>NC_045707.1:30027899-40027899 GCF_009834535.1 Camelus ferus | reverse complement strand
ACTCCATGTCTGATCACCTTCAATACCCGATTGGGTTCCTTAGCCTCCACTACCCCCTACGTGATGTCCGATCACCCTGGCCCGTCTTCAGCCAAACCCTGTTAGGTCCGCTTAACCAGAGTCTCTCCTTACCCCTCATGTTTTCTCTTAGTCATTTTCCATCTACTTCCCCCACTCCAATCCTTGGCTATAAATTTTCCTTCTTGTATTTGGAGTTCAACCCAATCTGTCTCCCCAACTACAAATCCTGATTATAGTAGTTCCTCTTCAATGAAGTCTTCTTTACCACTCTTTTAACTAGTGTCATGAGTAATTTTTTTCTTTAATAATGTATTCTCTATAAATGGTCTGTTTTCTCCTTTGTTTTTCTAAAACTGGTGGGGCAAAACTCCAAGTCACCCTGATCCCAAATTACAAATAAAATGTAAAGATAAAGTTCATTTATGTGCAAGCCCACTATTCCACATTATATCTACTAAACCACAATGAAAAGACAGTTCAAAGAAGGAAATCTTGCAAAGCTCATCACTGCCAAGAATTAGGAGCTAGAAGTTTAAAATACATATGCCTTAAACACTGAGTGCCCATCTTCACAGCTGTTAGGATAAAGCTCCAGGAGTTTATGTGGCTTGGACTGCCAAAGAGAGTTGAGTGAAGTTCAAGAATCCACCAGGTTTTAGAATCCAATAGGGAAAAAAAGGGAATCATTCCTACTTTGACTCCACTTTCAACTCCCTCCCATGGATCATGAGAATAGTGATAAATCTAATGGATAATCACACAACTCTTCAGGTTTCATTGGATGTATGATAATGAGAAAGAGGAAGTGCTTATCAGTTGACTTTGCCCTGGAGTATCTTTTCAATGCAAACTCTGGCAAGGAGACCGGATACCATGACCCAAGATGATTTGAGTCAGACAGTTAAGTACATACTAAGACTCCAGGCAAGATAAAATACCCAGGATAACCACAGCCAGCACATGACTACCTGAGGTCAGCAGGCTGGACACTCGTCATCTGAGACCACTTAAGGCTTAAGGCATCGTAAGTGCCAGATACCTGGTGTCCTGTCATCTTCACCAACCATTGTGGAAATGCCTTTTCTCCGCTCCCTTTCAGCCATGCCATATTTTCCTCTACATCACTGGTTCAATACCACCTCTTGGAAATACTGCTGACTGTTTCCCTGTTTTCCACCGTACTGGCTGATACATGCTTGGAGACCAGGAAAATATATTTGTATAAGACGTGGTTAAGCACACGAGTTTTAGAGTCAGGCTACTCACATTCATAGACTTCATGCTGTGATTTACTACTTTCTATCCCTCTGATCTTGGGAAAGTTGCTTAGTCTTGCCAAGCCTCAGTTTCTCATCTTGAAAGAGAGATGGTAACAACTGCATTTTAGATTGGTTGTATAAATGAGACAATAATGCAAGTAAAGGCTTCACAGACTGCCTAGCAGCCAGTAAATGCTCAGTGATTACCATCAGGCCCCATTTCACAACTCTGGACCTGTTCTACAGCTTTACATGTGCCACTGAACTCTTACAACAACTTTTTGTGGTATCGTAATCACCCCAATTTTGCAACAAGGAAACTAAAGCACAGAGAAGATCCTGAATTCAGTGGTGACAGAACCAGGATTTGAAGCGAGGCCATCTGGCTTCAGAATCTGTGCTCTTTCTTCTTTAAATTGAAGTATAGCTGGTTTACAATTTTGGGTCAATTTCTGGTGTACAGCATAGTGATTCATATATATATATATGTGTATATATATATATACACACACATATATTCTTTTTCATATTCTTTTTTCATTATAGCCTGTTACAAGGTATTGAATATTGTTTCCTGTGCTATACAGTGGGACCTTGTCGTTTACCTATTTTATATATAGTAGTTGGCATCTGCAAGTCCCAAACTCCCAGTTTATCCCTCCACACTCTCCCCTTTCCCCCATGGTAACCGTAAGTTTGTTTTCTATGTCTGTTGAGTCTTTTAGAATCTGTGCTCTTAACCTTCATGTTATATACTTCCTTGAAACAAAGTCCAGTCTGGTATCCACATGGGAATATTCTATGTAACTTTCTCAGGACTTAGGTGTCAATAAGATACTGCCACCTTTTGCACTGGAAAATGATGTTACTATGAGTAAATACTAGTCATCAACTCACTCTTGATGTGGAAATAAATAGGCCTAATTTTTCATAGTGGCTGAGGTCCAGTGGAAACTATGCTTGAGGCCAGAAGTACAAAAATTCTCCCCACCCTTGCCGTTGTTCCATTTTAGTTCATCATTCAACAGTGTATGGAAATGTACCCTGAACTGTATAGAGTAAACCTCTATAGAGATCGCACCCACCTGAAGTATAACTTTTAAGCAAAGGCAAATGGAAGGCATATTTCTATAAAGAACTATTGGATGGACATTCACACACTGCTTCATAATAGAACCATGACTCCCAGGAAGGAGATAAATATGATGGCCTGGTCCCTAGAAAATCAAGTCTCACCATCTGAACTTCTGACACAGTGTGCTCCCTGATGTTTAATGAGATGCCTCAATTCTCGAGGCAAAATGGGCCTCCATAAAGAAAGAATCAAGATGCTCTCCACAATCTAAAGCATGTTAGCCTTTGACCAAAAGTCACCCCAAAGCGTCTATCTACAGCTACCAAAGGGAAAACCAATCCCTTTTCCTTACATTATCCTTTCTGACTCCAGTTTTCCAAAGAACTGAAGAAAGGTGAGGACCCCAGGACAGTGTAAATAATATTTGCAGACAAAGCTTGAGAAACAGACAAGCAGTCCTAAAAGGGAGAAAGAAACTGCTTTTAAAGCATAGAACTGCTACCGTAAGCCTTTCAGGGACACACTCAGAAACCCTGCTGAAAAACCGACCTTCTTGTACAAGCAATCAGATAATAAGACTCCTTTAAGAAGCCCAGAATAGTTAAATTCATCACCATAATTTAATTGTACAGGTTATTAAACAGCAGTTCGCCTCCCCTCTTTCTCCGGCGCTGCTTTTGTGTATTAAACTCAGACTAATCAAATTGGGAATTCCAAGAGTACTGTATTAGTCATCCCCATCCCTTTTAATTTGCTTAATGGCCGCGTGTGTGTGTGTGTGTGTGTGTGTGTGTGTGTGTGTGTGTGTTCTGACTGGCTGGACATCACTTAGCTTTACCACAACACGTCAATAAAGAATGGATAGGGAAACTTTTGCAGAGAAGAATAAAGCGTGCCTGCCTTCTAAAGTTACATTTGATGTTTGAGTAATTCATGGGATGTGTACTGCAAGCAACGGTGCTTATTATTTCTGCTTAGCGGGTCTCCAGACACAGGAGAAGAGAGAGGGCGAAGAAAGGAAGGAAGGAAGAAAGAAAAGGAGTCTGAATTTACACTCACCGCTTCAAAAGCCCTTTTGTACTCAGCCAACTTCTCCTGGCTGAAGATACAGTATTTGCCAAAAAGTCGCCTGCAAGAAAGCACACAACATAACAAAAGTATAAAACAAAACAGTCCATTAAAGAACTCTTTTTCTGCCCACCCCCACCTTCTCTTAATAATTTTTCTTTTACTCGAAAGACATATTTTTAGAAAGTGGCACTTAGTGCTGGACAATGCTGACTGGGCTTAGAAAAGATTAACCTCGTTAGCGAAGCTTTGAGCTCCTCTGGGTTGTTTGGGTCAATTGTCTTTTCACCTGGCTCGAGCCACCAAGTCAACATGAACTAAGAATAGGAGTTACTTAGCATGTAGGACCCGTCGGAGAGCAGCCTTTCTGAGCGGTGGTCTGCAGGGAGTGAGAATGGCAGTCTTGTTTGGGTTGTTGTTTTGAGCTGCTCTCACACATTTAGACTTTCTGTCCATTCAGCCAGACAGGCCACGTGTCCAAAACCTAAAAGGGGCTCATGCTTTAAGAGCAACTTGGTTAAACTCGCCTTTTCCTATGGAGGACAGTTTAGGCAATTTTCTTGCCAGTTTCAGGAATTTTCTAACATGGATGTTTTTAAATGTTTGTATTTTCACACCGATGCTAAAACACCAGCATAGGCTGCTAGGTCTGTGGGCCGGTAAGTAAGGAGGAGAAAGTCGAAATGAACAAAGAGTGATCAGTAACTTCTTCCATCACAGGCTGCGTGGACACCTGCTGAAAAGTCATAAGCCTGGTGAAATTACTGGTTGAATGTTTTGGTTTCCCTGATGCCAATTGGCTGACTTTTCCAATGAACTGACCAGTTGTTTTGGCATTTTTTACAAACAACTCTGATTCAATCTGAATTACTTAGAAGCAATTATCCCACTGGTGGATGATCAAAGCCTGTGCTTTCTTTCTATTTCCTTCCTGGGCACCTGCTTTTTTTGGTCCATTTTAATACTAATTGGTACTCCCCAACCTGGGGAAGTGTATTCAGTTTATTTCAGCTAATATTTTATTGAACATTTGTCATATGCCCAGCACTCCGCTAGCTTATGGAGAAAGAAAGATAAAAAGAGGTGGCTGCTGCTATCAACCATTTTGGGATTTAATGGAGACAAACCTGTTTTCAAAGCAATGCTGCAAAAAAGAAACTCAGAGCTGTCTGGGGCTGCTGGGGAGGAGCCTCTGGCGTAATCTGGGCTCTAAGGAAGGGCTTTTCAAGGAGATGAAGACTGGGATGAGTTTTAAAAGATATGGAGGAATAAACCAGTTAACAAAGAGTGAGAAAGGAATTCCAGGAAGGAATCACGTAAGGAAGTATACAATAGTGGAATGAGCGGTTCAGCAGAACGGGAACATAAAACGTGAGGACAGCAAAAGAGAGGATGCAGGAGAGACACAGGACAGGGGAACCAAACTTTGGAAGGTCTAGCCACCATTTTAGAGTATCTGTACTTCATCTTAGAAGCATCAAGGAGTCCCTGAAAGGTTAAAGCAGGGGTGTGAGGAGGTCTGATCTGCATTCCACTACATCTTCATGTAAATGGATTTGAAGGTAGGAGATGGGAATCTGGTTGGTGGACGACTGCAACCATTTAGGGAAGAAAGAATGATGTTCAGAATGAGGGATTTGGCAGCTAGGTTGTGGAAGAAGATTCATGTTTCTCAAGTGTACAGCAGGTAAACAACAGGGCCAGGAGAGAGGAGAGGCTAGAATGGTCCCCAGATTTCTGGCTTAGACTGGTGCAGTGCTATTGACCCATAGAGGACCCTCAGGAGGGATGGCTTGAAGGTGGAGGAAAAGAGTTGGAGTGAATAGGGAGCATGTTGGGTTCTGGTGCCCACCGGCACAGTGGATGGATGGATGGCTCTATGGGCTTCCAAAAAAACTGATTTGAACCATGTGTTCTCTTGTGCTCACTTCAGCAGCACATATACTAAAATTGAACCATGTATTCCCAGTGAGGCCAACATTTCCCCCAAGGGGGTGAAAATTTATTGGGGGGGTTCAAAAACACTTAAATATTACAATGGTTTATAGCTCTTCAAAAGACTACAGTATATAAACATATTTATGCTCTATTTGTGCTACTAAAATTTTATGGCAGGAGGAGGAGAAGGTGGGTGGCATGTAAGAAAAAAAAAACCTAAAATGCTCCTTGGGAGGGCAACAATGAACCAAAGGTAGAAAAACACTGACTTAAATTATGGTTTTATTGTAAGGTATTAAAAACTGAAAGGCAGTTGACTTCATTAGGTAAAACAGAGTTTGGAGTGGGATTTGAATCCAGCTTGCTTACTAAAATGTGGATACCAGGGCTCTGACCTCCTATAATACTGATTCAGAATTCCAAGTGAGTACAGCCTAGGAATTTTAAATAGATTGACTAATTGCTACTTACTTTCTGTTCTAACCAATTAAAAAATACAGGGAGCTGAGATTGGATTAGGAAGCATTATCTCTTTAATGGCAGATATGAAATTGAAAAGACGAGAAGCAGTGTAAAAGCACCAGCTTCCTGTAAGTGGAATTTCGGAAGAAAAAATTTCCAAATCTTATAAGTGGCAACACATTGCTCTCCATAAATTAGAAAGATGGAAGCTTGGGCAATATTGCTGTAGTTGTTTTCAGTTTAACACATCAGTGGCCTGTGTAGATTGGAAAGGAGTTAATCCACTGGCTGACATCAGTCCTCATGGAGCCAGCAAGGTTAGTTCTACCTAAATCATGCGAGTGTCAGCATAATCTTCTTTATTCACCCAACGAACTCTACTCTGTACCAGGCACTGCCTAGCTCTGGAGTTGCACAACACACATCAAAAATGAATGAGAAATAGCATTTATGAAGACTGCATGAAAGATATGTAATAGACTTATTTATCTACCCTTCACTGAAGCTAAACCATCAAATCTCATACCCCTGTCCTGCCCTCCTCCAACCCACATGTGTGTAGAAGAGCTAAGACACATTTAGGAAAATGCTAAATTGGATTTGGGAAATGCCATAAGCTTAACTGAGCTTCCCTATGAAGACAGACTCTTCCCATTTTGTCACTGTGTCAATCATAAGGATGCTGCTGAGGGTGTTCATTACATTCCCAACACACTCTTCCAATGGTTGTTTCTGTCTGATAGCTAATAATAGTAGTGTTCCTCTTCTGCTATTTTGTTTTCATCTCATGGACACTGAGACTTACAGGACTGATCTGTTTTCCCTCTTCTTTGGAGACACTTAAAAGCAAAACACAGACTTGCTCACACCAATAGCAAGTAGTGGGACCCAATACTATGTGTGTTTTTATTAGCCTTGTTGTTGCTTCCATTTTATGTCCTTAAATAAAAAGTAAGCCAGGGCCTCCGCATTTATGGGTCTTTAAGAGACTTGTAAATGAGGTTAAGGCATTATGTTATCTGGAAGTTACCAGCTGAGCAGGGATTAGTTATCTGATTGACCCATCATAGCTTAGGGCAAAGCTGTAAAGAAACAGATATGAAGTAGGTAAACTCTGCAGAAAATGGTATGGGAAAGGTTGAGCAGGAATGGTGAGGTCAGGAGAACCAATTCTATTCAGTTCTACCCATGTTAGAGCATTAAGTTCATTGGTTAAGGGTTGCTTAAGCCAGGCAGTGTTTCCACTGAATTGGTTCAGGGGTAGGCACTTAACCTGAACAGATCAAGTGAGAAAAAAATTAGACACTTCCCACAGCTTCGAGGAGAGAGAATCTTCCTTTCTTTCACTTGATTTAGTGGTGATTTGATGTGAGGTCTGGAGCCACAGCAGCCATCTTGCTACCACAAAAGTTGTAAAATAAGAGTTGTAAAATACCTGGCATATTGCTTGGTGAATCCATTTCTCTTCTTTTGCTAAGACTATTTTGAATTTCCTTTGGTAATTAATCCCTCTCATCCATGTGTCTTGAGTGGGATCAATCTCATCTTTAGCTCCAGACAGTTTGAGTTGGGTTTTCTGTCCCTTGCCAAAATAGACTCTCAATTAATACATAGATCAAAGGATACAGTAAGAAACATAAAATAAAGTAAAGGTTGGGGTTAATGCATGAAATGCATCCACTTGCTTCAGGCAGGTCACTAATTTGGGTCTAAACTTTTCAGCAGCCAGTACAAACAGAGAAACATGAACACTTTTTGCTATAGACTGAATGTTTATATTCCCCTGCCAAATTCATATATTGAAATCCTATTCTCCAATGTGATAGTATTTGGAGGTATGGCCTTTGGAAGATGATCAGATTTTAAGGGTGGAGCCCTCATGAGTGGAATTAGTGCCCCTATAAAATTAAAGGATGCCTCAGAGAGCTCCCATTCCTTTTCCATCTGTGAGGACACAAGAAAATAGCCATCTATGAACCAGGAAGTAAGCCCTCACTAGACACCAAACCTTCCAGCACCTTGATCTCAGACTTCCCAGTCTCCAGAACTATGAAAAATAAATTTCTGCTGTTGATAAGCCACTCACTCTGTGGTGCTCTATTATATCAGCCAGAACTGATTAAGATAGTTATTTTCAAGGTTTACAGTATTTATTGATTAAAACAAGCCAGATGTTTAGAAAAAGAGCAACTATTCCTAGAAATCAGAATCAGAGAAGTTTCTCCCATAGGTCTTCATAATAAGGACACTATTTCATATGGTGAACATCATCCTCAATAGTATCCTTACAATAAATAAAATTAGTCATGTATGCCTGTTTGTTTTTTCATAACCTGTTTTAGTATAAGCTGAAGACATTATAACCAAATATAATTTAGTAAAAGTAACTCTAGCAGGGTCTAAAACCAAAGTCTGGTAATCTAGATTTATATAGCCCTGGATTAATCCAGGGAAATTTTTCTGTTTCTTTAGAGCAATGATTTCCTGTTGAGCCCTGGGAGAGTCCCAATGACCCCCTGGAGCTCTCTCTGAGGCTTGCAAGAATCAGGGACAAGTGAAAAGAGATCTGTGTCCTCCCAAGTCCCACTTCAGCTGGAGCCTCTGTTTGACTTTCCACCTTCCAGAAACAACAACAAAAAAAGATTTTTACTAAAGAGTTTTTAAACAAATAAACAAAATTCTTTCGAAAGTCAATGACCTGGAGAAAATTTCACAGTCTGCCCATTTTTCAGATCTGTCTCTATAAGTATTGCTTCTTTCCAAGATTTTATAAATGTAGAGAGACAAAGGATTTGCGATCATGTATCCTAAAAATACCTCGAGGGCACTCAGCCTATGTCTGATCAAGAGAAGATCTATGGGTTTCAATAGTTGATTTTAATTGGAATATTTGGGAAGAATATACTTCACTCAGTTCTTCCATGTTTCCTTTTCAAAGAGGACTGCTCACAGTAAGTTCGTTTGCTCTTCTATCCTGTAAGTCTCAACTCTGGTTGCCCTTCCCTTAACTCTAATGTGGGGGCATTATTTCTCTTCGGGGGATAAATCTGTCACCTTCTAGGGTTCAGCCAGAAGACTTAGTTGTCTCAAACTAAACTACATCCTTTAACATAACCTCACGGGTAATGCAGGACTGAAGGTCAAATCCTGCCTTAACAGAGTTAAGTGGGGACCAAATAATTCAGTCACTGACATGCAGTCAGCTAATAACGAGATTGATGGAACAACCAGGTGGGCCTCAGTAGCTAACTGGTCGACAGTTCTGTTGCTCCAAGGCGTGATCTAAATCTATCCTGGCACCACCCCATTGAGGATCACTGAGTCAAGATTTTGTGGCTGACTGGGAGTTCCAGGGTGGTTGCAGCAACTCCAGACTCTCCCAGATATTTGATACCTGTTTTTTTCATCTTGACTCAGGGATATTGGGCCAGGAAAATACTGGTGATATGGAGACCCACCCTTCACCTCCCCATTTCTCAAGAGGGGGCTGCCAGAAGCTTCCTCACCTGTTTGCCCTTCCCTCCACATTACCTCTCCCCTTGAAACTTGAGAAAGGAGGCTGGACAGAGAACTGCTCCAACTTCTAATCCTGCATTATCACAGGGCATATTATTACAGGATTTTTTTTACTGTAGTTCTCAACTCCTTTACTTTCACAACTTGCTTCAGAACCTAGGCAGTGAAAAGCAATATTTACTGGGCCCCTATAAAGGCTACTAAGAAAATGCCGATTTTTAGCTGTGATTGAAGCCAAGCAGCTTAACCTCATCAAAACTTGTGGAGACTTGAGCAGTTAAAGCTCATAATTTAAAAGGACTTCCTCTCAGGTTAATTAATTGGAAGTCATGGTTTGCTCATGTCCTTTCTTAAATCTGAAATGGAAGTTTAACTTTTCAGATGGAACCCCTACCGGGGACATATAAATGAGAAGTCACCAATAGAAATACTGCAGTACAATATATTAGGTTGAGTTTACCAAACATAAGAGCATAGAAATTCCCATGTTAATTAGTACCAGACAGTGACAAAAGGAAAGGCATGGTGGCCCAATATCCCTGACTCTTGACCTTCGGGTTATAGTAGAGATGAGAGAAACAAAACGTCTACTGAAAACAGAGACGTATCCCTAAGAAAGATGAGCACCCAACCTTTTAGGCCAGAGGATGGCAAAGGGGTAGAGGGGAGAGCAGAAATTTATTTTTAGTAGAAAAGACATGATTGGATAAAAAGCCCAGCCTCAGGACCAAGCTTCTTCCTCCTTCCACCTTCCTCCTAGAAGCTACAACATCAATGATGACAAAATCACTCCTTCCGCTGGCAAAACGAGCAAGACGCACAATTCCAACTCCAACTTGAAGGCACAGCTTCAGCCTCCACCATCTTAAATTCATGCCTGCATTCTTGGTCCTGGGAGATGCATAGGGAAAAGGGGAATTAGCAGTTTGGAATATGTCAGGGTCAAATGGCCTTACTAATGTCCAATGAGATGGCTCTAAAGAACTGCTGGGAGTCACTGCCCTGAGTGACATAACTCTTAAAAGGTTATGGATGGACCCTAAAAATCTCAACTTCCGTAGGTAATCCCATTAGAAAACCATCAATTCATGAACTCATCTAAACCCGTTTGGATCTGTTCATTTTTCCAGCTTGTATGTGACAAATTTTCTTTGCTGTCTCCTGCTAAGTGTTAATTTTTTTTCCTTTTAACTATTCCAATGATCAGGTCACTTGAGAAGAGATTTCAACTTCAAAAACTTAACTGTATTTAAATGGCATTTGCCCATCCTTGCAAGTTGATTTCTCTTGTCTATTAAATAACTAGCACCACTTCCCTGTGGATTCAATGGTCAAAACTAAAAGAATCTGAAGTAAAAAGAAAGGTAAATTTATCTCTCTGAAAAGAAAATCATTTCTCTCTCCAGATACTCAAAGTGCTTTTTAAACGAAAGAACAGCACTAGATACCTTCTTATCACAGAATTGAATGAGAAAGTGTATTTCACAAGTTATCTGAATCTAGACTACTTAAGCAAAGTTAAAGTAAATACATTTCATAAGATACCCAAAAAAGGCACTAACTAAAAGAAAAAAGATCATAAATTTTGTTTACTTTAAAATTAAGAACTACTGTGATATCATTAAGAGGGTAAAAAGACAGCCACAGAGTAGAAAAGCTATTTGCAATATTTAGCTAATTTGTAATATTTTATACAACTAAAATAAATAAAGATCTTACTTATTTCAAAAAGAAAGAAAAAACTCAAGAGAAAAATAGACAAAAACAGGCTCCTCACAAAAGAGATTGGAATCTAAGTGGATTAAAAAATGCATAAAAAGGTGCTCAAATTATTAGTCACCAAGGAAATGGAAAATAAAACCGTGATGAGACATGGCTGATACCCACCAGATGGCTACATTGAAAACAAACAACAACAACAAAAATACTAAGTGTTGATGAAGATATGGAACAATGGTGGGGAAGTAAGCTGTTTGGCATCACCTAGGAAAATTGAAAGCATGTAAAGCCCATATCCCAGCAATGCCACTCCTGGTTGTCTACCCTAGAGACACACACATAAAAATGTGGGCCAGGAGCTAATTATGGTGAGATTCATAACAGCTGGTCCCTCATTGGGCATTACCCCTGGCCACAGAGAACTGTATTCTCAAGGTCACATACCCTCCCCGGGGGTTGGCTAATGTCTAATAACTGGCCCATGTGGGACTATGAAAGCCCAGCCCCACTTGCCTTGATTCAGGACAACTCTAAGGGCTAATCCATCTCAGAGACCCCTGTGGGACTGGCTACTGCCTCTGGTGCAGCCACATTGTGGGCCAGCTCTCCCTTTCCTCATCTTGCCTTCCTGACTTTCTTCTAGGTGTCTATCCCAAGAACATATCCAGTAAACCTTCTGCCTAAAACTTTCCATCTTAGAGTCTGTGTGCAGAAAACGCTAAGAAAGCCTTTACCAGTTATCTTTAAGAAGAAAATGAGTGAGGGGAGATGCTACTGGGAAGAGACCGTTTGGGCTTCTGGAATACCAGCAATGTTCTGTCTTTAGAACTGGATTTCAGTTGTATACATGTTCTCTCTGTAATAATTAATTAAGCTGTACATTCATCTTTTTGGATCTTTTCTATTAAGTGTTATATATCACACACAAAAAAGGATTAAAAATGACTTTCATTCCTCATGGAGGGAGGAAAAAATTTCTGATTTAAATGAAGTGCAATATTTGAAAACAGTTTCTCCTAGGTTCTTTGTGGGTTTTTGTTTTTGTTTTCTGGTTTTTTGGTTTTGCATTTTTCCACAACAGTTATTTGGCTATGACACATGTATCCCTCAGCCAGTCAAGCATTCATCAGCCATTCTGTGATGGTCCTGGAGCTTTCTACACATGGGAACATCTCCATCAGATCTCTGTAATCCGAACTGCTGTCTCGTGGTGTCACTGAAAGGAATCAGAGACATCTAATTCCCTCACCTTACATATGGGGAAATTGAGGGCTGCTGGAGATTTTAACACTGTGACTCCAAGCTGTCCTGTTTCCTTCCTGATGGAATGCTCAGCTTTCCCCACCTCACTGATGCAAAGATTAGTTCTGTGATACACTTTGTTCAAGGAAATGTGTGCGTAGGAGAAGCATGTTTCTATAAATGGAGATTTTAAGAGTCACTGCTTGATTTGTCATTCTCCCTCTTCCCCCTGCACAAGCAATGTTCATCCACCAAGGTCCCAGCTCAGAGCACAGCTGGCCCACGAAGGACCCTGTCTTACTCAGCTTGGGCTGCTATAGTGAATACCAGAAGCTGTGTGGCTTAAGCAAATAACACTTATTTCTCACAGTCTAGAGGCTGGAAAGTCCAAGATCAAGATGCTGGCATGTTGGGGATCTGTAAGAGCTCTCTTCGTGGTTTGCACACAGCTGTCTTCTGGCTGTATTCTCACATGGCAGAGAGAGACAGAGAGACAGAGAGACAGAGTAGTCTCTCCAACCCTCTGTAAGGTCACCAACTCCATCATGGGGGTAGAACCCTCACGACTTCATCTAAACTTAATTACTTCACAAAGGTCCACCTCCAAAAACCATCACATCGAAGATTAGGGCTTCAACATACGGATTTGGTGGGGAAGTAGAAGGCACATTTGGTCACAGCAGACATGTAACATGGACAACTAATCATCCTTTGTCATTGTAAGCCACTGAGATTTTAGAAGTATTTGTTATCAAGTCATAACCCAGACTATTCTGACTTGATACAGGATCCTAGCAAGGGATTCTGAAATCCCAAGCACCACATGAAAAAGTCACAGCAATTGTGCAGATTCTTGTGCAATATGCTTTTTCGAAGCCACATTCCCTTCATTTTATGCTGAAATGCATGCACCCGAGCACACACACACACACACACACGTGGACAAGATGAGCCATCACTGATAAACAGACACCACTTCTAAGCTAAGCTTTGCTGGATAAAAGGAAAAATAAAACCCAAGAGGAGCAAAACTTACATAAAATGACAGCACGGATTTGATCTTGCTTAAAAACGACTCTGCTTTGAAGAGCTCATCATAGCCCCTTTGCAACCAAGCTGAGAAATTTTGATTAAACCACATTTCTTGCTTCCACACCTGAAAACAGTCCGTGGCTGCTGTATAAAGCCAGAGCCGGCCTTTTCATCTAGGTCTATCACTTGTAACAGTTTCTTGGCACAGCCGACCCACCTTGGATATACAGTGTTCCCCACCACCACATAAAAAAGCTAAGAAAGAGATTTTCATCACTGGTACTTATAGACAAGCTTAGCAGAGAATGAAAGAAATGCTCGTGGGCTCCATTTTAAACTTGCTCGAACTCCACAAGACAGCTGGTAAAAACTTGATCAAATCAAATCTTCAGAGACCAAGACTCTCCCACATCAGGGCAGAATGGGAAAGCTTTTGTTTCAGCCGAAGCCAGCCCTTATCACCTCATTCTGTCACTCATACTTCCTCAGTCCACCCTCAAATCCACCAGGATTTATTGCAGATGTAGCAAGCTTGCTGGAAATAATGGTACAAGCAAAGAGGCTAGTCGGCCATCCACTCCAAGCTCTGGGTAATACCAATGGGAAATTATTTGCACAAAAGGTGCGCTGGGGTGACAAATGAAGAGAGGGCTGGCCCACTGAAGATGCTAGGACTTAAGACAAAGCTAACATACTAATACCAAGCCACTCGCTTTATCTGATTACATTCTGGGACTGGGGGCTTCCCACAACCCCCTTTTAGCCCTCCTCCACCCACCCACCCTTTTGAGTAAAAGACACAGGTTGCTTTCTTTGGCGTGCAGTGTACCATGAAATGGTAATCTAGAGAATTACTACATTTATATAAACCACAAAGTGTTTTTATGCCCCACAAAAAAACAACTGTCAGATCTGCAATGTTTTTACGTTGTTGACTAAAGAAAAATGTCAGTTAGAGGAAAGACTGATTAAATATTAAGACTGACATTTTTTTCCCCAGAGTCATTTATGGGCCTTCTCTTAGACACCTTTCTTTTGGACTCTGGTCAGGTTTAATTTTGGAAAACATTCAGAACAACAGCCATTTCATTCTTCACCCATATGTTTGCAAAAAAAGTTTATTTTTATTTTCCCATTTTAATCTTCAAGAAGGCCCATTTGGGGGTAACTTCTTGCATTCATTTCTGTTATTTTTACTCAGTGTGCTCTCGCTCTAAGCAGGTGGCAATGCTGGACTCTGCGTGATGTAAAACGGGCTTAGCAATCCTCATTAGAAAAGCCCTCAAGCTCTTAAAGTGAGGAAGAATTATCCGCATGGACAGAGTTTCTCCCTTTTTCTAATCTCCTCATTTTCATAGAAACAAAGTGAATTTCTTTTTATCTAGGTCACAACTAGACTGTTAATGCTTCTAACTGACTTAGTCAAGAAGGACTGTTCCTGTCCACTTCCTTGCCACAGAACTTCTCAAGTTTGGTAGAAAACAAAAACAAAAACAAAAACCAACAGTAAAATGGTCAAAAGATGAAATTTGAGGATCAGTAATACAACCCTCTAATGCGGTTTTGGGGTGAGAGGTTACCAACAGAATGTGAACTGCTGATTTTTAAAATGAGCTTTTTACAGTATGTACCCAATATATCTGTATTTGTTGTAATGACGCAGCTTCAATAATCTGTTATAAGATACACTAGAACACACAGGCTGTTTACCTCACTCAGAAATACAAAAATTCCTTAAAATCCAGTGGTTTCCATTCATTCATTCCATTAGGTGGAATGATACTCATTGTATCTCCATATATTCAGTGTATGGGTGATTATAACATGGTCTACGAGACACAGCAGAGAACAAAAGAGACTCCAGCTTTAAACTTTAAAATATATGTAATTCATTAGAAAGCTGTGTATGTAAGCACCTCTCCTGCAAAGTTTCTATCGCTGGTCTCCATTTGTTAGCTTATGTCACACAATCCTTAGGACATAAGATTAATAGAAGATGATTTGTAAGCCAATAAAATTCTACCAGCATCATCCATTCTTAAATTGCCCCGAATCTGACTTACGCTGTGGCAACAGCTAGTATTGAGTCACAGAATTGGGACCATTTTTCAAAGGAGAGGTCTCAAGGGCAATCTTTGGAGAAACTCTCATTCCTAAAATTTCCTCCCAGCAGATTCGAGGGGCTCAACCTTTCATTCGTCCCTGATGACGCTTTTATGTCGTTCTTCCTTGTTGTGTGTGGCCAGTCAGCCCTGTGGGTCTGGCTTAAACCTTTAATTCAGCAAGCACTTTTATGAATGTGGAATGGAAAGAAGTGTTTTCTCTCTTTTTGATTTTCAGTTTTTATGCTCCAAACCATTTCTTTCCCAGTGAGATTAAATTTTGCTTATATCAAAGAACAACACATACATAATTTACTGAGGTAATAGAACCAGTGTGTTAAAAAAAAACCCAGCCCCACTCTTTAAAGGCAACTCCTTCCTGCCCTCTTGGATGTTTCTTTCATATTTCTAAATATGTCTCTGCAGCTATGTCGATTTTGACACTTTCTATTGTCTTCCTAATTCAAGAGATGACAATCTGTCACTTTTAGGTTCCTCCAGCCTAGCTTTCCTCTCTCACTTATCCCAAATTATAGTATTGTCACAATTTTAGGTTAAATCAATATCAAATATTCATACTATGTCTAGGCGAATATCGTTCTTTGCTGAGTCAACTCATGAACTATAGTTATATTTTTCCCCTTGCCCAACTTCTACCTTGAGTCAATCACTTCATTTTTCATTTGTATAATTTTCTATACTTGTGATAACTCCCCAAACGTATCAACTAAACTATGAGTCCCTTCTTGATATTCTTTCCCACACAGTCAGATACTCAGGTATTCTACCACTTCCACTTCTCCTCACCTGGAATCTGTTTCCTCTCTTAATCTGCAGCACTGTCATCCTGGGCTTTCCAATGGCTATTGCTTGTGAAATTCCTTTGCCTCTTTTTTTTTTTTGTATATATATTTTAATTGAAGTATAGTCAGTTCATAATGCTGTGTTAATTTCTGGTGTACAGAATAATGCTTCAGTCATACATGAACATACATATATTCATTTTCATATTCTTTTTCACTGTAAGTTACTACAAGATATTGAATATAGTTCCCTGTGCTATACAGTATGAACTTATTCTCTATCTATTTTATATATATATATTACTATCTGCAAGTCTTGAACTCCCAATTTATCCTTTCCCACCCCTTCCCCACCCTGGTAACTGTAAGTTTGTTTTCTATGTCTCTGAGTCTGTTTCTGTTTTATAAATATGTTCATTTGTCTTTTTTTTTAGATTCCACATATAAGTTTTATTATATAGTATTTTTCTTTCTCTTTCTGGCTTACTTCACTTAGAATGACAATCTTCAGGTCCATCTAGGTTGCTGCAAATGACATTATTTTATTATTTTTTATGTCTGAGTAGTATTCCATTGTATAAATATACCAGAACTTCTTTATCCAGTCATCTGTTGATGGACATAGTTTTCATGTCTTGGTTATTGTAAATAGTGCTGCTAAGAACACTGAGGTGCATTTATCTTTTCAAATTAAGGTTCCCTCTGGGTATATGAATAGTCCTGCTGACAAATTGACAGAAATCTTGTGAAATGTCTGAGCCAGAAGAAAATACCTAAGGCATTCTGAGATTTCCAAATCTCAGAAACAGTGTGAGATAATAAATGTTCCTTTAAGCTGCCAAGTTTGGGGGATAATTTGTTATACCGTAATAGATCACTAATACACAAGTTCTTTGTCAAATACATGTTTTACAAATATTTTTTCTGTCTGTAACTTGCCTTTTTGCTTCCTTAACTGTGTCTTTTAAAGAGTATTTTTAAAAAATTTATAAAGTACGTTTTAAAATTGTTTTCTTTCATGAAGTATACTTATGTCCTATTTAAGAAATTTTGCCTATAACCCAATATCACAAAAAATTTTTTATGTTTTCTTCAAGTTTAATAGTTTTAGCTTTTACAACGAAGCATTTGATTAATTTTGAATTAAATTTTGTGCATGGTGTGAGGCCTAAGGGTTAATGTTTCTTCTATTTTTTTTTTCCATACAGGTAATCATTTGTTACTATTTCTCCAAAATTTCTTAGAAACTTTGACCGTATGGTGTGCATCTAGTTCTGGACTCTCTATTTTGCTCCATTTGTCTGTATGTCTGACCTTATGCCAATACCAAACTGTCTTGATTACTCTAGCTTTATAATAAGGCTTGAAATCAGACAGTATAAGCCCTCCAACCCTGTGCTTTTTTCAAGATGATTTTGGCTATTCTAAATACTTTGCTCTTCTTACAAATTTTAGAATTAGCATGTCAATTTATTTCATTTTTAAAGCATGCTAGGATTACCATTTGGATTGCATTTCATCTATAGATCAATTCTAGAACTGCCATCTTCACAATTTTGGGTTTTCCAATCCATGAACATGATGTATCTCTTCATTTTTTTAAATCTTCTTTAATTTCCCTTTGCAATAGTTTATAGTTTTAAGTGTTTAGGTAAGAGAAAAGAGTATTTGACCTGACTCCTGTTCTAAAATATAATTTTAATATCATTAACACTCACCAAATTTAATAATTTTCCTTGATATCATCAAATATCTAGTGTTCATATTTATTTCATTGCTTTATAAATATGCTTTTCTTTTTTTTACAGTTTATTTGTTCAAATTTAGACCAAATGTGGTTCCATGCAATGAAGTAGTTGATAGATTTCTCTTTTAATTGTATGCCCTTCCTTTATCTTTTTCTTGTGATGCTTTCAATGTTGCCAAATAAACAAGTTATTTGTCCTGTAGTGTCTTAAATAGTTCTCCTTGATATCACAGAACATAATACATTAGTACAAATCTGTGATCCCTCTATCTATTTTTCTTTTTGTCTTGATGTTGATTTAGGGGCTATTGAAGATGTTTTGTGATGGCTTGTTGAATGATACCTAACTTTTTGAGGGAGATACCATGGCATATAACAATGGTCTAAACATCCCCTTTTCCAAAACACTGACAAATGCAGTTTCTACAGACTTTGTTCCACTTCATTTCAGTGCTGACAGCTTAGTTCCTCCAACACAAAGGTCTACTTTATCTAGCAAGGCGTGTTCTATATTTAACAAAGTATGTTGACAAGCTGTTACTTGAAAAATATATCCAGAGTAATGAGACTGCTCGTGTAAAAACATCAAAATCAAGCCCACAGACAAGCAGGTCCTCCTCAGGCAAGACATCGTAAGATGAAACGTCCCCACTACCATTATTTGTTGGATGGAAACAACTGTAACCATCAAGGGACACCACTGAAAACCCAGAGACATGTCCTCCCACTGACTCTCCTGAAACGTTAATCCCTCTCTCTGTTGCATCTCTGCAAGGCTGGCTACTGGGGAGAAGGAGTTTTTGCTCCTGTTACTCGGCCCATCCCCAACTACCCTGACCTCACTGCTCATCTTTCCCAGACCAAACCTCACTACAACTGTCAAAAGGTTCGCTTCTCCTTCGGGAGCTCCCCCATGTTCCCCAAGAACGAACCTACTGTTCAAAGTTCTTCTCAACCAAAAACCTCTATACACCAAAGTCAATTTTTTGCAGTGGCAGTTCATCTGACTCAGTAAAATGATTCTCCATAAATATGTACTGTACAGGAGAGAAAGGATAAATCTCTCCCCAAAACAAAAGAAGAAATTTCAGTGAAGGGAAGAGTGAAGGAGAAGGAAATAAAACTCTTCTTGGCCCCTATTTGTGTGAAAACTTGGTTCTAGATGTTTTATTATATGAATACTAACACCTTATTACATTAATACTAACACCAATACCAATGTTAGTGCCAACAAATACTGACAGTGATAATAATGTTGATACCAATATTAGTGCAAATACTATCTACTGACACCAATACTAGTGCAAATACTGATATTGATACTGGTACTAATAAAACACTTCTCAGGTTTCTATCCATATGGAGGGATCTCCAATAGAGTAGAACTCTTGACTTCTTACCCTCTCGGTTACTTGTTCCTCTCCATGGGGAAGGAATGAGTAACCTAAGAGATAAGTAGTAGCCACTGATCAATTAAAAGGCTGTAATCCCTGAAGATTTAGTCTCTTTTCATCTCTCTCTGTTCAAGACTGCCCACAGAAGGCAGTAATTCTGGATAAGACTGTCTATAGAACCCAATGCCCTTCAGGTCTGCCTAAAGGCCTGGATTTGAGGGCTGGTGGTGCAGTGGGCAAGTTGGCCCATTTGACGGCCTAGCTAGGTGCCCACTCCAACCAAGCTCTATCAACCACATAGTTGATGTTTTTGTGCCTACTCTGGAGCAGGATGAAAATACCCAAGCCTTGGAACACAGGACTCAACAGAGAAATGTAAATTAGAGAACATGTTGGATGGGGAAAAGAAAAGACCAACCTGGGACTAGAACTGTCTACACTGAAAATTTCTAAATTTTATAAGACAAGTATCTCAAAAGCCTGCCTGTGAGAGGGGAGGTAATAGAGTTTGTCCTTCAATGCCACCTGTTGTGGATTAAACTGTGGCCCCTTCAAGTTCACATGTTCAAGTCCTAACCCCCAGTTACCTCAGAATGTAACTGTATTTGAAGACTTTAGAGAGATAAGTTAAAATGAGGTCATTAGTGAGGTCTCTAATGCAATATAACTGGTATCCTTATAAGAAGAGGAAATTTGGACTCAGACATGCATGCACACAGAGGGAAGACGGTGCAAAAACATAGGGAGAAGCTAACCATCTATGAGCCAAAGAGAGAGGCCTCAGGAGTAACCAACCCTGTCAATACTTTGTCTTGAACTTCTAGCCCTAGAACTGTGAAGAAGTAAGTTTCTGTTGTTTTAGTAAGCCACCTAGTTTGTAGTACTCTGTTATGGCAGTCCTAGCAAACTAATATATCACCCTCCACACCAGAGTGATAAAAATGGTGTTGAATTAACCTCTCAATGGTAGAGTTCTCTCAGCTGAGTTTAAGTTCACAGGTCATGGGCTCTGGGTGACAAGCATGGACTCACTGGCACACTGGCAGAGACATTAAGATATTTTCCTCTGTTTTCCCTCCTTCCCTCTGATCTGAGGCTCTGTTACAGTCTATGGCAACACTAATATTTGATTCTAGAAATGTGATTCTTCCTGAGGTAACAGCTGCTTTTGCATTTATAGTAAATAATAATAATAATAAAAACAAAAACAAAAAACCAACAAACAACTACCTACTGTTATTTCTAATTTCCCTCAGGCTTGAACTTATCTCCCCATGGGTGCCACAAAACCTCCTTAATGGCTCCTCTGTCCAGAACATTCTTCTAAAGAACCCAGCTGACATTTAATCTCAGGTTAAATATCACTTCCTCCAAGATGCTTCCTGCAACCCCCAAGACAATATTAAGTACCTCTGCTGAACATTCTCATTTCACCCTTTATCTTCCTTCATGGGCCTTATAAAAATGGGAATTAAGCACTTATTACCTCTGATTACATTTTAAATGTCTATGTTGAGAATACGGGCTGTGTCTATCTTGCTCTGCTTGTATGCCCAGGATCTATCCTATTTCCCAGCACTTAGTAGGCCCTCAAGATATATCTGTTAGATGCATGAATAAACCAACCCTACCAGATAAAATATGTATATCTCTAATACTCTCTTGGACTCTGTTTTACTCAAGGCTAAAAATATGTGGTAAGAGCAAAACTTTCCCGATATCTGAAGGAAACATTCTGGAGGTCATTTCATCTAGGGTAGCTGGATAACACGCAGGATGCCCAGCTATATGTGTATCTCAGATAAACAACGAATAATTTTCAGCCTAAGTGTGTCAACATATTGCATAATTAGTATTTGTTGTTGATCTGAATTTCACATGTAACTGGGCATTCTGTGTTTTTATTTGCTAAATCCAATGACCCTATATTCAGAGTATCTTACCTACAGGAAATAAGAAAGTAAGCCAACAAAAGAGAAATGAAAAGTACAAAGTCCTTGGAATAGAAACCAGGTGATTCATCTTAGTATCTGCCCCCTCCCATTCGCGCACACACACACCATTTGTGCCCAGTACAGTACCTGCCACAAAAGCACCAATAATCGATTGTTGAACTAAAGTTTTAAAATTCCACTAATTGTCTCCATTCATAAAGGATCGTGAAGGTCAAAATGCTACTAAAAAGAATAAATAAAGGAATGAGTCAATAATTACATGATCCTGAAGCTGAAAGGAGGTAAGGACCACCTGTCTACTGCCTCTTTCTGTGGAGCTGTTGGGGGAAACGTGATCCAGAGGGCTTCTATGACTCTTCTAAGACCTAACAGTTGGCAGTGGCATGTCTGGGGCTATAACCAGACCACTCTAAATTCCCAATGCTCCTTCTAAAGCCCCGCACTAAAGGTATTTCTGACAAAGGCAAACATTTTCTGGCCTAGAAAATTCCACATATATCTTCTCAACCAGCTGCCTCAGCTGTGTAACCAACCAACATCCACCAAACTATTATGTATACTCTTTAAAGAAATCCAAGTAAGAGCTTTGCCCTCTCTTAAGCTAATAAAGATTACTCTTACAGATGGATGGAACAAAATAAGTCAAAAATGAATATAATTGCTCAAAAATATTTAAGGCCTTTTACATGAAACTGCTTTTTGTTTTACAGACATATCAGATTATACCAAAGAGCTCTTTATACATTTTTTTAAAGAGTGGCAGCTTCAGTTCAATAGTGTTAGTGAGACAATCCTTTAAGCTGTGTCAAAATGCCAGTTATCCTAGATGCCACCCAGATTTGAATAATTTAGAGAGACAAAACACACACAGAAAGAAGGAATCATCTTTTGACTGCCGCTTCTTTTGACGAGGCTGCCTGCCCCTATCCCCTCCTTTTTCCTGAAGCATCTTTCTCTATCAGTGGTGACAAGTGTCAATCAAACCTTCTGTGGCTGAGGAAGCGGGCCGGAATGGGCAGTGAAGCCAAGGGGAGGGGAGGGGGAAGAAACATGAAACATTCTCAAACAATTGCTCAAGGAAGATTCCCTATCAGTGTGTGGTCTGGGGGAAAGAAGTCTTTTCCTTTTTTCGCTTCTAATCTCTAACCGACTATTTACCTCTTTTTATAAACTTGAATCTCTCTGTTGCTCCAAAGACTCCAAAACAAATCGCTGGTCAGCCAGGATTAAGCTGCTTTGTTGCCAACGATTAGCAGGTTTGCTTGTAGTTTTAACATCTTCAGCAACAGCTGAATGTCAAATGATTCAGGAAATGCTGGTCTTATTTTGACCAAAGCCAAATGAATGCTTGAAATAAATTTTGGGGAAAGTACTACATAGAGAAGATTCTAGAACATTCCATGTAGAGTTTAATATGCATAGAATGAGAACTCTATGAACATTTGTATTTTTGGTTTTTTTTTAATGCAGCCATGATTTTGAAAAATATTATAAACCAGCCGACTTCCTGTCTCAAAGAAAAATGTAAAATAAAACATCCAGTTTAAGTCCCAGACTCCAGGAAATATTCAATCCAAACATATTAAATATTTTGTGATTCAAAATCCATATAGCATAATTTTTTGAATACCTACTATATGCTGGGTATTGTGTTGGAATAGACATGAATAAAATCCACTCCCACTTTTCAAGAGTCATCTACTGTATTCACTTATATACCCATATCAGCATTTAATCATTAAAAAAAAACTCTCAATAATACAATTATCTGGGACTCTGCCTGCATTAATTGTGCAGCTTTGAAGGTCAAGGACTATCCCTTCATCTTTCACATCCTCTACTACACTTCACACTGATCTTCTCAAAAAGTAGCTTCTCAAGGTAGCATCATGGTATACGGGAAGGCATTAATCAGGAGTTAGAGGCTAATTCTGTGGTCACAGTAAACCCCTTAATCAGTGGGCCCTCGGCTTTCTGCATTTATGAGAGAAGTCCCTTCCATCATCCCTTCCAATGCTAATGTCTGTGTTTCTTGACCTTGGGGCAAGGAAACTGAATAGCAGGGTTTAAGGATCCTTATCTGATTTTAAGCAATTTGAGGGCAGAATTTCCCTCTAGTTGAATCCCCAAGGACACAGTGCTCTACAATAAAGATCTACATACTTGCAATTCATGCCAAGAGTCTGTGAAGCAAGGTCCTAGGGCTCAAGCTGTAGGAAAGACCTACAGCAGACCCAACTTTATATGTGGTAATTTTTGAGGCAACCAGCAGCTACCAGTGTCCATGGGACTTGCAGAGAGGAGGGGATAAACTTGTCAAGGACTTTCAGGTAATAACGTACTACAGGAATTGGGATTGGAATGAAGGAAAGGCCACAACCTTGGCAGATCTTGAAAAACTAGCTATGCAAATGAAACTGTACCCATTTCCCTTATATAAGTATATTTTGCATACAAGGACACTTTCTCCCATCTCTGAGTGGATTTATTTCCTGTCCCTACCTGGATGTCCCACCTCAAATCACCAACACAACAGTAAACTTACCTTGTGTGTGGTACAAGGAGGGGGCTAGATCAAGCCCAGCAGCCTGACCTCTCTTGCTTCTCTCTCAGGAATCCTGCTCCATCATTTCTCTCATCTTCTCCTGTACCTCAGTCTCTTCCTCTCCATCAGCTTCTTCTGTTCAGTCTACAAACAAACTCAACTGACTTTCATTCATTCATTCATAAATTGTAAATTATTTTGGAGTTTATTTAAATAACATCTAGGAATGACATCTGTTTTTTCCTTTCCTATTTTCATAATTTTCAGCTCTTTTCTTTGTTTTATTGTTCTGTCCAGAATATCTGCTATAAGACTGATTAGAAGTGGTGATAGTAAGTATCTTTATCTTATTTCACAGTAAAGGGAATGTTTTTAATGTTTGTAGTAAATGTTTATTAGATATCTTTTTCCAGGTGAAGCATATTCCTTCTATTTCCTGTTTAGTAAGAGTTGTTTTTGTAAATATGCTTTCATTTTCTTGATTTTCCTGTATCACGTTACATGATGAATTGCCATAATAGATTTTCTAATGTTGATCCAAACATCCATTTCTCAAATGAGCTCAAATTGTGTGGTTAATTTCTGAATTTGCTTTGCTAACAGTTTTTGAAAATTTTCATCTACATTCATGAGTGAGTTACACTTAATTTTCCTCTCTCATAGTTTTCTTGTCTGTTGATATCAAACTTACACTAGCTCATAAAATAAGCTGGAGAGTAAAATCTTTTTTTTTTCCTTTTGAGAAAAATTCAAGATTGAGATTAGCTATTTGTTGACTATTTTCTAGAGCTTATAAAAATCATCTTGGCCTGGTGTTCTTCTTGTGGGAAGATTTTAAGCTATGGATACAATTTCTCTAATGGTAATAAGACCATTCAGGTATCTATTTAATTTTGAGTCTACTTTGGCTATTGGTAACAATTTCTCTAGGGATTTATTTTCAAAATATTTGGTATAAAGATATTTGTAATTTTCTTATCATCTTTTTAATTTCTATGGCATTTATAATTATGTCCCTATTTTCATTCCACATATCACTGAAGTTTTTCTTCTTTCTCCATTGATTCTGCCAGAGGCAAGAACATTGGCCTTCTAAAAGAATTAACTTTTAGCTTTGTTGATTCTCTCAGTTCTATGTTTATCTGCTTTTTCATTTATTTTTGCTGTTATATTAATATGATACATCAGTATTCCTTTTAATTTCTTTGGACTTCTTATGCTGTTCTTTTTATAACTTAAGTTAGATATTTAGTTCACTAGCCTATGGTTTTTCTTTCTTCTAGATAGACTAATTCAAGGTCATTAATGTCCCTGCAGGGACTTTTTTTTTATAAGTACCTCTTTATTATTCACATGATATTTTACTATAATTCCTAGTAAAATATCTTCTATAATACACGAATTAATTAGCAGTATGCTTTAAATTTCCAAATGTATGGGTTTTTAAAAATTATCTCTTTTCAAAATCAATTTGTGATTTTATACACACTGTTTTAAAATTTGTTGATGCATACTTTATGATATATAAAATGTGGTCCATTTTTAATGTGCTTAGGCAGTGTTCCATTTCCTCTTCCCTGTGAACATTTACAGCACTCACTCTATTTCTCAGTTATAAATTGTCCTATTTTGTACTGCATGATATTTTTTGTAAACATATATTCTTTCTCCCATTGGATTATTAAGTACCTTGAAGTCTAGAACTTAATCTTGGTCATTTTCATAGTCCAACACTACTTAGTAAGGAATCAATATATAAGTACTAAAAGAATATGCAAATGTCTGTGTTGAAATGCAGAAACTTTCATGGCTATAACTTCACTAATTAAAAATCACTTTGAAATAATCTGTCTGCCTAAACATCATAAATGTTCTGGGATTGAGCAAACTAATTATAGGATATGAATAGAATTCCATAAATACTACTGACATTTTTGCACTAATTGTATAATTCAAGACCCAGATGTTCCAGACTTCTTGTACTAAAACAACTTGAATCAATTTAACAGCTCAGTTTCTACCCATGGCAGGTTTTGTGACAAGTCAAACCACATCTCCTATTTAGTCAGATTTGTCCCCATTTTCTCCAATATGGTAACTTGAATTAGCTAAAGTTAGAGGCATCAAGAGAGTCTCAGTGTGAGGGTCAAGAAAAGAAAAAAGATACTGATCATTTTAGAACTGGCATTCAAATTTGAGCTTTTCATGAAAATATTAATTATTAAGATGATCTTTCTTTAGATAAAACTATGTTTATAACAACTTTCAGAAGAATTTTTTTCTGCAGAAGTCTAGATAGACAAGTGCTCCTTGTAATGGTATCAAGGCAGTAGAGTTATGAGTACAGAGTGAGCCACACTTTGTGGGTCTGAATTCTAACTCCACCACTTACTAGCATGGGAGCTCCAGTAAGTTATGTAACTCCTCTGTACTTCAATTTCCTCATCTGTAAGTAGCTTTAATAATAGCACTTATCTAACAGTGTTGATGTGAGCATCAAGAGAGTTCATATACACAAAGCTTCTATAGGAATGCCTTTCACACATGGTGAGTGAATTCCTATAATGCTAACATTGTGCTTAGAGACCCAACTACAACTGCCTCTCATTTACATGATGAATCCACGTGTTTTTCTTTAAAATAAAGCAATGAAGAAATTTGAACTTAAAATACATACATGCACTAACTTTGGAATAACTTGTTTACAACTCTTGCCAATTCTGGTGGTGCCTTCTGTCAGCAAAACAGCTCAGAAACGTTTCTGGTGGCCCTGGAAACAGAGTAAGAAACTATTCTCAGTCAAGTGCAAGACAATTTCTCTGGGAGTATCCACCTCCCAGTTGCCATTGTTGAAGAGTGCTAAGATTATATTTCAGGAACTCCTGTATTTTCCAAGTGTTCCATTGTTTTTCTTTATTTTCTAAACAAATACATTTTATTTAAACATCTCAATTAACCACCACTTTTCAACATCTTAGTCACCCATTATATGCATTTGTGAGTTGGGTATGTATTTTAACTCCACATCCGATTTTAACTTTTCATGTCAAATGCTACTTTAATATGGGGACTCTAAGTGTACACTGACATAATAAATGTCTGGGTCAGATTTTGCCAGACAAATAAACTCTTTCAGTATAACTGGAAACCTACTTCCTCTAATTGCTTTAAAAATTAAATATACTTCTAAAAACACTTCCCTTGAAGTCAGTGAGCTGTTGATTTGCCCCATGGGATCTGCTGGTTTTTATCACCTGAAAGTGTCTTCTTTAATAATGGTTGAAATGTATGTCTGCACTTGGATGGTATTTGTGATTATCTCTGTTCACTAAACTGCAAACCTGATTATTCTCCCAATTAAAACAGCAGTGGTTGCCTATTTCTCAGCAAGACACATGGAGCTGCAATGGGGTCTTGAATGACGAAGATTTTTTCTTTCTCAGAATATTTTATATGATTCAGTAATCAGTAAAATTGGTTCTCACAATGGGCCTCCTCTATCATTAGTGAGAATTAGCAAAGTTCTATTGCCTTTAAAAAATAATAAAGTGGTCTATTACCATGAATGAACCTGCTCTTTTTTTGTGTGAAGACTTCTTTTAATTTTAAGGAGAGCTCTCATGCTTTTGTGTTGTGAATTAAATCACCATTTCATGAGGTTTATCTTTGTCCAGGAAGGAAGAAAATCAATCTTTCATTAAAACTGTGAAACCAAAAATCGTGCTTACCAAAAGGACTATAGACCCAGCAGATGAAGCAGCTTGTCAGATGCAGAGTGTCCAGGGAACTGGTTACCCCTTATCCAGTGCCTACTTGCTGCAAAACATAAATTTTTTTTAAGGAAATTTTTAGGTTTTAAACAGGTGCACTAATGTCAACCTTCCTTACGTAGCTTGCTGGCTGGTGGTTTGGATATACATGAAGTTAAATCTTGTGTGCTCTAATGTATAACACATGCAACCCATCCTGAGAGCAATCACACAGGCTGTAGAGTTATGTCAGAATCCAAACCCTACAGCAAACATGTTAGCTAGTGTTTCCCAGTGGATATGAACTTCCAACGTCAAGTCCTCCACAACGCTGCGTGTGTGTGTGGGTGTGTGCGTGCACATGTGTGTGCATCCTGCTGTGTGTGCGTGTAGGGTGATACTGGGGTTGTGGGTGAAGATGAAGAGGGGGATCAAACCAAACTGAGATGGCAAACAATGTTGGCACAGTGACAAAAGCCCAGGCCCTGGAACCAGTTTGAATCCCAACTTTGTCACTTACCCACTGTGCTATCCTTGGCAGCTCCACTAGCTGAATCTTGGTTCCTTGTTTATAAAATGGACATAATACTTAATTCCTGTGGTAGTTGGGAGGATTCTTGATAAGCTACTCATTTATCCCATAGAGAGTATATTAGTTAGTTTCTATTGTGCAAAAAACCAATCCAAACTCTGCAGCATAAAACAAAAGTTATTTAGTTTGCTCACGATTCTGAAACTTGGCAATTCAGACTGGGCTCATCTGGGCCATTCTGGTCATGGCTGGACCCCCACATGCATCTGCCAACAGCTCAGCCCCTGCATTTTCGTGGTGCCTTGGCTCTCCTCTTCATGCTTCCTCAATGTCCATTGGTTAGTGCAGACTTGTCCCTTTGGTAGAGGCAGGGCCCCAAGAGAGCAGAAGTACAGAAGGTATTTTGAGAACTGAGCTTGTAACTGGCACAGTGTTACTTTCATCATGTTCTACTGACCAAAGCAAGTCATGAGGAAAGCCTAAATTTAAAAAAAGGAGGGGGGATAGACTCCTTCTCTGGAAAAAAAAGGATCTGAAAAGTTACATTGCAAAGGGCAGAGATTAGGGAGGCTATTTAATGTGGCCATCAATGCAATCATTAGAGTGAAGTGTGGTGGGGGGGCATGAGCCAAGTCTGGCCACTGCTTGGTTTTGTAAATAAAATTCTACAGGGACACAGCCACACTCATTTGTTGACATATGGTCTACGGTATTTTCATACTACAATACACAGTTGAGCAGCTGCAATACAAATGATATGACTTACAAAGTCCAAAATACTTACTCCCTGATTCTTTAACAGAAAAAGTCTGCTCTAGAGATTTAGTATTCCAAGTGTTGTCTGTGGGCCAGCAGACTCCACATCACCTGAGAGTTTGTTAGCAATGCAGAATCTTGGGTCTACTGTATTACAAACCTGCATTTTAACAAGAGCCCCTGGGGACTATATACTGAAGTTTGAGTGGTGCTAGACTAGAGAGCAGTTCGACTGCTTGGACACGGTGTGCGGAGTGTAATGGTCCCATTGCTGGTTCTTAAAGAGATAGGCCCCAGCTGTAAGGCCCAGCAACTGTAGTTTATTTGGGAGCCAGGCTGCCTGTTCTGGTTCTAGGAGTTCTGTCCATATCTGATCAAAATTTTATCTTTGATCCAGGGACACAGAGGGGGATAGAGGTCTCATGAGTACAGACTGGTTAGAATTGAGTCTATGGGGTGCCCCAGTCAAACCAGCTGGTCAGGACTAGGCTCTGTTTTCTGAGGGACCAGAAGAAGAAAGACCAGAGAATAGTTAGGAGCATGGGATGAATCAAGGTGGTAGAAGTCAGCTCTATAAGCAGTATGGGGTCAAAAGGGGTTCAGGTAGGCAGGCAATTGAGGGATCACCTCTAGTACTGCAGTCACTAGTCAGAGCTGACAGCTGAGGTCTGTGGGGCAGTTGAGACTGGGCCACTATTCTTGCACTTGGGAGTGTGGCTGAGTCCCTGCTTTAGTTGTCTCCTTGAGCTTTCAGTTGTTTTCGCAAAAACAGATGGATGAGAGTAAGTGCACGAGGGGTTTCTATGAGAATACAAATGGGCACTCTATATAAAACTGGAATAAAATAAAACCTTGTGAGCATTCAGTAATTTCATATAAATGCTTAAAATATTGCCTAAAACATATAAAATGCTCAAGAAATGCTATCTATTGTTATAATTATTGTAATCACCATCATCATCATCATCATCATAACAAGACCAAAAAGTCACCAGGGTCCCAGGTAGCTCTTGTGATCAGCTTCAGTCCTTGCTTCCCCTCTTACCTTCCTCCCCTGACTCAACTGTCTCTTCTCTCTGCACCACTTTTGGGATGTCTTTCTGGAAGTCAGCTTCCTCCTCCTGTACTCCATCTGTTTTCTGATCTCTCACAACTTTGAATTGGATATATTCTTGGTTTTGCAATGCTAAGAGTCACCCCTCACCTTCAGCTTCACTGCCAGCTGGAAAATTCGTTTCATGTCACCTACCACGAGAGAGTAGAATTGGTCCAGCTTATCTTTCTGCACTGGCCATAGATGGTTAGGTAGCCAGCCTAGGATTGACTCTCCTTGGTTCAGATACCCATTTCTGGTCCAATCAGCTCTGCATGGTGGAGACTGGGTGATTTCTCTTGGAGAGGAGTGTGGGGAGTACAAATAAGGCTTGGTCTTCTCAGCACTTTTCCAAACCATATTGGTCTAAGGGATGGAGAAGGAGACTTGAGGATGCAGATGACAAAAGCATTTGCTTTATCGTCAGGATGAAGGTAGGAACTAGAGACAAAATGTGCTTGAACTTCCAACTGGAGGCTGGTTGAGGTTCCAGCTTGAAAGAACTGTGGAAAGGAATGGGAGAAGGAAGGACGAGGCTATACTACCAGAAAATACAGCCCTGAAAACTAGGCATTCCACCCACAGTTATGATCCTTCCAACATGTGCAAAAATCCTTACTGATATCCTTCATATTCAGAGTTATCCAACCACTATCTAACATATTACTTAAAAATTGTAAATATTATCATTTAAAAAAAATCAACATTTACTGGGTGCTATTATATGCCAGGTGCTAAGATAAGTCCTTAACATGCATTTGTTATTTAGACCACATAGCAACTCTGGGTCAGATAGAGAGACCCTCAAAACATCACACAGCCCATATGGCACAGACACCAAGCAATCTGAACAGATACCAACCAGAAACAACTGGTAAGGCCATGCAGGGGCACGCAGGTTTAAGGGTAGCTCTAGGCGTACCTTCTATTATAATCACCATTAGTAAATGAGGAAACTAAAACAGAGAAGGAAAAACACACTGGCAAGTCACAATGCTGGGTATCTGAAATGGGGAATCTAATTCCAGAGTCTTCACATTCCTACCTACAAAATTTGGAGCCCAGAAGAGTCACCCACGTTCCTGAATTAGCCAGAGTTGAAGTAACAGTACATCCACTAGGCACAACAGTGGTTGGACTGTGCATAGGCTTACAGCCAGAGTTTTTTTTTATTTAATGCCAGAACCATTGTTTTAACAGGAATGCTAATCAATTTCTACTTTAAGATTCACTCCAAACTTTCCTTGCAACCTTTCCTGAGCATCCCCACCCTGCTCCACACACAAAATGAGAGTCATGTCTTCCTTGGTATCAGGAGCACTTTGTACACATCTCTAGCAAAGCATTTCTTACATTATGTTGAAATTATGTATGTGTACATTCCTCCAGGAAGACTGTGAGCTCCCAGAAATCAAGGATTAAAGGTTTTCTGACTCTATGTCTAGAGTATCTAAGATAACATTTGGGAGAGAGCAGATACCTTATAGATGTTGCTGGATGGATGAGAGAATGAATAAATGGGCAACATAACCAATCGCTCATGGCAGAATGCTGTTCTTATACCATTCAAACATTGTGAAGAGAAAGTCAGATAAAGTCACTTGAAGAAACGTAAACATCTAATAAAATTCATATTATATTCATTTATGTATTTATTCATCTACTTATTCTTACATTCTACTGCATTTTTGGAAAAAGTGATCAAATTTATTGACAAGGAAGATCATAAAAGTCACTTGGCCTCAAAATACACACTGGCATTGTTTTAAAATCTTGGTGAAAACATAGCTGTTTTGCTTCAAAAAAATTTTTTTTATTAGGTGTTTCTTCTCACATTGTCCTTCCCTTGTCTCTGACTTTCCCTTTCCCCACCTCTTAACAACACACAGCACTCAGATGCTACTTCATTTATTTCAATTTCATTTTAGTAGATTAGTCATTTACCTAATGGAGCTGGTCTCTCTTGTTTGGAAAGCAAACATACTGAAAAGTAAATACAACTGAACAGATAGGGTAACCACGTCCAGCTGCTGCACCTGCTATTCGGACCACTTTCCACGGGCAATTTGAAAAATAACTGGCAACTTCTCTACCTTCTGAAGGTAGAGTAGAAAGAGCACTGAAATACAACTTAGGGAATCTCAGTCAAAACCAGGGCTTTGATCTTAAGAGCAGCATGACTGTTGGCTGGTCACTTTCCTCTCTGGGTCTCATTTTCCTGGTCTTTCAAAAGAAGGTTGGACCAAATTACCTCTGAAGTCCTTCCTATCTTAAATTCTATACTCATTTATTTAATATTCACTCAATCCACTCTGAGTAAGGCACTCTGTATGGCACTGCCAGGGACAGGGTGGTGCAGACAGCATGGCTTCTGCCCTCTCAAAAGGGCTTGAAACTAACAGGAGAGCGTACACAGGATCAAAAAAAAGCCTGAAACATATGTGTTAAATTCATTTGGTTTAAGGCCATTTAGCCTATGTTATAAATCCTTTTCAAGGAATGGTCTTCATTAAGTCCTACAGATTTATACCTGTATATTTATTTAACTAAACACTTGATGAATCTTAAGTAATCTGGAAAGCTCTTCTAGGGCCAATTTAAGATAAAAGTCGTAAGTGAGGGAAGCACTTTCTCATGGTGGATGAAATTTTTTTTCCTCTTCCTTCTCCTTCACTTGGCTTATGGAGTTTAACTACTATTCCAAGTCTTAGAATATGAATCACACAGATTCTCCAACCTCCTAGGTCCAATAAGCCAACAAAAGAACTAATTGTTCACCTTCTTCTCATGAGCTTTCCAAATTCAGCACTGGAACTCAGCTCTGAGACCCACCTGTTCTGAGATGGGAAAATGTAAGGACACTATAGATTGCATTTGTGCTTAATGTAAATTTATTTTCTTTCAGCTGTGGTATGAAGCATTTCTCCAGACTTCATTTCGGTCTTAATTTTTAAAGCAGAAACTTGAGATAATGGCTACATTGTGTTCTCTACACTGATATAACCATGGCAATATCTCTTTTTTTATAGTAGTAGTTTGCACAGAAAAGTTCACCAAATAGCCTATGAAATATTATTTTTAATATATTGCCATATTTTGGTCTGTCTAAAAAAAATGTTGTTTATGACAGTTTCCAAATTACTTCTTTTTTTCTGTTATAAAGTCTTAAAAGGTCACAAAGAACCAAAATTCAAATTTCTCAGAAGTCCTTTTATCCCACTAACCATCTGCAATAAAACAAGCATCAGATGTAGATTCACAAGACATTGCCACTTTAACATTTGGAGTAGAAATATATGGCAATCAATTTGAGTTAAGTGATTAAACATCTTTTTTAAGAAATAAAAAACAATTACTTTAGTAGTTACCTGAGGGAAAAAACAACATATAGAAATCCAAATATATACAAAAGATATACTTGTGATAATTCACTTTACAAAAAGATTCCCAAGAAAATTACATTAATATTAATTTTGTCTAATACTTTGAAAGAAAGTTTATTAATATAAATTCTACTTAAATAAACTTTTAGTGGCACTTATCTATTATGGAAATCATGATCTCTGGCATTATTATATTATAATACTCTTCCTTTACTACTTATCATTTACTGTCATATAATCATAATTAAACTCTCTGGATTTCTATGGACAATCATTGAGCACTTGAATGTTATGGAAAAATCTTACTACATTATGTACTTAAAAGTAAGTAAAGATGGGACAATAAAATTTTAAAAAGACATGTAGATGGCAAATGTCCCTATGCTGTACATGCCCCAATCTCTGCAAAAATGTTCATTTTTTGTAATTATTAAAATAATTTCAATTAGATATTCAGGGGAAAAATGCCCTGTTTTAGTGTGTCCTACCATTTGCAATTTTAAAATCTGCCCGAAAGACATATTAATATTATAATTACACATTTAATGATTTATCATGCTCTTCTGATAAGTAAAAAATATTTTTTGTTAGCAAACCTCTAGCCACAATAAGCTTAACAATATACTAGTAATTATTTTTAGCCACTAGATCTAATTCTATGAAAGTGCTTAGGCCGTCCTCTTTTCCCAGCTACAGAGGACAAAGTGAAGTCATTAGTGTTTTGTTAGAAACAAGGATGTTACCGATGGTAATGCCAAAAAAAGAAGAAAGTAAAATAAGTATGTTGTATCAGCAAGAAAGGGGTACCTTAGGCCAGTGGCTTTCAATGTTTGTTGTGCATTAGAATCACCTGGGAAGTTTTTAAAAATCCTATCCTATAGGCTACATTTATTCTAATTACAGAGATATTGTGGGTTCAGGTCCAGACCACTGCAATAAAGCAAATATTGCAAAAGAGCAAGTTTTTCAGGTTTCCCATTGCATATAAAAGTTATGTTTATACTACACTGTAGTCTAGTAAGTACAGAATAGCAGTATGGCAAAAAAATGTATATACCTTAATTTTAAAATACTTTATTGCTAAAAAGTGTTAACCATCATCTGAGCCTTCAGCAAGTCATAATCTTTTTGCTGGCGGAGGGTTTTACCTCCATTTTGATGGCTGTTGACTGATCAGGGTGATGGTTCCTAAAGGCTGGAGTGGCTCAGCAATTTCTTAAAATAATACCACACTGAAGTTTGTCCCATCAATTGACTCTTCCTTTAATGAACGATTTCTCTGTGGCATGCAATGCTGTTTGATAGCATTTTATCCAAAGTAGAACTTCTTTCAAAATTGTAGTCAGTTGTCTCAAACCTTCCTGCTGCTTTAGCAACTAAGTTTATGTAATATTCTAAATTCTTTGTTGTCATTTCAACAGTTTTCACAGCTCTTCACCCATTTAAGTTTTATCATAAGATTATAGCAACTCAGTCACAGCTTCAGGTTCCACTCCTAATTCTAGTTCTCCTGTTATTTCTACCACATCTGCAGTTACTTCCTCCACTCAAGTGTCGAACCCATCAAAGTCATCCACGAGGGTTGGAATCAACTTCTTCCAAACTCCTGTTAATGTTGATATTTTGACCTCTTACTATTAGTCATGAATATTCTCAATGGCATCCAGAAAGGTGAATTTTTTCCTTCCCAGAAGGTTTTCAGTCTACTCTGCCCCAATCCATCAGAGCAATCACTATCTATGGCAGCTATAGCCTTGTGAAATGTATTTCTTAAATATAAGACTTTTCCCTATTGTTTTATGTAGAATTATTATAGTTTGACCACACATACACATTATATTGCATGTAAATACATGTATATAGTATACTGCACATTTTTTCAGTTTTCATATATGTACTAATTATTGTTTCTAAGAATAGATTAGATCTCTAGCTTTTTAAACTTATATAGTTATCAAAGGAATAAAGCCAACTACAAAATAAGAATCAACAGAATGCGGTTATCCAATCATAAAGGACAATCAGATGTGCTTATACATATTCAAGAAATAAAAATGATAATCAGTTCATTTGTGTCCTTATTACTATTGTTATTATTTTTCAGATTCCTCATATAAGTGATGTCATATGGCATTTTTCTTTCTCTTTCCAGCCCACTTCACCTAGAATGACAATCTTCAGGTCCATCCATATTGCTGCATATCTTAAATATAAAACTTGAAACTTGAAATTACTCCTTAATCCATGGGCTGCAGAATGGATGTTGTGTTAGCAGGCATGAAAACAACAATAATGTTATTGTACATTTCCATCAGAGTTCTTGGCTGACCAGGTATATTGTCAGTGAGCAGTAATATTTTGAAAGAAATCTTTTTTATCTAAGTAGTAGGTCTCAGCGTTGGGCTTAAAATACTCAGCAAATCATGTTGGCAACAGATGTGCTGTCATCCAGGATTCGTTGTTCCATTCATAGAGCATAAAGCAGAGTAGATTTAGCGTAATTAAGAGCCCTAAGATTTTCAGAATGGTAAATGAGCATTGGCTGCAACTTAAAGTTACAATCTACTTTAGCCCCTAACAAGAGAATCAGCCAGTCCTTTGAAGCTTTGAAGCCAGACGTTGACTTCTCCTCTCTAGCTACAAAAGTCCTAGATGGCATCTTCTTTCAATAGAAGGCTGTTTCATTTACATTGAAAAACTGTTGTTTAGTGTAGCCACCTTCATTAATTATCTAACATCTTCTGGATAACTTGCTGCAGCTTCTACATCAGCACTTGCTGCTTCACCTTGCACTTCGATATTATGGAGACAAGCTTCTTTCCTTAAACCTCATGAACCAACCTCTGCTGGCTTCAAACTTCTTTTGCAGCTTCCTCAGCTCTCTTGGTCTTCAAAGAATTGAAGAGAGTTAGGTCCTTGCTCTGGATTAGGGTTTGGCTTCACGGAATGTTGTGGCTGGTTTGATTTTCTATCCAGATCACTCAAGCTTTCAGTAGTAAGGCTGTTTCAGTTTCTTGTCATTCATGTCTAACAGCTCTCATTTCCTTCCAGAAGTTTTCTTTGCATTCACAACTTGGCTAACTGGCACAAGAGGCCTAGCTTTTGGCTTATCTTGGCTTTCAGCATGCCTTCCTCACTAAGATTTATTATTTTTAGCTTCTGATTTAAAGTGAGAGATGTGCAACTCTTCTTTTCACTTGAACACTTAGAGGCCATTGTAGGGTTATTAATTGGCCTAATCTCAATATTTTGTGTCTCAGGGAACAGAGGGGACTGAGGAGAGGGAGAGGCATGGGGGAATGGCCGGTCAGTGGAGTAGTCAGAACATGCACAGCATTCATTCCTTAAGTTCACTGCTTTATCTGGATGCAATCCACAGCATCTCAAAACAATCACAATAGTAACACCAAAGATCACTGATCACAGATCACCATAACAAATATAATAATAATGAAAAAGCTTGAAATATTACTAGAATTACCAAAATGGGATGCAGAGACAAGACATGAATTAATGCTGTTGGAAAACGGCAACGACAGACTTGCTTAATGCAGGGTTGTCACAAGCGTTCAGTATTTGCAAAGTGCCATAAAGTGAAAAACAATAAAAGGAGGTATGCCTGTGAATCAGAATCTCTGGGGGTGCAGCCCAATTATCAGTATTTGTTAAAGCTCCCAGAATCAATTCCAATATGCAGCTAAGATATGAACCAGAGCTATAGAACAGACAAGTGAATAAAGATCTGAGCTCTGACTGCCTTCATACATTTCATTTTCAGTACACCACATTTCCGATGTTACCAAATAAAATACTCAGCCACCTGGATTTTTTGGTCTTGAAAGTCCTAGTTTCAAAAAAGGCAAGAGCCCCAATTCCTGGCCTGCTGGGGGCTTGGGCTGTTGTCAACCTAAGAAGGGTTCTTCCAGGAAAGAGCTGATGCCCTTCAAGAAGATGAGGGCCATCTGCTCCAAGCGCCCACACCAGCAGCACGGCACCCCATCTAAGGTCATCTGCTTAATGTGGCTTGTTTCACGTGTAGTCTGGCTCACGTATGGATGCTTTAGACAAGGGTGATAATGGTTTTCACTTCTTGGACTACAGGAGTCTTCCTATATGTTTATTCTCAGCCCCAAAGACCTGCTCTGATTAATTGTCTGTCAATTCTAAGTACCAGTGACCCTTGAACAATGGGGTGGGGAATAGGGTCATTGACCTTCCAAACAGTCTAAAATCCAGGTATAATTTGGAGTTGGCCTTCCACACATGTGGTTCCTCCTTATCTGTGGTTCCACAACCGCAGATTCAACACACTGGGATCATGTAGTGCTACAGTACTTCCCAGTGAAAAAAATTCATGTGTAAGTGAATCTGCACAATTCAAACCCCTATTGTTCAAGGGTCAACTCTATATCTCTAACCTAAGCAATGCCTGGCATTCCATGAAAGACGAAAATAGAGGTGAAAATTCCCTAAGTTACTACCAAGACAGAAATGATCAAAAACAGTGCTACAGACATATAAAACTGTACTACAAATAACTACACACAAAATGTCCTTTGGTATTTTGATTTCAAGGCTGTAAATCTAACTTTTTTTTACTTGGACATAATGTACCTTTCACTTTCTTTTCTGACTTCCCTCCCCACTCCCATTCATGTCATTAATGTTCTTTCCACTTACTTTTAGAAATTTATCCAGAGTGTCAAGGTACACCATCTTTAAACTAGTATTCCTACTAAATAACCAATGATGATTCCAAAAATATATGGACATCTCTGTAGGCCTTTATCTGAGGTGGTTTCAGAAGCAAATATATTATTCATCTTGTAAAAGAACATATTTAATGGTAAGCAGTAAACAGAAGCAAAGAAAAAAAGGTGAGCAGATATTATTGTATTATCCTATTTCCACAAAGTATCAGGGACAAATGTAATCAATAAATATCTAAAATAAATAAAATTGTTTAAGTAATCCCAGAGGATTGATAAAAGGATTATATTTTTCAGAACTTGAGCCCCACTCCAACAGTATAAAAAGTGTCTAATACTATTACCTTGAGATAAGAAAAATTAACCAGAAACAGACACTGGAAAATCCACCTACTAGAGAAATTTCAGTAATGGTTATTTGTTATATATCCTTAGGCAAGATTATTAAACTTTCTTAAATCCAGTATTCCTACCTGTCCAACAATAATAATTCTTGAGGGACATAATTGCTTCACAGAAGAGCACAAGCTATGGAGTCAGGAAGATGTGCCATTAAATTCCACTTCTATCAAATACTAGCTGAGCAATCATAGGCAAGTTAATCAACCTTTCTGAGCTTCATATATTTTTTAGGTGAAAAGAAGAGTGAAAATAACCCTTAACATAGAGGGTTATTTAAAAGGTTAGTAAGATAACATTAATAAAGTACCTAGTTAAATGCTGGGAGCAGTCTAAGCACTTCATAATTGGTATTGATTATTATTTCTCATAAAGTTGGAATGCAAAGATTAGTAACTGTAAGATCCAAATATTGGACCCCCAATTCTTAATTTGTTCCACAAACATTTACTGAACCTTGAAAGATAGAAGCCACTCTGGAGAAAAAAAAATAAACTTGGCTTTCAATCAGCAATAATTTAGATGAGACATGGGACACATACATACATAACTATTGGATCAGGCAGTATGTCAGCAACTAAGTGCCTAATAGCTGCACAAATCAAGTTTTTTTTAAAACAGTGCAAGAGGAGTTCCAACTAGAGCAACTCAAGAGACTAGAGTTGGATCTTGAAGGAGTTGCATGAGCCAAAATGTGAATGAAGGACATCCAGGTGGGACAGATGTGAATTAATCAATAAAGCAGCCAAAATAACAGACAGAGTTTACTTAATTTGGCCATATTTCTGACAGAACAGAAATGATCAGCAGTAATTCAATTGCTAAACAATTACTGTGGGTCATCCTAAAACAGTCAATTTGATTTCAAGCTTACAGAGTCAGTCAAAGTAGATCCAAAATAAACTAATATTTTGAAAGCCAAAACATGGAAGCATTCTATGTAACTCTAAGAAATGATCACTGAAGAACACTGAGGTCAAAAGATGCCATGTGATTGAGGATATCAACTCTCTCAATAGCAAATGAAATTGGTTTGTTTCTTTTAATAGAACATTAACTGGAAATCAAAGTGAGTTCTACTGACAGAAATGTCACTTGGTAAACATTTGCCATATATTAATTTACCTCTTTAGCAATTAGTTTTATTTTAAAGGGGCAGGATTTAAAGGATTGGGAAGAATATAAGAATATATTCTAATGATCTTATGCCATATGACCCTGTGCCATATGTGATCAAACTTAATTAAACTGACTTAAAAAAAAAAAAGATGTCATTGTTTGCCAACAGTGTGGATATAACCCTTGGAACCTAAACATTCCAAATATTGGAAATGAAGTCATAAAAGTAGTTCAACCGTGCAGAGATTTAATATCTTTTTAAAGACATAGACCTGGGAGAAAGGGATTATCTGTTCATATGGTCAGAGTAAACAACCCACTTTTGGGCCCAACAGATGGAGGCTTTGAATCTGGGGAAGAGAAAGCAGAGAAGAATAAAAATGCAGAGCTTAAAATGACCATTGGACTATGTTTTAAAAAAACCTTCTTCCCTACCCAGTGTGAACTCAGAGGCTCCTTATTACAAGTATAAGAAAACACAAAAATCCTCTGAATTTCTCAGAAATTTCTCAGTCTAAATTATCCATTCATTAATAAGTATGCTTGATTTTTTAATATGCATAGTTAATTTTGTAAAAACTGATTTAAAAGTCAGTCAAAGTAAATCAAAATAAACTAATTTGCTTTTTCTATTTTCAATAATTTATTTCAGTGCCTTTAGTATTTTATCTTGGTAAAACTATGCTTTACAAGAAACAGTTTTTATGATATTTAACAAAGAACCAACTATAAAATGAAAACTGGATAAGAAATTTGAAGACCATGACTTCTTAACTTGATCAAACGAAGGCCTCTTTTTCACTGTAACAACTACCATTTTCTCCATACGCACACAAAAATTGTTATCAATAGTATCATCATGTTAATATTTTGAGTTAATATTTAATCGAATGACACTGAGAAAATACTTGAAATGTAGGTATTGTAATACAACATAAGACAGGTTAAGTGCCTTGCAGTCTCTGAGACTCATTCTTGCTTGAAAAATAGAGCAAAAATAAACATTTCATTTCTTCCAGACACCATATAACAATTTGGGCCCTGGTGAAGAAATCTAATAGTTTATTCATTTTGTGTCAAAAAAATTTTTATTTTATAAGCATATAATATATAGGCTCAATATTTATTGTACAGTTCCTAAAAATAACTGTTCATTATTCTACCCAGGGATAAAATGTTTAAATGCTGTGAATTTGAAACGAGAAAGCAAAAGTGAAACTCTGACCCTCCAGTTCCCATGAATATACCTAGGCCAGTTTGTCCTCCCAACACCAACCCTCCTTTAAGATTAACCTAACCCATCGCCTTCTCTATGGGACCCTCCTTGATTGCCTCTAGTCCAGCTAGCCCAAGCTGCTTAACCATTCTGTATTTATCTTCTCTAGCAGTTGGACTTGGCTAAATCAGTGATCACGTACCTATAACTGAACTAATCAAGACTTAGTTATAAAGAGGAAAAACAGTTAATAGCTCCTAAGTGATCACTGGGTGCTGAGCTCTCTGTTCCTCCCTTTTATGTGGATCAACATTCCAATCTCTCAACAATCCTATTTGGGATGTCCTATTATTAGCCCCATCTTATAGCTAAGGTGATTGAAGCATGAAAAAGATAAGCAATCTGCCCAAGGTCATGCTGCAAGTAATTTGCAGTGAGAGCACATCAACTCAGATTTTTCTAACTTCAGAATCTGTTCTCTTAATGACTGTGGGGGTACTTCCTTTTCTTAGGGTTTTATTATATGCTTAATACCTAAAACTCCTTTGAGATGTAATTCAGAATTTATAAGGAGCAGCATTTATGAAAAGAAAGCAGTTTAACCGTCTTTTTAAAATAATGAATTGGTTTTTCTTTTCAAATATTTAGCCATTATGTAATGAATTTTCAGCATACATTATCATAATTCATTTATATCTATGGAAATCAACATGATAATGTTTCACATTCACCATTCAAACATCATGACCTGATATTACAGTAAGTCAACAATAAAGTATTCAAAATAATTTAATTTAAACTCTCTCTGGCAGAGTATTCATAGGTAAATGATAATTCAAGTCAAAGCAAGGCAATTATTCATCTAAGGGTTCCATATGAACAAAGTATTTTAAATTTGAAAATCAAGTTATCATTCTTTCAAATGTTTACATGTATACAAATGTTTGTGTGTGTATACATACATATATATATATATATATATGTATGTATGTATATATAAAAGATTTCCTCCTTCCTTTGAAAAACATAAAAATGTAACAGTGATGCAGAAAATTTCACAGTAAGGAACTCATAAAGGAGGAGAATTTTCAGTTGATTTTGAGGCAACTTCTTTGGAGCCAAATATAAATGAAATGTTTTTCTGGTTTGATACCCCCTAGTTGTGGGATCTTACACAAACCACTTAACTTCTTGGTCTCTTAATTACTCCACTTGTAAAAATGGTTTATTGAAAGAATTAAATGTAATTATGTACGTGAAGGTGCCTTTAACAGTGTTTGGTACATAGTTGACATTAAATAGTTTGTTCTCGTTAAAACAGTCATACTGCCCAAGGCAATCTACAGATTTAATGCAATCCCTATCAAATTACCCAGGACATATTTCACAGAACTAGAACAAATCATAATAAAATTTATATGGAACCACAAAAAAAACCCAGAATTGCCAAAGCATTACTGAAGAAAATGAAAGAGGCTGGAGGAATAACTCTCCCAGACTTCAGACAATACTACAGAGCTACAGAAATCAAAACAGCATGGTATTGGTACAAAAACAGACATACAGACCAATGGAACAAGACAGAGAGCCCAGAAATGAACCCACAAACTTTTGATCAACTAATCTTCAACAAAGGAGGCAAGAATATACAATGGAATAAAGACAGTCTCTTCAGCAAATGGTGTTGGGAAAACTGGACAGCAGCATGTAAATCAATGAAGCTACAACACTCCCTTACACCATACACAAAAATAAACTCAAAATGGATCAATGACTTAAACATAAGACAAGATACAATAAACCTCCTAGAAGAAAATAAAGGCAAAACATTATCTGACATACATCTCAAAAATGTTCTCCTAGGTGCAGTCTACCCAAGTAATAGAAATAAAAACAAGAATAAACAAATGGGACCTAAGTAAACTTACAAGCTTCCGCACAGCAAAGGAAACCATAAGTAAAACAAAACGACAACCTACAGAATAGAAGAAAATTTTTGCAAGCGATGAAACCAACAAAGGCTTGATCTCCAGAATATATGAGCAGCTCATACAACTTAATAAGAATAAAACAAACAACCCAATCCAAAAATGGGCAGAATACCTAAACAAGGAATTCTCCAAGGAATAAATACAAATGATCAAAAGGCAGATGAAAAAACGCTCAGTATCACTAATTATCAGAGGAATGCAAATCAAAACTACAATGAGGTATCACCTCACATCAGTCAGAATGGCCATCATTCAAAAGTCCACAAATGACAAATGCTGGAGAGGCTGTGGAGAAAGGGGAACCCTCCTACACTGCTGGTGGGAATGCAGTTTGGTGCAGCCACTGTGGAAAACAGTATGGAGACTCCTCAAAAGACTAGGAATAGACTTACCATATGACTCAGGAATCCTGCTCCTGGCCATATATCCAGAAGGAACCCTACTTCAAAATGACACCTGCACCCCAATTTCATAGCAGCACTGTTTACAATAGCCAAGACGTGGAAACAGCCTAAATGTCCAACAACAGATGACTGGATAAAGAAGAGGTGGTATATTTACACAATGGAATACTGTTCAGCCATAAAAACCGAAACATAACGCCATTTGCAGCAACATGGATGTCACTGGAGAATGCTATTCTAAGTGAAGTAAGCCAGAAAGACAAAGAAAAATACCGTATGAGATCGCTCATATGTGGAATCCAAAAAACAAAACATAAATACAAAACAGAAGCAGACTCATAGACATAGAATACAAACTTGTGGTTGCCAAGGGGTCGGGGGGTGGGAAGGGACAGACTGGGATTTCAAAATGTAGAACAGATAAACAAGATTATACTGTATAGCACAGGGAAATACATACAAGCTCTTGTGGTAGCTCACAGTGAAAAAAAAAAGTGACAATGAATATATGTATGTTCATGTATAACTGAAAAATTGTGCTCTACACCTAGAATTTGACACATTGTAAAATGACTATAACTCAATAAAAAATGTTTCAAAAAATAAAAAATGAAAAAATGTTAAAAAATAGTTAGCTCACTTTCTTTTAATTTTTCATGCATTTATTGAACCACTATTAATATTCTAGACATAGTTCATTCCCTGGGAATACAGAGATTTTCGAAGACGAGTGAGCCTCCTCCAAAATAGTCTACAGTTTAGTGGATAAGAACAATCAGAAAACTTACATATAAAACACAACATACCCTGTGCTGGACAGAAATCAGCACAGACTGGAGGGAGGACCAGGTCGGGGTAAGGGCTCTCAGGGAGGGGATGGGCTTAAGTGAGTCTTAATGGGTCAGAAGAGGATTGGGGTGGGTCTGGAGAGGGCGATCCAGGCTTGTGAATGTTCACGGAGACTGAGAGTGAGGTTCTTTACTTACGTCTTCTCATTTCAACCTCACAGCAAATCTGCAAATTATATATAACTATTCCCACTTTTCAGGTGGTGAGATAGCAGGACCTGGAGAAGGCTTATCAATGTTTATAAGCATGAATACCAGAGAATAAATAAGGATGACAATCATATGGTACTATGATTCAGAGCCATGGCAAAAGAGGATAGTTGACTAAGACCAGCTGGGCCAGAATCTCAACCTAAGTGAAGGAAGAGACTAACATCAACTCTATTCCAGGCTGGAGTACGCTATTTCTAAAAATATCAAAAGTTGTACTGGAAGTCCCGGGAGTGGTGAAAAGTTTGGGAATGTCCCTTTTAGCTAAGAAAACCTCCCCTCATTATCCCACATCTATCTTTTCCCTGGTCCAACTCAATCCAGCAGAGAAGGCAAGCACTCATAAGAGGCTGCTGAACAAACAGAGACTACCCAGTTTCAGCAGAGCTCATACTGAATTAAGAGAACAAACTCAAACACAAAGGGTGGACAAAACCAAGTGATGCAAATCAGTTGGCTTTATGTTATCATATTGAAAGACTAATATTACCCATTCGTTAAGAAACAAAAGCCAGGGTGAGTGAGCAAACCAGTCAACCTTCAGATTTTCTTGCCTTCCAGGAAAGAGTTACATATGTCAACATTGACTCACCGGAGCTGGTTGCTATTTAGAAAGAAAGTCATGTTACACCCACCAAGGTTTTTGTTCAAGCTATGAAAATATTCCCTATAGAACAGCGGCTTCTGCACAGTTAGGGTCATAATCTAGGTTGAAGTAAATAAAAAATTTTTCCCACTTTTACAAAATCAAGTATTTCTGTCCATGTATGTGGGTTTAATTTTATAAAGGACTCATGTATTTTATTTCTTTGAATGTCAATTTAAGAGTCTTTGAGATAAAAATACGAAGAGGTTGATCAGCTCATAGAATAGAAACAGGGCTTGCATTAGACATGCCTCAGTTAGGGCCCAAGTGATGTCACCAAGCCCCGGTTTTCCTACCTCGCACTTCTCTCTTCCATATGGGCTCCCTTCTCCTCTTGTTGTTGAAAGATGGCTTTTGCAGCCCCAAACCTTGCACCTCTTACCTTCACGTCCAGTGGGAAAGGCAAGCCTTTCCCCCAAGAGCACTTCCATAAGGCTCTGAGATATAATCCAGTTGGTCTAGCGTGGACTGCACCTACCCCAGAAGAAACCAATCATTATGGCCACGGAAACGCAACATGTTGAAAACCCAGGAAAGCGAGGGGCAAACAATGAATGCAGTGTTCCTGTTCATGAAATACAATTGAAGAGTTGTCCAAAGGAGAAAAGGGGGAGAATAAAAAAGTACATCAAGCTGATCTTCAAGGGATGTTAGGTAAGAAAAAGGGTCACCCTCCCTGTAGATTCTGATTTACAGCAGATCATCATACTACTTCAATAGCAAGCTTTATTTTTAAATGCTGTCTTTCCTGTTTTCTCTTACGTGCTTACATGTATTCCTAATACCTGGAGTTATCGTCACAATTCAGTATGCCTTTCTCCTTTTCTATCTCTAAAACCATCTGTAGGCACCCTTTAAGACACTTTAATCAAAATAGGACATTAAACTATTCAATATCATGGGTCATGTTTTCTTCCCACTTGAGAAAAAGAAAGCATTTCTATTTTTGAGAAAAAATTTCTCAAACTTTTCTTGGTTATCTTCTTCCTCTAATCACTTCTCAGAATCCTTCCCTGGCATTTTCTCCGTTTTTGCTTAAGTGTGAGGGTACTTTCAAGGCCCGCATTGAGGATTCTTTTATCACTGTGTATATATCCCTAATAAGTCCATCCACTTCACAGCTTCAAGCACTATTCAGATCCATTTCTCAAATTCTGACTCCTTTTTGGTGCTCCCAAAGAGCACCCCTTTCCTAGTCTCTCAAGTTGCATTCACCTAATTATAAAGCACCTGCAATATGCCATTCATGACTTGATATGCTAGAGTAACAACAAAGCAAAAGCAAGACTTGGTTCCTGCCCTCAGACAGAAGTCATTTTGGCATGAAAGGCAGGTGCAAATGTAAATTAATGCTACAAAAGGAGAAGAACAGGATGGACTGGTAGTCTCTGGACCCACAGTGTGAACTGTTTACTAGGTGCCTCCACCTCCAGGTTTTGCAACATCTCAGTATCTGCAGATTCTAATCCAACATATTCTCCCCAAAATCATGTTCTATATTCAATATCACATTAGTGAAATCACCAACCACACAATTTCTCAAGTTGGAAGCTTCATCTCTTGCCTCTCCTTTCCTCCTAATGGATCACTAAACGTTACTGATATTTATTTTCTGAGTATCTCCTGACATTATTGCTCTCTGTACGCAATATGCCACAGTGAACTTCAGGCTCCTTAAATTTAACATACTCTTTCACATGCTATTCCGAATGCCTGGAGTCATCTTCACAAAGTAATCTGCCTTTCGCCCTTTCTAGCTCTAAAATTTTTGTATGTATCCTTTGTCACACTTTAATAGAAATAGAACTTCATTCCACATCATGGCTCATAGTTTTTCCTATTCCCTAGCCATAAAAACAGTGTTTGGAACATGGCATATCACCATTAAATACAAAATGAATAAATGAATGAATGAATAAACAAATGAAGATGTCTGCCCTACCATTTCCTCCACCGGGTTAAAATAGTATTTTTGGTTAAGTATTTCACATCAGGTAAGACCACATCTCCACTACGTACTATGGTGGTTTTGAATTGCATCAACTTGGTTAAGGTGTAACTACATTTCTCAGAATCCCCCTTCTGGATGGTTCTGGCTTACAGTGGTTCAAAAAGAAACTTGTGAGAGATTTAGAGGGCAGAAATGAGGCAGTAGCCACGATACTTTTGAAGGTCATGGTGGTTAGAAGTGGTGAAATTCAGTTACACAGGTATCAGCAAATTCCTATTTGTTCCCACTCTTAACCACTCTGTGTTCTTTTCTTTCAGACTGCTTCATTTGCTGACCAAAAGCAAACCTAAGCCCATCACCATAAACCTGGGTTCAAACTCACAGAGCTGGGCATATTGAGCTCCTAAGAGTTCTCTGCAAGCTCGGATTTGTCCATCGGCATCCGTGCTTCACGATGGCTGATTAGTGCCTCTGCTCTGACCCTCCAATTCCCCTTTACAGACCTTTAATTCCCAGCTCTTTCTGCACTGTGTAAAGTCCATACCTATAACATATTCCTTAATCCATATTATTCACATAGTGTTCTGCTTTTTAAAAACGGATGCAAACTATTTATTGAATATTTGCCACCAAATATTGTTAAATACATGATCTGGCAACATACCACTTTCAAATTATAATGTCAGAAACAAATAACCAATATTTACAATTCTCTTACGGATTGTTGTATGAGACACTAGAGTGTAAATTTTTTGGCTTATATTTCTTAGACAAATGATAATAGCAAATAAAATCTTTAGTGTGAGACTGTGATTAAGCAGCATTTTACAAAAACCTGGTGTAAAGTGGCAATGATACCATTCAACATCCTGGATTAGATCCCTTCAGGAGACACTGATAATTTATAAGGTCAGACTTTAAAATTTACAGATAAAGGTAGTTCAACACTGCCACTGAGACACACATCTCTTGACATGTACAACTCTGAGGGCATAGTTTTGAAGGTCTGAAATACCTAGTTGGTTTGATGATTTAGTCAGTCAGCATTTATGAATACATTTATTGCCTTGCCAAAATAGATTTCCAGAGTGAAACTTTTGAAGTACTTTACAAATTCTTTCTTTTGGCATTCAAGTGTCCTGTAGTTCTGATATTACTATTTCTTGAAGACATTATTCACTGTATTTTATAGTGCTAGGTAGAGCCTTGATTGTCTGCAGAAACCTCACTCTGATATTGATCTCATCTGGGATCTTACTCTGGGAGTTTGTTTAGGAGCTCAGGCCTTTTCATTTAGGTCTTGGAATTCTGACTCTGGTCGTTCAGTCATATACACTTCCACATCATCTGCTGCCATTCGAAGAAGGGGCTAGTTAATTTCACTTCTACATTTTTTTCCTCTAAAATTTTCAGAATGACTTGTATGAACCTGCATTTTCTTCCTGTTCTGATCTGTGCAATCTTTGTGCTGAGCCTATAGCTCAGGGATTTTACTTTAGCTTGTTTTATATTTCCTACTCTTTAGAAAGGAAAGGTTTCTCAAAGAAACAGGAAATTGACCATGTACCGTCATGACCTCAACTAATTCTGAACATGACCTGAAGAGTATAACACCTACTAGAACTTAAAGCACTAGTATTGGTAATGAGAATCCTTTACATTTATTATGTGTTATAGTTTTTAAAGTGCTGTCATATATATGTCAATTAATCTTCATAACTCCCACTAGTGATTGCTTATTTGCCCCCTACTGTGTACACAGCACCATACTAGACCTTTATGAGACTATCTGATCCTTCCAATGCAACGAAATAAAATTGTCACGTATGATGAAATTAAAATGTACATTTTTTAAAAAGTGGGCATCAAAATGCTTTTTAGGGTAAAAATTATCTTGGGTGGGGAGGGGATTATCATGATAAACAACTGAGAATAAAAGTTGGAGTCCTGAAAGTTTGACTATCAGCAGGAACTTAAGGAAAAGAGGGAGAGATGGTCAGGGAAATGGGAAAAAGCGGGCACTGTGAGGTGGAGCGGAAATGTAGAAAGGGTATCCAGGGAAACCTCCCTAATGTGACCATGAGAAACAAGCATCTTAAGGGATTATCAGAAAACCAGAGGAAGATCTTGAATTTTTATGTTTGAGCTAATTTTACTTGTATCTCAAGGAACAGAGAATTTCTAGCTGTTGTGCTAGTATTTATATAGGGAAATTATATACAGGGAAATTATATACAGATAGGCTAAGAAGAGGGGCAATTTGAGATCACAGAGTTTGACACAAGGTTGTCTGACTTGTGCTTCTGAGATGGGTCTGAGGTCACAGGCTGATACTCCACCAAAGAGTCCACCTCCCCTCTTTTGACTAGACCCCTTCTGGCCGAGGATGGGGAGAACTCATCTGAGCCAAAGAAGACTTAGAAAAGCTTTTTCCTGTGTTAAAGCAGAGCCAAGAGCAGGGATAGCCCTGTATATTCCACAGGTGAGCTTCCTGCTGAAGGAGTCTAAGAGACTGACTAACCTGGTTAGTTACTGGTTGACTAACCTTCCTTGCTCCCAGGCTAAACAGTGGTGCTTAGCTGCCCAGATGTCGGGGGACCAGGGAGGTATCTTAGAAATATTTCCAGGATGTAGTAGATGTTGCAAAGCTCCTGGAAACTCTTGGGAAGAAAGAGATCATAGGCTCACTGCCTTTTTCAGCCAAAGGAATTCCTGGAGGGGATACACAGAGAAACTTCAGCCGCATAGGAATAAATGAAGATGATGGTGTCCCCAAAGGGATATATAGTAAACACCCAATACAGCAAACTTCTGTCCTTAATTATGGGTGTTTTGTTTCCCCAAGCATCCAGGTTCACACAACAAGGGACGGTGGACATGCCAGACGTTTGAGTGTGATGTTCTACCTGCTCAGTTCACTGGTCGATTCAGCCAGTGAGTTCTCATGGTGTTCCTGTGGGTTCTCAGCAATGAATGAATAAAACCCTTGGGGATGCAGCATTGTCTCATTTAATCGTCATGACACATCTACGAGACAAGTAACATTATTATGCTGATTCTACAAATGAATAAATGGAGAATAAAAGAAGTAAAATAACTTGTCAAAGGCCACACAGCCAGTCAGGTGAATCAGATCTATCCGATTTCAAAATCCACACTGTGACTATTTTGAGAGGACAATGAACTTTCAAAAGCTCCTCATTAGACTATGATCTTGAAGGAGATAGGTGGGGTCTTAGTAATCTTTACGATCTTTACCACTACACCACAAGCACAGTGCCTAGCACCCGGTGCCCTGTCACTTCATTCATTCATCAGCAGACTTTTACTGAGCCCTGATCCTGAGTCCAGCACAGTATAGGTCCCTGGGGATACACAGCATGGTAAGATGCACTGGAATGAGTTGACTTTATCTAGCACTGAGAAGACAGAATAATCATGTTCTTGGGCTGATTTGATAGGGCAGGGCCTACATAGATAAATAAGAGGACACACAACTTCCTACTGGGAGATGTCACAAGGCTGGACACTGAGAAACACTGGACAGAACTTCAACTCAGCTCTAGACAATGGAGCTATAAGCATGACCTTAGACTTCTAAGGGTAGCCAGGTTCTAACACCCAGGTAGCTAGCCTGGGTGTGGGATCTGCATCTTCAGTTAGTGGAGCATTGAATAGACTCTGCCTTTTGGCTATGTGATAGAGACCACAGAATGCTTATGTGCCAATCCTGGCTTGGCCACTTAGTAGTCCTCTGACCTTGAACAAGTTGTAAGATGAGATAGTAAGAGCATCACTCTTGTAATATTGTGAGGCTAACTGAGTTTAATGTTTAAACATTGAGAATGTATACATGTTAGCCAATATCAATTCAAGCCTCACAGCCTGACACCGACATCCCACCACACACTGCAGGATGCCTCAGCTTTCACACTGTGCCCTCCTTGTCTTCACACGACATTCACGAGATCATGTACTGTCATAAGAAATGATTGAAAGATACCACCTTTGAGAGTGTGCCAGCGGATGCAATTACTACACCTGTTCCCTGGCTGACTATACCACAGGTTAAGAATGTCTTTGCAAAACAGGAAGACATATCCAGAACCAGGACTAGGGTGAAAAAGAGTAAGGTCCATAGACCTCAAAAGTGAAGGAGGCACTCAGACTGAGGATCATGCAAGCGCATCTGCCCATGGCTTTAAGAACAAAAGCTGCAGGGCTATGATTTCAGAATTTGAATTACTGCTGGGTATATAGTTTATATAAGAATAATTCATTTTCTAGACAAGTTGTAGTTCTCAAAAGTCGTAAAAATTGAATTATAGCTTAAAAACGCTGGGGGAATCTGCTACTTAAAGGAATTAACTGGTGAGTGCATTTGTAGAACCAAGAATCCTTTAGAGAATAACTTATTTTTAACCAGAAACTGGATTTGCCTACATTGTATTTGGTTCTACATTCTTCCTAAAAATTTCCATGTGTTATGCATGTAATATTTGTTTTCCTGATAGCAGAAGAAGTAAATTCATGTGAGGAAATCTATGTGCAAGAAAAATGCAGCCTTGAGGGAAACACCAAAAGGTCCCCAAAAAGTGGTATGAATTTTTCTATGTTGTTGTATACCAGGTTCCTCCCCGAGGGGGAAAAAAAACTTTAAAGTGTGCATCAGGGTTTTGTGAACTCTGTAAGAAAAATGGTCTTGCTAGAGTTTTAGCCACATGGTAATTCTCAAAAAAAAAAAATCCTTTATCTTTTTAAATCCACTCTTTTTTTTCCTATTTTGTGAATATGTGTTACTGTCAAAATATTCTCTTTTTCCTTCCTTAGCTCATTCTGTGGTCCTTTTTTTTTTTTAACTTCTTGAGTTGAACACAGTACATTAATTTTCTATTTCTTTTGGATAGATGCATTTACTACTACAGCTTTAGCTGCATCTTACAAGTTTTGCAATTAGTGTTTTCCTTTTCAAGTTCTAAATATTCTAAACTTTTATTAGATTTCTTCTTTGTTCCATAACATATTATGGGTGTTTTTTAAATTTCCAAACATGTAGATTTGGAGAGAGGGATAATCTTTTTAACTAATTATTTTGCTTTGTGGTTGAAGAATGTGGTCTGCATAATATCAGTTCTGGTATTTATTCAGTTTTCATTTGTGACCTTCAACAGACTCACATTTTGTAAATTTCCATGTATCATTGGAAAAATTAGGTATTTGGTAATTGTTTTATGCATGATTCTAAATATATTTTCATTGGATAAACTTTGATCATTGTTTTGTATATGGGAGTGATGTGTGAGTTATAATTTCCCATTTAAATTACAGATTGGTCAATTTCCCCTTGCAATTCATTCAGTTTTTGCTATGTTTTTGAGGATTATTTTCTTAGGGGAATACAGTTTTCTGATTATATATTCCTGGTATATATATATTGCTATTCTCTGTGTAATGATACTGGCTTTTTTGTTTGTTTTCACTAATAATGCTTTTTGTCTTCAGGGCTATTTAATTTAAATTAATATCATTATATCAGTTACATTTTGACTTATAACTGCATAGTATATCTTTTTCTATCTCTTTATGTTAAAAATTTCTGTATAAGTCTCTCTTAGGTATACCTATTATAGAAAAAGCATATAACTTAATTTGTTGTTGTAGTTTTCATTTTTGCTTTAAAGTCCAGTCTAGAGATTCTAGGAAGATGGTAGTGACAGTGACTGCACAGTTTTCAATCTTACTGACTCCCCACATTAAAGCAGACACAGCAATGTAAATAGAAAAATCAAAGATCCATGGGCAACATTTACCACAAAACTAGGCAACAAGGTATCCCCTAATATAAGCAAATGGGGACAAACCACCAACAGCCATGAGACTCACATGGTATTGGCATCTATGCAAGAGAAAGTAGAGGGAAGCAAATGGGGTTGTGTCTAATGCTAAACAGAACCCTCAAAAAGCCAATAGTTATTCACTGGGAAGCACAAAGGGCCAATTTGAGAATGTCAGATGAAACTGAGGATGGATTCTCTCTCTCTCTAATATTGAGTTCAAGGAGCATGAAGTAGGGACTGAAAGGGTTGTAGTAGCTTAAACCTTATGAACTTTTAAAGCTAAAATGGGGTTCCTTCCAATTAAGGAACCATACTGTGGAAAAACTACTAGAAGTAGAATAAAATTTAGCAAAATTAAGGGAAAATTAAGATTAAAAAAAGAGATTTCCACCCAAGTGGAGAAAGGATGACAGGCAGGAAATCTTGGAAAGCAAGTGGCCATATTTTTAAACATTACATAAAAATAACAAAAGAGGGAGCTTTGTGACATTAGAAAAGCTTTTCTGAAACCTGCTTCATTCTAAAAAGTCAGGAAAATGAATTTCACACAAAAATGAGCAACAGAGAAGTATCAAGGTCAAATCCCATATAAAGTTATAATAATAAATGAGATAATTGAGAGCATGGTAACATTTGCAGAGATGATGAAAGCATGCCAGAAAAGTATGTCCACAAAGAAATCTAAGTGCAAGTTACTGCTTCAAAAATAGTTCTAAAACATTAAGAAAATTACACAGAATATGAAAAACAACATCAATTAGAATTTTTAAAGCTGAGAACTAAAATGATAGAACTCAGGAAAGAACTAGGAATAAAAGAAATTATCCTTTAAGAAATCAAGAGTAAAGCAGAAGGATATAGTACGAAAAAAACACACAGGTAATGAGCTAAAGGAAACAGAAGGTGAAAAAGGAATTTTTTAATCAAAGGAAATAAAGACATTATAATAAAGATATTAAAAAAGAGTTCTAGAGAAAGTGACAAATACAAAGATGGGCAAAGAAGATCTAATATACATACACTAGGAGTCCCTGAAGAATAAAATCAAAACAAAGGAACAGAACCAACATAAAAATTCTTTTTAAAAACTTTCCTAAAATTAAAAAAAATGTTTTGAGACTACATATTGAAACACCATACCAAGTACCTGAGATTGCTGACTCAGAAAGACCAATATCAAGAAAATTTTTAGTAAAATCAATAAACTTTAAAGAAAAAAGGAAAAAATCCTTTGGGAATCTAGAAAAAAGTATATGCGAATTACAAAGGAAATAAAATTAGATTTACACCAGACTTTTAACAGCAATATTATATTCCTAAAGAAAACTGAGTACCATCATTAAAATATTTAAAGGAATAAAGTAAGAGCCAAGGTCTACATATTCATTGAAACAGACTTTAGAGAATGTAAGACACAGATGAACTATAATCAACATGTAAGAATGAATGGAATACTATTCTAATGGGCCTTTCCTGAGGAATTTACTAGAGAATAAGTTTCAAATAATCAAAATGAATAAAAACTAAGACTAAATAAGAGCTTGAGGGAGTGTGGTGTATAGTGGATAAATGCTCTCTCATAATGTAGATACTGTAAACTACTTTTAAAATACTATCAGAATGGTGAGAGATAGGTACCAAAAAACCTAGAACAAATGTATATTACATGATGAAGGATTCAATTTAAAATCATGAACAAGTCAAAAATGTCCTATCAACACTTCTATTCAATACTGATATTCTATTCAGTATATCAGTGCTCCAAGCCAGTACAAAGTGCAACGGAAAAAACAACTAATTAAAAAGTAAGAAAAAAATGTTGTAATTCAGACATGACAGTCCAAGAGGTGATAAAAACTATTAGAACTATTAAGTATTCAAAAACTTCTGGATATAAAATCAATGTATTAAAAATATATGTTTCCATATATCAACAAAAACAATAAGAGTATGTATTTTTTTCAAGATACCTTTGAAAACAGCAACCAAAACTTACATGATATCTAGAAACAAATATAAGTGAAGATATATAAGACTTTAATGTAGAAAAAAATCATAAAACTTTATCCAAAGACTCAAAAAGTGATTGAAATAAAAGAAGAGTTATACTACATTCATGGATGAGAAGATTCAACATCATAAAGGTATGAAGTCTCCTCAAATTAATCTATAATTTGACATAATTTCAATTCAAATCCTATTTTAAAAAATGGTCCTAAAATTCACAATACAGATCAAATGGCCAAGCATTTTTGAAAAACAAACTAGTGTCCTCACCCTACCAGACATCAAGATTCATAAGAAAGTTGTAGTAATTAGGATAGCATGTTTTAGGCAGCAGAGTAGATCAACAGACCAACTGAATGGGTCAAGGACCAAGAAAGAGAGACACATAAATAAAAATTTGAACCCTAAATCATAATTGTTTTAGTTGGTTTTATTCTAGAGTCTGAAATCAACTATTTTGTCAGGGCTTAGATTTCACTATTATAAGGTCCTGGACTGGAATTGGATCTATTCTCCTAGAATCATAACCTTGTTATACATAAAATAACTTTACATTTCAGAGTGTTCAGTTTTCACACAGGCTTTTTTTTAGACTATCCACTAAGGTAGAGTGGAAAAACTTTGGCACGGAAGGCAAGTATTAATTGCAGTGTTATTTTTTGTCAGTGGCTCATTGTGAGTGACTCCACCCTTCTTTTCTCATTTGAGGATAAAATGCAATAATATTCACAAAAGCAACTCAAAAATTCTCAGGTATCCTACTGTCTCACAGCCAAAAGTAATAATAAAAATAGCTGTTGGACCCTTTATCATGATCCAGACATTCTACTGAACATTTTATATGAATTATAGGAGTAAATCTTGGAAACAACCTTATGAGCAAGGTTCAATTATCATCCTTACTTTACGGCTGGCACATTAAGGGTAGAAGGAATTAAGTAACTTTCCCCAGATCAAGGTCAATTAGATAGTAAGTAACAGAGATGGGACTTGTATCTATGTCTGCTGAACAGCAGCACCTGGTCTCTTCATTACTTCTCCACAGTCTTTCTATAAACCTGTGTCATCGCCCTATTTGAAACTCAACTGGTACATTTTCAGTCTTAAAATCAGAGTAAAGGAAAAATCATATAATCTGAATTAATTAAAACCAACTGATTATCTCTCCCCAAAACGTCTTTATGGTTCTAAGCCATCTTTATTTTCTAACAGAATCTTTAGTCTGCTGGCAAGAAATGCACAGGTGGTCAGCAGGCACTTCTGAAAACCAAACAAAATTTTAAAGTGTGAGAAAGTTGGAAGGATGCTGTTTCCTGAAACAAGAGTCAACTCCTAATGCCTCATTTATGGACTAGGTCTTACACTGACACATGAAGAAGCTCTTTTAATTAACTGCTTGGAATTTAATATCTTCACATACGCAAGGCAAGTCGACTTGCCCAGGCAACCAGATACACTAAGCTTTGTATATTAGTTCTGCTCTTTTGGCTTCTGAATGAAACTTCTAAGTCATAGGCATTAAGGCTGTCTTCGGTAAGTGGTTTTTCACTCAAGTGTTCTTCAGGAAAATTAGGATATGCTAACCAGTGGCAGAGAATACAAGGTGACCTAGCAAATTAAAACTTAACAATAATAATATTAAGCGACAAGAGCCCAAATTAAGAGATCCAGGAGATTAATTTGCTGAGTGTCATGTGGTCCTCAATAATTGTGGACAAAGAGGTCTTCAGAGCCTTGCCAAAATATGAAACTAGCTATTAGGCAAACTATTAAAATGTGTATCTGTTTTTGCATGGCTTTTTCAGATACCATTTCAAAGAATTTAAGGTGAGTTTTGCCACCTTTCTATAGTGTTGAATTTGAAGGCATATCTTCGGTCTCAGTAACACTGCCAAACTCAGGTAGTTTTTGTATTCATCTTAGTGGTCCCTGAACTTTCACTTTAACAAACTCAGAGTAGTTTTTCCTAAACACAGAATATTATTTCTACTGATAGTTTCCTTCAAGAAATTTAAGAGTTTCACTTCAGACAAGCATAACACTTTCTAATAGAATTTCTTTGTTGTATCATTTACACCTTTAAATTTTTCTTTAACATTTTATTTGAGCTATTTCACCTGTGTCCACAAACTATATTTATGAGATTACAATCACCTTAAGAGTAATAAATATAATAATTCCTATTCATTTGTAAATTCCCCCATCAAAATTCATAATTCTTCATGTAAAAGTTCTACAAAGCTCTTCTGTCCTTCATAAAATTTAACATAGATTATAACCCAGAAGAGACAGGCAGTAATTTACTTTTTTGTGTGGAATTAAATTTCTTTAATTAAAGTTTCTAAAGATTTAACTCTATATATCAAATCTTATAACTTCCATTTTCCCCTCATTTAACGAATATTTATTGAGTTTGTACTATGTGCCAGAAACACATTTATACTACATTTCTTTTGAAACAATTTTTTCACAGTTACAGAAAATAGTACCATAGAATGTTACAGCTAGAGACAGCCTGGGAGTTACTAATTCAATACACTCATTTTACAGAAGATGAGGGAATTTTGCAAGAGTATGCAAAAGTAGTGTCGGGCCTAAGGGGAAATAGCTGGTTAGTGCCACAATGGGAACTGACAGCCAGAACTCTTGACTTTGATGCCAGGATTCCCCCCATCACAAATTACTTTTTAAAATTTCTAGCATATTTATGGGTGAGAAGTTCACCAAAATATGCCATTTATTATACCTGGAAATGGTTATTGGTTGCTGCTTGTTACAGAAATTCTACTTAATAGAAGAGAAATAAATCTGTATTAAGAACATTTATAATCACAGTCAAGAGAGGTAAAATTATTTGTATCCTTTGATTCAGTAATTCTACTTTTATGGATTTATCCTGGGGAAATAATCCAAGATACACACAAGGATTCATGTACAAGACTCGCTGATGCAGGCATTTTACCAAAATATCTAACCATAAATTATGTGACACCTATCTGGCAGAATACTGTACAGTTTCAAAGGACGTGTGGTCATGTAACAAAACTTACTTAGTATAATGTTAAGCTTTGAAAAGGTAAAATTGTATGCAGTCTAATTTCAGTCCAGTAAAATGAAATTAGATGTGTGCAGTAGGACATTCTAGTCTGAAGTAAATAGACCAAACTCATAACTGTGGTTATTTCACATTAGTAAGACTGCCAACAATTTTAATTTTTTTTCACTTTTTCTGCATATCCAATTTTATAAAACAAACATGTATGCATGTACACTAAGAGGAGTGAAAAGGAATGTTATCTTTAAAAGTATACCTCCCAGTCAAGGTAGGCCTGGCAGACGAGCAAGCTGAATGGACACCACAGGAAAAAAAAAAAAGTTGATATAAGTGAAGCCAAAACACCTCTCTATTTTCAACTTTTTAATGATTGCTTTGCTACTGGCCTGTCATAGTTATCTTTTCTTTCTGAACTGAACTTGAGGGGCACCCAGAGAGTAAGAAATGCTCTGAGAAGATAATGATCCTTGACAGCCAGGTCACCTATTCCTGGCAAGAAGTCCCTCTCCTCTCTTTCTGCACACTCTCAGCCTTACCACCCCAACCTGCATTTGAGATCATGAGGCAAACCTCATCATGCCCCTATATAGCTGTGATCCCAGGTCACTGTGTATAATTCAGACTCTGATCCCTATATGCCTCTATACATCCCCTAATCGGAACCAATCTCACATTCCTTCATGACTCCAAACCCTTCCACTGCAGCCTGAGGAAGGCTGCTTGGTCAGCAGCAAAATATCTCACATTGCCAACCTCTTCTTCAAATATCCCCTTCAATATTTTTTAATTAAAACATATCCGATTTACAATATTGCATTAGTTTCCGGTGTACAGCACAGTGACTCAGTTACACATATATATTCTTTTTCAAATTCCTTTTCGTTATAGGTTATTACAAGATACAGAATGTAGTTCCCTGTGCTATACAGTAGGGCACTGTTGTTCATCTGTTTTATATATAGTACTTTGGATCTGCTAATCCCAGTCTCCTAATTTACCCCTTCCCCACCCCTTAAATAATCCCATTCGCAGCAACATGGATAGCCCTTCACTTTATTTTTCAACTGAAACGTAACTGTCTCCTGAGGTCCTTCCTCACTGGAGAGAAGCTGTTTTCTCTCCCATCCTCTACCACCGGGACTGTGGTGGGCTCCATTCCTCTGTGTTCTTCAGTGGGACTTGCAAAATACTCTCCTCCCCAGCCCTCCTTAACAAAACCAGTTCTTGTAAAGCTCTCCATCAGAACATACCCTATCCTGGAAATGCCTTTATTTAATGTTCTGCATTCTTAGCTTCAAACCTGAGAGTGATGCTTCTAAAACATATCCCTAGAGTAAACCTGTGCTTAAAAGGTTCACCTGGCTTTAGGTCATAGACGTGCTGTGACACTGCCACTATAAAATGAGTTCTGTCATTGGTGTCCATTGTCAAGTGAAATAAATGTTCTCCATAAAAGCTGCTGAAATGGTTAGAAGAGAAAGGGGTTTGATCCAGAGGGGGCTACCCATTTGATTACTCTATCCTAGAGGATTAAGACAGGAAATGAGACACCATCCAATCAGGACAACTTCCCTGAGCCAAAGAAAGAGCCCTAAAGACCTTGGCATCTGCAGTCCTCAGCACAGTCCAGGCACAAAGTAGGCCCTCTGTATATTTTTATTAGCTGACTCACTAATGGATTTTAACACCATTCCACATGTTCCAACTAGTTTAGCCGATAAATTCCTGTAGCCTGACATTTCCCATTCAACCATCCACAATTTAGCATGTTATTTGATCTTTTGAATTGACTGGCTTACTTAATGACTGGAATTTGTAGAATCTGTCCCATAGAAAAATAGAAAACAGGTAGACCTAAGAGCAAAATAAATTATGTTTATTTAAAACTCCAAAATTAAGGTCTGAAGCTAAAGCACACTCTGATCATATGGGCTTTCATTTGATTGGCTGATTATTTTCATTTCTTATGGTTCCCCCCACACCTTTATTTATCTGGCTACCTATGCAAATAGCCCCAGGTTACACTGTCACTCATTCTTTGAAACATTTGTTTTCCTCCAGCCAGTATTTATCAAGTGCCTTCTATGTAGCAGGCACTATGCTAGGTGCTAGGGATGCAGTAATGAACAAGAATGACAATGTCCCTGCCCTGTTTACTTTCTACCAAAGTGGTAGACAAGTGCCTTAAATATTTTTATTCTATTTCATTCTGTTCTATTCTAATATACTTATATTGATATAATAAAATAACAAAAATTATTTCAATAGAAATTTGTAATTAACAAAGTCATTTCACAGCCTGTTATCTTATTTGATGCTCAAAAGAAAGCCCCACGGGGTAGGAAAGGGGACCAGTTTTACTGATGTTTTACAGATGACAAAATCAAGATACTGAACATAATGACATTCATTAGCAGATGTTGTTCCTAAGGGACTGAGAATCACATGCAGTAGGGGACCTGGGAAAGGGCAGGGGAACGATCAGGAGTAGCATCTAGTGGGGAAAATACAGCCCTTACACACTGCTCACCATAACCCTTTGGGAATTTCTTAGGCTATTTGTTCATTTTGACTTTTACAGGACACATGCTGCTGCAATAACTCTATTTATCACCATGCCTGAACCTCTAGCCTTGGGGGGTCTGTTGACCAAGGCTACCTGTGATGTTCATCTTAAACAGATATCCTTCACATGGGCATTTGGTGGGAAGACCCCTCTCACCAGATAATCTATCAGCCTTGCAGGGAAAGGACATGATCTTTGCCCAGACAAATTTACTAACGTCACCTGTGGTAGTGTTTAACTCCTTGAAGACACACACTGTGTCTTCTTTTAATGAACTTCTATGAAAAGCTTCCGAAAGCATTAAATAAGTACATTATTGAAGAAGGCCTTTAAGATCAAATCATGATAATTATATAGAAAATATATATTTTTGTTTGGAAAGGATATCAAAGTTCTGAAAACTAGATATCCAAAAGAGAAAGAGGAAATTCCATAGAACAAAATCTGTAGGACTGGTTGCACTTCTTCCTGTATCTTTACGTTACTAGCCCACTGACCTAGCCCTGGATTGGCCAATCGAGGCTACATAGGAGACTGTGTACGGACTGCGTCAGCAGAGAAGTCAGGAATAGGAAATTTCTATTAGGTTATCTAAACTGATCAGACCCTTTTATAAGATTATTTTTTCTCTATGGTTAAAGTAGCTATATTTGTATCCCTCTGTGGCTTTTCAGTTCTGAAGAAATTAAAAGAAATAACAAACAAAAAAAAAAGCAAGGGAGTGTCAACTCGGTCAAGATAAGCTTGTGCAAAAGCAGAGGCTGTCACTTCCACTTCCTCCTTGATCTAGGGGTGTACAAAAGCAGCAGTCAGATGGAGCCCTGGCTAATCTAAAATGTTTCTTGCTTAATTTGACTATTTAAACTTTTAAACATTTTTTTTCTCTTCTACATCTTAAGAGAAAAGTAGCATATTTTTAGATTAAAGAAATACCATATTTTATGAGCAGGTGGAAAGCTAGAAAATTCCAGTCACCAGGTGTCACACTATCAAACAGCACACCAGGTGTAAAAAGTGGAAAAATAACCTTCTAGGGTATCTGGGGAAAATTCCAAGAAAAGCCAGACAGTGATTATCTTAACCCCTGGCAGCCATTTTGCTTTGCAACTTGACTACAAAGAAAATATGACTATTAAAAAGATATATGCTAATGAGGGACACTTTCAAAACTAAATCTAGTAAGAAGCAGACAGAGAGCAGAGTAGAAGCAAGGCGTACCTGTTTTCAGCATCACTGGCTTTTTCTCACATTATTCCTCAGCTGCAGTGTTCATCCATTCTTCACTGGCCTGCGGAAATTCTGCAGATCATTCCAGGCTCAGGTAAGATGTCATCAATTCTAGGAAGCTTTGTCTGGTTCCAGTCAATTCACCAACACTGTGCCAGGCAGTCAGGAGTCAGCAATGATGAAAACAGACATCGGCCTTAAATTGCTGAGCCTCTCATGCAAAGAGAGAGGTCATGCATTCAATAAAAAACAAACTGACTGCCGCATGGGCCAGGCACCATTCTAGCAATGCACATTAACATGGGTAGATAGCAAGCCCTGTACAGGGGGGAAAAAGACAGTTACAATATGTGCATGTGTATGAATTCATGCAGACTATAAGCAAGTAAGCAGTATCACAGTTGTTTATAAAAAGAATTAGAATTATTTCCAAAAATAACAATAAATAATGTTTCAATAGTAATTTATACGTTACAAAGCACTTTCACATCAAAATCTTATTCAATGCTCAAAGAAGCCCCATGGAATGGGAGACCAATAGTTTTAATGACATTATTTTACAGATGACAAGTACAAGGAGTAAGTAAATGTGGTAAACTTAGAAACACAGTAACTGAACTGGTTACACTAAATTGAGGAAGGGGTTACCTCTAAAGAATGAAAAAGGGTGAGGAGTGGGATGGGAAAAGAGAACTGAGGTGACTTCAAGTTTGTCTGCAACTTTCTATTTATATTATTTAAATAAAATACAAAGCAAAAGGGGCAAAAGGTGAACTTTAATTAATTCTTGGCAATGAATAAACAGTTCTTCCTTTATGAGGCTCTACTTTTCTGCATTTTGAAATATCTCTTCAGAATAACAAAAAGGAATTAATAGCCTTTACGAGTACTTATACTTCCCTCTGTGTCTTTACCACATATTGTAAAAATTAAATGTGAGCACAGAAATGAAGATTCTAGACTGGCTAGTAGCAACAAACATCTTTTCCTTTCATTTTCTTTGTCATTCTTTTTCTTTCCTTTCATTTGCTTTCTTTCCTTTTCTTTTCCCTTATACTCAGCAATTAAATTATTCTGTTTTATATAACAATTAGAGCAAGTTGTTCATATGTCTTCACCCATTCATAGACTGGAGTATCCTGAAGGCAGGGCCTCTGTCTCAGTCACCTTTGCATATTTCAGAGACTGGCATCACACCTACTTAATTGGTACGTAATGAATGTTTGTTATAGAACACACACACAAAAAGGACTTAATTCTAAATGGTACTAGCAGAACTTGTTTGTTTTATTTATTTGTTTTTGCTTAGTGGACTGTTCTTTCATTAGGATTCAGGAATTTTTTTTAAATAAAGATTAAAAAAAAAGTCACTCAGGATCAAGCTCATGATGTCTTTTAAGTGTGGCTGTCTGAATTACAAGTCCTCCTGGACTTGTAAGCAAGATTTGGTTGCATTATACGTGGAGAAAAATGAGGACTTAGTATTGATTTTTCCCCCTGATCCAAAGAGAGTGCAGGTGTTTAAGCATTTATGAAATTGATTGACTCCCCTCTAGCAGCCAATTGATAATAAGTTTAAGCTTTGGAGTGAGGCTGTAAAAGGTTTGATTATATTAACAATACTAATAGTCATGGATTCATAAATCTTGAAAGAAAGGATGCATATGTCACATATAACGCATGAAAAAGTTGTTCTTTTATCATGGATAACTCACTATTGTGCAGAGACCTAGTTGATCAGCTATTCCATTATTTGAATAAGTATCTGATGTCTTGTTTTCTTTCAAGAAGGCAGGTGCAGGATGAAGCAGGAAGCCTGCCAAGAAAGATGATAAATTACCATTTGGTGCTGGCGACCAGAGCTCTGTGATTGCAAGGCTGCCAGGAATTAAGAGGGAGAGTAACCAGAAACGAGGAGGGAAATGACTTCTGACTACAACTTTAGAGGTGTTTACTTTTAATCTTCATTACCTTTGTGGTATTTTAAGGGTCTCTGTTAGTTCTGTAACCTGCAAAATGAAGTGCTGTTTTAAAACAATCATACACCACCTCAAAATATTGTATTACACCTACTGAGGTCAAACATGAAATCAGAGTTCACAGAGAACTGGTCAGCAGAAGCAAATAAATGGCGTAAGTAGACAAATGATGTAGTAAAGCAAAGGTGCAGGGTAGCTGCAGCTTCATTTGGGAGGGACACCTGGGCTGAACCCCTAGGAAGCACTCTGCCCAAGCCAACTGCACTGAACAGGGGCATGCTGGGATTGGGTTTCACCCTCCAAAACTCAGAAGAATTTTTAAAATAACAATAGTAGTGATTATAATCATGGTTCCATGAATACCTCCTGCCTACAGGATATCTTTCCTACTATCCTAAGTTCATAAATCAATGTTTAATATTCATGCAATGACTCTATCGGAATCACCATTGGTCATGGCTGTTCTTAATTTATTAAATTCAACCAGGATTTATTGAGTACTTAAAAAGTCCCTGTCAATCAGGTGTTGGGTATATACAGAGAGAAGACCCAGACCCTCTGACATCATGGTCTAGAGGGGGAGAGACAAATCCAGTGCAGTGTGCAAAGTAGTATGGTTATGGCACAAGTGGTGTCATGGGAGGGTACCTGAGCTCTTAGGTGACATCTGAACTAGAAAACAGTGGGGTAGTTACTTGAACCATTGAGGAAAGAAAGAACTAGAGATGTAGACATGAGTAACATAGCCCTTTTCAATATTCTAGCTTTATGAATGGAACTCAGTGAGAAAGTGTGGATGGCAAGATGTGAAACAAGAGGTTCTCAGGGTTTATACCACAAAGGATTCTGGATTTTAGATTAAGGAGTTTGGAATTTATTCCAAAATTAATGACACATCCCTAAAGGATTTTAAGGAGAGCCATGTGATCCATTAGCATTTGGAAGCAAATAAAATATGGTGGACACTCTCATGGAAACATGATCTAAGTACTACATGAACACAGAAAAGCAGCTATGTACTGTGGGGATGGATTGGGGTAAGTCTAAGAGGTTACTGTTAAGATGCGTTTTAGAGGATCAGTAGGAGTTCACCAGACACAAAGGGAATGTAGCACTGCTATCACACGACAGTGCTAGGGGAGAGACTGAAAGAGAGAGAGACAGAGAGAAGGAAAGAAAGTGAAAGAATGAGAAAAGGAGAGAAAGAAGAAGGAAAAAAGAGGAAAAGAAAAAAAGTCAACGGAGCTTTGAAAAACTAGAAAAAAAACCTCAGATTAGATTTCTATTATTGGTTTTCTGTTTATAGTCATTCAGCAACATCTAGGTCTTACAAATGAAATCCAAAACATGTCAGATGATAAGTCAAAGGAGGTGAAACCAGTACTCACTATCAAAATTGAACTTATTATCATTCTTCAGTTGTGCCAATATCAGAGTGAGATCATTTTGAGTTTCCCAGAGCAAGTGAGGGAAGAATTATAAAACAAAGGACAAAAAACAAGAACCCAGAAATGTGATTTGTATTATTTGCTTGGCCAGTAATTCTGGAAATAGTCATATTTTTTTTTCTCAGCACTAATATAGTGGACAGCAACTTGTGTGTCACTAAAGAGCTGTGTAACTTTTGTAAGCCAAAGTAGCCTACCCTGTAAAGCAGGGCATTGGGCAGGCTCCTTTCCATTTGGGGTTCAGCACCCACCTACACCCGTTGTTTGCACTCTAAGTTGGTAACCAATTCTTGCTACACTTCAAGTACAACAATGGATTAACCACAACAACCAAATAAGCCACTTTGAAATAGTTATCATTGGGAAGATACAATGCTCAGATGCAATTTTCACATAGAGGTGAAATGAAATTCACTCTCTGCATTTCCATCTGTGACTGTGTCAAACAGGTAGCCCTAGACAGTGGTTTTGAATCAGAGGAAGAGCAGAAAAATGCAAGGGAGAGGAAAGAGACCCATCTGCTGGGATGCTGGGTCTGCCCCTTATCGATTGCATGGCTCCAGCAAGGTACTGTCCTTGAGCCTTGGTTTGCTCATCTGTAAAATGGAGGCAATAATGCCTATTTCACTGGATTTTTATGAGAAGAAAATGAGATAGAGGAAGCAAAACAGGTCAGTGACTAGCGCTTAGTTAAGTATTAAGTAAACAGAAGCTTTAGTAGGATGACAGTGAGGCTGGATTGCTATGACCACAATGAAGAAGAGCAAGGACATAAACCACTGGAGGATGCGGTCATTGGGGCCAGTGGATCCACACTCAAATGAAGTGCCCAACACATCTCCAGGATGTGCACTGGAATGGTCTGACTGGTTTCCCCCATGCCAATACCTTTTGATAACTTTTTCAGAATAATTCTTTCAAAAATCAACACAGCACTGAATATTGGACACATGGTACTATAATTAACTGCCACCTTAACCACTGGAGGACACATCCTAACAATGAAATTTCAGCTCCACCACCAACTCTGTGATGTTGGGCCCATCATTTAACTCTACCAGTACATTTTCTCAACAATGAAATGAAAGGAGTGGACTCTCTAATTTCATGATTGTATCTCTGTCAGGTTGATTAATATTCAGGATGCAATGTCTAAAGATCTAAGAGGTGAGAATAGGAGGTGGTATGGGAATAGGAAGACTAATTTAAGCATGACTTTAGACAGTGTGGTGGAATAAACAGGTCAGAAGAAGACCATGCTCTCCTGGAATAAAACACTGACTGGCTGTTATTTCTAGTTCTTGAGCCTCATACCTGTGTTGACCTTAAAAAAGACACTTAGACAAACTGCTTAGCTGGGCATGTTTGGACCAAGTAAAGGAATGATGTGAACACTGAGTGCTTACTATGTGTCAAGCACTGGGCTGAATCATTTCATCCCCCAAAGAGCCCACCAGGCAAACTGAAATCCACACGCAATTTCCCACTTGACAACGATCACACAGCTCATCAGTGATGATACCAGGTATCTGCCTCCAAGGCCTGTGCCCCCAACCATTACGTTGAACTGCCCCTCATGAGAAATTGTTTTGAAAACTTGATCTCATTTAACACATTTCCAATAAAAAGCACCCTTATATTCTAACACACTGCCTCTGACATCTGGTACAGAGACTGGATGTAGAGGGGTTCTTTTCCCTACAGAAAGTAGACTCATGGGAAATAGTGCAAGATGAAGACTAGATAGGATGGTAGATATTGAATCAATGGAAGTCTGTTTCTCTAAAGAGAATTTAGTGACCAGCGAGTCTGAACTCTTCCTTATACACAGGAGAAAACTGAAACCCAGGGAGAGTAAGTAACTTAGGTCTCTGGGACACACAGCTAATTAGAGCCATGGTAAGAGGACAGCTCAGGCCTCCTGACCAGCCTCACAAGTGACCTGCTTTCTTTGTCTCTTGACTGTCACCCATGTGCTTTCTTCTCAGTACTTTTCCAAGCTCTCTGCTTCCAACAAATCATAAGTTCATTACATTCACCTGTAAAGTCTAGTTTGCTCATTTGTTCCCGTTTATTTTTATGCTACCTATATGTTCCCGAGCAGAGACGAAGGAGAATATTTTTAACACAGGTTGTTTTGTTCTATCTTCAACACCTGATGATGTTCAGCTGTTAGGACATTAGTCATTCTTTCTGTGTTGGTGTGACTCAGTATCCCACCCTCTGGGAGCTAGAATCCATGTTTCCAGCTTACAGTTACCACTCACTCACTGGGTGACCACTGGGGAGCCTTGCTCAAGGTTCAGTTTGATAAGAGAAAAGTGTGTGGCCCTCCTCTCCTCCTTAGGGTCACTAAGGTTTTAAAAAAAAGTAATAACAGAAGAATAAGAATATGCTGTGTGTACATAACATACTATATAACTAAAACTATAAATAAAAATTTAATGAACATAATGACTGCTATTAGTAATTATTTTAAAAATAAACACAGCATTTAATATTGGCCATACCCAACTATAATGGAAAACATGCCCTCTGCCAGAGGACACGCCCTAACTATGCAATTTTAATTCCACCACCAACTGTAATCTCGTGCACATCATTTAACTCTCTCAGCATATTTTCTCATCTATGAAATGAAAGGACTGGATTCTTTAATCCCTAATGTCATGACTGAAAATCTGTCTAGTTTATTAATACAAGATGCTATGACTAAAGCTCTAAGAGGTAAGAATAAGGAGGTGGTATGGGAATAGAACAATTAAATTACTTTAGGAAATCAGCAATTAGGGGAGAAAAAGAAGAAAGAGAATGAGGAAGAGAATGGGGAGGCGGAAGAAGAGGAAGGGAGGGGGGAGGGGAAGGGGAAGAGAAGTCCTTGTCTCTTGATGATTTCATGGGTCTGCAGTTTTAGATTGACATACTTGCAGAATGTCTCAGGATACTGGCTATTTGAACTAGAAAGCTAAAGTCCAGAAAGCAGAAAAAAAAATGATACTTTTTTACATCCCCGTGGTGAGTATTCAATGCACTATCCAGGGTCAAGAAAAATCCTTCCAAGAGCATCCCTCTGCCCTCTCCTCCTTTCTCAGTTCATCTCTCCTTTCCAAAGTCATGATACAATATTATTGAGGGCTTAATCAGGGCCAGAAAACATTCTAAGTGCTTTATCATGTATTCATTTATTTTATGCTCACAAGGACTCTAGGAGGTAGGTACTGTTAGTAAACCTGTTTTACAAGAACAGAACTTGAGACACAGAGATGTTAAGTAATATACTCGTGGCCACGCAGCTGTCAAGTAGCAGAGCAGGATTCTAACTCAGAAGTTGCAGTCTGTGCTCTTAACTCAACTCTCTCGAATCAGATGCTCTTGTGTTCTCCACATATGAATTGGTTAATCTTGGATTCATCTAGCCTGAGTCTCATCTTTAAACTGGGAACGAAAAAAAAAGCCTACCTCCCTGGCTTGTACCTAGTATGGCTTGTACCTAAGTATGAATAACACCTATTATATATGAGGGGCTCTATCATTTTTTTCTCTTTCCCCCAGGAGTCTCAAGTTATGTCTCTCCATTTCTTAGTCTCATTCTTCTTGTGGGCCATTCCTCATTTGCTAACCTTTCTCACTGTGACTGATTTGGAACCTGATTTATCATACATTTGTTCATCTGGGCATGAAAATGATGTTTGTTTTTCCGGTGTGTGTGTGTGTGTGTGTGTGTGTGTGTGTGCGCGCTCTTGTTTTACACCGTATTTTCATTTGGACAGAATAAATGACTCCTTCTCGAGGTTTAGCATTTGCTATCTGAAAAAAACAGAATTACATCCTTTTCGAATTTAATAAACAGAAGTTTCCAGCTGCTACTCTTTCAATCTAGCCAAACACTTTATGCTCAATTTGAAATTGGCCTCCTTTAGTTTCCAGGGTCCTAATTGATATGCCAAGATTGAACTCCCTTTTCTCCTGATATCTTAACTGCTTGGTTCTATCTTAACTGCTCCATCTCATGTAGCATATTTTAAGAGTTTTTTCATGAGAAAAGAGATAATCTTTGGAAGAAAAAAACATCACTTTTTTTCCATCTATAGTTCATTTTTAAAATTTAAAACAAATGCCTTACCTGAGTTTAGTGGAATTTCAATCCTTAAATACCAACCCTATATTTTTATTGGTATCTCATACATTTCCATTTTCCTGTGGCTGGTAATTTGAAAAGAAGAAGCTTATTTCTATGGATATTTCGTCTAGAAGCTTCAGGAATAATTACTGGAAAATCTGACAAAAAAGAAAGAAAACAAGTTAATAGAATTAGAAAAGATATAACAGATACATTTTAAATTATAAAAGACTATCACGAATAACGATATACCAATAATTTTGAAACCTATATTAAACACTAATTTTAGGAAAAAATGTAAAAAGCCAATATTACTACAAATAGAAACAGAAGACTAATGCACGAACTTGTTAAAGGTATTGAAATTATATGCCTAAGAACCTTTCCCTCCCCTCCAAAACAGCCCTAAGCTCAGATAGTTTTATACCAAACCTCAAAGGAACCAATAATCTTGATCTTAAATTGTTCCAGAGCACAAAACAATAAGGAAATCAGCCCAGTTCACTTCATGAGGCTATGAGTTTATATTAGGTAAATTAGGTAAAAACATATTAGAAGAGAAAAGTTAGTCTTATGTCATTTAATAAAATAGATACAAAAATGCCAAATAATAATTTTTTTTAATTTTTAAATATATCATAATGAAGTAGTTTTTTTTTTTCAAATCATTTTAAAAATCCATTCAGTTCATGTTAATGGACTAAAGGAGAAAAAGTACATGGTCACTTCAGTGTATGTTGGGAAAAAAGCTTTTAGAAATTTCAATGCCATGCCAATATTCTTTGAAATGTTAAAACTACAAATAGGAGAGAACTTCTATAACACGGTAACAAGCTATCTACCAAAAACCAATAGCAAGCATTATATTTAATGAAAAAAATTCACTCATCTTATTAAATGTTGGGAAAAGACAAGGATGACTTCTTTCATTATTATTCTTCCTAGTGTTGGTGGAAGATTATATACTTTTCCTAATAATTACCTGTCCTCTCTACCAGGCCCACTTCTACATAGCTCTTCTCTGGGACCCTCCCCTTAGGAGAGTGGACTTCCTGCATCACTGTCATCAAGTTTGGCCATGCCACATCCAACAAGAAACTCTGGGTTATCATGTGGTTCTACAATTGCTCTTTTCCCTCTGCCGTCAAAAGGCCATTTCTCAGATAGGGGCTGCTGCTTCCACTGGATCCCAGGAGAAAGGAGACAGGACTGCAGCCACCTACAATCATCTGCTCCCCATGGGTAAATGATCAAGAAATAAGTCTCTGATTTTGACAACCTCTGAGATTTGAACATGCTTTGTACTATATCACAGCATAATGAAAGCTGATCAAATACAGTCTTGAAGGTCTTTCCCAACATGAAAATTTTATTTTATCTTTTTTGGCCTTTAAAAATTTTGTTTTTTTGCGGGAAGGGAGGTAATTAGGTTTATTTATTTATTACTATTACTTTTTTAACGGGGATACTGAGGATTGAACCCAGGACCATGTGCATGCTAAACACACACTCCATCACTGAGTTATACCCACCCTCCTCAACATGAAAATTTTTAAAAGTTAGATCTAAGGACTGAAAGAGAAAAGGCAAAGTTTTCATGATTAGATGATATTATGATTTACAATAAAAACCCAAGAAACGCAAAAAACTATTAAAACTCATAAAGTTCAAGCAGGTTGCTGCATATGAAATCAATTAAAATATCAATAACTTACACCAGCCAAAACACAGAAATGATACTCATCTTAAAGAGGTGGACCATAAATCCCCATCTCTTATGTGTGGGCTACCCATAGTGACTTCCTACCAAAGAGTACAGCATGGGATGAGGAAGTTAGTTGCATGGCACAAAAATCTGACAGATATACTTTGCTTTCAAAAAACTTCATAATCTCTAGCACGTGCTTAATCACAAGCTGAACTTTTGATTCCTTGCCCCTGGTAACAAAGAGAAATCTCCAATTTAGGACTCAAATAAGTTACCTGGGTTCAAATCATAGCTTGTGTCCCCTTGAAAATGTCCAGTTTCTTTGTCCCTCTAGAAAAATAAACAGCCACTCAAATAATAATCCCATGATATTTAACAGTTCGTATTTGACTTTATTTCTTGATTTAGCAGTTTTTCCATGGACTCGGGTACATATGCAATAGATGGGAAATAAGTATGTGTCAAATGCTATCCCAACATAAATATATACATATGTGATCATCTTTTGGATCCTAAAAAGATGGGATTAACTTGAACATCAGAGAGACAAAACACAGTGGCACATCAGAGACGATGGCATTCAGAGCTAAATCTTTAATAACAATTAATACCTAATATACACTGACACTTCCTATGTGTCAGATATTACTCTAAGACTTTGACATGCATTGTCTATGTGTTTAATCCCCACAACAACCCTCTGAGGTAGGGACAGCTCTTGTCAACCCCACTTGGGAGATGAGGAAACTGAAGTTCAGAGAGCATTAGCCAAGTGGAAAACAATGGAGCCCAGATTTGAACAGCATTGATCAGGGCTGCATTCAATCGCATACAGTAGCAACCAGGCTTCAGTGGCTTAACCAAATAAAGGTTCAGTTTTTCTTACATAAGTGTACAATATATATATTCTTACAAAATATAAGTGTAGAGAACTCAGGGCTCATATATCAACTCAGGAGTCATCAAAGACCCAGTGGCCTTCTATCTTCCACCTGTCCCATCCTTAGCTTGTGGCTGTTGTCCTCACTATCAGGAGAGGACTGCTCCACCTCCAGGCATTGCATCTGTCATGAAGCAGGAAGAAGCAGAAAAGCAAGGGACAAAGGACATGCCAGCTGAGTCTGTTCTTTGTTATCAAGAAAATGGCAGCTTTTCCAGGAGAATTCCATTTATAACTAGTTGACCAAAACAGATTAACACAGCTAATTTAGCTACAAGGAAGTATGGAGATGTGAATATTTTTAACCTAGCATATTGTTGTCCTAAATAAAACTGGAGTTCTGTCACTAAGAAGCAGAGAATGGATATTGGGTAGACAACCAGCAGTACTCATCACGAATCCAGGTGGCTACTGGATATTAAAGCTCAAATAAATGTGTTCATAACCTCTAAGGCAGCACAAAGGTCAGATATTCTACCTCTACCCCCACACAAAAAATATTTTGAGGCCAACTTGTCACTTGAGTGGTAGTTTTTGTTACGTGGCTTCTTCTAAAAACCCAGTCCTGGAGCGCAAAGGAAGCCTGAACGGGGCCATGTTCTATAATCACCACTTGCCTCCCATACCCCTTTTCAATGCAGTAAATGACCATCAAGCCTTCTGCTCCCTAATGACCAAACACCGAAAATAATTTTCTTTGAGAAGACTTTGTTCAACCTAATTTGTGAGTAAAATTTCCTAAGGGCAGCAGTGAAAGGTCTAAGATAATGAAGAAGTCTTCAAACTCAGGAGAACTGATGAGATCTGCTCTCAAAGTTACCATACACCATTAATCAATTGTTACTAGGCAGAGTCATGGAACCCAGAGAGGTCAATGGATCACATGACCCATGGCATGCCAAACTGCCAGCGTCCTGCTGCTTAAACTACAGCAGAAGTGACTCTGTAACTATTCTCACTTAGCCAAATTCACAAACTTTTTCATAGCCAGAATTCAGTTCAGACTGCAGAGTCACTGAATAAAACAGAGTAGAAAACCTAAAGGTGGGTGGTAAAGTGTTGTGTGTGTGTGTGTGTGTGTGTTTTGAGGGGGGAGGTGTTACCAAGTAAACAAGACAAGTTGGTCCTACAGTTTACAAAAAAAAAACAAATTGAAAATAAAAATCACATTTAACACATGACCCAGTTTAACTTACTGTTTCCTTATTTGAAAATTGTAAGTACTTTTATCCATTATTTCAATATGCATTTAAATTTAATCTTGTGCTTTTTTTTTAATCTAAACCACAGATGCTGTATTTCATCATTTTCCACAGAGCATGGTACTTTGATTTTTCAGATGCTTTGTAAACCAGCTGCTATGTTAGATCTGGGATAGATCTTGCCTTTCTTTGACTTCTGCTTGATACTGCTTATACTGTAAGATGCTTTCACTGTTTGTGAGAGCATCTTTAGATGGTTTCTGAAAGGTAGTTAAACATCTCAGCATTGCCATTAGCTATTTCTTACGTTAGTAGAATACAAAATCTGAAACTCCCTCTCTGTTAGTTCATTCTTCCTCTGCTTCTAGAATTTCCTTAGTACTAAGGAAAAACATAAATTAAAATAAAAAATTAAATCACTTATTACAGACAACAGGGTAATTTTATTTGGGAAACAATTCCCTCCTACCTTGGTTCAGCCTGTTCGTTTTAGTCATACTTGGGACAAGATGCTGGGCACCACCACATTTAACAGAAATACACAAAAGGCCTCCAGAGAAACCAACTGGGGAGTGTTAAGGTTCTATTTCCACATCTGTTTAGATACAGAACAGTTAGTGCCTGGAAGCCCCCAGTTTTAGTTCCTGAAGTAAGAGAAGTCCTCTAATTTGTCAAATAAAAACTTTCTCACATTTATACTAAAGCAGAAAAATCTGTGCATATCTAATTAACCATGACAAAAGGTGAAGAAGCGAAATGATCTAATTTAGGACTTCCGGTGTCTATTTTTGGTTTAGGCTAAATCTTTTCTAACTAATATCACCAATTCTTAAGTTCTGGAAGTCAGACAGCATGTCCAATGACATATTAAGGAATCTTTCAGACAAGGGCAAAAGAGAAGCAGAAGTTAAATCTTACTTGCCTTTTCACTGGCCTTCCACATTTAGGAATTTACCATTGTAAAAATAATCAAGAGTCCATATAAGAACATGTGAAACAAAGCCATCATATTCATTACAAAAATACTTGCTAATAGTGAACTCTGTAAATCACTGAAATGCCGCAAAATAATGGACTGGTGAATTTCATTATTATGGTGCAATGAAATTCTCTGTAGGTATTTGCAAATGTAATGAAGATCACTACTTATTGACATAGCAAAGATATTCACAGTTCACTGTGATAGGAGAAAAAATCAGTTTATAGAACAATGTATGCAGTGTGAGCTCATTTTTGGAAAAATAGTGCAAAAATGTAACATGCTAAGAAAAAAGGTAAAAGGATATGCTCCACAATGTAAACAATGCTTGTTACTCGGTTGACCAGGCCACAGACAATTTTCACTTTTTCCACGATAGACAATGCATGTCAAGGTCTTAGCATAGTATCTGACATATGGAAAGTCTCCATATATGTTAGGTATTATTTGTATTAGGGTTTTAGCTCTGTCAGCCATTGCCTCTGATGTCATTGTGTTTTGTCCCTCTCTAAGTAATATCTTTTTCTTTCCTTTTTTTTAATGATAATGACAAAACTATGCAAGAAGTGATTTCCATTTTGAGGGGAAAATAAGGTTAGGGGGTTGGGGAGGTTAGGGAGAGGTTCCTGCAGCAATGCCTGCCTTTCCATCTGGGTTAGTGACATGCGTGCAAAGAGCCTAAAAAGAGAAGTGGAGGGAAAGTGAGAAGGAAGGCTTCATCACACTAAATGAAAAGCAAACAATATGCATATCAACATCCTGAGATGTGACCACTCTGCTGGGAAAACCCAAGACAAAAGAATTATTGGACACAACAGTTCAAAGCATATTGCACCTGTCAACGCGTCTATCATCTTCTATAGAAATGCACCATTCTAAGAGAGAAAAGAGAAACTTTCGCAAAGTCACTCAGGAACAACAGCTTACTTTGTCTCCTTCCTCCAGCCAACTCCTCCATCTGAAAGCCATTTAGCTCCATGCTAAAGATTGCCTGGAAGGACCAGACAATAGGAAGGTCTCTTTCATTGTCAAGGACAGTTACACTTTGAAGATGACGCTCAAAAGAGGTTAAGATGGGTCAACAAGCAATTGTTAGGCCTATGCAAGGACATGTGAAGAGAACATTGTTAAAGTCACACACAAAAAAACTCTCAATCTCAAAGAATTCAACTTTAACCTAGAGGAGATGTGGGAAGGAAGGCACTAACATGCAATACTGATTTCACCCCAAAGAAGAATTAAGAGGGGAGGGGATCTACCCCTAAAAGGCTTAATTAATAGACAGTTTGGGGATGGTCTTTGCCATTCCAAACATCCACCCACACTGTGTATTAGAAAGATAAGCGTCTTTTAGGGCAAAGTGAGAAAAATGTGACTTATCTAAAAATGAAGCAAATGCAAGTGATGTTAACTCCATGCTGGCTATTACATTTGTTAAGAATTATATTTTCTGGATATGCTTTGGGGAATATGTGTGGCATTTAGTCAGATGATAGGTAAATGATTGGGGGTTGGTGTGTATATTTAAATAGTAGTTACTTCTTTGTGCAATTTCTTTGATATTCTTAAAAGGAAAAAATCTCAAAATCAGTCTGAGAAAAACTGATCTAAAGAGAAGTAACAAGGCAAATCTGAGTCAGCCTACCTAGGTGCCTAGGTTTACAGCCTGGCTCTGCCTTGTTCAGGCCACATGACCCTGGATGAATAACTTAACCTTAGCATTGTCGGTTTCCACCTGTGTCAGAGGGGATAACAACAGGCCAGCAGGAGTATTGGGGGGATTAAAGGAGAGACTGCATGCACGAAAAATGAAAACTTCTGTCTATATGAAAACTCGTACATGGAAGTTTCTCACAGCACTATTCATAATAGCCAAACAGTGGAAACAATATCAATGGATAAACAAAATGTGGTAGAAATGAATTTAAAAAAATGTGGTCTAGCCATGAAAAGCAATAAGATACTGACATGCTACAACACAGATGAATCTTGAAAAATTATATTAAGTGGAGGAATCCAGTCACAAAAGACTACATATTATATAAATCCACTCATTAAATGCCTAGAATAGGGAAATCCATAGAGATAGAAAGTAAATTAGTGATTGTTCAGGACTGGGGGGCAGGAGAAAGAGGGGAGAATAGAAAGGTGATAGCTAAAGGGTATACGGTTCTGTTTGAGTGGGTGAAATGTGAAATTTACTATGGTGATGCCTGCACATATCTGTGAACCTACTGAAAACCAGTGTATTGTATACTTTAAATGGATGATTTGCATAGTATGTGAATTATATCTCAATGAAACCGCTAAAATAAATCAATAAAAGAAACCAAGCAAGAGTGGTGGACAAATCTTTGTGGCAAAAACAAAACAAAATATTTTTTACAGGAAGGTGGAGAGATACTGTAATAAAGGAATCAGAACAGTGCTTGGCACAGAGTAAGTACTCAGTAAACACTGACTATCAGTATTATTTTTATGAGTAAATATTAAATCATTGTGAATAGCTTTGGAAAAGCTTTGGAAAAGAGTATCGCCATGTAGTCTGACTAATAGTAAGACTGAAATTTCCATTTTAATCTTAAAATATTCATCTTTAAAGATTTTAAGATTCAAGCTTATCCCTTGAAATCTGAAGACAAGCCATTCCTAAATAGTCTATTTAAAAGGTAAATTTCAAAATGAAATGCAGCTTTTTCTCTTCCTTAAAGGGTTTGCTATTTAAGTATATTAAATTATTCTATGATTGTCAAATCTTCCTTAAGCTTTAGAAATTGACTAGCCCCCAAGTCAAATATGAGAACAGTGAGAAAGTTCACTCATTTTGACATACACTTACAATTGGATTCATTCTTTTAAAAAAACCTTTGGACTATTTTCCAAAGACCACACATATTATGCCTGGATTAAAAAAAATAGCTGTTGTCAATTTTCAAAATCTCAAAACAATTCAAAAAGATAAAAATAAGGACTCATTCTCCTCTCCCAGAAGAACCCAACTCTTTTCTCCTCCCATGTGTCAACATATATGTTCCTTTACAGATCTACAGGTATATTTCAATTTATAAAATAAATTACCCATGCGTTTTGCCTTGCTCAAAGATTAATTACAAAGAAACAATGAAATTAAAGCTTCAGGGCCCATATTTGCAAAAGCCCTCTACCTAACTACATTCAGAACTTTGTATTCTTTTCCTTAAAGAGACCCCCTCAAAATATATACGCTTAGGCTCCACAAAAGTTTATCTGTCCCTGGTTGCTACGTCCTGCACACCCATTACTTTGTCCTTTCAAAACCTACACTCCAAAACCAAGTTTAAATCCTGCCGTGGGAAGCCTTCTACACTTACTATAATGCAAAGTGACTTCCCCCTTCTCTAAGTCTTCGCTGCACTTACTAGACAACTTCAGAATCCTTTTGCCAAAATTCACCAGGTCAGTTAAGTTTGGGGACTTAAGTTTTTTGTATATTATTGTGTACAAACTATATATTATATAATGGTGCATAAATCATGTATTATATAACACTATCCCATCAGGATCCCAAGTAATCTCCCATAATCAAATATATTAACACACCTTCGTCAAAATACATGAGCATTCACACTGAATGACATAAATAAAGGCTATTAATAGCCTCACTTCAGTTTGGGTGATAACTAACACTAAATGAGTTATAAAGGAACTTTCAGTTTTCAGAGTTCTTGGATTTTAGAATTATGGCTAAAGGATTACAGAGCTGAAGATTATTGTGTCATTATTTCATGTCTCACCAGCCAGGTTTGACTTGACCAAAATGGCTCTTCACCCTTGTATCCCCAGTGAAAAGTGTCTGGCATGTAAGTGGGTGTTCAAGACATTTGACAGGACGAATGAATGAAAGAATGAAGTCTTATACTAGGTTGAGCTTGTCAAGGAGAAGGATTGGGCCCTTTTGAGTAGACATCTCTAACACCAAGGCTAGTGTCCGGCATGTGGTAAATACTCAACACATGCAGTTTGAGTTGCATCACACTGCTTAAATCTCTCACCATGACTACCTAGGATACTGATTCCAAAATCACTGACTTACAGAATAATCAGATTCCCATAGAGGACGGAGAATACCAGTTGGAGGATATGAAGAGCACAGTAGGAGGAAGAGCCTAGATATGGCAAAAATTTGTGGAAAAGGATCCATTCAGGAAATGGTATTTCAAATACCTTGGACTGTGCAATAAGGACGCCCTACCCCTTAAGAATTCTGGAGCATTTTTCTTGGTGACAAGCCTCCTTCTGACAACAACCTCTTTCCCGGTTTCTACATCACTTAGAATCCTCAACATCACAATTGTATTTACAAAAACAGTGCCTTGTTCCTCCCCTTGTCTGGGTAGTTTCAGATTTTTACAGATGGGCTAAAAGACTAAACCCGCTGGTAGATACTGCCAACTGGCATTATGTAGTCTAAACTGAACTCTTAAATTGGAGGTTCTAAACGGAATATTTTGTTAGTTTATCAATTATTTACTTTTTTTTTTTTTAATACATAATGACTGTGAGCATGGGTGCTGTAGACAATCACGGCGCAAATTGCTTTGTCTCTTGTGTGCCGGTTCCTCGTCAGTAAATGGGATCCTACTGTACTGCTTACCTCATAACGCTGTGACGGAGCTAAAGAATATAGAATAATAAAAATGTCCCTTTCTCTCGTCAGACAGGCCCCTTCTTCTCTACGGAGAGGGACGTCTCTTGCGACACGAATTCTTTTTTCTCTTCAGGGGGAACCCCTTGTCTTGCGAGCGATATCCCCCACTCTCGCGGGAAAAACCCCTTCTCTCGCAAGACTAGCCCCTTCTCCTCTCGCGAGACTAACTCTTAATTCTCTACTGAGAGGGACCTCCTTCTCCCGACAGTGGTAGGCCCTCCCCTCTCCTGAGGATAACCGCATACTCTTTTTCACCTGCGGGTCCCCATCTCTGGAGAGATTAACCCCTTTTCTCTGGCAAAAATAACCCCTTTTTCCCTTGCGAGAGGAGCCCCATGTCTCTTGAGACTAACCCCTTCTTCTCTTCAGGAGGAAAACCCCTCCCCTCTGCCCCCCCAAAAAACTTCTGAGAGAGACATGGTCACCTGAACCACAAACAATGCTCACTGCAAGTGTAATGCAGTTGGCTCTGTAAGCCTTAAGTTAGCCCTGCATAACCGATGGTAATATTTATGCTGATTATTGTTGATATTAGTCCCAAAATGATTATTTGCATTTGCATTGTGATCTTGCTTTTCAAAACGCTTTGATTTGATGGCAGACTTTATCCCCAAAGAATCCTTTGCAGTAAACAAAATATGTTATCCCAACTTAACAGTGAAGAAACTACAGCCAAAGGATGGAGTGACAGTATGTTCAGGTCACATTTACGGGAGTAAATTCTTGGCTCTTCATATGCACCTCAACCCCTTACACCCGAGTGCTTCCTTCTCTCTCCCTCAACAACATCCCATCCCTTCCATAAATCTGGCGTTGGTCAGCTCACATAACCTTGCAAAGTGCTGCCGTCTTTAGTAAAACCTCAAAACCACCTTCCCTGTCTTTAGTGTCTGAGACTTTGTTCACAGGGATGATGTTACTTCAAACAAAAAGAACTAGGTGATGATAAATCTCTGACCCCACTTTGCTCTTCAGAGTGTTCAAACATACCATATGCCATCCACCCACAATGATCCCCCCTTCCACTCTCCACTTTGTTAAAAGGAGGAGAGGGGATCTAAGTAGAGTTTCTATACCCACCTCACTTAGGCAACAATAGCATGGTATAAAAACTAATTTATATATGATCACTGTATAAGTCGAATACACACATATTCTTATGTACACATATATTAGCTCTAATGATATAATAATATAGTTTTATATACAAACAATATTGTATAATATAGTTTTTAAAGCTTATGTATGTATAACTAGCTTGAATATATATAATTTAATATTAACTATAACAACAATTTATATGTAATTGTTAAATATAAAGGTTCTTCATCTGTGAAGTACAAGTAATGATAATAGTAAATACTTTGTGAAGCGGTTATGAGGACTAAATGAATTAATACATTCTAAATGCTTAGAACAGTCTGTAATATAACATAGACACTCAATAAATGTTATCTGCCATAAATATTACTTATTTTACATATTATAAAAGGATTTCTCACTTGTAAATATTATTCACCAAAGACTCTCTTAAATATTTTGCTTCTTCAATGCACTAATTTTTAAAATTTATCACTATCTGTTTTCCAATGCAACTTTCAGAAAAACATTTTTTCCCTAAAGTGACACATTATCTTCCTTAGAAGACTACTTTAGTATGTGTTAATAAATATACCCTAAGTCAAATCACATACCCCTGAGGAAAGAAAAGCAAGCTGTAATTTAGAACCCTAGCAACAATTATTTTATACCATAGGACCTCGTTCTAGTCCTTAGTCATAGTATTATACACAAACACATATTATTAATTTCCTAAAACTGATTCATACTCAATTGTAACTGTTTAAATCAGCACTATTTTCAGAAATAACGACATTGGAAAAGATTAAACTATGTTTACCTCAGTGCACTTATGTCTAAGTTCTAGTGTCATTCAGAAAGACTTCAACACCCGTAGCCCATAACTTTTGACAGTCAAAGCTGGAAACACTCTTCATCCCTCATTATCTAAGCTATGGTCAAGGTTGGGCCAATGAATGTCCCAACCATGTGCACCCAAAATGAGGAAAAATAAGATAGCTTATTACATTTCTCCAAGGAAAATGGGCTCCTGGAGATATTTATGAAGAGCTGCTTTCCTTAGCTCTATTCTTACCTCACTTTTTAAAAAAGAAATCCCTACTTTGAACCTTACCAGTTTATATGGATTCTAGGATATTTAGAATAGGGTTTTAAGCAATGTTTTATCAACTGTGTTCCACAGGACACTAGAGCTGTAAGGTATTGATAGGCATTATATTTTTTAAATAAATATATGTGGACACACACACATACACACACATCACAGCTCCCTGATCACATAAAATTGGGAAACACTAGAGTTTATCTGATTTTTTTGTCATGGGATATTTTGGGATCCTTAATATAGTACTATAACTCTCTCAGAGGGAGCACGGTGGCCACAGCTCTCAGATACACATATCTATAGTCTTCATTTCACAAAGCATCTAATTCTAGTGTTCCATAGAACACACTTTGGGAAACTGCTGTACAGTATGATGTACCATATATTTCATATCTTTTGCTTGTATCCCTTTTCTCAATCTGAGCAGAATTGCTTCTTCTATTCAGTATTTTCAGTAAATTCACTATTTTATATTTCCACAGGTGAGGAAATTCATTTATTATATATCAAAAACATTGTCTACTCCTGGACTTGACCATTACAAAATTTTGGTTAATTGTTTTATATCACTTAAATCAATGATTTCTTGACCTGAAAAAAAAATCAATTGTGCTAACTCATAATTAAAATATCCCAGTATCAAAATTTTACATAAAGTTCATGATTGTGCCCACACACTTCTCCCCAGCCAAATGGCATGAAGTTGAACTTATGATTATCACGTGAACTCTTGTGAGTAGATGCCATTATATCCTCAAGAAACCATAGCAACTACCATTGATATATCCCCTTATATAAAACAGGCTAATAAATAAATCATAAAAATAAAAGCATTTTTACTATGAAGTCATATTAATCTGAAACAAGAGAAGCTCTAAAGTTTGGGGATATCTTTTTAAGTGCATTGAATGATGTTAAAAAAAATCAAATCGTCCTCAAAGGATTAAACAGACTCCTAAATGTTAAGAAATTATTGGTTATAATATTTCATTCCTATTGAAACTTTGAGACTTAAATTTGGACTTTGGACATGAGGACAAGTTTTAAATGTAGGCATATGACATATAGTATACATATAGTAGTATATAGTATATAGGCATTATATATATATTATATATAAATTGAACTGAAGGGTAAAGTGCAGTAGGATTTACAACCTCCATGTATCAATTTCTATGAATCCAAGCCTGTGGGAAAACTGCAAGAAACTTGAGTGTAAAACTGCACATGAATGTCTTGGTCACATTGATGTGTGTTTCTTCCTGAATGTTGAAAAAAATACTACATTAAAAAGAAAAAATAAACCAAAAAAAATTTTGATAAATCCATTTCCACATTGCCTCATAGTGAAAAGCTGTTATGTTTAACTGAAGCTAACCAAAATCAAAAATACTGCCTAAAACCACCAGTTTGATAAAATGTTCCCTAAGCTGTGCCAATGTTCCCTAGTACAAATCAGAAAATCCAGTACCTCTTTTGCATTAAACTTAGTTCCATGTGTTTCACGGCCTCCAAAGAGGATCCAGCTTCAGGTTTCTGACATTAAAAAGCTTAATATAGCCTAAAGAACTCCCCTAGGCACATCAGGAGTAATCAAATTTCATGTTAACTATTAAATTACAGACATTCAATTATGTTTTCCAAACCTCTGTTTAGAGATTCAAAAGGCCCTCAGAAAACATCCTTAAACTAAAGCCCAAGTTGGCAAGCGAAACCGTTTACCTGAGAGAGCGAAACAAAGAGGGGTCCTGGCCATCCCTGCCAGCTCATTGCAAAGTGGCACGCGATGTACCCCATCCTCATTGTGAGGCACAAATTCTTCGTGACACTGGGAGACACTGGAGAACAAAAATGCTATTAGAAATGCTTCAAAAGGAACATTTTTTGGCTGCGATAGAGACTTTTGACATTATTTATTAGGTTCAAAACTGCTGCACAGAAGCCTAACAATGGTTCTGTGGAAACCAGTACATCTGAGGCCCTTTCTGTTGTTCTGGGCAGGCATTGATTTGAAGATGGGCAGCACTCACGGAACAATTCCCTCGCAGCGGTCAGTGTAAGTGAGCATTCACCCCCGGCCTAGGAGGGGCCTGTGAACAAACCGTATGGAACTGCTGGGGTGTGCGGGACAGGGGGAAGAGCAAACCTTGATTAACCTCTTTGAGGGGAGATGGGTGGGAGCACCCACAAGCACAGGAAGGGGCGCTCTTGCCAGATTGCCATGGAGGGAGGCATCTGCCTCAGGCCCCCCTTTCCCCTGGGGATGCGGATGCTTGGGGAGCATCTCTGGTGCCATGGCAACTGAGCCTCTTCCAACTGTATTTCCTGGCACACCGGGGAGCCGGCTTTGGGAATCTGGGTTTGCCAGGGCGCCTCCTGTGGCTGCCATCCTCTCCTCCAGCTCGAGCTCTGAGGAACTCCTGGAGACCCTGGACGCGGCAAAGGGGGTCTGGCTCCTCCTGCGGAGGTCCATGGCAGTGTGAGGCCTCAGGGTGAGACCTGGAAGGCAAAGGAGAGCCAGGGTGGCACGGAAGTGTGTGGACTGTGCCCACCCACTGGGACTTAAATCTCTCCTGACAACCTGATGTTTGAGAAATCAATGTTTGTAATGTGCTGAATGAAAAAAAAAAATGTAAATCCCCTGACATCCTCACATGCTTCCCATATTTCTTTAAGAAAATAAAATGCTATCTATTCCTTTCTATTGTTTGAAAGCACCTTCTCCCCCAAAATAATTTTTACAGACTCCTCAGAAAATGTTTAATTTCATGGAAGACAGTTCAAAACTTCTAAAGAGAGGGAAACAGAAGAATTGGTGATGAAAATAAGGCCTCAAATTTGAAATTCAGGAAAAGTTTGCGAGTGGAAATTATTCAGTGGTGTTAGATACCATACAAAAACAAACAGATCCACCCATGTAGGCTTACAACTGTAAATTTAAAAATCCAAGAGGCGATTATGTACTGAGTTTTATTAGGAATTTCAAACCAGGTAAAAATTAAACCAATCAGTGATTTAATCTGATGTTGAGACCACACAGCACATGAATAAACACTAATAATAGACCGGATATTTTTTCTTTCTTTGCCCAACCATGTAATCATTGTTTCATGTAAAAGATATATATGTATATCCACATGCATTTACACATATAAGTATGCATATATATAAAATGTTGATATGTATCATATATATAAAATCTTGACATTTTTACCAAAGAAATTCTGCCCACTGACCTACAAAATTAAAGTCTAATTCTTCAGTAGTCAATTAAGGTAACTATGCTTTGAATCACTTTCTATGCACTTTTAAAAGGCGTTGAATAGCATGGAGATGTCTAAAATATTTGGAACAACCCAAGAGATAACTGGAAAATTCAAAAAATAAGTAAAAGATTTTAAACGCACACTGTCTTGCCAACGGGGAGTGTATCACTAGGTATTTCAGCTTAGCTCATCACGCACGCTTCTGCGCTTGGTATGTACTGGGCATCTCCCACTACACACAAACCAAGTTGAACTGAAAATTTTTTAGTGAGTCTGATTTCTCCAACGTGAGAATTATTTCCTGGAAATAAAGGTGGAATAGCATTTCAGGGTGGCCAGGAAAATAAAAGCTTTCAGGGAACCAATCCCATTGCTTTATGAAAACTAGATGCTTAATAACTATTTGGATCTCCAGCCTTGGCATATGATCCATTCACTGAAAGACGATTCCACCAGAGATCACAGATGTGGCTTTGGGATGTGGAGCAACAGAATACAGCATAGATGAAATATGCCGTCCTCTGTCTTGAGCTAAAGAATAGGAATTCCTTCCCTGAGTGTAATTCAATAATGATGCATTTTGTAACAAACTGTCTTAGAGGAACAGTGAGGTACAATGGAATAAATAGGCATTGGGGGTAGACCATCATAGATTTAAATTGCAGGACATCACCTGGCCCAAGCCTCTTTGTCCTTACTTGAAATGTGAGGATTGTGTTACCTACTTCACAGAGTTGCTAGTGGGATTAAATTTGCTCATTCATTTATTCATTCTTTAATATTTGAGTGTTATGTGCCTGGCAGTATTCTAGGCATCAGGAGTATGTAAAGGAGTAAAGCTGCAATATCCCTGCGCCTATGGACTTTGCTTTCTAGTTATGGGGAGAGGGAGTTGGGAGGGGCAGAAGACCAATAGATAAGCAAATGATGAAATGTGTAAGTATCAGCTAATCATAAATCTTAAGGAGAAAAACAAAGTAGAAAAGGTTAGGGAAGCCTACCCATGTAGGTGACATTTCAATAAAGATATGAAGGAAGTAAAAAAAGCAAACTAGGTAAGTATCTGAGGAAAGAATATGATAAAATGTAAAACATCTAGTACATAGTAAGTGCTCAGTACTCAAGAGCTATTCTTGCCATATTTGGAATCTTAATATAGGAATGCTCTGACCTGGAGTCAGAATGGAGGCTTGAATCCTGACTCCACCCCTAAAGTTACAGGATCTCAATGGTCCTCCAATTCTGCATCTAAACCATGGAAAAACAACAGTTCTTGTCTCAGAGGGTAGCCATGTGGACCATAATTGAAAATGAATGTTCAGATTTTAGCACACTGCCTTGGACATAAGACTCAAAAAGTGTTAACCAACCAGCATCTTCAACATTCATCAGCAAGCCCAGCCTTCCAGAAGTGTAGAATCTCTGACTCAGCACCTTTGGTTGAAAGTCTCCCAGCCCCTACTTTACCATTTACAGCCAAATCAGGACATTCTCCTCTAGTTCAAAGAAGGTTCCCTTTGTACTGTGTCAATATCTGTCTCTTCTATTGGCCAGTTCCAACAAACTGTACACATGTTTCCAGCAAAATCTACCCAAAAAGTACCAGGAAAGAAAGCTACAGAAAATTAGTCTAATTCTTTGTCTACATGACACTTCCTAGAATGTTTGGAGGTATGCATTGTTTCTTTACATTTTCTCTCCTGCAGGCAGACCATCAGCACCATAAACACCACGACCATCATCACAACCACCATTTACTCAGCCCTGCTATGTTCAGGGAATTTTATGTCAACCCCCTAATACCAACATCTCTTCAAAGTAGCGATTGTCAGTTAACAGAAAATACTGTATTCAAGGAACATTTATGGGACTTGATCATGGCGACAAAATTCAAACAGGAGAAAGCAGAAATTTAAGCCCAAGTATTTCTGGTACTGAGCTCAGGATTCCCTCATTCCAAAGCTCATCCCTTCTAGTCCATCTTCTTACCTTTAAATTATTCCTCCTATTATCCAGTTCTAAGATACATCATTTTTTTATACATTATGCTGTGCTATGAATTCACAGCTTCCTTATCTGTAAAGTGGGGATAATAACATTATCTAAGAGTATTATATGATGATTTCATCAACTAATGTAGCATACTTAGCACAGTATCTGGCACAGGGTGAGAGTTTCATAAATGGGGCCTGGGATGCAATACCCGAATCATCAAATCTTGTCATCAGCTCACACCTGTTCTCTCCTCCAATACAATACGTGGAAACAAGTATACTTCCATTAAAGATCGACAACTACAGTTCTTATAGAATGTTCTAGAATAGGACCTGCCGTTGATTCAAATAATGCTGCTCTTTCTGTTGAAGTGAAAAACAAAATGTGACCAGTTGAAAAGAGGGGAAAAGAGCTAGGAACCACAAAATGATACTTACCAGATGGGACAGACTCTCCCTTGGAATTGCGAGAGGGCTAAAGTCTCACGTGCCTGTTGATGTGGGTGCCTGCATCCTCCAGGTGCATAGGATTGGCTGAGTGGGCTTGAATAGACTTTTTTATTACTCACTGTTCCAGGAAGGAATTGCTCCAGGCCTGCTTGGGTGCTCCTCTGGCTCCCATATTAATTTCTCGTTTAACAGTGAAGATCAACGGGGTCTCTTCCCATTCACTGGATGGTGTCGGGGAAGGACTCGCTCCCCCAAGGCTCTCTTCCTCAAAAGAAGCTACACTTACAGCTGGAGGCCTGGGGATACTACACTGGCGAGCACAGAGCAGTCTTCTGCTTGCTATTGGAGTCTGAATCCTTCCTGGAAATACTGTAAAAGGTGAACACATTATTTTAAAGGACGGCACTTCAGTATCACCTGCTAAATGAATAGTAGGAAGGATGAAATCAGGTAATACATGAATTTTTTGTCCATTTCATGTTTCTACCCTGAACAAACAAAATGAGAGAGAAGCCATGGACCCAGGTGCCTGAGTGCAAGAAGAGGAGGGAAAAGGTGTAGAAAGGGAGGGAAAAAGCTGAAGATGCTTTTGTTGAGTTCAAGCCGTGTTGCAGGCATGGTGTGAAGTCATTTAGTCCTCTCAAGAATCTTAATTAACAAATATAATTATCATCTCCATTTTTTCAGGTCAGAAAGCTAGTTTGAGGCTTATGGGTTGAATTGTGTCCCCCAAAAAGGTATGTTGCAGTCCTAACCTTCTGTCCCTGTGGCATGACCTTGTTTGGAAATAGTGTCCCTGTAGCTGCCATCAAGTTAAGGCGAGGTTGTTAGGGTGGGGCATTAATCCAATATGACTAGTGCCCTTATAATGAAGAAAAACAGACACAAAGGAAGAAAGTCACGTGATGACAGAGGCAGAGAGCAGAGTGAGGTGTCTACAAGCCAAGGTACACCAAGGACTGCAGCATCCACCAGAAGCTAAGAGAAAGGCATGAAATGGATTCTCCCTTAGAAACTCTAAATGGTGCCAATCTTGCTGACACCTGGATTTCTGACTTCTGCTCCAGGACTGTGAGCAAACAATTTCATTTTAAGCCATCTAGTTTGCAGTTCTTTGTTATGACAGTTCTTGGAAATTAATATACTCACAATTGTTCCAACTCACACATGTCCCAGAATAATGATTAACAGCAGCCCTTTCCACTAAAGAGAAAGTGTTCAGACGTGGAGGGTAGAAAAGAGGAAAAAACGTAGGTGGGACTATATGGAATCAGAGGGAGAAAGGTAGTCAGTATCTTGAGTTCCCCTGTGTGGAAGAAAGTGTGCCAATGCACCAGCTAATACCAAGACTCCTATTCCCTGTGCTCAAGATTCAGTCAAGTGGCAAAGAGGATGCTGGCCATATTAGGTACCAGGACACCCTACTCCTGAACCACAGCTCTGCCCCACAGATAATAAAAATAAAAGAAGGGGCCAAGTAGGAGCACCCTGGGAGTATATGTCCCATCAGAAAGAGTAAGCCACTTACTTCTCAGATGGTATCTTATTGCCCTGAAAGAATGTGGGTCCAGTGAAGCCAGATTTTTTTCTGGATTTTCAGGAGAAGCAGACATATGTCTTTTATATACATAAAAACTTCTGATTTGTAAATGTTGGTAACTCCCACAATTAAAAAAATACATATGGTAGGGACTCCACAAACATCTGCTCTCTGAATTACCATAGGCCACCAGTGTACATCTTTGGCCTATGGTCAGCCCTACGAAAGTCACACCATCATTTACCTCCTTTACTACTGCCATCATCTCAGAACCTGATTTTCTAAATATTCTGCTTGGAACTGTGGGGATGCATTTGCAAGCTCTGTGTACAAGTACATCACAGAGTTCTAGAAGTCTCATCCACTTCCAACACTGAGATTTTCACTTTAATCTTAATTGAGTACTCCTTTTCATCATAAAGCCTAGAATATGAAACGGCAGAGAAGTGTATCAGTCTTTCTCAAATGCAGAGAAACTTCTATAATCCTTCAAAACAGTAGCTCTGGGGCTCTTGATCCCAAAGGAAAATCCACAACCCTAGAACGAGTGGCATTTGATCTGCACCCATTCTGTTGTTCAAATATCAAGAACAGGTGTAAGGCTGAAGGCATTTTACACACACTCACATCCCAGAAGTTCTGTGTTGCAAGAGACCTTAACAGTCATCTGAGGCTGACCCTCACCACCCTCATCATCCACCTCTATTTAAATACCTCCAGAGGCCTGAATCTCATTACCTCTGTCAGAGACTTCACTGCTTATCAGAAGAGTGAATAAGTAACTTTGTATTCTCTATACAAGAGGATAGATAGATATTCTACATAGGGAATAATTATCAAAGTCACCTTAGATGATGTTGAGACAGGTGGTGACTGATGGTTAGTTATTCAACCAATTTTTATTGAGCTCCTACCATTAACCAGGTACTACAACAATGACAAAATGTTACTCAGGTCAACAGAATTGATCATTTTTAGGTTAAACTGATCAGCTGAGTTTTGGCAAAATGGACCTCAGCACAGCAACCCAGAGCCTCCCAATGTCACAGACTCCTGCACGAATTTCAGGTTTCCTCTATGATACAACTACCAAGTTGCCTGAGTCAAACAGAACAACCAGTGGTTTGGGCTTTAAACAATCAGAGACTGTTGTTAGACATGGAAGGGCCTTTTGCAATCTCTAAGAGCATCCGGCATGCATTAAAAAATACAGGTATGTGGTCCTGGGCCCCAGTCTCTGTAGTCTGTCAGCCTCCCAGGGATTATAATGAGTAATCAGGGAGCCACTGGTCTAACTCACTCAGCAGAGGTTTCATGTACTGTTGTAAACTGCATTCAGTCTAAACATCTATGAACAAGCTAGAGCCATGACATCAGGGCTATCTTTCTCCTCCGAGGATGATCTCCCTGTGAACAGTCTTCATTTCTGACACCAGCATTATCTACCAGTTTGCAATCTGTATATTCGTTTTTATCTCATTTGCTTTCCCACCAGTAACCCTGCTTGAGCCAGACCACAATCCTTCAGCTTACCCACTCTACTGAGGAGGAAAGTGAGGTCAGAGAGTAAGCGTCTGTCCACACCACTGGTCAAGCACCAGAGAAGCTGGGGTTGGGACCCAGGTCTTAGATTGTGAAGGGGTTTTGTTTTGCTACTGCGCCATCGATGCCAGCAGTGCCAGAAGAAACACATGACTACTGTGAACTGGGCCTGATGCAGGAAGGGGTGCAAATAACCACAAGAACAGCTGGCAAACAGTGGGCACTGGCTGCCGTACCACCATGCCTTAGCCCGCAGTCAGTGCTATCAGTCTGACTTCTACTGTACAGAAGAAGAAAGGGCACTTCAGGCTGGGTACTCTGCCCGTGGCCCAGTGACTGAAGTCAACTCCCATGAGAGCCCACATTCTAACTGCACCCTCAGGTACTCACTCACTGATATAAGGGCCCAACTTTTCTCAGCTACTGAGGCACCCTCATTTTTTGGTGTTTCTCATCTTAAAAAATTCTGACATTCAAGTTTGACAAGTTCTTTCAATAAGTAGGCAACTCTGCCTCTTATTTTGCAGCCCAGGTCTTCTATCTGTTTCTAATTCCTTTTGAGATAATATTGTGGCAGACAGGAGATTTCAAGGCACAAGAAGATAAACCTCAGAGCTGAATGTGTTTCACAGAAACAATTTATCTTTCTCTTGGGCTGCAAAGTAGCTCATGATAAATCATGACAGATGCTGATTTATTCCTTTTCTATTCATTAGAAAAAGACAAATATGGTAACCTTAGCACATTCAGCCCCTCAGGGCTCCCAGGGAGCATGATGGTGCACCTCAGCACACCTGCTCCCAGCAGCTCCCCTCAACGTATAAACTCTATGCATTTGTATCCCCACCTTGTCTCTTCTGCTCTCTCAGGCTTTTAACTCTAGCATGTTCATGTTATGAAAAGACAAGAAGCAACCATCCTAGAAGGAAAAACGAAACCCAGAGACAATTCCCCAAAGCTCATTTTGCCCTTAACTGTAGGCACAAATAGAGGTTGAAGCTAATTGACTTCATTTCCTGCATATATAAAATCAAACTAAATCCTAAGCAGGTCTTTAATTAACACTAATAACTCCAATGATATATACTTTTAAAGGACTCTTAGACCACATAATGGAATTTAATGCCCCATCACACTCACCACTTCTAGCTGCAGAGTGAGTTTTTAAGTTAATGGGGTTGAGCCCATGGAAGGAGTCTGGAACACCTCAACCCCTAAACAGTGGTAGAGCCTAGAGGCCAAGTGTACGGGCTCTGAGCCCAGACTTCCTGGATCAAATCTTTGTTTTACCTCTTCCTGGCTGTGCTACCGAAGTCAAGCTATTTAAGCGCTCCATGCCTCAGTTTTCCCAGCATCAAATGGCAATAATGATCATACCTAACACCCAGGGTTGAGATGCAGATTAAACGAGTTAATAAATAGGAGCTTAGAGCTGTGTGTGGCAGACAGGATGTACTCAGTAAGCCTTAGCAGCTCTCATCACTGCTGCTGTTGTTGAAAATATTCCTTCCTCTCTCTCCCTCTATGCTCCTGAATGGCCTCTTTCAGCAATAGGGATTCAAGTGGAAAATAGTATCCTTTCCATACATCCAGCCTCATTTCATTCATTCCTGCATTCAGAAAATATTTATCAAATGCCTACTATGTGCCTTGCTCTGTATTTGGCCCTTGGATATGACAAAATAAGGAAACATGGTCCCTGGCCATATGGAGCTTGCAATCTATGGAGAAAGATAACAAAAACTGGTCACAACTAAGTGATTACAAATTGTAGTGAATGGTATCAAGGGAAAAAACAAGGCACTGAGACAGAGAAATGTGGGTGGAGAACTATGAAGGTAACATTTAACGTGAGACTGCGCTGAATGCTGAAAAGGATGTAGTTGTACAGGAGTGGGAGAAAAAGCATTCCAGCATGACAAGGGACTGAGATATGTTCTCAAGACTGCTAGTCCCAGTGGCTGAATGGAGGTGAGCAAAAGGGAAGGGACAGGCAAGGTCTGGAGGTGGCACAATGTGTGACAGAAAGCTACTAAAGGCTTCACAAAGATGAGCAGTGACAGCCGCAGTTACCCATGAAAAAACTCTCTAAGGAAAACAGGCAGAAGGGGATGAGTGTAGAAGCCAGTCAGAAGGCAGTTAGCAGTCAGCTACGTGAGCAGTGGCCACTTGGATGTGCATGGGAGTTTCGTACGGTGGTTGAGACCTAGACAGTCTGGGCTTGGCTTTCCTCATCTGTAAAATGGGGACATTGCTGATACAGGTGCTAGGGAGAAAACATGAAATGGACTTCCAGTTTTACCTCCACCATGGAAAGAGCTTGGAACTCAACAGTCCTATTTTTCCAACAAGGAAGAGCTGAACAAAGTGAAAAGCAACTTTTCTCAGACCCATCAGAGGACTGAGTTGGCAGGGCAAAAGGCCACCCCAACATCTGGAGAGACAGGCATCCAAAGAGTCAAACCGAGATCTGTTTACCTGGAGTAGAAGCCTCTGGAACTGTGCACTGGCAGGCATGTTTAAACGGTAATTTTAATGAATTGCTGGAGGCAAGGGATAGGCTAGCTTGAGAGTGAGAAAATCCTGAAGACTGCAGGGCTAGGTGGTTCCTACACTTCAGTGGATTTTGCATAAAAGAACTCCACTAGTCTCTCAACGTGAGAGTCTGAGAAAGATCCCTTCAGAGTCCTGGTACAGGGAAGAGAAGAATCGTCACAGTACAATATGCCCAGAGCACCCTCTAGAACAAAGGCATGTCAGAACCTTACTGCAGCTGAGGGGAGGTCATCTTTCCCACTCCGGTCTCTTTAGCCTTTTTGTCTCACCTAAGGGGGAGTAAAAAGGCTAAGAAATAGTTGTGAAGGTCACACCACAGACACAGACCCATTAAAAGACTGAGATTAATTATAAGATTGTAGAATGTTTCCCCTCCCCAACACCACCTTGTCATCACACCAACAGGTGTCCAGTATAATAACAGGAGATTTCAGCTGAAAGCAGCAAGATATAGATCCTCTTTCAGGAAGAGTAGTCAAAGCCCAAAGTCTGGAGGGAGGGCAAAAGTGAGGACACTGGAGAAATGAGAAGCCCCTGGTACCTACAGCTACAACATACATTAAACGCAGCCCAACCACCTAGCCGGACTGACACAAAAACCCATGTCAAAGATCTGTTTACACCAGTTCCTATTACCTGATACATCATGCTTGGCTTTCAACAAAAAGTTATGAGGCATGTCAAAAGGTAAGGAAAAAAAAAACCAATCTGAAGAGACAAAGCAAGCATAAGAACCAGACTCAGCTATAACACAGACTTCAGAATTATTAGAGAAGGAATTTCAAATACTATGATTAATAGGCAAAGGGCCCTAAATGGAGAAAGCAGACAACATGAAAGAACAGATGAGTAAGGTAAGCAGAGAGATGGACACTCTAAGAGTCAAAAAGAAATGCTACACAATCTCACTTATATGTGGAATCTAAAAATGTTGAAAACATAGAAGCAGAGAGTAGAACAGGAGTTACCAGGGGCGGGGAGGTGGGGGAAATGAGGGGATGCTGATCAGAGGGTACAAAGCTGCCATTACGGCAGATGAGTAAGTCTAGGGATCTAACTTCCAGTATGATGACTATAGTTAATAATACTGTATTAAACACTGGAAATTTGCTAGAGTAGATCTAAGGTGCTCTTATCACACACACCAAATGAGGAGATGACATGTTAATCAGTTTGACTGTAGTCATCATTTCTCTGTACATATGTGTATCAAGTCATCATGTTGTACACTTCAAACATATACAATTTTTATTAAAAATAAAATCCCCAAAATGCTGCAAATACAAACCACTAGCAGAAATGAAGAATATCCTTGATGAGCTAATCAGTAGACTGAACATGGCCAAGCAAAGAATCAGTGACAAAAACTCTTAAACTATGAGGGGGAAAAAGAACAAAACATACAAGACCTCTGGGACAATTTTATAAGACATAACATACACATCATAGTTGGAATACCAGTAGAAGAAAGAGAAAATGGGCAGAAGAAATCTTTGAAATAACAATAGCTGAGAACTTTCCAAACCATATATTCAGGTAGCTCAGAGAACACTAAGCAAGATAAATGCAAACAAACAACAAAACAAAACACACACTACGTCTAGGCACGGCATATTAAAACTGCCGAAAACCAAACACATAAAAGAAAATCTGGAAAGATCCCGGGGGGCTGAGAGAGGAGCGGGGAACCCTTTTTAATAAGTGTTTAATGAGTTTAATAAGAGTAAGAATTAAAGAGGATTGTTTGTCAGCATTATAGCTTACCCTTCTCCATGTCTACCTCATCATCCTCCATCCTCCCTTTCTGCCAGCTTGTCTAGGGGTAACCCCTTCTTTTCCCTTGGGAATTAGTCCACATTGCTACATTCACCATAATCACCCATTCCAGCTCTAGTGTCTTGACCCCTACCAAGGATGGCAAACAGCTTTCATCTCAAACACCAGTACCCCTTGCAGCATCAACTTTTTAAAGACAAATTCCACGGCTATGCCTCAGTTCATGAGGAAATTATCGATGTCTACCATAGATGTGGGAGAATGAAGTGCCTCAAGAGGGACAGGCACTTGTCGTAGCTCAGGTACTCTGCTAAGTATGAGGTTGCCTTCCCTGCTTTCTAGGGGAGGGATGTTCCTTCTCCAGATATCAGTCAACACCTCCCTTCCTCTATAAAAGGTCCCACGGAGTCAGCATCTCACCACCCACCAGAAGGTAACTCAAGAGCATTCAGAAGCACTCCTCCCATAACACCTCTTCCCCATGACACTGCCTGCCTTATTCAGTTGTACTTAAGTCACAGAAAATCTCCAGCCCAGGGACATAGATGTGTATTGAAATGTTCTGTTTCTAAACTTACTGGCTACACCACAAACTGCTTCAAACATGAGGTATAATTTGAGAGCCACTGCATTTGGTTTTCAGTGGATTCATTGAATGAATGTCTGCAGGCCTTGATTTCCTCATTTATGGCAGAATCAAAATAATCTCTAAAACATTCTCCAGCCTTTAACTTCTAAAAATATACAGACAGCTCCTACAACTCAATAACAAAAAAAACAAACAACCCCATCAAAAAATGGGCAGGTGACCTAAACAGACATTTCTCCAATGAAGACATATAGATGGCCAAGAGGCACATGAAAAGATGCTCAATATCAGTAAATCAGAGAAATGCAAATCAAAACTACAATGAGGTATCACCTCACACCAGTCAGAATGGCAGTCATTAAAAAGTCTACAAATAATAAATGCTGGAAAGGGGTGGAGAAAAAGGAACCCTCCTACACTGTTGCTTGGAATGTAAATTGGTGCAGCTACTAGGGACAACAGTATGGAGTTTCCTTAAGAAACTAAACTCAGACTTACCAAATGATCCAGCAATCTGACTCCTGGGCATATATCTTGAGAAAACTAATTCAAAAACATCTATGCACCCCAATGTTCACAGCAGCACTATTTACAATAGCCAAGACATGAAAACAACCTAAATGTCCATTGACAAATGAATGGATGAAGAGGATGTGGTGTATATGTATGTACACCACAAGACAAATATCACATGATACCACTTACATGTCGAATCTGAAAAAAGGACACTAATGAACTTACTTACAAAACAGAGAGAGACTCACAGACATAGAAAACAAACTTATGGTTACTGGGGGGAAAAGGGGTGGGTAGAGACAAGGGATAAATTGGGAATTTGGGATTTGCACATACTAACTACTGTATATAAAATAATGAACAACAAGGTCTTACTGTATAGCACAGGGAACTATATTCAATACCTTGTAATAGCCTATAATGGAAAAGAATATGAAAAGGAATATATATGTATATATGTATAAATTAATCACTATGCTGTACACCAGAAATTAACACATTGTAATTCGACTATATTTCATTAAAAAAAGAATGAAATAAAATGCCATTTGCAGCAACATGGATGGACCTAGAGATTATCATACTAAGTGAAGTAAGTCAAAGACACATATCACATATCACTTATATATGGAATCTAAAAAAATAAGACAAATGAACTCATTTACTAAGCAGAAACAGGCTCACAGACATAGAAAACAAACTTATGGCTACCAAAGGGGAAGGGAATGGAGGAGGGATAAATTCAGAGTTTTAGATTAGCACATACAAACTACCATATATAAAATAGATAAACAACAAGGCCCTATGGTATAGCACAGGGAAGTATATTCAAAACCTTGTAATAATATACAATTAAAAAGAATATATATATATACACACACACACACACACACGTGTGTGACTGAATCACTACGCTGTACACCAGAAACTAGTACAACATTGCAAATCAACTGTACATTAATAAAAAATAAATTAAATAAAATATTTTCCAGCCCTAATAATCCTGTGAGTCTGAATATTAATTGCATGAAAATTAATTGCATGAAACATTTTTCCCTAATTATCTTATTTATTTTTTGAAGCATTATTCCATCATATGAAATTGCTGTTTGTAGGACAAAAATTGCCAGATATAGGAAACGTCATATGTTACAACTTATATCATGATTACAAGAATATACATGACATATACACATTTTTTGAAGAAAACAAATACCTAGAGATCAACCCAGTTTCATTACATGAATACCTGCAAATTATTCGTCCATTCTCTTAATTATGGGCATATGCATGAAATCCAGTTCTGCTTTATTTTTTAATATTATAAACAAGGCTGCTATGAACATTCTTTCACATGTCTTCTGTTGCATATACTCGTTTCTCTAGGAGTACAATAGCCAAGTCCTAGGGTATCCACATTTTCAACCTATTATACAATACCCATTGTTTTCCAGACTGTTTTTAACCAACTTACACTCCCGCCAGCAGTGTATAAGGCTTCCTATTATTCCACATCCTTGACAATACTCGCTATTTTTGTCATTCTGGTGGGTATAAAACAGTACTGCATTGTGGTTTTAATTTTTTATTTTCCTGGTAAATAATGAACTTAGCATCTCTCCTCCCACCACATTTTTAATCTGAATTGCTCACAAGCTAAGTAATTGTGGTTTGAGTTTCCACCCTTTTCCTTTCTCCAGCTCTTCATATTCTAACCAGCTGGTGAATAGTGACATAGCCCTGGAGGACACAGTAGGGAGCACTTGGATAATCCACAAAGTCGATAATCTGCCAGGAGTTGACCCTCAGGGATTGTACTCATGCAATTCAACTGCTGTGACCCAATGTAATATTTCATGTCTTGCTAAAACTCTGGCCAAGCACTATTTTGCACGCAACCAAGTATTTGGACAAGTCTTTCATCTGAATGATGAGCTTATTTCAGCCACAGCTTGCTTAAGACACAAAGGGCTTCTGCTACCTGCCTGTGGTATCACTCCAGATGGCACCTTAGCCTTCTTACACAAAATGGTTTTCAAGTTGCTCAGCCTTCCCCCTTGAGGATGTGCAGTTTCTCCATGACCCTTTAAAATGTGCTACTAAGACTGGAAAACATTTTAAATTGTGTCATTCAATTGTACCTGTTCAGGAGAGAAACACTTCATTATATTTACTATTAAGAAACAAAGCAAAAGTGTTTCCCCCTGAAGCTAGAAAATGCAACAGGAATGATGATCTTTCTTAAATGATTCTGTAAATAAATGATGCTGATGAATAAAATTAAAGAGAAGGATGGGGGAGGAGGGGAAGGCACACATAGAATCAGAAACAATTGAAAAAGGAATCCAGACTACCCCCAACCCCAGTCTTTGTTGAAGGGATCACCAGAGATCTATGTAGATATTATTTCGAAATTTAGAGCTTCAACTTGTATGAACATGAATGCTCATGCTGAGCCTTTGCATGCCTCTGTGAAACAGCAGAAAGGACCCAACAGACCCTATTCTTGCCTTATAGCAACACACTATGGAAAGCCTGAAAATAAACCATCTATGCTTGATTAATTAGGTTTGTAAGTATTGTTTCAGAACCAAACAATATTTCTAAAGATTTCAATAGTTCAAAGATTGCCCTATGGCCGTCTGGCCAATACATCTTCTAACACACGCAGTTTACAAGCATTTTTCTTCCCAATATGTTGTCTTTGGTTGGTGCGACATTGTTTGAGTGCAGGGCTATTTGGGTCATAGTGGTTTTCTCCCCTGCACAGCAGTGGTGCTGAGCACAGCACTTTGACCATACATCTTCCATGTCATTTCCATCAAAGGCACATGATACTTCCTGGTGACCAATCAGGAGTGGTCCAGCATCCTAACAGAGGGCATATTGGCAAACCAAGCTTTCTTAATGACAGCCATTGTTTGAGGCCAACAAAAGGGAGTTCCTGAATATTAACATGTGGCCTTGTGTAAAGGTCACTTGTGTGGCACATCCATCATATTTCACAGTCGAGAAAGAGAACTTTATAAGTTCTGTCAGAACCTACTGTTGTCCAAATAAATGTATTAGCCTGACAACTGACACCAATGAGGCAATGATCTTGAATGATGATCTCCTCTTTTAAAGAATATTCTTTCACTTCTTTGAAGCAGCAGCAGACATTATGGTGAGAAATCATGTATCAAGAATATACCTCAAGGCCACAGGGCATTGGAATAACCAGGCAACCCAATTAAAATATTAATTTAATAACATGTAATCATTAGAGCAAATGGCATCTCCTTCTAACAGGCATAACTTTCCACACTGAAAAGAGAAATCACCTATTTTAACATCTCAGGGTCTTGAACTGTCTCCTTAATGGTAAAGACCAACAAGTCCGAGAATTCTATCAGTAAGATTTAATACAGCTGGTGTAAAAGAACTCTAAGGCCTGGATCTACAGATGACACTGCATCTTGGTTAAAAGTGATACAAAGTAAAGTATGATGGCAGAATTGAATGAAGCCAGATGGTAGCACGTGCATTTAACTCTAAACCTAAGAGCAGATAGCAAGCTTTCTTACTTGACAATCTTGATCAGAAAGACTTCTATGCTCAATATTAGAAATATGGGGTTCTGGTTATTAAACACCATCTTAAAACAAAAGTTGAAATTCATTTTTATTTAAGAGCCCTGAAAGGAATATAAGCAAGAGAAAGATTAGTGAATCAGCTCCATCTCTCTGACTTCACCATCATAGTCATGGAGAGGGTGGAGAGGGAAAGAGGGAAACAAAGAGAAAGAAGAGAGAGTGTTCTATTCAGTCTTAGACACATCATGCTCTCATACTCTTGTCTGACCTTTCGACAGCTTCTTTTTATCTGGCATATTTTCCACAGTCCCTATTCTTCTGAGCAGTTTCTATTCCTTCCATTCTTTTTCCCAATCCCTAAACTGCTTAGATTTGTCTGCTGTACGTTCTCATAGTTCCTTGGACTTGCTTTATCATAACACTCAACACTTGAAATTGCTCATTGATGTATCTTGGCTTGAAAATTATTCCCAACACCATGAGGAGAGAGACAGGATAGGATAGTACCTACAATTTCATCCTTGTAGGTCCTCCATAAACTTTTGTATATAAATAGTAACTTTCAATAATAAAACTGAATCAAAGTCTGAATTCATCACCTCTTAACTTGTAACAAGTTTCTATAAAATAAAGGAAATTCTTGTGCACATGAAGAAAGGATTCCACATAGGAGCAACTGGCTTTTATTGTACTCTAGAGAAGACAACAAGTAACTAATAATGCAGCCTCACCAATTCATATTCTATTATTTCCAAGCAAGGCATAACCAGATAAGGTCTACGAGGAAGTCAGCTTTTAACCATTTTTAGAAAGGGTGTTCGCTAGGCAAAATTATTGCAAACATGATATATCATGGGCAAAGTTCCGAAAATAATGGTGTTTCAAAACACTGAGCCACTTATCTTGGCACTGAGTTCTCCTTTCCACCTTGACTCCACTTAGAAGGTCCTACACTAGGAGTGTTGCCTATGTGTCTTCATCCTATCAGGTTCAAGGCCCAGGGTAGGTACCACTTCTTTTATAAAGCCTTTCTCTGTTGCTCATGCTCACAACCCTCTCCCTGAACTATGAGTGGCTCTAGTTCTGCCTATATTCTCACTGGACATGAACCTCATTGTAACTGAATGTCTTAGATGAGTGTGCCTTTTTTTCCTAACAAAAAAGTTGTAAATTATTTGAGGGCAGAATCTGTATACTTATACTTTTCTGAATCCAACTCAGTGCCTAGCGTTGAACACTCTGTGAGTGTTCAATGAATATTTTCTAAACAGATATACAAATAATCACTCCAAGTATTTAAGCAAATTCTTAAAAAAAATCTCTGTTGCTAATGTTTTCTTAAACTTACGTAGTAATCATGTTTTATTCTGTCTGCTCAGACACACATGCATATGTATCTTCTTCAGGCCAATGATCCTATGACTCTAAGTGGTTTCAATGAGAATTTCCTGATTGTTGCATTCTTCCTTCTTTAGCTACAGTGGGAAAATCATTCAAGACAGTACCCTACTCCCTGCAGTTGATGGGTCCAGATTCATGCAATTGACCCAAGCTTGGATAGTCAGACTCTTTCAATGGATTTTTGTTCTTAGGATCTCAGAGACTACATTTCCATTTCTTTCCAGAGGGAGATGCTGTGACATATGAGCTTGAAAGCTATTGGATCCCATGTTTACAGTTTTCACTGAAGAAGCTGCTCTGAGAATATAAAGATGACATGCAGGGAGAATGAGAAGCACAAATGAAGGGTCTTAAGGATGCTTCCCTGAGGCCCAACTGACCCCAAGTTCCATTTGCTTTAGATATAGAAGACAGCTCTCCTTCTGACCACTTTAATTCCGATTGACCTCCGTGATGTCTACTCAAATATCTTTAATAAAATTAATCACTATTATTATATTACATTAACTGAAACTGCACTTTTTTACAAGTTTAAACTGGTCTGTCTTCTACAAATGTCTAAATTCATAAGAATGCTATTAGGTTTACCTGCTGTTTCTCTTAAATGGAATTTAAGAAGTTAAGACACTTGTTCAGGGTTGCCTAACTCTTCACTGGTAGAAACAATCTTCTAGGCTTAGCACAATGGCTAGCACCCCACAGGTGTACATGTCCATCCATTAGTTCTCTCCCATCTCTTTTTTCCCCCAAGTTCTGGCATTTTTCCACCACATCAATCCCACATCCTTAGGGATTCCTGAAGCCCAATTCTACAACCTCCCCTCCTGACTTAAGGCAGCCCCTAAGCCTCTCTGCCTCTGTTTCCCATCAGAAAGAAAGACAGAAATAGTTATTATGTTCATCAAACAAAAAGGGAATTAATGGTTGATTAGATGCCTGCTCAACACACTGAGGATGAAAACCAGCCTTCATGGTGAATTATTGAATTAGGGGGCCAACTTACAGTGAGGCTGTGTCTACACAAAGCCAAACATCCAGTCACTTCAGCCAAAAAAAAAAAATACAGTTTAGCAACAGGAAAAATGAAAGTAGTTGATCAGGTCTGTGCAGACAAAATAAAATGAAGACTACAAATGTCAATACAATAGCACGGTAAAAATCCTGGCAGGGACTACAAACTTAAATGCAAGAATAAGTTAGGGAGATTTTTGATGCTCACTGTCAGAAAAATAGAAGTTCTATTGAACATACAAAAATAGATTAATTTTTTGTGGGGTTATATGCTTCATTTTCAGAATTCAAATATAAGATGTAAATCAAGAAAAAACAAAGCCAGTATCCAAAGATCTCAGTTACACCCCAGCTCAGGATATTAAAAAGAAGCACTCTCCTTTGCTAAGTCTGTCATATATCACATTAGAATGTAATCATTCAATGTGGCTTAGTTTCTTATTTGATAAATCAAATATAATTTTCATTTTCTACAGGGCAAAAAAATATATTGAGATACATATTATCTATGGAGAATTCTAAATAACAAAACTCATTTGATGTTCACACTGATTTCCCCAAGCCACTTTTATACTATGGCAAAAATCAGAAAATCCTCTGTAAGTTGTATAATGTTTTAGTTGACTCTTAGATAGTAGTTGGTGACTAGCATTAGTAGCGTATGTCAACTCTGTTTTAAGGGAATGTCATTTTAATGTCCTGTTATCATCTTTAGGTTGATGTTCCAATTGCAAGCCCAGCAACATTACTGGGATGTAATATGCAGAGGCCATAAGCTCTAAATGGGCTCTAAAACTGCATTCAGTTTTCACAACTATTGACTCATAACAATTTCAAAACTACTGACTTTTAAGAAGGGTAAGAGGAAGAATGATGATGATTTATGAGTGATTTATCACTTCATTAAGAGTGAAATACACTTAATTAAAGTTGCCTATTTTAACTAATAACTTACTAAGTCTTCCCCAATCCTAAAAGAATTAGTCCCAGGAGTTACACAAAGAAAGCCTTCTTCAAGACAAATTGGAAAGTACAGTTTCATGAACTGAGTCCTGAACCCCAAGAATGAACAGTCACAGCTGCAAGATGAACTGTTTTCTGTTACCTTAAATACCACTGGGCCATATGGACCATTTTGGAGGACCTTCTATTTTTAAATGTTCTGTTCATATTTTATGCTTTTCCATATGTCTCATTCTTATTTCAGAGTTTCTATTCATTTCCATAGGAATAAGACCCTTGTTTTACAAGAGATCATTTTTCTCTCTCCCCTTATCTCTATTACGGCCACAAACCCCTACGTGGGTTACCACAGCCACTCTAGGACCAGCCAAATGTGACAAGACGAATGGAGAATTATCTGGAAGGAAAACAGCAGCCACAGATGATCCGTGGGGCTGCAGAGCTCCTGTTTTCTTTGCTCCTTCCACCCAACCCGGTGTGGAGGATAAATCTGACGCTGGTGTTGAACTGTTTCAAAAGGAAGAAAACACTTACAGAAATCATTGCTGAAACCCTGAAGGAGATGCTGAAGGAAGATATAATTTGGTTAACCGAAAATTGACCAAAACGTGCTCTCTGAAAAAGGGAGCTCCCTGTAGTTTGGGGTTGACTTTGAGCAATTATCCAAACAAAACAGTTGGCGCCTGTGTTGGCGACAAAACAATGTTTGCATAAAGTAGAGGGAGAAGACAAATATGCATGGAAATTAAATTTAGGCCTCTGGGACTCCCCTTTTGGGGCCATAGAAGAGTTGATTACATGTTCACAGCTGGAATTGGTGTTGGCAGGCAGGCCTTATTCAGGGGCAGAGGGAGGGACTCCCTTTTTGAGTAACCGTCTTGCAGAAAAGCAAGAACGGTAGCATTAAAAGCATCTGTTTACAGACCTCCAGCCCTGTGGCCCCAAGCTGCTCAGCTCTGGCATCCAACTGGGGTTGTCTCCACTGAGAAATCCTGGCTCAAAGTGTCTGTGTCTGCTCAGGCACAGGTCCTCCCTCACATCCCTCATCACACTCTCATCCACCAGGACTGTGTTTCTGCAACGGTTCCCTTAGAAAGTAGCAAATCCAGCCAAGAGAACAGCCAGCACTTTGGATGGCAGGAAAGCGGGATCTTGTAATATCAAGGTCAAAGATCACGACGTGATGCTGAAGCTGTCTTGGAACAGGGCCCTTTGGGTACTTAAATGACCCACAGTGTGTGTTTTAGCAGCATTTGGCAATAGTTCTCAACATCTGTAGTGGCAGATTCAAAAATGGCCCGAATTCTCCACTCTTCCTTTGCAATGCAACTTTGCCCCCATCTCAAGATGGAATGTGTTTCCCTACCCATTAATCAGGGCTGGCCTTATGACTTGTTTTGTCCAAAAGAGTCACCTGAAGGCTTCCTATGACAATTTAAAGGATGAAGGATGAGTGGAAATTAGCCCAATGAATAGGGAAAAGTGGACAATAATGTCCTAAGGCAAGAACGAGCATGTTATGCTGAATAATAACAGTATGTAACATCCAGTGGGTGCTCATGATTTACCAGGAACTGTTCAAAGCATTTTACATGTACTTACTAATTTAATTTCCCACAACAACCTGATGAAGTAGATATAATTATTATCCTCATTTTTTTTCAAATTGAAAAAACAAGACCTAGGGTAGTTAAGAATCTTGGCCAACATCCCATGGATAGTAATTAGCAGGGTGGGCCAAGGCCTTTTGGTTTCAGAGCTCATATTCTCTCACCATTATGCTCTGGAGCTCTTGAAAGAACTGGAAAATATCAGCAAGGTAAGAACAGGCTGTGAAAGGCAGGAGCCAAGACCTTGCCATCAGGGTCCAATGTCTAGTCTCCTCAGTCTATTCTCAATAGAACCACCAGAGGGATTCTTTTAAAGATTAAATCAGATTTTGTTACTTCCTCATTCAAACTCTTCCAATGACTTCCCATTGCACTCACAGAAAATTAAAACATCTCATCATGGTCACCAGGCCTTCCGTGATCTACCCACTTCCTGCCTCGATACTTCCTACCTACCTACCTTACCACCCTCTATCTTTTCCACTCCACTCCAGCTTCTTGACTTTTCTAAGCTTGTTCCCACCCAAGTCCAATGCCTTTGCTGTTGCCTCTGCTTGGAATGTTAAGTCTCCTAGATGTCGGCAATGGCTTAACCTCTCACTTCCATCAGACTCTGCACAAATCTCACCTCCTCAGAGAGGCCTTCCTTGATTGCCTTATAGAAAATGACACCTCTCAATCTCAGTGCTCTCTCCTTACCCTGATTTGAAAAAATATGAGATGAAGAAAACTTCATAGGACTCACCACTGCCTGAAATTATGAAATGATATATCTGTTTGTTTACTTGTTTACTGTATGGCTGCCTACTAGAATGCACATTCCATGAGGCAGGGCCCTAGGTATTCTTGTTCATTGCCTAGACCAGTGTCTGGCATATAAAGAACATTCTGTATGTTTCACAAAACATCCCAGAGCCTTGTGCTGCTCAAGACTGATTTATCCTTGAGCATTTCTAGAATTTGGAATATTAACCATGGCCCAAAAAGGACCAGAAAGGGTGTGAAGAATACTTAAAGAAGTGCTTCTCAAGCCTCAGTGAACAAGTGTGCACCTTTTGCATCAGGACCTCTGGGGTGGGGAGCTCCTAGGTGATTCTGATCCAGATGCTCTGTGTATAAGGTTGTCAGATTTAGCAAATAAAACCATAGGATGCCTAGTTAAGCCTGGATTTCAGATAAACAACAAATATATTGCACAGGACATGCTTATACTACTAAAAATGGTCTGAAGGATAAACTAAGTGTTCTATATTCTACCCAAAAACACTGAAAAACTCTATATTAAAAAGAGAGATGATACTCAGTCTGGAGAAAATAAGTTTGATTGATTGAGAAAGGGACACGATTTACTACCATATTTAAATAACTGAAGAGGAAGGACTTCTAGCCTTTGGTACTCTAGAGGACAGAACAAAGACTAGAGGTTGAGTTACCTTTCCAGTACATGCAGATGGGCAGTAGTGGAATGGGCTGCCTCTCCCAGCAGTAGTTTTCTGTCTCCAAGAGTATGCAAGCCACTTTGCTGACAGAACTGAATGAATGTTGAGGGGGCAAGTCAGTTCCAGGTGAGGGTGGATCAATTCCAAAAACTCTTCCAACGCTAGGAATTCAGAACCTTAGAAGGAGAGGGAGATGGACCTCCTATGTATTTCTTGACCATCTCTGAACTGAAAACAATTATTATGCACCTAGTATGCTCTAGGTACTGTGCCAAAAATTAAGCATACAAAGATAACTAAAGCATGGTTCGTGCCTTCGGAATATCCTGACCTAGTAAGGGAGGAAGGAAGTGCAGAAGAGATTGTAAAATGATGTGATGAGTACAGCGAGACAGATATTTGTTCAGGGTAAAGGCAGCACAGGAGGTAACATACAGAGGGCTCTTATTACTATCCTTTTCATAATGCCAGGGGCATATGTTTGTGTGTAAGAATTTTTAACATCTTTTTGTTTGTCATTTTGATATTTCAGTGCTTACTAAGGTAGTCCAAAAGAGACTAAACCAAATGATGCTCTTTGCAAAACACAGATACTCTCAGTTTGCTAATAATAAAAGCATATGTATTCATTGTACAAAGTTTGGCAAATAAAGAGATTAAAAAGGAAAAAAATATATAACCACTATTAGCATTTTCATGCTATTTTTATTACAATCTTTCTCCTTTTTCTCTCTACAAATAGATACTTGTAATATATATGTTTTAATATATGTCAAATGTATAATGTATATGTGTATCCATGGAGATATATATGTACATACATATGTGTAACACCTGTAGTAATACAGATGATTTTATATTCTGTTTTTAACTTAATCCTTCATCGTTAGAAATTCCCCATGCTGATAAATATTCTTTTAAGGCTTTCTTATGACTCTATAATATTGCTGTATAATATCACTGTTCCTTTTGGATAGTTTTTTGACAGAGGCAATAAAAGAAATTGTCAAGTGAAATGACTCATCTTAGCAGGCAAAGATGTCAAACTTCAAAACAGACTGAGATTTACAACTCTGAAAATTTTTAAAAATGAAAGTATCATAAACTTTAAGGGAGGTAAAATTTACTTCCTTTGCTCATTTACCTTTCTAATTATACAAGCAATTATGAAATATAATTTTAAAATATCTCTCATGTGATTTTTATAGTATCTTCCTTCCCATTCAGACCAACATCAAAGCATTCTTCATTCTATTTATGGTGTTGGGTGGGGTGAGTATCAGTTACTCTTAATACTCTATTTAAAAGAATTTAATGAGTCAATTGTATTGCAGATGGAGCTATAAAAAGAGGATGTGGCTCTTGATTTTACAGACCTGCATCTGTGTTCAAAGTCACTAATGATTTTCAGATTATCTTATCTTATTTTGTAAATTCAAGAATGAGGAGGTAGTTCCACTGGAGGTAAAGGAATTGATCCCAGGAGTGCACAGGGAGTTCTAATAGGATTAGACCCATTAGTGTCAATAAATCCCGTGGTGTCAAAGTCTGGATAATCTGTAACCATTAACTTTAAACTGAAGTGGTTGGCTGCTCAGGTCATAAAGGCACAATATGGGATTGAATTTATTTCAGAGAGTTGCCCGAGACAAGCATGACTCCATGGGGAAGGATGAAGGTCACTGGTCCACAATCACTACTATTCCTAAATTCTCATATTCTGCTCTCCAACAGTATTCTTTTTCATCATTTTTTTCTGTTCTAACTCCCCATGGGCTTTGTATCTTGAATTGCAGTCACCTGTGTCCTTACATGACACCTTTGTTTGCAAGGATTACCTTTGCCTTCCTCATCCATTTTGTTCCCACGTGTCTATATTTAAGTGTAGAGGAGCTCAGTGTCCAGGTCTCAACAGTCCTCTCTCCCACCCCCAAGCTTACTCCTCTGCTCAGGGTAGGACTGACCAGATGATCAGCTACAGAAATCACTGATCCTCAGAGCAGGAAAATAGGATGTATGCATTCTGTCATCTTCCTGTTTTCTTACACGCCTACTCTCACGCAGGGCAGATTTACCTGGTGCTTTTGATGCCCATGCTATAAGAACACCAGACAAAATTGCCATATTCTTCCACCCAGATTTACCATTGGTTGATGAAACTGAGGCTTTGATCCGATTCTAGCTTCTTGTGTCTACTCTCAATCAGATGGAGAGGGATTAATGGCTACCTTCCTCCAAACCTCCAGCACTCCCATTCCAGTGGAGCACCCAAAGGCATACGTGCTGGGGATGCTTCAGTGAGAATGCAACCAGACACACCCCTCACCTCCTGGAAAGGCCTCTGCTCCATGCAGAATTCACTCTCAAGGAAGACTTACAACTTCCACCCAACAATTAATCTGTCATCATCTACTATGCCCAAGGCATTGTGCTAAACACTGGTCTTCGAGCAACAAATAAATGAAGCCCAATCTCTACCTTCCAAAGACTCCAGTCAAGAAGAAACAGACTGTCACCACATACTGTAACAAAAGCTGTCAAAAGAATCCTGTGCTGATGGGATAGGAACATCCCACAGTAGTCTTGCGGTGTAGAGTCAGCAGACATTAATATTTACATTTTACAGATGAGATAACTGAGGCTCAGAAACACTAAGTTCCTGGAGGTTAAAATGGCACAAAATAGAGCCAGGAAAGGTTCTGGTCCATTGCATTTCTGCTACATTATGGCACTTCTGCAGAATCATAGGACCTCATTTATTCTAGATGGGGAGGGAAGCTAAGCTGATTAAGGAAGTCATCCATTATTGCCTTAGGTTTATGATGGGTTGCTCTAGCCCATACAGATATTCTGATGATCTGAACCACTCACTCTTCTAGATCTTCCTCCTAATGGGAAATCATCTAGCACCTGATTTCAAGCTATATTTGTCAGTCAGTTTAAGACTAGCTTACGTTGCAATAACGAACAATCCCCAAATCTCAGTAGTTAACAGAAACAAAGAGTTATCCTCATTCTCAATTCATGTCCATCTGCACGTTGGCATTAGCTCTGCTCCACACCATCTTCATCCTGGGCCTCATACAGAAAGAGCAGTCTCTATGTGGGATGCTGCTTGCATCACAGCAGAGGCAAAAGAGAACATGGCTCTCATAGCTTCTGCTCAGAAGTGACACACTCCTGTTCACACTTCACTGGCCAAAGCAAGTCACATGGCCAACCCTGACGTCCAAGAGGCAGAGAAACAAAAGCTTCCCATAATTCAGGGCAGCAAATGCACTATCTATAGTGCACCTATAGAGGTGCAACTAAATGTAGAGACTGAAGACTTGGAGATGAATACTAGCTCATTCACAGCAGGTAAACGGAAATTAACTCTCTGAACCTTAGTAAAATCACCCATAATACAAGGATAACTATTTCCCTTTATCTCAGGAACTTGACATGAGATTCAAGTACAACGTGTAAGAAAGATACTTGTAACTCAAGGGACACATTGCTCTTGTTCTTGTAAGTTGATTCATGTTCAAATATTGTGGCCCTACCTGTAGACCAGGTGTTACAAATTCAAATATCCACAGAGCCAAGTAGGTAACACAAACATAAATATGTAAGTTGCTTCTTCCGGAAACAAAAACAAAAAACCTTAATACCTACCTACATACATTTTCTTTCTGATCTTGCTTGCTTGCTTGCTTGCTTGCTTGCTTTCTAATCTGCTTTCCAGGGAAAACCATGCATATTTGAAGGCTAGGTTTAACCTACAGAACCAATACCATAGACTGTGCATCCCTTAGGAAAAAAGGTATGTCCCCAAACCATAGTTTTAAATACAGTTCTAACCCTCAGCAAATCCATGATGAGGTTAATAAAATTCAAGTCCATTTTATCAAATATTTATCTTAGAAAAAAGTATGAACAATAGCCTAACATAAAGAACCTAGAATGATATTTAAGACTCACCTGCTAACTGGTGGCTCTTTTTTTAATCAAAAAAGCAAATCCTCAGCATAAAAGATATCATACCTCATGCCCAACCCTGATAAAATCATCAGCTGCTTCAACTGCAAGGAACTATCCAATCATTTCTTCATTCCTTCATCGAATGCTTGAGTGACTGTTATGTGGCAGGAACTGTGCCAGGTCTCTGGCTCTAGTTTACAGTATGGTGGAAAGACAGCAACTCTCATAGTTGAAGTGGGAAGATAAGGTAAGTCTAGGTAGCTAAAGGGGAACATAGGAGGAGTATGTGGCTCAGTTCCTTGGTGTAAAGAAGTGGAAACAGTCACATTACAGAGGGAGCCGCATGGTGACAGGCTGAAGCAGGAGAGATGATGCAGGATTATAAGGGGAGCACAGAGTGGGAGCGTGACTTGAGAAACAAGGACCCCGGGGAGGTGAGCAGGTTTAAATGACGCAAGGCTGTGGCAAATGTGTCAGCAGCTGAAATACATGGAATTAAAGTAAATGATGTAGTAAATGACTGGATGTAATAGTCCTTGCCAACCAGGGGAGGCGGGTTAGGACACAGCGCAGCAGTGATGGCTTCCAGGCATGAAGCCCTACAGAGAGTTTGAATGGGGAAGGGTTCTAACCTTCCCACCTACACAGTGGGGAGATACACAGTTTTTGAAATGGACTCTGGAAAATGTTGAGGATTTCAACAGAAAGTAGGAGAAGGGAACTACAGGAAAGACACAGAGGTAGAAATTAAGAGAATGTCAAAGAAAGCAATTTGTGCCAAAGAAGTATAAAGACAGGAAGAATAAAAGAAGGAAATGGAAAATCCCACACTGTGGAGCGATTGCTTATCAAGGACCTGTGTGCTGGGCTCTGAGCTTAGAACCTGACACAAACTAGGTTATTTAACTTTCACAACAGCCTCATGTCACTGATAACCACACTGACGCTTTCTTCTAAACTAACTTTCTTTGAAGTCAGAAAGTAAGTGGTGGCCTCTCCAGCTCAACCACTAAGCCAATTTATTCCAGAGGCAATAAGTCAGAGTGGTGAAAGCAGTGTTTGGGGCAAATTCCTTAGGCAATGAAGTGCAGACTGAATTTAAGATGAGAGACTAAGAACAGCACAGGGAAGTTGCTGACATAGCCATTTAACTATCAAAAATCTACCAACAGGGGAAGGGTATAGCTCAGTAGTAAAGCACATGCTTAGTATACATGAGGTCCTGGGTTCAATCCCCAGTACCTCCATTAAAAAAAAAACAAACCTGATTAACCCCTCTAAAATTTTTTTTAAAAAAGAAAACAATCTCATTCACAAATGCATCAAAAAATAAAATACTTGTAAATAAATTTAAGCAAGGAGGTTAAAGACCTGTACACTGAAAACTATAGAACACTGATAAATGATATTAAAGAAAACACAAATAAATGAAAAGATATTGTGTTCATGGATTAAAACCAATACTGTCAATTCAACAATAACAAAAAAATCTGATTAAAAACTGGGGCACAGGACCTAACAGACATTTTTCTAAAGAAGACGTGTAAGTGGCCAACAGTTATATAAAAAGGTATTCAGTATCACCAATCACCAGGGAAATGCAAATCAAAACCACAATGAGATATCACCTCACACCTGATAGTATGGCTATTATCAAAAAGTCAAAGGATAATAAGTGTTGGCAAGGATGTAGCGAAGAGGGAACCCTTTATACACTGTTGGCGGTAACGTAAATTGGTGCAGCCACTATGGAAAACAATATGGATGTTCCTCAAAAAATTAAAACTAGAAGTACCATATGATCCAGCAATCCCACTTCTGGGTAGATAGCCAAAAAAGATGAAATCACTATCTCTAAGAGCTATCTGCACTCCCATGTTTAATGCAGCATTGTTCATGATAGCCGAAATACAGACACAACCTAAGTGTTCATCAACAGATGACTGACAGTGAAAATGTGTGTATAAGTAAATGAAAAGATTATGTAATGTAAATACTATTCAGCCTTAAAAAAAAAGAAGGAAGTCTGCCATTTGCAACAACACAGATGAACCTGGAGGCCTGGGGAACATTATGCTGAGTGAAATAAGACAGAAATAGAAAGACAAATACTGTCTTACATGTGGAACCTAAAAAGTTGAACTCATAGAAACAGAGTAAAACAGTGGTTACCAGGGGCTGGAGAGTGAGAGAAATTGGGTGATGTTTGTCCAAGGGTACAAACTTTCAGTTATAAGATAAATAAATTCTGGAGACCTAAGTGTGACTGTAGTTAATAATACTTCATTGTATACTTGAAATCTACTATAAGATCAGGTCTTAAGTGTCCTCATTACAAAAAACATAAACATATGGTAACTATGTGAAGTGATGGATATGTTAATTAGCTTGAATTTGGGAATCATTTCACAATGTATACATATATCAAAACATCATCTTGTACACTGTGAGTATATACAGTATTCATCAAGCATACCTCAATAAATCTGAGGGGCTAAAAAGGAGTCCTTAATTGACTGTCCTAGCTGAAAAAGCCACCTGAGTTTTTATACTATTATCCTGTTTTTCTAAATAGTGCTCATCCCTATCTGAAAAACTTTATGTGCTTTCCTTTCTGTTTATTCCCTGGAGGCTCCTTAAAAGCAGGACTGGGTCTCGCTGGTGGCCATTGCATCCTCAGTAATGCCTGTCCTGAGCTAGGCACCTGTTGTACGTTGAATTGCGTCCCTAGGGTAAGATATGTTGAGGTCCTAATGGCTAGTACTCGTGAATGTGACCCATTTGAAAAGAGTCTTTAGAGATGCAATTTAGAGGGAAGTTAAGATGAGGTCATACTGGAGTAGGGTGGGCCCTTAATTCACTATGGCTCGTGTTTTTCTAAGAAAGGGAGAAGAGACCCAGAGACACACAGCAGGAAGGTTATTTGATGACAGAAGCAGAGATTAGAAAGGTGCACCTACAAGCTAAGGAGCACCAAGGATTGCTGGCAAACACCAGGAGCTGGGAAGAGACAAAGGAGACCCCTCCGCTAGAGCCCACCGAGAGAGCGTGGCCCTCCGACACCTTGATTTCAGACTTCTAGCCTCCAGAACTGTGAGAAAACAAATTTCTGTTGCTGAAGCCATCTGGTTTGTGGTACTGTTTTATGGTAGCTCTTGGAAACTATCAGGCACTCAACAAACATGATTCAATGAACAAAGTGTGAGGTGATATGAGTGTAAACAGCGAGAGTTGAAAGTGGAAATGGATGGAAAGAAGAGGAATGAGCTACATGGGAGGCACTGATAGGACCTATCGTCGGGAATGACCCCATCTGAGCTCCCCTCGAGTCAAAAAGGTCATTCGTGAGAGAATTCACTCAGACCTGGGAAGATTCTTGTTGTGGATCCTCATACTCTGGAATTCTAGATCTACAGGCAGTATACCAGAATGGTTAAGGGTAAATAGGGCATTTAACGAGACAGGCCTGGGGAGAAATCCGGGTTTGGTTGCTTATTGGCTGTGTGACCTTGGGTAGTTTTACTTGACATCTCTGAGCAGGCTCTGTGGTCTAGCCCAGTGCTTCCTCTTTCAAAATGCAGATTCTGGTTCAGGGTAGGGCCTGTGATTCTGCATTCTTGACAAGATCCTGAGGGATGTCCATGCTGCTGGTCCTCAGACCACAAGCAGCAAGTGAGAGAATGTTAGATTTTCAGAGAAGCTGAAAGATAGATTCAGCAGAACCCAAAGAGGCTAAGATGAAAAATGACTTAGGCTAGAAATATGTTAACAGCTGTCTGGCGAGAAATAGAACACTTACCCAGCAACACTGTGTAAGTCAGCCATCTACAGCCCCAGACCGTATCCGGCCCACCGATGTCCTGCAAAACCTGAAGTACTTACTATCTTGACCTTTACAGAAAAAAGTCTGTTGACCCTGGATTAACAGGTCTGCCTCTCTGTTTTGAGAATCAAACAAATATTTAGGAAGCCACTCCAAACTGCATAATACATAAGCCAAAGACTTGGTACACAAAGACAGGAATTTCAGATGAGAAGGAATGAAAATATAAAACATCAGTTACACTTGTTTCATAGGGAATAAAGGAAAACTACCCAGATTTGAGAACAGAGTGCCAGACTTTTGACTAATAACACAAGTTAAGAATAAATTTCAGAAACAAAAAAGAAACCTAAAGAAGAATTAACACCATTCTTTCCCTTTTTCAGCACTAGCAGGTAAACTGTGGCCTGGCTCTAAAAAACTCAAAACATCACATCTGAGGTAAGTTGAAAACTCTCAGTGTCCTCTTTCAATATTGTCTTGCACTAGAATCACATTTTCCATGATAGGATTTCAAAATGTAAAAAGACAAGAAAAAAGGCCTATAATTCTTCAATTCCAAATCACTAAGCAATTTTGCTTTTCAAAGCTCCAAAATGTAAACCCCTGTAGTTGTCATGCAGGATGTCTCTCTCTCTGAGGACTCCGCCTTGAAAGTCAATCTCCAGAATTAAGACCAAGAACAATGCCTCATATTTAGTGGGAGCTCCAGGGCTATAATTGAAAAGCAAGAATGTCAGCATAAGTCCCTTCCCAGGGCTGTGACTGGGGTACCCTAACTGTAAGTGCTTCTTAATTAAAACTGAAGTTGCTCAGTGAACAATTTTAACTTAATCTGTTTTTATGCATTTTAATACCTCACTAATCTCTGACTCGTAACTTTCTCTTCCTTGTTCTATTTTGTTTCTTTCGGACAATGTAAAATTCAGAAAGTACCCACGTTGTGCCTATTCAACGTCCATATGAGTCTCAGCATTGCTGCATCAGATCCTCTGGGGAGGGAAAAAAAAATGACGCCCACTCCTTCGTTTCAGGAGGTTTGAGTATCCTGAATCTCAACCAGCTCTTATCTTAACCTGCTTATGTGAGATTTACAAATGGGAAGAGAACAAATAAGGAGTAATTTAAATTTTAATTTAGGAAAAAACCCTGTATTTTCTTATCCCTTATCGAACTGCCAGCATTTTCCCTGCTGACAATGAGCAAGTGTCATTGGCATGGCCAGACCCTACCCACAACCAAGGAATCTCTTTCATCTAAGACCTTGATCCCTTTAATAAACAAAATACGAAAAGGCAGTCAAAATTACGCTGTGGCTTTATAAAAGAAGGCAGGGAAATCCTCCGAGTACAATCCCCTACTTGTTATTTTCACATGCCATGTGACTCCAAGTCATTCTGAAGGATAAAGAGACAGGGGCTGCCACCAGATCCCAGCCACGATCTCCCCTCCGTTCCCAGCCCTGGCCCATCTGTTCTCCAGAGGCCACATGAATGGCATATGTCAAGAGAGTCAGAGCTGTGCAAACTGCCCAAAGAAATCGCTCGGCCAACTTCTCTTTGCTTCCACGGCTTCGGCAATTGTTGCTGAGCCAACCACCATATGGCGAATAATTAGTTTTTCGACCCCACTCAAGAAAAACGTCCGCTTCATTGCCAAATGTTAGCAATATGTGGGTTAATGAACAGTGGGAGTTGAATGCCTATACATTAACAAAAGTTGGGATTTTTTTTTTTCCCGCTTCAAGCTCTGTCCCTTTTGCTTTGCTTCCTTTTAAGTAGGTGACGATCAGGAGTCCACAGTATTTTAAAGCAAACTGTATTTTTTTTCTTTTTTATGAGAAACTGCAATCCAATGGGAGATGCCCAGTTTTCACAACCAAATGTCTTTCTCTTAATAAAATGGCTTTAATCTTCTTTTTCTCCAAATGATGAATTTAGTCCATGTGAAGATGGTACGTCAAAGCCAAGTACCAGTATGCTCTCTGCCCTTGACATGTAAGAGGTGAGTATAGATTTATAGAGAATGCCATTAGTGCTATCTCAAGCAGGATGCACTTCTTGGCCTCTTTAAATAAACACCTCCTCATTCCAACAGAACATACCTTAGATGCTCGTAGCATGAAGATTTAAGAACCCAATTGAGATTTCAAGTTTGCTCTCCCCAGAGTAGAACCCTTCATCAGCAGATAATTTCTCTCAAAAGAGGGAAAGATCTTTGTGCAGTCAGAAAATCGACATTCACTCAACATATATAGCACAAGACAAAAACACCTCAGTTTGCATCCGTTTTTGCATTTTCTAAGGCAAAGCAACACTGATTTGCTCCTGATTGGTTTTAAATCTAACTGCTTTTTGATCTTGGCCTTCACATTCTCTGCAAATGGACTAACCCTGAGAAAAAGAGATGGGAAATTGAAATGTTCTCTAATGCAATTCTCAGAGCCTTGATATAGATCAGTGGTTCCCAAATATCTTTAGTTTGCAGACCACTGTACCATGGCAGAAGTCCCCCAAGATCCTCCCTCCTATCTGTGGCTGAAAAAGAAATGCCTCACTGGAATAAATCAGCACAGGGGTGCTGACTTAATGAGACAGTCAAGAGAAATCTCACAAGCAAAATGTGAGTTAATGCCAGAAAATGACAACTGTCATTCTCTTTTTATAGTTGTACACAATTAGGAAAATACCCACATCATGCTCTAAACTACAAACTTCTGTCTGCTCATCACTGTCTCACCAGTACCAACTAGATGGTTGGAGCTACAGCATATGCATTTTCAACAAGCAGTTGTTGAATGGATACCTTAAATACTCTACACAACTTTGAATATTACACAAGAGCAGTCTAGGAGCCACGAGCATTTTGTAGATGATGGTTTGAGAATCTCTGCCAGTGGGCACTGGAAGTTGATATTGAACATAGCACCTGGGGGCATCTTCCATCTCTTCTAATTAGCCCTGTCCCTCTGACTACCACTGGCCTATAATTATACTCTTTATGGCTTTCTGCTCTAAAATTCTAATTGTAGGAAAAACATGATCCATTTTTGGTCAAAGAGCACATGCTGTGGTGTTTTCTGCATAGTTTTGGCCAGAAAATGTAGAGGCAACAGGATAAAGTGGAAGTCACACATCCCAGGCTACGTGCCAGATTCCACTGGCTAGTTCCTTCTTAGCTCCTCTAAGCCTCAGTTTCCTTGTGTGTTTATAAAAGGTGAAGAGAAGGGGAGAAGATAATACCTCCTTTGCAGCATTTTGTGGCTTAAAAAGTAAGTTGTGCAAATGGCCTAATATGATGCTTAACACATAGTTTATCATCTATGAAATGTGGTTATTTTGGGGTTAACATCAATTAATATCCTGAAAGCATCAAATCTACTTAATCCTAGGGCTTCAGATTTGAAGGAGCAATCAATAAACACTAACCTGAAACAAAGGAGGAGCTGATTACAGGTCTACCTTTTTATTTTCAGCAAAGCCTTTTTCCCATACATATCAACTCATAAAACAATAAACATGCTTCACTGGGAGGAAAAAAAAAGATTGAAGTGACTCTCTTCATGGCTTAAACAATGCATTAGAAATGAATTTCCTTTTGCTCCCCATTCTGAGGGGAATAACAATAACCTGGTCAAACAAAGGGTTCTCCAGTCTCTGGCCCCCTACATCCTGTTGGTGGGCATCAAACCTGATTTGAGGTTCAGCCCTTGAGGGAAGGACAGACTTCACCAATGAAGTTGCTCTTAAAGAAAGTGTTTCTGCTGCATAACCAAAAATATTCTGCAAAGTTACAGTTACATGGGTTGGAAACTCTAATATTAAAGCAGAGTTGCATTTCTGATTGGTCTATAGTCAAGACCAATGGATTAGTTTATGAATACAAGACTATGTATTCAAGAAGCCGAAAGGCAAAAATGAAAAGTCAGCTGTTGTGAATGAGGAAGTCACTGCTTGCAGAAATGGGCTGTCCCCATCCCATCGGCCCCTCTGTACACAGCTGAAAAGTTTGTTCCCATACGGCAGCTTCTACTTCCCAGTTGTAGGGCTGGGGACAAGGGTCTGAGACTGTGAGGAGGAAGAGAGAGTAAACTAGGAGGGGCAGGGGGTTGGACTATAAGACATGACTTAGCACTTGGACCGTTTCCCTCCAGCTGGGTAACCTCTCAGAAGCCACACACACTCTGGTCCTCTGGCACCAACCTAAGCTAAAATTCTCCTCTTTCACTCCATGGTCACCTTTCTCCAGCCTCCCTCATCACTGGTGAAGTGGCTTCTTTGTTAAAATAATTTCCTATATATTCCCCTGCAAAATGCTGCCCTGTTTCAAATGAGCTGGTTGGGCAAACAGGAAGTGACAATCAGGGTTAACTATATGGAGCAGACCCCTTCCCACGGGAGGTGAGCTGAGGTGTGCTATAAAGTTTCCCTTCCTTTCCCAATTTATGTCTTTACTAGGTTACCCTGAAATTCTTAGCCTTACATGTAGTCATGGTTTGGGGCTACGAAACTCTCTCTAAAAGTTCCCCATTTAAAAGCCTATATCATATTTGGAAGGGGGTCCCACATTAATTCCTTAGCACTCATTACTTCACCTCTGTAGGCTTGCCACAGTAACCACACGGACCTTCTCCATTCTTTTCTAGCCCAGAACCTCATTCCCGTCATGACCCTTACACCACTGAGAAGATGAAGCCATCGGCCATGATCCCCATCACGTGCTTCCTTTCCTCTCTGTCTCCACCCACCCACCTCGTTTTCTGTCCTCTTTTCTTTTCTATTTTTTTTTTAACATTTTTTTATTGAGTAATAGTCATTTTACAATGTTGTGTCAAATTCCAGTGTAGAGCACAATTTTTCACTTATACATGAACATATATATATATATATCCACTGTCACATTTTTTTCACTGTGAGCTACCACAGAAGTTTGTATATATTTCCTTGTGCTATACAGTATAATCTTGTTTATCTATTCTACATTTTGAAATCCCAGTCTGTCCCTTCCCACCCCCCGACCCCTTGGCAACCACAAGTTTGTATTCTATGTCTATGAGTCTGCTTCTGTTTTGTATTTATGTTTATTTTTCAGATTCCACATATGAGCGATCTCATACGGTATTTTTCTTTGTCTTTCTGGCTTACTTCACTTAGAATGACATTCTCCAGGGACATCCATGTTGCTGTAAATGGCGTTACGTTGTCAGTTTTTATGGCTGAATAGTATTCCATTGTGTAAATATACCACCTCTTCTTTATCCAGTCATCTGTTGATGGACATTTAGGCTGTTTCCACGTCTTGGCTATTGTAAACAGTGCTGCTATGAAATTGGGGTGCAGGTGTCATTTTGAAGTAGGGTTCCTTCTGGATATATGGCCAGGAGCAGGATTCCTGGGTCATATGGTAAGTCTATTCCTAGTCTTTTGAGGAGTCTCCATACTGTTTTCCACAGTGGCTGCACCAAACTGCATTCCCACCAGCAGTGTAGGAGGGTTCCCCTTTCTCCACAGCCTCTCCAGCATTTGTCATTTGTGGACTTTTGAATGATGGCCATTCTGACTGATGTGAGGTGATACCTCATTGTAGTTTTGATTTGCATTTCTCTGATAATTAGTGATATTGAGCGTTCTTTCATCTGCCTTTTGATCATTTGTATTTATTCCTTGGAGAATTCCTTGTTTAGGTCTTCTGCCCATTTTTGGATTGGGTTGTTTGTTTTATTCTTATTAAGTTGTATGAGCTGCTCATATATTCTGGAGATCAAGCCTTTGTTGGTTTCATCACTTGCAAAAATTTTCTCCTATTCCGTAGGTTGTCGTTTTGTTTTACTTATGGTTTCCTTTGCTGTGCGGAAGCTTGTAAGTTTACTTAGGTCCCATTTGTTTATTCTTGTTTTTATTTCTATTACTTGGGTAGACTGCACCTAGGAGAACATTTTTGAGATGTATGTCAGATAATGTTTTGCCTTTATTTTCTTCTAGGAGGTTTATTATATCTTGTCTTATGTTTAAGTCTTTGATCCATTTTGAGTTTATTTTTGTGTATGGTGTAAGGGAGTGTTGTAGCTTCATTGATTTACATGCTGCTGTCCAGTTTTCCCAACACCATTTGCCGAAGAGACTGTATTCCATTGTATATTCTTGCCTCCTTTGTTGAGGATTAGTTGATCAAAAGTTTGTGGGTTCATTTCTGGGCTCTCTATTCTGTTCCATTGGTCTGTATGTCTGTTTTTGTACCAATACCATGCTGTCTTGATGACTGTAGCTCTATAGTATTGTCTGAAGTCTGGGAGAGTTATTCCTCCAGCCTCTTTCTTTCTCTTCAGTAATGCTTTGGCAATTCTAGGTTTTTCTGTGGTTCCACATAAATTTTATTATGATTTGTTTTAGTTCTGTGAAATATGTCCTGGGTAATTTGATAGGGATTGCATTAAATCTGTAGATTGCCTTGGGCATTGTGACCATTTTAACAATATTGATTCTTCCAATCCAGGAGCATGGGTTATCTTTCCATTTTTTTAAAGTCTTCTTTAATTTCCTTCATCAGTGCTTTATAGTTTTCTGTGTATAAGTCTTTTATCTCCTTGGTTAGATTTATTCCTAGGTATTTTATTACTTTGGGTGCTATTTTAAAGGGGCTTGTTTCTTTACTTTCTTTTTCTGTTGATTCATCGTTAGTGTAAAGAAATGCAACTGATTTTTGAATGCTAATCTTGTAACCTGCTACCTTGCTGAATTCTTCGATCAGCTCTTGTAGTTTTTGTGTGGACCTTTTAGGGTTTTCTATATATTGTAACATGTCGTCGGCATATAGTGACACTTTTACCTCTTCTTTTCCAATTTGGATCCCTTTTATTTCTCTCTCTTGCCTGATTGCTGTCTGTCCTCTTTTCTTTGCTAAGATTCAGTCAACCCTCTATCTGGTCTCATTCCATTCCCTGCCACTTTGCCCTGCACCACACTGTGTTAACTGTCCAGGTTTCCCTGGGGAATTTGAATTTCTTCTTCTATATCCATAAATGACTCAGATCTTTTACTGCTAATATTGCTGTCTTATCTTTCTCTTTCCCTTTACAACCAAACTTCTGGGACAAGCAGGTATCGTCTACTCTGGTCCTCTCCACTTTCTCTACCCCAACATATTCCTCAATCATCCTATATGATATTCTGCCTTCACTACTGAAACTGCTCTCCAGATAGTCATCACCAAACTTTAATCACCAAATCCAGTGACCACCTCTATGTCCTCTTCCTCCTTGTCCATTAGGCAACATCTCCCTATTTTGTATGTTCCTCCCTTCACAACTCTTCTTGTCTCTTGAGACACTGCCCTCCATGGCTCTCTATTCATATTTCTGATTTTCTCATTTTCTACCCACTAGTTCTACCTCCTTCTCTGTCTGACCATCCATCTCTATAAGATGCAAGCATCTCCTTAACCAGCACTAAACAAGAGTATTCTGCAGAGATGGGAATGTTCTATATTTCCACTGTGGCGATGGCTGCTAGCCAGATGTAGCTAGTAAATATTTGAAATGTGGCTAATGCAATGGAAGAACTAAATGTATTATTTTATTTTTTTAAATTAATTTACATTGAAATTGCTGCATGGGGCTGGTGGCTAGCGTATTAAGCAGTGCAGCCATAAAGTTCTCTCTTCTTGTGTGCACCCTCTCTCAGGGGCCACATCCTCTCCCAGAGCTTGTCCTACCTCATCTACGCAGAGAACAACCCAAGTTCTTTCACAGGACAAAGAAACAGACGCATGTTTCCAGGTTCCTTCTGAAAATCTATACCAGTTCTCTCACCAACACCTGGAACTCAACATTTCAGATTCTGTGTTTCCCTGCTGTACTCATGTACTTGAAACAGAAGTCATCCTGGGAAAGCTCGGAGCAGCATTCAGCTTCTGTACAGCAAGCTCTTCTGAGGACAGAAGCAGTGTTTCCTGGCCACCTGCAACTGCTCTGTTGTATTCAGTCATTACAATCCTCTCTGCCCAGACTATATTTCTTCAGAGAGCCCCTTCTCAAGGTATAGGCTTCCGAAGATGTTTCTATTTTTCCCCAATACTTTTACCCCTTTCAGTTTTCAGGCCTGTTCCTGGGTCCCCAACACTTGTCAAATAAGAGACAGAGCCTCTGTGGATTCTCTAGCTGATTCTCAGTTCATGAAGGCCAACAATGCTGGCAGACGGGTTGGAATGGGAAGCAGTGCAGTGGGCATGACAGCAGGAGAGGCAGAGAAGGTAGGAGCCATTCTGACTGATGTCACTCCTCCCACCATGTATGAGCTGAATCCAGCTCTTCTAGACACAGCCACCTAGCCTCCAGGGATGAGCCTATCTCTCTTTTGTTATAAAGATACATAGAAAAGCACATTTTTGACAGAAACAATATGGAATATTTATTCACATTCAACATAAATATGCTCGTGTTTCATCACTTCACTGATTTTTAAACCATAAAGAGATCAGATTTAGAAGATTCTCTTTTCTTAACCTTCACAATAAAAACAATTTAACACACAAATTTTACCATCGACCCTTGAACAAACACCAGTTTGAACTGCCTGGGTCTTCTTATACACAGAAATTTTTCAACGGTAAATTCTACAGTACTATATGGCTCTTGGTTGGTTGAATCTGTGGATTAGGAACCACGGACACAGAGGACTCAGGGTAAGGAGGGCCGACTCTAAGTTACCTGTGGATTTTAGACTGTGTGGAAGGGTTGCACCCCTAATGGCTGTGTTGTTCGAGGGTGAACTGTATTTGCATTTGGGGTCTCTAAGGCAGGATGACATAATGAGATTCATATATTGTTGGGTAAATTCAAAGATAGATTTGAACTTATATTTCATTTATATGCTATTTGTACTCTAGTAAGCTCATGGTATTTCAGAATTTCCAGTAATATTCAGATCATCTGCGCTCAAATAATTCACTCAGAATTTAAATAAAATAAACTATTGTCTATTATGATGCAATGAACAGAGTTTCTTGGAAGGCAAGACAGACTTCTTAAAATCTACTAGAAAAAAAATTAACATGGAAATTGAAAAGGACAGCAACTCTACAGAGGTGGGTGAAAATGAGGCGACTGCTAAGACTGTCTAGCTTACCACCTTCCAAGAGTTTCCTGGCTGTGGTACAAGGAAGGGGAACCCTGGCAAAAGATTTGAACAGACACTTCACCAAAGAAGATGTCAGTAGCAAATTAGCTTGTAAAAAGATTCTCCACACTAGTTATAACATTGCTGAGATTATAGAGCAACTGGAACTCTCACACACTGCTGGTGGGAATTTAAACAGACCAATGACAGTGCAAACAATCTGGCAGTTTCTTAAAAAGTTAAGCTTGTTAAGAAAAAAGTTAAACTGCTGGATGATCTAATCATTTCCCTCTTAGGTATTTATCCAAGAGAAACAAAAATATTTGTCCATATGAAGATTTGTACACAACTGGTTGTTACCAAATTTATTTATAAAAGCCAAAACCTGGAAACAACCCAAATGTCCCTTAACAAGTGAATGAATAAACAAATGATAGTATATCCATACAATGGAATACTACTGAGCAGTGTTAAGGAAGAAACTATTGGTATGTGAACAGCATATATGAATCTCAACATAATTACTCTGAAAGAAGACAGACCCCTCCCAAAAAAGAGTACATACTGCGCAATTCCATGTTTATAAAATTCTAGAAAATGCAAACTAACCTACAGTAACAGAAAGGAGACGACTGAGTGGTTGCCTAGGGATCAGAGACATGGAGAGACAGGACAGAGGGATTACAAAGGTAAACAACAAAACTTCAGGAGCTGATGGATATGTTCACTATTACAAGTGTGGTGAAGGTTTCATATATATGTCAAAACTTATATTTGTGCCCCTTAAATATGAGTTTATTTTATGCCAATTATGCCTTGATTAAAAAGTTGTCTCGCTTAAGTCTATTTCACATTTTAAAAAGAAATAAAAGATCCCTTAGACTAGAGGAAAAGTACTTTTGGTGTACTTTGGTCTATCATCTCCTAGTTTCTTCCTGGCCTATAATATTCTCTATTTACGGTGCATCCACTGGGTATGTAGTAATAATTAACATTTCAAATAAATAAATAACTAGGTGAAGATGATGATGGTGATGAGAAGGAGAAAAACAGAGGTGGATGGATGGATGGATGAATGGATAGATGGGTAAACTATTTACACCAAGCTGACCGATGTGCAGGCATGCCTGCATTTCTACAGATCTTCAAGGTAGAGGGATACTAGTTTGGATATCTCTGGCACATGATGAAGTTCAAAGACTCAGCAGATGTTCAAAACACTTGATGGATCACCTTAATCTTTTCCTTTTAACAGAAGAACCAACTTCCTAAGACCAAAAGTGTTGCAAAGATATCAAGTGACAGTGTCAGACTTCATCTCTCATTTAGTCTGGGATATGTTATTCCACTCTTACAGAGATCTAGACAAGGAATGGTGCTTTACTGTATCCCATTACAAATCATGTTCAAATAAAGAGAGGTAGCAGACAAAAAAGAACATGTATTGAGTTCCTACTGTGTGCCAGGCACTGTGCTAGGTATTCTATATCTATAATCTCTAGTCCTCAGCTCTAGACAAGTGTAGTTTTATTACCTCATAATATAGACCCCTTAAGAAGTTTAAGTAAACTTAATCAGAGAGCTTGTAAATGAGAAAATATCCTAGCTAAAAAAAAGAAAAAAGAAAAAAGTAAAGAAATCCAAATTCAGATATTGCATATGCATTTCCCCACTGTCATTCTATATAGACAAGCCTACTCCTAAACAAAACTCCATGACAGAAGCTACAACATGCAGAGACAACTGGACTGAATTAAATTAGAGAGATGACGTCAGTTTCTGAGGGTCAGCATTGATGGGAAAACCTCATTGTCCTGTCACCAGGTCTCTGCTGCCCTCTCAGATGTCAGAAAGAAAAAAACCAGACTAGTGTGGGGGGCAAGTTCAAGGGTACTGTTTAAGAATGCTTTGCCTGTTTACTCTGTTTACAACTTACACTCTGCATACCGGATGCAGAGAGTTCTAAGGACCTGTCAGAGATGTTACAACACTGAAAAAGAGAAAATAGGCACATATTAGAGTTTTGCTACAAATCCAAATGAAAAGATTCATTTTCAAAATATCAACGTTTGTTGCCAACGTGATTTAACAAAAATTTAAAACTTCAAACATCCACAAACGGAAGCAAAACTCTTCTATACCCAGACATACACAAAATGATTACCCCAAATGTCTTTCCATAAAAATTGAGATATTTAATATCTTCTTTTAGTTTGTTTCTATATAGGCATTTGAATCACAAAAATCAATTCAGTTTGATTCCTTTTTATCCTGAGAAAAAAATAATTCAGGGCAACAAAATGAAAGCATTGCTTAAAAAGAGAAACATGCTGAAATCAAAGATTTTTTTTAAAAATTAGACTGCAGACACAGTTCTCTATTTCCTAAAGAATATTTATAAAAGTCATTATGTAGTTGAATGATCTTAAAAGAAGCAATACAGTCAGCTGAGGAATACCTCCTGACATGCCTTTTAATGGCATTTCAGAAGCCAGACTCTTTAGCGATGCTTGAACTGAAACATGGGGAGAAAGTCCAACATTTTTCTCTAGGGCTGCTAGTTTTAATGCTACAAATTTATTGAATCAGCATCATTACAAGCACTACCAATTAGTGTATCCATATGCCCTGAATGTATACATCCAGAAGGAAAGATTTTTATCTTTGTCATCTTTGAACCCAGACAAGAAGCAGCAGCCAAGCTCAGGCATGTTACCAGATGTCAGCTGATGTGATCAAAACAGGGAAAGGCCATGCATCTGAAGATCCTCCTATATTTGTGTAAAATTAAGTTGTTTTCAGCCATTTTCATTTTGTTATACAATAAAGTGAGAGGGCAGCTGGATCTTGGATCAAAATAATGAAGTCCTCCTCACTCATCCACGAAGATGAAAGTTAATCTAATTCAAACTTTCTGAAGCTGCATTTTCATGGCATAAAAAGGGCAGCTGCTGAAGTGGTCATGATGATGCCAGAGGGGTAGCCAAGGGACACTGAATCCCTCCTTGCAGAATTATACTTGAGAACTCTGTGCAGGAGCCGATCAGCAAAGGCTTCAGTAGGTGGCAAGGACACTGTCCCTTTGCTCTATACTTAGAAAGCTCTAGGTTTTGCCTCATTCCAACCAGTAATAAATACATCAAACCCTACATTATTGCCTATATCCCCTTCTTAGAGGAAGGGACCTACCCCTAGCTTCATACCACATGACCCACAAACACACCCAATACAGGTGACTGGATAAACCCTGGGACAAATTGGACCAGGCTCTCCATTCTCAGAACTCTGAAATCCAGACACAGGGAGTAAATCAAATGGCTGGAAAATTCTGGTGTACCTAGGGGATGACGGCACATTTGGGGGATGTCCATGATAGTCCAAGAGCAAGTGGAGAGAGAAAGTTGGTTCACAGAAAGAGAAGAGTGAGGCAGGTGTACACAGAGTAGGAAGGAGACCAGACATGCGACACACACACACACACACACACACACACACACACACAGAGGGAGAGAGACAGAGAAAGTCACAATGGTATACTGGAAAGGGCACTGAACTAGGAGAAAGGAAATGGATTCCAGTCTATGATTTGCTGCTGCTCTTGAGGTTGCTCTAAGTAAATCTTTTAACTTCACTCAATTTGGGCTCCATGATGACTGCATAGATTACACTAAAACTTTAGCCACTTCGGGGTCAGGTAGAGTTGGGTTTGAGTCTATGCTCTGATCTTTACCAGCACTGTGACCTCAGTCACCTGTCTTGCCCTCTTTGGCTTCAAATACTACACATGTAAAACTGGAGTAATAATTATACCCCTCACAAGGATTTTGGAAGAATTAAGTAACAGGATGCATGTAAAACAGTTTGTACAGTCATTGAGAAAAGCACTGAAGAAATATTTTCTGTATAATATTAAAGAATTATTAACCCTTCTGTGTATGCTTCCTCTTCTAGAAAATGGAAATAGTAATAGTATTTTATTCATAGAGAGTTGCTGTGAGGATTAAATGAGTTAATAGGGATAAAGTATTTAGAAGAGTGTCTGGAACACAGAAAGGGCTCAGGAAACTTCAGTTGCTGTTCCTGTCACTATTACTATTACTGATGATGATGTTATTGTTATTATGATTATCATTATTATCCCAGTGCCTTGCAGGACCTGGCAGCACTTTCAGCATCACCACCTTTAGAGATTAAGTTAATCAGAAAATTATGGAGTTATGTTTGCACCTGTGCAGAACTTTGTAAATCCTGGATGCTTTATTAGAGCTATTTTTGCTGACACCACCCCTATGAAGTATGCCGCAAGAGTGATAGTCCGTTTCAATGTGGTTCTTAAATTCTATTGAGGCAGGCATTTCAAAGTTATTCATGAATGGAAAAAAATAAGTAAAAGCAACCTAAATGTCTCATAAGGGAGAAATGCCTGATTCAATAATAAATCAACTGGTTATAATATTTTTACATCTTGTCGAACTGAGCCATGAAGCAATACAGAAAATTATGTAATGTTAAGTTAAAGCAGAATATAGAATTGTATACGTTCTATGATTGAAACTTTGTGATAATACCTATGTACATGGGGAAAATCCAGATAACTCTTCGAAGCAATGATAAGTTTTGTCAAGCTGTGAAGATCTGAAGACTTTCACCACATTGGCCATAATTTCTGTAATGAATTTTTCGTAACAATATAAATAATTCCATCATTCTCGTTAATGAGATTCCTCTATCATTCTCATTAATGAGATTCCTCCAATGTTAAGTGACAAGAAAAGTTATAGAAAACAGGTCAGGTTGTTTTTAAACATAGTAAAATCATGTGACAATCCTCTGAAGCTTTGATTGCAATCACTTTGCTTAATTACATGCCATTCATTATTGAATTAAAATCAGTCAAAAGTTAAATCTTTAAATAAATAGTATGTTATTGCTGTTATAACTATGAGCTAACCTACCCGAATTCATTGCAGCATATAATTCTGGTGTATGTATGAATGAACACTATAAACACCAGCACTTAACCATGTATAACAGAGCATTCTTTTTCTTAATCACCTCTGTGCCGTGCCAGGGAGTGTTGATATAAAATGGGCCTCTGGCAGATGTAGTTAGGAAAGAAGAGATTTTATTCCTCTCTGGAAGCCGCGCTGTGACTTCAGGAGGCACTCCTACACAATTGCATCTGTTTCCAATGGCCATTTGGGACAGAATTCCTCAGCAACTGATTGACATGGTTTCACCACAGTAGGCCTCCTGTATCCACATTCTCGTGTGACAGCGGTGCTGTTAATTCTATTATAAAGTCAGGTATCATCTTGACAGAACTGTTGGTTGAAGAAAAGCCTAGTTCATGAGGTGTTTGTGAATGAAAATAAGGTTCAAACTATATAACCTCAAAAAATGCATTCTTGCTCATTTATGCAGCCTTAGTCTAAGTATCCATGAGGAAGAAAGGAGATAATAAGCTTGTACTCATCAACCTACTTTCCAGCATCAGGCCTGAAAAGGATCAAATAACTTCCAAGTAGATAATAAACTAGAGGCAAATGACATGCTGTATCTTCTAGAAAGCTGCAAGGACAAGGCACTGCTGCTCAAAGATGAAGAATTACGAACTTACATAATGCTATGTATAAATGGATATGTAGTTACATAGAGCAAAATGAGGAAGAGAACATATCATCCTGAAAGCTCAGAAAAACCTCCTGCAGCCAAACATTTTGGAACTTTTAGAAAACAGAATTTGGCATCCTTAATGGGATAGAAGACTTAGCCTTACCGAACAGGAACAGAAACCTGAAAAAGACAGGATAAGTGGGAAGGACAAGAGCATTCAATGATTTAAAAACAAGATGACCAGCAAAGGCCAATAAACAGAGACAAAACAGAGCAGGGTGAGATGAGGAACAATTCCACAGAAATTAAGCATCCAATAGCAACATCCCAATCTTCTTTGGATGAATACATTACATGGAATAAGCAACACTCCAAGAAAATCAAATCAATAGTAAGGAAGATGTAGCAGACACTGTTGGTACAAACAGAAATCATATTCTCTGCAAACAGAAACCACCTTTGGTTCAAGTATCCACAGCTCAGAGAAGTAGCTCAATTCTCAGTTCCAGGAAAATCCCTGGGAATGAGAATTGCATTCCTTTCACATGATTGGTTTAGGGGAAGGCTTGTGAGTTAGTTAAAGTCAAGAAGATCTGAGGGGAAGTCAGTTGGGGCTTCTGAGAAGAGTTTGCTCATGAAGATGACGACGCTCCTCTTCTGAAATGTGAGGCTATCTTTCTAATGTGAAAGAAACTAACTTGAAGGTGGAGCCCCCACACTGGGTTTTGTTAGCTATATTTGAAAGAATCCTGATATGCAGGGCAAACTTGAAAAGTTCACCCATTCTCAAAAAAAAAAAAAAAAAAAAAAGGATGAAGAAATAAAAAAAAACAACAGAGAAGAGTAAATAGGGAGGAAAAGGACAAATAACCAAAATTAAACCTAAGAAATACAGATGTTTCCAGATCAAAATAGAGAATAATTGGAATTCAAGCAATAAGCAAAGATACAATTTAAGAAAAGTGATTCAGGGATGAAAATATCCTGATAATTCAAACCAAAGTCCTGTGTTTTAAGTAAAATTAAAATTTAAAGGGTGTTATATAGATTTATAATAGTAATTTTTGATTTTCATTTCAAGGATAGAGAAAAACTATACGAGTATTTACATAGAAAAGGAAAGGATATTCACCTCTGAAGGGATAAGGTTGGCATCCTGCTTCTTTTCATGCAATTTTTTAAGTACCAAAGACAATGAACTAACATCTACAAGCACCAAATAATTTTACTCCTAGTGAAAGTTTTCATTCACAAGGAAAGACAATATAAAAATTTTTTCCTAAGATATGCAAGGGATCAGAAAATATACCAAGTAAATATGCTTCTTTAAAATTTTACTTTAAAATGTCCCTAATAAACTGAAAGATTAATTAAGATTAAAAATTAAAAAGTTATGCAGAAGGCTGATGGTGAACACAGAAAAAAATTTAAACATAGATTGGCCTGAAATGATTGCTGCAAATAATGTGATTCAAATACATGAAAGGAGCTGTATAATTAATCAAAGTCAATTGATTTATGATTAATTAAATACTTACTAAAAATAGTATCCCAAATTCTAAATTACATAAACAAAGACTGGGAAGTTGAAGGGCACTGGGAGTAAGTATAATTTGCTAAATTCCTTGTATCTAAAGGAAAGAACCAAAATACAATTTTTTTCATAAATTTTACATACAAAAACAGATTGAAGACTATTTTGGAAAATATTTAAGGTAGTCTCTAAGATAATGATTATGATCCCCATGTTACAGTGGGAGGAGACGTTCCAGAGAGACTAGTATCTACCCTTAGCAGAAAAGACAGATAAATATATCATTGATCTCAAGATGAGCAAGACTTGCTATGCATGAAAATGATGGATTTTGAATAGTCTTCTTGATCACATCCCTATGAAAAGCTAAGTGTCTTCGGGGGCTCTAGAGAATGATGTTTCACATCATATGCCACATTTGCTGAAGGCAGCAGTGTAGTGGTTGGTTAAGAGGAGGTTCCAGTTTGAAAAGTTAGCTCTGCAGTGGACTAGTTGAATGTTGTTTAAATGAAATAACATATCAAAGCACTGAGCAGAGTTAATGACACCATTAAATGTTCAATAAATGTGACTTACTATTGCTTCTATCTAATCTTTCCAATATTGGAATAAAATAATACAATAAGTGTTCCGCTACTAACACCTTGTTGAGTAACAAATTAATTTCTCCCTGAAAAGCATAATCTATGAAACAGATGGATCATGGTAAGCATTTAAATATCACTCAAATTCTTCAAATATGGTCTGTTACAACGTGTGTTTCTGTAAAGCAAATTAGCTTATTTGTCATTGATAAATAAGGGACGATGGCAGTATAATGCAATTGTTTGAAAGTCACATTTTTTCATGTCTAATTTTTCCCAGTGTGTCACTGTTTGAACTGCCAGTAAAAGCAGCTGAATACAACTTGCCCTAACACAGCTGAACCAGGGAAGCTGCCAAAGATTAAGTGTACAACTTGCCCATTCACCATCATATCCTTCTTGCTCAGTCTGAGCAACGGCGCTGTCCTACAAAGCTAATTGTGCAAATCTCCCAAATTTTATGCATTTGCCCTTGCCTACAAAACTTAGTAGCCTCAGCACTTCCTTATATTTCCCTACATTAAACTATCTCAAGATTTTTTAAAAGCTATATTTAGCAAGGATATGTACTGATGTGGAAAGATCTTCAAGACAGATTATTAACTGAAAAATGCAAGGCGCAGATCCCTTGTGCAATGTGTTCTCTTTTGCATTAGAAAAGGGAAGAAAAGATAAAATTACATTTCCTTTTACATAAAGAAGCTGTAAGAAAAAAAGACAAAAAAAAATCTGTTAGAAGTGGCTAGCTTGCTCTTGGGTCTGGATTTCACTTTCTTTTTAATTAATGTTTTTTGTACCCTTTGGCCTTTTAAGTCATTTGCAAGTACTTTAGGAATGCAAGAAAACAAAATTTAAAAGTTAAAAAAGTTGTATTTAACTGTACTAGTTCTTTATCAGGAATTTAACATGTCTTTTTAACAGTGTCAGTACTTTTTGTTAGGATTGTCATTATTTTTGTAATATTTCTAAGTTGTATATGCTATGAATGATCAGCCCCAACCTTATTTTTACCATTTTTGTGTATGATTTTGCAGAACATGGGGTTTCTCAGAAAACCATAAATAGTATAATAGCAGTAATAACTAATTTTTCAACAAGCCACAGGTCTTTCTTTCCCCCCCTTCTCCCTCTCCCTTCCAATCCCCTATCAAGCCCAGCATTATATCAGTCATCTCAGATTGTATACCAAGTCTTAGAGACCCTCTAACATCTTTTAACTTCCAGGGGAGATAGTAGAGTGTATTTGACATCTGAAGTGACAAATGGCATGACAAAGCAATGATAGCTCTCCAAAGGAGCTGCCGGATACCAAGCAAAGGACTTCAGTTCTCATACAGGCTGAAAGTAAATTAAGGACTTACTCCTGGAAAAAGAGTTCCTTTTAAAAGCATATGCCTATAGAGGAAGCTGTAGAATTTTAACAGTCAAGTGATAACAGCAAGTCATTCAATAGCAAATGTCATTCCATTTTGTAGATGTTTTTGAGGAATGAGTAACTCTTTGCCTCGAGGCCACCCAGCCTTACTTGGATAAGCACAGATTCACAAGACATAATGCATTAGTGTCAGAGAAAATGGTTTAGGTTTCATGTAATGTACTACCCTAGACTCAGAAGAAATAAATACCTAACGTCCTATGAAGTCTTAAAGCATTGGATGCTCTTTATAGTAGGTTGTGAAGTAAGCTTGGAGGTGGTTACTTCTTGTAGAAGAAAAACGTGCTAAAGATGAAGAACAGGAAAGCCTTCTTATGCAATCTGATTATGTCCAATAAATGGTCAGTTAATCAAAAATATCAAGGAGTCAACATATTTTTCATATATCTTGTCTTTTTTAAAATTTATAACATATGTCTGCACACTTTTAACCACTTTTTTAAAGCTCTAATATTTATTATTTTACTTTATTTATTATTTTTTTCTTTAAGGTTTTTTTGGTCAGGGAGGGAAATAATTAGGTTTTATTTTTATTTAATTATTTTCCTTAATGGAGGTTCTGGGGATTGAACCCAGGACCTTGTGCATGCTACGCATGCACTCTACCACTGAGCTATACCCTCCCCCCATAACCAAACATTTGATGTAGGGCCAAGGTCTTTTCTTTGAGCGTGGGCCAGCTGATGGAGCTTTGAGTCTTCTTTCTTGCATATGTTGCTTTCATAATGCACATTTACAACTGCCTATCTGCTGTCTCTGACTTCCGTTTCCTAAAGTAAAATGGGATGCTTCCAGAATGATCTGAATCCAAATTCATTCTAGATGTTAGTCATTTATTCCTAAATTCTTACCACTATCTTAATAATTTTAAGCGTAATTTAAAAATACTTCTGAAGCATCTGACTTAGTTGTTGAAGAAACAACTCTTTTACCCCCATGTAAGATTTAGTTGTTACATGATCATAATAATATATACAATTGGCACAAACAGGTTAGGGAACAGACAGCTGATTCTTGGCAAACACAGTACTTAATGGTGATAGAACTGGATGGGTAAAATAGAGAGCAACTTACTAGAAATATGCTGTGTGTGTCAGAATGTAACACAAAGGAAACGTTGATGAACCTGGAGGAAGTGGTGGACCAAGTGAGTTGGGGGTTGTAAGAGAATATTTGCTGTAGCCTGGGAATATTTAAGTCTTAAGGTCCCGGAATAAGTGAAATCCAGATGGCATGCACCAGTAGCACTGACTCAGAACTTTCAAATATATTGCATATAGAGTCAAAAGATAACATTCAAGATTATCAAATCCCACGCCTTTGTGTACCAGAGAAATACATTTGGCCCAAAGAATATAAGTGACTTGCCCAAAGTCATGCAGCTGATTAATAGTGAAATCAGACTGCCTCACTACTGAGCCAGCCAACGTATAGGGTGCTGATTATTCTCCATTTGCCACTGACCCTCCCACAATTACTCTCTTTTCTGGCAAGATCTGTGCCTAGAAGGCAAGTCTCCACTGAATGCATCACCTGATCTTCCTCTCCCTCTGGCTCCCAGTTGGATTTGGATCATGGGAGGCACTGAGAGACTAAAGGGTAGGAAGAGAGAAAGAGAACAATGTCTATCTCCCACCTCATCTCACCACAGTTCAAGCACATCCTTCAACGTTCTAATCCCTGTCAGCCAGACAGCTCCAACTCTCACCAGGTGCTGGTAACAACACCTAGAAATAGTAGTGGCCTCTGTCATCATTTCCATTAAGTACCATGTACCTTACCCTAGAGAACCAAAATCCCTGTCCCCCTCTCTGCAGATTGTCCCTTTATTAAATTATTTTCTATGAAACCCTTTTAAGTGTGCCAAATATTTCCTTCTGGACCCTACTGATACAACCAGTTATCACTATGTAAATCTCCAATCATATTTTTCCCTACCCTGGAAACACTAAATCTTCATTTTTTTTAAATTGAAAACAGCATTTTAATGGTAAATAACAGAACATCTTGATTTTATCTTTAGTTTTCAGAAGTTTCATTAGGAAGCATCTTAACATGGATTTCTTTGGGTTTACCTATTTGGGATTCTCTCAGCTTCTTAAATGTGATGGTTTATGTCTGTCACCAAATTTGGGAGGTTTCTCAGCCATTACCTCTTCAAATAGCTTTCTCAGTCCCCCTCTGTCTCCTCTCCTTCTGGGACTCCCAATACACTTTGGTTACTGTCCCACATGGCCCCAAAAGTGTCTTTAAATTTTTATTCTATTTTCTCTCTGTTGTTCAGACTGGGTAAATTCTACTGATCTGTCCGAGTACTTAGATTTTTTTTTAAAAGAGAGATGTGAGAAAATCATACTAGAAATATATTTCCTAGGCATTTCTCTAAAATTTCGTAACATGTTTCTTCCCAGTGCTCCTCATGTAACTGAGTCCTTCTTATTTTTCCAATCCCGATTTAACTGTCACTTTTGCAGGGCATTGCTCCAACTTTACTTCCTTCATAGGTCTTTTTCACAATCTGTAGTTATGTTGTTTATATATTTGAGTGGTTTATTTTCTGCTTCCTCCCCTGGAAAGTCAGCTTTACATGGCAAGGACCATGTCTTGTTTACTACTAGTTTGCACAGAGTAGGCAATCGGCAAAATCATTATGAAGAAAAAGTGAATAAACAGATCTGCTACCCCACATATGTCCAAAGAGAAACTACTCACATGTCCCACATATTTTAGGGACGGGGCTGAAGTTGGACCAAGAAAAAGAGCATATATGCACACACCCTGGGGATTTTAAGATACGGAATCTCTAAAAAGGCGGGGCCCACTTGTGGCCCCTTCTCACCCAGATATGCCTAGGAGATTTAATAAAATCAAACTTAACTGGCACCCCCAAATTACTGAAGATCAAAACAAATCTTCATTTCAGTCTATTGAGGAAATACGAAAGAAGGTTTAGTCGTACACACAACAAATTCCTTGAAAGCCTCTTTCCCCAACTCTCTTCCTCATTTGCTCCCTCTCCCTCCCGCCTTCTTCCTCTCCCTCTCTCCTTCTCTCTCTCACACTCTCTCCTATATAGCAGCACTCTCCCCCATCAGTCCCCCATTCCCCCCACAACCAGCCCCCAAAGCCCTCCTGCACACCAGCTGCCACCACGGGCTCCCTCGCCCTCTTCTCTCTGCCCACTTGACATTATCCTTCTTCTTCTTCTCTTGCTCTTGGTACTTTCCAGGTTCTTCCTATCTTTTATGGTTCTTCACTCAACCATTACCCTGATCTGATATTCGAGGCCAAGGAGCTCACTGGGGAGGCTGGTGACTTTGAAGAGGAGATCAAGTTGGCTGAGGCCAAAGAAAGGGTTCTCACTCTGGAGGGAAGGTGAGGGAGGAGGGTGCTGTGCAGGAGAGAGACTGTGAAAACCAAAACGAGTCCCTTCACCCCATCACAGCCACATTCATGCAAATAAGGACAAGATGTTGAAGCATCTGTATAGTTGGTGCCTTTCAAGACTTCGCTTTTTCTCCCCTGGTACTAGCCTCTCCCTTGTCCTCCATTCATTTCCTCCCCCCATGCTGTTTTTCCCTACGAGGTTTTTAGTCAGGGTTTTACAACTTTACACAATGAGAACTATGCACTGTGGGCTGAGAAAGGAAATCTGTTGCTGTTTTACTTCATCACTTTGAAGAAGGCACAATTCATTAAGAAACTTAAAAACAGAGCCTAGAAGTAGATATCTAACTGTTGATGGTCTAGTTTTAAAAAGTTTAAACAAACTGGCTTTACCCCAGGAAGAAGAAATAGCAGGAAAGGTTAGGCTCACGGGCTCTGGAGGGACTGTATCTGAGTGGTTTCAGCTCCACTACTTAGCAGTGGAGTGAACTCCAGTCCAGATACTAAACATCCCTGATCCCCGTTACTTTATCAGAAAATGGAAATAATATGACTGCCCCATAAGGAATCTACAAGGATGAAATGGACACTTCAGGTGAAGCGTTAAATCAATGCCTGGAACACAGTGAAGTTCAACGAACTTTAGCTGTTGTTGTGCTGTTGCTAAATCAGACATAGGGCAGGTGACCTTATCACAGAAAACAGAGAGGTGTGGGTTTATGAAAGCAACACGGGCTAAAAAGAGTTGAGACCAACATGCATGTCTCTGTCTAACCAAGGCCCTTATCTAATATCCCTCAACATGAACTAACTGCCTTTCATCTCGTCTTTGCTCTTGTTTACACATAAGGAGCTGTAAATGTGCTACTTTTCACTCACAGCAAATGGCACACAATGGAGGGGCCAAAAGACACCCTGAGTTTTCCCTGGGCACAGAAGTAAGCACATGGGCAAGGACAGGAGCTTTGCACACTTAGAGATTCCGGGAGCCTACCTTCCAGAGGGGTTGGGCCAATGGACCAGGGGCTGGGGCTCTCATAGAAAATACCACTCCTTTTGTTCCCCCAGAGCACAGTAGAATATTAAAGAGGAGGGAAGGTAGGGAATAAGGACAAAGGCTAGGTGGCAGAGTGAGTAAAGGTGACTGTGATTTATTGATCCATGTGATTAATCCAGCATGCTAAGGAAGATTCTTTACAGAATTGAAATTTGTGTGGTTTTGATCCACAGAGATTAGAAACCACTGTTGCTTTCACTAGCCAGCGCCTGCCTGGCTTTGTGCTAGAGTTGTATTCTTTGGAGTCTGGAGGGAACAAAGGAGAAAGGGCGTTTATGTGGAGACAGGGAGCACAGGCACTCTGACAAAGCTCTATCCTCCACCTCCCCTCTACTTCTGCAGACGCTTCCTGAATTTCCAAGAACTAAGCCCTGGGTCTGTATTTGCATCATTTCCAGCAAAAGCCAAACAACTGGAAATTGTTCCCCGCCCTCCCAACCCCTCACCCTGTCCCAGCGCAGATTTCTGTCAACCCCTGAAAAGTGGTTTTCACCATGGAAGGGTTAGATGGCAGATCCCACCCCAAGCTCTTTGCAAGAAAGTAGTGAGAATGGTACAAAGGTTCCAGTGGGAACCACCATTTCTTCACAAGGGTAAGTAGCCTGAAAGACTCTGGGCAGAATCAGAGTTTTCTCACAAGTTTTGGTGTGAGAGAAAAGGGAGCCTTTGGAGACAGCAAAAAAGGAGAAACAAAGCCTCAGGGAAGTGGAGAGAAAGTTATCCAGGCGAGGCCCAATCAGGCTTCACCCGCCTTCAGTCAGCGGTAAGCTGATTCTGAAACCTGATGTGAGGTATGTCTCAATGAAGACATCTTATAGCCATTTCATCTCTTCTAGTTTTACTGGGAGGAGCAAAAATGAGTCTTCTCCAGGAAGCCTCTGGGGTCTAGACTGCAGGGGTCTCCAACCTTGGTGAGACTTTTTCCAGAGAATGCATTGTGCTGAGGCCCCTACCGGTGCTGACACAGTGGTGGTGAGGGGTAGTAATCACAGAAACCTTCCCAGGGCACACTTAGGGACCGGGAAGCCCTTGGCTCTCAGATCTGGAAAGAGAACTGTGGCTTGCAAATGAAACTGGAGAACAAGATCTCAGCTCTCCCTCTCACCCTCCTGTCCCCCACCACCTCACAGTTCTCCAGGCAATGATCCCTAACCCCACTGCAAAGACTGAGGCCAGCAGTAGGAGACCTCCCAGGTGAGTGCCAAGATCACCTGGATGCCATCAGTCAAGGTAGTTCCTAAAACAGCTGAAAGTTTATGAGGCCTCCCTATTAGAAATCATTTTACACTCCCCTGACTTTTCTTACTGCTGTCCCCAGTCCCTAGCACAGTGCTTGATGCAGAGATGGCATTTAATAAATATTTGTTGAATTGTATCATGGAACTCATTATCATCCAGCTACTTTCTCCTTTAGGTTAATTCTTCAACTCCTGATTAAATTACAAGATTTTTAAGAACAATCACCCTGACAGATCTATCCATGTGTCCCCCAACACCTAGCAGAACACCCAGAACATGGGAAGTTTTCAGTAAGTGGTGGTTCAATCTGTGGTCTGGGGCATAATTTACTTATGTGCAGTCTTGTCATATGGTTCTCTGGGCAGTGTGATTTGTTTCTGTGTGTATGTGTGTGTGTGTGTGTGTACGTCCATGCACACACTCTTGTCTGCATTTACATCTGTACTGGTGTACAAGTCTGGCTCTGAAAGAAGCAGCACCAAGAAAATCGAGAAGTGAGAAGTCACAAGTTTTGGCTGGTCATCAACCCTCCTATCTGAAAGAAAGATAAAATCTGCTGACTGATCATCTGAGTTCTCATGGGCTGAGTAAAAATTATTTTTAAATGATAGAAACAGACTCACAGACACAGAAAACAAACTTAGAGTTACCAAAGGGGAAGCGGGGGAGGGATTAATTAGGAGTTTGGGATTGGCAGATACAAACTACTATATATAAAATAGATAAACAACAAGGTCCTACTGTATAGTACAGGGAACTATATTCAATATCTTGTAATAACCTGTAATGAAAAAGAATATACATATATATAACTGAATCACTATACTGTACACAAGAAACTAACACATTTTAAATTAACTATACTTCCAAAAACTCAGGTGATAAACTTATCCATGAACTAAACATAGAAGTAAGTCTGAGAGTGACTCCCACCACTAAAACTTTGAGTCATATATCAGTTAGCTTTTGCTGCATAGTAAACAATTCCAAAACTTACTGGTTTTCCAAAAAAAACATTTTATTTCCCATGGTTCTGTGGGTCATCTGAGAAACTCTTCTAGCTGAGCCAGCTTAGCTAGGGCTGGATACTTCAGGGTGGTCTCACTCGCATGTCTACTGTTAGCAGAGGTAACAAACTCAGGTTTCTCATCAGGAGAGCCTGGTCTCATTCAAAGAGTGAAGAGTTTCCTACAGTGAGAGAGGGCAAGCCCTAATGCACAGGCACTTTTCAATTCTCTATTTATACCACATTTGCTAACGTCCCAGTGGCTGAAACAAGTCATGTGGCCAAGCACAGATCCAAGGAGTTGAGAAATTAACTTTACCTCTTGATGAGAGTGTTGAAAATACACATTCCAAAGCGGTTACTTTCAAGGGTGCAATGAATTACTGCGGCCGTTTTTGCAATTTTGTGATATTTTTCTCAGTCAAGTCATGAGAAAAGAAACTAGGGAGATCCTAGGGATGTAAGATTGCTGGATTTATTCAAGAAAGAGTGGGTCAAGAGGTGGCATCTGGGAGAAGCCATTTCAAGGGTGAGAGCAACTGGTCTAGCCTGACCAAGATGGCAATCTTTAAAAGCTCCAAAACTTTGTGACTGATTCCACTGGGGAAATGGTCGTCTTCTACTTTTCACCTTCCACTTTAAAACTATTCCTTACTCAATAATTCCCCAGCCCAGTAAATGGCAGTACCATCATCCAGTTGGTTCAAGTCAAAAAACAAGAAGAATCATCCTGGTTTCCTGTTTTTACCTTCTCCCCATATCCTAATCATTAGCAAGGTGTGTTGGTTTTATCCATCAACAGTTTATTTCTAACTTCCACCCACTCATTTCCATCTTCACTGTCGTTACCATAATCTGTTTCTTCTTCATCTTTCACCTGGACTTTTATTGTAGTCTCTTAAGTGGTCCCCATTTCCTCACTTGCTCCCTCTACAAATAAGTATCCAAACAATACTGTGGTCCCTTATAAAAATAAATCAGAAGATGGCACAGCTCTCTACCTAAAACCTTTGATGGCCTCCCACTGCACTTAGGATAAAATCCAAAACTCTTTATTGTCACCTAGAAGGCTCTTCATAATCTAGACCCTGCTTGCCTCCTAATCTCAATTCATACAACTCGCTTCTTTATCAACGATATTCAGGCCACATTGGTCTCTCTTTTTCTTTTCTAAACACACGTATACATTTATCTCAGGCTGAATGTCAACTCCTCAAAGGCGTCTTTCCTGACATCTATATTTAACAGTTCCCAACCAACCTTCTGCCATCCCTAGATTACTCTCATTCATTTATCCATTGCTTTTCTTATCTTCTTCTTATTTTTTAAATTTTTGGATATAAGCTTTTTTTTATTGATTTATAATCATTTTACAATGTTGTATCAAATTCCAGTGTAGAGCACAATTTTTCAGTTATACATGAACATATATATATTCATTGTCACATTTTTTCTCTGTGAGCTACCATAAGATCTTGTTATATTTCCCTGTGCTATACAGTATAATCTTGTTTATCTATTCTACAATTTTGAAATCTCGTCTATCCCTTCCCACCCCCTGCCCCCTTGGCAACCACAAGTTTGTATTCTATGCCTATGAGTCTGTTTCTGTTTTGTATTTATGCTTTGTTTGTTTTTGTTTTTGTTTTTGTTTTTAGATTCCACATATGAGCGATCTCAACTTACCGTATGACCCAGGAATCCCACTCCTGGGCATATATCCAGAAGGAACCCTACTTCAGGATGACACCTGCACCCCAATGTTCATAGCAGCACTATTTACAATAGCCAAGACATGGAGACAGCCTAAATGTCCATCAACGGATGACTGGATAAAGAAGAAGTGGTATATTTATACAATGGAATACTACTCAGCCATAAAAACCGACAACATAATGCCATTTGCAGCAACATGGGATGCTCCTGGAGAATGTCATTCTAAGTGAAGTAAGCCAGAAAGAGATGGATATAAGCTTTTTTAATGTCAGGTTTATTGAGGTATAATTTATATCGAATAAAACGCACGCTTTTTAGCGTTCAGCTATGAGTCTTGTCAAATACATACAAATGTGTAACCACTATCACAACTGAGTATGTGACATTCTAGAAAAGGCAAAACTATAGGGGCACAAAACAAATCAGTGGTGTCAGGGTCTGGGGTATAGAGGCAGATGACCCTGAAGGGCCATGAGGCAACCCATCCACCTCTTTTCTTCCTAGGTTTTATTAAATTCCATAATAATCTGGTTTATTTATTTCTTTACTTATTAATTATTGCCTTCCTCAAAAGGCACATCCCAGGAGGGCAGGAACCTTGTCTGTCTTATTCACTTCTCCATTTCCAGAAACCAACATGGTGCCAGTCACTAAATAGGTGCTCAACTATCCTTTTTGTAGTGGACACATTCACTCTCTTTAACTTGACCCCCTCCCTCAGTCCTCATCTGTAACCCATAAGCACATATTATGGGTGGTACCTCTTAAATGTCTCTTAGTTCTCTCCTTTCCTCCAACTTCACTGCCATGTTTCTGCTCTTACTGTTTTTCACTTTGATGTGATAATCTCAAAAGTGGCTTCCCCATTAGCAATATTGCCCCCTGAGTCACTGTTTCGGACTGCTGCTAGGTACAGTTGAATTACATCAATTCCTTGCTTAAAAAAAAAAAAAAAGTGATACTCCCATTGCCTAACAACCAATCCAAACTAGCCTGGCTCTTCTTGGTTCCCACGTGTTTAACCCTAATCATCCTCTCCTCCTTTCTACTGATGGGGCTCCACTCCCATCCAGACATGACTCCCAAAGCCAAAATGCTGCTGTTTTTCTATCCTACCTACCGCCAGGGGAGCCCCTTATCTCTGGAGAGTCCCTACTGCCTTCACATCCCCACTCACTAGTGCCCCCTCAATCCTAGCATGCCTTAGGGCTATGTGCCCCCAAATGTAAGATGCATAGCCACATAACAAGGCATTTAGAGCTATCAGAGCAATCCACATATAATAAACCATCACACTTTTCAAAGTTATCCTTTCAACTCTCATGATCTTGATATACTGAATCCTGAAGCCATATGTTCTCCAGATACTGATAGCAGCAATTATTTTCTCTGTCCCCTCATAGAAGTTTGAAAAGAATTAAGAGGTTGGCATTTACTTTTATTTTATTACATCAGTTGGCTGGATCTAACCCTAAATTCCTCTTTCTCTATGAAACTGACAAAAGTAGACTGGGTCAAAATTTTTAACAATTTTAATAGGTGCCATCAAAGGTCCAAAATATCAAATCTTCATTATTTCACTGGCTCTTTTTGAGGCAACATTCATATCCATTAAAAGAAACTGACTAAATAAATAAAGATATATCCATGAAATATATTACTATGAAGTTGTAAGAAATGAATGAGGAAGCTCTCCATCCACTGCTACGGTCAGAGCTCCAAGTTATGGTGTTAAGTGAGAACAGCAAAGTGTGAATGTTTCTGCTCCCCTGCACACTTATATTTGCCCCTATACACACTTTTACTTGCTTAGAGAAAATGGGGAAGGATTCCCAAGAAGCCAGAAAATGTGCATTCCTGTGGGGAGAAGGGGAATGAGACAGAGTAGAACAGAAGTGGGAACAAGACTTCCCACTGTATACCTCTTTATGTTTTAGGGCTTGGAACCATGCGAATGTCAGTTTCTGTAAAGAACAAAGAGTTTGAGTAGGTACCACAATGTGGTTCTCATAAAGCTCCATTAAAATTGCATTACTCCAGGTCTTTGAAACTATCATAAATTCAACAAAACCTTTTAAGGGCACTGATATCTACACATATGCAACAAACTTTACTTATTTACAAATACAAGTTAGTAAATAACTACATTCTAAAATAATACATCATCCAAAAAAAGTATAGCCATTATCTGCTTTATCAATGGTCTTAAATATTTTCTCCTAGGCAGAAAATTATACATAAATTCATTAACCCTTTCAGGTCAGGGAAATGGTCCAAGGTTGTCATAATAGTCTATGGTGCCAGCATTTTATAAAATATAACACTACCACACATTATTTTGGCTTGACACGAAATGTTACTTTTTGCTTGCCCTATATCAATTTATTTTGGGAAACCATCCCCCCTGTTCTCTCCTGCCACACACACACACACACACACAAACACACACACACACACACACACACACACACACACAGAAATATTTTGTATAATTTAAATGCAGCTGTTAGGGTGAAATACAGGAGTAGTGAAAGTCAACTGCTCCCTTCTCCAAGATCCTGATTGTTTCAGGAATGAATGTAAGACTCAAGTTTAGCCAATCCTAGTAATTGGATAGAAGGTGGGGGCTGTTACAAATGCAGAGAAAGAGCGGTTTGGGTTTTTTTTGTTGTTGTTGTTGTTTTTCACTTTTGAGATTACAAGGTCTAAGAATCATATAGCTCTCAGAACCCATTATTGCTATCCATTCTGAAAATAAACCCCAAATGAGAATTAAGTCAACATGGAGATTTTAAAAAGGAAGAAAGAAAAGAATGATAATATTGGTGAACCTTGATCCAGCCATGTTTTGAGCCAGTCCACCCCTTAGATTTACCAACTTCATAAACCAATGAATTCTCTTTTGCTGCTATTTTGAAACACAATTTAAGTGTTCTTTTAAAAGGTATTTATGCTTGGTACCCATTCATATTCCAGAGTTTCCTTAGAAACTCTGGTCTTTCTTGGTATTATTTTTTTTATTTACCTGGAAAATGCAGGGAATGTAGATGGCTAAGTTTAAGAGATTCAGAGAAAGTCTTCATGTGAGCAGTGAATCTGGAGCAGGGCAAGGCAGTTCTTTCATGATGAGGGCTGGGCTATAAGGTAGAGGGGGAAAATACACAAATGAGGTCTATGACTCTAAAAATAACCCACGCCACCTGCCATTCTTACTTCCCTAAATGAGTGAGGTTTTTAGTTTTTTTTTTCTTCTTCTTCTTTATTCTTTAAATGAAATAAGCCTGAAAACAACTGATATTATAGACACCAGATGGACAAACCTTGAAGGTAATGGTTCAGAGCAGGGGCTGGAGAATCATGAAGGCCTGGTAGAAATCTCACCTCCACTCCTCTCTATCTGAGGGAACCAAGGACAACCTACCCTCTCTATTCCTCAGTTTCCATTGCAAAATGGGACTAATGCTACCTCCCTACAACCATAATCCCCATTTTACTGATGAAACATTAACTTACCAGGACAGTATAAGTAGTCAGTGCTGGAAGCAGGTCTCAGATTCACTTTCCTACTTCTTAACCCTGCACCATATTGTTCCCTAAGTGTCGGCATACCCAGCACTCCATTCAAACCAGAACCTGGAAAGTCACCCTGGCCTCATCCTACTCCCTCATCCCTAGATCCACTCATGACTGAGTTCTGTCAACCCCACCCTCTCAATGTCCTCCAGACCCATTCCCTCCCCTAGAGTCCTTTTGTCTTAGCTTCTCTACCCGTCCCCTGCCTCCAGTTCACCTCAATGGAATTCTCTTTCTAAAACCCATCATAATAAATATAATCATAAACATGGCACTCTCTTAATAGTGTTCAGTGGCTTCCCATCATGTAATTGCTGGTTCTCAAACTTTACTGTGCATAAAAATCACCTGGAGAACAGGTTAAAATGCATATTTTGATTCAAAAAGCTGGAAGCAGGTTCAGGAATGGGCATGATTAACAAGCATTACAGGTGACTGCTACAAGTAATCAGTAGATTCTTGTCACTCAAAACTGCCCGTGGACCAGTGTCCTTAATATCACATGGCAGCTTGTTAGACAGTCTCTGGCTGGCCCTAAAGAGACCTACTGAGTCAGGACCTGAATTTTAACAAAATTCCCAGCTAATTCATATGTATGTTAAAGACACAGACCTCATTTTGATCTCAAGAATAAAATAGAAAATCTTTTCCATGGTATAGGAGGCTGGTCATAACTCATCATCTATTTATCCCTTTCCCCCTGATCTCTCTCTGTGATCTAAGTTTGACAAACTAAGGAAATTGAGGTACCAAAAAGCTCAAGAGACAACCCCTGTCTTCTCCATCTTGGTCATCCTAGAGCCTTGCACAGTCCCTACCACATAAGACAGGCTGCTTTATTGACACGTATTGAATCAAACTGAATGGGATCAATGTATATTTTAAAACACAGGTTTTTGAAATACAATATGACATTCTTGTTGTGGCTTTCATCCAGGGACATTAGAATTGGGATGAAAAAGAACGCATAGAGAAAAGACTGTCTATGTCAGGAGCCACATTTTATTCCTTCAAACATGGAACATGTCCTCCAGGGAGGTGGGTATTTAGTCCTGCCTGTGAGTCCTTGCTGTTCTTAGTTGATTAACTGCCTAAAGTCAAACCCATGTTCTCAATATTAAAGCACAACTCCCACCTTATTTTTGGTTTTGTTTAAGAAGAGCAAACTTTTGCCACAAAGATACAAGAACAGTAAATATTGATCTTCTTGACGGATGGTGCACCTCACGCCACAGGCCATTCAAGCATCTGCTCATTACCACCCAGCCCTCCCCTTTGTGGGGAAATAATGCCAAGTGGCCTCCTGTGCTATCGACTGCAGATCGCAAATATTTAAAAGAAATAAATTTCTCTGAGTGAAAGCACCTTTCTTTGTTCTCCAACCCCCTTTCCTCCCAAGTCATGTTGATTTTGGGGCTGTGCACACTGCCAGCACCTGTACTTTCAATTGTTTGCTTGCCAAGATCGCTGTGGTTTTCTTGCTTGGTTTTAGGGACCATTATAAGTACAGTAGCCAATGAAGGTGTGTTTTCTTTCTCTCTTGGCAATCTGTAAGGGAAGCATCAGCTTCAGGACACCTAGCAGCAACAGTAATTAGAGGGCACAGGAAGAGAGGAACAGAAATTGGAACTCCTCTATCTGAGTACTTGTCCCCTAAGATGATGAAAAGTGGACCACTGCCACAGACCAAAAAGAAAGGTCTGGATTTCCTCAACAGCCTTATTACCTGGTAGAAAGTTTTAAACTTGGTTTTGCTGCATTCTTTGAGCATGATGACTTGCAATAAGAAATAAGAACGGGATTTCAGCAAGCAGAAATTTGAATTGTGCTCGAGAATTGGCCACTCAGAATATTACTCCAAGGGTCTAAATACAAATATTGAATAAAACTTCTAGTTCTTCAACATAAAACATCACCCACCATTCAAATGGTCTGTGTAAAGCTTCAGCCCTTCCTCTTATCAGAAGCTGACATCTCATTCAAAGGAAGTGTTGCAGCCTCTACCACCACCCCTGGGGAGGGTATTTGTTACTTTTCATTCCCCACATTATCTTTATTCTACTTTTAGGGAACAACCATTTGGGGGTCCACACAACTCAAAATCTTGATCCATGTGGTTTAAGTGAGTGATTCCCCCGAACTTCAGGGATAAAGCAAATGCTCAGATCTGACACAGCACATGAACATGCTGTTGGCTGCAGGGATTGAAGTTCAGACCCAACGGAATATAATGAGATTTCACTGGGACGTCCGGGATCCAGGTTTGACAGTGAAAGACTGCAGAGTCTGGAGCTGCCGCGGCCATCTCGCAAACATAAGGCAAGCGTCTGCCGGCTCTGAATTACTTTTCTGGTAAGACAGCTGGAGTTGGGTGAGCTGTGCTATGTTGCTGATCTGCCTGGTTTCCAGAGATCTGTATATGATCTGTATCTGCAGTCTCAGGTCATGGAACATGGTTATTTTTCACTCTGGGTAAAACTGATCAGTTCTGATAAAGGATGGTATTGATCAGGAAGATGCCCACTTTACCTGTGTTGTCAACATTTCCTAACCAGCTGATCCAAAAAATCCTGGGTAATTTACTTATTCCAAAAGTGAAAAAGATGATACTTACTACAAACCCTTACAGCTAAAATAAAGAGGTATTTTGGTTTTGTCAATGTATGCGGCGAGCCATGGAGTAAGAGCTGAAACCAGCCTCCCTTTTTGCACTGAATGGTGAAGATATCCATGGAATCACGTAAGTGTGCTGAACTATATGAAAATCATGAAGCCACCTTCCATTTCTTATAAAACCTCCACAAATTATAAGAGATGTCAGAGGAAACATGAAAATACTCTTGGATAAATTTAACCTTAAAATGAAATTCAGACTTACACAAAACAGATTTGTACAAAGAGTCAAATATGTTTAGGAAAATAGTTCTGTGAAAATTACCAACTCTGGATGTAATAAAATTTATATTTTGAAATAATTTCTCAGAAATGCATCCCATAAAATACTCAATAGTTTTAATAACAGCTGCATCAGCAGAAGGAGTTTTCTGAAAATTAAAAAATTATCAAAAATGGTTTGTGATCTCGACTATCCATTTGTACGTAACAGTAGGGCACTAAAAGGCTGACTGCAGACTCTGGACCACTTCAGCAGGACTTGCTTATCACTGGACTTCACTGTGGCGTGAAGCAGTGAGCCTGCCCTTCCCGCAACAGATTCCTCAATGTCTGAACGTGAAGGGTTTTTTCTCTGGTTTCTCCAGAGAAGACTACTCCAAACAGCAGCCCAGGAAATATTTGCTTGGCTGATGGCATTCTGGGAACAGAATAGGAGAAAGGGCCACTATCTAAAATTTCAAGAAACCCATTTGGAGATCCTAATTCATCTCTGAGCCCAGTGCCCTGAGGTTGGGAGCTTCTCTAACTTAATTTTGCTGGAGAATAAATCCTTATCCTGACTCTACAGGGTAAGCCAAGAAAAATGGAGCTCTGTAACCAGACCATTACCAGCCCTTGGTTTTAGCCCTGGGCCTGGTCCCTGCTTTAGAAGATATGTGAAATTTTTGAGTTCCAGGTTTCTTGGGGGTAGAGTGAGTTGACTCACTTTTTCTTGTAGGACCCCTGTATAGACTTGCACTGGGAATCATTCCTTCTGAGAAGTGAGTGGCCACTTTTTAAGCAACTTGACAGCTTCCAAAAAAATGTTGAAATTGCTCACTTGACGCAACCTCCTTTGTCTTTGTTTTTCATCCTTGTGGGTGGATGCATTTAAGGCAGTGCTTCCCAATTCTTTCAAAGTCATGAGAGACAAAAAAGCATTTGTAGGGAACACTGGGGTAAATGGATGACACTATTCAAGGCCAAGGACTACTTATCTGACCTTACCTGCTATCCCAGCCCCACAGCACCACCAAAAGAACTGAATAGCTTAACATCTCTGCCTACCTGCAACTCAATTGTAGCACAACATTCGGGAGGCTCTGTTCTACTATTAATTTTGAGGGATTTAGGGAGACAGAGAGGAGATAAATAGGTGTAGTCAGTCTACCATGTTTAACAAGCTACCCCTCACTGCTCACTCCTCTATACTGTCCAGTTTAGATGATTTTCCCCCCTGTGGACAATCCATCTCATGGTCCTGGAGTATCCATGTAGCTCTTCTAAATGGCATCTCCTTGAGAGGTCTCACCAGGAACATCATTGGGGCCAACTACTTCTCTGTGATGTTCTCCCCGGAAGCAGTGAAGGTGATTTCTCTTACCCCAATCCCCCCACCCCAGGGCAAATATCTCGCTCCATAATGAGTCACTTAAGTCACAGGAGCCTGAACCCCAGACAGATTCAGCCTGGTCCCTGGTGATTGGAGGAAGAGGGGCATCTACCCAGCCAATGAAGTAGAACCACAGTGAAGGCAAAGGGAATAATGTAAAAGAAGCTAACGTGCAGCTTGGCAGGACAGCATAACATAGTACTCCAGACCACGGGATTTGGAATTAATAATACCTGAGCTGGAATCCTGCCTCCACTATTTACCAGATATGTGTTCCTAGGAAAATTATTCTATCTCTTTAAGCTTCAACATCCCTATCTGAAAAACAGGATTTCAGAGACATTCCCATTGCTATGAATGTTTAAGTGAGAAAGTAACTGCAAAGTGCCTCGCACAGAGGTGGTGAGGGAATGGGTGGAAAGAAAATATTGATGAAGGGTGAAAATGAAAAAGATAATGTCCACAAAGAAAGAAAGAGAGGGTCTTATAAAAAAAATTAAACACAGAATAAAAGGGACTGAGGCTACAGTTTACAAACACGCAGATACTTAGGCCCCCACCATCCACATAGAAACAGAACATAGATATAGATATATAACATATAAAACAGGATACATAAAAACATGCATTTATCAGTAGTATCTGAGGTCCTTCTATGTGACAGTGGTTCCAGGAAGTAGCTTCCTGATGTTGTTTTCCAGGAGAGGAACAAAGTTACTATCTCCAGTTAGTTATTAATTAGTCCTTCCAATGAGGTTGGGCATCCTCGTCTATTGTTAGTCCTCTTTTTACAAGACCAGAAATAAAAATACAACCAATCTCCCATCTTATCGTCTGTGTCACTCAGATGCCAGCCCATGTATTATTTTATGTAGCAAAAAGAGCCCAAGGTGAGTATTTAAGACTAATGCGTTGAGGGATGTATATGTGTGCAGGACCCAACCAGCACACACTTGTAACTATGTACCCTGAAGTGTCAAAGGGAAAAAAATGACTAAAGTGGGAGAAAACATAAAAGGTCAATGCCTTCTTGACAACTATGGGGGATATATGTTATTAAACCTACAGATGTTGCTTCTCAAGAAAATATAAACTCAAGTTCCTACCAGGGTCTCCTTACTGTTGGGGTTTAGCCTGTACTCGAACAAAGGAATCATAATTCAATTATCCAATGATTTATTACAAAACACTTTGCCCACACTGGCTATTTCGATGTGTAAACATCGGAGTATTACACTCCCTCTGTCCCAGGCTTCGCATTTCAGATTTCATTAGCCAATAAAGCCAGGTTTATTTATAATAAAGTTAAGCCCTTCAAACCACTGACCATGGAAACCAGATTTTGAAATAATTCAGATTTGTGTTTCTGTTCTTTCTAATTAAGGGTAATATCGGGAAGCACAGACAGTGGGTAGCATTGTTCGAGCACCATGGATTTAAGCAAGAAAATCTGATTATCAGCTCATGTCAGAAGCCAAGCGATAATGCAGCTCAGCATTTGTTTGGGTTTTTTCTTTGGCCAAAGATAATTACTGTTCGTGAGGCCTTACGTAAGTGTATCTAATATCTAAGGCCGTAAATTTATGAATAGCAAAGGCACACAATAGGCAAAGAAGAATTACTGTATTTATTATTTCTATGGCTTGTTCCACCATGATAATTTCATTATCTAGCAGTCAAACCTCTAAAATCAAAGTATAATTTCTTAAAGGACCAGAAGTTAAATATGCTGGCAAGATTTTCTGCCCAGTTTCCTCTGGTGAGAGTTATTTCTAACAAATTAGGAGTAGAACAGCCAGAACTTTAATAGGAAATTCACCAAAGGGGACTCAAGAGTTACGTACTGAGGTGACTGCACAAACAGATGCTACGCTTCTGCAGTGAGGTTTTTTTTTTTTCCATAAAATGTAATTTCTTCAACCTGCGCTGTTGATAATAAATGCAGTGCTTCCTACCAAACAACACCAAAAAACGTGAAAGTTGAAAAACACTTCTTGGCAAAGATGATCGTGTCAGAGTGAGTGTTGCTGAAATACAAACAACCCAAGTATGTATTACACAGAATAAATTCTGGGAACCCAGAAGGGAAAAATTTCTGGAACTAGGGGTTAGAAGTTTGATAAAATCAGATCTAATTATGAGGACGAGAAAAAGATCAAGTTGTGCAATTGCCAAAATAAGAATGCTGAGGTCCTCCAAAATATAAAGAAACAACTGCTTTTGGAAGAGAAAGCATGATTGTCCTTAATTGTAGATTTTCTTTTTAGGAATAAGTTGTATTATTTATGTACACTCATTATATTCCAGCAGTAACTAACACTTAATTATTGAGTACCTACTACAGTGCTCTAAACACTTTAGGCATGTTAACTCCTCAAAGCCTTATAGTAAAGTAACCCTATAAAATTGTTACTTTACTCTCCCCATTTTACAGAAGAGAAAACTGAGTCACAGAGAGGCTAAGTAACTTGCCCAGTTGGCTCCCACTACTCTAAACTTGATACAAAACTTTGTTAATTGTATCCATCCTCATAATTAGATTTGGCTTATATATCAAAACTTCTAACCTCTAGTTCAAGAAATTGTTCCCCTTTGGGTTCCCAGAATTCACTCTGTGTGATAGGTACTCAGGCTGCTTGTGTTCCAGCAATGCTCATTCTGACACCAATATGAAGCAAAAGGAAACGACCTATCAGGACCCATCAGACTAATCCCACTTCTGGCTCAGGCACCAACAACCAGCTCTCCAACCTTGGGCAAATCACTCAACTCAGTTGAATGGAAGTCAGATGGGAGCAACGTTCCCTTCCCTGTCTGTTTCCCACAGTCCCTGGGACAGGATGGAAAGTCTGAACGAGTTTTGAGAAGTGTGAAGAGTATACTGACAGGACAACGCCACTGGCGAAGGCTGGTAGCAGAGGGTGAAAGGTCCAAGGCAAAGCTCTTACAGTCTGAGTCTAGCACATTACCGTCATGACCCTGCTCTGCTCCTGAGCTCTTACTTGCAGCCGAGGTTTATTTGAGGGAGGGAAAAGAAAGGGGGAAGATCATCAGGGTAACAACAATGATGACAATGACAACAGGCACAACAGTAATAAACAAGTGCTCATCAGGACAAAGCAGCAGTGTGTGCTGTGGGTCACAGCACAGAGCCTGGAGCCAGACTGCCCAAGTTGGATCCTGGACCTACCGCTTGGGCAAGTTGCTTTGGTTTCCTCACCTGCAAAATGAGAGTAATAGTAGTTCCTATCCGGTAAGATATTTATGACAATTCAGTGACAATATTCATAGAGAAGAACATCCAGGTAGACACACACACACATATATACACACACATATATATACACACACATACATACACACACACACACACACACATTGGAGAGTTGTGAGTAGTAATATAACTAATCGTTTAGTGACAGGTGCCATCAACTCATTGGTTATTGTACTAGGAAGTTAAAAGATGGAATCACAGTTTTTCTTTGTTTCCACTTTTTGTCCTGATGAAAATGAGTGATTGTTTTCTACCTTGGCCAGAGAACGAGAGCAGGAACCTGTGTTTCACAATTTCTGTGGCTGATTTCATCTAGTTCTGTTTTTACACTTTAGTAACAAAAGGCTCTCTTGAGAACTGGAGAATCACCTTAGACTAGTGAGACTATAAAATTCCTAGAGGAAAACATAGGCAGCACACTCTCGGACATACATTACAGCAAGATATTTTTTGAACCAGCTCCTGGAGTAATGGAAATAAAAGAAAAAATAAACAAATGGATCTAATTAAACTTAAAAGCTTCAGCACAGCTAAGGATACCACCAACAAAACAAAAAGGCAACCTACAGAATGGGAGAAAATACTTGCAAATGATACAAATGACAAGGGACTAGTTTCCAAAATATACAAACAGCTTATACACCTTAATATCAAAAAACAAGCAACCCAATCCAAAAATGGGCAGAAAACCTAAACAAGCAATTTTCCAGTGAAGACATACAAATAGCCAACAGGTACATGAAAAAATGCTTGCCACTGCTAATTGTCAGACAAATGCAGATCAAAACTACAATGAGACATCACCTCACACCAGCCAGAATGGGCATCACTAAAAAATGATAGATGCTAGAGGGAGACTGTTCGTGGGAGTGTAAATTGGTGCAGCCACTATGGAGGACAGTATGTAGGTTCCTTAAAAAACTAAAAATAGACTTAACAAATGATCCAGCAATCCCACTCCTGGGCATATATCCAGGGAAAAATAAAATTCAAAAGGCACATGCACCTCAACGTTCATAGCAGTACTGTTTACAATAGCCAAGACATGGAAACAACCCAAATGTCCATCAACAAAAGACTGGATAAAGGAGATGTGGTATATTTATACAGTGGAATACTACTCAGCCAGAAAAAAGAATAAAATATAGCCATTTGCAGCAACATGGATGGACAAGGAGATCGTCATTCTAAGTGAAATGGGTCAGAAAGAGAAAGAAAAATGCCGTATGATATCACTTATATGTGGAATCTAAAAAATAGGACACAAATGAACTACTTATTATTTATAACTTAGATGATTGATTTCTTGAATATATATAAGCACATTTGACTGTCCTTTATGATTGTATTACTGCATTCTGTTGATTCTTATTTTGTGGTTGGCTTTATTCCTTTGATAACTATGTAAGTTTAAAAAGCTAAAGCTCTAATCTGTTCTTAAAAACAATGATCAGCACATATATGTAAACTAAAAAAAAAATCCCAATGGCATTTTTTGAAAAAATAGAAAAATTCATTCTAAAATTTTATGGATTCTCAAGGGAACTTAAGTAGCCAAAATAACCTTGAAAAAGAAGAACAAATTTGAAAGGTTCACACTTTAGAACATATTACATAGCTTAATAATCAAAACAGTGTGGTACTGGCATAAAGACAGACATATAGACTAATGGAATAGAATAGAGAGCCCAGAAATAAGCCCTTATATATATTGTCAAATGATCTTCAAAAAGAGTTCCAAGAGCACTCAATGGGGAAAGGACAGTCTCTAAAATCTGGTGTTGGAAAACTGGATATTCACAAGCAAAAGAATGAAGTTGGATCCTTATCCTGTACCATAGACCAAAATTCACTTTAAATGAACTAAAGAACTAACTATATGACTGAAAGCTGTAAAACTTCTAGAAGAAAGCATACAAAGAAATCTTCATGATATTAGATTTGGCAATCATTTCTTGGATATGACACCAAAGCATAGGCAAAAATAGACAAGACTACATCAAACTTAAAACTTCTGTGCATCAAAGAAGTAATCAACAGGGTAAAAGGCAACCTATGGAATGGAGAAAATATTAACAAATCATATATTTGATAAGAGGTTAATATCCAGAATTTGTAAAGAACTCTTACAATTCAATAACATTAAAACAAATGACCCAATTTTTTATTTGGGCAAATAGACATTGCCCAATTGAATAGATATTTCTCCAAAGATGATATACAAATGTCCAATAAGCATATGAAGAGATGCTAAACATTACTGATAATTAGACAAATACAAATCAAAGCCTCAAGAGATATTACATCAAACCCATTAGAATGGCTACTAATTAAAAAAAACTGAAAATAACAGGTGTTGGTAAAGATAGAGAGACATTAGAACCTTTGTGAACTATTCGTAGGATTATAAAATGCAATTGCTATTGAAACAGTATGGAAGTTCTTCATAAAATTAAAAATAGAACTACCATAGTATCTAGCATTTCTACTTCTGGATATAAATCCAAAAGAACTGAAATCAAGGTCTTAAAGAGAGATTTGCACATCCATGTTCATAGCAGCACTATTCATAATAACCAAGAGAAGGGAACAACCTGAATGTCCATCAACAAACGAATGGATAAACAAAATGTGTTATATATATAATGGAATATTATTTGGCCTTAAGAAAGGAGGAAATCCTGTCAATGCTACAATGTAGGTGAACGTTGAAGACATTATGCTAAGTGAAATAAACCAATCACAAGAAGACAAATACTGTATGATTCCACATACAGGAGGTATATAAAGTAGTCAAATTCATAGAAACAGAAAGTAGAATGGTGGTTACCAGGAGCAGGGGAGAGGAGGAAATGGGAAGTCATTGTTTAATGGGTATGGAGTTTCACTTTTGCAAGATGAATACATCTGGAGATCTGGTACACAACAATGTGAATATACTGAACACTGCTGAACTGTACACTCGAAGTGGTTGCGATGGTAAATATTATGTTATGTATTTTTACCACAACTAATAATGTAAAAATGAATAAGTAGAAGCTACTACAGAGGGGGTGGAAACTGAGCTGCCCAAAATGAATCCTGTGGCAATACACAGGTGCATGGGATGGAAAAGTAGATGAGACGGTGACTCACGCTCAGTGATGGAAGAAGCAGAGGACCAGGATCAGTGCCCAGGCACGGTGGTCCCTTCAGGCTCCTGCTGGGGGCATCACGGATGCACCAGTGAGGCACTGCCAGGGCTTCAGGGCAAATTCACCTGTACTGAATTTTATGTTTGCTCAGATTACTTTTTTTGATTGGTTCCCCAGGCATTAACTTTCCTCTGGCTTGTTTTTCTTGTTTTTACCATTTTGCTTTAAACTCTAGAAGGTTTTCCACAATTTTTTCTTGCAATCTTCTATTGAATCATTTACTGTCAGCAAGCATATTATTTGATTCCATGAATTCTTTCTGTTTGCTGGTTGCTTATTTTTTGAGGACACAGATGTTTCTTATTTTATGGATTTTCTCAGATTTTCCCAGAGGACACTAATTAGATTATATTTTTAGAGTGAAAATTTCCTTCTGGTTTCTGCATTATGCCTGTTTCCCGTGATGCCAGTATTTCTGTTGGATCTTCTGGCCCTTCTGTGCAGCTGGCTTTCCTTAAAATCTGGCAGTCCTTGATACGGTGGATAAAACCCTAGTTGGTGAATTTCCTCTCTCCTTGTGTAGATGTTCTTTTCTCATTAGAGAATTCTGGGCTTTGCTAAAGGCTGTGAGCTTGGTAGACATGGTCAAGGCATACGAACTGACTGGCTTCGCTGTAGGTGTGGGCGAGCTGCCTGGGGCTCTTCCAAATGTGAGAGTGAGAGGGCTTCGACCTAAGGCACCAATTCCCATACTAACAGTCCTAGTCCTCCCCTAAAAACTCTCACATTCCTTTTTTTTGTTTCTGTCCTGGAGAGAAAAACCTTGCCTGCAAATCACTCTTGTCTTCTCATCAATACCTAGCAGTGGAGTGACCTACCTGATTGGAGAGTTTGGAGAAAAAGAACTGAGCATTCCTGGCTTAGTGAACTCTCCTCCTTTATCTTTGGGTCCACAGAAAGCAGGTTGCTCCCCTATGCCTTTAGTCATGAGGTAAACTTATCGGGAAGTGTCTGTGGTCCCCCACCCCACGAGGGAAGTCGGCCACTTCCAGGAGCTGCCATGGTGGCTCAGGGAAGCCTGCTTTCTGGGGGGTCAGAAGAGAAAGTCCATTTTTGCCACACGCTTAAATCATATTCCTAACCTGCTGCTTTAATTTCTTTCAGCAAATGCCCCCATCTCTCTCACTAGTTCAAAGTTCATGCAAAGAAAAAAGGAGTGTTATGTATTGATTCTTTAGATCCCCAATAGGTACATTTGTCTGGGTTTTGTGTGTTTGCTTGTTTTTGCTTCTTTGTTTTATTTTGTTTGGTTTTATTTTTGTTTTTGTTTTCTGGTCCATTCAGTAACAAACCCATTCTTCGTTTTGTGGGGAGGAAATTCTCCACTGGGAGGCAGCACCCAGTAGAAACTGGAGGGGAAAAAACCCTGTGGTGTCTCCCCAACCACTGGCATCAGGCACATGTCTGAACGTCTGTTTCTTAACCTATAGGGATACTTTAGTTGCTGTTTTCCAAACCCAGCTCTCTAGATTCATACAGACACTATGGACCCCTAATGTCCTGCCTGCAATCTGAAAATGGAAAGGTCCTCCCTGATTCACTCCCCAGGTTTATTTTGAGGAATTAAACCACTCAGTGATTTAACTTTGATCTGCTCTTTGGTCTGTGCACTGTTCCCCTCCGAACAGCTTTCGTGCAATTATTTAGAAGCTGTTTTCTCCACAATCTTATATTTCTAAAGCTTGTTGAGGCAAGAAACATAACTGCTCCTTGGGACAGTTCTTCCACTTAAGAGAAACTTTGCTATTTCATTTATGAGAAAGACAAATGATATCACTAAATACATCTGTTTTTTTAAACTATAAAAATAATGAGTGCTCACTCTAAAAATCTTAAACAGTATAGAAGAGCATGCGACTTTTACCGCTCTCAAGAGGTAATTAACATTACAAAAATGTTCCAGTGTTGCTTTCAGAAAGTTTTGACACATATATATAGTGCCATTATACACACACACTTTTATTTTTACACAAGTGAGATCACAATGTAACCTAGATAAAGCTGTTTCCTCCTGGTCCACTTCAGTACGAGTGTCACAAGAAAGCAAGCCCAAGCCCTACATCCAAAAACGAGTTAGAAGCTAACTAAAATCTTTACATTGGTCATTCAAAACAAACAAACAAACCAGAAGTATTGCCTCGCATGGCAAATAGCAATGTGTTCTGAAATCTCTTCTCACCTCTTCCCCTTTTCCTTGAAGTCTCACACATCACAGCACAGTGACCTCTCTTCCACTCTCTTTCTCCCCTTTTTCTTGCTCTCACCCACTTTCTTCTCCCTACCAAAAAACATCCCCTCAAAACTCAATCCAAGATCCCCCCAGTCTTTCCCCGTTGTTCCTGCCTCTCCTGTATAATTTTTTTGTTTTATCCCTTAGGAGCTTCTGTCCATTCGAAAATTACTTGTCTTCCTAGGATTCTTTCTGTTCTTTTCTATACCCATTACTGGTTTAGCCCAACAGAACGTCAGCCATGGTGGGTGGGTCTAAGCAACACACGAGCGTCTCTCTTCCAAGGCCAGTGGAGAGGTCAAGATTATGAATACACACATGCACCTTGTCCTTGTCACAAAATGATACTCACTGTCTTCCATTTGCTGCTCCTACTTGTAAATTCACCCTGGCCATGTTTGCTCATCAACACACAGCATTTGGAATCATTCATTTTAAAAGGACATAGTATTTTACAGTATATTCTTAATAAAATATGCATGTAGCCAGTCCCTGCTGATAAATATATAGGTTGTTTCTCGATTTTTGGCTGTCACAAGGAATGCTGTAAGGAATTAGCCTTGTAAACCTATTTCTTTACACGTGAGGAAGTGTGATGTGCACTTGGCAAACACTGAATTGCGTCTCTCTGGCTTAGCTTCACATAACGTAATAACAATGAATACATATTCTTTAAATCTGAATGAATGAATGAGTGAGTGAGTGAATGAATGAGTGAAAAAGTTACCAAGTAACTGAGAGGGTGACAATTAAACCACAACCAAGGCAAATGATGTAGCAGTTAGACCTGTGTTATAGAATTTAACCTCTACTTAGCCACTCTTGAATTCAACTTTCCTCACCTGTACAATGGAGAAGTTGAAGGATTAGATGAGATAGTATCAAAAAGGTGCCTACCCCAGGGCAATGTAAGCTATTATTGTACTAAAATCATGCACGCCTGTAAACCATTCAAATACGTAGAGTTTGGGTGCTGTGAGCTTTTTGTGGACAGAAGTGCTTGAGAACCACAGTGCAGAAGAACTACCTCAAACCCTGGAGGGTGTCTCCACGACTCCAGTAGTTTGGGTAGTATTCACAGCACCACTGTGGGGATCGTTATTTGCCTTGATCTTCCAGTGACAACTTCAGACATTAATTTTGCAGGTACATATTTTCTTGTTCCTAAAAAAAAAACCTTACAATGACAGCTATGTAAACACTCTAAGCCTTAAGGAGTTTTTACATCATCTTAAGCAAAAGGTATTATTAAACAATTGCTTACATGCTAAATGATACCCAAAGAAAGCCAGTGGGAAGATCTTTGGAACCACATAGCCCTAAGTGTAAAGCCCAGCATTCATTCATTTATTTATTTGACACAAAATTTAAATGGCTTGAATGCCAGGCACCGTGTTCCTGTGGGTGAACAAATCTCCCACATTGTCACTTAAAAGAATTTAAGCCTTATCAAATGATTTAACTCTCTTTGTCTAGGGTGCAGTGCCACCTTTGTAAGACTCTCAGAAGGGTAATACATGTAAAGTGCACCGCAGTATTTAGTAAACGATGGTTTCTTCCTACTTTCCAACTAAGGGGTGAAGGTTGAAGGCAATCCACAAATATATTAACACACTCACAGAATTTAATGAAGGAAGCATTAACCCACAGGAGAATAAAGAGCAGAATAGCTACATCCCAAATTAAAGCTGGGAATTTCAGAGATCCTGGGACCTAGAACAGGCATATAGTAGATACTCAAAAATGTCTGTCGACTGAATTATTAATCAAGAATTCAAGTAAGGGGAGTCTCACATTTGACTGGAGGCATCTGGAAAACTAGAATTTTGAGCTACGTCCTTTCTGGGGTGCCAATCATTTCAGGTACAAATACTCATTAAAGTTTCAGGTCACCACTTTGTAGTTTATTTGCCCAGTCTTGAACTGCAGGTAGTTTCTTCTAATCTTCCATCATCTTCCAGAGATGGTTTGAAGGAACGGCCGAGTTAGGTGGATTTTATCAATATAGCTCTGTTGTGTTTTTTACTCTAAAGTATAATGTATAGACTAGCAAGTTAAGAAACACATATCACTGCCCAAAAAAATCCATTTTAAAATCTAAAGACTAAAAATTAACCAGTCACTTCATGTTTTTAGCAAACACACTTACCATTGTGTAGGGCTTTATTGTCCTCCCTAGTGAATAGAAGCTTTTAAAAATGTATACGCCTAGAACTGAATACCGTGTCAAATCTATTGGCACTGTGTGTTTAAACACCTGCATCTCATCATCGGCCCTTCATAATATTGTTAAACAATAATTATACTTATGATGAGTAATGAATCCAAATGTAATCTTCCTTGAGATGTGCTCGTTCCTGTGTTATAAGTAACCCATTAATAGTATATGAAAGCCACTCAGGTAAAACAGGATTCATAAATAAATTCATATAATACTCAACAACGTTTTTAAATGATTATAATAAACTGTAATGAGTTCACCTTCTGTATTAGAGAATTATGACCTTATTTTTCTGAGGATGATTGATTTCATCATTTTTGTTTACTAGGGTTCTAAATTTCACTTGCCTAATCAGATTTAAGCCAAAAAAAAGAGTTTTACTTTGAAAATTGACCAAGTTTAGTTTGATTTTTTTTCTCATATTGAAGTGAAAATGACTGCTTGAGATAAATGGTAAACTGGACTTTAAAACCAACGGAGATTATCATATTAAGTAAGTCATACAGAGAAAGACAAGTATATGACATCACTTATATACGGAATCTAAAAAGAAAAATGATACAAATTCTATCTACAAACCAGAAATAGATTCACAAACATAGAAAATAAACCATGGTTTATTGATACAAACTTAGCCCTCCTTTCTCATGACTCTAAGCCCTAAAACTCATCTGATCGATGTCACATCCACCATAAGTAAAGGAGGCTACTCGAACCCTGGTTAAGTACTCAAAGTCCCTGCCACTTACAATCTTCCTGAACCTGTCATTAATGTGAGCCTTTGATCCTCAGGCATCAAGTTTATCACAAGAGAGGGATAGCATAATCCAAAATATAGCAACTGCTCCTGCAGTGTGTGACTGCTTAAAAGACACTGAGTAGGCTGAAGTCACACCTTCTCTTTTCAACTATTTTTGCTGCAGCCATCATGAAGCAAACCAGCTTTGAAGGGGTTTGAACATTCACACACACTGGAGTGTTGACAGAGCCTCCAGGTGTCAGACCTGGGAGGGCATCCTGAGAACCAGGCCAGGCTGCCCAGACACCCCTCCTTCAGAACCCTGATCTCCTGGGGGAAATCCACACCTGCTAGCTCTTCTCTCACCTCCAAGAAGTCAGCAGGAATGGTCCTGTTAAATCCAAGTCATATCCAGCCACTCACAGCCCTCCAGTGGCTCCTCATCTCATACATAGTACAGGAAGCCTGGTAAACTGAACAGAATAGGGGCCCTCGTAACTGTAATTATTCTGGAACAACAAAGAGAGTAAACCTGGACTGTTAAGCAAACACAGGGTGTCCCTATACCTTCTCATACTTCATCTACTACTCACTCTACTCCAGCCCCTCTGCTATTCCTTCAATATCCCAGGCTTGTTATTGTCTCAGGACATTTGCACTTGCTACTGCCCCTGCCTGGAACACGCCTGCTCTTATATCTTCATGGTTTGGTCCTTCATCTCCTTCCCTCTTTACAAAATAGTATTATTAGTGTCCCAGGACCACCGTATATTAAAAGAGGGGAGTCCTTTGATTCCCCTCCCACACACACACACTTATCCCACTTGGGTTCTTTATCACTATCAAACTATCATACATTCTATTGATTTGTGTATTGTCTATCTTCCTTAGGGCCTCCAGACAATTGTGCAGGTTATCCTCAAGCCCACATTCCACTTGTGAAGCCTGACATAAGGGCTTGGGTTAATCAGCCTGGAGAAGGCAGACCCTTCCATCCATAATGGGTACCATTCTCCAATTTGTAAAAAGGTCTATAGATCCTAACAGTGGCCCTGGTCTCCCCCCACTTACAGAGGGATTATGCTTTCCTTCCCATCTCCATACAGCAAACCTCCCAGCCCAGAACTGTGGCACAGCATAGAGGATGGGTTAGGGGGTCAGGGTGAATTAAGAAGGAGTGCCAGGAAGACTACTGTAGATTCCCTTTTCCTTCTGTGTTTGGGAGTAGGGAATGAGATTTGGCTCTATGTGAAATGCCATACCAGTGTCAGATCCACCATGACTGTTCTCCATCCCAAGATAGATCTCAGGATCTGCCCTCCCCTGAGGAAGAAGCCCAGAGGAGAGGAGGAGGGAATGGATCTCTCCCTTCTAACACGCAAGTTCCAGGTGAATTCCTGCTTTATATTCTTTTTGCTACATATCTCTTTTTGAGGGTCTGGAAGCATTTGATGTCTTTCTTCTGAATTTTCTTAACTTGATTGTCAAAGGACCTGTATGCCAGCTCCATCCTTTCTCTTTCAAGAAATGAAAAACACAGCCCTTCCCTTGAGAGCCCTTCTATTTTCTACCCAATGTTCGTGTATTCATTCAACAAGCCATCCTACTAGTTTCAACAGAAGAGGTTGTCCTCAGGATAGGAAGACACAAAGGCAGGGAATTTGCCGAGGAATCCACTGTCCATGAAGATAAGGGGCCCAGAGAAGTCATGAGGCTCAGTCTAAAACCAGGCAGCATGTGCTGACCTCAGCTGCACTCCCAGGTGCTGTTTTCAAGTCTTCATGCATCTCAGATCTCTCTGGAGTCATACTGCTCCTTCTTGAAACACAGTCTTTAGAAATTCCTTTCATCATGATCTGTTGGTGGTGAAATATCTCAGTTTGCACTTATCTTAAAATATCTTTTGTTCATCCCCATCCTTGAAAGATCATTTTGCTAGTTACACAATGTTAGTTTACTCTCAACACACTAAAGATGTTATTTCACTGTCTTTGGCCTCCAGCATTGCTGATGGAAATTCCACTTCTGGTCCGATTTTCTTTCCTCTGTATGTGTCTTTTCTCTCCACTTTCTTACAATTGCATCCCCAGTATCTGGCACAAAATTTTTAATAGCACCACTTACAGAGCATTTACTATGTTCCACGCACAGTTGTAAGTGTTTTACATCATTTCATCTCTATTTTTATAGTTTTAATATACAAAACAGAAAATTTAACTTTGTAAGCATTTTTGAGTATATAATTTAGTGGCATTAAGTATATTCACAATATTGTGCAGTAGTCATCATCACTATTTCCAGAATTTTTTCATCATCCCAAACAGAAACTCTGTGTCCCTTAAGTGGTAACTCCCTTTTAGCCCCTTCCCTCAGTCCCAGGTAACCTCCATTCTACTTTCTGTCTCTATGAATTTGACTATTTTGGATACCATATATGAATGGAATCATACAATATTTTTTACCTAGAATGTTTCCAAGGTTTATCCATGTTATAGCAAATATCAAAACTTCATTCTTTTTATAGCTGAATAATATCCTATTATATGGATATACCACATTATGATTATTTGTTCATCCACTGATGACACTAGGTTGTTTCTACATTCTGGCTATTGTGATTAATGCTGCTATAAACACTGGCATACTCACATCTGTTTGAGTCTCTGATTTCAGCTCTTTGGGGTATACAACCACAGAGGTGACTACATTACTTTATATTCCCACTAGCAAGGCACAAGGGTTCCAATTTCTCCACGTCCTTGCCAAAACTTGTCCTTTTTTATTTTTTTAATAAAAGCTATCCTAGTGAGTGTAAAGAATTATCTTATTGTGGTTTTAATTTGCATTTCCCCAGTGGCTAATGATTTTGAGTATATTTTCATATGCTTGTTGGCCATTGGTATATATTCTTAGGACACATGTCTATTCAAGTCATTTTCCCATTTTTAATCCAATTATTTGTTTTTTGTTGTTGAGTTGTAGAGTTCGTTTTATGTTCTGGATATTAACCCCTTATCAGATATGATTTGAGAATACGTTCTCCCATTCTGTGGTTGTCTTTTCGCTGTCTTGATAGTGTACTTTGATGTACAAAAGTGTTTAATTTTGGTAAAGTCCAATCTATTATTTCTTTTATTACCCTGTGTCATATTTAAGAAATCACTGCCAAATCTATGGCAATGGTCAAAGATTTTTCTATATGAAGATTTTCCCCTATGTTTTCTTGTAAGAGTTTTAAGTTTTAGCTTTTACATTTAGGCTTTTGATCCACTCTGAGTTAATTTTTCATATCGTGTAGATCCAGTTTCATTCTTTGGCATATGAATATACAGTTCTCCCAGCAAAGTTTATTGAAAAGACTGTCTTTTCTCCATTGAATTGTCTTAACACCTTTGTCAAAAATCAACTGACCATACGTGTGAGAGTTTATTTTGGGGCTTTCAGTTATGGTCTATATGGTCAATATGTTTATCCTTATGACAGTACCATACTGTTTAGATAACTGAATCTTTGTAGTAAGTTTTAAAATCAGGAAGTGTGAGCCCTTCATATTTGTAACTCTTTTTCAAGATTGTTTTGGTTATTTGGGGTTCCTTGAGATTCCATGTGAATTTAGGATGAATTTTTCTATTTCTTAAAAAAATGGGATTTTGATAGGGATTTGCATTAAATTTGTAGGTCACTTTGAGTAGTATTACCACATTAGTAATGCCTAGTCTTCCAATCTGTGAACACAGGATGTCTTTGCATTTATTTAGGTCTCCTTTAATTTCCTTCATCATTGTTTTTAGTTTTCAACATACAAATCCTTCACTTCCTTGGTTAAATTTATTCATAAGTATTTTATCCTTTTTTATGCTATTGTAAATAGAATTATTTTCTCAATTTCCCTTCCAGATTGTACATTGCTAGTGTACAGAAATACAACTGATTTTTACATGTTGATTTTGTATGCTCAACTTTTCTGAGTGTGCTTATTAGCTCTTACTCATTTAGTCTTGAAATAAATCTGTGGATACTATCAATGCCCAGGCACTTGTATCAGGAGCCAGAGTCATAAATGAGTAACAAGTGAGGAAAGGGCAGGAAGCACTTTGCCAGGAGAAGAAACTCCAACTTCGAGTCTCTGGCACAGAAGTAGCTCCAGTGCAAGCTATGGCATCCCATTCTCAGTGGTGGGGGTGGAGGCAGGTGGTAGCAGGGATCACATCAGTTCTGCAGTGTCCTTTAGGCTGTTCTAAGAAGCCTACCCTTGGGTCTGGTTCCCTAACCCTCCAGATGATCCTGTGAACCACTCAGTTTTCTCTCATTCAATCCATTTACTGATCAGTCAACCAGAGTCAGCTTCTGTTGTCTGCAAATAAGAATCCTATTGATACTGTATCAACAACAGCACACACCACCATTCTCTTATCCAACGTTTTCTTTATATTATTTACCTCTACTGACCTATTTGTTTGTTATCTGGCTCTGACATGGGACTGAAAGCTCTATGAGGACAGGGTCTTTCATTTGTCCACTGCTGTATGACTAAAACAATGCCTGGTATGTGTACATTGCATTTAACACAATTTGTTGAATGAATGAAACATCTAACTCATTTAACCCTGACAACAACCCAGGTCTGTCAAAAGCCAAAACCTATGATGTTTATCCACAGCCTATGATGCCACTTCTGAAATATAACCCTTTCCAGATCTACACTCTATGATTCTAGGCAGAGCAAGTTCCTAGACATCAGCAGAGTCCCTAGAGGGACCTCCTCCAGGTGTGCAGATATGTGCCTTGTATCATTTCTGCAGGACACTGATTTGCCAGCTATCATCTGGGACAATTATTATTTTTCTTCCAAAGTGAATGGACATTCCTCTATTTTTCTTTCAGACTTTCATAATGGGTATCAGAAAAGCCAAACTTAAATGTCTGCAGAAGCACTGAGTTGAATATAAAAGTTGTCCCCAGCCCATCTCAGTCACAGCTGGATTACTCCCCTGCTGAAATCACAGAGACAGAGAATGAGCTCACCATCGTGGCATGCTGAGATGAAGACACTCCACCTTACAAATTACTTACTCAGAAAAGATCTGAAAAATGCCTTCCTCTCCAAATCTAACTCCTTTATACACCTGCTGAGAAAATGATGCTCTTTTCCAGAACACAAGTTCCATGACCTGCCCTACATTTACCTACTTCTTACAGCCCTCAGTTCACCCGCAGCACGGCTGCCTCCTGGTTCATTCTTTCAAACACCCATTTCAACACTTGCTGTGGAAAGGATGCATGCCAAGGTTACTACCTGTTTATGACGAACTCTCTTAAAGCTTTGTCTATGCTAAACCACCACAGCTTGTATGCAAACCTTGAGTGGCATATAACTTTACAATACATGTTTAATGTATGATCCCTGATTTGGCTATGATTTGAAACCTGGAACCAATTGAAAGCATACTTTCCAGAAAGCAGTGTATTTTTCTCCACAAATGTTGGCAATTGTGTCCCAACAATGCTGCCAGGAAAAGCTGTAGCAGAGCAAAGGGAAAGCAAGCACTGGAGAGGTGGAATTAGCACACCCACTGCTCATTGTGAGGTACAGATGGAATCCCCCCTTCCATCTCTGTGCCTTGAGGTGGGGCCCAACTACTGAGGCTGACTCCTCACCACAGCAGAGCAAATTTCATCCAGTGTGGGGCTGTGTGCTGGGAAAGACTGGTGGCAGCAGTGGTACTGATGTGGGAGCTTCAAGACCAAAGCAAGGTCATTCCAAGAACCAAAGCTAAACACAGCAATAGAAAAGGAGGACAGAGGCTCACCTGGGTATTTCCAGCACCTGAAGAATGCTCAGCTCATTCCTTCATTTATTCAACAAATACCAAGTTGATATTCAACAAATATCAAGCATCTACCCATGCACCAGATATCCTGCCGGGAGCTGAGAATCTGACCCAAAGTAAGACAGACAGCCTAGGTCCCACCCTTATGGAGCTCACATTTAGCACATAGCAGGCACTGAATCAACATTGCTGAATTAACCAATTGAGAAAATGACTGAATTGACACTTCTCTATTTTCTAGTATGGTATCTTCACCTGCCGCATTACAAGATAAAAAGAATGATGATTTCAAATGAGTTGCCAAAAAGTTGGTCAACTGTATAGCACAGAGAATTCTATTCAGTACCTTGTAACAGCCTATGATGAAAAATATGAAAAGGAATATATATACACACACACACATATACATATAAATGTATAACTGAACCAATATGCTGTATACCAGAAATTAACACAACCTTGTTAAGTCGACTATACTTCAATTAAAAAAAAGAAGTTGGCCAAGATATTTTAAATTTAGTAGGAAGACTTCTAAAGACTTTATATATATAAAGGCTTTATATCCACTATAATTAATGATAACTGTTGTGTATAGTGTTTCTTTACATATTAATTAAAGATAGTATGAAATCATGATTAGACTTGAAAAAATAATATTCACTTCCTTGTCTCATTTGTTTTTAAATTTGATGGGATATGTATTTTATAATATATTTATAATTTATAAATACATTAGGATATAGTTCATAACACTCTAATGGAGTTGTACATCTACATAAATAAATGTAAGTAGATTGCAGACAGGCACTCAATTTTTTTTTTCATTACTAGGAGTTTGCAATTAAAATTTGGACAGTGTTGTTTTACATCTTTAGACACAGACTAGCTGGTGAGTAATTCCAAATCAGATTACTTAGGAAAGCTCCAATCCCACCAAACCAGGTTTCACTAGTTCTGAGGCAAGTCGGGCTGTGATGTGAAAGAAGGGAGGGAGCGAAGTGCATTGCTGGGAGACAGAACGGGACGTGCAGAGGACAGAGGGAGGAGTGAAGGTGCTTGGAGAGCTGGAGCAGAGAGACTGCAGAGAAATGGATGAGTGACGAGGCCAGGAAAGGAGAGGGGCTCAGATTGCATAAGGTCTTAGAGCCATAATGAAGACTTTTGGATTTTATTGGAAGTTACATCAAAGCCCATTGGAAGTTTGTGAGTAGAAGAATGGTATGATCTATTCATATTTTTGGAAACATTACCAAGTCCTTCAATCCAGCTTTGACCTGGAATATATTTTCACCACCAATGGTCTGATTTGTCTGTCTGTGTCTCAAACGGCTGCAAACTGGGAAGGGAAAACAAAGGTATGTAGATTTATCCCCTAAGTGACACTATCTATCACACTGAACACATAATTCATTCTATGACTTAATTTACCCACACAGCATCAAGTTATTGAGATTTATCCTTGATGGTATGTGTAGTTTTAACTCATTCCTTTAAACTACTTGCAAGTCCCTTATAAATATGCCGCAATGTATTTATTTCCTCTCCTGTTAATGGACTAAGTATGTGTTTTAAGTTTTTCATTATCGAAAATCAGCACAACAAAAAACTTTCTTCTGTATGTTTCCTTGAGTACACGTAGTCTCTATATTTGTAACTGGTGGGAAATTGTTGGGTCAAAGGTGTTTGCATTCTACAGTTGTGGTAAATCATGAAAATGCTCTCCAAAGTGATTCTGCAGCAGTGCAAGACTGCTCATTTCTCTACACATTTGCCATCAGTTGTTGTTATAAGATTTTTTAAATTTATATCCACCAATGGATATAAGTAAGCCTGAACATCAATTAAAACATTTATCAGATAATCAGCTTTCCTCCTTGTGAATTGCCAGTTCATATCTTTTGCTGTTCTTCTACCCCGTAACTTATCTTTTTCTTACCAACTGGTATGAATTCTCTGTAAATTTTAGATGTCAATCCCTTGTTAATGTTTGCTTTCCAAATATCTATTGTTAATTCATCTTTTCCCTTTTGTTACAAATCTTGGTGAACAAAACGTTCTAATTTTAAAATTTATGAACATACTCTTAAAAGTTTGTGATTTATATTTCTTGTTTAAGAAAACCTTCCTAAGCATTAACATCAAAAAATATTTTTTATTTTCTTCTAAATGCTATTCCTTTCATGTATAGGTCTTAAAATCACCCAAAGTTTACTTTTCTATATGCTGTGAAGGAGGCATAAAACTTCACCTTTTTTCTTTAGGGATAGCCAGTTGTTTAAGGCACTGTACTAGAGAATTCTTCCTTTCCCCATCAGGGTCTAATGCCCCTTCTCACACATCAGATTTTATATATTCTATTCTGTTCCACTGTCCTATACTTGAGCCAATAGCTCACTGTCTCATTACTATAGCTTTATGAAAGTCTTGCTATCTAATACAAGTTCCCATACTTTGTTCTTCATAACGCTTTAAGTCCTTGACCTTCCATACAACTTGTAGGTTCAGCTCTTTAACCTCATCAAAAACACTATAATTATTTCTCATTTGTCAGCACAGAGTCTCTTCCTTTATTCAGGCCCTTCTTTATGTTCTTAAGTAGTGTTCTGTACTTTTCTTCATAAATGTCTTACAAATGTTTTGTTAGATTTAGTCTGAGCTAACTAATAGTTTTGGTTTCAATAATTTATAAGTTTTAATAATTTGGAGATAGTTTTCAAGGTAAATCATCAATATTGTCCTTTTCCCCCAATTCTTGTGGTTCTTCTTTTTTTTCCTTATATTTCATTGCTTTGTACCCCCAGGACACTATTGAACAGAAGCAACAATAGTAGACATTCTGGTTTTCCCTACTTTAATAGAAATGTGTTCAAAGGCTCACTCTTAAGTCTGATTCTTTTTTCTGTAAGATTTTTACACATTTTTTTTTCAGGTTAAGGAAGTTTCTTTCTATTCCCAGTTTTCTAAAATGTTTTGCTCTCCCATGAATTACTGTTGAAATGTTTATTGGGATGCTTGTATGATTTTACTCCCTTAATCTATTAATGTACATTTCATGAATTGATTTCTTTTATATTAAGCTATTCTTGCATCCCTAGAATAAGCCCTACTGGATTATGATGCATTTTATTGTCTACATTGCTGAATTTTATTTTGCTTGTAGTTAATTTAATATTTTCCATAAATGAAATTGATCCATAGTTTGTCCCACTTTATTCTCAGAGTTTTACTAACTTCAGAAAATGACTTCGGTAGCTTTTTCTCTTTCTCTATAGAAGGATTATCTGACATTCAAAGTTTTGCTAAAGCTCAGCTACAACACTCCCCAGGCATGCTATTTTTGAGGAAGTGAAAATTTCTGAATGTTGATTCAATAGTGTTTTTAATTTGTTCATATAAGTTACTCATAGTATTGACTCTTAATATTCTAAGTGTCCATTGTATTTGTAGTTACAATTCTTTTTTCATTCATAATGTTGTTTCTCCTTTATTTTTCTTAATCACCGTTGTTAGGCTTGACTATTTTATTCACTCCTTCCAATAATAAGCTTTTGGCTTTGTTGATTTTCACTAATTTCGCTATTTTTGTTTTCTATTTTGAAGATTTCTTATCTTAATATGATGAATTCCTTCTTTTTGCTTCCTTTGAATTTATTCTGTGTCTTGAATAATTCACCATGTTGAATGCTTAGCTCTTTAATTTTTGACCTTTATTTTTCTCTAATATGAGATTCAGGCATAAATTCACCTCCAGTAACCACATTAGGTGCATCTTTGTTGCTGTTTTTGTCATTTAATTCTGAGTATTTTTTTCCTTTTTATCATTAATTCTACTTTGACCCAGTAGTCAGTTTGAAGTAATTTTCTGGCAACTATACTTTGGATAATATTTTTGCTAATGATTTCTGTGGCAGAGATGTTTAGTCCCCTACCCCAACCTCCTCCATTCTCTTCATTCTTTATCAGAGAACCCTGAGTTTGAGGTCACAATGTGCCCAGGTAATGGACATTTCCCAGCCTCTCCTGCAGCTGGGTCTGATTGTAAGACCAAGTTCTGACTAATGAGATGTTAAGTATAAAGCGTTTCAAACTTAACATTCTCTCAACACAACTGTTAATGATCGCCACCAAAATCTATCCTCAAAGTCCCCACCAACTCCACCATTATCCATTCTAGTTGTTTTTTAAGCCAAAACCTTCTTGATTGCGTTTTTCTTCATACATCACATCCAATCCATTACCATGTCCTATCAGCTCTGTCTCCGAGATGTTTCTGAAATCTGACCACCTCCCACTCACTCAACTGCTATGAACCTAGTCTTAGCACCATCTTCCCTCATTGGAATATTCTAATAACTTTTTAAAGGGACTCAAGGCCTCTCAACTTCCCCCAAAATTCATCCTGCATAAGCAGCCAGTGAACCTCTTACAGAGTAAATCAGATCACTGCACCCCCTGCCATAAAATAAACTGTCGTACGGCCTCTGCCTTGCAACCAGAACAAAAGACAAACTCCTTTCATTGTCTGCCACTGGTCACCCAAGGCCCTGTTTGATCTGGCCCCTGTCCACTGCTCTGTCCAGTCCTGTGCTCTCCATTCCCGCTGCGCCTACCTTCTGTCAGTTCGCAGACCTGCAAAGCCCAGCCTGCCTCAGGATGCTCTTTCTGCTTGGAGCAGTCTGCCTCCTAGAACGTTCTGCCAACCAGAACTTTACTTGGGTGCTTCCTCACAGTTATGGACTTAAATGTCACCTCTTCAGAAAGGTCTTCCCGGGACACCCCACTCTAGCTAAAGCAGCAACCTCCTCACCACTCCCTGTCACCCTCAACCTCACTACCCCAATTTACCATCTTTACAACACTGCAGTTCTCATTAACTGCCATCACTTTTTTTTTTCCCTTATTTTCCACTATTTATTTTCCTCCCTATATGACAGGCTCCTAGAAGGCAAAGATTTTTTTCTTTTCAGTTGCTTTTGAAACAGCCCTCTGGCCACCACTGTTGGTCAGTTAATACAATATATAATGTCTAATATTGGAATATACACACACACCATATGATTTTGATGTATAATACATGGTCACATATTATATATGATGTCTAACATATAAAATATATTCTATATAATATATAATGTACCATGTATAATATACAATGTAAAATATATACTATGTAACAAAGTGTATAGTAGTAAATAAACTATAAACAATGACAATAATACAAAAGTCTCTCAAAGACACACATCTTAACATTTTTTAGTCCTACTTCTGTAACTCCACCAGCCATACAAACACACAGAGAAATAGACAGAAAGAAGAAGAAAGGGGGAAACATGAAAAAGGAGATGGGGGAAACATGAAAAAGAAGAAAGGGGGAAACATGAAAAAGGAGATAAAACCATTTGAAAGAGGATCCAGCTGATGCCAAGGAGTGGCAGGTACCCAAGTGGCACTCGTCTGTAAGTCTGAGAGGCATTATATGGCTGTAGCACAAGCTAATTAGCATCGTATGATTCTCACCATCACCTGCATCACTCTTGCCAAGTGAATGGACCTGTCGTCCCCCATCAAGAAGCATCGTGTTACTATATATAGAAAACCCTAAAAGGTCCACACAAAAGCTACTAGAGCTGATTGAAGAATTCAGCAAGGTAGCAGGTTACAAAATTAACATTCAAAAATCAGTTGCATTTCTTTACACTAACGATAAATCAACAGAAGAAGAAGGTAAAGAAACAATCCCCTTTAAAATAGCACCCAAAGTAATAAAATATCTGGGAATAAATCTAACCAAGGAGGTGAAAGAATTATACACAGAAAACTGTAAACCATTGATGAAGGAAATTAAAGAAGACTTTAAAAAATGGAAAGCTATTCCATGCTCTTGGATTGGAAGAATCAATATTGTTAAAATGGTCACACTGCCCAAGGCAATCTACAGATTTAATGCAATCCCTATCCAATTACCCAGGACATATTTCACAGAACTAGAAAAAATCATAATAAAATTCATATGGAACCATCAAAGACCTAGAATTGCCAAAGCATTACTGAAGAGAAAGAAAGAGGCTGGAGGAATAACTCTCCCAGACTTCAGACAATACTATAGAGCTACAGTCATCAAGACAGCATGGTATTGGTACCAAAACAGACATATAGACCAATGGAACAGAATAGAGAGCCCAGAAATGAACCCACAAACTTTTGGTCAACTCATCTTTGACAAAGGAGGCAAGAATATACATTGGAATAAAGACAGTCTCTTCAGCAAATGGTGTTGGGAAAACTGGACAGCAGCATGTAAAACAATGAAGCTAGAACACTCCCTTACACCATATACAAAAATCAACTCAAAATGGATTAAAGACTTAAACATAAGACAAGATACAATAAACCTCCTAGAGGAAAACATAGGCAAAACATTATCTGACATACATCTCAAAAATTTTCTCCTAGAAGAAATAAAAGCAAGAATAAACAAATGGGACCTAATGAAACTTACAAGCTTCTGCACAGCAAAGGAAACCAGAAATAAAACAAGAAGAAAACCTACAGAATGGGAGAAAATTTTTGCAAGTGAAACCGACAAAGGCTTGATCTCCAGAATATATAAGCAGCTCATACGACTCAATAAGAAAAAAATAAACAACCCAATCCAAAAATGGGCAGAAGACCTAAACAAGCAATTCTCCAAGGAAGACATACAAATGATCAAAAAGCACATGAAAAAATGCTCAATATCACTAATTATCAGAGAATTGCAAATCAAAACTACAATGAGGTATCACCTCACACCAGTCAGAATGGCCGTCATTCAAATTCCACAAATGACAAATGCTGGAGAGGCTGTGGAGAAAGGGGAACCCTCCTACACTGCTGGTGGGAATGCAGTTTGGTACAGCCACTATGGAAAACAGTGTGGAGATTCCTCAAAAGACTAGGAATAGACTTACCATATGACCCAGGAATCCCACTCCTGGGCTTGTATCCAGAAGGAAATCTACTTCAGGATGACACCTGCACCCCAATGTTCATAGCAGCACTATTTACAATAGCCAAAACATAGAAACAGCCTAAATGTCCATCAACAGGTGACTGGATAAAGAAGAGGTGGTATATTTATACAATGGAATACTACTCAGCCATAAAAACCAACAACATAACGCCATTTGCAGCAACATGGATGCTCCTGGAGAATGTCATTCTAAATGAAGTAAGCCAGAAAGAGAAAGAAAAATACCATATGAGATCGCTCATATGTGGAATCTAAACAAAAACAAAAACAAACAAACAAACAAAAACAAAGCGTAAATAAAGGACAGAAATAGACTCACGGACAGAGAATACAGACTTGTGGTTACCAGGGGGGTGGAGGGTGGGAAGGGATAGACTGGGATTTCAAAATTGTAGAACAGACTACACTGTATAGCACAGGGAAATATACACAAAATGTTATGATAACTCACAGAGAAAAAATTGTGACAATGAGTGTGTATATGTCCATGAATAACTGAAAAATTGTGCTGAACACTGGAATTTGACACAACATTGTAAAATGATTATAAATCAATAAAAAATGTTAAAAAAATAAATAAATAAAATAAAATAAATACCTTAATAGAAAAAAAAAAAAAAAAGAAGCATCAGCTTCTCAGGGCCTTCGTGTACGAATGGTGGAACAGCAGCAACAAGGGGACTTGGTTGGAGTCTGTTTCCTCCACAACACAATCCATGCTGGGAGTCATGGAATCCCTTAGTTGCAAGGATTCTTAAGAGATCAATTACTTGAAGTCCAAATGGAAAAATAACTAATGGAACAGTATATCATAGATGCCTTATTTAGACATATTTCGGGGCTTTAGTGATATAAGAACAGCTAGAAAACCAGGTCATCATTTTCATCTTCCCACAGTGGCCTTTTTCTTTCATCTTAACATGTGATTTTCTGCATCTCTTGATTTCTACTCTTGAATTCTATTTCCAGTCACCATATGCTACTTTTCAGTAAGCAGCAATCTGAAGCAATTCTGCCCACCAATTTTGGAAAGTCAAGACTATAGAAGAGAAAATGAGAAGTGCCCCCTCCCCGTGTGCTTGGGACTTTCTGATTTCATCAGTGTCACTGAGCTCTGTGGTCCTCTCTAAAGGACAGTGCCATTCTCTTCATGGTAAATAGGAAGGAAATGAAGGCAGTTAGAGCCCTTAGGATGTAAATTTCAGTGTTGGCTGAAAGATTCTTTTTTTCCAAATCCTGCTTCTTAAACAAAGCCCTGGTGGGACTAAACCTGGGAAGCTACCACAGCTCCATGACAACCGGATGGGCCAGCCATGGCGACCATCTCCATGTGCACATCACAATCATTCACAGACATGCATACGCGCTGCAGGATAAACATCCACTTCGGCTCTCACAAACAGGAGAGTATTAACAATCAGTGAGTAGAAAGGTGGGCAGGGGAAGAATATCACTAACACATCAGCCTTTCACTTGATGAACTCAATTGTTTGTTTTTATTGATTATACTAGGATGAAATTATTGTCCTCTTTTCTGTATACTGGGCCACATATAAGCACTGCCCTTCTATTCTTGCTCACCAGATTAATAATATATTTTTCCCAGTGTACATATCTGTGTGTAAAGGAGAAGAGGGAAGTATGATTCTCAAGCAGGGGTCCTAAAGTTCTTCTAGCATTCTCCTTATTTTGAAATTTAAAAAATAAATCTACCAGTTATAAATTTTTTAAAATGAGGGGGAAATCTTCTATTAAGCAACTGACCCCAAAATTACACAATGGACCCAGTCCTACACAGTCACACTCTGCTTACTCACATTTGCATGGGATATCCTTCTCTCCCACAGGGATGCACTTTTCACAATGGGAATATAGCAGGAGGACTTCTGAAAGATTTGAAACAAGGCATTTAGTATCACTTCAATAATTCTCACAAAGATGTATTTCCATTCCTGAGATGATCTGGGGGCAGATCCGAATCTAATTTCCTTCTTTTTTATGGAATATTACTCAGTCATAAAAAAGAATGAACTTCTTACATTTGTAGCAACATGGATGGACCTACAGAATATTACGCTTAATGAAACAAGTCCTACAGACAAAGGCAAATACTGTATGATATCACTTGTATGTGGGATCTAAAAAATAATACAAATGAATGTATATAGCAAAACAGAAATAGATTCACAGATATAGAAAACAAACTAGTGGTTACTATGAGAAGGGGGAGGGGTAAATTATGGGTAGGAGGTCAAGAAATACAACCTACTATGTATAAAATAGATAAGCAACAAGGATATACTGTATAGCATAGGGAATTATAGCCATCCGCTTGTAATAACTTTAAATGAAGTATAATCTGTAAACACACTGAATCACTGTGCTGTATAATATAGTATTGTAAATCAATTATTCTTCAATTTAAAAATTTTTCAAACAATGGCTGTTCATTCACTGAGTGCCTGATATTGTCAGGACACTGTCCCAGGTGCTAGGGGAAAAATAATAAGGCCAGACATATACAGTTCCTACCATCAAGAGTCCAGAGAAAGACACGGGTAGCAACTATAGAATTATACAAATAAACGTAAAATTTCAACTGTGACAAAAGTTACAAATGACAAAGACAAAGATTTTGAGAACACTGTGATATATTAGAATGAAATGGAATTAAACATTTATACTCTGAAAAGTGCCTTTGAGGTATCATTCACTGGAGTAAATGAAGTTTGTTTCTTTGTCCCACTGATGCTAAGCCAGGCTCCATGATTTGCTCTGACCAATGACATGTTCGCAGACATGACATGAGCAGAGGTTTCAAATGTATATGAAAAGTCTGGCTTTGAGACAGGAGGGAAGGGGGCAGGGCACAACCATTAAAAGAATGACACAGCAACTAGCACCAAGATGGCAAAAGATTCAACTCCCAGTAGAGCTTGAGTTTCATTATATGCTCACTGTAATACATTAACATGCTAAATGGCACTCCAACAGGTGCCATGACAGTTCCTAGGCTGGCCATAAAAGGTTAAAAAAAGTGGGTGATGGCCCAACTCCTGAGAATCCAAGCCGCTTCCCCAAAGTAGTTGGCATAATCCTACCATTTGTTAGCAAGTGAAGTTACCATTATCGAGCCCATAAAAACTAACAACCCCACACCCCACAGCCTCTCTCTCACTCACTCTCTCACCCTCAGAGATAGCCCAAGCTCTGTCTATGGAGTGTGTATCTCTCTTAGTAAATCTACCTTCAACCTACTATGGCTCGCTCTTGAATTCTTTCCTGCGTGAAGCCAAGGACCCTCACTTGATGGGGTGTGTCCCTGGGACTCGCCTGGGACCTGGGACATGGACACCCTCTCACGCCCCATTTTCCTGTATCAGCTTGACCTCTTGCATTTCTGTCTTAGAAAAAAAAATGCCCGAGGCAGCTACTGGTCCTAAAATGAAGAGACACATATAACAGACAAACCTAACCCACAGCCTCAAGCCAACCCAGCAGAGCCCAGCAGACTCATAGGCAATCCAAAGACTTCAGAAAAAGAATAAAAAATGAATACTGCTGGTGGAAAGCCACTGATTTTGAAATTGTTTGTTACACAGAACTATGAAAGAATCTTGACTGACTCAAATATATAATATATACAGTAGATCCATTCAGGGAGGACAGGAAAGGCACCCCTGAGGATGTGACAATGGTAGGGAGCCTTGTAATTTTACTTAAAATAGCAAACCTTAATAAGACAGCATCAGGATTTATTTTCATACTTTTGCTTTTCAATTTGATGGTTTTTATTTGTTTGCTTAGTCATGGTCCTCAAGGTCCCTGACTTTTTGTTGGTCAATATTTGCTAATATAGAGCCTCAACATTTATTAGCCTGGCTAGCCTGGTGTCAAGAAGGAGGGACCCCAGAAGGGCTATGACCAGGACTTGAGCATATGTCTACATACCTAAGAAACAATGTGAGTCCACTACTTTCTTTCCTTAAAGTGATCAGAATCCAAAGCAGGAGATAGTAATCAAAGAATCACACAAACAAAGGCAACATTTCAATGATAGTAAATGTTATGTAAAAGAGATCCATAGGGTCCAGGAATACGCAGAGACAGGTGTATGCATTATGTAGACTTGGCCAGAACTGGAAGAAGGGACAACTGGCATCTCTGAAATCAAAGCACCAAGACTGAAGGAAGGTGACAAGAGACATAGAAGGAAATTACAGGTGGAAGAAGAAAGGTAAAATTACTGGAATCTGGAGGAAACCACTGGGGGGCCTAAAACCTTTCAGAGCACTGAAATTGAGTGGTGCTGTAAATGTAGCACACTGGTACTGCCTGGCAGGCACAGCTGGGGGCACGTGGGCCACACCTCTTCATCTTCCCATGAAGTCGGGAAATGTGTCTTTTACACAGTTGAAAAGAGAAGCTACTTTTTACAAAGCAAAAGAAGAATCAGGGATTGGAGTTTTCTGATCCCTGACATCAGCTTTGTGGCGGGCACCTGGTAAGCATCCAGTCAATGTGTTTAAGGAATATAGATGGACTCTGCCAGGATCCTAAAAGGAGTCACACAGTATAAGAACTGAAAGGAATCCTAAATCACCAACATTCTCATTGAGCAGATGAGGAATCGGCTCAAGATCACACAAGCATATAATGACAAGCCAGTCATCAGATTTCAGAGTCTGGACTCCAAGGTCCACCCCATAACCCTATATCCAGTTATCAGCATACATGGTCTTCAAAAATCTAGCTATCAGGTTTGCTTGGAAAAGCAAGCCATGTCTTCAAGGAGGAGAAGGAGTCTCATTTACAAAGCAAGAATCACCAGATGGAGAGTCAGGCTCACCTCCAAAACCTGCATCTCAGTTCTCCTCAGTGGACTTCCTGCCACTTACTCCAACAATGTCACCTCACACATGTGCCTGTCTTTTGAGCAGGTAACCCTTGCCTAGCATGGTCAGCACCAAGCAGTGAACGCTGTCCTGAACCCAAAATGCTCTGACACATTTCTTATTTCACTGGGGATTTCTCAGCACCACTGCTCAGAGTTATGCTTGATGTGGATGGAACAACTGGATGATATCAGTCACAGAATGCAAGACCAACAATGCCCCCTAAGGTTGTTCAGTGAGTCACTCAAACATCTGTAAGCAGCAGTCTTGAGATTTCTGCTCTCCAAACAACAAGCCGTCATGGTAGGCAGTAGTCTGAGGGACTCATGTGCTTTCTGACTGTTTCATCTTAATAGGAGACGCTTTCTAAAGGGTAAAGGCTCCTGCAAGAAGAAAGAAGAATCAGGGTTGGGGTTATCTGACACCTTAGGAAAGCTCTATCTTGAACTTTTAAAGCAAGCATAGAATGCAGGTAGACTTTTTTTTTTGTAACAAAAAAGCTATTGTAATCAACAAGCAAAAAAAAAAAAGGCTTGAAAGAATAAAGTAGCTGGGATATTCATTGCCAGTCATTAACCTGATTTTCTGATGAATATGGCATTAGGCATTCATTAACAATCATTTGTGTTTATGTTGAACAGTGGATGTATAATGAAGGTTGGTAAATGAAAGCAAAATTAAACCAGGGAATTTTGGACACTTATAAAGCAAGTAACTTGTTTGGCAGTAATTACACATTGAAAGCTAAATCAAGTGCATTTAGAAAGCCACAAGAGTCGCCACATAAACCAGAGGTGCTTTGCTCTAAAATAATGGAAGAACCTCTCTTTCTTTCAAAATGAAAGAGAAAGGCAAAAGTATGGTGTAAATGACAAATAATGCCCAGGTCTAATGAAAAGAAATACGGTTCCAGCCCATTCGTAAGAGAAGAGGCAAGTTACTGAAAAATAGGACAGCTCAGCTAAATTAAAAAAAGAAAGAATTAAAAAAAAAAAAACCTTTTGTAACCACAATGATGTGAAAACAGGTGGTTTGTGGCCGAGAGTTCAAGTTTTTGTTCGTTTGTGCACACAGGCATGCACACATGTGCACACACACACAGGCTACATACTTGAACTACCTCTTAGATGTTGAAGAGTAAAAACTGAATCCACAATCAGGTCCTTGGCCAGCCGCTGCTGCATCCCAGTATGTAGTTACCAGGTCTCTGTCACCGACAATTCTGTAACTTGATTCTGTAAACCAGTGATTGACTACAGCCTTTTTCACTCAAGTCAGCACATGGCATGGACGTCGGTCGTGAAATGCATTCATGGGCTCCTTTGGAAAAGGAGGAGGGAGAGAAATGCGGTGGCAGGGAAAACGGAACTGGTGAGAGAGCAAAGGGAAGGCAACCCAACATTCCATGCAGCCCCAGCCTTTGTAAACAAAAACTTGGCTCCAAAAATACATTCAAAATCCAATGAAGCTTTCAAAATGAGAGGTGAATTTTTTTTTTCAGAATTTTCAATCCAACAACAGTCATCCAAGAAATATTACAGAGGTGCTGGTTGGGTGTATTTCTTTTATTGTTTTGCTTTCCTTGGGCTGCAGTAGGATGCCTGAGTCTTCAGATGAACCCAAAGGTCTGAGCAGGGAACAAAGTTTTCCAAACAAGAGTCTTGAGCATCCTCCTCAAGAAGGATTGAAGACCCACGAGCCCTCCCCACCCGACAAATAGCTCTGCAAACAGAGGCTGTCGGTGCTTGAGGGTTGGTAACCAAAAGAAAGGTTCCCAAGGGGACCCCGGAAAGGGCAGCTGGCTTTGTGGAAACATTTGCGAAGTGCTTGGGTATCCACTATGGTAAAAGCAAATACTTGCTTTGCCTCAGGATTGGAACAGAAAACAGAAACCAGGAGATGGCTTTTGAAATCCTTACACAGGTCATTTATCTGCGACCAAATAAAAAATCTGTTTGCCACGACAGGGTGTGTGAGTTTCTTTCGAGACATGCGGTCTTTTAAGATGATAAATATTTTATTTCCAAGCAGAGGATCAAGACATGAAGCTGAAAAACTCATTTCTAACTTGTTTGAAACCATTTTAAATATGTAGGTCATCTATCTAGTTCTAATCCAACATGGACTGTTTCACTTGAGATTTTTCTCGGTAAGAAAATTACTCCCTGATTTTGACCAAGAACTCATCAATATTTCATTCTCTTTGCAACAGTCTCAACACTGTTTTCTGAGTCTTCATAGACAAATACATTTATATATCAAGAAATTCAGGGAATACAGTATTCTTAAAGGCACCTGCTACCAATTCAGTACTTCTTACATTTTATAGTGCATTTGAATCACCAGGGAAACTAGTTAGAATGCAGAGCCTGATTCCGAAGGTCTGGAGTGGGGCCTGAGATTTAGCTATTATATAACCAGCTCCCAGTCAACACGCTGATTTCCATACAGCAATGTTGTGATCTACTGATCCTTGTAGTAGGCAGCTGGTTTTAAAATTTGTAAGATCAGGACTAGAGGTACAAGGAAGTCTTGGAAATAGATCAGCTCCTCTCCAAAAAGAAACCTGGAGAGTGTGACGGGCCAGAAATTAAGCAATAGAGGAATGAATGCCCATTAGAAATGAAATATAAAAGGGAAGTGGTGTCATCACTACTACTCTTTAATGTGCACTTCCCAGAGGCCAGAGCTCTTTGTCCCTTTCTCCAATTGTTGAAATCTAGACAATTCAGTTTACCAAATAATTACTGATGTGCCATGGGCTATGTTAGGCATCGAGGATGTAAAAACAAATGTTACAATCCCCACAATGCTCCCCCGGTATGGTTACAAGACAGCAGGATAAAAGGACGCATAAGGTACCAGGGGTTGCTCCTGACCCAGAGCTAAGGAGAAGAATGCTCACACGAATTAAAAGTTATCAGGAAACACTTCTTGGAAGAGATGCCAGCTGAGCTGAATATGGAAGCAAGAGCAAAAAAAAATATCCATTTGAAGAAGACTAAGTGTCCTGAGCAGAGGATCAGCATGGAAAAAAATGTCTAGACTGGCAAGACACAGGACATTCTGACCCCAAATAAAACAGTAGGTGTGTCCTGGCAGTAACTCCCTGAATCCTCTACCAAAGGACTCCTGAGAAGCAACTGGTTCTATCATAATTTTGCAGATGAGAAATCTGAAGCCCGGAGAATTCAGTGGCAGCCCAAGGCGAAATCACCAAATAAGTGGTGCAGTTGAGATTCTAGCATGAACCTGCCTAGTTGCAAAGCCTGTGTTAGTTCACTATGTTCTGGGTTCTGACCTAAGTATGTCAGTGTGACTGGACTGTGGGATGTGAGGCTGCGAGTGATCAGAGACTGATACTGCATTTTCCATAAGGATTCCAGCCTTGATTTTTCCTTCCCTCAACTAATATTTTGCTAAATAAACCAAAAAGTAATTCATACCAATCCTATGGTGCTTTAAGATTTTAACAGCCTTGGGTAGACACAGGCTGGCAAAGAATTGTGGACCCTTAAAACACTAATGATTCCACTCTTGATCGCATGCTTATCTATTGTCTTTTAAAAGGTCAAGATTTTGAAGAATAAGATAGGATAGCAAAGGCTGAGACTGGATCAAGGAAACTGTTGACAAAGCCACAGCTAGCCCTATGAAGCCTTTGGGCAAAGTACAAAAAACAAACAAGCAAAAAAGCCGCCCCTCTCTAGACAGATGCAGCCCCAAGACAGGGCTTGGTTTGAGCAGCAAATGAGTCTGAAGTTCAGCTTCCACTTACCCTCTCTGTCTGGAGCCCTTGTGCAGGGTACACCCTTCCAACCTGACATGGTGACCCTGATGCTGATAACTTCAGCTGGGGTACACAGCACATGGCACAGGGGTGGACACAAAAACTAGATTCCAGAAAGACAGTGAAGTGGAGACAAAAGCTGTGTAGTACACATGCTACTTTTAGGAGTTTAACCGTGAATAGAAAACAAGAGCTGAGACAGAAGCCAGACAGGGCAACAGGGTCAAGTGTTGACTTTTTTTGTCCCCCTAAATAATTAGAGAAACCTGGGAAAGCTTAGAAACAGAGGAAGGGGGTGTGGAGGTGAGGAAGAAGGCTTAACACACACAATAGTTAACTTTGAATTCAAAAGCATCAATTCCTTATTCTAATCCTCTCTTCAAGGAAAACAGAGTCATCTCAGGATTAAATGATTCTTTGAACTAAGAAGATGTAAACCTAATTCCCTCCAAAAACAAGCACTAAGACTCAGGCTTGAATAAAATAACTTATTCTTTCTGTGTGTCATGACTATAAAATTGATTCCTCAATTTCTAATGGTCAGCTGCTGATTTCAGAAGCCCAAGAGTAACAATAGGAAAATGGGTTTCTAATCCACTTATTTATGCAGTGATTGCTTTTTATTAAAGTGTAACTTATAGGCCAGCTTCTTATTTAACAATTAACAGACATAATAATAAACTGTCCATAACCCAAAACTGTATATTCTTTGTCAACACCTGTTGTAACAGTTTCCTGACACATAGCACTAAAAATAAATCTGCTGGCAGTTCTCTTCCTCTGCTGAGCAGTGAATCCAGGAGATGGACAAGCTGTATTTTGTGTGGCCAAATACTAGTCACCTCATTCTAAATCTATGATGAGAATTTTTATTTGAGTATAAGTAAAAGTAGTAAACGGTTTAAAATATGAGCCTAAACAGGAACAAGAAGAATTAGGGTTGTAGTTAGTCACATGTTTCATCTTTCATTGTCGTCACCATTTCAGAAGGCTCATTGAATTTTTAGGAACCTGCCAGTCTAGCCAAAAGAAATCACAAATCCTTAACTAACGTATGCTAACTTTTCTTTGAGGAACAAAAGAAGCATCTTTGTTTGTTCCTCACCAGCAAACACCAAGCCGTCTAAAAGGAGTCCTTTCAGTGGCAATGTTAGCAGGGAAATTCAATTGTATTTAATTAAGTTCTTCCCCCCAAAACTGCACACAGAAGCACCAAAGAGGTTATCAGAGGTCAGATGCCTGTCATGACTTTCTGACCCTCCCAAAATGCAAAATAAAAGATAATGGTATCCCTGCTGGTAAGATGGGCTTCCACATTTGTGTCTCTCCCTTTCTGCTTTAATTTAATAGCAATCAGCACAATATATCTGCTTTTTTCAGAACAATAGGACAGGCAGAAGTTAGATTTACAGCACGTCAAGGGGAAGGTGGGAGGCAAGAGAGGCTTACTATGGCTTTTAAGCTTCAATGAGAACATCACTTTGATACCCATAAAAAAAACTTGAAAATCTACTTAACATTCATTGTTGTCAGAAGTAAACATATGTGCACTCTCGAAATTTTGTATTCTAGAATTATTTCAAATTGTTAATTTTCTTATAGAGCCTTTTAAAAAGGATATTCAGATGAATAAGATTTCTTTCCTACCAAAAAATATATACATGATTATCTGTCCAAGCATTTAGGAGTGCCCTGACTTTTTAAATATTAGGTATTTAAGTAGCAATCCTTATTTTCCAAATTTCACAATTTTCACAAGTCTACTAATAACCTTATAATGAGCACATGTACTGAAATGGTCAGAAGTATTGAACCAGACAAAAGTTGCTTAACCAAAATGTTATCTACAGTCTTGAATGTCTAATTACAAATGAGCACCAGACATGGAATTTACTTCCTGAGACATTTGACGTTTTAGAAATTGCATCCTTAAGTGACACTGTGAGGAGAATCTTAGAATCAGAAGCCCAGAAGACATCGTAAGGATGACTGACTCCAACATCCCAGCTGATGTTTGAATGCCCTGGTAACACTCCACCCCACTGTCATCCAAGCTGCGGTTGGGTAATTCCACAAAGGCTTCAAACTCACTGTTACCTGCAGCCAACCCATTTCCAGAGAGACAACCCTTTAATGAGCAAAAACTGAAAACCAGATGAAAAAGAGCCTTAAATTTGAGGTCAAGAGCCCCAGATTTTAATCCTGGTCCTACAACCAAATTAGGATCTTGAGCAACTTATTTAATGTCTCTGTGCTTACGTGAAAAAGAAGGTAAAAATATCTGTATAAGCCTCTTTAAGTCAAGATCTTTGTCTTGAAATTTGTATGTTGTGAATTTTTTTCCTGCAGGGCTCTTAGATCAGGATAGAGAATCAGCTTCAACTTGAACACCAGCTCAGATCCATTGGTAGTGGCTACCTGGATGCTACATTTAAAAGGACATTGAGACTTCCAGGCTTCCTGGGAAAAAGCAGCATGACTGACTGCATGACCATCACAGGAACAAGCAAGTATCAGAGTAGAAGGGAAACACACGTCTGTATTTACCATCTTTGCTGTAGGTAATGCCTAGGAAAGAACTAGAAGAAGGACACTTGGGACTGTCCCAACTTTGTTCCAGCAAGAACAGCTGGGAGACAGGGATGGGTAAGGACACAGGAGTTATTTCCAGAGTGGTTCTGGTCTTGGGGATCAGAGCAGCCAAATCTCTGTGCTTTCAGCAAATTAGGTTAAAAGTAGAAGACACTGTATGTTCAGGTTCACTCACTCTCTTGAAAGTCAAGCACCAGGGTCAGGAGAAAGAGGGATCAGCATTGTCGAGCACGTCTCATCACCTCTGGAAAGTAGGTTGTGTTGGTCTCTAGTCAGATGAGAAACGCTGCCTGGAAGATTAGACGACAGTCCCAAGGACACTCAGCTACTAAACAACGGGGACTGGAATTCAGGTCTGTCCCCAAATGCCTCCAAATACACCCCAATAATTTTTTCTACTGTTCTAGTTGCCTTCAAAACAGGAGTACAGAAAAAAAGGCTATGCTGCAGTGGTTTCCATTCTCCCCTGTCCGTTCTAGTGCCATGCACACCTGCGAGTCACTTAGCTTCACCCATCATAGCAAGCCAACAGGCAGCTGATTAATTTGACATATATACATATATATATATGTATATATATATATAAACTAATTAATCTTTTATAGTAATAACACTATTCTAATAGGGTTATATATTTAATCCTATTAACCTTTCCTAATATGTGAAAGTTTTAAAAGAAATAAAGATCACAGAGGACTTGGTGTCAATTTTATTATGAAAAACTATACCAACCTATTCTTTCCAGAACCCTTTCTCTTTCTTCCATTTGCTATAGTATCATTGGGTATTATAAAATATAGTTATTATCCAAAAGTAAAAGCACAGGAAGTAAATTTGTAATAGGGACAATTAGAGAGAGAGAGACTTAAAACCGATCATTTGAATTCTGCACCCCATTCCTACTCTAAATATAAATCATAAGGAGCCCAGTGTTGTTTCCCTGGTAACACTGAGTGATGGATGCAGTGAGCACTTGCAACTAACTCCCGCACTCAGAGTTTGTAGACATAATTAAATAGACTCTGCATACACACAGGTGCCACATCTGGACTTGTTACCAAGGCAGCGCAACACCATCTGATACCCCGGCATTAAGCATATGTTCTGGAACTCTTCCTGCTAACTAACATTTTAACTGGGTCCAAAGTTTTAACCTTTGAATCAGCACAAGTGAAATGTCAGATTTCAGAATCGAAACGAGAAATACGTTGAACACCCGGCCCTTTTTTATTGAACAGCCTTTCAACTAAACACTAAGATAATTTTGCCTCACCTAAACAGTAATAACCAAATAGTATTGTAATACAAAGGCACACTGCAGTGTTTATGGGATGAACTGGAATAAAATTTGAGAGCAACTTGTCCCCCATATCAGAGAGTGAACTTGGATTTCCTTTTCACGTGGAAGGATGTGCTGTGCAAGGCGGTTAACACATGGGCTCTGGAGCCTGAGCTGCTGCATTCATCTCTTCCTCCCTCTGCTAAATAATAACAAGAGTAATCACTTATCAAACATGCACGTGTTTACCTGCCAGGCATCTTACACGTGTTAGCTCTTTTAACTGCAGTCCGATTACGTAGATATTAGAGATGTAGATATTACCACTTGAATTAGTAGTAAGTAAAATGTACAATGATATATATAAATAGGATCAAGTTAAAGTTGTATTTTGCAAATAAACCATTTTAACCATCGGAGGAAAAGCCAACCTTCTCCAAACATGAGAACAAAATATACAAGGACAGTGGAAACCTATGACTGTCAGTTTACCACCAAATGGGCCTTTTAAGGTGTAATGGAATTAAGTGAACGATGGTTGCATGATTCTGACCACAGAAAACATGCATAACAGAGCTGTGTGTTCTTGGTTACAGCCAAGACAGGACTGTGTGGCCAGCGATGAAGATGTCGTAGGGTACCAAGATGATACAGGTATAAAGGTGGCAATGGATATGCCCACTTTGGCCAAAGAGTTAAACAGCCCTGCGAGCTTCCCCTGAATGTGTGGCAGGGCTCCCCAAAGAAAAGTACCTCGTGGGAATCAAAAAAAAGCAATAAAGGAAGTAAACATTTAAAGGGGAGTAACTTGTTTGAACTGTCAATGTGAGCACGTGTGTGTGAACACTTCTAGGTATCAGAGACCTCTTTCTTTTCTTGTGGATTCTGGTCAAGTCAATGAAATTAATAAATCATATAACTACACTTCGCACCATCTCACCTGTCCATCCAACTACTCAACCCTCAAACTGCTACTGGGAGAAAGCCATAGCCTGACACACCAGAGCCCTACAAAAGGCAGCCTGCTCTTAATGGTCTCCCCTTCTCCCAGCACCGTCCAAGAGTGGGGGGCCTGCCAGAGGAGGCCCAGCCAAAGCAGCTCTTGCTTGCATTTTCTGGACAGTGACACAGGTCCTCCATCAGGTCAGCTCTGGCATCTGGTAAGAGGTGATGCCATGGGTTCTAATCCTCGACCCCTTGAATACAAAGCGCATGCCTCTCCCACCGCAATCCCCTAATGCTGTCCCACAGATCAGCCAATACAGCCTCCACCACCTGATAAGCATTTAGTAGCTGGAGCCCTCTGCTTCTTAATTTTTAAGACAGCTGCTGAATAATCTGCCAAATACCATGACAGTCTGCGACGCAGGCTTTACAATAACATATGCTTTCGGAGTTTCATTTGATTTTGAACAGAACTGAAAGTACTGAAAGTCAGGCTGCAAGATATTCCTAATGAGGGACAGAACACAATAGTCACCTTACGTGAAGAGCAATTATTTAACATGAATTCACGAATTGCTTCATGGTGTTTTCTTGTGGAGACGGGCACAGCTGCCACGCTGAGAAAGTGCCAAATTGTATGCATTTTCTCCCCCTGTATCCAGGAAGAGAACTCCTTTGCCTTCTTTTGCACCTCCTCATTCTCCTGACATGCGACAACATCAGTTAGCAGTGATGGCTGAGGCACCTTTGTCTGGGTTTCAAACTGTTTCTTACTGGCCTTTCCTCAACTGAATGTGTGTGCTGGTGTGGAGTGAGGTGTCATTTTGGTTGCTTGTCTTTATTATAATTAAAATGGATGTTATTCAATGGGGGCATCTGCATTTATATAAAATAATACAGACGTTGATTGAAAAGAAATGTAGAAAACAAGAGTTTTGACTCCCAGAGTTGTTCAGTTGACCTGAAGAAGTGAAGCCCTCAGAAACTGAGAAAGGAGCCGAGACTCAAAAAGTTTACTGCATTACAGGGGATGGGGAGACATGGGTGGCATGTGGCACTGGGCAGAGCTCAACATACTGGGAAAACAGGCACATTTTCTTGGGCGATCAGAAATCCAGTGGTAGCTAGAGAACATTTCTCTAACGAAGTTTTAGGTTGGTTGTTTTCAACAGGGCACCGCAGGAATGATACATTGCTAGGGACGAGACATTCCCTTGACACTGAAGAAATCATCAAAGCAGCACACTCCTCCAAAAGGAGTGAGTTTATTCACATCTGTGCTCTGTTTACTGCTGTACACAGGCAGTGAAAACAGAGATTGCTTCAGAAACAGCAAAGCTATTTTTGCCCTGAAGTAACAACTTAACACTCTATCTACTCAGTAAAAAAAGACTCTACTGGTCCATACTTTGCATGATTCTCATTTTGTTTTCTTTGAAATCGGGAACCTTGAGAATTGAACCGGAATTTTTCACCTCTATTTTAGCCTTTCATACCCCAAGCATTGGTTTCAAAGCAGGCTACATCACTAATGAGTCAAATACTTGTTTTCACAGTAGTTACACAAAAGATACTACAACCAGTATGTGTAAGACAAAGGAGTGGTTCTCATGTTGCTGTTATTTTACCAAGAGAAAGGGCCTCTTTTTCTCCTCGCTCTCAAACTTGGACTTTGATAACTGTGTCTTTCCCCTAAGCTTTCATATGTCACTACAACAAAAGCTATCTGAATGTTCTGCTTAAGAACTGTTCTTTTGAATGTACAAATCACCCTCCTCAATGTTTAGAAGAAAATCAGCATTGAGCATAAACCAAAAAGAGTAACATAAACGTAACTTCTTTCTTCTATTCCTGAAACACGACCAGTGCCTGAGTAGTTTTAATAGGAAAGTCCCCTAACTTAACTGTGGCCCCGTCCCTGTGTTGTAAGTGACCCAAATCAGAGTACACCTAATTATCTTGAAGCACTAACCGGTCTTCTCTGCTTCTTCTCTCTCTCTTATCCTTCTCCTCCAATCAATCTCCCAAATTGACCTGGATTGAGCTCCCTAAAGAATAGTTAATTTTATGCTATTTTCCCTGATCAGAAATCACCAAAAGTTCTCTACACTCCTTTGTATGAAATGTAAGAACTTCTGCTCCTTTATCCAAACCACCTCTCTAGCCAGAGCCACCAATCTCCCCCAGACAAATCTCAGCACCCATACCACGAACCTCACACTGTCCCGGCTGCACGGGATCATCATGTTCTGTCTTCTTCCTTGGCACTCTTCTCTTCTTATCCGTATCTGGCTCTCAGTTTTAATGATCTAAGAGACAGCTGGTAACCTTTAAGGACTTTGAGAAGAGAGATGTCCTGCTTATTTTTGAAGCCCTTCAGCAACTAAGAATGCCTTGTACTGGGGAGATGCTTACACAAGATTTACTGGGTAGATAAGTGGATGGATGGATGCACAGATAGGTAGGAGAAGAAATGTTTGGATTGATGGGTGGTTGAGAGGAAGATGAATGAATAGGTAAGTGGATAAAATGGATGGATGATTCAATGGCTGGATGAATGAACTACTGAAGTGTATCTTATTACACTAGATTCAAGTAGAGAAACAACAACTCAGTTGACACTAAAAAATTTCTGGAAAGGATCACCAGTTAAACTCCGATTCTAATCTAATTCAACTGCATTCACAAAGACATTTTTAAAGGCTAACATTGGGACTCAGTCCTACAGCCAAGACCTATTTAGAATAGCTGTTTATTTCTTGTGTGTGTGTGTGTGTGTGTATATATATATATTTTTATTGAAGTATAGTCATTTTACAATGTTGTGTCAATTTCTGGTGTACAGCACAATGCTTCAGTCATACACGAACATTTAATTTCATTTTCATTAGTTACTGCAAGATATTGAATATAGTTCCCTGTGCTATACAGTATGAACTTGTTTATCTATTTTATACATATATTACTATCTGCAAATCTCAAACTCTCAATTTATCTTTTCCCATCCCCTTCCCCCACTGGTAACCACAGTTTGTTTTCTATGTTTGTCGGTCTGTTTCTGTTTTTTAAATAAGTAAGTTTGTCTTTTTTTTAGATTCCACATATAAGTAATATATGGTATTTTTCTTTCTCTTCCTGGTTTACTTCACTTAGAATGACAGTCTCCAGGAACATCCATGTTGCTGCAAATGGCATTATTTTATTCTTTTTTTATAGTATTCTACTGTATAAATATACCACAACTTCTTTATCTAGTCATGTCAATGAACATTTTGGTTGTTTCCATGTCTTGGCTATTTATTGTAAATAGTGCTGCTATGAATATTGGGGTGCATGTATCTTTTTGAATTAAGGTTACTTCTGGATGTATGCCCAAAAATGGGATTGCTAGATCATATGGTAAGTCTATTTTTAGTTTTTTGAGGAATCTCCATACTGTTTTCCACAGTGGCTGCACCAAACTATATTCCTACCAGCAGTGTAGGGAGGCTTCCTTTTCTCTACACCCTCTCCAGCATTTATCATTTGTGGACTTTTGAATTATGGCCATTCTGGCTGGTGTGAGGTGATACTTCATTGTAGTTTTGATTTGCATTTCTCTGATAATTAGCGATCTTGAGCATTTTTTCATGTGTCATTGGCCATTTGTATGTCTTCATTGGAGAATTGCTTGTTTAGGGCTTCTGCCCATTTTTGGATTGAGTTGTTTACTTTTTTATTATTAAGTTGTATGAGCTGTTTATATATTCTGGAAGTTAAGCCCTTGTCAGTCTCGTCTTTTGCAAATATTTTCTCCCATTCCGTAGGTTGTCATTCTGTTTTGCTTATGATTTCCTTTGCTGTGCAAAAGCTTTTAAGTTTAATTAGGTCCCATTTGTTTATTTTTGCTTTTATTTCTATTGCCTGGGTAGACTGCCCTAGGAGAACACTGCTGAGATTTATGGCAGATAGTGTTTTCCCTATGTTTTCTTCGAAGAGGTTTATAGTGTCTTATCTTATGTTTAACTCTTTAAGCCATTTTGAGTTAATTTTTGTGCATGATGTGAGGGAGTATTCTAACTTCACTGATTTACATGCAGCTGTCCAATTTTCCCAACACCATTTGCTGAAGAGACTGTCTTTACTCCATTGTATGTTCTTGCCTCCTTTGTCAAAGATTAATTGATCAAAAGTTTGTGGGTTTATTTCTGGGCTCTCTATTCTATTCCATTGGTATATATGTGTGTTTTTGTACCAATACCATGCTGTTTTGATTACTGTAGCTCTGTAGTATTTTCTGGAGTCTGGGAGGGTTATTCCTCTAGTTTCATTCTTTTTCTTCACTATCGCTTTGGCAATTTTGGATCTTTTGGTGATTCCATATACATTTTAAGATTATTTGTTTTATTTCTGTGAAAAATGTCCTTGGTAATTTGATAGGGATTACATTAAATCTGTAGATTGCTTTGGGTAGTATGGCCATTTTAACAATATTAATTCTTCCAGTCAAAGAGCATGGGATATCTTTCCATTTATTTAAGTCACCTTTAATTTCCTTAGTCCATGTTTTGTAATTATAAGCCTTTTACTTCCTTGGTCAGATTTATTCCTAAGTTTTGGTTTTTTTTTTTTTTTTTTTTTTTTGGATGCAACTTTAAAAGGGATTGTTTCCTTACTTTCTTTTTCTGGTATTTCATTGTTAGTGTAGAGAAATGAAACTGATTTTTGTATGTTAATCTTGTATCCTGCTACCTTTCCAAATTCTTTTATCAGCTCTAGTAGTTTTTGTGTGGAGCCTTTAGGATTTTCTATATATAGTATCATGTCATCCTCAATATAATGACAATTTTACCTCTTCTTTTCCAATTTGGATCCCTTTTATTTCTTTTTCTTGTCTAATACTATGGCTAGGACTTCCAATACTATATTGAATAGAAGTGGTGAGAGTCGGCATCCTTGTCTTGTTCCAGATTTTAGGGGAAGGCTTTCAACTTTTTACTTTTGAGTATTTGCTGGTTATAGGTTTGTGATAAGCAGCTTTTATTATGTTGAGACATGTTCCCTCTATACCCACTTTGGTTAGAGTTTTTATCATAAATGGGTGTTGAATTTTATCCAATGTTTTTTCTGCATCTATTGAGATGATTATGTGATTTTTGCCCTTTTCCCTGTTTGATGTGGTGTATCCCATTGATTGATTTACATATGTTGAACCATAGAATAGCTGTTTACTTCTACAGCAAGCATGGGAATGGTATTTAAATTAATCTCAACCCAGATCTATTTCTAAAATACTACCTAACCAAATCTTCCAGTCACTGACTGGGAAAATATCTTGTTTTCTCAATAATCATCACATCTGAAAAATTCAGGTTTCTGGATCCATCAACATCTAGACACAGGTCTCTGAGATTTCAAAACAAGGACAAAGCCCGATACCAGCAGCCATATGCTTCTCCTAGTGTGCAGTCATCTCTGAAAACCTACAGATTCTTATATAATACACAGTGCTACCAAGATAACCTGAGCTCCAACCAGCAGCAGATTGCAAGCAGCTACTTGGATACAGTAAGATGGTCTGGCATAGACCAGTGTGTTTACTGCAATAAATGCTAACAATGAGTAGACAATTGCTAAGCAGGGCACAGGAAAACTGTCTTAATAAGCTCATTTTTCACACGCAAAAGTCCATTAAGTTTTTTGTTTTCTATTGTGTGTGTTTGGGGGCATGCTTTTGTTTGTTTGTTTGTTTGTTTTGGTAGCCATATTCTACAGCTTACTTATATTTTCTCAACTATCAACAAAAGTCTGGTGTCCTTTCCACACGTGCTTCCAGTTCTCTGAGGCAATCAGTGAATCAGAGAATTAAACAGGTGAGTCCCAAACAGTTACACTAGAAAAAGCCATCTAATGCAGTCCTGGGTTATCACGGGAAGCTTCCGAATAAAAATGCTGTCCAAACTTAGCCCTGAATGGAGGATGAGAAAGAAGGTAGCACATACAACAGACAGAAAGATGGTGCCATATTCAGAGAACTGCACGTAGTTTAGAGAGATGGCAGCAGAGGGAAGAAAGGAAGTTGAGTGGCAGATAAAAGCTGGAGAGGAAACAGGGTTTAGATGGCAAAGAGCCTTATAAATTTGTAAAGGAATTTGGAATTTGTTCTGGAGGCAATGGAGAGAGAGGTGTTAGGAGGTTTTAAGCCAAGGTGTGACTTTTCCAGCAAAGATACATTTTAGAAAGGTCACCTTGGCTCCGAGTTGGAGGTCATATGGGTTAAAATAGACCAGAAGCAGAGTGCTGACAGGGGACCACACCACTGACAGCAGTAAGGATCCCAGAAAAGTCCAAATGACCCCTGCCAGGAGTCCTCCAGGCTGGACTCCCAAACCCTCAATTCTGCTCAGTGCACACACCAGTCCTTCATGCCTGCCCGTGTCCATTCCTTTAAGTGAACTTGGGCTCTCCAATTTGGCCTTTGCACTTTCAGGGAAACTTAGCCAAGACCCACTCTTTGGTTCTTTCCATTCCTGGCCCTCTCTGGGGACACCTTGCTCTGCCTCCTGGGACCCAAACCTGCTATCAGTTCCCTCCAGTGTCCCCTGAGCAGAGGTTTTCTGCCACAAAAGTGAATTTGTACAGAGAGTTTTCTCCAACAGAAATTTCTATAATTATTATTAATTGTACAAAATTATACATATATATATATATATGTCATACAATACTGCATTTTTAGAATCCAAAGGAAATATAAGAAAGGGGGCAAATTGCACTGTTCTTCCCATGCATACCTTTTGCATGGTCGTTATCACCGTAAACATACACTTAGAGGCACAGAGGGAAAAATCCCCAGAGACTTAGAAGAAATGAGAAAAAGAGAGAAGGAAGAAAGAGAATGCAGAAGCGAGATAAAGAGACAAGAAGAGTGAGACCGAATAAATGTAAACTTAGAAATACTGCAGCAAATAAAATGTACTGCTAATCAACATGACCTGTGAGCCAGAAGTAGCAAAAAATCTAACTGAACAAAACTTGATGGAACTAATTTTACGCCATCTCAACACTGTTGCTGGAAAACCACTGTTCCAGTACACACCCTTGGCTCTAACTCACTCTAATAACCGAAGGGTGCAGTACTGCCTGAGGTCTACAAAAGCATTTCTGCAAAAGGTACAAATGAATTGCTAAAACTGTCATGATAACAGCCTTCCAGAAGGAATGATCAATTGCAAAATCCCTTCAGTCCCATTCTCTGGCCCCATACACCTGGTCCATTCATCTGCCAAAAAGGGCAATAAGGTGGTCAGAAATTATGCCATTTGTATCTGAAATATATTCATTGGAGCCAGAGGAATAAATTTATGTATAATGAAGTATTGCACTTGATTAGATTTGGTGTTGAATTATTAAATCATTTCTTAAATAAAGCAAAAAAAAAAAAACAGAGGTGTTGCTGTGAAGGGCAAGAATGGAACAAATCTGAGTGAAAGCTCTGTTTTTGAACAACCCCTTGTTCTATTCAAATCTCTTTAAATTCACTGAAATGAATTTGAGGCCGGTAAAGGTCATGACTCAAAAAAGAAAAACCCAAAATTGATTTAAAGGGGCTAATCAAGACGGAGATTTGCAGTACTTTCAAGAAACAACCTTCTGAAATGGAAGAGAATTGGCCAACAATTCCATTTACTGAGCCACATGTTAATATAACAGCATTTTATTGTTCAACAAAAGCAATATCCCAATTCATTCTCTTTCACAAGGTAACAACTCTGGTCTGTGAGTTGAGAAAATAAAATGATGAACTAGACACACGCCACAGAGGAAAAGTGTGGGGTAGGATTTGGAGCTTTTTACTGGATGCAGTACATTTCATTAGAGTTTCTGAGTCTCCCGCTGGGCTCTTATTTCTAAGCCTTTTGTGTGGGATTTTCCTTTTAAAATGATACCTCAATGCAAACGTCCACATTAGTGTAAGAAAGCACTTAGCACACGCCTAAGAAACCTGTAGAATGGTCATGGAAAGCACGGACATTTTTTAAAGCAAAAATAAAGGGAATAAAGTGGAATATTTTAGGACATCCTGGCAGGTGGGTATTTGGTGGTTATAAAACCTGCTCCAAAACAAGAAGGACTGTAACTGCAGCAAGAGAAAAAAGGACACTTGTTCCAATAATCCCAACAAAACTAAATTGCAGACCTGGGAACATTTTAAACACACACACACACACACACACACACACACACACACACACACACAACACCCTTCAAAAGGAAAATAAAACAATGCTCCCAAAATAGGCCCGATTACGTGGGTCACTGCATACTGTGTATTTCCCCTGTAGCATTTTATCGTGGTTACTGTTGCCAGGGGACACTTGATGTTCTCATTATATATGTTTGTCTTTCACATCAGAGCCAGGCTTTTCCTTTGGATGCTCCCAGAACTGTAACAAAAATAAAAATAAGGAATGGACTCCATTATTACACAAATACCTACAAAGCAGAGGGAGTGACCCCTGTGGGTCACCATGCTGTCCCTAGCAGCATTGATGCCCTTGCCCCAGGGGCCCCCAGCCTTTTGTCACCAGGTCAAAGCCAGGACCTCGGCTGAGTATCCTCTGTGAAGAATTAACAAGTGTGACAATTTGTGGGCCCTCCCCCCTCGGCCCCTGGTCCGGCCTGCCTGAATGCTGTAAATAGAGACATCTGGATAGAGCCCTTTCACTGCAGTAATTGAAAATGAACACGGATCAAGTTCTGGCCTGTTGTATTCATAAATCTTGAGGCTTAATTACATTAAAGGAAAATCTAGGGCCCAGCGCTATGGAAACTGCAGATTCTATCAGGCGTCTGAATCATGAATCTTTAAGATAAGTGGGTTTTCTCTCCCCACCCTACCCCCCAACTCTTTAGTAGGGCTGAATGGGAAATTTTCAAATCAAGCCTTCCAGTATTAATGCACCCAGAAAGTTCTGGGAAGATTTTGTGCTCCACGATTTGTACATGTGCTTCTGCTGCGGGCTCACTGGGTGACATGTGTGGCATCCCTCCGAGAGGATCAGCATTTTGAGGCTTACAATTAGGCACATTTCCATGAGTAATGATGATGGACTTGACAGATATTTAAACTATGTCTTTCCCCCAAGTTGAGCAGAAAGAGTGTGCATCTAGTTAAAAGTTAATGAGTTTCAAAAAAAGCATTACAGCAAGTGAACATTACAAACAAAGTCAAAACTCTCAGCATCCCTTTTAAAGAAACAAGTTGAAAAGTTGAAAATTATGTTCCTGCGTAATTCTACTGAAATATACATATATATGTAAAATATGAAATTTTGTATATGCTAAATATAAAAGTTCACTTAACTTTATTCACTGAGGATTCTGAAAGGAAGGGCATGGCACTGGTAGGTTTGTTTGGATTACGTTTTCGTTATCATTTTATGGATTGTATGACCTTTGGGCCACTTTGGCAAATGGATGGCTGGAAAGCACTGGCACTTAACTTAGTAGAAATACATCTACCCCACATGTGACTCCGGCTTGCCCTGCAGACAGTGCCTTTCCCGGTTTCTCACACACAGTGGGCACAAAATAAATGTTGTTGGGACGGGCTTCTAAATGAATCTACAAACTGAATCTGTATGTCTCAGGTCAGCTGGGATGATGGAACCTGTTACTGCGCCCTCTTTGTCTTCATTCCTTTGTGGTAGCCTCAAATAAGAAAAATCACTGAGTATAAAAACATGTGAAGGGCCGTGAGGACAATGGAATAGTAGCTATCATTTATCTAGAATCTGATCTTTCAATTGTGCTAGGGTCTCCATATACAGTCTCTCAAATGTTCATAATAATCCATCAAGTCACATATCATTATTTCCATTTTCTAGGTTGGGAAGCTGTGGCTCAGAGGAACTAGAAGCCCAAGACCACACAGCTAGGAGTGATGGAGTTGAAAATTAAAAGGCCATTTTGACCCTAGAGTCCAAGCTATAGCCACCAAAGTGCATTAATATCTAACCTTTTATGGTAACCTATCATTTATAAAACACTTTCCCAAATATGGTGGGCAGCATAATATTGTGGTAAAATGCTGAGCTCTGGGTTCAAATCCTGCATCCTACATTTAGTTGTAGAAATGCTTTATCCTTCTTTTCCTGTGTTCCAGGGTAACCAAATAGTTGATGAAAGAAAGTTCTTCTTTATAGGAATATTATAGCTAACAAATATAACAGGAGTGATAAAATTAGGCTTTGCCATCTTGTTATCCTTTAATGCAAAAATCAATCTATGCTGATTACCTTAATACTTAATTCTAAAATTATTAAAAATGGATGTTAAAATTATTAGTGAACGGTTGATGGGGAATTTGTAATGAAAGGATCATGCTGACACCATCTGTGTTCACTGATCAATCTTAAGATACCTAAAAATAGGATGGCTAGATACCTCACGATGTGATACAACAAGAAGGACATAGTACCAGCTTTGAACGATCCTCCCTAAAAAAACTGTACCAGTGTCAAACTGAATCTCTAGATCTAACTACCTACTTACAAAAATATAGGGGTTAGAATAACAAGTTAAAAGACACATCAATGAAGCAATCTGCAAAATCCAGAATGTGGGACATTTTACAAAGAAATGACCTACTTTCTCTAACAAAACAGTAGCACGGGTTGGGGAAAAGAGGAGAGAAAGAATGTCACAAAATTAAAGTGAACTTTAAAAAGGACACAAATGAACTTACTGACAAAACAGAAAGAGACTCACAGACAGAAAACAATCTTATGGTTATGGGGGGAAGGGAAGGAAGGAATAAACTGGGAGTTTGGGATTGGCAGATACAAACTACTATGTACAGAACAGATAAACAACAAGGTCCTACTGTACAGCACAGGGAATTATATTCAATGACTTGTAATAACTTGTAATGAAAAAGGATATGAAAAAGGATATGCATATATAGGTATAAGTGAATCACTGTGCTGTGGACCAGAAACTAATACAATATTGTAAATCAACTATACTGCAATAAAAAAAAATGGGGGAAAAGGAAAAAAATATGACAACATATGCAGAATGTCCAATTTGTTTGAATCTTGATTCAATCCTATCAAACCTAAAAGTGGCATTTTCGAGACAATCTGGGGGAGAGTAACGTGGACTAACATTCCACTGTGTTGATGAATGTTAAGTTTGTTATGTATAATAATAGCATGGTCTATATGTGCAAATATAGAGAGATGTAAATTTAGGTGTGGATATAGACACCCTTATCAATTAACAAGGCACACTGAAGAATTTGTGGATGAAATAGCATGATGCTCGAGGATTTCCATACTAACTCGATTCTCATAATGCTCCATGAAAGAGGGTAGATTTTGTTGTTGCTATTGTTTTTTAAGGTGAAGACACTGGGAGCTCAATTCTCTTGGTTAAGAGGTTTGCCAAGGTTACTCAGTCAGGAAGTGGCAGGACCTGCTTCTTTTAAGTCCTACTCGGGTGTGTATATTTCACTATAGATCCCCAACTACAAAATAAGGAATAAAGGTGTAAATTTTAAATTCACATTTATTCTTCTGCAATAACCTTGCTGGGTGTTTTATTTGCATTATCTCATTGACATTCACCACAAAACCAATGAGTGTGTGCTATTCGACCCATTTGGCAGATAAGCTCAAAGAAGTTATGTGATTTGCACAGAGTGGCCCAGGATTCCAACCCAGGTCTGTGTGACTCCACATCAAATGAGGAATGCAGGTCCTAGGCCTTAAGGTCAAATTAGTGTGGCAATCACCACACACCACAGCTTCCTTCTTTGTGAGCTGCAACCAGACGTGGAACAGAGAAACTTTTTTACGCTGAGCATCTGTTAGCCTCACATGTGTCCACAGAACACACCTTGAGAAGCACTCCATTACTCCATGTTACCAACATGGGAAATCTTACTATATTGCCAGCATTTTTGAATTTAAGAATATAGATGCATACTATTAAATGGGAAAGGAATAAACCCATCTATTTAGCAAGTAGTCAATTGTATGTGACCAGCATCATTTTTCACTGATAAGCAACTATCTTTACTCTGTCAAAAGCAATATTATTTCCTTCCAAGTGTTTAGGCTCCAAAGTATCATACTTTCTAAAAAGCTCATGAGGTCTAGGATCCCTTCCTTAACCCAAGATCATTTCCTAGAATAGTGAACAGAAGAGGGAGAGGAAATTCCCATTTTTCAAGATGCCCTCACATCTTGATGTCACTTAATACAAGTTGAAGGCTTTTGGCTAAGTTTTACCGAAATGTGTTTGCTAATTTTTTTTCTTCACATGTGAAACCTTTGATCTAAAACTTGATCATGAAAAGAAAAAGGAAAAGTGGGGCAATGACTTCAAACCAGGCTGTTTTAAGAAATGCTTTCTACACATAACCAAAAATGTATCACCTCTTCCTCCCCCATCTCTATGTCCCAGGTTTTCATATATCTCAGTACTCAGACATCCATGCAGACCTGCCACTTGGGAGCACCAGCTTCTGAGGCTGTGAGCAGCCCCTGATGGTGCCTCAGTCAGGTGTAAATATTGACGCCTATCATGGAAAAGTCCTCAGAAGCAATAGCTGTGGGGTGAGGGCTGGGCGCTATGTAAAGTACACCATCTTCAGGGTGTGCACAGCAGTATCCTTTATCTTTCAGGCCTGATACAATTTTCAGATGGGCAACTGTGAACTAGGAAAGTCTTCTCTAAAGAAAAACAGAAGCTTCTGTTGAGAAAGGCAGAAATGTCATTCCACTTTAAAGGAAATCCAATCATTAAAGATAAATTCTTCCCTCTCGAAAATCAAGAATCTGCATCGTAAATTTTAAAACTGCCACTCAAATTTTCACATGTTGATTTTCGTCCACTTTCACAACTTTCCTCTCACTTCTTTTCATATTATAAAATCTGGTGTATATCTATTCCCTAGATTTTTACAAGAAGATAATGCAGCCACTAGCCATAACAAATGTGCACACACACTGCCATTTCTTCAAAAAAGCAAAGAGGAAAGTGACTGATGGTCTCATATCTGCTTTTTCAGTCTCAGAGTCACTCAGGATGACAGCTGTGGGAGCAATGACGTTTGCGAGCACTGGACAGCACAGGGGGGGCAAGTCAACAGATTGCTGGTTTGGGCACCCAAGACCTTCAGCAGACTGAAGATAAGGTGGTTCCCCTTGGGAAGCCCTACTGTTGACATTCCACCCTGGTGGATGGTGCCCTAGACTGCTCCAACCCAGCTCCTCCCTGCTGGAATCTAAATCAGCCCTCCATTCAGCCAGTAACCGCATTTCCAGGTGAAAACTTTTCCATTCCCATCCTTATGTATACTGAATTTTCATTTCTTAACAAATCATCAAATCACAGTTTTCTGTGATTAGAACAATAAAGATCAATTTCTTGAATGAACAAATAAATTAAATACCTTCTGTGTGCCAGAGACTTTTCTATAGGCTTTCCATGTGTTACAAATGATATTTTTAAAAGAAAAAGAGAAATGAATTAAAGAATACTGGATATATTCAAGAGTGAAAAACAAATTTTTCATACTATTTGAAATGGAGATTGCCTTGGAAATTATATGTACACTGTTTCTCTCTCATATATATTTATATAATTATATATTTAATTATATATTTAGATTATATATAACATATAGTATAAATATATGGTATATATTATATTGAAAATTTACCTAATTATAGATGTTTGATTATATATTATAGTTATATACGTATAATTATCTATCTATATATAATTAGCACCTTCTCTCATATAATTTTTCATTCAACAAATATGTACTTACTGCCATGTAGATGCCATGAGGTGCTCTAGGTGCTGAGAACAGAGGAGTAAACAGGGCAGGTGTTAAACCTGCCTAAAAGGAGTTAGTCTGACGGAGAGAGCTGCCAAGAAAAGATGGGAGGCTGTAAAAAGAAACTGAAGTTTTGAGTTTGCAGGGTAGAGAGGAGGGGCTGGCTAGCAACTTCTGCACGTTAGAATGAGCTGACAGCACAAGGTTCATTTTTCAAATACGTAAGCAGAGGAGGTTAGGCATCACTGAATATTTTGTCAGGATAATTGGATTGCTCCTCTTGTTTCTATGACTAAGTAACAGGAGTCTATTTTATACAACAGAAAAAAAAGAACAACAGAAGCTAAAAGAGGAAGCTGGTACGTTACTGAGCACCTCAACTCTGCTAGAAGTTTCCACGTTCATTATTTTAGTCAATGCCCGCTAACCTTATCACTTTATAACCTTAATATCTTCTCTACTCTGCAAATAGAGAAGACCGACAAGCTCTGGAGTTTAGGTAATTTTCTCAAAACAACCCTGCTGGTGATGCAGAGTTGGGGTAAGAGTGAGGACTGCAGGAAATGGAAGAGCACAGGCCCCATCTAATCCTGAACCATATCAGAAATCTGGGTTTTTAACTGAAATCTCTTGATTTTTTTTAATTGGCAAAAATTCAAAAAAAAAACGTAACACATACACAGGCACACAAAATGCATCTGTAATTAAATGTTGATGTCCATTTGAAATCATCCATTAGGAACCCCTGCTCACCAACATTTTGCTCAGCTGAAATTACCCAGCTGACCTGGGGACAGAGATGCCATAAAGACCACTAAGGCAGCATAAGAAGAAGTCACATTAACTCCTACAGGGAAATACGGGCAGCCATAAAAAAAAGAATGAAATTTTGCCATCTGCAACAACATGGATGGACTTGGAGGGTATTATGCTAAATGAAATAAGTCAGACAGAGAAAGACAAATACTGTATGCTATCACTTATATGTGAAATCTAAAAAGTACAACAAACTAGTGAATATAACAAAAAAGAAACAGACTCTCAGATACAGAGAACAAACTAGTGATTACCAATGGGGAGAGGGAAGAGGTGAGGAAATATAGGGATAGGGGATTAAGAGGTACAAACTTTCAAGCATAGAATAAGCTACAAGGATAAATTGTATAACACGGGAGTATAGCCAATATTTTATAATAACTATAAATGGAGTATAACCTTTAAAAATTGTGAATCACTATACTGTACACCTGTAACTTATATAACATTGTACAGCAACTATATTTCAAGAAAGAAAGAAAGATGGGGAGAGAGAGACAGAGGAATGAAGGAAGGAAGGAAGGAAGGAAGGAAGGAAGGACGGACATCATGTTGAGTTGGCATCAGTCCAAGCTTATTCTCTTCAGTGGGTTAGAATGGGACAAAGAGATGCTACACACTTCATAGGCAATATCAAATTAAGGAGGTGTGGCTAAGTCCCTGAAATGTAAGACTGAAATGTCAATTACCTATTTACAGATTTAATGTTGCACATCTTTTTAACATTTTAGTATTTCCAAATCTGTGTATTTTACAATGTCAAACCAAAAACTCTTTATCTATGCCATTTCTCTTTTGCCTTTATTATATATGCCAAAGGTTTATTTTACTGTTCATTGCAGAAGTTTTGGTTTTATGGTTCAACTTTACTAATTTTTTGTTTCCCACTGGAATAATTTCTACTTTTATCTTCACTAACTGTAATTATTAGGGTTGACATTGTTATTCATTGGCTAGCTTCTTAAGTTGAAAGCTTGATCCTTTTTTTTTTAATAAAATGCCATTCAAAGCTACACATTTTTCCCTCGGTGATCATCAATAGGTTTCGACATAAGGGTTGTCATTCATTAATATCTCTTAGTTTATAACTTACAAATTAAAAATTTAGAGTAAAATTAGAAGCATTGTCTAAATTTCTATTGCATAATTTTTGTCATCAGTCAATGTGGCCTCTGATATTAAATTTCTGAAATTTTGTTGAGCATTCCTATGTTCCTTAAATACACAAGCATTAAGTACTTTGTAAATTTTCCAAATATGTTTTAAAATGCTGTTAACTATTTGTATTCATATATGCACACAAACACATATATGTATGCATATATTTGTCAGTTGTGACTCATATCCTCTAGGGACATACTCATTTCTGTTTACTTGATTCATTTATTTCTCTCCTGAATACCCATCTACATTTTATATTGGTCAGTTCCTCCTTATGGGTGTTTCAATTACACAAATAATGTACCAATTTTCTCCTCTATCAGTTTTTGGTGTGCACATACACACATATAGATTACGTTGGTTATCTTGTTATGTTGATTATAATACATCTTAAGTGACTGATCCTTTTATTAATATCCAAATTCTTCTCCTTCTCCTTTTAAATGTCTTTTGCACTGAAATCTGTTTTGTCTGAAATTAATAATTAGTACCCATGCTTCCTCTGTTATGTTACCAAATATATTCTTTTCTACCATTTAAATATTTTTGAAATGTATATATACGATATATAGAGAACATATATAGTCATGCATTAAATCAGCAGGCACACAATAAATACATGTGAATCACAATTCTCATTATAAATTTACCAATAATTTTGACACTTCTAGTCTGTTCCTTGCCGATCCCAGCTCATCTCCTATACCACCCACCCAAGGGAAAAACATTCTGTGAATTTAGTGTTTATCATTCTCTTGATGCTAAAAAAAAAAAAAAAAAAAAAGTCTTACCAAGTGTATCTATAACCCTTACAATATGTTGTTTGGTTCCACTTTGTGCTTTATGTTAGTGGACTAATACTTCATGTTCTTCCATGACTTGTTCTGTTTCAATCTCATGTAACATATTTTTAAGAATCATTAAATGTTGTTTTATGTGGCTGTAATTAATTCACTTTACTGTGATACAATATTCTGTTGTGTGAATATTTCACAATTTTTAATACATTTCCTTAAAGTGCATATCTGGACTCTTCCCAGTTCTTAGTTGTTTTGTTTGTTCACTTTTGCAATTACAAGCAATGCTACAATAAGCATTCATAAACATAATCTCCTCATATGTATGTGCAAGTTTCTCATCTAGGGCATATAGTTGGGAGTAGAACTGATGGGTCATAAAGTCTGCATATATTCAAACTTACCAGAGAATACAAAATTGTGTTTTTCAAACTCGTTGTAGAAATTTGTATTGTTTCTGATTGCTTCAGGTTCTCACCAACATTCTAAATCTTTTCCTTTCAGGGGGAGGTGGGAGAAGGGGGGGACCACTGTATTAGTTTGCTAGGACCGCCATAAAAAGTACCACAGAATGGGTGGCTTAAATAATAGGAATTTATTTTCCCAGTTCTGGAGGCTAGAAGTCCAAAATCAAGGTGTCAGCAGGGTTGAGTTTCTTCCGAGGCCTCTCTTGGCTTGCAGACCACTGTTTCTCGTGTCTTTGTATGGTCTTTCCTCTGTGCACACACATCCTGGATGTCTATGCATCCAAATTTTTTCTTCTTCTAAGTACACCAGTCAGACTGGATTAGGACCCAACCATATGACCTCTTTACCTTAATTTCCTCCTTGAAAGTCCTATCTCCAAATACAGTCACATTCTGAGGTACAAGGGGTCAGGATTTCAACGTATGATCTTGGGGGAACACAATTCAGCCCATAATGTTCAACTACTGCAATCTCATTTTGAACTTAATTTGCATTTTCTTGATTTACTGATGAGAATGGGCCCCTTCATATTCTGACTGGCCATTAACATAGGCCAGTAGGTAAAAATGCTTGTGCAAGTTTTTTGCCCACTTTTCTATTGTAGTGTTTGCTCTTTAAAATCAAATGCTTATAAAGAGTTACTTACATATCCTGGCTATTACTACTTAGATTCTGGATTATGTATATTGCAAATAAACTTCCCCCATTTTGCAGGTTATTTCATTTTCTTTACGGTGCCTAAATGAACAGAAAAATTTTACATGTATTTTGCTTATCAAGACTTTCCTTTTATGGCTAATACTGTTTTGTCTTCTTTATGAAAGTGTTCCCTAGCTCAGGGTCATGAAGGTGTTCTTCCATACTGTTTAAGTTTATAGGTTTGCCTTTTATATTTAGGTCTCTAATATGTCTGTAATTGATTCTTGTATATGAGTCAAATTTCTTTTTTTTCTCTAGGGATAATCAGTTGTCCCAGCATCATCTGTTGACAAGTCCATAGTTTCATTACCAAATGCAGTAATAATAATAACCATCCCAATCTGTTTTCCTTCTTTCTGGAACTCCTCCCTGCAGTTAGGACAGCACTTGAATACAACTATTATTAGTAATAGTTGTAGAAGTATAGGTATTAACATGTAAGTCTTTCTTGTCCTGTGTCATTAGCTCTCAGAGGGAAGGACTCTGTCTGTCTCATCTCTGCATCCTTCAGGCTGCACAGCAAAGAGGCTAGGTAGAGAACAGTGTAAAAGGAAGTCATGGAGACGTCCCTTTCAAGATGATGAACCGAGTACCTGCTGCAGTCTCCCACACCTACAAATGTTTCTTGAATTGACTTCATCTGAATTACTTGTATAAAGCTTATAGAGCAATGGCTCTTAAATTCCAGCTCCAGAGTGACATACATTTTACAAAAAGGTGGCATAAGCAGAAATGTCTATATTTATAACCCTTTCCAAATTTTAAGAGAGTACAAAAATGTGGCCCAAAACAATGTTTATTAAAGATGTCCTACCTTCAGATATAGAGAGCAAACTAGTGGTTACCTGTGGGGAGAGTGGAGGGAAGTAAGAGGTACAAACTATTACGTGTAACGTAAGGTGCAAGGACACCATACAGCACAGGGAATACAGCCGACGTTTTATAGTAACTAGAAGTGCAGGGTAAACTTTAAAAATTGTGAATCCCTGTATTGCACACCTGTAACTTATATAATATTGTACATCAATTATACTTCAATAAAAAATTTTTTTAATATCCTACCTTTTCTAGTCTCCTAGAAGTCTTCTGTACTCCTTCAGATAAGCTCTCATCTGCACCGGCCTGGTCTGCCACTTCCTCTGCTCCTCCCAACACTGAGAAGTGTCATCTCTCTACCACATGTTCCCTAAAGGTGTGAGGTTCCTCTTCTACTTTCACTGATTTTCCTCGTAAAAATAAACCCTTCTTTGTCCTTTTCTCTCCTTAGAGAGGAGAAGATGTGAGCCCACATGTTAATTTTGACCCTGTCAGGCTCAGAATTAGTATTTATGAGTTAAATTGGAGACATTTAAAACACTTACTTGTACAATATTCCTTCTTGCTCTATCCAGGATAATTTCACTTACTAAGAATCCCAGGCCTACATATTCTTCTTTGTCTGCTTGATGTTGGTTGTCAGTGATGTTTCTAGAACAGACCCCTTTGACTATGAAGGCTTTTGACATTTATAGGACACTTTCTGGAAACAAAAGGGGTTTTTCAAACCTTGTCAAAGGTCGGTATAAAGATCTTTCATCCCTGCCTTAGTTCACTAATGTTTGGACTCAAAACTCCAGTTTCAGAACTGCTATATTCATTATGCCAGGAAAAGTGGACTTTCAACTCAGTAGCCTCCATTCTTGTTATGCAAATAACAGAAACATAGCACACATGAGAAAAGAACCAAGAGCAAAACATAAAATAAGCATTTGGAAATTGAACATTGAGTATTTCCTCTGATGTCTGCTTGGTTACACAGTACAGCATACATTTTCATAAAAATCAATTGTAGCTTAAAGGCTGAGGTTTATCAGGAGACCTTTGAAATTTGGTTGTATTTTCCCTCTTCAATCTGAATCCACCCACACTCTTTCTTTTAGAAACTCCTCCCAATTCAAGGCTGTTTCTTACGTATTATTTTATCAGGTAAATTAACAATCTAGGAAAAATCTTTTATGCAGTCATTTGTTATTTATGTTTTCTTTGTCTGATTTTCAAAGTGAAATAATCTGCTTTGAAAAGTTCATCAGAATGATGAAAAGACTTTGCAAAGAGAGAGATTATCTGGTCCAACTATCTGGTCCTGAAAATGCAATTTCTAAAAAGCCTAAATAGTCCATGTGTAACACAGAGGGAAAGAACACCTGAGCCTGATGCTTCCTCTCCCATTTGTGACCTTCCCTCCATCAACTTGTTCACCCGTATGTACTGAAGAACTACTATCGATGCTCACAGAATCTCAGCCTCGTGGCTTTAAGTCACTAGGAACTTGTATTTATTTTCTACTGTGAAACTAATGCATATAATGACAGGGGAATGATTCTGGGAGTCTGCAGTTCTAAATGAATGTATAGATCAGACTGAATCTCTACATCATTTTCCCTCCCAAAAGGTCACTTTTAAAATAGTTGGTAAAAGAAGCCACTGGCAGGGGATATCCTGGTGTTTCTCTAAGGACATTCACTTTTCTCGTTTCAGTGTTTGTGCCCCAGAAATGGTTCCTACATCTGTGGCTTACAGGCACAGAAAAGATGAAGCCAGTGGTACCGTTGTGCTTGTGCAGCAGGAGGGCTGTAAGCTTCACCCAGCTGACCATCTCCCTGAAAGCAATGAGAAAATGACAGCGTGGCGCGAAGGCTGCTCTCCTGGCTGAAGCTATGGTTTCTTAACTACATTCCTTTCTGTAATCCCTCCAGTTGTCACAGCAATGTCTTACTCTGGTGTCAGTCAGGTCAGCTGAATGGGGATCTACATGTGTCTGTTTTTGAAATATTTTTAGTTCCCATACTTAGAAAAACATCTAGTTAAGTTGCCTAAATAGCTTGGTCTTTCAAGCTTTTAAATCAGTTGCCATGGTAACTGATGTTCCAGACAGAAACCCACAATTTTATATGAAACTACGTTTTCCTCAACTTGCCACAAGATTCACATTTACATGCTCTACCTTGGGAGGGGGGTGGGGGTGGGGGTCTGTAGGGTGGAAAAGGCACAAGGAAAATTCAACCTTTGTTTCCCTCTTACAGTATACTTTTTTTAAATAAAAAATTTCATGTTGCACTCAAAAAATTGGCCATAACATAATGGTATTTCATACCACTCTTGGTGTTCAATAAGATCTGAAAACATTAAATATTAGTCATAGTAACTAAGAAGGAGAAGGGGGGAAAAGCATTAGGCTCTGTTGCCTGTTCTCCAACTACACTTCAGATAAAATTAAAACTACACAACTCCATTGACTGGTCATCTTGAAACAAAGAACAAAAGCTTAATCACAGATCTAGACAGGGCAATTAAAGTCAAGACCACAGAAATCTAATTCTCCAAGCACATCCATGCATAATAACCACTTTTGGAAATGTGGTCTATACTGAAAAGCCTCTGTGTCTGTATAGATTCTGTAATTCTAAATTATGAGACATTTCACATAACGAAGACATTGTGGGTGGGGTAGGCAAATCCAATAAACCAAGGAAGGAGGCTTTTCCTTCTCTACAGACTCTGAAACTAGTAGGTTTCTAGCACCAGCTTGTAAGGAAAAAAAAAGGAAAAAGAAAGAAACCAGACAGTGCTTTTCCAAGAATTCACTGCAAAACTGCTCTCTGAAAAGGTCTGTGGCCAAGTAGTGAGAATATGATGGTTATGGAACAGAGAAGATCTGGGTTCAAACATCAGCTCTGCCTCTTATCACATGCGTGATGCTGGGCAGATTACTTTCTCTCTCTGAACCTTACCTCACCTTTGGGATAAATATATCTACCTGAAATGGATTTTCATTTAATAATCCAATGAGAGCCCAAATGGAAAACATCCAGTTTAGCAAGCTCTTAGTGAAACCTTTAGTTCATCCTTTTCTCTTTAACTATGTCCATCAGGAATCCTTGAGTTTAAAAGCAAGAAATTATCTTTCCCAGTGGCTCTTGCAACTTGATTATCTCATGTCTTGGATGGACCACAGGGCTCTCTGGAGCCACAGCTTACCCAAGATGCCATGTACAGCCCAAGGGCAAAGGCTCATGTTCTGCAGTGGAATCTCACCTAGTCAAGGAACTAGATGAGATCACCACGGGTCCCTCACCTTTTAAGAGAACTGATCCCTTTTTACACTTCCAACAGAAAGATTAGAATGATTTCAAGGTTAAGGTCAGATCCTCTGAGTAGGGAACATCACAACAGATTAGACATGCAAGATATTTATTTAAGGAAGTATCTGTGGGGGGGGAAATGGATAGGGACAAGTCTGACCCTGAGGGAAAGAGAGAGAAAAGGGAAGAAAGAAGTTCAAGCAGAAGCTTTCTAGACTGTCATGCAATCAAGTAAAGTGTATTCAGAACTTTAGGGAGTCCTCAAGCCAAAGTCATCCTTTGGAGAGGAATCTTATCCCTGAGGGTGGGCCTCCATAATCCTACCAAGCATGGCATCATGACAGATCTGAGAAGTGAATTCTTACAGCTGCCACAGCTTCCTAATTAGGTTTCACATTTTCTCCAGCTGTAGACACAGCCTTAAATTAAAACTTGGATGTTTCCAAAAGGATCACTTAGATATATAAAGCCAATCTCCCAATTAATAAGATAGTTATATGCACAAGCAGAAATGTGGATGACACTGCCTTCTGTCTGCCTGGAGCCCTTCCCATGGCTGGAAGACACTCTTTAATGGCTGAACCAACATCTACTACTAGGACCCTCATACTCCTGCCCTTCTCCATATCGGTGCTGTAAAGCCTTCCTCCTCAGCTACCTTCAGAGCTCCCTGTACCCTGATCCTCCTCCCTGGTTGCCATCCCATCTTTCTGAAAAGTTTAGACCAAAGTGGCTTAAGCCCAAAGACACAAAACTTATAAGGAGTGTAAGTTCATGCTTGCTGATATGATAGATCAATTCCCTAAGCTCAGTAGCTTCACATACTTCAAATTTATTTTTTGTATATCCAACAACCCATACACGTATGTAGCAGGCAGCTTTCGACACAATGAGTCAGGGATATCTGCTTGGTCAGGCCCTAGGGACTGAGGATCTTCTCTTCCAAACAGTGGACAGAAAATAATAGAATGTAGGAATCCCTGGGGGAGATTTTCATGGGCAAAGGCTGGACAGGGAATCTATCACTTCCATACATGTTTGTTGACAAGAACAAACTCCAGGGTTACATCCAGCTGCAAAGGAGGCTGGGAATTGTGGTCCAGCTGTACCCTCCAGAGCAAGAATAATAAGATCTGGTTAGCACCTAGCCATTTCTGGCTAAGAAGGGTCCAGTTCTGGGGCCTGAGAACTGGGTTCTCAGTTAACTGACTTACTATCTCTCTGTGCAGTGTGAGCTGTTTTAAAAGGTTTTGCTTTGAAAGGTTTGTGAAGTTGGCTTCAGCACCTAACCAAAAGACTGTGAACTGCTTGAAGGTTCAGCTTTAGACACTTATTAAATGGTTTTGGGTGGAAATTTTCTACAAGGAAAATGTATTTTGAGTTATAAAAAACCTACTTATAGACAGGCTTCAGTAAGAAAGTCCATCTGTAAATTTGGAGCTAAATGTGTGAGAATAAGTGTATATGTCAAATGTGAATTTGGGTATCAGATCACTGACAACTGGTTCCCATCCTCTAACAAGCTTAAATTCTTATCATCAGATGAGTGGATCAGAGACATGATAGGAAATGACTGTCTGAGATCATTTGGGGATTTTCTCGTGCAATATACAGTCTGTTGAAAACACCACTATGTTGATCTTTACCTCTGTGGTCTTTGGGACACAGCAGACTGACTAAAAATACTGTCTTCCATGAACTTCCAATGAAGCAACATGTTTTATGAGGATAAAATGCTTGGACCTCATTTATTGCATTATGGTGAGATTTTTACATTCTTACACATATGTAAATATGCCTTTCTGAACATATGCATGGAGAGAATGCAAAAGACTTCTGGCAATCTAGCCACTTAGACAATGAACAATAGTATCTTTTTTTAAAGCTGCATCAGAGCTTCCTCTTACTTTGAAGATGACAAATAGCTCTTCATAATCCCCTAACAACCTAATCCTGCATGGCATTGCCCATTTTAGAGGACAGACAATATCGTGTGCTTACAAATTAAAGTCAGGAAATTTTAGATCTGCTAAGAAGTTGAACAATACATTCCTGATTAAAGAAATATGCAAAGACTCCCTTCCAGATGCACTTTGCATTTATAAAATATTTCCATAACACTTACAGACACGTGGACATAAATGATATCATATTTGCCATGTCTGCATTTATGCTCATGAAACTGGATCAGATACCAGAGTGTGGTAGGAAGAGCTCTGATACAGGAGTCCAGAGACTTGAATTCTTGACTCAGCTCTGATTTACTAGCTGTGTAACCTTGAGAAAGTCATCTAACGTCTCTAGGCTTTGGTTCCCTCCTGTGTAAAGGCTTTGGTTCCCTCCTGTGTAAAACTGATATTTTGATCAAACGACTACACCCACAACCAGTATGCTATATATCTTTCAACTTTCTGAGTCTCCATTTCCACAAACAGAAAAACTCTTCATAAAACTATCTACCCCTTTTTCATGCTACGGGTCTCTCAAGGATCAGATGAAAAAACATATGGAAAAGAGCTTTGGAAATTAAAAAGAGCTATGAAAATGTAGGATGTTTTAAAGAAAAATAATCACATTCATATGTCCAAATCTTTTGCATGTTTATTTAGTCTGTACCTAAGGGTAGATACAGTGGAATTTAAGATTCAGCTATGGTGATCCATCTAAACGTCATGTAGAAACTGAAAGTTATTTCCATTTTTGACAAGCTGTGGAAGATAGACTAAAGTTCAGACAAAGAAACATTGTTCACAGCCAGAAAGTGAAGCATCCTCATGTCACAATATATAATCAGTTGCTGCTATTAAGCTGCCTTCTTTAGCAGCTCAAACTCAAATGTCCCCTAAAAGCCACACACAAAACATGTGCATACAAAGACTAAAACTACAGGACGGTAAACTCTTTATGTAAAAGTAAAGCAGTAATGCTGTTAAAAAACACATTAATTACTATGAGACAACTGGTATGGCATTTTTCACATAACTAGAACAAAGAACCCTAAAATCGGTGGAGAACCACAAAAAAAATTCCCAAATACACAAAGCAATCTTAGGAAAGAAGAACAAAGTTCAAGGTATTACATGCCCTGATTTCAAACTATAATACAAAGCTACAGTAATCAAAACAATGGTACTGGCAAAAAACATACACACAGATCAATGGAATACAATAAAGTGCCCACAAAGACATGCTTATATGGTCAACTAATCTACAACAATGGAAGAATATACAATGGGTAAAAGCCAGCCTCTTCAAAAAATGGGAAAACTGTAGAGCTACATACGAGGAAGGAAGGAAGGAAGGAAGGAAGGAAGGGAGGGAGGGAGGGAGGGAGGGAGGGAGGGAGGGAGGAAGGAAGGAAGGAAGGAAGGAAGGAAGGGAAGGAAGGAAGGAAGAAAGAAAGAAAGAAAGAAAGAAAGAAAGAAAGAAAGAAAGAAAGAAAGAAAGAAAGAAAGAAACTGGACCACTTTCTCACACTATATACAAAACAAACTCAAAACAGGTTAAAGACTTAAATGGAAGACCTAAAACCATAAAACTTCTGGAAGAAAACATAGGCAGTACGTTCTTTGACATCAGTCTTAGCAATATACTTTTGGATCTGAAATCTTAGGCAAGAGAAACAAAAGCAGAATGAAACAAATGGGACCACATCAAACTAAAAAAGCTTTTGCACAGTGAAGGAAACCATCAACAAAACAAAAAGGCAGCCTACTGAATGGGAGAAGATATTTGCAAACAACGTATCCAATGAAGGATTAATATCCAAAATATACAAAGAATTCATATAACTGAATATCAAAAAAAAATCTGATTTAAAAATGGGCAGAGGACCTGACCAGGCATTTTTCCAAAGAAGACATACAGATGGCCAACAGACACATGAAAAGATGCTCGACATCACTTATCATCAGGGAAATGCAAATCAAAAACCACAATGAGATATCATCTCACAACTGTCAGAATGGCTATAACAAATAACAATTGTTTGTGAAGATGCATAGAAAGGGGGAAGCCTTGTGCACTATTGGTGAGAATGTAAATTGGTGCAGCCACTTTGGAAAAACAGTATGGAGGCTCCTCAAATAAATCAAAAATAGAACTATTATATGATCCAGCAATTCCACTTCTGGATATTTACCTGAAGAAAATAAAAACACTAATTCAGAAAGATATAACACCCCAATGTTTATTGCTGCATCATTTACTATAGTCAAGATATGGAAGCAACCCAAGCATCCATTGATAGATGGATAAAACGGTGTGATATATATATATATATATATATATATATATATATATATATATATATATATATATATATATATACACAATGGCATATTTCTCAGTCATAAAAAAGAATGAAATCCTGCCATTTCCAACATAAATGGACCTAGAGGGTATTATGCTAAGTGAAATAAATCAGACAAAGACAAATACCATATGATCTCACTTATATGTGGAATATAAAAAACATAACAAACTAACAAAATGGAATGAAATCAGATTCATAGTTACAGAGAACAGACGGGTGGCTGCCAGACAGGAGTGGGTGGGGGAATGGGAAAAGTAGTTGAAGGGAATTAGGTACAGACTTCCAGTTAGAAAGTAAATAAGTCATGAGGATATATTATACAGCATAAGGAATATCATCAATAATACTGTAATAATTTTGTATGGGGACAGATGGTTACTAGACTTATCGTTACTAGACTTACTAGTAATCATTCATAATGTATTTAAATGTTAAATTACCACATTATAGACTTGAAACTAACATAATATTGTATATCGACTATACGTCAATAAAAACGAAACTAAAATAATGGAATTCTAACTCAGCCTCAAGGAGAAAAAATGTGTAGAAAAACAATTAATTCTCAAAAACGCAAAATAAATCATATGACATTTCAAAATGTTGCCCCATGTGGTAGGCTGCATTAACAGCCTGTTATTCACCCTTCCCTGTATCCACTCCCCTCTGACATACCATTTTGTCATAACTCCCACTCTGAATCTGGGCTCAGCCATGTGATTTGCTTTGGCTAATGAGATGCTAGCAAATACAAACACAAGCATAGCCTTTAAGGGGTCACACTTTTGGACTTGCCCACTCTTGCCCTCTGTCGTTACCATGAGGGTATGTCCAGGCTATGCTGCTGCAGGTCAAAAGACACATGGGCCAGAGCCAAGTCACCCAGTCAAGGCCATTCTAGATCAGCCAACAGCCAACCCTCAGTCAAAATCAGCAGAGTTGCCTCGCTGACTCACAGCTGACCAGATATGTGAGGGAGCCATGCTGAGATCAGCCAGACCAAGACCACATCAGATGAACCCCTCAAACACCCAAGCAAAATAAATATTTACTATGGTCAATCATTTGTTAAATATTAAATAAAATGATGTTAGGAAGTATTTTCCCTTTAAATGTATATCACTAATGAGATCCTATATATTTACTAGAATTTTATTTATAAAATTAAGTAGAATTTATTATTTACTAGAATTATGAAATATGCACATATAAACCTAATCATTATGTAACCACTGTATACTACAACCTGGAATAGCCATCACTGTATTATTGGGGAGGGTGGGGGTGGAGACACTCCCTAAAAGGAGATTTCTGCTAAATGATCTGATGTATACAAATTTCTGCACCACACAGTGCATTCCAAGACTGCGCTTCATCTCTGAATATAATCAGAGGAAGGCACTAACATCTCCAAGTCAAGCAGCTGGGATCACCATGGAGGATTTCTCCCTATTCTCCAAAGACACTGGCTTGTCCTGGCTGAGAAGTAAACGTGCTTTGCCCTTCTTCCCTCGGAAGGAGTAGTTATGGGGGCCCCCCTCCCATGATCAAGGGGCAAAGACTGGATTGAGAAAGCATCTTTCAGCACAGCTGCTCTTTTCTGCAACCAAGGGACCATAAGCCTGCAGAGTTCCAGTGGTAGGAGATCCACTGTATTTCCTTTGGGCCACTGCACCTCAATAAATGGCCTCTGTTCTAAGAGTCCAGATGTCAAAAGGACTTAAGCTCACCTGCCTTACTTGGGCAAGACCAAACATCTATTTTTGTGGATTTCTGTTTATTTGGGGGAGAACAGGGAAGATTGCTGTTTTTCTGTCTACTTTGCTGGTTTTCAAAGCATGTATTTAACCCACATGTGAGGTAAGCTATCTATACACAGATTAGAAAAAACCCAAGGAAAGCTAGATTTTTTTTTTCTACCTGGGCCTCTCGGACTGCCCTAGCCAGGTTCATCTATTTTAAAATGGAAACAATCTATACCAACAGCAAACTTTAATTAATAAAATCAAAATAGGTAAAGTTTCATACAATGTGCCTTAGAAAAATAAGTTATTTCTGAATGTGACTGCATTACAAGAACAAACCTCTCAACTGGTAATACAAGTTCAGCCTATAAATATTTATGTTGAATACTATTATTATTTAATAAACTTGCTAACCACCCTTCTGATTTTATTTAGCCTGCTTTTAAAGTTTAACTAGGCATAGTGTTCAAACAGAAAATGCTAGACTTCAAAGAGCTGTCAATGGATAAAGTATAGTATTCTTCCTCACAAAGGGGGCCTGCGCTTCTGAATCCCAAACTCAGCCTGTATGCAGTTTCTCAGGAATCACTGGGTTAAGAAAGGTATTTGTTGTCCAAGGAACTACAAACACAATGCATGTGATAGTTATATTCATAGTTTTGTTATGTCATTTTATTAACCAGAAGCTTGAACATCAGAATGCAAACTGCATACAAATTGTAACCTGCGGTTGCTTCCTGTATCAGACTTTTAAAGGTGAAATCCTCATTATTCTTAATTCAGACCTCTTTCACTCTTGACTGAGAGGCAATCTCAGTGTTTAACAGGAGGCAGCAATTTAGGAATTCCCTCCCATTTCAAGTGCCCACAGAACTGCGCCTGCCGTTTACAAAAGTTGTACATGAGCCTGGATACAAAACAAACTCTATGGGAAAAACAGGTCCAGTGAATTCACCCAAAGTGCAAATTACCTCGAGATTCAGTCTTTCCTTTTCTGCACAACTAACAAGTGAATCTTAGGAGTCTGGACAAAAAAAAATACCCCAGTGAAGTGAGCCTTTGAGAGACATTTGTGCTGATCATGACAGCATTTTCATGGTAATTTGTCAATGTCCTTGCAAAGCTGTGGTAATTTACTCCAGGAAAATCCAGCTAATAGCCTTGTAGAGTTGAGGCCTTCTTCAAGGAGGCCACATGCGTGCCAGCCTGCTGCCTAGTGCTTGCAGGTCCCCATAGCCACTCAAAGATCCCAAGCTAGCCTCTGTTCTGGCTGGACCCCTGGATCCTCCCTGCCTGCTTTCCCCATGGTCACAATCTCAAAGCCAGTGACAGGTATGGGAGGCCCAACTTGTATTAGGGGGAGTGGGGATTTGGGGAAGCATGGGGCAGAAGGCACAGTATCAATGGGAGTCAAACTTCGAGAGGCCTTAATCTGACAGCTTTCTCTTCCTGGGCAGTCTATGAGAAACAAGACCAAAAACAAAAACAATGTGTAGAAGGCATTTCCCTTTCTGATTATAAAGAAAATACATATTCAGTACAGATTTCGGAAGAACAGAAAGACCCCAAAAGAGATAAAATCATCAATAATTTTACCCAGATACCATGATTCAGTTCTTTCCAGTTTTTCTCTACATAGATTATAATTACTGCATGCAACATTATTCTGTATGAACACTTTTTTTGAAAATACAATTCTTGTAGCCATATATTATAATTCATTGTCTTTATGCACCTGTAAGTTACAGAATGGTCCTATATCTGGACAACATAATTGGCTTCAATTACTGTATACATAAACATAACATTGGAGCGACCATCTTTGTATAGAAATATTGGCCTCACACTCTCATTATTTTTCTAAGGTAGATTCTCAGAAGGGATGAGTGGTATCGACAGATACAGATGTTTCAGCATACTTGATACATAAAATCGAGTTAAACTGCTTTCCAGAAAAGCTACAGCAGTTTGACAGGACGTTCTGCAGCAAAATAAGAGTCTCACATTAATGTACTTTCACCAACGAGTTTTTAATCTGTGCTAATTAAAGATGGAAAGTCACTCTTGTAGTTCATGCATACAAAATGGCTTGGCTTGCTATAAAATTAACATATTTGGCCCATTTGGAAAGCCACAGAATCAGTCATTGGAAACTGAAAGTGACCTCAAAGAGCATATGATATACCGAAAGCGAAGGAGTTTGTCCCGGGTCATCCGACCCTCTAATGATGAATTCAGAACAAAAAAACCAAAAATTCTTCCAATTCCCAACCCAGTTCCTAAGTAGTAGGGATTTTCAGTAAAAATATAACCCATTTTAAAATGTGGAGAGAATAGAGGGACTGGGGAGACTTTTAACTGTTGTTTGGTAAATAAACATTTTCCCCAATAATTTTTCACATCTTTACAGCACTGTCCCAGGCTAGCACTCCTGCCACCCTCCAGTTCATAAATTATTACCTTCCATCTCTCAGAGGGGATCATTTGGGAGAAGAAGAGTCACAAATGCAAATACTTATTAGGATTCAGAATTAACCAGAGTAGTGTTATTAGGAAGCCCAGTCCATCCTTAAGATGTCTCAAGTGACAAACTAAAATCAAATACAAGTAAGTCCTCCCTGCCTCTCTGTACCTAATCCCAAATTGTCTGTGTCTCATGTATGCTGAGAACATGACAGCAAAGGCCACAACTGAAGACCTTCTTTGATATCTCCCTTCACATCTCAAACCTCCCTCTAATTTTTGCATTCAAACCTCTTCTCCATGTGACCCTGTTGTGGCTTTAGAATATAGCCACAAATTCTTCCTGATGAGAAGTCTGTGTCCCCTTCTTCTGAATCTGGATGGGCTTGTGACTGCTTCAACCAACAGAGTGCAAGAGAATTGATACTATGTGACTCACAGGCTTAGTGATAAAAGACTATGCAGCCTCCTTCTTGCCCCTGGGAACACCTGTTCTTCGAGCCACAAGCCATCAGGTAAGAAGTCTGACCACACTGAGCCCAGCATATGATAAGGAGGTCCACATCACGTGCAAAGTCCCCAGGTAGATGCCCTGACTGACAGTTCCAGATGAACCCAGACTACAAGTCAGCCCAGGCACCAGACATGTGAGTGAGGAAACCTCCAGACCATTCCAGTCCCCAACGATGTAAGTCAACTGCAGCCTTCAGGACTTCCCACTAACGCTCCACACGTTGTGGAGCAGAAGCAAGCCATCCCTGCTGTGCTCCAACTGGATTCCTGACTCTAACAATTCACAAGCATGATAAAATGATTGCTGCTTTGTTCACTCTGTTCACAGCATTCACTGTGCAACAATAAGTAGCTGGAATACCCCTCCTCCGTCCCATCCCACTGCATTACTGCTGTGGTCTGATTGCTTGTGTCCCCCACCCACCCACCCCTGGCCCCAGTTCATATATTAAAAATCCTAATGCCCAATATGTTGGTTTGAGGAGGTGAGGTCTTTGGGGCTGGTTAGGTCACAAGGACAGAGCCTCATGAACAGCATTACTGCTCTTATAAAAGAGGCCCCAGAGAGGTCCCCTTCCACCATGTGGGGACACAGCAAGAAGTCAGCAGTCAACAACCTGGAAGAGGGTCTTCACCAGAACCTGGCCATGATGGCACCCTCATCTCAGACCTTCAGCCTTTAGGACTGTGAGAAGTAAGTTTCTGTTGTTTACAAGCCTCTCAGTCTGTGGGACTCTGTTTAGCACCCCAAATGCACTAAGACAATTAGTCTCCATCTTTTCCTTCTGCAGCCCATAATCTATCAGTTTTCTCATCTTCCTTTCAAAAATCTCTGAGGATTGGATCAGGGCACTCATATCAATATTGAATATTAATATTTTTGCTGGTTGCACTGAAAAAGAGACTTGAAAGTCACCTGGGGTACATGGGACGACCTAGAAAAGGACTTTCCAGTTGACATTAAAATGTCCACGATGTTTTCTCTGCTCTTCACTACTTGTCATCTATTTCCTATCCCAGTTGCTGATGTCTATCCACATCCTGAATGTAAAGAATGTTCAGAAACTGTCATTACTCCATCAAGTAAAAGGTTAACAGATGTCAATGTGACTTAAAGTAATAAAATAAGCTACCGTTTGTTGAGTGCTGTGCTAAGAACTTTCTCCACATTATCTGAGCATCATAATTATATGTCTTATTAAACCCATTTTATTGAAGGGTAAACTACGGCTTAAATTAATTCAGCCAGGATTTGAATCCAGGGTCATAAGACCGCAAACCCAGTTCTTAACCACAACATCAATAGCTTTCAAGCCTTTTGGCCACATCACACAGTAAGAAATGCATCTCACATCATGGTCAATGAACACCCACACACATAACTGAAATAAAATTGTCAAGAAACAATAAATACCTTACCAGGTACATGGCACATTGCTCTTCTCTATTCTTTTTGGGCTAGCCCTCATTTTTCAAATGTAGTTAGTAATCCATTCGAGTGATTGCACTAGCTTCTGCTAACCAATCATAACACAGAGACTAAGAAAATCACTGCACCACCTTCTCCAATTTGACTTGAAATCATTACCCCAAGACCCTGTTCTACTTTTAAACTAAAGATTACTACCCACAGGGCTAAAAACAAAAAGTTTTAATACAATCTTTTTTTTTAATTAGAAACAAACCTTAAAATTTCTATCAACTTCGTCTCTTTTTAATGTGAAACTAGGTAACAGAAAGCCCTATTTGGTAAATTTAACAAAGAGTAAAATTGATCCCTCAGTTAACATACCTGCCTAGTTGCTGGACAGGATTCAAGATATAGAAAGATGTTCATCCTGAGTTTGCCCTACTTTACTCAAATACCTTCCTGGGAGAGCAGCTGGCCACAACCCCTACCAGACCCCATGGCATAGGACACATGGCTTCCCTTCCTCACTCCAGCTGTTTGGAACGTCAGTGGACTAGAGAATGGTGATGCATCGTGGCATGAGGAAATTGGCTGGGCCAATGTCAGCAATCAGAATGAGAATGATGGGGAAGGAACCCAAAGAATCAGGAGAGTAGACGCTAAAGGTCATGAGGCAGCACTGGGATTGGAGAGGCCACGCTGACCACGGACAAGCCACACAATAAAGAAACTGAAGAGGCCCCCCTGTAGGGAGAGGAGGATGGAGGGCACATGAAGAGAAGTGGGGAGAGGCTCTGCGCCCCTAGACAGAGTCAAAGAGAAGCTGGTCCCTCTAATGGCGGCAAGTCCCACTGGCTTTCTGGTTCCAACTCCAGTAGAATGTACACTCAACATAAAGGTCTTTCTTTCTGGAGATGTGAAAAGCTTTTAATTCTTTATAATCCAAAGGTCCTTAATCAAAATGAATTCCCCAAATATTCTCATAGCAAGAATCTAAGAGAAAGGCAGGGTGGGACAGACAGAGTCACAGATAAGAGACAACTTCATAGAGGACCATTCCTATGCATTTGCCTCTTGGAATATTAAAAATATTCATTACATGCCTTTTATTTGAATAATATAGTACTTTATAGTCCCCGAAAAAAGTTGATTACACATAATGATTACAAATAATAATTGTACCTGCTTCAAATTTTTGTTGTGGAGGTGAAATGAGAAAACACATGTAAAATCTTTAAACTAGTACCTCCGACATAGTAGATGCTCAATAAACAGGACTTGAGCCTATGATAATACTATGGCATGGGCAGGTGTTATATCTGATAGGTGAAGACACAGGCACTCAGAGAAACCCCAGCCCATGCTAAAGGTTACACAGCCAATAAGTGGTAACAAAGGTCTTTGGACTTGGTGTCATCCATAAATATTCCACAGACGTTTATAGAGTCCAGGATCAGTGCCAGGTTCACATCATATCCAGTGACTAGAACCGATGCAATTCGTGCATCCACCACACATATAGTGGAATGTTTCTTCCCCAAGTCTTACCACATTTGTAAAATACAGGCAACAACTAGATAGCTGTTCTTTTTTTATGTCCTGCAAATGGGATTAAATTAAGCCATAATAAAAAGACCAAGACCAGAAAGGCATGCATCTTCTGGTATCTAGAGAAATTAAAGTTGGTGCCTCCTCTGTGGCTGTGGCTGGCTGTACAGCTTCATAGAGCCACCGCACCATGGCGCTGGGCACACTGTACTGTATTTCTTTGCATCATTATCTGTCCCCATCCTTCCACCCAAGACTATCAGCTCCCTGAGGACAGGAACTATCCTCAGAGTAACAAGAGTAGGTGCTAAATAAATATTGCTTGATTTTAATTGAATAAGAGGGCTCTTATCATATCAGTGCAGGTGCCTTGATTTTTCTTAATACTCAAGTTGGTCCTCATTTTTAGTGTCACTGAGAAGTTTCTATTCCTTGGGTTTTTTAAAGTGTTTGTTTGTTTGTTTGTTTGTGTTTTTTCCTCCCAGGGTAGTTTTTCAGGTTAGGAAGTGCATGAGGCTCAATGAGACCTGGAGGAAGTACCCAGGAACTAAAATGGTTTCCACCACAACTACCAATAACAAATCAGTACATTTTCTAATTAATTATATATTTATTTATTAATACAATACACTATTTGTTTTATATATTAGAGAAACAGAGAGAGATCAAGAAAGATTTGTAAAATCTTAGTGTAGGACCCTTTGAAGTCTTCTATTAGAGGTAAATCCCATTCTAAAAGAACTAGGATAACTGCAAATATAAAGTCCATGGTGTTCAAAGAAATTGCGGTCAAGGAAAATTATCCACCAAAAAACAGACAGTTCTCACTTTTAAACCACTTTGAGTTGATTAAACCTTCCCCAAAGTGGGCTTATCTTCATTATTAGCATATTTCATTCCTATCAATTCAGAGTACAGCAATTTTGAGATCAAAATAGCTTCCCACTAAAGCCAGAGTTTACAAAATCAACAGTGCTAAATGTTAATGGATTCCAACCTCATGAATCAGGGGTATGGGAATGTGGCTAGACCATTTTGAAAGGTCATAAAAACTTCATAAATATCAAATACTGGGAATTAGCTATGAAGAGGTGAAGGTTTAGAGACCCTCAAGATAAACTTCCCAAAGTTAGGCTTCTCTCCTGGTTCGCCTAAGTCAATGGAGTCTCTGGGGAATACAGTAAATTTGAACTTTTGTGTGGCCTTTGTATTTGTATGTGTGTGTTTTAGCAAGCACCCTGGAATGGCAAAGGCTTCCTCGTCAGTGGAACCACGTAGGTTCAGAAAATGCCATCTTCCATTGAGAAAACAATTGTTTTCTATAGAGACAAGAAACAAATGCCTGTGACCCAGGTCACCCCGTCCCAGCAGGCTTTTGCTGCGGCTTCCTCTGAGCAAACACAACAAAGTCCGGGGCAGTCAATCCTGCTGCCCCACACTGGGCCCCTGCAGTTGTGCTCTGCTATTTACCCTTCCTATTAATCTGTCAATGTTCTAGTCAAACATGCAAAACAATATGGTAGGCGCATAGTTTGATTGACCATTGCTAAGTAACTTGGGCCAAAGATGAAGAAATGGAACTTCCAACCAACAAAATGTGAGGCCCAATTTGATTGTTAGAAAATGTTCAACAATACTGGCGCATGACAATTTTTCAGGGTGGCTGTGATTTAGCATCCCTCTCACCAGAAGAGAGTGGTCCCATTAATGACATTCAGTTCTAGAATCTAAATTCAAGTCATGTCACTGTTCCTATCATTGTGGGACAGGACTGTCTGGGTATTTTGTAGAGGAAGGTGTTCCATGTAAGATCCCATCATCCTGTTAATGAAGGGACTATTGGATTTGGTTTGGCACACAGGTAAGCCCCTAGCTAAGAAATGAAACAATCTTTGAACGAAAAACCATTGTCCTTTGATTCATTGATTGAAACCATTGATTCAACACTCCTTGAATGATAAAATGTTATAGGCTCCCCAACTCCAAAATGTAAAACAAATTATCAAACCTTTTGAGCAAATTTAGTAGCTTGTTTCCTCACTCCATTTTTCTCCTCTTCTGCTAGCCCAGAGTAAACTTCAGAATCCTTCTCAATACAAAGATCTAGTAGCCATTTCTAATCATCTGGAATTAGAACAAAAGATAGAGCCCTGGAGTCATTCTAGCCCTGGAGTCTCAAGTAAACAAATTCATTGGAATTTAAGATGAATAGATGATCAAGAACTGTCCAAGACATTTCCTGCTAGTGATACAGAGCATGAATTTCCCTGCTGTGTTTTTAGAAATCACGCACAATGGGACGAATAGGTAGAGCTAATAGATGAATCTGAGAGGCCAGGACATAGTACAACAAAGTAAAAGAAAATATGGATACTGAAGTCAGGCTGACTTGGGGCTCAAATTCCCCCCTTTACTATTTACTAGCCACTCAACCTCTGGCAAGTAAAGAAGTCTGTTCTAAGTTTTTTCATTTGTAAAATGGAGAGAACAAGACAGTATAATGTATAAATCAGCACTTTTTGACTCCTGTCCCTGGTCCATTGTTTCCAGCTATATACTTCTCCATAGACCTTATGCAGTTTTGGGTTCATATCCTTGCAGTTTTTGACCCAAGAGGAAAAGGAACCTTCTCTTCCCAGCTTGAGTTTAAAAATGGAGAAAAAGAATTCTGATTGGCTTAACTGAGGTTGTGTCACTCACTGGACTCCCCCGAGGGAGGCAGGCTCTGATTGGTCCACACTGGGTCACATGCCCATTCACAGCTAAGGTGCTGTGCCCAGTCCCCAGAACCACCTGGTGGGAGTAAATAGGAGTGATTTCCCAAAAGAGGTGCTAAGCTGAGGGGAATACTTTCCTAGGATAGACAAAACAGTAAATTTGGGCTCTATAACCACATGGAGTGGGAATAATAAGATAATACATGTTTAAACCCTTTAGGGCTTAGCAACTGGCACATAGTAAGTATTTCATAGATGGTAGCAAAGATTATGGTAATTATTATTATCATTATTATCATCAATCTCTAGTCTTAAAAGTTACAATCAATAGGAGGGGTAGTCACAGAAAGATACTTGATGCTTCACATTGAGTTCATCACTTCCTGATGTCAGTTTTAAATCTGGCTACTCAGATTATAGCACTCTCAGTGAAATAACTAAGTGCAATGCTCATACTTTTCATACTTCAATTAAAATTCAGCTCAAAAGTCAAATCATAAAGATTTCACTTTGGCCCAGATTGCTAAAGAAAATGTAATGCTAAAGGACACAATTAAGGATTTGATTGATTTGTGCATTTACTTCAGCTCCTATGTGCCAGGCACTGGGCTAGATGCTGGGTGACACAAGGGAGCAAAACTGACCAAGTCTCTGCCCTTAGGGAGCTTACTTTCCAGCAGGAGAGCCAGAGAGTAGTGAGAAGCACCATGGAGAAAAAACAAGCATGGTAAAAGGTTAAAAAGTACAGAATGGATTTTAAATAGAGGCAGGCTTTCTGAAAAGCAGCATCTGGGCAGAGATATGAATAAAGTAAAGGAGCCATGAAAATCCCTGGGGGATGGCATTCTACACTGAGGGAACAGTGAGTCCTGAGTCTGGAATGGAGCAGTGTGGCCAGAGCAGAGCGAGCAGGGTGAAGGGACAGGAAGTGATGGTAGACAGCTTACCCACCCTCCAAGTTGTCCATGTCCTGATGCCCAGACCCATGTTACCTTACATGGCCAAGGGACTTTGCAGACGTGATTAACTTAAAGACCTTGAGTTGAGGGCATTATCCTAGATTATCTAGGTGGGCCCAGTGTAATTACAGGGGCCCTTAAAAATTGAAGAGGGAGGTAGAAGAGGAGGTCAAAGGGATGCACTATGAGAAACAGTCAACCTGAGGTTGCTGGCTTTGAAGATGGATTAAAGGTGACAGGAGCCAAGGAAAGCAGGCAGTTCCAGTGTCTGGAAAAGTCAAGGAAACAGAACCTCCTCTAAAGTCTCCAGAAATGAATGCAACCCTGCCAAGACCTTGATTTTAATCCAATGAGACCCATGTCAGACTTATGATCTGCAGAACTGAAAAATAATAAATTTGTGTTGTTTTAAGCCACTAAGTTTGTGGTAATTTGATAAAGCAGCAATAGAAAACTAATACAGTATCATTCTTAAAATTACTAAACGTGATGTGTCAGTGAAAAGTCTCTGTCTTCCATTGAAAGCCTTGACTCATGCAACTTCTCAGGAATACCACCAGCTGCTTTAAAGTAAGGACATAAGTCCCACCCTAAGTGTCAGGAGTCACCTTATAAACACACAAAAGAATGGCAAAGGAAACTGGGGCTGTGTCTGCAGGTTTTCCTAGCAGAGATGTAATGTGTCCCCAGGGTGGCAAAAAATTTATTTTATGAAGGCATATAGAAATATGCTATAATTTACAATGATGTGGATAAATACAGAAACTAAGAGGACGTTCCAAAATATAAGACCAACAGCACTGAATCAAGTATCAAAATTATTGGCTGAAATGGAGCAAACCTACTGACCTAAAAAATATGTAAGAAATTGCATTATCGGAGTGGGGAAGGTATAGCTCAAATAGTAGAGCATATGCTTATTTAGCATGCACAAAGTCCTGGGTTCAATCCTCAGTGCCACCATTAAAAATAATAATTTAAATAAAGAAACCTAATTATCTTCCCCCAAGAAAAAACATTTTTTCAAAAGAAGATGCATTATCTCTCATACACTACCTGCATCCTAATTGCAAAGAGTCTGATTTGTAGCCAGTGAAAATGCTGCTTCTCCCATTGCTCCATACAAATCACGTTAGACATCCACCAGATGAGTTCAACTCCCTGTAAACGGTGGTTGGAGAAAGAAGAGCAGATTTACAATGCAACAATGCAGGGAAAAGGCATTTTTAAGATACTGAATCATCCTAACTATGAACATACTGCTTTCCAAGGTTTGGCAATAAAATTTTATACTTTTCTACATAAAGTTTTGACCATCTTTTGTTAAGATGTAATCCTAGGTAGTGCTGGGGGGTTTTGTTTGGTTGCTTTTGGTTGTTTTGCATTATAACTGGTATCTTTTTAAATTACATTTTTTTCTAACTATGTACAGAGTATAAAAATGTGATTTAATTTTATACATTGTTTTAAAACAGCAAGTTAGCTAGATTCTCATATTAATTTTGAAATATACATCTATAGATTATTTGGGATTTTGATGTGAATAATTGTACCACCTGCTAATAGTGTTCCTTCCTTTTAATTTTTTGTCTAATGCACTAGCTTACCTTTCTAAAATAGCACTAAACAGTTGTGGTGGTAGTGGGCATCCATGTTTTTCCCCCAAACGTATTTACTGTTCATACTACACTGAAGAAAATTAGGCTTGCTTGCACACTCCCCTGTGAATTCTAGGAATTACTAGGATTTGCACAGCATTCTAGGTAGAGAGGGGAAACCTAGAGAAATTGGAAAGCACTTCTGATAAACTGCTTTAAAAAGTCTCAAAATGACAAAACTAAACACACTATTACCGTAAGACCCAGCAACCGCGCTCCTTGGTATTCACCCAAAGGAGTTGAAAACATGTCCATACAAAAAAACCCTGCACATCAATGGATGCTTAAAGCAGCTTTATTCATAATTACCAAAACTTAGAAGCAGGCATCAATTACAACATTTGCTGCTTGTTGTTTATTTATTCTTTGTAGGTTGCTCTAAACAAGATTTCAAGTTAAACAAGTTCTATTTCTAGTTTGTAAAAGTTTTGGGGTTTTGGTGGGGGGATGTTTTTAATTAGGAAGAGATATGAATTCTATTGAATATCTTCTCTACATCTATCAATATGATCAAAATATGATCCCTTCTAATCTGTTAAAACCGATGTTACATTATTCAAATTTCCAATATTAAACCAACCAGGCATTCGTGGAATGAAAACAATTTGGTCATAATGTATTTTCTTTTTAGTATATTGCTGGATTTCATTTGCTAATATTTTGTTTAGTCTTATTTCTTCAATGATCATGATCGAAACTGACTTTTTCCCCTTTATAATGTTCTTGCCTTGCTTTGGTACCAAATTATTCAGGCCTCATTAAATGACTTGGAGAATATTCTCTTTCTCTAATTGCTGATAAAGTTTGTATAGGATTGAAATTAGCTGTTCCTTAAATATTTTAATGACTGTTTTGGTAAAACTATCTTACTCTGATGCTTCCTTTGTGGGAAAATTTTTAACTACTGATTCAATTTATCTAATGGTTATGGGGCTATTTATGTTTTCTATTTGTTTTGAGTCATTTTTTAATTGTGTTTTTCTAGGAAATTATTACTTTATTTTCCAGTTTTCTAAATTTGCCATTAAAGTTTATGCTATCCACTTACATTTTTAATTTATTCATATGAGTATCTGTTCCTGTTTTAATTCTTAATATATTTCTATTGCATTTCTCTCGTCTTTTTTGACAAATCTTGCCAAAGGCTTATAAATTTTATTAAGTCTTTTCAAAGAACCAACTTTTACCTTTGTTAATCCTTTTCATATGTTCTTTTGCTTATTTATTAGTTTTTATTGTATGCTTTTTTAATTATTGTTTTTCTTATACATTTTTGGAGTTTATTCTGCTGTTCTCAACTCACTGATACTCAGTTTTTGAAATATTTTATCCAGCATTATTGTTTTGTCAATTTAGAGTCATATAGGAGAATTAGTCTGCAAATCCCTTAGAAATAGAAAAATCCCCATTGTAGTTTCTAATTTATCTTTATTAATATTTTTAAATTATTAAATTTTGCACTTGTATTGAGCATCAATTAACTTACTCAACATGATCATTTTTCCATTGATTTTTCTCGGATTTTATTGGTGAGCAATAGGTTATCTGCAATGAGTGATCTTTTTCTTCTTTTCAACTAACTATTCTTATTTCTGCTTCATGTTCTATTTAATTTCCTAGAACATTCGGAATAATCTAAAATAATAGTAACACTGTAGGTATCCTTGTCTTATTTGCAATTTAAAAGTCCTCCAGTGTTTTTTATTCAGAACAATAATGACTCCTACATTAAGATGGGTTCTTTATATTAAATTAGTATCTGTCTCTAATTTATAAAAATTATACAAAGAATACTTGTATGTTATCAAAATGTCTAAATGTCTAGCATTTAAAAACATTCTCATATGATTCTTCTTGTCCAATCAACTATTGTGATATATTTGGTTCCCATAATTCCTAATGCTAAAATTACCCTCAAATAACTGGCACATTGTAAACTGACTATACTTCAATAAAAAAATACAGAAAAAAACCTATCATGAAAAAATATTTACTGGGTACATAAGATATGATGTTGATATTAACTATATATTTATATAAAATAATAAATTTTATGTACAGTGATGAATTCAATGTGTTCACAGGGATTTTAGGATACTGGCATCCATTATTCACAAGTAAAATATTTTGCTCACTTTGTTTTATTTCACTACCTTTGTCTAATTGGCTATCAAATGCATTTTTTAAATTTCACTAGTTTTTATGTCTGATAACAATTTCTGCAATGTGGAGCTCTAGTTCTTTAAAACATTGAAAGAACTTAACTTGTAAAACTGCCTGGCTTTGGAGCCTTTTTTGGAGTTAATTATTTGAAAGCATCTTTCATCTTTGTCATGACTACTGTTCTAGTTAGGTCTTCCATCTCTCTTTGAGTTAATTTCAACTATTTTTGCACATTAATATGATCATTTTGTTGAGGCTCTTAAATGTTTCATCATAAAATCCTACACAGTGGTTTCTTATATTTTAAATATATGTACTAAAGCAAGAGGAAACTGATTCATTCTTTCTATTTCCTTGAAATTATAGGTATAGTAGCTTCTGTTCCACTCCTCAGGAGAAAATATTTAAACAAACACATCTCCCCCCAAGAGGTAACTGGTGAGACTGGAGAAAGGCTTATATCTATTGAGCTAAATTTACCAGGAGTTACACTACTAAAAAGGTAATAAGGGTATATCTCTCACTCTGTTTTTATCTTGCTGCTTCTTCTGCCTTCCTGTGCCCAGACACAGCAGGCCTGGTTTCTACATGGCAAGTCCTGGTGTCTACATGACAAGAAGACCTCACAGACCTTGCAATAGGCCTGCCAATCACTATTTTATGTACTTAGCTTCTCCACTGTGACTTTTAAGTTCTCTTCAGTCAATTCAGATTGGAGAGAGTGGGAAATTCATTCTGGCTTAAGAGTCAAGCCTCAATCCCCAATTTATCTCTATCAGGGAGCCCTTTACTAAGAGAGTAATTTGGCCTACATTAGTACAGTTGCTCAGTCAATGCAAAACAGAGCTTTATTCTATGAAGCAGGACTCTGAAAAGGATGAAGAAATTATTCACTTTCCAAACATCATCCCTAACTTAATTAGACACACTTCTTCTCATTCTCAATTTTATTTCATTTATATTTTTTGATTTATATTTTTTCTTAAATCAACTTTCCAGCATTTTGCATGTCACTGTTATTTCACAGTCTAAAATAGGAAATTCAGTCTGTGTCAAAAGTGACTGTAAAGACCCCAACTGCACAACTTTACACATTTTCACTCTAATGTGACTCTTGGAACATGGCACCATTTCCTTAGAGAAACTTACTTCTCTCTGCCACTTTCTCTTCTCTCTAACCAGTAATTTCCTCCCCTTTGACTATGTTTCATACCTTCTGCTTATTCATGTCATTCATTTGATCATGATCTTTAATGGTTCTTTCTCCAGCTCATGACTTTTCAGTACCTCCTCTGATGCTCAGGATTTCCAGTTCAGATTCAGGAAGTAGGGAATCTTCCTAGCCCAGCTCATGCCTTCATGCCAAACCACATTACAGAGCCCAAGGAACCTAGGGAATGACTAGATCCTAGTGCCTGTAAAGTATCTGTCCCATCAAGTCTGTCCCTAAGCCTACCATCTTCAACTGACATCAACAATAGCTCCAAATTAACATGTTGAAACAGAAATCTCGATTCACATCCTTATTCAAACCCATCTCCCATCTTTGTTCTCATTTCCACCCCCATAATGTGACCACTCTCTGCCAGACCATCAGACCTACACCCTCTCCTTAGTTCCTCCTTTTCTCTCTTCCACTCACTCATGTGTTCCCATTCATCAAGTCTCATCATTCTTTGTCTAAAGTAGATCTCAAAGTCATCCATTCTCTTCATTTCCATCAACATTAGTTTAATCCAGGACACCATTATTTCTAATCTCTATTATTACAACAGCCTCCCAAGCAGGTCCCTAACCAGTCACTATACTCCCGACTCTTTCCATCATTCTCTCCATACTCCACACAGCAGCAGTAATGACCTTCTTAAAATATAAATTCAATCATGTAGCTCCTTCAGTAGCTCCCTATTTCTCTTAGAATCAAATAACAGTCTTTTCCCATGCCTGACACAGCTTTCCATGATCTGATCCTGGCTAATCTCTCCACCTTATCTCACAGTATGCTCCCCCAACTTACAGTGCTCCAGCCATACTACCTTCTTCCAGTGACCCAGGATCCTCAAAGCTCTTTCCTGCCCTAGGGCCTCTACACACACACACACACACACACACACACACACATACACACACACACGTCTGCTTGCTTGATCTTTCTTTTCTCCTTCACTTGCTTTAGATATCCAGTCTTCTCCAAGTGTCTCTACTTGGTCACCCTATCCAAAGGAATTTTCTCCCAACTTGTCATTCTTTATTTTATTGCCTTACTTTTTTTTGTTTGTTTGTTTGTTTGCCTTTCTTCCTAAATTATTGGGAAAGAAACTACAAAGAGCAGAGAAAAAGCAAAGCCAAAAAGGGAAGCAAAAAACTTTTTTCAAAAGAAAAATGGGGAAAAGGAAAGAAATTAAAAGGAAATAAGTGTAAAATTAGTAATCTTCCTGGAGAAAAAAGTTGATAGAATGTTTAGATAAATGCAAAGACTGTATGTGCCTCAAGTGAACATTCTAACCACTTTTTCCCTAAGTCTTCTGTAATAGTTTCTAACTTTCCTTCCTTCAAAATTTATGTAAGTTGATTTTCCTTGAATTCTGGCAACTATAATATTCTCTAGTTGGAGAATTTATCAAAATGAAGGCTCAGAATGAGTTAGAGGCATTTGAAAAAGTCATTATGAGCCACTAGAAAAGTCTAATGCTTCTTTTCTCATTGTAAGTTTGCATAGCAAGCATCCAAGACAAGTTTTAAAATAAAACAACCCTCTCTTAGGGCCCTGGGTACATGAGGCATCATTCCCCAACAATAGACTGACTCTCTCGCCTCCCTTTTTCCTTTGCAACGCCTCTTTGTAAATCACAGGTGTTTGTGGGCATAAAGCCCATCAGAAGTGAGTTTATTGTGAAGAGTTCTTTCTTTGCCACTTGTTCTGAACCTGTTCAGAAAGTGCTTCATGCCTTAGACCAAAGCTCCATAAAAATCAAGAAACAAGAAGTTTTCTGTACTCCTGCCCAACAGCCGCACTATGACATCGGTCCGACAGTTCTGTGACCCTGCATTGTCCCAATTTTATTCACTACCGTTTTTTTCTTTCTCCCTCCGTTCCTCTTTTTAAGCTTTTAGTGGCATTTTTTAATCTACTGTAAAATGAAAAGGAGGAGGATGGTTTTTTGTTGTTTTTTAAGCACCCTATGGTGGCAGCTAGAAAAAGCTATCTGCAGTTACTGTAGTAATCGTTTCAAAAAACACCTGCAAATCAAAGAAAGACACCGTAACACTGTCTTCAGATTTTTTTTCTTCCCCCTAAGTTCCTTCTTGGCCATTATAGAGTAGGCTTGGGAATGAATTTATGTGACAGCTATGAAGTTACTATTAAAATTGTGAATAGTGCCTAGCAGTTTTCATGCCCTTACTATAAGATCGCCTCAATTTGCCACACAGCAGTGAATAGGGTAAAGGGGAGGGGGGTGTCAAATGAATGGGAGGAGGAGGGTCTGTGAATGGGAGGGTTTCCCTTGAGGGAGCAGCACGGTAATCACAGGAGAAGAGTGATTTATTTTTGAAATTTCAGAAAGAAAGGCCTAAAAGTCCTGAAGCACGGGGCTGAGGGATGTGAGATAAATAATACCTCTGTATGCATTTAGCAAGTGTCAACGCCAACTCAAGAAGCAGGGACTGGGCGCGGGGTTGGGAGTGGGGGTTGAGATGGTAAATCCATTCCTCTGGTCCTCCAAGACTGAATATTAAATGCCAGCAGGGAGCAGATGTGGGTAGGGGCTGCAGAATGGGGGTAAGGGGCATGGAAGGAGGGGGTTAAGCGTTTATCTCAATGGAAATTAACCACTTGGAGAGAATTAGAAGTGAGCTGGAGCGGGCTGGGCGGGAGAGAATGTCTCTTCTGGTGCGGGCATTGGGGAAGGCATTCAGAAAAATGAGGTGAGCCGGGCTGCGAAGAGCAAGGCAGGGCGTGCCCTCCGTCGCCCCCGTGGCCCCGCCCCCGCTGGCACCCCCACTCCCCCCACCCAACCATTAGCATGCGAGCCGCAGCGGGCAGGCCAGGCGGGGGAGGGCGGCAGTGGGATCGCCGCGCGGGGCTCATTGTGGGCCGCGCTCGCCTCCGCTGGGGACCATCTGCTCGCTGTCAATGCATCACCTGCTCGTCTGGGCCGTCGCCGGGGCAACGGGGGGCGGGGGATTAAGGAGCGTGTGCGTCCCGGTTCCTGGCTGCGGCAGCAGCGGCGGGGGCGAGGGCGGGGCAGAGCGCTCCGCGGCCGCCCCCAGCCCCGGGACAGGTCCGCCGGGCTAAGGGGCCCGGCGACTACCGTGCCGGTCGCCGCGGATCGCGGCTGCCCCTCTGGCTTTGAAAAGGCACCAAAGCCGCCTTCACTCGCTGCGGTGGAGGGAAACCCGAGGAGGAGCAGAGAGCAAAATGACCCGCCCCTCGAGCCCACCCGGAGGGCGAGAACTGCGACCCCCGCGTCTACCTGGAGCTGCGTGGGCCAGGTCCCAGGCGCGCGGCCCGCAGCCTCCTGCAGGAGAGCTGGCCCTCACAGCCCGGGCCCTGGGGCTCGGCGCAGCGTGGTTCTGAGCGCCCGCAGTCACTGGGCAACCACAGTGGGGTCAGCATTGCGCGTAGAACCTCCCCAGCTCCTGCGTGCCATCCGAGTCGCAGATAATTTCCACACCTATCCGCTGACATTCTGATCTGCCGCCCATCGCCAAGACTAGAGAAGCCTTGGACATCAGAATATGAATGACACCTGCTCTTTGAGTTTATCCAACCGGGTTGATTTTCCACAGAGGGTGTAGTTCTGGGGATAAAAACCCCCGAAATCCTGAAATCCCCCTCCCACCTATTTCTCTTCCTTGCACTCCACGTAATTTTGAACGGAGAAGAGCAGTGAGTGATGCAGCCAACAGCAGGGGGCAGAGCTAGGCTGCAATGGGAGCGTGTCCACTTTGGGATTACATTTGATCTAAAGTCATGCTCTCTGGTTAGAAATTTCCAGGAAAATGTCTTCTGCCCTTGCCCATCTCCACCCCAGCCCCCAATTGGCCAAGGACACTAGCTGCATCAACAGAGGTTAGTCATATCTGTCAGAGGAGTCCATACCCCTAAACAAAGAGGGAAGAGTTAACGCCCCCACAGAAACTCCAAAGACTACACAGAACCAAGGAGTTGTTCAGCTTTAATAACAACTCATAATATATCTTTTTTTCTTTCTGGGCTGGTTAATTACATTTATTCCTTTCCAGAATAATAGAAGCCACCGAAAGTTGAGATTCACTGAGTTCCAGGCTGGACCCACTTTCCCGGCCCCGACCCTAGACCCACATCTAAAACATTTCCAGCCCAGTAAAGTCCCAGCTTGTTTCTAAAGATCTCTGAGTCAAGAAAGCCCCAATCTTTTCTTGTTAGATCTCATTCCAGGGTCTGGCAACTCTTGAGGAACCAACAGTCTTTCTTTGACTAACTTATTACTGAAACCCATTTTCTGCAGTTCTACTCTCTGAAGAAATGAAATCAGCCATTTGTTTTGAGGAAATTATTAAATTATCCATTAATCATCTCAAATTTTCTCCTTTTACTACATTTTTCTTTTCTTTAACAAAACCTTTAAAGTTACACCAAATCAAATTTGTGATACTGACCCTATGTGTCCTCTCCAACAAAAATCTCATAATCATCAAATAATTTCTCCCATACTTTTATGATTTCTAGATATGAGCTCCATGAATTGGACTAATTATATGACTAAAATGAAAATTTTTAAATTCACTATTATCATCACTTTAGTTTCCTCTCACTTAATGCAAGAGAAAAAAGTCAACTATAAAAATAGTAGCTATGTGCTCTGACATAAGAGATGAAGGGGGAAAAAAAGTGTGTAATGTATATATTTGCTCAAAAGATAAAGAAAATTTTACCCATCCAAAATTGCTTTTCTGATTTTCAAGAATTAACGTTGGGAGTTCTCAGAAAGCATGCTGATTCACAAGGAACTTCCAAATACAGTCATGGCATCATTCCCACTTAAAGGGGATGAGTGTGAGTCCAACCATCCTGTCTCTAGAAAACGTAACTGAAACCGAAAGACAGACTAGACCAAGACCGCTATAGACAGTGGCTGGGGATGCTCAAGGCATCTTCGAGCCCACTAACCTCCCAGAGGAGCAGCTTTCAACACCACGAACACCTCAAAATGCCCTTAATCCAGTCTATTCCCCCTCCTATAGCTACAGGCTTCACAGCAGAGATGAGACCTCTTCACCAATTCAACACAGTCTTTGAACACCTGTCACATGTAAGGCAAACTAGAGAAAGATCCTACCCTCATGGTGCTTACTGTTCAGTAAGGGCAAATAGATTTTTTTAACTCTTTAGTCATTTACCCAATAAAATTTTCCTGAGCACTGAATCAACAACTATAATGGGGGAGATATATTCACAAATAAGATATGGGTATCATCCTCAAAAAAAGAAAAATACCACACCAAAAATCATAGCCTAATGTAGTTAATTAGAAAATAATATCACCACAACAAAGTACCATGGAAATATAGAGGAGGCATCAGATGATTTTGTCTGGGTGGTGCCACAGAGAGTGTCATCAACTGGGCTGTGAAGAATTCATAGGAGTCCCCAGCCCCTAAAACAGGGCCTGGAAAGTAGCATATGCTCAACAAACAATTGTTAAATGAATGATGTATTTTCCAAGTGGTCAAAGGAAAGACATTCCAGGTAAAGAAATCACAGTATGAGCAAAGGCTCCAGGACATATTGTTTAAGGAATGATGAATGAGCAATTCACTGGGAGCAAAACAATACAAAGAAGAGGAAAGAGGAAGATGGAATGCTGGTGTGGAGGCATGTGGAGAAGGGAGTTAAATGTCAAGCCAAGAATGTGGACTTTGTCTTGAAGACCAATAGTTTTTCAAGAGCAGAATACTTGTCTTAAACAGAATCTTCCAAGAAACTCAAATATAATAAAACTGATCAAAATAGAACAGCCTACAAATGCTAAATGCTGGAGAGGTTGTGGAGAAAAGGGAACCCTCCTACACTGCTGGTGGGAATGTAGTTTTGTGCAGCCATTATGGAAAACAGTATGGAGATTCCTCAAAAAACTAAAAACAGACTTAGCATATGATCCAGCAGCCCCACTCCTGGGCATATATACAGAGGGAACTCTAATTAGAAAAGATACATGCACCACAATGTTCACAGCAGCAGTATATACAATAGTCAAGACATGGAAGCAACCTAAATGTCTATCAACAGATGACTGGATAAAGAAATTTTGGGATGTTTATACAATGGAATACTACTAGGCCATAAAAAAAGAATAAAATAATGCCATTTGCCGCAAAATGCACAGACCTGGAGATTGTCATTCTAAGTGAAGTAAGCCAGAAAGAGAAAGAAAAATACCATATGATATCACTCATATGTGAAATCTAAAAAAAAAGAAAGACAAAAAACAAGAGGACACAAATGAACTCATCTACAAAACAGAAACAGACTAACAGACATAGTAAACAATTTTATGGTTACACGGGGAAAGGGGGTGGGAAGGGATAAATTTGGGAGTTTGAGATTTGCAAATGTTAACCACTATATATAAAAATAGGTAACACATTTGTTCTGTATAGCACAGGGAACTTTATTCAATATCTTATAATAACATTTCATGAAAATGAATATATGTATACATATGCATGACTGGGACATTGTGCTGTACACCAGAAATTGACACATTGTAACTGACTGTACTTCAATTAAAAAAAAAAAAAACAAGGAAACAAAAAAAATAGACTGGCCTTAGTTGAAACAGGAATAGGGTCTGATACTCTGCTCCCTGGCTACAACCTCACCCTCTAGACACTCCTGGGGAACGCTACTATTCCCCTTGGGACCCTGTTTAAAAACCAGGGCCATGGGCAATGAGCTATCACTGAACACCATTAGACATGAGTGTGTGAGTCTGGGTGGGAAAGAGTCTAGGAAAGCAGTTAGGTTGCTACTGAGATTGTCCAGGCACAAAATAATGAGTATTTAAACTAGATCAGTGACACAGTGAAATGGAAAATAAAGAGATTTTGAAAATGGACTCCTTAATATGTGTGGTCTTTCTGCTTCAGGGAAAATAATTTCACCTGTAGTACATCTGAATTTGGATATTTTAAAATGATAATATATAACAAACTGTGCATCCTAACCGTTACTGTAGCCAACACATTCCCACACTTGCAAAAGTTTTGGAAACAAAACAAATTCCTTTGTAGTAACAGCTGAAAATGTGGCTCATATGTCAGAATATAGATTTTGGGATCCTAAGATGAACAAATGGAAGATTTGTAAATATAACCAAAAGAGGGCATAGATGAGAGATATCTAATGCTCCTTTAATTTAGTAATCAGAGGAACCAATTTCTAAGCAATGATCAAGGTTACAGAGCATGGTGACCCCTCCCTGCACCCCTTCAAATGTAAGCATTCAAGTGTTTTTCTTAAAAGCCACATAAAATTCATCACTGTTCACTTACATCTAGATACAATTACCCATTAAAAGCCCCTCATGGGTAGAAAGCTTGTGATTTAAGGAATCCACAACACTCTTGGACTGGCTAAAACAAAAATGTGTGTTCATGCAAATCAACTAATGGAAGAGAGGCAGCAAAGGGGAGCTGGGAAGCCAAAGAAATTCACAGGATGAAGATAGCTGGCATTTGGCCAAAAGTGAAAACTATAAATATTAATCAGATGAGAATCAGTGTCACTTTACTGCAAGAATGTTCTGTAATTAAAAGGGTGGGTATTGTGTTGTGCATGTTAGCACAATTGCCGCCAATAATATTGGATGCCAGCAGCTCCTGAGTGCTGGAGAGAACACGGATTCCTAAGGATGTCACCTAGCAGAAAGTTTACTACATAAGCATCAGCCATTTGCACCAAATTCAAATAATACCCTAAAATAAAGGGAGAAGAAATACCAGGGTTTCAAAATTGTGTTTCCATCTGTAAGAGAAAAGGCCAGGAAAGAAACACTTGTTGGGCACCTATGCCAGGCATTTACTATGCGCTTTCCGTACATCACTTAATCCTTACTTCAAACCTGCAGAAAAGGTGTCATAATCACATTTCAAAGACAACAGTTCCTACACTGGCATTGCAGTCCAGGGTGTGGCTGTGGGTGAGTGTGTCTGAAGTGGAGCAGAGGTGAAGTGGGGCTAACGTTGGTGAAGTTGCAAGATCTAACTTAAGAATGCTCAGTGGATCATCCACATAAGCGTCGAGTCTCCTGGGAAGCTGATAACCCTAGAGGGTTGGGAAGGGTGGGAGGGAGGCACCAAAGCTCTCATTTGGGGAAATCAACAGTAACTCAACTCAACTGTCACACAAAGGATGTTTGAGCAGTATACCAAGTGTGTCAAAGAAGAAGGGATTGTTGGAGATCAGAAGAGGAATGGCTGAAAGAGGCAAAGGGGGACAAAAGTATCTTGTTCCTTTCTTTCTTCTGTGTCTGGACGTGGATAAGTGAGCATGAACAGCTTCCACTCCAGAGGGTGCAAAGGAAGTCACTTTTTCACAGGAAAACAGTTTTAGTCAGGTCAGAAGTGGCGGGACCTTTGAATAAAGAAGCCAGGAATGCAGAAGAGTTCTGACTAGGTCACTCTCGTCCCCCTTGCCTACAGTCTAAATTCAAATCCTTAAAGGTTATTGAAGTCCTCCATGATATGACCTTGTCCAGTGGTGCCCTGGTTAATGTTTAACAATCATCTCTTTGGGAGTTTGAGAAAGTCCTGATTTGTAGCATTTGCCAGTTTCCCTGGTGTCAATACTCCTATCATGATTGATTTCAAGCTTCCAATGTGACATTAGTGAGGGCAGAGTTGGGAAAGATGTGCACAATCAGCTTTAATGAATCAGTGTTAGTTGACTCAAACACACCACTGCCCTTGACTATTTCATATTTTCCTGTCACTTCTTCCCACCCTGTATTCTTGTACTAAGAGAGGGCTGCTAATGTAGAAACTCGGCATTGCACAGCTCCAGTAGTGCCATGTTCATCACAGTCCTTGCTGATGTGTCTATGTAATATGACAGTTTTCCTTCAGATGACTGGACGCCTTTCCATACTTTTCACAAAGGCATCATTTGGTGGTTGTGCTGCTCAAAGATCACATACAAGTCACAAGCCAAATCCAGCCTACCAACATGAGGGGCTTAAAAATGTTTTTTTTTTTAACTACCTTGCCAACATTTAAACATAAGGAAAGAAAAACCCAAATTTCTAGGAACTCTTGGAAAAATCAGAGCAGGCTACATTATTAACATATGGAAAGTGCCAATGCCTACAGCAAGATCATCACTCAAAAGATGTCAGTATCCTTCAGTCCACCCTGGCTGATGTTTTATACTCCATAATTCATGCAATCCATGCTACCTGAACTCCACCTGCCTCTGCAGCTCCTCTCTCACCTTCTATCAGTTTCTAGAATAGTCTTTCTACCTCAACATCTTGTACCAGCCATTCTTCCTGAAACACTTCGCTCTCCACCCCTTTCACTTGGCCAACTCCTACTCAACCTTCCAGAGGCAGAGGGTACAGCTCAGTGGATAGAGTGCATGCCTAGCATTCATAAGGTCCTGGGTTCAATCCCCAGTACCTCCCAGCAAAAGTAAGTAAATAAATAAATCTAATTACCCCCTACCCCCGCCCAAAAAAAACCTATTCATCCTTTCATTCCAACTTAGACATAATCTCCACCATCAGTTCCCACCATGACTCCCTAATAGCCTCCAAATTGTTCATACGCATGCCCTGAGCCACAGAGCCCTCAGAGTGACGTTTTTAAACTGTAAATCATGGCACAGGGCAATTATGGTGAAACACAAACTCCTTAAAATGACCTTAAAAGAGCTCTGTGATGTGGACGCTCTCTTCATTCCGCAGCCACACTGCTTCCCTTTCTCCTTCACAAACACACCACAGTTATGCTCTTGTTCCTTCTGCCTGGAATTCTCCTTCCCAGGTCTTCATAGAGCCCACACCTTTGTGTCATTCAAGTCGAGCGCAAATCGACTGCACAGCCTCAGAGATGCCTTCCCCGGCCATCGGTGTAAAATAGCAGCCCTTCTCCCCACCAGCCTCCCTGCAACCACTATCACACCCCTTTGTGACATATCCTGGATTCCCCCGCCTCACCCCTATGCCTCCAAGCCAGAATTCCTGGTGGTGGGACTGTCAATCTGTACTCTATTAAGCTACCCTTGAGGATTCTGATGTGCACCAACTTAGGATGCCCGGGCTATAGCACAATGGGTGAGGAGAGAATAGTACACATGGTAAGGAGTGCCGTGGTTCATCGTCAGTGTTTTGTTCCTTCTGCGTTTTTGTAGTTCACTACTGCGGTGATAGTGTATGATACCGCAAACCTGCCATAATTTTGAAGCAATCAATTACTAGCAGTTCCCTGCCTGTTTATTAGTGATTCCTTAAAGCCTTAGACATCAAAATTCTAGAGAACCTGTTAGAAATAAAACTAAAAATTCCTCAAATCCCCATGAAGAACAGTTGTGATCATACTAATGAAAGGCTGAGTGAAGGATAGACACGTAGAGGTGAATCCAGCCAACTCACAGAATGAAAAAAAAAAAAAAGAACACAGACACATATTAAAAAGAAAGCTGGAATATTTATGGCTTAAGAATCGTTGGGAAAATAACGTCATGAAGAACTGTAAGATTAAAATCTTACTTAATGGTGATGAAAATACAAAGAATAAAGGAAAATAAATGGAAAGTGGCCACACAATCAGCAAAGGTTAATAAATCTTGTGAGAAGAGGGATTGTTTTCCAGCCAGGGTGAATCTGAGAATCATGGAGAAATTACTTCTCAGCAGCTTTGCAAGCTTTTGAATTTGTCTTGGCAAAATTGAAGCCATTTGGGATGTCATTTCCATGGTAGGCTTCCAATTTTTACACTTAAATTGGAAAAGTGTCCCAAGTCAAATGTGAAAGCCCACAACCAATAACTGGAAATGCAATTCAGTAAATACAAGACTGACAGTATTGCTGCTGTGCATACCCCTGCTAAGAAGAAATATCACTCATCTCCGAAACATCCCTCGTCTCCCCATTTGACAGAATCTCTCCTAGGACTTTTTTTTCCTGGAAATTACAGTTTTTTATATATATATAGATAGAGATATAATCTTCCCTTCTCCACTGTAAGTCCCTGTAGGGCAACATGATATAAAGTAATAAGCCTAAGCATTGGAGATAGAGACACCTGATGTCAAATCCTGGCATGGCCACTTGCCAACTACATGACCTTTCACAAATTATTTGACCTCTCCAAGTGTCAATTCCCTCCTCTATAAGAAGGGGGTCATCATTTAAGAAATAACCATAATAAATAATATTTATAAATGCTTATGTGCCAGGTAAGTGCTAAGTGTTCTAAGCGTTTGACATGCAATATTTTAGTCAATCCTCACAAGAACCCTTGGAGGTAGCTACAGTATTTTCCCCATTTTATATATGAGGCGAACTGAGGCTTAAGGATGTTAAATAACTTGCTCAAGGTCACACAGTCTACAAGGGATTGAGTTGCTAATTAAACATAGCCCATCGGATGCCAGAAAGACATAGCTCCTATAAAGCACTCGGCACAGCAGTTGTATGCTTAAGAGTGATCTTTTCACACCAGGGTTTCCTCATGCCCCTTTCCTTCTGTGCCATTTGGTAGGTAGGTATTAATCCTAAACTACCTTACGTTTCAGTCATGCAATGTTTGTTGCTAAAGAATTGGGAGGAGGGGATGGAAATATAAGAGTAAGTATATCAAGTATCTCACTCCTTCTGAAGTTAATCACCACCCAACCAAGAAGCTCAAGGAAGAACCATTTTCCCGGAACATTTCCAAATCTATCATTTTCAAAAGAAAAAAATAAATAAATCTCAGCCCCTCAGCCAAGACTGAACACAGATAGACAAGCCTTGAACATGCAATTTAAACAACAACCAAAAAAGCATCCCTGTATAAAATACAGATGATACTGCCAAAGAAAAGAAAATGGTAAATCAAAGTGGGTTTCCAAGCCTGAACCAATTTAGCATCACTTCTGAGCAGAGCAAGTACTGGATATTATACATTGGCAACACTGACCCTAACCAACTCACGTTTTTATTCTAAATTTCTGTTTTGAGCAGTACAACCCAGCTAGCTTTCAGAGGTCACACCCGTATACAGTATATAATAAATCCTAACAGAGAAGCTTTCTCTTTTCTTCCCTAAACACATAACAACAATTTCCATGACCTGTTTCATCTTAGACCTTTAGACTTTCTGAACCCAGGCAGTTCTCATATGGAGATATAGTTTTCTTTAAATCCCCCTGAAGCAACTTTTCATTTGTGATAAAATTATAGTATCACAATCCCACTCTGGGCTCCCTTCGTCTGTGCTGTCGGCTCAAGAGAAGCCAGGTCATAGGCATTCAAAACGTGAAATCAATAATGTGATGTTTTGCCCCTTCTCTAATGGCTGCAGCTTGATTCCTGGCCCATCCTTGATCCCAGTTGCACTTCTCACACAGCAATTCTCTTCCGTATCCTGTCTGTGCACATCAGGTCCAGCCTCCTCTTCTACCAGGAGACTGCACATTGTTGGATGTTCCCAAGCCAGTAAGTGCAAGATATTACCCGGCCACTTCAGAGAGTTGTCAAGGGTCCCTTCCATGAGGCCGGGGGACAGGACTGACCACCCTAGCTCTCAAGAGGCTCCCAGATGAAGCTCTAATTTTTAAAGCCCCCAAAGAAATGGAGGTGGATAGGAACACCTTTGAGAAGAGAACAGAATTTCATTCACCCAAGACACTAGTCTCATTATGACCTTCAGCTAGATCTGAGTGATGTTTAAAAAGTATAAATAAAAGAGCCCCAAAATAAATGTTACATATATTTAATGTATATTGAGTAGAATTATATTTTATATAATTCATATTATAATAGTATACATTTATATAACACATACATAATAAAATCATGTCTGTATATATAATATATGTGTGTATATATTCATATATATATATATGAAATATATCAAATATTGTCACACTATAAAAACACCTTTTAACCCTCACTTGGGGGTATAAAGTATTTCAAGATGGTTCACTCCATCACTCAACTCTCCTTTTTCTTCTTTCTCCTAAACTGACTCTCACACTTTCTAGAGACATATATAAATACATTCAATTACTCAAAAGAGCCAATGACATGTTAATGCATCTTCAAAACGTTAGTACAACTAAAAGCAGGCACAAGTAGACATCCATTCCTTGGCCTCCAAACTGGACAATAAAGTAACATCCTTGGTAAGATTGGTAATGCTCTGATGCCTTTCCAGCTACTGTTCTTTAAATATTTAAATGTCTTACACTCCTTTACATTACAATAAGTCTTTAAACGTATAAATATACTTTTTAAACTTAGATGTTTAAAGCCCTCACTTCACTGTATGACTTGGAAAGTTACACTCTTGCCTCAAATGTGCTTTAATCTACTCTGCAAAACAGAAGCCATGGAGGCACCCTGACTGGTCTCCTTTGACAGCAGTGTGGGAAATGAGTGCTCAGATTTAAGCCCGCTCCTTGGGAGTCCTGGCCCCTTCCCAAGTGGACTAGCCATATTTCCATTCATATCATTACCATCCTCTCCATGAAAGGAACCAAAATATCACTCAAACTTTGGGAACCTTTACAGATGGTTGCTGTTGGGGGTGAGGGAAAGCTAGTCTCAACAGCGTGGCAGACACCTATTGCTCTGTCTGCTCAGCATTCACTCCTGTTTCTTCAAGTAAGAGTTTGCTAATATTCCTTTGGGAAGCTTGTGTAGAATTGCCAAGGGACAACATCTCTCAGCTTCTGTCCTTGCCCCCCACTACCTCCTACCTATTTCCTGTAGAGCAACTATTTGATTGCTCCTCCACTCTCAGTTCATGTGTCCAGTGGGCACATGTCTCAGAAATGGCACAGGAACCAGTTCAGAGGACATATGACCCCAACCAGGCCAAGGAGAGTCAGGATGTTTGCATGAAGCTTAAGGAAACAGGAACTCTCTTTCCATGGAGCTTGGTAAGACAGTAGAGGAAAAACACTGGGCCACTTCCTGCTGTCATATGAAAAGGAGAATGAAGTCACAGGGAGGGAGACAGATCCAAAAAAGAAAATTCCTGAGGACAAGATTTCAACTTCATAACTGATGTAGCCATACCTAAAGCCAGTTATGACCCTGAATTTCAATTACATGAGCAAATACCTTCTCCTCCTTGCTTAAGCCTATCTGTATTAGGTTTTTGTTTTGTTTGTTTTGTTTTGTTTATCCTTTGCAACTGAAAAAGTCCTGATTATAAAATCGGGTTCTATCATCAGCCTTTCCCTCAATAACAATAACAAAAAAAAATTTTTTTTAAGGTTTTACCTTGAGATTAGGAAATGAGCTCTTCATCTGAGGATGGATGGTAGTTCATCACTGGATCTGGAGGACTCTAATTTGGGAAGAAACCAAAACCCATTTAAACTAACTTTATTAATAGAAAGAACCTTCAATCTTTTAACAAGCATTTACTGAGCACCACGTGCATGCTGGACGAATCACTGTGCCAGGCAGCATCTGCCTCCTGAGGCTTACACTCTGGCAGAGGAAACCAGCAAATAAGCAGGTAAGTACTGTGCCATGTGGTGACCCATGTTTTGGAGAAAAATAAAGCAGGATGAGGGGGATAGGGAATAGGGGAATGGGTTGATAGGAAAGGCTGCTCATCTGAGCAGAAACCAGAAGTATGAGAGGGACCCATACAGCTCCCAGAGGGAAAGGTGTTCCCAGCAGTGGGCAGGGCACATGCAAAAGCCCTGAGGTGGGAATTTCTGGGCAGGGCCAAGGAACGCCCAGGAGACTGGTGGGGCTGGGGCCAGTGAGGAAGGATCCAGAGGAGGGAAAATCAGAGTCAGGAGAGAGGCAAGATCCTAGAGGGCTCCCCAGGCATTGTAAGGACTTGACTTTGACGCTGAGTGAGGCGGGAACCATCAGAGGGTTTTGAAAACAGGAGAGATCCAATCTGACATCATTTAAGGGACCAAATAGTTGCTCTATAAGAAACAGGTAGGAGGTAGTGGGGGGCAAGGACAGAAGCTGAGAGATGTTGTCCCTTGGCAATTCTACACAAGTTTTTGGATGGAAATAGTATAAAAATCTGTAAATCCGAATAGTCTGTTGGAAGTCTACTGTATGCTCTAAAAGGAAGAACTGGGTACTATCGAAAACAACTGTCAATTATACCTGTAGAGAAAGAGTTGAAAACCATAGTGCATAAGTAATTATCATTTGAGTCCCTCATATTTCTAGACCAGTGGTCTTCAATCAGGGGACATTTGGCAGTATCTGGAGACCTTTGGAGCTGTGACGACTGACAGCAGGGAAGGAAGGGAGAGAGTACTCCTGTCTCGTGGATAGAGGCCAGGGAGGCTGCTAAACACGTACAATGCACAAACAGCTCCCCACAACAAAGAACCATCCATCCCTGAATATAAATAGAGCCGAGGTTGAAAAACCCACATCTAGAGAACGCAAAGACTCATTGTTCTTAGTTTTTGTGTGAGTGACTCTTAAACTTGCAATAAATATAAAATCAGAGAAGCACAAAATGAATTTGACTATTTTCCTCATTGGATGATCATTTGAAAGGCAAAGACTGTCATTGCTGTTTTACATTTAAGAACCACTAATTGGGGGAAAAAATGAATAGTGGCCTATGTTCTCGAATAGATCATCACAGGAAAAGTGACATAAGAATATTCCTAAGTTTACAATGGAAGAAAACTTAATTTTTAAAAATATGAAAATGTCATTGCAGGGAAACAAAAGTACCTGGCACAGATTTTGCTTTGGGGAGGAAAATGCCTTTGAAAACCCAACTCGTTGTATAATTAAGTGATAATGAATGCAGAGCTGTACTTTGTATTCCATTCCAGCACACTGGAGTTGAATCTGAGCTTGAAAAGCTAAATCCCTCAGTGTTCTGGCCCCTCATCAGTGAAGTGCAAATCAAGGCAGGCCTTTAACTGCTACAGAAAGGGTGGCTCCAAAAAAAGTGTGAACTACAAATATTATGTTTTCAAACTGCCTGCTTTCTAATGATATGCTAACTGTATTTAATAAAAAGAAATGTTTCATTGGAATAAGAAAGCAAACCATCATATGTGATGTTTTATGCACAATGGAGCAAGGATCTATTTTAAAAAAAAGAGAAAAAGGCTATTAATTTCCATTTTATATGGAGAATAGAAATACTTTCTGGATTTTTAACTTACGGATGACTTCGCTTAGAGAAAAATGAAGTAATATTTTATGTGTGCTCTAGCTAACATCATGTATAAGACATGTGTGAGAGTGTTGGAATGAGCTTTTTGCTTAGTTATAAACACACAATATAGTACAGTTAGTCAGTTCTTGGAAATTTGTTTAAAAGAAAGTTGGAGAAACTTTAATAAAGGACCTGCAAACATAAGAAATTTGCAACTTGATGAACTATTTCATATTCTTTCACTATAATTAAAGATCGTAATATACCGACCTGTGGATAGGTAATCATTCAAAGAAGCCACTATCATTTGATGTTTTTATCTTTATGTTTAAAAGACAAACAAAAAGAAAGTTGGAAGAGATGGCAATTTGGTTTTGTTTCTATACAAACTGGTATTTTCACAAAGAGAGACGATAAAAAAAAATTCCACATACAAAGAATTTAGGAGGTAAGCCTGACAGGTAGCCAAACAGACAACCTAATGCATATTCAAGTTCAAGTAGAGTTTTTTTAAATAGGTAAGCTTAAACACCGGAAGAGAAACAGGGCTCTACAACAGGAGGGTAAACAAATGACAAAGGCTGTGAGAATACATACTTATCAGTTTAACAACAACTGGTATCTACCAGATTTAGTAGAGAACCCAGGTTCTCACTTAACTTTGGAGCACGCCATGGGGCATGCTCCCTTGGAGGAGAACCAACCAGCCACAGGTCTGCTAAGGGGGCCAGGCCAGCAGGTAGACAAAGCTGCCCAGACCATGCTGTCCAATCAGTCCATTCCCTGCAGTGGTGACGTGATAACAGAAGGAAGAAGTTTGGGAAAACCAGGTTGGTGACACAGTAAGACAGATCCAATAGATGTTCCCCTTCTGTAAATATACATCCATCTAAGTCTGTCTGCTCGAGAACTTTCTGGATGAGACAAGCAAGTAGCTTCTTCTGCTGGCTCTGGTCAAGCCAGTAGAATTAATTAATGATGGAGCTGCATATGCACGCTGCCCTGCCTTCACTGCAAGTCGACATCCCTGAACCAACAGAACTGTGGACTGGGAAGCTGGCAGCCTGCAGCAAGAGATTCTGGTAGAAGCAGTCAAGGCCACAGCCCCGAGAGCAGGGTGTGAAGGAGGTCTTTGGGATGCCTTTGCTGATGCTGAACACGAAATGTAGTCAGCCTGAATGAAGTTCCAGAGTTGCACCATCCACCGATGGATGGCTTACAGATTAAACAGACCATTTCAGGTGAGTAGTTGGAGAGTTAGATGAGCTAAAACTTATTTTCTGATTAAAAGGTGCCCACAAGACAGCCCAGTGGCACAAGAGAGGCTGGTCACTGGGAAATGTATTACTTGAGCTATGTTTCGAATCATTGATTTTAATAAGGGTATCTTTTCTCTCAAACTGCATTATATATTTCTTACATTTCTCTGTTATCAATCTCCCATCCCTACCATTTAGCTTTTAAAGATAGTCTTTAGCAAGGCCCTGGTCAGAATAAAGAATAAAGAATAAATAGAGGACATTTTTAAAATTTGAAAGAAAATTCGTTGAAAATAATTTTAAATAGTTTCTTGTGAAAGAAGATGTAAAATAATGGTGTGTTTGTGGATTATACTTTCATATTTTTTCCTTTTTTATCATTATAAATCAGAAAGAAAAAAAATGTTTGAGCAATATTCCAAAGGCAATAGAAATACTTCAATGTCTTTGAAGGCCCAGCAGAAATTAGAACACTTCTGTCAGGATATAAAGGTTAAAGAAGCTGTGACTTACGAGAAAGATGCACAGATGTTTCTTAGGACTCTCCCAGTCATAAATCGGCTCACAGGCTTGCCGCAGTCCAATGCTGTATCCATCAGAGTTCTTAGTGACAAACAACAGAATCCACTTCAGCTGGTTCAGCAGAGAGGGGTTTATTAGAAGTTACATAAAGTAGCTCACAGAATCTTCGAGAGGAGCAAGGCTTTAGCACCAAAGCCATTTGGTCAGGAATCCCAGCCACTGCATGAGATTCTCTAGCAAATCGTCACTGCCACCTCTGTTCAGCATCCTTTGCTTGGGAACAGACACCAGAAGCTTGCACTGCTGCCCTAAATGAATTGGACACCACTGGCCCATCACACCCAGAAGACTGACCTTCCCCCGCGTGGGGCCAATTCCTCCCACTACTGTCCTCTGAATACAGTCTCGAGTCTAGTATAGAAGGGCTCAACTGACAGAACCTGTCACACACAGGCATCCCAGGTGCCAGAGAGCCCAGGGACATGGACTTACAAGGTGAGAAAGTATCAAAATGTACAGAGAATGTTCAAAGACAGCAGGCAACCGCAAATGACAGAAGTCCAATATGAATCCCAACCTACCTTTTTCATCCATAGTTCTCCTCCCCAAGCCCCTCGTCCTAGGCACCCTGATCTCTTCATTATTCCCTGTACATCCTACTTCCCAGCTTTACAATATGAGGCGTCTTTTAGTAGCTTACTCAAGAGTGCACAACTACAAAGAAGTAAAAATTTGGATTTGAACCCAAGTCTATTCTGACTAATCTAGAGTCTGCATCTCAGTCATGTGTTGAGAGTAAATTTAAAGCCTACCCTTCACACTGTCCCCAAGCACCAAGTTCTCTGTACTAGCTACTTAGTACCAGGTACTAAGCAGACAGTAATTTAATTCACTTCCACAGTTGCTGTTTTTTAATGCTTAGAATGGAGTCTTAGATCAGCCACCCAGAAATCATGTAATGTTGGGCAAATTACTTAACCCTCTGAGTCTGTTTCCTCATCCACAAAATGTAAATGATGAGTTTCTCAGAGTTGATGTGATGACATTTTTGGAAATGGGCCACAAGCCTGGGCTGGAAGAGACACACAATAACCATCAGGTCCACACATCAAGGAGCACAAGAATAGGCCTTAGGCTTTAATGGAGTGAGCAGGTGCCTAGCAAGGTCCCAGGAAGCCCTCCCAGCCCTCCCAGCCCTCACCCAGGTCTCCTCCCCACCACACACACAGACTGTTCACTGATGACTGAAGTCGGGGAGATGCTGGGATCCAGTCATGGGAAATGAGGTCGACGAGATCATGGGTTTGAATAACCCACTTTTAGAAACAGAAGTGAGGGTTAACAGGTCCCATTCTGAGAGCAGTTCTACAGGAAGAGGAGGGAAGAAGGGGAAGGATGCTGGACCGTCTAGGGGTGGCAGGAGATGGGTACCACAGAGGGCCAACCAGAAGTGAAAAGGGATGAGGCGGCCACCAGTGTGGAGAGTGAGCAGTGAATATCAAGGATCCACAAGACCCAGGATAGGGATCCCAGAAGACCAGAAAACTATGGATTCTGACATGCCTTTATTGCCCTATAAGGGGAACAAACTACCCACAACTCCTGGGCACAGGTAGTGCTAAGTAGAGGCTGGGGGAGCAGAAGAGATTTCACTCTATTTGGACCTCAGGGGCAGAGAGTTGAGTTCATCATCTCTGGCCTATGCAAACCCATCCTATGTGTACTCCCTGATATCCTATGTGTCACCTTACAATAAACACCCCTCCACAAGAACCCTCTATTTCTTCTGATCAAAAGCAAAACAACCAATAAAACCTAACTAAAATAGTGGCCTGAGCCAGGAATCCTTGAGAGAAAGAATGGGGCTTTCCCAAACCACACAGGCTCTTCCATCTCTCTCCGTCCTTGTGTGAATGCCCTTCATCTCTGCCACCACCAGGGAGACTCCTACGTATCCTTCAAGACACAGCTTCATTACTTATTGCCTTCTCTATGAAGCCTTCCCCCAGGACCACAGAGGAAATAGTCACTCCCTTCCCAGTTGCAAGAGGCTTTTATGCTTCCATCTGCTCCATGCTTGCCTGTCTCCCATTCTAAGCAGGAAACTCTTCATTTTACCATGTCATATTTCTCTATGTCCCATGGATTGTAGGCTATGACATGCACTGTGCTCCATTAAACTTTCTAACTCCAGTAGCAAACACAACATATGGTACAAAGACAATGCCCAACAGGCGCTGGTGGAGTGACCAGCACTGACCTCGGTTCTGTTTCCCTCTTTGTTGTGCCTTGTCTCATGGGTTGGGTATCTCTTGAGCTCCACCTCCCACTTTCTTGGTTCATTTTTGTTGACCCAGCCTTTGCTGTGGTGCCAGCTGTGTCCAGGAATTACATGGCAATCTTGTACATCATACACACTCACATCTCTCACATTTCTCCATCACATCCCCATCCAGCCATCTTGACACAAGAGCAAACATAAAAGAAAAAGGGAATGAACACCCCATGGGGCAACCCTTGACCATCAACCATCAGAAGATGGGAGCTGGTAAAAAAAAAATGTCCCACTCTTCTGTGTCTCAGGGGATTTCAAGGTGCCTTCTACACAGTTCTTCAAAGGTCCCAACTTGCGTTACAGTTGCCCTCATCAGTAACCAGCTAATAATTCACCCTTCCATTGGCTTTCCAACCTTCCCAATTTCACTGTCTCACCACCATCCTCCACATCCCTTACTTCCTGGACCACGTCACCTTTGATTTATTTGAAATACGTTATTCGCTGAGTACATGTATTTGTCACAATGGCTCTGGTTGTTTCCTGACAGGATGTCTTGTGATGAATGGCTGCTCAGGAGAAGGACGAACAGAAGTGCTATTCCCAGATCCATCAACAGATAGAACGTGGGTGAAAAGTAAGTGCCAAGAGAGTTGTAGGACATCTCCAGGAAATATTTCAGGGACACCTAGGATGGCACAGTGACGAGAAGCTCAGCACTGCAGTATCTGCATCTGGTTTTGATCAGTGTTGTTTCCTCCTGAGTCCAAGGAATGACAAAACACACCTGATCCAGTTGCTCAACTAACTTAACTACTGGATCTATTAGATTGGGGTTCTTGAGTCTTAAAGGAGCTATGTGGCAAATGCTCTTTGACCTAGCAATTCAGCTCCTTGAGGAGTTTATCTTAATGCATGCAAAGATTTGGCTGCAAAGATGTTCATCACAGTGTGATGATGGTGATGATGATAATGATGGAAGAACAAGCCTGGCACTAGTCTACACACTTCACATCTATTAACTCAGTTTATTTTCATAACAACCCCATCAGGTAAGTGCTATTATTGTTACCACTTTACAAATGAGGAAACTGAAACATCAGTTAATTAATTTCTCAATATCACACAGCCAGTAAAAGGCATGTGGCCTTGGCAGTCTGACCTTAGAGACTGCTCTCTTAACCATGCTACTTGCCAGATGCTGGGCACTCTAGTGTGTTTCATCTTTGAACTATGCAGAACTTTTCATTTTACACCTTATAGTCCTCAACAAAGAACGACAGAGAATCCATAATAATATTCTTGTAACAGAATTACCAAGGTACCTTTGAGAAGAAATAATATATTATCTTCAGGTAGAATAAAACGCAATTTGCTTTTTTTTTTCTTTTCAAGTATATTTAAGCTACTCTGGCTTCCTGGCTTGCAGTAGCCACCTTCGTGCTGTATGTTCACATGGTGGAGGGGCATATCAACACTTTCATGTCTCTTCTTCTAAGCGCACTAATTCCATTCTCAAGAGCGTCACACTCATGACCTAATCACCTCCCAAAAGCCCCACCTCTCCAACTACTACTGCATAAAGATTTAGGTCTTCAATATATGAATGTTAAGGGGACACAACATTCAGTCCATAGCAACAGGACTCAGAGAAGTTAAGAAATGTGTTCAAAGCTACATGCTAATGAGTGGTAGAGCCAAAATTCAAATGTTGTGAACCCCAAACTCAACATTCCTCCTAGCATGTATGTTTCTAAAAAAGATTATGAGAGTTTGTACCTTAAAAAAAATAAAGCACCAATGCAAACTAAATTTAATATTTCATCCCATGGTCTTATGAAGACCAATAAATGTCTATCCTCCAAGTACCTGAGAGTTTCCATGAAGGACATGACTTAAAAAGAGAGATGATTCATGTCCCTTACCTGCATCTCATCTCAACTAATCCCAATAAAAAGTAGCTTGAGATCCCAAACTTTGCATCCACTTATTTCACTCTTCTCTTTACCACTATTCATGGCCACAAATATTAAGTTCTAGTGAATCCCCCATGATTTCTTTTGCTAAACAAGGACATAACTCATAGGTGGATTTTCTCAGAATGTAAAATCTGTAATGCTAGATGTTGTTGATGTATTCATGGAAATGCTGTGATGACTTTCGCGGTTAATGAACTGTTTCAAATGTGCCTCAGTGCACCCTCCATTCTCGGGATATTCATTGCCAGGCAAACACTCCATTCTGGAACAATACCACCTCATAAACAAACCGCACTGAGTTAGCACCGTAACCCACGGGTCTGGGCTGGTGGCAGGAGACAGGCAGGGATGGGGGATTTGAGAATGTGAGCTCTACAGACTGTTCTCTACAGTGCTGAGTGGCATGAATTCTGCTCTTCAGAACCCTAGCAGCTGTAATAAGTGCATGTCCACTGAATATTCCAACCTGCAGTTTGCAAAAATCCAACTCCCTTTAGGATGTTTGGCTATTTCAGCGGTGGGGCAATAACAGCCCTCCACTTGGACACTAAAGTCCCATCTCTTTTAAACTTCTGCTTTCCACCCCCACCCTCACACACACCCTGAAAAGCTATTACCCAAATTTTCCTTCATGGTCACCTTTTGTCCTCATTCTTCATTTGATCGCATTACCCCTCTGACACTGTCAAAATTCTCCCCAGAGACCCAGAGAATGGGTCTTAGAAATGTATTTGTACAACCACCCTGTATTGGTTTTGCTGCAATCAGTATGCTGAGGGCAACAAGTTACTCAAAAGTGTATTACTGACTTGACTTTAGGCTTTGAAAGTACAAAGAAGGCTTCTCTTGACACAGCCAGTACAGACGCTGAAAATAATAAAGCCAGGGATGGGAAAATGTCTATCATCCTTTTCAGAGCTTCAGAAGGTAAACGGTGCCAGGCAATCCAAGTAATCGGGCCGTGTGTGCGCAGTTTTCCTGGAGGCCATTCCCTTCTGGAATCCAAACTGTCACCAGCACATGGAGGCCGGCTGACTTATGAAGGGTGGGATGTGGCGGGCGCGTCTGGTATTCTGCAAAGGCAGTGGTGTGCGTTGGGGGCCCCGGGCGTGCTGGCGACTCTGGGGTCTGCCAGGCTTTCACTCTCTCCAGATCGCCCCTGCCTCCCAGCGGGGGCGACCCAGGCTTGGAAGAGGTTAACTAGCACAAACAGCCATCATTTGTGCCGAGTGGGAAAGCCCCATGTGTTGCCCCAGCTTCTCTTTATGTGGCATGCGGGGTGGGTTTTCTCTGTTGTTCAGCCGCTTGGCACAAGGTAGGTACACAGCGTGCTTCTGCTTTAGGAACGGGAAGGGCCTGTCTCCAGGCGAGTGTGCGGGAGGCAGAGAAAGGAAGCCGTCGGAAACCCTCCCACTTCTAAACCCGGGGGAGGTGAGGGGTGAAGGGGGTCGGGAGAGAAGTTGGGGTGGGGTGGGGGGCGGTGCAGAATAGCTCTTTAGTGTGCGCTGAATAAATGCGTTCACCTCGACCTAATCGGTTCAAACGCTCTGTTTTCAGACCCCATCTGCTTATCTCAAGGAAAGTTTGGGGAGCAGCTCCCGTCCCATTGTGATCCCATCATTTTGCAAATCTATTCCCATTATCACAGATGTCAGCGGAGGAATCTGAGCTGTCGGGACCGCCAACCACGAAAAGGAGGGGCCCGGCGCGGAGGAGCCGACAAACAAAACAGACCACCACTCCCCGCCCCAATGTAAACAGGCCTGTTTGTCACAATATTTTCCCACATTGCCCAACAATTCCAGGGGACTTATTTTGAAAAGAAAAGGGAAAAAACATAATCACTGTAACACTGAAGAGGCAGAATACCTCAAGTTCATGTCCTCCAAGTGGAAGGATTTGTAGCCTATTCCAGAAATCATCTTTCTCTGGGACACAAAATTGACACTATGTTTATTTCCTACAGGAGAGTTTCTTGCTAAAGTTAAAAATGGTGCACTGGCTAACTCTTAGCCTGGGCAGCCATCGATGTAAAGAGTTTAAATTCTTTTTTTTTTCTTTTTTTTTTTTTTAAATAAACCTTGCCTCACCCCGGGTTGTGATTAGCAGGAGCCCTAACATTCTGCACATTGTAGGAAGAAGGGTACAGTTTCTTGCCAGCCCTGCCGTCCTGTCCAAACGTCAGGACAACCCCGTGGGATAACCCAGGAGGCTGCCTGTAGCAGGAGGGCATGGTTAAGGGCTGCTTACCTTGGGACTAGTTTGCCTAAACAGGGTCTCCCGTTATCAAAGGAAAAGCAAAGTTGGATTTTCAACTAGAAATACTGAGGGATCTAGGTTTCCCCACTGTGCACGATTTCAGTGGTTAGAGAGCCAAATTTTTCTCACTACATTTTAGGTTATAAGAATATTAACCTGGGAACTATTAAACATTAGCATTCATTAAAACTTACTAATTTCTGGACCCTGAGAGACTTCCTGAATTCCCACCCAATATCAAAGTCCACCCGTGATTTTGTTGGAAGACTGAAGCCCTCACCGTATCTGCAAACAAGCGCTTGAGTCAGTCACACCAGTTCTTTGTTGAAAAGAAGACAAATCCATAAAAAGCAATGGTTCCTTAAACGTTTGATTTTAATCAAAACTTTAGAAGCTACATTAGGAGGAACTGTGGGATTAATATCTTGACACAACTTCAGTTGTGACGTTTGATTGGCTTGTTTTTCTATTTTTAAGACCAAGTTATTAAGGCAGACTCCAGGGCTCAGACCCACCTGGGAAGCGTTACCCGCACGTCCCACAAACCGGCCTGTAGAGAGGAAGCCTGCACCCTCCAACCCCGTCCTGTGCTTCACAGCAACTCACTTCACTGCCATGGCAACATTCCAAGGCAGCCAGGCACACGCTAGCACTCCCATTTTGCACCTGCGGAAACTGAGGCCCTCGAAGAGCGAAGGTTTAAATATGTGTTTAAACCTCTACACCCTATGTGTGAAAAGCCCCAGCAATTTCCACACCCATCTGCATCATGGAGTACCAGACAGACAGAAAAGACACACACACACACACACACAAAACAGGTAAGAGGTGACTATTTATCAAGATAATAAAATATTTACAACAAAGTGAGAAAAAGCCTGATGCCAAAAGTGTATATAATATGATGCCAATTTGTTTTATAAATGGATTGATACCTAGGTTAGAAACATGTACCAAAACATTCCTGTGGTTGTCACTAAATGGTAGAGAATTTTACTTTCTTTTCCACAGTCACTTTGCATTTAAAACATTTTCTATCATAATTGTGTAAAATAGCTATTTTGTCTGTTGGGGGGGTGCAAAGTACATATTTGTTCTCAATGAGAGAAAATTTGACAGGAAGGGAAAATAGCTCTGTTTTATTTTGTTCAATTCTCCACGAACTCCTGACACAATGACACAGAAACTTCTTGACTTTCAGATCTACGACCTCCATGGCAAAATCAAAGATTGTCATCTGCCGTTTGACTGATATGCTTATTAAATTATCATTAGTATGTGTGACCTACTAACTATGTGACAGAATGCAGAAAAATGAGGACGACCGCTGTCACTGTTCCAGTGGTCTCCAGGCTTGCCAGCCTCCTCTTAACAACAGGGTGAGGCACGGCATTGAGTCTTCAAAGGGGCCACATCAAACCACTCTTGCCCCACAGGCAAGGTGAAGCACAGATCACAGGGACAACAGGGAATTGTGTGTCTGCTGGCAGGACTGGAACCAATGCCAACCAAACAGAAGCTCAACCTACAGTTCAGTCCCCAACAAGATGCGATTCCTTTCAGACTGACTCAACCAACAGAGTGAGCTTCTGAATATTCTCTGGCTGCATTTCATAACGCTAATGATGTAAATGAATATTTAGCCTCGGATATTAACTTGGAGCAACAACGCTGGTTATGTCCTCTAACTCAGTAATTACTGGGCTTATTGAATACGACTGGTGATTTGTCATTGCTGAAAATGGCAAATTCGTTTTGGGGAACTTGAATTTTCTTAAATTGTGCCTTCAGATTTCTAGTCAGGAATTCATTCTGACAGTGCAAAGTTTAATATTTGTAATAGCCCAGAAGATGATTTGGCTAATCTGATGTTCACTAGCTCAGTGTTTTCAACGGCTGCTGTCTTCTTCATTAGTGCTCTTTTCCACTGTGCTTTTTGGTCCTTATAGGTCTTAGTGAAGAAACATCCTCTCCCTGGTCCCCATTTTCTATGAAAAAGTCCCCTGGATGACCTCAGGATCAAGGTGAATAATAAAAATGTGGTGCCAGTGGTCTGGGGAACCAAAGCACATCCTGTACTTAGAATATTGAATGATTCTGAAGCTACTTTTTGAAAACAACATTTTCTGAGATGTTTACAACACATAGTTGAGGTGGAAATGTATGAAAGTGACATTTTTTGTAGGGCAAAAAGGCTCAAAGATCAGCAATTTGATTTTATTCAAGCACACAATACTTGTCAAGCTACAAATTTTCAAGTCATAGGATGAGATAATGATCCACTGAAACACATAAAATAGGCTAATATTCTACCACTCTCCTCAGTAAATGATAACCCTCCAACACTAGCACTTTATGGCCAGAGAGATGCTTTGCGTGGAGTCACGCCTAGGTCTGAACACTAGCCCAGCACCTGCTAACAGCAATGGTCACAGGCGAGTCTTAATCTCTCTAAGGCCTCAGTTTCCTAGTCAGCTTACTGGGGTTAATATAGGGTTACTGTGCAAATTAAATGAAGTATATTAAGTGCTTCACTTCATGCCTAGTCCCTTGCCTGGGCATAGAGTGAGCACTCAATACATTTAATTCTTTAATTCAATCAGCAAAAATGTATTAAGAACCTATTATCTCCAAAAACATCCTCATGGAGCTTCCATTCTGGGGGATGTTACTGTTTTATAAACATTATTTGGGGACTATTTAAAGATTCTTCTTGTACCAGAAATATCTGCCAGTCACCAGCCTTGAGATAGCGTTAAATTTCAAATAAATATCACAGCAATTATCCTGAGACTCTGTATACCAAACTTACATGCTCTGGAAGAGGAAAAAGGAGGAGAAGAGGAGAACTCATAATCACCATCATCTTTCTATTCCTAAAATTATGCTCCCAAATACTTGCCCAAATGTGACCCAGAGAATCCTTGACCCATTAGGAGAACCCTCAGCGTAGCTTCCCAGGTACTGCTCTAGCCTTAGCTAAGAAGAGCTGGACATGGAGCATCAGTTCCAAGTTTGTGTCACAAGTAGAACTGAGGGTGTTCATTCATTCATTCATTCCACAAACATTTACTTCACATATACTATGCTCTAGTCTCTGTCCCAGGGATAAAGCAATGGAAAGAAACTGTAGTCTCCCCTCAAGAAACTTTTAGTACAGCTAGAGAAAATGTCAAATCAGCAAGCAATTACAGTAAGCTGTAATAAATGGTATGAGACAAATTCTCCATAGCTCTCTCAAATTTCTGAATGTCTTATGAGCAGAAACATTAACTGCCCTTTTGTTCAGACTATCTTTTCAAGAATGTTTGCAGAGCAAACAGCCTGGGAAGATAGAAATAGTATTTCCCTCCAAAGAAAGGGCAAGGTTTTTTACCGTCCAGTATAATTAAGATAAAGGCTCTCCTTGGGGTGAATTTCAATCAGGTTTGCTTGCAACCCATTATAGAAGATTCAGGCTGTCTGAGTCCAGGGTTCCCCCCCTATAATACAACCCACTGCACGTGCTAGTGTCACCCAGCCCCCGTTACCTCACCCTGTGGAACCTGAACTCAGGGAACCAGTGCAAGAAAATGATGATATTCTGGCAGCTGCTGTTTCTGTGAGTGATCAGCCCTCCTTTGTCTTTGACCCAGGAGTCTTGCGTCCTCTGCCAGAAGTTAGGATACTGGGGCAGGCTAACATTTTAGAGAAACCTTCCCAGGAGTAGGGATTGAAAAGTCAAATCCTGAAGGCTTCGTAGAGTTCACTTATCAAAGGGGAAGGAAAGTTGCCTCAGATGGAAAGAATGGATGTGGATACTCTGTTTTCCTGAAAGCTCTAAATAGCTTTCCTGACCTTCACCCATCCCCACACCCAGCCCTTCAAACAGTTCTGTGAGCCTCCAATTCCCTGTAATCTTTCCCTCATTGCTTGAAATACCTATAGTGGTTTCTGTTTTCCTGGCCCAAACCTTACTGATACAAAGAGATTGGAGAAGCAAGAGAGGACAGGCCAGTTTATGGAATGAGGACATGGAGATAGTGGGTATGAGGATGGGATCCAGAGTTTGAGTGAAGGAGTCGGCGTCAAAGAGGTAGAGGAATCCTTCATTAATTATCTCTGAAGGGAAAGAAACAAGGATGAGCATGAATAAATCAAAGTGAAAGGACAGGGCACCAAAAGGTCTTTTCTGTCTCAGAAGCAATAATAATAATTGCTAACATGTATTGATCCCCTAGTACATGTCAAACAATGATCTAAGGACTGTCAATGTATTAGCTCCTTCAGTGTTCACCATGATGTAATAAGATACATGTAATGTATTAGCTCCTTCAGTGTTCACCATGATGTAATAAGATACGTGCAATTATTATATCTCCATATTACACAGTAGGGAACTGAGGTGCAGCCAGATTGAGTGCAGAGCCAGCATTTTAATTTGGGCAGTCCATCTCCAGACACATACACATAAAGAGAGAGAAATACAGGTATCGATACAGTTACACAGAACTGAATTTAAATTACCCTTGGTTCTTGTTTATTTATTACTTTAATAAGGAAAAATCACTTGTCTACCCATCACCCAATACATGAACTAGAATATGGACAAGTTACATTTACCTATGTGCTTCCCCAGTTCTGTTCTCCTGCCTCTCCCCATCTGAAATGATCATTACACTGAATCTTGTCATCATCACACCTTTACTTTTCTTTGTGTTATTGAACTATAGTTGATTTACAATATCATGTTAGTTTCAAGTATACAGCAAAGGGATTCAGTTATATACATATATTCTTTTCTATATATTTTATTCTATATGTATACAAAGGATATATATTCTTTTTCAGATTATTTTCCATTATAGGTTATGAGAAGATATTGAATAGAATTCCTGTGTTACACCTTTACTTCCTGAATATAGTATTAAGACATACATGTGCATTCATAAAAATTGTAGGATTAATTTTTCTTAACTTTAATAAAAAGGTGACATGCTAAACATAATCTGAAACAATTTTTCAGTTTATACTTCATTAAACATGAGATCATGTATATTCTTTTCACTTTTCCAACTCTTTTGTACTAATTATTGATAGTTTTATCTACTTCATCTATCGACTACTGAGGAAGACTTGTTAAAATCTCCCTAGTTTGCTGTTAGATTTGTCAGTTGTTCTTTGTAGTTAATTTTGGTTTTATGCATTTTGAGAGTGGGTTGCTAGGCAAAGGCATCTTCAAAAATTTTATATCTTTTTAATAAATTGAACCTTTTCTTATTATGTAGTAACCTTCATTATTCTCATAGTGTCCTTTGCCTTAAAGTCTAAAGTTATTAATATTGCTACACCAGCTTTCTTATGACTATCATTTACCAGCTGTAACATTTTCCATTATTCTAATTTTTCTGTATCTAATGTTTTAAATTTGTCTCTTTTAAACAGCATATGGCTATATTTCTCAAAGCCCAGTCTGACAATTTTTGTTTTTTAAGTGGAATATTTATAATTTTTAATTTTTTTGCAATGACAAATACACTTGGGTTTACTTTTACCAACTTATTTTGTACTTTCTTTTTAACCTCACTTTTGTGCTTAATTTTTCTTCTTTCTTGCCTTCTTTTGGATTGATTTTTTCTTATTCCACTGTCTCTTCTAATGATTTAGAATTTATCCTCAATCAGCCACTTCCAATTTGCACAGTATTGTTGTTCCATGTATTTAATTCTGTCTTGGCTCATCACCATCAGTGTATTATACAATTGACGTTTGTTTTGGATTTATACACAGATTTCCAACTTTTTCACTAGTCTCTCCTTCCTGCATCTAATAACCTTCCATCTGGGAATACTTTTATTATTCTTAAAGCATATCCTTTTAGAATTCTCCATAGTAAGAGTCTGTCGGTAGCAAACTTTCTCAGTTTTTATTCTTCCTGAAAATGTCTTTATTTCACCTTGACTATTAGATATTTTGCTGGGTTATACAAGGTTGACAGTTGTTTTCTCTGTACATTCACAAAATTCTGCTTTCTTCTGGCTTTCCTTGTTGCTGTTTAGAAGTCAGTTGTATTCAACTGCCATTCTTTTGTTTAGGTAGTCTTTTTTTTCTCATCAGTAATAGCTTTAAAAATATTATCTTTCTTTGGGGATTCTAAAGTTTGACTGTGAAGTTTCCAGGTATGTGTTTCTTATTATTTGGCCTGAATGAAATGGATTAGATTCCTAAACATGAAGACTGATGCTCTTCATTGGTTCTGAAAAACACTTAGCCATTATCTCTTCAAACATTTCCTCTCCCTCATATATCACTTTTCTTCTTTTGAGACCCCAAATATTAGACCATCTCACTCTGTCCTTGTGTCTCCTCTTTAAACTGTTTTTCATAGCTTTATTTCTTTGTGCTTCATCCTGGGTATTATCTTCAGATTTAGTATTCAAGTCATTAATTCTCTTTTTCATTATGTTTAATCTACTGTTAAAATCCATCCATTGATTATTTTATCTAGTACCAAGTTTCAAGGCAGACCATTTTCCTTGCTGTTCCCTACTGGTGGGGGGTGCTGGCAGCTTTATTTTGTTTACTCTTACATACTCAGCCTGTATGGGCTTATGGGATTCCAGCTATAGTGGGGGTCTCCCTTATGCTTCCCACTTTGGGTGGAATCTAGTTTTTCCCCTTTCTCCCATCCATGAGGTCATTACAATCAAAACCCAACTTCACCGGGGTTTCAGCAAGTGTCCTCAGAATTAAAGTGTCTTAGTAATCTGTTTACCTCTTTGGATTGGTTTCTTCCTAACAGATTGTAAATGCATTTTAGGATTTTTTTAAATTTTATTCTGCATTTGAGGATTTCACTGGGAGGGTAAGTCAGAGTGTATTATCTACTATTCTTCCAGAAATAAAAAACTTGTTGTTTTCAACTGGGAATAAGAACAGACACCAAATCTAGCATATATTCTAAGTTTTTTCCTGAGTGATTCAAGCAGATGTTGGATACACATGATGTGTGAAAAGCAAGTGGTAAGTAAACATGAAGAGTATAACACAATTTTTAATTAAAAATAAATTTTAAGTAAAAATAAATATTTTAAATCCTTCAAATATATATATATATATATATATATATATATATTTGCATATGTGTATGAGCACGGAGAAAGAAAGGGCTACACACAAATTGTTTTGATTAATTCAGAATGGCTAAGATAGGGTGTGAGAAAATAAGGGAAAATATCCAAGTCTTTAAAATATACAACAAAATATCTTCCAAATATGTAAAAATTAATAAGCCTAAGAACAAGGACTGAAAGGTAACATGGACAAATGTCTCAATGATGTAGACATTATTTTGGCCAACCATAAAGGGATTGACCAGATGATCTTGACATAATCCTTTGAAATGCCACTTAAGCAGTCCTGAATTAAAATGGACCCACAGAATTCTCTTCTCTTCCCCAGATTCAGTTCTGGACTACTTCCCTTGCCTTTTTCTATACTTAAATTCCAGACCATCCAGAGTACCCACCATGGCCTACTTGTGACCTTGTAATTATTTTGTCTGTTTACAATTTTGCCTTGATTCTTAAACTCAAAGCTCAATATTAATGAATTTCACTATGGCTTAGATTCTCCATCTGGATAGAGTGCCTCTGGATAGGTGTCCCTCTAGGGACAATTAGTATTTCTTGAGCACTTACTATGCGTCAGGCACTAAATACGTCTTACTGCACATTACTTTAATTGTCTTTACAACAACCCTGTGAGGAGAGGTGCAAATGCTGAAAGAAAGCATCCTAGGGAAATATGATTATTGAGGGAGATTAGCAAAGTCATTCTGAGAAGGTAATGATGAAGCTAAGTCCTAAAGAATGGGTAGGAGTCAGACCAGTGACTGCATATCCAAGAAACTGAATCCACGAAACTCAGCATGTAATGACTCCATACTAACCTTTTAACTGGCAAAGGAAACTATATAGATTTTTTTTAAGACCAAATTACAATTTTGCCCCTAAAGAGAAGCCAACACTTGAAGTCCCAATGAACTTGAGGTTTTGACCAAAGAGTGGTGTCAGTGCCCTGACTTCCTCTGGAAGGACCCAGGGCACATCTTCCCTAAGGGAATGATAAGATCAATTCTATTTCTAAATGACCACTGTTTTCCTGGTTGCTTTTAGGATCTTTGTAAGTTTGTTGTTTAGATGATGGGTTGAACAAAATAAACACTTGAGGGAAGGAATACTTCCCAGAGATCTTAAGGGATACAGGAGAATGGGGAAAAAAATGGAACAGTCACCTGATGGTGAGGTAGTACGGAACGGCAAGGTGTTTTGAAGGAGATCACGACAGGAGAAATGAAGAATGTTGAAGTTTGAAGCTACTACGTGTAATAAGTTATCATCTAGGTTTTCAGTGCTGTCCAATGTGTAGCTGCTAGCCACATACAGCTATTTAAACTTAAATTAAATTAAATTAAAGATTAAATTCCTCAGTCTCACTAGCCATATTTCAAGAGTTCAGTAGATATTTGTGGCCAACAGCTAGTACATTGGAAAGCTCAGATATAGAACATTTCTATTATTGTAGAAAGTTCTATTTGAAGTAAGAACGGTAGTTCAGAAAGGGACATCTCTCTCTAGTGCCCTAGTACACATTTACAGATACAATTTTCAGTGCAGGTTGTGATTGTCTAAAGTTAAATGTCTTATGTGGAAATTCTATCAACCTCAGTAAACATTTATTAAGCACCTTCTAGATACAAGACACTGAACCAACCACTTGGAGTGGAGGGAATTTTAAAAAAAAGCAAATTAGATACGGCCACCGTCTTCAAGAAGTTCATTACCTAGAGAGGAAGAAAGATATGCAACCTGCTTCAGGGGCTGGAAGAACTCAGGAAATTTTTCCTTAAGCACAACTTTTCCTAAAGCTGGAATTGCCAAAAGTACCACATTCCAAATTCCCCAATTTTAGTGTTCAAATGAAGGTTTCTGGACCTTTGGGGACAATGGAACAAGATTTGCACACTGTGAAAACAAAGGTCTCTAACAGAGAATCCAAGATCGAGACTTTTTAAAGCTTTCTCCCCTGCCCACTTTCAAGGTAGCATGAAACTTGTCAGGACAGTATCACCTGGTGCAGTGTAGTTTGCTGCTGTGTGATACTAAATTTTCACGTTCCTCCAAAGAAGGAATGTAAATAGGCTTGTCTCCACCTATTTCCTCATCTGTGAAATGAGCAAGCTGGATGAGACCATCCATTGCAGCCACAAAAAGACCATGTTCAAACGACTAATATTTATGTTCATCTGAAAATACGAGAAAGACGGTTTCACTAACCTGGACTGACACAAGGCCCTCACGTGAGGGCTGTGCCAGAAGGTCTGTGACACATAGAGTATATGAGGAATCCCGAGGGGAAAGCTAGAGCTCCACAGCCTGGCGGCCCTGCAGCCCTCTGCCTTGAACATATGGTGGCATTTTGCAGTTCAGGACCCAGTTTGTAGACTTAAATGCGACATTAACCAGATAATCAATTCTTCCAAGGGGGACAGGTAGTTAAAATTCTGCCAAAGAAAATGCAGACTGAAGATAATGCAAATGATCCAGCTATAGGTTAAACCACATGAAATTGCCGATATCTGCTCCGTTTTCACATAAGAAAAATGCAATTTAATGCCTGAAAACAACAAGGAAATGGCACTATTCCTGGTGCCAGCCAATCAGCCACATTATTAGGCAAAAACAATGACCATCTAATGAGACTTTACAGAATGTGAACTCAAAGGTGAAATTATCAAGATCATTTGAAATATGAACATATATTTACTCGCCTTAATTATGAACTTCCCTGTAAATATATACTCTGCCTTAAGATATTAACTAACAATAGAATGACGATATCAAAGTGGCTTATTTATTTCACCTTTACATCATTTTTAAATTCTCTTTGGTGGTACATTTTATAATGTATATAATATGTCAGTGTAACAGTACAGGTTGGGCTACACAATTAAAACCACATGGAAATGACTCCATGACCACCAACCACAGGGCCTCAGCAGGAACTCTGTTGGGGATGGCTTATGTTCTACTGCCATCTCGTGGCAAGCAAACTGGGAACATGCCTTTGGGAACAATGGGGAGAAATGGTTTGGACTAGTGAACTCCAAACTTCTGGGGATCTTAGAGCCCAAAGAAAAGAATCTCATGCATGTCACTGCCACAACACATGGAAAATTTCACAACCTAAACCAATCTTACATGGGGATCCTGCAACCTTAGCAGGTAACCTCACTTCTTTGGACCCCGCTTTCTTTATCTGTAACATTGACAGTTTTCTAACTCTGGATGAACAGCAGAAACACCTCCAGTTCTAAAATGTCTATGATATTTATCGTGTCATATGCCATATTTTTATTTTACTAGCTTCCAAATTATTTCTTTACTTTCATTCTTTACTCCATAAAGAGCTGTACAAACTCATAGTTGGTGCCTCTTTTCTGTTTCTGCCACATTATGTATGCATCTGTCTCTCACAGTACTTACTAGTTTTTTTGTTTGTTTTGGTGGAGGTGGTGGTTGGGTTTGGTTCAATTTTACTTTCTATTTTGATATACCTGTAGAGTCACAGGAAGGTGGGCGGGGGTGTACGGGGAGGACCTGTGCATACTTCTCAACCTCCACCAATGGTAACATTTTACAACTATCACACATGAGCAAAACCAGGAAACTGACTTTAGTGCAATCCACAGAATTTTATTCAAATTTCACCAGTTTTATATGCACTTATGTGTGTATGTGTGTGTGTGTGTGTGTGTGTGTGTGTGTGAGTTGTTTTTATGTAGTCTGTTATTTTAGAGTTTCTGGCTCCTAGTACACTGCCTGACAGATAGATGACTCTCCTATGTGGGTGAAGGGAGGCAGAGAGGAAGAAAGGAAAGAAGGATGAGGGGAAGGAAGGGAAGAAGGGACTCCTGTCAATTAATAAAGTAAATTAAGCAATCCATAAAGAAATAGCAGTGCTTAACTAAATTTTTCTGACATAACATGGTAGATTAATGTTAAAACCCAGCTTCTCACTCAGAATTTTCTTTTTCTACAAATATTAACTAACAGATCATTTGATAATCCAATCCGCAAGACAACCACGCAAATTACAGACTCTCTTGGCGCTTTCAGTGGCTGTTCAGGTGGCTAATAAGGCCCTAACATGCACCTTCTCTTGTTCTTTTCTTTTTTTTTAAGCCATTTCTAAAAATGCTGCTGAAGGCTTGTTTTGCTGTAGACAGCGACTTCACTCTGAAACTCAGTTTTTACATCTGAACAGTGGCAAGTGTCCCTCTCAGAAATGATATCCAAGTAATTCTGTGGTTCCAAGAGATCAGGCTTTCTTTTTAGAACTACTCTTTTTATTACATAAAGAATGTAATAAATATTTGCTTGTAACAAAAATGCCCCAAAAAAGTACTGAAAAAGAAAATCAAATCCCCTATAATCTCATCCACTGATGATACAGTATTAATATTTTTATTGGTTATCTTTGATATCAGTCCTTTCTATACCGGCATTTCATTTTATGTATATATGTGTGTATACACACACACACAAACACACACACACACACACACACACACACACACACACACGAATACCTACAGAAAAAGAATATATTTATTTAACTGGGAATCAAGCTGCACTTGGAAGTTCTGGGGCTCCAGGATCCCCAGAAGTTTTAAGCCGTGTGTCTCTATTTATCCTGAAGGTACTGCCTCAGATCATGAAAGTCTTCCAAGTATTTGTAGAGGATTCCCTGATTCTGACATATTGTTAATATATTTAATCCATTTCCATATTGTTATTTATTCCCCCCTTTTTTCCTATTATGAATAAACCTGATATGAACATGCTTGTATGATTATATAAGGTGTATTAATTTCTTTAAGACTCTTGATACAAGACTATACTGAATAATTATATTCCAAAAAGGTAGTTACAACTTACATTTTGCTAAGTACAAGTTCATACATTCATTACGCCTTTGCTAAAATAAATATTTTTAAAACTTTGCCTAAAATTTTATATATAGAAAATTCTCTCCTTGTTTTTACTTATATTTCTTTAATAGCTAATAAAGTCAAACTTCTGTGTGTTTATCAAATAACATCATATTTGTCAAATAGCATAATTTGTCAAATACCATGCTATTTGCAAATTCTCTGTTTTTTGCCTCACATTTCTATTAGGTTAGTATTTTCTTATTAATATCATATTAATATATACATTGTAAACATTTGTTACATTTGTTGTTCAATCTTTGCCCTTAATATTTATGACAACTATCTACAATTTTCTTAACATTTCTTTCATTTTCTTAGTCTCAAAAATCCATTCTCTAGAACTACTTAAATATTTATGTACATTTTTTTCTTTCACTTACGGTTTTATTTTTTATATTCAAATTTTAATACCCAAGAACTTATTATGGTATGAGGTGAGCTGCTATAGTTTTTTTTTTTTTCCAAACAGTTCCTCTTCTCAAGAATTTAGGAATCCATCTCTTGTTTCTTTCTGTCATTGTGGCCTGGAACGACACCAATGACCTTCCTGGGCCTCCAGCGGACAGCAGATTATGGGACTTCTCAGCCTCCGTAACTGCATGAGCCAATCCCTCACAATCAGTCTCCTTCTATATATCTATATAGATTCTGTTAGTTCTGTGCCTTCTCTGGAGAACGCGGACTAGTAAAGTAGAGAAGACAAATAATTGCCCTAGAGTGTGATCAGTGCCACAAAAGAGGGAAGTACTTGTTATAAGAGAAGAGTGAGAAGATGTCTCTACAGGGATCAGATGAGATTGGGGAAGGTATCACAGAAGACACAGTGCTCGAGGTAGGAATCCTGGGCATTCAGTACAAAATACTGGGTCCACTCACACCCTCAAAAATGTTGCTAGTTAGCACCTGGGTCTCGACCAGGGTTTCTCAACCTCAGCACTTCTGCTACTGGAGGCTGTGTAACTCCATGGTGGGTGCTGTCCTGTGCATCGCAAGGTGTTCAGCAGCATCCCCGGCCCCCACCCACTAGGTGCTAGTAGCACCTGCTCCCATACACAGCTATGACAACCAAACGTGTCTCCAGACCCTGCCAGACATCCCTAACGGTGGGGGGGGGGGCACAAAGCACCCCAGATTGACAACGACTCATCTAATCTCTCTCTTCACTTTCTGAGAGCAAAAATGAACATTTAGATAATGTAAGAAAGCACAGGACTCCCAGGCTTTGATTGCTAATCCCTCCTCCCTAGAAAGAGTATAAACAACTGCAGTCCTTAAAACAAAGAAAAGCTTCTTTAATCAACACAGCCTGCAAGGAAGAATTGCATGAAGGAAGGGTTGTCCCATACTCCTGAAAGATTCAGAAACAATTACAATATCAGCTCCTTCACCAGAAGCACAACATAAATAAAAAATGTCTGCACAAAATGTGTGTATCCATAGAAGAAATCCATTTTGTTGAGTTATTTGTAGCATCATGGTGTTCTACTACCAAAAGTTCGTTGGAAATTGATTTGGTCAGTGGTTCCTAAGCTCCCGTGCAGCTTTGGGAATCTGTTTTTGGTAAGTGCCCCCGGTGGCTCTTCTGATCAGGGAAATTTAAACAACACTGATCTAGGGCAGCCCTTCATTTCCCCAGAGGAGACAGCTGAACTGTAAGGAAGTGATTTTCCCAGGATCCCCCAGGTGGCAAGTGACAGACCCAGGACTCTGAGTCCAGAGCTCTTTCCCTAACACCAACCTGAGGCCAGCAGGTCAAATTCCTCAGGAAGAAGGCATAGAAAAGGGCTATCTCAGGTGGGGGTGGCAGGAGGGTTGAGACGTAAGTTAAGCAAATCACCTGTTTTTATGTAGGTTGGGGGTTGGCAAACTTTCCCTACAAAGGACCTGAGAGGAAAGAGTTTCGACTTTACAGGTCATGGGATCTCTGTCTCTTAGTGGATGTCGGTCAAAAGCAGTATAGACAATACGTAGACAAACGGGCATGTCTGGGTTCCCAAAAACACTGTGTTTATCAAAACATAGGGTACCACGGTTTTTGCACGCCTGATATAAATGACATTAGGCCAAGAAAGGAAAACACACACACATCAAGAGTAGCCTTGAAAGGAAAGGGAGGAAAAGGAATAGTAAGGAAGGAATGAACGGCTGAAGTCTGTCCAGTAGTCCAAGAATTGCAAAAAAAAAAAAAAAAAAGTTTGGTGCTACTCAGCTAAAGGTATCTTAAATGATCTTCAACAGGATAAAAAGTCAGTAATTGAGCAAACTAGATAAACTGCTAGCCTTCTTTGAGTTCTCCAGAAGGCAACCCTGAGACCAGGACTGAAGTGCAAACAGTCCATTGGGGAGGTAGTGGGAAATACCCTTAGGGAATTAGGGACATGAGACAGAGAAGGGCCATCAGGTACTGCTGGGCTCCTTTCAAGCTACCACCGTAGGCTTAACCCTGCTGGGAAACAGAAAAGTAGTGCAAAGCAGTGCTTCTCACACTTCAGTGGGCATCAGAATTACCTGGCAGGCTTCATAAACTATGAGTAGCTGGGTCCCACCCCTCAGAGATCCTAATTCAGTAGGTCTGTGGTGGGAGCCCAGGAATCAGCATTTTTAGCAAGCCCTCAGGACCTGCCAATGCTGCAGGTGGCGGGACCACACTTTGAGCAGCTCTGATGGAAAGCAGACTAGTAGCACTGACATCACCTGGGAGCAGGTTAGAACCATCCAATCTTAGGTCCCACCTCGAAGAGCAGAGCAGCCTTTGGCAAAGTGATGCAGGCAAGGGCCACTGGAAGTCAGCCCTCACCACTGAAGTAGTGAGGTCCAGAGATGTGGGTGGGGTACCAGCAGGAATTGCCACTTCCCTTGAAAGACACTAACACAGTGTCCTGTACTGCCCTGAGACACAGCATGTACTGGCAGGAAGAACGAAGCTTTGGAGTCAATCAGGTCTGAGTTCAAGCCTGTGTCACATATCAGAATGCTATGTTAGAGTTTACTTGACCTGAGTTTTTTTTTCCCCATGAAATAAAATGATAGATAGATAGATATCTCACATCTTCTTTATTCACTCATCAATGGACACAGGCTGTTCCCACAGCTTAGGTATAAATAATTCTGCAGTGAACATAGGGGTATGTGTGTATATATATATATATATATATATGTACACACATATATATATATACACACACACATATATATACATATCTTTTCAAGTTAGTGTTTTTGTTTTCTTCAGGTAAATATACAGGAGTAGACTTTGCTGGAACATGTGGTAGTTCTATTTTTAATTTTTGTGAGGAAACATCATACAGTTTTCCTTAGTGGCTGCATCAATTTACATTCCCACTAACAATGCACAAGGGTTTCCTTTATTCCACATCCTCACCAACACTTGTTTCTTGTCTTTTTGATGATAGCCATTCTGATTTTGTGTGTGTGATTTTGATTATTCATTGTAGTTTTGTGAAAAAATGCCATTGGTATTTTGATGTGGATTGCATTGAATCTGTAGATTGCCTTGGGCAGCACGAACATTCCAATATTAATTCTTCCAGTCCGTAAGCATGCTGTACCATTCCATTTAGTTGTGTCTTCTTCAATTTCTTTTATCAATGTCATCGTTTTCAGAGTACAGCTCTTTCACCTCCTTGGTTAAATTTATTCCTAGGTATTTTTTTTAATCATCAGTATATAAAAATGCAACCCACTTGGTATATTAATTTTGTATCCTGCAACATTACTGAATAAATTGCACTTAATTATGGTGTATGATCCTTTTAATGTATTATTAAACTGGTTTGCTAGTATTTTGTTAAGGACTTTTGCATCTATATTCACCAGTGATACTTGGTCTGTAATTTTCTCTCTTTTTTTTTTTTCTGGCATCTTTGTCTGGTTTTGGTGTCAGGGTGATCCTGTCTTTGTAGAACGAATTTGGAAGCATTCCTTCCTCTTCGATTTTTTGGATTAATTTGAGAAGGATAGGCATTTGCTAGAATTTACCTGTGAAGCTGTCTGGTCCTGGACTTTTGTTTGTTGTGAGTCTTTAAATTACTGATTTAATTTCATTACTAGTAATCAGTCTATTCAAATTTCTATTTCCTCATGATTCAGACTGTGTGTTTCTAGAAATTTATCAGTTTCTTCTAAGTTTTCCTATTTGTTGGTATATAATTTTTTCATAGTAGTTTCTTATGACCTTTTGTATTTTTGTGGTACAAGTTGTAACTTCTCTTTCATTCCTCATTTTATTTATTTGGGCCCTCTTTTTTTGATGAGTATGGCTAAAGTTTTATCAGTTTTGTTTATCTTTTCAAACAATCAGCTCTTAGTCTCATTGATCTTCTCAATTGCTTTTTAACCTCCATTTATTTCCACTCTGATTTTTATTATTTCCACTCTGATTTTTATTATTTCTCTTATTTTACTAACTCTAGGTTTTGTTTGTTCTTGTTTTTATAGTTCCTTTAGGTATAGAGCTAGATTGAGGTTTTTCTAGTTTCTTGAGCTAGGCCTGTATTGTTATAAACTTCCCTCTTAGAATTGTTTTTGCTGCATCCCATGGATTTTGGAAAGTTGTGTTTCCATTTTTTTGTCTCAAAATATATTTTATTTCCTCTTTCTTTGTTGACTAATTGACTGTTTAGTAGCATATTGTTTAGTCTTCACATGATTGGGATTTTTCCAGTTTTCTTCTTATAATTGATTCTCTAGTGTCATACCACTGTAGATGGAAAAGACACTTGATATGATTTAAATCTTCTTAAATTTATTGAAACTTGTTTTGTGGCCTAACATGTGATCTATCCTGGAGAATGTTTATGTGCATGTGAAAAGAATGTGTATGTTGCAGTTTGGGGATGGAATAGTCTGTATATATCTATTAAAACTACCCACTCTAATGTGTGATTTAAGACCAATGTTTCCTTATTGATTTTCTGTCTGGATGATCTATCCATTGATGTATGTCATGTATTAAAGTCCCTTTACTGTTGTATTATTGTCAATATCTCCCTAATGCCTATTAATATTTGCTTTACATATTTAGGTGCTCCTATGTTGAGTGCACAAATATTTACAAATGAGATATCTTCTTGTTGGATTGACCCCTTTATCATTATGCAATACTCTTCTTTGTCTTTTGTTACAATCATTGTTTTAAAGTCTATTTTATCTGATATAATATTGCTACTCGAGCTTTCTTTTTGTCTCCATGTGCATGGAATCTTTTTCCATCCCTTCACTTTACATCTGAAGTGAGTCTTTTATAGGCAGTATATAGGTAGGTCTTCTTTCTTTATCCATTCAGCCACTCTATGTCTTTTGATTGAAGAATCTCATTTAGCACCTAATCTCAAGCTGACTGGAAGCCAGACCCTTGGGTAGCCACTGTTGAAGTATGCATATATATAGAGTCCTGTGGGGCCACACTTGTAATGCCTGCTGGCCTCCATACCAGGAGATCTGGAGGTGTTTCCTAGATCACAGCTGCAAAAATTGAACCTCCTGATGAGGTTGTATTATCCTTTCTGGGGAGTCTCACTGCACTGTGCTAAGGTCAAGGCGGTGCACAAAGATAGTGTTTCCCTTCTTCTTTCATTCCCTGGGGGCACCTCCTTAGCCTTAGATGTGTGGAAAACATGAAGCCTGTCTCTCAAGGTGAAGCTGCAGGCTAATTAAATAGGATTTTTTTTCATTAAAAGACTGGGATTGTGTTTCAATCTGCTGTTAATGCAGTGCTTTGGGGATGATGACCTGCCAAGAATCATCTTCCTGAGTATTACAACCCCATGCTCAGAAAGGTCAGCCTCCTTGACCACAAAGTTCAAGCAATCAAGGGGTGTACCCTGGGTGGACTGCACATAACCACTGGCTTTAGCCAGGCACCTGGGGAGTCCAGCACATAGGACTGGCTCTCTTGCTTCAGAAAGGCATCAGGAAATGACTTGACTGCATGCACCCATGGGTTTCAGCAATGCAGCACTCTCAGAAGAGTGCCTTGTCTGCACATGTATAGGCTTTAACACCAGCCCCAGCTAGGGAGTTGGGGAATACTACAACCAACAGAGATTTCTGGCTTTAGCAAGGCAGCAGATTAATGCTGCAACTGCTCACCCACGTCAGAGCTCTCTCACCTGTGCTAGCAGGTTAGATGAGAACAGTGGTGTCCACCAGTGCCCCCATCTCCAGGGACCATCTCTACCATTTCCCTCCCATCCAGCCAATGCTTTTAGCTTCACAAAAGACTCTCCTTCATGTACTGTCTCGGCACTTTTCAGACTGCTGCTTTTAAGCTGGGTCTCTGGGTGAGTGAGACTGCAGACAAACCCTTGAAGAGTGAAGTCTCAGTTTTCTGTAGCACCTTGGGATCCTTGGCTATCAGCCTCATTGGTTTTCTAAGCCAGATGTTTTGAGGGCTCATCTCTCCAGTGTAGATTCCAGAGGACAGGGTCCCTGAAGTGGAATGCCAACCCCTCAGTCATCCAGGAGAAGCACCTGTCTGGTGAGATCCCCCTCTATCATGTGCCATCACATCAGGGGTGGGATTTTGGTGAGAGCACTTCTCTGATCTCCTACCTGTCTCAATATGGTCCTTTTGATCCTTTGTTGTGGAACAGGTGTTTAGTTAGTTCTCAGGTTCTTTTCAGAGGGAACTGATCCATATGTAGCTGTATATTTGTTGTATTCATGGGAGGGGGAAGTTCAGATTCATCCTGTGCCTCCATCTTGAACTGCCCCCCTCTAAGGTTTAGTCTTCATCTGTAAATGGGGATATTTAAATCTTCCTTGATTCCTTACTGTCAGGAACATCATAAGCACTCAAAAACAATATCTATTATTATCATTTTATTAATTCTGCCAAGCTATGAACCTCTCAACACTGAAATCACATAGACTGAAAATCAGGACTTAGTCATAATGAATATCTGGGGTAAGAACTCAGAAAACCATGAGTATTAGTCAGGTATCTCAAGGGAAACAGAATTAGCTAGATAAAGAGATATAAAAACAGGTTGATAGGGAGGGATTGGTTCATATGATTATCGAGGCTGAGAAGTCCCACAGTCTGTAAGCTGGAGGTATAGTCCCAGCTCAAACTGAAGGCCTAGGAACCAGGAGAGCTGATTGTGTGAGTCCCAGCCCAAGTTCAAAGGGCCCAAGAACCAGCACCACTGATGTCCAAGGGCAGGAGATAGATGTCCCAGCTCAAGTAGAAAGCAAATTTGCCCTTCCTCCACCTTTTTGTTCTATTCTAGCCCTTAACAGATTGGATGGTTCCCACCCACATTGGTGAGAGCGATTTACTCAGTCTATCAATTCAAATGCTAGTATCTTCCAGAAACATTCTCACAGAGATTTCCAGAAATAATATTTCACCAGCTATCTGGGCATCCCTTAGCCCAGTCAAGTTGACACATAAAGTTAACATCACACCAACCTCCAAGAGGTTAGTTTTGAGTGTTACTTTACCAGAGGCTTCCTCTTCTGCTGGGAAAGCGCCCACCTACATTTTGAGGAAGAGCAAAGGAGCAGTAGCCTAACGGAGTTAAACTGGTGTTGGAGAGGTTATGCAAACGCATCTTGAAAAATATGCATTACCTACCTGTAGGTGAGAACTTTTGGCCCATGTGAACATCAGAGAGTTTAAACTAACAAACCTCACAGGGTCTGTAGGAGGTTATACAGCAGCCTCCCAAAAGAAGTATCCATGTCCTAATCCTCAGAGCCTGTGAACGAGACCTTGTTTGGACAAAGAGTCTTTGCAGATGTAATTAATCTAATGGTCTTAAGACGAAATCATTCTTGATTATCCAGATGGGTCCTCAATCCAACGACAAGTGTTGTTCTAAGAGGCACAGGGAGGAGAGACAGGGAGATCAGAGGAGACAGCCAGGTAAAGATGGGGCAGAGATTGGAGTTATACAGCTATAAGCAGAGGAATGCCTGGAAGAAATAAAGAAGGAATCCCCCCACCCCACCCACAGCCTTCTTAGGGAGTGTGGCCTCAAGAACTAAGAGAAGATAAATTTGTATGGCTATAAGTTACCCAGTTGGTGGCAATCTGTTATGACAATCCTAGGAAACTAATACAGCATCCAAGAGCAAAAGAAACAGTATTTAATTCCAAGAAACCATCTCAATCCTCAAGCTTGCTCAATCAGATGTAATCACTTGGATAATACAATTACAGCAAGACAGTCAAAACACGAGGGGAAAAAATTATCCTAAAGTATTTCAAGCTTCAACTGAAGTTTGCAGATAATTTCCCAAAAGTATTGCCGTAACACATGAAAAATGTAGAATTTATCCTCAGGATGGACTTTGAACTTGCACAATAATTAAAGTCTTTTGTAACTTTCTACTGATTTAAGTAGCATTGGTCACTACTGTCCCCATTTTATAGATGAGAAACTAAAGGTTTCTACTTTGTCCACAATCACAGGCAAATTAGTGGCAGAGCAAAGATTATCCTTCTGGACTCCTAAGTGCTCTTGAAACTGAATTTATTACCTTCGGAGAAGAGGAGGCTGGAGGAGAAGAAAGAAGCTGAGGCCTTGGGTAAGGTGAGGCTCTGACACTCACCAGCTGAGCAACACAAGACAGGTCCATTAACCTTGCCAAGCCTCATGTCCTCCTCTATTAAATAGGAATATTCAAATCTATCCTAAAGCTTCAGTCCTTACTCTGGGGGTTATAGACTTCTAGGGGTCCTTGGATGAACTTCCAGACCCCATGAAACTGTAAGCAAAATTGAAGTTCAAGCTCATGCATACATTTTACTGGTGCTAGGAGGCATACATAGCTTTCATTAGACTCTCAGAGCAGTCTCTGACTCCAAACTGGTGAAGAACATCCAGGATCTGTTTGCATGGTCAGTCACCAACAGGACAAGGAATGGTTGTGTGCAGGTTCTGGAGTGTGACTGGCTTGGAATTCAGCTGAGCTATTACTAGTTATTTCCTGAAGTCTGTGGCTCAGTTTTCTCATCTTTAAAATGGGGGTGAAAGAGGAAAGGCCTCACGGAGTCACCGTGAGGATTCGACAAGATAATGCCTGTAAAGTGGACGGCATACGGCACCATCTCAATGAATGTTAGCTCCTGTCAGACAAGATGAGGTTACCAAAGGGGAAAGGGGTGGGGGGAGGGATAGATCAGGAGTTTGGGATTAACAGATACATACTAGCATATATAAAATAGATGAACAAGGACCTACTGTATAGCACAGGGAACTATAGTCAATATCTTGTAATAACCTAGAATAGAAAAGAATCTGAAAAAGTATGTATATATAACTAAATCACTTTGCTGTACACCTAAAACTAACACAACATTGTAAATCAATTATACTTTGAAAAAAAAAAAATGTTAGCTCCTGTCACTGTTCCCACAAGTTATCCAACATAGAAATCTGGGGGGTCATTGTGATCACCTTTCTCCCTCACCCACAGCGTTCAGTCAACAACTATGACTGATTTTCAGTCTGAAACTCCTCAATTCATTCACCTCATTTTCATCCCAAACTTCATTTCTTTAATGCAGGCCCCAGCCTGTCTTCCTTGCCCTTGAATCCTCCCTCCACTGGGGTGATCAGGAGGCATGAAAATTCTAACATGACTTAAGACCCTAAGACCTTGGCCTGAAGCAGGCTCCTCACACCGTGCTTCAATGGGGCCTCTTGAGTGGCCGTGGGGAGGTGAGGCCCCTGCCATCCTTACTTGAGCCAAGCAAGCCAAGTGCATGGGTTCTGTATGCTGGGCTTCCTTCCAGTGTGAAGAAAGGGCTGCACTGCTTAAAACTCACAAAACAAAGAGACAAAATAAAAGACAAAAACAAATAACCAAACCCACCCTCTTTTGAAAAATGGAATACAAGGCCCTAGACACTACTGTAGCATGGCCCCGCTGCATCTCTGCCTTTATCTTTATTTCCACATCACCCCCTACCGCCCACATCATTGATCTAGATGATCCAGGACAGTACTTTTCTAGTTTTCGGGCCTCAGGACCCCTTTCTACTTTTTTAAAAGTGTTGAACCTCAGGATTAGTTTCCTATTAATACTGAAATTACCACAAATTCAGTGCCTTTAAAGCAACATGAATTTATTATCTTATAGTTCTAGCCATCAGAAGTCCAAAATGGGCCAGCAGGGCTGCATTCTTTCTGAAGGCTCTAAAGCAAGTAATTATGGTGTGTTCTGATGCAGGAGATCCCTGAGTCAGGCTTTGCAAAACCAATTTATTAAACTAAAAGCCCCATTTTGCATTTTCTGATATAAATCTTAGCAATGCTCTCCTAGAGCAGTCTACCCAGGCAATAGAAATAAAAGTAAAAATAAACAAATGGGACCTAATTAAACTTATAAGCTTTTACACAGCAAAGGAAACCATAAGCAAAACAAAAAGACAACCTACAGAATGGGAGAAAATATTTGCAAAAGGTGAGACTGACAAGGGCTTAAGTTCCAGAATATAGAAACAGCTTCACACAACTTAATAACAAAACAACAAACAACCCAATCAAAAAATGGGCAGAAGACCTAAACAAGCAATTCTCCAATGAAGACATACCAATGGTCAAAAGGCACATGAAAAAAACATTCAATGTCGCTAATTATCAGAGAAATGCAAATCAAAACTACAGTGAGGTGTCACCTCACACCAGGCAGAATGGCCATCATTAAAAAGTCCGTAAGTGATAAATACTAGAGAGGGTATGGAGAAAAGGGAATCCTCCTACGCTGTTGGTGGGAATGTAGTTTGGTGCAGCCACTGTGGAAAACAGTATGGAGATTTCTCAAAAAACTAAAAATAGACTTACCATATGATCCAGCAATCCCACTCCTGGGCATATATCTGGAAGGAACTCTAATTCAAAAAGATACATGCACCCAGTGTTCATAGCAGCACTACATATAATAATAGCCAAGACATGGAAACAACCTCAATGTCCATCAACAGATGACTGGATAAAGAAGTTGTGATATATTTATACAATGGAATACTACTCAGCCATAAAAAATAATAAAATAATGGCATTTGCAGCAACATGGATGGACCTGGAGATTATCATTCTAAGTGAAGTAAGTCAGAAGGGAAAGAAAAGTACCATATGATATAACTTCTATGTGGAATCTAAAAAAAGACACAAATGAACTTATTTTCAAAACAGAAAGAGACTCACAGACACAGAAAACAAACTTATGGTTACTGGGAGAAAGGGGATGGGAAAGGATAAACTGGGACTTTGAGATTAGCAGATACTAACTAGTATATAAAAAATAGATAAACAAGTTTCTACTGTATAGCACAGGGAACTATATTCAATATCTTGTAGTAACCTATAACGAAAAAGAATATGAAAAGGAATGTATGTATGTATGTATATGTATGACTGAAACATTATGCTGTATACCAGAAGTTGACACAACATTATAAACTGATTATACCTCAATTTTTTTAAAATATGGGAGAAAAGCCCCCGTTTCGGGGAGTTCTAAGTACTTAATATTAATTTTCACCTTTTTCAACTTACCCAAGTATCTCACTGCCACTGATACTCAACTGCTGACACTAGAGTATCCGTCCCAAGTAGGGCTGCTGTATTCTCTCCCCTTTCTCACTCTGGCTGTTGGATGTACCAAAATCTTACACCTCAGAACTGACGCTAAAGTCATTAGATTTTCTGGCAGTTGGAATCTGGAAATGATTTCCATCTGTCAAGCATTTCCTGTGTACCCAGCATTGTTTTAGGCATCCTGTGCTTTATCTCCTTCAGTCTTCACCACAACACTTTGCCAGAGGAATGCTCATTTGTCCTCATTGGACCAGAGAAAGGGGACATTCAGAGGAGTCATGTGACTTTCCCGCTTATAGTGAGATCACAGGTTTCACTGATTTGGACAACAGAACCTGTTCACCACCACGCAGCTGACTGTCTCTACCAGCGTGACTCAATCCCACCACACTGGGCACCAACATGACTTCACTTGTTCAGAGATGTCTTGTCCAGGAAGGTGAAGACCCAAATCACTCTACTGTTTGTTCCAGGAACTTTCTGAAAATTTGCTATCCAAACTATAAACTCCTTACCTAGCCCACAGCGGGATGAACAGGCTCTTTCTCAGAACTCTCAACTGGGGCCATCAAACCACGGCTGACTCTTCAAAGCTCACTTCCAAACCTCACCACACAAATGTGCAGCAATCCCACAACGTTACATTTCAAAGTGTGTCCCTTCTCAGTCAAGCCCCTGTTTTGAAAGACCCACGTGAACCAGACCTCTAAAACACTATAAGTTCCCTGCCTTTGACACACCACTCCCTCTTCTGTGATGTTACTACCACTGGCAATGAAGTGGTCCCCCTGCAGCAATAAGCAAAGCATTTGCCTGATTAACAAGTTATTCTGACAGTCTCTTCTGAGAGTCAGCAGTCAATCCTTGGTTTCCACGTATCATCTGTGTGTTCCCAATGTGTATCTGTATTCTCTTCAGGTCCGTCAAGCAAGTAAACCTTCATAGGCACCTCGTCCAAAAAAGCAGTTAAGTCACTGACAACACATCTCTGGGAATCCTGCCTCCAGGTCAGTCTGGCTCTGGCCCAGCCCTAGAAGTGTATGTCCTAAACTAATCCCAGTTATCCTCTGGTCCCCTTGTCAATTTCCATAGTACACTACAGCCAGTTAGAATCTATCCAAGAAAAGATCCAGAATTGCCTCAGAGTTTCCCGTTACACTAAGAACAGAACTGGAATTTAAGGGCTGGGACAGAAATGAAATTCCCTGGGTCCGTATGTCAGTAAGTTTTCACTGCATAACAAATAACCACAATACTTCATTGTCTTACAACAGTAGGCATTTGCGTTTGAGCTCAGCTGGGGTCTGGCCTGGGGGCTCTCCTACCTGTTTCAACTCACACATCCACGAGTCGGCTGACTGACAGCTGATCTAGACTGGCTGAGGCTACTGGGGAGACTCAGCTCTGCTCTACAAGTCCCTCCCCCTCCAGCAGGCCACCCCTAGCATGGTGTCAGGGCCAAGGCAGAGAATCAGGAGATCAAGACCTAGTGTTCAGGGCAATTTCAGGCCTCTGTTTATGTCACATCTGCTAACATCCCATTGGCCAAGGCAAGTCTCAGGCCTGAGCTCGGAATCAAGCAGGGAGGGTACTACAGAGTTCCCTGGCAAAAGGCACAGGTATGACAGGTGAAGAGCAGGCACCAGATGGGGGCTTCTCCTCCAGACTTCCACCTCACAACACCTGCTTCTGTACAGCTCCCCATGAGTTTTAATCCCTGGGTTCTGATTTTATAAACAATTTGTATAACAAATCAGTACAAGAGAGCAGATCCTCTTGCATCGTTCAAGATTTCTTACTCCTGCCAAATGGGTTCCATATTGTTTTTGTCCCTTACTTACCACTTGTTTGTCCTCTCTACAAGAACCATAAGATATAAAAACACAGAACGGGGCCCTGCAGGGGGAAGACACACTGGCAGGAGTCTTCCTTAGCACATGTGATGTTATTCTCCCCTTCTAAGTCATTACCTTGGAGAGCACCCCTCTGATTTCCCCTAGCATGCCCCTAGCTCTTTCTCCCAACACTGGCTCCTCTCAAGTACGAGTTCTCTTCAACATGCCCTGTGGGATTCCAAGCTCACCCCTCACAACCCCCAGGCTACTAGACATCCTTTCACCCAAAGCAGGTGGACTCAGAATGGGAAAGGCCTGCTTCTCTAGAGGTAGGCTTGCCAGATAAAAGAGAAGCTTCCCAGTTAAATGTACATTTCACATAAACAACAATTAGTTTTTTAGTATAAGTACATCCTAAATATTGCGTGATATGAACTTATACTAAAAAAACTATTTGCTGTTTACCTGAAATTTATTTTTTAATTGAAATAGAGCTGATGTGCAGCATTATGTTAGTTTCAGGTGTACTGCATAGTGATTTGACATTTGTGTACATTGTGAAGTGATCACCATGATAAGTCTAGTAACCATCTGTCCCCATACAAATTTATTACCATGTTACTGACCATTATTTCCTATGCTGTATATTACACCCCTGTGGCTTATTTATTTTATAACTAGAGGTTTGTACCTCTTAATCCCCTTCACTTCTTTTGCCCAATTCCCCACTCACCTCCCCTCTGACAACCACCCATTTGTTCTCTGAGCCTGTTTTTGTTGAGTTTGTTCATCTGTTTTGTTTTCTATATTCTGCATGATCATATGGCATTTGTCTTCTCTGTCTGACTTGTTTCACTTAGCATCATGCAAAAGAATGAAACTGGATTACTTTCTCACACCATACACAAAAATAAACTCAAAATGGAAAAAAAAATACAAGACCTGAAACCATAAAATTCTTAGAAGAAAACATAGGCAGTGTGCTCTTTGATATCAGTCTTAGCAATAGTCTTTTAATCTGTCTCCTCAGGCAAAGCAAACAAAAGCAAAAATAAGCAAATGGGACTATATTAAACCTTTGCACAGTGAAGGAAACCATCAACAAAATGAAAAGGCAGCCTACTGAGTGGGAGAAGATATTTGCAAACAATATATCTTATAAGGGGTTAATCTCCAAAATATACAAAGAACTCAAATAACTCAACATCAAAAACAAAAACAACCCAATTAAAAAATGGATAGAGAACCTGAATATACATTTTTCCAGAGAATTTGTGCAGACGGCCAGCAGACACATGAAAAGATGCTCAGCATCACTGATCATCAGGGAAACGCAAGTCAAAACCACAATGGGAAATCACTTCATACCTGTCAGAATGGTTATTATCAAAAAGATAACAAATGACATGTGTTAGCCAGGATGTGGAGACAAGGAGAACCCTGGTGCACTGTTGGTGGGAAAGTAAACTGGTGCAGCCACTATGGAAAATATTATGAAGGTTCCTCAAAAAATTAAAAATAAAGCTACCATAAGAGCCAACAATCCAACTTCTGGGTATTTACTGGAAGGAAACAAAAAAATTTGAAAAGACATATGCACTCTACTGTTTACTGCAGCATTATTTACAATAGCCAAAATACGGAAGCAACCTAAGTGTTTATCAAGATGACTGGATGAAGAAGATGTAGTATATGTACATAACAGAATATTAGTTAGCCATAAAAAAGAATGGAACTTTGCCATTGGCAGCAACATGGATGAACCTAGGGAGTATTATGCTCAGTGAAATAAGTCAGACTGAGAAAGACAAATACCATATGATCTCACTTACATGTGGAAATTTTAATGTAACTGGGTGTCCTGTATTTTTATTTGCTAAATATGGCTACTGTAACCTGAGGAAAAATGAAAATACTCTTCATAAGAGAAGGAGAATGCACACTGGACTACACACACACACACACACAAAAGAAACAGATCCACTACTGAGAAAAATTGGTTTTAGTTCCATCTCACGTTCCCACTCCTATCCTGAGATTTACAGGCATTTTCAATCCACAGATCTCGCTAGGCATAGGGAGGTATGCTTTCTTTTCCTCTCCCATTCTGATTGCTCTGTGGCAATACATAAAACAATAAAGAATTTTTCCAAGGTTATTTACATGGAGCCATCACATTTTCGAACCAGGAGGGAATTTAAAAGGCATCTCTGTCAACCCCATTATGTGACAGATAAAGGTGCCAGGACCCAAACAGCTGAAAAGACTGATCCAAGGTTACACAGTTCTGTGGAACAGAACTGAGTCCCAAGTTCAGATTTTCTAAAACCTAGGTATTGTAATTTCCACTATTTCTCTGATAACCTTTGCCATAGCACCCAGAAAAAAAGTCATGTGGGACTGACACAGGAACACATTAAATTGAGTTGAGAGAGAAATCTTTCTCATCACACCTAATACAAGCTCTGTGCTCCCCTAGAAAGAGGCACTGCAGCCCAAAAGCAATTTGCTACCCTAGAAGCCAGGGATTTCCTCCAAACATGCACATGACCCAGGGCAACCCTAATTTGCAAAATCAAGGAGAATGTGACCTCTCAAATTCACACTCAGCATCCATCTTAGGTCTAGCCCACTTGGTTCAGCGTGCCTTCCGAGGCAGCCTGCCCAGCTCCTGTTCCTTTTGTTGACAGCAGTCGCACCAGCTGAGCAACTCTTTTGAGCTACACAGCAAAAAGATGCCAAAAGAGGCAGCTTTCAAGATCTAATCTACGGGTAAGACCACCCCTCCCCAGACCAGCGGGGTGGCTGTCAGCTGTCAGGAGCAGGGCCACATTCCAGGGTGGAGTGGCAGCCTGTGTGCCCTCTGCCCAGAGCCACCCCAGCTTGGCCTGATAAACGCCTGGCTCATCACAAGCAACATTCCTCCACAGAGCAGCTGCACTGAGGCTGTAACACGTCCCATTGTGCTGTCGATGTAATGGGGCCTCCTGGGCGCTGTGTTTGTAAATGACAATCATCATAAGGCTAAAGCCAAGGGGACACAAACCATCCTGTGTTCTGCCGTCTCAAAGCTTGCACCAAGAAAGGAAAATGTTTTTAATTCAAAAATAAAACGCAATCATAGTAAAATCCACATGACTGTCTGGAATTTATTAATTTATTAATTCTCCTCTAGTCCAAGCAAGTCGTTATAGCAACATGGTGAAGAACATAAGCTTTGGAGATGGAAACGAGCCCCACTCAATTCATACTTGCTCGATGGCACAAGTTGTTAAACCACATGGAGCTCCAATTTTCTCGGTTGTGAATGGATGTCAAAATTCTACCTTCCTCCCCTCCTGCTGGTGGGAATGTAAATTGGTGCAGCCATTATGGAGGACAGTATGGAGGTTCCTTAAAAAACTAAAAATAGAGTTACCATATGACACAGCAATCCCACTCCTGGGCATGTATCTGGAGAAAACTGTAATTTGAAAAGACACATGCACCCCAATGTTCATAGCAGCACTATATATAATAGCCAAGACATGAAAGCAACCTAAATGTCCATCGACAGCTGACTCGATTAAGAAGATGTGGTATATTTATGCAATGGAATATTATTCAGCCATAAAAAAGAATGAACTAATGCCATTTGCAGCAACATGGATGGACCTAGAGATTATCATACTAAGAGAAGTAAGTCAGAGAAAGACAAATATATGATATCACTTATATGTAGAATCTGAAACAAAAAAGATACAAAATCTATTTACAAGCCCAAAACAGACTCACATACCTAGAAAACAAACTATGGTTACCAAAGGGGAAAGGGCAGGGAGGGACAAATTAGGGGTTGGGTATTAACAGACTCATATTATATATATATAAAATAGATAAGCAACAAGGACCTACTGTATAGCACAGGGAACTGTATTCAATTTCTTGTAATAATATATAATGGAAAAAAATATATATATATATAATGGAAAAGAACCTGAAAAGAAAAAATATGTATGTATGCATATGTATAACTGAATTACTTTGCTGTATACCTGAAACTAACATTATAAATCAACTACACTTCAATAAAAAAAACTTTTTTTAATTCTACCTTCCACAAAGGGCTACTAGGAGGCTGAGGGAGATAATTCATGGATGACACTTAGCCTGACATCTAGTGTTTTATAAGATCTCAACAAGTATTTACACTATATATATACACACACACACATAAACATAAGTGTATATAATGTATCTCACCAAAATACACATGATATTGGAAAACAAGAGCCAAAAATAAGTATACGTGCATACGTATACATACCACTATCAACTAAACCTCCTCCTTACGACGTCTTGATCCCTTTCTCTACCAAATTAGAGAAAATGAATTACTATTCAAAAAGTGATCACAAAGTGACTACAAGCAATGATAAGTGCTGTGGTAACTGTCAGCTGTTACCGCTGTTGTTGTTGATTACATTGTTATTATTATGAACAAGAAATAAACTACAGAGCCCTGGAACTGGAACTCAACCTGACCCACTGATTAACTAATGGGTTTCTTTGCTCTACAGTTTTGGGAGACAAAGGAAGATGAACTCTTATAAAGGATGGAGATGGTCGATGGGTAGAATTAGCCTAGAGCAGGGGCCAAAAAACCACAAGGCAAATCCAGGCCACTGACTGCTTTGGTGAATAAAGTTTTATTGAAACACAGCCCCATTAGTTTATATATTGTCTACGGCTGCTTTTGCATTACAATGGAAGAGGTGAGTAGTTGCCAGAGAGATCTGATGATGTACAAAGCCTAAAATATTTACTCTCTGGCCCTTTACATAGAAAATTTGCTGACCCCTGGGCTAGAAAGAAGGGACCAGGCCTACAAGAGCATTTGGCATATAGTAGGTCATCAGTACATATATTTGTTGGGAAAAAATGAACTGAATAAATGAAAGGCAGGAAGCAGATGATCTATTGTTGGTCTTGACCTATGAAGGTCTTTGTGAAGTCACAACCACTTCATATTGATGTGTCAGCTCTATTCCCATACCGGGGAACTGCTTGAGCCATTGTTGGGAATGAAGAGGGCATAAATATCACTTGTAAATCAGACACAACAGTCCTGGGTCCCTGCCAGTGGGCTCCAAGTGTTCTACCCTCTATTAAAGCAGGAGGGGAGAGGAAGCTGGTAATAGCAGACAATTGAACTTACACTTAGATAACGTAGAGGACAGAGAGCAAAGGGGACAGACTCTGTAACAGGGCATTTTCTCTCTAGTTGTAGCAAAGGAAAAGGATGCAGCTGACTCCCAAACCTGCTAAACTCTACAGAGAGCAGTAAGCTAAGGAGACCTCGATATTCAGAGAGACCCACGAGCAAAGTCATTTTCAAAACAAAAACAACATAAAAACCTGAGTTTAGATTTGGCTAAGGCTTGGGCTGGACTCGATTATTTGGACACAATTGTCTGCTCAAACTTCTATTAAAGTTCCTAGCTGAAATGTGAGCACCAGGTCTTCCCCCTCCTCTGGAATAGGGGCTCTGCACAGGCCCAGGCTCACCTTTGATCTCTGTTTCCACCCACAGAGCTCAGCACCTTGCCCCGTGCAGAGGGGCCTCACCTGTGGGGCCTGAGCAACACCAGAGGAATGAAGAACTGAAGCAGGTCCTTGAAGAAGTGGTAGATCAGCTGTTCCAGAGGGCTGCTGGACAGTAAGATCAACCTCTGAGGACACCCTTGCTTAAGAGATCTGGAGTTGGACTTCTGGCTCCAGAGTTTGTCCCAAGATTTTGTCATTGGCTCAGCATCTCCCTCACCTTCAAGTATCCGTAACCTGAATTTCCTCGAGGAAACTACTCCTTCCCCATTCTCAGCCCTGTAGTTTACCTGCTGACCCCTTTCCCAATCCCAGGGATGGATCCTAATTTATTTATATATATCACATCCCTCTAGCCATGTTGGCAAGCTATTTTATAAGAAAAACACCAAAATCTCCATGGCTTTAATATAATAGGGGTTTATTTTTTGCTCATATGAATAGAGTCCTAATTGGTGGGTGACCTTCCTCCACGCAGTGCTTCAGGGACCCAGGCTCTTTATGTTTGGTTGATCAGCCCACCTTAACCACATGGCTCCAAGGTCACCCTGAGGGTCATCTCCACTCCATCAGCCAGAAAGGAAAGAAAAGTATCAGGATCACATCACTCTAGCCACCTGTATCAGCCAGAATTCTGTCATGCAGCCACATCTAACTAGGAAGGAGGTTGGGAAATGGAGTCTAGCTGTTTACACAAAGAGAAGTTCTATTTGGTAAACAGTGAGTTTGTCTCTGCCACAGATGCACTTGATCAGAGGCAATGAGGTATGAGAATAGGTTTTCTGGGAATTTGGGGGGAGGGGAAGATACTCTCCTTTCCCATTGCTTGGATGGAGGTAGGAGGAGTGTGCCTGAAATCCTGGGACTATTAAGCTGTCCCTGAGAACGGAGCCAGCCTGGAAAAAGCAGAGCGGAGACAAGGGTACTAAGTCATCATTTGAATCCCGAATCAAGCAATGCCTGAAGCCAAGTCTGTCTTTAGGCTTTTCACCTGTGAGAACCAATACACTCCTTTTTGGTTTAAGCAGTTTGATTTGGATTTTCTTTCACTTGCTACTAAAATTATCTAAGTTTTACCATTATTGTTGGCTATCAACAGACTCTGCCTCTTCTTCTCAGTTCTGGGGAAGGCAAAGAGGCAGCAAAAATAGAGGTTAAGAGTTCAGAATCTGTAGCCAACTGCCTGGATTTGAACCCCAAACTTGCCCTTGGGCACATTACATCTTTGTGCCTCAGTGACCTCACCAATAAATGACAGGTAACAGTACATACCTCGTAACACTGAAGATTCGTGAGGTATTTTATGTGAATGTTGAGAATACATGATAATGCTTGATAAGACTGTTATAAGACTTGGATTATTACGTGGCGATGTGCCAGACCTCTGCTGTTCCCTTTGCCCTCACCTCCAAAAAGCCATCACCCTCCCAGCTATCTGATGCTTCCCCCAGCCTCTCCCCTCCTTCTCTCTTCCCTCCACAGCCCTCTCTTCCCCACCCTCACCTCTCCTACTCTCTTAATTGGCATGGATTGGGGGGGGGGGGATTATTTTACCACCCCAAACAGATCCCACTAGCTCACCCTGCATGAAATAGACTCTCTGGACCCTACAGGTGTCATATATTAGTAACTAGTGATACACAGAAGCCAAAACTATCAAAGATAAAAATCTGTATGTGACTGAAAATCCTTCCTTGGAAGGTGGCAGGAAGGGACCCAAGTACAAAGTTCAAAATGCCACTTTTACTCTTCAAACGTAAGGGACATGAACTGCTTCATGAACCAGAGGCGACAGTTTATTTTCTCAAGTTATTTGAGAGCTTTATTCTACATGAAATCTAGGAACTCTTTCTAGAAGATTCCACCCCACCCCATCTCCCCCTAGTGCACAAACACCAGGGGATTGCACCGTCCTAAATTGCGGCTCACAGGGCTCCCACATCCAGACCTGGAGAAGATTGGCGTCTCGGGACCTGTCATTGCGCCGTGCCGCCACACGGGGTCACTGTTAAAGACCGAGGCAGCCGCGGCGCGCTCCCCGCCCCGACTGTCCTGAACTGACTCCCGAGGGAAGTATGTCCTCACCCCTGTTTCAAGTGCAGCAAACGGGCCTGCGGCGCTGCCCGAATTACCGCTTTTAGGGATCGGCTCTTTCAGTTCACACGCCGAGCCGCCTTCTAGAACATCAGCTAACTCCAAGCTCGCAGAATCAGGATCCCTTCTAGCATCGTTCTCAAGGACAGAGTCTCCTTCCGCCGTTTCCAATACAACTCAACTATTTTTTCAAAGCGGTCACATTACGCCTCTTTTCTTTCTGAGACCTTCCTGCGTGGCTCCCAGGTGCCGTGCGTTTAGAAGGGGAACTGCCCGCTGGGATTCCAGGAGACACCTCCCTCATGACAGAAACGGGCACCCGACACATTTAAAACCAGGGAGCGCATCCTGCGAAGGGACAAAGTCGGTCTCTTGCAGACTCCTCTTGGGCAGGAAGGGAAGCGCCAAGGAAGGGAACTTGAGTTACGTGCAGGTCCACCTCTGCCCCTCAACCTCGCCAGGGTTTTTGTGGGCTCTCACTTTAAGAGATTGCTTGCCCTGCGTCTCCTTCCGTTATTTTTATTAAATCTACATGACACGGAAGAAAACATAAATGTTGTGTTTATCTTGGCTAAAATCCTTTTGACTCTCCTTTTTGGACCGTTTTGGATTGTGGACTATCGCGGGGTGGCTCATATGCCTTTAGAGCAGACCCACAAGGGACCACAAAGTAAGCTACGACTGAAGGACATGAGATTTTTTTTAACTTTTGCTTTTTTACCTAATCTGCATCCCAAAGCATGTAGCGATTTTTTCATTATAATGTTTTCAGTAACCTCGATGCATACAAAATTTAATCATTAAAATATACACTGTAATATAACAAATGCTAGTAGTGGGTGTGTTTTTTAAGAACAAGATTAATAAATCAGATCTTTGGTTTTTCAACTACCCGAGGTTTCTTTTACTTGTTTTCCCTTCACCTTCTCCTCTGTCTTCCTCATTGTCTCACACTTTTGCCCTCTTGATATTTCAATTTTTCGCTCCCATGACTGTTGGCCATATCCAACTGAAATGTTTTAATCAATGTATTTACTGAATAAAATGTAATATTCCCTGTTCTTTAAGAAATAGCTTTAGTGAAACTTATTTTCCTATGTCCAAGACACAAACATACTAAATTATGAAAATGTTAAGGGCTAAAACTATAAGAAGCTTTCTGAAAAAAAACATAGGGGAAAAGTTTCATGACTGATTTTGCAATGATTTGTTGGGTATTACCCAAAGCAGAGCCAACAAGAGAAAAAAAAAGACAAATTGGACTTCATCAAAATTTAAAACCATCTGTGCCTCAACGGACACTATCAACAGAGTGAAAAGGCTACCTATGGAATTGGGAGAAAATGTTTTTAAGTTGTATATACGACAAGGGATTAATATCCAGAATATGTAAAAAGCTACAACTAGAATCAACCCCCCAAAAAACAACTGGATTTAAAAGTAAAGGACTTGCACAGACATTTCTCTACACAAATGTTCAATAAGCACATAAAGAGATGTTCAACATCATTAATCATTAGGAAAATGCAAATCAAAATCACAATGAGATACCACTTCACACCCATTAGGATGGTTTCTATGAAAAATTTAAAAATAACAAGTATTGGCAAGGATGTGGAGAAACTGAAACACTTGCGCGTGCTCTGGGAAATACAAAATGGTATACAGCTGCTGTGGAAAACAGTATAGTAGCTCCTGAAAAAATTAAATGGAATTACCAGATGACCCAACAGTAGGAGGAGGTCATCCAGAGGATGTTGACCACTCAGTGACCTGGGAGCTGGACCTTGGAGATCGGAAGCTGCTCACCCTCTCCCCTGTCCTTGGAAAGTGCATTCCGCTTGCCTTCCCAGAACTCGAAGCTGCCCCAAGGACACAGCCTTGAGATAGCAAGATGTTGCCGAGACAATCTGGACAGTATAAGTGACTGAACCCTGTTAAGGCTTCTATATAAACTTTTAAGATTCTGGCAGGCAGGCGTAGAGATCTATTCATCTTGCAGCCTCTGTGACAAGCCTCATAGGTAAGTTCCCATGCTTATTAAAACTGCCACTTACCAATCTGGCATGATCTGCCTCTTTCTTTGGTCTCTCTTTGCCCTTCATGTACAGAGGCGGGTTTCAGATTACACCTGCAGAAGCTCTCGAAGTTATGAGTCTACACCAACAGTTCGACTCTCAAGAATGTGAGAGGATTTTGATCTAAAATGGACCCGGAGGACACAAAATGGAGAATCTCACGCATGTGTCCTTGGAAGACGAGAACTTGAGAACTGAGACTGATTTCCAAGAGACTGACCAGTCAACATCCGCCAAGAATCTCTCCCCATCTTCAAGCCACCAAACTCGCTGCTTGGACTCTGGCTGGACTCCCCACTCTTTGCACTCTTTGCTGGTAAATACAACCCGCCCCAAATCCTCAACAGACTCACCTGTGGCTTGTACAGCATGCATTTCCCGAATTGCAATTCCTCTGCTATTCCTGAAAAAACAATTTCTGCTCATTTGAGCTTGCCTCAGTTTACCTCTTTATTTAAGTTGATAGATGTATATCCAAAAGAATTGACAACAGGGACTCAAACAGGTATCTGTAGACCCATTATTCTTCACAATAGCCAACAATCAACCCAAGTGCCCATCAGAGGATGAATCGATAAACAGAATGTGCTATCTACATACAATGGATAATTATTCAGCCTTAAAAAGGAAGGAATCTCTGTCACATTCTTCTACAGGGAAGAACCTCGAAGACATTCTGTTCAGTGAAATAATCCAGACACAAAAGGACAAGTATTGTGATTCCATTTATATTCAGCCCCTAGAAGAGTCAAATTCACAGAGGCAGATAGTAGGATGGTAGTTGCCAGGGGCTGGGGGATGGAGGGAAGGGGGAATTAATATTTAATGGGTATGGAGTTTTGCTTTAGGTTGAAATGAGGAAAAAGTTCTGGAGATGAATAATGATGCCCAGGCCTCCCTCTCTGGAAGTCCAGGCTTATTTATTCATTTGTTCCTTAACATCTCCAATTGGATATCTAATAGTCATCTTAAACGTACAATATCCAAAACTGAATTCCTCAATAGTCCCTTGCAAAATCCTGCTTTACTCACCGCACCCCCCACCCTGCCTCAGAGCATAGCAACTTTAATCTTTGAATTTCTCAGGCCAAAAACATCGGAGTCATCCTTGACTCCTTCCTTTCTCACTCACCATCCCCATGCAAACTACTGACAAGTTTTGCTGGCCCTCTTTGTGAAACAGATCAAGAATCTGACTCCTTCCTCACCACTTCCATGCTCTCACCATGGTTCTAGCCTGGTTTGTTGCAATAGCCTGTTGAGAAGTCCTTTCACTTACTCCTCCAAGGTCTGTTAGCACAGCAGCTGGGATGATGGTTTCCCAATAAAAGCCAGATCACATCTTTCCTCTACTCAGAACCCTCCAATATTTCCCAGAATCCTCACCAAGGCTCTTTACCATCCATCTCCCATTACCACTCCCACCGAAGGGCCTTTGCTCTTTCTGTTCCCTCTGCTGGAAATACTTCTCTTGGATGCCACTCAGCAAATCCCCTCGCCAACTTTGAGACTTTCTCGTATTTCACCTCTGCAGGAAGGATTACCTTGACTGCCCTACTCAGCCTGCCTCTCCTCGCTCTCCAAACCTCTTCACTCAGCCCTGCCATCTCTGTCTTAAAATTCTTAACAATTTTTTTCACAAAGGGCCCTGCATTTTTGTTTTGCACTAGGCCCTGCAAGTTATGTAGCCAGCCTTCCTTAAAGATCTCCACTTGCCTCTGTCTTTTTGATTTGTAAAACAAGGAAAATAATAGTAACTTTCCCATAAGAATTTTGAGAGGATTAGATAATACATGTCAAGTACCTGGCACATTAATGCTTATAAATTCATTCAACATAATCTACTGTTTATTGACTGGAGATCAGACACTGTTCTGGGCAGTGGAGGAATGCCTAGGAAAAATTGCTCTCACAGAACTTGCATTCCAGGGTGGGAAGAAAGCCAGTAACAAACAAGATACTATCATATGGGATAAGCACCACGTGGAGAACTAAAACGGGGTGTGTGATGGTGGCTGGAGGACCACATTTGCTTACGTGATCGGGGCAGCTTCTCTCTGAAGTGACATTTAAGTGAGAACTGATGGCAAGAAAAAAAAAATCAACTGTGCAAAAATCAGAGGGGAGAGCATTCCAGACAGGGGGAAAGAGCCAAAGATGGAAACTAACTTGAGGTGTGGGAGACACAGTAGAGAGGGAGGATGGGATCTGAGTGCCTTAGGGAGTGCTTCAGGATGAGGCCAGAGAGGAGACCAGAGCCCACATCAGGTGGTACCCAGAGCCACAGAGACGAGTTGGTGCTTGGTTAAAAGTGTGACGGCAAATCATTCAAGAGTTTTAGGCTGGGAACACGTGGTCTCATTCGTATGTTTAAAAAGTAACTCTGCTGTTTGAAAAACAGTTTTGGGGGGCAAAGGTGGAAGGAGGGAAGTCAAGCAGAACACTACGATGTTACTATAATAATAAGCAAGAGATGATGGTGGCTTGAATCAAGGTGATGGTAGTAGGGATGGAGATAGTGGTCAGATTCTTGACAGGATTCTTCCCAAAGGGGGAATCAATAGGATTTGCTGGTGCTACTGGTGGAGGAAAAGAAAAGAAACAAAAATGACTCGAGCAACTGGGTGGATAAACGTTCAGGATGATAAAGTAAATACCAAAAAGCATTATGTAAATACCAGACAACTACTACCAGCTATTAATTAGTTGATTCATAATTAATCCTAATTAAGAATTAGGATGTTATCCGGAAATAACAGCTTAACCAGAAAGGTGCCCTGAGGATGATGAGTGCCCAGGAAAGGTTGGTTGATGGAATGAATGAACTGGGTAGGAGGGAGATTGCGGATAGGGAGGTAGAGAGAGAAGCAAATAGAAACTGTGCCTACTTGACAATTTTGCCTAAAGCAGGACCTGCTGACTGGTCTCCACAAAAAGGAAAAACAAAATCACAAAAAAAGAAAGTTCGCTGCATGGAAAGATTTAACCTAACAAAGGAAAAGGAAAGGGCCAGGAGGACAGGAATACATGTGTTTGGATACATCCCCTGCTTGGGAGAGCTGACTCCTGAAAGGGCCAGGATCTGATGAGTATGCAGGAAACCCTTTTGCCCTGTCAGTTCCTAGTAACAACCGGGTGCATTCATTTACTCCCTCAAAGCACGACAAAGAGGAACCAGGACGGGTGTTCAGGGCCAGGTGAAGGCATGGACGTTTATTTATCCGTTTGTTCAGCAGAATGGAGAGGCAATGCTGTGACCCTGGGGTATGTGCTACCTGGACACACAGCATTTCAACAAAACTGACAGTCTCTTGAACCCTGGTATCTTATAATCACAAGAATAAACCTTCCTGTAAATTCAGCCCCTGAGGAATAGTAATGGACTAAGAGGGTGCCTCTCAATGAAGATTAAAGTTTAAAATATTTTCTAATCATAATTAGTGCTAGCCAAGTACATGTAGGGCACACTAGGTGAAGTTGCCAGTATTAGTCCATTTTTGACCTAAAAGAGTGGCATTTCATATAGCTCATCCTGATATTTGCCTCTGTAAGCTGATGAGATAGTTTAGGCAAAATACCACCATGACAATAAATATTTGCCTAATTATATCCCCACTCCCCTCTCCTCAAAATCCTTGAATGCTTCTTTTTCCTTTGAGAAAGTAATGTTGAGGGATTTAAGCAATTACAGATTACTTGGAGGAGAAAGTAATTTACCTATATTCCCATGAGATGCAGCCAGAATTCAAGTCAAGCACCAAACATGTTCAAGACTTAAAGAAATTTGGAGGGAGAGATATCTCCTCAGGGTGAGAAATGTGAAAAGAAATACTTCACAATCCTGTAAATGTGGAGAAGCAGAGTGAATACCCTGTCATCCAACCCCCTTGTTTTATCGTAGAAGCTAAAGGGCTTGCTCAAGGTCAGGGTGAGTGGCCTGGGGCAGGACTGGAACAGGATCCTTGTATGTACTGAACCAACCCTCTTTTCTTAACCAATACTCATAACATATGGTAAAAGTCTGGGACTTTGTGGATGAAAACCACTTTGTTTGTAAGAAATACAAAGCTATTTAACCCAAGTTACAAGCATTTGATTTCCCAGATATTCAAGTAATAATCCAACAGAGTAAGATGTGGAAAAACTCACCAAGACACAGGACATTTTAGAATAACTCCTTCAGAGGAGGATGCGATAGCAGAGCTGAGTGTGGCATCAGGAGCAGAAATAACTGACTTGGGCTCAGGGAATGTAAAGAAAGAAGAGTATGTTTAATAACGGTTTTCAGGGGTGTGGTACTTTACTTGAATTATCCAGCCTGTTTATCTCTGCAGCTGAGAAACTTTCACTTCCGGGAGTTATTCTGCCAGGTAACTGCACTGAGTGCTCACTCATGTTAAGCACTCCTTCAGATGTTTGAGATACATCAGTTTAGTAAACAGACAATAGTCCCTGCCCTAAATGAGCATATATTTAAATCAGGGAGATAGGCAGCAAACAATAAACATAACAGAGAATTGTATGGTGATGTGGAAAGTGATATGTGCAGGGGAAAAGAAAGAGATCAGGGTAAGAAGAAACAGGAGGGCTGGGGTGGGAGTTTTCAGCAGAGTAGTCTGCACAGGTCTCAGGAGAGGGTGGATTTGAACAAGGGCTGGAAGGAAATGGAGTTAATCAAATGGCTCTTTAGGAAAAGATCGTTCCAGGCCTAGACTAAGTCACTAAGGTAGAGGCGTGCCTGGCAGATGTGTGCTTCATCATGTGCCCTGTAGAGCTTGTGTGATACCTGTTCCTGGAGCATGGCTAAGTCCTTCATACACAAGAGGAAGCCTCCATCCATTCAATTTGTCCATGTCATGCTATGCCATGGACAACAAGACCAGTAGATCATGCAATGGACCATTGGAAATTGGTGACAATTTCGATTCTGGCCCAAGTGTGCCTGGGGTTGTATGCATCTCAACCATATTCTTTATATTTTCTCTTCAGAACTTCTGTGGTCATGGCCTTGTCTCATGTGACAACAAACAGGACTCAATTCAGTTCAGCATTTTAATGATCAAATTAGATGAACCACAGATAATCCATTCATTAGCTTAAGCATCAGATACCAGAATGGTGGTCTATCTTAAGAGGCAAAGCATATTATTAGAGGAGGATTACCTGGCATCTACTAGCTCATGCTAACTTACTGACACTGAACAAATCCCTCAACTCCTTTATACCTCCATTTTCACATCTACCAAATCAAGACAGTACATTTTTCCCAGTCTTATTTCACAAGGTTGTAATAAAGTTTAACCAAGATAAGTGCAAAAGTATGATAAAAGTTATAATGCACAATGCAAGGTGACTTACCCACTCCCATGTCCTCAGAGCCCAGTACAGTGCTTGACATTCCATAAATGTCTGTTGAATGAATGAATAAGTGTGAGGGCAACCAAAAAAAAAATTAATCATCCTATTAGATGTGACTTATGTCTACACATCAAGGTATGTGGGAGTATTTGGGACAACTAGCTACCTAAATCAGGCCAAATAAAATAATATTTACACTTGAAGACTTTCTATACAGAACTTATTTCAAAATGTGATATTAAACTATAGACTACTCCCAGTTTAGCTTGTTAAGTCCTTTGACTTAGAAAAGTGAAAGATATTTTTATCCAAAGCAGGGAAGAAAGAAGGGCAAAGAAAAAAAGAATTCAGTATTTCTCAGCAGATGGGTACAAGAAAGAGTTTTTTAAAAAATCAAGAGGAATCTGGCTTTCTTTCTAACAATTTCTATATGTGGAGTTAAATAGCTGTTGAATTGTTTCATTATTGCACTAACACGTGAAAGAGAGAAGAAAATATTTTGTACTCTGGCCAAGATGTTTCACATGCCAAGAATTCTACCCAGTAAGAGTAAGTACACACACAAAAATATCCAGCAGAATCAACAGCAAGCCATTCACCTAATAAAATTGGGTTTCACTGAAAATGCCTACTCAGTATTAAATCCACGAGCTAAGGCAAAAAAATACATCTCTTCTCCTGGGAGACTACCTTTAATACTACTTGACATTGTGAACTGAGATTTTTAAAGTCTGCTTTGTTAGTTCTGTTGGCTCCACCTAGGCCAGAATTTAAATTTTATTAAGGACTACATTAGGCTTAGAGGGGTCTGAGTAGGGGGTGAGAGGCATTTCCAAATAGTTCCCACTGATTTTGAGACCACCAGTAATCATTAGTTAAATCCATTTCACTTATAACCTACCTTCACGGTACTTTTAACTGGGGCTACAAAAGACTCACCTGTCCTCCAAGCCGCAGATACCCTAAATAATAAGAAGTTCGCCCTGGTTGTTTTCCATCAACTTGGAGTCAGCTGCCTCTAGTATGAGCTAAACTGGATAAGACCGGATAGGACCGCCAACCCTCCAATTGGGCATGCGCGAGCGTCCACCTCGTGACCTTTCCTGCGTGCAGAAGCTGCGTAGCTGAGTTACACCTGCGCAGAAGGACGATTATTACACTTTTCTCCAATCACGTTTCCCCACGCCCGCCACGCCCTGCCACGCCCGCCACGCCCGCCAGGGCTCAGATTACCTTGCTGCTTTAGGCGTTATCCTATAAACACCCGGGGCCCGTTGCCTTCCAAGAGGTGGAGTTGAGGTTTGTTCCCCGGTTTTCTTGCTTGGTTGCCTTGCGAATAAACTTTTTTTTTTTTCCCTGCAAAACTCAGCATCTCAGCATTTTGGCTTGCTGTGGGTCGGGCAAAATGAACCTGGTTCGGTAACGACTTCTCATATCGGAAGTTTTCAGGGGTTTATTGTTTTCCCTTTTCTATGTGTTTACTTCCCAAAGTACCGCTTTTAATTTGGGAAAATTCTAGGACTTCTGGGATTTGTTGAAACTACATGAAGCAAATTTTTCAATTTTCTAGATAGCTGCTCAGGAAAAACCAACACCTAGCTGGTGTTCTGAGATCTTTTCTTCAGTCTAGCAGAAACTGCAGAAGAAATCTTAACCCGAAAACTAACCTCAGATCCCCGTTTCTAGCCTTTCTCTCTTTAAACAGGTTTGTTCTACTTCAGAAGCATAGGCTCTAACCCTGTTGGCATCTTACAAGGTCTGCAAAGGAGGTGAGTATCAATCGAGGAGGACATGAGGAAGCAGTGAGAGGGAAGAGGAAAGCCATTCCAAGGTCATAGTAACTGCCAACAGCACGGGAGGGGTTATTGCAGTGAACAAACCACCTGCAAATGTTGTTGATTAAAAACTTGTCTTAAAAGAACTTTGAATGGTTATAGACAATACCTGAAGAGAAATACGGACCACAGTAAAGAAAATGGTATCTCAGCCCATGAGGGACACACAGATCAGCAAAATTGGCTTAACGCACGACAGAGGAAATCCAGACCCTCCTCACAGCTACACTGCACTAAGAGTAGAGATTTGTGTAGCTGTTGTATATGACATTAGCATAGTTTAATGATATAATGGTTAAGAATGAGCACCCATGATGTGCTAGGCACATTTTAGACACATGTTCATTGCAGCTGCATTGCGGGGAGGCAGAGGTAGGGATTTGGAATAACTTGAAGGACCTTTGTTCATAGTAATCAAACAAGTCTAACAGAAATTTATAGAACTATTAAATTTCTAAACAAAGACATGTTTAAAAATGTGTTTCTAATGCAAATAATTGATAAAGTGTATGAACAGGTCCTGGACCACAGAATCCCCATGGCCTCTGGTAAGCTAGCTTATGCATCCTACCAATTTAAAAATAATCAACCTGCTAAAGTCTAGAAAGGGCAATAGAACATAGATCTGGAGGTGCTGAGGTTAGTTTGCAAAGGGAAAGTATCTCGTGGCCTAAAAATTTTGGAAATTACTGCTTTAAGCAAAGTTGAACTGTTTTTGTTTGGTTATGTTCCCTAATATTTTACTACAGGACTTCTCAGAACCTTTAATGAGCTAATAAGTATAGTCAATTCATAAGAAAGAGACATTAGAGACAAGGTTTTTCCAAATTATCTACTAGAATTCTTCCCCAGCAGCCCCTGCAGCATCTTCCACAGCTATTTAGGAAGTGCAAATAGGGGTTCACTTTTTTCCCCCAGGAATCTAACCCATTCCAAGGCCCAGATATCATCCATGTTCTTCAGAGAGAAAAGAATCAGCTTCCAACTTCTTTCACTTGTGTATTAGTTAAGGTAACACAGCTGCTATAACAGATAAGCCTCAAAGTCTCATTGACTCCACAGAATAATTTTCCCTTAAGCAACGGTCATCCATGAAAGTGGAATCACCTAGGAAGCTTAGAAAAATAGTACTTCTGTGCCTCACACCCCAGATGTTCTGACTCATTGTTCTGGAGTAGGGCAGACATTGGAAAAAATTTTTAAGCTCCTCCAAGATTCCAAATCAGATTGAAATCCACTGAACCAAAGGATTATAAGAATTTAATCATCTGGCATCTTCTCATTCAGGCCTCTGGGTTAGCCTCTGAAAAACATATCTGTACTAGAAGCTTCTTAGGTTATTGGTCAATGTTATGTAATGTTTCAAAAATTCAAAGAGAAAGATGTTTCAGAGAAAGGATTATTTAACCAAAGCAAGCCACTGTAACTGCATGAGTCTCCCAGTGTCATGAGATGTACCCTTATAATCCTGTCTTGTTGATAAGCCCAGACTTCATCCCTTGTGGTGCTCGGCCTGACACTTTTCCATCATGTCAATGGGGCCAGAGAGCCACCTGCTACTTACTAAATATTGTTTAGGGTAGTGAAGGTAGTGGTTAACAGTACTGGCTCTGGAGCCCTCCAGTTTAAAAACTAGATTCCCCACCTACTAGCTGTGTGACCTTAGAAAAGTTGCCTAACCTCTCTGATGCAGTTTCTGCATCTATAAAATGGGGAAAACAATCCTATTTCACCAAGCATTATGAGAATTATGCAAGTTAATCCATGGAGAAGTCTAGAATAGTGACTAGCACATAGTAAGTTTTCAACAAAGGTTAGCTATTGTTATTTTTCTTATTTTCAAATGTAAGTCTCTGCTCTAGGCTGCCGAGAGTACAGAGAAGATGAAGGCTAGCCCACCCCCTCCTCAAGATATGCACAATTGGATATGAGACAGATAAACATTACCAGCGAATAATGATAGATGTGACTTTTGTAGCATGGTGTGCTGCGGGGGGGGGGGGGTCCTCCAAGGAGTAGAATAGGAAGCCTTCCTGGAAGAGGTGCTATTAGATCTGAGCTTTGAAGGGTAGGACAGGAATCCTTCCTGGAAGAGGTGCCATTAGATCCAAGCCTTGAAGGATAAGGTAAGACCTTTAGACTGTTATTTGCTGGTGAAGTGACCTGGAAGAGGGCAAAGGATGAGTTGAAAACCCAACTATTAGCATCTGCAAAGAAACATTTCTTTGTGGTAGGGTTTGCCACCACCCTCCTCCAAGTCATGACCCAGGCATTCTACAACATCCTCTCCCTGTGTGGAATTATGCCCATTCCTGGGCATGCTCACATATACTGCTGGATGGCAAGCTTGGACCTTTGCTTTCAGAGAAAGAGGCCTGTGCTTTTCCTTGGTATGGTTGTGTAAATGTTGGCAGGGCCTGGGTCCGGGGGTAGGCAGGACCAGAGGCGGGATGGGCAGAGCACTGGGAGGCAGGAGCTTTTTCTTGGGAGTTTCACAAGGCACAAAAATTCCAGACCGTGCCTCAGCCTCTTCAGGATATCCTGTCATTCAGTGAGCACATGTATACGGTTGAGAGTGGCCAATTTCACCACGACCCCTAGGTGGGCCATTTTTCCTGTCTAGAGGCAGCTCTCACATATCATCTGCCTCAGTCTAGGAAAAGAAGGGGAAAAGATTTAAAAGCAAACACTGAAATGAGAAAGAATTCACTGGTAATTCATCAAACTAAGTTAAAGTAGCTAAATAGTTCTGACAGGTGCCTGACGTGGAGAAGGAGAAAATATTTCCTCACCATGCTACAAAATTTTATGCTCTTCTTTTTCGGATTGGTGGTACAAAATCTCTGTTCCCCGCCTGAAACTACGGAGCAGGTAAGATGAAACTTGCATTTAAAAAAAAAAAAAATGTGTTAATTTTCATGATTGTGTTCAAAAGCTTTTTGCTTTCCTATGCTGTCATGGGCAAAGAGCTATCTGGGCTTCACAAAATAAAGCAAGCTTGTGGGAGTAGGGTCCTAATGGTGATCTGTCTGAAGATGGCCCAGTGGTTTCTATTCCTGTGTTAAAACGCCAATGCTGGGATGTCTGATTTAGTGCTAACTTTCCTCTATCCGTTGCGGATTTTGCTATGCCTTTTTTTTTTTTTTTTTTTGGTGTGTTTTAATAGTCTCATCACTCTGAATACCTCCTGCTGCATCACTGTAAATGTAGAAAACAACAATGGCTGTAGAGCAGAGTGGGGAGACACTCTAGGGAATTCCAGGTTGGGTGATGCCTGACTGAGAAACACCGTGTTACAAAGTGCAGGAGGAATTCACCCCTCTACCTACCACAAGCCATAGTAAGAGCGCCAGGTGCAGCCGAATCGGTAGCCCTTGTCAAGTACACCAGCACACCTGCCTGTCCAGCAGGCTCACATGAGTTGTCATCATGGAGCAAGTTCAGTACCAGCTCAGCAGCAAGTCCAGACTAAAGGACGGTAGGTGAGCAGCAATGTGGGTAGTTTATTTAAAACGCATTTCACAGTGTAGGATTTCTGCCCCACTAGTACTAACATGTAGGTATGATTCTGCATCTGTGCCAGGCCAGTTTTTATCAATGCTAGTTTTACTCCAGTTGGCTGTCCTCCGATAATGTTTTTCACTAAAACTTTGGAAGATGGTATAACAATTAACTGCTCCTGCTCTGAGGTTAGATAGGGGTGAGTCTAAACTGGGGCTTTTCCTTAACAGCTATCTCTGAGGACCAGTCACTGGGCTCCACAGTCCCTCTGAGCTTCAGTTTCTCCCCTCCCGGTGCTCCACAAACAGCAGTAATCCTCATCCTTATCATCACCACTGAGTGCTCGCTCTAGTACAGAAGTCAGGCCTTGACTGATGTTTAGAGCTGAGTTTACTTTTCAAGTGAGACTGTATGAGAGAGACACTGAGCTGTCCCATTTGAAAAGGATAATTTTAAAGGTCAAGGGGATTTCCTGAAAGGAGAGAATTCTGACCTAAGAAAGAAAACACAAAGCAATGTCACTCCATATACATATCCAAATGGGAAATCCTGCTTTTAAAAAAGGTAGAGGTGCCCTGACCATTACAGGGAGTTAATTCAAATTCTATCTAAGAATGGCTTTTATTATATCACAAATAACATTCCAGTGCTATTTTGATTCATAACGATCACCCAATGAAAACTGCCAGAAAAGACAGATTTTATTTTCTACATACCACACTGTACAGGGTGCAGGGAAGAGCAATAGCTGACCAAGGAATCAGAAGGCCACTAACTTACAGGTGACCTTGGGCAAGTCACCAAACCTCCCCTCACCTCAGTTTTCTCCCCCTAAAATGAGGATAATGGAAAAAAAATAAGGAATTCATTCGAGATTGTGCACTTAGCAAGATACAGAGCTTGATTCCAAGCTCAGGTCTTTTTGAGTCCCAAGTTCAATGTTTCTTCATGATGCAAAGCTGCTGCTTGGTGGGAGAGGAAGGAAACTTGGGAGAAAAATCCATGAAGGATCAGTGCCAGCATCATGAACAGAGGGATCCCAAGACAAGGCCAAAGTGTGTCTGCATTATTCATTTTAGCAGCTAATTCTCTGCTACCTGATGTTGCTAAGTGACTATTTCTAGTGTGTCTGTGTGATTTCCCACCAGTCATTCATTCAATCAGCAAATATTTACTAAGTACTACTATGTGCTAGACACTATTCCAAGTACTTAGGGAAATGCAGTGGACAAGACAGAAGATCGCTGCCCTCATGCCCACATTCTAACTGGATTGTAATCAAAAGATTGCAAACATCTTTGGAGCAGGAACTGTATGTTCCATGGCATTTAGCACCCAGACTAGACTATTCCTATGGAATCAATGCTGAAAGAATATTCCTGAGACCTAATGACCTATGAGCAATTGATGTCAAACAACCTGTTTACAGTTTACCAATTTGAAAAGTGTACCCTGCAGTAGACCTCAGGTTTCCCATTTGGATATGTGTAGTGACGTGACCTTACTTTGCTGGACTTCAGAGTTTGGACCAGTATGGCAAACAGGTGTTACGAGCAGCTCCTTTCCTCAGCCCACCCCCCACAGACATTGCTTGTTGATCCCAGCACTCTTTGCAGATAATTTGGAAAGATGCACCAGTCATTGCCAGTCAGCCTCATTGCCATCCCTGTCGTTTCATTGGTGTGAAGCCAATGGAGAAGTTTAGTCAATTCAGGCTCTGCTAATGGGACTTGATTTCTTTTTTTAATGTTTTCACAGGCAAAAAGATGTGATAAGAAGTCTCTCCTTACAATTAGGACTGAGTGCCAATCCTGCTCACTCAACTTTGGAATTAAGTGCCCAGATGGTTACACCAAGATTACCAATGGCACCGTAGGGATCCGAGACTGCAGGTACTCATTATGAGAAGATATGTGTGCTACTCAAAGGATTGTGAATCCAAATTGAAACTTCTCAACTCTAAAACTACAAAGCATTTCCATGGTTTTCTCTTACGCTAAGGTCACATTGAGCCCAAACTTCAATAACTCACAACTATGACCTTGAGCCTACAAAATATATTATGATTCACATTTTAATACAAAATTGATTACTTTGCATTGCACAAAAATACTCTCCCTTCATCTTCCCCTTTATTTTGAAAAATCTGGGTTTTGTTTCTTTTGGTTCTAGTCCAAGCATGTTAAAAAGCCTCGGATCTGATAGTCACCTTACTAACTAGCTATGCACCCTGATGCTAATTAGAACCCGAATTAAGGAGACAAATGAATTACAGCTTTGCATTTTATGTGAGTTGTTGCATTCTTGAAGATCTCTTATGATTCAAAGCTCTCATAGTATAAGGCTAATCCTTGCAGAGGGTAACAAGCAGTTCTGCCCACCAGCTCGTGGGTTCAACTATGCAGCTCAAATGCAAACACAATTTTTAACTTGCTTAGTCTAATTTAAGAATTAGACAGTACTCAATAACTTTGTTTTTAATTCGGAGATGGAAGATTAGAAGACGCGTATAAGATGAAAATTTAAATACTGCTATATCACACTATTTTAAATTCACATTTGCTTCATGCAACTGCATGGTATTTTAAAACCCAAAATTATCATTTTTAATAGAAGTTTCCCATCCATTAACTGGACTGTAATTAGGAACCACATGCAGCAGTTGGCCACTCAGTTACACATATTTGCAACCAGATTCTCTGAGAAAGTGCATCAGAAAGCTTTAGGGTTCAAGGTTAAAATTATATAGGGACTTTACTGAGAACTTTTTTATACTGCTTTCTTGTTTTCACAGCCAGGTAGGCACTTGGTTATGTGTCCCCCACCCCACTGTGCCCCTTCCAACACACACACACAGGATAAGATAATTGCCCTCATGCTGTTTGTTTTAGAATTGAAGACTTTGATCTGTTATTCAATGATGCTGAAATAAACCCAAGACTGTTTCTCGATGGGACATTTGGTTCTGTCTTTGGCTCTCCCTTAACTTTTGTTTGTGAAGAGATGCCCCTGCCTGTATGCTCAACCTTTCAAAGCAATCATCAACTCTATCTCCAGCTCGACTGCCCATAAAGCCAGCAGCCCTGCAGTTAATCAGCTACATTCCAGGGACTGGTTTAGGAGTACAAACCTGAACTTACCATCTCACTCTTCTTAACAGCCTGATTGAAAAATGATATTCTTGGAGGAATGGCTCTAGATACACTGGAGCCAAATCCTGGAATAAGCCATCCATACAGAGATCCTTATAAATAGAAAAGGGTTTAACCTCCATAGAATAGCTATTCCAGAATTTTTCCTCAGCTGGTGCAAAAATTGTTCTAAGGAACTTATTGTATCTTGAGGAAACCATGACAAATATTGCTCACTACTTCATAGCACTTCTCACAGAAATTTTCTCTCTATGGTATCTGCCAAAAAAAAAAAAATGCACAAATCCTGAACAGTTTATTTTAAATGTACAGATACTGTGCATCACATAACTCTTGATCTTTCCCTTCTTGCATCGGCTGCTAGGACACTCATTGGCAAGTTTGAAGCCCATCTCTAGCATGTACCTAACATCATTTCTTTCATCTACTAACTTCACTTCTAACGTTTTAGGTATTTCACCATTATTTTCATTGTTCCCTGGTTTTTTTCCATCCATTTCTTACAGTTAAAGGTGATTCATGACTAAGCTTTATTTTTACCTAGAAGACAAAATGTGTCCTATCTATGCATTTTTTAATTATAGGCAAGTATAAAGACCTAAATAAAAATCTGGGGCAACCTCACTGCCCAGAGTTAACTGCATTGCTCTAATCATGTGTTAACATCTCTTTACCCTCCAAGGTACACCTTTGAGGTAAGAACATACTCGCTGTCTCTCCCTGGATGCCGCCATATCTGCAGGAAGGACTATCTCCAGCCTCAGTGCTGTCCCGGCCACTGGGGCCCAGACTGCATGGGTAAGTGGCACAACACTTTTCCTAACTTTAATATTTGCTTCTCAGTGTCTCATTTTACAGAAAATTGAAAGGAAGGAGGCCTGATAAGAGAATGTTAACATCTTTTTCAGCTGAAATTTCCATTTCAGTCTATGTGTAGAAAATCTTTCTTCCCTGTCAGCTTTTATATAGATATCTGCTTTCTTCCATTTAGAGATCTATCTTTAAGAGAATTCCTTTACAAGTCAGAAAAAGGGACAATTGAAAGGATATCTATTTTTATTTTTTAAAAAAAAAAGGTTATTGACAATAGAGAGGAAGAATGCTGGGCTATTGCAACCCCAATACAATTTTCGTTAAGAAGACACTTTATTACAATATCTCAGAGACTGTAGTTCCTGTTTGGCAAACAGAATAATCATTAGCTCTTCTAAAAATTTAAGTCTTAGGATGCAACATCAAACTCTATAATGACTAGGTTCCAATGTAAGAAAAACCACTATCCAAATCTCAGTCAGTGATATAGACTCCTGTGGTCAAGTGTAGTATTTGTTAGCTGAAACTGAACGTCTATCATGGTTAAAGATGTTAACAGTCAAGTAGTGACTAAGTCCTTGACATGACATGCAAGTAATGTCAGAGCCACCCACCCTTTTTTTTTTTTTGACAGTGAAAATCGGGCATTTTAATTCATGAATTTACCATTTGTGTTCCATCTTCTACGATGTAATGCAAATATCTCCTTAAGGATCTACTTAAAGAGATTTGTTCTCTTTGGCTTTGTTTTTTCTCATTAAAATAATATAAGCACATTATACACAGCTTGGAAACTTTAGAAAGGTATAAAGAAAGAAAAAAATAGCAACTAGTATTCTGTCACACAGAGGAAATTCTAAGTAGTTTGGCTGATTTCCTTGGTCTTTTTTTTTTTTTTTTCTCCCCATATGGCTTCTAAATAGTTGAGCTCATATTACATGCATAACGTTCCCTCCTCTTTTTTAAACTACTGATTAAATGAATAATAGCTTCCATTTACTCCAAATGGCTGACATTAGGTACTAGAGAAGTAGTTGGCCTATATAATCTGAATTAATTCTTAAATCTTGAGTTAGACATTTTAACCCCATTTTGCCTATGAGGAATCAGCTTTGAGTGTTATCTCTTGCCTGCCTCCTTTGGGGTGGTAAGTGATGAAGCAAGTTCAAGTTCAGGGCTGCCTGGCACCAAAGCCTTCTCTCTTTCTATGCTGTCCCACTGCCTGAAGCAGAACTTGTCAAAAGGAAAAAAGAGAGATGTCCCCAATGTGTTTCTAATTTCTCTTTTTTTTTCTATAAATATTTTTTTATTTTATTTTTCCCATGTTTTTCTTTAATTGAAGTATAGTTGATGTACAATAGTATGTTACAAGTATACAATACAATATAGTGATTCACAATTTTTAAAGATTATGCTCCCTTTATAGTTATAAAATGCTGGCTATACTCCCTGTATTGTACAGTATATCCTTGTGGCTATCCTTGTAGCTTATTTTAAACCTAATAGTTTGTATCTCCTACCCCTATCTGGCCCCTTCCCCATTCCCTCTCCCCACTGGTAACCACTAATTTGTTCTCTGCATCTGTGAGGTTGCTTCTTTTTTTGTTGCATTCACTAGTTTGTTGTATTTTTTTAAATTCTACATATAAGTGACATCATACTGTAGTCATCTTTCTCTGACTTATTTCATTTAGTATAATATCCTCCAAGTTCATCCATGTTGTTGCAAATGGCAAAATTTCATTCTTTTTTATGTCTGAGTAGTATTCCATTGTATGTATGTATGTGTGTGTGTGTGTGTGTGTGTGTGTGTGTGTATACACACACACATGCATATATATGTTTTCTTTATCTGGTCACCTGTTGATGGACCCTTAGGTTGCTTCCATATCTTGTAAATAATGCTGCTATGAACATTAGGGTGTATATATCTTTTTGAATTAGTGTTTATGTTTTTTTCGATTATATATCCAGTAGTGGAATTGCTGAATTATATGGTAGCTCTATTTTTAGTTTTTTGAGGAATCTCCATACTGTTTTCCACAATGGCCGCACCAATTCACATTCCCACCAATAGTATAGGAGGGTTCCCTTTTCTCCACATCCTCGCCAAAATTTGTTATTTGTGTTCTTTTGATAATAGCCATTCTGATATGTATGAGGTGTGAGGTGGTATCTCATTGTGGTTTTGATTTGCATTTCCCTGATGATTAGTGACATTGAGCATGCTAATTTCTCTTTTGATTGGTAGGTCCCTTCAGCCCTCCCAGTCAATGCCTGAATCATTCTCCTTACCCTGGAAAGGTCAAGGTTTGGACCTTAGGATACCCTCTTTATAAACTGCTCTCCTCTGTTTCACCCCAGCATGTCAGCACTGTGTGTTTCTGAGTTTTTCAAATCAGAATCAAGCAAATAGCCTAGACTTCCAGATTTCAAGAACTTGTTTTTTAGCACCAAATAGGGTCATGGTCACATCTAGTTCACGTAGCCATCCTGATTAAATTAATTTGCTGTTCTCTTTCTAACCCACGAAAGCTAATGTGATTCTAAGCTAATTAATCAGACACACCACAGGGAAAGAAAAGGCTTTGTCTAAGATGCAGTAGCGAAGATTAGCAGGTCTAACATAATGACAGACCACAGCCCAGAAAGCAAAAGAACATTGAGTCAGCTACCAGAAAGTTTTAGATTTGAGCCTATTTCCACCATCACTGGTTTGGGCAAATGACTTGCCTCTTCTCCCCCAGTCTTTCTAGCTGTCAAATGTAGAGGTAAAAAGTCTTACTTTACAAAACTCTAGTAGGGATTTTAAAACATCCATACAGAGGAAAGTACCTGGCAGAGTCTATGACACAAAGAAGTCACTTTGTAAACATTTTAGAGATAAATGAATGAGCAAAACAGGCAAAACAGACTTCTGATAATGAAAGGCAAATAAAATGACTCCCTTTCTCTGGGCCCTTTTTAAATAGCAGGTAGGTAATTAAACAGACCCAGCCAACAGGATTCAGTATCTTCTGTGGGTTTCATGTATCCCACTGGGCTATGCGAAAACTGGCAATACTCAAACACCCACAGTCAAAGGAGTCTGAAGGCTCCACTGAATGTTCCTCCTTTCCCTGTGATCAGTCTCAAGGCCAGAGCAGCCAAATGTGAAAACCAGGACATTTCTTTCTGCTGTCTTCTCACTGGGGCAAAAGGGCACTTCCCCTTAACTTTGTCTTCCAAACATACGAAATGTCTCAAAAGGCTTCCTTCCTTTGGCTCAGGAAAGAGATAAGTTCTCTACGTGGCTGTGTATTTCACCTTTCCCAGTTTGTGGTGATGACAAGCAAGATCTTGACAATCCCTTCACACTTCTGCCAAGATAAGACCATTTCAGAGCTGCTGACATGTGTGCATCCTTCTTTTTGAGGAAGCACAAGCCTTCCTCAATAGCCTTCTTTCCAAGGCAAGCGTGGCACCCACTTCCACAGGTACATTCACACTCATCACCTCTGGTTGCCTTTTAAAATTATTTTAATAGTACCTTATTCAAATTTAGAAAATGCTATAATCGATTCTGAAAACTTAGACAACATAGGAAAACACAGTGAAAAAAAAGACTCATCATCTTCCAAAATTAGGAATATGGCACGAATTCTCACCTGGGGGAAAATATGTCCTTGTGACATAAGGAAGGTGGGTCTACCCACATGTAACTTGCTTCTCCCTCGTTAAAACTTGCACTGCTTTATCAAATCTGTGTATGGGAGTCTCTTCTCACTAGCGCAAAAACATATTTTTACCTTGAAACTTAATCACATTTGAACACCCAATAATCTATTGAGAGGAAAGAGGTTTTTTGATTTGAACATCCCAGCTCTTTTTTATCCCACTGTGAACATGAATGGATTTGCCCAGAAACTCTGAGTAATGGAAAAATATTGTGGGCATAGGGTTGCACAGAAACTCAGCTATGGCCAAAGCAGTCCAATTATTTCAAAGGGAAGTGGTCTTGATTCTTTGTGAGGTCAATGTCATCAAATTATGCACGGTTTTTTTTTGTATCGAGTTATTTGCATCTTCAGACCTCTTTCTGTTTCCTGTTATATGTTCCCTGCCATTTGCTGCACAGGTTGCAAATAATGGACTATGTGGATTTGAAACCACTCTGTTAGGCATGCCCTTTTAGCTCTGAGTGACTAACACTGAGTTCACATGAGGATCCTATTTCACATCAGTTTCTCAGGCCGACCATTCCAGCTGGAGCTATAAATGGAATATTTACCATTTATAAAAACCAGGACATATTCTCTGCCTAGCACTATACATCAAGCTTTTAAACAAAAGTAGTGGCATGAGTGGCCACCTCTGGAGTTCCTCCAGAGATAAAGTTACAGGGAGGTCCCTGGCCTCTTGCTGGGCAGGAAGTTCATTATCTTCCTTTAAAGAACAGAATAGCTGATGATTTGCTGACAGCTTGTCATGGGTACGCCTTCTGCGTGAGCAAAGTCACAATGCAAGAGACCACCAGAGTAGCAGCGAGCAAAGGGAAATGTGATAATGACTGAAAATAGCCTTATCACTGCTTGGCCCTCCACAAGGCCTCAGTAATGTGCCCTTAGAGCACACTCTGTAATAGTTCTTTCAAGCGTTGACTGCTGAGAATGTGATTTTTACCATCTCTTTTCCTTAATGGGGGCCTGAGGTGATAGAAAATGATTTGAGAAACAGGAAGAAGTTTTCCACTTTTACCCTAAAAAATTTTATTTTAGAAGGGAACAAGTTGTGTTCATAAATTGGTAAACTTAAAGCGTTTGATTTAGGACATAAAATGTGGACTCTGTATACTCTCACACACCTGCTATCTTTTTTCCAAAGTTCCTTCCAGGGTTGGCCAACTCCTAAAAATCAAGCATTTTTTGAGACATTCTATATGCTACACATAGTCACTTCCATAATAAGCCACTCCCTACCCCAAGGGTCTCACCAATTGATGAAGGCGAGGGACACAAAAGCAGATAAGGAAAAGCAATCATGCCTGAGAGTCCAGGTGAGGGCCCTGGGGCTTTGAGGGGGTTTGCAGCTCAACCAAAGAGAGCAGCTCAGAAGTGCAGAGCAGACTAGGAAACGAGCTGTCTCACTGCAGAGCCCCAGCTCCCATCCACTGCTGTCTCCTTACCCAAATGCCTGCTATGTTGGCAAGTCAACTGCTGGGAAGGCAGCCTGCCCCCCCCCCCCCCCACTAGCCTGCTGCTGGGAAATCTTGCTTCCACCATTACCTGAGTGCCTGTCACTGCCTGGAGTTGATTCCATGAACTGAGTTCCCCCTAGTTCCCACACATGCAGAGAGGCAGTGTGGCTTTACAATAAGATTATCAACTCTGAAGTTAGCCTGCCTGGCTTCCATTCCCAGCTTTACCCCCTTCTCCTTCGGAGACCTTCCAAGTGACTTACCCTCCCTGTAGGGCTGCCAGATTTAGCAAATACCAATAGAGGACCCCTTGTTAAATCAATTGCAGATAAACAACAAATTGCATACAATACTTGGGACACACTTATTCTAAAAAATTATCCATTGTTTATCTGCAGTTGAAATTGAACTGGCATCCTATATTTTATCTGGGAAACTGATCCTTCAGCCTCAGTTTTCTCATTTATAAAATGGAGATGGTGATGCTAACATGTCTACCTCCAAAGGTGATGCTGGGAGTTAAGTGAGCTGGTACATATAAAGTCCCTAGGATGTGCCTAGCAGATGTAGGCATTCAGAATATGCTAGTTATCTTTTCTGTCTTTTATGGTTCTCAGATTAGTGGCTGGCCTCTTTATTTCAGGAGGTGTGTTTTGGTTTGATTTTCTATTCTAAGGTACTGATCTGTGTACTTTGGCTTAGTGGTTAAGCACTCAATCTTGAATCAAGCCTGATTGTAATGCCAGTTCCAACACTTACTAACCATGTAATCTCCAAGTTACTTACCTCTGTGAGCTTCAGTTTTCTTATCTATAACCTGGGGAGAAAGAGGAGGAAAAGGATGATAACATTCTATACACCTGTTGCAAGAATGAGACCATGTGTATAAAGTACTTAGCAATTAAATGCTTAACAAATTCTATTCATCTATTATTGAGCGATAACTATTTTCCTGCTCACATTTTATGTGGCTTATGGTCCCTTGAGTTTATTATTTTTCTTCCCACCATTGTCATCCTTTCTGTGGAACCCATGAATCACCCTGATGTCTCAGGTCAAAGGAAAGGCCTGCCCTTCAGGAATGTGGGCACAGTAGGTGGCTTTGTCTACGCAAGCTGCTGTAACAGAACACTGTTAACAACAGATGTCTATTTCCCATAGTTCTGAGGGCTGGGAAGTCCAAGATCAAGGAGCCAGCAGATTTGATGAGGGCCTTCTCCCTGGCTTGCAGGCAGCCTCCTTCTCTCTGTGTCCTTGCGTGGCAGAGTGGGAGCTCTCGTCCCTCTTTCTCTTTTTATAAGGGTACTAATCCAATCATGGGATCCTCACTCTCATGATCTCATTTAAACCTGATGATCTCCCAGAGGCCTCACCTCCAGATGTCATCACGTGGGAGGTTAGGTCTTTAACCTACGAAGTTGGAGGGCACAGATATTCATTTTGCCCTTTATCCCTCTGAGTCACAAGCCACTGGCAGAGAGGGCTGACCAGGATGACAAATGTGCTACAGAGAAAGCCTCGTGTCCCCTGCAGAATATGTGATGTTGAGGCTCAGGAAGACCCCAGGAGACAGCAAATTCCCAACTAGCAGATGCCCTCACCCTTAGCGCAGCCATAAGCAGACACTTGATGGGCCCTGAATGGAGCAGCTGCTCATTTCCGAGAAGGAGGCATTGGGGCCCCTCTTCAGAAATAAGCCGGCAGCACAGAGGCTGCCTCAGCGGCCCCTTCCTGTCCACAGCAAGAGGCACACGGGCCCCTCTCTGCCCCGACTAAACCTCCTTCCCTTTCTTGTGAAGACACAGAGAAAACATTACCAGCTTTGAAGATAATTGTAGGCAATTAATGAATGTTGAATTAATTAATTAAATGAATAGCTGGTAAAAACATTTATGCCATGTAAAATAATTATAAGCAATCCATACACAGAAGCCCAACTACAGCCTTTAAGGTCAGATGGGACGGGGTGGGAATCATTCTCTCTGACCTAATGGCCGTGTAACCTCATTACCCATCCTCTGCCTCAGTATCCTTGTAGATAAAATGCTGCAAATAACCACTTTCCAGGGTGAAGATTCACAGTTCAGAGCTGTAAAGATTAAATACACTGAGATAATACACATAATGCGCTTGGCATTCCACCCTGGTCCTAGGCTGCTAATAACAAGAAGAAGAAGAAACAAGGATAAACACAAAAAGGAAACATGGTCAAGTTGGTCTTTCTTAGACCAACCTCTGGCCCAGTGGCTTGCTAAATGGTTCTCTGGAGCTGAAGAAATGCTTCCTGGACATTGATTTTCTTACAACTACACTAAAGTATTCAAATGAAAAGATTTAGAGACTGAAGGTAGGAGATTGTAAACGCACTATGTGTTTAAAAATAGCCCTTTCTGATTCTAGTGCCTTGGTTTGTTTTCCTTTCCAGTGAGTATAAACTATAGTAAGGACACCTCTGAGATCTAAATAGAAATAAAGATTCATTAATTAATTTTAGGGACATTGTTTGAAATCTATCATTAAGGCATGTGATCTGCTTATGGATTTTTTCTTTTTTTTTGTTTTTTAACATTTTTTATTGATTTATAATCATTTTACAGTGTTGTGTCAAATTCCAATGTAGAGCACAATTTTTCAGTTATACATGAACATATATATGCTTATGGATTTTTTCATTTACTCCCAAGTCATAAATTATATGCAGTAAAATTCGCCCTTTTTTGGTACACGGTTCTATGAGCTTTGACAAACCTCAGTAGTTGTGTGACAAGCACCATGATTAAGATGGAGAACAGTTAGGTCATCCTCCAAATTTCCTTTGTGGTCAAGTCCTCCCCCAACTCCTAATCTTTGGCAAATACTGATCTATTTTCTGTGCCTCTAATTGTGCCTTTATGTTGTATAATTGAAATCATAGTGTAAGTACCTCTGTGAGACTGGCTTCTCTCACTTAGCATGATGCTTTCGAGGTTTGTCCATGTTGTTATGAATATCAGCAGTTCGTTCCTTTATAATATTTCATAGTCTGCTGTTAGATGTCTCTACTCAAGTTTATCTCTTTACCAGCTAAAAGATATTTGGGCTTCCAGTTCTGTGCAACTAAGGATAAAGCTGATGTGAACATTCATGTACAGGTTTTCATGTGAGTGTAAGTTTTCATTTCACTTGAGTAAATACTTGGAAGTGGGAGTCCTGGATTGTACATTGAATGTATTTTAACCTTATATGAAACTTTGAAACTGTTTTCAAAAATGTCTGCATCATCTTTTTTCATGCCTACCAACAATGTATGAAAGTTCCAATTGCTTGGTAGCAATTAGTGTAATCAGATTTTTTTTTTCTTTTAGCTATTCTCATAGGTGCATGGTGAGTGGCATTTCACTGCAGCCCATTTTAATTTGCATGATTCATGTGTTTATTTGCTATTCGTATATTGTTCAGGTTGTTTTCTTACTATTGAGAGTTCTTTATAAACAGTTGAGAATACATGTCCTTGATTTGATACGTGAATCAAATATTTGTAAATATTTTCTCACAGTCTGTGGCTTGTCTTTTCACTCTCAACTGCCTTTTGAAGAGCAAACATTCTTAATTTTAGTGAGGCCAAATATTTCCGTTATTCTTTTGTAGATATTGCTTTTGAATCATATCTAGAACTCTTTGCCTAACCTAATGTCACAAAGATTTTCTTCTGTACTTTCTTCTAGCAGCTTTATAGTTTTAGGCATTATTTTTAGGTCTCACCATCAAGCTAATTTTTGTATGTGACTCGGTGTGGATCAAGATTCATTTCTTTACATTCAGGTCCAATTCCAGTCTCATTTCATGAAAAGACTGTGCTTTCTCCATTGAGTTGCCCTTGGATCATTGTAGAAAATAAATTGACAGTTGATTTGTGGGTCTATTTCTGGACTCTATTCTGTTCCAATTGATCTGTATGCCTGTCCCTTCACACTGACAGTACCACACTATCACGATTACTGTAGCTTTATAGTAAGTCTTGAAATCGGGTAGTCTAAGTCCTCCAACTTGGTCATTTTCAAAATGATCTTGGTTAATCTAGTTCTTTAGCTTTACACTCTGCGAGGGGCATTTCATGGCTTCTGTTCCTGGCAAAGAGAACCTTAGGAATCTGCCCCTTCCAGGTGATTAGAAACAGCTAGTCCAGTGAATCACCCTTAAGGGACCTCTTGCCTAAATTTTTAAAAAGAAAGGATTGCTGATTATCCCCTGCAGAAAAAGGAGGCCCAGACTTTCTGGACACAGTGTCACAGTCTTGGGAGCTAGGATGGGGAAAATCTCCCCAATTCCTCTGTGATCAGCCTGTAGCTAGAATCTGGCTGTATTTACAATAGATGACTCTGCCCCATTTTCTGCTCTGTATGTTATTACAAGGCATGAGCCCAGTGGAGGGGACACCCAGAGGATGATAGAGTTGACTCTACCTCAAAGACAGGGTCCAGGAGAGTAACTCTGAGGGTAGGAAAGGCATAGGCCAGGTGTGACAGGGAGGGCACTCTGGGGCAGCATGTGGTGGTCTTCTGGGGCTGGACAGAATGGATGGGAGGGGAGTTGGCTCAGTGCATGGAGGAGACCATTTGGTGGAATATGAGTGTGGGAGCCTGGGACTCTGGCATCATTGCTGGCAAAAGTGAAAATGCCTGGGAGAGCACTTCTGCAAGGTGGCACTGATGGGCAGCACTCTCGGTGTAGAGGAGGCCAGGTGCACTTCTGAGCCAGCCCAGGAGGCAAGCTGGGGTCATCCAGAGAGCAGGTTGCAACCTAACTCCAGGGAGAGGCACAAGGTCAAGAGAGGGAAATGGTGATGGAGCTGTCATTTCTACAGTGGTTCTGCCCAGAGTCAGGCCTGACCCCCAAAATACCATCTTCTTCCAAGAAGGGCCTCATATCAAAAGGAAATGGGAGAAGAACTATTTGATAGCCCATGATCTCAGGAAACCCTCTCTTGGCTCCCCTTGCTTGGTATTGTGAACTCAGGTGGTTCAGTTGGTTTTCAGATGAGCTTCAAAGGCATATCTGGTACCTGCTTGATTAGACCCTCTCCCTCCTCTTCATCCTTGCCTCCTACTGCTTTTTTTAAGATAAAGAACACACTCTTTAACCAGGCCCTTCCTTAATGATCTAGTTGTTGCCCTGCTGAGAGCAGATCTAAGTGACCTGGTCTCTGCAGGATTAGTAGTTTGGGGTCAGTCTTGGTGACCTCCAGTAGGTGGAGTGATCAGAGCTCTAGGTTTCTTCCCTGGACAACCTCTATCACAGTCTGTAAACCAGTATTTACCTGATTGTCTGTCAATCCATGACTCTTTCCACATGGGACTGGCAGGACCGTGGAAATAGAGACCAGGTCTGTGTGCTCACCTTGTACACTCAGGACTTTCTGTGGTCCTGATTCAAACAAGTGCCCAATAATTTCTCTCCTGAGTGTTGTTACCTATTACATTGCCAATCTGAAAGAACAGAAACTGGAGAGGTTGCAGAGAAGCCACTCCAACAATAACCACCACCACTTATTGGGCACCTAATATTTCCAGTCCCTACCACAACCTGCCAGGAAGACAACTGAGCCAAGTCTCAGAGCCAGGCATTGATTTTCTCAAAGGGATACAGCTAGCAAAGAGTTGGGCTGGAGTTCGAACATTCTGCTTGCAAAGTCTGGGCTTTCTCATGACACCACTGCATCCTGTGTAGCCACTGCCCTAGCTGGTGAGAGCAGCCCAAACCAATGAACTGGTTTTCAAGATGATTTGCAAGCAGTAGCTACTTGTGCGTCTTCTCCTTTGCTCACCTCATGGACATACCTGTTATTGGTGCTGCGACTCTGGTACAGAGCAGTCCTGGATGAGTGAAGAGCTCAGCAATGACAGTGTAGCCGACTCTGGAGCACCTGCCAGGGTTTGAAGCCACGCTTGGCCACTGTTGTGGCAAGAAAGACCACAGGTTCAAACTGTGTGATGTGGACCCTGGAGCTAAGATTCTGCACGCAGGAAAGAAACAGAGGAGCCAGAAAGAACACAGTCTACAGGTGTGCATCTTGACCTTCTCACCTTCCCGTTCCTGCCAGTTATAAATGTTCTTTTAAAGAACTAGCCTCTTAACTCAGGTGAGCCATCAGGGTCTCCTTGGTAGAACTGCTGCTCCCCGAGGTTAGACGTCTCTTTTTCCAAGAACTGCTTTTTCATTTTCTACGGATGCTGATTTCTTGGAGGATATATGAGCAGAGCAAGCTTGTGGCCCAGGAGAGCTTTGGACAAGGTCTTTGTCAATAGGGGTAGAGGAGGAGGAAGGGCAGGAAGGTGGAGACATCCAGTAGAGCAAGGGTAAGTGAGTCTGTCATTATCCTTGCTGGCTGGATGACCTTGGGCAAGTCTCTCTGCTACTCTGTGCATCGGTTTGCTCATCTGGAAAATGGAACTAAAAATAGGACTAAACTTCAGGGTATCGCTTTGAATTCTTCATTATTACCTAGAACTCCATATCATTATTTTGTGGAAGGCATTTGCCTTACTAACTTTAATTTGGGGTAACATTTGATCCTGCCTCAGTCATCCTGCCTCACAATTCATGGCCAGTGCATGATTTCTGCTTAGTGTTTGCTAGTCCAGATCCCTCATTTTAACAGTCAAAACTCACCCAAATTGGCTTTAAATCCATTCAACTAGCACTCCAAGTGTAGAACAGCAAATATAAAAAGTTAACATTTTTCCATCCTCATTATATCAGTACCTGAGCATCTATTACTTACCATTATTTTAAATCTTGTATTTGTTGGACATTTAATATCTAGCTAGCTAAATGTCCCTCCACCCCAACATGTAATATAATGCTTGGCATGTAGTACATACTCCCTGAATGTATAGTGAATGACTGTGAAATCCTCTAATAAATGTCTGTAAAAGCTCTGATTCAGGGTTTCACAGCCCAGAAGTGCAAAATGCATGCTTGTGTGGAATCTAAATTCCTTTGCTTTGCATACAAAGCACTTCATTAATTGGCCCCAACCATCCTACTATTCCTCATCAACTACCACTTTTCCTATACCCCAGCTTCCAAGTTCCAGCCTCACCAAACTTCCTATCATTCCCTTTTACAACTCTCAGACTTTGTACTTGCCCTTCCATTTTAAGCATAACCAACTCCTACTGAACCCTTAAAACCCCAGCTTTAGTGACTCCTCTTGGGGGATGTCTCCCCAAAAAAGCATAAGTAGCTCCCTTCCCTGGGCTCCCTCAATACCCTGTCTAGCACACTGATTAAGAAGCCTGGTTTTGAAGTCATGCTAAGGGCTGAGCTAAATTCCCAGCTTTGCAACTTATAACGTGTAAGACCTTGGGTGAGTTCTGTGACCTCTCTGAACCTGTCTCGTCATTTGCCAACCAGCACCAATAGCAACCTCTGAGAGTTGTAATGGGAATGTTCTAATGAGATGGTTGTGAAGTGTATAGAAAATGCTCAAGAAATGGTAGTCTGATGCATCCTAGTGGAGCCGCTGACTGCATTGTGATTCACTTGCCTCCCCTGTGTAAGCCTAGATGACACCAGCAGGGTCTTCAGTTATTTCTCATCCCTTGCAACTAGCACACTACGTGGCACGCAGTAGATAGTTAATGCATCCTTGCAGAAAGCTTGCAAGCTGTCACCAACGAGTGAATTTACCCTTTGATCTTAGAGTGCCCCGGAGGAGCGAGGTCCCCCTGCAGCGGCAGGGGCAGTTGTGCTGAAGGCATGGATGGAAACGGAAGCTGCTCCTGCCAAGTGAGTTCAAAAATGTCTTCTCCTCCCTGACTCTGTTCTTTGTCCTTATGTGTTGTCCCTCTACACACACTGGGTAGAGACTCCCAAAAGTAGCGATATTAGTAAGAAGAGTATGTCGTCTACAACAAAATGACCTCTTAGAGGCTGTGGACCTTGAGTGAGTCAGTTAACTGCTCAGCTTTAAGCGTATCCACCTGTAAAATGGGTTTGATAATAATACCTATGCAGTTACACTTGTTGAAAAAGTGAGATGAGATCATATATTAAAAATACTTTGTGAAACGATGCCGGACTATAGAAATTGTGTCATTGTTACTGTTAAAAATCACCACGATTAGCAGACTAGTCTTTGGTGCTGTCCTCAACCCCCATACTCAAGCACTGGGCCTGCCAATTAAGGAATTTCTTTGTAATCCCATGAAAGAGACTCTTTGCAAGCTTCAAGCCTTAGATGATTAAAATACAAAGAAATCCTTCTGAAGAGGATGGAGCACAACTGTCTTCAGAAATGCAAAACAGAGAGAGTTTGCATTTCACCCTTGGGTGAAATTAGATATGGCTGTTAGTACTTGCTCCCTGTTTATATCCTCTGACTGACAAAGCAGCTTGCTTCTGAAGGGCTCCAGACTCTTAGTAAAAACTGATGCAGGGATGAATGTCCAAATTATAACACAAAAACAGCCAAGAAAGAGAAAGAAGGAGCTTCAGGATGGGCACAGAGGGAAGACACATTTGAGAACAAATGCTGCCCAGGCTGTCAGGTACAAATGCGAGGGCTTCCCGGGTAGCGGATATCACCTGGGTCTAATGTCATATCCCTGGGTATTCCGCAGGAGGGGTTTGGTGGAACAGCCTGTGAAGCCTGTGCTGATGACAACTTATTTGGACCCAGCTGTTCAGCAGGTATGTCTGATTTTTGTGTAATCAAATGGATTTGTAAAGGTTGAAAGTCAGACATGGTTTATATAGCTCAAGACCCCAGAAAGAAAGTTCTTTGAGGGGAAAAGCATGAAACATTTACATGTAACAAATCTACACAGGCAAAGCAAAGAGCTGACAACAAATCTGGTAAAATGCAGTCTTTGAAAGGAGAAATAGCCTTTCTGTGGTTTTCACACTTACCAGAAATGCTGTCTGGCAAACTCAGGGGTGTGGAATTCCCTCTCTCCAGGCTCCCAACATCCACCCGTTCCTTAACTGTTCAGCTTCTCCCTCATGTCCTTCCAAACCCTGGTCTCAGCACTGATCTTCTCCCCAGGGGCCTCTCCTTCCCCAACAGGTCCCACCACATTCTAATCTGTCCTTGCCTTTTGGGAATTCACAAGTAAGTACCTGAGGTGATCAGAGGTTTTTGGTTCCATTTTGCAGATTAAACAAACCAACCAACCTGACACAGGCTTATCCAGATTTTTGTTTTTAGTTCAACTCAGAAGTAGACCCTGAAACAAGGATTCTAGTACAAATAGCAAGTTTGAGAGGTGACCCAGGGAAACAGTAAGAAAATGGCACAGAAGAAGTAAAGGGTGTATTATCAAGCCAGAAACCATGTGGATGACCGAGCTTAATCCCCTGGGGAACTCTGGAGCCCATGTAGAACACTCACCATGGGGTTATCTTACCTGAGGGGAGAGGGAGCCGTGGCAGAATAATGGCCCACAAAATGTCCACATTCTACTCCCATGGACCTAGGAATATGTTGCCTTCCATGGCAAGAGAGAATTAAAGTAACAGGTGGAATTAAGTTTGCTAATCATCTGACCTTCCAATAAGGAGAGTACCCAGGATTATCCAAGTGACCCAATGTAAACTCAAAGGTCCTTAAATGTGAAGGCATTAGGCAGAGGCAGAAGATGCAGTGTCAGAGTGATGAGATGGGAGAAAGATGGAAGTCCTTACTGGCTTTGAAGATGGAAGGAGGCCACAAGAAAAGCAACATAGTCAGCTTCTAGAGGTCAGAAGAGGCAGTAAAAGGGATTCTCCGTCCAGTAATGAACACAGCCACCAGCACCTTGGTCTTGGTAAAGTAATGTTGGATTTCTGACCTCTAGAAATGTAAGACCAAAATTGGTGTTGTTTTAAGATGCTAGGTTTGTGGCAATTTGTTACTGCAGCAATGGGAAACTAACACATGCAGTCATCCCAGGGAGTTGTTCATTTCCTGGTACTTCCAGTCCCCAATGAGCACCTAAGCGAAGCAGCCTTCCTATGAAGTGTTTACAGGCTACTGGAAGTAGCTGAATGCATGGGATTGGTAGGGGCTTGAGAACATGGACATGATGGGGACAGTGTCTGCCAGATACACAGTCTCCCAAAAAGGGTAGGTGAGGTGTCCTTTCTCCAGCACCACTTCAGATCTGGCTTTCATGGAAGAATCACATTTGGTAGGCGCTGCATTGATTCAAATATTTTTTGCAAGAAAAACACGCACACACAGACATCCTACCCACCTAAGTTTGCACACTCTGTAATAGGTTTCACCCATAACAGCAAAGACATTATCTCATTCTAATCCATGGGGTCCTTGATGGCAGATGCTGTTATGCCTCTTTATCTCCAGTACCTGCCACAGTGCTGCCTGCACGGTAGACGCACACTACACTTTTGTTGGCTGGATGAATACATGAGTGAATGAGTGAATGATCTAATTCACTCCAGCCCTATCGTCCTAACCTAGAAGCATGGTATTGGGAGGCACTGTGTAGACGTGGTTAGAGCTCCAGCTCTACACTCAGACTGGGTTTCAGCCACAGGGCTGCTACAGATTGTGGGAACCCTAAGTTTACTGAGCACACGCTCTGTCTGTCTTCATCTGTAATAACAGAAATAATACTGCCTCCTTTAGAATTACTATGAAGACCTAATGAGGTAATCAGTGCACAACGAATGTTAGCAATTATTATTGTTATTATTAATACTTGTTATTCCTTAGTATCCCCCAATCTTAGGTTTTTCTTCATTCACCACTTTATGAAAGATTATTTCAAAAGAGTGTTAGCAAAAGCAAATTTAAAACAAATGTTAGTATTCTAAGTGTTTTTAACATTATACATTGTGTTAAAGGACAGTAAACTAAAATATAATTAATTGTTCATAAAGAACATCTCTCTCATATTGGCCCTTCCCTACCGTAATACTAGAATTTAAGTCACATTTTAAATAAATATTGAAATGGGGAGGGAAGATAGCATCCAACATTGCTTACTTACTAAGAAAGAATCTGCAGGTAATTGCAGATGAAAATTTAGAAAGATGAGCTCGTGTTGCCCCCAAGAAACTGATGTTGGTTGCCAATGAGCACAGATGTACTTGGAAATTCCAAACATTTCTAAATAAAGTGGCCTCCCTTCACATTTGTTTGTGCCATGGAGAAAGGGCAAGTGAAAGGCCGAGAGATGTTTTGGAAACCTAAATTTTTAAGTTAAGAAAATTGGAGACCTAAACTGAGGCTTGGGAGAAAAAGTTCCCAGTTCTAGGCTCCAACAGAACTTTGTGAGATGATGGAATGTCCTATAGTGCACCATGTAACATGGCAGCCACTATGTACATGTGGCCACTGAGCATCTGAAATGTGGCTTGTCCAAATGAGAAACTGAATTTTAAATTTTAGTTTGTTACTTACTTTAAACTTAAATAGCCCCACGTGGCTAGTGGCTACCGTATTGGATAGCACAGCTGTAGAACACAGTGGCTAAGAGAGAGCAGGCTTCAAGTCAGACTGGCCTGAGTTTTAAACCAAGCCCAGTTGCTGTGTGACCTGGGGCAAGCTATTAACATCTCTAAGCCCTCTTCATCTATAAAACAGGAATAATAGTATTCCTTGTGGGTCTGACTCATAGCAAAACTCCTAGCAGCAAGTCAAAAGCACTCAAGGGAAGCAAGTATTAAGCGAGGATAAAAGTTAAGTGAACGTTCATTCACCTGTGAAGGAATGATGGCTCAGTGATGGCTGGTCACTTCCCATTGGCAAAAACTAGGGGAACTTGGAAGCCTTTTCAGCCGGGCATCCACTGGGTGCCAGTGTTGTTTCACCCAGGAAGGCTCTGGTTGTTCGTGGTGGCAATTCTGTAAGTAGGACAACACTATGGGTTGCAGTTATTTTTAACACTGACTTTAACCTGCTGCTGGAGCATTCTCCCACCTGACTCTTGATTCCTTTAGAGATGATTTAGTGCTGCATTGGCCAAGGCCAATGGTTCATCTCAGCTGCCAAGGCCCTGGCCCACTTGGTGCCTCGCACCCAGAGAGGGCAAAAGGCAAAGCCCATTTTCTCAAACATGACCCCAAATCAATCCCACAATCATGTCTTGTTAATAACAGTAGCTAGCTTTTGCTGAGTTCCTCCTGGGCACCAGGCAGTGCACGAGGCTTGGCATGTAGAATCTCCTTGGGACAATTCTGCAAGCTGGGTTCCTCGTTTTATGGGTGAAGAAGCAGAGAGGTTACTCAAGGTCACGCAGCCATTACGGGGACAGAGGCAGGATTTGACCCCAAGTGTCTGACTTCAGAACCTGGTCACCCAACCACTGCACCCTTCAGCCCCTGGTGGGCATCCATCCACCATGCATTAGATGGGTAATGGGCATCCAAAGGGGAGAGATTAGGTCCCCACCCCAAGGAGCTGGAAACTGGGTGACAAATATGATCCAGTGTGCACAGCACACATAGGATGCTACATGAGCACGAGAGAGGGCAGCTCACTCTGCCAAGGGGCACGGCACAGGGGGCTTTATGCTCTGTCCCTCTGACCTGGATGGACCTGGCTTTGGCCACTTTGAAGTCATACATCCCAAGTTTCACATATCTCTGGAGATTTGCTGAGGCTGCTTCAACAAATACCCGGGGCTCTTTAAATGACATTTGGGAATCCCTCTGCCACTCACGTCTCCTTCCCAAGGACACTTTCTTGGCAGTGCTTGGTGGCCCTGCAATGTATTTCAGAGGCTCCCAGAAGCTCTCCATGCCAGATCAGTTAATCCAGTACAGAGGCTGTGCTGGAAGACAGGACACAGGGAGAGGCTCGTGCCTGGGAGGGAAGCTTAGCGGGAGGATAGCCCTTGCAGTTAGCATCTAAGCTGGGAACAGGGGCCTAGCCACAGTCGACTGCCTGCTCCCACTCCCTCAGCCTCTTCCTTGGTTGCATGACAACACTTAGGACACCCACGGTCATTGTATCTCTTAGAATCTGGCTGCCCCACTACACTGTAAGCAACTTGAATTTAGGTATCGTGAATAACTCATTTGTATACCTAATCCAGTGCCTGCCATTAGGTAGGGGCTGGGTAGATATTTTTCAGTCGAGTTAAATTGAGCCTTCTCTGCTGAGCACATTTGGAACTTGACTGTTTCAAAAGCTACAGCCACAGGTGGCTGTCGAAGTGCTTTGTTAACATAGAAACAACAGCAGATCAGTTTCTGAAGGGAGGATGAAAATTGCAAATCCACTTGAATTCAGTTATTTAAGTGAGGACTGGAGCTATTTTTCATTGTAACGTTGGAGAGGGCTTTGTTCGCCAAACAGAGGAATTTAGATTTCATTTGGTTAGCCATTGGGAGTCTCTGAGACATTTGAGGGGAAGATCATCTTGATGCCATTACTGATCAGAGGAACCTCAGCGCATGCGATACGCCTAGTGTGCCTTATATACATTATCGCATGTAACTGTATAGAAATCCCAAGGGATAGGCATCATTATTCATTATAGATAAATGAATTGAAGCTCATAAAAGGAAACAGAAGCCAAGATTCAAACTAGGGTCTCTAGGACTTCAAGCCCATAATCTTCCCCCTTCATCACGCAGAATCTCAGTAAACACTGCCTGAAAACAGTGTCCTTCCAGAATCTTCAGAAGACGTTTATATCAGGTAATGAAGAAGCCCCATTTTCTGTCTACAGTGTGCACCTGTGTGCATGGCGTGTGCCGCAGTGGAATTGATGGTGACGGGACCTGTGAGTGCTACTCTGCATACACCGGCCCCAATTGTGACAAACGTGAGTACTTCTAGTTTCCTTAATGCCGCACTCAACCAGTGCACTTGTATGCATTTCAGTTGTGTATTCACATACTGGGGCTGTACATGGGTGAGGTGCCATCAGATGTTTTGCTGGAAGCTTTGCAAAAATTGAAAGGAGAAGGGGGGAACAGAGAGGAGGGGGAAGGGGAGAAGCGAGGGGAAGAAAGGATAATATAGAGGACTGAAAGTCACAGAAGATTTGGGAACAATGCAGTGACATGGCTTCAGTTATATTTTAGAAAGGTCAAGCTGGTGGCAGTACGAGGGCATGATGGAGAGGAAGACATTGGGGCTGGGAAACCAGTTGTCACTGCAATGAGTTAGCCACCTGGTAAGGGAGATGAGGTATGTTCTCAATTACAGGTCTCAAAAACAGCATATTAACAGGAAATGGAGGCTCAGCAAGGCAAAATGACTCACCAAAGTCCACAAAATAGTAAATGGGAGAGCTGGGACTCAGTTCATTGGCTTTCCTCACACGGTCTATCACACTGAGTTCAATCAAGAGATAGAAACCACAGGGTGATTGCAACAAGAGAAGTTTAATGTAAAGAATTAGTAAGCTATGATAGGAGAGCGGTTATAAAAATGCCAAGTGAAGTTTGGGGCCAGTGGAGCATAACAAAGGACAGACAAAGTTGGAAGGGGATGGCTGCCCCCAAGGCTGGGTTCAGATCTTGTTGGAGAAAGGTGGTGTGGCAGCCCACTTAATAGAGGAGAGGTTTGTTGGTTTGTCCAAGTCACCAAGGGGGCACAGTGACCTAGCAGGCAGGCTACAACCCTCTAGGGCACAGATTAGCTGATGCTGAGGGGCAAGAGCACAGAGGGAGCTGGGGCACTGTGGATGCTAAATCTGGAACCTACAGTGTCTGTGTATGGGGAGGGCTGTTGGAAGGAGGACACTGGGTCCAGGCCAAGGATGCAAGGTTACTAATGGACTGTGCACTCTTAAGTGCACAGGTTTGGCAAAACATCACTGTGTCCTCACACACCCACACCACTGACAGACCATGCAGCAGCAGTAGCAAACACAGCAGAAGCACAACAGAGCCAGGAAGAGGCTCCCCTTCCTCCTGCAGCGGCCCTCCAACACCCTCTACTGGCCAACCGTAACATCACTATAAAGGAGAAATGTTCAGAGTCCTGCACATTATCACAGAGCAGGTGCGGAAGGGTGAATTGGAGCTTCACTGTTAAGAAATTGGACATTCTGCCTGTAACAGTAGCCTAATTTATCCTCCTGGTCTGTAAAGTGAAGGGATTACACAAGGTTCAAATTTCACAAATTCAGACTCACTTTATTCAAAGTCACTGAGGAGCTATGAGTAGTGGTAGTAAGGAGGGTGAATGAAAAAGGAGACAGACATGCAAACACCAATCTGGATCAACAGCAGAATGAAACTCAGGTGGAGAGGACAACCTCTTCAGACCTCAGTCAGCCTCATTCCCCGGCCACTCCTGTCACCGCCAAATGGATTCAGGAGCAAAACAAAACAAAAAACTTCTTAATAAGATAGGAGACCCACTCAGAAGCCAGAAGCCAGCCTAATGGAGAACATGGATAAATTTGCCTCCAAAAGACAAAATAATTCTGTTGAGTCAAAAGATAACCAGTAGACTGGGACAAAAATACTTGGCAATCCACATGGCAGAAATGTTTTTATAATAATATAAAGTCCATGAACCCACTTTTAAAATTGGCCAAGGAGCAGCTAATTCTCAGGAGAAGAAATGAAGACTGCCACCACCAAGCATAGAAAAGGTGCTTAACCCCACGAGGAATCACAGGAAAGCAAATTAAAACCATAATGAAGTAGCATTTTGGAGTTTGGGAAGTTTTGGTTTGGTTGTGGTTTTTTGCCTGCTAGTTACACAGATTGAAAAGCTAGATAATATCTGTCTGTAAGTGAGAAAAATTACAGTCCTGTCCATGGGGATATGAATTGCTATAACCTGTGAGGGAAATGTATCTATTAAATGTTAAGGGAGGCTCAGCATTTGCTGCTGCAGCCCCAATTATAGGAATTTACCTGGAGTAGGTAAGAATATATGTACAGAGAAATTCTTGATAGTATTGTCTGTAAGAACAAAACAAGCTGGGAACAACTTGAATGTCCATCAGTAAGAGGTGTTGAGTAAAGAGTGGTATATCCTGTTCTAGTTGGAAGAATGCTAGCTGCTGAAAGAAATCAACACAAAAATCCAAGGACTGAACACTGTTGTTCCAAAACTGCCCTAAGATATCCCAAAGTACCCTCATTGACCTCACAGGGCTGCTATGGGATATTTTAAATATTTGAGGGAAACAGTGATACATCTGTAGAATATGGTACAAAATGCTAACGAGTTAGTACACAATTTCAACATTAGGTAGCACTTTTTTTTTTTCGATGACATATCTTTACAAAGCTGCATTTCCAGTGGTTGCTGTGATGAAAAGCAATTCAGGTACAAAAATAATTTTGACTGGACCAAGGGTGGTGGTTTCCAATCTGATTCCAAGGTTTAAGAAGTTGTGAAGCCTCCAGCAAGCTCACAGTTCCCCTTAATAAGTAAATGTGGTTGTTCAAGAATGAAATAAAGTACGTTTCTACTAATCCCATTACTTTTCAAATGGCTACTAGGGTATCATGACATAGTTACTGGATTCTTTGGTTCTAACGACTAAATAAATGGACCTAGTAGATAATTTCTTTTGGACTGGGGCATCTTGAAAAAAAAATTGAGACACTTAAATTACCTGAGAATTTGGGGAATCTCTGGCTTAACACAGCAGAGGTGTACTTCTTACTCGTGTAACAATCTGGTGCGGGTGTTCCTGGCTGACACCAGCTTCCCACCAAGTGGAAGTCCTAAGGTTTGGCACCTCCATGTGGATGATCCTCCCTTGAGTCCGAGAGGAAAGATTTTCAGCAAGTCTCACCACTGAACCCTTCAGCAACTTCGCCACCATATAGTGACCAAGACCCTGTCCTTTCCAGTGACATCTGGATCTCAGCTCTAGAGGGAGGAGGACTGACTCTTATCTTAACCCTAGGGTAGTGGTTGCTCTTTATTTTTCTTCTGTTCCTTCATTCTTTAGAATTTTTTTTAACTCACAGGGGCCAATTCCCTGTCATTCCAAATCGCTGTTCATGATTCTTTACACTAGAACTCTCCCTGTTCAAATTCAAATAACTGTGTGGTTTCGTCTCTTGCCTGGGCCCTAACTAATATATAGCCTATTATTTTTTAAAAAAAGAAAAAGAAAACCCTTAGTTTCCCTATACCTGGGGCTCCTCTTCTGCAATGACCTCCGCTGCCTGCTCAGGTCTCAATCTGGCCCTCTTTACATTGCGCCCAGGGAGCTGGAGCTGGAGGAACTGGTACAAAAGTGCCAGCCCTCTGGCCACTGCTCCTGATGTGAGTGATGAACTCTCCTTTACCTCTGACCCAGGCATCTCGTATCTCCTAGCAGCGCCTGTGACATTGTTTCAGCCCAGCTTGTTGGCTTTGCAAGTTGGCTAATACGTCAGACACTACAGTTTTTAACAGCCATCTTAAGCCCCATCTATATTATAAAATATAGTGGTTATTAGAGATTAAAGTACATCCATAAATACCTCCATAATAATATTGTTAAATTAAATCAAGTTCCTACAGATTTTAACTGGATTCCATTTTGTGTTAAAAAAAAAGATCTTGTACATAAATGTATTATATTGGTTGTTGACACTGGTTATTTTGAGAGTGGGATGGGAGAGTGAGAATAAAAAGACAGCTAATTTTTGCTTTACCCAGTCTGTATTTGTTGAATTGTTACAGTGAAACTTTTTACTTTTTTAATAATAGGAAATACTACGTTTGTTGAGTTTTGTAGAACTGGTTGTTCTACTAATGCAGTTACCTCCACCATCTTCCTTTGCAGCCATCCCTGAATGTGCAACCTTGCTCTGCCCAGAAAATTCCAGATGCTCCCCTTCCAGCGAAGATGAAACGAAACTAGAATGCAAATGCCTCCCCGATTACAAAAGTGATGGCAGATACTGCGAGCGTGAGTACACCTTAGATCCTGCTGGTTTATTCATTAAAATACTTAGATTACTCAACAGAAAAAAAACAAAACAAAACAAAACTCACAAGCTTCCTAATATTAACACAATGACCATGTCTGTTTCTCTCCATGAAGCTGAATGAAATCTATAAAAATTTCTAAACAAAGTGCTCATCATGTGGTGGCTCTTCAATAAATGTCAGTTTCTCTGGTTATCAGAGCATGTATGTAGGTTTTTACACATTTTTGTTTTATATCACCCAAATCAATGTTAAGGTGAGATGTAATTCCTTCCTTCCTCCCTTTCACATTCATTCACTTCAGGAGGTTGTGTATTGGTTGTGAACATGATATTGGAGCCAGACTGCCTGGGAGTAAATCCCAGATCTGCTGGTTATTAACTACATGATCTTGGACAAATTCTTTAACTTGCCTTTGCTTCCATTTATGAAATGGGGATAATAGTGGTAACTACCTTAGAGGAGTGAGGATTTACTGAGTTCATGTGTGGCAAATGCTTAGAACAGGATCCAGGACACATAAATTCTATAAACATCAGTGCTTTCTCTCATGCTGTTTTATATTTAAATCCATACATAGCAAGACATAATAATATCTCAACCCAGTATTTGTGGTTATAATTTCTGATGGCTGTGTACAAGTCTGGTAGGTGTGGGTGATCAGGTAGGGTAAGACACAGTGTTTCTTTCTCTCTCTCCTGAAACTTGAATTGCCTTTGTGGCTTTGATGGGCTATAATTTGCAGTCCCTTCACAGTAGGTTCTCCTTCCCTGAGTGTGATAATTGCCCTTTTTTTTGGTCATTGCTTCTCAAGCCATCAATCCATGTTTGCAAAATATCTGCCACCCTCACGCTCGGTGCACATACCTGGGACCAAATCGGCACAGCTGCACATGCCAAGAAGGCTACCGCGGGGACGGCCAAGTGTGCTTACCCGTGGACCCCTGCCAGGTGAACTTCGGGAACTGCCCTACAGCGTCTACAGTGTGCAGATATGATGGGCCTGGACAGGTGAGCTAAGGGTGCCTTAGAACCAAAAATACTCTGTCCCAAAGGGGAGATAAGATGCCAGGCAGCACGGACAGATTTATTCAGAGCAGTGAAGATATTCTGGAGTGAGACACATGTGATTCTTTAAATCACATCATGACCTTGACCGGTAAAATTCAGCCTGATCAGGAGACCTTTGCTGTGGAGTCCAGGTGAAAGAGCCCTCTCCCCCAGTATCTCACTCACCCACCAAAAATTCCATGAGTCCCAACTGCATCCATAACTGCTTGTCAAGTGTCCAGCGGAGGGAAATACATCCGTGCAGAAGGCTGCTGCTGCCTTGGGAGGAGGAAAGTCTTCAGCACTTGACCAGACAGAGTCATGGGTCCCTGGTAGTCTAGTCAGCACCCATGGGAACGCTCCTGGAGTTCACTGCAGAGAATCCACCTGATCTCGTCTCCAAGAAAAACAGTACATCATATGACATTTCTCCTATTAATTTCTGAGGCAGGTTTGAAAGAAATTCAAAGGGCTGCCTTCCCATCCTCTAAGTGAGGTCCCTTATGGGAAAAGTCATGTTACACCATGAAATGAGGTCCCAGGACCTTGGGAGTGAGGTAAAAAATATACTTTGTCCCTTAAAAAAATAGGTCGCAGGGCATATTTTTAAGTCCTAGAAAGCCTCCACTGTTCACACAAAAGCAGTGCATTCATTATCAAAAGAGGGTTCCTTAACCTGACGTGATTAACACGTTAGACCTGATCGATTATTCTTTGTTGTAGGGGGTGTTCTGTATGTTATAGGATGTTTAGCAGCATCCCTGGCCTCTCGTGGCACTGTCCCCCTCTCCTATCATGACAATCAAAAGTGTCTCCAGACACTGCTCAGTGTCCATTAAGCATCACGGTTGAAAATCACTCTTCTGGAGAAATAATACCTCCCATCTGGACCTCAGTCTTCTCTCACATGTAGACATTCTAGAATCAGGAGGTGTGGTGCCAGGGAGGCCCCAGGTCAGCAAACAAGAAAACTGAAAAGGTGGACTACCAATAAGGTATATGAGTTTCCAAACAGACAAGATGTAAACATGATTTCCAATTCTAGATAAGTTCACAAATTTTAATTTTAGATCACTTTAGATCTCCCCAAGTTAATTTTTTGTGGCAGAATAAAGATGCGAGTTTAAGAAGAATGTCAGGCTGACTAACAAGAGCCCTCTTTTTCCCTTCCTATCTGCTGAAGTCACACTGCGAGTGCAAGGAACATTACCGCAACTTCGTACCTGGGGTGGGGTGCAGTATGACCGACGTCTGTGAATCTCACAACCCCTGTCACAGGAATGCAGGCTGCACCACCATTGCACCAGGCCAAACCAAGTAAGTCTTTGCAGTTCCACCACCATCCTTCCAAGTGGCGGCCAGTCAATGCTGAAAGTTCTTGAAGGGCAGGAAATGCATCTTATTCAGCCTTGCAACCTTCCTCACCCCCACATAGCACAGTGCAAGGAACAAAGTAGGGGGAACTCTATACATCTTTGTAGAATCAATGAATCATTCAATAATTGCTTCCTTTATAATTGACCTTGCCTGAAAGCATGGTGTTAAGTGGCCAGAGCATGGGGAAAGGAAACCACTGTCGCTGGGAAAACAAATGTCTGTTATGATTACAGGGGTTTGACCTCTGTAATGTATATGCCTGTTTCCTCATCTATGACATACTGCTTGTTAGTGGTGCAAAACAAGACCTGGGGAAAGTGAATGCATACTAGGCGGTGTTTCCTGGATTCCAGGTTTCAAAAGAAGGGATTTACCATGAGTGAAAATATTTATGTGACAATTCCTGAGGCAGAGGCAGCTTGCATGGTGGGAAGATGGTATTCAGAGTTTAAAGACTTGGGTTTGAGTCTTAGTACAGGTATCTGTCAGATTCATGACCTTGAGAAAGTGACTCCATCCCTCTGGCCTCAGTTTCTTCATGATTCAAACGAGTACAGTGAAGTCTACTTCATACTGCTGTGGTGAGGACTCATCAGAGAATGTTCCTGAAAGTGCTCTACAGATGTGTTACGTTTTTATTAGTGGGTGGACCAAGGCTGGAACCCAAGTCTTTTGGCTCCCAAATCAAGGCTTCCATCTCAATGCCGCTTTCCTTGTCACAGCATCTACAAAGAACCTATTCTGCTGTTACGCGCTGTGCGTCTGCCTTAGCCCAGCCAAGTCGGAAAATGGTCTCACCAAGTCTCAGACTTTGGACCAAGATTTCAAATTTAAAAAAAGATTTTTTAATTAGGGGGAAGGGTATAGCTCAGTGGTAGAGCACATGCTTAGCATGCACAAAGTCCTGGGTTCAATCCCCAGTACCTCCATTTAAAAAAACAAAAAGAAAAAAAAATTGTTGAAAAACAACAATAACAACAAAATGTATGTCTCGTATATTCCATTCAGCACTGAGGCCATTAAAATACAATTCTCCTGTATCGTTAGGAAAGACAAGTCAAGTCTCTTTACACAAAACAGATCATTGTCTTCATAACAACTTAGGGAACTTTTAGAGAGAGACATAAAAAGTAACGTATAAAAGTTAATTGTCTTGCTGTTAACTTCAAATGAAACTTACATAATTTAGAGTTGGATTGATTTCCAACAATGACTATTATATCACTTCCAAGGATTACCAGCCTCCCTCTTTGCCTTCTTAAATACACTGTCTTGAGCACAGTACTTATAGAGGAGGTTGATGTTTAAGTAGGAAACTGTTATTTGATTGCATTAAGTAAGCTATTGCTTCATGGTTGGATCTACTGTAGTGATTCCTTATAACAAGGTTTCTCAGTCCCGGCGTGGTTGGCCTTTGGGGCCAGATCACTCTTTGTTGTAGGATCTCTCCTGTGCATTGTAGGATGGTCAGCAGCATGCCTGGCCTCTACCCACTAGATTCCAGTAGCACCTTCACCCCAACCGTGACAACCAAAAATGTCTCCAGACGTTGCCCAGTGTCCCCTAGGGGGCAAAATTGCCCCTGGTTGAGAGCAACTGCTCTGTAAAAGCCTTGAAAGCTGAACCCGTAAATGATCTCCCAATCATTGGTCTTTCTGGGAAACTTACATGCATCCTTCTATAATTAGCGTAAATGTCACTTTCTCCTAGAACCTGTTCCATACTTCTCCAGGCAGAGTTAGTCCCTCCATACCCCCTCTCATCCTGTTCAATCTTCTGTCACGGTGCTTCCTATGGAATGTAAATCATCTGTTTATGGACATGTCCTGCTCCATCCCAGCCCCTCCTTATTACCGTTGTTGTTACCATCACCGTCTCCATCATCATCATCATCTGCCAAGTGTTGAGCTTTTTCTATGTGTCTGTCACTGTGCCAGCTGTTTTTCATGCATTGTCTCTTCCAACAACAACCCTAAAGGTATTGGTAAACCCATTTCATAGATGAGGAGACTGGAATTCAAAGAGGTTAAGTGGCCTTATCATGTTGCCATAAATTATTTGTTTCAGGTCTTTCTCCAGTATGTGAGATGCTAAAAGTGAAGAGTATCTGTTATCATCCTTTTTATAGGCCTCTTATGTAGCTCAGTTCCTAGAATTAAGCAGGTATTTAGAAAATAATCAACTCAACAATGAGGCACTGACCCAAGTGCTGGGTGGGATAGAATGAGAAATAAGATGAGATACAGGTTCTACGAGAGCTTCCCAGCGAGCAGAAGGGACAACACATCAGGAGGTCATTTTGGTGAGAAGGGTTGTGGTGGAGGTGCCGACAGAATGCTCCTGTCGGGGTTGAGTGAGGAGGTCAAATAAGGCTGCCTAGAGCAGGTCACATGGCCAGAGGAGTGCACAGCAATCTAGAAAAAATCAGTTTGGTGTTGCTGGAATTTGCAAGGAAGGAGACATAAGTGAGAACCCCCCACTTTGAAGCCTTGCACGTATGCTAAGCCCTTACACTGTATCCTGTAGACAAAAGGGATTCCTGAGAGTCTTAAGCACACGTCAGATTTCTCTTTGGGAGAGACCATTCAGGGCTTGTGTGATAGACTGATCTGAGGGGAGGAAAACTAAGGGCAGAAAAACCAGTTAGGGAGTCATCGCAGCGATCCAAGCAAGGGGTGAGGAGACCCTAAAACATTTGTTCAACCAACTTGTTGAAAATATATCTGTTTGCAATGGGACTGGTTTAGAAACACAAGTGAATTAGTGAGTGTAGAATTGTTCTTTGGAATCTTCTCCTAAACATGAGCCCTGCTTGTAGTATGCATGACCACAGCATCCCTTCATCTCTCCTCTCTGAAATGCTTTCCTCCTGTCTCATGTTTGGTTCTTCACTTATCTCCAGGGTGCTGGTGAATGTCACCTTCCTAAGCATCTTGCCAGTTTCAGCCAGCTGTCAACCAGTCTTTTCCAGGTAGCTGTGGTTTGACAGGCGCCAGGGCTTACCGATTCGTAAGAGTTAATGATTAAATTTTCAGGAATTTCGTCGACTGATTAGTGTCATGGTAGTTTGTAATTGGCCAAGGTGGGAATATGAGCCATGGAAGTTGGCAAATACTGCAAATTAGGGCTATTTTTCCCCCCTGATTCTTTAACATCTACCAGCACATCACTGCTAGTGCATCTTAACTACCTCTTTAACACTCTTTGTCTTTTATGAACCTAAACTATTACATAGGATTCTGTTGTTTTCATTGTTTGTATAGTTCTTTTAACTCAGTTACTACTTATTTTACAACTATTAAGTAGCTACTGTGGACCAAGCCCTGTACCAGATCTTGAGGTTATAAGAATGAATGAATACACACACAGCCCTTGTCCTCATACTTCTCAAATTAGATGGGGAAGCAACTCTTAATCAAATAACCACACAGGTTGGGATAAAATTACAACCGGGACCGGTGCTGCAGAGAAGAGCTACAGGGTCCCGTGAGCTACAAGCACACCAAGGGGGGCCCGATCTAGTGTTGGAGAGGGTGGAAAATCAAGGAAGGTTTCCCTAAAGAGGGGACAGTTAAGCAGAGATCTCAGGAAGGAAGGGGAGGAATCTTCCAAGCAGATCCATGGCTCTGAATCTTTGCTTGAGGCTGGCTGCAGCAGTTTATGCTGACTCAGTGGTTCTGCAGTGGGAGCCGAGACCGAACATGTGCAGTAAGTGCTCCGAGGGCTTCTGATATACATGGTCTCTTGCTCATACTTTGAAAAAGTACTGAGACAAAGAGCATATGGAGATATCCAGTGTTCACATATACACATGTCATTTATTGAATATCCATTTCTTTGGGGCTGCTCTGTGTCGGGCACTGCACTGGGCATGTTCACTGGGTTTGTGCCTCTCCTCTCCTGGCCTTGTTCCATTCCGCTCTGGGCAGCGTTTTTCCCATCTGCACAATGAGGGATTTGGACTGTGTGATCTCAACATTCTGTATGGCTTTGAGACCCTGAAAATGTGCTCTCACTCTCTCTGTAGATGCACTTGCAGGAAAGGTTACACAGGCGATGGCTCAACGTGTTACGGAAACATCATGGAGCGACTCAGAGAATTAAACACTGAACCCAGAGGAAAATGGCAAGGAAGGTTGACCTCTTTCATCTCGCTCCTGGGTATGCAGCCACGGGTGCAGACTTCCACAGAGAGGGCTGCCCTCTTACAGGCAAGGGCATCAGCAAGACACAATCATTCAGAAAGGGGTGTGCAGGCTAGGCAAGTTTTGTCTCTGGGGATCAGCCCTTTGAGAAGGGGCCGTGCAGATGGGAGGAAAAGGACAGGCAGCTGTTCCAAGGAGACAGGACTTAGTGCCAAGAGATCCACCAGTGCAACAGCTGAGGATAGGGTTCTGGGCAGAGAAGTGCTCTGCATGGGTCAGTGCTGTGTTTTCAGCATAAATCTTAATGTGTATCCAACACAGATGTCCTGCTCTTTGCAAGACACCCCGCAGGGGATCAGGCATTACTGGCATGCCTCAGGGCTCTCCTGCCTTCTTCTACGTGCTGTTAAAATAGCAAGTGAGAGCAGACAGGGGTGACAATGTCCTTCACAGGCTGGACCCTCGAAGGTTTCCCTAGACAAATTCCAGTCACCCTTTCATCTGCCTAATTTATGAGATGCTGGGATACATTGCCTCTTGTGTGATAGCACAGAGCCCATCCAGCTGTCTCATCCTCACAAGGGGCATGGAAACAAGACCAGCTACAAAACTTGCAGGGCCCATTGCAAAATGAAAAAGGCAAGAGTCCTTTGTTCAGAAATGATTAAGCATTTCATAAAGGCCACAGCAGAGTGTTAAACCAAGCGTGAGGCTCTTCTGGCCTTCGATGGAGCAAAGGCTGCATCTTTGCTCACGGAGGTGGTGACAGCTTGGAAAGTTGGGCACAGGGGCAGGGACTGTCTGAGGATTTTGTCACATGACCCTCACGGAACCTCTCATCCCAGGGTATCTTTGAGCTAAGACTGTGGCTGCAGGGGGAAATCACACAGTTGTGAGGGATGTTTGGGGGCCATATGTCATGGTGCCTCATGTTCTTAGCTTCCCTGTTTGCTGAGGCTTGCACATAGCAGTTACAACAGAGAAGCTTGGGAGTCAGAGGATCTAAATGGACCACAAGGGCCATTGCTTGATTTTGCTCCTCATGTACCACTGACCGATTTGGTGTTTTCTTTCTTTGTGTATTTTGACTCCTAAGACAAAGTATATGCCTGGCCACTAAGTAACCTGGGAACGTTTACCATGCTGTTGCCAACAGACAAGGGACTGAAAGGATTCAATGTAAGTATTTAAAATAACATTATTTATTTTATGAATAGGGACTAATGCAAAAAATAAAAAACCTTAGTAGACAGTATCCTCTTTATTTAAAGTGGGAAACTCCCATTAAAAATAAACCTACTGATGATAAGGATGGCAAATTTTTGTAAATGTTTTTTAGCAAAATATAACATCCTTACAGATAGTATACAGACTGTAAGTCCACAACTCAATGAACTGTCACAAAGTGCATGTACTTGTGTATCTGGCAAGACCATTTCTAGCTCCTTACAACACCCCCAGGGTCCCCTTCCGGTCACTACCCCTCACGGGTTTAGTAGTCTTAGCCTCAGTAGTCTTCATTGTGAGCAGATATTGTCCAAGATAATGTCAGCCAATAGAAATGAAATACATATGCCCAGTGGAGGTGTCCCATCATGATGGTATCAGTGCAATAATTAGATTTAGTTTAATGTAGGTGGTAGACACATTGCTTTGTATGTAATTGGTTTATCTAAATCCAAGATATTTTGTGATCATAATTTTTGCTGCATTAAATTAACACCCAGTAAGTTTCAGACTGTCTCACCCTAATAGGCCACTACCATTCATCTGTCCAAGACTAATCTGTCATTAATCTTCAGAGATGCATTCACATCTCTCCTGTTAAGAAGGAGAACTGATAAGTATTGAAGGCTTCTGGGCTGGACACCTTGCCTGTGGTCTCTTGATTAATATACAGATTGAATTTACACAGAGTTAAAAAAAAGTTTCTGTTGATGACAATAGAATATTGACACAATGTAGATTTGGTCTGATGGATTTCAAAAATCTTAATTTTGCTATTCAAAACTCCATCGGTCCACTCTACCGGCTCTTTTCACGTAACTTCATATTTCATTCCCATCTGCTTCCTGGGCTTGAGATGATTGATTCCTCAGCACCCGCTACCTTCCTTAGTCCTCCTGGTCCCAGCGTTCTGCTCTCCCCAGGATGACCTGTCCCCTGCTAGAGCACCTCCCGTGGTTTGCGAGTACACTGTGCCTCATGTCCCACTCCCCAGATTTCTGCCCACTTTAAGGCCTTGTCATCTGTGCTCCAGGAAAGCCATCTGTGTCCCAAAGAGCCCAAACTCAACTTAGGATGTACTAGCTTTGATGTCTTTGATGCTGAACAAGTCATGAATCACGAACCTCATTTTCCCTGTCAAATGATGGCAGACACAGAAGGAACCAGCTTTCTTTTCTCAGATTAAAGAGCTGTTGATGGATAACGAAGCTGCTCAGTACTTTGTGAAACTCCACATAATTGCTGGGCAGATGAACACTGAGCAAATGAGTAACACAGACACATTCTACACCTTGACTGGAAAGGCAGGGGAAATCTTCAGTGGTGATAAGGTAAGGGTTTCTGACTTTCCCTCCCATGAGTCAGTGGCCACAGCAGGCTCTCTCTTGGTGTCGCGGGTTGTGAAAGGTTATGAAGCACTTCTTTGCTCCTTTGTCAGAGCACTTGCCTATGTAGGGAAAAGTGGAGAGAGCAACATGGGACAGGGTCAGGTAGGCGGGGGCGGACTGTTACGGAAGGGGGATTATAAAGTGATTCTGCTACAGTCTGAATTAGTTTTCAAGGCAACCATCATTCAGCTGCCAGCCAGCAGGAAAGAGGAATTTTACAGTAAACCTGTTTCCTGGAAGCATCAGCACAAAAGCCACATCAGCACTCCTTGTAGGAAAGGAAATGGATTGTTTATGCATCCTCCCCAACTCAACATTCCATCTCTCCTAATGCCATGAATTCTGTTTTGTTTTTAAATAAAACTGTCTTCCTCTTCTTCCTCAAATTAACTCTTTTTAAGACTTTACGGGGCTGAAGGGCACATAATCAACAGAATGGGAGAGAGTGGGAGGGCTATACTGTTGCATTTCACCAAATATCAGTAGTTGATAGATTAATGAGTACTTACCACGTGCAAAGTACTGGGGTAAATCTGCATTTATAGTATATAAAGCTCACAACAACTCGTGAAGGTTTTTCCTGTGGGAAAACAGAGGTCACAAAGTAAGGACCAGAGCCAGGATTCAAAAGCAGATCTGCCTGCTGGAGAGGCTATGGAGAAAAGGGAACCCTCCTTCACTGCTGGTGGGAATGCAGTTTGGTTCAGCCACTGTGGAAAACAGTATGGAGATTCCTCAAAAGACTAGGAATAGACTTACCATATGACCCAGGAATCCCGCTCCTGGGCATACATTCAGAAGGAACCCTACTTCAGGATGACACCTGCACCCCAATGTTCATAGCAGCACTATTTACAATAGCCAAGACATGGAAATGGCCTAAATGTCCATCAACAGACGACTGGATAAAGAAGATGTGGTATATTTATACAATGGAATACTACTCAGCCATAAAAACCGACAACATAACGCCATTTGCAGCAACGTGGATGCTCTTGGAGAATGTCATTCTAAGTGAAATAAGCCAGAAAGAGAAAGAAAAATACCATATGAGATCGCTCATATGTGGAATCTGAAAAAAAAAAAAAAGCATAAATACAAAACAGAAATAGACTCACAGACATAGAATATAAACTTGTGATTGCCAAGGGGGCAGGGGGTGGGAAGAGATAGACTGGGATTTCAAAATTGTAGAATAGATAAACAATATTATACTGTATAGCACAGGGAAATATATACAAGATCTTGTAGTAGCTCACAGAGAAAAAAATGTGACAATGAATATATATACATGTTCATGTATAACTGAAAAATTGTGCTCTACACTGGAATTTGACACGACATTGTAAAATTATAAATCAATAAAAAAAAAAAAGTTAAAAAAAAAAAAAAAAGCAGGTCTGCCTGATCCCAAAGCCTGTATCCTTAACCACTGTGTTGTACTGTGTGTGAGGATGAATAGATGGACAGAGGAAGAGGTGGCTTCCTTTCTTACAAGGACATGCATTCATTCATTTATCTGTTTATTCAACAAATATTTTCTATTGTGTGACTTTTCTGTATAAAACACTGAAGTAGGTGATAAATTTACAATAAATTGAATAGTGTTTGGCCTTTCTGTAGCTTGCAGTCTATTGGGAGAGACTTATGCCTGATTCACATTTAGCAATCACTGATAGTCGGTAGTGATTTCATCTGTTATCTCATTTGATTGTAATGAAAGGCCTGTGAACTCAATTGAGCAGATAGTATCATTGTCCCTGTTTTAGGTTAAGTGACTTATCTAAGATTACATGGCCAATACATGGCAGAACCCAAGGATTCAGGACTTCTAAGCCAGTGCTCCATTTTTCAAGGGCACACATTAACTTGGTTTTGTTTTTCCTTGGTGTTTTAGGACAATCAACTAAAGCTTAAACTCTATGGAGGCAAAAAGAAGGTAAAAATTATACAGGGGAACATAGTCGCTTCCAACGGGCTCCTGCACATTCTCGACAGAGCCATGGACAGGGTGGCACCCACATTTGAGAGCAATACTGAGGTGAGATATTTCAGTGAAAATGCGGTCAACTCAAATCCATCCTCCTCTGTCCCCCACAGAGAGTCACGCCCAAGAAGAAAACACATGCTGGCACTATGTGCTCGTCTTTCATTTGTCCTAGGTCTCCAACCATAGGGAAGACAGGATAATTTCTGTTTTCAGTAGAATTCTGGGCACCTCTGCACAGAGAAAGAAAAGCATGCAGTAGGGTTAGGAAGGATGTTGATGACGTGACCTCTTTTATAGCCACACCTGACAACTCAGACCAGTGCCTAGTTGTCAAGAAAATTTCTCCCTCATGCTTTATGGAAGAGGGCAGTCCTCACTGCAAGAAAGTTCATTCCGTCTGCTCTGTTTGAGGGCCAAAGACTATATCAGAACATGCAGATCTCAGCTACTGTTTAAATAATGGCAGGAAACTTCTGTACAATGTCTTGTGGTCCACCAGTTCCTTTTATTGCTCTCTACACATACGTGTAAACTCAGTCATCAGTCTTTTAATATTAGCATGTTTATTTCCTAAACCATGTTTTTTTAATGATTTTTAAGCAAAGTATCTCTTTTTAGCAAACCATAATGACAATGCTACAACCAAGATACAGCAAGTTCAGATCTTTGTTAGAGGTATGTACTGTTCCTGAAAAATGTTTTATGTCTAAGCCTTTATAAAACTGGCAGGCAGAGGTACTGATTATATATATGTTACTTCAGATAGCTTCAGATAGAAATTTTCATTTCTCCAATGCAGGAAACCAATGTGGGACATGTCTTAGATGAGGATGCTGTTGGTGGCCCACACACCATTTTTGTTCCAAGTAATGAAGCACTGAATAATATGAAGGATGGCACTCTCGATTATCTCCTTTCTTCAGAGGTATTGTACCCTACTTACTCTAATTGTGTCCTATCAGCATCACTCCTTCAGTCTGTGTCCATATAGTCTTTTCTAAACTAGGGATGACAAATAAGTAGCACATGTATCACCACCTTCCCTTCCACAACCAAGGCAGACATCATTAATCAATCACAGTACTCTGGAACTAAGCCTAGATGTGGCTCCGATCTCTTCAGTAGAGTTCCAAGCAGCTATAAGGCCAGTCAATCAGACTGGGCACAGGAAATAAAATCTACTTGCAACCCCAGATCTAAATGGTGGGCTTGATTTGTCTGGGCTCTTCTAATATTTCCCAACAGCAAAATCACTGTCTTAAGTGTCCTACAACTCTAAAACCATCCAGAAAACGAAGCCTAACATAGGCCGTTCTGGGCCAGGTCTAAGCTAAACTTAAAAGGAATAAAAGTTAGTTTTAGGCACTCCAGACTTTCCTTTCTGTAGCTTTCATCTGTCTCCACAATAACCCTCTCCTTGTATACCATTAGACTTCAATTCTCTCACATTCTTCTTGAGGAAGGAGATTTTGTATTCCTTCACACTAGGGTATAAATGACTGAAACCATTTAATGTGTTTCCTCTCCCAAAAATAACAAACTTAAACTGAAAAGGATAGCTAATTATGGGTTTTGTTTTGTTTTGTTTTTTCATTAGAAACTCAAATAGTGGAACTGGCCACAAGCTTTCTTCCAGCACCCTGAGGTCATGCCACCATCTTGGCAATGAGGCAAGACTGCCTATGACCTCATGTAGACCAGTATGGATTATACAGAATTGGGAGTCTGAATCTCTTAGAGTGGGATTCCCAAACTTTAGTATACATAAGAATTACGCATGGAGCTTGTTAAGCACACAGATTCCAGAAGCTCATTCCAAACATTCTGACTTAATGGTACTGGAATGAGGCCTGAAGATAGACATTTTGGTAAGCACCAACTTTCTAACTCAGCGATCCCAGGTCATGCTGCTTTTGACACTCAGAAACGTTTCCTAAATGATTTAGAGGTTCACATGGATCATCCCTTTCTAGAATACCTTCAGGCACCTACAAGGATATCTTTCATTCAGAATACTTGGGATTAAAAATTTAGGTATCGAGGAGATAAGTCAGAAGGTAATCTCTTACACTACAGATCGATTTTATTAAAAGATTTGCTACAGGTTTCCATTTAAAAAGCCAGATCTCCCAGTGCTTTTAAAATAGGATGTTATTTTACAAATATGATTCACATTCAAGGTTCCTGAAACCTAGTTATTGCAGAAAAAGTAGTATTCCTCTCTTCTGAACTCACACTCACAATTTTAAAGCCAAAGAAGTAGTGTTGCTCCCCTAGGAAATCATTAAGATTCTGAGGTTATATGGCCTCTCTGAGCATATAGATTCTAATTTGATTCAGGTATTTTAAAAATGATAACAAAGGACTTCTCAACAGATTACTAGAAGAGTAGTTTGGGAATGCCATGTTTCTTTCCAGTGTATCTTTGCTTCTCCCTGAAGCGAAATTTCAGTACTGAACCATCCCATCCCTGCAAAGACCGTGGCTGCTGACTACAAGCCCCAGTTTATGACTTCATTACTGAACTAGATAGAAATCAAAGCAGAGGGAGCAACAGACTCACAAAGACCTTGCAAGTAAAATGGAACAAAGGGAGGTGAATTTACAGAGTTCAAGGTCATAGTCACAATTTGGTCGAAAAACTCCCTTTCTGTCTCTGGCACCAAAAGGCTCGGTTTTTGTTGTTGTTGTTTGTTTTCACCTAAAACAGCAGGTAGGAAGTGAGTGTCCTCAGTGGAAAGAATGCACTACACTGAAAGGCTTATCAACAGCCGCACCTGTGAGCTCATCCTGTTGATCTGAGCGGTACTGGATTAAGTCTAACTGAATGATGGCCCCTGGCCAGAGAAGGTGGCAGGCACATGCAGTGGCAGAGGGATGCTGATCAATTCCTTTATCCCTTTCATTCTTCTGTTTCTTAGAAAAAGGATCCAACACCAGTTAATTCTTGAGGCTTTAGAAGTGGATTATCCTGTTGATAAAGTCTTTGCTAGAGAATCAGAGGGCTGGAAGGAGTCCATATCAAGCTGACTACAGGGGCTAAGTGGCTTGCTTAGCAGAAGCAGAACCAGCGTTAAACTCAGGTTCCCAAGGTCCAGCTCGGTGTCCTTCCCAGGACTCCTCCCCTCATCCTTTTAACTTACTGGCACAAATATTTATGCAGGGCCTGCCATGTGCCCCATACTATGCTGAGTGGGGACACAATGATTAATAAGGCAGACAGACCCAGTTCCTGCCTTCTAGGAGTTTGCAGTCTACTTTGATCTGACATTTTCCAGTGGTTCACAGTTTTTCCCACCCCTTCTGCCATTGAGCATCCAAGGTTATAATGGCATTGGTTCTACCTGCACGTCCTTACTTCTGGGTACCATAAAGGAGCTGCAAAGAGGAGTTAATGCACAGAGACTAAGTGACTTGCTCAAGGTGACCTAGTAACAGAACCAGGGCTTCAGATAGCATCACTTCCAGGGCTGGCCACCTGGCAGTCAACTTCAGTGTTCTGATTGGTAACCCTGCCCTGCACATAATGCCATTGACTTATAGTCATGGGGCCTTAACAATTTGTTGTCCACACCAGGACACTTTTAAGATGAATGGGGCTTCCAGGATGATAGGAATAAACCAGGGTTGTACTTGACAAACTAGGATATGTGGTCACTGTTTGCAGGTAATTCCCTGGGCTTGGGGACCAACGCCAAATGCAGAGAAGGGTCTGGTTGAAAGGGACTCAGTTTTGGCAGGGCTTTCTTTCAGCCTGGGACTTCGTGCTGTTGGAACACGTCCTTAGAATGGCCAGTCTCTTGGAGGTTATTATTATCTCGATTTGTGATCCTTTACCTTTCCAAGACAAAGCGCCTATGGCTATGCCACTTAAGTAGCAGAACTTAAGGGCTTCGCAGCTCGTGAGCCCCAGTTCTGACTCAACTGGGAGACTGCAGACACGCTGCAGCAGACCCCGCTGCTTCTTTCCACAAAGAGGGTGGTCCTTGTACTCCACCCCGATAGCTTCTCTCCAAGGCTCCCCTGTGGGTTCCCATCCTGCTTCAAGTCCCAAGACTTTGTTTTTCCCTCCACTGCTGCTTCAGTTTTCTGAAGCATGAGAAATCTGGGAAAGGACCTTGAAGGAGAGATGAGCGTGTACCATGAGAATGCAGGAGAAAAGATCCTGGCCAGATACTCCAAACAAGGACTGACTGCATAGTCCTAAATAACCAGTACATGGTCTGACGAGCACACGGTTATTTATAGACAGAGTGAAACAGAATCATAAACTGAGGCTGTCTTAGAAAATCCAGGATGTAGCCTTAGCCATTCAGAGAGGTGTGGAGCAGAGACCAAGAGCCTGCGTTAATTCTTCGGCTTCTATCTTCAGTTAATGTCATGACCTTGGACATGGCTTTAAAACTCAGTGTTATCACACATAAAATGAGTCAATAGCATCCCTAGCTCACAGGGTTGTTGGAGGATTAAAAGAGATGGGCATACAGTGTTTTCCAAACATCTCCTGGCACAAAGTAAAAATTCAGTGAATGTTAGCTATTTGGAGGATGGGGTTTTTCTCACTCTGGACTTCCAATAAGGAGATTAGGGGTCACTTATTTTCCTTGGCTAAGTGTCCAGAGTCATTTGAGGAAGTTTGCATAAGAGAGGGAAATCAGTCTTTTCCTCAATGACTGAAGAAGTATTTTGATTTCTTTGCAGGGATCTCGGAAACTTCTGGAACTCGTCAGATACCACATTGTCCCATTTACCCAGGTCAGCCTCAGTTTCCTGCCCTATTTTTTCCCCTGCTTTCAAGGTATCTGAAATGTGCTAGAGAATGTGTGACAGTTGTTCCTTATCTGTAGCTTCGAGCACAAGCTTAGCAGTAAATGAGCCCAATATCAAAGAAATCTTCAAGGCCACAAAAACTCATGACATCAAAGCTCCCATCATTCATTTCATAAGCTTTCAGACCATTTTTTTTCCGGGGGGACTTTGTGTGTTGCTGTCTGTCACTTGTCCTCTTGTCCTTGCAGCTTGAAGTGGCCACCCTCATTTCAACCCCTCACATTAGGAGCATGGCCAACCAGATTATACAGTTTAACACAACCGACAACGTAAGTGAAAATTCTACCACTGGTGTCATTGCTCATATGCATTTTTTCCTCTGCTTGTGATTGGGTTACCCGACCTTGACACTCACCTACAGGTTTAAAATCTTTGATTATTTCATTCCTTTGTTATGTCTTTCAGCAAATATTTGCTGAGCAACTACATGTGTGAGACCCTGAACTAGAAGCTGAGGATAAAGCAGTGAAAAAGACAGGCTTGCATCCCAGCAAGGAAAACAGACTTTAAACAACTACTTAGCGACCAGTTAATTATTTAATTACAATAATAAGAAGTGCCACCAAGAGGAAGTTAAGAGGGCTGTGAGAGCTCACAGCAGGAGGAGACTGAGCAAGTCTGGGGATCTAGAAGTCCTCATTCAGGAGATGATGCTTTGGCCAAGCTTCAGAGGATAAGTAGATTGAACTTGTGCAGAGATGAGTAGGAGAGGGTTCTAGACAAAAGAGAGAGCAAGTGCAAAGGCCCTGAGATGGGAGGGAACATGACTTACTTAAGAAACTCAAAGAAGGCAATACTATTTAGCTAACTCCCCAGAGTTGTAATATCAACAGAAATCTGGCAGCATAGAGATTATATCTCCTGTTGATTCACTGTTAATAGTGGTGACAGTGCCCCCTCATCCTTTGAACAAATTTCTATTGAGTGCCAAGTATGTGCCAGACACCATTGTAGGTCCTGAAGGTAGATCAGTGAGCAAACAGACTGAAGTCCCTGGTTGCACAGAACTTTCATTCTAGTAAATAGGAGGATAGACAATAAAACAAATAAGTAAAATAAATCATATATTAGAGAGTAGTAAGTGCTAAAGTAAAAAATAGCCAAGCAAGGCAGTGGAATAGGAAGTGGGTATGGGGGCTGATGTCTGAGATAAAGGTCTGAGAGATCCTCACAGAGAAGAAAATATACGAACAAAGACCTGATGGAAATGAAGGAGCAAGCAATGTAACTACCTGGGGAAAGAGCATTCCAGGGAGTGGCGAAAGCTTAGCGGTAGAGCACATGCTTAGCATGCACGAGGTCCTGGGTTCAAGTCTCAGTACTTCCATTTAAACAAAACAAGCAGAGAACATTCCAGAGAGAGGAAACGGCAACTGCAAAGGCAGGAAGCAGAGAGCGTGCTGACCTGGTTGAGGCACAGCAAGGGCCTCGTGGCCAGAACAGAGGAGAAAAGGGGGAGAGAGGCGAGGAGGTCAGGGTGATAAGAAGGAGAAGCAGAGGTGTGGTCAAGTCACATGTGGCCAAGAACTCAGGGCAAGGATGTTGCCTCTTACTTTGAATGAGAGAAAAAGCCATTAGAGGATTTTGAGCAGTGGAATGGCATGATCAGTTGTGCGTTTGGGGAGACTGGTTAGGGGACAATTGCAATAACTCAGAGTGATGGTGACTGGTGGGGGGAGGGGCAACATGGGGTGAAGGAATAGGAGAGGAGGTATAAACTGTTGGGTGTAAGATAAGCTAAAAGGATGTATTGGACAACATGGGAAATATAGCCAATATTTTGTAACAACTATAATTGGAAAGTAACCTTTAAAAATTGTATAAAAATTTTTTAATTAAAAAAAAAAGAATGTTGGTGACTCAGAGCAGGGTAGTAGCAGAGACATGGTAAGAAGTGGTTGAATTCTAAATATATTTTAAGTAGATCAACAGAATTTGCTGATGGATTGGATAGGGAGTGAAGAGACAGGAAGCCAAAGGTGACTCTTGAGCTTCTGACTGGGGCCACCAGAAGGATGGAGCTGCCATTGACACTGCAGGTGGAAGAGGTCTGGGGGCAGAGCAGAGCTCGGAATTCTCTGCTAATTTGTTCATCTTCTGCTCCCTCCCCTACAACATAAGCAGGAACTTGTATGGGGTTGTTCACTGATGTCTCCCCAGGAACTAATGTAGAGTCTAACATGAGGCCAATAAATGTATGTGGGATCCCCATTTCCCCACAGAGAGGTAAAACCATTTGCCCAAGGTCTCATAGCAATATATATCACTGAGCTAGAATAGTTACACCTGTTCCCTGGACTGGCACCTGTAAGGATATCCTTGCCTGGAATCAGTCAAGAATTCAATCAACAGATTTATCTTTCCCTGTCAGCCAAGCCCTTCTAATAGCAATCTTCCACTCAGGCGAAGGTTCAGTGAAGTTGAAGCCTCTTTTAAGAGGTCGCCATCATTCAGATCTGCCTGGGGCTTGGCTGGCGTTCCCACTGTGCAGAAAGATGAAACATGTCATTGCTTCCTTTCAGGGACGAATTCTAGCAAATGATGTGGCAATGGAAGAAATTGAGGTTGTTGCCAAAAATGGTCGAATTTACACACTGACTGGGGTCCTCATTCCTCCTTCCATTGTCCCAATCCTGCCCCACCGATGTGATGAAGCAAAGAGAGAACTGAAATTGGTAAGAAAACTAGGAAAATAAATAAGGACACTGGAGAGCCCCTGCAGAGCAGACGCTACTCTCCTCATTTCTGAGGGAGCTGAGTTTCACCACAGGAGCCTGCTTCTGAAGGCATTTCTCCCTTCTTGAAGAGGCTGGGGGGCCTGAGGTCCTGTCTCATCAGATGTGAACCCAAGTTCCTGGGGGAGTTTCCACATTGATAGATGCTACCCTGGTATATCAGTTTCTAGAGCTGCCAATATAAGTTATCACAAACTAAGTGGCTTAAAGCACCAAAAATTTATCTGCTCACTGTTGTGGAGGCCAGAAGTCCAAAACCAAGGTCTCATGTTTCCACTGCAGCTTTTTGGCTCAGCCACTTTTCATCGGAGCACCCCAAATTTCAACAAGCTTTCAAACAACCTGGAACAGAGCAACCCTGAAACAAGGCAGAGAGTTAGGACCACCCTCGTCCCTCCACAGACTTCCCTCCCTTAACCCGAACGGCAGCTGCTTGGGGTGAACAAGTCTAATTACTGACTCCTATTGAGTCTTTTCTGCAAGTTGTTCAAGAACTTACTCCCCGTCTTCCCAAGCAATCAAGATGTGGGTTGGAGCTGCATCACAAAGAATTTTAATTAAATAAGGAAAAGGACTTCCCAATAGCTGCCTTAGAATGAAGTCTTTTACTGTTTTCTCTGGGTTTAAAGTCAAATGAGTCTGCTCTGTGTGGTTTACAGTGATTTTTGATTAGGCCTATTAAAAGTATAAATGCATTGTCTGGAAAATACGGAGGGCCAGTAAACAACGGGAGCAGATGGTACCTTCTAGAAGCCTCAGTTTTCACCAGGCTGAACCCATAGCAGCCTTTGGGCATGTATGTTTGGATTTTAGAGGCTTAATTAATAACAGTCTGTACTAGTTAACATCCCTGCAGGAAACAGAATTTATCCCAATGGTTCACACAAAGAGACTTGAATGAAGAAGCTACTACAGCGGGGGCGGGCAGGGCTGAGGATACAAGCAAGTGATGCTGGGGCATCCAAGAAGAGGCAATGGCAGGAAACCATTACCACCACAGTCAAGGGTGGAGAGGGGTTGGAGTTATCTGAGCCCAGTGAGAGTGGGAGGAATGGAAAAAGAGATATCCATCAGGAGCTGCAGGGATGGTGCCCGAGCAGAGAGGGAGCAGGGAAGAAACACCTTGACCTTGCTCTCCTCCTACCCACCAGTATCCTGCTGGTGCCTCACATTGGCCAGGTGGGAACTGGTGAGGGAGCCCAAGAGACCAACCTTCAAGGTTTAGCTGCTGGAGCACAGAGCCCAGTGGAGAAGGTCAGAGAATGGATCTGGAGAGATTTGGAGAAACACACTCCTTCCTTCCTCCTGAACTCAGAACTGATGGAGGAAGAAGCCCAGGAGACTGAAAGGCAGAGATTCAGTGTTCAGCCTCGTTACTGCTAAGTGAATTGGAGAACAGGGACTTAAGTGTGTAGCTAGCGCTAATACTTCCTCCCTGGCACAGGTGAGCAACTGTAGTGTATTCTCAAGGGAAGATGCCTCTCTACACAGCAGAGGGTCAACCAGAAGCCTGTGGCTAGTCTGACCCTGAAAGAGGATGAAGAAGGGGCTGCTCTGAGCAGGCTTGGCTCCTTCTAAACCGCCCCTCCACCTCACAGGGACTTCACTCCATCTCTCTGGGGAGGAGGCAGCAGGGGGCGGGGAGAGAGGCCAAGAGGGTTATGCTAGTGGAGCCCCCTTCACAGGGAGGAGCATGAACCAGACAGGGGGTCTGTGCTCCCTCTTATAGCAACGCCTGTACTAACCCATGGTCCGTCCTTCTAGGGCACTTGTGTGAGCTGTTCCCTTGTGTATTTGAGCAAATGTCCTGCCAACTCCGAGCCCACGGTGAGTGTGACAGCTTCTGGGAACCACACATCTCCCGAGCAACCCCACTGGTGTGGTTTCTCATCCTTTCTACCTTCCTTCTTAAAAGATACTCACTCTAACTGGGATAATATCAGGTTAGCTCTTAGCCTCCAATCTACGGGGGGAGGTAAAAGACAACCCACTGATCTGTATTTGAATCCTTGCGCGTTTATCCAAGGTAAGTTGCTTGACATTTTTACTCTAATTTTCTTACCTGCAAATAATAGCAACAGCAGGATTAGCATAGATAAAAACCCAAGCACAATGCCTAAATCAAATAGCCACTCAGTGAACATTGCCTCTCTACTTTCCCTCTTAAGTAAAACCCAGTGTTTATGTGAGAGAGGGAACACTTGACCTCCACCCTGTTGGGGTCTCTGGCTGATCCTGAGAATTAAGTTGACATAAGACAAATTAACAGGAGAAAAACATACAGATTTTTACACGTACACAGGAGCCTCTCTTGGAGAATGAAGACCCAGAGAAATAGCAAAACCCAAGTGTGTATGTAGTAGATTGAACAAAGACAGATAACTGTGGAAAAGTAACTAAAGTGTTTAGGGAAGTGATGGTGTGTTGACTAAACTGACTGATCATCATTTCACAATATACACCTACATCAAATCATTATCACCGTGTTGTACGTCTTAAACTTACAGTGTTACCTCTGTAAGTTTCATCTAAGATGAAATTACATCAGTAAAGCTGAAAAAAGTAAAAATTAAAATGTACAGGGAAGGTAAATTTCCTATATTCTTCTAAAGGAAGAAAAGAGTTATTTTAACAAGGTCTGTTTGTACAGATTTTTCTCTGCTTCAGCTCCTGTCTCTGGTGACAAGATGTCTCTTTTCTCTTGGTACAGGGAGGGCACCTTTCACATGGGGGTTTTACGCCCTGTTTTCAGAAAGAAAAGGGGAGCTCAGAGTGTTACGGGTTTTTTTGTATCTGTATTTTTCAAGTGCCTTTACTCAAAATAATCCATATGCCTGGGGCGGGGGTAAGGGATATTCTGCTGCCCTTCATTCGTATCTGCTCTTCCCAAGCATCATTCTGGAGAGAAATATAAGACATACCAAGAAAGTGACCCTAGGGACCATCAAAACCTTGTCAAGTTTGAATTCTGAGCACATCTGTTGAGAATTACAGGGCTGGTTCAGGGGGCATACAATGAGTAAGATTTTGTTTTATTTTGTTCTTGTCTTGAGAAGCTCTAATCTAAAAAAGAACAGACTGTTGTACAACAATCCGTAACTCATATGCCGAGTAAGTACTCCACTGGTAGCAAAAGCAAAATGTTCTCAGATAAAATAGATGATAGAAATTTCTGCCTCTAACTTCGTCCTAAGAAAGAACTTCCCAGATAGAAAGTTCATTCTGCACTAGAATAGATCACATGGGAAGGTGATGAGCTCTTTAATTCAGTCCTATTGTGGAGCATTTCATAAAGAAAAGCATGAAAATGAAACAAGCACAGGTGTTCCAATACTTATTTTGCGCAATGAAGCCACCCGCCTGAGCCCTGCAGGATGCTGTCAGCTAGGGGATGCAGAGAGGGAGGAGGCAAGAGGAGAACATGGAGACTAGCACCAGTCGTTGCTGTGTGCCAGACATTGTCCTGAATGCTTCATGCGTCAAATCTCTGAAGGAGACACGTTATCATTATAACCACAGTGTAATCTGGAAACTGAGGTGAGGAAATATAAAATCCCTCACACAAGGTTCGCCTGGTACCCGGCAGACCGTGATCCTACATCGCCTCAACCCAAGGGAGGAGGTGGAGGGAGAAAGGAAAGAAAGAATTGAGACACATGGGTCAGGGCCAAGACAGCTCCCAAACTGACCCTCCCAGGCTCCCATGGTCTATACTTGGTTAATTCTCCTGAAGCCAACAAGAGGGTTGAATATTCCTTCCTCAGTGACCTCAGAATTCCTTTATACATCTAAGGTTTTAGGATTTCACTGCCTGTGAAGCATTTTCATTGCTCTCTTCTTGAGTAAGAGCCTAAGACGAAGGGGTGCCTCAGCATCAACTTGCATCTAACATGAAATTTGAGCCGGGGACCAAATGTTCAGGATGAAACTTGAGATCAGCATTATTGTCCCATTTCACAGGTAGGGCAGCTGAGCCCCACAGAGGCTACATGACTTGCCCCTGAGATCCTAAAGTTAGTAGACGTTAGGACCCATTCTCTCGATCTGCCACTTACTAGCAGTATTCCTCTGAAAACTGATTTAACATGTCTGGGCCTCCGTTTCCTCACCTGTAAAAAAAGGAATAAGAAATATCCACATGGAATTGAAGATTGATGGCCTCATATGAGTGCTGTGTCTGGCCCCAGTAGGTTCTCAGTAAATGGTAGTTATCAATAATTGGGCATCAGGGATTAGAGAATGGAAGGAAATCTGCCTCTCCCCCGACACCACACCTTAAAGAAAAACTCAGACTATTGCTCTTTTGTTTGGTGGATCTTTCCACAAAGTAGAGAAAACTCTCTACTAGCTCCAGAATTTCTATATAGGAGGAGGTTAGGGATGACTACTAATTGGAGGGGGAGGCTAAGCCAGTCCTGGAGTGAACAGGACCCTGTTCCCTGATCAGTGAGCAGTGTCTGCCATGGCCTGAGGGGAGGGAGGGAGACATGTGCCCTATGTCATGTAAACCCTGCTCTGTGTTCTTCCAACAAGGACACGGGGCCTAACGAGGGTGTGCTGTGTGCTCTAGTGCTCTCTCCTGGCTCTGATGACAGAACGGAAGTAGACTGTCTAGTATGTACAGAAGCCCGGTCATGCCCAGAGGACCCCAGGATGCAGACTGCAATGCCTTTTCTCCTCGGCTTTCTTCCAGACACTCTTCACACACAAGTGCGTCTACACGGGCAGAACCAGAAGCCTGAAGAGCGGCTGTGCCAGATACTGTAACGCCACCGTGAAGGTGAGGCATGTGCGTGGCCAGGGTCCTCATCCAGGCCACCAGGTCCCAAACAGAAGCCAGCAGGCTGGGCAGCTCTTGGGCCCCAGAGTCCGTGTGGTCACAGGTTGCCTGTGGGGCCTTGGCAGTGTCTTCCTGCCGGGGGCTCCTCTGCCTGGCAGCCAGGTCACCCCTCCCTGTGTCCATCCATCCCATGGTTCCCTATTGCTCTTAGTATAGAGCTCACCCTCTGCAGTGTCTCCAGCTGGTCTCTTGCCCTCATGCCCACCTCAGAGTGTACTCCTTGGCCATTCCCTACTTGGAATTTTCTTCCAGGTTTGCTGGGGGCTGATTCATCTTTCAAGTCTCCATACAGCTGTCACCGCCTCAAGTGGCCTCCCCATCTCCCCTGCCTCTGCCCCCACGTTTGTCTTCCCAGCACTTACCACTCTCAGAAATCTTCGTATTTTTGTCTAGTTCATTGTCTCTTCCCTGACTAGACAGAACACAGGCTCCATGGGCACAAGCCTTTGTCTGTCTTGCTTTCATGGTCCCACAGCTGGCTGCCGGGGTCGGCCCTCAGGAGATCTGTGGTGAGCAGCAGGCTGCGCACAGCCCTGCCGGCGTCTGCAGAGGAGAAGTCACGCTTGTGAGGGAGGGAGGGGGCTGATGCTGTTTATGATCATAATGGGAGGTGGAATGTCTTTCCTTTGAGGAACTGGCACTCTGCTTGGGATTTCAAAAGGTGACATGTGTTTTGTTTCTCAGATACCAAAGTGCTGCAAAGGCTTCTATGGGCCCGACTGCAACCAGTGTCCAGGAGGCTTCTCAGACCCGTGCTCCGGGAACGGACAGGTGATAAGGACTGAGGCTTTTCCACCAATGCCAAAGTTGACCTGTTTAAGTTGAAAAAATAATTTAAAACCACTAAACCAAGAAATGATACACTGCCAATCACTGATCCCAAGGAGTGAAAGAAACAGATCAGTTGCTAAAAGAGCAGAAGGTGTTTGCAGGAGAAGGAGTCTTGCCTGGTGGAGTGGCAGGGGGCTGGGTGTCCAGTGATGTTGCTTCTGATTTCCCTTCCTAGTGCTGACTGCATGACCTTGAGCAACTCAGCAAGGCTCCCACATTCCTCCTATGGGAGATAGCAGGGTTGGCCTGCATTGATCTCCAAGATTTTTTTAGGGGCCAAAATTTTGATTCTTTAAAAAAGAAAAAAATAAAACTGCTCAGTGAATGCTTTTTTTTTTTTAACCCATCTGCAAAACCTAGTGAAGTCTAAGGGCCAAAACTTAACTGTCCCAGCTTGGAGGCCAGAGCTAAACAAACAATGGTAAAAGTGGCTGTAATTCCTAGAGGAAATTGTAGATCTGCACATTTAAGAAATCCACATTGAAAATATGCCTCTTTCAAGGGGAAGGAAAAACTGTGTGACCACCAGGTGGGGACACCACACAGGCAAGGGGAACAGAGCGAAGCTGGTACAAATTAACTACTGTAGCAGGTGGTCAGGTCAGGACCCATGCCCAATTCTGATGTATGTCAATCAATACAAATCTACCCTTGAAATAGCCAAGGGACCTGCGGGGCAAGATGCTCACACTGAAGAGAGAAACACTGCAGCTTGGAGTCCCAGAGCCTGAGCACGTGAGCATCTGGAGAGAAAGGTGGCCTTCATTTTGAAGGCCAGTGGCTGATCAGGCCATCCCTTAAGCATTGTTTAGACATTTTAGTTCACCATTGTGACCCCCGCCCCCATGACTTCCTGTAAAGCTCTGAATCCTGGCTCAGGACCCCCGTATGTCACTGTCTTAGCTTCCTACCTGATGCCCATGACTCCATTTTCCACAAGGGGTCCCAAAGAGTCATTTAAGGCAGAATTAAATTTGAGGCAAAGAAGCAGGCCAGGAAAGGAAAGCATCTGGGACTCCTTTCCAGGGCCTGTGTTGGCCTAATGGACAGGTCCCGTCCTTTGCTCACAGTGCGCTGACGGCCACGACGGCAACGGGACTTGCATCTGCCAGGAGGGCTTCCAAGGCTCCCAGTGTCAGTTCTGCTCGGACCCCGATAAATACGGACCTCAGTGTGACAAAAGTAAGTGTCGCTTTCCAGACCCACCTTCTGCTGCTTAGTGGAGGTCCCTGTAGCAAGCCGGCGGGGCAGGCCTGCATCGGGTGCCCCTCAGCTTGGTGGATGCGCTCATCACCAGGCGTTTCTTAAGCACTTGGGTCCCAGATGGGAGCACGTGTCACACTGCTGGGCCCCACTCATAGAGTTTGTGCCACAGCAGACCTGGGTGGTAGCTGAGGATTTGCATTTCTAACAAGTCCCCTGGGGTGCCTACGCTGCTGGCCCAGACCATGCTTTGAAAACCAGTCCCATAAGGTTTCCCCACATACCTGAAGTGAGCATGGGTTCTATACCAAGAAACAGACTCACTCCCCATCTTTCAAGCAGTCCTTTTCCATCAGCTCCTCCCTTTGTAAAATGTGTGACCTTGGGCTGGTTACTACACCTCCCTAGGCCTCAATTTCCTCATCTATAAAATGGGGTAACAGTAGTAACTACCCCCTAAGGTTAATACAAGTTTTAAGTGGAAAGCACTTGCCTAGAACAGCGCCAGTCACCTAGTATGTGCTCCCAGTATGCTGGCCGCTGTCACTATTATTTTTACTGTTGCTATTATTCTAAGTTCAGTGACATAAATGTCAAGAAGCTCATAGAACATGTAGAAAGTTCCACAACACTAGGCCCTGAAAAACATGCAGTTATATAATCTTAGAAAATACATTATGTTCTTAAAAATAACATCGTGTGAATGTTTAAGTGTTTCGATAGACATATACATCTGTTTCTTTATCTAAGCTTAGAATTTGATAGGAAAAAAAAATTAATAGATCAGAGCTTGCTGTAGAGTCAGACCAACCTGGAGTTAAATTCCTACTCTGCAAGTTACTGGCTGTATGACCTTAGAAAGTCTCTCATTGAAACTCAGTTTCCCCATTTATAGAATGAAGACAATACTGGTACCCACTTCACAGGCTGTTGATTAAGTTAGATTATAATTTAGAACTTTAGCCCAGAGAAGACACCTAGCAAGTAATCAGTAAATGAAGTCATTCTGATTACTATCACTGCTAACTCCTCTCATAACACACCATGCCTCTCCTCTCTGACTTCGTCTGATCTGCACAACTACCTCTCAAGACAGATGGGACACCAGAGCCCAGCAGAATCAAGGCTGCCGATCCTAGTCCAGTGCGCTTTTCACCAAATAAGGTTTCCCAGGAAAAAAAAAATAGGGGTTTATTCCAAAGCCGGATGACATTGGCATTTTTGCGAGGCCAGAGTGCCACGGCGAGGGCCAGAGAGGTAGGCTTCCTGCTCCAGCACCTCTGGTCTGGGTCTGGGGCTGCCCACGTCTCATGCAGGGGATCCTCTGCTTTGTTCTGGGGTCGTCTTCCTTGCAAACTGACTTGCTTTAAAGTCTATGAAAGGTCTTTTTTGTTTTAAATCTAGCTGTGCTTTTCCAGCCCCACCCTCCCTCACTGTTTCTCTTTCCTGGATGTTGGCTCCAAGCCCCCCACCCCACTAATTCCTCTCTTGTCAGCTCTTTCTGGGGCAAAACCAGATTCTGTTGTTTCCAGTCATACTCTAGCCCCCAACTCCTTACCACCTGCCTTTGAAAATCTCCAGAGTGTTGTTTTTACTCCTGTGTACAGAGGAACCTGCCTCTGATAAGCTGGCTCACGTTGCAGTTTTTAAATACTTGTAATCAAAAGCAAAGTTAGCAGCTGAAGTTTGAGATGGTTAACAGGCCGGTGGAAATGCCAGTGTTACTTGTGGTCACTAACAAAAAGGAATTTGAAGGCCTGAGTTCAAGTCCCTGTTTGGGAACTTACCAGTTTGACAAGTTAGGCAATTTGCTTCACCTCTCTGGGCCTCAGTTTCCTACTCTGGAAAATGGGGGTGATAAAAGAACCTTCCTCTGAGGCTGGTGACTGTTAATAAGAGGATAGAAGTTAAAGGCTGGCCCAAGGCTAGAGCAAGGTCAGTGTGCAGATACTGGCCATGGGTTATCACTGGTTTGCTGTGTTATAGTGAAGAACAAGTATGTAAGCCACACAACAGAGGCTGTGCTGGCAGGAGAAATCACTTCTGTTTATTCCAGAATGTCTTCATGAAAAGGTGAGAAGTTTCCAGACTAAACTCTCCTACCACGAAGTAGATGAAAATTGAGCCCCTTGGCCTCCTTCACACCACCACAAGCCACCCTCGCCCCTGCACCCCACGTACAGACCTGTGAAGCAGCCCAGAGACCAAGCTCTTCTCACTGAGGGTTGTCCCCAACACACGGGGAAAGGTGCTGAGATATAGCGTCCAGAGCCTTCCCGGGCTCAGCTCCAGATTATCCTCTGACAGGAGTGAATAGGGGGGAGGACCCTGTCCTCCATGACTCCTGAGCCCCACTGCTGAGCTTGTCCCCCATGCCCTGAATGTCCCTCGTCCTTCCCTTTCAGAATGTCTGTGCATTTTTGGAACCTGTGACAACAGGATTGACAGTGACGGGACCTGCCTCGCCGGCACTTGCAGGGGCGGCTCCACTGGGAGGTTCTGCCACAAGCAGACCTCAGCCTGCGGGCCCTACATGCAGTTCTGTCACATTCACGCCACCTGTGAATTCAGCAATGGGACAGCAAGGTAGGCTTTTGGGGATGGGGGGGTGCCGCCCTTAACCACCCATGGCCACTTTGTTACCTATAGACAGACCTAACCCATATCTGTAGTCTTTGTCAATTGAGGCTGCCAACGTGGCTTTTGTGGAGAAAACTTCAGACTGAGCTGGGGCCAAGTTGCATCACTCCCTGCTTTGAGACATACCAGCTGTGTGACCTTGGGCAGTTACTGAACCTCTCTGAGCCTCACTCTCCTCATCAGTACAGTAAAGACAATGCTGCCTACCTAGCAGGGCAGTAATGGAGATTAGAAAAACTGAATACCAATGTACCCAGCACCGGGGCAAGCACATCATAGGTATTCAGTCGTGGAAACTACAATTATTATCATCACTCACGTGAAGGAAATGAAAGTTTGCCCGCCAACTTTCCAACTGTTTAAAAGTGGCTTTACCTTCAAGGCCATGAATAATAACTGCCCTGTTAAAGGCATCTTACAGGAAATTGGGTCTCTGCTCCCTGGATCGCCATTTGTTTTCTTAATCCTGTCTAACATATGCAGTGGGCTTGGAGGGGAAATGTCAGAGGAGATTTTCTTCTCTAGAAATATCTAGTTCAAAGGCAGTAACCATGCAAAAAAAAAAAAAATCCTGGGAAATGCAGGTAAACATGTGGAATTCTTGGCCTTATTTTTGCAGCACTTTTCTTAATGTGTCATTCCCTGCTTATTTGCTTACCTGTTCAAGGTCTGTCTCCCCCTCTGGTCTGCAGGTGGCATGCAGCAGAGACTGACTGTGCCCTTCTGTGGTGGTACAATAGAAATGCATCTTCCCAGGGAGTTAGTATATACATCAGTGCATAAGGCAAAGTCACAGGTCGTCAAAATTGCCCTTAAAACCTCTTAGATCACCCACAAAGGACTATCAACAAGGGTCTTATTTACTATATAAACTTAAGTAAATCATTGTTGGAACAGAGCAGTCTGTTTCTTCATTTGGGGACCAGCTGAAGTACTTAGTTCCTCTAGGATTCTTGATACATGAAAAATAATTTTATTTAGATTTTTGTGAAGCCCACATGACTGAATTTCCAGTGAGAGTGACGTGGGATTATGATGGAACCACAGGGTGTCCCCGCACAGTCACAAGGCACTCAGTAAATATTGGTTGAATGAGCCTGCAGACTCTGTGGGCGCATGGCATCAGGCACCTGAGAATGTTGGGCTCTGAAAAGAAGACATCTGAGGGACCAGAAAAGGGACAGAGGGGAGGTCTCACTTGATTGGCACATTCAAATAGTTAGAAAACTTGCACAAAACAGTAGAGTCGTTCTCTGCTGAACCAAAGATAGTAACGTGAGGTATAAAGGGCAACCCAACAAGAGCAGAGAAGCCACCTGATGTCCAGCCCTAGAAGATGCAGGTGGGAGCAAGGGCCCTGCTGACCGCTCCTCATGTGTTAGCTCATCACGATGTACCACAGCTGCAGGAAGGAGACATTAGACCCATTTTCCAGATGAGGAAACAGTCTCCCAGAGGTTAAGGAACTCACCCAGGTCACACAGCTGCTAAGAGACAGGGACTAGATTCTCACCCACGTGTTTCTGACCGCAGAGCCAGACGTGCCTGTGACCACCATGGCACCTGGTTCCCGCAACGAGGGCAAAACATCCAGCCACCTGTCCATGAACCCATTCATCCCTAGCTGGCTGGTCTTGGGAGGGAGGGGTCTCGGTGCTTGCATTTCTGGGGCTGACTTTGTGTACTCACTGTTCTTTGCAGGTGTGTTTGCAAAGCAGGATATGAAGGGGACGGAATCCTCTGTTCAGAGATGGACCCTTGTTTGGGATTAACCTCGGGGGGCTGTAGCCGAAATGTGAGTGTTGGTCTTTTGTTTCCAAACTGCCAGGTATTTTAGGGAATCCTGAACCCTTCTGAAGTGTCAGGTGACTTTTCACCACATGAGGCACATTTGCTTCAACCCTGTGTCTTAAAGGCGGCGCCAGGTGCCTTCTGTGAGCCTCCGCTCCCTAAATCCACATGTCTGAGGGAAGTGGTGGGTCCACGTTTACAAAGGCCTTGGGCTTTCAGAAGCACAGCCTGAGAGTCAGATACTGGAGATCATTAGTAATAAACTTTTGGTTCAGACGTTACGGCTTACAGGCAGCTTGAATGTGCATGATCTCATTTGATCCTCTCACCTCCCAAAGAAGCAGATGTTTAATCCTATTTTACCAATTAGAAAACTGAGGCTCAGGATGTTAAGTGACTTGCCCTGAGTTCTTTTAGTGTCAGGTATAGCCCAAACCTACCTTTGCTTTCACTAATGTCTTTTAAATGCCACCACCACCACCTGGCCAAGGTCACCTCCGTTCCTTACTCAGCTTAATAGCTGCTCTCCCTGCTACTTCTCTTGCCTATACTCACAGCCAGAGTGGCTTGAAATGGATCAGGTCATGTTTCCCCCATGCTGAAACCCCTTCTGGAACTCCCCCTGGCTCTGAGAATGAAATCAGATGCACGTGCCTTGCCCTGCCCACCAGACCCCCCCCCCCTCATCCTTGGGCCAGCCCCACCCATGCAGTCTCATCTCAACAACTTATCTTGCATTTCACTCCCTACCAACCTGTCCTGCAGCCTCCCACTGTGATCATCCTGAGAGGCCTGGAGCTAGCACAGTTAGGAGCTTGGGCTTCAGCATCATCTAGACCTGGGTTCATGCCTTCTTGTAGCTGTGTGAACTTGGGCAAGTTACTTAACTCCTTTGAGCCTCAGTTTCCTTACCTGTAAAATAGAAATAATAAGAGTACCATCCTCAGGATGATGGCTTAACACCTACACAACATTAAGTACAGTCCCTGGATCAGTAAATGTCAGTAATGTTAGTGGTGGTGGCCAGTAGCTGGCCAGCAACAAGCAAATTTGCTCTTAAAATCACCTCCCCTCGTTTCCCATTGATCTCAATGCAATTGTGCATTTTAATCCCTTCCATTGCATTCCATGCAAATTTATGTTTCTATAATGTGCTTCTGGAACCCTTTTTTTGCATTTGGAATCATGTGGCTGGATTAAGGTTTCAGAAGTTACACTGCTTCTTTCCTGCTGCAGGCAGAATGCATCAGAACTGGCAGGGGGACCCACACCTGCGTGTGCCATCAGGGGTGGACCGGGGATGGAAGAGATTGCTCAGAGATCAACAACTGCCTTCTGCCCCGAGCTGGCGGCTGCCACCGCAACGCAACCTGCCTGTACATCGGCCCCGGGCAGGTAGGTGCACCGAGGTGGAGAGCACAGAGGAAGCAGGAATGCTGCAGTGACTTCTCCCCTCTAGACACAGAAGTGCTTTGGCTAGAACTTACTGCAGCTTTTTTTATCATTTGTAGTAATGGGAAGGGGTTAATTGTCATAGCAAACCTCTGACATTGCTACTATTTTTTTTTCACCTTTTGACCCCATTCACCCTCATCCCTGCCTCTGGCAACCACCAATCTGCTCTCTGCATCTATAAGCTTGATTTTGTTTGTTTGTTTTTAGATTCCCCATATAAGTGAGGTTATATAGTATTTGTCTTTCTCTGACCTCATTCTCTTAACATATTGCCCTCAAGGTCCATCCATGTTGTTGCCAATGGCAAGATTTCATTCTTTTTATGACTGAATAATATTCTAATGCATATATCCACCACATCTTCTTTATCCACTCATCTGTTGATGAGCACTTAGGTTGCTTCCACATCTTGGCTATTGTAAATAATGCTGTGATGAACATGGGAGTGCATATATCTTTTCAAGTTACTGTTTTTATTTTCTTCAGATAAGTACCCAGAAGCAGAATAGCTGGATCACATGGTAGTTCTATTATTAGTTTTTTCAGGAACCTGTATACTATTTTCCATAAGGGTTGTACCAATTTACATTCACACCAACAGTGCACAGGTGTTCCCTTTTCTCTACATCCTTCCCAAAACATTTCGTGCCTTTTTGATGATTGCCATTCTAACAGGTGTGGGGTGATATCGCATTGTGGTTTTGATTTGCATTTCCCTGATGATTAGTGATGTTGAGCATCTTTTCATGTACCTGTTGGTTATATGTATGTCTTTGGAAAAGTGTCTATTCAGATCTTCTGCCTATTTTTAAAGTTGGACTGTTTGGTTTTGTGCTGTGAGTTGTGGGTCCTTTATGTATTTTGGATATTAACCCCTTATCATATACATGATTTATAAGTATTTTCTCCCATTCCTTAGGTTGCCTTTTATTTTGTTGATGGTTTCCTTTGCTATACAGAAGCTTTTCAGTTTGATGTAGTCCCACTTGTTTGTTTCTGCTTTTGTTGCCACTTAGGTACTATTATTATTCCATCTTATAAAAGAGGAAATTGAGGCATGGAGAGGCTAAATACTTCACTTGTATTGCACAGAACCCAAGTCATGATGTGAGATTCACCAGTCTGGAGTCAGACTGTCTCCAGAACTGCCCTCTTGGTCACCACCCTTGACCACACTCTATATTTCTGTGCCACTCTACCATTTGTTGATCACTTTCACTTAACCTCATTTAAAGGAGACTGAGGCAGAGAACACTTTCTAAGGAATTAATGAGCTCCAGAGGAGGTGATGACAGCTGTATTAGGATTGTAGCCATGTAAAAGTCCTAATCATGAAAGAACTCCCTGCATTCTTATGTCTCGCCAAGCATTTGGCCAACAATTCCATTAATTTTTGACTCACCTGAGTTGCCAGCTTGCATTTGAGAAAGAAAAACAATTTCTTGGTCCAGTGTTAGTTTGCTAAGGCTGCTGTCAACAAAGTGTCACCATCTGGGTGTCATGGAACCACACAGCACTGTATCGTCTCACAGTACTGAAAGCTAGAGGTCCAAGCTCAAGTGTCAGCAGGTTTGGTTCCTTCTAAGGGCTGTGATGACACATCTGTTCCATGCCTCTCTCCCAGCTCTGGGTGGTTTGCTGACAGTCCTGGGCATTCTTTGGCTTATGCATGCATCACCCTGATCTCTGCCTTCATGTTTGCACAACATTCTCCCTGTGTGTATGTCTGTGTCCAAATCTTCCCTTTTTATCAGGACACCAGTCATATTGGATTAGGGACCCACCCTACTGCAGTTTGACCTTAACTTATTACATGTTAACAATCCTATTTCCAAATAAGGTCACGTTCTGAGGTACTGGGGGTCAGGACTTCAGCATGTGAAAGAGATGGGCACAATTCAACCCGTAATAGCATCTATTCCCTCTCTGCTCTAACTTCCTTTCTGCAGACAAATTTGAAAAGCCTTCTGATGGGGGAGATGGAGGAAGAGCAAGGCCTTTTATATAGTGTTATATGAGAAATAAAACAGACCACATCTAGGATTGCCCTTAGTAGTTACCAGTTAGCTTGAAAACTTGTAGATATTCCAAATAGGCACAAATTCTAATTACCATGAATACTTACCTTAAAAGACAGACCAGGTTTGGGTTAGTATGGCAGGAAGTTGTCAAGGTTGCGGGTGCAGGGAGGTGCTACCCCATCCAAGTAGAGAAGATTAAACATCCTGGTTTATAAGGTCTTGCCCTCCCACATAAAGATGTATACATGTGCTTCAGTATGCATGTATTTGTATATAAGATACCCAATTTACCTTATAAGGCATACATAGCAAATAATACTTATACTCTTAAAGATAAAAATTCATAAATAGAAGTTCTGTTCACTTTTTCCCACAACTTAATGGGTTGTCTTATATCACTTGGATCCACTCTCTAGACCAGTCCCTCAGTAATCCTCCTCCAATCAAATGCTCCTGCTTTCCCACCTCTGTTCATGTCTCTGACAAATGCCCTCAGCTTGCATGAATTCCCCACTCCTCCTGCCCTCTGTCAGGGTCCAGCCATGTCCCACTTCCCAGAAGAACATGCCCAGCTCATCCCCGCCTCCTCTGAAAAGGCGCATCCTTTCAGAGATTTTTCCATCATTCTTCCTCATCACAGAAGCATCTCATGTTCCAGTTCATCCATAAGACTTACAACAACTCTTGTTTTCCAGTGTTTCTTAACATTGGACTCTTCTTATTTACTTTGTATGCTTTGTCTTCCTCTCCTGAGTGAAAACAGCTTAAAGGTTCATCACTGTTTCTGTAATAGTTACTCAATTCCTTTGTTATCTGTTGAAGAGATTACTCCTTTCTAAATTATGTTTTGCATTTCAAAATAATGTTTAATAATGGAAGACATTTTGGAAAATAAAAAAGTAGAGAAAAAATTTAAACCATTCGCAGTGTCCCCCACAATTACCATTTGATATATTTTTTCCTTCTGCTCTTTTTCATACATAAGTTCTTATTTGCTGCTACATTGTTGCAGTTCACTGCAGTTTTGTTTGGTTCCTATACTATACTTAGCACAAACATTTCCCCATTTTGTCATATAACCCATCATCATCATCATATTTAATAGCTGCATGACCAAGGCCACTGCTTCTGGGGTGTAGTTTGTGATCCACATGAAGGACCCAGCCTGTGGGGCAAGCAGGGCCAGAAACCCAGCCTGCACCCTGCTCACCAAGGTATGTACCCCAGAAGGAGGACGTTTTTGTTGTGTGATGTTAACGTCTACCTGCTGAGCCACATGCCATGGGTTGTCCATGGCATCTCAACATGAATTGAGGTGGTTCCTTACTCAGATTTGTTTGCTCAGAGGGGATGCCTGTTCTAAATTACACAATGCACCTTATAGACTCGCAGTGGTCCTGTGCTTGGATCTCCACCAAGTGGATGCCCCATGACTTACTTAATCTTCCCCTCTTAGATGGATGGGCCAGTTTTTAAATGTGATGCTCTTTAGGGTCTAAGTTCTCTCTGAGACAAATCCCCATATGGCCCCTCTAGGGTAATGAATTCAAAAATTAAGTACCGAGGAAACTATCAGACTGGGAAATGCAATGTAGGATGTGGAGACCAGTAGCTTTGGAATCCGAAGTGTAACAAAAGAAAGACATTAACGGTGTTCTCTGCAAGGAACAAACAGCTATGTTTTCCATAGTTCATTTCTCAGTGCCATGTGAGGGCAAGACATGGAAGGCAGTCATTTTCAATAATCCCTTTGACTTTGCTCTTGGAATTACAGAATGAGTGTGAGTGCAAGAAAGGATTTCGAGGCAATGGGATTGACTGTGAACCAATAACTTCATGTTTGGAACAAACTGGGAAATGTCATCCACTGGTGAGTTACTTGAGTTTTTTTTCAGCCCTAAAAAAAAAAATACTTAGAAGGATGGGCTATTTTAACTCTGGGCTTAACAATGAACAAAACCTCTCTTACCCGCAAAGGGAATCCCTAAGCAGAATGTGAATAATTATTGCAACTTTTTCACCCCATTCCAAAGCTGGGAAGAATCAACATACAATTGCCAGATAAAATACTAGATTTCCAGGTAAATCTGTATTTCAGATAAATGACAATCCTTCAGCACAAGTTTGTCCCAAATATTACACAGGACAAATTTATACTAAAAATTATTCATAACATATCTAAAATTCATATTTAACCTGGTATTTTTATTTGCTAAATCTGGCGATTCTAAATCAACTGGATGGTTTAAAGGGTAACTAGACTCCCATTGTGAATGTCACGGCACAGTTTTACCCAAGGTATTGCCCATTCAAGGGTAGATTGAGCCTTGTGTCTAAATTGTGGAGGAGCTGGTCATGTCCATGTATGTAAAGGAACACCGTTAAGCATGCAGCATCAGAACCAGTGAAGACGACACCTTACTCACAGCGCTCCTGGTTATAGGTAACAGGATCCACGCAAATCAACTTAAGCAAAAAGGGAATTTGTTGGATGTACACCTTCCCCCACCCCAGCATAGCTCCATTGGCAGGAATTACAACGACCTCCCAAGGGCTTAGAATCCAGATCAAGGCAGCTTCTTCCCTCAATCCTCTGAGAACATGTAACTTCTCACTTTACTTCTCCCTGTGCTTTTACTTTCTTTCTATCTGCCTCTCTGTCTCCCAACTTTAAATGCCGTTCTGTGCATCTTGGGACACGTGACTCCTTGTTCTTAGAGGGACATCAACCCCCACTACCAGTGATGCCCACTAACTTACCGGCAGCCCATGTCCCAGTTCCAACTCATAGGAGAAAGAATCTGACCAGCCCAGCTGGGTCCAGGTGTCCACATAGCCTGTCAGTGATGGCCAGGGGATGGGGTGGCATATGAACAGGACTTCCAGGCCCACCCCTCGTATGTGTTGGGGGCAGTAATTTTCAAAGAAAAGTGGGGGCACATGCTCCTAAAGTATCTGTCATCCAAGAATCAGGCAGGAGAGTACTTCATAAAGCTGAAAAAGCTCCAACACTCTTGCTTCATTTAAGCCTAACCAAGCCCTGACATTCCAAATGTGAGAGGAATTATTACAACTTTCACTTCTTTCCGAAGTGTGGAAGAACCAACATAGAGTTGTCAGATAAAGTGCAGGCCACCCAGTTACATTTGAGTTTCAGATTACAGTGAATCCTTTTCCAGCACAAGTGTGCCCCCAAATATTCCATGAGACATACTCATACAAAAACCTCTTCATTCATCTGAAATTCACATTAACTGGTGTCCTGATTTCTGCTTGCTAAATATGGCAGGAATGAAAAGAAAGAATTTAATTGTGATTACGTAAGAGCTGCACTAAACCTGCAGACAGGACTGCCAGTTAACCTCCACCATCTTTCAGCCCCGAATTTGCAGCTCTCACTGTAGACGGACCCTGAGGCCTCACGGATGTACCTCATATCTAATGCTTTAGTTAGGAAAGCAAACCATACCTTTCATCTTCTTTGTATCAGGCAACCTGTCAGTTTACTTCTTCTGGCGTCTGGAGCTGTGTTTGCCAAGAGGGCTATGAAGGAGACGGCCTTCTTTGCTATGGAAATGCTGCAGTGGTAAGTCCTCTGAGTGGAACTCCAGTATAGAATAATAAAGGCAAAACTCTTTCAGTTAAAAAAAAAAAAAAGCTCTTAGTTAGGATGCTGTTAAAGTGCTCTACCAATCATTTGCTCCAGGAGACTATCTGAAAAAAAGCTGTAAATGGCCTTTGTGCGCTGTGGGTCACAAATTTTCTACAGGTTGAAGGAAAGTAACCTTTATTTTGAAAGTAACCTTTATTCTGTGTACCAAGCAGTCTTGGCTTTCCTTTCTTTCCATTCTGCCTCTTTCCAGTCCCACGTTTCCCAAATAAGCAAATAACTGGCACCTCCTGAGCTCTCTGAGTGATCTTGTCTGGGTTGTGTGGCCACTATAGGTACCCAGGCACCCCGGGTTACCCCGTCTGTGTGTGTGTGTGTGCGCATACATCTTCTGTGTACCAGGCATCTTACTAAGTCCTTAACATGCAAAACCTCATTTAAACCTCAGCCCAACCCTCTGGGCTGTGCTATTATTATGCCCATTTTATAGAGGAGGAAACTGAGAGCTAAGCAGACTTCACCCAAGGTTACTCAGCTGTCTATGTGCAGAGCCCGAGCACTTGGTGGCCAGGATGTTCGTCAGCAGAGCACGTGTCCCACCCAGTTGTCTGTCTCCCCACTGTCACCTGGGACTGTCAGCTCTCGATGACAGGTCTTGGTCTGGCTTCCTACTTCACTGCTACTGTTTATAAAGATGTGTTGAAATGAGAGATGAAATAAATTGGTGATTTTTCTCATTGCTTACTTTTTGTTCAACTCACTGGAGTTTGGTTCCTGCCCCTCCTCTCAATGGCAACCACTAGCCTAACAATCCCAGGACAACCCCTGCCCTCATGTGCTCCTTGGTGGCTGCAGCCCCTGACCTTGGCCTCCCTGCCTGTCAGAGTCCTCCCCACCCTTCACCACGCACCGTTTTTTCTACTCATCCCATCCAGCCCATCTCCTGACACCCAGACCATGGAGCGTGCGCCAAACATTCTCTCTGAAATGTCCAGGCCACATTTCCTAAAACCCTAAAACCCTGCTTTCACGGGGTCCCTCTCTTGCAACAGAAAAAAGGTAAAGTCCAAACTGTCAGTCTGGTGCTCCAACATCTTCACAGGAACTCAACTCACTTTCCTCCCAACCATCTTGGCTGAGCTGTCACCTGCCCAGCTCAGAGCTGGCTCCATTCCCCTCCCCGCCAGCCTCAGGTCTTTCTACCCAGCTGTACCCTCCTCTCCTTTAAAGCAGCCCCGTGAAGGGATTTACCAAGTGTCTCAGCTCTTGTACTCATCCATTTACTAACTTATTTACTTTCCTGTTGTTGTTGAAAAATAGTTGATTTACAATGTTGTGTTAGCTTCTGGTGTGCACATAGTGATTCAGTTACACATATATACTGTGTATATTTATATTCTTTTTCATTCTAGGTTATTACAATATATTGAATATAGGTCCCTGTGCTATACAGTTGGGCCTTGTTATTTATCTGTTTTACATGTAGTAGTTAGTATCTGCTAATCCTAAACTCCTGATTTATCCCTCCTCCTCTTTCCCCTTTGGTAACCATAAGTTAGTTTTCTATGTCTGTGAGTCTGTTTTTGTTCTGTAAATAAGTTCATCTGTGTCCATTTTTAGATTCTACATATAAGAGATATCATATGGTTTTTTTCTTTCTCTTTCTGCCTTACTTCACTTAGAGTGACGATCTCCAGGTCCATCCATGTTACAGTAAATGGCATTATTTCATTTCATGGCTGAATAGTATTCGATTGTGTAAATATACCACATCTTCTTGTCATCTGTCAATGGACATTTAGGTTGTTTCCATGTCTTGGCTATTGTAAATAGTGCTGCTGTGAACATTGGGTGCATGTATCTTTTTGAATTAGAGTTTTCTCCGGGTATTAATTGACTTTTTAACCAGTATTTACTAACTTACTCAGTAACCTCAACTACTCCCAAAAAGGAATTGAAACAGCTCTGAGATTTATTGCCTTTTGGTAAATTTGCACATAATAATTGTTACTGCCATTTTCATGGTGTTTAATAGTTTTACAAATGTTTTTATTTACATTAATGAATGTAATACTCATAATCCCAGGAGCAAGGCATCATCATTTTCATTTTTCAGGTGAGCACTTGGGTTCTCAGAGATTTTAAGTGACTTTCCTAAAATCACACAGCTGGTAAATGGCAGACCCAGGAATTGAACCCAGTCTTTTTTAACTCAAAGTCTAGAGCTTTGTTTACTCTATCACCCCTTCAGACATCACTGATCTACTGGCACTGTTGGCTATCTTTTCGAATATTAACTTCCCCAAAATAACCATAAATTGCATGAGATCAGGGGCCATCTTTTCTTTTTCATATCTGATATCCTCCTTCACTCCAACCTGGTGCCAGCTGTGGTGGTTCAATATATATGTTCATTAATAAATCCCATGATGGATAAATTTAAAATATCAGTGGCTGATACTTACTGAGCATGTCATGCACTCCAGCCTCTATTTTGAGCACTTTAAAAACATTAACTCCTCTAATTTCCACCTCAGCCCTATCAGTTGGAGCTTTTATCATCCCCATTTTACAGCTGGGAACCATGAAACCCAGAGAGATTAAGTAACTTGCCTGAAGAACTAGGAAATGGCTGAACTAGAAAGGAAACCCAGGTGGTTTAGGCTGAGTCCCAAGCCCTTGCTCAACACTGGCTCTGAGAGCAGGCAGTTTACCGAGCTCTGTGACCCTCTGTAGGGTTGGATGGCCATGGTCTTACAACCTAAATTCTAATTTGGAAGAACTTCAAGTTGTTGTTTGTTTCGCTTGAAGTTTCTGGAATTATTTCCTTACCTTGAATATAGAGGCTAATTCGAGCCATTAAGCAGGAAGTAAATGCATGGGTCTGGCTACGTGGGGATTCATCTGGCCCGGGGACCGTTCATGTTGGCGGGAGGCTGGCAGGGAAGACAAGCTGTTCCTGGGGAGGCTAAGTGCGGCTGCCCCGAGATGTGCTGTGGTTATACTTCTCACTGATCCTCCTCTGTGTTCTTTCCTCTCTTCTCCCTCCCTTGCACTAAATGAATAAGGAATTGTCCTTCCTCTCTGCAGCAGCTGTATTTAACGAGTGGATAAATGTGAGTACCTTTGTTGGAATTAGTTAGGATTGGGAATGTATGTCATTTTAGAAATTTGGAATGCATATTATAGAAAACGCAGCTGGTGAGGGGAAGGGCACATGTCTAAAGCAGTGGTTCTCAGCCCTGACTCCACTTTAGAACCCTTTGGAACACATTGTTTTCAATGGCCGTGCCTAGGTTCCTACCCCTAGACCCTCTGATGTGATTGAGCAGAGGTTTGACCCAGGTATCAGTGTATTTTAAAACTTTACCAGCTGGTTCTAACACACAACCAGGGCTAAGAACTTCTGGCCTAGGATAAGCTGGGGGAGCCAATTCTTCAATTAATCCAAATATACAAGGATAGCTCATTCACCACAGAGGTCTTTTTTAAAAATCAGCGTAGTTCATCATCATAATTCACCAAGTTAGATTTGGGATTCATAGTTGTAATACTATAATATTTCATGTGTGTTTCGCTCTCAGCCCAATGTGTCCAGAGGAACTCTTCCCTCTCCCTTGGAGAGTTCTGTAACAAAGAATCCAGTCCCCACCCTCCCCAATTGTCTGAATCTCTGTCATCTTTGCCCAAGTGACCCCAGGTGGCAGGTTCAGCCAGCCATCATGACAGATGGTTTGTCCCCTTCAAGAAGACAGGTGCCCAGATATGTGGTGTCTGGCCAGCACCCACTCCAGGACAGCTTCCTGTTGCTTCTGTGTGGGACCTCTCTGACCCCACCACAAGGAAGAGCAGGGAGGGTCCTGTTTTGTGTGCTGATTTCCATATGAGCTGACCCCACACGCATCAGCTTGCTCAGTGGTGTGCTGGACCCAGTTCATTCTAGCTCATGAGAGCACGTCTTTCCCAGCCCCACTCTCAACACTGTCGTGGTGGTACTTGATCAGCCATGGTGGGAGTACTTACACCACAGGAATCAGTGAAACTACAAACCAGTTGCTAAGTATAAGCCCATCACTTCTTTTACCCAGAACTAGCTGTGGGTGAGTAGATAAAGTTTGATTTCAGGCCTCCAGTCTCTGTTTTATGCGGAAACTGTTCTGTAATCATCTATCATCCTTATTCCAAAAGCATCCAAAGATTCTCAAGATTCTCTGCACATATGCACACATACATATGCACACACATGCATGATTCTATCAAAACTGTTCTCTGCCTTTTCATTTAGACTAAAGGGTAAATGATAATGACTCGAAGTGTGACCTGATCAGGAAAATTTGCCTTTTGACAAGGTTCACACATTTAAATAAAAGGAGTGAGTCTCAGAAGGGAGAATGAGGCATCAGCCGGTAGGTGGGATGCATTTGGGAAAGGGGTCCCTGGGACCTTTCCAGTATCTGTGAAACTGTATCACATGGGAAATTATCATCTCTGTGTTGTCAGCCCTATTTGTCCTCTAACATGAGTCAGGCCACTTTGTTTTCCTTCTGTGATTCAGAATGCTTCCCTCCAACCCATGCTATCAGCTGCCTCAAACCTCACTGTCCTGGTGCCTTCCCAGCAAGCTATTGAGGACATGGACCAAGATGAGAAAGCCTTTTGGTTGACCAAGAGCAACATTCCCACCCTAATAAAGTAGGCATCATGTATTTTATTTCTCATGGTAACTTAATGGCATCAATGTGAATGAAGTTCAGTGGAAGGAAGCCACGTGGTCCTTCAGGTCTGTGGGACTGAACATATTCTAGGATCTTTCACCTCCGTCCCCCATTATGGAAGCAGTCAATTTTATTGACAGCCAGCTCTGTGCTAACTGCTTTACAGACAACTTAGTGAATCCTCCCAACCACCCCATGAAATAGATATTATAATTATTCCCATTTTACAGATGTGGAAACTGAGGCACAGGGTAATTAACTCACCCAAGGTGCCATGGCTGATCATTGCAGGGGGAGATTTTGAATCTGGTGTTCTGGCTTCAGAACCTATTCTCTTAATTCAAAATGCCACTGCCTCAAGCACTGATATCTCACGAGAGCCCTCATGGACTGTTGTTTTAGATACCACACGCTACTAGGCACATACGGAGTGGCAGACCTGCAGGCCTTGTCACCTTTGGACATGCTGGCAACGTCTTTGCAGGGCAACTTCCTCCACTTGGCAAAGTCAGATGGGGTAAGAGACCACCATATTTTTTTTTGTTTTGTGGAAACGTGACCTATGTTCACATTGTACTTTTAAATTTTTTCTGTTATGGACATTTCCAAACCTGAGCAAAAATAGACCTAGAATAAAACCTCCATGTAGGTATCAACAATTATCAACATGGGAAAAAAATGAAATAAAAAGAAGAGGAATAGATCAAACAGAGGCCCCTTTACCTGTATAAATATGGAAGAATATGTAAAGAATTTTGATTGTTCCAACACAAATCTAGAGTGACTTTTAAAAATCTGTATCCCCAGATAACTTGTATACAGAAATTTTAAAGTTCACAAATAAAATTAGAAACCGGAGACTTTGAAAATAAAAAAAAAAAACAATATCAACATGTATTGATACACACACACACAGTTACTCTGTAGCAGGGATCCTATAAAATCTGGCTCTCTGCCCACTGGTTGGCCACAGGCTCTTCATGACAGACCACAGACTGATCCAGAAAGGCAAATCTTTCAGTTCTTCTGGGTGAAAGCTGTGCAGTTTCACAACGTTGATTTTTGTGGTTTCCTCTCCTCTTCTCCCACCACTGCCCTTTATTTGAAATTCCTCCAGGAACCCTGGGTGCAGAGGGGGACTTGCATCACCCTGAACATTGTGGTTGGGAGCTGGTTACTGGCAACCTTCTAACTAAGTTGTTACAGATTACTACAGTTTCATATTAAGTTAGAGTCGGTCAACATATATCCTTTGAACACCTACTATGCGCCAGGAACTGATCTGAGTGCTGGAGACAGGACAATGCACAAGGAGGAGCAGGGTACAGAAGCTCACCTTGTGGCACTTACTTCAGTGTGTCAGGGACTTGGATTCGGTCTTCCGGGAGGAAGCTGGCTGCCCTGCTGCATGTGGTGGTGTTTCACAGCTCCTTCTCTGAATCTCACAAGATGAAAATGAAGACTGCTGGGAAGGGAGAACTGCCACTTCAGTGGAGCATGTGCCACAGTCAGAATGTTTTAGAATTGCTGCTCTGAAGCATTTCTGCCTTCCTCCTCATCAGTGATGGCGCTGTGAAAAGGCTTGATGCCTAGACTTACCCAAATGTATGTGCTTTATCAGAGCATTCCTTTTAGAAAGCGGAAAAGAGTTACATACAGTTGCAGGGACTTGTGACATCTTATGATCATTCTAGAGCATCGCATACATATATCAGACAATGGCTGGTTTTCCACTGGTGTTTTAAATCATTGATTCTATTAGCAAGCATTAACCGAACACCCACCCTGGTCAGGCTCATCCCAACTTCTGTAGTTTCAAAGGTAAGTCAACCAAGACCTCTGACCTGGAGGAGCTAACCGTCAAAGACACAGTTGTAATGAGTCCTTTTTTTTTTTAATTCTTATTTTTTATTGAAGCATAGTTGATTTACAATGTTAGTTTCAGGTGTACAGCCAAGCGATTCAGTTATACATATATGTACATTTTTTTTTCGGATTTGTCCCATTACATCTTATAATGAGTCTTTTATTATGCCTGATATAAATGTCCCCTGTAACCAAAAGAGATGGGCAAGGTGGCCAGGAATGTTTGCTTCAGAGCTTCTGCTGATGTGCTCAGGGTGAGGCAAGTCCCCTCTGCACCCAGGGTTCCCAGGAGGAATTCCAAACAAAGGGCAGTGGTGGGAGAAGAGGAGAGGAGACCAGAGAGAGTGGAGCCCAGTTTTGTCATGGTTGGTGGGTGGCTGTGCGAGTGGGCAGGTTAGGTGTTCTTAGCTCCATTCCCTCATGTAATTAATATTCCTGAAAAGTCAGTAACTGTCTGTATTAGTTTGCTAATGCTGCTATAACAAAGAATGACAGACTGGGTGGCTTAAACAGCAGAAATTTTTGTCTCACCATTCTGAAGGCTGGAAGGCCAAGGACAAGGTGTGGGCAGGGTTGGTTGGGTCTGAAGGCTGTGGGGGCAGCAGCTTTCCCAGGCTCTCATCTTGCCTTGTAAGTGGCTGTCCTCGTATTCACAGGGTGTTCTCCCACAGAGCTGTCTGTGTCCACATGTCCTCTTCTTATAAGGACACCAGTTTTACAGGACTAGGGCTCACCCTGCTGACCTCATTTTAACTTGATGGCCTCTGTAAAGCCCTTGTTTCAAATAAGGTCCCATTCTGAGGCTCTAGTGGTTAGGGCCCCAACATATGAAGCCGGGGGACACAATTCAACCCACAACACTATCTACAGTGTTTTTCCAACTGCAGGGTCACCTTAGTGAGCCTCAGCCACCACTTTTTTTAATGAGGTAGAGTGAAGTGGAAGAGAATCAATGACCAGGTATCTCCCACATGGTGGAGGAAAGTATTGTTTCATTTCAATTTTGTATGTGTATGTGTGTGTAATGTCAAATGGCTCACAATTTTAAAATATTTCTGTGTGTCATGGTCCAAAAGTGTGACGGTCACTACTGCTCAAAAAGTGGAACACCCAGAAATAATTTCAGTCCCTAGGTATGCCCTATAAGAACTCACCTTCCCACTGTGGTTTGCATTTACAGAACATCACAATTGAGGGAGCGTCCGTCATTGATGGTGACAACGCAGCCACAAACGGAGTGATACACATCATCAACAAGGTACAGAATCACACCCTCCCACACAGATAGCCCGTCCCCTCCCTGTGTTACTTATCCTCCTGCACAGCATCTTTTGGGGGAAGAAATACTCAGCCTCAATATAAAAGTAACCTGTATTATACTTTATTACTTTTATTTTAAAACCATTTAGAGGCTCTACTCAGTAAGACTCAGTTACTGTTTACTTAGCCTGTATCCTCCAATGGGTCCTATTTAAAGTGTGGCCACATGCATTATATTACTTATTTATGAGAACATCTTACAAGAACCTTAGTATAGGGAAGTCATACATCCTGATGGGATATAATCAAGAACTAGAGGAGAGGTCGCTGGTTATGCATCACTTCTCCTCTCCCCCATCTGCATTAGTGTGCCCTAGAAAAAAATGGGAAAGGGTAGAAAAAGTATTGAGAAATTTGTAAATTTCTTCTAAGATGTGATTCAATAGTATGCAAAGGTATGAAATAGGATAAAAGTTTAATGGGAAGTGAGATTTTAAACTACCCTATAATTTTCAGTTACTATATTAAGATCTTCATTTAAAATTAAAGGAGAATTTAGGATAAATTGGGAAATTCTGAAAAGTGGAAGAATAAAAAAGATAATTAACTAATTTCATTTTAAATAAAATTATTCTCACTTGGCACTTATATACTCACTTTTTTAAGTTACAGAAAACATTAACTATTTCTGTCCAGAAAAGAGGCTTTTTGTAAGACTTCTGAGTGCAATACTTTGTAAAGACATTGCGATTCTCTTGTCTTACCGAAAGGCTCTAGAGAATACAACACTTTTTTGAGTAAGTTATATGTCACTTGCAGGGAACTATGCTGGGCTTATAGCTTCATTTATCAAAAGGCAACAATCCTTATCAGTACTTTTCTCCTCCAATACTGGCTTTCCAAAATACTAAAAAAAAAATAAATTAAAAAAAAAAGCTTTTTTTTTTTCCTTTTTCAATCTAAAAAAAAAACTTTTTAGAAAAAACATAAAGTTATGTTTTCTTCTTCTTACATTTACATTTTTGATGATCACAACCTCATTAGTAAAATGGTACCTCAACCCATCTCCTATACGGAGCGTTACTATCACGGGAGCCAGCCCCAGACCCATCTCCTCCAGGAAGCCTTCCCTGATCCCCACAGCCCCTATCACCAAGGTTGACATAGTGCCAAGAGGGTAAGTTCTAGGATCATACAGAATGTGGGTTCAGGCACAGCTGTGTAACTTCGGGCAAGTTACATAAGTTCTCTGAACCTCATTTTTCTTCCCCTGTGAGGATGAAACAACACCTTCTCTCTGAATGTCTACTGCCTAGTGAGACCTCAGTAAATGTTGTTTTTATTCCCTCTTCCTTCCTCTGAAATCCTGTGGGATTTCTTGATCTGGAACTCATTTGGCTGGCATAACTGTGCTCGTTTGGACAGTTGCTCTTTATGGACTGGGTGGTGAGCCCCTGTATGATGGCATGTCCTAGAGGGGTGGAGCCGCATCTTCTCCGAGTCCCTCAGCAGCATTACCACCTCGCCTTGTGTACGGTAATATTGGAACGATTGACAGCCTGCTAGGGCCAGGCATTGTGCCAAGTACCATGCATCGCATTATCTCATTTGATTTTTACAACAGCCCTAATAAAGTACGTGCCATTCTCCTCACTTCTCAACTGAGGGTCCTCTTGGTTAAGTAACTGGATTGAGGAAGAAGTTTATGTGAACACAGAGATTCATGGATGTGTGTCAACTGCTCTGGGTTGCACTGGCTCCCTAAGCAACTCCTTCTGTACCTGTCCATTGGACATTGTGTTCACCCTCATCAGGGCCACCATGAACAGTTGTGCGGGGTTTGCCCTGCCTAGAGGTGTCTGGTCTAAGGGTGGTGTGGGGCTGAAGTCCAACCCACTTCATTCCCCAAGCTACACACCCCTGTTTGGTCTTGCAAACTATCAGAGAAAAGGGTATGATTTGTAAATTTTCAGAGACCCTCATAATCGCATATTGTGATGTGACTTGAACCTGTGTGTTGGAGAGCAGCAAATCCTACCAACATAGGCTAACAGAATTTTGGGGTTTTCTCTCCCAGGTCCTAGTTCCCCAGAGAGGTCTAACTGGCTCCTTACCAAACCTGCTAACACGGCTGGACCAGATGCCTGACTATTCCATCTTCCGGGGCTACATCATTGCAAGTATCATGTTCTCTGCATGGCCCTCTGCTCAGGTTACCTGGGAACGGGAGTCCCTCACACAGTCCTGCCTCTTTCCTTCACAGCAATACAACCTGGCAAGTGTGATCGAGGCTGCTGACGCTTACACAGTGTTTGCTCCAAACAATGATGCCATTGAGAGTTACATTCAGGAGAAGAAGGTCGCAACTCTGGTAGGTATTAGCAACAATACCCTGGGAAATTATTTCCTAGAAATTCAAACACGTAACATTTTTCAGTCGATCAACCATGTACATTTTACTCTTTCATCAAAACTTCTTTGTCAAATCCAGATATTTAACATAAACTTGTGCAGAGACTCTGTGTACGCAAACCTTCCCCAGGCTAGAGCTGCTCATATATTTAGTTCGTACCCCTGGAAGCACACACTCAGGCTGTATACACAAGGAGGCAGGTGTCCCAGGGACCTAGAAGCATCTTCATGGCTGCCCCTCCTCCCGTCCCTGGCTTCTCCCTGGTCTCGCGCAGCAAGCTGTCAGCAGCTGGGACCTAGTGGGAGTGGACTGTCTCTGTCGTCCTCCTATTCTGCCCTTCTCTATCTTCCCTGGTTCCTAACATCTGGGGGTAAACGTCAAAATTTATCAAAGGATTTTGTGAAATAATAAAAAGCTCAGTCCTGCCACTCTGGTTCAGAACCCTTGGAGGGATCTCCATTTTCTGAATGACTAAGTCTAAACTACCTCCCCAGGTACTTAGGGCCTCCAAAGCTCGCCATAATTACCTTCTATTCAGTGCTGACTCCAGAATTTCCATTTAGAAGGATCCCAGGGGTTGTCCCACCCCTAGCCCATAGTGAGAGGACAAGTTTCAAACTGTGTTTGCACAGCTCTATTTAGGGTGACTGAGATGAGGATGCTAAAAAGATGTGGGCTGATACTTGAAGTCCCCCTAAGCCACCCTTGGGCTCACTGATGTCTCCCACCCATTCTCTGCAGAAACCATATGGTCTAACCAGAGTGATATATAGACCCTAAAGAAGGCAAAGGTGTGTTTGGTGCCTTTGCTCCTATGTACACACACATGCACACACATATAGACACACACACCCTCAGGAAGGCTGCCCTTCCTCCTCCTCCACCTCCTGACTCCTCCCTACCCATTCTTCCAGTCCAGTCTCACCTCCTCCGGGAAGCAGGCTCTAGACACTGGAGCTGCAGACAGTCTCTCCTGACTCTGACTTCAGACTGTTGGTACACCTTTCAGCACGTAGACACCCTGGTGTAAGGAATTGTCTTTTCAGCTGGGTGGGTCTTAGCTCTCTAATTAGATTACAAGTCTTTGAAGGGAGGAACGGTCTCTTCGATTTCTGTAACTGGCATGTTGAACAAGCAGAACTCCTGGGATGGAATTGAAAATCGTCTTTACTGTGTCTCCCCATCCCTTTGAACCTGTTCTGTGGGGAATATTCTTTTCCTGCCCTGGGATAAAACCTCAGGCAATCCCACAGTCTTTCTGTTTCCCCCAAAAGTTGCAAACACACTCTCACTTAAGTTAAAAAAAAAAAATCCAGCTCCTTGTATTAGTCAACATTTTGAATTAGATTTAAAATTAAATCTTCTTCCCTCACTGTTCCATGCTCAGGCTTTATCCAGACAGTAAACTAGAGGGGGCTTGGTCCTTGAATCGATCAGGGTCCATCAGGAGACAGAAAATGTACCAGGGAGAGTTTAATATTATGAATTGTTTATTGGGTATAAAGCTATATAAGTATAGTTGAAAGGTTAAAAAAAAAGAGATATCACGGAACCATCTATGACCCCAAAGGCTGGGAGATCAGAGGGAAGAGGTCAGGATAACTAAAGCTTAGAAACATAGGGGAGCCCCCAAGGAGCTGTAACTCAGACCTCAGAGGACGGGGTGCCATTCAGCTGGTGTCTCTGACCTTGGAGGAGGGTCCAAGACCCAGGCCTCTAGGATGGGGCATTGCCCAGCGAGTGCTGGCATCTTGGAAGAGGGAGGGACATGATAAATCCAGTCTGGGAGTGACAGGCATCAGCTACCACTGCCTTGGTGAAGAAGTAGGCTGGGGGATGCCCATAGGACCAGAAAGCACAGAGGAAGCAGAAATCCTGCTCCCCACTTCTGCTCCAATGGGCCTCACAGTCTCCTCTAGCACTTAGCGCTGGCAGAACCTAGCAGGAGCACTGGCAAATGGGGAGGGCAGACTGTGGTCCCAGCCCCAGCCGCAGAAACGAGGTAAAGGGTAGCTTGGAGCTGAGAGACAGTAACTTAATTTACCTTCTCTCTTTCCCCATGAGATGAGGCTTCTAGTCCCTTTCCTGATCTCACTGAACTCAGTTTTAGCCTCACCAGGTTTGCAGTGGAGGGGCAGGACCTGTTAGTGATCAGGAGTAGACATTAAGAGGGTAGGAAGGTTGTTACCTCACTGGTACCATCTTGAGATGCCATTGCTCTCTGGGCCTGGTAAGTGTCTCAAAGCTCCCTCGCTCGCTCTCTCTCTCAGGTTCTTTGGAGGCCACCACCATCCCTGGTGGTCTCATACTGTACCTGAGTGCCTGCATCTGTTCCTTCAGCCACTTATTTCCTTTCTTCTGGGGAGGCCTGTCTGCCCTCCTAGACAGCCATCTATAGGATAAGACCTAAGGCACCAGCTGTCTCAGACACAGCCACCCATCTGGTCCATGCACGCCCTCATCCCAGGTCAATGCTGGGGCTGCAGGGCTGTCCCAGGGTGGTGACAGCCTTCCTGCTCCACTGGGGATCAACCCACCGGGAGTCCCTGGCCCAAGACTGCTCAGGCCTGAGCAAGACCCCACAGACCACCCTCTCTGCAGGGGACACAGCTCTAGCCCTTGGCATCATCCCATCAACCCTCCTCTCATGACCCCTGAGATGAAAGGCAGGATGGGGTGGAGACTCTTCACAGCAGTTCTCACCAGAGAAACCAACTTTAAAATCCTGTCCTCGGTCTGGGTTTTAGGGTCACATAATTAGTTCTTCACCATCCGACATGGAAAGTTTGCGAGTCCTGCAAGGTGCTCTGTCTCAGGTTTAGTATTTATTATCCATTGTGCCCTGATGCCTCAGTCAGAACTTCCAGATCAACTGGCTACTGCTCTTGCAACCCCCACAGTGCCCAGCACAGCGGCGTAGCCCAGCTAGTGCCCGGGGCCTGGCCTGTGGTTGACTTTCTATCCTATGTGTCGTCCAGGAGGAGGATGTACTCAGGTACCACGTGGTCTTGGAGGAGAAACTGCTGAAGAATGACCTGCATAATGGCATGCACCGGAACACTATGCTGGGCTCCTCCTACCCGCTCGGCTTCTTCCTCCGGAACGACCAGGTGCGGTCCTCTCCCTGAAACCGGGCGTGGGTGTCTCCCGTCATTTGCACTCACTTCTGAATCGGGCACTCCCACCAGCACTTCTTAAGCCTTGTCAAGGGAAGATAGTTGTCTGTGTCTCGCTGGAAAGCACTGACTCAGCCAGGCCGTGAGGCTCCCCCCAACTCCCCCTGTCGCCAGCCCCCGGATAATCAGTGTGGCCCGACAGATGGCAGAAATGGATCCCAGCAGTCACAGGTGCCCTTCTCATACCAATTCCCAGCAAACCGACAGACAGTCCCCTAGCAGTCTCCCAGATGGACGGGAGCCTGGCAGCAAAGGTTACCTCCCAGGAAGTGCCATTGACTCCAGGGTCTGAGGAGAATGACATACAAACGACCCAACAGCCAGATGGATGAATGTTGTTCTCTCTGCTTTATACATTTGACACCACGTCAATGCAGCACAGACTGCAGTCCTAGGGCCAAACGACCCCCACACCTGTACGCCAGCACTTCTCTCACACGGCCGCTTAGCGCTTAAGATGTTCAGAACCCATAAAAAGGAAGTAGGGAGATTATATAAAAGTCTATTTAATTATTTCAGACATCATGTGGGAGGATCAATCTATGAAAACCCAACAAGAAACAATGTAAATCTAGTAAATTCTTATAAGAAAAATTAATAAAAACTGTTTAATGTAAACTAAATGCTAGATGAAAGTGAATAAAATTTAATTACACATTTTCAAGCAATAATATTCTTTATAAAAATGCAGTTTAAAAACCAATTTTCTCAGTGGTATCGTCATTGAATCACAAGTAAATTTTGTGTACAGTTTTTTTTTAACATGCTTGAGTTAAAAATAAGTCTGGTTCTTCATTACTTAGGGAATAATCTAACTCCAAATATTTTCCTCTGATGCCTGCAAATATCTTACCTATTGTGTCATAATTTTGAGAAGATCCTTTTAAATACATTTTATTATTTTTCCAGGTAAGGCAGGTTTTTGTTTATAAAGATCTTACATTTTTGTTTTGTTTTTATGTGTATCATCTTTAATTTCACCATGTAGAAATGAATATTCCCATGCAGATACTTGAATCAATTTCAATTCTATCATGTTTATTTTCCATTTGTTTGGAAAGCCTTTGATCTAGAGTTTGTTGGTTTTTTTTTTTTTTTTAACAACAGAGGCTTTATCTTACAATAGACAAGTAGTTCAAAGTTACAATATACAGACGACAATAGAAGTTTAGCTTTTACTGATACTCATTTACTCTCTCTTAGGACAATGGAGATATAGAAAAATGCTCTCTAAATGAGTGGACTTGTGTTCAGTTCAAACTTTTAATGCAGCTCGTAATTCTCCAGATACATCTTGCAATAAGAACAATTCAGACTTTTTTTTTAATGCCAAGTTAATAGTATTACTGCATCAGAAGTTCTGCTATTTTGATATTTTGAAATAGCTCAGCATATTGGAATTCTACAGATTTGTGTTGCACTTACCATTTGACACCAGGAATGGCTCCCTGCTTCTTGTCCAAATCTACACAGACCCTGGACCCTTCTGTGGACCTGAGCCATGATTTATCCCAACATCCAATGGAAGTTCATTTGACTCCAAGTAAATCATAAGGGACTTTAACATTCAGTGGAAGTTCAAGTTTAAAACACTTAGGAAGAGTCACTTTAATCTTGATGCAGTGGGGAGTTTGGGGGATGTTGTTAATTATTTTTAAACCCTTGTTAGATATAAACTTGACATCGGTTTAGTACCATAAAGAATACCCCTGTCTCCCAACCTCAGCCCTGGCTGCACCTACACATGCACACACAGCCCCAATTTTTCAAAGAACCATATGTTTTCAGTTATATTAGTTACATTAATGAATTAGTGGCTTTAATAATTTTGCATTAAGCAATCATTAAGACATCCTCCCACGAAAAATCAAAACAAAACAAATTACAACTCAAAGTTGATTTTGAGTTAGCAGCATTTAGATACTGACTTAGTCCCTGTGTCTTGGATGCTTACAGACACAATAGGTAGAGACAATACAAACATACCATGAACCTCAAAGAAGCCCGAAGGGAAACATGGGGTAATTGTGACCTCTGAGCAGTCTCCACACACAGGAAAATGATGCGAGCTGGTGGAACACTTTTTACAAACCCTGAAACACTTCAATATGCTAGTTATTTTTATTCTGATGTAACAATCACTTCACCTTACTGAGTGGTGCTTGCCAGTTAACCAAGAAGTAGAGAGATGCTGAAAGGACACTGAGTTTCATTCTCCACGTCTTGGTTTTGGGAGGCTTCCACACCTCCAGGACCGCCAGTGACCAGCGCCGTCAAGCACATCCATGGAGCCATTTTTCCAAGGGCACTCACATCATGATCATGAGTCAGAATTTCTTAACAAAAACCAATCATCTGAAGGAGAGAGAGAAACCTTAGAGATTACCTGGAACAATCTCTTCCTTTTGCAAAAGAGGAAATTGAGATTCAGAGAGGAAAAGCAGCTGGCGCAAGCTCACACAGCTAGAAGGCGCCAGATGCAGGGCTGTTACTCAGACTCCCTTCTCCTGGGCCAGAGCTCTTCCCACTGCAGTATGCCACCTTCCAGGTGAATACTAGAGTACCTCCTAGGCTGTTGTCATACTGATACCCATCCCCATCTTCCCTATTTCCCTTAAAATGACTATAAGAAAAACTTAGAATTAATCCTCTTGTTCACAGCTCTACGTAAATGAGGCCCCGATAAACTACACCAATGCAGCCACTGACAAGGGAGTGATCCATGGCTTGGGGAAAGTTCTGGAAATTCAGAAGAACAGATGTGATATTAATGACACAACTGTCATCCGAGTAAGTTATAGCCAAGGCCAATGATGCAACTGAAGAGTGCTGGCTTCTTGTTTTATAATTTTGAAAGCACAGGACTCATGTCATAGAGTGTCATAGGGTGAATATCCTTGAAAGCTGAGGTGTGTATTCAGCCGTGGCTCTGCAAAAATAAGTGAGACTAGTGCCCTGCATGTCTGGGAAAGGCTGCCCGCAGGGCTGTGTTGAGCAGGATTCTGAAGCTGTGGTCTTCCTCGAAGGAAAGTATGCCAGGCCTGGCAGGAAGGGGGCACGGTGCACCCATGGAAGGTTTTAGCCAAGCCTAGTCTAGTTGGAGTGAAAAGATGGAAATGGATCCTTTCAGTATAATACAGGATGCAGTAATGGAGACTTTTATCTCCATGGGATAGTGTAGGATCTTTCAGTGACATTTATTGGGCACTGTTTACATGCCAAGCACTGCTCTAAGCATTTTACGAGTATTAACCCATATAGTCCTCACAACACCCTACAGAGAAGGTACTATTACTATACCCATTTTGCAGATGGGGAAAATGAGCCACAGAGAAGTTAAGTAACATACCCAGGATCACAGAGCTAGCAAGTGTCAGAGAAGGAGTTTAAGTTCAGGCAGTCTGGCCCCAAAGCCAGAACTGTGAATGACCACACTCTCCCGTCCCATAGGTGCCAAGCTAAGAACTAGTCACATTGGCTTCCCCCTGTTTTAGGAGCAGGTCACACTCGAAAATGTCTGTCATTCTCATCTTGTGCTCTTTGTTTTATAATAGTGTATGTTATCTCCACGCTGAACCCTCAGCTGGACCATGTGCTCCCAAGGCTGAGCACTGTGTGTGATGCATCATTTACTCTCAGAATCTGGCCCGATTCACTAAAAAGTGGGTTTTCAGTAAATGAGGATTGTTGTTAAAGGGATTAGGACTTAAATGAGAGAAGACCTTGACAGATTACAGGATTATTAGCATCAGAAGTATATAGTGGAAGGGGAGGAGGGAACAATTAGGAGTTTGGGATTAGCAGATACAAACTGCTATATATAAAATGAACAACAAAGTCCTACTGTATAGCACAGGGAACTATATTCAATATCTTATAATAACCTATATTGAAAAAGAATATGAAAAAGAATATTTGTGTGTATAGATATGTATGACTGAATCACTATGCTGTACAATGTAAATCGGCTATACTTCAGATTTTTACAAAAGTGTATAGTGAAGACAGCAACGTGCCAACATCCAGGACTGGGAGTAGTTGAAGTGCTTGTCTCAAAGGACATTAAAAGAATTGATCAGATGGGCTTCTGATTTTCAATTCTATACCTTAAAACCTTCAGCTTGGAGGTCTGGAAAATATTTACAGCCTTGTTTGGAATAATGATAATAACTATGAAATGTTCACTTTGCCTCTGTTTTAACAAGGGAAAGTGTGGGAAGTGTCCTCAGCCAATCTGCCCATTTGGAACTAAACCACTAGTAAGTATTTTGCCTGCTTCAATGTAATAGTTTACAGATCCCAGGGAGGTCCAAATTAGAAAATAAATCTCAAGCATATCTCATTTCTTTGCCCTCATTCCTTCACTGGGTTTTAATTTAATTTTACTTTCTATATTGTATGCATCTTTCTGAAGTCTTGAATCCATTTTTTTGGACCAAAGTAAAATTTTCATTAATAAATAAACAGAAACAGCATTCATTTCAACCAATGCACACGCAGGAAGGGATTTTTCACCCTCTATGTCTTTCATATCTCAGTAGCCAGTTGAGCACTGGAGCAGGAGATCTTATCAGAGGAGGCAGACTTCACATCCACACCATATTCAGCCAGGATGAATTCCACCAGCCTGACTCCCTTTTACAGTGGAAGTTACAACTAACTTGCTCTAAGAAACACGTGACAGACTTGGGGGGAGGTATATGTCTTTGAATTAATTACCCAAGAATAGTGTTTTTTGTAGCTATTTATTGTGAAAGCTACTTCTTTTACATGAATTTACTGGACGATGCCCCAACCATTACAAAGAATAAACGCTCACGCACCCTCCACAGCATGACAGTAATTTACAACAGTAAAAACACTGTCTCTCACTTGAGTTTTCATTTAATCTTGAATATTGTGAGTCTTTGTAAACAGCCTTAATCTTTTCTGAGGCCAAGGCAGAATATCAATCAATCAATCAATAGAAACCAAGCCTCAGCTCAATCAATGTGTGGTGTTAGAAGGACATTTTTATCAGGTTTACACTAGGATTCTATCTGGCTTGAGTTCATCTTCTAGAGAAAAGTTCTTTTTACAGATTACCCCCCAAAGGTATAATTATCTTATATTTTGCCACCTGGTGTTCTGGCAGCCAACATTGTGTTTTGTGTTTTCTGTCTTATGAAGCAACTCCAAGAAGCCAGCCCCCTCCCTTCCCAGAACATTAGCTAACATCAGTTAGTGAGACAGCCCCCTCCCTTCCCAGAACATTAGCTAACATCAGTTAGCGAGACAGCAATGTATCACCCACCTACTTGCTTTTAGAAACTGAAAAACTTTTTCCTAACTGAGGAATATAATAAATAATATAATCATTCTTATTTCACAGGGTGAAGAGACAAGGAGATGTCTGTATACCATTTATTTCATGGGCAAGCGATCCCTGTTCATTGGGTGCCAGCCAAAATGTGTGAAAACTGTCATCGTGAGTATAATGATTTAGTCAGCCTTGTAATTATTGCGGCAGCATTGAGAAATTTAATGTTGTACTTTGCAAAGTGCCTTTGCCCGTATCCTTTCTGCCATCTCCTCTTCTTCCTCCTCATTATCTTCATTACCATTGTCATTCAAAGTAGCAGTAGTGGTAGCACTGAAAGTCAGGACAGCTCTCTAAGTCAGCACATTGGTGAAAGCTGCAGTATTCCATTGCGTGATGAGGAGATCGAGGGACTGAGAGGCTAAGAGGATTTCCCTGTTCTTACAGCAGGGTGAAATGCCCTGTGTGCATGCTTGTAAGCAAAAGAGAAAAGAAATGGGCAACTCCTTAAGGAAAGAGAACATGCATTTAGAAAGTGGGACCCCAGAGCTAGGTACCTCTGAGCTGTTGCTTTGCAATCTGCAGGAAAATTCCTTATGACATCCTGCCCTTCTTTCCCAGATTAGACATAGCCCCTGCTTACCATATAGAGGCAAGGTGGTTTGGCTCTTAAGGTGTGGATCTTGGGGCTGACAGGAGATTTTGCCTGTTAATCCACTCAAGGATAAAGGCAGGCTCCCAGAGCTACCTAGGGGGATGACAGACAGTAAACAAGGAAGTAAACAAGGGTTTTATTTCAAATCAAGGTGAGATCCATGAAAGTAACGTTCTTTAGGTTGAGGGGAATCTAAAGGAATGTTTCTCCAAAGAAGCTGAGATCTGGAGAGGGAGAAGGAATTAGCCTGTTAAGCACAGGGAAGAGAGTCCCAGGAAGAAGGGGAGCTGTATGAAGACCCAAACAGCTGGACGTGTTCAGGGCTGGAGGACCAGTGTGGCAGGAACCTGGTGAGCAGTGAAGCCTTCCTTGATGGGAGACATAGGCAGGCTCATGCCATATAATACCGGGGAGACCATTTGCTTTTGAGAGGTGTAGCAATTATGAGGATGACTATGCTTTAGATAGATACTACCAAGTTGAGAATTCCTTTAAATAAAAATGGAGTATTCGTGGAAGCATTTTTAAATAGGCCATCTAGCATCGTGCTAAACAGGATCTTCGTTAAATACACTTACACATATTAAGATTATGGACCAAGTGGATGTTGCTAGTATCTCTGGGAAATGAGAATATTTTTTATACCTTGCTGTATCGAGTAAATCTTTTATAACTAGTATTTACTGATTTTTAATCAGAAACGCAATAAAACCTGGTTTTCCTTTTGAAAGAAAAAAAAAAAAAAAGAACAAAGGCAGGCCCAAGGGCTTCCCTGAACTACAAGAAAGTCATTCACAGAATGTCAGAGGGCTCACCCACCTGGGCCTCCCACCTTCAGCACCAGATGAAATAACATACAACGCAAAGGGTCCGAGTTTGGGGACGGCGAGGGCCCCTCTGGCATTTCTTGGCTTACTCTTTACTTTGTTCCTGCTGCCTCTCCTTTCTCACTTTTCTTCATCCTCTACTCCTGCTTGCCTTTTTCCTTCCCCTCCTTCCCACCTCCTCGGCAGAAGCCTCCATGCTGTTCCTGGCACCCTTGGGAATTGCATAGCCTCACCTGGTTCTCAGGGGACTCTGTCCCCGGTCCTCACAATCCCCTCCATGTGGGGTCAAAGCTACAGGCACACATCTAGTCCCACCTGCTGGAGTTGTGCACCTCAGCTGGATGAAACCAGAGGGTGGAAGGGTAGCCCTGTCCCAGTCCAGCCCGGTCCTTCCGTTCCAGACGAGAGAATGCTGTGCGGGCTACTTTGGCCCCCAGTGCCAGCCCTGCCCAGGGAGAGCTGAGAACGTCTGCTTTGGGAACGGGATCTGCTTGGATGGAATCAATGGCACGGGCGTGTGTGAGTGTGGAGAGGGCTTCAACGGGACGGCCTGCGAGACCTGCGCGGAGGGCAAGTACGGCATCCACTGCGACCAAGGTGTGATCCCTCGCCCCACCCACCCAGGCGGGCTCCCACAACCAGCCAGATGTGCAGGAGAAAAGAGTGACTCTGCATGCGCTCCCTAACCGCTGGCCTCCAGGGAAGGCTGGGATCCCCTGTTATCACATGAATCACAGGAGCTTCTGTGTTGTGTAATCTGCATTGGCAGGGATTCCACACAGTTTCAGCCACTAACCTGGACCTGCCAACCCACCCACATTTCTGCATTTGCCTGCCTGCACTGGTCCTCATGGGTATACTCTCAGTTTTGGACATCACTCGATAGTTTGAAAAGCAGCTCTGTGCACATTAATTCATCTAATACACACAGAAACTGTATATACTTGAGTAGTCTGATCTCTGTTTTACAGATGAGGATCTTAAGGCAAAGAGGTTGAATGGCTTCCCCCAGGGTCACACCTGATGAAATGTGAATGCATGCTTGCTTCACTCAAAGCCTTGTTCTTGAATCATGTTCTTTGCATGAAGATCAATCTGTTGATTCATCCTCAGCCAGCCACATGCTCTAAGTTTGTTTTCACAAAAATCGTGATCTAGTTTAGCTGAGTCATCTGCATTCTCTCATCCTGACTTTTTTGTGCCCAGGGACAAACACCTATGAGAGGGTTGACTTGGGAGAAGGGGTTTCGTAATCCATGAGAAAACAAAGTATTTTTTCTACCTTATAGTAAAAACCATACCATTAACCTGGCTATCACTGTTTTCTCATTAGTTAGTCAAAGCCAGACAAAGTCAGTATGTAACTGAATCATTGTAATCAGGCCCTATATTATATAATTGGCATTGTAGTGCTGATTTTTTCTATGTTATATGGAAGAATTATCTACCTACACTTATGCAGGATTTCCTCACCTAGGATCCATAGATGACCCTCACAGGGTCCAGCAAACCCCCAAGGCTGAATGCTTTTTCCTAAGGAAGGTGTCCTTCGCTTTCACTCATGACACTGCTGAGTAACAAAAATCAGCATTTCTGTGTTGAAGAAGGCAGTGCCATGCCGGGTTTATAGAAACTACTAGACATTTTTCTGAAGTCTACTCTTAGGGAACAAACATGGTTCCATCCCCAGGGGTCCCACATAACCTCAGCCAAGGATACAATCACACTGCTTGGGTCATTGCCCCACAGTGCTATATGTTCCCCAAGTGGTGGTTTTGGTTGAAGCATGACCTGGTTCACATATTAGCCCTCTCTATTCTGCCTCCTATGCCCCTGCCCTTCCTGAGAATCCAGCCCTCCCAGTAACAACAGCGACCACCTGGGAGCAGATTGAAGAATTAAGTGCACCAAAGTGAACCTTTGTATTAAGTGATAAATGAGTTGTTGAACACAGGTCAGAAGTCTGACAATGTGTGGGTGTTTTTCCATTTAGCATGTACTTGTGTCCATGGGAGATGCAATCAAGGACCCTCCGGGGATGGCTCCTGTGACTGTGACGTGGGCTGGCGAGGAGTGAAATGTGATAGTGGTAAGAGCCAGCCTTTCGACACTTACGATCTGTTCTTAGCCTCCCTTCTCAGCAGCTACATATTCTTCCTCTAAAATAGAAATGACATCCTTATGTCTTCCTTTGGCAATAAAGTAATTCCTGCTTGCAGCAAAAAAGTTTATAAAATAGAAGCAGAAAGAAGAAAACAAAAATTACTCATACTCCCAAGACAGGGAAAAAACTAGTCTTAGTGTTTTGTTTTAGCCTTGCAACCTTTTTCTAGGCATATAGATGTGTGCGTGGGGCTGTATTCTACACAGTTTTGTAACCTACTTTTTCGCTTCACAATATAAAATCAATATCTTTCCATGTGAATAAAAATAGAGAAATATTTTTTCTTAATTTCTGCATAATATCCCATTATCTGACTACCATACTGCTTAAAATCAATTTTCTGCTATCGCAAACAGTGCTGCAATGAGCATCATATATACGTGTATGTGTGTGTGTGTGTGTGTGTATAAATATACATGTATATATTTGTATTTGTCTTATTAAATAATTTTGTTAAATTCCTTCAGATGGGATTTCTGAGTTAGAAGTTTGCACTTTGGGGGAAAAGTTTGCTGCTTATTGCCAAGTTTTCCAAAGATTATATCAATTTGTTTTTTCACCATTGGGGTCTGAGCAGGCCCATTTCCCCCACCCCCACTTCTCTGATGGTTCCTAATGTGCTCCAGGTTAGAGTGATGAGAAGGAAGAGAGTTTTAGGCTGAAAGGAACTCCTGGAATAGTACAAAGAAGTGGGAAAGCTCTGCACATTTACAGAATCCAAAGACTGCAGAGTGAGAGGAATATAGGGAAAAAGAGGGAAGTCAGATGAGGACAGGCTAGAGGTATAGGTGAGAGTCAGATCCCCAAAGGCTAAGGATGGTGGACCTTCTGCTAAAGCCAACGAAAAGCCTGTCAAGGGTTTTGAACAGGGCAGCAATCTGATCTGATCTGTTCTGCATTTTAGAAACATCATTCTGACACTAGTTGGAGAGAGTACCGTCTGGAAGCAGGTATCAGAGTCCCCCTCTTCCGGAGTAGGGGCTGGGGATGAGTCTCAGATGCCTGCCAGCCCAATGAGGGCTCCAGGGATGTGGGGTTGTCAGAGGGAGTGCTTTTGCCCAAAGCTCAAGGTGATGCTAAAATCAAGGGAACACAGATTTGACTGAAACACTCAAGTCAGAGATGCAAATGGCCCCAAGACAAGGAGACATTCTGGAGCAGATATCAAATGCTGGGGTGCAGAGCCAGGGTTTAAGAGGGCCTGGGAAAGGGGATTAGGAAGCAATGGGCTCACATAAACAGGAAGACAGCCTGGGAGAATCCCTAGAATAGATCAACGCATCAGTGACAGCCAGGGATAATCTGGAATAATGTATCATAAATTACCCTTGGCTATCATTTATATGCTGATAAAAGCATGGTGCATGGGAGAACCAACCACATTTAAAGGGACAGGGAACAGCCTGGAGGCTGTGACAGGTTTTCAGGAGGCAGTTAATCAGTCTGAACTAACACAGTGGCCTGACCATGGCAGGGAAAATGAAGGCACTTCATTGTCAGATGAAGTAGAATCAGGAGCACATGGCGACTGGAGCTGCAGAAGAAAGGAAGAGGGAGGGAGGGGTCAACTGTGTGGATGGTGGATCGATTTAGGAAGAGAAAGTTGGGAGGTAGTGCTGTTTGGGGGTGGTTGGGTTTGAGGTGCCAGAGAACATCTGGGTGGAGATGCCCAGGAGGTGTTAGCTCATTCATTCATTCATACATCAGGTACTTGCTGAGCTGGCATTCATCAGAGGCTGGCGGTACACTAAGGACTCTGCACTGAGCAGGGTGTGGTCCCTGCCCCAGTAGTTTGGAGTCTGGGGAAGATGCTGACAGGTCCCAAATGCTGTCGCTGTACAGCAGGCAGTTGGATTTGTGGGTGTAAGACTCAGGAGTGAGGTTGAGGCTAGAGATATAAATGTCAGTAAGGAGACAGACATGTATAACTTTGCACCATGAAGGGGAAGAAAGCAGGGCCAAGGACAGGCCACCAGACTGCCTCCCCTTCCTGTTTTCTCTATTGTGAAAGCAGACCCCAGCCCGCCCCCAGCTGCTCACCCTCTCAGCCTCCCCCTCCCTCTCCCTACTACCAGATGTAAATTATTCCAGCCCTCCGCACCCCCACTCCTGCTGCTCCCCTCACCAGTAGCCTTGTGATCCATCTCTTCCACCTGTCCTATTTCCCTCCATTCCAAACTCCATGTTGCTGCCAGACAGAACTTTCTAAAACATAGGCATCTTAGTCCGTTATGGCTGCTATAACAGAGGACCACAGACAGGGTGGCTTATAAACAATGGGAAGTCATTTCTTACAGTTCTGAGGCTAGAAGTCTGAGATCAGGGTGCCAGTGTGGCTGGATTCTGGTGAGGTCTCTTCTGGGTTGCAGACAGTCATGTTCTCATGTTCTGGCAGGAGTGATAAGGGCACTCTCCAGGGTCCCTTTTCTAAGGGCACTAATCCCATTTGTGAGGACTCCACCCTCGTGATCTAATCACCTATCTAAGTCCCCAGCTCCTAATACCAGCACATGCAGTTTCAACAGATGGATTGGGGGGTGAAGGGGTGGAACACAACCATTTGGACTATAGCAGTATTGTTTTCCACCCTCTCCCCAGGACTTGACAACCTGCTATGAGTCTTCATTGCCTCCAGGAGAAATACCTTAGCAGGGTGCAGTACAAAGCAATTCACCAGCTGGCACTCACCCAGTTTTCTAGCCTGGTCTCCAGTGCACACCCTGTACTAGGAGCTTCTGCTCTAGTAATGGAAGTAAATGTTCAGTTGTGTTCCAGAAATTGTGGTATAGGAGTGCAAAGCAAAGTGCTTCTAGACCAGACTAGACAAACTTGTCCACTTACAAACTCAGTCCCAAGCCATGTCAGACATCACTAATTAATCATTGCACTCCTCCGTCTGAGGCCAGCCTAGGGCCACCAACTCCATCCTTCTCAAAAGAGTGTATTACATAGTTACTATCAATTAACTGAAGTTGGCTCACAGGTTTAGAGCAGGTTTCAGAGAGGAGAATCTAAAAAATGACTGGAATTTCAGAGACAGAGAATGGAGAGAGGTTTCCAGTTTCAAGGACTAGCACACATAAAAGCAGAGAATTGCTTTGCACCTACTCTAGCCCATTGGAGCCTGTAAATGTTCCCTCTGACACAAAACAGACCACTTTTGCAGCCAGGTCTCTGTTTTTGGACTTGCTCTGCAACTTGGCCAGACCTAATATTTCTTTTTCAAAAGCTCTTAGCCTGAGCAACCTGTCCAAAGGGTGCTTTTTCCTCATCTCTTAACTATTTCTTTCTGGATCCTTCCCTGCCAGGAAGTATCCATTAGCTGGGCATCCAAGAGCAAGAACCTAATGCTGCTCCAGGAAACTTAGGAATTAATTCAGCAGATAGGTAGTGAATACTTGCTGTATGCCAGGCTCTGAGCTATTTCTGCACATGTAAAAAAATTTTTTTCATATTATAATTAGGTGTTTGCTTATTTGTATCACTTCATAACAAAATGATGACAGACTAGAAAGGAAAAAGAACATAGAAAGTATAAATAAAATAGAAAATCAAGCCCGAGAATGGGTGGTGCATCCTCACCACCTAGCATGGGTCCTGGTACACAGAGGACACTCCATCGGACATTTGACCTACACATTTGGTTCTGAGCTTCCTGGAAGCCCAGGTTAAAAAAGGTTGACGTGGTCACATACATAGTTTTACATAGTTCACATGATGCATGACCTTCTGAGGAAGTAAATCTTTTTCTAGCACCAAGTACTAAAAGAAAGCTCTCTAGTGGGGTTTAGTAAAGGAGGGCTGACACACTACCTGGTTCTCTTTCTCAGAGATCACAAAAGACGACTGCAAGGGGACCTGCCACACCAGCGCCAAGTAGGTACCTTCTGGGCCCCCTTTGGGGGTGATGCAAAGGGGATTTTTTCCTGAGTGTCCACTCAGGCCCTGTCCTTAAGGGAGTTGTTTCCTGAGACCATTTCTGAGGATTTATGGTATATTTAAGTACGAAATGAATAATAAGGCCACTGTCAGCTTGCTAGATCCAGGCTTTTGAGCAAGTTGCCACCTGAATTGCCTGGCATGTTGGCCAAGTACCAATTGTTACTCAAGCTCAAGCCAGAAGGACTCTCTCACAGAAGCACAGGGAGCCCAGTGGGCCTTAATTTTATCAAACCTTACTCGTGATTCACAGCCTAGCCTTATTTCTTTATACTTCAACTGCGTACTCCTGACTCCCAGAGAGGCTTAGTGGACTAATTAATTATGAGCCCAGCAGCTGGAGTTAGACCTGAATTCAGATCAGCCTCTGTTATGTCCATAGACTGCATGACCTTGAGTCAAGTATTTAATGCCTCTAAGCCTTGGCTGCTTCATCTGTAAAATGGGAATAATGATAATACCTACTTGTTAGGGCTATGGGGTATTGTGTGGGTTACATGAAGGAATGTGTGAAGCACAGCTCAGAGCACATAGGAAGCTCTCTAAAGATGGGTAACTACTGTCCTTACACTTGGGCAGGTGCCCACCTACAAACACACGCTCTGCATTTTGCCTGATCGATGACTGCAGCTTTAGCTGCCCTTGGCGGGGCTGTGCTAGGTATAGATTCTCCTCCTAAGCCTTCAGTGAGACCTGTGAGTGCGTCCCAGGGGCAGGAGCTGGGATGCTGGGGATGATGGGGTATTGTGAGCCCCATGGTGGGGTGGGGTGCATTTTTGTACAAACACCACCTGCCCTTTATCATTGCAGCTGCCTTCTCAATCCGGATGGCACAACCTCATGTAAATGCGCAGCAGGGTTCCAAGGGAACGGGACAGTCTGCACAGGCAAGTGAAGAAGGAATTTGCTGGGAGAAGTGTAGCGTGAGCTGTTGAGAGATCTGTGCTCCTGCAGGCTGCATGGGCAGCTGCTGCCAACAGTTGATACGAAACTGGATGTAGCAGGGCAGCTGCTGGTCTTTCCATTGTTTGGGTCAGCTTTTATTTCTTTCAACGTTTGTAGTTTCCAGATTGTAAGTTTTATACTTTGTTAAATGTATTCCACAGCATTTTATTCTTTTTGATGCTATTGCACTGGGAATTGTTTTCTTAATTTCATTTTCAGTTTGCTTGTTGCTGCTGTATAGAAATACAATTGATTTTTGTCTGTTGATCCTAAATCTTGCAACCTTGTTGAACTTGTGTATTAGTTCTAATTGTTTTTAGTGGATTCCTCAGGATTTTCCATGGCAAGATCATATCGTCTGCAAATAGAAATTGTTTTACTTCTTTTTCAACCTGGATGCCTTTTATCTCTTTCTTGCCTAATTGCCCTGGCCAGAACCTTTAGTGCAGTGTAGAACAGAAGTGGCAAGAGCAGGCATCCTTGTCTTATTCTTGATCCTGGGAGAAAGCATTTGGTCTTTCACCATTAAGTATGATTTTAGCTGTGGATTTTTCACAAATGTCCTTTATCAGGTGAAGGAAGTTCCCTTCTACTCCTAGTCTGTTGAGTGTTCTTATGATTAATGGTCTTGAACTTTGTCAAATGCTTTTGCTCCCTCTATAGAGATGATTATGTTTTTGTCTCTAATTCTGTTGATTTACTATATTACATTAATGATTTGGGGATATTAAATCACCTTGTGTTCCTGATAAATCCCACTTGGTTATGGTGTATAATCCTATTTATATATTGCTTAGTTTGATTTGCAAGTATTTTCTTGAGCATTTTGCATCTATATCCATAAAGGATATTAGTCTGTAGTTTGCTTGTAATGGCTTTGTCTGGTTTTGGTATCAGGATAATATTGGTCTCAGAATAAACTGGGAAATCTTCCCTTCTCTTCCACTTGTTAGAAGAGTTAGTGAAATTTTGGTATTTATTCTTCGTTAAGTATTTGGTATAATTCACCAATGGAGACATCTGGTGCTTTGCATTCTTTTGAATTGTCCATATTTAATCCAATCCCTGCCATTTTGAAATATCTTCCATTTCTCAATGATTCAAGTAAAAATGCATCAATTTTTCCCCCTCTTCCCCCATCCTGTGCTCTGAATCATCTCTCTCTTCTGTAGCGATCAATGCCTGTGAGATCAGCAATGGAGGCTGCTCTGCCAAGGCTGTCTGTAAAAGAACCACCCCAGGAAGACGGGTGTGTGTGTGCAAGGCAGGCTATGCCGGCGATGGCATCGTGTGCCGAGGTAAGGACCATCCCTCACCCGTCAAGAGCCGTGATTTAAGAGTAGGAGCCCTGTTAAATGATCCTAATACTTGGGCGCTTATTATTAGGACATGTCACTGCTGGGATCATTGTCTGGGTGCGAAGGTTGGAAGGTGTGGAAATGTGATGTGTGATGGTGTGTGATATCCAAAAATCACTTTGAAAGGAAAGAAAGGGGAAACTTTTTCCAATTAATTACGGTGGTGACTGAACTTCTAAGTATTTATTTAGTTCTTCTTTTATACAAGTAGCACATTTTCACTAGAAAAATTACAGAATACATATATACTGGGGAGGGGGGTTCTGGAAATACCACTCACCTATTGTTTTATCTCATTTTGCTATATATACATACGTATTTTTTTTAAACAAAAAATTGTATCTCATGCTGCGTAGTGTTTACTGTGCTTAGCAACATAAAAGAACAACTCTACCTAAAAACGTGTACTTCCAGATCATGATTTTAATGGCTATATACTGTTCTAATGTAAAGATATGCCATAGTAAGTTATCTGAATTATAACTTTCTGGTTGTGAAAAAAAATTTACACAGATGTGCAAGAATAGTACAAAAAAAGACCACTTGCTCTTCACCCAGATTCCCTTACTGTTAACTTTTTGCCTCATTTGCTTTTATCATTTTCTGTCTTTAATATGTATATATACACACATTTTTCCTAACTATTTGGGAGTAAGCCATACATATATATGTGTGTGTATGTGTGTGTGTGTGTGTGTATCTCACATTCCCTTTATCCTTAAGTACTTGAGTGTATTTGAGAATAAGGATAGATTCTTACATAACCACAGCACAGTTATCAACTTCAGGAAATTTATTATTGGTATAATAGTTTTATCTAATTACCATTTGCATTCTAATTTTGTCAGTTGACCCAATAATGTCCTTTTTTGACAGTTTTTCCTCCAGTGCAGGATCCAGTTTGGGGCTGGCTGTTGCATTTAGATGCCATGCCTCTTTAGTTTCCCTAAATCTGGGGTGGTTCCTCAGCCTTATTTTGTCCTTTATGATGCTGATGTCTTAGAATAGTATAGTCCACACCCCAATTTGTTTTTATTGAAGCACAGTCAGTTGCGATGTGTCAGTTTCTGGTGCACAGCACAGTGTCTCAATCATGAATATACATACATATTTTCATTTTCATATTCTTCGCCCCAATTTTTTTTGATAGCATGTCCTTCATTCTGAGTTTGTCTGATGTTTTTTTTTTCATGATTACACCCAGATTTTGCATTCCAAGTCACATGAATGATACTGCACCCTTCCCAGGCTGTCACACTGGAGGCTCGGGATTTCCAGGTGCCTCCGTGTGTAGTGTGAAGTTTGACCATTGGTCAAGGTGCTGTCTGATTTCTCCACTGTACAGTTACTTTTTTCCTTTTAGCTACTAATAAAGAGTCAGCCAGGAGGCACTTTAATAGCAAGCCAACATCCTGCTCCTCATCAAAATATCCTCTTAAATTTAGTATCTACTGATGAATCTTCTCTGAACCAATTACATTGTGATGTTACAAATGCTTTTTTTTTAATTCCTACATATCTTCATTCATAGCATGTTGGATTGGACTCCAAAATTCTATTCAAGTCCTTAACTGCAAAAACGTATTTTCATTCAGTAGAGGGACAGAGTCAAGCCCGCAGACATGCTTCTGCTGACACAGTCTTGTCCCAGATGAGTCGATTTTGAGAAACCATATCTGGTACCCACCTGTCAGGTTATTTCTGCTTCAGAGTTGTCAGAAAACTGAATCACACCTGACATCTGCTCCCCTCGGTCAGTTAGCCATCCTGGCTGGTCCCTCAAGATGTCTTTATTTGAAAATGAGGTTTGGTTCTCATGCCACGTGTTGGCTTTTTGTTTTAAAGAGATCAACCCATGTTTGGAGAACAATGGTGGTTGTCACAAGTACGCAGAGTGCACGCAGACGGGACCCAACCAGGTGAGCTCTGCCTCCCCGGGGACCTCAGCTTTCCTAAGAGCAAATTCCTGGGTGTTTAGACCCAGGCCTGAGGGAGAGGAGCTGAGAACAGACCTCTAGGGAACACCAGCATGAAATCAATACATTAGAGGAAATTATGGAAGAATTCCCCTAGAGGCTATTCTTTGGGAATGAAGAGAAATGGCAGGAAGGGGAGGCAGGGGGTAGATGGGGGTGCGGGACAAAAGGTTCTTAGGAGAAGGGACTTCCCTAGAGTGAGGAGAAGTGGGCATCTGCAAATACCACATGGTTCTAGAAGCCCCGAGGCCTCCAGCAATATCTCGTTCCTTTCAGCTTTCTGATGCCCAGAATCTTACAATTTTTCTTTGGCTTGAGGCTCTGAAATGTGTGCAGCACAGCAGCAGATAATGTTTTTTAAGCTGCTGTCATATATTCCCTTGTTGTGGAAAAACGTGTTACAGCTCAGTTGTGACAGCAACCTGGATCCAGGTGAGAAGACCAAGCAGCACTCGGATAGTTGGAGAACTCAGGTTTATTACTCCAGCAGGCCCAAAGGAGTTAACACTCCAAGCTCTGGACTCTGTCTGTAGGTCTACACAGGCCTTTATAGGCTGCCAGTTTTACACTTTGCAACATCATATGCAAATAAAGTATAACAAGTTGACCAATCAGGAACAAGCTTTGTAGAAATAGACCAATCAGGAGTGAGAGAAATAACTAATCAGGAGTGAGCTCCATGCAAATACAGTACTACAAATGGACCAATCATAAGTTAGGGAAGTGGACCAATCCGAAGTGAGAGTAATAACCAATCAGGAGTGAAGGAAATAACCAATCAGAAGTGAGCTCAGGGAGCCAATAGAATTTTAGGGGTAAGCAAGCTGTTTCAGAGGGGAAAAGTGAGATAGAGCCTCTGGGCCAGGGAACCGGATGGTGCGGGCAGGAGAGTAGTGGCTCTGCTTGGGGGCCCTGCCGGTTTTTTTATGGGGCTTCCCGCCTCACCCTAACTGTGGCCCTTGCAGCGCCTCCCTGGGGAGCATGTCTGGGGAGGTGGGAGACACGTGAGGGCTTCAGCACAAGGGAGGGAGAGCTCGAGGGGTGAAAAGACTCAGGTGGGGAAGCTGGAGGCTCAGGGACCCAGGCTTTGCCTCCCTCACTCTCTGTCATGTTGTGAACAAGCAGGAAATTACAAACATCAGAAACTGGGTGATGATGTAAAGCTCCCAGTGAATGTTCTGTTGACTTTGTTGAGCCATTCGGAGACCTCAGTGCCAGGTCTCTGGACAGCAAGTACCTAAGGAGTGCTCCCCCCCCCCCAAAAAAATGTGTTTTGAAATAATTGTCTCTATGTGTTTACAGACACAGTCATGGGGAAAACCAGAACAGTTGATGTTGGGCTAACTTATACAGATTTGGGGGTTCAGGAGAGTCCTTACTGCAAAGTGCATATGCAGTGGGGGAAACCTGTAAGCTTTCTGGTGCTCAGAGCCTCTAGATTTGGAAGGCAGTGGGTTGGAGTCAATCTCTGAGACAGGACCTTAACCCAGAAAGGACAGCTAGTGGGTGTCCTGTGGGCGACTTGGTAAAGGGTTGAGCAGATATCTGGACCCATAACGAAGGGAGAGGAAGTGGAAACCTGTCGCTTGGCCCTGGCTGACCCTGCCCTGCCCACAAGCTCAGGTTCTTACAGGTAGACATCAGAGCAGAGCCACGGCTTCTGTGTAGGGGGCTTTGGTGTGGGTTAGAAAAACCGCCCCTTGGGTGGACACATCAGGAGCAGGTGCCCCTTATCTGGGCACCTGGCTTGGTGACTAGAGCATAGCTGGGTTTCAGCCCTGCTCATCCTCACGCCCAGGTGGTCCTGAGTAGAGTGCATGTGATGCAGGGGTGAACTAGACAGTCCCCAGCTTCTTCCAGACAGTGTTCCCTCCTTCAACGTGAAGCCCCCCCACTCACTTTCTCAGCCAAACAGTGGGTTTTTTGATTGTTTTCATGGCTGATTCAGCTCCAAAGCCGCCTCCTAGCTTCTCAGAGCACTGGGGCCTCTGGGCTGAGCACAGGCGGAGTGGGAGTGGACCATGGCTTAGCTTCCTTGCACCTGGACCTTTACCAACCAAAGAGAGAAAAGAGGTGGGTGCACAAGAAGGCAAGGGACCAAATAAGGTGACCAAGTTAAAAAATAAAATTAAGTCCCTTGGCAGCAAATGTGGGGTGTGTAGGTGAACCCAGTGCGAGTGTAAAGCGGGCCTAATGTGCTAAAATAAGATAACGATTCTCAGTTCTAGAGCAGGTATTACCAATACCAAATAGAGGACCTTCTAACATGAGTTACAGAGTTACCATTGTAGAATTCCAGCAGGAGAGCCAGCAGAATGTATCTGTGAAATGACTCATTTTCCTCTCCTCCTGGACAGGCCGTCTGTAACTGTTTATTGAAATACACTGGAGACGGGAAGGTCTGCACACTCATCGACGTCTGCTTAACTGTGAGTGCTCCCTTCACCGCGTCTAGCGTGTGGGGTGTTGAGGTGGCCTCTGGCAGAGCTGCTTCTGGGCCACTTCTCCCTCACATCCCAGTTGCAATGTTGGAGAAACTCCAGTCTCTGCCTTCAGGTGGCCCTCACCTCTGTGTCTGTCTTCTCTTCTAGTGAGTACATTTACCAACCTAAGTTCCCCCAGGTTAGCCTAGGATGATCTCATCTTGAGATCCTTAATTGCATCAGCAAAGACTCTTTCTCTAAACAAGGTGACATTCACAGATACCAGGGCTTATGACTTGGACCTTTAGGGGCTGGGTGGGCACAATTCTACCTACCACAGACCAGGAGGAGTTCAGGTCCCTGACCAAGACCACAGCTCAAGCACACGGTGTGGCCCACATCTGTCTGACTCAGAGGCTGGGCCCTTGACCACTTCTTGTGGTGCTGGTTCCTCCCACAAGGCACTGGTCCCCAGCAGAGGCCGTGTCCACACACCTTCCTTCCTTGTTCATGTCACTGCCCGCCCCGAGCCTCCTGCTGTGAGTACAAAGACGACACAGACACCCCAGAAGTAAAGCCCTTCCTCTTCAAGTGAGGTCCCTACCATCCCCCGTGTTGTCTCCCAGGTTTCTCAGGGGAATGTATCCCGTGTGACATGTCTGTGTAGGAAGAACGAGGAAGAAGCTACAGGGCAGGGAGCTGTGGTGGAGAGCTGAGGAGAGAGGTGAAGGTGGGAAGCATCTTCTCCAGAGAGAAATGAAATGTCCTGGAAGAGTAGAGAAGCGTTGATGTTTGTGTGCAGAACTTTGAAGGGGTCCAGACAGCACACAATCATGAATTTCTCCAGCAATGCTCCGCCGGTCAGGGTGAGCCCAGGGGCTGCAGAGTCTAGCCCAGGTGGGCTGAGGGGAGAAAGGAGCGAGGTGGGGTTTGCAGTGTGCTGCCCGCTGTCTGGGCTGTGCTGAGACAGAGGGCAAGGAGGTGAGCAGGACTGTGGGTGAGAAAGGAGGAGGTGGCCCAGAGGGAGGGGAGGTCCCTGCAGGTCAAAGGAGATTGGAGCCACAGTGTTATAAAAGGTGAGTGGAAAGGATAGAAATTGGTGGTCAGAGAGAGCAGGAGGCTTGAAATAGAGCTTTCAGGAGCAGTCCACTTTAATGTGGAACCAAGTCAAGGATGGGTAAGGAGGTGATGACAGGGATAGAGCAGGGGTAGGTTGGCAGGGAATAGGGGCAGGTGCAGAAGACGTCAGAGACAGAGATGTTGGTGCCACCAAGGATGACAACAGGCATGGAGAGAAAGCCAGTGATCCAGGCGCACTGCGCAGACAGAGGAAGAGGAATGGGAGCGTATAGATTCCACGTGCTCTGAGGGAGCTGGCATTTGTAGAAGACGAGGGAATAGAAGTGGTTGGAAGGGACGATGTGCAGTAAGAAAGATGCTATCCCAGCCCCAGCCACGAAGTGCAGGGTAAGGGAGGAAGAGCTTCGCTTGAGGGGCGTAGGGGAGCAGCAGTTTGCAGCAGATGGGCACCTCTTAAGTAAGAGGCAAAGAGGGCTTTCTGGGGACAGGAGGAGACAGTGGGAGTTTGCTACCTGTGAGTCTCAGAAGGCACAAGGTAGGGCCTGTGAGGGCAGGAAGGGTGGGATATGAGGTCAGATCAAAAGTGTATAGAGCAACATGCTGGGGAGAGTCCGAGCAGTGGGAGGGAACCCTGGCCGCCTGAACCCCCGCTTTGACTGAGATGAACTGGACGGTGGGACAGAGGGGATTCATCCTGATGGTCTTAGAGCAGGCTGGGCATCGAGACAGTAAAATCTAGGGTATTTAGCTGCAACATCCAGGGCCCCTAGGAGATGGTTAATGGTTGTGCAGGACTCAGCTTTTTTGCACAGCTAACTGAGCTGCGTCAGCTTGAGGCAGGAATCTGGTGCAGTAAGTCTCTCCTGGGCCGAAATACCATGTTCCATCAATACTTTTGGAGTTGGGGCTGGGAAGGAGGGGAGACTGTACAACTGGCCTTTAAGACTGCTGACCTCCTTCTCTGCTCAACCCCACTGGATTCCTTTTTCCTGAGCTTTATATCCTTTCCCCACTCAGGAACTTGGCTTAGGCTACAGAGCCCTTCTCGGTGTTCTGGTGGGTGTTGGCTTTGAACTATACTTTGCTTTGTTTATATTTTAGGGCTCTGCTCCATCTCCCACAGTTTATAAACTTTCTGCAGATGGTAACAAAGTTCTGCTTTATACTGACTGCCTTCTAGATGATGACTGTTGCCTTTGCTATGTTGGGATTAGAGTTTAGCCTAAAGCTGGGAAATGTCCAACGAGATTGGTGCCTTACTAGCTAACTCCCAGGTGCCAAGACATTCCCCATTTGGCAGCTCTGGGCTGATCTGTATGGGGCTGGAGATCTTCTGGGATGGACCTGCCATCTCAGGATACGGGCATACCTTGGAGATATTGTAGGTTTGGTTCCAGACCATTGAAATAAAGCGAGTATCGCAGTAAAACAAGTCACAAGAATTTTTTGGTTTCCCAGTGCATATAAAAGTTATGTTTACACTATATTGTGGTCTATTAAGTGTACAATAACATAATGTCTTAAAAACATATATACCTTAATTTAAAAAATACTTTATTGCTAAAAAAAAATTGCTAACCATCATCGGACAATGCAGGGTTGCCACAAACTTCCAATTTATAAAAAAACACAATATCTGCACAGCGCAGTGAAATGAGGTATGCCCGTGTAAGGCTGAGTGAGTCAGATGGCCCTTACAATTGTAAGGAATTGGGGAAGGGCAAATAATGCAAACCAGCCAAGCAGAGAGTGAGACCAAAAGTAAACTTCAGTACAGAATTGCTTTGTGAACATTGGCAGAGCTGGAAACGAACTGGTCTGACTCCTACCCCCCCACTCCTTGGGAATTTTACCAGAAAAACGGCGGCTGTAGTGAATTTGCTGTCTGCAGTCACACTGGACAAGGCGAAAGGACGTGTACTTGCAAACCCAACTACGTCGGGGATGGGTTTACCTGCCGTGGCAACATTCATCAGGTAACGCGAGGCATTTTTCAGTAAAGTAAACTCCACTTTCCTCCCTGTGCAGAATCCAGGAAGCTAAGGAATGTGCAAGAGTTCTCTTATGCACAGAACTCTAGAAAAATGCGAAAGACTGCTTTCATATAAATCAGCAACGAAAAGAAATGTTATCTACCCATGGGAATTCACTTGACCTGGAACGCAGTGATTCCAATCAACAGTTCTAGAGTCAGAAACATCGGGGTTTGAATTCAGGTGTGCCAATTAGTAATGTGACTTTGGGCAGATTACATCACCTCTTGGTGCATCAGTTTTCCAGCCTGTAAAAGAAAATAATAATGGTACCAACCCCAGCAGGTTGTTATAAGGTTTAAATGAGATGATGTGTCTCAGGCACAGAGCACACAGAAACTCGGAGGCATTATCATGATGTGGATTGTTGTTGGAGTGTGTGTTTGCATGACTGCCCATGAGAATCTGTACTGGACGTAGAGGATGAGGCATCGTGATACTTGTTGATTTCTCCTATTAGAAAGTGAACATTGTGTTATTTGGTTTAAAGAAGAACTTAGAGCATACTGGCTGATCAAATACTCTTGTTACTAGAGAAACTAAATCTACCATAAACTTGTAACTGATAATTGATTTTTTTTTTTAATATTTGAACTACTAAAAATTCTCTTAAAGCTCAGGTGCTTCTGGAAATGGCTGAACCTTTCTGTGGTAAATCAGATGGTGACTCCAGCAAGGTTTTGGAACTCACAGTATGTCCCTGTAGTCATTCTGAACATCAGTTTTAAGCCTATAAATGGGGCTTGAAATTAGCCCAGATTTCCAGCTGAAATCATGGTAGATACTCTAGATCTTAGAGACATCTTCATGCGGTAACCCTGCATTGTTCTTGTGTATAATTCCCAGGCATTAAGTGAACCTTCCCTGTCTTTGTTTCCAGGAGCTTCCCAAGAACCCAAAAACGTCACAATATTATTTCCAGTTGCTGGTAAGAATGTGTGTGTCTGTCTAGCTAGAAGAGTTGGGTCTCAAGCCAGATAGGAGATAAATCTGTAACCCCCGGAGTAGGTGAGGGTAGAAGACAGCCTGGGAGCCTTGATTTCTGAAACAGTCTCTGTGTTGGTCATTTGTGCACATCTCAGGCCTCAGGTAAGCAGCATAGCAGAGTGGCATAAATGCTGCTCTGTTCTGCTGTACACGTGAGAATGTAGTATATGAAACACTGCTTTCAGACAGTGGACGCAAGAAGCATTACTGGGGCCATCGGCTAACTCTTTGGGTGAACATATTAAGTTGGATCTTTCTGCACCTCATACATCTGAATAAGTTCCAGAGATGATACTGAAGAATAAAAAAGTCCAGAAGAATAAAATCATAAACTCTAGAAGGAAATATAAGTAACCGTAGGCTCTTAGCATTGGCAAGAAGACAATTGGAACAGTTAAGTAAATCATCTTATTACTTGTATTTGTATTATTGTCCCAATCATGTAAAACCCATAGTATGTGGAAGAGACACTGGAAAAAAATTTATCTGGAAATAATGGGTTTCTCTGAGGTGTGGGTTATTTTCTTTATGCTGTATTTTTAAATCTTTAATACAGTCAGCATAATGTTATTTTTATAACCAGATAAAAATAAACATTATTTCAATGACAAAAAATCTGAATGAATTTGAATCTGACTAAATAAACCCAGATGTCCCTATCCGGTTTTCACTCCCTCTGCCACTATGTGCTCTCTCTGCTGTTTGTTTGAGCCCCTGCCTGTATTAAGTATGTCAATCTGACCCTCCCCCTCTTTCCACAGGAGCATTCTGTACAAGACCTGATTGGCCCAGGCCCTTTCACTGTTCTTGCACCTTTATCTGCAGCCTTTGATGAGGAACCCAGGGTAAGCATGAAGTGAGAGGCATGTGGAAGAGGTTTGGGACTGGAACACAGTCTTTGGGCATCACCCTGAACCAGCACTAGAGACGTTTCTGGGCAGAAGATTTAGGATCAGTTGGAGCAGACCAGCAATGGAAGGGGCTGCCTCTCAGCATAGGAACCTCTGTCAGGGGAAGCGAATTAGTGGGTTTGGGGTAACCACTGGCCAGAGACTTTCTAAAGGACATTCCTGAATAGGGTAGGAGGTTGGAAAAGAACAACAATTCTTAAAATAATTCTAGCATCATGTAGACCCCACTCCCCGAAAAAGGAATGAAGAGGAATATTGGATTAACAGTATATGAATAGGTTCTTTTCATGCAGGACTTATCAGAGCCTTTACCATCTAACATTCACTCCGACTCTTCATGCTGGATTATTCATTAATATATAATAATGTAGCAAACATTTATTGAATGTGCCAGACATTGTTTCTAGTGCCTGGCTTAGATTAACTCGTTTAGTCTTCATGACAACCCTGTGAGCTGAATGCTATTATCATCCCCATTTTACAGTTGAAGACGTTAAGAAAAGTAACTTCCCCCAGGTCACATGACTTGCAAAATGTGGAGCAAGGACTCAAACATGACTCCAGAACCTGTATTCCTAACCACTGCACATGCTGCTTCTCTCTACATTTATTTTGGACACTAGTAAAGCAGGAACACAAAAATTTTTGAAAAACTTTGACATCTGATGTTTTTTAAAAAGCATCAAAAGAGTTATCATGAAATATTGATAACTTTGTGGGCTTTCTTATGACACTGACTTTGTGGTTAATGTTTTTGTTTTGACCTACAAGTGAAGAAGCATGGTGGTCTCTTCCATACTAAAGTTATAAATCAGCCCAGGCACCCCTGCAAGAGAGGGGCATACTGTGCGGTGTCATCCAGCATTTTGCACAAGAAAACACTTTTTTCAAGTAGCAGCTCGCAGGACTTGGGTGGGGTCCTTGACATGTGTGCTGTGAAATGCTGGACCAGAGGGACTCCAGGTTCCTTCCATGCTGAGATCCTACAGTGGAAGCAGAAGAGGAGCTATAACCACTTTCTCCCTCTTGCCTATACAGTCTCCATCCTGTGTCCCTGACTCCAAGCCAACCCTGACTGCCTGCTCCCCAGGGTCTGGGTGGGGACAGACGTGCGGGAGGGAGTCTGGAGGAGGGGACAGCAAAAGGAAAAGTTGGAGCAGAAGGCTTCTGGCTCTGGGTACAACCCTCTGACCTATTACAGGTTAAAGCCTGGGACGAACAGGGGCTAATGGCCCAGGTTCTTCGGTATCATGTAATTGCCTGCCACCAGCTGCTTCTGGAAAACCTGAAACTGACCCCAAATGCTACTTCTCTCCAAGGGGAGTCAATTGCTATCTCTGTCTCTCAGGTAAGAGAGGCCACTTCAGACTCCCCTCTTCCTTAGAGTGATAATAATGATAACGACTAATGCATGTGGAGGGATTTCTCTGTGCCGGGTACTAGCCTAAGTATCTGATGTGCACTAACTGATTCAATCCTCAAAATAATCCCATAATATACTGTTATTTTTCTCCAATTTGCAAATTAGGAAACTGCGCTCAGAGAGGTTTAGTAACTTGTCCACGGTCGCACAGCAAGTAAATATTAGAGCTCAAATTTTGAAACTCAGGGGGCAAAGCAGCTGCAGGTGGTCAGCAGAACAGCAGCATTGGTCAGAAGCTGAAGGGGGATGAAAGTTTTTGATCAAAGCCACTTGATCATGCTCATCTCCCTCCCCACAAAGAGAAACCAATGGTGTCTGTAGAATTCATTGCATAGGGGAAATACATGCAGTGGGGTCAAAAAGCAGAGGGGTGGTGGGTGGTGTGGAGAACACATGTGAAAAAGAAGCCAATTTGGATCTGCTTGCTGTTTCATTTTTGAGAATCATGGTGAAATGACTGTTTTGGTTGATTATTTGCTATTAACTTCTCCGTGAAAATGACATTCTTTTCTGTTTTCTTTTTATAATCATCATTAAAAATGTGCTCAAGTAACTTGGATCTTCAGAATTTGCCCACAGCTCCACTTAAACATTTACCCTCATGATGATTTAACATGACGGCAGGGCATTCTGAAGGAAGTGATTTTTGTGTCTATTTCTCTTTGTGCTTATTTCTTTTTTCCTTTTTTGGTTAATTTCAGGACACAGTGTTTATAAATAACAAAGCTAAGATCATATCCAGTGACATCATCAGTACCAACGGAATCATCCACATCATAGACAAACTGCTGTCTCCCCAAAACTTGCTTATCACCCCTAAAGATGCTTCTGGAAGGATTCTGGTGGGTACTCACTGTTAGACTCAGCACAGAGTGACTCATAGTACCCATAACTGATTATCTCAATTCTGATTCTGAGGCATTGTTCCAAGACATTTTAATTTTACTGCTTCAGTCTCAAGCTACTATTAAAAGCTTAGTGAATGTTATTCTTAGTAAGAAGTAAGTAGGTAAAAGTCTATTTTAAATAGTCAAGTGGATTTTTATAAGTTTTTCTTCAGTGTCCACAAAGGCAGGTGGTCTTGGATAGATTTGGAAGGTGCAGAAATTACATAGATGGATGATAGATAGATAGGAAGGGAGGAAGAAAGATCTGATGGATAGATTGATGATAGATGATGGATAGATAGACAGGTGATAGATAAATGATAGATAGACAATTATCACTAAAACTAAATCGGGGGTAAAACACCTCAATTGACAGAAAAGACAGTTTCAACTTTGTTGTTATTTATTAGCATTGGGTTCTTAGCTGGAGACAACAGAATCCACTCTATCTCACTTAAAGAAAAAGGAGTTTAAGATATTATGTATATCACCAAATCTCTTGGAAAGCTAGAGAGCCTAATTCAGATTCTGCACAGCTGGGAATAAAATAAAGCAGCCTGGGGATACCCGCAAAGGAAGGACCCCTGACTTCACCACAGGGCTGCTCTGTGCCAGCTCTGCCAGTGCTGCCTGTCTCCATCACCTAGGACATCAGGGTCTGGACACCAGATGTCTCCACCCTTGTGCTTGTCAGGAGATCTGATATCCCTGCTGGCAGCCACTGCCACCTCATGTTGTTTCTTTCCACCAGTGTCTTGCACAAGCCCTTCTGCTTGGGGGATCCCATATCGCATATGGGGCTCTAGCTGCAGGGCAGTCTGGGAAAATGCAGAGTTTAGCCACCCAACTTCTGTAAAGCAGAAAGACTCGGGTACAAGGGAACTGGGGTGGGTTCTGACAAGCCAGTCTACAGCACCTGCCACGTTATCTTCCTCTCATTTGAGTGACCAAGCTTCTGTGAAAGTGCTTTGTGGGCTGTATAAGGAACAGCTTCATTCCTATTCTTATTATCTTTGCAGCAAAATCTTACGACAGTGGCAATAAACCATGGCTACATCAAATTTAGCAACTTAATACAGGTAAAAACCTAGAAGAAACGTTGCTTCAGGGGAATGTATATCTCAAGGGTTATAACCTACCTAAAGAGGCTTATTTTTTGACAGGTTTTTTGTTTGTTGTGTGGTTTTGTTTGTTTCACTAGCCAGCTGTTGTGGGATCTTTAAGGAAGTCCTAACTTTCTGGATAACAGTCATTCTCTGCCTCTCCGTTCCCAAAATCTTGCATGGCTTATTCCTTGGCTGAGTTAGGAATTGAAGTATTTGAGGCCAGAGCTAGGGAAAGGAATTAGTATGTGCCAGTTCCTGAACTAGGTGCTTCATACCTGGAATTATCACCCCCACAACAGAGATGGGGTAGCCAAAAGGCAGACCTGGGGAATCTCTGCCCATGAGACAGGCAGAAATTGTACCTAAAATCACATCCTTCTTGCTTCAGAGACAGCTCCCACAAATTGAGTAGAGAAACTTCCTGTTAAAACAGAGATTCCAGAGGAGAATCAGGGAGGAGCAGGGTCCTCCAAGGCCCCCCTCTCCTCCATGTATCACAAGCAGTAGGGAAATTTTCTTAGGAAAATTACAAGAAAAAAATGTATATGATGCACCCAGGCTGTAGAAAGTTCTCAAAATGATTCTTCCCCATTCATCTGGCTTTTTTTTTTTTACGTCTTTGTGATCTCAAAATCTTCTAAATATACAGGAGTATCTTAATATTGTATAGGTTTCACTTTTTAAATGAAATATGAAAAAAAAGATGCCAAGTGGGCCTTCCAGAAATTAAAATACTTGCTTTCTGAGAAAATGAGGATCAGAACGGCTGGAGTGTGATGAGCCTCGAGTTTCGAGCTGTGTCACCCTTGAACCAGCCAGAGTCCCAGTGAGCCCTGGGGTGGGCCTGGAGGGGACCCCTGACTGGCTGGTGTTGGTCCTCCGAGAGACTCTGTACCTCTTGGCTGGACTGTACCTGTGCATGTGACCGGTTCCCTGCATTTCAGGACACGGGCTTGCTGAGCGTTATCACTGACCCAATCCACACTCCAGTCACTCTCTTCTGGCCTAGCGACCAAGCCCTCCAAGCCCTACCTCCTGAACAACAGGCTTTCCTGTTCAACGAGGACAACAAGGACAAGTTGAAGGAGTATTTGAAGTTCCACTGTGATTCGAGATTCCAAGGTATTTTGTTTTCGCACAAACGTGAGATGCAGGGATGCCCCGGGGTGATGGTATCCAGGAATTGTCGGTGTGTCTCCACCTCCCAGCACCAAGGAGGCCTGACCATCCCTGTCCCGCTGTGCCCTCCTCTGACTGGCTGTGGTGAACTGGCCCCTGCAGCTTAGCATATCTGGTTCTGTTTCTCCCACCTGCCATCGGTTTTTTTTCTTGGTTTTGTCCTAACTTTAACCGACACCCAAGAGCATTCTTCCCCTCTTTTTACTTAGAAGGGATACAGTCCAGCCCATAACAGCACCCTATGCCATTTCCCACGGGCTGCATACACCAACACAGCATCCTCCATGGACTGCCAAGTATAGATGGGTACGGACGGGTGATTGACACCAGCTGGAAGAGACTTTCCCCACAGAAAAAACTTCCACTTTCCTAGAGACCCCATGGTTATTCTTCCTTTTGATTACATCTACTGTCATTTTAAAGCTGGAATTAATAGGACTCTTAGAGGAACTTGTATCTGGATTTGGTTTGATGGCAGAGCGCCTTTGGGCCCTTCTTCAGCCCAGACTTGGGGTATTCATGTGGCGCCATCACTCCTACAGATTTTGGCCGTGGATCTCCCCAGATCTGCTACCTGGAAGACCCTGCAAGGCTCTGAGCTGAGTGTGAAGTGTGGAGCTGGCAGTGACATCGTGAGTGTTGTCACCACGTGGGGGTTGGGAGCATATTAACGCACTCCCCAGCCACTGCCCCTTCAAGGAGATGTTCAGTTTTTTCCACATTGAGGAGAAGCTCTTTTCTCTCATTGCCTTCATCGCTATTTCCCCTGAGTAAGTGGATATGAAAAGCCTGATAAATCCTGGCTAGCCCAAACCCTTACCAGGTATCAGCCCCATTGCACTTGTGGAGAGCAGCTTTGGATTGATTTTTTTAGAACTTATTTTCCAGTGTGAGACCCTTACCTGAAGCAAGAAAGTACACTGTCATTCCTTTCCCTTCCTTCCCAGCCCCACTGCAGCCTCACCTCCAGCCCTCTCTCAGCAGTCAGAGCCAGCTCTGGGCTATACCCACCTAGATCAACCCACAGAGAGAAAGTTTGTGATTTTCACCTTCCTTGGCTAGTTCCTGAACAACATTACCTTCCTGTAATTCCATGTGATGAATGGGTCTGATGGGATAATAGTAGCTACATCCTGGGGTTGTTGTGAGGATTAAAAGAATTTGCGCAGATAAAGCACGTAGGACATTACTTGGCACATAATACATACTGAGTGTTTGAGATATCAATATAGACATTGATATCGATATTTATCAGTTCTTTCTGACTAGCAGGTGCTGGTCACATTACATGACCTGGAAAAAGGAGTCTGAGGATTGCTGACTGTTCTCTCCCTCCCTCTCTCTCTGTCTTCCTCCCATTCCCCCTTCTCTCACAGGGCGAGCTCTTCCTGAATGGCCAAACTTGTAGAATTGTGCAGCGGGAGCTTTTATTTGACCTGGGTGTGGCCTATGGCATCGACTGTCTTCTAATTGATCCCACCCTGGGGGGCCGCTGTGACGCTTTTACAGCTTTCGATGTCTCGGTCAGTCTTAAAAATGCTACTCTAGTAAGAGAACCTTGGGCCAGTGAACAGCCCTCATGATCCAGCGTGGACCCTACTGTGAAGCCACTGAGGACTGGTCCTCAGTGAACACAGGACCCGAGCGATCAGAGAACCACAGGACAGCATTCTTTGGGTTCAGAATCAACAGGCATCTACTTCATCCTAGACAAGCCTCACACTATCTCATTTATCCACCCCTTCCCCAATCCATTCATTCCCTCGCGATTAAGGAAACAGTTGATGGAGACAATCTATGTGCCAGCTTTCTGCCAGTCACTTTTAAACCCATCTGTCCATTCAGTCACTCGTTTATTCATTCAACAAACATTTTTTGAGCTTCTGACAGATTAAACTGTTTGAAACTGCCATTTTGACAGGGTATAACTATAAAAATAGCAGTTTCATATGGTTCAATCTAATATATGTCACCCATACCTCCAGTCATGTGCTCACTCATTAATACTTGTTGCACTTCTGTCCTGGGGCCTGCACAATGTGAGGCTTTTGCACATTTCACACTCATTCCTCCATCCAGTACCACTTACTGAGTATGACCTTTGAGCCTGCTATTTGGCTCAATGCTCACATTACCCTTACAATTATCTGATAATAGAAGTAGCTATCATCAACTCTATTATGTAGATTTGGAAACTTGAGTCTCAAAGAGGTGAAGTGACTTACTCAGCAAAGTCTGTCACCAGTTGATTTTAGTACCTGGCAACTTATAGGCATTCACTAAACATCCCAAATTATTAGGATGCCAGTCAGCCAAAGTAGGAGGTGAAAAAACAGTTGTTCTTTCTGCTGCAGAGGTCGTGGCCTTCTTAACTTCCAAAGTACATATACACACATTTTTTCCAGTTGAGCGTTTTCCCTCACCAATCCCCTGAAGATCAAACCGCACCGAGAATTACCATCCCTATTTTATAGATCAGAAAACTGAGAATCAAAGAATGTGATTGGCTAAATTATCACAGTGGATATGTAACAGAACTGAACGTGCACCCACGTTTCCCATGACCACCGCATCATGTGCCTGTGTGACCCTGTCCTGCTCCACCTCCATCTAACAGGGAAATTTTCATCTCAGAGAACTAACCCCAGGAGTTGAGGTACAAGACAGACCTTTGGAATTCTCCATGGCAAAATTGCAGGTGTTTGCTTTTATGTTCCTGATTGTGGCCAGAATCTTAATCAAGATTAATTAAGTTTGAGATCAGCTAATCAAGGCATTAACCAGGGTCATTTTCTTGTGTTTCTTAATACTCTTGACTTACAAGTGCTTCTTTTCTTGCGTACTAGGGGAATTGTGGGAGCTGTGTCAATACGCCCAGCTGCCCCACGTGGACCAAACCAAAGGTAATTATGCACACAGTGATAATGTTTGGAGAGCGGTAGGTTTGTTTCCCTATCAGACCCCAGTCTTCTGTTCGGGGTGAGTATGTATGCATAAGCGTGCATCTGTGGGTATGTTATAACTCTGTGTAACCGTAATTTATGTCTGTCTGTCAACAATCAGGCCAAGGGGTTGAGATGAACATTCTTATCCCAGGCAACCTGTCAACCCACTATCCGTCTTCTAGGAACAGTCTAGAAAATCATGGGATTATGGGCCTAGACAGGGTGGCAAAGAAAATTATAATTATAAAAAATAATAGTTGCATTTTGTTGGCTGCTATGTCCCTGGCTCTGTGCTGGACCCTTTATTTATACATTATCCCTATTCCTCATTATAATACTCATAGGAAGCTATATTACCTCCACTTATGAAAAATGAGTCTCAGAGAGGGTAGGCAGGCAGCCCAAGGCCACACAGCTAGTAAGAAGCAAAGCTAAGATTACAGCCCAAAATGCAACATAAGAGTGATGGTTTAGCCAATGAAATTTGGAGTCCAAGGATATGGGGTCAAATTCTAATGGGTGATCTTTGGCAAGTTACTTAACCTATACGTTTTTGCCTCCATAAAATGGAGCTAATAACAATTCTGTTTGTGGTAATTAGAAAAAGTAAGTTTTAAAATGTGGGTATTTATTCCAAAGCCAGTTTCTTTCTGCTCTACTCTACTAGTAACCCCTCTAACAAAACAGAACAAAATGTAACTCTGTACCTTCTCCTCTGATGATCTTGGCACCTTGCCACAGAACCCTCCCCTGACAGAAAGCTGCTTCTTCCCCACCTCCTCCCCAGGCAGCCAGACCTTTTGCAAACAGCTCTAAGGGTCAGAAAGTCCTTCCTCTTAAGACTGGAGAGAAATCTTTCTGTTGACCAGCTCTGCCCCCTGCCCCATTCATTTGCCACCCTACGCCCCTAAGAATTCCCCATCCAGGGGTCATGGCCCTTGAGTCCCACTTTCGACTTGGGCAGTACCCGAGATCCTCCACTGGAGGCAGACTAGAGCCCACGAGCCCAAGTATGGGTGGTGGAAGGCAGAGGGATGATTTGATCTCTTCCTTTAGGGCAAGAAGCAGAAGTGTCTGTACGACTTGCCCTACAGGAGGAACCTGGAAGGCTGCAAGCAGCAGTGCACCCTGGTGATACAGCTCCCCAAGTGCTGCAAGGGCTACTTCTGGCCAGACTGTCAGGGTGAGGGCACCTCTTACTGCCTCGCAATTCTGAAAGGATTGTACAATCACTGTGGAGCATCTAGAAGTATTGAAAGTATAAAGTGTGTGTGTGTGTGTGTGTGTGTGTGTGTGGTTGGGGAGGGGAAGGCGGTACATCGTGCCTAATGACTCCGGTTGTGTAGTTTCTTTCTCCTTTTTTTTCATTACCATGTTTTGTTTTTTACAGAGTTGATTCTATCGTGCAAAGATTGTAAATTGTGTACCATGCTTTTGTGCTTAACAATATAGCATTAGACTTTTCCCTATAGTGCTAAAAACACCATATTTCCCTGCTGATGCCAGTCCATGACAGTGCTAAGCACTCTAGTTTAAATGCATCTAATTGAATTCTGCCTTGGCAGGTGCTATACCAATATGATATGTGTGAGCCTTTATTTCCTGGGGGGAGAGGGGACCTGCTATAGGATGTGTAACATCACCTTCCCTCCCTTCAGAGGAGGGCTCCTGAAACCCCTGGTTCTTGACACAACTTCTAGCCAATAATGCAGCAGCAACAGCATCACAGATACCGTGGCACTTCCCGTCTGCCATGCATTAAGCAAGCACATTTACTGAGTGCTACTTCGCATGTATGGTAATACATTTAAACCTCAAAACAACCCCTAAGAAGTAGTTCCATTGTCATGCCCATTTCACAGGTAAGGAAATGGAGGCACAGACTGGATAAGAAGCAAAGCCCAAGGTCTCACATTGTGTCTCCAGAAGCCATGGTTTTAAGTACCATGCATACTTCATCACAGTCCAGCTGAGAAAAATCTGGGCTGGGAGTCCGTACAATCACTCAGCCTCCATTCCACTCCTTATCACTAAAGGGTAGACCATTCACAAGTCAGTGCCATCCCTTGTATTTGTTTGGTTTAGTGCTTCATACTCTCAAACGCTCTGTTACAGTACTTCATTTGATCCTCATAGTCACAATGTGGTACAGGCCCACTGGGCACCAGGTCCTCCCCCTCCCCCCCCTCCCCCCCCTCCTCCCCCCCTCCTCCCCGAGAACTGAAGATCAGAGCAAGTTGCTCAGCCCAGGTCAACACAAATCCAGGTCTCCTGACCCCTAAGTACAATGCACAGTGCAGTGTAACGCCCTGACAATCCTATCAGATACGTCTACATTCACTTCCCATAGGCCAGTGGCTTGCCCTAAACATCCAGTGACACTATGTGGGTGTGTCCCCAGGGCCACGGGCCCCTGGGCTAATGGAGTGGAAACCCACAGCTGCGGACGGGCTAGCAGCATGTTCACAAAGGTGCTGAGCTGCTCTGGGTCTGGGGAGACTTGAGTCGCTGCTGTTTTATCTCTTCCAGCCTGCCCTGGAGGACCAGATACCCCGTGTAATAACCGGGGTGTCTGCCTCGATTACTACTCAGCCACGGGACAGTGTAAATGCAACAACGGCTTCAACGGGACAGCGTGTGAGCTGTGTTGGCCAGGGAGATTCGGGCCTGATTGTCAGCGTACGTGGCACCCACTCCCCTGTGCTTTTGCCCGTCATTCGGCTTGTGTGCTCCCTGTCCTCATCCACACCATCTGCCTGACCTGGAAGCATCCTTCCCCTTTTTCCTGGCCACCCACCTCCCATCTGCCTGCCCTCACATGCTTGTTTCCTCTTTGGATATACTCCCAGTTTCCATCCACTGAAAGAGCTTCATCTCTAGAAGTGAAACTCACATCCCTGGCAGCCACTAAGGTAAGCTGTGGCCGGCCAACACTCACTCATTCAGTTGTTCAGCTACCATGTATATACCGAGTCCTTACTAACAGTGATAGCTAACGTGTATGGAGTGCCTACTATGTGCCAGGCAGGTATGTTGTACCATTTAATCCTCACAAGAACCCTTTGAGGTAGGGACTGTTATCATCCCCACTTAGCAAATGAGGAAACTGAGGCTCTAAGAGGCTAAGTGACTTGCTCAAAAGCCAGGAACTATTCTAAGTGATAGGGATACAGTGTGGGGAGGGAGGCAAAATCCCTGCTCTCAAGAAGTGTACATTCAAAGGGAGGAAACAAAAATGACATAAACAAAAATAGACATAAAGGTACAAAGAAAAAGCAGCAGGTGAAAGGGAACAGGAAGGAAAGGAGGCACTGTTCTAGAAGCCATCTCACGAAATATTTGAGTAGAGACCTCACAGAGGTGAGGGGGCTGGGCAAGGGGATATCAGCATCTCTGTCCAGTCGAATTTCAGTGATGCTGGAAATGTGCTATAATTCTGCCATCAGGAATGGTAGCCACTAGCCACATGTGGATGTTGAGTACTCAAAATCTATGACTAAGGAACTGATTTTTTAAAATTAGTTTACTTTTAAATAGCCACGTGTGGTGCGAACCTGCTCTACTGGACAGTGCAGACTAGAGGACTGGCTTTCCTGGAAGAGAGATGTGCAAGTGCAGAGGCCCTGAGGCAGGAGTGGGTTTGGCAGGCAAGGAACAACAAAGATGGCTGAGCAGAGTGAGCAAAGAGGAAGAGAGGGAGGAAATGAAATCTGCAGGTCACTAGAGGCCAGATAACACATGAGCTTCTTGGCAGAGACAAGTCTTCCAGCATCTAGTCTAAGTGTGATGGCAGCCAGTGGAGGATTGTGAATGGAGCGGTGTCCTGAGGAGATTAGAAAGGACCACCCCAGCTGCCTTGTGGGGGGTACACTGTGGGGCAGCACAAGCAGAAGCAGCGGCAACTTTGGGGTGAGAGTTGGGGTGCCTTGGGCCAGGGTGTTGGTGCTGGAGGTGGCAAGCGGCGTGAGGGTTGGTACACGTCTTGAAGGTTTTACTGTTAAATAGATTTCTCTGTTAGGAGACTTGGATAAGGATTCCCTCCCCCTTTTATTCTAGTACATACTCCATGACACCCTCTGCTCCTGTGTTACAACACGCAGCGTATTTATAATATTCTATTGCCAGTTACTCCTAGGCTGTAAGCTCCACGAGAAAAGGCACCTGGGTCTAAAGTTTCCCCTGTAATCTCGTTGCCTAGTAGTGCCTGCATCATGATAGCCACTGAGTATGTTATTTTTTTTAAAGAATAATGAATAATGAATGAATGAATGAGTGACTGTCACATCAGCATAGTGCCTCCCATGCTGGCAACGCAGCCAGTGGGTGTCCAGTGAGCTGACTGATTGGATTTCAGTCCCTGATCTCTGATCACACTCCAACTTGCTTTCCAGCCTGTGGCTGCTCGGACCACGGACACTGCGATGACGGGATCACGGGCTCCGGGCAGTGCAGTCTGTGAATTGGGGTGGACGGGCCGCCTCTGTGACAAGCAGACAGGTCTGTCGTGGGAGTAGGTCAGTCACCGGCAACCCCGTGCTACCACAGACCCTGCCAGGAGCACCCAACTGGGGGTGGGGGGTCTGAGCAACACCTGGAAAAAACCAACAAAGCAGAGGTTCCCTTTTCCATAAGGAAAATACAACGCCCCAGGCCCCAGGAGGACTGGTGACTTGAAGGAAACTTGATGAAAAGATTTAACTCAAGCTCATGAAACCAGCACACAATCCTATCAATCATGGAAAGTCCCACCTCAAGCAGAGGATACAGGATTGGGCAGGAATGATCTCCGGGGATCATGGTCATGGTCCGGGCCCAGATGTGTGCAGACACGGAGGTGGAGGGTTTCACAGAAAACGCACAGTTCTGTGGAGTCCAGGGTCTGAACTCTGACTCCGCTCCTTACTAGACAAACGCCCTCAGCTGAGCCACCCTCCTGAGTCCTGATGCGCTCGTCCCTGAAAAGAGCCTTTGCTCTGTTTGTAGGAGAGGATTGTTATGAGGGTTGGGGTCATATTTTTGAAGCGCCCAGCACTCAGTAGCTGCCATTGTCAATCATCCATCCACTGTCGTCGTCATGACCTTGATCCTCGTGGAGATGTCAGTTTTCTGAGGCCTCCCTAAAACCCCAAGCCCTATGTTCCTGTCAAAGGTCTGAGGTGTGAAGGATGAATTAGCCCATGTGCATCACTGTGACTTCATCTTCCCCGAGGGCAGAAGGGCAGGACCAAGCTCTTCCTCTGGGCGTCAGCAACCTGATGTTCCAGAATTCCATCAGTCCCCTAACTTCAGTTCTTCCTCCTCCTCACCCCGCCCCTCCCCCCCACCCCATGGCTTCATGCTGCCTCTTGATAACTGCAGTCCCTTCCAATCACCAAAGCTCCAGACTTCTCCCACGCTTAGCAGAGTCCTCAGAAGGCCGTGGAATTTCTCCTCCAATTTAATTAACCACCTCCTTCTGGAACCCCATATTCTTTGGTCAAAGAGCTAATCTGCCAGATTCAGCCTTGCTAGCAAATTTTGAGGTATAAAGTTTTAATTGGTTCCCCTAAAGGTAACATTATTCACATTTTAATCTGGATAATGTTCCAGAGAGAGTGTCTAGATACAAAGGAATGATTCTGGAATCTCAGAATCTCCAGGCTGGGAGGGACCTGAGCAAATCACCCCATCCTCCTGCTGTGAGGGGTCACTTTTGAAACACAGTGACAGGCCAGATCGAGTCTGGGGAAGACGCCTTAGGTGGGGCCCAACACCTCACACCACAGTGCAGGATGAATGGTGGCCTCTTTCTTTACAGTTTTGCCCCCAGTGTGCACACCTCCTTGTTCTGCTCATGCCACCTGTAAGGAAAACAACACGTGTGAGTGTAACCTGAATTATGAAGGGGACGGAATAACGTGTACAGGTAGGTCCCGTTGGTGCATGTGCGAGAGAGCAGCGAGGGGCCTTCTGCTCCGTCCCGGCCCTTCTGCTTCCTGCCTGGGCTGCTTTGGCAATACCTCCCCTCTTTGCGACTCAGTTTCCTCAGTGGGTTTGCTCATCCCTGACCGGCCCACTTCCCAGGGCATGGTGCTGAAATTGCTTTGCAAACTGTGATGCACTTTGTTTTATAATATGTTTATAACTTCACAGACAACTCAGTCTTCAAAAATTCAGAAAATACAATACTTTAAAAACAACAGTTAAACCTACATATACTCTCAGCACTTGGTGAGAACCACTTTGAACACTGCAATGTCTCTGTCATTAGTAGTGAGAATATGGGTTCAGCTACAGAGACCCAAATGAACACTGGCATAAACAAAGCAGATGTTTAGATGTTCATTTCTGTCTCATGTAGCAGTTTGGATGGAGGGATCCAGGGCTAACCTAGGGTTTCGCTCTGAGAGGTCATCTAGGGGCCCAGACTCCTGTCTTGTTGCTTTGCCGTCACTCACTTGCCTGGCCCGAGGTGGCCACTATCATAAGCATATCCCAGGCCGCAGGATGGAGAGGAAGTAGGCAGACCTCCTTCCCTTTAAGGACACACCTAGAAGTGGCTAAAGTCCTTTCTGCTCTGATCCCATTGGCTGGAACCTCATTATTGGTCACACAGGGAGCCTGGGAAATGTACTCTTCAGTTGGGCAACCACGAGCCCGCTAAGACTCTGCTTCTATGGAGAAAGGAAACAATAGGTTCAGGGAGAGCTCCCCATCTCAGACACGTGGACTCACTCATTTTTTCACTCAATATTCACATAGAGATGCAGAGCTTCCTTCCAGAAATGAGACCACGTTGTGCCTGCTGCTCTGAATCTGCCACAAGGCAGTGCAGAGGTGGGCCAGCAGCAGTGGTGGCGAAGACCCATGCTACTTCTGCTCCACCATTCTTGGGGTGAGGCCTTTTGTCCTCATGTTCCTCCTCTCTGGGTCTCAAGCAGCTGCCACGACTCCAGCCAGGAAATCAGGCGGGAGAAATCTGAGGGCTTTTCAGCTACTCCAGAGGCTAGAGCTAATCTCTTATTATGTTGAAATTTGGGGGGTTGTGAAAACAAAGGTCCTTTAGAAGCAGCACAACACAGTGGGGAAATTACGGGCTTTGGAGTCAACCCAACCTGGGTTTAAATCCCAGCCCCACCACCAGCTGGAGCTGGTTTGCCTTTGTCAAGTTCAGTTTGTTCATCTGTAGAGTGAGGGTAATGATGTCTGTCTCACAAGGTGCTCAGTAGTGCACTAACTCTCCACACACAAAACACTGTCCTAACATTAAAGACCTGAACTCATTCAGAAAGCTACCAAAATGGAACCTAGAGGTATGTGACAAGGGAGGGCAGAGGTGGACAGAGGTCACCAGGCCTGGTCTATGAGGGTACTAGCCATAGGACACTAGTGTTGGCGAAGGCCAGCACAGAGGCCACCGGGGATGGGAAGGGAAGGGCATGTTGGGACCCATTTTCTCCCCCCACATCACTGGTCCTGGGGAGACCCACATCCCTGATCTGAAGCCCCCTTTACACAGATGGTGGTTCACTGAGCCCCCCTCTTCTGCTCTTGCAGTTGTGGATTTCTGCAAACAGAACAATGGGGGGTGTGCGAAGGTCGCCAAGTGCTCCCAGAAGGGCACAGAGGTCTCTTGTAGCTGTCAGAAGGGCTACCAGGGGGACGGCCACAGTTGCACGGAGATAGACCTTTGTGCGGACGGCCTCAACGGCAGGTGTCATGAGCACGCCACCTGCCAGATGACTGGCCCGGTGAGTCTCTCCTCTCCAAGGAAGTGGGGAGCAGCTATGGTGCCTCGCTCATCCTTGCTTCTCCACTCTGGCCTCTTCTAAGCTTTCTTCCCGCCTGAGTCTATTTCTTGTTAAGTCAGCAGGCTAAATGCAAAGTGGTATCTTAAGCAGAAAAAGACCTTACTGGAAAAAGTGGTGAAATCCACAGAAAGTCTCATTCAGTTGATAGTAAGGCATCAACACTTAATTTTTTAGTTTTGACCATGAACTCTGGTTGTGTAAGATGTTAACATTCAGGAGAACTGGGTGGAGAATATATGGGGACTCTCTCTGCTATCTTTGCAACTTTTCTATAAATCTAAAATTATTCAAAATAAAATGCTTATTAAAACAAAAACATTGGTGAGAAGTGGCAGGAGAAGTGCTGTCTGCACACTCACTCAGGTCTTTCTAGAGTGGAATCTGTGCCCTGTGGCCCCATGTCTCTGGGGGGAAGAGAAGACGATGATGTCCATTACGGTTATAAACTTGAACTTAGGGTCAGGTGGCCTTTGAGTCTTGAATCCTGGACTGATGCACTGGGTGTTTTGGGTCTGGTTGCTTAATCTCTCTGAGCCTTATTTTCCTTATTCACAAAGTGGGCCTGATAATACAGACCTCATAGAATTGTTGTGGTGATTAAATGAGATCATTTATTGGTTCAACAAATGTTCGTCAAGCACCTGCTATGTGCTGTTACAGGTGCCAGGGATGTAGCAGTCAAGAGCTTACATATGAATAGAGGGGGAAGGCAACGCCCAGTACAGAAAGGAATGCACAAGATACTTCTAGAGAATGCCAAGAGTCAGGAAGAACAAAAATCAGGCCAATAGAAGGGACTGGAGTCAGGGAGGGTCTCTCCGAGGAAGTGGCATTTGATCTGAGATGTAAAGGAGGATAAGCCTGTACAAAAACAAGCTGGAGCAGCAACTCAGTGACCAGCAGACAGGAAAGGCATGCTTCTTGGTCCTTCTGAGCCTCTCCTACCCCGGAGGGCGACCTGCAGAGCACGTGGGGATCTGGGGACTTAGAGAGGGGCTTTTCCTTCTTTCCCACCCTCCCTGCAGGGCAAGCACAAGTGTAAATGTAAAGCTCACTACGTGGGAGACGGGCTGGACTGTGAGCCAGAGCAGCTGCCCCTTGACCGCTGCCTACAGGACAACTGGGCAGTGCCACGCCAACGCCGACTGTGTCGACCTCCACTTCCAAGGTCAGTGTTGCCCAACACATCTGCCCTTCTGGCTTGGGGCAGGGACTGCTGCAAGAGCAAAAGGCAAAAATACTTAAAACCGGGACCAAGCTGCCCGTGCATTGCCCTGGAGCCAGTGGAGGCAGTGGGCCCCTGCAGTCGAGGGGTGAGGGGTGAGGGGTGAGGGGCGGGGGAAACTCAGAACTGGACTCTGAGCTTAGAACCCAGAGGGAGCTCCAACGTCAGCTATCATAGATTTTCCTGGCACTTGCTCTTCCCCGGTTGCTTGGTAACACTTGCAGTTGAATTGAATCGGAACCGAATCTGAGGAGCACAGTTTAGGGCACTAAATAACAAAGAGCAAGCGCCTGCCACCAGCAGAAGCAATTTCTTAGCAGTTGTTTTAATAATAGCACATTGATTGGCATACATTCCGTTCACTTCCAAGGATGATTTGAGTGGCTTATCATACACCCACAGGTATAATAAAACTAAGAATTATACCACACAATAAAGTAAAGCCCAAGAGAAGGGCAGAGCTGCAGGTGGTAGGGCATCTTGAAACCTGACGGAGGAAGACCATGGAGGACCCACAAATGCAGTTCTGAGCCAGGACAAAGGAGGACTTCAGTTGGTCAGAAGGCAATTCAGGGCACCGAGCATTATGGACAATCAGAACTTATTGGCTGTCTTTGGCTAGGCTGAGTTTGTTTAGCAGACATGGTAATTTTATTATTTTTTATTATTTTTTTAATTGAAATATGTTGATTTACAATGTTGTGTTCCTGGTGTACAGCATAGTGATTCACTCATGCATATACGTATACATTGTTTTTCCTGTTGTTTCATTATAGGCTATTACAAGCTATTGAAATAGTTCCCTGTGCTATACAGTAGGACCTTGCTGGTTATCTGTTTTATATATAGTAGTTTACATCTGCTACTCTCAAACTTCCAATTTACCCCTACACCTCCCCCATTTCCCCGTAACCGTAAATTTGTTTTCTGTGTCTTTGAGTCTGTTTCTGTTTTGTGAATAAGTTCATTTGTCTCATTTTTTTTAGATTCCACATGTAAGTGATACATGGTATTTGTCTTTCTCCATCTGACTGACTTCACTTAGTATGATAATCTCTAGGTCCATCCATGTTGCTGTAAATGACATTATATTAATTTTTATGTCTGAATAGTATTCCATTGTTTTATATATAGATATATATCTCACATCTTCTTTATCCAGTCATCTGTTGATGGACATTTAGGCTGTTTCCATGTCTTGGCTATTGTAAATAGTGCTGCTGTGAACACTGGGGTGCAGGTGTCTTTTCAAATTGGAGTTTTCTCCAGATGTATGCCCAGGAGTGGGATTGTTGGATCATAGGGTAAGTCTTTTTTTAAGGAATCTCCACACTGTTTTCCATGGTGGCTGCACAGACATGGTGATTTCAGTGAGGCGGTCTGTATACATCTCGATGATAACTATTTGACACCTGCTACTTACTGGCCTAGTCTGTCCAGGTGGCTGCAACACAGACTGTGTGGCTTAGGAATGTCAGGAGTTTCTCACAGCTCTGGAGGCTGGAAGCCCGAGATCAGGGTGCCAGCCTGGTCGGGCTCTGATGAGGACTGTCTTCCGGGTGGCAGACACCAACTTCTTGTGTCCTCACACAGTGGAAGGAACAAGGGAGCTCGCTGGGTCCTGTTCATAAGGGCTCTGCCCATTCGTGGTGGCTCCAACCTCGTGACCTACTTACCTCCCAAAGGCCTGCCTCCTGATATCATCACATTGGTGGGGGTTGGGATTTCAACACACAAGTTGAGGGGGGAAACACAAATATTCAGTCCATAACATGATGTCCTAAGACACCTCAAATCCATTTGAGGGATGAAGCAGGATATATAAACAGGGAAAATACATTGGATATATGACTATATGTGACACTGTCTCTTCTTGGAAGAAGATTCCCAGTGTAGTTGAGGAAATTTTTTTAATTCATAAGGCCAAGGGGAAAAAAGTACTAAGACAGAAGACAGCAATTTATCTCATGCTGTTGGTGCAGCTGAAGTGAGAGAGCGAAACTAGTCAGAGAAAACTTGAAGGCAGGGACTCAAAACAGATGTTTGTACACCCATGTTCACAGCAGCAGCATTCTCAACAGCCAAAGGGTGGAAACAACTGAATCCAACAAACGAGTGGACAAAGCATAGCATATCTGTACGGCGGGGTATCATTCAGCCTATGAAAGGGAGGAAATTCTGACACATGCTACTGCATGAATGAACCCCGAACACGTTATGCTACGTGAAAGAAGCCAGACCCAGGACAGATACTGTACCACTCCACACGTTTAAGGTACCTGTAAGAGGCAAACTCAGAGACTGAAAAAAGAACAGAGGTTACTAGGGGCTGGGGAGAGGGAGTCATTCTTTAATGTGTACAAAGTTTCTGTTTGGGCTGATGTCTTTTATGTATGGCCCAGATTTCTACAGTGAGCACATGCTACTTTCATAGATAGAAAAGAAACAAGTATTTTAAAGGATAGGCTTCCACACATCTCGAAGGGGAGAGGCATCCCAGGAAACCCTGGGATACAACTGGCTTTCCACTTTGAAAGTCCTCCGATGGAGGCGCTGCCAAACGGGGTCTGACCTGGGTGCTCCCTTTCCTTCCCTTCCAGATACCACTGTAGGAGTGTTCCACCTGCGCTCCCCACTGGGCCAGTACAAGCTGACCTTTGACAAAGCCAAAGAGGCCTGTGCCAAGGAAGCTGCCACCATTGCAACCTACAACCAGCTCTCCTACGCCCAGAAGGTGGGTCCCCAGTGAGTGGGCACCATGCAGGCAGGGTCTTCAGGGGAGGAGGTGCAGCTTCCTCTTACAACAGGGGAGGCTGAGGCTGTTGCCTTCCTGGAGAGGAGTGCAGGGAGCTCCAGGAGCAGTAACAGTTTGTCATGTCCATTGGGCGTCTGCTGTGTGTCAGGCACAGTGTGGGGTGTGTCACTGACGTTACTGTCCTTTCTTACATCCCTGGAGGTGGGTGTTCCTACTGCCATTTTACACACAGGGCGACTGAGGCTCTGAAAGGGAATGTGCCCTAAGTCATTGCCCTAACCAAGACGTGGCAGATCCAGTGTTGAAATGTACCCTGACTCCCAAAGTCTGTTCTCAGTTATGACGTTCAACCACCAAGGCAGAGGCACAAGCTGGGAGTGTGCACCTCTCGGCTGGAAACCAGAAAGAGATGGACAACTGCAAGCCCAGGATCTCCCTGAACCCACAGAGCAGTTGAGTGTCTCCGGAATAGCTCAGGCTCTCTGTGTCTGGAGGGGCTGTGAAGGGAGTCAGTGGGAATGGTCCCAGCTCTCAGCCACCAGCAGGTAGGGAATGGAGCTCTGGCCTGGGCTACTTTCTTGGCCTCTAAAGCCAGAGCCTTGCCCATTTGTTACCTGCCAGTGATTGCTTGCTGGGAATAGGGGCGATCACTGCCTACCAGTGTAATTCTACAGCTCCGACTTCCATCACAGCCAGACCTTCAGACCTGAAATTTCTTTACCAAGGAGCAAAAGCCTTTCGTGCCAGGACCCAGCAACTGGGAGGGTCGGAATTTTTCTCTCCTGCTGGCTGGTTGTATGGCCTGGAACAGGCCATTGAAACCTCCGTCCTATCTGGCATGTTTGTATAGCACTAAAGGTAATACAGCACAGTGACTGGCACACAGTAGGAACTCAGTTTTTAAGATTAAGAGCTCTGGAGTAGACTGTATGGGTTTGAATCTCAGCTCTGCTATTTGCTGGCTATATGACTTTGAGCAAGTTCCTTAACCCCTCTTTGCCTCAATTTTCTCAATTGTATGGTAGAGTTTTTTTTTTTAATGTTTCTATCTCAAAGGGTTGATGTGTTAGAGGTGTTGATACATGAAAAGCCCTTGCAACAGAACCCTGCCCCAGAATAAGCTCTCAGTAAGTGTCACAGTGAGGGTGGCAATGGTGATATCTGATGATGGTGCTGATGGTGCTGATGGTAGCAAAGACTGTGATGATGATGGGGAGGATTATGATGGTTATGATGATATTGGTTACAATGGTAATGATGAGGATGGTGTCTTGGCGATGATGTTGAGGATTATGATGGTAGTGATGATAGTGATGGTGATGGTAATAATAGTGTGGTAATGATGGTAAGGATGGTGATGATGATCAATTGGAGTTCTATTAAACCATCAGCAGAAGAATTTGCACCCAAGGGTAAATAACTGACAGCAAATCCTTTCTCAAGAGCAAAAGGAAGAGAAGAGAGTGTGAAGGACTTGGGCACCTAAAAGAAAGACACCACTTTCATCCATCCAGTGGTTCAGTCAACAGAATCTGGTGAACACCTACTGTGTTCCACGCACAGGGATATGATGGGCAAGATGAGCCATAACCCCGAATTCCATGGAGTTTACAGTCTGATGGGGGAATCAGACATTTGCCAAAGAACCTCACAACAAATGTGAAGTTACAGCTGACCCATGTCCATGTCTGTCCCCACAGGCCAAGTACCACCTCTGCTCAGCAGGCTGGCTGGACAGTGGGCGAGTAGCCTACCCCACATCCTACGCCTCCCAGAGCTGTGGCTCTGGGGTTGTTGGGATAGTGGACTACGGGACGAGAAGCAACAAGAATGAAATGTGGGATGTCTTCTGCTACCGGATGAAAGGTAACGGCCCCAACTCCACGTCAGATTCCAGGCTGTGCGGCTGCTGAGCGGTCCTCAGCCTGGCCAGCCAGTCTCCAAGGGTGAGACGGGGCAGCCCAGGCCCCTGCCTCACTGGCGTGGGACCTGGTGTGCTCCTGCCTTCCAGATGTGAACTGCACCTGCAAGGTGGGCTACGTGGGAGATGGCTTCTCATGCAGTGGGAATCTGTTGCAGGTCCTGATGTCCTTCCCCTCACTCACAAACTTCCTGACGGTATGTACCACATCTGCTTGCTTTCACCCGGGGGAGGAGGGGATGCCTCAGAGCAGGTATTAGAGGTGAGTCCTTGAAAGAAGGCAGAGAGGGGCTCACAATCGCGGTTAAGAGCATGGACGCTGAACTGCATTGCCTGAATTTGAAGCTGGGGCTTCCCCCTTACTTGTTGCATCACCTTGAATGAATTACTTTCCCCTCTGAGCCTCAGTTTCCTCCTCTGTAAAATGGGGATGATGATAGCACCCAACTCACAGGGTCATTTTGATAAATAGATGAGTTCATATTTGTAAAGTACTTAGACCTGTAGCCAGCAGATAGAAAACTCTGTGTTGGTGCTGGCTAGGTGGTCTTATCTCTGTTGACAACTATAGTAGCTGAACAGTCCGATCTGCGGGAATGAGCTGCTCGTTGTCTTCACAGACAGGGTCGGGCACAGTTAGCTAAGTGGTGATCACCCAGTGAGCCAAATGATCAACATAGAGTCAGCTTGCATTTTACACTGCACATAAAGTCACTTTAATATTCCATAAGTCATGTCCAATGAAGAGAAAGCCCCAATTGGAGAAAGAATTGGTGTTGACTGAGCAAAGAACTGAGCTAATAATAACAACAAGAATAAGAATAGCTAACATTTCTTGAGCATTTCCTTTGCACTAGCTGTTTCACAGCACTTTTCACACTCACTCAGTCCACAGAACATAAGCTCCATGAGGGATCGGATGCTCTCTGCCTTGTGCTAGCATACAGTAGGTGCTCAACAAATACTTGTTAGAAGGAATAAATCCTTATGCAACCTGCTGAAGTCACTTCTGCTGTTATTCCCATTTTGTAGATAAGGAAACTGAGGCTTAGCAATGTCAGGGACACAGCGAAGGAGGGGAGACCGAGCATAAGTATGGGGCTTACAGGATCAGGGCAGAAGCTAGACTAAGGACCCCAAAGTGGTGAGTCTTTGTCCACAGACCAAAGTAGCCACCCAACTGGTCTAAAAATCAGGGTTACTGTAAATACTCTAAAGAACTTAAGAGTATCTACACCCAAACCAGTGTTTCTGCTGCATGGGAGCTTGGCTTGTGACAGCAGTGTCAGAACAAAACCCACTGGCCGTGTGCCCTTCAGCAAAGTAATGAACTTCTCTGGGCATCAGCAGTCCTGTATGCCCAAGGATAAAGTTGAACTGGGTAGTGTGATTTCTTAAAATTTGTTCCATGAGTATTTACTGAGCACTTTCAGTGTGCTTTAAGATGTGTCAATGAACAAAACAGACAAACAACAGAATAAACAAGTAAACAGTATTAAATGCTAGGTGATCTATACCATGGGGGGAAAAGGAGAGCGGTGGGGAGGGGAAGCACCGGGTTCCCATTTTGCACAGAGTGATGAGGGAAGGCCTCAGTGAGAAGGTAACATTTGAGTCATGTGTGAACAGAGGAGAGGGAGTTGGCCATGCAGATTCAGAGGAAGAATATTCCAGGTGGAAGGAATAGCCAAGCAAAGGCTGACAGGCAGGAGCGTGCTGGGCAAGCTGGCGGAACATCCAGGAGGCCCGTGTGGCCAGAGACTCGGGAGCGAGAGGACAGCTGGGCGTGGGCTCAGAGGAGCAGCAGCGCCAGACGGTTTGGGCCTGACGGGCCATTGTAAGGACTTTGGCTTTTCCTCTGAGTGAAGTGGGGGCCCTTGCAGGGTTTTGACAAGAGGAAACTCAAGATTTCACTTCACATTTTAAAGAACTGTGCAGCCTACCATGTTGAGAATGGTCTGTGATGTGGCTGTGACTTGGGACAGTAGGGTTCATTAAGGAAAGGAAAAATCCTAAGGCTTTCCCAAGGAGCAGTCAGGAAAAAGAGCAGATGCATGGCAGCCTGAGTTAGGGCTCCCATCAGGGATACTCCCAGAGGAGTGATGCCACCCTCTCCCTGCCACCCCGGTGCCTGCACCCCAGGGCTGACCCATCTGACCACCTCCGTCCTCTCCCCAGGAAGTGCTGGCCTATTCCAACAGCTCAGCCAGAGGCCGAGCGTTTCTGAAACATCTGACTGACCTGTCAATCCGAAGCACCCTCTTTGTGCCACAGAACAGCGGGCTGGGGGAAAATGAGGTGAGTTGGGTTCCTGGTGTCTGTGCCTCAGACTAGTGCTTCTAGATAGTATCAGTTATCTACCACCACAGTAATACCACAATAATGCACTGCCGCAGAGTGCAGGGGCTACACATTTATTTGGCTTACACATCTGCAGATCAGCTGGCGGTTCTTCTGGGCTTGGCCCGGCATGCTCACATGTCTGAGCTGGGCTGGCCTGGCTGGGGCTCTGCTCCACAGGGCTCTCCTCCTCTAGCAGGCTAGCCTGGGCATGTTCCTACAACGATGGCGGAAAGTGGTGAGAGCAAGCCCAGGCCTGCCAGCACTTTTCAAGCCCCTGTCCCGTCATTTGTTATGCCACTGCCCCAGCAGGTCACATGGTTGAGCCCCAAGTCAGAGGAGGCGGCCCTCAGACTTACATGGCAAAGGGCAAGGATACAGGGAGGGGTGAAGAACCAGGGCCACTGATGCAACTGATCCACATCAAATTTCTTCCTGTCACGGCACACACAGGAGCTCGCAGTGTTTGTTCAGCACCCCCACAAGCTCTGACAGCCCCAGGAGCTACCCCTCCTCAGGGCTGAGAGGAGCAATCCCTCTGCTCACATGTTACCCACTCAAGACCCGCTCTTCCCAGGACACCACTGGGAAGCTCTACTTAGACCATAAAAATGACTTTCAAAGTGGAGGCAGAAAAGGCAGGTCCTTGAGAGGTGATTTTTTTTTCAGTGTCATTCTTATTGTTAAAAAGAAAAAATACTGCTTGGCCTTTAAAGACCGTTCTTGTGTCTCTCCCTTCCTCTCAGACTCTGTCTGGGCAGGACATCGAGCACCACCTCTCCAATGTCAGCATCTTTTTTTACAATGACCTTGTCAACGGCACCATCCTGAACACCAGGCTGGGAAGCCGGCTGCTCATCACCTCCAGCCAGGACCAGCACCAAGTGGTATGAAAAGTCTTCTGGGCTAACTGGGAGGACTGGAGATAACACATGGAAAGCTCCTAGCAGACAGTAGGTGCTTAATAGATAGAAACTCAAAATGTGAAAGTAAACGCTAAACCTACAATCAGGGGATGGTATTAGCTGTGCACCCTAACACATCGCACTGACCGTTAGGCAGCCCCTAGCCCTTGGGAAATAAGCCATTAATGACCTCCAGCCTCAGAAGCTGGTAATGAGGAACTGTAAGTGAAACTATTTTAAAACAGTCTGATTCTAGGCCTTTATTTCTGTCAGATTGTCAGCCTATCCTAGGTCTTAACACGTGAGCCTTGAAGTCAAATGACCCTAGTATGAAATCCTGTTCTGCCACTTGCTAGCTCTGGAAACTCAGAGAAGTCATCCAGCCTCTTTGTGTCCTCATTTCCTCCTCTGAAAAATAGGGATGACGACAGTCATGGTGGCGGTGGCGGTGATGGTGGTAGTAACAGTGACATTATTTTTGATGATGATAATGGTGGTGGGGATGGCAGGGATGATGATGGCAGTTGTGTTATTAGAAGTGGTGGTAGTGGTGGTGGTAATGTGACCATGACAACCACAATGATCAAATCATAGGCTTTTATGGAGATTCAGTGAGATTCAAGGCTTGTGATGTGGAGTAACAGGGCCTGTCATATAGCAAGGGCTAAATGAATGTTTTTAATTTTTACCTAATAAATGATCTTTGTTAATGAAGATCAGTAGTTTAGACCACTGCTTCTCAAACTTTAACAGGCACTTGAATCACCTGCAGGTTTGCTAAAATGCACCTTGTAATTCAGCAGGTGCTTTGTGGGACCAGGTTCTGCATTTCTAATGATCTCTCAGGTGACTGCCCACACAAGCCAGTGGCTCACAAGATTAGCAAGGAATTACATCACTTAAAATCCCTTTCTAACAGTGTGGTGTGATGTTCCCAGCAGTGGATCTGGAGTCCAGAGGCATGGGGTTTGCCACTTACGACCTGGGTGATCTTGGACACACTGTTTTCCTTTTGAACCCTCATCTGTTAAACAAGGGGCAGGACAGAAGGACCCCTTAGGTTCTCTGCAGCTCTTAGATCAGCTTGTTGGCCCAAGGGCTACTAATGTGTTCCGAGCTGTCCGGACAGTGAACAGCTGTGAGGATTGGCCTAAAACTCAGGCTCCAGGACCTTGGGGAAATGGAACAACTTTCCTCCATGAAGGGGTTGCCTACATGGAGAAAAAGAGTCAGATGGTCAGAGATCCCCACCAGCCCTCTTTTCATTTCCCTAGGAGACCAGGTTTGTCAATGGAAGAGCCATTCTGCAGTGGGACATCTTTGCCTCCAATGGGATCATTCATGTCATTTCCAGGCCTTTAAAAGCACCTTCCACCCCAGTGGTAAGTATCCAGGGGTCCTGGTGAGGGGCCAGGAGGAGCCCCAATGTTCACCCGCCATGAAGCAAACTACTACTGGAAGCCAGGTCCACCCCCTCCCTCCTCTTGAATACTGGAGGAGCCTTTCCATCTGTGGCATCTGACCTCAGGGATGCCTGGCCCTGCTATATCCCACCCCTGCTCCAGTGCATTAGCAACAGAACACCTGTCATCATCAGTATTTGTTGAACGAAAGGGGCAGGCTGGGCCAATGGAGAAACCACTGGAAGGGGAGAGAGCAATCCTGAGCCCCTCCACTTCATAACCGTGTGACCTTAGACAAGTCCCAGAACGTCACCAAGCCATTTTTCTCATCTGCAAAACAGGTCAGAATGCCTTCCTCCCTGAGTTCTTGGGGGACTACTGAGTTAATGTAAAATAATGAAGATGGTCTCCGGCACATAGTATATGCTGTATGAGAGTTGGTTGCTGGTGGTAGTGTTAGTATTCTTTGTTCTGAAAGTGTGAGCGAGAGATGAGCACAGTTGGCTGCTGAGCGGTTCCACAGCACAGGGGTTGAGCACAGAAGCTCCAAAGCCAGGCTGTGTGATCTTGGGCAAGTGCTTAGCCTCTCTGTGTCTCCACTCCCCCATATAAAAATGGAAACAATAAAAACTGCCCTTATCTCTTTGTGTTACTATGCATTTAAGTGGATTATTTCATGTAAGGGAGCTTAGAACAGACCCTGGAAGTAGTAAGGGCTAGATGTATGTTTTTATCCCAACTGGCACCAGGATGCCTCAAGCCAGCAAGGATGGGGCAGGCTCCAGAAAGTAAACCTCTTTGGGGAAGTCACTAGTTTTGAGTACCAACCCCTCTCCTTTCTATGTTCAGGCTTCAAGCCACACTGGCTTGGGAACAGGGGTCTCCTTTGCCATCATCCTGGTCATTGGAGCCATCATTTTGGCAGCATATTCTTACTTGCGACTAAACCGGAGAACAACTGGCTTCCAGCGTTTTGAGGTAAGACAGGGGAAAAGGGGAACCTGGTGATGAGGGTCCTCTCTGAAATGCAGCTCCTGGCTCTGGGCTACTGTACCAGCTGAGTGGCTGCTTCAGAGAGCTGGCCAGCACTTGGATGCTCGGCACATACTTCCTGTCTCCTGGGTGGGGTCTGTACCCGAGATGAACAGCAGCAGCAGCTCCAAGGCCCTCTTCCTGGCAGGTGGGGTGTGGTGAGGACTGCGGTGGTGGCCAGTAGCCCTTTGTACCAGGGGTTTGGCTTGGAGGCCGTTCACCTGGGAGGAGTCACAAGACAAACACCCAGCATGATTGATTTGGGCTTCCAGTCTGACTCTAAGAGTGGGGGAACAGGGTGGGGGACCTGCAAAGCCAGAGGCCTCACGCCAAAGCCTGCATAACGCATTTGGCCCTATCTGAACCGATGAGCCCACATCCAGGTCAGCGGGTCTTGGCTGACCATGGGGTGACCCTGCAGAGGCACTGGGGCCCGGGTTCGGCAGCAGCACAGCAGCCGAGCACCCTCCCTTCTGTGCTTCCTACTCCTCCCTAGCCCACCCTCTCCTGCTGCTGCCTCTCCCAGACATGTCTGGTGGAGATGTACAGAGCCTCAAGCAGTATGTCACTGCCTTCTGGCAGATAACCTGCAAATTCCTAAGCACCATGTACATGTGATCTAGAAGAGATCGCATTGAGCAAAAGTGCACATGCTGTACGATGCCTTTCATATTAAGTTCAAGGACAGGCAAAACCACTCCTGGTGATCAAAGTCAGAAGAGCAGTTACCTACATGGGACTGCATATGGTGGTCAAGGAGCATGAGGGCACTTTTTCCAGGGGGATGGAAATGCTATATGCTGATCACACCGGGGTGGACATATTAAGAAGTCATTGGGCAGAACACTTAAGACTGGTGCATGATATTATATGTAAATCAGATCCCAATAAAATAAAAAGGATAAGCTCCCGGAGGTGGGGGCAGGGCTTGCTTTACCTGCCAACTTGGATGAGATGCTCTGCTCCCACCTTGGGGACATCGTGGTGCTCAGCCCTGCACTTGTCTTTCTGAGCAGTCGGATGAGGATATTGACGTTGCAGCTCTTGGCAAGCAGCAGCCTGAGGATATCTCGAACCCCATGTACGAGAGCACGACTTCGGCAACCCCAGAACCTTCCTACAACCCCTTCACGGTGAGTTTGCATTTTTATCTAGGAACAGGTTCAGTCAGGGTGCAAGGGAATGATGTCTTTTAGCAAATCTCAGTGGAAACCTTTGTATCAAGAAATCTCACTTCTAGAACGTGTCTCCAGGCAGCAAGCCTAAAAATGAGTGACACAAGCTGGGTGAAACTGTGCGGTTGTTCAATGCTCCTGCGCTCTTTGGGGTGGATGGCATCCAACAGAGGTAGAAGAGAATTAGGGATTGCCCAGCCCCAACCTCGTGACCAGGTGAGAGGTCACAAGGAGAAGAAATCTGGGGCTGAATTCTGCCACAAACATCGATGAGGTAGCAGGTGCAAAGTAGGACATACAACTGCTTTAACTTGTATCCACACTGTTGCCCAGGATTCCACCGCATTTAGTCAGAGCTGCTTCTTGCTTTAGGAGCTACGTTTCTTTGATGAGGTCTTTATGTTTTGCTCTGGTCTTCCAGGAAAGGACCATTTATTTGTTTCTAGAGTTAGTGACCCTTGGGCTTAGATGGAGCCTCCACTGGGGTGAGGAGGAGGACCCCGTGGCAGGGCAGGCACCTATTGACACTGAATGTGGAAGATACACCCTGCCTGTCATTTAGTACCAGGTCTGGACTGAGAAGCTGGACGTGAGATAATAGAAAATACACAGTGGTCTCTGCCCAGGTTCCTGGCACAGAGCTCCCAAAACCCTTAGAATTTCCTAAGTGATAAGAACACCAGGAGCATCTTTTGTTCTAATGGGGAGATTCTGGGTGGGCTCCCTGAGTGTCTCCTGGTCACCAGAAAGGCCAAGCCATTACTATCCTGTGGTTCTCAGTGCCTGTGGTAGCAGATTTCATGTTTGCAACAGACTAAAAATTAACTGGATCATAAATCCTGTTTTGTTTTTTAATCAAACCCAGGTAACAGTTTCCAGTCCAGATGGCAAGGGCAAGTTCAGCTAAACTGCATTTACTGATAGTCTGCTTCTGTAAGCATCGTTATGTTGAAATCAACCTCATTTAAAAAGCAGGGGGGTAGGAAATGACACATCCAGTTCAAGGCTCTCCATGCCTTCCCAGCTTTCTGACCTCTTCTCAGGGCTCCATCAGCACTGTGCATGAAAGACTCATCTGAGGCAGGTCACAGTATCCTAGATGCAGGATTCAGCTAAAGCCTTCTAATTGGACCAGATGGCAAACGTGTTCCAGTCACAGGAATCCTAAGCTGAGAGTGCCAGCCCAAAATGTGCTAGATTCTTATGCTTTTGATATGAAAGGTGCAGGTGTTGCTTTCAGACTGTCTGGAGCCACCCTAGACCTCTTGAATAGCCGTTATGCTAATTAACAAAGCTTTGGTGCTGATCAGAGCCAAAGACAGTGAGAAGGGTCGGGGTGGCTGCCTCTAGAGCGTGGCTTCTGGTTAGACCTTCTCAAATGCTCGGGCGTCTCTCCCAGTTAGTATGAATTTTCAAACTGAAAGGACCCTTTCGTAGTCATAGGAAAAGCCACCTTTAGTAAGGTACTTTTACCTTAATGTTGTGTCTGATTTAATCCTTGCACCTCCCCGTCAAGTAAATATCATCAGGACCCTTTACAGATGAGGAAATTACAGCAAAGTTGAAAAGACTTGTCCGGGGCCACACACCTTCAAACAGCAGCGACTGCACCCAGAATGGGGGCCCCAACCTCCATACCGCCCCACCGCCCAGCGTGAGACACGGGACAGCAGCAGACAGAAGCCACACATGTAGTTCACAGGGCACTCGGGGAAGAACTGTGTTTTAGGCTATAGGGAAGGAAAAGGTTTTCCTCAGCTCTCATAGGATGCTGGGCTGAGTCTGAAAAGTAAACTGACCGAGACAGACACAAGAGAAAATATTCATCTTACTGAATGTTGACATGTACGTGGGAGTCTTCACGAGAGAACACAGACCCCAAGAGGTGACCAGAGCAGGAAGCTTTTGTACCTTTTAGACAATAAATTTAAGAATTGACAAGCGAAAGAGGTTTGGGCCTAGGGGTACTGACTAGTGAAGAAATAACTAGGAAGATAACAGTTAGTTAACAAGGTTGGTACAGATTTCCTGGCCCCCGAACTCCCCACCTCTGGTGCTAAGTGTCCTCTTTCCTCCTGGTACAGGGAGGGCACCTTGCCCGTAGGAATGTTATTACCTGTTTTAGGGAGGAAGGGCAAGGGGGCAGCGTGGGTCAGAGTGACCTTCCTGCTTCTGCCATTTTTTAAAAATTCCTTCAGCTGAAGATATTTAATGCACCAAGGTGTCATATTTGAGGGTAGCGCATCCAAACTCCACCAAGGCCTCAGACCAGTAGCCAAAAAGAACGCGAATCGTGGCAGGATTCCCAAGCAGAACGTCCTGGCCTCTGCGCATTTCACAGACCTCTCTTTTCAGGACCCTGATGACCAGCCGCTGGGGAGCAGTGACCCCCTTGGGGCGCTGTGAGGCCGGACCTGCCCCCACCCGATGGCACCGCGGCCCTCTGGGCCCCTAGAACCTGAGGGGCTCTCAGCTGTGAATCCTCAGCCCGGCGCCTACTGGGAGCGTAAGATCCTTTAACATTTCACAGTGTGAAACCCTCAAGCCATACCTCACCTTTTGGGTTGATCCTGGAGATTATTTTGTTCCTGTGGGTGAGAGACCGTGTGTTAAGTCCACCCACCAACCAGGAGGTCTGCTCCCCTCTCTGACCCTCTGCTGTCCTTCTTTCAAGTGGCTCTTACCACTTCCCACCCCCCAACTCTAGCGGCCCTGTCTTACTTCCCTGTTAGACTGCAAGCTCCTGAGGGCAAGACCTTCCCTCGTTCGTCTTTGTATCTCTGCACCCAGCACAGGGTCTGGCCCGTGAAATGTGCTCAACTATTGGTTATGGAACAGAAATAAAGTCAGTGGAACAAATTCAGTGTTTTGGGAAACAAAACTACTGTTCACCGCCAGAGGGGTCAAACGTTGACGGTAAGGTCAGCTTACCAGGGCCTTTTCAAATCACCAACATCTGCCTTTTAAGTGCCTCTTTCTTAATTCTGTTTTGTTTGCTTGTCTGTGCATTTAAGACAGGAGAACCACAATGGGACACCACTTCACATCCCCTAGGTTGGTTACCATCAAAGGCAGACAATAGCAAGTACTGGCGAGGATACAGGAAAACCGGAGCCCTACTTCTCTGTGGGTAGGATTGTAAAATGGTGCCACCACAGCATGGCGGGTCTTCTAAAAGCTAGACATACAGCTACCATACGATCCAGAAATTCCACTCCTAGGGATAGACCCGAGAGAAATGAAACAATGTCCAGACAAAAACTTACAGATGTAGGTTCACAGCAGCATTACTCATAACGGCCAAAATGTCAAAACCACTCCAAATGTCCACCACTTACAGATGCATAACCAAAGCGTCTGTCCATACAGTGAAGTATCACTCACCTTACAAGGGACGGAAGGACTGATACCTGCAACATCATGGATGAACCTTGCAAACATGCTCAGTGAAAGCAGCCAGACACAAAAGACCATGTACTGTATGATTCCATTTATATGAAATGTCCAGAATAGGCAAATTCATAGAGACCAAAAGATTAGTGGCTGCCAGGGAGGAACTGGGGAAGGGCAGAATGGAGTTACTGCTAAGAGACACGAGGCTTCTTTTAGGTGATAAAAATGTTCTGGAACTTTACATTGGTGATGTGTAGGGCCAGTTCTCCACTGTGCAGGACTCCCCAAGCAAGGCAGGATGCCCACCACACCCTCAAAAGGCCCGCAGGGGCCTCTGCATCACTGACAGCTGGGCACCCTCCAGCCCGCCCACCACCATTTCCAAACTGTCCCCAGGGGTGCACTGGCCAGGCTTGGGAGTCCCTGCTGCGGACAGAGGAGTGAAAGGCTGAGTGGAGCACATCTCAGCCTCTCCTCTCTGTCACTCTCATGGCCCAAATAACTTTGCTCCACATCATCAGAGTTTCTGCTCCCCCAAGTCCAAAGTTCTAGAAGCCTGAGTCTCATAAGTTTCCTCACCACTCCAGGAAAGGAAGGAAGCCCAGTTTCAGGCAGAAGAACAACTTACCACCTCCGCTCAGATGACGTGCCACGATGGCAGCAATACCAGGTTTCCAGGAAATTGCTCCCCAGAAGGAAGGCGGACAGATTCACTAGAGAGCCCACCCACGCCACCACCGCAGGCACAAAAAGGCGAGCGACTCAGAGGAGGGCCAGCAGGCCACCCGCAGGAGAAGTGAATGAGATGACATTCCTGGCACAGTGAGAGGTCAAGGATTAAGTTTAAACACACACACAATTAAACAGTTAAAATAGCTCTTCAAAATATTCACAGATTTATCCAAAACCCAGCAGTCACTTGACATCAAAACATGCACTCCTAATTCAGTATTATTTTCCCTTCAAACGCTTCCAGTTTCCAACTTACCTGGTAATTTGACTGCAAACAGGTCACTGTCTTCCTCCTTGTTCTCGAAGAAGGAACTGTCTGTGAGGGATGGAAGTTCCAGGTGGGTTACTGGCTGCCCGCCTAAGACCACGTTCACACCAGTTTTCTGTCCGTGGCTTAACTTCACGGTCTTCAAGCTCTGAAAACAGGCGGCAGTGCTTTGCTGGGGGTGTGGGGACGAGGGCAGTGAGGAGTACACCATAAATCTTTTGCTGCCTCCTCTCAGGGATGTGCATTTTGGGGTGCATTAGAATGTGGTATTTTGCCACTAAAGCACATAAAACAGATGACTTAAAATAAACTGGACAATTCAAAATTTTATTTGGCAATAAGTTCAACGTCGTATGACATAAAATCAACAATTAGAATAAATAGCAAATTCACATTCAGAATAAATAGCAAGTCTACCTAATTTGCATTCATTGTGTCTGAAATTAAACGATCTGTCATTCTACTAAATAATTAGAAAACGGTTTCCTAGGAGTTGAAGCCTGCAGTATAGAAAAGTACAGAGCACAGTTGTGGGTCGGGTTCCCCAGAAAGCAAACACAGATATGGAGGTTCTCATGCAGGACGTTTTCAGGGGATTGTTCTTGGGATCAACACCTGGGAAGGGGAGCAGGGGTGAAAAGGGAAGGAAGCCAGGCCGGTGGGGCAGGAGCTGGGCGGCAGTACAGACACGAGGAGGCCCCAGCTGCGCACCTGCCCCCCAGCTCTGGGGCTGGATGGGCCTTTGAGGCTCCAGGAAGGGAGCCGGGCCACACGCTCGCCCGAGGCAGGACTTTTCAGCAAGGGAAGCTCCCACAGAGGATGGGCAGCTGCAGACTGTGAGCCAGCAGTCAGGAGAGTAAGTCCTTGGGTCCTGAAGGGGATCCTGGGCAGCCAAGCCCACCACACACTACAAGCACAATCACAGACTACTGCGATGAGAGGTATATTCAGTGAGTGCCGAGCCTGGCAGCTCAATTACACAACGAGAGTCATGCCATGTGCTGGAAACACAGTACTTTACCACTGGCCACATGAGGAAATATGCCCAGAGAGGAGCTCATGGGGGAATCTGGCACACTTGCCTACGGACCTCCTAGCTGCACCTGACCGTGAGCGGGTTTGTCTGCACGCCTCCAGCAAGGTGACCTTGCCCCTGCCACCAACACATCCATCAGAGCAGGGGCCAGCACACCGTGCACGGCCCAAGGGCCAAATCCAGACTGCAGGTGGTTCTCATAGACCAAGCTGTAATGGAACACAGGCGTGCCCAGTCGTACAGGAAGGGCCACAGAAGAGGCCCACAAAGTAGACAGTATTTATTGTCTGGCCCTTTATAGAAAAAGCTTGTTGGGCCCTGCATTAGAGAAATTTCACTCTTTCTTTTCCTTAACCCATCAGGGTATTAAAAGTTAGCTGAACTTGGGACCAACCTCCCATATGCTAACAGAAAAAAAGGAGGTTGGGAGGAAATTGGTACTAAAGGAAATCAGTATTAAGCAGGCAAACCATAGGCTTCCTAACACTTGAATAGAGCAATCAAGGGACTGTGCCTCTGGCCAAATTTACTCTGAGAGCATATTTGAGACAAGGGCCCCAGAGTGGGTCTTTGGCAGCTCATGAACATTCTGCAGAGTGGAAACCAATTCCAGTATTTACCGCACACACTACTGCTTCAAAGGCCTTTGGGGAGGAAAAGAAAGGGAAAGCGATTTAGTTCACCCAAAGCTAAATTAGCTCGGAGGAAAAATTATTTTTCATTTCTCCTTTGCAGTAATTAAGAGGACCAGTGCATTCAGAGCAACAAGAAATTCGGTCTGAAATGTGCCTGAATCAGAAACAGGTGGTTTATGTTACGTGGCTTCAAGGGAGCTGAAGAGAATTTTAAAAAGGAAAAAGAAGGCCATATACGTTAGGAGGAAAGTGGGAGCTGTAAGCCAAACTCCTAAAATATTTTAAAAGCCAGATTTTATCTACAGAAGCAACTCTGGAAAAACCAGCTGTGCAGGTCCCCTCCAGAACAACCTGCTACAGGTACGGTGAGCCTCGCTCAACCGTCACACCTGGCAGGGACTGCCCCGGACCATGAATTTTTGTTCACGTCATTCTGAGAAAATCTGTCTAATGGATGCTAAAAAGAGAAAATACTTTTCAGAGTGCAAACTAATTTTATTCTGTGCACTTCCCAAATCGATGTTTTACATGGTAGAGAATAGACTCCCTTCCTCTGTAACCAATACACATTCATCAGCTTGCACCCCAGGGAACGCACCAGAAAGAACAAAACACAGTGCAGCCTGCTGAATCCCAGCCGAGTCATGACAGTGGCAAGTTAAAATCGATCCCAACTGAGCATAGACAAGGAGCAGGCCTGTCCTTCCTACAGAGACGGCTGCCCAGATCTGTGCGCCCGCCCCGGCATGGGCTTGCAGCCCGCCAGGCGTACGCTCGGTGGGCTCTGCTCAGACAGAGGCCAGGTGCTGCTGCCCGGCAGATCTCAACACCGCCATGTTCAACAGCCTAGAGACTGAAACCTTAATTGGTAGTAAATCATAAAATTCACTTTTCATACCCAGAAAATGTATTTCTTCCCCTAGGCTTGGGTCACCTAACCTAGACATACATAAAAGCGGGTTTTAAAAATAGTTGTACTTCATTCTGGAGTAAACAAAACACTCTATAACTGGCACATAAGAGCCATCCAATGAATACTTGATGAGATAAAAACTAAGACAAAGTTTTAAAATAACACTTAACTTCCTTACTCAGCTTCTCAAAAGCAGAAACTATCAGCCAAAGGTACCAGCACATCCTTGGAGAACCCCAACACCAAGCGGTTCTGGGCATCTACCTGTACCCCTTCAATGCCAGCCTCCAACACTCTGATGCTCAGAAGTCCCAGGTACTGACAAACAGCGAACCAAATGCCTACTGCATTCCGAGAAAGGAATGGACTAACTGTGTTTATAATAAAATTTAGAAGAAAAAAAGGGGCTAATTGGGCCTAGGAGGTCTAGAGTCCCCTTCACTATTTTAAACATATTGAAAACATCACAAGTACACGCCAATTACAACAGGCAGCATGAGAGCATGCTACAGAACCCATCTAATTTCTGCATCCAGGCAGGTAGCCTGGGAAGGCCAAGCCAGCATCTCATCAACAACTGGCTCCCATACATGAAAAAATTAAAAATACTGAATAAGCAAGTACTCTCTCCACAAGCCCCTCCTGTCCCAGCATCCCTTCGGTTTAAGGATGCATGTCACTTGCCTTGTTCTCGGAAAGAAATGAGAACACTCAGTAGCTAGGTCATTGCCAGCTGTTTCTCTTAGCTTCAATGGTCTTGATCCTCTCCCACATTAAACACAGACACCTAAAGAAAACCACCCAAACTCCCAAAACAGCCACACAAACGTGGCAGGAAAGCAGTCTAAGGGGAGGAGGGGGTGGGAGATGGTAAGCAGTGAGGCCACCTCCCTCCCCTCCTGCTGGATTCAAGCCCCTTTCCTTGGCTGACCAGTCAGGACAGAGACAGGCACCTGCTCACTGCCCTCCAGACAAGGAGGGTTTCTGGAAATGCACACGTTCGCGACAAGACACACACCTGGTGGGGGTCACGGCATGGCGCCTCTGTACAAGGACATTTTCTGGTTTCATTTTTCTCCAGTAAGCACATTCAACCAACACTTGGGGGAGTGAGGGTTCAGGTGTAACGGGCGCCTGGGAGATCCACTGCAGATGCACTGGCTATTCTCACCTGTTTGTTTCTCGCTGCCTTATTCAACCAACCTGTTCTGTTGTCTGGAAATTTAACCAGAAGCTCTTTTCTCCTCACCCTTCTCTTCTGGGAAAATGAAAGACTGCTCGTCACTTGGGGCACCATTTGTCCCTCCCCTGCACAGGGCAGGACACAGGAAACGGGTGCGGAGGACAACCAAAGCCAAGGACTTGCGACTTCTCTCATTCTTTCTCACATCAGGCTTCCGGGGAGGCCAAGTCTGCTTTCAGGTGACGCACCAGAGCACTGAAGCCGTGGAACCAAGGGATTCAGGGAGCGGCTGCTGTCCAGGGCCCGTCCCTGCCGCTGACTGCCGTGTGTGCCACCGCGGGGCTCACGGATACCCAGCATTCTGCCAGCAGTTCACCCCGGCACCACCTGTGAACGTCCAGTGCATTCTTGGTGCAAGAGTCAAGAGGAGTTTCACAACATCACCTGCTGGAATACAGAGGGGGCATGGAGAAGCCCCGCTCCCAGGAAGGCTGGCATGGGCTACAGGACCTCGGTAAACAAGGCCGATCTCCGAGGGTCAACAGGAAGCAGCTGCCGTCCCCACGTGTCCAGGAGGGCAGCCCCAAGAGCTACGCGCTTCCGTCTTCACGAGTGGGGGTACTGTCCATAATGTATAAAAGAAACATCACAAGGCATACCTTATGGTTTCTGAGAGGGACACTCACTCAGATCCACGCCAAGTCTTCCCAGTGTAGGGCCATTGCTGGTTCCAGCCTTGTTTCTTTCTGGGCCGGGGCGGGCCCCTGGCTACTTAGCCTGGGCCTCCTGTAGGAGGGGGAGCCTGGAGAAGGGGGGCTGGGCGGCCCAGGCGGGGAGCTCATGCTGCAGCGGGGTCCTCCGGGGGTAGAACGTGTGGCTGACGTCATAGTTGAGGAGGCAGCTCAGGGACGCCATGTAGATGTCAGCAAATCGTGACAGGCGTCTCAGGAAGTACGTCGGGTTCTGGTCTGTGCGGAACAAGCTTCCAAACTGGGCATTGAAGAAGCCTTTGGTCATTTCTCTGAAGCAGCAAAAGAAGCAACAGAGGATGATTCCAAAAAGGTCTGTCTTTTAAGTTACTGAAATCCACATCGCCGTTTCTTATTTATAGGACTCAAATTAGCCTAGAGCAGCCCCGACTTCTAATTGGGAAAACCAGTCTGTCTGTCCATCCATCAAAACAACTCTGACCACATTCCCCACACAGGCCAGCTGGAGACGGCACTGCTGGAGGCTCCCCTAAATGTGCAACCCCACCATTTCCCAAACACAAAGGGTGCGGGAGCTTCTGAAGGTCCACAGACATGCAGAATGTTCTCAGAGTCTCCAAACGCCCCTTGTCTGCAGAATGGGATCAAGGCCCCGTTTTTATGAGGTTATAGAGAGAAGTAAGAGAAATTAAAAAGCATATTGCAAACTTGAAAGTACTTTATGTCTAAGAGATTAAGGCATAGTTTATAGAGATGAAAATACATCTCCACCATCCATTACAGGGCTTCAAACGCCTCCTCAGAGCTTGGGTTACAGGCAGATACCTGTAATCTTGCAAGGCTGTTCACTCCACCCCAGGCTCTAAGGCCCTCAATACCCGCCTCTGTGCATAAATCCACACCCCATCACACATTCACAGGATATGCACACCATCCAGTCTGGTAGCTGGGACCCCTACACAGAGACCGTTCCAGCAGAATGGATAAACACCTATTTGACTGTTAGTAAATCAGTTATAAACACAGCAGAAAACATAATCTTTTATACAAATGTGTGATAAAAGCTACTAGTCTGTCTTCATAAGGTGACAGATGCTACAAGTAGAAGAAAATTAAAAGACCTCAATTAAGTCTGCAGGTGGAGCAACATAAATGGCTTTTAAACTTTTACTGAAAAATCTCATTGAGATGTGAGGTTGTTAGAGATTTGAATTCAAAACAAAATCTCTGACAGGTGAAATAAATCCATTCTCTAATAGTGTGAGGTCCCTGGAGTGTAGGGCTCAGATTTGGCCTTCAGCGGGGAGGGGCCCAGAGTCTAACAGATCATATGCCCATCACCCTCTCACCAATATTTTTATACCCACATGAGAGCAACAACCATGTCAGAATAAGCTCCCAAGAGACACACTGAGAGGGAGAGGGAGGACTGATTCAATACAGCAGAGGCTTCCGCAGCCCCGGGGGATGGACTCTGCTCCCTCTGCACGCACATCGCCCACGTCAGGTGGCCATCTTCTGCTTAGAGGCCAGAACCCAGGCAGTCAGCGCTACTTCCAGACCTTAACACAGCTGCGCCCGTGGCGGGGGAGGGAGGGGACACGGCAGCCACAAGAGCAGAAACAGTCACGTCCACAGTGTCCACAGACACAGCATCCTCTGAGGGATGCACGCCTGTCCACGCGGCCTCTGATGAATAACCGTTCCCTCAGATGCACACCCACTGAACTCCCCTGACAGCAGAAGGGCTTTCTGCGCCAATAAACACAGTGATGCTGATGCACACACGCTCCTGAAACAGCCGTGGCTACAAATAAGCACCGGGGTGGTAGGAGCCCCAAGAGTTCACTGTGGTTCAGAGCTGCCTCCAGTGCTGCCCGCATTACCAACAACTGGGCCACCAGCCACCCAAACGGGAAAGTTAAGTGGCCTGGGAGGAGGGAAGGGAGAGAGGTGTGAGGGGCTCACCGCTGCCTCGAAGAGATGACATTCATCACTAATGGCAGACGGCTGGGTCTGGGTACTGGGGGTCACAGTGACCCCTGGCAGCTAAAACCGGCTGTTCTGAGTCAGCCTCAGGCAGGCCCTGGGGAAGGTGTGCGGCTGAGTGAGCGCAGCCTGGGGCCCGATTCGTGATATTCGAAACAGGCCACTCTTACCTCATCTCCTTCCTCTCCTTCTTCCACTCCTGCAAAACCAGCTGGGACTCCGCGTCTCTGTGAACCTGCAGGACACAAGCTAGTTATTGAGCCGGTTCTCGTTGTGAATAAACTCACCCGGCCGTGAGAATTTTTTAACGGGCAGCTTTTCTTGGAGGAATTTTAGTCAACCCTGAGACAGACACTTGCATGAAATAAAACATTTTCAAACTTCCCAGCTGCAAACTGCCCTTAATCAAATTAACATGGAATATTATGAAGCTATTAAGTAAGGCCCCTATAAACTCAAGATATTAAAGTGTTATTAAAGGCTGTGTATAATGCATATGTATCCACATAAAATACACATGTATATTGTGTGTGTAATGTATCCATCACATGCATGCAACACCCATATAAACATACTTAATACATTCCTATTATACAAGTAAACATGTATACACATTAAAATGGCAGTTAAGTGGAAACAGCCAGTATAACAGCACACCCACGAACTACAAAAATGTAAAAATATGTGCATGTATTTGGAAACTAACATGGAAATTTTTCTTTAATTTGTGCAAGAGTAGTAGAATTATAATTGGCTTTAATTTTTTTCCCTTAGTATTATATTAACTTTTAAAGTGTTTAAAAGGGAAAACAGTTGTTTTTGTAAAACACAAGAAGGCAGAGCACCTCAACCAGATGGAAAAGCAGAGAATTTTCTGGGTGGGCTGAAATGAGAGCAAAAGGCAAAGAGAAAATGACCACTGCCCAGCCCTAACCAATGGAATCCCTCAAGTCTGTCTCCAAGGCTCTTGTGACTAAACAGGAACTCTGGCCAGAGTCAGAGGTGCACATGACCGCAGGGGGACAGGTGGGGCTCCCCGCAATTCGCGGTCACAGGAGCAGCCTCAGATCCTGGAGGAAAATACCAAACAGGCAGACCATCTGCTTCGATGAGGCAGCCAAGGCCCCTCTGTTGATCACATCTGCCCAGATCAAGGGATTGACTGAGTCACCCGCTTAGGGTCTCGGCCACCAGACAAAACCCTGAGCTTGTAACGTGGAGTTCCTGCCCGGCGCCGCTGCCTACCCCACCAGGAAGCAGCCACCACTGCGCGACCCCCGGCTGTGTGTTACCAGAGCACCCGAAGACTGACCGGCCCAGCACTGCTGCGGACGCTGATGTAGGTTCTAGGAACATGTTTCAGTTAACTTCCACACTTTAACAAATTACTCGCTACAGAATTTAGGCTTACAAAGTATGTGACTAGATCAAAGCTCTGTAGGATGCCACAAGGAACTGATTCATATCTGTAGATACACACATACACACAAGCACACACACATATACAAGCACATACACACGCGTATGCACATACACACATACAGCTGTGCACACACACACATACACACATATGCGTATTTATATTCAGCACCTACCATGTGGCAAGCACAGTGCTAGATGCTGAAGACACGAGAGCAGACAGACAGAGGCCCAGGTGAGTGAGGGCAGAGCCAGGGAACCAGACCACGAAAACACGATGTGCTACTGCCCAGAATGCGCTCCAAATGACACTGCTGGCCCCAAAAAGAGCACACCCAACCTCAGGAGACAAATCTCTCTCCTCAGAGAATAGTCTATGTGCTCTAAAAGGGGAGAGTTCTAGGAACATGTGACACAGGATCACTGGAATAATGTAGAGCTTTCCAGGCAAACATGGGGGCAGGAGAATGGGAAGGAAACGGAGAGGACAGTGAGAAATGACACTCATCTGGATATTTTTTAAAGTATCAGCCACCCTCCTCTGTGTCCTAGTGAACCCACCCGGACAGCCTGCCATAAAGTGGCCAAAGCCGAGGCGATACGGCACAGAGGTGGGGGTTCTGGGGCCGGTCGTCCCGGTTTGCGGCCCAGCACCACCCCTTACTATGAGCAAGATGGTTTCTCTCTGTGCCTCAGGCTCTTTGTCTGTAAAATGGGGATGATGCCACTGCCCACTTCAAAGAGTTGTTGTGAGAATGAAACGAACGTAAAGCCCCTGGTGCCTGGACCATAGTAAGCTCTTGTTTCTAAATAGCTTGATTCTGCTGTTCACTAACTTTTCTGGAACAGTTACTTACCTCTCAGCCACAGTTTCCACTCCTATAAAATGGGACAGCAATGTCAATGTCAACTCCCTTATCTTCCTTCCCTAACCACACACCTTACAGAATTAACTCTATAAGTCACAGAAATCTTTCCAGCACTTCTATTCTCTAAAACACACACCCCTTATTCACTGAACTTTTTATACAGGTCAGAGAGAGGAAGACAAAAAAACAAAACACTAAACAAAAACCGTCCTCAAAGCTAAAATGCAGTGACATCATCTACACGCAGGTTGCATTTCTGTATCTGACAGCTGCCCACATCACAGAGACCGCACCCAAGGCAAGAGGTCCGGCTACCCTCGAGCTCTTGAAACTGCACAGCCAGGAAACACGTCAGTGCAGCGCTTAACAGCACAGACTTGGGCACCACACAGCCCAGGTTCACGTTCTTGCTTTGTCATTTTATGACCCAGGACACATTACCTAACCTCTTAAATACCCCGTTTCCTTCTTCTAAAGCGGCCTAAGCTACCCACACAGGACAGCCGGGACGATGAGTGAACGATGCGGAGCAAGCACTCAGCACAACGCCCGGCGCGTAACGAGTAACCATCAGTACTGCCGCGACCTATGCACAGACTCGAAACTACATTAACCCAGAACTGATGCCTTTTATTTTTAGACAATTATTTCACCAACAAGCACAGTAAGGGAAACAGAACCAGTCCTCGCCAGAGATGAGCCAAAGAGCACTGGAGCCAGAATGCACTGGAAGCAAGGCCTGGGGGACGTGCAGGGCCCCATGTTCTGGAATGTGTGCGCCCTGGAGGAAGGACCTGGCCTGCCACTCCCCACAGCCCTGCCTGAGCTCGCTGCCAGCTGGGCCAGGCAAGACAGCTCCCTGCCCATTTCCAAAGCAGGCTGGCAGGCCGTGGGCAGCAGGCCACGGCCAGAGGCTGCAGGTGTGTCAGCCAAGAGGGCAGCCATCCACGCCCCTTATCCTAAAAGAGTCGGCACGCACGCTGAGACGGCCGTGGGCCAGGCCAGCAGAACCAGCGAGATGCCCCATGAGATAGGGGAGAAGGTCCCAGCTGCAACCAGGGGCAGCTGCCACAGGCCAGGAGATCACCACCAGAACAACATTCCTCACTAACTGCCCCCAACAGTCTATACAACTGACAGAAAAAACTGCCACAGAACTCCAGTGAACCAGCAAACTGCAGGTATTATCTTCAAAATCAGATGGAGGCTGTACACGAGGATCTTGACTCTTACCTTGAGACTCTTTCCAGTAAGCTGTGGTGCCCAGCCTGAAGTGTTGATCCCATTTTACAGATGGGGAAACTGAGACCCAGAATGGAGCAGTCCCACAGCAAGTTAAAGGCAGAAGCAGGATTGGACCCAAACACTGACAGAGGTTCTCAAATCCCACTACCCACAGAATCTCCCGATGGGCTTCAGTGGGGAAGTGAGGACACTGCATTTCAACAGACACGGGGACATAAGCAAACACTCGTGCTGACACGGGCCCCACAAAGCTCTTTCTCTAGACGGCTTTGTTGGGGAAGGGGGAGACATTTTTAAAGTTCTCTTCAGGGAAAATGGCAGAACTCTTTCAGGGGCAAAATAACCCCAGTAGTTATTCTACAGGATGACTTATACCTCATAGCTTAGAACCACAATTAAACCACAATTAAAATAACTGTGACCAGTGGACTAATCTCAAGCTTAAAGGAAAAAGTAGGAGAGAAAAAAATCCCAAACCTGCATCTGCTCCAATAACCCGGTCAGGGTTTGCAGCCAGGTCATAGTTTGAACATACTGCTCTGTGTTCATGATTTTGAGCTCAGATCTTAATTCTGGGATAATTGCACCAGTTCGCCAGCCGTGCTTCAGAGTCAAGTCCTGATTGCAAAGATCACAAAAAGTCAACATTAATCTCAACAGAACTTAAACCATTTCACTACCTTTCCCAGATGCAACAGGCATTCATTGGATTACTCTTTAATTGTAATGGTTAGTTATTAACCAAGCTGAATTCAACAAATTACATCTAACTAAAGCCAATTTAGCCCCAGGCTTTGACCATTTCACCCTAAGAAAGTTTCTGTAACAGAAATAACTGCTATGAATCCCAGCCCCTACAGAAACACAGGATCTGGCATCGTTAACCATAGTCTGTAAAACTACATTAGGTCAGGGACAGAAAAAAGCTCAGCTGAGATGTTCCTGAAGGTCTTCACTCAGTTCGTCCACAGAGCGCTGGGGGACACCCACTGCGTGCCAGGCCTTGTGAGTTATGGGGAACCACAGAATCTCAGACTTGGAATGGTCACACAATGTCAACATACATGATCGTGTTTTCATTCCAAACATGGCAATCCCACGATTTGACAATAGGCCAGTATACCCAATATCAGTGATGTCCCAGGAAATCTAAGCTATACAATCATCATACTAAATGGTCATTAATGTTCTCACTTGGCAAACATTTACCAAATATTACAACTTGCCAGGCCCTGGCCAAATACTGAGGATAAAATAGTGAACAAAACTAACAAATCCCTGCTCTCATGGGAAATACAGACAAAAAATAAGCAAGTAAATACACAGTGCAGGTGGTGATAAACACAATGGACAAAAATCCAGCAGAATAAGAGGGAAAGGAGTTACCATTTTATACAGCGTGGTTAGGAAGACCAGGCTGATAAAGAGAGATGGGATTAGAGACCTGAAGGGAAGGAAAGTAAAAGTATGCAAATACATGGGAGGAGAAAAATTTTGGCTGGAAAAACAGCAAGTACAAAGGCCCTGGGGCAGGAACATGCTGGGAGTGGGATGGGTTAAGAAATAGCAAGGCCCAGGGGTTGGGGGGGGCAGAGTAGGAGAGAGGGCAGAGGCAGGAGGTGCCTTCAGAGGGAGGCTGGGGAAAGAGATCAAGCAGAGCCTTGAGGACAGCTGTAAGAAATTAAGCTTTTACTCTGAGGGAGAAAGGGATGTTTTTAAGAAAAGAGATTTTAAGGGTTTTAAGGAGAAGACTGGTATATGGTTTACTATTTTGAAAGTTCACTCTGGCTACTCACCTCAAGCTAGAATCCCGGCTCTGTAAGTCCTAAGAGTGTCTACCTTCTCCAGTGGTTGAATTTCTTTAAACCTTTCAATAGTTCTCTCTGTCCTATAATATATGAAACCCTACACACAGCACACTCTTTTAAATAGTCCCAATGGTGGCAAACTTTTGAAGGTGGACCTTATTTCTGAAAATAAGTACAAAGTCCTCTGGAGCATTCCTAAGACTAAAGTACATGGTAATAAATTAATAATAATAAAACTCATTTTCTCCTTTGCCCCAAACCGGCTCTCAAATCTATTCCAAAGAGGGCACCAAAATGCATTTTGAGAAACAGCAGCAACACTGAATGTAGCAACATTCCTAAGGTCATCCCCTTGAAGGGTAACAATCTTCACTGTCCACATAATTTCTGACAAGTTGATGAATTAGTCTTACCACTTTAAAACAGTGGTTTCCAAACTTTAGCATGGCATCCAACTATATGCTGTCTACAAGACACTTATTTTAGATCTAAGGACACACACAAGCTGAAAGTGAAAAGATTAGAAAAGAAATTCCACGCACAGAGTAACCAAAAGAAAACAGAGGTGGCTATACTGATATCAGACGAAACAGATTTTAGGTCAAAAACTTACAAGACACAAAGAATGACATTATACAATGATAAAGGGGTCAGTTCACCAAAACTATATAACAACTATATGTGCACCGAACAGCAGAGTTCCAAAATATATGAAGCAAACATTAACAGAACTGAAGGGAGAATAGACTGCTCTACGGTAACAGCAGGAGACTTCAATACCCACTTTATATAGTGAATAAAACCACCAGACAGAAGATCAAACGGGAAGTACAGGACTCAAGCAACACTAAAACCCAATCAGACCTAACAGACACAGAGAACTCCACCGAACAAAAGCAGGATACACATTTTTCTCAAGTGCTCACAGAACATTCTCCAGGATAGACTGTATGTTAGGCCACAAAACAAGTCTTAATTTTAAAAGACTAAAATCATACAAAGTATCTTTTCTGATCACTAGGAATGAAACTAGACATCAACAGCTGAAGAAAAAACCGAAAAATTCAGAAACGTGGAACTTAAACACCACATTCTTAAACAACCAGTGGGTCAAAGAAGAAATTAGGAAATACCTTGAGACAAATTAAAGTGCAAACACAACCTACCCAAACTTCTGGGATGCAACAAAAGCAGTGCTAAGAGGGAAATTTATAGGTACACCAACAATAAAAATAGAAGAAAGCTCTCAAATCAAAAACTTAACTTTATACTTCAAAGGATCTAGAAAAAGAGGAATAAACTAAACTGAAAGCTAGCAGGACAAAGGAAATAACAGAGACCAGAGCAGAGATAAATAAAATAGAGAATACAAAAACAACAAAGAAAATCAACAAAACCAACAGTTGGTTCTTCAAAAAGATCAACAAAATTAAGCTTGACTAAGAAAAAAAGAAGACTCAAATTATTAAAATCAGAAATGTAAGTGGTGACACTACCAATTCGACAGAAATAAAAAGGATTACTAAAGAAAAGTACTGTGAACTATTGTATGCTAACAGCCTGGATAAAATAGATGAAATGGAAAAATTCTCATGAACACACAACCTACCAAGACTAAATCATGAAGAAACAGAAAATCTGAACAGACCTCTAACTAGTAAGGAGATTGAATCAGCAAGCAAAACCTTTCCATCAATGAAATGCTGAGGACCAGATGGCTTCACCAATGAACTCTACCAAACATATAAAGAAGAATTAACACCAATCCTTCTCAAAGTCTTCCAAAAACTAAAGAAGGAGGAACACTTCCTAACTCATCCTATGAGGCCAGCATTACCTGATATCAAACGTAAGTGTGAAAGACTGCTGAGAAAAGACAGCTCGACCCCACCCCGAGAGCTCCTCAGCAGGTCTGGGGTGAGGCTGACCATTTGCGTTTCCAACTAGTTCCCAGGTGATGCTGATGTCACCGGGACCGCACTTGACGAACTACTGCTTTGTGAGCACTTCTCACAGTGCTAAGACCTGTATGTGCGTGTCACCTCAGGGCCACGTACCCATGTGCCTCAAGGGTGGCACACAGTGAGCCACCCCCTCAGAGCCTGCAGACCACACAGCAAGAGGTCAATGCTTGTGATGTTGCATTGCCTGGCTGGACTCTGGGGGTGCCAACATCCTAAGAGGAGCACTTTATATTCCTACTTTACTACGCACTTTTGTATACATTACCTTATTTCACTCTCCTTACAAACGAGGACATCAGGGCTTGAGGGAGGTGCCCAAGGTCACAGAGATAATGACCAGCAGAGATGGGATGAAAACCTCAGTTTCCTAAGTCTGAGCCCACGATTCCTCCCACTAGGCCTCCAGCCACTGGACAGACAGGATTTTGCGGCGTGTGTGCCAGAGTCCCCTGGGAAGAAGGTCACTAGACACAGGCACTGGGATCGCCCTCTACCTCCACCACCTTTGCAAATTCGGGCTCCGTGGCCCTCAGAGGGGCTCGGGCACGTGTGCTCTGGCCGACAGTCAGCAGAACCAGAGGAACACAGACGTGCACAGATGGGGCAGGTCCTGTGTGCACCAAAATTCTCGGAAATATCAACAGTGGAGTCTGACAGCCAGACACAACCTGACCCCTGTCACTCCCGTGACACTGAGCTTCACTCAGACTTTGCGAGACGTGTCCTGTGCAAGCTTGCTTGGAATCATTTACAAACATAAATTCGTTCCATAAGGAACCAAGTGTGGTTAGAAATGTGACTAACTCAATCTTGCTCCAGTTACAGACTAAATCATAATTCAAGTCCTGAGACACTCGTCATTCCAAGGGGCATGAAAAGCCTTGTTTTCACATAATAGCTATTTCCTGGAAATGCCATTTTGTGCTCTTTCAAAATGACTGGCTGGAAAAACCCTGAATGATGTTTATGAGCTTTTATGGTGCATTTGTATGTTTCTGAAGCTTAATAATAAAAGGAAAAGGAAAGAACATTGGCATTATTTCTTACCATTACTCAAATGGAAAGATTTTTTTTTCTGATAAACTCAGTAAATTGCTAATGTCACCATTTCCAAAAAAGTTTATCTTTTTCATGACTGATCAGTAAAATATGAGACATTAAAAAAAAAAAAAGTGGCCCACTCCTTGGCTTTTTTGAAAGCATGAAAATGGTCTTAAACAAAAGATAATTTCCTAATAAGTGGGCCTAACAGTATCTGTCCCCAGTAAAGAAACAGGAAGAGAAGTTCCTCACCGCCAGGTCACTGTATATATGGTCACCAAAATACAAGACTTTAGATCCCCTCCATCCAGTAAGCTTCAAAAATTCATATAAATTGCCCTGCAATAACAGAAAAAATATAGGTATATGATAGTAAGACAGAGACTTGTATAATCCATGGCCCAGAACATCTACTTTTTTAAACTTAAAAAAAAAAAAAAGGTTTTTGCTTTTAATTTCAAATATCAAAATATTAACATAAAAAACACCTTTATGTGAAATATTTCAGACCTTTCTTCTAAGTCAAATGTCCTTTTCAAAAAGAATTCATACTATATATACCTCTTTGTAACTAACTTTTTTTTACATTTAACATTCTGTGACCATGTCAATATTCACCTGCTACCTAAATTTAGCAGCTGAGAACCACCATGATTCATTTTACCAATTCTCTGATGTTGGACACTTACCTGGTTATCTATTTTGTAACTTCATGATAAATATTCTTACAGCAAAGTTTTAGCTACATCTTAATAATTTTGTGAGGCTCACTTCCCAGAAGTGGAGTGGCTGTATCAAAGCTGATCTTTCAAGGCTAAGAAAGAACACTTTGTGCCAAATCCAGAAATGTATCAGTATTAAAAAAAAAATTGTACAGTATTGAATAGTACTGTTTTCTATAATTTTATGTTATAAATATTACACAAATATAACAATTTTTAAAGAATGAGATAAAAAAAACAGTAACTTCAGTAACACAATAATGGTCCGCAATTCAATCATTTACTCAAACAATGAGAGCATTCTATGATACCAAAATATATCAAAACTGAACATAAAACACAACTATCAGGAAATTATTACTAATTTGAATGAAATGCCATGTGATCAAATGCTTCTAAAGAGAAATTTTCAAGGCTTACTACTGGCATCTTAAATTTTATATCTTATGGAAAAAATGCATTGAATTTTGTTTTTAAAAACTGTTCCATTCTGAGTTAATTCAGACAAAGCCCACTGAAAATACATTGACTTAAGCTTAAATTCCGCCACCAAGCTATAACCAGTCAGTTCCGGCAGAGCACTGAGAACCACACCTGGCACAGCACTGAGAACCACGCCTGGCACACAGACAGCCTCAGCCAACGCCAGCTGTTACCATCGTAACTGATCACCGAGCACAGCGACAAAAGGACAGATTGGTCATGAGATACCTGTTTGTAAATCTGGCCTTTCTGCAACTTGTGGATTTTATCCCAGAGTAAGACGCCTTTCTCATTCACCTTTCGGAAAGGTCTACCAACAGAAACAGGAAACATTAAGACATGCAGGAGCTGTGCAGGCTGTGGGCTGTATGAGAAACTACACAGTTACCCCCCAAAAACGGAAAGGAGCATCACAAACCAAAACCAAAACCAAAACCCTGCCACCCGTTCCCTGGCCTAATGCAATACACCCCAAACTGTGGACCCCGCTATACAAAGGAGTTTAGTGAAAAAAGAACTCCAGGGTCAAATAAATTTGGAAAACACTACGCACTATACATGTCCCTCTTTAAAAGTTACTGATGGTTCCAAAAAGCCTGCTTATAAAGAAACTTCCTTTAACCCAGAGTTCCCAAGCTGGTTTGACCATGCACAAAAAAAGCTTATGGAAATAAAGCTTAGTACATTTATCTAGCTTTGCACTTGAAATTCAAGCATTCTAGATATAAACCACATCAGAGAACCGGGCATTTTATTTTACGATGGGGTGTAAGACTAAAGGCCTCGTTTCTCACCCTGGAGGTACTAATCCAAAAAAACAAGGTTTGTTTGTCCTTTTTCATTTTAAGGCAACATTTATTTGGATTGCATTTCTGGTTAGAAAAATACAAACTCACTGCAAAAAATTCTGGAAAATACAGAAAAATAAGATGAAGAAAAGGAAAATCACCCATAATTCCAGTACCCAGGTAGAAACACCATTTCCGTGGCTTTCAGTCTTTATGTATCTGTTATCTTTCTCTTTTCTATGAATTAAAATGAGGATCAGTTGTGACATATATCTTCTTTCCTCCAATGCTGTGAGCAACTTCCCCTGTGATTAGGGGGTCTTCATACATCACTTTTTACAGTCATAAAACAATTCCGTTGCATTTTTTTTCAAATACCATACTCTTAATAACTGCATAATATCCCCTCATTAGGAAGTTCCTTTAAGTTGTCTCCACCCTTCATCATTATAAATAACACCAGGATGAACACAGGTGGAGGATTCTTAACCCAGGCACCTCGAGTGAGGGAGAGAGCTGTGCTGGGACCCCCGGGGAAAATAATCTAGGACACTGCTCTGCCACTGTTACAAACATGACAAAGTGGAGGAGGTTGTGGTGAAAGGAGAGATGTGGCCCTTCCCCTGACCACCCCCTGGAATCTAACAAGAAAACGCAGCAGAGCGTTTTATCAGTGACCAAGCAGCAAGCCAGTGTTCACAGCTGGTTTTGATCAACACTCTAGCTTTCCCTGCATTCTCTTGAATTCTCAGTCTCTGCACACAGTTCTTGGGTTTGCCTCCTCTTCCAGGAGTAACTGTGACACTTGGAAAAGTGGAATTTAGCATCACAAGAGGAATTTAGCCCACTCAACACTAACTACAAGGCACCAAATTATGATGCTTTTAATCACCTAGCAAAGAGGAGGGGAAAGCTGCATGACTACCAACTGCAAAATAGAGAAATGAGAGGCAAAAGCGTTTCAAAAGCAGGCCATTATTAAACAAATACGAATTATTCTTATAATTCTAGTGCAGTAACTCTCAATACTATTGACATTTGGCGGGGATGAACTCTTGGTGAACTGGTCTGTCCCACAGGTTAAAAGACATTTTAGGACCCCTGACCCCAAGTCACTGTACGCTAAGAGCACACCCAGTTACCATCACAACCCAAACTTCCCCATTCCTCTATTTCCCAAGGCTACTATGGCAGAAAGACTTCATCAAAGTTTTGGAGAGTACTTGATGCAAAACCTGTGTTGCAGAGAAGTTTTGCAAAATCCAACCGCAATCGTCAATGAACCATTCAGAGCTCTATTTAAAGAGATACGCACGGGGGGGGGGGGGGTGCTTGTTGCTGTTGTTTTGTTATGCTTCACAGTGTGTCTGCATCATGAGATCTAATTTACTGTGTTGGTAATTAAGTTTGGATTTTTCATTGCTGTCGATCGTTTTCTTAAAGCTGAACTCCCTGAAGCAGCCTGTGTTGAATTACACCATTTCAATAGGCACAAGCTGTCTGCTATGTACTAATCCCACCTTCCTTGCAATTACTTGCTCGAAGGGTTAAAAATCAAAAGCTATAATGTTAGGTGCTTGTGATTTTCCAGTTGGATTTCATCTAGACAAATAAGTATTCACAGCAGCAAATGAAGAAAATCTAGACCCTAGAAAGACAGACACTTACCTCCGCTTATCATTAAAGAAGTTTGGCTTCTCGGCCTGCACAATGACCACATCAAACAGGTCCCTCCAGTCTTTTCCAACAATATACCTCATCCCTTTGTCCCTAGAACAACATGCCAGCCGGTTAGTCTAAGGTTAAAGGGGTTAACCATTCTTGTGACTTTTTCTTCCAAATTTCTAGCTTCTAAAATACACAGAATATAGGAAGTGAGCCCGAAGCCAGTAAGTAAACGCAGAAGAACTTACACAAAGCTGCTGGGGCTATTGGTGATGAGAAACATCTTCTTGCCGTGATCAGCCAGCTTGGCCAACACCGCGCGGGTCTGCTCGGCATAGCAGACGTACTTATCTAAGAGCAAGAGAAAAATGAACACTCAGATCCAGGGTGAAATCAGTCCGTGTGCAAGTGCTTCCTAAGTGGGGCAGGCGGGTCCAGCACCGTCTGCGGCAGCTGGGGGAAGAAAAGCCTTCAGGAACTTGATTCAGAGCGGTGTATTGGTACCCAGTGCATCCGTAACCAAGACCCTGTTCTCCTTACTCTAAGTGGAAAAACCTAAGTGGCTGCAGCTGCCAGCTCCTCTCCTTTTGAGTTGGGATTATGTCAAGTTCTGAGACAAAGGGGAGGGAGACAACTGAGATACAAGGATGCAAAGTCCTTGCACTGTACTCAGAAGAGGTCCTGCAGCCCCTGCTCAGCGCGTGGAGTGAGAGTAAAATGCCTGCAGGATGACCCAGCAAAGGGAAAGGCTGGTCTTCACGATAACGTCGGGTACATACCAATGTCTGCTTCGATTGCCCTGTACATGATTCCTTTGATGTGCACGTCCCGAATTGCATCCTGTCAAGAGAGACATTTTCAATCAGTCAGAGAACAGCTAAGATCGCCTGAGTGCAAGTGAAACGGCATTTGGGATAACGTCTGTCGGCTGAAGGCAGACAATCTGAGCACTAAATGAAATCCAAATTCCGGTCCATTTATCAGAGGCAGCCCCTTGGGAAGAAACTTAAGTTTCCATGGTGATAGCAGCAGTTTCCAAAGCAACTTTCAAGAGTCACTTAGAGGAGAATTGGTGTGAACAATTCTGAAAAGAGCCCCACAGGATAAACAGTAATTTATATGCAGTATCACAAACAAATGATTCCAGGTCATGCGGACAAAGGGAATTATTGCTCTTTGCATCTTTGCACCCTTCTCTAGACCCCAACAGCAGGTTCTGTGATCTAGAAAAAGAGGCAGAGGCCAATGATGGGAGCCTCCTCTCACTGCTACCAGAGAGGCAAGGAACTGTTAAGGAGCTTTCAAGTCAGGCTGAGATGCGGTCCAGCTGGCAGACGCAGGGAAGTGCCCAGGGATGCAGCAGCCAGACGCCTGGCAGATATCAGAGCACAGCCCCTCTCAGGTGGCTCTGAGAAGGCGGGAACTCCTGGAGGCCCAAGGAAACTTTCTGGCGCCTGTAGCAAAGGACAGGGCTGCAGGAAAATCTGGGCCATAAGCCTTCAGAAATTAGCAGAAGCTTACTGTCAGGAATGAGCACCTTTGCACTGGAAGCTCACCCTCCATTACCTGCCAGCACAGGCCTGTTTCAACTTCACATCAGCAGAAGGCAGAGGTTAAGAGCAAGCCAGAGCCCAACTTTCAGGTCTGGAATCCAAGCTCTGCTCTGTACTAGCTTGTATGCTCTTGGGCAAGTTACTCAACCTCTCTGTGCCTCAATTTCTTTATCTGTGTAAAATGAGCATGACACTACCTCAGGGCATGATTGTGAGAATTTCATTAGTTAGTATGGATAAACGATTCAGAAAAGTTGTGCCAGGAACACAGGAAACTACATGAGTTCGCTATTAGTGGTAATAATACTTAAAGTAAAAACTGAACTTTCTAGGAAACGTCTTTCCTCATGAATGCAAAGGGTTATTACATAACTACAAGTGATTCTTAGAGACGAAGTATTTGTGTGAGCAAAAAGAACAGAAACTAAATATTTAAATAGAGTTCAAATAACAACAGACTGATATTGAGAAACTATAATTCATCCTATATCTTCCTAAAACCCATGATTCAGGGCAGTCAATATTTAAAATGAGTCTTAAATACATAATAAAAACATTGTAGTTTGTAAATATGGATCTTTTTATATTACATGTAAATAGATGCTTAAATATATATATATATTAGAAATAAATGAGAATATCCACAAACACATGTGAACATGAATGCAAATTTTAAAACATACACAAAGTTGTATAAGTGGTGTGTGTATATATGCACATGGAAATTCAGATGACAGTACAAGTAACCTCTTCTTTTAACAACAAATTTGACTGATGTCCAGTTCTCCTAACATAACACAGCATCACGACCCCCACTGTCGACCCCACCTTGACATCTTTGTACAGGTGAACAGGCTCGTAGTCAATGTTGTTCTTGAGAAAGTACTCGTTCACACAGGACAGCAGGGTCATCTCGGGCAGGGAGAAGATGTCCATGAACTGCTTCATGGTATTCCCATGAGAACTCTGCGGGCAGGGCGGGACACGTCAGCACCAGAGGCAACTCCGCAGCAGGTGGAGGTGGCGACTGAACCTGCACCCGGGGTGCTGGTTGTCAACCCGGCTCCCTCCCCCAAGAATGGGAAAATTCTAGCAATAAAAAGCTAACAGTGTTCGCCTTGTTTCTTGTCATTCACGGCAGAGCTGACTCTCTCCAGGCATAGCTGAAATAGCCAAGCCCTGACTCTCCCCAGAGTCTAACCACCCTTCGTTTCCACACTCCTCCATCCCACTTCCAGACCACACTCTTTCATCAAGCACAGAGGAAAGCTGGCACATTGATTCTTGGACATGGAATGGCATAAAAAGCCACTGAACTCTCCTGAATGTGAGCCCTCCACAGACAGCCCACATGGGAGCTTAGAAAAGAGTCTTTCTCTGAATGCCTTCGACTTACACTGAGTTTACCAGCTGACTAGGCATCTTCCTTGCTATCTGACAATGCAAACAAGACAGCACATCTAATAGGATAAGAAACAAAAATTCTGAGAGCAAAGAGGACCACAGAATTTAGAAAGGGAGAGTATAGCACAGGGAAATATATACGAGATCTTATGGTAGCTCACAGTGAAAAAAAATGTGACAATGAATATATATATGTTCATGTATAACTGAAAAATTGCGCTCTAAACTGGAATTTGACACAACATTGTAAAATGACTATAACACAATAAAAAGATGTTTAAAAAAAAAATTAGAAAGGGAGAGGTTTCCCTGAGGCACAGGGTACCTGCCGCCCTTAATCTCAGGAGAGGCGACAGCTGCCAAGCTGACGACCCCCAGTGACTTAATCCAGAAGGTGGAGACACACCAAGGGAGGTGGCAGCAAACGGGTGGGTCTGATGAAGGTGTGAGAAGCCTTCATCAGTTAGGGACAAAGGGCTGCAAAACAAGCACTTTCATGAATGAACCCAGAGGCGACCAACAGACTAATTTCTCCCAAATCGAGGGTCTCTCAAAACACAGTCCCAAATTCTCTTGTCAATTCCCTATGAGCAGCCAGAGAGTCAAGCAGTTCAAGATCCAAAAGCTCCCAGGCCAAGTTTTGAGAAGGAAAAAGACAGGCTGCTTTAAATAAATAAGTAACGTCTCAGTACCTTTCCGTAGAAGTCGCTCATCTGCTCCAGAGGCACGTGGGAGCCCTCGTACATCTCAATGACTTCTTCATCGGGGACCACACTCAGGCCTCTGGGAAAACCACAGGCGGGGCGGTTAGCGTCAACCAGAGAGAGCAATGGTGAGACTTCCAGCAACGGCTGGGATTTCTCAACTGGGGTGCGAGACACTGTTGTCACAAGGAGGTGGGATGTGCCACCATGGTACCTGCTACGAATAGCAGGTGAGGTGCTGCTATGATGATTACTACCATTCTGCGGGTAAGCCAAGCAGGGGAAAGGGTAGCTGATGCCGCGCGGCACCTGCCGGTGCAGACAGGAAGGCCACACAGTCATTCACGTCACTCTCGGCAGTCCTTGGAGGGAGCCACTATCATTCTTCCCATTTTCCAGCAGAAGCAACCGAGGCACAGAAAGGTCATGACCTTGCCTGCGGTCACCGAAGCAGAAAGTGGTGGGTCAGGACTGGATCCCAGGCCTCCTGGCTCTTCAAAATCCCCACATCACACTGTCTCCTTCCGCAAGGTGCAAGGCCTCCTAACGCCTTGCCTTGGGTGGGTTTTTGAGGGGTTTTTTTTGATGTTTTTAATACATCAGGGAGAGAAAGGCTTTTTCTGTCTCCATCATCCTCCTGCTTCTGACACTCTACTCTAAGGTCAGTAATGAGGTAGAAAAGGTCATGCACCAGGCTCAGGTGGACTAAACCCCGTGACGCAGGCAGGACGCCTGCCACCGCCTCTGGGATGAATGGCCGCACGTGCATGGAAGGCCAGTTTCCCCGTCCGTAAGGAGTCAGGGTAACATCCACCACCTGCCTGCCTCCAGGAGCTGCAGCAGAATCCACAGCAGAACCTGCAAATGAATCCAGCTCCTCCACACACAGGGAAAAAAAGAAGGCTGGAGTCTGAGTGGCCTGGCTTCTACCCTTGCCTCTGCCACCAGCGCTGTGAGCAGGTACTTCCACCTGGACCTTGACGGTCTCGGATTTCCTCACCTGGAACCGCCCCTCTAGAATCTTATGAAGGGAGATGTCTGTTCCCCCACTCACTTCTCTAGAGGAGAAGGCACCTAAGAAACAGGCACCAGGGGTGAGGGAACCACAAAACGAATAGTGGGAACACCATGCTGTACTACGGCAGGACTGTAAATAATACAAACAGGCTGCTTATACAAAATCTCTTGGCCAAGATTAAAATACATATAAAATAAAATTTATGTTTGACACGTAGCTTTAATGAAAGTATCATTTCAGCCTTCTCCTTCTCCACCCTTATCTTACTTTGAAAACTATCTAAGGGGATTCACTGAGGTTTTGCCCCCGACCTTGATTAACCTGTAACAACTACTGGCCTTTGAAAACAACACAGCACTGAACTTCCCTTTGTCTCTGCTCCAGAAATCAGACACCAAGACTAAACCAGATCATTCAAGACAGTGACCTTGGAAAAAAGCTCTTGCTACAGTAGCAGCAGTCAGGGGTGAACACCCCTACGACTCTAACCCTTAGAAAGAGGATATAAAAATCAAAGGGATTCTGCTGGGTGAGTTACTTTTCTGCCCCCAGACTAGGCACTGCCTAGTCCTTGGGAAGCCATGCTACCTCTAAGACATATCCACAGGCACGTGGCCACAAGAGCTGCGTCGTTAAGACCGAAGTAAACAAATGTCAGCAGCTCAAGAGACACGGTGAGCTCAGTGGGTCACAGTCAGCTGAATTCTGCAAGAGGCTGTGCCCACAGCACACGGAACTGCTAGAGACAGGCTCGGGCAGACAACGCATCTGAATGCAGCCTCAACCAGCGCTGAAATCAAAACAAAAATTATCTTACACGACCCTGTGTGCTTATGAGGGATAGCACTAAGCAGGCTGGCCATCACCTCCAGAGCCGAGAGCCCTCCAGAGAGCTCCCTTACGGTCTGGGCACACGTCCATCGTCTCCTGGGTCACTCTGCAAGGCGCTTACTGATGAGTTTACTTGGGTGGCTTCCCACCTACACCCCAAGTTCCTTGAGGACATCCGTACAAGCCAAAGCATTAGCATCTAACATGGTAATAGGCCTGATAAATACTCTTGAAAGAGGGAAGAATGGGTAAATGAATGAATGATTCACAGATACAAACACTGCAACCCTCCCCCATCCCTAAACAGTCAGTGGGTTTTGAAACTCAAAGCCACTTGGTTACTTTGGGTGAATCAAATTTACCTCCTCTTACTCTTACCTGTAAACAGTTCCTAGCTGGATGTAATGAAAAGCATCGATCTTCATCAACACCGCCTTCAAAGACATAAGCACATCCACAGATAAATAATGCACAACAATTCGCATATTTAATGAGAATTCCAGGTGTCACTGTAAATCCTACCAACATTAAGTTGTCGTAAACAAAGAAGCTCACTGTATGATTCTGAAAGGTTTGCTTGCTGATTTAAGAACTGTGCAACTCATTAAGGAAATGGCTTGTCTGCAAAAAAAAGATATGACAACCAGCTCCTCCTCAAAACATCAAAAATGGCTACTGGGAATAAGCCGTATTTCCCAGGGGCTAAACGCCTTCATGCTCTTCCAGTACAGTCTCTCAAAAAAGACTTCACCCAAAGATGTTTTGGATAATTTAGTTCTGCAGCCCCAAAGAACATAATTTAAAATCCATTACATGTTCAGCAAGGAAAAGCACCAGAGTACATTTTATTCCCAAACAAGTGAAACTGTAGAAAAACATGAGAATCAAACCTACCCGCTGCACGTCATAATGAAGTCCACGAATTGCAAAGTTTGGGTCATACTCATACTTCCTGATTTCCACGGGATACTAGGAAGGAAGAAAGGAAGGAACACGTTGCAGCTAACGATGTACTAAGTTCAAGACAGCGTCCACATCTGGCCCTTGTATGAAGGCCGAGGTGGCTGGTGCACTCTGATGGAAGCTGGGGTCAGAAGGGACAGACCACAGCTCGCCCCTCTACTTCCAGACCAAGTGCCTCCTGGCCGCAGAGCCCTCCCTCCTGCCCACCCCACTCCTTGTTTATCTGCCCCTGCACAGGTGAGGCCTCACCCCCCCAACTTTTCCAGCCTTAACTGCCCCCTGCCCTCAGCAATCAGTACAGCCTCCCTCCCACTCAGGTCTAGAGACACCCTCTCTCAGTGCATGGCTCCCAGTTACAGCTCCAAGGCTGTTTCAGAACACAGCTTGGCTTCCCCGCTATTTTCTAGTCCTGTCCCTCTTCCTACACAAAAATCCCAGCCTCCTCCTTATTCACTGCAGCAGGCATCAAAGTCCTTCCCTTTCTCCCCAAATCCCAGAATTAGAACACCAGTAACCCACTGATAGCACCAGTGTACCGAGCTGCACAGCAGGACCCACCAAGCCCATTTTACAGATGGGACACCAGAGGCTCCAGACGAAACAACCTGGCCTGGGCCACACAGCGCGGGTGCAGTGGGGCAGGCAGTCAGGTCCCCCCACCCCCCTCTGTCCTCAGAGCACAGACCTGAGGACAGAACATCCACTCCTGAGTCTGGGGAGGCTGCATCCCCGGGATCTTCCAGTCACGATGTAAACTGCTCACCTAAAATCCTAGACAACTAACCACTGATGCAGGAAACCTCTCCGTGTGGCTGCCCTGCTAACTCCTCAGGCACGGCCAGGGTCACGTGTGTGCCAGAACACTTCCTGGGCCCACCAGGCTGAACCACACGCAGCAAGTTTTCAAGCTAAGCTGCAGGAAGCACTGAGTCAAATGTCACATTTGGGCTCTTTTATCTATCACCTGCCATGTGTGCCAAGAAATCATTCAGTGCTATTTTCACTCCTGGGTACTTCCAAGAATTCTGCACACTGTGGATGGTCCTGCATTTTTACCAACATACATCACACACACACACCACCAACACACAGCACCACAGTCCTGTTTCCTTGAGTGAGGTTAAGGAACTTCCCACCTCTAGAATCTCCTTTTAAACTCAGGAGTGATGAATAAGGGGTAGGACAGGAGGAAGAAATTTAAAATGAGGCGCGAGAGAGAGGCATTCTGCCTGAGCCATGGCCACGTGCCACATACTGTCCCAGGTGCATTACGGGACTTTACTTCCTGCTCACAACAGCAACACGAAGCCGAATGATCACAGGAGTCGAGTCGAGGAATTTGCCTGGGCTCACAAAGATAAATAATGGTCGGGTCAGTACTTGAGCCCAGGTCCATATCACACCCACATCCACCTCTAACCACCCTGTAATTAATTCTGAACACATCCCGAGCCCCACACAACATGCTCTTCGCTTCTGCGACAGCAGGTGCTGAGTTTGCGGGAAGGATTCCCAGGCACCGGGGAGCTGGCTGGTTCAGCTGAGAGACGGGGCGTGAATACGAGGAACAGCACCCATCTCTGCACGGGGACCGCTAGGAAGTCTGGCAGCTCCTTTCCAAACAAGGCTCATCCGGACTCCCCAGCAGGACACAGATGACACAAGGAGATATGGCCCCGCTCCCACTCACGTACCCTGCCTGTCACTCTCCCTGTGTGTTCTCAGGGGGCCACTCCTGACGGATCCACCATGTTTTTCAAACAGTCCAGAGACTAGAGAGGACGACCCGGAGAACTGACAGAAGCAGCCAGAAGAGCCTTGACAGGACAAAGTGGTGATGAAGAAACAGGCGCCGGTGCTGAAGGACCAGGTGTCAAATTCTAGTCCTACCATGTGCTGGCCAGGTGATCTTGGGCAAGGTCATCTGTCTCTCTGAGCCCCGGTTTTCTCATCTCCAAAGTAAGGACAACAAGAGCCCTAACGATGTGGACGCTGAGAGGATTAAGGCAAAAGACGCACCCGAGGAGTCGGGCAGCGCCCAGCACACGGCAAACGCCCCACAAGGCCGAGCTGCTCTGCTGGACCGGGAACTGGGAGGCCTGGGCTTTGGACCCACTCTCCCGCCTTTGCTCCTCCCCTGGTGGGCTTCGTGAGAGTCACTGAACCTCCAGGCCTCTTCCTTCATATGGAAAGTAAAATGGTCGGACTGGAGTGATTTCTATGCACCACTCCCGCCCGTAAGTTGTGATTCTCCATCACACACCCAGTCCTCATGATGGCCCCTTCCCAGCGCGCACACACGGCAACTCTGGTCGGAATACCGCCAACAGCACCATCCGGTCAAGGAAGCCACAGGCTCCCACATCAGCCAGGAGGTAACATGTGTCTCCAATGACCTATGGCTAGACTTTCTGGACTCCTCATAGTTTAGAAACTTCCCACCAGCCAGAAGAACATGACTCACCCAATGTGTCACGAAAATACCAGTGTCTCTAAAAGCAGGAAGAAATATAAACAATAAAAGACCTTTACTCGGGATTTGTATTAAAAATCTGATTTAGGCGTAGTCTGGTTTCCTTCAGTACCTGGATCTGTTCCAGTTCCAAGTGCAATCTGGACAGGCTAGTGTGTGTAGGCAAAGAAAAATCAAGGTTTCTCCCTTAAATTGCTACAGACATGTTCTTTACAGCTTCAAGCAAAGTTAATACTTAAATACTGCAGAGAACCAAGGAATTCCCCGAGAATTCTGCAGCTTGGCCACATGGCCCCTTCCCAGATAACTACAGAGCTCTGGATAGAGCTCGTAACCTCTACATTACAACACTGCCCGTGAGTTCCCAGGGGCCAGATGCCTGTAAATATATCCATTTTTCAGAGGTCTCAGCTGGACATTGAAAGTAACCTAAATTATGACTCTAACTAGAGGCAGGTCAGAAGGGTATAAAAACAAAGCTCTCCAAAACCCACACAAAATATGAAGCCAGGGCAAAATGGCCTGCATCAGAGTGGCAAGTCCCCAAGAACGATACTCTAACTCATGGTGGAACGCAATGAATATGTCAAGTATTTACTGAGCATGTACTTGTGACCAGGCCTGGGCACATGGCAGTGAACAAAACTGACACTGTCTCTACCCCTAAGAAGTCCCATTCTATGGTGGGCAGGCCAACCATAAAGAAATAAACATGTGGTACAGTGGCACACAGTGACAAGTCCTACAGAAAGAATGCAGCACAGGGGTCCAGAGAGCTGGAAAAAAAAAAGAGGAGCAAGGCTTCGGGCTGCCCGGAGCCAGGCGGGATGTTCCACACCAGAGGAACTGGCAAGTGCACGGGCCGGAAGGCAGGAGCATGCACGGCGGTTCACGGAGAACAAGGCGGCTGGTGTGGCCGGAGCAGAGCGAGGGCAGGTGGCAGGAGGCTGGGAGACCGGAGCACAGGAGGCCATCTACGTCACCCAGGTGTGATGGGAAGGCCGGAGGGGGCTCTGGGTCCAGGAGTGAGATGACTCATGTTTAAATAAAGGTTCCCTGTTGCTGCCAAATGGAGAATGGATGAAGGGGCAAGAAGAGAAGCCAGGGGACCAGCCAGGAGGCTCCTGCACCATCAGTGGCAGGTGATGGTGGCTTGGAGCAGGGTGGTGGCAGCAGGGGAGGTGAGAAGTGGATGGAGACAGGACACATTTCGAATGAGTGAAAAGAGAGCTCGCAGCTGTGCAGTGACTTCCCCCCCAGAAAGTCCAGCACAGACAGGAAGAAAAGCCTAACCTCACAGTGGAGAGACCTGGCGAACACCACCTCTGCCAGATGATCACGGCCAGCATTGTGGGGGAAAGCCGGGCCAGGGGTTGCACCCTTGGTACCACGTGGTGACGATGACACCCCACGTCGGTGCTCCTCCTCCCCAAGTCCACAACCCCAGCCTCAACATGAGAGAACATCAGAAGAATCCCAAGAAAGCAGCAGCCTAAGAAGCACCCAACTAGTTAGTACTCCTCAAACCTATCAAGCGTGCCAAAAATAAGGAGCTTGTGAGAAACTCTCACAGCCCAGAGAAGCCCAAGGAGACAGGACATCTAAGTGCAGTGTGATGTCCGGGATGGGATCCTGGAAACAGACATTAGGTTAAAAACTAAAAAAACCTGAATCAAGTACAGGCTTTAGGCAGTAACAATTTATTAATATTGGTCCTTCAGTGGTGATAAAGGCACCACAGTAATGTAAAATGTTACCATTCGGGGAAACCAGGCGTGGGGTATACTCTCTGCATTACCTTCGCAACTTCTCTGTAAACCTGACCCTCTTCTAAAAGGAAAGGTTTATTTTAAAAAAGAGAGAAAGAATCCGTAGCATTTGCTGAGAGATCAGAGGTAGAACAGAGGAGAGCGGGAAGGGTCAGAGCTGGTTGCTAGGCTTTGGATTTGAAAACCTGGGTGAACATCAGTGCCCACTAACAATTAGGAACGCTGATGAGTGTGAGAATCCAGGCGATAAAATCAAGAACTCCCCTAACACCCCCTTTCTACCCCTTGCTAGACGTATGAAGTGAATACACAGATACAGTTATTACCCGATACTTATTTCCATTTTTGTAAACACTTGTTCTTGTGGAAAAAAAAAGAGAAAGGGTAATTATGAAGGGGTTGGAACTTTTACATTTCCTTTTGGGGAAGATGCTAAATTGGAAACTTACTGCTCTATTACTGTGCATCTCAAAAGCAGATGCCTTTCATCTCTACAAGTACTTGCAGTCTTTGGCAGGAAAAAATGGCACTAGACTCAATGCTTCCAACAGCGTCTTGGAAGAATTATTTTCAAATCCAAAACAAGAGAAAAATCGCATAAGCATAATTGCTTCCATTTATATGCCTGATATAATTAGTGTTATGACATATTTCTTTCATCAAAGCAACAGACATAATGGGAATGAAATTTCAATGACCTTAAATATAGAAGCTTTTCTAATCATAGAGATTGCACCTTTTTTCCATCTATTTCAACTCTTTCCTCCCAAATTTCATAAACTTTTCATCTTCATGAATATTTTATCTTCATATGAATAATAAACCCATAGGGTAGGAAGAAAAGGTGTTATTAATCCCACAAGCGGCAACGCAATTAAAGGAGAAAGCATCTCTGCCATGGAAATAGACAAATCTAAGTCAAATCCTGGTTCTGCCTCCTACTGGGCTTGTGGCCTTGACCTACCAGCTGAACTCCATAAGCCTCAGTTTGCTCAGCTATAAAACAGACAATATCTATTTGCAGGGTTGCCACACAGATTAGAAATAATAGTAGCAATAGCTAACATTTTGAGTGTCTTCTACATGCCAGGCAATTCACATAAATTAACTCCTTTAATTATCACAATAACATTGTCAGAAAAGTACTATTACTGTGCCCATTTCACGGAGGAAGAAACCGAGGCCCAGAGCCATCAGGTCAGTTGCTCAAGACTACCTAAGAAATAAGAGGTGAAAGCCAGGACTCAAACACCTGCAGTCAGGCCCTAGAACCTGAGCTTTTGGCACCGAGCAGACAACCAACCTACGGTGCTATTAGTACAATAAGCTTCATTTTACAAGTGATTGTCAGTCACAGCAAATGCTGCCAACAACCTGGGACTAGAATGCCAGCACGAGTGACACACCCCTTCAGCTGACGCTCTGGGGGGAGATGGGGTACACCGGCGTACAGGAGAGCAAGGGCAGGACCACCTCACTCTTCCTAACTGTTTCCACCCTCAAAGTCCAGGGGAAAGACTGTGTGTTGCCTGGAAGAGAAGAGGCTCTTGAACACAAATGGACAAGCGCAGCTGGATGGCAAGCGGCTAGATGGGTTTACCTCTTATAAAGCGGTCATAACTAAAGAAAGTTTGGTGGCTGAAGGCAATGTTATTTTTGGCAAATTTCTGCATTTTTGAATAAGGACAAATGAGTTTCTTATTAAATCCACTGATAACCAAAAGCTGAGGGGATCAGGAGATAATACTGCATCAAACAGTGAGGATCAAAACTTGTGAAACTTTAGCAGCATTAATAAAAGAATGACACCCAGAACCAGGGAGATGATGGTTTCCCTCTCATCTAAACTAGTCAGACCCCACCTTCAGGAACATCTTCAGTCCAAAGCCTCACATTTGAGAGGGATAAGCCAGAGCACACACAAAGGAAGGTGACCAAGACAATGAAAAGACTAGGAGAGAGGCCGAATGAGGACCGTTGGAAAAACCAGGAATGATCCAACTGGGGAAAGAGAAGTCTTAGAGCGCATAACAGCTGGTCCATATAATACCCAGCCAGTAGCTCAAATAGTCAAGTATAAAACATCAGTTTCCATGATTTAGGTTTCTAGGTGACAACTGCCCCCTTGCCCACCCGCACTGATAAACTCCTTCAAGATTCCTCTGAAATATCACCCTCTTCTTGCTTCCTCAATTCCCCCAGGCAGAGAAAGTTGTTCCAACCATCCTCTGCACACATAGAGCTCTCTGTTCAGATGTCCATGAGGCCTCCAGCAGGTGGCTTCATAATTTACCTGCCTATAGGGTGGAGTCCCCCCTGGACTGTTGGTTCTCCAAGGCCAGCACCTGTGTCCTACTCACCTCCATCCTCCCTGCCTCTGCTCTAGGGCTCAGCACAGAGGAAGCACTCAGTAAAGGGTGAAGGAATGTGTGAAGGAATAAATGAAGAAAAGAGAAGGTATCAGTAGTAAAAGCTGCATGAGGGCAGAACTGTTCAGCCCATGGAAGAATCTCCCCACATCAGAGCACCGCTTGGAGTGATGCCCTCTGGTCACACATCTCAGGACTCCTGTCGGCGGCACTCAAAGGGCACTGGTCCAGGTGACCTCTGAGGAGGCGTCTCATCCTAGTTCCTGGGATACGTACTCAAATTAGACTAGGAAAAACCATGTTTGGTTTTGAGTGTTTCTTTTTTTTACCTCCTTATTATAAGCTCTCAATAATACTACACATCAGAAGATATTAGAATATTCTTTAACTAAGAACACAATTCAGCTCAGTGATGAGGGTAAAATACTGCCTATGTCTTGAAGAATTCTACCAGAACTCAGCAGGCTGCCACTTCACCTGGCTTTGGGAGAAATCATGTCACTGCTCTGTGAGAAAGACAAACGTCAAAAGCTGAATCTCCTCTAACAAGTACACTGGGACAGGTCTTTTGTCAAAGAGACATCTAAAGTTTTTTTTAAACAACTATCTTCCAGGTACAAAGTTTCAGTTAGACAAGATAAGTAAGTTTTGGAGACCTACTATAGAGCCTTGTACCTATAGCTAATAATATCATACTGTATGCTTAAACTTTGATTAAGTGGGTAGATCTTATGTTAAGCGTTCTTACTATACACACACACATCATCCACACAAATAACAATAATGATAATAAAAGAGGCAGGGGGAACCTTTGGGAGGTGATGGATAGTTTATGACCTTGATGGTGGTAATGGTTTCATATACTTGTCCCCAAACTCGCTGAGTTATATACATTAAATATGTACAGCTTTTCACATGTTAACCATACCTCACCAAAGTGTTATTTTAAAAAACTACCTTCCAGATAGAGTCATTTGGAATGGAACCAAATCTACTCATTCATTCAGCAACACTTTACTAAGCGACGCCTACTGCGCCAGGCAGGCGCCAGGTCAGCCCAAGGCTGGTCCCCAAACGCCGACAGGGGTGGGGGGACTGTGCCGTCCCCGCGCTCTTACCCGGTGTTCGTTGATGAGAAGGTCCCGAGCAGCATTAAATATCAGTGTGTGGAGGTGCTTTGAATAAAACACCAAGGTGTAATCATAATCAAAGCCGTAGATTTCAATGTCCGACAGGCTCATCTCATTGTTTGAGAAGATGGCATCTGGATTCAACAAGTTACTCATAATCGAAGGAACTAATTCTAGAAGTAAAGGGAAAAAATACATTATACCACATGACAAATAAAGGTTAGTATGATTCCTGAAAAAAATGAGTAAAGTGCAAGAGTGATGAGCTCTATCTACCTTGACAACACTGTGCAAAATGAAAGACGCCAGTCACAAAGGACTACGTGTTGTATCATTTGGTTTATATGCAATGTCTAGAATAAGCAAATCCATAGAGATGTAAAGTAGACTGATGGTTGCCTAGAACTGGGGGGGACAGGGAGAAACGGAGTGACTGCTAAGGGGCACAGAATTTCTTTTTGAGGTGACGAAAATGTTCTAAAATTGATTAGTGATGGTTGAACAGCTATTCTGAATAATAAAAACCACTGGGAAACTTTAAAGGGGTAAAGATATACACATACAATATCTTAATAAAAATATATTTTATTTATATGTTACAAAAAATATATTTGCTTTGACATCATAAAGATTTGTTTTGTTTAAGAAAGAATACATGCCAGTTACAGATTTTAGAAGATAAACACGTAGATAATTAAATTTAAATATCACCCATCATGTCATCACCTAGGAAAAAAACTATTAACATTCTATGTGTTTACTGCCAATAATGTACTATGTATATAGTGTACACGGTTGACTTCACACTGTATATACAGCTTTGTATGACACTCTAAATATAATGATCTACCATAATGTATTCTATCATTATATACTTTCTGAGGATATGACTTTAAACCATTCTATAAAATTCTGGTATATAATAGGTACATCAATCTGTAACCTACTCTACGTTACCCATTTAGGTTTTTTCCTATTTAAAAAAAAACACTGCAATAAGTATCTTCAGATATCAGTCTTTGTCTTTCAGATTATTTCCTTCAGATGGTTTATAAGAAGCGTGACTAATCCCAGCACACCGTCCAATGTTAGTTTGAGTTTCTTTTTTGAGTTCTATTTATAAGGATTGCTATTTCATGAATTTTATTTTTTTTTCCTTGGAGGTTTTCCAAAACTCATTCTACCTTACAACTTCCATGAGTCCACTGGACTCTTTCAAAACTCTAAGATGCAGTACAGGATGTTAGTGATCTTATTTTCCCAACATCTTGAAACATTTTGCTATTTTATCACTGCAGAAATTATTTCATCGTTACCTATCAATTATTCCCACCTATGATAAAAAAAAAAAAAAGGCTAAGTTAAGAAAGCAGGAGAATGACAGAAGATTGCCCAAGAGCTTAACAACAGTGAAATAAATCATCAGTGCACTGCTCTTCAGTTTCCTCACTGCACTGCCCAAATACATCATTTTCAGGAGGGCATTTAAAGAAGTCTGAAGATACCATTCTTGCAGTCATATTTTTACTTTCATGGAACATAGTTGAAAATTTGTAACTTTCTATTTTCCACCCATAATGGCAAAAAGCATAAAACTGACAGAATAAATTTCACAATTACTAGATGAGTCAGAAGATGAATGCAAAGAGAGAGAAAGCAGCTCACTAGAGTCTAGTATCCAGAGAAATTGATCACATGAGAGAAATCTCAGACTATGGGTCTTCAATGACCATATTATCCCAGATGAAAATTAGAATCAAAGAGGGCACAATATATTTCTAAAGAGAAAAAGGAAATACGATATTCTCATCCAGTCATTGCACAGGAAGTCATTTAACACAAAGAACCTCATCATGCAGCATTTTGTGACAAGAACACAGACCTTCCCATTTTGATAAAAGGATATGTGACAGCATTCTTTCACCTTTTATGATGTTTAGGTACCAAAATTGACCCAAAACAGCTCATCAGTAGACAAATGCTGAAGGCAGTCAAAACCACCAACACACACACACACACACACACACACACACACACACACACAAAGTGAGCTGTCCATATCTTACTACTAATATTGAACTGTCTCTATTTTACTACTCTTTACATTACTAAGGACACCTCCTGGCTCCATCGTCAGAGCTAATGTTTATTAAGCCCTGGCTACGCACTACGTGCTCAGAAGTACTTTGTATCACCCCGTTCGATCCTCACGACAACCTAATGAGGCAAATGCTCTATTATCCCCATTTTAGGTATGAGGATGCTAGAGGCACACGGAAATGATGTAATTTGCTGAAGGACACACAACCACTAACTGGCAGAGCTGGGATTTGAACCTGGGAAGTCTGGCTTCAGAATCTATGCTCTTAACAGTCCTCCTGAGGATTATGGGAATGAACAAGCATTTCAGAAGGGTGCGGTTATTTTCTAAATAAAAGGGAGTCAATCCTTCCACATTCCAACACTTAACAGAGTCTACAGGGCTTCTCCTTCCCTCCTGCCCACTTCTCTCTCACTAGGCCCACATTAGCCACTTCTAAGGGGCCACCTGACATATTCCAAAAGTACTACATCTCACAGGGTGACAGCTCCAGGCAGAGGACTGTGCCAGCCACAACGAGGTGTTCTGAGCGTTTCAGAAGGCTCCTTACAGCTCTGGAGCATGGATCCGTTTGAGAAGTTCACAGAGGCCATGAAGAATCCTCTCCCCTCCCCAAAATATACATACAAATTTTGAAGAAAACTTCAGGGAGGTTGACCCCTGAAACCTATTCATAGTCAGCAGGCAAGATGCCATGTTACACTAACTTAAAACCAAGCCTTTACATCCCCACACAGAACGTCCAGAGGAGGCAAATGTATGCATGTATGTATGAATGAATGAATGAATTTCTCTCTCCCACTGACAACCTAGGTATGACTTGAGTCCACTGAAAATCCAAATAGTTGAGATTCACCAAATATTCCATTTCACTAGTTTCTTTCTGTCAAAATCAATGAGATAATAACCTTGGCTTTCATTTGTTTGTTTTGCAAACAACCTCCATCTGAGAATAGGAAATACAGCAGCATTCTAAGAAACTTGAAGGCAGACAGTCACAAGAACTAGCCATGAGGAAGGAAGAACCCGGCAGTCCTGAGCTCTTCAGCACCCACCACCGAAGTCCTTGGGGCCTTACATCATCAATGGGCCAATGCGGATGATGTCATTGTCCAGACAGGACCACAGAGCATTGTCCGTATGAAGTAAGCAAGGCAGGATCACTTACAGGGTGACCAAAAGCTCCACTTTCACAGATGACCTTTCCAAGCGAAGCTCTCACAAGCTGTTCACATGAGAACTTCCATTTAGAAACAGTGCTGGCAATCAAGTGTATCTCCCTTTCTGCTATCTGAGAATATGCGAAGCCCTCAAGGAAACATGACCCTGAAGGCACATGGTGCTAACAGTCAGCACATCTCCAAAAGCTGCCCAGGAATTAATACCCCACTGGAATGAAAGCTCAAGGTGTATCTATCACATGAACATCACTACCGGAAAGCTCAGATGTTTAATTTGTCATCACTCAAAATACACACGAGGAACACCAGCAGCTTAAAAGGATCTCGGCACCCCATGCAACCACTTTAAAAAAGTGCTAAGGATAAAAGCAAGTCATTACAAGGCAAAAGAAAAGAATGCCAACCACTCAGAGAGAGAAACGGTCTGTCTAAACCATGGACTCTAGAGTGTAAACAGAAGGGCCCTTGACCAGTCAGTTACATACTGACCCAAAGCAGAGACAAGAGTGGGTTCGAATGTGGAGAGCAATTCCTTTTGCGCCTAATGGATGATGACAGCAAGACTACACAAGGAGGACAGAGACGCGGAGAGACAGCTCTGCTGCTCTACCCAAAGCTCTGACCAGAGCCGGGCTGCAGGGCAGCCACCCTGAGCCGGGAGGTGCACGCCCTCCCTGGGACAGCGTGGCAGACTGGGCACCACGGCACACACACCAGCGTCCGGTCACCCACCTGCTTACCCCACGGAGTGCTGGGGACCAGGCGGAGACCACTCACAGAAATAATCTGGAAGCATTCTGGGGTTTTGTGTTTATTTCTCTTGTGGTAGGTAAAACATGCAAAACATAAAATTTACCATCTTGACCATTTTAAGTGTACGGTGCAGTGGCATTAAAGTTATTCACATTGCTGTGTCACGGTCATCACCATCCATCTCCAGAATGCTTTTCATCTTGCAAAACTGCAACTCTGTACCCAATAAACACTAGCTCCCCATTCCCTTTCCACCAGCCCCTGGCAACCATCATTCTACTTTCTGTCTCTATGAATCTGACTCATACAAGGAGAATCATACAGTACTGGTCTTTTATGAATGGTTTTATTTAGCACAATGTCTTCAGGGTTCACCCAAGTTGCAGCATATGCCAGAATTTCCTTCCTTTTTAAGACTAAATAATATTCCATTGTATGTATATCCACACTTGGTTTACCCACTCACCTGTGATGACATATGGATACCTGGGTTGCTTTCACCTGTGGGCTCCTGTGAGCGACGCTGCTAAGCACGTGGGTGAGCCCCTCTCCCACTTCTTCGGGGCACACACCCAGGAGTGGGATTCCTGGGTCATACGCTAACCTGATTTTTAATTCTTTGAGGACCCACCATACTGTTTTCTATAGCTGCTGCACCACTTTCTGTTCTTTGGGGCTTTTTTCTTTTTTTCTTTTTTTGTGAGGTCGCCACAGAACTCCTTCCTTGCCTTAATTTTATCTTTACTACCGACAGAGACTATGAATGAAATCAGAACTTAGGTATGGAAGTCAGATAGTTTCCACTTATTTAAGGAAAGATTTTTAGACCATGTAAAGCTCTGAGTTTGGGAAATACAACTCTTGCCAAATACTTCATGCCCCATAATGTTCAGAAAAGCACAACTCTCCCTTAATGAAGGCCTGAAGCCTCAAAGAGCAGCGTGTGGGGACAGTGCTGGTAGAAATCCACGGCCTGGATCGTGTCGAGGAATATTCCTAACGTCCTCAGAAAGGCAACATGACTGTCACTCAGCCCCTGGGGACACAGCACTGGGAAGCTCTAAAGGAACACATCCCTTGCTTGCAGCACTGCCCCAGGAGCAAGTCAGACAAAGACAGGAGGGGCGAGAGGGATGGGCCCGACCAACCGGGGGCCTCGGGGAGCCTGTGGTAAACGGTGACTGTGCGCACCAGCTGCTCACCTTCTCTCCTTCCCGGCACCCACGAAGGATTACAACTCTCCCTTCACCCCCACTCCGGCTCAGACTGTGGGCCGAAGTGACACGCGTCACCTCCAGACCAAACCAGAGCACACTCCCTTTCCCTGCGGTGTCTGTCACAGAAACCTGTGCTATGGGGACACCGCAACATGGAGAAGCCTGGAAGGCTAGGCCACCACACAGAGGGCAACTGCCCCGGAGAGCTGCCTGAGGCCCCAGCAGACTTTGCATGAGTGAGAAATAAACTGTGGTATAGTTGCTATACTAAGCCACTGAGATGGGGGGTGGGGGTGGGCTGGCACTGCCGCATAACCTAGCCTAACCTGACTGATACTCCTTCTGCTTCTCCAGTGTGCTGAACTTCTCTGGGAGACCTCTCCTCCCCAAAACTCAGACTGTACAGTCCTGGGGAAGTTCCATCCCTAACTCCAGGAGGAGAGCACGTGACACAGACTTGGCCGGAGAGAACCCCTGAATTCCCTCACCAACCCAGGTCAGTCTGGGGGTGGGCACGTGCCACCCTCCCGATAATCACCACCACATGTCCCTGCAGCCACAGTGAACTGGTGAGTCCAATCAAGGAAATGTATGGATTTGTAGGAGAATTTCAAGGAGGAGACATTCTTTTCTTCTAAACTTGGACCTAAGAGGATACAAATCTGGAGACATGAGGGGCCACCTCTAAGAACCTGAAAAAGAGGCTGTGGGGAAGAGAGCAAGGTTAAGAGACAGAGAGAAGCCACCCAGCGACACCATCTGAACTTGGGTCAAGTCCTGCCGGAAGCTGGTACCACTTCTGGGTCTCTCAACTGCACAAGTCCATAACATTTCTTTTAAATTTTTTGCTTAAATTAAATCAGTTTGACTTGGGTTTTCTATTTTTATTGCTTGCAGCTAAAGGACTCCTAACTAAAATGAACTAAAGGTTCATTTCAAGGATATCCAACCACTCAAAATTCTTACTGTCTACAAATTTCAACTTTTAACATGCATCAAAGGCAGTCCCCACTTAGACTCTATTCTATCTTCTCAATGTTAAATTCTCCTTCATATGCCCTAATTTCAACAAGACGGGCAATGTGCTACTCTGTGTTCTTCAGAATATACTGTAGTTGAATAATGACGAATAAAAGTCGATTGGAATATTCTCTTTCCTTGTTTAAGTAAATAAACACTGCTTAGCTATGTGGAAGGAATGTAAGTATAACTGAATCGCTTTGCTATACACTTGAAACTAATATTGTAAATCAACTACACTTCAATAGAAAATAAAATTTAAATAAAAGCATAGAATAAATCACAAAAGAAAAATATCAACAGGTTTATAATATAAAAATTCTAAACATCTGTGTATCAAAAACTCATGAATTTTGGAGGGAAGAGTTATATTAGACAAAGGATAAACAGCAAAAGTTTAATATCCTTAACATTAAAAAAAAGCCATACAAATCCAACAAATAAAAAGATAAAGGCTATATCTCACAAGAAAGGAAATTAAATGGATAAAAAAAATAAATGTTCAACCATTCTAATTATTTTTTAAAAAGTAAATTAAAACAATTAGACAGTTAAGAGTAGCTTTCGCTGAAAGGTGGGAGTACAAATGGTTTTACTGGCTTTACTTCACTTACATTTTTTTCTATGATAAGCATGTGTCACTTGGCTAAGAAGCCATTTTTCTCCTGAGACTGCAGTGGTATTTTTGTTGCTATTGTTGTTATTTGTAAGAGGCTTTTTAGGGGGTGGGGTTTCCCCCCTTTCTGTTGTTAATGGCAGAACACAGAGCTGGTGCTGCTGTTGGGACCGGGCAGCTCTTGGCTGTTTAAGAGTACAAATCAGTTTTGACGTTTCTGTAGAGCAGGTTGGCCATAGGAAACAAGGGCCTTTTAAAAATATTCATGCCTTTTGACCTAGTAATTCTCCTAGGAATGTATACTAAGGAAATATTCAGAGATGTGGATAAAGATTTATATACAAAGATTTCACTACAGTTATATTAAAAAGCAAAACCTGGGGGACAACCTACTCCAACTGGATGCCCAAACACATCTCAGATATGTGAACTCAGGGACCAAACATGGTAAAAGGAAAATGATCAAATGGAAAAGCTGGAATGCACCTGAAAATCCTTGAAGTTCAATTTTTTGAACTTAATCCCAGAGACATTAAGATGACATTTTTCTTTATTTAACTAGCTAGAATTTTTCTTTTCGGCATATGCCCTAGACTTCAAGCTCTTGTCCTAGATAAAAAAGAATATGAAGGTACGAAGCCCCTGAAGAAGAAAAGAGGAGAAAAATGGGGAAAAGAAACTTTTTTTCCCAGAGAATTTCAGAGCTTCAAAAACAGAATAAAAGCCTCCATTTTTCCCCATCTACAGTCAGTCCTCCATATCTGTGGTTTACACATCCACATCTACAAATTTAACCAACTGCAGACTGAAAATATTTTTTAAAAATAGATTTTCCATAAAGTTCCAAAAAGCAAAGCTTGAATTTGCCGCATACAAGCAACTATTTATACAGCACTTACACTGTATTTACAGTTATTTACACAGCATTTACATTTATTAAGTACTGTAAGTAATCTAGAGATGACTTAAAGGGTACAGGAGGATGTGCTTAGGTTAGATGCAAACACTACACCATTTTACATAAATGACTTGAGCATCCGGTGTTCTCGGGCTCCTGGAGCCAATCCCCTGCAGACCAAGGAATGCCTGTACCAATCACCACCAACCCTTCTGTGAATCTTCCCAGCACTCAGTGGACCAACATGCATTTTAGTGGCTAGGAAGTATGTGCATGTGCTGTGTGCCAGGCACCGTACAAAGCGATGCACATGGACCCCACTTAACATGAGACACCAGTTACTATCCACCTTTACAGGAGGAAAATGAAGATGAGGCAAGCCTACCAGCTCGGGGTCACCTTCCTTTGCTCAAAGCATGTTTCTATGTTCCTACATCAACAAAAGTTAGAGCAGATTTTAAATATTTATTTCCCCTAATTTGACCAAATCTTAACTCCTGTTTCTATTTCATAATATTCATGTATTTCATATTGATGAAATATTCATGTATTTCATGAATATTCATAAATATTCAAAATACTTTATGAACTAGTTCATATTTACTTAACATGGCTTCAAATTCTCTTTTTAAAGTCAATATGGATAAGTTTCAATACATAGACTGAAAACAATATTTCAAAATTTCTTTTAAAAGTATACCTATAGACTGAAAATACATGAGAAAATAAAAGTGTAAGGACCTTTTGTTTCTAAGGTAAAGCAGTGTTTGCATCTCCCCCACTGTTTCCACAAGTGAACTCAAGGCTCCATATCTAAGTTTTAAACCCTTAAACTGCTCATCTAAAACTGCCAATTCAAACAACAACAACAACAACAAAGACAACCCCCACTACAGATGATTTTCTCTTAGCAAACTGCACCCCATTACAACTTTCTTCTGTCAAGTAAGACCCGGGCAAAGTCCAGTCACTTACTGCTACTGATAATTCCACATTCTCTGAAAAAAACGTGAATTTGCTCTGGTGCAACTGACATGCTAAGGAGCAATCTGACCATAACACAGGTTTCACATGTATCTTTAGAATGTTGTTTGGTGCCAACAAGTGTTACTTGATGTGATTGTGTCCACTTAATATCCTTTCAGCTGATAATTAGTTACAGTCAGGGAAATAAAATTGAGTAGCAAGTGTGACTTAGAATCAAACAATTCATAAGAGCATGCTACTGTTAGACCTTAGAGATTTTAAAACAACTATTTTTAGCCAGAAACTGTTTTCTCCAGTATCTCCAAGAACGATTCACTTGTAAATCACTTTTACAACAGCCCAATAAAAGATGCCAAGGTGAAACAAAGTGTCCTAGGCATCCTTTTCCCTACAAAGTGAACGTCTATGGGGCTACCTGCCCAGCAACCCCAACCCTTAGATAAGAAATGACCTTTCCCCATGGGTAAACACACACATTCTGGGCTCTTCCAGGACTCCACCCGACCTTCCCACCACAGCTGTTTCAGACGAGAACACCGGACTTGCACTGGGCCACCTCCAGTGTCCCACCTCCACGGGTGGGGACCAGCCTCAAGCCAGGCTAAATCGTAGCCCTTCCCTTATTTCTTTGTCTTTACGATGTAAGATTTATTCACATACAAATGATATATAATAAATTGCACATAGAGCATACAGGTGGATGAGGTTTGACATACACACACACCTATGAAGCCATCCTCAAAATAAAGACACTGAGCACATCTAACATCTCCAAATAGTTCCTCACAATTCTTTGAATCCCACCCGTCTCCGTCCCTCCATCCCTGCCCATCCCCACGCAACTGCTGTTCTTTGGGTCAGAATCATTTACATTTTATAGAATTTTATATAAACGGGATCATACAACAAGCAATATTTTTGTAAGTTGGTCTTCCCACTCACTAAAGTCTCAGGAATTTTTTCAGTAAGCACTTACTGCACACCCACTATGTGCCAGACACTGTACAGGACATTGTGCAAGGATTACGAAAAAAATAAGTAATAAAGCACAGGCCCTGCAGTGAGCAACATCACAAGCAGTGGGCGAGATCAAGAAACACTACACCACCAGGTGGGCGTGCCCCCAGAGGGGGACAATTCAGAAGTCACTTTATTGCATCTATTCATCTCAAAAGCAGCTTTCACTTTTCCATTACTTTAGATATTTTGCACCCTCTCCAGGGAAAAGCAATCCATGACAAATAGAATTACTCATCTGAATAATTAATAATACAGATGACATTTATACTACTCCAGCTAGAAGTTAAAATTATCTCTCTTATTACTTTGTAAGTAATAGCTGTAATTCTGACGGCTCCACAGAAATCCATCATACTTCCTAAAGTTCCAAAAATAAAATTATATGCAATTACATTTGAAATAAAATTATATGTAGTAATGGTTTAATGATAACCTAATCTTTAAGTCATTTAATAAAGAAACAAACAACTGCTCAAGAGACGTACATTTGTTTCAAGGGAAAAAATCTTAGAAAATTTAGTCACATCAAAGGATCAAGTACTAGGCAAACTATCAAGAAATCTTCATCAAATATCATAGAAGAATATTATGAAAAACTATATGGAGCCAAAATGGATAACCTAGAGGAGATGGACAAATTTCTGGAAACACACAGTCCACCAAGACTGAACCAAGAAGAAACTGACCACCTTAACAAACTGATCACTAGAAATGAAATCGAATCAGCAATAAAAAACTTCCCTACAAATAAAAGTCCAGGACCGGACGGCTTCACTGGGGAATTCTACCAAACATGCAAAGAACTCATATTAGTCCTTCTGAAACTCTTCCAGAAGACTGAGAAGGAGGGCATACTTCCAAACTCATTCTATGAAGCCACCATCACCCTGATACCAAAACCAGGCAAAGACACTACAAAAAAAGAGAATTATAGGCCAATATCACTGATGAACATAGATGCAAAAATCCTCACCAAAATATTAACAAATAGAATCCAACAGCACATAAAAAAGATTATATACACCATGACCAAGTGGCGTTCATCCCAGGGACACAAGGGTGGTTCAACATACACAAATCAATCAATGTAATACATCACATCAACAAGAGAAAGGACAAAAACCACATGATCTCAATCGATGCAGAAAAAGAATCTGATAAAATTCAATACCCATTTATGATAAAAAAAACTCTCACCAAAGTGGGTATAGAGGGAAACATATCTCAAATCATAAAAGCTATATATGACAAACCTACAGCCAGCATAGTACTCAATGGTGAAAAACTCAAGTTTCCCACTAAAATCTGGGACAAGACAAGGATGCCTACTATCACCACTCCTATTCAACATAGTCTTGGAAGTCCTAGCCACAGCAATCAGGCAAGAGAGAAATAAAAGGGATCCAAATTGGAAAAGAAGAGGTAAAAGTGTCACTATATGCCCACAACATGTTACTATATATAGAAAACCCTATAAGGTCCACACAAAAACTACTAGAGCTGATTGAAGAATTCAGCAAGGTAGCAGGTTACAAAATTAACGTTCAAAAATCAGTTGCATTTCTTTACACTAATGATGAATCAACAGAAAAAGAAAGTAAAGAAACAATCCCCTTTAAAATAGCATCCAAAGTAATAAAATACCTAGGAATAAATCTAACCAAGGAGGTGAAAGACTTATACACAGAAAACTATAAACCATTGATGAACGAAATTAAAGACGACTTTAAAAAATGGAAAGATATCCCATGCTCTTGGAATGGAAGAATCAATATTGTTAAAACAGTCACACTGCCCAAGGCAATCTACAGACTTAATGCAATCCCTATCAAATTACCCAGAACATATTTCACAGAACTAGAACAAATCATAATAAAATTTATATGGAACCATCAAAGACCTAGAATTGCCAAAGCATTACTGAAGAAAAGAAAGAGGCTGGAGGAATAACTCTCCCAGACTCCAGACAATACTACAGAGCTACAGCCATCAAGACAGCATGGTATTGGTACAAAAACAGACATATAGATCAATGGAACAGAATAGAGAGCCCAGAAATGAACCCACAAACTTTTGGTCAACTAATCTTCGACAAAGGAGGCAAGAACGTACAATGGAATAAAGACAGTCTCTTCAGCAAATGGTGTTGGGAAAACTGGACAGCAGCATGTAAAGCAATGAAACTAGAACACTCCCTTACACCATACACAAAAATAAACTCAAAATGGATCAAAGACTTAAACATAAGACAAAATACAATAAACCTCCTAAGAGAAAATATAGGCAAAACATTATCTGACATACATCTCAAAAATTTTCTCCTAGAACAGTCTACTCAAGCAATAGAAATAAAAGCAAGAATAAACAAATGGGACCTAATGAAACTTACAAGCTTCTGCACAGCAAAGGAAACCATAGGTCAAACAAAAAGACAACCTATGGAATGGGAGGAAATTTTTGCAAATGAAATCAACAAAGGCTTGATCTCCAGAATATATAAGCACCTCATACGACTTAATAAGAAAAAAACAAACAACCCAATCCAAAAATGGGCAGAAGACCTAAACAAGCAATTCTCCAAGGAAGACATACAAATGATCAATAGGCACATGAAAAAATGCTCAATATCACTAATTATCAGAGAAATGCAAATCAAAACTACAATGAGGTATCACCTCACACCAGTCAGAATGGCCATCATTCAAAAATCCACAAATGACAAATGCTGGAGAGGCTGTGGAGAAAAGGGAACCTTCCTACACTGCTGGTGGGAATGTTGTTTGGTGCAGCCACTGTGGAAAACAGTATGGAGATACCTCAAAAGACTAGAAATAGACTTACCATATGACCCAGGAATCCTGCTCCTAGGTGTATATCCAGAAGGAACCCTACTCCAAAATGACACCTGCACCCCAATGTTCATAGCAGCACTATTTACAATAGCCAAGACATGGAAACAGCCTAAATGTCCATCAACAGATGACTGGATAAAGATGTGGTATATTTATACCATGGAATACTATTCAGCCATAAAAACCGACAACATAACGCCATTTGCAGCAACATGGATGCTCCTGGAGAATGTCATTCTAAGTGAAGTAAGCCAGAAAGAGAAAGAAAAATATCATATGAGATCACTCATATGTGGAATCTAAAATTAAAAACAAAGAAACAAACAAAACATAAATACAAAACAGAAATAGACATAGAACACAAACTTGTGGTTGCTAAGGGGGCGGGGGGTAGGAAGGGATAGACTGGGATTTCAAAATGTAGAATAGATAAACAAGATTATACTGTATAGCAAAGGGAAATATATATAAGATCTTATGGTAGCTCACAGAGAAAAAAATGTGACAATGAATATATATATGTTCATGTATAACTGAAAAATTGTGTTCCACACTGGAATTTGACACAACATTGTAAAATGATTATAAATCAATAAAAAATGTTTAAAAAAAATTCTTCATCAAAGTATAGAGGAAGTAGAAAAGAATAAATATGCCTTCCATATGCTATGCATGGGGCACCTCTCATTCGTTATCTCAATTAACGACATGAGAGCTCCATGAGATAAATACTGCTGCCCCCAGTTTGCAGATAAGAAAATAAAGCTGAGAAGTTAAGTAACTGGCCCAAAGTTGCACGATTAACAAACAATAAAATATAAGTCGAAGGCCTGGCAGAGCACTCAGCACACAGTACGTGCTCCATAAATGTCGATCCCTTCTCCTTTTTTCTACTCATCCATTCAATGAATATTCCTCCCAGATCAGCATCATCTGGAAACTCACCCCCACACATGGCTCTTGCAGGGAATCTCAGATCAAACCTATTTTTTATAATAATACTTAAATGTGGTAAGCAGAATAGTGGCTTTCAAAGACCTCTACATCCAAACCCCTGGAAGCTATGAATGTGTGTTACCCAACATGACAAGGGGGAATTAAGGCTGCAGACAAAATTAGGGCTATTTATCAGTAACTCTGAGATAAAGAATATCCTGGATTGTCCTGTTGGACCCCATGTAATCACAAGGGTCCTTACGTGAAGGCAGACAGTCTCAGTGTCAAAGTGATGTGATGTGGGAAAGACGGACAGCCACTGCTGGCTTTGAAACTGGAAGGGGCCATAAACCAGAGAAATGAGGGAAGCCTCTAGAGACTGGAAGGGCAAGGAAAACTCCTCCACTAGCTGTCCTGCCAACACCTTGATTTTAGCCCAGTGAGACCCGTTTCAGACTGCTGACCCCTAGAGCTGTAAGATAATAAATCCGTGCTCTTTTAAGTCACTAATCTGTGGTGCTTTGGTACAGGACAGATAAGAATTTAATACAGAGATTGGCTGTCTTTTTCACTCCTGTTCTCTCTCCAATGTACAGGGGAGCTTCCTGGAGGCTACGTGACGTCTGATAGTGCAGAAAAATGAACGCCGAATCAGATCTGAGAAGCTGTCTTCTATCAATCCAGACATTACGAAGTTTTGCAAAATTGTGAAACCATCACATTCTTTTGGTTTTATTTTGGAAAATAGTCACTTTTCATAAAAAGTATGTCACTTATGTTAACAAGGAACAGATGTATTGCTGTTATTTTAAATTAATCAATAAGTGCATATTTTTTAAATCTCTCGGTTTTGACTTCTAATACTCACCACCAGTATAACCTATATAAACAAAAGCTTTGGGATCTTCAATAATTTTAAGTGTGTAAAAGAGATCTGAGAGCAAGAACTTTGAAAACTGTAACCCTAGCTATACGCCTGCTTGTTCACTAACAGCTAAAGTAACCAGCACATTGATGGTGCTCAAAAAATACTTGTTAAATAAATGGATACTCAAACAACATTCTGATATTCTGGTATTAATCATGTTTTTCAAGTAGATTTTCCTGCTCCAAAGAGAGCAGAAAAAAAACACTCCAATCTACTTGGAGAGTTACATTTCTAAATACAAATTAAAAATTTATCCAGGTTTACATAACAGTATCTTGTAAGTTCACTTACTATAAAACAATTCCTCAGAACCCTAGCAAACCGAAAGACGAGTTTCTCAATGTTAAGGTCCAACCCATTATAGGACAAAAATTTCCTAAAGAGTCCAGCCTGAGCAATCAGCTAGCCTCCCTCTGCACCATCTCAACTACATAACATGCAGTACCTAACTTTGAAAAGGAGTTTAAAAAAAAAAAAGAAAAAAAAAAAAGAGGTGAAAGACTTATACATGGAGAACTATAAAACACTAATTAAGGAAATTAAAAGTGATTTAAAGAAATGAAAAGGGATTCCTTCTTCCAGCAGAGGACTGGACTCCATGACCTCTAGGGGCCCCTGAGGTTCTCTCCTATTTTAGGAATTTCTTTTCCTATCTGAAAATCTCAAAATTATTGTGTGGCATGTTTCTCCCTTAAGGCCTTTTGCTGTTTTATTTCCTGTGGCCACAGAATTACCAATATCACACACCTAAACAAAAAAAAAAAAAATGATTTCTAAAGAATGTGTCATGACACCCACGTCCCCACCATGCAGCTTAGCAGTTACACCCTGTAAGCCCTCACCTGCATTCTCCTCCTGCCAAGGAGGTAACCACCTCCCCAGTGTTGGTGTTTATCATTCTTCCTGCATTTCTTTACTTTGACCACATACATGTGTATCCCTACAAGTGATCTATAGCATCTTTTACGTGTTTTCAAATCTTTTACAATCGGTTTACGTCTGCAACTTGCTTTTTTTCCCACTCAGTATTATTTTTGCAAGAATCATCCATGTTGATACATAAGCAGAGCTTTAGTTCAGGAGTCAACATACACTTTCTACCAAGGACCAGTCAGTAAGCGTGGTGGGCTGTACAACATGGTCTCTGTTGCACCTGCTCAACTGATGTCACAGCACAGAAGGACACAAAATATACATACATGGAAATAGACGGATGAGGTTCTGTTCCAACAAAACTTAATAAAACAGACAGGAGGCTAGATCCGGCCCATGAACAGTAATTTATGACTCTTGCTATATAATCATCATTTCCTTTCAATGCCATTTCAGCAGCTGTCTGATATTCATACCTGCTGATATTCTTTGGTTAGCATTTGCCCAAGACATCATCTCCCATTCCATTAACTTCAACCTTTTCTACCTCTTTGTTCTGGAGTGTATCTCTTATTAACCGCATCTAGCTAGACTGTGTTTCTTATATCTGATCTGATGATCTTTTAATCTGAGTTTATCATGATCACTGATCTGTTTGGAATTATTTCCACCATCATCTTTTATGGTATTTCCTGCTTTTTTCTATTTTTCACCTCCTCGCCTGCTCTCCTTCCGACTGATTCCTATATGGTCAATATGTTTAGATTTACTCAAACTCCTACCAATTTCTTTCAAATTCTTCCTTTGGGCCTGGGTCAAAGGTCTATTCATCCAGGAAGAATGTGCATTTGCTTCTGTCAGGAAACCCAGGATGCTATCACCCTGGGACCACTTCTGGTTCACTTCTCATCTTGAGATTACAGAAGCAGACCATGCAAGCAGAATAAATTCAAGCCCAAACCCCTGTGAGAACTAGCCTACGATTACAAGGTCATGGGGAGACTTCTTCCAACCTCCCCAATCTTACAGGAAAAAGTCTAGAGCAGAGACCAAGAGTGACACACTGTCCTGTTGTCCCTGCATGGAAGGCAGCCCTCTGTAGGTCCCAGATATACAGGGTAGTCTCAGACTGTGTGTGTGTGGCCCCTCCCAGGAGGCAGCAGGCACCGCCAATAAGACCCAGCAAATGCTCCCAAGACCATAGAGCCTTCAGGGCTGCTCACCAGTCTTGATTTTTAGTCCCTGAGATTTCTCTTCAGTTTCTCAGAGCTCAGCTACACATGCAAATAATGTCTGTATTTTTCATCCACACGTAGAGTGTCCTTAACAAAAAGGTTTCCTGACTATCTACCAAACTGCTGGAAGCCAAAATCCAAAAGAACTTTAAAATACAGAGCATGTCTGTGTTTCCACATGTCTTCAAGAGTTCAACAAAGTACTGGTTTCCAAACCCAGCGTTACTGAGTGTTGTAAAACGCAGCCTGTAGAAGCCTGTAAAAATACAGATTCCTAGGCCCTGGCTCCATGCCTCATGAACCAAAATCTCCAGAGTTAGGGCCTCAAAATCACTTTTAAACAAGCTCCCAGGTGATTCCGACGTGCTCAAGTTTCAGAACTCTCGAAAAAATATATACTTTTAATTCTACTTACCTTCAAAGACTGGCAACAAAATCATCTTTTAATCTCCTTTCTGTATCTCCTTTCACTTCCTCTTTATGCTACTCAGGATACACAGCAAAAGAGGAAAAAAATTCTAGATTTCAACCTCTCACTCTCTGCCGGTAGGTCACCCCACAACCTCCACAGCAGTTACAGAAAACCTCAAACATGCCATTATTCCAGACAGACTGCTGGATGTTACATGCAAATTTTGATCTCGAAAACAGTCCGCATGCTGAGTTCTGCCTCCATAAGCACCCCAACCCAGTCAGTCATTCACACTTTTCTTGCAGGATAACAAAGGGAATAAAGGAGCTCCGAGTTCACCAGATAAGACAGACGCTCCTGAATTATATCCAAAATAGTCTGTGTGTGCTGTGTGTGTGCCTGTGTTATGTATAATGATGCAAATGTTTGTGTTTTTCTAAAAACAGAATACACAGCTTTCTCCAGATTCTCAAAGGGTCCCTATTACTCTCTCTGCTGCACAGAAAAAGCACATTTCTGGTTATACAGTTAAGTATCTTTGGGCATTATTAATATACATTCTTATTATACATATTCTTAGAACCTCCCGAAGTATTCTTCAGAATCTCTGTTTTGAGCTATTACCTCAAAAAAAGGGGCTCCATGGTCAAATTTCTTTGGGAAGTACCATGCCTACATCCTCCCTCTCAGAGAGTCGTGTATTTTACTAGCTCTAATAAGCCTATCTGTAAAGAAGCTTCTTTAACATATATTTTCCATATTTCTTTAACCAAATCTCTCACAAGATAGAACACAGTCCTGAGAAACGCTAGTCTAATTCTTAAATTATCTCACAGGTATCCCTCGGACTGAGGGAAGGGTTTGCATCTTACCCTTATTCTCTGCACACTACGTTGTGTACACACAGCCCTTACTGAACATCAGTCGAGAACTCTAAGTAAATCCGTCACCACCCTATAAAAGCTGTTTCTAACAATTCGCACTAAACCCCATACTTCCTTCCACAACTCAATTTACTTCAGAGCTCCAGCCAAGGAGTCAAATGTTCTAAAAGGACCAGGCTCTGAGACGACTTCTGAAGTGGGGGGAATCCACCAGGCTACCCAAGTGTGTGACTGGAGCAACTTCTCCTGAAGAGACAGGAATGTTCCACTCTGCATGTAACAGGACAGGATGATTATCTGATGAGCACACAGGGAAGGCCAGGGATTAAGTGCAAAGAAGATGTGCACAAAGATAAAGCACAACAGAGAATACAGACCCCACACAAATACATCCAGCCCTTAAAATTATAATCACTCACTGTCCCAGCCAAGAGGAGCCCGAGGAGACATGACAACTAAGTAAATGCAGTGCGCTATTCTGGATGGGATCCAGGAGTAGAAAAGACACCAGGTTAAAAACTAAGGAATTCTGAATTAAATATGGGCTTTGGTTAATACTGACACTTGTTATCAATATTGGTTAATTGTGACAAATGTATCTAAAGGGTTCTGTATCCAATTCCAAAGTGAGTTCTTCCCCACATAGACAATTCCTGGACACAGCAGGGTGTCCTTCGATACAATTCAATTCTGACACCTCCTGGGAAGAGCATCAGACCCTACAGGTTAAGGGCTTGGTCCTACAAGACTGTCCCCAGCCCAACTTCAATTTCAAGTCCAGGTTGTCACCTGTGCCTCTGACAGACCGGCTACAGATTGCAGGTTCCAATAACCCCCTCCTCAGGTTCAATTAATTTACTAGAGTGGCTCACAGAACTCAGAGAAACACTTCACTTTCTAGATCACGAGTTTACCATAAAAGGAGGTAACTCAGGAACAGCCAGAAGAAATGCATAAAGCAAGGAGTTTCCGTGTCCTCCCAGGGCGCACCACTCTCCCAGAATCAATCTCCACATGTTCAGAAGATTGGAAGCACTTGGAACCCCACCCTTCTGGGTTTTTACGGAGGCATTTATAGGACCTTCATCACACAGGCATTTATGAAGCCCCCATTACGCAAGCAATGATTAAATCATTGGTGGCTGGCAACTGATTCCATCTCCAGCCCCTCTCCACACTCCAGAGCGGGTTGGGGTGCGAAGACACAAAGTTCTAACTCTCTAATCAAAAGATTGGGTCTCCAGCACCCAGGCCCCAACCTTTGGTTGCCTAGGGCTACTCCAAAAGTCACCTAATTAACATAACCAAAGACACTCTATCCATCTTAGGAAATTCTAAGGGTCTCAGGATCTCTGTGCCATATTTCTTATTGTAAATCACTACCACCATCCCATCATCACGTGGGAGGTTAGTAATAGGAGAAATTGCATATAGGGTTTATAGAAGAATGCAATTTTCCTGAAATCTAAAAATGATCTAAAAAATACAATTTTTTTAAGTTTTAAAAAGTTAAAAAAAAAAAAAAAGGTGGAAGAGAAAGGGTAAAACAAAGAGTAAAAATCATCTCTTGCCTGAGCTGGCTTCCTTCTGGTAGCCTCTTCAAAGAGAAAACACCTGAACGGATTGTTTGGTTTAAGGCAAGAGATAAAACACCAGAAAGCAATTATCAGGGAGATTACAAAATTCTTTTGTTCTCTTGTAAACTGGGGGGAAAATTAAAACTGTATGTTTTGGTATGAATATCAGTATTTCTTCTGAGCTCTCACTCCTACAGACACAGTTCGAGGGTCAGCCTCCAGCCTCCGAGAGCCTTTCTGCATCCCCAGCACTTCCCAGCAGTGATCTGCTCTGGTGTCAGCATCCCCGTCTCCAGTCCCAGGGGCTGATGTTTATCTACCCTAAGCTGAACTGTCACTTCTCTGTTTAGCCACCTCCCTCCCCATCTGGTCAACTGGGGTCTCACGCTTGGCAGGGGCAGGTGCTCAACGACTGTGGGCCCTTCCTTCTCAGACACATCCATCTGTGAATCAACAGCCTTCAAGCCTGCTGCAAGGTGCTTCATAAATGCTTGGTGAACGAATGCAAGTTGGGCATGTGTACTCACATAGACTTCAGCTAAAGGACGGTAGGGGTGGTGCAGCCCCAGGCAGGGTGGAGGAGGAAAGTCCCTGTGTTCTCAGGGGTGAAACAGGAACCACGTGGGTAAGTGCTGGGGGCGTGAAGATGGCATGGGGTACCCCGAATACTGATTCACAGACATGCAACACTTGAAAAGGCTCACACAGTTAGTCCAGTGGCTTCATTCTACAGAGAGAACCCAAAGCCTCGAGAGGCTAGGTGGCTTATTCAAAAGCCACATATGGTGCTGCCCTAAGCTAAAGGAGACCCAGACCCTAGAGCTAACTACCCCATCTCCACTGCTTACTAAGCCTGTCTAAGACCGGAAGAGTTATTTAATAACCAGCCACAATAGCTACTAGCAGCTGAGCACCTGTGCCTGGCGCCAAGCCCACACTAGAAATCCTCACTTCATCCCCACATTACAGTTGAGAAAACTGAGGTCAGAGACAAAAGCAACTTGCCACCAAAGTCGCAGTGCTAATAAGTTCAAAATCTCTCTCAAGCTGTCCTACTCCAAGACCCCTCTGGCATTATCCCACACCAAAGCCCAACTCGGGCCCAAAGCTGATCTTTATTACCCAACCCTTCAGCTGTCTCATCTGCCAGGCACTATTCTAAACACCTTTCGTGGATGGACTCACTCAGTCCTTGCCACAACCCCACGACGCTGGTACCACAAGCATCCATCTGCATTTTACAGATGAGGATACTGGGGCTTTGTGACATCCCCAGAGTCTCACAAACTGCAGCAGCAAATCTGGCCCATAAAATTGAAATGGCAAAAATTTTGCCTGTAAACTAAACACACAATTACCATTCAGCCAAGCAATGGCATTCAGGGAAATGAAAAAACATGTTCACACAAAACCTGTACACAAATGTTTATAGCAGCTTTATTTGTAACGGTCAAAAACTGGGGAGCAACCAAGACGTCCTTCCACAAGTGAAGTATGATTGATCATTTCACTGTGGTTAAACAGTGGTTAAACTTTGATATATATGAGCCATGGAATACTAAGCAATAGAAAGGAATGCACTATTGATATACAATGCATGCAACAATTTGGATAAATCTCCAGGAAATCATGCCAGTTCCAATAAAGCCAATTCCAAAAGGTCACATATTGTATGAGTCCATACATATAACATTTTGAAGTGACAAAACCTGGAGAACAGATAGTGCCCCAGGACTCAGGGAGAGCATCAGGAAGGAGGTGGTTGTGGTTATAAAGATAATATGAGGAGTCTTTGCAGTGAATTGTTCAGTATCTTGACTGTGGTGCTGGACACACAAACCAACATGTAATAAAACTGTACAGAGCTAAACACACACATAAGTAAAACCAGGGGATTCTGAGTAAGATCTGTGGGTTGTGCCAATGTCAGTATACTGTTTGTGATACTGTACTACTGCTTTCCAAAATGCTGCCATTGAGAGAAACTGGTAAAAGGTTATGCTGTACCTCCCTGTATCAATTCTTACAACTGCATGTCATACAATTATCTCAATTTAAAATTTCATCTAAAAAAAAAAGGCTTGCCAGCCCAAAAGCTGAGCTAGATGATCTTTTACATTTCTTTCACCTGAGATCTGCAATTCCCAAAGTCTCCAAAGCCAATCCTCTTGCCACCACACAGTACTTCAAACACCGATGCAAAGTTTAACTCTGAGCAACAGAAAACTACGACACCAACCCCTATTTCACAGAATTCTGCACAGCTAGCCATTTTGAGTTCCCTTAGAAAATTATTCCAATTACCGAAAATAAGCCTCCTGCATTCTTTCATTAAACTGACTTCTGGTCAAAAGATGGAAAATGTGATTCTACAGGATGTTCTCTCCACCAAATAGTCTCTCCCTATCTCTCTGTGCCATCCCCTCCCCCCAAATAAAGTCTGTGTGAAAATTTCTGTTCTAAATCTTCCCTGAAAGAAGCAGCACCAATGAATTATCACTGGCTCTTTACTCCAGTTCCCAAATGGCCAGCTGCTACCGCAAGGCAATGAGGAAATAAGATAATGGGTTAGGGGCTGAGACAGACCCCAGGTCAAGCTGTGACCTTGGCCAGGTTCCTTAAACTTGAGTCTGGCTTCTCTTACTCATAGGATGGGGATGTGGCACCTCTTTCATAGGTATGGGGAAGAATTCAGGGAGACAATTTATGTGTCTGACATTAGTATTTACTCGGTGCTCTTTCGTCCCTCTCCGTTTCCCTTACCAACAACCAAAACAAGCTGATTTTATGTTCATCTGGCCACAAAGCGATCACTCCCTGGAATCCCTTCCGCGCTGAGGTTAGTGGATAACTCGGAACACTCCCAAAATGGACCCATCCTATTCCAAGCACAGCAAATCCTACCCTATCCCCTAAGACAAAGAAGGAAAATAAATCAGCCTCCAAACGCTGCCACCTGCCCCGCAGCCGGAATCCAAGGTAACCCGCCGCCTGCCGGACTCCGGCTGTTACTATTATATCGCTCATTAATAACAATACCTAACGGTGCGTGGGGGTGACCATCTCCCAAACGATGTCTGTGGAACCCTCGGGAGAGCCTAAATCTCATCCAATTCAGATTTCTGGCTAAAAATCTCAAGAATTTACAAAACGGCTTTCCCGATAGGAGAAAAGCAAGAGTTGTAAAGTTTCTGGAGGCGCATTTTTCTGCGTTTCCCGGAATCGCACTGCAGAGGCGATGCCGCCCGCGGTTGGGGTTGAGGACCACCGAGGGTCACGATGGGGGCGGGGGGAGCGGCTCTGGAGGTCACCAGCGGACCCGCGTGGGTCCGACGGTGCCGCCTTCCCCGCTGACCGCGTGGCAGGGGGCCTGGTGCCCCAGTCCGGGGGGAGGAGACCCCCAAGTACTGGAGGTTCAGGGTGGGGGGCGCCGCCGCACTCACCGTCCGTGCTCCTCTTCGCCTCCCGGTAGCGCTCCCACAGGTAGTGCTTCATGCCCGGGGCGGTCCCAGGTGCTGTGCACAAGGGCCGCGCGGAAGCCGCGCGCGACCGGCCCCGGGCCGCAGTTTCGCAGCCGCCCCGCAGGGCCGCCGCCGCCGCCCTCGCACCGGCCCCACGAGCCGCCGCCGCCGCCGCCGCCGCCGCCGCCGCCGCCGCCGCCGCCGCCGTGGCCATGCCTGCCACCGCCCCGCTGCGAGTGGCAGCGCCAGGGCCGGTGCTCTGCCCGCGCTCTGCCCGCGCTCTGCCCGGTGGGCGGGCGGGTCCCTGCGTCGGAGCACGTGGCGGCGCGGCCCGCCCCTCCGGCCGCCGCGGGGGCGGGGCCTGGCCCGCCCCGAGTATGGGCGGGGCCGCGGGAGCCAAGAGAGGAGTCTGCAGCAACCGCTTCTTGACCGTGTGACTGTGCGAAAGCGAACGTCTCATGGAATAAAATGACTCCTCGCGGGCCCTGGTCCACGAGACATGACTCCGGCGCCGCCCGCCGAGCTCCACAGCACATTCCTCCGGCAGCCTGTGACTGCCCCCCAACTCTGGCTGCACGGACAGTGTGCTTCTGGCCCCACCTCCAGGAATTGACCTCTCCACACTAATGGCCTCTGACGTCTGGACCTCCCCTGGATCGCGGGGGCGGGTCTAGGACGTCCCCGCCCCACGCCGCCCCTATCTTGGATCCTTCTAGTCCCACCGGTGAGCGGGCAGCTGGACCCGGCGTCCACACGTGGGCTGATATGCCTGAAGGGCACCCCCATTGCACAGCCTGGAAGGCCAGTGCCCTCCCGAGATTTCTGCCTCGAGAGGAAGGTCTCTGGGGACAGCACTCCGCCTGCTCCTGCCCATAGTGCACCTTTCTTCTTTCAGACCTGCGAGGCTGCACCGGTGCGGTGCATTGTGGTCCCACCAAAGCCAAATAAACAGTAAACGTCACCACGCGACATTTCTGTGTGGACTGAGTCAGACTTAGCTCCTGCAGGAAAGGTCTGATGCGGCCCACCCAGAACCTTTGCCAGTGCACCTCAAGGACTTGCCAAGCTACCCAGTGGTTAGGGTTGAGCAGAGGCCGAAGTGCAAATAACCCTCAAGGCTGACACTCTGCCTGGGAAACTACGCTGCCATGTGTGAAACAGGTGGAGCACGATTTAAGACTAATCAGCCAAAGCATTAGTGTACGCTTAAGTTGTGGGCTGGAGGGGTCCGGAGATGTTTTCATGGGGAAAGGTGGCCTCGGGATTTGACCATGACAGACAACAGCTACTATTTATTGAAAGCTTGCTGTGTGCGTTTTCTCAGACAATCCTTTCAGTAATCCTGAAAAGTAGGCACCACAGTTTCTCCCATTTTACAAATAATGAAACTAAGACTAAGAGAAATAAAATAGCAGTCTTAAAGTCACACAGCTGAGCCCATTTTTCCATTTGGATTCCTAATGTAGTAGATAGGATTTGGTTGGGTGATGAGGAAGAAGGAAGCCAAGAAGTAATCCTTAACAGTGAATAGGTAATATCTTACAGATCACTGATAAAATGAAAGGCAATTAAACTGTTTACAACTGATATCAAATCCATGGACTCTAATACTTTAAAATTACTTTATGGTTTTAGTTTATTCCAATTTATATCTTTTTCTTATTCATGCTACCTAAAAAAGATTTGATGATAGCAAATGCAAGTTTTGTTTATATGAGCATTAATAAGTTCATAGATACACAATAGCAATATAAAATAACACGATTAGAACTTTAATAACATTGGTTCAGTGTACTTTTAGATAAGGAACCCTGTGAGATCAGCATTTTTCTACCTACCATAGAAATGTGAATCACTTAAAAATTGTTCTTTTTAGCTACAATCTGTTACAATATTTTAAGGGGCTAAAAAAAATAAAATCCCCAGAACTTGATCATCACCACTCCTAAGAGTTTTACAAGAAAATATCTCGTCAGAGTTCTAAATAAAGACAAGTAGAAAAAAATTACAGACACAAAAGAGCCCATGATAATTTTTATTCTTTCTTAGTATCATTTGAGGTCTTCATCAGTTTTGTTTCAAACTGAGATCTTCTCTGAGAAAAACACTTCTGAGAAATTGAACTGTAATCTAGGCTATGAAAAAGCCACTTTTCTGAGATGATCTCAGATACAGATTCCCAGGGGCTATTTGTGCTAAGAGACTCTAGCGGGAGATGCTGGTAAATTGTGGTAATTTGGCCTTTTTCACTTCCACTTTTAGCTGACAAAATCCTTTGCCATGAAAGCTTTACTATGCCATCCGTTTTACCCAAAGATAAAATCTAAGAGGAATAATCTTTCTTTTTCTTTGTTGCTTCTTTTTCTGGGTGATTCCGTATTTTAACATTACTTTGTCTCTTCTGTCGGGTCTTTTCCTCAGGAAAAATGGAAATAATGGGTCTCAAGACCTTTTTCCCTCTTCCAGATGCACATTTTGATTTATCTGAAATTGTATGAAGTGCCTTTTAGCTCCCTGCAGCTTATCTGCATCTGGGCACATTGCAGAGCTCACTGTGTTAGAATTCTGAGCGCTATGGTAGTTTAATTTAAGTAAGTGCTCCCATAATGAGGCACCATTCCTAAGACCCTCAGAATATTGCTGGCTCATGAATTGAGGCCAACATCTCCTACCCCGGATACGCTCAATTTCCCTTAGGAGGCTGAAAAAGATCAAAAGTTGCCAAGAGGTCATTTATATAACATGAATAGCCTGCAGCATATATATATATATTTGAGACATAAAACAGAAACTTACTGCAGGATTCCATGGATCGATGAATGAGAAGATGTCAGGTAGGTTGCCCTTAAATCAAGTGACCTGTACAAATAGTCCACAGCCTCCATCATAACTTGATGACAGGAGTCACTTATCAACAATTGACCTGCTGGATATTTGAAAATAAGAATATTAGAATTTTTAAAGGACTTCTGGCTTCACACATTTAAAAAAGAAAGATGAAAATATAAAAGGCAGCATTGGAACATCACCTATTGCAGTATTCCTGCCAAAGATGTTTAACCTGAGTCTAATTATCAGAAAACAATCAGATACAAATTGAAGGACATTGGGGCAGGAAGGGTAGGGCAGAACCTGACGTAGGCTCTTCAAAAATGGCAGTGTCATGAAAGGCAAAATAAGCCTACTTAAATGTTCTAGACCAAAGGAGGCAACCAAGTGCGCTGGAAGAGCCTCAACAGGACTCTGGATCCAAAAGTAAACACCTGGAAAGAACATTTACTAGGACACCTGGGGATATTTGCATGTGGATTGTACATTAATCGTCTTTCATAATGGGTAAACTTCCTGAGTTTGATCATTGTACTGTGGTTATGTAGGGGAATGTCCTTGTTCTCATATGATACATGCTGAAATATTTAGAGATAGAAGTGTCCTATCTACAATTTTCAAATAGTCAAAAAAAAAACCTATATATGTGTGTGTGTGTGTGTGTGTGTGTGTATACACACATGTATATATATGTATATGAATCTGTTGTGTTTGTGTGTGAAATTGAACTGTAATCTGGGCTATGAAAAAGCCACTTTTCTGTGATGAGCTCAGATGGATTTCCAGGGATTATTTATGCTAAGAGACCCTAGCAGGGGATGCTGGTAAATTGTGGTAATTTGGCCTTTGGTAATTTGGTTTGAAAGAGAGAAAGAACACAAATGTGACCAAAATGTTAACAACTGGTGACTATAGAGGAAAGGTACACAGGTGTCCATAATATAACACCAGGTGCCATTGTCAACAATGCAATTCTCTAAAATATATGAAAAGTGAAAAAAAAATATTACAGTCAACTTATAAGTGGTACTCGTTTAATTCATTTTACCCACTTATAAGGCTGCTTTTAAGGGGCTGAATTTAGACCATTGATTATAAACATAATGGAAGGCTGGTGCATGTAGAGAGTAATCTGGGTATGTGATAAGAGACTGCTGGGTATTTAAGGTTTAAAAAAAAAAAACTTGACAGATGACCCAACCAGCATCCCCAAATTAATATTAATAATAAAAACTGCAATTATGTAAGTAATTACCATCTATCAGGCCTGTGTAATCCTGTAAGGTATAAACTATCATCACTTGTCTCTGTCTTTGTAATTTGTTCTTTTTAATAAGACATACATCCACATGGTTCAAAAATGAAAATGGATAAAGACATGAAGTAAAAAGTATCCTCCCATCCTAGTACCTATCTGTGCCGTCTTCTCCTAAAACAAGTGCCCTTTCAGACAATTTTTTGTGCATGTCCATTGACTTTTAAAAACGGGAAACCCGAAGGAGGTTAAGTAACTTGCTCCAGTTTGTGGTGGAACGATCTTGGGTCGCGTCACCCACAAGCCCTTGTCCTTGACTGCTACACTAGGCTGCTTCTTTCCCTGTGCTGGGTTGTCCTGAGTGTCCACCATGGCTTCTATCTGCAGAGATGTTCTCTCTGAGCTCCATTTCATGGGTCATGTCCCAGATCTCATATTGCCCGCAGGTTGTGCTGAAAATCTGATAGGGATTTTCAGCTGTTGGCTCTGCTTAGCAATCTATGGCTGTTTTCCTTCTTTTTGAATTATTTCCATGACTCCCTATGAGGTTCCCAGTTGCCCCAGTCGAGCTCAGCAGAAGGCACTTGTGAAATACCCTGCTCAGGATGGCCACGTTGCATTGGCCTCAACAGGCTTTAAAAAGTAAAGTGGAGAATAGAGCCAGAATGTCTCATGTGGTGGCTGAGCAAGAACTCATTCTGAGATCCTCTGGATGCTGATAACCAGATCCCACAGACTGTTCATCCTGCCTGAGGCCCTTTAAGAGGTTCTGACTTGCTGGGGGATTAAGATGTCACACACACCCGCTGCTGGTGGCCCTGACACACACCACTGCATGCTTGTGCCCCCTACTCCTTGTTGGCCACCACATTGGCTCCTTAGGTCCCTTTACTCTCATGACCCCTTCTGGACCTGTACCTATAGCTTTGACCTCATAACTTTCTTGAACACAATCTGATTATCTCTTTCTAGCAGCAAATATAGTAGTTGTCGGGAAAAGACATGGGGCCAACCCCAGTCCACGCCATCCTCCCTCAGGCTCGGGACTACCTGGGCCGTACTATCCAGCCTGGTCAGTTCTTTCAGCTGAGGCAAGAGGAAAGACCTGGATGGGTTCATTCAAATTAAAGCGAGGAGCCTCCTCCCACTTCAAATCTTCATTCCAGATGAGGAAGGAACTTAACACTTAATTGTAGACTCTGTTTGTAGTTTTAAATACAGCATCTCATTAAATCCTCAGGATAACCGTATAGGTAGAGATTCCTATCCTCTTTTGGTTGATAAGAAAATTGAGACTCAGAGAGTTTATGTCCATAAGCCAGAAAATAGCAGAACTGGGATTTAACTCCAGGTGCCTAGATCCTAGGACCGTAACTTCCAGAAGTGGAAAAAGAGAACACCATTCTCCCTTTTGCATTGGTTCCTTAAGAGATTTTCCATGGAATAGGAACCATCAGTTACCTTTTCCATTTTGTACATCTGGACAGCCACATTCACCTTAAGTCTGATAGAGTTTGAACTGGGGGTGGGAATGAGGAGAGGTCACACTAACTTGCTTGAAAATCTGTTCTCAGATTTTAAATGGTACATTTTCCTATTCCCCCCCAACCCCCTTTTTTTTTTCAGTGCTTAGGATTAAAAATAAAGTGGTATCTTTATTATTTCCTCTGGAAAAAGAAAGATATTTTATCAAAGATAGTCCTCTGTCCTCTTAAGTAATCTAAAGTACAACTTTTTTTAGTCTTTATTCTACTGAAATTTAAGCCTATTACTCTTGCTTCATATAATATTTACTGTTACCTAATGGGTAGATTTTTACAATGCCAGTCCTGTGTTTACTTCCTCCCCAGACCCACACCTGTAATTCAGGTGGTTGTCACCAGGTATCAAGGAAAATCACAGGTGTTGGTGGAGAGCCTCAGGAAGTTTCTCTGAATGAGCCCAGACTCTGCGGACACTGCCCAACAGATAATGAGCTTCCCCACTGTGCTGGGTTAAAAAGTGGAGACAATTACAGGCTGTCCTCTCCAGCCAGGAGACAGGCTGAAAATGTGTCATGAGATAGGGGAATATGCAGTATTTACAGGTTCTTTGTTGAAAGTTTCTTTTTGTTTGATAAGTATGCTATGTCTAAAGTTTCCTTGTCAGGAGTCTTTCAGTTTGAGAAATTGAACTTGTTGGCTCATTCTTTCAATAACTGTCTGTTTATAAACAGATTGGGGAGGGAGATAGCTGTTCATCACTGTCCCAAAAGAAGCAAAAGGTTACAACTGGATATCTCCTTTGGCCTTTGATTTCTACCCTAAAGAAAACAATAAAAACCAGGGGGAATGGCTTTTTACTCCATTGCCTCCACTGAGACCACTGGCTATTCTGCTCAGAGGGACTGGCTGCAGATGGCAGGCAGCCAGCTCTGTCTTCTGCCCCCAGTGCGGCAGGAGCTCACTCGACCAACTCAAGGGGCTGAGCCTCTGCAGAGGCCTTTTTTTGGGCAGAGGGAACAGATTCATCGTTCTCTTACACAGGCCTTTGTCCCTACCATTCCACCTAAATTGATGGTTCCCCATGATCATTTGTTGCTAAATGCAATGGTCTGTTCTCCATCTGGTGGTCAGTTCTCAGCCCTTTCCTTTCTTGGCTTGCATGATTTTACTGATTCTCAGCCTACTTCTAGAGTTATTCTTCATCTTTTGCTACAACTCTTTCCTCTGCTCACCCCTTACAGCATTCTCCCAAGTTCTGTCTCCTGCCATCTTCTTGTCTTGTATTCTTCTTGGCTGTTTGAACTGTTCTACAGGGTTGGGCCACCAATTGTACACTAAGGACTCTCAAATATTCTTCTCCAGCTCAGTCTTCTAGCTACTAAGCATATATTCTTCTGCCTACTGAGTGTCTCCACTTAGGTGAGAAATTCAAACTCAACACGCCCCCAGTTAGCTCATCATGGTTCCCACCCCAACCACTTAACGTGTGCTTCCTACCTTGGAATCCACCCTGTTGCCCTGGCCTTGGGTATAGCCATAAACTGAGGAATGCCTCTGACTCATCCCTTTCCCCCACCTTCCATACTCAGTCAAGCACCAAACCCCGTTGGATTTAACTACTAACTCGCAAATACTACCCCTTTCTCTCTATTTCTGCTGTCCCTATCTTAGTTAACACAGGAGAGTCTCCAGTCTCCCCTCAACCAATTCCATCCTCTATTCAGCCACGAGAGTGTTGTATCCAAAATACAAATCTACCTGTGACCCTCCGTGCTAGAAATCCTACAGCATCTCCAATGCCGAACTCTTTAACGTGGTAGACAAGATTTTCCATGCCCTAAATCTTGCTGATTTGTCCAACATCAGCTCCCAAGCCTCCCCATTCCAGAGGTTCCACCACCCTGATTCACTCTTTCTGGCCTTTGCTCATGCTAGTCTTTTTGCTTGAAGTGCTCTTCCTCACGTTCTTCACCAGACAAACACCTGCCAGGACACACAGCCAGCTCACTTTCTCTGGAATGTCTTACTTGTTGCCCCTTTCCGGTGCTTCCCCACACCCTCTGCCCACGTCTGTCACTGCACATATCACAGTAGATCTCAGTTCTTTTTTATGTGCTTATCTTCCCAACAAGACCACAAACTCCGGGAGCCCACAAACAGTAGAGTGAGTGCAGGATTTAGGGTCAGAGGACTGGATTCCAGATCCTAAATCTACCACTTAGTCTCGGTCTTTCTGAGCCTCAGTGATTCCCATATTTAATTGATAGAATTGAGGTAAGTCATATGGCATATCTGCTATTTCCTCAGCTTGAAAATAGCTGGGTACTGTAGACAAAAACAAACAAACAAACAAACATTGCCTGCCATTTCAGTAAAAAAAAAAGAATGTTGCCCACGCATTGAGCCATTGGCCACTGCAGCCGCCCTGGATGATGTTCCCCGAAGAAAATTCAGGAGGGAGAAAAACAGGATACTGGCCCTAGATAGTCAAGACACATATTAAAGGAATAATTTCAATGAGCCCGGTCTCTTCTACCTACCTATACATAGAAAAGCCCTAAATTCACTAACTTGAGAAGTCAGTTTTTGTAATTAGCAGTAATCTTTTGACATTCAACTACATGGTTTGTTTTTTGGTTTGTTTTGTTTCAGCAAAAACTCCTATATATCCTGGCTCCTCCGTTACTTCTTTGAAACAGTTCCTCAGAGCTATCAGAAAGGCTGTATCCGGGGATATATAGTCCTCAATAATGTCCCCAAAATAAAACTTAATCCTTAACTTTTAGGTTATGCTTTTTCCTTTTTTCAGTCGACAGTCATTTCGAGTCCCTTCCAGGCTTAAAAGTTTTCTAAGCTTATGAGGGCTATTTGACATTCCTGCAACCAAGAGCATTTACAAATTTATAACCTATTAAAAAGTATTAAACATACACAACAAGTGAAAAGGAAGCTCTGCTAACAGACAGAGTTGGATTGCTCAGTTAACCAGGGCCCTCTCTTTCCTCTGCAGAACTTTCCACCTGATGCCCAGGGCAAACTAAATGCCTGCAGCTACCACACTCATCTCCCCACTGTGCTGGCATGCTTCTGTTCCTAACCATTGGGTTCTAGCCTGACCAAGAGTCAAATGGTTTCGTTTAGTCTAATTTTGGTCATTAAATTAAGTATATACAAACTGATATAAGAGTGCAAGGAAAAAGTTGTTTTCTATGAAAAATAGGCTGAATGCTTTGGAATTCTTTCAAATGATGAGTGGACAAGAAAACGGTAAAAGACTGACGGGGAGGCAGAAGGATCTTGTCCAGAAGCATCACAATTGTCTAAGTTCTTGCCCTACAGACATCAAAACTAGAAAGTGGGTGATGCATTTTGAAAAAGTTGACATCTAATTCCAATCAGAAGATTCATTAAAAAAAAAAAGACCTTGACTCTAAATGTTAAAGTTCAGGTAAAGGGTTACATTTACATGTTGAGGTTAAAATTAAAATGTAAAGTTTGTATCACTTACCTGACTTTGTGGATTAAGGGACCTCCTGCCACAGACAGGAGGACTCTGGGTAAATCAAGCATTTAAAAAAAAAGACTGACTCACCCACTGAAAGTCACCCACTTGAGCCTTTGTTTAATTTCTTCCTTCTAAATGTGACTGAGATGCTTGGCGTTTCTTCTGTAAAAGAATCCCAGGGAGAGGGAAGTATCATAACGTTCACCTACCATACTTCATCCAAAATAAACACTTCAGTATAGAACACTCAGCTTGACATCGTGGAATATGAGAAACCATATTTCTGTTTTTTCCTCCCACTGAAATGACTTCTCAATAGGCGGATTTAAACACTTATCAGGGAAGGAGAACAAAAAAAATTGGACTGTTCCAGAGGCAGCATGGAACATAAATCACAAAAACCCTCTTTTTATATCAGGATTAGTACTAAAATCTCTATAGTTTTGTTAGGTTAAGATTTGATTTTGAAGCTGGATTGAAGTTGAGAGGAGAAGAGCTGCAAAGGAAATATTGAATCGAAAGAGATCTCATTTTTTATTAAGTGCCTCACAAAAATGTGATCAGAAGAAACAAACTTTAAGACTATCTCCCTCTCACAAATCCATCATTTTAATACATATTTACCATAATCTCCTGCAAAAAAAAATGTTGTGAGTATAACCAAAATCTGAATGATCATTACTGGAAGCCCACTATTTTCATGCCCCTTGGAAGATGACACCTTTCCCCTATTGCAATAGTCCCGAATAAAACCTGTTTTTAATGCTTTAAGGTGTAGTAAAAATTTGTTGAATGAATTTATAAACAAATGACTGTAATTAAGATTAAAATACCCTTAATAATCAATACTTGCTTTTCTAAAGTGGAAGGGTAAATCTGAACCAGCAAAGACATTTCCTCCATCCTACATTCATTCACTCAGCAACGTTTTATGGAGCACCTACTATGTGCCAGCCACTGTTCTAGGAGCTGGGCATACAATGGTGGAGAAGACAGATCAAGTCCCTTCTTTTAACAAGAAAGCATGTTTTTAAAAAAATGAATACACAAATACATAATTTTAGGTAGTGCCAAGTGCTATGAAAAAAAAGAGAGTTGAGTGAAGAGGTAATGAGGATGGGGGTTAATTTTACACAGGATGGACAGGGAATTCACTTCACCCCAAAATTGTAGACAGAATTTAGACAGCCTTGATGAGTTCTAAATAATTCTAAACAGTTTCCAAAAAAAATCTTCTAAATAGAATAAGCCCATCAGAGGATCACTGCAGCCTTCAGTCTTAAACCTCCACTTGCCCACAGGCAGGACTGCCTTCAAATCAGTGCACCGCCCAGGTTCTCCCACCACTGCCTGTTTTCTTACTTCTTCACTTATTGTCTCACCCTTTCTCATAGCCCTTCTGACAGCTCCTGGTCAGTCTCTTTCACATCTTTGTTTATTCCTACCTTTGTCCATGCAGATCCCCTGCCCAGACATGCCCTCTTCTCTGCCAATTCACACCCTCCATCTTCCTTAAGCGTCCCTCCAAAGAGGCTCTCCCTGGGAAACCTCCGGCTACTGGTCACTGCCTCCCTTAAAAGTAGACATGGAGTAGTAACCCTGCAGAGGGCCTCCCAGAGTGCTACACCCTTATGTCACATATGGGGCCCAGAGACACACCTGGGCCAGAGCACGTGTGACTTGGCAAAGGTCACATAACTGATTACAGCCAGGCTAAAACTAAAACCCAGTTCAATCTCCTCCAACCAGGCTATGCTTTAAATCTTTCATGTGCTCTATATTTTATTGTAGGTTTGTTTTGCCTCCTAACAAAATAAGAATTTGCTCAAAGGCAGAAGTTGTCTTCTTTTGTTTTTGTACCCCCCAGCTACAAAACCTAGGGCAGTGCTTCCAGCACAGGGAATCTAGTTCCCATCTATGTGCTTGTCTGTTACCACATTCAGAAAAGATCAAGACAGATTGTCATTTGAATTGAAATGGCCATATGGCATTCATAAAGTTCATCTTGAGGGACCTCGGGGACCATTTCAAAGTGGTAAGCAGCCCATGCAGACCACACAAGGGAGACAAACTGCAGACAAAGGAAGCAGTTTCCTACAAGAGCCTCCAATCCAGAGTCACAAACACAGATGCAAACAATGACTTGCAATTGAGCTGCCACTCACACAGGCAGCTTTATGCTGAATGCTCCAGGGGGAGCTCCAAGGTAGGAGGCTTGTCTGTCTTAACACAGTGAATGACTCTCCCAGACCACCCCAGATCTACAAACTAGTCAGGTTAAGATAACACATCCTTACGATTCTGTCATGCATTACAGTGTATAAAGCACTTAAACCCTTACTGAGTAGATGCAGTGTAAGCTTCACATCCCATAGTCCTTTTTCTTCCTCAGTGCAGCAATACATAGTGTAGACTTTTAAGAGGATGGCTTTGATGACCAGTGCTTGGTAATGCTTTCACTACAGAGGCCCCAAGACTTCCTTAAAAATGACTAACGATCAGTCCCAACTCCATGTTGCTGTAGCTCCCTTCACAGTGCGTGGAGTCCACGCGGGCACACTCCATCTAGAGAGACATTTTCCATCACAGGCAGGTAAAGGGGATCATGACACGTCACCCCGAAGCAGGCCACACTGACATGAGGATTACTATGAGCTGAGGCATTTGAGTTCCTGAAACCCCTTCTGTGCCTAATAGCAGAGCCTCCCTCAAAGGATTCAAGTGTTATAAATCCCCTCCCTGGGAGGACAGGGAGCCAGCACCACACCCAGACACTGTCACAAACTATCATATCATCTTTTCTCCTAAGGGCCTATCTATCCTTCCAAAAAGTCACGTGCTTCTCCATGAACACCTGTCCTCCCCCTCCCTTTCCCCTGCTGAGTTAGTATCCAGACCCCAAGTTCAAGCCGCCCCTTGGTGTTGCTCCTCACTAAGTAAGTGTGAAGCACATGCTAATAAACCTCTGTTTGGTTTTTCTCTTGTTAATCAGTCTTTTCTTAGGCTAACTTTATAGGGCCCCAGCAGGACAACCGAGGAGGAGGGGGGGTGATTTTTTTTTCTCCCCAACAGTTTTGGTGACAAAAGTGGGAATTCCATCATCAAGGACACCTTGCTTGGTCCAGAAGCTGCAGTTAAGAGATCCTGGGCCTCAGACAAAAAGCCACAGAAGATCAAACTTCTTGCCAAAGTCAGCCTCCGGGATTTCTGCCCACAGGGTCAGGTGGAATGAGGGTGGTGAAAGGCTGTCTTTTCAATTTAATTTTCAGGCTCAGCAAGGGACCCCAAGAGGACAGAGGACAAGTTTTTCCATCCCTATGCAGGAAAACTGAAAACATTTCTTACATGTTGAGGAATACTGACCCGGAGGTCTCCATAAACGTAGCCTACTTCCCCTGACACGCTCGTCCTCCTGCGCTGACGTCCTAGCCCCACATGGCTCTGGCAGCCACGTCGCACACCGACGCCTGGGCCGTGCTTGTTACTCTCCCGCCACAGCCCTTACAGCTGTCTACAGCACTTGCATTTACTATAGCGTTCGCATTTTGAAGATAGCCGTCAGCTCTCACCACCATGGGCTGAAACAAAAGCACAAGCATCCTGCCTTGACAGCTGCACTAACCATCCACAATGTTCCTGTGAGCCTGGAGCGGGCCTTCTGTTACAGGAACCAGCGTCAATCACCAGCAGGACAGAAAAGCAATAAAGCGGTGGCAAGAAGGTGCTTCTTACAGAAAAATACTTGATCATAACCACTTCGAAAATTGACTGCAAAATTGAACTGTACCACAAAGACTTCTTTAAGAAGTCACAACACACTGCCGTGGCCGTTACAGATGCCTTCTTACTGGAAAAAAAATGAATATGTTACACTTGCATCATGTATTAGACAATTCACCAGAACTGGTAACAAAAAATTAATATGAAGCAACCAGATCAGGGGTACTAGTTCCTTTTCCATAAATGTTCTCTAGATTTGCATCTGCGTTTTCTGTTTATAAACAAAATCTTTCATGCATTTAGCCTGGAAACGCTTACTGAAAATAAATGTACACGTGTACACACACAAACACACTCCTAAATCTAGAGTGAAAATGGAAAATACCTTTTCCCCGCAGTTATCAAGTATTTTAAACCTTTTTCCTCAGCAAATAACTAGGCTGAAAGCAATTATGTTTCATTGTAAAAAGGACAACAAGCATACATGCTGGAAAGAGTGGTTGCTTTGGGTCAGGATTTCTCAGCCTTGGCACTACTGACATTTAGGGATGGACAATTTTCTCCTGTGAGGAGGGGGTGCTTTCCTGGACATTGTTAGGTGTTTGGTAGACTCCCAGGTCTCCACCCCCACCCCCAGCCATCATAATCAAATGTTTCTCCAGACTTTTTGTCCTGAGGGCCAAAATCATCCTGGGTTGAAAACAACTCTTTGAGGTTGAAGTAGATTATGCCCTATGGCAATGAGACTTCAGGAACCCTTACCGGGTTTTTTTCCCCCAAATTTTTCTAGTTGTGGTATTTACAAAAAATGACATTTCTAGGTAGCCTACTGGAAGAAATAAACAAAGCTGCCCAAGGGCTGAGAGCTCTCTGTTTGACACATTGGGTGGGAACCCAGTTACTGGAGGCGCAAAGGTTGGGAAGTGGTGTCCGTGGGAATCATGTCCCTGACTGTCCCCACCCCACCTTCCAGCTGAAGCCTGTCTCTGGCTCATGGATCAAGCATTACTTGCAATCTTCAATTCTCATCAATTCCCGAGCTTGGCAGCAACGCTCCGGGCAAATGACAGAACCCATTGTAGGGCTGCTATTTGCAGAACAAGCTATTGGGCTGCTGAGAACTGAGGCAGTGAAAGGTGAGGTCCTGTCACCTTGGTCCTTGGAAATAGCACAGCCTTGAAAGCAGAACCTTCTCTCAGGAGGCCTCTGAGCGCTTCAGGGGTGACCCTGCAGCACCGCCCTTAAAACATGAGTAAATTCCACCTGGCTGGGATAGTGCCAAGGACAAAGAGACTCAATAGTCGCTAGAAGCCACAGGTAATAATATCGACATTCTGGTGGAAGAAACGCAGAGAAAGTATCGGAACTCACCCCATGAAGGGGAGCAAAAGAATCACAGCAGAAGCAACAAGAGACACCGGCGGGCCCAACCCCATCCCTCCTGGTAAGATTTAAGGCCAAATTTTTAATTTCAACTTGTAAGTTTTATTTCAAGTTTTAAATGTTTCTCTTTAATCAGAAAATGCCTACAAACCCCTGGGCCAGATCTGGGACACTGAGTTCTATGCCCTACAAGTAAAACCAAAAGCAGGCCTATGTGAAAAACCATCTTGCTATTTCTGGTTACGTGTTACTTTCGTATCACAGGAATAGGAAAGAATGAAAATGCTCTTCTATACAAACAGCATCTTAAAACAGAGTTGGAAGGAAGAAGGGAACCTACACTGATGGGACAGGGGTGTGGTTGGGCGTGGTGCTCTGCCTACGGAAGAATGAGAAATGGGATGGAAAAGACTTCTTAAAATTATCTTCCTGTTATGGACTGAAGTTTGTATCACCCCTAAAACTCTTCTGTTGAAACCCTAACCCCCAAGATGATGGTACCAGGAGGTAGGGCCTTTGAGAGGTGATAAGGCCATGAAGGTGGAGCCCTCTTGAATGGGATTAATGCCCTTACAAGTGAGAACCCAGAGAGCTCCCAGCCCCTTTCCTCCACCATGTGAGACACAGTGAGAAAACCACTGTCTTTAAACCAGGAGATGGGCCCTCCCCAGACACTGGCACCTTGACCTTGGACTTCCCAGCCTCAGAACTGTGAGAAATAAAATTCTGTTGTTTCAGCCACCCAGTCTACGGTATTCTGTTATAGCAGCCCGAACAGACTAAGACGCTTACTTAATGAGGGAAGATAAACAAGCAGCAAAAAAAGTTGAATGTACATGGAATAGGAGTCGCTTGCTTCAAAAATGAAGATTGTTTTTAAAATAAGCAAAGTATGCAGGTGAAACAGAGAAAAGTCATCTGCTTCTAATAGAAATACATCAAAGCAGTTACCTAATTTATACAAGGTATCGCTTAGGCTGAAGCTCAGCTCCTTCCAGGCGAGGGAGGAATTGGCCAGAGTGCCTGCATTTTCCTTTATTTTTATCACTTGTTTGTAATATTCAATTGCTTGCTTCCTTTGGAATCTAGAAAAGAGAAATTTAGTTAAAGTTTTGCATCAAAGAAGCATGGCATTCATTTATTTATTCAACAAACATTCACTGAATGCTGCTAGGGCTCAGGTGCAAAGATGGATAGGACTAATCCTTGTCCTTGGAGAATTCCCCGAGGTAGGAGGGGAGGCTGGAGAGTGAAGTGGAGGACCGACCACTCATGAAGGGCATTGAGTGCAAACCCCAGAGTTCTGACTTTAATACTGAAGGGTTTTCCTTAGGAGAATGATGTGATCCAATTTGCATTTTAGAAAGTTCACCCGGGTGCAAGTGCAGAGGATAAACTGAAGCGGGAGAGGCTATAGGTGGGGAGATCAGTTAGTCTAGGGAAGAATGATGAGGGTCTGAGCTAATGCAGTGGCTACAGATGTAAAAGGAGACCTGCTAAGTCTTGGCATTACATTGAATGTTGTGGTTCCAGTGCTGGGAGCGCTGGGCTTCCACACATGCAGTTGAATGACGAGATTTGGGGCTGGAGCTCTGAAATCAGACTCCCCGGGTGCTAATCCTGGCTCTACCACTTAAAAGCTCGGCAAGCATCCTAATCTCCTAAACCTCGGTTTTTTCATGTTCAAAATGAGGATAACAATTTTGCCTTAAGGATTAAACAACAACAACAACAAAAAACGTATGGATTGGATTTAGAATGGTGACTGATAATAAATATCATAACCATATCATGTATTGTTAAGATGATGCCATGGTTGGGGAGGGTATAGTTCAGTGGTAGAATGCCTGCTTATTGTGCAAAAGGTCCTGGGTTCAATTCCCAGTACTTCCATTAAAAATAATAATAATTTTTAAATAATTAAATAAACCTAATTATCTCCCCCCAAAACAAAAACAAACAAAAGCAAAAACAGAAAAAAAAAAAAGATGATGTGATGGTGTTTGCACTGGGAGAGACAGGAGGAAATGTATTTTGTCAGGGAGAGGGGTGGATGTTCTCATTCTTGGAACGTTGACTCTGAACCGCCCGAATACCTTGAATACCCACACAGAGACGCCCCATAGGCAGGCGGGGCACATGTGTGCAGCTGATGAGAGAAGCCTGAGAAGGCGACGAAGACGAGAAGCCATCACCTCAGAGAATGATGACTGAAGCCCTAGGCACCGGCGAGGTTGGGGCACTGAGGCTAAGATGAGCAGGGAGTCCAAGAACTGAATGCAAGAGAACACCACTGTTTGGAAAAGAGTCAGGGAGAGAAAGAGGAAACTCACGAAAGAAACTGAGAAGGCATAATCAGAGAAGACAGCCACAATGGAGTATCTGGGACGCCAGGAGAGTATGGTTTCAGGAAGGGAGCCATCGGCAGTGTCGCATTCTCCAGTAGGAGAGGACCAGTAAGACCAAAGTGCAAAGAGACACGGTTAGGATGGTGTTCATAGGAGGAGCTGAAGTGGAGCTGACGTCGAATGAGGTCAGTGGGAAGTGAGGCAGCAGAGAGACACGTCTGTGGGGGAGACACTGACGACAGGACAGCTGCTGATGAATGGATACGAAGTTGAGAAAGAGCGATGACATTTATTTCACTGAGAACATACCACTGTTCCTCTTAAGACAGTTTGTTGGTTCTTTTCTGTCCCGGGGAGAGGGAGGGAGGTTTACTTTTACTTTTGCAACTTGACCTCATGTATCCATCCCTACCTATCCCCACTCTCCAAAGCCCTCAGGATCCCCTCGGATTGTTTCTGGAGTGCATGAGAGCTGTCTGAGGGCCCCTGGCCACCAGGACAAAGGATTGCCACAGGTTTGAGAGGTGAGGTGAATTGCACAGCAAAATAGCTCCTGGTCTCAACCAGCGTGGAGGATGTGGTCACCTCAGGACAAACTTTAACAAGGAAAAAGTCTTCCCTGGTCTTTCAGAAGTTGACTGTTGACAGTGAGGTCTGAGGAAAAGGCATCCGCGTACAGTCAGGTCCTCTGACATAGAGGCCACGTTGTGGAACGAACGGCTGCAAGATTGTGTCTCGTGAGTCACACCCTGCCGGCTCTGGATTTGTGGAGGGGCAGCCAGGGCCCAGAGATGACTCAGTCAGTGGGCTGTGTGTTTAGATTTCTCTCTTACAAGGCAATGGTTCTACTGTCAAGCTTTCTGCTCCCCTAAAGAAAGTCCTGTTCTCTGCTCACAGTGCTGGTCTTAAGAGGAACAAAGGGAGGTTTATATGGCGTCAAGGGCCTCAAAAATTACCTTCTGGGGAGCAAAGTAATCACACTAAGAACTCAATTTACCAGCTCTGCCAGTGCGCCAGGCATTCTGCTTAGCACTGTAAACACAGGCGCTCCAGTCCTCACAGTCACCCTGTGAGGAAGATACCATTACCGCACTCATTCTCCCAGCCAGGACATGAATGAGATGCCAACATGTTAAGTATGTGCCCAGGTTCTCACTGTTACCAAGTGGCAGTAACAAAATTTGAACCCAGGCCATTGGACCCCAGAGCCCACCATCTCGGCACTATATAGCACCAGTAATTTTACCCTTAGATGCTCCTTTATTTGGGTGACTCTTTTAAAGGTACATATTCTTGGAAAGGTTTGATATTGATCTGCAGTTAAGTGTTAGAAATGATCCACATCACGTTCTTCCTGGGAGCAAAAGCCGGAAGAGGTCACCTTCCCGATGAGAGGAAAGTTCTCTCAAGGACAGTGGAAAGCAGAAAGTGAAGGGCAGTACGGGGAGCAGGGGGGGAAGGGAGAGGAGCTGCAAAAGTAAAGCCTCACAACCTTAGAGTCTCACCTAGAGCGTCCCCGGCCCTTCAGGCAGCTGAACTGGCTGTGAAAGGCTGCAGGCCAGGCCCAAGGAAGGGGGTGGTGGACTCTCTGTGTGTGTGGACCCACAGAGAACCTTCTCCCATAGCAACCCATCAAGAGAAGCAGGCGAGCTTGGCAGACCCAACACTGATGCAATCCGGAGGGTAATACCTACAACCATCTTTAAAACGCAGGCGCTGACAAGAGTCCCTCCTTTACCAAACTCTCCTCAGGTTCTTCTGAGCAATTTTCAACTATTCCTCAACTTTTGGACATCCGTGTTCATCTCTGCATTGTCCAATTTCAGCAAGAATCTGGCTAAGTCAGTTTATCCATCCTTGGTATCTGATCACCCTTCATACCTACTCCGATTGCCCAACCCCCACCCCCCAGGTGATGTCTGATCACCCTGGCCTGCCTTCAGCAAGAAGCCTGTTAGGTCCGTTTAGCCAGAATCCCCGCAGACCCCTGATGTTTCCTCTTAGTAATTTTCCATCCACTCACCCCCACACCTCGCCTTTCCTTATATTCGGACCTGAGTCCAATCTGTCTCTCCCACCGCAGACCCCACTGCCGTGGTCCCTACACCTAACACGAGGGCCTGAATAAAGTCTGTCTTACCTTTCTTTAACAAGTGTCACAAATACCTTTTTCTTTAACAGCTTTAGCAATGCTTTGTGCAGGAGGCTGAGAAAAGCCCCACGTATAGCAAGAGAGCGAGAGGACTTCCCCAGCGAGGAGCAGGGGCAGGAAAGCACGGCCGAGGCACTGCAGGCTCGGGCCTAGGTCTTGCAGAAGACAGACCAGTGGGGTGTGCACTGCAGACACACGCTCCACAGAGGCCTGAAGTACGTACATCTTCCTCACACAACCTGTGATGCTGAGAGACACTCACGAAGGTGTCGTACTCCTTTGTCACTTTCCTCCTGCCAAAACCTCTACACAGCTTGTGGGCCAAGAGCTCCTGTCAAATATATTATGTTCGGTGTCCTGACAGATAGATCAGGACAGAACTTGCAGGCATGGTGAGTCCCTCCAGTATCTGGACAAGGCTGCAGCCAAAAAGTAAGATGCCCCGATAAGTGACCCCCAATCTCCCTGCCACTGGTGGGGTTTTTTGGGGGAGGGTGGGGGGTGGGGAAACGAGACACCCTACTTGAAACATTTCCTAAAACTAACCTTTCACTATGTCTCAGTGGAAAAAATTGTAAATCTGCTAAAAATTCCAGAATTTCTCTAACTAGGATGCTTTTCTCACCAAACTTCTCCTGATATTTAAGCATTCTTGAAATTTCATTTTTGCAAGAGAAGCATTTCCAGCAGCAAATCTGAAAATAAAATGCTTGTGTGCTACTTACAGGGCACTATACATGTTGGCACCTTCATGGTACTATCGAAAGTAATTCTCATAAACATCCTTTTTCTATACAGGAAGATACAAAACAGCAGAGCAGTTTATATTAGCAGAGATTCAAGACCTTCAAAGTGATTTATAAGATGCATGTACATCTTTAGAAGAAACTCAGGCACTATTCCCAACCTCAGCACTGCTGACATTGGGGGCTGGACAGTTTGTTGTGGAGGGTCCTGTGCAGTAGGTAATGTTTAGCATCATCCCTGACCCCTCCCCACTGCATGCCAATAGCAAAGCCCCTAGGTACCATAGGCAAACATATCTCCAGACATCACCAGAAGTCCCATGGGGGGAAGAGTGTCCCCGCTTGAGAACCACTGGACCAAAGAACGGAAAGGCTAAAATTCAGCATTTCTTAACCCTATCAGTGAGGCAGGAAATGGATGAATGAGTACGGGTTAAGTATAGTAATCATAACAATAACAGTGAGTACAAAAAACAAAAAATTTTCAAGAAGAAAGTACTTGTTTACATCAGAACACCTTCTGTGTATTTCATGGTAGCCTGGTTGCAAAGGTTGTTGTCCAGTAAGCTGGAAATTTCAGCAGCACATGGTAAAATGTGATTTTCTTTCAAGTACTCATCAGATGTTGACTTGGCCAGGTTGCTCAGCACTCTGCCTGGAGGGAATAAACGTTGGCAAAGAAGAGGACGCTCAAGGCTTTTTTTCCACCGAAGAATTAAGACATCAGTAGGCAGAGCATTTAGTGTCATTTCTTCATCACTGCCCAAAGCTGGGTTTTTTCTTAGAAAATCAGTTACTGACCTACATTGCGTGGGAGTTGGTTTTCATATGACAAATTTGTGTGTGTACCACAGTTACAGGGCCAAGGAGCTAAGACAATAGATTGAAACCAAATTCAAGTCTGCTTTGCAAATGAATGGGGTCAGAAACAGAGTGAGAATACCGCTGTAGTGAAACCAGCTGTCACTGTGGTAGCTGAGCCCTGCAGAGGGCAGCCAGTACAGTCTTGCAACGAGAAACAATAAAATGATACAGCCTTACAACAGGAGACATGTGAATAAGCCCCATAAACCTAATTAGCAAATTATGGGCTGTACCTGGATACACACCGCCTTGGGAATGTATCCTTCTCAAAGGCCTAACATTTCGCTAGTTTATTGAGACTTAGATATCCTAACGGTAGCAAGTGTTTTCTAAACCATACTTTGTTACGTGAAGAGAAAAAACCATAATGATGATCCCAGAAGGCACTATTAGAGTATTGCTGGTAGTAAACAAAGCAGATTTAACTACCTGTGCCATGGAATTCCATCTTGGTTATAAAGGATTACATTAAATTATCAAAAAGCATCTTTCCCACCATCAGTAGCATCCATTCATTACCTAGTGCCCACTGCACTGCCCCCCGACTCCCATCCAGAGCCTCATGCCTTGCATCTGGACATCAGGGATGGCCAGCCACGTACCTGATCTCCCTACGTCCACACTTACCCACCACACAATCCATTCTCTATACAGCAGCAAACGTGATCTGAAATAGAGATCAGGTGATGTCATCCCCAGCCCAATTTACAAAAGGCTTCCCCTCGCACTGAAAATAAAATCCAAATGCCTCCCGAGGCCCTGCAGGATCTGAGCCCAGCTGCCTCCTGTCCTTTGCTTACAAAGGCTTCTTTCCACTGCTAGGATACGCCAAGCCCTTTCGCACCTCAGGCTCTGAATGTGCTGTTCCCTCTGCCAGGACTGGCCCCTCCTCACACCATATGTAGCTCCTGTATCTGTCAAGTCTCAGCTTAAATGTCCCCTCCTGGGAGGCCCCCTGACCATCCTTTTGCAAGTGGTCCCTCCCTGGCTTATGCTCTTCCTCCATCTCTTTGTGTCTCTGCCTGCGTTTAGCACAACCTGTAATTATTGCATTTGTCAGCTTCCTTGTGTGTTGTGGGTCACCTCCCTTAGTAGGCAGCATTGGCGACTCTGTCCTGTCCACCCTGCGGGACGCAGCACAGTGCCTGATACGCAGCAGGTGCTCAGTAAACAGTCTTTGAATGTGTGAGCCTTGGTCAGCCTGGAATCCTCGCCCCGCCCCCTTGATATGTCTGCCTGGGCCCTGAATCCCCACCTGACCCTTGTCAGGAGACCGGAAATAGTGTGCTCCCATCAAAGCTGTTGCTAATGACATTTATCTACCTCTGATCCTCTCTGTTCACCCAGACTCCACTCCACCTGCTGGTTTTGCATTTGGAGAACCACCCTTGTCTGTACCAAGCCAAGGTCTGCCAAACTCCTTGGAACTCTGCACTTTGGCCTGCCCAGCTGGCGCTAGAGGACCAGTCCCAGAACCTACAGAAGTGTCCCTGGTTCCCACAGTGGCTTCTTCTGCTCGCCAAGGCCCCAGCATGTCCATGACCAGCCCTGCATTAGGACGATGACTTGGAAGCTAGACTCTCTGTATGGAGGGTTAGGGCTTCATATGTACCAACACTAGAAGAGATTCTGCACAGCAGGGAGTTATGCGGACAGGCGTTAGGATCAGGTGAACCTGGCTTGGACTCCCAGCTCCAGACGTGCTAGTTGTGGGTGCTGACATAGTTTATTTAATCTCTCTGACCTTCAGTTTCCTCATCTGTCGGGGGGGGGGTAACAATAACACACCATATGAGGTGTCTCTCACAGTAAAAGACATTGCGAGTATAAAGGGCCTTGTACATAGTAAGTGTATGGCGAATGATAACTGTGACAATAAAAGTGGATTTATAGATGGAATGTATAAGGAGCTTGCCCAAGATGACCTTTGATCTCATAGCCATGGTGGTGGACTGTAAAAACAGCTGTAATTCTCCACGCCAAGCTGTACCCAACTCTCCTTTGCAATGCCACTCTCCACCTCCTCCCATCCAGAGGTCAGAGTCTCTTTCTCCACCCTCAAATGGAGCCTAGTTACTTGTTTTGACCAATCGAATGCAGCGGAAGGGGGTGTTATGTCAGTTCTGAGCCTAGGCGTAACCTTCTGCTCTCTCTCTTGGAATTCTGTGAGCCACCAAGTGAACAGGCCTGGGCTATCTTCCTGAAAGAGGAGGAACACGTGCCCAGCCTCCTCAGTCACCCAGCCAGACAACCACCAGACATCTGAGTGGAGCCCTCTTAGACCAGCCAGCCCCACTGGCCCTGCCAGCTGGTCACAGATGCCTGCATGAGCCCGTCCCAAATCTGCTGAGCCCTCCCCGGACCAGGGAGATCCCCTAGCCAGCCTGTAGACCCATGGGCAATAATAAGTGGCTGTTGGTTTTAATCTGTTGAGTTTTGGGGTGGTTTGTCATGCAACGAAAGCTAATTGATACAGCCATTTAAATATGAAGAAGGCTAGTGTCCTTAATTTAGTCTTAGTGTAAATCAGTGGGTCAAAAATGCTTAGTAGCTGCATTTACTGAACATTCTTTGTCTCTGTTCTATTAGTGGTACCAGAGCAGACTCGGGCATCAGATGTCGGAGAATAAAATAACGGCTGCACTCATGAGCCCTTAACTACGTGCCAGGCCCCGTTCTGTGTGCTTTATGGTCCCCCAAGAACGCTTGTAGTCTCACAACAATGTGCAATGTAGACACTATTTTTACTTCTCTCTTACAAACATGAAGACTGTGACGCAGAAAGGCTGTCACGTGTCTGAATGCAAAGAGCCAGTAAGCGGAGAGGCAGGATTTGAACCCAGAAAGTCTGGCCTCGGAGTCAAGCTCTGAATGCCCCCCTAACTGCTCAAAGCCTCCTTTTTGGAGGCACATCGCAACAGCCTTCAACATTCTGAAAGGGTGGTCTGTCACAGGAGGAGTGCTCACGGTCAACCTTCTCACATCTGCCAGCCCACCAAAAACATCAAGCTAACAAAACACACATATCCATTTCCCGTTCTTCATGGGTGGGAACAGGAGTCTGGCTCTGAAACACAGAGGTCATGCCCCTTCACATGCCCACCATACCTTTTTGCTTCACTAAGGCCTGGCTGTCTTTTAAGTCGCTGGGTGAAAATTCCATCAGGTTTGACCACGCTCTCTGGAAATACTGGAGCCCTTCCTGAGTCATCCGTATCTCAAGACGGAGCTCTCCGACTGCATTCTGGACTTTGAAAAGCACTTCCATCATGGACTGACTCTATACAAAATGAAAGAGAACGCTCTCTCGATGGGACACAGCACTACCTCAGGCACAGCTACCAGACACCTGCCCAAGAAAGGTTCATTTCATAATGGTCTTGCAAAAGATTGCATGCTGTATAGCATTTCTCTGAGAATTCTAAATACTTATAAAATAATGGTTATGGTGAAACATTTATTGAGAGACACTGCAAACTAAAAATAAATTTTGGAAACTGTTTTTCACAGGTTATTAGTTAATGACAATAAAACTTTTTGAAGACAAGAGTAACATGACGATGTCTTGCATCTGGTAAAGTTCCCTGAGGAGGTTATTATCTAAAATCCAAATGAACACCTAAAAGCACTGTCTATGTGGCCCCTGAATTCAAGTGTGGCTAGAGATCTGCTAGCTTAACGTTTTACACATTTTTGCTTAGAGACTTGGATTTCAATTTCCTTTCCTGGTTTAGCATACTAATTTCAAAGGTGCTTAAACTTCATTACCTTAAAAACCTTATCAATGCATAAGAATACACTAGTTGGTTATACACTTTTAAATGTCCAGTGCAAGAAATGAGAGCTAGTGACGAGGTGTCTTACAATTACTATCTCATCTCAGAAAACTTAAATATTAACAAGCATGCATGTGAACATGTTTGGTAACTAATAAAGCTTATTCAATGGACACCATTACCATCATCATTGGTCATGTAATACTTGACGTGGTACCGAACTTTTGCCCAGGACAGGACCGACTGAGCCTGGCTCCCTGGTGTGAACTCTTTCTGCTCTCCTGCACCTACTGAAAGCGCTCTTCCATGTCAAACTGACCTTCCGCTTGAGCCAGAGCTTTCCAATAAGTGTCCTGCAAACAGGTTACACCTACTCTGAGACACTGATCTCAGTCCGGGAGGCAGCTGGGTGTGGTGTGGAATCCCTGGGCCCATAGGCCTTTCACAGCTCACAGGTGTCTTTAAAAGTGCCCCCTTCCCAGCAGTTATCCCAGACCTCACCCCGAGTACTCACCCTGCCTATCTCCACTGCGAGATGGCCTCTGTCTAGACTTCCCGGAAACCAAACCTACTCTGAAAGATTACCTTCTGATGTTGGTTAGGATCGTGATTAGCTTCAAGTAACAGAAAACCCAAATTAACACTGGGTGATTTCTCTCTCGTGCAAAAGTCAGGAAGTGGGTGGCCCAGGGCTATAGACACAATGTCAGAGGCTCTGGTTCTTTTATCTTGTTTTGAACCTTGTCTGACCTCCATTCCCAAGGATAACTCTTGGTCTAAAATGGCTGTTCCACCTCCAGCCATCACATTCACAATCCAACCAGTAGGAAAGGATGAAAGAGAAGAGGGAGGGCACACCCTTCACTTCGTGGAAGCTTCTCAGACGTTAGCCACATCACCTCCATCTACATCCCATCAGCCAAAACTTAGGCATGAGCTCAGATCTGGCTTCATGGAAAGTGGGGGGCTCTAGTCTTCTTTCCAAACAGTCACTACTTACCATGAAAGGGGTAACAGATACTGGGAAAGCACGGTCTCTGGTACACCTCACTTACCCTTTCCTTTAAATTTAAAATTGGTAGTGTTCTCACCCATTTTCTTCCCTTCTGCTTATCCCAAAGAAAGAGATGCCCAAACTCCTTACCAAGGATCCACCCCTTCCCAATCTTAGAGTCCTGTCTTCCTCACAGAGTCCCCACCAGCATCTCCAACCTGCCCCTCTCCCTGGCTCGTTTCCTGCTCCACACAAACACATAGATCCTGGCTCGAACCTGACCTGAACCTGACACTATCCTGACTTTTCTTCTTTCTCCTTTTATTGACACATTTCTCAAACAGGTACCAACACATGCACTTCTCTGTTTCATTATCACACACTCACCTCTTAAAGCCCTGCAGTTTGGCTCCTCCTACACACACTCCCTTCCATCTCAGGGGTTACCACTGACCTCCGCTCACCAGACCCAGGAGCCTCCTTTCAGTCCCCATCTGTCCAGACCTCTAGGCAGCAATCGATGCTGTTAGCCCCTCCCTCCTTGATTTAGGGAAACTAGGACATCCTGATTCTATTCTAATCTCTCACTTCTGTACAAGCTCTTTTCCTTCCCTCGTTTTCAGGGGAAGTAATTTCCCAATAATCAGTTCTAGCTGTCATTCAGAGATCCTGTTTCCTCTTGTGGCTTCAGCATCATATGTAGGTAGATGTTTCCCCGCTCTGTCTCCAGAGTCTCAGTCCTGCATTTCCCTACCTGGCTGGATACTCCACTTGGATGTTTTTCCTGAGTTGCAAATTCAGCAGTTTAAATGTTAAAAATTCATCAGCCTCCCTCCAACTCCAGCTTCCTCTTTGAATTTCCCCACTTCCATCAATCAGACTCAAATCCTCAGGGATGCCTTGCTTTCTCCCCATATCACTGCCATGTTTCCAGTCAGTCTGAGTGGGACAGAATCCCCTTTAATGGGGAGGCTGACAGCTCCCAACCCACCACTGGGCCATAGTGGTCCTTCCACACTTGAGTCTCATTGCTGGAAATACTAATCGACATGTCAAATGCAATCATATAGTGTCAGCTTCCTCTTTACAAAGACACATCTTTTATTCTCCTCTTACTCCAGACTATCTGCTTCTTGAGGGCAGAGCCCACCACCAAGATCCAAGCATTGAGCTTTGTGCTCCGTGGGTATTCAGTAAATAATGGTCGATATGCACAGTGATTGTGAAGCATGGATACACTTTCATTTTTAGGTCACGGTCTGAGCTGACCACCAACTATGGAGCTAACCTCCTGCCATGCGTGACCTCAGTGAATATTTACAGGAACCCCAGGAAATAGGGATTATCATTCCTCTATTTCAGGTGGGAAAACTGAGGCTTGACAGTGTAAATTAAATCACCCAAGCTCACATAGCTATCAAGTAGGAGAACAAGACTGTCCAGCCGGACCGGCCTGTCTCTAGCGCTCTGCTCTGCACACTGTCTTAACAAGTGAGCCTCTGATGCACAAACAGAGGCCCCTTCACAAAAGTATCCTTGGGTCTTCCTGCTGCCTGGCGCACCTGCTGTGAAATACAGAGAGTCATGAGACTTACTTTTTTTCAACAAGCATACTACTTTAAATCCGGGACTCCCAGCCTCAGCGCTGTTGACTCCTGTGCCATATAACATTTGATGTGGGGGCTGCCCTGTGCAGTATAGGATGTTTCCAGCATCCCTGGCCTCTGCCGACTAGATGCCACTAGCAACCTCCCCCCACCCCAAGTTGAGACAAACCAAAATGTCCCTCTAACATTGCTAAATGTTCCTTGAGAAACAAAATTGCCTCCCAGTTGAAAACCACTGCAACGAAAATTTAAATAACCTAATCTGAAGAAATTGTAAAAGTGGTTTGGTGCAGAAAGCATACAGCATGAACAACAAGCTCTTTCCCCTCAAGAGCATTAGGCACATAGTTCAAAGGCGTTGTTATTGCCCAAAATAGCGTTAGAACTTCTCTTTTGGCAGTGCCTTCAGAGCCCAAAGAAAATTCTTTTAATAGTCTCCATGGTGGCTAGCCCCAAAGAACTGTGGCAAAAATATTTTGAGAATAAATAAAATCATAAGATTGGTACCTCCAGGAGTGCTCTGAAGTGGGAATCCTCTCTAACGGCCCAGTTTGCGCACACCTCCTGCGCAGCCACCTTCTCCCTTCACCCCACCGGCCCCACAGGGTACGCTTCATCACTGACGGAGACGTTGGCAGTGACTTCAAGCTAGACTTGGAGCTTCATGAGGGCAGAAACTGTGCTGAGAGAATGAGTGAATGGCTGAGTAAGTGATGAATGAATGAACGCAAGAATGACTGAGTGGATGGCTGCGATCAGGCGCTCAGTGATTACCTAACAAATGCTTGGTGCTTCCTAGAGACACACATCAGTGATGGAAATCTGGACCCCTTGGGTGCAGGGGGAAATTCCACAATCAAAATAAGATATCAGAGAGTCACTGGGCTCTAGGAAGATGAAAGAGAGGTCAAAATAGTTTAAATCAAACTCCTATTATTTCTACTTTATAACTCACCGGCAGTAATAACACAATGGCTGAGGCTTTCAATATGTGCCACTCGTTGTGTGAAGTGCCCTGTGCACCTCCTCACGTCACCCTGTTAACAGCCCCATGAGAGACAGACATCAGAATCCTCAACAATGAGAACTCACTGAGTCAGAGGTTCAAATTCTTGCCAAAGGCTCACAGCAGTCAGTGCCAAAGCACTTTAAATCTGGGTCAGCCTGTAAATAGCCCAGGCCCCATGCACTGCTCCACACTACCTTCTAAGGACACAGAGTATTTGCGAATTCAAACTGATTCATTGATTCATTCATCACACTTATTAAGGACCCAAGGGTTGCCATGAAGGATACAAAAAATGGTAAATGAGCATATTCTCTGCCATAAAGGGACATGCAAATCTTGAGTCTTGCAAATCTCTTTAGACAGAATTCTTTCTAGAAAGATCTATGCTGATGGGGCAGAGACAGAGTCTTACAAAAATCTGAAGGTTTTTGTTTTACAACAAAAACAGCTTTGTCTTGGATTATACTAGGTCCACAAACTCTACTGAAACTGGGAAAAATGCATGATTTTTTAAAGGGTAGTTAAATGCCATCCTAAGAATAGTTACAGTTATATGTTAAGAGTGAAAGTTTCATTGTATTCAACAATCCCAAAAGTTCATATTTCAAAAAAATGTTTATATTTCAGGAAAGTAAGATAATCTGTCAACCTTTCCCAACATCTTTATGAAAATTATAACCAAGTCTTCAACCAGTCTGTGTTAGTTTACTTCACTCCACAACTCTCTTTCCCATTTTGTTTTATGAACATTCTTTTCCCCCAAAATGACATCTACTGATATTCAGTCATTCAGTCATAACCCCCGTCTACTTACTGCTCGTCATCTCTAATACACAGATTGGGGCATGGATTAAAGTCAAAGCTTCCTCACTGATGGACATAAGCAATGATTGTTTACTATTCATTATGCATTAGTTCCTCTGCTTGTGGACTAAATTACTCATTAACAAAGGTAAATGATATCTGAAAATACCTTACACAAATTGAATAACGTGTGAAGGATTTAAAATTATTTCCCAATGTACCTGCACTAACATGTTCTCAACAGTCAAGAAAAACTCTTCTGCTTCACTGGTCTTTTCCAGAAGCTTCAGAAATCTCGCAATTAAAAACACTCATCGGCATTTGTCCGCTGCGGTAACCTCAAAAAGCCTGCACTCCAGCACTAGAATGGAAAGAAAAGTAAATAATCCTAAAGTGTATTTGGAAAGAAACAAAGAGTGTCCTATCACTTCATCTTGATACAGGAGTTAAATATTAAATATATTACCTATACTTCACTGTTTCTCTCTTAAGGGATCAACACTTTGCTTTTATTAAACTTTACATATATTACCAAGTATCTTAAACTACAACATGAAATTAACTCTAAGACTTTTAAATAATCTTGGTATGTAAATGTTGAAAACCAGAGAGTCAAAAAAAAAAAAGAGTATTTCTATACTCAATCCCTATATTGCTGTAATTTATATTAGGGGGTGATTTTCAGGCAAGACATAAAAGGTATTTAAATTTCTTACACAGTTCTGCCCTCTGTAGCAACTGTCTTGAATTACTGGCTTTAAGAGAAAGAATAAAATGTTAAAAGAACAAAACAGGGAGCATTTTTACGTGTGTGTGTGTGTGTGTGTGTGTGTGTGTGTGTGTGTGTAGTTATACCTTACCATACACAAATGAAAATATATAGAATTTTTGAACTTGAAGACTCAAATACATGGTACCTCAAAGTCATCATTTCCAGAATTTCTCTTTCCAAACATTCCAGTATCTACACATCTACATTTGTCCATTTGTTACGTTTCAAACAGTTACACCTACTATGCCCGACACAAATATCTTCCCTGTTCCTCATCTGTCCCTTTATGCATGCTGTAGGCTACCCAGACCTTGGACACCCTCCTGCTTTCTTTCTGCCGACTTTCCATGGATCACCATTCATGAATGGAAGAAATGTTTATTGAGCATCGATATGTCAGGCAGCATTCCAGGCTCTGAACACCAAGCACAGCAGAGAAGGGTGCAGCCCCCAGATCAGGGAGGCTGCTGGGAGCCTCTGAACCATAGCTACGGTGCCTCAGGTTGGAGAGCAAGATCTAAACAGAGCTGGGAGGGAGCGTGCTGAAGGTCAGAGTCCAACATGTGTGTCCACAGTGGCCGTCTGAGCAAAGAGGCCTGAGGTGTGTAAGAGAACTGAGGGGGTCGAACCAAGCAATGGGCTACCCTAAGAACCAGATGCAGCTGCTCAGAGCACGCGAACAAGGGCAATCTGGACACACAGCCAAGGAATGGGCTCCTGCCCAGAGGTGGGGCTTTTGCACATTCCAAGGGGAATACTGAGTCCAGATTCCTGTCAAGAGCTCAGGTTTGGACGGATGGTGTCCACCACCAAGGGGCCATTCAGCACCCACACCATGCCTGTGCTGTTCCAGGCACCAGGGATGCAGCAGTGAACACGAGAGGCAGGGTCCTGCTCTCAAGGAGCTTATTTTCTAGCAGCTGGGAGGGTGGGAGGCAGGGGCGAGGGGAGCAGAGGTGGACAATTTTTTTAAGAAAGGAAACAAGACAAAGTCGGGTAGCAGGAAGAGCTATGCAAAGAAATAAAACACACAGACAGGACAGAGAATGACTACATACAATGTTGGATTGGGGAGGCCACCCTGAGAGAGAAGCACTTGGGCTGAGACCTAAACAACCAGGAAAGAGCCGGTACTGCAATGAGCGGGAAGAACATTCCTGGCAGAGGGAACAGCTGGCACCAAGGCTCAAAGGCAAAGTGTACTCATACATGTTCCTACGGTTTTCTTAATATAAAATTTCACTTTCTTATATTTAACTCTAATCCCTCTGGAATTTATTTTGGTGTAATGTTTCAGGTAACTTCAATAACTTTACCAAATAGTACATCATTACCACTATTTATTCCATAGTGCATCTAATTTGAAAAGCTTCTATCATTTACTAATTTCTTATACCTGTACCTGGGTCTGTCTGAGCTTTCTATTTTGTTCCTCTGAGCTATTTTTGCTCCCAGCAGTACTTTTTAAATTATTATTATTGCGTCATAATATGTGTAAATAACTTGACATTCAAATTGCCCTCGTTATCTGAAACTCTTATTGTCACATAGTTTTTTTCTCAAAGAACCCTGGAATCATTCTGAAAATTTAGAAATGTTTTCATCCCTTTGGGATTCCAGTTAGAATTGTCTGTGTCTAGCAATCAACTGGAGAAGAACTGATAGCTTTACAACACTTAGTTGCCCATCCTGGAATACAGTATGTAGCCCTACGTGCTGCAATTTTATTTTCTGTAATTCTCAGTATTTTTTCAAATAAAAATAAAGCTTCTGCACATTTCTTGTTAAATCTATTCTTAGATATTTCATATTTTCTGTGGCCATAGCAAATTGTATCTTCTATTCTCTTAATTTTTCTGTAGGGCTGTTTTTTTTTACTTTTTAATGAAACACTTCGTCCCATTTATCCAAAATACTTAGAAGTTCTGAAGGTATCAAGGGCAAAGCTTCATACATTAGTCATGAAAAGCTGGTATTGTCCCATTTACTGCAACCTTCTGACAAGATCCTGTAATGTAATGCATTTACCCTTTGCCCCAGTAAGAAAGCCTGCTCCTTAAACACAAGATGGTTCTCCCCACCCTACAATGTCCACCACTGGGAAGTGGTCAAGATGGAGGCACGCTGGGGCCCAGTTTTCTACCACATCTTCCTCTCACCTTTGACACAGTCCAAAAATGCGACTGCAGCCACATCTTCACCTTGATGTGACCCAGGGCTCCAGCCAAAAACAAGAGTATCATGTTGATAAACAGATGGAAAGATATACCATGTTTTTGGATGGGAAGAATCAATATTGTTAAAGTAGCCTTAATACCCAAGGCAATATACAGGTTCAATGCAATCCCTATCAAAGTACCAATGACATTTTTCACAGAGCTGGAACAAAAAATGTTGAAGTTTGTATGGAAACACAAAAGACCCCAAATAGCAAAAACAGTCTTGAAAGGAGGAATCATGCTCCCTGACTTCAGGCTATATTACAAATCTACAGTAATGAAAACAATATGGCACAAAAACAGATCAATGGAACAGGACAGAAAGTCCAGAAATAAACCCATGAACTTATGGTCAATTAATCTTCAACAAAGGAGGCAAGAATATACAGTGCTGAGAAAACTGGACAGCTACCTGTAAAAGACTGAAATTAGAACGTTCTCTAATACCATATACAAAAATAAACTCAAAATAGGTTAAAGACCTAAACATAAGACCAGATACTATAGAACTCCTGGCGGAAAATATAGGCAGAACATTCATTGATATAAATCACAGCAATATTTTTGAACCAGCTCCTAGAGTAATGGAAGTAAAAGCAAAAATAAACAAATTGGACCTAATTAAACTCAAAAGCTTTTGCACAGCTAAGGATACCATCAACAAAACAAAAAAACAACCTACAGAATGGGAGAAAATATTTGCAAATGATGTGACTGACAAGGAACTAATTTCCAAAATATACAAACAGCTCATACAGCTTTATATCAAAAAAACGAAGTAACCCAATCAAAAGATGGGCAGAAGACCTATATAGACATCTCTCCAAAGAAGACATCCAAATGGCCAACAAGCACATGAAAAGATGCTCAGCATCACTAATTGTTAGAGAAATGCAAATCAAAACTACAATGACCTATCATCTCACATCAGTCAGAATGGCCATCATTAAAAAGTCCACAAATGATAAATGCTAGAGACAGTGTGGGGGAAAAGGAACCCTCCTACACTGTTGGTGGGAATGTAATTTGGTGCAGCCACTGTGGAGGACAGTATGGAAGTTCCTTAAAAAGCTAAAAATAAACTTACCACATGATCCAGAAATCCCACTCCTGGGCATTTATCCAGAGAAAACTATAATTCAAAAAGATACATGCACCCCAATGTTCACAGCAGCACTATTTACAACAGCCAGGACATGGAAACAACCTAAATTTCCATCGACAGGTGACTGGATAAAGAAGATGTGGTATATTTATACAATGGAATACTACTCAGCCATAAAAAGAACAAAATAATGTCATTTGCAGCAACATGGATGGACCTGGAGATCGTCATTCTAAGTGAAGCCAGAAAGAGAAAGAAAAACACCATATGATATCATTTATATGTGGAATCTTTAAAAAAGACACAAATGAACTTATTTACAGAAACAGACTTATAGACATAGAGAACAGATTTATGGCTACCCGGGGGTGAAGAGGGTGGGAAGGGATAAATTGGGAGTTAGAAATTTGCACCTCTTGAGTGATGGAAATGTTAGCTATCTTGATTGTGATAATGGTTTCGTAAGTGTAAACAGCTATCAAAATTAATCAAATCGTACATCTGAAATATGTGTAGTTTACTCTACAGAAATTATACCACAATAAAATGTTTTTTTTAAAAAGAGTATCATGTCAAAGAGAATCTATAAAAACTGACCCGACCATAAAAGTTATCTTCTTGACTCAAAGACCTCTCTAGTGGCCTATCAGAGATGCAGCTTCCCCAGCCCAGCGCTGCTGGGTAGGAAGGCAAGTCAGGAAGCACCGGGGAGAAGCGAGTCCCAAACACAGAATTGCTCACCATTCCATCAATCCAAGAAGTTAGGCATGTTGTTCTCATCACAGCCACCAGAGGGAGCCAAACCACACCAGAAGGAGAACTAAGACGCTGGGCGTCCACGCCTTCCTTACCAGAGCAACAGCCTGGAGGAGCCAGGGGAGAGAGAGTCTCTTCCACTTTCACTCCTCAATCAAACGAATGACACTGGGCACCCTTAGATAACTCTCCATTTTAAAGGAATCTTCCAGAAACAGGTAGAAATCAAAAGTATAAGTAGACTATTTACCTTTCAGAACAGAATGGAGATAATGAAGAATGAGCCTCAAAAAGATAATTCCTTTTTTGTGGGGGGTAAATAGGTCTATTTATTTAATTAATTTATTTATTATTTTAATAAAGGTACTGGGAATTGAACCCAGGATCCCGTGCATGCTAAGCATGCACTCTACCCCTGAGCTATACCCTCCCCAACAAAAAGAGAATTCTTAATCACCTCCGGGATGGGAAGGGAGGCAGGCACTGTGGTTGGGAGGATGCTCTGGTGGTCCCCAGGAGTCAGGGCTTTCTTTCTACTTGAAATGTGCTTATCTGGAAAGCTCCCCTCCACCCACCTGGCCCTCCGCTCTTAAAGTCACTTCTCCCTGCTAGTGGATTTGGGGAAAGGAATTTCTGTCTTATATCCACTTCCCAACTGAGCCAGTCCTGCTTATCCAGTGACTCCTGGCTCCACCTGTGCTCTAGGCCCTAAACTCCTGTGCCTGCCTGGGCCCCTCATCCCACCTGGGCTTGTGCTTCCGGAAGGTGGTGGCTTCCTGAGGCTACTTGTCGTGCCCTGACCCACACTGCCTTAAATGTGGAACATGATGGAGTCTCCCTCGTGCTCCTGAACAACTTGTAACAGGGGCATCGGAGGAGGGTTTCAACACAGCACAGAGAAGAAAATCATTTAAAATGGAATATTAGACATTTAATAAAGTGCATTTAATTGATGTCCAACCTCACTTTGGAAATTTCTAACTCTTTAGTTTCCTCCAACCTCTCTAACCCCACCTTCTTGTCTCCTTGCTGCATCCTCTTCCTCTGCTCACCCTCAGAGCTTTGTCCTAGGGCTGCCTCTCTTCTTCCTGTCCCTGGATGCTCTCATTCCCTCTCCTGGCTTCAATCCCCACCATATGCATGTACCCCTGGCCCGGCTCTCTTTCTCTGAGCCCAGAGAATATCTCCTCCCGGCATTCCACAGTCATTCCAAACTCAACACGGCTTCCATCTCCTAAAGCTGCTCCTTTGGGCATGTTTCCTGCTTTGGTGGATGGTAATGTCACCCACCTAATCGATCCAGTCAGAACCACGGGAGTCACCTTTGACAGCTCCATCTCCTGGACACCCCTGATGAGCAAATCCTGTGGATTCTAAGTCCCAACCTTCCCCTGTGTCCCCATTGCCACCCCTTCATTGGAGCCAATACTGCCTGTCATCTGCTGCCAGCAGATGTCCGGGAAGCCATGCTTGTACCTTTTCATTTCATTCTTCACACCACACCCAGAATGACCTTTTAAAACCAAACCTGTCACCATCTTGCTTAAATCCTTGATGGCTTCCTACCGCTCTTAGGATCAGTGCCAGGGCCTTAGCTTGACCTTCCGTACTTAGACTCCTGCCTCTGCAGCCGTGGGACTCCCCCCTCGCCCACCCTCTCCTGTGCCCATACTGGCCTTTCTCAGTCCTTTGGGCTTACCACTCTCCCTCTCAACTCTGGCTCTCCAACCACGCTGCTCCCTCTGCCCTTCATCTGATTAGCTCTCACTCATCCTCCAAGTCTCAGATGAAATGTCATTACTACGGGTGATGCCCATGGTTCCCGAGACCAGGCCACACCTCCCCGATCCAGGCTCTGTGCCACCCCACGTACCACTCCTCTCAGCCAAACGGCAACACAGCTGCTTATCTTTTACAACCCACCATACGCTCCACGCAGGCAGGAACCATGTTTGTCCTATCCATCGCTCTATCCCTGGCATCCAGCACCCTGCTTGGTACAACGCAGGCACTCAGTAAATTCTGCTGAATTAACTCAGAGGAGTGGCAGCATTTGCCCAGACCTCTTAGTAAAGAGGGCAGCTCTCCTGAGAGCACAGACCATAAAACAGGATTTCTGGAAAAACTCTTTGAAAGACTATTCCAGTTAAGGGACTTTCCTTCAGCAGCACCCAGACTGTCGCAGGGCTACATGAGGCTGTAAAACCATGGCAGAAAAAGAAATGTTTGAGGAGACCCAGCCAGCCAGCCAGGCCACTGCAACGCCTTCTATGGCCATTACGCAGGATTCCTGCTATAACTAAGCCTTGTTCTGATGAATCTAAGACATCTTCTTATTGCACAGGTGACGAGTACTTGGCCTTGGGGAAGATGACAAAGAGGGGTCATCTCAAATTTACCAGTGACATTGCCTGTCTTCAGAAATCATTGGTTCCAGTTATGGGGAGGAAGACGCAGCAGCAAGGGTTGCTGGATCAACCAGATGACGTGTGGAAAGAGAACAGCAACACCCTGGCCACTCTATATCCAGCAAAATGGACGGCGGGAACGTCACGGCTCACGGTTCCTGAGAGTGTGCATCTCCTCCTCATCTTCTGTCTTTGATCTTGGCCACTGTGAGCAGATAGGCCCCGCAGCATCATATCCAGCCTCTGATAAGACATTCCAGTAGTGGATGAGGCGCAGCCTCGTCCAGAAGCTCAGGCTTTGGGTCTTTGATATGAAGTCTGTGATACTTGTAACACAATGTATTGTTGGTGGTCATTTTAGCATTTTATGCCTTGACAATAGCTATTCAGTTTACCACATCCCATTAGCCTCTTCATAAACTTCTTCTTCGCTAACATGACTTTAGAAGGTCGTCAAATAAATACTGAGTCTGTCACTCTTCCGCAGTGGAAAGCCCATGCCACTCCTCTGTCCCAGAGGCCCCTCCTCTGAGCAGCCTCCCTGAATCTGCAAGCTCCTCCCTCTTGCTATCTGAGCTAGGTCTGTGTCGTTGCTCTAGTGAAGCATTTACCACCGTGGATAGCAACTCTGGCTCCACCATTCCCCACTAGATGGCAGGCACCTAAGGCTTGGGGCCATACCTCATTCACTCCTGCATCCCCAGGGCCCAGAACAGGGCAGGAGACAGAGTAGGTCAAGAAGAGATGTTTTTCTGAATGAATGCACAAGAGACAAGACGGAGGGGGAAGGAAGGGCAGGGAGAGAGGAGGGGGAGAAGAAAAGGAAAAAGGGAAGGAAAAAGGGAAGGAGGCAGGAGTCTCTACTAGGAGAACATGGCCACTCCTGTATCCCTGCACAAATGCAAGTTCTCCTCTCTCCAGAAGGCCTCTTGACTTTGAGAGGACTCTGTGGGGAGTCAGGAAAGGAAAAGAACACTCTGCAGAGCCAGATGATCCAACGGAACTACCTGGGGATCCATTGGCCATTGAAGCCGATGCCAAATGATGGTCCCCATCCAAATGAATGAACTGAATGGATGTGTCTTGTTCAAGGGAACCACGGGTACCTAAATGCAGCACTCAGCAAAAGGAAAAGCAAAATCTGCCAACACGATATAAAAATGATGAGACTGACCTAGGACTTGAGAGAAAGCTGCACAGATCCTCCCAGCAGCCGCTCATCTTCATGTGCCAAGGCAGTTCCTCATACACTCTCTGGAAAGCCGTTTGCCGTTGGAAGAATCTGATCAAGATTCGGTGGAAATGTGTTTTCTTTTGATTCATGGGGTCCTGAGAGGCATATGCACCGATTTCTCTGACGGGAGTGATTACACCTATTTAAAAATCAGTTACAGCTGAATGCATCTGACTTTTTAGTCTATGGAAACACTATAGCAAACAGACAACAGCTCCGTGGCCATAGAGACAATAAAGTCAAGGTAGCTTGAAAAAAAACCCAGAAATATTAAAAATGTATCTTTTTTACCAGTAAAATAAAATTTTATTTTGTAGTTATTTCCAAAGTTGACAGAGAAAAAAATGTATCTTCTTATAAGGCAGTCTGAATTTACCAAAGAATTAATTACAGCTATGATCACTGACCTATATTTTGAGAAACTTGTGAGCATGTTGATTTTTCATGTTAAGTCCTCTCCTTCCCCCAAGGAAATGTTTGTAACCTACTTTTCCGTTTCAAATTTACACCACGGTTACTGCTTAAATAAGCACTTTGAAACAGTTGAGGGCAAGCATTTTGGAGAAGTTAATCATCTGCCTGCATCTCATATGGGGCAAGGGGGAGCCGAGGAAATTGATGGTTTCGACTGAAATAAAATCACACAACGTGAAAGTTGTGGGTTAAGTTTTATTTGGGGCAAAATGAGGACTATAGCCCAGGAGACAGCATCCCAGAAAGCTCTGAGAAACTGTTCCAAGGAGGCAGGGGACAACTCAGTATTACATGTGATTTCAGTGAAGGGGTTTGTAATGTGCAGTCAAGCACACACCTAGGCAGAGGCTTGCTGCCAGTCGTGAGTAGCAGTTGTCACCGTTGATGAATTTAGTGTTTTTCTAGATAGGAGGAGACACAAGAATCTGGGCTCATAAAATCTTCTCCTGAAATTATCTAACTGTCTGAAGGCCTGTTCAGCCAGTTTTCCCACAGCACAGAGCGCCTCATTCCTGACCTCCATCGTGAACTCCTTTCAGGGCATGCTGGAGGTCAGTGGCTGCAGCAGCTTATGATTTAATCCACGCAGAGTTAGATGGCAAGTACCAATGTGTTCCAATCCTTGTAGAGGCAGAAGGCAAGTGCTGATTTTTAGTTAGCAATGGCGAATTGGATGTTGGAGCCAAGATTACTATATGGGATTTCCAAGAGACATGGAAAGAGACATGGTTCCAGTAGATCACACTATCCAGAAACCAGCTTATCAGAAACAAAAGGGTTTGGTTTAACTCAGTCTTGGTGATATATATCCTTGAAAAGTGAAATAGAAGTTTGTTTCTTTTTAAAGGGGTTTCTTTTTTAATTTTACTGAAGTATAGTTGATTTATAATGTTGTGTTAGTTTCTGGTGTACGCCAAAGTGATTCAGTTTTATATATATATATATATATATTTAATATTTTAATATTTTCATTTTAGGGTATTACAAGTATTTTTAATTTCCTGCTTGACACTTTTTCTTGCAAGATGAATGGGATGCACAGCTGGATAACACACCAAGCCCAGCTCTTCATAAGAACAGTAACAAAAAGAGAGTACACTGTTCAAATTACCATTCTGCATTTCTGCTCAAATGGTTTGCAGGTCATCTGCCCATTTGGAGAGATGCCGTGCTAGCTGGTCTGAAGTGTGCAGATTTGCCCAGATGGCATGTGTGGTGCCTGAGACCCCAGGAAAAAAAAGACAAGTCCCCACCCCTGCTATGTGTGGTAAAGGCATTTTGGTGGGCAGTAAAATTGGGAAAGTGGGGTGGAGAATGAGAGAAAAAGAGAACTGGGACAAACATCACCTTGAGTCCAAGATGTGGAGGGTTAAATGCAATGCTTAAAGGGTAAAAAAACATTTTCATATCAAACACTGCATTTACTTTTTATCTTTTTAGAAAATAACTTCTTGAAGAGGATATGGAAAACCCTGTGGTGGTTAATTTTACATGTTCATTGCCTGCTCAAAATTCTCTCTGGGTGTGTCTGTGAGGGTGTATCTGGAAGAGATTAGCATTTGAGCATTAGCATTGGCCGACTGAATAAAAAAGATTGCCAGCCCTCACCAAAGCAAGTGGGCTGAGGGCCTGAAGAGAAAAAAAAAAAAAAAAGGCAGAGGACATTTGCTCTCTACTCAAGCTGGAACATTTATCTCCTCCTGTCCTTAGACAGCAACACTCTGGTTCTCAGACTTTCAGCCTCAGACTGGGACTTACACCACTGACTTCTCTGGTTCTCAGGGCTTTGGACTTGGACTAGAACTGTATGCACTACGGGCTTTCTTGGGCTTCCAGCTTGCAAGTGGTAGATCCCAGGACTCCTCAGTCTTCATAATTGCGTGAGCCAACCCCTCATATAAATCTCTTTCTATAAACCTCTCTCTCTCTCTCTCTTCCCCCTATTGGTTCTGTTTCTCTGGAGAACCCTGGCTAATAAAATCCCCCTATGACAAATAAAATCTACTTAAAATCAGAGCGACCAAGTGGCTTGTCCCTGGCCAGCACATGACCTGTAAGTGTAGAAGCAGGAGTCAGACTTTCTGTCTTAATTCCAGTGCTCCTGCACTTACACGTGGGGTGTGAGGAGTGGCTCGGGCACGGCATCATCTGTGCACACAAAGCTCAGCACAGTTCTCATGGACAGACTTACTGACCCTAATATAGTGCTATTACCTCTCATGACAGGCAAGACTAGGCCGTGGGGACAAACAACCCCCAAATCTCAGTGTCTTAAAATAACCGAGGTGTATCATGTTCATCACATGCTGGCCAGACCTCCAAATCCAGGTCTCCTCACTCCCGGACTGATGGGGCAGCCATCACCCTGAAAGACACCACCTTGAATGCTACCGTGTTAGTCACCACTCACAACTCATTGGACAGAGTCAAAAGGCACCACCCAACAAGGGAACAGAGTATTAATTTCAAAGGGAAGAAGCATGCAGATGAATGTGGCTAAGAGACCAGTGTGCCTCAAAATGACTGATATGACATCTGGACAAAAGATGTCAAAGGTAGCCCTTAACCAAAAAATGTCACAGAAGCCTTGAAGTCCTCTAGCCCTAGCTTTGGCATCTTTTTCATTCTTGTGAGATGGGCTCACTTCTCATGCCCAGGCCACGTGGAAGTGAATTACCGTATTTACAATTCCTGCTGCCTCTAGCAAGGACTGGGATTCACAACTTGATTCTGCAGCATGGATTTTTTTTTTCTGACAATAGTGAATAATGCCAGCAGCATTTTATCTGGGGGCTCACAGTACAGAGAAAAGGTGCAACATGAACTCAGAATTTTAATAGCCACAGGGACCCTTTAGTCCCTGCACCTCCAAGAGTGTGATTGTTCTTTGACAAGTGGAGAAACTGAGTGCAGTGCAAACCATCATAGACCAAGTGAACAGAAGAGCGAACATTATATCTAAGAACGTTCTCATTCCTCACCCTGTTCTTCTCTGCATTATTTAAGAGGTGGTGGGAATGATTGTGATGTGGGAGGGAAATAGTAAAAAGGATTTATCCTTAAAAAAAAAAAAAGAAGTAAAAGGGAACATAGTAAACTTACAAGGACATTTGCACAGAGTTTAGATTCTCCCCAGAGGCTATGATTTAAAGATTTTTAAAGTCCTTAGACCTGAAGTCCTCTGTGTAAGTAACTGTCAGAGAGAGTTCTGTTTCCAGGTTGGGTGCCTGTGATTGTCATTTCTCTGATTCAGACCTGCAGTCATTTTCAGAAAGGGGTAAGAATTTGATTTTAGAACTAGAGCAGAGACTTCCAATTCCTACCCAATATCCATTTCCTTCATCTTTGTTAGTGACAGATCCCCACCTTGGTTTAGGGAAGCAACACACCCAGGTGAAACCTCTAGTCCCCAAATTCCCTTGTAACTAGCTGTGGCCAAAAGATGAAATTCTAGGTCAAAGAGACATAAGTGGAAATGTTGGTAGAAAACTTCTGGGAAAACTCCTTAAAAGGAAGTGCAAGCCCTTCTTCCTCTCTTCTTCCTTCTTCTTGCCTGAAATGTGATGGCTGGAGCACCAGCAGCCATGCTATTTCCAGTAGTCATGAACATGAGATAACCTTGAGAATGCAAACCAGTGGAGCAGACATAGAAGGAGATGGGTCCCAGATGACTTTGTGGAACCAACAGAGCAGCCCTGGAGTGTCAACCTCCAGAAGTCTTTCATATGAGAGAATAAACCCTGGGATATTGAGCACTTGAAGTCAAGTCTCCATTATAGCCAAGTATAAGTCTTACTTACATAACCATTTTAATACATGTTAATAGACTCATTACTACTTGAGAAATCCCAGCTACAAGCTTTCCCTTGGATGGGCCTCTCACCTCCCCTTAACCAGCACGTGTCTGCACAGAGTCACGCCTTACCAAGAAGCTTGGCTCCACAGCACTTTGCAGGGATTGGTGCCAAAAGTACAGGAGGCTGTCAGGCTCCTCCTGGACCCACTGTTTGGTGGCATTGCAGAAAGCAGCCCAGTGCGACGTGGTCACTTTGTAATGGTCCTTGTAGCCCAGCATGTCCAGAAGCTGGATTATCTCATCTACTCAGCCAAACGACAAAGTGAGGCGCTCAACAAGCACACGGTGTCGGCCACCCAACTGTCCAGCCCTGTGCAGACAACAGAATGACGATGACAACAACGGAGAGCTCACATGTGCCAGGCAGCATTCGAGATGTTTTATATGACTAACCAATTATTTCTTTCAGTCATCCTATAGGTAGATCATATTACTGCTCTTGCCTCACAAATGAGAAAACGAAGCACAGAGAAGTTAAATGACTCACCCCAGGTCACACAGAAATCAGTGCAGAATTGGGATTTGGAATGCAGACAGCCTGGTTTCAGAACCCATACTCTTAACTGTTATCACCTACATTGTCACAACATCCACGTCACTTGTGCTTACAAACTAGCAAGCTTGCCGATTATTACACTGAGCATTTCTGCTGAACGTTTTTACTAAGATTTCCAAACATCCAATTTGCACAGATGGGTGTGAGTGGGTTTCCTGTATGACGGCTGTCCTGCCTCACCTTCACAGGCACCATATGAACCAGCTACTCATTACTCACCCAGCACTTAGGTGTCTCCACCGTAGCTGGATTTCCCACTGGCTTTATGATCAACCAACTCTAAAGAGATGCTTAAGACCACAGAGAGAAATGGCAGCAAGGTCTCCCATTCTAAATGGATTTCTTATGCTAGGATTGGGCAATGAGCCCCAAATACTTACAACCTTCAAGCAGAGGCAGCTGTTCAGACCCAGCTATACAAGCTTCCTCTGAGGTTTACCCCAGTTTAACCAAGCTCTTCCTGTACCTGTGGTTGAGCCTGAGTGGGGCAGCGCTGGGAGCAGGAAAATCACCTGGAAAAGGAGCAGTCCCTGGGAGGGGAGGACCTGGGCTTCCCTGCACAGTCCTGGAGATGTGGGGATAGCCAAGGGCATGGCCATGGGAGTTTTTGCCTGAGTGATTCTTTATGGGGCACAGAGACCTTGTTTCCACCTCCTTGCAGGTGGGGGAGGACATACTAAATTTGAGGTTAATTTTCTTTGAAGAAATGTAAACTCTCAAGCAAAAAACGGGACAGAACACTATGTTGCAGGACCAAACAATGTGTCTTTCATTCCTAGTATTCTCTGCTTCTCTCTCCATACACTCACTTCCCCATCCCTGCTCCATTTTAAATTCACTGCCCTTAAGAGATGGTTGTTACAGCAGAAATGAAGAGAGAAAAATTCAAGTTTCAAGAGACTTTTGAAGCTCGTCATTAGCAGAGCCAACGGCTTTTGAGAACAACTTTGACTCTCATAAGCCTGATTGTTGCGTATCAGAAGACAAATTCCTAGACAACTCCTGAAAAAACATTTTTTTCACCACAAATAACAGACTCAGACAATTACAGGATGATATAAAGAGAACGTTTTCTTTTCCACCCAGGAAGTAAAGCGATTTTGCTGAACTGAGAAAGGTGGAGGAGTGAGTTGAGAAAAGAGCAATGAAGATGCTCAAGTGGGTTTCTGAAAAAGGGCCTATGTCCTCCCCCAAACCCAAGCGAGCTTGGGGCCGGGAGACATCGACCTCCAGATGCACCCGGGGGCCCAACAGTAGGCAGGACCTGAGCTTGGCTTCCCACTGGAAGCCTGGAAGGCAGCAGCTTTGCAGATTTTGCAATGCCACCAGGAAGAGAAATGGCGGTGGGGACAACAAGGGGGACCTCTAGGGCCTGGGCCTCCAAGTGGCGCAGTGAGAGGTGACATTCTCTATGGGGAATGGGGAATGCCTACAGGGCTGTGGGCTCAAAAAGAGTGCAGAAGTTAACTGAGGGATGCACGTTAGGATGAAGGAATGTGGCAGCAGATGGTGGCATAGATGGAACAACCCAAGAACAGATGGGAACACAGGCATCCTAGAGGATGCCAAAAATGGGGAGCATCAGTGTCTGTGGACCATCTGGGGCCATGACCACCTCAGTGGAAGCTAGCAGGGACAGATGACAACCAAGGACACCCAGCACCAAGGCCCTCAGATCTAAGCTCAACCCAACAGGGACACAGCAAGGACACAAATCCTCACTTGACTGAAAGAAATCCCAAATCGACTGAAAACAAACTACACTGATGAGATTAACCTGGATTAACCTAGTTTCCATCATCAGTGGGACTGTAGGCTCAAAAGAGAGATTAAAATTAATTCTAGAAATAACGAAGGCTCATTTCTTAGATCCCTAAGAAATGTGACTGCAATTTGTGCCTAAAACATTTCCTGTTACAGTCAACACACAGAGTTCCCCAGGTACAGGGTTGCCAGATTTAGCAAATAAAAATATAGAGCATCCAACTAAATCTGAATTTCAGATAAACAAGAAATTAATTTTTGGTTTAAGGATGTCCCATGCAATATTTGGGATATATTTATACAAAAAATTATCTGTTATTTATCTGTAGTTTAATATCTGAGATACGCATGCTAAAAGATTACTTGTCATTTACTGAAATTCAGATTTAACTGGGCATCTTGTACTTTCTCTGACAATCATTTCTCTAGGCCCTCCTCCCTGGGGTGGGGTCCACCACACATCTTTCTCCCTGCGGACTTGTACCAGGTAGTCAATACTAGCCAAAGCCTACCTTCTTCTAAAGCCACAGTGTCTGAATTTGCCTTTTTTTGTTTAAAAGTCCAACTATAGTCTTCAATCCAGCGTTTCAGAATCAATTCCCAGAGCTCCTGAACAGAGGCCACTCCCAAGTACTGCTTCAGACACTGAAACTCGTTTCAGTAGATTCTGCATTCTCTCAATTCGTTTGCCAAGATTGTGAGTTTTAAAGGACTCAAGTTTGTTTTTTTCCTCAAAGTATGTCTGCTCTGTCGGAAGGGATCTTTGTGGGGAAGGGAGAGACACTGTCTAAAGATGTATAGTTTCACCTCTTCATCTCCGGTGCTAACGAGTTCCACCATCCTCACATCGGGGCGGGCACACAGCAACTTGTAGGACCGGCTGGAGGAGATGGTGCCCATGATAAATTTGCAACGAGGAGACAGCGAGCCTGGCAGCCAAAAGTCTCTTGCCTGATGGAGAGAGTCAAAGACAATTGAAAACTTTATCGACTTTAAAGATACTTTGCGGATGGTTTTTAAACTTAGAGTAGGTGGAATATAGGGAGTAAGTATACGGTAAGTGTTGGGGTTACAGTTAGCAGCTTGGATTGTAAGCAACACGGTGGTAAGAACCAACCAGTTCACACTTCGTAGAACCATACTGATTGACATACTTATCCGTCATGAATGTGACAGTACAAATGTGGACTAGAGGCTCCTACAAGCAGGTACTTGAACGAAATCATCACCAAAGAATGACCTACAGTGATAGACAGAGTAAAACTAAGAGAGAGCAAATCGAAACATTCAACTGAAAACAAAGACACTGTTTTAGGCTGGAGAACTGTCACTCTGGGCAGCAATCCCATCACAAGTTAAATGGTTTTATTTTGAATAAAATAGATACCTAGTAAGCTCTCTCTAGATTCCTTTCACAGCCTCTCCCAGCCCTCCATGCTAACAGCAGCAGCTACCATAGTCCGACTGCCTAGGCCGAGCCACGCACTGCATTGTGGATTGTCAGGTACTAACTGTATTAGTTATGTATTTTTATTTTCTGTATCTTACATTATTTTGACATCTCTTGGGGGGCCTTACAGATCTGGAGACAGACTACTTCTCCTAAGCTGATTCCTAGGACACACTAGCCAATCCACGGCCACACCCAACCCCCACCTTCTTATCTAACTCTCACTCACTATGCCAGTACTTGCCCTGCCCTAAATCATCTACCTCAGGGCCAGGTACCAGACAACTAGGGAGAGCCCCTGTGCCCCAAAGCCCACCGGAGTTATTCACCAAGGGTCCGGCTCCAGAGGCAGGCTCCCAACCACTGCACTGATGCCTCTGGTCCCCCCTCCTCCTGCAGAGCTCCGCTTCTGGCCCTTCTTCCAGGAAGCCTTCCCCTAAGGCAACATGACTTCATTAGAGGCCCTCCCAACACTACCTACTGATCCTTGGCAGCACTCATCACAGTTGTAATTTTATACTTATTTGTGTGATGATATTAATATCTGCCATTCCCTGCTAGAGTGAAAGCTCCATTTTCTTTGCAGGGACCACATCTGTCTCTGCTTACAGCAATTTTCTCATAGTAAGTGATTGACAATTATTTGTTGAATGTATGGAGGTTATCATGTATTAGATTAAAAAGCAGTTTACAAAATAGTATGACATGTTACTTCATTTATATAAGCACATATATGTGTATATAGATATCTACAAGGAAAAAGAAAGCTTAACAGTAGTCAGGCTGTGAGTATATCTAATTTTCTGTTTTATTCTTCTTTATCATATTTTGTGTGAGAAATATACATTACATACATGATGTATAATTCTGCATGTATAAATTCCAGAGAAAATGCTTCACAAAGTAAGGGCTGATACTAAGAGATATTAGAGGTTTGTTCCACTGATCCTTTATCACTTCAAACAGGAGAAAAACTAAAGAAAGCAATCCATCAATGGGATTTGGTATGTGCAAAATCAGTGTAGATAAGGCAGGTCAAAATAAACAACATAAAAAACATAGTAGGGGCCCAGTAAATGCCTGCTCCAAGTATAAAATAGGGGGGCAGAACCACACAGGAATAAAGGCCACCGTCTCTAGAACCAGGCTGCCCACGTCTGAACTCCGAGTCCAGCACCATCTTAGGACCTTCACCAAGCCATCTAGCATCTCCAGCTTCAGTCCCTCTGGGTGAACAGGGGGAAGATCACAGTCTCTCTTTTACAGGGTTATTGTGAGAATTAAATGTTAATATTTCTAAAGTTCCTAGAATGGTGCCTGTCCCATTGTAAGTATTATATAAGTATTTGTTCAACAAAATATTCAGCAGTAACTACAAGCAATGCTGGCTGTCACTGTAGATATACAATGCCATGGAAAGGTGTTATGTACATCCTAAATAATGGGGGTTTCTTTTATTAAATAGTAACAAAATGGGTATTATTTTAAAAAGAGATTACCTTCTGTCCTGAAATCCCATAAATGCCAACCAATTCTTCAGTTTCATCTAGTGCAAGTATACATGGCTTTAAACTGCTGGAAGCAATGAACACTTCTACAACAAGTGAAAAGGCCAAGACATTTGAGTCTTCGTCGAGAATACCAGTTTCAAGCTGAGTACCTACAGTTCAGAAATGTGCTCAAATTAGGTGAAAATGTTCCCATTATTGCTAAAATATGTTAACGGGCTGGGGAAGCAGAAGGGATTGGGAACACTGACTGAGTGCTACTCACAGCTGTACAGCTGACACATATATTGTATATGTGTGATTAGCAGCCTCAGAATATTCACCCCAAAAGGGGTAATGACTTTTCCCACCAGATGCCTCTCATCCTGTTTTCAGGATTTTATATAAAAAAATTTTGTATGAACCAAAACATTACTCTCATTTTCCAAAATGCAAAAATTGATCATGTTACAAAGAGTTGGATGGGAAGAAAGAGAAGTCAGGCTATGTGATCTGTGAAGTTTCTGCATCTCCTTAATAACAGGTGCCTGTTAGGGGTCACGGCCACCACCCTGGGTCGGTGGTCTTACAGTGCATACATACAGCATCTCCCACCCACTGCCCAGTTTCTTTGGCTCTAGCCCATATTAAATCTAACATATATGATCCTAGATTACTCTACTCACAGTATTGGAACTCAGCCCTCAGATTCTGGAAATTACAAGGGAGAATTACGTTATGAACCAGCAGAAGGAAAAAGAAAGTAATCTGAGAGGACCAACTTGCAGACTACGATTAAGTGACACAGTTGCAGCAACCCAAGATTGTAATCAACTACCTAATATTCTCAGAGCATTTTAGTACATGCAACTTCTGTCTTGCTTTTATTTTTCAAAAGCAGTATTTTCTGTAGAAATTTAGGCATGTTAGGATCTAGAAAATCAAGTTATGCAAAGAAGCTTTAATGGATTACGTATCTCAGAGGCATGAAGATTCTGTCAAAGTCATCAAGAATAATTATGTTTAACAAATATTTATTGGTTGCCTGATATGTACAAGGTTCTGTGCTAGATGCCTGGGAGATAGAGGAGATAAAATTATCTATAATATAAAGTCAAGGAGTTAAGGGGAGTGGAAGTGGGTTCTGAACACAAATAATTATATTTCAAGGCCAAATATGAGTCTGAAGGCTACAGGAGTTTGAGGCAGATTCATCACAATAAAGAAAAGCTTCATAGAGAAGACATTTGGGGTGAGCCTTGGAGAATGCACAGACAGAGCTGAGGGCAAGGGCCTATCAAACAAGATGAGGCACAAGTGAAGGCCTGGAGGTAGGAAAGCCCACGGACATTCGAAAACCAGTTGTTTAGGAAAGTGGTACTCAACAGGGGTGTTCAGGGATTCCAGACTTCCAGCAGCACAGGACAGTCACACACAGTGATGCTCTTTCCCTGGGGTCTACCTGACTTTCAAATGTTCTGTCAGATAGTCCACAGAAACGGGGTTGGGGGGGTACTTTATAATTACTAACCAAGAAACCAACTCCATTGTACACGTAAATGCAAAGTACTTCTCACATGGGTTTAAAACATGTTGAATCCTCTAAGAATGCAACTACCATGTAAACTGACGGAAGATTATACATTGTTTCATCTAAAATGATACCAAGATTTGTTCACCATTTCAGAAAATCACAACCCTGAGAGCAATATTGCTGGTGATGTTTGTACCTCGAAATACAACACACTCACGTCAGTCTAGGCCATAGCAATTGCTTTCATCCACGAAGAGGTAGGCACTGGCCTTCTCCACTGAGTCTTCTGTTGGAATCACATCTGAGCATTTACATGTTGAAATCATATTATTTTTATAATAAATCATTTTATCTTTGTCTTTTGTATTATAGTAGCAGGTCATATTGATATTTTTATTGAGGTATAATTGACATATAACATTATATCAGTTTCAGGTGTACAACCTAGTGATTCAACATTTATATTCATTGGGAAATTGTCACCACATCCATCACCATACATAGTTACAAACATCTTTTTCTTACGATGAGAACTTTTAAGATCCATTCTCTTAGTAATTTTCAAACAGGCACTACAACACAATTAACTATAGTCACCACACTTTACATGACATCTCCAGGACTTATAATTGTTGTACTGATTTTTAAAGATATTTTTGTATCAGAAAATGCCCATAAAATCAATGACTTGAAAGCTCTATATAAATGTAAGACACTAAGAAGGAGAAGATATAAAAAAAGAGTTTGAGCTTGTGCCACACAGTAAAAAATATTTTTCAATGATGGTAAGAGAAAAATTAATCTTTTAAAAAATATTTTTATTGAAGTATAGTCAGTTTACAATATTGTGTCAATTTCTGGTGTACAATACTTCAGTCATATAGGAACAAATATTCATTTTCATATTCCTTTTTATATAAGCTACTACAAGATACTGAATATAGTTACCTGTGCTATACAGTATAAACTTGTTTATCTATTTTATATATAGTAGTTAATATCTGCAAATCTCGAACTCCCAATTTATCCCTTCCGAACCTCTCCTCCCCCCACCCCCACCCCGGTAACCATAAGTTTGTTTTCTATGTCTGTGAGTTTGTCTCTATTTTGTAAATGTTTGCTTTTTTTTTTTTTTTTTTTTAAGATTCCACATATAAGTGATATCATATGGTATTTTCCTCTTTCTGGCTTACTTCACTTAGTAAGACAATCTCCAGTTCCATCCATGTTACTGCAAATAGCATGATTTTATTATTTTTTATGGCTGAGTGGTATTCCTATTGTATATATATACCACATCTTCTTTATCCAGTCATCTGTTGATGGACATTTAGGTCGTTTCCATGTCTTGGCTATTGTAAATAGTGCTGCTGTGAACATTGAGGTGCATGTATCTTTTTGAATTAAGGTTCCCTCTGGATACATGTCCAGGAGTGGGATTGTTGGATCATATATTGTTTCTTTTTGGTCTTTTGAGGACTCCATACTGTTTTCCATAATGGCTGCACCAAACTACATTCCCACCAACAGTGCAGGAGGGTTCCCTTTTCCTCACATCCTCTCCAGCATTTATTGTTTGTGGACCTTTGAATGATGGCCATTCTGACTGGTGTGAGGTGATACCTCATTGTAGTTTTGATTCGCATTTCTCTGATAATTAGCGATACTGAGCATTTTTTCATGTGCCTATTGGCCATTTGTATGTCTTTATTGGAGAATTTCTTGTTTAGGTCTTCTGCCCATTTTTGGATTGGGTTGTTTGTTTTTTTCTTATTAAGTTGTACGAGCTGTTTGTATATTCTGGAAATTAAGCCCTTGTCAATCTCATCTTTTGCAAATATTTTCTCCCATTCTGTAGGTTGTCTTTTGTTTTGCTTATGGATTCCTCTGCTGTGCAAAAGCTTGTAAGTTTAATTAGGTCCCATTTGTTTATTTTTGCTTTTGTTTCCATTGCTTGGGTAGACTGCCCTAGGAGAACACTGCTGAGATTTATGTTGGATAATGTTTTGCCTAGGTGAGAAAAATTAATCTTGATACTACATCCTTTGAGGCTTTTTCTTAAATCTTGAAAATATGGACAATGTTGAGATTCCAGGCCTCACTGACAGAATTTTAGAACAGAAGGGGTTCTTGGAGGTCATCCAGTCTCATCCAAACCCCTCATGTTACAGATGAGGACACTGAGGCCTGGACAGGTGAAGGGCCTTGAACACACAGATCATCAGGAGCCTTGGAATCATTTACTTTTCCTAACCGTTTTTCTTCAAATAACAAGCAATCATGTAAAGACTACTCCATTTGAATTTTCAAGCTGTGTAGTTCATTAGCAGTCATGTATGGATGGCATGGATTGACCATCTCTTTCACAAGGCTGGTGTAGAAGTTAAATGGCCAAATGGAGGCAAATGAACCTCAAAAAGTACACACAGCCTGACAATCATAATATCACCAATAATCAGCAAAAAAAGGGGGGGGTGAGTATAGCTCAGTGGTAGAGCACATGAGGTCCTGGTAGCATACATGAGGTCCTGGGTTCAATCCCCAGTACCTACATTTAAAAAAAAATCAATATTTAAGAAAAAACTTTAAAATATAATCAGCAAATATATAATCTAAGGAAAAAAAATACTCAAGGATGATGCTTGTGGATTTATATCCTTGTATATGAAGGAAAGCATCTGGTTAGTGTTTATAAAATCATTCTTTGGGTAATTAGAATTATTTTCCCTTAAAATGATGTTGAAGGTAAAGTCAGCGTTACTAATATTGGGAAATGACCCTAAATATTTCTCTTTATTCTGATAGGACCAAATTATCCCTACTAGATGACAACAGCCTTTCACCTAATTTACATCTCAAGTGTTTACTCAGTGGGGCTAAGTAGACTTATGGGGAGAGAAAAACACTAACTGATACAATTCCATGATATTTTGTAACAAAATGGCTTAGTGGTTGACTAACTTTTTCACTTTGGGGTGGTATTGTCTCTCATGATTCAACACAGATTTACTGAGAACCTTCAATGTGTCAGGCTGTGTCAGGAGTAAGCGTGACAAGAGCCAAATAAAATAGACAGGGTCCCTGCACTCACAGGACCATAGAGGGAGACAATAAAATGTATAATGACAGGACCATGCGTGAGTCACCTGAGGGCCCAGGAAGGCAAGCGCAGTACTGGCAGGGAGACACCCACGTAAACTAGAACACACTGGGACTGGGGCTATCCTTGTCACCTGGCCAGAGTTGGGGGTGAGGGAGAGAGGCAGCCATCAGCCCCCCTTCTGGAGAGGGTGACCTTTAAACAGGGCCTTAATGGATGAGAAGGAATTCTCTGACCTGAGAAAAGGGAGGGGCATTCCAGAAGGGAACTGAGTGAACAGACATGGAGGGAAGATGTGACTGGCTTTTCCAAGGAGGCCATCTCCTTGGAGTAAAGGGCAAGAGATGAGGTTGGAGAAGTAAGCTGGGCCCAGGGTGCGAGGCTAGGCAAGTATAGCTGAGGATTCCTGCCAGTATTCCCACCTGTCCCACATCACTGACTTGAGTGCAGACTTTTCTTGATAACCGATGCTGGGAGAGGACCCCTGATGGAAATCATCCAAAAGGGAGAAGTGTCCCTCTTTGGGCTCAAAGGGGCAAGAGAGTGCAGTAATGAGGACTCAGGCTTTGAACTCAACAAAGAACAGAGTCTGATCTCCCCGCTCTGCCCACATGCTGCTGTGTGACCCAGCCATCCTGAGCCTCGGTCTTCTTATCTGGGACGATAATGCTATTGAGGACTCGCTGAGAGCATTAAATGAGATGTCAATATTTTATGGTATGGGACACTTGACAGTACAGTAAACTTCACTGACTAGCATTTTTCCTCTTAAAAATTAAGAGCCTGGCTATGGACTATATATATAGCATGGCTTGCAATGTTATGCCTGCGTGATAATTTAGAATGGGAAATTTACACTTTGCTCTCCAAAAGCTTAGTTGGAATTTTTTTTCTTGATCTGGTTTGTGTAATGCAGAATAATGATGTTAGTTTTATAGCCTCATAGATCCTCACATTTATGTATTTTTATTTTCATATGGTTCAGTAATACTACTTTCAATTATTAAATAGGCTGTTTTATCAAACACAGTTGAGTTGGCTCTAATTATTGAATTGTCCGTGCACTGCCTGTAGAAAGCTTTTTTAATCTATTGTGTGAAAGCAGAACGGGTAACTATTACACAGAAATCTAATAGTGCTATTATTTCAAGAAAGACCTCTTGGGAAAAAAATGAGATGCTGATGAAGCCCTTAGCACAGCACTTGGCACTCAGAAAACTTTTAATAAATGGAACTCCTTGTGAGGCAGGGCTACCACCAGGGTCGGGGTAGCAGAGCGAGGAAACATGGAAGTCGGAACAGGGAAGTCAGAAAGGCAGGGGTGCTACCCGCCTGTGAAGCCTGTCGCTGGAGGGCATCAGCAGGGCAGGCGAGGGCGTGGGAATGGCGAGAGCTGGTCACGGGCAGGCGGTCAGCTCTCCTCTGCTAGATCCATTTATTCTGGTGCGCAGAGGAGAGGAGCAGAAGTGTTAGCTTTACACGGAGGCGTTTTGGTGTCTCCACTGGGGAGGACCCCGGGCTCACGGCCCACGCAGGAGATGCAGCTGCGGACAGTTGAGACGGGCACAGGAAAATGCTCTCTGCTAAGAAGCTGACTCTGCTTTTGACCTCTCAAACCCAGCTGTGCTCTCAGCAGCAGCTCCTCCTCCTCTGCCCACATCCACCTCCCCCAAGGTGAAACCCAGCTTCCCTGCCGACCTGGGGCCAGCCAGCCATGCTCTCCTCAGCTTCCTCCTGGGCTGCAGTATAGCTACAGCTGCAAACTCCCTTGCGTTGCCGTCCTTGCCGCCCTAGTCTAACTAATGAATAGGAGTTTCTTGTTTCCCTCTGTAGACCCCTATTCCTGCCTCTTTCTCCAGCTCAGTGAGGGATAAGAACAGCAACAATAATAATAATGGCAACTGTGTGCCAGGTACTCTTTTAAGTTTTTTACATGTATTATCTGTTAACCTTCATACGGTGTCATGGAGGTACTGTTAATCCTGTCCCCACTTTAAAGATGAGAAACTGAGGCACAGATTGCTCAAGTAAACTGTCAGAGATCACACAGCTAATAAGTAGTGGAGCCAGAACTGAAAATGCAGACAGGCCAAGTCCAGAACCACAGCCCGTCCCCTCCTCCTCCTGCTATTAACAAGGAGAGGGATCACCTAGCTGTCAAGTTCTCACAAGCCGTTCCTGAATTTATTCTGTTTCGTCAGCTTAAATATGTTTGGAAGAAAGCAGCTGTTTTTATTAGGAGCTTTCAGCACCTAAAAAAGACTCATTAAAATAATAATTCACTTTGGGAATAAAATCATAATTGGGCATGTGCAACTGAATTTGTATCATTAGCCTGGCCAGACTGAACACCACTGGGACATGCCTGAGTGGGATTAGTCACTTTCTTTTAGAACCTGTCACACCTGCTGCTACTGATTTTTTTAAAGGATTTTTTTTTTTATTGAAGTATAGTTGATTTACAATGCTGTGTTAGTTTCTGGTATACAGCATAGTGATTCAGTTATACGAATATATTTTCTTTTTTATTATGTGTTATAAGATATTAAATGTAGTTCCCTGTGCTCTACAGAAGGACCTTGTTGTTTGCTGCTATTGATTTTGATATTACCCACTTTATATATGCTTTGGGAAATGCAACCATTGAGAACTCAGCCCACATGTTCACTTTATTTACTCACAGGCAACCCCCCTCCCCAACACACACAGAAGGAAGCTCAAATATCTGTCCGTTCATAAAGAGATGATATACATCAAAACTCACCCGGGCCCCACACATTCACTCAATACCCAGAGGCACACATGGGTTCAAGCCCCAGGTGAGAAGGGATGAATTCCCAAAAGCAGGCAGTCAGACACATACAAACATTTAAAAACACAGAAGCCACCTAATAATAATAATAATAATATCTAATATTTATTGGTGCTTAACATATGCCAAGCACTTAAGTGACTTTTTTATACTTTATTTCTCAACTACCTATAAGACGTGCTTTTTTTTCTTATTATCCACATTTTACAAATGGGAAAACTGAGCCACAGAGAGTTAAAATAACTTGCCCAAGGTCATACAGCTAAGAAATGGTAGGGCTCCCCAACTGCTCCTAGGAAAGAAGTAGATCCCACAGGATTGTTCTCTCCCCATACATACCTTGTACCTTAAACACCTCATGTCCAAAGCAGAACTCTTGATTCCCCTCAAAGCCTGCTGCCCCACCCCACCAATGTTGTCCCACTTCAGTGTACAGCCCTCACCGTCCATCTAGTTTCCTTAAGCCAAAGACCAGAAGGCATCCTCAGTCCCTCCCTTTCCTTCACTGGCTCATTCAATTCCTCAGCAAATTCTCAATCCATCCAGAGCCCTCCCCTTCTGCTGCTACTGCCCTCCTCCAAGCCACCACCTCTTGCTTGGACCATTGCGATAGCCTCTAACAAGTGTCACCGCCTCCGTGCTTACTTCTCCACCTCTATTTTCCACACATTAGACCGATTTTGATCTTTGAAAAATATCAATCAAATCACATCAGTCCCTGCTTAAAATCCTCCACTGGACTCCCTCTGCACTCAGTAGGATCCAAGGAAGGAAGGAAGGAAGGAAGGAAGGAAGGAAGGAAGGAAGGAAGGAAGGAGGACTGAATTCTGTGAAGGGAAGAGGTGAGTAGATAGGTAGGTGAGACAACACAGGGTTTAGACTGGAACAAGAGAAAAATGACCCAAAATGAGCAAAAGACAGAATGATTACTTTCTAACAAAATTTTCCTGAATGAAGGTAACAGTTTGATTCTATTACCATAGTTTCTGGACTGTAATTCTGTGGTGAAGTAATGTATCATGGACATAATGTCACTGCTCTCACAGGTGCTGCCCACAAAATGAGGGATCATCATGTTCAGATGTTTCTTTCTGAAATAGCTCACCCAGCTGGCAATCAGAGTGGACTTCCCACAACCACGTTCCCCAGATAAGAGCAGAATAGACTTGTAAGTTGGAAGAGGATTTATTCTGAAAAATAAAGGAGGGGAATGTAGTCAAGAGTAATTACAAAGGAAGGGAGGGAGGGAAATTTTTCCTGCAGACATTTGTCTCTAAGAGAGGTGAAATTCTAGTCTCTTAACTGTGACCCCAGTTGGCTCCAAACAAACCATTTGCCCTCTGGGCTTAGGCTTTGTCCTGTGTAAAATTAGGAGAGTGGAAAGATGGTAACCTTGGAAGGCTCTTCCAGCTGCCACAGACTCTAGGGTCCAACATGAACCTGGGGTTACATCAAGAGCCCAACCTGCCCAAAGGCCCAGAAGGGAGACTCTACCTCAGACTCACCAGGAGAGAAGAAAAAACTGAGACACTCATGTGCCAAGGATGCCCAGCAATCCTAATGGCCGTGACGTTAGAGAATCAACAAAATGACCGTAACTGTCAGTGGCTCAGAAGTAGCCTGCTGCTCTACGGGGGTGTCATGGCTTATAGTAATGCAGAAATATGATTTCTGTGAACTGGTGTAAGCACAGTATACCCTTTCCCATTGCTTACTTTAGTGAAAAGCTTCTGGAAATGCAGAGGATTCCCAGGTCCATAAGTGTCACTGCATTTAGAGTCTAGCCCTATTCCTCACACATACATAATTTAATAAACATGTGTCTACTGATTTTACATTGATGGAAGTCCCAGGTAGTTACCAGGCTTATCCTAATCACTCCTGGATAGTTAGTGACTGGCATAGTACCTGATCGTGAATTGCTGATTGACTGAATGAAATAAATAAACCTGACATTCAGGTTCAGCAAAGCAAGAGGATCAGCCTGAAAATCCATTAAAATAGAAAACCTAAAGCAGGATCATTAAATAGTAGTTATTCCATAAGAATTCCGTCTCCATTGATATGAGTTAGGAATCAATGCCCTATTGCTTTAGTCATTTCACCATCAAATTAGAACGGATTTGATTTTATGTCCCATTTCCACCTTTGCCCTCTTTCAGTCTATCCTCAGCCAAGCCGCCAGAGTGAGCTTGTCAAATACGTCATATAGGTCATTGCTCTGCTTAAAAGCAGTAAAAGCCCAAGTCCTTACAATGATGCAAGAGACCAACGAAGACCCACACACACACCCTCCTTTAATCCATTACATCTCCAACCTCACCACTGCCACCCTCCCAACAGCTCTGACTTCCTTCCAGCTGCCTGCCATTCCTCCAGCCTCGCGACCTCTGTATTTGCGGTTCCTTCTGTCTAGAATGCTCTCCCAACTCATATTTGCATAGCTTGCTCCCTCATCTACTCCCAGCAGTTATCCAAATGCCATGTTCTCTCCTACCCGATAGCCTATTCCCTTTCAAGCTTTCACTGTGCTCCACAGCACTTAAAGGCATCTAACCTACTACATATTTTCCATATCATGTTGGTTGCCTGTCTCATTAGTGTAAGCTCCACAGAGGCAGGATCCTTGTCTCTTTTGTCTCAGCTGTATCCCCTGTGTCTAGAACACTTCTTAGCACTTAGCAGGTAAAATCAATGAAGGAAAAATACCAATATAACACACCTACATAATTAAGCTAGGGTCTTAATGACTTCTTTTCAAGAACAAATAGAAAATGAAAACATTGCCAAGCAATCTGTGGCTCCCTTCAAAAGAGAAAGAGAAAAAAAGAATGCTATTGGTCTAGGTGGTTGGTTATTAAGACAATGCTTTGAACTTCAAAAGAATACCTTTTTCTGTTACTTGCACACACCATTCAGGAACTTATAGTGCAAAGCACTGTTTCCAGATGGCAAAGCCCTGTTTCCACACAGCTAAGCTCAAAGGACTTAATTGCTGTGTTTTCACTGGACACAATTGGCATTGTTTAATTGCAATAAAATTCCAGACCATTTTCAAGAACCCAGAAAGAAACTCCAGACCTATTAGGGAACATTTTCCTGGTTCCCCTCTTCTCTCATCCCCCCACAGCCCCTAACTTATGTTTGTATCTCTATGGGTTTGCCTATTCAAACCTAAGATAGCCTATATATTTCACACTCTTCTAGTTTTAAAAACATTGACTGAGCACCATGTTGTTTTAACCCAATAAATTATGTTCTTCTTAGCATGGGTTCCCAGAACCACAAGAATACTGGTAGATCTGTACCTGGTGGTGGATGCTGACACTGGGGCAGAGATGGTGGAGGACAGCCCTGAGCCATCCCAGCCACTGTGGGTTTATTTCCAATCCCCAACTCTACCAGAATAAATGAGATCTGTGGTAAGAACTGGAGGATGAAGATGGAAAAAATACAATGATCCCAAGAACCTCCTATTTCTAAGGTTGATATTGGGAAGGACCACAGATAAACCTAGTTCTTTCTTCACAGCCCTGCCTCTTCATGCCTGTGGGTGGTGAACACAGTACATCACCCCCCAGAGAGGGGAAAGATATGGGGGTCTGAATGCAGAAGAACTGGACAAAACAGTGAAGGAGTGCAAACTTTGGGTAAGGTAACTCGATTCCTTACACACAAACACAAATAATGATATGGCCCATGGTAAGCATTTAATAAGTGTCAGCTGAATATCTTAATGTAATTAATAATGAGCTGATGATGTATGTGGAAATTCTTTGTAAAATATACAGTTCCGTACAGATGCATTATTCTTATTTCCTAATCCAATTTCTTCTCAAAATCATTCCATCACTGTCAAGAATTACTTAGACCAACTTTGATCTTGGGGAGAAAAAAAGAAGGCAAGCCCTCTGCCCTCCAGGGCTTACAATCTTCTTGAGGATACTGGAAAAAATAGTGAAATAGTCAGGAAAACTTGGCAGTTTCAAAGTGATATCTGATAAGGAAATTTTAACTCAGGGGTGGCTTTTAGGGAGCCTCTCTTGCAGGAAGGGGTGCACAGGAAGGGAAGACATTCCAAATTTGGGGGATCATATTCACTGAAGGCAGGTTGTTTTGCTTGGTATTTCTTGACATCTGACATGAGAACACAGTCTAACCTGGAACCTGCTGCAGTGTTGTTAACATCAAATTTCACATCCTTTAAGGCAAATCTTTCCAAGATTGCAAAGGTTCTATTTGACTCCTTGGAAATGACAAACACTTCCTCGTACTTTTCAGTGAACTCTTCATGATAAAAACGTTCAAAGTTGTGCTTGTAGTCTTTACAGACAAAGAGAGATGTTTCACTGTCTTAGATTTGCAGTTTCCATTACACTCGGTTATTGTAAATGCCCAAGAAAGTACCTCCCCTTCTGTATCTGTATCACCTTCTTTCCATGTTAGTGCCATATTTCATGGCCCATTCTAAAATCTAATGAAAGGAAACTAGGCAAGCAATTTAATCTTCTTAATGCTATTCATACATGAAATCCTACTTAGGATTCCAAGTTATTTCATGACCTCAGAATGATGAGGGTAAAAAAAAAAAATTGCATTTGCTACACTTGTCCTTTCATCTTTTTAGATTTTTAGGTAAGTATGAAGTTCCCTAATTGAATCTCGTGGCATATGTGTGTGTTTCTAAGCATTGCAATGGTTTGGAGAGCGGGGTGTGTTTCCAGGATAAGATGCCATAATACAATGACAACCATGGGTACAGTTGCAACTCTGCCATTTTGTCCCTTAAACACTCAGGTAAAATAAGTGGCAAGGCCAGACAACTGGATCTCTGAGATTCCTTCCAGTTTCAATTTACTGTGGTACTAAACTCATTGCCTAATTAAAGTCAGGGTGTTCTGGACGGCCAAAATATCCTCCTGTCTCTGGTGACACCTATATCTCCCCGTTTTGGGGGGTTTGTTGTTTTTTCTAATGGGGTAGGGAAGGAAAATGAACATCAGATAGTTTAACCTGGTAAGATCACAGGGTAAGGCTGCCCTGTGATTCAGGTTAGGGCCAGAATAGAGCTGGACCAACAGATCAGGCTAGGTCAGCCTCAAATTTCAAGATCTTAGACAACAGACTTAGAGATGATCCCACTTGAACCTCTCCCACTAGTCTTAGGTATCTCCAAGGACCTCAGAAGTGCTTCTAAAAGTCAGGAGTATGAACTGACAGCTCTACATTGCCTTATGATAACCATTAGCTACCCAAATGGCTGATTGCTACCCCAGCTGTGAGATTTTGGAACTACCTAGGTGATAAAGGTTATTGAAGATCCAAAAGAAAAATAATTTAGCCCTTCTTTCTGAAGTTTTTTTAAAATAATAATCCATACTGTCTCTAATGCAGACATGTAGTCCATATATTATATATCCAAAACTAAAGTCTAACACAAGCTAATCTTTCAATAATAACCAAAATCAAAGACTAAAGAGAATATTTTGGAGAAATGATCTGTCTCTAACCCAAATACACAGAAAGGCTTGATCCTTGAACATGTTAGTAAATTTTAATCAATGGATGCAGTTCAGATTGAGATCAGTCAAAGAATACCACTATTAACCATATTTCAGGCTTTAGCCAAATATATACTATATTTTCTCAGGACTCATTTTTTGTTATTTATTCTCATTAGCTTACTATGTGTCAGGCACTGTTTTTACGTGCTTTACATGCATTATTACTCTCAAAGTGATTATTGTTAACCCATTATATAGAAGAAGAAAGCTAGGCTTACCAATATGTCATTTTCTCAAGGTCACATAGTTAGGAACTGAAAAATCTGGGCTCTGAGAACATATCTGTCCTTAGATATTCTAAAACTCCAAGCCTGTAGCAAATATTCAAGATATTCTGGGACTGCTCAATATCCATTCATCCTACCTTAATTTCAGTAACAATCCCAGATTATTTTTGGGGATCCCACCTCGTCCCAACTTTCAGTTCATGTTACTGTGGTGGATATGACTTCCTCTAGGCTCCAGAGGTGTGATACAACGCAGGATTAGCCAATCAGAGCATCACACTCTCTTGGCTCCAGTGATTGAGTCATATACAAGTTTATGGTCCAAGTCTGGCTAATCAGAGACAGAAAGACTCAGTGCCAGGGCTTCGAGCCATGTCTGCAGAACTTGAACCTGGAGCTGCTATAGCCATTTTCCTTCCATAATGGAGGAACCAAGGAGTTGAGGTAACATCAGGACAGCAGAACCACGCAGAAAAACAATGAGAAACCAGGGCCTGGTAACATCATTTGAACCACAATATAAAGTCTGACCTGAAAGTTATATTAACTTATATATCCCCTTTTTGTTGAAGCCAGTTTGAGTCATTTGCAACTCAAAGAGTAATGATTGATACAATATTCTTTTCTAGGACTCCAAAATGATTTGGCTTGTAGGCAGAGTTTTGTTTGACCAGCACAGGTGGGATTTCATGCCCCACCAGAAACAATGAATGTGAATGATTTTTGGTGGGTCAACTCCCTCCCGTTCAGTTGACCACAGATCCATCTGCTCCCTATCATATTACAAGGACTATGCCTGCCTAGTCCCTGAAAGCATTTGAGAATGCACCACCTGCATTTTGCATTCCCACATTAATTGGACCCTTAAAATAGTAATTCATAGTCTTTTTGGGGTCACTGAACCTTTTGAGTCTGATCAAAGACAGAGGCCAGCTTCCCATTTCCCAAAACACACATATGCATGTAAACATCCTATTTTTCATATAATTTGAAGGGCGCCATAGATCCCTCCCAAAGTCTGTCCAGGTAAAGAATCTCTGCCCTGTTCTGATATTTTCTTCCCTTTTTAATCCATACATATTCACGAGACACTATTTTCAAAATAAACGTAATCATTTCATTTAGAGGCAAGATGATGTCAGGTGATACTTCTCAAACTTCCATGCATGCAACTCATCTGGTCTTTATTAAAATGCAAATTCTAATTCACTAGACCTGGACTGCATTTCCAGCAAGTTCCTAGGTGATGCCAAGCCTACTGGTCCATAGATTACTCTTTCAGTAGTAAGGATGAAGGCAAAAGAGCATGGATTTTGGAGTCAAAAGGACCTGGGTTCAGTCCTGGAACGATCTCTCACTGATGATGTGACATTAGATTAAGTCACTTAATTGCTATACAGCAGCTTTCATTTGTTTATCTGTGAAATAGGAATTACAGCACTTACCTTGCAGGGCTAAACCTTGAAGATTACATGTGACAAGACACAAAAAGGACTTGACGATTAAGAAAAGTTCTCTTCCCTTTAGATCAGAGTTTCTCAACCTTGGCATTATTGACATTTGGGGTTGGAAAACTCCTTATTATGGGGGGGCAGTCTGTGCAATGTAGGATGTTTAGCCATATCCCTCACCTCCACCTGTTAGATGCCAGAAGCATACCCCCAACTGTGGCACCAAAAATATCTTCAAACGTGGCCAAAAGTCCCTTGGGGCCAAAAATCAGCCCTGGTTGAGAACCTCTGCTCTGGATCTACATGTTAGCTGCCAGATATTTTATCTTCTCAGAGCTCCTTGACTTCCTAAATCATATTCCATAACTCACTATTTGCTCTTATTCTCAGTTTCAAAAATCTTCAAATGAAGAAGTGCATGTTACAAGCATATGGTAACCATTTTAAATGCTTCAGGAATATTTTCAGTCATTTAAAATTTTCTTTCACAAGAAGACATACAGAACACTTGAGCCTATGACAACAGACAGCTATCTCCATATGTACTCACCTATATTTTCCATCATTAAAGTGGCTGGTGAAAGTGTTTCTATCACAACCGACCAGTCCTGGAGAGCCAGCTCACCCAACTCATGGAGATCTCTATAAAATCTGACAGGGAGCCCTTTGCTAATAATCTTGGCCTTAAGCTTCCCCATCTTTAATTTTAACTCGTCGTTTGTCAGAAAACCTGAGGATATTATCTCCTCCTTTTCCTCATCCAAAGTCTTCAGCAGCATGATTTCTGTCTTAAAGTAAAAATACTGAAATTGAGGCTCATTCAGAAATGCTGCTTGGATGATCTCTAATTCCATCAGACTGCAGTTGGCATTCTCCAGGACCCAAGGATAACTGTTTTTTGCAGCAACATAGAGATTCTGTTCCACTATGGATAAAGTTGACAAGTCAGTTGCCTCGGAGAACAGGACTGGCGAGTAGTCAGGGACAAAGTCCCCATATGTCTGACCCAGCAAGTAGATAAAAAAGGGAAAGCAGCTGTTCATGTAGTCGAGACAGAGCTTCAGACGTTGCAAGTGGAGACAAAAATGCTGTCTAAACAGGCTGGAGGGTAAGGGTGCCTGGGCCTTCAACGCTGACCACCTCAGGTCCACAGCTTTGAAGTACGTGCCCCAGGAATTGCAGAGTTCATTCAGCTGAGGGAAGATGTAGTTTGCCAAAAAGTTTCTCTCTTCTTGAAAATCATTCAGAGTCGAGCAGAGGTAAGGCTGAACGGGTTTCTGGGGCTGTAAAAGGAATTGGGCATTCCTGTCTACATTCTCATTTGCCTTCTGGCTCATTTCACTTTGCTCAGAGATGACATCACCCTTAAAACAAAACAATTTTCATCCTGGTGCAGCCACTGACCTCTACTGCTTCTGGGACTTCCTCCTAATTATGTCTGCTATAAACAGACTGGAATCCTTGTCCAAAATTTCTTCCCTATAGATATTTGAAGGTGAGTGATGCCAACCAAGGGACAGATCAGAGTTGAAAAACAATCTAGTTTAAGTAAGGACTGAAAAAGAAAAAAACACATTCTTTTTAGGATTACAGGAAGTCCACATCTCCCCGGTTTCCCCAAAGCTTTTGCTGAAGAGCTGAGAACCACAGATGGTGAACAGGCACTGGACACAAGGCCCTCCCTCTTTTCCTCAGCCCCCCATTCCACCTTCCCAGTGTTCCTTCAGCCACCTGCTACTTCTGCCTCCCTGTGAATTTGGAAACTAGGCAAGGGGACTTGCTGAGAGTGTGAAAAGGAAGACTAATGCAGGAAAGGAGCCTAATAAATCTAGGAGCAGAATAAGCCAAGGCCCATGACTGTGACTGGAAGCAAAACTGAAAATAGGTACGAAGTTGAAGTCAGGACAAGAGGAACAAATCAAAATATAATAAGACCCAAGACCAGTAATGCACCTGCCATCTGAGAGGCAAGGAAGTTTGGATCTAAGAACTTGATGGAGTTCTGTGATTATTTTTATCTTAAGCTGTGCAAGCTCATACAACATTCCATTCACCTACACGTGCTGGGAATTCAGTTCCACTGAGCTAGTGGAAAAACACATGCCCTGCAACAATGAGGTAGATATGTTTGCATCTTGTTCAGAAGCAAAAAATCAAATGGAAACTACGTAGTTTTATGAACTTTATCTTAGATGCAACTCATTTCTGTATCAGATGTTGCTTTTTTGATTCTGTTTGTTGCTTTCATCTATGGAGAAACATACCACGTTGTCATGAATAGGGCAATTTTTCATCAAGAGCACCTGACAAGAATATAATGATGCAGTACCTTTTTAAAAAGTGTTAACCCTTTTGCATTTCACTGTCACAATAATCCTATGATAGATAGATAATATCACCACCCTACTTTATTGCTGAAGAAACAAAAGTTCAGACGGGATAAGCAACGCATCCAAAGTCACTTGGCTAGTAAGTGAAGAGCCAGGATCTGAACACAGGTCAGCCTGACTCTAGAACACGTACATTCTACTACCTCCATATCATAGAGATAAGACCCTAGGTCTTGAAGATACCGCAAGTCAACAGGTAGGAAACACAAAGCAGTACATGACATTACAATAAATAGGTGACAGTTTGAAAAAATTAATTCAAACCATAATCTCACACCACTGTACCAAAAATAAAATCCAGAAGATGACAGAATAGGTATCATGGGCACTTTATTAATGGACTTTTCACCTATCATGTAGAAGGTGAGAATTAGATTATCAGCCCTTGAAAATATCCACTTTCTCCTATTCCCAAGTGATCAGAGGTAATTTCTATCTTGGTCTATTTCATGTCCCCAACACTTAGTATAAGGACTGGCTCAAAGTAGGTGATAGGTGAATATTTGCTTAATGAAAGAATTTAATATAATTTTTAAATGAAAATAAAACATAATTAAATATTTATCAAACTTGGAAAGGACTTCTAAAACTTATAAGCTGTAGAAGAAATCACAAAAGAGAAGATGGACAGATAATAATTACATTTTTAAAAGACTTAACGGCAAACAACAGACTGTAAAAAATATTTGCCACAAATAAATTTATCTTTATTCTAAGAAAAATACTGACATCCTAGTAGACACATAAGCAAAAGATACAAATAAATAAAAAGAAAAATAACAAGCACAGTAATACACATAAAAGCATATTTACCTTTTCTAGAATTCAAGGAAATTTAAAAGTAAGAAATAATATAGTTTTTTTTAAGTATAGTTTTCTAAATATTGGCACAACTTATATCTCACATATAGCTATGGAATTTTAAATTGGTAATTTTGGAAAGCTATATCTGGAGAGTAAATGGCAATATACTTCAAAATATATTAAAGTGCTTTTAAATTTTGACTCAATGATTCTACTTTCTGGGAATCATTCCAAGGAACTATTCAAAAGAGTGAAAAACTAGAACCATTAAGATCTTCATTGCATTGTTTATGATAAAAAAAAAATAATAAAAGAAAGAAAGCAAACTAAATGGTCTCCATGAAAGATATAATTAAGAGGATAAAAGCATAGCCACTGATGGCAGGTGGTATACATATTAAAAAAACACTTATGGACTTCTGCTTTGAGCCATGATAAAATAACAGGGAACAGACCTACCTACCCTCTTCAAAAAACCAGAAAACTGGACAAAATATATGAATTACCTATTTTCAGATATTATACATCAGGCAGCACAGAAGTGTGATCCCTGAGAGAAGTAAACTAGAGGAGTTATATTATTATCAGAAAAAGGAGACTTTAGAACAAGTGTCACTAGGAATAGAAAGTGACATTACATAATGACAAAGTAGTCAATCCACCAAGAAGACATAATAGTTCTAAGTGTATATGTACCTAACAACAGAGCTGCAAAATACACAAAGCAACACTGGTAGAAATGAAAGGAGAAACAGATAAATCCTTAATATGGTTAGAGATTTCAACATTCCTCTCTTAGTGATTGATTAAGTAGACAGATAATCAGCAAAGAAATAGAAGATCTGAAACAACTGATTTTTGAACATTCTACCCAATAATAGCAGAAAACAGATTCTTCTCATCTGCACACATAATACCAAGATATACTGTGTTCTAGGCCAGGGGTCAACAAGCTACAACCTAAAGGCTAAGACCCAGCTATTGCCTGTTTTTATAAAGAACATTTCCTTGGAACACAGCCACTTCTATTCATATTAAATATTTCATATTACAACAGCAGAGTTGAGTTGTGACAGAGATCATGTGGCCCACAAAGCCGGAAAGATTTTCTATCTGGCCCTTTAAGTAACAAGTTTGCTGACCTCAATTCTAGGCCTTAAACCAAAACTCAACAAATCAGAAAGAACTGAAATCATATAAAGTATGTTCTCTAACTACATACAGTTAAATTTGAAACTGATAGCAGAAAGATACCTGAAAAATTCACAAATTTTAGAAATTAAATATTACATTTCCAAATAACTCATGGGACGAAGAGGAAGGCAAAAAAAAATTGAAAGGTGACAGAAAGCAGATCATTAGTTGCCTGGTAGAGGGTGAGAAGGAAAAAACTGGGAAGGATCACAAGGGAACTCTTTAGGGCAAGAGGAAAGTTTTATATCATAATCATAGTGATAGTGAGGGGTAGTTATTCATCAAAACCTACCACCTGAACACTTAAAATGGGTGCATTTTATTATATGTAAAGTAGACCAAAATTAAGCTGATTTTTTTAAAGCTGAGAACTTCACAGCAAGAGGAAAAGGTTTATAAGAAAGACTTAACGAAAAAGGAAAAAAGTAAGTATAAATCATAATAACAACAGTGGTAATAAAACATGGCTAAATACGGGAAACAGCACATACAGAGGTGAAAGGTCCTGACTAGAGACACTATGTGAGATAATAAATGTTTATTGTTTTAAACTACATGATTTTGGGGTAATCTGTTATGCAGCAATAGCTAGTGCACAGGGTATGGCACCAGACTCAAGTTCTCCATCTATTTTATACCCTTCAATAAGATTTTATAGTTTTCTTCATGTTGGAGCTATATCTTCCCTGACAAGTTTATTCCTAAGCATTTTATGGTTTTTGTCTTTAATATGAAAGAAATTTAAAATTTTCCCATTTCTATGTTTTTTGCAAGACTAGAGCAAGTCCATTGACGTTTATACATTTCTTATAGTCAAAAAAAATTTCCCCCTAACTAGAGTCTCTGGGATATGTAATAAATTCACCAGTAAGAAGGAATCTCAAAATAAAAGACCTCAACTTTTCTAAAATTAATGCCAATTACTTCCTTTTCTGTCTTAGTGTTAAACCCTCCTAAACAGCATGGGGCAATACTGATAATAGCGGGCATCTCTGTCTGGTTCCTGCTTCCTACTGAAATGAGTTTTAGTGAGTTTTTGTTTAAATTAATAGTTTAATAGTTGCTAAACAATACAAATTTTATTATAGAAACCAGAAATAGACTCACAGACAGAGAAAACAAACTACAGTTACCAAAGGGGTAAAGGGAAGAGAGATAAATTAGGAATTTGGGATTAACAGATACACATTACAATATACAAATTAGATAAACAACAAGGACCTACTGTATAGCACAGGGAACTATATTCAATTTCTTATAATAACACATAATGGAAAAGAATCTGAAAAAAATGTATATGTATGTATAACTGAGTCGCTTTGCTGTACACCTAAAACTAACATTGTAAATCAACACTTCAATAAAAAATTAAAAATTTTAAAAGTTGCTATTAGTTTTTTGATTGAAGTAAAATTTACATATGACAAAATTCACTCTTTTTGAAGTATATAGTTTGGGTTTTACCCACCACAAAATCAAAATCAAGAGATTTCTGTCACCCCAAAAAGTTCCCTCTCATTCTTACAGTCTTTCTTTTATATCCCTGCTTCAGTTTAGAGACACATGCACTTAAGATGCAACTGCACTATTACTACTGGTTCAAGCTCTGCACAGAGACCGTATCAATATTGCTCACCCCTGTATTGCCGGCACCTTGCGTAATACCTGGCACATACCAGGTCCTGAACACATGCTGAATGAATGAATGAATGAATGAACCAATCAACCAACCAACAAATTCACCTTGGTGCTCAGCCCCTTTCCTCAGTGCTCTCTGATGCCAACTGCTTTCCTGCCTTGATCTCCCTAACTCCTCACTGCTGGACTATACCTGTCTACCAGATAAGCTCTCTATCCTTCCTAACAGCATCCCTTTGCCTGTTTGATTTTTTTCTCTAAGTTCAACTACAAAGGCAGGTCTCATGGGGCTACCTCTGCTCAAGAAAAAGCTTAACAACAACAAAAACAAAAACAGCAAAGGGAGCTGTTTCCAGTAGTGTTCCTGGACATAGAGTATCAAAAGGGAAAAACTAAAATTAGGAAGCAAGGGGGTCGATCCAAAGGTCGGGAGGTTAATAACAGTCTGGAGTGTAAGTTCTGGAGGAGCTTAACCAAGACAGGAGCTGTGTATCAATAACGGGTCAAAAGTCAGAAGAGGTGGAGACTACAGGGGAGAAAGAGTGAGGCTAGGAACTGAGTAAGCTGCCCACTCCTTTTACAGGGTGCACAGCCAGGGATCCTGTCTTAAAAGGGCAGAGTTGAGCCCGAGAACAGCCAGCCATCTTTTTCTACCAGTCTATTGTCTTGTGTTCTGCCTGCCTCATACATTCCCACCATCATCTGCAGAAACATCTAGCTACAAGCAATGGATCTATTTTGGAGGGCTTGTCTGATTCTCAGTTCCCTCCAGGTGCAGCACAAACTACCCACCACTGACCAGTTAAGATGGAATCTGCAGTTTCAGAACTGGTTGCTTACTTGTTCGGAACTAGAGAAAAAGGTGAAGAAATTTTGTGAAATGCAGAAAAGTGAAGGAACTCATCTTTTTCTAAAAACAAAAAATAAGAATTAAAACATACAAAAATGCAATTACTTGACATTCCTTAATGAATTTCACACCGTAGAAAACTCAAAAAAATAAAGATGCAAGAACAGAAGCATAACAAAAGCTTTGTAAGCTACCCTTTGGTTACTAATAAATACAGGTAATTTGGACAGATGTAAATAAGGCATCACCACAATGAGTAAACGCCAACCACAGAATTAATACTGGCAAACCTAAATAGGGAAGCTATAAATATATGTGATAGACTGTCACTGAAAAGCTTGTCTTCAGGAATTCCGATGATTATCTGAAAACGAATTCGAAGTTCAATTAACCTGTAGGAAGCAGTAAGGAAGGCAGTGTCTCTGTTGGAAATGAGGTGAGGGTTGGGGTTGGGGGCGGCGGGTGGGGGTGGTGAGGATGAGGTAAACACTAGGTTAAAGAGACATTGAAAATATTTCCAAAGGTGCAAGCTTAGTATGAGGGACTTCCCTCACAGGAAAGACACCTGGTGTTGCACGTGTCTTTCTGTATTTCTATGAAGTTACAAAGCTGCACTCCCCCTCTCATTTGCAGCCCCACAGGTTTTGCTTTCAAATATCTGCAGGTGTATCCTCCTACACCCGTCAAATTGAGAAGTTTTTTTTCCCCTGTGCTACACTGCTCTCCACCTGACGTACAGCAGGAACTCTGGGGCCACTGGGTCACAGCACAGCCTTTGAACTTCATGAAGGAGTCGCGGGTATTAAAGTTGCTCGTAATTTCCCTCGAAGAGAAGAGGGGGAAAGCCCCACTACCTTCCTCCGTAAACCGAATCAGGCCTGCAGACTCCGGCCGCGAAAAGCGCAGAGGCTGTAAGTGCTCCTGCTGGCCAAGTGACACAAGAGAAGCCAGATTCGGAAAGGCGCGTTCACGAACCGGAGGCGGGGCCCAGACTCAGAGGCCGACTCCCAGAACACAGAGCGGCCTCGGCCAAGGCGTGGCAGCTTTCTAGGTCCCCTTCTGAAGACTATGTACACTGGAGACACTGGAATAGCTACAAACCTCTACAGCAATGGGGACGAGACGAACATTCTAAACCACGCAGCGCAGAGTTGCCCCAGAGACAAGCTGGGAAAGTGCGGAAAGGCCAAACTACGCAGCTGACCAAGGACTACAATTCCCAGCACTCACTGCAGTGTTCCCCCTAATAAGTTGCATGCCGGGAACTGTAGTTCCTCACTACCTCCATCGAAAAGCTCTCTAGGGGATTTTGGACCTCTCATGTGTCTCTTTTCTGAGAAGCACTGCCAATAAAAAGTTGACTGCGAGAAGTCGCGCTGGAATCATCTAAAGTGACCTCACGCGTGGACAGGTAAGGCGAAGAACGCGTTGCCATGGCTACCGCTTGCCCTTGTGACGCAATAAATGCGTTCTAAGATCCGGAAGTGGTTCCACGCGACCTCTCCACAAGGAGGGATAAGTTCTGCGCTGACGTTCATTGGAAGGTTTCCCTTAGAGGCGACAGCATCCCAGGCAAAGGGGCGGTCCTGCGTGAGAGGGGACCGCGGAACCATTTGATTGGAGAAAACGGGCTAGGACTGGCCAATCGGAAGGAGCCACGCTTCGGGCATTGGGCACCGGACCTGGACAGCTCTGATTGGTGGGCTGCGGTCCCCCCAGCGAGTCCCCATTGGGTGCAGGAGGTGCGTGGTGCGGCACGATTGGTGGGTTCGTGTTTCCCGTCCCCCGCCCGCGAGAAGTGGGGGTGAAAAGCCGCCGGACCTGCTTGCGGGTAGTGGGCGGATCGCACGGCTTGAGGTGTGAGGATCCGAGCTCAGTGGTGGGAGGGTGGAGGCGGCTCCTGCGAACAGAAGGGACTTGAGACTCTCACCGCCGCGCGACATGAAGGCCCTGTGGGTGCTGGGCCTCTGCTGCGTTTTGCTGACCTTCGGTGAGTGATCCTAGAGGAGCGGACACCCTCCCTCCTCAAACGCGGCCTCTTCTCGAAGGTTCTGGGGACGTTGAGCCTGGGAGAGAGTAACGGCCTGCGCTGGGACGACAGGGTGATCATCGATTTTCCTCGAAAGAGGTTCAGGGGATTTCGATTACTCTATCGTTCCTCTGAAAAGAGGAAAGGAGAACGGAGTCGTTTAAATCCCTTACATATCTCCTAGTATCCGCTCCTACAGGTCTCAACCTCCTCCTCGGTCTCGCGGCCCCCGCATTGAGATACCGCTTCCGGAAAACTTTTGTCAGATGCGGCAACCTTTGGCCATCTCAGTTTGGGGACCCCCGCCCCCAGGCTTCCGATTCCTAGCCAACGCGAGTTTCATTTCTTAGGTACCGGGCTGTGCAGCATGGGGCCCTGGGGCAGAGGGCCAGGGGTGTCAGCGTGTTCGACTCACTTTTTACTCGAGCTTCTTAACGTCTTCAAATCTCTTAACGTCTCTTCCCTTTCTCAGGCCCCTGGGCCCAATTTCAGTTCCTCTCTCTAGAGGTTGCACGAATCCTATTTGTATTCTGACCTGTGATACTGAAGGCCTCAGTTTTGGCATGGTCAGTTTGGAGGCCTGCGCGCAGCACGTGTGAATATAAAAGGGGCCTGGTTATCAAATCTGAACAGTTTTTGAAGGATCCCAGCGCCATCCCCTTAGAAGTGATGGCTGCCTCGGTATTTCAGAATCTATTGGGGGACTTAAGTATCTGAACTTAGATAAGAAATATGCTGACATGGGTTTACATGGATATTTAAACCAGTGGGTGCTTTCTTCTTTCCCCACCTCTCATATTTACCGACTGAATTTTGCAACCCCTACCCTTGACCTCTTTGATCATGTTTCTTCTGAGAAGTACATGAAGCAACGATGTTTAAGAGTTTTCTGACGTTAAACCTTCCTTCAGGGTCAGTCCGAGCTGAGGATGAAGTCGATGTGGATGGTACAGTGGAAGAAGATTTGGGTAAAAGTAGAGAAGGCTCCAGGACAGATGATGAAGTAGTACAGAGGTTTGTGTTCTTCTGAAACTACACACATAAGCCCTTGGGAACCCTGGAATACTGTAGCTTCTTTTGTATCTCTTCTTCAGAGGTGCAGATGATGTTTAAGCCTCCAAATTGAAATATGTAAAAAACAGAGAAAACATTAGGTGTAACAAGTGTGTGCACACATAGATCTCCTAATTTGCTTGTAAGAATGGCTGGTCAAAATGGAATGAATTCCTTTGAAAACTGTTTTTATAACTAGATTTTTGTCAGTTGAGCAGTGTTTTCATTCGGCCTCTTAGGACATTAAATTTTGGAGACTTGTGGAAGCCAGAGTTTACCAGGCAGAGGGACAGCCCCATGTGAGGGAACAGAAGGGTGACTTTGGTTTTTTAGTAAGGGGAGATTGGGTTCATTTTTCTGACAATTTTAAGCACAGAGTATTTCCAGCTTGGTGTTAAAGGTAACCTACTACTGTGGTAAAATAATAATGAGATGGTAGAGTAGTAATATTTTATTAAGGTTTCCATTTTACCCATTAACCCTTAAGAAACCACGGTGGTCTCATCACAGATTTGTATTTTTGGAGGGAACTAAGCAATGCATATTAGTTTATCAAATTTATTTCCTTAGAGAGGAAGAAGCTATTCAGTTGGATGGATTAAATGCATCCCAAATAAGAGAACTTAGAGAGAAATCAGAAAAGTTTGCCTTCCAAGCTGAAGTTAACAGAATGATGAAACTTATCATCAATTCATTGTATAAAAACAAAGAGGTAAGCAACATGATTATCATACTGTTATTTTGCTTCTGTATGCTAGCATACTTGTTTACTTTCATAGTAAATGTGCTTAGACAGTAATTCCAGGCAAGTAGTTGGTGAAGTTTAAAAACTCATTATGTGCAAGAATGGCTACTAGATACCTATTTGTGTGTGCTTTGGTGGGGGTGGAGGATGATATTTCCCCTATTTTCTTTTTCCCTTTACCCTCTAATTATGTTAATGGCCTGCAAATAGTTGTGAGTCTCAAAGGCAGTCACAAACTAAGGCTCACATATTGCAAACATATACATCACTAGGAGGAAAATAGAACATTACTGCTCTTACCAGTGCAGGTGTCCCTTATAGTTGCTTTGTGTAAAGAGCTGTACCTCCTTTTACCAAGAGAGTAAAGCCACCTCTGTACCATAAGAAGTCTAGTTCTTAAAGAGTGCTTTTTCAGAGTACAGAGGATAAATAAAGTAAGTTAGACATTAAATTTTATGTCTCATATATCTTGAGGTTAATCTAAGTGTGTGTTAAATCTGGCTTCCATTTAGATTTTCCTGAGAGAACTGATTTCAAATGCTTCTGACGCTTTAGATAAGATAAGGCTGATATCACTGACTGATGAAAATGCTCTTGCTGGAAATGAGGAATTAACAGTCAAAATTAAGGTAAGCTTAGAACAATTTTCTTTTAAAGTAGAAATAATCCTTAGAAATAGAGAATCCATATCAGTCAAGATAGGCTAGGTTATGAGGCAGTAACAATTAATTCCCAAGTGTTACGGACTTAAATCAGTGGTCAGCAGAGTATGGCCTGGGGTCAAATCCAACCTGCTGCCTGATTTTATAAATAAAGTTTTATTGGAACATAGCCATGCCTGTTTGTGTATTATCTGTGACAGATTTTGAGAGAGACCGTATGGCCTGTAAAGCCTAAAATACTCTCTGGCCCTTTTCCATAAAAAGTTTGCCAACCCCTGGCTTAAATCATTAATCACAGGCTGCCTGTGGCCTTTGGTTTGCATCATCCTCACTCTAGGACACAGGCTGATTGAGCAGCCGCCATCTGGAGTGTAGCTGGTTGCCATGGTGCAGAGAAAGCTTGGAGGGTCTCACATCAATTAAAGGCTCCAGCCTGAAAGCCACACTCCTGACTCCTTCTTGCAACTAGTGACATGGCCTTATCCAACCGTAAGTGGAGGAAGTATGTGCCTTCTGTATTTCTGGAAGGCAGAGGGCGGGGAGTATTTAGTGAATGAACATTGATCACAGATTCCAAAGACAGAAGTCATTCAAGTTTTGAACCCTTTTATTTTCAATCAAAGATACAGGCAAAACATAAAATTTTATTTTTCTTTAATTTTTTTTTGTAAATAACTTGTTTTGTTTCGGTCTGTCTCTGCTCTTCAACTTTTAGACCAGTATCTGTCCTCTTTATGTTGATACTTGATCAAATACACTGAACTTAAAAATTATTCTCTATAAAGAAAGATGCTTGTACTTTAGATGTGCACTTTCTGAAAAGGCCATAACATACTGTATGGAGGAAAATAACTCAGTTTTGTTTTCTGTATTGGAATTGATGTGACCCAAAGCTTAGTAGTTTCTCAACCAGTATTTATTTTTTCGTATTTACTTTACATACCATGAGTATTAAGCATAACTATCTTGTTCTTATCTTGGTTTTAGTGTGACAAGGAGAAGAACCTGCTCCATGTCACAGACACTGGTGTAGGAATGACCCGGGAAGAGTTGGTTAAGAACCTTGGTACCATAGCCAAATCTGGGACAAGCGAGTTTTTAAACAAAATGACTGAGGCACAAGAAGATGGCCAGTCAACTTCGGAATTGATCGGCCAGTTTGGTGTCGGTTTCTATTCTGCCTTCCTTGTAGCAGATAAGGTTATTGTCACATCGAAACACAACAACGACACCCAGCACATCTGGGAGTCCGACTCCAATGAATTTTCTGTAATTGCTGACCCCAGAGGAAACACTCTAGGACGGGGAACGACAATTACGTGAGTATTACTTATTCCTAATCAGAATGATTCCTAATGAAAATTAATAGTTGTAGTGAGAATCTTGACTCTCCAGTTCTGATTCTGAGCGAACTGCTTATCCTGGGCCTTAATTTCTTTGCCTGTAAAATGAGGAAATTGAACAGTTCTCATTACCTGAAGAAATACTCAGAGGACCAGACCCAGAATTATGATGACTGCTATCCAGGGAGGGCGTAAAGTAGGAAGGGTTGGCTCTTCCAGGGAGAGGGCAAATTGAAGGCCTCACAGAGAGGTTGCTTGGTCCAGGTTTTCCAGGTAAGCAAGACTTAGAAACGTAGTGTCAGTCTGTGAAGTATCATGGATAAAGGCATGGAGGCACAGCATGTTTACAGGGTGAAAGGAATTCCTTTCAGATGGTGGCAGTTACTGCCAGAATTTTTAATTAACTTTTCTAAGATTTTCTGAAGGTGGTGTGGAGCATGGCAGGACTGGATAAGAAGAGACTCTGGGTAACTGTTGAATAGAATCAAGATAGTAACCAGAGTTGGGGGCAGCTTGGAGAGATCAGGTACAGATAAAAGGACTCAAAGTTATGAAAGTTCTTTGGAAGAAAATGTCTTATTGAAGGATAGTTATAAGTTACTGAATTTGAAATGGAATTTGTTTTAAGCCAGTAACTTGTTGGTGTAGATAGGTGGATCTTCGGCCCAGTATCTCCTGGTGCTTATAGCACCGTGAAGTGTGAAGTGGACAGGGCGACAGGGCGGCTTTCTGCCTCTCCACGGCCACCCCCACCCCCCCCATCTTAGAGATGAGGAAATTCTAATTTAGAAGTCAGTTTCCCAGTTCTGCCAAGTGAAAATGTGCCTACAGCCTCAATATTTTTCTTAATTTTGTTTAAAATTTTCTCAACATTAAGGATTTTTAAATATTCAAGTAGAAAACAAGCATATATATCATTTTGACCAATTTTCATCTCAGAAGACATTTCTTGTCTACATTGTCACAGATGTTCCTTTAATGAAAACTAATTAGATAACTGCATTTTAGTACTTTCACTAATTTACTGTTCCAAATTTACCTTTCTCTACCTTTGTTGTTAACATTCACATCTCCTGACCTCTTTAGCAGGCATCGGTAATAGTTATACCCTAGTGCCCTCTGTGTTAGGTGGTAGAAGAATACAGGTAAATCACATCTTAACTAAAAAGAGAGAGAAAACAATGTCCCAGGAGGTGCTGATGTCTTAGGTTGCTAAGAGACAGGTGAGGTATCTAGATGTAAGCTCCATGAGAGCAGACACTTTGTTGACTACTCCATTCCTGTAGCCTAACGCTTGACTGGCAGATGTTTGTGTGAATGAATAAGGGTCATCAGGATGGTTTAATGCAGTAGCGTGGATCCCTCAATGAAACCGTACAACAGGTTCTCCTTTCTTTGGGCAAAATTGCATTTTTTCTCCAACCCCTTTTTGGCCACCATTCACTCACCAGATAGTCATTTGCGTGCCTCTTACCTGCTAGGGTTTAGGCAGTGGAGAATAAGACAGGTGCTGTCCCTGCTTTCACATGGCTCATTCTACTAAGGAAGAAAAACATGAAATAATTGCAGAGTGGCAAATGCCAGAAAGAAAGCTAGAGGCCACTTCCCTTGTTAGGTCTTTCTGAAATGGTGATAAGTTAGGTTCAGATATTCTAGGCAGCCAGCATGGCATGTTGGAAGTTCCAGAGGCAAGAGGCCCATTTGAGAAACTGCAAGTCTGGAGTGGCTAAAGGGAAAAGCAGTGGGAAGGCAAGGAAATGACACGGTCCAGATCTTGCCCTACATACATAAGACTTCATCTTATATTTGTCCAATAAAGTAGAAGCCATCAGGCAATTTAGTTTCCTACCTGCTTCTTCTATTTGTACTCCTAAATTAGCCACCACTGTACCCATCTGAGAGATTTTTGTGAGGATTAAGTGAGATGATGAAATTAGCATCCTGTAAATGCTATGTGATAAAATTGCTTCTGTTCCTCCTAATACCATGAGGAAGTGTTCACAATTCTCTCTACAGCTAGTCTCTGTTTCTCATCTGTTGTCTTTCATGCTGTCTCCTCAGAGACTAAGCATAAATTAATTCCTACCGCATCTTTTAAAGTCAGCCTTTCCCGAGTACCTTCCTCTTTCCCATCGAAGTGTAATGTGTTGGAGTCAGTCTGGGAGGAGAGGCAGGTATGCCATGCCTGCTTTCTAAGCTGTCAGGCACACACTCATTTTCTCTCCCCTCTACAGTTGAGCCTCTCAAAAAAGCACACTTGCCTTTGCTGTTACTTCACCTTCTGTTCACACCTTAGCCCACTGTATTTTGACTTTATCTACCACCTTTCCATGAAATAAGTTACCAGTAATCCTAGTTGCTAAATCCAGTGGATTCAGATTTATTTTAATTGGCATTGCTCCCAGCAATAGATTCTCCTTTTTTCATAGTTTTCCTTTTGTGTTTTCTACAGTTTGCTTTCTACTGCTCACTCCTTAAAACAATCCACTCAGTACCTAGCTTCTGTGACCCTGCATATCTATTTTTAATTTTCTTTGCCTATTTCTTAAATATTGATGTTTTCTTTCTTCAGAAGTTGAGTTTCAGCCCTTTCTCTTTATCATGTGTTCCTTGTACAGTCTTAACCATGGTCATGGATTCAGGTTCCAGCTCCTCCTCAGGGTTCTCTAATCTATATTCTTAGTCTAGACCAGGAGTCAGCACACTTTTTCTTAAAGGGCCAGCTAGTAAATGGTTTAAGCTTGTAGATCTGTCAGATGTCACAACTCCTAATCTACCTTGAAAGCAGCTGTAAACAATATATGATGAGGTTGTATCCCAATAAAATTTCTTATGGGTACTAGCCAGAGTTTGCCAACCCCTGGTCTAGATCTCTGCTGGGCTCTGTGCTCATGTGTCTAATTGCCTCTTAAACACCTCTAAGATGTCTAACCATCAGCTTCAATTTGCATCCAAAACTGATACAACTCTCCACCAAATCCACCAACCCTGGACCACTAATATGTATGCACCAAGACCAGCGATTTAGTCACCTCAGTAGGCTGTGTCATCATGTACTATCTACTCGTTGGCAAGTGCTGTTGAACTATAAGCTTTTTGAGGCAGGGAGGGAACCATGGATACAACATTCCCCATATTTACTGGGAGCAAAAACATCAAGATATGGGCTATGTTGTGATTTTGGTATTGTAGTTATCTAAGCCAGTGCTGTCCAGGAGAACTCACTCTGGTAGAAATGTCCTACTGCTGCTCTGTCCAGTCTGGCAGCCACTAGCCACATGTGACTGTCAACTTGGAATGTGACAGTGCAACCAAAGAACTGACTTTGACTTTTATCTGAAGTCACAAGTGACTAGTGACTGCTGTTTTGGATAATGTGGATATAAACAATAGTTCAGATTAATTTTCTATCTATTTTTAAGGTACTTTTTTTTAGGGGTTTGCTGTCTACAATAATCATTTGATTTCTAGAGTAGGTATCAGAGTACATATGATTCCACTTTTCTCCACAATATTTTAGTGATTTCCCACCTTGAGCTATCTTAAGATTTCAATTCTTCAAATGAAAAAAAAAACCCAACACATTCAGATTGTTGGGAACATTTTCATTTTCTACTTGGAACTAAAGTTACTTTCCCCTTGAAGTGCAAGGAAGATTCTTCCTTTCACCATACTCATATTTGGTATATTTAGCTCACAAACCTTTACTGGTAATGAGTTCTTCATATGAAAAATGGGGACATTGTGGGTTATATACAGAACTGCTATTAGTGTCATGTAGGTATTTAGACAAATTTACAATCAGATCTTTTAAACCATGTCTCTCTAAACGTCTTATTTTCCTTACAGCCTTGTTTTAAAAGAAGAAGCATCTGATTACCTTGAATTGGATACAATTAAAAATCTCGTGAAAAAATATTCACAGTTCATAAACTTTCCTATTTATGTATGGAGCAGCAAGGTAAAACTATATGAATAAAATAAATATTACTTTGGCATATATTTAAGTACTTAACACTCAAAGAATCAAGGTTAAATGTGGTTCTTTCAGTACAGGATACTCTCAGGGTTTTCTTACTGAGGACCAACTTTTTGAGCTGTAATTTTGTTTCATATTCTGTAGATGAAATCAGCATTATTAAATGAATTTAACCATAATTCTACTTTAATAGACTGAAACTGTTGAGGAACCCATGGAAGAAGAAGAAGCAGCAAAGGAAGAAAAAGAAGAATCAGATGATGAAGCTGCAGTAGAAGAAGAAGAAGAAGAAAAGAAACCGAAAACTAAAAAAGTAAGTCTGGTTCATTTTCCTACTTAAAATATTATTTAGGATTTGTTAGAGAAAACAGAAAACCCAAGTATGCATCGAGTTTTCGAGGTAAGCTTCAGTCCATAGCGGTCTTTTTTTAAGTAGTGAGTCCGTAGGCCCAACTTTTTAAAACGAAGGACTCTGTGCGTGTGTGTGTGTGTTTTCTCTCTAAAGTTTTAAGTAGCAAATGCAGGTCGTTTTTATGAACAGTTTTCTGACTTCTATATATTACCCAGGACTGGTAGCTTATGATATGTTTTGAATTTTAAAATCTTAAAAAGCTTTTTTGCATTTTCTTTTGTCATATAAGTATTAATATAAAATTAGTTCTCTGGCCTGCTCAGGTAGCAGAGAAGATAGAAGGAATGGTGGTGGGTTTTGAGGATTATTTATTATAAGATGTTGGATTTCTGTAAGTCATGAAATAGGAATATATAATATGTGTATCCTTCTAACATCAGCAGGTATTTTCAAGAAATAACATTTTAGCTAGTTAAAAAATAACTTGAAAAAACCTTAATTGGATTTTTATCCATTATAATGATGACCATTTGCCTTTATTGTATTAAATATCAGTCTTAAGTGTTGCGAGAGATACTATTTTGAAAATTTTTGATCCAATTGGCAGGAATCATACTATAATAGAAGTTCCGTTTGGCACTTCATATATTAATTTATTTTGAAATATTCTAAAGCTATGGTTACCACTAGTATAAGTATTGATACCACCAGTATAACTGCTAGGAAAGACTAAATAAATACTGTAACTTCAGGTTGAAAAAACTGTCTGGGACTGGGAACTTATGAATGATATCAAACCAATATGGCAGAGACCATCAAAAGAAGTAGAAGATGATGAATACAAAGCTTTCTACAAATCATTTTCAAAGGTAAATATTACTTTAGAATAATATGACCATGAAACATTATTAAGTCAAATATGTTTAAAAGTTTTATAACTATTTCAACACAACTGGTTTTCTTTTTAACCCTGTATATTTTATAGTATGGATAAAAAAATTTTGTTCTGAGAAGGAATCTGTAGGCTTCACCAGATCGCATAGGGGTCTGTGCTACAAAAAAAGATTAAGAATTACCTACATAGGTAGATGCTTGATTTCCACTACAGGACCTGTAGGACATAAAGTTATTATTATGAATGATGATTATTCTTTATTATAATAGCCAGGTTATTGAGTGGCTTTTAACATAAACTTAAAGAGCTTGTTTACAACATCAAACGTCTATTTTGAGGTCATATGCTTAGGAATAATTACTTAATCTGTTTCCTTGCCTGGTTTTTTTTCCTTCTTTTACTGCTCTCTTGTAACTCTTAGGATCCAAAACTAGCATTGACTAAATTGTTTGAAGTTAATATTTTCCCAAACAGCATTTTGTACAAAGTAGAACAGTTTAATGGACATAGCATGGCTAAATGAAACTTAATATTCTTTGATTGTATGTTCTTTACTCTTTATTCCATATGTTGATTTGTTACTTAACCACTTTTATTTTCCTTACATGAACATCCAGCCATCTTTTAAGCTTTACCTCTAAAAACTTTCCCTTAGTTCTGTCTCTACTTTTATACATATGAACTCTGAAGTCCTAATGTATATAAAAGGTACTTTCATCTAGGGCAGCTATATTAGAAATATAGTGAGAACAATGTATAATTTTAAGTCTTTTTGAAGCCACATTTTTTTTTAAAGTTCAAACAGGTGAAGGTTAGCTTTTAATAATGTTTTATTTAACCCAGCATACCCAATAGTATTGTTTCCACATGTAACCAGTATAAAAAATTAATAGAGTTGTTTTCTTTTTGTTTTTATTATTTGGTTGGGTGTTTGTTTTTGTACTGTGTCTTCAGAGTCTGGTGTGTATTTTACATTCACAAGCACATTTCAGGTGGACTAGCTACATCTCACGTGCTCAGGAGCCACATGTGGATACAGTAATGGCTATTGCAGAAATTTCTGTTCTTATGCTTTGTAGCTGTTTACTTAACATACCTCTTTTTATCAGCTGCTGCAGTCCAAATTTCATGGAAGAAGTCTGTTCCTGAGTACTTTTTCGGTTGAACAATACACTCGGGGGGTGTTGTATATTATTTTGTCATTTGGACAGGATGGTGGTTTTTCTGTCTTGCTCTCTCACATGTGTGGAACCTAGAATCATCCATTCTTCCTCAAGTTTAGGAAGTAGAATAGTATTATTGACAGTCATCATCAAAACAACCATGGTCAGTCAGTTAGAACAGTCAGAAGTGCAACCAGTCATTCTACCCCACTCCCCCTTTTTGGTAAGGCAGCTCTTTTGTTAGTTAAATGTTAAACTGAATGTGTACCAAGGGATAAATTGCTTAGCCTTTGCATTGCCTTCCTCCTGTGTCTTGTTAATGACTAAGATAACAACTTTCTAGGAAAGTGATGACCCCATGGCATATATCCACTTTACTGCTGAAGGAGAAGTTACCTTCAAATCAATTTTATTCGTACCTACATCAGCTCCACGTGGTCTGTTTGATGAATATGGATCCAAGAAGAGCGATTACATTAAGGTGAGTTTTTAAATAATATAAATTGAGTTTAAAATTTGAAAGTAAAATTTCTAGAAAGTAACCTTTTCTTTTTTGGTCTCCTAGCTATATGTGCGCCGAGTGTTCATCACAGACGACTTCCATGATATGATGCCCAAGTACCTTAATTTTGTCAAGGGTGTTGTAAGTATCTGGAGATTATTGGTTGGGGGGCGGTCTGGAAGGGATCTTTTGATTTATTTGATTGGTTAGTTTTGTTTTTCCCTAGTTTCTATTGCTCACTGAACTGTCTTTTGCCATCTGAAGGTGGACTCAGATGATCTCCCCTTGAATGTTTCCCGTGAGACTCTTCAGCAACATAAACTGCTTAAGGTGAGTCTGGGAAGAGACTGGCCACTTTGCTTTTTGATTGGGCTTCAGAGGACAGGCTGTATTAGTGGAGTCACCAGGTTTTGAGACTAGTCCTTGGCTCTTCTAATGAAGAACTTAATTTTACTCTGGAATGATCAAATCCTTAGAATCTGATTCTTTTTACAACATTTTATAATAAAAATTTTTGAACATACAGAAAAGTTGAAAGAATTTGTGTGGTGAAAACCCATATACCCACTACCTGGTCTAAAGTTAGAAGATAAACATTAAAGCAATCTTGTGACTGTTTCCACTGACAACTTAAGTTTCTGCTCAGTCTCATACAGGAATGCTCACTGTTCCTACCCCTTAGTAAATGCCAACGTCGTCGTATCTTTCACTACTGCTCCCCTGCTACCTTACATATTGTAGGTTCTCAAAAGTTTGAGATAAAGTTCTCTAATCAGTTATTCTTTAATTTTGTTAGGTGATTAGAAAGAAGCTTGTCCGTAAAACTCTGGACATGATCAAGAAGATTGCTGATGAGAAATACAATGATACTTTTTGGAAAGAATTTGGTACAAACATCAAGCTTGGTGTGATTGAAGACCACTCAAATCGGACACGTCTTGCTAAACTTCTCAGATTCCAGTCTTCTCATCATCCAAGTGATATTACTAGTCTAGACCAATACGTGGAAAGAATGAAGGAGAAGCAGGACAAAATCTACTTCATGGCTGGGTCCAGCAGAAAAGAGGTGAGGTGAACTTGACCTAGTTCTGGTATGCAGCTGGGGATTTATAGCCAGCTCTTGAGGGAAAAAAAGGAAAACTTAATTGTAATTATAAGCTGAAGTAGTTGAGGCCTAGTCAGTCACTGGCAGGAAAAAAGTCATTTGTATTCTCTGCACCTCTTAATTCTCCACTTGTAAGATGGGGTTGCTAGTGTACACACACACCCCCACACCCACACCCCTACTAGGAAGAACAGGTATACCAAGGCCGGCTTGGAAATTTTTGTACTTCTCTTAATTTTATAGGCTGAATCTTCTCCATTTGTTGAGCGACTTCTGAAAAAGGGCTATGAAGTGATCTATCTCACAGAACCTGTGGACGAATACTGCATTCAGGCTCTTCCTGAGTTTGATGGGAAGAGGTTCCAGAATGTTGCCAAGGAAGGAGTGAAGTTTGATGAAAGTGAGAAAAGTAAGGAGAGTCGTGAAGCAATTGAGAAAGAATTTGAGCCTCTGCTCAGTTGGATGAAAGATAAAGCCCTCAAGGACAAGGTACTCCAGAAATTAGAAGTAGTGAACATTTTAGCAGCTACATTTTAAAAAATTGTTTGTCAGCAAATTAAGCTTTACAACTGGTTACTTTTGTAACCATTAAAAGTTGTACAGAATAACACTTAATGTTGTGGTTAAATTATTGGGAGGACAAACTTCAAGTTTACGAACTACAATGAATTAAAAGGATAGTAGCGATTATTCTGTAGGTGGGTATTATTTTTGAAAGTTTTCTTTGACTTAATATTGCTTTTGTAATAGTTTAAATTTTTACAGGTTAAATTCAAGTTTTATGTTTTTAAAAGTTGATGTTTATTTTTTTCTGACTGAAAAAATCAGATTATTAAATGACAGTTTCCTAGAAATCTGAATGAGAGGTACTTTTATGATCTGCCTGTTTATGCTCTTAAGTGAGGAGTCTTTAAGGAGTTGACGTGCAATTACTTACTGGCCTTAACTATTGATATTTATATATACCTAACTTTTGCTTTCTTATTCTAAGATTGAAAAGGCTGTGGTATCTCAGCGCCTGACAGAGTCTCCTTGTGCTCTTGTCGCCAGCCAGTACGGGTGGTCTGGCAACATGGAGAGAATCATGAAAGCTCAAGCATACCAAACGGGCAAGGACATCTCTACAAAGTAAGCACCCTGGCGAAAGTCCCTGCCAGCATGGTAGCTCTTGTCCAGCCTCCTTTACATAATGCCAGCTTCTGTACAAAGAACTGATGCGGTTCAAGTGTCTACCACTGCCTACTACTGTTTACAAAGGGATTCCTCCTACGTTAGATTGCTAAAGAAAAGGTCTTGGACTTGGGATTTATTTTATAGTAGTTTATATACAGATGGAAATTTTCTTAATCTGTTACACATATTGTCTTTAAGTATTAGATTGTATGCTTGCCTTGGTATCTGGACTTCTTTTACATTTTTAGATAATGGTTACAGATGAAGGTAATGACAATTATATTTCTCAAATGAGTTAAATACTTTTTAACTACCTCTCCCAACGCCAACCTGTATGCTCCATGAAGTAAAGGGTAAAGGATGCTCAAGTTAACAAGTATTTGAACTTGAGGGCTAAGTACTAGAGGTACACTAGGTCTTCAGTACCCTTTATTTAAAAAATAAATATATATATATTTCAAGTTTATATTTTAATATAACAGCAATGGCTTTGAAAATGACTTCTTTGTTGCTTTTATTCTCTTCTACCTGGAATATCTCCGTACAGCTACCTAATCATCATACTTTTTTTTCCCCCAGGCCTAGCTTAAGAGTTCTTCTCATAATTGTAGTTTCTATCACCACAATCCCAAAACTCCATTTAAAAATACATCTGTAATATACTTCATAATGAACATGACTCATCAGTGTGTAATATTTATAAAATAAAATGCTGAAATGCTGTCTTACATGTCTTGTCCCCTGACTAGATGATAATGTCAGGTGGAAAACGGGTTTCTGCTTATATCCCACTGTGACACTATAGTGGCCATTTAAGTAATGTCCATATATTTCAGTCATTTATTAATAGAAAGTTACCTTCTAAACATCTGAGCACCTACTGTGTGTGTATACTGGTGCTCTAAAGTAGACGTCGCTGCTGTCCTTTGTGACATTCAGACTAGTCAGGATGGTCATAATCCTCTAAGCCCTGCATGTATAGCAGGTCTATCAAGATAATAGGGAGAGCTGGTCCTCCTCTCTGTCCTTGGCATGTAGCTGTAGGAGGGAGAACAGTCACAACTGACGGTAGAATGCTAAAGATGAGGAAGGTATACTCAGAATGCATTGGGAACTGAGCTCAGAGGAAAGAAGCAATTTTTCTCAGAACCATATAGGTTAAGGCAGCACAAAGAAGGTGTGATTTGAGCAGCACCCAGAGGCTGCCTAGAAGTTGCAGAACTATGGGAGACACAGCTGCAGTTAAGATAGTGAACACATTTAGAGGGATAAACAAGACATTAACTCAGTTCATCCACTCAACAAAGGCCCTGGGATTCATTAGTAAATAAAAGATTTCTCTTTATTATCCTCTTTCATCTAACCATGCACATTTCCCTTTAAAAGCGAAAGCCTGATGTAACAATATATAATCATGTCTTAATTTTTCGAAGAATTGTTCTCTGTAATTATGAAAGTTAGTAACAATATGGGAAATGTATGGACCTTAAAATTTGGTATATTTGTTAATGTTCATTTTTACTTCTTAACAGTTATTATGCCAGCCAGAAGAAAACATTTGAAATTAACCCCAGACATCCACTGATCAGAGACATGCTTCGACGAGTTAAGGTGAGCACTGTCACAGCCATACTCCTTTGTCTTTTAATTTGAACACTTTGGACCCTTTAATATTAATCAAGTGTGACATCTTCCATTTCAGGAAGATGAAGATGATAAAACAGTTTCGGATCTTGCTGTAGTTTTGTTTGAAACAGCAACACTGCGGTCAGGATACCTTTTACCAGACACTAAAGCGTATGGAGATAGAATAGAAAGAATGCTTCGTCTCAGCTTAAACATTGATCCTGATGCAAAGGTTTGAAATAATTTATTGAATGTTTGAATCCCCAGCGTCACACACTATGCTAGAAATTGAGAAATTCCCTTTTACTTCCTTTTTTTCGGTCTGTCTCCCTTTGTTAGCTTGACTGCTAACTCTAATTAGAGGATTTACTCTGCAGCTCTGGATAAACAGGAGTGAAGTTAAATACGATCTTACACATTTAAGTGAGCAAAGTGAAAATAGATCCAAAGCATCTGATGCGTTAATGGGCTCGTAAATGTTGCCCTTAGGTGGAAGAAGAACCCGAAGAAGAACCTGAAGAAACAGCAGAGGACACCACAGAAGACACAGAGCAAGATGATGAGGAAGAAGTGGATGCAGGAATGGATGAAGAAGAACGAGAAACAGCAGAGGTAGAGCAAACCACCAATGGGACTTGCATTTTTAGTTCCTGCAAATTTAAGACTGTTACTGAAGTCAGATTTACAGAAATCTGCCAAGAGATAGGCATATGATATCAAATTCAAAAGCTGGAGCAAATCACTTTTTTCTTTAAATTGTGTTTTATTCCTAGTTTAGCCATCCATTCTTGAGATGCTTTTAAACAGATGTTCCTTAGCTCATGGTGCTTCCATGTTCTTTGTGCTTCTGCCCTAACTATAAGTACGTTAGAGGATATTTTAAGTTTTTGATTGTTTGTGTTCAGGCACTACTGGTCTTGGTGGGTTCTAAGTTATTTTGCAGATTAGCAAAGTGAGGTTCTAGCCTACAGCTCAAGTAATGGAACCGGGCTGAGCCCATTTCAGTTGTTTTTTCCGTACATGAACCTTCTGTGAGCTAAGGTTTACTGTGCTAGTTTTTAATGTCTTCTGATTTTTCTGTTTTCACAGAAATCTACAGCTGAAAAAGATGAACTGTAAATTATACTGTCACCATTTGGATCCCGTGTGGAGAAGGAATGTGAAATTTAAGTCATTTCTTTTGGGAGAGACTTGTTTTGGATGCTCCCTGCCAGCCCCCTTCTCCCCTGCACTGTAAAACGTTGGGATTGTGGGTCACAGGAAGACGTGGGTTTTTTTAGTTGAATTTTTTTTAACATTCCTCATGAATGTAAATTTGTACTATTTAACTGACTATTCTTGGTGTAAAATCTTGTCATGTGTATAAAAATAAAAAAGATCCCAAATACTCAGTGTCTTGCCTATCTTCATTATTCATTTTAGAACTACCTGATAATTTTTTTCTTCCAGTTTTGTTGTAATAATTGACCTTCAGCACTGTTCAAGGTGTAAAGCATAATGACTTGACTTGCATACATCATGAAATGATTACCACAATAAGTAGTGAACATCTGCCATCTCATATAGACATAAAATAAAAGAAAATATATATATGTATGTTTTTTTAAATCATGTGTCTTGGATATTCCTCCTTACAAAAGAAATTCATACTTAAAAATGGTTTGTTTTTGTTTTTTAGTTATTTTTAAAAATCACCCATAGAAGGAAGAGATACTCTTCCTTACATGAGAATTTCAAATAGTACCTGTAGATGCTTCCCCTTCTAGGAGGTGGAACTTAATCCTCCTTTCCTTTTTGAATGTAGGCTGGATTTGATGACTGTCTAGAAGGGGAAAACAGTGGCTATAGCAGAGAAATCTGGCAGATGCTACCTTAATAACCAAGTGATCAAGGTTAGTATTACCAGTGATGTTACGTACCCCCTGATGTGATGAGGAGGGTACTTCACCCTGGTGTTCTTTTTAAAAAACTCATAACCTCAACCTAGAGTATGTGAAGAGTACTCTTCAAGTTTTTCAAGGTCAAAACCAAAGAGAGTCCCAGACTGGAGGAGACTGGAGACACAGCAACTAATTGCAATGCTGGTAACCTGGGTTAAAGCTTGTGAAATCCATTCTGAGGTATAGCTCACTGGTTTCTTAGCTCTGGCATATGTAATATGGTCAAGTAAGATGACAGCGTTTATGGGATCAGGGATACAGGAATTCTGCTGACTTTGCAGTTTCCCTGTAAGTCTAAATTTATTGCAAAATCAAAAGGCTATCTTAAAAGTCAGCTATAATCCTACCACAGATAAAACTATAGATACTGAGTGAGGATCCTCATTGAGCTGTTGTTTACTTTGTTTTGAAATGTGTTATTTATGGGAGAAACAGTTTCTCTAATTTCACTAATAGCCATCTGAAATGGGGTTTCTGCGTTTTTTTTTAAATGGCTAGGGAGAGAAAATCTTAGTTGCATATTCAAAGGTCATGGTATGTAATAAAGTTCTATGGAACCTAATTTTAAGTACTATAGAGTTGTCGGGCACTTCAAAATTTTCTTGATAATTTAGGACCCTTTCTGGGCATCTCATAATTTTTGTTCACTATGTACTTCCTATCCCTCCCCACCAAACTCTAGGATTAGGTTGTAATAATCCCTTTGAAACTTCTAGATATCTACCCTACTTGACTGTGTGTCTTTTTAACAATCTGTGCTGCTGCTTTTCCCTTTTAAGAGAATGGGAGCTCATTCATAGAGAAACATGCTATTAATTAAGGTACAGTTTCCTTTCATGATCCAGTGTTATTAGTTATTAACTAGCTATTGTAGCATTCGTTTCCAATTTTTTGGCCACTGTAAATGACTACTTTTAATGAAAATTGTTACTATATAAAAGTTAAAGCTATTGGGTTGCATTAAACTTGTGACATCCATCTAAAACTTTTGCTGCTCAGAATCTTCCAGTTACAAATTCTAAATTTCCACTGTTACCATGAGGGAGCATAAAAAGCATCATACTCCCTCAGGTTGTGGTCAAAACAAGCAGCTATTCCACACACACCTTACACCGTCACTGTTTAACCGGTCTGATTTAATTAGCAAACAGGTTGCAACTGGTCTATCTTGGACTTTTTCCCCCCACAGCTTCATTAAGGAATAATATTGGACTACTTTTAATATTTGGTTTTTGTTACAGATTTGGTTCCCCAGGAAGCACTGAGATGGAGTTCCATATGGAGGCTGCTTATTAAGGAGTGCCCATGAATCCACCTGTGGAAGGAAGAGAAATGGAACTGAGCAGAAGGAGAAGCTGAGCTGTAATGCAGGTACAAATAGCCTGTCAACCTTGAGGGAAGCTGAGCTAAAATGAGTCCCCTCAGAGTGGCCCAGTATGTCTGCATTGTGCTGAGTGGGCTGGACGCATAGCTCTAAGCAAGGCTGTGCTAGCTGAGGCCGTCCCCACAGGAGCTGGCAACTGAAGGAAGCTCAATGATAAGCACTCAGCCCTAGGGTGACATGCCTTTCCTTGGGAATCCAGATGCTACATTTCCACACCCACCACAATGTTTATTTTTCACAGTGAGGCTCAACTTTAAAAAAAGAAAAGAAATACACATCTTGGTTAAAATTACTTAGAATTAACATTTACTGAAATGATGGCATTTTTACTTTTGGTGCATTTTTATTTTAATAGCTATAAAGTTAATTTTTCACCTTCATGAAGGTGGGTTCAAATCAATAGCCAGACCACTCTACTTGTAAAAGGAAGGTATAGGGATGCTTTTATAGTATGGTCCACTGCATTCATCCATGGTATGAGGGTCCTCTCCTTGTGCACAAGCTAACCTCAAGGGGCAGGTCCTTTCTTCAAGCAAAGGGTGAACAGTGTCCCCAAGCCTTCATTCTGGAAAGTAATAAAGGGTTCCTCACTGGTATCTACAAAATGTGTATCAAAGCTCACCTATTTGGTGTTCATGTACTAAAGTTAATGGAGAACTAGAATTAGTAAATGTCCATTTAACAAGAAGAAAAACTCCACCTTCCAAATTCAATTGATAAAATTAGTTTGGAGTTAAAAAACAATGTTATTGTTGATTTATAGTAAATCAAGTACCCTTCCTGAAGCCTTTGAGAATTCCAACTCCTCGAGGAAGTTAGGCAACTGGATGAGAATTACTGAATTAATGCTTAAGAAAACATTTTTTAATTCTTTTAATTTAAAAGTCAAAATTTTTCTAGTTTGATATAAAGTCCTTGCAATGACAGCTGTGGCAAGCTTCACCATTTGTGAAGTATACAATTTTTTTCATGAAAAAAGTATACAGTTAATGGCAACTATGGAATTTGATCCAGAGAAGGTAAGTCTCATGCATAAGGTCACAATAAATTAAGTTTCAGCAAACAGCAATCAGTCTGAACTAAAAATTCCATCTTCTACCTCAGAATCCCAGGCCTTTTCCCCCTAGGGTGGGCTACAGCTCAGCTGTCACTAACAAAACTGAAGATCCACTTTGTGCTGGGAGCATGTGATAAGGTACCAAATGACATGCAGTGGAAAAGAAAAATCTTGATTATGAGGTTGGAAATAAACCATTTTGTTTAGTTGCTTTATACTGTTAAACTGAAAGGGGCATTGACTGTGGAGAATAAAACAAAAGCATTTTGTTTGCATTTAGGAATTTAGTATTTAAGATTTTAACACTGACCCTAAAGATCAATGTCATGTAGCAATTTGCTAACTGGCTAAGAAGTAATAGGCTTAGACATGATCTTTAAGAATGCAGAATTCCGAAAAACTTCTTTTGGAAAAATAGCCCTGAATACAAAGCTGAGTGCTTTATAAATTACTCTTGTCCTGCTTTTATAAACTCAGCAAAGGGCTAAAACGTTTGTATTAGTTTCCCAGGGCTGCTTTATGGTTATCCAAGTACCACTGTAACTAGATGGCTTAAAACAATAGAAATTTATTCTCACAGTTCTGGAGGCCAAAAGTCTGAAGTCCAGGTGTTGGCAGCGCCATGCTCTGAGACTCTCGGGAGAACCCTTCCTTGCCTCTTCCTAGCTTCTGGTGGTGACCACTGGCTTGTGGCTGCTCACTCCAATCTTTGCCTCTGTTGTCATCTGGCATTCTCCCTGTGTGTCTGTCTTTCCGTGGCATATTCCTCTTCTTATAAAAAGACACCATTTACACTGGATTAGGGTTCAGCCTAGTGACCTTATCTTTACTTAGCTACATTTGAAAAAACCCTATTTCCAAATACACATTCACAGGTACCAGGAGTTAGGACTTTAAGATCTTTTGGAGGGATACAGTTCAACTCATAATAATACTCATTTATCAGTTATTTTAAAATATATTTTATAAGAAATTAAATGCCAAAATGGTTTCTCAAATTAGGGGTAAAGAACTTGTCACAGTCCAAGTCACAATTGTTAATTTTGTTACATACACAATTCCAAAAGAAATTCAAATTTAAATATTTCAACTGAATTCAGTTTAGTATAAATAGTACTTTCCAATATTTAGAGAAATATTAACTTCACACCATAAGCATTCATGGTCAATGTCACTTTTACTATAGTTAATTTATAATTCCCCTTCGCTGTTATAGTCAAGCTTATTCAGAGAAATAAACCAGAATCATAAGGGCAGGAGACACTGCAAATAGTCTATCTCATATGATCTTCAAGACTAAGTATCAGACCACATTCAGGAAGCTGATATATAAGCTTTGGCAGTTTTTAAGAAACACTGGTCAAACCATAATTAAATCTCAATATGGATTAGTGAACATCTACTGAGCACCTCCTCTTGCAGTTAGCATTGTACTAGTTGCTTAAAAACAAGGAATTTGACTCATTAAATTTTTTAAATATGTATTTAATTCTCATAATATTATTCACAAAGTTCTTGGCAGAGTTGGATTTTGAGGTTCATGCTGTCTCTTTTTCAGTCCCAAAAGCTCTGTTTTGAGTTCTCCAGGCTTTGGTGGAATTTCAGGTATTGTCTATTAAAACAAAAACAAAAACAAAAACACACAAAAAAATAGATACCAGTGCTTTCTTTGACTATAATTAAATGTGACTTGAAAAACATCGAAGTAAAAAGTTAAAAAGAACAAAAAGTCCTCTGATACTCAATGATACATCTTTACTATGAGAACCCACAGCTGATCTAAGTCCCTTTCTAGCCCTATATTTATATGCCTCTATTATCCAGGCTATACCTTAAGTACTAGAGGAGTCAAAGAGGGAAACTTTGCATCAATATTAATGGACAACAAACCTACAGCCAGCATAATACTCAACAGTGAAAAGCTGAAAGCCTTCCACTAAAATCTGGAACAAGACAAAGAAATTAAAGATGACTTAAAGAAATGGAAAGATATCCCATACTCTTGGACTGGAAGAATTAATATTGTTAAAATGGCCATACTACCCAAAGCAATCTACAGATTTAATGCAATCCCTATCAAATTACCCAAGACATTTTTCACAAAAGTAGAACAAATAATCCTAAAATGTATATGGAAAAAGACCCAGAATTACCAAAGCAATATTGAAGAAAAAGAACGAGGCTGGAGGAATAACCCTCCCAGACTTCAGACAATACTACAGAGCTACAGTAATCAAACAGCATGGTACTGGCACAAAAACAGACATATGGATCAATGGAACAGAACAGAGAGTCATAAATAAACCCACAGACTTAACAGTCAATCTTCGACAAAAGAGGCAAGAAAATACAATAGAAAAAAGACAGTCTCTTTAGAGTGGCATTGGGAAAACCGGACAGTCGCATGTAAATTAATGAAGTTAGAACACACAGATCACAAATTTGAATAAGGGTTTCCTCACTGGAAAATTCATTCCTGCGCTATCCTGACTCTCCACCATGTGCCTGGCACAGAAGACAGTTACTAGGAATAAACTCATTTATTCAACAACATTAAGTGCCTATTACGTGGAAAGCATAAAGCTGTGGGCAAAAAAATACAAAACTGCCTTCAAAAAGGTGATCAGGAAAAGCCTGAGAAGGTGACCTTTTTTTTTTTTTTTAATTTGTAACAGCTTTAGTGAGATATAATTCACATACCATACCATTCATCTATTTAAATATTCAAGGGCTTTTGGTATACTCACAAAGTTGCACATCCATCACTACAATAAATTTTAGAACATTTTCATCACCCCAAAAAGAAACCCTAAACCCATTAGTCACCCCCATTTCCATACAATACCCTCCCCCACCACCCTGATCACCAAGCCACTGCCGTGTCTCCATAGACTTGCCTACTCTAGACATTTCATATAAAGGGTATCAAACAATATGTGGTCTTTTATGACTGGTGTCTTTCATTTAGCAGATTTCCAAAGTTCATCCATGTGGTCACATATATCAATATTTCATGCCCTTTTAGGACCAAATAATATTTCATTATAGGACATACCATATTTTATTTGTATAAATAAATATTTTATTTTATTGATTCTATTTATTATTCATCAGTTGATGGATATTTGGATTGTTTCCACTTTTTGGCTCTAATGAATAATACTTCTATGGACATTCATGTACAGGTTTTTGTGCAGATGTTTGTTTTCATTTATCTCGGGTATAACCTTAGAAGTGGAATTGCTGGGTCATATGGTCACTCTATGTTTGAGGAACTTCCAGATTGTTTTCCATAGAAGCTGTACCATTTTACATCCCTAACACCACTGTACGAGGGTTCTAATTTCTCCACATCCTCACCAATACTTGTCATTCACTGTTTTTTTTTTTAATTATAGCCATCATAGTGGTTATAAAGTGGTACCTTATTGTGGTTTTGATTTGCATTTCCCTGAGGGCTAATGATGCTGAGCATCTTTTCATGTGCTTATTTTCTAAAAAGGTGACTTCTGAACAAAAGACATGGAGGGGGATGAGAAAGCAGCCATAGAACTATCAGGAGTGTTTCAGGCAGATGGAACCACAGAAGTGGAAAACCTAAGGCAGCAATGTGCCCTTGTGTTCAAGGAAAAGCAAGGTGGTCAGCACAGCTGGTCCAAGTACTCAGCGAGGGGTTAGGAAGAGACAAGGACAGAGGGGAAAAGGGGCTGCAGAGATGGGAAGTCACTGGAGGGTTTTGAGCAGAAGAGTGACACGACCTGACTTAAGTAAAAAGATGGTGGTTTTGTTGAGAAGAGGCTGTCAGGGTGCAAGTGTGGAAGGCAGGAGATAGGACTGGAAGCTACGGCAATAACTGTGGGAGAGATGACCGACAGTGGCTTGAACTGAGTGGTAGCAATGGAGGTGGTGAAAAGTGGTGAGATTCTGGATATGCTTTCCAGATTAAGCCAGAGAGACTTGCTGTTACGTGCAGTATGAGAGGAGTTAAAGATGACTCCCAGGTTTTGGCCTAAACAACTAGAAGAATGGAGTCACCACCTACTGGGACAGAGCAGACTTCCAAAGAAGAGCAGGCGGAAAGCCAGGAGCCCAGCTGTAAACGTGTTCACCCACTGCACACCCAAGTGGAATTGTCAAGTGTGCAATTAATAACTCAACTGTACACTCACGGGAGAGGTCGAGGCTGAAGGTATAATTTTAGTATACAAGAAATAACTTATGCTTTGAGATAAGACGGGTTCACGGAAGTGAATACAGACAGAGAAAAAAAGTCAAGTACTGAGCCCTGAGGCCCACCAATGTTGGGAGATAAGGAGATGAAGAGGAAATAGCAAAGACTAAGAAACAGTGACCAAAGAGACAGAAGAAACAGGAGTGGAGCCCACAAGCCAATAGAAGTGTGAAAGGAGAGAATATTCCACTGTGTCGATAGATGCTGACGGGTTCAACGACAAAGTCTGCTAAAAAAGACCACAGGATTTAACAACATGGAGGTTGCTGGTGACCTTTAGAGGCATTTCAGTAAGTATCACATGCCTCCATCTCCCAACCTTCATGTGGCCTGTTCTCTCCTCCCTCTACACAGCCCCTCATACTGGCACTACCAAAATTCTTCTCATTGCCCAAGGCTCAAGTGACAAGGAAGATGACATGATTCCCTCCCACAATGCCTTTCCCACCACTGTTCACCCATCTCTGATCAGAATTAACCCAAAGGCCCCATATCATAATGATTTAGAGGCATATCTGTAGCCATCGGCTATCAGCTTATACTGTAAGGTCCCTGAGGAAAGGGACCACATCTTAATCTCCACCTTATTTCTTACAATGCTATGAGAATATCCCTCATAGCAAGAAGCAGTCAAAAAATGTGCTGAATGAAAAAAATCAACAGACTTTGCTCTAGACTCTTACAAGCTCATAAGATTAGAGAAATAAAATCTTTACCCAAATTACTTTACACAAAACTGCAAGATTATTCTGGCATAATTCCAATTATATCAGAAAACATCAATAGCTTTTCAATGCCTAAAGTTCAAAACCTTTGTCCTGGGCTCATTTTATTCTTTTTTTTCCCCCCCTAACAGTTAATTAATCCTACAGAAACACAATAGTTTAGGAAAGGATGTGGGGTTTGGGGATGTGGGGATGCTGGGTTAGGGTAATAGCAGAAGTAGGAAGGTAAAAGATATGCTGCCTAGCACCATTCTCATTTTGAAGTGAAAATGACTTTCTAAAAAGTTCAGTGATAGGAAATGAAATAAAAGCTAGAGTAACTTGTCTGATGATTTCCTCTCTTAAAACCAGTCCTAGGATTTGATATTCCAATCCCTTCACTTCATACAAAGAATGTAGCTTGTTTCATGTTCGTTAAACAGTGGAAACTAATTAATTTAGAAGGGCTATTTTTCCCTTAAGTTACAAAAGCAAAATTTATGCGACGTCACAAAGCCCTATAAAATATAATATCATGTTTCCAGTTTCTACAAAGTATTCTTAACCACCTACTTACGCACAAACACAGGCACACATTTGTAGTTAACCTGAATTGCCAGTATATAGTATAAAGCTAAATGACAATTTGACTTCGATTAAAAAAAAGATGGCACTTCTTATTTACATACTAACTATAAAATCAATTTTTAAAAGACTAGTCAGTGTTTGTTATAAATAGTTACCAATGTCAGCAGAGTTTCTAAGTAGCAGTTTGTGTGTACATGGGTATGTCTGGAGACAACCAAAAATAAGCGCTTTAAAATGAGTCCATAGACTGTGTCCTTTGACCTACTATGTCTCCAATAATAAGTACATTATAAATTAAGGAAAATAGAACAAGTAAAGTAATGAAAAAGTAAAAGGAAGCGCAAAAGGGAAGCTCCAGCAAAAAGCACACTCTATTCCAGGATAGAGCATCTGCTTTGAGTCTGCCTCCTCTCCTACTCTGATGAGCTGTTCTGGATAACTAGAAAAAAGTGCCCTTAAAGCTTCTCCCTTAAGACAGCACTGAGCACAAGCCCTAGGAAGCCCTCAGGGTCTCCTGTGAGACCTTCTAGCTGTATGGACTAAAAGACTCCTGCAAAGGCCTGTGGCTCTTACAACAGCAACAGTAATTACTGGAACAGTACCAATAGACATAGGTGAAGAACATAAATTCCTTAAATGTTAGTAAAGCTTACAGCCTCCTCCACACAGCCAGCCAGCATGGCCTGCAAGTCCCTACAGAGGTGCCCTACTGTCGATGCCACCACCTAATCAGGATGAGGTGGTCTAAGACACTCTGGTGTGCCCTTTCTGGAGATTCTGGCTTCATGCTGCCTTCCCCCAAGGTCCAGGTAGCTGCTGGTAACAACCCTTGCACATTCTCGCTTATGAGATGGGCGAACGAAAGGTCAGTTTCCTGGGGTCAAATCAGAGGCATTCCTTTCTTGGTAAAGCCTGTCTGATGTCTACTCCTGAACAAGCTAGAGACCAAACTGCATTTCTGTGGAAGGTTCTTACCTCTTCTTATCTCCACTATGTACCCTTGATGCTTCCCTAGAATTCAAGAGAAGCAGTCTAAAGTGGCAGGAAAGAGCTACGGCAGCATTGTTTGTACAAAAACTAGATGCCACCTAAACGTCAATAAGGAATTGATTAAATAATATATGGAATATCCATATCATGAAATACTATTAAAATGACCAGAAAGAAAACAGGCTATTAATATAAACAGATCTATTTATTTGGATGTTAACCAAACAAGCAAGTTGCAGCGAAATGTGTAGAACTCCTATTTACATGGGAAAAACACCCCCCACAAATTCTGTGTGTGTGTGTGTCTATTCAACAACAGTAAAAATCTGGAAGGATACACCAGCCAACAAATGGCAGTTGGGAGCAGAAGGGAGCAGACTGGAGAAAGGGAGTCATCAGTGGGGGATTTTCACTTTTACTCCACATGCTTGAATTCAATTTGGATGTTTTACAAGGGTGTTGTATCATTTTATTAATGGGGTCAAAAAAGGGAAACACTAAACAGAAAGCTTGGGCTTCAAATCCTCATTAAGCTATGTAACTTCAGGAAATCACCCACATCCTTCTGAACCTATTTCCTCATCTGAAAGCAAGAATAAACACCTCCAAAACTGTAGTACTAATTCACTGAAATTAGAAACAAACAAATGGCTGGTTCTCTGTAGTGTTACCTGTCCAGAGACCAGACAGAAACGACTGTTCCCTACACTGTGCTCCAAACCACTCTATATATTCATGGCAATCGCACAACACCCAGCACATTCTTGTAGTTATTTGCACTGTTTCCTTACATCCACCTCCCCAATGCCATAACTCCTCCAAAGAACCTCTAATTCCAAGTTCCAGTTTAGGGAGTGCTTATCAAAATTAATCTAAATTTCTCTCTTTTGAATGCCTATATTCACTCATTCTTCATTCAACAAATACTTATTGATCATCTACTACAATCTAAGCTCTTTTCATGGTGACTTAGATACAACAGCGAACCACTCGGGGAAAGTCCCTTCCTGGAGGTTACATTCTAGTGGAGGAAACAAAAGAACAAGTAAAAAGACAAATGAATAAAATAATTGCAAATTGTGACAAGTTCCAAGGGAAAGCAAGGACTAGGACAGAACAGCAGAGGAGGAATCCTTTAGGAGCTGTCCAAAGGCCCCTCACTGCTGGAGGAGACATTTGAGCAGACACTTGAAATTTTGAAGAAAAAAGTCAAGCCAAGATCTGAGAGAAGCATTCCAAGAAGAGAAGCATGACCTTGAGGTGGGGACAGGCTTGATGAGATTGCGAAACATCAAGGAAGCAGGTTGCAACAGAGGTGAACAAAGGGCAAAAGGTGGAAGATAAAATTCAGTAGGAGGTAGACCGTGTAAAACCTTAAAAACGTGTAACACTGTGTAAGAGCAGGGCATGCATTCCTCTAAATGCAGTTGGATGCCATCCCAAGGCTTTAGAACCCGGGGAGACGTGCTCCTAATTTTAAGAGTACTTTGGCTTCTTTGAGAATGGAGTGGTCCAGGAGTGAGGCACGAGGACCCTCCTGCACTCACCAGGTCCGGCTGATAGTACCTGTGCACCGCTTGGGCGCCGGCGCACATGGCCAGGAGGCTGGCGGCGAACATTTTCAGGTAGGAGGTCCAGGACACGCCCGCAGGCATGGTCGGCAGGCTGGACTGGAAGGGAAAGCGGGCGGTGTTAGAAGGTGCCCAGGTCCGGGCTAAGCTGTGCGGGGAAACAAGCCCCTAAGCAGCGCAGGGGCGGAGTCAGAACACCTGGGTCCTCTTTTGCGAAACGAGGGCGCCGAGCGTACGAACGCCCTTTGAAGGCGGAAGACCAGCCTTCGTTGGGTTCTTAGTGTGCGGGCTCGGCCTTCGGAGTTTAAAGACAGCACCAGCGGAGCGAGAGGAAGGGCGCACCGGACGGTTTCCCGCACCTCGTCAACTCTGGGAGGAAGGGGACTGCAGACCGCACTGCCTGGCCTAGAGGCGCGCCCCGGGGAAGACTGTACCGCAGGCTGTACCGGCGCTGGGCAGCGGGTCAGAAGACGGAGGAACGGCGCTCGGTAAACCGAGCCGGCAGCCGACCGGACAGACCGGAAGTGCAGGGGATGCTGTCCGCGTCGGACCGGAAATGGGGATGTCACTGCGGCGCGGATACGTGACCCGGGGAAGTGGGGCTTTGATCCAGAGCTGGAGTCTTTTCTTTCTTTTTTTTCTTTTTGAACAAATTCCCAGAACTTTCCCGGCCCCAGGCTTTCTGCACCCTCATCACGCTCCCTCTAGTTGGATTTTCCTGGCAGATGTTGAGTCTCGGGTCGGCTCTGGCTGTATTCTTCCATTATTTGTCCTTTCGCACGCATAAAGGAAGTTACTCACGTTTACCGCCTTTTAGGAGCGGGTGGAGACTAGCACACTGAGCCGGCCCGCTGGTGCTTAGGTGAGGGCACTGTGGAGTGAGGTTAAAAACACTCTTGGTCGTAGTGCCCAGCGCGTCCTTTTATAACCTGAAACAGAGCCACACCCAGACAGATATGACCTTGTGCTGTGGTGCTACTGGAAAAGAAGAATGAAATCGACATTATTTAATCTACGCGTTTTTAAGATTGTGCTTTGATTATGGATTGCTTTTTGTTTAGCCAAAGGTTAATGCAGGACAGTTTTGAAGAATTAATCTTGTATGTATAAAGTGTATCATGGTACATTCACATTTTTAAACAGTTTTCTGGAGGTACATTTGACATTCAGTAAACTGCACGTATTTTAAGTATACAGTTGGATGAAGTCTGACATATCTTACACCTGTGAAACCATTACAATCAAGATTATGAACTCCTCACCCTTAAGTTTCTTTGCGTCCCTTTTTAATTCCTCCCACACAGCCTCATTCCCTAAGCAACTTTTGATCGTTTTCTGTCACTACAGATTAGTTTGCATTTTCCAGCATGTTAAAGAAATTGAGTCATACAGTATGTACTATTTTTGGTCTGGCTTATTTCATGCAGCACAATTATTTTGAGATTGTGCACATTGTTGTATGTATCAGTAGTTCACTTTTGCTGAGTATGCTTATACCACAGCTGGCTTATCCACTCACCTTTAGTGGACATTTTGATTGTTTCCAGTTTTTGGCTAATGCAAATACAACTACTATGAACAGTGAAGAGAAGCAGAAAGACGTGTATACAGGTCAATGAATACATGCTTCCATTTCATTTGGGTACATTCCTAGGAGTAGAATGGCTGTAGCATATGGTAGGTATATATCAAACTTTTAAATAAATTGCCAAACTGTTTTCCAAACTAGTTGTACAACTGTACATTCCCACCAGCAGTATTAGAGTTCTAGTTTCTCCACATCTTAACACTTTGATCAGTCTTTTTAATTTTAGCCATCCTAATAGGTGGATGGCATATCATGACTAATCATGTTGAGAATTGTGTTTATATTTTCTTTGGTAAAGTATCTACTCAATTCCTTTACACATTTTTAATTGTTTTTTTTTAATGTGTTTCGAATTTTCTTTACATATTATGGGTATGGATACAAGTCCTTTATCAGATAGATTTGATCTACAAATATTTTCTCCTGGTCTATAACTTCTTTTTCTTAAAAATCTTTTGAAGAGCAGAAGTTTTTAATTTTAATGAAGTCCAGTTTTCATTTTTCTCTTTTGTGAGTCATGCTTTGGTGTTATACCTAAGAAATCTAACCCAGGGTCACAGATTCTCTTGGTTTTTCTTCTAGAAGTTTTATAGATATAGGTCTTACGGTTAAGTTTGTGATCTATTTTGAGCTAAACTTTTTGTATGGTATGAGGTGTGAGTCCAAGTTTTGTTTTGTTTGCAGCTGGCTATCCAATTGTTCAAAAAACTTATGCTTTTGTTGAAAAAATTATGCTTTCTCCACTGAATTGCCTTTGTACCTTTGTGGAAATCTGCTGATTGTCTATATGTTATGTATCTATTTCTAGACTTTATTATTTTCCATTGATGTATTTTTATCTATCAAAATGCCAATACTACATTGTTTTAATTACTGTAGCCTTATAATCAGGTAGTGTTGGTCCTCCAATTTTTTTTTCTTTTTTTTTTTGTTATATTCACTAGCTCTATTTTTTAGGTTCCACATATAAGTGATAGCATACTATTATTTCTTTTTAAAGAGTTGTTTTGGCTATTCTAGATCTTTGCATTTCCATATGACTTTTAGAATCATCTTGTCAATTTCTACAAAAAGTCTACTGGGATTTTGATTGCCATAATATTCAATCTATTCAATCTACAGACATCTTGACAATATTCTGGTGCATTTATCTCTCTACTTTTTTAGTTCTTAATATATCTTAGTAATCTTTTGTAGTTTTCAGGAAATATCAAGTTTATCCCTAAGTATTTCATATTTTTTGATGCTATTGTGAATGGTGTTTTTTCTGATTTGTTGGTAGTATATAGAATACAACTGATTTTTTATCTTGCAACTTTGCTAAACTTATTCTAGTACTTTTTTTGTAGGTTTCATAAGATTCTCTACATTAAACCATAAAGTAAACTGAATAAATACAGTAACTTTTTTATAGACATCATCTATCAAGCTGAGGAAGTTCCCTTCTGTTCCTAGATTGCTTAAAGTTTTTATCAGAAATGGATGTTGGATTTCATGGAATCCTTAATCTGTACTATTGAGGTAATCATACGGATTTTTGAAAAAACCATATGCCTGAATGCCATCTACTATATAGACTTCAAACTTTGGTATTTTTACATAACCAAAGTAAAGCAAAGAACAGTTTATGTAAAAAGCCATTTTACAATCACCCTCATTTTACAGATTAGGAAACTGAGGCCCAGTATGATACAGTGCCCAGGACCCACAGGTTTTTTTATTCCGAAGTCTCTTCTCTCCCCTACACCCCAGTAATTACTTGATAATTAATGCAAATTGCTCTTTCTAGTCAGAATAAAACGTTGGGTGGAAAGGCCGGGATAGTTCTGGAAAGCATAACCGCCTACCTACACAGTGACCACAGAGGACATCAGACAGACAAACAGACACACACACACACGCGGGCGCGCGCGCGCCCGCCTACACACACACACCACCGAAAAGTCGGGGCCCACAAAAGCTTACGTCAGCGAAGCACTCCCCCTCCCAGCCTTTTTGTCCTCCACCCTTCCCGAAAGGCCAAGTGGCCAGCAGAACCAACGAGGGAAGCGCGAACGTGATTGGACTGTCCTGTGTCACGTGACGACAGTGACGCCCGCAAGGCGTGAGATTTAGCTCAGAGTAGACGGAAGTAGGGCGCCGAGGGTGGGACTGGCATGGGGGGTAGGGGTAGGGGAACCTAGAAGCTTGGGGGAGGAGCTTGAGGGCCATCCGCTGTCCCAGTTCTGCCAGCAATCGTGTCCAAGTGACTGGTTATTATCGTGCCGCCGTGGGTGCGCCGCGGTATTGCAGAGGCCAGTCGCTCGCTTCCCTGGCAGGAGCAGCCGCGCCCGCCAGCAGGGAATGGAAGCGGAAAACACCGGCAGGTAAGGCCGGGGCGGGGCGCCGCCCCTCCCCTCGCGGCCCCTCGCGGCGGGGCCGGCCGCGGACGCGCGCACGCACGCACGCACGCACGTACGTAGGGGGTCTTTAAGGTCTTTAAGGCCGCGGCCCGAGTACAAAGGCCGGGGTCGCGCGTGCGTATTGGCTGCCCGGTCCGGCTATTCCTTATCCCGGCGGCTCGAACCTGGTGCCACCTGCCTCCGGGCCCCTCCTCAGCCCTTCCCAGCACCTAACTGGCTTTGAAATGCAGTAAGCAGCCAGCAGTCTCCGGTTAGTATTTCTTTCTGGTTGCCATTCTTAGCTGCATTTCTCTTCTCTCTCCATTATCATGCCGAGCTGTAAAGGTGGAATATCACACCTATCACTCCAGGAGTTTCTATTTTAGAGTTGCTGTGGCTTCCTTCCCCAAAAGTTTACGCCAGGGGCTCAAGGTAGATAACATTGCCATACCAGAGCTCTTGAATTCTGGGACTATGAGTAACAATCCCAAGAAGTCATCTAAAATTGTGTTCTGGTGGTCTTAGGGACGATCATAAGAATTTACTTGTAATATGTCCTTTAGGGAGTTAGATACGTGGAGAGTTTTGCAAAAGCAGAGACTTCGCAATTTGAATTCCTGACGGAAAGCCATATGAAAAACTGAATATGGTAACAGAGTCTTTAAAAAGAAAAAATAAATGGTTTACTTTCGAATACTATACTGTTAGACCTAATGAAGAATTATCCTGACTGTGGCTGTTGGGCCCTGAACTTGGGTGAGACGCTAAGTTTCTCTACCCTGTTCATGTCTGTAAAATAGGGCGTCTCTGGAATCCAGTTGTGACATGCTGTGAATCAGTGTTATGTGGAAGGGGCATGCTTAAGTAATTAACATGAATTGTCTTAGGGTTTAGGGAAGGAGATATATGTAAGTGAAGTTCAGACTTACCCTGACGTTGTGGATCAAATTCTGAAATAAAGTATTCCACTTCTTTCCCTGAAAAACTTAACTAGTAAAATGAATTCACCAGGACTTGTGGAAATCGCTGTCACTTTTGTGATCTTCAGATTGGAATTGAAACCTGGGTAAAGCCTACCATCAAATAAATTACAGTCATCCCTCGGTATCCGTGGAAGATTTGTTCCAGGACCCTCACGGATACTGAAATCCATGGATGCTTAAGGGCCCTTATGTAAAATGGGCAGAGTCCAGCTAGTAAATGGCAGAGCTGAAATTTGAACCCAGGCAGTATAGCTTCAGAGCCCACCTCCCTAATATCTGTGCCATACCTCTGCATTTTGTGGGCAAGATGAGGATTGACTGGTGGCAGTCCTATTAGGTGACATCAGAACTACTTTACTACTGGGAGAATCAAGGACAGGCTGAAGAGAGGTCTGTACTGATTTGCCATGTAGTCATACCCCAACTTTTCAGTTTTAACAGCTTTAAAGTGCTGATGGCATGCTGATAAAATAGTTGAGTGACTCAACTCTGAGGGGTTTGTGAAATTGATAGATTGAATCAGAATCCAAGTCAGTCCCAACTGGCTACAATGTGAATCATCTTTTACCAAAAAACGGCACAGTCCTGTGCTTAGGTGTAGAAAAATCAATGATACAAGTGTGAGATGAAGGAGAGGCCATAAAAGGACAGTTTTCATTTGATGATAAATGCAATATGAATCAACAGTATAATGTGAGTGCCAGTAAAGTTAATGTAATGGTTCTGTAATATGTCTCCCAAATGCTCAGTTTCAGGATGATGAAGGCTAAGGAGTATTTTTATTTTTATTTTCTTTTATTCTGAGCACCACATAAATGACCAAATAGTGAGGAAACTTGAAATGATGCTATATGAAGAATAGTTAAATGAACTGGGGGTTCTGGCTCATTCTAAATTTTTGTGTTTACAGTTTCTAGTAGACTGTGTACACTTAAGTATCCAGTGATGCATGATGAATGCACACACTTCCACTTAGCAATATTGAATGTAGACTTTAAATAGTTATGATGGTATTCCATCATAGTTTATGTAACTAGTCCTTTTTAGTTAAGCATTTGGGTTACTTAGCATTGATTGTTATTTTGTAAGCATTCAGTGTTATATATGCTTATTTAAATGAAAGTTGCTGTAGAGTGAATGTGTCTTTCCAAAATTCATATTGAAACCTAACCCCCAATGTGGATGTTTGGCGGTGGGGCCTTTGGGAGGTGATTAGGACATGAGGGCTGAGCCCTCCTACATGGCATTAGTGCCTTTATAAAAGAGATCCCAGAGAGATCCCTCACCCCTTCCGCCATGTGAGGACAGAGTAATGCAGCAGCCTAAAATGGACCAGAAAGCAGGCGCTCACCAGACACTAAGTCTGCCGGCACTTTGCACTTGAACTTTCCAACCTCCAAAACTGTGAGAAATAAATATTTGTTGTTTATAAACCACTCAGTCAACAGTGTTTTGTATAGCAACCTGAACAGACTAAGACAATGTATTTAGAAAAAAGAAACTTACATCTTTAAAGTAGTGGAAAATAACTGGGGATTAAAGTTGGAATTGTTCATCTTTGAGAAGCCTTAAAGAGTTAGTTTTTTGAAATACAGCAAAATCTGAATTAACTGGACTCCTTAGTCAACTCTGTGTGTGTGTATGTGTGCACGTGCAGGTGTGCACACTCATGTATGTTTTGAAAAAGTCAGTCAGAAAATACGCAGTTCATCAATTTCAGACGGCTGTAAAAACCAGTCCTTGACAGCTACATGTGAAAAAATGAAATTAGAACATTCTTTAACACCATATACAAAGAGAACTCAAAAGGAGTTAAAGATTTAAATATAAGACCAAATACTGTAAAACTTCTAGAGGAAAACATAGGCAGAACACTCTTTAACATAAATTGCAGCAATATTATTTTCGATCCATCTCTGAGAGTAATGGAAATAAAAGCAAAAATAAGCAAATGGAACCTAATTAAACTTAAAAACTTTCCCACAGCAAGGGAAACCATAAATAAAATGAAAAGACACCTTACAGAAAAGGAGAAAATATTTGCAAATGATGAGACCAATAAGGGATTAATTTCCAAAATATGCAAATAGCTCATACAGCTTAATATAAAAAAAAAAAACCCTAAACAGTCAAAAAATGTGCAGAAGACCTAAATAGACATTTCTGCAAAGACATACAGATTTGCCAACTTACATATTTTTAAGTTTGGATTTTTATGAATTGCTCAAAAATGGGACAGATCTGTGAAACTCTGAGAGCAGTAACAAGAAACACAGAGAGTGGTACGTTGCCTTCCTGACAGTGCAACAGACTAAGAACAGACCTTCCTGGATTCTTTTGGCCACTTATGTACTGTGACCACATGTGTTTACTCATATATTCAAGCTGAACGGGGGTGTTACCATCTCAGAAGATGCCACTGACTATAATCAAAAGTTACAGTGCATCTTACTAGAATTTCTTACTAGTTACTAGAAGGTGACTGCACGAGATCTCTCGAGTAACCTAGCTATAGCCAACTCCTCAGAGTATCTAAATCATAAACACTGAACAGCCAGTGTTTTGACAATTTATCAAAAAACGCCATGAAAAAGTGCTTTTTATTAAAGTGTGGAAACAGAAGGACACTGGACTTTGTGCCAGGCACAGTTTAAGCCTTTTTCATTTTTCCACCCATCTTCTAGTCCTTGTCTACATATTTTCTCCACGTGCAGCCTTAGCTCACAATGCTATTTTGTATTCTTTTCCACATTAAAATATAAACATTTGCTGTGTTTTTACATATCAATAAATTAATTTTCTGTAGCTGCACAGAATTCTCACAATAATTTAGTACTATTGTTTACTAAATCATTGTATTGTCTTTTTTATAATTTGAAAACAATATACTTAAAGAAATAAAATGCTTAAGATATAGTTTAATATCTTTCTCACTAGTTCTTCACCTTTTCTGTACCATCTTACCCTTAAAGATAGCTTGAAGCTAAAGTGCTTCTCCGGTGGTTTGTCCACAGATATCTTTGAGTATCAAATATTCTAGCCTAGTCACCCACAGGTGGTCTGTTACCCTGTGTCTGCTTGGGCCATTTAAGTTTATCCTGGGAAATGTGTTAGTTTGCCATTTTATTAAGATATGATTTACATACTGTAAAGCTCACCCATTTAAAGTGGACTTGTTTGCCTTTTTAACCTCTATTTTCTTTCTCCACACATCACAGAAAAAGAAAACTATTAAGTAGAGTAGCTTGCCACAGAAAACATGGCTTTTTTTCTCTCCAAATGGTAAATGATTCTTATCCATTTTATTTCCTAGTGTTTTTCTTCCTTCTGCATATTCAGTATCATTATTTGGCATTAGTTGTAACTCAAGTTTCATAAAATACATGTTTGCTTCCCTAGCTTTGTACTGATAGCAACAGCTTGAGGTAGTGGTTTACAGTAATCAAAAATATTTTGTTAGCGGTTTTCTGTGAAGGCCTGTGTTCTTTACACTGAACAGAACACTTTGAACAGAGTTTAATTCAGGTTCAGAAGAGTGGTTTAGCGTGGCATTTTCCATAAATTCACAGATATTTATAAAAGATCCATTTCTAGTCCTCACTTAGTGGCAAAAAACCAGCAACAATTAAAAAACAGATCTGATGAGTAAATGAGTAAATGAGTAAACAGGCAAATAAACCAAAAGAGAACTCTAAGTTAGATTGGACGGGGGTGGGAAGAGGGAGATGATGATCAAAGGGCACAAATTTCGAGTAATAAGATGAACACGTTCTGGGGGGTCTAAGTACAGCATGGTGATTATGGCTAATATTACTGAAGGATATACTTGAAAGTTGGGAAGAGAATAGATCTTAAATGCTCTTACCACAAAAACGGTAATTAGGTACTGTGATGGAGATGTTAGCTAAGGCAATGGTGGTAATCATTTTGCAGTATTTGTGTATCAAATCAACACTGTTGTATGCCTTAAACTTACACAATGTTACATGTCAACTGTATCTCAATAAAGCTGGGGGAAAAAAGGGTTAGATTTAGATTGCAGGGACTCTTTGTGACCAGAGCATTGAAGGTACGAACGCAATTTATTTTTGTGGCTATTTCAACCCTGTATGAGCTGGTGGGCCTTTCAAGTCTTTCTAGGAGAAAAATTCCCACGGTCTCATTTCAGGGAAAGTGCAGGCTGACCTGACAGGACTGGTAAGTTTTATTGATGACACATCTTGTCATTAAACAGTGTGAGTAAATTATAGTTGGTTAGTAGGCACTCACTAAAGGTTGGGTGAATGTGTACGTATGGGAATAGATCTTCCTCTTCTCTTTTCCCTGTTGTTAGCTCTAAATTAACACTACAGTCTGGTTACAAGTATTTGGATCCTGAGAATTTTTTAGAGCTGATCATTTAAACTTAACTTGGATAATTTGTCCTCTTTTTTTTATACTTAATTGTACTTTCAGCTACTCCCTTCAGCAAACTCAAGCTTTTTACACATTTCCACTCCAACAAGTGATGGCGGAAGTTCCTAATGTGACAGTTATGAATGAACAAGAAATACCAGCAGACGTTCCAGCCCCAGCTCCTGCTCAGGAACCCATACCAGGTAGTTTTCACCCACATAACTTAGAAAATTAGCCATTGCCTTAGCCAACTTACTTAAGAAAGGGTTTCATGATGAATTTTAGCTCTCTTTTTGTGTTAAAAAATTTAATCTGCTTTTTAAATACTTAGTGTGTGCCAGGCACTGTAACAGGTTTTAGAGAGTGAAAGAATGTAGATCTTGCCCTCAAATGTCTTATAATATAGTAGGAGAAAATTAAAACATGTGACTCCTCAGCATGCTAAGTGGTGAGAAGGTGCACAGGATGCTCTAGGAGCTCATGGGGCTGGCACCTGACTTGGACTGAGGCTCAGAGGAAGCTTCCCAGAGCTCTGAAAGTCAAAGGTGAGGGAGTAGCACGTGAAGGGTGGTTTGGGGAAAATTTCAGGCCGAGGGTGCAGCGTGCACCAAAACACAGGCATGGAGAAGCAGGACATCATTGGAGTCTGGGGTATAACAAAGAAATGGTGAGAGATGAGGCTGGATAGGAGGCAGTTGAGGCTTGTTGTTTCAACTAATGAATGAATCTTGAAGGCAATAGGAAGCTGATGAGAGGGTGACTTAAATAGGTTGACATTTTACTATTATGGATATAGTAGAGTTATATAATATGTATCTAATTTTATATATATATAAATATATAGTATGAATACACACACACACACACACACACACACACACACACACACACACACACACACTATACTATAAAATAGTATTGTAGAGAGCAAGACAGAACTTGGAGGCAAGGCCATGACTAATGGATTTCATGTGGGGGAATGAGGGAGAAAGAGGAGCCTAGAAGTAACTCCCAGGCAGTTGGATGAAGGAGATACCATTCACCAAGACAGAGAATCAGAAAAGAGGAGAATAGGTTTGGGGGTTGGGGTGGAGAGGGTAGCAGTTTTCTCTAATGTAGCAGTATGGAATGAGAAATGTGCTCAGAGTTTCATTTTACGATTGCAGGGACACATCTCACTCCACTACGTTGGAGATACCGTCTGCCCTTGACTCTCCTCTGTGTTTCTGGGCAGGGAGCACTAGGACTTTTCCTGGCCACAAAGCCAGTGGAGGTGGATCTCTTGGCACAGGGAGTGGCTAAAGCAGTGTGAGGTAGAAGGAAGGATGGGAGACTCAGTTGAGTAAATGCAAATAGTAGTAGGGTGGTATAGGGGCCCAAGAAGGAAAGAGATTTTTAAAGAATTACAGGTAACAAAACCGAGGCTTCCTGTTGGGTACTTTCATGTCATTGGTTCTTGTCCAGGGGTAGTTTTTCCCCAAGGAGCATGTGGCATTGCCTGGAGATAATTTTGATTGTCATGACGGGCAGGTGCTAGGGTGTCTAGTGGGTAGAGGCCAAGCTTGCTGTTACACATTCTTTAATGTACAGGACAGGCCCCCGCAAACCACAGTTATCCAGCCTAAAATGTCAGTAATGCCAAGGTTGAGAAACTGCTTGAGGCCTTGAGATCAGAGCTATAGTCTTATCTTTTGAAAAATACTGCCAGCCCAGAGATTTCATCCCCAGCATTTCTGAATTCACCTCTTCGTCTGTGTGGGGAACAGAATATACACTCAGTCTCTAAAACGAGCCCACAAGCCATTTGAGGTTTTCTTCTGCTGCAAATTATGGAGAAATTGAGTTAAAATGTTTCCCTTCCTCCCTGTTTTTCTGTTTATTCTTGCATTTGTTTACTTAACTATCTATGTATTTACATTCAGAATTCTTATAAAATGGTACACAGATACTTGTATCCCTGGGGAGGCTAAGATGCCAGACAAGATTGTGTGGAAAATCAATCTATGATTGTTACGGACATTTCTTCCCAAGAACTTGCGTGCTAGCCCAGGAAGGAAGGTGGGCCACATGAAGCCAGTTCTAGGGTGAAGGAAGGGGGCGATATTGCAGAGGAGACTGATGTTGGGAAATAGAAGAGGAAGGTAAAAAAGAATGTTAATAGGGTGACTTTCCTGGGAAAGCTACATAAAATTTGTAAGTTAAGATTTTCTGCATCTACATCCTGGAAATCATTGTGTTTCAGAGACTCCAAAAGGAAGGAAAAGAAAACCCAGAACAACAGAACCAAAAAAACCAGTGGAACCCAAAAAACCGGCTGAGGCCAAAAAGTCTGGCAAGTCCACAAAATCAAAAGAGAAGCAAGAGAAAATTACAGACACGTTTAAAGTGAAAAGAAAAGTAGACCGCTTCAATGGTGTTTCGGAAGCTGAACTTTTGACCAAGACTCTCCCAGACATTTTGACCTTCAATCTGGACATTGTGATTGTAAGGATTTTTGTCCTGGTTTGGCTTTATAAATAGCATTGGTAGATTAACTTTAAACATGTCCTTACAAATAGCATTTTGCTGGAAAGAACCATTTCTAAGAATCCTTTTGGGAGTAAATGGTATAACCTTCTTGAGGTTGTATTAAATGGATGTGTTAAGAGGGTGGACTCCAGAGCAGGGCTGTCTGGTTTCAGATCCTGCCACGTGAGTATGACCATGGACAAGCCTTAACATTCCTAAACACCAGTTTCTTCATTGGTTAAGTAGGGGTGATAGTAAGATGGAGGTGGATCCCCTGGCATAGGGATTGCAATTAAATGAAATAATCCATGTGAATCACTTAAGTTGTATGACATCTGTGGGTTCTCTGTAAGTGATAACACCTTTCTTTCTTTCTTTCTTTCGTTCTTTCTTTCTTTCTGTTCTTTTGTTCTTTCTCTTTCTTTTGTTCTTTCTTTCTGTATGATTGGTTTACAATGTTGTGTTAGTTTTGGGTGTATAGCAAAGTGATTCAGTTATGATATGTATCGATGTGTGTGTGTGTGTATATATATATATGTGTATTCTTTTTCTTAATTCTTTTCCATTCCAGATTATTACAAGAAATTGAATACGGTTCCCTATACTATACAGTAAATCCTTGTTTATCTATTTTGTATATGGTAGTATGTATCTGTTAATCCCATAATCCTAATTTATCCCTCCCACGCTTCCCTTTTGGTAACCATAAATTTGTTTTCTATGTCTGTAAGTCTGTTTTTGTTTTGTAATTAAATAAGTTCATTTGTACTATTTTTTAGATTCCACATATACATGCTACCATGTATTTGTCTTTCTCTGTCTGACTTCCTTCACTTAGTATGATAATCTCTAGGTCCATGATAACACTGAATTTGAACTTTGATTTTTGTCAGTAACTGTAAGAAACATCAGCTTGTAAACAACTGTGTAGATGATGTGGAATAAGCTGCTTGTTGGGAGCTGAGAAGCAGACTTGTGGCCGGACACAGGCTCAGATTGATTGATTGCTCCAGGACCTCTCTCTTTGCAGCCCAGCTGGGGGTGAGGGTACTGGGGATATGAGGAAGTCAAACTGGTTTTTAAAAACAACAGCAAAACTGTTAATATAAAGGAAATCTCTTTCCTCAAAATGGAATACTTTGTTCAGGTCAAGAGTAGATAATTGATAAAGATATTGCTTAAAATGCTGGATTAAATTTTTATCAATGTAATTTTGTCCATCACTTCTCCACAGAAGCCCTAAGGCTTAAACCTACTTTTCAAGGCTAAAACGTATAAACATGTTGTTTTGTAGATTGGCATAAACCCAGGACTAATGGCTGCTTACAAAGGGCATCATTACCCTGGACCTGGAAACCATTTTTGTAAGTGACTACCTTTGTTATATTTTACTTTTAAACTAGTTATCTTTGTTAATAGTTTGGGTTTTGTTTTTTAAACCAAATTTTGTTCTAAAAAGAGACTGTATGTTTGAGTAAATACACATACATCTTTTCTGTGTGTGCATACACAAAAATAAAAGGTTTAGAATGATCTGGGACTGTTAACATTTTGGCATGTAAGAGTGGAGGAGCATGAAAAGGAGTACTTTCTTTTTCGTTTGAATTGTTCTTAATGAGTTTCACTACCTTTTTTAAATTTTTTTTTTCAGTTGTTATCTACAGACATAGTAACAATGGTACATCATTGTGCCAGTGCAGACAGAATCCTTACTCTCCAGCTTTCTACTAATCTTATTTCCTAGGAGAAATGAAATGCATTGGCAAATAAGTTGTAATAGCTAAGAAATGCTCTGATTGGGGACATTCTCCACAGATACTTTGTATCCTGCAGGAAATAGTATTAAAGACCTTCATACTTACAGAGTGAGCTTTAAGATCAATCTCCCTGCTGCTGTATTGTCCTATATATAGATCATCTTATCTAACACTGCCTAATAGAACAAGGCATGCAGTAGACAATCAGGAAATACTACTTGGTTATCTAAGAGCAACATTAAAAATTTTTAGGACAAATGATAGTAATGTGGTTTTGGAACCAATAACATATTATCTCTATTAAAGTGTTTGAATGTTCTCAGTCCATTGGTGTATGAGGTATCTGTTTGAGGTATCCCAGGGGCAGGTAGTGGTACTTCCAGTTACTAAAAAGCAAAACAGTTTCAGAGTTTCGTACCCTGACTAGCTGTGTACTCAACAAGCATTTACCTTGACCTCCTGTAAAAAGGAGAAAAGTAATAATAGTATCTCATAAGATAGTTATGATGATTTAATGAGATAATCCATGTGAAGGACTTAGCATAGTATCTAGCATATAGTAACTGCTTGACACAGTAGTTGACTTATGGTATAATTTTTAAAATATCCTAAATTTTTTTTTTTTTTTAATTTCAAGAATAGACTGTAGACAACCACATTAATTCATGGGGCAGAAAAACCTTTGGCCTTTTACAGAAATAAACTGAACTCTCTTTTTCACAGGGAAGTGTCTATTTATGTCAGGGCTGAGTGAGGTCCAGCTGAGTCACATGGATGATCACACTTTACCAGGGAAGTATGGTATTGGATTTACCAATATGGTGGAAAGGACAACACCAGGCAGCAAGGATCTCTCCAGGTGATTACATAACATTTATTTTTACAGTTGGAACCTTGACCATGATGTTGCCTCATGTACCCCAGGAACATCCTGTGGCTCTGGTTCAAGCTGAGCTTAACAAATGTGCGATTTGATCTTTTATTGAAAGCTATCTGAATTTAGCATATTATAAATATTGCCATATTTATGTTTTGACTACTTTTTAATTCAATTTTAGTAAAGAATTTCGTGAAGGAGGACGTATTCTAGTGCAGAAATTACAGAAATATCAGCCGCGAATAGCAGTGTTTAATGGAAAATGTAAGATTTACTTTTAAATTTTATCTTTTTTCTTTGCTAACATTATGGGCAATGTAAATATGTCTGTATTTCATTTTAGGTATTTATGAAATTTTTAGTAAGGAAGTTTTTGGAGTAAAGGTTAAGAATTTAGAATTTGGACTTCAACCCCATAAGATCCCAGACACAGAAACTGTAAGTCCTTACAATTACATTTGTAAATCAACTAAATATGAATTTTTTTCTAGCTAGTGTCCCGTTTTATTTGTCCTATCCATTGTAATTTATACCATTAAAAAACACTGTATTTTATTGAATAATATCTATATATCAACTTGAACTAAAAGTTGCAAGTTAATTCAGATAGTGTTACAGTTTTATTAGAAAAGAAACATTTATCAAATAAATATCTTTATGATGTTATGTTATTTGGCTAAAATATTGAGAGGAACTGGTTCACATGCTATATTCAAGATATATTTAATGGCATATTCTTGTCAAATGCAAGTGGGTTAGCCCGTATTCATATGTGAAACAAGTTAATATAGACATGAGCCTGATTAGTGAAATTGCTAATCACTCCCTTTTTATATATCTCAGCCCAGTCTCATTTTAGAGCAATATAAACAGCACAGCCCAGTTGTAGACAGGCATCTGGCCAACCTGACTGGCATTTGGTACTATTATCTTTATACATAAAGGCATGATGAAATAACACATTGGTTTTCAAACTCTATAATTTCTGTGGAGTCTCTTCTGGTATTTCGTCTAAATTTTGCTTCTTAAATAGTTTTGAATTTTGTTTACAACTTCTAAAATAAAAATACACATGCACAGACTTCTGTGTTATAGATAATATTTTAAATGATGAGAAGCCAGTGTGCCAACAAGTTGTTGTGGAGACCTCAGAATAAAGTTTCTGCCATCGATATATATTTTAACTTATTTTAAAATCTCTTCTTTTTTTTTAAGTTGAAGGAAAAGTTTATTAGGGGTATGCTGCCACAGATGACAGCAGGCCACACAGACTAGAAGGTGCCTGTGTGAGCCAAAACTTCTTCTGTTTTTAACTTCTTATGAATAAGTGATTGATAAAGTAGGTTGTAGCACTGGTCTTTCTTTAAATTGAGGCCTACCCTTGTCTACTTGGGTGAAACTATACGGAAGGGTTCACCACTTCCTATAGATCACTACATTATTGTCCCTTCAGTGCCAGATGAGGAGGCTCAGGTACATCTCCTGGATATGTGATCATAGCTATGCAATAATAAGTGACCTTGAATCATATCCAGACAGGTAGTTTCAGCTCTTACAATGATCTGTTAGTGCATTTATCTTAATAAATTTATTCCTTATCTTGAAATATTCACACATATTGATGATATTAATGATTCAGCTTTGAAAAAAATACTTTTTCAAGTTTATGGATCACTTTAATTGAAGGATATCTTGAGATTTGAAAATGTGCTATTACAAAACTTGGTAGCATTTGCACCTACATATTTTTATGAATCAGGATTTTCTAAATACTGTATAAACAAAGCAAAATAAGTGAATAATGGTTTGGGTTTTTTCTGTAATACATAGTTTGGAGACCAATTTAAAAATTGCAACAGAAACAGACTCACAGACATGGTAAAGAGGGGAAAGGAGGTGGGAAGGGATAAATTGGGAATTCGAGATTTGCAAATACTAACTACCGTACATAAAATAGATAAAAAACAAATTTCTTCTGTATATCACAGGGAATTATATCCAATACCTTATATTAACCTATAATGAAAAATAATATTAAAAAAAGTATGTATATGTATGACTGAAACATTATGCTGTACACCAGAAATTGACACATTGTAAACTGATTATATTTCAATTTTTAAAAATTACCAAAAGAAAATGCAACTCTAAAGTTCATAATTCAGCAGCCTCACTCTTTTATTGATAAGATATATGTCCTTACATATTTTGTTATGCTCTATGAAGGATAGTTTGTCTCCATTATCCAAAATGGTATATGCAAATGTATTTCTTCCTAGCGATTCCACTTCTAGGAATTTATCCAACAGATGAACTCATACATATTTGAAATTAAATATGTACAAAGTTTTTCACTACAACTTGTAATATTAAAAGATTGGAAACTAAATGGCAACAGGTGACTGGTTAAATAAGTTGTGGAAGTACTACACAGCTACGAAAAAGGAAGCTGTAACTCTGATATAGATATCTGATACAGAATTATCTCTGAGATACAGTTGTTGAGTAAAAAAAGCAAAGTGCACAACAGGGGATACAGAGTGTGCTTTTTAAAGGGGCGAGGGAGAGTACATGTATCAGACACTTGATTGTATATTCATGGAGTACCTCTGGAACTTGCCCTTGGTAAAGAGAGCTAGGTGGATAGAAACAGAATTAGGAGGGAAGACTTTTTGTTGTATACTTATATGCCCTTTTTGTATGAATACTGGGGGATAAAAGCCTCATTGTTTTTGGTTTGTTGACTTCGTCATAAGTAAATATTACAAATTTGAATTTCAGCACAACTACTGTTAATTGATTTTGATATACTGATATGTGATAAGTATCAAGTTATTAACCCAAAGATAAATTTTCTGATGTCAATATGAGTGGATTCAATAGAATTGTAAGATTTTTGTAACTGTAAGATTTTATGATTCTAGCTCTGCTATGTTATGCCATCATCCAGTGCGAGATGTGCACAGTTTCCTCGAGCCCAGGATAAAGTTCATTACTACATTAAGCTGAAGGACTTAAGAGATCAGTTGAAAGGCATTGAACGAAACACAGATGTTCAAGAGGTGCAATATACCTTTGACCTACAGCTAGCCCAAGGTATGTTGCCATTATCACTCCTGTCATGTATATATATGTTACAGAAAGCATGTTGTGGATTTAAACGCAGGAGAAAACAAAACAATTTCATTTGCAGCCATAGTGCTCTGATAACAGATGTTAGTCACTGCTAAAATCTCCATTTACCAAGGACTTCCAGTCTATTCCTACAGATATTGAGGAGCTAAGAAACATTATGGCTCACCTAAAATTAAACCTAATAGGTTTTTACAGTTCTTATGAGTTAATTTGGTATATGTTACAAAGAGTTTAAAGCAAAAGCTGTATCTCAGTATATGTGAAATTCAAGAAAAAGATTTGTTCATGATAATTTCTGAATAAAGCTTTTTCCAAAATTGGTATACAAGTCAGTTTTAAATCCCTTTTACCCTCCTCACAGAGGATGCAAAGAAGATGGCTGTGAAAGAAGAAAAATACGATCCGGGTTATGAAGCAGCATATGGTGGTGCCTATGGTGAATATCCGTGCAATAGTGAACCTTGCAGCTTCCTTGCAAATGGGCTGAGTATGTCTCTTCCATCTGTTTGTTCCTTTCAAAGACTTGGTTTTTAGAGAGAACAAATCACTGATGAATGGGAATGAAAATATAAAAATCTATTTAGTGACTTAGAGTGAAAATTTGATGGTTATTTGCTGTTTAACTATATAAGCTTTTACAGCTCATTTTCTTTAAGCCACTGACTCTAAGTCATCTTGGTACATTTTCCTCCTTGAATAACAAATGAGGATTTATCAGTCCTATGTCTTAAAACAGAACAGAAACTTTTAATTGTATTCAGGAAGCTTGCTTAACTATTTTAATATCAGTTCTCCTTCACTGGACTGTTAAAATTTCCTAATTTGATCATTTAAAGCTTTTAAATAGAATAAACTAACATTCTCCCCCCCCCCCCTCGACACCCAGCCCCCCACCCAGCAGCTGACAATGGAGAATCAACTTTCAATGACATTCCAAATGGGCACTGAATGACCCAGTCGTTTACAGACCGGATTCCTTCCTTTAATAATCACTGGGGACGCAAGAACAGGAAGAAGGAAACCATGCTTAAGAATGGTGCTTCTCAGCCCTGCTTAAATGCTGCAGTTTTAATGCAGCTGTCAAGAAATGGCCCTCAGTTTGCTAACTGAAGTATTTTATTCGTATTTTACTATGGTGATGTAATCATGGTACAGCAGAATCAACTGTACAAATCTTAAGTAGTTTGGAAAGAAAAGGTAGGGTTTTTTGTATATGAGTTTTTGTATTTGAATTAACCATCATTCCAGCTTTTTATAAACTATATTTCATTTACGAAGAAATTGATTTTCTTTTAGGAGTCACTTTTAATCTATAATTAATTTAAAATGCAACAGTCTGAATATTTATATTTGATTACTGTGCATAACCCTTGATACACCATTATCCCTTTTGTGCCTAAGAAAGGCATGCTAATAGTAAGAATTACCATTGGCGAAGAGGCACATATGTTGATTTTCATCTATGAGGTTAACCCTCAGTGGAGTCATTCATTTGGTAGTTTTTAGCCACATTTAATGGGCTTCCTGAGTTGTATTCACACTCAGACCTCCTTGCTTTATCAGTGGCAAGCGTATGTGAGAGTTGCCTGGTAGTAGAAATGTATGTACAGCCTTGCAGCAGCAAGGCTGACCTGGCCTTACCCGTCAGGGCAGTGAGCCCTGGCTTTGGCCCTCTCACCCCCATGTGCTAACCCTCTAGTAGGCAGAAACTATTCTGCTGGTATGGTAAGTTTTAGAGACTGCAGAAGACCTTTCACATTTTCTTACTTCATCTGTGTTTTACTTGAGAGACATACATTTGATAGGGAAGGAACTGAATATCTCAATATCTATCACCATTCTAATTTTATCCTCCTTCACTTTAAGCATGTAACATGGAAGTGATGAGAAATGAACTTTCAGGTTGAATAACAAGATGCTGTAGATGTTTGATAATCTTATTTAAACTGGTGCTTTATGTACATGAGATGTACTAAAATAAATAATGTAGGATTTTTCTTGCTAGGTAAATCAAATAAGCCAGTCATTTAAAAAAATTCGTTCTCTGCATCATTGCTATTTGTTACTGTGGACTAAGTGAACCTCATGGCAAGGTTAGTTTGAAGTAATGTACCTTTGTGATTTTCTAATGCATTTTTCCATGGTGCTACAAATAGTCCAGACTACTAGGCCTGGTAGATATTAAAGCTGGGTATTCAGAAATGCCGTTTGCATTTACTCCTGATCACTTCTGAATATTCTGATTTCATACCTACCCAGGGAGCATGCTGTTTTTCAATATGAAAATATTTATTAGGTTTTGGGATTTTTTTTCTAAAAGGTTTTACGGCCTGTTCTTTTTATAATAAGAGAAACAAATTCTTGTTGTGAATCTTAACAGACTTTTTAACTGTGGCTATGATGGATTTTATTTTTCCTTTAGTCTAGGTCAAGCTTTGTAAAAGTCACTGATGTTATTTAAATCATGTACTGTACTGCTGTTTACATGGATGTTTTATGCGGGTGCTTTGAAGTGCCTTGCATCAGGGATTAGGAACAATTTAATTATTTTTTCATGGGATTATGTAAAGCATGTAACTAGGTAGTGCTCTGGTTTTTAACAACTATAGCCTTACAGTAGATTTTTTTTTTGAGTGGAGAAAATCCCCTTTAAACTACAGTGGACACTCACTAGAGAATGGGTTTGAGGAATTTTCCAAACATACAATAATGGTGTTTTTCATTAAATACAACAGATGAATAATAAATGTTGATATATCCTATAAGTGACAATATGAGGCTTTTTCATTAAATAATATTGAAAAAGTTTTTAAATTCATTTGAAAGTCTGATGGGTTTTACAATAAAAAATAATAAGAATGGTTATCCTTAAGTTGCAGCGTTTTCTGTAGCAAGACTTACTGGTGTTCCTTCCCCTTGTCAACCTGAGATCAGTTTACTTTCTATTAACATACAGAATAATGTATAAATATAAATGATGAAAATCATTAAAAATCTATGAATATTTTATTTTTTTCAGGCATTTATGCTTTAAATGTACATGAATCTATAAAAATCTACAAAACACAAGATTGGCAATTGGCAACCTGTTTAAAAATATCTACATGTGAAAAATATATTTAGAAACGTTTTTAATTTGTGGATATAACTCATTCAGAGTTAAGCAAATTGTTGAAATCTACATGGGTTTAATTCCTTACAGTAATACATTTCACTCACATAATCCTTTATAATTGCCACTTGTACTTAAGGAAGTAAATCAGAATCTCTATGATCCAAGGTACTATTTGCACAAAGTGGGTTTTTTTTTTAAATTGTGGATCATATGTATCAAAGGTACTGTTCAGAAAGAACAGTGTTATAGTAGGCTACAAATGGACAATTGCATATATTTATAGAGGAAGTATTTAGAATGTCAAGTTATATCAGCTGTTGGGGTGATTGAGTTTAAATATCCCTGCAGGGTCAGGCACGAACCAGCTCTCCCATAGGTCATTGTGAACACTGGGGAAATCCCAAGGTTTATGTCTTCCGTTCCAGTGGAGTAGTTTTGCTTCCTGCAGAAAATGCTCCGAATATCTGGTATCTGGATTCCAGCCTTCATTGTGTTTAGAGGAAAATAAGAGGCTTGTTAGAAAATAAAAATTTTATATTAAAAATAGAATACAAGTTTATTATAAAAAAAGAAATTGGACAAATTAAAGGGTATACAATGAAGAATTTACCATCTACCCTAAATCTCCAAAATAACCACTGTTAAAGAGTTTCTCATGAAATTCTTCCCAGTAATGTTCTACCTATACACCAGTTATGTGTGTGTGGATTTTTTTTTTTCACCTTGCCTTTTAAAATTACTGTCTTGGGAAGCTTTCCACAGCAGCACATGTGAATTTACTGAATCAATTTTTTTAAGTGCTTAATCATTTAGTTTATAGCTTTTTTTAAATTGAGTTACAGTACTGAATCATTTGTAATGACTACAAAGAATGGATATATGATTACTTAGTAAGTTCCTTATTAAGGATATTTAGGCTGTTTCTATGCCTTCACAAGCAAAAAGAGTGCTACAATGAATAGTCTAGGTGACAGACCATCTGCAGGATTGTTCTGAGAGCTGGAAGTAATGTTCACCTCTATCACCAGAGCCTAGCCCAGCGCGTGGCAGTGTATGGGCACCTAGTAAATTTAAGTCCGCAATCCATTGTCTCTAATTATAAAATAATCAATCCCCAAATGTCTGAAAACATAAAGATTTGTAATAACTTCCTCAGCAGCAAGATCTGGAACCCACCCAGGGTACTGCATAACATAAGCGTGTGCACACCTTACATTTTTAAACTTCAAAACCTTTCTAAATTTCTAAACAAATCCACTCCAGTGGTTTTGGCTAACAGACTGTGGCCATGTGTTTGAACAAATGTGAATGTCTTCTGTGCCAGGCTGTTCCGAGCAATTTACACGTATTAGGTAACTTATTCCTTATAAAAACTTATTCTACTAGCTTCAGTTTACAAGTGAAGAAACTAAGGCACAGAGAGCTTGAGTAACTTGCCCGAAATCATAGATAATAGCAGAGCTGAGATTCCAGTCCACACCCCAGAGCCCACACTCCTGTAGTGAAGAGTGAATAAAAGACCTGAGGGACTCACATAGTACACATCAGTAAACAACTCGTTTTTAAAAGACAGTTTGCAAGCTATCCAGAGTCATCATGAACTGTTATGCTAATTCACTTGGTTTTGTCCACTGTAGGCTGTTGCAAGAGGGCAACAAAGGCATTTTAAAAGTTTTGATAGTGAAAGTTCTATCTTAACAATAGTTAATGTTTATCAAGGACATACATATGCTAAGCATGAGGCTAACTGCTTTTCAGGAATTCCGAGAAACACACCTCCCAGGTCATTTTTATAGGCTGCATTTGCAGAATCTGAGCAAGGAGGGTTAAACAATGTGTCCAAGGTGACCTCCAAGGTCACCTGGAGGATCTAATTGAGGAAGCTGCTGCAGTAGCACACTCTCCTCACCTTGGTGCTCCCTGGTGTTCTTCTAAAACACTTACCCAGGTGCCTTATGTGCCACAGGGGGTTGATGGTGGAGTACTTCCCGTGAAACACAATCAGCATCGGGGAGGTGGCCACCCCTCCTCCCAGGGAGCTGCTGTACAGATTCTCCCTAAGAAATAGAAAAGTCCCACAGACTCAGGGGAAGCAGAAGCTAATAATTTTAAAAGGTGTAAGTCTCTCACTATATAATAAGACTATGGTCTTTCATTTTTCTCCAACTTTATATTTTGAAAATTCTCAACTCTACACTAAATTGTAAGAAGTATAGGATGAACTCCCATATACTTCACCTCAATTCAGTGTTAAAATTTTGCTGTTTTACTTCTCAGGCTTTTTTATGGCAAATAGAAGGTCAAATTCTGATCCTACATTTAGAATAACCTTACTCACAAGTTCAAGGTTATGGTAGTATTAAAATATCCAGATAAAAAAGATGGACAGGAAATACAATGACGCAGTAGTAGTGGCTGTGTTAGAGCTATTTTCACTTTCTCATAAAACTTCGATAATGGAAAATGATAAATTAAAAAATTCAATCTTAAAAAAGTTGACTTTATAAAATAATTCTTAAAATCTGTGTAAGAAGGAGAAACTTGACTAAGATAAATGATTTTCAGTTGAAAAGGTTCACTAGAATTCTGGGAGAAGATTTAAAATCACGTTATTAAACAATTTATTAGAAAAATGTTTGTATAAAAGAGAATCCACAGGATCTCACTTCCTCTGGGATATCATTTGAGAATAGATTTTTCATCCACTGCCTTCTTTTTTCTCAATAGTGCTTCTGTAAGAAAATCTGACCTCAGATGTCTGTGAAATATTTCTAACCTTTAAGCTATGCATAGAAAATTAATGGAATAATTTTGTTCCCAAGCATGGAAAAAATGGTAGAGTCTGCACATACTCCACATTTTTTTGCATCCATTTCTCCAGTTGCTTGGTGATGCGCTGGTGCTTCCATTCTGTCATGTTGGCAACAATCACACCAGGATTGAAAGAGCAAGTGCTGGGGCTTATGCCCAGGTCTTTTATGGTCTTCTTCCGGTAGTCCAGATAGCCCATATATGTATTCTGTAAAGGAACGGGGTATGCATGCTTTTGACCAGCGAATCTTGTTTCTGGAAAATAGTCACTTTCTTGAAACCTCTGTGTGTATCCCTGGGTTTCCTCCTATGTCACTGGCCACTTCCTGGAGTCCTTTTCCAGTTTTCTCTTTTGTTTCCCCAACCTCTAAAAGCTGAGTGCCGCTAGTCTCATTTCCAGCACCTGTTCCTGTCCGGAGCGTGAATTCCCTAGACAGCCTCATCTAGTCCCATGGCTCTAAATCTATTCATGCAGACAGCCCTGACCTCTCCTCTGGATTTCCAACTCCACTGCATCTGCCAACTCAGTGTCTCCTTCTGGATGCTTAATAAAGGCAGCTCTACTTACATCCCAAAACTGATCCCAATCCTATTCCACACCTGCTTTCCCACAACCAGCCCTGCATCAGTTAGAGGCAACTCCATCCTTCCAGTTAGAAAACCTAGGGTCCTTAGGTCATCCTAGACCCTTTCTCCTCCCTCACCTTTCATCCAAATCTCTGCAAATCCTGTCAGTCCCATCTTCCAAAATATACTCAGAAACCAGCCACTCCTCAGTGTCTCCACTGCTTCCTTCTTGGTCCAGACCATAATTACCACTCTCTGGATTTCTATAAGCCCCTCCCAAGCTGTGTCCCTGCCTCCACCCTTCTCAACCCCATGCTGTCTCAGTGTTGCTCATCTGCTCAAGGCCCCTCAGTGACTTCCCGCTCATTCAGAGTAAAAGCCAGCCTTCCTAGAATGCCTGCCATGCCCTGCACCATCTGCCCACCCCATTACCTCTCTAACTTCTGTTCTCCCCCTTGAGCCCTCTGCCACACTGACCTCCGTGTTCCCTTAACACACCAAACACACCCCTGCCGCGACACCTCTGCAGTTGCTCTTACCCCTTCTGGAATGCGTTTCCCCTAACTACCTGCTTAGGTAGCTCCCTCCGTTCTTTCTGGTGCAGGTTCAGTGGTACCATCTCAGTGGAGCCTTCCCTGATCACCCAATTGAGTGAAGCACCACCAAGTCCTTTGAGTTTTAAGCTATTGCCAGTAGTGCCCTGGCAAGTGATATTGCTAGAATTATTTGGGTTTAAGGCTAAGCATAGTGGGGTATCTAATCCCAGTATGGACCTTAGCTATCGTGCATTCAGAGACAGTTAGGGTCACTTTCATGGCTCATTTTTATTTTGGCTGTTGCTTTTTACAGCTTAGCTAAAACTTAACTCTATTTTTTATCGTTCTTGAATGCTCTTTGGGCTGAGTTTCTATTAGTTTGGGTTAATCGTATGACCGCAGTGGCTGGCATGAAATTTACCAACCCTAAATAACGTAACTTAGTCAAACTTTTGTTTATGGCTTAATTTTTATCACTGTTGTCTCCCATAGGAGTGTGGCTAAACAAGGCATTATTAAGTAGCTTTGTGTACTTGATACCAGCTCCTTTTAATCTTTCATGATTCAGAGGGCATTTCATTGGGATGCAGATACTTGCATGTGTAATTTTATTAAAAACTAATAGAATGGCTGGGATCAAACCTATGGGTTTATGGAGCTGTAACTCATCTAGAGTTTACAAACTCCAACCCCACTTCCACCCTGATCCTCTGTTCAATATTTTGTTTACACACTGTCTCTTCCCAATAGAAGGTAAACTACACAAAGGCAGGGATTTTAGTTTTGTTGACTGTGTTACTAGTGCCTAAAATAGTGTCAGGCACGTAGTAAGCCCTAAATGGGTGGTACTGAGTGAATGTAGAGTGAGGCAGACACATCGTTCCACCTACATAGGCTGCCACAGTCCACCTCATGTGATGCTCGAGTATGACATGGACTGTTGTAATAGGTCAACTTGAGCATGTTTCCATGTGTGGGTGCTGCTCTAAGAACGTTACACACACTACCTCGTTAACTGCATGCAATAATTTTACATGTATTAACCAATTTAATTCTTGAGTAACCTGAGAGTGAAGTACTATTATTACCTCTATCTGACAAATGAGGGAGAAAATGACTGGTTAAGTAACTTGACCAAGGTCACAAAGCTACTAAGTGATGAAGCCAAGCTTTTGACAGTCAGGTCTGGCCCCAGGGCCTCAGCCTTAAAGTGTGTCATATCTTAAATGTGACACATACAAAATTATTTCCTGAAACTTTTTTTGAAGAAGAGCACTTGATTCTGAATAGCATCTTGTATTCTAAAGCCTTTTTTTTGGTTTCAGTATTGCATATAGGTTCAACTTTCTTCATTTCTATCAGGGTAAGGAACTCCTTACCTTTGAACAAAATTAATATTTTCCTCTACTGAAAGGGGCAGGGGAGGGAGGAGAAGCAATGGTCAAAACTGAAAGTAGAACCAAAGTTTCAGTGAGTCTCTTTTACAGAATACACTATCTCTGACCTAGAGTGTGGTTATAAGCGACCTACATAACATTTCTGGAGCATTTACCGGACACTTTGACATCATGTTATTTCATCACAACTCACAAAAACATAACAAAATAGATACTATTCTTGCTATGTTTCAGATAAGGGAAGTGGGACCTGCAGGGTTAAGTAACTTGCTCCAGAGTCAGTGAGGAGCAGGGCCGGGATGGGAATCAGAAACCAGGCCCTGTGCTGTTTGTCTCCCCGCTGTCCAGACTGTCTGGCTTCTCCAAGGTGTGGATGGCACTCATTCTGAGGTGCAGGGAAGAGATGGGAGAGAGGGTAGGGTCTCCAAGACGTGCTCACCTGCAGCCCCACAAGTCTGTGTATGTCCTGAGAGGCAGGCAAGTCGCAGTCATCTGAGAAAGCTGCTGCATGGCCCAGGGCCAAGGTGGTGTCGTACAATTCTTGGATGTCCCCTGAATTTGGAAACACCAGGAGTTACAATATTACAGCATTCATTTTAGGGCTAGATAGAGCATTAGAGCTTAAACAATCCTCGATTTTGCTGTGGGGGGAAAGTACATGGTCCCTGATTTCAAGTGGTTTGGCAATTTGCCTGATAAGAATAGCTCATGTCAATTTTAAAAGGCACTTGATAAAAGCTCAGATCAGCAGTGGTCAAATTTCTTTATTTTTGTTGCTCTGTAGGTACCACACTAATGCTCATCTTATCTGCATGTGGGCAACATTTAAACACCAAAACTTAGCTTGTTTCTAAGAATGTCATCAGTGAGGCTTTATCCCCCTATGTTTTAGGGGTGCAGAGAAAGGAAAGGCTACAAGCTAGCTAGTTCTTACAGACTTTGACAATCAGAGAGTTGCTCTCAAAAAGTCAACTGGATTGTCCTGGAGAGTGAGTATCAACCCTTGTTTTCAAAATATTCTCCAAGTTACAACAACACTGTACTCCCAACTTGAATAAGCAGTCAAAATCACTGGGTGAGAATGAAGAGAGAGTCATTCCACTTATCAGCTGCTCCTTTTCGGAGTGTTCTTGGCAGTCGATGAGCATACCTTGTACGATTATGTCATCGTCCAAATAGATGACTTTCTCATGTTGGTGGATAAGCAGAGGGAGATAAAATCGAACAAAATTCAGCTGTTAAAACAACAAAAGAAGTGATGGTGGGGAAGAGGCACAAGGCTCAGTGTCTAATAGGGGTGCTGGAGGGCCGGTTTTGACTGTGACCTCAGCTTAGCTCTGGGTTTGAAGGAGAATAAAACAGAGGCTGCAAAGAGGCCTCATCAGAGCTTCCTGGTGCCCAATTTCCCTGGGCCCTGGGACTGAAACCAGCACTGGTCAGTGGTTCTTCAAGATCCAAACCCCCCACTGCTAAGACTGTCACCACCTTCACCCTCTGTGAACTGCTGCTGGGGGCGTCACAGAGGCTATCACTATTTTATACCACAAAATGCCTGCCTTCCTCTGTCCACGGTAATCTGATCTCTGTCAACTAAAACAGCCTTAAACACACACACACACACACACACACACACACGCACGCGCGCGCGCATTGTCCCCACCACAAGCTCAACCTCTTAGCAACTTGGGCCAGAGAAAAGCCAGAGAAGCATGGGCTGAGGATGGGGATCTTAATGCTTTAATAGTCACAATACTGTATAATCCAAAGTCCCAACTCAGCTAGAATGCTTGATAATAAATATCTGGAACAGGGAAAAGATCACGTCATTAGATGAAGGGCTTCAAATTTAGTCAATGTTCAAGGATGGATTTAAGTAACAATCATACATAGAAGGTGGCTTCATTTTCTGTAAACCTGCCATCAAAAATACCACTCTGTGCAGGAGAGGGTCCCTTTTGTAAAGAATTCTTGCAGTAAAACACCTTAAGATTCCCAATGCTAGGGGTAAAGTTGGTGTCTCCTGAAAATATCAGCCGATTCTACAAAGTATGTAATCAATCCATCATGTTACCGCCTTTCCTTAGCTGCTGGACTACTCTGAGCTAAATGCAACGTCCAGTCACTGTGCACACAAATGCCTGTGGGCGGGGAGTATTTTTTTCCTGGCCTCACTACTTGGCCTCCCCCACCCCCCCTCCCCAGGCATATTCACACACTTAAATGCATCCTACATTCTCTTATGCTTCATTTCTTCTTTCATTGCTTCATTATGTTTATGTAAACCATCTTAAATCCTTTCTGAAGCAGGTGGCTTATAAATTATAAATAAGCAGAATCTGGTGGAGATCCAACACTGGGAGGCTTCAAAAACATTCCGTCTGCATCCCAGTGGCGGGCGCTCCACAATGAACAACGGTCTCACCAAGAACGTTTCCCCAACTTGCGCGATCCCTACTCACAGGCTGGAGCAGTTCCGGTCTCGAGGAGTCTGGTCTGATCTTCCCTTTGAGGACCATAGGGTTGAATTCCACAATTTTAAAGTTTATTTCTCTCAGTTTAGAATGTTCAATCCATTTTCTAGAGAAATGACCAAAACAACAATAACAACAACAAATATAAAAAAACTCCTCTAGCACACAACTCCAACCTTTCCTCAATTTGCCTATTGCCTCAGGATCAATCTGTTGTCTCCTTAGAAAGTTAAAAATAAAATGTGTGTAACCTTAGTAGAATTTAGTCTGTAAATCTTTCTGATTTTTTTCCTCATCTGGTTTGGCTTCAAATCTCCTTTTTTTTTTTTCCATTCACATAACTCTTTCCACAAAGGAAATGAAGCAAAATAGTAATAACCAAATATCTCTCCAGATCCACATAATCTCCACAGGAAACTGGAAGAACAAAAAGTGTCCCTTCTTTCTTCTAAAGCAGCGTCTGTGACTGCCTGTACGCTCTCCACCATAGGCTAACAGCTCTGTAATGAAGCAGGACGTTCTGAACCTGCCACTTCGGAATCATGTTTGCTCTGCTGTTTTGACCCCAATGATGATTTGCATTTACCATTGCCTCTTTGTCTCTCAATCTTCTGTCCTCACTCCTCACCTTTCCCTCCTCCTCCTCTCTACCCTCTTATCTTATGTTTTCTCAGCCTTGCAGAACTTCTGATTATTTTTTATCCAATTCATCATCAGATTCTTGGTAGAAATCATCTCAAAATTAAATTTCCAATTTTATTTTCATGCGCCACACATTTTAAAGCCACACATGGTAGCGTTTAGGTTGATTAAAAATCAACAAAAGAATTCAGTCTTCCAAACTAAATTTAGATCTTTAAAATCCAAACCATAAAAAATCAGTCATTTATACAATATTGTAGGTCAATTATATCTCAATAGAGCTAGGGAGGAAAAACAGTCTCATCAACAAGAAAAAGAGACAGCCAACAGAAAAATAAGCAAGACACTTGTCCAAATGGGAATTAGGACCAAAAAAAAAGTGTTCAATCTCATTAGAAATAAAGGAACATCAAATTAAAACCACTATTCGATACCCCCAGACACCCATCAGATTGGCAAAGTTAAGAAGACTGCCCATGCCAGGTGTTGGTGTGGTGGTTACAGGGTGTGTTTACTTTGGGAGGATCACTAAGCTGTACATGGGATTTATACAATTTCCTGTTTCTGTATTATACTTCAAAGAAAAGAGTTGTAAAAATATTTTAAAACAGGGTGGTGGATGAGACAACCAAGAACTAGGAAACAGTCCCTGTTCAAACGTCCTGAAGTCCTGCAGCTCATGCCTCTTGTTCAAGTACAAACCTTCACTCATATTACACACCATTCTTTTGGGTTTGGTTATCTGGTTTTCATACCCACAGATAATTAAAGGGCTGTTAATAGCAGGCTACGTGAACAATCTGCAACAATAATGATAAGGCTGGGAAACGAGACAGACAAACCCACAGCGGCCAAGGACCATTTAGATTAGGAGCGAATGTCTTTCATATCTCAGTACCTCCTAATGGTGCTGTTACCAAAATAGCCAATGATGAAAGTCGTACATAAATACCTTGAAATACCTTGAACTTCCCTTCATCACTGCTTTCTCCACTTCCTCCATCCTCCCTAGAGACAGTCTCTGTTAATGTTCAGAGATCTTTCTGGGTCTTTTTCTTTACAGAAACACATATATGTACATGGACATATTTATAGTTTGGGGGGTTAGATTTTCATTGTTACAGACTGAATGTTGTGTCCCTGACATCGTATGTTGAAACCTAATTCCCAATGGGATGGTACTTGGAGGTGTAGCTTTTAGGGGGTGATTAGGTCATGAATGTGGAGCACTCATGAATGGGATTAGTGCCCTTATAAAAGAGGCCCTAGTGAACTCCCTTACCCCTTCCGCCGTGTGAGAACACAGCGAGAAGGCAGCCCACTGTGAACCAGGAAGTGGGCTCTTACCAGACATGGAACTGCTGGCATCTAGATCTCCCCAGCTTCCAGAATTTGAGAAATAAAATTCCCTTGTTGATAAGCCAAGCCACCTAGACTGTGGCATTCTGTTACAGCAGCCCAAATGGATTAAGACATTCATAAAGTGGATCATACTATATGAGGTGTACTGCAACTTGGATTTTCCACTTAATAATATTCCTCGGGGATCACCTATGCTTGCTTTCTTTTTAATAGCTTGTATTGTATTCCATAGTTCATTTAAATATTCTTCCATTGATGGACCTTTGAGCACTTTGCACTTTTTTTTTTTTTTTTACCATTTCACATAATACTGAAATTAATACTGTTGTACATAGATTTTGGTAATATGTAACAGAATTTCTGTAGCGTGGATTCCCCCAGCAGGGGAACATGGAATGTCTTTTCACATTTGCTGGCCGTTCATAGTTTCTCTTCTGTGAATTATCTGTATTCTGTGCTCATTTTTCTACTATATGCTTGTATTTTAAAAAAAAATTGGTAAGAATTCTATATACATTTTGGGTGGTAATCCTCTGTCTATAATACATGTTGAAAATATCTTGCCTAATCTGTTGTGTGATCAATTTCACCTATAGTGTTTTTAAACATTTAAAACTTCTTAAAGGTTAGCAGTCAAATCTGTCAGTTTTTCCCTTATGATTTTGGGCTCAGGGAGTCACTCTCCATACCAAAATTATACAATTATCCCCATTTTAATAATACATTTAGAATTTTATTTTCTGTTTATCTCTTCTAAATCCAACTCCAATTTATGTTTTAGTGTGGTGTGTGATAGGAAAGTGATCACTTTGCAATTCAAAAATAATAATTAGTGATGATTTAGAGCCATGTTAAAATGATTATAGTATATTAATAGTCTCTCAGGTTAAGAAAGCAGAGAAAAGAGAAACCATTTTAGAAATAAAGACTTTTATATAAAATGCTTGAGGACTGGGGTGCCTTCATTCACTGGGCAATTCATTTCTGCAGAATGCCTGGTGCAGACTGCCCTACCAGGCTAATGAGGCTTTGCTGAAATTTCCTTAGCTAGGCAACACATTTATCAGGCCATCAAGTAAACCTCAGGCCATTCCCTCATTAATTTGAATGACATCTATCAAACCAAAGAAAGAAGAGAATCCACTTAAGGAAAATCTTTAAGGAAGATTAAAAGAAAGTAGAATAGCCAAGACAGGGAAGCAACCTAAATGCGTATCGACAGATGACTAGATAAAGAAGTTGTGGTAGATTTGTACAATGGAAAACACCCAGCCATAAAAAAGAATAAAATAATGCCCTTTGCAGCAACATGGATGGAACTGGAGATCGTCATACTAAGTAAGTCAGAAAGAGAAAGAAAAATACCATATGATATCACTTATATGTGGAATCTAAAAAAGGGCAGAAATGAATTTATTTACAAAACAGAAACAGACTCACAGACTTAAAAAGCCAACTTATGGTTACCAGGGGAGACAGAGGATGAGGAGGGATAAATTGGGAGTTTGGGATTCACACAAACTAACTACTATATAAAAAACAGATAAACAACAAGGACCTACTACACAGAACAGGGAACTATACTCAGTACCTCATAATATAGCCTATAATGAAAAAGAATATGAAAAGGAATATATATATACATATATATAACTGAACCACTATGCTGTACACCAGAAATTAACACAACATTGTAAATCAACCATACTTCAATTTAAAAAAAAGTAAGAAAACCCCAAAGTCTACAGCACACAAATTACCGTATTCGGGACAGAGTGTTCCGGAGTCCAACTACATAGAACAAAATGTTGGCGTCGGTGTTGCTGTAGATGCTGTTGATGGCAGCCATAGCAGCACCCATCCTCCCTGCTGCTGCACAAATCACCACGGGGATCTCATCTTCCATTTCCTCAGCAGCCTCAGAGTCATCACCTGGAAACATCAAAATCAGTGTCCTGGAACATGAAGGCATTTCACTACAGCAGAGCCAGTCTAACTTGCCTTCCACACTCCTGGGAGAAGACAGCAGAGTGTGGAAGAGACTGCCAACTGTTCTCCAACATCCAGTTCTTCTTCTCTTAGAAACAGAACATTGGGACTTTAGCTGGCACACAGCCAACCAAATATCCATAGAATATTCTTTCCGACTCCCTTGCAGCCTCTTTGTGATCAAGTTCTGACCAAAGGGATGCTTGTGCCAGTGTATGTGCAACTACTGGGTTTGCCTTTAAAAGGAATTTGCTTGCCCTCCCCTTTTCTTTTCCCCCTTCCCATTGGCTGGATTATGTTTTAACAAGCCCTCCGTGTGATTCTTGTATGTGCTGAGGTTTGAGTAGCGCTGATCATTCTAGAACACAACTGATAAGCTGATGCTGGGTGGATGTTCTATAAGCAGGTCCTTGGAAGCTGACTAAATTTTCACTTGTCTCTGAAGCCAGCTATTGAGAGGATACAAACTGTGTTCCTAGGTATCTCCTCTTGATGGACCACATGCCTGCTTACTTGCTTCATTCCTTTTTAAAAAAATTTTTATTGTGGTAAAATACACAGCAAAAATTTACCATCATAACCATTTTCAAGTGTACAGTTCAGTGGTCCTAAGTACATTCACAGTCGTACACAGCCGTCACCATCATCCAGCCCCATAACTTTTCATCTTGTGAAACTGAAACTCTATACCCATTAAACAAGAGCTCCCATTTCCCCTCCCCTCCCAGACCCTGGAAACCATCATTATATGTCCTGTCTTTATGAATTTGACTACTCTAAGTATCTCATATTAATGGAATCATACAGTATTTATGTTTTTACGACTGGCTTGTATCACTTGGCATACCTGTTTCATTCCTGAGCACAGTCCCCTTATGAACTTTCTTATACAGAATCCCACAGAGGGTCACAATCAGAAGGAACAGCAACACCTGATTAACTGGAATAAAAACAGAAACACGTTCAAGTATAAATTATCAAACTGAAATTGTGGAAAAGTCTGGAACAGCCAGTGTGAGTAGATCCCCCCTTATCCCAACACACCCAGGAGTAGAGACCTAGCACCTTTCTCTAAGCAGAGAGCATGTGGAATAAAGAGTTCACCTGTGAGACTACTGATGCCCAAGGATACATAGATGTAGTTTAAGAAGGATCCAGGGCTAAACCCAGGTAGTCTTCATGGTGGAGGCTACAACCTTGATGACTACATGATGCTGTTTTTGGAGCCACTTTCTGTGCATGAATGCTTTGCTTTATATAATATCCAACACTCATATAACACATATGACAAGCCAGTACTTATTATGAGTACATGTTCTTAGCCATTATAACACAGCTACTTCTCAGTTAATTCAACAAGTGGTCAAGGATGACATACAGAAAATTCTTGCCCTGAGGAAGAGGTTAGAAGACCCCAACACCTCCTCTAGTTGTAAGCCTCCAGGGCCATCCATTCCAGAACAGTGACACTTGCCCTTGGAATCTACTGAGAAGTAGAGTGGTGTAGGCAGTATTCTCCTATTGAGGGAAGCACATACCACTGGTTGTTCACGGGATGGTTTATGAGGCTCATGTTCATAGCATTAAGTAACATTAAATCACAGTATGAGAAATCAGATACAGGCAGGCAACAAAAGCCACCTAGAATTGAATAACAGTATCCTAATTATATATATTTGTACAATAAACTTCTTTTTATTTTATTTTTTTAAACATTTTTTATTGATTTATAGTCATTTTACAATGTTGTGTCAAATTCCAGTGTAGATCACAACTTTTCAGTTATACATGAACATACATATATTCATTGTCATATTTTTTTCGCTGTGAGCTACCACAAGATCTTGTATATATTTCCCTGTGCTATACAGTATAATCTTGTTTATCTATTCTGCATAAGCCTATCAGTATCTACAAATTTTGAAATCCCAGTCTGTCCCTTCCCACCCCCCGTCCCCTTGACAACCACAAGTTTTTATTCTATGTCTATGAGTCTGTTTCTGTTTTGTATTTATGTTTTTTTGTTTTTGTTTTTGTTTTAGATTCCACATATGAGCAATCTCATATGGTATTTTTCTTTCTCTTTCTGGCTTACTTCACTTAGAATGACATTCTCCAGGGACATCCATGTTGCTGCAAATGGCGAATAACCTTCTTTTTATGATAGTGATAACTGCTATTCTATTTACAGAAAGGAAATATACTTTATATTACAAAATACACTTATAATTTAAAAATAAGTCAAGTCAGTCATACACAGGACAGAAGGAACACAGATGATGAAAAATTGAGAAGATGGTACATTGCCATATGTGGTGCACAAATGCCTGCAGTTTGGTAAACACTGGTAGAAAGGGAAGGGGCTGGAATTTGAAGCCAGACTCAAATCTCACTTTTACCACCTCCTAGCTGTGTGGCCTTGGACAGGTTACTTATCCTCTCTGAGCCTCAGTTTGCTCATCTGCTAAACGAAGATTGTAATAATAATTATGACCTTTCAGGGGTGTTTTGAGAGTTAACAAAGGCAATGTGGGCCCAATAAAGCCTTTAAAATTGTTAAGCATTATTATTTACTATTTTTGTGCATCAAGATATTTATACTTGTTGACCTCATACTGATCTATTTTCTGGCCCCAAGGCCTTTGTCTTCACATCTGTAAAAGTAAGGAGTTGGGCAGTCTCCACAGATGCTGTGTTCTGAGGCTCAATGGTTCTACCGTCCTGACATGTATCTCCCCTCTGCCTTTCTGGGTTGTCAGATTCAGCCTGAGACAACCAGATACCAGACTCAGTTTAAAATAAAACTACACAGAAGCAGAAGACAAGGGACAAAGTTCTATAGTTTATCAATACAACTGATTAACATTCACTTCCCACAGCCAGTTCGGGGAAGCAGCCCAATGTCTATTACCATCTGACCCTTTTTTAGTAAAAGTATGTCCCATGCAATATTTGGGATATACCTAATACTAAAAAATTATTCATAGTTTACTAGAAATTCAAATCTAACTGAATGTAGCAGATGTCTTTTGATCTGCTACATTAGGCTCCTCTACCCTGAGGGTAATAGTAATACAGTTAGGTTATTATTTGTCCCCTAGATTCACAAACAACTGGATATAAAATCAGATGCAAATCCAGATTTTGATGGGGTCTGAAGATGACATAACTTGAGATGATTCTTTAAGAATAAGAACACAAAATTACAAATGCTAAATGAGACAGAAACATGAATATTTATTTACAATGAAAAAATAAATCATATTTACAACTCTTATGGAAGCATCTGACTCCTCTCACGAAAAATTCACTCTGAACAAAACACTTAACAACTTTCTATGGGAATCATCCTAATGTGCCAATGCCAAGAACTGTCTGTGGGAAAACTATCCATGAAGAGCAAAGAAGATCTGAAAAAAACCCCAAGACCCAGCATCAAAACAATCCTCCAAAATGTCTATTTTTAATCGTAATTTTCAAAAGTTTATAATCTTACTTTTTCGTAATAAAGCCATGTGTGTTCACGTGGATAAAAACTGTGACCTGTGGATAAAGAATAAAATTATGTTTAAAAGAGAATCAACCCAAAAGTCATAATACAATTACTAAGGACGATGCCTTTGACCATTTGATACGTGGCCAATTTTACAATTATTCTTAACTTTCTGAATCTAGAGTTTTGGTAACTAGATAGTTCTTGAATGTAGAGCTCACCATTTCAAATTGATTTCTCCAGCTGTACAAAGCACACAAAGGCCCCCAAAGGGTCATCTTTTGCCTTCTCTAGAAACAGCCCTGTCAACCCTCTGGGTTAGTTGATCAGATGGCACTAACTGGAGGAAATGTCACACAAGAAGGGTTCCTTGATCTAAAATACCAATCCCTTGCCTTTTTTCCTGCTATCATAACTTCATTCCTTTGATAAGGAAGCTTCTACATCTTTAGGAATCCCTTGTGAAAATAAAACCACCCTGAGAAGGGCACAGCTTACATTCCATTCAATCATCCATTTGGTAAATATTTATTGAGATCCTACTAAAAGCCCAGCACTGTGCTATGCACTGGGGATGCACCAATGAACAAATCAGTTCCCAGTCCCTATCTCCATGGAGCTGTTTTCAGTGGGGAGAACAGACATTAAAATGTAAGCAATAAAATAATTAGATTATGGTAAGTGATACGAAGGAAACAGCAGAGATGTTGGGACAAAGGTGAACAGAGATAGAAAGGTATCTTAAAGAGACATCAGGAAAAGCCTCACTGAAGAGACAGCATTCAATCAGAAGAAAGAGCAGGAGCCAGTGGAGAGAACGCAGAAAAGCATCCCAGGCAAAGGGAGCAGCAAGTGCAAAGGCCCTGAGGCTGAGGATTCTAAGTACCGCAGTAAGTTCAATGTGGCTGGAACACAGTAGACTAAGGGAGAGACTGGCTGGAGGAGGTAGAGACAAACTGCGGTGTCTCCAAGGAGTAAAGGAGCATGGATTTTATTTTAAATGCATGTAACCTCCTCCATCAGCCTTTGTCTTCATTTAAGTAACAACTGCAATGTAATATGGAAACATCTGATTTCTACTGATGATGAAGTCACAGGTACCACCATTACTTCTGTGATTTGTTGCCACAATTGAAGGAAATGCTCAAATTCAATTAGAGGTTAGTAAAAATCAAGATGTGATTTTTTTCTTATCGAAGTGCATGAGAAAATGAAATGTATCCGTCGATGTCTGGAGTGCCTGTGCACCCTACGTTAAAGATCAGAATCCTGGGGGTAGGTTGATTCAACTTACATCTGGGTTATGATGGCATAGAAAAGTGATGTTTTACCATCTGGAAAAACTGCTGCTTTGGGAAGATCTGCCACGTTTGTGCTGTGGCTTTTCACAGCCCCAGGCCTCTGGTGTGATTCCTCAGGGGACTGAACTACACAATGAACAACTGGTCCCACACAAATAGTGAGAGAGGAGCAGGCTGACTCTCAAGGTGACTGCCAGGGGTGAGGAGCACAAATGGAAAAGAAAGCCCTCACAGGAAGGCTGGAGAGATGCCAGAGACAGAATTGGGGTAAGATTTTCCTGTTTTGTATTGCTATCCACTGCCGGAAGTGATTAAAATACCCATATTTCACAACTTTATGCAGACCAGGTTGAAAAGCCGTTCTTCTTCTATATTAAACATTAAAAAAATAAGAAAAGGGTCCAGGACACAAAACGGAGGGGGACTTGTCACTTGATATTCTTACAGGACTTATACTGGACGTATTTAGTAACCAGTATGGCTCTCAGCATCAATCAACTGAAACAGGGATGACTGATGTCCCACGAGTGTGTTCTGACTAGTAAACAGCAGCCTTGGTGCCCACAGAATGTCAAGTCATGTGCATGTATTATCTATTCAAACAAATAAACCGTTGAGCACAGGAGATTCTAAACACACACACACACACACACACACACACACACGGCACATTATATTCTGATAAGCAACAAGAGTTACTGTCACACCATCAGCCATTCTCATCTTCTACCAGACCAACTTTTTACCTTTTTTGCCCGAGACAAAGTCAGAGCAAACTCCAAGAGGCCTACCAACTAGACGTGTCCCAGGAACATCTCTCCACGGAGGAGGCCCACTACTTCGTCAGAGAATAAAGAACTGGCCTCATGACAACTATTTTTCTGCCAAGACATCTGATACATGTTGACAAGGTAATTTCCTCTTAGTGTCCTGTATTTCCATAAATTTCTTATTGTGAACTTCTATAATTAGAAAGTGCTTTAATGTTTCATTCCAATTTCAGGGCATCCAAAGGGAGACTTCTGATTTATCAAAGAGTTTGAATGTAGAGAATGATGTGTATCCCAAAGAAGGTTTTAGATTCTCTCCTCCACCTTCTACAAGAAGAATTATAAATCTGGATAGCAAGCAGTAGCAAAAAGTAAGTTATATTATCAAATAAAGATTCAGCAATGTTCTCAAAGTAGCACCAGGCTTAAGGAGGCAAGAAAAGGGCTGATATGACATGAAAAAGTTTCAACCAAACATTTCCCCAAATTCAAATCTTTCACAATATTCTGCAGTATTCAATTAGTGCTCTGAAAATCCAAGAGAGCTAACAAACTGTCTGTTCTCAAAATGTATCTGTTATAGCTGTTACCTGGTTGTTGTCCCAGCTTATAATTTATCCATATGCCTATCACAATACCTTATATATTTATTAGAAGAAGCAGTGGGCATTAAGAGAAGGATAGGAAAATTGGGCAAGTTTAATGACAAAATGAAGTTTAACCATTACAAACGAATTTTAGGTTACAAAATTCATTTTAGTTTGGAAATCTAAAATTAAATTTTTTCACATATTCATTCACTTCTTTGAGGCATTTTGACAATCACCCCAGGAGCAGGAAACCGATTTCTTTTATCTTTAAAAAAAAAAAGTTAATTTGCCATTAATAATAATCTGTCTTGAGAACTCAAAGTTTATTTTAAAATTAAATTGATCCTTCTTAATTGCAGTCCTTCAAAGGTACTTCTCAACTTGACTTCTGACCAGAGGCAGCAGTTAGCAAACAGAGAAAAATAACCTTTAGAAATTAGCAACATGACAGAGACAGCCCAGAGGATGCAATCAGGAAAGGCAGCATATCATAGTACCCCAGGGTCTCTTTATGAACCAAAGTGTTGGAGAACGTGTTGGCAGTGATCTAGGGAAATTCTTCAACCGGGACTTGATTCAAGCCTTTAACTCATTGTAAACAACCAGCTACAATGTCCCTTTCATTTTCCCAGGATATAGACTGCATACCCAGGAGCTCTGAGCGCATCTGCAATGGCCCTTCTCCTTTTCCCCTCCTGCACTTGGGAAAGAATTGAGTCAAAAAGTAAGTAATGTTATGGTCCTTCTGAGATTGGTTTCAGGTACTTTTTTGTCCCTTTGCTATTTTAGATGATACGCATTCAGCTAACTTTTGGGGGTGATGCCAGCCTAGAATGGTCTTTGGCCACATGTCTGCTCCCTTCCAAAGACTATCTAGTACTACAGGAGAGAATGAGGGGAAGACCGGGAGGCTCTGAGCTCCAAGTCTCAGAGGCCAGTTCCTCCCTGGAGATCCCAGTCAGCCACGCCAATAAATTCCTCTCTTTTCCTTAAACTGCTTTGAAATGAGGTTCAATTTCTTGAAAACAAGAGTCCTTACAAATACATTCCTTATGGCCAGAATGGTGTGCACATATAGGGAAAAGTTTGCACAGGGCTAGGTAATAATAATAGCTACCATTTATTGATAGCTTAATTTGCATTCAGCTCTATGCTGACCATTTAGGTACCTTATCTTCTTTAATTCTTACAACAAACACCTTTCAAATGGATATACTACTATCTCAATTTTTCAAATGAGGAAATTGCAGCTCAGAGAGGATCAGTAATTTGCTCAAAATCACACAGCTAGTAAATGGGAGAGCAAGGATTTGATGTTAGGGCTCTCAGATTTCAAAACTGATGCTCTTTAACCACAAGGTTCTGGAGCTCTTGAAGGGCCAATCTGGCTACCCCAGAGGCAGGTGAGGTGGGCTGCAGGTAATAGATGTCACTGTATGCTGATGAAATTTCACAACTCCTGGGGAAGCTGCTCTCCCCTCTAGTACTTGGTTACTCTAACTGCTGAGATCATGCCAGAATCAGAGAAATGTAAGTGCTGCCTCATCTGAGAAGGAGGCTCATCTCTGCCCTGCCCAGCAGGTTGCCAACCCTAAAGTCTCTTTAAGATAATATAAGATGCTCCAGGAAGCAAATATGGCACATGGAGTTGTAAGGTACAGCAGTGGTGAGCCAGGAGTGAAATTCCTAAAGCAGATTCTTGTAGGTAACCTCCTAAGGCGCTTTTAGAATACAAGGCAAAGAGGAGTCCTTGAGAAGCATGCACTTCTAACAGAGAGCCTGTTTTACCTCCTTTTTCTTTTTTTAAATTTGAAACCGTATAAAGATTCAGCATGCCTGACTGGCATCCTTCTCATCCTCTTCACAATTTCATCTCACCTCTGATGGTGGCACTTCCTCTTAAAGCGGCTGTAAATTGGTGTTTCCAGCACTTGCAGCCAAAAGCATTCTGATGGATTGAGTAGGTGCACAAGAAACACCTGCAGCTTCTAGATGGGAGCTGATTGTGTGGATCTGGTAGAGGGATCAGGGCTGGAAAGGGGTAGAATAGTGATGGAGGAAGGCGGGGATGAGAGCTGGAGGGAATGGCTGCAGGATATCTTAAGAACACACAGAATAAGAAGCGGAGATGTGGGGCCGAGGGCAACTGGACCGTCTAGAGCAGAGTCAGGAAGAGCATCTTCTGGGTTAACGTGGTTCTGGCCTGCGAGGAAATGCACCACAGGACTCACTGCTGTGAGGGCAAGGCCTGGGCCCATGAGAGGTGCAGACCACCTGCCGGCTCTCTCCTGTGCACGTGGCCTGTGGGGCTCCACGCTCACCTGCTTCCCCACCACCTTTGTGACTGTTCACCTCAGTCTCTTTGGCTGCTGCCCCTTCTCTGGAACTTCTAAATGGCATAACACTTCAGGACTCAGTTCTTGATTTCTCTTCTCTCTCTAAACTCTCTCCTTACTAGGTCTCCTTCTGTCTCATGGCGTAAAACACCATTTCAATGCCAACAACTCCCGAATTACTGTCTCCAACCCAGATCTCTCATGTGGACTCCAGACTCCTAAAGCCAACTGTCCACTTAGTGTCTCCACTTGAAGGCATCATTTGTCCAAAACTGAGCTCCTGACATTTTCCCCCAAACAGGCACCTCCTATCATCTTCCCTGACTCAGTTAATGGCAACCCCATTTTTCTAACTGCTTTGGCAAAAATAAACTTGGTGTTATCCTTGACCCCTCTCTGTTTCATTTCCTACAGATGAACTGACAACAAACCTTGTCAGCTCCACCTTCAACACATATCCAGAATTTTCGCCACCTGTACAGCCTCTACCCTGGCCTGATCACCATCATCCTTTGCCTGGATGATTCTGCCTGTCTCCTTTTAGCTGACTTTCAACAAAGCAGTCAGAGAGAGCCTGTTAAGACAGGAGTCAGAGTATGTTGTTTTCTGTTCAGAATTCCCCAAGGCCTCCCTATTTCTCTCAGAGTAAAAGCCAAAGTCCTTTTTGTGTCCTACAAGATCTCGCCCGATCACACTGGCCTCCCTGCCAGACATTCTCCTGCCTCAGAGCCTTTTACACTTGTTCCCTTCCCCTGGAATGCTGTTCCCTTCACCTGGAACAGTCCCACCAGATATCTATGTGGCTCGCTCCTTCACTTCCCTGGACTCAGTCAAAACCCCCTAGCCCCAGCAATACATCTACTACTTTTCCTCAGCAATGACCACCACCCCACATACTGCCCATTTCTCTGGTTTTCCTGTACCCTCCCAGTGATAGACTATAAGCTCCATGAAGGCAGGGAATTTTGTCTGTTTTGTTCATTGCCAAATAGCCAGCACAAGTACCTGGAGATAGAAACCCTCAAAAATATTTACAGACTAGAGGGATGAACACGTGACCTTCTCCTCCAGGAAGCTGCACAAGCACCTCAAACCTCATCTGTTCACAACTGAAATCAGCACCTGCCCCACAGAAATCCCTCTTCAGTGTTCTCTGAGCATCCTCTTCAGTTGCTTCCTCCCAGCCCCTCATCCAGTCAGTCACTGATTCACACAGTTTCTCCTCCTAAGTGTTTCCTTTTTAACTTTTTTTAATTGAAGTATAGTTATTTCAGGTATACAGCAAAGTGATTCAGTTATACATATATGTATCCATTCTTTTTCAGATTCTCCATTATAGGTTATTACAGGATATTGAATATAGTTCCCTGTGCTATACAGTAGGTCCGTGTGTGTGTGTGTGTGTGTGTGTGTGTGTGTGTGTGTGTGTGTGTGTGTGTATGTTAATCCCAAATTCCTTATTTATCCCTCCCCTCCTTTCCCCTTTGGTAATCATACGTTTGTTTCCTATGTCTGTGAGTCTGTTTCTGGTTTGTAAATAAATTCATTTTTATCTTTTTTTTTTTTTTTTTTTTTTTTTAGATTCCACGTATAAGTGATATCATATGATATTTGTCTTTCTCTGTCTGACTTCCTTCACTTAATGTGATCATCTTTAGGTCCATCTAAGTGTTTGTTAATCCACCTCCTTTCTACCTTGCCTCATCTCATTCAATAACGTCCCACATGGCCTTCCTGCCTCTAGGATTCAAATTCCCCCATTATTCCAACATTGTTTTCTATAGTTTGGTTGTCATAGCTTTAGTTTCTTTTACTCTTGATCAGTCCCACCCTACCCACACTGCCTTTTTATTTTTCATGAAAATTTTTTGGAAGAACACAAGCCAATTGTCTTGTAGAATTCTAATGACTGATTTAAAACACTACTCTGAGTGTCCTTTTCCCCTCTAAAGCCCTTCACTGGGAAATCCAGTACCAAAAGGTTAAGGCTGGAGCTTAAGATTCCCATGGGCCCTCTGGGCCATGCCTTCTGTCCAAGCTCTACTGCTTGAAGGTTCGTCTCCAGCCCTCCGCTGTCCTCCACACCCAAGACTATGCTTTTCTTGTCTCTGGACTTCAGTTTAAGCAGTCCCCTCTGCCTGGGATGTCCTTTCCCCTGCTCTTTCCCCAGCAAATTGCTCCTTGTGCTTTAAGGACTCCTCCTCCTCCTTCAGGAAGCCTTACGTAACTACCTTGCCTGGGTTCTCCTCTGATCTCCACTGCGATGCCTATCCCCGCACTCAAAACACTGGGTTCTAATATGGCTGTGGCTGTCTCTTCCACTAAACCATGAGATGACAGAGGACAGGGACTGTGGCTTGCCCACCCTGTGTGCCTCAATAAATGTGTGTGGAATGAATGACGGAGAAACAGGAGAGAGGGAGAAAGGGCTCCTGTTGCTCTGTTCTTCAATCCCAGGAAAAAAGGGGTCAGCATACCTTCAATAAGGAAGAAAGCCAGAAGGAGGGGAAAGCCAGGTTGATGGTCCCACTCCAGGAATGAAGACAGAGGGCTCTGTTTTCTTATTGGCCTTTCTCTTAACATAACAACAAGGAGAATTGTGTCCCCTGCACCTCTGTAAGCTTTCCTAGGCTGAATGATTTCTGTGTTGTGCTTTTCCTGTAATAAATAATCAAGCCTTTAGCATTAAGAGCCCATAGGCCTAGGGAGGAGGGTATAGCCCAGTGGTAGAGCACATGCTTAGCATGCACAAGGTCCTGGATTCAATCCCCAGTACCTCCATTTAAATAAATAAATAAACCTAATTACCCCCCTGAAAAAAATTAAATAAACTAAAACTAAAATAAAATATTTTTTAAAAAGAGCCCATAGGAGCTGGGGGAGGGGGGGCTCACCTAGCAGCCAGTGTTGGAAAGAGGAAATCCCTAAGCAGGGCAACGGATGGAGGGAGCCTCAAAGAGGAGTGGTCCTAAGGCCTGTGACTGGAAGAAAAGGAGAGCTTAGAGAGTTGGTCTGGACCAGAGAAGTGTCCGCTAGGTTTTAAAAAAGGCCCCTGAAGACCTTGCATGAGGAGCTGTTTTACCAAATGCCAAAGAGTTTGGGCCTGTGCCCAAATCTGGAAAGAATGTCTTAAGACCTGGCAGCGGCTAAGGGAATTAGCTCTGCCTTGGAAGAAAAGACAAAAGTGGGAAGGACTCCAGAAAAGTATTCTAAAAATCAGCCCCTAAGATTTATTTTACATGCCAACTCTAATCAGTTGGTAGGAGCTTTCAGTACTGCTAAACTGAGAAGGAGTCGAAAACCACCACCAGACTCGAAAGAAAGAAAGATAGGAAGGAAGAAAGAAAGAAAGAAAGAAATGTAATTGTAATTGATTAATCATGTCTGCCATGGGATCAGGTAAGGAGGAACAAGAAAGAACCTGGGAATTCAAAGGAAGATAAAAGAGAGGGCTCCCAAAAAGTACCGTTGAATGACTTAAATCTGGAAATATGGGGTTTGCCACTGGACAGAATTGACTTTGAAACCTTGTTCTGCCTCATTTCTTACTGTGTAATCTTGGGCAATTTACAAAACCCGATCTGTAAAATGGGATTGTTCTGCAGATTAAATTAAATGCTATATTACAATGATAATAGGAAACACTTACACTGTAACTTCTATGAGCCATTTTTCTAAGAACTTTATATATATATATAAATTAATTAATTTGATATGCACAACAAACCTATCAGATTATTATCCCCAATATACTGATGAAGAAACTGAAGTTCAGAAAGGTTAAAAGACCTGCCAAGAGTGACACACCTAGTGAGTGGCAGAGGCAGAATGCACACCCAGGCAGTCTGGCTCTGAGATCATGCTCTTGATCACCCTACAAGCTACTATAGCCACCTACTTTCCACTGCTGATTGTTCTCATGATGGTCAAGCAACTGACAGAAGCTCTATGATTTCACATAACTCTGTAAGACTTGCAGCCTGAAGTTCACACATGCGTAACACACATTTAATAGAGCACTTCATCTTCAACCAGGCAGGAGAGAGTCATGAACAGGACAGGAGCATAGGGTCACTTGACAATAAGAGAAAGAAGAACAAAACCAGGACTCAGGAATTTAGCCTCCAACAAAACACCTCTGGCCTTTTTACTTTTTGCTCTAGCATGGAAAAGGCTTACTCCAGATTCACTAGAATACACAGGACAGGGAAGCTGAGGGAGGGTGTCTTCTGTTTGTGGAGGATCCATCTTGCTTTCTCCTGTGTGGGACTGAGGTGTTCTTTCACAACATGGCTGTAGACCAGGTGTCAACTAACCATGGCCAACTCCTGCACCAAAGGTTTTTATAAACAAAGTTTTGTAGGAACATAGCCAGGCTTATTCTTTGATGTTTTTTCCATGGTCATATCTACTCTACTTCAGCAGATCTGAATTGTTGCAATGAAGACCATATGGCCTGCAAAGCCATGTATCTGGCCCTTTGTAGGAAATGTTTGCTGATCCCTGCTGTTCACCTTAGGCCAGACTTTCTACATATCAATATGGCACACATGATCAATTCTCTGTTCTTAACTAGGGAAGGAAGAAGATGTCCTCTTGGGTGTTTGCCAGGGAAGATATGAAGTAGGATGTCCATAAGAAGAAACAGTATGAAAATAGACGTGGCCAAAATAGGATATTGCAGAGTGATATCATATGTTAATCTGTGTGATGTGATAACATGGCTCGATAACATGGCTCAGGGGTCAACTGGGAACCACTGGGTTAAACAAACAAGCAGATTTTGCTTCTGCGGGACTTCTCAGGACCTTTAAAAAGCCATCAAGCCTTGAGAGGGCTGCGAGAGAGACAGGGCTTAGAGAATGTCTTTTGTCTATGGAGCTATCTTCTTCAGAACATTCTTTGACAAATGCTGAAACAAAAGAAGTCTTTAGAATCATGCTCCCTGGGAACCAGGAATGAAAACTGTGAGCGCTATGGCTGCATGAGCATGCTTTTTCTCGACAAGGAAAGAGGCAGAACAGAGAAGAACTAAAGAGTAGAAAAAAGAAAGAGGTGTGTGAAGAGGAGAAGGAAGGAAGCAGGGCCCTGGAGAGACAACTTGTAAGGATGTGAGGAACACTTACACAATTGGACTGTCGGAGGGAACAGCATGTCAAAAGCTGGGCTGGATGTGTGGTCACTTTCACCATTACTATTGTCATCGTCCGCACCACCAGAGAAGCTTACCTTCCCTGAGGGTCTGACTACTTGGCAGATCCTGCATTATATCCTTTAGACACATGATGTCACTTAATTCCCATTTTACAGATGAGGATGTAGAGTCACAGACAAGTTAAATAACTTACCCAGAGTCAAAGCTTATAAAGATTATAAGTGGCAGTGCATAAATTCACCTTTGTGAGTTGGACCCCAGAGCCCATGTTCCCAGCACTGCCCTGCCCTACTTCTAGCTGAGTAAGATGGAGTCCTGGCATTCCATTGCACGACACACAAAGGATATTGTATACAAATGCAACACCAAAACATTCCGAGGAAAAGACAAAACAAATAAAACAATGCCACTTGGGATATTTGGCTGCACAGGGCCAAACAGCTAGAGGACCGCCTTTTTTTTGCAGCACATTCAGATGTTTAAGTATCATATTTTCTTCCCCTCTGTCTTTTTACTTTTAAACTATCCCCTCTTAACTTAAGTCATAAGTTATATATCAGGCTGTATCAGGCTTATCCAGTGTATTACACTTGCTCATAAAGTGAACATAAGAAGACATTTTTGAATGTTAAAAAGCATTTTCAACCCAAACACTATGACTACTGTATTTACAATAAGCTTCATTTAGATTTCATACAACTGCCAGTTCTTTTTGGGGGAATTGGGGCCCTCAGAACAGCTACCTAGGACAGATTCCGAAAACATGAATCACAGCTCAATTAAATATTTCATGGCTCAGAAACATGCCTGCGTTAAATGCTCACATTTATCCAGTCTGAGCTAACCGCTGATTTCCATACTTAAAATATGATGAAAATAGAAAATCACACTACCTGGGGGTTGGGGGAGGGGAGAAATGATCCCAGGTCTGGAAAAGCAATCCAGGATGTGAAAAATTTGCGCATTGAGTATTCTGGATTTGCTACAAGGGGAAAAAAAAAAAGATGGTTCCACTGACATGCTACAAAAATCAGCTGTGGGCTCCTGAAGGCAGTTTGTGTGGGACTGACCACCTCTGATTTACTTTCTTGAGTCTATAGCAAATAAAGGACAGCTGCAGGCGGGCCAGAGTGAAATAGAAAGGCTGTCACACTGTTGTAAATTTCTGTTTACCTGGTAAGCGGTGAGGGCACGTCTCTGGGCTCCTTGGTCCAGAAGAGCTGCAGGGCAGAGCGTTCAAATCGTGGCTGCTGCCCTTCACGCTGCTCCAGCTGCTTCTAAGATCCCATTGGAAATCCCAAAGGGCTGGAGAGCCTCAAGGCCAATATTACGTTTCCAAAAGTCTTTCTCCCCCACCAGACCCTCCCCCCCACCTTGCTTGCGTCGACTTTGGAGCGGCTCAGGTTTCTTCCACCCCTGCTCCAAGCAGCTGGGAATCCAGGCGTTATGCTGGCCAAGTGAGGCGGCCCCTGAAACCACTTCCAGATGTGCTTGGCAGGCGGGCTCCAAAGGGCCAGACTTCCTCTTGCGTCCTCCTCTGGCAGCCTGCAAATCATTTCGAAAACAAGGCTGCTCTGGAAGAAAAGATTCAAAACTGGAGAAAAGCAAATTCTTGGAGGGTGTATTTCTATCACACGTTGGGTCCAGGTAAACTTTGAAAGAGCAGAAGTGAAAAAAATTAAGTTCATACTGATTTTAAGAAAATCTTCATGGCCACTAGCTTCTCCTGAAATGCCCTAGTCATTAAAATGCTGTTGTCCCCAAATCACAATCCACGTAAGAGCCATTGTCTCATTCTACCAAGGCAGTGATAGAGGTTTCAAGATGGTGTGTTTTGTGCCTGAACGTGGAAAGGAATCACGCGGAGAATCAACCCCACCCAGCTCTGGGCTGTTCTGTGTCTCTGCCATTGATTCTCAGAAACCCAGGAAATGGTGCCAGCACCCTGCCAGGGATCATGAAATTTATTCCTGCAACAGCCTCTCTCCCTAGATCCTATAAGGAAATGAGTTTGCCTCTACTCACTGCCACCTTCTAAAGTGGTACTCCCCAAAAGAAATACAATGCAAACCACATTGTAATTTAAAGTTAGATAGGAGTCACTTTAAGTACAAAGAGGTAAATTAATTTTAATGATATATATTTTATTTAAACCAATATATATAAAAATAATATTTCAACATGTAATCAATATAAAACATTATTAACAAGACATTTTATACTTTTTTTGGTACGAACTCTTTAAAATCTGGCATATACTTTACACTTGCAGCACATCTCAATTTCAACACTAAATTTCATCAGGAACAATTGATATGTATTTAGGTTTCATAAAATTTGCATTTTAAAAAGTAGATTCGCATACTCAAGTTGCTCCAAACATTCTGCAATTTTCCAATAACCGAACTGCAAGTCAGTTTTACAATTCAGTTTAAACTGATTAAGTAAAACATAAAATTCAGTTCCTCAGTGGCACTAGGCACACTTTAAGTTCTCACAGCCAGTGTGGCTAGTGGGTGTGGCTAGTGGCTCCTGTACTGAACAGTGCGGCTCTGAAGAATCTGGTGGAAGTTTTTCAGACTTGAACTTGGAGGGTGGGAGTATCCCGAACAGCTTCCATTTGTATAGAACTTTGAACACCGACAAGGAATTTTTTCACATCTTTTATTGTGTTTTATTCGCACAATATTCCCATTAGGTAAGTCGAGAAGATGTTTTTGCCCCAATTTGCAAAGGAGCACATGGAGGCTTTGAGCAAGTTAGTGATGAAGCCAGGACTGGAATTCCTGTTTGGTGCTTTAAAACTGTTTCTTACCTCAGGCGAGTCTCAAATACTAGGATTTTTGGCCGCAACTCTAGGGTTAAATTGTATCCACTGTTATATCTTCGCTTGGTCATCCTTCAGCATTCAGGCACTGTATAGAATTACTGGAAGCTCTAGCAGCATTCTTATATACTCCCATCCTAAAGCCCTCACACCATTCAGCACGTATGTCATTTTTATTTGGAGCAGACTCGACATTACGCTATTCCTCTTCTCCCTTGGCTCCCAGTGAGCTGTTTTAAATCACAACTCTACTCAGTTTTTTAGCTAACAGACATGGCTGTAAAATGTTTCTCTTTGGTTGTGGCAAAGATACATTTTATACATTGATTACATGCAGGAAGTCAGAAGGTTTGGTGGCAGCACAGGGTACTGTGCACTAAGTATTCCTGCACCAGTCCTCACTGTACCCACATAAGCAAAAATAGCAACGTTTCCTGGCTCAGGGCTTGACACTGCCCTTCCAGAATTATGTGCTGTCAGGAGCAACGGGACAGTCCCTCAGACATGTCCCAAGGCACCATGTTGGAAAGCACTCTAAACTGACTCCTGCCAGTCCAGTTTCCTTGAAAGATTGGGTTTTCTCCTCCTTTGCATCTCTCATCCACTTAGCAGAATGACTGACCCAGGGTAAGAGCTGGTAAATAAGGAAGTTCAGAGGGTATGACAATCAAAGCACACCAGAAGGGGACTTAGAATTGAAATAATAAAGACGTTGTTTTCATAGATCCCACTTGCTATTCATATTAACTTCCATATGGACCGAAATCTCTCTGTCATTGCTCTTTGTACACATTCTCCCTGACCCCCTACTGTCTCCAACTCCAGATTCTCCTGTATTTCTGCTGGGCCATGTACTGAGGATGCAAGAGGCTTATTTCTATGACTTTGATTCCTACTTTAGATGCACAGATTCTCTCCCCTGGAGAAGAAATGAAACCAGAAAGAGACACAGGATAAAAGGGGCACTCTGGTAAGTGCAGTGGCTATTGGCATGGGCTCTGAGAAAGACAGACAGACAGACCTAGGTGTTAGCTCATATGTTATACTTACACACTACTGAAAATCTCACCTTCAGTTTCCTCATCTGTAAAGTGGGGCAGCCTCTTGGGGATTAAAAGACATCATGCACATAAAGCACTCGGTAAGGGCTCTGTACATGGAAGTTATTATTATTGTTGTTGCATGAAGACATCCCAAGGTATGAACTAGACAAAGAAATTGTAACAGTAAGTTACTGGTAACTTCTTTTTAAAAAGTCCAAGTGAGTTATATGATGTTGCAAACACTGCTGGTAGCCTATTTAATAACCTCTCTGCTCCTTCCCTTCAAATAGAAACACTTTTTCATTTGAGGTAGCAAATGCCCAGTTAAAAATACCTTCTCAGAGGGTCTGCAGCTAGAGTGGCATGTGAGTAGAAGTCGGCTGTCTGCGACTTCCTAGAAAGCTGTTGTTTTCCTGGCAAAGAGCTGTTGGTGCCTTTTGCCCTTTCCGCCTGTCTGAAATCCAACGCGAATGCCTGGAGGTAGAGTAGCCATCTCGCAGCTCTGTGGATAAAAGGCCCACACTGTGTGGCTGCATATGGCTACACGGGCTGTGTGCAGGGACTACAGTGTAAAATCAGTTAGGGTCCTGGCAGGACGCAGATGGCTCACTCCAATGGGCTGATGGTGGAGACTGAAAAAAGGCACCATCCGGAAAGGTGTAGTCAGTACTAGGGAAACACGATTAAGAGATGGTGCAGTATCCTGGGGTTAGTAACTGCAGGGGGCTATTACCACTTCCAGTCCTGAGGACAAGAGTATGGAGTGGTTACCAGGACTGGGAGACAGTAGCTGCATGGACAAGTCCGCCTAACAGGAGCAGCCTCTGCTGACCCCCACAAAAGGGACGGGGGTTCTTACTCCAACCTTATAATCTCCTGTTGGTGGTGCTTCCCATTGGCCAAACCCAACTGGAAGTCAGACAGCAGGAGAGCTCACGTGATGTAATACATCTAGGTCAGCTTCAGGGCACTGAACAAGTTAAAGAAGAGGAGGGAATAGATCCGAATAAGCCAAAGGAAATTATCCTTGTACAATGTGGCTAGGGTTCTCTGGCATTGTGTGATTCAGCAGCCCTGCACATGTTAATGTTAAGGAGGGCAGAGCAAGGACATAGGAAAAACCCAAGTCCCTGGTGGCACTGGGAGTCACCACAGCAGCCCTGAACTGACCACTTTTGGAACATCTTACGTGAGGAAAGTAAACCTGGATGTGGCTAAGTCACTGTGGTCGGGTTTCAGTGATACGCCCAAATGCAGTCCTATGTGAACTATACGCATTTTTGATTTGTAGTAGCAGTAGTCAACACAACGTATGTCTGAATCATTATTATTCCATTTTATTTCTTATTAGTTGAAAGTCAAACGTTCAGCATTTCTTACCCAATGGGCCTGCCTTGGCTGAGTGTACTACCTTGTAGATAAAGTCTTAGATAAAATCTCCTAAGGCTGATGAATGTGACTGGAAGGGAAGGAAGCAGCATTATGTGGCAGCAGTGAATCACTGCACTGGGTCAGGCTGATAAGCCTCTACTTATTGCCTTGATCAACTAGGGCTGGGCTCCAAGATCACCCACACAGGGCAGGAAATCCTAATACAGGAGTCTCAATTCCCTTTCTTTGTCTCGTAGGGCTCAATGACAGGTCATCTTCTTGTTCGAAGCTGAGGTGCTCTGGCTCTTCCCTGGAGCCCCTGAGGTCCAGCAATTACTCCTGCACCTGACTCTCTGCACTTGGGGTCCCTTTCTCCCAGATGACATGACTGGTTTCCTTCCTTGACTCTTGCACCAGTTCCTTGCTCTGGTAACTTGTATAGGCTCTACCTGGCTTGGAGTCCTGCCTGGCTCTTGCCAGCTACCCTCTCCACACCTTGGCCACAGCTCTAGCCATGGCCGGAGCCCGGCGATCTGGGAACAGACCTCTCAGACACCATCTGCTCTCTTCATCTCGGGAACGGTGCCTGCCTAGGCTCTCTGCTGTTGTGCTCTGCCCACCTGCTGGCACTCCTCAAAACCCCTTCTTAGACTGCTGCCAATAACCCCTTGGCCCAAGTCCTCAACTGAGATTAAGGTATCCCTTGGACAAGGCGATTTACACTCTTGGCTGAAAACACAGCACTGTCTGCCACCTCTCAGCTCCAGTCCCTCCCTCTCAGACTGACTCCCCAGTGGCCTATAGCTTAGGAGGAGCAGAAACAGTAGTAATATAATGAAAATGATGACAATTATAGAAGTAAAACAATCTACTACTTACTAAATGCTAACTACATGCCGGGCAATGCATAAGCAAAGCCCAGTACTTTTGTGTTTTTTTTGCCTTTTGTGCACAGAATCAGAACAAATTTCAGTTACCACAGTTTAGTTTAGTAACATCAGTTCCCCAACAATACAGTTCAAATCTGTTACCATAGTATATCAACTATGAGTAACTAGATAGTTACAAACTTCACTGCCGGGTTTTCAGTCCACAAACTGACTAAGCAGATAACAGATCCACATCATGATCAGGGATCAATCGTGTCACTTCTCTGACTGTCTGTGTTTGGTCACTGGATAGCTGTTACTCAGCTTATGTACAGACAGAAGAGCATGTCGTTGTGTTGTTTCCTTAATTCCTGGTGATAAACCCATGTGATATTTACAAAAATAGATAATAGAACTGGCCAACAAAGATAAAAGTATAGCATTGGGGATCTGAATAAGAAGATGCCACAGCAGGAGGTGCAGACTAGATGTCTAACCTGGGAACTCACAAGGATCCCTGTAAATGCCAATAAAGGATAAAAACATGCTGGAAAAAAAAAAAGAGAAAAGTGTAGCAAAGGAACGAAAAGTGACAATGGTGGGAGTGAAGTTCAAATCAAAAATAAACGGAGGTAGAGAAGAAACAGCTGGCAGTGGGACGACACTGTCACTATTCAACTCTAGCTATACAGCCAGAGAAATCTAGGAAAGGTGACTTTCTGAACATAAATAAGGAAAGTGGTTGTGATGAGAAGGATGAAGATGCTCCAGAGGAAGTGACATGGGCAAAAAATTCACATTAAAGCAACTCTCAAAGATATTTCACGATGTTGAAAGTGCAAAGGATAAACTATGGGAAGCTGATCCAAACTCAGAAAGGAGCATGACAATTTGCCAAGGCACATAACAGAGGCTCACTCCTTGAAGGAAGTTTTGTGACAAGAAGATAAGCACTCAGATACTCTTCGTGAGTTGTATTAAAAAACAAAACAAAACAAAATCCTAAATATTTAATTTTCTATGCTTCCAATGTTTTAAATTACAGTATAACAAATAAATATTAGGTCTACTATTTTTTTTCATTTCTTAATATATTTAAAACCAACAGTCTATATTCAATGTCTTATAATAAACTATAATGAAAAAGAATCTAAAAAGAATGTGTATGTATAACTGAATCGCTTTGCTGTACACCTGAAACTAACATTGTAAATCAACTACACTTCAATAAAAAATAAAATTAAAAAAAAACAACAGTAAGAGAGTTTTAAATATATTAACAAAACATTTTAATGATTGCAAACAGAACAGCAGCAATTTTCTGATTGAGAATTAAGATCGCGTCACAGGGTTTCAACTTTCATGGTCATTTTCATAGAACAGCACTCCCATGCAAAGCAAGGACTGCCTATACTTTACATACATGATCTCATTTGATCTTCAAAATAACCCTAAGAAATAGATGCTATTATCAGCCCCATTTTATAGACAAAGAATCTGAGGCTCAAAGGAAATAAATAATTGGACCAAGACCACATAGCTCATAAATGGCTATGCATACTGAATTCTAAATCGCATGGTCTGAACCCCAAGGCTATACTGTGAGCCCAGGTATGTACTGATGGGTGTTTGATATGTGGGGACAGGAGTAAACGAGAGAAAGAGGTGAGAGATGAAGGTACCTTCTCTAATATAACTTCCAGGGGCTAGAGCAGCATTGTCCAATAGAGGTTTCTGTTTTCTATTATATTTTTATAGAAGATAAATATTTATGTAATCTATAATATAGAAATAGAATATATTGAACCCTAGTACACATGTAAATCTACACGTACCTCTGAATCCATCCTTTCTTGATCCTCCAGGATCCTGCTCCATTAAATTTCAACTCTCCCTGAAGCAGGCCTACTTGATTAACTCAACCAACTCTCATTTTCAACCTTCTCCCTTGCTTGCTTCTCATTAGTGAGGCTGAAAACAAACAAACAAACAAACAAACAAACAAACAAACACTTTCCTGGACTCCTATCACCACCTGCCTGCAAGATGACCTCTTGTTTTCCTCTGTAACAGAACCTTGACAATTAGCTAGCTGGGCACTTGGTCATTCTAAATAAAAACCACATTTCTCAAACTTCCTTCAACTGGTTGTGGCCTTCTGACTAAATATTGGCTTATGAGATGTAAGAAATAATAGGTACAATTCCAAAATGTGTTCTGGAGAGAGGAACATTCCCTTACTCTTTCCTGCTGGCTAAAATGCAGATACAGTAGCTAGAGCTGGGGTAGCCATCTTGTGTCATGCGCTGGAAAGAGGAATTCCAATCCACAAAGCCTACAAATGCTTGAAGACTTGGCGAAACAGACCTGCCACTTTGGCTTTAGATGGTCGCTTCCAAAATTCATTTACCTGAAAGAAATATAAACTTTTAAAGCCATTATTATCTTGGTACTTCATCTCTAGAGCTAATGTAACCTTAATACACCAACTGTCCGATTCTGACCAGCAAAACCTAAGGGCAAGTGTGCTGGGTGTCTTCTGGGGAAAATGCTTTTCCTCCCTGTAAAAGGAGAGTTCTATTTCCCCATCCTGCCCATCTTCCTGCTTCATGCCTTTGGGCGTGTTTGTGTGAGGATACAATGTCCAGAGCTGCAACAGCTTTCTTTCGACCACAAAGGAAGGGTCAAGAGAAATTCAGAGTCACTAATTGGAACCCTGACACCACTGAATTGCTGAACTAACTCTGGACCTACCTACTTTAAATTTATTTTGCAAGATAATTAAGAGCCTTACAATCTAGCCACTTTGTGTTGGATATTCTGCTACTCATGACAGAAAGCGTTTCCAAATGAAATATTGTCCTGCTCTGATCTAAATGTTTGTGTCCACCCCCGACCAAATTTGTATGTTGAAATCCTCCCCAACAATGTGATGGTGTTAGGAGGTAGGGCCTCTGGTATTTTGGTGCTTAGGTCATGCGAGTGGAGCCCTCATGAACGGGATTAGTGCCCTAACAAAAGAGAACCTAGGGAGCTGCCTCATCCCTTCCACCAGGTAAGGAAACAGCCAGAAGTCAGTGGTCTGCAACCTGTAAGAGGGTCTTCATCAGAACCCAACTATGCTGGGACTCTCATCTTGGACTCCCAGCCTCCAGAGCTGTGATAAATAAATGTATGTGGGTTATTAGCTGCTTAGTCTGTAGCTAATAACAGCAGCTAATAATTACAGCAGCCCAGACTAAGACATCTCTATTCCTCCTTCAGTCTTACCTTTTCAACTGGATCTTTCTTCTGGGCCCTCAGTCAAGCTCAAGTCTCATCCATGAACAATAGTAGGAACAGCTTGTCCTGTACCCATTTTTCTTCTCCAGCCACTGTTCTTTCTTTCCTTTCGTGGGCGAGTCTCTGTAAAAAGTAGACTACACATGTTATCTGTGCTGCCTTGCTTGTTGTTCATTCTTCGATCTTCTGTGGCTTCCCTCCTCCCACTCCTCTGAGTATTTTAATCTAGGCCATTAATAACCTCCTAGTTTGCAAATCCAGCAGACACTGCTTCTTCTTCTTATCTGACCTCTTTATGGCTTTTGGCTGTGATAACCACTTCCTCTCTGTGAAAGCTCCTTCACTCAGGGCTTCTTTGACATTGATCTCACCTAGTTCCCTTTTGACTGCTCTGGCTATTCGTTCCCCATTTCGTTCATGAGTGCCTCCTTCTGTCTTTGCCTCTTAAATACTGGCTTCTTCAGGGCGCTATTCTGCCTCCCTCTTCTCTGCCCTTTCTCCACTCTCCTCCTAGGTGGTAACTTCCATTCCAAAGTTTCAAAGATTGAAGGTAGCTTTCTTAAGAATTGGGGACCTATTTTAGACTCCTCACTTAAGCAAAGTTGAATCAAAGCTGCTCTGGTAAAATATCTTTCCTATTGGATTAAGCATCTTGTCATGGATCAAACTGTGTCCCCCCAAAAGACATGCTGAATCTTAATGCCCAATACCTGTGAATGTGACTTTATTTGAACATAAGGTGTTTGCAGGTGTAATCAAATTAAGATGAGGTTCTAGGATGGGCCCTAATCCAATGTGACTGCTGAACTTAGAAGAGAAACAAACACACAGGGACTACGCCATGTGATGACTGAAGCAGAGGTTGGAGTGATGCAGCTACAAAGAAGGTCTAGGATTGATGGTCACCACCTTAAGCTAGAAAGAGGCAAGGAAGCATCCTCCCCTACAGGTTTCAGAGGGTTATGTCCCTGCTGACACCTTTTTTGAATTTCTAGCCTCTAGAACTAAAGGTGAGACAACAAATTTCTGTAGTTTTAAGCCATCAGTTTTGTGATACTTTGTTACAGCAGTCCAAGAAAACAAATACAGACTTTCACCACTGTGCTGAAGCTCCTGATCTAAGCAGCCAGTTATAACTTGTAATCTCTTTCGCTTAATAATTTGCCTTCATCTTTTCCTTGGTTCAGAGGTTTTCAGCCTTTCGAATACCATGCACCAGTTTTGCTTTGTTTTTTAATTTGAATATCAACACTGGGGTTGCAACTTTTAATTCTGTCATTGGTCTTTTGCTATAGGACATCAAAAAAAAAAAAAAAAGGTACGGGGAGAGTATAGTTCAGTGTTAGAGTGCATGCTTAGCACGCATGAAGTCCTGGGTTCAATCCCCAGTACCTCCAATAAAACAAACAACAACCATCTACTTACAGCCTCATTCATAAAAGTTAAGACATTTTAACACTAAACTCTCAGAATAAAGCCGAGTTCTTTAAATATTTTAAGTTTTATGAAAAACTCATTATTCTATACCAACTTTTCCAGTGTTGTTTCAGATACATAAAAATTTTATAACCAAAATATTTAAGAGCCCATGTTATGTATATGACCAAGAAAAATATCAATACACACATGCTCACAGCCTTCTTTGTTCCCAGTCATCTTCCCATTCCCTTTCCAAATTCTCTCTGACCATATTATGAAATTGGGGCGTTAATCAGTGAGAGTAAGAACTTGAGGAGCAGGAGCTGGAAAGAATAGTAAGAATTTCTTTTAAAAAGGGAGAGAATTACCTCTCAAAAGGAAGTTTAGATGAATGAGAAGGTGGGAGAGGCATGCTTGGGTTTGAGAGAGTTAGGGGAGGGGGGATGAGCTAGGCACATGAGAGAAATTGAAAACAGTAAGATGGAGAAAAATAAACTTTAGAAAACTTGGTCTACATTATGTGTATTTGGTCTTTGATACCTTCTTCAGAGAGTGAGATAGGGATTTAAATTGTTTTCTTTTTTTCTTTTCCTTTTCCTGCTGGACTTGTAACTCTTGAGTGTGATTCTGTGTAGGACCAGATCATAAGGCAGCACGGGTTACTTAAGACTGATCAGAGTAAGTATGCTCTAGTGGTTAGAGGCTGGGGCTCTGGAATCAGAAATTCTACGTTTGAATCCTGACCCAATCCTTTTCTGCTGTGTGCCCGTGAGAGTATTACTTTACTTTTCCGTGCCTCATTTCCCCATCCACGAAAGGGAGATAAAAGTACCCACTTCACTGGATCGTTGGGAGAAACATAAAATTAAGGTAAGGAGGAAACTGCTTGCCAATGAAAGACCCTCAAAGGTTAGAGAGTAATAAAACAGAAATCTATATATAATCTCCCACCTGCCTAAACAAAACAACTTTCGCGGCTCACCGTTCCTAAACTTCTTGTCATGGCACCCCGCCCCCAACCTGATCTGCCCTATTTGCCTTTGCAGGCTTAGCGCCAATCTTCCCTCGGGTGTTCTTAGCGGCTGCGGGCACTCAGCGCTCGCGGCAGCTCGGTCGTGGTCCAGACTCCCTCCCTCCCTCCCGCCCTCCCGCCCGCCTAGGCGGGCATCCTTAACGCCTCCGCGCCTCGGGGCTCACGTCACCCCCTATGCAGAGACAGACTTCCTTCTCCTCTCCCCGCGCTCCTGGCACTTCAAAACCTCTACGTGAGCTTTTCTCCCGCTGTTATCATTGTTCACAGGGTTTGACTCGCCCGCACGCCCTAGATGCTCAATTAAAGTGGTCTTAAAGGAAAACGCTGTACCTTTTCCCGCAAATACAAAACGGGGGGCTCTGGGTGGGGAGGGGAGACTTGGTCGGTAAGCAATGTCCTTCCACCCTTAAATCCGTTGCCCCGAGTGCCGGGGCCAGCCACGTCGCCCAGGGGTCTGGGCGGGGGCGGGGCTCCCTCGCCAGGACTCCTCTGCTCTACGCGGACCTCCAGACTTGCCCTGGACGCCGGCGGTCACGGGGCCGTCGCGCACCACGCAGCACCCCCAACCCCCGCGCACAGCTGGAGACGGGTCCCCGCCCTTCCCCCGGAGCGGCGGCGCCGGAGCGGGCGCGGTGCATTGTGGGCAGAGGGGCGGGGGTTGGGAAGATGGCGGCTCCCAGCCTCCTCAACTGGAGGCGAGTTTCCTCCTTCACGGGGCCGGTCCCCCGCGCCCGGCACGGACACCGGGCGGTGGCCATCCGGGAGTTGATGATCATCTTTGGAGGGGGCAACGAGGGCATCGCGGACGAGCTGCACGTCTACAACACGGGTAGGCGCGGCGACGGTTCTTCGGCCCCGCCTGTGGGAGCCGCGGAGGGGGAGGGGAGGCGAGGCGGTGGCCGCGGCCCTGACAGCTGTCACCGCCGGGTCACTGCCTCCACTGGCGGGTGGCGGGGAGCGCGGCTCGGCCGGGCGGCCCCGTTCCCGCAGTGTCCTGGGCGGGAGCTCCATTTCCCCGGGATCCGCGGGGCAGAACTGGCCCTGAGCGGGGCGCGCCGGCCCTCGGGCAGGCGGTCCCGGACCCCCCCGCTCCGGCCCTGCTGGCGGACGTAGGCTAGAGAGACTGTTTCCACCCTCCTGGGCCTCTTCCCCAAGTCTCGCCCACTCCGGGGCCCCGAAATCCCGCCCCTGTCAAAAACCAAGTCCAAACCAAAGCTCTTCTGGGCCTTTCCTGTCTTTGCCTTCCTTCCTTCCTTCCGTGGGAGGAAGAGAATATAGTGGGAATGAGGAGGAAAAGCGAGAGGCCTTCTAGTACTTAAACCACAAATACAACCCGGTATCTGGCAGGTGCAGTCAAGATTTTTACCCCATTGGTAGCCCTCTTAACTGACGGCGAAGTGGTTCATGGGTGAGACCCGCGCCTGTCTTTGCATGACTGAGTGTGTGTGCCCAAGCTCATCAGTGCAGCGCTCGCTCGGAAAGAGTACTGTCAGCTTGAGTGCCGCTGCAAATCAGCAATGCCCCCAGCCAGGGAAGCCCTGCTTTTGAGTACCTCCGTGGAATAGAAAGGAGGTTGGGATTTCATTTTTTTTCACTTATAAATGCTCCAGCTATCATGAGAAAGCTGTTTGCTTGGTGTAAGTTTAATTAATGAATTTTGGGTCTATGTCATGATCAGTAACTTTTCTTTGACCAAACAACTTAATCTTAGTGTCATTTAAAAATTAATAAAATGGTGATGTAGAGGGAATTTTATTTTTTCACCTTCTCCTCCTCCTGACACCCCAGCATAAAAAGTTTAAAAGTTAGTTAATAATTTAGTGTCATGTAAAAACCTTGGCTTTGGAATAAGTTAGACCTGGTTTGAATTTTGCTTTGCCAGTTGCCCAGAATCAGCGCTAAAGTTAGTAAACCTAGGTGTCAGATTTTTCGCTTGTAGACTGGAGAGGATGATACTCACCAAGTAGGATTTTTGTGAGAAATTAAATTATATAGATCGGGGTTTTTCAACAGCAGCACTATCAACACTTGAAAGGGAGACTTCTTTGTTGTAGGGGGCTGCACTGTATTCACAAAGATGTTTGACAGCATCCCTAGCATCTACCCACCAGTTTCCAGTAGCTTCCCCCCCCCCCCCACCAGATATGACACCAAAATTTTTTTGTTTGTCCCTTGGGGCAAAATTATTCCCAATAACCACTGATATAGATGATACATATAAAAGTACATACTTATAGTTTGTTATAACTGTTTTTTATAATTGGTTTTAATTTTATTTTGGCAACTAGTTACAAATCAGTGGTTCCTACCAGCTGTTAGAGGAGACATCCCTCCAGGCTGCGCTGCCCATGGATTTGTCTGTGATGGTACCAGAATATTAGTGTTTGGGGGAATGGTTGAATATGGAAGATACAGCAATGAGTTATATGAGTTACAAGTAAGTGTCTTTCAAGTTTATTATCTCAAGCTGAAGCTTTATTAACGATTGTGTTCATAATTCTTTGAAATTCTTTGCAAAATATTTCATTAACATACTTAAAATAGTGTGAGCTTCACATTTTATAGCATCAAAGAAAACTTTTTTTAGCCAAAGTTTCTAATGTAAGTCTTTTTCCAGTATCCAGTGCAACATTTGTAACGTTAAGATACCTGTTACTTAGCATCAATTGTACGTGTTATATGTTTGGCCTTTTGTATCTTAGTGCAGTGTTTTTCAACTTTAGCCCGCAGCAGAAGCACCTGGAGGGTTTGTGAAAACACAGATTGCTGGCCCCTGCCCTCAGAGTTTCTGAATCAAGATTCTCTGTAGTAGGGCCTCACAACTTGCGTCTCACCAAATTCCCACCTAATGCTCTTGGTCTCCAGACCATCCTTTGAAAACTTCTGTCTTAGTTATAGAAATTGTTACCCTCACATTAATAATCACTTTTTTTTTCTTTTCTGGCAAAACATACAAAAGGGGTAACAATTTCAAATAGCCTTTCTGAATTTGACTCTCTAATAAACCAGACTCAGAGACTTCTGTGACAGCTCTGAACTTTTATTCCTGAACTGTGCATATATTCCTGGGGCTATAATCATGAGGGTATCTGGTAGTTGGCAGACGTAGGTGGATTATGTCTATTTACAAGCAGTTCATTTAAAATTTTTTAAAAAATAGTTTCAGATAATCTTTATTGCTTATTTAAAGGTTAAAATAAATACCATTCATGGATTACCTAATTTCAAAAAGTGAGAGTACATAAATTACATTTAATCTTAAAGCTGTAAATAATGTTGAATTTTTCATTTCAACAAATATTTTAGAACTGCTAGTGTTTATTTTTATAAGCTTAGCTTGCCATTGTGGAAAGCTGTGAATATGAATGACTAGACTGAATTTCTATTGCAACATTCATTTTGATTCCAGAAGTTATCTGCTTACTTGTCATTTGTCCCCAAAGTACCTTTTTGAAACCTGACTGGATTCGGATTAAAATGTATTGGTATGATGTTACACTATTGACTATATAGGAATACTTTCCTGATTTTGTCTGAGTTTATTTATGCTCTTTTTTAGGCAAGTCGTTGGTTATGGAAAAAAGTGAAACCCCATCCCCCTTCTTCTGGTTTACCTCCTTGTCCTCGGCTTGGACATAGCTTCTCTTTATATGGTAACAAATGCTATTTGTTTGGTGGCTTAGCAAATGAAAGTGAAGATTCAAACAATAATGTTCCCAGGTATGCCGACATTTTTTCAGACCAAATGTTTATTTTATGATTTAGATTAAGAATGTTTTATTTCCCACATTTAATTATTAAAAGGGATGAAGCTTAGTCGTTTGCATTTAAACCTAACAGTGAATAAATTTGTTTCCATTTGTGTTTTTCTTAGTCCTAAAATATATCTGTTTTCAAAATTATGCCTTTTCTAATCAGAAATCATCTTATTAAGTTGTTATTAATATAACTGCTTGTAGCAGTATATTTGTAGATGTTAAGCCATAAAGTAATTTAGTTGTCGTAAGTGGTAATGAAAAGTAACATGGTTATTTTCAAATTAGATTTCTCTGGGAATTTGGTGACAAAAATCTGACTATAAATGAAGGCCAATATGTTTCTTATGTAGGAAGCTGTTAGAGTGTCTTACACATGCTAATAATTTTTGAACCAATCCTCTCCCAGTTTTTGCAAACAGAATTAATCACTGCCTCCTTTCTTTTTGTATAGTGTTTTGATCACATGGTCATTATAGGATGTGAGATTTGGAGATTTAGTGTCTAAAAGGCTCTTTTCTAATTCATTGCTTACCGTGTATGTCCTTTAAAGGAAGTAATCTAAGCCTGTTTTCCTTCACTGTGAAATGGGAGTGATTAAATACCTACTTTTCAGTGCCACTGTGACCGCTAAATAAGATCATTGGCATAATTTTAAAAGCACTTTCAAGTTACCATCAACATCAGTAGTTATCATCACCACAATGTCTTTTTACCAATGTTAGATTCATTAGTTTGATACCAGAATCTTAGCTTTTTTTCCCCTCAAACTTTAAAAAATAACATATAGTAAAACATCATGGAAAATTTGGAAACTGTAGAAAAGGAAAAAAAATTATCCCATCACATGAATCCAGATACTTTTAGCACATCTTTTTTCAATTTTCCATTTAACAGATTTTTTTAGATACAGACTCATAAAATTCAAGAAATTAGAAAGTATACAAAGTTATTTCTCTTAGTATCACTGTTCTCAACATAGGCAAACACACATAATTCAACTCCATGTGTATCTTCTGGGACCTTTTTCATGTAACACATTATATTAATCAGCTTTCAGTTGTGTTAAGGGCAAACTTCTCAAGTTTATGCTGCTTGAGGGAGCAACTAGATACATGTGATGCTTTTTAAAGCCTCTTATTAAAGCTAGCAAGTTCATTTCTCTTGACATTCCATTGGTCAAAGCAAGCCATAAGGCTAAGACCTGAGTCGATGATGCAAGGATGTTTATTGTGGTTGTTAGGAGAGGAGAGTGGGGAACATTAATCTGATCCTACACAGACATGTATTTTCCTTTATAAAAGTGGGATCATTCTTTTTGCTTTATGACTTTGGATGTTTACTTGTTTGGTTTTTTGTTTGTTTGCTTTTACCTTTAACAGTATATGTTGGAGATCTTTACATGAAAGTAGATATGGATTGACCTTATTTTTTTTTAAAGGCTGAAAAGTAGTCAGTTATGCAAATTATTTAACCATTCCTCTACAGATGGACATTTAAATATTTCCATTATTTTGCTATTACAGTTTTTGCACATGTATTAATATTTTTTATAGGATTGATACTTATATAAGTGGAATTGAGAGGGTGGTCAAAGGGTACATTTAAGTTTGTTAGGTACTCCTGAAACAACCTCCAAAGAGACAGCTATTTTATATTCCCAATAGTGGTGTATAAGAGTGCCTACACCCTTGGCAATACTGAATCGTCTCACTCTTCTTAGTTTTTCCTAACACAATCAATGAAATACATTTCATGGGATTATTTTGATTTATTTATTTATTTTTAAACTAGGAATGAGCTTGATTAACAATGCTTTTGGACATTTACAATTCCTTTTCTGAAATTGTTCAAATCTTTATTTTTCTTTTTTAAAAAGAATTGAAGTATAAATTATATACCATTAAATTCATCCTTTTAATATGTACAATTCAATGATTTTTAGCAATTTACAGTGTTGTGTAACCATTACCACAATCCAGTTTAAGAACATTTCCATCAATCCAAAAAGAAACTTCTTACTCATTTGCAGTCAGTGCCTATTCCCATCATGATTCCTGGACAACTGCCAGTCTACTTTCTGTCTCCATAGGTTAACCTTTTCTGAACATTCCATATAAATGTGATTTTCTGCATTTATCTTCTTTCACTTAGCATAATGTTCTTGAGGTTCAGCCATGTTGTAGCATATGTCAAATATCTCTTCCTTTTTATTGCTGAGTTGTGTTGATACATCACATTTTGTCTATCTGTTCATCAGTTGACAGACATTTGGATTGTTTCTAGTTTTTGGCTTTTATGAATAATGCTGCTTTGATAATTTGCATACAAAAGTCTTTGTATATATATGTATTCATTTTTCTTGGTTAGTAGTAGCAATTCTACTAGTAGAATTGCTGGGTCATATAGTAAATTTAGGTTTAATTTCTTAAGCACTAAGACTGTTTTCTGAAGTGACTACCATCTTACATTCGCAATGTATGAGTGTTTCAAATTTTCTACATCCTTGCTAACACTTGTTACCATCTATCTTTTTTGATTGTGGCCAGCCTAGTGGGTATAAGGTGGTGTCTCGTTGTGGTTTTAATTTGCATTTCCCTAATGACTAATGATGCTGAGCATCTTTTCATAGGCTTTTTAGCCACTTGTATATGTTATTTGGTGAAATTTCTTTTTTCTTTTCTTTTTTCTTTTTTTTGGTGCTCAGTAAAGGTTTATTACGTTAAAAATACATCATCGGACATCAGGCACTCAGGTCAGACCTGTGTCTTTGGTGAAATTTCTATTCAAATCTTTGTTCATTTTAAAGTTAAGTTGTTTGTATTCGTATTATTGAATTGTAAGAGTTCTTTATATATTCTAGATGCAAGTTTGCTTTTTAAAAAATCAGATACATGATTTGCAAATATTTTCTTCCAGTCTGTAGCCTGTCGTTTCATTTTCTTAATGGTATCTTTTGAAGCATAAAGTTTTTACTTTTGGTAAGTTCTGTTTATCCATTTTTTCTCTTATGGATTATGCTTTTAGCATCCTTTTTAAGAATTCTTTGCCAGTCTCAAGGTTATGAAGATTTGTTCCTCTGTTTTCTCCTTAGAGTTCTATAGTTTTAGCTCTTACATTTTTTATCTGTGATTCATTTTGAGGTAATTCTTATGCCTGGGGTAAAGTGAGTATCTAATAAATTCATCTTTTTACATGTGGCTATCCAGTTGTCCCAATACTGTTTGTTAAAAAGATTATCCTTTTCCCACTGTATTGCTTTGGCATCTTTGTTGAAAATCAGTTCGCCATAAATGCAAGGGTTTATTTCTGGACTCTCAATTCTTTTCCACTGATCTGTATATCTGGCCTTATGCCAGTACCATACTGTCTTGATTATGATACCTTTGTAGTAAGTTTTGAAATAGGAAGATGTTAAGTTCTCAAATTTTATTATCTTTTTCAAGAGTGTTTTGTCTGTACACTTACCTAGCAGGGGAGATACCATGATCACAAAGGTGGTTTTCCCAGGGCAAGGATTATCCATTGCACTTCAGATGTGCTGACCCCTGCAATTTCCCCAAATGTGGGAGACTGGACTGTATAATTTGTGGTAGTGGGAGAAGGAAAAAAAAAAAAAGAGTGTTTTGTCTATCCTGAATCCTTCGCATTTCTGGGTAAATTGTAGGATCAGCTTGCCAATTTCTGCGAAAAGTTCTGCTGGGATTTTGATAGGGATAGTGTTGAATATATAGATCAATTTGTGGAAAGTTACTGTCTTATTGAGTCTTCCAGCAATATTTTGAGGTTTTCAATGTACAAATCTTGCTCTTATTTTGTTAAATTTATTGCTAAGTTTTTATTCTTTTGAATGACATTGTGAATAGACTTGTTTTCTTAATTTCATTTTTGAATTGTTCATTGCTAGGATGTAGAAATACAGTTTGTCTTTGTAGATTGATCTTGTATCCTGTAACCTTGCTGAATTTATTTATTATTTCTGATCATATTTTCATGGATTTCAGTTTTTATTTTTATTATTGATTCTTAGGAGTTCTGTCTATATTTTATGTTCCAAATATTTTTTCCAAGTCTTCTGTTTGCCTCCCCCCTCCCCCTGCTTTTTAAGGATTTTCATTTTTGTTTCATCAAGTTTGGCAATATATTTTTTTAATGGCTTTCTGGCTTTATATCTTGCTTATTAGGAAATCTCTTCTATCCCAACACTATGAAAATAATTTTTCTATATTTTCTTCTAGTACCTTCACAGCTTTGTTTTTTTGTTTAAAATATTAATACATTTGGAATATATTTTTGTGACTAGTGTAAGGCTCTTTGCTTTTTCTTCAGAATGGGTTTTCAGTTCTCCCACCACCATTTATTTAATAAGCCATCCACCCCCTACACTTTAGAAATCCCATCTCTGTCATATCTGAATTTTCATATAAATGGGTCTTTTTCTAGGTTCTTTAGACCAGGGGTACAAACTACATTATGTAGGCAAAAATCTGGCCTGCTGCCTGTTTCTGCTAGTTAAGTTTCGTTGGAACACAGCCATGTCATTCATTTACATATTGTCTATGGCTGCTTTCGTATTAAAAGAGCAGAATTGAGTAGTTGTGACAGAATTTATGGCCTGTAAAGCCTAAAATATTTACTCTGTGATTCTTTACAGAAGGTTTGTCAACTCTTGTTCTACACTCTATTCTGTTTCATTAATATATTTACCTTTCTATCATCAATTATGATGTTTGCTATAGACTTCTAGCATATGCCTTTAGTCAGATTAAGGAAGTTTTCTTTCTTTAAAATTTATATATATATATATATTTTTGTTGTTGAATTATACTTACTGTACAATATTATATGTTACAGGTGTACAATGTAGTGATTCACAATTTTTAAAGGTTATATTCCACTTATAGTTATTGTAAAATATTGGCTATATTCCCCATGTTGTACAGTATATCCTTATAGCTTATTTTGTACCTAATAGTTTGTATCTCTTAATCCCTTACTCTTATATTACTGCCCTCCTTCCTTCCCTCTCCCCACTGGTAACCACTAGTTTGTTCTCTATATCTGTGAGTCTGCTTTTTTGTTATATTTACTAGTTTGTTATATATTTTTTTAATTCCACATATATAAGGAAGTTTTCTTAAATCTATAGTTTGCTAATTCATTTTTTTCTCTTTTTTTGACCAAAAATGGATGTTGAAATAGTTCTAATTCATTTCAGGTATGGAAATGAGCTTACTATTTCTTTCCTTTAACCCATTAATTTTGTGAATTATTATGATTAGGTTCTGGAATATGAGCTACCTTTTAATTCCTAGTTAAACCCCACTTTATTACGTTAGTGTTATTTTCACACTTTACTGAGTTTACCCTGCTAACATTTACTCATACTATATATAGTTATTTGTTTGTCTACATTGTCTTTATTTCGGGAAGTGAAATATTATTCTCATCTGACTTGAGTGTCAGGATTATGTTACCTCCGGGAGCATAATCAAGGTTATGCTCTGAGATTATGGGAAATTCTCCATCTTTCATTATGCTTAAATAACATTATTTCTTGAATATTTAGTAGAAATTTCCCATAATTGTCTGGTATTGGTATAATTTAGGAGTTTTGACTGCCTTTTCAATATCTCTTATAGTTACTGATCTGTTTACATTTTCTCCCTTTTCTTGAGTCATTTTGGTAATTTATATTTTCCTTGAAAAATCATCTACCTCTAGATTTTTAAATTTATTGAGAAAAACTATAAGACAATTCTCTGTATATCTTTAAAATCTCTGTGTAGTTTTATCTCTTTTCTCATTCTTAAATATATGTATTGTTTTTTCTTTTTTCTAACAGATTTGCTAGTGGTTTGTTATTTTATTGGTGTTTCCAATGAACCATTTTTAGTTTTATTAATGATCTGTTTTTCTTTTTTATTTCCTTAACTCTATTTCACGTCTCTAAATTTTTCCTTTTTCCTAACTTCTTTTAAACTTCTAATAGGTTGAATGCTTTTTCTAACTTTTTTTTCTAAGCTTTTTCTAACTTCTCATAATCTGAATGCTTATTAGTTTATTTATTTTAGTAGTGTTTCCTAATAAATGCTACACATTTTCTTCTGTTTACAGCTTGGACATATTTTATAGGTTTTGATATATAGTGCTCTTCTTGTCATTAATTTCTCTTTTCTCTTTAATCCAAAGGTAATTTGGCATAATTCTCTAAAATTTCCAAATGGAAAGTTTTGTTATTATTGTTAATATCTAGTTTTATTATACTGAGGTCAAAAATTGTAGTCTATTGGGTTTCTCCTTTATAGTAATTGTTTTTGTGGTCTTTTTCACAGTCAGTTTTTATAATTATTCCATAAATGTTCATAAAGATTGTGAGTTCTTGATTGGGTACAAGTTTATTAAGTCAGTGTTTTAAATCATTACTCAAAAAGCTTTTTTATTTTATGGATCTAGGTCATATCAACTTCTGAATGATGTGTTAAAATCTCCCAGTGTGATTGTGAATTTGTGTTTTGTTCCCTGTGTGTCTGATTTCAACCTGTGTATATTATTTTGTTATAGACTTATCTTTTGTAAATAGGACTAACAATTAGCCAGTATAAATTGGTATAGCATACTGGCTGGCATTCATTTTGATCTGTTTAAGTCTATGCCATATCACTTGTTAAATAGTTTTAATATCATCCTTGCTATTAATAGCTTATAGCTGGGTTCCAAGTTCTTTTATTTTGTTTCCCCTGCATACTCCCTACCCCTAAGAGACTTTGTCTTATAGTAAGGAAGTTTTTTCCTGCCCTTGTAATTTTATGTCTTCCATCTACTCTTCTTGCTATTGCTTCCCCACACCCATATTCTTGCATTTGCTAGATTTGTAAAAATTGTGATGAGGTTGAATATTTACGTGTATATGTGTGTTTACATATCTTTTATGTATGTGTATACTCACACATTTAGATAATTTGTATTTCCTGTTCTGTGAGCTGTCTATCTGTATCCTTTTATCTATGTTGTATGATTTATCATTATCTTGGTTTTGTAGGAACTCTTTATATTAAGAAAAATTGATCTCTTTCTGTGATGTGTACCAAATTTGTTTTTAGTTTGTCTTTTCTCCTGACATTGTTTATATAGCATTTTTTTCCTAACCATCTTATTTCCATAGACGATGCTTTGCTTTTTTTTCCCTCTCCTTCCTTTTTCTTGATTTATTGTTTTTCTTTGATTCTTTCTTTCCTTTGAATGATTTGAAAATTACACATGCTGATTCTGTGCTTCTTTTAGTTGCCTGGAAATTATCACACACATTTAAACTGAAGATGCTTTGTCATCTTTGGGAATAGATTACTATGTTTGCCTTTAGCCTTTTTTTGCTTACCCCCTTTTTACATGTGTTTCATACAGTCGTGGATCTTATTCCAGATTACAATAATGTTAAGAAATTAATTTTTGTCAGCCTTTCTTAGTGATTATTCAGACCTCACAGCTACAGTTATCAACATCAATTTAAATTTAATTATAAATTACTATTTTCTTTGCATTACCATTTCTTTTATTCAATGTATTCTTTCTTGGATTTCTTTTTATTTTTCCCAGATGATCTAGAATCATTTTTCCCCCAAACAATTACATGGCTAAGCTTTGAAGTTTTATATATTCTAAATATGTTTAATTTTGCCTTCATACTTGAATAATAATTTGATTACTCAATTCATTAAGGAATAGATTCCTATAAAAGCCATTTTGGTCAAAACATCCATGTCACAGATGAGACATTTAATGCCTATTTCTAAAGTGAAAAAGCTATGTAGGGCATTGCTATGACATTATAGAATGAAAATTTTAAAAGAAAAAAAGAGTTGCAAAGCAACATTGGTAGTATCCCTCATTTATACAAATGTGGATATCCATAGAAATAGGTCTGAAAGGGTATTTACTAACTATTGTCAATAGTGATTGTTCTGGTTATCTAGTACCATGTAATAAACTGCCCCAAAAGTTAGTGATGCACACTAGCAACCATTTTGTTATGCTCATGGATTCTGTGCACTGGGAATTCATGAAGTACACAGCAGCGATGGCTAGGCCATCAGATGAGAAGGCTTGAATGCTCACTCTCATGTCTGATGCCTCAACTGAGATGGCTGGAGGATGAACTCAGCTGGAATTGTCATCCTGTGTGCCCACACATGGCCTCTCCAGATGGTGGTTTTGTGATAGTTGGACTTAAATGGTGGTTTGGGATTTCTGTGAGGAGGCATTCTATAGGAAAGCTGTATTGGCCTTCTGTGACTGAGCCCCAGTAGTCACATAGTGTCATTTCATCATACTCTGTTAGTCAAAGCAGTCACAGCCTGCCCAGTATCAAGGAGAGGGGACATAGACCCTAGCTTCTGATGAGAAGAGTGTCAGAAAATTTGTGGCTATATTTTGAAACCATCATGGTATTGTCATGGATAACAGTGTTGGCTAAATGATGGCAGGAATTTTTAAAATTTCTTCTGTTGTGTACTGATCCCCACAAGAGTGCCTGGTGCACAGTAGTGTTTGATAAATATATGTTGAATGAGTAAGATATGGGATTTCTGTTCTCCTAATGCGTTTCTATACTACCTGCATTTTTCACAGGAAGCATACATTATCTTTATAAATAGAAACTAAAAGTAAATAAAAGGTTTAGACCATGTTAATGTTTTAATTTCTTTCATTACATCCTAGATACTTAAATGATTTCTATGAGTTGGAGCTACAGCATGGTTCTGGTGTTGTGGGTTGGAGCATACCAGTGACTAAAGGGATTGTGCCTTCTCCCAGAGAATCCCACACAGCTGTTATATATTGCAAAAGAGATTCTGGAAGTCCTAAAATGTATGTTTTTGGTGGAATGTGTGGTGCTCGCCTGGATGACCTATGGCAACTTGACTTAGGTAAGCTTCAGTTGATTCAGGCTTAGGAACTGGTTATGACTGATAAAGGCAAATATAAAAATTGCTTTGAAAAATATTTTTGATTACAGTATTTATTGAGTTGTACTTAGATTTGATATGAATGGTTGCTGATCAGTCAGGTTGAACAAATAAATGTTTGATTTATGACAGTAACTCTCCTGTGCTCCCTATAAGTAGGGTCACCGTATGTTCTGGCTTGCCTTGGATGGTCCTGATTTATGCTTAATTACTGTCCCATGTAATTATCAGTAGCACCTCCTTTCACTTTGTAGAGTGTTCCAGATGAGGATGGTCGAATTTATGTGGTTACTCTGCCTAGAGGAAATGTGTGTGGCATTAGTAATACTGCTGCTGGCCAGTGAAAACCCTTGCGTAGCTCTTTTAAAGGGATCCTAGGAATGGATGATTGGAGAGTACGAGTGCTCTCACTTATGACTGTCTTCTACACAATGTGTTCTTACTTCAAATGTTAAAATCCCTGATCTTCGTTTTGATTCAAAACCGGTGACACCCTAGGTGCACCTCTCCATTGCATATACTATCATTCAAGTGTAAATAGATTTCTGAGATTGGCAGTTTATGTCAGCTGGAGATGTTTATTTTAAGATGAAATTAAGTAATGGTTTTGAAACATTTTTGCTTCCTTTTGGTAAGTTCTCTTTTTTTTTTTTAATTCTACAAATTGAGGTAATTTGCTGTTATTACATTAAGTTGCTCATATACTTATTTTTACTTTTAGAAACTATGGCATGGTCAAAACCAGAAACTAAAGGGACAGTGCCACTTCCACGAAGTCTTCATACAGCCAGCATTATAGGAAACAAGTATGGTATTTTTTTGGTTTTTGGTCTTACTTTTTTTTTTTCTTTTTAACAAGCTTAAGAAAGATACATACAAAAAAGAGTGATGCTACAAGTTTCTTGAAAATGATTTAATAACGTTTGATTGTGCTTACTGAAACTAAAATAATGTGCCCACAGAAGCTATAGTGCTTACTGTGCCATTTTCTTACCACGCTGCCTCTTTTACCTCTTTACGTTCCTTACTCTGCAGAGAGTAAGTGTTAACATAGTGTAAGCAAAGTGTTATCAAACTGATCTATCCTCCATCGACAGGTTTGACACACCAGCTCTTTCTTTTCACATATTTTTGGTAGTGCTTGATTTGTACTCAGGTATATATTTAGAATGTATGCTCAATGATTATATTTTGAGTTACAATCATTATGATATTATAGTTACAGAGTTGTGGATAGAATGTGGAGTCTGTAACCAGATTGTTAGAATTCACATCTCAGCTTTGATTCTTTGTCCTGTCTGTTCTGGGGCAAGGAAACTTAATTTCCTCAAGTATAAAATGTGGATGATAGTAAAACCTCCTTTACAAGGTTGTCATGAGGATTGAATGGATTAATACATATAAAATGCTTCAAACAGTGCATAGTATGTAAAGCACTCCATAAAGGTTAGCTGTTACTATTATCAACAAGTTCCCTTTTTTGTGCAACATTGGGCCAGGAGTAGGGTTACTGTTTAAATAGAATTTAAGTAAGGAATTTACCTGTGTAGGGACTTCATGTTAAAAGTAATGTTTCGGAAACAATTACTTGTAATTTAGAACCTCATTAATTTCTCTTAAAAATAGCTGTAAACAAAGTCTAATAAGATGTATTTTTTTAAAACAGCAGAATCCTTTTTATAAAAGGTGGTTGTCCATTGGAACTCTCATGTATAAAAGAGGTAAAACACAGAGCTGCTCTGATTGGCTTGAGGCCACATGGCCCTAATCTCCACCTCAGGAGCCTTCTTCAGCAGCCATTAGGCATATCTCAAAACCCCTAGGGCCCCAAGGGACATAGTTTAAAGTTTTTCATTTGAAGATACCAGTGACCAGAGTTACATGAAATTAAATCCTCTTTGGTTAGTGTACACATACAATTCTTAATTTGACTTTGGATGTCACAGATCCCTTGAGTATCTTTCTGACTGAGGTAGCCTTAGTATATTGCATACAATATTGCTTTTCAAATGTATTATAATTGAAATATTTCCCACTTTAAGTGGGAAATAATTTTGCCAGAGAGAAATAATTTTGGTTCTTGTATTGCTTCATAAAATTTTAAACTCTTGAAAGAAGATCACTTTATTCATTATCTTATTTCCATCATTGTGACAGTGATAAGTGAGTTAATAGTCCTAAAGCTTTCAGTCAACAACAAAAAAATTTGTCTATTCTTAGCATTTTAAATCTAAAAAGTAAAATTAAAGCTTTATGAAACAATCAGCTACGTTATGTTTCCTTTTTTTTTTTGCTGTTCAGGATGTACATCTTTGGTGGATGGGTTCCACATAAGGGGGAAAATATTGAGACTTCACCTCATGATTGTGAATGGAGATGTACCAGTTCATTTTCTTACCTAAATCTGGGTGAGTCTTTTAAGAGCTACTTATTAAAATAGCATTTATTAAAAAAATAATTTTTGTTATTTTGTCATTTAAGAAAAATAGATTAGTCATGGATATTTCTATTTAGACACAGCAGAGTGGACTACCCTAGTATCAGATTCTCAGGAAGATAAAAAAAATTCAAGACCAAGACCAAGAGCTGGACACTGTGCTGTTGCAATTGGCACTCGATTGTATTTTTGGAGTGGAAGAGATGGCTACAAAAAAGCACTGAATAGTCAGGTTTGCTGCAAGGATCTTTGGTATCTTGATACTGGTAGGTAAGAGTATTTAACAAATACAGTTTTTCCTTTAGATAAATAAATACTTGAATAAACGCCTGTCTTTTAAAACTACTTTAATGCTATTGCCTCTCTTTTTCATAATTAAAAATGAATGGAAGAAATAGTATATGTAGATACTTCTCACTCCAGGAGAGTTTCTTAACTTCCCTCTCCTTGAGTTTAGAATGGATTTAATGACTCCCTTCCAAAGAATAGAGTATGGAAAAGGAGAATGGAAAAGGAGAACTAGTAGCTTTACAGTATAGAAACCTGGCAAACATCACCTTAACTAATCAAGTTCAGTATCGCCAGTGACAAGTCATGTTGATATCATTTACCCCTACCTTCCATATCATGTGATAAGAAGAAATTTCACTTCTGTGGTGCTCTTCCCCAAAATCCATAACACTGTTCTAACTATGAGAACATATCAGACAGACCCAAATTGAGAGACATTCTAGACATTCTACAGAATATGTGAACAGTACTCTTAAAAAGTTTCAAAGTGATGAAAAACAAGGAAAGACTGAGAAGTAGTCACAGATTGGAGGAGATGTGATGACCAAGTGCAACGTGATAAATCAGATCAAATCCTAGAACAAAAAAGACATTACTTGAAAAACTGATGAAATCTGATTGTCTGTGATTTAGTTAATAAATAGTATTACTCCAGTATTAATTTCTTAGTTTTAACAAATGTGTTAGCATTAGGGGATACTGAAGGAAGGGTATATGGGAACTCTGTAATTTTTCTGTAAATCTAAAATTATTCCAAAATAAATTTAAACAAAACTATTATAACACCAAAAAAAATTTTCATATGGAACTTATATCTATAGAGTTTAAATTGTTTTTAAAGCACAATAGTAAGTTATTTATTAGTTTGAAGGAGAGGGGTGTCATGATCTAATGTACATTTTGAAATAATCACTGCACTTGTGTGGAAAATAAATTGTGGAAGGCAAGGAAGAACACACAGAGACAAAAAGAGGCTTTTGCAATAGTCAAAGAAGTTTTCCACTCTTGTGTTGACAGTGGAGATGGGGAGAAATGGATAAATTCAGACATATTGTTGGAGTTCTTGTACACAGAACTGACTGATGAATTGGGTGTGGCAGATGACAGAAAGAGGAATGAAGAATGAATTTTTTAGCTTGAATAATTTGGTGCTATTTCCACTTACTGAGATGGGAAAGACTGCAGAGAAAACAGGCTTGTGGAGAAAATTAAAAGTTCCATTTAAACCCTGATAAGTTTGAAATAAGATCAAGTAGGCAGTCAAAGGAATAAAGAAGTCTGAAAGTCAGTAGGGAAATCAGATGTGGAGGTGTAATATATATTGTTATATGAGAAAAGGGGATTATCAAATGTCTATGATTCCAGTTTTTCTTTTAAGTATAAACAGAAAAATCTAGGATACACTGTGTACCAAAGTATTATCTAAGAGGTAAGATTGTATACTCTCATGAAGTTTTTCTCTCTTACCTGTATTTTCTACAGTAGCTTGCATTGCTTTTATAATGTAGAAGTTTAATTTTAAAATTAAGATAATTGAAAAAATAATAAAAGAAACAATAAGATAAGTGTTTTCTGTAGAAGAAGTACATACTCACAAATAGGGAAAAAAAATAGAAAATTCAACTTACTGAAGCTTTGAAATTGGGAATTATTAACTGAAGTCCAAGGATAAACTTCAATCTCTGAGATTAGAAGAAAAATGTGCACTTACAAATTTTTCTCAGTAGCAAATATGTCTAACCAGATTCTCTAAGAGATCTGTGACTTTTAAAAGGTTGAAAATCATGGCTCTGAATGGCCAGTTTTTCCATTAAAGGCTGTAGACACAAATATCTATTGAAAAGTAATTATGGTCACTATCATAAAGGCAAAATTTATGTTTTGCTTTTCCTCTTGTTAAATTGGCATCAGTTTGGATGGGTTGAGGGGGAGAAGGGTTCTTTATCTTGCCTTTTTTCACTCTTAGTTAAGTTTTGTGCATTTGCTAACATTTAAAAGAGTAATATATTTCCATAAGGCTTTAAAAAAATTTTTTTTTAATTGAAGTATAGTCAGTTACAATGTGTCAGCTTCTAGTGTAGAGCACAATGTCCCAGTCATGCATTTACATACATATATTTTCATATTCTTTTTCATTAAAGGTTATTACAAGATACTGAATATAGTTCCTTGTGCTATACAGAAGAAATTTTTAAAATCTATGTTTTTATATATCATAAGACTTTTTAATGAAAAGTAGTGGTCTTTTGCTCCCACTTTCCTCCTGTTTTCCTTGCTTCACAAGTATGTGCTTTCAGCTCTGTTAAACAGTTCTTATGATATTTACTTCCATACCTCCATATAACATGAATTTATTACTTTGACTTTTATTAGTTTAGGCATGATATGCCACTTTCTACTGTGGGACTTAAGGATTTCTCTCTTCTTCTCACAGCTCTTCACCTCTCCTATGTACCTTCCCTATCCCCATTCTCTAAATATGAGTACACCTTAATTTTGTTAGATGAATGTTCAGTGTTCATATTATGACCATATAAACGCTGTTCACAGGTGTGCCATGTAGAATACTGTGAATAGCTTCCTTGCACAATTTTTTATTTGCCATGGATTAATAAACCTCACTTTGATTTCGGTTTGCGTATACTTACCACTAATTCAATCTGTGCTTTTTTATTTGTTTAAATCTTTCATTATGGTGAGATGCATCAGATATTCTATCACATTTCCTCATCTTGAAGAAATTTCTCCTCCTTCAGTCTGGGATGTTTGCCTTCCACAAGTCGAGTACACTTACCATCTTGGAGTCTCTCTTCATCATCTTTCTGAGGATATCTTTTGCCTCTCACCTGTGCTGGACTCCCTGTTTCCTGGATCTCATATTTTCCCTTTCTTAGTTTACTCCCTTATTATTTATAGAACACACCCCAGGAAAAGGATACATAAGTGATAAATTTATTTTGAGATCTTGCATTATGTGAAAATTTATTTAGTCTTCCTACTAAATTAAAGTTTGCATGGATATTGAATTCTATATTAGAAGTCCTTGTCCTTCAGAATTTTTTTTGAAAGTTGTTATATTGTATTCAAGCCTGTAGTGTTTTTCTTGAGAAATCTAAACCACTTCTAATTTTTGTTCCTTTTAAATATGACCTTTCCCCTCATATCTGACAGCTTTTAAGATTTTTTCTTTGTCCTCCTATTCTTAAATTTTGTGATGATGTGTCTTGTTGTGTGTCTATTTTTAATCTATTGTGTTGAGTACTCAGTGGGTCCTCTCAGTCTAGAAACTCATGTTCTTCAATTGTGGGAATTTTCTTGATTTATTTTGCTGATTTGCACCCTTCTGTTTTCTCTATTCTCGTTTCATGTAACTTCTATTATCTGGGTGGTATACCTCCTGGACTTGTCTTCTTCTTGTCTGCTTTTGTTCAGGTGTGGTTTGCCTTACTTTAGGAAATACAAATAAACTAGATTGTGAATGGGATCATGGAGGAATTCACGTCTGAATAGTTGAAGGAACTAGGCTTAATTATCCCTTTTAGGGATAATTTTAACTCATCAGACTTTCTGTAAAGGCCCAGAGAGTAAATATTTTAAGCTTTGTGGGCCATATGGTGTCTGTTACAACTACTCAGCTCTACTGTTGTACATAAAAGCAATCATAGACAATACATAAACAGATGATCATAGCTGTGTTTCAATAAAACTTTATTTGCAAAAACAGGCACAGACTGGATCTGGCCCATGAGCCACCATTTGCTGACTCCTACTCTAAAAGATACAAAGAGGTAGATATTAGACTTGTTATATAAAGATTAGATTATAGCTTATAGATTTCAACTCATTAAAAGAATGAATTTTCTTATATAACTTATCCAAAGATGTAATGTACTGCCTGGGGATTTGTGAGTTCCCTGATTTGGTAGATAAACAAAAAGAAGACAGGGATATTGTAAAATAATCTTAGGTCCTTTTTTCCAGTTCTGAAAGTCTGTGATTGTTATTTGTTTTAGAAATGTTGGTAATATTTTATGCCAAAATAATTACATGTTTTGGGTAGTACGAGTTTTAATAAGAGAGTATTAACTTCAAAGAAATTATGTTTTTCCAAAATACCATGTCCAAATCATCTTTGCTAACATTAATAGTACTTCTAATATTTATGCTGTTGGATAAAAATTGACTCATAAAATTAAAAACTTGTAAAGAAGATAAAATAATGTAGCTATAACTATAACGTACTTAGTTTTCCCCTTCTAGGATTAAACTTTTTTTTTTAATTTGATGACTCAGCTTGGAACTGGACTATTTTGTTTGGAGATTTATTTGTATAAGGAATTAAGTAAATAAAATCAGAACACCAAATTATTTTCATTTGATCTACTATAGCTATGTTTATCTGAGTAAATTTTCTCCCTCTTAGTAAACAGATGAAGTATTCATTGCTGATGTTTTTAGAACTCCAGGTCCATACAAGCTATGTAGGTAACCTGTTGATATATTTGAAACTTAAATATATAATACCAATATTGTTCTTTAGAGAAACCGCCAGCACCATCACAAGTACAGCTGATCAAAGCCACTACCAACTCTTTTCACGTCAAGTGGGATGAAGTGCCTACAGTGGAGGGCTATCTTTTGCAGTTGAATACAGACTTGCCGTACCAAGCTGCATCATCAGATTCTTCAGCTCCGCCAAATATGCAAGGTAACATAGTTTTCACACTTAAACGTTGTATGCTCATATGCTTAAAAAAAAAGATAATGTAGAAAAACCCTGTGATTAGGCCTGGTTTAAGAAATTTTATGCTCTGATGTTTCCTGCCCAGCAAATCAAATGTATGTTATGTTTCAACTCTAAAACTTGACTATCTTACCGTTATAATGTAGTAGAACACATAGACATGTAGGGTAGAGTATTTTTTCTGTAGTTAATTTTGATGTACTTTCTTAATTTGACAAGCTACTTGACTTCAGGAGATGGTTTTAATTAGCTTTCATAAGTATTTCAGCTGTTTTCAAAAGTATTTTTAATTAACAGGCATTTGGAAAGTAAAGCAAATTTAGTTTTACATGTTCTTCCAAAAAGGATTTCAGCCAACTATTAAGCAGACTATTAAAAAAACAGATAAACTTTGATTAAGATACTATTTTTTAAACCTTTAATATATAACTTTTAAAAATATTTGATTGTAATGTATTTTCTTAAAGCTAATTTAGAGCGTATCAATCTGAACTTTCCCATTCCTACAGGAGTCAGGATGGACCCTCACAGACAAGGCAGTAATAGCATCGTTCCTAACAGTGTAAGTTAAAAAAATGGGTAATGGTAAATGAATGTTTATGATTACAGTCCCAATTTTTATTAGTATTTTTAGTATATTACCCTAGGACAGGGGTTCTCAACCCTAGCTGTATATCAGAATCACCTTTGAGATTAAAAAACAAACACAGATTCCCAAGCCTTTCCCTAGATCTAGAAAAGGAGACTCTTTAAGGTGATGCCCAGGTTAACTCTGCTTTTAAGGAAAGCTCCATAGATCATTGTGACAGTAGCCTGAATTAAGGACCCCTGACCAGGAAATTGAAGTCTCATTACACACAGTATCAGAGGCTAATACACGCATGTGTGCACACACACTCACACACACACACGCTGTATATATATGCATATATATATTTTTAAACAAATTTAGATGATATTGCAAGGTTTATAATGAGGAGCAGAGTTTCCTACTCTGTTCTTGATTCTGCCTCCCTAGAAACAAATACTTTTTTTTTTTTTATAACTACTTTTAAATATTTCAGTTTTCTTCTGGTATCTCCTTTTGTGCCGTTAAATCCTTGTGCTGCTGCTTCTTGATGTTCCAGTTTTAGAATAGTTGTTTTCAATAATGAATAATGAAGATTTGATGATCTCTTAAAATACTGCCATTTCTTCCCCTTCCCAAATCCTTTAAATATTTTTAGTTTAATCATTATTTGATGTTTACATTGTGATGGTAATGTATTCATAGCTGAGCTATGTAGTATGCTGTGAGCATTGTTTCTTTTTCATACAATTTTTTGTTTTTCCTGGCATTGTTAACTGCATCACTTTTTCATTTGCTTGGTTTTCTTTTTGCCTGTTATTAATTCATTCTCAGATTCTCCAATAAAATAATAAAACTCCTCTCAAAATACTCAAACATATAAGGTAGTTTCTTTTTCACCCCACCCCCCGCCCCTGGAAACATCCCTCTGAGTCTTGATGCTCTAGTTTACACTGATTCTTCTCTAGGTCTGCTACAGAGCTGTCATCTCAGAACTTCCGTTTGTTCCATATTGGCAGTTTCTTTTATCTTTTTTCTGTGTTAAAAGCCCATGCTTCTTGATCTCATTTCATTCTCTTTCTTAGGGTTCTCCAGTAGTTTTCTGAGAAATGATTTATAAAAGGTAAACTTTTTGAGATCTTGCATTTCGGAAGATGCCTTTTCTCTGTTCACGTTTGATTGGTAGTTTGGCTGAGTTATAGAATTCTGTGTTGGAAATGTTTCCCTCAGAAATTTAAAGGCATTTTCCTACTGTCTTTTAGTATGCAGTGTTGCTGTTGAGAAGTCTGATGCCACTTGGATTCCTGATCACTTATATGTGGCCTAATTTTTTTGTTTTTATCCCCAGTCTTCCAAAATTTCAACAGTTGTGTATTTTAGAGTATGTGTCTTTGGCTCATTCACTGTGCTGTGCACTCAGTGGGCCACGCCATTCTAGAAATTCATGGCTTTCGTTACTGATTATTTCTTCCCTCCATTTTGTCTGTCTGTTTTTCAGTAACTTCTGTTTATTGAATGATGGTCCTCTTGAACTAATCCTCTGATTTTACTTTTTATTTCCTATTTCCTGTTGTCCTGTTTTGCTTTCTGTAAAGTTTCCTCATTTATATTATAAATGTTCTATACAACTTTTAAATATATTCAAATACATTTTTAATTTCTACAAGTCTGCTTTTATTCATTTCTTTTATAGAATCTCATCCTTGCTTCATAAATATATCTTCCCTTATGTCTTCAAGAAGTTATGGTTTTTTAAAAAAATTGGAGTTATATTTTGCTGTCAGCAATATTTCTTTTTTTCATGCTCATTTTTTAAAAAATGTGTCTTGGCCTTGGACATTCATGTTAAAGCAGATGTCTAGTGATGCTTGGCTGTCATGTTTAAACACTTCATGTTTTAAGTGAGGCATTAAAAAAGTAGCTTGAAAGATGTCTTAGTCCATTTGGCCTGCTGTAACAAAATATCATAGCCTGGTTGGTTTATAAACAATAGAAATTCACTTCCTACATTTCTGGAGGCTGGAAGTCTGAAATCAGGGTGCCTGCATGGTCGAGTTCTGGAGAGGAACCTCTTCAGAGTTGCAGACTGTTGATTTCTCACTGTATCCTCACATGGTGGAAGGGACAGAGGGTCTTTCTTGGTCCACTTTTACAAAGGCACTAATCACAGCCCAGGGGCCCTACCTCCTAATACCATCACGTTGGAGGTAGGTTTCATTGTATAAATTTGTGTCAGACACAAACATTCAGACCATAGTAATTCTCTGCATATGGGCATGCATGATTAGGAGACCTTAATGAGGGTTATTTGGTGGGGGGCCACAAATGTCAGTATCTTTTCCCTTGGACCAGTGGCTTTCCTGTGAAAATTCTCCAGCCTCTTGCCTAAGGGTTCTAAGCCTGGCTGTCAGTATTTTGGGAGTTTAATGTGAGCAGGCAGTGTCTGCTCAGCATACAGACTTTCATTTAATCCTCACTTTCAGTATGGGTGCCTCCCCTCCATACTCACCAGAGACACCATACCACAGTCCAAAGCCTCCCATTTCAGTCTTTCTACCTGTCTCCCTTCTTCAGTTAGAATGCGGGAGTGGAACCTGTCTGCCACTGTACGCTGGAAAGGCATAGCTGAGGCCACAGCACTGTTTACATAGTCTTCCATATGATGGTCCTCTGGTGTTTACTTGCACTCTGCACCTTGGCCTCCAATTCTCAAGTCTTTCTGGGCTCTTCAACACAAATGGTTTACCTCTTAGTGACTTTCCACCTACAGCATCTTGGCTTTCAGCTTTTTCTGCTTTATAAAAGCACACTTCAGTTTTATACTTCACTTTATTGTGCTTCCCAGATAGTGTATCATGGAGACTTTGCAGTGAAATGAACTTAGGTTTAGAGTCTAGCTCTGCTACTTACTAGCTGCCTGACCGTGGGTATATTTGTTAAGATCTCTAAGTCTCATTTTTTCCATCTATAAGCTAGGGGTGATATTACCCAGTTTATAAAATTCTTGTGAAGATTAAATGAAATACAGGCTTTGTAAACATGTAGCACGATGCTTGTCACTTGGTACCTGGCTATCATCATCATCATTTGTTAACAGCAGCACAGTCACCATCAGTTAGATGGGAAGTACAGGGCGTGTATGACCAAGTATCCTTAGAGCCCTGAGAGATTATAACTGACATTAAAGGTGGAGACAGAAAAGTGACAACAGGTAACTAAAAAGGGGCAGCAATATTGGGGTATTTGAATAAAGCCAGATCACTTTTATCGTTCAGTAGACCTATGGGTATTGCTGTATAATAACTGATATTCAGATTGATAACTTGAATTACCAAAAAGTTTAAATGTGTTTATTATAGTGTCTTTCAGGAGACAAAGAGAAATGTAATTAGGAAGGTTTCTATCTAAAATGTTTAATGGTGAAGAATATTGATGTGTGTATATATTAAATCTTGACGTCTATATGAAAACAGTCATACAGAATAATTTATGTTTGAAAGTTCATTATAACTGAGATTTTTCTTTCAGGAATTGTAAGATCTAGGTATCCATGTCTGATCTTGTCAAGAAAATTTGACCAAAATGTTAAACTCAGCAGCTTTGTTGTTGTTGCTCATGTTACATATGTATTTACTTGAATACTAACTACTACTTATAAAAGCGTAGATTTTTTTTCTTCCCTCAAAATAACTGTTCCTTTTCCCCTCAGAACTGGTCTTTTGAGAATGGAGATTAAATGAAAAGAAATTTTCTTAAACAATTATAAAATTTAAAGAATAATCCTATACAAATTAAACATATAATTTAAACTGTTTTATATTTTGGTAAATTTATTTTCAAAAACATTTAAGTTGTAAATTATTTTGCTTGTTTTTTTACATGTATTTCTATGTAATTGAACATTGCTTGCTACAATAAACCATTTTATTTCTTGTAGATCAGTGATACAATGAACAGTGCAAAATCTGAGCATACTGCTATGAAAGGAGCTTCGGTGAAAAACAAACCAGATCTCAAAGCATCAACTGATTCTAATGCCATTTTACATTCATCTTTGGCAACTAATGCTTCTAATCATAATAGTTGTGTTGTGGATATGCTAAGGAAAAATGAAGGTATAAAGACAGCATTTTAAATAAAGCTAAAGCTTTTTATAATAAATGGTAGGGAATTTTAGAGTCTTTGAAAAAGTAAATGTTACATGGTTTTGATCCATTTTCAAAATAAAATATATACTTATCATATTGACCCTAATTAGAATGATGTCACGATACTAAGCAAGAACTTACCCGAATGGTAATGATTAGTTATTAGGCGTAGAGTTCTGATGAGACAAGCTCCTGTATAACTTTTGAGGTTGGGCAGTGTGTTCAGTGTCACTGTTCTATTACTCTGTTGTCCTGACGCTTATAATTATCTGAAATTATTTATTTTGGGCCAGATTTTGTCTACCTTGTTCATGTCTATTTCCCTAGCACCCAGATCCATGCCTGGTAAATAGTATTCACTTAATAAATATTTGTTTAACTGGATTATCCTCAGAAAGATAGTTCATTTGTGAGAACTGTTGATTAGCCCATTGAATTCATAGGACAGCGTATAATTTGGTGATCCTTATATTTAAAATAATTTAATTTGAGTATTCTGATGCTGTCCGAAATATATTGTGTTGCCTCTGATTTCAGTATCTAAAATTATTTTATAAATCTCATTCTGATATTTTCCTAGTACAGGAATATGTGACTTTATTTTTAATTTGAAAAAATTGTGATAGTTGATTAAAAAGTTAATTCCTCTTCAGTGAATAACAAGATAATTTTTTATTTCTATTTTTCTTTATGAGTCCATGGTAGATAAAAATATTCAAGCAAAATAATTTCCTGTAATTTTTCTGATTTCATTACTTGTGGAAGAGGAGAGCACTTTTGTTTTGTTTATTTTCTGATGTGAGGGAATCATTTGGTCAAAATTATAAAAGCTTGGTCTTGACCTCAATCTAAATTTTTTTTTTAATAATGATTTTCTGTGTCTATCTTATAAAGAAGTTTATACTCATGAAAACAGATGCAAGCTTTCAGAATCTCAATGCACTTGAAATCCTACTTGTAAGGCAGTTTGGTTAAAATTAACATTAGGCAAATGGGGAAGCAAGAGTGGTTGTACAATGACAGTATCTGGCACATTATAGACATTTAAGTGTGTGACTGAATGGCTACCCAGTCTCAAGTTAACAAGAGGAGATCGGGCGTTTTCTCTGTAGGTTAGAGTAGCTGGTATATTTCAAAGGGAAAGTGTGACATGATTAGTTTTTGTTTGGTTTTTGTTTCAGAAAGGGCATTCTAGTCTCACCAGCAGGAAGAACTATAGTAGGAAATGATTGGGTGACTTGTTAGGAGGTTCTTTAAGGACTCCAAGAGATGCATAAAGACTAAAGCAGTGGGTGGGATGGAGAGGAGAGAATACATAAGTTCAGAGACTTTTAGAAAGTAGCACCTATTAGCCTTAGAAAGTGGGTGAATATGAGAAGTAAAAATGAGTTGAACATGATTCCCAGTTTTCTGGATTGGACACTCATTGCAGGATGATACTCCTCATCAGGATAGGAAAAATAGGAGCAAGAGCAGATTTGGAAGAAAGATAGGTTCAACTTTGAGCTTACTGTTTTTGAGGCCCTTGAGGAACATATTGGTAAAGATTTCTAGTGGGCAGTTAGATACTTAGATCTGGAGTCTAGAAGGCAGTTCTTGGCTGGAAGTATAAATTTAGAAGTTAATAGGATCTGAAATACAGCCTCCATAAGACCAGGGACCTTGCCTGACTTGTTCAGTTCTCAGGACCAGGCTCCATGCCTGGGACATATGTATTTGAGAGATGTATGATTTGTGAATGGTAGTTAAGGCACCAGGAAAATATGTAAAGGGAGAAAAGAAAGGGCTTAGAAATACCTGGATTTAAAGAGTCATTTGAAGAAGAGAAGCCAGCTAAAGAGACTGAAAAGGGGTTCCAAGAAGGTTAGGGAAAAAAACAAAAAGACTGATATATTTTTTTTACCTCCGTAGTGGGCATCACCATTTATGCCTATACATTGATTGTGTATGCATGTTGTCTCTACTAAATGACTGTTAAGTTCATGAGGTATGAACCATGCCTGCTTTGTCTCACCACTATAAAAATGTCTAGTAGATAGTAAGTCTTTAATATTGTGGAATATGAGTCATAGACAGAAATAGCTTCAAAAAGGGGTCTGTGGTCAGCATTGTTTACATTGTAGAAAGGTGAAGTCAATGAAAATTGAAAAGTATCCCTTAGAAATCATTGATGTTTTTCAGAGCTATTTCATTAGAGTGTGCTAGAAATCAAAATTGGGAAGTCAGGGGAGTCTACAGAGACTGTTCTAAAGCAAACTAGCAAGGGGGAATGGTAACTAAAGAAGATTGTAGGGTCAAGGAAGATGCATGCTTGAGAGATTTGATAATGAGACTTGATAATGTTTGTTAGACTGAGGGCCAAAACTACTGAAGAATTTGAAAACCCTGAAGAAAAAGGAATGATTGATAAAAGAGGGTCCACACAGACATAGAAAACAAACTTACGGTTACCAGGGAGGGGAAGGGAGTGGGAAGAGATAAATTGGGACTTTGAGATTTACAGATACTAACATATATAAAATAGATAAACAACAAGTTTATTCTATATAACACAGGGAATTATACTCAATATCTTGTAGTAACTTGTGGTGAAAAAGAATATGAAAACAAATATATGTATGTTCATGTATGACTGAAGCATTGTGCTATATACACCAGAAATTGACACAACATTGTAAAGTGACTGTACTTCAATAAAAAAAAAATATATATATATATATATATGCACACACACACACAATAAAGGAACCTAAAAAATAAATTTTTTTAATTAAAAAAAAAAAGATAAAAGAGGTTCCCAAAATATGGGAGAAGGAATGGGACCAGGAGCACAAGAGGATAGATTAAACTTCCTTAGGAGAAAGGTCAGCTCGTCTTATGAAATGGAAGAGAAGACAGGGGATGGGCACAATCATAAATACATTTCTAGTTTAGGACAAGAGAAGGCAGAAAACTGATGACATTCATGCCAGATAACCTGTATTTTTTCCCCCTAAAATGGGAAGAAAGGCCATTTGATCTATGATTTATTAGAATTCAAGAACAAAGATTCAGTGTTTAGAATGGAAGAAGGAGCTGAGAAGTTGGACATCCATTATGGATATATTGATTGCACTTTATTTTTCTAAATATTTTATGCCCAACAGTTAATTCATATAAATGACATTTGCAGTGCTCTTGTTTATTATTTTAAAATTGAAAATGCCAAGAATTGTATGAAAAGAACTATAAGATACAACAATTACTTGCAGATACTATGTTAATAATTGATCTTTTCCCTTTAATTTTAGGTCCTCACACTTCAGCAAATATAGGTGTTCTAAGTAGTTGCCTGGATTTAAGAACAGTAATCCCTGAAACTTCTGTATCCAGTACTGTTTCCAGCGCACAAACTATGGTAACCCAGCAGACCATTAAAACTGAATCATCCAGTACAAATGGGGCAGTTGTTAAAGATGAAACTTCACTAACAACATTCAGTACCAAATCTGAAGGTTTGAAATGTGTTTCACATACTGTATTTTGAACCATTTTTGTATATAAATTCATCAAACGTATTTGTTTTAGATGGGAATTGCATTTCATCTTGGATTGAATCAAATGTAAACAGATAAAGCATTTCAGTTGAAATCATTATATAATATATTCTCTGCTACCTTCCATAAAATAGTTAAATTAGCACACACTAAAATACAATCAGAATGTATCTTTCCTACTGTGAATTTATTCAGCAATTTTTTTTCCTTAGAAATGATTAGTTCTATACTGTGGGGTAACAATTCTCCTAGCTTCATTGATTTCTGATTTTGTAAATTCTCATTTTATTCTTTTGCAACAGGAATTGTGTTTCATTTTTGGTAAACATTCTCTGAAGTTCCAGCTAGTCATCAAACCCTTGAAAAATGAGCTTTGTGAACTAGTTCAAGTTAGAGAGTCCACATTTCTAATTATTGTGATTTTCTCCCTCTGGCTATTTTTTGTATATTTATAAATTATATTTTAATGTGTCTGGTAAGTGATTATGTAAATCTTATCTGATGAATTATTTAATTTCTAGTTGATGAAACATGTGCACTGCCTGCAACTAAGATCAGCCGTGTAGAGTCACATGCTGCAGCGATGCCATTTTCTGTAAGTATATGACCTGAAGATGATATGTGTTTACAGATGGCTAAACATGCTTTAAATGCTGAGCAACTTCAACATGAATTCAGGAAAAGGCTCTTGGGTGTACTCTAGTAATGACTTGACATAGACTGAGAAATGAAGGGTTAAATAGGAAAATGTTCACAGTGTAATGTTAAGTGACAAAAGCTGGATGAAAAGTTGTATATATACTGTGTCCTCAATTTCATTAAAAACACACAGAGTGCATACATTCATGCTTCGCATGAGTCCACACACATCTACACTACAATGCTTAGATGGCTTTCTTCAGGTTGTGGGGCCACACATAATTTTTACTTTCTTTATGCTTTCAATATTTTTCTATTATAAAATGTGCTACTTTTATAATCAGAAGTGTGTCTATGTATGTGTAAATTACATTAATGGTTTAAAGAGTAAAAGGACATGTTTTGGAACATAAAACTTGAATGACTTTATTGCTAGCTGCTTAATAGGGGAACAGCAGAAGATTGCAGTATTGAGGTAGACATACCTGTAGAGTATCCCAATAATCTCTGACGTTGGGTGGTTGTGTGGAAGGCCAGAATCAGTCTGCTTGGTACCAAACTTAAAATACTAGGAATGTGCCTCACAAATATACTAAGATTTTCTTAATTTGATAAATACAAGGATAATATGTATGATCTGTGTATTTTTAATTGATTTTTAAATTATCAGTCATTTCAACTTCACTGCTATGAGCAAGAGTTTTTGACCTAAAATTTACCTTTTAGAATCTTCAAGAATAGTCTATAATTTTAGTTTTCATTCAATCATGATTTTTATGGATTTGGTCATATATTTACCTTCATCAGCTTTCACCTTTCCAGAATGTTAAGTCTTACTGTTCTTAGATTCTTCTCAGAGAATTACTAAAATGAACTTTTTCCCTCTTAAATCTATTTTGCAGTGCATCGGCTAGAATGGTATCTGTTATTTCAGTTGGAGCCAGTTGTTTTATAAAAGTTGTTGAAGAGAGTTTTTACAACTTTAAAAATGAAAACAAGTTTAAAGCTATTCCTTTTTTAAAAGAACCTTAGACTCTTCTAGCTAGCTTACTTTGTCATGTGTGATAGCCTAAATGACAAATAAATGTGAATTATAAGCATGTACCTCTGCTGTTATATATTTAAGACAGAAATAAATAACTGAAGTGCACATTTGTTTTGAGCTTCTGGAAACTGTCTCATTTATAAAGAAGATGGCTTAAAAAGGTTAGTTCCAGGGATAAGTATAATTCACTTATCACTAAAAGTAGCTTAAGGTAGAGGAAGTTTATTTGTCTTAAAGCAAAGGTAAAAATGTAAAACTGTTTAATCTACTCCTCTTTAGTATATACTAAATTATATTTAAATTGCATTTTAGTTTTGAACATTTTTTCTCCTTTTAGGTTTGGAGAATCACAGGTATTTCAAGTACAAAGATCACTGAATTTCTGCTAGTTGTTTTTGAATCTAGAAATAAGCCAGCTTGGAATGAATTTTTCCTTATTTGCTCCGTTTGGAGCAAGTTGTAATGTCACACTAAAGGGATTATTACATTTTCTGAGAGATTCTCTGAAATGACAATGTTCTATAAAACAGCTGGCATTTTAACATATCACTGATTGGAAAGCATGCTAACTCCAACTAGGTTGATAGTATAGAGAGCTACTGACTTGGAGAATGCCTGTCACTCCCTATGTTTGAATTGGCATCCCTTTTTCACTTGTCAGTTGACCTAATCTGTTAAGAGTTTATTTACTTATGAGCTATTAATGTTGTGGTGTTTACCCATATACCTACTTATAGATCACTGCATGGACTTATTAAATCTTGAGATTTCTTGTATGTTCAATAAGAATCTTCATACACATTTTTCCTTCTCTGAAATTAGAAAGAGACTCCTTCAAATCCAGTGACTACACTGAAAGCAGGAGAACGACAGTGGTGTGATGTAGGAATTTTTAAAAATAATACAGCTTTGGTGAGCCAGTTTTATCTGCTGCCAAAAGGGAAGCAAAGCATCTCAAAGGTACCTATTAATATATTTTCTACACTGCTAGTTATAAGCCTCAAGAATGAGATTTTTAAAATAATCCAGATTCAGGTCACTTGAATGAGTGAAATTGGGATCTGTTCACAGTTTGTAATTGAGAATTCTATATATCTAGTTATCTTGTATTCTTTTTAAAGCTCTTTTTATAGAATAAATCATAAGCAGTTTACTTTAAAAATCTTATACAATCACTGAGCTGGATTTTCAGTCATAAATAATATAGTCTGGTCAGTACAGATGAAGATTTTTTTTAAATAGTTCTAATTTTGTTACCTGGTGTGTTTAGAGAATAGAACATTTTTTCTTACTGAGAACTTTTTTTCTTCCTAACTTCACAATTTAAAAAATTTAAAAGCCCCTATGCTATTAAAAACAATCTAATTTTCCTTAATTTTGAAGCCCCTTAAAGAGGACCTCATATATATGAGACATTGGCCCTCTAAGAATTATGAAGTAGATAACAGCTCCAAAGCATACTGAACTAATTTTTTTTCTGAAATGGGGGGTTTTAGAGAGGGAGTTGCCAAAGAAATATATTCTGAATCTTCCAAAGATCTTACAAATGGAGAATATGTCATTTATCATTATATTTTAGTTTCTTTAATATTACTGCTGGTGTCCCTCTTTTTCATATTGAATTCTAATTCTTGACAAAAATAGACATCCTGGTTAACAATTTGTTAGCATTATGCCTAACAAAATTTCTGGCTATAGTTTGATTTCACATATATGGAAATACCCATATCTAAGGGCCTAGTAGCTATCTGTTTTTCCCAAAAGTAAAAAAAAAACTGTAAAAGCCAGTGAACTTGGGTTTGAATCATTAGTTCCAGCACTCAACAGTGTGACCTTGGACAAATCACTTGTTTAACCTTTCCTGCGACTCGGTTTCCTCATGTGTGAAATGGAGATAACCTAACTCCCTTAAAAATGGAATGATACATAGATACTGACAGGCATATGCAGAATAGATAAACAAGATTTTACTGTATAGCACAGGGAAATATATACAAGATCTTGTGGTAGCTCACAGCGAAAAAGAAGTGACAATTTATGTATGTTCATGTATAACTGAAAAATTATGCTCTACACTGGGATTTGACACAACATTGTAAAATGACTATAACTCAATAAAAAATGTTTTAAAAAAAAAGAATGATACATTGGTGCTACCTATCTCACAGAGATGTAGTGAAACTTAGGGAGAATATGTAAAAATTATTAGCAAGTTGTAGATGTTATTATCTTCCTACCAAGAGCATGAAATTCAGTTATTTAATTTAACATTTATTTAGCATCGGCTGAATATTAATTTTTAAAATGCTCCGTACTACATGCTAGTTGCTCCTTTTCTATTAAACTTGCTTGCCCATGTCCAAAGGGTGTTTTTCCTGGCTAGCCCATTTGACAGTAAATCTTTTGAGATTTCTATCTCTATACTCTTCATGTGCAGAATATCCTTATATTTCTTTTCATAACCAGTGATTCTTGACTGGAAAGGCACTTTTCCTCTGGATAAGAATCACCAGTTTATGGGCTTGGTTATTTTTGTATTGGAGGATTCATTCCATGTATGAAAGAGGAAAATAAATAATGTGAACTACAACCCTGAAATAGAATTCATTCTTTAAAAGTTTTGTTGTTTAATGAAAAAATAATTAATTGCATCTTTTCTTTGACTTTTGCATATATTATATTTTAGATAGGAAATGCAGACGTACCTGACTACAGTTTACTTAAGAAACAAGATCTTGTTCCAGGCACAGGATATAGATTCAGGGTTGCTGCCATCAATGGTTGTGGAATAGGCCCTTTCAGCAAAATCAGTGAATTTAAAACTTGTATTCCCGGTTTCCCTGGAGCTCCTTCTGCAGTCAGGATTTCAAAGGTAAGACATTAGGTCAAGACTTAACGATTTATACACCAGAAGCTAACACAACATGGTAAATCGACCCTACTTCAATAATAAAGACTTAATGGTTTAAATTATTGAAACTTTGTACGTGAAGTAAAACTACCAGTTTAGAGATTTTTGACAGTGTCTGATGAAATGAGCGATAACTAAAAGGGGTGGATTAATAGTTTTGTAAGTATTTGTTGCTAATCATTCGTGATATTTTTAAGGACCAAAATTTCAAGCATAATTACAACATCCAAATTACAAAAAGTCAGTAAAATTTGTGTATGCAGCTTAATATTAACTTTATTCTTGTTGCTATGGAACCAAAAAGTTTGTGCTAGAGAATTTTAAGAGAACACATGAAATTAGATTATATTTTATCCTAAGGTCCTACCTCTATTTAGAGAAGAGAAGTCTACTTTCAGGTAACTATCTTCTTTGGGATAGTATAGGAAGACATTTAAGTCTAGCAGTGTTTTTTAAAAGGCATAAATTAAACAGTGTAGATCCAATTAGGGTAGGTTTTTAAAAATCAGCAATAAAAGTTCTAACACCTAATGCAGTTACTTCAGTGAAAAGCATCTTGTGTTCTAAAGATAGACTCAACATAATAAGTGATATTAGAGAAAACTTTAGAACATTTACCTGTTTGTTTTTTTTTTTTCCCCACCTCTCTTCAAGAATGTTGAGGGTATCCATCTTTCCTGGGAACCTCCCACTTCACCTTCTGGAAATATTTTGGAATATTCAGCGTACTTGGCTATCCGCACAGCACAAATACAAGATAATCCAAGTCAGCTTGTGTTTATGAGGATTTATTGTGGTCTTAAGACATCATGTGTAGTGACCGCTGGGCAGCTTGCAAATGCACATATCGATTATACATCCAGGCCTGCCATTGTGTTCAGGATATCAGCAAAGAATGAGAAGGGGTATGGACCAGCAACACAAGTTCGATGGCTTCAAGGTAACAATAAAAAAGCACCTTTAAATTGAATTTTTTTTTTTTTTACTGAAGCTATTGTGATTATTATTTATTAGTAACTGGTTATGAAGATTTGTCATTTAAAAGAGTGTTCTCTGACTGTATTTCTCGTAGTTATGAATTTGAGTTTGTAAGTTGTTATTAAAATGTATTTGCTCAATTCTAGATCCAAATAAAAATAGAAAAGAAGCAAAGCCTCTCTGAAAATTAGTATATGGATTCTTCCTTACAGTTATAGCTCTTTTATAAAGGAAAATAGTAAAATTAAGATGCAAGCTAGAAGGCTTTATTACCCCAATATCTTTTATAAAGGCCATGTAACTCAGTCATCCTAGAGTTATTGAGATGATTCTAGTAACTGGCTGTTGTACACTGTGCTGTCTTATATAGTAAATGTTCTCTACATTGTAAAGGCCCTGTCTTTGAGTATTCCCTCTAACTTTGTTCTATTCAATGAGCAGTGGTCCTCTAACAACTATCTTCTAGTAGATAATATTTGTGATACTAATTTTAGTAGCCATTTGATTCATTTCTTTGTTTATATACAGTTAGCACAGGGCTTAAATTTAAAAAAGAAAGAGGCAAGTTCAGAAGCTCTGCTTTTGAACTTTTGTCATTTTCCAAGAATCATGGCAAAATACAAAAAGATTAATGGGTTTTCTTGATTTATACCAGGTTGATATGTTGAAGTATATTGAATTTTGGCCAAAGCACTTAACTTATCTGGCCCTCATTTTCCTCGTTGTTAGATGAGACCGTTAAAAGAATTTACCTGTAAGGTCCCTATCAGCACTGAAATTCTGTATTTTCGTCAGAACTGAAGTATATCCCTAAACATTTCAACATCTGTCTTAATGGATCTAACTTTACTTTTGCAGAAATTTAAACATTCATAATTTAAAATTCAGAATTAAAGTATATGTCCTCCTTATTGCAGAAAGAAAGAAGCACCTTAACAGGACACAAGTTTTGAAATAGTGTTTTAAACATTTGTAAGATTTTTGTAAATGCTCTAAATGTTTTATTTTTGCATTGTTTTTACCTCGAAATTGTATAAACTTTTTTACAACTGAAATAGAAGCATTAGACAGCTTACTCAGGTTCCATTACAACCTTAAGGATGAGTATATAGGCATTATGGATACTCTGCTACAGGTAACTTGTTTCAAACCTTTTAGGAATTTCATGGTTCCACTGCCTATTCGAATCTGAAATGAACATACAGAGCAATAATTCCAGAAAAGATATTTCAAACTCAGAGCTGCAATAACTGCAGGGCACAGGTCTATCTTTTTTATACTATGTAACCTTATGCCAGTTTAGGTTGACTGAGTAGCTGTGTCCTCAAACTTCATGTATAATACTCCCAGCAAAGATGGATTTAATTGTGCAGAATTGATATGTATGTATGTTCCAGTTACTAATTTAAAGTGTATAGAATATTTTAATATATAATTTTTGTAAAGAACTGGGATTTTTATACTACAGTATTTGTAATTAATGTCTCACTAATTAAGTTTCTCTTGAAGAAAATATGCAGACTGTTAGACACGTAATGAGTGATTTCCAAACTCTAAAGGTAAAATAAATGCACTACTATGGTGTTGTTAGAATACCTTTTTTTGTGGCTGTATGAATCTATAATCTTTAAATGTGTATTTTACAAACAATGTTTACAAGGAGCTTCTCTGGTTTATTATCCCAGCACCTACCTTGGTGAGAGCTTCATTCTGCTTTTGTTTAACTCATATGCTTTGCTTTTGGCATATGCTTGCTTTTTGCACTAGTAGGATTTTAACTTACCTCATTATTATGTTTGTAATCATCTGTATAGCTTCCATAATATGTCTGATATAGGCTAAAGAAGTACTTAACCAAAGTTAAAATAAATGGTAAGCAATTTTGCACATATTAAATGCTAGGGTTTGTTGTGTATATGTGTGTGTTTAGTTATAAAAAAAGAGTAAGAATGGAGAGTTATAGTTTGTTTCAAGCTCGATTATTTGAATGGTCTGTTTGCTTCATTAGGAAAAGGTCTGACTTTTAACCCCTTATTCTCTGCATTAATTAACAGTTTGCATCTTGAAGCACTTCTCTTAATTACAAGGAATAAGTTGACTTTAAGCAAAGAATAGAATATTTGTTTGAGCGTATACATTTATACCTGATTAGTATTTTGTTTAGTTAACTTTGCTTAAATGCCTCTAGTGTTCTAGACCAGGAGGTGACAATGAACCTGTGGTTCTAAAATATGTCTTATTTTCTAGAGAGAAAGACAGTCTTTCAATACCAAGATATTTGTTAAAATGTTTTTACTTTAAGAATTAGCCAATTCTTTACCATTTTCTGGCATTTGTACATTAAGTACTAGTCACATTTATCTCTCTGATAAATGATTGGTGACTGAAAGATGCCATTGAGAAATCTCTGTGGCTTTGACATTAATAGTTAATAAGAGAACTTTGAGCTATGAGTTTATGAATAGAATGGATTGGGGTAAATAACAAGAAAAGTACATTTACCTTCTTACGATTTGCACATTTTTCTAAGTGAAGATTCCTTTGAGTAGCAGTGGGCTATATAACATGCAGATATCTTTCATAAGAGGATTTACACAGAACCAAATTACTTTATTTACTCCTCCCTGCTGGATAAGCAACTCAGATGTACAAGCCTTTGTGCCACAGTCCTCTTCCTGGACTCTGCAGCTTTGGTTCACATATGTAGTAAAAAGATTTTGATGTTGCATGCTCTTAGAATTAAGTTTTCTAAAATATTGCATTGGCTTCATTTTAGTTTAGTAAACTGTTTGGCAGCTTAACTAGAAATAGAATATTATAAACTCATTTTTATTGCATTTTAAAAAAATGGAAATAATCTGATTGCATGTATGAGGCTCCCTGCCATATAACCCAGTTACATAAATATAATCATCTGTAAGAGGGTGAAACTGTTGATCCATTATTTCAAAGACTTATAGACTAGCAGCAGTTTGTTCTGGTTAGAGATACAGTCTACTATAACTGAAGATATTTTCGTTTTTAAAAATTGCAGCACTTGTAGCATAAAAATAATTTGTAACATTGGATATGAAGAGATTATTAATATTTAAAATTAATGTAGTCATCTGGTCATAAATGAAATAGATTACAAAATAGACTTGGTCTTTGACCATTTAAGGTATAATCGACAGTTAACGTTTTCATGACTGATTTTAGGCAGTTTTATGTATTGTGTACCAATGATATATAAAATAAAGCACCTTTTATACTATAACCAATTACAACTATTATTTATTTTGAACTACATGGAAGAAAAACTAGTGATGGCAGAGGAACTCTGTAGAAATGTTGATTTTATAGCAATCACTTAAAATAATATAGGCAGTCTCATAAAGAATGGATTGTGTCTAAAAACTTGTTTACAAGTTAGTGGATTGTGTTTGGGAGTCATTTTCTGATAGAAATATAAAGCTTATCTAACCTTTATTGCAGCTGACCTAGTATGTTTGAAAGTAAAAAGGCAAATGGCTCCAAGAAAGAGACTTAAACTTGTTGTCACCTTTTTTTGATCTCCTTTTAATTTATGCTTTTCACCCATTTTAGTTCATAGCAGCCTGGCTTCTGTCCATCAGAGTGGCTGTAGCAAAGGTTAGGGATAACTTCTCATTTCCCAAATCTGGTGAATTCTTTCATTGTACTTATTAATCTTGTCATTTGAAACTTTTAACCACTCCCTTGACAGTTTCACATTTTTCTAGGTTCTGTCATACTGTGCTCTCTATGTTTTTTTATGCATCTCCTCTGTCTGCAGTCCCCTTTAACCCACTCACCTGTCTCCATTCGTATTTTCAAGATTAGGTAAATTGCCGACCTGATGAAGCCTTTCCTGACATACTCTATTTCCAGGTAGATTTGACTCCTTTTTCTTGTGCCCCCACTGTCCTTTGTTAAGTCTTCTGTCATAGCAGCTGAAAAGCTGTTGTGCCCTTACTTGTTAGCATTGTTCCTCCTCTTCTGACAGATGGTAGGTCTTTGAGACGGAGACTGAGTCTTTATATCTCTTTCATATCAACCCTTTATTCTGGTACTTAAATATTTTAGCAAATGATTAAAGAAAATTGTCACCTTTACACCTCTCTCCATATTCTCGCTCCCCTTCTAAAATTGGGTCAAAATGGGAGGGAGTCTTTGAAAAGGAAAGAGATTTGAGCAGATTTAATAAGCCTCTGGAGGAAACACAAACCCCAGCTTTGTGTTACCCTACCCTGCTGTTACTTAGGTTCCTAAGAGAAGTCCTGGGATAAATAAGGGATATGTCACATATTTACTAGGCTAAAAGGGATTTAATATGGGTGTGTTTAGATTGCAAGAGGAAGTCTTTGATCTAAAAAGATCTGAGCATTTAGTGAGATTGGTGGGCATTGGTAGATAATGATTTTTAACATTGGATGATCAGGAAAATGAGCTAAAAATATTTCCAAAGTCAGTCTCTCTGATTTCCCTATGGGAAAGCCATGGGCAGTTGTCTAACATTCGAAAAAACTACCTACCTATTTAATATGTTGTAAGCATGGGGAGCTGCTGGAGGACGCAGAACACCAGCATTAGAACCACACTGGAGTCTTATGTGTCAAGTCAGGTCACTCTTGTCACCTCTAAGCTTATAGGACAAAGGACTCTTACATTACTGGAAAACAAGATGATATTGGCACACCTTTCTTCCTAGTTTTCCAGTTACAGTTGGGAGTCCTTATACTTATATATTTCTATAACTCAGATAAAGTCCTTTTTATAATTTAAATCATGCCTGGAAAAACATGAACTACCATATTCTGGGGAGAAACAATAAATTCTATAAACTGAATGATGAAAGAAAAAGCTATACTGGCCTCCTTATTGAAAATAGATTTTGATATCTTATTAGTATTAATTTGCTTCTTTCCTGTCCTCTGGAGAACTAAAATCAGGAACATGTCCACTTGTGGGACTGTTCATCTCAGCAAGGTCATCAAACTGAGTGCAGGTTTCTTTTGTTTCATATTTGGTGTCTTGGATAAGTTGAATCGGGCAAGGGCCTCATACTTTAAGGTCATCAGATTCACAATCTGACTACCACTCCTGCCAGAGCCTCAAATTCGAGTCTTGAGAATTCAGGGTTATAAAGTCTTTGGCTTTGTATAGAGAGAAGACTAGGAAACCATAGCTTTGAGGCTGTGGAGGAACTATTTCCTGACTTGATTTTGTTGGTTCAAAACAAGTTTTTTTCAGAGTCCTCAGAGATGATGGGGAATTTACATATATTCCCTGAAGATAAAAGTGCAAGAAGTAGGAATTGGTGGCATATCAGATATGAAAGCTATAGCAGACAAGGAAATGGCTCTCCATTCTACCCATTCCCCTTTCCTCCTCTCCTTGCCACCCAGAGACAAGAAGCTAAAGGATTCCTCATTCCTCAGCATGAGAATTGGGGAAGGCCCAAGGAGAACCGTTTATGTCTGAGCATGTACAGGGTAAAAATAAAAGGTAGCAGCCAGTGTTTGTTTTGGAACATAAAGTAACTCTGTCTACTAGTAAGGCATGGTCCAACAAATGTCCAACTCTGACCAAGAGGATTATCCATTCCTCCGCCTCTCTGGAGAGAAAGAGTGGGAGTTTCCTAAGAGCTTGAGAAAGTTTCTCTCCTAATTTCTGTTTCTTATTGGAGAAGGAGGAAAAAGCTACAGGCATAATAATTACATCCATTTTAACACAGTTTTGGGTGTGCCACTTAAGGCAGCATAGCATGTTAAGAGAGTGGGCAGAGAGCTCTGGTGGTCCAAGCAACTACTTGATCTGAATCATCCTGCTACCAGTTGCAGTATAGCACCCCCTGGTGGCATTGTCCATTCCAGCTTACATGTGGGTAAGATTTGGGGTCTTGTAGCATTGGATTTTGAAAACAGCTACAGAAATGTCAGGAAATTTCTGAATGTCTGGAACTCAGTTGAGGAAATTGGACCTGAAGATACACTTTCTGTTTCTCCGTTTCCTGGGAATGTGTTGCCAACCATTTGCTGCTGGGCCTGGTCTACCTCTTGTACCAACTCCTAACCCAAGATAATAACTTTAGCCTGTCTTCTGTGGGTACAAGGGATGGATCCAGTGTTTCAAGATCTTTTTTTTTTTCCAAATTTCTAAATTGTATACCAAAATTCATAGCTAGTCCCCTAATCAGGAGAAATTGCACCTTAACTGCGCCTTGTTTAGTCTGCAAAATGGCACTGCCAGTGATGACATGATTGGCAAAGACATGATTGCAAAATTGTTCTGACATTTGTGTGACCAACCTGGCACCTGTAATTGATCAATGTGGAAAAACAGTCAATAGCCACCATACACTTTCAGTATTTTTAGATTGCTTAACACATAAATGTACTATTAGGAGAATGTGCCAAAGGGAATTTGTACTTTTGAAAGTCAACAGAATTCAGTAAAGAGGCAGTCTTTGGCAGTTTATTTTGAGATTTGCATCACCTATTATTTTATTCTCTGCTTTATACAAATAATTATACCCAGTAAACCAAGTAACCAATTAACCAGAATCATGCCAGTGACTCTGAACCAACTTGGCAGAGCAGTACTATAATACTGCCATCTCGTTGGATCCTGACTCTCTGGGAACCTAGTTAACTTCTGTGAAGAATAGCTCATATTCATTCCTTTTTTCATATTGTTATGTATTTCTTCCTCACCAGTTACCATTATTGGCTGACTTTCAATGCAGAGCAGTGGCTGAAATATCAGATGTTCTCTCTCTTTGTTGATGAAATTATATATTACATAACCTAGAATCTGTTTTCTTTTAAAATGTTGAGAAAAAATGATCATGCATGTACTCAGTCTTCACCTCAAGAGCTAGAATGCCCTCAGATGCTTTGAATTCCTCCCTTTGTCTTCCTTCTACACGCACCACATGAGGTAAACATTTTTCTGGATTTTCTGTTAATAATTCCCATGTTTTTATTTGTGGTTCTACCATCTATGTATGTATCCCTAATAATATATTGTTTAGATTTACCTGTTTTTGAACTTCTGTGTAAATGCTATCATGCTGTATGTATTCTGTGACTTTTTTCTGACATTGTTTTTGAGATTCCCATCCATGTTTATACATGTAACTGTATTTCATTTGCTTTCACTGCTGTATAGTATTCCATTGTATGACTATACTGCAATTTATTTATCTGTTCTTCTGTTCATGGAGATTCGGATTGCTTTCTGTTTTGGGCTTTTCTGAACGATGCTGCTATGAACATTCTGCAAATTATAGTGTAAGCTCCATGTGGGCAGGGATTTTGTCTGTTTTGTCTAATTTTGTCTGTTTAAATATTCATAATGTCTAGAAAAATGCTGGCACATGGTAGATGCTTAATAAATATTTGAGGAGTGAGTAGATTCTTGTACATGTCTCCTGGTGCACGTGTGCAAGCGTTCCTCTAGGGCAATTGTTTTCAAACTGTGGCCCCGGGAGCCTTGAGGGTCCCTGAGACTCTTTTAGGGGAGTCTGTGTGGGCAGAACTATTTTCATAAGAATACTAAGGCATTATTTGTCCTTTTCACTCTCATTTCTCACGTTTAAATATTTTCCAGATATATGACATCATCACTCTGATAGCTCATCAAGTGTGTACCAGTGTATTTTTGTTTTGAAAATGTCTTTTAATTTTTAATATGGTAAATATTGATAAATATAACCCATGTGAACAACAGTTCTTTGAGGTCCTCAATAACTTTTAAGGATGTAAAGAGGTTCTGAGACCAAAAATTTGAGAATTGATGCTCTAAGAAGTGGGTTTTACTTGGTCATGCTTAACTGTTTTTTAAAACATTTATATCAGTACGCTCCCACTGGCAGTGGTTGAGTGTCATTGTTCCATATCCTAGTGAACACTTAATCTTGACTATCTTATTTGCCAATTGGATGGTGATTATATAGTATCTTACTGTGGGTTTAATTTGTATTCTCTGATTGATAATGAAATTGTTTTTTCGTATATGAACGTGTTTCCTCTTCTGTGAAGTACCTATTTGTGTCTTTTGACCATTTTTCTATTGGATGTGTGTCTTTTTTTCATTGATTCATATGATTTCTTTATATATTCTGGATACCAATCCTTTGTCAGTTAAACATGTTATATGTATTTTCTCCCAGTTTGTGTATTATCTTTTGTAATTGTACTGAATCTGTTGATTAGCTTGGAGATAATTGATATCTTTTCAATAAGTCTTCCTAGCCAAAAACATTGTGTATTTCTCCATTTGATTTTCTTTTACTATCTCTCAATAAACTTTAATAATTTTTGTCCATAAAGGCCTTAACGTCTTATATTAGTTTTCTTCCTAGGAGTTTTATATATTTTTAATGCTGTGATAAATTTTTAAAAATTACACTTTCTATTCTAAGTGGTTGCTGCTGATTATAGACACATTGTTGCTATGTGTTGATTTTGGATCCAGTAACCTTGCTAAATTTTTATTCTAATAATGTATCTAGATTTCTTTTTGAGTTTTTTATATAATCGCATCATCTGAAATAGTGGAAGTCTTCTTCCTTTCTGATCCTTGTACCTTTAAAAAATTTCTTCTTACATTTCTGTATTTGCTAGGACATGTAGTACAATGTTGGAAAGAACTGATAGTGAACATCTTTGCTTTAGCTTCAACTTAAAGGGAAGGCTTTCGACATTTCAGTTAGTTTCCCCCCCCCCCCCCATAAATGGTCCTTTATCAGGTTCAGGAGACTCTCTTCTATTTCTAGTTTGCTAATAGTTTTTTATGAATGAATGTTGAATTGTTCAATGCTTTTTTTCTCATCTATTTAAATGGTTGAATTGTTTTCTCTTTTAATATTAGTGTATTAGATTTTGATAGTTAACTTTTTAATACTGAACTGATCTAATTCTTAGGATAAACCGAATTTGGCCATGGTGTATGTGTATTTTAATACATTGTTGGACTCAATTTGCCAATATTTATTTAGGATTTTTGCTTCTATGTTCCAGAGTGAAGTCAGCTCACAATTTTCCTTTTTTGTCCTGTCATCTGGTTTCAGTATCAAGGTTACATTACCCTTATTAAATGAGTTTTTCAATTTTCTGGAAGGTTGGAACTAGTCTTTAAAGCCATTTGGTCATTAAGAGAAGATTTTAAACTACTGATTCATTTCTTTAAAGGTTGTAGCATCATTAGGATTTTATATTCTTGAGTCAGTTTTGTTAAATTTAGTAAGTTCTAGGGATTTCTCCACTTCATCTAGCTTAAAATTTTTTAACATGAAGTTATTTGTATTACCTTTATATCATTTTAGTTTCCACAGCATCTGTAGTTATGATTCTTTTTCATTCCTTTTAGTTTATTTGTGCCTTTTCATTTTTTTAATTGTTAATCCTTCCAGAGGTTTGACTGTTTAGCCCGTTAGTTATTTTAAAAGTATGTTTTCAAGTGCTTAGGGGTGGATTGTAGTTGTCTTAATCTGTATTTCTAAGATCATTTTGCCAGAGAACCTGAGCTGTAGGATTTTAATTATCTGAAATTTGAGGCTAGCTTTATGACTTATCCTGTGATCAGTTTTTACACGTACCCCACGTGTACCTGGTGAGTAGGGAATCTCCAGTTGTTGAGTATGGTGTCCGTTAGCTCAGACTTTGTTAGTTGTGCTGTGCGGATCTTCTCCTCACTGATTCACCTCAGACTTGATTCCTTATTTACTAAAGAGGCTCAAGATCTCATTATGGTAAGTAGATTTCTCAATTTCTCTTGAAGTTGTATTTGCTTCTTCTTTTGGCTTTATTTTTAGTTGCATACCAATTTAGAATTTTTCTGTCTTCCTTGGTGAACTGAACTTTCTATATAATTATGTAACGACTCTTTCTATGAGTGCTTGTTGCTTTCATCTTTTTGGCTTTTTATTTACTATAGCAATATTTTGGTTAGTGTTTATCGGAATAGCTTAGATATTTCTTTGGCCTCATATTTTAAGTGTGCAAGAGACACAGTTAAAATATAAGGCCACAGAAAAAAATATGGATAGTTTAGTATGTTTATATCTATTGTGATTACAGTTGTGATTTGGACTTGTTTTTAGGTCCTCATTGTATCACCTCTTTTAAAATTTTTGTCCATTCCTCCCTTCTTGCCTTATCTTTCATTTCTCATTTTCTTCTTTGTTTTTCCCTTCCTTTGTTGGGTTTTTATTTTTAATTATTATGATTTTTTCCTATGAGTTATGTTTGGTTTACAAAAGTACTTGTTTGTTCTGTGTAATCTTTTGCTCCTTATTCATATTTTCTATGCTTCTATTCCTTTATACATCACTAATTTTTCTTGTGTTGCTACCAATATTCTTTGTGGGCAAATCTACTGTGTGTTGTATAAATTGTTTTTTATTGGCGGTGCCATTTCCCCTTGTTTTGTGATATCTTAAACTTATTTTCCTCAGAAAAATAGGAGTTATTTGAAGTATGGAATGAAATTCAGATCCTTAAGAGAATTTGTTGCTCTACAAAACACCAACCTGAGATCACTTTATCAGCTGGAACGTTCTGTGATTTCAGATCACAAACATTGAGAGCTAGCCAGTGATTATGAACTTGAGGGTGATGGCAATTTATCCTCTTCCACCGAGCACCAAAATTGAGACAGGCAAGGTTCCTTGCTGCCCACTTCACTTCTCTGTGGTGGCCTGACTATACTCCAGCCTAAGTGAGCCTCAAGCTTCATGTCCAGTCCCCCCACTACTGGTAGCTTCTGGTCTCCAGAGTTCAACAGAGCCGTCTGGGGAAAAGCAGGCTTTGGTGCTAGCTTACCTCATAGGTTTCCTGTTTCCACTTCACTTTCAGAGTTTTGCAGATGTCTTACACTTTCATGTGAACTCAGTGATACGTTTTAAAAGATACTTTATGTTATTTAATATTAATTTACATTGTTTCTTACATCTTGTTCAACATTTGGTTTTTTAAAGCAGGACTTACTGAGGGTATCTAGACTGCCTTATTCTTAGAAAGTCTAAATTAAAATTTGCCCTTGATGTGAGTAGGAAACATAACAGTTTGTAGTCTACACAGAATTATCGGATGCCTAGTTCTCTCCTTTGTACTTTCCTGAAAGACAGCACATTTATGGTATGGGGCTGCGACTTGCAAGGTTGGAAATGTACAGAAAACCTTTTTAAGTAACATTCTTTCTCCACAGTAAGGAATGGTTCCACCATTTCCTTAAATGGCTGTTAGCCCAAATATTACTTGTGTTCTTTGATTAGTGATGGCATTGGTCCAAAAAAAAGGATTTGAATTTGGTTTCTTGTAAACCTAGTATTGGACGTTAGATATGCATGAATGGGCCTTCTTGGCACACCTGTCCTGGTTGAAGGGCACTGTCTACTTGTGACTTGTCTTTGCCTAGCAGCTTGTTTTCAACCAATTACCCAGTGTTTAAGGTTCAGAAGTATCTTTCATTCAGATGTATTCTGAAATTGAGCCCTGTAAATCAGGTGCAAAATACACAAAACTGTTACTGTTTGCTCTTAGAGGATACTCAAGAAAGACCTAAATTATACCTTTTTACAAGAGGCAAAAGTTTACACTAGTGTCAGAATCTTCTCATCTTAGGTATTTTTGTGGAAGATGGAGGAACTACCTATCAACAACTTGTTATTTCCTCCCCTAAAACTAATACAGAGCCAGCACATATTCTACTGACTTTATTTGGCATGCCTGCTGGCATTAACCTTGGCAAAGGAGTTCTTACAATACATTACCTTGCACAGGCATCTATTTAATATGCAAAAGGAAATTGTCTCTGGAGTTGGGAAAGCTGGAACCTTATCATTAGGCAAGCTTACATCTTGAAAGGTGATGCCCAGAAGCCAGAGATATGAATGCACCCCAGTGTCACCTGTGGCCCATGATTTGAAAGGATTCTGCCTTATGGTTTTAAAATCCTTAAAATCAGGTATAAAAAGCAGCACATCTTGAAAGAAATATCCAAGGGGCTATAGCAGCCAGCATGTAGGCTGTTACAAATCTACTCAGTTTTGGGTGGTGCTATTTTCTGTTTTTGGTGATTAGTACAGAGTTTTTATAAGTCTTAAAGGCCTTCCTGATGAAGTTTAAGCTGAGACCTGAAGGATGAGCGGGACTTAGCCAGGCAGAGGAAGAGAAAGAACGTTGTAGGCAGAGGGAAGTATATGTGTTTAAAGCCACGGCACGGTGGGTGGGAAGAGGCAAAGAACATGGTACCAGGAGCCAAGAGACCAGGGTGGCTGGAGCAGGATGAGCCAGAGGAAGCTAAACTTGGTGAAGTTAAGCAAAGTAATATTTCCAGCCCTAAAAGGAGCCATAAATTAAAGCTAAATATTTTTTGGACAGTATAGCACAGCTCCTTGAAAACAAAATTAGAAGGGTTCTATTTTTTTTATTCCTTAGCACGCTATATGACTCAGTATGTTTAATATATAAATTGTCTAATGCAGGCAGACCAAAAATATACACTTAAAATAGACAAGTTTTGGTATAGATCTTACCCAGTATCACTTATTTGAGTAATGTATTTTATCACATAAAACAACAAATATTGTCTTGTTTTGGACTGCTGATAAAATAACCTTCCCTAAGAGGAAATACATTTTCAAAAAAACTCTTGCATTGCAAGATTTCATTCTTGGCAAATGGTAGAAACTATTTTTTTCATTTTTCATGCCTAACTGATACTGCTGTGAAATCCTTTTAGTGGGCCTTCGTGGAGTTAACTGGTATTCCTTTAACCCAGTAAGGCAATCTGGAAAACAGGCAAAAAGGCATGTTTTTGAAGAAAGGAAAATACTGCATTGATACTACCCTCTAAGAGGAAAAGAAATACAAATAGCTTAAAACGTCATCATACCCAAGTATATGACATTAGGAAGGTAGCAAAAAAATTCCCTCTGGACTAAAGCATCTCCGCTATAATGAGTTAGTGAGGGGATAGATAAAAGCTACTTAAGTCCCTTCTTCTATATATGACTTGGTAGTTACTGAAGCCCATTTCTCTCTTAGATACTCATAAAGCAACATGTACAAAATTATTTCTTAAAAAAAAAAAAACTCTTTAGGTTAATGTAGGAGCTTATATACTGAAGAGGTTCCAGGGAGGAAGAAAGTGTAACATTCAATTCCATGCAACTTAGCCAACACTGCCTCTCATGTGCATAAAAGGAGACTATGGATCTGACACATGCAGAATGCCAATGTTCTTTCCAAGTTTCAAGCTCATTTAACCCAAAGTTGACCTAATTTTACCTACTCTATAGTTTTAGTACTACCACTGGATTATTAAATTTAGAATTTTATCTTGACATATAATGATACAAAACTTTAAGTTCTCTAATTTCTTTTGTTGTTTGTTTGTGTTTTGGGGGGAGGGTAATTAGATTTATTTATTAAAAAAATTTTTTTAAACGGGGGTCCTGGGGATTGAAACCAGGACCTCATGCATGCTAAACATGCACTCTACACTCTACCACTGAGCTATACACCCCCCTAATTCCTTTTTTTTAATCTTGATTCTTAAATATAGCCCAATCTTTAAACTTTGGAGAAAGAATCTGATAACCAAAGACCAAGTGCTTTTATCAGTTATATAATGACATACTGCCTGGATCAAACGGAAGATATTTCAAAAATACATTTATATATGTATCAAAAGCCTTAAATTTTTGCTTATCTGTTAAACCAACAATTCTAAGAATCTATTTGAAGGAAACACTCATGAATGTACACAAGATTCAGTGAAGTGTTGTTTATAACTGTGAAAAGATGTATATAGTCAAAATGTCCAATAGAGGATTAAATAAATTATGTTTCAGCCATACAACAGAATAATAAACAAATAAAAATAGAAGACTGTATAATGACCTGGGAAAAATGTTCACAATATATTGTTAAGTGAAAAAAGCAGAATACAAAACAGTATGCAAGTATGAGCCCATTTTTATAAAAATATACATATTTAGCAAAGTAAAAGGACAAATGATATTTACCAAAATATTAACATTGGCTGTCGTAACATAGTAGGATGATGGTTGATTTTGCTTAACCACCCTTTTTTGCCTATTTGAATTTTCTGTGATGAAGATTATTTTTTAAATGGGAAGGTAGTGAGGGAGTTACTAACTTCAGATTATCCCAATTGTGTCCCCAAAAGTTCCTTCTGGCAAAGTAAATGTTTCTGTTCAGCCTATAGCTGGGAAATTGTTTCTCCCTCATAAATTTGAATGTCCTTCCAGGATGACATTCACTTAAGGTGCCTTTTAGGCAAACTATACAAGAGCAATTGTTGATTTAAAAAAACCCCAAATATTCACATTAATTACCACCAAAAAAAAAAGTGAGAAGATACAAATCCTCACTTTAAAAAAGGAACAACCCAAGTACATACTACTAAATTATACAGAGTTATGTTATCTAAGTTTAGTTTATTGCAAAGATCAAGACAGCACACTAGAAGTTGGCGGCTTCTCTTTCACACCATTCGGAGCACTCACTCTGCTCATTTCATTCACTCACCCATGCAGAAAAGGTCTGTGCACACACAATGATGTCTGACGTTTCTTGGTTCCCATAGTATAATAGGAAACTTGACATTTCAATTAGAAAGGTAAAATGAGGACCCTTACCACCAGACTATAAAATTCCTCTTCTGGAAGAGGATACTATATAGGTTTTGAAGATAAGCTTTGGGAAAACCATATACCAAATGAAAGGGGCACCATTTCAAGAGCACTAGAACTACATTAAACTTATTAATGAATTCCAACACTCAATAATTTAACTCAAAAACAAATCTAGTCTTAACAAAAGCTCCAATGAATTAAAACTATCTTAACAGGCATAATGAACAGTGTAAACACTGTTAATGGGCACCAAGTTGAATAGGGCAGACAATATTTGCTTCTGCATTCACACTTAATTTCTCAATTACATTTTTTTAAAAATGGTGTTGCTTAAACTATGAATGTTTTACAAAAAATTAATTTTAATAAATATGGCAAATGCTAAAAATCTAGCTAGGTTATCATGCAAGATATTATATAACCAAGACAAACTAAAATTTATAATAAAGGCAACTTGCATTCAAAATGAACTCTACCCTTATATTTTATTAAAAGGGCAAACATGAATTAACCCAGCTGCTTACTTGAATTACAAAAGTAACATGATTCAATATGAAAATAAGAAACTGTCTACAAATCTCTGACAGTAATAAATTGCAATATACAATGCATACAGGAGTCATACAGAGCAACAAACTCTTGTACAAAACAAAAATATTTTAATACCTTTAAAATCCAAATTTTTCTTTAAAATCATTCATGAAAAAGATTCTCAAGTCAGAATTAACACCTCAATTAGTCAAGCATTGGGAAGCTACATTACAGCTATTTAATGTACAAAGAGACATCTTTTCACCAGTCATTTCCTTCTAATGTCTCTGTTCTGGAATCATACACTTTTTCTACGCTCTCCATTCCATCATTTCTTCGGATCATGAAAACTGAATTTGTTGAACACCAGAAATCTAAGATTTGAAAGTTCAAATTGAGTAGAATTAAGGAAAAAATAGTTTAAAGCAATATATTATAGACATTCAAAGAATAAAAATAATAGACAATGAAAACCAAGTCTAGTTCCCAACCCAAATCTCCATTCACTCTACCTAAGGGAACTACTTTACTAACTTCTTGTGTATCTTTATAAAAATATTCTATGCAAATACAGTTGTCTCTTCAATATCCATGGGGGATTGGTTTAAAAATGCTCTGTGTATACCAAAATGTGCAGATGCTCAAGTCCCTTTGTTGGCCCTCTGTGTCCTCAGGTTCTGCATCCATCAATTCCACAGCTAAAGATTCAACTACAGATTGAAAACAGCACATGATCCGTTGTCGGCTGAATCCATGGGTGTGGAACCCAGGATACAAAGCACAGACTATATGAACATCTGTGTACATATTTTTAACTGTAAGAGAATACTGTACACAGTTATATTTTAAGAAAACAATTTTAACACCCTTCTTTATCAGATTCTTAATAATAACAGTTAACTACCTGTGATTTTTAAAGAAAAATCAATGAATATAATTTTTTTAAAGAATTTAAATACAAAGAAGGTACTTTACCTGTTGATATGATGTTGTGTAAACCATAACATTTTGTTGCTGACCATCTGCAGTTATTAAGCCAGCTGGTAACTGGTTAGCTAAAAGACAAAAAAAAAAAAAAAAAAAAAGTTAAAGCAGGAAAAGCATCTGCTTTCTTGGCCTAAACCTTAAGGTTGTGTCATTTTTTTCATTTTAAAAAAAGCTCCCTAAAAAGCACCTTTTTTTCCCTATAGCATTTTCTGATTTTCTGAATCTTCATTTCTCTAAAGTGTACTTTATAGTTATTGCCCATGTGCAGAAAAGATTGGATGGAATTTCTGATTCATAAGTAGACCTACACTATAAGGCTGGGCTGGGAGCAAGCCTTACATATCTAAGCAGCATATATTTTAAATATGAGAAATATATATACATATAAATTTTATAAGAAATACCACCATAGACCTTTTATTTCACCAATATGACTTAATTTTTAAGAAATCTTCAATTCAAATTTATTTAAATCCCAAGATTTTATATTATAAACAACAATTTTCAATATTTCTATCTTGTGTGAATCTTAAACCAAAAACTAGGACTACTGAAGTCAGTCTGAACTATTGGTAAAAGATTATAATCTGTGCAGAATTAAAATTTCTATGCTTATCCTTCACCGACTTCAAATATAAGGGCAGGAACTAGTAAGAGTTATTCAAAATAGTGCTATATCAAAACACTCAGTGCTTAAAAAAACAAAAACACAGTGCTACTATTCCAAAAGTTCCACTACTGACATATAGTATTAATCACTTCCAACAATCTACATGATGTGTAAGAACAATTCAGTTGTATACATGTAGCGTAACACTGCTTACTGAATGCCTCCTCCGTAAGCTCTTCACTTAGTCCATCCGTAGCTGTGACTGCTCCACCAATTCCTTTCTCTCCTTTCATAGCCTGGGGAAGGAAAATTAAAAAAGTAATCACTGGTATTCAGTAAAAAAAAAACTCCAATAACAGAAGACATGTTTCCTAAATGAGAATACTTATTTCCTAAAATTAGGAGCTCTTATTATTACAAAAGAAAGTACTTATTAACACTTCTGGTTAATAACACAGAAAGAGGCACTTCAAAATGCTAACTTTTTATATAAGTAGTCATCACAGGTTAGTAATGTTAATAATGACCTAGAAAATCTAAAATACTTATGAGTAAAAGTAAATTATTCTAATTCCACACAACATCAAAAAGAAAACAGAAGTCTACTTACAGATGTAGTCTGCAGAATACTATAATCAGCTATAAATCTACACGTGATCCAAGTTATCATTTAACTATATATACACATACATATGTATACACAAACATATACATATATACATTTAACTATATACATCAGCCAACTACGCAGTGCTGTAGTATCCAGTCTGTAGTTTAAAATTCCTAAATCAAAATTACAGTTTGGATCAAAGAACTACTAGTTTCTGTCTATGCTAAGGTTCTAACGATGCTGAAGATTTGGAAAAGTTCTGTAAAGAACTTACACATTCTCTTCCTACTTTAATCACTCTGTGCAGATATCACTAATTGAATGAGATTCCAACACTATTCCAACACTAAAGATATTATGAAAATATTTTGAAAGCAATGTGAATGTGACACCCAAATTGGAGTGTGGAAATAAGTATGCTGATCTCAACTCATTTTCACAAAATTCATACCACAGGCAAAGAAAAACCAAATAGGAAATGTAGAAAAATTCAATCAATAATAAGAATAGGACATAATTATAATTCCCTTTTCCTTATTTAAAAGGCCCCAAGCTTTGAGATGCTATCTCTTTAAATTAATAACAATAACAGCATGCGCTAACATTATCGAACACTCACTAAATGCCAAGCTAAGTGCTGTATGTGGGTTATTTTACTTAGTCCTCTCAATAACTGTGAGGTAGGTACTATTATATGCCTCACTTTACAGACCAGGAAACCAATGCCAAAAGTACTTAAATAATCTGCTCAGGGTCACAGAGTTCAGCATCCAGGTGGTCTGAATCCAGAATCCATGCTCTTAATCATTAACTATGCTGTCATGAGTAATTGAGAAAAAAGAAAGGACTTACTATTTAATATTTAAGCACAGTAATATAAGTGATTACATACTTCTGAGAAATGAGTAATACATTTAAAAAGTTAAAGTAAACAGAGTACCTCATTTTCTTAAAAGCATAATGGAAGACACTTTACTTACCTCTCTGAACTTCTGAAGGTATAACTTCAGAGGTTCTACATAACTGTCGAAGCCTAAGGTAGACATGGCAAAGAGAATATCTTCTCCATTGATTGTCTTCCGTTTCTCTTGATGGCATCTTTCACTTGCTTCAGATGTAATAAAGCTGATGAACTCACTTACACATTCTTGAACACATTCTTTGGCATCTTTTGCAATCTGAAGAGAAAAATCGTAAGTAAATCTGCAGGGAATATAACCATCACCTTCCTAACAACCTGCAAAAATAAAAGACTATTCAGAATAATAAATTTCAATTTATTACAGTTAACCTTTAATCTTTAATATATATGCTAATAACACAGACACAACATGTGCTATCAAAATTCCAACTCTCAGAGTCAGAGTAAAAACTCAAATATAAGTAAGAGAAGACCTGACAACTATTCACAGAAAACAGATAGACTTTAGGTGTAAAAGCAACCACTGGATGTCCCTACCACCCCAAAAGATAAAACTCTTACTAACCAAGTGCCCTAAGAAAATCAATCCTGTCATGTCTGGAGTGTACTGTGGGCTAGACTTAGGTACCACTTCTCTGCCCTGGCATTTCCCCCAAAGAGGACACCAGAAAATTTTTAAAAACAAACTACACACTGAATTCATGTAAAACTTACAAGGGAGTGACATTTTTATTAATGAAGATACAAAGTGTCAGGTACAGGTTTTGAGTTTACAAAAAAAAAAAAAAAAAAAAAAAGCCTACCAAAAGCAGCATACACCTGCCATCTCATTATAAAAACAATTCTCTTCCTAGGGTTCTAGGGTTTGAAAGTGAAATTCTAGTGGATTACATCATGCAATTCCAAAGCCACTTCTAACAGGAATGACAAAAATCCTTGCTGAAACCTACAGTGTTTCACCTCAAAGCCTATTTTACATCCTGGAGAAAAGTCACAAGAGTTGCATAAATGCAGTCAAGCAAGATGATATAAGGAGAGCTGTATTCATAACTAGATTTTCTAGCAGCTACACTAAAAAAAAACCAGGTGAAATTGTTTTTAATAATATAGTTTGCTTAACCTAATAAATCGAAAATATTATTTAAGCACAGAATCAATTTAAAAATTGAGATATCTTAAATACTGTCAATCAACTAACTATAAACTTCATTTTTTTTTTTTTAAATTGAGATTTTTTTTCCCCATACTAAGCCTTCAAATTCTGGGGTGTGTTTTACATTTACAGTACATTTTAATTCAGACTGGCCAGCATCTCAAGAGCTTGATATCCACATGTGGCTAGTGGCCACAGTACCAGGCAGCACAGGCCCGGCCCAGGAAGCAACATCAGCACTTGTGCTTCTTCCCTTAAAACATTAGGAGGACCTCTCAGGTGATATATTTTAATAATGTATTTCTTTGTAAGCTTTATTACTTTCCTAAGTATTTTCTGAGCTATAATAAAGTGAGAGAAAAGCTTATTATGCAATATAAAACAACATAAAGTATGGATTTTAGTTCAGACCAAGTGATAAGTAGAGTGACAATGAGTTCTTAAAACCTATTAATACTGTTTATACAGCTATCTCATAAGACAAAACTATTTTTAAAAATCATGCCAGCTGAATTTAAATGTACGTTAATATTTATAACTATATACAGTTTCCAAGTATAAGGATTTTAGGGAAAAATCCTCACTACATCCATATCAGGCTAACATGACCCAATTTTGCTACAACATTATGGAAGTTACAACTTCATATGCCCAAACCTGTCAGTTCTGACAATGCACCTATTTTTAAAGTAATTCTTAATTCTGTTTTATCTGCTTCCAGTAAGGTGGGGAGAGGGGAGCACTGGAGGACATGAGAGAACTGAAACTGGAACACTGCTCAGTAACTAGGTATGTAGAATGGGAATATCTATTTAGCTGAAAGGCTGAATGACTGAAATCAATAGCTAATTATTTTCATGAATTACATTTTCATGTAGTTTTACACCCCCCCGCTTCCCTATCCCCAAGGGAAAAAAAAAACCTAGTCAAATTTCTCCTCTGCATTACCTTTCCCGTTTGAGGTATGGCATTTTTCATTATCCTTGCAACATTTGCAATTGGAAGATATATATCTTGTTCTCTAAAACTTTCTTTTGAACCGTTTGTGTCTTCATGATCATTCATGCTGTCCTCAGTATCTAAAATAAAAATAGCAGTTTAAAGTTTCTCATAATTTGTACTTCAAGATAGAGAAGACTACCTGAAACAATCTAAGAATCATTCTGGTTTATTTCCTAGTCATTTTTAGAGGTTTGGATAGCTGTTTTCACAGTTTTCTTAGGGCCGTAACTAAACCTCTTAATTTCAAACCCACTGCCTAGAATACTTTTATTCTCAACTCTGCCTACTAAATCCTACTTACCCATTCTCCAAAAAGCTCAAATCCATCTCCATAGCACCTTCAGAATTGATCTCTCCTTTCACAAAATATCACAAGTGCTTCTTTGTGTGTTTTCTCTGACATACTTTATGATTCTTATTTCTCATTCCCCCTCTTAGATTTCTACTTGAGGCCAGGGATCAGCTTTGTGTCCTTCCTAGAACTTGGTATAGCACCTTCAACATAGAAGGTGCTCATAAATATCTGTTACATAACTTAGCTATAAGAGACTACACTGAACTATGGCTCCAGGCAAACTGCTAGATTAAGAGGCTGTATGTTTACCCAAAGCCAAGTTTATAAAGAATGGAAAAACTGGACTTGACCATTACTGACCCAGTAATAGTTTTTGAGCAAAGCTATAGCAGTAATCCAATGTTCTTCTGTAAGTAAACTTCTCACTCTTTATTAAATAAAAAGGTACTTAAGCTGACTCAATTTACACTTTCATATGCTTAAAATGATGTTATCAAAGTTAACTTCAGTACCTGTTTTAGGATGAATAATCACCCACCACCCAGCTGCCTTCTACAAAAATGTATCTTACAGTTTTTTAATCTTACACATCATAATGCCACAAAGTAAATTATTTCTGATAGGTCAATATAATACTGACATTCTAGTACCTGACATAGTTCAAACTCAATAATGAATAAAAAACAAAAATAAGTCTATTCATAATACTAGAAACATAACAGCTGGCCACCTACCCTCTAAAAACTATTCAATTTACTGTATCAATTGAATTAGAATTTGCTATATTTAATGCTTAAATAGGAAATTAGTAACAAAAAATTTTTTAAAGTGTACCAGCTTTAAAAAGGCATACTTTTAAAGAATTCTTTTCTAGAACCCATCATTCTTTTGAAAACTACTTTTAATAAAAAATAGCACAGTATACCTTTTTAGACTATCACTGAACTGTGACACAAGATCACTAATTTTACTGTAAAGACAAAAGTAACCTAAAACATCACATCAATAACATTTCTAATTTGTTTCTACTTGTGAATTTTTTTCTGTGGCTTTCTTACCATCATGAGGCTGTATAACGTAATGACTTCCTCCAATATAGTCTGCAGAAATTCCTAGTTGAGAAGCATCTGTTGTAGAGCTGTCACCATCCATCTGTGAGGAAAAAAGGTTTTCAATACTCTTCAGTTAAACTTGTCTAAAAATTATATAATAGAGTCAATGCTCATAAACTGTCCTAGGATGGATCAATTACATTTTTCATAGCCTTAAGCTTACTAAAAGAAAACATGTATATTTCCTGATTTGGAAACCTTTTGATAACTTGCCAGTGATTCAGGAGTCTCCTATCCACCCTCCATAAGTGATAAGCCTAAGACCAACAGGGAAACAAAACAAGGAAATGAATCTAAAACACACAGCTCTATCTTTTCAATTGCATAATCCTCAAATATCATAGAGGTACCCTGACTTACAACCTAATTTATCCCTGGAATCACAAGTAAAGCCAAAATCAGCTTAGTAGTCCCCTGGAAGTCACCTATATCTACCACCTTCAGCTCTCCTGCTAAAACCTGATATTCCTATGCAAACTCCTTTGCTCTTGCTGCAAACTTTCTTTACTGTCTCACAGAAGTTCCACAATAGACAATGTTTTGGTACAAACTGTTGTTTGGTATAAGAAGCATATGGATTCCTTGCACAGTTCTGTACCCATGCAACCGAAAAGTACACCCACATTTTGCACAAGCTCATCAACTCTTCCCCCCTCTCTCAAACTTTTGAGTCTTTAAAGGAAAAAGAAAAGGAGGGGTCAGGGAGATTAGAGATCTGCATATAAAGATAGGAAAATGAAAACCACACACAAAAAAAGATAGGAATATGATAACCACAAAAATGACCATCTTAAAAGAAGTCTGCTTAATTTTGCTCAGAGGTAAATGAATTCTAAGAGGGAAAATCTGGGGGAAAAGAAAATTGAACCATCAGCCCTGAACTGTCTCTATTTCATTTTACCAACATGGCAAATCCTGGAAGTCTTTCTGTTTTGCAAATAATACTATTCAAAACAATAAGGGACTGACTATTTGTGGATGGAAAAATTCTGAATGCATTACCTGGATAAAAAGTATAGCAAAAATTAAGTGCAATTTTTACATGCTTTCAGGCCAAGTCAAAAAGAGACACTTGATCCTAAATGTTTATCAAGGCCTAGGACACAGCACAAACAATGTTATTAATTGCAATATTTGAATCCTTATGTAACACGTCTTCTTCTCCATCTCTGTTGGTTTAATCTAATACTAAAATACCAAGCTAACGTCCAAGTCTTCAATAATAACGGCGTTTCTTTGATGCATCTATTGACTGTGTTATCAAACTGTAAATAAAGCTACATTTCCATAATTTATATAGCTGTTTTAAAGGAGCAGAGAATAGAATTCATCTACCTTTAATAATCTGTGAAAGTACAGGGTACCTATTTATTGATGCTTTTTAGTAGCCTCTAAGGGGAGGTAAACAACTGTCTGTGAGTTCTGATTTTGACTCTCCTATTGATTCCAGAAAACAAATGTCCCTACTGGTCAAAAGTTATTTCTATATAAAATGGAAATAACAATTTTGCCTTTCCCATCTTAAACAGCTAATATATAAATAAGTATGAAATATTACCCAAATATAAAATGCTATTTTGATCCTAAAATGCTAAAAAGATACCAGTAGAGTAGTCTTTAATAGATATGATGATGGATTTATTAGCCATGAAAGAGAGCTCAATTAGGATGGTTGTGAATTGATCAGTTTTCAGAATGCCCTAGGGGAGATGAAGATGCAGGAGACAGGACTGAGGTGGTTGTCTGAGAGCCTACATCTGGAAACAAATCTAATTTGTTTTTTTGGGAAGGGGAGAGGGGTCAGTAACAAATCCTTTGCTATGTCTACAGGATAGCCTGAGTCTTTTTTAAATTAGCTGATGAGCAGGACACTGTTTAAATAACCATGATCTGAGAGATTAATCAATTTACAAATACAACATAAAAAAGTATTAAAGGCAAATGATTTAAATCACATTATCCTGTCATGCACTGGAATTAGCAGCAAGATTATCATTGGGATTAATAGCATTAATCTCTAAACTTCAGTCTTCTAAAAAATATTTCTGAAAGTATTTCCTAGAGTTGTCAGAATTAAATAAAGAATAGAAACCTGCTAAGGACAATGTTTGGCACACAGTGTACTCAGGAGATGTCAGAGATCTTGTCCTCTCTCCTTTGAAAATAAGCCGCACATCATCTGCTTAGCTGTATGTGTCTTTGGTGCTCTGCAAGTTTTAGCTTTTTTGTCATCTCATTGCACTTTGTCTTCCTCTCCTTTACCTTTCTACCATTAAACTCCTGCCGCATACTTCAATCCCAGTGTTCCTCCATCCTCCAGAACTCTTTCTGATTTATGCAACTCTGCAAACCAAATATTAATGTTCCCATCTTTGAATCCCCAAGGCTCTTAGAATCCTCCATTCAACAAATTAGCCTCATCTTTGATGCTTACAACATGCTAGCTACTCTCCTATATATATAACGATGGGGAAAAACTTGCTAGAGCTATCCCAAAGGTTTTTTTCTAGGTCTAAAACTTATATAAAAATTTACAAAGTAGATTATAGATTGTAACTAAGCCAGTCAATAAATATTTACCAATATTTGCACTTAGTAAGCACTCACTATTTATCAGGTCCGTGCTATGTGCTGACAGCATCACAGGTCAACAACAAAGACAAGGTCTCTGTCCTCATCTTGCAGAGAAGACAAATGTTACGTAAAATGGGGACAGGCGAAAGGGGTGGTGAGCACAGCCTTAGTATTTCCAGGGCACAGGCTCTGGAATCAGATCACCTGGTTTGAATTCCCTGCTACTTACTGGCAACCGAGATGAAACTAGGACTTACCATGTTAAGACATAGCGTAGTACAACAGGAGTACTCACTAAATGTTATATATAGCTATTAAATAATTACAAATAATTAGTTGCTAGTGCTAAGGAAAACAAAGATGTTTTGTTACAGGCTTTAGGAGTTTATCCCGTAAAGGACTCACTAGTCTAAAGAGTCAAGGGAAGGCTATCTTAAGGAAATGACATGTAAGCTGAGACTTGAAAGATGAATAGCAATCAGGCAAAGAAAGAGGGGAAAGAATGTCCCTGGCAAAGGAAACAGAAATAGTCCTGGTGGATTGGAATGAGCTAAGTAGAGGGCCGGATGAAGAAGTACCTTGTGGACAAGAGTAAATAAAAGAAGAGTTTTAGCAGAAGAGTGCAAATCAGATTTCTTTTTTAAAAGATCACTTTGGCTGACAATCCAGTGCAGGATATGAACTGGAGGGGAGCAAGAAGGGGGGCAAAAGGCCAATAAGGACCATAATGCTGCATTTAGGGCATGTGTTCAGGCCAGATGATGAACATTCCCAGTATCTGGTCCAGAACAACAGCACTAGAGATCAGGAGAAGCAGAGAGACTACAGAGCTTTTTCACTGGTAAAATCAACAGACTTGGTGACTGACTCAACAGGAGCTAGAGGAAGAACCAAGGATAACACTGGGATTCTTACAGCTGGGCAGACAGATGGCTCTCCCCAGAGAATACAAACGGGAACAGGAGTGTTGAGCGATGCAAAGAGCCTAGATGAAGTTGGTGACCAGGAATGTTTAGTGGGACCAATATGTCCAGTTGTGATACTTACAAGGCCTGATATAAGAACAGAGAAGCTTAAGTGCTGGATTCCATCCAGACAACAAAGAGGGAAGAGCACATAGGATAATGATGGGAATGGGTAAAATGATGAATCATTAGCTCCAAGGGAACTGATAAATATGGACAGAGTAGTTAAATCCCATTAATTTTTTGACTTTTCTAATTATTTAAACTAATAATACTGTTTTCTAAAATATTATGTGAAGTAAATGGTCAGCTGACTAAGCTAATAAATTTCACTCTAACTTTTTTGATGTAGCAATATTTTAACTATACTTGTTTGTATAGTTTTAACAAAAACAATTTGTTGCACAAACCCAGTAAATAGTGACCCCTTTAATATGTTTAGCATTTATTGAACACTTTCTAAATATCTCATGCAATGCTCATGACCCCACGAAGCAGGTGAGAAAATTGAGGTTATATGAGGCTAATGATTTGCCAAAGGTGGCACACTAAATGGGACTGAAGTCCAGAGTCTCAGATCCAAGTACTTTACAGTGTTTGTTCCTGACAGTTTTTCAAATAGTCCTTAAGCGTAAATCTGTAATTTTTCCCCTCTAAATTCTGAATCTACTGATTGTATATTGAAAACATAAGGACAGTATTTGCGAAATGGTAAGAAATGCACCTGATTTCAGGTTAGTCTTACCAGAAGGCTTGACTAGGAGCACTGGCTTAGGACAGACTACCTGGGTTTGAAGTTTGGCTCCGACGTCTAGCTGTGTATCTTCACTTACCATCCTTTCTGTGTTTCAACTTGCCCATTTTTAAAATGAAGTTGCTATGAGAAGTGAAGTTGTGTAAGAAGCACTTAGCACGTGCATGATACACAGTAAGAACTCAGCAAATTTAACCTAGTATTATCACTGTCCCTTCAAATACAATTCTCATTATTCTTCCCAGGTGTAAAGTGTCCTCTCTCACAAAACCCCTTTCACCTGTTCTCTCGAGCAATTCCTTTTTATCTCTCTTTGAAGATAAGAAATAATACAAAGATTCCTTTTTATCTCTCTTTTAAGATAAGAAATAATACAAAGATTCCTCATCTGTAATACCAGCTTCTTCATTCTTCCTTAAACATGCTTAGTCTCCCTAATTAAACACACTTTAGTGCATACAGACATATAAAACCTTAGGTCTGCTCCACACCCTGTCTGGTTATCATTCTCACCCTGACAGTCCTTACATACCTCTTCATTTCCTATGTAGACTCCAAAACATATGCTCCCACCCCAACATGATACTGAAACTGCTCTCAAAATTTGCCAATGATCTTGCCTTCATCCTACTTGACTGTTCTTTGTAGTGCTGGCCACTGCTGACTCCACAGTGATGCCTGGAATTCTTTTCTTCCTGGTTTCCAAAGCAATATTCTTTCCTTCCCACTTCCTAACTGTTAGTTTTATCCAACAATCATTTTCTTTCTTTCTTCCCTTTACTTTCTTAATAAAATCATTAAATGTCACTTCTATGCTCATAAATCCTACATCTACAGCCCTATCTTGACTGCCACTCAAGCAAGTGATGCCTGTAAAATATGTCTGCTATGCCACCACTGCAAACTTAAGTTACTGGAAAATGAAATTCACTTTCTCCATCCCCTGCAAGGAGGCAATGGATAAGAGCTCCTTTTGAACTACTGCAATTCTATTAAGAATAATGCCATCTCTGAACTCTTCCTGGCTAATTATACCAGTGTCATCTTAAGTTCCCCCCCTCCTCCAAGTTCTACCTAATCTATAACCTGTTTTAAAACGTTTTCCGGATATGCCCTTCCTTTTCTATCTCCACTGGATTAATACCCAACCCACCTGGGTACATATTGTTTTAAGACTAAACTCGCTGAAACATTGTTTCTATAGCTCTTGAACCTATAATGGTTCTAAAAGTCTTCCCATCAGATCCAAACCTAGTTTTCATGGCTTTACATGAGTAGTCCCCCTATTTAACCTAAATAAACTGGTTTCCAACTCTTATCTTCAAGGCTGATTTAAAAAAAAAAGGAAAAAAAACTTTTGCTTTATTTAGGGGTCACCAGGTACAGTTCTTTTGTTTTAGGAGTCAGGCAATCATGTCTCAAAGAAGTCGTGACATGCGTGACATCACAGATAGAGTAGCAGATTCAGAACCAAGTATCCAGACAGGCCAAGTGGCATCTCTTCACTAGATTATCCTATGAAATCCCCACCTAGACCATGCAGATCTACTTCTCAACCACTAAACATAAGTCACACACTCCTGCCTTCAGCTTTTGCTTTTGGTGATACCCTCCACCTATCCAACCTTATACACCCTTCAAGGACTTAGTTCAAGCCCTATGGCTCCCTCCATAACATTCCCAACTACCCAGGCCAACCCCATCTCTCTTCTTTTCACTTGTGTTACCCTTAGAACCAGCATTTTCCACACATAACTCTCCTCTAAGTATCCAATTTGACTAAAGCCCTACCAGCTCAACAGACAGCCTCTTGAGAGCTGGGACAACACTCAGGGGCCCCGAGGAAACACTTAATACATGCAAGTCACTAAAAAGAGGGAATCTCCAATCAGGAAGCTCCAATATAAATCAGTTATAATTTTGTTTCCCACTAATTACTGTTCAAGCCTGATTAACAACCCAGGGTAAAACATACTTACTGTCATGAAATACTGTGTGAACCGTGTTGTCAGTGGGACTCAAGAACACCTGTCTAAGAAGGGGTCTAATCCTTCCTTGCCCAATTTCAACCTAGAAGACAAACATCTATTAGTAGCCAAAAAGCAAAGCCTATAGGCTTTCTTCCTAGCAAGATTTAAAAAAGCATGAATAATTTTACCTACACTATTTTTATTTAATGGAGTACATGGTTACAAAATGGTGCAAAAAGCAAGCACCCAATAAATGCTGAATTGGAAGACATATTTTGGAGAACTTACAAAAAAGTTAATGCCATCGGGGGGAGGTACTGCTTTTCCAACATAACCCTATATTTAGTCATGTTCATCATAAATATTCATCACAACACATCAAATTATGTAAAATGCAAGAGACCAAAAATTACATATCTAAACTATTTAAAATATCAACACCAAGACACAAGCACCCCACTTACCAACTTAATTTTTTGGTGATGGTTTCCTTAATGTTTTAGAGTGAGATTTAGGGTCCAAAAGCTCAAAAGGGGAGACAAATGTATTTCAGAATACACTGTTTTTAAATTAAATATCTCAGATTGTAGTGGGAAGAAGATACATGTGGTCCAGAGAACATCCAGAGAACACCACCACAATCATGTAAGACCTGTATTTATCATTTTAAAGCACCACCATTTTGGACTAAAACGGCATCTCAATAGCACTTCATTCTCACTATAAGGCATAAACAGCTGAATAAATTGGCATCAGTTACAATGGTACAATTTCCATTTCTCATTTGCTCTTTTCCTTTTTTTCAAGTGAAACAAGGGGGGAGTAAAAACGTTATCTTTTCAGTGTTAATTTTTAAAAGAAAAATTACTGATATGCATTCAAGGATGAAGCCTAGTGAACAGCTGAAAAAACTGTAACCACTGAATTGAATTTTTAAATGCCATTACAAGGGTCCAGCCGGCAAAGACTGGCTGACATTGTCTACTGTGCTATAATCTTAAAAGCAATTTCTAATTTCATTCCAAATATTGTCATCTTTCTAACCCCAAAGCTGCCCAGAAAATTCCTTCCTTGTAGCTATAACTGTTATTTTCTAAAGGGTGTCTCTGGGGAAAAAAATCCTCAGAACCCTTAAAATATAGGAACTATATATATTTATGTATTTTTGCTGGGGGGGGGGGGCGGCGGGGAGTGCCACACTTCACAATCATTCACCCAAGTAGTTGAGTCAGTATGTATTTAGATTCTATATATTAAAGAAAAACACTATCACCTCATATGGCATGTATTTTCTTAAAGGCAGGTTATGATATATGTGAAAACTCAAGGGAATGCATACATCTGTTTAATGTTTAAAGAAATGCAAATTTGTATCCAAGAAAAGCAGCAGACCCTTCCTCCACCCTCCATTCTTTGGCATCCACAACCAGAGTTTTGCATCAATATAATCCTTAAATTAAACTACAGGAGCAGCGCAAGGAGGGAACAATTGCCTTTTAAGGAATTTTGGCTAAACTTTCAATACTTTACAGATAGAACCCCTATTTGTTAATGCCACTTATATTGATCAGTTTACCTCATCACTTTATGTTGTTGATTAGTTTCCATATAAGAGCCGAAACTAACCCTATGAACTGTGGAATCCATGCAGGTTTGTGGGATGCTATTTTTTAAGGTCATACGCTACCTAACCTTGCTTAAATCTTGTTAGAGTACTTCGGGCAAGAACACGACTTGTGGGTGCTCTGTAATTCTTTGTTCTCCGAGACTACTACTCCTAAAGCCCGGTATATCTTCCCCGCCTCCCACCGAAGATTAAAACCTTAGTCTAATCCAGACGGCTTCCTTCCCACCTTCAGGGCAAGTCCAGGGACCGCAAGCCGCCAGATGGCTGCATTCTTTTCGTGTAAACCAGACTGCGGGGAAACCAAATCCATTCCTTCCTCCCGGGGACCTCGCTTCCTCCCCATGAAGGTGCGCGGGCTGGACCCGGCCCCACAGACCGCCGGGCCGACCTGTCAGTCTCGCCCGTGCGGCGCGGACGCCCCTGGCGCGCATCCCCCCGACTCGCCCGGCCCAGGCCCCTGGGCCTGCGCCCAACGCCCGCCGCCCGCACGCCGCGCGGCACCCGGGGTGCCGGGGCAGACAAAGCGTTCTGGCCCCGCCATGCCCCCGCGGGCGGGCGGAAGGGGGGCGCTCCCCGGGGACCCCCGCGCCGCGACCAGGCCGGGGGACAGGATCCGGGCCGGGGGTCCGGGCGGCGTCCCCCCGCCTGGCTCTCCGCACAAAATGGAGCCGGCCGGGGTGCCGCCGAGAGAGGAGCCCGACGGTGCCCCGGCGCCCCCTCCTCGGCCTAGGGCCCGGAGCTCGGCGGTGGCGGGCAGGAGGCGGCCTGGCCCGCGTCCCGCCGCTCCTCGGCCCGACGCACAAAGAGCCGCGCCGCGGCCCCGCGCCCGCTCCCCGGCCGGGCCCGCAGCGGGAGCGGCCTCGCAAGCGCCAGCGCGGCCCCGGCCCCGGCCCGGGCGGGAGGGCGGGCGGGAGGGAGGCAAGTGCCCCCGGCCGCGGCGGCGTTGGCGGCGGGGACGGCGCCGGGAGGAGACGGACATTTCATTCGAGCTAAAGTGGAGTCGGTTTAGGAGCGATCATTGGCCGAAGCGAGACACAAACCTCCAATGCAGCCCTGGTTGGCTCCCGTCTCCAATCGGCTGTTTGGTTGGACAGAAAATGGCTGCGAAGGAACCAGTCCCAGCGCGGAGCTCCGCTTCCAGGACTCAGCCTCCCCTCCCTCCGCCGCAGGCCGCTTCCCTCGGCGCGACACCCTCCCTCCGCGCCTCCCGCGCGCCCGCCCGGCCCCGCCCCGCCCCGGCCCCAGCCACGCCCCAGGCCACGCCCGGTGCGCCGAGCGGCCGCAGCTGCGCGCGCCTGCAGAGCGGGCTGCGGTGGGCGCCGGGCAGTCTTTGCGCCGCGGCAGGAGCGGGCCGGCGGCCTCCTTGCTCTGCAGGGGCTTCGTGCTGCCGGGCCCCGGGCGTGATGCTGCTAAGGTCAGTGAGGGCTTGCGTCCCGAGGTGTTTTTCCCGGGCCTTTCGAAGCGTAGTTACTCAGCCCTCCCTCTCTTTTCAATTCCTTCCTCCCCTTCCACGTGAAAGTGCCTCACCCGCCTGTGTGCAGCCTTCCTGCGCCTCGATTTTTAAGAAGGGGAAACCAAGGGCAGAAGCCGCCGGCCAGGGCGACACCCGAGCTACAGGTTGATTTGAACGACGGTTGCCACCTGGAACGCTTTCAGTACCTCGTGTTTGCCTTGTGTCCCTGTTGACGTTGCCACATGCACAAAGCTCCCTCTCACTCGATCACTGAAGTCGGCTGTTCGTTTTTCACATTTCACCTACAGATAAATCCTCTCTTCAGGTTTAACAAGCTGGTCAGTCTAGCCAGCCTTCACCCCAGCTTAAAATGTTGCATATCCTGTCCCCCACCCCCATAATATTTGCAACAAGATACGTGTCTTTTCCCAACTAGATGACATTTGGGCTGCAAGAATCCATGGCCCGTTCTTGCCTCAGTGCAGCCAAGCTCCCTCGCTGTTTTGCCTGACTGCAGGCTGGATCAGACTTCTCTCGGCTGTGACCATCACAAACGGGCGGTGAGCCAGGCATCACTCACGGCAAAGAGGGCAGGATTTTTGCAGCCGGAGCCGGGAATCGGGTTTCTTTTACTTTCACTAAACAAGTGGCCCGGTGCCACATTAAACTTTACAGCTTTAATTAGTGAAAAATATATAGACATGATTTATTTATTAAGCTCCTACTGTTTCTCTGCATGTTTTCACATTTCCGAAGCAAATAAGGAAGCAAAGACAAAAGAAAGCCTCAAAATTATTCCAAGAGGATTAACTAGCAATGCCACCGTGGGATCAGACAACCTGATTTGAATTTGAGTGAGAGCCCCTCCTCTCACTGGCTTGTGACCCTGGCCAAATTTCTTTACCTCTCAGTGATAGTTTTCTCACCTCTAGAATGGGAGTAATACTAGCTACTTCTAAGGATTGTTTAGAATTCACTTACAGTAAATGCACATAGAAAGCCCTAAATGGGGAGGGTGATAGCTCAGTGGTAGAGTGCATGCTTAGCAGATCCTGGGTTCAATCCCCAGTACCTCCATTAAAGAAAAAGGAAAAGCCCTAAAAAAAGTTGGCTAATTAACTTAAGATCTTTGTATCATATGAAAATCAAACTCTTAAACTGTTATTTATTTGCTAAAAAGGAGTAAAGTTGGCCTGCATTTAACGCCTCCCTTTCTCTGTGATTACCCATAAAGTGGAGTTTTAGGAGTGAAATGATGTATTCAAAGGCAGGGTATGTAAAGAAGGAAGTAGTAGAATTGGGAGAAGTATGAGTGGATGATGAACCAAAAGATGCAAAGATGACTGACGATTTTTCCTGAGTTAATACAGTATTATTTCAGTGCCATTGATCTAATCTACATGCTTGTTTCAGAGTCAACAGAAAAGATTGTTTAGTTGCTGCTGTCTACCAGACACTGTGCTAGGAGCTCCAGGGCTATAAAGGTGAATAAAGCACTCTCCTTACCCTGGGAGCTAACTGTGGGAGACAGGGGACCCAGTCCACACGCCCTCTGCAGTTGAATCCCAGGCCAACCTGCCTTGACAACCTGTGTTCCCTGTGCCTTTAATACCTGTATTCAGGAAGCCCCCAATAAACGGTAACCATTTTTCATGATCACATGGTGAGAGAGAGAGATGTGGATCACAACTTAAAGTCTCAGAAAAGACATCATCTAGACTAACCCAGACTTTGTGTTAAAGGTCAGGGGATAGGTGATATCTTTTTTCCTTCCCTAATCTATACACCACAGCTGCCCTTTAATTTATACCACCATATATACGAGTTATAATTTGGCAAACATTAAAACAGAATCCCTGGCACAATGAAAACTTCTCAGTTGGATTTCACTTTATTACTTTAATGAGGCCTCGTAAGTTCCCCTGATGACAGTGTGTATTATTGTATTGTCTCACTTTCCAACTTCCTGCTCCTCTCTTGCCCCTGTCCTCTCCATCCATTCTCTGCACTGAAGGCCTGGAAGGATCGGGCTTCGGCTTCCCTCTCCCACCTAAGCTGTGCCTCTCACCCAACACCCCACCCTCACCACCTTCTAGACACGCTGGCCTCAGCTCTGCTACACACTCCCACCCACATACACACGTAGGCTCTGGCCTTAAGGTCTTAAGGCTCTTTTTCATCTTTGAGGTCTTCTTACCTCTTCAAGGAGGCTTTTCCTGGGGGTGGTGGGGTTGCTCAAGTGATTGAGCACATTCTTAGCATGAATGAGATCCAAGGTTCAATCCCCAGTACCTCCATTTAAAAAGAAAAAGGGGAGAGGGGAAAAGAGGCTTTTCCTGACCCCTCCTAAAGTAACCCCACCCGGGAACTCTATAATGTCATCCAGTCGTATCATAATAAATATTGTTATGTTCACTCCAGTGTACTTAGCCTACTTGGATTATCTTGGGTTTTGGTTGTCTATCAATATATCTAAAACAAGAACACTTCTCATTACGTCCCCTCCACCAGAGCGACTGCAGGGACCTCCCACCTTGTGTCCCTGCTTCCACCCTGGTCTACACAGCAGGCAGAGTGATCCTCTGAAATTGTCAGTCAGACCTTTGGTTCAGAAACCCTCCGGTACTTCCTCATTTTCCTCACAGCAAAAGACAAGAGACTTGACAGTGGCTTCTGCAAGCAAAGAGTAACAAGTCTGTTTATTCCAAGTTGAGCAAAGAAAAAGACTAATAGTTCTTTGGCCATAAAACAAGCAACCACCAGAAACTATTTGAATCAATCAACGACAGCCTCCCAGTCAGGGACATCCCCTTGCTTCAGAAAGTTAGCCAGCCAGCAATAGCAACGCTCCAGTGACCTGCTTCCTTAGCTAAAGGTCAGGCCATCTCTCAGCAGTCCACCTTCTAAAAGTGTGTACCTATTTTATATATAGTAAAATTTGTATCTGCTAATCTCAAACTCCTAATTTATCGCTCCCTCATCCCCTTTCCCCTTTGGTCACTGCAAGTTTGTTTTTATGTCTGTGAGTGTTTCTGTTTTGTAAATAAGTTCATTTGTATAACTTTTTAGATACCACACATAACTGATATCATATGGTGTTTCTCTTTCTCTGTCTGACTTGCTTCACTTAGAATGATAATCTCCAGGTCCATCCATGTTGCTGCAAATGTCGATGTACATTTAAGTTGCTTCCATGTCTTGGCTACTGTAAATAGTGCTGCTATAAACATTGAGGTACATGTATCTTTTTGAATTAGAGTTTGCTCTGGATATATGCTCAGGAGTGGGATTGCTGGATCATAGGATAACTCTTATTTTTAGTTTTTTAAGGAATCTCTATCCTGTTTTCCATAGTGGCTGCACCAAACTACATTCTACTAACAGTGTAGGAGGGTTTCTTTTTCTCCACATCCTTTCCAGCATTTATTGCTTTATTATGCCAGCATTTATTATTTATAGACTTTCTGATGGTGGCCATTCTGACCAGTGTGAGGTGTTACCTCACTGTAGTTTTGATTTGCATTTCTCTGATAAATAGTGATGTTGAGCATCTTTTTATGTGTATGGCCTTCTGTGTGTCTTTGAAGAAGATATTTAGGTCTTCTGCCCATTTTTTGATTGGTTGTTTGGTTTTTTGTTATTGAGTTGTGTGAACTGTGTTGTGTGAAACATTTCTTGATGAGATCTCATGGTGGAGATAGAGAAATGGAAAGTAGTGGATAGATCGGTAATGTATTTTGGAAGCAGAACATTTTGGTGTCAAAAAAGAATAGTGAAGAACTAGTTTTCTCTGGGGTGGTTGGCTTGGGTAGCTTTGGTGAAGGGCTCTAGAGAGAGACTGCTTGGTACAAAGTCCCGGTGTAAGCAACCACCAGCTGAATGACCTTGGGTGCACAGGCTACATAATCTCTGTGCACCCCAGTCTCCTTACCTGAAGCGATTTCCTCATCCATTTTGAAGATAACAACCTAGCTCTTAAGGATGTTGGGAGGTAAGAACTAACATAAAGAGCTTAGAAGAGAGCCTGACACGTTGAAGAATAGCCAAAATTGTTAGCCATTATAGTTGTTGTTATAATTGTTGAGATGGGGGATGACTTGAAAAAGAAATCAAAATTAAGAATGACAGTGAGTACTTAGTAAGTGATGGTTATTAATATTTCTTTATTACAGTGGAATCTTGCCATCATTAAAGGTTATCTAGTTTACCCAGTTATGGGAGTAATTTATATGCTATGTGACCATTAACTCCCATGTCGCTGTGGATTAGAGTTGCCTGGGGGAAGGAATAAAAGGGCAGTAAATTTTAATAGGGATGCTAGGAAGTGGTCCTACTAGAGAGCTGTGATGAGGCAGGCTGAGCCCTGGAGGGGAAGGAACTACTGAGGGGAGAACCTGGAGGAGAGGAAATGGGAGGCCACAGACCTTCTTCCCACCACTCAGTCCAGAACAGCTCCTAAGGATGTTCAGTGGCCCTAAACACCAAAAAGACTATGATGCCATGTCTCCCATATGTAATTCAGGATAAAAAGTGTACCTCACTGCAAAATACATGGACAGAAGTCCCACAGAGTTTTAGCTTTCTCCAAAATGAGTACTCTGATATGTTTTTCAATGTCAAATTCTTTCCCCCAAAATGTTTCCCCCCTCATTTTCTGATACCCTTGCTTTGCCTGGTCCCTAAGCACATTCTTGGTTTGCATAAAAGTTAATGCCACCTGGGAAGTTTGGGCAACTGACCTCTCACCCATTGCCATTTGCCTGGCTGATGTTTACAAATCCTTCAGAATTTACTTTAGATATCACCCCCTCCAGGAAGCCCTCCTGATTCTCTTAAGTCCAAACCTTAGAATTATATCCATCTTGTTCACTGAAGCACAACCTCCTGTAGAATGTAGAGTCTGTGAGAGCCAGACCATATCCATCTTATTCATCACTGTGCACTAGAACAGTGCCTGGCTCAAAGCTGAATGAAAGTTTACCAAATGAACAAGTTATCAGATGGGGGACACCCCCCCCAACTCCCTCACCGCGAACAAGTCCCTGGACAAAGATAACAGGCCAGCTCTATGGAGGTTACCATGACCTGACACCAAGGCCCTTGAATTTCCCCTGCCTCAGAGTCAGAGAGCCTCCCTCCACCATGCCTTTGACCTGACCCTGATTGAGTTCAGTGAGAACCCAATCCAGTCAAGGGATACAAAATTATAAGCACAGACTGAATTTACACAACTTTATTTTCTGAGCCTAGAGTGATAACATTTTTTAAAAGACATTTATGACCTCACTCTGGGAGGTTGCTGAATTTTATGAAAAGTAAAGAGAAGAATGCCTAGCAAATTCTCCCAACTTAATTATCTCCCACCTTAATTATCCTTGTGAAATTCAGTGTTCCCAACTGGAAAGACTCCTCCCACTTTTGTTTGCTTATAATCAAAGTCACATTTTCATTCGCAGAATTGCTAAGAAATTCTTAAGACCTTCTAACTCAAAAGTTACAAACTCCTACTCAGCCAGTGTGGACTTTGGAGGCAGCACATGTATTTTTATTTCACTTGTATAAGGTTTGGAGTCGGGAGGGAGGAATGTAAGTACTTTGGGGGTGACGGCTTCTTTCACTTGCCCCAGGCCCCAGAACCCCTGGCTTCTACCAGGCTATTTCTCACATTTATGTGACCTGCCTGACCTCTGAAGGCTGATCGGAGTTTTGGCGACTGATGTTGATTCCACCTCCAGCCTATCCCAAATAAGAACCCTTAGCCAGGGCTGCAAACTTGACACCAAGGAGAGCAAGTGTCCGCCTCTCTCTGGCGTCAAAACTGGAGGAGCTGGCCTGGTGGCTGCTGGCTGCCTGGCCCCTAGCCTTGCAGAGAAAGCAAACACACACACACAGAGAAGCAGGGGAGGGTCTCCACAGAGTTCTAGTCTCTGATTCTCCATTTTGTCTACTTTTTGTCAACTTAGTACTAGTTGGGTTTTTGTCCCTTGAAGTTAAGTCCTGAGTAACACATCCTGTGTCTAGTACAGTCCCAGACATAATAACTACAGAGGGAAGGGAATTTTGTTCACTGTGACGCTGCTGGCCATCTCCTTTCATCTGAGTTGATATATGTGCCCCCTCTCCAGCATCCCAGGTGATGTGCAGTGCAAAAGATCATTACAACGCTTATAACTAGGGAGATAGTATCCGAGAGAGAGCCAGGGAGGAGGGGAAGTACAGAGAGACACACAAAAAGAGGAGTCAGAAAAGGGAGACAGTCCGAACTAGACTTTCATTTTTTAAATTTTCGACTGAAGAACATGTCTTTGTGGCACCAGAATCGAACTTTAATGGGCCTAGCGTGATTATTTGGGAAACTATTAGGTAGACTCTCTACCTTATTACCCTACACTAAATTGATTCCAGATGTCCTATTCATGACCCTCTCCTCTGACATCTACCCTGCTGCTCCCCAAAACAGGGCAAGAGTCAGATGCCCCCATTTGTCCCATAGATCACTCTGAGGATCTTAGCACTGTAATCATGGCAGGCATTTTTTTTTAATGCTATATCAATACAGTTAGTAGAGCAGACATCACCTGTGAATACAGCACATCTCTCTGCCCAGCAAGGCTTTCCACCCTTCTTCCAGTAACATCTCTCTTCCCTGCCTCTAGCCATGTGATCTTCCCCCTCTCCAGCCATGTGGTCCACATCAGGTTATGTGGATACTTGACTCATGCTCAGCAGATCATAGTACCTACCTCCACAGCTGCGGTAATTAGCTTGAGGAGTGGGCATGTGACCCAAATCAGGACAGGCCTTTCATGGGGTTTTAAAATCTAGCTCTAGAGGAAGAAGCAGCAAAGAACTTTCCTTTCCTCTTAGATGGTGAAGCCATGATGTGACTGAGAGTTCTCAACAGGCACCTTCCTTGAAGTATAGAAAATACTTGTCCACATAGGAAAAGAAATGCAGAGAGAGAAAGAGAGAATATGAGTTCAGTTTCTGAAATCCCTGAAATGCCCTGTTGTGCTTTCCTGAGGCTGAATTGTCACACTTCACTTCTGAGAACTACTCCGGTATCCAATAAATCACTCCGTCTTCTTTCCCTTTACAATATCTTGAATTCAGTTTCTTTTGCTTGCAAACAAAGGGTCCCAATCAATATATAAATTGTCTGGGATCTATTTTGGATTTGCCTGAGGAGCATTTAGAGAACCCAAATGAAAATCCTGTAGATTGGGAACAAACTTTCAGAATCAACAGTCTTAAAGAGAGCGGTAGAAAAGAACAAGAGAGAAAAAAGCTCCAAATCTGAACATATTTTGTAGCTCCTTATGATAATAATAGCTATCATTACCTAGAAGGTAAGGGGTAGCTGCATTTACAGGTGAGACAACTGGTCCAGCAAAGCTGAATAGGTAGTAATTGACAGGCTTTGAACTCAGGTCCCTGCGATTTCCAAGTTTAATCTTCATTTCACCAGATTAGGGTATGTTCCTGGCATGAAAAGCAAAACTTCCTGTAACCTAACATATTTTCAGGAAAATATTTGAAATCAAAAATTTGCAGCTGGAAATTCCTGCCCCAAATCCCTTCTTAGTGGTTAGTCAGCCACACATGCTTTCTTTCTTGGACATCTATAGGAATTAAAGCAGAGTCCACTGACTCATTCCTTCCCGGTGCACTGAAAGAAGTCCAGATTGCTTATCGGTCAGAAGCCAGAACTGGGGAAAGGCCATTCAAACAGATACATCAAAAGTCTATCTGGAAAAAAAAAATAGTCTATCTGAAGGCAAAATGATGAAAGAATTCTTAAGTGTCTAAGGCAGGGTTTGGCAAACTCTGGCCTCCAGGCCCGCTGCCTGTAATTGTAAATAAAGTTGTATTGGAACACAGCCACACAATCACTTATGTATTGTCATGGCTGCTTTCCCACTACAATGGTAGTTGAGTAGCTATGATGCAAAACTTAAAATATTTACCATCTGTCCCTTTAAGAAAAAGTTTGTTGACCTCTGGTGATGGGCAGTGCTCCAACATAAGAAGTCAGGAGGCTGTGCCACAGTTTTTAGGCCACTTCTGCTCCAAGCTGAATTGCCCCTGGGATCTGCCCATCAGAGAACACCCTACTCAGCCAACAGCCTTACCACACCTAAATCAGCAGTACATGGGGTTCCCACCCCCACCTTCCCCGTTCCTACCCTCCTATTCACCTTAGTTTTTATTTCATTTTGATTTTCCTGGTCCAGAAACAACTCATACATCTTTCCTGTGCCTCCTGCCCGCTAAATCACTTACTCACCTCTGCCCAGCCCTGTTTCCACCACTATCTTCCAGCTGAGGGACTCAAGCTCTCTCCCTGAGTTTGGCCACTGGGGAAGGAAATCAAAGGGAGGAAGATAGTGGGGTTGGGGTATTTATTTCCCTGGTTCCTTTCCTGCTGGAAGCAGTGGGTTTGCTCTACCAAAGGCCATAGTCCTTTTGGGCTGCCCTCTACATTCGGCTCCTCTCCATAGATTCTGAGACTCTTCCCTCCCATTGCTCCTTCATTCCTTATGGTTTCCTGCTCTTGCTAATGCCAGGGAACCGCACGACCTGTCAGTTGACAAACCCTGCTCACATCTTTGGCCATCTGTACGTCTTCTTTGGAAAAATATCTATTCAGACCCTTTCCCCATTTTTCAGTTGGGTTATTTATTTTTTTTAGTGTTGGGTTCCAAGAGTTCCTTATATATTCTGGTTATAAATTCCTTATTAGATGTCTGTTTTGCAAATATCTTCTCCCATTCTATAGGTTGTCTTTTCAGTTTCTTGATAGTGTCCTTTGAAGCACAAAAGCTTTTCATTTTAGTAAAATACAATTATCTATTTTTCACTTTTGTCTCTAGTGCTTTTGGTGTTATATACTTTAAGCTTTGTCTAACCCAAGATTCCAAAAATTTGCTCTTATATTTTCTTCTAAGAATAGCTTTTACATTTAGATCTGTGATCAATTTTGAGTTAATTTTTATGCATGATATAAGGAAAGAATCCAACTTTATTCTTTTACATGTAGATAGTTAGCTGTTCCAGCATCATTTGTTGAAAAGAGTACTATTTCCCCATTAAATCATCTTGGCACCCTTATTGAAAATCAATTTACCATGAATCTGAAGGTTTATTTCTGGACTGTTGATCTATATGTCTTTCTTCATACCAATATCACACTGACTTAGTAACACATTTTTGATGTATTTTGCAAAGGTATCAATTCACAGTGGACTGAAAAAGAAAAACTTTGTTTTTGGGTTTTTTTTTTTTCCAACACCAACAAGCAACTTTCCAATATCAGCTGAGTGTTCTACAATTTAGTTCAATTCTGACAATATCTTCCTGGAAATAGCTTCATATCCTTCAATAGTCAAGGGCTCAGGCCTCCAAGATCCCCACCTTGCTTCAAGACACCAATCGCAAGTCCAGGTTTCACCTGTGCTTCTGACCATGGGCTATAGATTGGAGGTTCCAACGATCCCCTCCTTGGATTCAATTAATTTGCTGGAGTAGCTCATAGAACTCAGAAGCATTTACTTATGTTTACTAGCTTATTGTAAAGAACATCACAAGGAAACAGATGAGCAACTAAATGAAAAGATGCATAGGGCAAGGTGAATGGGGAGGGCTGGGAGCTTCCATGCCCTCTCCAGTGCACTACTCTCCCCAAATCTCCAATTGTTGGCCCACCCAGAAGCTCTTTGAACCCTATTCTGTTGAGTTTTTAATGGAGGCTTCATTATATAGGCATGATTGAATGAATCATTGGCCATCGTTGATTGAACTCAGTTTCCAGCCCCTTTCCCCTCTCTGCAGTGGTGGGTGAGAGGTAGGGAGGGGAGAAGATTGAGAGTTCCAACCCTCTAAACACTCCCCTGGCAACCAGCCCCCATTCTTAGGGGCTTTCCAAAAGTCGCCCCATTGACATACACTCAGGTATAGTTGTAAAGGGGTTGTTATGAATATTAAGACACCTTTATCCTCTTATTAGGAGATTCTAGGAGTTTTAGGAAGACCAAATTGCTGGAGAACACAGTGGGCCGTGTCACGGGTGGTAAAAGAATTTACCAAAGACAAAGGCAAGTTTAAGAAACAAAGGAAAAGTTTAATAGGTACGCTGCTAACAGCGGGCCACACAGATGGGAGGTGCCTGTGTGAGCGCCAAGGGTGAACGCGCAGTGTCATTTATTAGGCAAGGGGCTGTGCACACCAGGGGTAGGGGACTGCGTGATCTGCTCGTGCACAGGTGCCTGACTGGTTACGAGTGAGGTAAGACTTGCCTGGGCTATTCTAAGTAATAGGATTTATGACTCTGGAAAGGGCAGGCTGTGTAGTGAAGCCTGTCCTCCTGGGTTATTGTGGGACTAGCCGTTTCTAGGGGTAGTTAGTTCTGTTAGGGCAAACACGCATCAAGGAAGAATGGTCTTTATCTTCTGGTGAAATAATGCAGGCACACAGAGGGTCCAGGAATGGGGCATTTGGGATTTATGAACTTCAAAGAGCGCCAGCCAGCCCCTACACAGATATCTGTTTTTTATCATAAATCACAATATCACAAAAGCCAATTGGTTCTTCACCACAAATAGCTTGGGACACCCCGTTCAGGTGAATTCTCCCCATCCCCTCCCAGCTGATCAGACTTCAGTGTGCATGACGGCCTGGAGGGGTGTGAGGCAGGGCCCTGCTGGTTCTGTCACAGAGCCACTGGGTTGTAGGTGTCAGAATGGGCTCTTTAGCTGTCTGTCTCCTTATCTTAACCATGAATTCTTGGAAGGCAAGGGCATATTTTGTTATCCCTAGCATACAAGCCATAAAAACTTCATGTTAGTTAAGTGAATATATTAATGAATAAATACATAAAGTGTTTTTTTTTTTTTCATGGGTGAAAGACAGCCTCCCAATTTGGATTTGAGAATTGTGACTGGCGCTTGGTTTGCATACATCAAGATGCTCTGGGAAAATGTTTCTTAAGTGTCCATAGAAATGTTATGTTACCTCAGAGGAGAGAGGGACGATCCCCTGCTCAAATGAATTTGAAAATTCTGCGAAGTTAAAGAGATTTTTTTTTTAATTGCAAGGCTACATAGAGCTTGTATTATGTAATATGCATTGTGATTTTCGTGGTTGCTTTGTTTACTATTTTTGGAAAAGCATTTCTCTGGGACTACTGTTCTGTGGTCCATGCTTCAGGAAATGCTCGTCTTTAGATTTGAATTTAAGAGATTGTGGAACCATCCTTTGCTTTGGTGCAGTTCAACAAACATTTGCTGAGTGCCTACTAGGTGCAGGCATTGGGATTACAAATATGAATGAAACAGAGTGTTTCCTGCCTTCAAAAAATGATCTAGCAAAGGAAGCAGTACCTAATTTTTCCAATTTCAGTGTGGTTTGTGCAGTGAAGAAATTGTATTTAGGGGAGAGACGGAATATGGGAGATGATATTTTTAACTCTCTCCAGGGCAGGATTCAGTGTTAGGAAAGTTTCAGGGAGGACAGGGACAATGAAACAGATTCTGAAAATTAAAGAAGCCACCCCTCACTGGATAGACAAATGGGAAAGGAGTACACTGCTGTTTGCCAGGACATTACTCAGCTGAGCTGGTGATGTGATAGCTCCCTCACTCTCCTAGATCCCCAGGGTGGTGCACTGCCCTAGGCCAGGGAGCGCCATTCACTTGGATCCTAATGAGCGATATCCCCTGTGGCTGTGCAACATGGTGGCTCAGCCCAATCCGCACAGCTGTCATACCTTGTCCTCCATTTCAGCTCATCCCCCACCATACCACACCACCACCCTGCTCAGAAAACCCGTGCCTGGCACAATCCTGGACTATTTCACGTCACAACTATAGGACACTTAATTTGTGTACACCCCTCTTTTAATTGGAATGATACAAATAGCAACAGAAACAGTCATGAGACTAAATACAGTATGGTTTCCGGTCCTTTTTCTGTTAGCCTTTCAGTGATATCAGGTGTTTCTGGCTCTGAGGCTTATTTGCCTTGGACCAATTTTAAATTTGCTAAACTACATAGGCTCAAACTAGCCAATTCTTTTTTTTTTTAATTGAAGTACAGTTGGTTTACAATGTTGTGTTAATTTTGGCCAATTCTTGAATTCTAGAGACTTCCAAGGATATAGGGGCAGTGCAGGGACCAATAGAAGCAATTCAACAAGTGACACTTGATTTATTCACTAAGGAAGGATGGAACCAATGCTAGCAAGTCTTAGCCTTTGGAGTTGGCTGTCTGCTTGCACATGAGACCACAAAGCCAAAGCGTTCAGGTTTGCTGCCAATAAAGGCTTTTAAACATATGTTTTGGAGGGAAAACTGACTTGAAAGTTCAAAGTCCTCCTGCCCTTTTGATCTTTGAGTCAGTCTATGCTTATCCTTTTACTTCTTGGTACTTTGCAGAATTCTTATTAAATCATACTTGGAATGCATGCTTATCCTGTGTTCAGAGTTATCTTTAGGGAGGGTTCATAGGTAGTAGCTCTCCAATAGATAAGGGCCCAAGGCAAGTTACACTCTGTTCATTGTTCCTGGTTCAAAACATTCAGGGCAGATTAAGTGACATTAAAATTACTGCAAAGAACAGACTAGAGTGGAAAATAAGACACACAACAAGATGACCGAGGAGCATGCGGGGCCCCAGGGTCCTGTAACCCACCTGCCTCCACTATTGGAAGAGTTCATGGGCTGACTGTGTGCAGGTCTTTTTTTTTTTTCTATTGCCCAATAGCTAAACTTTTCCCACACCCAGGTGGTCGTCACACAGAAGTTAGATCCAGGGATCCCACTGGATAGAAGCTTTCAAAGTCTTTGAGCATAGATTAAGCTCTATTGGCAGAAATTGGGAAGAACAGTTTGAGGCCATGCGCCCTGCCCATCTCACTGCATTTCTTTGGCCCAGATCCTGTGAATTCTGACCAAAAAGTGGCCAGCAGACCCTGTGAGCTGGGGAGAACTGGGAAAGCCAAAACACATTACCTAGGGGCAAATAGATACGAGCTGCTGAAGGTGGAATCAAGGATCAAAATAGCCTGGTATCCACTCAAGAAGATGAGTTCTGGATACACTGAAGGCGGCAGATGGAGACAATCAGGAGGGATGTTTAAAGATGACAAAACCAGGACGAGAGGATCAGGCTTAAGTAACACCTGAGAATTCTGGCTATCAGTTCAGAGGAACACCAGAGAAAGGCATTTTCTGCCCTAGGTCTCAGGCTGTTTTATATGCTGTTCAGGAGAGGCCTTGGGTGGAGGGCCTGTGAGATATTTGGGATCTGTAAAAAAGTAGTCCTCTGAAAGACAAAGAGAAAAATCTCCAAACGTAAGTTAATGAATGTTAAATAACAGTGTATGAAGCATTCTTATGTCAACTTCATTAATTGTTCAATCCAGTTAAAATGTTCTTATATTGGACAGTAATTAACACAGCAGTTCAAAGCAGTGGACTGTGTAGCCAAATTGCCTGTGTTCAGATCCTGGCTCCTCATTTGCTCTGTGACTTTTAGCAAGTTACGCAGTCTCCCTGAGCTTCAGTTTCCTCATCCTCTGTAATCCCAGATATAAGATGGGGATAGTTATAGCACTAACCTCAAAGACTGTTGAAAAGATTAAATGAGCAAAACACTTAGAAGAGCACATGGCACACTCTGAGTACTGGGTGTATATAAATTGTTGTCACTATTACCATTACTTTCTCACTTGGAAAGAATTCCAAACCATGAACTGATTTCTAAGAAACTGCAGCCAAACTAAATGAGTTACTCATACTCAAGTAGTTTTAGAAATCAAAATTGTAAGAACTCTTTTTGAAGAATTTCTTAAAACGTTTCCTCAATGAAACTTTCAAGCAAATACAAATGTAAAGAAAACAGTATAATGAAGCTCAGATACCTTTCACTCAGCTTCATCGATGATCAACTCATGGCCAGTCTTGTTTCATCTCCATCCTTACCCATTTTCCTGCCCTCAAGCCAGGATTATTGTGAAAAAAATTTCAAACATCCTATCATTGTTTGTAAATATTTCAACATTTATTTCTAAAAGATAAGGACTCTTTTAAAAAACATAACCACAAAAACACACACACAAAAAACCCCCAAACCCCATAAATATAAACACAAACATAAATAAAAATAAACAGTAAAATTTTAATATTATCACTATCTAGCCAGTGTTCAAACATGTGAGTTTGTTTATAGCATTGATTTTTTTTTAACAGTTTGTTTGAATCAAGATCCAAATAAAGTCCATTCATTGTAAATGAATATCTCTTGAATGACTTTTAATCTATAGATTTTTCCCCACCATCTCTTTTTCTTCTTATTGACAATTTTTCTGGTTGAATAAATCAGGCTGTTTGTCCTGTGGAGTTTACTGTAGTCTGGATTTTGTTACTTTGTGCCTCTCAGGGTCATTTCACATCTCCTTTCCCTGGTGTTCCTCTGAGCTGGTAATCAGATCAAGCAAGATACTTGATTAGATTTCTGATGGAATTTTTTTTTGGACACCTCCTTCAGAGGTACCTCCATCAGGAGACACACAATGTCTGGTTGTATTTCTTTTTGAGGTATTTGCAGCCAATCATGATCATTGCCTAGATCCATTAATTCATTAAAAGTTATAAAATGGTGATATTCTGATTTTATCATTGCTTCTTTTAGTAGTTGGAGTACTATAAAAAGAAATGTCCCCTCATCAATTAGTTGGCTACCCTGAAGCATAGTTGTATAAAAAAAGGCAAGGTAAATGCTTGATTCTTTATTTACTAGCTTTCAAAACAATGAGTTGGTTCTCCGGGATCCTCCTGTGGTGCCCAGAGAGATGTTTATTATTTTGGTCTTAGTTCTTCACAGTGTGGTTGTACTAACAACTGGTTATACAGTTAACTTTTTTTTTCATTTTTCTTTCAACATTAAATACTGCTTTTTGGCATTTAATTTTACTTTTATAATTATATAAAATATCTCGTGGTTCCTTGAATCTACAAAACAAGGTATATTCAAAGTCTAGCTTTTATTTCTGTTCTTTCCAATCAGTTTCTTCCTCGCCCCTATAGATAACTGTTGATTTTAATGGTGTATTTTTCCATTGTCCTTTTCTCTGCCAAGCGTGTATATTTGCACCTCCCTTTTTAAAATATAAATATTGGCATATTACACCCACTTTTCTCCATCTTGATCAAATAACATCTACAGGAAAAAAAAAACATTTCTTTAATGTGTGATGCTGTTGGGTGTTATTTTAATGTCTGCTATAATATGTAGGCAGGCTTACAGAAGCTCAGAAAAGCGAATCCAGTTGCTTTTATTTTCCCAGCCAGATAAAATCCAACCCTAAGCCAGGCCACTTTGAGGTCGTTAGAGCAACTGAAGTCACCTGACTGGCTGAATGTGGGATGCATCCCGGAAAGGTGAGGAAACAACAGTTCTCGCCAGAATCAGTTCCCAAGAGGATCACGGTGAAGAATTGTCTTCAACATCAGACCTTTGCTATGCACTTAGGCTTTGAGGACCCTGCCACCTCTCAGAAGGTAAGGTGGAGGATCTCGTTAGGTGGACCACATTGGTTGTCTGGGTCTAAAAATAACAGAACCTTAGCGTGAATACTTCCTGCGTTGTTTTGGTTTGTTGTTTTACAAACCCCAACAACCCCAAGCAGAGTAAAGGGAGAGATAGATGGCCAGAGCCAGAGGCCCGCGTTCCGGACATTCAGCACAGGGCCGGGGCGGGTGGAAGGGTGGGCTGGGGTGGGGGCGTCGGGTTGGGAGGGTGTGGGGCTGTGTTGGGGGGGGGGGTGAGGGGTGGAGCCAGGCGGTGGGTGGGGTGGGATGGGGCGGGGCCTAGTGGGATAGGGGCGGGGCTGATGCCTGGCCTGAGAGGGAGCTGCATGCTGGCCACGCTGGGGCCGGGTAGGGTAGGTAGCACCGAGCCCACGGAGCCTAGCCTGCGCAGCTGAGCCTCTTCCAGCAGGATGAGAAGGAGGCGAGGTCGATGGAGTGGAGGAGAGAGGAAGTGGTTAGAGTGGTCTGGATACTCTTCCCTTCTTCCTCACGCAGTCTCGGGCTGCATCTCTGCGACCAGGCCTCACTGGACCAGCGTAGGGGCGGGGCGGGGTCTCGTCTTCTGCAGAATGCCTGGCGTCTCTTGTTCCTGAGGCTGATTTATTTGCTCAGACTGCCTTTGGTGTTCATTTAAAAGTATATTTCCGCCTGCATTGAAAGTGGCCCCACTTCTGGGATGGAAAGAGAAAGAACATAGTAATTTGACCTAGGGATGTCTCTGCCAGTGTCTCTCCACTTTTGTGACTCAGGAAAAGGGCACAACATAAATGGTCATGGATAGAAGCACATTGATGTAGGCACGTCCCTGTATAGAATTCTATGCAGCTGTGAAAAAAAGTGGGGTAGATCTGTAGGTGCTGATGTAGAAGGATGTACATAAAATACTGAAGACTACAAAATAAATCAAGTTGCAAAATGACTTATACATTTGTAAATGTATTGGAAAAGTTTATAGTAAAATATCAGAGGTTTCTTCTAGCAAGTGAGATTGAGGATAATTGTATCCATGAAAATGCTTTTTGCTGCAAGTAAAGAAGACCCCAGCTCAGTGGTTCACACAATAAGGAAATTCATTGCTCTCAAAACAAGAAGTCCCAGGGGTTGATTAACTCAGTAGCTCAGAGCACCACTGGGGACCAAGGTTCTTTCTATTTTTCTGCTTTATGATTTTTGGTAAGCCGGCTTTGTTCTCCTGGGAAAATAGGTGTGGTAGTTTCAGAAGAAACATCCGAACTTAACACTCCTAGCAGAGAAGGCCAAAGGCACATAGCCAAAGTCCCCTCTAACCAAAGTCACCTCTCAGTGGAGTCCCATGTCTCCCAGAAACAAGTCTATTAGTATCCCTGCCACACTCCATCTGCTGGAAGCAGCCCTGAGAAGCTTGGCGTCAGATGCTCAGACACTATCAGTCAGTGACGTTCTCTGCAGCTGAAGAGCTGAGAAGACATTCTCATGACAGTCACAGGCATGGTCTCTTTTCAAGAACAAATGCCCCAGCAAACATCCCTTTTGTGTCACATGGATCACATGTCCTTGTGTAAGCCAATTGAGATAACTATGATTGATTTAAACATAGACCAGTCAGGACCACATCCTCGAGATAGGCTAGTGCCCACCTCCCTGGAAGCATGTGGCTACTGGGGGAGGATGGGAACCTGCAAAAAAAATTCCTTCTGTTAGGAAAAAGAAAGTAGAGAATGAACATCAGGTAAGTAACCAACAGGGCCTGCTGCAATGAAGGATGGGAGCTTTTTATTCTATATATTTCTGTATAGTTTGGGTTCTTATAAGCATGTATTACTTGTATAATAATAGTTATCAATATTTTAGTTAGAGCAGTTAAGAGAATGGGACTGGGCATCAAAAAGAAAAATATTTGATTCCATCTGTATGATTTATAATCTGTAATCTTGGACAAGTAACTTAACATCTTCAAGTTTTTATTTTTAACAAGTTGAAAGTGATTTTCAAGTTGAAACAAAAAGTACAGAAAACATTAAAGAGATGTGGGCTTCTCTTATGTCCTAGGGAACAAATTATTTCCTATCTGTAAAGATTCAGAAACATAAATTATATCACTTTAGTTTTAGTTATTATTCAGTATTTCAAAGAATTGGAAAAATATGGTTCTTCTAGAAGCGCAATGGGAGAAAGTCACAATGATTTAATTGAAGTATAGTTGATTTACAATGTTATGTTAGTTTCTGGTGTACAGCAGTGATTCAGTTATATACGTGTGTGTGTGTATATATATGTGTATATATATATAAATAATTCTTTTTCATACTCTTTTCCATTATGGTTTATTACAGGATATTGAATATAGTTCCCTGTACTATACAGTAAGACCTTGTTATCTTATACATAGTAGTTTGTATCTACTAATCCCAAACTCCTAGTTTATCCCTCCCTCATCCCCTTTCTCTTTGGAAGCCGTAAGTTTGTTTTCTATATCTGTTTGTCTTTGTCTGACTTGCATTACTTAGTATGATGATCTGTACATCCAACCATGTTGCTGCAAATGGCAACATTTCATTCTTTTTATGACTGAGTAATATTCCATTGTGTATATATACTGCATCTTCTTAAACTAATCATCTACTGATGGGTGCTTGGGTTGTTTCCATGTCTTGGCTATTGTAAATAGTGCTACTATGAACATTGGGGTGCATATATCTTTCCAAATTAGAGTTTTCATCTTTTCTGGATGAAATGAATGTATGCCCAGGAATGGGATAGCTGGCTCATAGGGTAAGTCTATTTTTAGTTTCTTAAGGAAACTTCATACTGTTTGTTTTTTTTAAAATCTGTGTACTGGCTTATTTAAGTGATTTACTTACCAATTGTGATTTTCTCTTTCCTATATATTCTTGCTGCTTTTCTATTTAGAGAAGACCTTTCAATATTTCTTTTAGGATAGGTTTAGTATTGCTGTATTCTTTTAGTTTTCGCTTGTCTGAGAAATTCTTTATCTCTCCTTCCATTCTAAATGATAATCTTGCTGCATAGAGTATCCTAGGTTGTAGCTTTTTCCCTTTCAGTACTTCAAATATACTCTGGTCCCTCCCTTCTGGCCTGTAATGCTTCTGTAGAGAAATCAGCTGATAGCCATATTGGGGTTCCCTTGTAACCAGCTCTTTGTTTTTCTCTTGCTGTCTTTAGAATCCTCTCTTTAACTTTTGCCATTTTAATTATATGTCTTGGTGTAGGTCTGTTTGGGTTCATATTGTTTTGGACCCTCTGTGCTTCCTGTATCTGGATATCTGTTTCCTTCTTTAGGTTTGGGAAGTTTTCAGCCATAATTTCTTCAAATACATTTTCAATCCCCTTTTCTCTTTCTTCTTCTGAGATCCCTATTATGCATATATTAGCTCACTTTATATTATCCCTTACGTCTCATATATTGTTTTTATTTTTATTTTTTTCATTTGTCTTTCTGTCTGCTGTTCTGATTGGGTGATTTCCATTATTCTAGCCTCCAGATCACTTATTTGTTCTTCTGCATTATTCAGTTTGCTATTTATGGCCTTTAGCTCAGCTTTCATCTAGCAAATGAGTTTTCTAATTTTAATTGGTTCTTTATAGTTTCTAGTTCCTTTTTACAGTGATCTGCATTTCTATTGATAGCCTTTCTTAATTCCTTTAGTATTTTTATTACCTCCTTTTTGAACTCAGGATCTAGTAGACTGGAGAGTTCTGTTTCATTGTTCACTCTTTCAGGGGAATTCTCTTGGCCTTTTAATTGGGAGTGGTTCCTCTCCTTCTTCATTTTACTTATATTTCTCTGATTCTATGAGTTTAGCAGTAACAGTTACCTACTGTGGTCTTGAAGGGCTGTATATGTGGGAGGGCCCCTGTGTAGCCTGTGTGAATCTAATATTTTTGCTGTGAGGGCTGATTTTCATATGCATGGCTGCCATGTCTTTCCTCAATGTGTGCTGGCCGTTATCCCCTTGATGGGAGGTGTGATTGGTGTTGTGGTGACCAGAGCCTGCACTGGATGTTGAGCAGGGCCTCCTCTTTGCACTATGGTTGTCACAGCCCTGTTGGGGGCAGGGTCTGTTCCCCAATTGTTGGAGTAGATGCCCCCACATCTGTTTCTGAGCTGTGGTGTGAGGTGGGCAGGACTGGAGTGCTCTTGCTGGGAGAGGAGCCACTGAGTATTCCTTCTCAGGAGCTATCCACTGGGAAGTGAGCTCTGTGATGTTGTCTGTTACCCACTGTGTGGGATCACAAAGTACACTGTTGTTGGCATTACTCTCGGCCCCATTTCAGCTGTGGGAAAGCAGGCAATCAGCCAGGTGTCCCTCAGGTGCTGTGCTCACAAAGCCACCAGCACAGACCTGTTTGCACAGATGTCCTGAAGTCAGGCACCTGGACCTGCTGTGGGAGCTACAGGATCAGCCCATACCCTGGCCCTGCCTCCATGTGTGCATGTCCAGCAAAGCCCACAGCTGCTAACACCAGGCCCACCCCAGCCAGTGGGGCACCAGTAACTGCTTAGATGTCCCAAACTTGCTGCGCTTACAAAACCAGTAGTGGTGGTGGTGGTATAAATCCACTGATCACAATAGGCAGTAGGACATGGCTCAGATTTCAGGCCTGCCTCCACATGTGTGCATCCCCCCCCACCCCCGGCACTTGTGTGCTCCCAGAGCTCATAGAGGTAGAGTCGTAGCTGCTGTGAGCACGCAGAAAATAAGCACGCTGCTGTGGCGGGGCCCCACCCTTCCCTTCTCATGTGCGTTAACAATGGGGCTTCTACAGTGTTCTGCTCATACTCCAGTCACGGCTTAGACCACACTCCAGCCCCCTTGGGCTGTCTTCTCACAGCCAACCCCAGTCCTCTCTCTGGGTCTGTCTGCTGGACCCGGAGTTTCAGCACCAAGCCCCCACACTCCCCAACAGATGCACATCTTGGGCTGGGGAGTGCAGTGAGGTGGCCAGGACTGTCTGTGCTCGTCTCTCTCTGTCCTGCCTGCCACAACCCAGCTTCTGCACTCTCTTCTAAGTCTCTGAAGCTTCCCTTCTGTCTCGAGTGATCTCCCAGTCAGTGAAGGGTGTCCCCAGGGTAAGAGAACATTTCCTCTTTCACAGCTCCCTTCCAGGGGCACAGGTCCCATCCCGATTCCTTTTTTTTTTTTTTTTTTTCCATTTCATCCTACTTGGTTACATGATGATGCAACTTTGGTTGTATGAGATCTTCTGCCAGTGTTCGGTTTGTATTCTGTGAGAATTGTGCCACGTGCAGATGTATTTTTGATGCATCTGTGGGAGAGGGTGAGCTTTGTGTCCTTTTATTCTGCCATCTTGATCTTCCCCTTGACTCCACAATGATTTCTTTTTAACAAGTTAAGTAGAATGCTCTTTCATCTCCTCTGAATTAATTTGTTGCTTGGAATGACAGAATAATATATTTCCCAGAAGGTTGTGAGTTTTGATTATGAGGTTGTGTGGCTATTTTGAAAATTATCAGTTTAGTTCTGTTTATTCATACAATTATATATAATTTTGGTTCTTAATCACTTAAAATGGAATTAAAGTCCACTATCTTAATATCACTTTAAGATAACTGCTAAGAAAACTGGGAAGTTAAGGAACCATGATTAATTAGTGGGTTTAGGTTTGGATATTTTTCAAGAGATACCGGAATTTGCAGGGATGAAGCGGTGTTTAGAAAAGTCTAGGATGTAAAGTACAAATACAGATCCATCCCCATACTATGATGAGATCTTAGGGTTGGTCATTTATCTTTGCTACTTTTAAGTTTTCTTGCTTATGAACAAAAATAATTAAGCTGTTTGAAGATTACACAGTAACTGTTATCTATTGCTGAATTTAAAAAGTCCTAAAATTCTGTGACTTAAAACAGCAACCCTTTAATTTGCTCAAAACTTCTTTGGGTTAGTAATCTGGACTGAGCTCAGCTAGATGGATTTTCTGCTGGTTATCTGGGGTCACCCCTGTGGTGACAGTCGGCATACAGACTGGTTGAGAGCTGGTTGATCAAGGAAGTCCCAGCTGGGATACACATTTTCCTGTTGGCTAGCTCAGGCTTCCTCACACGGCATTCTCAGGGAGCAAGAGAAGGCAAGCCCAACATTCAAGCACATTTTAATTCTCTGCTTGTATCACATCTCCTAATATTCTGTTTGTCAAAGCAAGTCACATGGCCACACCAAGCGTCAGTGTGGGAGGGGTCTACATAAAAGATTGGATACAGGAAAGGGTGATAGAGTGGGAGCCATTATTGGAACAGTCTACTGCAGGGACATCGCATAAATCAGTCAGCAAATATGGAGAATCATATTGCAAATTTTAAAATACTAGATGAGTTACAGTCATAAAGCCTAAGGGCAAGTAAAGCAAGTTACTCAGAGTACATTTAAAACTGCAAGATACTTGGAGAAAAAAGTGTCTTGTGAACTCAAAATGAATTCTATCAACGTATCAAATATTTTCATTATTTTGACATCTGCTTGACTCAAATGACCTCCCTAGGTGAAAGGCAGTGTGGACAGCCCCACTCAGAACCCAGCCTCATCTTACTACCCATCTTAGGAGGTTCTCTGCTCCCTTCACTTCTTTTCATTGCACCTGGAATCGATTGTCTTCATACATTTAACACAGTTTGTACATTTTAACTATACATACACATGTTTGTTGTCCTTTCCCCCAGTAAAGTATATAGGAAGCTCATGATGGCAGGAATCATGTCTGTTTCACTCCCCAGTTTGTATCTAGCATCTAGCACAGGACTTGGCACATAATGGGACTTAGTACATATTTTTTGAGAAGTGAATGAAGTGAAAATCTACACAAATGCAACACACTCTTCCTGTTGTGTCCCAGAAACAAGCATCTTCTATTCTGAGAATACAGTGAACTTCCCTGTCTCTTAGTGGATGATTCAGTCTGTCAATAACTTGCCAGGGGAGGGCAGTAGCACCTTGCTTCTCCATATACCTCTTCTGTTAGACTATTCTTCCCTAAACTGTGGTAGAAGCAAATCCCACGGGTTCTACCCACGCTCTGCCTCCAGAATCCCACTCTTCCTCCTACCACTGGTTTAGGGGTCTTTTCATTTCTGGCTAGGATTCCCACCTCAGCCTCCAAACTAGGCTCCTTGCCAGCAGTCTTGCCCAGCCCCACCTCACTTCCTGTCAGCTGCCTGAGATATCATTAAATATTTGAAAAATTAATTCAGGGTCAAAGACTTTCTCAAAACTAGAGATAAGATCGAGTCCAAATGTTTTGGTGAGAGGTTCAAGGTGTTTCACAATTTGCCCTGCGCTCCCTCTCCCAGCTCCTCTCTCATCACTGGTCTCTCTTTCTCCCCTGCAGGCACTGCCCCTGCCAAGGGGAATGTTCCAGTGTTGAATGAATATTCCTCCCCTGCCAGGATGCCACAATTTGATGCCAGCTGTCTTTTTTACCTGGCCTGTCTTCACCTCTCCTCACTCCCTTCCCCATCTCCCTCCAGCTCACTGCTCAGACCTGCCTCAAAATTATATTCTCTGGAAGCCCGTCCAGCCTCCATTGTTTATATCTCTATTAAAACCCTCATACGTTATGTTGTAAGCCTGCAGTCCTAGCTCCTGCTGCTGCTGTTCCAGCAAGCAAGAAAGGAGGTTTGTTGGAAGAAATGAAGGAAGAAAGGATGAAAACAAGAAGTTAGAAAAGAAAAAACATTGTGTCGCATAATTGGCACCCCATCCCTGACTTCTTCTGGAAACAGCATTTTTCTTCCCTGTGGGGAAACCTGCCCTATGTAGTTTGATTGGGTTTCTCCCAAGGGATACTCCCATGCCCTTGGACATAATGAATGGTTCAGGGTTGAGCACATGACCCAAACCCAAACAAGACCATTCAAAATCTTCCTTGAGACTTTTCTGCTAATGAGATTTAGGAAGATGCTCTCCTTTCTCTGAGGATACTAAGCTGGTAGGATGTAAGTCTGAGCTGCCAGTGATCATTTATGATCTCCAATAGAGAAAGCCTATTTAGCAGAAAGGGAATACTGATGATCCCATTTGAGCCCCTGGATCAACCTATACCTGAAGCCAACACACTCTCCTTTCTATAAGTCAATAAACTGTCTTTTCACTTAATCTAGTTGGTTTGGGGTTTCTGCCATTTGCACCTAAAAGAGTCCCCAGCTACTATCATTTTTAAACAAAAATGCTTCATTATTGCCTCACCTTTACTCAGAGGAGATGCAGATTAGACATCAAAAGTAAGGCACTGATCTCACAGCATAGGGCAGGAAACAGGACTGAGAATCTTGGAGTGAGGAAACTATGGGTCTCTCTAGCCCTTTTTGGGTCAGTTTCTCACAGAGCATTCATTGTCTAGATATGTGTCAAGAAATCAAACAAACCCATTTCCAAATGTAAATAGCAAAATGCATTCCTTTGTCCAAGATGTGCTTTTTGGACTTAGTTCTCTTTTGGGTTGTTAAAACTTTTATTTACAGATGCTATCTGTATGGCCCCTTTAAAATGGCTGGCTAAGAAGCCTGGTGCTCCTTTTCCAAGTACCAAAGCCATGGGCATTTCCACATTTTTTTTTCCTCCCAATGATTTCAGGGAACCATCATGTTTTTTCTTATTAATGTTCAGAAAAGCCTAATATAAACACTTACTCCTAGATCCTTCTGTCAATGTCCATCTCAAACACAAAAGATATTTCATGGCAACTAGAAATAATCTGGAACTTGAGAAAGGCCTCATACATTTTTGAGGAACCAGTAGGTGATTAAGGAAGATAAAAAAAGAGAAGCCTAAGAAATGATAGCACTTTTAAGATCTTTCCATATACAGGGCTTCAAAAGACTTTTTGTTTCAAATGGAGAATTCCTCTATTTAGAGGTTCTTAGGGCAAAGCAAAATTATGGGCCATTTTGGGAAAGAGAAACTATAAAAGAGACAGGATTGACAAGAATCAACTAGTACAAAAAAAATCTGCTTTTAAACCACTGTCGGCAGTTCAAAAAAGGCTGGTGAACTCATGGGATGATGTTGAGAGAGGAGCATGGGTGAAATGCCATTGAGAATAAAATCAACTAGAACCTCTTACTTCAGGACAACTTTTCTGAAAGAGTCCATGAGAAGCTGTCATTAGAAACAAGTGTCTGAGAGGCCTGGAGAAAGATGAGCTTAATGTGGTTTGCTCATTGACCGTCCTTCCTTTTGTTCTGTAGCACCTTGAGATCATTACCAAGTCCAAGTAAATAGAACATTTTTTTCTTTCCTTTACTTGCTCATTTGAGAAATGTGAACTGAGCAGTGATTCTGGGCAAGGCACTGATGAGCAGCCCGTGTGGCTCAGAGAGGAACAGGGGAGCTGGGTCATAGGACTCCCGTCCCACTCTGCACTCCTCACCAGCTCTAGCCTGGACTACTCACCAAATTTTGACAATAAATGCATAGTGTCTGCCAGGCACTGAATTAGGCACTGGGGTGCCATAGAACCAGTTATCCCCCCTTGCTGTAATGGTGGCTGGAGGGGTTGATTCCTAAAGAAACCTAATGGGACCTTGAATGACAATGTTGCGAAAAGAGCTATAACACAGCAGCAGCATTAAAGTAAGTTTATGCATAGGAAGCGGTACGGGTCTGCGTCACAACAAAGGGTCTGTCATATGTAGACACCAACTGTCTTCTTTCTGCCTGGATGAATGGAAGCAGTTTTGCCTTTAGACCAGGAACCACCAACACGTGCACTGAACACCTTGGAATCAGTATCCAAAATGGAGTATAGCTGGGTTTCTCATCCCTGCTGGTCACTCAGGATATTCTTGCAATGTAACCACCCCAATGACATAGCCCCTCAGTGGGGGCGACAGGGGAAGGGGTCTCACTGAGACCAGGTGCAAATCATCAGTCTCATAGTTGTTAATAAACAATGCTTACAAGCTGGCAAAAACCGCCCTGAACTTTGCCTTGGATCTGTGGTTACAAAGCAATGCTATTAGTCAGGCATTTTATATCTTGACCAGAGGCCAGTACTGTGCAGGTACATCTTTTACTTCAGCTACTAATCTCAGGCCCGTAGGCGTTAACCTGGGAACTCCTCCAATCCATTCTCCACGCTGCATCCAGAGAGTTTTCAAAAAATAAAATGAAACTCAGTCTGAAAAAAACAAAAAATAACAAATGTTGGCAAGGATGTGGAGAAATTGCAACCCTTGTGCACAGTTGGTGGGAATGTAAAATGGTGCAACTTTGACAGAAGACCGTATGGAGGTTCCTCAGAAAATTGAAAATAGAACTTCCTTATGATCCAGCAATCCCACTTTTGGTATCTATCTGAAAGAATTGAAAGCAGGGTCCTGAGAAATATTTGCACACCCATGCTCATTGCAGTCCACAATAGCCAAGAGGTGGAAGCAACCCAAATGTCCATTGACAGCTGAATGGATAAACAAAATATGGCATATACATAAAATGGAATATCATTCAGCTTTTACAAGAAAGGAAATGCAGCAACGGACAGCTAATACACAGACGTACCCCTAGAGTTTTCAGTTCTGTGAGCCTGAATGTTCCTTTTTTAACTTTAGCTAGTTTGAGTTATAGTCACTTGTATTCAACAGATTCCTGACTAATATGATTAGACGTGCATTATCTCATGTATGCCTCATGGCAACCCTGCGAGATAATTTTTTCCTTTTTTAAAAAATTAGATAAAATTTATAAACAGTGAAAAACATGCAAATCAATACAATTTTCTTATTCAATAGACTTATGAGGTAATTTTTTACTTAGGACATTTTCAGTTGCAGATAATAAATCTGTTTGAAGTGACTTAAGGGAAAAGAGGAGTGGGGGAAATTAGGGTAAAAACAGAGATAAATCTCATGGTACTTGAGGTCTCCATTGCTGTGTAAAGAGTCCCCCCAGTCTTAGCAGCTTGCAACAACACACCCATATATTATCTCACAGACTGATCGCCAGGTATCAGCCAGGCCAAGTTCTTCTCTAGAGGCTCTGTAGAGAAATCTGCTTCCAAACTCATTCTTGCTGTTGACAAATTCAGTTCCTTGTAGTTGTGGGACTGAGATCAGAATTTCCTTTCTGGCTGTGCCACTCTCAGCCCCTAGAGCTCGCTTACAGTTCCTTGCTATGTGGTCTTATAGGTAGTTCACAACAGTACTTCTCAATGGGCAGCCTGGTGATTTTGATTCCCAGGGGACATTTGGCAATGTCTAGACTAATTTTTGGTTGTCATAATTGGGGGACAGGGATGCTACCGATGTCTCATGTGTAGAGGCCAGGATGCTGCTAAATGTCCTACAATGCACAGGACAACCCACCACAATTACCCCAGCCCAAATGACAATAGTGCCAAGGGTGAAAAACCTTCACATAGACTAACACAGGGGATGCTTAAGGAGAATCAGAGCACGGTAACCAGAAGGACAGGGGCCTAGACGTTGGCAAAGGCACAGATTTCACTGCAAGTACAGTGTCTGGACCCGAATAGGTGTGGGGGGCGTTTTTGTTTGTTTGGGTTTTATTTTTAACCTTTAAACTAAATTGTTTATTTAGATATTAGATAGGGACCCCACAGAAACAGTCACCTGTGATCTTACATATCCTAGGGGTGACCCTGGTGAAGGTAGTACCCAAGACTTAGAAGACCTGGGTTCTGCTTACAGGTAGCTTTGACTCAGGCTACACATATGTAATCCAAACATTCGCAATTGTTTCATCTCCCTTGGGGAAGCCTTCCTTTTTCATTCCTTCCATTTTTATTGAGTTATGATTGGCATACAGCACTGTGTAAGTTTAAGGTATACAGCATAATGACTTGACTTACAGACATCATGAAATGATCACCACAATAAGTTTAGTGACTATCCATCATCACAGATACAAAATTAAAGAAATACAAAAATACATGTATTTTTTCCTTGTGATGAGAACTCTTAGGACTTATTCTCTTAACAACTGTCCTATATAAATACAGTAGTGCTAATTATATTTATCATGTTGTATGTTACATCCTTAGTACTTATTTATCTTAACACTGGGAAGGTTTTAATAATTTCCGTTTTCTTTCTTTTTGTTCTTTCTGACTTGTTTTCCCCCTCTACTTCTGACTCCAGCCTCTTCACAGACGTCCTCTTAGAAATAAGCCTTCCCCCTCCACCTGTCCATGAAGGCCAGTTACCACAGTCTCTCCTATAACCTAAAGCCCTCTAGAAATTCCACGTCCCCCTTGAATACTGAGGGGTCACTTTTCTCCCTGACTCCAGGCCACACCCACCTGCCATTCCAAACACATCACAAAGGTAAGAAGTCATGTGGTGGTAAATGGACGGCGTGTCTGTTGAATATGCACACTTCTTCAGCCCCACACGCCCAGATAATCACATATTCTTTTTTGGCCCATTTCTCCTCTAGAGATCAACAATAATAGCAAATTCACGCAAAAGCTGCTTCTCTCTCCTTCCTTTTCTCCCAGCTCTGTGTCCTCTCACCATGACTTAGTCTAGATACAACTTTTTAAAAAAGAGTCTTTCTCTTTTTTAAAAATATGGTTTGCATTCACATGGTTCAAAATTTAAAAGGTACCAAAAGATACATGCCGCCAAAGTCACTCCCACCTCTGTCTCCAGTTCCCTAAACCCTCACAAGAGGCAGTTGTTACTGATTTGTTCGTAAATCCTTACGAGATATTATCTGAATTTACAAGCCAGTATATATATAGGGTCTCCTTCTCTTTCCTTTTTTTTTTGTTTTGTTTTAAAAAATAAAATAGGTAATATACTATTCATGTGACTATGTACCTTGCTCTGGCTTATTGTATTTAAAAATTGTTTTGGGGATTGTGCACATCATTATATATATAACAGCTTACTCATTCTTTTTGTGGAGGTTTAGCATTCTATTTTATGAATGTGTCATAATTTATTTAACCACTCTTCCTGTGCTGGATGCTGTACACTGAATGTTTGTGTCCCCTCCCCCCTTCCCTACCCTCCTCCAAATTCATGTGTTAAATCCTAACACCCAGTGTGATGAGATCAGGAAGTGGGTCTTTGGGAGGTGATTAGGTCATGAGTGTGGAGCCCTCATGAATGGGATTAGTGTGTTTATTAAAAAGACCCCCATGGAGATCCCTCTCCCTGTTCACCATGTAAGGACACAGCAAGAAGATGGTCCTCTGTGAACCAGGATGGCAGCCTGCACCAGACATCAAAGCTGCTGGCACCTTGATCTTGGATCTTGCAGTCTCCAGAAATGTGAGGAGTAAATTTATGTTGTTTATAAGCCACGCAGTCTATGGTATTTTGTTACAGCATCCCCCAGGGACTAAGACCCTGGACATTTAGATTGTTACTAATCTTTTGTTACAAAAAAAATCCACCCTCACTTTGTATAGGTGTGAATACATCTACAGGGTGTATTTTTAGGAGGGGAAATAGAGGGTCAAAGATGAAGTACATCTGTTGTGTTGGTAACAGTTTCCATTTTGTCTCCATTTTTCTCTCCCACCAACCATGTATGAGAGCAGCCATTTCCACCACCCTGTCACCAACATGGTGACCACTGTGGTCAGATTCACTCCTAGTGGTGTTTGCAGGGAGCAGGGCTAGTGGGGTTCCTATAGAAATAGAGAGAATTGTTGGGCAAAAGTGGTGAAACTCCTGCTCAGGTTGAGCTCAAGGTGGGTAGTTTCTAAGGTACAAAAGAAATGAATGACAATAATGGGAGGTTACTCAGCTGTGAGCATAGTGAAACCACACACCAAAGGAAGTGAGGAAATCAGAATGCATAGAGAACCCGAAAAACAGGGCCTTCTGGTGCTCTGTGCTAAAGAAGTAACTCAAAATATAGGAAAAGCTTTCTGCACTGTCTTGGTCTGCTCAGGATGCCAGACAAAATTCCATAGACTGATAGACTGAGTGACTTAAACAGATGTTTGTTCTTTAACAGCCTGGAGGCTGGAAGTTAGGTCAGAGTGCCGGTGTGGTTGGTTTCTAGTGGGAACCCTCTTCCTGGGTTGCAGGTGGCCGCCTTTTCACTGCATCCACACATAAAAGGGGGGTGTGTGGCCAGGTGCGGGAGATGGGGTGTGGGAGAGCTTGAGAAGGGGAGGCTGGGCACTCTTTGGTTGTCTCCCAATGGCCCTAATCCCACAAGAATCCTTGGGACCTCATCTGACCCTAACGATCTCCCAAAAGCCCCATCTCAACATACCATCACATTGGTGGGGGGGGGGGGGTGTTAGGCTTCAACATACAAATTTTAGGAGACACAAACATTCAGTTCATAATATGAACAAAATTGTTAATCTAACCTAAATGCCTAGCAAGATGGACATGATTAAGTGCACTGGGTACAGTCCTGAGATGGACGATTATGTATGTTTTATCAAAAACCGAGTTTGCAAAAAAAAAAAAAAAATAATAATAACAACTTAGGTTTATCATGGTTCTTTGAACATAAACAAAAGAAACTGACTTCAGCCTATTGAAGCAGATGTTGGAAGCTGAGGTCATCCCAAATTAAAATGAGGCTGGAGCCCCAGGAGGCAAGTAGGCAGGGAATAAAGGTAGTTTTGCCCAGAGTCGTGGGCAGTGGATTTCTCCAATGGTCTCACAACAGGGCGGCCCCTGAGAGCACTCCAGGGCAATGAACACCCGGAAGCACTTCCTTCTTCCCTTGCATCTTCCACCCATGGGCTGCCTCCTTCCCGCACAGGGGTGAGAAGATGTAGGATCTGGCCCCTTCAGCTTCTGCAGGTGGAGGGTATCACCTGGATTTACCTTCACATGACCCACTAAGTGGGAAAGGGAATTTGCAAGATGTTGTTTGGAAAATAAATTGATGTAGGTTGACCTCTTCAGTGGAGAAATGTTTATATGGCACTGTTAAATTGAAAAAGTAGGCAATGCAATTGAATATTTGGCACAACTCTGTGGAAAATATACTCATAAAGACTGGAAAGAAAGACAAATTGCTACTAGTTCTTGTCTTTGGGGGGTGGATTATGGGTGTTTCTTCTTTCTACTTTTCCATATTTTCCATTTTTTTCCAAATACACCAGATTCCTGTTTCTTCTTCTTTCTTCGTCTCCCAGTTAATGGTATTTTTAAGTAGGCAGCCTGAGCAGACTAATACACTTACTATATTTTTTGTAAGTGTTTTACATGTATTAACTTGTTTAGGCTTCAACACCCAAGGAAGTAAGTAATATCATTATGACCTCATTCTCCAGATGGGGAAAACCCAAAGCCCAGAAACACTGAGAAACTCACCTAATGTCAACACAGCCAATCTGTGCTGGCCCAGGAGCTGAACCAAGGCAGGCATACCAAGCATTTCTAGGACTACAGACACTTCTGGATTGGTTTCGAACACATGTTTATAGATAACGTTGTATTTAGTCAGGGTTCTCCAGAGAAAGAGAACCATAGGATGTGTCCGTGGCTATGTAGAAAAAGACTTAAGGAATTTATAAGGAATCGGCTTATGTGGTTAAGGAGGCTGGCAGGTCTAAAATCAGATGTGTGGGTCAGCAGGCTCGAGACCCAGAAGAGCTGATGGTGCAGATGAAATCTGAAGTTTTTGCAAAAAGAAAAAAGTTCTCAAGATAGATGGTTGCCCAGAAATGTGAATATACTTAACACCACTGAACAGAACACCTAAAAAGTGATTAAGATGGTAAATGTTATGTGTATTTTACTGTAATTAAAAAATAAACAAATTAACCCAAAAATTTTTTAAAAATCCAACCTTTTATTATATCACTATTTCTGTGGGTCAGAAATTTAAGAGCAGTTTAGCTGGGTGATTCTGGCTGAAGGTCTCATCAGGTTATAGTCAGATGCTGACTGGGGCTGCAGTCATCTAAGACCACAGTCACCTGAATGCTTAACTGGGATTGGAGGATCTGCTTCCAAGATGTCTAGTCACATGGCTGTTGGCTGGAGGCCTCAGTTCCACACTGGTTTTTGGCAGGAAGCCTTAATTTCTCACCACGTGGACTTCTCCATAGGGCTGCTTGAGTGTCCTCAGGACCTGGCAGCCAGCGTCCCCCAAAAGAAGCCACTTCATCTGGGAGAGAAGCACATGTCATTTATGATCTCGCCACAGATGACACACACTCACGTTTGTGCAACATCCTCTTTGTCGTAAATGAGTCACTGAGTCCAGCTCATACTCAGAGACAAGGATAGTAGGCTCCACCTTTTGAAGGAACTAGTGTTAAATAATTTGTAGACATGTTTTAAAACCACTCTAGCATTCAAACTAATGCAGGAACAGATTCTAATAAAAACTACTTAATTTCTCTAAGCTTCTATTTGCTCAAATGACAGTGACCAAAGGGATGAGGTATGTGATTGTTCTGGTCTGGGTTTCCTTGTACTCGCGGTATGGGCTTCTCCCCACCAAAAGGAGGATTCTGTTTCCAGAAGGAGGAGGAGTGGGATGCTGGGCAGTTGAATGTGTCCATATGTCCATGGCACACATCATTTTGGTACAGAAAGTGTCAACATGAGCATAATCCAGTAGAGGTGTTGCCCTATGACCTATCTGAGTCAATACTAGTAGGTTAGAGGAGACAGCATTTTTTCTTTTTAATTTTCCATTTTTAAAAATTGTGATAAAATACATATAACATAAAATTTACCATTTTAACCATTTTTAAGTGTATAATTCAGTGGAATTGAGTACATTCACATTGTGCAACCATCACTATCATTCATCCAGAGTACTCTATTTCATCTTCCCAAACTAAAATTCTGTACCCATTGAAGAATAACTCCTCATTTCTCCCTCCCCACAATCCCTGGTAACCACCATTCTACTCTGTGTCTATGAATTTGTCTATTTTAGATACATCATGTAAGTGGAATCATACTGTATTTGTCGTTTTGCATCTGGCTTATTTCACTTAGCACAATGTCCTTACAGTTCATCTATGTTGTAACATGTATCAGGATTTCCTTCCTTTTTAAGGCTGAATAAAATGTCCCATTGCATATATATACCACACTTTGTTTATCCATTCACCCATCAATGAATGCTTGGGTTGCCTCTACCTTTTTGCTATTGCCAATAATGCTACTGTGAACACAGGTGTGGAGTCTCAGCATTTTATCAGGAGTTCACTTGGAACAATTGAAGACTTTATTCTAGACTTTGGATCCTGAACTCTAAGATCTGCAACCGTGTCAGGGGAAAAGCACACTGAATGTACAGGCAGAAAACGCAGGTTGAAGTCTCCGCTCTGCTGCACATTAGCTACATGCCTTTGGATGAGTCACTTCGCCTCTCTGAACTTCATAGGATTTTCTGGAGATTCAATGGAAATAATAAAAATGGAATGGCTATGCAGCTACTATGGAAAACAGTATGGAGATTCCTCAAAAGGAATTAAAAATAGAACTACCACACTATCCAGCAATTTCACTCCAGGATATTTATTCGAAGAAAATGAAAACACTAATTAGGAAAGATTGCATATGCACCCCATGTTCATTGCAGCACTATTTACAGTAGCCAAGATACGGAAGCAACCTAAGTGCCCACTGATAAATGAATGGATAAAGAAGATATGGTGTATATATGCAATAAAATATTACTCAGCCATAAAAAAGAATGAAATCTTGCTATTGATTATTGACCTAGAGATCTAGAGGGTATTATCCTAAGTAAAATAAGTCAGACAGAAAAAGACAAATACTGTATGATTTCACTTATATATGGAATCTAAAAAAACAAAACAAATGAGCAAGCAACAAAACAGAAACAGAGTCATAGATGCAGAGGACAAACAGGTGGTTGTCAGAGGGGAGGGGGATGAAGGGAGAAGAGAAATAGGTGAGGGAGACTGAGGTACAAACTTCCAGTTGCAAAATAAATGTCATGCATATGACATGTACAGTGTGGAATATAGTCAGTAATAATGTAATACCTTTGCATGGTAATATAACGTAACTAGACTTATCATGGTGATCATTTTGAAATCTATAGAAATATTGAACCACTATGTTTTGTAACAGGAACAAACAGTGTTGTAGGTCAATTATACTTCAAAAACAAACAAACAAACAAACTTATTGAAAAAGAGATCAGATTTGTAGTTACCAGAGGCAGTGGGTGGAGGGAGGAGGAATTGGATGAAAGCAGTCAAAATGTACAAACTTCCTAGATGAATAAGTTCTAGGAATGTACTGTACAGCATGATAAATATAATTAACACTGCTGTATGTTATATATGAATGTTGTTGAGAGTAAATCCTGAGCATTCTCATCGTAAGGAAAAAACTTTTTCTATTTCTTTAATTTTTGTATCTATATGAGATGATAGATGTTCACTAAATGTATTGTGATCATTTCATGGTGTGTATAAGTCAAATCATTATGCTGTACACCTTATACAGTGCGGTGTGCCAATTATATCTCAATAAAACTGGAAGAAAGGGGTGAAAAGAGGCAGGGCCTAGATGCTGATGCAGATGCCTGACGTTCTCTCTGCTACCAGCTCCACTGGGAGAATTTCTTGAGATAGGCTTGCATTTTTTGTAATGTGTGCCAATGCAGCCTTTTATACACAGCAACCCTGAAATAGGTCTGCTGAAATAAACATGTCTATGATGATTAATTCTGTTCTTAGGAACAATGAGTTCGTGCATTCGTATAAGTAGAGGAATAGGTTGGGACATGAGAAAACTGGAGGGATATTTTACAATTTATCATAATAAGTATGACACCCCCATTAAAAATACATAAACACCACCTGAAGTAGGAATAAAAATTATCAGTAACCATTGGTATAAAGTTAAAGATTTTCAAACAGTAACTTCACATAGATGAAATATTGATTCATGTTACTTTGATGAGTTTAATTCACAGAAAGTTAGTTTTTAAAAATGAGGGAAAAAACAGTGAGACTAATGAATATAATATTCACCAAAACACACACCTATGATATCTGTTTTCCCCCCTTTGCATTCAGTATCCCCTCCTCACCCTTGCTTTTTCAGCCCCTCACCTTCCCATCTGACTTTCTGTAGTAGCCAGTCTCCAAGATGGCCTCCAGGCACCCTCACCTTTAGGCATTCCTGTTTTTGTGTAATTCCCTTGCATATTACACAAGGATTGGTTTGTGTGACTGATGGAAGATAAGCCAAAGTGATCGCATGCAGCTCTAAACCTTTGTCGTAGGCGGTATTGCAACTTCCGTCTTGGTTTCCTGGATCACCTGCTCTGGGGGAAATCCAGGGGCCATGCTGTGATACTCAAGCAGCCCTGTGGAGAGGTCCCTGTGGAGAGGAACTGAGGCCTTCCACCAACAGTCACTTCAACTTTCTAGTCACGTGAGTGAACATCTTGGAGGCAGATCCACCTCCAGTCAAACATTCCATGATGGCAACCTTGGCTCACCTCTAACTGCAAACTTTGGAGAGACCCTGAGCCAGAACTTCCCTGACAGTGCACGGTGTGAGATAATAAATGCTTATTGCTATTTTTTAAAAATGGATTGGTTAGAAAGATAGATTAAAAGGGACACAGAAATAATTGTGTAGTTGCTTGACTTCTTTTCCTAGTTCCTGGCATGAGGGAGGCCTGAAATATCATAAGTACTTAATAGATGCCTGCGAGACAAATGAATTTTAGAACCTCTTGTTATATTTGATTCACAGCCATAATCTCCTTGTTTGTGACAGTATCGTTAGACTATGATTACTAGGTTCCACCTGTCTTCTTTTATTACTCTGTACATAAAGGTTCCTCGAGATGACATTTTTCAGATAGCACACAATCTTGTTTTTACATAGGATCCAGTCACAAGAGCATCTTTCCACAGGACACCTGGGTCCAGAAGCTCAGAGCAGAAGCCCCTTTTAATGGAATAAAAATCCGGTCTGTCTCCAAGCTGGTTGGTCTTTGATCATCCTTAATCCTTTCAGGCTAATCTGGTATTTTCCCCCAGAAGCTGGCTGATTTTCACTATCATTAACACTAATTCCTCATTTGCCTGATACGGAAAAGGACTCAATTCTCATTTTAAAGATATGCACTGATTGTAAATGCAAAGATTCTTTCTGGAAGGATCTATAAGAACCTAAGAGTGGTTTCCACTAGGCATGGAGATTTGAGCTTGGTATAAGGTGGTAGGGAGAGATTTTTTTAGTGTAAAGGCTTTTGTATTTTGTGGGGAAATTTTTTTATGTGGTGTGTGAATTACTTTTAAAAAGAAAAACACTCTTCTTGAAGCAAGAGTAAGTGCTAACCACATGTTCAGCCAATTCTGAGTCATCGACGGGAAAAAAAAAGATGAAGATGGCAGAGGAAGCAGTTCTTGAATCAGAAGACAAAGCCAGCCTAAAGAAAATTATAAACTAGATGAAGTGGCTGTAGAGGCAATAGTTTGTAGGATCTGTCACCAATGCAGGTCGGATAAAATTGGGAGTGAATTCTGGCTTTGCTGCTTTTTAGCAAGTCTACTTAACACCTTGAAGTTTCAGTTTTTTTCATTGCAAAATGGGTATAATGATGCCCATCTGTTAACTGCTATTGTTGTGGGGTATTTGGAGTGTTTCTCAGGGGATCTTCGGAGAACACAGCCCCCTGGAAAAGGCAGAAAATACCCACTTGTTGAGTGTCTACTGTATGCCAGTTATCATGCAGAGTGTGTGCTTTTGTTTCTCCTTCATAGCTATCCTGCCATGTAGATATTATCATCGTTCTTGTTTTATAGAGGATGGAGGCTCAGAGAAGTTCAATCAATTGCTCAAAATCACACAGCTAATGAATGCCAGAAGCCAGATTCTTATCCATTTCTGCCAACAGAGCTTGGTTCTCTGCTCTACTCACCGGGGGTTTCAGCTCTAGGACAGGCACCGCCAGAGCTTTCTGCAGCAGGGAGCAGCTCTGGCCGGAACACATCAGGAAGAGCAGCCTTGCAGGTACAGCTCTCAGCCACCTGCCACAGATGGTGCTGGAATCTACCCTTCTGCCCAAAGCAAAACCAGAAAATCAAAACCAGCACTCATTTTTATCCTTGGGTTGCCCCTCACACATAGTGGATTGTTTGGGGTGAATAGACCATGGAGAGCCCTACAAATATGTGGCCCAGTGTTATAATCACCTTTAAAATGGAGCACTGAGTTTATATATGACTCAAGTAAAAAGTTCTAATACTAGAAAACTCAGATGTAGGGAAATTGCTTTAAATTTTAAATTCCAGGGCAAATTTAAATAAGCAGAAAACTCGAATGACTAGAATGTTCATTGATGTATAATGGATGATTGACATTGGGTGATAGGTTTTCACATTAATTCTCTTAGACACTGAACCAGGTGCTGGGGACACAAAGATGAATTAGAAACAGAACTGCCCGTGACAAGTTTGCCAACTAGTAGGGAAAACGTTGGTGGGTGATGTCAAAGGGTAGCTTGAGGGACTTAACCTCTCCAATCCTCCCAGCCTCCCAGCCACTCCCAGGGCATAACTGGGGTGGGGGTAACGGGGGCTAAGGCACCAGCAGTGGGGCTGGGAGCAGCAGATAGCTGGAGAGAGACTTAGCAGGGGCAATGAGCAGAACTGTGGACTGAGGTAACCTCTGACCATGGATATTGGGACCGGGAGTTGGGCAATCCAGGTAAGGCACACAGAGTTAACAAGAACAGGATATTCCTCGACCCTTCTGGATAAGGAGAAATGGTCTGTATCTGGATTGCCAACACTTAGAGATTAAATTAACCAGACCATAGTGGAGCCATAATTTCGTTGGCAGTATAAAACTTGGTTCAGAAAAAAAAAGAAAGAGAAAAAAGAAAAGACTTGGTTCATAAGCTCCAATTACAGAGCAGCCCTCTGAGGTGGACTGATGGTTTAGTTTAGATGAAATGTTTTGACTTTGATCTGACAGCAGCTTTTACTTTAATCACCCCATATGTAAAATTATAAATATGGTAGTGGGGGTGGAGTCTATAAATTATTATCCTGTGATATTCAGAATATTACCCTGCATACAGCAAAGGCTCCATAAATATTTTTTGAGTGAATGAAAACTGCTTCAAGATCATGAACTTGTAAATCACATCGGCGTTCCTTCCTTCTTCCAATCAGCAAATATTTAGTGATTGCCTGCCAGTGCCAGATGCTGTTCCGTGTGTCACGATTATAGCAGCAAACAAAGCAGATGGAAATTCTTTCCTTGAGTTTACATTCTCTTCCGGGAGGCAAACAATAATCAAAATGATTAATTAAAATGCTTAGAGCATACCATGTTATCATGATATATTACAGACTGTCTTATGTTGTTATTATCATTCTCCTGTTGTATATTTAAATGGTGATCATACCTAAGGAGAAAATTGAAGCCTGGAAGGGAGAAAGGGGGGTTGAGGTCAGCAGCATAGCAAGGGGACTTACAATTTGAGAAAGAGTGGCCAGGGAAATCTTCAATGGGAAGATGCATTTTTCTTTTAACACCTTTATTGTAGTATGGTTCCTGTACAGTAAACTATGCATATTTTAGATGTACAATTTGATGAATTTTGATAGATGTATACACCCATGAAACTACCACCACAGTCAAGATAGCTAACATTTCCATCACTCTCCAAGAGGTATAATTTTTGAATTCCCAATTTATCCTTTCCCATCCCCTTTAACCCCTAGTAACCATAAGTTTGTTCTCTGTGTCTGTGAGTCTGTTTCTGTTTTGTAGATAAGTTCATTTGTGTCCTTTTTTTTTTTAAGATTCCACATATAAGTGATATCATATGGATTTTTCTTTCTCTTTCTGGTCCACTTCACTTAGAATGGCAATCTCCAGGTCCATCCATGTTGCAGCAAATGACATTATTTTATTTTATTTTTTTTTTTTTATGGTTGAGTGGTATTCCATTGTGTAAATATACCACATCTTCTTTATCCAGTCATCTGTTGATGAACATTTGGGTTGTTTCCATGTCTTGGCTATAAATAGTGCTGCTGTGAACGTTGGGGTTCATGTGTCTTTTTGAATTATATTCTTCTCCAGATATATGCCCAGGAGTGGGATTGCTGTATCATATAGTAAGTCTATTTTTAGTTTTTTAAGGAACTTCCATCCTCCATAGTGGTTGCACAATTTACAGTCCCACCAACAGTGTAAGAGAGTTCCTTTTTCTCCACACCCTCTCCAGCATTTATCATTTGTGTACTTTTTAATGATGGCCATTCTGACTGATGTGAGATGATATCTCATTGTAATTTTGATTTGCATTTCTCTAACAATTAGTGATGTTAAGCATCTTCTCATGTTCTTATTAGCCATCTATATGTCTGGGAAGGTGCATTTTGAGTTAAGACCTGAAGAAGGCAAAGGAGGGAGCCAGGTGGATGTGTAAGGGAAGTGTGGTCCCAGCAGGAGGACCAGCCAGCACACAGGCTGCAGGAGGAAGTGTGCTCGGTGGGTTTCAAGGAAGAAAGAAAATTAGAAGGGAGTGAACAAGTTGGAAACAGGCAGGAAAGGAGGTTGGAGACGTACAGGCTGGGGATGCCTCCTATAGGAATTTTAGGCTACTGGTTTCACTCTGAGGAGATTGGGAGCCATGGAAATGTCTAAGCAGAGGTGTGACACGGTTTTAACAGGATGCTTCTGGTTGACCTGTTGCAACAGCAAGATGGGGAGGGGGGCAGGTAGAAGCAGGAAGACCATTAGGAGTCTGCAGCAATCCAGGTAAGAGGTGATGACAGTAGTAGTAGAGCTGGTGAGAAGTGGTCTTCTTTTCTTTCCTTTTTTTTTTTTTTTATGTCTTTTTAAAAACTTAAGGAAAATTTCAAACATACAAATTAGAGAGAAAGTGGGGTGACTACCTATGAACCCGTCAGCCAGCTTCAATGGTCGACATCTGGCCTGTTAATTTTATCTCCATCTCTACCCAATATGCTGGATTATTTTAAAGAAAATCTCAGGTGTATAATTTCGGTTGTAAATATTTCAGGATGAACCTCAAAGAGATAAGAACTTTAAAAAAATTACTTCAATAAAAGAATCACAATTGAAATGCTAACAATCTATAAATATTCAGTCTGTATTTTACATGCATATATATGTATTAATGTTTTTATACTTTATTTATTCAAATCAGGATCCAAAGTCCACACATTGCATTGTACTGAAACATACATGAGAAATTAACCACTTTGAGCATTTTTAAGGGTACAGTTCGGTAGCACTAAGTACATCCCATTGTTGGGCAATCATCACCACCATCCATTTCCAGACCTTTGTCAGTTTCCCAAACTGAAACTCTGAACTTATTAACCAATAACTCACCATTTTCTCCTCCTCTGCCCAGCCCCTGGCAACCACAGTTCTGCTTTCTGCCTCCACAAATTTGACTCTTCTGGGTACCTCCTCTATCCTAAGTCTATTTGAATTGATAAGCTCCCACTTCCTCTTTTTCTTCCCCTGCTGTTATTCATTGACAGAATGGCACAACCCTGTGGTATTGTTTAACTTGATCCTTTGTCTTTTGTTTCCTGTAAACTGGTGGATGTTTTTTGTTTCTTTTTATTTTAAATCTCATTGGAAGGCAGCAGCGTGAATAGGATTTGCTGGCAAGTTGAATGTGGAGGACTAGAGGGAAGCGTCAGGGATGGCTCAGGGAGGAAGAATGGAGTTGCCATTTTCTGAGATGGGAAACCAAGGGAGGTACAGGTTTGAGGAGAGGACAATCTGTTGGACATTTTAGGTCTGAGATTTTTTTAGACTCTCAAGCGAAGATGTTGGGTAACCAGTTAATATGTGAGTTCATGGAAATGGATAGAAATTTGGCTGTCATCAGTGGATAGATGGCATTTAAAGCTTTGAGACAGAATAAGATCAACAAGGGTGCAAACACAGAGATAAGTAGATAGATAGATAGATAGATAGATAGATAGATAAAAAGTTTAAGAACTGAGTCTTGGGATATTAAGTGCCAGGGAAACTGGAGAAGAATCGGCAAAGGAGACCGAGAAGGGACAGCCAGCAAGATAGAAGGAAGTATAGGAAAATCTGGTACCCTGGAAGCCAACTGTTCTAAAGGTGGAGAAAATTAGAAATGGGTCAAATGCTGTGGACGGGTCAAGTAAGATGAGGACCGAGAATTGACTATTACTAGGTGAGATCATAGAGATGTCCTCTCTTCTGATGCTCTTTAAACAAATCATGTATGATTAAGTTAAAACAAAACATTTCCCAGGGATGAGTCCTTTTCATGCATAGGAATTAGTGGATTGCAGTATCACAATGATTAGAGAGGTTAGTAGTTAAGAGCAGAGGCCTGGGAGCTAGGAGAACTAGGTTTACATCAGGATTCTCATGTGTAAAATAGGAATTATAATAGTCCCTACCACACGGGGCTTTTGTGCAGGTAATACGAGATGGTGTGAGGAAAGTGCTAAGCAGGATGCCTGACTCATCTTAAGTGTCCAAGAAATTTGATAGGATGACTCAGGTAAGAACATGACTCTCAGCTACTGTTGCATAGATGTTATGTATTTTTTAATGAAAAAGCCATCATTTTAGTTAGTTATGTGCTTTACATACAGAAAAAGAAAAGACAGCTACAATTGGAATTGTGCTGACAAAATAGTAACTTTAGCATAAGTTGAACAAGTATATTTTTAAAAAAAATCTCTGAAACAATCACTCCAACTGAACAAAGGAAATAAACCTGGCTCACCAAGGGAGGGAGCTTTTCTTTGCCTTAAATCAGTCGTGGCTTAGTTATATTAGTTACTATTATGACAGACTGCAAATACCTATATGAGGTTGTTATTAAGATTCACTTTGGCTTGGGGCAGTGTCCCTTTTTAAAAGGCTTTGGGTCAGCTTTTATTTGTTTTCTGTATTTAAGCAAATAAACACTCAGTGTTTTCCAAGAGCATTTTGATTCTGGGTGGCTCCCAAGAGAAGCAGGAAATCAGCTTGCCCACAAGCCCAGGTTAAAAACAAAGCCTGTACCATTGCCACACATCTGGTGAGCAGACAAGTTCCCTACATCTCAGCTGGGATTGAAGTTCCTCAAGAGCAGGAAACTTGTGTTACACATCCTGTAACCCTAGAATAGAGCAGATATTGGTTGGATGCTTAACATATGTTAATTTATTGAAAGAAGGGAAACCAAAGCACAGCACTGGCTGAGAACAGTGAACCCCCCCCCCCCCAATTTGATGTGGCACAATGTGGTTCTGGTGTTAAAAAAAAAAATCACTCTCGAGTAGTGTGGGACTTTTATTCAGTACAAATGGAAACCACTATTCTGGATAAGTTTTCAGGCCATGTATAAGGAGAGTCTTAAATCTGTAAACACAAAGATACTGGCTGAAATTGTATTCATAATATTTTTAAATAAGCAACAAACTAAATGTCTACCAAAGAGATCCAGGTAGGTGTGGTACATGACTCTATCGGAAGAGCTATTATATTGCTGATTATTTTGGGGGAGGAAAGAGGTAATTATGTTTATTTAGTTAGTTTTTAATGGAGGTACTGGGGACTGAACCCAGGCCGTGGAGCATGCTCAGCATGCACTCTACCACCGAGCTAACCCTCCCCCCATCATGTTGCTAGTTATTAAAATAATGTTTCCTCCCTTCTTCCTTTCTTTTCTTCAATATTGAATTCCTGCAATGTCCTAGGCACATTTCTAGGCTTTTGGGGTACTACAAAGGAAAAAATATGCAAAGGTGCTATTCTGATAGGGTATATATTTTCGGAGGAACAGAGTGGGAGCAGGAGACTGAGAATATAGGGCAAGTTAGAGGGCTATCAGTGCTATATAAACAAAAGGGTAGGGTCTAGGTGAGGGTGAGGTGAACAGGCTTCTGTTTAAAATAGACCGGTCAATGTGAGTCCCATCCGTTGGCAAACCCTGAGGTGTGTGGGTGGGAGCCAGGCCGTGATCTGGGTGGCTTAGAAGACTATGATAGTACTGAAAATGCTAGTCTTAAGTGAAAAGCTGTGTGCAAAACTATGCATTGAAGAAGGGGAAAAAAACCTGGAAAGAAGTAGTAAATGGAGCCACAGTAGTTTGAAGGGTAAGATTTTGGTTGATGCTTTTCTCCCCCCTTCTGTCCACTTTGCATTTTCCTATTTATCTTTGGCGAGCGTATTTTGTTTATTTATTTGTTAAAAATTTTTGTGTTTTATTGAAGTGTAGTTGATTCACAATGTTAGTTTGACGTGTACAGCAAAGCGATTCAGTTATACATATACAGACATATTTTTTCAGATTCTTTTCCATTATATGTTATTACAAGAAATGAATATACTTCCCTGTGTTATATAGTCGGTCCCAAGCGTATTTTAATGTTCAAAACAAACCCACGGGCTTGAGAGAAGGGGCGTGGTCCCGGGGTCTCCTCGAGGGGCGGCCGGCAGGGGGCGCGCGGCCCCCGCTGGGCGGCGCTCCGCGGAGAGTTCTCTCAGGGTCCCTCACGCCAGGAGCGGCGCCAAGAGCCAGGCGGCGCGGGCGGCCGAGCGGCCCCAGCCCAAGGCCAAGAGAGGCCTCAGCAGCCTCACGGCAGGTACGACCGAGGACGCGAGCGACGGCGCGGCCCGGCGGCCCTCCAGACGGCCGGCGTCGACCCGCCGTGGTTGGGGGCCCCGCGCCCTGGGGACCGGGGCCTGGCTTCCCTAGGCCGTCGTCGCGGGCCGATGGGCGCCGAGCTGGACACGCCGGAAAAGGGCGAGGCCTGCCCTGCCCGGGGCCCTGGGGATGCCTCGCGGGGAGAAAAGTCGCCTCGGCAGTTTAGCCAAAGACACGGGGGTGGCGGCTGGCCGAGGGCCGGCCCTCAGCGAGGTTGGAGGTGGTCGGGGCAGGTGCCGGGACCGCCGTAGCCAGTTCAGACACAACCCCGGAGGGAATTACTGGCCCGCTCTTTGCCCGCGGCCTGTTGAGGGTGTGCCCCTGTTTCCCAAGAAAAAGTGGAGGGAAGGGGACCACGCCGCTTACTACTCCGGGGAGCTACCTTCTCCGAGAATCCGGGACCATGGGCCGCGGGCGACAAACCAGAATCAAAGGAGCTAAAGGCCCAGGGGAATTTTAGGCCTGTTTAACTGGAGGTTCTGACTGGGCAGGTCTGAGGTGGGGCCTGTACCCCCAGGCCCGTACACTCTCCTGCGGTCCATCCCGATCTTATCAGACAGGTCTTCCCTCTGCCCCACCCTCTTCAATATTAGGCGCATTTCTGATACCACCATCCCACTTTATCCTTTCAATTACTCTTGGAGATGAGAAAGGTGCTCTATTTTCTCCGCTTTGCAGGTAATGAAAATAATGGCTAACAGTTACGAAGCACCATGCCAAGTACTTAACATGGATAATCTTTTGTTTTATCGACAAAACTCCGAGATAGGTTTATCATACCTCCCATTTTACAGATGAAGAAACTGAGGCATTAAGAGTATGACAGTTGCCCAAAGTCCCACAACTAATTAGGGGTGGAACTGAGATAGAAGCCGAGGCAATTTGTCTCCAAAACCCAGATCATAACTATTATACCGCCCGTGTCACCTCTGGTTTTTACAAGTGTGAGAAGTGAGACCAAGAGAAGTAACTTGCCAAATGATGCAACTGTTAAATGCCATAGGATCTGTCTCTTTCAGAGGGTTACAATTTAGTGAGGGCTGCATATAGTGAAGGGCTCAAGAGGAATGGTAAAAACAGCCAAATGGCAAAGGCAGCTCCCATGGAAGAGCTAGGATTTGGCGGGAATGTCCAAAGGGGGAAAGATCATTCTTGCTCTGGGAGCAGCTGGAGATGGTGAGGATATGTATCCTGCTGGAGTTGAGGACTTGAGTTGGGGGAAGGGAAGAGTGGGAGAGAAGGTTGAGTGGAGGCAGTTCCTGCTCAAGGTCAAGTAACTGATTTGTCCCTTGAGTTTCTTCTCATCTATACAATGAAGGAGTTTGAGTCTGTGTGTCACTCATTTGCTTTTCATGCACCAGCTTCAGGATTTTCCCCGTATCTATGTACTACCATCTGTTTAGTATTTTCTCTTTAACTACGTCAACCTTTTGATACACATTTTAATTGAAGTATACCATACGTACAGAAAAGTGCAATTATCATAATACAGCTTACTCAGTTTTTGCAAACTGAGCATCCCTACCCAGGCAGCGCCCAGCTAAAGACACATTTCCAGCGCGCCTGAAACCTCCTCATGCCTCTTACTCTCACACCAAGGGCGACCACTCTGCTCAGTTTCACCTGCGTTACATTTACTTTTTGAAATAAATTTAGTATTGTTTTAAGCATTAATCTATGAAAGCACTGCATTGTTCTAGGTGTTTCTCTACACACATCCATATATGCATCCTATTGAAATTTAAAATGTTCTTTCGTGTATCACCTGTGAACGTTCTAGAAGCTATCTTTCTTAAGGATCACCAGTGATCTACACGCCAAATTTGCTGAAATGCTGGACCACATGATCTCTAAGTTCCCTCCCACTGTAAAATTACATGGCTGGATTTCAAGAAACTGATTTTCTTAAATGAGCAGCCAGAATCTAATGTGAGGTTTCTCACAATCTGGCCTGAGTTGTAATGATGAAGAATGTCTTGATAATGACTCTTCAACCAGGCATCTGTTACTTAATAGGCACTAGGGACACCAGAGTGAATAAGGCATGATCTCAGCCCTTGAATGTAGTCTAGTGCAGAGGAATAATACTGAAAATGCAGTGTCATCATGTGTAATCATAAAGGTGGATGGGTCCAAGGTACTTGGGAAGAAGTTAACTTCTGGGTGCTTAGACTTTGATTTGTATTTTTGCCATGACACATCTTCCATTCTATTTTAATTAACTTGTAAATGTTTATTTTTACTTCTGGGTTCTTCAGAACCAGAAATGTGTCTTGTTCATTATTGTGTCTCCCACAGTCCTTGGCACACTGCCTTAGAGATAGTCGGGACTCAATAAATATATCCATATAGTCCATATGGCAAAGGGCAATACTTTACAAGTGAGGAATTTTCCAAAAGCCAATGTTACTAATGCTGGAGAGGTGGTAGATTTTAAGCACAGCTTCCTCAGTGAGGCATGAAGACAGTGTTTCATAAAGTGTGGTCCTAAGACTACCTGCGAGAGAATTAATACACATAAGGGATGTGTAAGTTAAAAGCTCATTTTCCTGGTCCCCACCCCCCACCTAAGACCTATTAAGTCAGTCTTAGGGTATTGGGCCAGGAATCATCATTTTTAGTGGCTCGGCTGATTCTGTTTGAACCAAAGTCTAAGAACACAGCAGTGAGGTGTTTGGGCCAGAGTCACACCGTCTTTTCCTGGGAAGAGGCTCCTGTGCTCAGCGATGGGGCTGAGGCTTGGGTGGAGGCAGCCACTGCAGATCACCAGGCTGGGAGAGTGAGTCAGATGCAGTAAGAGGAAACTGAAAGCCATGCTGTAGAACCAGAGGTCATCCTAACTGACATGCCAGGAATCTGCAGTTAGGAGGTAATGTGGCGTGATTTACTAGGTAACTCAAGAGAAAATTTGCTTTTTGCCCATATTAGCCAGATCATGTAAATGAAGTCTTCGCCCACTATTTGGATCTTCACCCTTAAATGTTCACTTTTTCATATTAATGTGCACTGATAATATGTCTTTGTTACCTGTTAGATTACATTATAGTGCAATGATTTTCAGCTTTCCAGTGTGTTAAAACTTTTTTATAGGTGTGCTACAACTTTTGATCAATATGTAGAAGTTATTTTTTTTCTACAGTTGAGGGTGTATGTGTCAGGTGTGTGTATACACACATACAAATGCACTTGAGATGTCAGTGTCTGTAAGAAGAAAAACTGAACTGAGCAGGTGGTGGGAGGTGGTATAGACTGAGAAATAACTTGTTATGAGAAGAATTAGGAGGCCATAGTTGAGGGGTTGAAAACAAATATATACGGGGCAAAAAGTAATACAAATGAGTGAAGCAGGCAGGTGGTAAACAATAGGGACTGGTGGAGATTGCGATAAGTTGAGGAATGAATGCTCTAAAAGGGGCAACTTCAACTCTCCCCTTCCCTTGGGTGGGAAGATGAGTGCAGTGTTGCCAGACCTTTTGATTTCTCAAAAGAAGCTAGAAATCCATATTTATTATTTTTGTGACTTCCAGTCTATAAATTTATAAATTTCCAGTCTGTAAATTTCAGCAATAATTCCACTAAATAAAACAAAACACTGAGAGCCAAACAAAATATGATTATGTGACTACAGGTAATTATGGTCGTGAATGTGTAAAATAATGTCAAGCTGGCACACATTAAAAAAAAAAAAGGTGGTACCTTTTGAATGTCCAGAAGAAGTGGCTAGAGCAGAAAAGAATTTTTCTTAGGTAGATGACAATGCAGAGAAATGGGTGGGTGAACAATGTCATGACTGTTGTTATAGTATGGTTTTCAAAAAGTTAAAAACATGATTCTTGTACACAAATAAAATGAACATATATACAAATTTATTCAACTCATCAATTAATGAAAGAATCAGGTAGTGTCAAGGGAAATAATCAATAAACAATCAATAATAAGTATAGAAAAGTGTTTTGTTTGAGCCAAACTGAGGACTAACCCGGAAGCCATCTTCTCAGATTACCCTGAGAAACTGCTGTGGAGAAGCAGGGTTTTCAGCACGGCTTTATATCTTGTCAGAATTAAAGAACATTAAACAAGTCAGGGATACCTTCCTTCAAGGTTTCAAAAACACCAGAGCAGCGCATGCACTGTGGCCTTGGCACCTGGGAAAGGAGTCTTATCATCGAGGGAGGACCAGCATTGGCGTCCTGGGAAGAGGGGCATTTAATCTTTATTTTTAACATGGACATTCTTTACTTCTGGTCAATGTGCCCTTTCCTTTAATAATTAAAGCAGATATACAATGTATGTTTGATAGGCCACAAACAGGCTGTTTTTTAGTTAGCATAAAATTCAAGTTAATTCATGTATAAGCCAGAATGACTTCCATGTATCTCAATATGTGAACATTTATTTTATCAGTAGTAAAGCGGATTTAAAGGAGAAGTTGAGGCACAGAGACTGGCTTGATCAAAGAACTGCTGGATTGAATTTGCTAATAGTTATAAAACTGATTCATATCATACAGGTCAATAGAATTATAGCCTTTGTTATTATTGGACAGACATGTACAAGTTAACATGAAACTCGAGTGTCTGGACTCTAATGAAATAGTAAACAGCAAAGTCAAGTGCAGGTGCATTCTCTTAGAGCGTTAAATGAGCCTTGACTGGGCTTGTTAGACAATGCCCCAGTATGATATTGAAAGGACGTTATCGTTCCTTCATTTACTTCCAAGTTTTGGATACTTTTTCTTAAGATCATGGATAGTACACCATAATTATGATTATCTTGGAATTATTGCTCACTTATTTAGTAGTTTTAAGCTGCTTATTATCCATCCTCAAATATGCCACCCTAATTTCAACCTTGCAAAGTGTTTAAAGTCACTGTGAGCACACTGAAGCCTTGTCCCCCTCAATATCCAGTTAGAGATTGTTTCATTAAGTGCTTCATCACGAAGATTTTGCCCTCGGTCATCATGTTTGCTTCAGGTTTACGGAAGTAATTTGACCTATTTGAGTAAGACCAGGATTTTTTTTTTTCCTTTTGTGTGTGCAGTGAGATCAAGGAAGAAGGGGGAGTAGAAGGAACTGAAACTCAGTAAGCAGCTCCCCACCTCCAAGTTGAGTTCATCAGAAATACAGTACTGGGCTAAAGGATCCTTGTGTTGGGAGAGCAGGAAGCAACAGGGTTCCATGGCATCTTCCTGGATGAGATTTGAACTGACAGACTGGTAGTACAAGCCTCAGGATTTGACCAGGCTGATCTGAATGAAAGGAAGGCTGAACTGGGGCTTGGCCTTCAGTCAAACACAGGGACCACGCAGTAAGAGCTATGGTGTCACTAAGAGGCAGCTGAAGGTTGGAGCTGGTGAGGAGGGAAGCGTGAACCGCTGTGTGTCTGTCATCTGGTTTTAGGTACCGCATGCATCTGGAGCAGGCTTGCTAAGGAGTGTCAGTTGTATTTATGAAGACGACAACAACAAAACAAAGCTAAACCAGCTTCTCTGGCTCTGGGTGTGGGCAGAGCAGCGTGGGACGGGGAAGTGGTAGATTTTAAAGGGATTTGTGTGTGAAATCTTTTCTTTTTGCATAGGCAGTGGTTAATGATCGTTCACACTCAATTAGATCAATGCTGTAACTCTTGGTGAGCTTTCTTTTAAAAACAAAGGACTCTTGGCAGATTTAGGCTTCTTTTTAATGCTTCCACTCTTGCATCTGGCCCTGTTTTGTTTTGCTTTGTTTTGTTTTTCCCTCTGTTCCCTAACCTTGCCAGGCTCCCTCACTCATCTCTTCTTGAGTGTTTGGTCTCTTCTGCCTGCAATACCCTTCCTTCTTCTCCTTGCTAGGCAGACTCTCCTTACCCATCAAGACCCAGTCCTAATGACAGTTTTGTGATCCCCCAAATAGAGTTAATGTTGCCTTTTGTGGACACCTGTGGCCCTTTATATTTCTGTTATAGGACACATAGTATATTGTGTAATAGATTCTTCTATACTGAGTTTCTAGGGCAAAGCTGTCTTGTTCAGAGTCAGATTTCCTGTTTGGGACAGTGCATGGCACATAGAAGGTGCTCAGTAAATGTTTGAATAAAGTAAGTCAAGTTTTCCCTCCTATCTGATTTTTTCTTCCACTGTTGATCCGTCCAGGCACCACTTTCCCCCCTTGGAAACATCTTTCCTCTAGTTCTCTTGACTCTGACTCTTTGGAATCTCACAAATGAGACAGCTCAAGAGGGTAAAATTACCCTTGTCATGAGTGAAAAGGAATAGTTTTTCCAACATCCTATATGGAATATTGTAGTTCCCAGTAATGTTTTTTTTCTGGGGGGTTGGTGGGAAGAGAGAAAGATATATTGCAGGGCCAAGTAAGGAGGACAGGGTGGCTCATGCCCAAGAAAACCCCAAACTCCTTTTTTTTTTGGTAGGGAAAATAAGTTAGGTTTACTTATTTATTAATTTTTAGAGGAGATACTAGGGATTGAACCCAGGACCTTGTGTATGCTAAGCACATGCTCTACCACTGGAGCTATACCCTCCCCTAGTTTTTTTTTGAAACAGTGGGTAACTCCTAAGATAGTCTTGTAAATTAGGCTACATCTACTCACTCAGCCCTTATAACCATCTTCTAGATGTTAGCCATTGTTGTGGGTGCTGGGGATATGAGTGAGCATGCCTTTCTGGGGTTGTTTTCTAGAGTGATGTATAACTTCTGAGACTTTTTATGAAAAGTAGTGGTATTTATGAATGCTCATTGTGAGCCAGGCACTGTGCTGGGTGCTTTGCATGTATTAACTCATTTAATCATTGCAACAACCAAACGAGGAAAATGGGGCACAGAGAGGTAAAGGGCAAATAACTAGGAAGCAGTGGAGCCAGGGTTCTCCCCCAGGAAGCTGATGCTCTACTGCCTCACTTGAGATTGATTAGCCATTTTTAGCCTAATGAGAACCTGCACCCCTGCATCCGCTTATAAGACTTGATCGTAAAACATTGTGTTCCCATGAAGACAAGCAGTTGAATTAAAGTAAAGCTTTTTGGAGGATTACCATTACCTGGAAATGAAGGTGAGACGGAGTATATTCAGGACAGTTTAACCTTATATTTAGGGACAAGTAGACTAAAAACGAGCCATAGAAATCGTGAATACAGCTAAAATTGTCCCGCTGAGGTGGTGAATGCTGAATGCTGGGGCCTCACTGGCCCTGCCTACAAAGCAGAGTAGAGTCCCTTCATCACTTGTGTCCACAAGATCAGTTGTGCCCCTGGAACTTCACCTTGAATCGGAAAAGCCTGATATAAAACAACTTAGCTTCTAAGACTGATCCCCCCAATACAGGGGCATCATAACCGAGAACCCCTGTTACATTTGAGGGTTAGTGACTTGGACTATGGCTCCACACGTCACTTGAGGGGGAGTGGAAAGAGAATGAGTCAGTGGGGAGGATATAGCTCAGTGTAGAACACATGACTAGCATGCATGAGGTCCTGGGTTCAATCCCTGGTACTTCCACTAAAAAAGTAAATAAATAAACCTAATTACCTCCCCCACCAAGAAAAAAAAAAAAATCAGAGTCAAGAAAACAAGTTCTAGCTCCTGTTTTACCATCAACTAGCTGTGTGATTTGAAGCAAGTTCCATAGCATTTTTGGGCCTTGGTTTCCTCATTTGCAAAATAAAGTGAATGGATAAACATTAAATCCTTTCCAACTCTAAAATTCTGTGGATCTGTCTCCCAGAAAAATTTAACACCAAGCCCCTAAATGCTCAGAACATGTAATAACTCCAGATAAGAATACCTAGCATTTTATAGGATTCCACAATATACGAATAATTTCACATATGTTATCTAAAATGTGTCTGTTTTCCTGTCTTGGCTCCTGGAACACATGCCTGAATAACTACTATGATTTTAATTCATTCACTTCATTGTATGTGGGCAAGTTAGCAACTCCTGAGATAGCAGGACAGAACTTGCTTTAAAGTAATAAATACATTAAGATCCAAAATATTGTCTTTATTGCATGTGAAAAATATTCGAGTAGAGGAATTTGCATAACTTCAGGTACACTTCTGGAACCAATTCTCTGAAAGGAATGATCCTTAAATTCATGTTCCTCTTCTATGTGTAAGTTCTCCATTGCAGTTTTTTATTTTAAAACAACTGCTCAGTAAATGAGTATATCTTTTGGGATATCTTTTAAATTTTTATTTAAAAGATTAATTAATATGAGTAAAATTGACATTGTGGTTGTCAATTTTATAAGTTTTAACACACGTGTACCACAGGATATATTACAGTTCCATCACTCCCCAAAAAACTCCCTCTTGCTATCCCTTTGTTGTCACAACCTGCCCCTAATCCTAACTTCTGGCAACCACGGATCTGTTCTCCATCAGTATAGTTTTGTCTTTTCAGGAATGTCATATACATGGAATCACATAATACGAACCCTTGAGATTGCTTTCTTTCACAGAGCATAACACCTTTGAGAGTCATCCAATTTGTTGTACCTGTAGTTTATACCAATTCATTGCATGTATTACATTGTAGAATGTACCATAAGTTAAGCTTTCATTTATTAAAAGATTTTTGGATTGTTTCTGCTTTTTTGGTGATTATAGATAGAGCTGCTATAAACATTTGTGTACAGGTTTTTTAAAAATTGAGATATAATACACATACCATAAAATTGTCCCATTTAAAAGTGTACAGATAAGTGTGCAACCAACATTGCTATGCCATTTTAGAATCTTCTCACTACCCCAAATAAAACCCCTATTCCCATTCCTATTAAATACCCACTGCACTCCCTCTTCTCCAGAGACCCTGGCAACCACTAATCAGTTTTCTGTTTCTATAGATTTGCCTATTCTGGGCATTTCTTAGAAATGAAATCATACAATATGTGGTCTTTTGTGACTAATTTCTCTCACTAAGCATGTTTTCAAGGTTTATCTATGCTGTGGTATGTACCAATACTTCATTTCTTTTTATTGCTAAATAATATTCCATTGTATGGATATATTGCATTTTATTCATCAGTTGATGGACATTTGGGTTGTTTCAACTTTTTGGCTGTTATGTATAGTACTGCCATGGACATAAGTGTACGCATGTATGTGGGCACATTTTCTTTTCTCTTGCTATGTACTTAGAATTAGAACCACTGGATCATATAATTATGTTTAACTTTTTGAGGAACTTCCAAACTGTTTTCTGAAGGTCCACACCATTTTACATTCCCACCAGCAATTGTTACTATCTGTCTTTTTTATTTTAGCCAACCTAGTGGGTGTGAAGTGGTGTCTCATTGTGGTTTTGATTTGCATTTCCTTAATGACTAATGACTTTTTTGTGTGATTATTGACTATTTGTGCATCTTCTTTGGAAAAATACCTGTTCAAACACTTTTCCCATTTAATAATTGGATTATTTGTCTTTATATTGTTGAATTGTAAAAGATTTTTAAGAATATATTATGCATACAAGTCTCATAAGTGATTTGCAAATATTTTCTCCCATCTTGTAAGTTATTGTTTTAACTTTACTTGATGGTATTCTTTGAAGTACAAAGCTTTTAAATATTGATGAAGTCTAATTAATCTATTGTATTCTTTTGTTGCTTGTGCTTTTGGTGTCATATCCAAGAAACCATCCAAGGTTACAAAGATTTACTCCTGTCTTTTTCCTAAGAGTTTTATAGTTTTAGTTCTTCCATTTAGTTCTATGATCTATTTTGAGTTAATCTTTGTATATGGTGTGAGGAAAGAGGTCCAACTTCATTCTTCTGCATGTGGATATCTCAGCATCTCATTTGTTGAAAAGATTATTCTTTCCCCATTGAATTGCCTTGACACCCTTGTCAAAAATCAAATGATTTTCTTTCCATGCGGTGTCCTTGTCTGGTTTTGGTATCATGTGATCTCATAAAATGAGTTGGGAACTGTTTCCTCCTCTTCTATTTTTTGAAGAGTTTGTGAAGAATTGGTGTTAATTTTGCTGTAGATGTTTGGTAGAATTCTAGTGAAGGCATCTGAACCTGGACTTTTCTTTGTAGGAAGGTTTTGATTACTATTTCAGTCTCTTTACTTGTTATGGGTCTATTGAGATTTTCATTTCTTCAAGAGTCAGTTTGGATAGTCATGTCTTTCTAGGAGTTTATCCATTTTGTGTAGGGTATTGAATTTGTTGGCACACAATAGATCATGTGGTTTTTCTTTTGAGACTGTAAATATGGAAGATTACATTGATTTTTGAATGTTAAACCAGCCTTGCAGTCCCAGGATAAGCCTCATTTAGTATTGTTTTTATATATTGCTGGATTCAGTTTGCCCTTATTTTGTTGAAGAATTTTACATATTTGTTTATGAGGAATATCAGTCTATAGTTTTGTTTTCTTGTACTATGTTTGTCTAGTTTGGGTATCAGGGTAATCCTGATCTCATATAATGAGTTGGAAAATGGTCCCTCCTGTTGTATTTTCTGGACAAGACTGTGTAGATTGTTAATGTATCTTTTATTAATTATTTCTCTCCTGGTGTTCTTGTGTGTATGTGTGTGTGTGTACGTGTGCAAATGTTTCTGAATCAGCGGGATTTTTAAGTACCCCTGCTTTCTATAGTTTTCTCTTAAGCCCTGGGATTAAAAGAAATCTGTTCAAATGCAATGCAGTCTTATCTCTTATTTCTAAATCTTTTATGAGAGAACTGGAAAGGTTGAGATAGTTTCTTTAAAAGTCTAATGTTGTCATATTGGCTGAATATTTTAGTGTACTATGATTATTCCATTTATCGGCTATTATTAACACTCAGGTAATATAAAGAGTAAGAGAAATGTAAAATATTTTCTGTATGGATATTTGAAACGTTTAGTAAAATCATGAGAATTAATGGGCTGGTGTAGGTGAGAGAACTTTCAGTTTGCTTTTAAGTGGTGTTTAGGTGTGTGTGGGGGTGGGGATCAGTTTAGTTATTTTCTTAGATTTCCTTTTATGTTTTAATGACTGTAATTCAGGTTTTATAGTGGGTATGTTATACAGTCAAAGGTAGCAGCTGCACTTTCTTCCATGAATATGCTTTATGTCCAGAAAAGACATATTTGCAGAAACTTTGCATGAATCTAGACCAGCTCTTATATTATAAATACAGAAATTGAAGTCCAGAGGGCATTATTAAGCCAAGGAAACATTCCATCATAGATGAGAAAAACCTGATTTCTCAAGTCATTTTTAAAAGATAACATACTAAGGGAAACTTTTAAATTTTATTCTTTCATGTAATGTCTTTTGTGTTTATATTTCTGATTTTTAAAAAGTTCTATAATATTATCTTTAAAATGATTTTCTTTTCTTAAAATATCAATATGAAATTCAACAGCTAGGAGAAAGAAAGCTGGATTGTCTTTCTTCTACCATTTACTCCTTAAGTAACCCTTCCAAGTTCCCAGTGGTAAATCCTAACCCTGACAGGATAATCCTTGGGCTGAGTGAGCCAGTGAACCAAGACTAACCTACTCCCACCCCCACACAAAGAGAGCTTCCCGTAACAACACACTTGAACTTCTGGAGTTTCCCCATCATAAACCAGTCCTTTGGGGAAGAGATATTTCCTTTCAAAATATGTATTCTCAGGCTCATATAGCCACTGAACCCTGGACCTGGCATATAATCATATTAGAACACAATTGGGAGTGAGGCAAATGAGAAATTCCTTGTAGGCTAGGACTCCCACCACAACCCAGGTTTAATTTTAACCTTCCAATAAGACTCTTCTGAAGGAGACACAAGAGAAGCTAAAACCAGGATGCTGGAAGCCTTTTTATAGCAGCTTGCTTCTACCCTAATTAGTCCTTCATGTGGGAAGTTCTTTGTGAGACCTAAAAACCTCTTTTAAAGCTAAAAAACCATCCCAGAGTTTATTCTGATTTGGAAAATAAATAGTACTAAAAACAACTAAAATGTATTTATTATGTTCAGCATCAGAGATTCATCAGCACATCCCATTGAGGAGTCTCTAGTCTTCTTGGGTTTCCACAAACACTTGTGTTGTATTTTTCTAGCATGTCTCACATCCTGCAGACTTTAGAAAACATATATAATTATCTCATCTTCTTCACCTTATAGATCATATATGCTTCCCCATTTAAGCTTCCCCACTCTTAGGTTTTTTTTTTTTTTTTTATGAAATAACTTATTATTTGATGGAGTCTTTTTATACCCGAGTGTAACAATATTCCATGTTTCTTGTGGTTTGAATAAAACACTATTTTAAATTATTAATTTATTTTTAAAAAATCTGAGAGTGGTGGTGTGTCTGCAAGACTCTTTGTGCTTGAACTGAATAAAAAATTTTGTTAAGAACTGTGGGATCTGCTGAAATCCTTGATTCCTTCAGTCCTCGTGCTGTCCAGATGCTTTTAACCACAGGCAACAGAATAAACACATGCACATGACAAACCTACAAACCCGAAAGTGATGACAGCAGGCAGAGTGGAGGGCTATAAAGTTTTTACCATCACATTTGAAGTGATCATGCTGCTAATTAATGGGAAGAATTAAAGTTGTAACAAGTGGCAGCTCCAGTCTGTTTAACCTTGGCCGTTTTGCTTTCTTCTGCTGAACTTCTCCTTGCCTTCCCCCTTGCTCCCCTGCTTTGGAGTCCGTAGGTGACTTCTCTCATCCTTTGAGTGGTGTAAACCTTTTGACCTTGATCTGGTCTTTTCAAAAGTCTAATCAGTCACTTCTCATGATGATCTGCTGGGTTTTTGTTAGCTGCCATGACCACAAATAGAAACACAGGCCTTTGCCACTTCAATACAACGTGCTGGAATTAGAACTCACAACAAAACAACAAGAATTTCTTAAAAAGAGGCCTAGACTAAAGGACTTCCCTGTTCCAATAAGTTTTGAGAGCTTTGAAAGAGAAGCCAACTTGTGTTCATTTCACTTAGATTTAAGAGAAGAGCTTACTGTTTTTTGCAATCCTAGATAAAAATTTTAGGGCCTTGTGAAATCCCACTTTTCACATATTCTTTCTTTCAAACTTTTTAAAATGTCAAGGTTGGTAGTTTTCAGTAATTTGGTTTCAGAACCTCTTTACTCTTAAGCATTATTAAGGACCCCAACAATGAAAAAGGCATTGTATCTTATTATTATGAAAATTATTTTGACCTTATGGACCTCCAAAAATGTGTTTACCACTTTTTTGAGGGCCACTTGTCTGGGAAACTATTTTTAGAGATGTTTATGTCGCATCAGAGAAGTTGTAGGAGTTCTGCCTGAACAAAAGAAATCAAGAAATTAGTCCCAGGAATTCTTCTTAGCCACAGATTGATGTTCCCAGGGTTGGCTGACTTACAACTGCCTAAGTTTTTCAAATGCAAGCCAGCCTCATGGCAGGGACTTGACTGAAGGTGATGGGACTAATAAGCCAGACTTCCCCCACAAATCTGAGCAGGAATATACTATTATGGGCTCTACAGAAAAGTTGGGTTTTTTAGTCTTTAAAAAAAATTTTTTTATTAAAGTGTAGTTGATTTGCAATGTTAGTTTCAGTTGTACAGCAAATTATTCATTTATCTATACGTGTATATATATATTTTTTTCTCTATATAGTTTTTTTAATTTGTCTTTTTCCTTTTCCATTTCTTTTTTTGGGGGAGGGGAAGTAATTAGGTTTATTTATTTTTTATTGGAGGTACTGGGGATTGAACCCAGGACCTCATGCATGCTAAGCAGTGCACTCTACCACTGAGCTATACACTCCCTTCTTCTATAGATAAGTTTTAAAAGGTACTAACCCAGCAATTCCAGTCAACAGAAATATTGAAAGAGTAATATAATGAATACCCATATTCCCTTTATAAGATTCACATTTTACTTCAGTTGTTTTATTTTCCTTCCTTCCTCCCTCTTTTCTCTGTCTCTCCCAATCTCTCTCCCCCTACACGCACACACACTCTCTCTCTTTTTCCTGAACCATATGGAATAAGTTGCAGAGATCATGACTTTTATACTAAGTATTTCAGGATGAGCCTCCTAAGAACAAGTGCTCTTCTACATGAAACCAGTGGACTTAATGGTGATACAATAATATCATCCAATACAAGTGCATATTAAAGAATACTCAGTTGTCTCCTAAGACTTTTTGGCTCCCAGATCCATTTGAGGATTATATGTAGCAATTTGTGACCAGTTATTATGTTTTGCCAAAAAAAAAGTTTTTAAGTTTGAGAAATAGAACAAAGGAAAAGCCATGCATAATGCTGTTATGCCAGTGCAACACATATGACCTCTTTGCAGACTCCTTTTCAGGATCCCTAGATGCAAAGTTTCATGTAATTGTAAAACTATAGTACATAGGATTTGGTATTCTGTTGCTTTTCAATTATCCTTATATCAAACTATTTTCATATTGTTTTGAATCTTGAATAGTATGTAGCCATTAGAATTATTGAAGAACAAAAGAGCTGCTGTAATTTAGCCATTCTTCTAACATGGGACATCTGTTATTTCTAATTTTTTACTATAACTAATGATGTTGTAATTAAACAGTTGAGAATAATTAGGTGAAAAGAGGGGATTGAGGACTGGGGACAGAAAAGTGGTAGACTGGCTAGAGAGAAGGATAAATCTGTTTGTAATACAACCTTTGGAGGGAGAAAGGCAGCTGGGAAAAGATTTCTCCATCTCTAGAAAGGTGATACATATGTTCCGGAGGCAGGGCGTGGAGAGTGTTAGTTAGGTCAGTGGCCTAGATTGTTCCATTGGATTTTACAGGAAGTTAACACGATTATTCCTAAAGTTATAGAACTTGTAAAGAAAAGGGATTTGGAAGTTTTCTGTTAACCAAGAGATGCTAGTTATATTAATAAAAACTACTGAAAACTTCTTTTGTAAAAAGACTAGGAGGTGGGGGTCATTTTTGTGAATATAATGTTTTCATTATTTTAGATTTTCTTAAAGGTAAATTCCCACACATTAGAATGCTGGGTTAAAAGGTATGGCCACTTCAGTGGTTTTTTGATCCATACTGTCAAATTATTTTCCAAAAGAATAGTAATAGCTTATTTATATACCTCTTACTCCATGGACTCTCCTCAATGTCCATTTATTTATCAGCAATGGGAATTTATATTTTTAATATGTAAGAAGTGACACTTCATTGCTTTAATCTGCATTTCTGATTAAGAAATAAAGTAAAATGGATAGACCTTTTTGTTCTAGATTTACTCTTTTCTTTCTAATGAATTAAAAAATTCCTATTTTTATTCATTTTATCATTTGTGGTCTTTCTGTTTTTCTCACCAATTTGCTTGAGTTCTTTTTGTTATTTTATTCCTTTGTTTAATGTAAATATTTTAAAGGGTGCTCTCTTGCCTTTAAAAACATTATTATTATTATTATTATTTTGCAGTATAATCTGTCGCTCTTTTCCTTTGCATTTACTTCTAAGCTTAGGAAGTTATTGCCTCAGAGATCTGGTAAAAGTTCCATTTAACATGCTTTGTTATATAGTAAGAGATAAGTAAAAAAACCTTTTTTTTCAAATTATCAAGCCATCATTATTGCACTATTTAAAAAAATGCATTCTCTCTTTATTGCTTTGTGATCTTTTATCATAAATTATTCTATATTTGTCTATTTCTGGGCTATCCAATCTCTTTTATTGATGAATATAATTCTTGTAAATGTTTAAGTATGGGACATATTTTATTATTACCTTTTAGTCTGAGTTTTTACAAGTGGACAGTAGGTACTTCATGGATCCAAATATTAGGAATTGATCTTACACAGAAGAATTGGGGCAAAATAGAAGGAACTTATAATTACAGTTTTACCTGGGTTTTTCTGACTACTTGATCTTGTTCAGTTCTTGCAACATTTGCTTAATATATTTCTTTGAATGCTGCTTCAAATTTTGTTTCAAAATTGAGGGAGGAAATTTGAAAATAAATGATACAATTATTAACTAAATTTTATCTGCCTTTTTTTGTTAGAGGCAGAATTTAAGGAAAAAGTCTGATGATTTTGACTAGTTAGGCTATCTTTTATTATTTATTTATTTATCTATCCATCTATTTGGTTATTTTATTTTTATTTTTGGTGACTAGTCTCTCCCCAGTAAAATTGCAGCTCTTTTTGATTACGGAAGATAATCTTTTCCTTGTGATGGCCCTGAGTAATGTGTTCTGTGTTCTGGCAAATATCTGCGCTTAATAGGAGGGTGGTGCCCTTAGCATAGATGTTATGTAAGGAATTGCCACCTTCTTTCAGAGTCAGTCATCTCGTGAAGTCAAAGGAGTCAGTAAGGCATAATGGAATCAGGAGGCTTATGGAATCAGGTGGCCCTGACTCCAACCCTTATTAATTACTTGTCTGGACCTCAGTTTCCTAATCAGTAGAATGAGTAGGTGGGCCTCGTGACCCTAAATGTCTTTCCCCTGCTGACATTCTGTGATTCTCTTTCTATGAGATGTTACTAGTAAGAATCCTTATTTCCATGTTGCCTTCTAAAATAAGCAAAAGAGAAAATGAAAACCAGAGTTTAATTAAAAGTTTTCGAAGTGTAATTTGTTGGGTTGTAGTCGTGTCATGTTGTCTTAGTCCCATAGTTCTTAATTAGGAGTATGCATTAGAATTACCAGTGAAGATTTAAAATATATGCATATATATGTGTGTTTCCACATCATAGATACATACACATACATAACATACAAGCTTGGTCCTATGCCTTGTGATTCTGATTCACTAGGTCAAGAATGAAACCTAGGGAACCTGGGTGATTCTGATGCAAATAAGTGTTGAGAAGTCTACAAGCTTATGGAGGGCAGATACTATATAGTCTGGCCTGGAATAATTTGCAATAGGTACAAAGCCCAGTCGCTCTTTTAATTGGCTGGATTTTAATTTTTATTTAAGAAGTACCCATTCTTCATATTTCAGAGATAAGGGGATTTCTATATCCCTTTTCAGCTGTCTATCTATATATCAGGTATTAGTAATATTTGAATGTCTGGTATATTGAAAAACAGCCTCTTAGTTGTTGACCCTGTCTTAACAGTATATAATAGGGAGTATTTTTAAAAATTTATAATTAACTAGCTTTTAAAAACCTTTTTATGAGAATAGTACATATTCATGGTTTAAAACACATAGTGCAAATGAGTATATGATGAAAGCTGAAAATCCAGCTTAGTAGAGATAATCATTGTTAACTTTTCTTGGGATTAGCTGATTTTGTTAGCATTTTGTTTAAATATCAGTCTGGGTGCAGTGACAGTATAGCATACTGGTTAAAAGCATAGGCTCTACCCTTGCATTTATGATCAATTGATTTTTGACAGAGGTGCCAAAATATTTCAATAAGGAAAGAATAATCTTTTCAACAGATGGTGCTGGGAAACTATCTACATGCAAAAGAATGAAGCTGGAAGTGTTCCTCACACCATACACAAAGATGAACTCAAAATGGATCATAGAACTAAATGTAAAAGTGAAAACTATAAAACTCTTAAGGGAAAATTATAGGAGTAAAACCTTTGTGACTTTGGCTTAGACAATGGCTTTTTAAGTATTACATCAAAAGTACAAGAAAAAAATTAATAAATTGGACTTTGTCAAAATTTAAAACTTCTATGCTTCAGAGGACACTATGAAATAAAGTACAAAAAAACCCTACAGAATGGCAGAAAATATTCACAAATCATATATCTAATCATATATCAGATTTGTGGATATTTTACAAACTTAACAATAAAAAGACAAGTAGCCCAATTATAAAGTGGAAATATAATTTGAACAGACATTTCTTCAAAGAAGATATATATACAAATAGTCAGTAAGCACATGAAAATTTGCTCAAGTTTATCAGCCACCAGAGAAATGCAAATCAAAATTACAGTGAGACACAACTTCACACCCACTAGGATGGCTGGAATCAAAAAGACAGATAGTAAGTATTGGTGTGGATGTAGAGAAATGGGGGCCCTCATACATTGCTGGTGGGAATGCAAAATGGTCTTGCTGCCTTAGAAAACAGTTTGGTGATTCCTCAAAAGATTTAGCATTACCCAACAATTCTACTCCCAGATATTTACTCAGAAGAATTGAAAACAGGAGTTCAAACAAAAACCTGTACACAGATGTTCACACCAGATCTATTCACTATGGCCAAAATGTGGAAACAGCCCAAATGTCCATTAACTCATGGATAAATAAAATTTTGTATATATCCATGCAATGGAATACTACTTGGCAATAAAAAGAAACAAAACACTGACACAAGCTACAGCATAGATGAACCCTGAAAACATTATGCTAAGTGAAAGAAGCCAGTCACAAAGACCATATTGTTTAACTCCGTAAAGTAGATTAGTGGTTGCCTAAAGGTGGTGAAGAGGGTTTTTTGGGGGAGTGACATTTAATGGGTATAGGGTTTCTTTTTGGGGTGATGAAAATGTTCTAAAATTGATAGTGATGGTGGCTGCACAACTCTGAATATACTAAAAACCATGAATTGTACACTTTGAATTGGTGCATTCTATGGTATATATCAATAAAGCTGTTTTTTTTTTTTAAGTATGGGTTCTAGAGAATTATAACCTAGATTTGAATTCCAGCTCCATGACTTACTGTAAGCTGCACAACCTTGGGGATGTGCTTAACCTCTCTGAGTCTGTTTCCTTATTTGCAAAATTGGAATGATGGTAGCAGTATCTACCTAATGGTATCCTTGTAAGGATTAAATGAGATGATACACATAGGTCTTCACTCCCTTTCTAGTCCTGAGTAAACATGAATATGAACTATGAAGATGATAAAGCAATTGGAGAAGATTAGATAAATCTCAGACAAGCAGAAATGAAAAGAAGCAACTTGTGGAGCAAGTAATAAGGGTAGTCTTGAGCTTGGTTTGTTTGTGGGCCCTGAAGAAGGTAGCTAGTTCAAAATATTTACAAGCCGGAGGTAGCAATCTCTGAGAGGTTTTGGCTGTCAATGATGCCCAGGATGACGGTGCTGTCATGTGGGGATAACATACCATTCAGCTGGATCACGTTTTGTTATGGTGCCATATTGGGCCACAGCAAAAACATGGGGAAGAAACAGAGATTCTGAAGAAAGTATTCTTTTGAAAATTTGCTACATCTGTGGCCTGAAGGTCCCGTGTCTACTCATCCAGGAATTAGCTGGAGAGAAAAGAGTAGGCCTTGGTTTGAGTGGTCTACCCCTGTGTCTCCGAGCAGGGTTGTGTGATTTGGGGCCCCCCTGCATGTCAACCACGGCTAGGAGTGGGGGTGGGGTAAAATGTGGCTCTTAGAGTCCAGAGCCTGTGTCTCATTCTCCTCCTTGCGGGGATGGTTCAGACTCTTGCTGTCATTTGTCAGGATCCCCTGAGAACTCATTTTGAGTGTGGCAAAATGAGTTGGGAATACTGAATGAGTTGCCAGAAGTCTCCAGTCAGATGACAGAAATAATGTATAATCTGTGTTAAGAGCCCTTCCTCAGATTCCTTAGTTTTGGCTGTGGAGGCTAAAATTATAAGGCCTTTAGAGTGAACCTAATATTAGAAAATGCATCATCATGTTTTCCTTTCTGATAATTACCATCTTTGCTTCTATTACTTGTAGCTAAGGATCATCTCTCTAGTCAAACTTTGCCAAAAACCTCAGCCACTGGTGTGAGTGGCCCCTCAGGGTCCACCAGCAGGGCCACTGCAGACCCCAGAGCCTGGCTACGGGCCTATGTTGACAGCCACCCTGTGGTCGTCTTCAGTAAGTCCACGTGCAAATGCTGTCCTGAGGTAAGGCTTTAACCCTAAGGGGTGGTGATAAATTGTTGACTGATAGAAATTTGACAGACTTTTGAGCTGAGGTGGAAACAATTGGATTTCACCTTAGGACGGGGTGTGTGTAGGTGTAACTTGCTTCAAAGTACCTGGGGACTGTTGATTTGAAAACAAAATATTGCTCGAGTAGTCTTTTTTTGAACTTTTGCAAAATGCTAGATGTGTTTAGGTGTACAAAACCAGGGAAGATTAGGGTGGGAGAGTTACCAAACAGGTGATTTGCTGCTTTTTTAGGCATGTCTGGGGGAACATTTCCTAAGGGACTGTTTTTAAGGTACTCCTATATCTTTATGTTCTGGTTTATTATGGGCCAAGAATAAACTGTGCTTCCTACTCGGTTCATAATATTAGATTATTAGAAAAAGATCAGTAATCACAGCCATAGGAGAGGCGGATTGGTTTAATCCACTTAGATTTAACCGCAGAATAAAGTTGAGAGTTGAAGGACAAACCTGATCAGGTGCTTTACAGGAAGGTTGAGGGCATTTAAATGTCACCGAAGTTTAGATTTAAATTACACTCAGGGTAGTTCTAGGTCTAGACACACTGGACTTAAGTAAACGTAGCTGGCCATCTGTCCAGGTAATTTATTAAGTTTAGTTTTCCCTCAGCTTGTCTATCTCTTGAATTATTTTCCAGCTCTCAGAGAGGTTGAATTCAGAAGTTATTTGTTTTAAATTCTGGAAGCATTATACAGAGACAGGCTTTTTTGACTCTGCGTGTGTGTGTGTGCTTTTTTTCCAAACACTTAAGTTAGGCTGAACCTTTCATCTTTGTTTCTTACCTGAACATCATCTGCTTCATTGTCCCTTGAGGCTTCATCCCTATTAACGCTTTCCTGATGCCTTTTGTGTGGGACATCATATTAGGAGCAGGGCTGCAAAGATGTAGGAGGCACAAGTAAGTCTCATTCCTAGAGAGTTTATTCCAATTGAGAAGGCAGAACGTAGGTCTAAAAAGAAAAATGATCTAAAATAACCCATGCTAAATTCTAAATGATTAGTATGGGCAGTAAGCGGTAGAAAATTTAAAAGGGGGCTGGGCATTAGAAATCTGTTGTATGATTCTTGCCCTCTGGGGGCTTAATTATCTAGTTCTGGTTATCTTTTGGGGTTCCTCTCCTTTGTTTATTGAATCTTTAAAATGAAGGGCTCAGACTAACTGATGATTGAGATCCTTTTAGTTCTGAAATTACGTGGTTGCCTAATCTTTTCTGTTACCAAACAATGGTTAAGATCCTGAACTCTGAAGTCAGAGTTTGGATCCTGGTTCTGTGACTTATTAGACATATGACCTTGGTTAAGTTATTTACCTGTTGTGCCTCAGTTTCCTCATTTGTAAAATGTGGATAAAAATAGTACCTGTCTTGTAAATTCATTGTGAGTATTATACTAGTTAATACTTATAAAAGCCATAGAACATTCCTGGCACGTAGTAAATGCTATTTAAGTATTGGTAAAATAAAAGAACTATTTACTCTTTCTATTTTCCTATCGGGACTTAAAACCTGGGATGGTGATCTTCCTTCCATCAATTCTGAGGCTCAGCTAAACGGCCATCAACGAATATCTGTCTTTATTCCAAGCATAGTTAATCCTATTAACAAGTGGTTACTTTTTCTAGTCCAACCTCTCCCTTCAGAGCTCCATGCTCACGGTGGTCCAGCAGAAGGAACTCCTAGACTGAAAAGACCTCAGTTCTCATCCTGTAAGTCTCAATTTCCTCAACAACACAATAAGGATGGCAATGCCTTACCTACTATACTTGTTAAATACACAGCTATTTCATGAGGCCCAAATAATTTCAAGTCTATATGAAATCACTTGGGAGCCTACAGTGTATGCTTGTATTAATAATAGCCACCACTGAGTGCTTGCTTTGTGCTGGGCACTGTTTGGTCACTCTATTTATATTTTAAAACACTAGTAAAGAACTGGAAAATTCTGATCTTGACTCTGCTCTAGTTCTGCAGTGATGGGCTGGGCTATTGTGGGCAGGATTGCTGCTAGCGACAGGAAGTCAGATTGTGTGTTCCCTGCAACTGCAGATCTCTTTGACCTGTCCGTTACTTCCATTCCTATCTTATTCCTGAATCCCCCTAACTTCCTCATTTCTCAGCTCTCCTCTGTGTCTGAAAAAGCAAAGCCTTGTCATTTATTTATATATGTATTTATTTTGGCAGTTTTACTTAATTAACTGTACTCTGGGAATGATGGAGTTTTCCTATCCAATTTGTGGTAGGTATTTGCATACTTAATATTTAAGTATTCTGGCAACTTTCTTTAATGTCATTATCTGAATAATTTCTGGGTATGCCAAGTCTTCTGGACAAATGTCCCCTGATTTTACCTTGACAAATACCAGTCCTTAGCTTTTCAGAATATATAATATATAAACTGTTTTCAGATTTGTGCCAATTAATATGGAAATTGATTTTCAATGTCTTTGGCCATGAAGGATGGTTAGGTGCCTCTCCTGGTAAAAACAGTGATTTTCTTCTGTGCAGGTACAACTTAAAGACTTGGCTGTTTACATTCATCTTTTAAAAAAATTATCTTGAAGTAGAATTTCCTCAGGTTATTTCCTTCAGTTTTGATTGTGGTTGTAATGTGAGTAAATCAGAGTGGAGAAACTTTGTCTTTATATTTGTACTTGGTCATATTTCTCTCTGGGTTGAGTAATGCAATTTGCATTATTTCAAGTTGGGAAATGCCCACAAGGAAATTAACTTCTACATAAAGTTAGTTTTCTGCTTGTTGTATAACGTATTACCGTTTGTGCTTCAAGTGGGTTTTAAAGAGCAAAGATACCCACCCTACCTTTTCAGAAAGTGTGATTTTTGTTTCAGTGGGAAGTCAGAAGTACACAGTTAGCAAATGATGTCTCATTACAGCTTATCCATTGCTCAATATCCAGATCCACCACCATTTCTCCATAGTGTGTCTATTTTACAGACAAAGTTTACCATTCCCTGCTTTTATCAATAAGAATATGCTAGAAATTGGCAATATTCAGTACATGAGTGGTTTTTTGTTTGTTTTGTTTTGTTTTGTGTTTTTGCTTTTCTTTTTGTGGCGGGGAGGGAGGCAATTAGGTTTATTTTTATTTATTTATTTTTTAATAGGAGGTACTGGGGATCAAACCCAGGACCTTGTGCACACTAAGCATGTGCTCTACCCTTGAGCTATACCCCTCTCCCCTGATATTCAGTACAGATCTTCAATTTCAAACTGTGGAGAAATGTTTAGGTTTAATCAGAGTTAAAATAACCCACAAAATAGTTTCTTGAGGTGGGGGTCATGCAGCCTCTAGAATTTAGAGAGTATATTTTCTATAATTTCACATATTATCATATTTTGATAATTTTGAAATTTTTATAATTTACGTTTAGGAGCAACTTTTAGGATTTACTCCCTGAATCTAGAAAACTTATTTTTTAAGTAACAAACTGCAAGTGATTTATTTCTAAAACTTAGCAGATAAGGAAGTCTTAAGAGTCCATGCTTTTGTATTATGAAATTTTAATTTTTACTCTTAGAAAATGAGCATTGGAATGTGAATTGACTTTTGTCCATGCAGTCACCAACTATAGATTTCCTTGCCTTTTCTTTAAAGTCCCTCTTTACACACCCACCATTCTTCAAAAGGATTCTTATCTTTTTAAATGTATGTTCCTAGGGGGAGCTGAATTTGGACTGGGGAATAGGTGCTGTCCACAGGAGTATGAGAGGAAGGCCACTGGGGTTGTGTGAATGAACTCGTTGTCTCCTTTTAATCAGAATGTTACATTTGGTCCTATAGAAATGACGGACGTCTCTCAGTGTACTTCTGTATAATGGGAAGCTACAGTTTTAGTAGTTAAATTAGACTGGTACAAGAATACATCCTCTTGATTGATGATGTCTGTAAACGCCAGGCCAGAGTACTGGCCTTTTCCATTTTATTGTAAAAGTTGGAGGAATGTGGTTCTATACTTGCCTAAAGTGTTAATGACAGGCTGTTAGTATCTAGTATGTAAATGTCATTTTAAACTCTCTTTTACTAGTAGTTTAAAAGTTATTTAGTGGTATAAATTTGGCAAATATAACTCTTATCTTTCAAAGAAAATTTTGGGGTTTTTGCCATTAGAATTTATATAATCTAGGGAAGAATATAGCTGAGTGGTAGAGTGCTAAGCATGCACAAGGTCCTGGATTCAATCCTCAGTACCCCCTCAATAAATAAATAAACAAACAAACAAACAAACAAACCTAATTACTCCCCTCCAACCACACACAAGCAAATAAAAATTAGAATTTATATAGTCTTGCTCATATGACTTTTGTAACTGATTTGTTGGTTAAAAGTTACTTGGCCAAAAAATAAATAATACTTTAACTATTATGGGATGTGTTTTTTTTCCTCAGGGTTGCCACATAATGTTTTGGAAATATTAAGTATTCCAATACCTTTTTAAACATGGTTAATATTAAACCCACTTTATAGTAGGGTAGACTGAGTCACTAAACATGTAAAATATATTTTTTGAAGCCATACAGGTGAATCATTGAAAACAGAATAGAATCAACAGACCTCAAATACCCTTTTAAATATCCTATCAACAGGGAAAATCTTGTGGGTTACATAAAGATGAACTAGAAAATATTTAAGGAAGGCTGTTTGAGGAGGAAGGTAACAAAGGTGGGTAAGAGACTGCTGTTGGTTATAATTCTTTTCTCCTTTCTGTCTTTTAATATCTTCCAGGTAAAGAAGTTATTTAAGTCCATGTGTGTTCCTTATTTTTTACTCAAACTTGATCAAGCAGGTAAGATTCTGTTTAATATGTAAATTATATTTGCTGACTATATATTTTATTTAATCTGTTCTGCCAGGCTTTTATTTTTATTTCTTGAGATTTTTATTGCTTTTTAAGCTCTTACCAGTTGATTCTTCTTCTTGATCATTTAGACAGCACACTCCCCTAAGACTAATCATATTTACCTTTAGTCTTTACCTAGTTTATAGCCTTGGTATTATTCTGAGTTTCCTATTGTTAAAATCTTTATTTCTATTAACCTTGAGTCAAGTTACAGGTACAGTATTTGCTGGTTTTATGGTAACTATTATTTTTGTAAACTTGTCTCCTTTCTGGCAAGTCATATCAAGTAATATTTTAATTAAATATAAATTGAGATATATTTAGAAACTGTGGCAAGGACATATAAAGAGCAGGAATGACAAAGATCCATAAAAGGAGCCATTGGGAAATAGTTGTGTATGGCTGGAAATCCTAGGGAAGGAAAGGCTGGCAGAGTAAAGTGGATAGCCTCATCCTAGGACCATGAAAGATTCATCAGTCAAACATTATTAAGCATCTGATCGAGTGCCAAGCATCATCATTTCTATTGCAAAAAATGGGTCCCTCCAGGTCAGGAAACATAGAGAACTTTCATGTCTAGTAGCTTGGGGAAGCAGAGTCCTAAGCATTTATAGTCTCAGCGCAGTCCCCAAAGGAATAAAACAAAAAAGCTGGAGAGCAACATGGGAATTGGGGTAGAAGGCTCATTTCTAGAATCAGGAGGAAGGAGGTAGTTGTGGGGCAGGAAACTATTATTTGATGCTTCTAAAGAGAGATTCCTTAACACAGAACCGGATAATACCTGCCACTTTATTGAGTGCCTGCTGTTTCATAGGGACTCTGCTGGGTTTATATACCAAGTCACTAATCCTCACAAGAACTCTGAAAACAAGATATTATCTGTGTTATAGATGAGAAAATGGAGTCCCAGAGAGGTGAAATAGCTTCCCTGAAGTCATACAAGTAGATCTATAATTTGGACACAGGCCTGTCTAGTTACAAAGTCTACATTCCTTACATAATACCATGTTGTCTGTCTCTCCTAGTATGACCTTTCTATTCCTCCGTCAAGGAAGACTCTTGCCGCTAAACAACCAATAGTATGGGGAAGGAAATCCCAATAATTAAAATTTCATTTGGGCCAAAAAATGGCCTTTTAAAAATAAAAGTTTTTCTGGGAAAGTTAAGCCACTTGCAACTTGGTGTGAATTAGGGGGAGGAAAAAGTAATTGAACTAATAAGATAAAGCAAATGAACACATCCGTTAAGGATGGGAAAATTAAGGGAAGTAACATTGGAAGAGGATGGTCAGGATGAACATACTGTATTTGGGAGGCATAAGTCGGAAGGCAAGGAAGTTGGGAAAGGTGCCAAAAGGTGGATGTGAGGTCAGTAAAGGCAAGCGTCAGTACTCTAAAGTTTTAATTCTGGCAACAACGATCAGGTGGGACGCTCCTTCCCTTTGCTATGAAAGTGGCCATAGATTTGTAGATCACTGCTGGGAGCTCCCACTCACCTCTTGATAGAGTCCAGCCTAAGAAAACATGAAGTAGATGAGTTGGGATAGGTTGAAACTGTCTGTAGTTGAAGGATGGGAGCCTCTTACTAGATGAGAGAGCAGATGGTCCTCTGTGTCCTCCCTTTTTGCTTCATCACACACGAGAAGCTATCTTCTCATATCCATAGTCTGGGCAGCTTGTAGGGACAGATCAGGATTTAGAAAGTAAATCAGCAGTTCTCAGAATGTGGTCGGCAGACCCCTGGGGGTACCTGTGACCTTTGGGGGTCCTCAAGGTCAAAACTTTTTCATAATAATGTTGAGATGTTATTTATCATTTCACTGTTTTGACATTTTCATTGATGGTGCAAAGCAATGGTGGGTAAAACTGCTGGTGGCTTAGCCTGAATCAAACCAGGGCAACTAAACTATGCTAGTTTATATTATAGTCTTCACCATCACACACACAGTAAAAGAAAATGTCAGTTTTGCTTAAGACTATTTTTGATGAAGTCATAAAAATTATTAACTTTATTAAATCTCAACCCTTTGAGTACACATCTTTCTAATATTCTGCGTGATGAGGAAAGTATGTATAAAGTGTTTTGCTGCTTGAAGTACGATGGTTGTCTCAAGGAAAAGCGCTTGTGCAGTTAATAGTTTGAGTTGTAAACTGAACTAAGTGCTTTTTTCATGAAACACCATATTTACTTGAAAGTATGACTGACAGTCAAACTATGGTTATTCAGGCTTGGGTACTTGGTAGACGTTTCCCCCAAAATGAACACTTTCCTGCCACTTCAAGGAAAACAACTGACAGTGTTTGTTGCCAATGAGCTTTCACATGAAAATTAGAATTTGGAAGCTGTTATCTGCCATGTGAGCTCAATAGCTTTTCAGTAAAGACTTGTCTGATGAGGTTGGTGGTACTATTTATGAATGTAATTATAAAAACTGTTCTGAGTTGAAATATGTCAACATTTGGAAGATCTGCATAACTTAGTGAATGAATATTTTCTTGATAATCAGTGTCTGATCTTACAAAGTCATTCATGGGCGAAAGAGCCATTCAAAGTGTAGGACAGACCAATGGGTTTTAATGTGATAGAGTATAAAAACCTCATCCACATGGTTTCAGATTCCACATTGCACCTAACCTTTAATCAACTACCACTTGTTGAGTTTTGATATAGCATCAAAAAAGAATGTCCCCAATTATCTGAAAAGTCTATTAAATATTTCCCCTTTTTTCAACTGCTTGTCTTTGTGAGACTGGGTTTTCTTCATATGTTTCTAAGAAAACAACATATATCACAATAATATTGAATGCAGAAGCGGATATTAGAATCATCTTCTTTAAACCAGACACTTAAAAGAATAGCAAAAATGTGAAATAATGCCAGCCTTTTCATTTTATTTTTTTGTTTAGGAAAATACAGTTATTTTAAAGTAGGTTATGTTAACATGTAATGGGTCAGTTATTGTTAATTTTGGGAGAATTAACAAATATTTTTAAATGCCTGTTTTAATTTCTAATACAGTAAATATTGATAGCACTAACCCATATAAACAAAAGTTCTTTGGGGTCCTCAGTAATTATTTAAGAGTGTAAAGGGGTCTTGACACTAGAAGTTTGGCGCCACTTGTTCTGAGGCTAGTAGGAAGTGTGAGTGTTCATGCAAGCACTTTGGATTCTGTGAGCCTTGCTTGTCCCCAGCTTAGGAGCAACACGGTCCAACACGTGTTGGGCCTCAGGACCAGCCATATGGAAGAGATACATGATCTCGTCCCTGTCTGCAGGAAGCTTGTAGTTATGGAGCTGGAATTGCTGGTGTGAGCTCTAAGTGCTGGTTTCACGAACAGTCCTTATCTGTTTCTGCTTGGCTCCACAAAGAACCCTCCATAGGCATGCTTTTCATGCCAGTCTTGGCTCCCTAACCTTTCCAGTGCCTAGATCAGCGTAGATTCTCAAAGAGCCAGAGGGCCAACTGGTAGTCAGGGGCATTTGGTATAGAATCAGGTGGGTGCATTTATCCTATGACCATGAAGCATGATTAGTGAGTGCTTGCCATGCTAGGCTCGGTACTAGGCACTGGAAATACAGCAGAGAGCTAGACAGGTGTGCTGCCTGGTCTTACGGAGTTAACGTTTGTCTTTTCCCCAGAAAACCCCCTTTATCTTCCTTTGAAGTTGAGAGCCCGTGGCAGCCAGTGCAGTGTACCACCTAACTGGATTGGTAGTGGAGTGAGTGCCTGTGTTTGCAGTGGTATCCTCTCTCAAAGAAAATCAGGAAAGGGAGGCTATGCTGCCGGGAACCTCCCCTGCCACTCTGACATTTTCTTCTTCCTTCGTTTTGGGCTGTATTTGGAGCCTGTCTATATGAATAAAGGTTATTATTTGAGAACAACTGTCAAGATGATCTGAGGTCTATTGAGATTGGTATTGGAGAGAGGCAGGCGCTCAGGGCGGGAAGGCATGACATCAGTATCTATGTGTGGGCCATGGTGATGGTCAGAAATACTATCCTCCCTGTGCCAGAGGCTTATGCATGCTCTCCTATTTAATCTTCAGAATACCATCAGTGAGGAAGGTGGTGATGCCATCTTTGTTTAATGAGGAAGCAAGCATAGAAAAGTACTGCTATAGAAGATAGGTGGCTTCTAATGAACCCATTGGTAATTCCTGGTCCCTCCCCTCTGCTTCCTCTGATTCCCTCCTCAGAACCTTTCCTGACTCACTGAACTTGCCTTATGTCTTGTCTTAATGGTACTGATACCATGATAGGTGTTCCTGGAAGTGACCTGTGGCTATTGTAATTGGAGGTTGTGCAACCTGCCACCATGACAGCTGCATCTTAGCTCTCCCTGTGGACGAGCTGCACTCACAGGGCTGGTTGGTACATGAAGCCTCGTGTCTAGGCCTCAGTTGTCTGCCCAGGGGCTTTGATCTGAGCAACAGACAACATCAAGTTAATCATCTTAATCTGATCTGGTGGCTGCTGCCATTCTTCGACTGTCAATGTGGAAAGCAGATATAAGATCTGAGAGGACTTGTGTGACAGTTTACCAGAAGTGTGTATCTGGATGTCATGTGTTGTTACTAGCTCAGGGGTTCTGGGGTGTATCATCCTTGTCCCCTGGCTGCTTACAGAGAGCAGGCTTTAATGCCTTCAGCAGGAGGGAGAGGAACTAACATTTGAGTTATATTGGTGAACTAACATTCCCTTTTTAAAATTTTTTATTTTTTATTGAAGTGTAGTTGATTTACAATGTTCGTTTCAGGTGTATAGCAAGGTGATTCAGTTATACATATACATATATACATATACTTTCAGATTCTTTTCCATTAAATTACTATATAGAAAATAAACAACAAAGACCTACTGTATAGCACAGGGAACTAAAGTCAATTTCTAACATTCCTTTCTTATGCCAGGGTTTCACATCTCTCTCAGTTAATCCTAACAATGACCTTGTGAAGTTGCTGGATTTGATTCTGTTTTGCAGGTGAGGAAGCAGGTGCTCAGCATTTTCGTAGCTTGCTCGGGGTTGCTGTGTCAAGCCCAGGTCTATCTTGGCCCCAGTTGCCTCTTCAGGGATTGCTTTCCTTAAGAAAATAAAAGCCCCTAACAGGGAGAGGTACCCAGGCTAGCTTAGATCTCACCACTTTGGTACTGATGCTTATTCATTTAACAGATGTATTTGGGGCACCTATTTATGTGCCAAGCACTGGTAGGAGAAAAAAAGATGAAAAAGGCAGACTCTTGTTCTTTAAGCTCATTCTACTCATTTGAATCTGTCTCCCTGCTAAAGGCTGTGGGATCACAGAGTAGCCATGATAGGATGTTGGACAGGTGTTTTCCTGGCAGAAAAAGGTGGTAGGGAAGGAATTCATCATGGCTTGTTCATTGAGAGTGAATCTAGTATGCAGGGCCTGCAGAGAGAATGATGACAGATAAAAGTGGATATGTAAAGAGACTTTATCCTGTAGGAAATGGGGATCCATGGGAGGTTGTTCTGTTTATTTTATGAATGAGGCTTTTTAATTGCCAGATATACATTCTAGTAAATTATTCATTCTTTTCATTCTTTTAACAAATATTGGAAGGTCTGCTCTTATACATAAAGGATATGAGTTCTGCCTTTCATGGGGTTAAATTTTGAACAGTGTCTAATGTAACATATTGTTGATGGTTACTGTGAATAACTAACGTGTCAAAGGGGAAAATCCAAAGTCTTAACCATACTGAGGTCTTCCTAGATTTATACTATGCCTCAGGATGTAATGGTGATAAATAGTGAATATCTACCACGTTCTGAGCCCATTACATCTACTTACTCATTTAATTTCCACTGCCACATAAAGTGCAGGTAAACTGAGGCACAAAAAGGTAGCAGAACTTGCCTAAGGGCATGCCGCTTGTCAGCAGAAATGCCAGGTTAGGTGGCTTCCGTAACTATTGGGCCATACTGCTTGTCAGGAGAAAGCTAGATGAGGCTGTGGGATCAGCTCAAATATCCACAAAAGAGGAGAACTGGCCACATTTGGAGGCAGGAGGACTTAAATATTAAATTGTCCTGGATACAAGTAAGGAGAGGATATTTAAGGGATGTGGAATCCCGAAGACTGCTTGGAATTGGGATAGGTTGTGGGGCTCTAGTAAAAGTGATCTTTAGCAGAGGTAGAACCATCCTCATCCTTCTGAGGTTGCAATGAAGTCTAAGTGTAGAGAGCAGCTATGAAGAGGAGATGCAGGAGGGAAAGTAGGAGGTACCTGATGACCTTAAGCTTTAGGTGGTATGCTGGAGCTGGTCCTTACAACTTCAAGAGAGCCATGGTTAAATGGTCAGGAATTTTGCAAGCAAGTTGGTAGCTTGAAATCAGTCAAAGTGGGAGTATTTATACCACAGAAATTGGTAAATGCTGTAAATTAGGACTCCCCCCACCACTGCCACCTAAAGCTGGTTTACCTGTACACCTTAGACTCTCTTCTCATCTCCACTTCACTAACATTTGAAAGCATGCTGTAGTGCCAGTTGAATTCAAACCTCAAGTGAGTGCCTGCCTGCTATGGGAAAGGCTCTGTGCCAGGTACTAAGGATACAAATGAGTTTACTCATCTGCAGATGGAGGTAATAATACATATTCCAAAGGGTTATTAAGATGATTAATGAGAACATGTAAAGCTTCTGGCACAGAAGTGCTCAATAAGGGACAGACAGTTCTACGGGTGGCAGACATGTAAACAGACAGCTTTAATGCAGCCTGATGTAAGAAATAAAGGAGTGACTAATTCTGTGTTTGATCAGAGAAGGCTTTACAGAGATCATGGTCCCCCAAGCAGATTTCAGAGTTTTCAAGGTGGATGGTTCATGGATGAATTCTGACTTGGTTCTTGTCAGAAAATTAATGCTTTTTTTGTTTTTTTGTCCTTACAGCATGTTGCTTTTGCCTTATTTTAGCCCACACCTCACTATACATTATTGAATCACAAGACAAACAGTGGATTTGGAGATAGGCACACCTAGATTTATATCCTAACTCCAACACACCTGCTTTGTGAACTTGGGCAAGATTCTTAACTTCCTGGAATTTCTGTTTCTAATTTTATAATATGGGTGTAATTCTTGGATGATTTTGAGGATTAACTGAGAATGTAGGGGAGAGAGCCATATACTTACCTGCTTTGTGAGCCCCAAACTGAATCCAGTATACATTTATAGTTTCACTTCCCCTTGTGTTTCTGCATCTAATGCAAAAACACACCATTTCTTTCCTACTACTGTGTTTTTGTACATATTGCTGCCTCTGCTTGGAAAAATTCTTCTCAAGAGGTAGAACAGCATTGTGGTAAGAGTGGGTATCAGTCTCAGCTCTGCCAATTATTAGCTAGGTGATCATGGGCAAGATAATTATCCTCCCTATACCTCATTTTTTTTTCCCATAAAATGGGGGAAAGAATGGTATCTTAGTCATTGGATTTTGAGGATTAAATTAGGCATGTGAAGACCCAAGTTTATGCCTGGCACATAGTAAGACCTGAAAAATTCTTAGCTATGATTCCCACTCCCATTACTACTCCCTTTATTACTCCTCCAGATATGGTTCAAATATCACCTGCTTTGTGAAACCTTCCCTAATTTTCCCATGCTAATATTTGCTTCCTTCTTTGAAGCTGATGGACCAACACAGTTTGAGCACTTACTGTGTTCCGAGGCACACTCCTAGGCACGTTACAGATGTTATATTATAGATGTTATTTTATTTAGACCACCCAGTATGTCCTAATTTACTATTCCAACTACCCTCGGATTGATAAAATTCTTAAAGGTCAAATTCATTTTTATAGGAGGACTGAGATCTCTGACAGTTACCATGTAAAGACTTTTTTTCTTTCCTTTTTTTTTTTTTGCTTGCTTTTTGGTGGGGGGAGGTAATTAGGTTTACTTACTTACTTATTCTTAGAGAAAATGCTTGGGATTGAACCCAGGACCTCAAGCATGCTAGGCATGCACTCTACCACTTGAGCTATCCACCCTCCCCTCTTTCTTTTCCTCTTAGAAAAAGATGGAATCCACAGATTAACTAGTAATATCCCCATTGTACAGACTGAGTCTTTCAACAAGTGTTTATTGAGCAATTTCCAAGTGTGTGAACTGAATTAAGTGCTGGGAACACTGTGGTGAACATATATAATCCCAGTCCCTGCACACGTGTGGCTATTTACATTTAAATTAATTAAACTTAAATGAAATAAAAAACTCAGAACTGCCATATTTTCCAAGGATTAAACAAGGAGAAATCTAGTGGAGATGCTGGGGATCGAACCCAGGACCTCATACATGCAAAGCATGTGCTCTACCATTGAGCTACATCCCCAAGTGCTCTAGTTCTATCTTATTTGCTCAATAATTACATATGGTTAGTGTATATTAGGTTGAACAGTGCTAATGTAGAATATTTACATCATCACTGAAAGTTTTATTGAACTGCACTGTTCTAGAGGGGAAGGCATTGATCAAATAACCATAAATAAAAATATAACTGCCATTGTGGTAAGTACTAATCGTAGAGAATACCATGGTAACACAGGAGCATTTCATAGGGGGATTTGGTCTATGTGACCAAGACATATTTGAACCAAGATTTAATGAATAATTGGGAGTTAGCGAAGTCTGTGGTTAGGTAATTAAAGAGACTGAAAAAAGGCTAATGGCCAGGGCATAGAGAGGAGGAGAGGTTTAGGTGAGATAAAAGAGGTAGAAGGACCACAGAGGACCTTGTAAAAGAGGATGAGGAAGCTGAGGGCCTGAGTAACTTGACTCTCTAATCAGTGATAGAACCTAGATTTGACTTAAGTCTATTTTGCAAAATACGTATATTCAAATGACTTTGCCTCTGTAATGATCTCCTCTCTCTCCTTTCCTCTTTGGAAATCACCAAATTTCCCTTTACTAGATTATTTCTTCAGCATAAAAACATGCTATAATAATTTCTTTCTCAAACAAAACAAAACCATAAAACTTTCCTTGATCCTACATCTGTCTTCAGCTATTCCCCCCCCTTTTTTTTTCTGTTTTTATAGCAAAACTTGAAAGAGTTGTCTATACTTACTATCTCTATGTTCTTTTTTTTTCTGTTTCTTGTTGAACCTCCTCTGCTTAGGCTTTCTTTCCCTCTGATCATTTTCAATAAAATCAGCAGTGACTTCGATGATTCAGTCCTTATCTTGCAGGATTTCTCAGCAGCACCTGATGTAGTTGATCTTCCTCCTTTTCGGAGCACATCTTCCTTGAGACACCGTATTCTCCTGCTTTTCCTCCTACCTCCCTCCAGCTCCTTCTCAGCCTCCTTTGCTGGGCCTTCTCTTTTGCTCTTTGCCAGGTCTCAGTACTGGACCATCTTCATTTCTCTAAATATGTTAACTTACTAGGTAATTTCATCTAGTCCCATGGTGTGATGGTTAATTTTATGGTGCCCAGTTGTCTGGTCAGACACCAGTCTAGATGTTGCTGTGAAGGTTTTTGGTTTTTTGTTTTTTTGGGGTTTTTTTGGTGTGATTAATATTGAAATCAATAGACTTTGAGTAAAGAAGATTATTTTGCATAATGTGCTTCAGCCTATCAGTTGGATGGGCTTAAGAGAACAGATTGAGGTCTCCTGCAGAGGAAGGAGTAGTACCCCCAGACTTGCCTTCAGACTCAAGAGTGCAACATTAAGACTGATGGAATTTCCAGCCTGCTGGCCTGTCCTGTAGGTTTCAGACTTGCCAGCCCTCACAATCCTGTGAGCCAGTTTCTTAAAAGAAATCTCTCTCTCTTTTTTCTACACACACACACACACACACACACACACACACACACACACACACCCTATTCTATTTATCCAGAGAACCCCAACATTGTATACAATGCAATATATATGGTATTAAGTATCTTTTATATTTGACTTCCAGTTTTTATTTCTAGCCCTGCCTTCTCCCCAAATTCCAGATTTGCATACCAACTACTTACTCAACATCTCAATTTGGGTAACAGTAGGTCTCTCAAACCACACTGTGGATTTGTCCCAAACTATTGCTTTCCATCTCTCCCATCCTCATCTTTTCCCCCTGGGTGTTCCCTCTCTTCATTAAGGAGTGTCCGCATTTACCCAAACGCCAAGGCCAAAACTCTGGCGTCATCACTGATCCTTCTTTCTTTTACATCCCTCATTCTGTCCACCTGTAAAACTTATTAGCTTTTCTTCAAATGTATCTTCTTGCTTCACTAATCCAAACCTTCATCCTCTCAGCTTGGACCACCACAGTAACTTCCTACCTGGTTTGTGTTCCTCCATTCTAAGTCCCTACCCCCTTAGTCTCTTCTCCACAGAACAAAGCTCTCCTTTAAAGATTCAAACTAGATCATTTCCTGCTCCTCCCTCAAGATACTTTGGCTCCTTATCACACTTAGATCAAAATCCAAAGTCCTGATTATGGCCTTTGGGATCTGACCCCTGGCTACTCCTCTGACCTTACTACCTACCACCTTCTTCCTCACTTGCTGAGCTGTGGACACACTGGTTCCCTGGCAGATCCTTGAACAAATCAGGGGGCTCCCAGTTTAGGGCTCTAGTACTCCCTGTTTCCTCTGCTTAGAAAGATTTCCTCCTTGTAAGTCTTACTCCCTCATTTCACTGCGATCTCTGCTTAAGTGCCTTATACTTCAGTCTTTCGTGACCTCCCTACGCAACTTTATTTATCCTTTAGGAGACAAAAAGTATTTTTATTCCCCCTGTGAAGGAGAGCAATGAAATGAAGTGGTAACTACCAGGCTTGGGCACATGGGATCATGGAAGGCTTTTTTAAATGGGAAAACTATATTATGTATTATTATGGGAATGATCAAGTAGAGAACAAGAAAACTGATGATGCCAGAGAGGAAGGCTGATTTGAGGAGTGAAGTTATTGAAGACTGAGAAGGCAAAAAAAGATGAAAATCTGCACACAAGTGGAGGAGTTGGCCTTCACTGAAACAAGAGTGAAGGCAGAGAATATGGCAGCTGGGTGGTTGAGATGGAAATAGGAGGGAGTTCTGTCTAGTTGATTCCATTAAAGTAGAAAGCAGGTCATGAGCCAATGACAAGGTGTAGGAAAGTGTTGACTTAAAGAAAAACACACAACATAAGAGCTGGGCATTTAGGCAGAGTGGGTATAGCTCAGTGGTAGAGCACATGCTTAGCATGCACAAGGTCCTGGGTTCAATCGCCAGTACCTCAATTAAAAATAAAATAAAATTCCACTTCTAAGCGTTGTGAGTTTAAGTTTTATTCAGGGTCTTACTGAAGACTGTAGACTGGAGACAGCTACTCAGCTCTGAGGAGCTGCTCTGAAGAGGTAGGGGAGAGGCCAGTTTAATTATGATATATATGATTTTTTTTCTTTTTTTGGCTAGGAAATATGCACACTCAAGCATACATCTTGGTAAAAGTTTACTGCTAATCACAAAGAACCGATACCTCAAGTTAATTATTCAGTGCTTATCTAAATATGGGAAGACACAAAGATCTGGGGTCATTTTCATTCTTCCTGAGATATGCATCTAAGGGCCTGTTTATCCAAAGCACAGAGGGCCTAGTCCTGATTGCATCCTGAATTCCTCTCAGGTCAGTGAGCAACTGCATTGGATTAAGACTTAATCCTGCAGAACTGGGTGGTGTGTGTTGTGGAGGGGGAAGTTTCCCTTCCAATATATTCTGAGATTTTGTGGCTAGACTAACACTAAAATTGACACAAGACAGATTAACAGGAGGAAGAAAATTATTCTCCTGTTCTCCATTTTAATTCATGCACATTGAGATCCCATAGAAATGGGACCAAAGCAGGCAGCTTCTAGACTTTTTAGACAAAGAAACAATACATGTGTGAAGAATTGACAGGACAGAGGAACTTAGGTTTTGGGTGCCCAGTTATTGAAGCATATAAACAGAGGACATGGGGTAGTAAATTAAAGAAGCAACAAGGTTTGTCTATGTAGACTTACTGGCCCTGAGTTGCCTATCTTTTGCAATAAGGCTGTGCTACCTCCAGATGCAGGAAGTGCACCTTTCACATGAGTGACTTCTTCCCTGCTTTCAGGGAGACAGGAGGGTCAGAGTGTCCCTCTTGCACTGACCGTTTCTTAAGTAACTTTAATTCCAAGTAATCAATTTGCATTAAAGCACATTTTAGGACAGCCTAACCTGGGCCCCAACATGAGCAATGCTCTTTGTTTTTGTTTGTTCACACTGTGTTAGAGGTTTGGAAAAAGAGGAATAAGTATAAAATAGTCACTCTGGAAATTGGGAAAACAAATATACCAGAGATGCAAAGGACTGCTGGGCAGCTTTGGGGACACATTGAGGTTTGTGATCTTGACTTTAAAGTGAAATCACTTTTAATTTCTATATTTTCTCCAGCAGTGTATTCTGGCTGTAGGGTACAGAATATATAGACATCTAGGCTTATCAAAGATGTTCCTTGCTGAGGCTGGAGGGCATAGCTCACTTGGTAGAGTGCATATTTAGCATGCATGAGGTCCTAGGTTCATCTCCTGTACCTCCATTAAGTAAATAAAGCAAACTTAACTACCTCGCCTTTCAAAAAAAACCAAAGAAAACAAACCCACAAAGATGGCCCTTGCCAAGTCAGTATATAATAGGGGAGTTTGGACTTTATTTTGAGGTTCCTAGAGAGCTACTGGAGGTTTGAGCAGAGAAGATTTGGGTGTCAGAAAGGTGGTTCCAGCTTAGTATGGTGTATATGTGTCTGAGAAAGGCTTATTGAGAAACAGTAGTTTTAATGCATTAGGACCCTTGATCAAAAACGCCTTCATAGACCTGTTAATAATGTGCTTAAATGACAGCTCAGGAACATAGAGAGTCTCTCCCAACATTTTCTGCAAATTTACTATATATAACAGGTTCTCAGTGGACAAGATAAATCAAGCAAGGGTTTGCCTTCCCAAAACTCTCTTGGATTTAGATGATTTGTGATTATTTTTAGGTGTTTGGAGACACAGAAGAGGAAAAGAATGATAAACACTGGGTAGGAATCAGGACAGTCCTCCTGAGGAGGTGACATTTTAGATGAGCTTTGAAGGAGTAGGCCTTTAGCGAGGGAAGATAATTCTAGGCAGGGGGTATAGCATGAACCCAGTCAAAAGATGTAAGATGTATGACTAGAACAAATGCTGCATGATGAGAAATGGTGGGACATGAGGCTCTTCTTCCATTAACAAGCAACTATGTAGAATTAAACAGTTTTCTGTATTTCCTGACAAGGGTAAGGCATCTGGACCCTGATCTGTAGTAAGACTGGTTTGAAAGGAAAGCGAAGTTTTTTTTTTAATAGTGATTTATTTTTCAGACTTAAAAAAAAAAAACTACATGAAACTACTCTAGGGATTTGTGCTATAATCTGATCACTTCAGGATAGTGTGAAGTCAAGGAGGGGAGGGTATAGCTCAGTGGTAGAGTGCATGCCTAGCATGCCAAGGTCCTGGGTTCAATCCCCAGTACCTCTATTATAAATAAATAAACCTAATTACCTACCCCCTCCAAAAAACAAAAGAAAATGAAGTAAAGGGGCCACACCTTAAAAAAAAAAAAAAAAAGAAAGAAAAGAAAAGAAAGAATAATGTGAAGTTAAAATGCCTTACCTAGCCTTTTCTGGAATGCCATTAGAAAATATCAACTGTGGTATCACTGACCTGTCTGTCATACAAGGCTGTTAGGAGTCAATCCTTATCATTTGTTTTTAGTACATTATTTTAAGTTAAATAATTTTAAAGTCCCTCTGTATCCTAAAACATGCTTTTGAAATGTTTTTATATATTTTTAAGACTGTGGACTTATGAGCCTGGTTCCTGGATTGTTATTGTATAGGCTAAATGAAATAAGACATGTAAAATGGTTAATACAAAGCTTGGCACAGCTGCCAGGAGTAAATGCTAAGTTTTCTCCCTTAATCCCAGCTTTCTTTCCCTCACATTTTTCATTCTTCCGTCCTTAAGTCCTCTTGTTTTCTAAACACCTGTATGCTAGACCCATACTCTGTTCTAAGGACCCTGGAATAAGGTGAAGCATACACTCACATAACCACTAAACAGGGAGACTGTTAGTTTAGCGTGTTGTAGGGGAACAAAACTTGTCATCCCCAAATGTGTCTCTTTGGCTTGAGGCTTATTTGGGGCCGATTACTTTTAAGAAACAAAAGCTCAGTAAGAACTTTTTACCTTCTCCCCTTAACCTAAAGGGCCTCTTCCAGGAAGAACAGCTATCACCATAGAAAACTAAAGTATAACATGAAATAGGTGTGGTAGACCGGGGAACTCAGCAAGGCCTGTTTGATCAAAGTCCTCTTTGGATCCCATTGTCTCTGCATGGCCCAGCAAACATTCATTTATCAAACATTTGCTCACTTTCATCTTCCTGTAAATTACTTCCTCCCCTTTGAAGTCCCAAACCCTTAACTTCTCTTTCTCTCGGAAGGTATATAAGCTTCAATTGCCTAAACCTTACATTCTCATGTTGCTCCCCATGTGTGTAATTAGATTTGATTTTCTCCTATTGATGTTTCTTGCCAATTTAATTCTTAGACCAGATAGAAGAACCTAGGAGGGTAGAGAAAAGGTTTTTTTCCCTCCCCCACAGTCTGCGGGGGTGGGAGGTGTGTGTGTGTGTGTGTGTGTGTGTGTGTGTTCACACTGCACCAGGCCTGTGACTTGCACTGGGAAGGGACTCAAAGGAGCAAATCATGGCTTCTCGCTGCCTTGAGAAACCAGGAACCCTTTCGCCTGAGCATGCTTCAGTCTGGCAGTATCCAGAAAAAGAAGTGTGAAAGACATTCATTTATTTATTTATTCAGCAAATAGTCCTTGCCACCTACTAGTGCAATGTGCTGAGTAAGATGATGAATAAGAGCAGGAAAGTATGAGAGCATGTGGCTGGCTTGGTCAGCTAGCTGCAGCTATCTTGGCATGGCTGGAGTTAAACATACTCTCTGTTTTCCTTAAAACAAGTATGACAAACCAAAAATTGAGTGGGATAAGGAGGAAGTACTATGAATCGAAGTTATGTGTTGGTGAGAATTAGTCAGGATGGACTAGATGATAATTTTCAAAGCTTGATCACTTCCTTTAGGGAATCGCCAGACTGACTAATCCATTCCCTTAGGGCAGTGGGTCCTACACTGCTGTTCACTGGAATCATCTAGGGAGTTTTAAAAAACTCAGATGCCCAGGTCGCACCCAATACCAATTATATCAGAATGTCTGGGGGTGGGAGCCAGGCGTCAGTATTTTTAAAGATCCTCGCGTGATTACAATCCGTAGCAAAGTTCTGGAGTCACTGCCTGAGGGCATAGTCTATTTGTTTTTTCTTTCTTTCCCCTTTTTTAATAGTCCAGTTTTATTCAGTTAAGACACACTCTTGGTTCTGGTTCCAAACATTCCTTAAATGGTTTTTGCCCCTTTCTGGGGTTGGGGGCGCTGTGAGCAGGAAGAGGATGTGCTGTCACCCAATTAGGAGATCCCACTTTGCTAAGTCCATCAGCGTAGTTGCCAAGGCTGCACGAGGAGTGGATTTTTGCTTTGTCATTCTGACTCTGGCGGTTCGCCCGCCCATTCAGAGGAGGGCGTGGCTTCTCGTAGCCACTGGGAGCCCGCAGCCCTTTCCCCTCAGTCTGCTCCAGTCCCGCATTGCATCGGAGCTGAAGGTGGTGAGACCGCTGAAGCAGCGCCGGATTCCCGGGAGCTCGCGTTCGTGTAAGCTTCGGTTCAGTGAAAACGGAGGGAGCCCCGAGCGTTTAGGCTGTGAGCACGCTGGGGCCGAGAGCATCCGCCGGTCGGGTGCCGGTTGAACGCTGGGGACCGGGAGAGGTTTGAAGGCGTGTCTGAGCAGGGGTGAGGCTTTTCTACGGCAGGTGAGCTTCCCGGCGGCGTTTATTGTTTTGCTCGGGTCAGTGAAAGCTGAGCTGTGGTAAATGAGACCGGCCCCCTGACGGCTGGTGGTTTCCTTCCTCTAGCTCTTCTGTATAGAGACGATTTGCAGAATATCGGAGAAAATGGGGTTTTATATCATTTCCCAGTGCCCGAGTCTTGAGATGTAGGTATCAATGTGATGAAGAGATTAAAAGACTCATCATCAATGAGAGTATAACGATTTAAGGATGCCTTTCAAGGAATTTGCACACCATTGAATCCTCAGAAATCATGAGAGGTCTCCATGTGTTCAAGTGGGGAAACCAAGGCTCAGACTCATGAGACTTTCCCCAGGCTGTTAAACAAGACAGCTAAGAGGAACCGGTGCTTATCTCACTGTATCAGGCGGAACAGGGAAGGGGTTAAAGGCTATCCCACACTGCCTGGGTGGAATCCTGGCTCTGCTATTGACAATAACTAGCTGCTTGAGTTTGAGCAAGATCACTTTTCTGTGCCCCGGTTTTCCTATCTGTGAAATGGACCTGATAGGACCTACTTCAAAAGGGTAGTTTGTGAAAATAAAGTGTTAATATATGCAAAGCACTATAGAAGCATTCGCTGCTGTATTATTATTATCAAACAACTACACTTTTGAGTGCTTGTATGGATTTTGTCTGATGAATGAGCCTGATACCAGTGTAACTGGAGTCTATTTTTACTTCTCACTGACTCATTCTGTACCTGAGTTCACCCATTTGTAAAACTGGACCAGCTGCACCCGGCTTGTCATGTAAGGTGTTGATGTATTATCTTAAGGTTCTTAAATAAAAACACCCTAAGTAGGCAGAGTGTTCTTAATTTTGCCCCATGGTTTCAAATTTCAAAGAAGCACTGGAAGTTGGTTTTTGGCATTCTGTACAGATGCAGAGTTCAAAGGCAGATTAAGTTGGGAGGTGTTTTGTAAGAGCTGAGATAATTGTGCCTTAAGCTTCCTTTTAAAGTTCTGGGTCTACTGGAAAAGTAGGACGTCTATTTCAGCGAGACTAGCTCGTCTTCGAGTCGGGCCGGAACCCTGGCGTTTGTAGCCGGCCCTAGGCCCGGTTACCAGCCAGCGTGCAGGTGCGCCGGGTGGGACCCGAGCCGGTGGCGGGCCTCGGTCGAGGTCGGGGATGGGGCTGGTAGGGATGCGCTGGGCGGGCGGCGGCGGCGGCGGCGGCGCGGTCCGGTCCCCGGGGGAGTGCAGTTGGGGACGCGGAAGCCCCGCCCCGCCCCGCCGCGCACTTCCCGCCGCGGCCGCGGGCGGAAAGACTGACCGTCCCCCTCTGCTTTTGTGCCACAGAGGACGGGCGGGGCCTCGAGCGAGCGCTCTCCGAACTGACCTCCGAAACCGACGTACCCGTTGTGTTCGTGGGAAGGAGAAAGCTAGGCGGCCATGGTCCGACCCTGAAGGTGGGTAGGGGGGCCTTAACGTTTCTTTCACCCGCCGGAACTTGGGAAGGGGCTCCTCGAGCCGGTGGTCGTCTTGGGCCCTGCTATCAAATCCCGGGCAGTTGTGAGCGAACCTCCAAACGGAGCACAGCCTTAGAAAACGACGGAGAAACGCGAGGGCCAGCTCACGTGGTTATCCACGTTGGTGAGACATTTCAGAACTGGGAACCTTGCAAGGGCATATGTACCTATTGTCATCTTTTAAAATAGGTTTTAAAATTGTCCTTTTCTTTCTAGTTCCCTTCCTCTTTTCCTCCCGATAAATCTAAGTAACAAAAATTTTTAGCATCGGTGTAAACTGCTTAAAGTGAGTTTTTTAGGGAAGTATTGAGAACAGTGGCTCAGGAAGTGCTTATCTTTATCCAACTCTAGCGTCTTCCTCTTTAGTTCTCAGGGAGGGAAACCCAGAAACCCTAGGCTCGGGGGAGAGCAACCAGTAAGCTCCTAGAATGAGTTCATTTCCCTTTAGGTGTCTTTTTTCTAGCCCAGAGTTAACAGCTGGGTAGAGGGAAAGGCGAGAAAGAAATCTTTCCTCTGGCTGGTGGCGGGGGCGGGGTTGCAATCTTCCCTTAGGACCACCCACGAAGGGTGGGTGGGTCATGGTCTAGCATATGGGCCAGGCGATGGTAGGCTGGGTACGACATGGATAATGTTCTACATCAGGTGTGGTTTCCAGGTTAGAGCCTCGTAATATCTTGATACATCTCCTTTAAGTTTTGCTGATGATTTTTTTTGTCCTCGTCCTTTTGTGTCTGTGTAATTTTTAAGAAATGTCACTCATACTTGAACATTGTCTTCTAAGGAGTGAGCTTGAGGTCTCAGGAAAATGTAAAAATGTATTTAGATGTGTGCATCTTTAGGAAGGGTATAACACTTTGCACCTTCGTTTACTATTTCTATCTTCTAAAAGAATCTTATTTACCATTTTGAAGAAAGGGTATGGGGAATGGAGATAGACTTCAAAGACAAAAACAGTAAATTGATGGAAAATAATTAAAGGAGATAAAAAAGGTTTTTAGCTTGATATAAAGTATATTGTGTTATTCAGACCTTTAGTTTGCAAGTAGAGACAGTTCTATCAATAGTCCATCCTGTCTGATCTCGTTTCTCCACCTGTGTCATAAATTTGCACTTAAAAAGTTGTATAGGCATTTGATCTTTATATAAATTCTGTAGACGGTCCTGGTTTTAACACCAATCGGAGTAAAAAAGATCACTTTTTATAAGCTTTGCACCCACTTTATTTATTGATAAGATCTGATATTTTCAATGCTATATGATCATAGTTAATTTCAGACATCTAGTGATGTGAATGAATGAAAAGCATGTCAAGTTATAATTAAAATTAAACTATTAAGCACATCTCTTCTAAGTAAATTTACCACTCTCCTTTCTATCATTTATCTTTGGTTTTTAATGAATACTAAGAAATGAAAGAAGACAAGAAGATAAGGAGTACTGCTTTGAAATATTTGTGAATTCCCAGCCAATTGTTGCACACATTTGGGACTAAATGGTAGGTTCTGAAATTCTTTAGGGAACATTGGGTTTGAGTGGAGAAAGGCATTTATTTAGTGGAGAAGTGAGTGATTATAGGATTAGTGTTATAATCCTGAAGTTGGCACCTTAAAAAAGGTTAAGATTTCCTACTTCAGCTGCAACATAAATAATGGAGAGGGAGCTCATTAAAATGTTTGCTTTTCCTTTCTCCTCTCAATGTTGTTTCTTCCGTTGTCTTCCTTAATAAACAACAGCAGCCTCAAAACCTACCTTGCTTTCACAGTGTGCTGTAGAAGACAAAGGTGATCCTATTGGAAGGAACTGATAAATTTAGATGACTACCTACAGGACGAAGGCTTTAAAGAAGTATGTTTCAAAGAACTGTAGTCTGTGCACCACCTGCACAGAATCCCCTGGGGTGCTTGTTAAACATGCATGCCTGGGCTTTTCCTGAGATCTTGTTCATTGAAGCCTCTGGAAGGGGCTAGGATCTGCCTTTTCAACAAGCCCCCTCAGTAATTCTTAGGATAAATATCACATCTGAGACTCTAATGTATAAGGTAGTTTGGTCACGATCAGTTGCTAAATAATTATAATCGAGGAAAACCAAACAAGACTACTCTTTAGTGCCTAAAAGATATTAGTTAGAAGAGAGCAAATAGTAACTCAACAGGTGAGTAACACTTTGTATCTGAATAGGAAAATGGGAAGTTATGCTATCTTTGGCCAGGGCTTGTATGTCCATGTGTGAAATTGGAACTAGTGTGTGAATAAATTCTTAAGAACTGTAAGTAGAGTTCCTACTGCACAAAGACATACACTTCCATAAAAATTTTAATGAGAATAAGTTTGCAAAATTTCTTACAGGGATCCTCTTTTTTATGTAAATCAGTGTCTCCAGGATTCCAGCATTTTGAAACCAGTATGAAATGAAATGAATTGGTGGTATTGAGAGGAAAAGCAAAGTGAGTGAAAAAGTGCTTCTTGGAATATTAAGTGCCAGGCATGGTTAAGACTTCAGTAGTTTGAGGTAATAGACTTGGGAGATAAGACTAAAACTTGCAACATGGGGTTTAATTTCTTCCAGGTAATAATAGGGATGATGGACACAAAGGAGTACGTGATTCACATCCAAGTGAATTATGGAGACAGTGTGGGAGGAGCTTAGGGGTAACCAAGTTTTAGTCAGGCTGGGGGCCCCACACTGGGGGCAGATAGAGGGGTGTGTGTGGGGGGGTTAGACACTGAAACAAAGGCAGGGCTCCTTTCAAGTCTAACTTTTAAACTTACCAGAAACCAGATTCTTAACTGAATAGATACGAGAAAATGAGTAGTAATTTAATAACTCTCCAGCCATTCCCTTTCCTTCTTAATACTCTACCAAAACTGGCAGAAAACTTGATTTCTTTTGATTCTTTCCTCTGAGGTAACCCCTTCTGCGGAGATTAGTAGTGTGTGTGCTTTTTGGCCTAGTTGTTAAGGTTGAGGCCTAAGGAGAACTGAAGGACTGCTTTGGGGATGAGGGAAGTGACTGGATTCTGGTTTGTGTAAGAAGGCAAGGGATAAGGACTCATGAGGTTTATAAGAGGCAGATTGTTAGGAATGCAAATAAGTTTGTCTGGTGCTGATTCTGTAGTAAAATTTTTCCTAGTTGTGAATCTGTGTTGAGACCAAGTGCTTCTTCCTCCTACCTAAACCAAGTGACAACACCAAGCTCTTCTTTGCTGGGTGTCTATTCTTTTACAGTAGTGTCACTGTTCTGGTCCTGGCTTCGAATTTCCTCTCATCTTCTGTCTGTCCATTTACCCGGCCCTGACTGTCTCCCACAGAGGTGCCTACCGCCTCTGTTACCTTTCGCCTAGGCTACTTCAGGTCCTTATTTCCTCTTGCCTAAACCACTTCAGTGGTCTCTGACTGGCCACCTGCATCACATTTCTCCCCTTCAAGTCCATCTGCTGCACAGTCGTCTTCCTGATCGCTTCCTCACTGCCCCCAAATCTGCTCCCAGGTTAAAGTGCACCTTCCTTGGGTTAGTGTTCTGTGTCTTCCAGGGTCTGGCCCCAACCTGCTTTTCTGGTTATCTCCTCTCCTCCTTACCTTCTGGAAGCTTGTGGGAATATTGTTGCAGCTGTAGTCCCTAAAATGTCCTTCCTTTGTTCTGTTCTTTATTTCAATTCCTGACTTCTCTTTCCTGCTCAGACCCACTTTTCCAACTGCCTGCCAGTTTCAGAGTACAAGGCCAGATTAGCCCATTCTTTCCCTCCTCTGTGCTCCCACAGCACTCCCACAAATCCTTATCTCTGGAAAAAGGGGGACCTTACCAACGATAAGGTTTTCGTTTACATATCAAAAGTGGAGTTAGACTTCTTTGTGCCTATGATCCCAGTTCTGTTCAGAGCTCAGCAGATACTTAAATGAACATGCCTCTTAATGATAGTAGCTATTACTTGAATGTCTACTGTGTGCTAGCCTCCAAATGCTGTAGTACCTAGTTGGTTGAATCCTCACAGCAGTCCCAGAAGGAAGTGGTATCATCCAGTTTTACAGAGGAGCAAATGGAGGCCCTTAGAATTTAAGAAATATGCCCAGATGACACAGCTAGTAAGGTGGCAGGGCCAGGAATGGAGCCCAGGCCTGTCGGTATAGTTCACTCTGGTGTACTCACACTTCTGGCACTTGGCTTTATGTTATCACCATGAGGATATGTGCCTGATCTCCCAGGGTGATTGTGTGCCCATGATTCAAGGCTGAGCCCATGCAAATCTTGGTATTCCTAGCATAGCTCTGGCAAATTGGCATGCATGCATAAGATGCTTGCTGAATGGAACTGCATTCCTTTGTGCCTACCAAACTGTACATTCCTTTAGCACAAAAATGATTTGTTTTTGTATCTTCCATGTGTTTTCTGAACATCCTGTATGCACTCAGTAAGTATTTGTTGAGTGAATGGATAATGGTAGGGCCCGAGGAGACTCACTTCCATGAGGGGTTTAGCTGCAAGGTGTCTGATTTTGTGAAGGTGGACTGTCTCTTTCAGGGATTAAGCCCTACGTTGCTCAGGAGAGAGCCTGGGCAGTATATAAAGCAGTTCGGAGCAGCACTCCCCGCCTGCAGCAGTTTGTGTGTCTGTGTCGTGGTCAGCTGAGAAAAAGGTCATATTACATCTATTTAGCTATTGCTTATTGAGCCACCTGTATTTTTGACATTGCGCTGGGCCCTGTCTGTTATCTCTAACATAAGTCTGTAGGGCGATGTATATATTTTAAAAAACATTTGTCAGCAGATGTTTGTCTATGATTTTTACAGAGTCACAACCACTCTGTATGACAGAGAGGAAATCCAATAGACTCGTACAAATGAGGAAATTCGAAAACTGTGAAGGAAGCAAGTGGAAACTATAATAAAGCACTAGTTTTAATTTTAGCCCAGGCCTCCAGAGCTGAGTTTTTTCAAGGCTACCTCCTTTAGAAGACCAATACCCAGTGCTTTTCATCCCCAGTCCATCAAAAAACGAAGCTCCTGGTCAGTGCCAATTTCTGAGGTGTCACAGGAGAGTTGATAATGGCTCCTATAACCTGAAAGGTTCTGTTCTCTTCATCTCACACCTTTGTTTATGTTCCTTCTTGAGACTTGGCAGGTCAGCCAGCGCTCGGTTTTCTGAAGTGTCAGTTAAGTGTATGACTTGACCACAGAGCAAGGGCAGAGGTTTTATATACTCTAAGGTATTTCAGTGCGTGGGTCTAAATTATTTTGTGGGACTTGACAGTCATTTTGTCTTTTACTTCAACTAACAACAAAGGCTTCCTATTTGAATAGAGCAGTTATTCAAAGCCTCTTTTGGATACCAAGTTTTTCAAAGAATCTGTGGAAATCTAAGGAGCCATTCATGAGAAAAACATACATAAAGAATTTTGCATATAATCTCAGACTCTTCGTGACCTGCTGCAGAATACCTAGTAGAGTGGTTTACCCTTCAAAATACTATACATACTTCCATTAGTTGAAATCTTAATAAGCTTTAAAATTACATGGCAGATTTATTTTCACTGGTAGTATAATGAAATACGTTTCTGTACTCCTTATGGATTTAGCCTTTAAAATATTTTTCTGTTCCCAAAACAACATCCAGGAGTGAAGCTACTAGTTTGTATACCTTTTTTTCTGTTTAGAGTCTAATGTTTTATTAATAATTTGCTATCTTTGGGATACTGATGATGTATTAAGTACCTACTCAATAGTTGAAAATATTGTCAGAACCATCACATAATTCTCATTCAATACATACAGTAACTTTATAATGTAAGTAGTAATATTCCCACCTTACAAACGAGGAAACACTAATAGCTAATAGGTCAAGATTGGAACTCAGGTTCGCCTCCTTCCACTGTCTATGGTCTTCCCAGAAACTCATTTTAAAAACACACAGATACCTGCCTTGATCATAGCAAAATTTGCCTTTAATACTGAAAAACCAAACAAAGCAAAAATGCACATACAAACATAAAAACCTTAAAGGAAATTAAGATGAAAGAGAACATAAACCTAACATCCTGATACTCCAGCAGATCAAACTAGGCTTTCACCATGTCTCTTCACAGCTGAGTGTTCAACAGATACCCTGGCAGGATGAGAGGAGAATAACTGCTGGAACAGAAAACTGTAGGGAGGCAGCTAATAGCAGGATAAGTTTATCTGTCAGAGTGTGAGACTTGAAACTGACTTGTTCCTGGCTTTGGCTGAAAGTCTCTTACATATCTATTTGTTGTAGATTAATCGGGCAATAATAACCCTACTAGAAAAGATAGAGGATCCTGTGTAACCTCTTTTTTCATTTGATTGTAGAGAGACCCGTAACATCCATCTATCCCATCATGTTTGTGTTGAACATGGGGTGTGGTTTGTGGGAAAGAGCTTAAGAATTCTTTGAATGAATGAATCTCTGAACTCCTAGCAAAGGAAATGAAAAATAATTTCAGAGAAAAAAACTAAAGAAAGGAAGAAAGGAAATGGAGGGCCATACGGAGCCTTTGGCAGCAACTCCTGAATGAGGAAAAGAGGGGAGGGGAGGCGCTAAATTATCTTGGAGGCCAAGCTGTGTCATGGGGTCCTGAGCTAGTCTTACTGCATGAAAAGGGTAGACTTTAGTGATTTCTTTAAAATACTTTGCACTCTTGCTCTCTGTTACAATCATAGAGAAAGCAGGTTGTAGAAGAACTGAAATTATGTATTGCTGTGCATGCTTTTTAAGCTGCATTTATATAATTATTACTAGTAACTGGATGTAGGGTTAGAAAATCACTGTTCAGTAACCTAAGGATTCACAAGTGTAGAAATCCTGTTCTTTACATGATGAGGGAAAAGCACAGATTTTTACTTTGTAGCAACACCTAAACCTTGTGCTCTAAAGGTAGATTTTAAAAGACAATACAATGCAAGTGTGACTTTCTGAGGGTGATCTCAGTTATATGTTACCTAGGTTCTTAGAGACAGGATCTAGCATAGAATGAATTCAGCACTGGAAATCACAGCTTAGTAATACCATGCTTGTCTTGATGTGTGCTGTTGCTCCCAGCAAGCTGTGTAGGCTGTTATCTGCTGAGAAATCTCTGTAAATGGTATTAGTAATACTTTATAAGTAGGTTGGGAGAATTTATTTTTCTAAAGCACTTTAAAATTCTTTGGTGGAAAGCTCTGTATGGAGCAGATTGGTGTCAGCCTGTTTTTCCTCCTCTGAGCCAGGAAGAAGATAGGCACTTTAGGGTGGGAAGTTTGGCTTATCTTTTGGAGTTTTGTTTTTTTTTTTTTAACATTTTTTATTGATTTATAATCATTTTACAATGTTGTGTCAAATTCCAGTGTAGAGCACAATTTTTCAGTTACACATGAATATATATATTTCATTGTCATATTTTTTTCTCTGAGCTACCATAAGATCTTGTATATATTTCCCTGTGCTATGCAGTATAATCTTGTTTATCTATTCTACATGGAGTTTTTATAAATTGCCTTTATTGAATTTGAAATGAGTATCAGAAGCTCCCAAGAATAATGTTAACTATAAAAGCAAAGTTTTATGGATTTGGAACTTGGAAGTATGTGTTTTCATCAAAGATTTAAAACAGATTTAAATATTAATTTGTAATTGGCCAAAATTTGGGGGGAAAATATATCCTTTGATGATTCTGGGTCTGAACTTTTTCTCTTGCTTTTTTTTTTTTTGTATTTCAGAGAAGGGATAAGGCTAGTTTTCTGAAAAGTAGTTAACTTTTATTTTCAATATGTAAGATCTGTTTCTTCCACTAATCTGTAAAATTGATATTTCTGCCAAATAAATTGCAGTAGATGCTGGAACAGAGTTTCATCTACACTAATACGTTTCAGTGTGCATACTTATATGTATTCATGTGAAAACAGTTTTGCTTGGACGATTTAAAACCAAGTTCTTGCTTTAGGGAAGCTAAAAGTCTAATAAGCCAGAGTAATATATATCACAAGTGACCATAATGCATAGTTACTGAAAAATTTGTGTTTCTTCCTGAATTACCGTTACTTAAAAATAATAATGGTGGACAATGAGGAATATAACTATTGAGTAATTTAAAAGTACTGGGCTTTGCTGTTCATGCATTTGCAAGAAACTTTCTGGTAATGTCAAAGAAAAATGAACCACTATAGATGAATAGGAAGGAAGGTAGGGCCAGTGTACTTCCTGGTGCCTTGAAACTGGAGCTGACAGATGCAATGTGGTGGTCCCTTTCCCTCTCTTCCTGTGACTGATGAGCTGAGCCCTTTCTCCAGCTGTATGTGATGTTCCAGTGAACTAATGAGTGTATTTTTCAGCGTACATTAGTCACCTGATTCAGCATTCATGTTCATATAATATTGTGTTTAAAATCTTAATAGGTTTCTGTCCTTTTAGGGTTCAGATTTACTATCCATTCGGTCTGAAACCTTTACTTTTGGCAGGCTTCCAAATAAACAGCTCTTTGGCAGAGCCCCTACCCATTTTATTCTTCCCTTGGGTGGTGGAGAACCAAAGACCACTTGTGTAAAGCTGGAGGACGGGGGTGGGGCGGTGGGGGAGTACACCTTCGTGCATGCGCTGGCTCTGACACAGGCACACACAGTGAACCCGCTCCCCACTGGGATAGGTTGGAGAGGATTTGGCCTTTGAAGGCTTTTGAGGGCCCAGGAAGATAATGAACCCAATTTACATTTGTATAATGCAGAATGAGTTTCTGGCAACTACTCTGCAAATGAACCCTGAGAATTTGGTTTATCTGTAACGGAGATGCTGCAGGTCACGACCCTTGGCTTTATGAGCAGTTTGTAATTTAGCCAGATTTGGTTCTCAAAAAAAACTAAAAAATGTCCCAACTTTTAATAATAGTAAGAAAGAAAGAACGCTGCTACAATATGTGACAACAAATATTTTAAAGCCACAGGAAATTTAGTCACCCCACAATTTTGTCATGAGCTTGTCCAAGTGTTTCTTTGAAAGCTAGATGGCCCTGTCAGTAAACGCCAGAATAGCACCTCTCGCATGAACCGGTGGCACTCCAGTGTGGGGTTGGGCCTGTCGCCGCCCGCGTTCTGTGCGGGTCAGGGACTTGTTCTCGAACGCTGGGGCTTGGGCTCCGCGGGGGCGGGGCGAGCTGGGGGCGGGGCCGCCGGGCCGCACCGCTAGTGCGCATGGGCAGACGTCCTCCTCGGCTCCAACTGACCCCTTCAATTTACGCCGTTGTCCGAAACGTTGCGAAGGCCGTTACCTGAGCGCCAGCAGTCCCCGACATGGCTGATGAAAAAGGTACCCTGAGGGGAGACGTAGAGGAGGGAGAGGAGCCGGTGGTGGCCGTCACCGGTAGTGCGCACCCTGGGAAGCAGGCAGAGGAGGAGGAGGAGGAACCGATGAAGGTGGGAGTGGCGGTGGGGGCTGATGCCTGCTCTGACGACCTCAGCTGTGGGGAGGCCGATATCGATCCCAGCCTCCTGGAGCTCGCGGACGAGGAGAAATGCCGGAGTATCCGCAAGCAGTACCGGCAGCTTATCTACAACGTCCAGCAGAACCGTGATGACATCGTGAACACGGCGAGCGACTCCCTGACCGAGGCTCTTGAGGAAGCCAATGTTCTGTTTGATGCAGTCAGCCGAACAAGAGAAGCAGCTCTGGATGCCCAGTTTCTTGTTTTGGCTTCTGATTTGGGTAAAGAAAAAGCAAAGCAGCTAAACTCTGATATGAGCTTTTTTAATCAAGTAGCGTTTTGTGACTTTCTGTTTATATTTGTGGGTCTAAACTGGATGGAAGGTGATGGACGTGAGTTGAGTGATTATGATGATAATATAGCTCTTTCCTTCTGGGAGACAGTGCAAAAGGAAGCAACATCTTGGATGTTGCAAGCTGAGAAATTCCACTTTATTTTTGGTTCATTCAAATCAGAGCCTTCTGCGCGAAAGCCCCGACTTGAACACCGGAAAAAAGTTCACAGAATGGAAGAAAATGGGGATATGCCTACAAAGCTGAGGAAGTTGGATCTGAACAGTAATCAAGAAGCAACAGAAAAAGAAGTAGAAAGGATCTTGGGACTGTTGCAAACGTACTTTCGAAAGTATCCTGACACTCCCGTGTCCTATTTTGAGTTTGTGATTGATCCAAACTCTTTCTCTCGTACTGTGGAGAATATATTTTATGTTTCTTTCATTATAAGGGATGGTTTTGCAAGGATAAGGCTTGACCAAGACAGGTTGCCAATACTAGAGCCAATTAATATTAACCAAGTAGGTGAGGGAAATGATCCCAGTTCCCATTGCAGAAAACAAGGAGTTATATCTTTGAGTTTACAGGACTGGAAAAATATTGTGGCAACTTTTGAAATTTCAGAGGCTATGATCACAAATTCATACTAAAGATTTTTGTTCTTAGTATAGGATGCATTTTGTGGCTTTTCTAAAGCATATCAAAATGGATAGCAAAATCCAAACAGAAGCACATATTGTATCTCTTGTAAAGTGATAAAGTATTTTCAAGAACATCAGAAATTGTTTTGCTGTGCAGTGCATTTTTCTTGGTAGTTTATAAAGTTGTCAAGATTGTTACTAAAAAGTTCATTGGCATGTTCACGGAAAAAAATTTTTTCTCTTTAAGACTTTATTAATAAAAGTTCTGAATTTCATAGATTAAAAGGTATTTGATAATTTGCCCCAGAAATCAGTTACGATTTTTTCTCTGTGATACTGCACTGCTTCCTCTGCTACGGGGAATCAAGGGAATCCCAAACAGGCCTCTTAACCAGGATGGGGGGAAGAGTGGGTGAAGAAAATGGTCAATAAAGACTACCTGTAGGGCAGTGTATGTGTGACCTTAATACTGAAAAAAAAAAAATGCAGATGCCATGCTGTATCGCAGAGAGGACTCAGTAAGATTAATGAGTGGGTATCCATAGTCTCCTGTGATTGGACTCAACAAAAGTAGAATATCTTTACTGTAGTAGATGAGGCATCAACAAAGTGCTGAAAGATGAGTAGGAATTGGCCAAAGATAGGAAAGCTATTCTAGCAGGGAAATATGGAGGCCAAATACATGGAATTGTGAGAAGTTATGGTACCAGAGACCTATAAAATTTTTTGGAACTGTTCCATTTGAATGTTATAATGGGCAAAAATTGATTTACCTCACCTATTTGTATTCTCAGCGGTGGAAAATATCTTTGTCAAATTATTTAAAACACTAAAGTCTTTTAGCATCCTGTTACAATTTTTATCTGCTTGGTTAATTTCTTCTCCAGCCCCTAGTTTCCCTTTGTAATTTTTGCTAGTACACACAGTGTTCCTCAGAATCAGTGATGTTTCATTATGTAACAGCCTTGAATATTTGTTCCCAACTCAATTTTGTATTTCTTAACAGGGCTTAAAATGCCTGGAAGTTGTCCTTGTTTAAACTGAAACATGATTAATTTATCCAAATGTTCTTCACTTGTATAAAGCCATAAAGTTTTTTTGTTGTTGTTGTTGCTGCTTTTAATTGTTTTAAGAGTATAAATTACAACCTTACTTGGAGGCTACTGCTGAAAATGTGGGTCTTCAAGAAAACAGTTTTTGAAGGCACAGTGAGCATGCTATAAACCTCTTGATCCTTAGAGAGTGGGTGGTAGTAGTGGGTCTTACTATTAAACATCATTTGGCAAGTGGATAAGTATCAGATTTGCATGGCAGTAACGATAAACTTTCCTAAGTCTAATGTAGTACAGGGAAGGAAAATCCAAAGACTAACTTAATGACATTGATTTTGAGAGGAGATTGAGATTGAGAGATTCTTCAGTAATAGTGGTTTTAGCAAAAATAGAAATTTCTCATGAAACTTGGCCAATTATTTTCTAAAGTACTCATTCTTCCCACTTTTTCATATGAAGGGGTGCTAACCCTTCCCAGTGTCTACCACCCTTTGATTTAGCAGTTGTGGAAGCATCATTTGATCTCACTGATCCTTTCTTTAGCGTGCCTCTACCAACCAGGTTCCTTAGGTTTTCAGAGCTTTGTTGTTTGGGGAAATGACATCTTAATGATAGCAAAAAGATCTTGCCTCAGGTCTGCTCACCAGCAGATCATTCTTTTAAAGGCAAGAGTCTTTACTAGGAGTGTTTGAGACTTAGTGATGACTGAAAGCATTACTAGAAAATGTAGAGGTTTGGAAGGAAGGTAATATTTTGGGTCTTCTCTGAAGTTATAGCTGTTAAAATATAAATCAAGTTGACCACTTGTTTCCATTTTTTAATTGATTGTCATGACACCTGTATTGCCTCATTTATTGGAAATTAAAGCAACTATTTACCTTGAAGAAAAAAGGATAATTGACCAATAGATAATACATTTATAGAGATTAGATATGAACCAAACTGAAAGTCTGCTAGTTCCTCACTAATATAGTTATAGTGGCTTAAATTTCACAGGTTCAATAAAATCAGATGAAGTTTAGGAGAATATTGTGGAAATTTTTTAAACTAGAATTTTGTTGTATAACAGAACCGCATTCTGATCAAAGGTCCTGGGATCAGATCCTGACTCTCAACTATTCTAGTTAGAGATTTTGGGGAAATTAGATACTCTTTAGGTAAATTATTGAACCTGCAAACTTCAGGTTTTTGATTTGCTAAGTGGGAAAAATTATGTATGTATTTACAGTAAGGATACAATTAGAAAATGTATGTGACAAGTACTTTGAATTACTGGCTATAGTACAGTGAAAAAAGAGATGTGTAATCATTTAGACCTGGGTTTAATTCTTGACTCATGGGCAAATTTCTTAATCTTTAAGGCTTTCTTGTCTTTTCTGAAATGGGAATGACGTACTTGGAAGACTATTGTGAGGATTAAATGGGATGGTATATGTAAAGCATCTACCACAGTGTGGGGCTCGTCATGAGCCCTCACATTAGTGCCTCAACAGATCATCAAAAAGTCCATCATGACATCTCTATCATGGTTCACTCAGATTTTTTAAATTCTAGACATGACTTTCTCTACCCTTGCCTTTGTTCTGGGGAAACCATTACCAAGTGATTACAGTTGGCCTTTGTTAATTCACTCAACGGCTATACCAGGCACTGCTCTAGGCACCCAGGGAAAAGTGGTAGACTGAAAATTGCCCATCTCTCACGGAATTTATATTTTAGTAGGTGTGTTAGTTTCCTATTGCTGCTATAACAAATTGCTGTTTAGTGGCTTAAAACAACACAAATTTATTATCTTTTAGTTGTGGAGGTTGGAAGTCCAAGATCGGTTTCTCTGGGGTAAAATTAAGGTGTCAGCAAAGCTGGTCCCTGTTGAGGCTCTGAGGGGAGGATCTGTTTTCTTGCCTTTTTCGGTTTTTCGAGGCCACCTGCATTCCTTGATCACAGTGTCTTCCGCCATTTTCAAAGCTGCCAGTGCAGCCTCTCTGTCTTCATCTTTATTACCATAATGAAGTCTCCCTCTGCCTCCCTCTTACAAGAATTCTTGTGAATAAGTTGGGCTCCCTGGGATAATCCTAGAAAAAATCTCCCCATAACCAGAGTCTCTTTTACAGGTAGTGTATTCACAGGTTCTGGGGATTGGGATTTCAGTGCTGCGGGACCGCTGTTGAGCTCACAGCATGCGAGACGACAGTAATCCTGTTGATGATGAGTGATGTGAGGAAAAACTGCTTGGATGGTGGTTGAGATGCTATCTTGGTGTGGTAAGGGAAGGCCCCTGGGAGGAGGCATTGGAAATAGAATGTGTTTGTTGTGAGTAATCTGCAAGAATACTTGATACAGAGTAAATGTTAAATATTACTGCACCTAGATATTTTGGGCACAAAATAGCTGAAGATCTGCATGATTAATTGGTTATGGAGAATCAACTTCCCTTTCTCCTTGGAGAAAGATACTGTAGCAAGCATCTCTACTTCCCTGAGCAGGAAGACAATTCTTTGATTTGTACTCACCTCAGTATTAGTTTGGTACTTTCCCAGCACTACCCAACAACTGACTCAGATTTTCCCTAGGCCAAGAGTTGGCAATTTTTTTTTCTGCCAAAAGCCAGATAGTAAATATTTTAAGCTTTGTGGGCCATATGGCCTCTGTTGAAACGAATCAGCTGTGCTCTTGTCGCAGAAACAGTGGCTATAGACAATATTGAAACACATGGGCATGGCTGTTTTCCAATCAAACTTTATTTATGCACACCAAAATTTGAATTTCATATAATTTTCATGTATCATGAAGTATTCTTGATTTTTTTCCCTCCTCATTTAAAAATGTTGTGAACCATTCTTAGCTCAGGGGCTGTTTAAAAGAAAAAAAGGCAGACCTACTGGGTTTGCTCCATAGACTATAGTTTGCCAATTCCTGTCATAGGCCCCAGGGCACAGACTCTTCTAGAAAGTTTGTAGCATTTAAACCATCATTTAATGTTATCTCCTGCTTGGCCCGTAATCCTCCAAAGCACAGCGAGGTTTGAGGCACAACCCCTAGCGGGTGCTGTAGCACACTGGCAACATAGTCAGGTTTCAGAGGAAACAAGCAGTCGGCACCTGGTGTAATTTGTATCATCACTGCAGACAAGGACCCCAGGCAGGAGAATTTCAGGAGCTTGCCCCCTATTATGTAAGAGGCAAAGTCAGGTTTGGATCTGGACTAAATCCAACTTCTAATCCATGATGCTACACCTCTTGTACCCCACACTTTTATTTTCTTGGGTGAGAAAGCTGAACTGAAGCCCAGCCTCTTAGTATACATAGCAGAGTAGAAGCTAACACCCAAGTATTTTATTCTAATAATTTTATTCTAAGAATATTTTCCAACATCACATACATGTAAAGTTGGCACTGGTGATACAGGGATGAAAGACAAGATGCCTGTCCTCGCAGAGTTGATGGGAGTGTATGAAGATGCCAGTGCATCCTCCTGGCTCCCTGCCCCTTCAGGAAGTCCTTGGAGGTCAAAATTATGTTAATACTAAGATGTTCGTTGTCTTTTTCACTCTAATTCTCTTGTAAGTCTACCATGGAGTTTTCCAAAGGCTTCATGGCAGGCAGTGGTGTAACAGACTGAACACAGAAAAGACATGAACTGTCTTTTAATCACAACAGACATCAGAGAGAATTATGGAGATATGAAGCAATGCCACTCTTCTCACTAATTAAAAAAATAATTTTAATCGTTTATGTTTAACAATAATGTTAAAAGTTTTAAAGATATTTAGTAACTTAAAATATTTTAATATTTAAGGTATTTAAAATTTCCCCTTACTTTTTAGTTTCTAATATACTAAGTCCCACACTAATCAAAGTTCTTTGAGTGAGAGGGGTCCTAAATAATTTAAGGTTGTAAAGGAATCCTGAGACAAAAAATGTTGAAGACCTCCTGATCTTAATCGGCTACTCTGATAAAGCTCCTGTTGCTAGCAGTTGTAGTTGGGGAACGGGGAGGATGCAGGGGGCATTTTCCCTCTTGCCTCACCATACCCCATCTGCGCACTCCATCCATGCTTACACTGTAGGAGAGCTGTCTTCTGCTGTCTGTCTTATTTATATTTCAAGTGGTCAACCACTTACCTGGAGTTGAATGACAGCAATTTCAGTTTTAAGTTTTAGTTCTGGGGTCTCCTGAATGCTATAATTGTCTTCCTGATTTCACTTTACAGAATTAAAAATCTTCAGGCTCACTCAGAGCTTTCTTTGTAAAATCTGTGCACTGGTTGATACAATTTGACTTAAACCTGAACCATAAGAACCCAGGTCTGATACAAAATTTTAGTATATAACAGATTATAAACATTGGTGGGAGGAGTCTAACTTTTCAGCATGACGGTGCATTTTCATCCTTTTGTTCCAGTATATATGTTTGAGGGAGGTCGTTTTTATTTAGACAGCCAGTGATTGTGTTCTGGCACCATCTGTGTTAAGTACATGCAGATAAAATAAGGCTGAGATTTAAAATGGTTATTTTTCCAGAACATCTAGCTGCGTTTGTCTCTTAAACTAGAAAGTCAGCCTTATGCTCTGAAATCAGCTAGAGAGGGACGCTTGTGAACTGAAGCATACGTTTATTCTCTGATCCGAAAGGCTGTTATTACCAAGTTGTGTCTCCCCCAATAGTGCACTGGAGGAGCCTGCGCCATAATGCCAGTTGAAGAGTACTACTGGCTCTGTTTACCAGCCTCTCCTATTAGACCTTTGGTCCAGACGGTCCGGGTGGTGCAGTCTTGCCCCCGTGGTTGCTGGTTGCCTCTCGTCCTCCCTTCCGTCCCTGAGCCCTCGTCGGTGCCTGCCCCCATGCCCGGCGGCAGCCACAGTGCCGCACCTCCTCCTCCGCCTTCCTCCACCGCACCCCCTTCCGCATCCCAAGCTGGCTGTCCTACTGACTCTAAGCTCTGCCTTTTGCCCCTCACATCTAATGGTAGGCAGGAGAAAAATGGGCAGTCTGGGCTGGTAAGTTTGGGGACTTTTTTATTATTAAAGTTAAAACTTGATTTTTTAAAAAGTATTATTTTGTGCTCATCAATTTTTCCAATCATTATCTCATGTTAGCACAGATTTTTGTTTTAATAAAAGTTAATATTAAATATATCACCAAAATAATGTTCCAGCCTAATGTGAAATGTGACTAATATGTATTAAAACAAATGGAATCAAAGGATTTTTCTAAAATTAAAAATCTAACATTTACATTGTAAATGCAAAGTACATGGAAACCAAGTACTAAATACAGGAGGCTTCGTGCATAGGTAGATTAAAGAAATGAGCTTTAAGGGTTGCTTATTTATTTAGCCCTTTTTTTTTCTTTTATTTAAAATGCCTTGCATAAACAAGTTTATACTGTATGTCACAGGAAACTATATTCAGTATCTTGTAGTAACCTATAATGAAAAAGAATATGAAAATGAATATATGTATGTATGACTTAACTGTTATGCTGTACACCAAAAATTGACACATTGTAAACTGACTATACTTCAATTAAAAAATAAATTAAAATAAATAAAATACTTCGCAGAAGCAGGGACTTTTACATTTAACTTTTCATGCAGGTAAATGTCAATTAAGGATTTTGTTCTGAATTTCTAGATTTTATGCTTTACCTAAACAATGTACAGAAGTGTTAAATATTGGCTGATCTGTTTCAGTTTGTTTCTCTTTATCAGGTCCCTATCTTAATCTGAGACCTTAGCCCACTCATTCTGCCCTTGACTAGAAAGTAAGAATAATTGCTAGATTGTATTGGGTCTTTTAAAAACCTACAGTACTGATGTTTTTTAAACTAATTTAAAGCCTCGTTTAAGAACTCTAGGGAAAAAGAGCTAGTCAAACTTAATTTAGGCCAAAGTTGATTTTATCGGTCTGTCTGGACCTTACTTTTGTAGAAGTGCTGTGTGAACACTTCAAAGTAGCTCTCTGTGATGTGGAAAGGAAGTAGGACAGTCTCAGAACGCAGGTCACTGATCACCACTTGAGGGAAGGCTGAACATTTCTAGTTGTGTGCTGTAGTATAAACCAAACAATATTTTCCCCTTTTGCTGTTCTTTAAAGAAGGGTTTTCTCACAAAACTTTTCAGACGTTGTTGCTTTTAAGTAAAATTATTTTCCCTTCCATTGTTTTTCTTTAGTCTTATCAGGAGGACAGACTTCAAAAGCTACAGAAAATGAATGGCTCTGAGGATCTCCCCGAGTCCTATGACTATGACCTCATCATCATCGGAGGAGGCTCAGGAGGACTGGCAGCGGCTAAGGCAAGGCTCCTCATGCGCTCTGGGATATGGGTAGAGAAGTCACATCCCTGACCAAGTTCTCAGGTTCTTGGTGGAATTTGTTTGAGCTACTCTTGTGACATTATGTGTATGTTAACTTGGGCAGGGCATGATAAAGGACATTTTCCCAAGTTGAGCTATATGTTCTTTTTATAAAAATATTGGGCCCAGTGTTTTGGGACACATTTTTATTTATTTTAAGTTTGATTTTTTAAGGTGATAAGGGGTTTATGTTGGGAATGGCTTGAAATTAAATAAATACATTTTTATTCTTTATAAATGTAATTGTTAGGTTTTTCCTCTTTGATGATTTCACTGTTCACAAACCCACCTCCCCAATAGAAAGATGGAGAGCAGTTGGATTTCTTAGACTTAATTATTAAGAGTGCTTGCCTTCTGTGTATATGAGGTGAGCTAAGAGTCCACTAACTCTGTGGCCTGGGGGTGGTGGGGCAGAGGGTGTACAAACAAGGGCAGTGAGGAGTGGGGCTCCTGGCCCTGAACATTTTCCATATGTGAGGGGCCCTTAGGCCTGCCATTCCTCCCCAGCAGTTTCTTTTAAAAGATGAGGTGGCTGGACTCCTCTAAGGTATAGCTTGTGGTGAATCAGTAAAGAAAAGTAAAGTGAAACTGTTCAAGTTGGGAGTAGGCCACTCTGCTGTCAAGCAGTGCTTTGCTGTAAATGACTCAGGGGTGAGCCTAGTTTTTTTTGTTTTTTTTTTAATACTGAAGGACACATGGACTCAGTCCTTTCACATCACCTTTGGAGGTCTGGTTGCAAATACACAAAACTAATTCTCTGGGAAAGATCAAGCATACTCTGCAAAATGAACTTCTGACTGTTGTCACCACTTCCCTAAAATATTTGGAAACCTTATAGAGATCTTCAACTTCTCCATTGGCTCTTCACATGAACATTTTAGGAAATCTTAACAATTTCAGAAGAAAAACTTCTCCAGTATTCTGCCTGTAAACTGAGTTAGATAAAATGTAGAGGTACAAAAACATTATCTTATTGGGTACAGGGTGAATTGGGGACTGTGGAGTATCAGTATATCTATTTCACTGGCTTTTACCACTTGCTTAGAAATGGCCACATATTTTTCAGATTATTGCTTAATTTGTTATTGTTTGAGTGGAATTATGTAAAAGGTTTCTAGAGTTTCCATCAGACTCTTGACAGTTTTACAGCTGTAATCTGTTTTCTTTAAAGCTACACTTGTGACTAAGTATTGCTTAATTTTTATCTTGAAGTTGCACTAATCATCTTAGCATATGAGATTCCCAGGTATTAATAACTGGTTATGCTTTAGGTTTTACAGCTTAATAAAAACAGCATGAATTTTTAACAGCCCATTTCCAGTCCATCATATTAACCGTTCTAACTCATTTTAATAATTTTATTTTCCAGGAGGCAGCCAAATATAACAAGAAGGTGATGGTCCTGGATTTTGTCACTCCAACCCCTCTTGGAACTAGATGGGGTAAGCATTTAAAATACCTTAGAAATGAATTTGTTCAAACAGAGGTTTTCCCTGGTGTTGGTTTAAATGGCTTCTAAAACCCAATTTAAAAATTTAAAAATTAAAAAAAGTACACAAAACCGGACACGTACTACTTTTACTTGCACTAAGTTAAAATGAACCCCAGTTAAATGTTGAAAATTTCCGTTCCTTGGCACAGAGCTAAGATAATACAAAGCCTTATCCACAGCTATTAATGGTGATTTAAAGCTGTGTATATATGAGTAAACTGGTACTTAGGGGTTTAATAACTGAAAGTTTAAAACTCTTTGTAGATTTCTGTTTTACATCCACCTCCTACATCCAACAAGAACGGGAATCATACCTTAATGGATAGTTCTTGCTTCTTCTGCATCTTGGTGAATTCTGTGTTCATTATTTATTTATTCAACAAATATTTTTTGAACACTTATTATGAAACAGGGCCATGGGGATATAGCAATGAACATGGTAGGTATAACATTCCTGCCCTTGTGGGGTTTTCATTCTAGTGGGAAACAGAAGAACATTATGAATTATGATACCTGGTACTGAAAAAATGATTTGGTGGAATAGAGAGGAATGGGTTAAAGAAGAATTTGACTTTGAGAAGATTATCAAAAGGAGAGCTCTGAAGAGGTGGCATTTAGATGAGGTCAGAGAGTAAGAATGAGCCAACTGTGCTAAAAGCTGAGGAAGAATCTTCCAGGCAACTTTTCTCTGTCTTTCTCACAGAAAAGCACACACAAAGGCCCTGGGGTAGGTGTTGTTAAGAGTCCTTCATGCCTGTGGTATGGATGGTAGGAGCTGGAGGTAAGATTGGAGAGAAGGACAAGTGTCAGACTGTACAGGTCCTTGTAGGCCAAGAAGAGGAATTTGGACCAGATAATCAAAACACAGTGGGAAGCCTTTGAGGAGGGACGTCATATGATAGGTAAATTTTATTAAAATGATCCAGCTGCTCAAATTAGAAGGAGGCAGGAAGTCTGGGTAAGACAGTGTCACAATTTCTAATTCAGTCATTCAGCAAATACTTGTTAGGTGTCTCATACTGGGCAGAGTCACTCTGGCCTGTAGAGCTCACACCCCATGTAGCTTTCTCCCCAGAGGGCCTAGGTTTCGTAAGCTTGAAGTCCATTACCATCTTGCACTCTTACTCGTGCCGTTTTGACTACCTCCCCTCCTGCCTACACTTTATTCTAATGGAAGCAAGCTATCACCGTGTTCTTTAAGCTTAGAGACACTAAATCTTTTTGGGGTGGGGAGGGGTGTCATGAATCCTTTTGTGAGAATTGACAAAGGCTGTAGACCACCTCCTTGAAGAAATGCTCATGTACACCAACTTTTACATGTGGTTCCAGACCCACTGCAGTCCACCCATGCCCGGCTCAATAGTCCCTTTATGTTAGTTCTCTTCATAGATTTGGTAGCAAGTATAATGTTGTGTGCATTCAGTTTCTGACATCTTTACCAGTAGTCAATGAATTTTGACTCTTTCTAAGTATATGGAAGTTGTGGAAATCTGCTCATTTTTGTTTTAGAATAATTTCACTATAGTTGGTCTGTAAGGCTTTCTGAACTTAGAAATGTCTCAAGACTAAGGAATAAATTTGAATAAACAGTATTGACCACATTAGGCAAATAAATTATGTTTAATAAAATAGTGTTGGGGTTTAGGGCAGGCTGCCCCCAAAACATGCACGATGGCATATTGATTATTTTGAATTAAAGTTGCTTAAGAAAATGGCCAATGCAAGAGAAACATTGTGACCCACCTTCTGTCTCCCTGATAGCAGGAAATAAATGACATGAAAGGTGCACTCCCTACATCTGGTGGTAGAAGGACACCCTTGGACACCCTTACCACAAAAGATAGGGAATCTGGGGCTAAGAAGCCTATATAAACAAACCTTGTTGCTTTTATAATTTACTGTCCCAAGCACAAACATGGTTTAGATTCTTCAACTGAGTATCCTGTTTCTTGGTCCTGTCAGTTCTCAAACATGTATTGTTTCTTAGTTTGAAAAGTTATAAAAGCTGCCTGCTTTGGCCACTTCTTAGGTCCCATTTCTATGACACCTTCATGTGCACAAGCTAAATTTTCTTTTTCTCCTGTTAATCTATCTTACATCAAATTTATTATTAGTCCAACCACAAGAACTCAAGAGTGGTAGATGGGGAAATTTACCCCTCCCTGACAGTGGTAATAATCGTTGGCCTTTTTCTGTGGAGGATTGTAGGGCAGGCTATAAACTGATTTCTCAACATTGTTGCAGGTCTCGGAGGAACCTGTGTGAATGTGGGTTGCATACCTAAAAAACTGATGCACCAAGCAGCTTTGTTAGGACAAGCCCTACGAGACTCTCGGAATTATGGGTGGAACGTGGAGGAGACCGGTATGTGGGGGAAGCCACTCTTCTGCTCATGCTTTTGAGGGATTTGAGCTGGGGTCTTGCAATGCACCATCCATTTTTATAAGACTAGCAAATAACCTGAAAGTTGTTTCTATTTTTTTTGTTTGTTTTTAAGTAGGTAAAATCACTGCAGTTATCCTGTGTCATGTTAGCCACGTAGCTATTATGGCAAGAACAGATACTGCATTTGGAGTATCTTTCTATAACAGAAAACCAGAGTTCTTCCAAATAAATTCTCATAATCATACAGAGCTTCGTAAGGGCTTTGATGCTGTTAATTTTTTCTCTCGCCAAAGAAGTCTGTTTCATGAGTTGATACTTGGAGGGATTGTTTGTTAAGAAAGGAATAGTTAGTCCTTGTTGGATTAAAAATACTTCGAGTGCCTTAGAAACCCTAGAAAAGTTGAAGAGGAATTTGTTGACTTTAGAAAGTAGACTGCATTATCTGTTGGAAAAACAAAAAGGTCTGGCACAGCTTCCTGGCTCATTAATTACCTTGGTCACGGTGTCCTTGAAGAGTGAAACGACAACTCCTACCTGATTTTAGTTTTGAGATCTGTAGACTTGGGACATTTAAGGGAAAATCTTCTACCCAGTAGCTCTGGTAATTTATTTTGTGGCTTTTTCTGAGTTTTAAGTAACAGTTTATTAAATTTATACGTTTTTAAAGGCATAAATACATGCTTTGAAAAATGTTGCTCTTACTCAAGCTAGTTATGCTGCCTTTGTTGATGCTTTTACTTAAGTTTTCTTACACTCGGGGTCATATCTCTCTCCTCTGACCTTTACAAGGCTGCTTTCTGTCCATGACTCTTGGAGACCTGAGGCTAGTACTGGGAATTTTGTTCAGTTCTGAGATGTCTTGCTCTGTGTCCTTCTCTCTTGTCCAACAAAAAGGGCAGTTGAGCAGACTTTTGACCTATGGAACAAGAATTTAACACATACTCTCCTACTAGTCTGCCTCCATTCTTTCTTCTGCCTCCCCACCCTGACCCCCTCCAGTTTTTGTTTACTCCCTGGTCTGAATGCTTCACAAGATCTGCCATTAACTCACTCTTTCCCTTTCTGGAAATTCCTCCTATTAATATACTCAGATAACAACAGGGGCACCCTTCAGTTAATGTGTTAGATTTCTTAGTAAACAGTTTAGAAATCCTGCTAGTGAGGTTGTATATTACTAGTGAGCACCTCCCTATTTCCACCGGCGTCTGTGCTGGGGAAATACAGAGATAAGTGATACAAATCCTGTAGGTACACAGGTTTTGCTCTCCATGATGTACTGATGTAATTAATGTACCAACTAGGTACCCGGGAGCCCAGAGGTGGGCTTGGTGAGTGTGATTTAAGACGTGACTGGAGATGATTTCTTAGATATTGTGTCCTTAACCATCAGCAGAGGGGAGGGGAAGGTTCACTTCATTTAGATGGTGAGAGAAGAATGAACAAGGTGCATATTTGAAGAATAGCAGATATCCCAGTGTGGCTAGAGCAGGTGCCTGTGGGGGAAGTCCGTGAGGAAGAGTGTGAGGACTGTTACTGCGGGCAGAACACTCTGGGTGGTTTGGTGCGAGGGTGGTAGGAGGAATGCAGATCAGCCTAGCAGGCTGCACGGTTTTGCTGAGGGCAAGTTTGAACAGATGCTTGCAGATACTTCCTTGTGTGGTTCTTGGGATAGTAGCAGGAAGAAAGTGGGGAAAGGAGGTAAAGACCATAGATCTGGGGAGTGGAGTAGCTGAATGTCACAGCTAAGAAATTGTTGTCACTAAGATTTAGACTGAGTTCTTTCTGACTTGAAAGCACATGGGGTTATACCACGAGCCCTCGTGGCTTCAGTGGCAGCCCTTTGTAGGGGCAGTTTTTGGGAGCTGTTGTAGGGACACATGGAAGCCTTTGCTGTCTCTGTGCACCTCTCTTCACCACATGCTCCCCAGAAAGGGTAAGTTCTGTGTGTGGTCTGTAGGTTGTGCTCCAATTTCTCTTCTGTCTTTGGGAGGAAAACCTAAGAACTACCCATTTTATTTTCTAACCACTCTTAAGGTCTGTGATTCCCCCACCCCCACCATTCCATGCTCTTCACCAGTGTTCTCAGTGAGACTTTTTTCCTAGAATCCTAGAATCACCCCTGCCCACTTGTCCCATCGTACCGGGTAGGTTGTTAGAGTAGATAGACTTGTGCCCTCATTCTGACTTTGCTATTTACTGCCTGTGTGGTAAGGATTAAATACAATAGTGTGATTAAAATACATACCCATCAACAAATGTTAGTTTCTGAACCTTCCCCCTGGACTCGCTTCTTTTAATTCTTCCATTCAGAGTTTCAGTAAATTGGAGTAGACTCTGTCAAGTACTTTTCTTGGTTCTTTGTCTAATGGGTTGCAGAAAAACACAGATATTATAGAAATTTGTGTATTTAAACCAAGTTAATTTCCTCTTAGAGAAGGACATGTAATGAGAATATTAATCTGACAAAGTCTAGAATTTGTTGGAAAAATAAGGTTGATTCAAGCAAATTTTGACTTAATGCAGTTATATTTCCATGTACTTTGTTTTTCATTCTGATTGCCACTGGCCCTTAAATCTTCACAAGTAACAGTGCTGTAACTTAGAGTCATAAAAATTGTATTCACTTGTATAAGGTTTCATACCCAAATTGGTGTGTTGACATTTGCTTTAAACTATCAACTAGTTGACGTTTGCTTTAAACTATCAACTCTTAGGGAAAATGAAGTCAGTGGAACAGAATAGCTTCATATGGTTATAAATGTTTAGGAAAAAATATATAGTGGGTCTTTAGAATCTTTAAAAGACAAGAAACACGTACAGGCTTCTGCTGAGTGAATTTCATTAACAGGGCCAACTACATATAATTTTAATAAATTCAGTAACCGAGTGGGTGGTGAAATATAATGTGAATTGACACAACTTCCCAGCAAAAGAGTATGTATGTGGCTGTCATGTAGCCATAATAAGCAGTGGCTATGCTTATGTATGTTGAATTTATTTCTAAATTACATAGTCAGGAACCAGTGATTGAGGCAATAAGGAAGCCACTACCAGCATGGTCCAGATCTGCACGGTAAAACCAGCAAAAGCTCCCTGAATTTCACAGAGTTTTAACACTTGGACCAGTCCTTACAGAAATTATTTATTCAACTAGTTTTAACAGTTTCAGCTATTTTGTGTTTCTTCCCCTTTTCCAGGTTCTGTTTGTATACCTTCTACCCCCTGTACTCATTTGTGAGCAGCAGCAATCCCCAAGTCTCTTGACGAGAGCTGGTGAAGAGCTGTGCCCTCTCTTTAAAGCCCTTTACTCTTCCTAAATGGAAGCCCGGTAGTTTTATTGTTATCTTCTCTTTTCTCTTTAGGCTGCAGGCCTTCTGAAGCAAGCTGTGGCCTGGCTCTGAGAACCAGAGCTGGGTGTGTTGGGAGTGGTCCACCGGGCCAGCCAGGACCCACCTCTAAAGGAGCACTCATTGCCTCCCTGCTTTTTGTGCTAGAATGCTTGTGGTGACGAATTCTGTAGATTTAGACAAAGTCCAGTTACTTTGTCATTGGATCTTAGAAGAAGAAAGAAACTCAGAGGTGTATTTTTCAGATGAGAACCCCTTAGAGGCTGCTTAATCCATGCTCCCAACAGATGAAGCATGCAGGCTTATTCTTCATTTTTCAAATGAAAACATATCTAATCTCGTGTCCTTGACCAAAGAACAGTGCTCCAGCTTTCTTGGAAGACTGTCTTCTCTGACACTGCAAATAGCTGTGAGCAGGGTGAGGGAGGAATGGGACCTGGGCCAGGCAGCTCAGCTGAGTCTGCCTGGTGACGGGGGAGTGACACGTCCAGGACTCAGCCATGATCTGCCGTTTTCGTGAAAACTCCAAGCTGAGAATGTGCCGGGAAAGTCTCAGGCCTTAAAAAAAATTGCTTGAGCTGTGAGCCATATAAACTGGGTGAATCGGTCCTTTCTGGAGGGTTTACTGGTTTCATATTTTTTCAGGTTTATTTGTTTGAGTTCTTCTGTGCTCAAAAAGTAAATTTGCCTTTAAAAGTCAAGCATTTTGGAAGTTTTAGAATCCTGTTGTCACTAGAGGGAAAGCAAGGTCATTGGTTTGCAGTCGGGGACCTGCAGAGTTTCTGGATGTACATATTCCCCCACTACACACCTACACATGATTCATACACGGTGTGGCTGTGATGGCCTTGAGTTTGTGTGTGGCCCTGTGCAGGTCACCCATCCTTCATTTCCCTGTGTATATAATGGAAATAATTTGTGTCCCTTCAGGTGCCTTGAGGTTCAGGTGAGCAGGTAAAGATGCTGGTTAGCTTCGTTAGCCTGATTACTGTTGGTGAATCTAAGGATGTGGCCTGCTCTGTTGTGGGTAGGGGCAGATCAGAAGCAGCAGAGAGTCCAGCTGCTGAGGTGGACGTGAGAAGACATCCGGGCGAAATACAAGTCCTGCCTAGCCAGCTGGAATCTACATTGCAGAGGCTCAGCATTGCATTACCACTGGTAGACGAAGCCAGCCAAAGCAGGAGGCCTAGGGGAAACGCTGGGGCTCTGCCAGTGAGTGGACTGAGTGGGGATGAGGAGTATTTGAGTATTTGGGAATGCAGGAAGGTGGTGGGTTTGGGTATTATTGGAAGGCAGGGCAACCCTGGAGAACTGGGGTTCTGGGCACATCACCACCCACAGTCCACAAGGATCCAGTTACCACTGGTAACATATAAAGTAGAAAAGTTTTTTTTACAAGATTTTACAAGACAGAAACTCAGTTCTCAGAATGGAATGCAAGATCAGGTCCATAGGAACAGCTGGAGTCCTGGGTGCTGAATCCCAAACTGGTGGGCTGGAATTTTTAAATTTCTCCTACCTAAGCATAATCACACTAGTGATGGGTGACCGCCTATTGTACCAGGGGATGAAGGAACTTTGGTAGAGAAAAGGAGATTTGAGGAGAAGGAGAAGGAGAAGTCAGGTGGGGCCTGACAGTTACAAAGGAAGGCTTTAACAGAATTGAGGTTGGATTAGGTCTAATGATTGAATTTGAATTTCTCTCATTGAAATAGTTTAATGTTTTCTTTTAGAACATGTTATTTTCCTGTAGGATTAGCAGAGTATAATCTGCTTAGGACTCCTACCACTGTAAAATTTCAGAAGTGAATCCTTCCTTTGATTCTGTTTTTTGTTTCTCCCTGGAGGCGTTATTGGCACGTTGGGCCAGATAGCTCTGAGTTGTAACAAACTATAGTGAAGGATATTTAAAATCACTGGCCCTTGGGTATCCCTAAGTCACAGTGACAACCAAAACCACGACCAGTAAAATGATGTCTGGGATTCGCTTAAAGTATCCTGGTACAAAAAGAGATGAATGTGTAATGAGATTGGTAAAATGTTGGTAGTTGTTGCAGCTAGACGATTGGCACATGGGAGTGAGTTACATGGTTCTGTTCTATTCCTGGTGGGGAAACAGTGAGTCTTCTTAAAGTGGTGGTAGATGGAGGTCAGACCAACAGGTTGGTCGAGGCTCTCTGCAGTGTCCCCATGCCCTAGCGCCTAGTCCATGACCACGGTGGCTGCCGCAGTCAAAACTTTTTTTTTTAAACTATTGAATGGATCCCTGAAGGTTTGCTTTAGTTCAGACATTTTATGATTCTATGAATTGAATCTCTGTTATTTCTTCTCTTCTTCCTTTTGGCCACAAACCAATTTTTGTGCTGTCATTCCCACTTCCAGAGGCTGGCCACTGGTTCTCATAGAGTTGATCTTACCACTTCCTGCCTCGCCAAGCTACTTATAACCCTGACCCTAAGACTCACTTCTCAGTTCTGTGACAGTTCTTCTCAATTTATGTTGATTCTGTTTTCCTTGCTTCAAAACCACAGCTTCCCCAGAACCTGTCTTCCTGCTACCACCAAAATATGTTTTACCTGTGTCCTGTTTTTTTTCCGGAGCCATTCATTGTTAATTATTAATGAATGAATGACAAAGGATTGATTTTTACCCATTGAAATTTAATGTTATATTAGTGCTTTGGCTCAAAGGATTAATTTTATGATAGAATTTAAAAGATCTTCCTCTCTGGTGAGATGGGGTTTTGTGGGGGGCCAAAGAGACTCTTAAAACTCTCTATCTAAACCAGGGATCAGCAGACTTTTTCTGTAAAGGGCCAGATAGTAAATATTTTATGCTTTGCGGGCCATCTGGTCTCTGTCACAGCTACTCAACTGTATCATTGTAGCACAAAAGCAGCCCTAGACAGTATGTAAGTAAATGATCGTGGCTGGATTTCAATAAAGCTTTATTTACAAAAAAAGGTGTTTGGCTGGATTTGGCTGGTGGAGCCATAGTTTGCCAGCCCTTACTCTGGATACTGTTACCAGTTTAGTAACTCCAAGCCTGGCTACTCAGAATCCCTTGGTGATTGTTACACATACAAAATCCTGGGCCTCACCACACCTCATTACCTGAACAATCTGTTGACAATCCAAGGTAAAATTGGTTGGTTGGTCTCTAGATAAAGAAGAAAAAGTTCGGGTATGGTTATTTTAGTCTTAAGAATTGCCAGGATTTTTGCACTAAGCTGCATGGTCATTTTCTAAAAGGGAGAGAATACGTGAAGATGAAAATGTTATGTGCTTGAAATGAAGGACTTGTCCTTTTAGACCAAATAGTTACTGAGAAATGATATTTGCCAGGTAGTGGGAAAGCTGAACGTTTTATCTTACTTTCTTGTGCAGTTAAACATGACTGGGAAAGAATGACAGAAGCTGTGCAGAACCACATTGGCTCTTTGAACTGGGGCTACCGCGTAGCTCTGCGGGAGAAGAAAGTCACCTATGAGAATGCATATGGGCAGTTTGTTGGTCCTCATAAGATTAAGGTAATGCAGTGACAGCCTGAGTAGCTTTTCTTTGTTTGTGTTTTTAAGCTTTCGTTGGGGGCCAGGGAGGAAAAGAAAAAGGTGATTATTCTATCTAATAAAAGTAATAGCCCCTGTGACCAAGACCGTCCAGTTTGGTGGTTTGCAGTCACTTCTTACGGTGGTGCAGTAAAGGGTTAAGAGGACTGGATTTGAGGCCAGGTTACCTGGATTTGAGTATTGGCAGCCAAGACTGCCACTTCCTGGCATTGTCACCTTGAGCAAGTCTCTTAACTACTCAGTCTTAATATCCCTTTCTTACTGCATTAGCAGATTTTTCTGAGGATCAAATTGGACAATATGGTAAACAGCCTTTTTCATTTGATGATAAGTTACTAAAAATTACATTGATTTCTTGTAGACAACAAATAACAAAGGCAGAGAAAAAATTTATTCAGCAGAGAAATTCCTCATTGCCACTGGTGAAAGGCCACGTTACTTGGATATCCCTGGTGACAGAGAATACTGCATCAGCAGGTAAGGACAGACTGCAGGAAGAAAAGACGGGCTAGTCTTTTTTTCTTCAAATCCATTTAATTCTTTTCCTGGAACTTAGCTTTTCACCACGTTTTTTGCTGAAAGGGGCAAGGGATTAGGAAAAAGAGAAAGGAAAAACTATTTCACAAAAGAGAACATTTAAAAAATTCAGAATTAAATGTTGATCATCTTATCACCCAGAGTTAATATCACCGCTAACATAGATATATGCTTATAGTATTTGTATTTGAAATTTATATATGTGAATATATATTACAAATGTATACTGTATAAAACCAGATGGATATTCACATTTTGGAAAATAATTGATACATGTGTATGTACTTTTTTCTCCTTTTTTGCAAAACTGGAATCACGTGTGTTATGTCTTATGTGGTTGCTAAAAGAATTCGAGGGATAGCACGCCATTTAGGTTTCTTAAACTCTAGTTTTTCCTTACTGATTGCTCTTTGAATGGTTGCAGTGTCAATGTAGAGGGACCTCCTGAAATAAATGAGTCAAGCAAGGTTTTGCTGTGTGATTTATTTTTTCCCATCAAAACATTGTTGTTCAGAAGTTTTGAATTATTAAGTTGTTAAGACAGACTGTTGATAGATAGGTCCTCTTAGTTGCTTTTTGCTCAGGAGCTCCTGATTGTGTTGTAAATTACTCGTTTTTATTATAATATGATTTTATCCTTTGTGCCTCCTCTGGGGCAGCACAGATGACAGTTCTTGTCCTTGCTGGCTTTGGATGGTCTCCCTTCTCATATTTTAAAATCTCACTCCCTGATGATGCTTTTATGATCTATCATGTCTTGTATCTTCCTCTCCTGGAAGATTTTGTCATGTTTTGCTTTTTTTACAGTTGGCTTTCATATTCCGAAACCCATACATTAAAAGTTTTTTCCCACCTCTCTCTCCACTCTTGATAATATTGTAGATGAGAAGTAACACAGGTTTCCACCAGGGAGAGCTGGGGGTGGGGACTTGGGTTTGCAAATGTATGATTTCTAAACGCATAAATGGAGAATTATTCCAAATAGTACAAAATAATACTGTTTGATCATGGGTTGGACTAATGTCAGAGTTACATGGTTTGTGTGGTTAGCCACGGGATCTTGAGCTACTCCCAGAGGAACTGAGTGGCTGGAAAGGGAGTGTCTAAGACCTTATAAAAACTTCTCAAGTATTATGCGTGTAGCAATTGTATGCTTTTAATCTGAAAAGTGTCTTGTTCTTAAGAAAGTAAAAATGTTTACTTTGATTTGGTCGTTATTCACATATGAACATTTTTCTCATTCTTTTCTTCTTCTTTTTTTTTAAATTTTTTTTCCAGTGATGATCTTTTCTCTTTACCTTATTGCCCGGGTAAGACCCTGGTGGTCGGAGCATCCTATGTCGCTTTGGAATGTGCTGGATTTCTTGCTGGCATAGGTTTAGATGTGACTGTTATGGTACGATCCATTCTCCTTAGAGGGTTTGACCAGGACATGGCCAACAGAATTGGTGAACATATGGCAGAACACGGTGTCAAGTTTATAAGGCAGTTTGTGCCGATAAAAGTAAGTGGGGTTGCTTAGAGGTTTGTTGATTCTATACTGTGCGAGAAAGAGTTGGGGTGGATGATTGGAGCATCCTTTCGGTGTTATAAACCATTAGGAATGCTAACATGAGTAATTCTTTGTGTGATTTGGGTGTATAAACTTACACCTTCTTACCACCTAGATAGCTTTTGTTCTTATTTGCAAATTAATAATTTCTTCCTTCCGTTCTCAACTTTACCACCTTTTGTTCTCTTCTGTTTAATGCTTCCCTTTATACATTCCATCATTTTATTATTTTTGGTCTATTATACTTTCTTTTTTTTCTACATACCAGAGATTTAAATAAGAGTTTTAACACTAGGCTGATTTCTTTTTTTTTCTTCTCAAAAGACATTTCTCCTTGGTATACAGTGTAGTTCACAGGTGCATTATATTATTCTGGCTTCCCTGGAAATGATTATTTAATTTTGTTATGTGGACTGACCTTTTTTGCTCATTTAATCTTCTTTCAAAAATGCTGAATAATAAGCCAAGTTATATCTGGGACTTGTTAATATTACCACAAATGTTTTGATAAAGTGACAAATCTATTACTTTGCATATCTTAAACTAATAGTTTCCTTTAGTGCAAGTAAGGATGGGACTATTTTGTTAAAGTTAAGAAATTTTTGCTGTCTTTTAAAAAATAACTTAATGGGTTAGTAACTTAGGTTGTTTGCAGGACCATGAATCTCTTGTAGCTGAGAGGTAACAATATGAGCACTGGGATCAGAATAACCTGGGTTCAAATACTGTTCTGCCAGTTTCTTGCTATATGACTTCGGGAGAATGACTTAATTTCTCGGAGCCTCAGTGTCTTCTGTAAAATGATGGTAATAGATAGCACCTATCTCAGAGTTCTCCTGAGGATTGTGTTAGCATTAGGACTATGATGGGAAGATGACAGCTGTATGTGTATGCTGTGCTGATGGAACAGCAGCGTCTTCCTTTATAATAGCTTAACATTTGGGGAGTTGTGGGCCTCCGAGAATGTGGTGGACTATCCCAGGTGACATCAACCTGTGTCTGTATACATAGCATTTTGCTCAGGTTACCAGGGTGTCTCTGATCCCTGAAGGCGGGAAGTGAATGCTGGCTGTATTACAAAGTGAGTGAGTGGAAGAACCTTCTACAGAGAGAAGGGAGAGAGTGCATTTTGGACAAAGAATATAGCATGTGCAAAAAGGCTGTGTGGAATAAAACTGTTCCAAAGGCAGAAAGTGTTCTGGATACAGAAAAGGCCTGACTGGAACACAGAAGTGAGTAAGGCAGGAAGGAGTTTGAGGTGGGATGAGACCCTTATTCTTAAGCAGATCTAAGCCATGAATCAATTCAACTCTTCTCCAAAGATTAGAATATTTTAATTTAAATTAAACAGGAAAGAGATTTTCAATATATTCAGAGGGGCTTCACTATTTAATAAATGAAGGGAATTTTAGAAGGAAATCTTTTCTATTTGTTGATGTTGAAAATAAAAGGACTTCACAGTTTTCCCATTCAGAGTGTGTTGCATTTTACAGGAAGAGTAGAACTTGCAGATGATTTTATGGGTTTTCTCCTAGTAAATGTTTTACAGAAACCGATGATTTGGCGGTTGACCTCATTGTGTAATAGGCTAAGTGTGTTCAGTCTCATTTGCCACAGCACAAGTACCAGGACTTGCTCATTCTCCGTACACCTTTAACAACTGAAGGCAGCCCCCAGTTGTGAAACATACCTCCATGCCCCTTATGATTTTTAGGGATTTCAAGCTCTTAACTGTATCACAACAGACCTACTCCCATGTCTGTTCTTTGCTGGCAAAGCTGAACATTGTAGTCAAAAGCGAATCTATGAATGTGAGCCCCAGGGTATTAATGGTTCTGGGTAAGTTAGAAGGTAGGAACCTGGGAGAAGCAGTAAGTCACTGGTTTAATTTTAGAGACTGTAGTGCACTTTCTCTGGCCTTTTTCCTTTCCCACGTTTCTCTCTGAGCTCTGTTCTGTTTGAGAACTATCATAAAGAAAACCCCTCTAGCAAATACTAAGCAGTGAGAAGACGGTAAATAAAAGAATCACATATCATCCTTATGATGTTAACATGAGGAAGGTGGGACGTGAAAGCCAGATTTCGTGTTTTAACTTTGGGTTAACCAGACAGAAGGAGAAGACACAGTTATCCTCTTGACACATGTGTTTACTGTGGAGTAAGACTTTATCACTCTTACAGGTTGAACAAATTGAAGCTGGGACACCAGGCCGACTCAGGGTGGTAGCGAAGTCCACCAATGGTGACACAACCATCGAAGAAGAGTACAACACGGTAAGAATGGGCCTCGGTCACACTTCATCAGAAAGCAAATAATGTGCTCTTTGGATATTTGCTGGGGAGTAATAATAATGGCTGTTTACTATTTCTAAAACCCTTGGTTCTATTCCTGTTCTAAGACATCTTTATTACTTGTGATATTATAATTTGTTTTGGTTACAGGGATGGCTTCAGATTTTCTCCACTGTAACTTAAATCTTGTTTGTCAAATCGTGATTAAAAAGTGTCAGCACTTTTAAATGAGCTAGAATTTCTCTGCCCCATGTTCTTTTATCTCCCCTGCTCACCACTTAAAATAATTTAGTTATAGGCTATGCTGTCTTTGTCTCTAAACTTGGCTAGATTTATTAAGGAATTGTTCACTCCCTTTTTCTTAACAAGAAATGGGTAAGGATTTTTACTTTATCATCTTCAGAAGATTTAATTTAAATAATTTTGATTTGTTTTAACTCTTATATTATTTTCTTAATGTATTATTTCTTTCCAGGTCTGGAAAATGAATCAGATTGGCTTAATAAGCAGAGAAAAATATGATAAAATAACTCATGCATAGCCTTTTTGTTAACAGTCACTATATATTAATAATTTTTCAGGTATTGCTGGCAATCGGAAGAGATGCTTGCACAAGAAAAATTGGCTTAGAAACTGTGGGGGTAAAAATAAATGAAAAGTAAGAAAAAAATCTTAATTATGTCCTATTAAATACTATTTTAGTTATTTATAAGATTGATTAATACTGGAGTCTTAGATTTTTTAAGTTAGCTTTTACCATAGTTGGCAAGATCCCTTTTTAAGCTTAGAAAACTCTTCTTTTAGTGCCACTCACAGTATTTCCTGTTTGTCTTTTTTTCCCCTCTTCAAAATCTAAATGAAAGATACCCTGCTTTGCATATTGTTTCTTTAAATGTTTATGTGTACAGAAAAAGACCCCTCCCCAGTTAATTGCAGGTATGTGCTTTGAAAGTTTCATGAAGTACGTAGATTTGAACCATGTTTAATTTAAAGCTACCAAGTTTTATGGTAATAGAGTGGTCACTACATTTCTAGTGACAAGTCTGAAAACTGATTTTTCAAAGGTTTTAACAGGTAAAATCCTTTGGACTATACTAGATAATAGAGACTGTTGTCTGCTTATAGGAGTGGCGTGGGGTATTTCCCAGTGTCACCTTTCTTATATCCAAGTGAAAACAAGTACACAAGTGCTGTGAACCGCTAGCTGCCTTGGAAACTGAAAATAGGACAGTTTGTTTTTTTTTTTACCCCCACCTTTCAGGAATAACATTTATTCAGAAGAGATTCTTAATCTTAGTATGAGGATTTTTGCTTTATTATTATTATTTTTTCCTTGAGTGGGAGAGACAAGGGAGTTGAGGTCTAATAAAATTTAGCAGACTAAATGTTCCACCACCTTAATAACCATCTAGCTTGTTTCCAGTTAAGGCCAGGGTTTTCCATTTTGTCTAATATTAATAGCTAACGTTTATTCTGTACTTACTGGGAGCCATGGACTGTTATACTAATGTTTTATATGCATTCTCATTCAGTCCTCACAGCCCCTTAAGGTAGACTGGTGGTATTTTTCTTCTTACTCTTATTTCTATTATCATTATTCCCACTTATAGGTGGGAAAATGAGGCTTAGAGTTAAATAGCTCTCCAACATGGCAGAGGAAACAACTAACAGACCTGATTATAACAATTTAGAATCCTCATTAATTCTTAACCACGGTGTTTTAGTTCTCCTGTTCTAGGGTTTCTAAAAATTTTCCTCCTATTGCTTTGATTTTCAAAATAGCCAGAATCTCTAAGCTTTTGGTTCCTCTGAGTTTTGGTGGTGGTGCTGCTTTGATAATAAATTAGAACTTTGGTCTCAGGTAGGGTCACAGTATTGGGCTTCTTTGGGAGAAAGGGGGTTTTGTTCTGCTTACTTAAAAGTGGTAATTGATGATGATTTTAACTGAATGAATTTGCAGGACTGGAAAAATACCCGTCACGGATGAGGAGCAGACCAATGTGCCTTACATCTATGCCATTGGCGATGTGTTGGAGGGGAAGGTGGAGCTCACCCCAGTAGCAATCCAGGCAGGAAGATTGCTTGCACGGAGGCTGTACGCTGGCTCCACCGTCAAGGTGAGCGTGTGGCTGCCACCCACCAGGATACTGTTTTTAATACTGCTCCCGGCGCCCTCTGTAGGGATGGTTGTGAGGTTTGACGGTGGCATCCTAGGTTCGCTTTATTAACTGTATTCCAGACAAAGAATCATTGTTAAGACTGCTGTTCCTTTGTGATTTATTAGGAAATTTTTACTCTTAGAATCACACTAAGAACAAAATGAGCTTGATTAATCAAGTTTCAGCACTATTATGTTCCATATACTCATAATAGTTACACTTTGCACCAATTTTATTATTGCCAATTCAAGTATAATTTTCTAAATCTTTTTATGGTACGTGTCTAGGCTATGACAGGATTTGGGGGTTCTAAGTAATAATGTCAGTGTGCAGAGCTGCTTAAACCAGAAGTCAGACTTTATTCCCCCATTCTTTCTAAAAATAGGTCTTCTGCTCGTGGAATGTGTAATGTGGTGTATTAATATTTTTAATTTAATATTAAATATTAATTAAATTAATTAATTTAATATTTAATATTAAAATATTAATATTTAATATTTTAGTTTTAAAAGTTAGTATAGGAAATTGAAACTCTTAGGTGGGTTTCATGGGACTAGATGGCAAAAAAAGAAATATGTTCCAATTTTTTTTTAAGACAGTTGTTTTTAGAGCAACTTTAGGTTCACAGCAAAACTGAGAATTGAAGGTATAGAGATTTCTCATATATCCTGTGCCCCATTATCAACATTCCTTCCCTAAGTATTTTCTTTAAAGGATTCTGGAAATGTTGATTGAAGAATTTAGTCATGACTCATTTTCATTGTGCATAAATCATCATGGGTTGATTTAGGTTAGTGACAGCAGTGGAAACCTCAGTACTGCTAGTAAAATTTGTGACAAACATTTTGAGTGTACCTGGGATTATGTTGGATTGTAGCATAATAAAATCTTGTATTTTGAAATTAACAAGATTGAGGTTAAAAGGGGTTAATCCCAGGTTGTCTGATCATCCAGGGAATAGTAGTTGGTTCATGTTGCTATTTGGAATAAACTTAACTACCTCTTTTTTTTTTTTAACTACCCTTGTGAGTTATGTCTTGTATTGTTGAAATTATTGAGTTACATGGTGACCAAGAAAGTATATTCAGAAACGTAGCTTGAGGTGCATTTAGTTTGTTCTTAATCTTTTATATTTGTGATTTCCTAAAATGGAAAGATATTTTTTATAACAATAACCAAAGGGCAAATATGCAAAAATTTGCGCCTAAATAAATTTGAAATTATTGTACCACAAAATTCTAAAAATCTAATGGATCTTTCCACCTACTTTGGTTAAATCCTTCCATGTATGGGTGTAGTAATATATCTTAGCATCTGCCAGGTTGAGCGAATTCTTTCTTAAAGTACCTTAAGCTTTTATGAGCAGCAGAATTTAATGTAAACTGAAATGAAAGGACTCCCTTTTTTGCTTGTTTTTTTGGTTTGTTTTTGTCTAATATGGAAAGTGCTTTACCGAACGGGAAAATAAACAGGTGGTGTTCAGTCCTTAAGTTTGAAATCTCACCAGTCTGTCCTTCAGTACAATAAATAAAGCTGAAATGTCAATAGATACCTAGACTAATTGTATTTGGAAGAGTTACACAAGTTTTTTTTTTAAAGAGCTGTGTAATCCCTTTAATTTTGTATTGATGAGAACGTTCACAGTTTCTGAGAGCGTGAGAGGATCCACATCTGCCTTCCTTGTTTCTAAAGGAGCAGCTCTCCCTTAAGCTGAAAAATTCAGCTTAACATAAACCCTGCCTAAATAAATCTGTTATGAGATTTTAAGAGAACCCAAATTGAATCATGGGTGTTTGTGCCTTCCTCTGAATTGATGACATATATTCACTGCTTCATGAGAATGTTCGAAGCAAAGGGGACAAAGAGCAGCTATGTTTGATGTGCTAAGTGTTGTGCACACTTATCCCACCTCGGCAGCTGTGGAGACTGGTGACAGTTACAGGAAATTAGGTAGCTGTCCAAGATCACAGTGCACAGAGGCAGTGAAGGCATAAATCCAGTCCACATCTCATTGTAGGTACTGCTGTCTTAACCATGAAAATGTATCATTTGAGAGAGGAGGAAGATTTGGGAAATATGGATTATAGAAGAATAGGCGATGAGGATAGAAAAGATGTTTCAAGACTTGAAAAAATATACTGCACCTCTGTAATTTAATATTTTACTAAATAAAATGAAGTGGAAGATATATTGGAAAAATTTAAATGAATCTTCTTAAACACTTAGTAATGATGAAAGTCATTTTCAAAGTTGCTAAAAGTATTTGCCACTAACTAAAGTAAATATTCTGTTTTTTTTGAAACATAAATGAAAGAATGAAAAAAAAATTACCATTTCAAAAACAGATAAAGAACTGACTGTAAAACTGAGTCAGCCTATAGATGATGGGCTTTCCACGAAGCTCTTTAAAAAGCCAAGTGTTCTGACACACGTACCAGCTTTAAAGCACAGGGTGATGATGGGCATTCCAGCTGTCATCTCCAAGGACCAGTGTCATCCCTTAGATCTTTTTAGAATTCCTCTCAAACACTTGAAATACTTTTATGTTTACAAATAGCAAGTGTTAGCGTCTTTATTATTACTTAAAGAGGTACTTTGTAAGTTAACTCAATTTTTCAGTAAATATAAAAACATTTTATATGGAAACTGTAGAGAAACCATAGTACACATATCTGCAACTTGAGAATGGGTTGTATTCTAAAAATTCATTAAGTTGCTTGTTGTGAAAACTGCAAAATGTTTTATCCAAATAAAAGTATTAAAAACAAGGATTACATTTCGCGGTCTAGGCCATAATAGTTCATTGAAACCAATTGGAAACTGAGTATTGGGACCAAGGAGAAAAAAAATACCATATTATGTGGACCCAGATTTCTATTTGATACACCATTTTCTGCCTGAAGAACTTCCTTTAACAGTTATTTAGTGTATGCACGGTCATGGTTAATTCCTTGGCTTTTGGGTTTTTCTTTTTTCCTCAAGTTTATTTTGCCTTCGCTTTTTGGAAGATAATTTTGCTGAATATAGAATTTTGGATTTGCAGGGCTTATTTAAATATTTTAATAATTTGCCCATTGTTTTCTGGTTGCACAGATTCTAAAGAGAAGTATGCCATGCCATCATTTTTATTTTTGTTCCTTTTAAGATTTTGTGTTTATCACTGTTTTTTTAGCAGTTTGATTATTGTATGCCTTGGCTTATTTTTCTTTGTAATTATTTTGCTTGTGTTTTTGTCAAGATTTGGGGGTTTATATATTTATAGTTTTTCATCAGATTTGGAAATTTTTCATCAAATTAACCATTTAATTAATTTTTCTGTTTTCACTCACATTTCTGTTTTTCATTTTCTTAGTCTATTGCAGTGTCTTCAAGTCCACTGATCCTTTCTTCTGCACTGTCTTGGGCTGTAAATCCCATTCCGCGTTGTTTGCACTTCAAGTGGTTTCTTTCATCTCTGAGTTTTATTTATTTAAAATATATTTTCCTTTTCTCTCTTCAGCAGGTTCTTTTTTTTTTTTTTTACCTCTTTGAATATGCAGAACGTATTTATAAAACCTCTTTTAGTGTCCTCTGCGAATCCCATCATCTCTTTTGTTGTGTCTGTGTTGATTCATTTTTCTCTTGGTATTGGTTCATGAATTCTTGCTCATTTGTTTCGTTACTTTGGATGGAAGTGAACTTTGTGCATTTTACATTGTTGGGAGCTGAGTTTTGTTGAATTCCTTTATATAGTGTTGGACTTTGTTTTGGCAACCCATTATGTTACATGGGAGTAGTTTTATCCTTGTGTAATTACTTTTCAGCTTTTTTAGGGTGTGTCAACAGCAAGCTTTCATCTAGGCCTAATTTAGTTCCACTCCTAAATTGATGCCCTTCCTAAGCCTCCTCGGTGCTGCCCTGCCTACCATCCAGTGTCTGCAAATGTGTTGCATATTTGTCTGGTTTTCTAACTAAAGCAGGAAGTAAACCTGGTCCGTTATGGCAATAAGCGGATGGCTACCTTTACTTTTGAATCAGAATTCCAAAGGTTTGTGTTCATTTTAGAGAAAAAAGATTATATACTACTTCTAGAGGGAGGCACATTTTAAAGATTTTACTTTACCATTTTAGAGAGCGAGAATTGATTGAATTTCTCATATTTTAAATGCAGAACGACTTACCTCTGTACAGATTTGGCTGGGTAGGTTTAGCATTTACAAACATATTTGGCACTTATGTAATTACATTTTCACAATTCACATCAGCATATTAAAGGCTCTGAGAATTCTGATAGTTGAGAAACCTGTTTATTTGCTTAATACAGCATTTTACAAACTTGTTTGACTTCAGAACCGTTTTGTCATCCATGCCTATTAACATAAAATATGCTTTAGAAAAATTATCATTTTAATGGCTCCTTAATGTTACACTGGGAATATGTACTATAGAACCACTTCCTTATTTGTGTTTTTAAAGCCACTCCAATATTGCCACTATTGATGAGAACTGTGGCATTGCTCAATTAATGCATGTAGCTTTTTCTGTATATTAAATTATTACAGATTTCTGAAAATGGGATTATTGGGCCAAAAAGTTTAACATGTTTTTGTGGCTCTTAGTATGTATTACCTAATTGATTTTCCAATAACCTGTTAACTTCTGCCACTGATAATATGAGACTTTCAGCATTGGGTACACTAGTATTGTTTTGGCTGCTTAATTTAAGGGAGAAAAAGTATATCCTTGTTAACATCAGTTGGTAGATCAATGGAGAAGCCACATAAGCCATATATTCATGACTAGTCTTGACAGACTTTAAACCTCTGCTAAAACTTTATTGCATCAGTTAATGATTCTCGGCATAGTAGGTTTTTATTAGCCTACTTTCCTCTCCTAATTTTGAACCTTTTTAAACTATATACTTTTTTGAGTTATAATTTCTTCTGTCATAACTCTCCTCCATTTTCAAACAGTGTGACTATGAAAATGTTCCAACGACTGTATTTACTCCTTTGGAATATGGTGCTTGTGGTCTTTCTGAAGAGAAAGCTGTGGAGAAATTTGGGGAAGAAAATATTGAGGTAAATTCTACTCTTTACTACTCTTTTTTTCCCCCTAACTTTAAAATAATTTCCAGCATACAGAGAAGTTGAAACAGTAGAAAGAACTTCCATATACCCATTATACAGATGCACGTATTACTAACATTTTGCCCATTTGTTTCATATTTTTCATACTCTCTCTTTGTCTGTCTCTGTGCATTGCATCTGTGTGTATTTCTTTTTCCTGAATCATTTGAGAGTAAGTTGAATACCCTTTTACCCCTAAATATTTCACTGTGTATTTCCTATGAACAGGACATTTTCTTATATAACCACAGTGTAGTTACTACTTTTAGACAATTTAATTTTGATACAGTACTTTATCTGACCTACCTTCCAGTTTTCAGTTTCATCAGTTGATCCAGTAATACTTGGTTCTACTTTTTAAAACCACTTTTATTAGTTTCTTTTTATTATTACTATGAGAAAAATACAGGAAAATACAAGGAAGAAAACTGAAAGGTACCTGCATTTCTCCTGTTCAGTTAGTAGAACCTTCTGTTTCCCTCTAATTGTACTAACTTTTGCCCCTCACCTTTTATCCTATAGTCAAGGAAAATGCGCATGAAATAAACTACTCTCATATACACAAATAACACCACACAAAGGGACTTATGTATTAACCCATTTAGGGGAGAAAGTTTCTAGTAAAACGTTCTTCTAAAAGACCAGATTTATGAATCAGTAAATTTTGTGATATAGAAGTCTAGTTTAAATTTCTTAACATATCTTTTATTATATGCTTTAGTAGTAGCATGTAATATTGGTATATTAGTAACGTATTATTAACATTTTTTTCTGATTATAAAAATAGTATATGCTCAAAGGAAATTTGAAAAATCAGGAACATATTCAGAAGGAAATTTTAATTCATGAGTTCATATGATCATGTTGTATGTATAATTTTGTGTAGGTCCATTTATCTAAAATTTTTAACTGTGATTAAGTTATATTCAGTTTTCTGTCCTACTTTAAAATTAATGTTGGATCACAAGCATTTCCCCCTAAAAACACCATCTTTTAAAATGAGAGATGCTGTACAGTAATTTGTTAAGCCATTCTTTTATTGGATTATTTACAGTTTTTCACCGTTATGAGTAGAATGATGACCATCTTTTATATTTGTCTGTTTCTCTGATTATTTTCTGAGGATAGATTACTATCAAGAGGTATTTAGGTTTTAAAGTTCTTAATATATATTTCATAATTTTTTTCATAACCTTTGGCTTTTGTTTTATTAGAATTTGCATTTTTCATTATAAAAGTAATACATTTGTGTTGAAGAAATTTTGAAAAATGTAAGGGAAATAGGAAACAATTACTCATAGGCCTATGTCTGTAACACAGCAGTTGTTAGCAATTGGGGGTAATTTCTGTAATTGTTTTTTTCCCTGTGTAATGGTTGTGACACTGTGATACTATACATTCAGTTTTGCAACCCACATTAAAAAAATTCACCTCATTACAACATAAAGGAATGTTACATAATGTCTACAGAATCAGTATTTCTTTAAAAGATCCTACCAACCATACATGTTTTGAATTGAAGCTAGCAGTTGGAGGAGGAAAAACCTCTCTTCAGTCACTTAAGACTTAAGCTTATGAAATACCAATACAGACGTCTGCGTGTCCTCCTGTCTGCCATCTTCCTTCCTCCCTCCCTCCTTCTGTACCTTTGGTGAATAATCCCACAGGAGGGGATGTCTTTGGAAATATTTAGCAAGAAAACTAGATACTTGCTATAATTGTTTCTGGCCCAAGTTGTCATTCCTGTGAGAATAGTGTTGGTGTTTGTTTCTTTTTTAAATTCAAGACAGCAAGAAATTACATGGCTTCGTCCTCTCATTTGCTTGCTCTTTGTTGTTGTTACATAAGGTTTACTCTTTTGAGTTTGAGATGTAATTAAGGGATGAGCTTACAGTGAAAGGGCTTGTCACCTATGAGTTTAAAGTTATTTATCTTTTGGCCAGATTCCTATTTATTTCATGAGTTTTACTGTTTGATGAAAGTACTTATTAAAGGGCCTGCACCATCTTCACTCTATGACTAGAGTTTGACAGGCTACTCCTTAAGACGATGGGTCTAAATTGTGCTGCTCTCTTCTTAGGTTTATCATAGTTACTTTTGGCCGTTGGAATGGACCATTCCATCAAGAGATAACAACAAATGTTACGCAAAAATAGTCTGTAATATCAAAGACAATGTAAGTGCCATTCTCATTTAATCCTTTCTACTAATTTTATTTTGTTCTTACTGTGTAACTCTGTTTTGATCACATGGTACATACACACGGCATTCCTTTAGTATTTTACCTGTCGGTCTCCCCAGCTTTATGGACATTATTTGAGGTGAGGACCGTGACGATACTGCTTGACTCCCTGCTGCAGTGGACATAGTGGACAGGCAGTCAGAACTTACTGAATGAAGGAACCAGGAGGGAAACTTGAGAACTGTTTGTGTTTGTTAAAGGGGACCAGTGACGCCATTGACTATGTAAAAATAACGACAAAAAAGAAAAGAACGGGGGTAATTACCCAAGTTTGTATCCTAAGCAGCTGGCACTAGTGAGAAAGTTGTATTGGGAAGAGCTCTTAATTGGGTTCTGATTTTAAGATTTGCTCGCTGCTTCACGCAACAACTAGTAATGAACGCCTGTGGGCAAGCTCTTTGACCTCACAGAGTTTGTTTCTGGACCTACAAAGTGATTGAATAAATCATTGGTTTTTTTGAGACTTTTCTGATTGCTGCCCCCATTTTCTCTTGTAACCCAGAACAAGTGTGTATCTCTGCACATATTCTGTAAATGTTGTGGATTGAATCCGTGTGTGTGTGCGTGTGTGTGTGTGTGTGTGTGTGTGAGATTAGAACTTTTACAATTTACTTTCTTAGCAGCCTTCATATATAACATTCAGCAGTGTCAATTATGTTAATCATGTTGTCCATTACATCCCTAGTACTTACTTATCTAATAACTGAAAGTTTGTACCTTTTGACTGTCTGCACCCAGTTCCCCTCTCCCCACTCCTTACCGCTGGTAACTACAAATCAGATCTCTTCTTCCATGAGTTTGTTTTGAAGGATAATTGATCTACAACACTGTATTAGTTTCTGGTATGTAACATATTTCTGTACATTTCAAAATGATCACCACAGTAACTAGTTACCGTCTGTCACCATACGAAGATACTACATGATTCTTGACTGTATTCCTCAGAGTGTACATTTTGTACCTGGGACTCATTTTGTAACTAGAAGTATGTTCCTCTTGATCTCCCTCACTTAATCTGGGTTAAGTCTCATGAGAATTGGTATTTTTAACATAGCTGAGGATCTTTTTAAAAAAGTATCCCCAACAGTAAAAATACAAACAATGCTAAGGAACCTGTATGTTAAAAGCCTAATAAACTCATTTTCTTATCTCCAGATTTGAATATAATTAAGTTATATATTCTGTTTAGAAACTACTGCTCTAGACAGCACAGTTGCAGATTGCTTTTTACAGAACACAGGATTCTAGGAAAACCTGGATCCTCTACAAAAAAGGTCATCATAAATGCATTTAATAAATGAATGTACTAGGATAGCCTGTACCAAGCTATACAAAGTTGACCTAAAGAACAATTTTATGTAGAGACTTTTCTTTTTATATTGTCTTATTAAAGTCATTTTTATGAGTATACATTAGACACCATGCTACTGTGATAGAAGGATCCAGCAAGAGATACTTCATTTGCACGTAACAGTCGATGAAACTGCAAATGTTTCCTTTACACCAAGCAAATCTATTTAATTGTATAGTTTTTTTGTCCTTTTTTTTAAAACTACTGTCAGTTGATGAAATGGCATTTTTTTATATAATATGAAAAATAATTTTCACTACCAGTAAACTCAGTTAAAATGACTGAGGCTGTAAGTAGGATGGTACTGTTGTTAATTATTGTCATAAACAAAGATAGAAGAGAGGAGTACTTGCCATTGCTTGTCATAGTGATCTCGAACAAAAGCGTGCTTCTAGAACTTGACCTTCCTTGAGGCATGCTTTATTCATTCCGAGTCATTCACTTCACAGTGTATAGATGTGCTGGATTTTAAGTAGTGTTTAACTTGCTAGGCTTTTATTCTTTTTGTATGCTATTCTATTTTTACATGAAATATTTAAAATTTACATTCAGAGATAGGGAAAATACCTACCATCCAGACTCAGTGAATAGTAACATTTTCCTATATTTGTATCAGAGCTTTCCTCTTAGAAGAGAGAAACCATCACAGAGGCAGTTTGTAATAGCCTCTATTTATTAGTGCTTGCTGTGTTCCAGGCCCTACTTAGTGGTCGACACGTACAAATTCATTTAGTCCTCACACAACCTTATGAGGTATGTGCTGTTCTTACCCCCGTTTTATAGATGAGGAAACTGAAGCATGTGGAAGCTGAGCAGTTGTGCCCGGGCACTTGCTAGTTAATGGCAGAGCAGGAATTCAGTGCTAGGCAAAGTCGAACCCGCGCTGTTAACCGCTGGCCTGTGCCTGCGTGGTCCTTTCCCTCCTCCTGGTGCTTCACCCGCCTTGCCTTCCCTACCCCAGACGCAGCACTGTCCTCAGTTTGGACTGTCTCACCTGTTCATATTTTTGTGTTATTTGCTGCCTGTTATGTATCCATAAACATCATACGTTGTGGTTTAAAGAAGAGGGGTATCCTTAGCTAAATAGAAGCCTGCACCTTTTTTTAAAATCTCATTTTTGGAGATTTGTCCATTTATTGCATGTAAATCTAGTATATTTTAAGAGCTATTATAGTTACGCTTTGTTTATCCCTATACTCAAACCCTGAATGTCAGGGTGAATAATGTGAGAGTCTAGAGTGGAATATGTCATGCACATGACCTTCCTGATGGTTTCCAGGGAGCTGCTGAACCTTAGATTTGGCCTTGCCCCTCACAGCCTGAGCTGCCTCATCTATTATGAGGGGACTGGGCTGGACAGTCTGGCTCAGAGCTGGCTCTCAGAGTCTGCACAGGGGAATGCATCAGGTTTCCCTGCTTTCGGCAGAGGTAGCCTGAGGTTGGGGCTTAGATTTATCCAGAGTAATTCCCACCCAGGTATTTCAGGGTTGCCAGATGTTTTTCTCTTGCTTTCAAAACTATTTTCACATTAGAAGGGTCTTAAGTCTGTGCTATCTACCCCCAAACCTTAGTATAAATGATTTTTTAATTTGAATGACTGCTCTTAAATGTTACAGCTATCACAGGTAGTTTATTTGGGGCTTTGATACAGCCAAATGGAGGAGATGGGGGGCCCACATTTTTGCTTTTCATGTTTTTCCTTATCGTCACTCGTGGCTGGTTCTTGCCTCTTCTTTCTTGATGTGACCACCAGGCTCTCTATTGGCCCGTGTAGGAGTATCTTCACCCAAAACAGCTTCTAGCAGCAAACATTAATATAAGTCTTTGGCCATTTCTGAGTGGGATTTTTAGATTAGACTGGGAGGATATTCCAGGCAGTTAAGGGGAAGAAATCCATGTAATTGTATTACTCTTTTATATCTCAGGAACGAGTTGTCGGCTTCCACATGCTGGGTCCAAATGCTGGGGAAGTTACCCAGGGCTTCGCAGCAGCACTCAAGTGCGGACTGACCAAAGATCAGCTGGACAGCACCATCGGCATCCACCCTGTCTGCGCAGAGGTGGGTCGCCCACACTTCGATAGCTCTGTTTAAAAGTGACAGCATCACCCAGCTTACAGGGGGCAGATCTGGGATTCTGCTGTTCTTCCTACTGTTCCTGAGCTGCTTCGACCACCTTACAGCTTATTAGTGATGGAGACTACCTCGAAAGAAGGTCTTGTCTTTAGGGGCAGTTTTTCCTCTTCCCAATGTTTCTCCTTCCTGGTAACTGGATAGTATTGCCATGCTATTCAGTGATAAAAATGATGAGAGTGATTTATAGAGATGTGCCTTAAACCTTACATTTCTCAGGCCTCCTAAATTATTTTGGGGGCAATTAGCTAATAATGTCATTCATAGTCAGCAGCATAAATCCTAGTCATCCTAGAGCCACCTGGAGGCTAAATGATGTGTACCTCTTTAACTTTTGGTATCAAAGAATGAGATTTCAAAGTGATGCTTTTTAAAAGATCAAGAGCTGGAACTGGACTAGTCTGGGCCTCTGGGTGTCAGTGTTTCTTCATGCCTGTCAGGGCTCATCCAAGAGTTGAATGTTGTGATACCACTAAGGAGGGATTGTAAACCCAAAGTGTGTCTACGCTGGAGAACTTGGAGTTTGGGAGGAGGTGTCTCATCAGGAGGCTTAAGTATGGAGCTGAACATTGTAGCCCTGGAAAGTGTTCTCACTTCCTTTTGCTTTGCCTTTTCTCTGATTAGGGCTAGTGTGTGTCCTTCTCTATATTAATATGCATCTGTTTAGTGACTAGGAAACTACTCTGTGTGTGTGTGTGTGTGTGTGTGTGTGTGTGGTTTGGTTTTGTTTTTGTGAAGTAAAACTAAGTTTCAAAAAAATAACATAAAAATTGAAAAGAGAATAATAGATTTTAAGAATCTCTTAAAGAACATGTAATTAGTCTTTTATTCAGTGTGATGACTAAGACTGTCTGCCTAGGGAAGGAGCCAGTTCATTTTTTTTAAAAAAAACAGTGTGTTAGTTTCCTAGGGCTGATGTAACAAAGTACCAAAAATGGGGTGGTTGAAAACAACAGAAATTTATTCTTTCCTAGTTTTGGAGGCTTGAAGTCTGCATTCGGGGTGTTGGCAGGGCTGTGCTGCCTCCAACGGCGCTCCCTGTGGAAGACTCCTTCCTTCCTTGCTGCCGCAGCTTCTGGGGGTGCCAGCAAGTCGTGACAGTCTCGGCTTGTAGATATGTGACTCCAGGCTCTGCCTCCATCTTCACGTGGCCTAGTCTCCTTGTGTCTGTGCTGAAATTTCCCTCTTGATATAGGACATCGGTCATTGGATTAGGGCCCACACGAATCCAGCAAGACTTTTTTAACTTGATTACACCTGCAAAGACACTATTTCCAAATAAGGTCACAGTCACAGATACCAGGGTATAGGAGTTGAACACATCTTTCTGGGGGACTTAATTCAACCCACAGCAGTGAGTATATTTAAATGTTTAGATGGCAGCCTAAGATACTTCAAAACAGCAAGTCCTCTCCAACATGGATAAAAACCTAACTTCCCAACTTGGGTGTGTGAGTGTGATTTTTTAACCTGAATTCAGTTCTCAAATGGGCTGATTAAGAGGCTGATGTGTGCTTGGTGAGTGCGGCAGCTTCTGGCGGGGGTGCAGCTGCCGGCTGGGCAGAGCGATGCTGGGAAGAGGCAGGCGTCTTCCTGAAGCCCGGGCCTGCAGGGAGGTCAGCCAGAGGCCTGCTCCCCGTGCTATGCCTGGCACTACAAGAACCCTTCTTAGGTTTTTGCTGCTGTGTATCTCCAGTTGTTGGTTCTCTTATGACTTTGAAGCTCAGAGGTGAATGTTCCATTCCTTTGATAGGGCTTTTTGCCTTTTCTTTTTTTCCAAGCTGGTGGCTGATGAATGAAATTGAAAAATTGGATGCTATTTTCTCACTCTCTGTGCACATCTGTTGTGCAGCTGTGTGCCTAGCACTGTGCTGGGTGCTGGGGGAGCAGTGGGGATTTAAGCCGTGATGCAGAGCAGGGAGACAGATGAGGAAATGCCAGATACAGTTCACTGTTGGGAATCCCGGGATCAAGGTACATATAAAATGTTTGTGGCAGGATAATTGGGGGTGAGGGGGGTGGTTCTTGCAAAGCCGAGAAGGCGGCATTGGTGTTATCCAGGCAGAGGGAACAGCAAATAGAAGAACTCTGTGGGTGAGATCATGGCTTCTTCAGGGAACTGAAAGGCCCTCAACATTGCTGTTGCTTGAAGAGCTTACAGGAAGATTAAAAAAAAAACAACAAAAATTAAGCTGGAGAAGTAGGTTAGGTGGGAAGATCATGGCCTTGTAAACCAAGACAGGGTATTTTGACTTTGTCTTGGGGCCACAGCAATTCAGCTGAGAGTTTGGAAGCAGGTGGAATGGGGTCTGAAGCATTCCTGAGAGAAATTACTTTGGCCCCGCCGCCATGGAGAATGGGCTGGAGGAGGCACATCTGGAGACAGGGGAGGAGGTGCTGGGTGCCTGAACTAGGGGAGTGGCAGTGGATGTCCAGAGACTTAGATATATTTGAGAGGGAGGAATAGGAGGTAGCGTTGATGGGACTTGCCCACTGTTCGGAAGTGGGGAGAGGGGAGAGCTGAATGGTTCCCTTTTGCTGCTTGAAGGAGGAAGCAGTCATACAAAGAGGGACTCCTGGGGAGCCATCTGGCAGGAGCGCCAACGTTTGTGAGGGTTTACTGTGTATCAGGAGTCTGCTCTCTCCCTCTGTGTGTTGTCTTATGTAGTCCTTACAGGAACCCCACCAGGAACGTTGCAGTAGCATCTCCATTCGACTGGTGGGGAAACTGGGGACAGAAGGGTTGAGTAACTTGCCAGCTGGAAAGTGGCAGAGCCGAGATTCAAACTCAAGCAGTCAGCTTCCCCACACCTTATGGATGATACTCAGCTTCCCCACTCCTCCCTGTCGGGTGTTGACGGGGAGAGGATGTGACTCGCAGGGTCAGGGAGCCATGCTCTGCGGAAAGTGACTAGGGCAGCTCCTGGCCTTTGGTAGATGTCCAGTAACTGCATCTGTTAGCTGGTGTTCCCCCGGATATTTCATTACAAAAGATGTGGCTTGACTGAAGGGTCATCATTAACAGCATTTTGTGGGGAGGGGAGGTGGAGGAAGGATGTGTATTTTGAAAAAGCTCCTCTGGTGATTTCTTTTACCTCCTGATTATGAGCTACTGGCTTAGAAACTAGACTTTGAAAAACCAAAGACTTCTCTGACAAAATCCTGACTATGGAAATCTTTCTTAAAGCTGCTTGATGGAGGGAAAGTGAAATGTGACTGGTAGGAGAATTTTAGGGACACTCTTGCTAAATGCTGGGTTCTCACTGGCGTAGGATGTAATTGGGTATGCTACTGGATCCACTGTTTTGTTTGTTTGTTTTGCTTTGTTTATAGCAAATAACCTTGTATTGTATAGGGCACCACTCAAAATGCAGTCCACAGAATGTTTGCTACTAATCCATAATGAGATAAGGAAGGAAATGAAAAAGAAAAGTTTAGAAACTTAAGGGATAATTTGACAATATCTGATACAGTAATAGAAAATCTGAGTTTTCATTTCATATGCCTTTTAAAAGTTCATTTTCCTTATTCATTTGATTGAATTTCACAAATGTCAGTCCATTGGTTGGATTAGAAACAATAATAATTTAAAAACTGGTCCTGAGCACTGCTTTAAAGTGCTCAGAAGTAGCCACAGCTCCCGGGCCAGTTGTAGGTGGTTTGCAGAATGAATCATTGAGTGAACACTTAACCACCATTCTGACAAAATAGCCCAGGCGATTGCACAGCCTTTGGCTCTGAGAAGTAATTACTTACAGAGGTTGACAAATTCTTCATTGGAGACTTTGAGCACAATAATTTCCAAAGAGTTTCCTTCTGGAGTTGCTGTAGGAGGAAGAGAGCCCAGTGTTGTTTTGACTGAAAGCCCCTTGGTGTCAACACGAGGGGGAGTCTTGGGGCCTGGGGCATCAGTGATGCATTAGCATTATTCAGTGTGAAGATAGTATGGTGAAAATTTATTCTGGATGCCTGAGCATTAATAATTGAGTGGGAAACTGATTATGCATTATTTTGAGTAGTAATTTCAACTAATCAAGTTTATTTGTAGGGCAGAAAATAATAGCTCAAGAAGAAAGAGCAAGGTCCTGTGGCATGCCATAAAATGAATTTTATGCCAAACATCACAAGTCCTGTTTTATTAATAGTCAGCATAATCACAGTCTCCAGTGAGGGGTCTTGCGAGGCTGGGAGGAGGTGCTGCAGATGGAGATGCGGCATCCGAGCCTGCCAAGGCATTTGTGCAGCATTTGACCTTCTGTGAGTGTTGTGTGTGTTGGGATAGAAAAGCGTGAAGGGGCTGCCTCTGCTCATTTTTTAAAATGGTGTGTTTATGAAAATTCTAAAGCAGCTGCGTGCAGAGAAAATCTTTGTAAGAATTGACCACACACACACACCCCCTCTGCCACCCATTTTTTCCATTTAGACTAATCAGTAATAACAGTTTGGCTTCTCCCATCTCTTTAACATCAGTGTGTTTTCAGTATAAGAAAATTAGATAAGAGCTATTTTTGTTTTGTCCTTAATTTGTTTCCCTCTTTTGATGGGTTTAGTTTTCTGTCCACATGTCCTACAATTTCTCTTCCTAAATTCCTGAGGAATAAAACTTTTAAGCTTGCAAATTCACAAACCTGAAATTTGCTTTAATGTATTCCCTGGCTCATTATTTTTCTTCCTTTAAAAAAACTGAACAGAGAGCATATCTGATGGAATTTTAAATTGCCCGTGATGCCATCACCCTAACACAGCTGTTTCCATCGTCGCACATTGTCTTTCTGTCCCCATCCACAGCCATGCATCTTTTAAACAGAGGAATTTACTTGCTTTTCAAAAAAGACTTGTACTGGTTTATAATGTCATCAGCATTGAATTTGAGTGCTAATGAAAACCTTGCAAAATTCAGTGTAAATTTTTCTTTACTGAATATGAAAAGCATAACTGACTCAAGGATTTTTACATATCTTTGTTAACGAGGATGAAACTCTTATAGTTATTATTTTTCTGGATGTGAATTGTTCATATATTTTCTTCTGGGTTCATACTTGAAATGTGTTAAGATACTAGCCATTATTACTTGGGTCTGACTTTGTTGAGGTGCTGCTGATGTGTTGGTATATAGAAAGGAAGAAGGCTTTGGTCCCTGCTTTGAGGCTGAAGTAGGGCAGGATTTCTTTCTGTTTCATTCCTCCTTAATTCACAAGTATTTCTGATGCTGATTCTGGTTGCTTTGGCCTGTATATATCAAGTGGCCTTGATTTCCTCTTTGTATAGAAAACTAGGAAACCAGTTATTTCTCAGAAAGAAGAGATTCAGCTGACCAGAAAGTCTGTCCAGGTGTCCAGGTGTGCCAGCAATGGTGCAGGCACTCAGTGAGTCTTGCTTCTACTAAGGCCTCTCCCAAATATGCCGTGGCCTCTTGTGTCATTGAGACACTCAGTGGCTCCAGAAGGTCAGCCTCGCTTGGAGCAGGACAGGTGGACACTGTAGAATCTCACCAGGGTTACCCTTCAGTTCACTTCGTGTGGCCAGAGATGCTTGGCTTGAAGTCTTAATTGTATTCAGTTACCATATAAGTTTCTGAACTTAATTGAATGAGCGCAAAGCCCTTTTGTGTTTTCATGCCTGAGCAAGTCGATGGTCAGCGTGGGTGGCATTTTTGGTTTTGTTTTGGTTTTTGCCTGTAGAAACAAACGTTTATTACTCACGGTGCTCTGTGGCCACTGAGGACCAGCTGTGGCTCAGCTTCCATGTGTCATCACTCCAGGGCCCGCTGATGGGGTGGCCTCTCCCCGGGTCACTGCTGGCTGAATGGCAGGGGACAGGAGGTGTCAGAGAAGCACATTGAGCTTCTGTTTAGAAGTGATGCTTCCCACTTCTGCACGTGTTCTTGGCCAGAGCAAGCCCCTGGCCCCCACATCCTCGTCCAGGAGGACAGGAACATATAATGTATGGGCTACACAGGAGGTCCTCACGGGTGAGGAAACCGTGTGTTTTGGAAATGAACAAAAATTTCACAGTAGTTCAGTCAGTGTTAACACAAAGAGGATCAGATTTGACAAAAAAGAAGCAGAATATCTAAAACTTACTAGTTGGTGATATATCAGCAGTAATACAAATAGAAGAATTAAGGATTAATTCCAAATGCGTGACCTGAGCAACCAAGAAGTGGTGATGGATTACAGGAAGGTAAAGGGTTCAGTACGGGACAGCGTTCGATTTGAAAGTGTCATCTTCCCAGAGGTGCTGGTCAGGTCTCACTGGCTTGGAGCTCAGGAGAGACACAGCGGCTGGAAAGGCTGCGAATCCATCGCTTGAAAAGGGAGAGAGTCAAGGCCAGGACCCTAGGGCAGTGCTTCCTGGCCTTGCTTGTGCCGCGCACACGTGGACGGCGGCAGGACTTGGCAACGCACTGGAGTAAGTAGATGAGGTACCTGGGTCTGCAGCCAGCTCACCTGGGGGATCTGGCCACCTCAAGGGCCAGGGGGAAGTGGTGTTTCAGCAGCACATCCCTATGATCGGGCTGAAGAGTAGCCACGAAAGAAGGAAACAGAAAAGAGAGCTCTCACGGAAACAAGAAAAGGAAAGAGTTGTTAAAAGGTCAGTGAGCTCAGCAGCAAGAAATGCTGCAGAGAGGCTGCAGAATCAAAACTGCAAGGTGCCCTCTGGGTCTGGCCAGTAGAGGGTTACTGATGAACTGCAGGAGAGCTGCAGGTTTCCTGTTTGGTGAAACTATGAAACTGAGCAACTGACGGTTAGTTCAGCGTGCAGCAGACTTCTCGGCTTTGGATTTTGCAGTGAACTCACAGCGTGTTGCCTACGCTGGTGTTCCAACAAGAAGTTCTAATATGTGGTCTTCAGGCATCCTGCATTAGAATTACCTGGGACTCTTGTTAAACATGGGATTCCTGGGCCGTACCCTCCGTCTGTCATTTCTGTGTATTTTAATCCTTGTGAACAGGTTTGAGAACCCCCCTTTTATTTGTAGAGGCCATGCTAAATAGTAGCAAGTCAAGGTCACCTAAAATGGTAAGGCTGTAAGTCCACAAGGACCAAATGTTCTCAAGGATGTGAAACAAGGAGAACTTGTCATTTACTGCAAACGAGAGTAGCAGTTGGTCAGGCACTTTGGAAGTGCAGCCAAGTCAAAGTTGCACCTGCCCTCCCAGTCAGCCGTTGTGCCTCTAGGTCTGGGAGCAGGGAGACGTACTGGAATGTCACAGCATATCGGCTATAGCTTGAATGGCCAGCAAAAGGAGCCCTGTTATGTAATTTGTAATATATTCATGATTTGAGTAATTGAATGCTGTAGTATGTACACTATACTCTATATGGTGTAGTATAGGATTGTAATCAAATACAATTCAGTGAAAAAAGGAAGAATTAGAGCTATTTGTGTCTGTATGCTTAAATCACAGAAATACAGTATTAAGCCAAGAAAGCAGGTAGCAGAAGAGTATGTATGTCATCTTGCCGTTTGTATATAAAGTTTTTAAAAACCTACAAAGAAAAGCAGGTAGAAATGCACAGAGGTGGTTAAGCACTGGTTAGAGGGCCAGGAGGAAGAGGTGATCAGGAAGGGACTCGTGTGGGGCTCCAAGCCTGTTACACAGCTCCCTGAGCTGGGTGGACACAAGGGTGTTTGTCATCATACTCTTTACTCCTTCTTTGTACCTAGAATATTTCAGGATGCGTTTCTTTTAGAGAATTGACAAGCAAGTGGGGTGATGTTGTTTTAGTTACCTCATGCTAATAAGTGCTTTATTAGATATAACTTAGATTTTTTCCCTCTCTCTCACCTTGGTTTTAAGATGCTCCTCTCCTTTTGTCCTCTGGGGAAATTGCAGATATCCTTGGTCATATTACTTCTCTGTTTCATTCATTTTAAGTAGTCATCCAAGTCATTCTTAATACGTATGGTGTTGTCTGAACTACTCCCTGGTAACCTTTGCCCAGATGTCTGAAAATCTCGTGCTGTCTCCCCCCCTGCAGGTATTCACGACACTGTCGGTGACCAAGCGCTCTGGGGGAAGCATCCTCCAGGCTGGCTGCTGAGGTTAAGCCCCAGTGTGGATGCTGTTGCCAAGATTCTAAACCACTCCTGTGTTTCTTGCCCAAATCCAAGGCGAGGTTTTTGGGGAAGGTTCCTGGGCTTCAGCACCTGCTTGTCCTGTGCTTACACTCCTGAAGCCCCCTTGGATCTCATGGGTAGCAGGTGGTGGGTGGAAGGCAGACAGCATCACACTGGGGTCACCATGATGGACTCGAAACTGACATTCGGTGAGCATCGGAGAGATGCGCCCATGAAGTCACCAGCCTCAAGCCCGTGCGGTGGGCGGTGATGGAACCGTCGAAGCAGTTTTCGCATGGCCTTTCCTTTGTGGGCTTTCTTATCTACATTGTCAAGCTTTCTAATGTTGATTGGTTTTTGTTTTTTGGGTTTTTTTTTCTCCAAGATGTTAATGATACTAGAGACGAAAAAATGTTAGCAGTCAATCTTTCTCCTGCTTTTGGCTTCAGTGTGGAGATGAGGTGGCTCGTTGCTGGGAAGGTGTGATGGGCTCATAGGCTTGTCCCATGAGAAACAGCCGCCCAGGGACCCAAATGTGGTATTTTGCTTGGCTGGCCTGTTCTGCAGTGGCTCCCTAGGGAGTTACATGCCCAAAACAAGTCAAGTTACGATTGGCCAAATTTGCCCCCTTGCGCTACACTGATTTTATTTTTAGTTCTGTTTAGAAAAGGAAATGGCTGCATGGCCAGCCTATTGGAAGTGCTGTTCCACTGCACGGAGCTTGGTGGCATATTGTGCTTTCCACCGTCATCTGTCACAGAAGCAGATGTACACCTGAAATGGGGAAGAACAATAAATGTCTTTATTTAGTCCATTGTGTGCTGGTCTAAGTGAGCTGAGGTCTTTTGCAATGGAAACACTTCACGTGTTTGAAACTTCGGTGGGTGGCTTTTGCTTTAGGCTAGAAACGCAGAGTATCACAGCTTGTCTGTCTTATGTGTATGTGTTACGTATCTATCCCTAAGAATTAGATTCATAGGAAAAATAAGTCTTTCCACACTTAAATGATTTCACTCTTTTGTGGTAATTACTTTTTTTTTAAAGGAAGCTGTTAATATCATAACTTATTATTTTTGAGCACAGGTGGATGTGAAGGATTTTCATTTAAAACCTAAATGTTTTGACTTTTTCTATTGAATGAATAACTGCCCGGGGTGGTATTTTTGGCACAAGTGTTTCTGCTCTGCTAGCATTCCAACTTGTATTACCACAGAGAGTTATTACCTCTGCAGTTACAGATTTTTTGCTAAATGTGCTGACTGCGGGGTATGTCAGGCCGTTTTCGCTCTAGAAGCTGGGTTTTAAGCCTGCCGTGGACATTGGGCCTCCCCCCAGCAGTTCTTGAAGCTCCTTTTTTCCCTTCCCCTCTGTGTGTGTTTCTCAGCACTGAGTGGTTGATTCAAAGTACATTTCCTGTCACCTCAGGGAACTCTTGCTTCTGCCCGGCGTTTGGTCAGCAGAGCTCCTAACCCTGTCTGCCGCACAGCTCTGCCTCATGCCTCATCCCGTCCGCCTGTGTGGAGAGAATGGGGAAGGAAAAGGGGGTGGGGGTCGAGGCAGCTGACTGTGTGCAGTTTTATTTATTTTTTTTTAGTTTGTTATTTCTCCGAGTCTGCCAGGCTCTGAAGTCAGAACAAGGCAGTGTGAGATGATCATGCCTAATCATGTTGTGATCCTGTCTTCCTAGTGGAATGGAACGTTCTGCCCCCACAAGGAGGATTACACCTTATCGACTTCTTCTCTGTAATTGTCCACTGTATCAAAACCCGTATTAAATTCCATGTATTTTTGTTAAAAGTCTTTTGAAGAAAACAATGTGAAACATTAAAAAGGTATTAATATCCACCCTGTGTGCCTTGTTATTGAACGGGGGGCTTGGAATTCTTTGCCCGAGAGCCTTGCGGCCGTCCGGCTTCGTGTTGGCGAGTGTGAGACCTCGCCGCTGGTTATTTCCAGTGACGCGTGCTGTCTGGAGTGGTCGCCGTGCTGAGCTTTACATTTTAGCAGCGTTGGCTTTTCAGATTCCATTTTCCAGCTTGTCCTAAGTTGACCTGTAAATCTTGGTCAAAGCCTCCCATCCCCCGCAGCACTGCGAGGGGGTAGGGTGAGCCTGCCTTTCTCCCTGGACCGGGTCAGGAACATGCTTGGGGGTTCAGAAAGTATTTCACGTCGATTGTCACACACAGATTTTTCACTCACGTGCACTGCATTCTCTTGTGTCAGTTGTTAAGTAGAAACTCCTATTTTGTGGTAATTCTTACCAAAAACCTCCAAGATTTTTCCGCCCTGAGTAATTGCAGCATGTTAACAGTGCCGGTAAATGCGTGTCCCTGCAGTGCGTGCCGGTCACACGACAGCCCTCAGTAAGTGCTCCTGTACCCACCTAGAGATGGAGAAGCCAGCTTGGGTAGAACTCCGCTTAGGATTGCACAGCTGGTTAGTGATATGGCACGTTCTCACAGCCCGAGGTCGGTCTGTGCCATCGGAGGCCCATCTGGTGTACTGCCTCCGTTTATCCTGAAGGTTAGTGGCTTTCAGGGCAGCAGACTCAGTTCCTGGCGTCTCATCTTTGTTCACGTGCCGTCGAGCAGTGTTGTCCACATGATTCATAAACACCTTGTCTGAGATGTTGAGATGTTTTAGAACTTTTTCGAACTAGTCTTCCCATTGCCAATTTAATTCCACACTATAGTCAGGATTTTATTGCTCAGACTTCCCCTGCCCCAAGCCCTCGGGGTTTTCCAAAGGCCCATAGTCCCCTGCCAGGCACGGCCTGTCACCTGCACTGCTGACCTCTTTTCACTTGCCCATTCTGGCCACACCTGCTCTCTGCTCCTAACCTCCCTACCCTGGATTGCCTCCAGCCAGGATTCATTCTGCCTGTACTCCACAGGACTATTTTCTCTGGAGCACTTCAGATTACCCTGCATGAACCCATCCCTAGAGAACTAGGGTTCTTCACCTCTGTGTGCTGCATGTCTAGCACAAAGCCCGCAAGCGCACTACAGAGGTATGAAAAAATTTTGCCCCTTGACTCGGGGCTGTCAGAGATGGCCACTTCGGGATACAGTTCATTTCTCTTATGTCAGGAACCTTAAATGTCAGGAACCTTAAATGTCAGAAAGGGCATTACCTCACTGGGTGAGGAAATGCAAATTAAACTGCTGTTAGACACCATTTCCTACCCTTTATATTGCAGATTTTTAAGTCTGACAGCATCAAATGTTGGCAAAGATGTGCAAGTGGAACATCTTTATTGCTGTCAGGAGTGTACGTTGGTACAATCATGGAAGATGGTTAGACATGACCCAGTAAAGTAAAAAATCTGTGCACACCCTGTGACCAGCTCTTTCATGCACAAATGTACATCTATGCACCAGAAGACACGGTACTGTTAGTACAGAGTGAAAAGCAAAACCTGGAAACAACTCAAGTACTCATCAGCACAGGAATGGACAGGTGAATTATGCTGTATCCATGTAACAGAAAGCAGTAGCAAAATATGTTTAACGGATGATTTAAGAAGCAGTACTGAGTGACAAAGTCAAAGGAGTGTTGCAGTGTGATTCCAGTATGTACACAAACAGGAAAACTCAGCTATCTGTGTATGTGTTTAGATGGACAATTGGGATAGAAGCATAAGGCGAGCAAGAGAATGCAAGTTCAAAATGAAGAACATGGAGTTGCAGCTGGTGGTTACCTAAGAGGGTAGAGCAGAGACTGCGGTCAGGAAGGAGCAACCAGGACCTGAAGGCTTCTTTCCTAACCCAGGTGGAGAACTTGGGCATTTGTTGTGTCATTATTTATGTTTTGTTTTGTTTTTAACAAATATTGTTTGCATCTATTCAGTAGTGCTTCATATAGCTTTAAAAGGGCGGGGAAGTGGCACCTTGGATCATTAGATGCCGGGAACAGGAATGTGTCCATCGAGGTTTCACTTAAGGAGCCAGGAGACCAGACTCAAAAGAGAAAGAATACAGCAGAAGGCCTTTCCTGTCCACCCATCATGATTCCATCCTTGATACAAGATCTCCGAATGGGCTGGACACGCACTGAGTTTTGGGTTGGTTTGTGACACAGCAGGAGATAATGGATGTGTGGGAGGTGGAGAGAGAAGTCACAGAACAAGCAGCCTCTTTCCTTAAACCCACTTTAAATCAGAGCACTCAACTTAACATTTCAAAAGATTTTATGTAGAAAAAGAAAATAACTTAGAACAATTTTTTTTTTTAATTTGAAATTCACTCTAAAGAAGCAAGGTTTTTTACTGCAGAATCTTTCCTGCTGACATCCTGTGGTGTCAATACCATATGTTGCTCCTTGGACACGCCTAAGAGTCTCAGGAGGAGCTGAGCAGAGCAGGATTGGGGTGTTTCTGGGTCCCCTGGCCATCTCTGGGCGTGATCCTGCCACCGAACAACCTTACTGCAGCTGTTCGTCTCTCAGGCACTATTGCGTAGGCTTTGAGATTAGAAAGGGAGGTCAGCTCCTCCAAGATCATCTACGGACACAGAAACTGAAGGCTGGACAGTTGAAGCTGCCTAGTCAACATCAAGGTCAAGGTTAAACAGCTAAACAGCAGAGACCAGAAGCCACCTGACTTCCAACTATATACTTTTCCACAACATGTTACTACTTTGTTCTGCTACCGTCTCCCTTGTAAATTCTCCCACATCTTTTAGCGCACCTAGCCGTGTAAGCACACCCTGGATTGCAGTGAAATTGAAGGACATGGTGTAGGATGTGTCAACTCTGAAAAAAGTCAATAGATGTTCCTTGGCCTGTGGTTGGCCCACAGTAGGTGTGCAGGAGATGCACGCAGACTAACCTGAAGTGAGGCATCAGAGCCCTCAGTGCTGGCCTCCCTGCGTGTGTGATGGGGATACCTTCTTGTCTGTCAGGAAAATGAGGCACAGAGCCTGTCTCGTCACTGTAGAAGCAGCGCCCTGGATGAGTGTTTACTAAGTGGGTGAAGAGATCAGAAACGAAGTGATGGAATGCTCCTTACACCAAGGCAGAGTGAATACAAAGTAAGCGAACACTGTGGTGGTTAATTTAGGCATCACCTTGACTGGATCCCAAGATGCCCAGACCTTTGGCTAAACATTATTTCTGAGTGTGTCTTGAGCTTGTTTCTGAATGAAATTAACATTTGAATTAGTGGACTCAGTAAAGTGGTTTGCCCTCCCCAATGTGGAAGGGCACCATCCAATCCACTGAGGGCCTGAATAGAAGGGCGGAAGAATTGGGCTCTTCTACCCGATGGCTTGCGCTGCGACAGCGATCTTCTCCTGCCCTTGGTGTTCCTGGGCCTCAGACCTTTGGACTCAGACTGAACTACACCACCTCTTTCCAGGGTCTCCAGCTTGCAGATGGCAGATTATGGGACCTCTCAGCCTCCATACTTGGATGAGCCAATTCTTTATAGTAAATCTTTTTATAAATATATGAAAAAAGTATATAAATATGTATTTGTAAGCATATATAACTACATAAGTACATGTAAGTATATACTTATAAATATATATCTATGAATCGTTACCCATAAAGCATTGAGAGCATATATGTATATAAATATATACTCTTATAATGTACTATATACTATATTATAGTATATTAGAATATACTATATAGTAAATCTTTTCATATATATAAGTATATATAAATTTGTATGTAAGTAAGTTAGTTCTATAGAATGTAAGATGGTGATGAGAAAAATATAAGCAGGGAAGCAGATGGGGTGTGAGTCGTGGGGAGGGGAATTTTAATTCAGGTGGTCAGGGAAGACCCCACTGAGAAGGTGACATTTGACTGAAGACTCAAAGGAGGTGATGGAGACCCCAGGGGAAGGGGCATTCCAGGCAGAGAGGTCAGCGAGTGTGAAGGCCCTGAGGCAGAGAATACCTTGGATGTTTGGGGGAATGACTGTAAGTCCGGCATGGTGGGGTCCGCGAGCAAGAGGGGATGAATATGAGTTGAAGTCAAGAGAGGTAAGAGAGGGCAGGCCATGCAGGGTCTTGTTGGTTGTAGTAGGAACCAGCACGACTGGGGGCATCTGGAGGGCTCTGAGCAGAGGAGGGGCAGAGGTGCGACTCCACTTAGGACTATCAGGGGCGTTCTGGGGGCGGGGCTGCGGGCAGCCTGAGGCTTGGGGCAGGGTGGAGGTGGCTGCAGTAATCCGGGGAGAGATGTCTTAGCCCCGTGTAGCAGTAGGTGTGATGAGCAAATCCCAGTCTGACATAATTTGAGAGTAGAACCAATAGGATTTAGTGTTGGGTTGGACCTGGGGTGGGAGAGAGAAGTTAGGGATGACGCCAACATTTTGGGGCTTCAACTCCGGAAAGACTGAGGCTGGAGGTGCCATTTCACTGAGATGGGAAAACTGTGGAGGAGGGACAGGTTCGGAGGGACTATCAGAAGGTCCAGTTCTGGGTGCCAGGGCATGATGCCAAGTAGACGTCTGAGTAGAGCTGTGGGGTAGGCAGTTGGACACATGAGCCTGGAGTTCCAGAAAGAAGTTTGGGATAGAGAGTTAAATGTCAGAGTGTCATCCCAGAGAGGATGTTTAAAGTCCCGAGAATGATGAGGCCCCCAGGGAATGGGAGCAGATGGAAAAGAGGAAACCAGCAGCTGCCCCAAAGGAGGGACCCTTGCCAGGGGAACAGAGCAGGACGAGGGGGTCTCCTGGGGATACTCCTGTGAACCAGATGGCAGGTTTTAAACCCATGGTATGGGGTAGAGAAAGGACTTTGCAGACGGACCAATCAAGTCGCAGAAATAGAAAATGAGAGAAAGATGGAGAGGCGAGTTGTAAGTTGTCCCAGACTTCAGGCCATTGCTTTTAGACGTCATCATGGGGCCCTGGGAAAGAGGTGGAGAGAGTACATGACTGCGGGACCAGGACTGGGGTGAGGAGAGTGAAGCAGGCACAATCAGGGTGGTGGACGTGCAGGGTCGACCCCTGCACAACTCTGAGAATTAAATCCCTCACCCTCGGCTCCTCACTCACCTCAATGATGGGCAGCTGGGACCAGTGGATTAATGTCTTACCTGACTCGAGAACCAGGCAACGCAGGTTAGAATTGCCACTCTGCCATTTCTTGGCCAAGTTGTCCAGGCTTATCCTCACTCTGCCTCAGTTTTCTCATCTTCAAAATGGGAACATTAATTGTAGCTTCCTAGAGTGGCTGCAAGGGTTAAATGAGTCGATACCAGTAAAGCATGGAGAGTAACTCATGGTAAAGTTGACTGTTGTTATCACACTATCTGATCGGGATAAAGAGTTGGAAAGGAGGGTCAGAGAGAGAAATCTGCAGGCAATTGCAAGTCAGAGCAAGAGATAACAGGAAGCCTGAAAAAGGCAGCTGTCAAAGAAAAGATGAGGTGATGAATATTATCAAGAGAAAAGTGATAAAATCGGTAGGACCTGTTGGTGTGCTCATTCACTCCACAGCTTATGTGTAAAGTTCTTACTACGAACTTGGAGTTGTTCTGACAGCTGATTGCTTGGAAAGCAAGGGAAAGTCTAGTCTTCGAAAGAAGACTCTGGGGGATAAAAGGAAATGAGCAGATGGCAGCCTCAGCTCAATCCCCAAACTTCCAGCTGGGAAGTTTGGCAAAAGAGACCTAAAAACAGGCTCATTCGTTGGCCTGGGGGAAATCCCAGGTGATTTGGGGGTTGCAGGTCTCAAAGCGGGAGGAAGGTTTGAATCTCCAGCAGGGCCTGGGGCAAGGCTTACCGCTGCTGCTCAAAGGAGCCTGATGGAGCTTGGATCCTTCAGCAAAGAGAGAGGCCTGAGCCCCGTGCGCTTCCAGGCAAGTCCACACGAGGCTGAAGTGGAAGGGGTGGGTCATGGGGAACATGCCTTGTCTCAGCACCGAGTCTCCCCTGAGAAGGGGACTACCCACTCATTCGTCGTGTATGAGTTTGTCTGTACTGCCTGTCAGAATCCCCCAGACTCGGTGGCCTCAGCAACAGGAATGTACCTTCTCATAGTTCTGGAGGCCAGAAGTCCAAGGTCCAGGTGTTGGCAGGTTTGGCTTCTCCTGAGGCCTCTCTCTTTGACTTGCAGACGGCCACCTTCTCCCTGTGTCCTCACATGGCCTTTCCTCTGTGCGTGCATCACTGGGGGCTCCATGTCCAAATTTCCTCTTCTTTTAGAACACCAGTCATGTTGTATGAAGACCCCGCCCAGATGCCCTCTTTGAACTTCAACCACCTCTCTAAAGACCCCATCCCCAAATACAGTCAGGTTTGGAAGTTAGGATTTCAACTTAAGAACTAGGGAGAGGGAGGGACACCATTCAGCCCATAAAACACATTCATTCTCAAACATTTCAGGGCCTGCAGTGCCCTGTGCTAGACCCACATTCGTGTCAAGCTAAAAGGACAAATGACATTGGTTTCCTTTTAAAATAAATGTATTAAATAGCGGTATAGCTGATACATGGTATGGAAAAAAAATTACAAAGGTGAGTTTTTTAGTGACTCCAGTTGAGAAAACACTGAAGAAGATGAAAACAAGAAGTGAGAATGCAGACTGACATAATCAACAAGCTTATATAACTCTTTCCCTACAAGGAGAAAAATACACACTTTTCTTTTACATCCATGAAACATTTCTTGAAACCACAAGAGAAACCATAGTCCGTTTCACAGAAATGTGGTATCACAACTCTAATACCTGATTACCTAAATCAGAAGCAAAAATGTAATTCAGAAAACTTGCCCACCTGGAAACTGAGAAACAGTCTTCAAAAACTGAATCAAAGAGGTACTTAAACTATAATAATTGAAAATAACAGAAAAGAGAAATACCTATGGGATGCAGTTAAAGTTGTACTCAGATGAATATATTTAGAGCCTTTTTTAATTAAAAAAATTAATAAATAAAAATTTTTTCAAAAAAATGAAATAAAGATTCAGTTGAAGAAACTATTAGTTTTAAGTATACAGCATAGCTAAGGTGACAGAAGGAAAAGGAAGCTGTGCACCAGGCATTATGCAGGATAGTATAGACTTTATTTTTTAAATTCTCACAATAATCTAGCTAGGTCTTATCCCCACCTTCCACAGGAGGAAACTGAGGCCTAGGGAGATTCTGTAATTTGCCTAACAATCTGTGATTCCTAGATTACAAAACTGAGATCGAATCTAGGTTTCAAGCGCTTGTTTAAATACAGATTTCAGGGCCTCACCCCAGACCAGCAGAATCAGATTCCTCAAGGGATCAACCAACCTGGTGATCTGTATTTTTATCAAATACTCCAGGTGATTTTTATGAGCAAGCCCGTTTTGTAAACACAAGAGTACATCCTATGGAAAGACTACTCTGAACAGAGTAGTAACAGCAAAAGGGAATTTAGTACTTTCTTGTCCAGGTACTTTGCACGTATTGACTCCTTTTTTAGAATCCTCACAATAACCCGAGGTAGGGATCATTAATGTCCCATTTTACAACTTAGGAAATGGGCATAGAGAGGTTAACAAACTTGCCCAAGGTCACAGCTAGTAAATGGCAAGACAAGAATTCGCACCCAGTGGTCCTGGTTCTGGGCCTACGTTCTCGGCTGCTACTCTGGAAAAGATTACCACCCACCCCCAGCCCCCGCCCTCAAGTGGCGGTCCAGACCCAGCACTCAGTGGGGTCCATCAAGTGGAAGATGGGGAAGGAGGGGCGGCACTGGGTTTGGCAGTGTTTACACAGAAGGGCTCATGGCAGTCAGAAGACGAGTTAGTGTTGCTCAGGGAGAGAAGGCTGGGCTGTTTTATCCACTAAGTGCAGTGAGCAAAAGACCTAGTGTTAACAAAAAGACTTGAGACCTTTTAAAAACTGCTTCAAAAGATGAAGAAAAAAAAAATCAATGCAGCAAAATTGCAGTGGGCAAATCGTTAAGTGTCTTCATTATATTATTCCAGCCAATTAAATGCAGTTGGATCCAATGCTCATATATTCATAAACATATTTCACGTGGGAAGGGGATGCATTTCATTATGTTTGGAATGATATGAGGATAGCTCTGCTAGTACAAGTACATGGCGGGGTGTGCGAGGGGGTGGGAAACAAAGGCCTTAAAATGGCCCTGAGAGGAACTGTGAAGAGAAGAGGCATTATTATTGGAGCTGTGGACCAGGAGAAAGAACTACACATCCAGGGCACTTTCCATGCAGTGAGTGGTTCAGTTAGTCTTTGTAAGAACCCTCAGGACCCATTCTTCAGGTGAGCAAAATGAGGCTCAGAGTCACTGGTCATTTGTCCAAGCTCACATGGCTTGTGAGGCGCAGAAAGAGAAGGTGTGCCCCCTAGTGTCCATCTCTGTGAACAGCAGGCTACCCCTTCTGCCTGGCAGCCATGGGTTTTGTTTTGTTTTTTTTAATTTTTTAGTTGAAATGTAGTTGATCTACAATGTTAGTTTCAGGTGTACTGCAAAGTGGTTTGGTTATACATATACATACATCTATATATTTTCTTTTCAGATTATTTTCCACTGTATGTTATTACAAGAAATTGAATATAGTTCCCTGTGCTATACAGTAGGTCCTTGTTGTTTATTTTGTATATAGTAGTGTGTGTCTGTTAATCCCCCACTCCTAATTTATCCTTCCCCATGCTTTCCCCTTTGGTAACAATATTTTGTTTTCTATGCCATGGGTTATTTTTTAAATATGTTTATTGTGGTATGGTTCCTGTACAGTAAACTATACATATTTTAGATATACAATTTGATGAAATTTTTTTAGCAGCTTAAAAATTATTTTCTTGGTTTATTTTATGTTGCTGCTACACAAGCCATCCCTTTTTGTGTGTCCATCAATAAGATATCTGTGGTGCTTTTGTACAAAGAACAAAGATGCTTTTTATCAATTTTCAGAAGTCTATAGGACAAACCATTCATGCTGTCAAACTCCTTAAAACCCTCTCAGCAAATAATGAAATCCATCAGTGACAAATGACAATATACTAATTTGTTAAATGCAAAACAAGAGCAACATTCAGACAAGAAGCTTCATTTCATGTTATATCAGCACTCCAATTTGTACCAAGTTTATGGCAACCCATGGATCATGCAGTATTAAACGGGACTGTGTTATAATGACTAAAACTGGGACAATAAACTGCCCTTAGCTAGAATGCTGATAGTGCAGCTGACACACATGCTGTGATTCTAGCACATTCACCTTCTTACAAACTACCAGAAATTCTATGAAGACACCTATTTCTAATAAAGAAAATATACATTTACCAGAAATATATTTGGTATAACCCAAATAGATGGGTTTCAGGTAGATGAGAAAAGAAACTCAAGAAATAAAATTGAAGTCCTAGAGAAGACCTTAAAACTCAGTCCAACAAGACCAATCAGAGGAAAATGAAATTCTTTTTTTATTTATCAAATTTATTTTTTTATTATGGATATTGTTATAGCAGAATATAAAAATTAAATGATAAAAGTTTTTCTAAGAGTACAATTTAACTTCACCTTAAAAAAGTTCATCTATTTTTTAAAAAAATATACATATTCAGGTAAAAAAGGCTCTTTGACTTAAACTTATGACTTCAGAATTAAACTCTAGAAATAAATGCTATGGCCATCTAAAAGTTTATATTGACAAACTGCATACATTTTCAAATTATAATCCAATATTTGTACACAGAATAACTATATATACACTTCACTTACATTGCTGATACATAATAGTTACCCAAACTGTCTTGAGAAATGAGGCTTAATATAGATGCAAACTAAGTAGAAGATCAGTTTCAATGACATTTCTTTCACAACTAATAAGAGATAATCCAAACATTTGCTGACTATAAAAAAAAATCCCATGCTTCGTGTGTGCTCTGGGAATTCCAGTATTATTTTAGATGAGAGATGTTGACATGAAGGAGTTCACTACTGTGCTCACTTGTAAAGTTCGAGGAACTCTGGTCTGAAGGAGGGGATTGCCCTCCATCCATTGGCCTCAGTGCAGCTCAGGTGGGGATCTGACTGAGTGAGTGAGTGCAGCCTGGCAGCCTGGGAGGCCTGAGTGGAGGCGAGGGAACAACACGGCTTTAATACGAGGGCCCACTCCTGGGAAAGGGACCATCAGGACTTGGTGCTTGGTCCCCTGGCTGGTTTGTAAAAGCCCCTTGTGATGTGCTGATTCTCATGACCTCTTCCAGGAACTTGAGCGCTTTTAGCATCTCCGCCCTCTCTTGTATAGACTGCAGGGATCTCTCTGTCTTCAGTTCTTAGACGAGAAAATTGATTTCCTTCCTCGAGCTCAGGTTGACCATCATCAACTTTCTCTAAGTGTCAGCGAGGCTGGGTATATTTGCTGGCTCCTTCTCTAGCCTGGCGTTCTTTACAGTTGTCTCCATCCTGGCACACTCCTTTTTAGCCACACAAAGCTTGTTGATGAGGTGGCATTTCTCCTCAATCTGTGCAGCCAGTGTTTTTGCCAGTTGCTTTTAATGTCTTCCATTAAGTTGACTTCTAACAGACTGAATAAGTCTGAAAGTAAATAAGATACCCACCAAAAAGGTGAGGACAGGCAGACTCAACACTGTCTCCCAGTGGAGGCTCTGGAACATGAACTGAGGAAACAGGCCATTGGGCGGCAGCAACACCAGGACCGCACTCAGCTTCCTAAGGATCAGCCCAAAGCTAAGCTCCACAGAGGATGGCAACCCCTCCATGGCACTGACCCACCACAGGGCTCTGCCTAGTTACCGTGGATCCACCAGCCACAACAAGTCCCAGGGAGCACCCCAACATTCCACCTGGAACCCAACCAGCAACTGACATCCCAGATCGGTCAGTTCTCTGGTCAGTGTTGGTGGGGAGGGGGAGGGTTGTCAGAGGAGTGGGTTGTAACTCAAGTGTCATTTTCTCCTTTATTGTCTAATGGTAATTTTTTTCTTACCTCTTTCTTTTTGTGTTTATACAATAAAAATCTGTATACAATAAAAATATGGTGAAATGTGTCAATGTAAAGTTTATGATTTTAGAAATCTTTCAAATTCCTAACCCTCAACAGTATCAGAAAAGTCAGTGTATGAACCATATGTTTGAATCACATACATTAACAGAGAATATATACCCTTGTCACATTTCAGTTGAAATACACACACTCTCATGACATGCATCCCAATTTGATGAATTTTGATAGATGTATACACCAATGAAACCACTACCACAATCAAGATAGCTAACGTTTCCTCCCTAAGAGGTGCAATTTTCAAATTCCCAATTTATCCCTTCCCATCCCCTTTACCCTCTGGTAACCATTGTTGTATATGTTTGTGAGTCTGTTTCTGTTTTGTAGATAAGTTTGTGTCATTTTTTTTTTAGACCCCATATGTAAGTGATATCATATGACATTTTTCTTTCTCTTTCTGGCTTACTTCACTTAGAATGGTGATCTCCAGGTCCATCCATGTTGCTGCAAATGGCATTACTTTACTCTTTTTTATGGCTGAATAGTATTCCAATTGTATAAATATACTACATCTTCTTTATCAAGTCATCTGTTGATGTACATTTGGGTTGTTTCCATGTCCTGGCTATTGCAAATAGTGCTGCTATGAACATTGGGGTACATGTGTCTTTTTGAATTATATTTTCTCCAGATATATGCCCAGGAGTGGGATTGCTGGATCATATGCCATGGGTTATTTTGATTGGAACACAAACTATCCTCTTGAATAAATAAGGCCACAGAGCCTAAAAAGTTACAGGGCTTGCAAATCAAAAGAGAAGGACAAATACTTTAGCAGATAATGTGTGGCAGACTCGATCGCTGTCTGTGTAACTGTAAAACCTCATCCTTATCTAGCACTGGATAACAAAGGTGAGACCTAAATGTGCATGGTACAGCCGTGAAGTTTATGTGGTAAATACCAAAAATATCTCTGTGACCTAAAGGTGGAGGACTTCATAAACCATGGCCTCAAAGCACAAGTCATAGGGCACAATGTCGAATGCATGGACTGCATTGAAAAGTCTGACCCATAAAGACTATCATGGAAAAGAGTTATTAGAGAGACAACCACACTGGGTGAAGACAGTTTTAGTGTCTAAACCTGACAAGGGACTTAGACCCAGATGACAACAAGGAATTCTGGCTCATCAATAAGAAGACAGGAGCCCCCAAAGGAAAGCAGGCAGAGGACATTGAATTGGTTATTCCTCAAAGAAGAAACACCAGAGTCTCTAACAAAACATGAGAAATGTACAAACTCATGAGTGATTGAGGCAAATTAAATTAATGAGAGATCGCCTTTTACTCATAAGATCTGCAGACAGAAAGCTGATGAATGCCAGGTGGGGAGACTCCCGGGCTCTGCTGGTGTGAGAATAGACCGCTTACTTCTTGGTGTGCAGACAAGTCAAGCACTGTGTGCCCCAGGACCCAGCATCCTGCTCCTGGGCATCAGCCCAGAGAAGCTGATGGACGTCTCACACGTGTTCAGGAGGGAGCATGCATGAAGACGTCTGCTGTGGCATCATTTGTGATGTTAAGAAGGTGGACCCAATCGTGACATCTCTCATTGAAGGATGGAGCAGGCCAGGTGGAGGTGGGACAACGCAGCAATATAGCAGGATGTACCATGACAGGGGTAGATGTGAATGAAAGACAACACAAGAAAGAGAATGAGCACATCCACCTGTACATGAACAAACAGATGAAAGCACAGCCTTGTGCCTTCCCATTTAGGAACCCTGTAAGGGGACATGGTGGTGGGTTTTATCAGGAGCCAATACCCCCATCCCCCTTCCCAAAGCCCTAGTGTAGGAAGGGGATTTTGTGGGATGAATCCCCTTCTAAGGAGTGACATGGTGATTGGCTCTGTCACCAGTACCTACCTTCTCTGGCCCTCTTCTGCATAGTGAATTTGAGCCTAGTAGTTGGTGAAATGAATTTCTCACAGTGAAGTGAGGAGACAAGAAAATGATTTAGAATGCAATTACCTTGCTTCCTATGTGGCTCACCAGCTTAATGACTGCCTTATTCTAAATCTCTTTTTATGATTCTTGTGGCATTCATTCTGCCGAGGTCCACATCCAGGGCTATTAAGCAGAGGAAGGGAAGAAAAGACCATCTGTGGCTGATCTGGCCTGGATCTGCTAAGGGCTTGTCCCTGGCGGGTATGGAGTCAGGTGGCTCCAGAAGACGGATGGGGCTCCCCCACGCCACATGCAGAATTTCAAGAACTGGGCTTCCCACGGGCGTAGCTTGCTGTCACTGTCATCACTCTGCCCTCCCCTGAGCCTCTGAAATCAGAAGGATGCTCTAATAAAAATGCCGTCTGCCACACACCATCTTTCCTGCATTATCGCATCCAGCTCCCAGGTGGACCCGAGTTGAGCATTATCAGCCTATTTTTCAGAAGAACCTCCTGGTGGTAACACAGATGCAGAAAGTGGACAATCTAGTTTCTTCAACATATAAAGTAGAAAGGGGCATAAGACGGAAGGAACCAGTGATCCTGGGTGACCAGCCCTGGAGCACCCCGCCCACCTCCCACTGCTGGATGAAGGAGAAAGAAATGTGTGGCTTCTCTGGACCACCCTTTGAAGATACAGCACTTTGTGGTCTCTGATATAGCAGCTTAGCCTGTATTCCAGCTAATACAGTCATTTAAATCTTTTTTTTTAAAGAAAATATTTAATGATATGAGAAAAAGCTTATAGATTACAGCTTAGGAGGAAAATCAGTATATAAAAAGGAAACTCATAGGGCAGTGTAACTACTCTGTACGATACTGTGATTGTGGATACGTGTCATTATACATTCATCCAAACCCAGAGAATGGACAATACCAAGAGTGCACCCTCATGTAAACTATGGACTTTGGGTGATAATGACGTGTCATTGTAGGTTCATGGATTGTTAACGGCGGGGATGGTGGCGGTGGTGGAGGCTGTGTAGGTGTGTATGTACTGGGCAGAGGAGAGGGTTATGTGGGAAGTTTGTACCTTCTGCTCAATTTTGCATAAACCTAAAACTGCTCTAAAAAATAAAGTCTAGTTTAAAAAACCGCCGTCACATAGGTGTACATCAAATATGAAAGAAACCCACATGTTTCTCTGGGGTGTGACCTCAGCCTTCTTACGGCTCACTGAGAGGCCCACACATTTACTGAAGGCAGCACCTGGGACTTGGAGTTTTGTATCCTAGTAAATAACATAAGAGGCATCTCTGTGAGAGATGTTTAGGTGGGTTCCCCAAGGTTTAGCTGGGCCTGGGTCTCAGGATCCCTCCAACCAATGAATGAGCAAGAATTCAGAGATCACAAGAAAATCAAGCCTGCTACTACGTAAGCGACCATCATGTGACACGCGGTGTATCACAGAGTGACTATTTATGACGGTCATAGGCATTTCTGAGCAAGTTTTCATTTGAAATTAGTTGGCCTTGTTCTGTGCAATGGTAGTCACGTCCCACCTCTTTTGAATGCAACACAACTCCTAAAACTATTTAGAAGAAGTATGTGCTTCGAGTTATAAGGGCTGATTTTGAGTCTGTGTGTATCCTCTGAAATCTAAATTTAGTCATGGATAATGACAGTGTGTAGCTCTTTCGAAACTTTGTTCATTAGATTCATGAGGTGTTGTATCTGAGAAGAATGAGAACGCTAATTGTATTTATAATGAAATTCATTAGTGCATAAATAAAATGCATTAATATTTTATCCATAATGATTACGAGCTGCAGGGGCAGCCAGCACTGTGCTGGGTACCAGGAGTTTGGAGCCATTGCTCCATTTCTGCCTGTTCTCTGCTCCTTTGCTCAGGTGCACGGGGACCCACAGGCACTCATGCAGGCATGTGCACACACCTACCCCAAGGACCCTCCCACAGAAGGAAAAAGGACGATGTCCAAGTGACACATCCTTTCTGGAAGCAAATACATGTCAGGCGTGATCTGATGGAGCCTTCATTCCTTGGATGTGACAATAGAAACAGAGACCCCAAATGGTTCTGATGGTCCACGGGAGACGGGAGATGCCCTCTGTGCTGAGAGCCTCCTCCTTAGGGTCTGTGCCCTCCGCCTGGGCTCCCCTTTCTTCAGGGGAGAAGAGGTCCTGGGGAGGGACTGTTCTTGAACCTCAACAAGCACCTTCTAGCCTCCCTCAGTGGGGGAAGACGGAGGGGGTAGTGAAGACCCTGTCCCCCGCCCCCTCCCCTGCAGAGATCCCCATGGACTTCCTGTGCGTGTTATCCTTCCTGAGTCACACTTTGTGTCACCTCTCTGTATTTATCTTGCACTCTACCTTAAATTGACCCCCCTTCTTTTAAATGTAAACACATTTCTTTGAAAAGAAAATATATATCCACATCGTAAATGGAAACCAGCCTCATTTGTCACAGAGATTAATTTTTAAAAATAAATACAAAAACATATTTGCATATACTCACATGCACGTAAAATATTTCTGGAAGGACAAATAAGAAATGCATGTGGATTGCCTGTGGAAAGAGAAGAGCTGTTGGCTAGGGGTGGATTTGGGGACAACTTGTAGTGACTATTCCTGTGGATTCCCACTGATACGTTCTGCTTTGGGAATTAAATAGAAACAGACAGTTTGGCATTAAATTCTGGCCAGATAGGGTCGCTTCCTAAAGGCACTGATTCCCCGGCCTCTCTGATAAAGAGGACTGGCACGCTCAGGGAGGTGGTCAGGAGATGCCAGCATCCAGCTGAGACGTTCTCTTTGATGTGATGAAAGGAGGAAGCAGAGTAAGAGACTATCTTTCCCACGTTGTTATTCATGCCGCCTTCCTTTCTGCCCTTCGTCATTCTGCTGCCAGGTCTCTGCATCCTGGCCCTGACTTACCGTAGGCATTGCTCCAGGAGCAGAACGGACTCCAGGAAGTCAGAACTGAAGGCCGCCCTAGGGGGCCTCCAACCGAATGTTCCCGCCCTGGTTCAGGCATCCTCCAAGGGGCTCCGTGAACCCTTTGAAATTTTACCCAACATTTTATGCTCATGCGTATTTCCTAGGGAGATGGTGCCTGGTCTTCGTCAGATTCCCGAAGAGGAAACTGTGACTTCTAAAAGCAGCTCACTTTGCAGAAGCAGAAACAGGTTCAGAAAGGAGTGACTTCCCCAAGCACATGCAGCTGGTGCCTGGCAGCGGCATCAGACCCACGGCTCCTGGCATCTCTCAGCAAACTCTTTTTGGATGCATTAGCGAGGTCATGGGAAGGAGGGTCCTAGATCTCTCAGCTGCAGGAAAGAAACTGCAAAGATTCATTTTGTCCAGCTGTCTGCCTCTCAGGTTCAATTTCCAAAGGAGGTGTGGAGGCCCAGAGAAGCTAGGAGATCTCAAGGATTCTGATGGCTCCAGCATTTACACAGTGATCAATGTCACTGTCATTCAAAGCAAGGCAACCCGAGTGTGGGAAGACCCGCCCTGACAGCGGGAAAATGGGAATTTCAGACATCACCGACTGCCGGGACAGAGACGGCACTGACTGATGGCTTGTGCTCCAGGGCACCTCTGCTGTTCAGATTGTGTTCTTTCCCAACTGTGAGGATGATTCAAAGATGGGAATGTGCATCAGGCCTAATTCTCTGTAATTCTGAAGGCTGTCTCTCCACTAGAAAGTGGAGCCTGGGACTGTGTTTTGGCCACGTGTTCACAATTAGTCAGTTTTCGCAGGAGGTTGAAGGCTCCTTCCTTTGATTGATGGGCGTGTTGACTGTGTTGGAATTTCTAACCTGATAGTTTGAGAGCAGTAGTTCCCAGCTAGGGGTGACTTTAGCCCCAGGGGACATCCAGCAGTGTCTGGGGACAGTCTGGGGGAGGGGGTAGGGAGGAGTGCTACCGGCATCTGATAGGGGGAGGCCAGGATGCTGAGAATCATCCTGTGATGCACAGGATGGTTCCTGCCACAGAGAATTATCCAGTCCAAATGACCAACCACATTGAGGCAGAGAAACCCCACTCAGGGTTACTTAGAACGTCTTTCAAAGCTGTTTCCAAGATGCCACACAAAAAACCCCATGGAACTCTGGAAGGACCTAGGCATTTGACACCTAGTTGGGTCACCTCTGTGCTTTCAAGGCCTAAAACAAAAGCCAAATCAGAAGAGGAGAGAAAATGGCATTGGCCCAGAGAACATGTCACCCTCCTCAGCTAGGTGGAGGGACTGAGGTTCTGAATTACAGGAAGGAAAAAGAGCCACTGAAATCATTTAGTTATCTGTTCATTTATTCCCTCAGAGACCACCACCGAGGGCCTACTGTGCCCAGGCTCTGTGCTAGACTTGAGGCCATGTCTGTCAATGAGACCAACAGGGTCTCTGCCCACATGGAGCTTCCAGTCCAGTGGGGGGAACAGACCTTAAATAAATAATTGCATAAATAATTATTTTATTACCATTGTGATAAGAGATACAAAACACAATACAGAGAACTTAAGACTATTTGAACAGGGCAAACCACTAACGCCGGAACTGGGGATGAGGCCACATGAGCATTTATACAGGCAGATGGAGGCCGAGGGTCATTATGTTCCTTTTTGACACACAGCAGTTGTGCTCATTTCTCCTGACATTATCCAAGAAGGTGGTGGCCAGGACCCAAGTGTACCAGTGACCACACTCAACCATACCTCTAAAGTGGGAGAGGAGTTCACTCAGTATTACTTAAACCAGACTTAACACATTCTCAAGCTTCTGACAGCTACAACAGTTACTCTTCCCTTTCTGTGACCAAAGTACCAACGGGTTAGTGTCTGAAATTAATTGAGAATGCCATCTTGCTTGCACAGAAACTTGGACCATTGACTCAGGAAAACACATTAACTGCTTGAATGAAGTATTTATCTTTCATGGCCAGTAGATTTTTCTGCTGTATGGAATTTCTGCGACCACAGTGGAGGCAGCTGTGAAACAGCAGGGAGAGGCCTACAGGGCATGAGAAAACTTTAGCCCATGTTCTGTTGACTAGCAATGGGACCTTGAACAAGACACTCATTGTCTCTGACCTCGCTTTCCTCATCTGAATAATGGAGATAGTAATACCCAAGTGTATTGTTTAGGAGTGGTTTTGGCTGCAAGTAACAAACACCCAGTAATAGGGGCTTAAACAAATTAGATGTTTATTATTCTCACATAAGAATTTCCATGGCAGGTGGTTCCAGCTATAGGAGCAGCATCTCAGCAATGTCAGGGTTCCAGGTCTGCTTTTTTGTAGTTCTCTTGTTCTTTCCCTCATGGTCACAAGATGGCTGCTGCAGCTTCAGATATCAAATCCATATTCAAGGTAGTAATAAGAGGGATCAAAAAGTGTGGAACCACCCTATTACATTTTATTCAACTGTCCTGACATTCCCTAGCAGACTTTTGCTTTTACTTCCTTGGACAGAGCTGTGTCCGTGGCCACCCCTAGCTGCAAGGGAGGCTGGGAAAGTAAGGGTTTTTCTAGCTTGTCCGGTCTATTGAGTAGATTAGTCAATAAACAGCATGTAAAGAAGAGACAACATTAGGCAGTGGAGGGAGGCAGAGGAGAAACTAATCTTTGTTTCATGCCTGTCCTCCTCCCACAGGCTCCGCCCACTAGCAATGGGACCTTGAATAAAACACCCCCCACAGTCGTTGTAGGGTTCAAAAAACATTGCTTATGTGAAAGAGCTTCGTAACGTGCCCCACAACAAGTTATAGTTGTCACTCAGAGCATCAGAGCTGCCTGAAAGGAAAACAAAATTAACCATCCTAAAACAGTCTGCTTTCCCCTCTGCTTACTTGTTAGAAGGTTTGGATTTGAGTTAAATTGTCATTAAGCAGCCTCAGCATTTGCTTGGAACCCTTACCTCTTCTGATCCCTCCTTGTTCTGTTCATTCTTTGTTCTCCGTGCAACAGGGACCAGTCAGTTCTCTCTGCAAATAAAATCAGCGGGAAACCTTCCGGGTATGCTTCCAGGCACAGACGGCAGCGTGGTGAATGCTGACTGGGCTGGGGCATGTTAATTCATCAGCAGGGAAAAGACTCTGTCAATATTTGCAGAGGACAGAAGTCTCTGCGAGTGAGAAAGGCCACATTATGGAAATGGAGTGTTTGATGCACAGAGACATTTTAGAATCAGGGAGGGTTGGTGCAGAAGCTCGGAAGGGTTAAGTACTTGTATGTCAGAATACGGCACAAACAAATCTACTGGCTGAGAAATAAAATGAGACTTCTATAACCTGCCCCGCCCTGCTGCCCCATGTCCCCATTTTAGGAAATAATGGACATTTCCCAGGGACTGTTCTGTGGAAAAATCTGGAGGTGCCTATGCCAGAAAGACTGAGGGAAAATCACCGCTCCGAATCACCACGAGGTCCTGTGTTCTGAGTAGTTTGGCTGCTTTGTTCCTCTTTGGCCAAAAGAATTTAGAGGAGGGTGGTTGAACTAACAGCTTCTTTTTACATTTTTAATTAGTTTTGAAAATTTTTATTGAAGTATAGTTAGTTTACAATGTTGTGTCAGTTCCTGGTGTACAGCACAATACTTCAGTTATATAGAAACATGCATGTATTCATTTTTATATTCTCTTTTACCGTAAGTTACTGTAAGATATTGAATATAGTTCCCTGTGCTATACAGTATGAACTTGTTGTTTATCTATTTTTTATACATTAGTTATTATCTGCAAATCTCGAACTCCCAATTTATCCCTTTCCACCCCTTCCCACCCTTGGTAACCATAGGTTTGTTTCTATGTCTGTGAGTCTGTTTCTGTTTTGTAAATAAGTTCAAACTTCTTAAGCTGGACAAGCTGGGTTCAAATCCTAGCTTAGCCACTTACTATGTGATTTTGGTCTTGTCATTTAACCTCTCTGTGCCTCAGTTTCCTCAGGTGTAAGATGGGGAGGTAACATCAGCACCTTCCTCGTGTGGTTGTCACGGGGATTAGATGAGTTACCTGACAACCAGGAGGCACGTAGAAAGTGCTCTGTCGGAGGTGAGCACTGATTATTCGTGAGGCAGGTGGCAGGTTTGGCTGTCAGGGAACACTGGGTTTTTCCCATCCCATGAATGTCTTGTGTGATCTGTCAAAAGACATGTTTTTCTCTTTCTTTCCCCTTTGGTAACCTGAGCAGTGATTTTGCAAACAATCCATGCATTTTTGAGAAGGAAGGCACAAGAGACAGGGGTGACCAGGTGCTGATAAACAGCATAGCCCAAAGGCAAGGCGTCCGAGCTTTGCCATCAGACACGTTTGGGCTTGAACTTGGTCACTGCTACTCATGAGTGCAGTGCGATCCTGGAGAAGTTACCTACCCTCATGTATGAAGGAGAGAGGGTGAATGCCCCAGGGTCGGAGGGCTGCTCAGCAAGGTCATAGGACAATGACATAAAAAGTTTGTCACCATGTCTGGCACATGAGGGTTCAATAAGTTAATTTAGTAATGATAATTCAATCAAAAGCAGCCTGTGGCTGAGGGAGAGGGGTTTGCCTCCCGACTGTCTGCGCCATAATCCCTCATCCCACCAAATGGCAGACGCAGACTGAATGCAGGGTGGAGGTTGTGATTGGGACCTGGCTTTGAATGGAAAGCTGCCATTTCCCACTCCACCCATTTCCGGTCATTCCTCGGCCAGTGGACGCCACATGGGCAGTGACCAGGGACTGCTAACAAGGTCTCGGAATCCTGGAGGGCCACCCCAAGAGCTGGGCTTTGAGAGGAGGTGGATGTCAGGAGCTGGCACTGGATAGGGAAGGGGGCTGTAAGCAGAAGAGACTGGACAACCTCCCCGCCGTCTTTGGAGTCCCCTTTCCCGTTTTCATGCATAAGGCGTGGGCAGAGGGGGCTTCAGGTGAAATCGCATACCGGCCTCTGTCAGGAGAGGAGCAAGCTATCCGATTCAGGAGCTCAAGAGAAGGCACTAAGCACACTCAACGCATTCTTTCCCCTTTGAGGGCAGCCTGTCCACAGGAAGAACACTTTCCACCCAACCTGTGCCCCAAATCCCAGCAGCTTGCAGGGGCAGGTCCAGGGTATGAGCGGGGTGGGGAGAGGCCTGCAGAGGCCCAGACCTGCCCCGGGGTTGGGTGACCGCTCGTGCTGCAGGGGTGTCTCAGGTACCCCGTACACTGTCTCATGCCTTCTGTCCTCCTGCCTGGCTCTTGGAGAAATGAGTTTTACTCTCCATCCTGTGACTCCCACGTGCTCCGTGGGCCGGCGGGGTAGGGAGGGGTGTTGCCGATTCACCCCAATTCTGTGTGTCCCTTCTGCATGCCCCAAGCAATGCTTTCTTGGCTGCAAATTCTACAGTTTTTAATTCAGAAGGATTTTTTTTTTTTTGTATTTGACTCAGGAAGATCTGAAAATTATTCAAATATAGGATGTTTAGCCTTTGGGGCAGAGACAGACTGCTTTGTTCATGTATCCCCTGGGCCTAACATAATAGGTATTCAATAAACATATGTTGAATAAGTAACTGAAAATTAATTTAAGTAATTGGCATCTGAAATATGTCATAGGCACGAAGATGTTTGTTGCAGCATTATTTATAATGGTGAAAAAATGATCTTTTATGGTCTGGGGGAGAAATCTGTGGTATTGAATACAATGAAATGGATGCTATTATTAGAATTAATGTGAGGACTATAAAAACATGAGAAATTGTTTATGAATATAAAAGAAAAGGGTACAAATGAAGTTTAATAACACTGTGACTCAAACAATACAAACATGGAAATGAACAGAGGTTAAGATTGGAAGGTACACTTGGAAATCGAGTTATTATTGTGTAAAATCAGTGGGCTTCTGAGCAGAGAAGCACTTTTGATAACGTTTTACAGTGGATTCAAGAATGTTTTCTAAACATCTTTTAAAGAAACCCCTGCAGTACTTTCTAAACAGATGAGCCTGTTGTTTGCTGTTTTCCAGGGTCTGTTTGGTGAGCTGTGAAAGGCCCCATTGGAGAGGGGGCTTCTGAAACTTTCCACCTCTCCACCTCCTGCTGCAAAGCAGTTGGGACTTGACAGAGTTATTCTTGGCAAACATAATCTGTCTGGGTTCTCCGTGCAGAGAGCCTCCAGCGACCGAGGTGCTATAATCTGTGTTGGTAAATCCTGGTCCACAGCGGTGGTTTGACAGAGGGCTTTTCAGGCCTTTATTTCCAAGTCAGCTCCTCCTCCTTTTCCTTTTCTTTTTTTCAGTTTTGGTAAACAACCCAGGGGTGTAGTTTTGCGCTCCTCCAGGTCTGTGTGGTTGGAACACGTGGAAGGAAGCCTTGCCCTGGCTCCCTCCCACCCCACCCCCACCTCCCCACCCACCCCCCGCCGCCACCTCTGCTCTGTCCCTGCAGCCCAGCCCCTCCCACCCCAGCCCCCATCTGTGGTCTCACCCAGGACCCCAGGGCTCACAGAAAGCCAACCTGTGCCCACTCTCACACCTCTTGCCGCTGGACCTCCCGTGTCCCTAACGAGACAGCTTGACTCTTTGTGGGACCTGCTGGTGTCCTGCCCAAGCGTTGGGTTAACTTGCTCCTGGAACTGCAGCTTTAAATTATCCATGCCTTCATTTGCAACAACCACCCTCTGGGACACCGAAATAGGTCTCCCTGGAGGTCCAGGTGGCCCTGGCCTGGGCTCTGCCCAACCCGGCTGGGGTGCCAGTGAGACAGGCCCCAGCTCACCAAGGCGGGCAGAAGCCATGTGGGGCCACTGCAGCTTCTGGTGGGCACTGCCTTCTCAAATTTCTGGGCCTTCTGCTAAGATGAGTTACAGCAGAATTCTGAAGCTTGGCTTTGGGGCCTGATAGTCTAGAAGGGTCTTAGTGTTTATCTGGCCCCACCTGGCATCACAGGACAAGCAGAAACTTTCATTTCACTTTTACTTCCCAGAACTGCCATTTACTAGGGCACGTTTAATAACCACTCTCATCTGTTCAGCACTAGTTAGGTGTATGCTAAGCATTTTACATGCTCCATCCTCTGTAATCTCCGCAGCTCAGGGGTATGTGTACTCTTCAGAGATGAGGTCCAGACAGGGCAAGCTACTGGTCCAGGGACACCCAGCTTGCAGTTGGTGAAGCCAGGATCCAAACACAGATGGATTTTCCTCCCAAGCCAATGACTTAATCCTTGCCATGCACTACTTCCGTCTGTCCTGCTAAGTCAGTTTCCCTCAAAAAGCAGCAGAATGACTATATGCCATGATCCCATCTCCATAAACCTAAACTGCAAAACTTCTGAACACTGGAAGTTGGTTAAAAAGAAAAAAAGTACTTCTAGCTCCAAAACTCTTCTAGTGGTAAAACCTGCCCTGAGCGGCCATGAGGCTCTTTGTGGTCTTGATTTATCTCACTTATTGTGAATGTTCATGTGTTTTACTGAGGAATCTAAATAATGAGTTGGGTTGTGGGTCTGCCCTGGAATCTGCCGGAGATGTAACACAGTATGTAGAGTGTACCTTGTGGTGCTTCTCTAGAACCTGGAAAATTCCGAATTCTGAAATACATCTAGTCCCAGAGGATTCAGGTGAATGCTGTGGATTGTATAAAACCGTCCCCTCACCCCACAAGGGCTCTCCTGCTCACCCAGTCCTTGCAGGAACTCGACAGATGTAGGCAATTTGGGTGTAAATGTTGGCATGAACATGCCCGTTGACTCAGCAATTTCTTCTCCAGGAATTTCTCCTAAGGATTTTGGGATAAGGGTATTCATCACCAGCCTGGGAACAGCCTAAACATCCCAAACTAGGGAAATAGTTTAAATAACGACTGATACATTCATACAGTAGAATGCTATGCAGCCATTAAAATTGGTGCCTGACTTGTAAAGTTAGTAATATGGAAACGTGCTCATTATGTGCTATTAAGTGGCTGGGAGCAGGGAACCCAGATTTACAAAATAGTATGTACTATATGTCCTATTTTTGTGAAAAGGAGAAAAAAGGTAAAATGACAAGAAAGAACATGGTCAACGCATGTCCACTCCTGGAAGAACATCTGTCTGCCTCGCATCTCTCCCTCAGCACTGGGCTGTCAGAGCACGGCGCTGGCTGAACTGGCTGTTGAGCTGTGATGATAAAGGACGCCGTCCATCCCTGGGTCATTCAGACCCTTCCTGTCCTCGTCACTGCCCTCCCTGTGCAGGGCCCAGGCGTAGATGGCTGAGGTGCTAGAACAGATTTTCATTGCAGCGTTTTCTGCAGCCTGATGTGGGGTCATCTAGGGATTTTTCATCCATTCCTTCAACAAACATGTCCTGTCTTTCCCAGGCACTGTGTCCAGTGCCAAGGGTGTGGAAACGAACAGGACAGGAGGCTCCTGAATTGTACGCTCCCCAGCAGTGGTAGCTGTGTCTATTCATCTCTGTCTGCCATGTTTAGCGTGGGACCTGCCACCTCCTAGGCAGGGCTGGCCAGATGAGTGATGAATGAAGGGGTCACTGTCACGGTCTGGGAGAGGGAAAGAGGTGAAGAAATAAGTTTGATTGGATGGTCTTGGCGGCACATCCTGGTGGGCACACACAGGAGGGAAGATTCATTCTAGGGGCGGGGGAGGGGAAGGCTGGTGCTAATTCAGGTTTGGTTGGTTTCACAAGCCCTCTCTCTGGGTGGATGAGCTCATTGCACCTAACTGGACTGTTAACTCCATCGCAAAGACAACAAGCTTAGTGCCTCGGAGCAGAGAATACGGGTGAATGTGGGCTGGGATGAAGTGCTCCTCGTGTTAAGTTCCTAATAAAGGATGGCGACAAAGATGATGTAGGCGCCTGCCTGTTTAACCCAGCATGCTCTCTCCCCGTTTGCTGTTTCAAGTCAAGGGGAACTTGGGGAGGAGTGGAGTCCCGGGAGTTCACCGGTGGAGCCATTTTATTTTTCAGACTAGTTTCATGGCCCTGAAAGTGCCCTGTGCTTTGTTTAACCACCTCCTTCCCCCAACCCCTGACAACCACTGATCTCCATAGTTTTGCCTTTTCCAGAGTGTCGTATAATTGGAATCATATGGTACATGGCCTTTTCAGCTGGGCGTCTTTCACTTAATAATATGGATTTAAGATTCCTCCATGTCTTTTCATGGCTTGATAGCTTCTTTCTTTTTAGCGCTGAATAACATTCCATTGTCTGAATGTACCACAGTTTATTTATTCATTCACCTGCTGAAGGACATCTCGGTTGCTTCCCAGTTTCAGCAGTTATGAACAAAGCCGCTACAAACATCAGCACGCATGTTTTTGTGTGGATGTAAATTTTTAACTCCTTTGGGTAAATACTGATGAAGTAGCTTGGGTTATGGCCATTCTGCTTCCTGGTTCATGACCCAGCAGGAAGGACCCAGCTAGGTGACACATGGTCAAGGGCAGGACCAGAGGGGAGGTGAATCTGGGCACCGATAAACAACTGGGATTTTAAAAAAGTATTTATGCTCATTAAAAGCAGGCATTTAACAAATAGTTCCAGCGTGCCTACTCTGGCCACAAACAGAGCTGCTCACAGATCTGACTTTCCAGTAAGAGCCCTTTGTCCCTGCAAGTGACAATGCCCGTGAAAGTGCAGTTGTAGACCAGGAGCTCTGAGGACCCCAGGGCCACTGGGGCATCTGGTATTCATGGGGAAATCAGTAGGGGACACATGAAGGGGGATGTGGGGGAGAGAAGCCCAGAGTCAGCCTGGAGCCTCCCTGCGTCATCTTCCCAACTCTGAAAAGTTCCCTCTTGACCTTTCGGAGGTGGTCAGGGAGACAGCTGTCTGTCCAGCAGCCAGAAAATACAACCACCTGCAACTTTCTGATCACCATGAGGTCACTTCAACCCCTTAAATGGGGTTTGTGGTTTCCTTTCCTTTAATCATAATTGTAGTGCTCTGTATATTCCAGACACCATTCTAAATGGTTTACATGCAGTAGCACCTGTAAAATTCTCACAACAACCCCGTGAAGTAGGTCCTGTATTTTGATTTTTGTATCCATTATTCAGAGGAGGATGCTGAGGGAGAGAAAGCTTGTCCAAGCTCACCCAGCTGATAATCCATAGAGTTAGGATTTGAACCCAAGCTGACTGAGCTCAGCACCCATTTTCCTAACGTCTGGGCTCTGACGCCTTGGGTTAAAATGCCAGTGGGTAGGATATGGTCTGCGCACAGGAGGCACATGACTTGTTGAGGGAGACAGGGCTGTAAATAAGTAGCTGTAATGCAGTGTGGTCAGAACTGTGACTGTGGTGTGTGTCTGGTGGTGGAGAGATGCTTACGGGGTGACTGACTGCCCAGCAATTGTCTATACTCCTTCCTCTCTCCCCTTCCTTCCCTCTTTCCCTCTGTTCCTTCCTTTCTGCCTTCCATTTCCAAATATTTATTGAGCATTTATTATAAAATGAAGATATGAACCAGGCTGTAATACAAGATACATGGAGTCTGCCCCTGGGGATCACTGTCTAACGGGGAAATCAGAGAGTGAGGGGGAATTGCACCGATCCTCCGAGTCTTGTGTAGGGTTACCAGATCATCCTGGTTTTAGCACACAAAATCCCCAATTCTAGGAACCCCCTCAGTCCTGGGCCAACAGTGTTGATTGGTTTGCAGGTTGTGTGCAAGGGGAAGTTTTAACTTCTGTTTGATTTATTTGTAAATTTGCTTTTTGATAAGTATCAGTTGGGATTTCCTTGTTACGTTGCCTTTCTTTTGATCACAAGGGAGGTTGAACAATGCTTTTGATGCTTTTTAACCAGATGTATCTCCTTGTGTGTGAGTCAGCTGCTCCCGTCTGTTGTCAGAATGTGTCTACTGAGGCAGAGGCTCTCAAACTTGAGTGGGCATCAAATCACCTGGAGGGAGAGCTTGTTAAAACAAAGATGGCTGTTTCTGATGTGGCGTGGGGCCTGAGAGTGTGCATTTCTAACAAGCTCCCAGAAGAGGCTGATGCTGCAGGTTGGTCGGTCCACCCTTGAAGAAGCGAAGTGGGAGCTCTTCATTTCACAAAGTGGCTCTCAGCCCCGCTGCACGTTAGAATTACCTGGGGAGCATCCCAAAACAAATACGGATGCTCAGCCCTACCCTGGACCAAGTGAACCAAACCTCTGGGAATGGAACTTGGGCTTTGGTGGTTTAAAAAAGCTTTTTACGTGATCTCATCATCTCTGTAGAAATGGGCAGCAAGTGGAGAAAAGAAACTGCATCCTACTTTCTTCAAAATAGCTTATTGTATGGGTGTGTTTTACACTTTAGAATTAGTTTAAATTTGCCTAAACCTAATCCCAAAGACTTTCTCCTGTCTTTTCCTAAAAGTTTTAGTTTTATGTTTTGCGTTGAAGCCTATCACCTATTTAGAGTTAATTTTTGTATAAAGTGTATGGTTTATTTTGAGGGTTTTGTTTTGTTTTAGGTTTTTTGTTTATATATTGTTTGTTTGTTTGTTTGCCTGTGGATGTCCAACTGCACTTGCACTGTGTATTGAAAAGGTTGCCTTTCCTTCATTGAATTACTTTTGCATCTGCCAGTAATTAATTGAGCATATTTGTATGGACCTATTTTGGGGTTCTCTATTCTGTTCCATTGATCTATGTGTCTAATCCTCTAATGCCAGTCTTAAGGGGAAAGCACTCAATCTTGCATCATTAAATAGGATGTGTGTGTGTGATGGTGAGGGTGGGGGGCAGGGAGGTAGGTGCTCTTTATTAAGTTAAGAAAATGTTCCTTTATTCCCATGTTTCTGAGTGGTTTTTTTGTCATGAATGGGCATTAAATTTTGTCAAATGCTTTTTCTGCGTCAATTTATATCAACACGTGGTTTTTCTTCTGTAGCCTGTTGTTATAGTAGATTCCACTGATTAGTTTTAAAATACTGAATCAGCCTTGCATTGCTGGGATAAACTACACTTGGTCATGGTGTACAGTGCTTTGTATATATTGCTGAATTCTACTTGTCAATGTTTCATTAAGGATTTTTATGTCTATTCATGAGGAATATTGACCTGTAGTTTTCTCTTTTGTGTGCTGCCTTTATCTGGTTTTGATATCAGGGTAATACTAGGATAATACTCGCTTCATAAAGTGAATTGGAAACTGTTCCCTCCTCTTGTATGTTTTGATAGACCATGTGTATAATGTCAGTCCTTCTTTAAGTATTTGATAGAATACTTCAGTGAAACCATCTGGATCTGGAGACTTCTTTGGCCGGGGTCGGGGGAACTTTTTAATTACAAATTCAATTTCTCTAACACTTGTAGGCATAATCAAATGATCTGGTTTATATTGAGTGAGTTGTAGTCATTTGTGTTTTTCAAAGAATTGGCCCGTTTTATCTATGTTGTCAAATAATGTGTGTTCTCAATACCTTTTTAAAATTCACTTTCTTCTATTAGTTCCTCTCGAACTGAAGTGAGTTACCTCCCACACCTTCCCCACCTTCATTCAGGTCACAGAGCTGATCAGTGAAGAAAAGCATTATTCTGTGTCTCAACCCCGAACTGGCATCCTGGACCCTCAGGCAGAGCCCAGGATGGGGCAGTCCCCACATAAACTCACAGAGTTTCAGGGAAGCAGCTGGCTTTGGGCTTCTCTCAAGTGTCCTGGAAACCAAGAGGGCAGGAGACCCTCTAAATCTTCCAAGCCTCCCTGCAGAGACCTCAAAGAAAGGGAGGTAGTCAGAGCCCCTTCCTCCATATCAGGTTTGAGAAGAAACTCTAGGGACCCTGGGCACCACTAGGTGGCGCTCAAAATGCACAGTTGCTTGCAGTGGCCAACTGTAGATCCCAGTAGCTCAGCTCAGCAAGACAGTTGGGGCATTCTGTTCTTTTAGTGAAATGAGCTCTTAAGTCTACAGCCTGCAAAGACCCTGGGAGCACTAGGCTGGAGGAGTCTGCAACACTTTCTCAGACTTCCCTGCAGACAAAGGTGCTAAAGCTTGAGAGGGTGGTGCTGGCTGTGAGATGTCAGAAGCACCAAAGAGCAGCTGCAGAGACAAGAATGTCTCCCCGGAGCCTCTGTCTGGTTAGGAGGCAGTGACCACCACCCACCAACCTCCCAGCCAGTCCTGGAGCAGAATCCCAGAGAATCTGCCCTGGTTCCCTTCTAGCCCTGGCTCCTCAATGCCAGGCTACCCATTCCACCCCCAGGATCCAGCCCCACCAGAGACACAGAGATCCCTCCCCCTCATTAAATATACATTAAGGAAAGAGCCCTCTGGAGTCCATGGTGGGGACAGAGGTTGTTTCTGCCTCTGCCACTACCCGTGCGCCTCAGGCAAGTTCTGTTCCAAGTCCAAATCCTGACTCAGCCACTCCCAGGCTGTGCCACCTTGGGAAGTTGCTTAGTCTTTGGGAGCCTCAGTGTCACGCCTGCCACGTGGGGATCATGATGACACTCGTAGTTTTGTGACACTTTAATCTAGGCTGATGGCAGGACAGAGTAAGCCCTCGATGGATGTCAGCAGTTATTTTTATTACTGCTCCTATTAGTTTCTGTGCCTTTCCCACCTGGGGCCCTAGCAGTAGATGTATCCGTTTCCTGCTGCACTGTTAACAAACTACTACAAACTTAGAGGCTTAACACAGCGCAGATTTATTCTCTTACAGTTCTAGTGGCCAGAGGTCTATGATTTAGGTGTTGGCAGAGTCACATTCTTGCTGGAGGCCTCGGGGACAACTGGTTTCCTTGGCTTCCCCAGCTTCTAGAGGCTACCCCAGTGCCTTGGCTCGTGACCCCGTTCTCACATCACTTCCGACCTCTTGCTCCCATGGTCACAGCTCTTCCTACCAACTCAGATCCTCTTGCCTCCCTTTTTAAAGGATCCTTTTTACCTTGGCCTCATCCCGATAGCCAAAGATAATTTTCTCATCTCAAGCTCTGTATCTGAATGATGACACCCAGTGAATAGAGGAGCAGTGTGTGAGAGACTCCAGGGAAAGTTCTTCTCTTCCACGGGTCAGGAATGAAAGTGAAAATCATTTAAGCAGTAGGTGTGTACAAATGCCACATGCAAAGGATTTTCCTCACAGCATTGCCCGTAACAGTGCACAACTTGAAGAAGTCATGGAGTTTGGTTAAGTGAGCGCCAGTGTATTGATAAAAAATGCTGAGCTGTTATTTAAAATTATACAGCAACTATAAAACATGAAGAAAGGTTTATAGAATAATATTAAGAGAAAAAATTAGGCACAAAACTCCGGTATATATTATATTAAATATGCTGTGATTATAACTATGTAAACATTATATGGGTCTATAAGAATTAAAGTTAGAAGGCCATTATTAATACATGGAAATAATTACTTTGTAAGGCTGCTGGGATTTTGAGTCGTTAAAAATACCCTTTAAACTATTCTACAGTGGACTCTATATTTTAATTCCTCTAAAGGCCCCCCTGCAGTAATTTCTGAACAGGTGAAGAGTTCATTCCCATTTTCCAGGGTCTCCTTGATGAGCACAATATCCCAATTTCCCTGGCAGTCACCCGCCACTCTTGAGGGCTCCAACCCTCAGATGGATGCTGTGTGTGGCAGAGTGGAGAGACTGAAGGGGACAAGGTCCCTCAAGGTCTCAGCGAGCTGCACGCCCACACTCGTGACTTCCACCTGGTTGGGCCCAGGTGTTTCCCAGTTTAACACAGCTGGGCTTGGGCTCCTGTCGGAGGTAGAAAGCATCATGACGTCAACCCCTTTCCATGATTTCTCCACAGCTTTCATCCCATGTCAACAACATTATAAGGTCAACATGTTACCTTTAAAAAGCTGTTGAAAAGAGCCACTTTTGGAAACTGTGTTCCATAGAAACCACCTTTCCTTATGTCCTTTGTCCAAACTTTTGTCCATTTTTTCCTACCGTCTTTTTTTCCCTAGAGCTATGACCCTCAAACTTAGGCTATGTCAGAATTATGGAGAGGGGCTGGGTTTTTTAATGCAGATTCTTGGATCTCACTTCCAGAGTCTGCTTTAGTCCAGTTCCTGAGTGGGGACTTTGTATCTACATTTTTACCAAGCTCTCCAGGTGACTGTATAACCACTGGATTTGAGAATCACTGTCCGGCTACATTCAGGGATTTGCCCCTGGAATCATGGGCAGACCCAGAGAGGGCAAAGGGAAGAGACCATCTGAAGAGAATCAGCAGTGTACCTGCTTCTTTTTCCTTCAAATGCATAATTAAACACCCGAATGAAAAACAATGATGATATTTACAAATCATGTATCTGATGCAGGGCTAATATCCAAAATATAAAGGACCCCTACAACTCAATAGCAAAAAACCAAATAATCTAATTTAAAAAATGGGTGGAGGATACAAATAAACATTTTTCCAAAGAAGACATACAGATGGCCAATAGGTACCTGAAAAAGTGCTCAAGATCATTAATCATCAGGGAAATGCAAATCAAAGCCACAGTGAGATATCACCTCATACCTGTTAGAACGGCTATTATCAAAAGACAAGAAATAATCAGTGTCAGAGAGGATGTGGAAAAAAGGCAACCTTTGTGCACTGTTGGTGGGAATGTAAATTGGTGCAGCCACTGTGGAAAATAGTACGAAGTTTCCTCAAAAATTTAAAAATAGAACTGCCATATGATCTAGCTGTTCCACTTATTTATTCAAAGGAAACTAAAACACTAATTTGAAAAGATATATGTACTCCCTCATTCACTGCAGCATTATTTACAACAGCCAAGACATGGAAGCAGACTAAGTGATGGACCAATGGATAAAGAAATTATTGTCTCTATGCACAATGGAATACTATTCAGCAATAAAAAGATTGAAGTCTTCCCCATTTGCAATAACATGGATGGACATTAAGAACATTATGCTAAGTGAAATAAATCAGAGAAAGACACATACTGTGTCTTACATGTGGACTCTAAACAACAGCAACACACTGAGCCCAGAGGTTGGGGGTGGGGATGGGAGGGCAAACTGGGTCGAGTGGGTCAAAAGACGCAAGCTTCCAGTTATAAAATAAACAAGTCATGGAGTTGTAATGTTTTGTATATTTGAAAGTTGCTACAAGAGTAAATCATAAAAGCTCTCACCATAAGAGAAAAAAATCTCTGTGCTAACTAGACTTATTGTGCTGACCATTCCACAAATATTGACTCATTATGCTAAACACCTGAAACTATCATCATGTTACATGTCAATTGTATCTCAGTTTAAAAAGTGACTTGTGACCTGCACATCCAGAAGAACTTTGGTAGAGATTTATATGCACCTGATTTGGGTCAAAATTAAGCAGCCGTGCTGAAAACTATGCCCTTGTCAATGACAAATTGAATGTGCTCAAAAGATTCATTTGAACAACTGATTAAGATCCTGACCGAGGTGAAAAGTTCTTTACAATCAGAAGAAGGCACGGACTTTTGATGATTCAACCATTTTTAATATGCTATGTCCTGTTTATAATGAGAATGTAATACTATTAACGTATTTTCATTGATTCTAAGGTGCAACTCCTGCCCCCCATTACACACATTTTTAGCAGTTGTGTAATTGGGTGTCTTATGATCAGTGTCTTATTGTTATTGACACAAAGTCATGACGTGGTTGTCATTGCCTGACACCATCTGTCAGATCCAGAGTGTAGCACCCTTGAAAGAACATTCCCTCATCAATGCCATCGATTGCCTAGAGGGTAACTTTGGGCTGAAAATAGGAACATTGACAGCATTGAGTTGAAAATCACTAAGAAGATTTGGACTGTGAAGAAGTTTTCAGAACAACTTAACCATTTTTTTCACTTGTATTTTCCACTTTAGGTGTTCCCAGTGGCGAATAAGTACTTTCGATAAGTCTGAAATACAAATGTTAAGAGAAAAAGCATTGCATCATAGTTTAATTGGTAGCAGTTTTTTCTTTCCTAGTGCATAGGACAGTGGTGCTTCTCACAACCGCTAGCATCCTAGAACCAATGAAATGCAAGAACAGCTCACACATAGCACTTCCGGCTTGCCAGGGATTAACACCTCATACCCACGATCTCATTCAAATCCTGTCAGTCCATTTTACAGATAAGGAAACTGAGGCACTTAGGAAATAGGGTCACACAGCCAGACACTGGAAGAGCTGAGTGGGGTTCCACCCCTGGCAGTCAGCTCCAGGGCCCAGGCACAGACACTGCACTACAGGGTCTCATGTAGAAGCGTGTACATTTGCAATCTGTCAGATAGTAAAGGGTAAAGAGTTTTCAACCAGATTGGTATTTTAGCATTTTAGCAAGCATTGTATTAATTAGGGAAGAAAGTGGAAATGTGCTGCAAAGACAAGGTCTATTCTGCGACAGGCAGAAGGGCAGCAGAGGCAGCCTGCATCAAGGTTATTTCTCACCCTGAACTCCCCTGCAAGCACTGCCTCGTTTTAGCAGGAGCACCTCACATCAGAAAGTGTCTCTCTGTTTCTCATTGCATCCAATGGAACATTGAAAAGAGCAGAAATAAAAGCTGTTTGGCTACTTATCTTTTCCCATATTACACTGAAATGAGGAACAACTTAATGAAGACTTTTGCACAGATGTTTGCTGCCTTTGTCAGGGGAAGAGGCAAACCCAGTTTTCAGGGATCAAATTCTGGGTTGAATTATTATTCTTCGCAAAAGATTAAATAGACACGAGGACAAAGGGTAAAAATGTGGACTCATGGTAGAGGCTACCTCACAGATTTGCTTTGCTTAGCAGATTTTTTAAAAGCCTGAATTAGTGCCAATTTTATGTTATTTTATTGCTCTTGCCACACATGACAAGATTGATACGATGACAATGAAATCTGAGATGTGGATGACTGCAGTTGATCATGAAAACTGAATCTTTGAAGGATTAGTTCATTTGCAGGTGACAAAAGTTCCAGACTTAGTGATAAAACAGGAACAAAAGAATCAATCATCTTTGCTCATGGAAAATTTCTTTTGAAAACAGTTTTTTTTCCCCCCGAGGTAAAAACAGCCACCAAAAAAAGAGACTGGGATCAGAGGCCCTTAAAGCCCATTGTCTAACTTAAGCTTCCTGCTCTCTCAGCAAGAGGATGCTCATGGACTGTCCCGGGACAGGAGACTCAGAGAAGTGCACAGGGCTTCATCTGGGTACCACTTTCTCCTGTGACTTCCCCACCAGCATCTGCCACCTGACTTCTGCAACCCATATCTTTATGAGCATCTGAATTCTCAAAAACCATGAAAAGAAACTGCCTGGGTCTTGAATCTGCTATGCGGCATGCACTCCCTTCAATTCAGCCCAAATTTTCTGGAATTTACAGCCTTGACAACTTAGTATTGACGGGGGGAAAATGTAGAAATGTTTAGGAAACTTAAGATTCATTTAAAGCACTAGTTTTGTGTTAAGAATCAAATGCAGCTGTATTACTGAGGAAATGTGAAATCTAGGTGAATTTTAAAGAGAAAATTAAAATTAGCAGATATATTTCTGGCTCCCTGGTCAGCTTTGTGCTAGACCCCCTACCCCTAACAGCCCCCAGAGTTGAGTGAGATTCGTTTCCAGCTGCCCTGAGGGATACTCATGTGGAAAAGTTTGAGAAGCTCTGCTTGACAAAGAGTCCCTTGAGCCTCATGGCCATTGATCATCAAGTGGGAAAATACACTCGGTCCCTTCTGTCCTGGGCTGCCTTCCAGTGCTGTCCACCCATGGCCGTGGTCTGCCCATTGATGGGCAGGGTCTTCGGAGTTGAGGGCTCCCTTGGCAGAATGCTCCCTGTAGTTTTAGCCCGGGAGCCCGTGTCGTGTGGTTTTCAAGGCTAAATTAGAGACCACCCTAGAATTTTGAGGCTGAAGTGGAGACTTCTCCTCACTCTGTCTCATCTGGTTTGGGTGTTGCAGGGAGTCAGAGCTGTGATGGGCTTGATTTGAGAGCCCAGTGAACAGAGCACTTTGAAAAACCAACAGAATCCACACCTTTGTGCATATAGAGGATGGAATCTTTGCAAATCTTTGAATAAAGCTTTCCTTATTTAAAAGAAAAAAATACATTTCCACATATTTGATATTCATTCAACCATATTTTGGAGCTGCTGTAGGCATAGGGAATGCAGCAGCAAACAAAACAGATGAAAATCCCTGCCCTTGTGGAGCTTACGTGCTAAGGTGGGGAGTGAGAGAATTTTAAAAATCATTAAAATATCTAGAATATCTGATGGTGATCTATAAAGAAAAATAAGGGAAGAGGGGTGAGAGTGTGCATGTTCATGGGTTGGCTGTGATATTAAGTAGGATGTTTAGATTTCAAACAACTGAGGGATTCTGGGTCTGTTAGGTGGCCTGAGGGATGAAATATAGGGTTGGATTGAGAGAAGGAGAGAAACCAGAGAAACCAAAGTGAGATAGGCAGCATATGGCATGGTTCCCAATGAGCCCTGCCTCCTGGTATTCATGTCTTTGTGTAATTATGTTCCTCTTGAGTCTAGGCTGGACCTAGTCGCTTGTTTCTAATGAGTAGACAGACCATGGCAAAGTTGATGGGATGTCAGCTGGACCTAGTGATTTGTTTCTAATAAATATAACATGGCAAAGTTGATGGAATTTTATTTCTGTGATTAGGTTACAAACGATTGTGATGCCCTCTTACTGGCAGATTCTCTCTATTGCCTGCTCAGCCTGCACGCTTCAGTGAAGCAAGATGCCTTGTTGGAGAGGTTCACATGGCAAGGATCTGAGGGCAGTCCCTGGCCAACAGCCAGCAAGGAACTGAAGCCTTCAGTGCAACAACCCATGAAGGAACAAATCCTGCCAAAAAGCACATGAGCTCAGGGTGGGTCCTTCCCCAGCTGAGCTTTGAGACGAGATCACAGCACCTCCTAACCCTGCGATTGCAACATGGGAGAGACCCCAGCTGAGCCCATGTCCAGATTCCTCACCCACAGAAACCTAGAGATAATACACATGTGTTTTAAGCTGTTAAATTTGGGGATAATTGGTTATGCAATAATATATAACTCACACACAAGATTTTGGGTATGAACAACTGGAGGAATTAAATTATCATTTATCATATCATAAGATGAGTGTAGATAGAAGGATTTTTTGGTGGGAAAATAGTAAATTTGGTTTTGGGTAAGTACAATACACACATATTTCTGTTTCTGTGAGCATGTGTCTCATGAATTTTTCAAATGGTAGCTACCATATATGATCTAGATGCACTGCCATGAACTGCTTTTAAAAATGTTAATTAATGCATCTTCAAAAATCAGATTCTATAATAATTTCAGTCACAATTATTTCTAGAAATGGAGAACATCAAATCTAGTATCAACCCATTAATTCTGATGTCTTGCTTTCAAAGTTTTTTTTTTCGAGTTTATGCAAAAACTGGGATAAATTTTTGTATTTCTATAAGGAAAAGTTTTGCTGGAACAGACCGACAGTATAAACCATTTAACAGAAAGAATCTTTAATTTTTAGCATTCATAAAGGATTTACTTTACGTTAACAAAGCCATTCACTGTTGGTAGAAGATTATCCAACCTACCAAGGTTTTGAATTATGATAGCCTAGAGAGAGACCAAAGTAAGGCATGGAACCAAGAGACATGAAGGAGGTAAAATTGGCAGACAGTGGGGATTGTTTGGTGTTGGGGTGAGGAAGAAGGACTGTGGAGATATTGTATGCTGCTTATCCACTCTCTCATCTTTCTTGCCTAAAGAATACCATTTTGTTTCCTGTATCAGGTGGCCAGTGTGACCAGAGACGCTGGGTCTATACATGACCCAAGAAGGTGAATCATTGTTAATCTCAGCCATTCCGATAATCCCATTCCCTTTGCCCATGACTTGTTTACCAGTGGATACATGGCACAACCCTGGGGCACCTCTGCAAACGGTTTCTGTGCTCTTTAGAAGAGAATATTGAGGGGAGACTTTTATATCCTACCTCTGGACATTGCTGTCTGCTTACATGACCTGGATCCAGAGACACCATCTTGGGACCATGAGGGGAGTCAGGCTAAGAGACTGAGTCAACAGGCTGAGGGGGGCCAAGTGGAAAGACAGAGGAACTTGGGTCCTTGGTGCTGAGGTTGATCTGCCACATTAGTCACTCCTGGAACTGCTGCATTTAGGGGCTTGTTTTTACATGAGATGGAATGTTTCCTAATGGTTTAAGCCATTTTGAGTTGGGTTTTCTGTTACTTGCAGCTAAAAGCATTCTAACTGAGACAGGAGATTCAGGGATAAGATCTAGTTTTCTGGCTTGGTCAGTGGACTCATTTACTGAAAGAGGAAATTCAGAAGGAGAAGGTACTGAGCTAATGAAGGAGAGAAAGTAGAAATGAAGGAGAGAAGGAGAGAAATGAAGGCCTGGGTTCAAGACATGTTTAGTTAGAGATGCCTGTGGGACTCCCAGGTGAGGACATCTGTGGAAGTCCTGATGTGCAGTTCTGCAGGTTAGGAGTGAGCTCTGAGCAAAGGAAGAGCAGTGGGCATCCTCGTGTAGCACAGAGGTGGTAGTTTTTAACACAGCCTTGGCTTGAATTTGAGTCCAAGAGTTACCTCTTAATACCTATGTAAGCTGGGGTGGGGAACGTAACTTTTCTACTTCCCCATTTGTAAAGTGGAAACGCTTGGTTGCCTTAGTGCTTCCAAAGTAGGAATCTTACTGCAACATAGCAGAGACCATGCTAGATCTTCATAGAATGAATCTGTTTTCCTTTCCTCCTGGGCCCATGGGCAAACCTCATGTCTCAGCATCCCATGCTGTTAGGTGGTATCATATAGACGAATTATGACCAGTGGGGATGTGATGCTCTCCCTTACCTCACCTGCCAGCTGGATGCAGAGAATCCAGAGGAGGCCCTGAGGCTCTAGAGAATGAAGGAACCTTTAGATGAAAGAAGCCTGGGTCCCTGAGTGACTTTGTCCCAATTATCTACATGAAACTGTGGCATGAGCAACGAATAAACCTAGACCATGTTGTTTCTGTATTCCCTGACTCGCCTGCCCAGCATCCCCTTCCCTGACTCACCTACCCAGCATCCGCTGCCCTAACTTGCTACATAGCAGTCCCGACCCTGACTTGTCTACCCAGCATCCCCTACCCAGACTTGCCTACCCTGGATCCCCTACCCTGACTTGCCTACTCAGTATTTCCCAGTGTTTGATAATCAAGATGATTTAGGTGGTACCCAAATCATTACAAATTTTAAATTGTTACACTTTTATTTTAAAGGTATTAGAAAAAATACATATGTGTGTGTGTGTGTGTGTGTGTGTGTGTGTGTGTGTGTGTACACAGAAAACTAGCTTGATGCATCAGTCTTATGATTTCAGAAATATTATTACCTGGGGCAAGGGCTGATTTAGTAAATTTAGTTGGTTAAAAAATATCAAAAAAAATACAGGTGTTAGGTGAAAATGGTAAAAATGTTAATGGCAACACACACCCTGGCTTACTTCATGAGGTGGCTGTGAGGCTAAAAGGACATAATGTATGTAAAGTACCTCTCCAAGGCCCAGCACATAGTAAGTGTGTGATAAATGCTAGCTTTCATCTTGTAGCTCACAAACCTGTATCATAGCATTTATCACCCTGCATCACATGACTGGTTAATCATTTACTTGCTTATGACCCCCACTAACACTGAGCATATTAAAGATGGGGGTCTATTTTATTTCTCTTGGAATCTCAAGTTGTAGCTCAGTGCCTGGTACCTAATGGGAAACCAATAAATGGAGGATGAATGTTGATAATCTGGGGGCATATCATTCTTTCTAAGATTACAGATTTAAATACACTAGACTATGAACCCCATGCAGACAAGACCCATCTGAGTCAGTGCTGGGTCCCAGCATCCAACACAGCATCGTTGGTGCTCAAGAAAGGTTTATTGTGAATGAATATGTTTAATTAATCACTCTCCTGAACTCCTCCATTGTCTTCATGGGCCTGAACCCATGTTACCAGCTGAAGATGAGGGACGTAAAGTCTAGAGAAGCAAAGTGACCCCAGGAGATCACATAGACACAGGAATGTGCCGTGGGGCCTTTGAAAGTTACATAGGATGTGGAATAATTCTTCATTGTATAAGACTGTCCTGAGCACAGTGGAACATCTAGTGTCCTTGCCAATGCCCTCTCATGCCAGTGGTGTCCCTGGTCCTTGCAATCATCAAATATGCTCTCACAGATTTTCAAAACACCCCATAGGGAACAGTACCCCAACTAGGAACTACTGGTCCCAACTACTCTCCCAAATGGATGAAGAAACTAAAACCTAGGGAGGGAGAGAGACTTGCCCAAATGCCAGAGCCAGGATTAGGATACAAATCTTTGATGTTGCATCAATAATCTTTCTCCAATCATTGATAGTGTGAACTGTTCAGATCAAAAAGTGAGCTCCAGGAAGGAGCCAGGGTTTGGGTTTGGTCATGACTTACCACCCCAAGGTGGTATTAAGGCTCCTCCCACTAGCTGATGAAAGTGGAGCCCATACCCTGTTCTCCATCCCTCCTCTTGTCTCCCAGCAGCTCAGTCAGACCCCAGGGAGGAGGAGGCATGTGGGAGCAGGGAGAGTGTGGCCAGTGAATCTCCCTCCAAGGTAAAAGCTGGCTCTGCCTCCTAATAGAACTGAGATGAGTGTGTGTGTTTTAAAGCAAATAAATGTTTCAGGACCTGAGAAGGGAGATGTTAATGGCTCCATTCGAATTCAGTAGAATTTATTTTCCATCAGGGCCAGACTTTCTGAGAAGCATGGTTCAATCAAGGTTAGACATGAAAGAAGCACTTGTGGGCTGAATGGACACAAAGTCAACCCCTAGACATTCGTCCACTGCACATTTCTTAATTAAATCTCTGAACCTGCAGCTGCCTCTGGCTGGAACACAGAAAGACATGCTAGCTTTTGCTTGCTCTTTTTGGCTTTTTCCATGTTGGAAAAGATCATCTTTTTAAGCTTGTTTTTCACAATCGGCTTTGAGACAACCAGCTAACTTACTCCCCTAGCTGACCACGTGTTTGTTGCTTCTCCATCCAAGGGAGTGCCCATCAGCTAGTAATGAGAAGTTCGGCCTGTCCTTTCAAAAAGATTATTTTAAACAATGAATAGTGTTTGCAGATGTGAGACTGCGAATAGAGATTCATAATGAATAGCTCCAGCAATAATTACTTATCTTCTATATTTATCGAAGAGAAAAATGCAGTAATTATCACAGCTACTTATCTACTTTCCTATTTTAATGACTAGCAATTGCTATTTTTTAATTACTAGGGCAAAAAAGAAAATGTTACTCCTTAGATGAGATGGCTCTAGTGTCCTGAGAATGCATTTGCACATTAATATCTGTAACTTGGTGTGCAGAGAAAAAAATATATGTGTAGTATTTGGGCTTTGCAGTAGATCCCCCAGTTGTTAGGCCTATGACAGAAAAGCAACTTGGGGTTGAAACTGTTTGTCCCTGGATTCCTAAAATGAGTTAGTTTTCCTCAGAGTTGTATGTGAATCACCTCTCTTAACAAAGGAGGCAAAGTCTAAGAGCCCACATTCATTTATGTTTAATGATGTACTGGTAAATGTTTAACGGGAGACAAAAATCCTAATATATACTGTTGGTCAATTTCTATGGTGTAGATACTCCCTTCATGGCAGATTTGAAGATACCAACATGATATCATTGAATGTGCATTTGAACCGAGATGTGTGTAATTGACTCTCATGAGCCAGAGTGAGCTGGCTCCAGCACATGGCTGGATATAAGTCATATCTGACACGTATTTATTGAGACCCTACTAGGTGCGAGGCACTGTCATAGGTGCTGAAGTCACAGCAGTGAATCAAATAGAAAAAGACCCTGCCCTAATGGAGCATAGATTGAAAAGGAGCGACAGATGATAAACAAACAAGCTAACCAGTGAACATGTAACATACCTTCAAGGAGCGATGAGTGAAAAACGAAGCAAAGTGAGAGGGAGTGTTGTGACAGGGTTGGAGGCAGGAGCGCTTTTGCATACAGTAGACAGGGATGGCCTTTCTGAAGGGTGTCACAAGCACAAATTCAGTGAAATGAAGGAGTGAGTCCAGAAGGATGTCTGGGAAAAGAACATTCTGGGGAGAGGAAAAAACAAATGATGAAGTGGGAGTGGGGAGGATGCCTGGTGTTGCATTTGGTCTCTGTTTCTGAAGGGCCTAAGATATGGCACATCTAGGGTTATCTTCTAGGACACAGATTTCTGGCTATTCATGCTCCAGTGAAGCATTCGTCTTCTAGATTTAGGCAAGGATTGAGACTGGCAGTGACCCACAACTCTCTTCCTCCCATCCAAGCACAAAGGTTCTCTTGCGGGGTTACATCCCAGCTTTTATTCTCATGTCTACCATGCCTCCAGCTCCTTCTTGTTTCCTCTCATAGACTGGCTCTTGATTTCCACATTCCTCTTACACTCAAACTTATGCCCCCTGCCTGGAATGGCGCTCTACAGGGAAATATTTGTACACTGCTGATTTCCCATCTTCCATAATAGGGCCTGGTCCTGTCTGCTGGTCAACATTCAGTAAATATTGAATTAATGAACACAACAAGATGTAAGCGTCTGACTGGTTCATTAGGACTTCCAGCCAGGTCTGGCCTGAGCTGGTACTCACACTCTCAACATTTCATGTCCCTCTTCCTGCCAGTTTTGTTCACCACTCAGCACCTTCAGAATTGTTTGGGAATAGACACTCATAAACATTTGTTGAATGATTGAAAGCATGGATATTATTTTAGTCTAACTGACTTTAATTTTTATTCTAAATTACTGTTCTTTCTTCCTCCTTCATATTATAGATAGGACATTCTATTGATTTTTTTTTTCAATTGTGTGTGCAGGGAGGTAAAATTATGATTTCATTTCAACATGGCAAGGGCGGCCTTACAATCCTGTGTTCTATGAAGGGGTACCTGGGTCTGACAGGTGTGAGAATTGCTGGGCTGGACAGAATGATCCTCAGTTTCTTTCTAGTTCGAACAAGTCCTGGTGGTCACCTTGAGCATCTCTGAGGCTGTAAGAGAATGTGGGCAGGCTGAGGGCAGCTCTGGGGACCTTGGGAATCTCTGCTGGGGTCTTCAATGAGACCCACATATGGGACAAAGGCAGGCTTTCCTTTCTGGGCATCCCCAGTAAGCACAAGTTAGAATCCAGAGGGAGAACCATTTCATTTCCAGTGCTTTTAGAATCTGTGCAATGATTCAGAGAGTGGAGGTTTGGAATGAGTTTCTCACTTCATGCCATATCTGATGTCCAGTGCACAGAGAAGGTACAAAGTCAGAGACCTGAGAAGTGAGGGTCCCTTCCTTGTGGGAGCTAAGTCTTGCTGGGTTTAAACACAAATCAATGTGATCTGTGCTAATGATGAGGTTGGGAAATACATTGACAGTGCAGGTGTTTTAAGTGTGAAGATAAAACAGACAGCTCTTTTGATCTATTTATCAGTGACAAGTCTCCCAGCTCAAGAGAGTTTGTTGTTCTATTTTATTTCTTTTTCACACTGAGTTTTAAGGTAAAGAAATTCACTGAAGGACCTGATCTACAGAAATAGGTAACTGACAGCTCAGGTTTCAGAAAATGATACTGAGGGCTGTCATAGAGTAGACTTTGGCTCTGCCTGCCACATCCTGTGATCAAAGCTGGAACACATCTCTGTGTTAGAAACCAGGAAACCAGGCTCAGAGAGGTGGATGGATTTGCCTGAGACCAGCCTTCTGTGAAGGGGCAGTCCCGGGCTCAGACACAGGCTTTCTGGCTCTAAGAGTTTTGACAGGGGAGTTAATAATAGATGGTAGGAACCATACTCTATCTCCAGAGAAACAGAACCAACAAGATGTGTCTACACAGATATTTAGAGAAAAAGAATTTATTCCAAGGAATTGGCTTACCCGATTATGGAGGTTTGGCACATCCAAAACCTGTAGGTTCAGCCAGCAGGCTGGAGACTCAGGAAAGAGTTGGAGTTTGCAGAGTCCAAAGGCCATTTCATCTGCTGGCAGAATTCCTTCTTACTCAGGGAAGGTCAGCCTTTGTTCTATTCAGGACTTCAACTGATTGGATGAGGCACACTCACATTATAGAGAGTAATCTACTTTACTCAAAGTCTACCAATTTCAACGTTAACCTCGTTGAAAAATACCTTCACAGAAACATTCAGAATAATGTTTGACCAAATATCTAGGCACCATGGCCCAGCCAAGTAGATGCACTAAATTAACCAAAGCACATACATAAATTTTTAAATATATTTCTTAATGATAGCAAATGCAGTATATATTCAATATAGAAATATGAAAATTATAAAAAATATATATAAAAAAAACTTTTAATCCTACCAGGGCCTATTGGGATGAATATTCCTTATTACCTCAATTCTAGGCATACAAACACCATAAAAATATTTTTTCATACCCCCAAATGGGATCATTTCATGATAATGTTTTGTAGCATTCTAGAGGAAGGTTTTCTTTTCTTTAGGTTTCTAGGCTGGAGCAAGATAGGTTTAGGTCTAAGATTGCTGGAGACCATTTTTGTCAATACTTGGACTTGATTCTAAGAATGAAGCCAGTATATAGGAAAGCAAAGTAGAGAAATGAAGAAAAGCAGACTCTTGATTACATTATTTGAACACCTGGATCCAACCATGCCTGAAGCTACTCTCCTATACTTTTCAGCCATGGAAGATAATAAATTCCTCCTTTTTTGCCTAAGCCAGTAGAATTAGATTCTATCACTTTCCCCTGAAAGAGTTCAGAGTCCTATCTGATATTGTATCTCTCCACCTGACAGGCACCAGTACGTGACTGTATGTTGTTTTTGTTTTTGTTTTTGTCTTTTTTGACAATTTACCCATGATGGGCAAGATGTTGCAAAGGGATTTGGAGATTGCAAGGTGACTTAGATATATTTCCTGATCTCAAGAAGCCTGTGATCCAGTAAGTGAGGCCAAGTACATTTTCATCACTTATAGGGATGTAATTCCAGCAACTTATGGGGATCAGGACAGCTTCTCGGAGGAATAAGCACTTGACATTGACCTTGAAGGAGAGGGAGGAAGGATTTAAAATTCCTTGTCTGGATCCAAAATATCCTATGTGGCCCAGTCCTGAACACAGTTTAATGTGCATATGAATGGTCTGGGGATCTTATTAAAATGCAAATTGGAATTCAGTAGGTGAGGGGTGGGGACAAGTTTCTGCATTTATAATGAGTTCCCAGGTGAGGTGGGCCCTGCTGGTCCACAGGCCGCACTTTGAGGAGGGAAGGTACAGCTCTTGCCCACTCCTGCCTCACCTCACAACAGCCCCCGCGTGACCCCTCTGCCCAGCCTGGAAGGCTTCTTTGTGTTCTGGGAGCACACCCAGCTCTGGCCTCCCTTGAGGCTTGCAACCCACTGGAACCTTTGCCTGGATTGCTATCTTGTGCCCTCCCACAAAAGGGCTACTCTCCAATCTCCACTCAGATGTCCACACCTCAGCAGGCCATCAGTATCCCTGACTATTTCATGCGGCACCTCCCCAGCACTCATTATTTGCAAGCTCTTTTCACATCATGGTGGAGGCAGGAAATGATACTGGTAGGGCTCACCGGACTAAATGGGTGAGGGAAACATCACGGGGCTCTGTATCTCTCACATCTGTCATCTACTCCTGGCACGTGGCCTGGAAGCTCTCTTAGCAGTTACCAGAATTTGCAATTATCAAGTTGATTTGTTCACCCTCTGCCTTTTCCAATAGAAGATAAAGCCCTGAAAGGCAGAGCCCTGTTCATGTTGCTCACTGTTCTCTCCTCAGTGGTGTCTGACACGTGGCAGATGCTCAGCAGATATTCCTGAAGGAACTAAATGCATGTGTGGATGGGGGCACAGACTGAGACAGGAAGCAAGAAGGACATTTCTGGCAAAGGGAAGATCCGGAGCAAAAGTGGGCAATAAAATGAATCCCCCAGTTTAGCTGGACCCTGAGCAGAGTGTAGAGGAGGAGGTAGATGGTAAGGAGGGTTCGGACTGTTCTGCAGAGAGAGCTCCTGGCGAGGAGCAGTACTTCATGTGACAGGTGATGGGCACCTTGATCAGCTTTGATCACACCTCAGCTGGAGGAGTACCCATCTGGCTGGTGGGGTGGGGAGAGGAAGAGGGGGCTGGGAACGGGCACCGGTAATTGCAGAAGGTTCCTAGGGCAATTCAGGTGAAGGTGGATGTGGCGGTGGGAAGGGAGAAGAGGAATAGATTTGCAGGCAGGTGAGGACTGGGAGTGAAGAGGATGATGAGAAACATGACTTGGTGACTGAGTCGGGATAAAGGACCAGGGGTGTGCACCCAACGAGTGTGAAGCTCTGATCAGAAACGGAGGGGCTAAAAGAGAGGGGCAGATTCTGAGGGGAAACCTGAGTGAGGTTAGAGAAATTCCTTGGTTCGTTGATTCTGGTTTGGAGGACAGATGGAGTTATATAACTTGAAGTTCCAAACTTAATGAAAGTGTCAGCCTGGGGTGCTGATGGCAATAGCAGGGGATGCTTCACCTACTTGTTCTGAAGTTCAGTGTCTCAGATCTAGAATAGAGGTGACAAGTGTACCTTGTAGAACTGTTGTGAGGTTTTGAGAGAGCACACATAGTGAGTGTTCGTGGTAGGATGCAGTGGGGGCATGTCACACTGTACCTGCTGGAACCCCTCCAGGACAGGAGCGTTTATTCCCCTAGTTGCTGGGTATGTTGGTGGCTTATGGCTGACAGCTGTCGCTGTAGAGCCCTGCCTCACCCAAGGTCAGCCCCACCTAGGGGCGGGTCTATGTCATGGTACAAAGGCAAGTCTGAATCCCTAGCCTAGCTCCAGAGCTCCCAGTGGGATAAACGAAGGTTTTGTTGTGACTGCATCACAGCTCATCCTCTCCCTCTGTCTAGTCCTGCTTCCTTTGCTTCTCCGACAGGGACATACATTCCCCAATAAACTTCGTGTGTGTGAATCTCCACCTCCGTTTCTGCTTCCTGGGGAACCCAACCTGTGATGGATGGGATTATTTTGGCACAGTGACTTTAAGTCACAGAATATAGGGTGTTGCACACTGGCCGGACTCTTTGACATTATTCTGCAAATTTGCAGAAGCTGAGAAAGAAAGCAGTGTGTTCTAGAGGCCTGGCCTATGAGTCACAAGGCTTCTCAGGCATGTTAGAAATTCTTTTTTGTGCTATGGACCCATTCCTAGATTAGTTTATAAACGCAAAAAACAAATACATAGGGTTGCAAAGGAAGCCCATTTTAATGAAACATAGTTATCACACTATTACAAAAGTAGACTATGACTAATAATAAATGATACAGCAATATAAAAATTATTGTGATACATTAATATAGCTAATGAAATTTCTGTCAGTGGGTCTAATAATCTAGAAAAACAATGAGTTGATATCTCAAGATGTACATGGCAGCTGAAATATGATATGAAAATATCTGGCTTCTGTTGATGAGAAAGTACAGGGTTTGCAAATACTGAGGTCAATGAAAATAAAGACGTAATTTTCCTCCACCCACAACCCACAGCCGAGGAACCCCTGAATTCTATGCATGGAAGCCCTGGGAATCTGTCCAGTTGAAAAAAAAGCCTTGGTATTATAATGTCTGTAATCTACCTTAAGATACTTAGTTCCAGACGGTTACGCCAGTTAGGAATCCACACTCCCCGGGTGATAGATAACATTGGATCAGAAGGGTCACACCTCAAGGAACCTGCAGCCAGCTCTTCTGTTTTCCTTCTCGCTGGTCAATGCCAGGTGTCTTACTAATTAACAAAGAGGCTAGCAAAAGGGGGATGTTATCTGTGAGGTTTGTGGCTAACAACCTAACAGATGTTAGAAATGGGATCTTGTTAATAAAATTAGTGATATTCAAGATTAGGGGATTGGCTGAAAGGTTTCTGAGACACTCTCCATGCTTGGATGAATCGGGCAGAAGAATCAGACAAGGCTCATCCTGCACCCTCAGGGATGGTGCCTGTGTCCGGCTATGGGGTTGGAGGTTAGCTGGTTGCCTAATGTCAACCATAGGGATAAGCGGGTCCTGCCTCTGAAATCCTGTCATCTGATCCTCAAGAAAACATTCCCTGTAACGTGTGAGCAGATCTGTTAAAAAATCGGAGAGCTGGAACTTTACAGAGTTTATAATTATGTGTTATAAACCACTTAACTCCATGCTTGCTAATAAGTAAAGTCTGTGACGTGTGGTAGAATTTGGTCTGAGGCTAACTTTCAGTATTACTGGTAGTGAGGTTTCAGAGACGTTAACCTTTGACCACTTCAGAGGTTCTGGAAACTTCTTATATCTCTCAAAATGAACCCAGGAGATTGTGCATGACTATATTGGCTTAGGTCCTTTTGCAACAGTGAGACTTAAAAGTTCAAGAGTTCTGTTGATCCAAAATCATCGACACCACCACCAGTGCTTTACAAAAGACAGGTTTAGGGTACAGATGGAAGACCAATCAGAGCAAAGGAGGTGGAGCTTTGAGTTAATTACCCTATGGATGTTTAGATAATTGGCCTGGAGGGGATGAGAGGAGGTCAGAGCTTTACCCAAATGGCCCCAGAGAGAGGGTCTGTTTGACTTGGCTGCTTCCCTACGCAGCTAATGTGGAACAATTCTTGCTTTGTTGGGATGATTCCAGCCTTAACAAACAGCCAGCCGGGCTCCCCTAAACGCTCCTCCAGAGAGAAATGAATCCTGAGACGGGAGGGTCAGGGAGGGCCAAATGTGAGAGTGCTGTGTCTGCTCTCCTCGCTGTATTGGGCTGCATCAGAGACGAAGAAAAATCTCTTTGAGTCTCTTACTTGGAAAAAATGCAAGGTTTTATCAGGAATGGATCATAGTCTGAAGTAATCCTTTCTTTTTACCAATAATCCTTTTGTATAAAATCAAATAGCACTCACAAGACTGGGGTGAAAGAAAATAACACACTGATGCATCTGTAAGTTATGAGAGAGGGGAAAGAGGAAAGAGATGAGCCTGCCATCCATCCACATCACCTCAGTAAACACTTCGTTCATCCCAGAACATACACTGAAGACCAACAGGCTAATCCATCCACCATCCACCCACTCATTCATTCAACATATGCTTATTTATTTATTTATTTTACCACCTACAGTGCACTGGTCACTCTGCCATACTGGGGCTTGTAAAGAACAGGAGAATGAAGGTCTCGTGGATCTTAGACACATAATTACACAAATTAGCATATAACTCTAATCGTAATAAATGTTAAGGGGGAAAATGGAGAATAGCATAATGTAAAATGGGAGGAGTGGCATCTAAGGTAGCCTGGGAGATCAGGGAAAGCCTCCTTGAGGAGGTGACATTTAAGCCAAGGCCTGAAGATTGAATCACACATGAGGAATGGCACCTAGCACATGAAGAGTGTGTGTGTCTGTGTGTTGGTGTATGTATGTGTAGAGCATTCCATGTAGAAGAGCTCATGCAAACGCCTTAAGGTGGGCAGTAGCCTGGCCAAGTTCAAGATGTAGAGAGAAGGTAGAGTGACTGAGGTGGCGCATAAAGGCAGAGTGGTAGGAGAGGCAGGGATTGTGCTGGGGATACCGATGTGAATTAGATACAACTGTCCTTGGGGCTCACCATCAAGTGGAAGAGATCATTGTAGGACTGGGTGAATCATAGCAAAACAGAGACAGCTACCAAGGGCCTGAAAGTCTTCAGAGAACAGAGTAGTTGATACTGCCTGAAGGAATCAGGGAAAGCTGCCCAGAGGAGGTGATATTTGATCTGGGTCTCAATGGTTGCATAGGAGTTTGTTAAGCCAAAAGAAAGGCAGATGGAAAAGCATATGCAAAGGTGATCAGAGTGACTAGATCATAGAGTGTGGTACAGGAAATATCAGGAAATGATCTAAGACCTAAGATGTGAGCTGAGGGCCAAGGATATTTATTTTTTCTTTTAATATTAGCTCAAATGTGAATTTACTCTGCCTTACAGACACATTCAGCTACATTTTACTGATTTGAAACACTGAAAATGTTGCCATCATTTTTGTTTTCTGGGCTCATAAGTGGATTCAATCCTTGTCCTTGGTTGGTTGGAATCTTTTCAGTGACCCCAAAGCTAAGGCCTCTGCAAATATCTTTAAAATAGTTATAATCTTGCACATTTATTCCACACTACCCAGCCCTGGAGTCTGATATTTACATAACTCAGATGTCTGAGCTGGGGGCCATGACACTGATTAAGCTTTGAGGAATTTACATTTTTCTATTTGGAGACTTAGTGAAGCACAGCAATAATTCTTGCTGTATCCTTAAAATCCTCTCATTACACACATACACTACATTGCCTGGATCTAGGTAGGGGCTTATTATTTCTGGAATATTCTCTAATCCCATCCATTTCCCAATCCATCAACAACATACTTGGTCTGCCATTTCCCATCAATAGAATCATGTCTTGGTTTTGGTTAAATATTAATATTTCCATTATACCAGTGATTAGCTATGCAGTAGTGTGCCAGTTAACAGGGAGGAGGAGTCATGATTTGTACCGTCTGCCAATTTCTATCGTGTGAATATTCCCGTCATGCTAATTTCAAGCAACTTATTTTTAACAACTGGCTCACAAAATTTCTAAAAATTTAGCAATCGGCATCCCACTGGAGCAATGTGACCTTTGTCAATTTACTTAACAACTTCCGACTTTTCTCATCTGCAAAATGGGATAATAATAGTAACTACTTCCTAGGACGGGTATGAATATTAAATAAGTTGATGCATTGAAAGCTCTGGCCAGAATACTCATATATATAATAGAGCATGCGTTTGACAAATAATTGTTGATTATTGTTATAGTTTACAAGTACCCAATTACTATTTAATGAATTAAGCCAAAACAAACAAACAAATCTGTGGATTTCCACAGATTGCCAGATAGGTGGGTCATGTATAGTTAATTTGCTGCATATGAGTATTTTATTAATAAGTGGGATTTTAGTCACTTCCATTTAGCAAAAGACAATTCTACAGTTGCTTCAACAGCATCCTGCTAGTGTATTGTTAAACTTTCATGACTTTGTCATCTTAAAAAAAATCTTTTGGCTTTTCATGATTCAAAAAAACCCTGCTGAAAGCATGAAAAATGTCCCTTACAATTTTCTCTTTAATACCCAGAAAGAACTGAATTATACCCTGTTCCTTTGTGTATTTCAGAGGGAACGGAAATTAACTTGCCTGCTTTATGCCACTAATAATATAGTACACGACGCTGTCAAAACAGCTTTGTAGACTAGCAGCACTACCTGCGGATGCCCTGCCTGCCTTCAGAAGTTATATTAATGGGCAGCTGCTGAAAATCTGGCAGAGGGAGCATCTGAGATAATGGTTTGGGTGAGAGCTTCTAGAAAGTCTCTTGTGATCCTTAAAGAAAAACAGACTAGGAGTGTAATAATCTTTCATTTTTATAATAAAGTGTCAGGATGTGTCTGGCTACACGTTACAGAATACCTAATGATGACTGGGGCAATAAAGACATTTAATTATCTCTCATAACACGATGTCTGACGATAAGCAGTTCCGGGTTGGTGCAGTGGCTCTGTGATGACTTTATCTCTCCCCTCTGTCATCTTCACTATGTTGCCTTTGTTCTTAGGCTTGTTGCCTCATGGTTGCAAGGTGGCTGCTGCAGCCCCAAGCATATTGTCCTTATACAACCATGTTCAAGGCAAGAAGTGGGGAAGGGATGGCATTAAGGGACTCTCCTCTTGTGACTTTTATCAGAAAGCAGAAGCCCCCAAGCTAACTTCTCCTTGAAACTCATGGGCCAGAACTCAGGCACGTGGCCTTGCCTGACAGCAAGGGAGGGTGAGAAAGACAGTAGCTGGCAGAGTGCAGTGGGATCACCACATTGGATTAGACCAATCATGATTTATCCCCTGCGGTTTGGGGAGGAGTCCTCAGTCCCATATTTCTGCTTCCCAAGTGCCTGGCACATAGTAGGTTCTTGTAGTAGTTAATCCTTCCATTGGGATATGGAATCTATATCCCTTCTCTTGAACCTGGGCTATGAGGTTGGTCAACCAGAAGAATGTGAGTGGATGCAACACTGTGCCATTTTTGAGGCCCAGGCCTGAAGAAACTGGCAGCCTCTGCTTCCTGTCTCTTGGGCACTTCGCCACCATGCTGTGAAGAATCCCAGGTTGCCCTGCAGAGAGGCCCCCATGGAGAAGAACTGACAACCAGCACCAACATGATAGCTGGGGGAGTGAGCCAACTTAGAAGTGGATCCTCCAGCCCTAGTTGCTCTGTTCCCACTGACACTGAGTGGAGGTGTGACCTGCTGTCCAGCAGAGCCCGGCTCAAACAGCAGATTTGTGAACAAATGAAATGATTATTGTTGTTTAAGCCGTTAAGTTGGGAGTGATTGGTTATGCAGCAACAGATAGCAAAATAGGGCTCAGAAAATTATTCAGGGAAAGACTAAGTAAATAAACCATCAGGATTTAAAGAGAGGAAACAATTTGCTCTTTAAAGGATTCTTGGTTGTTTCACCGAAGCGTAATTTTAAAGTTTATGAAGCATGTTCACAAAAGCAGGGAGGGATGATGTCTTTCCAAATGAATAATGCTCCAGCTGTATTTGCATCTTGTAACAACCAATTAAAAAGCAGAAAAATTCAAGAATGGCCACTTCACTTTGAATGGCTGAACTTGATGGAGGTATTGATACAGATTTTGTGTAATGAAGCTACTTGGAAAGGAAGATTTCAGAGTTCACTGTACCACAGAATCTGTTCCACTCCCACCCCCACCCCCAGGCTAAATCCTGAGCAGGGAGCTGGAATTGGGTTTCCAGGGTGGGAGGATCGTTTCCCACCCACTTCTGGAATCACCGAGTGATATTCTCCTTCAGGTGCAACCCAAGGTTTGATTACATCCCTAACAAGTCTGCTGAGGGGAGAGCACAGAAGCCCTTTCAGAGGAAAAAGGCATTAAGAATTCAACATCAAGATCTTGATTTATAACATTCACATCTACCTGTCAGTCTCCTTGGATACGCCTCTCAATTGCAGGGTGCGGTTTCGGTTAGGAATTCTGCTCACATGCCAGGGTTGGTAGCTGCATAATTGAACAGAAAAGAGTCACCCAAGGAAGCTGGAGGAAGATGACTGCCTTCGGATGGCTGGCTAGGGAGGAATCCCAGGACCTCAGAGCCACCTGCTGCTCTTTGCCACTTCTTCCCACCAGAGTGGGAGATGTTTTGCTGCCTACAGAAGGCAGGGGTTTATCAGAACTCCCTCTGACCTTTACTATTGATTGCATGGCCTAGGTCCGACGCCATAGCTTACTGATGCCTAAGTGCCCTCCCTCACTCTGCATTAGGCCCATTCACCTACCCTGGACCAGGCAAATGCAGGGCTAGACCACTAGAGTGGGTTGAATAGTGTCCTTCCCAAATTCATGTCTACACAGAACCTCAAAATGTGTCCTTATTGGACATATGATCTTTGCAGATGTAACTGGTTAAGATGAGATCTTACTGAATGAGTGTGGGCCCCAAAGCCAACGAGTGTTGTCCTTATAAGAAGAGGAGAGGACATAGAGAGACAGACACAGAGAAGACCCTGTGAAGACAGAGGCAGAGATCGGAGGGGATGCAGCTACAAGCCAGTGAACACCAAGGATTCTTCCTCAGAGCCTCCCGAGGGAACCAACCCTGACAACACCTTGACTCAGACTTCTGGCCTCCTGAATGGGAGGAAATGAATTTCTGTTGTTTTAAGCCACCCAGTCTGTGGTACTTTGATCTGGCAGCCCTGGGAAACTAACAACAGTCAAGGACAGTGATGTTCTAGGCAGACAACAAGGGAAAGAGGAAGGATGGACAGAGCCAGGAATGCTCTGGTCCTCTCCCAACTCACCAGGAAGATAAGTCACTTTGGGTTTGGAGGGGAAGCCAGGAGTATGCCCCATGTGGAGCTCATTTACATGGAGAGACTTGAAGGAAGATGAGAAATGTCTCCCTCGACAGCACCAGCAACAGAAATCACCCCAGTGGAGTGAAGCCTTAATTTGACCTTTCGTACTGACTAAGCTGGAGTCCTCACCTAATGAACTTTAATTCTTTCCTCTTTCTTTCTTCATCAGAAAAATAAATACGCTATCTCAAGGACTTGATCAAAACATAACCACATCCAGAGATGATCATAAAAACGTGCAGATATTTTTATCTGCAGGTTAGCAGTACACTGTTTGGCTTGAGAACAGTGACCATAGCTGTTCAAAGTGGCATGAGTTCATGGGGCTCAAATTACTCAGGCAGGAAAGGCCGCCAATAAATGTTATATTTCCAACCACAGGTCTGGGTATGGCTCAGTAAATAAGAAAATTCAATCATGTAGAACATATATGTATTTGCCTTGAAAATTGTAGTTAATCAAATTTCACTTCTGTCCGAGCCAGCCTGGGGATAGAGCCAAGCCCAGGTGACACACAGAGCAGAGAAGTGGATCTTGGTAACATTGTTTGGTGCCTAGATGAAGCTGTGCCTGAAGCCATCAGTGCCCACTGCCTTTTTTAAAAAATTGGACATGAGTGAAGAAGGCTGAGTTAATCATAATCCTCAGCTCATGGCACTCTATGCAGACTCTCCTATTTATTTCTCTATTTCTAGTAACTCTTACTGCTTACTCTCTTTCCCCATCCCTCCCTGTGGGCAGTCATTCTGAAGTGTCTAACGTGTAACTTTGTGTTTGTATGCTTTGTTGCATGTATTTTTAATTTACACAATGACTTTGTCATGTTTCATTTTTTTCCTTTATTTTTTTCACTATGTACCATGCTTTTTAAAATTGAAGTATAGTTGATTTATAATATTGTGTTAGTTTCTGATGTATAGCAAAGTGATTCAGTTATATATATATATATATATATATATATACACACACACATATACATGCATATATATGTTCTTTTTTAGATTATTTTCCATTGTAGTTTATTACAAGGTAATCGAATATAGTTCCCTGTGCTATACAGTAGGACCTTGTTGTTTATCTGTTTTATATGTAGCAATTAGTATCTACTAATTTGTCCCTCCTCTCCTTTCCCCTTTGAAGCCATAATTTTGCTTTCTATGTCTGAGTCTGTTTCTGCCTTGTAAATAAGTTCATTTGTATTATTTTTAGGTTTCACATGTAAATGATATTGTATGATTATTTGCCTTTCTCTGACTTATTTCACTTAGTATGATAATCTCTAGGTACATCCATGTTGCTGCAAATGACTTTATTTCATTCTTTGTTATGGCTGAGTAGTATCCTATTATGTGTGTATATCTGTATGTACCACATCAGTCATCTGTCAGTGGACATTTAGGTTGCTTCCATGTCTTGGCTGTTGTAAATAGTGCTGCTGTGAACATTGGGGTGCATGTATCTTTAAGAATTAGAATTTTCATCTTTTCTGGATATATGCCCAGGAGTAGGACTGCTGGATCATATGGTAGCTCTATTTTTAGTTTTTTAAGGAACCTCCGTGCTGTTTTCCATAATGGCTGCAACAGTTTATATTCCCACCAACAGTGTAGGAGGGTTCCCTTTTCTCCACACCCTCTCCAGCATTTATTACTTGTGGACTTTTTAATGATGGCCATTCTGACAGTGTGAGGTAATACCTCATCGTAGTTTTGATTTGCATTTCTCTAATAGTTAACGATGTTGGGCATCTTTTCATGTGCCTATTGGCCATCTGTATGTCTTCTTGGACAAATAGACAAATGGAGACATGTCCATTTAGGTCTTCTGCCCATTTTTTGATTGGGTTGTTTGGGTTTTTGTTAGTGAGTTGTCTGAACTGTTTGTATATTTTGGAAATTAAGCCCCTGCTAGTTGCATCGTTTGCAAATATTTTCTCCCAGTTCATAGGTTGTCTTTTCGTTGTGTTTATGGTATCCTTTGCTGTGCAAAAGCTTGTAAGTTTGATTAGGTCCCATTTGTTTATTTTTGTTTTTATTTCTTTTGCTTTGGGAGACTGACCTAGGAAAACATTGCTGCGATTTATGTCAGACAATATTTTGCTTATGTTCTCTTCTAGGAGTTTTATGGTGCCCTGTCTTACATTTAAGTCTTTCAGCCATTTTGAGTTTATTTTTGTGTAAGATGTGAGGGAGTGTTCTAACTTCATTGATGTAGTTATGCAGCTGTCCATGTTTCCCAACATCACTTGCTGAAGAGACTGTCTTTTCTCCATTGTATATTTTTGCCTCCTTTGTCGAAGATTAATTGTAGGTGTGTGGCTTTATTTCTGGGCTGTCTGTTCTGTTCCATTGGTCCATATGTCTGTTTCTGTGCCAATACCATGCTGTTCTGATTACTGTAGCTCTGTAGTATTATACAGAGTACCATGTTTTTAAGGTCCAGATATGATACTGTGGCTACTACATTAACCATGCTTCTTATTAATTTATACTTCTCCCTGGTGTATTATATTCACTCTATTTTACATTTATATTCCCCTGCCACAAAATATACTGTTTGAACATGCTCTAAATGTCCCCTGATGGAGCTAAGTAAGAGTTTTCATGGGTCATAACAGCATTGAGACTGCTGGCCCCTGCATGACTCAATTTGACTAAGCTGCCTGGTTTCTCTGGGTAGTGGATGTCCCAGTCTGCACACCCAATAGCAGTGTCTGAGGGTTCCCCCAGTCCTTAGCACTTTCCAGCTTTCTAGTTTCTACAGCCAAGTAAAAATAAGGTAATATCTCATGTTTTTAAAATTGGCATTTCTCTGATTACTAATGACTTTGAGCATCTCTTCATATAGCTGTATTTTGAGTCACCATTTCTACAAACTGCCTTCTATAAACCTCTGTAAACTGCTTCTTCAGATCCCTTGCCCATTTCCTCTTCTTAATTTGCACAGATTCCTAATATATTATAAAAATTAACCTTTGTTGGTTTTAGAAACTAAAATTTTCCTTTCTTTTATCTCTCCATGAACTTTCCCCACAGTTTCCTTTGTGGGCCAGAAATTCTTAATTTTAATGTCATCATGGTAGATAGAAATCCAAAGATGTCCTCCCAAGATTCTCGTCACCCCTCCCCCCACCACCAATTATTCAGTCACACAGTAATCAAGATACTGCAGTGCAGGGACTTTGCAGATGTAATAAAGATTATGCGCTGTGATAGTTGTTCTGGCTGCTACAACAAAATACCAGAGACTGGGTGGCTCACACACTTCTCTTTTGCCATAAACAAACGTTTATTTCTCACAGTTCTGAAGGTCAAGCTGTTGGCAGATTCAGTGCGTGGTTCACGGATGGCACCTTCTGGCTGTAACCTCACGTGGCGGAAGAGGCAGGGGAGCTCTGTGGGGCCTGTTTTATAAGGGCACTGGTCCCGTTCAGGAGGCTCTGCCATCATGACCTAATCACCTTGCAATGGCCCTACCTCCTCACACCGTCACCTTGGGCTTAGGTTTCCACACATGAATTTGGAAGGACACACACACATTCAGATCATAGCACAGACCTCAAAGTAGGAAGATTACCCTGGCTTATCTGGGTGTGTCCAAGCTAAGCACTTGAGTCCCTAAACGTAGATGTTTCTTTGGCTGACGTCAGTGAGATGCAGGAGGAGAAATCAAGAAGGGGAGTCAGACAGGTTGGAATCTGAGAAGAACTTGAATGTGTGCTGCTGGCCTGAGAGACGGGGGAGGAAACCATGAACCAAGGAATGGGTGTGGCCTCTAGAAGCTGAGAAGGACCCCTGGGCTGGCAGCCAGCAAGCAACCAGGGAGCTCAGACCCACAGCTGCGTGGAGCTGTACTCTGCCGACATCCTGACTTGGGACCTACAGAATTGTGAGATAATAAATAAATGCTGTTTGAGGTCAAAAAAATTGTGGTAATTTGTAGTGGCAGCAATAGGAAACTGGCATACTAATCAGATTTATCAGTTTTTTGCTTTATGATTTGTGCCTGCTTTTGAATTAAAAAAATTTTTTTCTCCTAACCTATATGTGTGCAGCATTGCCAGTGGGTGAGGTGGGATGGTGTGGGGGTGATCACCCCCAAAAAGGGGAAAACTAGTTTCTGAGAGGTGAAAGTTATCTTTACTCCTTTTATGTATAAAGCACAGCTATATATACAATATATAAACAGAATATCAGTATATATGGTATTAAAATTTCCCTGGGGTGAGGGTAGGGAGTTACATTTAGTAGAGAAAAATATCTAAAAAAGCTCCTTGAGAGGTGATAACAGAAGAAGACTGAGAAACATTGGCTCGTATCACAATGATATTCTGTATTTTTAAAAATTAACTTTATAGTTTTATCTTTCATATTGAGGTCTTTATGTACAATTTTACTGAGTTCCTCTAAAAAATCCATATGAAATTTTTATTGGGATTGCATTGAATTTATAGTTTACTTTGGGGAGAATTGACAACTTTATAATATTACCTCATCCCACCAAGAACACAGAAGGACACTTCACTTATTTGGACCATCTTCTGTATCTTTTACCAGAGTTTGAAAGTTTTCGCCATAGAGGTTTTGTGTATTCTTTGGTAAGTTGTTCCCAAGGCACTTTAAAATATCTGTGACAATTGTGAATGGTGTCTTATTTTCAATTCTGTATTTATTTGACTCTAAGATGCCATCAGTGTAAGATGCATCCCAATTTCAAAGATATTAAATGGGGAAAAAATAGTTTAAAGTTTTTTTTTCCTGTTGATGTATTGCTGGTGTCAAGAAATGCTATTGATTTTCATGGGCTAATCTTGTATCTGGCAACATTGCTTATAAATTCTAATATTTTGTCTGTTGATTCTGTTGGTAGTTTTCTAGGTAAATGATGACAGTTTTATCTCTTCCAATTTTTACACCATTTCCTTCTTACTTTATAGCCTTGGCTATGACCTGTAGTACTGTGTAATCATTAGTGGTGATAGTTGACTCTGAACTTTCAGTTTATTGGTTTGTAAGTTATTTTTTTAAGTCAGTATGCTTGGGTTTTCTGAAATTTACAATCCAAGAACCCTAACTGATATGAAGTAACTTCTTCAAGAGTACTGAGTGCAGAACTATATAGCCAATTCTTGAAGGAATCTTAATTTTTCAGTCATCCATCTTGTCTACAGCACCTGGTACAAATGTAGTGGCTTGATACCAGTTTGGTTTGTGAGTGAAGGCAGATTCTCTTAGAAAGGAGTGTGGGCAGGAAGAGAGTAATTAATGGGTTTAGTAGAGTGATAATAATAATTAAGATAATGACAAAGATAATGATGATTCTTCCATCTTTATGACTTTAAGTTTTCAAAGTAATCCTTTACCACATTTGAATCTCATGACAATCCTATGAAGTTGGGTAGGAAAAGTATCATCATTTTCATTTTCTACATGAGGAAAGGAGAGCTTTATTTTCTACTTGGGTCCATGGGTAGCTAGCTTCTTGGCACTTGGCTTACAAGGGTAGGGGGAGCAAGGCAATGGGGTAGAAGGGTCCCTGGATCAAGTAGAGCTGGGGTTGGGAGTGGTACTGCTTATTCAAGACAGCCTGCAAAGCATGGCTCAGATAAAGAGCTAAACATGTGAAGATGCCCACTGTCAGAAAGAGTATTAGATCTGAATGGAGAAGATCCAGTTGAGTAATTCAGAACTACGACTTTGAACCCAGGTCTGTGAGAGATCATGACTGAAAAAAAGCCCACATCACATTTGAAATTTTATGTCTGCGCTATGCTAGCATTTGCAGCAAAGGACTTGGACAGAGCAGCCCTGTTCAAAATTTTGTTAAAGGTCCTTCAGCCCCTGTATCAGTGAGAGTTCCACCAGAGAAGAGGAACCAGTAAAATTCCTATTGATTGATTGCAAGGAATTGGCCTGAGCAATTGTGGGGACCACCTAGGCAAGTCTGCAATCTGTGGGCCAGGCCACGATGCAGGGCAGGTGGAACTCTTGGCCATGAGCTGAAGTTGCTGTTCACAGGCAGGTTTCTTCTCCCTCAGGAAAGGCGCAGTTCTGCTCTGAAAGCCATTCAACTGATTGAATCGGGCCCATTCAGATTATCTAGGATAATCTTCCTTCCTTAAAGTAAACGGATTATAGACTTTAATCACATTGACAAAATGCTTACACAGCAACACCAAGATGAGTGTTACATTGAATAAGTGGAAACTATAGCCTAACCAAGTCGGCTCATAAAAGCATTGGCCCCTCTGGAAATAGCAGAACCACGTTCATCTCTTGAGTCTTTTCTAACCTGAGTCTGTTGACTCGAGAAGTAAGGCTGTTGAAAGGTGGTAAGCCCTGAACTGCACGAAGAGAAGACAGTAGGTTGATGACATCAGTTTCTTCCTCCCAAACAATCTCTTCCAACCTTCCTTCCTTGCTGCTGACTGGCCTACAGGAATAAACAAGCCGTCAGGTGTAATATAAATCAGAGAGAAATATTAAAACTAAAAAAGGAATATCCACCCATTGTACCTTGGCTGCCCCACCCTGCCTCTTTGCTGTCCTTGACAACTAAGCTTGTGTGGGTTAGAGAATTGTTTTGTGAAGCTCTTGCATCTATTCAGTTTTCTTGTTTTGTTGGTTATTACACTCTTCGATTTCATACATTATGCATGTTTGTCTTTTACAAACTCTCCTGAGGGTAATGTGGTGAGTTTCGAAGATGAAGTGTGAAGTGGAAGAGGAGAGTTCTAGGGCTCGGTCTGTGGGCAGTCCTGATGCAGTTAGCGACGAGGAGAACATGTGAGACCTGACACCGAAAGTTAGTCATGAGAAATTATGGTTTTCTGAGACATCTCCCTGCACTACTCAATTAAGAGACACAAGCCAACTGTTCTTTACAATGAAAGCCAATCATGGTGATTGGCTTTCACAAGCTGGTGATCCACTAGGTCCTGTCCCACTGTGCGCAGGTGTGACAAACAACTCAAAAGTGCAGCCGTGGCCTGGTCCACAGGAAAGGTGCTGAACTACAGGCCATGGTCATTGGATAAGGAAAGAGCTGGTCATCTGAAATGGCTACCGGAATCTCAAACAAACAGTGTAAAGCTTTGGAGAAGAAGTCACACTCAGGTGCAGAAAGCAGGTTATCTAGCAGCAGAACTTAGAGCCCAGAAAAGGAAAGGTCACACAGTTCATGCAAACCTAATAATACCAGTTAAATTTTAGTGAATAAAATATCAGAACAAGCTGTAGCATGAGGAATTGGAAAGTTTCCACTCTCAAAGAGTATTACAAGTCAGTGTATTGACGACATGTCACATGATGCTGAAGAGGTTTATGTAATAAACTGAAAAACAGTAGCTTCTCTATCCAGGTTGAGATGTCAACAGATTTCACCAATATATGTCATGGTGTAGCATTTGTAAAACTTATAAATGATGAAATTTTTCTGCTGCAAAGAGTTGTCCCAAACAAGCAAAGGCCAACATGTAGCTTTTATTGTCTTTTTTGCATCATTTTATTTTATTTTTCATTACAGCTTTATTTTGGTATAATCGCCATACAATAAATGGCATAATTTGATGAGTTCTGACATACTTGTACACCAGTGAAACCATAATCCTATAATCAAAATAATGAATAAACTCATCAACCCCAAAGCTTCCTCATACCTCTGTGTAATCCATTTCTCTCTGCTGCTGGCTCAGATGAAACCATTGATATTACTGCTACTATAGCTTAGTTTGCATTTTCCAGAATTTAATAAATTGCAATAATACAGTATGTATTCTTTGGTGTCTGGCTTCTTTCATGCAACATAATTTTTTTGAGATGCAACAGAATCATCCTGTTGTGTATATCTGTTCATTCTTTTTTATTGCTGAGTTGCATTTCACTATATGTATATACCACAGTTTATCCATTCACCTGTTGATAGTTGATAGTCATTTGATTTGCTTCTTCTGGCCAAGCCTCTAAGAACATTCATGTACAGGTATTTATGTGGACATACACTTTCATTTGTTTTGAGTAAACACCTAGAAGGGGAATGGCTGGGTCATATGGTAGGTATACGTTTGACTTTATAAGAAACTACCAAATGGTTTTACAAAGTGGTTGTACCATAGCAAATCTATCACCTGCAGACTGTGAGGGTTACAGTTGGTCTACATCTTCACCAGTATTTGATATGGCCTGTCTTTTCAATTTTAGTCATTCTATGGTGGGCAGTGTTCTCATTGTGGTTTCAGTTTTTATTTCTTGAATTACCAATATGTTGAGCATCTTTTCATGTGCCTTCTTGCCACCTGTATTGCTTCTTTGGTGAAGTGTTCAAATGTTTTGCCCATTTCTTATTAGGTTGTTTATCTTCTTATTGAGTTGTTAGTACCCTTTATATTCTAGATACAAGTCCTGTGTCAGCTATATGTTTTGCAAATATTTTTCTGTCTAGCTGGGCTTCCATTTGAATTTTCAGAGCTGTTTTTTGAAGAACATATTTTTAATTTTGATGAAGTCCAGCTCATTGATTTTTTTTCTTTCATAGTTCATGTTTTTTTGTGTCCTATTTAAGAAATCTTGGCTGAACCCAAGGTCACTAAGATTTTTTTCTAATGTTTTTGTTTAGAAATTTAATATATTTAATGTTTTTTTCACTTTGGGAAACAAATGGTCTGTCTTATTTGGCACCATCCATAGTTGACTCTAGGAAAAGTTTTGCCTCTCTTATAAAACTGACAGTCTGGATGTTGTCAGAACATCTGAAAATATAAAAAAACTCTTGGTGATTAATTGAAAAAATTCTGACTGAAGCCACAACAGTAGTTAACTTATTAAAGGAAGACAAATTCATTCAAGATTGTTTAAAGATGGTGTGAAAACCTAGGGTGAAGAAAAAGGACTTTTCTCTTGGAATACTCACTCTTGTGATCTAGCTGCCATGTAACAAAGCCCAAGCAGGCTATGTGACCACAGGAGAAAGAGAGGCCCAGTGTTCAGCCATCCCTGCTGTGATGCCAGACATGTGATTGAAGCTATTTTGAATGTTCCAGTCCCAACCACCATCTTACTGAAGCCACATGAGAGACCTCAAGTGAGACCAGCAGAAAATGCTACTGAGCAAAGGGCTCAATGACTGACATACATAGAAGCCAATACTATGGCACCACTTTCTGAGAAAAGAGCTTTATATGAGGTTGACCAGCAAGAAGACAGGAGGCAAGGCACAAATCTATTTCCCTGATTGGAGGTTTGGTCAGACTTTTATGAGTTGGGCGAGGGGGCTGGGTGGCAGAAGCACTGACTGGAGGGGTTTGGAACTTGGCCATTTAAGGTAAGGTGTGGTAGAGGGGCTTCAGCAGCAGATCTTCCTGGACAACAACTCTTCACTTCTGAAAGATTTCTGGCCTTCAGCTTGCGGTCTTGTTCCTGTCCTTTGGTTCCATGTGGGGAGAAACTTAGGTTCTGGGTGTAGTTTGAGGTCAAAATCTTCCCCTCTGCCCATGCTTTGGCTGCATGACTTGCAGGTTTGTTCCGTTGTCTCTGAAGATCAACTCAGTACCTTGTTAGAAACAGGATAGAACTAGTTTGGGGCTACTTTTGCCGTTACAAAATGAACCAGCTGGTCAACCCGCAGAATTCTGCAAGATAATAAAATGGCTGTTGTTTTAGCCATTAAATATTGGGATAGTATCTTACCCAGCAATAAGTCATCAAGCAGTCTAGTATAAAAGTCCCCTCGGAAGCTTCCAGGGTTGAGAAAATAACCTTATTGTAGAGTATGACATTGCCGCTCTTCCAGCCTTTGGTAAGTTGCTCCCATGACTGAACAGAGCAGAACTCCACCTCTGCCTTCCTATAGTCCTGCAGCCTGTTCCCAGCCTCTTCCGAGTCCAGCCAGCCCTGTCACCACTGTGCCCAGAGCAGGGGGTCTGTGGGTCAGAGATGCAGGCTCACATTCCCCTCTGCACCCCTGCCTTGGAAGCATTTGCACTTGTGCCCCAATATCCCTCTCTATGCCTTTTCTCTAGAAAGATCCCTGACTCTCAGGTTTGTTTCGAGAAAAAAAACTGTGTGTCTGTGTGACTTGTTAAAATGCAGATTCCTGGGCCATATGCTGCATATGTGGCTTCAGGATGCAAATAATTACACAGCAGATGATTGTGAATAGGCTGTCATGGGACCATGTTTTGAGAAACTCCACCCTGGGTTTACAAGGTTCTCCTGGTGGACAAGGGGCATTTCTTTGTCATGAGTTGTTCTTGATAAGTGACGGTGTGAACACACACAAGAATGTGTGTGTATAAGTGTGTGACCGCCAGCACGTGAGCACGTGTGAGTGAGCGTGTACATGTGATACAACTGTGTGAACCCACCACTGGGAGCATGCGCATCAGACTCCAAGTAGGACCCAGGGTTGGGCGGCGCACAAGCAGGGGAAGGGGTGCAGGTGTCCCGGGAGGAAGAGAAGGCCTTTGGGGTGGGACACAATTAACTTGGTGGCAGTGGTTGCTGTCCCTGGTGGCCGCCAGCGCCTAGCAGCTGCTCTGCTTTTCCTACAAACACGTGTGCCTGTGCTCCTGCTGAGTCCAGAAGCTCACGTTGTAAAAAGGTGTCCTGTGCAGGTAATGGAAAAAGGGCAAAGAAAACCATATGGACCTGGGAGGGGATCTCGGCTGTGCCGGAGCTTGGCAGGCGGCTGGGTCCTCCCCAGGCTCCCACCGCCGCCTACCAGCCCTCCATAGCCCACGGCCACACTCATAAACGGCCTGGATGGCGGGGGATTGCACCTTGTTTGGTACCGCCCCTGGCTCCCTTGAAGCGAACTCCTGGCACTTGAGCTGGCAATTAGTCTGGGTGTGCTTTTCAAAAATTCTCCACTGCCGTTTGGAAAGTCAAAGACATAAGAACAGTAATAATAACACTTGCTAGAATTTATTGAGCGTAATTCTCCATTCCAGACACTGTGTTGAGTGCTTTTGGGGCCTTTGCTCATTTAATTTCAACTTGTAAGATCATAGATATCGTCTATGATCTTGAATTTAACCTTAATCCTGAAATTAACCTTTAAAACAAAGTATAGATATCCCTGCTTAAAGGAAAAGTTTTAAGTAAAAATATAACATGTAGGAAAATGCACAGTGCATCAGTATGCAGCTCAGTGAGGTCCCATAGGTGAGCACACCTGTGTAACCAGCCTCCAGGAAGAGAAATAGGGCTTTGCCGGCCTTCCCAGAACCACTCCCGCAGGCCTGCCCAACCACTTACTCCTGCCTCCTTTCCAAAGGAATTGCTGTCCTTTCCTGTAACCCCTGGCTTCATAAACCTTCTGTGAATTGACCCACACAGGAGGTAGTTTCTTGTGTCCGGCTTCTTTCCCTGGATGTGTGCCTGTTAGGTGCAGCCAAGTGGGGCATGTGGCAGTGTTTCCTTCGTTCTCTTTGTGGTAGAGGATTCCATTGTGTGACGACACAGCATTTTATTTATCCATTCTTTGTGGACAGATCTTTTTTCGGGCTTGGACTATTACAAATAATGCTTAGGTAGCTTCACTTTTTATTGTTTGGTTTAAGGAAATAGTATGATATATTCATACCATATTCATACCATATTCAACTGACGGTCAAAAGTGCCAGATTCACATCCTGGATACACTGCTTACTAGCTCTGTGAAATTCGGAAAAATTCTTTAACCTCTCTGAGTCTCTTTTTCCCCTCCCTGGATGTAATAACAATGCCTACCTGACTTCAGTTTCCTCATCTTTCAAGTAGGAGTGGATAAAACCTACTTCCTAGGACTACAGTGAAGGATGGATAAGATAAGACCTTTCCTCAGTTCCCCCTGAGACCCTTGTGGAATTAAATGAGGCATTTCCTCCAACATGCTTGGTGACAAAGTAAGAACTGAGCCAACATATTTCCCTGTCCTTGTGTTAATACTGGGAAAAAGAAAAAAATAAATATTCCTGGAATATGTTAAAGAGAAAAACCATGGGCCCAAAATGGCGTCACTTGTGCTAAAGCCTGTGATACCAAACCTGTGTTTAATACCTAAGCTAACTGGAGTTTCAGTGTTCACTGAAATCTCAATCATGTAATCATGATTCAGACATGTAATCTTAATCAACCAGTTTGGAATTTTCTGGTCAACACAAATGAGGTGATTTTTCACGTGGGCTCTCTCTATTCCTGCAGTAAGTCCAATGAACTTAGTTTTGCCTGACCTCTGGGTTTTTCTGGTCTTTTGGGAGGTCAGTGGTCAGCATTTCCGTTTCTGCTCTCTTCTTTCCAAAGGTATCATCTCATTTGATCTCCTAACAGCCCTGGAAAGTGGGTACTATTTATCCCTATTTTATAGATGAGAACGCTGAGGGTCAAAGAGAAGTAACTTGCTCAAGGCTACAGTTTGTAAGTAGAGGGTTTGAAGTCGGGTCTGGCCACGCTAAGACTCTGCTTGCCTTTGTGCTTAGTGCCAAGCAAGTGGGAGGCATTATTTACATAGTTATTACCTAGAGTTAAGCTGACCCCTCTTTGCCTCTGACCACTGCCTCCTGCCTTTAGTCATCTGCTGTTCTAGACCCTGTTTTGTAGGGGAGGAAAAATTTTCCTTCTTCCCTTATAGATTCTTTGGCTGGTCTAAAAATTAAATTTACAGAAGACAGCTTAACTGGAGAAAAATGAAGTTCAATAACATGTATACCTCCTGTCTACATGGGAGAGACCCAGGAAACTGAGTAACTCTCTGAAAAGGTGGAAGCCTGCACCTTAAATACCATCTTCAGCTAAAGACAAAAGAAGATGTTCGGAGTGGGAGTCAGTTATGGGAGGTGACCAGGAAAAAGCACAGTGAACAAGGGTAAGGTTGTGAGGCAGGTTTAAGTCCTTGCCTTCTCCACTGATAAGAGTTTCTAGAGACTCAGTCATCCCTGTCTTTCTGGTACAGCAGGGAGACACCCTTACAAATGGTGTCTTATGTCTTATGTCTTATGGTGTACAAACCTTATGAAGGGTGACTTCTCTTTAATTTTCGGAGCTTCTCCCTGTCTGCCGTTTCTTAAAAATAACCAATTTAAGATAATCCTTATGCCCAAAAGACATATTTTGGGGTGACAAATTCTGCTCCCCTATAGTTTATATATTCAACTAAAATAGTCTTCTCATCAAGACAAGCAGCTGAAAGGTGGGGGGTATATCTCAGTGGTAGACTGTGTACTTGGCGTTCAACCCCCAGTACCTCAGTTAAGGGGAAAAAACAAAATTAAAAAAAATTTTTAAAGAAGACCAGCAGCTGAGTAGTGAAGACTCCTGCCTTTCATCTCACACCAAGTCAAAAGCTACTGTATCATATGTTCACCCAACCCCAAACACATGTTACTATTCCATACTCAATTCACCATTGAAAGTGCTGAATTCAAGTCTGGATACAGTACTTCCTAGTGCTGTGAACCTTGGGAAAATTACTCACCTTCTCTGGGTCTCATTCTCCTCTGGAAGTGATAATGCCCAACTTGCCTCAGTTTCCTATTCAATCTACAAGTATTTATCAAACAGCTGCCACACACCAGGCACTGTTTTAGGAGATTAAGGTGCCAATAGCACAAAGATCCCAGTGCTATTTTGTGCCTTCAGTTCCTCCTTTTTTTTCTTCCAGTTTTATTGAGATATAATTGACATATGTACTACGTAAGCTTAAGGTGGACAGCATAATGATTTGACTTTGATACATCATGAAATTATCACAATATGTTTAGTGATCATCCATCATCTCATATAGATACAAAATTGAAGAAAAAAGAAAAAATTTTTTCCTTGTGATGAGAACTCAGAGGATTTACTCTCTTAACAACTTTCACATGTAACATAGAGTAGTGTTAATTGTATTTATCATGTTGTATGTTACATCCCTAGTACTTATTTATCTTATAACTGCATTTTGGACCTTTCGCCTGCCTTCATCCAATTCCCCCTACCCCACCCTTCAGTCCCCTTTTCTGAGACGCTCTCTCCCCTTGAATCCTCCCTCTTCCTCTATCCCCACTTCCACATTTTCCCTAGCCATCGCCTCCTCATTCTCCTACACTCAAGTCTTCCTTTCCTCTAGGAAGCTGTCCAGCAGGGCACTGGTCACTGTTTACTGAAATGCTGGGGAGCTCATTTTCTACAGTGGTCTCTCCATCATCTGTGAGCTTCCCAGGCAAGGACTGGATTTCCTACACCTTTGCATCCTTGGTACCTATTTCAGGTTGGCTTATGGTGAATCTCAGTACAAGTTAAAAACAATTTCTGTTGTACAGGTGGCAAAAAAAGCCAGTGCGATGGACACTCAAGGCGTATCTGTTGAGTCATCGGCACTCCAGGGACATGAGTACTGCCCTCAGAAACCAGAGCTTAGTCCAGGTAGTTTGCAAGGGATTCTGCCATGTTATGGGGGTTTGGGTCAAGAACTTGCCTTCTCCAAGCCTCTGTTTCTCGTCTGTTAAATGGGAAGAGCAAGAGCTGACTTTACAGGGACATTTGGAGGCTTAAAAAATATATATGTGAAGTATCAACATCTAACAATAATGGACACACGGACTAAATGTTTACTATCTATTCACTGTCGACTGAAGAAAAACACAACCTAAACGTTGCCAGTTCTGTTTTATTTGGGGATCTTCCTGAGAACTGTAGTCTGGGAGACAGCCTCTTAGCTCTAAGGGACTGTTCTGAAGAGGTAATGGAGGAGCCAGGATATTTAGGAATTTTTGCTAAAAAACAAAACAAAATCCATGTAGTCGGATATCAAAAGATTACTGCTAATCACAAAAAACAGACATCTCAAGTTAATGATTTTCGTGCTTCTCTGTGTATGGAAAGATGCAAGAATCTGGACTCATTGAAGTTATTCCTTAGGTATGTATCTTAGTTTAGGGCCAGTGTCCTGTTTTAATCCATCCTGAATTGCCCTCAGGGCGCACCTTCAGGGGCAGCTACAGTGGCTGATGGCTTGAAGGTGGTTAACAGACACTGTTTACTGGAATGGCAGGCAGCATTTTCTGTCAGCCCCAGTTTAAAAAGTGCTTTCTATATTTCAACTCATTTAATCATCTCCACACTTTCGAGGGAGGGGGCTATCATTATTGCCCATTTATAGATGAGGAAACCAAGGCACTGGGGGTTTGGGGAATTTGCCCAAGGCTACGCTGACCCAGCCAGTAAGGAGCAGGACTGGAAATGAGACTGTGATCTTGACTAGCATGGGCCGCACGGCTTGGGGTTGCTGCTGCCACCCCGAGACTCAGCTCAGAACGTCCACAGAGCATGTTAGCACAAGCTACACAAACCCGGCGGATCTCTCTCTTCACCTGCTCGCTTCGGGCAGTAAGGTCAGGGCCAAACACAGCTTCCTTTGAAAGCCCAAGCTCGGTTCTCCTGTCTTTGTTGATGAGACCTCAGGACAGATGAATTCTTGCCTAAAGACAGCAGCAGCAGCTTATGTGTGGGGGGAGCTCAGCGAATACTAATGATAGTTGAATCGAAACACTCAATTCCGAATGTACTGATAATAGAATGAACTGATAAATTCATTCATCTTATTTAACAAATACGTTTTGAGCACCTACTCTGTGCCAGGGCGAACTAACTCTAAACAAGACAGCTGAGGGCCTTGCCCTGCTGGAACTTACATTCTTGAGTTGGGAGGCACAAAAAAAGTTGTGTTTTTTTTCCCCATCACTTTTCCTTCTTTTACTTGTTTAGTTTGTCCAAATTTTGGTATTTTGGTTTTTCTGGTATTTTCTGGTATTTGGGGGGGATATTTTTGGTATTTTGGCATTTCATTGTTACATTTTTTTCCCTAAAATATGAAAGAGAGTTTAAAACTTTATATGTATATATAAGATATATATACATATGTGAAAGTAAAAATGAAAGTCTTAAAGAGGGATTTATACAATCTAAGAAACATGAAATTCTAGCATTGGAAAGAAACTGTCTGATCCAGACACCTGTCAAGAGAATTCCATATGAAAAGTCACAGCACAGTAGAGCTGGCAGGGACTTCTGAGGTCTACTAGGCCAGTATTCCTCAGGCACTGATTTATGGAATGGCCTTGGATTTCAGGGAATTTTCCCCTACTTATAGAACTTCTAAATCTGAAGGTATTTACTTTTTGAGTCACCTGGACACAAATGGACAAACACAAACCTTACTCTCCATGGTCAAGCCAAAACTGTGATTTTTTTTTTATGGCTCTATCTAAATATAATTTCCCTATGAAGATTTGTGGGGTTTTATTAAGGCTAATGACTAAAAAATGAAAGCTTAGTAAAAAAAATTCCTAACTCTCCTGAGGAATGTAATATACATGCTACAGACTGAATGACTATGTCCCTTCAAAATTCCTCTGTTGAAACCCTAACCCTGCCATGTGACAGTTTTTGGAGATGGGGACTTTGGGAGATAATTAGGTCTCGAGGGTGAAGCTCTCATGGTGGGATTACTGTCCTTAGAAGAAGAAACAGGAGAGAGCTTGCTTCACCTCTCTTTGCTCTTGGCCGAGAGGATGTGAGGATATGGTGAGAAGGGAGCTGTCTGTAGCTGGGAGGTGGGCTTGCCTCCCCTCACAGTCAGCCTCAGAACCATCAGAAATCAGTGTTTGTTGTTTAAGTCACACAGCCTATGGTATTTTTGTCATAGCAACCTGAACTAACTAAGACAGTATGCTTAACGCATATCTGCTTGTGCTCTCTCTCTCTCACACACACACACATACACATTTATATATAACTATGCAATTTCAGTGAGCAATGATCAAAACTTTAGATATTTTAGCATTCATAGTCTTATTGAAAGATAAGGAAACTGAGGCCACCAAACATACACAGGTTAAACATATACATATGTTAAACACATATCCATATGTTTGGAAGAGAAGAGTTGGATCTGAGCCTGGAGCTGGTGTTGGGGGGTTGCAGGAATAGGGCTGATGAGAGAGGAGGGGCCAGTCTGTCATGTGATTACTAAGTCACCTGCTGAGATGGTGGGAGAGAGGTGACCAGTGGGACTGCTGAGAAAGGGGGCCGTTTCAATACCAACAACATGGGGGCTTGATTACATCTAATTGTATAAAGGAAATGTAGTGAGTGGTGAGAAGGGAGAAATCAAAATTTAGTCCAATAAATAATTTACACAACCTCTTGAGGGGTGGGATTCTCAAAATTAAACGCTCAGTCGTATAGATTCCATCCTGCACCCGCTTCTCTGTAAGACATCAGCTGGGTGCGCAGAGGAGGACTCAAGTGACTTCTAGAGGTGGGGGAAGAGGGCCTGGGTCAGGGCTCCCCAGGATCACCCCCAACTTTGAAGACTTGCTGGGAGGACTCTCAGGACCCAGCACGCCATTCTGTTTATGGCTGTGATTTATTACAGTGAATGGGTACAAAGAAAAGTCAGCAAAGGGTAAAGGCACCGCAGGCGAAGCCTGGAGGAGACCAAGTCCAAGAGCCCAGTGTTCTCCCAGTGGGGTCACACAGGATATGCTTTCCTTCAGCAGGGAGTTGTGACAGCCCATGTGATACGGTGTCTATCAGGGAAGCTCCACTGAACCTAGGAGTCCAGGGCCAGTCAGGTTGGCACCTTTGCCTGGCATGTCCGGAAATTCCAGGCTTCCAGAAGGAAGGCAGGAGTTTTGCATAAACCGTATCATTAATGCAAAGAGTTTTGGCCCAGGGGGCCACTGTTGCCGGTTCTGGGGATGGTGAGCACCCTCTCCAAACCTAAGTTCCCAGATGGTAGCAAAGGGCTACCCTGGCAAATAGTCTCAAGCCGGCTACGTTCACTCTTTTCTGCACCAGGCCCAGATCCACACGTGTCTTCTGGATCCTGGATCTGCGACCACGGGGAGCTCTTGGGAAAGAGGTGCGCACTTTCCTGCAGCAGACGCAGAGCTGAAGAAGGTAAGCCTGGAGCAGGTGGCGACCACCTGAGAACGAGGATGACACGAAGGTGAGCAGAGCAGAGCCTGGAGAGAGACAGTGTCCTCAAGACACAGCGGGAGACCTTGAGTGCAGTCATCCCTAAAGCTGGCTTTGCCCCTTCGAGATCCCAATTACAGGAGCCAGTGAAGGCCCTTTTTGTTCATCCTAGTTGGAGTTGGATTTCTGAACCCAAATGTTGCTGACTAATAGAGTTGCTTGGTCAGGAGTCACCTTACTGGTATCATTTGATGATTGATTTTGTTCAAGTTCAACACTCTTTTTTTTGGTAGGGGTGGGGGTGGGCAGCAGGGAATTAGGCTTACTTATTTAGCTGTTTTTAGAGGAGGTACTGAGGATTGAACCCAGAATCCTGTGCATGCTAAGCATGCACTCTCTCACTTGAGCTGTACCCACCCCCTGAAGTTCAGCACTCTTGAGCGTAATCTAGTACAACTCCACAGGAGGTGCGGTCTTGTCCAAATGGCATTGACCTTACAATTAAAACCAGGGAGAAAAGATGGATCCTTCACCCCAGAGAATGTTCCTGCCGAGAGTTACTACTTGAATCCTCTTACTTAACATATCCTAACAAACCCTTGTGTATCTGGGTATTTCTTTCCTCTGGCCTTATCTCACGTGGCTGTTGAGACCCAGGGACGGGCAATGACTTGCTTTAAGCCACCTGGTCAGCTGGTGTCTGACTTTGGATTGGAACTCCTGCCTCTGAATCCCGGCACTGCTCGCTCCCTGAAGCATCTTGTGTGAGCATAATCCCTCTTGCTCCCGTGGCTCAGAAAATTCACACCCTGCTGTTTACAATTAGTCCTTGCTGCCTCCTTTGCTCATCAGTGTTCCTAATTTCATTTTCAGAGCTCTGAGTTTATCATTATCATAACAAGATTATTTAACATCTTGAGTATTAAAAATTTGACTCCACAGAATAAGGTTTGTGTTCCAAGGTGATGGCTGTTTACCCACACCCATCATTCAACCTGCTCTTTTTTTGTTGTTTTTGAGAAACATCAGTTTGAGGGCAAGACAACCCCCCCCACTCCGAGAAGAGGTCATGTTTAAAAGGATCTCCTTTGGGTTCCTGATACAGTTGGCACTGATGTGACCCATCAGCGGGAAACTAGAATTATCAGCTAACAATTTTAGAGTCACCCCAGGATCAGAACAAGAAGGGATCTTAAAGGTTATTTAGCCTGGTCTTTGCAATTTTTAAAATCATATTTCTTCTATTATTTAAAGATGTGCTTTTGCAGGGGGAGGGTATAGCTCAAGTGGTAGAGCACATGCTTAGCATGCATGAGGTCCTGGGTTCAATCCCCAGTACTTCCTCTAAAAATAAATAGATAAATAAACCTAATTACCCACACACACACAATAATTAAATTTTTTAAAAAGTATTTTTTAAAAAAAGATGTGCTTTTAAAATTAACACTTAATTTTTTTAGAGCAATTCAAGGTTCATAGCAACATTGAGATGGACGTACAGAGACTTCCCATATACCTGCCCTTACTCATGCACAGCCCCCCATTATCAATATTCCCCACCAAAGTGAGACATTTATCACAAGTGAGGATATCCTGATACAGCATGATCACCGAAAGTCCATAGTTTACGTTAGGGCTCACTCTTGATGTGGTGCAGTCTGTGGGTTTAGACAAACGTGTACTGGTGTGTATCCACCACCACGGTATCACAGAGAGTGTCTTCACTACCCTAAAAATCCTGTGCCCCAGCTGTGCATTCCTCCCTCCCCTCTAACCCTTGGCAATCCCTGATCATTTTATTGGTCCATAGTTTTGCCTTTTCCAGAATGTCATATAGTTGGAATCATACACTGTTTGGCTTGTTTCCCTTAGAAATAGGCATCATTCCTTGCATTTGCCGATGGGAAAAGTGAGCTTTGGAAAGTCAAGTATGTATCAATGGGAGTTCTTGGTTTAAAGGCAACTACTCTGCTAGCTTAAGAAGATCGTGAATATTTGAAAGGATGTTAGATAGCTCATAGAAATCCTAGGAGGGTCAGAGAAGCAGGTAGGAGCCTTCTAAACCAGAAACTAGCCCCTCAGGGGCTGCTCCAGTAAAGATTTCGCTATTACTGTCTGTGGTGGGTTGTAGTGGATGATGGGTGGCCGCCAAAGTGATAGACGTAACCACCCTTGGTGGCTCAGCCCCATTGCTAGGATAAAGGACACCTGTACTTCCAAAGGGGTTGTTCCAGTTGCTTCAAGGAAAATGTATCATTTAACACAAACCGTTGCTACTTTGATACACTAAAATGGTGTCTAAGAACACCAAAATGGTGTTTTGGTTTGCTTATTTTAAACTACTGAGGGTATACCTTTCCCCATGTTCTATTATTGAGTTAACTGTCCTTTCTGGATGTGTGAAAAATGCCATCCGTGTCTTTCGTTCACAGTGTTTTTTGGGGTCTCGGTGGTGTATTAGGTTGTTCATGTGAGCTCTTTATATATAGTAGTTTCACCTTTCACCTTCCTTCCCTCCCTCCTTACATTCTTTCTTTCTTTCTGTGAACATTTCCACCAGATTTTTCTTTGCTGTTTAACTTTGTTCCTTTTTCTTTGACATACGGGAGTTTTATATTTTGGAGATAAACATTTAACAAATATTTCTCAGGCTGCCCACATAATGCAAGAGATTGTTTTTTAGGGAAAAACGTCTCTAACCCTGAATACTTAGCTAATTCCTCTTTTTTGTGCCCCGCCACCTCACAATGCTTTTGGGTCAGTAAGTTTATAGAGAGCCCTTTCATCTCCAGAGAGAGTCATAAACAACTCTGAGAGGCATGGTTTTTCACTACACCCCAGGGCAAAAAAAAAAAAAAAAAAAGACAAAGATGAATATTGTTTGAGCCAATCTTTTACACAGACTCAACTCATCCTTCCATCTAAACTATTGTAGGAGGAGAGGTGAGGGGGGACAGAGAGGCTATTAAGGTCTGGTTTAAAAGCCACTGAGATTTGACCCATACTAGGAAAGGCTCTGAACATGAGTTTGTCTGTGAGTGCAAAGGCGAGAATCCAGATGACTGGAGGAAAAACCTCTCCTTTAACTCCTAATTGCTTGCCCCCAGCTCCCCTGCACACTATGATCTCTGTCTCCAAGCTCATTTAAGGGTTGATCTTGATAAGGCATGATCTTGATGAGAAGTCTAGATGGGGTGCTGTTAGATGTCTGTGGAGCAAATAGACATGGTTGATAGACTCTGAAGCATGGGTCTTGGTTCAAACCCACCTCCCACCCACGTGGAACAGCTGCATAAATGTGGGCAAGTCCCTTAATCTTTCTGAGGCTCAGTTTTGTCATCTGTGTAATGGGATACTCATGCTGTCCTTGTGTGACTGATGTGAGGATTAGTGGCAGTGTGTGTCCTGTGCTTAGCAGTGTCTGGCCTGCAGTAGATGTGCAACCGGAGCCCATTCTAATGTATCAGGAAATTAACTGGCAAGGGCTTGTGGGTCATCTGCTGTGTGTCCAGCATTGCACCATGTCTGTGGCAATAGGTCCCAGCGTCAACCTTCCTGAGCTTGTGCAGCATGGCCCAGGAGACATGGCATAGCTCACCAACTGACTCTACAACTATTCAACAGCCTGGAAGTGCTGAATTATCGAGGAGGGGTTTAATTCTTAGAAACAGGAAGATATCTCTGTAGGCTGAAGTAAGTAGGGAAAGCTTCACGGAGGAAGTAGGGGCTTGAATTGGATCTTGATTTAAGAAACATATTCTCCTTTTATTAGAATCTTTTTTCCTCTGAAAATGAAATAGCTATACAGTTTTCCTTCTTAAAAATAATATATACTCTTTAAAAAATACTTACAGGATATAATAAATCAATTTTAAAAAATCTCGATACCCATGGAATACCTATTATTAATATTTTGTTGTATATATATTTGTATATAAATATATTTGTATTTGTTTATTTATACAAAGCAAGAGCACATCTAGACACCTTTAATTGGTTTGGCCATTTCCCTTTTTAGTGGCTGTAGAGTAAGCATTCCATTGTATGGAGGTTTTATAATTTGCTTAACCAACTCCTGTTTATTAGACACTTAGGTTATTTTTAGCCCAGCTCCAGATCTCTCAACAGTAACTTAGTGATATTAGTCAAGTTATTGCTGGTTCAATTTTCAGAAATGTTGTAAAAGTTGTATAATTTACACTCACTTCCACTCTCGGTATATAAAGGTTCTCTCTTCTCCACATCCTTCCCAGCACAGGGTATCACCAATATTTATAATCTTTACTAGGATGCTGGGTATAAATTATATCATTCATTTAAATATGTATTTCTAGACGGTCCTGTGTCTACACTGTCATGTTAGATGTGATACAAACGTGGTCCCAGAGCTCAGAGACCACTGGAAAAATACACATTAAATAAGTAATTACTGTAAATTCTTGATGAGGACTGTTACAATAAATTTCTTTGAATCAGGTCTTTAGTTAAATAAAATAAAACAGGCCCATTGAGGTTTTTCAGTGATGTAACCTCATGTCTATTAGTGGACCAAGGAGTGGCTGTTCTTTTTTGCCTCTGTTAACCCATGGAAGGACATAGATCATAGGGCAGCAATACAGGACATCCCAAGGGATTTGGGGGAGAAAGGTGAATTCAGTCATGCTTTTCTGACCTCATTTCTACAACATCATTGGAATTCTGTTATTATCTTGAGGACTGCAGCATGCTTATGGGGATTTACATCCTGATGTGGCATACTTTAATTGTACAACATGGGCTGAAATCATATAAAACAGTGCTGGAACAACTGGATATCTGTATGGAAAAAAAAGAAGAATCTCCATGCTTACCTCACACTGTACACTGCAATTCACTCAAAATGGATCAAAGACCTAAATATAAGTGCTGAAAATATGACACTTTCTACAAGAAGCCACAGGAGAAGATCTTTGTGGCACTGAGTTTGGCGAAGATTTCTTTCAGAGAACACAAAAGACATGAACCATCAAAGAAACAATTTATAAAACGGACTTTATCAGGTTTGAAAACTTTTGCCCTTCAAAAGGCCCAGTGAAGAAACACTAAAGGGCAAGCAGATTGAGATTAAATATATACCAACCATATATCTGAAAGAGCTGATACTCAGAAAACATAAGTAATTTAATAATATTACAACTAATGAAAAAAGAGAAATCACTCAATTTTAAAAAACTGGTGAAAGAGTTGAACAGATATTTTACAAAGGAAAATTTCTGAATGATCAAGAAACACATGAAAAGGTGTTCAACATCGCTAGTCATCAGGGAAGTGAAATTAAGACTAAGTAAGATATTACTACACACTCAGTAGAATGGCTAAAATCAAAAATACTGACAGCACTAAGTGTTGGCAAGGAGGTGGGACTCTCCTACTTGGCTGATGGGAAGGCAAAAGGGTATAGTCACTTTGAAGAAGGCACAGGCTCATGGAGCATCTTAGATGGTTGCCCAAGATAATGAAAACATTTGTCCATACAAAGACTTTTACGTAAATATGCATTGCAGAATCGTGTCATTCAGATTAGTTGAAAACTGGAAAAAGTGCAAATGCCTATCAATCAATGGATGAATTGTAGGAAATCGATACTACAGGATACTGCTCAGCATTACCTCTTCCAGAATTTTTGCCCCCAAGAATGTCTTTATCAAATCCCTGAGGCAAGGGAGCACAAAGCCTGCTTGAAATGGAGGAGCAGAGAAGTGAAGAATACCAGGAGAGCAAAAGCAAATGACTATTTCAATAAATTACCATGTTGTGATGTCAAAGTGGGTTCCAGAAATGCTAATGTCACTAAGAAGGGGCATACCGAGGGGCTAGCAGAGGTGAAAAGGAAAAAAAAAACAAAACCAGGGAAGTCACCCAACAGTCGCTGAGTGCCATGTCACCCTCTCTGGTGTCCTGCCCATTGCCGCAGCTATAGCTGCCTTCATTTTATAGGCAGAGAAGGTAGGGTATAGAGGGATGAGATGACCTGCCTCAGGTCACACAGACCCACCTGGTTGGTCTGAGCCCTCAGCCTGACTGGCAGTCTGGAAGGAGAAGAGAGGGGACCCTGGAGTCCCTGCCGCTGGTTGCTTTCTAGCTTTTCGACCTTGGATCTGCCAGCACCAGCTGTGTGACCCTGGGTGTGTCACCTTTCTCTGCCTCAGTTTCCTCCTCTGTAAACCGGGAAGAATGGCCCCATCTGGAGGCTTGTGGTGAGGGAAAATGTGTAAAGCACTGAGGACACCATGTACACATCTGGCTTCCCCTGTGGCCACACTGGAGACGGGTCCCTGGGGTCGGCAGAGGCAGGACCATCTGACTGGAGCTGAAGAGCTTCTAGGTCATCTGGATGGGAGTTTGGGAGTTGACCAGGGACCACCAGTTAAGAAATCCTTGAGAGAGATGAGCATCTTGGGGAGCTGATTTCTGGGCTGTGGGTGGAGACAGGGAGGGTGGCAGAGGCCACCGAAGGCAGTTGAAGGGAGCTTGGGGTAGTGCCCGAGGGTCTGAGGGTCCAACAGATGTCTTTCCTCTCTAACGGAGGGAGAGGAGTCTCTTGGGCCTAAACTGGGTGGAAGGTCAAAGGCAGAATCAGAAAGTGAAACAGAATAATAGCAGCTCTTTCTTTCCTCCCTTATTTTCCTCCTCTCCCTCCCTTATTTTCTTCCCTCCCTTTCTCCTTTCCTCCCTCTTTCTCTATCTCCTCTTCTCTCTGTTCTCTCCTCCCTCCCTTGTTCTGAAAGGCCAGGGAAGAAGAGCCTCTCTCAGAGCCATGTCATGAGTAACCCACTTGTGTACTTGCGGTTTACCTACCTGGAGAAGAGTGGTACCCTAAGGTCTCCACATGCTGTAGGCAAATGGTTTCTGATTCAACTCCACAAATATTTACTGTGCTCTGGTTAACTGAGCGTACTTTGTGCTGGAGGTGCCAGAGAGATGCAAATGGGCAGAGCCCATCCTGGGAGGAGCCAGTCTGGGGCTCCTGGCTGATGTTGGCTGAAGACATTACCCCCGCCTTCTCTAAGGATGCTAAAGAGCTCTCTGTCTACAAGTGCCTTGAGCCCACATCTCCTTCCAAAAAAGTGCAGAAATTGGCAGCCAGTTCTGCAAGATCTTAACAAGACTGTACATTGAAGGTGTCACCTACAGGAATGAGGTAGAACTCAGCCTGCAGGTATGGGAGGGCTTGGTAAAGATCTGCTGGTTCACTGCTGATGGCACACACAAGCTGGAATTCTGATGTTGCATCTTTCTCTCCTCTGAATTTTCCAAGATCATCCACATACACAGAACTTTCTCCTCAACATGGTTTTCAGGGGCCACACCAGCAGTTTGAAATTGACAGAGCCTCAATTTAATTTGTATATGTTGCTTCATTTGGAGAGTAAGATTCATGCCTCACGATCAACCAAGGGTTAGCCAGGCCCCATGATGAGCCCAGAGCCGATGTGCTGAAGCTCTCGGAGGTGAAAGGGTATTTAGAAAGACGAGGGAAAATAAGGTCTGAAGAGGGACAGGGGGCTGCAGTCAGGAAGACAGTTTCCAAATGCTTTGGGCTTTCTGACTTCCTGGCCTGGATGGGATGTAGAGCAGAATATGAGTAGTTCTGGCCAATGAATGATGAGCAGAAGTGACACGTGCCTTTTCTGGGCTGGATCACTGAATTGTTGGGGTGAGGCCTCCTTTCCCCAGGCAATGTTCTAGCGGAGTGCTGCTTAAGCCTCTTCCTGTACGAGGTATTCCACATGTTCAGCCCCTCTGCTGACCCATGGCAGACAGGTGTTGGAGTGAGACCTCAGCCCTGGATGTTTTAAGCCATTAAAGTTAGGGCTTGTTTGTTATTGCAGTGTAACCTCATCCGTCCTGACTGGTACATTGGGAAAACAAAAAGCTTGATGTGAGAGGCAGCCTTCTGTTTACTTCTCTTCAAAATTCAATACATCAAATATCCTTCCTCTTCAGTCTTATCAGTGAACACTGTCCTTTATTGGGTCAATATTTATCATGTAGCATGCATAAAAGATACAATGAAGTTTTGTTACGATAGAAAAGGAAAGAAAGCAATGACTGTGTGATAAGAAGACAAGAAATAGAACTTTTCTCTCATCCCTAATGTGCATAGAACAACAGAGTCACAGACTATCACCACTGACCATTACCATAGACTTCAGAAGGGATCTAATTCAACTTCCTAGTCCAAGAAGGCATTATATCTCCATCTCAGACTTATTTGTACCAGAGCAACCTGGTGCCAGTTGCTCTGCTGAGCACGAGAAAGCAACAGATGAATAAACTCAGTTTAGTAGGTACAGTGACCCAAGAGGGGTTTGGACCTAGTGCTCAGAGCAAAGAGGTGGAAAGAAGCCACTTCAAGTGAGAAATCAGGGAAGGCTTCTTGGAAGAGGTGGTGATTCACCTGTCAGAACCTTATTCCTCACTGTATGTTTGGGCCCATTCCTGACTGTGAGAATGCAAAAATGGATGCTGGGCATGGTTCACCATCCTTCCTCACCAGAGGGGCCAACTAAACCTTCCATGACCCACCTGGGATTTGGCTTCTGACCTCCACCTTGGCCCCATGACTTCCCAGACTGCCTTATGCATGTCCAGGCTTTTATACAGGAAGGCGAGAGACCAGTTGGGTGACCTGGGAGCAAATCCCAGCCTGTTTTATAAAACCAGGAGTTAAATGAGAGCCTTACATTCTCGGCTAAGCACTGCGAGTGCCCATCTAGCCATGCTCCTTGCAAGGAACCCTGCCTTGGTGGAGGTTGGGTGTGTAGGGTAAGTGTAGCTCTCATTCCTGATCTCCTGTTGGGGGCACAAATCACTGAAGAATGACTTTGTACTGGATCTTGTTTAGCTCGGCTGCCTTTACAGCTCATTCACAAGTAAGCACAAATTAATACAGTACAAACCGGCCACATAAATATTGTGCTGTAATTGTCTTCTGTAATCAAAGTCAAGGCTGCTGACTTTGTTACTTTCCCTACTTCCCAACTGCTGGAGGAAGACTTTGGGGGAGGGGAACTGAGGTTGTAGAGGTGGTTTTTGTTGCCTGCATCTGTTTTCAAGTTGTGTGTCTTATGTATTCAGAGGAGGATAAGGCTCATTACATTCAGATTCAATAAGTATTTATCAAATGCCTGTTATGTGAGATGTATTGAAAGACACATTATCTTATTTCATTATTAGATGAGTTAATAGTAGTAAAGATTTGACAACATGCACAAAAGTTAGTCTTTACAATAACTTTTTTTCCCTGGTATATATTGTTGGAATTTGAACAACCCTTTAACTTTAAAAAACCTGTTGTAAACGTATAAAAGGATATGACAGCCTTATCTCTTTGCTCACAGAATTCACAAAGGGCAGAACAACAAAATCTTCCACTCTGGGTAGTTAGATAAGTGGACTATAGTAACCAGTTTTCTCCAGCTAGTACTGGGTGAGTGAGTCAGTGATCTCTGCACTGTATACCAGTATCCACTTGATTGCTAAACAGTCTAAATGCATGGAGTTGGAATTTTCAAATCACTTCACCCAAAACAAGAAAACAACGCCATCTTTCCATTTACCTGCCAGTGCTAAAGCGGGCTTGGTTTTTTCCAGTGGTTGGTTGTACCAGGAGGAGTGACTTCGTGGGGGCATCCTCTCACATCCACTGCGCTGACTTTTTTTGCACTTTGGAGGATTTGGAGGGAGCTCTCCCCTTTGGGAAATCAAACTTCGAAAATCCAGAAAACCCTTTTTGCCCTGTTGAGGGGGGTGGGTGTCAGAGACTCTGCATAAACCCCCGGGAAAGCTCAGCTGTCGCCTGACCCCTGAGGGTTATGTAGTTTTCCTAACCCTGACCTCAAGTCAGCCGTCTTTAACCCCTTTCCAAAAGGTCGCTCATGCTGGGCTGTCGTTTAAAAGAAAAAAACCGAAACCGCTCGGTTCAGAGCTACAGGAAAAGGCCACTCGCTCCCTGGGGGCTTGGGGTAACTTCCAGGCTACCCTAACCAGGGATTCGCAGGAAACCAAGGATTCCGCTGGACCTGCTCTTCCCGTGTCCCACCCGCTCCCCGTCACTTCCCTCTTCACACGCCGGCAGGAGTGGGTGGCAGCACCGAGGCGATTTTACTCGTATTTTTTTCCTCCGAGTTTTGTCATGGAAACGCTGACACACACAGACGGCGGCCGGGCACGGCCGGGGACTGAGGGCTTTTGGGACCCTGCGGGAGCGCGGCGCGCGCTCCGCACTCCCCGGGAAACAGCTGGACGCGACCAAATCCAGGGTAGGGGCGGGGGGAGCGCGACGCTCCGCCCCGGCGCTCGGGTCCCTCCCTCCACCCTGCTGCTCCCCGCAGGCGCCCTCCCCTCGCCGGGGGCTGCGAGTTGCATTTGGTAAAACCCAGCCCCGGAATATATAGATCATTGGAGCGCAATGAAGTAGCCTTTGGAGAGGAGGGAGGGGGCCGGTCCGACTGCCACAACGGCCAGCGCAGCGGCAGCGGCGGCGGCACCATCATCATCGCTCGCACCCCAGCCGCCCGGCCCGAGAGGAGGCAGCGGCGGCCACCGGCGAGAGCGGAGGCGGCGGAGGAGAGGCGAGGAGGAGCAGCCGGAGGAGCAAGAGCGCGCGGCCGGCAGGTCCACGCATCTCCGCACTTCCAGAGCAACTCCGGCGCCTTCCACACCCCTGCCCGGGGCCGGAGGCTCCGAGAGCGCCGCGAAGCCAGTCCGATCCTCCTTGCGAATCCTGCCCAGCCTTGCTCTGCGCCTCCCGGGATCCGCTCCGCACGGCGAGGTCCTCTTTTACGCGCTCCGGGCGCGCCTCCCGGACACCCGGGTCCCCGTAGCCAGGACAAAGCCATGAAGCCGGCGCTGCTGGAAGTAATGAGGATGAACAGAATTTGCCGGATGGTGCTGGCCACTTGCTTGGGATCCTTTATCCTGGTCATCTTCTATTTCCAAAGTATGTTGCACCCAGGTAGGGGGCGCGTTAGCGTGGTTTTGTTGGATATTTTCTTCTCTCGCGCGCTCTCGCTCGCTGTCTCACTCCGCCTGGTTTCTGCCTCTTCCAACCTTACCTCTTCTCCCTGGGCCACCTCAGGGTTCCTTGCTGACCGGGTCTGCCTGGATCACCGAGTCGGGATGAGGAGGAGGAGGGAAGATGTGCACGCTCTTGTTCTTCCTTCCTGCTCGAGGCTGGAGGATGGGACCAGAGCGGCGGTAGTTTTTTTTTTTTTTTTCTTTGTGTCTCTGGTCTGCCAGTCTGCGAAGGTAGCAGGGCAAGACAGAGGTTGTGGGAAGCTCCTGGGGTGGGAGGTTGATTTGAAGAGAACGAAACTCCCTCCCCTCTCCTGCCGAGGTTTGAAGATGAAACAGGCGCTGGGAGTCGGCCGCCCCGCGCCCCAGCGCTCTGCCTCTTCCTGGCTGGGGGGCCAGGGGCGAAGGGTGCGCGCTCCAGCAAGGTTGCGAGTCCCCGCCGAGAGCTGGGGAGCCCGGGGCTAGGCTCCCACGTGTCCGGGGCTTGGCGCCGCGCTGAGCAGGTGTGGGGAGAGGTTGGGTGCTTGGTGCTACCCCTCACCTGGCTGGGGAAGGGGCCCGGCGCCGGCTGTTTGCCCCCGGGGTGCGGCTCCGCATTGACCTTGCGGCTGGTGCCTCTGGGCCTGCTCCATCCCCCACAACACCACCCCCTCGACCCTGCGCTGGGGGATTCAGAGCTCCTGGGTCGTGCCTCCGTAGTTTGGGAGGAAACTTTGGCCGAATCCTGGGCTGACCGTCAGATTGCATCCCCCACTCCTGGGTTCTGAGCATCTGGAGTCCTCTGGTGGCCCCGGCCGTGTAGGAATGAGCCCCCTCCTGGTAGCCCCCACTGTCTTAGACAAATTACGCACCTGAAATCTGGACTAGGGGAGGGACAGGGCTAGCCCCTTCCGAGGGGCTCGAAGGAAAGTTTGGGACTTGGGGAGGAAGGGGCGCCTTCGAGCGTGGCGGCCCCTAGTTCGCAACTCCGCTCTGAAGCCCAACAGGTAAAACCTTCCAAAGAGGCTTCCGGGGTAACGCGGATCTCCCCGTGGAGCCTTGGTCCTCCACTTCCTGCCCCCCAGCAAGCCCCTACGGGGCCACCTTGGCTCCCAAATACATTTTTCACGTCTCCGAGTTGCCCTTCTCTGTATAGTCACAACAATAATTTGCTTTTATAATTGCAAGGAAAAGGGAGCTGGAAACACATTTCCTTCCAGGGCTATAGGGTTGGTGTTTTCTTTTTGCCTCCTGCGTTCTCCTTTCAGTGAGTATCTAACACTTTAGCACACGCAGACCCGAATTCATCTAGCCTGCGTTTGGGTCCATGGCAGAGGAATAAAGCTGTTCTTTCCATCAGACAGGCACAGCTGCCGGGTGTGAGATTCCTTGACTGCCGGGGATGGGATGGCCCCTCTCCCCTGCTTAGTCTGGAGCAGTTGTTAAGGCGGCCACATTGCCAAGGATATGGTCATATGGCAGGACACTACCATATGTAACCTCAGGACATCCGAGCCAGTCTTGTAAAAGGTGGCTTTTGTTTGCAGCTGGGTATTTTTAGTTTCATGTCAGCAAACTACAGCGGTGTTTGTCTCCTCACCCAAACCAGTGGTTGTGAAACTTCTAAGGGAATTTAAAAATGGACCTGGCTTGCTTGCTGGCAGCCAGGCGGTGGTTGCAGTGGGCAAGACCAGACAGACAGCGGCATCCCAGAGACCAGGCCAGACTCCGCCCGAGGGCTGGGGGACTGGGTGGTGTGCAAACATACTGGGGCTCCAACAGTTTAAACAAAGGGTCAAATGATTTGGTCTAGACACTGCAGATGTGTTTGGGCCATTTAAAGTTTTGCCTGCACCGAATGTGCCAGGTAATTCTCTGCGGAAATGCCCGGAACAGGGATGAATATTAGTCTCCGGCAGGAGTGTACTTTAACCTGTGAGTTGTGTAGTGACATACTCACTAGTCAGACTGCTACTATCCATGGTTTTCATGCATCTTGTTCTTTTCTTTTCCTGTGTGAGAATTAGGAAATAATTTGCTAGCCAGAGATGCCAGGAAGAAACTTCCAACTTATAATTGGCACTTGCAAAAACTCCCAGCTCTATTTGGAATATTAAGGTGACTTGAAAGTGGCATTAGCCCCTTTCAGTCTGGCCTTTTGGAATCAGGGACAGAACCTTTTCTAAGGCTGTCCTGATAAAGCTTCTCTGTCCCTGAGCCTCTGCTTTCAGCCTTGGCCTCCCTTCTTGGTCCCATTTCCTCCCCAGAAATGGCATTTGTGGATTATTTGCATCTATATGAGTATGCTCATCTGATATTTTGTCCCCAGTCCATAGCAAATACTACTTTCAATACATTCTATTGAACATAGAAGGGCAGGTAGCTCAACTGAAAGGTCTTCCTTATTTTGAATTACATATGGTTCCAGAAAAACTCCATGTCAATGGTTTATTATTACATGGGACATAAAAATATGCTTTGAGATTCTTATTAAACATTTACTTTTGCTCTCCATTTTATTAAAGCACACTGATGACAGCTGATGCTAAATCTTTTTCTTATCATTTTGAGTTTCCTTAAAAGTTAGCTGAAATTTGTTTCTTGGAAGGATTCAGGGTAATGATAGATGATCCTTTAGCCTGCCTCTGCAGTTTCTGTCTCTCCAGATCACCCTGGGAGAGGCAGAAGGGACCACAGCATGGCACAGATTGTGTTGCTAAAAATTTGGAGCCCTCTGGCAGGAGGGCTATTTCTGTTTCTATCTGGAATAGCAAAATAGTATTCTAAAAGAAATGGATTCCTGGCTTCATTGATAGCTAGCGAATACCTGGAGTGTGTGGGGAGGGGGAGAAACAATAAAAGGAGACAGCTGGTGGGGGGCTCGCTGTTGCTCCCTCTAATTCTAATTTGAGGTTCATTATCTTTTATACTTTTCTAATATATAAACTTGAATAATTGATCTTTAATTTGGTTGGAGGGTTTGGCAGAAGTGGGCCTTGACAGTAGAGGTGGTTTTCTTTAGATCTTTGACACTCTGGGTTAACAGTCTTAGGGCGGGGACCAGATTTTAGACCCCATTCTAATCCCAGTGTTTTACACAGTACCCGGCACATAGTAGGTTCTCAATAAAATAATTGCTGGAGGAATGCAAGAAGTGCCTGGACTCTAGGAGATCTGCTTCTTCAGTTTTTAGCAAACCTTGCCAAGATGTGTAGTCAGTAAGTCTGGCTTTTGGGAGGGAGGGCAGGGGAAGGGACAGGGAGTGGGGGATGGAATAATTAATTCTCCGCCCTCCTGGGCTCTGAGGTCCCCTGAGTCTTGGATCTTGCTCACCCTGCACCAGACGGCAGCATTTCCCATGGCATAGATTTGCTGTCCTGAAGTGTGAGGCAGTGAGGCACTGCTGGGTGTCCTGGGCCCTGGGGAAGCTCGGCCTCATTTAGTCACTGACCAGTAGAAACCCATCCACATGAGAGATACCTTCTGTGGGCGTGAACTGCTCCTGATTTCGATGAGAATGGAGCTGCATGCCTGTGGTTTGTGCACATGTCAGAGCCATCAGTGAATGCATCCCGTGAAAGTGCATCCCCAGGATTGAAGTGTCTCGCCTACCTGCCCCAGCCGGCTGGCCTTTGATGGAGCTGTGTCGGGCAAGGCAAAGCAGAGGGGCCCCCAGGCTGCATTTGTGCTGAGTGTGTGAAGACAGCTCCTCTGAACCTTCCTTTTGTGTGACTCCGTAGGATTGTGGTTTTGTTTGAAAGCTCCTGTTCATAGAAGAGAAGCCAGCGGAGAAAGCCTTTTTTTGCTTTCTTTCTCCTCCTCTCTCTTTTTTCCCCTTTGCAATATGTTTACTTTCACTGTCGCCTGGGATTTCTTCGCCTTGGTTGAATGTATTGAAAGATTATACCCTTTATTTCCAGACTTCTTGGGTTACCCCTTTGTAGTTCACTTGATTAGACTGAATGTAAAATACTCTTGTATTATCATTTTAATCTAATTGTAAACACAGTGGGTGCTCACTTCAGAAAAATTTAGGAAGTACAGAAGAAAAACAATCTTTCATTAACCTACCACCCAGAGGCAATGGGGACTTTCTTCTGTAGATTACAGAATATATATTAAAAAATTAGTTGAGGTCACATCATGGGTTTTGTATCTTGTTTGATGGACAATATGTGTTTTAGACAAGTGCATCATTATAGTGACAAGTTATTAAGTTTAAAGACAGACAATTTAACCACAACTGTTTAAATTTATAGAGTTGCATTCACCTCTCTGCTCTTGCCCCCAGCCCCTTTGCAGGCTATCAGTCTGCAATGGTGCTGCTTTTTTTTCACCCCCTGCACATACTTAATTTTAAATTAAAGAATCTTTCTGCTGGTACATGAAATGAGTTTGGATCACACTAGTTTGTAGGGGCTGTTCTTATGTTATCTATCTGAAACTTCCTTTGAAAAGATGTCAGAAGGGCCTCAAATATAAGACTGTTATGAATCCTGGAAATAGCACTAAATAACCCAAGGATAAGACGTTTCCAGCATGGGGTGTCTCCTTGGCAGTTTAAATGTTTGCGCCTCAATGGGGAGTTCCATAGCTGCATGAAGATGAGACAGATACACTTAGGCAATTTCCTTTGACAGTTACAGCCACTGCCCAGGAGTCCCCATTTCTCTGCCTCTGAAATCGGAGTGGTGATCAGGCACTGGAGAGAGAGTGGTTGGGGAATTTCTGATGGGGCAGGGGTGAGGGACTCCACCCTCCTGCAAAGGTGGCTGCTGTTTGTATTTATCTGGATGAAAAGTCATTTTGCTTATGACGAGCTCTATCAGCAACAGCCATTTAAAAACAGGAAATCAAAGGCTTACAAGCACGGGCACCACCCTTTCCCTTCTTAAATCCACTAAAGGGACAAACCTCTTCTTAATCTGTTAGTAAGAAAGACTCTTGAAAGTCGCGACCACTTGTAAGGTCAGATTCTGAGCAAACCCGGAAGTTGTTTTACATACTCATTTTCTCTTTTTGTTTTTCTTCTCTTGAATTTTGAGTCCCCATCTTTATCCCAAGTGAAGAGAGAGGCATTTCATCTTAGGAGCTCATTGAGTGATCTGATCTGTCCATTAAAAAATCCCGGAGTTTGTAATGTGGTGTATTTTAGATCAGATATGACTGGTCAAAACTTGAAAGCAGAGTTGCTCTTTCTTTCTCTGTTTCTCTTTGCCCTCTACTCTGGGTCGTGTATTGTTCTAGGCACTGGGGGTATAACAAAACATGACTTCTGCCCTCATGGAACTTAGATTCTAGTGGGCTAGGCGGACATCAAGCCAAGGCAGAAGTCACATGTCTGGCATGTCAGATGGTGTGCAGAGAGAAGAACAAAGCAGAGGAGATGAATGAGGGCTGTGGGAGGCCAGGGTTGCAATTGAATATAGAGGTAATTATGGGATGTCCCTGATATGATGACACTGGAGAACAGAGATCTGGCCATGTGGCCACCCAGTCCCAGGCAGAATGTTCCAGGCAGAGAATAGCACAAGTCTAATCCCCGAGGGAGGCAGGACCCTACATGGCAAGCAGCTCTGAGTTTGTGGAGCAGAAGGAGGGAGCAGTTAAGATGATGAGGTGGGGAGACTGTGTGGACCTTGGTCTTGACTGGGACGGGATGGGAAGCCCTGGAAGAGTTTTCTCCTGGAGGAGGGGTCACAGAGCAGGGGTGGACATGCTGGAGCCTTTGTCTTGCAATTTTGTGTTTATCTTAAGGCAGCCATAGTGCCCTTTGGTGAAGTGGTTACCCTGTAAATCCCACTTTCCCACCATCAACCCCCCAAACTAGATCACCCCTGTTTTCCATTTTTTAAAGCAGTAATGTATGAATCAGAAAAAAAGATTTGACAAAAATTGTAACTGTGCTTGTGTTGGGAAATTCTTCAAATATTCAGGGTACGATCCATGGCGTTCGTAGATAAAAACAACCACAAATGGCCCCTGACTTGCACAGGCATTCAAGAAAACTGGAGACTGAATGGGTTGATGATTTGGGAGTGAAAGACCAGGGTCCCTGTGTGGGGACCCCCTACTGCCTAACCCCATGAACTATTATATTGTATCAATTTTAAGATACTCATTTTTTTTTCACATTTTCCTATTTGTAAAAATTTGTGTTGTAATCGATAGTGTCCTGATGCTGTGCCGACCTTTACCGAGGAGCTTTTTTTCCTTAGTGGTCCGTCAAGTGGTGGTATGTCTTACAGCTGATGCCCTCGGACCTGCTCCTGTAAATTGTGAAGTGCCTTCTGTAAACCATGGCACACTGTAACCTCAGTAAGGTGATGAAAAATGGCACTCCTGCAAGACTCAGGCTCCAACTGAGGGCCTGGAGGTACCTGATCAGCCCTGATCACCTGCTTTGTAAAGGCTTTGCCAGCATGCAGGCCTTTAAGTTTTTCCTGCCCTCCCTGGGAAATGTGCACTCTTTTCAGAGCCTTAGGGCTTGCAGTCAGTCTCTCTCTCTCTTTGGTTAACTGATGAGGTTGGTAAGTGTCAGAATGGGAATGTGGGAAAGTAAGTTATTTAACATGGGGCTCGAGCCTGGAAGTTCACGGAGAAATAGACATGGATGTTTCTTGGGGAAAGTGTCACCAGTGTGGATTTCTTTCAAGGCCGTTGAGGTCCCATGATCCTCGAGCATTTCTTTTCCCTAGCCTTTTTAGAAATGCGTTGTAGTTGGTTGTTTACTTGTACATCTTCCTCTTTTGAGAAACCTGTGCCATGTTCCTCTTTATAGCCTCTGAGTTTGGTCCAGAGATGCTTAGGAAACATTTAGTAAGTAAATAAGTGATTGGCCAAGATGCCTCTTCTGCCCCCACCCACATCCCACTAATATGAATAGAGTCCAAAGGGGAGAGCCAGCTTGGCTTACTGTGTCCAAACAGCTTCTGATATGGTCTGTTTCATTTACCTCCCAAAACTCTTTGCTCCTGGTTTGCTAGGATTCAGTCAGGCTTCAGGGCAGGAACTAGAAAGCGGTCTAGGTATTTTAGGCAGAAAGGTATTTAATGGAGGGAATCTGGTGCTTATAAAATTGATGAGAAGGCTGGAGGCATAGGGCTCTTGGCTGGGCCTCCAGAAATGGGTCCCAGCTAATCGTGGTAGTGTCTGTAATAACTTACAAGCACATATTGACATGACTGCTCAAAAAAAAAAAACTGACCCACCAAGCTTGCTACTACTTTCAAGACCATTTCTGGAACCACTGAATCCAAGAACAAACTAATGACACTGGGAATGGGGCATCAGAAATCCTGATTCCAGAATTGGAATGTTCTCCACTATAGTCACCTCTTGACACCCAGAAAGCCTTTTCATGAAGCACGGTGGCCCCTTTCATGCTGTTGCAAAAAGCCTTCACATCCACATCACCACGTCTGTCAGTAGGAAGACAACCCAGAAGGCGGGAAGGGGGCCTTTAGCTCATGGCTTCTTTCTAAATCTTGAGTGAGTGCTTCTATTTCGGGGAACCAAATTCACATTCAGAACCCTGGTTTCAAGAAAGCCTGGGAAACACAGCTTTTAAATTAACAGCCTCTGCCATGTAGAAAGGCCTTCTAGAAGGGGGTGGAATGCATGATGAACAAACATCCAGAGTACTCACCACACCCTATTGGTAAAACATATTTGAGCAGATATCCCCCATATATTTTGCTTATGGAAAATTTATACACATTACTCCCATTATCCAAATATGTAGAATAAGGATATTTATAACTTTCAACAATAGTGATTGTCAATCCACATGTTCTTTATCATCTGGATAATTCTGTTAACTGACTCCTTGTCAGTTCTGATTCTCTCATCCTTTTTGCCTTGTAATGTGGCATACAAGACTCAGGGAAAGAGAGGAAGGCCATTTTCTTGTGTGTATGCGTTGTGAATATTATGTCCAAGCTGTGGTTTCTTGGCTGGGATCTCTTTAAGCTTCTATGCCATTTTGTGAAGATTAGTTTAGGTGACAGTAGACAGTCATATCTGTAAATCTACTTACGATTCAGCTGTAAATGATGGCTCATTGAAATATGCTGAGCGTAGTGGGATTATTGAGTTTCTTCACCTTGTGACTTTCCTCCTCGGGATATCTGAGTTTCATAAACAGCATGGAACTTGGTATGACAAGTTAGATTTGGGTGTTTGTTTCAATTCATATTTAACATGAATCTGTATTTTTAACATTAAGTTTCTTTTTCTAGAGTCAATGAAAATGGAAGGCCTGATGTTTCCTATTCAGGCCCCTTTGTGGCAGAGTGCACGTCCACTAGGCTTTGGAACCCAAGGTGTAGACTTGTCTTGAATGTAGCTGGGTGATTGGCAGGCCTGCCACAGTCAACTTTGGGTACAAGGACAGTGTTAACCCAGGGCTAGTTCTAGCAGGGGTGAGTCAGAGTTTGGCTTTAGATAAATAGTATGGGCAGGACTGATACTTACAGGATCACTGGAGCTTAACTCTAACTCAGATAGATATGGATTAGACATGAAGAAACCTGGTAATGTAAGTGTTTAAGTCCTTATCAATCTCTGGCTTAAGCGGTTATCTTAAAAGCCTTGTGAAAAAAGAAAAGAAAAAAAAAAACCCACAAAGGCAACGCAAATGAAATAGGCTGGTGGCTGGGTTTCTGTTAGAAACTGTTAACTTCAAAGAATCCCGGAAGAGGCACAACACAAAGGCCCCTCTGAGGTGGTGGTGTAATGGGACTCATTACATTTCTTAACAGTTGACATAGTTTACCTTTAATGCCATTGTTCATGGTCATTCACTCTGGTGCAGAAAAGCACAGAATTTGCAGTCCAGAGACCAGTGTCAGGCCTTGGCTGTCCACTATATCCATTTGACATCACTGAAGAGATTTTTGTTGAATCCTTGTTGAGTTAGGCTCTGTTCTCGGTGCTGGACATTCAGCAGGGACAAGGGACAAAAGTTCATGTCCTCGTGGTACATCCGATGGGGCGGAGACATAATATAAACAAATGCATGTTTAAACCATAAATATGTTTGATGGTGACAAGTGCTACAGAGGAAAAATAAAGCCAGAAAGGGGGATGTGAAATAGAAGCAATGAGGGGACTGCTCTTTGAAATAAAGTGGTCAGGGAAGGCTCCCTGAGGAGGGGGCGTTAAAGATGGAGGGAGATACGGGCCCAAGAGGCAGGAGCTGAAGAAGAAATACAGATATTTATTGGATATTATTTATCGAAGGCTGACATGGGTCAGGTGTTTAATACGTATTATTCCTTACAGGAATCTGACATGGTCCACCTGTTATAATCACCATCTTACAAGAGTTGGGGGGAGACCGAGCTTACACAGGGAGGAGCTGATGACACTAGAATTTAAACGTGGCTGTCTGACTCTGTGGCTCTGAATGTCTAGTAGGGGCTCTCAGTTGGGGGTACTCTCTGCCTCCCCTGTTTGGAAATGTGTAGTGATGCTCATTTGGCCTGAGGATTGATGACGTCAGTTTAGTGGTCAGGGCCAAGGATGATAGACATCCCGCACAGGGTGGGATCTTTCTGCCCATCAAATAGTCATCCTAACCAAGGGCTGATGGTGCTTCTCCTGGAGAAATACCTTAAGACTCTTCATGCTTAACAGCATCTGGCGAGGTACCTGGCCACCCTCCATGGCTTGGGAAAGTGCCCAGCATGCTGTAGGGGCTTAATAATCGATCGAATGAGTGACTGAGTGAAAGTCACAAACTCAGAGATTTGGTCCACCTCATTTGCCAAGTGAAGGTAGTAATAGGACCTCTCTTATGTGGTGGTGGTGAGGATTCAATGACAAATGAAATGTGATAAAGACATTGAAAGTGGATGAAAGGTATATGTGTATTGTTAAAATAAATGCACTGTGGTTCCTCATCCTAAGATTTTAATCTTCATGTTTACAACAGTGCTGTTAGATTTCATTCTGCTTGAAACCTGAGCGAACGTTTATCTGTTTCATAGGTGTGACCTACACCGTAAGGTTTGCTGAAAGTGTCGTGCTCCTAGAGTCCCACAATACCTTCCTTCTATACACACTGACCCGCCGCCTGCTGTGCTGGCCTTGTCCCTGCCTCGGTGTAGTGGTGTAGTGGTGTAGTGGTGTAGTGGTGTTGTGGTGTAGTGGTGTAGTGGTGTTGTGTTTTGCAAAAGCAGAATTTATCTGGTGAAAAATCAGCTTTGTAGTTTCATGCTGAATGCAAAGGCCATAGCTCCCCCCTACCCCTGGTTATGCCCATAATTACCCATTGAGTTCCCATTAGCTTTGAATAGTGACACTTGAAAAACAACATGGGACACCTGTCAATGCCATTTCTGAAGCTGAACTCGGAGGTGGATGAGAGTCATTTCAGAACGATAACCGTTGGGTAGCAGCAGCCCTTACAGGAGCTGGGGATGGGGCACATTGCCTGGGACAGAATTGATTGGCCACTGTCTCCACGTTTGAGCCTGTGTTGTGCAGACGAGGACTTTATGGGTTATTCTTGAACAGGGACCAGTCAGCCCCACTCTTAACCTATTAGCCGGGAGCTTCCTCTGGTGCATGGTGCTCAGCAGGGCAGAGGTCTGTTTCTGAGCATCGTCACCGGAGCGGGTCCTGAAATTTAGTCTCAAGACTGTAATCTGGATTTGGGTGAGGTGCAGAGTTCTTCAGCCTGAGACCGAGGGCCTATCTGACGTTCTTCCTCTCCACCTCTGGTCCCTCGAGACAGTCCCTGCCGGGCTTGATACTTAAGTGTGAGTGGAGGAGTCTGTCAACGCTAGTGATTCTTTCAAGTTGAAAAGTATCTTTTAAACCATGCAGCTCTGCTGGTGAACTTTCCTCCTCCCTTCATTGATGTGGACCAGCAGTTTTCTCAGCTGGGGACAATTCTGTTCCCTTCTCTCCCCTACTGCGGGGGCCATCTGGCCATGTCTGGAGACAGTTTGGTTGTCACAGCTGCAGAGGTGGGTCCTACTGGCGTCTAATGGGCAGAGGCCATGGATGCCAATAAACATCCTACTATACACAAGACAGGCCCCCACAACAAAGATTATTCTGGCTCAGAATGTCAGTAGTTGTAAAAACCCGTGTTTAGACTTCATATTTTTCAGATACTTTCCTAAAAATAGCACTAATGAGTACGATCACTTAGTGATGCTGTGCATCAGACAGTATGCCAACGGCTGTACTTGGATGGTCTTCACCATGACCTGGTGAGGGTGGGCGTTTACCAGCCCCATTGTACAGATGAGGAAACTGAGGCTCAGAGAGGGTAAGGAGCTTGCCTGAGGTCACAGAGCTGGAAAGTTGGAACAGGACCCTGGCTTGGGTCTGACACCAAAGACTATAGTGTTCATTTCAGCAGTGTATCCCATCTACATGTTCTTGGTTTTTAGCTAATTAAGTCAAGAAGTAATTATTTTATAAGGGCCTTAAGCTCAGCATAGATGCTCAGTGGGACCTTCAGTGATAGCCCCTTCTCTTCTTACCCTCCACTCTATCCCCTGGTGAGCTCATTCCCCCTTGGGGCCGGCACTGTATCAGCTGTGTTCAGATGACACTCACCTCTCTTCAACTTGGATGTGTCTTGAGGTGAAAGTCCAGTTCATATGTTACCTCCTGTGTGAAACCAGAATGCAGAGTAAGGGGTTGGGTGTCCCATGGTCCTTCATGTGTGCACACGTCTGTTGTGACAAGTGCTGGTATGCCGGCTCATCCAGAGCAGGCCGTGTCTTGTTTGCCACAGTATCTCAGCACCTAAATTAGAGCCTGGTAATAGGAGTTGTCTTACTCTGGCTGGGCTGCTGCAACAAAAATCCCACAAGACTGGGTGCTTCTGAGAAAAAGAAATGTTCACATGTTGATATAGGGAAGTCGTTCTGGCTTGTACATGAATTCACTTGAACTTTATGCTAACCAAAACAGCCTGTTTGCAGCCTAGCAAACATACATTGTGCATCTGCTTTAATTATTAAAGAAAAGGGCACATTGACCAGAAGTAAAGAATGACCATGTTAAAAATAAAGATTAAATGCCCCTCTTCCCAAGACGCCAATGCTGGTCCTCCCTTGATGATAAGACTCCCTTCCCAGGTGCCAAGGCCACAGTGTACGTGCTGTACGTGCACGCACTGCTCTGGTGTTTTTGAAACCGTGAAGGAAGGTATCCCTGACTTGTTCAATGTTCTTTGTTCTGACAAGATATAAAGCTGTGCTGAAAACCCTGCTTCTCCAGAGAAGTTTCTCAGAGTAATCTGGGAAGCTGGCTTCCGGGTTAGTCCTCAGTTTGGCTCAAATAAAACTCTTTTTTATTCTTATTATTGATTGTTTATTGTTTATTTTCGTTGACACTTACAAACAACAGACATTCCTTTCTTGCAGCTCTGGAAGCTGGAAGTCTGAGATCAGGGTGCCAGCATGGTTGGGCGAGGGCCCTCTTCTGAGTGGCAGACTTCTCATTGAATCTCCACATGGCCATGGGGCAGGGGAGCTCTCTGGGATCTCTTTTATAAAGGCACTAATCCCACTCGTGAGAGCTCTGCCCTTGTAACCTAACCGCCTCCTGAAGGTCCCACCTCCTGATACTGTCACCTTGGGTACTAGGTTATCAACATATGAATTTGGAGCCGGGTGGGGAATAACACAAATATTTAGACCATAGCAGTAGTCACTTCGTAAATATTTATTGAAAGAATGAATACACTAATGGTAACTGGCCACCCAGAAGAAAATCCCCCTTATGGGGATGGCAGATATGGAATCTTCAGCTATTTCCTTGCCGATCTGATTTCAAATTTGAGTCTACAGTGAGTAAGAGAGCAAAGAGCAACTCATTCAGCACCATCGCTAGATGTAGACACAGCCAAATGGTGAACAACTCTAGAAGATGTGGTTATTATAGTAACCAGTGTGCCCTGGGAGGGGAGTCTGCTGACTCAGCTAGGAATGCCCTTCTAGGGCAGCGCTGCCCAATAGAAAATGCTGTCAGCTCCATAAGGAACCCTAAATTGTCTGGTAGCCACATTAAAAAAGTAAAAAGGAACAGATGAAGTTAATATCAAAAATATTATCATGTTAAGAAGCAATACATGTTAAAAATTATTGAGATATTTTGCATCGCTTTTTTTGTACTGGGTCTTTGGAAACCCAGTGTATATTTTACATTTACAGCACGCCTCAATTCAGACCAGCCACATTTCAAAATGCTCAATAGCCATGTGTGGCTGGTGGCTACCATATTGGATAGTGCAGCTCTGAAGCATTGAAGAACTTTTTATGCATTGGATTAGAGTTTTTTGGTTTACTTTTTCTTCTTTTTTTGCCCCTTCCCCCTTTTTTTCAGCATGATGCATTCTTCCCCAGGTTTAAGCTATACCCTTTGAGAAGACTGTTGACTCTCTTAGGACTCAAGGTGTTAAGTAAGAGCTATCTGTTGTGGCGTCAGATGTATATAGCTAATTTCAGGCCTCTAAGGTCTCTTTAGAGTCTCTTGGCTAATCAGTTGCCATCTGAAGTTTGACCCTCCAATGAGATCCTAACAGAGTCTCTAATGTAGAGAGAGAAACTATCAACTTCCTTCTACAGAGGCAGTGGAAACTCGGTGGAGTTCAGGGAATTGCTTAAATTTGCTTTAAAATGGTTCTAATGCAGAGATTTGAGTGCAAAGACTGGGCCGAGGAAGATTCATTCTGTTGGGGTGGACAGAAGCACGTGTGATTGACTGTTGTAGGGGGCCACACGTAACTGGGGTTACAAAGAGAGACAGACTGCTAAGGAAGGGGTGGGGTGATTGATTTAGGGAGGGGCGTGGAGGAAGACTCCACAGGACAGGTGATGTTTGCACTGGGCCCCGAAGGATGGGTAGAGATTTGCCAGGGGGACATGGAGGAAGGAGAAGAGAGACACTCCAGGTAAGGGTACCTGTCAGAGTTAAGGCAGGGCGGGAAGGAGAGTGATGCCTGGAGGCCGCGGAATGGAGAGGTGGGTGGGCAGCCGACCTGGAGGGCTCTGAGTGCTCTGAAGTTTGAATTTTATTCTTGGGCCCAGGGAGCCATAGGAGGTTTAGGGTCTCTTGTCTTTCAGATGATGAAGATTAAGCTCAATTTCATGAAACACTCTTGTTTCATTAGAAGGGCAGAGGTTTTCAACTCACTTGCTCACAATGAACTTGGAACCATTTTGAAATGGTTTCTATTATTATCATTTAATGGAGGCTAAGAAGATTATTCATGAATGTCTAAAGTGCAAAGTAGGAACTAGCTTAAAAGCACTCTGTGATGGGGCTTAAAACCCCGCTGTCTGCACTACTTGCACCAAAATTAGAGGCCGTGGAGGTTAAATTGCAGTCTCTCCGTTGTTCATGGGGCCCTAGGCTCACCCTCAGAGGCCCTGGGGGGAGTGGCAGGAGAAAGGAAGAGTGTGTAAATAGTTGCAGGAGGAGAATTTCTCGCTTCAGTGTGAGCTCTCGGGTCTGTCTGGGGTCAGGTTGCAGCTGTGGGCAGCCGTGGAGATGAGCCGGGTAGACTGGACCAAAGTCAGCCACTTCCTCCTGGGAACCCAGACCCCGAGCTTTAAGGCCCCAGGAGACGCGTCCCCAGCACCGTGTGTGGGGTCTGATCTCATTGTCTCCCTGAAAGCTGCCGCCCTGTGTAATCTGCTATGAAAAGGCTGCCTCTTTGGAGTCCGGGCTCCTGGGCTGTGGGAGAGAGGATGGGTTAATTGTAGAGCTCACACACAATGTGAAAAGGCATCTCTGGCTTTCAGAGTCACTTCTAGGGGGCATTGTGCTAGGCACAAAGCTGAGGGTCCCCTTCGTTTTCCCTGCTAGCCCGGAGCACTCGACACCTGATGGTAAATATGCTAGAGCTGGTTTCCTCATTGGGAAATCTCACCACCTTTGATCTCCCGTTTTCTCCCCGTTAAGACAACAGCACACAGGCAGAACTCTCCCAAAGGCTTAATTAAAAAACCAGAAAGTACCATAATGGCATCACAGATGTGCAGCATTTTGTAAGGGGTCATGTGGCCATGTAAACTACAGGGGTTTCTGGATTTACACTTGCCGATCTGTTAAGGATTTGGGGATTAGGGATTGGAAGGTCTAATTAAGACACTACCTGTTATTGAGGGTCTATGCAAAAGTATTGGAATCTAGCTTACTTTGAAGATGGAAGGGTTAGATCATGAATCCTTTAAGAGCCAAGGTTTTCTGGTACCTAAGGGCTCGCTGTATAATTTTGCTGTTCAAAAATGGAAGTACAGGTTTAAAATCAGAAATGGAACTGGCAATTTTTTAGTCACCTGTAATAAAACAGCTTTTACTGGGAAAGCGTGAACCATTCTATGAAAGACAATTATGTGCTTAAAGATACTAACTGGTAACGGTGGCCTTGCTCATTTTGGGGTAATCCATTTAATTCAGGAGGGGAGTGGCTGGGGGCTCTTTTCCTACAGGATTCCGGAGAGAATTCTTTTGAGGCTTGTGCAGCCTTTGTTTCCTGTGTCTGTAAAAGCAAATTGAGAATTTAAAAATAAATACGGGCCTGATAGCAAATGCCTTCCTGCAAATGGGATTCGAGCAACGTGAAGGATGTTGTCATTGGAAAGTCACAGCGACATTCCTCCTTTATTTTCATAGGAAATAAAAGAATCATGGGTTCAGAGTGCTGAGGTCTCAGCCTGTAAGCCTTGGCTTTGATTCGTTCTAAAACACGGGTAACCCTGCCAAGAAGCAGAGGTGCAGTTAAGGAGAAAGGGCGCTGGGTAGGGGGTCTGGTCCCCGTTCATCTAGGGGCCCTCTCACCTGTTACTAATGAATGTAGACGTTGGCAGTTTTCAAACTGCTCCTCCAATCCCAAAGCAGAAAACTTAATATCAAGGAAGGTTCCAGTAACCCCACCCTCCTCAGAGTGGCTCTGTGCTTATCTGTTTTATATTTTGAGGTTCTGAGTAAAATTTTGTTAGGAGAAAGTGTTTCAAGGCTAAAACCACCACCAACTTTGCAGTTGACTGCCGGGACTATTTCTAAGTCTGTTTCTCCCAACTCAGATTTTATTCTGTTAGCAGTTCTCAAAATTGATACACATTTACAGTTAGAGTTAAATCACAAGTGACGTGAATAATGACCATTAATCCAGTATGATCAGGTTGACCTCTTTCCACCCCTCCATCCATAACTCAAACATTTATTGACCAAAACATTCATCTGACTACAGAGACAAATCTAAATAAGACTTAGTTCCTGCATTCAGATAACTTGCCATTTAGCAAGTGGTGACAGACTCGTAATTGTGAGCTGGAAAGCTTTTCAGTAACAGCTATGGGCCACTAGAAAAAGAAGAGTAATTAATTTAGGGGAGGTCAGGGAACTTCACAGAGGAAGAACATCTGAGCTGGACCACAGTCATTTATTCAGTTATTCAACAAGCATTTATTGAATGCCTACCATGTGTGCCAGGACCCTTCCAAGTGCTAAGGAAACAGCAGGGGACGAAACAGACAAAAATCCCTGTCTCAATGGAGCTGACATTTCTTGGCATACAATTTATAAAGTGTCAAGTTTGGCAACACCGTTGGCTCCTTCTCCACCTTTGCCCCCTCCCCTGCCCTGCAGTATCAGAATAAAGCAATGGTTTGTGTGTGTGTGTGTATGTATATATATGTATATGTATATATATGTGTGTGTGTGTGTGTGTGTGTATATATATATATATATATATACTATATATATATATATATATATACATATATATATATATATATTTCAGATTATAAATTAAATTCCAGCATAATACAGAGAATTTTGAAAAAGATGAAAGCCACTTCCAAAAGAGTCACCCCTGATCCTCCCAGCCTCTGGGTAACCTCTAGTCTGTTTTCCTATGCATCCATACAAATATCTCTATTATCTATCTCTATGTATTTACAAAGATGCATATATTATAGTGTGTCTTGCTTTTGTCACTTAGTATTGAATCATAAGTATTTTCTCATGTCATCCCATTTTCTTTGAAAACACTATAATATTCCATCGTATGAATATGTCATCACATGGATGTAATTTAGTCACTCTCTTTTGTTGAACATTTACAAAAAAGATTTTCCCTTTTAAAAAATGGCCATGGTTCACCTTTCTGTACATAAAGCTTTGTCTGAGTTTCTTAATGTCTCTTTGAAATAAATTTCCAAAGGGGAATGCCCACGTTATAAACTGTGGGAGGCTCTTGGTAGGTGTAGCTAAACTGTTTTCTAGAAGGTTGCATCTATTTCTGCTCCAGCAGGCAGTGCAGGAATGTGTTGGTCTGCCTGATGGTAGCCGGTTTGATTTGGCCGCCGTCCAGATTACTAACAGAGCCTCCCTCAAACTCAGCATGGATGCTCTTGTTTAGTTTTTGGTCCACACCAGATAACGGGCTTCCGGAGAGCACAGAGCGTGTCCCTAGTGCCTGCCCTGTCACAGACTTTGAATATGTGCTTGCATGTCTGAACGAGTAAGCCGCAAAGGTGAGGAAGTTTCAGCCGACAGGGGAAGAGAATAGAACTTCTGCACCTTATCAGTGGACTTTCAGGAAGAGGGAAACCCGTCAATACACAAGTGCTTGTCTGAAAGCCACCTTCACAATCCTGATACATATCTTAGAGGCCTGTAAATCATCCTCAGGGTTGAAATTCATTTAAAAGATAACGCCTGGACTGCTGACTCCCTGAGCGTCCTTTATGTGTGTTAAATCTAGCGAGGGAGGCACTCAGTTTTAGGTGGGACTCAGAGATGTTTTGTAATTAACTTAAGGTAACACAGCACAGTGGTCTAAATCTTTGTGACCTCCCCAAATTCATATGTTGAAATCCTAACCCCTAGAGGTGATGGTATCAGGAGGAGGGAGCCTGGGGGGTGCTTAGGTCATGGGGTGGAGCCCTCGTGAATGGAATTAGTGCACTTATACAAGAGGCATCAGGGAGCTCCCAGCCGCTTCCACCACATGTGGGCACAGAGAGAAGGTGCCAGCTATGAATCAGAAAGAGGGCCCTCCTCTGACCATGCTGGCCCCTTGATCTCAGACTTCCAACTCCCAGAACTGTGAGAAATTGATTTCTGCTGTTTTGAAGCCACCCAGTCTGTGGGATTTTGTTGCAGTGGCCTGAAGGGACTAAGACACAAGACTGGTGAGTGATAGAGCTGCGATTTCCTGGTCTGTTGGACTTCGGATGCTCTCCTAAGAACCTAACTTCTGTGTGCAAAGCATGGGCTAGTGTCTCTGTGAAAACCTCCTGTCTGTGGTTGAGGAGGAAAAGTGGATACCAGGGCGATCCGTGAGCTGGAAGGAGAACAGAGTTGTTCTACAGTGGCTAAGATGTAATCAACCATAGATCAAGAGGCATTGTGTACCCGATGGTTCCCCACCAACAGTGAGGAAGGATTTTGTGTAGTGACCAGGATCGAGACATTGTGGCACTGTGGAGCAATTCCTTACATGCTTAGCACCACTCTCAGGAGTGTGCTGGTTAGCAGCGCCTGGAGAAGGAAACCTTTCCCTGGGAAGATGACGCTCCCAGGGTAGGGGAACAGGCTCCCCTAAACAGGAAGCGGGAGTGGAGGGGGTGGGGAGAGAAAACCAAAACCAAACCCAACACATGACTATATCTTTCCTTTTGCAAAAGTGAAAGATACTGCTGCTGTTCACACACACACACACACACACACAGAGCAGATGGGGGCTTCTCGTGTACTGTCTGCATTGCCTCTGCCTTCAAAGAGTAGGCCTAGATATAGTTAATCATTCCTTTTTCTTGGATATTTTAAAACACAATCCCCCCTCCTTTTTTTTAAAGCCACAATAACCATTTTTATACATTAATTTTTGAGTTTTGTATTACTTCTTTGAAATAAGAATGGAAAGTAATTTATTCCTGCTATTAGAAAGAGACTTGGTGTCGGCCACTCTGGTGGCAGCACCAAGGGGTGGCTTAGGGCAAACTGGGCCCCCCATAATTTCCACCAGCCCACACCAGGTCTCCCCAAAATGCACACTAAGGAAAAATGCAGTGTTTGCTATGCAGGTGCAGTGCCTGGCCCCGCTCCTCCTCCAGAGTCTCCCCACAGCCTTTTTACCTCCAAACTCTGGAGCTGTCATAGTTCCTCTCCCCGTATTCCTTTTACATACGCCCTGACTTTCCGTCAATGTGGCACTTAGTGGTAGAAGCAGATGAGGAGGAAGTGAGAATAAGTCTAAAATAGCCAGCTATTAGGTTTCCTGTTAAATAGGATGTAGTCAATTAACTTGGGTTATCTGTGCATCGAATTCAGGCCCCCCTGCAACAGTGAGTGTGCAGAGGGCCCTGGTGGTCCCTGAGTGGGCTGAAAGCAGTTACCGGGAGCACTGGGACCCGATGACCACCTTGAGAAAAGCCACTGTGATAGAGCCCTTTGTGAAATGAAGGTGATGCCACCTGTACCCGTCAGCAGTCACAGACAATTTCAGGAGCTCCAGGCGATGGCTGGAATCACCTAGTCACTCATCATTTAGGGGCTGTTGACATGGCTGGGTTCTTAACACGCAGTGGGAGAGGCTGTGAACTGGTCCCTCTGATCTGGGAGGTTACTGAAGGGAGGTTTTTTTTTTTAAACTTTTTTTTATTGATTTATAATCATTTTACAATGTTGTGTCAAATTCCAGTGTAGAGCACAATTTTTCAGTTATACATGACCATGTATATATTCATTGTCACATTTTTTTCTCTGTGAGCTACCATAAGATCTTGTATATATTTCCCTGCGCTATACAGTATAATCTTGTTTATCTGTTCTACAATTTTGAAATCCCAGTCTATCTCTTCCCACCCCCCACCCCCTTGGCAACCACAAGTTTATATTCTATGTCTGCGAGTCTATTTCTGTTTTGTATTTATGCTTTGTTTGTTTGTTTTTTTTTTAGTTTCCACATATGAGTGATCTCATATGGTATTTTTCTTTCTCTTTCTGGCTTACTTCACTTAGAATGACATTCTCCAGGAGCATCCATGTTGCTGCAAATGGCGTTATGTTGTCGGTTTTTATGGCTGAGTAGTATTCCATTGTATAAATATACCACCTCTTCTTTATCCAGTCATCTGTTGATGGACATTTAGGCTGTTTCCATGTCTTGGCTATTGTAAACAATGCTGCTATGAACATTGGGGTGCAGGTGTCACCCTGAAGTAGGGTTCCTGAAGGGAGGTTTTTTAAAACTGGAAATGACAGATGGAAGGGGAAGGGGGAGGGCCTGGGGGTGAGGAGTGTTCAAGGGCCATGTTTCAGAAAAGTTACCCGTCTTTATGGCATTTCCAAACTTGCTGCAAGTATTTGAGGTAGTCTTAAGGTATTGGTCAGTAGTCTTTCAGATGCAAGTCTTCCTCCCCCTGGCCTCAGTCAAATTGGTTTAAGCCAAAAAGGGACTTTGTTTTGGCTCCGGGAACTGAGAAAGTCATGATGGCAGGTTTCTGGGCTCTCATCCCTTATCTCTCTCTGTGTGGTGGCAGAATGGCTCCCAGCACTGGCAGCCTCCATCTCATCCTCTCAGCAATTCCAATAGAAAGAGCACTTCTCTTTCTGAGCAGTTTCCAGAAAAGTCCTGGAGTATAAACCTCACGAGGGCAGGGATTTTTGTATTTTGTTCACGGTCATATCCCCAGATCCTAGAATAATGCTTGGCTTAATATGTGTTAAGTGAGTAAGTCTTTGGTGTGGCTGGGGTCACATGCCTAGTTCAAGAGTTGGGCTGAAAGTAGGGGAGGATGGTTCCTAGAGCAAACTGGGGTGCTGTTCCTCAGGGTGGGGCATTGGGTGCTGGACAGAAATCACCCAGCATTTGAGCTGAGCTGTCCCAAGGCTGTCAGAGCCATGTTGAGAGCATTGGAGGAGCCGCCTAGCAAAACCGAGATGAGTCCTGGGTGCAGCCTGAAACCCAGCCACCAGGGCTGGGATCCTTTAACTTCATGATGCCCTGATTGACAAGCTCAGGTAAGAGCTTCCAAGACTTATCTTGTGACCAAAATAAGAGGCTTAGAATGGGCTGTTGAAAACTTTTTGAAAAATAAGACAGCATCTGGGCATGCTCGCCCCATGTACAACTTAGGGACATATGTACCCAGATAAATGTGGCCCGGAGACATGGTCCCCATGTGGCATCATGGCTGCTTTGGCCCAGGGTCGCCCTGGGCTGCTGAAGGATTTTTTTTTTCTATGATAAATAACTGAAGCAGGAGGTGAATAATCTATAATTGGATTTAAAAGACACTTGGTACTCTTGTAGTAGGTGGTACTCTTTGGACTTTTTTTTCCCCATTTGGAAAACCTATTTGTATTAAAAGTAGTGACATGATTTTTTTTTCATTGTGTAGTTTTTTCTTTTTAAATTGAAGTATAGTTGATTTAGTTGATAGTGTTGTGTTAGTTTCTGGTGTACAGCATAGTGATTCAGTTGTACATATATATATATTCTTTTTAATTATAGGTTATTACAAGCTATTGAATATAGTTCTCTGTGCCATACAGTAGGTCCTTGTTTATCTATTTTATATATAGTAGTTTGTATCTGCTAATTCCAAACTTCTAATTTATCCCTCCACCACCACCCCCTTTCCCCTGTGGTAACCATAAGTTTGCTTTGTATGTCTGTGAATCTGTTTCTGTTTTGTAAATAAATTCATTTGTGTCATTTTTTTTTTTTAGATTACACATGCAAGTGATATGATATTTGCTTTTCTCTGTCAGACTTACTTCTCTTAGTATGTACCTAGATATATCTCTAGGTCCATCCAGGTTGCTGCAAATGGCATGATTTTATTATTTTTTATGGCTAAGTAGTATTTCACTGTGTGTATATACCACAATTTCTTTATTCAGTCATCTGTCGATGAACATTTAGGTTGCTTCCACGTCTTGGCTATTGTAAGTAGTGTGGCTATGACCGTTGGGGTGCATGTATCTTTTCAAATTAGAGTTTTCTCTGGATATGTGCCCAGGAGTGGGATTGCTAGATCATATGGTAAGCCTATTTTTAGTTTTTTAAGGAATCTCCTTACTGTTTTTCTAATGGCTGCACCAAACTGCATTCCCACTAGCAGTGTAGGAGGGTTCCCTTTTCTCCATAGCCTCTCTAGCATTTATCATTTGTGGACTTTTTAATGATGGCCATTCTAAGCAATGTGAGGTGATACCTCATTGTAGTTTTGATTTGCACTTCTCTGATAATTAGTGATATTGAGCATCTTTTTATGTGCCTATTAGCTATCTGTATGTCTTCATTGGAGAAATGTCTGTTGAGGTCTTCTGCCCATTTTTTGACTGAGTTTTTTTTTTGTTATTGAGTTGTACCAGCTGTTTGTATATTCTGGAAGTTAAGCCCTTGTCAGTCGCATTGTTGCACATATTTTCTCCCCATCTGTAGGTTGTCTTTCCATTTTGTATATGGTTTCCTTTGCTGTATAAAAGCTCGTAAGTTTAATTAGGTCCCATTAGTTTATTTTTGCTTTTATTTCTATTGCCTTGGTAGACTGACCTGGTAAAACATTGCTACGAGTTAGGTGACATGAATTTTTGATTCCATCTACCTCCTGTGGTCCATATGTTTCTCAGATAAGCTGTTCAGGGCTGATGCAGTGATGCCCTGATGCTGGAGGCCCACACGCCCTCCATCGTGCTGCTCCACTCTGCCTGTGTCGTGATCTTCATCCACCTGTGGAAGCTGGCTCACCTCCATGCCTGCCTCCTGCCAGTGGGTGTGAGGAGCTCCGCCGTCACCCCAGAGGGCGAACACAGCACATCTAACACCCAGCCCTGACTCGGGGTCATTCGGCTTGTGTGCAGATGTGACAGCAGTAAGATGACTGAGTTTAGCCTTTCTCTGCCGAGAGAAGACCGACGCAGGCACCTTGTCGTGCTCCCATCCATTGTCGGAATTGGGAGCTTGGGTTCAGATCCAGAGCTTGGTCTTTAAGGTTGCACAGCACTTTTATGATTGGGGGGCTCACCATGAGTGCGTGAGCTGCAAATGGAAACGGTGGGACAATGAAAAGGCCCCTGACCGCAGACTTCCTGCTGGCCTCCCTCCCTCCTTCGTCGGGTGCACCCCGGGTTGTAATTACCGAAACGCTATTTTTAGGGGTCAGGGCGATCTAAGGTGAATTGGGTCTTTGCACAGCTTGTCTTGGCTTGAGGCTGGAGCATAAATCATCATGCAGCTCTGTGTGTGTGTGTGTGAGTGTGTGAGTGTGTGTGTGTGTGTGTGTGTATGTGTGTGTACGTGTCTCTCCTTCCCTCCTCGCATCCTTCTCTTCTCTGCTGGGGCTTGGGTGCCTCCTGTGCCATGAGTTTCACTTTGTGGGGCTTCTCCCAGCCCATGATGCTGCAGCTACTCATTCCTGCTTGACCTTTAGATTTTTCTCTTTAGGGAAAATATGATCATTAGATGTATTCTCGAGCAGATGTATTTGAATCACAGGCTGTCTTCCCACCTCCCTTCACATCCATGGGAGAAAAGTGTTTTAAAGTCAGCGTACATTTTTAAAAAATACTACAGAAATGAATACTAGATGAGAGGACCATGATACGGCGAATGGCCGTTCAGGTGAGAGTCCTTGCTTTTGGAAATGATGACTTCAGCTTTTGGGGGGTCTGGCTTTTGGCCTGTTGGCAACATGAATCGGCTGGACTGTGGGGTTCATGAGCCAGAGCCCAGCCCTGGAGCTCGTGGCCGTCTGTGCTGGAGAGTGCGCTAGGGCCAGGCCAAGTGTAAGGGCTGCCTCTTGTGCTTCGTTCCTCTGGATGGTGAGATCGTCTGGAGGGTGTGTTCCTGGAACTTCTCAGTCACCATGGTGTGTATTCAGTGACCACACATGAAAGGCCTGACGGCCAGGGCCACTCCCCAGGACAAACTGAATCACGGACTCTCAGGACTGGAAAGAGCCCCCTAGCAAACCCAAGGGAGGAGACCCTCCCTAGGGCTGGGGAGACCCCCACTCAGGGCTCCAACTGGCTCCTGTTGTGGCGGAGATGGATTTCTGATGGAGAGGGTGTTTAAAAGCCTTGGAAGCCTGGCTAGCTTTCCACTTTGGTTATGCAAATGAGTAACAGTCCAATTTAGTAATCCAGTAGAGCTGCATCCTTACGAGTAGGCATACCCAGATCGAATTAAGACTAAACAAAAGCAAGCCAAATTTCCGGTGTGATTTTTCAAGTCTCACCTTGTTTTAGGTGAATCCATTGGTGGAGGCATTAGACTGTATAAATGAAGAACCCGGCCTTGGGTCATTTTCATTTCTGCCTGCCTAAAAATAGTCTCCTCCCCACCCCATGACTGTCAAAAATTCTAGCTTATAATGACACACTGTTACCAACAATTACTAGACTAATAATAGTGGCGTGTCTTCTTGAGTGCCCACTACAAGCTGCCCTGGGTACTTTAGAAGCAATATCTTGTTTTACAAGATTACAACAGCGTTTACCAGATTGCAGCAACTTTGGAGAGGTTCTCAGTGTCCGTATTTTACAGATGAGGAAGTTGGGCTTGGAGAAGTAGGGAAATTTCTTTCAAGGTCACGAGTGGAACTTAGATTGCTGGTTCCATTGATGCTTAAGAATCCTGTTAAAATGCGCACGGAACAGTCTGTATCAGCTTTTTATAAAAAAAAAAAGTAAATCTTCCTGGGTAACAGGTAGAGTTATAGGTCGTTTTATTATTTCCGTTTCCTTGTATGTATTCTTTGCATACTGGTAAAATCTTCAAAAAGGCATATTATCTGACAACTGAACTTTTTATGTGGGTGATTTTTTCTTTTGTAATTAGGTTAGCTAGTGAGGGGCCAGGACTTGGGGGAATCAGACTGTGCACGTGGGAATAACGTTTGAGGGAAGGAGGGGAAAGAGGCTTGTTCTGTCCCAGGAAGCAGATCTAGGTCAAGGCACCTGGGAGACTGAGGATCGCTCCTGTGGGTGTGTATGTCTGTGTGTGTGTGAGTATGTGTACACACCCAAGCCTGCTTGTTCCCCACCATGTTAGTCTGCTCGGGCTGCCACAACAAAATCCCACAAACTGCGTGGCTTCAACAACAGAAATTTCCTCCCGGTTCTGGGAGCCGGAAGGCTGAGGTCAGGGTGTCGGCAGGTTTGGCTTCCTCCGAGGCCTCTCTCCTTGGCTTGCAGATGGCCACCTTCTCCCTGTGTCCTCGCGTGGTCTTTCCTCAGTGATTTACTTCCTTTCTTGAAAAGTTCAACACAGCCAAGAGGGAGATTGGATCTAATGCTATATTTTTACTACATGTTAAGTCTTGAAACCGTTTTTGCTGAACTCGGGATCGGGGAATTTGAGAAGTAGAAACTGGTCTTCTCTCAGGCTTTGAAAAGAGAGGATAAATTCATCGCAAGAACTGACTGACATTTCAAAAAAGAAAAAAGGCTTGAGTGCGTGTGATGGGTCTGAAGAGAGAACCACTAGATCTTAGGAGTGCTTATTTGTGAGCTGTTTCCAAAATTCTAGAGCAAGATGTGAGAAATAAAATATTGACCATTGTTCAAAGGGAAAAATACAGGGTGATCTTTGGCAAAGCTTGACATTTGGCTTACACTTCCCTCATTTCTCTTACTTGTGAGCCCCTGCCGTGGACCAGCTCCTTTGCTGTATGCAGGAAAGGTCTCTTGATTTTTTTGATCTCTGTGTTAGCATCGAGCTTAGTGGACACGGTATATTAAATCATTTACTCATTTACCCAGCAAGCATCTCTGAGAGCCTGTTGCATTTAGGCATGGCTCTGAGTTCTCAAATAGTCTCTCACTGGGCACATAGCAGATGCACATACTGTTAGATTTTCTCCAGATACCTCCCTTCGTGACCACCAGAGAGAATCCTGTAATTGCCAGTCCCTTCAACCACACTCACTGCATTTGATCCTGACTTTTTTGAGAATGACCTGGGGTAGGTTGGATAGGAGAATTTAGCAAGAGCATCTAAGTAAAATCCACATGAGGAAGTCAGACAACAGTCTGAAAGAGATTTTTTAAAAACAAAAATCAGTTTACCTTAGACCCTTCCTTAAAACCCTCCAGCAGTTTCCATCGCACTTGGGATGAAATTCTGACCACCGTGTACCAGGGTCTACGAGGCTCTTCAAGACCTGGCCTTTACATGCCTTTATGACTGTTTCCTGCTACTTGTGGCCTTACTTGCCATGCTTCAGTCACATGGGTCTTCTTTCTCTCTCAAAAACTGCCTCAGGGCCTTTACACTTGCTATCCCCACTACCAAAAATGCTCTTCTTCCTGAAGTCCACCTGATTTCTATGAATCAATCTCAGCTTACACCCAGCCTTGGAGACACCTTCCCTGACCATCCGTTCTAAAGAATTCCCCTTATTACATCACCCTCTTGTTTTTTTCAAAGCTTGTATCACTCTCTGAAATTAGATTCTTTCTTCATTTCCCCTATTTTTACCCTCTTCCCGCAATCAGCATAGAGGCTGCCTGAGGGCAGAGCCTCTGTCTGCTCATCCGTCCCTGGGTATCCCTGGCATCTATCCAACTACCAGCTTGGAAGTAAGAACTCAATAAATATTATTGTTGACTCATTGAATGAATAAATCCCTGTTAATGCCCTTTGGAAGCTGTGAATAAAGAATGGAATTCCTGTTTAAAATTACACTTCGGGCTGTTGAGCTAGGCTTCTGGAACAAGACTTAGCTTGGAGATACCACCATGGGGGCCTGGATCAGTTGAACTGATGCGGTTTTATTAACAAGCATCCAGGAGGTAACTGAGGACAATTTTTAGTTGAAATCCTATGCCACACTTACCCATAATTCTCTGCTCTGCTCTCAGCCAGGTTAGATTTTCTTGACTAAAAAAAAAGTGAGCACGTGAAACCGTCATTGAAATGGTGTGTTGCAGCTCAGTGGTTTGCTGGCAACTTGTGTAGCCTCGGCTGTTCACATGCACCGGAGGGGCTTCTGATCTGTGTGTACTTCAGATCTGGTGTCTATCGACGTGACAAGATGTTTATTGCTTTGTCATCAGATGATGGATGTGGAAGAGAATGTTTCTGCCTGGAACCAGGTAGGCTTTGGGCCATTTCTTGAGCTCTTTCTTAGAAACAGGTGTTTTCAGAGGCCCCAGTCATTCCCTTAACAGATGCTTATCGAGCACACCTATTAAGTGCGAGGTACTGGGTGTACGTTGTTGAGTAACGCAGACGTGCTGACTTGTAATCCAGTGGCTTGGGACACGTACTGTGTGAGACAGGTGGAAATAACATATGCAAATATATCACCTGCTTCATAGATGGTAAAGGCGTTATTTACTCATGTGGGAGATGTGCTGGGAAAGCAGGCTTCAGGTTGGCAGCGGAGGGGCCGTTTGAAGGCCTGAGGGTGTGAGGAGCCAGTGAAGCATCCCTCCCTCGACCCCGGCGCAGCTTGACGCTGTCTGCCCAGCAGGAAGGGAAGGACAAGAGGGACTTGTACGGAGGAAGACACTTAGTCACTCGGTGTGATGCTCCCTGGGGTTTTACATGTGCAGAGATGAGCTCTTTGCCATTTGTGACCCAGCCACTGTACGAGGATTTGGGACTCCAGGCTGGTGGATAGAATTGGGCTCCTTTCCCCAGATCTCCAGTGGGGTCCCATCTGAAGGGACAGCATGGAGACGACAGAGCCTGTACCGCAAAGCAGAGACCCTTGGCTGCGGCTCCAGAGCCGCCATCACCTGTTAATGTTCCTTACAGCGGCTCTTATTTGAATGGCTCAGAGCTAACAGCTTTGAAATGCAAAAATATGGTCTCCACTTCTGAGGATGTGATAAGTGATTTGGAGGCGATTTCCCAGGGGAAGGGTTTTGTCTCCAAGCATTCCAATAGAATCCATTCTAAGTCCGAGTACTTGGAAAGTTCACTTCTCGGAACTCCTCCATCCTTATCCTCTCACTAGTGGCAGACTCCACCACTTCTCTGAGCAGTCTTGTAGGTAGCTGAGCTCTGCAAATCACCAGCGATTCTGAATAATATCTCTGAGGTGGGGTGGGGGCCAGCTGATGGACTTAAAAGGCATTGAGAGGTCATTAAAAAAAAAAACATTTAAACAATGCATTTTTTTTTGCACAGATTAAGAAAATTGGTTGTTTAAAAAAACACATATCATAAAATTTACCATTTTAGCCATTATTAGGTGTACAGGTCAGTAATGTTCAGTATATTCACATCATTGTACAATAGATCTCCCAAACTCTTTGTACCTTGAAAAACCATATCCATTAAACAATTCCCCATGGCCCCCTACTCCCAACCCCTTGCAACCACCGTTCTACTTTGTTTCTTTGAATTTCACTATTTAAATACCTTATAAAGTAGAAACATACACTGTCTATCTTGTGACTGGCTTATTTCACTTAGCATAATGTCCTCAAGTTTCGTCCATGTTGTATGTCTCAGAATTTCCTTTCTTTTTAAAGGCTGAATAATATTCCAATGTATGTATATATCACTTTTTTTTTTTTAATCCATTCATCCATCAGTGGACGTGTGGGTTGCTTCTACCTCGTGGCTATTGTGATGAGTGGTGTTATGAGCATGGGTGTGCAAATATCTCTCTGAGATCCTGCTTTCACTTCTTTGGAATAAATATCCAGAAATGGGATTGCTGGGTCATATGATAATTCTGTTTTTAATTTTTTGAGGAAACACTGTACTGTTTTTTTGTAGCAACTGCACCGTTTTATATTCTTACAGTATACAAGGATTTCGATTTCTCAACATCCTCCCCAGCACTTATTTTCTGTTTTTTGTTTTTTTTTTTTTTTTGGATAGTAGCCATCCTAATGAGTGTGAGATGGTATCTCATCATGGTTAAACAATGCAGTTTTATTACTTCTTCATGTTGTAATCAATACATAAACTGGTACTAATCTAAACTACTAGCAACTGTTTATTGAGTGTTTGTTAAGTCTTCTAAGTAACTCTCACTACCATTCTATGAGGAAGGTTCCATTTTTACCCCATTTTACAGATGAGGAAATTAAGGCTCAGAGACTTTGAGTAACTTAGCCAAGATCACACAAATAGTAAAGGCTTACGTCTGGATTTGAACCTGGCTGTCTGACTTCTAGAGAATTCTCTGCCTCCTTCTTCCTAACTAACTAAGCTGTTTAAAATTCACACCCTGAGCTGACCCATATCACAAAAGTTACAATAGATAATGAGATTCTCACTCGAGAATAAAGCTCCTTGGTGGGCTCAGGAGTTCAAAATCCCAGAATAAGGCCCATGCTTCAGTCGTCACTCAAGCGTCCTGTGGGAGCCCAAAGCTGGGACCCCATGAAAGGAGGCCAAGCCTCCTAAGCCCTTGACTTGTCAAAGACTCTGTGCCTTTTTAGCCTGAATTCCCTTAAGTCTTGAGTAAATAATAGAAGAACTGAGGCAAGAGACATAATTTTAAATGTTTCTTTCATGACAGTATTCACCTCCTGAATTTAGTTTCTATTCTGTGTGTGTGTGTGTATGTGTGTGTTGGGGGAGAGAGATGTTGAATTAATGAGTTGTTTTTGCATTAGAGGGTTTATTCTTAGAGCCCCTGGATTTTCTAGAAAGCCATGGAAATATTGGAATGCCTGCCAATTTAAAAATCAATGTCAAATACAGTCTTCCCTTGATATTCTCTGGGGATTGGTTCCAGGATCTCCCACAGACACCAGAATCCCTGGATACTCAGTCCCTTATATAAAATGGCTTAGTATTTGCATATAACCCACACACACCCTCCCGTATGCTTTAAGTCATCTCTAGATTACTTGTAATACCCAATAAAAGTAAATGCATGTAAACAGTTGTAAATACAATGTGAATGCTGTATGAATAGATGCCAGTGTGTGACAAATTGAAGTTTTGCTTTTTGGAACTTTGTGGAAAAAAAATTTTTTTTTTTGATCCATGGTTGGTTGAATCTGCAGATGTGGAACCTGCAGATACAGAGGGTCGACTGTGTTTGGTTTATTTTTTTGTTCATCTTTATCTTATTTAATTGTTTTTAAATTAGGCTTATTATTAGGTTTCCTTTAGGGTGTTACTGAAGTGACTGCTGGCTACAATCCCCCATATCAGTTCTGGGGTTTGTGTTGGATTACTGTATTCACAAATGCTTTGAATTACATTAGGAAAACTACATTACATGATTTCAAGTCAGGGGAGCAATGCTGCACTCACACCCACTAATCCTGTCAGTAAATAATGGCCCACAGCCGTCCTAACAGAGCCAGTTCAATCTCTGGGCTCACTCTTCACTCCCTGAGATGTTTTGTTTACAATTTTCTTTTTTTGGCACCATAAAATCATGTCTCCATTAAGAGCTCAACTCACAGACTAATCCTCTAAAATTTTTTTTTTAAACAAGACAGAGAAAACATGATGTCGTTTCCTGTAACAAAGTCCTAGAGTTTGAAGGATGAGTTTTACGGTGTGTTCTGGGTTCACTGAACTGGGGAGTCCAGAAACAGCCTTTCCACTGGAGCTGGGGAGGGAGGCCTGCTCACCCCTGGCCTGGACTCAGCCCTACCTCTGTGGTTATGTTCTTGGATAATTTAGCCACCTTCTAACTGTGTGACACTTGGAGCCCTTGTCTATGGCTTGTGGAGAATACCTGCCTCCTAGGACCTCTGCGAAGATTTAAGCTGAGGTGCATCAGGGACCTGGCGTTATATGATTGTCACACGCCTTAAAGGATGGTTACTGCCACTGTCATTTGTTATGGGCTGAACTGCTTCCCGTCCCGTGATCTTGCTCTCTCTCTCTCTTTTTTTAATGTTCTTTTTTCAATTAAAAAATATTTATTTATTAAAAAATTTTTTTGAAGGAGATAATTAGGTTTATTTATTTATTTAGTTAATTTTTAATGGAGGGACTGGGAATTGAACCCAGGACCTCGTGCATGCTAAGTACACACATTACCACTGAGCTATCTTCTCCCCGACGCTGTTCCAAATTCATATGTTGGAGTCCTAACCCTCAGGACCTCAGACTGTGACTGTCTTTGGAGACAGGGTCTTTAAATAGTTGATTGAGTTAAATGAGCTCATATGAGTGGACCCTCATCCAGTCTGACTGGTGTCTTTGTAAGGGGAAATACGAACACATACAGAGGCAGCGGAGGTGCAAGCTCACAGAGGAAAGACGTGAGGACACAGGGAGAAGGCGGCTGTCTGCAAGCTGGAGAGAGAGGCCTCGGAAGCAATCAGCCCTACTGACACCTCAATCCTGGTCGTCTAGCCCCGGAACAGTGAGGTGACACATTTCTGCTGTCTGAGCCACGCAGTTGCTGGTGTTTTACTGTGGCAGTTGTAGCACACGGATTCCTTTGATGCTGTCACAACTTGCTGAGTACCTTGTGAGTGAAAAGAAAAGTTCGCATCCTCTTTTCTCTGCAATTAGTTTCCTTGAAGTTTTCTTCTTTTGTTGTTTTCTGGGTTTTTCTCTGAGGGGCCGAAGTCTCTTGGCCTCCACTCACGTTTCCTCCCCTGTGTTGATTCTGTCTTCTTTCTGGGGCCCTGGATCTGTGATGGGACTGGGATGGGATGGGGAAGAGGAAGGCAGATGCCAGCAAGCACGCTGAAGCCAGCTGCTCCTTCACGGGCCATGTACATGTCGACACGTGGCGCCTCGTCAGGGTCCCCTGTGCGCTGCATGAGTGCTGGTGGGCGTCTTCCTGGCCCGTCTTCTTGTCCCCTCCTTCGTCCCATCCTCTGGCTCCAGGGATGTTGGACATCACGTCTCATCTCCAGCTTCGAGAGGGGGATCTCCTCTCCCTCCTGGTCTGTCTAGGGGTCAGATGTAAGCTTCTCCGCTTCCCTATGCACATGGGTCCATTTTGTTTAAAAGGCTTTATTGCTAACCATTACTGAGAGACAGACAGATAGAATGAGGAGTGACTAGATTTCAGGGGAGTCTTAAACTGCCAGGGTGAGAGCTTCACTTTAGCCCTGTAAAAAGCAGAAGAACAGAGGGATGTGCACATGAAGGACAGGGGCGGTGTTCATGTCTCATGACCGGAGTAATCTACCGGAACTATTTGTGCAACTCCTAATGATTTCCGAGAGCCTGATCAAGTGGATGTGGGGAGGATTCAGTTCAAAGAGCTGGGATGCTTGAGTTAGCTATTGATTTTAATAGTCTTTTGCAGCTGATAACATTGTTAAAGGTATCTTTTAGGAAACTTCTAATAGTTTTGAGGAGGCTGGGGGGAGGAGTTATTTTTGTTACTGTTCTTTTCCAGCAGTAAGAAGAGAGAGAGAGAGAAGTGATTCCGTTTTTAATTTCTTCTCATTGGTTCTTGATCTTTTTAACCCCTTTTGAACGTGGCCACCACTCTCCTGCTCTACAGCCTTCAGTGGCTCACTATTGCCAGTCCTCGTCTTCTTTTTCTCCCAGGGCTAGTTTAATTTAGGTTTCCCCAACTAGTCCACGGTTCTTGTTTTACAGTTCATATGGATCTCAAAGACTAGAGCAAGCATTCAGCAAAATTATCAGTGACTCTTATTTGAGGGGAAGGAAGGGATATTTGGATTTTTATCCTTTTCTAATAGGCTATTAGAGAAGCAGTTTTTTTCTCATTTAAAAAATTTTTTAATTGAAGTATAGTCAATTTACAGTGTGTTCAGTTTCTGGTGTACAGCATAGTGATTCAGTTTTACATATATTTTCAGGTTATTCTGAATATAGTTCCCTGTGCTATTACAGTAAATCCTTGTTGCTTATCTATTTTATGCATAGTGGTTTGTATCTGTTAATCCCATATGCCTAATTTATCCCTTCCCCCCTCCCTTTCCCTTTTGGTAACCATGAGTTGGTTTTCCATGGAGAAGCAGACCGTTTTGGTTTACTCCTCTGCACCTGGACTTTCTGTACAGGCCACTGGGGGTGAGGATATGAGGGGTGGGTGTCTTTGAGCCTGGATAAGAATTGGGGTGAGACCTGTGACCAGCCATTTGGAGCTTCAACAGTTGAGGTAGAAATGCCTGTAGCCTCCTACTGGTCCCTCGCTTGAATGGGGTGGAAGGGAGGAATTGGGGGACCCCCATGTCCAAGCACCTGGGCTGTTCTTTGACCCTCTCCTCAAGCCTGGAACAGCAATTGCTTGTTGGGTCATTAACTTTATGCAGTTTGGGGGCCAGATTGTGCATTCTTTAACCTTGGCTTCAATAAGAAGACATCAAGAGAGAAGACCTGGAGAAAATGTGCCCTGACAAATGGATACAGATCCGTGTTGGTGGGTTGTGAGAGCTTTGTTGAGTGTGAATTAGTCATTATTATGCAAATCAAATAGACACTGAAGTCTGGACAGCAGGTAGCTCAATACTGGAGAGTTCAGACCAAAACCAAAAAAAGAACCCCCCCCCAAAAGACAGGAAGGGGAATCATCAAAAACAGGCATGGGTTCTCTGGGGCCTCAAAACCACCTCCTGCCACTGTGTAGGTCCTCAGTACCCCCTCCTCTCATTCTGTGCCTCCTTTTCTCTTGTCCTCTGGGCATCCCCCCACCTGGCAATGAGGCTGCCACCGTAGGGTCTAGGGCGTTCTCTGGCCCCCGACCCCGTACCCAACGCCTGGTCCAGGCAGCCGGGGGCCCAGCGGGGAGCTGCTCCCTCTTTTGACGGCACTAAACCAAATTCAGACAGCTTCGCAGAATTTAATCATGGACTTTTATTCCAGCACCCCAGGTGACCCTGAAGCTCTTTCTGTTTCCCCTCCACTGTAGCTATCTTCTGAGCTACATTTGCCCTGGCCTTGTTAATGGTTTGTTTTTTCTGCTTTGATTTATTAGATTCCAAGCTCTGTTCTTGGCCTCCCCGCCTCCTTGGGAGATGTTCTTGCTTCGTCTCCATAAAACGTTGCTGTTGGGCTTTTTCCTGGTTTATTGCTCTGCATTAATACCTGGCAGTTTACATCTGGGCTTTCTTTTTATTTCCTTAATATATAATATTGCCTCCCCTTTGGAGGGCCTGGTCCTTGCTAAGGGTTTGTTGGCCTCTTATTTTTTTAAGTTGGGAGGTTAAGGGTTTGGATTTATCAGAGCCAGCTTAGTGATAAGCAGCACAAGAGAATTTTAAATATTCATTTTAAGCAATGTGATAGCGGGCAAAATGAACCAAGGGTACAGAAACGAATGGGAAAGGAAGGAGGTGCATGGGCTTCTGACGTATTCTGCCCTTTGGGGTCTTACCCGTATATGACTGATTTGTTTCCAGCTTGGTGTTTCTCTGTGAGGCAGTAGAAAGGATTGCAGGAGCGAAGAGAGGAGCGTTCAGCAGGAAAGGGGTAGAGGAACAAAATGCTTTGGTGATTATGACGCTGGGTCTATTAAAGTCACAGATACACTTTTCCCCACAAAACCTATTTCAGTAGAGGAATTCATACCCCTTGCACGGCAGGGTTTCAGTTGGATGACAGCCGCAAGTCGTTTCTTGCCCTGGGTTGGCGTGGGACTCGTTCATCCTCAGGGTTTTAGCTTTCAGTGCATCCGATTCTCTGAAGTAAGGAAGGAGTTGAACTGTTGCAGCAGGCTGGTGGGTTAGTCTGGGATGTTAGGGAATAAACTGGGTGGCAGGTGGGGTTGGGGGAGGTTCCTCAGGTTCTGATCTCTGCAGGGTCCCGTCTGGAAGGTACGTTTTCTCGGGTGCTTGAGGGGGTTGGGTGGAGCCCTTTGATTCCATCCCTAGCGCAGCAGCCGGCATTCAGTGCAGGCAGGGCCCGCAGGAAAAGACGCTTCATTCCCCTCAGAGTCCTTGAGGATGGGAAGGGCTCTGAGCATCTCAGGCTTACAGGGAGAGAGGGGCATAAAAGTGGAGCAGCTTTTCAGAGCATCTGGAAGAAAAGCTAAGACCAGGATCTGGGGACAGAGTAGAAAGAAGCTCGAGATAGGACCCCTCTCTTGCATTCATGACTGGGCCCCTGACTGTAAAGGCGGCTGTCTGGGAAAGGACAGGTGTTAGTACATCCTGGTGGACACACAGTGGGGCGCTGGGATCCAGGAGGTAGCAAGGCGGCACTTCTGAGTCCCTGGAGGCAAGCACCTTAATTTTGCTGGGTAATCTTGTGGAGGCACTAGGCGGACGATGTTGGACCTGGAGTACTTTTCTCCCACTTGGGGACTGTGGTCTGGTGTTTGATGGTCACATCGTCTGTTCTAATCCCCGCCCAACCACAACTAGATCCTTGACCATGGGCAAGTTACTTAAGCTCAAGGATACTGAGGCTGACCCGAGAAATGGGCTCAGGTTGGTGTGGGGAGCATCCTCATGGACATTTTTTTGTCAGGAGGATGTGGGGGTCAATGAAGGGATTGGTGTAGGAGTAGATGGCTTAGGAGTTCTGGATCCTGCTCACTGAGAAAAATTAAAATTGCTAGTTATAAATGGCCTGTCCCTTTTAAAATAAGGTTAATGGAATCTTATTCAGCCTGAGGGCCGGCTAGTAACCTCAGCCTGGAGGGAGTGGACTTGTAGTTACAGTCTGCTCAGGTCCAGATCCATCAGGTGTCCCCAGCTGTGGGAGGAAGGACCTAGTCTGCCCCTAGGAATTCAAGGCAGGTCTCAAGTACCTTCCACCAAACCCTGGTGTCAGTCACTGTGGGAAGTGTTCCTTAGACCCTAGGACCCTGCCGATTTCAGGGTCAGGCACAACTGTGAGCAAACACCTGACCTTCCCTTCTCCCCCTGACAGCACATCTGTGGCCTCAGCCACTCTTTCCTCTTCCTTCTAAGTGCATGGTTTTTACAACAGACTGGATTGGCCAGATAATTCAGTTAATGAATATATACACTTGTCAGAGTGCCTGTTGCTTGTTATGGGGCAAAAAGTAAAATCCCTGAAAACAGAGCTCCTGTCTTTCCCCCAGGTGACTAGTAACTTAATTGGCTGGAGATCATTTGATTTGTGGATCGTCCTCTCCGCAGCCGGTCTTTTTGCTTTTCAGCCCCACCCCCTGCACGTGTGAGACAATTAACAGGTGAGCTCTCGGGGAGACAGCGCCCAATGCTAAATTGGGTAGCTGATGAGACGCTGTGTGAACAATCAGAAGTAAGATGGGGGGGACACCAAGGTGGGGCGTCATCAGGAAGGAGTTTCTGAAGGAAGTACAGCAATGGGAGTGAAAGCATCTTTTGTTAGGCTCTTAAAAACTCCTGAGGCCCAGAACCCAGGAGAGGAGATTCCAGGGGCAGCTCCTCATACTGAATCAGGAAGAGGAGGGTCTTATCTGCGCTTCTCAAATTGGATTCAGGGGGCTGGGGGCAGGGCCTAGGATTCTACCTTCCAACAAGCTCCCCAGTGATGCGGATGCTGCTGGTCTGGGGACCACCGTCAGCGTAGCCAGGTCTTAGGTACTATGTGTAGATCTGTAACGTGACGAGAGGCGTTAGTTACCAGGGAGAAGAACTGTTGGCACATGGGGCTAATACAGTGTGTCTGGCCAGACGTTCTCCACAACGGTTGCAGAGGTGAGTGGCTTTGTGTGGCCTGCTTCTTAGGTGTGTGACTTGGTGTCAGTCTCTTCAGGCTCCTCTAACAAAGCACCGCAGACTGGGCAGCTTATAAGCAACGCACTGATTTCTCCCAGTTCTGGAGGCTGGGAGTCTGAGATCAGGGTGCCAGTGTGGTCCGGGGAGGGCCCTCTCCTTGGTTCATAGCTGGTGCCTTCTGGCTGTGAGTTCACATGGTGGGAGGGGCTGGGGATCTTTCTGGAGCCTCTTTTTTAAGGGCATTGAGCCTGTTCCTGAGAGTTCCACTGTTAGATTTAAAGGACCTCTCAGAGGCCCCACCTCCTAAGGCCCTCATCTTTGGGGTCAGGACTTCAACATATGAATTTTGGAGGGACACATTCAGACCACGACATGGGCAAGTCGTTAACCCTCTCAGAGCCTCTTTGTCCACCTGCAAATGGGGGATAGTAATTAGTACCCACCTTTAAAAGAGTGTGTGTTTAGGAGTAAAAGAGCAGGTCTGTGTAAATGCTGACAGCAGCTCCTGGCCTACACAACCAACAGGAGTCTTTCCATTCTCTGGTCTGGGAGCACCTCTGCTTAATTGGACTTGATTAGTGAGACTTTCAGCCCACAGCCCTATGTCCCCTGGGGACCTGGCCTCCCCTCACCTGGTCCTTCCTGGGAATTCTGGCCACCACCAGCACACAGGATTCATTAGGGCCCAACCCCTCTCTCTTTGAAGAACTGACTAGAAAAGCCAAAAAGAAGGGCTGAGACTGAATGGATGTGGATTTGTGGGAAGAAAAAATCCTGTGAGGAGAGGAAAAAAAAATCATTGGGCAGATTCATGAATTAAAAATGGTGAAGCAGCTTGGGACTCAACTTAGTATTCTGGAGCTCAGAAAGCCCCTCAGTTGCTTTGTTCTCCGCCCAAAACTTGGTCACCGTAGCTTGGTGTGTAAGTCTAGGAACTGCAGGTCTGGTCCTGGGACTGGACGGCATGGCAGTCAGGGCTTCTAACTACACCCTGGGAGGTGCTGGCTGAAAATTAGCATTGGTTCAGGAAAGTTCCCTTCAGATATAGGAAACAAACAAAAGCAAAAAGATGGGGCCTCTGGGGTTCTTAAAAATGAGCCCAGTTCCCTTCTCACCGTAGGTGCTGAGTGTCCTGGAACAAATGACTCGGGCTCTGAGCCTCAGTTCCCTCATCTGCAAGACAGAGGCCAGGATGATGGAGATGGTGCATGCGTGTTGGATGCACACTGCGTAAACGTCAGCTGTGTCTCTGTGGCTCTGCCGAGAACCTTGCACTGAGCCTGCTCCCGTCAGGTTCTGGCTGACTGACCTGAGGGTGCCCCGTACAGCGGGCAGCATCCTCACAGTCATCCTCTCACTGCCGGCAGAGTTGGTGGCCTGGGGAGGAAAGGTTCCTCCGGGCCACCATTAGCACCTCGTGCAGTTCCGCAGCTGCGGAAAAGTCCCACGTGTGCGTCTGATTTCCCATGACTGCCCTTGGCTGGAGAAGCCCCGCCTTACCCGACTCCGTCAGGCCTTGTTAGTGTAATTAGCGGCAGGTGTAGGCGGCATTTAAGACCATCGGCCCCAGAGCGCTGCCTTCAGTCCTGCGGAGCGCCACGCTGCGGAGCTGGGGGCCTCCTCGCTGGGCCCGGAGCACCTGCGGGGCCCGTGTGTGGTTCATGCTGGTTGGATCGTAGCTTGGGGGAGCCTGAGGACTCTCAGGTATGATTTGGTTTCTTGGAGTCAACTGTCAGCAGCCTGTTTGGGTGGGGAGGAGGCCTGAGTCACTGACAAAGAGGGTAAAATCCTAGAATTTAGGGCCGCTTGGAGTGTTCTGGGCTAGTGCTTCCTAAAAGCCAGTTCAGGGATGCGGTGTATTAGAATGTTTTGAGGAGCTTGTTTAAAAGGCAGATGCTGGGGCCCCATATTTAGTGGATGTGGATAGTTGGGTAAGGCATCCCTTAATCTGTATTTTTAAAACAATTCCGAGGTGGTTCTCATATGCAGTGAGGTTTGGAGAAGCCCTGCTCTAGTCCAGCCTTTTTGGTGGTGGGGCTGGACTCAGGTGCAAATCTAAGTCTGTCACCCCAACTTCACAGGGCTGGCACAGACAGACCTAGAACCCAGTCCTTGGACCTCAGAGGAATTTTTTTGGCCCTGACAAACACACAGGCCTTTGATTTGTGCTTACGAACCTCTGATCCATGCCAGAAATTCGGCCCAGCAGAAAAGCACACTCATCTAACTAGTGGTTCTCAGCTGGGGGCTGTTTTGCTCTTCTAGGGGGACCTTGGATACAGCTGTAGATAATTTTGGTCTTCATGACTTGGAGAAGAAAGTGAGTTCCTACTGGCATCTGATGGGTAGAAGCCAGGGATGCTGTTAAACATCTTTCACGGCACAGGACAGCCCCCACAGCAAAGAATCATCCAACCACAAATGTCACTAGTACAGAGGCTGAGAAACCCTGGTTTAGACAAAATGCTTCTCAGACTTAACCTCAATTAGTAGGTTGGCTGTGTGGCCTGGGATTCTGCATTTCTAACAAGCTCCTGGTCAGTGTCCATGCTGCCCTTCTGGGAACCATTCTTTGATAGCAAGTGTTTTTACAGAGTTGATTTCAGAGGGACTCCGATGTGGGTTGAAATCACAGCTCTACTACTTAACTAGCTGTGTGACCTGGGGCAGGTTTTTCAACCTCTGCACATTTAAGTTTCTTCACCTGTGAGTTGGGGATAATATTACATGGGCTCAAATGAGATGATGTCTGTAAAGAGCTTGGCCTTGGAGAGCATTCACTAAATGTAGCTGTTATGTTCATTATTCCTGTTATTATTATTGGCTTAGCAATTCAACGCTATCTGTGTACCTACTTTGTGCCTCATGCTTTGCTAAAATAGGATTAGTTGGGAAGAGATACAAAGGATTATCTCTGTGAAGGTGAACTATGAAGATAACTAGTGTCAGTTTTACTCATAAATCACCCCACCCTTTGGCATTGGGTGGGAATTGAGGCTGGAACAGATGTAAAACCAACAGTGTTGTTTTCACATCCCTGAAACACAGCAGTCATACTACACTGGCTCACCAAAAGTGAGGATGGAGACAGTTTCCTAAAAATAAAGTTCCTGTTTTCAGAGGGGTTTTTTCTGTCTCTTTTTTTTTCTTTGAGGGGGAGATAGTTAGGTTTATTTTTACAGGAGGTACCAGGAATTGAACCCAGGACCTCGTGTATGCTAAGCATGTGCTCTACCACTTGAGCTATATCCTCCCCCGCAGAGTTTTCATTCTAATAACGTTTTGTGGATAATGGAGAAACATGACAAGTGAACATAGATCCCTATTTTCATCAGCTTTCAGAAATACGTACGGATGTCAGCTCGCATACAAGTATTTCAAAGCAGGTTTAGAGTGAGAGGTTGATTTTTTTGCTCAAAGCCCAACATTGCCAGGTATTAGCCATGTGACCTGGGCATTACTTACTGTCTCAAAGCCTCAGTTTCCTTGTCTCTAAAATGGGACAAAAACTACCTACTTCTAGAGCTGAAACGAGGCTGAAGTGAACCGAAGCATAAATTACTTGCTGACTGTGGACCAGTATTGTTCTCAGCCTACAGTGTAAGGTTGTCACTAAGAAGACAACTTTTAAGAGTTAGTGCGTTAGAATTATGGGGGAAACTTGTGAATCTGACTTCTAGGGCCTCCCCCAGGGAGTGTAATTCATTAGGTCCAGGGTGAGGCTCAGGAACCTGCATTTCAAACAGGCAGCCCAGGGGATTGTGGTACTGGTGTGCCACTTTGAGAAATGCAGTCCTAATGCTGAGGTTAGAGTGGTCACCTTTGGTACTGTGGTGTTGGGCAGAGATGGAAAACACACAGGAAACGTGGCCGAATGAAGGGGGGAGAGGATACAGTAACTCCTCAGAGCAGTTCTGACAGACATTTTATTTTGGCAGAGGCTTATGCTTTCTTTGCCAGGCTATCATCCATTACTTGGAAAGAGGCAAGAGCATGGGGTAGGGAGAGGGGACATATACAGCTGGCTGTCAGAGCAGTCAACCTCCAAATGGGATAACTTCAAAGCCAGGCTTCAGGCAATCTGGAAGCAAGACGTGGAGGTGAGGGAGGTGAGAGCGGAGGCAGGTGCTCAAGGCATTTCTGCAGATTTCCTGGTAAATGTGAAAAGGTGATGGTGCCAAGCTGGAAAGGCTTGCAGGGGGTGAGCACGGTAGGGACATCGGGTGGAGGGGACACCTTTGCGGCTCCAGGTGCTGGTGTTACCAGACTGAAGTCCGGTCTGCCTGGCTGATGCACAGCAAAGCTAATCTACTGACACCAGTTGTGGTGAAGGAAAGTAAAGTGTATATGGCGGGGTGCCAAGCCTGGAGGACTGGCAGCTTGTGCTGCAAAGACTCCAATTCCCCGATGGCCTCAGAGAAGGGTTTTTTCCTGTTGTTTTTTTTAAATATTGAGATATAGTCAATTTACAATGTTTTCTTAATTTCTGGTGTACAGCATAATGATTCATACCTATTAATTCATATTCACATATATACCTTTTCATACTCCCTTTCATCATAGGCCATTACAAGGTATTGAACATAGTTCCCTGTGCTCTACAGTAGGACCTTGTTTATCTATTTTATATACGGTAGTATCTGCTAATCCCAAACTTCCAATTTATCCCTCCACACCCACTTTGCCCCCGGTTACTTAAGTTTGTTTTCTATGTCTGTGAGTCTGTCTCTGTTTTGTAAATAAATTCATTTTTGTCCCCCTCTTTCTTTTTTTAGATTCCACATACAAGTGATTTCATATGGTATTTTTCTTTCTCTTTCTGGCTTACTTCACTTAGAATGGCAGTCTCCAGGTCCATCCATGTTGCTGCAGATGGCATTATTTCATTCTTTTTTATGGCTGAGCAGTGTTCCATTATATGTACCACAACTCAGAGAAGGGTTTGTAAAGGCAGCATTTGGGGTGAGGGTTGCAACACATGGACTTTCTTCTGATTGGTTGGTGGTGAGGTAACAGGGTGATGTCTGGAGGAGTCACAACCATCAACCTTCTGGTTCCGCTCAGTGTGAGGTCTCCGTGCTCGTGGTCAGCACGAGTCACCGTCCTCCGCTGGGGAGGGTGGTCTTAGTTTCTGCAGAACAATTCAAAGATAAGTGTCAGATTGTTGTCTGTATCCCTTCAGGAAGAACTAGGAGTCCTGTGACTATTGTTCTAACCATTAACTGCTTGAGTCTGCTCTTTGGAACAGAAGGAAGGCCAAACAAGAAGTGGGGGATACGGAGGGACTTTAGTACCTGGGGAGGCCCTGCAGGGTCCTGCTCAGTTTCAGCACCCCCTTGTCTTTGATACTCCTTAATCCTGAGGGGAACAGAGGTGGGGCAAGAAAGGGAATGAAGTTTTGGATAGAGAGATTCATCATAACCTTGGCAGGGGAGCTCAGGTTTAAGAGGACTGGGTTCCACTGGCCCCAAGGACGCATCTTTCGGGGAAGAGGATCTGAGTGGTGACGGTGCAGTGCGGGGAGAGGTGTGGGGAGCTCAGGTGGGCAGGCTCCCCCTGCGTGTTGCAGAGTTCCTGGGAAGAGCAGATGGTCCCCGTCACTGCCAATGCTAAGTCAGTGACTAGAGGGAGGTGAATGCACTAATTAGCAGATTCCCAGGCTTCCCTCCTCCCAGCCTGGAGGCCCCACCTGGAGCCCACGAGGAGTGCTTTGCCGCCTGATAAAGATTCAACTCTGACTGCTTCATGGAGAGAAGCTATGGTGAGTGAGGTGGATAACAGCAGAGACTGTAGAGCCACTGCCTGCCTTCAAGCTCCAGCTTCGCCGCCTACCCGCTGTGTCACTGCGACAGTTACTTCCCTTCTCTGTGCCTCTTCCTCCGTCCATAAACTGGGGGCGATGACAGTAGTACCCCCGCAGTTACTGCCACAGTGACGCTGCCTGGCAAACAACCGCTAAGCCTCAGTAGCACACGATAATAACCGATAACAGTTCACACATCTGGGGGTCAGAGGGCTCTGTGATCTTGCTTCTCATTAATCCAGAATGGCCTTGGCCGGGGTGGCTGAAGTGTTTGGACTCTGCTCCACGTGTCTCTCACTGGCAGGGTGACCCAGGCAAGCCCTCATGGATGTGATTCAGGTGCACTGACCAGCAAGCCACTCGTGCACGTGCTTTTAAATCCACTGTGGGATGTTGCTCTCATTCCATCAACCAACCAAGTGCCCCAGCTGAGCTCAGAGAGCGAGGGGCAGAGCGTGCTGCCCAGAATGGCACACAAACTTATGGCCAGAGGGGTACATCAGGGTAGGGTGAAGAAATGGGGCCATTTTTGTAACTGACCACACTTACTAACCTCACAGTTCTTTACACGAGCAAACCCTCACCCACCCCATATGACACAGGGTGATTTTTTTTTTTTTTTTTTTTTTTTTTTGTGGATGTGATAACCATGTGAGAAAATGTGGTGACGTGGAAAATATCTCCTGTGATTATTTGGTGGGACAGTCGTTCTAATAGCTGACCCAGCATTTTACTGCCATCGAACCATCATCCCTACCACCTCCTCCAGCACCACCAGAATTATTGTCATCATCCTTTAAGCCCTTGCCAGATCATCTTCTCTTGGATGACCTTCCTACCGGCTTCCCCCAAATAAGTAATAATGCTACACTATTTTGTATCTTGTATGTGCTCCTGTTCTGTCACACTGCATTTGGTGTCCAGTATTGTTGGGTCTCCTGTTTACCCCTCTGTAAGGGGGCAGAAAACATGTCTCTGAACCTTTGTATTGAGAGCAGAACCTTCCGTGGAGTGGGTGCTCAGTGAACACCTGTTGAGGAACCATGGGTAGAAGAGTCTTTCTTTCCTCACTCTGTGATACCGTCGTTCTCAGACCAAGGATCGTGGGACAAGCCTGCCAGGCTGCTGTGCTTTCAGAGGCGCATAATCTGAGTAGCGTTCACAGGTGACACTGGATCCCTGGATAGGCACATTTTAGGAAGCCCCAGATCAAGTGGGGGCTCTTAGATGTTAATAAATGGACTCCTCATGACTGCCAGTATTACTGAAAGTAACGTTAGCTTCAGTAACATAAATCCCCAAGTCTTAGTAAATGAACACAAGAAAAGCTTCTCACTGAGGCAGTGGTCTAGAGTAGGAGATCCTGGTTGGGCAGTTCTGTGTCATTTGGTGTTTCAGGGACCTCAGCTCCTGCCATCTTGTTGATCTGCCATTTTCAACACAAGGCTCCCAAGATCACTCTGAAGGTCATCTCCTTTTTTTAGGCAGCCAGACAGATAAGAACACTGAATTTACTGAGTCAGGCCTGGAATTGGTTCCTGTCACTTCTCCCATTCTGCTGGCCAGAGTTTTGTCTCGGTGAAGCAGAGAAATGTAGTTCACTATATGTTCATTTTCATTTAGTAAGACCTCCCATGGCAGTGTGTAGGCAAGAGATGTGTAGCATTCTGTTTTTTTTTTTTTTTTTAACACCTCTATCTGATTTTCCACTGTTGAGCCAATCTTAACCAAATCCGACTTCCATTTCATGCAACATTGGGTTGTAGTCTGCAGTCCTGTGACAAAATGGTGATCTTTGCACCAGGAAGGAGGGGTTGGAGAATGTGAGCTGCTACTAGCGTGTTGAAGATATGAGTGTTGCTCTATGTGCTGCTTAGAACATAGATCATTTTTAGGCTCAATGTTCATAGGTGTGGTATTGCTGGCTGGCAGCTCCAGGGACACAGATTCCATTTTGCTTGGTTTAAAGCCTTTGAGAACAAGGATGGCTGAATGTGCTTTCGGGAGCAGAATTTAATCTGCAGGGAGGTGGTGACTCTTGAATTTAGTGACTGCAGCAAAACTTTGCTTTTTTCTCTGTGTCGTGGAAACATTGTACAGCATGTCTTCCATAATCAATACAAGCGAGGCATTGGTGAAGAGAATCTCTTGTTCAGCAGACAAAGCTTTCTCTTTGTTGGGATTGAGAGGCTCAGCTAATTTCCTGGGAGTGTACTTAGGAGAAGGCGGTTTGTGATTCTTGGGAGTATGAAGTGAGGTTCTTGAATTTGGGTTTTTTTTTTTTTTATTTTAAATTTTGCAGAAACGTCAACAACCCATTGTGTTCTTGCAAAAGTATTTCGGTAGCTTCTAATTTGAGGAATGTACCCACAAGAGTCCCTAGTTTTATTACATACTTTAAAATAGGTTGGGTGGAGGGAGGATTTGAAACACGAACATCTCACTTGAAAGAAAAACATCTTGTGTTCCACCTGAAACTGCCATCCATCAAAGCATTATGGGAGGTGAATTTTCTAGATTCTATATGTGGGATTTCACTGACAAGAAGTTGGACAAAATGCCAGAGAAGTCCAGTGCAAACCCTTGGTTCAGTAAGTCTCCACCCTCGTGGAGTTTATAGCTTAAATGCCCTTCCTTCCGTGAAGGCAATTTTCATCGGTTCTGTTTAGTTATAGAACCTTCCCTCCCCTCCCTTCAGAGAAGCAGGGGCTCACTTCTTTTCATCACTTAGGAAATTCTGTTTGTGGGCCCCATTTTTGGGGTTGGCCAGCAAAGTTTATTTGGCACTCGGATATCGAGATGCCAATTTCTGCCTCCCTACTTTTGCTCAAAGAGAGGCTGTGCTGTAAGTTACCACAGGGTCCTGCTGGCGTTCTTCCAGGTCTCCTCTCTTTCATTTACTTTGAATCCACCTCATGTGAGAGTTAAGTCCAATAGACAGTCAGTGGTATAGTTGGACCACGCGTGGCCAATTTCATGGCTTTGTTTAGTTCACTGAGTATTATGCCACCTTGTCTCGATCATGAAATGGTTTTGAAGATTAACACGTTGGAACCGAGATGTTACGGCTGGTGAGTTTTCTAGTCAATGGAAAGGAATGAGCTTGGCCAGAGTCTGTGACCTTGCGGGAATTCTTTATTCTTGCTGAGCCTCAGTTTCTTTACAGAGAGACCAGGTCTACTAATGCTTTCCTTGTTAGGGTTGTTGGGAGAACACATCTAAGGTTCTTCAACTGTAATTAAATACACAGGACTTGGTAAGTGATTGCTACCTTTAATAATAATAATAATAGATAATAATAATAATATATATATTATTATTATTATTATTATTATTATATACACAAAATCACTATCAGTGAGAGATTTAAAAATAGCCATGGTGGAAATAGAATGAGCCAGAATATTGGAAGCAGTGATTTTTCTGGTAGGATTTTATTTTGTAATCTCCAGCATCATTTTGGAGGCAAATCTGTAGCAGCTGAATCTGTGGTACCATTTAGAATGCCTATTATTTGGAGATTTAGTTCCATAAATGTTTATTATTTAGCACCTATGGTGTTTCAGTGTTATGCCAGGAGCTATTTGGTTAAAAAGATCAGACAGAGTTAACAAGGTAAGACAATGCTCTTTTTCTAAGACCTTATATTTGGAGTGACCCTATGCCCCAGTTTGCCCTGGAGAATTCTAGTCTCTTGTGGTTGTCCTGGCATAATTATTAATAGTGCCTCTTTCATTTCAAAAGTATACTGTTTTGAGAAATTAATTACATGGTCACTAATAGTCTGCTATTGAGACAGAGGGAGTTTCTTAAGAAGAGAACTGTTGAAGTCACTGAACAGGACAGAGCACAGTGAAAGCTGTTCCTCAGTGAGTTGAATCCAGGCTAGATGGAGGACCAGAGAGGAGGAGGCAGAGGGGAAGGCATTTTGGAACTAGAATAAGCCCTACCAGTGGGATGGACAGAAGTCCAGCTGGAGACTTGAATTCCACGGTGAGAAGAACCAGCCTCAGGTGCCCAGGCTTTTTTGTTTAGGTTTTACCCATCAGCAGGTCCCCTCGTTTTTTCATGGAGACCCTAACTATCAGGTTTTAACTTTTGCCTAAAGAATTCCCAAGCAGAAGAAGGGAGGGAGGTCTACTGCCTGCATGTCAGATGCTGAGCTTCGCTGAGTTATTGCCCTGGTTTTTATGACCATTTCCTTTCTGATTCTAGGTACTCGGGTCCTGAGGGGTGACACTCAGGGCTACTTTTTGCATTTCCACCAGGTCTTCAAAGTGACCCGATTCCTGGGGGGGAGGTGGGGCAAGGCGTTAACCCTACCTTGACACAGTGTTTGAAATCGGAGGGCTTCGTTTGCTTCTTTGTGCCACATCTCACATACACAGAACACTGCTTGCAGTGGGTTTGGGAAGCATTATAAGGTGATATGTACATGTGTCCAGAGGTTATTTCTAAGGCAACAGCCAGGCAGAATGCAGTTCAGTCTTTTTGGATTTGGGATGTGAATTTTTCCCCCTGAGTGTTTGCCTTTGGTTTAAGCATCTTAATTACCATTCAGGGAACATTTGTGAAATTAAGGTGGAAAAAGAGTCACGCCTGGCTTAGGTATTGAAGTATGACACTGTGTGTTTATTGTGGAGCCTTCACCTTTGGAATTCCTATTTGCAGACCTGGGCAGCGCAACCAATTTTCTGTGTCGTTAACTTTTTCCTGTAACACCAAAGGGCAGGAGGCTGCTGGTCTCCACATTTGCTTTCTCCGAGGCAAGTTGCACCAACCATCTGTGTTGTGAGATGGATGGTCTGTGGTTGCCCTCTTGTTGATTTGGTATTTGTTTTAGTACAGGGATCTTTGCTGATTCTGATGCTCACTTCACTGGAATGCTTGCTCCCTGCTAATTCTCTGAAACCAATGATGAATTGATTGAGGTCTCTGTATCCAGAAAAAAATCAAAGAAGAGCAGTATTTCCTGACACATGAGAATTCCATGAAATTCAAATTGCCAGTGTTCATACAAAAAGTGTCACTGGAACTCAGCCCTGCTCATTTGTTTACGTATCTCTTGTGACTGCTTTTGCATTACCATGGCGGAGTTGAATAGTTACTCCAGAGACTGAATGGTCTGCAAAGCTGAACGTGTTGGCCTGGCCCTTGGCAGGAAAAAATGTGCCAGCCCAAATCTAGAGCAATGATGATTCTTGTAGCAAGATGAACCAGGCTCTCCACAGAGATCTTTTTCCCCTGATGAGGCTAAAGCTTTGGGAAAGCTCAAGCTCTCAAATCCCTCAGGAAGGAACTCTAAGCTAGTTTGTTCATTCATTTGTTTAATCATTTGTTCATTCTTCCTTGCCCCAGGTATTTCTTGAGTTCTTGGCATGTGCCAGATGCTGTTTTGGGTGGTGAGGAAAAAGCACTGAGCGACATAGAAAAACATCCCTGCCCTCACAGAGTTTACGATCTAATGACAAGAATTAGATAACACGTGGATGAAAGCCCCTGTCAGGGGTGAGCAGTGCTGGGGATGGGGGGAAGGCGGGGATGGTCAGGAAGGGAGGGGCCTTACTAGGAAGGTGATAGTTGATATGAAGGAGGTGAGAGGTGAGCCCTGACAGACATGACAGGTTTGGGGGCCAGGAGGGAAAACTACTCAAGCAGAGGGGAAAACAAGCCACAAAGCCTTGGGATGGAAGCTTCAGAGAAGCAAAGCAAGGCGTGCACAGTGGGGTTGTTTTGTTTGTTAATTTCAGCATTGGCTACAGAGCTTTGGTAATCTGATTTATTGCCATGTCAAGAAAGTGTCTATTGTCCTCTTCAGGCCCATTAGAAAACAAGAGGGGAGCCGATACAGTGCAGTGGATAAGAGGAGAAGTTCCGGGGCAGGGTTTCTCAGCCTCTGCACTGTTGACATCAAGGACCCAATAATTCTATGTTGTCCTATGTACTGTCGGATGGTTAGCAGGATTCCTGGCCTCCATCCACCAGATTCCAGTAGTAATCCCTCAGTCATGACAGCCAAAAATGTCTCCAAACAATGTCATACATCTGCTGCAAAATCACCCCCCCCCCCCCCACTGAGAACCACTAGCCTGAGGTTAGGCTGCTTATCAGCTGTGTCACTTTTAGTAAGTTACTTAAGCTCTCTGGGCCTCAGATGTCTCATCTGTAGAGTGAAGGTAATGCCTCAACCTGCATCCTAGGGCTGTTGAGAAGATTAAAGGGACTGCACCCAGCACTCAGCTCGGTGCTTGGTATGGCTCAAGCCCTTGACAGATGTTCACTGGGAGAGCAGAGACCCTCGCTCTCAGTTTTCTCTCATTCACCTTGTTCTTCAGCAGACAGCACAGTGTCCATTCGTGTCTTGGTGAGAAGTGTATTTATGTGCTTTATATGATTGGCTCAGATCCGTGTGCAAAAGGGTCATCTTTTATTTTTTTTTCCCTTGTCATCATCATCCTTCATGTGCAGCTGCCATTTGACAGCTTCCAAACTGACCTGTGAAGCAATGAGGCGGACATCATTTCTTTTCCTTTTACGGGTGGTTGGAAATGGAGAGCCTCTGATCTTAAGGAACACTCCTCAGGTCCCTGAGTTCTGAACCCTAAAGGCAGGGCGCTCCAGCTCCTGGGGGTCTGGGCAGCCCGGCCAGTGTGATGTGAAAGGGGAGGCAAATTGTGCAGTTAGAAAAGGAGACAAATTTTTGCACTGTTCCTCTGTGGCCGTGCTGTTGACATATCCATTAAAAATATATATATGAGGGGGAGCGAGTAGGTTTATTTTTATTTGTTTTACCGGTACTGGGGATTGAACCCAGGACCTCATGCATGCTAAGCACTCACTCTACTACTGAGCTATACCTTCCCACAACACATCCATTTAAAAGGGCTTCTGTGCCCCAGGGAGCCCCTGGAACAAATGCTGGCTAATTCTGACTCATAATGTCTCCTCTGGCCCTACTGGATGAAAGGGACACCTGCTTTAAGAGGAGTGACAACTGGAAAGAACTGGCAAGACACATGGCAACTTGGCATTTTAAAAAATTTTTTTACTTATTGAGGGGAGAGGTAATTAGGTTTGTCTGTTTATTTTTAGTGGAGGTACTGGGGATTGAACCCAGGACCTTGTGCCTGCTAAGCATGCATTCTGTCATTGAGCTATACCCTCCCTGCTGCAAGCTGGCATTTTTGTCTCCCAGTCCACTCAGGGCACCAAGAAGGGTCACACTGGGAGAGCCTGAAAGTGCCCCTGTGCATCTGTGTTCTCTGTTGGACTCATTTGGGCTTATTTCCTCCCCTGCACCGTTCACCTGTGTCTGGGTCGTGGGACAGAGTTCCTGTTGGCACTTCCTTATGGACTGTCGGTTGGCGAAGGAACAGTGACTCATGTTACTGAGCACTTCGAGTGTGCTGGGAAGTGCGCCCTGTGCATTATCTTGTTTCCCTCTCTTCCTCCCCATCAGGGCTGTTATCTCTACTTAAAGACCCAGAAGAAAGTTCCCAGGAGGTGAAGTAACTTTCCTAGGTTCAGTAATTTGGAGAAGCTAGCTGGAATTTGATCCCTCCAGTCTTTTTCTTTCACAAAATCTTGGATGCAACAGAAGAGTAGGCTTCAGATTCTCCAAAGAAATGAAAATCGCACCCCAAAGCTCAGAGTCTGGTGGGATTCCTGGGCTCCACCTTCAGAGCGTTTCACCTGTCACTGATCCTACTTTTCAGTATGAATGTGGATGAGCCCCTTAAAATCTGTCTCAGTGATGGGCCCACTATGTCTTGACAGCTTTCTGGGGAGTTATTTTTAATAGTCTTACAGTGTCCTCTCCATTTCTCCATCAGCATTCTGAAGCTTGTCAGTTTTAAGGCTGGGAGAACTGGGGTGCATGGGGGAGCCTTCCCTCAACCTCCCCCCCGCAGTCATCTTTATAGAGCACGCCTGGATGTGGAGGACTCCCCCCCAGGGATCTGGTTAAAAAGCAGATTGTGATTCCTTTGTAGGCCTGGCCTGGGGCTCGAGTCTACATTTCACATAAACTCCAGGGTGAGGCTGAGGCTGCTGCCCACTGATCACACTGTAGCTGGATATAGATGTCACCCTCACCCCCACTTCAGAGGCTGAGCCAAATTCTTAGAAGAAGAGTATTGCCCCAGAAGAGACTCAGGAACCAGGCCGCAGGAAGAATTCCATCTTTCCGGGGCGCATGGAATCAGTGTGATGTGGGGTTACTAAGCTGACTGCTGATGAGCCTGGTGGAATTAAGCCGGATGTTTTACTACTGATCCTGGCTATTAAGGGAGGGGCTCGTATCTTCTGAACACCTGCTATGTGCATTTGCCTTTTGCCACTGAAGAGCACGCTAGATCACTTTGGACCTGAGTTCCCTTTGGCAATGAGAAGTACAACTCCTTTCTAATAAGCTCTGGCCTTCAGTCAGCAAGCCCGCCATCCATCTGCTGGCCAGGAACCTGTGGGTGAGAGGGAAGATGAGATTTTACACACATTTTCATGCTGTATTTCCTTCATTAGTTACATGGGTTCTCAGGGAGCCAGCTTCTTGGAGGCCCGGTAAGGGATGTTAGGGAGGTTTGTCAGTTTCCTCTGCACCAGATTTACTCTGACTTTCATAAAGCCCCTGGACGGGCCTTCACTCTCAGACCCCATGTTGTCTGTGCCCGTTGATCCGGGTGGCACTTAGGAGAGCCTGGGCAGACACGCTGTCACAGTCACTACACCCTGGGCTTTCCCCTTGCTCTGCATATGGTGGCTTCTGTGAAGAAAATAGACTAGAAAATCATCTGTGTGTCTCTTGCAGGAAAAAAAACACTTCAGGTAATGAGGCAGGATTTGAGGATTTGAGTGGGAAGTGATGATAACAAACCCTTCATTCCTTCTCTGCAAAGTAGTCAGCACACCGTCTCCCAAGCTGCCTAACGAATGTAGCGCCCGACTGGGGAATGCTGGGGGGGCAGTAGTTTTTATCTGTGATCTGATATTAATTTGCCTTAAACAAAAGAAGTAATTCACTATGTACTTCTGAGGCTTAGGGTGTTTCTACTAAGTCCTTTTATCTTTTGAAAGATGGTGTTAGGCATTTTAATAAAAACTATTATTTTCTTTATAATCTTTTTTTTTAAATGTTTTCTTCTCTCTTCAATCAAATCATAGAGTTGGAGCTAATATTGCAGAGAGCTTTGAGACCCAGAGCTGCAAATCTTGAGGGGTGTGTGTGTGTGTGTTTGTGCAGACAAGTGTGGTACGATACCCTTTGTGGAGAAAAGCACAGTTGCTCTCCCAGGGGCCTTGAGCCTTCCCAAACTGTACTTGATTTGGGTTTTGTGCTGTGTGTGACGTTTAGCCAGTCTGTCAATTATAGGCTTCCTTTAAGGAGTTTCCAGGAAACCCTCTTACCCTAAAGGTACAAATTAATGTTTCTCTAGTTTAATGACAGCAGTTTTGAAAGGAAGCACCTTTCAGACCATTATCTAAAGCCGGCTTCCTTTAAAATTAGAGGAGGGCACAGCGTAATAGATGGAAATCTGCCCTAGCACGCTCAAAATCACCCATGCCTGGGGGCAGTCACGTGATGCCTTTTGCCCTCGGAGGAGAGGTTTAGTTTTTTTGGAGATCGGAGTGGGGGTATCTGTATATCAGTGAGTGGAACGCCTTTGTCTTAAGGCTGTCATCATCCTTGTCCGATTCCAACTCTCTCTTTAGTATCCACTTCCCTGCCTTGCATGGAAGTGACCCCAAGGAGCCCGTTATTACGGTCCTGGCTTGAAGGATAATTACTGGTTATGAGGTTTGATTTGACACCAGCATTTTGCATGATAGCCTGTTGGATTTGCTTGGCTCCAATTGATACTTCCATTCATCTGAGCCTGCAGCGTGGAAACATGGTGGGGTGGGGTTGGCCCAGATGTAAAGATTTCCTGTGCTATAGCCATACCAGGACAGTCGTCCTGAGAGCTGTTTCAGCAAAGCCTTCTCAGTTGAAGGCTTCCCTTGAAGGCTCTTCTGCAGATGCGGGCTTGGATTCTGAAGGATGATAGTCTGGTTTTCCTGGGAGACTACTTGCAGTGTGTGTACCTGTGTGTGTGTTTAGTGTAGGAAGCCCAGCTGTAGAAGAGAAGGGGACTCTGCCGGGGTACGAGGGCTCCTGCTGCTGACCTTTCTAGCTGCTGGCATCAGAACTGGACAAGGTGCAGGCTGTCATCAGAGTTGCTTGTCTTTCTGCACAGTCGTGCTGCAGGCAGTGAGGGCTGCAGTAGCAAAAAATAAAGACTTATTGCTTATCAGCCATAAGGCCTTAGGGGAACTGCTGAGCATCAGTTTTTTAATCTGTTAAATGGGTCTAATAACACCTGCTCTGCTTACCTCACATGGTCATACATATCCTGTGAGATACCAATAAGTAAATGCTTTATCAACCATGAAGGAGTAAATGTGGGTCCATTCAGTGAAAGGCAGTACCACCTGATGGTTCGTGGTGATGAGTGAGCAGAGTGGTTGGAGCAGGTGTTAGCAGTAAGAAGGGGGGTAGTTAGGGGGAGAAGTACTACGGCTGCTACTGCTTAGCCAGTTGCGGGGGTTTTTTGCCTTTTTTTTTTTTTAAACTGTTAGTTTACTATAGGACAGATGGTTCTGTCGCCTGAAATTCCAAAGCACTTGTTGAAGGAGATTCTTAGGTTGTACTCGTCTTGTTCCGCGATAGGACCTTTTTTGCGGGGCACGGCCCTGGCAGCGTACAGGCAAAGCTCTGTGCATCGAGCCAGTGCGGTGCGGTGTCCTGTGGGTGAAACTAAATCTGTCCTGGGCTCTGAGCCTCGGAGGGGAAGGTTTTGAATTCCCTTAAGGGCCCTTGACCTTTTGTCTCTACTCAGGAAGTCAGACAATCCACAGCCCCTGGTGCATGTATCTCCCCTTGTGTTTTCTGGCCTTGGAGGCTGCGGGCCTTTTGTTTTGAAGTCGACTGCCTGATACTCCTTTGGAATACATGAGTCAAGGGGGAAAGAGCTGGACACATTTCGAATTTTGCTGGTGGCCTTTTTTCATCTATTAAAGGAATCTTGGCATCACTTAATCAGACATCTTTTTTCCCCTAGTTGATTTGATTAAATAATGGTAATAATAATAATAATAATAATAATAATAATAATAATAATAATAATAATAATAATAATGTTGATAATTGATCTCAGTGTCCCCTGTTCCCAGTGCAGTTGCTCATATGTATTTATTCAATGAGTGGATAGACTTGGAGATCTACAGATCTTCTCTTGGAAGATTTGGAGATGTACCATTAGCTTCAAGTCTAGGGGGAGCTTTAAGGCAAACATTCTTTTTCTCTGGACTTCAACTCTTTCCTCGTCCCACATAACCGTTTTCATCTTATCCACACGCATACTGCGATGCACATCCCCATGGATGAGCTCGGGCAGTATGATTACAAGTGGGTTGGCTTTTTCCCTCCTACAGCTTCCCTGTGCTCAGCATCTCGGGAAACTTTATAGATGGTCCAGCCGGCCCGGTGGCTGCTGTGGTCTGGGTTTTGTATGATGTCAGAGCTGGTAGGGAATTCAAAGATGATCTCTTTTCACCCCTGCATTTTGGAAACTCAGGCTCAAAGTGAAGGGACTACTTGCCCAAGAACACCCTGAGTCAGTGGGGCGGCCAGATAGAAACCTTCCTCTCCTGACTCTTCCTAGCTCTGGCCGAATTCCAAGAAAGCAGGCTGTGACTTCTGCCCTTGAGGGCCTGGCAGAGATGACACCCTGGAGGATGATAGTCTGCATGAGGTCAGAGCAGAGCACCCTACTCTGCCCCTCTGGGGGACCCAGGGTGACTCTGAGTCTTTGGACACTGAGGGAAAATGGGCTTAGGTCTTCTCTGCTGTCTGATTAAGATGGGACTTGCCCTGCTCCAGTCTGACGAATGGTATCCTGTTTCCCTGCCAGTGGGCATTTTCTGCCATTATCCGCCCTCCTGGCTGCTGAACAAGGCACCCAGGCTGTGACCGGCAGGGCTGCCCTGCAGGCTAATGGACTTGGTTGGCCTCGTTCCTCCTTGGTGGTGAAATCCCAGACAGGATTGTTGCACCCTCCCTGCACCCAGAAAACACAAGTCTTTGCTGGAGCTTATAAAATTGGGGTGTCTGTCTCCACTGGCGTTTCTTTCTCAGTCCTATTAATCAATAATAGGAAATTAAATCAAGACATTCCTTGAATCTTCGCCAGCCTCTCAAATACTTTTGTGGTCTCCGTGTTCTAGTACTCACTCCAGCTCTTTTCCTTAGAAGGGGATTTTCTCCATGATTGCAGGAGCACAGAGCAGGCTTTCTTGAGAAATCCTGGAGGTTCATACCTTCTGGGCAGATCAGTATACAGTTGGTCCAATGTATTTGTGGATTCTGGCTGGAAAGCGGGGTTGGGTGAATCTGCAGATGCAGAAGCTGTGGATACTGAGGGCTGAGTGTAAGGGACTTGAGCATCTGGGGATTTTGGTATCAATGGGGAGGGAGGCTGCTCTGGAACTAATTCCCCGCAGACACTGAGAGTCCACTGTATTACACTGAGGTCCAGTTTTTGTATCTATAAATGGGTGTAATCATGCCAGTCTTGAAGATGTTGTAAAGATGACCTGAAATTATACTCTGTGTGGAATAGGTCTCCCTCAGGGCTTGCTGCTTGGTGGGTCTACACATTGAGGTGGATGCTGGCCAGACAGCCTTCACTCTGGTGTGATCTGTGTAAGTGTATCACAAGGGTTTTCACGCAGGCTGATCATCAGAATTACCAGGGTGCTTTCAAACACAGGCACCCCCAGCACCAGATACCTGGGCCCCTCTGGACCACTCATTCATTCAGATCTCCAGAGGTGGGCCCAACATTCTATCATTGTAAAAGGCTCCCTAGTGCTGCTTTTGATCCCCAACAATGTTTGGGAACCTCTGCATTTTTGATCAAGGCAAAAATGATTTGAGGGCTTAAATATTCTGGCCATTTATTAATGTTTGCTTTGGGCTCTGTTTTCACAGTAAGTTATGTGTGTTGGGACCAGTTGAGTGGGAAATGGGACAGTTATAAAAAATTGTCTAGTAAGAGAAAGTGTGATGCTTGGCTAATTAGAAATGGATAATTTACTCCTAAAAATGCCTTCTTCATAGCATGAAAGACAACTGGATTGTCTCTCTATTTGGGCACCCCTGGGTTTACTTCCGAGACGGAAATTTGTCTCTGAGACAGCTTAAAGGTGGAGTCAGTCAGCTTGCAGAGATGTGCAAGTTGCTTCCGTCTCTCTCCCAGTTCCTTCCCTCTCTCCTCCCTCCCTCCCTCCCCTCTTGGCTGGCTTGGAACTGAGAGAGATCTTACCACCTCCTGGAAGACCTTGGTGCTTGTGGCGTCAAGGAAGCCAGCTAAAATTCTGTCTCCAACCCTTAAATGGCTGGAAATTCCATAAAAAAGGGAACTGTTCCTAGCTTGCAACTTATCTGAGGATGGCCTAGCTCTCAATATGAGGCCTTCAAATGTTTCTCTTGAGCAATGAGAAATGTATCAGAGAAGGATGTAAAACGTGCCTCTTTTCCCTTTCTGGTTCTATGACCTGAGACAAGAAATTAATCTTATAATGTGAGCTGTGGTTCCCTTACTGGTTAAATGGGATGTTTGTGTTTCTTTCCTTCGCTTTCCCAAATGAAATACTATGTAAAGATGCTCTGTAAAACCACAGAGCCGTGTCACCTTATTGTATAAGGAGTGTTTTGTTGCTTGTTTAGAACACTGGCATTTACAGTTTTTGCTGGTTGTTTGCGTGTTATTTCTGTGTGTAACATGGCAAACTTTTGTATGTAAGTTTTCTTTTCTTTTTCTTTTTTTGCCCTTCAGTGCCCTGGGAACCCTTCTGTACCCAGGCACTTCGAAGGAGGGTTTTCTGGAAATCTCACATGGGTTCCCCCCAGCACCCCCATCTGTCTTTAAAAGTCTATCTCCTGTGCTGTGTTTGCTGGAGAGAGAAGACAGATGCCTCTATGCAGCGACTGACCAGCAGCCTCAGTGCTGCAGTGTTCACAAAAGCCAGAGGATTTTTTTCTTTGCTCCTCAGGTGGAATGGAGTGGCACTGCAGGACTTGTTTTCTGGTGTAGTTACTAACCCAAAGCGTCTTTCTTGTGAGTGATTGTTGCTTCCCACGATGGGACTGTGGATAGAGAAGTACACAGAGAGAAGATGACAGATGTGCTTTGGTGCCAACAAATGGAGCTGCCTTGCAGAAAAGTCATTTGCATTTATCATGTGTTTGTTAAATGGGGAGTTATAGAGTGCAGTTGCTGGCCTCTGTCTGCCTGTCCTTGGGGAAGTTTCGGTAGCAGTCCACCTTTGGCCCTATCGTCACTGTGGGCTCTCAGCTGGGTCATTTGTTTATCTGAATCTGGGATGGACTGTTGAAAAATATATACCTGGACAGAAAACAATCTTAGACATAGAATAAATTCCTTACAGATCATTTTTTCAGTGTTTAAGCATAGGTATAGCATCCCTTCATCCATCCATCCATCCATCCACCCACCCATTCATCCACCCCTCCATCCATCCATCCTCCATTTTGGCAAATGGTTATTAAGCACCTACTATGTGCCAGTTTGTACTATGCTCTGGGAATAAAAAGTAACGTAAGACAGGATCCCTTTCCTCAGGAAACGGGCAGTCTAAGGTGTGTGATGTTCTCCTAAATTTTAAACCTAAGTTTTCTTCAACATGTTCCTATTTTTATTTTGTTTCGATTCTCATCTCTTGTAAACAAAGCACAGCATGTAACTACTGTGACATTCTCACTTATTTTCATAAACCCAAGTTCTAGAGTTGGATTTCACATTTTGCATAACTCTAAGCACAGTGTATGTGCCTGTATTATTAAACAGAGAAAGGGAAGAAATAATTCAGAAAAAAAGATCAAATCTTAGGACAGCAAAAATGTATTAAGGTACCCATTGGAATTCTTAAAAGCTGTTTTAAAAGCCTCACAGTGTATAATATTCAAAATTGCTTTTTAAGCCTTGGGTAAACTTAAGTGCAAAACATCTTCTAAATATATTAAACTAGAAAGCCAGTTGGGAGGCACAGAGTTCCGTTTTTCACAATAGCACAGGGACAGGCATTATAATTAGTGATTACGAGTTCAGATTTGGGATCTGACCAACCTGGATTTGGGCTCTCTATTTAGCCGCTCTCTACCTGTGTGACCTTGGACAAGTTACTTAACCTCTCTGAGCCTCCAGTTTCCCTCTTTGTAAAATGGGAATAGCGACAGCATTCACCTGTGAGAATTATTATGAGGATGGAGTGAGAGCAAAGATTTGTAGAGTGCTTTGCACAGGCTTGACACATAGTAAGTGCACTGGAAAGTCTAGCTATTTTGATTATTATGAGAAAAGAGATTGGATGGTTCCAAATCTGTATATATAAATCTTGGCAACTTGAGGTTTTAGTGGTAGAAATGAGATGTATGGTGCCTTTTGGTTTTATGCAACTCCCAATCCCTTGAGAAGTATTAATTTGATGCTTTTCCAATAGCCTTTTTTTTTTTTTTGCTGCTTTGCTACAATGGGTGTGAATGGTGAGCAGGCAGGCTGTTTTTGCAGCCAAAGGGTTGGTGAGTGTGTGTGTAGAGAGCAGGGGGGAGAGAGAGCTTTACGCCTCTAAGCAGTGTCATAGATTCTCAGCTAACAGGTCTGAGCCGTTAGCGTATCATTCAGGTGGGTCACCGACTAAGGAGAAAATCCAATTCTGAAATTAACTTCAACAAATCAAAAGGCAATTGGTAACTGGAGCTGACATTATATTTTTTAAAGGGCCGACTAGCAAGTTCGATTTTATAGTAACACTTGAGGCAAAGCGTTCCATGTAGTGGAAATTATTTTCACAAAAGGATCATTTTCTTAAAAAAAAAAAAAAAGAGGGGAGAGGGGTTCTCTTGGTGTTTTGTTTTCCATGGAAGGTAGTTCTATATACTGTTTATAGAGGCCTTGATCCTTTTTAAATTTAAGGAGCACAGTTGGCCTCCGTGGTAATAAATCGAGAACCATATGGGGGCTCAGGGACACTTAATTTATGTGCTCGACTTTCCCCCCAAATTCAGCTGGCTGCTTCCTGGGATGGTGTACTTGATTGATGACTCTCTGGCATTTGGTGCTGCCGGGATGTCTTTTGAAGTTTCTCCTACAGGGCTTGAAGTTTGCCCCTGGAGGTGTTAATGGACTTCCTGCTGGGGCTTTATTTGTGAAGGGTGCTTGTTACAGGGGCCTCAGTGGAGCGGCTGGGGACACGGAGCTCTTGTTCTTCTGAAGAGCTGACTCTCAGGCCTTGGGTTTCCAGGCCCCCAATTTGTGTTTGGAAGGCACCGCATCCTTGTTTTTATTCCTGCTCCCCCAACCACAGTTTGTGTAGCTTCTGGGCATCCCCAGACCCTGGAGGTATTGTTGGTGGGTGATCAGGCCCAGCCTGGAACATGCTGGAAGAGTGAGTCTGAGAGGAGAATCGAATCCACGTGGACGGAAGGCTCCTCTGGGCAGGGGAGAGCAGGGATTCTCCCTGGGTGACAAGAGATGGTGTCTTGAGAAAAGCAGCCTAAACTCGTGCCGAGGTTGGTCACTGCACTGTTCTCCTCAGTGGCCGGCCTGCCTCTAGGCTCTCCCTTCCCAAATTCCATTCTCCTCACCACCAGCAGAGAGCTCTTTAGACAGTGAAAACCTGTTTGTCACTCTCCTCTTGCAACTCCTTTCATGGTGTTATGGGTTGTGTTGGGACCTCCTGAAATGTCTGTGCTAAAGTCCTGACCCCTAGGACCTCAGAATGTGACTCTATTTAGAGATGGAGTCTTTAAAGAGGTGATAAGATAAAGGAGGTCATATGGGTGGGCCCTAATCCAGTCTGACTGGTGTCCTCATAGGAAGAGGCGATGAGGACACAAACACGCATGCTCACAGAAGTGAGGCCATGTGAGGACACAGGGAGAAGGTGCCGTCTGCAAGCCAAGGAGAGACCAACCCTGCCAACACCTAGATCCTGGATCTTCGGCCTTTAGAACTGTGAGACAATGCATTTCTGTGGTTTAAGCCATCCAGTCAGCGGTATTTTGTCATGGCATCCCTACCAAACGCATACACACGGCTACCTTTGACCTGTGGTCTACCTTCCCAACCTCAAGGAATATCACAGGAGGTCCTTTGTTTCCTGGCTTCTGACTGCCTCTCTCCCCTGCCTGATGAACTATAGATCCTTCAGCTGAATTCAAGGGCCACGTGCCCTGTGAGGTCCCCCTAGACCCCCCATCTCTATCCTCACAGACCTGGATCTCCCCTGATAACCCTGCAGCTCCAGCGTTTCCCTCAGCCACGGCCCTATCCATCATTCTCTACTTGTTTGTTCTTTTGTCTCTTTCCCACATTAGACTGAGATCCTTGAAGGTGGGGATTTTGTTTATCTTGTCTCCCTAGCACGTAGCTCTGAGCCAGGTAATTAGTCTACATTTACTGAATCAGTTAAAACATACCTTTTACTATTGTTTTCTTAGGGAGCCTTCACTCCCCACACCTCCACCCCACCTTTGTATGGTATGAGAAGAGATGATAAACCTTGATTCTCCTTGGGGTGTTGATAGCTCCCCACAGGTGTGTCCCCAGGTGATAATGGTAGAACCAGTCATTTTAAACTGGTATTTATTGAGCACGTTCTAGATGCCAAATGAGCATGTATCTCATCTAATCATCACGACACCCTTTCAAGTAAGCACATCTTCAGGGAAACTGGGGCCAAGTTTCCCTGGAAGATGATGTAGCCTTAGCTGTGAGCAAGAAGGTGTGGATGTTAAAGGCTTCTGGGTCCTTCCTGGCAGCCTTGACAAAGCAAAATTTTAAGATGCTCAATTGCATAGTAAAATTTCAGTGAAACGGATGAGAAATGAAACCTCCCTTAACACACTCTTCATTTGAAAACCCTAGGGAGGAATTGCTTTCAGCAAAAGCCCTATTCACTAGACCTGTCATGAATTCCCTGGCTGCCCTCTAGCTTGGGAGTGGGTAACCCGTGGCTCTTTTCTCCCGGCCACTCTTTGGATATGGAACTGAGACCTGGAGGCATTTCTGAGACTTTGTCAGGTCCTAAGAAAAGTCAGTGATTGAAACAGGTTCTGCTGCTTTTCCTTTGGTGTCCAGATGGAGGAGTGAATTTTAAATTCGCTCTATCTCAGTACTGTTGGGGTTTTATAGCTATTCTTGACTTTGAAAACTTGTGAAAGAAGAATGACGACTGGGCTGTTTTCAGTTCAGTGCCTTTGACAGCATTTCCTTGTGCTGCTGTGTCCCTGGGACTGACTTGGCAATTCTTTCTGAATTGTGCCACATAACACAGGATCCACTGAGGGGAACTGTACTTTTTGGAAGGGAAGTGAGAAAATGAAAAAGCATAGTAATGCAATAAACCCATCGCTAGGCTTACAGAACCTCAGTCTAGGGTTGAGAGACCCAAGCAATGTCAAGAAATAGCTGTGTCTGCAGCCCTTCGGCAGAATTCCCATTTCATTTTAGTGTTCAGGTCAACTCTACGGAGGAAAATGAGATTTAAACGGAGAGGCAGCGAAGTCTCCACCTGAGCTTCCCTGAGTCTGGGAAAGGAGACCGAGGGCAAACTGATCCCCTAGAGACTGGAACGGCCAAGGACAGCCAAGGAATTGTGCCCCCTCACCTTGGCTGGAGAGATGATTAAGCCTGGTCTAAATTTTTGGAAATTGGTTAGATTCCTTCCTTGGTTCAGGTGGGCTCGTTGTGTGGCAGGGAGTTGCCAGATTCTAACCCCTGGAATCTGGCTACCTTGTTCAGTCAGGCCTTGCTATTTGCTTAACAAGTGACTTGTCCCTCTGGGCCGCAGTGTTCTCCATGGCAAAATGAAGGTAACAGCAGTACCTGCTTTATAGGGCTCCCTATGGATTAAGTGAGATAATGCATGTAAAGTATATAGCATTGTACCTAGCACAGAATTTTATTAGTTCAGCTGTTTTGAGAGGCTCAACATAATAGTTGCTTCCAAAAAATGAATGATTATTTCTATCTGACATAAAGGCCAGGGGAGAGGGCCCAGGAAGGTTACAGAAGTCCCACAATGATCAGGGACTCAGCTTCCTTTACCTTGTTGCATTGCTGTCCTTAATATGTACCTATTTCATGTTCCAAGGTGGCTGCTTTAGTTCCTGCCATCATTTCTACATTCCAGCCAGGAAGGGGAAGAGGGAAGTGGAGGGTGTGGTCTGCATGTTGCCCACTGTCTCATCCCATTGGCTAGCACTAAGTCATATGACCATATTTATTCAAAAATGAGTTAGGGAAATTTTAGTCTTTGGTACCCAACTAAAAACTCTTACTACTATGTAAAAAAGAGAGATTGGATATTAGGGAACAACTGGCAGTTTCTGTTCAAGAGTTAGGTGTTCAATAAATGTTATCACCACCACTGTTATTACTGCAATCATCATGATCAACATCATTTCTGATCTTAGCCTGTAAGATCATTCTCCATGAACACACTTCCTAATTTACCCCTCACTTCCCGTTTTAGACCATCTTAGCTTGTACGTTGTTCCATTACACAATTTACTCCATGTCCATGTACTTCTGCCACCTTTTTATACCTAGAAGTTGGCAACGTAATCACAGCCCTCCAATATCCCGTGTGGCAGAAGTGAATATTAAAGCTGGTGAAGACATTGACAGTTTAGGAATAGGGGAGAACAGAGCATGAAGTCTTAATAATTCATTTGGCACCTTAATTAAAATATTATAGGAAAAGTTGATGAAAGGAAGAAAAAAGTATAACTACCTTTAAATGTAGGTTAAGAATTTGTTTTGTTTTATCCCTTCTGCTCACATGTTTGTGAGCCTCTACTGGAGGTGTTTTGACTCTCCATGGAGGTCTTCTCCAGCCTCCTCACTCTCTTTTGAGGTTTCCAAGATAGAATAGGCTCAAAATCCTTAGCCTGGAAAGATGTGGAAGCTGAGTTTCTTCTAATTCAGAATCACTTTAAATAAATGAAGGGATTTGTTCCGTAGACCCTTATTCATGATTTAAATGCTCTGCAAGAATCTTTCGTGGTGGAGATGGTTCTTTGAGAAATCATATGGACTTAGGACTCATTAAAGTGTTGCGAAGACGGATGCCACTTTCCTGTCATAAATCCCAGTGAGGCTAATTTAATGGAGCTCTAGCTTTCACAGTTTCCATCAGCCATGTTTCACCTCTAATATTTGTCTCCTCCTTTCTCCTTTAAAAAATAATGTGTCAGAAAGTTACATTTTTCTCCTAGGAAGAATTGTGCCGAGATTACAACCTTGCTTCTTTCTGCCAAGGCACTCATCTTGAAAGATGAAGGGCCATGAAGACAAGGGACTGGGAAATCCCCAGAAAGAAACATCGAAGACATTGTCACTTTTTTTTCTCTTCCTCATCCTTTCCTTCTCCCAGCCCCTGGTGGTGTTCTCCAAGAAATCTCTTGGCAATTCCTCTCCTTTTTGTTCCTTCTGTTACTGTTCTAGTCAGGCCTTCAGTGTCCCTTGCTAGGACTGTTGCAGTAGTCTGGTTTTCCTGCCTCCTTCCTCTCCCCCATCCCATGCATGTTCTCCCAGCACAGATCTGGCCTGGTCCCATTCTTGGTTACAGATAGTCATTCCTTTCCATTGCAATCAATGGCACGGAATCAGCCTTCCTTGGCATGGGGTCCAAGGCCAGTTGTTACTATAGTTGTCTGCTAATGTATTCATAACAGGCAGAATAGTGAGCAGGGTGGTAGGTAAATAATTTTAATCCTCTTTCACAGCTGAAGAAATGGAGACTAGAGAGATTCAGTCACCTACCCAATGGCACCTGCTAAGAAGTAGTGGAATCAGCATTGCTGGCCCTCAGGCATCATGTCATGTGTTGGACTTGTTTCTTTTTGGCCTTTCTCTGGCCACCTCCTTCCCTCATGCCCTGGCTCCCAGCCCCACTAATTGCCTTTCACGCCTGTCTTGTTGCCGTGAACAGTAAGGCCCAGAAGTCGCCTGTGTCACTGTGTCTGTGTCTGTGTCTTTGCCTTTGCAGCGCCTTCTATGAAGTGTGCCTTCCCTTGCTTTTTTGGACTGGCAGAGTTCTACTTCAAAGTCTAGCTCACAGCCTCCTCTAGGAAGATTCCCCCTTCCCCTCCTGTTAGGTAAATGAGCCTAAGATGGTCACTGTGTATTGGCCCCAAGGTTTTTATTTCTCCACCACAGGCTGAGACCTATTAGATCAAAAACCTGCCGGCGCCAAACTCAAATTTCTACATGTCCAATTGCTTTTAAAATAGCCCAAACAAGCGGATTTTTAGCCGTTTAGGGTCTGTCTGCCCACTTTGCATACCCTGAAACTACGCCCAGCATCTGTTGGTCATTGATAAGATGGAGCCTGTGGTTGTAAAACCCCAAGCTGCTGCTGCCCTTTGGAGCTCTGTGACTCAGAGTCCCCCCACTGCTGCTGAGTGATAACACTGAGACAAGCCTTCCCTTAGAGCTCCCCTCCCTCGGGACTTCCCTGGTCCTCCTCCTCCTCTTCTGAATGGTGGACCTTGAGCCAAGCCTCTGGATGGCCTCCTGCTGTGAGGGGTGTCCCTTCCCAATAGAGCTTGTCGTGTGCCTCTTGTGGTCATATCTTTCCCTCAATCAGCCCCTGAATCTCTCGAACCCTTACACCCCCAACAGAGCCAACCACACTCTTTTATGAGTTTCCATCATCTTTTGAACCCGCCTCCAGTACTGTACTCATCTTGCCCCGGTTGGCAGAGGATCACAGACCAAGAATCTAGGAAGCTGAGGAGCCCTGAGTTCAGAAGAACTGAAGGAAGTTTAGCCCATGAACATGATCGCACTTTCCCGTTACAGATCCATCTGTTGTTCTGTACCTAAGCACACTTCATCCTGGTGTCCAGTATGTAAGTGTTGGTATTTTGTGAAATACTGGGAGTAGGTCTCATAAGTTTAATTTTTTCTGATTCAGAAAAACAAAAATGACCGTTGGAAATACATTGGGTAGGGAGGATGATGGAAATTTAGAGCACTTTTCATCAAATCTTCTTTTGATGGTGGTGTGTGTCCCGCCCCCTTTTCAATCTGGATTTGCCAGTAAAAACAGAATACAGGGATAAACAGGGGTTGGGGAGTGAGGGGAGGGTTACTGGCAAGGCGAAAAGATTCTTCTCAACACGTGTCCTTCCCAGTTGTGCTCCCCTAAGACTCTAAAGTGGTGGCTTGAGGGTCGGCAAGGCTTGGTGGGGAGAATGGAAATGCAGGAGCCAGCGGCAAATGCCGATCAGTAAGCAGTGAGAAGATGGTGCTTCGGATGTGGCCTCTGGGTCACATGCAGCTTTTTCAGAACAATGCTTTTTGGGTGTAGTTCATGTCTTGTTTATGTAAGCCTTCCCTCTTTCCTCCCTCCCTCCTTCCCTCCCTCCCTGTATTTATGCAGCAATTAATTTTTTTCTAGTTTTATTGAGAAATCATTGACATGCATCACTGTGTAACTTTAAGGTGTACAGCAAGATGGTTTGATCTACATATATTTTGAAGGGATTACCACAAGTTTAGTTAACATCAATCATCTTGAATAGACAGATTAAAAAGAAAAGAAAAAAAATTTCTCCTTGGGATGAGAACTCTTAGGATCTATATATTGTCTTAACAACTTTCACACAGCAATGTTAATGGCAGTCATCATGTTGTACATTAACATCCCTGGTACTTACTGATCTTGTAACTGCAAGTTTGTACCTTTTGACCATGTTCCTCCAGTTCCCCCTCCAAGGCATTTCTTGAGAATGAAACTAAAATGTACTCTCCCCCCATCCTTTAAATGGGATTAAAGTCACCCCATAATGAAAGAAAGGTGTGGGTTAGTAGAGATGCTCTTTAAGAAAGCAAAACCAGAAAAACCCCTGAAATTCTAAAATGTGATTTTCTTGGCACTTGGCAGGGTTCATTTTGAAGTAACTCAGGTCTTTTGTTTTTCTTTCAAGATTATTAATGTAATAGTGATAAGAAGTTTTAAGGGTAAATGCACTTAGTGAGCAAATCAACTTATTAAAAAATCTCTGTGACACGTTTGGTTTCCTAGTTGAGTATTTTATTAAGGAGCAAGAGCGGCAAACTGGGTACCAGGGGCTGTTCCTCTAGTTCCCATGTTCTTTGATAGTGTAACAGACACCACACGTGAAGACGTTGGCCCTGAGACAGTCGGTTGTTTGCCCAGCAATTCTCAAGATGTAGCTTCTTAACTCTTCTTCCCTCCGAGTCAGGGAAATGGAGTGAGAACACATTTCCGACAATATTTTTCCAAGTGGCAGTTAGTCACTTGCCGCTCACAGTCCCTCTTTACCGATTTCCTTTTCACTGAGCTTTTTGCTTAGCGTTGAGTGAAATTTACATTCGTTTTTATCCCATGAGAAACATGTATCTGAGGGTTGCCAGGAAGGTGGATTTCAGCTGATCCCCTTGAGGACGTGAGAGAAACTGCTGTCATCTTCACGTTTCCTTCCAGGAAGGAGGGATTTGGGGTGTAACCCCGTATGGGTTTCTGCCTCCCTCATCTGCAGTCTGCCAGGTTGAAGAACGTTAACGCGTGTGTAGGTTGATTTCTTGGGAGCTTTTGTTTTGATTAGTTTCATTTGCGTACTGGTTCATTAGGCACCAGAACATAAGGGCTCAATTTTAAAATTTTTATTTTATGAAGGAGCTCAATTGTTCTTAGTCTCCGGAAGCCAAGTTTCTTATTGAGCCGTACCACCCCGTCTACATTAGTCAACTGAAGATGTGAATTATACATTTTTTTTAAAAGTAGCTAATTATGGTAAAACCTGACACATTTGCATTTCTGTAAAACATCTTTCTGCAGCAAAGATTCTGGCTAGAAGACCGTATCATACTGAGTTTACAATCACTTGTGGTGGGAGCTAGTTCTTCTCATGAGAAAACGCGTAAATGTGAAAAGATTGCAAGTGATGCCTTCCTAGCCTCTATTCAGAGGCCTCGCTGCCCTTTAGGTGTCTGTGGGCTGTCATCACAGTCCAGGGGCTCTGTCCTGAGACTCCCTCGTCCTCCTGGGTTTCAGGCTGGATTTGGGGGTGAAGTGACAGGACTCTAAAGACATCAAAGGCAGACACTGCCTCCTGTTCAGGTGGCAGCTTGTCTTGGGGTGTGTCCGTCCTTGGGGCTCCACGGGTCACATGCACTGGGTCTTCACTGCAAACTGTCTCAGCACAATAGGGTCTTAATGTCTGGGTGTTCTGATCTGCTCATCCCGATGAGTTCTGCATGTCCTTAAACCTCAAGGCCAGATCTCACACTGACTCTTTGACTGTGCTGCATTCCAGAAGCAATGTGGAATGTTGCTTACCTCAAGGAACATAAACCTTACATTGTGGGACGGAGGCATTTGAAAATATCTTCCCCTCTCCTATTGCCAAGGTGGCTCAATGTGCACTAAAATTAAATCCATATGGGTACACTGAACAGATGGGGCACTTTGGAGGGGTTGGAAAGTACACTGCCTTATATGTCTGTGATGACATTCGTGTACCCAGAGGTAGCCTCAGAGTTATAAACCAGGGCATTATTGCCTAAACAGGCTCGTGTATTCATTTATGATGCTATAGAAAATCTAATTTTATATATATATATATATATATATATGTGTGTGTGTGTGTGTGTGTATACACACATGAAAGAGATCTTCGTTCTGGATTCAATGTTAATAATTAGATTCATTCTAGAATTCCACATACAGTGGTGAAGGACAATTCTTTTTGTTATATTACATTAACTTTCCTTTATGACATCTATTAGTTCAGCTATCTTCAGTGGTAGGTCAGTAAGATTTAGAGGGGATGTGCATTAGAACGGGGAGAGACTGTAATTTGATAAAGCATATCCATTCAATTTGTTATTTTTCTTTTCTATATAAAATCCAGAGAGTAAAGCTAGACAAGTCTTCTGGCCTAAGCAGGGCCAAGATGGGCTGGGAAAGTGTCTTAGGGATATAGGTTCGGAAAGGCTGAGAAATGGTGCCTTTGGGTTTGTGAAAAATGGTAGTGGGAACTCTCTCACACCCTTTGGGGGCAGAGTAAGACCATTTAATTTACTCTAAGTCCTGTGTTGGTGTCCATGAACCCAGGATATAAGTCTAATGAGGCCAGCCTCTCCCTCGTGTAGAACAGTCTGTGAGTTGATGGCCGTTGTTGCTGGGTAAGGGCGCCTACTCAGACATGTGGTCCGAGGACCACACCACCAGCATCACCATTGTCAGATGTTAGAAATGCAGAACTCGGGTCTCGCCTGCCCGGGTGATGCCCTTGTATAAACTGTCCGCACCTCTGCTTCGCTGTCCTTCCCTGTTATCCACGAGAGCCCGCGACACAGGGCATTGCTTTCTTCCTTGGGTAGCGAGGTTTTGGATCATGACAACCGTGCTTGGCTCTGCTGCTTGAAAGTTATTTCATGTCTCTGCCTCATTTTCCTCATCTGTAAAGTGGGGAGAACAGCCACGACCTTGTAGGGATTTTTTTCAAGCATTAAGTAAGAGAATATTTGTAAAATACTCGTTCAAGAGCCAGGCGGATAGTACATGGTGGTTACTAGTGTGGTAATGGTGATATTTGTGTCATATTTCCCCTGCAGATGGTACGTGTGTTAGAGGCTTCCTGTCTACTTCATCTTTGTTTTCCTCCAGGCCCCTTCTCTGTATCTAGAACCTGTTTGATGGGGGACAGTTTTGTTGTCCAGAACTAACATCTGTAGCTTAAAATCCTTGATCTTTGGAAGATTCAGTTGGAGTCGGAGGCAGCAGCCCTAATAACTGTAGCTCCACGGGGGAGCGTTCTGAAGCCTGTTACAAGACAGCTTCTTTGCCGTCAGGTTCGGGCAAGCCCACGACTGCTCTCTGAGTGCATACCGCATTGCACGCAGGTGTGTGGGACAAAAAGGAGTAGTTGCTGAGAAAAGGCCAGCTCACTGTTTCCATCATCATGTCACTTTGGAATGAGGTGGAAAATGAAGAGCCTGAATACATTTTAAGTTGGCTGAAATTGCCCATCAACCTGGGAAGATGTCGTCTTGGATTGGGGTGCGGCTGTGAGACACAGAAGCTCTAAAGCATCAAGTCCTGGGGCGGTGAGGTAGACTGTGGGCCACCCACCGGCTGAGTGGACCACGGACACAGCCAGTCCAGTGGGACTTTTAACCACAGGGCCAGCATTGAATTAGCACTGGTCTTGCAGTACCCACAGGGGCTTTCCATCGTACTAGCGGGCAGCGAGCCCAGGTATTAACTGGGTGGGCCCTGAGGTCTGATGACCCAGGTTGAAATCTTAGCTCTGTCTTCTAGCAGCTGGATCACTGAATCTCACTAAACTATACCACTAGCAAGAAAACTAAGGTGAATTTATGCCCTGCCTTGTCCCTGAGATTTTCAGTCGGCTGCTCAATAGACATTTAAAAGCCTCTTAAATACATTTTAAATTTTGCAATAATAGCTTTAGATTTAGAAAAAAGTTAGCACATTTAGTGAAGATGGCACAGAGTTCCCATATGCTCCCAGCCCAGTTGCCCCTACTAACATCGTACATGAGTGTGGTACGTTTGTCGTAACCAGTAAACCTCTATCAGTACATTATTATTAACTGAAGTCCATACTTTATCTCGATTTCCTTCACTTTTACCTCGTGTTCTTTTCCCAGTCCAGGATCCCCTTTATGAGACCACGTTACATTTAGTTGTCATGACTTCTTCGGATGTGGCTGTGACAGATTCCCAGCAATTCTTTGTTTTGGGGGATCGTGACCATTTTGAGAAATACTGGTATTTTTCAGAATACCCCTCAGTTGGGATTTTGTCTAATATTTTTTTCTCATGACTTGACTGGGGTTTTGGGATTTGGAGAGGGAGACCACAGAGGTAAAGGACTGTTGTCCTCATATCCTGTCAAGGCTATATACTCTCAGCATGACTTGCAGCTGTTGACTTTGACCTTGATCACCTGGCTGAGCTAGTGCTTGTCAAGTTTCTCCATTAGAAAGTTGTCTCCTCACCCCGCTTTCTATGCTGTGTTCTTTGGGAGGAGGTCATTGTCTGTAGCCTACATTTAGGAGTATGTTCAAAAGAAGTTTGTTTTTTAAATTTTGCCCATACCTTTATTCAGTGGTTTCTACATCCTGCATCTGATCAAAATCCATCCTATTTCTTCCCACCACTAGGTTGTAATTTCCTCTATGGGAAGAACCATGGCTTATTTGTATAAACATTATAGGTCAGGTGACCACGTTACTTGACATAGGGGATCAGGTACCTGATTTCCAATCCATACCCTAATTCAGTATAACAGGATCCATCACTGGGGAATGCTGACTGTATTTTGAGAAGTGCTGAGTTTTGAGTAACTGAGGCCTAGGAAGTTCACAGCGATAACAATGAAAGCTCACACCTATGTACGCTTCTCAGGGGCCAGACACAGTGTTAGCAGTTAACGTATGCTAACTTTTTTAACCCCGTAAGACAGCTACTATTATTATCCTCATTTTACAGGTGAAGAAACTGAGGCACAGAGAATTGTAGTGCACAGAGAAACATTGCCCAAGATTGTGCAGCTCGTAAACTCCAGAGCTGGGCAGTGGAATTTGGAAGGCAAAAAGTTATCTGTATGTTTGCTGACTCTTCTTCCCTGCTGCCCACACTAGCCGAGAACTCCATGAATCTCTTTCCTCCTGTGGTAGCAGAGAGTCCAGGCTTTGGAGCACAATAGCCCTGCGTTCGTTCCTGGCTCCAGAGCTTACCCACTGTGTGCCTCTAGGCAAGCTACTTCCCTTTTCTGTCTCTGCATCGGTAGAATGTGGATGATAATAATATTGGCTTCCCCTTGAGAAGCTTTGATAAGATAATGCAAGTAAAGCACCAAACCTAGCATTTAACATAAACAAATCCAACTGCCATATTTTCTGAATTAAGTGTAGGGAGACAGAGGGAAAACCGTGTCAGTATAGGGACAATCAGATGAACTATTTAAAATTTCATGTCCTGAAAGTAGAATGGATGTACAGTGAAACTATAAGATGCTCGGAAAGAAGATGGGAGAGCTCAGTGGTGGGAGAGACTGAGAAGCCAGAACAAGTCAGGCGCTGTGCCATTTAGGAGAGACGTATCTCGAGACCACCTCAAACACTATGGATTGTCGGCAGGAATAGTGTAATATGTAGTGAAGAATAAACCAAAAAGTGCAGTAATCTTTTCACACTTTTAAGAATTATCCAACTATAAGAGTAAAGGTCATAAATAACATTATTAAGTAAAGCTTGCCATTAAAGTGACCTGTGTTTTAAAATTTTATTGTGACTTAGGATCCATAAGAAGATTTTAAGTAGCATCTCAGATTTAGGGGAAGTCACTATGTTTAAGCTAAGAACTATCAACCCAGACCTTTTTTTTTTTAATTGACGTATAGCTGATTTACAATGTTGTGTTAGTTTCTGGTGTACAGCAAAGTCATTCAGTTACACATACATACATGTATATATTCTTTTTCTTCATAGGTTATGCCTATTGAATATAGTTGCCTGAGCTACACTGTAGGACCTTGTTGTTTATCTGTTTTATATATAGTAGTTTGTATCTGCTAATCACAAACTCCTTTATTTATTCCTACCCCCTCTTCCCCTTAAGTTTGTTTTCTATGTCTGAGTCTGTTTCCCTTTTGTAAATAAGTTCATTTATATCATATTTTAGGTTCCACATATAAGTGATATCATATGGTATTTTTCTTTCTCTGACTTACTTCACTTAGTGTGATAATCTCTAGGTCCATCCATGTTGCTGCAAAATGCATTATTTCATTTTTTTTATGACTGAGTAGTATTCCATTGTATAAATATATCATAGCTTCTTTATCCAGTCATCTGTCAATGGACACTTAGGTTGTTTCCATGTCTTGGGTATTGTAAATAGTGCTGCTGTGAACATTGGGGTGCATGTGTCTTTTGAAATTAGAGTTTCCTCTGGATATATGCCCAGGAGTGGGATTGCTGGATCCTATGGTAAGTCTATTAGTTTTTTAAGGAATCTCTCAATTCCTAGACTTTTTAATTTTAGCTTTGCTTCTGTCAGTAACTCTGGCAGGTATCTTTTTAAGGAGAGCCATATTTTGCAAAGAAAGAATGAAAGTAAGTGTGTGAGAGTATGTAAGAGATAAAACCCCATGCCATCAACCCATAAGGGCGGATCTCTGGTGACCTAAGGCCCCTCACCTGGCCTCTTCTATACCCTCACCTGGATGCTCTTGACTCAGATTTGTGCCTCAGCAAAATCAAACAATTGATGACATGTCAACATGTCAAGGACCTTTGGGGAAGGTTGCAAATGGGTAAAACCACCGAGTTTGGTCTGGGAATACCAGTGCTCTGTCCTCTAAAATTACAAAGCTAATGAGAACTGGAGCCAGGGCTCCAGATGGCCTGCGGTGAGCCAGGAAGAATTTGATGCCCTAAAATGGCACACGTTTTCATTCTGAAAACACTGTCTTATCTAATCGCTTATGTGTTGGATTGAAGTAGAGGGATGGAAACTGAACTTTGCCTCTGAGATTTTGCTTCCTGAGTTCAGGTTTAAGTCAGGTCAGAAAAATGCTTTTTCCTCTACCACTTCCCGACAGCCAAAGCAAAGAGCCAGTGGCAGAATTTCCGAATAATTTTTAGAAGACCCAACATCCCTGAAGTATCCAATGCACTACCTTGTAAGAACAAGGATCAAAATAAGATAAACATTTTTCTTTCACAGAATGTTTTCAAAGTAAGATAAGTCTCTAGGATTATATCCAGCAACAACCCTTTTTGGTTTTGTTTTCACACACACACACACACACACACACACAGAGTTAAAAAGTTTTCATCTGCCCTGGTCACGCTGTCCTCCTTTGGTGATTAATAGGCAGTCTTTGATTTCACTCTGTAGATGCAAAAGTCCTTGAAGGTGACCTCCATGCAGTAGTGTCAACCTACAGAGTGATTCATCACATGGCTGAGAAGTTAACGTCTTAAAATGACAGTCTGCCCTCACATCCCTTTTGGGGTTTCTTCTCAGTGCCTGCAAGACCCTTTCCATTCAGAGTGGTCCGTGTTCAGCTTGCTTGTTCTGTGTGGTTCTTTCTTTTCACTAAAACAAAAATGACAGTTTTCTTGTCTTGATTTCTTAAACCTCCTTGCCTGACGTTTGTGAAGTGGTTCTCTTTAACATTGGAAAAATTTCCATGGTGGCCCAGTGGATGTTCTGAAATAGAATTTCAGCCATTGCCTCATCCTTTAGCTATCCCCCTGTGAGGACAGGATCTTTACTCAGAATGCATGTGTTCAACATTTTAGAGACACTCTTGCTCTTCACCCTGTTTCCTGGGGGAGTTGGGATTACAGCTGAGAGAAGGTTATTTCAGGACAGTTACTCTGAAGGGCAAGAAATATCTTAGGAGTAAAGACTGTCAGACCACCTGTTAGACCACAAGTAATCACTGGAAAATAACACCACTGCATTTTGTTTCCTAGCAGTTCTCATGTCCACGATTTGAAATCTAGGATGTGTAGTATCAAGTTGGGATTAACATATAACTTCATTTCCCTTAACTGTGAGAAAAGTGAGGAATGCATTTTAAAACAGTAGTATACAACATCGTGGAAAGTATGCTAACATTTGTCTTAAAAGTAATCCAGCACATGCAGCTGCCATGAAAAACAGTATGGCGGCTCCTCCAAACTTCAATGTAGAATTACCAACGGAATTCACTTCGGGGTATATACTCAAAAGAACTGAAAGCAGGGAGTCAAACAGATAGTTGTACACTAGTATTTATAGCAGTGTTATGTACAATAGCCAAAAAGTGGAAACAACCCAAATGTCCATTGACAAATGAATGGATAAACAAAATGTAGTGTGTGTGTGTGTATATATATGTAATGAAATATTATTTACTCTTTAAGAGGAAGCAAATTCTGGCACATGGTACAGCGTGGATGAACCTTGAAGACATTATGATAAATGAGATGTTAGTTATAAAAGGACAGATACCATATGGTTCCCTTTATGCAAAGTTCCTAGAGTAGCCAAGTTCATAGAGACAGAACATAGGGTGTTGGTTGCCAGGGGCTGGGAGGTAGGTGGAGAGTTAGTGTTTAATAGGTACAGAGTTTCCATTTGGGGAGATGAAAAAGTTCTGCAGATGGACAGTGGTGATGGTTGCACAACAAAGTGGATGTACTTAAATGTTTTGAACTGTATCCTTAAAAATGATTAGAATGGTAGATTTGATATCTACTTTACCAGAATATATTAAAAAAAGAAAAAAGTTCACACATACCAGCACATTCACCCAGTCGCCTGTACAAGCACAGACCAATCTGGGGAGGATACACAGGAAACTGGTGTCTGTGATTGTGCTTTTATGCCCTGGACTGTTTTATATACAGTGTTCTAGCACACAGTGTATGTTCTATGAATACATTTTTTTTCCCCCAGTGAATACCTTTGAAAAGATGGCGGTTGTCTAGGGTGGGCGGAGGGGAGGAGGGAAGGTGTATTTGCGTCCTAAGTATCCTTTCGTGCCTTTTGAGATTTTTGGGTATTGCGTGGCTTCATCATTCATTCAAAAGATAAATTCACTCCTTAGTTCCAGTGGCAGTGAAGGTGGTCCAGGGAGATGGAAGTCCCTTTGAGAACATTTTGGGGCCTTGAAAGGGTTGTTGCCTCACAGAACAGTTGCTGGTGGCACTCAGCCTCTGAGAGGTCTTCGCAGACAGAGGCAGGGTTGGCTGGACAGGGAGGATAACTCTCGGTGTGTTTTCATGGGTGGGACAGGTATTTTTGTCACTGTGTCACAGTTCACATGTTTTCACTTGGTCCTGGATTGGGGGGAGGGGAGTGGGGATCACTTCTAGCCTTTGATGCCTTCACAGTTTTGCTTTGAGGAACATTCCTGGTCATGGCCCCCAGTCGGCCCAGTCTGACAGGAGCCCGAAGTGTCCACTGAAGGAAATAAGCACGTTAGGTTGAATCTTGCCTGATGTCCTTTATCTGTCTGTGGCCTCATGCAGAGTAACAGTCACTGAAGTCGCCTGACACTTTTCCTCCCCCTCCCCCTCTCCCTCCCCTGAGGAGTCAACAGATTCCACTCGCTTGGACCGATTATTGATCGTCTTCCCTTAGCTCAGTGTGGGCACCAGTTAAGAGATATGAAAAGAACTGATTAATTTCCATATATAGGATTTCTGAAGAGGACCTTCCTGATTCCGAAGAAGAGTGTTGACCAGCTAGCCTCTCTGGGCTAGTTCCTCAGAAAGCAGTGAGCAGAGTTAAGGATATTAGAGGAAAGTGTAAATTGAGGGACTGTGCCCTGTGCCAGCATAGAAGAGTTAACAGCTTGGTGGGGGGAGGGGAGAGGAGAAAATTTGTTCTGCTGTTGTGGAAATCAGAAGTTTGAGCAGAACCAATAAATGTGGCAGTCAGAGTCCTTCCCTTTTTGGTTTCTCATGATAATAATAAAGGCATTTCCAGCCCCATCTGAATCACTGCTGTAAATTTCTGTGGGGTGGATGCTGGCCTTTTCACAGCAACTGTGTGGTTTAGAAGTGTGCTGTCATTTTGCCCTGTGGCTGGAAGACGGGGAGTGGCTGTTAGGTTAGATCCGGCCAAGCAGCGTCCTTGTTTTGAGAAGTGGGAGGTGCGTCCGGAGTGTGGCACACAGTCCTTCTTGTTTGGATGGCCTCTGTGAATAGCAAGAATCCCCAGAGCCGGGCACAAACCCTCCCTGAGCGTCCTTGCTGTTACCCTGCAGGGAGAAAGGGAGAAGAGGACCAGGGGAAGTTCTGTTACAAGTGGCGGGAGGAGAGGGAGTCGGTTTGCTGCCTTCTTAACTTCTCAGCCACCTTGTGCAAGTGAGGTTTAAGGACTAGGAGCCAAAGGCCCCGCGAGGGTAGCGGGAGGTCTCCTGGCTTTGCTGAACTCTGGTGTTATGACCCTTGGAACCGATCCATCATGTCAGCCAGCACTACTTTGCGGAGCTGGTCCAGGTTTCCTTCATTGAATGAATGTGGACTGTGTTCCAATGGAGGGCGGAGGGAGAAAAACCACCCTGAGTCAGGTTTTTGAGAATAACATTCCTTGTCTCTCTCTGCTGGGCACATGCTTGGTTGATTGATTGAAAATCTAGAAACCTGGGCTTAAATATAGAACAAGTGGATATTAAGATGCTCTTTTTTTTTCAGAGGAAAACTAATATTTATTGAATGGAAACTCTGTGTTCTAAATATATATATATATATATATTTCATAGGCCTCCTAAGATGGAGGGAAGGCAGATAAAATGAGTAACATTAATTACAATCAAAACCATGTATCAAGTTCTCTTCTGAGTATTCAGTGTGTAGAATTTATGGATTTACTCCTTTCAACAGTGTTCTGAGGGTAGATTTGAGAACCCAGGACTCTGAGACACAGAAAGGTTAAGTAACTCACCCAAGATTACACTTAGTAAGTGACAGAGCCAGGAGGCGAACCCAGAGCTTGGGCAGAGACTGACCCGCTCCACTGTGGGTGGGAACCTGCCCAGCGGCATCCAGCTGTAAGTGATCAGTTTTCTTACTATTTCAGATGGATCAGGGATAGTGAAGAGCTGAGCTTTCCTTCCCAGGTTCTCCTTGGCTAGCATAATGGGGATGTTCTGAGCCACCCAGAGTGCCCATTTAGAAAGCTCGGATTTTGCTTCAATGCCTATTGAAAAGGGAATTAGAATGTCACCCCTGAGATGGGTGTGGTGGCACCTGGAGATCTTTTTTCCAGGGTCATGTCAGGTTCCTGCAGCTGCTTCAGTCCAACCACTTCTTTTCTCTCCCGGACAAAACCAAAACAAAGCAAAACAAAGTCAGAGAGAGGTGGTGGTAGGACCAGCTGCATTCCCTGTGGGTAGTTGGCGCTTGCTCCTGAAGTGAGCCCAACCTTGCATGACAAACACAGCCCCAGCCTGAGCCTTTTCTAACAGCTTCCTCCAAAGCCCTAGTTAAGTGGTGCTTCAAATTCCAAACCAGATGACTTTCTGTGCAGATTAGGGTTTCTGAATATGTCATAGGGACACCGGAGAAACCAAGTAAGGAACTTGTTCTGCTTAAAAAATTATAGCACAGGGAACTATATTCAGTTTCTTGTAATGAGCTGTAATGGAAAAGAATCTGAAAAAAAGAATATGTATATGTATAACTGAATCGCTTTGCTGTACACTTTGAAACTAACATTGTAAATCTGCACTTCATTTAAATAGAAAATTAAAAAATGACTAATAATAAAGTACTCAAGTCTTTTGGCCACTCTAGCAAACACTGATGTTTTTCCTCTTGCTGTGTCTCGGGAGGATAGTTGGTGGGGATGCCAGTGAGGTTGGAATTTTCTGTGATGGAGAAGTAATTGGAACAGTACGAACGGTAAGATCTTCCCAAGCAGCGGGTACAGTGAAAAGGAATGCAGCCCCAGCAAAGGGGGTGTGCAGTTACAGGCAGATGGGCCAAGGTGGTGGTCTGATTGCCAAGTGGACTAGAGCCCAAGTCTTCAGGTTTTCAAGTAGGTAATTAGCACAGGAAGGAGCCAAACGCAGGCCCGCTGGCGCCTGGAACAGCAAGATTTTCCGTTCAGGTTGGATGGTCATAGAGATTAGATGGGTGCCTGTCAGTTAACAAATGCAAGCACCTGATATGTCCATGTTTGGGGTGGGGGTCATGGAAGAGTGAGCAAACAGGATTTCCATTCCTGAGCAACAAAAAGTCTCAGGCTGAAAGATAAATTCATGCAGCAGTGGAGAACAGTACATGGCAACTAAATAGGCAGTAGATTGCATGCTTTTGCTCCCAGGTTCTAGCCTCTCTAGTTAGCAGTGTTCCTGACACAGTGCACGCTCTAGAGTCAGAATGTTGGGGCTTATATTCTGGCTGCTCAAGCTGTGTGGCTTTGAGCAAGTGAGTTCATCTTTTGGGGCTTCAATTTCCCTATCAATGAAATGAGAATAGTTCTAGAATCTACCTCATAAATTTGTTATGTGGATTCAATGATTTTTTTTTTCCTGGATAAAAAGAAAAAGGTCTCTTGCTCCTGCTTCTTGCTTTTGAATGCAGTCTCGATACTTAGAACCATAGCAGCTCTCCTGTACACATGAGGCAGTGAGCATGGGGAGAGTTGATAATACAAAGGATGGCCAACAGGAGGGGTGGCACTGTTGGGGACATTAATGACTCTGCTGCGCAGCCAGACCAATACTTACCTCCATACTACAGACTGCTTTCATTTACGAATGAACCACTGCTGGTTGGGATTCCTGGTTGCAGCCAAATGTATCTTAATTGATATAAATTTATTACAAGACTAAATTCATTGAAGGCAGGGCAATGATGTAATCGCCTTTGAGTTCTCAAGGAGAACCTAACATAATGCCATGCATACAGTAGGTACTCAATGGTTTATGAGGAAGGTGGATGGTTGGAAAGAGGGGAAGGAGGGAAGGTACTGGTAAATGTTTAATGTTAGCTCTCTGGGGGAAAGAGGTCCTGGTTTGTAGCATTTGTCAGGTTCAGTGGTGTAAATGTTCCCATCATGGCTGATTTCAGGCTGCCAGTGTGATGCCGCTGAGCTCAGTGATGGGAAGAGACCCACATGGTCAGCTCTTGTGGCCGGTGCACACCAGCCCAGCTCACCGTGGAGGGGCGGAGGGGAAGAAAGGGAGAGAGAAAAGGGAAGGAAAGGGTCTATTAAAATTTGTAATAGTGATCATGATAACAATAATAATGCCTAAAATTGAGAGTCTACTCTGTGCCAGGTTCTGCTCTGAGTCCCGGTGGTTGTCTTTCTCCTCCTTGCCCTAAACTGGGTCACACGGCCTTTTCCAGCTACCAGAGAGGCTGAGAATAGAGAACAGAGGGCAGTGGACATGCTGTAACGGGCTTGGACCATTCATGTGTCCTTCCCTAGAGCCGGGCCCCTTGCCTCTCTGAACACATGTAGGCATCTGCCGGCAATAAGGGACAGCTCTCAGATGGGCAACCAAGAGTGTCCCAAAGGGCAAGGCTTTCCAAGCAGAATGGGTTGCTTTTCAATCTTCAAAAGTGCCTTTTCAGCAAAGTTAACTAGCCCCATTATCGTCAAAATTATAGAGTTCTCCCCTGCCTTCCTCCATCTCTGGCTACCGCTCCAGACATCATAAACTGACCTCGTCCTTCACAGTAGAAGAGTCAATTTTCTCAGCCAAGCAGATACCAACTCCAGTGATAAATGAGGTGGGAAGAAAGGAAACATATGTGAATCCTCAAAACAAGATTGCAGTAAAACCTCCAGGAGAGAAAACAAGTGCTTCCAGTGTGCGGACTCACTGCATTTCATTTGGGCGGTGAAGTCCTGCATGGGTTCGGGGTGGGGACCAGCTCTGGCTGCAGCGAAGTGCAGAGAATGAGGCGATGGGGGTGCCCACTGCAGAATTCCTGCTTTATGGGGTCAGCTTCCTCCTTTACATGTCCTCCGGGCAGATTGCTCACACCAGAGTCTAGAGTCATCACCGTCCTCTGGCAGGTGGAAAATATATAATAAAGGAAAATGCCAACATTGGGGTTATTGTTAGGGGAAAAAAGGCAAGAACTATTGTAAAGGATATTTCTGTATCGCCTTCCAGACTTTTGTAGATTTTATATCCAGATGTCAGTTTCTTAAAAAAATAAAAGATTACAAGTGATTTATCAGTTCTACCTCGTCAGAGGCCCAGAGATTGGAGCAAAGGCAGAGGAGGAAGAGATGTGAGGAGACAAATGATTCTGCTGAGAGAACGCCACATGACAGGACAGGCCCAGGCACTGCTGCCTACCCAGTGGACGTGAGAGTGATGAAGGGCTGGCAGGTCAGACCATGCTGGAAGAAACACCTAGGAGAAAGGGGGTTCAGAGAGGCCATTCTTTCTCAGCAGGCTGCAGACCACACACTGGGAGTCAGAATCGATCCCTCCCTGACCCCTCTGACTGTAAAGGAGGCACCACCCTTCAGCCATGTTGAGTCGACGTCCAGGGGCACATCGGTTGGAGGCATCAGTTTTGGGGGGCTTTTCCAGTATAGGACTTGTTTTAACAGCAGAGGCGTGGTGTTGGTTCTTTGTTATCTACAGTGTTTTTTCCAGGTTGGCTGGCATCTCTGCACATGGTCCATCTTGTTGTTATAAAGGCAGAATTGCTCTAAGTTAGAGATCAGGATCTGGGGACCCAGTCATCAGCCAAATATTCTGACTTTTTTTTTTTAAATGCAGAATGGAAAGTACCTTGTCCTTTTACTCTGCTATGAGCATTGCCTCATTCTTTTCAAACAGGGGCTGGCAGACTTCATCTTAAAGGCCAGACAGTAAACATCTTGGGCTTTGTGGGTCATATGGTGTCTGTCACACCTTCTCAACTATGCGGTTATAGAGCAAAAGCATCCTTAGGTGATAAATGAATGAACGGGTATGGCAGTCTTCCAGTTAAACTATGGAGTTACAAAGACAGGCAGCAGGAAGGGTTTGGTTCGTGGGCCGTGGTCTGCTGACCCCTGCTCTAAGGGAGTCTTAGGTGGAATGGAAGCCTCCCTTGCCAGTATGGATGATAATGCACTGCAAACTGCAATGTGTTATTATGCTGCAAGACCCTTCCCCACTTGAGCTCAGAGTAGGGAACAGAAAGGGGACAGCAGACCCCCTCTTGTCCCGTTGACAGTGATACGGCTAACCTAGGGGTGGAAGAGGCAGAGAACGTCTTCAGGCCACTTTAATGATATCACTGCTCTTGTGTGAATGGTGCGCCCCTGAGACTTCCAGTGAGATGGTGTTGGTGTGTTTCGTGCTGGCTGGCCACTGACTTTCTGCCCAGGACTTTGCTAAGGCCTTCCTTCTCTTATTTCCTTCATCCTTCTAACAGTCTGGATGAAGAGGAAGAAAAGGTGAGTGCTGACAATTCCTACTTGACACATATGGCAACTTATTTCTCAGCAATTTTCAGGCTTTGGTTTTATTTCAAAGGCGACCTACTCTATTGTCTTGAAGTAAGAGTTGGGATTCACTAGCATTTTCTTCCAGACTGGGGATGGCTCTCCGAAGAAAAGAAAACAGTTTCCAGTTTTGGAACTGCGATTTCCCTCATAGACTTTCAATAGGACAGATTAACCCACAGTTGCACAGTGCACAAATCTGTTTTCACGTGAAGACCCAGAGGGGGTATGCTGGGGTCAGGCTGACGCCTCAGAGACACACACATCGGTGTGGAGATCAAGCCCCACTCAAGTTGCTGGAACTATCCAGTTTCAGTCACTTGGCGGTCTTGCAAAAAGAGATGATGTAACCTCACTCCCTCTTCTCTGGCGTGTGCTGTGCCATCGTAACTTAGAAGGGCGCCCTCTCTATGAAAAGTCTGGATTTACATATTTTGCTAATTGTAGCTGTCAGATTCCTCGAGGTGATTTAACAGTGGGGAGACCTGACGAGTGTGAAGAGTATTTTTAACCTAGTTGTGTGGGTTTGATAGCCATTTGCAGACTAACAGTGGAATCTAGAGCTCCATGTGAGGCTCCAGGGAAGCGGCAGGTGGGGTGGGGGCTGAGGCCATGAAGGACTTGGGTGTAGGCAGCCGGTGGGTGATTTGATCCTGAAGGGGGCTAGTGGTCTTCTACCACATTCTGCTGACAGCTGTCAGTCAGCCTGCTTATAGGGTGTGAAATTGACTCCCTGCTGTCTGGGATGGGGAGCCTGTCTGGGTGCTGTGAGGGCTGCAGATGGAGTTGGAAACTTGATCTGCAGAGCATTCATTCATTCAACAATCAGTTTTTGAGGGCCATGCACTAGAGTTTCTCAAACTTCCACATGCATGCAAATCACTAGGCTATCTCGTTAATATGCAGATCCTGATTCAGTAGGTCTGAAAAGCTCCTGGTTGATGCTGGGGCAGGGACCACACCCTGAGTCATAATGCCAAAGCTCTGTGTAGTTTGGTGACATATGACAAGATGAGAACAACAAGCTTGGACCCACCTCGGGGTCTACTTTCCCATGTGCCCAGATGCTGTTCCCCTGGGTCACTGTGTGGCTCATTCAAGTCTCAGTAGCAATGTCACCACCTTGGAGAGACTTGTTTTCCCTGATGGCCCACATCTAAAGATGGCCAGTCTGTTGGCCAGAGGCCTCCCTCAGTTCCTTGCTGATGGGCGTCTCCGTTGGACAGCTCACAATGTGGCAACCTGCTTCATCAAAGCCATCAAGAGAGAGTGTGGCAAAATGGAAATTGTAATTTTATGTGACATCATTACAGAAGCGACATCTCCTCACATTTACTGGATTCCATTAATCAGAAGGAAGTTGCTAGGCTAGCCCCCTCTTAAGGGGGAAGGGAGATTACACAAGGCTGTGACCATCAGGATTTGGGGATCATTGGGAGTCATCTTAGAGTCTCCCCACCACCCAAGGACCAAGGGTAAGAGAAGAGGGATAGGGTCAGGGATAGGGAATAGCACGTGCAAAGGCACCAAGGCACAAGGGGCCATGTCCTACTGAGGAAATGTGTGTCTGGTGGGTGTGGCTGACCAGCGCTTGGTGGAATGATTGGAGATGAGAATGGACCAGGAGCAAAGCTGCGTGGGCTCTGGTGATGGCACCACTGCTCTGGCAGTGACTGAGGGCATGTCCCTTGCTCTAGCCTTCCATTTCCTCAGCTGCATAAAACAAGATCAGGCGTTTTCACTTGGGTGCCAGGGAACTTGGGCTTCCACCGAGAAATCTCAGGGGCTGCTGGGGAGGATGGAGGCATGGGGAGGTGCACATACTCTCCCCCTCAGAGCAGCTCTGCTCCAGTCTGTCTGAGATTGGATTTTCTGCCCAAGGGTTTCTTTTAGCAGAGTCTTCCTTGGCTTAAGAACAGGTGGGAACTGCCTGCACTAGCTGCCCTCGGAGGTGGCTCTGATAGGGTTCAGATGGACTTGAGCCAAGACCAGGACCGTAGACTCTGAGCCACTCAATTCTATTGGCATCGTTTTCCCATCCAGAGTTAGGAGAAAGAGGGACTTGAGGCTGCACTGGGGTGGGTAGGTGGGTGGGTTACCAAGTTACTGGAAAAGCTGTTTCTAACCTTGTGATCAGGACTATTTCATTCATTGGCCCCAGTCATTCATTCATTCCTTTGTTCATTCAACGCGGGGTCAGGCATACAGTGTTCGGTGTCGTCCTGGGGCCTTCTGGGGTTCACCCCCAGTGTGCTTTGTTAATGCTGAGCATGTGGCTTAAGAAACTCTGATCCCAGTCACGTCAAGGAGACAGGTAATAACTGAGGTCAGCTCACCGTGCGGCTTGCTCTCCGGAGGATGGCAGGGGGCCCTGTTCCTTTGATCTCATCACATCAGGGTCATTGTCCCTTCCTTTTTCAGGACCCTATGGGAAGGTAGGAAGAAAGGACAGTGAAGATTAGTAGGGTAAGGAGGGCTTGACCCTAGGAGAGGGAACTATATTGCTGTAACAGGGTTTTCACATTTTAGACTCGTAGGTGTGAAATTCCACTAATATGGAATGACCCAGGGAGAAGTCTCGCTGATTTTCTAGACTAGAGACACACACTTTTCCCTTTGCCTCTTTCCCCCTCACTTCCTGTCTTCCTCTCTGCATATTTTTTTAGTTGAATTTGATTTACAATGTTGTGTTAATTTCTGGTGTATAGCATGGTGATTCAGTTGTGTGTGTATATATATGTATATATGTATTCCTTTTCATATTTTTTCACTACATACTATTGCAAAGTACTGAATATAGTTCCCTGTCCTATATGGTAGGACCTTGTTGTGTATCTGTTTCATGTATAGTAGTTAGTATCTGCAAATCCTGAACTCCCAGTTTATCCTTCCTCACCCCCTTTTCCCCTTCTCTGCATATTTTTAATTTTTATGAAAGACATTGCTGTTTGTAGGACTCAGAGCCACGGCAGGTCCCAGTTTAGGAGCTAACTGCCACTGACCAGCTGACGGACCTGGACCAGCCGCCCAGCCGCCCTGAGCTTAGGTGCCGAGGAGGAGGGGATTGGGTTGCAAGAAGCCCCTCCTGAGGCCTCTTCTGGCCTTGCCTGGAAGGCTGGGTTCTGGCTGATTGCTGTGTCCGGAAGCATTAAAATTCATTGTCTTCCCTGGAGCCAACTCTCGCTCCATTAAACAGCTTGTCCCCAAGGCAGATGGAGCTGGCAGGGGGACTGTCCTTAAAAGCAACAGGTTGGGTGCTGGCAGGCTCACAAAGGAAGTCTCTGGGGAGATCCAGCCTCCCTGCTGCTCTCTGGGCAGGGGCTCCAGAGCCCTCTCACAGCCTACTGGGCGGAAGAAGGGATTGCTGAGCCCAGAGTGGGAAAGTGCTCCCAAAGGCAGACCCTGGAACACTTGACGGAGGTGGAGGACGGTCCTGGGATGAGCTCCAGAAGGACAAGAAAGACCTCCCAGACACAGTGGTCATAGTAGTATCAGCTGATGCTTCTTCATCTTCTAGCTATGCAACTTATGTACAGTATCAGTAGTGCCGGGGATGATGTGGTGCCCCACTTTACAGAGGGGAAACTGCGGCTCAGAGAGCTCAAGGGACCTGTCTGAGGTGACTCAGCTCAGAAGTGATGGAGCTGAGATTGGAAGCCAGCTTTGGCTTCAAGGCCCCCGTTGGTCCGTTGCACCCAGTTAAGAAATTATAAGAGGGGCAGAGGAAGGGGCTCTGTGTGGTCCTGGAGTGTGTGTGGCTAGGTGCGTTAGTTTCCTAGAGCTAGCATGGCAAATTACTACAAATTAGGTGGCTTGACACAACTGCAGTTTATTCTCTCTCAGTTCCAAGGGCTGGAAGCCTGAAATCCAGGGCTGGTTCCTTCCAGAGGCTCTGAGGGAGACTCTTGTCTGTGCCTCTCTCCTGGCTTCTGCTGGGTGCCAGCAGTCCTTGGTGTCCTTGGCTTGTCAGTGCATCCCCTAGTCTCTGCCTCCTCCTTCTGGTGAGCTCTCCCTGTGTGTTCTGTCTTCATGCCATCTCCCTCTCTGCATGTCTCTGTGTCCAAGTTTCCCTTTACTTATAAGGACATCAGTTGTTGGATTAGGGCTCACCCTCATGTAACCTCATCTCAACTCGATTACATTTGCAAAGACCTCGTTTCCAAATCAAGTCGCATTCACCAGTACCCAGCAGTTAGGATTTGGACAGATCTTTTTGAGGGACACAGTTTAACCCACAGAGAGGGGACGGCTTTAAGGCGGAAATAGACAGAAAGAGGGGGTGGGGTTCATGCACAGCCGGGACCCCTGGGAGAAGCCAGCTCACAAGGGCTCAGGGACCCTGCTGAGGACTTTGGACTCAGTCCTGGACTAGGCATTGAGGGACCACTGAAGGACCAGTCAGGTGGGCGCGGTGAGCCCTGGGAGGAGGATGCGATGGGTAGGACCAGAGGGGACTCTTCATGCTATTGTGAGTCTCTGTCACACCCGGGTGGTGGGGGCGGGCGGCCGGCGAACAGGGCCTGAACTGAATGTGCAGGGCCTGATCTCAGGACAGGGCAGGAGGGAATGTTGTATAAGGAACTGAAGGATTCAGTAGAGGAGGGGGTGGACTTTGGAAGGAACAGAGGGCACGGTGGAAGGAAGCCCACAGGAGAGAGGCTTGGAAGCCAGGTCACTCCACCTGTGGACTTTTTCCTGGAGAGTGTGGGACCCGGGCTGGTTCATCTCAAAACTTCCTTCTGGCTCTAATATTCTGAGGTTTCTGTGATTCTGAATCCGTGCAGGCTGGGGCAATCAGAAGGCTTCATGGGGGAGGTGGTCTTGACTTCAGGGAGGATGTGGAGGGGTAAGAAAGTAGGGAGGGCATTTCAGGGGTGGGGACAGCCTGCACCGAGGCCTGGAGCTGAGCTGAGTGCCGTGAACGGAGCAGCTTTGATGTGCCCGAGTCCTTTCTCGGCAGCGCCAGTCCTCCTGTCGTGGGGAAATGCAGTTATTCTCCCTCATCAATATTTCAGCCTTGCCTCTTACAAAGCGCCTCCCTCTGCCTTTCGTCTTTCTCAGCAGCCTCCCACATAAAGGGAAGAAGTGTCCCGGCCCAGCTGGTGGGCCTGCCAGGGGGCTTCCCAGGCCTTTGAAACCTTTGCATCTGTTTGTGACTTGAGACAAGAGAGACTCTGGAAAGTGAGCCCCCAGTCCCTTCACCTGCACATTGGGGGCTGTCATGCTTGTCCCCGCTCTTCCCCACTCCCCTCCCCAAGTGTGTGAAATTAATTCCACTGTGCTATCATCAGTTTCTCCCTTCAGACAGGAACTCTTCATTCCAAGTCCACAGGCACTGGGAGCATCTCATAGAGACTTTTCAGAAATGGTTTTAGCTGGTTATCAGAGGCAGGGGTAGGGGTGGGGGTGGACAAAATGGGTGAAACCTATGAGCTTCCAGTTAAAAACCAAAGAAGTCATGGGGATGTTGTGAACAGCACGGTGACTAGTTAACCATACTGTATTGTGTATTTGAAGTTGCTAAGAGTGTAGATATTCAAGATTCTCAACACAAGAAAAAATATTTGTAACTATGTGTAGTGACGGATGTTAACTAGCTAGACCTATTGTGGTGATCATTTCACTATATAGAAAAACAATGAATTATTAAGCTGTGTACCTGAAACTAATGTGATATGTCAATTAGATCGCAATTTAAAAAATTAAATGAAATAGTTTTAAGCTCCACCGTCAGCTCTTGGTTACCTGCTGCCTGAGGGTTTCTAGGGGCCGGCTCTACTAAGGTGTGGGCGGAATAGGTTCTCAGAAAAGTTATTTGAGATCCTACTATGTGGAGACCCTGAGGAGGCTTCAAGGACACAGCAGACTCAGAGGAAGGAGGCTCTGCCTTCCAGAAACTCTGTCCAGCAAGACTCCGTCTCCCTCCAGCCTCCCCAGGTGGGCCACCTGCCTGTGTCTTCCTGGCTCAGCATCACCATGTTCTCCTGTGCAGACTGGCCCATCCAGGTGCTCAGGCTTGGAGCCCAGCACGCCCACTCTGTGGCTCCCGAACTGGTGCAGTGCCCGAGCCACGTGTGAAATCCACAGATGCTGAAGGAATAAAGGAACAGCATGTTGCCTTGGGCGAGTCACTGAGTCTCTCGGTGTCTCAGTTTCTCATCTGTGAAGCAGGGATAACAGAGGAGTCAATGAGATAGTGCTGCTGGAGTCTGAATTCCACAGCCCAGTGTGTAGCAGGTGTGCAGAAAACGTAACTGCTTTTTTTATGACATTGTTCCGGTCGCCCCTGACTGCTCCAGACTCTCAGAGCCTCGTTCCCTCTCCATATTCAGCTCCATCAAATCTTCCTCTTTTTCTCCCAAGTCTGCCTCGGGTTGGGATTGTCCAAGAGGGAAATCAATGATCTATTTTCTCTTGATAAGACATTTACCTTTTACCTGCAGGGGGCCTCTGATGGTGAGACTTGAGGCTTCCTGGCTGCAAATGGTGGGAGCAGTCAGGACCAGTGCACATGTCTCTGAACTGCTATCCTGAAACAGACTCTCAAGGCCACCTTGTACCACCCCATTTTTTAAGGGTGTTAGTAAATTGCTTACTGTGTATTGGGCCATGGCTCAGAGTACCCCCAGCAGCTAGACTCTCTGCCCCTGGTACTCGAGGAGTCTGTAGGCAGCGGAGTGGGATGAATGCATGAGGATGCCAGGGCCCAGGGGAGGAACCACGTGGTCCTGATGTTGCCCGCCTGGTGGTTAGAAGCCTGGCTAATTAGGGCATTCTGCAGTTGGTGATTTCTTGTTCTCAGCAGTCCCTTGAGACTGAACTGGTCCCCAGATCATTTCCTAAAGGAACACAGCATAGCATTCTTTCTCCAGCAGCTGTAGCATCTCGCTTGGCTGTGCAAGCTGGAGGGAAATGGAAGTGGGGACAGGAACACCCAGACTGTTTACCAAGTTTCTCTGAGCAGTGGGATGGGCCGTGTGGAAACCAGGTTCTCCTTCCTCTGCCCATCCTCGGTGAGTTCGCTTCCTGGGCCTGTCGACATTCCCGATCCCCTGGCCCTGCCCCACTGCAGCCCACAGCGGGATGTCTAGTCCATGTTACTACGGTGTGGGAAGAAGAGGACTTGGAAGCCGCTTGCTGGCTATGTGACCTTCATGTAAAGTTACCATCAACTCTCAAGCCTCAGTGTCAGTGCTGTAATGGGAATCTGGAAAGTTCCCCACAGACAGGTCTTGAGGCTTCAGGGTCCGTCAGTCACTTCTTTCTCTGTTCCCTCTCCCAAGCTCTATCTCAGACTCCATAGAAGTCATTATTGTCACCCGTGTGAAATTCCACTTTCTCTTTATTTTTTAAGTTTTATGGAAGGGGGGGTCTATCTATAGGTGAGAACTGCTCATAATGGGAATGATTTTAGACTCTCACAGAAGATATTGTGAGTCAGCAGCTGTGCAGAGATGCTGGGAAACCATTCCACCATCCCACCAGGTCCTGGGGGAGGAGAAACTCGTGACCACCACCTTGGGGCCTGCGTGTGCATGGAGCTTGTGGGAGTGGGTTTGGGACGGATCTTCCCAACACAAACAGTATTTTTTTCTCTATTTGCAGCAAAGAGATGGCTTTGAACTCACAAGTGTCCCCTTTATAACTCAGTGCTCAGAGTGTTTGAACTAAGAGGCCTTTAGAGATTCTAAAATAACCCTCTGTTTGGATCTCAGATGATTATTCAGGATCTTGGAACTATCAGGAGGGTCCTTTGAGCTGATCCAGGTACTAGCAAATAACCCTCCTATCTCTCCTTGGTGTGACCACAGTGGACATCACCAGTGGGTCCCAGCATCTCTCTCCACACCAAACCAGAGTGAGTCTTAGAATCTTTGCCTCACGGTGTCCAAGCCTGAGAAACCTTGTGCCTTTGCAGGTGTAGAAATTGAGACCCAGAGCCTCATGTAGGCAGCTCAGGGCAGATCTTCTTGTTAGGTGGACTAAAACACACACACACACACACACACACACACACACACACACACACACATACATGTTCATACACACATAAAGTTTATACACATAAAGTTTATATGAGCAGCTTTCATAATGTATAAACATGCACACGTGGGTGTGTGTTTAAAATAATCCATATTAATGTTTCTCCCCCATTCCTTTATATCTGAGGTTCTCCATCAGGACCAATTCACCAGAGGCAAAATTTGCTGATGTCTCTAAAGAATAAAGTATACTGTCACTCTGATAAAGTATCATAGCCACTTAAGCCAGCGCATTAAAGCTGCAAGAATCTTTGGGAAGTGGAGCCTCGTGAGTCAGATGGACCACATTACGTGAAACAGGCAAAATGCGTCCGAGGTGGAGGATGACTGGCTAGTTGGGCGTCTTTAGATAGGCAGGGAAGTGCGGTTGCAAAATACCTTCGAGCTTCAGTCTGACCTGGAAGACAATTCAGTGCTTTCTTAAAAGGCAGAGAAAGGTTTGTCTTCAGTGGTTAGCTTCTCTTTGGGTAGAAAGCTGTTCCCTGGGTGCACGGGTCTTGTGTCGTTGCCCTTTTCCCCTGTTTTGTCCTCTATTTCCTTGTGTCTTTTAAGATCCAGCTCCCTCCTCTGGGCAACTTTCCCTCTGCTGAGAGCCTGCAGCCCCTCTAGCTATGCTCCTGTTGAAATCCACTCTTGTGTTGCTCTGTCCCCAGTGAGAGATTCCCAAGCTCCACTTGGGCATAAGCTCTTTTGTGAATCTTCTGCCTCCATCCTGGAGGCGTGGGATGGGGTTCCAGCCGTGTAGAAGGCTTAGAGGCTAAGCTTGTATGTGCATTTTTGGCTTCTCAGGGCAGGTCACCCTGGGGAAGGACGAAGGTGTCTGTTCCTTTCTACACCAGGATTCAGAGTCTGGGGCTGAGCCCTGTCACTGGGGCTGCTGTTTAGGACTGGGGTCTCCTTGCCTTCCAGCCTCAGGGATGCTTGGATGCTGACTGCAAGGAGGAGTGGGGCTCTCCTCTCTCACTGCAGTTTGTGGCTGCTCTGCTGTCTTGGTGGCTCCCACTGAGAGGCAACAGCCAACGATACCGTGCCAGTGGGCTCCTCCCACTACTTGTGCGTTTGCCCCTCCGTCTGTCCCCCTTTGCTCTCAGCCCTGCTGCAGGATGGGGATGGGGGACTGGAGCAGCAAGCCAGGCCAACTTTAATTAATTTCTCCTTGCTACACCTTCACTGATGAACTGTATGCTAGCGACTTTGAACAGAGCTAAGATGGAGTGAGAGTGGCTCATGGCTGGATACCTAGCTGCTTCTTGGGGCTCTGACTGTTATCTTGACATTTTACAAATGTGACCCTGGGAATTGCTGGTGCTCCTTCCCCTAGAAATACAATGCCAACAGAAAACTGTCATGTTTTGCTATTACTTACTATGTGTTTTCACTCACTTAAGGCTGAAGGCAATAGTAGTTCCAAACTTTACAGAAACTAAATCTCAGAGAGGTTAAGTAACTTGGCCAAGATCACAAAGCAAGTAAAAGGCAGAACTGGGGTTCAGTCCCAGGCAATGTGGGTTTTACAGTTTGAGTTTTTAACCAGTATTCTATACTGCCTTTCTACTTGTAAAACATAAATTGAAACCTGCCCTTAGAGATCTTTAAAAGTAGGTCATTAGCTTTTGAAGGCAGTGCTGCCTTATGTATATAGCTACATTTATTAAGTATTTACTTAATAAAGTAAGACTTAAAAGTGTGTCAGGCACCTTTTAAGTGCTCTTATAATAGCTCATTCATCCCCACAACAGTCCTGAGGAGTATTACTATTAGTCCCATTTTAGAGATGAGAAAACTGAGGCAGGTGGAGGTTCAGTAACCAGTCTAAGGTTCCAGAGCTAGGATGTGACAGAGCCGGAATTGGAATCTAGTTTATAAAACAAAACAAGCAAATTTCTCTACTTGGTTATTCCAGGGGAAGAAATTCTAGGGGTGGAGAACCCTCCTGGAGTTACCATGTTAGTTACTAGAGCTCAAGTTCTGAGACCCCCTCATTTTTCAGAATGTTTTTAGATTGAATGAAAAAAAAGCACATGACAAATATAACCTGTTGAATTTACTTAAAGGAGCAATCAGGATTTGTGGACAGTTAACTTAGAAACCAGTCTCCCTTACATTCTCAATATTCTGTTCTGAGCAGTTGCCTTTAAAATTTAGAGACGAGTTCAGAGGATGTCTGATTCCACTTTGTAATCTTCATAACAGTGTAGGCCAAGGACATCCTAGGCACTCGGGGACACAGTCAACATGCTGGATTGATTGAAAATTGAAGTTATGCCTAGGATACAAGGATAATGAAGGTGGGAAAGATTCCAGGCTGGGTATGTAGGGACCACATTTTTTCCCCCCTTTTTAAAAAAAGTTGAAGTATAGTTGATTTACAATGTTGTATTCGTTTCTGATGTACAGCATAGTGATTCAGTTGTGTACACACACGCACACACACTCTTTTTCATTATTCCAAGCCGTTAAATCTACTTCCCTGTGCTATGCAGTAGGACCTTGTTGTTTATCTGTTCTGTACATAGTAGTTTGTATCTGCCAATGTCATTGACAGCAACGTGGATGGACCTAGAGATTATCATATGAAGTGAAGTAAATCAGAGAAAGACAGATACCATATGATATCATTCATATGTGGTGTCTGGGAAGGAAAAAAAACGACACGAACGAACTTATTTAGAAAACAGAAAGAGACTCACAGACATAGGGGCTGCACTTTTGGGGGTGCCTGGAAGGTACCCAGCCTACACCCTACCAGTCTGTTCCCCGGCTCGTGGGCCACTGTGGGACAGGTCATGGTGCTGAAGGCGAGTGGTGCAGGTGGTGCCGTGCAGCCCCTGACACCTGGCTTTCCCCCTTGAGGGCCAAGACTTCATGTAGAGTCTGCTTCATAATCTTATTTTACAGTTAGCAGAGGAGGACACGATTGCAAAAGAAACTCTTTGCAGTCAAAGCCCTTGGCCACCCGAGCAGCTCTGCTCCACATTCTGCCAAATTGCTAAACTCAGAAACAGTTAACGGTCTTGACATATCAGACGACCTGCAAAACCGCCACTCCGTGTTTGATCTTCCCTTTGGTGTCACAGAAGCACGAAATGAGCCTTGTGAGCCAGGCTGTGACCCAACCTGTCGGGGAGGATCTAATTTAACTCAGTGGCTCCCCTGCCCTCCCCCCAACTCCACTGCTTTCCCGTCTCCTGTGCCCCCCTTCCCCCCTTCCCCCTACAGGGTTAAGTTGCATAAGAGCCGGGGCGCAGGTGCCTGTTTCTCTCCTTCACACCCTGTTTGTTTCTCTCCCCATCACCTTCTTGTTTGTTGATCTTGTTGTCTGAGAGATAGTTGACTCATTTTTAACATTTAACCAGCCTCCCCCTCCACTGGTAGGTGTGTGAGCAGCTGGGGATTTTACCATCTGTGAACTCTCCACGCTCCCAGGAAAGTCTCTACCTTTGTGGTGCTGTGCAACCAACCCAGCCCTGCGCCTTCTCTGTGTCCCACCTACCCTGTCTCCCACACCAGGAAGCAAGCTGGATGGTGACGGGCGTGGGATGACTTCAAAAAGAAACCCCCTCATGTCCTTCCTCCTAGAAAAATGTGCCAGGCATTTGGTGTTAGGGATAGAGAAGTGAGTATACAGGGTTCCCTGCCCTCAAGGGGCTCGTGTGTTTACAAGAAAAGGCCACAACGTGGATGTCACTAACTGTCGCTGTTGGAGTGCTCAGGATGGGCCGGGTACAGTGCTTTACCCAGATAGTCTTACCTGATTCTCCCAACAGCCCTGTGAGCTTAGGAAGCCTTCTCCTCATTTGGAGATGAGAAGTGGCAGGGATGGTAGGTAAACTGGCCAAGGTCACATGGCTAGCAGGTGGTGGACTCAGGAGCCTGTCTTCAGAGGACAAACAATAGTAGCAGGATTCATAACATTTACTGAATGTCCACCACGTGCCAGATATCAAGTGCCTAAACACAGGCTGTTTTTCTGTCTCCCTGAAACACTGCGAGGGTGGTTTTATCAGATGGTCTTGACTTGCTGGGGACCACGCGGTAGGAAGTAGCAGCTCGGGACTGATACCAAAGTTTGTCTGATTCTAGAGCCTCCAGGTTCCTAACCCCGAGCTCTGTCACCTTTCGTTAGAGCAAGATTCACCATCAAACCTAGCCGCTTGTTAGTGAAAGGAGGAACTCTGAAAAATGGCTCCAGGACCCTAGGCACGGATAGGAACATCTCAGGGCCCCTGGGTTCTAAGTTCACCCTGGATGGGATGTACGAGTCAGTCATCAGGTATTTTCCGACATGCTGGGCACTGCTGTCATGGGGAGCATGAATGAGGGGCTCCTAGAGCTTGATGTGCAGGGGGGAAGGGGCTGTGATGAGGTCCTTTCAGGTGACGGAGAGGTCAGTGCTCTGAGAAAGACACACAGGAAAATGGGATAAAAGGGGTGGCAAGAAGGCCTCCTGCAGGTGGGGACGGCTGAGCTGCAGTCCAAGTGACGATCAGGGTGAAGAGGGTCTTGGCTAAGGCAATCAAGAAGGCAAAGTTCTGGAAGCAGAAACTGCTTGACCTTTGGAAGGAGGAGCAATTTCTGGGTGTGTTTTGAGACCTGTGAATGGTTCTGTGTGGCTGGAAGGTGACATCATTGGGTGAGGTGGAGTGCAGTCTGAGACTGTCCTGCCTGAGACACAGCTCCGGGTGGCTCCCCACGGAGAGACGCCGCTCCAGGAGCAGCAGGGTTGGGGGCCCTTCTGATAAAGGAGGCCTCTTGCCCAGAGAGTGGAGAAACTCACTTTTGAAATAAAAGAGTTGGCTTCTCAAAGTCACTGTTGGCACCTCGAAGCCAAAGGATCATGATTTGTAATCACAGGGTGGGTGGCATGTACAAGTTTTGGTCTTTCTTAATAATAAAAGGGTGACAACTCTCATCTCTGAGATGTGTTCCCTTCCAAGCACATCCACATGCAGCATGATAATGAATATACTAATAGTTAATACTCAAGTGCTTCTTGTGTGTGTCCCATTGGGTTGAAGGCTTGCATGTAAATGGACTCTTGCATCAGTCTGTTTAGTCCTCAAGGGAACTCCGTGAGCTAGGCACTGTTTTGTTACCATTCCAAAGATACGGAAGCTGAGATCCAGAGGGGCGACGTGTAAAGAGCCCAAGGCCACGCAGTTGGGAGAACAGGGCCTAGAACCCGTGATGCAACCGCCCTCGGAAGCAGCCAGGGCAGGCATTATCAGGCCCATTTTACAGAGGGAGAAGACTGAAGCGTGGTCATGGAAAGGGTGTGGAAGAGAGCTGGGCCTGGAATCTGGGTGTTCCGGTTCTGGCGGATGGTCCACTAGCTGTGGGAATGGTGGTGGAACCACACACGGTGTGCCTTGCTCGGACTTGGTCAAGAGCTCAAAGCCAGGCGCTGATGTTGGAGAAGAGCCCGGGCAGCCTTCCCTGGGGAGGAGCTGGCGGAAATCTCCTTGGCCCCACCCCTCTGGCCATTTCAAAAGCCCCTGTAAGGGCTGCATCTGGTCCATCTACCTCCTCTGCTCAGCCCTTTAATACACCCCGAGTCCCCCCACGTCACCTGGGACACTTTCAAAAGGGCAGATTCCTGGACCTGGAGGCAGGCCTGTTGAATCAAGACCCTGATGGTGGGGCCCTGGAATCTGCATTGACCTCCTCACAAGGCAGGCCTGAGGGGCATGCAGGTTGCAGAACCCCTGGTCTAGGCCTCAGGACTTCGCCCCCCGAGAGGGGTAGAAATGGCTGTGGGTTCACTCTAAGGTTCTGGGCATGAAGCTTAAACAAATTCTGTGGTTACTTTGGCCTGGGGGAGGCTATTATCATCAGCCCCAGACGTTTTGAGGACTGCTGGAAATAGCTCACTGGCTGAGTGTTTCTATTTTGTATCAGTATGATTAGGTGTGTCTGGGGGCCGCAGCCTAAACCCTTTTTATTTTGGTATCGTTAAAAAAAATTGTGGTAAAATATACATAACACAAAATTGACTATTTTAACCATCTTTTAGGTGTACAGTTCAGGCACATTAAGTACATTCACATTGTGGGGCCTGCAGCCCAATCCAGAAGTCTCCTTTTTTGGAACACTCGGAGGGGAGGGCTGGGTACACACTGGGTGCTTAATAATTGCCTTCAGATGACAGTGGAGCAGCAGGGGTGATTGGGGTGACAGGGTACATTCTTATGCATTAAGTAAGCATCCCCACTTCTGACTTTCTTATGAGCAAGTTAACCTCAGTCTGAGATGCTGGCGAAGGAGACGCTGGGGAGCTATGTTTAACGCTCAGTTTCTATTTCTGAGCCAGGCAGGACGATGAGTTCATTGTCTGGTCAATGCCAAAGGCTGGTCAATGCCAAAGGCAACTTCCCTTGCCTCCCCCAGGTCCTTCCCCAGTGGAATAGAGGATATCTCTGTAAAAAATCCAAATTTCCCTCCTACGTGCGTGTTGGTAAGAGGCAACCTACACTCATTTCTGGGACTAGGGTTTCAGATGCTGCCGACTCAAGACCAGTCTAGTTGAGAGTCAGACAAATGGGCCTTTTTATATTTAAGAGATTTTTTTCTTTTTTACTTTGTGTCAACAAAAGATCTGTAGATGCTCTTGTTGTACATTTCACACTGCTGACTTCATACATGTGAGAGCACCACGACCCATTTACATTTTTGGGTGCATTTGGGTTTATTTCTGTGGTTACCGCTCTGAGGAGGTCTACAAAGGCTGGCCTGTTCGGTGGTAGAGCACGTTGCCAATGGAATTGGGTGAGCCTTGCAGCAGTGGAGGGGAGGGCACTGAGCTGGAGAGCGGACTAAGAGTTACAGAAGTATTGAATTTTGCAGCTGGAAGGGATCTTAAATGGAGTAACCCCCCTTTACTTAAAGATGAGGAAATTGAGACTGAGAAAAGAGGGTGGGTCCTTACCCAAGGTCACACTGCTAGTGAGGAACACAGCCCAGCACTGGCTTCCTGGTCTGCAGCCCACTGGCCTTCCGCTGTGTCAGACCTTTCTAGACCTTGAACTCCAGCTTCCAACAACTGGATGGCTTACAGTGTAACAAACCTGCAGATACGTTTTCCTGACTTGAGAAGTTTTTCCAAGTTCATTTATATGTGTTGTGCCTTTGCCTTTTCCTGTATCTGGGTGGAGTTGATCTTTGCTCCTGAGCAGACCTTTCTCTTTGAGTTCCTTCCCTGAGATCTTTTTCTTCCTGATTATACTTGGAGCCTCTTGCCTCGGTTCGATGAGAGCCCTAGGTACACTGGCTCTCTCTCCAGGATGGGAGCAAAGCTGGTTGAAAAGCAGGAGACTGAGTCATCAGCTTTCTGGCATGGCTTATCCTGTCCCAGAATTCTGAAGTCCCGTCCGATGTTATTTCATCACTGTCCTTTTGGTCTGGGAAGTGACTCAGGTGTCAGCTATGGAGAGAACTCAACAGAGCCCTCTGTGATGGGGATGCTTGAGGAAGCACGGAAAGCTGGCTGTGTTACCTGGAGATGGATCACCACACGAGAACCAGACTCCTCACATGCCCGAGTAAAAACTTCTAGGAAGGCTCTGGGCTCTTGGGATGTGCAGTCATCTCAGTGGCAAAACCAGATATTAATGGGCCAAGTACTAAATGTTTATCGAGAACTTATTTTGTACTGGCCCCACTCCAAGTGGGAGACACAAAAGGAGTTTAGCACAGTCTCTGACAAAAGGAAGAGGCCATGAGATGGTGCCCAGGTACCTAGTAAGGGGCTTTATTACATGCTTCCGTTTCCACGTCACCCTTAAAGAAGCCAAGAAAGATGCCAGAAGAACGACAAAGGGCACTGTTGATCCTTGAAGCTCAACGAGGGCTGCATCAGCTCTCCTTCACCTCTGTGGTCCCAGGACAGTGTGGCTGCTCAGTGAATATTTCTTTCCATACATAACCCCCCTCTCTCCCTTTTTTTTTTTTTTAACTTTCACACGGGAGGCAACTGTTGTGTAGAAGGGAGTAAGACTGAATCTGGGCCTGAGTTACCTGGATCTGAGTCTCTGCTCTTCCGCTTAGCTCTGCACCTCTGGACAAGTCACTTACCTCCCCGAACCTCCGTTTCCTCATCGGTAGAAGGGAGATGCCATGATTCTTGCATCATGGAACCTCTCTGATCTTGGAGTTTTCCTTTTTAAAACGAGAGGCAGTGAGGGTGCGTGTGGAAGGCCCATCAGACTAGGCAGACAGCTAGACAGGCATTCGTTATTACCAGTCTCGTGTCAGGAATAGGCTTATTTACTCTTTCACCTCCAAGGCAGTTTCAGGAGTCTGAATACATTCCAACGTGGGCAACTTCCAAGTGCTGGTGTGTGGACCTGTCCCCTGGGCTGTGTCCCTCAGACCCTCAGCCCTGATTCTGCAGTTGTGCTCACAAGATGCAAGGTAGTCTGAGTAACTGTTGAGGCTAGATGTAACTGGAGGTAAAAGCTGGAAGTCCAGGAAGACTGTCCAGCAGTCCTGGCTGACTGGAAGCCACGTTTTGGAACACCTGCTGCTTCTGAGTGGCTTGTAGCATCACACTGTCCACCAGCATTGATCATTGAGAGGGACACGGAATGGTTGTCTGTAATTGAAGGCCACAGATAATGGTCACGTAAGATCAACCCTAAGTAATAGGTCCCTTTTATTTCTGATAGACATTTGAAGAAAAAGGCCTGAACTTTGAATAAAACCATTTGGTTTTTGCCTTCGTGGCCCTTCAGTTATTTCAGTAGGGAATTGATGCCAGAAATTGTTAGTGACTTTCCCCTTGTACATTATATAGGTTTGGGGGAATTAAATACCTTGTGGTTTCTGTTATCAGGAAGGAAGAGTCTAGGCTTCAGCAAGAGTATAAAAGAAAATTGAAACTAAAGATTGGTTTCTCAATTTGAGTAAAGTTCCCAGTATTCTCCAGCCACAGCGAAGCCAAAAGCTCTGACTGCATGCATGGGCTAGTGAAATAAAGCTCAGGGATGTTAAATCAAAAGGGTTTAATTAGGTCAATTAGGTTTGAATGTAAGCGTCCTGTTTCCAAATGCCACGAGACTCAATTTCATATTTTCAGTTGGAGTTTTAAACTCTCATGAACCGTAGACATGTTGATTGTGGATAAATTAAGAGAAGGGTGAATGAAGACTCGGTCTGTCAGGTCCAATTAGAGCAGGGTGGACAAATTTGGAGCTGAGCCTTCAACTTCTGCAGCAGGGCGAGAATCGTGCCTCAGGAAAAGCTTCTGGAAGTAAAGAACCCCATTCTTCTCCCCCGTGCTTGTTATATTCTGCTTCTGTGAGGTAGCTGGGGCCGGGATGATTTTTGTCAAGAAACGGGTGCTCAGTCCTCCGAAGCTCCTTACTTCAGTTGGAGGGAAGAGGGTTTTTCACAGTTCTTATTGTTGGCTTGCTTGAGTGAACAGCTCAGAATCTGAGGTTCCAACATGCTCATTGTGAAAAACAAGTGTTGACATTTATTGCCATTAGAAGGAAGTGAAAGGCCAAAGTGTCTTCCCTCTGTTTCTGTGGTCCTCCCACTTCTGTCCTGACTTCCCTCTCTGTGAAGTCACTCAGCCTCGACCATGGACATCCAGGAGCCTGCTTCTCCCATCAGAACTTCTCGTCAGCGATTGCATCCTGCATCCTCACGCTTAGGGACTTGGGTCCTGCTCCCAGGGGTGCTGAGCTCCTTTACCTTCTCCTGGAGGAACAACCTCCAACTTGATGAGACGGAGGATCACCTGGCAGTCACTGCGCTGTGTTAATAGTTTTGAGATATTAGTACTACATCTACATATGTATACATCTGTCCATGTATATTTTAAGCATAACTACGTCAGCTGTTTAACAAAGTGTATGGAAGAAAAGCTTGATAATTGAGAAAATTCTATCCCTGTTTGTTTTTGATGTGGGTTTTCAGACTTTTAGAAAGCTGGTTATTATTTGATTTAGTGGCTAAACATCAGAGAGTTAACTAGAAACCAATCATGTAAAGGAGCGCTGTATGGGATTTCGGGCTTCAGCAAGAGCCAGGGCAGTTATTTGGAGGAAGATTGGGCCTTATAATAGAGGGTCTTTCTTGATTCTGCTAAGGACCCACTGTACCCCATTCTGCCCGATACTTACAGGATGTGGTGGCTTCTGCTGCCATTAGGGATACGGGGGCAGGGGCCTTGGCATTGTGATGAATGGCTTGGGCACTGAGCTGTCTCTTTGGGGTCACCCTCAGAGAATACAAGGCATTTTGATGCTGTGGCACTTTGTCATTTGGACCTGAGGATATTCGTCTTGGCTTATAAAAGAAAGCATCAAACTTGCAGCCAATTGAGAGGGAGGGAGAGGGGGAGAGAAGGAATACATCCCTTTCAGGGGTTTGGGCTTTAAGATGAGGCATAGGGATGGGAGGAGGCCAGTAGATCTGTGAAGGGAGTCAGGGATCGTCGTCATCATCAACATTATCATGTCCTATTTTGTCCAGTGTAAAAAGGCTGTAATTCTGAGGTGCACCTCGATTTCAGAGAAGTTAAAAAACAAAAACATGTGCACATTAGAATCATGACCAGCAATGTATTCGGTGCTTTCATCTCATGTGAACTTCCTGATGACCTTAAAAAGTAAATTCTCTTGCTCCCATCTTACTGGTGAGAAAACTGGGGCACAGAGGGGTTAAGACTCCTGCAGAAGAATGAACGCTCAGCTGGCCAGTGGAGGAGCCCAGGTGGAAGCAGGAATTCCATCACCCTTAGAGCTAACATCTTAAGCCACTTTGCTCTACTCCCTGGCAATGAAGTCCATGGTGTTTGAATACTCTGATGTCAGCATTTGGACCCAGCTGTGTCAGACATGTTAACTCTGCTCCATGACTTTTAGTAAGTAACTTAAATGTCATCAACATATTTTCACGTTCTTACTCTTACTAAGGGATGGACCCACAGTCGTGAAATGCTGCTTTCTGTGTGTTTTGTGTCAGCTCTGCTCCCCCTCCTCTCCTACATGAGGTAGATCTCTATTGATAACTCAGAGTAATAAACATTTACCTGCTCTATCAGTCTAGAGAGTCTATCAGTTACTGACTGTGTGACTCCTTTGCAAATACCTCTCTGCATTTGTTTCCTCATCTGTAAAATGGGAATGGTAACACATTTCAGGATGGTAACAAGGAAGGGGAGGTTAAACAACATTTACTAAAGTGCCTGGCATTCAGCATGGCATATAATAGGACCTCAAAATATGTTCTGCTTGTTCCTGGCCCCTTCACCCCGGATCACCCAGATAGTAGGTGGCTGTGAGCCCTGAACCAGGGCCTTTTCTAACACACCTGGCCACGTCTCATATATACTGACAAGCAAGTGGCTCTCACATCCTCTTGTAGCTAGAATCATTTGCAAACCACCTTCCTATTGTTTTACAGCTTTTGAATTTGCCTGCACGAATAGAGGCTGCCTGGCTGACACTGAAGGAATTTTAATATCTAAACCCAGGGTTTAGTATTTAAACCCTGGATGTGCCTGCTGCATCCCAAGGGGCCAGACCTTCTTGCTGATCATGGCAACAAGGATCTTGTGCATAACTTCCTTACTTTTTGAAGCAAGATGGGACTCTGTCTCTCCATATTGTCACAAAGCTTTTTTCTTTTTTAAGTAAGTCTCAAAATGTGAAACATTTCCCTGGGGAAATTTGCTACAGTAGCTCGGGTGCTTTCTTTCCCCTCTTTGGGTTCATTCCCATCCCACTGCATGTCTTCGGAGGGACTATGAACTTCGGAGTGAGGTTCAGCACTGCATCTTGGATTCCCTAGCGGGGAGGCAGGGAAGGGGAGAAATGGGAGCGTGGGCATGCGTAATAGGATACAGCTGATCTTTTCCCTCTGACTGTGTTTCAAGACGAATAACATTCGAGGTGCAGCCTACCTTCCCCTGAAGCCCCAGTGTGCCTTCTCTGCCCCTGTCCTGAGCCCCTCTCCCCGACATTCATTTTCAGATCTCCTCTGGCACCTGCTTTTATCTGACTCACCCCTGCACCACTTCTTGATGGCAGCAACATAAGTTACACTTAAGCAACATATTGTCCTGACACATGCAGAAATTAAGCGTTCTAATTTTTTCAAAGATCTGTTGGGGAAAAATATCCACATTAGTGGCTGCAGATAATTCTGGGGTCTTCTTTGGGGACATTCCAACTTTTTATTTAGAACTCCTCTGGCTTTCCAATAGCACCTTTAACACTAAGACTTGATTTGTATCTAGTATTGTATTAAAGTCATCATTTTTAAGTTGAGAAAAATGATAACGTGGAAGAAGGCATAAAAGCCACTCTAACAATTGTTTTCATTTTTCTAAAAATTAAAGGGTAGTCAGTTTACAGTGTTGGATAAATTTCTGGTGTACAGAATTGTGATTCAGTTTTATATATATATATATATTCTTTTTCATTATAGGTTATTACAAGCTCTTGAATATAGTTCCCTGTGCTGTACAGTAGGACCTTGTTTATCTATTCTGTATATACTAGTTTGTACTTGCTATTTCCAAACTCCTAATTTACCCCACCCCCATTCCCCTTTGGTAACCATAAGTTTGCTTTCTATGTCTGTAAGTCTTTGTGTTTTGTAAATAAGTTCATTTATGTCTTTCTTTAGATTCCACATATAAGGGATATCATATGATATTTGCGTTTCTCTGACTTCACTTAGGTTTGATGATCTCCAGGTCCATCCATGTTGCTGCCAATGGCATTATTTCATTCCTTTTTGTGGCTGAGTAGTATTCCAGTGTGTGTGTGTGTGCACACGCGCACACGCATACACATGCCACAACTTCTTTATCCAATGATCTGTCGATGGACATTTAGGTTGCTTCCATGTCTTGGCTATTGTGAATAGTGCTGCTATGAACATTGGGGTGCATGTTTGAATTGGAGTGTCCTCTAGATATATGTCCAGGAGTGGGATTGCTGGATCATAGGGTCACTATTTTTAGTTTTTTAAGGAATTTCCATCCTGTCCTCCATAGTGGCTGCACCAATTTGCAATCCCACCAGCAGTGTAGGAGGGTTACTTTTTCTCCACCCCTTTCCAGCTTTTATTATTTGTGGACTTTTTAATGATGGCCATTCTGACTGGTGTGAGGTGATACCTCATCGTACTTTTGATTTGCATTTCTCTGATAATTAGCGACATTGAGCATCTTTTCATGTGCCTGTTGGCCATCTGTGTGTCTTCACTGGGGAAATGTCTGTTGAGGTTGTCATCTTTATACGTAAGTATATATTTCCATAGCCAAGATCCTGGTCCTCATACTATTATGAATTCCGCTGCTTTAACTTAAACTCCGTTTCCATGTCTTCATGTTATTACTTTTAATAACAGTATCATTTTTTGAGCAGTGAATATACTGTGATTTGTTAATGACATACCTAAGTGGACTGTGATTTATGAGATTATTCCTCTGATCTTGGACATCTTAGAGTGTTTACAATTTGGGGCCATTGGAAGAGAAATATATAGTGAACATCTTTGTGCATTAATCTTTTAGCTTCTGTTGAATTATTCCCGTGGTGTAATTTCCCAAGAGGGAAATTGCTGTAGTTGAAGGCTGTAAGCATCTTCACAGTTCCAGTGACATAGGGCATATGGGGATATTTTTAAAATCAGTGTTCTCTCTGGTAGCATCTTGTGCCAGAAAAATGTCAGGAGAAAATAATACAAATGAACAATTAAAAAGATAATTTCCATGTTTAACTCATCTAGACATATGGAAATGAAAATACGGATGCGTGTCGATGGGTGGCTGGCTGCCTTGGAAGGCTCCAGCTCTTTATTACTGTCAGCTTGTCTTTCCCTGTGGGAAGCAGTCTCTTTCTAGCTGTCTCCGGCCTCTGGAGAAAAGGTACTCATGCCATCTGTTCACACCCCCACTTCAGTGTCCTGCACCTGCCTCACGCTTGTTTTGAGCAAAATGGTTAGATACCCATTGTGCCTCACCAAGTCCTTCCGTCCATCAACAGCATCATAGTTCCTCTCTGATCTGTGAAATAACCTAATGTCCACAGATTAACATGTGTATATCATGTGCACAACTGTGAATTTGAGGTTGGAATAGAAGAGGATTTTGAGGGGCTCTATTAGGGGATAATTAGACAGAGAAAGTACCAGACATCAGGAGTGGTCAGCTAACTATAGCTTATTGAGCACTTACCTCGGGCCAGGTGCTGTTCCAAACACTTGATGTGCATGAGTTTATTTAGTCCTCACCACGCCCCTACTGCATGGGCATATCATTACCCACATTGTGCCGATGAGGTGACTGAAGCCAAGAGATTGAGGATCTTGTCAAGGAACCCATGTGTGTTTGTTTGCTAGAGCTGCCATAACTAAGCACCACTGTGTGTCCCTCTGTATCCTCTCCTCTCCTACCAGGACCCCAGTCATTGGATTTAGGACCCATTCTCATCCAGGACGACCTCTCTTAATTTAATAACATCTGCAAAAACCCTATATCCAAGTAAGGCTCCGTCCTGCAGTTCTGAGAGGACATGAATTTAGGGGGACACTATTCAGTCTATGACACTATGGTCTTGGCCAGAGCCCCTCCCTGCGTTCTCAGACAGGGTAGAGAAAAGGGGAAGAAGGCAGAAGCCCAGGTAGGACCATGTTTTGCCCAGGTGGCTTTGAGAGAGAGACAGGACAGGTGACAATTCCCTTGGGCCTTCGAGATGGCTGCATGGTGGGGACTGAGTGGAGCTCTGTGAGAGAGATGGGGTTGCCTGGTACAGCCAGACTGTTTCAGCATGAAATGATCCTGCCTGGAGCCAATCAGCTTTGGCTACTCAACTGGAGAGGGTAGGTTTGGGGTTAGGGACCCGTCACGCTTGAGTAGCTTGAGTAAAGATTCTGTAGAATATTTGCCTTCTCAAGCAGCCAAGTTATTCCTTATACCACGTTTCTGAAGCTGTAGGGGAACCCCGGAGGCAGATGTAAATGTCTCCGGTCGTAAAATCAGACTTGGAGCACTAGCCACAGGGAAGAAAGTATTTTGGCATATTATCTGCATCACTGCAAAATAAATTTTAAGCGTTCCAAGGAAACTGCAGGGGAGAGTGTAGCAATTCTCCAGCAGGCAAGGAAAGGTAAATGAAAATTAACTGTACAATGCCCATAATTACTCATTCGAGGTGTGTGGAATGTAATTAACACGATCCGGACTGCTGTGCTGTCTCTAGTTTTATGTAGGTGAACATAAAAGGTAATTTATAAGGGCTTTCCTAGGATAGCCGCCAGTTTAATTCCTTAAACTGTGCGTTTCCGCAGGCTCTTAGGTTTCTCAACAATAAAATTCAGCCACTGCTGTAAGGGTTTTTGGGAACAGAATTTGTGCTGAGGTTTGGGGCGGGGGCTGCTCTTCCTTCACCCGAGATGCTCAGTCCACTCCACTGTTAGACTAGCCCGAAGGTGCCAATTCCTGTAAATTCTCTGTTAATGTGTTTTCATGCAATTGAGTGTGAAAGTTGTATACAAAAGAAGCTTCTAAAAAACTTAAAGTTACAGATCTAGCAAGCTAGCCTTTAAAGTTGAGACTCTTACACTTTGACTTATAACTGTAGAAATTTACTAGATTTATATTTATGTACACTGATCAATAGTTGACCCTTGAACCAACTTAACCTCCTTTTAACATTTTAAATTGCATTTAAAATGTCTTATATTTAATTTCTTTTTTGAGTACTTCACATGTCTGATTAACAAGTACTTTAATGTAAGTCAAATACTTCAAGCTTAGATACCTAAAGTTTCTGAAATGCTCCAACATTATATGTAAACTTAGAAGGTTTCAACTTAAAATCTCGAGTCACATAAATTATTTAGTTGAATTCTTCATATTGGTATGGCAAGGTAGATCCTTCTACTCAACTAGGTTAGCATCTTGAAAAGATTAATCTTACGGGTTTTTAAAAAAATTTATGTACTTATTTTTTAAAATAGCCTTAATGAAATATAATTTATATATAAAATTCCCTTATTTTAAGTGTAGAAGTCAGTGAGTTTTAGTATGTTTACAGAGCTCTACAACCATCATCACAATCTAACTTTAGAGCATTTCCATCGTCCTGAAAAGAATTTCTGTGTCTGTTTATTGTTCCTCGCCACTCCCACTCCCAGCCTTAGAAAACCACTAGCCTGTTTTCTGTGTCTATATATTTGTCTGTTTTGGACATTTTTGGTACTTAATTTGAAATCATACTAGGTTTGTAAGAAAACAATTTTGACATCTCGAACAATGTTGGGGTCCCCTTCTCCAGCAATTTTTTGGGTTTCTCCCTCATTGGCTTGAGGTTTCTTTGTGAGCCAACCCTTGGCAGGGGAGTTGAGTTCCGCCTCCGACTGGGGGGGGGGGGGGCTCTCTCACAGCCCATGACCCAGACTCAAGTCACTTACTACCTAATTCAGATGTCTCTCCATGGACGACCAAACCCCACCAAGTGGCTTCATTCCATTCAGATTCCTTGCCTACCCACCAGGCTCCCTGCTCTAGTACCTACTTAAAGGGAGAGCTGACTGAAGACTTCTCGTGGTGGTGTCTGGCTCGAGGCCACCATCTGGTTCTGAGGTCATACCCTGTGACCACCTACCATCTTCACAGCGCCCGCTTGGAGGCCCTCAGCCAACGCACTCATCCTGCTGCCTCTTGGCCCTTCTCAGGTTCACATTCCAGGCACCAGCAAGACGGCTTAGAAAGCAAAACCCCAGCAGGGATTCAACACTCGTGTTCATAGCAGCGTTATTCACCATAGCCAAAAGGTGGAGCCAACCCAAGTGTCCATCAACAGATGATGGATAAACAAAATGTAGACAGATGTACAGTGGAATAGCACTCAGCCTTTGAAAGAGATTCTGACACATGATCCACCATGTATGAACCTTGAAGACATCATGCTCAATGTAATAATCCAGACACAAAAGGACAAACATTGTATGATTCCACTTATATGAAGTACCTAGAAGTGGTCACATTCATAGAAACAGAGGATAGGATGGTGGTCGCTGGAGGAAGGGTGAAAGGCAGGCAGGAGCTAGGTCATGGGGCCTCCTAGGCCATGGAAAGGACTGGGATTTTGTTCTAAGGTGGTGGGAGGATTTTGAGGTAGAGAGGATGCTGTTACCTGATTTATATTTGGAGAAGATTATTCTGGCCATTGACAGGGAATAGAGTAGGGAGGTCAAGGTGGCAGCAGGGGGGCCAATTAAGAGGATTTGTCCTAGTGCAGGTGGCAGTGATGGTACTTGAACTGTTGCAGAAAAATGTGTTACAGCTCAGTTGTGACAGCAACCTGGATCTGGGCGAGAGACCAAGCAGCACTCAGAGAGTTGGAGAACTCAGGTTTATTATCCCAGCAGGCCCAGAGGAGTTGACACTCCAAGCTCTGGACCTCCTCTGTAGGTTTACACAGGCCTTTTATAGGCTGCCAGTTTTACACTTTGCAACATCATATGCAAATAAAGTATAACAGAAGTTGACCAACCAGAAACAAGCTTTGTAGAAATAGGACCAATCAGGGAGTGAGAGAAATAACCAATCAGGAGTGAGCTCCATGCAAATGAAGTACTACAAATGGACCAATCAGAAGTTAGGGAAGTGGACCAATCAGAAGTGAAGGAAATAACCAATCAGAAATGAGCTCAGGGAACCAATAGAATTTTAGGTGTAAGTTAGCCGCTTTAGAGGCAAAAAGTGAGATAGAGGCCTCTGGGCGAGGGAATCGCACGGTGCTGGGAGGAGAGCAGTGGCCCTGCCTGGGGGTCCTGCCAGTCTTTTTATGGGGCTTCCCATAAAAAGGGACCTGGTGGTGAGGAGCTGATGGCAGGGAGAGGGATGATGGCGGGTGAGGGAGGGGAATTAAGAATGACTCCTGGCGTCTGGTCTGCCCAGCCGGGTGCATAGGGGTGGTGTCTGCTATGGTGGGAAACACTGGGGAGGGAATTTTAGGAATGGAAGTCATGAATTCTCTTTATCAGTGTTTAATGTGTTCGGCTCATTTGCAACCTCAAGTGGAACCTCAGCCTCAAGGCACTCTTATCCCTGACCTGACTCTCAAGGTATCTAAGTCAGGGAGTTTTTGGAGGGGAGGGTATATAGCTCAGTGGTAGAGCATGTGCTTAGCATGCATGAGGTCCTGAGTTCAACCCCCAGTACCTCCACTTAAAAAAAGAAAAGGGAAAAAAAAGGAGAGTGGTGGTACCAAGGGTGATGCTGAACTCAAAAGAATGTGAGAAATCTTTGAAGGCGGCAGAGTTGCCCACTCTGAGATTTCCTCACCCAATTCCCTCCTGATGGAATTTGAGGCCAGAGCCCTGGGTGACTGAGACAAGAGGGTTTTGATCTGAGAACTACCCCCATGGCCCTTGCTAGCAGGGGAGGTCTCCTGCCCTGCTTCCATACAGGGAGGGAAGGCATCCCCATTTATTACTATCATTATTACTGTTATTTGTAGATGGTATCTTTCCATACAAAAAACCATGTAGTCTCAAGCAGGATGGCCACCTGTGGTGGCAGATTGTAAACAGAGGAGGAAACTGATGGGACATCTGTTTGTTTCACAGCCAAGTGTTGTTTTTTCTTTCGTAGCCTCTCCTGGCCCCATACTCTTCTCTCCCTCCTTCCCCCAAACCTGCTTAACTCTCACTTGGCTCCTCTGCCCCCACCCTTGCCCCTTCTACCCTGCCCTTCTCCAGGGCTATTTTAACGTGTGGTTGTCCAGAGAGACCTCCTGCTGCCCTGTGCTTAGAAATTAGGAATTCTGAGTCAGAAGGGACTTAGAGATCACCTGGCTTTACCTTTTAACCTGACCAGGGAGAATTCTGAGGTCCAGGGAAACCATGTTCAAAGGGAGGCTCTTTGCATGGCGGCAGAGCTTACGGGTAGGATCCAGGCCCGGGACTTTTCTCATGGACACTTTTGGGGGCCAGGTCCCAGGCTAGTTTACATTTTCATTTAATCCCCCCACCCAGGATTTAGACAGTTTAACATTGAGTTTCAGAGATGAGGACATTGACCCAACATCCCAAGACTAAACCAGAATTTGAATCCAGTTCTGGTTGACACCCACTCTCCAACCTTCTTATTCCAAAGAGTGCTGTCGGGTGATGCAATTGTCCTGGATTGCCTGGGACTTTCCTGGTTTTAGCACCAGAAGTCCTGAGTTCCAGGAATGTCCTCAGTCCTGGACAAACTAAGACAGTTGGTCACTCTAGCCTCAGTTCTGTGACCTCTGAAGAGGATGGGGAAGAACTGTGACATAGTGACTTTCAGGGCAGGCTGTGGGCCCTGCAGCTAAAAGCAGAATGACCCGTCCTGATGGAAGTAACCCTCTGAGGGAGCTGGGTATCACTCACCCTTGTTCTGACTCGATGAGACTGACTCAGTCACTGTCCTGTTCCAACGTCCTTTTGACAGATGGGCTGGACTGGACTGCACCGGGGCACCAGCAAGAATTAGTGCCTTGGGAGTAGACATCTCTGTAACTGCATTGGTGCTCTGCACTCAGGGCGTGGGGTGGAGGAGGAGTTATGCCTGGGCTGTTAGCAAATTAGGAGATTTGGAAACAGTCCAAGGTCCACTGGGTGTCAGAGCTGTTTTGCTAGCAGGAGGAAGGCATACCCTTTTGGACTTGGGTGATTTAGGAGAGAAGTGCCTCACTTTGAGTGTCGAGGGATGTGAGAGCACTGATTTTTGCGGTGGGAGCTCTAAGTGTAAAAGCATCTCTTCCTGCCTTTAGCTAAAGCATAAGGTGGTTCTGGAAACAGAAGGTTGAAATTGGCTACTTGCTCTGCCATTTGCTGGGGGGTGTGATTTTGGGCAAGTTATTTAATCCCTCTGGGTTTCCCTTTCCTTGATTGTAAAATGGGAATAAGTGATATTATTTAGTATTTCTAATTTATGGGGTTCTCATGAGAATTGAATGAAGCAATGTGAGAAAAGGGCTTAGCATCAGGTCAGGCATCAGGCACTTGCTGAATTCTCAATAAATGGTCATTCTCATGATGACTGTTACTGACTATTGCTGTATTTCATAAGACCTGAGTTCCGGCCCTGCCTCTGCTGCCAGCTACTCTGGAGACCTAGTGCTTAAGTTCTCTTGAGTTTCTTCTGTAAATGGGAGGAGCTAGACTGTAATCCCTGAGAATTCTAATGTCTTTGGTTTTACAAAATGCATCAAAAGCGAGTTTCCACCCTGGATCCTGCAGCATTTCAGTTTTGTGTCTTTAGATCTGAATTAACAATCCTGCAGTTCCTTCTGCCCCAGCCACACTGGCAGGGTTGCAGGGAGCCGCTCAGGGAGTGAGACAGGCTTCACTCCTTTGTCGCTAGCTGACTTTCTGTCACCTGTTCTCGACTGACTGGAGGGGGAGTGTCCACTTAAAAACACGCTCTTCATCGTAACATGAAGCAACAAATACCAGCGGATTGATTTTAATTTTAATTTTATTTATGTATGTTGGCATAGTGACGGTTCCTGGCTTACGATGATTTGACCTATGATTTTTCAACTTTACGATGTGGTTGAAACCAGTTCACATTCAGTGGAAACCATACTTTGAATTCTGATCTTTTCCCAGGCTAGTGGTATGTGATACGATGCTCTCTGGTGATGCTGGGAGCAGCGGGGGCCACAGCTCCCAGTCAGCATGCGATCACCAGGGTAACCCACCAATACACAAACACCCATCCTATACCCAGACACCATTCCGGCTTTCACTATCAGTATAAATTACATGAGATATTAAACACTTCATTATAAAATAGGCTTTGTATTAGATGATTTTGCCCAACTCTAGGCTAATATCAGCATTCTGAGCATGTTTAAGTAGGCTAGGCTAAGTGATGATGGTAGGTTAGGTGTATTAAATGCATTTTCGACTTAATGATATTTTCAATTCATGATGGGTTTTTCAGGACATAACCCCATTGGAAGTCAAGGAAGATCTGTATACACAACTGTTTCTGGGTCCAAGAAATCATACTGTGAATTGGACCAATGAGATTCTTACAAAATGGTCTTGCAGTTTATTGATTTTCTTACTGGAAAATCTAACTGGTTCTTATCTTGCGCAGGAAAGAATTCAGGAGTGAACCATAGTAAAGCGAAAGCAAATTTAGAGAGATCACGTTCCATAGACAGAATGCCGTCCATCTCAGAGGGATCAGCGGCCCGAGGTGTGGGAGTGGTTAGTTTTTAATGGGCTGGGTAATTTCATATGCCAATGAGTAGGAGTAGGAGGATTATTCCAGCTGGTTTGGGGAAGAGGCAGGGGTTTCCAGGAATTGGGCCTCTGCCCACTTTTTGGTCTTTTCTGGTCAGCCTGGGAACCGTCATGGCATCTGTGGGCGTGTCATTTAGCATGCTAATATAGTACAATGAGCGTATAATGAGGCTCAGAGTCTATTGGAAGCCAAATCTTCTGCCATCTTGGACCTCATTGGTTCTAACCAGTTTATGTTGTATCTTCAACAGCTGTGTCATGCTTTTAATGGTTGTGCCCTACCCTCTTCCCTCCTGTCTCGATCTGAGTTTAGAAGGGAGAAAACAAGTGTTGTAGCTAAATAAAACTCGTGGTGGTGGGCACACAGCGGAAGGCCACCTTTAAATGTCCTCAGGGATTCCTCTCTTAGGGGTTTTGATCATCAGACCTTTCATTTTCAAAGGAAAAAAATAACAGCAGCCTGATGCCCCTGGCAGTTTCCTTTATACATAGTAGGAAACAATCTGTCTGATGGGTGTAAAGGGAGCCTTGAACCTGGATCATTCATGAACCTCTGAGTACCTACTGTGTGCCAAGCACCAGAGAAACGACATGAATAAGTGGGAGAGGGTCTTTACCCCCCTTACCTAATGTCTGGTGTATCCTAGGTGCTTAATAAAATCTTGTCGAGTAAGAAAATGAATACAGGGAAAAACTAATAGTTAATAGTTTGGCCATCACATCACATCATTTTGACTACTCCTATAATACTGGGTTACATTTTAAATTGGTCCTAGAAGTGGCCAGCCAGTCAGGTCTTGGGCCAGGAGGAAGCTATTGAAATGTTTGAACCTGGCACTGGACATCAGTCCAGCAGGGTGGCCGAGAGCATGGACTGCCCATGTTGGAATCCTGTCTTCACCTCTGCCTAGTCACAAGACCTAGACAAGTTCTCTAACCTTGCTGGGCCACAGTGTTCCTATCTGTGAGGTGGGGACAGTAGTGGTGTCCATCCTGTAAGGTTGTTGTGTGAGTTAAGGCATGAACTGCTTGGCACACCGTGGATGTTCTCGAAACGTCAGCTGCCACCCTCTGTGTGTGTTGGTCACTCAGCCTCCTCTGCTGCAGTAGACATGACCAGGATAAATATACTCGCATGTATCACTGCTGGTCCTTCCTTCGCCTCCCACGTACACAGTAGGTCCTCATTGTTATCATTTGGGTGTGAAAGAGCCCAGGAATCAGGTTTGAGCCTCAGCTTGGCAACTTCCCCACCACATGGCCTTGACCTTGGTCAAGTTCCTGAGGTTAAGGGAGGCTCAGAGAGGTTATCTGTAAAATGCATGTCCTTTCCTCACCGTATGAAGGATTACGGTCAACCAAGTGCCTGGCCCACAAGGTGCGCGCCTTAAATGGTGGAATTGTTATCGTCCCCATAAAAAGCACACAAGGCCCCTTGGCTTTTGTGGCCTGGGGTGCCGAAGTTGGGTCACCGGGCGCCAGTGAAGTCATGGGCAGGCCTGCAGGCAGCAGTGGGGGCGGACGGCCTTGGGAAAGGGCCCATGTTGCAGGCCCCACACGGCCAAAGCATTTTAAAGGCCTCGTATTAGAAACATAAACCAATGAAATAATACGGCCCCCATAAAAGCTGACTTTTAATGGGTTGTGTGGTGGGGTTTTCTCCGTGGCGGTCCTGTAGCCACAGGTCTTGGGGAGACTGTCTGCCGCCATGGGGAGAATTTAACCTTGCACGGGGTGGGCATGACTTTACAGGTTTTATGGCTGTTTTTTCTCCTCCAGAGTGTTGCTATGTCATTGTGCACCAAGGGCAACCTGCATACATTTAACAGTTTACCTGGTTTGGGGTGGAAATGAAAAATGAAGTAATAAATTAAAGAAAAACACAACGTGGATTTTACCCCCCTCTTCTCGAGGCAACCATGGAGGAACAAAGAACCAGTGTTTCCCCGGACCACTTAATCAAATTCTAATGGCTTTTATGTGTGGACACTTGCCTGCAGGTTCCCCCCTCCCCAGAGGGGGCTACAGGGCATGTCGGGTGTGTTTGGGGCTTGTACTGCCGACCCGAGGGCAGGGGTCAGCAAACTACAGCCCAGGGGCCATATCCGGCCCACCGCCTGTTTCTGTGAAACGCTTGGAAAAAAATCAAAAGAAGATCTCCTAACATGTGGGAATTACATAGACTTCGGATTTCTGTGTCCAGAAGTGGAGGTGTTTTGGCACGCGGCCCCGACCGTTCATTCCTGTGCCGTCTGGGGCGGCTTCTGCATGGCCCCAGCCAGACTGAGGAGTTCCCATATGCTGTATTATTCAAAGCCAAGTGCTCGCTCGCCCTTCATGGGTACGGTTGGCCGACCCCGCTCTAGGAAGTAAAGGAGAGGAGAGAAGACGGCTTCAAGTTTCTTGGAACTGATGATCACTCTCAGGGTTCCTATGGGGCTCAGAGGGACAAGTCAAAGGAGAACTGCATGAGAAGGAGCCTGGAGACCTTCCAGAAGTAATCGGCTACTTGTGGAGATGGCTTTCCTGGCTTTTCTGACCGCAGATTGGCTTCTGAGCAGAGGGGCCTGCGATAGCCCCCTCCCGTCAGCCCTCTTCGGCTGCCTGGCTTTCCTGTCAGAGAATCCCAAAGCCTGGCTTGAGGTCTGGTAACTTCTCATCAGCTCCCTTGATGTCTCAAAAATAGAGACATTCGCACTTTCCCTCCCAGGAGGCAGGTACTTTTTGTCCTAAGTGATGTGTAAAGCTAGTTTATAATCTCCAGTAGCTTCAGAAATTTATAACAAACACTTTTTGGCCAGTGCAGAGAATAATAACTCATTTAATCTTCACAACCAACCCAGGGAGGGAGCTCCTTTTCTCACTTTCATTTTACAGGTGAAGAAACAGAGGCACAGAAAGGTTAGGTATCTTGCCTAATAAGGTTGCACAGCAGGTATGAGGTGGAGTCAAGATCCAAACGCGGGCTGCCCGCCCTGCTGCCAATACACAGGGCTGAACTCTTTTGACCCGTGCACGGGTCTGCTTTCCTTGTTCTGCTTGTGCCCCGCCCTGTTATTCCACAGGAAAACGGCCTCCTGCATGGGAAGAAAGCACTTGTTACTTCGTTAATTCATCCCTCCCTCCTCCGTCCTTCCCTCCCTCCCTCTGTCCCTTCGACAAATAATTATCAAGCAGGTGACTATGTGTTAGACACTGTGTGAGGGACTGCATGAATTGAAGGTGTTTTGTGAACAAGAAGAATGAAAAAAGAGTCTTTCCTTTTAAAAACGGTTCTTGGTGTCCTCAGTGCTGTTGGGTTTTTGAGACGTTTGCTTAATTCCCCCTCTTTTATTAATTGTAAGAGCTCTCTCTGTCAGTCTAGAACCATACACCCTCATCCTGTCTGCCTTAACCTAATATTTTCATGAACAATAACCTATCTACAAGAGGCTTTGGGGAGGCCAGGCCTCTGACTTAGCCAGTGGGAAGGCCCTGCGCCATTTCCCCCCCTCAGCACCCTCAAAGGAGGCTCCCACTGGGGTGAACTCACCACCCAGCTCGGGGACCAGGAATAAGAGGTCATAACTGGTTGCTGAGGGAGGAGGTGCAGAATTTTAAAAATAGCACCCAGCTTGGTATTGGCAGAATTCACTCTCTGGGGACAACTTTTACCCTGTATCCTGTAAGTGGCTTCATTTGAGCGTTTCCAATGCCTGTCTTATTTTCTCAAGGATTTGCTGGGAAAAATTTTCAGCATGATTTATGTCCCTCTGGGTGTGGACAGGCCTGAATGTTGGGGAAGACACAGCGGCCCCGTGGTGCTGGACGAAGGAACAGCTCTGCCAGAAGCCCAGTCTCTCTCCCTTCCCCCTCCCCGTTTCTTCTCTCCTCCTCTGGGCCTTTTTCTGTGTCAGTTGGTAGACGCTGGTTGCCCATTTCTGATGAGCCTTCACTTTCTCTCCTCAGTCATGCGGAGGAGCCCCTTCGGTGTGGACATCTGCTGCCGGAAGGGGTCGCGAAGCCCCCTGCAGGAGCTGTACAGCCCGACCCAGGTAAGCCTTGCGACCTGCCTTGCTGCTCGGCTCTGTCTCCATGTGTCGGTTTCTTTGGAGTGGGGGATTACAGGGTGGGATTGGAAAACTCCAGAATTCAGTTCTTTTGGGGATTTGCTCGCCATTTTACCTTCCGTGGGTGCTGTCTCGGTCACCCTTCCTCTACGGAATGGCTCTGAAGTTCTAGTCAGAGATAGTTAGTATTAGAGGAACGGCTTGGTGGAGTGCTGGACTGAGCTTTCAGACCTGCCCAGGTTTTGGATCCCTGGGAGCCACACGGTCACAGGTGCCAGCAAGGGGGACTCTGAAATTACAGAGCCTGCCAGGCTGTGGGGTCTCCCCCTTGGTACCCCCAAAGAAGGCTCACATGGGGACGAACTCACTGCCCTGCTCCCACATCCAATTATCCGAGCCCAACGATGCCCCCAAGAGTCCTACCGCGCTGCACCAGTTTGACAAGAATCCCTCGTGGGGGGACTTTTTGCTACGTGACTGTCACGGTAAGTTCGGACTTGATGATGGAAAGAGTTCCTCTTTGAGCAAAGTAAGTTCCAACCAAGGCAAAATTGTCCTCTGTGGAAAGCTAGGAGCAAAGAGGTGACCTGGCTGTCATGGCGATGGCCTTGGTGATGTGTTTGGGTCTTGATGTGCGGACTCCAAGGGTGGTCCTTTTATGGGAACGTTAGTTAGCTCGTGATGCCAAGAACTGGTGAATGAACAACTCGTGGCCCATCAGCTGACCTTTGATAGCTGCTGACAAAGGGGAGAAAAATGTATTGCTTTAACTCTAATCTCAGAGTTTTGATTTGTATCAAATTCTTGATTTTATACTCCTGTGAGCAAGGTGATTGGTGGAGGAAGATAATGTTTGGTCCTCAAAAGTGCTGAATCCCCAGAAGTCTTGCAGAAGGATGAGCCTGAGAACTTTGTGATCCCACATCTCTTTCCTGTCTTTCACCCACACTCCCTTCTGGAAAAAAATGGACTCCTGTGTTTGTGCCAAAAAGGGTGGCCTAACCCTTTGAATTCACTTCCCTGTCAGCCCCACCACTTTGGAGCTCAGCACAATGAGGCCAGATTAGGCAGGTCATTGTAAACTCAGATTGCCTGAAGCCTCCTTTACTGGGCTCTCTGGTGACTCAGCAGGGAATTTGGATTTGAGTTTTGTCTGGTAATTATAGGAAAGTCTCCCAGCCTGTTCACACAGGGGTCCTAGGGAAGAGGCAGCACCAGCGTTGACGGAGGAGAGGGTTTCTGGTGAGCCATGGGGAAAACAGCGCGTGCTAGTGAGGTGCAAACCTTCTCTGTCTTTTAGTAGACATCCTCTGCTCTCAGATCACTTTCTCCTTCAAAACAAAACTGCTGAAGCACTCCTGCTTTCCTGAGGAAATTTTGTGGGCAACATATGGTGTCATGGGAAGAGCTATTTCTGAAGCCCCTCTGGGCAGGAAGTCCACAGACTGTCTGTGCTGGTCACTGTTGTATCTTTAGCCCTGGTCCCTAGCAGGTGCCCCCAAATATCTGATTGAAAGCGTGAAAGTCCAGGTTCAAACTCCTGCTTCACTGCCAGCTGCTTGTGCAACCTTGAATGTGTGGTGAATTCTCTTTAGGGGTCAGCTTTTGCATCTCCCTGGAATGTTGGGAGGAGGAAATAACTGACCTGTCGGGCTGTGTAAACATGATTCGTCATTATCGTGGTCATGAGAATGGCTTCAATATTGGAAGCCTTGCCTTTAGAATTTAGGCTGGGTTCAAAGCCTGGTGTCCTCATTTGCCAGCTACATTAGCGTGGGCAAGACCCTAAGCCGCCCTGAGGCTGCGTTCCTCCTTTATGTTCTAACAGTTCCTTCCTTGCAGTGCTGCACGAGAAGATGTGCTTTGCTCGGTGCCCTCTGTGAAATTTGTTCATTCCCAGACGCATTCATTCATTCACTCATTCATTTTTCTCTCCGCTATTACAAGTGCCCCACTGCGTGCTGCGTGTACCACGTGCTGGGCACAAAAGGGCCGGCAGGGCCTGTGTGGTTAGCCTTCTGCGTCTGATTCTCTTCATTATTCCAGGGTTGACTTGAGTAAGCTGCCTGGCAAGGGAGACCCTGCTTGGTCCATGTGTAACCCAATCAAAGGGCAGAGAACCTTCCTGGGAAGAGGTTATCTCTTCCATCCGGTGGTGTTGAGTGAGATGCTCACTGAGCAGGAGCCTCGGACCTGGGGGACTAGTTGGGGAGGTGGGGCTGTAGAGGCAGCTCTGGGAGCCATTTGTGTGGGCGTAGGTGGGTGAGTCACCACCCTTCTCCAGAACGTCATGGGCAAGCTGTCTGGCCCCTTTTGCTGGTAACCAGGAAAATGTTCCTGCAGGAAGATCTCCCCGTTTCCTCGGGATGTTGTCCCGGGATGTTTTTTCTTAGGCTGATTTCCTTTACAAGCTGCAATTATGTTCTCTTCCCACGCAAGTTCAGTCAGTGGTGCTGCTTGGAGAAACCATCTTGGTGATCTTTGGGGGTCGTTGCGGGCTGGGGAGTTCAAAGGACAGAAGGGAGCGAGCACCCTTGTTGAGTCGGGTTAGGTTTTGTGTCCACAAGACATTGACAAACAGTGTACCCAATCGGCCTTGGTTGTGGTTTCTCCCGTTCCCCTCGCAGCCAAGCTGTGGAAGCCGCTAAGCCTGGACTGATGTTATCACGGAGGCAGAGGGCAAACCTTGTAATTGCTAGAGTCCCAACTGCTCCCGGAGATGCCGTTTCCCCTTTTTCTGCTGACTGGTTATTTGGGTTTGATATGGCAGTGAAAGCAGGAACTGTTTATTTTAGATGATAAGAAACCAACATTACAGCAAGAGGGCACCATCTTGGTTGCTGTAGACCGGATGCTTTCTAGATGCTTATGAACATCTCGTCGGATGCTTGTATTAAGCCCCAAGCTAGGTATTACACCCCCGTTTTATGTTTGGGAGAACTGAGGTCAAGGAGAGAAATGCCTACATGCCTAAAGTCACGCAGCTGGTAAGAATCAGAGTAAAGGTTCAAACCCAGGACAGACTACAGATCCATTTATCTCCATGCTGTAGTCACTGTCACAGCCATAGCAAAGTTCTCTCGGCAGGAGTTACTCCATACAAAGAAAAAAAAAAAATCACACCCAGATTTTCATTGCACAGAGGCTTAAAAGCTCCCTTAGGAAGACTGGCTATAATCTGATTTTAGTGTCCAAGGTTTTCTTATTTTAGTGCCTTGCAAACCCCCAACTGTTACAACAATCCGTGAAAAAAAAAAGTTTGTAGTTGATATTCTTAGAAAAACTGCGCTCTGATGTCTTATAATTTTCCTGGTTCTCTGTTGTCTTCCTGGCCCTAAAATAAAACGTAATTGCTGATCAGATCAGCTGGCGTCAAGTCACCAAAAGTTCAGGAGTTGCCAACTGCATATTTGTGGGCCGAGCACATCTGTGGGCCGCCCGGCTCAGCTCAGACTGCAAGGCAGAGCTGGGCTGTCAGCCATTAATAGGGCATAATTGCCTCTCAAATGCCAGCGAGGGCAAGACAGCTTGTCCTGCCTCGCCCACCTCCCAGTCCTCTCGTGGGTTCCCTGAAATCTTCCCAGCATCACTCATGTGGTTCAGCCCTGCCCTGCCTGGTTCTTTCTTTAGCGTTTCTACTTGGCTCTGTGATTACCGTGTTCCGAGAAGACAGATGCTCAGCCGGGGGCTGACCAGGAACTGGTAAATGCTGAGTCTAGGAGGCTTCCACAAGGTACCAGCGGTCTGTGAGCCTTCCTAGGGCCTCTGAGGACCGGTCAATATAATCTTTTGACCTGTCAGTATTTAATAATAGTAATTATTATTATTATTGTAACATTATTATTATTATTATTATTGAACTCTAATTGATCCAGTCTTAATGTGTTGAAGTAAATTTACTTCCCCGAAAGGTAGGCTCCAGGAGGAAGGATGGAGAGAAGGGGGGAGGTAAGAAGGAAAGAAGGAAGGGAAAGAGAAAGGAAGAAAGTTACTGTTTATAGAATGTGTAACACATGTCAGTGACTCTTCAGGACACACATCTCATGGAATCTTCACAGCAATCCTGAAAGGAAGGTATCTGAGAATCCCATATTTTAGATAAGTTAACTGAGGCCCACAAGGGCTAAGCAACTTGCGAGGATCGCACAGCTTCTGAACAGTAGTGAGGGTCTGTCTGACCTGCAAGATCATAGGAGGAAGAGAGCCTCTCCCTTTATCTTTCCCGGGTGGAAAAATGCTTCCTTGAGGTTCTCTTTCACAGCGACTGAAGCTGAGATCTGGGATGTGCTCGGGATAGTTGTAAAATTCCCAAAGGCCGGGGCCAAGGCTTATGGTATGGAATGCACAATAGATGTCCAATAAACGATTGCAGATTTCTTTTTTCCTCACTGAACCCGATACTTGGAAGGGCCTTTGGTCTCCGGGCTGGAGCCAGGCTAAGCAAGAGTCACCCTCACCCTGCGATGGAACAGCGCAGCTTGGTGCCCTTTGGAAGCCAGGATCTTTGTTTCAGTTTTAGATTGATAAAAGCCTGAATCATCCAAGGAGGCAGGGAGTGGGAAACTTTCCTAGTCCCAACCTAAATCATCTTCTGAGCAAGGCTTGCCAAGATTTGTTTCTTCTGCAGATGTTTATAAGATAAACAGAGGAAAAAGACACAAAGCATGTAGGTAATAGAACTTGTTAAGTACTGTGGGATCTAGGCGTTTGAAAAGGTTACAGGAGAATCTGGAGTGAGCAGTTAACCCTTTGAGGTGCAGGGCACAGTGGGAGGCTTTCTAGAGGAGATGGCATTTGAGGCAGGCCTCTGAAGATGCATCAGACTTGACATGACAGAGAAGAGGGAACAGCATCACAGAGGGAAGGAGCAGCAGGAGTGAGGCGCACAGGTGGGACAGTCCAGGGCACATCCAGAGAATGGTGAGGGGTTTGTGGCTGGTGTGATGGAGCGTGCTGGAAGCTGGTTGTTTGGGGAGGAGGCAGGAAAGGCAGGTGGATACCAGCTGGATAGGGCTTGTTCACCCTTCTGGAGGATTTAGTCTTCACCTGTCAGCAGGATTGATGGTCCTGGGGAGCCCAACAGAGATGGTGTGCAACTTAAAAATCAGCTTCTGCTTCAGACTTAGCTGCTTGTTAACTGTGGGGCTTCTCTACAGAGGTCTGTCCCCTCCTTCCCACAGCCTCCTCATCTATAAAATGAAGGGGTTGGACCAGATCCATTTCTCAACACCTCCTCCTGCACTCAGGACCTCTGAAAAAATATGCAGTGCCCAGGCCTTACCCCCACCCCAAGATTCTGACTGTACTGCTTGGGCTGGGATAGGGCTGGGGCATCTGTTTTTCCCCCATCCCTAGTTGATTGTAATGGACAGCCAGAGTTTAGAAAGACTGTGTTGGAGATTCTTTTCTGTAAGGGCCTCTCCAGTTTTACAATCTTTGATTCCCACATAACCCGTGACCCATTCCTTGAGAAGCAACTCAAAGCGCGTGCACTGAGGTTGCTCACTCTTCCCTACTCTCTTTCTATATGAAGGCCCTGTGTCAGTTTCTTTGCACTCAGCCTCGTCCACTAGGACATAGAGACCACATTCCTTCATGTGCTCCATTGGAAGGTTCGTGGGTCAATGCCCTGAGTATTGGAGACTCATTATGTGGACAAACCCAGGAAATGGAACCCTTGGGTAGAGTTTTGGGTGGAGCCCTGTCTAAATGATAATTGAGCCACATGGCTCTCAATCCCATAAGGAGAGCCCAGACTTGTTCCCTGCCAGGCATCAGGTGTGCATCTGGGAAGGATCAGCTTCAGTCTTATGAATAAATGTGAAGGGGAGAAAGGACTCTCTGCCTTTTAAATTGTTCTTTGGGAAGAATGACACAGAGTGGATGGATACACAGGGGGTAGGCATGAGAGACCAGACATTGTACAGCCCCCAACACTGGTCAATTCATCCCTTCCTTACCAACCACCTGGTAAATGACAAGTCCATCTAATTATCTTGCTTTGACCCAACAGCTGTCTACCAGCCAAAGAGGGATTAATTGATTTAGCTGTGGACTGGCTCCTTATGCAAAGATATTACTTACTGTCAGCCTAGCAGAACGGCAGCTGGCTGGCAAAGATGAAATATTACATCAACCTGATCTTACACACAGCACTCAAGAGAATGCTTCATTATTAATTGCAAATTACAAAAGATGAGCAAAGCCCATTGCAAAAACCAGGGTCAGTGGGCCACCTTTTTCACTGTGGCTCCATTATTCTTGAACCAGGGAAAGTGCCCTGGTCGGGTTTCCAATCAGGCCGGGCCAGATGGAAGATCTAGAGTCCGTCGCAATTCAGGTCGGAGGAGAGGACTGGATGCTGGAAGGAACGAGGGGTCGCAGCCCAGGTGTATGACCTAGGGCAATTACTTAACCTCTCCAAGCCTTGATTTCCGTATCTGTAAAATAAGAGCGTGATTCCTGGCTTGCAGGTTTGAGAGGTGGTGATCATCAGTAGCTGTCAGTGATCTGGGTTGAGTTAGGTGACCTGGGACTTTTCTTAGGGGGTCTGGAACCCTACTATGTCCCTGCCACTGCAGACTCAGACATTTGGCGGGTGCACACTTGGAATTTTGTTAAATGTTAAGAAGGCGGATGATTTTCTCCTGCCTGGAAGCCAGTAGCTGTTCATCATGAGCTAAAATTTTTGATTCAGATTATGTGTCTGGTAGACTCTGTTACTGGGAAGCCCGCTTTTGCTGATTGTAAGGCCATGAGTGCCTCGTGTGGGAGTGTGTGTGCATGTGGGTGCTCAGCCCACATCCTGGAAAATGGGCAGATACAGCTGTTATGTTGTAAAGGTCTCCTGTGGTTGTGTTAGTCAGACCCCCAGTAGCTAGCTAAGTGCCTCAGTAATTCTTGTTAAAATAAGACCATCTCTGGGCCGTGTTCATGTGATGCCATTGATTTTATTGATTGGTCTGCATTTCATTCAGTTTTTATAGGCAGTTGTTCTGTTTCTGGAAGCCTGATTTGACCCGATATATTCAAATCTGGATAGCTCAGTGCTCTAATGGGGTTCTTCTGTGTCAGTCTGTGTGGGTATACTCTGGCATATTTCAGCTAGAGGAGGGCATTCAAGTGACAAAACGACCTTAGCAATTTCCAAATGGTAACACAGCTGTAAAATCTGCCATTTTCAGAAAGTTATTTCCTAAATTACCCTCAATTATAAGAGGCCTCTACATAATTTGATTTTTCTGTAAATTATACAACTCAAGGAGCTTCTCAGCCAACTGGATTTTAACCTTGTTGGATTGGATAGAACTGAAACAAAGCCCTGGCTTGTTTTCAGATTCTCTGTAGGAAAGACGTGGGGGCGGGGTGGGGTGTAGGGGTGGGTGTTGGCCTCCCCCCTATCCTGCCATCCTCTTGATGGCGAAGTTAGCCGGCAGGTCTGGTGGGGAGCAGGGTTTTCACCCTGCCTCTAGCACTAATTACTGTGGACTCTGGGGCCAACAGCTGAACCTTTTTTAAGCACTGGAGACCTTGCTTTTAAAGTAGGAATAAAATACCAACTGTTCAGTTATTAAGGATTAAATTAGAATATAAATAACAAGTTCTGGGCACATGGCAAGCTGCTCAGTCAATGCCGGGTATTTTGGTTGTTGTTTTTTTAAAGTGCAGGTGAAACCTCCTACAGGAAGCCCTCCCTGATTTCCCCCCTTTTCAAACTCAGGTTAAATGTCCTTCTAGAACGGTGCTATCTATTCACAAGATATATGACTCACGTATGTTGTTTGCAATTTTCTGGTAGTCACATTTTTAAAAGTAGAAAGAAAAACAGGTGGAATTCATTTTAATAATATATTTAACCCAGTATAACCAAAATGTGATCATTGCTACATGTAATCAATAAAAATATTAAGATAGTTGACATTCTTGTTTTTGTACTGAGTCTTTGAAATCTCATGTGTATTGGACCCAGCACATCTCACTTTGGGCTGGCCATATGTCACATGCCTGATGGTTCCCCTAAAAAACATCCTTCCCAAAATGTAAGTGCAAGGACTGTGGAAGGGCTGACACTTAGAAAGATGCTGGTCATTTACATCTCAGCTTCATTTTTATAAGATTCTCTCTTGAGATTGGCATGTGACAGTGTGGGGAGGGTAGAGAGAATGTGTGCAGGGAATTGGATTTTTGAAAGGACTGCAGAAAGTGAGTCAGAGACTCAAAAAAGAATGGGGGAAGGGCAAGGGGCTGCTTAATCCAGACCTCGCCCTTCCTCAATACACAGCCCATCAGGGTGACAAAGGCTATGCACACACCAGAGCACACACACATCCAGCCCTCTTTCTTTCTTCCTGCCCTCACCCTCCTTCCCTCCTTCTTCCACAGAGTGTAGCACAAGTAGAAACTCAATAAACATGCATTAAATGATACAGAACTGAAATTCCTGGACACCACCTTTCCTTCCCACACTTTCCATATACCCATTGTATTCATTTGCTGTGGCTGCTTACTGTAACACAGGACCGCAAGCTGGGCAGCTTAAACAACAGAAATGTATTGTCTCCCAGTTCTGGAAGCCAGAAGTCTGAGATCAAGGTGTTGACACGGTTGGTTCCTTCTGAGACCCGGGGTGGCATCTGTTCCATGCCCCTTACCTAGCCCCTGGCAGGTGGCTGGTAATATTAGGCATTCCTTGCTTGTAGAAGCATCGCCTCAGTCTCTGCCTTTGTTCTCACGTGCACTTGTCCCTGTGAGTGTGTGTCTGTGTCCAACCTTCTGTTTTTTATAAGGATTCCAAATGTGCTGGCTCAGGGCCCACCTGCTCTAGTAGGACTTCATCTTAAATAATTATATCTACAATAACTCTCTTTCCAGGTAAGGTCACATTCTTGGGTACTGGGGTTAAGACTTCAACATATGAATTTGGAGGGGTGCAGTGCAACCCATGACACCTACTGTATGCATAGTAGTTTGCCAGATGCTGGAGCATTTAAGACAAAGATGTCCTTGCCCTCTGTGGTTCATTATCAAATGGGCAAGTCAGGCCAATAAACTGACCGTCACAAAACGGAGCTCTGTTTGAGTTCGGTGCGTGATGCTGGGGGAGCGTAGAGATGGACCATTAAATTAGATGAGGCATGTGCAGGTGGGTGTGTGTGCTCTGGTGTGTGCATAGCCGTTGTCACCCTGATGGAGCAGAGGCACAGGACAGGTGGCACAGAGAGGAATGTCTGTTTTCACCCTCCCCCGCACAAACATCAGCAAAGAGGAGAGGATGCACTGACTAGCCAGGCACGGGAGCACGGTCCCTCCTGGGCAGGTACCCCCATCCACACCCCTCTGATTAGGACCGGCAGGCCAGGGATGTGTGAAAACCGATTTGACTGTAGCTCCTAACTTCTAGAAAGGTCTGCAGCTCCAGCGTCTACAGCCAGTGTTCTGCTGTTCAGTATCTACATGACCATGCCAGGGGACACTGCCAGGTTGGCCTCACCCCAGGCTTGGCAGGTGCAGAGCTGCTCTGGAAAGCAGCTGGTCGTTCTGGAACATGCCACAGGGGTGTGACGCCTGGGCAGACTCCGCTGCTGCCTAAAATGGCCTATTGCAATATTTCCTTCTCTTCGTCTTAAATCAGAGGTTTAAAGCCACAGAATGGCCAACATATAGTTCTGGCAGTCGCTTGGACGATTGGAGAAATAGCTCTGGTTGTCTGTTCTATCTCCAGCAAGTTCCATGCAGGATATCCACAGGTATCCACAGCCATCATGAGTCTTGCCAGTGCAGGGCTTGGCTGTTCAGAGCTGGGCAAGCTCACCACTTGCTTGGATCCAGGCCTCACGTCCCGTCCCAGTGTCTGGGGGGAAGTTCTGGGAGAAACGGGAATGTTTGAGGCCCTGAAAGTGATTAAGAGCGCAGACCTTGGAACCGGCTGGAAGCCAAAGCCATGCCCTGTCAGCTGTGTGACTTGATGACGCTTCTTACCTTCTCTGTGCCTCGGTTTCTTCACCTGTAAAATGAGGATAAGACATCCTAGCACCTACCTCATAGGGTTCTTGTGAGGATTAAGTAAATGAGGACACGTGGAGTGCTTAGAAAGGTGATGGAATGGGGCAAGGCCGACGTGTTTGCTGTTACCATTATTCAGGCACAAAAGCCAGAAAGGAGGGAATGAGTGATCCATGAGGACAGATGAGCAAGTTGAAGTTCAGATCAGATCCCTTGGAGGGCAGAGCTCCAAGGAGCCAGTTCATCTCTGTTAAAAGGGGGCTCCAACCAGAAATTGACACAACATTGTAAACTGACTATACTTCAGTTTTTAAAAATGGGGGATAATAAAAAAGGAACTCCATTTTCTAGCGCAGAGGGTCTCCGTTTTGGCTGCTTTCAGAATCAAAAAAGAAAAATTTTTAAATCCACACTTTCAGCCCACTAGATAAGAATGTCTTTGGTGTCGGTACTTTTTTTAAAAGCTCCCAATTGATTCCAATGTATAGCCCAGTTTGAGAACCAGTTGCTCTGGGTTTTTCCTGCTCCAAAACAGGTCCTGCAACCAGCAGCCAAGGCCTCACCTGGGAGCTTGTTAGAAATGCAGAACCTTGGCCACCACCCCAGCCTTCCAAATGGAAACCTGCATTTTAACAGGGTCCTGGGTGCTCTGCACCCGCATTAACTGGAGAGGGCTCCTGAGAGAGCAGCCCACTCCCTGGGGACTCCTGCCTTAGACAACAAAGGACAGGTGGTGCTGAGTCTGTATGGATTTCAGAGGCAGGGACCAAGAAGTGGTCCTTACCCTTCCTGGAGCTTGGCACGCTCCTGCTTTCTGAAGACTTAGAAGGCAGATGCTATGTTTATGCGCATGGAGTGCTTGATAGTGGCAGGGAGCTGGAGTCCCCTGGTGGGCTAGATGGATGGACAGCCTCTTGGGTCCTCTGGACACATTAACTGTGAAATAGATGTGGCTTTGAACGGGGACCATGGAAGCAAAAGCCGCTATGATGCCCTTAAAAGGCAGCGTTGTCCTTCCTGGGTGCTGGGTCCCTGGGGTGAGGGGGATTTGCAGGGTGAGGAGCTGAGCTGGGCTCCCGTGGGTGGCTGCAGTCTGAGTTTGTTCCCTTCATGACTGGGCTGTTCCTGACCTCACTTTGTTAGGAAGGAGAATCCCACGGGAGGCCATCCATGCGCTCCCACCCTCCCTCCGGCCTCTACTTCCAAATGATGTTTTTAAGTGTCATCCTCCCTCCCAGCCCCATCGCACCCTCCCCAACTGCCCCCAAATACCAGGCACAGCAAGTCTCAAACAATGCAGTTTAATGGGAAGAAAATGGAATTTAGAGCCATAAGTCCTGAGTTCAGATTTCTGCTTCTTTCCACTTACTAGCACTGTGATCTTCGGCAAGTATCTCAAAGTGGGACATAAATGATTAATTTTAGCTGAAGAGGCTACATAGTATAGCTGTTAAAACTGGGGGTCTCGGAACCAGGCTTTCTGGGTTTAAATCTATACTTGCAGGCAGAGTAACCTTGGGTCAGTTATCTCATCTCTGGGTGCCTCAGTTTCTTTATCTGTAAAATGGGGATAATAGCAGCACCTACCTCTTCGGATTGTTATGAAGATTTAATGAGTTGATTTGTGTCAAGGGCCTAGAACAGGAGCTGGAAATAGTCAGATATGTCAGCGAGTATTGTTTTTTGACCTTTATGTTCTCACCTTGAAAACTTCCCACTCGTCTTCCTTCCAAAAAAATTGTCATCACAATTTGGTATCTAGCAATAGACTCTCAAGAGAAGCTTCTCTTGCCCAATGAAGTTTATAGTGCCTCACTTTCAAATAACCTGTTACTGCTTTTCAAATGCAGCATTCCCCATTTTTCAGATGGGGAAACCGAGGCACAGAGAGGCATTATTGTCTTTTAAAGTAACCCATGCAGGGTCATCCAGTCCAGCTGAGGAGCTGCAGAGCCACAGCTCAGTCCAGATCGGTAGCCTGTTGCTCCTGGGACCAGGCCACCTCCGCCAGCTCAGTGGGTATAGAGATTCTTTGACTCCATGAGTGACCTGAACTCCTTTGATTCTTAATTCACTGGTCCTTAGGTAGAGATGAACTCCCCTCTTCCCCTGAGGGAGAACTTGCAAATGGCTAGCTCCTGCCCGCCCTGGGTGGGTGGGGACCATGGCGCTCGGTGAGGACATACCTGGGTGAAGGTTGCCACTCCTGAGACCTTCCTAGGATGGGGGCATGTATCCGCCTGCACTCTGTGCTGGCAACTTCTCTCCACTTCCTGGCTTCTCAGCCTCTCCCAGAGCCTCACTCAGACTCCTCATGAGTCAGACCGCACATCCTTAAACCACGAATGAGATTGCTCAGGTCAGAGATGGTATCTGAAACAGCGAAGTTACAGGAAGTGCATCTGAGGGTTTAAGAGTTGGAAGACTGCTTTTCTGAGTTCTTCCCTGCTCAGGCACAGTGACCATTTGTAATTGTCTCCTCAGTTCGTTCTTGTCAGGAGCGAGCAGTCAGTTTTCAGTCATCTTCCTGGGTCTATGTTATGAGCTCAGTGGAGACACCATCTGTCAGCCACCTTTCATCTACTGGCCAGAGCCTCAACCAAGTAACAGTGTTCAAACAGGAATCAGGCTGATTCTAGGTTTCTTTCCTAATTAATGAGAAGCACAGAGCCACCAAAACAGACAGACAGCTTGGTAAGGGCAGGGTGGGGGCTGCCCATGTGGGGAAGGGTTGGCCACACTAATTGGTAGATCCACTGGGCTTCTGCTGGATCCGTGTTGGTTCCACAGCCTTGCACAGACCACAGCAGCAGCCGGCAGAGGGAATGGTAGGAGTTAACTCACCCCCAGACCCACTGATAACTAAGAGTAAAGAATGAAGCAGACTCACGCAAAGCCATTGGTTGTTGCAGATGGAATGTTCTGGGTTTCACTTTTTGAGAGCAGCCTGGAAGTCTGTTAATAAGGGGCAGCTTGTCATCTTTCAGAGGGTCCCTCAGCTAACAAGTGAGCCCAGCCAAGCCCTCAGCACAGCAGCTTTATAATTCTGTAATTGTCATTCCTGAAGAGCCCTCATTCTAGGACTGGTGGAGCTGCTTGAAAATTTCATCTCCTTCTGCAGGGAAATTGCATCCTTGCATGACATTTGGAAATTAGGAGTCTTGGGACTTGTCCCTCAAACGCATTTTGTCACCACAGAGACCAGCTCACCAATGGTACCCCTGCTTTCTCGCATTGCCGCACTGGGTCTCTCTCATTCATGGAACAGTTAATCTCCATTTAGAATCTGGACCTTGGCTCTCAGTAGGTTTTCCTTTATTCCGCAGGATAGATGAGCTGGTGCCTGAAAAGAAATGTGACTTTTTAAAGGAATTGGCAGATAGAGGGGAGTTCAGAGGCAGCTGATGTCCAATTATTCATGGTCATAGGGGAAAGGGATTGAATGAGAAATAGAAATCCACACATAATCTCCAGACCTCATGTTAACCAATAGCCTTCTCTTCCAAGATGCCTTTAACCGGTGCCAAGAAATGGGCTGATTCATTGCTTTCTTCAGAACTGAGGTCCTGAGAGAGCAGTACAAAAGAAATAATTTGCCAACCCTTTTCTTCATGAGAAGCACTAGAGGACCTGAAATTCTTTATTTAAAACTTTATTATTATTTTTTTACTCACTCAGAGTGAAGTGTCATTTTTCTCGAGCAAGTGGCAAAACAAGCTTCTTTTGTGGGTTGGTTTGTTCATTGTCTTATCAGAAAACAACATATAACACTGTGGTTTTCTTTTTTGCCGAAAAAGAAAGTGATTGTTGGGATTCAGGCCTAGATCCCGTTGAAATAAGAGCCAGGAGCTAGAAGGAGAGTGGATTGCAGTTGATAATTGAGTCTCCTTCCCCAGATTTTATGCTGTAACTCCATCCAAGGGGAAGGAGTGATAAGTATCTTGCTGAGATAAGGCCTTGCCAAAAACAGCCCCTGGCAAATTGCTGCCATTTGTTCTCAGATTAGTGCGCAAGGTTCAGTCTGTCTTGAGCCTAGGAAACCAGGCTTGCCTTTATCAGTTGTGTTGTTCAAACTGAACTTGCTATACATAGCAATGTCCAAATCCAGTGCAAGCCTCAGAAGGTGTTGGTGCTTCTGATACCAAGCTTTGTGCAGTGGGGTCCTAGGGAACCCCACAGACCACAGCCACTGGTTTGAGGGTGCCTTAGTCAAAGTCCAGGGAAAGGATTTATTTGAGGAATAAAAGCCAAGCCTGACTCAGAGGTGAAGCTAAGCCCAGGTAAGGGAACTGGAGCAGACGTCTGCTCTCCCTCTCTGGTGCCGTCCTTGCCCACGCCCCTGCCCCAGGGTCATTCAGAACCCAGGGCCTGTGTCTGCTTGCCTCCTAAACCCTGGTAGGCAGAACGGCCCCACAAAGGATGTCCACGTCCTAATGCCCGGAACATGTGACTGTGTTACCTTACGTGGCAAAAGGGACTTTGCAGGTGTGATTAAGTGAAGGATTTTCAGATGGGAAGGTTATCCCACCCTAGATTACGTGGATGTATCCAGCATAATTAAAGGGTGACAAGAGGGTCCCAGTCAGAGTGGGAGGTGGAGATGGGATGCTGGATGGAAGCAGAGGTCGGGGTGATATGAGGAAGGGGCCATCAGCCAAGGGATGCAGGTGGCCTCCAAGAAGCTGGGAAAGGCATGGGAATGGATTCTCCCTAAGAGCCTCCAGAAGGAACTACCAACGCCTTGACTCTACCTCCAGAACTGTAAGAAAACAAATTTGTGTTGTCTTAAGTCATTGGTTTTGTGGTGATTTGTTACAGCAGCCTCAGGAAACTAACACACCAGTTCCCACCCATATCCGGGGTCCGAGATGTGGGTCTGTGATGTCAGGAAAGCAGAATCTAGCAGCAGTGTGGTGAGTATGATGACGAAGGTGGTGGTGATACTGCCTTCCTCAGAGATTGTTTTGAGCATAAGGGAGGTAGCAGGAAATGCCCAACAAATGCACGTTGTGAGCCCACATCCCTGCTGGCCGAGGCTCTGCTCATCGTGGCTCAGGAACCTTCGGGGATTGGCTGAGATGACAGCGCCCAGACCCTTATATTTGTAAGCATCTTTGTGACGACTGTACACGTCACCTGAAATTTACATCAGAGCAATTTTGTTGATGGGTTCCCATAGTTACTATCACTTTGTTTAGTCAATACATTTTTTAAAAAAGAACCACATACTTATTAGGAGTTAATGGTGTTACATTTGTCAAGATTTTCCTTCATGATTACGTAACACTGCCAGTGTTCTCTAAGTACCTTCACATGGGCTAGCGTCACTGAAACTCACAGTGCTGTGAGGATCGGCAGGGTGTAGGTGTCATCTCCCATGTTGCAGATGTCAACAGAAGGAGCTCAAGATACTAAGTCTCCAAAAGCCAGCTCTTCATACATGACTGAGATGAGACTAAACCTGAACGTCCAGCCTAGAGAGGGGAGTAGATAGTGCTGGTTAAGACCAGGTAGTCCTGCCAGTCACTTGCTGGGTGACCTTAGGCAAGTTACTTGACCTCTCTGCTCCAGTTGCCTATCTATCAGTGTAGGGATAATCATAGTATGTACCTCAGAGGTTTGTTTTGAGGACTAAGTGAAGATAAAGCAATAAAATGCTTAGAACAATGCCAGGCACACAGCAGGGCATTTGATTGTGTATTGTATCCGCAGCAGCAGCCACAAACCCCAGGCAGAGTCAGCCGACTACCTAGTTCAGTGTTCGATCCAGGACTGCCCACAGACTGAGAGCCAAAGCACCCCAAGCCATCTTGCTCTACTGAACCCTTCCAAAGTGCTAAACTAAGTTGGTGCCTCAAGCTCTGGACCAGAGGTTTGCAAACGTTTTCTAGACAGTCAAAGTTTAGGACTCCATTGGAACGACTCAGCTTTGCTACTGGAGTCTGAAAGCAGCCATCGGCAATATGATGGGCACAGCGGGATTTGGTCCACAGGCAACCTCTGCTTTAGACACTGCTGAGAGCCAGAAGCCCTGAGTTCAGGTCCCAGCCTCCCGACCCTACAAGGGCTTTCTTGAGCAAGTCAAAAAGACTCCCAGGGCTCACGTCTTTCACCTCTAAAAATAGGAATAAGAGTGCCTCTCAGGAGAGATGGTGAGATGATGAGAGCATTTGTAAACTGTAGAGGACTGAGCTTAATCTGGTTGTTAGTATTTTGTTGTTGATGTACAATCGTGGTCCAGGCCACCTGTGGTGGATAAAGCATGCATGTAGAAAAATTTTGGGTGCTGGCCACCCAGCTCTCTTGTCTGCAGTTGCATGATGAAATCCGGAAAGGGCTATTTAATTTCAATTACATTCATCTTATTTGGGGATAGGAGAGAGCACCAACCTCTCAAAGCTTCCCTCTACTGCTGTGAGATATTTCTTGAACAACAGTGCCTTCGGCCCAAAATGATCCCCATTCTGGAAATTGCAAAATGACTGTGATGAATGAGGGCTCTGGAGAAACACAAAGCTTGGGCTCAGTGTCTCAGGCAGAAGAAGTGAAACCTGGAGACTTTATTGAGAGAAGATGGGTGGGAAATGAATTGCCAAGCCGAGTTGCATGATGGTTGGTGAATCAAAGCATTGTGCTGAGTAATTATGCATCTCATTAAGATGCACTCAGTTTCAGCTGCGAGACTAGGGGAATTGTCAGAGCAATTATGTGCAAACCTCAGTTTCGAGGTTTAAAAAGGGGTCAGTGCATAATTGGCAGGAGAGGAAAAAGAAGAGAGATGGGTTGAAACAATTGGTATTAAATGGCCGTTGCTACAAGGAAGACAGGAATGGAAAGAGGCAGATGCCCTGATCACTCAAGACTAAGCGTGTGTGGTCTCAGCAACACATTCGGGCCACGTGGATAGTGCATTTGGTGCCCTTCATAGGCCTTCTTGCAATCAAAGCAGTTTTCTCTGTAGAAGGTTACAAGTGTGCTTGGGACGTGTTTGTTGAATGAATAAATGATTGGTGCTTGCCACATGATTGCCCAATGAGTGAATGAAAGAGGGAGGGAATGAATGAACAAATGAATAGACCAATAACTCATGTAAATGAAGATTATAGCAGTACCTACCTCGAATGGCTGGTGGAAGAATTATATGGGATAATGCATCTGAAATCCTTAGCACCGTGTTTGACACCAGCAGGCACCCAGTTTCAGCTAGTACCGTTACTACGTTTTCCCCAGGTGTACTGGTCTACTGGGACAGCCACAGCAAGATACCACAGACTGGGGGGCTTAAACAACAGATGTTTATTTTCTCAGTCTGAAGGCTAGGAGTTCAAGGTTAAAGTGTGGGCAGGGTTGATGTCTGGTGAGGCCTCTCTCCTTGCCGTGCAGACAGCCCCCTTCTTGCCATGTCCTCACGTGGCCTCTTTGTGTGAGTGAAGAGGGAGATCTCTGGGGTCTCCTCCTCTTCTTCTAAGGACACCAGTCCTGTTAGATTAGGGCCCCACCCTTTCGAGCCCTTTTAAACTCAATTACCTCCTTAAAAGCCCTGTCTCCAACTACAGTCACTCTGCTGGGAGTGGGACAAGGTGGATTAGGGCTTCGACATACTCATTTGGGGACGGCACACTCTGTTATACTCAGTGAAGATTCAGACTTCGCTTTTGCAGTTATTAGGCTGAACCTTGTCACTAAGCCAGCTACACTAGAATGATCTTTTCCTGAGAAGAGAAATGATGCCCCAATGTTCTGGAAAATTCGATGGACTTCCCATAGCATAAGTCTTTCCACATGAAGGTGCCTGTCTTCTGCTCATCAAAGGCCCCAGCAGTTACCCTTTTACTCTCCACTGTTAGACAAATAGACAGCTCACTGGTGTTTCCCCCTCCCCTCCCCCGAAAAGGGCAAAACACCTGAACTCTCTAAGGCTTCCATAAAAACAGGTGCCTGGGAGCGGAAATCGACCCCATGAACTCGCTATTCTGTGTTAGAGTGAGCGTTAACTAGATCTCATTTCTTTTTCTATCTTCTTTTTCATCTCCAAATCTGCCTGGAAGACAGTGAAAGGTCATTAATTTGAACCCTGCTAATTTAGAATACGAAACATTTCCTTCCAAGTTCACCATGAAGTAGGAATTCGTGAAGCAAATTAATTGTGTGAACATAAGTAGAAAGGATGAGTCGTGTAGAGCTGGGAGGTACCTGGAGGTGATCCAGTCCTTTCCCTTGGTGGCTTTCTCTTTTCAAATGAAGAAATTGAGGCCCAGCAAACGTTCCTGGCTCCACCAAGCTCACACAGTGGGACTGTTTACCCTTGTTAAGGACACCAGCCTAATTCACGGAGTCTTGTTTGTTTGTGAAAGACACAGGCACTTTACTCCTATGGGCTCCTTTTACTATGTGGGCTTCACATATTAAAAGTACATTTTTAAAAAAAGATTCTGCATTTCAGGTTTTCCACTAATTATGACTGGCCGTCTCCCAAGTTAGTTTGAGCTATTTTGGTGAGGTTTTATAGTTCTTTAATAAGAAAAGCTTTTTAAAAACCTCGTAAAACCTTCTGTACAATTCATTCTAACCAACACTCCCTCTTACAATTATGTCACTAACAACTTCTTTTTGAAAGACCAGAACTTTTGTCTATTCATGTTAACCTTAAAAGCAGCATTCACCGAACCCCTGAGAAACAAGATACGTACTACTTTACAGGACGAGGGCAGAGCAAATGAAATAATGCATGTGAAAGGGTTCTCTACATTTGGGAAGCAGGTACAAATGCTTTATGTTTTTCTTAATTGCCATCTCTGGCCTGGGCAGCCCCCCCAAAGAGTGGTCAGGATATGTTTATGGATGTAAATGTAGCATTTCCTTGGAGATTCCTCAGGCAATGGGCTGTTTTTCCATGTGATTAAAAAAAAATAAATGAGATGCCTATTTATAAGTCTAAATCAAACTGTAACTGCCACAAGGACTGGAATGTTCTCATCAGCGCGTTTTCTCTCTGGAGTCAGACCAATTAGGGCACCAGACAGCAATCAACAGATTATTTAGTGAGCCCAGGCTCAGAGCACCAGTGAGGTGGACAGAATTACAATGTGTTCCTTAGCCTTGGGACTTGAGCAATTCTCTGCACAGCCATGATCAACAAGAGTGGACCACTCCCAGTATGGGGGAGGATTCTGAATCTCTCCTTCCTGGGTACTTAATGCATTTTAACCCCGTTTCAGGATTGTGGAAGGTTAAGGTTGACTCCCTTGTTCCTGAAGCCAGTTCTGCACTTGGTAGGACGGTGGGAATGGTGGTGGTAACAGCAGCAGTAGTAGTGGTTGTTAATATTCCTTGCACACTCACTCTGTGCCAGGTAATATTTTGAAGCTTTCCACATCATTTGAATTATCACAACCCTATAATGTAGTAACTCTGTTTGACAGATGATGATGCCAAGGCTCAGAGAGGTTAATAACCTTCCTGAGGTCACACAGCTGGCAAGTGACAGCAATGGGAGGTTAACTGCAGCCATCTCATACCACTGCACTGCTGCCTGGCACAGTGCTCTAAGTCTTCATCTGTCAAGGTTCTTAGGAGTCCCAAGACACATGTTGCTCCCATCATGGAGACTCTGAGGACTGTGAGTGATGTATGTCAGGACCCCAACATTAAACCTGGGGTCAGGAGACAGGAAACTGCAGTTCTCTTGCTTAATCCCAAATGTGCCATTTTTCCTGTGTTTCCTTTGGAGCCTTATCATCAGCTGACAGGTGCTGACAGGTGGCCCCTCACCTCACAGAGCCCACTGACCACATGTGCCCAGACCATCTCTTTAGGGTTCAGCTTTTTGCATTCAAAAAAAGACAAAGATCGAAAGATTCCTATTTTTAGCTGCCAGGGTCACAACATGAGCCTCTCAGAGCTTGCTGAGTTTGGAAGCATTTCCAGTTTCCTTCTCAGAAAGCAGTAATTTGACTTTGGGCCACTGGTGCTCAGGAAAATGAGTTTCCCTTATCTAGAATACTGTGGCATTGAGTTCATCTGATGGGTAAGGGTCAGCTGCTCAGCTACCATGAGCAGCATCGTTTCAGCTGAACTGGCCCCTCCTTCCCACTTCAGTCTCATCTCAGGCCCCTCCTTCCCTTCCCACCATGGTTTACTTCCTCTGCTGTACTTGCTTTTCCTGCCACTGGGCCTTTGCACATGCTGTTTCCACTGTCTGAATAGCTTTCTCCCCTTCCTCACCTCTATTTGGTTGGCTCACGCTCAGCCTAGGACCTGTTTCATGTTCCCTTAACACTTTTACTTCTCTTTTTCAGCACTTTACCTATTATAAATTATTTTATTTTTTTGGCTATTTATTTAGTGCTGCCTTCCCCATTGGAGGCTAAGGTCCATGCTGGCTGCCTCTGTGCCTGCTTTATACCTAATGTAGTTCCTGACGTGGTGGGTGCTGGGTAGTTGAGGTGAGAATGAGGTGCCCCTTGCTTCATGAAAGCTAGGTCTTCTGATCAGTCTACTCAGTAGCTCCTTTTCCATCCACCCCAGATCCCAGATCTAGAGAAGCAAATAGAAAAGGGGTTAAGGTGGGAACTCCAGACTCAGGCTGTCTGGATTTCCATACCAGCCTTGCCTTTTACCAGCTATATTTTTCTATTCCTGAGTAACAAATTACCACAAATGTAGCAGTTTGCAGCAACACACATTTATTATCCCAGTTTCCATGGTTCAGGAGTCCGGGCAGGCTGAGCTGGTCCTCTCTTCAGGATCTCACCAGGCTACAATCCACGTGTCGGCCAGGGCTACGGTTCTGTGTCAGACTCAGGTCCCTTTCCAAGCTCTCGTGGTTATTGGCAAAATTCTTTTTTTTTTCCCTCCAGCTGTAGAAATCACAGCAGCTTGGCTTTTCCAGGTCAGCAGGAGAGTTTCTGAGTTTAAAGTCTAAGCCCTCTTTAAATTGCTTACCTTTTAGATTAATACAGAGTCAACTGATTAAGGACCTTAATTACATCTGAAAAATCCCTTTGCCTTATAATGTAACATAATCATGGAAGTGATATCCTGCCATATTCCCGGGTCCTTTCTGCACTCAAGAGGAGAGGGTTGTGTAGGGCATGTATATTAGTGGGGCAGAAATCACAGGTGCCGTCTTAGACTTCTAACTACTGCTCTAGCTGTGTGGCCTTGGGTAAGTTGCTTAACCTCTCTATGCCACTGTTGCCTCATCTGTAAAGTAGGACTAATAGTAGTACCCACTTCACAGGACTTGTTGTGAAGATTAAATGCATTAATGTCTGTTAAATGCTTAAAACAATTCCTGGTAGGTGGTGAGTATTCAGTAAACGTTAGTTGTTACAACCGTAAAGATGATGATAATCCCCGACCAAGCTACTGGGATCCCAGTTTAGAAACACAACCCACCAACTAGCTGGAAAGTGAAACCGGAGAAGCCAGGCCGAAGGGGGAAAGAAGAGACTGGAGAACATCAGTGAGCTTGGTAAACTGGCCCTGCTAACAGGCAAGCTGACTGCTTCCACCCCACGGGGTGGGCACGGGCGCAGCAGATGGAACGCTGTATCAGGTTACTAAAGCAAATTAGACGTAAGTGGGTGCACGTGCTCCCCATTTTAGTTACTCTCATTAAAATCTCTCTTCTCAAGGTGCAAGGAGTTAACATACTCATCACTCCAGAAAGCTTAAAATCCCTTATGTCAGGAATTTTAATTAAGACCGACATCCCGAATATGAAGAAATGAGTATGACTGGATGTTTGGGCAGTTTTTGTAAGCAGCTGCACCCCCAAATTTAGCTCTGACCTAAAGGAAGGCTTTCTTCTGAAAGAGGATCTCAGTTTGTTCAGTATAAAAATAAGGGTCCCTCGTTACTCCGGTGAGACCCACCATCTTGTGAACCAGTATTGTGCACCGAGGCCAGAGGGAGGCCAGCAGGGAAAACTGCTACGTGGTGCGTGCGTCTTGGTGGAGAGGGTTAAGAATTGATTTGCTGCTCAGTCTGGGATGCTGTTAACCAAATATGGGAAGATGCAGCGAGGTGAGTCAATGAAGCAAGTTCATGGTGGCATATTTATGCGTCGCGGCTGTCAGGGAGAGAGAGGTGATGCAGCTTCTGTCTTTGGAAGGGAGTCCCTTCACTGAAACCCCTTTCAGCTGGGTCTCCGAGGGCAGGTCATTCACTCTTCTTTGGATCTCATACTTTGCATCTAATAATTCAAGTCAAGTACTGTTGATGGTGGTAGTGGACACTGTTGACACTCTGCCCAGACCCCCTCGCATCCCCTTATGGGTTTGGACACCCATCCTCCAGCTTCTACGTGCTTTGTTTCTAATGGCTACACCTGCAACTTGCTTCTGAGGCTGTATTTGGGTTTCTGGAGTTGCTTCCTTTTATGCACAGAGACCGGGAAGAATAGAGGCTTTACTTTTGTCTGGGCAGCCCTCAGCCTGGGTCTGTCATTTCAAGTCAGGACAAACTCAGAAGAGTAAAGTTATGCTCTCGAGCTCCCCAGGGGATCTGGTTTAAGATTGTCATTACGCCTGAAATTACATCCTTGCTGGGCTTCTTCAGTCTCCTATCCTATTCCCAGGACGAGTGACGTAAATTGCAGGGCCCCTTGTTAAAATGTTATTAAAAATTAAGAATCTCAAGATGATGACAGCAGAGCATTACACCCAGCATGAGACTCTTGAGGTTGGCAGGGTCCCTGTGACCTTACAGGTTGCACACCTGCAAAGCTGATCCTGCCTGCTCTCCACTTTCCTGGGAGCATCCCTCATTAAGTCACTTGCATGTGAATTCTTGTCTCGTGCTCTGCTCTGGACGGATTCTAAGATGAATATGCTACCAAGCCTTCCCTCGAGAAGCCAGGGGAAGATAGATCAATGGCACAGATCATTAGATCACACATCAGACCGTGAGGCAAAGCCCGACCCTGGAGGTACCTGCAGCGAGTGGTGTGGGGAGGAAAATCCATCTCAGAGTTTGTGAGGATTTCTGGGTTCCAGGCCTGGGCTCTTTCTTCTGCCCTGGGAATATGGTGTGTGTCTCAAATGCTGGACAGATAGAATTGGGGTTGATGGTATGGGAGAGGGGATGGGAGGTGAGTTCAGAGAGGAGGCACAGCATAAATAAAAGTATAGAGGTAGGATCTCTGTTTATTATTTAGCAGGTGCCTACTATGTGTGCTCAGTGCAGGAAGTTTGAATTAAAAATGACCAAGTCCCTGCCCCCAAGGTGCTCCTGAGAAATGCTTATAACCAGGTTAAGTTGAATTCTGTACAAGGAAAGTGCTAAGCTGAAGTGGGCAAGAGGAAGTACTAGATATAAGAGAGGGTGTCTGGTCAATGCCTTATTAGACATTAGGGCTCCTAGAGTTCATGTCAAAGAAAATACTCTCTAACTGTGGAATTTCAGAAATCAACAAGCTATTGGGATTGATTTTGGGGGGAGATGAGGGGGAACCTCTGGAAGCCACTCCATGTAATTGGTTCTCTAGTCCACTCAATTTGGTTTCTCAGCCTAACTCATCAGTTTTCTCAGATGAGTGTTAAATCCTCTTCCAAGTTTGTTCAACTCTTAATTGAAATGAATTGAGGTCTCCCAGTCACACTTCAGCTGCATCCCAAACTGGGCTGGTGATAATGCTCTGTAGACAACACACACTCTTTCTTGTTCCTCGCCAGGGAGCCCACAAACACCCCAACAGTTTCCCAGAACTCTGAAGCAATTGTTGACATGAAGGAATCTTCCCCTCCAAGACAGGAAATGCAGGCACTGGCTGTGGTCCTCCCAGTGAAGGAGGGAAAGGGAGGAGGTACTGAAATGCCCATGGTTCTGCAGAACCCTGAGAAACTCTTTTCTTTATCGTGGACTTCATCAAGCTGAAGCCATCCCTCATTTTTCACAAGCTTGCCTACGGGAAGGGTAGATGACAGCTCTTCCACTGGGAATAAGAGCATAAATGCCCTAAAAGTTGCCGGGCTTTGCCAGGAAGCAGGAGGAAGGGGTCTTCTTCGCTTTATGTTGTGCTGTCTTTCTAATGGTTGAAATATTTCGCTGCTCCAAAGTGAGCACCCACTGATCAAGGCTCATAATTCTTCCCTGGCAAAGGTCCCACTGGGATAATAGTTCGTGATTTCTTCACTGTCTTCTATTAAGCAATTAAAGGAAGACACATTATTCTACGGATATACATAATCAAATGATTTTTAATTACTTAGTGGTGTTGGAAGGGGGAGAGAATGGTGAGGGGAAGAGCTTCACAGTTTTCTCTCTCTACTGTCTTAATTTGGATTTTTTTTTTTTTTTTTTTTTGAAGGCTTGAAAAGCATCCTTGAATGTGGCTCTGCACGCTGGAGCCCCTGCTGGCCTCGGGACATGTCTCAGAGTCCTGTTTCCTAGGGAGGTTTCTTTCCATCCTTCGATACTCCTGGCCGCGCCTCCCGTCTCACTTCCCTCTGCCTGTAGCGTCCTCCACAGTCTCAGATCTGCTTACCGTGGCTTCCTCAGGAAAACTTTCCCTGGTGCCCCCAACTAGCTTAAGTACTCTCTCCACAGGCTCTTCCTATGCCCTTTGCTTTTCTTCTGTAGCACTTCATTCAATCAGTGAGTCTTTATTGAACACCTACTATGTGACAGGGTCTGTTCTAGGCACTCATGACTTATCAGTGAACAAAACAGACACAAACCCCCATCCTTACAGAGCGTATGTATTCTAAATCCACTGAGACTGTGGCAATGAGTAATTGTTTGGCTATTAGTTTATTGATGTGTCTTCCCCAATAGCCTGGAAGCTCTGGGAGGGAGCCCTATCTGTCTTTGTTGACCACAGTCACTATCGTGCCAAGTGCCATGAATCCCTGGTGCAGAGTAGACGCCCAGTAGGTTCTCAGGGAATAGGAGGCAGCTGGTGAGCTGTGGCTGCTGTTTGATCAGCTGGGCTCCGTGAGGTGGCCGTGTCTTCCTTTGGAGTCCAGACGTCATCGTGTGGAATTAGCTTCTCAGGGCTGGACCACAGCCCATGAGAGGGAATGTGAGGGAAGGGGTGTTTGCTCAGCTACAGGTCTCCCAGAACCCCGGGGGTCTCCTCTGTAATGTACCCCACATGTCTCGGCCAGCCTGAGATGCACCAGATCTCTCCTGTTTAGTTTCTGTGTGTTTTAGCTCATACAACTTCTTGGGGTCATTTTATTTTATGCCAAATCTGTATTTGCTGGGTGATTGTGAAAGGAGGCCACCTCATCCAGGTGTCACAAGGGGTCTCCCTGTGCTTGGGGGTTGGTTAGGCAATGCCTGTTTCACCACCTTTGTTTTGAGCCCACGTCTGGCTACTTCCTTCTGATCTATCTTCAGATCAGGCATTAACCTTCTAAAAACCCTCCTGGAAAGAAAAAACAAAACCTGAGCTGGGAAATGGATCATTGCCTTCCTCAACAAGAGGTATCTTCTCCATTTATCTTAAGGAGGGGGTTCATTTAACCACGTGTTCATTATGCATTCATTCATAAAATGAGGGAAGGACAAAGGGAAGGAGGGAGTAGGACCAGGACTAGATCTAGCCAGGCAAGGCTCCCAGGTTTGAAAAGGTAGGGCAGCTTTGACTGTCAGGGCTGGGCAGGTGCAGGGTAAGTGCAGGGCAAGTGCTGGTGGGCAGCACTGGCCCTGGGGGGAGAGAGGGAGAAGAGGAAGGAAGGGTCTATGGGTGTGATTGAACACACGAAGGTCTTTGTCTCTGGAGCAGCAATGGAAGTGCAGTGTTGCCCTGTCTCTAGAGCCAGCTCCACCCCTTATAAATTTCATTGATCACAAAAGCCTTTCACTAGGTGACCCTGACACCCAGATGTGAGCCCAGGGTAGCACATCAAGGGGCCTCAATACAGCATTTCTGGATCCCCCCACCATGTCTGTGCTCTGAAGGTAGCAAAAGCCTGTGAAAGACAATGTGGAGAGGGGAGAGGCCAGAATCTCCACATTTTCAGGAATGAAAAGTACATGTTTACACTTAAATGATCATTTACAGGCCCCTTCCATCGCAGATGCTGCCTGGTCATCTGGAGGCATGTGTCCAAGGCTTGTGATCTTTTCATATGTGCCCAGACTCTAAAGGGCTGCAACTGCCAGTTGTCTTGCAAGCAATCATCTCATCACAGAGGGGATTAGGAAGAGAGTTCAGGAGGCAAACAACAGCAGGAACACCTGGCGAATCCAGTTCAGCTGGATAATGTCTTTGAACAGGACAAAAAATGACTGTGTTGACGGCTGAGCGTTTCCAGACATTTGGTGGATTGACATAACCGTAGGACAGGTCTGTGGCCACGTCTGCTGTCTCAGACCTCAGCTGAGTCCCCGTGTCTCACCACTAGCTGGGGAAGAGTTCATCCGTGCTAGTTTTATCTGAAGAAGTGAATTAGGGAGTCTGATGGTGGCATGTGTTGGAGTGTGGCTTGCTAACCACTAATGGAGAAGCAGCTGCTGCTCTCCAGGCCTCTGTGTTCAGCAGCTCCCAGGCCATCACGTGACCCAGCCTGAGTGAGCCTCATTCTCATTTGGCCCCATGTGGTTTTCCTTCCAGGCAGGATGGGCTGGACCAAGTACAGTTTAATAGCAGTAGTAATAACATAGCTAACACTTACTGTGGATTATGTGCTAAGAGCTTTGCATGAAGTTCTATAATGGATTGAACCATCATGGTCCACTCCTTGCTTTACAGAGGACAGTGGAAGCCCGGAGAGGGGAGGCTGATCCAGAGAAACATCCCAGGTCTCTATCCTTTGCGTGTTTCTGTACATCTGTTCTCTCTGCCAGCCTGAGATGCTCCTCTGACAGTCCTTGGCCCTTTGGGCATGCCCCAGTGTCCTCCATCTCAATGACACCTTTTATGGCCAATTCAGGGAAAGAGGCAAGAAAGAGCAGCCTCTTTCCTTCTCTAACACTTATTTTTCGTGCCATTTATTTAATTAGGGACATTGTATAGTGTTTAAGAGCCTGAATGTGAACCTCAGCTCTGCTACTTACCAGCTTTGTGACCTTGGGCAAGTCACTTAACCATTCTGTGCTTCAGTGTCTTCATCTACAAAATGATAATGCTGGTAGCAGTAGGTGTGGAGTGAGGGGCAGCCACAGGCCTGGACCTGCACTACCGCCCTCCTGAGTGGAGGTGGGATGGGAAAGAGTGATCAACACCCGACTGCTGCTTTGATTGCCGTCACCCACCATTCTCATAAAAAAGCAACCGCTCGGGGTGGGGTGGGAGTTGGGATGGGGTGGAGCATGGTGCAAAGTTGGGGTTGGGGGTCACACGGAAAACCAGCTGAAGCGTCTGCCAGGAATCTCCTTCTGTCGGCCTGGCCCTTTTGAAGAGAGAGTTGTGGGAATTTGTCTCCAGTTCCTCTTCCTGTGCTGCTTTGGTAGAAATCTCCAGTGAATATGTGACGGAAGAGTTTCTTTATCTGGACAGGTCCTTTTGTTGGCTGTAAGTTTAGTTTTCAGCTCCTCCCCACCCTCCTTCTTCCTAAAACAAGAAGGGTATCAGCAGTCTTCAAAGAGTGGTGGCTTTGAGTTCAGCAGATCTCAAATACCAACGGCAGGCACAGATCCAAGGAGTGTGCACAGGCTTTTTCTCCTGGCACTCAAGCTGAGAATGTCTTTTCTAGAAATGTCAGTTTGAGAGTGGAAAGCTTGAAAAATGTCAGTGTGAAGTGCATTTCCTGGTCTTGTTACTTTAGATGCATGTTGGCTTGGCCACTTTCAGGGACGTGCTGGGGTCTCAGTTACACCTGGCTTCCCATGACCTTAGTTAGAACGTTAGGCCATCCTGGGGTCAATGGGACGTGTGGCAGTAACTTCTGACTAATGTGCTTTGAAATACAGGTTGGGAGTCCCATATCCCATATCACCATTTTTGGTATCAGTTGACACAATTTGGACTAAAATAGGACATACTTGTATATTACAGGTTGAAAATTCATATGACAAAATATTTTAAAGCAGCTGGTCATAGCACAGAGATTGTCCATGAATGTTCATAGCATTATTCATAAAGGCTTTAAACCAGACACAGTGCAGATGTCTACAAACTTGTGAACAGAGATATAAAATGTGGTACATCCTTGCAGTGGAGTACTACTCAGCAATTAAAAAGGAGCAACTGCTGGGACATGCAATAACAAGGCTTAATCTCAACAACATTATGCTGAGGGAAGGAAGCCAGGTTCAAAAGACTGAACTGTTTAATTCCATTCATGTGAAATTGTAGAAAAGACAAAACTATGGTGGTAGATCAGTTGTTGCCTGGGGCTGGGGGTGGGGAGGGTTTGACTGCAAGGGGCACAAGGGAACTTTTGGGGGATGATGGAAGGATTTTAAAATTTGGATGTGGTAGTTGCAGCTACTAATGTAATGTATATTTATGGAAACATCCATCTGAACACTTAAAATGGGTAAAATTTATTGTATATAAATTAACACTCAATAAATTGGTAAAAAAAAAAATGACTTTTAAAAGACAAGAAATATAGCTGGAATGATTAACATGACCTAAAAATTGATTATACTTAGGCCATTCAGGAGAGAACACAGATGTCAGTTAAAAGATGAAGGTACCCAACCTCACTAATAGTTTTTTTCAAGGGTGAAGTTAAACAGTGAATCTAGACATAGGCCTAATGCCTTCCACACAGATTAGCTTGAAATGGATCAGAGGCCTAAATGTTAAATGCAAAACTATAAACTGTAACTCCTGGAAGATAACATTGGAGGAAATCTAGGTGACCTTGGGTTTGGTGATTGCCTTTTAGATAAAACAAAAAAAGCATAATCCTTGGAAGAAAAAATTAGTAAGCTGGATTTCATTAAAATTGAAAACGTCTGCTCTTCAGTAGATACTGTTAAGAGAATGAAAAAAACAAGACATAGATGGGGAGAAAATATTTGTAAAACACCTATCTGTTAAAGGACAGGTATCCCAAATACACAGAAGAATCTTAAAATTCAACAAAAAATACAACGCAATTAAGTAGGAGTCAAAGAGCTTAACAGATGCCTTACCCAAGAAGATACACAGATGGCAAGTAAGCATATGAAAAGATGCTCAACATCATGTCATCAGGGAATTGCAGCCTAGAACACTGAGACACCATGGCACATTGATTAGAATGGCTAAAATCCAAAACATTGATAATACCAAATGCTGACGAGGCTGTGGAGCAACAGGAGCGCTCATTCCTCTCATTCATTGCTGGTAGGAATGCAGAATGGTACCACTACCTTGGAAGAGAGTTTGGTCATTTCTAACAAAGCTAAATACTCTCACCATGTGATCCAGTCATTGCAATTCCAGTTATTTATCAAACTGAGCTGAAAATGTCAGTCCATACAAAAACCTGCATGTGGGTGTTTATAGCGCGGCCTTGTAGTCATTTGGTTACAGTGGTTATAGTTACTTGGTCAAGTTTGTCAGAAGTTAGAAGCAACCAAGATGTGCTTTGACAGGTGCATAGATACATAAAATGTGGTACATCCCGACAATGGAATATTATTTAGTGCTAAGAAGAAACATGCTATCAAGCTATGAAAAGTCATGGTGGAACCTTAAATGCATGTAACTCAGCTACATACTGTATGATTCCAACTATGTGACATTCTGGAAAAGGTGATACTTTGGAGATAGTCATAAGGTCAGTAGTTGTGAGGGGCTGAGGGGAGGGAGGGATGAATAGGCGGAGCACAGGAATTTTTAGGGCAGCGAAACTATTCTGTATGATAATGATACATGTATGATATGATAATGGTAGATAAATGTCGTTACACAAAGAATGAGCCCTAATGCGAACTATAGCCTTTAGTTGATAATAATGTATCAGTATTAGCTCATCAGTCGAAGCCAATGTACCACACCAACGCAAGATGCTAGCAGTAGAAGCTGGGGGTGAGGGGTGAGGAGAGTAGATGAGAACTCCCTGTACTTTCTGTTCAGTTTTTCTGCAAGCTTAAAACTGTTTAACCACCCCACCCCTGCCAAGTCTATTAATCTAATTTAAAAAACAAAACAAAACAGTGGGCTGACCCTATTCACCTTCACACCAGCAAAAATGAAATGGAGAATGGATACTCCTCAGTGCTGGCCAGAGCTGTCAATCTCTGGAGGGCCTGTTAGCAATGGGTAACGAAATGAGAAGGATGTAATCCCTTGAACTCGCTCATTCCACTCATAGGAGTTGGTCTTCCTTCCTTCCTTCCTTCCTTCCTTCCTTCCTTCCTTCCTTCCTTCCTGGAGGTGGTCTGGTCTTGTCTTCTTTCTTTCTTTACTTTAATTGAAGTATAGTCAGTTTACAATGTTGTGTCAATTTCTGGTGTACAGCATAATGTTTCAATCCAACATATATGTACATATATTCCTTTTCACATTATTTTGCATTGTAGTTTATTACAAGGTATTGAATACAGTTCTCTGTGCTATACAGTAGAAATTTGTTGTTTATCTATTTTATATACAATAGTTAGTATCTGCAAATCCTGAACTCCCAGTTTGTCCCTCCCCATCCCCTTTCCCCCCATAAGTTTGTTTTCTGTATCTATGAGTCTGTTTCTGTTTTGGAAATAAGTTCATTTGTCTTTTTCTTTAGATGCCACATGTAAGTGATATCATATGGTATTTTTCTTTTTCTTTTTAGCTTACTTCACTTAGAATGACAGTCTCCAGGTTGATCCACATTGCAGCAAATGCCATTTTCATCTTTTTATGACTGGGTAGTATTCTGTTATATATCTATATATATATATATACCACAACTTCTTTATCCAGTCATCTGTCGATGGACATTTAGATTGTTTCTGTGTCTTGCCTGTTGTAAACAGTACTGCTATGAACGTTGGGTGCATGTATCTTTTCAAATAGAGTTCCCTCCAGATATATGCCCAGAAGTGGGATTGCTGGATCATATGGTAATAAGCCTATTCTTAGGAAGTCCTTTTTAGTTTATTTTAAGGAATCTCCATACTGTTTTCCATAATGGCTGCACCAGACTACATTCCCAGCAACCGTGTAGGAGGGCTCCCTTTTCTCCACAGCCTCTCCAGCATTTATTGTTTGTCGACTTTTTAATGGTGGCCATTCTGACTGGTGTGAGGTGACACCTCATTGTAGTTTTGATTTGCATTTTCATAGGAGTTGGTCTTAAAGCACTGGTTCTCAGCTGCCCAATGTCTGGACACATTTTTGGTTGTCACTGGGGAGCTGCCACTGGTATCTAACAGGCAGAGGCACCTAACAGGTAGCTGCTGCTAAACACCCCACACTGCCTACGACAGCCCCCCACAACAGGGGTCATCTAGACCCATCTCTCATTAGTGCCGCTGCTGGGAAACTCAGCTGGGGAAGTGGGCAGGACATAGATACTCATCTCAGTGGTGTTCATAGTAGTGAGAAATTAGAAATAACCAAAGTATCATTCAGCAGAGATTAGTTACCCAAAAGATGGTGTATTCATACTGTGAAATCCTGTGCGGCCTTTGCAGATTCCTAGGAAGTACACAGCTAATATGAAAAAAATGTTCATGAGACATTGCAAATGAGAAAAGATTACAAAGCATCATGCAGAGAATAATTGTGTCATTGTGAAGTCTGAGTGTCTACGCATGTCTTAAAACATCTGGGAAGATAGCTACCAAAATCTCATGTTGGTGTCTGCGTGGTTGGAATATAAGGTGATTTTTATCTTTTGAAATTATTTTTGATGTTTAGAATTTTTTTTTACAGTGGACATTAATTATTTTTCCAATTAAAACAACACAACAAAAACTTTTGAAACTAAAAAAGTTATGCAAGTGGCAATGTAGTCAAGTAAAGTTGGCTGAAATTTTAAGGTTGATTATCAACTGTGACTTAACATTTGAAAGTATTTTAAGGAATGAACTCCTATACCAGTGAAGAACCTGCTACTTGCCAGATTTCAATATACCTCATTTGCTTCTCAAAATGCCCTGTGGTGTTGTTGCTCCTTAGCCCTGTTGAAGAGATAAGGAAGCAGGAGGGTCACCCGAGTCAGTAGCAGTGATGGGATTCTACCCCATGGTTTCCAGATCCAAGGCTCGTCCCTTCCCTGCTGTACACAGTAAAGTCTCCGCCATGGCGCACAGTAATGTGCTGGTGTTGGGTTATCGGTCATACATTATATATTTTTTTCAATACATCTTTTAAAGAACCCTCACACATTTAGGGGATTTCCATTTTGAGAATTTAGAGAACATTCTGAGCATTTCTGTTCATACACAAAAAAGTTTTCATTACTATTTTTTGTTTGTTTGTTTGCTAATGACAGTTGGAGAGCTTTTTCTTATTGGGAAAATTCCTTTGTCTGGAATAGCCCATTCTAGAGCAAGGATGGAAACGTGAGTTTTGCCAGAGAGCTGGGGTTGTGTCTCTTGAATGTGTTTACTGGCTCCTATGACACAAAGACTTCTCTGCTGCAACCCGGGGCGAGCAGGGAGCGCATCAGAACGTTTCTGGGCTGGCATCCACCATCAGACAGTCATGCCTTGTTCCTCTGGTACCCAGAGGAAGCAGTTTGAGTTCCCTTGTTTCCCCTGGAGTTTGAGTGCAGTTAGTGATGAAGGGACCCCTTAGGTGTCCTCAGCTTCGCCACCTGCTAATGGAGGCTGGTTTTCTTGGAGGGAGTTGTCTGGCACAGTTTGGAATGACTCACGGAATGGAGAACCACTTCTTCTTGAGAGCAAGAGGCATTTTCTCGCTACTCAGAGTCCTTACTGATGCTGATAGGCTGGTGGGAAGTGAGTCCTGCAGCTTCCACTCAGCACTCACCAGAGCAGACACTCCTGAGCATCTGTCCAGAGAAGTTTCCAGACATCCCCAGAATGGCTCCCTCCCCACCTCTGACGCACCTGGGCCGGATCCTGCGTCCCCTGCTGTGTTTCATCTCAGATTGCCTTTTGATTCTCCATCCCTTAAAATTACATGCATCGGCCTCCCCAAACAGCACCTTCCCACTGAGGTCTTTCCTCAGTCACCTTCTAAGTGGTTTCTCTTTGGATCCGTCTGTCATCAAGGACAGATTCTATTTCCTGTGTCCAGTGTCTAATGTGTGGCCAATCATCTCCCTTCAAAGGCAGAGCGACTTTGGGGACCTGCCAAAAAGGCACACCTGTATCCCTCCAGCTGGCCTGGCGCTGCCTGGGCGTCCAACAAGCTGGCCTTCCTTCCTTCCGGAGAAGTGTTCCTGCTTTGTGTTTTAAAGGCCCCAGGAGCAGCATTGGGGAACAGAGGAAAGGGCCTGGGGCTTGGGGTCTGGTATTGAGTCCTGGACTTACCATTGGCAGCAAGCAGTGTGGCCTTGGCCTTGTCAGCGTGGCACTCTGGACAAGCTGGTTCTGTCTCTGAAGGAGGCTACAGGACTGGCCAGCTTGGGTACATGAAGGACATCGGGGGACCCCCAACTCAGGTCTGTGCCTTGAAAGAGGGGTCAGGATAGATCCCTTGGGTGCCTGATTCTGGGAAACAGTCTGGGGTCAGAGCTGGGAGGGGTCATTACAGAGGCTGGGCCTGGGTGCCGGAGTAGCCATGGCTTATTTGCGTGAATGCCTGAGGACAGATCACCAAAGCTGGGCTTACCGTACTTTTCAGTGAATAATGATAGCACCATGGTGTGAGTGTGCTCACCATGCACCGGGTACTTGCAGCAATCCTCTGACGTATCTGATTACTCTGATTATCATCCCCATCACACAGGTGAGGAAACTGAGGCTCAGAGAAGTTAAAAGAACTGGCTCCACCCAGAGCCAGGGGCTAGGCCGGGACCAGAGCTCAGGCCTCCCGGCTTCTGCTTTGAAAGAGGGATTTGCGTTGGGAACCCGGCCTGAGCTGGAGGAGGAGTGACCCCCAGGTGGCAGTGGGCACGCAGGTGTCTTTATTTTGGCGCCTCCTGAGTTTGCTGCCTGTCTGCCTGAGCTCTGGAGGTGCATCCCCAAACCCCGCTCTCCCCGCCCTGGGCCCCCAGCCCTCCTCTCCACCCTCCTCCTGGCTTAGCTGAGGACTAATTCCTTTTCCCATTAGGTGAGCCAAGACAAAATTAGGGCTTTATTAAAAGGAAATTAAACTAGGAAATGAAAGGATAAACAAATCCCCAACGAGAAAAAACAGCAGCAGCAAAGCAGATGAGGGTACTGAGCACGTTCTTCATCCCACGGGGCGGACACCTGCCCACACAGCGGTGTGGCTGCCACCTGGCGCCGTCAGCCTCGTGTCTCCCCCCTCACCGGCTCTGCAGGTGGGCCGTGGCCATGGTGGTCTCAGCAGACGTGGTCCTCTCGGGGCCTGGCAGTGGCGCCATGGTCTCTAGCACCTCTCGCACATCGGTCCCTCCTTTGGCCCCTTTCTGGGTCTCACGTGTAGAAAGCTGCTGGGTCGGCCAGCTGTTCCCTGGGGCAGGGACCCAGGTAATGGCTTCCACACATCTTACCCCATGGGTGGGGAGAAGCTGCATTTCATACCCCTCTGCATCCCATTTCCCAAGGCCGTGGGTGGCCCAGTCCACTCACCACTCCAGCCTCACTGCTCTTCCTCTCTGCTCCTGCCCACTGTCATTTCTATGGCCCCAGGCTCCTCGTGGCCTCTGCCTGTGCCCTTCTCTCCCTGCAGTCCTCATCCCCCTTGCCACCTCTTTTCTTGGCCCAATCCAACATTTTCTTCAGACCCAGTCTTAAATGTCTTTCTCAGGAAGGCGTTCCCTAACCTCCCTAAGCAAGCTAGGTTTCTCAAGGCCCCTTGAAATCCTCCATTGCTTTCATGATAGTGGTAATTAGGTATTTCTTTAATGCCCATCCCCTTTGCTAGACTCTAAGCTCCTTAAAAGCCAGGACCAAGATGTGTCCTACTCAACACTAAAACCCTGAGCTCTAAATGCCTGGCAAATAATATGTATCCATTCCGTTCATCCATTCACTTATTCAGTCATTCATTCAGCAAATACTTCCTGAGCATCTGCGGTGTACTATGTACCATGCTAGGTGCAAAGAGTGCAGCAACGAACAAAGCGAAGTGCCCACTTTCATAGTGCTGGCAGAGCAGCCACTCATTCCATGTTTAGGAACACCTGTTCCTTCTTACTGAGATGTTTCTAATAAGAAGAGTTGCAGCCAGTGGACTGGCTGCCCTGTGTGGAGGTGAGCTCCCTGTCACAGGAAGTATTCAAGAAGAGCCTAGACGACCCAGTGTCATGATGCTGCAAGTGGAGCCTCCTGAAGGTCCCTTTCCCCAAAACATCTTTGATTCTCTGAAGGACACTGTGGGCTGGCTGCTGTGTTGTAGATATCAAGCCACTGCTGGACTCAACCCACAGTGGGGAACAAAGTGAGATCAGGAAAAGGACCCCAGGCAGCTTCAAGAGGGATATTGTCTCCATGTTTTCTTGGTGGAAGTAAACAGAATTCTCTTGAAAGCTAGAACCAAATATTTTCATTTTATATAAAATTAATTTCCATAAAAAAAGCTATCCCAGGGAAGCAAAGTTTTTAAAGTACACTTTTTTTTTTTTTAGATTATAAAAAGTGATCATTTTGGAAAACACAGAAAAACTTGAAAGAAAATTGGAAGGACTCTTAATTCACCTACCCAAAGATAGTCATTATAGACATTTTTATTTACCTTTATTTTCTTCCAATCTTTTTTGATGAGTATATAAAAATACACATGTTAAAAAAAATGGGACTACATATTGTGTCTTGTTCTCTTCACTTAGTAGATTGTGAGTATTTTTCACTTTGCTAAATATTGTTCCAAAATAAGATTTTTACTAACTGTATGATGTTTCCATTTACATATTATCTACTGAAATCACCCCAAAATTTAGTGGCTTAAAGCAACACTAATCATTATCTCTTCCAATTTCTGTGGTTCAGAAATTTGAGAGTGGCCTGGTTGGGTGATTCCGGTTTGGAGTCTGTGGTTTGGTTGCAGTCAGGTGCTGGCTGGGCCTGCAGTCATCTGAAGACTAGACTGCTACTTCCAAGGTGGTTCACTCTCGTGGCCGCCAAGTGGCTCTTTTCTTCATGGCCTTTGCACTGGACTGCTTGGGTGTCCTCACAACATGGCGGCTGGCTTCCCCCAGGGTGCATGGTCCCAGAGAGACAATGAGCCAGGCAGAGGCTATGTCTCCTCTATGACCCAGCCTTGGAGGTCACACCTGCCATTTAGGCAGTATTCTCTTTGTCATACAGGTGAGCCCTGTTGTGTTGGAGGACATGAATACCAGGAGGGAGGATCATATGGAGACACCATCAGGCTGACTGCCACCCCCTCCTACTTCTGTAACCACCACTTGCTTAATCCCCTACTGTTGGACAACTGTATTATGTCTGCTGTTTTGCTATTCTGTGGAAGCCTTAAGCATTTCATGTTGTGCAAGTGCCTCACCTGCAGTTGGTTTCACTTAGTCCAGCCAGGGTTCCAAAGTCATTTGGGGGCGTACCCAGAGCTGGGCCCCCTTTGGACCACACCCTATAAGCACTGACACGATGATGTCCTGGTAATTCAGTGAATTATCAGGGTCTGGCAAGAGACAATTCAACTCAGACTGTAATGAAGGAACTTACAGGGATGTGAGCAGGGAAGGAAACTTAACAAGATTTGAGGCACCCTGAGACTGGCCAACAGAGGTGAGCCATGACCACCCTGAGGCCCGTGGGGGCAGGGCAACAGAGCTGCCAGAACCACAGTGCAAGCAGGGAAGATAGACCCTAATCTCCCTCCTCTGTCCACTCTCCTGTCTCTGTCTCTCCCTCCTTCCCTCTATCCTTCCGCTCGTTCCTCCTATTGGCCAAACTGAAACAGAGGTCAGCCAATAGCCAGCATGGAGCCCGATTAATGTGGTCCACGGGGCCAGCCTAAGGGTGAAGAGAGAAGCCTGGGGGCTGGATGGGAGGCTGGAGAGAAGAGGGAATGGAGACTAGCCAGCACACTGTCTGTATTTGGGGGATATCCATAGGGTCCAGAACAATATATCAGAACAGAGGTAGGAACCCCTGCCATGCTGTAGATGTGGAGTAATTTTATTATTGTTAATAATCATAACAGCAGTTTAGCCATAACGTGTTAAGTATTTTCCATGTCCAGGGCAAAGTATTACATTACAGGGCGTTTTACACATGCTGTTTCTAATCTTTATAGCCAATCTGTTGGGCACATGTTATTATGAGCATTTTTCAGGCAGGGAAATATGGGCTTGGAAAGGCTCAGGACCCTGCCCGAGGTTACCAAATTAGTAGCAGAGCTAGGACTGGACTCCAGTCTGTTTTACTCTCAACTCCAAATTCCCTACTCTCAAAGCAGCCTAGGCCAGCCTCACGGCGTGGACCGATGTGGTTTCTGCAAGAAGCCTTCAAAGACTTCTTCTAGAACAGAGCAATACTTTTTTAAAAAAAGAGTAAATCTTTAACACACCATCTCGTCTGGACAGCTGCCCAGGAGTTCAAGTATCTAGGAGTTAAAGTGTATTTGGCAAATTATGAGTTTTGTGCCAGTGCATGCAAAGTAGTCAGGAAGAAAAAAAAGCAAGATCCCCCTTGGAATAGTGGAATGAGGGACACAGCGCTCAGCAAGGTGAGCTGACGTAATGGAGGTCACCTTCGAGATCTCAGTCAATTGCTGTGCTGAGGCCGCTGCTGCGGGAGGTACGCCGCCCTATCCCCCCCCCCCCCGCCCCCGCCTCAAAACAACGGCCTGGCAGTTCTGGGCACCCAGGAGGCACTCTGTCAATTACTTGGTTCTAGAAGAAAATTTCCCCTTTGCTGCAGATGGATGGGTGTGAGGAGGATTGGAGAGAAGTAGGGGACGGAAGGGGGAGAGAGATGTAACTTAATTGCATGACTTCACAGTCTGCCTTTTGCAATAATGAAAATTACCCACTCTGTCTTCAGTACTGGACACGTGGCAGTACTGGACACGTGGTAAAAAAGTTCAGGAACTTCCCTGGTTTGTTTTCATCTACATCCTTGGGATTCTTCTGTAAGGGAGAAGTGGCCGTGGCAACATCATGCTGGAGAGGTCACCTCGGTGGAGGAGGGGCTGGAGCTGTGGGGAGGACCGTGGCTCAATGCTTCGCTCTCCTGGAGCTGCGGCCAGAACCTGGTGGGCCTGGGGGGTTTGTTTTGCATTTCTCTTCCCTGTAGAGATTCTTCTATTTATACTTCAAACTCTAGGCGTCATGATTGAAATACCTAATCAACCCTGGGGTCATGAGACATTTACCAGGGTAATCTCGCTAACTGGAAGCCAAATCTGCTCAGGGGTCTCTGGAACGGTCACCCGAACACTCTGCTTATGCTGGAGATGCAGGCATAGCATGGGGGTAGGGGTCGCAGTGGGGAGGAGATGCTGGTGGGGGTGGGCAGCCCGTGTGTTTACAAAGTTCCCAGGGCCGAAAAGAGAGGACCAGGTCTCCATCCAAGCCTTTGCCAGCCAGTGGGACAATGCATGGACTGGAATTTGAAATCAAATATGATCTGAGCCTAAAATGTGGAAAGCACAGTAGGGCTTGGTGGACTTTGGCCTCAGATCCTGCTCACAGTAGGTGTTCCCTCAGTCAGCATTACAGTGTGGGGTTGGTTTAGGATGGGGCCTTGGGAGCCAGACCACCTGGGTTTACATCCCCTGCTCTGTGATCATGGGCGAGTGACAGATAATAGCCCTGCCTGATGGGGTTGTGACAAGGGTTAAATGACTTAGTACTTGTGAAGAGCTTAGCACATAGTATCTATTAGTCATTATTATCCCTAGTTTTTAGCCCCATTTTCAAATAGTAAAGATGGCCCTTATACCTGAGTTTTTTAGGACCCCTGTCTGGGGGCTCCATTGCCAGTTCACCTCCTGGTTCAAACCTATTTAGCATAACACCATCAGATTAATTTCTAAATTAATTTAAAGCTCTGTGCTCATTGCTTATTTGCATTAAAAAAATTAATACGGAATGTAAGAGCCCTTGCTTACAATTGGCATCCATTCACGGGAATATGATCCATGGGTTCACGCTGAAAAAGTTCAACGCGGGCCAAGAATGTGACACCCTGGTTTGTTCGTTTGGAAATGGAGGATGTTCGGGTGCATATAATTTAATTAACATCGATTGAACACCTCCTCTGTTCAAGGCCCTGTGCGTTCATCACTGCACATCTCAGCAGTGCCTCTCCCACCCCCGCCAGTGGTGTTGAGAAGAGAAACACTTTAAACAAAATATTAACTTGGAACCTCAGATAAAGAGAATGGTTCCAGTTTGGGGTGGGGTGGGAGAAGCCCAGGGCCCCCCGTTCAGCCTTTCTCCTGCAGCCAGTCCTGCGTGGGGGCCCCAGCCTTGCCCCTCCCTGGTCACTGCTTCTGTGTACCCGTGGGAGAACTGACCGGAAGGGCCCAACCCAAGGCCATCCAGGGAAATAAACCCAGAGCCCATGACTCCCAGCCCAATGGCCTGCTTTCTTTTCTTAAGTCTTTTATTGCTCTTTGCTCCTAATTAAAAAAATAACTTGTTCTTTCAACTGCCCCTGACGCCTCCCAACTCCAGCTCATGCTAACTTGACCTATTTTCTTACGCATTGGATCTTGCGTCCAGAAGTTCTTGGTAGGTTTTGGTGGGGGGGGGGGTAAGGGTAGGGATGGGATCGCCACTCTCCCTTTGCCTAATACAAAATTAACCTCCTTTCCCTCTTTCTCTTTCTTTCTCTTCCCTCCTCCCCCTTCCCCTCCCTTCCTTCCTCTTTCCTTCTCTGTCTGCCCACTATTCCCCCCCCCCCCCCCTGTCTCTTGCAATCATGAGCAAGTCCGCTGAGTTCTGGATTTACTGATTAGGTGACATTGGATGAGGAAGGTGATTTCCCTAAGCCTCAGTTTCTTTATCTGTAGTGTGGGGATAAGCACACACACTTAGCTGGGCTATGGGGCATAAAGGAAGTGTGACTGTCTCCAACCCAGTGTTCATGAGATCCCCTCCTTCCCGCCTGTCCCAGCTCAGAGAGATCATGAAAACTGCAGAGGGTATTTTTTAAAAGTATTTCTTAACAGTCATTTACATTTTCGGTGCAGTCGCACATGCAGTTTGATTGAGGGGAGAAGAATAACCGGCAGATGCACTAAAAGCAGCACTGGGCAATGACAGTCATTGCCGGCAGTGGGATAATTGATCTCATCACACAAAGGAAACAGCCCACTGGGGATCCGTGCCTGTCAGCCCTGCAGGCAGCAGCTGATGCCAAGCCAAGGCCTGGGTGGCTCCAGGAGGCCTGGAATGGGACACACAGGTGAGGGGACAGTGAGGCGGGCAGTGTGCCTACAGTAGGAAATAGTTTCCATGGAGCCAGCAAGTGATCACTGGTGTATATCCTGCCTGGTTGCCTCTGGAGAACAGAGCACAGAGCGAGCACTCGAGATGATTTAGAAAATATTTTTGGACTGTTGTATTGACTGTTAACTCACCCAGTCCTGGTGGGGAAACTATTAAATTCCTAACACCCAAGACAGAGACATCATTTACAAACACAGCCTGGAAAGAGCTACCCTCAACATCTTGGAAGCCCCGACACGGCTCCCAGGTGGAAACGAGGCTGTGAATTGGTGAGTCTTGTTGGTTTTGATCCTGAGCTGTAGTCCTCTCTGGAAGCAGGTGCAAAGGGCCAGGGGCTGCCGCCTTGCTCTGAAGATCCTCTCTACCCATGCCACAGGCCAACCTGCTTTGCCCTGGGCCTAATGACCACCCATTCTCTTTTAAATATGGTTAAAAAATGACACATAACGTAAAATTTACCGTCTTAACCATTTCTGAGCATACAGTTCAGTAGTGTTAACTATATTCACATCATTATGCAGCGGATCTCCAGAACTGTTTCATCTTGCATATCAGACACTCTGTACCCCTCAAACGACAGCTCCCGTTTTCCCCTCCCCTTAGTCCCTGACAACCACCCTACTACTTACTGTTTCTGTGAGTCTGAATACTTTAGATACCTGTGTAAGTGGACTCATACAGTATTTATCGTTTGGTGACTAGATTATCTCAATCTGATGCTCTCTGGGTGCATCCATGTCATGGCCTGTGAGAGACTTTCTTTCTTAAGGCTGAGTAATACTCCACTGCATGTATGTGCCATATTGTCTTTATCTGTTCATTCATTAATGGATATTTGTGTTGCTTCCACCTGCATTTGCCCTTTTAAAACAAAGATTTCCTGAGCACCTATTATGTGGTAGGTACCGTGTCAGCTGCCATCCCCAGCACCCCTTCTCCATGTGCCCAAATGTGTACAAGTGTGAGGCACAGTGTGTGTGATCCAGGTACCTGGGAAGAAAGAACACTGCACCTCCCACTGAGAGCTAAACGCAGACCACAGCAAGCCTATGATGTAACAGCCGTGTTTATTGCATCCCTACTGTGTGCCAGGCCCTGGGCTGAGGTCTGTATTTGTGTTGTCATTTTACCTCATCTCATTTAATCATATCAACAACCTTATAAAGTGGGTGCTACCATTGTCTCCAGCGAGGAAACAGACTGAGAGAGATGAAGTGACATGGCCAAAGTTGTATGGCAGGGAGTGACGGGAGCAGGACCAGGACCCGGACCCGGGCAGTCTGGCTCTGCACCTGCAGTTCTGAACTGGTAGATGTAATAGTTACACTGTGGACTCAGGCCCAAGCAGTGAGGAGCATCCCGAAAAAGCTTCTCAGGCAATTTCCTTGCATAGCCTTGACCAGTGACCCCAAGACCCTTGTCCCCACCCCTGTTCCCCCAAAAGAGCTGCAGGCACTTGCTGGAAAACCTCAGGAGGGTGCTGTGTTTACATCTCCATGTCCTTTGCACCTGCCAGGGGCCAAGATGCTGCTCCCATGGCAGTGAAGGCCCCCACTCCTACCCCACCCCATGGTCTGGAGCAAATCATGAAGTGTGGGTGGTTTCCCAGTTCGCAGAAAGTAATGGGGTACCGTGAGAGGCCAGAGAGAGCCCAGCGGGCTGACCACCCTATGTGGCCTTTTCCTGTCTTCATAAGACAAGGGAGCGGGTATGGGTTTGTGACATTCATCTTCCAATTATTTATTAAGCACTTACTATGTAGGGTGGAGCTTTTGGAAGACTGAGGCCAGAAATTAAGGGGAGGGAGCCCTTGGGCCACCCACCTGTACAGATGGGTGGCCAGACAGCCCCCAGCATTCAGAATCCTCCAGGCTCATCCTAGCACTTGGTGGATCCCAAAGACTTTTCCATCAGCTCCTCCCTGTAGAGTTTTCTAAAAAGGCTTAGGGCCAAGAGTATTAAAAGTGCTGCCTGGTTGTCACAACAGGGTGGTGATGCGATCAACAGAAAGATGCCCCAGACCTGGTGGGAAATGGCCCAGGGCGTGGAAGTGTATGGAAGGGGTTGTAAAGTGGGCGGTGACACAGTGCACTCCTGGCCGGGGGTGCAGCTTCCCGGCTCCCTGGGTTCCCTGTGGGGATGACACCCCACCGAGAGGAGGGGGCCTGCCTGGCGGGAAGCTTTGGTCACCATTCCTGTGGGGGTTAGACCCCTGCCCCAGCCCAAGGATCTGGAGACTTGGCCTGTCCGCTCACCAGGAGCGAAGACTTGGTGCCAGATGACCCCCGCACGTTGCTGAGGCTGGGTGATACAGGATTGCTTCTGGAAGGTGCTCGTGAACTCGCCAACCATGCATCCTCTCCAGCCCTACTTTTTATTCATCTCCACTGCTAACTTCCCCCAGAATGTGGACCTCATCATCAGATCACCGGCCCCTCCTTCTTCAAAATAGAGATGATAATGGCATCTGCCCTGTAAGGACTGAGTGAAGTCTATGTGACATACTGGCTCAGTGTCTGGCAAATAAGGAACACGCTGTTAGTTCTCATTTCTCTTGTCCTTTGACAGCTGGCATGTGTATTTTAGGTCTCTCTCTCTTTCCCTCTCTCTGTCTCATCCCTTCATGAAATTCTGGGAAATGCTCAGAAATTGAGGGGATTTGTAACACTTGGTGGAAATGGCAGGGGGCTTTGTGGAGTGGATGGGGAAGTTTTCTGCCTGCCCCACTTTGGGTAGTGGAGGAGGGGAGCGTCTTTGCAGAGCTGGGAGCAGAATTCCAGCTGCTCAGCACAAATCCTACCCAGACCTTCCAGCTGCAGCAGCAAGCAGGTATTTTCCACTTCATGGCATTTCTTTTCATTCTTTCCTGATTAATGCCAGTGTGGAGGCAGCTCTGCCCCTTCAGCCTCAGCAGGATGTTGAGGGATGGATTCCTTCTGTTCTTACTCCCGAGAAGATCCATCAAGCCTTTTCCCTGGGCCCTGGGCTGGAGGAGGTGGGGGAGGAGGTAGACCCGTCTTCTCGTGACTCCTCCACGACATACGACGTGCGTTAGGGGAGACAGGCTGCCTTCTCAGTTTCTACAGCCAGAGGTCACTGGCAGATGTCAGGCTGCCTCGCCTTACTTCTTGCTGCTCAGACAGAATATGCTGGAGAATCAGCCTGACAGAGAAACTGTTCCATGAAGTGGATAAGAGACTTGGGTAAAAGAAGAATGGAAATGTAATTGTCTTGAACCCTAGAAGCCCAATTGGGTTAGAAAATTCCAGAGCGTAATGGGGATGCTGTTAAACATGGTAAACCAGGGTGGACCCATTCAGGTATCAGTTACAGAGACCCCCACTATAGTGGCTTATGTGAGTTAAGAGGGTTTTTTTCCTCTCTCTTGAGAAGTGCAGACTTAGAATTGTTCTCATTGGGTCAGTAGCTCACAACTGGCAAAGCCGAAGTCTCTGTGATTTTCCTGGTTTTTCCCATGTGGTAGCAAGGTGGCTGCTGCATCTCCAGTCATCATGTCTGAATTCCAGGCACCAGAAAGGAAGAAGGGGGATGCAAGACAAAAGTGGCAGTGCCTAGAGCTAGAAAGCAAGGCTTTCTTAATAAACCCCTGAAGATTTCTTGTTAACAATTCGTTGGGCAGAACTATGTCAGGTGGTCATCATGAGGGAGGCCAGGAAATTTACTGTCCACTCCCAGGAAAATCAGGTTCTCTTTGGTAAGGAACAGAGTGGGGTGGGTAATTAGCACCCCTGGTATAGTGCTTTTCTTGAATTAATCAAATTCTGTCCCCTTTAGTAACTTCCACTTAACTTTTCTCATTTTTCCTATTTATCTCCTGCCTTTTGTCCAAGTCATGCTTGAGGCTCCCCAGCACTGAGATGGAAGTGGTCAGCCTGGGACTGAGGTCCAGGATCTGTCTTCTTAGACTAAAGACAGTGTGCCTGACCCCGCCACCCTGCAACGTCTCAGTCTCAAGTGGCCACAGTGACTGTTTAGATCTCTGTCATCTGGGGTCACCCACTGTGGGGCCAGCTGCGGTATACTGGCAGAAGTCCTTTGCTCTGGAATTTGAACTCCAGAGCATCCTCAGCCCCAGGCTAACTACAACTGGTTTAACTGATGCAAAAGTGGCCCCTGCCAGCTTTGCTTCTGAGACATTGGAATTTTGCCTCCAGCCAGGGAGTTACAGGGCAACACACCCACAAACCATCTTCATATCCACAGGGGGTTTGTTGAGGTGGAGGGGAAGACAGTGGAGGAGAAAGGAAAGCCAAGTCCTTATGTACTATTTTTCTGTTCAGCAAGCATTTATTGACCCTTTTTAGGGACTCAGGCTACAGAGGTGACCCAACCCAAGTCCCTGCCTCTTGTTCATACTCGGGAAGTTCTAAAGTTTCTGATACATGAAATTCTTTGCATAAGGACGACATGCTAGGAAAGACTGACACATGTTGCCTAATCAAACTTCATCTTTTAAAAAAAAATAATTAATGAAGAAAGGAAGCAAGTGTGGCCTAGGGAAATTAGTGAGTTACTTACAGCAGCAATGTTTATGAAGTTTCTGGAGCCCAGTCTCAGCTCGGGGTCTGTGGGCTGTCAGTTAGCCCCGTGCTAGCACACCAATTTATTTTTCCAGTTACATAACAGTCTAGTGGAATCACATTCCCTGTGCTAGGAAGCATCCATAATTTACAATTTGTGGGTCTTTGTCATCTCTGGGAGAGAAACCAAAAGAATAAACCTTGAAGGTTTTGCATCCTTCACCCTAAATGACCATTCGTCCACATCCTACGTTACTGTCAGTGATCTGCATTTTATAATACAAGGCTTGCGTTTAGCTAATTCTCTGGGGTGAAAGGCATGATTGATTAGAAACTAAGAAGCTGTTCACAGAGAGGAACGTGAGGTCTTTCAGGAACCCGCCTCTCACGCGGCAGTTTTAAGGATGGAGAATTGATCTGGGAGTCAGGGCATCCTCTTTCTTCCATGGCAGATGAGAAAAACCCTCAACATCATTTGCAGCGCCCCCACCCCACTTCTGTCTGTGAGCAGCATGTGAGAAATAATGCACATCTCATTTCACAGCTTGGAAAATTAGCAATAATTGTCTCAAATTGCTGGGCTTTGGGAAGGAAAAGAAAGATAGAAAATTCCCAGTGCCCCATGTGTTTGAATGAACTGATCATCGTGGCGCTGGTGACCTGAGCGGCTCCTGCCACCTTCGCCCTGAGTTGCTGCTCGGGCCTCAGATGGATGTCTGTGCATTTTTGAGGGTCCGAGGGCTCCAGTGTAGTGTGCTGGGTGCACGCGGAGGGAGAACCATGCTCAATGAGCCACTGTGTCTGCCTTGGCTCAGGCTGGAGCACGGTGGCCAAGGGATCCTGGACCCGAATAAAGACACGCTTTATTTCCCTTTCAGTTGACAGAGGGGGATTTTGAAGGTAGCATAGGAAACAGAGTGAGCAGTGTTCAGAGCTGCAGCCCACCTTCCTGGGTAGTTTTCCACTGCGACAGCCCCGCTGAAGCAAGCTGGCCGCGGAGACAGATTTTACAAGCTCGCTTTGCGGCCTGGGGCCACGCACTGACCGGGAGGCCCATTTGCAAGGCCCCCATCTGCAGCATCGCTTGGTCAGGGGTATGGGGAAGATGTGTGTCCCCATGTGTATTAGTTTCCTACAGCTGCTGAAACAGAGAACCAGAGTGAGCGGCTTAAATGACAGACGTTACTGTCTCCTGGTTCCGGAGGCCAGATGTCCAAGGTCAGGGTGTGGGCAGGGCTGGTTCCTTCCCGGGGCTGCGAGGGCATGAGCTGCCTCAGGCTCTCCCCTTGGCTTGTGGATGGCCTTCTTCGCGTTCACGTGGCCTTCTCCCTGCGCGGCTGTGTGTGTCCAGGTTTCCTTCTCTTCAACAGGCACCAGCCATATTGGATTGGGACCCTTCCTGATGACCTCACTCTAACCTGATTACCTCTATGAAGACTGTATCTCCAGATAAGATTACTTTCTGAGCTTCTAGGGGTTAAGACTCTAACATATGAATTTTGGAGGGACACACACAGTTCAGCCCACGACAGCATGAACCTTATTTATATTCCATCTTATTTATCAGGAGATGGGGAAGCAGCTGTGGGGCCCACAACTTTGGCATTTGAGAGTGGACTGATGATTGGCCCTTTTCTCTGCCTTCTCCTTCCATCCTCCTCCTTCCAGACACACTTGTCAGAAACCCCCAGATTCTGAACCCTGTTTTATATCTTAATAATTAGAGCTACTCCTTACTGGGTGCTTCTTAAGTACCAAGCAAGGTGCTGGGCACTTTATTTGTATTAACTCATGTAATCCTCATGATGACTCTTGAGGTAGGCCCTATTATTCTCATTGTACAGACAAGGGAACTGAGGCACAGGAAGACCAAGTAACTTGCCCAAGGTCACACAGCTAATCAGTAGCAGAGTCAAGATTTGAACCCACGCCATTTGGTGGCAGAAGGTACATTATAAACTACTTCTTTACTTAACAGACTCAATATTCAACATGAAGCCTTTCATACCCTCCATGCCCAAGAATTGGAGTGATGTGATGGGTCAGAGCATGAGCTCTGGATTCTGCATCTATGTTCATTATTTACCAGCTGTGTGACTTTGAGCAAGTGATAGAACCTCTCTGTGCCTTGCTTTTATCATCTATGTCATGGGGATGACATTCTCTTAGGGTGGTTTAGAGAGGATCACATGAGAGACTGCTTAATAAATATAATTATTGGTGATAGCATTATCCCTCAAAGAGCCCATTGCCATCTCCACCTCGTTCTCCATCTTTACAGTCCAGAGCAGTGCTGTTCAGTATGGTAGCCCTAAGTCTTACTGCGTGGTTATTGAGCATTTGAAATATGGCTAGTGTGAACCGAGATGTGCTATAAGGATTAAACACACAACATAATTTGAAAATTTAGCATCCCCCCCCCACAAATGTAAATTATTTCATGAATAATTTTTATAGTGATTACACATTGAAGTGATAATGTTTTAGATATATTGGGTTAACTAAAATATATTATCAAGATTAATTTATTTTGCTTCATTTTTTTAATGAGGCTACTAGAAAATCTAAAATGGCATATGTAGCTCACATTATACTTCTGCTGGGCAGCATTGGTCTAGACTGTAGACCATAAGCTCCACAGAGCACATCTGCTTCGTGTACTGCTGTATCCTACTGCCTTGCTCAGATCCTGGCCTTACAGGAGATGCTCAAAATACAGTTGTTGATGCAGTTTTGATTATACAGATGCTCTGTTCTTAGCCCCTGCTAGGTCTGTAGGGTACCAAGCCAGGATCTAGGAAAGCCCTTGGTTCCCAAATCTTGGGGAAGCCCCGTAGGCTGGAGTCTCCAGCTCACCCTTGGACTCGGCCAAGGCTGGCCTCCCACTGGAAGGCTAGTTTTGATGGCTGGGCCTCTGACTCCCTTGAGATAGTCTCGCTATTCAGCCTGAGGGAAAGCATGGCTGTGGAAGTCTCTTCTGTTTTCAGCAGGTTAGAGAAACCAATTTTGCACAGAGGACATGAAAGCTCACTTTATCAGCCAAAGGAGGCCCGTGAAAGAGACCACTGTACATGGTGAGCAGGAGAGAAATGCTCGGAGGAAATTTCCACCAGGCTTGAGGTCCTCTTCTGGACTTGGCATCTCAAATTGAGCCTTATAAGTTAGCAAATTTAATCTTTCTACCTCAGTCCCTCTTCCACATCCCCTTCTTCCCAAATTGAACCCCAAAGCCAGCCCTTGTAAGAGGGTGTGTATCTGACATCCCTCTTTGACCTGAGGCCTATGGAAACTGAAGCCAGCTTTACCCGCAGTCCTGACACATCCCAAGATTTGAGGTCACTGGAGCGCTCAGGGGAGGAATTCCAGTCAAGGAACGCTGGAGCTAGAAGGGTTCTTAGGGACTGGTCCAGTCTCTTCTCCCTTGGATTTCTGTGGTTCTTATCCTTCCTGTGACATCTCTGCTGCCAGAGAGGGCTCGGCACATAGGAGACGTGAACCCCATGACCTCATCCAGCGCTTGACCTGGTCCACTTCCTCCTCGCGCCACAAGCCTCTCATTCCCTCTTCGGAGGGTGATGTCTCAGAATTTATATGCACTTTGATTCATCTGTACCCAAATCCTGATATCACTTTGCTTGAGTCATATGTTTTCAAGCAACTGATGACTTCTCTGAGACTCAGTTTCTTCTATAAACCTGGGAATAGTAGCACCTGCCCAGCTTGTCCTTGGGGTTATGTGAGATAAACATAACATTACATATATGATGTAAACAGCAGCAGACAGTGCCCAGAACGTGGTAGACGTTTCAGAAGCACGAACGACCCTTGTCTACTTGTTCCGAAGTGTTTGCTCTTCCATCTCACCCTGCTCTGCCTCCTGGTTCACGGCAGCTGGATAAAGTGCTTCCTTCCTCTGACAGGGACAGGTGAAGGCGGGTCTCTACCTACCACGTGTAGGATTTTCACCCCAATTTAATGGCCCCTAGTGAAGCAATCTCTTACATGACACTTTGAAATCTGGAGAAAGTATTCTGGAAGTTGGAGATTACTAGTATTCCTACCTCTTGGCCTCTCAGAAGCCACCTGTTCTATTTGTGTCAGGATTAGAATAAGGAATCTTGGCAAAGAGGAGATGTGGCTTTTGATTAAATATCCAGAGCCTCATTTCCCATTTGGGGATGACTCAGTGAACTCCATATGGGTGCAGAAGGGGAGCAGGAAGTCATTTTTTACATGAAGTATAAACTTGGATGGTCACAGGGATTATTAATGAAAGCGTAGGATTCACATTGCTTAAGACGGCACCTGGCACGTCGTAGGATCTGTGTGTGCTGAGTTTTTGTCAAATGTCAGCAGACTCTGCCCACAAGCAAGCCACTTTCCATCTCTGAGTCCCAAAGAATTTTCAATCTTGAAAACTGGGAATAACCACAACGCTACCTACCTCATGCGTTGGTGTTATGAAGGCTGAAAGTGTTCTGTAACGGCAAAAAACAGAGTATAAGTGCCCCATTCTTAATTATTGTGGCTAATGATAATCATTGTACCTCTTATTTGATTTGGGTAGAATATTAGTCAATTCCCAGTTGTGATTCAAACTAGATTTTTTTTTTCAAATTTCTAGACCATTTCCCAACCAATTAATGATCATGTTTGCTTTCTGGGAGAAGAAACTTAGGTGTCTTTCATTTTTTATCCCTTTCTGCCTGATCCATAAGCAATCCCCAGCTCACCAAGGTACCAGATGGGAGATCAGGAGCTCTTTTGAAAATAAAGAAAAAGCCCTTTGAAAAACTGTTGATATAGAATGTTTATTTAATTGCAGAGAAGGAGGTGACTGTTTTTGTTTTTTAGGTGCAATGCAAGTAGAGTTTATTGCTGCTTGAGCTTTTAATTGGTTTACTAATATTTTTTATAGCTTCTTATTTTAATGTTTGCAGGTCCCCAGATGCTGAGATTTACTGACATCCATGAAAGGATTGATAAATTATTTAGTTGAAATAGCAAAACTAGAGGCATTGTATGAATTAGAAATTGTGCCATAGAGCCCACTTGGAGTCAGTAATTTGTTTAATGTGATCTGCGTTCTGCAGCTGTTCCTCACCACAGCCACAGGAAAAACAAATATTAACTGTTCCCCCAGAAAAGCAGGGGGTTGCCCTAGGGATTGGGGCGAGCGTGGAGGGCGTCCAGTAGGGGCTGGCAGACTGGTCTGGGTTAGGTCAGCAGGACTGGACTTCCCTCTCTTAATCCACTCCATCATCACCTCTGTGTGAGTCTGATGGGGTTTGTCTACATGAAAGGAGGGGAAGACGGACACATGATCCTCACATCACTTCAGAGCACCTTTGGGACTTCTGCAAACAGATTTACCATCTTACGTCGGCTAGGGCAGAGTCCCTCTAACGATTCTCTCCTGAGTCTGTGATTTTGCTGAGGCTGATTTCTGTGGGCTTGTTTGGCTGTTACGTTTTCTTCCCTGGCACAATTAGAGATTTCTTGCAATTTTTAAAATGCTTTTTTTTTCTAGTATGAAAGAGATCCTTGTTTATTACAGAAAACATAAAAAATACATACGGGTCAAAGTGAATTAGCTAGAAATAGATAGCAAATCCATCATCCAGGGATAATCATTGTTAACAATTTTGATAAATATTTTTCCACTTTTTTTCTCTGATATACATCTTTATATTTTTAAAAAATGGACACACGTGGCCTGCATTTTTGGTAGCCTGCTTTGTTCACTAGTCATTCTCTGTAATTGTCAACAGTCTTAGGCTGGTGTTCAAAGGCGCTTGTTCAAGACTGACCCTAATAAGTATCTGGCAGGAAGTGGTTTGCCCAAGTGCATGGTGCCCTTGCAGAGATGTGAGATTGACTGAAGCTGTGCATTTCTGTTTGGGTTGTTTCAATGTCATCAGAGAGCACTGACATACTACAAAAGCCCATCTCCTTTTCTTTAGCCCATTTAAGGTGGCATTCTTAACAAATTCTTAAGGGTGACTGTTACTCTTGTTCCCTTCCTTTCTTTCATCCATCCATTCTTCTGTCCAACCTATTGTTCATCTGTCCTTCCATTCAAACATCCATCCATCCAATGTATTTAGCAACTAGGCTGTGCCAAGCTTTGTGTTTGGTGGTAAAGATGCAGAGATATGTAATACAGGCCTTTACCCACCAGGAGTTACCAGTATCCACCCAGAACTTCCATCTGCCGTGGACATGAGATGGTACCCTCCGTCCAATGTCTTCATCATGAAATTGATCAATTCCAAACAGCTAGCAGGCAGATAACTGGGGGTATGACGAGTAATTGCTCCTGTACGCTGGAGTAAAGGGTAAAAACTCTATATTGCTTTTTTTCTATAAACCCCTGAATACTGACTACACCTGTAGCCCAGTACTCTGTGGGACCACAAGAACTGAATATTAGAGCAGACTAAAGTGGCAGCAACATTTTTAAAAAGCCATTTTCTCCTCAACTATTATGTATTTCATCTGTCAAAGAAGGATGAGGACTTTTGGCTCTTTTTAAAAGGGTGGTGTCTCTGAGAGACAGCAAGTGTATTTTGTTGAGGTTTGAACAATATTCCCCTCCCTCGTGGTGTGTTCTAGAGAAGCACGGCTTTGTGTAAAAAGGTAAGATTTATTTTTGCCAGTAAAATACAACTCAGAGCACAGCCCAGCAACAGCATACAGCAGGAGGAAGTGCCTCATTGGATGCCGGCAGCAGTTACTGTAAAATGTTACAAGTGTGAACAGCCCCCACTCGCCCCCACCTCAGACAGAGTAGGCTGCATTTTTTCCAGGGAAGTGGGTTGTTTCTTTTTATGAGCCATTTCGACTTCCTAAGACCGCCATAGATTTATAAGGAAATAATTCTTCCAATGGGCCTTAGTGACATCCTTAAAGTTTTACATGTGCCACTTATGAAATTGCTAGAACCGTTCCGTGCAAACATTTCCATGTCACCAACTTAGGGCCGTTTATTACCTTTATGCAACTATGCTGTATGTGTTTTTTTTTTTTTTAAGATACCAAAATATTTTTAATAACCCCAACCCTGAGGCAAACCTCGGAAGTTAATTATTATAACGAATGTGCTCGACACCCTTGCTCTGCAGAAAGAAACGGGCTCCTGGCTTTGCCTGAGTGCTGCAGACACATCTTCCACTTAGCACAGAGCCGGGAGCTCCTCCATAGCCCCCTCATCTTCACCGTCCCCTCCCTGCTGTCATCTGGCCACCCTTGGGTTGATTGCAGATGTATGGGATCAGCCTGTGCCTGAGGTCTGGCTCTATCCACCCAATTTGTTGTTAGTTGTGTGGCTTTGGTTAAGTTTATCCTCCTCAGGGCTCACTTCTCCATCTGTTAGAGGCTGTAATAATAACACTCATCTCAGGATTTGGGAAAAATAGAGCTTTGGGAGGGGAGCAAGGGGAAATATAGGAAGAAAAGAAGGAAATAATACTACTATACTACTTTACCATCATTTAAAAATGTACCATCATCTGGAAAGTCTCGTTTCAAACTGCACTGTCTATGTAGAGGTAGTTGTGTTGGAAGTTACAAGTGCAATTTTGGGGTCACACTGGGTGTTAGGTGAGTGTGTAGTGTGCGGCTTTGGGCAAGTTATGTATCCTCTCTGTGCCTCCATGTCCTCTATGTAAACTTGGGATAATAATAGTAACTATTCATGGGGTTGTTCTGACCATTAACTTAGATAATCAATCTGAAGTGCTGCACACAGTGTCTGGCACATATATGTTCAATAGATGTAAGTAGTAGCAGTTTTAATTCTTAACTTTTTTATGCCTATTGAAAACTGCATGTAAATTTGAAACAAAAATTTGTAAATTTTCTCTGCATACAGAGCAAATACCCATTTCAAGTGGGTTTTTTCCTTCTTCTTTCCTGTGTCCTTCCTTCCTTCCTCCTTTCTTAGCATCTTTAGGCCAACAGAGATAGAATTGGCATTGGGATACTTCATTTAAATAGCTACCAGTTGCAAGTTCTGTTTAGGTAGGGGTTAAAAATATATTTCATATTTTGAAATTGTGGGAAGGGTAGCTTCCCTCTCCCTGAAAAAGACCTGAACTATTTTCCTCAAACTTTCTCAGCCAACTGAACTTTAGATGGAGGCAAGAATAGAGAAATTTAATAAAGGAAGTTTGGGGTTTCTTTTTCCCAAAATGTGATACAGGAGACCAGGGGCTATTGTGAAACACGTGCACTCTCTTGCAGCCCCCTCTGCCTTGAATTCTGCCTTGCCAACACAAGATTTTATTAAGATGAGACAACCCAATTTCCTTCTGTTATTCTTGGGACTCCGCATTTTTGTAACGCATTTGCATCTCTCTGCATGTTGAATTCTAGAGGGTATGATTACGGACAAATAAAATGGGATGAAATAATATGGGCATCTTGCTACATTGGTATTCAAATTCAGTATTCAAGGCTCAACATGCCTGAAATACAGATTTTGCTCTGAAATACAATGGATGGCCAACAAATGTTTCTTGATTAAACCAAGAAAGAAAGGAAGGAAAGGGCGGAGGAGAGGCAGCAGGAGAGAAGAGGGTACAGATGGGGAATCCAACGTGGAGAGGTAGGCTGGGGTCAGAGAGGTGGGGAGCAGTGTGATGACTCCCACAGTTCTACAGCACTGGGCGTGACAGGGTCTGTGGGGGAGCCAGGACAGCAAATTGCTGTCCCATCCTCTTCTCCCAAACTGTGCCAAGGGGAGCTGGTGAGGACTCTCTCCCGTTCATATTCCTACTGCCTGGTAAATAATAGGTTCCTTAAAAACACTTGTTAAATGAAACATTCTGCTGACCTGACAGTTGTGTAATGAACGTAGCTCTTTCCATTTACACAACTTGCGCTAAATGATGTGACTATATTTTGAGAGGTAAGTGGCCCTGACTCATCCTCTAGAATCATTCAGCTTAGTGAGTTTGATCCAGCAGTCTCTGGTTCTTTACAGTCCTTTGGCCTAAACTACCAACATTAAGGTTCTTCTGGCCTCTCTCATAAGATGTTGACAGCATCTTAGTGCCTTGGAGGTCTGCAGCTGTCCCCCTCCCTGGCTGCTCTTTTTGTAATAAGATGTGACAGCCATGCAGCCGCAGCCCCTGTGACTTGGTGCTCTGGCTCCCATGGGTCCTCCAGCTCCCAGATTGCACGCCATGGCTGTGTCTTCCACAGGGCTTGCTAGGACATGCGTCTGGCCCTAGATCAATGTCATACAGCAATGACACGTATGCTTTTGAGAACTCCAGCCCTTGGAGTTTCATATCACCCCTCACCTTGCATTCTCAATTAGCAGCAGAATTTTGCCCTTTGTTGGGGAGGGGCCCAGTGGAGACAGAGAGCCATGTTGGACAGTGGTCCTCACCTCTTCACCCATGTCTCCATACAAAGCAGGCTGTGGGGGCTAGAAGGCACTGCAGCGCCCATCCAGGCTCTGCTTCCTACTTATTTATGACCTTGGATGTCCATAACCCCTGGGCCTCAGTTTCCTCATCCATAAAGCAGGGATAGTAGTGGTCTACCCTTAAAGGGTATGAGGACCAAATGAAGCATGTTAGCTTCTTGGCACCACCTGAAGGCCCAGATGATGCTGGTTATTGTGGTCACACATCCAGATCACCTAGAGGGCTTTTCAACTGCCTGAGATGCCCAGACCTGACTCAGAATCTCTGGAGGGGGTGCCCAGGAGTTCATGTTTTTTTAAAATCCCCAGAGATGATTTGCAAGTTCAGCCAGGGTTAAAACTGATTCTAAAGGAACTGAATTCATGGAGTTTTCTCTACAGGAGACAGTGTAGCTAGTATAACCAACCCATAGAAGCTGGAGTCAGATATTTGGGTTCCAACCCCAGCACACTTCCCTCTGTCCCACCAAAACCATTTGTCATTGACTGTGAGCCAACAACTTAACGTTTGTGAAAGTCAGCTTACTCAACAAGAAAATGAGGACGTTAGCACCCCTCCTAGGGTCAAATAGGGATTAAATAAGGTAATATATGTCAGTCTTATAAGTACCCCAATAAGTGATAAGCACTTTATACATATTAACTCATTTAATCTTCATAACAACCCTAGGTGGTAGATACTGTTACCATCCACATATGTGGAGATAAAGACATGGGGCATTTATGTAACTTAGTTCTAAGGTCACAGGTGTTTGAACCCACTCCGCGATACACCGTGCTCCTCACCACAGCACGGCACAAAACAAGCCGTGATGAGCTGTCAGCCAAGCCTGAGCATCTGCCTCGCTAAATGGCCTGTGAGTGCCTGGTCCAGGAGCTGCAGCTGACCACACAAGTGGGCACAGAATACGTTCCCCGTAATGATGTTTATCTTCTCTGGGGCTAGCCATCGGCTGTGTGGTGCGGAAGGGAAGAGGCATTCCAGGTCCTTCCAGCTGCCTCCCCGTGAATGTTTACTGTGTGCCCAGGGTGGGAAGCATTAATTCATACCAGTCAGATGGCAGCAGCCCCCAGAGATGTATATGTCACAGCAGAAGAGGGAGACGCTCACCCCAAACCCATGCTTCTCGGAGGGAGGCGGATTCTGGGGATTTATAGCCCTCCGTGTACTGTCCTCCTTTTTGGAATCAACGCAGTTGTTTTCCTGTGGGGGAGAGAAGCCCCAGGCAACTCTGGTTTCCAGAAGTGAAGGTGTCCTCAAGCAGCCATGGTAGCCCTGACATTTCTCTCTCCCATTTGCATGAGCCAGGAACACTGCCCCCAGGAATCAGGGGGGGTCCCCAGCTCCATCGCGCCTCAGACACACGGTCCTCTGCAAGCCACAGCCCACACAATTGCCAGCTCTGTCTCCTGCCAACCAGCTGGGCTGTGCGTTCCTGGGCGCCCAAGCCTTTTCCTCCCCCCTCCCCCCTCCCCTCTTCTCCTGCCTCCTGGCTGCACACCCTCCTGAATGTTCCATTCTCAACAGCCACAATCAGGAGCCTGTTTCTGTGCTGGGAAAAAGAGCAGCATGAAGACTTTTAAACTTGCTGGGTAATTTAAGGTATTTATCACTATTCGAAGAGCTTTGCTTGTTTTGAGTCCATTCCCCCTCCAGCTTTCAGAAATGGTGCAAATGATTATTTTTTTTTCCTTTGAAAAAGATGCTTCTGGGTCCTTCCGCTGCCCCAGAGGTTGGCTTCTGAATATAACCTCCAGACCTGGGGGCATTAGCTGAAGTTTTGTTCATTCTTCATTCAGCCTGGCCATAAACATTAATTAGGCGCCTCCTGGTTCAAGGCCAGACTTCTGTCTGCAGACAGCTCCCCCTTTCCGTGCTGGACTGTGTTTCCAACATACGCAGCAGCAGCCTCGGAGGTCAGGGAGTCTGCGTGGTCTTGACTCTGAGGTCAAGCAATGCTCTGCCAAAGAGCTGTGGGACCCTGGGCACAGTGCTCAGTTTTTCCAGAATTTTGTTTCCCATCTGTAAAATGAGTGTGATGATGGGTCCTACCTTACTGCTCTAGAAGTCAGACTAATTGGGTTCAAATCCCGGCTCTGCCACTTCCTCCTTCTGTGGTCTTTGCTTCTCTGTTCTCTGAGTTAACTTATCTTTAAGTTAGGAATAACAGGGAGTCCTCAAAAGGTGGTGAGAGGACTGAGTGAATGTATACAAAGTGCTAATGCCTGGTACTTAGAAAGGGCTCAGTGAAACCAGTGGCAGAGGAGAGAGACAAAGAGAAAGCACACGCATCCCACCGTGGCAAGAGGCACTTGATGACTCTAAGTTACTCTCCACCACTCCCTCCTTTCCTCAAGCCAGAGCAAGCCAACAGCTGGACAGTGGCGGAAGCTTGCCAAGAAGTTGGAAGCGTCTGTGTTCTCCACTCAGTTTCCTGAAGCTCTTACTGCCCTGACAGGGAGAGGAAGGAGAAGGGGGTCCCCTCCGCAGGCACACTCCGGCTGGAAGAGTCCACAGAAGGCCCCGTGGTCTACTAACTCCTCTCCGCCCTTGAGATGCTAAGGGAGGCCCTCTCTAGGGGACCTGCAGCAGACATGGTCTCAAAACCAAGGCTCCGAATCTACAGGCAGTGTCTGCTCCCTGAGACACAGTGGTCCTTTCTCCTGTCCTGCCTCCTTTTCCTTTTCAAGTCCATCCATGAACTGCTGCCATCTCCCCTGTGTCCCCAACTCAACCTCCTTCATGCACAGCCCCTCGCCGCTCACCCCGACACACACTCCCAGCTTAGTGTTTCTGCCTTTTCAGTTACTTTGATTTTCCATGTGTGGATTATCCAGAAAACAAAACTGGTTTTCCTGACCTGCCTTCTGAGGATGACGGGCAAATGAGAAAGCCTTGAAACCATGTATAGAGATGAAAAGATAATCACCTGATTGGAAGGTTTGAATTAAAACAGGCAAGTGGTGATTGTTATCTTTTCTCATGAACAGGGGTGGGAGCAGGTGATCTTTCCTCCTCAGCTGAATTACCTCTAATCTGCTATTCTGCATCCCCTCCTCCTCGAAGCCTCCCGTGACCTCCACTCTGATTGGACACTGCAGTTTTGTGCTCCCACAAGCCTGACCAAGGGATGCAGAGAGGGCAGGTCGAGCCAGGCTGCTTGATTGAGATCTTGACTCTGCAAGTGATTTGCTTTTGCTGTGCCTTGGTTTCCTCCTTTGCAGAATGGAGCCATTATTAGTCCCTGTTTCATGCGTTGTTATGAATATTCAGTGAGACAATCATTATGAAGTGCTTAGAATATCTGACCACTTAGCATTACTATTACTAGTATTATCTTGATTTTCATCACAGAAGCACTTACTAGACTGGACCTTAATCAGTGATTTCCTTGTCTACTTCCTTCTCCCAAGGGTCTGGCAGCAAATTAAGAGCCAGAACAGTATCCTACTCAACTCCAGAGAACAACTGTAATGGAGAAAAGGTCACTGTTACAAGCAAGGTGATACTTTGTTTCCAGAAGATTCCTTTACTTACAGAAAGGCTCTCTTTAACTTAGGGTTGGATATTTAGACATTTCAGCCACTTTTTCCTTTTCTCTCTCACTTCTCTCTTTCTTCCATGTTACATAAAGTGACCAGAGACTTTTCCACGGCCCAGAGGAAGGCCCCTGCATTCCTTACAGGTGTGTGGCAGTGGGAGCACCGAAGCCAGCCAACTGGGGGCGATGCAGCAATTTCCTCCCTGTAACTGGGGTCACTGCCAGCATTTCTTCCGACCATCAGCGATATCAGTTAGAAAATAGCATTTTAATTATCAGCCTTGTAGGAAAGATTTCTCTGATTCTCGATGTTTGGATAAGATTTAGAGTAGCCTATGTTTTTTTCTGTGTTTTGTTTGTTGGTTGTTTGGGAGAGAGTAATTAGATTTATTTATTTGTTTATTTTTATTTAACAGAGGTATTGGGGATTGAACCCATGACCTCGTGCATGCTAAGCATGCACTCTACCACTGAACTATACCCTACCTGATAAGGTAGCCCATGTTTTTGATCCTTAACCTTGAGAATGCCTGGGCAGTACAAGGGTGGTTGTTTCCAGAAGCATGATGAACAAGGCTCTGGCATGGTGCCTACAGGCTCCCCGAGGTCCGCCTGGTCCACACAGTGGGATGGAAACTGCAGGAGTAAGGGGGCTGCAGAACAGTTTCCACAGTGAGCCCTAGCGCACAGAGTAACAGCTTGTAGGAGTGACATGTCCAGCTGTCCAGCTGTCTTACTGCAGGTGTCCATGAAGAGAAAGGTGGGAAAGAGCGGATAGCTCCAGAAATACAGAAGAACGAGGCTGTTGCTTTCTGTTTCCTGGCAGATTCTATTAAGATAGTACAATAAATGAAAAACTTTAAAGGAAAACCACTTAATGAGGTATCCTGTAACTTGCGTCCATTGATTTCATGAACGACTATTTCGGAGAGCCGGCCACCTGCATGGCCCTGGCTTCCTGCTGTAGTTGCACATGTGAATGTGGTTGGCTTCCCAGAGCCTAGTCTGCCAGTCTTAACCTCCAAAGAGACCTTGGAAGGAATAACCACCCAGCTGGGCAAGATGACTTCCTGGGATGGACAGCTTGGTACATGACAAGGAGTTACACACTCTGCCAGCAGCTCTCCTGGCCGGAAAGCTGCCTCATTATCTTAACTACAAATCTTACTCCTACTGCTTCCACGCAGTGCTGTGTCTTCCTCTCCTCTGTCTCTTAGAAGGACACTTACCATTGGGTTTAGCTTCCACCCTGGTGATCAAGGATGATCTCATCTCAAGACCCTTAACTCAGTCACATCGCAAAGACCTTTTTTCCAAATAAGGTATCATTCAGAGGTTCCAGGAATTTGGATGGGATATATTTGGAGGGTGGGCCACATTCAGCCCATGGTACCTCTTAATGGAAAGGTCACTTGTGGATTAATACTGACGTGAGGAGGTTTTCTATGATGAGCCCAAAGCATTTTCTCAAGAATAAACGTCTGGTGATACCTGTTTGTAGCTGTTTGACAGATTACTTCACCTCTCCGGGCCTCAGTTTCTTCACCTGTAAAATGAGAATAATAATCATAGTACCTACCCATAGGCTTGTTGTGAAGACAAATGCAATGTATCAACAGCCATCTGGCACATAGCAAGCGCTCTCTAAATATTAGCCTTTTTTATGGTAATTATCATCATGGCATTATAACCACCATCGGAATCTACCCCATACAGCGAGACTTTCCAAGACCCCTCATTTAACATTCAGTGTGTTCATTTACGTCTCAGCCTCTTGGCTTGGTGAAAATAGCTTGGAACTTGTTGCTGTGTGACCATGGACAAGTTCCTTAACCTCTCTGAGTGGTAGAACTCCTCCCGAAAAGGCTGCTCAAAGATTAAAAGCGGTCAGTTGTGTGACATATGGTTCATATCAGTCCACATTGGCTCAACAGTGAGAAAACAGCATGTTTACAGTTTGCTGTTGTTTCACAAACAGTGGTAGCATTTTTCTTCCCTGCCTTTGTCTTTACTGCTACTTGGATTTCCTCCGCTGTCAGCTCTCCCCAGCCTGTAGTGAATGGCGCACTGTTAGCTTTCGTCAATTTCCCCCTCTGAGCCTAATTTTTCGTCAGCTTCCAGTACAGATGAGGCTCTGTGTTCCAGACTGCTGTCCCTGAGCGGCTTCTTGCTGGCATGTTAGGGGAGGAAGTTCATCGGCATCTAAGCAGACCACTGCTGTTCCATTAGTTACAAGGTTTTTAGGTAACTTCTAGCTTGGTGTGCTTAAACCTCCTAACCTTTTGTTAAAATGCTGCCTCGTCTCCCTCAGCGGTCTTTCACAGTGGGCAGTAACCAGACCATAACGCCTCTGGTAACTAGCACTTCTATGCTATATGGGCACTCTTACATCGTGCTCGCTCACCTGCTGTGAAGACCAGCCTCAACTCCTGATACTCAGCCACCCTTCCTGGTCACCTGCCTAAGGCTGCCCCGACAAACGACCACACTGTCCTAAGCCCTTTTCTGTCCCTCCCCCTATCCTAATGAGGAGGATCCTGTTACAGTCCCCATTTCACAAGTGAAATAAATGACGCCCCCAAAGTTTCAGTAGCTTCTTGCCCAGTATTACGCAGGTTATAGGTGGTGGAGCTGGAATTCAAACCCAGGCGCTCAGAGTTCAGCAGCTGGAGTTGAGCCCCTCGTGAAATGCTGCAACAATTTCTGGGAGGCACAGGGTTCCATCAATGTCTTATAGAATTGAGTGTTGAATAGCTTTCCTGTTCACTGAGGAGCCTCGGTGTTTGCTAGCAAACTGGAACGTCTGCCCCACCCCCAGCCTGAGAGGACTGCAAATTTGTCTTTAAGTGGATTTTCCCACCTAGGCTTGTCTTCTTACCTGTGCATAGTATGAAGGGTTGGTTTTTCAAACCCAAATTCTGTGTGATCTGGGTAAGCCATATTACCTCTCTTAGCTTTCATTTTGTGGGATTCATAACATTTAACACATTAAGTGTGTTAATGTATATGAAGTGCCAGGCATAATAGTAAGTCTCAATACACAGTATCCTGAAAAGAGAAATAAAAAATACTTTGCATTTTTTCTGAAGAAAGGTATTGTGTGATTCTCAAGATACATTTTTATTTTGCTTGCTCAGAGAAGTCTCGCACAGATACCTCTATTACAATGACATGCATTTTTAGTGGAGATCACTCTAATGCTATTTACATTGAACTCTTCTGGCCAAATGACAAGTTTATAAAGAATACTTTTAAGATTGAATCAGAAACGGATGATGATCACCAGCGTTATGTATGAAACAGAATAATTTCCCACTGACATGGGTCTAATTCAGAATTGATAATCGCCATCAATTACTTCGGCTTCTCGTGGAAGCTGTGAACCCTTGCATGCTTCCTCCAGAACAATGAAGGATGGTCTCGAACTGCCTGGTGTGGAGCCTGGCTCTTCTCTACCTGGATGATGCAGAGTTCTGGCTTTCCAGCCTTTGTTGTTCTCCTCTCTTTTTCTTGGAACTATGTATCGTCAGTAGGATGCATTACTACCTTCAGGATCCAAAGAAATTAACTGGGACCAAGAATAACGGTAGTCATAATAATACTGAATAATGCTAATAATACTAATGTTAACAGCAGCTGTGAGGAGCTCAGTGCTTACCCAGCACCAGGTATCCTGTGTTTGTGATTGAAGGACCCTCCCCCACCTCCAGCTCTGAAGTCAGATTCCTGGTCCTGAGCCACGTACTTGACTGAGCAAGTGATTTCTCTGTGCCTCGACTTCCTCTCCTGTAGAATGGAATTTGTAACATTACCCTTCTTATGGGGTGGTTTTGAGGTTTAAAAGAGATCATAGGCGTTAAGTACAGAGCACACTAGCAAGCTGGACGCACTTGGCCATATTTATTAATGTTAATTCCTCGGAGAACTTTCCTGGTGGAGGTAGATGAGGAACTCGGGCTCTGGGAGGCTTGGGGTCACGTGTGTGTTGGCTGCAGGGGACGGGGCAGGGGCTCAAGCCCAGCTCTGACTCCAGAGGTGGGACTCACATCCTCTATCCTCAAACATCTCAACTGGTCACCTCCAGGAAGTTCGTCTGTACAAGAAGGAAAACGAGCAACGATTACCATTGTTATAGCAGTTTGATGTCTGGACCATTATCTTGTTTGGGCAAGAGAATGGCCTTCTGTGTGTGGATGATACATTAGTTTCCTATTGCTGCTGTACCAAATTGCTACAAATTAGGGTCCTAAAACAAGATAGCTACATTATTTCATGCTCTGAAAGTCAGAAGTCTGAAATGGATCTTACAGGGCTAAAATCAGGTTGTCAGCAAGTCTGAGTTTCTTCTGGAGATTCCAGGGGAGAATCTGTTCCTTGCCTTTTCCAGCCTCCAGAGGCTGCCTGCATTCCTTGGCTTGTGGTCACAACACTCCCACCTCTGCTTCCATTGTCACATCTCCTATGACACTTACCCTCCTGTCTCCCTCTTATAAGGGCCCCAGTGATTATCTCCTGAGTAATCCAGGATAATGTTTCCATCTTAGGGTCCTTAACTTAATCACATCAGCAGAGTCTCTTTTTGCCACGAGGTCACGTGTTCACGGGTCCCAGGATTCGGACATGGCCTCTTTGGGGGCCGTCGTCCTGCCTGCCACAGGTGGCCCTCCACCCCCCGCCTCAGTGCTGACCATGTTCTCGTTTCTCAACTGCCGTGTGCTGTGGGATTCAGGATGAGGAGGATTTAGTCTCCATCTCAGCCTCTCCCCTTAGCTGTGAGCCCAGGCCAAGCATTTCATTTCTTCATGCCCCGTTTTCTCCTTTCCTCGTCTGAAAAATAAAGGTTTCCGCACCCATGTTTGCAGGGCTGTTAAGAGCACAAAGTGAAGGTATGTGTGTAAAATGCCTGGTCCTAATTGGCTCTGAAAAATGGGAACCATTATTCTCACGATGATTCCTTTCAAATTATTTTTCATGCTCCTGTAGCAACAAACAGAGCCCAGTGTCTTAGTCAAAAAATGAACAAGGGTCTTAACATGTAGGTCAAGGGGTCCCTGATAATAGCTTGCAAAAAGCAGGGGGAAAAAAACCCAACCTGGTTCCAGCTCACCACAACTGGACTCAGTGGGGAACAAAAGGGTTATTCAGCTGACCAGATGACAGGGGTGATGCAGAAGGGGACAGGGAGCCGAGATTAGCTTGTCAAGCAGTATTTTACTGTGAAAGCTGCAGATCAAGGCAGTCTTTTGTAACAGCGTTTATATTGCAAGAGGCACAAGATATTTTATGGCCCCCCTCGTGGCTCAGAGCCTAAATGGCAACCCTGTTTGATTAGCCTTTCACAGGTTATGTGATGTCTCCAGGAGGAATTGGGTATAAATCTCTCAAGGTGTCCATCTGAAAATGGGGGGAACCACTGGGAATTTGAGGGGAGTAGAGCTGAGGGAGGGGAAGGGAAGTCCAGCCCCTCTGAGCTGTCACAGAATTTCAGTCCCGGCATGTGGCCGCCTTAGGCACCCTGTTGCCAAGACGGACAGTTGGAGACTGGGTGGCAAAGGGAAAGGGGTTCTTTGTTTCCTGAAGAACCACCTTTCTCTTCCAACTTCATCTCACATCACCCTGCCTGCCATCTGTGTCCCTCAAACTTATCCCCACCGTGGGACTTGGGCAGTGGCCATTCTGCTCCAGGAACCTACGTCCCCGTTGACCACCCTGTGGTTGGCTCCTTCTTGTCAAGCCTCAGATGAAGTATCACCGCCCCAAGAGGTCTGCCAACCTCCAGTCGCTTCTCTGTGCTTCGCCTTCTGTATTGTCTTCACAGCACTCAACACCATCAGAAATGAGCTCGCTCATTTGTTTGTCTGTCTGGTGTCTCCCTCACTGCCTCTGGAATGTAATCTCAAAGGGAACAGGGACCCTGGACTGTTATTTACTGCTGTCACCCAGAGCTGGGACAGTGCCTTGCACACAGAGGGTATTTATGATAATAATCACTCACTCTTACATATCGCTTATTTTGTGCCGCATCCCATGCTAAATGTCTCAGGTGCATTAATTCATTTAATTCCTCTCAGCTAATCCATTTCACAGATGAGGAAACTTGAGACATAGTGTGATAAATGAATTAAGTCAAATCAATAGGCTATTTAGCCGAATGCCAGATATGACTGAATTAATTTAGTAACTCTCAGTTATCTATTGCTACCATCATTCTGTATAACAGAACACCCCATTTCTTCATGATAAGTGTCAAGGGTGCCAAGGAACGGTAAGAATGAGCTTTTTTATTTTTCCGCTGGATGGGAGATAGAGATTGCATTTTATATTTTCAGAGAGTTGCTGTGCACATTAACTGAGCATCTCCCCTGCGCTGGGCATTCTGCTACATTTTATTTTATTTAGTTTCTGGGATTCAATCTCCACAGTTGAGTGCGTTTTATTTTTAAATAGTGAGAGCAGGCCTAGGAAGTACAGCACTGGACCTGCTCCATTCAGTCTGGAAGACTAAGGGGGGTGACAGCCCTCACGCCCTCCCGGTGTCTGTTCTACGTTTGTTCTCCTGAGAGCCTCCGGATAAAGCCTCTCCCCAGAGCAGAGCGCCTCGGACGTGGTAGCTACTCTGTAAATGTTAGCTGAACTGAATGAAGTGGGAGAGGGCACCAGCCAGCCTGTGAGAGTGGGATTCCTATCTTCATCTTCCAGATGCCGAGACGGAAATTTCAGGAGATTCAGGTCAAGGTCACCTAGCTAGTCAGTGAGTCAGGATTCCATCCCAGACGTTTCCAACTCCTCCAGCCAGTGTAGCCAGTGCAGGTGAGGCTCAGGACCCACAACGTCTCCTCTGTAGTTTTTAGATGTCTCCCCAGGAGAGAAGCGGTGGGGTCGAGAGTATACATGTAGCTTGTGTGACCCCTGAGAGGCTACCCACTTGGGCCCAGAATCCCCCAGGCCCGGGAGCACTGCCTGGCCCTGGGCTGCCATCCACTTTGAGTGGAGCTCTGGAGTCTGTGTTCTGCCCTGGCCTCTGCCCCGTGTGTGGCTCCGGGAAGATGGGTTGGGAATAGAAGGAGCCCTCCAAACAAAGCCATCCTGCCTGAGGGCCTTCCTTGGACAGTGAGACCAGGCCTGCATGGATGATGTGTAGGATTCGGGGCTTGGCCAGAGTGTGGCTGTCCAGCCCTGGCCGCCAGGACAGCCAGCGCTGACACTGGCCATAGGGCAAGCAGACACCTGTCATCTCTTTTGGAAACTGCTCAGGCATCATTCACCACCAAGTGTGGAACAGGTGGAACAGAGCCCTGCCCTGTGGAAAATCTTAATTAGCTTCCAGAAGTGAGGCCAGAATCATTGCTAACTTATTCCCAACTCCTGCCACCAGGCAGCTCTGACTGCAGCGGGGAGGCCTTGCCCACAACCCCTGTGCTGTGTGTTGTTGTACTATTGCTGTTGGTTTGTGGATCCTCCCTCCCCCTAATCAGAGTTTTCTGCTGGACCGCCTCTCAGTTGGCAAGGGTCTACTTTCACTTAAGCGGCCTGAATCTATTCGGCATTCATTCACTCACCAAGCACTGATTGGGCTCCTGCTATGTGCCAGGTTTGCACCAGGCCCCGGAGACACAGCAGTGCACAAAGTCATCTGACTCTTGTCCAAGGGGGACAGAGTCTAGTTGAGGGGACAGGGCAGTGCCAGAGAGAGAATGAGAAGACGCCAGGTAGTAACAGAGTGCAATAAAGACAGCGTGGCTGGGCGATGGGACAGTGGGGAGGGGGATCAAGGAAGACCTGGCTACAGCAGGGACATTTAAGTTGAGTGAGGGGAAGGAACCAGCCAGGGGGACACCTGGGGATGTGTTCAGGCAGAGGGCAGAGCAAAGACAAAGGTCTTGCAGTGGGAGCAAGCTCGGTGGTTTGAAGAACCCAAAGCGAAGACGGTGCGGCTTGGGAAAGACAGAGGGTGGGAAATGTGGGTAGGCAGGCGGGGGCCAATCCACAGAGCCCATTGAAGGCCACAGAAATAAGGATGCTGGACCAGGAAGCGTCTTCAGCCCGTGATGTATGATTTCACTTCATCTACGTGACACGTCCAGAATAGGCAAATCCATAAAGACAGAAAGCGGTTGTGCGGCGTTGGGGGTAACTGCTGCTGGGATGGGGGTTTCTTTGGGGAGCAGCAAACATGTTCTAAAATTAGATTACAGTGATGGTGCAGAGCTCTAAGTATATTTAAAAGTCACTGACCTGTACACTTCAAGTGAGTGCATTTATTACGAGATTCTCCTACCACCCACCCCAGACCTTGTAACTTCGATGGGGTCCATCCTTGATTTGCCAACACTAGACTATCACTCCCAAGGGGAAATTTTTTAAATTATTATTTAAATGTTTTTATTTGACATTTGAACCTGGTTCATTGCTGTATCCCTCAGCACGTTGGTGGGCGGTTTGTAGAAGCTTAGTAGCTATTTGTTGAATGAATGAAGAAGTGAGTGAGTGAATGAATGTGTGAGTGAATGCCTGCATTTGCACCTGTGGGAAAATACACTGCTACAGGATATTCCCCTGGATTCAGTTCCATCATGCTGGTGTTTCTTAGCCATGTAACCCAAGCTGGAGAGGCAGCCTGGAGAGGCCTGCATCAGCAGAAGGGCAGAGAGGACAAAGAACGTTCCCATAATGGTTGGCACTTGACTGTAAGTGCACGCTGCTGGCAGAACAGTCAGCAGTGGGAATGAGGGAGAGGCAAGGAGCCGCAGCAGAAGCACTAGGGGGGCAAGGCTGCAGATCCCCAAGCTGATGGCATTATTGGCAGGAAAGGACTCTTTCTGCTTAAGCCCAGACGCATGGGTGTGGCTCCTTTCCAAAGGAGCCTTTCCTTTTCTTTCTTTCAGGATTACAGAATAAAAAGGAATTGGTAGGAAATACAGATGGACAGATGGACTGGTGGATGGATGGATGGAAGAACAGACGAGTGGGCATTCAACATGGCGCCGTGTAAAGAGCTTTGGTCTTGAATGGCAAAACTAACAGCCTGCTCGCTCCCTGAGCCCAGTTCTGTCATCTGTAAAAAGAAAATGATACGTCCTGCCCCTCCCTAGCTCTAAGGGCCATCAGAAAGCTCAAAATAAAAGCCAGACACCTTTGATCAATCATAGGGCTTCACAGCTGTAAGGAATTACTATCTGGGTAAACTCTTCCCCTCCAAAGACTGCCTGTAGTCCCCCACATTGCAAATATATTATGATTAAAGTGCAAGAGTAAGTCAAAATCTTAGTAAACTCTGTGATCACTTTGGAATTCCTCCAACGAACTCTGCATGGATTTTTTTTCCCCCTCCTCTCAGCTCCCAAGCCATTTTTCTTATGTTGGAGGTTGCCAAGATTTTATGGCTATTTGGTTATCTTATCCATGCAGATGGTTAGCATTAATTTATGCTGAAATAAATCTGCAAAACCTCATCTGTCTTATTGCTCTAGAAGCGTTAGGTATAAGGCCTAAAAAAAAAATCCTAATGTATGGCCTCTAAAAGAGCTGAGGTGTGATCTGCATGCTTTTTATTCATTTTGACTTGAAATTCTTCTTTCTATCCCTTGATATTTACATATAAGCAAGTTAGGTTGTTTGGTATTAAAAAAAAAAAACTTATTTCTATGACTCTTAATACATGTGCTTGTCTCAAATTACTGAGAGTTGCTTTGTATTGAGAAAAATTAGGCTGTGATTTATCATCCAGTGATAAATTTTGAACAGCCCTTTTCCATTTTAATTTACTTTATTGTTTTTTGGAGGTACTGGGGATTGAACTCACGACCTTGTGCATGCTAAAAGCATGTGCTCTGCCACTGAGCTGTACCTACCTGCCTCCTTTTTGATTGTTAAACATTAATCACTAAGGCACAGTACGTGAGTCAGCGACCAGGGATTCAAACGCTAATTAGCTGTGTGACCTCGGGCAAGTCTCTCAGCCTAGCTGAGCTCCATTTCATCACGCAGGTGAACACCTGCTTGGGGGACTACTGTGAGGGTGTGTGTGGAGTACCTGGCGTGTAACAGCACTGAGTAAATGCTATTAGGTAGCACTGTTGTTGTGGTTGCGCTGATGGAGGGTTCTGTGTGAGAGATTGGCCCAGATTTTCCTTTAGAGCAAGTCAGACCTAAATAACAGCTGAGCCCCTGCTCTCTGTGCATTGCCTGATCCCTGAATTGCTTTGCCCCCTTACTCTTGTGCTGTTTGGGGGTTTTTCAGTCTTATGCTCTGGTGTTTTCTGATGGCTCCAGAAATTCATTCAAAACATTTCTACAGAGTGATTCCATCAAGTTGACCTGACTTGTCCTAAAAGTCAAAGGGACAGCTTCTTTCTTGCTGTGCTCCAGGGCTTGGCTGATTGTCCCCAGGTGCCGGGCTGTGGGACAACAATTCTCTGGGAGAGAGTCTCCTGCATCTCCTAGCTCACCCAGGTGCAGAAGACGCCAAAGACCAGGTGGCTGGATGATGACCGCTGTCATAAAGTGTAGGAAACTTGATTCTGGTGCTCACTGGGCGCACACAAATCCAGCTCCTTTGTGTCACTTTCTGTGGGCTCCTTCTGAAGAATTTTAGGTTCTGCACAAGGCGAATGGTTTGGAGACGACTATATCTTAAGGCTTTCAATTGTGAAGCAGTTTCCCTCTGTCTGTCTGTAGGTGTTGGTTTGAGACTGGTTTGTGTAGGTTCCAACTTGCAAGGCAGATAGTCCTCCTCATGTGTGGATGCCACTGACCTACAGTTCATGCAGCAACCTCTCTGCGCATCACCAGGTATCAGGAGGGGTTGTGATGGAGCCTGGGATTCAGGAGTTGCATTGGGGAGCCAGCAGGGCCCATGCCGTTGACCAGCACTTCAGGGGCCATCATGTTAGCGCCAAATGTTTTATACCTTATCATCTTCTCACTTAGGTGTCCAAGCCAATGGTTGCTGACTGAATTCTCAAGAGCACCTTGCACATTAGAGGTATTAAGAAAATGTCTATAAATCCTACCTAGCTCGGCAGTCCACACGACTCATAATAATGGCTCTCGCGCTTAGCGGGCACTTACGGCACGGCACACACCATGCCAGAGTGCTTTGCTCAGATGAGCTCGTCTCACCCCCCAGCTGCCCCGGGAAATAGATGCTGTGAGCAACCTCATTTTACAGATGAAGACGCTGAGACCAAAGAGCTTAAGAACTTGCCCACCGTCACAGCCAGAAAGCAGGCGCAAGGCTTTGGCTCCAGGGCGGTCTTTAGACAACTTCTGGGAGGTGAACCGGTGCTGTGAGGTGAGACGAGAGGATGGGTGCCAAACTCAGTTTAGCTCAACCTTCCTTTGAAAGAAACGGACTTTTCTGCCCAGAACGGTCGTACTGCAGTTAGCGCGCAAGAAAAATGTTCTTCACGACTTTAGAACTTAATTGAGAACTAGTCCAGATGCAGTCTTCCGATACGCACGCCTCTTTCGTCACACCACGGCCGCGTTGCCCGCTGCTTAATGCTATTGGGGAGGGGGTGAGGCTGTCATTCTGTGTTTCCTGCTTGCAGCCCGTGTGTGGAGGGGCAGGAGTTCACATTTGAATTTAGCAACAGTGTGGTCGTGTTTTCTGTGCGTCACTTCCCGGCATGGCATCCGATGAGCCTTATAATTCTCAGAAAGCCCAAAGGTGCCTGGTTATTTCTGTGTCTGTCAACCGGGGACCCCATGTGTGTTTTAAGGCTATTACAGCAGAGGGGAACCTTGGAGACCCGGGGCCCCTCCGTTCTCCCATTTTGCAGAGGAGACACAAGCATTCAGGCAACTCATTGCGCTGGATTTTAACTGTGGATGAAACGTTTGCTGTTAGAAAAGCAGCTTCAGAAAAATTCCCGGAGCTCTCATCCTGGTCCTTGATTTGGCCGTAGCCAAACTTCCTTCCTCCCTAACCCGCAACCTCAGGGCCGTAAATCACCCACCACCTCCTATAACGAACGTGCTTCCTTCTGGTAGAACCACATTTTTCTGTTGCTGAGGATGAGGCCAGTGACTGTTCTCTCCCATGTCAAGCAGACCACGAGACCCTGGTTTGTGTGTTGTGTGCTGATTAAGATGAGCAAGACTCACCCCCAGCATCTGTGAAGCTGAGGACGAGGTGAGCTCCGTCTGTTCAGGGTTCTCTCATGATCCATTTAATGACCTTTTATGAAGGACTCACTGTAATTTTGTGATGAATAACAGTAACTGTACTTACTGGATGCTTCTCTGTGCTAGGCACTGTGTTAAGTGCTGTCTTACATCAGTGCCCAAGACATCCCAAGGCTAGAATGGGTGGGGGAGGCAGCTGGTCTATAACATGATGGAGAGTTTCGGGCCACCCTCGGAGAGGCAAAGCCCCAGGAAGGCCATCACTGGGAAAGCAGAGGCCAGCACAGGCACCATCTGCGTCCAGCTGGGTCTCTGTCCCCAGCTCTGCCCCTGCACGCCCTTTCCCAGGCCCCTCTCCCGAGCAGGTGTTTCTCTCCACTTTCTTCTCTTTACTGTCCCTGTCCCCCCCCACCTCTCATACGCATCACTTTCACAAAATGCTCCATGTATTTTTTTTTTAAATACTACTGTGCAGAAATTACAGTTTAGGTCAAAAACAGGTAGATTCCATGTGGGAAGCTAGATGAGGCCGTATGAAGTTCTCGAGAGTATTTTTAATTTGTCTAATAGCTGTTGTCTCCCCATTCAGGTAGGCTAGAACCCTCGTGACTAAGGTGAGGATTTAAATATAAATGATTCTCCTGTAGCCACAGGAAATCAAATGAGCAGAGAAACCATTGGAAAGAAAGAGCAAGCAAGGTTTAGTTTTCATTAAAATAACACGGTCCCTATAAATAAGGTGAGAATCCGGTTAATAGCTTTCTATTCAAGAGGAGGCGTGACACTCCAGAGACGTGTGTGTGGGAGTCCTTGAAAACTGAGACCTTCCTTTCCACTTACATCTTCTGTGCATCCTGAGGGCTGAATCACTTCATCTGTAGTTCTCTTTTCAATTAGCTAAAACCATTGTTACCTTTTTAAAAAGTTATCTTCCCTGTTTCCTTCTTGGGTAAGAGTAAGTTGGCTTCTGACTCCAGCTCATGTGAAAAATGGAAGCATTAAAACCAACATTCGAGGCCTTCCTCTGGCCAGTCACGGAGAAAACAGAAACGGCCTGCTTGAAAAGAGGTAGGAATGTCTTAGAAATTTCCCTGGAGCACAGAGGCCCTACAAAAATATTTATTGTGGCACTGTTTATAATAGGGGGTTGTTTGGATACCCAAATAAACCATGTTATATCCAAACTATGAACTACTAGGCAACAATTAGGAAGAAGAAGGTAAATCTGAGTCACATCTGACTGTTGAAGAAAAAGCCAGTAGCTAAAAAGTCCTTTCCAATACTGCATAGCATAAGAAAATTGCAGTATATCTTCTGTGGGCGCACTTCTGATAGACCCATATGAACGTACAGAAAATAGTCTGGGAGGACTTACATCAAACTGAAATCAGTGGCTACATCTCGAAAGGTAGAGAGGGGACCAGGAATAACTCATGGGTGACACCCTCAGAGTCCTGTCCTCCTTGGTCCTTGGAGCCTGAAGCCTGAGAACTAGGCTCCTGGGCTGAATGCTCCCTGACCAGCCTGGTAAGCTGGGCCTTGGGGGTGGCTTTGCCCCACCTCTGAGGTCAGGCGCTTTGTTCATCCAGGCAGCGTGTGCGACTGTCTACCTGGACAAGACACAGTGTTAGCCTTGGGAATTAGCGTGACTTCCAGTAACAGCTAACGGCAACGTGTCAGGTACTGTTCTAATCGCTTTGTCCTCACAATGAACCTATAATGTAAACACTATTTTTATTTACATTTTAGAGGAGGAAATTTGAGACCCAGAGAAGTTAAGTCACTTACCCATTGTCACACCACTAGAAAAAGCCATGTACTTAAGCTACTATTCAATACATAGGACAGCCGTACGATTTATCCTCCAAACTGGGATGCTTTTGAGAATGAACAGGGAGATTAATACTTATGCAGGTCAACAGGCATGAGCTGGGACTGTTCCCGGCAAACCACCAGGATGTGTGGTCACCTAAACTGCACTGTTTCTCGACCCTGACAGAATGGTGCCTGCCCTCCTTAGAGTCTGCTGTTCGGGGGGGGGCGGGGGGGGGGGGCGACAGCCTGTGGGAGTTACAGGGAGCTTTAGAATATGGCAGCGCAGAGAAGGGCCCCTGCTTTGGTTTCTGGGAATCAGAGAGGGCTTCCTGGAGGAAGGAACAACTAAGCTGAGACTGAGGGATAAGTAGGAGTTAGTCAGACAGAGCAGAGTGTGTAGTGGTGAGAGCTGACATCGGAGGGTTACCAAGGCCTGAGTCTAGACCGGACGTCTCTGGCCTCAGGCACACCCCTGCTCTCCAGGACCTCAAAGTGAGATGTGGATTATAGGGTTTATTTAGGAGTCTGCAAACATTTTCTTAAAGGGCCAGATAGTAAACATAGGCTTTGGGGGCCAAGAGGCAAAACTGAGAACGTTGTGTGGGAACTTATATAACCATTTAAAATATGAAGATCATTATTCGCTCTACGACCGAAAAAAAATGGCAGGGGAGGGGGGCCGGGGGGCAGATGATTGGATTTGGCCCTGGGGGTTTATGTCAGAGGTTATATGTTGCCCAGGTTTAACTGGCGTATCTATTCAGCAGAATGCTTTGCTGGATATCACATAGACAGTGGGGAGGCAGCTTAGAATCAGGGACATGATGCAGCTCAAACCCCAAAGGCCCAGCGGCCCCATGCTCAAACTCAGCGCTGCCACTGAGCAGCAGTCAGCCTCCCACAAGCCGCTTAACCTCCCCCAGCCCCAGATTCCTCAGCACGTGAAAGACAGTGGGCAGCCCCCAGCTTCCCAGGGCTGCCGTGAGGACCCAGTGAGAACCCATTGGTTCGCGCCTTCTTTCCTCTTACTCAGCACATATTCTGGGCCAGGCGCTGCAGCCGGCTCTGGGCGGTCAGAGGTGACCCTGTAGCCAGGACATCATCCACAGGTATTTTTTTTTTTTAATGTGTTTGTGGTGGTCATTTCTATGAAAACTCTGGGCCCGTGATCAGAAGCACAAGCCCCTGTTCTGACCCAGCTTTGGTGGAGGGAACGAGTTCGATGTAGAATGTGTCTTCGCCTGAGTCGTGGCCGGGGGTTCTACCTGGGATCATGTTTACTTCAATAAAGTGATGCCTGAACGTGGCAGAAGGGGCGGGAGGCTCTTTGAATCCCTGGGATAAAAAGACTGAGGCGTCACTAGAGCCGTTCGTCCCTAGGCATCAGTCCTGGGTGAGTGGGGACTGATTAAAGCTGGCTGGAGTCGTCCTTTTGTATCAGAACTTTCTCTGTGCCCTTAGTCAGAGCGGCTTTCAGTCCTCAGCTTTGATGTGGGAATTAGAGTTCCTCGGACCTGAGTCAGACTCCAGGCCCTGAGCTGCAGAAGTTGGGAGCTTCCACATGGCCGAGAGAGTTCTCAACAGACCCTTGGCAGGGTGGGAAACAGAGCAGCCAGAGAAGACTCTGGAAGCTGGGCCTTGAGTCAGCTCTTGGGAAACTGCAACAGCAGGGGGCACGGGGAGTTCTTTGAGGCTGGATGAGCTTTCGTCACATCCTGGCATCATCACTTACCAGTACATTGTGTAACCTTGAACAAGTAACAGGGCTTCTTTGAGCCTCAGCTTGCACCCACCTGTAAAATGGACATAGTACTGCCCTCCCCCACCCTGGCTTGTGAGGACTAACTGGGGAAAATCACTGACAGTGAGTGAGTGAGAGCTTCATATGTGCAAGCTTTGGGCTAAGGGCCTCATCTTGTCCTCTTCAAGGTGCTGTGACGTGATGGTACAGAGCCAAGAGAGGTTCCATGTACCAAGAACTTAGGCAATTTGGTTCGAGAATCCATATCCCAGATCATTAGGTGTCACTGCCCCGTTAAGAGAGAGAAAACTCAGAAAAACAGAAACGTAATTCTCAGAAACATGTGTTGGGGTGAGGGGCGTGGAGTTCTATTTCTTGAGCAAGCATTTCCTGGGCAGCTACTCTGTGCAAAGCCCTTGAGACATAAAGATGACAAAGGCACAATTCCTGGCTGTAAGGAGGGAGCTTCCGACAACTACTTAATCTTGTCTCTAAACTAATGATAAGAATGCTTCCTCACTCTCAGTTCCACCCCTTGTGTGCTTGAACTTAATAACAAGTCACTTTTAAAACTCTGTGCCCCATCACAGTTGTCCTTTCTTGTGCATATCTGGTATTGCCCCATAACCGAGGTGACTTGGATATGACGCTTGACAGTGCAGTCACATTCCTGCTGGGACTGCCAGGGACAGTGGGACAGCCAGGAAGAGCGAACAGGATGGGTAACGTTCTAGGAGGCGTGCAGACACAGAGGACCTCGTGTAACTAAAGCGGGTGACTCCCCCACCCCAATTCTGGCAGTGGTGCGGGGCTGAGAAAGGGCTGCACAGGCAAGGCGCTTCTTTGCCTTTGCTGGAGCAGTCATTCCCAATGTACGCAGCACAGAAGCAGGCCCGGGGAACCTCTGGGTGTGTTAGATAACCATCTGCACAACCTTTGCTGTGCAAAGACCCCAACTGGTGGGGCTTGGTGAACAGTTTCCAAGCCTTCTGTTTTGCTCCCACTCCATCTTTTTCCTTTTTCTTTTTTTTTAATTTGGGAAATTTTTGAAGATAAAAATGTAGCATATGGTATAAAAACACCTTTTACTCACTCTCCCAAATGAACAAATACAGCATTTTGGTGTGTTTGCTTCAGCTCTTTTACAGGTACGCCATTTAATAGAAATAAATCATCATCAACGTAGAAATGTTTTAACCTTCCTTCATTCCCCTCCTCTCAACCTCGTATTACACATTTACTATATAAATGCCAGTCTGTTTTTACACTTGAACCTCCACTCTGGGTAGCCATATACAATACATAGGATAGGTTTGTGTTTCAGAATTCATATAGATGCTGTCATCCTGAATACATGAGCCTTCAGTTTGCCTCTTCCACTCAACCTTGCGTTTTGAGGTCCAGCCCTGTGCGTCTTAGTTTAATTGCTGTATTGTTTTCCATCATAGGACTGTGCCACATTCTATTTCTCCATCTCTCTGTAGATAGACGCATCAGTTGCTTCCAATTTTGGGTCACTACAAACAGCATTGATTTGAACACTCTGGTGCACGTCCGCCTCCGGATGCACAAATGTAAGAGTTTCCCTGCAAACGGTGTGTCAAGACGCCCACCAGCAGTGGGCGAGGGCTCCTGAACCCTGGTATCCTCCCGGCCACTTGATTTGGCAGATGTTCTGCATATCTTACCAAAGAAATGATCTCTCTATTGAAAAAACAAAATGTAAAACAAGGGGGAAAAAATAAGGAGCTGGCACCGAAGTGTCATTAGCCTGCCCTGGGGCTCTTAAGAGATTCTGGCTTCCTGAGCCTCTTCTCTTTCTTTCCTGGGACTTTTCAGCCTCTAACACAACAGCTTTGCATGTCGGCTTTAGCCAAGTGAAGGGAGACTCCCTACAGCAATTTCACCAAGTCTTGACTTTCTTACTCCGGGTCATTTGAAAATATCTGTGCTTCATCTCCCATCTGCTGTCAGCGCTTGGTCCAAGTCTCATTACCCGCCTCTCACCTGGATGGCTGCCCCTCAACCGCACTGGCCTCCTGGCTTCCATTTCCCCCCGTTTCAAGACTTCCATTCATTTTATGCAATCATTTATCAGTCCATTTACTCATCCATGATTGACTAAAGCCCTGCACTGTGCATCCCTGTGACTACGGTTCTGGCCCCCATTACCTGTGGGGCCGAATCCAAATGCCTTAGCCTGGCCTTCAAGGCGTTTCACCACCCCAACTCCAGCCCCTTCCCCTGGCATCACCTCCACCTTTTGCACCCCAGGCAGCCAGTCTGCTCTCCCACAGTTCTCCAGACACTCCTGACAATGTTCTCGTGCTCTCTGCCAAGGTTCCCAGTCTTCACTTGTTAAACACTTTGTGGTGGCTGGAGGCTCAGCTCAGTTCCCATCTGAGGAGCTTTCCCGGGGGTCCAAGACAGAACCGATCTTTTCCCTTCTCTGCTCCCACAGAGCTTTGCACATCGTTACCCATCTTGCCAGCTACTGTGTAAACTCTTCCAGAGCATGACCCATCCTCATTCACCTCTGTAGCTCCAGGGCTGAGGGTTGTGTCTGGCATATAGAAGGTGCTTAATTAAAGCTTTTGATGACTCTCTCCCACCCCCTTCCCTGCTGCACTTCCCAGTTCAGCGCAGGCACCACTACCATCCAACTGATTGTTATTTGTTAAGGAATTTTTCTGTTGAGCAAGTTAGTGCTGGACACATGATTGAAGGTTTGTTTAATCTTAAAAAAATTAATTAGTTCTTAAAGAGTTTAACATAGTGTGTGCCAATGACAATTCTCTATTTTTGATCAGACTATCTTATCTAAAGCAAGCATTCTACTTAGAAACTTTTTGGAGTTTACTTTTATTTTTAAAAGTAATTCAACTGAATGTTATCAAATGTTGAGGTCTGTAATTCAGATTTTGCTAATTAAGATCAAGCTTTTCCTAGTCCATATAATTAGAGAAGAATCCTTGCTGGCTGTCTGGCCAATCTCAGTGAGGCACCGTAAATGACCGGGCTGCATTTTGTAAGCTCACTGGTGCCAGAATGACCAGTTGCATCAGAATCTCCTAGAATGTGGGTTAAATACAGATTCCCAGGCCTCACCCTAGCTCTAATGACACTGAGAACATGATGGGGCCTGGAAATCAGTATTTTAACAAGTGATCCAAATAGACAGTGAGACGGAGAACCATAGATTCGGATCTGTGCTGTCCAGTAGTGACATGTGGCTATTGAGCACTTGAAATGTAGTCAGTCCAAAGTGAGGTGTGCTGCACGTGTGAAATGTACCCTGACCGTCAGGCTTGGTACCCTCAAAAAGGAAATACCTCATTAATATTTGTTAAATACTGGAGACATGTTTAAACCACACTATTTGGGATATACTGAGTTAAATTATTAATTTCACTTGTTTCTTCTTAATCTTTTAACATGGCTGCTAGAACACATTAGATTACAAGTGCGGCTTACCTCGCATCCTTGTGGGGCAGCGCTGGTCTGGGTGGACGCACTGAGAACACGGTGCTCGTCTCCTGGTACATTTCCGACAGTTGGTATTCATTGTCTATTGGATGAATGAGGCTGATCGCTAACACATGGCTTCCGCTTACCTTCTGTGGGACCTCAGACAGGCTGCTTCGCTTCCCTGGCCTCAGTTTTCTCATCTGTGAAAGAAGCAGAGTAACTGAAGTGCTACAATCTGCTTCCAGTTAGATCTTGTCAGTCATCTGGAGACAGGATCTCAGTCCTCCACTTGCAGGGACTGCGGAGCATAGCGCAGCGAGGGCAGGAGGTGATGGTGTCCCCGGCTCACTGAGTGGGGAGGTCGGCAGCCTCTCTGGGAACCCTCTGTAACTTCATCTTCCGTTGCAGTCCTCCCCAGATCTCCTCGGGGCTTCAGTTAGAACCAGGAACAGTCCTGCCGCAGAGCCCATCTTTCTCACAGCTGTCCCCACATAACTTCTGGAATTTATTATTCACTTTTCTCCCATCACACATAATTTATGACTCAACTCTAGAAATATCAGATTAAACATCAATGGGTTTTTTTTTTCCCTCCTACATTTGCTTTAAAAATTATGTATTCATGAGGCAGTATGGTAGTCATAAGGGCAATTTCCCAAGTCAGATCATCTGGGTTCAAATCCTGCCCCCTACATCTTTCTAGTTATGTAACTCTGGGCAGAGTACCTCAATTTCCTCATCTGTAAAATGGGGATAATGCTAATAATGAACTCATGTAAGATGGAGAGGGTTACATGAAAATAGGATATGCAAAGTAATTAGCATGGTAATATATTATTATACATAACTGATTATATATCATAATTCATACATTTATGATTATGCTACTGATTGCATTTTCAAAACCTTTATTCCATACCCACTCTATGCCAGACATTACTGGGATAGTACCCAGTATCCTAGAGAAGGAAAGTTTTCCCCCATTGTGGCAGCTTTTAGGGAAAATAGCAGAGAGAAAAGATGAAGGGTCTAAGCAGCCGTAGATTCAGGAAGGAGAGGCCATACAAGCTGGCCAGGCACAATATACACACCACCGACAATAATAACACTACCGAACACCTGCCACAGACCAGTCCCGTTACACATTCGCTACATGCACAGTCTCATTTCATCTTTATAACTACTTCCTTCGACACGGATGGAGAATCTGAGTCTCAAAGGCTGAGTCCAAGGTTGACCCACTACCGAGTGGCCGAGCTGAATCCAAACTCGTCCCTTCTGTCCACAAGGCCTCTGCTGCTTCTACCACCTCCACTTCTCTCTGTTAAAGTGCTGGGATCATTCCTTTCGATGTGTTTGAGAATCTTCTGTTCCTATAATAAGATATTTTCTTCCCCCACATTACTGAAGACCAGGCAAAAACAAATCACTGAGGTTAAAGCCAGAAGACCCCCCTCTTTCTGAGAAGTGCACCTCTCGGGCATGCTGCCTGGGTGGGCTGTCCATGTCGCATGCAGTGTGTAGGATGGTTAGGGGTGGGGTGGTTGGCTGGGCTGCCTCGGTTTGTGGAGCTCCCTGTCACGCAGGAGTCTAGCAGAGGCTAAAGGTGCAGAGGTCAGGAATGTTCAGCACTGAGATCAGCAAGGTCCCTCCAGGTGAGACTTTGAGATGGGAAGTCAAGATGGGGCAGGGAACTAGACAGGAAGCTGGGACCTTGATCACCCCCTGGCCGTTCAGCACATTCTGTCCTAGTGGGACTGGGCAGGGAAGGAGGAATCTGGTGCCCACTTGGGGCTGGAACGTGGCAGGGGCTGAACCCTGGCCACAGACTGTCCTACATACCCCTCCCCAGTCATGGCCACACTGTTTCTCCTGGGGTTGGGGTCAGGGTAGACTCAGCATGCACTCACTCATGGGAGCCAGGCTGGGCCAGGGCAGCCAGGACTCACAGGTGCACATACCTGCCAAGGTCACCTTGGATTCTAAAAGTCCATCTTCTACTCATTTGACAAACAGGCTGAGAATTCTTCTCTCTTCCATTTTCAGAGATCCCTGGAGAGAGTTTCTCTACCTTGGGTAAGTCATGATAGTGTCTCATTCACCTTGCCCTCTTACAGGCTGTCTGTGACCCACTTCAAAGACACCCTCAGGCCAACACATCCTAGGCGCTCAGTAAATAATAACTGCTAACAGTTGCTGAGTGCACTCTGTGACAGACACTGTTCTAGGTCATGCACTGTGCAGCTTCATTGAATCCACCCAGCAATTCTGTGAGAGTCCACAATAGCCCTAATTTATAGATGTGGAAGCTGAGGCACAGAGAGGTTGAATCCTTTGCCCAAAATTGCACAGCTCGCCAGGTCAGAACCCCAGATGGCCCTGAACCTGTGTTCTGAATATAGACACAAAGATACATTGGAGGACGGGGCCCGGGGGACTCCTCAGGGTCCACCAGGAAGCTTCAGGAAAGGCTCAGACAGTCATGCGTCCCAGGAGGTTGAACGACCTCCAGCCCGCTGCGGCAGATCATCTCTCTTCCCTGCTCCCTCAGCTCCTTCCCAGATTCTGTCCTGCCTCATCAGTGTCTTAAAGCCCACTGGAAACATTTGCTCATCCCCCGCTGTTCGTCTTGGCTGGTGTTGGCTCAGACGGTACAGTTTGGACATGTCTCCAAGGGCGGACAGCAGGGCGGCAAGAGTCGATAATGGATTCCAGCAGGTTGGACACCGTTCAGGTCTCATGTGAGGCTGGTGTCCGCGTCCTCCTCGAGTACTAGCAGCTGCTGGGTGCGGCTTCCCGGGAGGGGCTTGGGTCCCAGGGTGCGAGGGGCTGGGGGGCTCAGCAGGTGGGTGGTCACGGCTGAACTCCTGGCCGCTCAGGCTCCCCAGCATCTTCCCTTGTCATCGTGCCCTCCCAGGCCTGCTGGTTCTTGGAAACTCACACGGGCATGACTGTCTTTTTGCTCCCCGCTGCATCTGCTGCAATAGTGTCAGCCCACAGTAGGTGCACAACAGGGTATTTGTTGGTGTTTGTTGAATGAGCATTGGTAGTTCCTGTCTGTAGTCTTGCTTGGCTGACACACGGGTCCCCTGGGCTCCAGACTTGCCTTCCTGTCTGCTTCTTGGATGTCTTCATTGGACGCTGCCAACTTAACATGCCAGAGAGTGAGGCAAGCACTCCGCTCACCTCTCCCACCTCAGCAGATGGCAGCCCTTCCTTCCAGCAGCTCAGAGCAGAATCCTCAGAACCCACGTGGACACGCTCTTTTTCCATGCCTCGTGTTCAGCCCATGCACGATTCCTCTCAGCTCTGCCTTCAAAACAAACCAAGAACGCGACGGCTTCTCCCCACCCCCACTGCTGCCTCCTTCCTGCAGTCTCGCCTGGATTATCCCAGCTTCCACCCCTTTTCCCAGCAAAGAACATTCCAAGGCTAAGCCAGAGCTGTTCTAGAACGTAGATTGTTTCATGTCAGTCCTGCACTCACGCCTCCACCTCACAGTGAAGGCCCGGGTCCTCCCCATGGCCTGTGAGGCCTGGTGCTCACCAGCCCTTCCAGGCTGACTGCTTCTTCCAACACACTGGGCACACACCAGACGCACGCCAGGCACACGCCCGACCTGGCTTTTGTCTTGCTTTCCCAGATACACTTGTGGTTAGCTTCCTCACTTCCCTTTGGGCCCCTGCTTAGTAATCACTTTTGATGCTTTGAGGATTAGTGAGTTAACATGTGAAAAGCATTTAAAACTGTGTGGTAGCTTTTGTTGCATTCTCATTAGGGACTCTTGGGGCCTAATTCATAGCAGACGGTCAGGTTGGCCAATGGGCCACATGTCCAGGGCCTGGCTTGACGCCTGGCACCAAATGGGAACTCCAGCATCTGTTGAACTGAAAATGCAGAGTGAGGCCGTGCACCCCGCCTCTGCCCCCCGCCTAGTGTAGGCCATGAGAACTTAACAGTTTGAGAAAATGCTGGGAGCCCATCATTTCTGTGTCTTGTGGAGGCAGCGTTTCCTGCCTGCGCCCACTGGCCCACCAGCCTGGGGAGCTACCCCTGCCTGGCTCACTTTACTCAGGCCTGACCCTTCCTAGCTCCAAGCTCAGGGACATTGAGGAAAGCCAGAGACGAGGCCTTCTGGCAGGAATCGGACTCCTGACCAGGCTGACGGGGTGGCTGAGGGTGGGGAGAGGGAGCAGGTGACAAGGTGGAGGCAGCCTCCCCTGCAGAGATGACCCCTTGTACTGGGCTCTGCCACCCTCACCTTTGGCTCCCAGGTTCTGCCCAGGCCTTCCGGAAATTGCTGCTGGTCAGAGGAGGTTGGGACCATGGGCCTCGGCTGTCACAGCTTCTGGCTTTTCTTTCTCAGCCGCCCCGGGGAAGCTTTTGCCCCGAAGTCTGAAGATGAAGGTTGTGGCCCGAGTCTCTTGGTCTCTTTCTAGGGCAGAAGAGCCTTGTTAATCTGCTCTGTTTGGAGTAGCTCATAATTTGAAGCAGCTGCTGTCCCCAAGCAAAACCACTCTGTGGGTGTCCCAGCCTTTCAGAGGTCTCCCCTGGTTGATTCGACCTTGGCTGTTAGACCCTGAGACTCAGAGGGAAATGGAAGGTGGTCGTTTCTGCCTCCCTGGGCCCCCTTAGCCTCTAGGACCATCCCCAGCCGCACGCAGAGCTGCGCACCCAGCTTTAACCTCAGGGCACTTGATCGGGGGTAGTCAGTGCCTGGGTTTCTGTCTGTTTATGCCCCAGTATGTTGAAAAACAAAAAGCATGGAAGGTACTCGTGGATAAAACTGCTCTGTGAAACTTCCCTCCTCCTCAGCAGGGATGACCCAGATGTTTGTCAGAGAGGCATCTCGGCTGCTGATTAACCACACACCCTTGATAGACAAAATAGAGCAGTGCTCTGTCCCTGCGAAGCTTGCTTTGGAAGGATCCTGGTTTGGGTCATCTGGTTTGTGCAATGTTGTTATTTTGTGAATGGGAACATCATGGCCTGGTAGGTCTGGAGTCAGGGAGACCCAGGTTTCAGCTCTAAATCCATCGCTTACTCACTGCATTTATTTCACCCCTCTGGGCCTTCATTTTATCATCTCAGATTCGGGAGTGATGATATACACCTTGCAGAATGTCTGTGAGTACGAGGGACCGTGTATGTACAGAGCCCAGCACATAGGTGCTCAGTAAATGGGAGCTGTTATTCATTGACCCAGGCAACTGCTGTTTATTGAGTGCCAGCTGTGTACTTGATGGGGAATAACAGTGGCAAAAATCCCTGCCCCTGTGGAGTTAACATTCTAGATGGGGAGCCAGACAATAACCAGATAAACAAGTCAAATAGGTAAGTCAGGAGGGAAGGTCGCAGTTTAAACAGTGTGGACCGGGGGAAGGCTTGCCGAATAGGCGGCATTTCAGCAAGAACCTAAGGCTGAGAGGGGGCTGGCCACGCAGACACCCCTGGAGAAGCAATGCCGGCCTCGAAGGGGAGGCTCACCCGCCGTCTCTGCTGCTTTTGACATGAGCTGTCCAAAACATGGTCTCTGAGCCCCATTGCCTGGCCTCTGCCCCTTCATTTCTGAGCCTATTGACCCACTGAATCACCCTCTGCAAGATCAACTGTGTCTTTAGGGAGTTTGTCTTAATAATGGAATTAATCAGACTGAATGTTATTTTGAAATGTTCCAGGGAAAGAAAGAATATGTGCCACTGTAGGGCTTCCAGATTTGAATGTGGAGTACTTGGGGCAACGTGTAACTGAAAAGGAAGAGGAGAGCGGGGCTGGGGAGGGAGGGACAGAGTCACTGCCTGTGTCTGAACTGAGTTCAGTTTCTAACCTCTGACGATGGAGACTGGAGACAAAATACAGGATAGTCCTTCTCCCCTGCCTCTTGTGATGCCAGCTCCTTCTCATCATTCAAATCTCAGTGCCAATGTCACCTCCTCCGGGAAGTCCTCCCTGACCAGCCCCACAGAATTACCTTCATAAACCTTGTCACCACCTGAAACTATCAAGTGTTTTTAGGTTTGTGGTTTATTATCTTCTTTAGAATGAAAGTGCCAGGAGGGCAAAAAACTTGTTTCCCTAGAACCTAGACAAGTAGTTGGCATGTAGTAACTGCTCTATGTTTATTTGGTAAATGGGTGAATAAAATCACTACATAGAGCTAGGGGAGGAGTCACTATAGACCAGTGTTTTCAGACTGCAGGTTATGTCCCATTAGTGGGTTGTGACAGCACTTTAGCTGACATTTTAAAAATTGAAATAGAGAAGAATTTAAAATACCAGCACATTACATGTGGTAAGGGTAAGTTTTGTTTTAAGAAACATATATACATACATACATGCTATCTATATGGAATGACATACTTTATTTCTCACTGTGGAGTAGTCAGAAGAGTTTGAAACTCAACAGTGAATTCTAAGTTTTCTCAGGCTTGATCTTCAAAAGGAACATTCTTCTCTCAGAGACTGTAAGCCTAGTCACATAAAGTTTACATTCTGGGGCCCCAAAGTAGAACTTTAAGAAAAGATTCCTTTGTTTCCTATTAACTGAAAAAAATGAATAACTTTCTACTGTAGAGGGGACCCAATCTCCTAAGTCTCTCCCAACACACATGGGGTTAAATTTACACACTCACTCACACATATACACAATCATAGATACATAGCCACCAACACACAAGCACGCAGACACGTGCTCACACACGTGCACACAGACACGTACACTCTGTGCACACACAGACATGAACACAGTAATAGTCACAAATACACATCTATACGTACAAACACACGTACACACAGACACATCCACAGATATAGACAAACATTCATGTATACACAGACACAGAAGCAACACAGACACAGTTACAGACATGCACATGCACACACATACACACTTATATCCACACAAGAACATCCCTGTTCCGTGGAGACTCCCAGGCCATTTTCAGATGGGCACCCAGGCAGGGGCGCCTGCAAAGCCCAGCCTGTCCCTGACCAGTGTCCGTGGGTGGCTGGACTGGGCGATTCCCTAGGCTTTGAAGGTGGGCAGACTTGTCTTCCAACTTCTGCTTACTGTCTGGGCAACTTCGGTCAGGTTCCTCCGTCTCACGGAGCCTGATCACCTTGGGCAGGATCCCTGAGAGGAACTAAGATCTGTAGGAGGAGCGTGGGCACAGGGGCTGACAAAGCTTGTCACAGGCTCCCCCTGCCTCCCAAAGCTGTATCTGCCCTCTCAGAGCCTGCACCACCCTGTGCTGTCCTCTGGGGCCACTCGGAAGCCAGGCTGGGCTGTCCCTAGAAAACTACTCTCTCTGCCAGTTAAAGATCTCCCTTTGAAATGACATCTGTAATTTCTTGTATGGCTCTCCCCTTACTTCTGTGTGATAAGGATCAGCTCCCCACCTGCAGAAGGCTCTGGTATAAGGATCCCATGATGCCTGAATTGGGGCCCCCTGCGGTCTCCCTGGGGTACAGTCGAAAAGACTGTGTCATTTTCACTTTCATGGTTTCATGGCCTCTGGCCATAGGGAAGAACATGCCAAGAGTCGTGAATGTAGGGAGAGACAGGTCACCAGGATGGAGTGAAGGCAGCAATCATGGTCCAGGGACAAGGCACATCCAAATAGAACAGCCCGGATGGGGAGAAACAGCACATCCCAGGTACATTTTCTGCTCTACATTTTGCCTCCAGAACACCACAAAGCCACAGATGTCAGTGACAAAGAAACTGAAAAACAAAGACATGCATTAAACGTAACCAGAAGGCAGCAGTTTGTCTTCTGCCTGGCGCTGCCTCCTGGCCCTCCCAAGCTGGCGTCCACATGGGGGACCCGTGAGCTGTTCTGCCCACTGACCTGCCACACACACCCCCCTCAACAGCTCCATGGCCACCTCTCTCTCCTCTGCTTCCTTCCATCGTCAGCCAGAGCACATGGGTGTTTACTGAGGCTCTGATACGTGCCCGGCACACGCCAGGCGCCTTTGGGGTCAGGAAAGTGAAGGAGCCAGTCCCCGCCCTCCCGGAGGTTTTCGTCTGGTGAGGGGACAGATGTTACCTGAATCATGACGCACCCACTGCCCAGGAGACTGGTTTCTCTGCCAGCTCAGGGTAGGGTCTGGGAGGTGGCGTGAATTGGTTCAAATGAAGTGGTTAACTGGTGACATCCCATTTACTCCTTACCACCTCCCTCTGAGGGAGGGGTTCCAGCGGCCTGCCAAGGAACCCAAGTCTAGAAAGAGGTAGGGCTGGGATATCTGGTCAACACGTGTGGTCCTTTCACTTAGAACCAGTCACAGAGAACCACGTCCTGTGCAATTCCATTTCCATGAAATGTCCAGAATAGGCCCATCTGTAGAGACAAAGTAGACCAATGATTGCTTAGGGCGGGCGGACAGGGGGAGATAGCTAAGGGGAGGGCTGGTAGGTACGGGCTTGCTTTCTGAGGTGATGAAAATGTCCTAAAATTAATTGTGACGATGGATGTTCAACTCTGAATACTGACGACCACTGAGAGGGATGCTTTAACATTGTATGGCATGCGGATTTTATCTCAAAAAGCGGTTTTTAGATTTTTCTTTTAAAGTCGAGCCCTCTTCTCCTCGGCTCAGCTGGCCTGTCCCTGCAGCTGGGGAACAGCTGGCTCAGGTTCTGCTGTCTCTCTGCCTCAGGCTTTTAAGTGAGGAGAGCGGGGGAGCGGAGGAGACGCAAGACGATTCTTACACGAGTGATGCTGTCTCGAGTTGGCCTTGGCTCTAGACCCGGCAGCGGCTTCCAGCGGGCTCCTTCTTGTGTGGGTTCTTTGGAGACTTCTCAGTCCCCGAGGATCTACCACCTTCATTTTCCTTAAAGAGGCTCTATCCCAGCTTGTTGCTTCCACCTTGTTCCTCAGCCCCTGCTGAGGACCTTGCATCCCACAGTTACCCTGCGGTTAGCCCAGGGATGAGCCTGGTGGGCCCTCCCTGAGCAAGGCCCTCATCTGGTCCCTGGGGAGCCACATCCATCCCTTCCCTGATGAAGCCCCGAGAGGCAGCTGCTGTCCAGTTCAGCCAGCGTTCTTATTTGTTGTCAAAGCTGCTAAGAAGTCGATATGGCCCCTCACATGATGGGAGACCCATCTATTAAATTCTTCAGTGATTTCAAAGCCCCCCTGCCCCCACCACCCGCCATCAATTTAAGATAAAGGGGAACCTCCCAGCCCTCTCACTTGGGTGTGTGGGTAGGTGGGATTTGTGGCTCTTCAACAGCTCTGTACAGTAAACCACTCTAAAATTTCTTCCCATCTCTTAAAACTCAACGCTTTTGTGTTGATGTGGGCAATTCTGGGTGGGACTGTGGGTCGGGGTTAAGAGTTGGGCCACTCAGTTCCTAGTACTCACTTTGCAAAGTCCACCTGTAGTCCAGTACCTGCTTTGAATCGAGCCATCTCGTGTATAATGTAGCTTTGCACTTCATCGGAAACTTCCATTTTAATAGCCTGATCTAATTATAAAATATTTGTCAGGGAGGGAGAACATGTTCTCACATCTTCCCCGGAGCGGCTGTGGCTTGTTCAGTAAAACCGAATAGATGCCAAGATGGGCTTGTCCACTGAATACATTTCCTGAGATGCCCCATACATGCTTTCTAAAGATGTCCTTTTTCAAACGGTGCCTGCAGTTTCCAGATGGATTTGATTTTTTCACTCATTTATGGATGAGTTTCCTCTTGTAGGAGGTCCCAGTGTTTTCTTGTCCCACCGACACACCACTTGAATAGGTTATATACTCAAATAAATAACAAACACCTTTTTTAAAAAAAAAGAAAAGAAAGTCGATGTTCCAGAATTACACTGGAGTTTTGACCTGTTTGTTGGCACATTTATCCTGAAGTGTCTAGCAGGGATGTTACAAGAAGATGGTAGAAAATAGCATTAGAAATTACCCCCCCCCTTTCCTTCCTCTGTGAATAAACAGGCAGGCTTATGTTTTTTTGTTTTTTTCAGAGTTTTTTGTTGTTGTTGTTGTTCTTTTAATGCCCTTAGTGTTGCTTTTACAGTTGATCTTGGGAAGGACCCAAAGACAACATCAGCCAGTTTATAACTGAATCCAAATTGAGGGGAGGGTGTCAGCAATGGGAAGTGAGTTTATTCTCCTCTCAGCCATGTGCAGGGTCATTTTTCAAGCACTGCTGCAGGGTGAATTACAAGAGGCTTCAGAGGGCAAAGTCGAGCTGGCAGCCAGGCTCTTTGAAGATGAGGGATGCTTTCGGAAACAACTTTGAAGGGAAATAACTAAAACACAGAACCTTGATGGAGACCTTGCATCGCTTGATTCCGAGTTTACCTCAGGCTCAGGATCTTACTGGTTTGCCCTGTTTCTCTCCAACAAGAAAAAATGTGAAGCCACAGCGGATGGAAAAATCCTCCTCAAAGCTTCAGTGTGGCCCCCTTGGTGCTTTCTCTGACCCCAAAGAATTATCTTTATGGGAGGTATGGGAGTGTTGGCAGCAGGCAGAGGCACGAAAGGAGTATCTCAGGAAGAGCTGAGTCTCACTGGAGATGTGGTGATTGGGTCTGAGCATAAATTAGGATTGGGCTGAGTTGGGCCAGGAATGAGCTGTCAGGATGGAAAAGTTGCCCTGAGAGTGTCTGTTTATCAAGCACTCCGCTGTGTATAAGGCACTGCGTGAGCGTTTTATACAAATAGTGTCATTTGGTTTCTATGAGGTCAGTACTGTTATTACTCTCATTTTACACCCGTGGAAACTGAGGCACAGAGAAGCCCACCTTCCCCCATGGTCCACAACCAGCTGAGAGGTAAAATCAGGATTTGGAGTCTGCCTTCAGAGCCCGTCTTTCACCCCTCATCCTCCCTGATGAAGTAAGAGGCAAAAGAAACAGAGGATACCTTTTGATTGTGTGTTTGCTGTGTGTCTGATAGAAAGCTCCTCACAGCAACCTCATCTCTTAGCTCCCTCTTCAGGGATGAGGAAATTAGGACCCAGAGAGTTTAGGTAACATGTCTAAGGTCACACAGATGGAAGGTAGTAGAGCTGATATAAAAATCCAGGCCTGTCTGGTTCCAAAGCCCACACAGCCATCTTCTCCCAGAGCCGCTGAGCTCTGGAGAGCTGCGGGAAAGCATCTGGTATGAAGACCACTGGGCAAATCTACATTGATCCGCTGTTAACCCTCAGAACTACCGACCCAGAGGAATCCCAGTTTGCCAGAGCCTGGCTCCCTCCACAGTCCCTCTGACAACACTGCATGGACATTCTTAAAGCTGACGTCATTAGGCTTTAAGCCTCCCTGCTCTCACCAGCACAAACGGCCCTTTCTCCGTGGCTGAATGGATGAGGGCCGTTCCTCCCAGTTTACGAGGGTGATGCCAATCTGAGCTCTGAGCAACGTGGCTGGGTACTTCTTGTCGACCATGGGGGCAGGGGGCTTATTATTTTAGGGGACAGTCTTCTATTGTTTTGTGCAAGCAGGCCCTTACTCCCAGCCTCCCACTGTTGGACCCCAAGGTAAGTAAGAAAGTGCGCTTGATAAAGGACCCCAGCCCGTAATTCTCGTAGCTGGGCGGTGAGGACCCAGAGAGAATGTGCTCTTGTGGTTCTCCTGGTGGCCAAGGAGCACAAATTGTGCCTTGTCAACCAGCCTGGCCATGCTGTTCTGGGAGCTCAGCCTCTGCAGACACAGGTCAGGCTGCGTTTACCTCCACCTCAGGCCCCCTCAGAACTCCAGGAGTTATTCGAGCACGTGGCTAAGTCGCATTCATTCTGCTTGGGCACGTGACATGGCCTGACTTTCCAGTACTCTTTAGTAAAGACCAGTGGGTGCGTGTGTGTCTGTGTGACAGAGCCCTCCCCGACAGGAATCGGCCGGGCTAGCACAGCAGCCTATGAGTGCGTCCTCTGAAAGGCGGCTGCTTACCTGCCTTTGACCGCTCTTGAGTGCTGTAGGTACATCTCCCAAACCTAGGTGGGAGCCACCTCCTCCAAGTATGCCTAGCCAGATGCAAGGAGACTGTTCCCCTCACCCCTGCGTAAAGATGAAAGAGAGCAACCCACACTCTGAAGTTTACTCTGCAAGGGTGTCTAACGGCAAGTAGAGGGCATGTGACAAGAGGGGATGCCTGGCTCTGTGACTTCCTCCCTGGGGAGCCCTGTGGATGACTCACATCCTCTAGACCACGTCTCTGTCGCACGTGGCTGATTCCCTGAAGTCTGATCCCAGTGGGATTTTGTTTCCTGTTCAAGGCCTCTTTTTCCCAGCACCCCTTGATGCCGCAGCTTCTGGGTCTCTCATCGTGGGATTGCTAAGAGGTTTCCTCCACGCCCACGCCTGTGCAGAGCCCACCCTGAGAACCTAGGAGCCATGGGCATGGCTGGAGGGTACACATATCGGTTGCATTTTTGCCAGCCCGCCCTAAGTGGGCCCTTTGTGGTCCTTCAGGCAGCGGGTTCTCCTTGTAGTCAGGATGCTGTGATGTTTGGGGAAGCTGGGCAAAAAGAGCTGTTTCTAAGTCTCCCCAACCCGTCATGTGCTATCAAGGTGCCTTGTGGGTAGCTCCGTGACCCCTTGTCTCCCCCCAAAAATGTCTTGGAACATTGTGATTTGTCCAACCCAAGTCCAGTAACATGAGGCTGTGCACACACACTGATGTTTCTGTACATTCTGGGAGGTCAAAGCACATGAAGAAGGAGCACAGAGGGGGACCCCTCAGGGGAAGCCCCATCCCTGTGAGCAAACTGACCCCAATCCCTTTTCGGAGGACTTCCTGCTCCTTCTCCCCAAATGCAGGGGATGAGCAGATGGGGGCGCCGGGGGAGAGGCCCCAGCCTGCGAGGTTGTGGAGCTGAGTGCAAAGCCTCATCTGCTCCCAGAGAACCCTGGGTGGGCCTCAGGCAGTTTCACCCTCTGCACACTGGGGTTGTCTTCCCTGCCTCTGTTCGCTATCCGAGCTGGGCTGAGGCTTGAGGGACCTTAAGGGATGGATGGTAAAGAGCATGAAAATATACGAGATGCTTGATAAATGTCAGGAATCGGGTTTGCTTCGATGATGGTGGTGACAATGGTGATGGGCTCTGCCGGACACAGTGCTGTTTGACCTTTGACCCTGGCACAGCATCCAAAGGCTCCTCTTCCAAGTGAGCTTTGATGGCAATGGGAAACGCTACATAGCAACAGTTTGTATGACTGTATAGGGTAGCATGTAGTTGAGAGACAGCATAGAACAGTATCAGAAGACTGCCTGGGTTCCAAATCTGACTCCACTACCACCCAGCTCTGAGACCTTGGGCACATCACTCAGACTCTCTGTGCCTGAGTTTCTTTATCCCTACAAGAGCAGTACTTCCATCATAGAGTCCTCGGTTTCAGAGACCATAGGCTGGAACTGGAGACCTAGTGTTCAAATCCAGACCCGGTGCAAACTCAGAGTCTCTGACCTGGAGGCAGGGCTGTGGGAAGAGCCAGTCTTGAGTCTTGGGTGCAAATCCTACTGAGACCCTTGACTTGCCAGGAGTCCGTGGGCAAGTTCTGGCCCATCTAGGAGACTTGGAGTTCTCATTTGTAAAATACAGTACAGGTCACTTCTCAGAGCCACTGTGCAGGATAAAATAAGACTCTGTGTGACATAAACACAGCTCCCACTGAGTCTGTGGTCATTAGGTGCCAGCCACCCAGCAAAACACTTCATATTGTCTCACTTAATCCTCCCTGACCCCCATCAGGCAGGTATTATTATTGTTCCTTACTTTATGGGTGTGGAAGCTCAGATCTGCGAGGTTAAGGAACAGGGTGTTGGAGGTGCAAGTTGAGGGATGCTGCAGCCTCCGTGCACCGCAGCCCCTCCCCACTCTCACTTGGCTCCTGTGCCCCCCCCCCCCAGTGTGAAGCCTTGCCATCTCGTGGAGCCCACCACTTGGGGAATATTGCGCAGGGATGAATGGGTCTGGGGTGGCAGGCTGTTGCTGGAATAAATGAGCTCGTGTGTCACGCCTGTCTCTCACTGAGTGAGCATCAGCCTATGAATTCTCGATGAGCTTACCCAACGGACGGCAATATTGGATCAGCCTTTCAATGGATAGCCTTGTGCTCACTGACAATGAGCAGTCAATAAAGGACTGTTGACTGTCGGCTCGCTTACCCTGCTCGGGCTCAGGCGTGGGGTCCCTGCCAAGCCTGGAGAAAGGTGCAGCCCCAGCCCCAGGCTCCAGTGGATCTGGTGGTGCTTAATTCGCACAGGGGGTGCCAAGGACTCTGTGACCCTATTTAGCATTTACTTTCACACCTGCCTTCTCAAAATCAGCCCCCAGAGCCAGCATCACAGACACCTGCTCTAAATGGGGGCTCATCCTTGTCCAGGCCAGAGGAACACCTTGGGGGTCACAGTCACACCTACATCCCCTCTGGGACTATCCCCATTCCCTGTTGTTTTAGACGCAACCTCGAATACTGTATAAAACTGCCTGGACCCCAGAGCTGGCCCGCCACCGCCCAGCTCTGTGACTGTGGGCCTATCACTCAAACGCTCTGTGCCTCAGTTCCCTCATCTGTAAAATGGGGGTGATAACCAGTGCCCCAGTACCTCCTTCAGGAGTGCTTGTGAAGGAGTTCAAATCTGGAAAGGGCTGGCCCCGGGCCGTGCACATAGAGCGCACCATAAAAGTGTTCATGAGCTTCCTCCATAAATACCTGCTCAAGATCAGTGTCCGCTGTTGTCTCTGAGCTCCGTGAGGGCGGGGTGGCTGTCTGTCCTGGTCACTGCTGTGTCCCCAGTACCTCGTGCCCGGTCTGACCTATGGCAAGTTCTCAGAAAGTACCTGCTACAAGGGTGAGTGAGTAAATTACTGCTCCCAACTTGATGGGTGTGGAATGGGAAGAGCTGCTGCCGAGCCCTTTAGAAGTTCTAAAGGCCGAGAAGGAAACATCTGGGGCTGCGTTAGTTTCCTATGGCTGCTATAACAAATTACTACGGATTTACATCTCACCATTCTGGAGGTCAGAAGTCTGATGTGGGTCTCACTTGGCTGAAGTCAAGGGGATTGTAGCTTCAAAGGACCCCCTGCATTCCTTGGCTCATGGCCCCTCCCATCTTCAGAGCCAGCAACACTGCTGAGTCTTTCTCACATCACATAACCTTGATACAGAGTCGATACTGACTCTTACCTCTTTCCCATTTAAGGGACCTTTGTGATGATACCGGACCTACCTGGATAATCCAGGATACCCTCCTTAAAGTCAGATGGTTAGCAACTTAAATCCATCTGCTGTCTCAGTTCCCTCCCCCTTTGCCAGGTAACGAAGCACTCACAGGCTTGGGGAGCAGCATGTGACCATCTGGGGGACTATTCTTCTGCCTACCACAGGGACTTCCACTTGTTTAGGAAGATGGGGAAGCTAAGGCAGAAACTCTCCATTTAACTGCCCCCAAACCATTTTTGGAGGGTCAGGGTCTTAGAACCAGCACCTCCTTCATGGTAGCTCTTCCTGAAATGCAGAACTCCAGACTATGCTGTGGTGATTCTCTAGAGCTAATGGTGGGTGCCAGTAAATCCAGCCTTAATAAAAGATAAGAGCCCAGAATCAGAATCAGGAAATGTTAAGTGGGCCCTTCCTATGGGCTAGCGTTAGCTGCACTCAGCAGCATTCCTGCTGTTCCAAGCCAGTCTGGGTTCACACTTACTCTGGGAAATGCACTCGACCAAGCACTGGATGCCCGTTCTCTCACTGCATTCTCATGACAGGCCCTTACTGTAGGTTCAGTTGTCACCCCCACTGGACAGATGAGGAAATCATGGCACAGAAGGGTTTAGTGACTTGCCCAAGGTCACACAGCCCATCAGTGGCAGAACTGGGACTTGAACACAGAGTTGGACTCGAGAACACTGCTCTCCCCTGGTTTGCTCTCCTGCTTCTCTGCCGTTCATGCACATTATCTCATTTCAGTTGTACATCTGCCAAATGAGGGCAGGGTTTCTTTTTAATCCCCATTGCTAAGATTAGGAAACCAAGTCCAAGAATGTGATTGCGTGGTCAGCCCAGCGATACCCAGCCGCTGAGTGAGTGCCCTGCTTGGACTCTTTCTCTGTGTCAAGCTGCCTCACCGTGTGTTACTGATGAGGAATTTAGAAAAATGACAAAACACTCCCCATGCCCCAGTCCCTTTCAGAAGTGCCGGCTGCTTTTAGTCCCGCCCCTCCTTCTCACAGGTAAGTAATCACTACTGTTAGAAAGATTGGCTGATGTCTCCCGCCTGCCACCCAGGACTTGCATTTAGCAGAAGAGCCTGAAAGGCAGACAAGGTCAGGATTGCTTTCCAGAGGCTATGGAAGAGGGACCAATTCCTAAACCATTTGCACTTTCACTCCAGGAAATGGGTGCCAGGCAAAGAAAGCTGTGAGCAGGTTGCTGCGTAGGAAGTGGCTTGGGCCTCCTCGTTCCTGGGGCTTCTGGAGGAAGTAGAGCCTGTAGGTCACCACTGGCCACCCCCCTCCCTGAGCATCTCCCAGTGCCGGCCACTCCTCTGGCCAGCTCATCCTCTATGCCACCTCCCCAGGTCTGCTGGCCACTCAGTAACTCTTTAACCTGAAGAACACTTAAAGGAAACGAGGAGTCTCAGCTAAAATGGGTGTTTATAACTTGAAAAGTGCTGCTGATATGCCTACCAGTCATTTGCCCTGAAGTAGGTATTAGCTAGAGCAGCATTTCTTGGAATTAAAAAAGAACTATGAATACACTGTTTGGCTGTATCTGCAGTCAGGGGCCTCCAATTAATGGCAGGAAGCCTATATTCCTGCTGGACTGCAGCCAGCATTGTGCATGTGCGTGTGCGTGTGCAAGGGAGAGAGAGGGGGAGAGAGAGGGGGAGGGGGAGAGAGAGAGAGAGAGAGAGAGAGAGAGAGAGAGAGAGAGAGAGAAAGGATGAGCTGGCCAGAGGAGTGGCCGGCACTGGGAGATGCTCAGGGAGGGGGGTGGCCAGTGGTGACCTACAGGCTCTACTTCCTCCAGAAGCCCCAGGAACGAGGAGGCCCAAGCCACTTCCTACGCAGCAACCTGCTCACAGCTTTCTTTGCCTGGCACCCATTTCCTGGAGTGAAAGTGCAAATGGTTTAGGAATTGGTCCCTCTTCCATAGCCTCTGGAAAGCAATCCTGACCTTGTCTGCCTTTCAGGCTCTTCTGCACTTTGGGGTCTGACACTGTTGTGGTTTTACAAACATGTTGCTTTTTGTGAAGTGAGTGAGCGGACTTTTCTGGTTCCATAAATACTGCTGGAGGCATCTGGGGCTCCAGGACACATGCTTCCTCCTGAAACACACCCCCAGCAAGCAGGTTGGCATTCAGAATATTGTGTCGGCTCCATTTCTTGAGGACCTGCTGTGTGCCGAGCATCTGCCCCACGTGGGGTCCAAGGCTCTGCTGCGTGGTGGGTAAACATGACCTTCCCCTTTTTATGACTAAAGAAGATGGAGCCGAGGAAGGGGCAGTGAGCCTGTCCACAGCTTCACAGTTGTGAGCGGCAGAGCCAGGATTTTTGATGTCAAACTAGGACAAGCACTTGACCCAAGTTTCTGGGGACTTGGGCAGTCATCACTGCCCTGTTTTTGAGGTGTTTGTCTTCGGTTCTGTGCCCACTGCCCTCCTGAGGGCTGTGACTCAGCCTCCCCTTCAAGATTCTTGTCCTGCAGGCCCCTCACTGGGCACGCCTGCCCCGCGTCTCCCCCCTCCAGCAGGGCGTGGGGGCCGGCCACACTCACCCCATTAGCTGGGCGAGCCTGCTCCGGGTCTCCCCAGGACCACGGCCATCTAACATCCATTTCCCCCAAAGATGAACTGTCACAGCTCCTCATTTCAGACAGTGTAAAATGCCACGGTCAGCGCCAAGACTGAACAAAGCCGACCGGTGCTTAGCCTCTGAGGGAGGAGAACACTGTGAACTCTCCATCGCCTTCCTTTTGATTTGCTATTCAATTAAGAAAGAAAAAAAATTGGAGAGGATCAGTGAGTAGAAATCTAATTTGAAAAAAACAGAACCAGTTCACACAAACAGGAAGTGTGGTGTGCTGTGAGCTGGTCGAATGCTGCTTCAGGGCTTTTTAAAATGACAGTGCATATTCTAGACCCTGTGTGCGTCTCTCCTGCCTCCCTTAATGCGCCGGCGTTCTTAGGTGTAGCTTTCTGGGGTCAGAGGAGCAGGGCTGAGCATAAGGGACGGGGTGGGAGTGACATCTCGTGCACCCTTTGCTCCTCCGGCCACTGTGGCTTCCCTGGTCTTATTGTCCATTTACTTCTGTTTTCCTTGGGAAATGTTTGCTTGCAAAGGAGATAAACCCACCTGATGCTGCTAAAACAAAAGGGGAGTTTACTGGAGGGGCAAGCCCTGGGGCAGGAAGGGTATTTGGGTTCGTGCCTGGCTCCCACTTCCATTCCCACCCCATCGGGCATCAAGGGGTCAAGGATTTGGCTGTGACTCCCCAGCGCGCGCTCTCTGGCCCTCGAGTCTCTGCCACTGCTGCTTTCTTGGTCTCTACCTCTCTCCCTCCCTCCTGCTCTCTCTCATATACAGACCATGTAGCCACCTTGAAATGGTGCCTTCAGCCTAGAGCCTTCATTTCCATTTCCACTGCCAGATCACCCTGTCCTTCTGGTCTTCAGTGCCGCATTCATGGGAAAGAGCATATGACTGATCCATGTCTCTCTCTGCCTCCGTTTCCATAAAGACAGGGATGTTAATAATACCCACGTCTAGAATTTCGGTGAGGGTGAAATGAGTTAGCGTTGCTTAACTCACTTAACTCTGTATAACTCTGTGCCTGGTACATAATTAGTGCTCAAAACGTGTGGCTATTTCTGCCGCCCTCTCTTGTTATTCAGTAGTCCTTGTAGAAGGAGTCATGTGATCAAAGATGTTTTCAAAACTACTTCAAAAAGAAAACAACTGGCATAGAAAAAGTTTGTTTCTCTTGAGGCACTAATATGAACACTTCATGACAAGTAAGCTCTTCGTAAGATATTTTTAATGTTCAAAGTCCTGCCACTGATACACATTTCATTTGATTCCCCTAGTATTTTGCAGTATTAGTTAAAGACTGTTCCATAAGGGAGGAAACTGAGGTATTGAAGTTAAGGTATTGCCGGAGGGTATGTGGTCTGCAAGTGACGGAGCCTCAATTCACATCTGGTCTCAACTCTGAATCCTGTGTGTTTTCAGCTTCATCAGAGGTGGAAGGTTTCATAATCCATCATATTTCTCTTTATACTTTGGCTGCTAGCAGCTCAAGCTAAGTGGACGCCCAGACTCAGCACTCCCCTAGCCATGGCTCTCAGTGTATTTCTTGTATTGTGATCAACTGCAGTACGCAGAAACAGTAGATCTGCTTTGTAAAACACAGCATTTGTGCTTTTACAGGTAGACAAATTATGCCCTCCCAAAGCATGAAAAGTGATGAGGGTAGATTTTACTTCTAGAATGTCATGATTTCTGTTTGTGAGAGAGGACAGGCTCTGGTGGATGCAGCCCGGACCTTCTGCCTGCCTACGATGTGGGCCTCTTTTCCAGCTTCCATGTCAGGGGTATTTGCCCATCTCTTTCTGGAGAAAAAGGGTCCCTTCCTCCTCCCCAGATTCTCTCTCTGCCTCTCTCTGATTTGGGGGCGGGAGAGGGGCTTTTCTCACAGGCCCTGGCAGTGGCACATGGTCAAAAGCTTGCTGAAACCTCTCTGAGGCTGCAGTGGGGACAGCATCTTTGTGGAGCTCTAAGCAGGGTCAGCCCCTTAAAGATTTGAAACTTGTCACCAGTAAACCAAAGTGCATTATGGGAAGGGTTGATGTGTGTCTGGGTGGAGTCTAATGGTTTTCTTGGTTTTTGTCTCCAGTTCTTGGTGGGGGGTGATGCTGGGGTGCTTGGTCAAACATCTCACACAAGATTCTGATTTCCTCCAGAGTTCCCCTTCCCCTAGACAAGAGCCAGACATACCTGGCCTGAGTCCCAACTCTGGTGCCATGCAACCTCCTGAGCCTCATTTTCCTGATCTGTAACATGAGGGTCGTGTTACCTCCCACAGGAGTTGGTGGTAACAGCCAGCGGTCTTAATGACACTGATAACAAGGACAGCAGACACTCAGAGAAGACTTTACCTACCATGTAAGAATACAAGCTAATGCTTATTAAGCGCTCACGATATCGCAAATGCATTAGTGAGCACTTTGTGTGTTTTCACACGTTAATATCTCACAATGGCTGGTGAGAAAAGAGAGGTTAAAATTTGCCCAGAGTCACACAGCAAGTACACAGCAGAGGTGAGACCCAGAGATGAATGGAAGGCTCAGACCACAGCATGCAGTGGGTTTCTTGGCCCTTCCCCAGGGACTGTGAGGCCAGTAGCCTGTCTCCCCTGTGGGGTCATGCTTGCTGGCAGGGCGGTCAGGGCCTCCCCTTGTTCCTCTTTCTCTGAGCCCCTTCCACCCTCCACTCATCATTTTCTTTCTCCTGTAAAAACCCAGCCTTGGCCTTAGCAGGCTGCATGAGGGGCTGGTTTTGCAGTTTCCTCCTAAGAGCACCTGCAGGGTTCTGGGGCCCCCAGATCCCCAGGAGGGACAGGGACACCCCACTGGTTCTGAAAGGGGCCTGAGAGCATCTGACCAGAGAAAACAACCAGAAGCAAGGGGCTTGTGTGACTCTCCCTTTTAATTTTCCTTATTTTGCCAAATCAGTCCTCTTCTTAATCTAGATGAATTCTGTCTCCCAAATCCCACTAACAGACTTCCCAACACACCCATCCAATGGGGCTTTGTCTTCTGAGCATCGCCTCAGTACCCCCACCTTCTGGAAAATAGCCACCTCTCACGAGCACTTGCTGTCTGCCAGGCATGGCTACTCGGGGGACCAACCTCACCCCCACCCTGGGGTACCGCCCTGTCAGCCCCATTCCTGATGGTGCAGACAAGGCACAGGGGCCAGACCGCGTGCAGCCTGGTGACCTCGCCACACAGTGGTCCATGGTTCCGCTCTGGGACTCCGCCTGCGATGCTCGCAGATGCCAAAGTCTTGCTCAGGCTGTGGCCGGCGGCCAAGTGGGAATTTACTCTTCTCCCTCCCCTGATGCTCACCCTCGGTAAATCACTCCCTGTTTTAGTGGTATTGTTAGAGCCAAAATAAAACCTCCCCGGAGGGCCCCATATATCTGCCTCTGGCTTACTGCTGGGACCTCTGGTCAGGAGAGAAGTGCCCCTAGGAGGTGGTGAGTCCTATCAAAGGGTGGGGGGTCCGAATTGGACTCTGGGGAGGGGGCTGCCTCAGTTGCCCTGCCCCCAGTGCCCTTGACTGTGGTGACCTTGGCCAGCCCTCCCTGGAAAGGGGCTCCATCCTGTCCCATTAGAGCCCAGAAGACTGAGTGTATCGGGGTGTTTTCTGCATCTCTTCCCAGAGAGAAAGGGCTAGATAAAGTGAACTCTGTTCAGCCTAGAAAAGGAAGGAAGTCCTGACGCAGGCACAGCATGGACGAGCCTCAGAGGTGTTGCGTTCGGGCAGTAAGCAGACACAAACACTGTCCGATTCCGCACATGAGGTACCTCGGGGAGTCAGGCTCATAGAGACGGAAGGCAGAAGGGCTGTCACCAGGGGCTGGGAGAGGGGGAGTGGGGAGTTAGTTTCAGTCTGGGGCGATGGAAAGTTTCTGGAGCTGGATGGTGGGGATGGTGGCACAGCAACGTGAATGTATCTAATGCCATTGAACTGCACACTTACAAATGGTTAAAATGGTAAATCCTGCATTGTGAATTTTGTTCCACAATTTAAACAAACAAACAACCTAGGTGGTTTTCTGCTTATGTCCCTGCCCACGGGGTTCCTTTTGTTCTGTGGAGTGAGGGTCTGGGGAGTCATCCGGGGACCTCCCTGGGTCTCCCTCCTGCACCTTCAAGGCCTCAGTGTCAGTTTTCTGGGCTGCTGTGAGCAGCTGCCGGAGAACTCGCTGAGTTACTGAGCTTGTGAGATCAGCTGCATCAACCCTGTCATTTTACAGAAGAGAACGGAGACCCCGGGGAGGCCTGCCTGAAGCAACACAGTGTGTTAGAGAAGGGATGACAGAGAAATACAGGGTGCGCAGTTAATGTCGAGTGTCATAAACAATGAACAGATGTTTTAGTGTAAGTATGTCCCATGCAGTATTGGGGGCACACACACAAATTACCTGAAGTTCCAATTTCACTAGCACTTTGCATTTTCTTTGCTGAGTTTGGCAAATGACATCAGAGGCCACCCACGTCTCATTCTCCCGGGTGTCTTAGCGCTTCCTGGCCAGCAGCTGGTGGTGGAGAGCGGCCTTAGGAACACAAGCTCCCGTGTCAACCTGGTAACCTGTGTGACCTCAGGCACGCTACTCAGCTCTATGAGCCTCAATTCCGTGTCTGCAAACATGGATGATAATAGTCTCTACCTCATGAAATGGGAAAGGATTAAATGATAAGACCGGGGAAGCCCTTAGCACAGTAAGCATTCAGTTAGTGGTAATGCTTCAGTTATTCTCGTTACTTTCCTTCCTTTGTGGATTAAAGATAACCATTTACTTGAGGCTGTGGTGCCAAAAGAGAAAAACATTGGTCCCAGCCTTGCTGTCATAGGCTGTGTGACCTTGGGTGAATCCGTGAACCTCTCTGGGTCTCAGTTTCCTCAGCTCTAAATAGGACCAGACAGTTCTAAGATGACTTTCAAATTCAGGAGTGTAAATTATACCTCAATAAAGCTGTTAATAATAACCTTTTTTTCAAGTTCCAAAGTGTGCCTCCCCTGTGTCTGCACGAGGCACCCCTGTCGGTTTTCTCACAATGTTTGAGACCCTGAGCAGTAGGGCCCCCTTTCCCCATGTGGCAAATGAGTCTGAGGACTCAGAAGAGCTCAGTAACTTGCCCAGGGTCACACAGCTGTTACACGGCAGAGCCTGGCTTCCAACGCTGGCCATTCTTACCATCCTCTACAGACCAGGGATTGACCTCCCTGGAGGTGACGGAGAGTGGGCAGGGTCCCACAGCCACAGCCTCCGGTCAGGAAGAAGAATCCCTGGGTAGTGGGTTTCTGGGCAGGCTCACCACCTACCAGACTCCAGCAAACCCAGGCAGGGCAGGTGTGCATGGCTCTGAAAGGCCCACAGAAACTGCGTGTGGACTAGTCTCCCTGCTGCTTTGCCGCCACCATCGTGGACAATGAAGGTGCAGCTGGCCAGCAGAGATGTCTTCAGCCTTTAGTCATCCACCCCTGTTTGTCCATCCCTTATGCCCCTGAAGTAGGGTTGGCAAGAACAGTGCCTGTGATGAAGGCACTCTCACCGAGGCCTCTGTCAAGCAGAGGACAGAACAGAAAACAAACACACCCTCTTCCCGCCTGGCAGAAGTAACTGCATATTTCATCAGGGGTTCGCAGCGGCTCACCTAGAAGCCTTAGCAGAATATGTAGCCAGATGCTGTTTAGTCCTTTGCTTTAGGGCCAGCTTCAAAGTTCAAAGGAGTTTCTGTCCTTTTCATTATCTGACAAACCATTCTGAAATTGGGTTTTGGGTGGTCTCTGCTGACCCGTGAAGACTGTGTCGTACATCCCTCGGGTGCGGAGTCCAAGCTTGAGGCCAGACACTGGAGCTGCCCCTCCGGGTGTTCTAAGAGGAAAACCACAGCCACTGGACGGAAATGGAAACCTAAGGGGCTTGTAATTAAAAGGCTGTGGTATAAAGCTGGGGCCTGGGATGGTACCTGCTATGGCAAATTAAAAATGGACCCTTTCCGCAAAGCAAATGGGAAAATCCCAGTGACGGTGGGTCACTGGGAGCTGGAAAACAAGAGGCAGCACACATCTGCCCACCCATCTCCACATACACCACCCCACCCCCAGACAGAGGAGCTGAGCAGTGCTGCTCCACAATGGGCTTTTCTAGAAATGGCACTCCAGGTATACTGGTGTAATGCGGTAGGATGGGGTGCGCTAGGATGCGAGGGTCCTCAAAGGCTGCTGTAAACCTGCTGGAGGGCTGAGACGTTACATGTAATTTCTCAAGTGTTTTCTAGACACGTGTTTTAACTGCACTTAGATACGTGTGATTAGAACACACTGCCAAGTAATGTATCTGAACAGCCTCATATCTGTCTAGCAGAACTCAGGGCCCTGAAAGACTAGGGTGTGGGGCAGATAAGTCTGAGCAGACAGATTAGAGAAGAGATCAGGGACAAGTTTAATAGATTAATTAGGGAGAATGATTTTGCTCACTTGGCAGTTTTGTCTGGCCCACCAAGCTGCCTTCAGTCACCAGTGTAATTTTGAACAGACAGGTCTCTTGGGACCTAAAAGGAAACAGGCATTTATTTGGCTACATGTTCCCCACCCTCCCCACCAAGTGACGATGTAATCATGGCAATGACAAATTACACTAGTAGAACGTTCTAGAAAGAATAGTACCTGCTCTCTGACAATTACTGGGGATTCCTGAGATCTTGATTGGTCAAATGGTGTGATATACCCCACTGGGCCCTACTTTTAAGACCTTTTAAGGTCAAACCTTGCTCCCAGCTCATCCCATTAACCCTTTGAGGAGCAGTAGATGCGTTAACCTAGCTGAGAGCTGACACCAAGGCTGGGGACGTGGCCTCTCCACCCAGGTGACTGAACTTACACGAATCCAAACAGAAATTTGCTCCTCAGGGCCCAACAAGGCAGGGCTATAGGGCCAACAAGAGGGCCGGTGGGTGTGGGCGGGCCCCAGGAGCACAGGGCTCTCAGGAAGCAGGGCCCCCACACCCTGGCATGGAGTCTCGGATGGAGATGGAGTGGAGGTGATGAGATTGGACCAGTCCATCCACCCCTAACACACTGCGGATGCTCCTCAGTGTTTGTTGAATGAAGAAGTCAGTGTGCTTTTATAATTGCATTTAGACAGAAATCTCTACTCAGAAGCTGAGGAGGAAATCTTTGGGCCTCCAGTCTCCTTCTTTCAGTCTCAGTAGGTATTTACTGAGCATCTGTGACTAGCTAGGCAGGGCTGGAGGTGTAGCAGTGAACACGACAAAGAAACTCCTTAACTGCATGGAGTTTGTGGAGAACAAGCAAGTGGTCACAGTCACGAGCTATGCTGGGAAGGAGGAGTACCGGGCCCTCACGGGCTCAGCAAAGTCCTCCCAGGAGGCGACATTTTAGCCTCGGCCTGTCAGGTGAGGTAGGGGTCGGCAGGCAGAGGGGAGGGAGAAGTGGCCCCAGGCAGATAGCGGTGCCTTCTGGTGGGCACTGGGGTAAAATCCAGGACTGACAGAGCCGATGGCCTCTAGACATAGCACAATTTTTGAAAATACTACTACTCATAGCTGTGATGTCTCACTGCTCTCAATCAAGAGAATCTTCACTTCCCTTTCACAGGCTGCAGCTTTAATTGGGTAAGTGGTTCCCTTAGAAATAATGAGAGATTGTAATAAGTCACTGTTCAGAAGTCTTTGCAGGAACTAATTTGCAAGTCTCTTCAGGCTCGGCCTTAAAACTTCCCCAAAGCTGTGAGGACGTGTAAATCAAAGCCCCTGAGAACCACGCTGGGTTTCAGACTAAAAGAGAAGAGGAAGTGCCCACAGTCAGCACACACCGTCTCTGAGTCTCAGTTTGTGGCAGCTGTGAGTTTGCTGTCTTTAAGAAGTATGGAGTTGGGAGCTGGAGTAGGACTCTCACACACAAGCCACCCATCCCTCTGAGGTTAGCACAGAGTTCAGAGTCCCAGACCTGCTGTTTGAAAACTAGTCCGTCATGGCGTTCTGCATTTTGCAGTGTCCCTGTGGGAAGTGCTAGTTGCAATGAGCTATTTCTCCCCCATTTCAACTAGAGAAAACAGTGGACACCCCTGAAGTCCTGCCCCCAAGGCCTGGATCATCCACAGGCCCCCATCCCTGCCCAGGAAGACTTGCTCCCCTGCCCGCCCTCCCAGGGGACCACCTGCTCTTGTGGTTGCTAGAGGGGCTGGGGTAGAGGATGACGGGGCAGGGGCCAGTGAGGAAGGCAGTGGGCGGAAAGGGATGAGGTAGACAGCCAGTGTCTGTCTCCCCTTCAAGGCCCAGTTAAAGCAGTACTATGCTTGCTTTTGCTTAATTGTTGGAAGGGAAAATGTGGTTTACAAAATAGTGGAATCATCAGTAAAATGTAAGAACTAAGCTGGAAAAATACACCAAAACACTCATAATAATTATCTCTGGTCAATGGAAGTTTGGGGGATTTTTATTTTCCTCTTATTGTTTACCTCTAATTATTACTTTTAGTTTCTAGAATTGTTTTAAATATTATAGCAGGAAAAAAAGAGAAACTGAAACAGACATAGAGGCCAAGATAAGCTGGCAGAGAAACGGACACATGGCTAGAATGACCAATAGACCAGGGCAGTCTAAACTTGTCTCCCCTCTGACTCGCTCTGTCACGTTGAGCTAATGGCTCTCTGAACTTCAGCTCTCTCATCTGTGCAGTCATGTGCCCATGCCGCCTGTCTGGACTATCTTATCAGTTGTGGCAGTGCTCAAGGGAGAAGATGTAGGGGAACCTGGTAAATTATGAGATTGTGTACATGAAGAGGATTATTTTTACCCAGTAATTAAGTACTGAGGATTTAAACAGTATTTTTTTTTTTTTTGCAGGTGATTTGCTAGAATAATTTGTTAAGAATGCAGATTCCTGGGCACAGATTGGCTCCCTGGGAGTGGGGCCCCAGCATCTGCATTTTAACAGACACATACATGCCCCTTCACCTCCCCTGCAGATTCTTGTGTTCATTAAAGTCTGAGATCCAGGCATGTAAAGAAATGGCATCATGGCAAGAACATGAGAACCGGCTATGTAGAACCATAGTGTGTGTGGTTAAATAATGTGTATGCTTCTTCAGAGGCAGCTCGACAAAGCTAGGGAAGGGAGATCTGCAAAGGGTGGGTCGGATTTAGAAAGATGAAGAGGACAGGAGGTGCGGAGCATCTGGCTGGGGGTGCCTGGGGAGCAGGGGCACAGAGGTGGGAGGGGATGTCCTCCCCCTCCTCTGGTCTTCCTCTCTGGATGCGTGTCGGGCTGCTGGGGTGGTGGTTGGGGTGATTTTGCACTCTCTGTTCTCCGATCTCCACCTGCCCCCATGACTTGGGGGCTCTAAGTAGCACTAGGCTGACTATAGTACAGACTTGCATCTGGTTCCCTAACCTACTGGGCTGGCTGGTGTCCGATGATGGCAGAGCCACTCCAAAAACAAAGGCAGCATCGTCACCTGCCTCTGGGTCCATGTACTTACTGGTCTTCTGCCCAGTAGGCTCTGAAAGCCTGTCTGCATCGCCGCCCCTCCCCACCCCCCGCACCTGGTTCCTTCACCCATTCATTTGAGAGGCAGCATGGCGCGATGGCCAATGCACCCAGGAGCCACCTGCCCAGACTGGAATCCTGTCTCTGCCTCTCGCTCACTGTGTGACCCATGACCAGTTACTTAACCTCTCTGTCCACATGGCTGCTCATCACTGAGGGTTACCATTAAGGATTCTCACTGAGATGATACCCACAATGCAGGGCTTACATACAGGGCTCCGTAATTGTTAGGTATTGCTAAAAATTATCAGCTGTTTCACCCAGGTTCATGGGAACCTACTGTGCTAGGTGTGGAGGAAGGGCTAGAAGCACTAGATGCTTATCATGCTGGGGCCTGAACAGGTGTGAAGCCGCTTCTTGTGACACAGAATGATGACAGCAGTGTGTCCAGGGCACAGGTGGCACAGAGCGTGGCGCGGCTGCCTTGGCAACTGGCCCAGAGGAGGAGATAGTGGGGTTGGGCCTTGAAACAAGAAGGGGCAGAACTGGGTGTGGAGGCATTTGGGGGAAGGATGAGAGCTGTGAAAAGCAAAAAAGCCTAGGGTATGACATCCTTGCTCATTTTCAGCTCTGCTTTGCAAAGAATGGGATAGGACGGCCTCTTGATCGCTCACCCTCTGACTCTGCAGGAGGCCGACAGTTGAATTCAAGGCCACCTCGGAGCAGACGGAAGGTAGTTCCCCAGAAGGGCTCTCCTGGCTCCTGGGTTGCAGCTGCCAGAAGAGTCCCAGCCTGGCAGGCACCCCAGCCCAGCTGCAGGGTAGTCAGCCTCTCAGAAGCACCTCTGCAGCACCCTGACGTCAGTGCCGGTACACGGTGAGCATCTTCCCACTGGCCTGCAGCGGCTGTGCAGTGTCCTTCTGAGCATGGCCTGCTGTCCTCTGCTCACAAGCTGTCTTCCTGGGGCCAGTCTTTGCCACGTGCCCCCTTTCATTGTTTGTGCCTTGACTTTGGCTGTCTCCTCTGGCATTCCAAGCCAAAGAGCACACACTAACCAGAACTTTCCTTGGAGGGCTGGTTTGCTGCTCACACGGCTTTAGAGGAGTGGAGGGTGGATATATCCATCACCCAGATTCGGCTGACCCTCCACCCTGAAACAAGCACAGTCCAAACACAGTTGCACCCCCACCAGCAGAACAAACAGGAAGTTCAGTCCATAGGCAAACCAAAGCCCAAAGGTGTGCACCAGAGAGATTTCACTATTGCCTGATGCGTGCGGGCTGGTGGCTCTCTCCCACGACCTTGGAGCATAAGCCCGGCTTGGGTTGGAAGTGTCAAGAAAACAAGCCTGAAGGGAGGCTTCTCCTAGTTTTATTTGGGGAGATGGGGAGCAGAGGAGGAGGCAATCTGGTACCTCCTATCTTGTCTATGGGCTTTCAACCTATCGCCCCGAGGCCAAATTTTGTAACAGAAGAGCAAGCCAGCTGGTGTGACCCCAGCACCCCTCCTTGCCAGTCCTGAGACTCAGGACCAGAACTGGACCTCCCTGACTTTCAGTGTTATCTGTCAATCAGAGATGAGCTTACCCACCTCTCAGGGTTGACATAGGGACTCAGGAAATACATCACGTTTCTAGCACCAAGTAAAGGTTTCTGAAATGTTAGTTCCCTTCCCTCCCCTTCCCCAGGATGATCCCCATGTGTCATGATCCCAGAATGTGATTTCAAATGAAACCATGGCCTCCCCCAAGGGCGTTTGTTCCCCAAATAGTCCTTAGTGCCTGGTGCTGTGCTGGGCTTGGAGGATCCAGCTGTGAAAGAGACAGGAGTGGTGCCTGCCCCCATGGTCTGACGCCCTGCAGTTATTCTGGCCTTTGCTAGAGTTTCTGGTGATGGCAGGTCTACCTCGGGCATCCTGGCTCTGGCCTCAGGCAGGAGAACATGGAACCAGTTTCCCAGCTATGTATTATTGTTCCTCCAGGGAGATCATGGAACCCTGGTGGCTGGAAGTTGTGTGCTGGGGCTCAGGGGCAGGGAGTGGTGGGTCATGTCCATGCTTTGTATGGCCTCTCAGGGGTCAATGACCTGAGACCATTTGGACTTGACTGTGCCAGTAGCATGTTCTGTATTGGCCCACGTGCCGGGAGCTAGCAGGGCTTTTTCTGCACACACGCAGACCCTGGGAAGATGAAAAGCAATGATGCCTGTTACTCTAAGGACCTTCTAGTTCTTGACCACGTCTCAGCAGGAAATCTAGACTGTTGGCACATTTTCATGGCTGTTTTAACCCCAGGAGCATTTATTTGCATGTGGCCTGAAAACCAACTCTGAACTTTCACTTACTTTTAAAAAATTCATCTCTCACATTGAAAATCAACCTTCTTATCCTATTTCTGAGTTTCCCTGCATCTCTTATCCCTTCTCCAAGCCCACCCTCCAAGGGGTCAGGGATGAGAGGGACTTCAGGATGGGGGATGGGCAAGACGATCATCACCCACATTACTAGATAATGAAACATCTCTTGGTGTTTCGCCAGCTGAAGTCACCCGGTCCCACTCCCCTCAAAGTGGCGGGATAAAAACCTGAGCTCAGTTAGGTAAACCCATTCATATTGGTGTCTGGGCATCACGGAGGCGTTTGCTGAATCTGGGCGGTTGACATCATCTCTCAGATCATCAGTCTCCAGGGTCCCTTGGCTTCCTCCTTCCCAGCCTGTTCATCACTTCTAAGACCAGATGGCAAAACAAACTGTGATTTATTCTGCAGTGACGTGAAGAACTGGAAACTTTCTTTCCTTCTGGGATTAAGTATTTATTAAGCATTTTTAAGCCCTTATTTGCAGACACATCATCCACCAAGAGAAGGCATCAGCCTGTTCTTTGAACTTGACAGGTACTGTCTAGTTTAATCCTCCCTGTGCACTCTTTTGTGTGGGAGGTGCTACCAGCCCTATTACATGTAGGGAAACCAAGGCCCAAACCAGCTAAGTGACCCACTCCAGGTCACACAGCTGGGATTCCCACCCCTGCCGCTCGTCTCTAGAGTGTGCGCCCCTCTCCGTGATGCTAGGCTGCCATCAGGCTCTTTAACTAGAAGATGTAGGTGAGAAGTATCTTGCACGTAAGTATAGAGTCCAGACTTTGATTTTTGCTTAATATAAGATGTTCAGATCACACAGGGAAACGATCTCCAAATTGATCCAAGATTCCCCTGTGGAGTGGAAGAAAGAGGAAAGGGGACGTTTATAAGGCCTTTGTGGGAGGGAGGAACCCTAGGACTGTGGCTGTCGAGAAAGGGCCTTGCCTGCTATGGGAGCATCTTCGAACCTGGAGAGCTCCTCAGTGCCCACTCCTGCACCCTGAAGCCTACCCACCAATCAGTTCTAAGCCCCTGAGCCCGGGTCACTTGGTGGTAATAGGGGCCAACACTATCACTGGCTGTGTTTCAGGCATTCTTCTGAGTGCTTTACATATTCTGTGAGGTTGGTCCAACTGCTATTCCTTTCCTAATGGATGAGGAAATTAAGGCACAGAGAGGTAAAGTAACTTGCCCAAGGTCACAAAGTGTGGCAGAACCAGGGTTCAAATCCAAGGAGATTGGCTCTTATCTCCACTGGCTCTGAGGGAAGGAACTCTGCATTTGAGACTTGAAGTTAGGAGGAGAGGTGGGTTTGGGGGTGGAGTGGAGAAGGGGCGGGTGTCTTCGAAAAGGGGTGATGTGAGCTGAGGATGCCAAGGTGGCTGTTCTCCAAGGTCACCTCTGGTGAGGGTGAAGGCCTGAGTGTTCACTGGGGCTGCCCAGGAATGTGGGCTCGGGCCCCTCCCTGCACCTCCAGCTCTCTCTGGCTGGGCCTAGCTGCTCTGAGGAAGGCAGCAGGGTCCTCCCTGTGTCAGCAGCTCCCGAGACAGACAGCGGGGAGGGGCAGGAGGGCCGTGCTCCTGCCTGCAGCGCTGTCAGCCGAGGGGCACCCAGCGGCGAGTGCTGCCGCTGGGAGGGGCGCGGGGTGCTTGTTCAGACCCGGCTGGCAGAGGGGCCGATGACTTCACCCTTCCCTACAAAGTGGACGGGGTCCTTTCTGTTACTTCTATTTTTTTTAAATTTATTTCAAAGCGGTTGGAGATACTTAACTGCTTGAGGGAAATCCAGCCCCAAAATTCCTAAGAAAGAGGGTGGCTGGTTTCAGGGCCTGATGTTGGTTCTGCTCTGTACAGGAGAGAGGTCCCTCCTGAGGGGCCAGTAATTCTAGGTCCTAGGTAAGCACATGATGGATGGCGTTCATTGCCCTCTCACCCTGGGCCCGTTTTTACAGAAAACAGAAACTGAGGCTCAGGGAGGCTGACTTGTCCAAAGTCATGTGGCAAACAAGGGGCAGGGTTTGGACTCAGGATTTCAACTCAAGCACCTGCTCGTTCCTCCTTACCCTCGCCCTGAATACGGATGTAGGTGGAAAATGGGATGGAGGTAATACTCTAGTCCCATAGTTCTTACTCTGCCAGGGGCAGGGGTGGGGGGCACTGGTTCATTGCATCCTTCACCCCCCAGGATCGAATGTATTATATTACACAACTAGAAGTTAGAACAGTGCTTGGCACACAGCATTCAAAAAATCGCAGCTCTTTTGGTGGTGCTGTTGGCTGTGCAGTAACAACGATAACAGTAATACTATGTGCAGTGCGAGAGGTAAGCCCAGGTCCCTGGGGGACACCAGGAAGAGGTGGGACCTAACTGATCTGAGCCCGGAGGAGTGGTCATCTTTTTGGAGAAAGTGAGGTGTGCAGGGGGGGTCTGCAAGCCCACAGCAATTAGCAGGAAGAGAGTGACAGGAAGAGGGAGGTGTGAGGAGTGAGGCTTTGCAGCAGAAGGCTCACGTCTGCACAAGTCTGCTGTGCGAGAAAATGTAGCACTTCCAGAGAAGCCACAGCTGGCCGGCATGCCCACCGGGCAGCTCTGCACAAGGGAGCTGCTGAGAGACGTCGGACACACACGTCCAGAGTCCAGGCTCTGGAATCTAACTCCCTAAGGAAGGCAGCAGACACTCATTGGCAGCTTAAAGCACATGAACAGTTGGGTCAGTGCTGTGTTCAGAGGGACTGATCTGGTTAGTAGGGGACCCGTGCTTGGAGTCCCAGCAGCCATCCAGGCTAGAGGTGATGTGGTTTGTGCCAAGGTTGCCTGGATGAGATGTGGCCAGCCTACGGGGAGCAGATGTCCAGGAGTCTGGCAGGGCGCTGGGCACAGAGCAGCGCTGTTCCCAGAGGTGAGGACACGGAAGAGGCGGGTGACGAGTCACCTTTATACATGAGGAGTTTGAGCTTCCTGTTTCCAGGGGGATAGCCATTGAGAAGGTGAGCACGTGCTTTCTACTTTCTCCCTACAAAACAGCCACCATCGTGTCCCTGTAAGGTCTGGGGAAGGAGCTTTCCATGTAGAAGGGACAGGAAGTTCAATGAAATGAGTGTGGAGAAGGAAGGAAGGTGGGTAGACTGGGAGAAGGACATGAAGGGGAGGGAGGGACAGAAGCAAAGGACGGAGGGTGAAGGGAGGGCAGGCAGGAGGGAGGCCATGTCGCAGAGGAGGATGCTGGGGAGGGGGCAGGAGACTCCAGCTCCAGCCGTGAATGCCTGTGCTGGAGCTTTGCCCCGAGGCCTCCAACTTAGTCCTGTGTATTTCCAGATGTTTCTGGTTAGACGCTCCCATAAAACTCAGAGAAAGTGTCCCGCCCCTCTGGATTCTGGCCTGTTTGAAGAGCACCCAGGCTGACTGCGCCATAGCGGAGCCCAGAGAAACAGGGTGGGCAGGAGGCCGGGGGTGGACCTGAGCACTGCGCTGTGCACTGAGCCGGGGTGTCCGAGCTGCAAAAGGCTGGTTCAGATCTGCACGCCACCCGTGTGCCCATGGAAGGTGGGCCCCTTTCAGTTCCCTGAACAGAGCTGTAGATGTGCCGGACGTCATGCATAAACTACCGTGAAAATCCGATTTATGAAAGCCACAGGGAAAGACATCCATCCCTGTGCTGTGTGAGGCGTCCTCATTGCAGGTCTGGGCAGATGCAAAATACGGCTTCAGGGGACAAGGCAGAAACCACGCCCTGTGGCTTACAGAAATGGAACTGGTAGTTTCTTTGAGAAGAAAACTTGATTTCTCTTTTTAACACCATGTATAGATAATCTTTCTGGGACATGCTGCCTACGCCATGAGTTATGAGAATTGTTGAAATTCCTTAACAGCTTCAGCAAGGGAGTTTTATCAGCTCTTCCACCCTAAGAGTTTGGTTCAGTAATCATTGCCTCAGTGTCTTACATGCACCCAGATGGCGCACCTGCCCCTCTTAGATAGATCTGGGCTGTGGATCAGCCTATGTGCTCCAGGCTCTTCCTGATGGGAATGACTGAGGTCATAAAGGTGGATCAGCTGAAGGTCAGTATGGGGGTCAATGTCTCGGAGCTGAAGACCCATGTTCCAGAACTGGGCCACCAGGGTCGAATCCATGTCTCATGACTTATAAGGTATGGGCCTTGAGATGTTTAAGCTCTCTGAGCCTCAGTTTACTCATCTGTAAAGTGGGGATCATACTTCGAGGTTGTCATGAGGGTTCACTGAGATGGTGGCTGCCAAGTGCTTAGCAGGATGCCTGGTGCATGGCGGGTGCCCAGTGTCCTGACTGGACAGGCACTGCCAGCACCCTCCATGTGGCACCCAGGCACAGTTCCCCGACAGCACACTGCGCTCCAGGCATAAACATCCCGATCACGGTGGAAAGTGCTTTGCTGGGTGAGAGCAAAGACGGACTGACGACTTTGGAAAATTTCTTAACTTTCTGGGCCTTGGTTTCTTTATCTGTAAAATGGACGTGTTAGTTTACACCTCATGGAGTTATCAGAATCAGACATAAAATTAGGTAAAGCCTCAGCACAGTAGGGCTGGGTCTGCCATCGCCATCTTTGTGACTCCCTCTTTGACGAACAGGCCTCCTGCTGTCAGTTTGGCTCTGATTACATGGTGCCTTCACATAAGGATGCAGAGTTCCCCATGGTAGTAAAGAGGCAGGAGCCCCCACATACTCGTTTATTTCTCAGTCCTGTTGGTCCCAGGCAAGAGTCCACCACGATGCAGAGCCCCTTATCCCAGCCCACGGTCTTCCCGCTCCGTCCCTGTCTCTCCACCATCTCTGATCCCCCCATTCAGCCCAGCACCTCACCTGCCACATGACAAGTCCTCACTAAATGTCAACCTCAGTAAATGTAGCATCTGGTTCTCTTCCTTCTTCCACTTGAGACTGCAGGTGAATTTGTAGTTTCCTGCTGTCTGACTGCCTTGGGGTTGGAGGTTTGTTGACGAATGGTCCATTGATCTAGACTCTTCCAGATCATTGCTTCACTCCAGACCTCATGCTGACCCTTTGTCCAGCATCTTCCTCAGAGCAGCCTAGGAGACACCAGAGTGGAGGTATTCCTGCCTCTCGAGTCACTGGAATTCTTGTTTTTTCCAACAGAAAAGAGAAATCAGGGAGGGGACTCCCTCGTCAGGTGGTTTTGCACCCGGCCTGACCTGCAGAATTCGCAGAGCCGTGGGGGGAGGGGAGTGCCAAGGCTCCCTCCCCTGGGAATGCGGGGTGGCCTGTCCCTGGGCGTCATCAGGTGCCTTTGTTCCCTAAGGGGCCTCCCCTCGAGGCTTCAGTCAGCACAGGAAGTAGATCCATTCATGAAAATCAGTCCCCCCAGACCCTGACCCCACTTGCTTTTCTGAACCTCTGCTCATTGCTTTGGCTCAGGGAAAGCCACTTAGTGTACAAAGACAGACTCCCGGCGGCCCTCCTTGCCCCACCCGCGTAATGATGTCTGTGAAACTTCCTTTCTGGAAGGCCTGGGGCGGGGGGCGCACTGCCACCTCCCAGGGCCCGCAGGCTCCTTTAGCTTCCACGGACCAGCCTGTCCTTGCCACTGGGGGCACAGACAGTCCTGCTCGCTGTTCCTGCTGAGTCTTGCTTCCTCTCCCCAACTCCCTCCCTGGCTCACATGGCCTTTCAGTCCGGCTCACAGCTTCTTATCTCTCCAGCTTCTCAGGAACACTCCTCTCTTGGGGAAGCCACTTCCCACCACAGAGAGGGCGCTGCCTGTGTCTTCTGGTCCTACTTCATCCTCACGCCTACTCGTGAGATATGCGGTCTCAGGTGTTAAGTGCTTTTGTGCCAGGGTGTACGGAGCTCTTCTCATCTGATCTTTCCCACCACCTCTGAGGCAAGGGGCTCTTGTTTTGCCCCTTTTACAGATGAGGAAATAGAGGCTTGGGGAGGTTGAAGAAGCCCCTCGCCTCTAGGCTAGGAGGTACTAGGTCCGGGAGCCTGCACACTGCCACACTGCATTATAATTTTTCCCTTGCTTCATCTGTGCCCACCGTTAGGATGTAAGATTCCTCCCCGAAGACAAACATTACCTGGCTTGGCACCTGCCACCCACCAGCACCTGAGCTGGGGCCTGGTTTCTTAGCTGGGCCAACTGAGGCACTGGGGCAGAATATGGAGCGGCTGCCCAGTTGGAGTTGTCTGTCCCCCCTGGGCCTAGAGACCAGGGCCAGGAGGTCAGGGACCTACTGGGCAGTGGGAGAGCGGACAGCTGACCAGTCCACAGCCCACCCAGGCATCAAACAGGACCTGCAGGTTGTAGTCTGGGTCAGCCCGGAGGCTAGGGCACCACTGTGTTGCATGCCAGTCAGGCGTCAGGGCCCCTTCCACCAAGCTCAGGAGCCTGGGCCAGCAGTTCTCTCTCCTGCGCCGCCTTGGACTTGCCACTATTTGTCCTCCCCCCAAGGGAGACGGGGAAGTGAAAGGACAAATGACATCAGGCTCCCTCCTTGTCAGCACTTGAGGGCAGGGGTCTAGCTAGGGAAGGTAACGTGGGGTGTTTTCTCTTTGTTACCACATATGGCCTGAATAGAAGACGAGCAATGCCTCTGTGACAGTCACCTGTGCATCCCCAGTGCGTGGGGCAGACAGTGAGCTGTTACCACCATCACAGTAGGAGGTCAGTGCTGGCATGAGCCCCGTTTTACAGATGGGAATGCTGAGGCAAGTAACTTGCTCAAGTTCCACAGCCAGTAAGTGATGGAGCTGGATTTTAACCCCAAGCTGTCTAGCTGCAGAGTCTGTGTTCTGAGCCATTCTGCCCCTTGATGGAAACAGTTACAAAGTAACTCTTTTATTTTTCCCCATGGGAAAGAACTTTTAACTTTGAATACTAATTGCATGTGCATTAAGAGCAGCTGTGAGCCAGGTGCTGTACCTAGTTCTTTGCAGACTTTATCCCTTTAACCCTCATGACAGCCTGGGAGACTTCTGCTGCTATCAGCTCCCACTTTACAGATGAGGAAACTGAGACTTGGAGGATGGAAATGATGACCCTGGCTCATGACTGCCTCATTGCCAGGAATTCGTGTCCATATGTGCCTGCCTGACTTAAGAGTCTGACCTCTGACCTCTGTGTCTAGTTAAGCAGAATCCTAGACTTCCTGGGCAAGAAACCAAATACTTTCATTTGTTCAGTATTTATTTAATAGGATCAGGGAGACACAAATTTTCTATAAAAATTTTATCCTGAAATTGAGTCATGTATTTTCTAACAGTCATTATTCTTTACAAAGAAAGAAAAGAAATTGTCAAGACTTTGCCCAGTTCTTGCTCCACTTTTCTTTAATGGGTTCCTCAATCTACCAGCCCAGGGGGACATATGCCATAGTCCCTATTCTGGATAATGAAAGAGGTCACTCACTCCTCTTTATTTTCAGAAATTCCACTGATCATGACTCTGTGTGTCACCAAAATACTCCTAAGGCTGATGGAAGTAGGGTTGTGTTCTCCACCTTACAGAGATGTTTTAGCACCATGTAGATGGCCCACCCATCGTTCTGTTCCTGAATCCATCCCTATGCCTTTCGGTTTACAGTGCAGCAGCACAAAGGGGCAGAAGTCTTGGGTTCCAGTTCCAGCTCCGCCACTTCCTGGGAGTGGGCTGATGGGTTAGCATCTCTGAGCCTCAGTTTTGTCATTGAAAATCAGGATGTGGTAACAGATGATCTCAAGGGTATTTTCCAACCCTGAAGCTCTGTTCCAAGGACTCTAGGGATGTGAAATCACTCAGAAGCTTATCTGTTAGTTCTGATCAGTCTATGTGCACTGTCCCCAGAAGTGACCTGAGAAGCAGCCTGGGTTCTTAAGTTTCTCAGTAAAACAGCTAATGAATTTATACACACACACACAATTTTTTTATTGAGGTATAGTCAGTTTACAATGTTGTGTCAATTTCTAGTGTACAGCATAATGTTTGAGTCATACATGAACATATATATATTCGGTTTCATATTCTTTTTCAGTGTAAGTTACTACAAGATATTGAATATAGTTCCCAGTGCTATACAGTATGACCTTGTTGTTTATTATATGTTTACTTTAGACTAGTAGTCATGTAGGCACAAATACATCCTAAGAAGAATGAATGGAAAAAAGGAGAGAGAAAAAACTATTTTCTTGCTCCCCTCTCCCTTTTAGGATTTTGATGTCCTTTCTTTTTCACATCTTCATGTTTATTCTCTTTCAACTCATTGTAGTCATCACATTTCCAATTATGCTTTTCTCATTTCTATAGCTTCCAGCTTCGTTTCTATTTAGAGTAGGACCTTTCAATATTTCTTTTAGTATAGATTTAGAATTACTGAATTCTTTCAGTTTTTGCTTGTCTGTGAAATTCTTTCTCTCCCCTTCTACTTGAAAGGATAGTCTTGCTGGATACTGTATCCTAGGTTGCAGCTTTTTCTCATTCAGAATTTTGAATATATCTTGCCACTCCCTTCTGGCCAGCAGTGTTTGTGTGGAGAAATCAGCTGAAAGCCTTATGGGGGTTCCCTTGTAACTGACTCTTTTTCTCTTGCTGCCTTTGGAATTATTTATCTTTAGCTTTGGCCATTTATGTCTTGGTGTAGGTCTGTTTGGGAAGTTCTTGTTTGGCACCATCTTTGCTTCCTGTACTTGGATATGTGATTCCTTCTTTAGGTTTGTGAAGTTTTCAGTCATGATTTCTTCAAATTCCTTTTCAATCCCCTTTGCTCTTTCTTCTCCTTCTGGGACCCCTCTTCTGCATAGGCTGGCACACTTTATATTATCCCACAGGTCCCTTATATTGCTGTCATTGGTTTTTACTTGCTTTTCTGATTGACTTCTGCTGTCCTGTCTTCTCAGTCACTTATTCGTTCCTCTGCATTATCTAGTCTGCTTTTGTCTGCCTTTAGCTTGGCTCTTGTCTCAGCCATTGAGGTTTCTGTTTTTAATTGGCTCCTCTTTATAGTTTCTATTTCTGTTTCATAGTATTCTCTGTCTCTATTCATAGTCTCTCTTATTTCCTTCAGTGCTTTTATCACCCCCTTTTTGAAGTCATGATCTAGTAGACTGTTGAGATCTATCTCATTGTTCATTCTTTGAGGGGACTTCTCCTGTTCTTTTAATTGGGAGTGGTCCCTCTGCTTCATTTTACTTACATTTCTCTGACTCTATGGATTTAGGAGTATCAGTTATCTACTGTGGTCTTGGAGGGCTGTTTTATTTTTTTATTTGTTTAAATAAGTGGGAGCATTCCTGTGTAGACTGCATCTAATAGTTTTGTTGCAAGGGCTGTTCTTAGTATGGATGGTTGCCACCTCTTCCGTGTGTGTTGGCTGTTATCCCTTTGATTGGGGGTGTGATTGGTGGTGTGGTAATCACCTGCCCTGATTGTTGTTGTCGAGTGCAGCCTCCTTTTTTGTTCTGTGGTTGTCACAGCCTTGATAGGGGCTGGGTCTGCTGCCCCTGTTGCTGGACTAGAGGCTTCTAGACCCATTTCTGTGCTGTGGTGTGTGGTAGGCAGGGTTGGAGCACTTCAGCTGGAAAGAAGAGTCACTGAGTACCTCCGCAGGAGATGTCCCATTGGGAGGTGCTCTCTATTGTCTGTCACTTTATGCGGGTTTGCTTACGAAGTACTCTTTGTTGACAATGCTGTTGTCCCCGCCTTAGCTGCGGGAATGTCAGCCATCTGCTCTAGTGTCCCCCTGGTTCTGGGCCCCAGGACCACCAGTGCAGATCCACCAATGTCAGGTGCCAGGACCTGCCGTAGCAAGCATGCAGTCGCACACCTGATTCCGTGGTGCACCACAGGGTCAACGCAGTCCCCAGCCACGCATCCACATCCGGTAAGGTAGGGTATGCCAGCCTGTTGTAAACCCGTACTTGCCTTGATTGTGCTCCAGAACTCTGCTTACTGCCTGTTCATCCCCAAGACACGGGTCCATGAAGGATCCAGAGACGGCACATTCGCCCTCCACCTGGGGCTGTAAACAAATCTCAGTCCCACCCGTAAAGTTGCAGGGCCACTGGGTATGGATTCAGCTTTCAGCCCCGCCTCCACACAGCAGTGATGGCTATGACTGAGCCCCAGCCTCTCTTCTTGGAGAACACCCCAACAATGGAGCCAGCGTCTATGGCACAGCTGCATTGCACCCCTCCCCTCCACGCACACCAGCAGCGGTGTGTTTTTAATGGGGTCCCAGGGCTGTTCTGTTCCGCACACACCCCAAGCCAGAGCTCACACTGTCCTCCAGTCCCCTGAGGCTGCCTCTATGCAGTGGACCCCAGCCCTCTGCCTGGGCTCCCCACTGATCTCTAGCAGCCAGTCCCGGCTTGTCCCTGCCGGCTTATGTCTAGGACTGGGGATTGCAGGGACCCTGTGATTCAGTTTCTCTTAGGGGCAGCCGCTTGGCAGACAGAACGTTCTCCTCCAAGCCTCAGAAGCTCCACTTCTGTCCCCGCTGACCTCCTAGCTGGAGAGGGGAAGTCCCAGCGTGAGGGTGCCTTTCTTCCCTGTGCTGCTCCCTCCCTGCAGAACCAGTGCTACACTGATTTTTTTCTTTTTTCCCTTTTTCTCTTACCGGATTTTGTGAGAATCCTCCTGTACTTTGAAACGAGACACTCTGCCAGAGTTCAATAGGTGTTCTGTGCGATTCAGTGGGTTTGTAGATGTGATTCTTGGTGTATTTGTGGGAGAGGGCGAGCTGTGAGTCTCTCTGCTCTGCCGTCCTGGCACCTCCCCCAGCTGATGAATTTAGATGTGCGCGTACCTGTAGTGCTCAAAGATGGTCTTCCTGTTGCACGATTATGATGATCTCAAATGGGCCATCCTTGGACAAGGGAGAAGGCAGCAAAGCAACTGAGACAGACAAAAAGTCTTAGTACCAGAGAGGCATTAACATGTTGGCACAAAGCTAGTCACACTCTTTTCTAAGTCCTGCAAGTATTGGGCATTGCATGCCTGTCACTGAGACAGATCAATATTTGGGCTGTGTCCTAACAGCCCTGGAGGAGGGAAATGAGTTGAACTCACATCTTTCATGGTGATGTAAATATGATCAGGCTGGAGCAGCCTGAGACAAAGGCGTCTGGGTAAAAGTGTTGGAAATGGCTCCTTGGGGGCCCAGGTGTGTGGCTGAGGGAGTGGTGGGGTGGGAGGAGGGCTCTGAGGCCCCATCTCAGAGCGGGCTTCACCTCTCCTCCTAGTGAAAGACACAACATTCAGGAATGAAAACCCAAGGGAATATACCCTTTGAACAATACGGAAATGGGGTATTACTGAAACATGCTACTTGAGTAAGAAATAGACTAACCTTCTGGGGTATCTCCCATCCAGCGTTCACTTTCTCTGAAATTCCACGCATGCTGTGCTGTCTGTCAATACATATTAATAGCTAATCTCTTTACAGCTAGAAAATTGCTCTTTAGACCTCCAATTTACTTAACAGCTGCCAATCCAAGTTGCCTCCACTTGCTTCTATCCATCTCCGATGTCAGTGAGATATTGAATCGCCTGGAGCCAGGCACTTTGCACAGATGACAAATGTGTTGGATGTTAAATGCAGAACCTGCTCATGTAAAAGAGATGTTTGATCAGCAGTTTTCAAAACGGGACACAGGACCACCAGCCTTGGAATTGGCCTGGTAGGATCTCTGGGGCACCTGTCAAGAGCACGTACTGGGGACAACCAGACCAGCTGAGTCAGAATTTCTCAGGGTGGTGTCTAGGAGTCCACATTTCACTAAACGCCCATGTGATTCTTAAACACACTGAAGACTGAGAGGTGCTGCTAGACAGAAGAAGGCAGGGTAGCGTGCTTGCTGTACTGCTGGCCACTACTGAAGCCACAGGCTGCGATGCTTATAATGACAGAGAGAAGTCCTGTTTACAGAGTGCCTGCTACATGCGAGGCACCACACTAAGCACTTTCCTTGTAGGCTCTCCCTGAATCCTTTCAACAACCCTGAAAGGTAGACACAAGAGTCCCAATTATTGTCCCCATTTTCCAGATGGGGGAACTAAGACCTCAAGAGATCAAGTGATTTGGGCAAAATGTTAGTAGTAGGGACATTCTGGTGAGTCTAGGAGGAGAATCAGAAAGAGAATCAATGAAGCCAGTTGGTCCAGGGAGGGAGAGACCAAAAGGAGAAGCTGGTGCGTCATGGCCCTACCTTAGAAGATCATCACCCTCTAGGAGGCCAATCGGGGTGGGGTGCTGTCAGCCACCTAGGCTGGGAGAGGGGCACTAGAGGAGTGGGCTCTACCCTCCTACCTCCTGGCTGCCAGCAGTGACTTCCGAGGGCCCCAAAGCATCAGTCAGCCAGGTGTACATTCCACCCACCCTCTGACTTCTGCTTTCCCAGGAAATCCAGCCTCCCAAGCAGTGTGGGAGCCACATCCCTTCCCCACCATTGTCCCTGTTCCGGGCTTCCATTCATCGGACACCGGTCCAGCTTGGCAGCAGCCCCATCCCTGCACCCTGCCCAAGCCTCCGGAAGTCCAAACAGCTGATCTGAGATGGAAATGAACCCTCTCCAGCCGCACCTGGCCAGGCTGAAAGGGAGCCCTGGCAGCACGCACCCTGCAACAAACCCTCCCAAAGCAGCCCTTGGCAACAGCACCCTCTCAAATGAGTCCCCTCCTCCTGCTTCCTGGCCTCGCCATTCAGGTGGAAAGTGCCAGTCCCCCCCCCCCACCAACACTCGTCAAACGCTGTTGCAGACACCCCGAGCCCATTTCCACCCGGTGCCAAGCTCCCCAGATGCTTGTCTCTTGGCCTCCGGCCTCTGGGCTGATACTGAGCTCTTGTATTGCAGCTGCAGGATCTGTGCCAAAAACCCTCCATGGGAAGATGGGCTGGGGCTGTAGGTTTAGGCACCAGGAACCCCAAGCCAGCTCATCAGCTATTTTTCAGCCTTTAAAATCCATGCCATCCCAGGATCATTCTTCATCCATTCATTCAGCAAAGCTTTGAGTGTCTCACTTGTCCAGGGCACTGAGGTTACAAGAGTGAACAAAAAAGTGAAAACCACCTGCCCTCTCAGCGTTTATGTTCTGGAAGGGGAGAGACACATAAAATGAGCAGATTGTGAGGAGAGTGTTAGAAGGAGGTATGACAAAGAAAAGTGAAGCAGGAAAGGGGATGTAGATGGGGATGGGGAGAGCCGAGGTTCTCATGGTAACAACTGCATTCTGGAACTTCTGCAGCCTGGCCTGAATTTTTCTTCCCCTCTCTTGCTTACAGTTCTGTTAACTGAGCCGGGCAGCTGGGCAGGAGGCAATAGTGGTGGGAGCTGCTCGGAACAGCCAGTTGCAAGAGGGCACCTCCTGACTAGCATCACACACCTGGTGGCCCTCAGGCAAACCCAGCCTAAACAAGTTTTTTAAAAATTTTAAAAACACCATTTAAAAAATTTTTAAATTATAGCTAACGTTCAAGAACGCAGATTACACAGAAGATCGGGTCTTCTGGCTTACCTTGAGAATCTGAAATGTCCTGAAAGACCAGTTCCCCATTTCCTCATGCCAACATGAGTGAGATTTAAGTGGCATCTCTTACCTTCTGTGGTCCAGGGGCTCCCTGCTGTCTCCGGAGGGCAACTGGGTTTGTCACCTAAACCCAGGTCACCAAATTTAAACCCTGGATACAAAGGAAGGATCTTAACCAATAGTCTGAAGCAACCCTCTGCTTGCTTGTTTCTGCTTACAAAGCTCCCAAGGTCAGAACGCAGCTCAGAGCCTTAGCCTCACCTGTGGCCTTGTCAGCTGAGCCTGGCTCGGGGGCTGCGTCCAGAGGTCAGCACCCTCCATCGCCCAGGGTCTCCTGTACCCCTGCCTCACCTTCCAGAGCTCAAAATTCTTCCCATTCCTTGTACCTTTTCCTTTGCTTTGGAAAGATAAGTAAAGCTCCTGCAGAGATTCAGTCCTTGTAATCAAACAGGTGATTCCCTAGTGACAAGCTGAAACCCTAAGAAACCAACTTCCCTGGCAATGTTACATCACTTCTTTCCTAAACTCTTTAAGGTTTGTAACAGGTGCAGACTAGATCGTTTCTTGAAAGGCTCAATATTTTTCTCCTTTATTTCCTAAACATAAATGTTTTTAAGCATTATAGACTTCCTAGTGGTTCCCTAAGGATGCAGCCAAAGATGTCAGAACTGTGGCCTTCTAGACCTTTGATCTCTGGCCCTACAGAATGGAAAAACCCTTTGTCTCAAATCTGAAGACAGGAAGGTGGAACTTGCCCAAGATCCCACACCAGTCACTCCTCAAGTCCACTGTGTGCTTTAGTTTACAGCTGCTGGCATCGGAGCCTCTAAGGCAGTAGGCCCCACCTGGGCAGCTTTCGAATACCCAGGGAGCTGGTCACACACCCAGAGCAATCACATCAGAGCTCTGGGGTGGGCCCCTGGCCCCAGTGGTATCTAAAGCTCCCCTGTGAGCTCCCGGGGTTGAGACCCATGGCTCCAGCGCCTGCCCTGGCAATGGTAACTCCCAGGTGGGCCTGCAGACCCTGAGGGGGCTGCACAGTGCAGGGTCTCCAGGCACAACCTGCCTGGATTTGAACCCCAGCCCCAGCTCCCAGCTCCCTAAGCTCAAGCAACTTACTTAATTCTCCCTGTGCCTCAGTTTCATCATCCGTAAGCTGGGGGTACTGATGTACCTATCTGTCAACTGTGAGGCTTTAACAGTGGCTGGTACATAGTAAGTGCTCAGTAAATGGTAGCTACTATAAATATGGGCCTCTTTTTCCCTCTGGATGTGGTTTCTTCAGTGATTCCTCGTGACTAGCCTTTCTCATGAGAGTTTAGGAGTTTCTATACCAGAAGGAAATATAATGGAATCATAGCAAATCAGACCATTGGGTTTTCCTCTCCCTCTTCTGGTTCTAAAATCAACAGGGTGATGGCAGTGCCACTGAGATGCTTGAAGGGGTTCTGTATTAGGATTATTCAAGTGGACAGTTGTTAATGGCAGCTTCTGCCTTCAAATTTACCTTTTTCTCCAGGTTTCCATTTCTCTGCATCTCCCCAACCCAGGGCTGTAAAATGGACCGGTTGCTCCTCCCTCCCTTTGGGTTCTTGTGTCTGAAAGAAATTGTAAACACCACAGAAGATGTTTTAACTTAAGGGAAACCAGCTTGCCTTCCTTTCAGGATGAAATGTAATAGTTTTAAAGACTTTTTCAAATGTCCCCTAAATTTGGTCCTTAAACTAATTATAGTTGCCGTTTTAAATGTCTGAATTAAAAAGAGACATCTACAATGAGCACGCAGGACCCGGCCCAGAGCCTGTAGCCATATTCACAGTTTCCTAGAGTCAGCCCTCCTCTGCCCTAATTTATGTTCTGGGGAGATCAGAGGGAGGTGCAGGCGGTCGGGGCTGGAGCTGGAGCTAGAGGTAGAGGTAGAGGGAGGAGCTGCTTGGCAGGCCGACGCCCAGTTCAGCTCTGTGTTCTGTAATTAAGAGTTGCTCTGACCTGGTGAAAGATGTCCGATTACAGGCCTTTCCTCGGCGTGTGAAGATGTGGTTCTCAAAGTGTGGTCCCTGGACCAGCAGCATCTGCATCCCCTGATGTTCTGGGCTAAGCTGTGCCCCACACCCCCATACCTCAGAATGTAATCCTGTTTAGGGACAGGGCCTTTAAACAGGTGACAACTAAACCAAGGTCATTAGAGTGGGCCCTAATCCAGTGGACTGGTGTCCTTGTAAGAAGAGGAAGAGACGCGGCAGGTAAAGATGCACAGACGGACGACCCTGTGAGAAGGCAGACGTATGCAAGCCCAGGCGAGGCCTCAGGAGACCCGTTCCTGCACCTCCAGAATGCTGAGAAAGGTCGTCTCTGCCGCGCAAGCCGCTCGGTCTGTGCTGTTTGGCTGTGGCGGCCCTAGCAGACTGATAAGCCGAGAACTGGCTAGAAATGCACATTCTCAGGCCCAATCCTCCTGATTTGGAAACTTGGGGTGGGAGCCAGCAAACTGCATTTTAACAGGCCCTCCAGGGGGCGGCCATGCATGCTAAAGGCTGAGAAACAGTACTGTTAATACCTGGTGGGAACCAGTCCAGAAAAAGATGACACGTGGTTGGAAGTAAGAGCTGGTCTGCTAAATATAAATCTTCCTTTAGGAGGCTCTGGAGAAGTCCTGGTGGGATCCTTAAGTGGGACGGTGGGTGTGAAAGTGTCCTTTGAATGCTGAAGTGTTCTGTGGACATTGGGTGGTGGTGACGCCTAACACTAGTATTCGGTGAAGAAAGCAACCCTCTGAAAACTCTAACAGGAGCAAATTGAATCCAGAAATCTCCCTCCTCGACTGAAATTTCTGTCTCTTAAGATCTTGTACATTTTCTGCCCCAAGCAATTGGAATGTTTCTCCTTCCCAAGAACAAAAGCAAGGAGATTTAATCACATTTACCCTTTTGTCCCTGCTCCTAGGAAGCCCACCTCTAGAAAAGATCCTTAATCACAGCCCTCTTAGATTTGTTTTTTCCTATTTCAGTTGTATACTACACATATCCTCTGTTATGGTCTCTTCAAATACCTTTGAGAAAAGAAAAAAGGGAGAGAAAGGGAATAAAAAAGGGAAAAGATTGATTTCACAGCTCAGATAATTATCAGAACAACAAACCTTGTTTGTAAAATTGATAAACAACTGGAGAAGGCAGATGTTTCTTCCAGTGACAAGGGAGCAAACTGTTCATCAGTGAGTGCTCGTCACCCCCCTGTCTTCCTGATTCCCCAACTGGTACTCAGGGAACCTCTTAGTTGCTAGAGAGTTGGGACTATTACAGAAGCTCCTGTGAACCCTGCTTGGGGACAACTGTGGAGGTGACATGATCAGCTTTGCATTTTCCTTAAGGTTAGAAATCACTATTTACCTGATCACAGTTTCTAACTGGCTCTTGACCCTAGTAACAAAAATGGAAATATCTGGAACAGCCCAGGCTGCTATGCAAAATCTCTACCGGAAAAGCGAACCCTCCTACTCTGTTGGTGGAAAGTGTAATATGGTGTAGCCACTGTGGGGAACAGTATGGAGGTTCTTTAAAAAACTAAAAACAGAGTTACCATATGACTCAGCAATGCCATTCCTGGGCATATATCCAGAAAAGAAAGATGAAAACTCTAATTCAAAAAGGTACATGCACCCTAATGTTCATAGCAGCACTATTTACAGTAGCCAAGACATGGAAGCAACTCATGTCCACTGACAGATGACTGGATAAAGAAGTTGTGGTGTATCTATATACAATGGCATACTACTCAGCCATGAGAAAGAATGAAATAATGCTACTTGTAGCAACATGGTTGGACCTAGGGATATTAAACTAAGTGAAATAACTCATAGAATGACAAATATATAGTATCACTTATATGTGGTATATATATCACTTATATATCACTAAAAAAATGATACAAATGAACTTATTTACAGAACAAAAACAGACTCACAGACATAAAAAACAAACTTATGGTTACCAAAGTGGAAAGGGAGGGGATAAATTAGGAGTTTGGGATTAAGAGATACACATTACTAGATATAAAACAGATAAACAACAAGGACCTACTACTGTATAGCACAGGGAATGATATTCGATATCCTGTAATACCCTATAATGGAAAAGAATCTGAAAAAGTCTATGTGTGTGTGTATATATATGTATATATATAAAAAACTGAACCACTTTGCTGTATGCCTGAAACTAACAACACTGTAAATCAACTATACTTTAATAAAAATAAATAACATTTTAAAAAAGAAAGCAATCTCTCCTGCCCCATCTTGGCAACAGTGGTGAAGCCTTCCTCCCTTCCTCTGACCCGTCCATCCAGGCATCCCCTTGAATCTTGGTTTGAGAAACTTGGATTAAAGCATCCACATATATAACTCCCAGGGGTCTGAGTTGTGTATGAGAACTAAATTAATTTCACATTTTTATTTTGTGTTTTTATTTGTATTTGTGTAAAAGTTAAAGCATTTCTGGATTATCGGGGCCACCCCTTATAACCTAGTCCTGCCACGTGAGATTATGGCATATGTGTTCACTGATTGTCTCAATGGTACCACGTAGCTCCGTTTTTATTGTCTTGGGCTAATTAGAAATAGGCAGAGACAAGAAATACATAAATGATGCATTTGTACCAAGTAAAAGTCACTGTGCTATTACAGGGTGCTGGATTTTACAGTAACTAGAAAGGAGAAGGTGGTGGGAAAGAAAGTGAGGAGCACTGAGAGGAGGGACGCCTTACTGCAAAGAGCCTGTCCCAGGTGGACAGCAAGCACCCTGCCTGTTTTAAGCGGGGCTTTGGTTCCAGTAAAACAACATCATCCGTCAGGTTAATGTTGTTCATTTGAATGTTTCTGTTTGTTTTGGTCTTGTAGTTGTATACCTAGTTTTATATTTATGCGTATTTTAGTAACATTGTATTTTAATAGGTTAAGTCAACACTAGCCTGGAATTATTTTAAAATAAAAAGGTAAAACAAGTTAAAACGTTTTGTTAAAAATTTCAACATCAGAGGCCTCGGTGAATTTCCTCCTCTGAGAAGGGGCCCGGACACGTCCCAGGATTGAGAATATGCTTATACTCTGAACCTGAGTCCTCCTGAGGGAAATGGTGCTGCCTCGCTGTGGCAGATGCACCATTTGCCACCTAAACTGCCGTGGAGAAGAAGGAAGTGGAAGAGAAAGGAACCTCAAATACCACATTTCAAAGCCCCTTTGAGTTATTTTTTGTCTCTGCAATTGGACGTAAAATGACACTGTGGTATCGTTTCCATTTTTCATGGCTTTGTGGTCCTGAATGCAATATTAACTGACATGCCACCTCCCCAGGGATTCAGATGGCCAGAAAATTGGCTCCAACTGAAAAGAGCGGGGCTGGGGGGTCGGGGAGGGAAAAGGAGATCCTCTCGTTTCTCTGCTCATTTAGCAATTTATTGCCTTCAGAACTGCCCAGCAGTGAGTCAAATGGGCAAAGTTGATGGACCCTTTTTCCTCCCTAGTCCTTCTGTTTCCTTTAGGACAATTTTGGTTTAGTTTGGTTTTTAAGTGCCATGAATGCTCCTTTTAAGTGATGAGTACTGCTCAGAAGTCAGGAAATGCAAAAGTCAGAGTTTTACTATTCAAAATAAATATTAATTGAATGCCATGACCTAGGGCTGGCCTGCAACAAAATTACAGAGCTTTCACCAGAAAGTTGTCTTTGAGATTTCTGGCCTTCTTTTTTGGATTTTTTTTCTTCTTTCATAAGGAATGCATATGTGTTAACTGCTTCCTGCACATTGTACCCCATCCAAATTCTGAACTAGACTTGATCTTATTTTCTAAACGCCAAACCACACCTTTTCTGATTTAATCAGCACCCCTGCAGGCTACGTGGTACTGTTCCCATTTTGCAAGTGATAGAACTGAGGCTTAGAAAGTTAAGGGCCTTGCCCAAGCCTAGGTCTCCTCATCTCAGACCGCAGCTACTTACTGCTCTAACACCCTTTCCTTACTCTTCTGTGTAAAAATATTGTCGTGTATAATGTCAGCTTCTCTTACACATTTATGTTTTACTGTAATTTGCTCAAAGTTAGTGACTGAAGGCCTGGCTCCTGTATTAGTTTCCTAGGACTGCCGTAACAAATTACCACCAACTTGGTGGCTTAAATAACAGGAATTTATTCTCTTACAGGTCTAGAGGCTAGAAGTCCAAAATCAAGGTGTCAGCAGGGCTGTGCTCTCTCTAACGGCTGTATGGGTACACCCTCCCTTCTCCTTCCCCTTTCTGGTTGTTCCCAGCAAGCCTTGGCGAGTCCTGACTTGTAGATACCTCACTCCAGCCTCTGTCATCACCTGCCTTCTCTATGTGTCTCTGAGTCACTGTATTCTCTCCTGATAAGGACACTAGTCCCTGGACGATGGCCCAACTTAACCCAGGATGACCTCATTTAACTAAGCGCATCTATAAAACACCGACTGCCAAATAAGGTCACATTCTGAGGCCCCCCTCCATGAATTTGGGGGGATCACTGTTCATCCGAGTACAGCCTCTACTAAGAATGTTCTGGCATCTATGAACAATTGGGAAGTTTCTCTAGTTAAAGAGGGGCCTCCCTACTGTCCTTATCAAGTATCCCTGAAGAGATCATTAACCAATTCATTCATTCACTCAACAAAGACTTACTGATCATCTACTACGTGACTTGCACTTTTGCAAGCACCGGAGAGGCCGCTGTGGAATGACGAAGTTCACATTTCATGCTACTTATACTAGACAGGGAGACCCCCGTGCCAGTGTGGTCTGGAAGTATGGCAGCACAGGGTGGGCACCGCAGGGCTTCCTCACAGGCTCCAGAACTCACTCGTCATCACTTCCACCACATGCTCCTAGTCAGAGCAAGTCACAGCCAGCTGGAGTCAAGGGGCTGGAGCAATGGACTCTACTTCTTGATGGGCAGAGTGACAGTGTAGGGTTGCAGAGGGGAGTGGCCATCAGGAGGGCACTAGCGACTCCTTTGGGATTTTCCACAGTTACTGGTAAAGCTAAAGTAGCCAAGACACTCTTGTTATTTGCACATGGAACTGTCAAAGCATTAGCACTGTGTCTTGGTTTGCTTCCATCCCTTGAGTGTGGACATTTCCAGTGATGATAACATCGAGTTCAAAGAATTGCTGGGAAGATTAAAGACAATGTATTTCAATAAACTATGAAGGTGCCTTACACAGAGTAGCTCCCCCTACTGTCTGCTGCTGTTTCACACCATCTGATCATCAACATCAAAATCGTTGCCCTGGGGACTATGACAGCAGACAGACACAGAGCCCTAAAGTAGGGTGTAGTGACTTCTCTCCAGTGGCGACCAGGATATCCCTCAATTACCCAGTAAACTCATCAGTGTTCCTAATTTAGGCCCACCCCAGTTGCCCTGTGCACATTCTAAAATGAACTGTACAGATTGTGGTTCAGAGTTGGAAACGCAGGGCAAGCTCTTTGCGTCCCACCCAAGCCTTGGCTCTACCAACTTGGCTGTCCAGGTGGTGGTGGTGGTGTATCACTGATCCTTCTGCATTCTCAGGACTCAAGGCCACCCACAGTCTGGCCCAGAGTGGGTGGTGGCCACACAAGGCCACCCACAGTCTGGCTTGGAGGCGGTGGTGGCCCTGTGGCTCTGAATCCCTGTGAAGCAAGCGTTCGCCCAATTTGAGAAAACCAAGCCTGAAGTACCCAGGGAAACTGCGCTGTAAAGGACACTCAGTGGGAGGGAGTTCAGAGGAAGGAGCCACTCTGCCACTTGTGTGGCAGGACCTTCGTGGATTGTCTGGTTTGTACCAGCAACAGTGGAAAGGGAAGGATCCCAAATGGGAATGGCTGGCACAAAAGGAAAAGAGTGAATAATTGCTTTCTTGGGAGCTCCCTCAGTTCTGAAGGGGGGAGGAGTGGGAAAGAGGCTGGAAAAGTCACTGGTGCTGGACTGTTAGGAACTCAGAAGATGAGCATATGGATGGTGACTCCATTCCTGGGGCAGGGAGCAGCCCCAGAGTGTCTATTCCATAGCCCTGGTGCCTCAGTTTCTCTAAAACTTAATTATTAATCATAATTAATATTAATATCTTTTATATTTAAAAGAAGAGCCACTTTGCATATTCAGGAAGGTAGATGGAGGCATAGCATTAAGCCAAACAACCATAAGGCATCTCCACTCCGTAAAATCTCTGAGTCTCTGGGATTAGAGACCAAGACAGTGGCACATCAGGGCAGCATGGTCTGTGGTCTCCTATTCTAGGTAGACTGTGAGAACTAGTTCAGGTTGCAAGTGAATGGCTTTGGGGGAGAAACTTTTGCTTCTAGAATTTAGAGGAGCACACACATCTTCCCCTGGGCCCCTACTGAGATTGCCAGCATTCTGGCCTGGTACCTCCAGGGCTGAGCCCTTCAGGAAACGGCTGTATCTCCCACGGATGCTGAGCATAGTGCCCTGTACATTGTGAGGTCTGAACACATGCTTGAATGGACAGGTCAATGGAAGAATATGGCAGAGAGGAAAAGCTCAAAGGTAATAAATACTCATATATGGTGGTTCCAAATACTATAATCCAGACTCAAACTGCATTATGCACCAAAGCAAACATACTGACTAATACAACAACAGTCCAGGAGTTGGGGTCTGGTTCCAACAATACACAGACCTAGGTATTCAGATGTCACTGGGAATGCACTCCCTTGTCTTTCAGCTCATCTCTCCTCTGCTCTCTTCATTCTCAGTCTAGTTCTCCCTGCATAGTGGCCCTCCTCCCTGTCTCCAAGCTCCAGGCTGCCATTCTCACAGCTCAGCATCTGGAGAGGAAAAGGAGTTGAGAATGAAAGAAAATGGGTTCCCAGAGGAATACTGAGGCACTGGCACTGAGGAAGCAAAAAGCAACAGATGTCCACAATGATGGCTTATAGCAAAACTGGATCCCCTTGCTTTGAAATAGATCAGTTAAATGCCAAAACTCCATGCTTTCTCCCTGCTGCAATCAAGGTGGGAGTACTAGACATCAGATTAGAGTGGGAAGTGGGCAGCTTTGGTTACCAGGAAGAACTGAGTTTGAATACTGACTCTGTCTCTTCCTGTGTGATCTAAAGCTAGTAACTTAACTTCTCTGAGCCTAAGTGCCCCTTTCTTTCCAGCTAGACTGTCAGCTCCATAAGGGCACTTACCTTGGTGTACGTTTTTCATTACTGCGCCCCCAGTGCCTAGCAGCATGTTACCTAGCACAGTGGCAGGTATTTGATACAGTTAAATAAATTAGTAATGGTTCAAGTGTGCTGTATGGAGAAAAGGAAAACTGTATATGAAGCTCTAGTAAAATGCCAGGCATGTAGACGGTGATGGAAAAGTTACAGGGCTGATCATTATTAATTACTCTCCAAAGGAAGTATGGTGGAACAAACAAAAAATAGTCGAGACAGCTGATGGAGAATTGGAAATGGAGAGGGGTCATTTAGGTTGTCAGCTGGGGCCGCCTTGGCCACCGTGGTTGTTGATGTGGCCAAGTATAAACATCCCACACAAGTACTGAGTTCCTATTCCTCTGTGTCCCCTCTGCAGCCGGAGCTCTCCAACACGGCCGTCCTGCACCAGATGCGGCGGGACCAGGTCACAGACACGTGCCGCGCCAACAGCGCCATGAGCCGCAAGCGGCGGGTGCTGACCCCCAACGACCTGAAGCACCTGGTGGTGGATGAGGACCACGAGCTCATCTACTGCTACGTGCCCAAGGTGGCGTGTACCAACTGGAAGCGGCTCATGATGGTCCTGACCGGGCGGGGGAAGTACAGCGACCCCATGGAGATCCCGGCCAACGAGGCGCACGTCTCGGCCAACCTGAAGACCCTGAACCAATACAGCATCCCCGAAATCAACCACCGCTTGAAAAGCTACATGAAGTTCCTGTTCGTCCGGGAGCCCTTCGAGAGGCTGGTGTCCGCCTACCGGAACAAGTTCACGCAGAAGTACAACACCTCCTTCCACAAGCGCTACGGCACCAAGATCATCAAGCGGCAGCGCAAGAACGCCACGCAGGAGGCGCTGCGCAGAGGCGACGATGTCAAGTTCGAGGAGTTCGTGGCGTACCTCATCGACCCGCACACCCAGCGCGAGGAGCCCTTCAACGAGCACTGGCAGACCGTCTACTCCCTCTGCCACCCGTGCCACATCCACTACGACCTCGTGGGCAAGTACGAGACGCTGGAGGAGGATTCCAACTACGTCCTGCAGCTGGCGGGAGTGGGCAGCTACCTGAAGTTCCCCAGCTACGCCAAGTCCACGAGAACTACTGACGAAATGACCACAGAGTTCTTCCAGAACATCAGCTCAGAGCACCAGACACAGCTGTATGAAGTCTACAAACTCGATTTTTTAATGTTCAATTACTCAGTGCCAAGCTACCTGAAATTGGAATAAAGGGCGGGGGTGGGGAGAGGGAGAGAATCCTGCTTTTTAATTTAAGATTTTTATTTGTCAAAAGAATTATATGGATATTGGGTTATTTTGTAAATTAATATTTCTTTGGGGGTGATGCTGCGAGCAGCATAGTGAGAATTATTTAAAATCCTTAGTAGGGAAAGACGGCTGTCTTTGCAGGGGAATAGGATGGGTGTCCTTGTTTTTAGACGTGAATACTGCAACACTGTCTCAGAGGTTTCTTTGCATTCTGGTGAAGTCCAGGAATCGCGCATCCCATAAATTCTAATTAATGTTATTTATAGTTATTTAAACATGGTCTCTGTACAGATTTCTTTCTGTGGCAGCAAGATTCTAATGTCTTTGGAGAAGAAATCTATGTTTCGTTCTATGCTTACAACAGCTCATGTGGGGGCATAAATGTTCTCCTTATGAACCGCTCAGCGAGTCACTGTGTGATAACAACCATTGTGATGTCTGTTGATGCCAACATTCTGGAAATTCTGCTCGAAATAAACAGAAAGAGCCATCTTTGCAAGGGACTAATTCCAAACCGATTTCAGTCAACCCCGAAGTCCCTCACACTTTGTAAAAAAAAAAAAAGTGATTCTTTTTAACCCAAGGAAAGAGCCATCTTTGCAAGGAGAGAGCTGATTGTGGCTTTTTTATTTCCCACCAGAATTAGCAGTCTGATAGAATAGGCTTTTCTACAGAAATTTCCAGCTGGCAGTGCCAGTTGTGATGAAGGCGAAGTGGCTGTTGCTTTATTTATTAAGCAACTACTATGTGCTCGGCCTAGATATGTGGATAGAGCAGTGAACAAAACCAATAATCTCGGCCCTCAAGAAGCTTTACAGGGACACAGAGTATCCAGCTCAACAATCAGCAAACCCCTGAAATTCATGGACTTACCGTGAGGCTTGGACTCTTCATGAACAACCCCAGAAGGTCCCTGACCCCTACAAATTTGCATTTTTCTATGGCCCAAATTTGAAAATCACATGCTTGGAGCAGGCCACTTAACTTGGTGAGTAATCCAAGCTCACTAGCCCAACACAGGAGATGACAAAAATGTTTCCTCTCATGTGCTCACTCCAGTTTATTGGTAGTATCTGCCTTTAAGCCCCAGAAGAGATTTGCCAGGCACAGCAGGGAAGAGTGCTGTGATTAACTGGTGATGTCTGCCTTGGGTAAGGGAAGGGGAATATTTGCCAGCCGCCGCCTCCTGTTATTTCCTGCCCAGCATTCAGGTCTCTGGGCAGAAGTGTTGTTTTCTATTCTTTGCCATGTAAAAGGTTGAAATTTTGTGGCTGGTCTCATACATTCAAGGATTTGCAAGGGTCTGGCATTTTTTACTCCTTGTGAAGTTCAGACGTGGAGTGTTTGTACACATATGCACGTGCAGAGCCCCTCCCAAGTCCTTCAGAGGCCGAGAGACCGCAGGCACCTTTGCGACCACCGGCAGTCAGCAGCAAGGACAGCCTTCTGTGATCATAATCCATGCTCCTTTACTTTGGAAGGCTGGAAACATTCCATTTCCCGCACCTTGCTAATTAACACGCTTCTCATGTCCAGCCATTTCTGATGCCTTGGTTGAAGTTTGAGCCACATCCCTCTTACAGCTAGGGAATGAGTCAGTAGCAGATACTGTAAATAATAATAATAGTTCTAATAATATGGGGAGGGTGGGATGGGGTGTGGGTCAGTTTTGCTTTGTTTTGTTTTTGATGCAGTGTATAGCACAGAGATGAGAATATTCTAAACAAACAAAAACGAATAATTTATTCACAGAAACTATTAAAATTGTATCATAAAGCTCACAGCCAGCTCAGTGAGCAGCAGCCGCCACGTCTCACCAAGGAAATTATTTTGTTGAATGTGAGTGAGGCGTGCACTTGAGAGGGTGGTCGAGGCTATTTACGAAAATGTTGTGTACCTTCTTCCATGCTCTCTCCCCTTTGCCAAGGGCACAACGACTGTACCCTTGATGGACAGAGGTTTATGCAATGTGTTTTACCAAGTGACAGACTTCAGCTGTCCCTGGAATTGTCCCTGGATCCTATTTCCAGTCAGGGGACACTGTCCTCAGGAACATGGCTTCTGCTGATGAAACAGGTTTCCAGCATTTCCTGATACTGTGCTTCACAGAACACAGATTCTAGGGACAAGTCGGTGTGATGCAAAATAAAGGTTTTGTGGTCAGATATCCTTGGGAAACAAAGTGAAGTCAGTTTCCTTTCTGCAGGACTTTTCAGAGCCTTGACATTGTGCTGTGCATTGGGAATCCCTAAGCGCACCACTGATTGAATCAAGCATTTCCTGACCTTATGTGAGCAGGATGCCTCTATCCTTGCAGATCATCTCACAGAGCTAGGGTTCCACAGATATCCTTTGGTTACCTTGCTTGGGCATATCTGAGGTCTTCAAGGATAAAAACTGCTTCCTTGATCACCCCTCTCCCTCCCCAAAATAAAACAGCACCACAGTTCCACCTGGTTTACAGCAACAGAGGTACTTCACCAAATGAATTCAACTTTTGCTTAAGCACTGATGGTTCTAATTCTGAATGTTACACGGGCCCCTCCCTCCCAAAGGGAGTGGAGAAGAGTCTCGGGTGGTGTGGGCAGGACCGAGGGGACAGGCACAGGTACAGCTGGTGCCCTTACTGTTCTAGCCTAAGGATGCTCAGAGCGAGCCGAGACAGCTCATCGCTTGACGACTGCTCCTTCAATTCCCTAGTTTGGAATTGTTCACTGTGTGCTTTTTGTTTTTTAAGTGGAAATTCACGTAGGTGTCCCAAGTTTTGTGTTTCCGCGTCGCGTACCGTTTTTGATCAGCTGCGCGAGCCGCTCCGTGCCCGGTGCAGATGCCTTCTTTCATGCCTTCTCTCTCTCCAGTGGGAAAGAGTATCCTTCAGGGGACGACCCGGCAGTCTGGTTCTGCAGTGAGGGGCTCTTTCTCCTCCTGTTGTGTTTTGTGTTCACATTTTATTTTCTAATGGCATAAAAATTAAAAAATTTTTGATTCAACTGTTTGGCAGAATGTAGAAAGTTCTCTGTGTCCTTGGTTTAAAAGGATCTATGGGTGAAAATGTGCCTGGAAAACAAAGTTCTTGGATTTTTTCTTTCTTTTTTTTTAAATTTTTTAATGAAAACTGTTTGGAAAATGCTTTCTATTGCATGCTTAGCTGGAGAAAAGTACAGGCAGGTGTCCCATCTCTCAGCCACTTTTCAGAGATGCTGCTGTGTTTTCAAAACCAGGTACAGAGTAGTATTTACAAGGATATTCCTGCTTAAGTGCTCCGTTTAGTTGGAAAACTCTAGAGTATTAGCCACAGGATTTGAATTCCTGCAGCTTCTCCAGACGCCCCTCTCTCTGCCTCCCAGCTGGTCTGGGAAGAAGGGCAGTCTGCTGACCTGTGGTGTCTCAGAGGGGACCTTCCTTCCTCCCTGTCCTGCCTGTTCACCTGGTTGGCGCAGGAGAGCAGTGGGCAGTAGAAACTTCCGTCGGACCAGTCCTCCTGGTGGCAAAGATGTGGAAGCACAAGGGTCTAACCCCTGCTGGCAGAAACTTCCCAGGACAAAAGCCGAGTCCTTCGCACCCTTAGCTAGTGGGGTCTGGACCAGTGCTGAGGTAGTGACTGCAAAAGTCCCTGTTCTGGCCAGAAACCGAGGGACTCTGTCCCTGGTGGGTGGTGCTCAGAGCAGATCTCTCACAGCCTGGTCCTCCCCAACACACACTGTCTAAGCTGCCCCATTCTGTGCGATCCTGGTGACCAGAAATCCCTTGCCCGCTCGTGTCAGCAGGACTGACCTCCCTCATCACTCCCCCAAGTTCCCACAGCCAGTCTTTCCTCCAGCCTTTTCCCATCACAACCAACTGGACCGTACGAGCAGGCAGCGGGATCTTCTACAACCAGCTTGACCCTTGGCAATTAACGGGCGAACTGCCAGCCTCCTACTCTTTGTCGGGTACAGAAGGGGCTGCCCGTACTATTTTCTTATGAGCATGCTCATCACGGCATATGGACATATAATTTAACATCTTTGTGGAGTGTGACTTTTTTTTTTTACATATTCGTATGCAGTAGAAGGCTTGTTGTAGAAAACTCTCTCTGTATCTTACTGTACTGTTCAAGAAAGAAAGCTGAAATTCTACATTGCCAACAAAAGCGTGAAAATGTTCATGAACCTTCCTCCAGGAAAAGCCATTCAAGCCTGATTATTTTTCTAAGTAACTTCAATTAAATTGAAGAAAAAAAAGAAGCTTCTCTCTGTGTACGGTTTGTTCATGGCTCATTGACAAAAGACTGTAGGGATGGGTGGGCTGTGTTCCTTAGCACGTGGGGGGCCCTGCTCGTGTGCATCAAAGGATGGAGAGGGACAGACAGAGATGCAGACCCTGTTGGCAGTCTTGGCCATGGTAAAGAACGCCACAGATCCGAACCCTTTCTTTTTAGCAGATGAATAGAAGCTTTCTTCATTTCTGTTTTGTCCATAAATTCTTTGTAGATCAATGCATGAGAAGGCCCACCATGATCACACAGGCCATTACCCATGTGAAAAATAAGGAAATAGGCCCTGGAAAACTAAAGGACACTGGTGGCAGGGCCAGTATTCAAACCTGGGCTCCTGTGCCTGCAGAGCCCCTGTGCTTGTGGCACTAAATGACGTGCCTCTCTGAATGACTGTCCACTACCCAGAAGTTACAGACCTGCCCTCCAGGCCCCAGTTTTCCAATTCCAAATCCATTCCCTTTCTGATGTCTCAGATAGCTTTTTTCAGTTCCATGGATGGACTTTTTTTAACTTTACTGATAAAAAATGTTTATTTGCCAGAGAAGAAATCACCTGCAAGGTTTTCCATTTTATCATACCCTAACTTCTCTAAACATATTATGTAAACATATCAGCATGAGAATATTGGATGAGGAGATACATCCCATTCTTCAACCTTTCAATATGGTGTATAATGTGTCTGCTCACCAACTGGTTCTGACCACCAGTGGCTCACCTCCCACCCATTCTGGTGTCATCGCTGTCCTTGCTCTGGTCTCATCTGGTTGGCAAATGGCCAGACCGTGGAGCTTAGTTTTCTTAAATTAATGGGACATGTGCTTACTCTCTAATGTGGTGAGTGGCTCTGAGTTTGTCATGCCTGGCCCTGTCTCGTCTGGGACACTGTCGTATCAGTGTGAAGCAAGGCTGGAAGAGGATATCCGGGTCTTAGTTTACTCCCCCTGGAGTAAGACTAAGATGCCCTCTTGTGTGTGGCCAGCTAATCATTATTTCTGATGGTGCCACGGGTGCCCTCAGGCTGACACTCAGACCTACAGAAACCAAGCCAAGGCCAGAGGTTATTACTGATCCACTACTAAGGGAACAAAAATAGCACCAGGCAGAATCATTCATATTCAACGCCAAAGTGTCCTTCCTTGGGAAGAGTGCTCATTCCTGAAGTTATGTCTCTCCTGCATTTTGGTATTCTTCCATAATGGCAGATGTTAATTGATATTAGAAAGTAAAAATATTGGCAATTTTATAACAGCCCCCCAAAGTCACTTCAGGTATTTTCTCAAAAAGTCATGATATCCAAAAAGACCAGAAGCCGTTGACCAAGAACGCATCTAAGGGGGCAGAGACCGTGGGGGCTTGGTGGAGAAAAGCACTCTGGGAAAATCCTTCCTGCACAACTCTGAGCTTTGCAGAGCCAGGTACCCACATCCTGCTGCTTCACCATGGGCCCTGGGGTCCTGGGATGACTTACAAGAAGTTCAAGACTGGTCTGGTCTACATTCAGTTCACCATAGGGAGTTTATCAGACATCTTGGGTCTGGGGTGAAGGGTAATTCCAGTATAAAACAAAAAAGGGACAATCTAGCAAGAGTGACATGAGAGAAAAAATCAACCAATCGAACAGCCTTTTCCCTGCTCCACCATCCTCTCCGGGTACCAGCTTCATCCTCATGTCATAACAACCCACAGAACAGTCAGAATGGGAGCAGCCTGCTGTTTCCAGATACGCAGCTGGCTGAGAACCGTTCACAAACATACTACCTCAGTCCCGTCCTCTCTGATACAAGCGAAACAGCAACATCTGACCTATGCCAAAGTTGAGATAAATAAGAACCCTTGAGATCGCAAACCTGCAGTTCATCCGCCAAGGAGTTGTTTGTACTCTAGAGATCATCCCTTCCTATTTGGGTTTCAGTTTCCTCAACTGTAAAATGACCAAATTGAGCTCTATCTGTCATTTTCAATTTTGGGGGGAAAAATGAGTCTCTTAAAAGTTTTTTTGTGTGCTGAACTCATATGTAAAATAGATGAAACGGAGATATTGTGATTGAATAGTTGGAGGCCCAGCTGAGCCTCTTTTTTCTGTAAAATGCCTGTGGACCTCAAGGGACCCCCTGCGGTTCTATGGAACAGTTTGAGAACCACTCAGTTAGAAGACCTTGGCACCTCCAGTGTTGACTTTCTCTAATGAGCTACCCAAATCCTCCTCTGCGCCTCTTTGTGGCTTCACACCAAAGAGGTCAATGAGCAATTAGACAGTACCACGGAAGTAAAAAGTGTTTCCAAGAGGGGATTAATTTCATTCCAATGCTGTTGCCTTAAGATGGAAGAAATAAGGAAAAAGAAAAAGGTAGAAGCAGCCTCAGAAAAGAAATGACTCTACACCCAGATGTAAGATGGGCGGAACCAGAGTTTACACTCCACTTTCCAAATGGTCTTCCAAGGATACACAGGCTCCAAATTTCTACAAACCTCCATTAATTTGAAATACAAGAGACTGGAACGAAAGTCTCTGTATTAATCTGCCTTTTATTTTTCAATATTTGTTTTTAAAAATAATAGAGCGTCTGGTTATGGGAGAACAGCAAGGGCTTTGGATCTCCTGTGGGTTTGGACCAGCCGGCAGCCAGAGGAGATTTTTTTGTGGCCACGTCCAGCCTTGGAGCTTTACCTGAGAGATCCAGCCAGAAACAACTCTGTGCCTGGAACCAAACTGGCCACAGGATGAAGGACAGATGCCTGAGGAAGCAACGAAGTAAGAAGGACCTGTGACTACAGTAATGATGCCTGAACACTGAGCTTCTCAGTACAAGAAGTACAGAATCAACTGCAGGTGGCTTGGAAGTGTCTGCTTTTACTGTAGTCTTTTCCAAAAGTATATGGGTTCATAAACAAAGCTGACCACGAAAGTGGCTAAATTTTACTAATTCATATAGTTTATTATATGACTTGTGTTAAATGCTTTCCATTCAATCTTCACAACAACCAACAAGGTAGATATTTTTTACTCTTTTTACAGATAAGAAAGCAGGTGGTTGGAATGCTTAAATAACTTGCCCCAAATTACTCATCTAATAAGTGGCAGAGCCAGGATTCAAACCCACATCTGGTTGACTCTCTAGCTTGTTGGAATCAGTATCACTGATGGGCCAACAGGGGAGGGGACCAGAAGTCTAAACCCTGGGGGTAATGATGCTACAAGCAGACATGGAGAGACATTAAACTTTAGCCAACGTGGCAAAAGCTGATGAAATACAGCTGAAAGAAACAAAGACAGGATAAAACAAGAGAGCAGGAAGACTAAAAGGGTAAACTTTACCCTAAAATAGTCACAGAAACTAGATGATCCATCTAAGTAAGTTGAGTTCCTCCCTGTGTTGTTGAGCTAGGAACCACTCAGTTCCCCTCCTGTGTTTCTCCTTTCCCCTCACACCACTGTCACACTCAACACTTCTAATGCCAGATGAGGGAAGAGGGGTGGTTTCCCCACAACAGACAATTCTCTGCGACATCACTGGGTGTCCCAATTTAACTCAATTCTGACACCATCTACCTGGACATAACATCAGATCCCACAGGTTAAGGGCTCAGTCCTACAAGACTGATCACCCCAAGGCCAGGTTGTTGCTTGTGCTACACATCAGACGTGCCCACAACTCCTCCCTCAGGTTCAATATATTTGCTAAAGTGATCCACAGAACTCAGGAAAACAGTGTCCTTATTGTTTACAAATTTCTTATAAAAGAATTTGATAAAAGGATATGGGGGAGGGACCAAGATGGCGGAGTAGAAGGACCCTCTTAGCTCACCCTCTCCCATGAATACACCAAGAGACATCCACCAACCCATCCATTCACTCAGAACACCTGCTGAACTTTGACAGAACATCACCTTCTTCAAAAGACAAGACTCCTCACAAATCTGGTAGGAGAAAAAAAAGAATAAGAAAAAGGAAATTACAGTGAGACCTGTCCCGAAGGGAGGGAGTGGCAAAGGAGGAATAGCGCTCTTATGCTGGGATGTCCCCCTCTCCAATGGAGAGGTCAGCGGGGATGGACGGGGAACCTCCGAGGCTCAGACAAGTGCACAGCAGCTCGGCCAACAAGATTGAGAGAAACCAGAAAAAGGGTCCCTGTGATCCCCAGCCCTAGACACAAGCTGGCCAGGGTGGGAAGGGACAGGCTGCTGGAGCCAGGAGGAATGCTGGGGCCGACTGTGCAGAGGCAGCCTCAGGGGGCTGGAGTGTGCTGCGTGCCATGGCTGGGAGTGTATACAGAACAGAATAGCCTGGCTCCCACCCCACAAAAAAAGAAAAAAGCAACACTGCTGGTATGCACTGAGGGGAGGGGCACAAGGTGGCTGGGCTGTAGCCTCTGTCTCCGCAGACCCATGGCACCATCGCTGGCTCCTTCTCAGGAGAAGAGAGGCAAGGCTCAGCCATAGCCACCATATCTGCAGGCAGAAGTAGGGCTGAAACCTGAATCCAAACCCAGGGGCTCCGCAACTTCACAGGAGGGGCTGAGATTTGTTTACAGCTCCAGGCAGGGAGGAGCATTATGCTCAATGGATACCTTTGTGGACCCACGCCTCTAAGACAAAAGAGCAAGGAGGAGAGTTGTGGCACACAGCAGGGGTGAGGGCTGGTGCAGAATTTTCAGCAGGCCTGCCTACCATTCACAGACGATGCGCTGGGGATGGAGCTGACCCAGTAGCACGAACACACAATCGCCACAGGGCTGGGGGCTCTACTGGCGGAGCATTTGGTGCTGGGGATGGGGCTGACCCGATAGTGTGCAGCGATCCAGGTGCACGACCCAGAAGTCAGTGTAACTGCGCTGGTAGCTCAGAGGGCAGAGAACCTGGGGGACACCAAAGCAGAGCACTGACACTCCCACGGATAAAGCAGGGACAAGGGCAGAGTCAACAAAGAGTACTTAAAGCACTCCACCCCACCTACCACGCACCACAGCTCAGAAATGGGTCTGGAAGCCTCCATTCCAACAAAAAGAGAACAGGCCCAGCCCCTGTCAGGGCTGTGACAACCACAGAACAAAAAGGAGGCCCTGCTCTACAACCAGGGCAAGCTCTGATCACCACAACACCAGCCACATCCCCAATCAAAGGGACAACAGCCAACACACATGGAAGAAAGATGTGGCAACCATCCATGTTAAAACAGACCTCGCAACAAAACTATAATGGGCTCACAGTCTACACAGGAACACATCCTCTTTAAAAAAACAAAACCAAACCAGCCCTTCAAGACCAGAGTAGATAACTGATGCTCCATAATCCATAGTGGCACAGAGATATAAGTAAAATAAAGAAGCAGACGAACTACTCCTAATTAAAAGAACAGAAGTCCCCTCAAGAATGAACAATGATAGATTTCAACAGTCTACTAGATCATGACTTTAAAAAGGGGGTGATAAAAGCACTGAAGGAAATAAGAGAGACTATGAATAGAGACAGAGAATACTATGAAACAGAAATAGAAACTATAAGAGGAGCCAATTAAAAACAGAAACCTCAATGGCTGAGATAAGAGCCAAGCTAAAGGCAGGCAAAAGCAGACTAGATAATGCAGAGGAACGAATAAGTGACTGAGAAGACAGACAGCAGAAGTCAATCAGAAAAGCAAGTAAAAACCAATGACAGCAATATAAGGGACCTGTGGGATAATATAAAGTGTGCCAGCCTATGCAGAAGAGGGGTCCCAGAAGGAGAAGAAAGAGCAAAGGGGATTGAAAAGGAATTTGAAGAAATCATGACTGAAAACTTCACAAACCTAAAGAAGGAATCAGATATCCAAGTACAGAAAGAACAGAGGGTCCCCAACAAGAAGAATCCAAATAGACCTACACCAGGATGTATTATAATTAAGATGGCCAAGGTTAAAGATAAAGATATGATTCTAAAGGCAGCAAGAGAAAAACAAAGAGTTAGTTACAAGGGAGCCCCCATAAGGCTTTCAGCTGATTTCTCCCCACAAACACTGCTGGCCAGAAGGGAGCGGCAAGATATATTCAAAGAATGAGAAAAAGCTGAACCTAGAATACTCTTATCTGACAAGGCTATCCTTTAGAATAGAAGGAGAGAGAGAATTTCACAGACAAGAAAAAATTAAAAGAATTCAGCAATACTAAACTGATACTAAAAGAAATACTGAAAGGTCTACTCTAAATATAAAAGAAGCAGGACACTACAGAAAGGGGAAAACCAAAATTGCAAATGTGATAACTACGAGTTGCAACAGAATAAACATGAAGATGTAAAAGAGGACATCAAAATCATTAAAGGTGGAAGAGGGGAGGAAGAAAATATAGATTTTTTTTTTCTTTTTCTTGTTCTTTTTAGGATGTGTTTGAGCTTATATGACTACCAATTTAAAGCAAACAGATAAAGTAATGTGTTAATATACTTGAAAACCAAGGTAACCACAAATCAAGAGCATACAATAGAGTCACAAAAACCAAAAGGAAACCAAATAATACAAAAGAAAATTATCAAACCACAAAAAGAAAAAGAAGAAGAAAGGAACTAAGAGGAAATGCCAAATCAACTAGAAAATTAAGTCCAAAATGACAATAAACTTAAACATCTGTCAATAATTACCTTAAATGTCAATGGACTAAATGCTCTAATCAAAAGACACAGAGTGGCAGATTGGATAATAAAACAAGAACTTACAATATACTACATACAAGAGACCGACTTTAGGGAGAAGGACACACATAGATTGAAAGTGAGAGGATGGAAAAAGATACCTCATGCAAATGGAAATGACAAAAAAAGCAGGAACAGCAATACTGATTTCAGACAAAACAGACTTTAAAACAAAGGCCATAAAGAAAGATAAAGAAGGACACTATATAATGATTAAAGGAGCAATACAAGATGATGATATTACACTCATTTACATATATGCACCCAATATAGGAGCATCTAAATATATCAAACAAATACTAACAGACATAAAGGGAGAAATTAATGGGAACACAATACTAGTAGGAGACTTTAACACCCCACTAACATCATTGGACAGCTATCCCAGACAAAAAATCAACAAGGCAATGGAGATACCAAATGATACAATAGAAAAGTTGGACTTGGTAGATATTTCTAGGACATTACATCCCCCCAAAACAGAATATACATTCTTTTCACATGCTCATGGAACATTCACGAGGATATATCACATACCCAGGCACAAAAGAAGCCTCAACAAATTTAAGAGGATAGAAATTATTTCAAGCATCTTCTCTGACCACAGTGGCATGAAACCAGAAATCAACTACAGAAAAACAGAGGAGGAAAAAAATGACAGCATGGAGATTAAACATGCTACTTAAAATCAATGTGTCAACCATTAAATCAAGAAGAAATTTAAGAATACCTTAGACAATGACAATGAAAACACAATCACACTAAATCTATGGCATGCAGCAAAAGCAGTCCTAAGGGTGAAGTTCATAGAGATATAGGCCTTCCTCAAAAAACAACAATCTCAAGTAAACAACCTAAACTACCACCTAAAAGAATTAGCAAAAGAAGAGCAAACAAAATCTAAAGTCAGCAGAAGGGAGGAAATAATAAAGGTCAGAGAGGAAATAAATAAAACAGAGATAAAAAACAACAGAAAAAAATCAATCAAATCAAGAGCTGGTTTTTTTTAAAAAGTAAACAAAATGGACAAACTTCTGGCTAGGCTCACCAAGAAAAAAAGAAAGAGAACACAAATAAACAAAATAAGAAAGGAAAATGGAGAAATTACAATCAACACTACAGAAATACAAAAATCATAAGAGAATACTATGAGCAAATATATGGCAATAAATTGGACAACCTAGAAGAAATGGACAACTTTCTGAAAATATACAGTCCACCAAAACTGAATCAAGAAGAAACAGATGACTTGAACAGATCAATCACTAGAAATGAAGCAGAGTCAGCAATAAAAAACCTCCCTACAAACAAAAGTCCAGGACAGATGGCTTCACTGGGGAATTCTACTAAACATAGAAAGAACTCATATCCATCCTTCTCAAACTCTTCCAAAAGATTGAAAAGGACAGAGTACTCCCAAACTCATTCTATGAAGCCACCATCACCCTGATAACAAAATCACACAAGACACTACCAAAAAAGAAAATTACAGGCCAATATCACTGATGAACATAGATGCAAAAATCCTCAACAAAATATTAGTAAACAGAATCCAACAGCACATAAGAAAAGATCACACACCATGATCAAGTTGGATTCACCCCAGGGACACAAGGACAGTTCAACATATGCAAATCAATCAATGTGATACACCACATCAACAGAAGAAAGGACGAAAATCACATGATCATCTTAACAGATGCAGGAAAAGCATTTGATAAAATTCAACACCCATTTATGATAAAAACTCTAACCAAAGTGGGAATAGAGGGAACATATCTCAACATAATAACAGCTATTTATGACAAACCCACAGCCAGCACAGTACTCAATGGTGAAAAGCTGAAAGCCTTCCCGTTAAAATCTGGAACAAGACAAGATGCCCACTCTCACCACTTCTATTCAACAGTCTTGGAAGTCCTAACGCCAGCAATCAGGCAAGAGAGAGAAATAAAAGGGATCTAAATTGGAAGAGAAAAGGTATAACTGTCACCATATGCAGATTACATGATACTATATACAGAAAACCCTAAAAGCTCCACACAAAACCTACTAGAGCTGATAAAACAATTTGGCAAGGTAGCAGGATACAAGATTAACATTAAAAAATCTGTTGCATTTCTTTATACTAACAATGAATTAGCAGGAAAAGAAAGTAAAAAAAAAAAAAAAATCCCTTTTAAAATTGCATCCAAAACAGTAAAATACTTAGGAATATATCTGACCAAGGAGGTGAAAGACTTACATATGGGGAACTACAAAACATGGATTAAGAAAATTAAAGATGACGTGAAGATATAGAAGGATATCCCATGATCTTGGACTGGAAGAATCAATATTGCTAAAATGGCCATACTAACCAAAGAAATCTACAGATTTAATGTGAACCCTATCAAATTATCCAGGACATTTTTCACAGAACTAGAACAATTAATCCTAAAATTTATATGGAATCACAATAGACCTAGAATTGCTAAAGCAATATTGAAGAAAAAGAACAAAGTTAGAGGAATAACCCTCCCAAACTTCAGACAATACTACAGATGTACAGTCACCAAAACAGCATGGTATTAGCATAAAAACAGACATATGGATCAATGAAACAGAATAGAGAGCCCAGAAATAAACCCACAGATCTATAGTCAATATTAGACAAAGGAGGCAAGAATATACAATTGAAAAGAGACAGTCTTTTCAGCAAGTGGTGTTGGGAAAACTGGACAGCTACATGTAAATCAATAAAGTTAGAATACTCCCTCACATCAAACACAAAAATAAACTCAAAATGGCTTAAAGACTTAAATATAAGACAAGACATGATAAACTTCCTAGAAGCAAACATAAGCAAAACATTCTCTGACATAAATCTTAGCAATGTTCTCCCAGGGCAGTCTACCCAGGCAAGAGAAATAAAAGCAAAAATTAACAAATGGGACCTAATTAAACTTATAAGCTTTTGCACAGCAAAGGAAACCATAAGCAAAACAAAATGACAACCTACGGAATGGGAGAAAACATCATTTGCAAATGATGCAACTGACAAAGGCTTAATTTCTAGAATATATAAACAGCTCATACAACTTACTAAGAAAAAACAAACAACCCAATCCGAAAATGGGCAGAAGATCTAAATAAGCAATTCTCCAATGAAGATGTACAAATAGCCAACAGGCACATGAAAAATGGTCAGTATTGCTAATTATCAGAGAAATGCAAATCAAAACTACAAAGAGGTATCACTTCACACCAGTGAGAATGGACATCATTCAGAAGTCCACAAACAAAAAATGCTGGAGAGGGTGTGGAAAAAAGGAAACACTCCTACACTGCTGTTGGGAATGTAGTTTGGTGCAGCCATTAGGGAAAACAGAATGGAGATTCCTCAAAAAACTAAAAATAAACCTATCATATGATCCACCAATCCCAATTCTGGGCATATATTCAGAGGGAACCTTAAGTCAAAAAGATACATGCACTCCAATGTTCATAGCAGCACTATTTACAACAGCCAAGACATGGAAACAACCTAAATGTCCATCAACAGATGACTGGATAAAAAGTTGTGGAATATTTATACAATGGAATACTACTCAGCCATAAAAAAGAATAAAATAATGTCATTTGCAGGAAACTGGATGGACCTAGAGATTGTCATTCTAAGTGAAGTAAGCCAGAAAGAAAAAATACTATATGATATCACTTATATGTGGAATCAAAAAAAAAAAAGGCACTATGAATTCATCTACAAAACAGAAACAGACTTGCAGACATAGTAAACAATCTATGGTTACCAGGGAAAGAAGGTGGGAAGGGATAAATTTGGAAGTTTCAGATTTACAAATGTTAGCTACTATGTATAAAAATAGTTTTTAAAAAACAAGTTTCTTCTGTATAGCTCAGGGAACTATAGTCAATATCCTGTAATAACTTTTAATGAAAAAGAATATGAAAAAAAAAAAGAAAATACATGTGTATATGCATTACTGGGACATTGTGCTGTACACCAGAAACTGACACATTGTAACTGACTGTACTTCAATTGTTTTTAATGTTAAAAAAAAAGATAAGGATATGATAAAAGACGCAGATGAACATCTACATGGAAGAGATGCACAGGACAAGGTATGAGAAAGGGGCTAGGAGCTTCCATGTCTTCTCTGGGTGGCACCTTCACCTGTTCACCAACCCAGAAGCTCTCCAGATCCTGCACTTTGGGATTCTTACAGAGGCTTCGTCATGTAGGCATGATCGATCATTAATTCCATTTCCAGCCCCTCAACCCCTCTCTGGAGAATGGGTTGGGGTGGGGAGTGGTGAAAATTCCAAGCTTACAATCATGGCTTGGTCTTTCTGGTGATCAGCCTTCTCACCAAGAGTCATGTCATTAGAACAAAAGACACTGCTATTACCCCGAAAATTCCAAGAGATTCAGGAGCTCTGTGTCAGGAACTCGGGTCAAAGACCAACTCTTAGAATCCAAGATGCTGCTAGTATTCTGACTAGTTAGGAAGTTACAAAAGTTTGAGGAGCTCTGTATCAGGAATTGGAGCCCAGACCAATATTTAGATTTTCTATTATCTATTATAGTATCTTACCAAAACAGCTGGACTAATTATCAACAAATTTGGACAAACTATTCAGAATGGTTGAATAAAAAAAAAATGGTTGAATAAAAGCCAAATGGCAAAAGTGAAATTCAAACTGGGGTCTCAGAGGAGGCTGGGAGTCTGACGAAATGGAACACATAAGCCATAAATAGTCTGATGGTCTGGACAGACAAGCTAACCTGGGCTTCAGACATCAGCCTCAAATGAAGTTTCAAGGGCCGCCACTCAGGATGAAGATGTTGTGTTCAAGCAGCTGCTCACGTAGCAATGTCGTGCAGCGCACCCTGGGTGAGCAGCAGTAGGACAAATGACCCTTCTAAGCAGTGTAGAGAGGCCAAACAAAAACAGGTCAAGAGAGAAAGGCTGTACAAGGGATTTTTAGGGCAATGAAATCACTCTGTATGATACTATAGTGGTGGCTACATGTCATTATGCATTTGTCAAACCCACAGGATGTACAACATCAAGAGTGAGCCCTAATGTAAACTATGGACTTTGGTTGATAATAATGTGTCCATGTTGGTTCATCGATTGTACCAAATCTGCCACACTGATGAGGGATGTTGAGGGTAGGGGAGTATGTATGTGTGGGTGGGGAGGGCTATAAGCGAACTCTCTATTTTCTGCTCAATTCTGTTGTGAACCTGAAACTGCTCTAAAAGAATAAAGTCTATTTTAAAAAAAAAAAGAGAGAGAGAAAGGCTGAGGGGCAGGTGGGAGAGTCTTGGGGCAGAAACAGCTCTAGGTGTCCATCAGGCCTCTGTTCTTCACAGCTCCCTCAGCGTGGTCAGGCTTCCTGCAGACATGTCCACGTGTTACTCCTAGCCCTGGGCAGATCTCCTGTGAGCTAAGTCCTGGGCTTCCCCATCCCTTCTAGGAACCTGCAGCTGTCTGAGGAGCCGTTCGTTCATTCATTCATTCAAATATGTGTTGAGCATCTGCCTATGTTAGACCCCCATGCAGGATGCTGAGAATACAGGGATTCTTAGAATTCATAATTCAGTGGGGAACACAGAAATGTTAACAAGTAGTTATAAAATAGTCAAAACATTCACATTTCCACCCCGGGGAAAGAAGTGATCCAAGTCCATTGCTGGAGGAACAGAGAAGAGGTGAGGGTTTGGAGCAGCGGTGATTTTACCCCCTAGGTGGACAGACATCCACAACAAAGAACTGTCTGCCTCAAAAATGCTAAGGTTGGGAAACCCTGAACGGGAGAAATATTAAGAGGGTAGAATCTGTGGCTTTTAGTAGCTAAATGGATGTGTGGATGAGGAGGAGGAAAATGAGGCAAGGAGGAGGAGCGTATTCCCAGGTTGGGATACAGTAAGTGGAGACTGGGGCCGTTAATGGAGGCCAGGTATTCAGAAGCAGGTGTCTGGGAAGGGCACAACTTCGGTATGGGACACTGTGAATTCAGTTAATGTGAGACATCCAAGGAAAGATAGGTAAGTGGGTCTTAGAACCTCACTACGCAAAGTGTGGTCCCTGAACCAGCAACATGAATATGACTTGGGCGCTTGGTAGAAACAGTGTTTCAGGCCCCGCACCAGCCCTCCTACATCTTAAGAAGCCACACGATTCACATGTAGAGAAGCACTGGTCTGGAGAACAAGACACAGTCTGAGGTGCCTGGCCAAGGATGGGGCTGACACCCGACATTTAACCTGAAAAAAGAGATGTGTTTTTCTTACCCTGATTGCCAAGTTATCCACAGAGGGGCTGTGACCACCCAAAAGGTGTACTGTTCTAACATGCACAAAACCCCTAAGGCCTAGCAGTGGCCCTACATATAGTACAGTTCCACGCTGCCTTATCTGTGGTTTTTAAATCTACAACACCCTGAAAACCAAAAGTTTTTCCATAGATTGGCAGTAAGCTCACTTGACAGCAAAACCCAACCTTAGCTAACATGGATTAATTATAGTCTTTATTTATTCCATTTACTGTGAATACACCTACATTTTCCTGCAGAAATACTAATGTAAATATAAATTAATTTTCTTATGGGGTGCAGCTCCATGCACTGCTGAAGTATTAGGTAATACATGTTATTTGCCCAGCATTATTTTTTTCTAAAATTTGCAAAATTCTTAATTCTAAAACACATCTGATCCAAGGGTTTCAGACAAGAACTGTCAACTTGACTACCTCAGTTTACACATGTGGAAACTGAGACTCAGAGAGGTAAAGTACATGAGGGAACCAAGGTTCAAACCTCCTGCTCCTCTGCATCACACTAGTTCCAAGAAGCGTTTTACGTCAGATGCTGCACCACACACAGTCCAAGCCCCTCCCTCACAGGCACTGTGCATTTTCGGACAGAAACATGCGTAAGAGGCACAAGGATCTGCCTTTTGTGCGGGTCTCCCGTAACAGAATGCTAGTCCCCGGGCCTGAGCGGCACATTTCCAGACAAATCTCCGGATATACTGACAAAACTTAGCCCAAAGCCAGGCACCCCATGCTAGAAGCATCCACCAACTTCTGCCTTGTTGGCAGACACAGAGAATCCCAGCAATACTGCAGGAAAACAAAAGCAAGTGAATTCTCTACGGATCTGTGATTGAAACAACACTAACTAAAGCAAAACGGCAGGGATGGTCTGCTGCTGGGCTCGTCTTCTGCTGGGCTCTTCTTATTCTGCAGATGGAGGTTTCCAGCAGCTGCAGTGGGTTCCAAATGCCAGTTCCTTCCTGAAAAGACACTGTGTGCTTTGGAGTGCACAGTGCCTGTCATCTCTTCAGAACCGAGGGTTGCTCCTCTTTCCTCTGCTCCTTTAACAAAGAACTGCCTTTATTCTAACAGAAATAAGCCTGGAGCTATAAGTTATCAGCCAGATAAGAGTCAGTGGGCCATCCTCTCTGAAATTTTGCCAACTCTTTAAATTATATTCATGTGAGTCACAGCTGTATTCTCCACTTTCAAGTTTACATGTTTGGTGTTGCCACAAGCTGCATGCTGGAAATTTGTCAGGCTGTCACCAAAATCAATGACCATTCACTCTATTTAAATGAATTGAAGCTTTTATAAAAATATTTGCTTTTTTAAAAACCATTTTAAATCATTTCAGTGAATACTGCACTCAAAATTGTTTTCTGATTCATTTGACTCTTTCCATTGGGTATATATGAATTACATATTTATGTGTGGTTATCACTTTATATGATTTAACTATACATTTACATATCTTTTTTGGAGAACTGTTTTTCAAATTTTTTGCCCATTTAAAACCTGATTTGTCTTATTATTGACTGGTAAGAATTCTTTATAAATTTTGCATTAAAGTCCTTTATCAGGAATGTGTTTTGCAAATGTTTTCTCCTCATCTGTGGCTTGTCTTTTTCATTTTCTAAATGGTGTCTTTCAAAAAGCAAAAGTTCTAAATCTTGTTGTAGCCCAACTTACCCATTTTTATTTTATGGCATGCTGTATCCTATGTAAGAAATCTTTGCCCAATCTGAAGTCTCCAAGATTTTCTCCTGTGTTTTCTGATTGAGTTGTTATAATTTTAGCTCTTACATTATTGAAAGTTAATTTTGCACACGGTATGAAGTAAGGGGCATAGTTAAGACCATACAGATACCCAGTTTTTCGAGTGCCATTTGTTGAAAGAACTGTATTTTTCTCACCTTGGTACTTTTGTCAAAAGTTGACCACACATGTATAACTTTCCAGCCTCTTTATTCCGTTCCATCGATCTGTATGCCTACCTTCATGCTGATAGCACACTGACTTAATTACGGTAGTTTCGTAGTAAGCCTTGAATTCACGTAAGTATAATTTCCTCGGGTATGTTTTCTTTTTCAATTACCCTGGCTGTGGCCTCCAATACAAGGTTTAATGGAAGTGGTTAAGAGGAAAGCATTCAATTTTGGTTAAAGAGTGCAATGGCAGCCGCAAGCCTTTTGTGGATGCCCTTTGTTAGCAAATTGAGGTGGCCGATCGGCTATTTTATTAGGGATTCTGCATCTATGTTCATGGGAAATATTGTCCTGTGGTTTTCTCTTTTCATAATGTCTTCACCTCGTTTGGTGTCAGGGTAATGCTGACCTCGTAACATGACTTCTTCTTTTTTCTGGAAGAATCTGTGTACAAATTGTATTATTTCCCCCTCAAATGTTAAGTAGAACTTACCTGTGAAGCCATCTGAACCTTGAATTTTCATTGTAGGAAGACATTTAATTATAAAGTCTTTTTAAAAATAGATACTTGGATACTTAAATTATCATTTTTCTTGACTGAGTTTTGATAGTTTATACCTTTTAAGAGGTACATCCATTTCCTCTAAGTTGTTAAATTTATTGGCATAAAGCTGTCCGTAATATTCCTTTATTACTTTAATGTTTTTGGATATGTATTAAATCCCCTTTTATTATGGTGATTGGTGTCTTCTCTTAGAAATTTATCAATTTCATTAATTTAGTTTCATTAATTCTTCTCTGTTGTTTTCTGTTGTCAATTTCATTGATTTGTGCTCTCATCTTTATTATTTTATTTTCTTCTTGCCTTGGGATTAATGTAGTCTTCTTTTTCTAGTTTTCAGTGGTACCTAAAAATACTAATTTACATCTATTCTTCTTTACTAATACAAGTACTTAAAGCTATCATATTCCTTCTAACTCCCCCTTGAACTGCATTCCATACACTTTGGTAAGTTGTGTTTCCATCTTCATTCAGGTCAAAGTATTTCCTAGTTTTCCTTGTGATTTCTTCTTTGATTCATGGGTTAGTTAGAAATATGTTGGGAGTTTCCCCTATTTTCCAGTCATTTATTTCTAGTTTAATTCCATTATGGCCAGAAAAACATAACTGTACGATTTCAATCCTTTAAAATTTACTTGGATTTGTTTTGTAGCCCTGAATAGGGCCAATCCTGACGTATGTTCTCTGTGTATCTTAAAAATACATGTATTCTGCTATTACTAGGTGGAGAGTTCTATAACCATCAACCAGGTTGAGCTGGCTGACAATGAGGTTCAAGCCTTCTATTTATTGTTTCATTAATTATTGAGAAAGGGGTTAGAGTCCCCTATTATAATTGTGAGTTTATCTATTTCCCCTTGAAGTTCTATCAGTTTTTGCTTCATATTTTGAAGCTTTTAAAATTAGGTACATACACATTTATTACTATTATGTTCTCTTGATGATTAACCCTTTGTCACTATGAAAAGTCCTATTTGTCATTAATATTTCTTGTTCTAAAGTCTACTTTGATACTAATACAGCTATTCTAATTTTCTTTTTTCAGAGTTTGCACTGTATATCTTTTCCTTTTCTTTTACTTTTAACCTATCTGTATCTATATTTAAAGTAGTGCTCTTTGTTGACTGCACATAAATGGATCTTTTTAAATCTAACAATCCCTGCCTTTTAATGATAGTATTTAATTTAATCTACTTGAACAACTCCTGCATTTTTATTATTTAGACTATTTACGTTGAATGTAATTATTGATATTGTTGGGTTTAAAGCTACTATCTTGTCATTTGTTTTTTATTGTCTTATCTTTCTTCCTTTTTCTTCTCGCCCTTTCTTTTCTTGAATTGATTTTTTAATGATTCCATTTTTTCTCTACTCTTGAGTTATTAGCTACTCCTTTGCTTGTTATTCTCAGTGACTGCTTTAGGATTTAATGCTAAATTAATGCTAATATGCAGCTTTTAATTTATTACAGCCTATCTTCAAAAAATATTATACTCTTTGTACATTTTGTGTGAGAACCCCACAACAGATTACTTTTATTTACTTTTCTTTTCCTTTTTACAATTGTTGTCATACATTTTGTTCTGCATGTCAGAAACTATACAGTATCTTATTAGTTTTGATTTATCAATCATCCTTTAAAGAAATAAAAAATGGGGGAAATGTTTAATATTTACCCATACCTTTATCATTTCCAACACTCATTGTTTCTTTGCATGACTGCAAATACTGGTCTCATTTTCCTGCAGCCTCTGGTAACCACAAATCTGATCTCTTTTTCTATGAGCTTGCTTATTTGTTTGAAGTATAACTGACCTACAACACTATGTTAGCTCCTGTTACATAGTGGTTTGACATCTCTGTACATTTCAAAATGATCACCACAGTAAGTCTAATTATGATCTGTCACCATACAAAGACTACACAGTTATTGACTATATTCCCTACATTGTGCATTTCATACCTGTGGCTCGTTTATTTTTCAATAGGAAGTTTGTACCTCTTAATCTTCCTCTATTTCTTTCCCTTCCTCTCTACTCCCCTCTCCTCTGGCAACCACCAGTTTGTTCTCTGTATCTATAACTCTGTATAATACTCTCCATATCCATTTATGTTGTTGCAAATGGCAAGATTTTGTTCTTTTTTATGGCTGAGTAATATTCCATTGTGTCTGTATATGTGTGTGTGTGTGTGTGTGTGTGTACTCACATCACATCTTCATCCATTTATCTGTTAACGGACACTTATTTTGCTTCTATATCTTAGCTGTTGTAAATAATACTGCTATGAACAGTGGGGGTACATATATCTTTTGAAACTTAGAGTTTTTGTTTTCTTTGTGTATATACCTACAAGTGGGATTGCTGGATCATATGGTAGTTCTATTTTTAGTTTCCTGAGGATCTACCACGTTGTTTTCCCCAACAGTTGCACCAATTTACCTTCCCACCAGCAGTGCCTGAGGGTTCCCTTTTCTCCACACCCTGGCCAACACTTACTATCTGTTATTTTTTGCTAATAGCCATTCTGAAGGTGTGAGGTGGTATCTCATTGTGGTTTTGATTTGTACTTCCCTGATTAGTGATACTGAGCATCTTTCCACGTGCCTGCTGGCTACCTGTGTGTCTTCTTCAGAAAAATGTCTATTAAGATCCTCTGCCCATTTTTTTATCCAGGCTGTTTGATTTTCTGATGTTGAATTGTATGAGTTCTTTGTATATTTTGGATATTAATGCCTTATCAGACATATTATTTTGAAAATATCTTCTCCCATTCAGCAGGTAGCCTTTCGTTTTGTTGAGTTTCCTTCTCTGTGTGAAAGCCTTTTAATTTGATGTAGTCACATTTATTTATTTTTGCTTTTATTTCTGTTACCTGAAGAGACATAGTCAAAAAAATATTACTAAGACCAATATCAAAGGGTATACTACCTATGTTTTCTTTTAGAAGTATATGGTTTCAGGTCTTACATCAAAGTCTTTAATCCATTTTGAATTTATTTTTGTGCTTGGTGTGAGAGAGCAGTCCAGTTTGATTCTTTTGCATGTAGCTGTCCAGTTTTCCCAACACCATTTATTAATGAGGCTGTCTTTTCCCCATTGTATATTCTTGCTTCCTTTGTTGTACATTAATTGCCCATATAAGTGTGTTCATTTCTGGGCTCTCTATTCTGTTCCATTGATCTATGTGTCTGTTTTTGTGCCAGTACCATACTATGTTGATTACTGTGGCTTTGTAGTATAGCTTGAAATCAGGATGTGTGATGCCTCCAGCTTTGTTCTTCTTTCTCAAGATTGTTTTGGCATGCTGGATATTTTAAATTTTACATTGTTGAGGGCTCAGTTTTCTTGGATTCTTTTAAGGATGCTGGATATTTTCTGACAGACAGTTGTATTATTTGTGGATTAGACTGATCCTTTTATGGTTTGTTTTAAACTCATATAGGGTAGATCTAGAGTAGACTTTATTATAAAACTAATTAAGTTCCACTTGCAAGGTGTGACCTTTCTGAGGATCCTATTTAGTGCCTTGAATCCAACAGGATCTGTCACTCTGGCTAGGGGCAACTCAAATAATTTCTGGCACTGTGTAACATCTGAGCATTATTTTTTAATAGATCTTCCCAGCAACTGTCCTTTCCTTGGAGATTGTTTTAGTCTCCTTATGGGATTTTACCCTAGACATGCAGTCATTGGTCAAAAACTCAAGACCTCCATCCAAATTTTTGAAGCTCTTTCTCCGTACAGCTCTCATCTCCTAGACACCTTACTCTGCCAATTCTAGCCACCGTGGCCTCACAGAATTCCAGCCCATCTCCTCAGCTCAGAGAGACTAGTCAGTTGAGTCTGGGGTTCTTCTCTGTGAGCTACAGTCTGGGAGTTACCTCCAGACAGAAAGCCCTGACAACAGGAGACCTCACCTCAATTGTTGTTCCCTTTTCTTAAGGATCACAATCCATTTTGGCCTGCTGTCCAACATCCAAAAATAGCTGTTTCCTATATTTTGTCCATTTTACTAGGTTTGTTTTTTCAATCATGGGAAGGTAATTCTGGACTGTGTCAATCCCTCAGGGTCCTTTGCAAATGTCTGCTTGTTGTTTCTGTAGCTTGTAGCTTATAGCAAAGCCTACACCCCATGACTTAATTATTCACTTTAACACTGAGAATGTGGATTATTTAATTTTTAAAAAATTATAAACAGTGCCAATGTTGGCACAACGTTGTTTTAAAAAAAAAAAGTCTTTCATTTTCTTTAGAATATATTTCCTTGAGACTTAGTAAAGTTACCAAAACAAACAATATGAACAATTTTATAGTTCTTGTTACAGTATTTCCTTATTGTTCTTAGAAAGATAAAACCCATTTACAGTGCCACTAGGCACTGTAATATGAATACATTTCTCTTGATTGCCAGCATTGGACTTTATCATTTTAATTTATTTTTGTTAGTTGAAACAATGAGAAATGGTGCCTCGAAGATGGCTTAATTTATTTTTTTCTTATACTGCTATGAAAATTGTGCATTTTTGCATCAGATAATTAAATGTCTGAATTTGCTTGGATATAAACTGTTTATCAACCTTGATGACGTATCAGGAGGAATTATGGTATTCATTCTGTAGGACCTCATTATGTTTCGTAGGCTAGTAAGCTACATAGCTTAACCACTTCTTTTTCTTAACGTATGACTTTCATTTTTAAGCATGCCTCTTTAAGTAACATTGTTAGATTTTGTTCTTAATTCTGTCAGTGGCTCTTCTTTACCTAGAGGATTCCATCTTGTTAACTTACATATAAGTGATACTTTTTTTTAATTTTTCACCACCTTCTATGTACATTTTTAATTGTTACAATGGCTTGCTTTCTATTTGATAGCTGCAGCAATAAACTTTAACGCCTCAATTTCTCTTTATTCTGTATCCTCCTCAATCCACTGGACTTTAAATTCCACAAACCATGTCTGTGCTGCTACCTAATGTCTAGGACAGCAGCTGGCACACTGATTTATTCATTTAAAAATGATTACTGAAACCTTAACTCAAAAACATACATGCACCCCAATGTTCATAGCACTATTTACAAAAGCCAAGACATGGAGACAACCTAAATATTCATCAACAGATGACTGGATAAAGAACCTGCAGTATATTTATACAATGGACTACTACTCAGCCATAAAAAGAGTAAAATAATGCCATTTGCAGCAACATGGATGGACCTGGAGATTGTCATTCTAAGTGAAGTAAGCCAGAAAGAAAGAAAAATACCATATGATATCATTTATATGTGGAATCTAAAAAAAAAAAAAAAAGACAAACTTATTTACAAAATAGAAACAGACTCACAGACATTGTGAAGGAAAAGCTGGGCTGGTCTAACAAGATAACTCACAAGTCTAGGAATGTGAAGGAGAGGCTGGGCTGGGCTAACAAGATAACTCACAAATCTAAGTATTGGAATACTGATCAGAGTTCTGCAGGACTAACTTGTAAATCTAGGTTAATTAGTGTTGGTTTGCTGTTCATGTTTTTTTGCTAGCCAGCTGGGTTTTCGAAGATACATATCTGGCTTTGGAATGTTGGTTTGCTGCCTCCCTGCCTCCACTTTAGGGATAATGATGCTGCTAAAGCTGTTCCATGCCTATTGGCCGAATACCCCAAGCTTGTACTTTACCCTATAAAACCTCATGCACACGTCTTGGAGGTGCTCAGAGCTTCGGAGCAGAAGCCCCTCTGAGCCCGCCGGTGTAATACATCTGAGTACTCCAACCCTCCGAGTGGTGCTTGTTTCTTGGCTGGCCTGTCGTTTCCGTAACATTTCTGGAGGCCCCAGCGAGATACAACCATGCCGGCCCCTTGAGCCGCTGGACTGGTGGCTCCGGCCGACAGGGGGACGGGACTCCGGCAGCGAATGAGGTGGCGCTGCCCGACAGTATTCTGGGTTCTCCTTCGTGACAGCAACTCGGCCGGGTGGCTGGGCTACAACCAGAGCCAGACTCTGTGGAGGGACGGACAGACTCACCAGGTGGCCGTCTGGACAAGGTAGGAACCCCTGGGAGGAATCAGGTCCTGTCCCATTGGACAGAAGAGGAGGCTGATCCCCTCCTACAGGCTCTCCGTCTGATGGTATTTCAGATGGGGAAATCAGGTCAGGAATCAGGTCCTGTCCCAGGGGACAGAAGAGGAGGCGGATCACCTCCTACAGGAAACAGGATATTGGTATTGGTGGGAGGACTGTTGTTAACCTGTGTGTGTGTGTGTGAGTGAGTGAATGAGCGGCCTGTGAAGCATGCGATCAGGCTCGAGTTTGTAGCTCCACGGCATTCTGCTACAGAGTTCGAGTGAGTCCCAACCTGTGGTTCCGTGGTGACCTCATACGGCTCAAGGCGGTATCGGTCCCTCAGGGTCCCGATCGGAGTCAGCGGCTTATACTGACCCACCAAAGCTAAGAGGCACCTTCATCCCCACGAGGGGAGCGGCCAGGCGGACGCATCGAAAACCCTCCCTTGTCTTGTCTGCGACACCGGCACAGGGTGGCTACACTGGGAGGGAAAAGGACATAGACAGCCAATGAGTCAACGCCCCTGTGCCCTCGGAGGCTAAGATGCTATTTATTTGAGAAAGTCTCCTACCTGATTCTGTCACAGAACACCCGAGACTTATTGTTCCCCTACTGAACTGACCCAAGTAGTGCCCCTTTTGCCTAGCCTCAGACCCCCAGGACTCAAGTTTAGAAGACGAATTCCTTCAGGACCAGGCTCACCCGGCCTTGGAGGTCCCTTTTCTAGTCCATTTGTTTTACCATCTGCCGTCAGTCCCACGCCCTTAATACAATAGTTCAGATTATAGAGAGGATTTAATGAAGAAAGTCCCTGGAACTGCTTGAGGCCTTGAGCTCCAGAGACATCAGCTGTGACTGGAACCCAGACTCCCTGACCAAACTAGCCTTCAAACAACTCATAGACCCAGCAAGAGAGCAGTCTCTCTGGGAACTCCGGTGTTTTGAAGAGTAAGAAGGGAAAGATATAAAGGCTACCTTCCCAAACATCTAGAACAACAGATCTATTATACTTAAACATCTAAAAAGAATGGGAGGCTCTAAGTCGAAACCCACCACTCTAGACTGCACGATTAAGAATTTCATAAAGGGGTTCTCAGGAGACTATGAAATTCGAATGACCCCTGGCAGGCTCCACACTTTTTGTGAGCTTGAATGGCCTGGCCTTTGGAGTTGGGTGGCCCTCAGGAGGAACTCTGGACCTAGCAACAGTGCAAGCAGTCTATCAAATAATCACTGGAACCCCAGGCAACCCAGATCAATTCCCTTACATTGACTCCTGGCTGAATATCGCCCAGACTCTACCCCCATGGGCTCGGTTCTGCTCAAATGGACCTGGACAATGCAAGATATTAGCAGCTCAGCCGGTCCAGGCCAGAAAGACAGAAAAAAAAAGCCTATTTTCCAGGGAGACACAGAGAACAAAATGTGCCTACCCCCCTCCGTATGCCCCCAGGGCACCAACACCTCCCCAACCTGAGGACCCAGAGGCAGAGCCCAGCCCCCAGCCTGAGCCGGTAGGAAGGAGACTCCAGTCAGCACAAGCCGGGAGGCCAGCACCACCAGCCCTCCAAATGCCGCTGCAGGAGACACAAGGGCCACAACAAGTTGGGGAAAATGGGACTGTTCAGCCCGGGCAACCCGTACTCTGCTACCAACCCTTTAGCACTACAGCCCTTCTCAATTGGCGCCATCATACTCCTTCCTACTCCGAAAAACTGCAGGCATTTCAATCACATTATGGTCTAAACAAAATTAAGAGCTTCCACAATAATAGCAGATAAAGAGCCTCTGGTAAACCGGTCAGGATTTTTGGCCTGCCCTCCAAAAAAAAAAAAAAAGGAGTGAAAAGTGTCGGAGCGGGCCACGGAAGGATGTCAAGGAGAGCCACGCCAAGCAGCAGGGGATGGAGCAGCGGCCACAGCTGCCCAGCAACAGCAGCAGCAGCAGCCCCCACAGCCCCGGTACCGCCTCCACCTCGGCCGCTGCCGCCTCCATGGCAGCTGTCGGGGAGCACCGGCCCCTGCCCAGTCCCAAAGCAATGCTGGGATAGTAATAGGGCTCTGTCACAAAGACATGTGAATATTTGGTCTCTGTCCAGCCCACGATGATTTCTACTTGGTGGTATGTGACAACTGTAATCAGGCTGTCAAGCTGCAGGCTATGATTGACCTCGTAGAGTCTATCTTCCATTCTCACCGGCCCACCTGGGAAGATGTCCGCCAGCTGCTTCTGACTCTTCAATACTGGAGGAGAGGAGACGCATTCTCACTGAAGCACGAAAATGGCTGCAGGGCTGAGCCCCTGGGGACACAATGGATGTTGAGGGGTGGGCCATGACACATGCCCCTGACACCAGACCAGATTGGGACTTCAACACCCAAGAAGGAAGAGAAGCACTGCGTGAGTACCAGGAGGCCATCCTACAAGGGCTAAGAGTGGGAGCCAAGAAGCCAATTAACATGTCTATAATGACCACAGTGACCCAGAGGCCAGACGGAACCCCCACTGACTTCTATGAGACTATGTGAAGCATTCCGAGTCTACACTCCTTTTGATCCTGAGGCCCAAGAAAACCAGCGGATGGTCAACGCTGCCTTCGTAGCCCAATCATACCCAGATATACGCCGGAAACTCCAAAAAACTGGATGGATTCGCAGGGATGAACGCTATATAGCTGCTGGAAGTAACAAAGTTTTTGTAAACCGAGAACGGGAAGCCCAATGAGAAGCAGACCAGCGAATGAAGCAGAAAGCCGCACTCCTTGCAGCAGCCCTGAGGAAAACAAGCTTCAGCCAGAATCCTGCACCACCCCGGAAGAGGGGACCCCAACCAAGGATGCCCCTGAGCCGAGACGAGTGCGCATACTGCTGGGAGACAGGACACTGGAAAAATGAGTGCCCAAACAGAAAGGATAGAAAGAGAGCACCCCCAAAAGGCCTACTTATCAGCTGGAGCCACCAGCCAGTAATCACAGCGGACTGGCTGGGGTCGACTCAGAATAGGAGAGACCGGGCTCCCTGCCCCTGGGCCCCCTGGGAGCCCAAGGTCAAGATGCTTATAGGGGGCCAACCAATGACTTTTCAACAACAACACGAAGCCACACATATGGGAAAAACGGCATTGGAGGCCCTCTTAAAGTGGTATTTCCAATTTCTCGTCTCCCTACTCTGTGCGCATCAGTCTCTCAACGCTGCTTGCTCTGTGCACAAAACAATCCAAAACAAGGGCTCACTGGGCCAATGAGAATACAACGATGCAGACTGGCTCCCTTTGAAGATTTAGAAGTGGACTTTACTGAACTTGGGCCCAGTAAGGGATGTAAGTACCTGCTGGTTTTTGTCTGCACCTTCACAGATTGGGTAGAAGCCTACCCCACCAGGACAGAGAAACCAAGGGAAATGACAAAGGCTCTCCTCAGGGATGTTATCCCTCGATTTGGAATGCCTACCTCCATCGGGTCTGACAATGGACCCACCTTCGTGGCAGAAACTGTACAGCAAGTGGCAAAGGCACTGAGCATCTGCAGGAACCTGCACACAGCATACCAGCCTCAAAGCTCAGGGAAGATAGAACGAATGAACAGAACTCTAAAACAAATGATAGCTAAAATCAGCCAAGAAACCCAGCTCCCCTGGGTGGACATTTTACCCTGGGCTCTGTTGCAAATAAGATGCACCCCAAGATTTAATATTGGGTACTCTTCCTTTGAAATCCCCTATGGACGACCACCACCTTTAGTCAGGATGGGAAATCCCACCCCAGAAATAGGAAATTTAGGGCTCCACCAACAACTGTTGTACTACGAGAAGTTTGAGGTTGGGTAATAGAGAGAAACCCCATTTCGTTAGGGGTCCAAGTGCATCCCCATAAACCAGGTGACCAAGTATGGGTGAAGGATTGGAAAAAGGAACCTCTCAAACCAACATGCAAGGGGCTATATTTAGTGGTATTAACTACCCCTACAGCTGTTAAAGTTGCAGGAATCATCCCTTGGATCCACCACTCCAGGGTTAAGAGAGCGACTTCACCTCAGACAGAGGGTCCCTAGAAAATTGAGAGTGTCCCAGGAGACCCGCTCAAGATCAAGATTAAGAGGGACCAGAGAAGGATCAATGAGCCCTGCTCTAGCCACACCCGGAAGCTGGCTAGTCAACGCAAGGCCGAAGCTTGAGGAAAGCTCAACAAAGCTGTTAAATGTATTTCTTTTGTGCTCCCTTGCCTCTTTCCTTGTTTGCTATACTAGTCTGCGCATTAGCAGTGGGGCTAGCTAGGGCCGCCCCACCTGACTGGAACATAGGCACAGGAATCGGTGGCATAGCCTCTTCCTCTTATTACTATTATCAGCTTACAGGTGAATTCAGCCACAATCTCCAACGAATAGCAGAAACCCTGGGAACTCTGCAAAATCAGACTGACTCTCTGGCCGAGGTGGTCTTACAATACAGGAGGGGTCTGGACCTACTCACGGCCAAAGAGGGGGGACTACGCCTCTTCCTAAACGAAGAGTGCTGTTTTTATGCCAATCAATCAGGAATTGTCAGAGGGATGGTTCAAGAGTTACAAGACCAAGTGGAAAAGAGAAAACATATTTTAGATAAAAGCCCATGGACAGGACCCTGGGGCTGGACCTCCTGGCTGGCACCGTTCATAGGTCCCTTGCTCCTGATTTTTGCAGTTCTGCTATTTGGGCCCTGTGTCCTAAACTTCCTGACCCGCTTTGTCAGTTAGCGGATAGAGGCTATAAAACTTCAGATGTTAGCCTCCAATTATGAGCCCCTGCAACAGATAAGTGATGATGCTTACTCCAACTAGGGTTGTGAAAGCATCAAGAGGGGGGAATGTGAAGGAAAAGCCAGGCTGGTCTAACAAGATAACTCACAAGTCTAGGAATGCGAAGGAGAGGCTGGGCTGGGCTGGGCTAACAAGATAACTCACAAGTCTAGGAATGTGAAGGAGAGGCTGGGCTGGGCTAACAAGATAACTCACAAATCTAAGTATCGGAATACTGATCTGAGTTCTGCTAGACTAACTTGTAAATCTAAGTTAATTAGTGTTGGTTTGCTGTTCATGTTTTTTGCTAGCCAGCTGGGTGTTCAAAGATACATATCTGGCTTTGGAATGTTGGTTTGCTGCCTCCCTGCCTCCACTTTAGGGATAATGATGCTGCTAAAGCTGTTCCATGCCTATTGGCCGAATACCCCAAGCTTGTACTTTACCCTATAAAACCTCATGCACACGTCTTGGAGGTGCTCAGAGCTTCGGAGCAGAAGCCCCTCTGAGCCCGCCGGCGTAATACATCTGAGTACTCCAACCCTCCGAGTGGTGCTTGTTTCTTGGCTGGCCTGTCGTTTCCGTAACAACATAAAAAGCAAGCTTATGGTTACCAGGGGGCAGAGGGGTTGGGAAGGGATAAATTGGGAGTTCGAGATTTGCAGATACTAACTAATATATATAAAATAGATAAACAACAGTTTTATACTATACAGCACAGGGAACTATATTCAATATCTCATAGTAACTTAGGATGAAGAAAAATATGAAAACAAATATATCTATGTTCCTATATGACTGAAGCATTGTGCTATACACCAGAAATTGACACAAATTGTTAACTGACTATACTTCAATCAAAAAAAATACATATATATATAATTATTGGGACCTTACTATAAATGCTGTGGAGACTAGGTATGTGGTTTAACCCAGAAATCTGACTTTTTCTTGAGTCAGGTTTGCATCTCGGCTTCTCATATTTTTAGTGGTCTCACTGGTAGACATTAACATTCTTTCATTAGCCATGCCCACCCTGGGAAGATACTAGACAACTTCTCTTTCAGAAAAGATTTCCTTTAGCTCAAATCTGCAGAGTTTCTCATTAAAGTTCTTGCAGCTGTGGGATTTGTTCCAGTACCTCTTACAAACACCCTTTTGCCTTCTAAAAGAAAGGTCAACATGGTCTTTATTAAAGGTCAGGCTAAAGGTTAACCTGGCCAACCCTGCATGAATACCGACAACCTCGTTTCTCTTAGCTTGGTGCAAATTTTCCCCAAAGCCTTCCTCTTCTATTCTCTAATGGTTTAAGGGGTTAATGCCAAATGTTTTGTTTCTCTATCTCTCAGTGTTTCCTTTCTTAAATCCTTAAAAGAGCCTGTCTTTAATTCTGATGTTTAAAACCTTGACCGGTAGCTATTTTCATTTGAGCTTTGCTCCTGCATGGATTTCTATATTGTTCCCTCCCAATGACGGAATCGAGGTTGCCATTCAGGTCAGAACACTGATCTTGAGTAATTTCTGTTCGTCCTGGCCTTTCCTCTGGAGCCCCAGACACTCCTGGGATGTGTTTGTTCTACTTCGTTCATTAGGTCCCTGCCAGGACTTCCACGGTCTGTTAATTTTGCTTGCATTATACTGCCTGCTTTTATGATTTGGTCTTGATTCAGGTTGTTATACCGATGCGACTTCCACCTTACTCAATTCTCTGTGCCAAAGCAGTCACCTTCATTTAAGCTTTCCGTGGACTTGCAAACACTGGGCTCGAATGAAATCTTATGCAGAAGTCCAGTGCGGAAAAGAGACACACCCAGAGCTGCTCTGGGGTGTGGTGGTGGTGGTGGAGATCCACAGCCTTCTCAGCCTCTTCGTCTCACGAGGGGACTCTGAGATCCCGAGGGATCCTCTGAGGAGCTGTACTCAAGCCACTCTAGTGTGTCAAAGCCACCCTCCCTTCTCAAGTCCTCTCCCCGGCCACATGCATGAGCCTCCCTTCCGTCTTTTATGTTTGCTCCACTTCCCTTTTTAACAACCATCATTTCTTACTTAATCTTTCACATTAATTTAATATCTTATTCTTTATGCTTCCTTGAGGGTCTTTGGCAGCTTTGGTTAATTTTTTTTTAAAGCTATTTACACTTAAGGATTGTAAAGAAGCCAGGAAAGAAGTGTTGGATTTTAAAAAATACACATATGGGTTTCTTTTTATTTATTAACAGCTTTTATACATTTTCAATATTATTCCTTAAAGCAGCTGTTTCTTTGGATTCTCTTTCACACCTGCCTGTCACTTCAGATTTCCATTTGTTAATTTACAAATCTGAATTAGAAGTGATAAAAAGAAAGCACAAGGTAATTTTACTGATTTTAAATCTGGACATATATCTGAGAGTCATTTAGAAGTTCTATGTATATTCAGCTAAGGTCACAGAGACAGCACTGGTTCATTCCCCATCCCCTATGTACTGTTTCTGAGGTGTTAGTACTACTATAATATTTGCCAAACTTATATTAGTTATGCTTGTATGTTTTTACTCCTAGATTGTGAAAATTCTGAAGGGAATATTTTTTCCTCTATCCATCATCAGTGGTATTGTGAAGGAAAAACCGGGCTGGTCTAACAAGATAACTCAGAAGTATAGGAATGTGAAGGAGAGGCTGGGCTGGGCTAACAAGGTAACTCACAAATCTAAGTATTGGAATACTGCTCTGAGTTCTGCTAGACTAACTTGTAAATCTAAGTTAATTAGTGTTGGTTTGCTGTTCATGTTTTTTGCTAGCCAGCTGGGTGTTCAAAGATACATATCTGGCTTTGGAATGTTGGTTTGCTGCCTCCCTGCCTCCACCTTTGTGATGATGATGCTGCTAAAGCTGTTCCATGCCTATTGGCCGAATACCCCAAGCTTGTACTTTACCCTATAAAACCTCATGCGCACGTCTTGGAGGTGCTCAGAGCTTCAGAGCAGAAGCCCCTCTGAGCCCGCCGGCGTAATACATCTGAGTACTCCAACCCTCCGAGTGGTGCTTGTTTCTTGACTGGCCTGTCGTTTCCGTAACAGTATAATGCAAGTGAATAACATATGCTTTGCTGGAAAAGGCATCATCTATTCATACTTTCAAAAAGTATTAAAATTAAAATTTAAAATTAAAAAGGTTAATGATCTTGGTGTTGCAGAAAACAGGATACAAACTGACTTAAAGAGAGAAAAGAGAATAGGGGTAATGTTCCTTTTCGTAGGAAGGAAAGAACATAATGTTCCCTGCTGGTCTCAAAGAGAGCGCATTTTCAGAGAAGTGGCTCTTCAGGGTAGTGAAATGGCAGAACGACAGGGCTGACAGTGGTACTGACAGCACTTCAGTGTGGCAAATACAAAAGGGGAAAACACCCAAATCAAACACACACAAGGGTGGCTTGGGATCACTACATGTAGCCATCCCTCGGTATCCGTGGGAAATTGTTCCAGGAGCCCCTGCAGATACCAAAGTACCGGATGCTTGAGTCCTGTATATAAAATGCTGTAGTCCAGTGGCCCTCTGCAACCCGGGTTTGCATCAGCAAATTCAACTAACCAGGGAGAGAAATGTCCATCAGCAGTTGGTTGAATCTGCAGATGTAAAACCCGGAAATAAAAAGGGCCAACTGTACATTTATTGGAAAAAATCCACATAAGTGGACTCATGGAGTTCAGCCTCTGTTGTTCAAAGATCAACTGTAATTGGAAGTCATTATCTCTAAGTTTAGCTTTGAGAGAAAGTATGGGAGAATGAACTTAGTCTCACTGGTGAGACTAAGCAGCAACATAGCACAGCAAAGGTGATGGTCCTCCTGCCAGGCCTGGGCACATGCAGACCCTTGTCTCCATCATATTCGATCTGAGTTGCCTCATCTGGGGTGGATTGCTAAGGGCCTGGGCAGTCACCTCTGACACATTCAGCAGTTAGCTGGCCAACATTATTGGGTTGGTGTTATTTGATGAGCTGGGCCAGGCTCTAAGTAAATCTCCACCGCACTCAGGTTATCCATTCATTTATTCCACGTGTATTTACTGAGACATTGAGGAATATCAAGGTGGATAACAGTCCTTGTCCTCAAGTTGGTCAAGGGCATAGCTCAGTATCTTGCAAGGGAATCACACTGAGACAATGATACTTAAGTGCTGACGTTTGCAATTCTATGATTGACCATTACTCCTTGCCTCCCGATGTATGAATAAGCCTCTTGCAATATACATGTTACTTGGGATCCCAGAGAAATGTCCTCCATAGAAATGGCCAACTGCCCTAATTATCCTAAAGTGACACCCATTAGTCAGCAAATGAAACCCATGCGTGGTCTTACTCTTGACTATAAGCTGACTATAAACTGTTAAATTAAACAAGAAAGCCATTAGACTGGTGTCTTCTGGCATAAGCTGCAAGGCATTAGAGCCACTAAAATCTAAGCCTGTAAGTGCTTCAAGGTTATGAAATCAACACCCTAAGGACAACCAATCACAAACAACCAACTAGGCTTTAAATTATAGCCAATTGAATAATTTCTCTTCTTTGTTTCTGCACTTTCCCCATGTAAGTCTTCCCCCTGGCCCCATGGGTGAAGAACTCCTAACCACTTCCTGTTTGGTGCTGATTTGAATGTACTTTGGTCCAAATAAACTCTTAAAATTTTTAATATGCCTCAGTTTATCTTTTAACAAAGCATATAGCGAGGAGTCTCCAAATATTTGCGCAAGCCATCCAAAACAAACAAACACAAAGCAAAGAGAAAAAATAAATCCAGAGAAAATAGAGAAGATTAAAACAAACAAACCCCACTAAGTAGAGCTGGTATCTTCCCAGAGGTAAGAGAGGATATTGTATTCATAAAGCAAGAAATGCCAAGAACAAGGAACAAACAGAGAATAAAAAGAACTCTTCGAAATTAAAAATAAGAGAGCCAAAATAAATTCAATTGAAAGATAGGGAGATGAAGAAACCTCAAAGAAAGGAGACTGAAGAAAAAAAAAAAACAAAAACAAACAAACAAAAAAACCAGGGATAGAAAACAAGAAAGATGAGAGGGGTGGTTAATCTACCCACAAGGTACAATTTCCAACTAACAGGAATTCCAGGGAGATAAAACAGTAGGAAATTATCCAAAAATAGTGGAAAATGTTCCGGAAGTAAAAGGAGAGACTATTCAGCACAATGAATAAAATATAAAATGCCCACACCAAGAGACATATCATTATAAAATTTTGTAACACCAGGAATAAAAGCTTCTGGTAAAAAAATAATAATAATAGTAAAGGCTCTACACATAGAGGAGATGAGAAGAAATAAGAATTAAAATAGAACACAGTATCTTTTGGTTGAAGATGACATACTGAGCAGTTGAGTTTATCACCTCGTATTCTTGGAAACTCAGTGAAATGATAGGGAAGAAGAATTAAAGTGAATAAAGTCATTAAATTGCTGTGAATTGAAAAGGAAGTGGGCACCCGTATTCTTCAACTGGGAAGACCAGGAGGATGGGAAATGAAGAGGGTAATACAAAAGAGCAGGGAAGGAACCTCATCCCAAGCACATGGTAGAGAGTTCTTGCCTCCAGGGTCAGCAGACACAAAGGACAAATATGGGATGAAGAGCAGATGTTGATGGGAATCATGGAAAAACATCAATCATCAGCTTCCCTTGCCCATGCCAGTGATGGTGGCATTTGCTCCCAGGCTGAAATCTGAGAAACATTCTCTAAATAATTAGACTAGAAGGATTTCAGGCTCCTCCAGTGGTGACTGAGATCTCAAAGTAGAGAGAACCATCCTCATCTGGAAATTTTGGGGAAGAAAGTGTATCTGCCCATTCCTAACCTGTGCATATGTTAGTGAAAGCTTTGAGTGAAGTCGGCCGTTGGATGTGCTCATCAGCCACCCCTCCCTCGCCTCAAACACACATGCACACACATGCACAACTACAGATAGACACCCACAGTATAGTCAGCCCTCCCACTCAGGAGAAAGGTCAGTAAAGATAGAGAAAATCATGCCAACTACCTAAATGAATGAACCCAGTGTCTCATTATCAAATATAAACAGGTAACTAGCAATACAAGGAAGAGCTACTGCACAAAGTGGAAAAACTGAGGGCAACACACAAAATGACGGATCCTCTCATCAATCAGGGCTTTGAGCTGCAGAGCACAGCATCCACTCCACCTGAATTTATTCATGTATTCAGTGGATACTCAAAGACCTACTATAAAAGGGGCACTATTCTAGGTATTGGGGGTATAGCAATGAACAAAACAGGCAAAGGCCCCTCCTTGCAGTCAGGTGGGTCCAGGCCTTCTGGGTGAAGAACAGCAAGCAGAAAGGCCCTGAGATGGGAACAGGGATTGTATGTTCAAGGGACAGCAGGGCCCCTGTCCGGCTTGGAAAGAGAACAAAGGGAAGAGCAGCAGGAGGTCAGGTCGGACCACACAGGGCCTTTCAAGTCATTGCAAAGAATTTTGTCTTTGCTATGAGGGAGATTAAGACCTATAAAATGGATTACTTTGACTCCACATTGAAAACAGACTCTAGAAGGATAAAGGCAGAAGAAGGGAGACCAGTGAGGACACTACTGCAATAACCCACATCAGAGATGGTAGTGCTTTGGTCCAGGGTGGTGGTGGTGGAGGTGATGAGAAGTGGTCAGATTTTAGAAATATTGTGAAGATAGAACTGATAGGATTTGCTGACGGCTTGGCTATTAGTTATGAGAGAAAAAGAGAAGTCAAGGATAATACCACTTTTTTACCTCAGCACTGAAAGGATAGGGTAGCCATTTATTGAGATGGGGGAAGACTGTGAGAGGAGGAGCGTGTTGGCGGCAGGGCCTGGTTTTAGACCTACGTATTAGTGAGCTATTGCTGCATAGCATATTATCCCAAAATGTAGTGGCTGAGAAACACCAAACATCTATTATCTCACAGTTTCTGTGAGCCAGAAATCAGATACACTTTAGCTGGGTCCCTCAGCTCAAGGTGTCTCATGATGTGGCAGTCAAGCTCATGGGCTAAGGCCCCATTTGAAAGCTCAACTGAGAGGGGATCTGCTTCCCAGCTGACTCATGTGGTTTTTGGCAGGCCCTGGCCTCTCACCACGTAGGCCTCTCTGCAGGGCTGCCTTATGACATGATAGTTGGCTTTCCCAAGGGTGAAGAATGATCCAAGAGAGAGCTAGAAAGAGTGACTGCCCAAGTTGGAAGCCACAGTCTAACATAAAGTGTGCCAAACTAAGCATTATACAGGTCTCAGAAGGAAAAAGAGCAAAGAGGATTGAAAAGGTATTTGAAGAAATCATGACTGAATCAAGAAGAAATAGACCACTTGAACAGACTGATCACTAAAAAGGAAATAGAATTAGCAATAAAAAAAACCTTCCTACAAACAAAAGTCCAGGATAAATGGCTTCACTGGGGAATTCTACCAAACATACAAAGAACTCATATCCGTCCTTCTCAAACTCTTCCAAAAGACTGAAAACTCATTCTATGAAGCCACCATCACCCTGATAACAAAATCACACAAGACACTACCAAAAAAGAAAATTACAGGCCAATATTACTGATGAACATAGATGCAAAAATCCTCAACAAAATATTAGTAAACAGAATCCAACAGCACATAAGAAAAGATCACACACCATGATCAAGTTGGATTCACCCCAGGGACACAAGGACAGTTCAACATATGCAAATCAATCAATGTGATACACCACATCAACAAAAGAAAGGACGAAAATCACATGATCATCTTAACAGATGCAGAAAAAGCATTTGATAAAATTCAACACCCATTTATGATAAAAACTCTAACCAAAGTGGGAATAGAGGGAACATATCTCAACATAATAACAGCTATTTATGACAAACCCACAGCCAGCACAGTACTCAACGGTGAAAAGCTGAAAGCCTTCCCGTTAAAATCTGGAACAAGACAAGATGCCCACTCTCACCACTTCTATTCAACAGTCTTGGAAGTCCTAATGCCAGCAATCAGGCAAGAGAGAGAAATAAAAGGGATCTAAATTGGAAGAGAAAAGGTAAAACTGTCACCATATGCAGATTACATGATACTATATACAGAAAACCCTAAAAGCTCCACACAAAACCTACTAGAGCTGATAAAACAATTTGGCAAGGTAGCAGGATACAAGATTAACATTAAAAAATCTGTTGCATTTCTTTACACTAACAATGAATTAGCAGGAAAAGAAAGTAAAAAAAAAAAATCCCTTTTAAAATTGCATCCAAAACAGTAAAATACTTAGGAATATATCTGACCAAGGAGGTGAAAGACTTACGTATGGGGAACTACAAAACATGGATTAAGAAAATTAAAGATGATGTGAAGATATAGAAGGATATCCCATGATCTTGGACTGGAAGAATCAATATTGCTAAAATGGCCATACTAACCAAAGAAATCTACAGATTTAATGTGAACCCTATCAAATTATCCAGGACATTTTTCCACAGAACTAGAACAATTAACCCTAAAATTTATATGGAATCACAAAAGACTCAGAATTACCAAAGCAGTATTGAAGAAAAAGAACAAAGCTAGAGGAATAACCCTCCCAGACTGCAGACATCAAAACTGTGGTATTGGCATAAAAACAGATATATGGATCAATGAAACAGAATAGAGAGCCCAGAAATAAATCCACAGATCTACATTCAATTAATCTCCAAAAAAGCAGGCAAGAATATACAATGAAACAAAGACAGTCTCTTCAGCCAAGGGTGCTGGGAAAACTGGACAGCAGCATGTAAATCAATGAAATGAGAATACTCCCTCACTCCATACACAAAAATAAACTCAAAATGGCTTAAAGACTTAAATATAAGACAACACATGATAAACTTCCTAGAAACAAACATAGGCAATACATTCTCTGACATAAATCTTAGCAATGTTCTCCCAGGGCAGTCTACCCAGGCAATAGAAATAAAAGCAAAAATTAACAAATGAGACCTAATTAAACTTATAAGCTTTTGCACAGCAAAGGAAATCATAGCAAAACAAAAAGACAACCTATAGAATGGGAGAAAACATTTGCAAATGATCAGACTGATAAGGGCTTAATTTCCAGAATATATAAACAGCTCATACAACTTAATAAGAAAAAAACAAACAACCCAATCCGAAAATGGGCAGAAGATCTAAACAAGCAACTCTCCAATGAATACATACAAATGGCCAATTGGCACATGAAAAAATGCTCAATATTGCTAATTATCAGAGAAATGCAAATCAAAACTACAATGAAATTTCACCTCACACCAGTCAGAATGGCCATCATTCGAAAGTTTACAAATGATAAATGCTGGAAAGGGTGTGGAGAAAAGGGAACCCTCCCACACTGTTGGTGGAAATGTAGTTCGGTGCAGTCGTTATGGAAAACAGTATGGAGGTTCCTCAAAAGACTAAAAATAGACCTATCATATGATCCACCAATCTCACTTCTGGGCATATATCCAGAGAGAACCTTAATTAAAAAAGATACCTCAATGTTCATAGCAGCACTATTTACAATAGCCAAGACATGGAAACAACCTAAATGTCCATCAACAGATGACTAGATAAAAAGTTGTGATATATTTATACAATGGAATAATACTCAGCCATTAAAAAGAATAAAATCATGCCATCTGCAGCAACATGGATGGACCTGGAGATTGTCATTCTAAGTGAAGTAAGCCAGAAAGAGAAAGAGAAATACCATATGGTATCACTTACGTGTGGAATCTAAGTAAAAAAGACAAATGATCTTGTTTACAAAACAGAAACAAGAGTCACAGACATAGGAAACAAACTTATGGTTACCAGAGGGGGAAGGGGGTGAGAGGGGATAAATTGGGAGTTCAAGAATTGCAGATACTAAGTAATATATATATATATAACTGATATATAATATATATAGTAGATAAACAGTAAGTTTATACTGTATAGCACAGGGAACTATATTCACTATCTTGTAGTAACTTATGGTGAAAAGCAATATGAGAACAAATATATGTATGTTCATGTATGGCTGGGGCATTATGCTGTATACCAGAAATTTACACATTGTAAACTGACTATACTTCAATAAAAATATATATATACAAACAAAAAAAGAAGTGAGTCAGTATGCTCAGCCTTCCCACATTCAAAGAAAGGATTACACAAGGGCATGAATACCAGGAAGTGGGGTTCATTGGATGTCCATGTGGCAAGGTTATGTGGGCAGTTTGAAAAAAATCTGGAATTTGGGGGAAGTCCAGCTAGAGAGTCATCACCAGGAAAAGTATTTGTTACTGGGTATTAGGCATCTTAGAAAATCTTTGAAAGGATAGGCAGAATCAATCCTCAGTCTCCAGAAACATCTCCCAGAACCATACTGCAGAACCAGTCTGGCAAAGGATCTACTGTGGTCCCTGCTGCTACAGATCTCTGAGAAAGTTTGCCTCTGCGTCCTGTCAGTGCAAAATATATGCCAGGTGTCCTAGCAGTCTCTGCATGTAAACAACTTTAGAATCAAAGTTCTCAAAGAAACATATTTTGATTGACAGAACCCAAACCTATGTCCTAGTTACAAGCAGTTGCAAATGTGATTTTTAAAATACATCCTTTATGGGAGGAAAACATTAATATCATGGAGAAGTATTAAAATATAGAGTGCTCAAAAGATGTAAGGCATCTTACAAAGGACCACTGTCCTCACATTCTGAAGGAACCAAGATAATTTAGCAGAAATTGGGGATCATAAAACAAATCTAACTAAAAGCCACAAACAGATATGGATAGATATTAATCATGTCCATTAAAAACTCCAAAAAGAAGCAAAGAACAAGAAATAGTTTGTGATAGTTAAAGATGTAGATACAGAAATTAAGAATGTAAATTAGGTGGAAGAAACAGATGTGAGAATCTTCCAAAGTATAGAACAAAAAGAAATGGAAAATCTGAAGAAAAAAGATAAGAAACACATAATCTTAATCTAAAAGGGCCCACATTTAACCAAGACATCTTAGAAAGAAAAGAGGGCATGAAATTATTTTTTTAATGTTTTTTAATTACCAGAACTAAAGGGAGATACTTGAACAGTTCTTCTGAGTACCAAATTCATTGAGTGCAAAAGGACCCACAGTTTTAGTATCATGAAATTTCAGAATACCCAGAATATAAAGATGTTAATGACGATGAAACTGATTCAAAAAAAAGCTAGTATTTTTATACTGCTTACTGTGTGTGAGCAGCTGTTTCAACTTTATACATATTACATTATTCAATCCTCAAAATAATCCTATGAGTTAGCTACTACTATTATTATTATTAGCATTTTTCAGATGAAAAAACGGAGGAATTTACCCAAAGATACAGAACTAGCAGGTGGCAGACCTGGGATTCAAACCAGCAGTCAGTCTTAGTACTCCTGACCACTACTTCCTTTTTCAGTGACACCAAATTCTAGAGGGCAGGGAAATGCCTTCAACATTTTGAAGGAAAATGACTTTAATTTTAAAATTAACCAAAACATTCATCAGATATTAGGGGAGCATAATATATGTCCTGATACGCAAAAAATCATCTATTCCCAAACCCATTTTCAGACATGCAAGAACTCGGATAAGTAAAAACACATTTTCAGACATGCAAAACACTGTATACTTTTTCTGAAAAAGTAACTTAAGGATCTAGTGCGACAAAAGGAAAAATATATCAAAGACAATGACATGAGCTCTAAAAACAATGAAACTAAAGAGGGTAACAAAAAGCTATCCCAGCATAACTACTATGCAAATTACCTAGAAATAAGTCAATGTATATTCATAGCCTCAGGATATATTGAACACCTGGAAGGTATTAGTTATAGGGTAAAAAATTTTCCCCTTACAACAAAAAACAGACTTTTAAAAATGCCAGGGGTACAAAATCGTACAAGAATATTAACTCCAAAAGCAAAACAAACTACACATAGCACTTTTCAAAGTACTTGACAGAGTTTGAGGGATGAGAATGGATTTGACTTTGACTCTTGGAATATCCTTGTTGACATGAAATTTGATTTTTCTGCGCATCCAACCTGCCCTGTTTCTTCATTAAACAATGTTTATTTAAATGTAATTTTCTAAACTATCTTCCATTAAGATAAACTGACAAAATAACACAGCTAACTGGACATGGAAAGAAAAGAGAAGTAAAGAAATACGCAGGCATGCAAATTCCTCTACTGTGCATGTTAGTAAAGAAACAATATCTAAAGAGCATGGCTCAAGAAACAAGTTTAAACATATCACTTAAAGTTATCAAAGTAACCAAAATAAGACGCAGTCTTTAAAAATAGAACTAACAAGAGCAGGAGGAGGGTGTCAGAAAAGGAGACAGTAGAAGTGAATTAAATTCCGCGTTTTTCACGCTGGTAATTCGTAGACATTGCTTAAAACCCAGGAACCGCGGCGCCGAGGCGTCAACGACCACGCGGGTAGCGCGCCGGAGGCAGCCGTGAGGAGACGCAGAGACTGCGACAGGCTTACCTGGGAGCAGGACGGCTGCAGAGGCGAGCTAGACTATCTCCGTCTTGTCTGAGTTTCAATTTCCAGATACACGTTGAAAGAAATCCAAAAAGGCGGATGCTTTCCTCAAAAAGTGGAGGCGGCCTGGAGGCACGGCCGCGCGGCCCCCCTGGGCGCCCGCCATCTTGCTCCCGCTTCCGCGCCTGCTCAGGTGCGGGCTCGGCTCCAGGCGCAGGTGCTTCCGTTTGGAGCCAATTGACCTCCCGCCTCCTGGACCTTTGGCAGCGCGTGGATTGGCCCAGAGAGGGGCCGCGGGTAGAATCTGACGCCGTTTCTCAAGAGACTCCAGCTGCCGCGGCCCGAAGCGCCTTGGGCATCCGAGGAGCTCAGGAGGGATGGGCCGCACTGGCCCGGGAACGGGGCCCTGCTCGGGCCGCTCCAGGTTCTGCAGTTTTGGGGCGCCTGGAGAGTGGACAGCGGGCTGTCAGGGCAGCAGGAACACCCCCCCCCCAAGTGTATCTTGAGCTTCGAGCATGAACTGGGAGGTACTGAGCTGAAGAGCTTGAATTATGTCGAAAAGGACCACCCCCCAACCCCGGGGCCACCTAGACATCACAGGGTGAGACTCGGAGAGGGAGCTGGAGGTTCTGTGATATGCAAACGGAGTGACACGCAGGAGACATTTAAGTCCTGCAAACATATTGGAAATACCCGAGACCTTGTTTGTACTCACAGGTTGGTGAGGTCTAGGGAAACTTGAATTATATTTACCCAGCTTTCAAATCATCATCATCATTCTATTCTGCAGAAACTCAGTGTAATATTAAACGTATTTTATCTCACCTTTTTGGATGCAGAATGTGTTGTCTGTGTCCTGATCCAGCCTCCCAGTGCTGGCCTTGCTCTCCACGTATTGTCTCCAATCCAGCAGCTGCGGCGGCGGCCCCTGAGAACTGTAGAAACACACAATGCAGCCTCGCCCCAAGCCTTCCCCAACCAGAAACTGCAGTGCAGCAAAAGGTCTCCCACCCCGAACTCCTCATGACTCATGAAAACATCAAAGCCTGAGAAGCCCTGCTCTGAAAGAGTAGTTCTTAACCTGCCTGTACTTTAGAATCACCTGGACAACTGAAAAAAATTCGGATGCCTGGGCCCCACCTCAAAGCAATTAAATCAGAATCCCGGGGAGTGGAGCCAGATGGCAGTGTTTTATAAAAGCTTCCCCAGGTGATTCTAGTGGTCAGCTCCTGTTGAAAACCTTTGCTCAAAGGGTCAGCCTGACTGAATTTAAGGGATGCCTTTACCGTGGCTGCCCTCCTTACAGATTCAGATATGCTTCCCTCTCCTTCTCTCTGCCATGGACTTGCCTACTTTGGGCTCCTTCTTTCTTAATAAATGATCCTTTGTCCAGTGCCAGTCGGGAGTCAACCATGGAGGAAGATAAGGAGAAGTGAGCTCAGGTGATTAAATGAAGAGTGAGGAGGTCAGCCCTAATACCAGTAAAAGCTTGTGTCAAACTGAAGTGAAGGAGGGAGAATTATGAAGGACCTTGATGGCTGGGCAGAAAAGTTTATTTAACGTGGTGGGGCGGGGGAAGAGAGCCATTGACGATTGGAGAGAGGTGGAGAGAAAGGTCTGATGAGAGTTTAGTTTGGTAAACTGAATCTGTATCTGAAAATACATCTTTACCCATTTCAAACCAAAAATTGAGATGATAGTCACTTAGGTATTCTTCTGATAACCACCTACCAAGGTGTTTCTCATACCAATCTGCTCTGGGGCCGATAATGAAATCCAGTAAACCCTTGCTAATTACATTCTCCAGTGAATTGTAAGACTGCCTTATCCACAGTCCAGAGATTTGTGTCATCAATAACTGTGTTAAATATCCTCAATTCCTTACATTTGGGGTTTAATTTTGGTGTTAATTGTACCAATTAACTCACACAGCATAGTTTTACATACCTGCAGGACAGTTAGTGTGCTGATTCCTCTGAGGACACTATCCACGTTTCTCTGGCCCTGAAATTAATCAGCCTTCTGGATAAATAACCGAAAAGTCGAAATTTCTTCCTCATGTGAAACACTCCATAATATCTTTGAATTAAAACTCAGAATCAACCTTACTGGTGTGGCCCTATCACAAATGTGGCTGAAAGATAGATTAAAGAAAGTGAATAGGCTTCCATCCTTCAGATCTCCTTGAAGAAGGACATTTGTCATTTGAGCTAGCAGTTTTAGGAGCCAAGGTCTTCTCCAGCTAATCAAATCATCTCCATCTACTAGTACTTACTCCTCCCTGCCTGGGCTGTATTATAGTTTCCTTGTATTAACTTACCAGGAAAATTGGTAAACCCAAGTGGCGTGTTTCTCCCTAATCTCTGGGTTGGGTGGGGCAGTGGAAGACAATTTACAATAAAATCAAACTGCATATTTTTTTCACTTATATTGTGAGAATTTCCCCCCATGACATTAAATGCTTTTGGAAAATATGATTGTACATGATATAGTTTACATATATTTTGCAAATTACATACCATAACTTTTTAAACCATTCCTCTACTGTTGGACATTCAGTTTGTTGGACAACTTTTATTCATCAATAACTGCCATGAATTTTCTCCTGTGTAAATCTTTGACTCCTTAACAGATTATTTACTATGAACTGCAAGTACCTTGTTTCTCCTTAGCATTCTCCTCAGTGCTAACAGTAGGCGTGGTTTCACATATGGCGCTTAATAAAAACACGTTAACTCCACTCGTGGTCTAGATCAACTTGCATTGGGGCCCTATTAAAACTATCTCTTTAAGAAAGAAAAATACCATATGATATAGTTTATTTGAGGAATCAGAAATAAAGGACACAAATGAACTTATCTACAAAACAGAAACAGGCTCACAGACTTAGAAAACAAACTTATGGTTCAGAGGGAAAGGGGATGGGAAGGGATAAATCAGGAATTTGAAATTTGCGCCTCCTGGGGAGTGATAGAAATGTTAGCTATCTTGATTGTGTGGTGGTTTCATGGGTGGTATCAAAATTTATCAAATTGTATATCTGAAATATATGTAGTTTACTATACAGGCATCATGCCATAATAAAAGTGTTTTAAGAAACTGTCTCTTTAATATTAAGCTATACAGAATCACAAGATTGTGGCAAATCCAATTATCATCTATCATGAGTTGTTCACTCTATAAATAGACATCTTACATTTTGTTATATTCAACTTCTGAAATGTAGCAGACACCATTAAAGCACTAGAAAATCAAAGCACAAGTAATAATTCTTTTAAAAAAACACTTTCCAACATGTATATATCATGCATATTTATTCATCTGCTGCAGCAGCAAAACTCCCTATTCAAGTGATGTCCTTTCAAGAGGAACTATTTAACAAACCTTAGGCAGTACTGGATTTAAGCTACCTTCCTGGTGCCTTATATGATGTATGCCGTCATATACAATGTATACCATCATATGCAAATTATAGCATCAAGTCCCGATTTGACTGTCGGATGCAAACATCACACGCATGCACATGTACGCAAGCACACACACTCATATTCTGTGTATGGCAGTAATGTCCCAAGACTAACGTCCCAGGACTGATATGACTATCAACTGTTGAGTCATCAAGAGAAACAGAACACCAAGACAGAGGAAACCTACATCCCAAAGCTATTTAACTACTGCCTTTGGGGAAAAACAGAGTAACAAAAATACAAAACACTTCCAGAAATCATCTTTAAAATGTTTAGTTTTCCCAACATCATGAAGTAGACTGAACCCAAATAGGATTTAAGTATCTATCCAGCTCTGGGCCCAGAGTTGCTCACGGAATACAGGTTAACTTCACAAAGATTTAGACTGAGTCCATTTACTTCTGATATATTGTGGGGTTTTATTGTTGTTGTTGTTTGTTATTTTTGTTTGTTTTGGTGGAGAAGTACTAGGGCTTGAACCCAGGGCCTCGAGCATGCACTCTACCACTGAGCTATACCCTCCCCCAATTTACTTTTCATCCCTGCAGGGGTTCTGGAATTGTTTCCATTCTCTGTGGTTTTACCTGATAGCAGCTCATTTTACATGAGGGGAAAAGAGATTCAGTCATATTCAATCTAAGGGCATCCTTAATCTAAGGGTATCCTGCTTCCTAAGCAATCTAGGGACAACTGGAGATTTACCATTTCAAAAATCATCCAAGTACTTTCTGTGTATATATGTAGGCTATATTTAGGCTCTCATTATCTCTTTGTGTTATGTAACTTGACTTTGCAACTTTTACTTCTGAAAGTGCCTGGTTACAGTCATGTATAACATACTTAGCAAAGGCTGTTTCCTGGCCTATTCCCAGCAGTTACAAAAGAAACTTTCAGGCCACCTTCCCTATGATGTGCAGATGGGTTTGGTGTGCACCCCAGAGATGACAGTCGTCCCCTCTGCCCTCTCTGTTAGAGCCAGAAGAGGCAATCCAGTCACCTTGTGATCCCTGACCTTACCTGGCCTTAGCTGATTGGACACCAGACCCAAGATGACTCAAGCAGATTTTCTGCCCCAAGGACTTGGAGACAGCGACTCTGTGACTGAGTTGGCTAGCTGTATGTGTTTCTCTTTCTTGTGTTCTCCAAATAGCTTCCAGCCCTTCAGCTTTCTGAGTCGTGTGCTCCTTTAATATCCAAATAAAATGTAGTGAGTGCTGTGATGGAGACACATGCCATGTGTTCAACCAAATTTCATTTCCTTTTTCTCTTCTTGGGCACACATTTCCCAGCCTCCTTTACAGTGAAGTTGGGGCCATGGGAAGAAGTGATGTCAGCCAATTCCATGTCTGGTCCTTAAAAATGCAGTTCCCCAGCTTTCTCCTTCTCTTCTGTAGTGACCTTAGATGCCATGTGTTCAAGATGGTGACGAGCCTCATGTCCTACACCAGGCTAAAATGTTTATGGTGTGAAGCCACTGAGATTTCAGAGTTTATTTGTTATCCCATCCTAGCCTAGCCTTTCTTGAAGAATACAAGCCTCACTTCACATATGGTGACAATCCCCAAACCTCTAGAAGTAGTTCTGAAAATTTCCAAGAACGCGCGAGGGCTTTAATTCTCCTAGTCCTCTTTGTCTGAATTCCTGTAACTGTTGAATTCTTGATGCCTCTTGAGCCACTGTTCTTGCTTTGTATTCCCTTCCCTCCTGACCTGGAAGGGCTCTTTTTCTGTTGCTATAAAGCTGTTGTATGTTAGTCTTTTTACTAAAAACTTTGAGACAATGGACCAAAACAACATCACAGTACAGAACAGGAGACAATTTCAAATTAACCATTAGACATAATAAAAGTCAATGGCTATCTCATGGGGCACAGGTTAACAATTTTGATACTGCAATACACATGTGTTGGAGTTGGACAATTAAGTAAGTAGATGGCAAATGGTTGAGCCAGGCTTCTCTAGTTGGGAGTGGGAGTTTATAGTAAGCAAGGGGAAGAGGCTAGGATAATCCATGTGGTAATGGATTAGAGTTGGAGACATCAGTATAGATTCATGTTTATCTTGAAATGAGAGAGATGGTTACATATAGAAATATTTACAGGTAGGTATGTATGCATAGGTTAACAAACATGCATATATTTCCTTGTTCTCTGAGCTGAGAGGGCTGCTCCCCAGCAGCAAGGAACACACATAGCACCCAGATCTTTGTTTCTAATACCATTCTCTAATAAAAGGAACCAGGGCTCCTTGGAGAAACTGCTGATTCTAGGACTGGGGCAGGAAACATACAAGATGAGCCCTAAATTTCTAGTCACAAGGGAAAAAAATTGTAACTGTGTATGGTTACAGATGGTAACTAGACTTATTGGGGTGATCATTTTGCAATGTATATGTATATGGAATCATTATGTTGTACACCTGAAATGAATAGAATGCCATGTGTCAAATGTATCTCAATACAAATTTTTAAATTTAAATTTTGAAAAATGAAGAGGCAATTCCTCCAGTATTTGTAAAATACATAACTCATAGAGAATTTCAATATGAAGAATTCCTACTACTCAGAAGACAAACAACACAGTAAGTTTAAGATATTCGTGCTATAGTATGCTCAGGAAAGGTGATATGGTCTCTAGAGTAGAAAGACATTCTAACATCTCTTAGGACACCCAAAGTTAGTGTTTGTTCCATCACAGCAAAATGCTTCTTTTCTAAGACCAAGATGAAATAATACAAGGGTAGAGTGGAAGACGTTCTCCTTTCCAGACACCGTATGTACATAAAATATGGGAGAGAATTAGTCCTGGAAAAATCTAAATGCAGTAAAAAAGTTTTCCCCTATTTTCTGGAGTCTTGAGATAACACTCTACAAATACTGAGGACATATACATTAAAAATCCATATCAAACTCTTATTAATTCAGAGCATTATGGGGGAAAAAAAGGGATAAGCCAGGAGCATGTTACAGTGCCAGAAAGTAGGAAAGTGCACAAAATCAAGAAACAAAACACAAAACTCAAATAATGGGATGTGTCAAAGCAATACAGGGGCCAACTGAAAAGGAAAGAACTCCTAATGGCCAGAGCTGGCCAACATTTGAGCAACAAAATAAACAAAGTAGTACTGGATTATAACCCAAAGCATAAATAGCCATGAGTCTATACTGACATAAATAAATGACTGAATAAATAAATGGGAGGCACAGACAAATATCTCATGCAGAAAAATTCTCTTTCCAGCAATGCCCAGTGACCTTGCCTGTCACCACCAGAAATGCACATTAGGGAGTCTCTCGAACAGGCTTCTTCCTCTGGCGTCCCCCCAACACAGTTGATGCATCTTTCTTTTTTTTTAATCAGGTTGACCTTCTTCATGTGCTCTGTCATTCTGATGAGCTCAGAATTCTCCCAACTCTTTCCTGAGCTATTGTGGTTCCCCGGTCGCAGCTCTCAGAGAAAACATGCACCAGGGAGTGGGACTTGCAAAGGCATTAGGAGAAGTCAGAGGAAGCTGTGGAGGTGGAGGGGGACAGCTCTTGGTGAGGCGGCTTTAAATTTTTTTCCATTTTTGTCTATCATTTTTCTGGACTTGGTGAGAAGGAACGAGATTTCAGGGTTGGCCATGCTGCCATCTTGAAACTGGTCTGTCCTCTAAAATGTGCAAACAGTAGAGCTGTTCCTTTCTTTTCTTTTCTCTTTACTAGCATTTTCTCCTTCCTATAATCAGCCAAACGCCCCCTGCAGAAACACTGTATATGGATTGGCAATTTAGTTCCCCAAAGTTCAGTTGTAACTCTGCAGATGTTTCAAATTTAAAACTATTTTTTTCCATCTCTGGTTTCTCAAAGATTCTTTGACCCTACAATTAAAAAAGGAAAAACAAATAACTACCAAATGAACGCACTAAAGACCATACCTCTTGACTCAGTATTGTTAACTGTCTATATAATGTTAATCACCAACCCCTGAGTTCAGGAGAGCAGACAGTGTGTGCGCACCCCCGGGAGCTGATGCGCAGTCCCCTCAAAGACGGCTCTCCTGCACTTGAGTGGGTATCTCATGTGACCCTGATTTTCTCACAGATGTTTCATGCTGTAATTCTTGATTCTACAGTTGTTAATCTTACAGAAATAATTTAGCAGAAGGCAGAAAAGCTAGTATTTATTAAGTACATCCTACCTGCCTACTATTTTGTTCCACGTACTTTATCTCATCTAATGTTCCCAACCACCTCATGAGGTAGGAATTACTACCCACTTCTTATAAATGAGAAACCTGAGTCTTGGAGATTAAATGAACTGCCCAAGATTGAGCTCCTTATTAAGCGGCAGAGGCAGGATTCAAATCCAAAGCCCATGTCTTTAGAACCCACCAAACTGAGAATTGGATACATTTAAGTGAAAACATTGTGGAAAACATGTTCTCCCGATAATTACTATTCATTCAGCCCTTATAATATACATACTTTCTCTCTAATCTTTGTGAAATCTGTAAGTAGGTATCATTGCTGTTTTATAGAGAAGGAAACTCATCCTTCAAGGTGTTGATTTGCCTGCAGTCAGTCTCATGGTCAGACAAGGAACTGGTTCCATACAAGGGTGGGACTGAGGTTGGAACCCAGGTCCATGTTGTTTCAGAGATGTGCTTTTTTTTGGTAGATCAGCTGGATCTGGTGAACTCACTGAGAGTGACTGTTTATTGAGGTCTAATTATATGCCAGGCACTAAATGGAAGAAATTTTTACATATTGAGGTATGGAGAAGTCATTCTGGCTTATACATGATTTAACTTGAATTTTATGCTAAGACAGCCTGCTTATAGCCCAACAAACAAACATTGTGCATCTGCTTTAATTATTAAAGAAAAGGGTGCATTGGCCAGAAGTAAAGAATGTCGATGTTCATAGTGAAGATTAAATACCTCCCTTCCGGGGACACCAATGCTGCTCCACTTTTGATGGTAAGACTCCTTTCCCAGGTGCCTAGGCCATACTGACGTGCTGTGTACGTACTGATTTTTTTTTTTTAAACGATGAAGGGTGTCTACTGATATTATCATCATCTGATTGATTGATTTTCCATTTCTACTCTAAAATATAGACCCCACACAGATTTTAGGGGAGTCATTTATCAATGTACCCCCAGCTTCTAGAATAATGCCCAGCATAAAAGAACTGCTTAGTAGATAACTGAGTTACACTAAATCAATAGGCTAGGTAGATTCAAGTATTTGTTGAATTAAATTGCATTAAAAGGTTAGGATCTGTAATGTGTCTGACTGACACACAGCTAGGAAGCGGCAAAGCCAGAAAGTGAGCTCTGCTTATTCCAGCACGTGTTTATACAGAGGAAACCCAGGGAACAGGAAGGAAGAAGATCTCAGTACGTCGGCGATATAGCCCAGGGGTCAAAGAAGACAGGGGAAGGGAAAGGGTTTCGGCTGACAGGTGCTGAGCAGAGAGGAAAGAGTGAGGAAGAGGAGGCAGGAGCAGCTACTGCACAGAGAGCTGGCAATTGGAGAGGAGAGTGGACAGTGTTAGTGGAGGCTCCTCCCTCTAGGGGAGGCTTTGGCATAACAGGGAGCGGAGAGTGAGATCCTGATGCTGAAGAAAAACAGGTAAGGGGGAGATGTGGCAGAAGAGGCATAGGTGAAAGGGTCAGCTTTCAACAAGGCGGGATGTCAGGCAGGAAAAAAGATGAATGGGTAGCACGTCCTGGAGGCCTCAACCTTCTCCTTGTGGGGGAATGTAAAGAACACCTGCTGAGAAGTGGGGGTGGAGAAGGGGGGCAGGGAGAAGGCTGGAGAGGGAGGAGGTCGGGAAGTGTCTAAGGGCAAGCTTGTGCAGATGGACAACATAGGTTTGTAATAAACCAGGTCTGAAGAGTTGGTGCCAATCCCCAGAAGTTCGGTGAGGCTTGGGAGAAGCACCAGAAAAGGCTGCCTGCGGGAACTGCCCAGAGTTGGCAGCCTGTGACAGTATGACGTCGTAGCCTGAACGGCTGGTGACAGGGAGGGAACTGCTCCCCTCTTCCGGGCCCACATTTATGTGTTATTTCTTCTTATAATACCCCATCATCATTAAGTATGAAAGCAGTCCACTTCTGCAGAATATCTTTCCTCACCTGCAAGAATAAAAAAGAGATTCCCATTTTAAAAATACATTAGGTGATCATTACTAAACAGAACAAAATCAATCTTTTTTTTTAAGAGTCTGAACCATGGTTAATTGCTAATTAGAGTTGGGGACCTGTTGTCTAGAAAAGTAATAATTAGAACAGATTTCAAAAAGTAAATATACAAGCAACATGTTCATTATTGAAAATCTGGACAATACAGAGAATTTTAAGAAGAAAAAAGTATCTGTAGTCACATGATCCAGAGGAAAAAGCATTTTTAATATTTTGATGATTTTTAAAGCTGGAATCACCCCGTTGATTATTCTGTACACCATGCTTGTCACACACTGTCAGGAATGTTTTCTAACTCATCAAAGAATTTTAAAACTATGAATTCACTAACTGTGTCATACATTTTATAGATATACTACATTTAATTTTTTTTAACTTTCAGCCTGTTTCCAAGTGAAAAATTTCAAGTTGAAAATTGCTGCAAGGTACATTCTAGTCATTACCTTAGAACAGATTTATAGAAGTGGGACCAGTAGGTCAAAGAATGTATTTTTCAGGTAAAATTTTAAAATTATTTTTTGAATGAGTAATACACACATAGGTCAAAAATCAGAATGACCTAGAAGGTCCACAGTCTTATTCCCATCCCTGCCCTTGTGCTCTTTGACCCCTATAGTTAACTTTTTAGTTTCTTATTTTTCCTTCCAGTGTATCTTTCTTAAATGTTTATCCTTAATTCTCTCATTCTTACAAAAAAAGAGAGACTATCTTTACACAACTGTTCCATGTCTGGTTTTGTTCACTTCATTATCCTGGACATCTCCCCCTATCAGTGTGTAGAGATACTTCTTATTCCTCATCTCCTAGTGGTTATGTTTGATGGTGTGGTTGTACCACAGTTTATTCCACCAGGACCCCTGAATTGTCCTCCTCTGCTATTATAAATAAAGCTATCATGAATAACCTTGACATATGCCATTACATAGATGTTCGGAAATAGCTGTATATAGATTCCAAAAATGAGATGTAGCGTGACCCCCTGCCGCCAGGGTGTGCAGGAAAACATTCTTTGCAGAGCTTTGACCTCATAAGCAATCTGATTTTTAAATGTTTTACAAAATTCTTGGGCCCATGTGAAGTATAGAGATTTATCGCTGAAACTTTAGTATAATGAGTAAAAAAGAGATACTTACATATTTGTGGATTGTCCAATAAATGCCAAGATTCTTCAATGTGCAGGTACCATCTTTTTGTGTTCGTTATTGTCACATGCACCATTCCTAATTATTTCCACTGTTAAGATAAAAGGAGCAAAACTGTTATTACTTGCAATGCTCTGGCTGTTCGGGATCTACTCATATTGCAACAGTATAGATTTTCTGGCCTCTGCTTTTCCCTAGTACCATTTATTTAGTGCTGTTCACATTACTTGTTGCCACATCATCCATCTTGCCCCCGGGGAATACAGACTTCTAATGGCTTTCTTCAAGGTTGTTACTGTGCTGTGTTGATGGCATCCACAAACTCTAGTCTTGCCAAAAGTATGCAGGAAAACGTGATTGGGAATTTTTTTTCTGATCATGGAAAATTTACCATTTAGAATTTTATCACGTACGTGTACGACAGTTTCCAACCATGTCTTCTCTTGAAACTTTAGCCTGTGGTTACTACATTTCTAGGTGTGATTTCTTTCAGTGTCGACTGCACCCTGACAAGGAGTTAAACTTTAGTCAGGCTCTGGAAACTTCTCCTCGGTCCATCTATGCACTTCCTTGTAAAACCCAGATGTAGCAAGAACCCCAAGTCAATTTAACCAGAACCCCTCACCCTAGATAACTGATCACCCTTGATATCTGAATGGGTTTCTCATCCCTGACCATCCCCCAAGTGATGTCCTATTACCTTGGCCTCTTCAGCAAAGAAATCCCGTTAGGCCCAATGAAGACAATATTTCAAGAAGGGAGACTCTCAAATACTTTGAGAGACTGAGTAAGATGAAGATTCCTTACTGAGGACTGATCACTGACATGCAACATAGAGACTGCTGGTGTCCCTGACAGGTGTACCTTCAGTGGAGCAGTGGGGACAGAACCCTGATCTCCTAGAGAGTGAAGTAATTAGAGAAACAGAGTAGGCTCCTGGGCAGTTGAGGGGTAACTTGATGTCTGAGGTTATAAATCTGAAGATCTGCCCTAGCAGTCATGTGCTTTTCATGAGCCATATTCAGCTGCTCAAGTGCAGGCAAAGAGGAGGCAGAGGAGAGCTGTACTTAACCAGAGCGGTCCAGTAAGTATGAAGGAGGCAGTTGAGGATGTACGGATTGACGGGCCAAGGAATGTAAGCTGAATAATGAGTGAAAGAGTGGTAAAGCAGTTGAGTGGAGTTCTAGGTATGGTCAAAGCCCAATTCAGTATGCTTGTAAATACAACATGCGTACACAGATCAGAGTCTCCTCTGGGTGAGTTCCACACAGATTCAATGTTCATCTAGTTTATCAAGAAGTAAGTACAACGAGGCCGGGTAAATATGTTTTAAATTTTATTCTTATTTGAGTTTACAACAATTCAAAGATGGCAGATGCCCATTATAAATGGGTATACTATACCAAAGCTGTATTATAAGGCAAGGAAGCCCAAAAATTACTGAAAGATCTTTAAAAATGTACTTCATTTGGCCACATCATTGATAGTCTACGCTGTGGAATTTTTGATGTCTCTCAGAAGATACATTTATGTCAATTTTCATTTTTATCAGGTTCTAAGAAACTTCATTAAAAAAATGACTGGTGGGAAAAAATGTTTTTGAAAAGATTATTTGTGTTTAAATAAAATGCCTGATAAATTAGTGAAAGGAAGAAGTTTAGAGGGCAAACTTATAAAAATACTGTGAATTTGTATTAAGTAATACTGATAATAAATGATTTTTGTGGGTAGATAAAGAAAGTAATCTTTTTGGTTCCATATGTATATAAAGGCTTTCAAAAAACCAGTAAACATTTTTAAAGGAATTTAAATCCCTTTTATAAGTTAATTCAGCTAATTAGTAACTGACTTTTCTATGCCTTTATTTTTTTCCCCCATTACATGTCTTTTGGACATTTTGCTACTGTAACCAATATTGGGTAGCAAAAGAGAAAGGGGACAGAACTCAAATCAGTCATCGAATTACTTATTAGCATCTATGAAAAATGCTAGATCTGGGAAGGGCTGTGACAATTAAATGTTCTATGAAATAAGGCATTGTTCTTTCTTCCAAAATTTTCATTTATCTTTGTTTTCCTTGGCCTTGGGAACATGAATAATTTAGCATTGCCTATACTTACCATCAAGGTACATTAAATGAAGATTCCCTTGTCTGAAATCAGAAAGATGTAGCAATACTCTATTCTACTTTAGAAAATCCTGTTTCTCCAGTTGATTTCCTCTCAGTTAGTTAGGTACTCTTGGTACACTTGGAGGGTCTTAGAAAGATAACTGGCCTAGGAGGTTGGAGACCTGGACTTTAGTCACAATTTGGGCAATTTGCAGCTGTACAACATTAAAAACGTAACTTCTCTGATTTTCAGTTTCTTCTGCTGCAGAGACAAGAATATCTACCTGACCTATTTCACAGGTACTGTTGGGAGTACTAAATAATACAGTGTATCTGAATGTGCTTTGCAATATGTAATGCATTAGATTAAAGTTGTTGGTAAGTGCTTTAAAAATGTGGTTTGCTATTGGTAAATGCTTTAAAAATGTGGTCTGCTGTGTTCTTTTTATGTTAAAAAATCAAAACAGAAGTCATTGGGAAATATAAATGCTTATGAATCATATAGACCAAATGTAAATAAGTAATTTACAAATGCTTTACAATAAAATCAAAGAAATTATTTACGGATTTTTTAAAAATAAAAAATCTTTGATGCTAAATATTCATCAACTTAACTTAATCATTCTTTCTTTTATAAGAATGTTCACTATGTGACATTATAACTCTCCAAAGGAGAAATTCTATAATTAGTTCAGTTCTCTGCCTTTAAAGCTTCATTATAAGGCAGAAGAATGGAATAATTGAAGTTTTAAAATAAGCAAAAATATATAACTCTAAACCACAGTCTCCTTATTTTAAAGAGCTTAATAGGAACACTTCCCCCAATATATTTATAAACAACTTACTATTTATATAATGTTAACACTAACTCACAACTTAAACCACAATGATCAAAGTCAATGTGCATTTCTTCTTCCCTTTATCAGTTAAATTACTAAATATCTGACAGTCTTCAGAGATTTCTCTGTATTTATTTTAAATGAACTATATGTAATATAAAAATGCTTATCTATTGAATAACTAAGGTGTTGGCCAAGTGTTTGGAATATAGATCAGGATTTTAGAAAAAATATCTGAGAAACATAGCAGTGTACCTGGTAGTGTCTCATGTACAAATCAGCCTGTGCAAACAGATGATATGGACAGGCATGAACAATAACTGAAGTAACCCACCAACCCCTCTTTTAAAATGGTAAGCTGAAAAGTTTCAATAGACTTCTTAAGAGCAAATGAATCATTAGTTCATTCTAAATCTTGTATCTTAGTTATATTAAATAGTGCAGTTTTTTTTAAATAAGAAAAGTATTAATTATAATGTAGGTATAAGAAATACTAAATTCTGGGCAGAAGCAAAATTCTTGCACCAAATGACAAAAGCGTAACAATAAAATGTGTTACTGAGTAACTCTAGAATGCTAATATGCCAACAGCACTATCATCTTTGCTATCAACAGTCCAAGATTCAGCTCTCCATCAAGAGTCTCTGTCTCCCTCTCACACACATACACTCTGACGATTTCTCACAGCATCTTGTCTTTATAAATGCAGCTCAGATTATCTTGTTTTTGACTATTGTCTTCTGAAAAAGATCAACATTCTTTCAACAGATCAGTGATCAAAAATGACCCCTCACTTTCATTAAAGGCCATTCTGTCTTTAAAGAGTAGCCTGCCAAGAACTTGCAGAGTTGAAATTAAATTAGCATTAAATTAAATTAAATTGGCACATACAAGCAGGTGAAAGTGAGTTTGTCTCACACTCAGCAGAACATACTGAGATCAGGTTAGGAGCAAGTAATTGGTAAATTTACCCTCAGCGGGCAGAGAGGTGGGCACAGTTAAAACTATTAAAAGCTTGACCAGGCCCCTTTCATTGTAAAGTTTGCTTTGCAGTTCACCCCATCTGTGAGACAAGAAAGACTAACCAGAACTCTGTTTCCTCTAACATGGCATTATAAGTTAAACAGTAATACAGTACATTTCTGCTACTGTCTGCGGTTTTTAAATTATTCATTGTAAATGTCCTATATTCTTTCCTATTTAATTAATTTCAGGGATTGAGCTTGGATCTATGCCTACGTCAAATTATCATTTATTCTCTGAAAAGCAGCACAAATACTGTTCATTCTGGTTTCAACACAAGTTCCTTAAAAAATGTTAAGGCCATTTAATGGAATCAAGGTCAACTGAAGATTACCCTGGCAGAAGTCACACTACTGAATAAAAATTTTTGAAAAAGAGCCATAAGTGGTTGTCTTGTGTTTTCCTTCTTGGTAACTGGAGAGCAATTTGTAGGATTTATTAGTCTCCAACATCTCCATCTCGATCTCCGATAAGCCAAAGAAAATGAAAACTTAAGGCTAACAAGGCTGTCCCGAGCAGATCACCCAGTGCCGTCAGATAGGGGATGGAGAAACTGTCTGGGTCCTTTCCTTTCCTCCAGAAATGATGGACCATCCAGTCGGCAATCCACAGCAAGGTAAACACCTAGAAGAGAACACCAAAAATTACTGCTGTGGCCTGGATGGTCCCAGCCCAGACAACATGGCCATATGGCTAAGACACTGCTTTCTCAAAGGAACAGCATCTAACTCAAGAACCATTCTGGAAAAGAATAATTGACAGGAATATTTTCTTTTCATAAGGGAAAAAAACCTATGTATCTCTGCAATTTATAACATTTTTCTTCAACTTGTCACATCTTTTCATTTTCTTCTAGCCTCCCCAAAACCACAATGATCCTTATATTTAACAGTGTTTGTTTTACAGTTGCCAAACCACTGTTACATGTCAACTTCTTTCTATGTGATAAATCTGTGAAGAAGGAAGAAGACATAGGAAGAAGGAAATAAAAAACTAAAATAAGGAGCAACATTCTCCTACTGCAGGTATAATGAAACTAAATGAAGATGGAGAACGCATCATTCATTTAATTACTAACTATGAGGCCCTCAGTGGATTGTCAAGGAAAAATCCAGTGCAATAGTTAGAACAATAGCCAGAAGGTAGGTGAACTGAGGAATGAGTTGTCTGTATAGATACAGACATGGACAGAGTCAAAATATTTCAAATGGCTGTTCAAATATGAAGGTGATAACATGGATTTTCTAGGAGATCAGGAATATTAAGACCTTTGTAATGCTGTGAATTTTGAGATCGGACAAATGGTTTTTTTCTTTGATCCATTTAAAGTAAGAAGATTCTCTAATTTTCAAACTCTTGAAGTATAAAAGGGATTTGGAATTAGAGAGGTTAATGTTGACTGGCTTGGGCCTGAGCTGGCAAGTATAGTGCAGTGGTTAAGAGCACTCCTCCACACCTTCTAGCTGACTGTGGGCAAGTTATTTAACCTCTCTGATTCTGTTTCTCCAAATGAACATGAGAGATAATAATGGCATCTACCCTCGTGAGGATGCTGAGAGGGTTAAACAACAGACTAAATAATTCAGGGCTGGGCACGCAATAAACTTTCAATAGACGCCTGTTATTAGTAGATTTTAGCAGTGTCACTGCTGTTACTAGTTGCAGACTCTCGGACAGTGAGAACACGGGTATGCAGAGGAGGAGGCCCACCCAGGTCTAGCCTCACCCAGGGTCTGTTACCCTTCGGTGCTCTGACAAGTAGGCTGTGGAAGTAAGGTGTCTGCCCTGGTTTCTAAACTTCTGTGTGCTGTGCTTTAGCTCGGACACCTTGTCCAAACAGAGAGATATACACCTGTCCCAAAGGAGTGAACTGCAGATGTCTTTGGACGTCCATCAGAGAGAGGGGTTGTACTTAAGTCCTATTTTCTTTTGCATGAGGTTGATTCTTCGTTAGTGTTTCACTGGCAAAGACTGCGAATCATACAACATTTCATCAGGACAATCTGTTTGCATGTGCAGGAAGCATGGAATATTAGAAATATTCCTGCACTTGGAAGTCATAAGGTCTGGATTTGATTCCCAGTTCTGCCATTTATCAGCTCTATACCTTTTGGGCAAACTTATTACCATTGAACCTCAATTTCCTCATTTGAAGAAAACAAAACCCAAAAGGGCCTAATACCTGCCATACTTAACTTTGAGATAATTAGCAGGAGCCTTGGTTTAGGAAGATGAAGGGAAAGGTAAAAAGGTGGCACGGCCTCAGGTTACATTAATAAAAGTGTAATGTACAGACCCAGAGAGGGTGTCAGCCCACTGGGCCTGGAGGATTCCAGTCACATCTAGGCAGCGTGTTAGGGACTTGTTCACCCCCATGTCTCTAGTGCCCAGCAAACTAACGAGCTCACAAAGTAGACGCTCAAGAGCTGACTGAACGCATGAGAACCAGCTGCAGACAAGGTCATACGAGAGACTCCTGCGAGAAAGAGGACTGTTTGTCCTGGGCAAGGGGGGCAAGAGATGTAAACTTAGGAAGGTTATTCTGTCAGCAGACACCAGTTTATAATACACAGCACCAGAGTTTTAGGGTAAAGGATAAAAGTTACCAAAACAACTTAAAAAAAAAAAAACAATTTGAGCTATCTATAAATGGAACAAGTTATACAGTAAACCCTGTATGACTGAAGTATATGAAGGCTTAATAAAGAAATGTGCTGACTGTGTGAGTAATACGTGCAGGAGGAAACAACAGTTTTAAAGACAATGAGGGGAGCTATTTTCTCTGGGATTGGTAGGAAATATAAACAAATAATCCATATTATATATGTGTTATAACATTACATATTTATACATTAACAATGTATTAAAGCTATATTTATGTACATTTAGAAAATGTACATCATACACACATGACATACAACTCACTGACTCCTAGTATAACATTCAGACTGAATGGGAGGTTCATCTAGAATGGGGGCTGGCAAACGACAGCCATGGGCCCAATTCAACCTACTGACTGTTTTTCATAAATAAAATTTTACTGGAACACAACTCTACCCATTTGTTTAACATTCTGTGTATCTAGTTTATGATTTAGTCCTCACAACAGTCTTATTAAGTAGGTACTATTATTATCTCTAATGTTCACTTGGAGAAAGTGAGTCAGAGAAGGTAAGTGACCTGCTTTGGGGCTACAATAACAGAATCACGTAGATGGGACAGAAACTACATGGCCCACAAAAACTGAGATATTTACTATTTGGCCTTTTACAAAAAAGGTGTGTCACCCCCTACTCAGGGGACAAATGCCTGCTCATGTGGAAAGAAAGAAAACGGCATCCCTACCTCATTCCCCCAGGTGAGATCCAGGGAGAGACAACTATAGAGAGCAGTACTTGGAAAGTTTAAGAAGACAATGTAAGAAAAGATCTTCAAAGCCTTAATGTAGGGAATCATTTCATAAATAAAATGCATAGTATATTAAAGGATCAGTTTATAAACAGTCTATAACCTACATTAAAGATTCCTGTGGCTCAATAAATACCATAAGTAAAATTAAAAATCATGCCCCTGGCTTGGAAAAAAGAAAATCTCTGCACTACATGTAACTGACAAAACATTGGTATTCCAAATATTTAGAGAGAATATCCAGAGAACTCCTACAGTTCATTAGAAAAAGAAATAATCCAACAGAAGAGAAAAGGAAACCTAAGGCTCTAATAAACATATGAAAAGATGCCCAACCTCACTCATAATATACGGGTGTAAACTGAAACCACATTGGACTCCATTTCATATCCATCTGACTGGCAGAAATCAACTTTTAAATGACAGTAACAGTGAACATTGTTTTTGAAATGGCCTGTTATGGGGCCATGCAGTGTTCAAAGAGGTTAACATGTATGAATTGATTTAATTTTCAAAACATCTCCGTTAATATGCTATGGATTTTTACTATCCTTATTTGATATATGAAAAAACAAAGGCCTTTATAGAGTGTAAGAAACCTGCCCAAGATCACACAGCTCATAGGTGGAGTCAGGCTCAAACTCCTCCACTGAAGTTTAGTCTAACACTAAAGTTCAAGTTCGTATCCATCGGTACAGTACACTGTTTTGATAAAACAGAACTCCACGTTGGCAACAGGAGTGCAAACTGGCACAACAACTTGGGGAGCAAAGTGGCCCTGTCTATCAAGTGTGAAGATGTGTATCCCCTCCATTCAGCAACTCCACATACAAACTGTTTTTTTTCCCCTTCTGCAGCACAGGCAAAAGGATAGAGCTATGTAGGCTAGAGGAGGCTGGCTAAGGGGCTCTGCTGACCCCAGGTCCTATGTGGCCCCCAAGGACTGAGGGGACCAATATCTGGGTGTCCTTGTGGCTGTTCTGTATACATACGTACTAAGGGAAACGTACAAGAGTATTCACTGCATCGTTGTTGTAAAAGCCAAAAACTGGAAATAAGCTAAAATGTCTACTGACAGAAGAATGGTTAAATTAACTCTTAGATCACACAACTGAACACTTTTATAGAAGCTAAAATAAATGAAAAAGAGCTACATGAATCAATATGAGTATGTCTCAAAAGCATAAGGTTGAATGAGAAACAGTTAAAGACTATGTACAGTATGTGATTCTAATAAGGTTTATAAGTATTAAAAGCAATACAATGTGTTATTTATAGATACACATATCTGTAGCAATAGTATAAAAACATGCATGGCAACGATACATACCAATTTGGAATGCTAATAACTGCTAGGGAAGGGAATGAAATGAGACCAAGAAGGGATACACAGGAGGTACCAACCACATATATAATGTATTTTTATTGATCATTTTGAAATAGTTATTTAAATAATCTGCTAACGGTTGCTAAAGCTGGGTGGTAAGTACATGGCTGTCTTATTTCCTATAATCTCCTGTACACTTGTACTTTGTAATACAAAGTGTAAGCAGCTGGGACAGTGGTAATTCACTGACCAGGGCTGCCTGAGCTACAACTTAAATACCTATCCAGAGGGCTGCCGAGAAAGGAAGGCAGTAAGTATGCCCTGTAGCATCCATGAAAGTTTGGATTTGTAAGTACCAAGTGGTGCTGAGGCTGACACCAAATGATTATTTAGAAGTCTGTGAATGGAGTAAGCAAATGTCTGCATTTTCTCAGCATTCTGGCAACTGTCCTCCCCAGGTAAGAGAATAAAGAGATGTTTTCTGGAGAAACTGAATGGGAAAGACTCAGGCCTCAAGGATACTAGGCTAGCCTATGAAGTACTGGCTGAGAATGAGGCTGAATTGGAAATCTGCAGTTAACAGTGGAATTCCTTCAGACCTTTATTTTCCTCCAAGAACAGTGGCAGGCAGGCATGTAACTCCCCAGGGAGGAGGTTGGATGTTCAAATCCGGAGGGCTCCCAGCAAAATGGCCAGCTGCCCCTGCCCCAATCCTCCAATAGTAAAGTGCCCAGTCAACAGTTGTCCCACTGCCAAGCTACTTAGCCTCTCCACGTGTCAGTCACCATCCTGTAAACTAGAGGAAACAACCCCTAACTCATGGAGAGGATGATGGGCGTATTAAGTAGTGCAGAACACTTAGGACAGTGCTTGACACACAGAAAGAACTTAACTACTCGCTATGAGTTTCTAAAAAAAAAAAAAAAAGGGTCCTATATGAAGAAATAAGAATCTAACTTTTTCAACAGCAGCAGTGGGAGAAAAGGGAGCAATACCTTCAAAGTCCCAAGAGAAAAGTATTTCTAATCTGTAATTCTGTGCCCAATTTATCAACCAAGTGTTGAGGGTAAACTAAAGATATCTTAAGACATGCATGTACTTAGATAAATTCTCCCATGTTCTCTTTCTTTGGAACTTTCCTGAAGATTGGTTGATGCAAAATGAGGGAGAGAACCAAGAAAGACAAAGGCTTGGGATCCTGGAAATAGAACAGCCAACCTAAGAGAGAGTGAGGGAAGGCTCCAGGATAGAGCTGGACAGCAGGCTGGGGACAGAATCCAGACAGAGCTGGAGGACAGGGTGCTCCAGGATAAGGGCAAATTAGCAATTATCTAATATAACATAGAGTTTTGGGGCAAAAGCCTAATTATAGGTGGGTGATAGCTGTGATGGAGCACTTGGCCAAAAAATTAAGGATAGGTATACAGAAAATGATGCAAGTGAAAAACACAGGGCAATTACCTCCAGAAAAAAACTAAAGAGACTTAAAAGGAAAGGAAATAAATTATAATACATGATATGGCTCTGTGATAAATGATAATATATAAATTACAATATAATTATTACTTATTTATTAAATAAAAATTGAGCATTACTACATTAGAAGGATGAAAGTTAGGGACATAAGGCTTTGGATAAAATAGCTAAATCCTCACTAGCATAACTCTAGGTCCACAGATAATTTCTTAAATTGATAGAGCAGTATTAGCAATACAAGTACAGTAGAGAGATAAATAACAGAAGAAAGAGCCAAAGGAGCTCTGGTATCTAGAGTATTAGTGTCTAGTGTTTACACACACATAAAATATCTAGAATAAAATGAATACAATGGAACAGAATAAAAACTATCAGCATGTAAAAAAAAAAGTATTAGCATGTATAGCACACAGTAAGGATATTTCACAAAACTTTTGTTTCAGCTATGAAATTATATAAATTTATATATAAATAAAACACATAAGTGTGTGTGCATTTATTTCAATATAAACATATTTCTTACTTAGGGTTATAGTAAAAAATGTTTAAAAGCTACTGATCTAACATGGACACCTTACCTGTTACATTCTAGGGATTCAACAAGTAAATCCCTGGAAGAGGAAAACCATGTCTTCTTTCTATTTGATCTCTTGGTTCCCAGCAGAATATTTACACATGATAAGCCTGAAACCAGTGGCTGGGTACTGAAGAGGCTCAACCACTGAGTAACCGTGTTACTGTTAACAAGTGAAAAGACCTCTACGTCTTAGTCTCCTCATCTCTAAAATGAGACTCCCAGGCTGGTCACAGAAGTTAAATGAGATAATACATTTAAGGGGTTAAGCAAATATTTGGTACAATAAATATTAGTACTATCATCATTGACCATTGATTGTTACTCTGTCTCAGAATTTATGATCTTCGTTTAAAAAGTAATTGGAATACAGACATGACTTTTAGCCTTCAGAAGCCTTCGTTTGGGCTTCTATTTAAAGTGGATGACTTTATGGTTCCACATGTTCTGGGTCTAAAGTACAAAAGTAAGAAATTTGCTGTCATGAACCACATAGTGATTGCTCTTACCTTTGCGTTTCTTCCCCCACCCCTACCCACATTCTTAGTCTAGTAAAGGAATTTATTTAAGTTCCCTTCCCATGCAATTTCTTTTTAAAGGTATTTTGACCACTGAAAGTTCAAGCAGGTTTAAATTTATTAATGTTTTTATAAATTAACAAAGGATATCAGTGTTTTTTTTGGAACACTGTGTAAATCAAAATCACAATAAGTATCAGATACTTCTTAAAGCAACATGCATTATTTTCAAACAAAATGATTACTTAAGAAATGTATGCTTTTTCACTGGGAAAACACACCCAAAATCTAACCAAGGGTAGACTGTGTTCTTACATCGTCTGTTTTTTATGAAATATGCATAACTTCTTTGGGTAAATATATCTTCTGAAAAGGCAACTTTGTAGCCCCAGCTAATTATGCATGTTCTAGATGTACTGCTTGGAATTTAAATAAATACATAAAGCACAAGAATATATATTTGCTTTGGACGATACTAATTCTCTCAGCCAGCTCCTTTTTTGAGCTAGAATCAACATTCTCATGCAACTACCCCTCAGTGTCCTGCTGCCAGTAACAGCCTTGTGTGTCGTGTGAAGAAAGATGATTTCTTGGGGAGAGAAATGTTTAGAAAGAGGACACAAATAAACACCACAAATAGCAAGTTAGTACAGTTCTTCCTAAGCTTTCACTTGCAAAGGCTGAATTTATTTCCCCTATGAAAATATGCTTCTCTAATTCCCAGATTGGATATGCTACTCAATAAAATCCAATATTTAAACATCTGCTAAGAAGAATTAAGGATATCGGTCAACAGGAATTCAATCTACTCCTGATATACAGATAAAAGCATCTTTTCTTTGGTGTGAATTATTTTTATGAGCTGGAACATGGGGGGTAATAGTCACTGAAGTTCCCAAGGAGTCCATGACACAAAAATGGTTATGACCTTTTATCCAAAAAAACCCCTTAGAATGTGTCCAGGAGACCATACAACAATATTCATAGCCTCGATTTTCAATAGCAAAAAAACTACAAACAACCTGTAAGTCCATTAAAAGAAGAATGGATGAAAAAAAAAAAAGAATGGATGAATAAATTATGGAATATTCATACAATGGAATACTGTATAACTAAAAGAGATGAACAACAGTTCCACATATGAATGAATATCAAATACAATGCTGGGCAAAAGAAGAAAGCCGCTTAAACACAAGTTCACTATGACTCCATATTTATAAGTTTCAAAACCATGCAAAACTGAAAGTATACATTCTTAGGCATACAAATAAATGCATTAAGTCATAGGGAAAAGCAAAAACTTGTCAGCCATGCAATTCAGAATCAATAGTTTGCTTTGAGGAAGAAAAAGGAGTGCATAGGTAGCTTTAAAAGGCACAGGTACTAAGGCACCAGTAGTGTTATAATTCTCAAGCTGACTGGTGAGTGTCCTCGTGTTCATTGTATTATTATTCTTTATACCTTACGCATGCCATTATTGTTTATCTATTCAATAGTTAACATACAATTAAATTTTTCTAAAAAACACAGTAATTTTTGGCTGAGCATTCATTAATCCTGGCCCAATTATTCCTGTCATTGGTCACTCCCTCATCTGACCATGTCATTCCCTTCCAATCATGCAAAGAACCAATGATAGCTAATGTCACTTAATATTATGATATGACAACCTGAAAATCAAGAAAAAAGTCAAACTAAATAAGATATTTCTTAGTTTAATAATAATAAGGAAAAAAGAGGAGAATAAAACATATATAAACAGCTAGAGAAAATGAACATTTACTGATTTTCTACTACACACTAAGTAAAATTACTTTAATGCTGTTAACATCCATAGAATATAAGGGAAAGATGCAATCAGCAGAGATCAGGCCCTAAACAATTTAGGTATTTCCTCTTTGCCCTCTGCCTGTAGCCCAAAGATGGCCCTGCTTCTAATGCCACCCCCTTTTCAAGTAGTAAGACTGTTGTCCAGCAAACCATTTCACTGGAAAAAAAGAATATTCATTCATTCAAAACTATTTATTGAGTGTCTTTTCAATATATTACTCAAATTTGAGATATTTAAAAAAAAAATAGCACACAATGGAGATTCCTCAAAAGATTAGGAATAGACTTACCATATGACCCAGGAATTCCGCTCCTGGGCATATATCCAGAAGGAACCCTACTCCAAAATGACACCTGCACCCCAATGTTCATAGCAGCACTATTTACAATAGCCAAGACATGAAAACAGTCTAAATGTCCATCAACAGATGACTGGATAAAGAAGATGTGGTATATTTATACAATGGAATACTATTTAGCCATAAAAACGGACAACATAATGCCATTTGCAGCAACGTGGATGCTCCTGGAGAATGTCATTCTAAGTGAAGCAAGCCAGAAAAAGAAAGAAAAATACCATATGAGATCACTCATATGCGGAATCTAAACAAACAAACAAAAAACATAAATACAAAACAAACAGACTCATAGACATAGAATACAAATTTGTGGTTGCCAAGGGGGCGGGGGGTGGGAAGGGACAGACTGGGATTTCAAAATGTAGAATAGATAAACAAGATTATACTGTATAACACAGGAAAATACACACAAGCTCTTATGGTAGCTCACAGAGAAAACAATGTGATAATGAATATATGTATGTTCATGTATAACTGAAAAATTGTGCTCTACACGGGAATTTGACACAACACTGTAAAATGATTATAAATCAATAAAAATAATGTTAAAAAAATAAACATGCAGAGAAACATGAAAAAAAATAGCACATGAAAATATTCGTGGTGGTAGTCTTTGAGTATGGGGGTTATGGACAATTATACAATGATGAATAGGTGTTGCTTTATGATAAGAAACAAAACTCAATAGACTAAAAATATCCCCATGAAACAAGACCAAAAAGCCCTTCCTTGACTGAGCTCAGTATGGAAATCTGTTTTTCCCCTTTACTAGGTAACATACAGTCTCAGAGAACAGATTTAAAAGGATAACAGTGAAATCTATAGGAACTGAGTAATGGATATCACTTGAAAATGAAAACTACCTGAAAGAAAATTTTGCAGGTAAAAGAATCAGAAGTACAGTTCTGAACTTCTCTGACGTACGAAAGCTAAACAAACCCTGAAAAGAAGATAACCCATTTTTATGGGAGGGGATTAAAGGAAGGGGCAAAGAAATAACTAAGATATTTGAAACCTAGAAAATAGATCTTTTCTTGATAAAGAAGGGTGTAGTCATTAGAGACAGAATATAGAGAAAAGAAGAGACTAGAATTGGATATACAAAGGAAGGAGCATGCTTAATTAATTAACAGCTAAGAAAAAGCAGCTTTGAGAAGTGCAGAATGGTATAATCACTTTGGAAAAAGAGCTTGGCAGTTTTTTTTTTATAAAGTTAAGCATGTATTTCCCATAAGATCCAGTAATTCTACTCCTGGGTATTTGCTCACAGGAAATAAAAACATATGTCCTATACAAAGACTTGTACACAAATGTTAATAGCAGCTTCATTCACAACAGCCCCAAACTGTACACAACTCAAATGTTCATCAGCAGGTGAACGGATAAACCAACTGTGATATATTCATAGGACGGAATACTAAGGACCAAAACAGAACAAATTATTAATACATGTAACAATATGGATACACTTCAAAAACATATGCTGAGTAAAACAAGGAGAAAACAAAGAGTATATACTTAGATTCATTTATATGAAATTCTAGAAAAGGGGAATATAATTTATAGTGACAGAGAAATGATCAGTGGTTGCCTAGGGCCAGGCTTGAAGGGGAACTGACAGCAGAGAAGCATGAGGGAACTTTTGGGGATGAAGGTAATATTCTATATGTTGACTGTGGTGCTTGTTACATGGATGCACACATACGTCAAAACTCATCAAATTCTACACTTTACATGGGTGTATTTTACTGTATGTAATTATACTTTCATGTTATTTTCTTTTAAATTGCATAGGTTGGAGAGGTCATCTTTGTATGTCAAGAAGCAATGTGCTGCACATAGGAGAGGTCTGACAAATGTCTGTTGAGCTTTTGAACCTGTCCAGAAAGGGAATGCCTAAAAATCTACAAGGACTCTGGTAGAGTTTTCTTCTCAGCAACAGCCTAGAGCAGGCGTCGGCAAACTACAGCCTGCAGGACAAATTTGGCTACCACCTGTGCGGCCCATAAGCTAAGAACGATTTTTACATTTTTAAATGGAAGGAAGAACTGTATTTTGTGACCTGTGAACATGATATGAAATCCAGTTCTCAGTGTCCATGAGTAAAGTTTTGGGGGCATGGCCATGTTCATTTATTCACACATTGTTCATGGCTGCTTCTGTGATGTCATGGCAGAGCGGAGGACTTGTGACAGAGGCCATGTGGCCCTGCAAGGCCTAAAATGCTGACTACCTGGCCCTTTACAGAAAGTTTGCTGCTCCCTGCCCTAGAGTACAGAGCCTCTTGCCGTCATCCTTCACCAGCAAACAATGAAATTACCAGGTTAAGTTCTCGGTCCTTTTACTTGTCCCGTGATGGAGCAGACAGAAAAAAGACTTTGGAGTAATACAAATCTAAGTGCACATTTTATCTACCACTTAACTACTTCTATTACTTTTGGCAAATTTTTAAAGCTTTCAGTTTTCGTATGTGTCACTTGGCAAGTAGGGAAGGCTATACGTATCTCAGAGGATTGCTCAAAGGATTATATGAAATAATGTAAACAAAACACATGTCTGGCAGTTAATAGACATCATAAATATTAGCTCATATTCTTCTAAATGAGGTCTTCAAGAACAGTGGCTTATCAAAGGGGGCAGGGTAGGGGGAGAATGAACATGATCACCCACCAAAAGCTATTGTTCCCCACTTTGCCTCAGTTCTATTCTGGCAGAAGTTAGTTATCAAGCTTCATTTACTTTTTTTTTTTTTAAGCTGTTAATGCCCATTTCTGTTTCTAATGTAAATTAAGTGCTCTTTCTGTGTCTGGCTTCCTTTGCTTGACCTCATGTTTGTGATAGTCACAATATTGTTGTGAATGTACTGTTGCATAAAAGCGTAGATCATTCATTATTCCTGCTCTGTTCATAGTGAAATACACTATATTTCATTGTGAAACTTTGGTTTTTAAAATAACTTTAAAGCTTAGCATTCTGTTTAACTGGCTAAGATTTTTTTTTAATCTACATTGTTATAACGCTTAAGCAGTCATAAATATTTTATTTGTACTTGTTAAGCATATAACACTGCTTTTTAAAAAAGATATCCTCTTCAAATTGTTCTGTGTGTATGTTTCACCTCTCCAACAGATCTATTATCTCTTTTAGATGGGGAACATTGTCAAGTATTTGCCCTATTACCCAAACAAAGTACACTCAATATATCCCGAATCCAATTTAACAAATATTTACTTATATCTAACATACAAAACACTGTGATAAACCTTCTGGAGCATTCAGAGTAGAACAAGACATGGTTATTGCTTTCAATGAGATCAGAATCTAAATGAAGAAATATAACTGAAATGCCAAAAATAATCCAAGAATAATATAAAGCTGAAAATTCATTTTATAAATATTTACTGTACCAGGCAGGGGCTGGATGCTGAGTCAACGATGATGAATAAAACATAATCCCTGAATGAGCCTGAACTAGCAACACACTCTGCTATCCTCTGGGGAAAAAATGGAAGAGCACCCAAAGTAATAAAATATCTGGGAATAAATCTAACCAAGGAGGTGAAAGAATTATACACAGAAAACTATAAACCATTGATGAAGGAAATTAAAGAAGACTTTAAAAAATGGAAAGATATTCCATGCTCTTGGATTGGAAGAATCAATATTGTTAAAATGGTCACACTGCCCAAGGCAATCTACAGATTTAATGCAATCCCTATCAAATTACCCAGGACATAGTTCACAGAACTAGAACAAATCATAATAAAATTTATATGGAACCATCAAAGACCTAGAATTGCCAAAGCATTACTGAAGAGAAAGAAAGAGGCTGGAGGAATAACTCTCCCAGACTTCAGACAATACTATAGAGCTACAGTCATCAAGACAGCATGGTATTGGTACCAAAACAGACATATAGACCAATGGAACAGAATAGAGAGCCCAGAAATGAATCCACAAACTTTTGGTCAACTCATCTTCGACAAAGGAGGCAAGAATATACAATGGAATAAAGACAGTCTCTTCAGCAAATGGTGTTGGGAAAACTGGACAGCAGCATGTAAAACAATGAAGCTAGAACACTCCCTTACACCATATACAAAAATCAACTCAAAATGGATTAAAGACTTAAACATAAGACAAGATACAATAAACCTCCTAGAGGAAAACATAGGCAAAACATTATCTGACATACATTTCAAAAATTTTCTCCTAGAAGAAATAAAAGCAAGAATAAACAAATGGGACCTAATGAAACTTACAAGCTTCTGCACAGCAAAGGAAATCAGAAGTAAAACAAGAAGACAACATACGGAATGGGAGAAAATTTTTGCAAGTGAAACCGACAAAGGCTTGATCTCCAGAATATATAAGCAGCTCATACAACTCCATAAGAAAAAAATAAACAACCCAATCCAAAAATGGGCAGAAGACCTAAACAAGCAATTCTCCAAGGAAGACATACAAATAATCAAAAAGCACATGAAAAAATGCTCAATATCACTAATTATCAGAGAAATGCAAATCAAAACTACAATGAGGTATCACCTCACACCAGTCAGAATGGCCGTCATTCAAAAATCCACAAATGACAAATGCTGGAGAGGCTGTGGAGAAAGGGGAACCCTCCTACACTGCTGGTGGGAATGCAGTTTGGTGCAGCCGCTGTGGAAAACAGTGTGGAGATTCCTCAAAAGACTAGGAATAGACTTACCATATGACCCAGGAATCCCACTCCTGGGCTTGTATCTAGAAGGAAATCTACTTCAGGATGACACCCACACCCCAATGTTCATAGCAGCACTATTTACAATAGCCAAAACATGGAAACAGCCTAAATGTCCATCAACAGGTGACTGGATAAAGAAGAAGTGGTATATTTATACAATGGAATACTACTCAGCCATAAAAGCCGACAACATAATGCCACTTGCAGCAACATGGATGCTCCTGGAGAATGTCATTCTAAGTGAAGTAAGCCAGAAAGAGAAAGAAAAATACCATATGAGATCGCTCATATGTGGAATCTAAAAAACAAAAACAAACAAACAAACAAAAACAAAGCATAAATATAGGACAGAAATAGACTCACAGACAGAGAATACAGACTTGTGGTTACCAGAGGGGTGGAGGGTGGGAAGGGATAGACTGGGATTTCAAAATTGTAGAATAGATAAACAAGATTACACTGTATAGCACAGGGAAATATACACAAAATGTTATGATAACTCACAGAGAAAAAAATGTGACAATGAGTGTGTATATGTCCATGAATGACTGAAAAATTGTGCTGAATGCTGGAATTTGACACAACACTGTAAAATGATTATAAATCAATAAAAAATGTTAAAAAAAAAAATGGAAGAGACCCTTGGCAGAGCTGGAATGTAACACCACAGAGACCTAAACTGACATTCTCCAGAGCACTTCCCGAAGCAGATGATTTATGGAAGTTAATTATTAACCCAAGATTCTCAGAGAGAAGAGATGACTGCACAAAGTAGACAGCTTCTACCCAAGACCAGCAAAAGAAGTTATAGTTACAGATAACAGAATGGTTTTTTAGACTTTCTTTTGGCCAACCAAAACTATTGCCAACATTTCATACTACACATGAATTAACGTTACAGGTGAAATAAAGACAACCTACAGGTAGGATAAAAGAAAAGCTATTCCCTGGTTACCTAGGAAATCGCTGAGACTTGTTTTCTTGGTCAGGCCTGGAAAATCTGAGGTTATGGAAGTGAAGTGTACTGTAGCCCCTTCTTAACAATACTTCTAATTCTTGCTTATCTCACACATATTACTGTCCAGTGTCTCAAATGTTCGACCCAGCTACTGTACCATCAGATGTTTCAATAAAAAAATTCAAAGACCCCTCCGCCACAAAGAAATTATGCTGACTGACTCAAACTGAAAATCAGATACCCCATCTTCAAGAAGAATCAACACGTGAGGTGAAGGTCTGGATAATCCTTACTGATATCCTGCAGCTTTGACTGAGTGAGGAACAAAAGAGGGGACTGAGAATGGAAAACATTCCCACATCCCTAGGAAAAGACTGATCTTTAGTCATGGTAACAAGAAGCCACCAAAAGTGGTTTCAAATTCATTCAATCAATAAACAGCTTGCCTTACCGAAAGCATTTTAGAAGGAAGCCACTCAGTCATAGTCTTTGCTTCTGAAGTAGCCAATTAGGAATAAATCCAGTTTAATAAATGTAACTCTGAGGACCAACCAAACAACAGTAGTCACACCCAAATATCCACACCTCTAAAGATGACACCAGCCTACTCAAGCTTTTAAAAATCTGCCCAACCCTGAACTCCATGCTTCTCTAAAACTCTATAAAAGGCCATTGGTTTGCTCTCCTTGGAGAGATTTTGCCTGATCCCAGCACAGATCCCTTACAAGAGTAAGCAAGACATTTAATTTTGTCTTTTTACTTCGGACACTGAATGATGGTCTCATCACCCTTTGATATCCTTTAAAGGTCCCTTTTAATAAATGCAAAAATCTTTAGAGACTTTTTGCTTTTACACATTTCTCTAGATGGTACAAAAAAAAACCAATTTAGATTAGCTTTATTATGCAGAACTAACACAGTCACTTAGCTTTGAAATAAAAAAGCAGTATGGTGCTAAACATTTATTTTTTAAATCACAAAAACCAAATTTAAATTACAGAATCATTCAGGTCAGTATTTTCTGGCTGAATATTCTGGGATCACAAGCAATCGAGATTTTATTCTGGCAAATTTCTTGAATAAGGATTTTTATGCTTTTCAATTAAGTGCTTTCACATAGCTGTGTTATAAGATTTTTTTTTTTTTTTTTTTTGTAGATGATGTGAAAATTCCTCTAAGTCATGTCTGCAATCTCAGCAAAATTCAGAAGACAGGCAGTAACATCTTAACCAGAGCACTAGGAAAAGAGGGCTTAGCTTCTCTGGTCCTAACTGCATCCTCATTAGCCCTGACAGGAAGGAAAAGAGCTCCCTTTCTCAACGCCTTGCTACACAGGGCTTTCGCACACTGTGCCTCCAATGAGGCAGGCAGTCATTTCATCTTCTGTGCTTACTGGCCTGGAGCCCAAGTATATCTCTCCAGAGAATGAGTCATAAATATGGATTTAGGAAAGTGTCTCAATTTTAAAACCCTACACCTAAGCTATAACAGAATAACACACTATTATATCACAAAAATGCAATCACAGGGCTAAAAAGGAATCTTAAAAAAATCACCCATTTTAATTTCCTACCTTAACCATATTAATCAACTCCCAAAGGTAAAGGAGGTATTTTCACAACTATTAAAAAAAAATCTTCCAACTGGAGATCCTCCCTTTGCACCTCCCTTATCATTCTCTTCACACTTTTCCCTCAACCCAAGCTGACAGACAGAAACCAATTTAGAGACAGAAGCAGAACAGTCACATAGAAAGAATACAGAGATCTTTACTTTCCAGTTGGAATCTAGTGGATTTAAATCCTGAAGAATGAGAAAGAAAGGTGAGTGAAGTTAGGCAACCTTTTAAAATCTCCTGGTTGCTTAGCTCTTTCCTTTGAGATGTCATCTGGGAATGGGATTTGAGTTAACGTCATAATAAAAAAAAGACATAATCACACCATTTAATAGGGGCCTACTATGTGTCAGATATTTTAACATTATAACTGCTGTGCAAAGAGGAATCATTTTCCTCGTTTTACAGGCAAGAACAATAAGACCCCCAAAGAATTAAGTAACTTGCCCAGGGCTAAGCCAATTAACTTGCTCAACTACTGGGTGGTTATCCTGGGATTCCAATTATGGCTACGTTGCCACCGTATGGCTACATTTTCTTTACTCAGAAGAATGACTCCAAAGAATGAGTTGGGTAGCAGAATCATGGTAGGGACTCAATGCTAGACTCACAGGTTCCGATCCCCTCACTGACACCCTGAGACTCACTGCCCCGGTGATCCACAGCTACTAGCGATGATGATATTAAAAGGCTAAGACAACAGCTGCACCTTACATGCATTATCTCATTCCATCCTCACACCAACCCACAAGGTAGTTCTGTTCTTAGCCTCTCTTTACAGATGAGAAAACAGATGTGAGATTACCTTCACTAAGCCGACACAGGCAGTGAGTGGTGAAAACCAAAGCCCAGGCCCCTTCATAATATATGACCTTGCATCACAGGACTGGATTAGATTTCTCAAGTTCGTCAAGAGTGGAAAAAAGTGGAAAATCATTATTCTATACAAAAACCAAACTCTTCAGTCTGGTCTCCAAGGTCCTTCATGATCCTGCCACAATCTATAACCGTCAAGTTTATTCTCCATCATTCCCTTGCATAAACCATATACTCCAGAAAATTTTTTACTATTGCTGTAAATATCCTGAGTTTTCTCATTTATTTAATGTCACTCCTGTCTGCTGAATGGCATTTTCTGTGGATTCCACAAAACAAAATTTTATCCATTGGAAAGCTTCCCTCCCTACCTAGGAAAAAGACCTCTCCCACTACGGAGCTTCCGCAGTACTTAATCCTTCTCTCCGGACATATTTATGTCCTTGACTGGATTCCTCCTTGACTTCTGTAGGCACAGATCCTGAGTAAACTTTGTGTAACAAATGTCCTTAGAAGGCAAAACACCTGGCTGGAAGAAATATGAAGATCTAATGAAACCAGAGAGAAGAGGCAGCTTTAAGCCTTCAGCAACTGCCATCTTAAAAACTCTGACCCTCACTAAGAGCAAAACAAAGTGTCAAACTTATTCTTGTAAAACACAGTGGTTAGGAGCATAGGCTGGATCCAGACTCCATCTTGCTGTGTGGACTTGGACAAGTCCCTCAACTTCCCTCCACATCAACTGCCTCATCTATAAGTGGGAACTAACAGTGTAGCTTGCCTCAGTGGGTAGTGGTAGGTATTCAGTGAGCTCATGTATGTGAAGTGCCTAGGACAGCACATGGCTCAGAATAAATGCTATATAAATATTTGCTATTACCATTTTTGAAACTCATATATACTGAAAAAGTGGCTCAGATCACTAAACCTCACGAAGGGAATTGTCAGAGATGGAAAATTTTCAGAATGAACAACTTACGTGATAAGGAGATGGACTGGCTTATATGGAAGAGAACCAGTTCTTTTTATCTTCCAAAAGTTGCAGATGAAGAGGAAATATAGCTGAACACTATAAAATAACAAGTCAAATTATGGCAGAAAGAGATAAATATAGACTTCCAGGTAAAGTAAGAGATACTAGAACACAGAGTGCACCTGGGAATCTGAAGGAGACTGTTTTAGGCAGAACAAATATAAAAACAGACAGCTTCTAACTGAAAAACAGACTAAATCTTTTCACTTGCAGCTTCCTGTCTACCATCCCTACTGATAGGGGAAAGATTATGAGAGAAATAATTTAGTTTTAGACATGTTAAGTTTGAAATGTGTTTTCAACGTTTAACTGAAGATGTAAGAGCCCAGCCTGGATCTATCAGTTTGGGAGTTAGCAAGGAAAGGGTGGTATCTGAAGCTTAGGGCACTCACCAGAAGAGCAAGAAAAAGGGGTCCTGCAGTAAAGAACAGGGGTCAAAAGGAAGGAGAATGGTGAGGAGATGAAGAAGGCCTCAGGGCACTGAATAACCAGCTCCAATAAAGAGAGGAAGATAAAAAAGGCGTCTATGACAATAATGAAGATATACTGCAGCTACCGCCATTATTGGCAACTTATTATGTTCCAGGAACTCTACCAAGTACTTTATTTGCCTTAGCTTAGTCTTCATTACTATCCTCTGAGGTAGGGAAAAAATAAGGCCAGAGGTGTTACGAAACTTGACTAAGGTCACAAAATAAGCAGCAGAGCAGCAATTTAGACTCAGGTCTGACTCTAAAGACTCTGTGATCTTTCTACAGTGTTCTGCATACTGGGATCTTACCTCCCCTCTTCTTTCCTTTGTCCTTTGTATGTGAAGTACATGATGATTTATAAGGTTTATAAATATTTTTCTTCTGGGAAAACATTTATTTTTATGTCTTCACAGTTAAATGACACTGAATCACATGAATGTGACTTCAGAACTAAGACACTGGCAATGCTTCTGTTAGTAAGTATGCAGACCATATTTCTACTACCATGTTCTACTAGATGAGAAATGGAAGACGTTTGCTCTCAATTTGTACTATTTGTGTTGTGGCCATGTTCATGTCACAAACACAGGTTTCAAAATAACCATGAACTATTACTTATAAAACAGAAACACTTCTTAGGACATCCAATCATCAATATCCAGTTTATATATTTTTTTCATGAAGGGCATTCACTTGCTCATTTAAGTTGGGCTTGGGATTTGCTGAGAATAATTATTCTTGAGACTAAGAATCTATTGGGAAGTGTAAGATGGTGCAACTTGTACATAAGTGTAAAATTAAAAAAAACCAAACACTGCCTACTGAAAGGTAGTAATAAAAACTAAGGAGATTTCTGCTTTCAAAATTATATTAATAGGAAGTATAAGTATTACTATTTTGCTAAGGGCAGTTTCACATTTATTGATATGGATTCAAGTTTCTCATCAGGTGTAATGTAAACTTTGAACCTCCCTTCCAAAAAAAAAAAAGTATTAAAGCACTTTTAAAGAATGAAAGCCACGCATAGGCACAAAGTGTGATTCTGAAGTTACACAGGAAGATGCCTATAACTTATTGTTATAAGAAGGTAAGTCTTAGGCTCCTCTCTAAACTATCCCATGCATTTAAACCTCATCTCCCACAGCTTAGAGAAGATCCTACAGCACAAGGACAGTATCTTCTATTTCTTTGTACAGTGACTAGCACAGTGCACTACATATGTGATAAAATCCTGATATTTATAATTCTCACCTTTATATACTGAGAATCTGTCATTCCACCATTTAAGGGAAACGTTTGTCTCTCCCACATTAAAAAACAGATACAGGCACATTTTCTACAACCAAACTTTCACATTAATTTCCCATGGGATTGGGTACTTCTAGAAGTTTAGCAAAATTCTTAATAACCTAATTTTCTGTATGAAACAATCACTGCTTAAAAACGGGAGTTAAAATTTTCATTTAGTAATAGTTTTGATTCATTGAATTATATTAATGAACACTTTGCCGGAATTTAACAGGCACCTAGGGCTAGAAAAGTCATTCTTCTTTCCTACTGAAATATTTTCCAGCAGAAAAAAAAAGTAATATACTCCAAATGGGCCTATCTTTTTGCCTTCCGTAGGTTATGTCATCCAAAGTTTAAGCTTTTATCTCTTTATAGACAAAGGAAGCATACTAGGATTTCAAACACAAAGGGGAACTAGTAGAGGCTTTAAATTAAATAGGGAAATGAACCACAATGTACAGCTGTTTTTTCTTTGCTCAAGAGATTGCCACTCTGTTTATCTGACTGACAGTTACCTTTGTACCTTCTCCGGTTTATTATGCTATCCACGTATTATGTCCTTGAAAAAGGCCATAGGGAATAAGGCAAACAAATGAATTACAGACAGAAAACCCTGAAGAGGATATCAAAATTCCCTTCTGCATCTCTTAGAAGGAAGGCCAACAAGGTCCACCACAGCCTGGAATTCCATATTATGCTTTTGATTTCACAAATTAACAGGTTTTGAGCAGTCAATGGAGTATCTGAATAAGTAAGATGTGAAGGCAGGGAAATGACCGCTTAGAGGGAAAGAACCCAGTCATCTCTAAATTTGGAGAAGAAAGTACACTCTGGTTCTCTGAAGTTGTGGGTTCAGTGGGCTAGTTTGATACAGAAGAAAAATTACGTTCTAAACCCAACAACTGTGCCCTTTGCCAGAGTCTCATGAATGCTGACTGACGGCACAAAAGGTATAATGGGTAATCAGTATGGTTACCTTGGTGCCAACCCATTCTTCATGTGGAAAAAAAAAAAAAACAAACTCAAAATGCAGTGTGGCTAGGGGTGTACCAAATATGAATGCCTTTTGCACATTACTCTGGCCTTGACATATTCCAACCACTCTGATTGCTCTTGGGCACTGCGTAAGAATATGAGTAAGAGTACAGTCCAGCACATCTACAGACTCTGGTTCAGTGGCCTTAATGTCACAAAACAAAATCACATTTGTTAGGTTCCTTCTACTCTCAAAACACACAACAAACACCTAAACAATGAAACTGACATGTAAGTAGATTGTTAAATTTTTTTAAAAGTTTCAAAAAATGGAGTCAGTGGGCACCTATGGCAAAATGAGACACGAACCCAACCACTCTAAGTCTCAAACAATTTCAAACTCAAGTTGTCTTCTTACTTTTCACTTTCAGTAAGAAATAGTCAGCTACAGGATCAAAATTAGAAAGTCAATATGCTCTGAAAAATCCTCATTTTAAAACTCCTTACTATGTAAAAATTCAAATATATACAAAAGTAGACAGAATAGTACAAATTATCCCTACACCGCTCATGTTCCATCCTTCAGCTTCATCAATTTTCAACTCATTTCCAATTTTGCCTTATCTAAAGCCAAACTTGCACTTTCCCTTGATATCAAGTCACTTCATCTCTAAACATTTTAGTAAATTCTTACAATTTTGACTGAATGCTGATAGCATTTGTGGTTTTGTTTTATTTTTCATTGCTTTTATTTTAAATACCTATGTCAATGAAAGAGGAAATTTGAGCAAGGAGAAGAAAATTCAGTTTTTTTTTTTCATTTTTTCTGGAATTTCTGGTACCTAAATACAGTTGTATACTTTTCTCCTTCTGAAGGGGAGACAGAGCTAACAAGATATAGTCATTCAGTCTAACAAACAGTAATTGAGCACTAGGGATGAGGCTAGGTGCTAGAGATACAAACATGAGTAAAACAGAGACCCTTTCTCTAGAATGGGTAAAACAAACACACAAACAGATAATGTCAATACAATGTGGAAAAGCTAGGATAATGGTATTCATGGGTACCACCACCAGAACAGAGAATAAAGGCACTTAGACCAAATTAGGTATTCAAGAAAAGCTTCCAGGGAGAGATGATACCTGAGTAAAAGCAAAAATACTGCAAAGAACTGTTACTATGTCATTATAATAAGTTCAATATCAAGTTTCCTTCCATAGGATTTCCTTCATTTAGTTGACTGGGGAGTTAGGGGGCGGGGGTGGGGGTTTCCTTAAAGAACATTAGCCTGGGAAGAGGGTGAAATATCAAGAATTAAAAAAACACTCTATCATGTCTTATGGAGAAAATCAAAAAGAAAAAAGGCTTGGTCTCTACCCTCAAGGAGGTAGGAATCTGGATGGGGAGAAATCAAACACATATTAGAAAATTTTACTATATAATAGTCAATCAAAATACAGAGTTTAGTGATAAGAAGACTGGTGTGTACTGAAATATGTGAGTAAGAGCTGGAACTTAAACCCAGGTTTTGAATATAAATTTACCCAGATGAAAAAGGAACCCAACCAAGTAAAAATACTAAAAGTTGAGTCTTAAGTTGTGAAAGTCTTCATCTTTAAAAAAAGTATCTATTTTTTTCTGTCCATCTTTGAATGAAGTATGCAGGAAAAAGTGAAGATCTTCCATCTAACCTTAGTCTCCAAAGAGATGTACGAATGTGTGTGTTTGTGTATGTGTTATATATGTTAGTGTCAGAGCACGAAGATTTGATTTGAGAAGTTACAGTGTGATTCTAAGCTGTTCTGTTGGAATAATGCACAATGTCAGGTACAAAAACAAAGATCTACTCTGGCAGATACCTGATTTTGGGGGAAAAAACAAAAACTAAAACCCATAAAAATGACAGTCATAAAAGACACATAAGAAGATTCACTCAATACTATAAGGTAAAAAAAATTTCAATTGTCATTCAGCAATCAATGGCTCACCATTTATAATTGTTTAATAACAACAACAGCAGTGTCAGGTAACACTCATATAGCATCTACTACACAGCAAGCTTTATGTAATTAATTCATTTAATCCTCAAAAGTGCCTATGAGGTAGGAACTACCACAGATCTTCCTTGACTTATGATGGGGCTCCACCCCAATAAAACCACGGTAATTTGAAAATACTGTAAGTTGAAAATGCATTTAATACAACCCTACTGAACACCATAGCATAGCCTAGCCTGACTTCAACATGCTGGGAACCCTTACACTATCCTACAACTGGGCGAAACCATCTAACACAAAGCCTATTTTATAGTGAAGTGTTAGAGTAGCTCACGTAATTTATTGTACTGCAAGTGAAAAACAGAATAGTTGTTTGGATACAGGATGGTCTTAAGTGTATCGGTTGGTTACCCTCATGAGCATGCGGCTGACTCGGTGCCGTGGCTCACTGCTACTGCTCAGCATCAGAAGAGAGTATCACACTGGATGTCACTAGCCTGGGAAATACCAAAATTTAAAACGTGAAGTATGGTTTCTACTGAATGCATTATCGCTTTTGCACATCACAGAACTGAAAAGTCCGAAGTTTGACTGTCTGTGTTCCTCCCATTTTATTGAGGGGGTAACTGAGACACAGAGATATTAATATTCTTTCCTCAACTCAGTTTTTCAAACTTCACTGGTCAGAATTTAGGTCAGAGGTTTAAAAAAAGACATCTAGGTATACTGTGAGCATAGGTTGAAATCTAGTATTTTTATAAATTCAGAAAAATTTCTTATATCCTTCACTAACTTAAGTGAAATGATACATGATCGTATACTGGCACAGAACCATAAACATAAATGTCAAATCAATCCATGAGGTGAAGAGGTAAAGTTACAAATAGGAATTTGCTCTAAAAGTGGTGTGTTTATTAAAAGACCAAAGAACAGTTTCTTAAATATTGCCCATGGGATTAAGGAATGCATCTTTTTCATAATACTTACACATATGGAGAACATAAATTATAATAAATGACCGTATCACATACAGCAATAAAGATAGCCAGTAGTAAAAAAGGGTATTTGAAATAACTTCGTCCCTAATGAACAGCAGAAAAATATTACTCCCCAGGTAGAATCAACTGCTTTTTCTTCCAAGCCCTGACAGCAAATTATGCGTACCTATTCCCAGCATTAATATTATGTTACATTATAATACAGTTATTTGTTCATGTAGTAGTCTTCCCTCCAGACTATGAGTCCTTGAGGATAACGTCTGAATTTATTCATCCTGGGATTTAAAACCCACCGTGCATCAAGTAGAATGATGGTTTACTGAATGAATAAATGAATGAATGAATGATTTAGTAGGTAACTTTTAATAAAATCTCAAGCATTAGAGAAAAGTTACAAATATCAATTAACTCACAGGGTTTTCGTTATTTTATGAGTAGATTCTTGTCTCCCTTATCTGGATTTAAGGCCTTTCTACATCAGCCCTAATCTACTTTCTTAACCCTATCTCATCTACTTTTCTTCTCTTGTTAGATCCTCTGTATGAATTACTTTCTCTTTCTGGCATACACTCTGTGCTTTAAAAATTCAGTAATCTCCAAAAGCTTTAGACTATGCAGCCCTTCCAATGTAAATGAGAATGCTTACTTAACATTGTGCTAATAGATTATGTTTACTGGAAAGCGATCTTAAAAATAGAAGAAAATAGACATTTTAAACAAATAAGGTTAACATATAAAAGTTTAAAATCTTTTCTTTCTGTGCACAAGGCACGGTTCTGTATGTACTTCAGTTTAAAAATCACTGATTTATATCAAAAGGACAAATCTCATAGAGTGTGAGAATTAACTGAATCTGTGCATGTAAAGCACTAAGAACAACACTGGTTGTATAGGAAACACATTAAATGTCAGTTAATGTCATTAACATCATTATTATCAATGCAGTTTCTTTTGACTGGCATAATTCCCCATACTTACCCTCCAGACTCACTCCTACAAACTGCTTGAAGGCCAAATGCAAATGTTATCTCTTCAAAAAATTATTTGAATGCATCTCTTAAGTTAGGATTTCTCACTGTAGGAGGTACCAAATCCTACAGAGCTTAGCAAGAACCCATGGCCAAGAAGCCAAAATAAAGTTGAACAGTTGGAAAAAATTAAAAATGGGTTTATGGAAAATGATGCAAATGAAAAAAGATGTGATTATTAACCTTAAGAAAAATAAAATACACAAAAAGAAAGAAGGTACATTATCTGGCTCTATAGTAAACAATGTTTAGATAGACCTAATGATAGAAACACTGACTACTAATGAAACCAAAAACTGTGATATAACCATATGGGAAAGACCGGTCATTATAAGAGCACCCAAATCCTCGATTTTCATTAGCAAGAGTCTAAAGGAGATTAACCATGAACTAGAAATTCAGGCATATTATTTTCGGATTTACAGATATATACCAGAAGAAATTTAACAACAGGGAAAAGGAGAAGACCTTTGCAAGCTTCTAGAAATATAAAAGTAGTTTTGTACAATGAGATCAGCAGTGAGAATGGCATGTGTTGCTATTTTTCATGGTAATAGGAGAAGTTAAAAAGCAAGGAAACAATGCCTTCAAACTTCTAAAGAAACAGAATTCTATATCCAGGCAACCAATTCATGAAAAACCATTTTACAACATGCAAAGACTCAAAAAATTTTTCCTTATGTAGCACTCTTTCTCAGGAATTTATCTGAAAATGTGTTCATACAAAACAAGAGAACAAAAAGGAAGACGCAGAATCCAGGACACAGGAAATTCAAAGGTTCCATTGATCAAATTAAAAGTGGTCCTGAGTTACTAGTTTTAAGAATATCAAGTCAATACACGAAGGCATTCAGCTGAGGTTTGAAACGCTAAAGTATTTCTTTTACTTCAACTTGAGCATAAAAGAGATTGCAAGAGGTTTTAACTCTTACCTGTAACACAGCAGCAATTAAGTATACCACTACGAAGATTACAGTTAAAGAAGTGTGACCACTTTTCATCAAATGAATAGTGTAGAGGAAAATTAAATGTCCAGGTATCACTAACAGCAGCAGAACTTGAGCTGACTTATTATTTACTCCTGTAACATAAAATGTAAAAGTTGTTAAAACAAAATCATATTTTGGTGAATAAAAGGTCGCGGTTGTTAAAATTTGAGGATTACTTCTAGTTACTATATTGTATAGAATCATATAAATGTCAATTGCTTAAAATAAATTTTAACTATTTACAATTCACTTAACTTTTAGAAATTCTTCCTATATGTTACCTACTTATTAAATGAAAGATAGTTGCTGAAACCTTGCTCTGAAGACCTTTGGTCAAACTATAATATCTATTATAAAAACAGAGAGAAGACAAAAGAAAAAATATAAAGTTCCTAAAGTACTGAAATGTTTAATTTTATTTTTCCTTTAGGATTCTTTCATTGCTATTACAAGACTGGGCATTTCTGATCCTTATTCAAAAGTCAATAATTACATTTACTTTCATCAGAGAAAAAAGTTGTCAAAAATTGTGAGGTTTAAAATTGTTTAGTTTTCTGGGCATCCTATGTCTGGGACATAAACAATGCAATGTTCCTTGTAACTGAGGTTATCCTCTCTCATTCTGTTTGGGATCAAATGCCTACACTTGGAAAGGCCAAAAGGATTAACATACAAAAGACAGTATATCTGTCTCCTTAAATCACCTCGCAATGCTTTCTTATATGTACAAGGCCCCTCTTTCTTGACTCATAAACAAGATATCCCAGAGAAAGATAAAAGACAAAAATGATGCAAAGTTCCTCAGCAACTACAAAATTGATACAAATTCTTTTTTTTGTTGTTGTTCACTGAGATTTAGTGAACAAAATCTATTTAAAATCTACTTAGCTCTCAGAAATGGAAACCTGTGCAACATTCACAAAACATGTATTCAACAAAGGCTGCCTGCCTATACTCATAAGAGTTCACCCACGAGCACCTACCTGGACCAAAAAAAGTTCTAAATGGGTAGTAACAACCTTTGGGTTCATCAGGCAGTTCTCCTGGAATGCTGTGTAAATGGAGGTAGGTAGAAATCCTGCTAGCCTGAATGGCCACCAAATTACCACCAATACCTGGAAACATAAAGAAAAACAATGTAGCTATCTTCTTATTTTAAATAAGTTGCATAAAGTCAAGTAAATATAATCCAATTATGTCACATCGTGGGCCAATAAAGCAAAACAGAATTCTTCTGAAATGTTGACTTATTTAATGTTGAGGTAGATATTCCAAAGGCATAAAATCATTGTTGTGAAAGACTCATTCATTATTTTTTCAAATCTAACTGGTCTGAAAGCAGAGTAAGTAATTTAAAAAAATTACTATTACAACTAAAATATAAAACTAGGTTATATGATGTTTCACGTTCATCATCTTAATGAGAGGGAAAATGAGCTAGATTTATCCAAATAGACAAGGTTTGATATTTGTCTTCTCAGGTTACTAAAGAAACTGGTATGAGACACTGAAAGAAATACTCAAGAAAGTAATCTTTTAACCTAGATTATCCTCTCATACACTCTGAGAAAGGTGAGTTCGCAAAGGGCAGTAAGCGCCCCAAAGGTGAGTTAGGACACCCAAACTCTTTCTCCTTTGACAGAGTATAGGAGGAGGATGTAGTAGCCATAAAATCAAGTAGGAAGAAAACAACTGAAAATTTCAAATCCTTAAATACTAAGTGTGGGCTAACTGAACCATTGAGAATACCTGGGGACCCTACTTACAAGGGGAGTCCACGTTCACCTGCTTGCTATCTCTGGGTGTTTGTGAGACAGACTTGAGATAGGGCAGAACACTTGACATAGCCAACCTTGATGGCACACAGCAAGAGAGCACATCCATTTCTGAATCTCTCTCTCACATGAAACAAACTATGCTTGGGGTGGTGAAGAAAACACCCCAGCTGTCTGATACCAGGCAAAGATCAGCTGCCACTGGAGGAAGAGCAGAAGCAAAAGCTGTCTTCCTGCTCAAAAGAAAGTCTTCCTGCCAAGACCAATCTAGCAGAGTGACAGCCAAAAGGGGAGGGAAAGAAACACTAAGAAAGCCTTACCTCTGTGGACCAAGTGTATAGGGACTGCCTAAGAATGGTAATAGTACAAGAGAATCCCAAACTCCATCCCATGCCTTGCATCATGTAGCAAGCATCAGCAGTCTACCATGAGCAGAGGAGCAAAAGCACAAACAGTTAAGCCTTCCATGCTGCAGGCATATAGAACTCCACGTTTCACACTAGGCGTAAGGAGCAGGAGCTCATCAATAAAGAAATTTGAAGTCAGTGATGCACTGAAGGTAACTATAATTACCACAAAAAACAAACCCAGCTCAACTGCTGATGAGACTGACTCAGTCCTCTATGGAAATGAACTAACAGAAGAAAAAGTCTACCTTTTTTAGGCACAGATAATATTTGTCTCAGTTGCCAATGTTCTTTTATACACATTGCCCAGTATTCGATAAAAATTTGAGACCGTAAAAAGCAATAAAGAAAACAGACTATTGTCAGGAGTTAAGAAGCCAAAAGAACCAGACCCAGAGATGACTAAGGTGTTGAAACTATCTGACAAAGATGTTAAAATAACTGTGGTTAATACGTTAAAGGATCTAGTGGAAAAGATGTACAACGTGCATCTTTAGACTCATAGACATAGAATACAGACTTGTGGTTGCCAGGGGGGCGAAGGGTGGGAAGGGACAGACTGGGATTTCAAAATTGTAGAATAGATAAACAAGATTATACCATATAGCACAGGGAAATATACACAAAATCTTATGGTAGCTCACAGAGAAAAAAAATGTGACAATGAGTGTGTGTTTGTCCATGTATGACTGAAAAATTGTGCTGAACACTGGAATTTGACACAACATTGTAAAATGATTATAAAACAAAAAATGTTTAAAAAATATGGGGATATAGATTAAAATTAAAGGTATGGAAAAATATAGTATACAAGCACAAGTAAAAAGAAATCTAGAGTGGTTATAGCAATTTGAGCAAGGAAAAAAGAAGACTTTGTGACCGGGAATACTACCAGGGATAAAAATGAACACTGAATAATGGTTGAGGAGGTCAACTCATGAAAAAGACATAACAATTTTAAATGCAGATGCAAGATCTTCAGAATAGATAAAGGAAGAACTGATAAAACTGAAAAAAAAAAAATAACTCAGACAAGTTCTTGTTTATATTTGGAGACTTTATCACTCCTCTCTCATTAACTACAATACACAGATTAAAAAAATCAAAACTACATAGATGTTTGAAACAATATTATCAATGAGTTTGATCTAAAGGACATTTATAGAACACACCACCCAACAATAACAGAATATATACTCTTTACAAGTAAACACATGAAACATTCACAAAGATAGACCATATCATGAGCCATAAAATAAGTCTCAACAAATATGAAATAACTGGAACACATAAAGTATGTTTTCTGGCCAGAACAGATAGATATCTAAGAATTCCCCCAAATATTGGAAAGTAAATAATACACTTCTAAGTAACCCACAGGTCAAAGAAGAAATCACAATGGAAATTTTTAAATATTCTGGATTTAATGAAAATGAAAACACAACATATTGAGATTTGTGGGAGACACACAAAGCATACTTAGAAATTCACAGCATTAAATCTTATGTCAGAAAAGAAGAATGATCTTTTATCAATAATCCCAGATTCCAATCTTAAGAACATAAAAAAAGAAAAAATTAAGCTGAAAGAAAGTATAAAGAAGGAATAATAAGTTTAAGAGCACAAATCAATGAAATAGAAAACAAAAACAACAGAGAATAAAGAAATGAAACCAAAAGCTGGTTCTTTGAATAGATCAAGAATAAAATATACAAATTTCAATAGTAAGAATGAAAGAGGGGTCACCATTACAGACTATGCAGGCATTAAATGAATAATATGGTTATGCCAGAAAATGAGAGCTTAGATGAAATTTAAAAATTCCTTGAAAACCACAAACTACAGAAACTCACTTGACAAGAAACAGTAATATGAATAGCCTTATCTCTATAAAGCAGTAGTTCTCAGCTGGGGGTAATTTTGCCACCAAGAACCAACCCCCAATTAAAAAAAGAGAGATCTGGCAATATCTGGAGACATTTTTGGTTATCATAATTTGGGAGGTGCTACTGGGATCTAGTGGGCAGAGGTCTGAGATGTTGCTAGACATCCTACAATGCACAGGATGCTTCCCCCATAATAAGAAATTATCTGGTTTCAAATGCCGATAGTGTCAAGCTGAAAAACCCTGTATTAAAGAAAATGAATTCATAGCTAAAAAGTTGTCCACAAAGAAAACTTCAGGGCCTGATGCCTTCACTCTATGGAAACCGAGAAAACACATCTCCAAATAACTTGTAAATTAAAGAAGAAATCATGATTACAAATTAAAAACCATTTGTATTTGAATGGAAATTAAGTATTACATACAAAAGCATGTAGGATGTAGCTAAAGCAGTACTAAGAGGCACACTTACCTTCTTAAATGCATACACTAAAAAGCTTACGGACCTAAGCATCTATCTCAAGAAGCTGGAAAAGACAGAACTATTAACACAAACTTGAAGAAGAAAAATAATGAAAAGAGAAAAAATTAAGAAAGTCAAAAAAGTTAAATACCGGTTATTTGAAAAGAAAAAAGAGGAAGCACAAACAACAGGGAAAAAAAGGAAGTCATAATTCTAACTGCTGTCAATATTTCTAAAATAACAATATGAACACCTTTATGCCAATAAACTTAAAAATTCAAATGGGAAAATATCCTAAAATATACACAACAACAAAAGTAACTCAAGAAGAAATAGAAAACTTGAATCATTCTGTAATGATTAAAGAAATTGAATCTAAAATTTTAAATCTTCCTCAAAAAACCTCCAAGCCCACATAAGATGTTTGCTTTATTGTTTTTTTTTCAAGTGAGTTCCACTAAATATTTAAGCAACAGATAATAAATAATAAAAACAGCAAAATCTTACACATACTATTTTACAGTGTAAAATGAGTAGTATATCTAACTCACATAATGAAACTAGCGTAACTGAGTTCAAAATCCAACAAGAGCAATATGAAAAAGGAAAATTATAGGCCCACCTTATGAATAAAAACACACATAAAAAGATATCAAACTAACTGTTGGCAAACTAAATCCAGCAAAATGTTAAATGCATAATATATCACAAAACTGGATTTATCCTAGGAATGTAAGGCTGATTTAATATTTGAAAATAATGTAATACAGTGTATTAACAAATAAATGGAGGGAAAATATAATTATATTAAAAATGTAGAAAAATAAAAGTAAATGCAGAAAAATTAATAAAATTCAGCATTTTACTATTTATTATTAAAATCTCTAATGGAGAGGAACTTCTGATAACCACACACAGACATACACACAAACACACACACACACAAACACGCATAAAACACACAGAGGAGGTGCTGCAGATCATTAAGAGTGCTACAGACTTTTCAATAAATAGTGCCAAGATAACTAGTTATTAATATGCCAAAAAAGTCATGAAATTGGACTCCTGTTCATACTCTACACAAAAATCAGTTTCTGGTAGATTAAAGGCATCATATGGAAGACAAAATAACTAACATAGTGTGGAAGCTTATTAAAGTTTTAGCCTCCCATGGAATTAAAACCCCATTATGAGCTCATCATGATCCCTGATTATATTTTTAAACTACAGCAGAATTATTACCTTGGAATAATTGGCTTTCCTTAATGCCAAAAATGCTTTCTTATTATCATGACGTACACTATACTTCTACTAAGAGCTGGGCTATCAGCATTTCTTTTAAATTACTTAAATTCCTCACAGACTAATTATACTACTAAAGCTAGTGGAGAACATCTAAAGATTGTCACATAAATTAATAACATTAATAAAAGCAGACTTCCAACATATTAAATAATTAGTGAGAGGCTTCGGTGTCCACAAGAACTAATTTTTAAGTACTTTATTGCTAGAATGGTAACATATGGTTTGATAGTATGAATAAATTCAGAAGGTTCATCTAAGGACTACTTTAAAATCCAACCTCATGTTTTATTAAATTTAGAAATATGTTTCCAGGAAATATTTAACACTCACAGCATAGAATATATTTCAAACTATGTCAATGATTCTTTTGGACTGTCCCAAGGGGACCTGAAGTGAAAGTTCATTTCATTAAAAAGTAAACCCTTATAATCAACAGCACAACAGATCTCGTATCTTCCATATGTACCTACATATTTTAGGCACCTTCACTTCTCCTCCTTTCATGACTCCTTATCAGAACTCACATACAGGTATTGCTCTTTTAGTTTCAAGAAATGCAAAGGGTAGTAGAAATAGACATAGAAAACAAACTTAACGGCTACCAAAGGGGAAAGAAGTAGGGGAGGGATAAATTAGGAGTTTGGGATTAGCAGATACACACTCTATGTATAAAATAGATAAACAGTAAGGTTCTACTATATAGTACAGGGAACTGTATTCAATATCTTGTAATAATCTATAATGAAAAAGAATATGAAAGGAATACATATATATTTATAAATGAAACATTATGCTGTACACCAGAAATTAACAAAACATTGTAAACAGACTATACTTCAATGAAAATTTTTTAAATAAAAATAGTAGATAAACAGCAAAGTCCTACTGTCTAGCACAGGCAACTATATTCAATATCTTATTTATAAAGCACAGATATACATATAGTACAGAAATGGATCTGTGATATTAAAATTTCATGGATGGGCACATTTAGGGGGAAAAAAAGGTTTAAAGTGGCTCCAGAGGGCAACAATGAAAAAAGGCTGAGAAACGCTGCCTAGAAAGGAACTTCCCAAACTAGAATGTCTTAAACAGGTTACAGGTGTGTCTAGGTACTGTTCTCCTAAGCTCCACATGGGTAGGATAGGTCTGAGGCAGCTGCGGCACTCAAGGGGTTGCTTCTGGTAACAAGTGTTCTCCTCCTTCTTCACCCCCATGTGCCATCCAAATATTGTAATTTTCTGCGTGTGCCATGACATGAAACAGTTTGGCAAATACTGCCCTAGAGAAATGAATCTATCTACCTTTCTTGGGACAACTGAGAATGTCACTGTAAGTAAGGCCCTTCACCTTAGTCTCTCTTCAGGACTCCTTTTATTACTCCATCGAAGTAAGGGGTATCCTTTCTTTCTAAGGCTACTTTGTAGCCCATCATTTTGTGGACCTTATTCCTTCATTATTTACCATTGCTCATGCATCCTTAATCCTTCCTTTTCTATTACTCCTTTGCCTCCCTGCCAATAAATGTATCAACATCTCTCTCACCTTGGTGAGCGAATCAGGAAGGCTACTTTATTACTTGAATGATGGCTGGAGTGAGACATTAGTAGAAAACAACGGTAAGACATGCTTGTTATATAAGTAAATGAACAAGTGAATTCTGTTAAAGCACAAAGACACAAGGTTTGGCCATCATCTATTCAAAGAGGATGAAGGGCCGGGTTGAATTAAATGGTTCCATGATTTTAAAGGCAGGTGATGGGCAGAATGTTGGTACCAGGAAAACCAGGAAGGGCATCTCTGGGGGAAATTTGTTCAGTTACCCCAAGATTAAAATGTTCAGTAAAGATTTTTAGGTGTGAAATTAGATTTGGAGAACTTGCTTTCATATATTTTCTTATACATAAGTACATAAAAGTAATTTATATTAAATGTGTAGTATATCCTGTGATGTATATTTCCCCAGGTAGAATTATTTTTTAAAGTATATAGGCTTGGGCTATACTGAAATCCAATTTAATGACAGCCAGCCCAAAAGCCAGTAGGACTAGACTAAAATTATCTTATTAAATGGAATCTGTACAAAAAAATCCCTGTGAATTTAAGTATTGTAATTTCCATTTTATAGATAAGAGAAAATTTAAGGCAGATTTGAAAGGGATCAGCAGAGGTATGATAGATTTTAATGGACTGAAATGACACCAGCAATGCTTAATCCTAGCTAACCCTAATAATTTACCCATCAAAATCGACAAGGGCAGCGACAAAACAATACAAGGCAGCAGATAAGCCCAAAATAAACAGTAATACAGAATTGAAATATCCCATTTTGCCATACAAACCTTAAAAATCAGGTATGTCTGACTCTCAAACAAATAGTGGTAAGATTAAAAAACAGTTGTTTTTAAAAAAAAAAATGTGTTCTGCACACAGAGAACAGGGAAGGTACCTTCCACCAGCAGTAACAACCTAGGATCGAAAATAAAATGGACGGGATGGGAAGACAGACCTTTTAAAATCTGAACCCAAAGATACCTGTTAGTACCTAAGAATACAGAGAGATACGGTATCGTTATGAAACAGTATATCTAATTCTTACCATTAATAACTGGTGTGTAAACAACAATCCCAACCAAGTTTGGATCAGATACAGTTGTGTCCAGAATAAGGCCCCCAATGCTGAAAGATATAAAAACATACAATTTAAGGAAAAGGAAACGAAATGTGCTAATTTGAAGCTGTTCTTTATATACAAACACCCTTACTTTTACAAATAAAATATTTAGATATTAAAAAACAGAATAAAAAGAAAAAATATTCAAAGCAAAAATCAATGTCAACAGCAAAATGTTGAAAATAAAACATGGCATAAGCTGTGGTCCCACATTTTAGGGCTTTCTTGTCTCCAAGATATGTTACATGCAAAAAAGAAAAAAGCATAAACTTTAAGTGCATTAAAATGTCTGGAAGGACATATAAGAAATTAAGTATGTCAATCTCTAGGGGGTGAGACTGACAAGGGACTCATGGTCATTTAATATCTTTCTATACTTATTAATTTTTAAAAGCCATGTTCATTTATTACTCTTACAACTAAAAGATAGTTTTAAAGAGAGTATCTTTTCATACTTCAAGTATACAAGCCATTAAAAGGATAATTTTTATCATGTTAAAACTAGATACAGTTAGGATGTGTCTTATCACTGGTAAATTAAAATAATCAGTTGTAGCCATAGAAAGAGCTCAATTGGAGAACAGAGGTCTGGAAAAATAAAATACGGTTCTATAGTAGAAACATATACACTCTCAACATCTCAATGGAGCTGAGCGATCTGTTTTTGTTTCCAAGATCATTATCAACTGGTTAACTTCAGTCTCCAGGTCTACATACTATAAAGCATTGCCAGTCGCAATATTCCATGGGATCCTGTTGCCTAAATCTTCTAGGAAAATGCAATCCACATTACAGGAGAATGAACTATATGCTGACACAGAATGGGGCTGATGCCAAATATCAGATCAGATCTTACCACACTACCTGAGAGTTAATACTAGGAAATTATTATATTTTTATTATTTTAATTTTTTAATAAAATAAGTGAATGGCTTAATAATGGTATAATGGTAGGAGTTCCCATTAAAAGGTATACTATAAAGTCCAAAAATAATCACCCTTAGAAATATTTCAGTATTTTAAGCCCTAATTAAAAAAAAAATACATATTTTATAGAATAAACTAGTTATGTGTTAAAGAATAAATTTCCCTACCAAAAATACTCGGATCATGTTGTATATATAACATGAACACTTGCTAAAATACATTTTAAAATATTTTTATTACTCAGGTAATAAAACCTATTATAGAAAAACTGGAAAATACAAACAAAAAGAAAATAAAAATCAACCATGGTTAAACTGACATATAGCCTCCCAGACATTTTTAAACACGTATATTCTTAAAAACAAAAACTCAAACTGTAAAAGCATTCTTCACTTTCATTAAATATTTTTATCAAACAAATGTATGAGCATCATTTAAAAAGTGAAAGCACCACAAAACTTATCAAATAGTCCCCTGCCCCACCCCGGATCCTGCTCTCTCTTCACAATGCTTTTTAACTTCTTTAACTGTTTCTCCTGGAATTTAATCATCTACTGCTAAACAGATTTATACAGCTATTTCTTGACTCTGACATTTACTAATGACTTCCACTGCGGCAGATGAGCATTCAGTCTCTCTTACCCTCCCCTCCCCACCTTAGTCCCTTCACAATTCCCTTCCTCCCTCTTTCCTGCCAGTTGGCTATATTATAACTTTTTGGTGAACTACTTAGGGTTTACTTTATTATAACATCATCATTATTCACAAATGAGCCACAAAGTGTATGATCAGATTTCCTCACTTGTACTTTTTTGTGCTGTCTTATATTTTTCTTAATTTTTTTAGGTACTTATTACTAATTCACCTCAAATTTGTAGCAAAGTTAATGGAAGGCCTCTGAATAGGGTCAAGCTCATCAGGTAATCGATCAGTTCCACTTTTTTTTCCCTAGACATTCCTCCCTAAGCCCACTGTCCTCCTGCCAACCTGGACACCTCTCTCTGGGCCTGATGCACCACTGTCATTCCACACCTTCCCTTCACTCTCCCCACGATGGGTCTTGGTCTGCCTACTATGATCGAGTCCCAACATTTTTGGGGATCCTGTTGCCTGAATTTCCCAGGAAAATGCAATCTGCATTACAGAAAAATGAACCACATGCTGTCATGGAATATGTTTCCTCCTTCCTGTGTCACCCTCCTTCCCAATGATTTTCTCACTTTGTTAGACCTTATCTACTTTCAGCTTCCATATGAAAAGATATACAGGAAGCAAATTTTTTGAGATCCCACATGTCTGAAAACTTCTTGAGCCTACATTTGGTTGATTTAGTGTTACATTTTATGTTCAAAATAATTTTCCCTCAGAATTTTGAGAGAGTCACTTTTGGTGTTCCAACTGGGCATCATTCCAGTTCCCAATACTTCATAAGCAATTTGATTCTTCTTCCTGAAAGCTTCTGAGGTTTATGATAACATGCTTTGATTTGGGTCCCTTCTACTCTAATCCACTGTTCAAGGTACTCAGCAGGCCCTTTCAATCTGGAAACACACATTCTTCAGTTCTGGGTAATTTTCTTGTATTATTTCTTTGATAATTTCCTCTCCTTATGGTTCGCCTCCAATTGTCCACCTCTTTGCTTTCTGTTCTACTTTCCAGGATAGTTCTTCAACCCTATCTTCAAAATTTTTCTGCTGAATTTTTTTGTTTCTGCTATTTATATATTTTTAAATTCCCAAGAGCTTTTTCAGCTTTTCAAATCCTCTTTATTAGAGTATTCTGTTCTTATATTATAGATGCCATAGCTTCTCTAGTTTCACTAAGAATACTGGTGATAGTTTTTTGAGACTTTTGGACTATGCCTGTACTTTTTTTGAGCACCTTTTTTTGGGGGGGGGTCTCTGTCATGTTAAAAGCCTTGATAATCAAATGTCTGACAATCCTTTACTGCCTGCTCCTCCTTTAGGGACAAATGCAAAGCATACTTGGAGCTCTCTGTGTATGTGGGCAGAGCTTGTCAGCAGGTGGGCCTCACTGAAGAATGGTCAGGTAGGACATGCAGCTCTTTCACTAAAGGACCCACAGGGTCAATCTCTGCAGGTCTTTCTTTTGTGCTGATGAGTTTCCCCAGAAAGGAATGACCTAATTTTTCACCAGGGGGTATAAGCCAGACTGCCAGCATTCTATGAGAAAAGGAAAGGAAGTAGGATAGAGTATTCACTGTTCAGCATGTAGACTTTTCCTTAATCCTTGTTTTTCACACTGCTTAATCTACAGCCTCACTGGTGCAGGTGATTCTGAACCGAGAGGCTAATTTAGCCTCTCCAGGGTTAATTCTCATCTTCTGCTAGAGTGCAAGGGGGCAGGCACCCTGGCACTCAAGCTGGAAAAGGGCTTTTAGGAACAATTGCTTCTTATATTAACACAACCAATCTTCTTAATTTCAGCTTTTTGAAGTATTTAGTGCCTCTAGTTCCTCCATCTTTGGGGGTTTCCAAGGCTTAAATCAGCTTGCCTCTTATGGGTGCCCCCTTGTCCTATAGGCAGTTAGATTTAAATTTTCTTCTTTCTGTTAGTTCAGTTAACAACCATCCAACGAATTCCTATCTTACTAATTTTACTAAATCTCTCACCTAGTGTCCTCTCTGCTCCCCTTTTGTTTTTGCAGTTGTATAGCTTTTTTCTTTTACTGTCATTTTAATAGTTTCAGTAAGAAGACAAACATGAGTCAATCTACCAAGTTTAATAGGAAATTCATACTCTTTTCTAGTTTTCTCCTTTCACTCAATTTATAATGAACATCTTTCCACATCAATAGAAACATTACAATTTTATTTCTGACAGCTGGCTAATATTTCATTTTATGACTATGCCATAATTCATTTGATCAATACATGATTGCTAGATATCTGTATTCTTTCTCTTTTTTTGTTATTAAAAGTTCCACTGTGATGAGGATCTTTAAAACTTAATCATTTGCATATATCCTTAATTATATCTTTAAGTCCTGTCAGAATCCTAGAAGTGGAGTAGTCAAATGGTATGTACATTTCTAACATTTTCTGATACTTATCTAAGCAACTTACTGTTCAAAATAAGTAATGTCATTGTCAGCTTAAAACACACACATACACACAAAGATAAACACCACTAAATTTTAGTCATCCTTCTGGTAAGAATTTGGTTGGGGAAAATTTTGAAACCAGTAGCCAAATGAGGATTCTGTACATCTACTGATTTCAACAACTCTTGTAATTTCTATCCCTACTACCTGGGATAATAAAGAACTCACATTAAAATGACGGATCTAAGAAATAAAAACAGGCAACTGGTTTGTTTATATCAATCTATCTATATGTCTATTTATATATAGATAGATACATGTGTATAGTATAAACTCGCCCTTCCCCATCCAAACACACACACACACATTTTAATACTAACCTACTTATAACCATAGCTGTTATGACAGGCTCCCAGCCTGAGTGGAGAACTGTCCTTGTGGCTGGATGTTTGGCAGCTATTATAATCCAGATAGGAGTTAGAGCCAAGAAAAAGACACCAACTAATGGAGAAATGTAGTAATAGGTCTCTAAAATTAAAAAAGAGAAAACACTTCAATCTCTCTTCTAACTATGTAGCAAATGTAAATATTAAAAGTAAAAGTTTATCAGAAGATATGATGTTATCAAAGTTACTCATGCCATATATTTTCTAAAAATTTCAAACAAACTGAAAACTGTAGATAAGGTAAAAATGTTAAATAACATAACTGAAAACTAATACATTTAATTCAGCAAGCATTTATTGAAATAGCTATGTGACCCAGATGGGAACTAATGTCACCAACAAGAATATCAACAGTAGAAAACCTAACATTATTTGACTCCTACCATTTACCAAGTACTGTGGTAAATGCTTTATATTCATCTCATTTAACTGTCCTCACCAGTACAAGGTAGAAACTCATTTCAGTCTTATGAAGAAACTGAGGCCTAGGAGCTTAAGAGCATGGCTAAGAAACGGCAAGAGCTGGGAGAAAATTACATCTGTAAATGACGCTGAAGTTAGTGCTCTCAACTTCAAACTATAAAGTCAAATAGAACTAACAAATGAATTCAGCAAGGCAGCAGGATACAAGATTAATAGATAGAAATCTGTTGCATTTCTTTACACTAACAATGAAACATGAGAAAGAGAAAGTTAAAAAAACTCATTTGAAATTGTGTCAAAAAATAAAATACTTAGGAATAAAGGAGGTGAAAAACATATACTGAAAACTATAAAACACTGAGAAAGGAAACTGAAGATGATTCAAAGAAATGGAAAGATACCCCATGTGCTTGGACTGGAAGAATTAATCTTGTTAAAATGGCTAAACCAGAACAAAGAACTATATTCAATACACTGTAGTAACTTATGGTGAAAAAGAATGCGAAAACAAATGTATGTATATTCATACATGACTGAAGCATTATACTGTGCATCAGAAATTGACACAATGTTGTAAACTGACTATACTTCAATACAAATATATATATATATCTATATCAAAAAATGGCTATACCACCCAAAGCAACCTACAGATTTAATACTAACCAGAATAACTAATCTAACTATCTAACTAGAACAAGTAATCATAAAATTTTTGTGGAACCACAAAAGACCCAGAATTTCCAAAGCAGTTCCTGAGGAAAAAGAACAAAGCTGGAGGCATAACCCTTCCAGACTTCAGACTACACTACAAAGCTACAGTAATCAAAACAACATGATTGGCACAAAAAGAAATATATGGATCAATGGAACAGAATAGAGAGCCCAGAAATAAACCCACACACCTACAGCCAATTAATCTATAACAAAGGAGTCAAGAAAGTACAATGGAGAAAGAATGTCTTTTCAACAAGTGGTGTTGGGAAAGCTGGACAGAAGACACATGTAAATCAATGAAATTAGACCACTCCCTCACACTATAAACAAAAATAAACTCAAAATGTTTTAAAGACCTAAATATAAAACATGACATCATAAAACTCCTAGAAGAGAACACAGACATTCTCTGACACATATTGTAGCATTATTTTTTTTAGATTAGTCTCCCAAGGCAAAAGAAATAAAAGCAAAAAAATTTAAAAACCCACAAAAATTAAAACAAAACAACAACAACAAAAACACAAATGGAACCTAATCAAAGTTATAAGCTTTTGCACAACAAAAGGAAACTGTAAACAAAAAGACAACTTATGAACTGGGAGAAAAGGTTTGCAAATGATGCTACTGACAAGGGGTTAATATCCAAAATATATGAACAGCTCATACAACTCAATATTGAAAAAACAAACAACTCAATCAGAAAATGGGCAGAAGATCTAAATAGACATTTCTCCAAAGAAGACATCCAGATGGCTATCAGATACATGAAAAGATGCTCAACATTGCTTATTATCAGAGAAATGCAAATCAAAACAACAATGAGGTATCACTTCACACAGGTCAGAATGTGCTATCATCAAAAAGTTTACAAATAAAAAATGCTGGAGAGACTGTAGTGAAAAGGGAACCCACCTACATGGGTTGGTGGGAATATAAATTGGTGCAGCCACTATGGAAAACAGTATAGAGGTTCCTTAAAAACCTAAAAATAGAGCAACCAAATGAGCCAGCAATCTCATTCCTAGGTATAAATGGAGAAAAGACAAAAACTCTAATTTGAAAAAAATATATGCACCCCGATGTTCACAGCAGCACTATTTAGCCAAGACATGGAAACAACCCAAGTGCCCAACAACAGATGACTGGTTTAAGAAGAAGTGGTGTGTGTGTGTATATATATGTATGTATGTATGTATGTATGTGTGTGTGTGTGTCTATATATATATATAGACACACACACACACATATATATATGTGTATATATATATATACACACACACATATACACACAATGGAATACTACTCAGCCATAAAAAAGAATGGAATATTGCCATTTGGAGCAACATGGATGGACCTACAGAATACTATACTTAGTGAAATAACTCAGAGAAAGACAAATATTATGACATCACTTACATGTGGAATCTAAAAATTAATACAAATGAATCTATATACAAAACAGAAACAGATGCACAAGCATAGAAAACAATCATATGGTTACCAAAAGGGAGAGAGGGAGGGATAAATCAGCATTATGGGATTAACAGATACAAACCACTATACATAAAATAGATAAGGAACAAGGATTTATTATATAGCACAGGGAACTATATTCAGTACCTTGTAATAACCTATAATGGAAAATAATCTGAAAATAAATATATATAACCAAATCACTTTGCTGTATACCTGAAACTAACACAATACTGTAAATCAATTATACTTCAATTTAAAAAAAGAATAACTTAGAACCTGAAAAACAAAGTCAAATAGGATATTGTTTTTACCCATAAGGATCTTATAGTACAAGCATTCCATAGAATATTGGTCAATCGATTGATTAACAGATAGCCTCCCAATCCTAAATAGCATTCCAAGCTCCAAAATAAAATTGACATGCTAGGTTTGATAAAGTTAGACACAGTTCTTCACTGCAGAATTGCTCAGAACATTTAATATGCTAAGATAGAATACAGTACACTGTATTAACCATATTTCAATCAGACTACCTAGTTTCACATGTAGGTGTTAAAATTTACCGTGGACAAGAAAGTTAACTTCTATAAATTTCAATTTCCTTATCTATAAAACGTTAAAAATTACAGTACCTATTTCATGGAGTTACTGTGAGTTTTAAGAGAATTAATACAAGTTAATTAGAATAATGCCCAGGCACAAAATTAACATTTATTCAACACTTACTATCATCATAATCATCATCACCATTATTATTAACATCCTGCTATTTGGGACATACTCAGATAACAGACTGCAAGGACTTTTTTATACCTCTCTGTGATAGACTGTCTTACTTGATCACAATTATTCATTGTCTCCCCTTGTTGTGCTTTCCTACAGAAAGAGTTTAGGAAAATCTTGCCTACAAGAACAAAGTCCAATACTTTGCAAGGAAAAAAAAGTCAAGCACCTAACATTACATTCACAATGTCTGGCATCCAACCAAAAATTATTTTTAAAAGTTCAGAATTATATTTGGTTGCATTTACAAACTTAGGAAAACACACTGAGATATTCTATTTACTTTAGACATTTCACTTTCTCACAAAAGTTTCCTAGAACTTAAAATAATCTTTCTAAATCTAATAAATTAAACACAGAAATATGGTGAGTCTTAAGTTTTCATAAATATTCATACCATGCATACAAATTTGGTAATCTTTCTATTTAACAACTACAAGAAAAAATGATTAATTATAAATTTTAAAATGGAATTAAGACTGACATGTTACTCTAACAGGCTAAGTAACAAGTATACTTTAAAAACTGGGGGAGGGTATAGCTCAAATGGTAGAGCTCATGCTTAGCATGCATGAGATCCTGGGTTCAATCCCCAGTACCTCCTCTAAAAATAAGTAAACCTAATTATCTCCTCCCCCTACCAAAAAAAAAAAAAAGGTTAAAAATATGTACTGCCTCTTTAGCATAAAACCATTCATAACATAAATTTGCTTCTCAAATATTTTTATATTTAGTTTTAAATCTCCCTATGTTTAAAAAGTTGCCCACATTCTTGAAATAGTTACATCACCCCCAAAACATGTTTGGTAATATAATTCTAGCTGATTAAGGTTTTATTACTATCAGAGATTTCAGCTAGGACATTCCTGAATTTTTCTGAAGAATTCTAATACTTACTTTGTAGGGTAGGGACTTCATAACTTCAAGACTGAGTTGATCTTACAGTCCTTGTAGCCTGCAGTCTTAGATTTAAGTTAAATGTTACTAAACTTCTCTGACATCTCACAAAATTCTTCAACCCTTATTCATATTCTTATCTCTGATTGAATTTTGTGTTTCCTCATCTTCTTGAGAGATTTAAAGCTCTCCTCATCTATGACTAAAGGTGTTTGAATTAGATAGAAACTCAACTTTTTATTCCAATCACGTAGGAACAATTACTGTAAGTATTAAAATAACATCCAAATTTTATCCTCATGGCTTTGTCTGGATTTGCCACCACATCTTCAAAATAATTAGAATAAAACAAAATTCTTTAAATATTTTCTTCCACTTAAAGGGACAAGACTAATGTTACATATAGAATCATCTTCTCTGTAATTTTTTTAAAAATGAAAAAATCTTTATTGGATGGATTCCCAGTTCTCCTTGCTAAACCATCAGACAGGGATAAGTAACATTTCAACTAGGAGGCATTCTTACCTCCTAAAACAACTAATGTTGCCAACAGTCTCTTCATAGAATCAAACAGAAAACTAAAAGCATTAAAACCCACTAACAACAAATGAAAAGAACTATTCTGCTAAGTCAGATCATCTTGGTATTTCATTTTCAGGTCAAGAGAGGAGCACCATGCCAAGCTTTTAAATTATTCTCAACATTACATCTCTGGAAGGACATTTGAAGTTGAAAAAAACACTCACCATCCTAACCCCAGAATCACTGCCCTGAATTTTCAAAGAGGGGAAAAATTTCTCAGGAAAGAAATGAAAAATAACAAGTGGGCAGTTCCTCAAAAAGTTAATGAGTTACTATATGATCCAGAAATTCCACTCATAGGTATATAACAAGAGAACTGAAAACATATATTCACACAAAAACACAAAATGTTTAAAGCAGCATTATTCATAATAGCCAAAAAAGTAGAAGCAATCCAAATATGCATCAAATGGTAAATGGATAAACAAAATATGATATAACTAACCATACAGTGGAATGTTATTCAGCCATATTATTAATCCATACAAGTAAATATTATTTATGCTCAGATGAACCTTGAAAACATATCAATTAAAAGAAACTGGATATGAATGGTCACATATTATATGATTCCATTTTTTGGAAATGTTTAGAATAGGCAAATCCATAGAGACAGAAAGTAGATTAATGGTTGCCAGTGCAGGGAGGAAGGGTTGAATGGGGAAGACAGCTAAGGGTTTCTTTTTGTGGTGATGAAAATGTTCTGGAATGAGATAAAAAGTTGCACAATCTTATGAATATGCCAAAATCTACTGAATTGTACACTTTTAAAAGGTAAGTTATATATGGCAAGTGAATTATATCTCAATTTTTAAAAATTCCAACAATGAAAAAAAAAGGAGGGGGACTATATTCTTTAAAACTGTTAATGTTATAAAAGACTAAGAACATACATGTATACATACAGAGAGATGAACAGAATAAGAGATGAAGTATATGGGGTAAAATGTTAACATTTGGTGAACATTGGTACAGTGTACACAGGATTTTTTGGGTACTATTTTATTTTTGCAATTATTCAATAAGTTTAAAATTATCTCCAAATAAAAATTTTAACATTAAAAGAAGAATGGGAAAGCCATGATAAAATAAAAATATCTAAAATTATTTTCTGCAAAAGTATTCTACTTCAACTTCCCATCAAATCTAAAATGCCCATTCCTAATGAATTAAATTATATGTTAAGTTGTATAGGACCCTCCTACCTTTTCCCTGGTTAAATTCTAATCCAATAGGGGAAAATTATGAATATACAAAAAGGGAAGGTGCTAAAACATACCTCTTTTTAGGATATATTGGTGTTTTATATATGTCATAAAATTAAAGAATTACCTTTAGAAAACCACTAATGACACAATAAGCAAGAGAAAATGCTTGATTAAAAATCAACCATAGACTTCTATATTAGTATCAAAACCTAAATGTGTCTTCCTTCTAAATGAAATGCATTTAAATGATCCTAGTCAAAACAACATTTTGTATTAATTTCTGGGCATATCATAACGGGTATTGTGGTAAGCTGAATAATGGTCCTCAAAGGCATCCACACCCTAATCTCTAGAACTAGTGCATGTTATCTTATATGGTAAAAGGGGCTTTGCAGATGTGATTAAGTCAAGGATTCTGAAACAGGGAGATTATCCTGGATTACTTGCGTGAGTCCTAAAGTAATCACAGGTGTACTTACAGTCAGGAAGCAGAGAGGAATCTGACTGCAGAAGACAAAGCAATGTGACCAGAGAAGCAGAGATCAGTAATGTGACTGCAAGCCAAGGAATGTTGGCGGCTACCAGAAGATGGTACAGGTAAGGAACGGATTTCCCCCTGAAAGCTCCAGAAGGAATCATCCCTGCTGACACCTTGACTTTAGCCCTGAATAATTGACTTATTTTGGACTCTGGCCTCCAGAACTATATGAAAATTATTTTCTGTTGTTGTACAGCAGCAATGGAAATGAATACAGGAATACAGATAAAACTTTGTGGAATTTCAAGCCTAATAAATGTCTGTGTACATTAGTACTGATTCCACAATATAGGTAAACTACAGAACAATAAGGATTAACACAGCTAAAGTGGTTCAAATTGCTATGATTCCACTTAACCGCCAAACACAACTGCCATCTTTTGATTCACAACTTTCACCTTCTATTAGATTGTTGGAAGCACTTTGCAATTACTGTTACATAATTTCATTAATAGCATTCATTATTTTCACCTGCAGTACTTCTGAAATATGTAGCTGCTATGAGTGACATTTTTATGTTAGCTGTTTCTGGGCAAACAACAAAACGATGTGCATGAAAAGTTGTAAACATTCTTTAAATGCCTTTTATAACACAACCATCAGAATTTTCTCACTAAACTGACCTGTTAGGAATCACTCTAAACTAAGATGGCACAGTGCACTGAGGAGCTTTGTAGAAGAGTGAAATGTACGATACTTTAGGTTCTACTCACATCACCACATCAAGGCAGTGATATTCTAGGATGTTCTGTAAATAACCAGGTGGCATCCCTGTTAGTCTCCACAGGACTGAAGTAACAACCTAAGGCTGACTGTTATTGCTCTTAGAGTTTATTGCTTTGCAAGCCATCTTTTTAAAGTTAACCTTGAAGAATGAGAAATGAATAAAAACTTTGCTTCCCAGGTCTTGCCTAAAAAGAGAAAAGCTGATAATTTTTCAAATCAGTAAACATCATGTACATACAAGGATTATACAGTCATGTAGTTATAAATAACTGAAAGAGTCTTTAAAATCCTATTGAAATTATGCAAACAAGAAAGAAAAAGCAACAATCACTGTATAAGTATACAGGTATTTCAGTTACTGGCCCAACTTTAGATCCTTTTAAGAGCTTTTAAAGATTGCTACATGTTTTAAGATTACTATATGAATGAATAAATAACTTTATATTTTCTCTCCAAGTCATATCAAAGCATATCATAATCTAGAGCTTAGGATACTCTCTAAACTTGCTATTTCCTCTTCTATTTTCATTTGAAATAGATCTTTTCTAGGCATATGTTGCCATTTTAATTTTTCTATGTTGATACTACTTTCTAGACATTTCCTGCTAAGGCACTCTACCATTCCAATATTTTCCTAATAATATGTCCTCACTGAAAGGATCTGTTTTTGAGGGAGAGGGTATAGCTCAGTGGTAGATTGTATGCTTAGCATGTACGAGGTCCTGGGTTCAATCCCCAGTACCTCCATTAAAAAAATAGTAAAAAATTTAAAAAAGAAAGGATTATTTTTTCGTTACAATCTATTATGTTAGTGGACAGATACTGTGGCAAAATCATTAAGAGGGATAACTGTCCTCCATTTTCCATGCATATATACCACTTCCCAAATAATTTCTACTCACATTAACTGGATAACTTTCAAAAGGAATAAAGCATTTGGTAAAGTGTTATTTATTTAACATCCACTATGTATACGGTACTATGGGGTGCTACAAAAAAAATAAAATAAAAACACAGTTTTGTCCATAAGAAGCTTATATACCCTCATAAGGGCAGGTATCATATTTACATAAAAAGCTATAATGACATGCCAAATGTAAAGAATCAATAAAGAGAAGACTCAATAAAGTGTTATAGGAATTCAGAGGAGAAAAAGGTTCCCTAAGATTAGAGAAATCTATGAATTTAGTATTGAAAAATGAGGATCCTAACCGGCCTTCATGGAGGAGAGGGGAATGATGTAAGAAAGATAAGAGAAAAATCACAGGCCGTGTATGAGAATCAGTAAATAGCTGAGTATGGCTGGAGCACAAGAGAAGGAGGAGCTGGCGGAGCTTGAGAAGGTGAGACCCCAGGAGGCCTGAATACCGGGCCAAAACTTCCACTTTGTTCACTAAGTAATAAAGATTACTTACAGTGACTACCAAAAGTCAGTAAGAGTAAACAGAGCTTTGTTTCTTCTGCCCTTTTTTGGAGAACTGGAGAGGTGAGAAAGGAAATTCCAGATTGACTTCAGATATCAGAAATCAGCACATTTTATCAGGAATAAGAGAAAGGTAGCAGGTTAAATGGATGTAGAGTGAACCTTAGTACATGTATCAAAGCTAACAAGACACGAGGGGAGCTGTTCAAAGTCATTTCCAAATATCCAAAACTCTAAGTGGGGAGTTAAGTGAGACCTTCCTCAATGTCCAGTTCTTTGAGAGCTATACAGTTCATGGCCTCTATTGATAACCAAAGCCTATGGCCACCATGAAATCCTTTTTTAATCTCTGAAGACTGCTAAGTGTTTCTGATATAGTTCAGGAATTAAACTTTGTTTCCAAGAGCTAGGCATCTCAGCAGGATGAATGGGATCTTGGAATTTAAGCCTGCCCATTCCTAATCTCTGTGTTCAGAATATCCCCAAAACTAGGCTTCCAACTGCTGGTTTTATGAGGCCCCCTAGTGTTCATAATGCAGACACTTTAGAAATTCAAACTGACACTTCAGAAACACCTTTAAATTAACTATGGAATCTATCAGTAGCCCATTAAAAATATCTTTTTAGGGAAACAAATGATACAGATGAAACGTAAAAGATACTGTTTTAATAATTCATCTGGATATTTTGAGCCAACTTTCAGAAGACAAGTAAAGGCCTAGAAAAATCAAAGTACTATTTAATAATAAAATTATCTTTCAATGAACAACTATATGGAAACAAATTGGACAACCCAGAAGAAATGGAGAAGTTTCTGGAAACATACAGTCCACCAAGAATGAATCAAGAAAAATAGACCACTTAAACAGACCGATCACTAGAAATGAAATAGAATCAGCAGTTAAAAAAAACCTCCCTACAAACAAAAGTCCAGGACCAGATGGCTTCACTGGGGAATTCTACCAAACATACAAACAACTCATACCAATCTTTCTCAAACCCTTCCAAAAGACTGAAAAAGAGGGAGTACTCCCAAACCCATCCTATGAAGCCACCATCACCCTGATACCAAAACCAAAGACACTACCAAAAAAATACATTAATTTCAAAACTATGGTATGTAATTTCACTTTTTTATTTCTTGATCTAGTTAAACTACTAATGTATCATCTGTAACACTCAAAGTACTTGAAGCTTTAGAGAACGGATTGATTAAGCTTTTAATAAGGAGAGTTTATCACTTCCAATTTTTAAAAATACAATTTAACAAGTGAGCACACACTATTTTCCTTAAAAGCTCATTTATCTTATGGAATGTCATAATATTTAGTCTGAATCATTATAACAAGTGTCACATTTATTATGACAACATTCTTCAATGGCTTCAAATGAGGAGACATCATGGTATTTAGCAAGCAGCTGAGAAATGTGTTACAAACGACTTCATGGTAATTTAAGTACCCAAGTCTATACTAAGTTAAGCTTCTCTTGATAGCTCCAAAAGTAGTAGAAAAATGACTGCCTTTATTAGGTGAAAGCCCTTTCTTCAAAAACATTTATCTGAGACTCTTCTTCAAATCAAATGTACTTTAGATTTATTCCAAAGTATACCATAAATCTGTCTGGAATCTATAAAAATATATGAGGATATGTGAATAAATGTTTGCTTCTGGCTTGGCTTATAAACCTTATTTGTATTGCTGTGGGTTTCTATTTTCATTTTTTAAAAATCTGGCATCTAAAAAAAAAATGAAACTACAACCACCTTTCAGCACTAAACCTATGTTCACAAATGACATTCATTTACACTGACAATAGTCCCAGAGTATAAATTTACATTAAAGCAATTCATTAGAGTCTATAAATATTCTCTTACTATCAACAGGAATCACATATATAAGATGGCTGCAAATTCACACAGCATTCAGGTTAATTTTCACGGTGATTTTTTGGTGGTTGTTATTAATTGCCACATTGGTTTCTGATGGGGGGAAAATCACTAAATTTCAAATACCACCATAACTTTATGTTCTGAGACAGTAACACAACAAGTGTACCAAAATCCTCTGGGTTGACTCCTCACTGCCTGCACATTGAGATGAAAAGGCAGAATTCATAGATGACAGGCCTGTGTTCAACCTTCCTACCAGTACTGGGTAACACATGTAATCTCTACGACCCTCAGTTTTCTCATCTGAAATTAGAGACGATAATCCTTATCTTCTAGAATTTTAAACTCTCTAAGAAGAGAAGACAATATGTGAGAATGACAACTCATAGTAGGTATACAACAAACAGTAGTTACTCTAACCAGCTACAACCACAGTTCTAACACAGATGAAGGCCAACATGGATTCATCACATTGCTGCAACAACATTTACTTAAAGAGACTCTGAACAACACATTATATTTAATTTCAAGTCAACTTACCAAGACAGGAGTACAAACCCTGACTTATCCAAGCTAATATGGCAAGAGTTATAAGGTCGCCAAAACTAGCAGCAATGGGTGTGGCAACATTATCAGGATTTATACCAGTCTTCTTTGAACCAACGATAACCCCAACCATTATTATTCCTAGAAAAAAGAAAGCTCATTACTTTTTGTGCCATGATTTAAAGAAAATCAATCTTCCTAAATACTGAAATTTACAGGCTAGACAAACAGCATACCAGTTCCAGTTAGACTGCTTAGATAAGCTGACTAAAGCAAACAAAACATTTTACTCTAATGCCTTAGCAAAATGTCTTTCAACAAATTCCAAGTGGGGATCACAAAAGATTTGGAAAGTTCAATGTTGCATTTAGAGATTTGAAAAGCTACTGTTACAATTTTAAAGCTAAAGTTTCAAATTTAGTAACATGCATGCCTTCAATGTAATGTATTCATGTATATCAAAGTCAAAGATTTTATTTTAACCCTTAAAGTATGAAATGTCAAGAAAGGTGAGTCATTTTTATACACATAGCACTTGGGGAGAACATCAACAAAACCAGATTTGTTTACATAGTGGTAGCCAGCAATGCTTCCTTCATTTTATTATTAAAAAGTGTTTAAGTATTAAGAAGAGAGAAGTAATTAAATTTTGAACACTGGAGACCAGAATACAAGAAGCAGTCTTTGTAAAAGATACTCTTTAAACTCAAAAGTTTCTGAGTCTGAACCTCCAACAACAGAAGATGAAAATCTGACTGTGTTCTTATACTTTTAAATCTTTATATTCTTGAATCAAAGAAACAGGAGAAAAATAGCATTTCTATCCATACTCAATTGTACAGATTTTCTCATGCCAATACATTAAGAGGATGTAGTGCAGAGAAAATTTAAGATTAGTTCATTTATGTGCTAACCATAAATCAATATGCAAGCCTATATATGGCTATAGAAAAGAACCAGACTTTCACTGCATTTTTAGACTGAAAAATGACTCAAAGGATTTTATTCTAAAGTATTCATTTTACAGATAATAAAACTGAGGTACTAAGAGTAGGTTTAAATTCTTGCCAAAGGTCATATAGCTTGTAACTGGTTTTTTTCTACTACACCATAAAGCCAAAATTATTAAAAGCAAAATTTTTGTCTTGGTTCACTGTCTCACGTCTTATATTCTGGAGGGTTTTTCAATTTAAGGACTTATCTTCCCCATGATATTATTGTAAATTTTAAAAAAAGGCGATAGAAGTTTTTTTTAATGTATTATATAATAATCAATCAAGATGTGATCATATAGAATTCTTTTTTCAAAATCAGCACCTTTTAAGACTGATGTGGAAACTTCTCCTATGACAGAATGCCATTTATATCTTTTCAGCTGAAAACAACTATTTTGTCATCATGGAGAAGTGGAAAGAGCTGGGAGGCAAGAACCAGATTTTAATTCTGATTTTTTTGTGAACAAGCTGATGAAATTGGACGAGTCCCCTTACCTGAGTACGTTTTCTCACCTACAAAAGGTGGTTAATAGTATCTGCTCTACATAAAGGTCAACTTATCATAAAGTCAGAATATGTATTATTCAAAGTAAGAAGGCTTAAGCAAATGTATTTTTAAAATCTGAATTTTTATGGTTTTAAAAACCCCAGGCAATACAAATATGTTAGACTGAAAATTTTTAAATAATTATTTCTAAATGAAACAAGATTAGAAAGAACACAGAAGCAAATAAGCCTAAAGAAACAGAGTGCTAATGCTTTAACATTTGTTTTACCAGAAATTAATTTTCCAATAGCATAACTTCACTCTGCTTTTGCCAGTGTTAACACCATTCAATTCTAGTAATTCTAATATAGAAATAAGAAACCACCCCTGGTATAATTATGTACTAAAATAAAATGCTTGAAAATATTTTGGAAGTCAAGTCTTAATTTTAATAAGATTCTCTAAATTACCAGAACCCAGACAAAAAAGTTAGCTTCGTTGTATGATCACCTGACATGAGAATTTTCCATTTTAAACTTTCCTAGTTATACAAAGTGAGAAAACGGCAATAATAAAATAAAAAGAAATCAGTTTTTATGATTATGATTCCATAAAAGTTCTCTTGTGTAAAGTTAATATTAATAAATCAATATTAAGAATGACATCCCAACAAAAAAATTATAATGTAGTTAAACTTTAAAACCTTCTGGCTCTTTAAAGTTCTATAGCCAACAATATGCTGTGTTAAGCATATGGTTATACTTATATTGCCACAGAAATAGTAAAAAAAAAAAAAATTGAAATCTGAAACTTTAAGAAATTTTAACAGAGGGACTGCTTTTGAAGCTCAAAATTCCTAGAGAACTAGTTATTTGAATGACAATTCAGTAAATCCTCTGCATTATTTCCAGAAAGGTGTTTCTCAGTTAATTTAACTTACAGGAATAAATGAATATCCAGCCTATTTTCCTGATCTTGTCTGGGAACTGTACCAGGGGACTGAAGACCGGGAGACAACCGCAGAAACTTGCTCTATACTAGGTTTACATATAATACATATAGATATATCTGAAGTGAGATATTTTAAAAGGTAGATAACTTTTCTGCTTTTTATAATGAACAAGTGTCATTTAAATAAAAACAGTTAACATGAAAAGTAATTAGAAAGTAAAAGATTGTAGGGTAGACATTTACCGATTTACTTACCCTGCAGAAGAGATGCAATGAAAGCAGTTGCCACACTGCTAGAGCACAAAAGTATGGAATGATCAAGATAGTATTTTCCCTCTGGAATCCACCCCAAAATAATTGCTGCCACAGCTGCTAGAAAGCCAACTACTGTTGCTTGAACCTTAAAAAAAAGTTTTAAATAGAGTCCAACTGAGTTATTCATTTTCAAAACACATTTTTATTTGATTCTGTAAATAGGCATACAAGTTGAGTCAGAAGAAATAAAGTATATTATTCGGTAATTGAGCTGTCTTACCTTTTGAAGAAGCTACTGCATTTTAGCTTTAAAATTCCCTGAGGTGATGGGTTCTTAAAGTGCCCTAATCTGGCAGCAGTAGGAATGGAAGGGGATCTAGGAATCTATTTTTAACAAGAACCCCAAGTGAATTTGATGGTGTAATCCACAGATCTAAGAAAATACCAACCTTAAGACTGAAAAGTACTCAATCCACACAATGGAAGCCTAACTCTAGAGGCAATACTGGCAAGAGATGGATTCTATAATTGAATGACGAGAGTTTGATTTCTGGCTATACCACTCAATCTTGTGCCAAGTTATTTAAATTCACCCACCCAACAAGCATTAATTCAGACTCTACTATGTACAAGATGTCTGCCTGGTGCTAGGCTACAACAGCAGTCAAAACAGATTTATTTCCTGCCCTCACAGAACTCTTGTCCAATGGGAGAGATGGACATTAAAAAATAACCTCACAAATAGTCACGATCCTGATTAGTGCTATAAAACTTCCACTCCTAATCTGAGAAATGGTAACAATAATATCGAACATGAAAGGGTTATTTTGAGATTTAAATGAATCAAATACAAAAAGTGCTTTCCACAGTGGTGGCACAAAGCAATCCCCACCCCCCGCAAAAAAAGACAATTTTAAAAAGTCACTATGAACTCTTAAAATCATATTCACTAAGTGTTAGAACTAAAAGAAACCCTAAAGGAATCATCTAGTTCACTGATTCTTAACTGTGTTTGTACCACGGACTCCTTTGACAATCTGGAGAAAATTTTATTGAGCCTTCCCTCCACAAAAACACAAATGCATCTATACTTGAGTAGAATTTATGGTTGATCACAGATTTTATGAAGCCATACCATGTACTGGGATCCAGGGACACAGGTAGTCTAATCTTGGCACAGAGTAAATCAATGCAAGAGCCCAGGCTAGCGAGACCAGATAGCCTAGATTCTGGTCCCAGATCTTTCATTACGGCAGATTCAGAGCTGAGATTCAAGCTGTAAGGATCACTGAATATACCAGGTGCTAAGATATTTCAGCATTCTCATACTGGTTATTCAATAATATGATATGTAAAAGCAATAAAATTAACTAATAATGTAAATTCTAGCATTGTGATTCCAAGGTTTTTCTTAGAAATAAAACACAGAGCTTTTACTTCTTGGAAATAAAATACAGAGCTAGGGAGCCTACAGAAGATATCACAGCATGCATGCGCGCGCGCGCGCACACACACACACACACACACACACACACACACACAAAGTTTAGATTAAGAAGTCTTGTTCTGTGAACCTGCAAAGGAAATGTCCAATTGCACCAAAGAGAAGAGCAAAGTCTGGGTTAAGGAGAAGGTGGGGAGGTTCACAAGAGACACAGGCCTAAACAGATGTGAGTGCCAGGGCATACCCTCCTCGTGGGGTACTGGTTCTTCATTGGGATTGGGAACTTAGCTTTATTCGACAATTTATGGACAGGTCGAGGTGGCCACTGGGTATAACTGTGAAGAAATCTATGACAGGTCATCTGCTTCGGATCCCATTTAATAGTCAGGGAAGCTGATGACAGCACAAGCCTCCTCTGTCCTTTCCATCCTTCCCTACATCCACCCTCCACAGCTCGTCACTAGAAAAGGAGCGCTGCGAGCCCATCCCACTCCTCCCTCCATGTGATCTACTCTTTCACAAGTTTTGGCTCAAGTTTTTAGATAAAGCTTCAGAGAGAGCACAACCGCCACCCCCCACCTGACCTTGCTTTCTTACTCCCCTCTGCTTTCGTCCACAGGTAAGTGGGCTCCAACCAGCTGCTGCCTTGCTGGCTGGCACCATCTGTGTCCTGATGGGCCTGTGTGGGCTTCCCTGTTTCTCATGCATCCTTGGTGGAGTGGGACAAAAATACAGACTTCAGGCTATGGTAACTAGAGTCAGTGACTCCCCGGCCATCTCTGGCTCCCATCCTAACCAACAGATGCAGGGAGACAGGAAGACAAGGGAAGGGTGGAGAATAGGAGTGAAAGGAAAAATTAAAAGCCTAGATGGAAATTATTAGAATAATTTGATAAATAATCTATAGTACAACTCACATCACTCAGTAAGAGGGTGTTTAAAGAAGAAAATGGAATATATTTTCAATTTTAATTCATACATTAATTTATAGTAGTCTACTTGTTAGATATTTTGGCTATTAGCCCTGCATAGACTTCTACAGTTTCAGGAAAACGATTATGGACATCCCTAGTGCAATACTGTGACTTAAAAGAAGAGGAAAATGAAGTGCAGGAAGGTCAAGTAAGTTAACAAAGATTATATAGCTGGTTAATGTTAGAGCTGAGATTAGATACCAGACTTTATTTCTAACCCTGTGATCTTAGAAGCAGATGCATAGATTTTTTTAAAGCCTACATTCCAAAAATTCCTTTATTTCTTTGTCTTTGAAACGTGTTACATGATATTACTTTTCTGCAACTCAACATTACGTTCCAGTTAACCTAACATTAAAATCAGTGAGCATTTCCTAAGCTCACACTTGCTAGAGAATTGTTAGAGGGCTGCAGTCTTGTATCCTGGGGATAGGAGAGGGTGGTGGGAGAGAAAGAGATATTCCCCTGAGATTAGAAGGAACTAGATACACTATTTACAACAGCCAAGACATGGAAGCAACCTAAATGCCCATCAAAATATGACTGGATAAAAAAGTTGTGGTATATCATACAATGGAAAACTTATCAGCCTTAAAAAAGAATAAAATAATGACATTTGACGCAACATGGATGGACCTGGAGATTATCATTCTAAGTAAAGTAAGTCAGATAGAGAAAGAAAAATACCATATGATGTCACTTATATGTGGAATCTTAAAAAAAAAAAAGGACACAAATAACCTTATTTACAAAACAGAGACATTCATAGACATAGAAAACAAACTTATGGTTACCAGGGGGGACAGGGAGTGGGGAGGGATAAATTGGGAGTTCGAAATTTGTATATACTACTATATACAAAATAGATAAACAAGGTCCGAATGTATAGCACAAGGAACTATATTCCATAACTTGTAATGCCCTATAATGAAAAAGATTATGAAAAGAAATATATATATGTACAAATGAATCACTATGCTGTGCACCAGAAATTAAACATTATAAGCTGACTATACTTCAATAAAAAAAGGTATCCTAGACTTAAAAAAAATTTTAAAAAGAACTAGATCATCTATATATAATTCATGTATACATAATTAACAATTTAATGTGATCATTTATAGTAACACTGAGAGCATTAACAAATTAAAGAAAACTCAGCTTAAACACACATCTGACAACGACATATCAAAAAGAGCTAAGTTTAACTAGAAGGTTTACTTTAAAAAAATCAGAGTTAAAAAAATAACACCTAAGCACTGAAGTGCTAAACACTTACTTATGGAGATATTAACTCAAATTCTGGCTCTATTACACACAAAGTAGTGTATTTATTCTGTATTTTGTATATTATATATTTTTCATATTTTGAAGAATCTGATCAGTTTCTAGAGAAATAAAACTTTCAGAAGCCATGGGTATCAATTTACTCTATCATTTTTTTCAAAGCACTAAATTATTGTTATAGGTCCCCTGAAATAATTAAATGGTAGACTTAAGAGCACTAAAATTTATTCCATTCTTAGAGACAAAACCCAAGAACTATAAACAAATATGTGTATCACTTACCTGTTTTAAAGCCAAGTTGCCAATTATTAGGTTCCACTTTTCAATGGGTGAATCCATCTTCCCAATATTTACCTGTTAAGGTGGATATTTTCATATATCACTGAATAATCTATATGCCCTCTACTCTGTTTAAATAGCATATGAAGTCTTAAAGCCAAAAATAATCCTTTAGTATATCCTATGTGCTCACACTGCAAACTAATAAAATTCTGAATTCACTACAAGTCTTTCATCTCACATTCAGCTTGCCTGAGATGCTGAGAAAAAAATTTCTTTCTACTTGATTATTAGTTCACAAGAACTAGTGAACTAGTTAGTTAGTACTATCTACCTAACCTCTGATGTTATTTTTACAACTCACATCATCAGGTGTCTATTTGTTTGTTTTTTGTTTTGGGGGAGTTGGGGGGTAATTAGGTTTATTTATTTATTTATTTAAATGGAGGTACTGGGGACTGAACCCAGGACCTCGTGCATGCTAGGCATGTATGTACTCTACCACTGAGCTATACCCTTCCCCTCATCAAGTGTCATACTAACATGCCAAACTCTGTGTACTGAGGCCCAATATAAATAATTACATAATTATGAGCTGCTAGGATTTAATCCCACATCGTGAAACATACGTAATTTGAAGAATTGACCAAAAAACCCAGATACAAACAAGTCATTCATATGTACATGATTTATATTTGAGTCATGACAAAAATTGTTATCAACAAAAAATTCATTCAGTTCACATATAAATTTTGATAATGTATCTCACTATTAAAATTTATACATCTTTTGGCTAAATGGAAGAATATTCTCTAAAAAATAATATTATTCACGTACTCAATTGCTCTGTAGGCTAAATCATACTTATCAATCTCTTAGGATTCAAAAAATATATATTCAAATCTGACAAGATTTTCTAATGCAGTCAATTGGAAAGCAATAAGCAATCATTATTAAAAATATACTGAACTGGGTTTCAATTACTCATCATCCCATTGGTCATGGAAGACAGGTGAATGGGTAAAGAGGGAGATACATAAGGGTTATTACTTATGGGTAGTTTTAATTATGGACAAACTAGAGTTTAGCTTGCTGGCTTCAGACCAAAAGATTAAGTGGGACATCAACATTTCCTGTATCAATAGGGAAAACAGATTCTGCTCTCAAACCTCACTCTGAACTGTGGTCTCAATGTATCAAGCAAATGCAAGTATTAAGATTTCTCAGTGTTTCAAAATAATTATTCCTGCTGTCTTTATTTGTATATTTCTTAACTAAGCCTAAAAATCCAAATTATTGATGAAATTTGTGTTTGTAGTTCTAGTAATCCCAATCTTCACGTTAGTGAATACGTTACAAGCAATGTTTAAAGAGTGAACTTATCTCAGGCTTAGTGTTCAAGAAATATGTATGAGAAAAATGAGTGTTATTTTTAATAGCTTTTAAAAAGATTCCTATAGGTATAGGAAGCAATCTAAAATGATTCCATGAAAAAGTACAAGTTGTCAAGACTTCAGGACTGCTTGATGATCAGTGGAGACATACAGTAACTGAGGTCCAAGAAAAGGAAGAAAGATGAGAGTGACAGAATGAATGAGTGCTATGAATTAGGTATGCAACTGTGTCAGATTCACTTGGTTTCATTACTGCCAGTGATGCCTAGAGAAACATTCCTCAAAATCCCCTTCCCTAGAGCTTCAGATTATAGTCTGCCAGTGAGAAGAACCTAAGATTTGAAAGGCAAAAATGAAGGAGAGGCTATTATTTTTGGAAGGTCTCACTGGTCAGATATGGTAAGTATTAAGACCTCTTCACTGCAAAGCACTCGTGGCTTTCTCCCCCTACTTCAGAGTTTCAGGCTGTTTCTCTGACCTTCCCATCACAGATCTTCATTTCAATTTCTCCCACATTTGTGTAAACCCAAATGGGTCTATTAAATTTCTTACTGCCACAGTACATAACATGGTTCTGTTTTCCTGACCAAACCCAAACTGACAGAGCAACTTCACACTACTCAATGAATCGCTGTATAAATGATGATGATCACAATCTCTAAGTCCCTTCTAGCCTAGAAATCTCTGAGTCTATAATCCTTTTAGTGCAAAATAAATAATTAGCAAGTTAATGGCAGATGTGAAATAAAATAATTTCATGTTTATGAAATATAATTTATGATGTGAAATTTTAAAAGCAGAATATATTCTCAAATAATAACTTCATTTTTATACAGCAAAGACTTTTAGACATAAGGATTTAAAAAATAAAATAAAACTAGAGGAATGTTGACCCATTTCCATAGCTAGGGAAGACAGTTATGGTATGGGCATGCATTTAAAGTGGGGGTGGGGATATGGGAGGACACAGAAAATTGATCTTTGTTGCCTCCATCTTGTGAAACTGTACCAAGAATTGGGCTGACCCATCCTACTGTCCAGAGGCCTAGGATGAATAAGAACCATCTACATTTTTCCAGAGAAGAAGAAGCATAAATGTTATATCTAAAGGCCTTTGTTCTACCTACGTTAATTAGATTAGTTGACCTGATGGTGCTCAACTAAAGAAACTAAGAACTTGAAAGCTGATAAAGCATAATAGAGCATGATATGATAAAGACTTCTGTGTAACTCAGATTCATTTAAATTACGTCTGTCTTAAAAGTATTAGGAAAAGAGGCCACTATTTTGGCAGAGATACCCACTAGTCTTTTAGGAAAGAGTAGAGCTGAGGTAGCCAGAGCCTGAAGGTGGTGTTACGTTTGGCCAAAACAGTGGTTTTAAATTTCTGAATCTGAGTGCCATTAGGTGGAGTCTGCAGTCTCCACTTTTTATAATTCTTAACACCTTTCCTCTTCATAAATGTATGTTATTCATTATTTATCTGACCCTCAAGTATATGAGTTATAGATAGGACTCAAGATTTATTGGGGCTAAAAATAAAAATGGGTTGGGATGACCTTGAAATTATACATATACAAATATAGTTACTACAATTGATACTAGAAAAAATATGTTTCACATGTAAGTACTTGAAACAAAAGGGTACTAGAAAATTTCCATTGAAGTACTAGTCTTAAAAAAATAAGTATTAAATATAACACCAAAAAGATAGGCATATAAAAAAATAAACCATTGTTATTTCTGGATGATGAGTTTATGGATGATTATTTTCTTCTTTGTTCTTCAGTGAATTTTTCAAATTCCCATTACTGAAAAAATAGTATTGGTATAATGAGAAATTTTATTTAAAAACACACAGTTGGTGAATTTAAAAACTGGCAGCTAGAAAAAGAAATAATCTCAGCTTTTTGTCCACATGTAGGTTCTACAATATAAGTGACATTAAAATTCAAAGAGTATTAAGATGAAGACCATAATATAAACTAATAAGACCGCTCTAAAAATAGGAGAAACTGGAAGTGAACTAAAGAATGATCTGCATACAGTAAGACACTAAACATCTGGAAGAATGAAAAAGTGGAAGGAGTAGAAGGAAAACAAAGAAATGAGAATAAAGTTGGGAAAGGCTTCTAGGAGAAAAATTTGTTTTCCTTTGAGAAGAACTAGAGAAGTGAGCATAAAATACATAGAATCCTTGAGTCTTAGCCACTGACGGTTGGTACACTTTTCTCAGAGGCTGTAAAATCTGCTCTTCTTAAGTTTTAAAAAATCGGTCAATTCTCACCTATCTAGGACACACTCGCAGTCTTGCACAAAGTAAAGATTTGACTAAACAATCTCTCTTACAAAGACCACAAATCAAAACTTAAAAATATGTAAAAAGTCCTGTAAAATATTAGTATTAATTAAAATGGTAGAAGAAAATACCATAAACGTGGAATCTAAAAGCAGTATAGAACTAAACAACTTAAAAAGCCTAAAACCTCTAAATACTATTCCCCACTCAAAAAAAACAGGGCTCCTTCGAGAAATGGCCGGTTCCAGGGCTGGGACAGGGGAAGTATAACGGTGAGCCTGGAACATCTTGTTGTGCCAGAAAGTAACAAAGTGCTCAAAAAATAGTAAGGGCATGTCAAAAGGACACAGGACTCAGTTTGAAAGGGCTTCCCCAGCCAAATCTGAGACAATGAGGGCATCAAAATGAATAATGGCAGTAATGGATTGTGACACCTTGAATAAAATAAGAGCCTATTGAGTCCACACTGTAGTTTAACGGTCAGCCAAAGATCTGGGCAGAATTCATACTCAGATTTTGGGGCCCATCTTCTCTGTGGTTCGCATACTGCTGGGATTTCCCCATAATTTCCACCTGCTCTGTCAGCTCCAAGCCTTGGTATGTAATAATTCAAGCCAATAAAACTGCAATTTTCTGCCACCATAGCTAAGCATAAGTCACAGAAGGCACTTAATTAAAAATACCAAAAACTCATAAATTTTAGCCGTGTATTTTTCTTTCAAGTATAGGCCCCTCTCATGTTTCTGCCTACTTTTCTCTTTCTTTTTTTTTTGCCAGACTCCTTGACCTCTGCCATCCCCAAACTGGTAAGACTTGGGTTTTCTGCCACATGAGGCTCAAGAACTGGGGAATTCCATCAGGCAAAGAGAACCACAAACTTTGCAAGTCTTACCCATTGTAGTTATGGTCTTTTAAGGTTAAACTCTAGCTTCTGACTGCCTTTGATCACTTTCCATTCCCTTCAAATTATTTATTATCCAGATTTTTAACTTATACTCTGGGAAAGTTCATTCTTCATTCTGCCACTATATATTGGGAATAATTGAAATAATTTTACATGCTTGAAATATTTTATAATAAAACATACTAAACCACACACATATACCCACATACACACTCTAATTGCTTTTTGAATGTATAGGGGTGATGCTCATAACCCTGATTGTGGTGATGGTTTCAGGTACATACTATGTACTGAAACTCATAAAATGGAAGACTGAATTGGTATAGTTTCTTATGTCAATTATATCACAATAATGCTTCAAAGAAATGGGGGAACTAAAAATCTAATTGATTGAAACAGTTTTAGATAAACATAAGCAGTTCTACTCCACAAAGCTATGACTATGGGTTGGTATTTATAACTTAGGAGATACACTTTAAAATTAAGAACTAATTAACAAATATGCAATTCCATTTGTATCTAACAATTAGGGTATGACATGAACATATAAAATTCTAAATTATGCAAAATTTAGGAAAAAATACTGAGATTTTAACTGTACCTAAATTGTACCATAGTTATTAATGTCATTATTTGGGGCTTTATTTTTCCTTATTTTAGAAGTTTTACAATTTAAATGGAAACTTTGATGTAAAATTATTAGAGAAAGAGGTTTTGCCAACTTCTTCATATCCTTCCACTAGAATGTAAGCTCAATGAAGGCAGGAATATTTTCTGGTTTGTTTATTACAGATTTCCTAGCACACAGAGCAGTGCTTAGCATATAGTAAGGGCTCAAAAATATTTCTTCAGTTAATGAATTTAAAAGGTAGAATGTTTCAAAATAATTTCAGAGGATCAAGAGTTCTCTACGAAGAGGTTTAAGGCAACAAAAATCACTTTTGCCTAGAGTGGAAAAGTGCTAGGCAATTTAATCCTGAAAAATAGTTTTATAGGCTTTTTTGCTTTTAAATACTGTCTTTAGGACAGTGAATATCATTTCTGACTCTTATATCTAGCATTCAGAAGCAGAAAATTTTAGACCTCAGATAACAGAACTTAATCTCAGCAATTTATAGAATCACTGTACTTGGTTTATTTTTCAACTATATACTACTGTTACATATCTACAACAAGATCTACTATAATATATATCTACTGTTGAAAAGATAAAAATTTGGCAAAAATTATTCAAGATAGTCATTATACCTTTAGAAATAAATTTTGACTAAAGAGGACAAGATAAAGTTGATTCAGATTCAAGATTACTAAATCTCCCTTGTTAAAAGTGGAAACCTATTTTATTGGAATATCTTTTTATCTGTGAACATTTAATCTTTAGCCTTATAGAATAAAATTTTAAAGATAATTGACCTTCAACAGACTGGATGAGGAGGCTGTATCTGATATCCTATGTTTTAAGTTCTCTATCTTTATACTTACCCAAGGCCTTCCTTAAAACCCTATAAGCTCATTTATCCTGATTCTACTACAGACAATTATAAAAATGAGAAAAGAGAAAAGAATTTAATGGAGCAAAAAGAGTGAAGTAGATTGGCCTTCAATAGTTAGAATGATTTTTATTCTTGCTTTCACAAGTGAAAATTAATACTACATAGGAAAATTGTAAAATTTTGAAAGAATTATTATTAGTTTTTTACCATAAATGAAAGAAATGACTTTCAAATGGTGTTTGTTTTAAGTTTTAAAAAGATTATACTCATCCATCCTTCTCCCCGGAACCAGGGAGTACAGCTAGAAACCTGCTACAGCAGTCCCAAGTATAGACAATAGATGACTAAATTAAGGTGGTGGCAGGAGGGGGAAAGGGAAAGAGAAGAGGATTTCATAGGTGGAACTGGCAGTCTAGACAGTAACTGGATAAGAGGCAGGAGGTGATTGGTAATGTTAATAAACTGATAAATATAGAAAGCACAGCTAAAGTAAGGGAAGAAAATGAGTTTAGTTCTGAATGTAGTGAGTTGTGCAGACAATTGAAAACTCAGCTCTGGAAGTCAGGAAGGAGACTGGGGATATGACTGAGTCAGCAATGTGCCACAAGTGGTGGACCACATGAAACTACTGATGGAGAACATATAAGACAAGGTACTAAAATTTCAAGAAAACCTCAAGTCAAGAGGATAAGCAAAGAAAAAGAAACCAAAATAATAGACTAAGAAGTCATGATACTAACTAGTATATATAAAATAGATAAACAAGTTCATCCTGTATAGCATAGGGAACTATATTCAATATCTTGTAGTAACTTATAGTGAAAGAGAATATGAAAACAAACATATGTACATTCATGTATGACTGAAGCATTATGCTGTACACTAGAAACTGACACAACATTGCAAACTGACTATACTTCAATAAAAATACACATATACAAAAAAAAAGTCATGAAAGAGGGTGGAGAGTGAAGAGAATGTGGGGTCTCAAAGTCAAGGGTTATAAAAATTTCAAGTAGAGAGCAGTCAGTGAAGAGTCTATGGAAGATGAGGCTTTGGGGGTTTTGCTATTAAGAAGTCATTAACCTAGAGTTGCTTTAACAGCAAACAGAACATCAGAACTGGAAAACTGCTGACAACGATTTTTCCAGCACTCCGTAAGAATGGTAGGACTCTGCCAAGCAAACTTGAGATCAAATTCTCTAATGCTGCCTTTAGAAATATTTTCTTTGAGGTAAGTTAGCCAAAATTTCAGTTTTCCTGGCAAAGTTATCAAGTTGCTTAAATGTCTGTATGCTTAATTATATTTATCAGAACAAAGTTCACTTTCCAACAAAATGAAACTAAAGCCACCTCTTAACTCTCATTCTAGTAACTTTCTTCTACCTTACATGTTTCTACTTTTGTTTTCCTAGATCTCTTCTTTATTCTCTCCTGCCAAAAAGCCTCTTGGGTTGAGTTCTACCTAGGTAACCGACCAGTTTTAAAATGTAATGCAAGTGTAGATCACCAGGAAAAGACGGCAGATAGAACACAAATACATAATTTCACTAACTCTGAAAACCTTAGTAAAACTACATGAAAGTTTTTGTTTTGTCTTTTAAGACAAAAACTGGAGGTACTCTGGACACACATTCCAGCTGGATGCCAAATGGCCAAGTATTATAATAAATATTCTTCTGACACCAATGTCACCATTATATGATGAACTGCTAGGATTTTAGAACAAATGTGAAATTTAATCAAATTTTTAAAATCTTATGACCATTTTATTATTAAATTTTTTTAGAAATAATTTAGCACTGAGAGCTGCTAGATTGATCCTAAGGTCACTATACTTCATATTTGAATTACTATATAGATGCTCACTTTCAAAGCCATTAGAGAATCAAGATTGTTTCTGGTAGTTTTGTCAGTCTAGATACTGCTGAAAATGGTAGTGTTACTAAAATTTTTGGCTTCCTTTCCTCTTATATTATAATTGATAAAAGACTTATCTCCTCTTTAATTCCTAGGTGGAAGTTTTGGTTGATAGTATGATATAATTTTATTGAAATAATTCCATAAACTGAAGTTTTATACATTATTGCATGACGACGATGCTTTCTAAATATTTTTAGATGAGTCAAAGATTGTTGCCCTAAAACAATTTTTTTATTTTAATATTTTTACATGTACCTACTGCTTCACACGATCACTTGAGAAAAATCTGCATTTAGCCCTTGAATCTAAAAGTGTAACAAATAGAGCAACATGACTGGCTTCCAAGACACCAAAAAAAGTAGTAAATTTCCATTTACAGCTCAGCTTTTATTGCATTCATGCCAATTTCAGGATCTTCTCAGGAGGAGAATGATAGGAGGACTTTTATAGAAGAGACTTTGTAAAAAATACTTGTACACTTCAAGGTACATCCATTTGGTTACTTGAGAAGGTTCCAGTAAAAGAATTGCTTTCTCTGTAAGCAACCAATGGTTTATTAGTAAGTCTTGTGACTGTTGCCTTCAGAGTATAACATGAAGGCTATTTTGTTCAAGCAACTCTCCTTAATATATAACTTTTCCATCTTGTTTTAATATCTCGCAGAAGTACACCACAAGGCAGTTTTGATATCTCTTCTATGCCATGTAATTTTCCTTAGGCCAAAAGAAGTTTCCACTCCTGGCATCTAGAATCAGTAGTCCTCCAAATCTGTAATCCAGCTCTGAGACCCACGGCGTAGAAGGCCCCACTTTGCACCTCCTTTAGCTTTGCCCCATTCTACAGGAAGAAGAATACACAGGGCCCAAGCAGTGTGCCCACTCGAAGCCTATGCTTCATCTCCTTCTAGGCCGTGCTCCAGATACCTGGGACCATGAATTTCCCTGACCAAGTGGCCTGCAGCCCAATCCTAGGGCCTCTTCCTGAAGTCAGTCCTCCTGAAGGCAGATCATACCACCATTGGTGAATGCCCAATCCAAGGAGTGCTCAAGGGCTGGCTGATTGCTGGGGGTATAGATGGAGCTTGGACATGAGGCCTGAGGTTGTGACATATTTCAAAGTCCAGGACACAGAGCCAAGGAGAGGGGAGGAAGGGAGCAGGCCTCAGACCAAGGGCTGGCTCTCTCTACAACATTATGTTCCAAAATAGGACCCAAGAAGTCCAGGAATTCTAAATTTGATCTTGGACTTACAGATCTTCAAAGAACATATTTGCCAAGGTAGAAAGATAGAAAAAATTTTTTTAACTTGTAAGCTTGTTGTACAATTTTAAACTACATAGATATATGGTCATATGGGCTTCTGTCTGTATTCCTGCCCCAGGCTCAACTGCAAAAGTGAATCTGTATAGAATACTTATAAATACCTCACATTATTACACTAACATCATTACACTGATTAGATACAACCGGAACCTAGAGGGGTCTTTTCCCAGATTTTGACATAGCTAATTCACCTTTATTATTCAGGTTCCAGCTTACACACCGCCTCTCAGAGAAGTCTCCCCTAACCACCAATTATAAAATAGCCCTCGTGAATCATCTTTCATCACATTATCCTGTTTTATTTTCTTCACTGCCCTTACCAGTATCTGAAATTATTTATGTAAATTCCACCATAGCAGAGACCTTGCCTGCCTTGCTATTCATTTACAGTCTAATGGATTCTTATCTTATGCCACAGGTTATAATCTGTAACTATCATTATTTTGTGGCCCAAAATGTCCCAGATCTGGCTAGTATGTTACACTCTATCTTTTGTTGTATCCTCATCTCTCTCTCTTTTTTTTTTTTCTTTTTGCATTTCTTTACTTTCTGGCATGACAAGATGCCTCAGTCTCTCCTCTGTAAAACAGGAATAGTGCTTATCTCCTAGGGTTGTTATAAGATATCCTTGTAAAGCAGCTAGCACAGTGCTGGTGCACTATGAGTGCTCAATAATACCCAGTATTTCATTACTGTCCTGGGCAGAGTATGGCTATATGACCTTTTATCTGTAAAAAAAAAAAAAAAAAAAAAGGGGGCTTAGAAAGTTCCATAGGGCATACAAAACATTTCCTCTTAATTGAGCAAGTGAATAGTAATATTAATAAAACATTATTTAATGCATTTCCTCTCCAAACATCTGCTTTACTCAAGAAACCTTAGGGAATGTGTAGTTGCCTGGGGAAAAACAGGGAGAGGGGAAGAGGAAGAAAGGAGGGCTCCCATCAGCAACATGGTTGTTCAGCATCCACATCTTAGCTACCTTTAGATACACAAATGTTTTTTCCTAGTTCATAGATAGATTCACTTGTTGTAGCTTCTTTAAAGAAAAAAAAAAGCCTCATCTACTAACAGCACTGCAATTAGTTAACTTTTGATGATGGCTTAGTTAACTTTTGGCTAATACTCAGTGGCTCATTGACATGAACCTCATTAGCTACATGGTTTTAACCATAATTTGATGAATCTCCAAAGAATGGTATAGTGAGAAAACAATGTCTTTTTGGGCTACTAAAAATAACTCAGAACCTTGAAAGTGGCCATATTTTCAAAAATGTTTAAACTTTCTAGATGACAAATTTGCAATATGTGGCTAAAGTCTTAAAAGTATGTTTTTTTCCTGAACAGTAATCACAAGGCTAGAATTTGCCTGAAAGAAATTAGGAAAGAATGCAAAACTATACATATAAGAATATTCATTACAACATTGTTTACAGTAGCAAAGCCTCAGAAAGAATCTATGTATTCAGTAACAGATGGTGGATTAAACTGTGGTAGAGCTATGCAACAGAAAAACACATAGCCAATAAAAATAATGACATAGGTCTACATTTACTGACATGGAAAGATGATTATGATGTATCTTCAAACGGATATCACAGATTATAAAAGAGAATACATAATTCCAGCTCTATTTTAGAACATACAGTATGGTTTTATATATATAGTGTGTGTGTATATATATATCTACGTTATGATATATTTATGCTTAAGTAGAGATACCCAATACCCAAGTACAGAAGGATCTATACCAAAAATATTAATAGTGATTATGCCCCATGAAGAATTTGAGGTAGTTCTAAATTTTCTTCTTTATACTTTTTTCCCTTCCTTTTTTATAATAAACATGTATTATTTTCACAATCACAAGAAGTTTAAATACCAATCAACCAACCATCAAGCCATAAAGAATCTCAGTATCTCAGCTGCCCATGTCTTAAGCACTGATGATAACTACCCAAACACCCTAGAATGAGAGGCAAGAATACTTCTTCTCAGGATAAAGGAGGGTCTATTATTCTAAGATGAGACAGTTGGGGAACATTCAGGGCATGATAACAGGCACAACTACTTAGCATAGCCCTGAGGTTCAGAAATGTTATCAGTAGACAGAGGAGAAAATCTTTTCCTGATCCAAGTTCTCCTTAATTTAGAGAAACAGTAAATATAAAGATAAAATACATGCTTTGAGGTAGGAAAAAACTTACCGCAGTGGATAACCGGGATGCCAATGTCATTTCCAAGTTCCCTTTGAGACCAAGAAGTGCAGGAACTAAAATGAAAACTTCCGTTACTTTTTTGAACACCTCCCAGTGCTGTAAGAAAAAAAAAATTTTTTTTCTGACACTCTTTTAAAAACATTTGAGAACAAAGACATCAAAAAACCTCAGCCTTTTTTTCCAATGTTGTGTCTACATTTTGAGTAACTATACAGGTCATTTAATCAGTGAATATTTAGCTTAACTCTTCACCAGAGTTCTGAAACCTGCATTATTTGAGAAGATTCAGTTAGAGCTGGGAGTAAGAGCTGACACAGTCACCACAGCCCATACACCGAGTGTGCTACCAACTCTGTTACTCTTACATCTTACTTTATCCCTTTATGACGGCATGAGTCAGTGTAACTAGAGGTTCAGAGCACAGACCCGAGAACCAGATAACCCGTATTTGAATCTTGATTCCAACACTAATTACAATAAACCCACAGAAAAATTAAACTAATATTATTAGTTAATTTCACAAATGAAGAAATAAAGATTCAGAGAAGTTGAATGATTTTTCCCAAGGTCAAAAGACGGGACCTAGAATTGACTCCAGGAGCCCTGAGTCATCCCATGTTCTGGCCCCCATTTTAGGGTGTGAGGCAAGAGGAAACTGGAAATAAGAAAATTTGTGATACCAGGCATGGATCTGTCATAACCTGGCTGTATGATCTGGATGAGTTATGTACCTTTCTGATCTCAATTTCTTCATCCATGAAATGAAGATAAAACCTGCCCTGTCTAGCCTATAGGAAATAATGAAAATGACAGATATTAAAGTATTTAATAAGGTAAAGAGACCATACAAATAACTTAACACAAAGTGCTTTTTTATAAGTGCTATTAAGAGGTAATTGTCCCAGTATGAGACTTTACGGACTTAGCATATTAATTTATGCCAAAAAAAATCAAGAACATAGTTTTGTCATTAACATCAAGACAGGTGAGAAAAGTAAGACCTAAATCCATCAGATAAATGAGAGAAAATTTCAATTTGTCCCCACAGTTTTCCCTAGAGGCTGTTTCAAACAGGTGCAGAACTAGGGCCTAAAAAGAGTTTAGGAACTGTTCATCAGATCAGGTAAAAACCTGGTTCAAAAGATTCACAAGGGAATCCCTCCACAGTTCAAGTCAATTAAGGATGGGCTTAGAAAAAGCAGCTTCTCAGATCCCTTAACCTGTCAAAAAACTAACAATTTTGTCTGTTTTATGATGGGTAGGGATTCTGCTGTGCTAGTGGGATATGCACCCTTCAGAGATGATGGTGGCAGTGATGATAATGACCATGATGAATAACAAAATATTATTATTAGTAATAATAATAATAATAATTTTAAAAAAGTAACAATATTCAACTGATTGCTTGTTACGTGCCAGATCCTGTTCTTAAGGCTGAATCATTTAATCTCAACAACAAACTTACAAGATAGATATCATTTTTATCAAATTAGACGTAATTCAGGAATACATTTTCCCTAGGTCGTAATTTTAAGACATCTAACTATATGACTTTAGAAACACCAGAATATCCAAATTTCTCTGTCAGTCACATGTCATCCCACTTTAGATCTGTTGGAATGCACTCCTTTGGGTGATTAGCACTCTTTCCAAGCTGAATTCAAATCAAATGCTCCTGTGAGAATTACTGTGAAATCACTAACACTAAGCACTGCTAGAGCAATAAGAACTATCACATTGATTTCCTACCTTGTGCCCAATAAATTTGCCATTCTTTTCTCTACAACTGTAAGGGTGTGCTTATAGACGTTCCCAAACTTTCTCAGCTCACACGTACCCAGGTGTTTCAGCAATGTTTTCATGGCATCCCAGGCCAAAAGAAATACCTAACAGTCCTACTAAGTAGCTAGGTCCAAATAGTAAGTATTTCCTAACAATTTTGTAGTCATATGAAGAAATAATACAAATAAACTGAAAAAAATATTTTTATATCATATAGTACTTACTAGTGGGATGTGTGTACCTCTTAGGAATGGCACAACTTCTCAAGCGTTGGAATTGGCAATTACCACCTTCATTTCTTGTTCTATATTGATTTTTGTCTGACACTTGCTTTTTTTCACAGCACCACTGAAAATCTAGCTTTGCAAAGGTATGTCATCAAGAGAAATAGAGTATGATCTAATGTTGAAACACCTCGAGCCAGCAGTCTATAGCTTGTCCAAGAGATGTCATTGTGTTTCCCTCAAAAATTTACAGTATCTCACAGCAACCCTGGGGTGTCCAGACACACAGTTTGGGAAATGTGAGGACAGTGAAAACAGTACAGTACATTAGACAAAGGCAAGGACTCTGGAATCAGATTATCTGAATTGAAATTCCGATACTACGATACTACTACTTTAACTGGATAACTTGAGCAAAACTACGCTTTACTTTCTTCATCTAAAATAGGGTCATAATGGTACTTATCCCATACAGTTGTGCTCGGGACCATGCCTGTACGTAGTAACGAATAACAATATTGAGTGTTTATTAGCTATAACACCAGAATACATTATCAGTTAATTTTCCTGTCAAGAGGACATAGTGCAAAAAAAAAAAAAAAAAAAAAAAAAGTCCAGAAAGAGGATGCTGGGACAGCTGGTGCCCAAAACAAATCTCACTTACTTACAAATTTTGCCATAACACAGACATGTCCTCTAAGGCTATGAAAATTATTATGCACTGCTAAGCTTCTCTACAAGAACATACCCTAAAGGAAATCAACTTCTAACCTTACCTAATTTTGGATATCTATCAATATCCACAATCTTAGGCAAGCACACAACAAACTTAGTGTCAGATTGCTAACACAGGTACTGGACTCAAAACCAAAAAATCTATTAATGTCCAAAAGGACAAATAAAAACGAAACAAACAAACAAACAAAAACCAATAAAATAAGTTGAGGAACACATCCATAGAGTCCTATCTTAAACAGAAAAGGCTTTAAAAAATCTAATTGGTAAAAGAAGTTTATGCAGTTTTAAAAAACTTACATACCCCAAGTTTGGAGAAGATTTGTTTCTCATTTTAACTTATAAGTTGTTTAAAAAACTAAATCCATTCACTTTTAGACATATGACAAAATGACCAACCTCACTCATAATTACAGAGATGCAAATGAAAAGGTGATCAGTTTTCTTCTGTGAGACTGGTAAAGATCAAAAAGTTGAATAAGGGAAAGGGGAACAGCTCAGTGGTAGAGCACATGGTTCAATCCCCAGTACCTCCGCTAAAAAATTAAATTAAAATTTTTAAAAAGTTGGATAATACTCTGTTGTTAGAAAAAAAATACCCTGTTGGTAAGAGCATAAGGAAACAGGCACTCTATTACACTATTAAACCTATGTAAAGGTTTAATTTATTTAGGAGAATGTGGCAATATCTATTAAATGTAAAATGCACAAAATTTTCAACTCAGAACTCTACTTCCAGGAATTTATCCTACATATAAACTTGAGCATGAATTCAAACATACATGTAATGAGTCAACTTCACCACTGTTCATAATTACAAAAGATTTGAGGCACTTTAAGTCCCCTTCATCAGGTAACCTGGTAGAAAAACAATGACACATGCATACAATAGAGCATTATATAGCTGGACAAGAATCTGGTAAATCTGCGTGTATCCATATGGAAGATCTGAGATAAACTGAGAAGAGTAAGGTGAAGAGCAACATTATAGGATGTTTTTTATTTGTGTTTTTTAGCAAATACACACACACACACACACACACACGTTAGCATATATATATGCATGTATATGCATTGTGTGTCTATTGAAGGAGACAGAAAAAAATACCAGTAAATTCTAAAGAAGGGGATAGGGGAAGGACATATAAAAGGAGACTTCTTTCTCCACTACATATTCTTTCACACAGTTTAAGTATGCTTTACCAGATACATAGGTTTTTCATTAAATTTTTAATTTTGAAATAATTACAGATTCACATGCAGTTACAAAAAGTAATACAGGGAAATTCTATGTACTCTTTATCCAACTTCCCCCAATGGTAACATCTTGTAAAACTATAGGACAATATTACAACCAGAATATTGACACTGATATAATCAAGATATAGAACATTAACATCACAAGGATCCCTCCTGTTGCCTTTTATAGCCACATTCACTTTCCTCCACTCTCAGCCCCTTCTTAATCCTTGGCAACCACTGATCTGCTCTCCATTTCTTGAATCTGTCAATTCAAGAATGTTATATAAATGAATATAGTATGTATAACGTCTTGAGATTGGCTTTTTTCACTCAGTATTATTCTCTGGAGATTCATCTAGGTTGTTGCATCATCAATAGTTCATTCCTTTTTGTTGCTGAGCAGTATTCTATCATACGGATTTACCAAAGTTTGTTTAACCATTCAACTTTTGAAGGACATCTTGGTTGTATCCAGTTCTTGGCTATTGTGAATAAAGCAGCTGTAAACATTTACAGACAAGATTTGTGTGAACATAAGTCTTTATTCTCTAGAATAAATGCCCAGGAACACAATTGCTAGGTTGCACGAGAGTTAATGTTTAGGTTTTTGTTTTGTTTTAAGAAATTGTCAAAGTGCTTTCCAGAGTGGCTGTACTATTTTAAATTTCCACCAGTAGTATGAGAGTGCATTTCTCTACATGCTCAACAACATTTGTTATTATCACCACTTTCTGTTATAACCATTCTGGTAGGTGCGTAGTGCTATCTCATCGTGGTTTTCATAAAGTAGAAAGGTACTGAGTATCTTTTCAAGTTTATTTGCCATCTGTACACACACTTCAGTGAAATGCCTCTTTATGTTTCTTTGCCCATTTTCTAACTGTTTTTTATTCCTTTTTTTTATTCCTTTGTTTTTGAGAGTTCTTTATATATCCTAGTCTTTTGTCAGATGCGTGCTTTGCACCTATTTTTCTTCCACTCTGTAACTTGGCTTTTCATTCTTTTAACAGGGTCATTCACAGAACAAAATTTTTATAGGATGAAGTTCAGTGTATCCACTTTTCCTTGTATGGATCATGCTTTTGGTGTCAAGTCCGATTCTACCGAGCCCTAGATCCTGAAGATTCTTGCCAATGTTTTTCTAAAAGGTTTATAGTTTCGCATTTTATATTTAAATATGTGATCCATGTTGAATTTATTTTTCTATAAAGTATGAGACTTAAGTTGAAGGCTTTTTTGTTTTGTTTTGTTTTGCCTATGGATGTCCAACTGCTCCAGCACCATTTGCTGAAAGGGCTCTTATTTTTTCTCCACTGTATTTCTTTTGCATCTCTGTCACGTTTAGTTGGACATATTTGTGTGGGTCTATTCTGGGGTTGTCAGTTCTGTTGCATTGATCTGTGTGTCTATCCCTCCACCAATACCACAGTCTTGATTACTGTGGTCATTTTAATAAGTTTGAAATCAGGCAGACCGATCCCTTTCACTTTACTTTTGTTTCAAAAAAGAAAATTCTATTTTCTTTCCCTTTGCATATAAATTTTAGAGTATTATTTATTCTATAAAAATCTCGCAGGGATTTTAAAAGTTCTGTTAAACTTGTATATCAATTTAGGGAGAACTGACATCTTTATTATGTTGGGCCTTTGAAGCCACGAATATGGTATGTCTCTCCATTTATTTAATTTTCCTTGATTACTTTCACCAGTATTTTGTAGCTGTCAGCATACAAGTCCTATACGTTTTGTTAGATTTATATCTAGGTATTTATTTGAGTAAACGCTATTTAATTTTTAATTTAATTTGTTGTTAGAAAAAGCATTTATTTTTGTATGTACTGTGTATCCTGGGCCTTACTTACTAAACTCATTTAACAGTTCTAGGAGGGTTCTGTTTTTTGTGTGTGTGGTGGATTCCTTGAGATTTTCTAAGTAGACAATCATGTCATCTGCAAAGAGGAACAGTTTCATCCTTTCCAATTTCTGTCTTTTATTTCCTTTTCTTGACTTGTTACACTGCACTCTGTTAAAGGTAACAAATGTGGCCATCCTTGCCTTGTACCTGATCTCAGGGGGAAAGCATTCAGTATTTCACCATTAAGTATAAGGTTGAGGAAGTTCCACTCCATTCCTGTTTACTCGAGTTTTTCTCATGAATGAGTGTTGAATTTTATCAAATGCGCTTTCTCCATCAGTTGATATGGTCATTTGATCTTCTTCTTTAGCCTGTTAATATGGTAAATTACATTGATTTTCAAATAGTGAATACTTGCATCCCTGGAATAAACTTCGCATGTTTGTGGTGTGTAATTCATTTTATATGTTGCTAAATTCTACTTGCCAATGTTTTGTTAAGGATTTTTCTTTCTGTATTCAGAAAAGATACCGGTCTGTAAATTTTTGTTTGTTTTGCACTTTCTGGTTTTGGTATCTGGATAAGACTAGCTTCTTAAAATGAAGGTAAGTGTTCCCTCCTCTTCTATTTTCCAGGAAAGCTTGTGTAGAATTAGTGTTAATTCTGCTTTAAACACTTGGCAGAATTTTCAGGTGAAACTATCTGGGTCTGAAGCCTTCTTTGGGAGCTTTTTAAATTATGAATTAAATTTCCTTATTAGGTATAAAGCTATTCAAATTATCCACTTCATTTTGGGTGAATTATGGTAATTGTGTTTTCTGAGGAAGTGGTCCACTTTAAGTTGTAAAATTTATGTGTGAAGAGTTGCTTGTAGTACTCCTTTGTTACCTTTTTGATGCGTACAGGCTCTGTAGTGATAAGCCCTATTTCATTCAGATATCGGTAATTTATATCTTCTTTCTTTGTCTACTGCCAGTCTTGCTATGAATTGTCAGATTTGTTGATCTTTTCAAGGGATCAGCTATTTGTTTCACTGATCTTTTTCTACTGTTTTCCTGCTTTCAATTTCATTGATTTTTGCTTTTATCTTTATTATTTCCTTTCTTCTGCTTGCTTTGGGTTTATTTTGCTCATTTTTTCCTAAGTTTGACATGGGAACTTAGATGACTGATTTGAGGTTTTTTTACTCTAATGTATGCATTTAGTTCTATAAATTTCCATTTCTGTATTGCTTTACCTGTGACTCACAAGTTTTGATGTTGTATTTTCATTTCATTCAGTTCAATGTTTTGTTTTGTTTTTTATTTTTCTTCTTCCTCTTTCACCCACGGATTATCTGAAAGAGTGCTGTTTGGTCTCTAAGTATTTGGAAATTTTCCTTATGTTACTGATTCCAAGTTTGATTACACTATGGCCAGAGAACATACTCTGAATGATTTCAGTATTTTAAATTTGTTGAGGTTTAGCTGATGGCCCAAAATATAGCCTATCTTGGTATATGATCATTAAGAGCTTGAACAGAATGTGTACTCTTCTGTTTTGGGGTGGAGTCTTCTATAAACGTCCCTTAGATCTTGCTGGTTGATGGTGTTGTTGAGTTCTTCTACATCCTTGCTGATTTCCTATCTAGTTGTTCTATCAATTATTGAGAGAAGGGTGTTGGAGTCTCCAACGCTAATTGATTTTTCTATTTCTGCTTTCAGGTCTATTGGGGGCTCTCATTGTCAGCTGACAGGATGAAAGTGCCAGCACTCTATTTGCCCTTCTCCGATTCCATCCTGGCTGAAGTGTTGCAGCACCTCATTACAGCCTCCTCTCTCCTACCCCAGCTTAACTGACAGATAAAATTATATATAATACATTTAAAATGTACAGCACAATGGTTTGATAAACATATACATTATGAAAGGATTTCCACCATCAAGTTAATTAACCATCCATCACCCCATATTGTTACCTTCTGGGAGTTGTTTGTTTGTTTTTTGGTGAGAATGCTTAAGATCTACTCTCTAAGCAAATATTGAGTATTCAATACAGTATTATCAACTACAGTCACCATGCTGTATGTTAGATCCATAATGCTCTTGTAACTGAAAGTCTGTACTCTTTCACACCAATCTCCTCCCACTTCCCCTACCCCCACCGTTCTACTCTCTGTTTCTGAGTTTAACTTTTTTTTTTGGCTTAAGATACCATACATCTGTCTTTATCTGACTTATTGCACTCAGCAAAATGCCCTCCAGGTTCATCCATGTTATGCATTACAGCTTCTTAAGGAGGAAGTCTAAGTTCCCCACTGGGCCTTCGCTGATGCGGGTGTGGGTGGGGCCACTGTTTTTTCTGTGGTGTCCAGCTAGAGCAGAACAGTAATTGTCTAAAACTTTCCTGTCTTGTTAGGGCGCCCCCTTTCTAGTCCTTTAGCTACAAAGAGCAGGCTTTTGTTGGGGTTTTTTTGGTTTGTTTTGTCTGCCCTTAGCATTTCTCAGTTGCTGGCTTTTTTAGCTCTAAGTCTGGGATACATGAAGCAAGAGAAAACCGAGGGAACTCACCACTGTTTTATTCCTTGAGTCCTAAGCCTAGGCGGCCTGCTTTCTTCTTTCCACCTTTCAGGGTCTTCTTATATTTGTTTTATACAAAGTTCCCAGTGCTTTTTTGGTACTTAATGGGAGAAATAGGTAAAAGTACATCTACTGCAGCTTCTTGGAAGTGGAAGTCCATCTATTATTTTTAAAATAAAAACTAGAACATTACATCAAGGTGCTCGTGCCTTCCTGGGGTCATAGCAATGTTAAAAGAGGTATCTTTAACACAAACTCTAAAACTGCAGCTATATTTTATAGGGAGGGACAAACATGGTGTGACACCTTTCTAGCTTTGCACAATGAGAAACTGGTGACAAAAATTAGTCCAACATTGATACTGCCCTCTTACCTTCTCTTTGCACTTCTAAAACACTGGTATTTAATTCACAAAACTTTAACAAAGCATCCCTTTCCTCTCTGACCTCTCTACACATCAGAAAAACAGCTCTACTCAGAGTTTCAAGGTTAGAAACATAACTCAGGTATTGTATCATTCCATTGAATTTTGAAACATACACACAATGCATTAACAGCACAGTAATAAAATAAGGAATACTTGAGAGCTATACTATGGTTTATTTCAAAAGAATATTTTTCAGCACTGCAATAATACTGTCTTCATAAAATACAAGATCTTGGGGCTTTGTAGACATCAGCTTCCAATAATATTCTAATAATAAGTACAAATTTACCTAGGAATTACTGGAAGTTCTAAAGGTATTAGCTCAGTTTACTTACATTTCTTTTAGATGGATGGGTGGCTAACACTAATCTCATTTTACAGAATCTTATAATATATTAAGTCTATAGACAATCCAACATTCACATATAGCATGCTATACAGAGAACAGGATTTATCCACAGACAGGGCTCTACCATTTACTAGCTGCATATTCTTGTCTGAATCACTTAAAACTCTTTGCTCATTTTCAGTGAGAGAAGAAAAGACAAGGAGCTTGGACCAGGCAATTGCTAAGGATTTCTGATCCTGACATTCTATGACTTAAAACTCTTAAGTTTGATCATCAAAATTCCAAAATTTTTATAACAGAGGTAGAACTTAATTTAACTCATTCTTTTCAACAAGGAATCACGGAATGTCTGTTCTGTGTAAGGCGTTAGGCTGGTTTTTCCGACTGGACCCTACTACAGAGGGACCAAAGACTACGTGGCCAGTCTCACCCAACCCCACCTACTAGTTGGAAGAGAACTTGGATTTATTTAGAATATTAGTTCTCAAACTTCTGCCCACATCATAACACTAGGAATCCTTACAGACTGCTTAAAAGAGATTGCTGGGCCCCACCTCCAGGGTTTCTGATTCAGTGGAGCTGGGGTGGAGCCTGAGAATCTGTGTGGCTGACAAGTTCCTAGATGATGCTGAGGCTGCTGGCTTAGGGAGCCCACCTGGAGAATCTGATTCAGGTAAGGTCCTATATATGAGGAGCCAATCCTCTAAAGGTGTCATTCCTGCCTTCTCTGCACAATTTTCCATCTTCATCTTCCTTGATACAATACCCACTCCCTCTCCTTGGAGAAGCAGGAACATTCCTATTTTTTGTGGTTCTGGTGAAATTACTGATCTGAATGCTCGTCTGTCCCAGGGACAGCAGTGTAACTTGAACTGGGCTAATCATAATACAGTACCTCCCTAATCACATCACTGATTCTAGGGGTAAGTGTATGACCAAAGACAAGCCAACTGCTCCATTTTCCCCTAGAATTTTCCAAATTAAAGACAGGAGAGTGCATTCTTTCCTTTGTAAAACAAACTAAAAGGATATGACCTGACAACTGTCAGCAATCATATGCAATAGGAGCGAATAAGGACAACAAACAAAATATAAGCTGAAGTAAAAGACAAGACAGAGAGAAGGTAGAGAGAAGGTAATCATAAATTAAGTCCCTGATTTATTTGTATAAGGTAGGCTGTACACCTGCTTTTCCCAGTTACCAAAGACAATGCTTTCTTTCTTTCTTTGGCTTAAATTACAGTTAATTTAAGTTAGTTGAGTTTAAATTTCTTATGACAGAAGAGTGCTGACTAGTAGAAGGTAATCCAAAGATAAGACATGTTCCCTATAAACAGACAGTACGGTATTTGAAAGCGTAAGTTTTAGAGTGGGTTTAATTCAGCCAGTTGTGTGAACTTAGGCAAATCTCTCAGTTTCATATATAAAATAAAAATAACATCACCTACCTCAGAGTCCTCATAAGCATCAAATGAGGTAACTCATGCAGCGTACCGACAAAGAACATTCACTCAATGAATGATACGTGTTAACATTACACCACTTACTGAACACTGATCTCCCAGGTACTGTACTAGTGCTCTACATGCTCTTTTACTAATTTGCGGCCAAAATGAATATAAGGGATGTTCAAGGCACAAGCACACAGAGGTAGGTTAGACTGAGACAAAAGCTTACTCCTTTGGATAAGCTTGAATATGTAAAAGCAGCATTCTATATCCCTATAGGTCTTTTTGGTACCGCTATAGAATTCCTATGGCAAAGAATTTTTACCGCTATGGGTACTTGAATATATCTGCAACAAACAGAAAATCAATTTTTTAAGAACTATATCACTTACAGTAGCATAAAAAGCATCAAATAACTAGGAATGAATCTAACTGAAAATGTAAAAGACCTATAAAGACCGAAACTGTAAAACGTCTATGAGAGGAAGTAAAGACGACCTAAATAAACGGAGGGCTGGTCCATGTACATGTATTAGAAGACTAGGCATTGAGAGTCAATTCTCCCCCTAATTGTCTCTGAATCACAACTGCAACAACATTTTTTGAAAACCTATAAGCTGTTATACTGAAACCAGAGTCAGCATCAGTTCACTTTAACTAAAGGATAAACTAAATCTAAATATGTTTGAGATTAGTAACCTACAGAAAGTACTTTAAACAACAAACACAGTGAAGTTAAACAAAGATGAAAACCCACCTGGACTATATCCAAAACCATGCCAGCTGAAACTGTTCCAAAACCAGCTAGCAAAAATGGCACAAGTATTTGCAGTGCCATGACACCGCTGGATTCCTTTGGTAACTTCTGGTTTGCTTCCACAATGACATCTTCATCACCATCACTAGATACATCTTCATCTTGTAACATGGCCGTAGTTTCCGAAGTCTCCCTTCCATCACAGTAATTGTAGTTGGCACAGTCGTCATACTTTTGGCTACAGCTTGATGGTGTGTGCCCATTATTGCCATGAAAAGACTGCTCGGAGAAACTGTGATATTCCATGTGTTGTTCAGATCTATTACTAAAAGTCTGTGCTGCAGCGGATAACCCATCTTGCCAAATGCTGTTTGCTTTTTTGTGCCTATCTTCCTGGTTTTTCTGGTAAATTACTGGAACCATACTCAACAGCAAGTTTAAAAACTTATCAGACTGAATTGTACTTAAACTTGAAGTCCAGTCTACAAAACCTCCTCCATTACTTGGACCATTACTTGTTTTATTAGTAATAGACCTTCCTTTAGTATTAGTCATATTGTCATTGCAAAAGACCCTGCACTCCTTAGATCTCAAGATTCATGAACTATAGCAGATGAATCAGAACCACACCAACACTGGTTTAGATTAAGATGTTGACTTCATTGTGCAAAAATGTTTCCACTAATAAAAGATGTTCAGAAGTTCCACAGAGGGAATGGATCTGGAAAAATAAAATAATTTTTAAAAGTCAGATTAACTTTCTTGATACTTCATAGTTAAAGGTATAAAATATACAAGTTCTTTAACCAACCCCAAGGTACTGATGTTATACTCTGTGGGCTTCACACATAACCGCTTTGTGCCATACAACTACTTTGTTCATAGAAATATACTAGACAGTTTTTTGTGTTCGCTAAATCTTAAGTGTTTATCTTTGCATATTTTATATAATTAATACCCATGTTAAGTCTTCAAATATCAAGTATCTGTAAGTTCTACAATAGACAAATTTATTAAATAAATGGCTTCCGTTACTTATGTTGAGGTCTCAGAATCAAATTGCTACAGCCCTTAACGTATGTCAGTACAACAAAAGGGAAGGTACATGACATTATATTTTAAACGTTAAATAATAATCCATGTTACTTTATTTACAACTTAATATAATATACATTTTATTATTAAAATATGAAGAAACAATGACAATGTTCACCATGAAATTACTTTATAAATATCCTGAATACTGTTCAGGGTATTTATTATACATATAAAATTAGGCTGATGTCATAGTTCTGATATAGAAAAAAGTCATTATAGTTGATTTAGGAATATAATCCCTCTGTTAGCTAGGAAATAACCAAAATGGAAAGGGATTACAATATTCACTTAATCCTCTACTTTGCAAGCCAACCAAAAGAAAGCTTGTAATGCCCTTAATCACTTAATGTCCTTCTCAAAGTCAGCTCTGACCCTCAATCCCAGAGTAGGCTCTTGATTGGCTGGCCAGTGATGAGATTCTCCCTAAAGGTCTTGAACTAAGAGACACAGACAGATATTGTGACTAGTTTGAGAGTGGCGGGCACTGAACTTGCGAGGTCATTCATACATCACCTGCCCAGGGAGAGAGTCTATTTGGCCTGCTGCTACCACAGATCTGGAGGCTTTCAAAGCTATCAGAGTAGGTCTAAAGGCTTCAGGAACACCCAGCCCTGTGTTACACTTTCAAGAGCACCCAAGATCAAGAAATTGGCCCTGATTTGATAAAGGATAGATGGCCCCACTGCCTAACTGGACTGCCCACCCACCTAGACTAAGAATTGCTCCTACTATACTTCTGCTTTTAATGAAAACTGTCATATTCTTTAATATCTGTTTTCGATTTCTTAGAATATCGATCTCCTCTTCTTGGATAGGAAGATCAATAACAAGGAATGGCTGAGGGAAAAAGAGAAAGGGTTATGTTGGGGACAAGTGGATGCTAAGGCCTGGTTCATCTATTTAATCACTCACTCACTTTCCTTTCTTCCCTCTTGTAATTATGGAGGAGTCTGGGAATTCCTGCTGGGGAACACTCCTCAAATACAGATTTTAGGACTCCAGACCCACTGACTCAGAATATCTATGTCTGAGGCACATAAATCTTTTTTTAAGCTCTCCAAGTGATTATAGGGCAGACATCCTGTGGACTTGCACCGAGAATCCAGACATTAAGCACTAGTTGCCATTTTTGCCATTTGCAGGCTGATACAAAGTCAGTGTTTAAAGAAAATCAAATGAATGGAAACAAGGTCCAGAGTGAAGCAAAGAAGAAACTAAGCAGTCCAGAAAGAGAGAGAAGGCCAGAATAGCTGCCTGAGAACCTTCCATGCAACAAGAGGTTCAGCTTTATGTTGGAAGTTGTGAGCTTCCAGGCAGCCTTACGTGAGTCAGTGGTTTCTTTCCTTCAACCCATCCACCTCTTTTTAAATAGTGAGCATGCCCCAAAGAGATCTTTAATCAAACAAAATATAAAGCAAATCTCAAGGGGATTGAGCTTTAAGACAAGTCTACTCCTCTGAAGGGCCAGTGATGGATACAGGCAGTTTATTCTTCCTCTTGAAGCAGAACTATAAGAATGATCAAAAGGAAAATGCAGAGAAATGTAGATAAACAAGAAAGATGACAGTATCTGTATCACCACTTAGTCACCATTCAGCTCAAAATGCATGCTCAGGAAACTTGACCCGTAACACTAAATAGAAAAATGGAGGGGAGAGAAGGGAAAAAAGGGGTGAGGGAATCTCCCAGGACATCTCTCCTAGAAAATTTGCAGGACATGGCTAAAAAGCACATAGTTTACACTGAGTTTACTGAGTTTACACCGAGTTGACTGGTGGGATCCAGATGCAAAGACACATCTAGCTCATACTTCTGCTCCTAGCATTCTTACTTCACTATAAGCTATCTAGGTTAGACAGATACTCAACCAGGGCCACTGTGTACAGAGATTAGACAGCCTTTGTATAAATTTTAAGAGCGCCTCCTAAAAAAAAGAAGCTCCAGGAGTGGAGTCTTGGGCTGGATTTCAGCCCCACTCCATCCCCTCAGCCAAGTACCATCATGCCCTGCAGAACCTGCACAACCTTACACAGCAGACTGGGCAGCTAGCTGAAATATAAACCATGCTTAGAGAACATAAAACATGTATTTTTGTTGCTGTTTCCTCAGCATGTTTCCAATTTTTAGCTAATGGTACCTCCATTTCCTGCATGAAACCACACTTGTCCTATTCCATGAGATTCTGGTAACCACAGTACCCTACCCTCCAGACCACATAATGACAAGCACCTAGAGCAGGCCTGAGTCCTTCCCTGGAATTTCACTTGTTTGTTGGCTATTTCCTGAGTGTGCCTATTAGATGCTAGAGTTACATGATTAATAAAAGATTCACCATTCCTGCTTCTAATGGATTTTACCTTATAGCAGGAAGGAAAAACAACAGTCAGTTAAGCAAATAAATAAATGAGATAATTTGTGATAAAGGCCATGAAGGAAACAGTTGATTTAAGAAAAAGTGAATGACTTACAGGGCTATTTTAGAGGGGAAGGCCTCTGGAAGAGTGTTTTCTTACTTCCATTTGGAGTGAAATAATTCTGAAGCTGTCACTATGCCTTCCTCCTCAAAAAGCATCATCCACCACCACCCCACCACGAACATCTAGAGGAAAGCTCGTCTTCATTATAAGGGGTTCCAGAGAAACAGAGAATCAGAGCTAGCAGATGATGAGAGGGTCCTGACAACATAATTAGAACTTCTATCTCATTTATTTAAACCCTATTCTTCTATTCCCTATTAAACCCTATTCCCACCCCTATTCTTCCCAATTAGACTGGCCAATAAATTTCATCGCTCAAGCTAGTCTTAGTGGTGTTCGTCCTAACATCTGTTTTTTAAATAATGTAATTTGGGAGTACTAGGAATTATCTTACTACAAGTGCGTGCCATGGACTACATATCACCAACCTGCACTGAGGAAAACATGTTTATTTTTATTTATCCTTCATTTTATCCAGGTAATGAGCAGCCAGTTATTCTGATGCTTGCATACTGACAAGGTCTATTAGCTCCCTAAAGACTCCTTAAACTTTCTTCCTTTAAAGAAATCACTTAGAATAACTGATTACAATAAAAATACTCTGTGGCTGATTTTAAATAGGTAATGTACATATATGCCACTAAAAAAAAAAGCTGGTTGCTCTATATTGTTATTTAGCCTAGAATAAATAAAAACAAGTAAAAATTTTAAAAATAAGTGAATAGAATTGGGCAAAGTTTCCACTGGTTTAAGGTGCTTCAAGTAAAGAATGCCAGTGGAGATATTTATGGGTCACTCTTTAGCCAAATCTGGTACCAACATAGCTGAGAAGAAACAATATCTCTAAAAGTTTGTATAGTGAATTAGGTTTAAATTCTCAATTCCCTTTGTAAGTTATAAAGCAACCCATCTCCAGGAAAAAAAGAATCCACTACTTTATTCACTAATGGCCAGTATTTGCACAAAACAAGAGAATGGTCACATTTGGGGAAGCAGTATAAAAGCACACTGGCGTGGGAGTTGGGAGTAGTGTTAGAGCGTGTGCTTATTAGCAGGCATGAGATCCTGGGTTCAATCCCCAGTACCTCCATTAAAAAGAAGGCACGGGGGGAGGGCCTCCAAAGATAGTGGTTCCATTTTTTTAAGCTTGGTAGTAGATACCTAAGTGTTTATTGTTCTTTAAAATTATTCATTACATTACATGAGTGCTTCAGTATGAGTGATACTGTGACAGATTTTACTATTAATCCCAGTTATTGCTTTCCTCCTACAAGAGGATTATTATCTCTACCTCTTATCATGTTACTTGCAGGGAGGATTATACTTCCTCATCTCCACTGACATCAGGGTTGGTCGTATGACTCATGATGGCCAATGGAATGAGAGCAGCGGTAACATCTACAGAGACAGTGATTCAGCTTTGCCTTCTCCTCCCTCTGTCATGAGAATGACATGTCCTAGGTAAGTGCTGCTTCTTCAGACTGGGTCCTGGGACAAATAGAACATGCAGACCCGAAGCTACTGCAGCCAGTATGCAGCAACCTACAGGCAACACGTAATATGAGCAAGAAATAAAGCTTTGCCACTGACAGACACTGAGAGTTTAAAATCGCTTACAACCCACAGCATGACCTAACAAAAGCTAACCAAAAAAGTATGTATTTTAAAAAGAAGTCTGAGAATAGGAAAAAGAATATGTATGTGTATAACTGAATCACTATGCTGTACACCAGAAACTACTATAACATTGTAAATCAAAAAATTTTTAAAAATAAAAATAAAAAGTAGTCTGACCTACAGATTCCCACCTATGTTAGTTTAGGAGAGTCTCTCTGATATACTAAGCACTTAAGGGTTGTGTCTATGGTTAAAGAGTTTTAAAACAGTGGTTTCTAAACATTTAGATCTCATTAACTCAGTCAAATTTCCACCCAAATTTGACCAAGTTAAAAATAACCTTTCCCTTAAAAATAAGTGTACATTTTAACATGAAAATGTAGGAAGGACAAAATCTTGGACTAAAAACTTTCCACTGAACACATTTAGATTTATGAAGAACTCACTCTACGTTCCCTGTAAAAGCGTTGTCACGGGCCAGCATTAATCCACAGAGTCATGTCAGGGAATCACTGACTTAAAGGAAAATAAACTAATACCAGACAATCCTTATGAATTCAACTTTAGTTACAAAAACAAAAACCTTAATGCTAAAGTTGCTAATTTTTAAAAATTAAGAAAAAGAAGTGTATGTGTGTTGATTTACTAAATCAGTATCTTGTAGAAAATCTGCGGGTTGTGCTGAAGGAGGGATTCTGTTCCATTGCAAAGGTTAAATGATACAATTGAAAAACTTAGCAGAGCTGTGAGTTAGCAGGCTTAAGTCAAGCCTCATTACTAAGAAAGGCAATAAATGGAAGTTTAATACTTTGTTATCTTCTCATAACCAAAACAAAAAGATTATCACATGCAGTCAAAAATCCGTTATCAGGTGGGTATTTTACATTTGTATAAACACATAAAACCACAGCACTTTCACACACATATATACATACACAAAATGACCTAGAAGTCAAGTCATATTATGGTGATTATGTATTCTGAGCTTTGCCACTCTGCAAGTGTGCATTCTGCTCCTTCTATTTCCTCTTTGAGTCTCTGTCTTCTGTGTTTCTGTTTGCTAGTAAGAGATATAGACAGTTACCAAACAGGATGTACTATGTGGTCAGCTAAATCAGCTTTCAGAGAAGTCACGCCAAACAAAACTAGACCTTAGCTGATATTGTACAAATTATTTTCTTTTCTTTTAAAAAGTTTTGGTACATTCTTTTGAATAATACCCAGTGAGCTCTAAATTGTTTAACTGTAAATTGGTTCATACAGAAGGACTGTGTCTATTTAATTTACTTTTTGCAGAACTCCCAAATCAGGCTGACTTTATGGCAGCTTAGTTTTCTTCAACTATTTTCATTTAAAGAATGAAACCTGTATAAATGTAAATCCTCACCAATTTCAATGATTAACTCTTTCCATTTAAACAAAAACGGTTTTTAAAGTCTCAGTAGCCTTTTAGGTATCAGTTTCATCATCTGAACGCCTCAGCTTCTTCATTTCATACCCCAAACTCCTTTTTCCTGAAGAATTTACCATCACATCACTTTTCTCGGCACATATCCCAAACAGCTCTTAAACAGTCATCCTTCCAGTCTTTTCATGTTCACTCTGATGCCCCTTTCTGCCATCCTGTCTGCTGTGACTTGGCTGCCAAACCCTTCTCCCTCAAGAACTCAACAGAACCCACAAGGACATCCTAGTCCCATTTATGCGGATCACAGACCTTGACTACTAAACCATCAGAGCTAGCTCTACAGCTATTACTAAAATCATTCCTCCTTTTTAACCCTTTGACTTCACTATTCTCACTAGGCTCCCTACATTGCTTATTTTGGGTTCCTAACTGTTTTAAACTGACTCACTGCCTTCTATTAGATTTCTTAAACCAGTTAATTATTACCTTTTATTCTTCTCTAAGTTTCCTTTATTCAATCAGATTTCCTTTATTCAGCACTTCTACATTTTCTACCAAAGTGTTCCTAACGTCTGGGAACTTCCACCTCATTCAAAAGGTCACACTAAAAGTTTACTACCTCAAAGAAATCTACCCAAATTAATGTAGGATTAAGGGTACAGAGAGGGAAAAAAACAGTAAAAATTAAATGCCCAAAACAGTTAGCAATTTTCCTATCACTTACAGCAAAAAAAAAATTTTAATGGGAAGTATCCATTTGGATATCTAGCAATTCTCACATAGCAAAGATGACATCTTGTTTTTCCTATGATATTTAATATATCACATGACCCTCAAAAGTTAAAAATCAATATGGCACTGTAAAAGAAATCTCCAGAATTCCAAATGCACCATTGCTGCTCAGCAGAAGTATAATTCATGCTATCCATTAAAAATGTGTAACTAGAAAGAAAGGAAAAAAAGGGTACAGACGTCTCCTGTAGCTAACCAAGGAAAAAGGACTATCCCAAAGCAACAATTCTAAAGAATCAAGGTATGTCCAGTCAGTAACTATCCCACAAACTTCATAAGGTGTAAGTCCAAACAACAGCTGAAGTATAGTAATATACATATCTTGTCCCACAATTTTTATACTTGTTTATTAGCTCATTTAAAAGTACTTGGAAACTGAAATACAAAAAATGCTACCTCACAAATACTGTCCTCCTTGATTAAAAAGCTCACATCTAAAGTGGAATGAAACTATCTTCTCCCCCACTCCTTTTTTTGTTGTGGCTGAAATGCATAGACTTAGCTTCTAAAACAAAAAATATCTTGACTTCTTTGGCTTAAACTGGTAACTGTCTACTTAAATTGAATTTAAGCACTCACATAGCTTGCATTTAGGTAAAAAGTGGTGACATCAAACTTTCTTGGTTGGGTAGTCCTGATATTCTGTAACAAACACAAAAGCTCGAGAAATCACGGGCATGATTCAGCTACTGATATCCTAAAGCTAGCTGATTCCACAAAACATCGCTCATTTCTAAGCCTGACCACTGATAGAAAAGAGTAACATCATAAAATTTATCCATCCTAAAATTTCTATCTGCCTGAAAGACAGCTAAACATTTGTAAAGAATTTGTTTGAGCCCAGAGAAATAAGTGGGTATAATAAATCTTCTGTAATAAATCCTCAATACATCTGATACATTTTCACATATTGAAATATAGGGAAGTCATTCTGGCTTACACATTAGTTAACTTGAATTTTATGCTAACTGAAAAACAGCCTGTTTGCAGCATATCAAACATACATTGTACATCTGCTTTAATTATTAAAATAAAGGGTATACTGACCAGAAGTAAACAAAGTCCTTATTAAAAACAAAGATTCAATGCCCCTCTTGCCAGGATGCCAATGCTGTTCCTCCTATAATGATAAGACTCCCTTCCCAGGTGTCACGGCCATACTGACTCACTGGTCTTTTTTTTTTTTTTTTTTTTTGAAAACTTTAAAGAAATATATCCCTGACTTTGACAATGTTTCTTTGTTCTGACAAGACATAAAACTGTGCTGGAAGCCATGCTTCTCGGGAACAGTGCCTCAGAGTAATCTGGGAACCCAGCTTCTGGGCTAGACCTCAATTTGGCCCAAATAAAACTCTTTCCTATTTTTATTACTGTTTATTGATTATTTATTTTGATACATCTCAAATAATTTTTCAGAGGAAACCAGATCCAGACAACTGATTTTGTTTTCAGAATCATAACCCTCAATCCCACTTGAAAAAAAAAGTATTTTTTAAAAGAATGTTTATTTGGAAGAAGGATATATCTAAAATAAGCCAATGAGTCAACTAAAACACAGTTAAACCATTTCTGCTTATTGAGAAAATGCTGACAGAATACACACGGTATATGTCCAAAGAACTAAGTGTAGTGCATAAACAAACTACAGTTCATTCTACCAGGTGCTATCAGTTAGATTATATTTAGCCCCTATCAAACCAACTGAAAAGTGAAAAAAAATCAATTATTTAACTCAGTATTCTGACTAAATTAATAACAATACATAAATAGTTTTATAATACAGGAAGAACACAATTACTAACAATATCAGTTAGTACTACTGTTTGAAACAACTCAGTGAATGTGGCTAAATTGCAAAGGAGTTAAATGAGAGGACTCTGTTCTGAAGCCAAGAAACTGCCTTTAAACAACAACAAAAATATATTTCTCACAGTGTCTTCAACATTTCTTACGTGGATCTTATTCAAAAAAGCTACCAAACACACAATGACTCTCTTCTGCAATTAGCTTGCAACTGACATTCATTAATTTCCTGCAAACTGCTGGGGAGAAATCACCTCCCTCATCCCTATATAAAGACGCATGAAACTTTATTTAGAATTTATATCTACAGAAAGCCTTGCTACTGAAAATGGTATTTTTCTTTAATAAAGACTGAGTCTTTATTAAAGAAATAAAAGACTTTTATTTTACTTAAGCAACAAAAAAACTTACAGCTACATCTGAAACTCAAATCTATGATGGATTTATTCATCTTAATATTATACTCCTAGTTTTATTTTCTCTGGTACTGGTTTTGTAACTTTTTTCTTAAACCAATACTTCTTGTAGATATTGTCTTTTATAAAAAGACTAACACTTTTGTATAAAAGATACTGCACATAAATAATATATTTCCTTACTGGTTTCTCTGGTACTTATAAATCTGAAATACCTAAATTTAGAAACTAGGTAACTAGAGTTCATCAGTATTTTAAAAATACAGAGTAATTATTATTCAGAACTCACTAAAAAGTATACTTTCATATTTTAAGCCTTAATACATCTTTATATTCTTAGAGAGAATTCAGTTTTTTAAATGTGAGCACACTTCTGGGACCTACCTAAAATACACACTTTACTCTTTGTATAATTCAACTGACAACTAAAAACAAAAGCTTTCAGAATTGTAAAGTGCAGAAAGGTTGCCAATGTGTCAAAGTTTAAAAGAAAAAAATCTAAGGAAAGGGAAAAATGATTTGCCAATGTAAGGTTCCCATTCTTCTACATTTTAAGACCCCATGATTTTCATGGTGATTCCATTCCAAATATTTACTTAGAGCATTTCAATTCATCCAGGGACCCTTCTTTTTTCCCTGCCCCGGAGGTGAAGCAAACATCATGATAACACCCTGATCAAAAGGCCACACTATAAATTACATTACCTTCCACTAGGTAATGAAACAGGACAGCTCCCACACTGAGCGAGGTCTTCCTCAGGTGGCAGCCTAACATTACCTTCCCTCACTGGGACACGTTCACAATGGCACCAGCCAGGGAAATGAAGCTGATCTTCTACCTCCCCCAAACTGTATTTTCCCTCAGTCCTACTCCCTGGTACACAGAGCTATGAAGTCAGCTTAAGTTACAAACTCACTACAAGAGATTCTCTGCAGATTAGGTGAACCACAGGTACACAGTGTCCTGTTACTCAACCATCTTGGCATCAAACTGAAACAGTGACCTAACTCTTTCAGTATCTTTACTCTCTGCAATCAAGTCTCTGCTCTACCCTTTGGTCACAACTGCGGACTTTTTATTCAAATATCAGTTTAAAAAAAAAAAAAAAGGAGCCCTTCCCTGAAGGGCTCAAGTCCAACTTGAAGTTCAAACTAGAACTATGCTCAAACTCACCCCAAAATGAACTTGGTTGCCACATATTTGGTCTTTGCTCATAAAAATATCCTGACTACCCTTCTTTCTCAAGCTCATGTAAAACAATGCTTCTAATGTCCACTGGCATAGTATTCTCTTTTATTGTTTTTCTGTTTTTCATAAAAGCAATATGTATCCAATGCTTGAAAAAAAAAAAAGCCAAGGACAAACAAAAATTGTTTATTCTGGAAACTCACCATCCAGAGATAATCACTGATGATGTATTAGTGTATATGATAGCTTTACTATATTTTTCTCTATATATATTCAAAATAAAAATAGACTCATATTATACACCCTGTTTTGCATTCTCTCTGCATTTCATAAAAAATCAAAAATGAGTTTATCAGTATTCTACAGTTATTTTTAATGGCGACTTACAACTTCCTCTTATTAAAACTCCCAGGAACTCTAAAATTTTTCCTTTCTTTCCTACTTCTCCCCCTCCACAATTCCCCAATAAGAACACAACCAAAAGGCAACAGCCTTCACTCAATTAACATAAACCTAAACACTTCCAAACAACTAACATTCTGCTGTATTCATAGCCATGATTTCACTTACATCTTATATTCGTTAGATGACTGTGAATAAATAACTGTATCCGCCCCATCAAGCTCCAAGGCAGGGTGAGACTGCCACCAAGATTATGGTGTGTCTCATCCATCCACCACATATAATTCAAAACAATAATTACTCCAAACAAAATAAGAGTCACAAAAAAGTACAACTTTTCCTAGAAAGAGTACTTCACTGTTTCTTTAAAAATTACAAAACATTAACAGATGGTCAACAGGCACATGAAAAGTGCTCAACATCGCTAACAGAGAAATGCAAACCAAAACCACAATGAGGTGCCACTTCACACCTGTCAGAATGGCTATTATCAAAAAGTCTACAAATAATAAATGCTGGAAAGGGTGTGGAGAAAAGGGAACCCTCCTACACTGTTGGCTTGAATGTAAATTGGTGCAGCTCTGATGGAGAAGAGTATAAGGGTTTCTTAAAAAACTAAAAATAGAGCTACCATATGATCCAGCAATCCCACTCCTGGGTATATATTCAGAAAAGACAAAAACTGTAATTCGAAAAGATACATGCACCCCAATGATCATAGCAGCACTATTTATAATAGTCAAGACATGGAAACAACCCAAATGCCCATAAACAGACCACTGTCTTAAGAAGAGGTGGTATATATATACAACAGACTATTACTCAGTCATTAAAAAGAATAAAATACTGCCATTTGTAGCAACATGGATGGACATAGAGAATATTATACTTAATGAATTAAGTCAGAGATAAACAAATCATATGGTATCACTTATATGTGGAATCTAAAAAAATAATACAAATGAATCTATATACAAAACAGAAACAGACTCACAGACATGAAAACAGATTTATAGTTACCAAAGGGGAAAGGGAAGAGGGAAGGGATAAATTAGGAGTATGGGATTAACAGATACAAACTACTACACAAAAGATAGATAAGCAACAAGGATTTACTGCATAGCACAGGGAACTATATTCAATATCCTATAATAAACTATGATGGAAAAGAATCTGAAATATATATATATATACAGAAGTGAAAAAAAATTACAAAACATTAAATTACTAAAATTTTCCCCCTCTTTTGGTGCCCTCTTGCTAATGCTCAAACACATGCTTGGATTGTCTATTAAACACTGGCCCCAGGGACTGAGAAAAGAATAGGTTTTGTTCTAAGGAATAATACAAGTTTAAACTCAGATGAAAAAATCTACACACAATCAAAATCCCATACCTGAGTACACAGATTTCAGTCAAACACATTTTGAAAAGGAGAATATTAACTGCCTGTTCAAACCTGTATTATTCATGTGGAATCACGGGCAAATGTTTTATGCTATGTTTGAAACTGTACAAAGCTTATCAAGATATTTGAATGTTTTCATTAGATGAATAAATCAATAACATGATTTGCATTGAGTGATTTGGGGGGGAATTTCAAGTGACTTATTCAGCAAATCTTCACACTTCAATTAAAAGAGATGATTTGCTTTCAAAAAATTAAATGTGAAGAAGTGTCAACACACTAAGATACTGATAGCGTCTGGGCTGGGCTCTAACATCAAACTGCTTTGGCTTAAATTCTGACTTCCACTAGCTACGGGACTTATGCCTCTATACTCGCTTCCTCATGAAAAACTATCTTCTCCATTGGATTATTGTGAGGATTAAATGACTTCATACATGCAATGTGCTTAGGACAATGTACTGGACCTTCAATAAATATTAGCTAATTATCGCTGTTCTCATCATTATTATTATACATTTTCATAGAAGGCTCAAAATCTAACTTCCCATCTCTTTCTCCCTTTACTAAGGAATATACTAGCCCATACAATTACAGAAATGTTATACATTGCTGTATTAAACCCCTGGCTTATACTTTTCAGATCAACTATCTTGTTCTACTCTTCTCCAAAAATAAACTGAAGTTTAATATTTACATTTTATACAACATACTGATCCTACTTTTAATTAAAGTGTCAGATTGCTACAAAGTACTGTGTGTGTGTATATATATATACAGTATATATATATATACACTGACTGGTATATACACACACCAAACAGTATGTATGTATACTAAACAACACAGGTTTTCAGGAAACCACAATGTTTTAAAAGGAACAAAGAAAATGAAAGCTGGACTAGGAAGTAGCTCTAACAGTGCTGTTAAATTTAAATATCACATTTACTGTATTTTTTAAATTTTAAAAAGATATCTAAACAACATTTTTACAATTTACAAATAAAACAGATGACCTTAAGCCATTACTTTAAAGTTTATTCTGGACTAGAGAACTAAGATTACTCACCAGAATGTGAAGCATTACAAAGAGAATCATGAGTTTGGGGTTATTCTGAAACCTTACAATTCAGAAATGCCATAGTACAAGAATTTTCTGATTTTTTTAAAAAAGAGAATTAGAATGTTACTATAAAAAACCTTTATTGTTTGTTATCTAAAAGAGGAAAGTAGCAGATAAAATGAAAATAGACCAGGCTTTAGACTCTGGGCCTACTTATTAATTTTGCTTTCTTGATCACAGATAAACAGTCTGCTTTAAATCCCAAGGGAATAGACCAGCTAATAAGGGAAAGGATTTACTTCCCCACTAAACATTCTCTGGCCCTATTACTTTCCTGTATTGTTTATTCTTATCTTACCAGGGATAAGAATAGCTTATCAAAACGTCACTCTCAGACTAAAAAACACTTCTTCACAGAACGAGAGTCTAATCCATAAGGCCTCCAAAATATTTAAAAACTTAAACTCAAAAGAAAGGAGAACAGTCACCCATTCTATAGAACATCAAAACCACTTAGAGCAAAAAGAATAGACTTCATTTGTCTGTACTTATATAATCTTTTCTAAAAACCTAGAAGATAGACATGTTTCTATGCTACAGTTTGGGAAACTGAGTCTCAGAGAGGTTAAGTAATATGCCCAAGTTATAAAGTCAGTTTAGATAAAGATACAGGACTCAAATCCACGACTTTCTGACTAACCAGCTAATGATAAAGAAGAAACTACAGGCATCCTCTGTACACCAGTGTGAGTGGCCACGGGAGACAAGGAGTCCAGGACCAAGGTCCTTCCAGTGCTCTCTCCCAACTCCATTTGTGCCCAACAGTGGAATCCAGTCAGTTGGATCTGGGTTGTTTTGAACACCGTTGACTGCTCAAGAATGAAAACTAAGTCCTAAGTCTCCTCTCTAATTCACAGGTGAATTACCTTCTGCATTATTTTCTTACTACTCAATAAAAAAGACCGGAAATGTACCCATATAATCAACTACCCTTTTTATAAGTGCCATATAAAATAGTGTAGACGAGACCACATATATCTTCAGTATCCGCCCCTCAAATGCTCTTACTTTATAATACATAACTGCACTTATTTACATGAAGGTCACCCTCTACTAGTCTATGAGCTTTTGATACAAAATTCTGTATACTCCCCACTCAGTAATTAGTCAAAAGGTAGGTGGTGTCCACTAAATACACCTAGAAAGAAGGCGTGAACGAAAACAATAACAAGTCAAACCTTAAAGAACAAGTAACATTTAGAGAGATGGGAAAAAAAGAAGAGTAGGTGCATTCTAACAAGGTGGCTGGCAGGCAGGCAGGCAGAAAACTGCTGGGGAAATGAATAAATAGGTCTCAGTAGAACAGTCCTGTCACCAAACAGCAAAATGGTAAACTGGAGAAGATCTGGAATTCCTAAGAGGGTTAAGACTTCATTTTCTAAATAAGGCTAATTGTTTTTGAATACCTATTTTGAATGCAGAGGAATTCCTTGTTTAAACTAAACCCTGTGTGAAATCCCAATACAGACAACAGGTAAAAAGCAAAGCAGTCCAGGATGAACCACCACTCAGTCCCCACCTCACCTAATCTGAAAAGACCCCAACGCCCCTCCTTGGAGCACAGTTTGAAAATCACTGGGTTAGAAAAAAGGCCTGGAAGGACAGATACCAAGAAGTTCAGAGCACTGACCTCTGGAGAACCCGCTTGGCCTAGATTGGAGAAGTAGGGTAACGAAGGACTTGAAATACTATTTCCACTTTTTAAATTCTGTATATTTTTATATTATTTGAACTTCTATTTATATTGAGCACTCTTTACTTTTTAACTTAAAAAGTAGTAAGAAACTACTGCTCTAAAAAAGTATTTTTAATGGTTAAATGTCTTCAAGTCGATTGCCATATTTTAATGAATCACATCCTTATAGCAGGACACTTTCTTGTGTAAATTACACCGCACTGAAAACGAGCATCTTTGTGCATAAAACTTTCCCATATTTAGAATTACTTCCTTAGGATAAATTTATACAAGTTAACGGTTTCAATTTAAGTTCTATAATGCACGGCTTAAAATAGGACTCTGTAGAACATAAAAAACACAAAATTCAAAAGCCGTCCTATACTAGCAACATTTGATTCTAGTGTTCATGTTTAAGATACATAAAATCCAATTTACAAAACTAATTAACAAAGTTTCCACATCTCAAAAATGTATTAAGAAGAAATCTGAATCAGAACTTGAAATCTCTCTACCTTTCATGAATTTTTCGTAACTTCTCTTGCCACTTATCAAAACCATACACTGAAAGAATTTTCCTTCACAGTTGGGTTTCACAATCTAATTCTGTGAAGTCACAATACTGTGACAGAACAATCATTCTCTGGCAACAAACTGACATCATTAAATTCTTATTTGTAAGGTCTATGGGGTATATGGATGTTCTATTTTTTACTTCTTCTAAGACCAAAATATTTTCTGCTGCCTCTCCATTAAGCTCATATGATTGACACATTTTAATCTAATTTTTCCTCTTTGTCCCCAGCCATCTTTGTAAAACCACCTTTTGGAGAATGTTCAGAGAATCCTATCAATTCAAACAAAATATAAATGGCTGCTGGATTGCCTCCTCCTGTGAACAATTTGTTACGGCTTTGTACTCCTTAGGAGAAACCCCAAAGTGAGAAAGTCTTGTTCTTTTTGTTATTTCTACTATTGTTTTAATATAACAAGAGTACTTTTTGTTAAATTATCTTTTAAGTAAATGGGATTCTATTACTAATGATTCCAACTATGGAAAAAGAATTTCTAGTAAAATCTTTTACTTTTTCCAAAAGCAAGTTTTGCTAGAAACATCCAGGTTATTTCTACGTCTATGTAACAGCTCTAATAGTAACGGTATTTAGACTCTTATCAACAAAGATTTTCTTAGTCTGTGCTGGGTACCAGGCACTAAGCTAAATGCCAGAGATTCGACGTGAATGAGAGAGAAGGAAGGTCTGCTCTCGCAGATTTTTCTGGTCTTGGTGCAAAGGCACTTTGGCAAACCGTCAATCTTTGTGAAATGAGAGGTTCCACTACCAAAAATAGTAGAAATATTTTTTAGAAAAAGAGACCGGAACCAGATTTTGGAATACCTATGACACTGGGCCAAGGAATGTGAAGTTTATATTCAAGTAGAGAAAAACCATGTACTCAAGGGATCTTTAGAAAATATTAATCAGGCCCTGATTAAAACTTTTCAATGGCTTCTCATTTCCTCTAAGATAAATTCAAAATCTCTAAAAAAGGTTAACTAAATCTTGCATCATCATCATCATCCCCACTGAACCAAGATCTGTGGTCACATTGTACTTTTTCTCTGTTTCGTCTATTGCAGGGATTTTCAAACTTTAAATGTCACAATCTAGTAAGTATCTACGTGTGACAGACTTTTTTTCTATTTTATTTCATTTTAAAAACATGCAAGTCACAACACTAAATTGGTTTTACAGTCTCCGGGTAGGTGCCCGCAATTTGAAAAATATCACTTTAGTATCACACTCTCTCACTTCTTAGCCTTTCCACATGTTCTTTTTGCCTGAACACTTCACTCATCCCATTTTCTGGCTACTTCCTATTCTACTTTGTGACCTTAGCTCTCAGACATCATCTCCCTGATTCTCTTAGATTAGTTTCCCCTCCTCTGTGGTCCCAAACACTCAGTGCTTTCTAAGATTTTTTAAGCTTTATTGTAGCTGTACATGTACTAATTGTCTTTCTAGGCTGTAAATTCCATGACTGCCAGGACCCACTCTTGTTCACTGCTGAATCTGAGAGCCTAGCTCAGTGCCCATTAATATATTAGGCACTCAACAAATGTTTGAGGAGTAAAACAAGTGTGCCCTTGAATCAACTATATATTTAACCATACAATGAAATAATCACCAACTTAAAAATTGTTAAGAGGTTTAGCTATTTCCAAGGAAAATGTATTCTCAGTTCCAGTTTTATAAATGGTGATTAAGTTCCTAAGCCAGCCTACAAAACACTATTACCCACAACATACTTAACTGATGAGAAGACAGGTCCTTATTTACCTCTCGGCAAGGACAACAGAACTTCCACTCCTCTAGGTAGGAGAAAACAGGATTAAGGGACACTTTGCTTTTTTTCTACCCCATCAGTTCCTCCTATAGCAAAGTGACATATCTAATGGCTGTGATAAGAATAAAGGTCAATATTCCAGACAGGCTCCACCCCTGAGCTCTCACTGGCTCTCCTGGACTTGTATGCCTTCAAGAAGAGAAACCCTTCCTTTCCATTCTAACTCCCTTGAGGTAATCTCTCTGAGACAGGATTTTCCCTCCCTACAGAGGAGACCTGCAGTTTTTTTAGGTGCTCTAGAGTCATCTGGGTAGACAAATTAAGGAACAGATTCAGCATGGGTCTCAGCTAAATTCTCCAATCCAGTTTTGCAAGAAATGAACATTAAACCCTATTATAATCTTCATCTGGCTTCTTGAATCTGATCTCAATTTGCAGAGTCTGGAGAAGAGAGGTAATCAGCCCACTGAAAAGCTCCATGAGGAACAACAGTAATCCCAGTCTGCTTTCTGGGTCCTAGGAGAAGAGAAGCACAGAGGAACAAGGTGGAACAAAAGGGAAGAGGAATGGAATGAAGGAGTAGAGGGTTTCTCCCACTTTTCCTATTTTGAATTTTTCTTGGGCAAAAATATCTAAACAAGTTGAATCTGTCTTCGTGTCCTACAGCCTTCCCTTCCAAACTGTTTCTCACGCTTGCTTTATCTTCCAGACCCATTATGCTGCCCAAAGAGCCCCATTTTCAATACTTACACTTTTAGAAATAGAGCAAGTTTCCCCCAAACCTCCAAAATGTTCCATGACCGCATACCACTTACCTCTCCTATCTCCCAAGTCAAAACTCCCATTTCCTCAGTGCAACTGGTCAGGAGGAAAGCAAACTGATTAAACCCATTAACATTAAGATAAAATAACTGGCTGACAGTATAGCCTTTGAACCCTACTAGAGATATATACATTTTTTATTTTACACACACACACACAAACACACACATTTTTAAGTCATAGAAATCTAACCACAGTAATTTCAGAGAAAAGATGAGGGGTGCCTAAAAGTCCTACCATAAAAGAGGCAGGTCCACTCTGACCGGCATTTCCCAGGGACCATGTCCCCAAAGTTGTTCACACATTGCCCCCAACTTTCGGTCCTTAAGTGACACTAAAAACTCCAGGGGGCAGAGAAAGCCAACTTGGGAAAGCATCTGTAGCTACAGGATATTTGCACATTCACTGGGTAAGTCAGTAACAATCAGCATTAGGCTGGATAGGTTATATTTTCAGTATGTTTGATAATCATTCTATTAGCTAAAACAAAAACAGTCAGGTTATACATTGGAATCATTACCTCATTCTACTAATGAAGTCAATGAGGCATAAAAGGGTTAAATAATGTTTCCATTGTTTAAAGTTCAGTGAATTGAAGAGCGGGATTGGGCTGCTCTTCATACACTTTCAATCAGTTGTTTATCCACTAATTCCATACGGAATTCTTTAATTTTATTTTCCATAACATTTCTAAAATTTAGCAGTATACTTCTGAACAGTCATATTAGAGTAAAAAAAAAATGAGCCCAAATTCTTGGGAGGCAAGCATCATGTCTTTTTCAGTGATTTTGTATCAAACACCTGAGACTAATGCTGAATTTTTCTGCACTCAAATTAACCACGAAATACAGCATTCATTCAGGTGCAAGTGGCTCTTAACTTCAGCGCCATGAAAAATATTTGCTACCACAATATTGATACAGTTATAATAAAGACCATACCAACTTAGGATAACAAGATCTTCCACTTTGCCTGAAAAGCATATGAAGTTTTAATTGGGTAATTGGTATTTGCTATTTTTTATTGGTTTGCTTAGCTAGTCACCAAAATAAAGTATTTGTGTACTTAAAGTGATAATTGGGACTTTTCAAACCAAGCACAGAATGAAAATGCTAACTTCATATGGTCTCTCTTGACTCTGGTCATGAATCCACCTTTTATGGCTTTTCTCAAAATACCATAAAGGGTAAAGGGGCAGTAAGATGCCCAACAACTGACAGGGTATTCTGCAACATTTAAATGGCACTTACTCACTTTCCCCAAGTAGAAGCATTATGTTGCTTGGTATCAGATTGGTTGGCTTTTTTAGTCAGTGCTAGCCCCCCAAACGTAGAATTTGTTTTCTATAAATGAACGATATAACTCAACAGTAAAAAAACAAATAACCCAATTAAAACACAGGCAAAAGATCTGAGTAAACATTTCACCAAAGAAGATGTACAAATGGCCAATAAGTACATGAAAAAACGCTCAACATGATTAGTCATAAAAGAAATGCAAAGCAATACTACTTCACACCTACCACAATGTCTGTAATAAAAATTAGCCAACAGTCAATAACAAGTGTTGATGAGAACGTGGAAAAACTGGAAGCCTCATCCACTGATGAGAATGTAAAACAGTGCGGCTACCTTGGAAAAGTTTGACAGTCCCTGAAAAAGTTAAACATACAGACCCAAAAGAATTGAAATCATATGCCCACAGAAAAACTTGTTCACTAAATGTTCATAGCTGCATTATTCACAATGGCCAAAAAATGGAAACATTCTTAATATCCATCAACTGAAAACATATAAACAAAATGTGATATTGTGGTACAGCAATACAATGGAATACTATCTGGCCATAAAAAAGAATGCAGTACTACAGCGTGGGTGAACCTTGAAAACATCATACTATGGAAAGGAAGCCAGACACAAAAAGCCACATATTGTATAATTCCACTTATATGAATTTTCCAGAATAAGCAAACCCACAGAGAGGGAAAGGAGACCGACGAGTGGTGGCCAGGGCGTGGGATAAGGCGGGGAATGAGAAGTAACTGCTGATGTGCACAGGTTTTCCTTTGGGGGCTTGGAAAATGTTCTGGATAGTTGTGACAGTTGCAAAACTTGGTGAAAATACTAAAGGCTACGCCTTAAAAGGATGAATTTCACAGTATGTTAAGTGTGTGTGTGTGTGTGTGTGTGTGTGTGTGTGTGTGTGTATAAAATATTGCTCACTTACAGAAAGATTACATATACAGGTAACATACCTGTAAGTGTAACGTTATATACATAACCTTCTATAAATCAACGTTTGGGGTCTTCTGCTGAGCTATACTTCACATATACAAAAGAATGAAAGAATATGGTGACACGGAGCAAAAGTCGAGCCCTGAAGCCGTGGATCTGGGGTGTGCCCCAGCCTGCCTCGCAGCGTCTCCATCCGTGCTCACCTTCCACCCATCGCTCAGCCACCACCCGCCGTCTGGCCCAGTGTCAGGGCCCGGGACAGCACACCCGCGGCTGCCCGGCTCCGGTGCGGGCGCCCAGGGCCAGCCTGCCCTCCCGCCCGAGGTGGGGCCGGCGCGGCGGGCCGGGCTCCGGCGCTGCCCGCGGGCCGGGCGCAGACACGGCGGCTCGGGCGGGCCCCGTCGCTCGGCCGCTGCCCTGGCCCCGGCCTCTCCCGCGCCCCGGCAGCCGGGTTCCGAGCCCGGTCCCGCCGCACCTCCCTCTAGTACCTGGGATGCGCCCGAACACGGCGCCGCAGCCAAAGCGGAGACTTCCCCTCCATTATCACCTGCCCCGGAGCGCGGTGTGAGGAGAGCGGACCCCGCCTTCTCAGACGCGACCGAGGACCCGGGGCGGGGGACAGAGGGAGCATTCACCTAGTCCCCCCGCGGAGGCGGCGGCGGCGGCGGCGGCTGCCGGGAGCCCGCGGCTCGTTCCCCTCAGGCGCCTCCTCGCGCCGTCGCGGCCCCGCGTTGACAGCCCGGAGCCAGCTCCCGCCGCCCGCTCGCTCTCCAACGCCCGCCCCGCCCAGCCCGGTGCTGCCACCCTGCGCAGGCGCAGCCGCGCCGCCGCCCGAGGGAAATCAGCGCCTGGTGATGTGGCCGCGGGGGCGGCGACCTGGAGCGCCAGCGCCGCCCCCTCCCGGACCCTTGGCCGCACCCTGACCCAAGCCGGCTGGGAACCCGATGGAGCAGGGCAAGAGGGAAATTTTCAAGGGAGCCTACTTAACAGAGAAGGGCTGTGGCCTTCCTTGTTCCGCAGCCCACTCCGTCCCCACCGACCTACGCACATCCACATCGCCCGTTGCTCCTAGGTCCGAACCCCGAAATCTATGACTCATGATTTCTGTTCTCAAACCAGGGGCCTCCTGTTGGCTGGCTTCGTGTTTCCTTCTCGCTGACTTAGGTTAAAACTATATGCCTTTCCTCAGAGCAGCTCAGAATGGGCCATGCTTGATCCGAGGTAGGAGAGAAGGGGATGGACCCCGAAGGGGATGAGATTTTAGAGCAGCTCCCAGCACGCTTGAAGTGGGCAAGAGAGGTATGGGCAGAGTGCATGGGCATGTGGAGGTGGCTGGAATGCCAGACTTTTCAAGTTTGCCCATGCTTGTTTTTAAATCTGTGTAAAAGTGAGCCAAAGTTTGCAACGTGAAGCTGAGAACTCATGTATTTTATTCAACAACTATCTGGTGAGCATCTTTTGCATGTGATTTAGTTGATGGGCTACGCCTGGGAAGTATACCAGTGACTGAAACAGGTTTCCGTCCTCAGGCTCTTCTAAGAGAGAGACTGTCCTTTTAAAAAGTGCAGAGCTAGTGTCCTCAAATCAAAGCTTCCACCAACTCTAAGTCACTCCAATGATTTAGTAGTAGATTTTCAGGTGCTAAAGTATACCAGAGCATACATTTACCCAGTTTTTTTTTTTTTTCCGCTTTGCCATTAAACTGAGTTTTGACCTTCACCTTCAAGAAGGAAAGGTGCTTCTGTATCACTCTTGACCATCTGAAGTAACGCTTTTTATAATGGCCCATGCAAGTGTTCTTCACCTTTAAACATCCTTAGGAATGAAAGTATAATTGCAAGGAATATGGAAAAGCAGTGTTTTAATTGCAATTCCAAATGGTTTTTGTTCTTGTTTTTAATAGCTTTTTAAACTTTCAGGGAGTTTTTTTCTTGGGAAGGGATTTATTTATTCTTTATTTTTAATGGAGGTACTGGGTATTGAACTTCATAGGGGAGCTATATCCTCCCCACAACATTGTTTCTAATGTTCTGAATTATATATCACTCAAAGGTAATTAGCTGCTCTTGAAAGTCTGGCAGAAGTAAAAGTTCCAAAAAAGTGTTCCTTCTCTGTTTCAAGTAGTCTTTCAAGATTTCCGCACAAAGCATGCATAGGAGAAGCCACCCTCTACCGATTTTGAAAATTGTACTAACGTTTTTTCTGACAGAGCTGACGGTTTTGACTGCCCTAAATTTCACTAGTTGACATGTGGCAGGCAACCTTCTACTTATGCGGTGCCCTTCATTCTGCATACCACAACATAGTAGGTATTTTGTTTTAGATATTTTAAGCTTCAAGTTGGAACCCAAATTTAAATTAAATTTCAACCCTGAAAATAGCTCAAGGTGGAAGCTGGCAAAGAGATACCCCCTTATGAAAAAAGGTCCCCATGTGTGCCAGCAACACCATCACATTCCTACTTCATCTTCTGCCTGACAACTGGCCGCTTCAAAGGTGAAGCAAGTGACTTAGAATTGAGGATATGTAGTAATTACTGTTGTGATGATTGCTAGAGAAAATCCTGGGAGTTATGAAAGTGTGTAACAAAGGGATCTGTTCTAGGTGGTAAGAGAGATCTCTCTGAGGAAGTAATATTTAATCTGAGCCATGGAGAACAAGGAGTAGGCCAGGCAGCAAACGAAAGGGGTGGGGCAAGGAGTGTGCCCTTGAAGCTGCAGAAACTACAGGTTGGAAGGCCCTTTGGTAGGAAGGGGTTCACCTGTTGAGGCCCTGGCTAAGGGCCACTGTGGCTAGCGAGATGGCTCATTCTGCAGGAGACAAAGGGGAGGAGCCTTGAAGGCCACGATTAGGATTTATTCCTAAAGACAAAAGGAAGCTACTAAAGAGTTAGAGATGGTCCATCCAGACATGATCAGCTGTGTGTTTGTAAAAGACATTTCTGGCTGCAGTGTGGAGCAGGAGTAAAAAGGGAGCAACAGAGGAGGTGTGAAGACCAGTTTGCAGGCAATGGGAATTAGGAGGTGGTGAATCAAAGAAACAGATGAGGGTTAGAACTGTAAGGACGTGATCTTTGGCTGCATGTGGAAGGTGCAGGAGAGAAGAGTCTCCAAAAATGACTCCCAGGCTTCTAGCTTGAGCTTCTCCACCCCCTGAGATGGGGAACCTGGAGGAGGAAGTCTGGAGGGGACCATTTTGAGTTGGTTTAGATACAAGTCTGCTGTCTCTCTGAGACATCTCAGTGAAGATGCTGAGAACTCCAAGTAGAGATCTGGATGAAGATGAAATCAAAGCTAAATTCTAAGAGAGTAGGGAATATGACCCATGTGTAAGAATTTAACCTCTAATCTTTAGAGAAAATGAGCAGAAGCAATGGGAACCTAAACTTACTACTTGTGAGACCCTTCACAGAGGTTAAGTTATTTACTCCTCACACCATGTGAGGATGGTAATATAATCCCATTTTTCATATAAGGAAACTAGGGTTAAATCCTTGTTCAAAATTACTTAAATTCCAATTAAATAAGAAAAATTGAATAAGAATTTCTGATGATCACTGAGGTTAAAGAATCACCCTGTGGACTTCTTAAAAGTGGTCCCAAAGCCATATAAAACACTTGTAAAGAGAAAGGATCAGAGAAAGCCATGATTTGAAGGGCATGCAGCCCATGCAGCATGTTTGCAAACACATGTCCCAGTTTCTGCCCCCCCCATCCTCCATTCTCAGCACCTTTCCTGGGAATCTCTAGAGCATTCATTTATTCATTCTCTCAGCAGGTGGTTACAGTGGATCTACTGAGTGTCAGAAAATCATTCATTCATTTAAAAATATTTATTGAGCACTTAAACCTAATGCCATGGTCTTCCCGTCCTATGCTCTAGGAATAAGCAGTGCACAAAAAGAACAAATGCCTGCCTTACAGAGTTCACATTCAAGTGGGGAAAGACAACAAAGACATATTTATGTACCGACAGACAAATGTATATCCCATTCAGTGATAACTACTAGGAAGACAAAACAAGGTAAGGAGTTGGAGAGTTTGAGGGCAGGGTTGTGGGGGTTGTAGAGAGAAGTGGAGACTGTTTCATACGGGTGATCCAGGGAGGTCTTGCTAGTCTGAACAGGAAAGAGTGAGGGCACAGCTATGCTCTCTGAGGGAAGTACAGCAAGCACAAAGGTCCTGAGACAGAAGTGTATGTGTCGTGTTCGGGAGATAGCAAGGAGTCCTGTGTGGCTGGAGTGTGCAGTGATCAAGGGGATGGTGGTAGCAGATGCAGTCGGTGAAGTGGCCTGAGGCAGGTCACCAGGCTCGTAAACCAGCATAAGGTGTTTGACTTTCATTCTGGGTGAGACAGGAGCCAGTGAAAGGACCTGAGCGGAGACATGGCTTACGTTTCACTGGGATCACCATGGAGGACTGACTGAGGGAGGAAGGGTGGAAGCAGGAGGACCGGTCAGGAGGTTTTTCCAATAATCCAGATGAGAGAACTGGTGGTCTCGCCACCAGGAGGGCAGGCACAGAAAAAGGGGTGAGGAGGGGCTGGACCCTGGATCCATTTGTTTGAGAGTGGAGCTGACAGGATTTGCTAATGGATTAAATGAGTGTGAGAGAGGTTCAGAGAGAGAGGAGTTCAGGATTCCTCCAAAGTTTTGGCCTCAAGCCATGGGAAGAAGGGAGTTAGCATTTGCTGAGAGGGGAAAGGCTGTGAGAAGAAAGTCGGGGGACAGTTATGAGGTCATCGAGTGAGGGCTTGGGTCTGGATGAACTCATTCAGTCTTCACGACAACCCTCTAAAGCGAGTACTGTTTTTATTCCTATTTTATAGATGAGGAGTGGAGGCATCATTCTCCAGGGTGCCTCAGAGTCCACAGCTGTAAAAAGGAGATAATATTACTCCTGAGCTTACTACTGCACTGTCCATCAGGGGAGAGAGACCACTAGGTAACAGTTACAGCAGAATCTAGCTCTGTGCGAGGGGAAGCCTGAGGGGCTTCAGCTGTACAAAGTAAGAGCATCTTCCAAAGTTTGAGGGTAGGAAGACAGGCAGGGGTCAGGAAAGATTTAAAGAGAAGGTGACAGTGGGCTGAAATCTAAGGGATTAATAGCCAAACTACAAGACGTTGTAGGAGGTACTATAGGAAAGGAAGGAGAGAGTATTCCAGGGCGTGGGAGCCAGTTGTGCAAAACAAAAGAGAGGGTGGGCAGTGGGGATTTTAAGGAATGAAAAGAATTTCTGTATGATGTTTGTATCTCTTTTAGAGCACCTTGTTGATTGGTCCCTGTTGAAAGTTTTCCTCCACAAACTCACGGGAATGAACCAAGGGTACGCTGTTCCTGGTGTCTTTGGAATCTCTCTGTGAGAAAGCAGAGGCCCTAGAATACTCAGGAGGGCCCTGTTGTTCCTCAGCCATGCCCACCAATCCTGCCTCCCAGCTTCGGGACTTGCTGTTCTTATTAAGTAGGACACTCCATTTTCCCATAAACCTTCCTGGGTCTGCACCCACCAGGTGGACTCAGGGTCTTTCCTCTTTTCTTCTAAGACAGCCAGTGAAGGGCATGATCATATCACTTAAAAGTACCACGTTATAGATACACATTACTGTAAATAAAGTAGATAAACAACAAGGACCTACTGTATAGCACAGGGAACTATATTTGATTTCTTGTAATAACATATAATGGAAAAGAATCTGAAAAAAATACACATATAGTATAACTGAATTGCTTTGCTGTACACCTGAAACTAACATTGTATATCAACTTCACTTCAATAAGAAAAAAAAATACTATGTTGTAAAGGTTTACTTATCTGTCCATCTTTCTACTAGGTTGTCAGCAGGGCCTTTATGTCTCAGACTAGCACACTGTAGTTAGCCCTAAATGGATACTCAATAATTTTCACCCTGAAATAATTGACCTCCCTTTAGTTTTAGTGGTGCTGCTACTGACATTTTGATTTCCTGTTCCCATTCCACTCCCAGCAGATTTATTAATATATTTTAAGATATAATTATATATTGCATTGTTCTGGCTTCTTGAACCTGACTTTGGAATTTGTTGGGAGACAGTCTTTCTGCAACACTGGTACGCTGATGGCTGAGGTATTTTTCAGGAACATCTGGGTGTTGACTACTCTTCTGGAGATCAGGATGTGGCCTTGCTGATACTGTTTGGCTTAAGGACCAGGCAAACCCAATATCTGTAACCATTCCTTTAAATGGATGCTCATATATCCCCGCAAAAAAGACTATTTAAAACTGTTGACAGCAGTTTTGTCATAGTTGTCCAAAACTGTAAATAATTAAAAGTTCATCAATAGGAGAATGGAAAAACTAATTTTGGTATGTTCACAGAATAGAATCCTACTCCACAATGAAATGAAACAAACTATGGATACACTTAACAAAAAGGATGAATCTCACTGACACTATACTGAGACAGAGAGAGCCCAGACAGAAAAAATATACATACTATGCATATTCGTTTTCCATTGCTGCTGTAACAAATTACCACAAGCATAATGCCTTGAAACATTTGTTGTCTTGCAGTTCTGTATGTTAGACGTCTAATATGAGTCACACTGAACTAAAAAATTAAGGTGTCAGCAGGACTGCATTTCTTCTGGGGGCTCTAGGGGACTATTCTGGAGGCTAACCACATTCTTTGGCTTGTGGCTCCCTTCTTCTGTCCTCAAAGACAGCAGTGTACACAGAATGTTTGACTCTCCTTCCAGCCTCATATCCCCTTTTTCTTGAGGGGGAGAGGAGGTAATTAGGTTTACTTACTTATTTATTTCTAATGGAGGTACTGGGGATTGAACTCAGGACCTTGTGTATGCTAAGCATGCACTCTACCAGTGAGCTATAACTTCCCCCAATACTCATATCTCTTTGATTCTCTTCTTGTGCCTCTCTTTTCAACTTTTAATGACCCTTGTGAGCACATTGGGCCTATGCGGATAATCCGGGATAATGTCTCTATTTTAAAGTCAGCTGATTAGCAACCTTAATTTTCTTTTACCACATAATGTAAATATTCTGAATAGATATATATAGAGAATAATGAAAGTCAGATTTCCAGTGGTGCTCTGCTAAACTGGTTCTTTTGCAGGGTATTAAAAAAAAACTGATCTGCAGCATTTGCCAGTTGAGATAGTGTAAATGCTCCCATGGCTGATTGCAAGCAACAGACCAGCTCACAAAATTACAAATAGTAATCAGTCTTCCTGAGCCGATTCATGCTGGTTCCAGCACACTGCTGCAAGCTTCTCATTCTTGAAGTTTTAAAATATAGAAATAAATATAGATAAATTGTGCATCTAAGTATATATGTATGTGTTTCCTTGCCCCCTACAATGGGAGGGCCTAAAGACTAAGACGCATGAGTAGCAATTCACATGCTTGGCTAACTAACACATCCAGATCTTGCTTTCTAAATACCATACTCAACATTAAAAAGGAACCAGTGCTCCTTGGAGAAAAGGTTAATTCCAGGGCTGGGGCAGGAAGAGTACAAAATAAGCCTGAAATAACTTCTACCAGAAATTAAGGAAGTGCTCAAAGAATGATGGGGATATGTAAAAAGAAGAGATTTACAAATTAAAAGGGCCCCCACCTGGGACAGTTTTAGTATCAAAATAAATTATAATAGTAATGGGTTAAAACCCATTAAGTAGAATAAAAGTCCATGAGCCAAAACGGGTATAAATAATGAATAAATAAGTAAATAGGAGAAGAGAAACTCACAGTGGAATACCAACTAATACATAGAGTATGAATGAAAGAGTTAGAAAATCATCAATAGACGTAAAAATTAAGGAGTGAAAGTTTAAATTAAACATATCTCCCCACAGATACTTGTGAATTGAAAAGAAATAACTAGTAATTTTTCAGTGCAGAATCTCACAGACACCATCTTAACCAAGTGATTAAAGCTGACATCACCCATAATACGACAAATCTATATCAAGTGAATTCCTGAGTCAACGGACTGAGAAGGACTTGATATCACCTCTGTGGTATATTTGCCAGAAATATATGATCTGAGTTTAATCACAGAGAAACAGGAGAGAGACCCAAATTGAGGGACATTCAACTAAATCTCTGGTCTGTTCTCCTCAAAAACATCAAAGTCATAAAAGCAAAAAGGTGACCAAGGGAACTGTCACAGACTGGTAGACAGGACTGAGTATAGCACATGATCTTGTGTTGTGGATCCTGGACCAGAAAAAAAAAAAGTTATAAAGGACAGTATTGAGACAATTAAAATTTGAATACCAACAGTGGATTACATAATGGTACTATATTCATGTTAAAGTGTCTGATTTTGTTCATCATACTCTGGTTATGTAGGAAGGATCCTTATACTTAGGATTTATACATTGAAATATTTATGGGTAAACAGACAGGAAGTCTATAATTTGCTCTTGAATTACTCAAAAGAAAAAAAAGACGTATGTGTGGTATGGGGAGAGAGAGAGAAAATATGACAGCACAAAACAAACGGGGCAAAATATATCCATTTTTGAATCTGGGTAAAAGGTATACAGGAGTTGTACTATTGTCGCAACCTGTCTATACATCTGAAATTATATCCCCAAAAAGTGACAAAAAGATTGAGATGGGGGAACAGGACATAAGAAGTTACTTTGGCAACATCCCACCAGTGTGGAGGGAAAAAACAAACAAAAATGTGCTGCTTCTGCTTTTGCTGTCTGTAGCCACCTCTCTTCCGATACCTTCTGTATTCTCGCTAAAAAAAAAACAAAACAGGAACTTAGAGCCAGTGTGTAGGTGGTCTGTTTGGGTAACTTCAAAGGAAGACAGCTTTTGTGAAAATGAAAATACTCATTTTAAATTAATAAAGACCTCTCCGTCTTGGATAGCAGTTTGGGGCTCTGTCATAGTTTGTAATCAGAATGTGTAAACTTGCAAAACGTTCTTAACATGAGATAGATGAAACAGGTAGCATAGGATGAGGAAAAAGGAACAGTACAAAGTGTACACAACTTGCCATGTTAAAAAAAAAGTGTTTCCTTCCAGTCCCCTCCCATGATTTAACTCACGGGTGTTACTTCTGATTACACTGATATTTAGCAGAATTTAATATAGGTCTTCTTTGTGCCCTACTATGGATGGAACTTTGAGAAAGAAATGATGCCTTGTACTATACACAAAATTCAACCCTGAAAAAAATTTTAAAATTCCAGCAGGTGAAGTTTTAAGCCAGTTTATTGAAGGTGGCTACTCTTCAGAATACTATTAGAAATAAAATCCTGCTACCTGCACGTCCCCACTCACCACCCCCAAGAGAAATTTTTACCTTGCTAGAAAATAAAGCATTTCTTTGAAACAAATGTTTGATTTTGTCCATAGCATTAAATAGATGAATTAAGAGGCCAACCAAAACAAATTATTTGCAATATAATTACACCATAATTTCCAGCATTAACGTATAATGTCTCTAGAGATAAAATAGTTTTGATTTGCAAAATTGAGTAATTAAATTAAGCAGATAATTGTTCCTAAGGGCCTGGGAGCCAGGTAATAGCAACTTGAAGAGTTACCAACATAATCTGGTTAGTCTGCTGAAGATTTAAAAAATTGAGTAAAATTTACCTGTTAGGAAAAAAACCTCTAAATAATAAATTCTAAGTATTATTGACCATAGTAGATGTGTGGGCGCCTCCCTAATTTCTTTTGCACCCTTTCCCTATCACAGCGACTCTGCCAGCTGCAGGGGTAGACCCTGATTGGCTTAAACCAATTAGGATAATTCATTCCTCGTTTTTCACCAAGCTCAATGGTACACCCATGACCCAAGCTGGTTAGTTCTACATTTTAACTCTTGAATGGCAATTTGATTCCAATTTCTTGGAAAGGTTTTATTGTAACACCCAATCAGCAACCAGGGGCTGCTGTTCTCTCCTGATTAGAGCTTGTCGATTATAACACCTATAACCTGTATGCAAGTCAACCAAGTTTCTTATACTGACATGCCTTTTAATACCTTAATATTTAAAGCTCATCTTCCTTTTGTATGATTTTCCTGTTGAATAAAACAGGTATTTATCCTGTAGGATTTCCCACATTGTAGATTTGGCTGATTGCTTCCTTCAGGAGTTTCACGTAACCCTCTTTTCCTTATATTTCCAGAAAATGGTAGGTAGAACTAGGGGCTTGATTTAGAAAAGTTTTCACCTTTTTACAAAATGTACTAGCTGGTGGGAATCTCTGGAGTTTGTTCCAGATTCCTTGTGACAAGATCCCAGTAGTCTTTGAGAGCTTCCTGGCTTTCTGGCTCCATGGATGTTCCAGGCTTGAATTTCCTGACTCAGCTTGTGATCCGTCATTCGTCTAAGAAGCTCAGTTCCATTTTGTGGAGAAAGGTATTTAGCAGGCATGATCAGAACTCAGGGATGCTTGTTCTGGTGGGTTGTTATTGTTTCTAGACCTTCCAGTGGACTAAGCTAGGGAATAAGTAGTTTTTCAGAAAGAGAAAAGGAAATCATGAATTCATACAAATATTACCAATTCAAATTTAAGATTACAGGACAGTTTTACTTTTATTTTTTTCTCTTCAACAAAAAATTTGAGCTGCAAGTGGTGTTAATGTAATTACTTATTTGCTTTATCTAAGAATATGTGTATAGCAGTTTCAAAATAACCATACCAATCATAGTACTAAAAATTAAGGTGATTGAATACATTTTAAGAGTTCTCTGAGGGTGTGTGGTTATTGTCATTATCCTTAAGACATACCATACAAAAAATGTGCTGTCCTAATAGAGAGTTCTAAAGTCATCTAAAATAATTCTTTTCTGTGTTGTTATGCCACAAACTTGATATATAGTTAAATTTAGTTATTTCAGTCTGTTTTCAGTTTGGTGGGGGTGATTTTCTTTCTTTTTGTATTTAATATTTTTTTAGTATAAGGTATTTATATGATTCCAAAGTCAAAACTATAAAACAAAGCGCATTCAGAGAAGTCCAATACCCTTCCCTGTACCTTTTTTTTCCCCTCTAGGTAACTATTTTATTCATTTTTGGCTTATCCCCCACGGATTCTTTTTGAAAATACAAGTATATGTGCATGTGTACGTGTGTGTGCGTGTATCAACATATATAGATATTTTCCTCATTTTATTGCACAGAAGACTATATACTATAAACACTCTTCTGCAATTTGCTTTATTCACTTATCAGTGTATCCAGAAAATCACTCCATAGCAGGATACACACATTTTCCTTGTTTCTTCTTATATTGGGTAGTATCCCTTTTTCCTTTTGCTCAACTAGATCCCCGTTGATAGACATCTAGGTTATCTTAGCTTTTACTATTACAAATATGCCACAGGGCAAGTGTTATCTTGCATTTTTCCCCAGAGTATCGATAGGAATTTCTGGAGAGGAATAGGGTAAAGGTGAATGCTTACGTGTAATTTTATGAGATAATGTCAGTTCCTTTCCATAGCAACTCTACCATTTTGCATTCCCAACATTACTGTATGGCAGCACCTGGTTCCTTATAATTTTGCCAATAGGTGTGTTGTAACTTTCTATTGTTGCCATTCTGATAGGTAAGAAGTGGTTCCTCAGTGTCATTTTCTTGTGTGTGTGTGTGTGTGTGTGTGTGTGTATTTTAAATGAGTGAGTTTGAGCATCTTTTAAAACATGTTTGAGCACCATTTGTATTTCTATTTCCATGAATTGTCAGTTCATTACTTTAACTCCTTTTTCCATGGAGTTATTGGCCTTTTTATTCTCAGTTTTTAGAAGCTTTTAATGTTATGGGTATTGACTCTTTCCAGTGAGAGAAGTTGGAAATCTTGTTTTCAAGTTTATCTGCCTTTGCACATTGCTTATGCTGATTTTTCTTCTGTAAAAGTTACTTTGAATTTTTATATAGTCAAGTCATGGATCTTTTCTCTTACTGATTCTAGGTTTTGAATGATAGTTAAGAAAGTTTTCCCCATCTATTCCAGTTTTAAATTCTCTCTCTCTTAGTACTTTAAAGGTTTCATTAAAAAAATTTGAATCTCTAATACATTTGGAATTTATCTGGATGCACAGTGTGTGGAATGGATCCAGATTTCCCTTTTTTCCCCAAGTGGCTATTCTTTTGTTCCCAAACTACTTATTAAAAAATCCATCTTTTTCTTACTGATTTGAGATGCTCCCTTTATCCACACCAAATTTCCCAATGCTCTGGGATCTATTTCTGAATTGTCTTTTTTTGTCCTGTGTTTTGATTATGCACCAATACTGTTTTTAATTATTATGCAGACTTTATAGTATGTTTTAATATCTACCAAGGGTAGTTCCTCCCTCCCACTGTCACTCTTCTTTTTCAGAGTCTCTTTGCTGCTACTGTTTGTTTGTCTTTTTGTATGAACTTTATAATCACTCAAAGGGAAAAACATACCTGATGGCATTTTTATTAGGATTCTGAAAATTTCATAATGTACTTTGGGAGATTGACATATTTTTGATGCTGAGTCTTTTTATCCAAGACCATGGATATATGTGTTATAGCTTTCCATTTATTCAGATCTATTTTTTATCTTTCAAAAATGTTTTATGGTTTTCTTTATATATTTTTTGCAGATTTCTTGTTAAGTTCATGCCTAGATATTTTACTTTATTTTATTCCTCTTAAAAATGGGTTTTATCTTCTACTTTATTTTCAAATTGGGTGGCATTTATTTTATTTCCTGTTACTTTACCAAATTCTCCTGTTTGTAGCCATTTTTCTGATGCTTCTTCCCACCCCCAACTGTAGATATAATATCTGCATATAGAAATAGTTTTTTAAAAAAAGGAAATAGTTTTACCTCATGCTTTCCAATTCTTACGATTCTGTTTCCTCTTATGTAATTATTTTAGCTAGCACTGCCAGCTCAATGTTAAGGTAATAGTGAGGACTGTGAACATCCTTGTATTTCCTCTGGAGACTTTAGCAGGAAAGCCTGTATTTCCCCATTAAGTTTGAGGGCAGAGGTATAGACATTTTCTTATGCATAATAGGTATCAGTTTTCATCTTATTGAACGTTGAATTTTGTCAATTATGTTTTGGACGTCTCTGGAGATGATTATATGATTTTTCTTGTTAATTCTGTGAAACCGATGAATTCTAATAATGACTGTACTAGTATATTGATGAATATACTAATTCCTCCTGGAATAAGCACCTCTTGTACAGCATCTATTTTTTAATGTGATCTTGGATTCTGTTTGCAAATACTTAATTTGTTGCATTAATATTCATAATTAAGACTGGAATTGTAGCAAAAGTTGTCAGAGCCTCACCCAAGCCCCATTGGCACTTACCATTTGTGTACACATCTGCCCAATTTTCAATAGCCAGCGCTGTAATTCTTTGCCTGAAGATTTTCTCTGGCCACTGGAGCCCACTGAACTAGAGAGAAAGGAGCAAGCCAGAAATGCAGGGAAATTCCCACCCCCTAAGGGCACCCCTCAATGATGACTGACATAAGCTGGTGGATAAACACCTAGTATCACCCAGAATAACTGGAGAATTTCCCAGAAGGATTAAGTTCCAATTGCCCTTAGTGACAATTTGCTTGGTAGTAACACATTATTGAGTCCCTTCTTTGCATGTTTCTCTTCCCCGTTCTGGCTCCCAAACTGCTTGCACTTAAACCTTATCTCTAGGTTGGCTTCTAGGGAAACCTAATTAAGCCAAGTCTATCATTTTCTTTTTTTGTACAATCTTTGTGAAATTTGGATATCAATGCTATAATCAATTCTTAGAATCTGGGACATTTACTTTCATTTCTAATACTCGGAAATAGTTTAAGTTGTGATAGATTTGTCTCATTTTCAAAGGTTTGATAGAAATCCCCTATAAAACCAACTGAGCATGGTGTTTTTATGTGGGAGCTCTGACAAACTTCTCTATAACTTCTATAGAAATAGCTCTATTTAGAACTGCTACTGACACTGGGGAAATTTTGTATATTTCTGGAATCTTATCCATTTCAAATGATTTCATATAGATTTTCAAATTTATTTGCATAGAGTTGTGCAAGGTAGTATTTATAAGTTTTTTGTATATTTCCACTGATTTTATGGTTATTATTCCATTACCTTTTATTTCATATATTTATACCTCCTCGTCTTCCCTATTTTGGTCTAGGTTAGCTAGTAGTTTGTTTATTTTCTTGACTTTTTAAATACTTAACTTTGGGGGGCACAATTTCATTTCACGATTTCCTCTTGATGCAAGGATTGTTTGTATAGTTTTAGGTGGAAGAGACTTTTGTATGTCATTAATTGCTAGTTATATAGAATTGTGACCACAGAAGGCCACATATCATTTGCATTCTTATGAGGTATTGAAATTTTCTTTGTGGACTATATGTCAATTTTGTGAATTTTCCACATGACTTAGAAGAAAGTTTAATCTCCATCATCAGGATTCAGTGTTTAATACACATTTATTAGATCTACTTTGTTGATAATTTTGTTTAGTTCTTCTAGATCCATATTACTTTTTTGTCCAATTAGGTCCATTCTGTTCTGAAAGGGTAGACTTTCTGTTTATTTATCTTTGCATTCCTTTTTAGTTTCTGCTTTATAATACTTATTGCTGTCTTAGGCACGTGGATTCTAATGATAGTTTTCCTTTGTAAATTGTAGTGTTTAGCATTATAAAGTGTCTTTCTGTTTCCTTTTTGGGGGATGGGTCTGAATTCTTCCTTGTCTAATAATAAAGCCTTGACCCTTTTTTTTTAAGTTGAGATCCAATTGACATACAACACTGTATTAGTTTTAAGTGTAGAACATAATGATTTGATATATGTATGTATTGCAATATGATTACCAGAATAAGTTAACATCCGCCACCTCATGTGCTTATAATTTTTCCTTGTGATGAGGAACTTTAAGATCTATTCTCTAAGCATCTTTCAAATACACAATACAGTATTGTTAACTGTAGTCACCATGCTGTACATTACATCTCCATTATTTCTCTTATAACTAGAAGCTCACCCATTTCTCCCACCACCACTCCCCTCCACTGGCAACCATAAGTTTCTTCTCTGTATTTATGTGTTGTGCTGTTTTTTTTTCTTTCTAAGATTCCACATATAAGTGAGAACACACACAGTATTTGTCTTTCTCTATCTAACTTATTTTGTTTAGCATAATATCCTCAAGGTCCATCCATGTTGTTACAAATGGCAGGATTTCCTTCTTTTTATGGCTGAATAATATATATATTAATATTTATATTAATTATATAGATATAATAATACATATATCTCACATTTTCTTTATCCATTCACCTGTTGATAGACACTTAAGTTGTTTCCATGTCTTGGCTGTTGTAAATAATGCTGCAAAATACGGGGGTACAGATATCTTTTTGAGTTAGTGATTTCACTTCCTTCAGATAAACACCCAGAAGTGGAATTGGTGGATTACATGGTAGCTTTATTTTTAATTTTTTTCAGGAACCTCCATACTGTTTTCCATAGTGACTACACCAACTTACATTTCCATGAACAGTGTACAAGTTTTTCCTTTTTCCACATCCTCACCAACACTTGCTATTTCTTGTCTTTTTTGTAGTAGCCAGTCTAACAGGTGTGAGGTGATATCTCATTGTGGTTTTGATCTGCCCCCCTTGCTTTTTAAATTTAGATTTTATTTAGAATGGATATAGATTAATCAGGTGTATTTAAATTTAAAAAATACCCTTTTATTTTACCATTTTAATTTTATATTTTAGGTAAGTCTCTTCTATCTAGTATATTCACTTCCTAGAAAATCTGAAAATCCTTTCCTTTTTATAGGTCAGTTAGCTCTATTGCATGTATTGATAAAATTGATTTGCTTTGCTTTGGTTTTGTCATAATCATATACATTTCTTGCTAAAAGTCTGTTTTATTTAGCCCTCCCTCTCTCTCTCTTTCTATCTCATTAATTTTGGTATTTAGGAATATATTTATTTTATTCTAATAACTTTACTCAATACCATTCAGTCCTCTTTTATTTTGAGGTTGTCTTCTTACTATGAACAATATTGTAATTAGCTAGTAACTTCCTCTTTCTCTTCTCTCCTTTACCCCTCAAATCTAACTTAAAAGTATTATCCTTTTATTCCCAGTTTTTAAAAAGCAAAATTTCCTCTTCATATACAGTCTTTGCTTTCTCCCCATTTTTGATAATTTGTATTATATCCATAATATCAAAACCTATAAAAATTAAATACTGTTCTTTCAACCTTATTCTCACTATTTCTCCCCAGTTCTACTGTAAAATGCTCACCACAAAAACTTAAATTGAATTTCTCCAATTTTTGGAATCATATTCTCTGGTAAATTTCTCAAGAAGGCTATGGGAACAGAATTTCTTGAGTCCTTGCAAGTTCATAATGGTCTATGTCTCTAAAACATGATCGTGTTATGTATATATAAGAATACATCAATAATTCAATAACGACAAAGCAACTTGTATTAAAATGGGCAACGGACTTGAATATACATTTCTCCAAAGCAGACATACAAATAACTAATAAACACATGAAAAGATGCTCAACATCACTAATAATCAGAGAAATGCAAATCAAAACTGCAGTGAGTTTACAATTAGTTATCACCTCACACCCAGTATGACAGCCACTATTAAAAAAAAAAAGAAAGAAAAAGAAAATAAGCGTTGGTGAGGATGTGGAGAAATTGGAACCCTTAGGCACTATTGGTGGGAATGTAAGATAGTAGTCACTATGGAAACCAGTACAGAGTTTCTTAAAAAGTTAAAAATAGAATTACTATATAGTTAGTAATCATAATTCTGTGTATAAATCCAGAAGGATTGAAAGCGCTATCTCAAAGATGTATTTGCATAGCTATGTTCATTGCAGCATTATTGCAATATCCATGAGGAAGCAATATAAATGTCTATCAAGGGATAAATGGGTAAAGAAAATGTGGTATATTCATGGAATAGAATATTATTCAGCCTTGACAAAGAAGGGAATCCTTAAACATTGAGTCCGTTATACTAAGTGAAATATGCCAGTCTTGAAAAGATACGAAAAAAATACTTTATGATTCCACTTATATGAAGTATCTGAAATAGTTAAACTCATAGAAACAGAAATTAGAATGGTGGTTGCCAGGAGCTGGAGGCAGGGAGCAATGCAGGGTTGCTCAATGGATACAGAGCTTCAGTTTTGCAAGATTAAAAAAAAAATTCTAGAGATCTGTTACATTGTTATGTAACTGTACAGATAAAAACAGTTAAGATGGTACATTTTATGTTATGTATTTTTTCTACCACAATTAAAAAAAATAAACTTAGAAAAAAGCGAGAGGAGAGCAGCCCTATGGTGCACTCTTGTTCGGATTCATTTAGCTAAAGCCGAGCCTTGCCACGTCTTTCATCCAATCACAGGGTCTCTAGAGCCTCCACCTTCCTTTTCCCACGACAGGAATGACCTCGTGGCTCCGCTAGGTGTCGCCCGGCCGCGGGCCACCGTCTCCCCGCCTTTCGCCCCACCCCCAACCCCGCCCCTCCGATTTTCCTCCAATCGCAGTCTTGGCCCCGCTCTCTGCCCCAGCCTTTTCCTGCATCCGGGCCTGGAGGGGTTGGATCTGAAAACTAGCGACCAGCATGGAAGTTCAAGACGATCCCCAGTCCGGTCCCCGCTGCTCGTCGTCCTCCCGGGACGGCTCCGGGGTCTCGGTGTCCAAGGAGCTGCTAACAGCGGGCAGCGGCGGCCGCGGAGGTAAAGGGCAGGTGACGGCGGCGCGCGGCTGTTCCCTGCGCAGGCCTGGCACTAAGGAGGGAGCCCCGGGTATGGTCGCAGGACTCCTGCTTGCCCCCCAGCCGCTGGGCTGGGGGATTGTGCATCCGGCCTCGGGACCGGGTGTAGTTCCTGTATTACGCACGGTCATGAACGCCCACCGCCGAACGCCGTAGCGAGACACCTCCCCTAAGGGGGCGGCTCTAAGGTGGGCCCTGGGTTTAAGCAGCTGGCTGGTAGGGGGAGCAGATGAATATTATGAATTAACCACCCTCTCTGCGCAGATGCCCACAGAGCCACCCTTAGTGCCGGTCTTTTCTAGAGGGAGACGGGTCCAGAAAAATCCTCATAGGATTTCAGACACCATAATAGAGAACTAAAAAGCAAGTGTTCAAATCCCAGCTCCACGAATAATTAATTAGCTGTGGAACTTTAGGAGACTTGTTTACATTCTCAACGCCCCAGTTTTTACATTTGGAAAATGGAGGTAGTAGTACCTATAGAATTTTTTTTTTTTTTGAGAAGAATGCGCCTAAGATATTGAGCACCTTCTCATTAAATATTAACTTGAAGAAAAGATTGTGTGAGAACCCAGAATATCAGAAGAAGTTACAGTAATAATAGCCAGAGCTTCCGTACTTACTATGCCCCAGGAATTAATTCACCTCTCTAATCCTCCCGACTGCCCTGGGTAGAAGGTTCTGTTATCCCTGTTTTGTAGATGAGGAAACTGGGTTCTGGTGTATCGTACAGATAAGTAACTTGCTGGAGATTGTGTGGCTGGAAAGTGGCAAAACTGGGATTTGAATCCAATCGGCGAGGCTCCAGAGTCCATGCTCTTTACTTTTAATCCAGTTGCTAAGGCCTAAGGTATAAGCAAGGAATGCTGAGCTGCTGCTTTGATGGTGAACAGGATTTTTATACCGGAGTGAAGAGATTTTCTTCTTCTCCACCAGGTGTTGGAAATAGGGTGCTCAAAGCCTTGAGTTTTGAAGGACAAGCCTTATTCTCTGAGCTCTGATGGGCTGGAGAGCTAGGTTGATTTGAGGAGTAGTGAATGTTGAAACTGAATAAATGGAATAGGGAGGGGACAGCAATTCTCCAAAGGGCTGTTTTGTCTAGGTCGGATATCTTTGCCAAAGGGGAACTAACCAGGCAGGTGGGTTTTATAAATTAAGAAGCTAATGCTCAAAGACATTAGGTAATTTGCAGAAAATAACACAGCTGGTAACCATTTCTGACCTCACTTAACCCTTACCGTACTTTGAACTGCTTCCTGCATTCTGTCATTGCCGACCCACAGTTGTCATTGATGGATTTCTGACCCAAAAAGGTCTAGTTTAGTATGCATTGATTAGTCGGCATCAGTGGCACAGAGATGTAGGAGACAGGCTTAAGAAACGGGGGTAATCTACATGCATAAAGACCGGAAATGGAACAGAATTTGTGGAGTGTTTCTTTAGAAAAATATCTTGGGAAATGTGGAACAGTGAAAACTTGAGGGTGGTCTCAGAAAGTTTGCTGATGGGTTCCTATCTCTTTGTGCTTTAGTAAATTAAGTGTGTGTGTTTTCAGGTATATGGGACACTTTGCTCATCAACTCCAAGCCTAATTCCAGAAAGAATTCCACTCTTCAGACAGTTCGAATAGAGAGGAGTCCCTGTAAGTACCCTTCCCCCCGCCTCTCTCTCTCAAGATCCCTTTCTGGTGTTAAATTCTGCCTAACTAAATGGTTATTTGATGGGACAGTGTCTGCCTTTGTGGTCAGCTATCAAGCCAGAGTCCAGCTGAGCACGTCTTACTTGGGATTTACATTGTGAAGTTAGTGTACAAGGATAAAATTTCTTATATTACTTCCCTGCTTTAAGAGGGTAACTTTGTGGGATGGATTTTTGGAAATCAAAACCAATTATTCTTGATCTCCTTGGAAAATTTTTTTCTAGGTTACTGAGTCCCAAATTTAATATCCATGTATGGGAAAACATCACCATATTCCATTAAATTGGACATAATTATTTAAATAGTAAATGTTACTCATACATGACATAACAGGGCCAGTTCTCTTCATTAATTACTCTGATACTGCTGTACGCACACCCAAATATACATACCACTCAGATTTTGTTCATATAGCCTTCATGTAATACTCAGCATCTGTGTAATTCCCTCTTAATGTTTAAAAAAAAAGAAAACACAAGAATTAGTGAAAGCAATGTAACTAATACATGAGGTTATCATGTCTATAAACTAAGAAGTCATGAGTATTCTGAGGTGGGGAACTTAACCATAGCATGCGCTAAATTTATAACAGCTAAAGTAACTGCATGGTGGCTCTCTACTCAAATATGAGCTTTTGTATGAACATAAGTTTTCATTTTGGGGGCTATATACCTCAGAGTGGAATTGCTGATCATATGGAAAGTGTACTTTTTATAAAGAAGAACTTGCCAAACTATTTTCAGAGTTGGGTGCACCACCTTGCATTCCCACCAGCCGGGTATGAGAGTGTAATTACTGCACATCCTCACCAGCCCACGGTGTGGTCTGTCATCTTAATTTTAGCTATTCTAGTGCTATGTAGTGGTATTGCAGTATCTCCTTAATTTGTTTTCCCCTAGTGACTGAAGATGTTGAACATCTTTTCATGTGTTTATTCACCACTTATATGTCTATTAAAGGTTAATGGATATAGAATTCTAGGTTGACCAGTATTTAACATATTTTTTTTAATCATTCAGTATTTTAAAGATGTTGCCCTGCTGTCTTCTGACTTAAATTGTTTTTGATGAGAAGTCTGCTATCGTTCTCATCTTCGTCATGTATAGTTCTTTTTCTCTCTGGTTGCACTTAAGATTTTCTTCTTTGAAAGAAAGAGGCTGGAGGAATAACTCTCCCAGACTTCAGACAATACTATAGAGCTACAGTCATCAAGACAGCATGGTATTGGTATAAAAACAGACATATAGACCAATGGAACAGAATAGAGAGCCCAGAAATGAACCCACAAACTTTTGGTCAACTAATCTTCGACAAAGGAGGCAAGAATATACAATGGAATAAAGACAGTCTCTTCAGCAAATGGTGTTCGGAAAACTGGACAGCAGCATGTAAAACAATGAAGCTAGAACACTCCCTTACACCATATACAAAAATCAACTCAAAATGGATCAAAGACTTAAACATAAGACAAGATACAGTAAACCTCCTAGAGGAAAACATAGGCAAAACATTGTCTGACATACATTTCAAAAATTTTCTCCTAGAAGAAATAAAAGCAAGAATAAATGGGACCTAATGAAACTTACAAGCTTCTGCACAGCAAAGGAAATCAGAAGTAAAACAAGAAGACAACCTACGGAATGGGAGAAAATTTTTGCAAATGAAACCGACAAAGGCTTGATCTCCAGAATATATAAGCAGCTTATACAACTCAATAAGAAAAAAATAAACAACCCAATCCAAAAATGGGCAGAAGACCTAAACAAGCAATTCTCCAAGGAAGACATACAAATGATCAATAGGCACATGAAAAAATGCTCAATATCACTAATTATCAGAGAAATGCAAATCAAAACTACAATGAGGTATCACCTCACACCAGTCAGAATGGCCGTCATTCAAAAATCCACAAATGACAAATGCTGGAGAGGCTGTGAAGAAAGGGGAACCCTCCTACACTGCTGGTGGGAATGCAGTTTGGTGCAGCCACTATGGAAAACAGTCTGGAGATTCCTCAAAAGACTAGGAATAGACTTACCATATGACCTAGGAATCCCACTCCTGGGCTTGTATCCAGAAGGAACCCTACTTCAGGATGACACCTGCACCCCAATGTGCATAGCAGCACTATTTATAATGGCCAAGACATGGAAACAGCCTAAATGTCCATCAACAGATGACTGGATAAAGAAGAAGTGGTATATTTATACAATGGAATACTACTCAGCCATAAAAGCCGACAACATAATGCCACTTGCAGCAACATGGATGCTCCTGGAGAATGTCATTCTAAGTGAAGTAAGCCAGAAAGAGAAAGAAAAATACCATATGAGATTGCTCATATGTGGAATCTAAAAAACAAAAACAAAAACAAACAAACAAAAACAAAGTGTAAATACAGGATAGAAATACTCATAGACAGAGAATACAGACTTGTGGTTGCCAGGGGGGTGGAGGGTGGGAAGGGATAGACTGGGATTTCAAAATTGTAGAATAGATAAACAAGATTACACTGTATAGCACAGGGAAATATACACAAAATGTTATGATAACTCACAGAGAAAAAAATGTGACAATGAGTGTGTATATGTCCATGAATGACTGAAAAATTGTGCTGAACACTGGAATTTGACACATTGTAAAATGATTATAAATCAATAAAAAATGTTAAAAAAAGATTTTCTTCTTTATCACTGGTTTTCACCAATTTGATGGTGATGTGCCTTGTCATTTTCTTTGTGATTCTTGAGCTTGAGGTTTGTTGAACCTCTTGGATCTGTGGATTTATAGTTTTTTTTTTTCAAATTTGGGAAATTTTTGGTCAGATATTTTTTAAGTCCCCCTTCTTTCTCATCTTTCCTGCAGGGACTTTAATTACACACAGTTTTGCTACTTGAAATTGCCCTACAGCTCACTGATGGCTTGGTTTTGTTTTGTTGGTCTTGGTGTTGTTTCTTTTGGTCTTAGTTTTTGTGTTTCATTTTGGATAGTTTTTGCTGTTGCGTCCTCAAGTTCACTAATCTTTTCTTGTCTAATCTGCTGTTTAATCCCATCCAATTTATTTTTCAAATCAGATATTGTAGTTTCCATCTCTAGAAGTTCAGTGTGAGTCTTTTTTATATCTTTCATTTATCTCCTTATGGTGAGGAATGAGAAGAATTTACTTGTTCTTTTTCTCTGCTTTCTTGAATACATGGAGTATATTTATAATAGCTGTTTTAAGTGTCTTATTGCTGATTCTATCATCTGTGTCATTTCTGGATCTATTTCTGTTGATTTTTTTCTTACTTATGGGTTGTATTTCCCCGCTTATTTGCATGCTTGGTAATTTTTTTATTAATTGACGTATAGTCAGTTTACAATGTTGTGTTAATTTCTGGTGTACAGCATAGTGACTCAGTTATATATATGTTGTTTGCTCATTTCTCTGGGGATAAAAAAAAATGCCCCAGTGATTTCAGGTGCATCTGCATCCGGGTGTTCAGTGTCATCAGGGATCTGCTGCTCCGTATCTGTTGGTTCTGCTTGTCTAAGCATTGGCTTTGTCTAAGCATTGGCTTTGTCTAAAACAAGCTCATCCCCAATGTATAGCAAGTGGGCCAGTTTATCAGCAGCTGTAGGCTTACATTCAGCAGCTCACTCAAGCCGTTTACTCCGAAAGAAGGGATGTCTTTCTCAGCAGTGCAAACCAAAGTCCCAGGGTGATATCTTATTGGCCTGACTAGATCACGGTGTTGCTGAACCAAATCAGAGTGGCCAAGGTTGTAGAACAGGTAGGCATGAACAGGGTAGGGACAAGAGTGACTAAGAGTGACTCTTAGTTTAAAAGGAAAGTCGGGGTTATGTTATCAGAAGAAGGGGAACAGATGTTGGGAAGGTCCAAGAAACCTCTGCTCATGCCCGAGGTAACTCAGAGGTGGAACTGGAATTCTGTTAATAACCTCATCAGTCTGACTTCAGAGCCTTGTGCATATAAGTTCTACTGCTGCTTGTTAACTATTTGTTGAAGGCCAGCCTTCTAGGAATTTCCACTTCTGGGGGTGTATGAAAAACACAAAACTTTGAGACATAATTGCTGAATTGATAGTCCTACTGCTTTAAGAATTCAGAAGATGATGGAGGTCTTTAAAATGGAAGAGATTTGAAAGATTTTTTAAAATTATAATTATTGTTATTATCAAGTTGAGAAGTGTTTTACAAGAAATTCTAGATTTTGAAATTTGAAGTTTGGCCAAATACTAACATAAATATTGATAAACTATATTTCTTCTCCTTAGTGTTGGACCAAGTACAGACCTTCCTCCCACAGATGGCTCAGGCAAATGAAAAGCTAAGAAAAGAAATGGCAGCTGCACCGCCTGGTCATTTCAACATTGAAAATATTGATGAGACTCTTGGAAAAGTTATACAAATGGTAACTATGGTTTGTTTTCATTTCATAAAGTAAAAATTACCAGTATGTATCATCACGCATACTGCGTGAAGAGAAAGAACTTTTTTTTTTTTAATTTTGGGAGGTAATTAGGTTTATTTATTTATTGTTTTATTGGAGGTACTGGGGATTGAACCCAGGACCTTGTGTATGCCAAGCATGTACACTACCACTGAACTATACCCACGACCAAGAAAGAACTTTTAAAATTTTAATTCCAAGGGTTGTTTTCCTTTTTTAATGCAAAGTCAGCTCATGTTTCCAGTACCTCATAGGTACTTGGTCATTTTATGATTAAGGGTCTAATAGATCAGTAAGCTTCCCTGGGTGAAGTTTAGGAATTTAGTAATTTGCAATCATAGGGAAGCTTTTTCAAGTCAAATGTTACATTTGTTATCTTGAAGCATTTATTTGCTAAATGTCCTAATTGGATTTTTTCTTATTTTTCTCTCCAAGGCCCAAAAGAGGCATTCATAGTCTGATTCATTGAGAATGCAAAAATAAACGATGTGTAAAACAGAGTAACTGATTACATAGCCACCTGTGAGAATTGCCTCTCCATTTAGGCTCATATCTTATTTCCACACTGGAATTCCCTTTATTCCACTTGTGTCTGGACAAATCTGACACCATTGTTAATAATAATACCTGATTTGTCATCAAATCTGTCAGCCCTATCGCCAGAATATACCCCAAATCCAGCCATTTCGCACGGCTTCCACTGCCACCAACCTCGGTCTAAGTGATTACGGTCTCCCCTGTGGATTATCCCATTGATTCCCCAACCAGTCTCCCTGCCTCCACCCTTTCTTCCTGGAGTCTTTTTTTCACACAGTGTGTGTGGCCCACAGTTTGGGAACCACGGGGGTTCCCATCACATCTCTAGTAAGTTCAAAGACCCCCATGGGCCTGTGTGATCCTGCCTCCAGCTCTGTACCTGACCTCATCTCCCACCCGGCCCCTCGTTTACTGACTTCAGTCTTGTCTTCCTGCTCCACGCCTTTCCCTGTTTGTAGACTGCCCTTCCCCACATTTCTGCATCTTCACTCCCTCCATCTCTTACTTCTAGTCACCTCAGCAAGAGGCCTTCCCCGATGGCCTGATTGTTAGCTTATTCTTTTTTTTCTTTTTAATTTTCACTGCCCTACACTGTGCTTTATATGTGATTGTTTATTGCCTTTCTTTCCCAACTACAACAGAGGTCAGCACATGTTTTCTGTAGGGGGCCGGACAGTAAATACATCAGGCCTTCTGGGCCATGCCATCTCTCATGACTGCTCAGTCCTGCCATCTCAGCTGTAGATGGTACTTAAAGAATAGACAAGTTTTACAAATTTCATTTATAGACACTGACATTTGACTTTCATATAATTTTCATGTTTCATGAAATACTCTTTTGATTTTTTTTCCTACCACTTAAAAATGTAAAAACTATTCTTAGCTCATGAGCTGAACAAAAGCAGGCAGCAGGGTAGGTGTGACCTGCAGGCTGTAATTTGCCGTCTCCTGCTCAAAAACATAGGTTCTACAAAGGCAAGGATTTTGTCGTTATCGTGAAGTCTCTAGTCCCTAGTGCAGTGCCTGGTTCGTGTTGATATTTATTGAGGGAATATTGTTCAATACATTCAGGATAAATAGAATTAGGTTGTGGGGGACTTTTTAGACTCGCACTGAATATAGATCATTATGGTCGACTCTGGCAACTAAAGAGTAACAGTGCTGTATTGCATTAAAAACTTTCTTGTCCTTCGTGTTTCAGTATTTGTGCTAAATGTTGGTTGCTCCATAAGGTGTCGTTAAAACTTTTTAGGGAACTGCCCTGAAATAAATTTCCCACATGGTGTTTTTTTGGCAGGATGTGGCCTTGTTTGAAATGAATCAGTCTGATTCACAAGAAGAGGACTGTTCAGAAGAGAATTCTCAAGACAGTTCAGAGGACAGTTCAGAATCTGAGGATGAAGATGACAGCACCTCTTCTGAAGTCACCATCGATAACATCAAGCTTCCTCATTCAGAAGATAGAAAAGGCAAGATAGAGGTATTGGACAGTCCTGCCAGTGAAGAAAAGAAATAGGGAAATAAATGATCTAAGAAAGAGGTGATAGAGCCTGCTAATTCTGTGAAAGAGAATGTGGTTCCCTAGTTATTTTGCATTTCAGATATCTATGGTGCTTCTATGTAATGTCAGACATATTTTGCTTCTTGGAGAAACAGAAGCTGGGTTTTAAAGAACTGGAAGAGAGAGCCTTTGGGGATCTTTTAAGAGCAGACTGAATTTGATCTCATGCTAAAGATATGGTTTAGAAAGCTTAACTTTACATACGGTGATGAGTGAATTTGTTGGCATCTTCTTTCTTTAGCATGGACTTACAGGTATCAAACTTTATTTTAAAGTAAAAATACAAATCACCTATTTATTTTTGTTTTAAATTATCCTCTTGGATAAAACAACCTAGGTTTGTTCTTTATTTAAGGTTATTATGAAGTCAAATTTATTGCTGTCAAAATGGGTTCAGCGAGGGAGAAGTTTTTTTTTAAGATTTTTTACAAAGGGAATATTTATATTTAATTGCTGTCAGACATATCTACTTTTACTTAGAAAAAAAATCCTTTCCAGTTTGAGCTGGAAAACCAGTGCTCTGTGCTTTAATCACTGTTGGTGAGTCTGGAGCCACTCAGTACACATCGAATTTACTGCTTGGAAAATTTGTAGGTTTTTGGTGGTGTTTTTTCTTTTTTTCATAAAGCAGTTTTTTTTGTTTCAGCTATTAAAATTATTCCTCACAGTTGCCCACAGTTTTATAAACCTATAAATGTAGAGAATAGGGACACCACAGGAAGACTGGGCACAGTATATAAACATAATAACTGGTTTTCCCTTTCAAACGACAAAATGATCCTCCATCGGAGTTGCCTTTCTGCCTCATTCTTGACCTTATTAAACTTGTTTGTGATCTCATCTGCCAAGGGACTGGCTTTTCTTAGGATGTAGACCTGAGAGTTTAAAGGATTCTCCAACTGTGTTGAGCTGATAGACCTTTGTCCCCTCATGTTATAGGGTTCTCTATTAACTATTTTTTCCTGCTTCTCACATTAGTCTAAGACATCTTGTAAATACTCAGAAGATAATTCTCAGGTATTTCCCGTTGGAACTTGGAACCCAGGCTAAAGGTATGAAGAAGTGAACAAATCTGGAAACGAGACTTCTTAGCTGGGGTTATTATGTGTAGCAACAAACACAGCTGTGCTGAATTATTGGTGTAAATATTTAAAGATTGTCTTCTACCAGATAGTAATTATGCTACATTGTGGGAAGAGTTGCATTTGTCCAGTTCACTTCTTAGCATGGTGCATGGCACACAGTAGGCACTGAATGATGTTCATAAGTGAATTAGCAGGTATATGAGGATGTACAGGACATTTTAAGCCATGGTATCTATGGAGATATGAAGGTGTAATTTCACAGGAAATACATATCCAACTAGAAATAGACTGATGGTCAGGGAAAGAGACTAGTCAGTCTAGAAATACATAACTAGTGTAGAATTTTAATGTATTTCTCTCCTGTGATGGCTGTCTCATATAATACAACTAGGTGTTCTATACAGTTACAGTTAAGTCAACCAAATTCAATACCTCTGGACAGTCTTATGACAGGAGAAAATAGAAAACCAAAAATTTAGTATGTGATAAGGATGCCATTTTTTAAGTAAGTCCATAAAATGGACAAATTATTTACAGTGTCAGGGCTACTTTTAAACAAGTTTAGGTTCTAGCCTCTTACCGTGTACTAAGATACATTATATATGGATTAAAGATTTAAATATTAAAAATAGAATTATAAGAATTTCATACTAAAATATGGATGAATAGTTAATAAAAGCAAAAGCTTTTTTTTTTTAAGGCAGAACATCAAAGCCTGAAATCACAAAGGAAAAGACCAGAAAGTCCATAAATATTAAAAACTAGTGGGTGGCAAAGAAATCTAAAAGGCAAGGGACAAACTGGGAAAAATATTTGGCAATATAAGGCAAAAAGTGAGTACTATTAGTATATAAAGGGCTCTTAAAAATTAGTATAAGAAAATGACTAGTATCTCAATAGTGAAAAAGCCTTAGGACATGAACAAGTAATTCACAGGAAAAAAATGTTCAATCCCATTTTTCAAAGACATGCAGATGAAACCAAGATTGTATTTTTTTACCTGTGGCAAAGTGGCAGATGAAACAACAGCCAGTAGTCACTGGGCCCCTTCTGTGTGTCAGCCACTGTTCTGGTGTTTGACATGTAAGAGTTACCACCACTCACACATATATAAAAGCTTCTTACTGGGTCATACATTTAACATTTGTGCTCTTTATGTATGTTACACCTTAATTGAAAAACTGTTTTGTTTGTAAGCGGTTTGCTCTCCAATCTCTTGAGAACTAAGTCCCTGTAGTGCTTTGGTTGGTCTGACCCTGTGGTTCTCTGCTTGGTGCTTAGGTGTGAGATGATGGCAGCCATTTGGAGAAGGGTCCTTCTCCTGCTAAGGCTGGTGAGATGTTCTCTTCAAACTTGTGTATTATCCTTTTATGGCTCTTGACAGTTATAAATCAGAAAATTAGGTGTAATTGTCTTTAAAGCAAAAATATTCTTGATGAATCCCATCTATTCTAATAATCCTTTAATTGTGCACCAAATATGGTACTTAAAAAAACAACTGCCTTGCAAAGTAGTTTGTATTCTCGTGCTGGAATGTGGTAGGAAAGACAAGAAAAGAGCTTGAGTCTTTGATTTGTATTTCCCTCAGTGCCTGGCATGGTGCCTTTCACTCAAAATGTACAATAAATGTTCATGAAACTTTTATTTTCCCTCTTTGTGTCAGTAAAGTAATACACCTTAAACATCAGTGGTTCATAATCCTGAAGAAAAAAAGGACAAGTTTACGATCATTTGGCTTACTGATTCGTAGGCTTTTACCAAAAGTTTAATGTTGGAATCTCTGTGTGGTTGAGTCCCCTCCATTTGTTCATGGAGAACCCTTGCCAGTAAGGAAGTACATAAAGAGATGATTCCTTTCTTTTGAAGGAAAGGACTGGGTATCTTATGACTGGATGTGATTCCTGGAACTCCAACCTAGTGGACAAAATGGAGCCGCTCTTGAGGGTTCAGTCAGCACACCAAGGATAGCAAAGAGAAGCAAACAACAGAGTTATAGCATCAGATAACTGTAGTAAAGTCTCACAGTAGGTAAGCGGTGGAGCCAAGCTTTAAGTTCAGTTAGCCACACCTAGCCCTTGAGGGCCTGCTAGTCACTCTGCCACAGGCACAGGCTCTAATGCTAGATCCAGCCCAGCCCAGCCACTTACCTTATTTTTCCCATTTGTAAAATGGGGATAACGGTATCTCTCTCGTGGGGTTTGGGAAGAAGCTAATGAGTTAATATACATCACATGCTTAGAACAGTGCTTGATGAGTGTGAGGTATTATGATGCTGTAAGAATAATAGTACACCAGAAAATAACACAACATTGTAAATCGACTATACTTCAGTTTAAAATAGAATAATACACAGCGGTGGCAAAAAAAACTGGAGAAACTATTGGTGAGTTTATAGATTGCTATGTCCTTTGAATCAGAGATTCTACCTCTAGGAATTTATTCTAGGTAAGCAAATACAGTTGTGTTCACAAGATTGATTGTGACATTTAAAATAGCAAAAAAAGATAAAAATATAAATGTCCAACAATAGAGAACAAGTTGAATTAAAGCCATATGCAGAGGTGTGTTTACTGACATAGAAAGATGCTTACATATTGTTAATGGAAAAAAGCAGGTAAAGTTATGTATAGTATTATACTAGTTCTATAAAAAAGTATATACATTCATTGAAAATATCTTGAACAATCTCAAATATCATCTGGTTATTTATGGAAAGTTTATGGTTTAATCTTACTTTCCCATTTTATTATTCTTACAAAATTAGGTGTTACTGAATCATTTTAAAAAAATCCCCTTGGGTATTATTTGCATATAGTAATAATAATAATAACCCACCCTATCCAGCATGTCTCATGGCTGATAACCTACTTGTAGCCCAGGTTTCCCTTGATAGCTTTTATTTTCTTAGCAGGTAGGTACGGGGGAACTTGTTTGCTGCTTCATCCTGTCTCTAGTCATTTCCACAAAAGCTCTTGCAGTTAGTATCCACTCTGCTAGCTTTTTAGTTTGATGGATATTTGACATGTGGTCCTATTCACTACTCAGGACCTGATTTAGGCATTTGATAACAGCATCTTAGCTTGGTTAAGACTATAGCTTCCTTGCTTGAGTGCCTGTTCTGCCACTTAACAGCTGTGTGATTTGGGCAGGTTACTTAACCTCTTTCATTTGAAAGCAAATATTTATTGAGCTCTTCCTATGTATTAGACACTGGAGATACAGCATTGAACAAAACAAGCACCTGTTCATGAAGCTAACATTCACGAAGAAACGGTGATAATTTAGTCAGTGTGTTAATTAAATCATCTAGTGGGCTGTGGATCATTATGTTCCAATTCAAATTCAGTGGTAATTTTATAAATTCCATGGAGCCTTTGATTCTGGTCAGCAGTCAGATAGAAAAAAAGCCCCTAAGAACTTTAGAACTCACTATGGAAAAAGGAGTTCTTAATCTGGAGCTCAAGCATGGGTCTCAGGAGGTCTGTGACTAGAATCAGGTATGTACGTGTATATTTGGAACAGAAGGGAGCCACAGCTTTTATTGGATTCTCAAAGAGGTTTCTGTCCCAAAGATTAAAAGCACTGCTGCTGCGGTAAAATTCAGTCTAGAAGAAACGGGCATTTTATTTATTTATTATTATAAACGGGCATTCATTCGCCATTTTATCTGTCCTTACAATATTTGGTAAAGTGATGAATCACATGCAATCAGTTAAAACACTACATTTAAAAAAGTGGTTCCTTTATAATAAGAACTTTGTCATTTTATGCAAATATGAACTGTCAGTTTGGACCCAACGGGGTCCAAATTTAGAATTTCACCTGTGCCAAGCTCTGATGGTGAATGAGTGGTCGCATAATAAAAAACACACTGACAGGCAAAACGTGCTCTACTGATCATGTCGGGATCGTACTGGGTATTCCTTCTGAATGTTTTCTGCGCTTGATTTGGTTATTGTTTATTGATGATTGATCCCCTATACTCCTCTTATGTTAAGCTGCTGAGTTTCCAAAGTAACAAGTAGTCCCTAAGGGCTTCTTCAAAGCCAAAGAGATAGAAATGTTTACTGACATTTTACTTTACAAGGAGGACTAATGGAAGTTAATTGCTCCGACCAGCTTCTGGAGGCTTTTCAATTCAGGAGCTCACTTTTTTCTAGTCATACACAGATGGTTAGAATTTACCCACCTCACTATTTTTGTCTGACAGTGGGCAATTAATTATGTGATTACTGCATGGATTTTAATAATTCCTATTTCTTGAGTGTGCACTATGGTCCAAATACCTTGTTAAGTGCATTATTTTATGTATATTATCCCACTGGGACATTACAATAACTAATGAGATAGGGACTTTATCCCTATTTATAGATTCCAAGGCTGGGCTTTGAGATACTCGGTAAATAATCTGCCAAAGATCACACAGCCAGTGAGAGGCAGAACCAATAGGTAGAAAAATGGAAAACCAAATGTCCTAGAAGGACGAATGAGCTGCAGAAAGAAAAGCACCCTTTTCCTTGGACCATTGTCATTTTTCATTCCGTGGCATTTTCCAGTGCTGCCGTATTGGGCACTGGCTCAGACAAGGGATGAGAAAGGAGCACAGGAATCGATGACTACTGAAAAGGGTTGTATGGGAATTAATTCACTGAATTAATATACCTCACTCTATTTTAAAAATGGGGATAGGGGAGCAGTTAACTTTTATTGAATATTTACCATAAAAAAGCACAGTGCAAGGTGCTTTACTTAGATTATTGCATTGAATTCTCATAATAAGGCTCCTCAGGGAGACATTTCTGTCCCCATTGTACATATAAGGAAACTGAGGCTCAGAGAAGTTGCATAAGTTTCCCAAAGTCATATAGATAGTAAGATGGTATGATATGAACAAAGATCAGCCCCCAAAAGCTATTTACTTTATAATATATTATACTATAAAATTCACTTTAAAAGCTATTGACTAGAATTAAACTATTTGGGACCAAAGATCATGTCATTAAATTCTGTATACTCCTCAGGACATAGTAGGTACACAAGAACTGTTTCTGGATTGGTCACTCATCACAGTGGGTTGAAAATAGAACATCAAAGGCACAAAGATGTATCTTATTTCCAAAAAATCCAACAAAACAAAAACCTTCCTTCACATTCCTTACAGGATATACTGTTCCTTCAGAGCAAAGCTATAGAAAACCTTTTTAATAACCCCATATGCCTGGTTCAGAGGTTAAAACCTATAAATATGATACAGGGGTTCAAAAAATGCACCTTCTGTATTATAACTGCATGATATTGACATTTTCATGAGTGGTTAGTCTTGGTAGGGGGAAAAAGCAGTTTGGTATTTTACAGAAATATGTGTGGTATAAACATAGTTAAAACCCAACTGCAAATCATTTTAAGATATAAAAGGATATTAGAAAATACCCAGGCACACGTGTAAATGCTTAGATATGTGGCCTGACCTTCTTCATGGTCCATGTGCGTATTTTCTGGCTGATGGCTGTTACCGCAGACCTCAGCACACCCCGGCTTCATGTCGAGAGTTGAGGAGCTGGGTTGTCTGCTGAGAGCTTCCTGACGACGGCATTGCTCTAATACTCCAGCGTCACAGTCTTGGTTTTGAGGTATTCGTTTAGAGCTTCCTCACCTAGGGAAGAGACAAGCAGTTGATGGACCATGTTGACAGGTGGATGTGATGTCCCCAGATCTCGGACACAAGTGTAGACATGATCAGTCACTAAGCAAACAGAATGGGGCCAAGGCCAGTGCTTCTCAAACTTTACATTTCTTTTTTTTTTTCCTTAAAAAATTTTTTTTAAATCTTTTTTTTGGGTGGGGGAGGTAATTCAGACTTTACACTTCATGTGAATCACCTGAGGATCTTGTGAAACTGCAGATTCTGATTCAGTTAAGTCCAGAGTGGGCCCCAAGATTATGTATTTTTAAACATTCTCAGAAGATGCCGGTGGGCAAGGGCCACCTCTGTGGATAAGGCTTTGGCCAGCTCCCAGGCCTTCTAAGGACCAGAGTGCTGGCTTGCCAGTCTCCTCCCCAAACCCTTCTCCTTTATTTCCCATCTTGCTGACAAAACTCTCCTTTGCTATCCTTTGCCCATTTAGGCTGAATAGAAGTGATCAGGGTATGGTCCTTCAGGTTACAGTAAATGAAGCTGAATAGAGCAGCAGAAAGAAAAGCTTAAGATCAGTTGTTCTCATCTTATTTTAAAGATAAGAAAAATGCAGTTTTCCCAATTTATGTCGTATGTTAGAAACACAGAGGGCATATCCAGGCGAAAAATAAGTAGGTCTGTCTGTTTCTACGCTGTTGCGATTTTGAGCTAGCACACTCATGCATTTCTACAGCAGTTAAAGAGCATGAATACTACAGGTGAAACTAATGAGTGTATGATACGGCAAGCTGAGCTAAACCCAGGGTCCTTAACCTTAAATTAGTATCACCATAGGGAGGTTTGAAAATTCCTGATCCCAGGTCACACCCAGACCAATTAAATCAGCATCTTTGCATTTTTTCAAGCTCTCAGGTGATTCTAATCCAATGATGCATCTGGGAACCACTGAGCTAAGAGCGTTTCAAATTAGGAAAGGAAGAAACTGTTAGGTAAAGTTACTGTTTTATAATAAAACAGACATGAAGTGAGTTGATTATTCCCTATCAAAAGACAAGTGGAACACTGTTCTCTCACTTCATAATAATAATTTCCCTAAGAAAATCTCCCACTGTGTTTTGGATCCAGGGAAGAAAGCCAGATTGAAAACATGAAAGAAAAAAAAAAGACTTTACCCTAGAATTTAAATGGAGACCTACTTTTATTGTTGCAAATACACTGCCAAAAGTCATCAGGAAAGAGAAAATGTAAAAATACCCCAAATTAACCAAATTTATGTTAGCAGACTATAATTTTGGTAAATGGCAAATATTTCAATTTTTGAAACAATATGCCAGACTTTGGGGCCTAAGAACATGGGCTGCAGGGCCAGTGGCTGTCTGTCTGACTTTGGGCAAGTTATCCAACCTCTCTGAGCCCCATTTTCCTCAGCTGTAAAATGACGACAATAATGGCACATGCTCCCATGGCTACTGTGAGAACTGCTCGTGCCATTACAGAGAAAGTAGTTAGAACAGGGCCTGGTGTATCTAGTGTTCTGAGTAGCTATTACTGGAAATGTGACAGTGTCACTGCCCAGTGAATTACATTTTGGGCTTTCTACAAACTCTAACTCTAGTTCCCAAATGCCCAGAAGGCCCTGCCAGTTTCAGGGCTGACTCTGAAAGACTGCCAAGCGGCTCAGAGACAGGGTTTATTCTTGGAGCTACCTGGTTACTGCCTTCTACCCATTTTCCTTTCTTGGTTCCACTTGGTCCCAGGAAATCTAAAACAAGTTCATGCTGAATGTCAGGTCAAAAACCCCAAACATAGTTTACCTAAAAGATACTGTCAGGGTTTTCTTTTCAACATTAATCTTCTCCTTTTAGAAAGAAACACTTTCCCACACAATTTGTATACTTTTCCGTATGTACATTATGTTCAATAAAAATGTTATAACATTTTAAAAAAATTAGTACCCTTGAAAACCCAGATCCAACTGCTACATAGGAAATGCCCTTCGAAGCAACACACCAGTGTTGAATGAAGCATGAAGCAGACTACTCTGATGTGGCAACAAAGGTGACATGCAGTAGAAAAGGAAGGCATACCTAAGTCTTTTCCAAAGCCAGACTGTTTAAATCCACCAAAAGGGGCTGCCACATCCGTCTTGTTGTAGGTGTTAATAAAAACAGTTCCTGCCTCTAGTTTTTCACTCACATACATAGCTTTATTTATGTCTCCTGTAAAAACCCCCGAGGCCAAACCGTACTCTGTGTTATTGGCTCGCTGCAACACTCCATCGATGTCCCTACAAGATGTTTTTAGGAAGACATAAAACTTCATTAATTGTAAAGCAAAACACTTGCATTTTAGGTCCTGCTATTTTCCCCCTCCATGCTAGAAATAGGAAAACGTTACTGCCCATGTGCTTACGTTTTTATAAAGGATATAGTCCAGGCTTACACCAAAAGAAACTCCCAATGAAATATTACAACCCTACTATTACATTTTTCTATGTAGCATGCAACACCTTTAAAAAATCTGAAGTCATCTTTTTAAACTTCTTCATGGGTTCTCCTTCATGACTACCCCATTGCTTCTCTCCCTTGACTTCCACTTCTGGATATGTTCTCAGAGTGCCCCCATGTCCCTCCATCTATCCAGATTTTATACACAGTTCAAGGTTTATCCGATGCCTCAACTTGAAGCCTTCCCAGTTCCCACAAGTGCCACTGTTTAGCCGGTAGAGTGAGTGTAGGCGCCCCATGAGAAGGCTCTGCAGCCAGACTGCCTGGGTGACCTTGGGCAAATGACTTAATCTCCCATGCTTTTCTTTATTCTTACAAAAAGTGGAAATAATGATAATAGTACATGTCTCATTTGTCGTGAGGATTAAATTAGCTAACAGTGTCTGGAAAACTGGAAATGCTTGGTAAAAGCCTGTTATGATCAGAAGCATGTATCTCTCCAGCTCACTATTTTGGTTTAACTTTTTGTGCATCTGTGGTTCACCTTCCAGCCAGACTGGAAGCTCCCTGAGGGCAGGGATAACATCTTATTTTTCTTTATACGAGGCTGTTGCATCATCAAATGAGAGTGAACTCAACTAATACGCTAATTCAATAAAAGGATAGTAAAATAATCCCTTCAATCAGGCTGAGGACTCCCCTGCCTTCTGACTCAGTACACGTGCTTGCCCAAGTGCAGATGGGAACCTGCTCTTCTCTTTGCTGGGTCCAGTTACGTGCCTGGCGTAGTGAGTATCTCACCTTTATGAGTGTCATCCTAATGTTTAAAAATGCATGAATTTCTACAACATGGCCAGTAAATGCAAACCAAGGTTTCATCTGGGGCTCTGGCAAAAAAAAAATAGGATTTCTGTTCCAAAACTGGAGGAAAACAGTTGTGCTGAATTCTTTGAGAAACAGCACAGGCTTCGTTGTGGTACCTTCCCAACAGATTTTCAAAGATCATCTTGATTATACACAATTTTCAACTCTCATGAGAAATGTGGAATCCAACTAGGAGTGGACTGAGGCTCTGCTAAAACTCTCACACTTCTGGGTGCATTGCATTTGAGTGCACTCCAAATTATATAGACTGGACTAAGGCTGAAAGATGGCTGTAGGCCACTGCCCACTGAGAACTATTGAGATGACAGCTTCACAAGCATGATTGCAACAGCACCAAAAGCAAACACTTGACTTATTTAATGCTTAGAATGACCCAAAAAAGTAGATACTATTAATAACCCAATTTCATAAATAGAGAAACTTAGCAGAGGAATTAAGTGGCCCAAGCCCATAAAGGGAGTTACTGCAGACTCTACCCCCTGCGCCTCCCACCTTATACCCTCTGCCCCCATCTGTCTCCCCTATTAGATGGCGAGCTCCTTGAGGACAGGAACTGTGACTTATCTAGGCTTATACCCCCTAAACCCTATATTCTAATATCTACATGTTTAACACAAAGGCTATCCTATGGGGGAATTTATAAGGAAAAGAGGGTAACAGGGCATCCTTGGGTCAGTAAGTCAAAAGCTTACTCGCGACAGCTTAGTGTCCCCAAGAGTCTCTTATAATAAGTCTATCAAAGCCCAAGAAGCCCTTCTGAACTCCATACTCTGTTTTTAAATCCTTCTCATTAGTTAAAGGAAAACTAAAGCCAGAATTCTGAACTGGGTACAGTATACCATGAAAGTCTACTTACTATATTAAATATTCTGATATGAGCTCAGTTACGGTAATGCCCTCTTTGATATGCTAAATGCTTTGGAAAGTTTCAGGTAACATAACAAGCCAGTATGTCATTTTCAGTTGATTATATGCTGATTGTGGACATTTCTACAAAGAGTTGAGTATTAGGCTTTTGGGAGCATGATCTCCTGTAAAGAAAGCAGTCTTTCTTTGGGAAAATCAGATTTCATAAATGCTGCCTTCCCTAGAAAAGTAAATACGAAAACTAGTTCTGTTATTCTCATTTACCTTATTCCAGAGACATTTCAAATGCTGAATATACAAAACTAAAACTTAGTCAGCTAATACCCTATAATGTTAGCCATTAATTTAAGCTAAGAAAATATACTACAATCTACATTAGTTAGCATTCTCTTCTAATTATTTAAGTTAATTATTCTTCTGGTAGAGAATTACATGCTTATTGATTTTTATGCTCTGTATATAGCACAATGGCAGAAGAAAAAAAATGTCTCTAGTCAGTCTGGTTAAATTGTGCCTGAAGAACATACCCATTTTGAAATTTAGAAATGACCATAATGGGCCCAAAGGATTCCTCTTTGGCAAGATACATGTGGTCTTCCACATCTGTGAACACAGTAGGTTCCATAAAAAAGCCTGTTTGAGAAACAGAAGAAAATAACATCAATTATAGGGTAACTTTTCAATGAATAGTTCTCTCATTTAATTACATTATAAATTTTTTTCTTCCCTTCTGGGTCTGTAAAACCAAGAAGAGTTTCATCTTCCTATTTGGCGTTAGCATTCTTAGGTTCTTCTTTTTTTTAATTCCTTATTACAAAAATTTCAAACAAATGTAAAAGCAGAGAAGATAATCTAATGAATAGTAAAATGAGTATTTATGCACATTTTGCTATATTTGATTCATTTTTTCCCTACTGAAATAGTTTAAAGCAAATTCCAGAGATTATAATTTATACTCCAAGTTTTTTAGTACAAATTTGTAAAAAAAAATGACATTTTATTATACACCACAATACATTATCCCACAGAACAAAATTAATGCTAATACCCTGGGCCCCATCAACCATTCACCTAAATAACTTTAGCCTCCATTGATGATCATTGCCTGACTCAATTATTTCACTCAATTTAGGGCATACCAAGCAGTGATTTTTCTATTCTATAATTTTTCTACATTAATTAGTAGAGATTCTTCTGCCAAAAAAAAAGTCTCCTTTGTTAGCTACATGGTTACCGAGAAATAGATTTCATACACAATACACAGCTTAAACGTTGGATTTTTTTTTCCCTTCTAATTACCAATTTTCAGAATGACGTGTTGGTGCACAATCTATCTACAACAATTAAAAAAAATGAGGTTTGCTGTTGTTATTTTTCTCTCCTTTTGGGTATCATGACACTGAGCCATTCACATGCTGCTGTAACAAGTACTGCTTTAGACAACAGGAATGAATCCTCCCAGGCTAAGCTGGCTAAAATTAAATCTCACAATTCCAGGAATGAAAACCAGCAGCTCCTGAATAATGCTGTTATCCATTACACTTGTTTACTGTGCAGCTAAGTGCACATCCATTTTATTTGATTTTTACAGCCTTGTAAAGCAGGACGTGCCTATTTCACCCCATTTTACAACTCAGGCTCAGAAAAACTGTGTTGTCTAAGGTATCACAGCTTATAAGTGGCCAAGCAGGATCTAGAAAGTAATTCTTCTGATCATATATAAATGCCACTATTTACTTTTGAGGCAACATGGTGCTGCAGTGAAAACCGTTCCCATTTATTCCAATTTAAGAAGCCAGGCTCCCCGTACACCTCCTAGGGAGGTGATCTTACCTGGCCTTTGAACTTGTCTTCCTCCATACACTAAGGTGGCCCCCTCTCTCACTCCAGCTTCACAGTACTGCAGAAGCTTTTCCAGATGGGCCTTATGATTTTGGGGCCCGTGATCAGTAGATCTGTCAAGTGGATCACCAATTTTCATCTTTTTAATTTCTTCTACCTGTATGTCACCCAGTTCACAAAACACAATTGATTGTTTAATAATAATAATAGATACATTTGACTGAGCTTCTACTGTGTGGTGGGTGTTCTACTAAGCTGTTAAAAGATGTGTTCTCATTTAGTCTTCACAGTAGCATTGGAGGTAGATATTTATTATTTTCATCTTACGTATGAAGAAACCAAGGATCAGAGAGGCTAACTGACTTGCCCAAGGGCACACAACCACTAAATACTGTAAAGTTTTCCTAATTTGAAAGCCCCAACTTTTAATCACTGAGGTTTTACAGAACATAAGCTACAAACACTATATTAAAATTATCCTGAATATTAATCCATTAAAATAGCAAACCTCACGTTCTAGAATTTTTAATACAGCATACTTACACTTTTCATAACAAAATCATTTCTAAAATGGCTACATTGTTATCTTTTTTCTCTCCCAAATGTGGCAGACTGCCCTTGTGGAATTCTCACAATACAGCCACACCAGGGAAATCACTAGAATGTCCTCATGAGAAACCATCTTTATCGCAGTGTTCATCACTGACATGTGCTCCTTGGTTATCTTAATCTATTTCTGCATTTCTGATGTTAAATCTGATTATAGTAAGAATAAAGGATGGGAGTTACCATGACCCCCCAGGGCCATGAATTTGAATTTAGGTCTCGCAATAATCCCTCAGTAAGTGCTCAAGAAATAGCTGATGAACAAAGGAATGAATATAAATTGTATATGTACAAAACATGTTTGTTGATGGACTGATACCATAAATTCTGGTCTCAGCATTTGAAATTTCAACAAGCTATAGTTGTGAGAGCCCATGACATGTAGTGCTGTAGCCTGTATTTTACTGAGGCACAAAACTGGATTACAGGGATGTTCATGAGGCAGACACACTGCCCAGCATCTGCCTCTCCATATGACTTCCTTGCTTCCCACTCTCATCAGGAAAGATGCCTTTGCTTCTTGAGGGCGGGCTGGGGGAAATTGGCTCTGAAGGAAAAAAGCTGGGTGCTGGTTTTTCAAACAGAGACAAATTCATGATTACTATTACCATAATAATGATATAATGTAGTATGCTTTAGAGTTTATTTTAGCCATAGAATTCATCTTAATAGTTTTATAAATAGTTATAAATAGTTCATATTTAGGAAATCATGACCAAAGTACTGGGGGGTGTTTATTTACTTATCTATTTATTTTTCTAGAGGAAACTATATGCTGTCATGTTAACTGTAAATTGAGTATTCGTAAGGATCCAGTGGTATCTCTCTCATAGTCAGTTTAGGGATTTATACAAATCCAGGCATATATCTCCCACAAATATCAAAGATCTAATATACTATAATGCAGAACAAGATATAGGTAATAACAGCTCTTAAGTATACATTTTTAAAAATAGGTTTTTAAAAATAGACATAACTTTTTATTGTGAAAAATTATAAACACATAAAAGTAGACATATAATATAATAAAACTCCACGTATCCATCAGAAGCTTCAATAATTTCCAACTCATGACCAATTTATTCCCCCATTTACTTCCTTCCCTCTTGGGTTATTGTGAAGCAAAGTCGAGATATCATAATTTAATCTGCAAATATGTCAGAAAGTGGCTCTAAAAGATAAGGATTGTCTTGTTTCTAAAATATGTAACTGTAGTATTATTATTGCATCTACAAATTCATTAATAACCCCATAAGTACTTGTAAAGTAAAGAAAATTTCTATACAACTTCTAGAGTAAATCTGAAGACGCTTACCACTTTTGTCACAAATTCATCGTGGATGGATTCCTCCACGAACAACCGTCCAGCTGCAATACAGTTCTCTCCTTTGTTGAAAAATACTGCTCCCATGCCCTTCAGCAGCAAAGGAGAAAATATTGTTAACATTACTGGGGAAGTCAAGATTGTCATAAAATTGCACACACTGAAAATTAGGTGCTCTCTACATCAGTTTGTAAAAACTGCCCCCCAAGTTTTAAAAAACACCTTTAATTATAAAGACGTTATTTTTAAAAGTAAGTACTCTGAGCAGTCCCAAATCTAAGCATAAAGAGGATGGCTTCTATTTATGATTAGAGAAAACCAAACCTCATTTTAAGATTCTTGATAAACAAGGTGAAGTCTGTCTCATAAGTAGGCACCTGTTTAGTTGGACTTGACCACTCTTACCATTCGCACAGCCTTGTCAAGTTCACAGTCATTGAATATTATAAGTGGGGATTTGCCACCAAGTTCAAGCGAAACTTTCTTCAAGTTGCTTACAGCACAGCTAGAGAAAAATAAATGGGATATGAGTTTTTTGTCTATCGGTCCCTCTCTATAATTATTACTTGGCAAGGAAAACATAACAGAGCCTCAGATATTTTAAGAAACTTATTCAAAGACAAAACATGAATGGCTGAATGGTGGTAATTGCTGAAGCTAGGTGATGAGCACAGGGGAGTTCATTATGCTATTCTGTGAGCTTTGTGTATATTAGAATAAAAACTTCTGTAATAAAAACTTGTCTCTTTTAAAATTCTGTGGTCAAAGGATTAGATATCCTCATAGGTAAATTTGGACTCTTTAGGTATAAGAATTTTGGTTACATAAAGACCTGGCAAAGAATTTAACTTTTAACCAGATTACTGGAGCACTGGGGGAAAAATATCAAGTTTTAGAAGTATACAGTTTATTTCTCCCTTCTTACAAAAAGTACTGTTATTTGAAGCATTTTTAAAATACTCTCAAAAATTCAGAAAAAAGAAAAGAAAAAAATAAAATTCCATTCAATGGCTCAAAGATCATTTTTATATTTTGATACACTTATTTCTGGTCTGTGTCCAAGGACAGCCTTTGCATTATTTAACATAGGGTTACCCAACATGTTCAATTTTGTACTTTATTTTTCTTTCCATTTACCATTTAACAACACAGCAATGTCATTAAAATTCTCCATGAATATGACTACACTGTATTCTGTTCTGTTGACATACTTTAACCACTGCCTTATTTTGGACATTTAGATGGTTTGCATTTTTTGAACTAATGTTACTGCTTTTTAGGAATTCATTTTATAAATAATCCAGAGTTGTCATTTATATGTCTTTTCAGTTTCTTTTTTGTGCTCCAAAAAAAATTTGGAGCACAACTTTAGTACAGAAAATGTTTTGCGCTGTATCGGTAAAGCTCCCAGAAGCCTGCAGAATTTTAACATGCATCTGGTTTTGCTGACATTGGGCTTTACACTTTGGAAAGTATTCTACTGTATTCCAACATTTCAGTACCCTGCTGTGATAAATTGATTTCTCTTCTAAATTTGATGTGGATTTTCTCCCTTTAAAAAAAGCAGAAACAAAGCCAAAAACCAGCTTTGACAGGATTTCTAGCAAATCCACACTAAAACCAATACCTCTTCATGATCTGTTTGCCAATCAGAGTGGAACCAGTGAAACCAAGTTTGCGGATATCAGGATGTTCAGATAGGCGCTGTCCTGCTATGCCACCTGTGGAGTCATGGAATAAAATATGAATTAAAACATTACTCAAGTTCTTATGGTGAAGGTGGCTTTGAATTCATTGAAGTAGATTTCCAAACTCTCATTTATATCTTAGTTTTACATTTTCTGTATTAATAACAAAGTGACAAAAATCTAAATAGTATCCTCCAGGCAACTGTCAGCCCTCAAAAAGATGGGTAAGCCTTGGTTTTTTAATCTTCCGAAGCAATTTAAAAAATTGAATTGGGCCACCTTAAGGTAGTTTTACAATGTTGTACAATTTCTGCCCCTCCAACCCTACTCACCCACCATTGTATTTCCACTTTAAGATTTTAGCACATGGTAAATATTTTTATACTTAACTGTTTGGTAAGCTGTATTTAGTTTTAATATAGTTATAAGTCGAGACAAGACTCCAGTGGGAAAAACAGTCATTCAGCTACCCTTGTACCATTCATTAGTTCCAGCAAGTGGGTCATTTGTTGGCTTACCTGAACCTGGAATGATGTTGATTACCCCCTTTGGAAAGCCTGCTTTAGCTGAGAGCTCTGCAAACTTCAAAGCAGTCAAGGGCGTGACCTGAGCAGAAGCAGACCCCAGTTACCTTCTTCAGATGCTGTCTTGTCCTTTGGACCAATCCCAGCTTTCCCTTTACGGCTGCACTAGAGTTCATTTTACTTTTTCTTTTATTTTGACATGATTTCAACTTACAGCAAAATTGCAAAAAATAGTACAAAGAATTCTTATGTATCCATCACACAGATTCCTCAAATGTTAACATTTTATTACATTTGCTTTATCCTCTCTCTGTGTACGTTTTTGAGCTGTTTAAAGAATAAGATGAAGACACTACCTCTAAATACATTTGTGTACATTTCTTAAAAACTAAAGGATTGTTTCATATAAGGAAATTAACAACTGGTAGAATACCTAATTTACACCCCTTACTCAGTTTTCTCCAACGGTCCCTATAATGTGCTTTATAGAAAAAGAAAATCCAAGGTCACGCATTGCATTTAGTTAACACATCTATAGTCTCCTTTACTCTGGAAGACTTTCTGAGCTTTCTTTTATATATCATTACACTGACATTTTTGATAAACACAGGCCAGTTGTTTTGTACAATGTCCTTTCATCTGGATTTGCCTGCCGTTTCCTTATGATTAGATTCAGGCTATGTACTTTTGGCAAGCAGACCACAGGAGTGATGCTGGGTTCTTCTCAGTGCATCAAATCAAGAGGAACATGCTGTCAGATAGTCCCAATATTGGAAATGTTAGCTTTGATCATCTGGTAAAGGTGATCAGCCAGATTTCATCACTGTAAGTTACTGTTTTCACTTGGTAATTAATAAATATTTTTAGGGAGATACTTTGAGAATACATAGGTATTCAGTTACTCTTCAAACTTCTACTAGTATTAGTATGCACTGATGATTCCTGTCTGAATCAATTACTATGATGGTTGCTAAATGGTGATTTTCTAATTCCATCATACCTTCTACATGTATTAGTTGGCTTTCCATTCCAAGAGCTTTCCCTTCTCTTTAATTAATAAACATCAGTGTGAACTCATTGATTCTTACTTTATTCAAATGGTTATCTTTTACCACTGTTACTTCTTTTGATGTTCAGATTGTTCCAGATTTGGCTGATGGGAGCCCCAATCATTCTTTGAGCATTTCCTTGCTTTTTGGCCCAACAAGATGTTTCAGGAACAGTTTGTATTCACCCTGATCCTAAGCCACCCAGGTTCCTTTCAGTGCAGAACAGTATTTTAAAACTGTGCTATAATGAGAAGTATATATTTGGTCTTTGTCTCTGGGTCCTGGCACACAGTTCCCAAAACCTTGGAAGCTCAAGTGAAAAATGTCTTTCATATACTAATGAGATGAGTGGTTGCTGGGAGACCCTAGGTAGTTTCAGGATGGAATCTGGTCACCAGAAATACCAGGCTATGATTAGAGATTTGGAACTTTCAGCCCCAAGCTAGGGAAGAGGGGAGGGAGGTTGAGTTCCATCACCAACAGCCAATGATTCAATCAATCATGCCTATGAAAATGAAATTTCCATAAAAACTGTTCAATAGTGGGGTTCAGAGAGCCTCTGGTTGGTGGATGCATCCATGTGATGGGAGGGTGGCACAGCCGAAATCCATGGGGACAGGATCTCATGTGCTCATGATCCTTCCAGACCTTACCTTATGTATCTCTTCATCTGTTCATTTGTATTCGTAATAATATCCTTTATAATAAACCAGTAACAGTAAGTAAAATGCTTTCTAGAGTAATGGGAGTCATTCTAGTAAATTATCTCATCTGAGGAGAGCATCACAGGAACCTCTAATTTATAGCTGGTTGATCAGAAGCACAGGAGGCCCAGGGTTTATGAATGGCATCTACAGTGGGGGCAGTCTTACAGGCCTGAGCCCTTTACCTTTGGGGTCTGTACTGAAACTCCAGGTAGTTAGCATCAGAACTGAACTGAATGGTAGGATACCCAGTTGGTGTCTGGAAAATTAGGGAACAGGTTAGTATAGGAAAACAAAACGAAACCCGTTTGGTATCAAAAGTGTTATGAGTAAAAAAATATGAAGATTTTAGAAACAAAGATCTGGACACAACTGAAGTGTCATTGCTTCTAGGCCCTCTCAGTGGACAGGGCTGCGAAACAGATGTTTGCATAGAGGTACACAGATCTTTCTATCCCCACATATTCCGATACTCATTTCTTTATCTAGCTCTCTAAATGTACTAAAACCCATGAGCTCACACTGATACCTCCATCCAGTATCTCAGGGCTCATCCTGTTCTCCTCCTTTTTCACATGTGTACTTCTCCAACAGTGAGAAACATAGCTCCCAATAGCCACAACATATTTACTTATTTACCCTAAAATGTACAGAAATTTGAGAATTAAGCCCTGTTTCTATGAAAAAGAAGCCTGCTAACTTCAGTATTTATTTGCAGTGTTTTTGCCTCTAGTCTGAGGACATGCAGTCCAAATATTAGTCAAAAATTACTTGGGTTAGTGCTTCCTCACTGTCCTCAGTGTGGTGATATTATTCATTTGAAATATGCTTTAATTAATTTTTTGGTTTGTATTCAGTTTTACAGTTTTTGCCCCATCTATGTTGACTGTATTTCTTTTCTTTATTGGTTCCATTGCTATCATTGTTGAGTATGGGAAACATGCTTCCAAAAGTGAGGACTATACAAAGGCACATTCAGAGAAGTGTCGTTCTCCCACATCGCCCCAGTCTGTCCTTTCCACCTCATTCTCCCCGTGTCTTGTAGATAATCAGTCTCATTAGTCTCTGGTTTATCCTTCCTATGTTTCTTTTTGCTCAAATGAACATGTACATATTTTCTTATTTTCCCTTTCTTTTTACACAAAAGGTGGCATAATTATGGATCTCATTTTAAACATCTGTTACAGCAACACATATCTCAGAAGCAAAATGAAACTCCTATTTTTACACTCTTAAAAACCAACACTGACTAAGTCTTAAATTAGTACTTGGTTAATGTGGTCTCAAAAACGGAATGTGCAAGAAGATCCATTGAGTTGTGAATAGAAAATTGTAGAGCTTCTGTTTATAGATTTTAACTGAGAAAGATGTGAAATAAACCAAACATAATTAACATTTGTTATGTGACTGAATAATGGTACTTTCACTGTTTGAATGAAGGTTGGATGGTTACCAGTAACTAAGGTGTGTGTGGTGTCCTAGGAAAGAACAGGAGCTCACAAGGCCAAGGGAATGATGGTGTTTCCTCACTTGCTCATGGGCTTTCAGAATATTGCCATGTGCTAAAGTTTATAGGCCTGGTTACATGGATTCACAGACTACATTGTTGTTTTAACTAATGCAAACTTCATAAAAAGGTCAAGTGACTGAAAAGGAATCTGTATAAAAACAGCATGATAAATAATAATACTAACAAAGCAACCACAAGCAAACAAGAAAAAGGCAGGGTTAATTTTTCTTCCTTCTCATAACGGGTCTTGACAGTAACATTGTCAGGTTTGAAAAATGGCAGTCTAGTTAGACTTGATGAGAAATTTCAAACGCTTGAACATTTGCAATTGTCAAGAAGATATTTCAAATGGTAGACTTATATCTATTATAAAGATGATGCTATACCAAAGTATATACTAGTACGCTGTAGTATAAAGTCATCATGATTAGAAAGACTTGAAAACTAACTATCCTGAATTAATGACAGTTTTTTTAAAGTAAGAATAAAAAGACGTTTATGCCATTAATAAATAAAATACAACAAATTGTCTCATCTTTATTTCATCTCTTTTCATTTCTACTGCTTTTCTTTCATTTAGCTAACCAGTTGAAATATAGGTTGACATCATGGCAGGATTATAGGTTTCAGTGATATATGGGAAAGCATTTAGCAGTTTCTAGGCAAGAGTAGATCATTGCTAAATATTAGGTTTAAAAAGTTGTTAGAACCTGTCAGACCTGGACCAGTTCAGACCATGGGAATCTGTACTTTCTTACATGGTAAAGGGCAAAAGCCATTTGATTCAGTCCTGATATTCACACAGGCCTTAATATTATCAGTGGCTTCATACCATGAAAAAAAAACCTCCCACGTAACGAGGGTTACTTTGGGTCTTTCATTCTCAGGATTACAATGATCATCAATTATTAAACTATCAGTTTTAAATCTCAGATAGAGCCAGGCTATGATTTACATGCGGACAGAAATTTTATGTCTTTGTCACTGACAATATGCTTGGCAACTAGCGTGCACTCGATAAATTTTTGTAATTTTGAACATTACATATAGTCACTGGAGTTCTCCAATGATTAGCGCTCTCATTGGAAACCATATATGGTTTTCAACCCAGGCCGTACCTTAGGAACAAATGTGAAGGTTATAAGTAATACCAATGCCTGGCCTTTGACCAATTAAATCAGAATCTCTGCCAGTGGAGCCCAGTTACTAGTATTTTTAAAAGAGAATGCCAGATGATTCTAATGTGCAGTCAGGACTGAGCACCACTGGGCTAGGTGATCTGCCTCCTCTCTTCACTTCACTAGCTTCCTGCTGTGTAATGAGTGGTGCTGCATGGGAGAAACAGCACTCATACAGAATGCTGGTGAACATACAATTCCCATGGAAGGATGTGCCAATATCTATCACACAAATACATGTATCTGTTAACTGCTCCTGCTATTAGGAATATAACCCTATAAATATAGTTACAAATATGCATGATGCCATATTTACAAGGTTACTAACTGCAACATAGAGTATAATAATTAAAAGGTGGGAAAAATCTAAGTAGCCATTAATTAGGAATTTGTTAAATAAAATATTGTTTATACAATGGAAACCGTTTTTAAAAGGAAATTTTTTTCCCTTTTGGTAAGTATGTGTAGAATGCTAGTATTTTATTTTATTTTTGTATCGTATTATATTGTGGTAAGAACGCTTAACATGATATCTACTCTCTTAACAAGCTGTGAAGTGTAGAGTACAATATTGTTAACTATAGGCAAAATGACGTATAACAGATCTCTGGAACTTACTCCTCTTGCATAACTAAAAGTTTATGCCTGATGATAGCAATTTCCATTTCCCCCTCTTCTCTGTGTTTTTTTAATGGGTTAAAGACATATTTTTTAAAAAAATTATCTATTTTAAAGTTTATTTAATTAAAAATATATGTGTTTATATGTGCAGAGAGTATCTCTGGGATACCTAAGAAACTAATAAATAACAATGAATAACATTGGTTGCCTCTGGGAGGTAAACTGGTTAGCTGGGGAGATAGAAGGGCGACTTTTCACTATTTATCTCTTTTATCTTTTGAATTAAAATTTTTTTGAATGTATACCTGCTTTTTTTAATGAAACTGTTTCTAATGAAGAAAACATGATGGCTGCAGTCAATGGCTATGTAGCTATGCCAAATGAAATTGTGTTTAAGTCCTAAAAGAATAAATAAAAGGAGAGTTAATAGGGAACAAACTGTAAACTCTTCTAGATTAGAGAAAAAATTTTCTCCACGATTTGGGTACCTCAGAATGTCTACTACGGTGCATACAGAGTAAATGCTCAGCCAGATGTTAGGTTGGCTACCATATTTTTTTCTTGAAAAGCCATTGTAGCATTAGTAGATACTTTTGAGAACTCTATCATATGAATTTTTTTTTATTATTTCCTTGTTTTCCACATGTATATATTTTCACACAGGTGCCACAATCATGTACTTTCTCTAACATGTTTTTCCTTCATCTTCCATGACTTGATAATATTTTTGATAATTAAAATTTGAATGGCTACATAATAATTTTTATTTTGGTATCTCATAGCTACTGTAAATAACTTCTTCATTATTGGGCATTTGGTATTTTTCAAGAATTGAATTGGTTTGTAGAAATTCAGTGGACTTCACTGACATACACTATGTTTGCTTCCATTGTCATGGAAGTTTTAAATCATGGACTCCCCATAGGATACACTGGGTAGCTATTAAAAATGAATATTTACTACTATGAAAAGATGCCCATGATATATGAAAAGACGACATAATGTACAATCTCATTTTTGTTTAAAGATATACTTTTTGTAAATGTATGTCTCCGGTTTTTAGTAAGTAAGAGAGGAGAAGATGCTGCATCTGGCCCCGTGTGTCTCACCTGCGCTGGCTTGAGCACTAAGGTATTGCCTGCTGCCAAACACGCAGCACTCTTCCACGCCAGCATCATCAGCGGGTAGTTCCAGGGGATGATAATGGCACAGACACTGCAGGAGAAGAAAGACGACATCCTCAATTGTCTTAAACTAACACAAGTCACTCAGAGGTGGTTTCCTTGTCTTACCCAAGTGGCTCCTTCTTGGTGAAGGTGAGATTGCGATTTGGACGGGCCTGGTTGATGGGAATTGTAGAACCCTAAAGAATAAAAACGGTTCACACTTATTTTACTAATTTAAATGTGTAAATTTAATCCCAAAGAATCCATTTTCTGCCTGCCTCTCTTGCTTTTTCTTAGCTGATATAAAAAGGCAGTGTTCAATTTATAAAAAATATATTCACATTTTAAAAGGAACTGCTGAAAAATAAAAAAAATAAAAAGGAACTGCTATATCCTTTCTCAAAAGAACTGAGGCATAGGAGAATAAAACCATAATTCTAATTTAATCACCTCCATTCCCAATTTGTTGGCATGGCAGAGAATGTTAATTGTCTGCCCAATATCCATTCTCCCCTCTATCCTTAGTAACAGAAACCCTACATTAATAATGAGGAAAACAATGTGCCCAGATAGTGTACTGTGTTCCCCAGTTTCCATAGCAGATAAGGATGGTCAATGGAAGATAAAAGCACAAAGCACCGGGAGGGGAATGCCCTTTGAAGCAGGCTGACCCAGCTCACACAAGTGCTCTTTTTACCCTCCCTCCCACTCCTGCTTCTTCCTTCTTCCTGCTCAGAATGTTGCTAAAAAGGCTGGCACTGCAATGGTTATCATGAGACCATGAGAAATGGTACTAAGGATGGCCTGGCAGACAGAAAGAATGAATCTTCATATCCCATGCTAGACCTGATTGCCTTCCTTTGGACTCCTTGAAAGTGAAATTAAAACAAACTTCTAAGTTGGCTTTTCTATCATATGCAGCCAAACTTAATCTCAGCTGAGTCACGATAGTAGTCTTTAACTGAAGCTATACATTTGTTTTGCCACATAAAATATTACTGCTGTTACTAATACAAATAAGTGTACAGTCTCTTATTGGAAACTCTTGGGGTCAGGTGTGTTACAAGATTCAGAATTTTTTGACTTTAGAAACATAATATAATATATATACCTTTTATAATGTTATTGTCTATAAGGTCTGAGGCAGCCCCCCATAATCAAACACAGTAGTATTTTTTCAGTGAAATATATGCACATTCACTTTAAGTGATATAAATAAAGATAACAGATTCATGTTGGTTCAGGTCAGGTTTTGGCGTCAAATGAGTTTGAACCAATTAAATCAATTTTTAGATTTCAGAGCAATTTGGATTTCGTAATTGAGGATAAAGGATGGACTTGAATCACTATTACAAATACTTATCTACATATGACTTTGTGGCTGAACAATGATAAAAACTAAATTTATGTGCAAGACCTACTATGTTGCAGACTTTAATTCTGTACTATATAAACACTTGTTGTTAATCTTCATTATGTAATCTGCAAGGCATGCATGACTGTAGCCATTCTACAGAAGAGGAAAGGAAGGCTCAGAGAGGTAAATAACTTCAACAACAGCAGCTGGTAGGTGGCAAAGCTGAGACGGAACCAAGTCTCTCTGATTCTAACACTGAAAGTGGTGGCAGCAATGTGCCCAAATAAAATATTACGTTTCCCAGTCTCCTTAGCAGAAAGAGACAGCCAATGGGGAGACATGAGCACAAGGCACTGGGAGGGTGAGGATGGTTTTTGAAGTCCTTTTACCTTTCTCCCTCTTCCTCTTTGCTGCTGGAAATGTGGCTATGATGGCCGGTGCTGCAGTGGTTACCATGAGTCTATGAGTGGCATGCATTCTGCTGTTTGCTACAAGCCCTGTCTTGCCCTTCTGTATCCCAATACCAAAGCCAAGAGTAGTTGCCATTTATCAATCACACATGTGATATTTATTTTCTTATAGGCAAAAGAAAATGGGAATTTTTATTGTACTCATGTCTTTAAAAATATTTTCTTATAACCAGTCTGCTTAGCCCATCTATGTTAGTTCTCTGACTTCTGTAGGCATCTGAGTTTCAATTCCTCCTTGATACCAGGCTTCTCTCTATGTGCCCAGAAGACTAATAGGTGCTCTCAGGAGACATTATAGTAAAGTACAAAGGACATCATTAGATTCTAGGTCCAGAAAACCTTAAGTTCAAATCCTAACTCTGTGGTTTACTTACTATGTGACCATAGATAAGTTATTCATTGTCTTCAGACCTCAGTTTCCACACCTGTAATAAGGAATAATAGCTATCCTCCTACCTCAAATGATTGTTATAAGGATTAGATGAAAAAAACCTACATAAGAAGCAGTTTGACTTTACAAGCTAATAAATATTTGCCCCTTTTCCTTTTGGAATGATCTATATGGAGACAAGCAACATTAACGCTTACCTGAATTTTGTCACACCACCCAGCAAAATATCTGAATGTCTGTACAGACATTCCAATGTGAGTCTTCAGAGCCAAGGTATAGACAGCTCCTGAATCGAGGGCTTCAATGGTTGCCAGCTCTTCTTGGTTCTCTTCCAACAGGTCTGCAAGTCTGTATGGTTAGTGAAAGAAATCTATTCAACAAATATTAATTGAGTCTCTATTAATGCACCATCCTAAGGGCCGAGATGGACTAGGTCTCTGTCCTCATGGAGAATATGGTGAGTAGGGAAAACAGACATTTAAAAAATACTTTCACTAATAATTTGTTTCAAGAGTTATAATGGAGAAGCAAAGGGTATTGGAAGTCAGTATAATTTGACTCATAAGTAAAACAGTGATTGAACAGTAATCCAAGGAGAGCAATGATAGAAAACAGTGAGAATGTGGACAGTTCATGAATATACAGGGAGATGTTAAAGGGCAACCCACACCTCTTGAGAACCTACAAACACTTGAGGATTTCTGGTTGGTACAGAAGTATTTCCAACATTAGCTGAAGAGGACAAGACAGAAATTCATGGAATGAATTACAAACACCACAACAGATTTCTGTTGGTGTATAGTTTCTATGGGAAGATAAGTACGGAACTGTTCAATAACTGCAAAACAGTCAAAACTCATCTTCTGTGGTTATCTCCTCCATTTGTTTTCCTTCCTTCCTTTAGTGGTTCTGAGCTGTGCCTTTTGGATCATTTCAAAGTCAGGCTTGAAATCCTCCTCCCCTAATGTTTCTTCCAGATCCTGCTCTAAGAGATCTTTAGACCAAGGTCAGCTAATGGCTTTCAGTAAGTAGAAAACTGAATTTATGTGGAATCTAATTATGTTTATCATACTCAGTTGCCAATTTACTTTCCAGGCCTTAGTGTTTTTCCTCCTTGCTCCTACTCCTTACACATCAAGTAGATTTAAAATCTGTCTTTGAAAACAACAGGGTGCTGGATGTTCTCAATGTGCTGCTTGTGATCCATTCTCCACCCTGCTCTGTGACCGGGAGGATGACCTTTAGAGACTACATCACTGGCTCCTGTGCTCTCTCACTGGGCTTGGTTAATGAGAGGCCAATGGGAGGCACCTCCAGGAAACTGACAAACTCGAGAAGAAAGTGGGCGAGGATTCTAATCTGGCTTCCTCACTGGTGGCTGTAGTTCAACAGCTGCTGTGTCCCTCCACCAAAATCACTGTAGTGTCTGCTCTTCTCCTACAGGTATAGATCTTGCCAGATTCTAGTAACAGCTTCTTCCTCTGTTCCGTCAGGCCTTGGAGTAGAAGCAGTTCCCCCCTCTTCTACCCAGCTTGTGCTTCACTATCCTTTATTGCATTTCCCTGTAAATATGAATCTTTGTAAATACAAAGTCCTTTATTAAACTTCTTCTCCTACAGGGACGACTGAAACTAGCAATAGTGCAAAATTTGGGAAATCATATATGTGGGATTTTATATGATGCAAGTAACAAAAGGCATGTTATGTAATAGGTGCATACTAGAATGGTTTGAAGAAATTTTTAAAATCTTGGCAATGGCAATAGTAGTCAATATTAAAAGGCCACAGATTTGTGTTCTTAAAAAACATACCTGTACATCAATCTTCCTCTTTCTCTTGCATTCATTCTTCCCCATTCACCATTTTCAAAAGCATCTTTTGCTGCTGCTACTGCTTTATCAACATCCACCAAAGAAGCATAGGATACTTTGCATATTGTCTATTTCAAGGTAAGAAAAATAGGTTTTTTAGATGGAGAGATAAAAATGTTTCTTGAATTAATATTGTATTATAAACTCCAAATAATTTTTGGTGGAAAATAAATACTTCCAGTAACATAGTCAAGAAAAAGAAACACTTTTAACTTGAAAGTTGTGAGCCTAAGATTTGGTACTTCTCTCGCTGCACTGCACTACAGGAAGAGACATTTAGGAAATTGTTAACTATTTCTTCTAGGGTCTTAGAGAAGTGGAATTTGTTGCCACGAGCTTGCAAAGTCTGAGATTTTTTACCCCTACGTATAGCTTTATGTGGAATTATGCATCTGATATGTATAGGTATAGCTGTCAGTCTAAATTCATCATCAATATTCACTCTATAAAGTTGGTTATGGAAACCAGTACCAGAATTGAATAGCTGAGAGAAATTCATGAAGCACATTTATATTAAGTGCTTGGAGGCAGAGTAATAAAGTAACTTCTTAAGACTGTCTGTTTTATAACTGTGTGTAAACAAAAAATCCATGATCAGTGATCACGTCACACACCAAGTACTCACAGATCCATCTGTTGGGTTGATAGTGTCGTAAGTCTTCCCATCATCAGCATCTGTGAACTGTCCATTTATGAAACACTGATATGGCATTTTTACTGTCATTTCATTTACCTCCTTTGAAATCTAAGAGAGAGAATTACAGTAATAGGTGCAATGAATTTCTGTGCTCATGCATTTGATACCAAATAGCAATAAACAAGCTTATACACCAGTGTAGAAAGAGAGGCTAAGCTGATGGGATTCCAGTCCTCACTGTCCAGAAGAGACAAGTGTATATAATACTTGGGCCTCATGATGCTCAGATTAGCCACTGAGGTAGGAGATTAGCATCTTCATGATCAAAGCGCTCTAGACTGGGCTTTATAAAGATCTGATTTTCTTCCTCACACAGATGAAAGACAACTCAGAAGACCTCCGGGTAATGGAAACACCACCATCTAGTGGTAACACCTATAGACTGCAGCCATTGCTTTCATTTAAAGCCTTAAAACTGCCTTTGTTGAAAGGTTTCCTTTTGCCTTTTAAGTGTTCTTTCCTGTGTCCTTCCCCATTTTCACTTTCTCTCTCTTATATATGTGTTGCTTAAACTGTGCTCGCTACTATCAGCTAGCAAGTGAATTTAGGTTAGTCCATTCACCTCTATAAACCTCAGTTTTTTCAACAATAAACTTTCATACAGTTATTGTGAGAAGTAACTAAAATGACATACGTGAAAGAGCATTATTGGCATAAAATTCCATATCAATGAAAGATAATCTAAAAGGGAAATTTAATGAATTAAGAAATTATTCTATATAGAGAAGTCAATAATGTTTAGAAAAGAAAAAAGCAGCAAGAGGGTATCTCGCCTTAACCCATACCAACTACTCATGTCCCATGATATATTTCTATTTGTTTACATATGATATAATGAAGGAAACGATCTGAATTGATGTGTTCAGTCCCTGCGTATAGTCCAGTTTTCCAAATTCATCATTCTGGAAATATGCTAAATGTCTTACATATATTATCTAATTTGATTCTCTCAGCAATCCTATGAGTTGGATGTTATTATTGTTCCATTTAACATATGAGGAAACTGAGGCTTAGAGAAATTAAGTAAATTGGCAAAGGTCACATGGCTAACAAGCAATGAATGTTACATGGATTCAAATTTAGGATGGTCTTACTCCAAAATTTATATTCTTAACCAGAGGATGCTAAACGGTTTTCCAAACTCACCTAACTCAAAAAGAAAAAAATGGATAAGAAGCACTTCTGGAATAGTATATTAAGGACCTCTGAAAATCTGATCCTTCATAAAAGAAATAAGAACACTAGAAAATATTGTCAAAATCATTTTTTCAGTATTCTGGAAATTAATCAAAGGCTTGCAAGAATCCATTTATTCAAGTAAGAACAGTGAGCTTTGTGGCATGTTAATTTATCCTATTCCCATCTCTCTTGACAGCTCTGCAGTAACTTGAAAAGCAACATCCTTGCAACGATGGTAGCTGTGAAAACCTGCAGCCTATTAGCCACTGGAGGGGGAGATGGGTCTGAAACTCTCCAAAAGCCTTATCCCCAGAAAGTTATTACTATTTGACCTGGTAGCTCCCTGAAAAGCTCCATTTTGGGGGCTTGTCTTAATTTGAGCTGAGTCAGAGCTAGCTATATACAAACAGCTCTATCTCTAGAGCGTTTGTCCAAAAGAGTCAGTGGCAATTGTATAACACTGCAACTGCCCGAGGCAGTAATGCCAACTGGGGCTAACAAATAGATGGCTAAAGACCTCAGAAGGAAAAATGGGCATGAGACATCCATAGGAAGCTTTAGGAAGATCTGACATATTCCTGGGAATCTAGAAGGCCAATCTGGTGCAAGACTTGTGCATGTGCCCAGGAAAGATCTTGGAAAGCCCTAATCTCTTACCTTCTGGCTGACCTGAGATTCTGTGCAAGCAGGAAGAAGGTGAAGACTAAGACAGTGTTGTAAGCTGCCTGCTGGAGGTTTAAAGGTATACCTGAACATTCAGAGTCCCTCACTAAAAGCTGGGAGACTTTCTCGTTCAAGGAATTTGAAGAAATCTATGTCTAATCATTAGCTGACCACTAAGTGAACCAAGCAGAGACTTAGGTAGTGGAAAACAACAAAGAACACAGGCTTTGCAGAATTAGTTCAGGAAAGTCACTAAACAAACAAAAAGCAACAACAACAACCAGCAATGACAATCCGTGAGGACGTAGCTGGGGTCTGATTTCCAGAGTTACCACATTCTATTATTTAAAATAGCTCACAGTGGGAAAAAAAGTGACAATGAATATATGTATGTTCATGCATAACTGAAAAATTGGGCTCTACACTGGAATTTGAACAACACTTGTAAAATGACTATAACTCAATTAAAAAATGTTAAAATAAAATAAAATGTCCAGTTTTCAACAAAAGATTGTAAGATATGTAAAGAAAAGGGAAAGAATGCTATATACACAGCAGAGGGAAGAGCAGTCAATAGAAATCATCCATGAAGAAGTCTAGACGTTGACTTTATTAGACAAAAGTTTTTATAAGTAGATGCAAAGAACTAAAGGAAACTATGTCTAAAGAATTAAAGGAAAGTAAGAGAACAATGTCTCACCAAATAGAGAATATCAATAAAGAGATAAGAATTATAAAAAAAAGAACTAAATAGAAATTCTGAAGTTGAAAAGTACAATAAGTGAAATTTTAAAAGTCACTAGAGGGGCTCAACAGTAGGTTCAAGCAGGCAGAAGAAAGAATAGGAAGGAAAGGAATTTTAAAAATGAATAGAGCCTCAGAAGTCTGTAGGACACCATCAACGTACCAATACATGCACAATGAGAGGATGGGTGAAAAGGGCAGAAAGAATATTTGAAGAAATAATGGCTGAAATGTCCCAAATTTGATGAAAAACATTAATCTTCACATCCAAGAAGCTCAATAAACTCCAAGTAGAAAAATCTCAAAGAGATCCATTCTAGACACATCGTAATAAAATAGTCAAAAGACAAAGACAAAGAGGGAATCTTGAAAGCAGCAAGGGAGAAGCAACTCATCACATAAAAGGGAGCCTCAATAAAAAATTAACAGAGGACTCATCCTCAGAAACCATGGAGGCCAGAAAGTAATAGGATGACATATCCAAACGTGCTGCAAGAAAAAGACTGACAACCCAAAATTCCATATACAGCAAAAATATCTTTCAAGAACAAAAAATAAATTGTCATTCCCAAATGAACAAAAACTGAGATAACTCACTGCTAGCACATTGCCCTTCAGAAGGACTAAGTGGTGTCCTTCAGGCAGAAATGAAAGGACACTAAACATAACTTGAATCTGCATGAAGAAATAAAGAACACTACAAAGGTAAATACAAAAGTCAGGATAAATGTACTTTTATTTTTAAACCCTTTTCTTATCTGATTAAAAAGACAACTGCATAAAGCAATAATTATAAAACTGTTTTGATGGGTTTATAATGTATAAAGGTGTATTTATATGACAATAATTGCACAAATAAGGGGGTAGGGAGCAGAGCTATACTGTAGCAAAGTTTTTCTACACTATTGTTATTAATTTGGTATTAATCTGAGCTAGAATGTTTTAAGAAAAATGTCTATTGCAATCCTCAAGGCAACTACTAAGAAAATAACTAAAAATATATAGCAAAACAAAGAAAAGCTTAAGCTACTAGCATACTAGCCAATATCCATTTAACAAAAAAGAAAACAGTAAAGGAGTAACAGAAGAGCAAAAAAGGCATAAAACAAGCATATAGAGCCATAAACGGCAAAAGGACAAATAGATAAGTTAGACAATCAAATTTTTAAACTTTTGTATGTTAAAGTACACTATCAAAACAGTGAAAAGAAAACTCACAGAATGGGGAAAATATCTACAAATAATATATCTGGCTAGCGTCTAGTATCCAAAATATAAAGAGGCCTCAAACAACTCAAAAATTAAAAACACAAATATCCCAACTAAACAAAAGGCAAAGAAGATATGCAAATGGCCAATAAGCACATAAAAAGATGTTCATCATTAGTCATTAGGGAAATGTAAATCAAAACCACAATGAGATACCACTTCACACCCACTAGGACAGCTGAAATAGAAAAGACAGATAATAGCACATGTTGGTGATGACATGGAGTAATTAGAAGCTTCTTACATTGCTAGTGGCATTGCAAAATGGTGTAGTCACTTTGGAAAACAGTTTGGTAATTCCTCAACAAGTTAAACATAGAGTTACCTTATGACTCATCAATTTCACTTCTAGATATTTACCCAAGAGCACTGAGACCATGTGTTCACACAAAAACTTACACGTGGATTTTCAAAGGAGCATTATTTATAATAGCCAAAAAGTGGAAACAACCCAAGTGTACATCAACTGAGGAATGGATAAACAAAATGTGGTTTATCCACACAATGGAATATTATTTGGCTGGAAAAATGAATGAAGTGACAATATTCAATACAACATGGATGAACTTTGAACACATTATATTAAGTGAAAGAAATCAGACACAAAAGTCCACTTATTGTATAATTTCATCTATACAATGCATAAATTCACTCTAGAATAGGCAAATCCATACAAACAGAAAGAAAATTACCAGTTTCCAGGGGCCAGGGCCCAGGAGAGGAGAGCAGAGAATGACTGCCAATGGATACAGGGTCTCTTTTCGGGTGATGATAGAACTGTTCTATAATCAGACAGTGGTGATGGTTGCACAACTCGGTGAACATACTAAAAACCACTGAATTGTGCTTTTCAAAAAGGTAAAATGTATGATATCTGAATTATAATCTCAATTAAACTGTCATTTTATTTTATTTATTTTAATTTGGGGGGGGCGGTAATTAGGTTTATCTATTTATTTATTACTTTTGGTGGAGTTATTGGGGATTGAACCCAGGACCTCGTGCATGCTAGGCATGCTCTACCACTGAGCTATACCCTCTGCGTAAACTGTCATTTTAAAAAAGCTATACATGTGAAAATAAACGGATGAAAGCCACAGCATTCTTTTAGAGCTTGTGGGTCTTAATAGTTTAGATTCTCAATGACGTGGACAGGCTTACATAATCCACTACTAGCTCCGCTTCTTGATCTTCTCCTCTCAGTTTCCTCACGACTTTTTGGATGAAGTCTTCAAACTTGGTGGCCATATAAACATCTTCATTCTGTAACTGAAGCCCTCCACATTTCTGCCTGATCTCTTCAACTAGCCTGAAAGGAAGAACCAGCTCATGTAACTTACATTTTTTAAAGAGTTTAGGGGGACTGTAGTATAACATTTAAGTTGCTTTGAAGTAAGACATATGTCCCATGCATATTTATGTCCTATGAGCTCTTCTACGATAATAATCAGAGAAATTGATAAGATTGGGAGAAAAAAATTTTATAAGCTGTCTTGCAGGACAGTGGCAATCTCTTTAAAACTTTATACATGACTAGAAATACAAGAAATCAAGGCAAAGGTATTTTAATTACTTGCAAGCAAGATGATAAAGGGCACATAAAATTAGTTTCTTTCCTTTCAAATGTACTCAAGGAATAAGATATAAAGGAAATTTCTGAACTGTGAAGATTATGAGAAACAAAAGTTATATTGTAGAATATCTCCTCTAGATCTCGTGTAAGAATAAAACTAACATTTGTTTGTACTACATGGCTAAGATAGGTATTAACTAGAACCATGGAGTAGGTTAATATAATTTGTAAAGTCCTTTCCAAGCCTTTGATTTTTCACTGTTAATTTTTCAATTTACAGCTGTAACCTTGACATTTCTTGAATAGCAGTGGTGTACTAGACACAGTGTTGAAAGCCTGCTACAGTCATTTATCCTCTAAAAGAGATGAGGTGCCTTGGTAGTTCAAGATAATAGTATCAGATGATTTTGGTAAATCAGACACTCAAACAGGATATGGGTAATTCCTACAGAAGCATTTTGCTAAGTGAAAAAAAAAAAGTACTAAAAGTCCAATGCTAAAATCTTTAGTTGGGCAAATTAGAAGTTTCTAGGAACTCATAAATCATAACAGAAATCTGTAACTTGAGGAACCAAAACTCTTAACTTCTGATAATGATATTTGCTCTTGAGAGGATTATTTTTGATCACTGGAATAAAAAGGATCCATGAATGAAGGGATTTTTTCTTGTTCATGACAGTATCCCCAGTGCAAAAAACTGTTCCTGATACGTCATAAATGTTCAATAAATTTTGTTTAAAAACAAAGTGAATAAATGAATAAACACAGTATTCATCAAGAACACTCACTGTCAGCATGAAGGACTGTCAAGAGGAGTTTACCTTGTTAAATTAGTGACTGGCCATTGTGTGGCCCTCAAAGAAAAAGCACCTGTGCAAGACCCCCCACTTTTAGGTCCTGGTCCACTCAGTATAGAGGGGGGCTTTCCAGTGCTCCAGACCTTCCATCTTGTTGTAAACCTCTGGAGAGAAATTCTGACTCTAGGGTGATTGTTCTTAATCTTGCAAGTAGCCTGACAGTCCTCATTCTAGGCATATCACACTGGGTCACTTGGGGAGATACGAAAACAAGATTTAGGGTAAATAATCAATGACAGGTATCCTTTTGGATGAAACTATATAGGAAAATCTCTACTGACATTCTCACCCAGAACTTCTCAATTCCAATGTCATACTGGAGGAAAATCAGCTAAGAAATATGAAGATAGATGTTTAAAAGAAACAATTAGAAGTGTTTTTCTAAGTATATTGGAAATATAAAAACAACACTTGGTTAGCAACAAAGAGAAGGGAACAGATACATGTATTTAACCATGGAAACAAACAAACCAAAAAAGATGAAGAAATGAGAAATATCGTAGATGGGTAGGATAGAGTGATTACATCCAGTACAAAGGATATGAGTTTGATTTTCAAAGTTGAAGTCAAAAATCCCTGGTGGAGGGGTGTAAATCACTAAGGTGGTGATTCAGAAATCGATGTGTTGTAATTTCACACAACACTGTAAAATGACTATAACTCAATTAAAAAATGTTAAAAAAAAGAAAGAAATTGACACATTGTAAATTGACTATAAATACATACATTCATACATGCATACATACGTACATACATACATAAGATGGTGATTTTACCTGACAACATCCATTGAGCGTGCTCCAGATTTAAAGAAGTCTGTTGAGTCTTCAATAACAGGAACATTGCTTAAAATTCCAGCCCAGATGACCTACACAAGGGAAATTTTATGGGGGAAGTGCCATGTAGAACACTGTGGCAGAGACTCGCTAGCTTCTTACCAAACCCACTTTTTTACGTGGCTTGACTACATTTCTCAGGATCTCTTGAAGTTAGGTGCAGCCGTGTGACTGACTTCTACCCAGTGAATACGAGTATAAGTAATCTGTCCTCCCAATCTTGGCCCATGAAAAAGCTCCCTCACACAATTCTCTGTGTTCTTGTGCCTTTCTTGGCTGTTGGAATGAAGATGAACCCCAGGGTGACCCTGAAGATAGTAGAGCCTGGGTCCCTGTGTGACTCCACCTCTAATCCTCCTGTTCCAGTTTCACCCCTAACTCCCATGCCAACCTAGAACCACCTTGGATTATTTATGCAAGTGAAAAATAAATTTGTGTATAAATTTAGGCATTGACTTATTTTTGCAGCTAATACAAAGAAAAAGGATTAATGGTACCAGTTACAAAAATGGTTATGTTTTCCATGGTAAAAAGTACTATTAAGAACTTCACGTATTTACCTTGATGATCTCCGCCACCTTCACCTCTTCAGCTGTTAGTTCTACCACTGATGTCTCACCCGCTGAAAAGTACTGAGATGCAGGAATCATTTTTCCATCTTCAAACTGCAGATTTCTCACTATCAGCTATAAGATAACAAAACAAGCAGAAGAAATGAGTATTAGGACAGTTCAAAAGTGAGGTTGGTGAGAGAAGGAGTGCCATACAGGTATGAGGACCAGCTTATTCAGCAAATACAAGAATATGAATTAAAAGCACTCACCATTATGTGTAAAAGGACTGAGATGGTATTTCAACAGTGGCAGCAGAAAGGAGAAGGTTAAGTCTAGGAGCAGATACATCTCAAAATGGATGATAAGTCCCTCCCAAAACTGACATTCAGATGTAGGTACTGGGATCTAAAGCCTACTATAACTACCACCACCACCACCAGTGCTACCATAGTACTGCCGTCATCTGAACACTTAATATGTCACTTGCATGGTGCTCAGTATGTATGTGCTGCAGTATCATATTCACACTCTTAAGTCCTGATGGAGGCAGATGCCATTATTACCCCCATCTTACTGATGAGGAAATGGAGGCTCAATGAGGTTAAGTAATTTGCCCACATGGCTAATAAATAAGTAACAGAGCTGGGGTTACAACCCAGAACCAGCTGGACTCTGAAGCCTACAATCTTAATAAATGATCTGTCCTATAAGCCACCAGAAAGTATCTGTGAGTTGCAAATTCCCTTTTGCTTTCTTCACTGGGCATCTACCCAAGAGCCTACTGAGGTCCAGAGTCCACACTCCCAAGCACAGGCGGTGTGGGTGGGCATCTGTCTGGTGAGGCGAAGGGAGGAGCATCTGAAGAGGGTAACATCATTTGATCCTCCCAGACTAACAGTGGGAAGGCAGCCAGATGAGATTACTCTCTCTGTTTTACAGAAAACTGAACTCAGAGGGGAAAAGCATCCTGCCAAAGACCTGTAAGTGGCAGAGCAGAGATGCACATCCTGTTTCCTGACTAAACTCCAAGCTCTTCCTACCATATCACAAAGCAAACTGTGCAGGTCTGTGGGGCCCACCCTGAGAAGTCTTATTCTCATCAAGGAACACAGAGCCAGTTCATCTCCAGGGAGAAATGGGGCAAAGACATCTTGAGCCTCCCATGTCCCACTGCAAAGCCAGATTACCCTGTGACAACTAGTCCCTCAATAGCTTGGGTTATCGAAGGAAACCAAAAAAGTTACTTTATAGGTAATCATATTGAACACTCACTGCTTTTCCATCGTTACCAAAAAGAACAAGTCCTTTTTTGGTAACAAGACCAGGCTTCTTGGCACCTTTAATTTCCAGTGGTTCTCCAGGGGGCACGGAGCTATTCAGTAGTGATGAGCCATAGAAAGTTACCATCTAATAAAGAGATCAAACCCAGATTGTGAAATGAGGAAGTGAAAGCTGTTTATAAGGGTGTGTGCAAGTAGCACACTCTGCAAAAAAGCTGAAGTTGGAATTTCCATTTATGATAAAATTTGGACCCCTCATGTAAGAGACTATACCCCATATCTATAGAGACAACATAAAGCAAGAGAGAGTTTGGGAATGTGTGACTGAGGAGTTTAAGAAATGCCCCACATCCAGGCGACATAAGGGTACATTTATTGCTTATTCACATTGACACAAAGGTTAATGAGATAAAAGCTCTCTCAGAGTTGGCAGCCTGAAGGTAGGGTTTATGGGGGAGTAAAGGTGTCGGTGGGGGGTCAGAGAGGGCAGATACAGAGTAGTAAATAGACTATTACAATGCAGTGGGGTGCGTGATAGGAAGTCCAGGGTGCTCTGTGGATCAGTTCATGGACACAGAACTGGATCCAGACTATAACCAAGAGAACTTGACACTAACTGATTTCTTATTATAAGTTATTATTATAATTCCATGGCCATTAGCTATCATTTATTGAGCACTATAACAGTTAATATCATTGAATATATATTCTATGCCAAGGGCTAAGTAGTAAAATGAATGAACATATATTAACTCATTTCATCTTCACAACAATCCACAACTTATAACAGAGGCACTGTTAGTTTCATTCTACAATAAGGCAATCAAGGCACCCAATGGTGTAACCTGCCCAAGGTTACAAGCAGAGAGTGGCAGAGCCAGAATTTTAATGAAAACATTCTAGTTTCAGATCCCACACTCTTAACCACCACACTTAACTTGCTCCCTTGGTCCTTCATTGATCCCACATATTTTTATTGACACCTAATATGCATGAAGCACTCTGCTTAAGTGCTGAGCTAATCAAGACAATAATATGATGCCCTTGCCCCTAAGGGATTCATAGTCTACTGGGGGAAGCAGACGTAAGTGATGATCACAATATATACTATGCTGTGTCAGAGGTAGGCAGGGCGTTGTTGGAACAGATGGGAGTGATGCCCAGGCTGAGAGTGGGAGGTCAGGAGACTTCATAGCAGAGGTGAAAGCTAGAACCTGAGTTGAGTGGAGACTCCCCAGGGATTAGAAGGCTTTGCCTGCCCCTGCCCACCGCCCCTGCCTCACCTCTCCCCACGCCTCTCACACCTGCTCCTCACACCTGAGGCTCCAGCTTCACTGAACTCTACTTCAAGTCCCTGTCTGGGTAACACACCCTCCTACCTCTGGGTCTTTAACTCTTCATCTCATTCTCTACCTGTTGACCTCTTCTTAAAGTATGAGCAAAATAGTCAGCTTTTCTAGGAAGCCTTTCCTAAGACACCTGAGTCTGGACCTCAGTTACAGTATCTGTCTTACTGCATTGTATTTACTCACTTCTCTGCTTTCTCCATAAAACTGCAGTCCCCCTGAGGGCAGAGGCTGTGCCAAGCACCTGCTTCACACCAAATGCTCATTATGTGCTGAGTAAAGACGGGGGTGTTTTCTTTTAGCTGGTCACATACCTAGAACACAGACCCTCCTCACAGCCAAGGGAGGAACTAGAGTAAGTCCAGCCTTATATACCCTCTTACAAAGGTCATATGCAAAAAAAAAAAAAAAAAAAATTGGTCCCTAGAACTTACCTGTCCATTGATCTCCGTCCAAGCTCCAGGGACTTTATCATGACCTCGAATCCAGTTATGCAAAACTTCAGCAGGCTGATCCCAAGAAATCTAGGAATGCACAAAGCACAGGTTGAATTTCCCAATGCTGCAAGTGTCAAAGGCAACAGAAACATCTCTCTTCATCAGTGGCAGAGGTAGGAATGGGGCATTCTGGCTTGGAGCTCTACCTTTTGGTGAGGAAATGTACACTGGGAACTGCTTAAAGGTAGAAGAAAATGAACTTTGAATTGTGTTATTGAGTTGCTGTAAATACCTCAGCATCTTCCTTTCTCCGGATACCTTCATACGTTGCCCCTTCTTCTGGCTGGGGAATACGAGGAGCTTTTCCATCGGCTATGAGTTGTACAGCTTCTACCTAAAGCCCAAAATATTACCTGCATTAAAGCCCAGTGGTCATCAATTGCATGGACTGTTTCACTGAAGTTTCTGTTTAACAGAATTACTACATATAAATCTGTCCAGAGTCAGACTTTGGTAATAACTACCATTTTTTTTGATCCATAATTGCACCAGGTAGTGTGGTTAGCTACTTTATGTAAAATATCCTTTGCAACATCACACCAGTCCTACAAGGTGGATATTATTAGTGCTGATTTCCAGATGAGGAAACTGAGACTTGGAAAAAAGCCTCAAGCAACTGGTTTGAAAAAAAGGCAACTCACTCCAGATCACAGTGTTAGCTTGTAGGAGTCAGAAGCAGGATATGCATCCAGGTCTATCTACTGCCAATACCCAGCCTGTACTTTTGAAGATGACTCCCTTATTTAAACAAATTTCAATCCCCCCTTTCAAATTTCAATGGGTATTTCAGGAATATAATTGTAAAATAAGTCATTGTGGGTTATTTCCACTCATTATGATGATTCTAGAAAGTGATACATTGTTATATTTAAGGAATTCAACTGGTTTTCCAGCTTAGGACACCTGGAATTAAAACAAAAGTTAAAATCTGTCCATGAGTTTGATTGCCTTTGGGATAGATGTGTCCTATATCCCCTTCCGTGCCATATTTATGTTTACCTTAAGTTGAGAGACTCTCTCCTTCACTGGAAGACCTATGTGAGCTCAAGTTCTCAGATTTCTAAGTACTCACAGCTGCTGACCAACCTGCCTGAGAGCTCATGGAGGGAGCCACCTGGGAACAGGTCCAGGGTTACAGCTCATTCATTCCACCCACTTTGGGTATAACAGCACCAGATACAAGCTCCAGGATTGAGCTAATGCTACCAAACACACCAAGTACTATTTTGATTATAATTATCATTTTGAGTACCTGTGTGCTAGATGCTTTACACAAATGTCATTTGATTTTCACAACCACCCTCTAAGTCAGGCAGTATTATCCACATTTTATAGATGAGGAAACCAAGGCTAAAGAAGCTAAGTAACTTGACTATTATCACACAACAAGTAAGTGGTAGAGTGAGAAATCTGGTGCCTTTCTGACCAAAACCCTTTCTCTTAATCATTAAATGATACAAGCAAAGCACTGTTCTCCTTTCCTAAATCAATGGCTGCTGCTTTATGCCATCTTCTTGTCCATCTCTGTGTTGAACCTCTACCATATCAAACTCTGAAAGACATTAAATAACACTGAAATTGCCTTTCAATGTTTTACAATCTATTTTTACTTCATAGTATACATGCTTTGAGCTTTTTATCCAGAGCATATCTGAATAAATAAAGCAATGCCAAATTTCACCCTGTCCAATAGACTGATTTCAAATACTTCTGAAGGAAGTCCAAATTATATACCAACATTTCTTAAGATTCTGTACACTTCTTTACAATGAGTCATTATAAACAAAGTTGGAGATTCAAATATTTGGTAAAATAAATGAAGAAGTTTGATTGCTACTTTTTGTATCTAATCACTGCTCTCAGAAGATCAAGGCAGCTTCCATAGACTAAGAAATTCTAAAGGTCAGATTTCTACCCTAAATATACCATCCTACTGGAAAATGTAAAATCTAATTTTGTTTTTCAGTTTTATATTTTTAATAAAAATTCATATAAGCAAATTCTCAATACATGAAAAATATTGCCAAAACTTCAAAGGTTTACTAAATTCTTTTTGATGGCATAAATATACTGACCATGGCCTTGATTCCTTCAGGAAAAAGAAATCGGTTATAAAGTGCATCCACTGTATCATTGGGTTCAACATCACATGACTTCTGAAGAAGAATAGGTCCTGTGTCTAAACCATCATCAGCCCAGAAAACAGAAAACCCAGCTTTCTTATCTCCCATGATTAGGGTCCTGTGAAAAGAAGAGTTTCAACTTAAAGCACTGGTTAACTGTATTGTAAGATGATGAATTAGTGACATTAAAGTATGAAGTAGTTACAATGGGAAGTAGAACGTCAATGAAGCTACCATGAGGAACTGCAGTAGAGCTGGAAGGCGACAGCAGTCATGAGAAGCAGAACTTAATGGTACTGCAGTTTTATACACCCTCATGTCTATAGTCTTGTTAACACATACTAATGACTCGTAGTCTACTCAAAAAGGCATTAGAGTCCACCATTGCTACCACTCACTGACTCCCAGGTGTCAGCTTTCTATGGCAGCATCAAGTAATTTTGCCCACCAGGGTCCAATTCCTATATCATACCTGACCCTCTATTAGGCAGAATAAGATAATGAAAGATAAAACAGAGGATGATCAGTGCAATGTGAAGAGGAGAACTGATTATTAATTTAGGTTGTGTAATTCAGGTATAAGCATCACTTAGAGCCAGAATTAATTCTAGATTGTCTATAAATTGTAGTAAAAGATGGCTGATCAATTCAACTATTTGTATTATGTGTTCTAAAAAATTTAGCCTAAGAGGAAATGCTGGCCCCACAAACCTTATGATACAACAAACCAGATATGTGGAAATACATACACACATACACACACACACACACACACACACACACACACACATAAAAGCATATCACAGCACTATTTACAACAGCCAAGACATGGAAGCAACCTAAATGTCCATGAACCCATGAACAGATGACTGGATAAGGAAGCTGTGGTACAAACATACAATGGAATACTACTTGGCTATAAAAAAGGATGAAATAATGCCATTTTTAGCAAAATGGATGGACCTGGAGATTATCATACTAAGCAAAGTTAAGCCAGAAAGAGAAAGAAAAGTACCATATGATATTACTTGTAAGTGGAATCTATAAAGAAGACACAGATGAACTTATTTACAAAACAGAAACAGACTCACAGACACAGAAAGCAAATTTACGGTTACCAGGAGGGACAGGGGGAGATGGAAGGATAAATTGGGAGTTCAGGATTTGCAGATACTAACTACTATATCTGATTAAACAGCAAGGCCTACTGTATAGCACAGGGAACTCCATTCAATACCTCGTAATAACATATAACGAAAAAGAACATGAAAAGGAATATATATGTGTGTGTAACTGAATCATTATGCTATACACCATAAATTAACACAACATTGTAAACCAACTATACTTCAATAAAAAAAGAATATAAATTAATTAATACCAAAGGGGGGCATATCAGAGAGCAGGCTAATATAGACAGAGTATAATCTAGTATGTCAGTCATGCTCTCAGTCTAAGTCATTTTTACCTTTCTGAGCTAATCAAGCAAGACCTAAATCAATCAATCTACCACTCTTCAGAAATATTGAGGAATTAATTGGCACTGTGTTAACAAGAGCTTTGACAATATTCATATACTTTGACTCAATGACTCTGCATGTGGAAGCAATACAAAACAAGAAAAAAATACATGTTTCAGTACAAAGATATTCATTACAGCACCATTCACAAGAACAAAAAAGAAATCAATTCATGTAATCAATCTTTAAGTACAATGAAATGTTTTTCACCACATTTAAACTAAGCGTAGATTTTCTGCTATCTGATAACTTGAAACCAAGAGATATCAGGGTGATGTTAGGTAGAGGAGAGAAGACAGACAAAGTGGGAAAGGCCCACCTTGACCCACAGCATAGTGTACCTTTGGTACTGGGCTCCTACAGTGTACCAGGCATTGTTCTTGATATTGGGACATAGAGCAGTAAAAATGTTAGACCATAGTCCTTTCTTCCCTTAAGAAGTTTAACACTGAATGGGGGAAGACAGACAGAGAGAAAGATAATTTCAGATAATTCAGCATTTCCTGAAATGTACTTGAGTTCCATAGCCAAATAAGTTTGGGAATACTTTGTACTCAGATTCCCTCTTGGAGATTATGATGCTCACATTAAAGCATATGTTAAAATTTCAAGAAGTTCCGGGATAAAGAAATCCAGCGTTAACCTAACTTCTGACCACAGGATCTTTGCTTGCTCAATACCTAGTTATATCCAGTGGAGCCAATACTCCATAGACTATTCTTGGGAAATGCTGTTCTGGCTTATACAGTACCTCTAGATCACAGGGGAGTTCCTGCAATAGTAGCAATCAATCAGGACTTCACAATTATTCAAGTATACCCAGCTCCTTGATCACCTAGGTAAGAAACAGAACGATTACAGGCAATAGAAATAGGCCCATCTTGGTTATTAAAAAAAATCTTACCAGTTGATAGCAGAGGCTCCTCTGTGCCTCGGAAGGATAGACGGGTGATAAATGATGGAACCATGCTTTGGGCTGTCAATTACATCCATGGGGATGAACTGTGTGCAGAAGGGAAGCACGTTTAGCTCTGCACCCACAGATCTGTAGGCCTCTGCCACCTCCTTTATGGTCTTGCCCTTGACTCTCCATCTTGGGAACTTGAACACAGGGGTCCCATTTTTCTCTGCAGCCAAAGCTGAGCATGAAAGAGAAGATTATTTTCATCAAAAAAGTTTTAGCTATAATTTATATTACTATGAATTCACATACCGTAATTTCATGAAACATTTACAAATAAAACATGATGAAGAACAATTTAGATTCTGATCAGGATTTGACCTGTTACAATGTTATCCAGATCCATCCACTCTTACAATGTGATTTTTTAACCTAAATATTTAAGGCATAATATGTTTGAACTTCAAAGTTTGTGGCTAGACAACATTTTGAGATTTTAACTGAAGCCACTTCTCTTATAGATCAAAAATTGTACATTTACTACTGATACAGCCATTTAGAAAACTTAGAAAACATTTTAAGATTTGAAATCAAGTGCCAAAACATCACCACCCAGATCAGACACAGGATGGAAAACCCTGAGTCCCTTCCAAAGCCCATTTCCTGGAAGACCTTTTATCACAGGGTAGATTGTCAACTGGAACAGTTCTCCCTGCCAAACAGGCAGATCCAAAAAGATAAATGGAGAAAGTCATTGACCTGAGCTTGAGCCTGTCTAGTTCCCTCTCCTAGACTTGCCAATCAGATAAGTCAGTGGAGGAGAGAGGCCAAGAATGGAGAATACATGCTCCCACAAGGGTTTTGCCATACTGAAGCCAATACAAAGCTCTTTGCTCAGGAAAATGTTGTCCCTTCTGAAAAGAATGACCCCATTCTACCTCTGTGTGAAATGTAATGGCCCTCCAAAGCACAGACAGCACAAGCTCATTTTTTTTCCATAATAAAGTATCATCTTTACTAACTACATCCCTTACATGTATTGCTGCATACATATATTTATTGTCTATCAGTAACACAAAGAAACAAAGGCAATATCCAGAAGCCTTACCTAAGGCTTTTTACCTGCATGTTTTGGTAACATTCACTGACACAACATTCAGGAGGGCATGATGCCTCCACCACAAAGCCTAAATTCCAAAGCCTAATAAGTCCCAAAAGGACTCTGGCATTCAAGGTAATGCCTTGGTCGATGCATTTGTAAGAATTTGAGAGACCAGTATAATAATGTCCACAAAATGTAAATGTTCCTAAAATGTTGAACAAACTGTGAACAACTCAAATGACAGATGATAGGAAAATGGGTAAATGATGATTTTTAAAAATGTGGTGAAACTGAGTGAAACTTGTGAAAGATTAGACTGGGACAGAAAAATCGGGTGGAAGAGACTTATAAGTCTTCTTTTAAGAAATCTGCTCCACTGAGAAAGGCCTGACGCATCCAGGTGTTGTCCTCCCACACTGATCTTTGACTGCCCCAGGACTATTTTTGGCTGCTCTATTTGACCATTCTGACAACAAAAATAGTTAGCCACTGTCACTACTGATTCTTTTTATGAATCAGGTGCAGTGCTGAGCACTTTACATACATTATCTCATTTGATCCATGTGAGATGGGTACCACTGAACTAAGCTCAATGAGTTTAAGTAACTTGCCCAAGATCTCACAGCTATTAAGTGGCAGAGTTGGAATTAGTTTCATGATTCTAAAACATACACTGTTAACCAAATGCCTGGGACCAGGCACTAGGGAAAAGTTCATTTCCTAGGACATACTCTGAAAGGAGGTTTAAGAGTCACATGTTTGCAATTCTTCTGAAGGTCATGTATATGGTAGAGAATGCTACTTGTCCCCTTTCATCCTTTAGAAGGGATTTCTCTACTTCAGCTGAACACATGGCCACCCCAAATAAAATCTGTATTTCTTAGCTTGTTTTGCAAAGATTTGGCCAATGTCTAAGTTCTAGCCAACAAGATACAAGTGGGAGTAATATGTGCAACTTCTGGATTATGCCCTTAATTGAAGGCTTGCCCTCTGCTTCCCATCTTGCCCTTTCTGCTTGTTGGAATGCAGAGTTGATAGCTGGGGCTGCAGCAGTCACCTTGGACCAGGAGATGGAAGTCCAGTGTTCATAATGGCAAAACAACAAACAGAAGGAGCCTGCATTGTGATAACTATATGCTGCTACAATAGCTGGGATGGCCAACTCAGACTTGAGAAATGGATTTTTATCCTATTTAAGCTAATATTATTTGAAGTTCCCCTGATTCAATAGCCAATCTGATATCTCAAATGTAAGTCCTCCCAAACATCCCACACACAAAGTTGGTGGAAATAGATAATGATGAGACAGGTAATCCCAGCAACGGGAATCTGTCCTCTTCAGCCTTTGGAGCCAGGCATGAATTTATGAGGCAGCTTCCCTCAGAATTCCCCCGTTGAGATAACCTTTTTCTCAAACAAGGATAATTTCTAAATCAAGTGATTAAATTCATGTGCATATGTGCTCTTGGCCCAACTTTTTTTTAGCTTGACTCTTTTTTTTCTTCCAGTTTTACTAAGATATAATCAACATATAGCACTATGTAAGTTTAAGGTGTACAGTATAATGATTTGACCTACATACATCGTGAAATGATTATTACAATATGTTTAGTAAACATGTATCATCTCATATAGATACAAAACAAAAGAAAGAGAAAACAATTTTCTTCTTTGTGATGATAACTCAGGATTTACTCTCTTAACAATTTTTATAATATAACATATGGCTGCATTAATTATATTTATAATGTTGTACAGTACATCCCTAGTACTTACTTATCTTGTAACTGGAAGTTTGTACCTTCTGACAGCCTTCATCCAATTTCCCCAGTAACAAGAACTAGGATAAACCCCAGAGCTGCTTCCTCCAAGAAACAAAATGTAAACTTTTAGAGTTATCACAGATACTGTTTTCCAACCAATGTATTGCATCACACCAGTGATTTATAAAGACTCAAGTCGTAAGCCAAGATTTTTAGATGCTAGCTCTTATTCCTTACCTGCAGGCTGTTTCTGTCTCTGCTTTTTGCACTCTTTCTCAGCATAACAATAGTGGGCAAATCAGAACCACAGAGTGGGTTTGCTCTGAGGATGGCTATTGTCATTACCTACCTTAATAGCCACGCAGCCATGGCTATAATTGTCCTGAGATAAATGCGTTGTTTATTGACCCCATGTCAATTGCTATTATTGGGTGTGGACTCCCCTTAATTCCTATCAGCATCTCTGCATCAGACATTATTCTAGATGTCCCAAAGCACCTTTGAGCTATTTCACAAGAGTAATTCAGAAAAAACATATGCTTGGAAATTCCTTTGACGGACCTGGTGACTACAGTGAAAGTAAGTACAATAGAAGCCTGAAAATCTTTGTCTTCACAGAGAAGAGAGAATTCTTGAGTCTGTACCTACTATACAAATAGACTTGGCCTGAAAAGGCTTCCAGTAGGCAGAGTTCCTGATCCAACTGTTCCAAGATACACTCACCCAGTGGGTCAGCTTTTCCATCCTTATCTGGAACTGTGAATACTCCCACGACTCGGTGGCCCTCTTTGCAGAGCTGGCTGTAGACCTCCTGTCCAAACAGACTCTGACCAATAAGTGCCAACTTCAGCTTGTTTTTGAAATATACCTGGGAAACAATTCAATAGTGACAGGTGTTAGTGTGTAATGTACTATGTACCATGTTAACTTTCTCCAATGTGAATAATTCTGAACCTCAAAATGCATTTGGCTCTACATGTTTCAGATAAGGAACTGAGGCCTTCACATTTCAGGTAATTTAATCCTCACAACTATCCTGTTTTATTATCCCCCATTTTGTACCATTTTATGAATGAAGAAATATTTTGGAAATGTCAAGTATATCTCCAAGGTCATACTGTCAAAATAAGCAAGAGGTGGGATTTGAATCCGGGTCTGTCTGACTCCAAAGCCCACATATATACTTAAAAATAAAATGGGCCACCACCACTCAGCTCTTCCATGTCCTTTTCAGAACATTAACACTGATGCACAAAAACACAGTGGTTGTCAATAAATATAAATATCAAATAGATAAGAGTGGCACTGAAGGGGTTAAAAGTTTTTAAGGCCTGTCTTTAAGCAATTATGTCTTCTGTAAATTCTCCCAAGATGAAGCCTTTTCACAAAGCTTAAGGTAACATGTGGATGTGATGACTGTGAAGATGGTGATGAAGAGCCATCAGGTGAGGCAGGCTAGATGCAGGATCCTGGGTGTAGAGATGGTAATCAGAGGGTCATGACTGCCCATGTGCTTCCCGTTTTGGCAAAGGACCAACCCCAGCTCCCCAGAACTCTTTCCACCTTCTATTCCTCCATGTTAGAGTATGGCTTCACAGGATTTGGATTTAGAATATTTTTCCTTCAATCTAAATGGGATTAATTAATGTTCTAGAAAGTCATTCTAAAGTAGTAAAGCCTCACTGTTAAAATTTTACTCTAAGGAAACTTAATTTTCTCTTATTTCCCACACTATTAATGACATAGATAGCATCCCTTTTTAGGCATGAACTTAAAAGCATATGGGTTCACATCTTCCTTATAAGTGAGTTGATAATTAAGCAATTAAGGTTTTAGTTTAGAAATTCTTTTCCAGGCCCAGCTAAAGTTTCCATCCCCAAAGAGCCTACAGCATCTGTGTCTAACAGATTAACTCTAAGAACAGCACACCTGGCCTACAAATAATGCATAACTATTTCATTTCCTCTTAAAAAGTCAAAATGGTCTTTAAATATTCTATCTTCAGATCCTATAATTAATGCTGTTGCTTGAAATAGAACTGACATGTTTACAAATTACAAAATTTGGCTTTACCTCATGCCATTATTAATGCCACATATTTTAAGACTTCTAAAATATTACTCTAAAAACATACAAGAGCCAAGAGGATGAGTGGACTCAAATGTAACGTGCTCTCAGCTGTCATCTGGTTATTGGGAGTTCAGTTTCAGAGTCAATATTCCCCTAGAAACACAGTATTTACAGAAACCATGGCAGTATGTCTGGAAATTCTACATTCACTGAAACACTTTCTGAGCTTAGTGCTAAAACTAAAGCTACAAAGGTGAGTTTCTAACAGTGAGAACATTTCAGATTTTATGATTTTAAGTGTTTATAATGAGTTAGTATAATTCCAAAGAACTAGACTGGGATATTTTATCTCAGTCTTATTTCTTCAAGTATGGTCTGAGGACTGACTGTCCATGTTGGCAGAATCAGCTGGGAGGAAATGTTAAAAATGTGGTTTCCTGAGTCCTACCCCTAATCTACTGAGTCAGACTCTCAGCAAGCTGGCACTAAGTCAAAACCAAACGGGCAAGTTTCAATCCTGCTGCTGCACTTTATTAGTCCAGGAAGCTGCATTTTAACAAGCTGTCCACTGACGGACAGGCACACAAAAGTCAGAATCTCTGCTGTATGGAGTGTGTCCATTCTCTACAAAAAAAAATTCTGCCCTGGGGAGTCTGGGTCAGGTAGAAGTGGTGGAAGTAATAGTGAACATTTTAACAAGACCCTAGTATGTGCCAGGTATTTGATATAATGTTACTTCATTTTGACTGCCCAATTACTCCCAGAGACAGGCATTAAACAGCCATTTTACAGATGAAGAAAGTAAAGCATAGGTTAAAATACATCCTGGAGTCAAACAGTTACTATGTGGCAGCTCTGAGATTCTAACTCTAGTTCTTATTCCAGTACCATTGTTTTTCCATAGCACCAGCTGGGCGATCTTGAGCTGGGTCTCATCAGTTAAAATCTGAACAATAACAGTACCTATCTCATAAGGTTGCTATAAGGATTTAGTGGGATAAAGTACATAATGCATTAGTGCAGTGCATGGCAATAGTAAATGCTCAATAAATGTTCACTGTCATTATTCTACCACAAGTAATATCTTGGTAAATAAAAATGATGATAATGGAGTCTTCTTACTGGGAGTGTACCATAAGGCAGGCACTGGATTGAGCCTTTTTCACTAATTCAAAAAAAAGTATCAAATCCTTATTATGTCTTTAAGCCTCGCAGTGACTCATTTTACAAATGAGAAGACAAAGGGAAGTTAAGTAACCTGTTCACAGACAGGGCTAAAAAGAGGCAGAGGCAGGATTCAAACTCAGGTCGCACTTCAGAGGATGTGCTTTGTGGTTTTCCTATGTTGAAGATCCCTCTTCCCCTTTAAAAAAAAAAACATGGCAATCATTTGACAGGTCAACTATGGGAAACACTTCCATCAGACTTTCTAAGGGACTACCTTGGTGGTCCTGACATGCTAGACAGCACCATTCATTCGGGGGAGCGAGGCTGATGACCAGAGAACATCCTTTAAGGCACTATCGTTGCCTGTTATATTGGTGACAAAGAAGAGGGGGTTACATAAAATGACCCATAGCACTTATAAATCAGGGGGTACATGCTATTATCTTGGAGTTTTCTAGAGAGAACATTCTGCATTAGAAGAGTCTGTTGCAGGGAATCGAGTTTTTGCTTTTTAAACTATCAAATATTGCATTTCCAGCTATTCACATCCTGGTAAAATTCTTTGGAAAGCAAGTTAATATGAACTCTGATTATCTCTAAGGATTAAAAAAAAAATACACACAGTCTTCTAATGAAAACTCAAAGGCATAGTGCTAAGTGTCTCCCCTGATCCATAGCCCTTTTTTGAAGCAGGTGCTACCTAAATAGAACCATCTAAGCTTGATGTCAAACAAGGTCAAAGCTGTTCATATTAGGAACTGTGAGAAATGGCAGCTTTTCCAATGAGAAGTGGAAAGGAGAAAGAACCTTTCCACAAAAGAATAAAACAAAGTTAATTTTTCTGAGACAGCGAGATATCTAACACTTAGTGGAGCACTTGTCACGTGGTGCCCCTAACAGTGCCTGACAGCGTGCAAGATCTGTTCAACAAGCATGTTTGAACATCAGCCATGCTCTGGGCACAGTGCATGGCAGGGACTGCTAATCAGTGACCCGGTAAGAGTGTTGGCAAAAAAACTGTGGAAAGATTTTTAGGAGGCTTCACATTAGCAGACTGAATTTCTGACTTCTCTTTAAAAATCAGGAGGTTTGTCAATTAAATACTTCTTTCTACATCCATTTCTTCAAGAAAAAATGGAAACATTAATTCTATCAGGAAGTATTATAAACGAATTTTCCCCTTGGATGTTGCTACATTCTGAGAGTTTTTTTTTTTTTCATTCTTCATTCTGCTTTAATACCAAACTCAAAAGCACTGTGTGATTTTAAAAGTTTTTTTAAGAGGAAGGTGTAATTTACATACAATAAAACACACCACTTTCAGTGTATAATTCTGTGAGTTTGGACAAACACACAGTGATGTAACCACTGCTACAATCAAGATAAAGAACAGTTAGTTCCATCACCCCCCAAAACTCCCTCCTGCCCTCTTGCAGTCAACCCCTTTCCCTTCTCCTGTCCCTGATAGCCACTGATCTCTTTTTCTGTCACTATAGTTCTACTCTTTTGAAAATGTCAGACGAATGGACTCATATAATATGTAGCCCTTTGAATCTGTCTTTTTACACTTAGCATACATATTTGAGTTTCATCCATGTTGTTGTATGTATCAGTAGTTCATTTTTTTTGTTTGTTTGAGTAGGAGTCCAATGTACGGACAAATATACCACAGTTTGCTTATCCTGTCACCAGATGAAAGACATTTATATTGGTGATTATGAATAAAACATCCATAAACACCCATAAATAGGTATTTGTGTGAACATAAGTTTTCATTTCTCTTGGATAAATACTTATGAGGGAAATTGTTGAGTTATATGATGGTTTATGTTTAATCTTATAAAAAACTGTCAGTTTTCCAAAGAAGCTGTACCATTTTATGCTCTCATCAGCCATGTCTGATTTTGAACAGTACTACAGAACACAATCCAAAGGATGACTCTTCATTTTCTATGGAGTAAAATATCGCCAATTCTTATTACTCCATGTCTTCCTTTGGTCATTGAAAAACCTTTCTTCCCAGCCATATGTCACTGCTTCTACATGTATTCCCGGGGTAGTCTCTCAGGTCCTTGACCCCTGTCTGTGCCCAGTGCTTCTCCATGGGTGTTTTTGCTTATGCCATTTGACACCTGGGCTGTTCAGATTTTTATTATTAAAATCTTATGTAAACCCCATGATTGATATCTTTTCACCCTTCAGGAATCCCTTCTGCTCTCCAAAAAAAGGCAATTAAATGAAAGGTGTTGACAGAGGAGGCCAATAAAACAGGCAGGCACAAACCCCTTGCTCTCTGTGCCATTCAACCCAGATTCCCATGTGCCACGTGGCAGGAGAAAGCTAAGCAGGAGTCCAGAGCACTGCACAGGAGAGCAAGCAAAATCTCTACCATAGCAAGTCTCTTTTTCCTTATTTGAAAAAAAAGGTGAATACTCCCAAAATAACTAGAACTGACTGCATGGGATAAAGTGAATTCTCATTACTTGGGGCTGTCAGGGGAACAAAAGCTTTTCCACTTATGCTACTTTGGGCCAGTTTCTGATGCTACCCAAGACTTCTCTCTGCCTCCAAGTTTTTATATCTGGATGTGTACACATGCACATGTGACTCTGGCAGAGAAGACAAATCAAAAAAAGCAATTTCTTTTATAACAGGGCAAACATGCACTTCCTGAAAAAGTGATCATGTACATGGGATGGATTTTTTTTTCCCTTTCCTAAACAGCCTGGAGTCTGTTTCCTAAACAGCCTGGAATCTGCCTAGATGCAGGGAGGCATATCTCCCCAGACCCCCGAATGCTGAAGGCAGCCCACATGCAACGTGTCCTCTCTCCTTCCATTTCTGGAGAAGCTGATGCAATTCCAAGGCCCTGGGCTGGGCTAGGGCTCGGTTCTTGCGCCATAGTTTACAAATGTTCAAGGGTGGCTGCTTCTGCAGCGCCTGGTAATCCTAGAAATCTTGCTGCTTGCAGCTCAGGAATAATGAGTTTGCAGCCACAAAGTCGGAGTGCTATTATCTGAATGGGCCCTGCATGCCAGTCAGAGCGCTCACATGTCTCAGGCCGGACCCCGCTGACTTGATACGACTCTCCTCCAGGAGATGGTCTCGGTCCTGTATCTCGGCTCCATCTCATAATCAAGGATCTCAAGATTGAAATGAAAAAGGAAAGGAAGCCAACTCTGGCCCCCTTGCAAAGCGACTATCTCCACTCTTTCAATCCCACCCATACCTTAGATGTTCAAAAGCTGCATCCTCAGCCCTCTTCTCTGTGGAAGACAATGGCTCGCTTGACAAGCCCCATCCAGAACCCTCCCCAGATCCTCCTCTGCAGTATCCCTGTTTAAAAAACGTTGTTTGGGCTTTTAGCAAAGTCTAAACATCGCCATCCACTCTCAGCCCCGCTGCTCGGAACGCCCTCCCCCACCCCCGCCCCCGGGTTTGGAAATCAGCCCGGGACGAGAGCAGGGACGCTCGCCCGGGCCGGACTCACCCGGCCGGTGGAGAAGCGCCGGAGTGCCTGGCCACCTCGCCGCAGCATGCTGGAAAGGAGAGGGAGCCGCGGGAGCCGCGGGAGCCGCAGGGGCGCAGGAGACAAGCGGGGGCCGCTCAGCCTGGGTGCGGCCTGCAGCCTACTAGCCCGAGGCAGAAGCGCTCGCAGCTCAGGGCCTCGGCGAGTCCCGGGACCCAGCTAATGGCTCCGCCCCCTCCAGCTGGCAGGGCTCCCGGGGCCAATCCCATGCGACTGGGCGGGGCGTACCGCAGTCTCCCGGGCAGCGCTGGTGCCCAGCCAGAGGGACAGCTCCCGGCGGCGGCCTCGGTTCCAGTCTTACTAGCTGTGGGATCTTCTACCGGCTACTCACACCCTCTGAGGTACGTAAGGGTCTGCCTTAAACATCAGTCCTTAACACAGCCCTGAGAAAGCAACAGGTATGTGCGTGGAGCCACGAAAGATAAGGGATGCGGGCACCTTCGGTACATAAGGATCCGGATCCCTATCTCGTAGTCTGACAAGAAGATTTAATGAGAGACTGTGTATAAAGAAACCTGGCACGTAGCTGCTCCCCAGTAGATGACAGATAGATAAATGATAAATATCCTTATTTCCCTTATCTGTCTGAAGAAACCCTCAAGACATGCTTTAGCTGAGCACTTGTCTCAAAAAGAACTAACTCCTCAGACTGGCATTCAAAGCCGTCTGCAGTTCGGCATTTACTTTTATTTCTCGCCAGTCTTTTGCACATGTAACTCTGCCAAATCATTGTATTTGCCTATTCCTTCCTGGACAACGCTTTCCAGCAAAGCTTACCACCTGCCACTTGTTAGCATCTAGGCATGAACAATTCCTTCTCTTCTTAAGAGTATAGCTCAAATGCTTCCTCCTGGAGACATTTTTCCTGATTCTTTCCTCCCTAACCTCTTTGTTTCCCCCAAAGTAATCTCTCACAACTCTGAACTGGGAAGGACTTTTGTCTATGCATCTCTTATGACACCTCAATCTGTTACTGGTATTTATGTATCTGTCATCTTCTCTACTAGAAGCTCTTTGCAGGCTGAGTCCGTGTGTTATTTATCAGGATTTACAGTATTGAGCACTAAGCAGAGCTTAGCATATACTTGTTGAAAGAGAGAAGAAATAAATGAATGTGTTTAAGAAGGTAAAAAGGAGAGAAAAAAAAACAAAACATCCTTAAGGCCTGGAAAGCTGCAGCAAACATCCAAGGTTTTGCTTTGGGAACTGCCTCTTGACAATTCAACCCATTTCCCTGCCTGCATTTTGTGACTTCTTGCTTCTATTCAACTTCAATTCAAATATTTATATTCATTTTACCTATTCTAAACTGGGGATGGTGGGCAAAGAGTGTGGTTTTTCCTGAGTGAAGATTCTACATTTATATATACTCCAACTCCTAACTTTACAAAATGAGTTTATAGTCACCCAAATACAATGAAATATTTATGATGTCAAAAATTTTATTCTTTAAGAACCAAAAGTGTAGTTCTCTTGCTAACTGGAGGTCAGGCCAGATGCAATTATAGAACTTGATAAGTTAAAAAAATTCCTGCCAATCTAGATTTCTATACCCAGTAAAAATGAAGATGAAATACAGTCAATTTTAGAAACTAAAACCTGAGAGAATTTGTTATCAGTAGATATAAAATAAAGGGAATATTAGAGTATCCTTTGAACAGCAGGAAAATTACCCACTTGGAAGCCCAGAAATGCAGGAAGGAATGAAGACCAACAAAAAAGGCAAATATGGGAGTGAGTAAGTAAACACTGATCATATGAACAATATAATAATAATGAAATCTTGTAGATATATATATCAATAAGACACATATTTATAAATACATAAACATATACAAACAATAATAAAAATTGTCAGATAAGTTTGGAGGACTTGAAGGAATGGAATGTTCTTTGGGTAAAAAGAAAATAACCCCAGATGGAAGCTCAGAGATGAAAAAGTGAAAAGCAATAGAAAGGGTAAATATGAGGGAAAATTTATGTTAATATTGTCTAAAACAATTCTAATAATGTTTTATGGAGTTCAAATGTATATAATTAAAATACACGATAACAATAACATGATTTTTCAAAAACTAAATAAAACAAAAAATATATGATTTTCAGGGAGAAAAGGTGAAGTTAAAAGGTTCTAAGGTTGCAGCATTGTCTCGGAAATAATAAAAGTGCTCATTTACATTAGATTTTAATAAGTTAAAGATGCATATTACAATCTCTAGTACGGCCCCTAAAATAGTAGTAATACAATCAATGTATAACTACCAAGTTAATAGAATGTAAAACTATCAAAATAATAGAATGATAAAAAAAATCAATCCAAAAGAAGGCAAGAAAGAAGAGAAACAGGAAGATGGAAGAGGTGGGAAAAAAGTAGAAGGACATAAGTAAGATGTTAGATTTAAGCCAGTAATTGCAGTAAATGAAAACAGACTAAATGCTTTAATTAAAAGACAAAGATTATCAGGTTGCTTAAAAAACAAAACTCTGATGAGAGAGACTCCTAAAATATAAAGATTCAGAAAAAATGATTTTCTAAAAACCAAACACTAACCAAAAGAAAATGTTAGTTTGACAGAAAGATATAATTCTAAATTTGTATACACTTACTAACAAGACCTCAAATTTTAAAAAGCAAAACTTACAGAACTTCAAGGAAAAACAGACAAATCTGCAATCATACTTGAAGATTTTAACATACTTTTATAACTGACAGAAGCAGGCAAAATATTAGCAATGATACAGGATATTTAAATGAGATGATTAAGGCACTTGGCCCAATTAAAAATTTTAGTCACTAGTGACTAGCCAAGTCAAAGTGCCTAGTCTAGAGAAAGCTGAAGAAGCAAAGTTGAAAGCAAGTTACCCTCATTTGAGATGCAAGTTTAGGGGGCAGATTTCTTGAGGAACTAGTTACAAAAAGACGATTTAAAAAATCCTAGAGATTACAACATGGATAAAGCAAAAATGAAGATCAAGCAATTTTTTTACTGAGGTATAGTTGATGTACAATATTATATAAGTTTCATGTGTACAATATGGTGATTTACAATTTTTAAAGGTTATATACTCCATTGATAGCTATTATAATATACTGGCTATATTCCCTGTGTTGTACAATACATCCTTGTAGCTTATTTATTTTACGCATAGTAGTTCATATCACTTACTCTATTTCTATCTTGCCCCTCCCCCATGAAGATGAAGCAACATCTATTGTAGCCTCTGGTAAGACAGACATGACTAGGGACCATATTCCCACTGGACAGGACCATTCCTTGTGGCTAGCAAACTGGCTGAGTAAAAGAGCTGAATTGTGAATGTTCTCATTTGTATTATTTCTTTAACATATTATTTCTCAGCTATTTATTTTCTTCCATACACTATGTCATTGGGATAGCTTTGCAGGTAGCAGTGGTATGTGCTGTTTCTTAAGGGATACAGTTTTACGATCTGAATGTGTATAATTTTTGGATTAAACAATGCACCAATGAAAAAGATACATTAGAGCAGCATAAAGTAATTTACTGAAAATAAATATACATACTTCCTATTTTCTAGCATAGGACAAGATCTAACAAGTAATAAGTAAATTTTATGATTTCAATGTTTTGGGTTTCCTCACTTAATTGTAAACTTTTAATATTTTTCTTATTTTGTATAACCTCTATTGTGTTACTTTCCTGTCTTTTTCTTTTTGGATTTTGTAAAATAGAAGTTTAAGACCTCAAGTTAGAAGACATCACATATTTCAAACAGATATGACAGATCTGTGTCTCTACAGTTGAACCTGATTTGCCTTCAACTTGTTTCATTTTTAAAAATAGAATTTTTCTTGGGCAGTATTTGCACATTCTGGTGTACCTGTATGTGACCTTACTTAAGAGCAGCCCATTGTATCTCGTGTTTATCACTTTCATAGTGTTAGAATATCTTTTTTGGGTTTTTTTTTGTTGTTGTTGAAGATGTGAATGAAGTATGTACATGCATAGACTGCTGAATTCACTTTTGTGCCATTTTTGTAAATACAGTAATTTATATAACTTTTTGCAAATGTCTGAATCTATTTCACACATTAGATGATAGATACCAAGTTGAAACCCAAGAATTCCCACACAAAACTCTGTGTGTAGAGCTTTGTAGAGTAAGAGTGGTTTATAGTCTTGAGCTTCCAGAATACAACACTGAAATCTTTACTCAGTGTGCCATGGATAAATGTTTTCTTTTGTGATTGATATCCGTGACTTTCAGGGGCTTTGTGCAAATATGTTGCTCAGGGATCTATTTTGTCCTGGGTAGAACATTCATTCAGAATTTTATGCAACTGCAAGTCACATAATTTATAAAAATTTTAAACATAGAGAAATTTTACTTTCATAGTCAACTTTAGGAATTTAGAATAAAACTCTGTGAACTTTCATACTTTTCCCTTGTTTCGTTACTTATATGACTCAAATTGATGTGCAGCCATTGTTGCTATTTGGAAACACAGATGTGTGTATTTATTTGGTTTTAATTTGCTCTGCTGAATATTTTATTATTTGTTTTTGGAATGGTGTTTTCTTTATAAATTCTCATTTTAATTTAACCCACTTGAACCTGTATTATTATTAATGTTTGATTATTGTTTAAGTGAAAATAATTATATGATGAAACAAATACTTGAGAGCACTGATCCAGGGATCTATAACAGGAAGAACTGAATTTTGGTAATAATTTCAATGATGAGTTAAGTGAATCAAGCTTGATACAACTAGACTATCTAATACAAATACTCTATGGAATATGTCCCTAGTAAATAATTAGGTCTTTTTACTTCTGCAAATGTCACTTTAATATTAATATTCATTTAATTTTTTCCTATAGTTGATCCAATTAAATATATGAATTTTAATAATGTTTGGGATACCTTTACAATGATGCATTATGACACTGAGCATCAGGGACCCAAAATAAATTATTTTTCAATTTTTCTTCTCCATCTTTTACTTGTAGAGAGCCTGCCAGCTTTTGGACCAGGCATTCCTTTTAGATTTTGTTTCCATTGGTATAACTACTTTCCTGTGACCCCAAATTGTAGTAATGATAATCTTGAGCATGTCCACTGATGGACCTTCAACTGCAGAAAGCATGACTGACTGATGGCTTCAGTTGCTGTACTCTGAAACTAATCTTCACATCCACATTAAGTCCATGCCTCCCATGGGTTGCTCCCAGCCAATGACTGGGAGTGGCAGGGATACCTAGGCAGGGAAATGCAGATCACTGATGACAGAGTGACTCCCCATTGGCCTACTGGATTTTCTTGAATTTCACAGTAATCTAATACTCTTCCCTCGCCTACTTTCCTTCCCTCTCTCCTTCACAAAGGGTCAGACCTGAATTGCAGCCTGGCTCTTCCACCCTCCACTGGGTCCCTCTTTATTTTCCCCTACAGCTGTATCCCCTAAAAACATCTCTTGGATGTTTAATCTCATCTTGGCATCTGCTTCTCTGAGAACCAAATATATGTAATAAAAAGGATCAACAAAACCAACAGTTTGTTCTTTGAAAAGACATAAAATGAATAAACTTTTGGTGAGATTGACTGAAAAAAAAGAGAGAGAAAGCAGAAATAACAAATATTAAGGACAGAAAAGTGAACATCAGTAAGGATCATACAGACATTAAAAACATAAAAAGAGACTTCCTTTTCAGTTATGATAGTCCTTTGAGAAGATCAACACTCGAATCCAGAACAGCTAGTACATCTGGATAAACTTTTCAGCATATCTGTCTGAAGGCATCAGAAAGCTACCTTGATGTAGCATGTCTTTGAGGAATAAGAAGCTCACTGAATTGAATCCAACATTTTGCATTCTGCTTTCCAATTTGAAATTCACAAATTCTTGGTTTGGGGAGAGAAGCTGAAAAGCGAGGCAGGGAGCAGAGGCCAACAAGCAGAGAAACTAGCAGATTTCGGCAATCTCATGGAAGCAGAGAGAACAACTGGAGTTTGAGCAGCCAGAACTTAAAAAGCCAAGACCTTGGCGATAAGGAGGTTACAGAAGTGCATGTAGCTCCCAAAACTGATTTTCAGTTTAACGTATTTGCTATTCTTAAGATGCGTAGGATTAAGGCCATAAAACCAAGCAGAAAATGGCCAAAAACCAAACCAAAAGCTAAGAAATTGGAGTTCAACATCTGCCAGGAAGAGGGGAGTCCAGAAAATATTGCATTCTCTCTCAGCTGATACTCTTGGAAGACATACCCCAACACAGAGTACAACTGGAAGGTAGAACAACTACTGTAAGACTGCAGCCTAGCCCCACATGAGTTCGGCCCTGATTGTAATGAACTAAATTGCTCTACTTTAGCTGACTGCCAGAAAATAAAGTCAGTCTTTTCTGGAGAAAGATAACAGCCAGAACCTCTGCAATTATTCATTCATTCATTCTGCATTCAATCAAAAATTGCCAGAGACATCAAGAAATATGACCCAAAGAAATAAATAGTGTCATTTGAGAACTGCTGGAGTAGAAAAGACCACCACCACTTTCATATTCGTACCAGTAATCTCTGGGCAATAAATAAACAACATATTGCTCCATCATGTCTGCTCCCACCAAACTGTGTCAAATTTAAGGACAACTGTTCAATAAATAATCTTTGAGCACCTGCCATGTTCTAGGCACTGTGGCAGGTGCTGGGCTAAAGAGATGACGAGGCAGATGATTCACTTCCCTCATGTTGCTGATAGTCCAGCAGGGAATGGCAAATAAGCAGTGTGATCAGTGCTATAAGAGATGAAACAGAGTTTTATGGAAACACAAAGTAGGAGGACCTAACTCAGTGCTAGTGAGTGTGCTGATCAACTTTGCACCCCAGTACCCAGCACAGTTCTTGACACATGGAATAACATGTTTATGGAATACAGAAATAAATGAATTTAGTGACTGACTAGAGGCTGAGGAACAGACAGAAAGGAATGACTAGTTTCAGTTGCATGTCATAAGGGAGGATTTCACAAAAGATTTAACTCCCTGCTGACCCCAAACCCCCAACCCAAAAGGTAAGTTTTGAAGGGGAAGGATTTACCAAAAGATAAAAGTGGAAACATCAGAGGCACAAGCAACAGCAAATAAAAGTCATGAAGGAGAGAATTAGCACAGCAAGATCAGAAAATGCTTTAATGGTATCTGGAATAATGACTTTTAAACCTTTATTTAGACGCTAAAGATATTCTTTAAAGGAAATATAATGAAGAAGCCCCAAACATTAAAAAAACAAAAGGCAGGGGTATGGGGGATGCTCTGAGTGAAGTAGAGCCCTTAATCCCCTTCACTGAGCTCATTCTGTTAGCCAGTGGCTACAAAGAGCATTCACTGGAGTCAGGGGGAGTAGGCAAACATGGAGAGGTGGGACGGAGTCTCATAGGGCCTGTATACCATGCTAAGTAGGTGACAGAAAGCACCAAATCTTTTTCTTCCACTCGTTGAATACTGTAAAATACCAAAATGTATAAAGAACAAAAACATCAAATCACCAATCCCACAATCCAAGGATAACTACTCAATATTTTGGTTTTTCTCCTCACTGAAGCTGAGATAGGGAGTGCAGGGAGGTAATTACACTGCATTTTAGGAAACTGCTTTTGTTAGCAGTATGGAAGGTGGAGTGACACCAGAAGCTGTTAAGGAGAAACTGCAATAGGCCAAACAAGTACTCCCTGTTACAGTGGGAAGAAAAAAAGGGATCGATTTGAAAGACACTGTTAAAGTCAACTAAACCTTGTGCCTGATAAGAACAAGAAGATGGAGAGAGAAAGATAAATAGAAGGCATGTTCACTGTATCTCGACTGGGCTTCTGTGGGAAATGAAACCATTTGCCAAGACATGGATGGCATTACAGGGTGAGAAGCAGGTGCTGGAGTGGAAGATGATGAGTTCACTTGTAGACAAGCTGAATTTGATAAGATGCCTGTGGGAAGTTCCTGTGGAGATGTCTAGCTGACTACAGAAAAATCATGAGGGATACACCTAAAGATCTTTGTGAATCTCAAAGTTTGGTGATTAGAGCAATGTTTTGCTCAGACTTCTGGGGTTCTCCAAATCATATTTCTGCCAAGAGAATTTCTTGTGTAAAGAAATTACCCTTTAAACTGATTCCCTTTCAACTTTCCCCCCAAGTTTTGTCTCTCTTTTGATGATCTTTGTTTTTATGAGAGAAAACAATTCATTGCACAGTTTCCTTAAGAACCTGTATTAGATGACTAAAACCTTAGAAGCTCTTTTATCCTGGAGCCTAAACATAAGAAGCATCTAAATGATGAAACTGTTCTAAAAGGAACTTTGATACAGTGCACCTTAAAAAAGAATCCTACTATAATAATCAAATAATTATTTGCTCTAGTACCTGACAAATAGTACCAGTGTGATCTACTTGACCGCAAATGACCAAGTGGCCAGTTAATGTAATGACCATGTATTGCTTTTGCTGCCTGCCATCTAAGTCCACATCTTGGGATAACAGTACCCTAGTTTTCATCTAAGGATCTGCTTCTCCTCCTTTCTGAGGCCATGTGGTTCCTATGAAGTTACCTTTCCCACTGAACTCCCTAGGATCCAAGGGTAGAGCACATGATCTACACTATGCCAATCAGTGCATCCCTCCCACCTCCTTAGTTACAATGATTGGTTCAAAAGTGTGTGCAGTATCCCAGTAAGGCTAAGCAAGGCCAGCAATACTTAATTCTGGGACTTCTGTTTGAGCTATCAGTCAAGCATACTCCTTTTCTCTCTTTTACTAGATTTGATATTGTGATAATATGAGGCTGAAGTTGCCAAGGGCTAGCATATGCAACCCAAAGAATGTAGCAAAAACTGTGGAAGAGATAGAAAAGAAACAGTGAAAAGCCAAGACCTGACATCATTTGAATCCTAGAGCCAGGTTCACCTGAAGGCCAGTCCCACCACTACATGTTTCAAAATGAACATACAGCAAAATTGACTTTATTTTTGGTGTACAGTTCTGTAGGTTTTAACGTATGTATAGATTTGTATGAGGAACACTACAATCAGGATACAGAACAGGTCCATTCCCTAAACACATCCCCTTCAAAATCCTTGCCCTATCCCTTTGTAGTCATGTCTACCAACCACCCTTGACCCTGATAACCACTGATAAGTTCTCTATCACTGTAGTTTTATCTTTTCAAGAATGTCAAATAAATAGACTCATATAGTACGTGACTGATTTTCTTCATTCAGCACAATGACCTTGAGATGCTAACATTTAGAAACTTCCCAGGAATTTTGAGATTCTTTTGTTATTGATTTTAATATAATTCCACTATGGTCAGAGAACATAACTGTAACATTTCAATCCATTTAAATGTATTGAGACTTGTTTTATGACCTATCTTGCTTCTATACTTGAAAAAATGTCCATTTTGCTGTTTTGGGGTGGGAATATTTTATAAATATCAATTAAGTCAAGCTGATTGAGAGTACTGTTCAAATCTATATTGCCTACTATATCAAATACTGAGAGAGAAGTGTTAAAATTTCCAACTATAATCATAATTTTATCTATTTCTTCTTTCTAATTATGAGATTTTAATTAATTAAACTTTATTGCTGGTTATCAAAAAAGAAGCCAGTTTACCAACATTCTGGATTCTGTTAATGTTCTTAAGAAAATGATTGGGGTTTTGATTTAAAAAGAAAGAAATTTGCTTGGACTCAAACCTCATAGAGTGCCGTAGCTTATATTTTGTACTTAGTTCTTCATTTAAACAAGGATTTGGCCAATGTTTTTGCTCAGATTATGGGGTTCACCCTCTTTGCTGTTCCCTTGATGATCAGTTTTTCCTGTTTAAATTTCAAGCTGCTCTGCCAGCCCAGTCTCTGTTCTCTGCTATTTATAACTCACAGGGCTTCAGCTTTTGCTCCCCGAGATGCACATCTGTTGGGGAATATATGTAGCCAGAGGGCAGCAAACACACTTCTCACCCAGTGCCATTGTTTCTCAAGGACTCCTGACTGCTATTTCAGCAGGCCCTGGGCATGTAGTTCAGAGGTCAGCCACGGATTCGGGCCAAGTTTACATGCGGATTTTGGATCTCATTTCTTCTGTGGGTCCCTTGCTTTGGGATTCCTCCCCCAGGTTTCCAGGTTCTTTTCCAACAACCCTTAACTTAGTTTGCTACCATCTTGAGCCAGTAAGACTGCTGTGTTTCACTTCTGGGGATGGACACTGTCAGGTAAAAAGCCACAAATTCATAAATATTACCAGTTGCTGGGTAAATTCTCCTGTGGTTTCTGCTTAAATTTATTGTCTTTCAGATCTTTAAAATGTTATCTTTATTATATTTTGTTTTATTTTCTTTGTTATTAGCTGCAAGTGGGTTTAACGAGTGCTTTAGGTGCCTCTAGTATCTGTCAATTACTTCTACATTACATTACATTAAATTTTAATGATAAAATTTTTCTAAGAAAGTTATATTTTTAAAATTAGGTTATTTCAACCCGTTCTGTAGACCAAAACTTATATAGAAAACATATATAAGTATATATACTTTTGCTCATTGTGCTCTTTCAGAGTTAAAAAGGGTTGACAAACTTTTTCTTAAAGGACCAGATAGTAGATATTTTAAGTTTGTGGGCCATATGGTCACTTTTGCAACCATTCAGCTTTGCTACTGTATTGTGAGGCAGCTACAGGCAAAAATGCAAATAAATGGACATGACTGTGTTCCAAAAACACTTTATTTACAAAAGTAGATGGCAGATCTGCTGACTATTCTTTGCCAATCCCTAAGTTAAAGTATCTTATTTCTCCTACCAGATAACTGGGCTCTTTGAAAGGTGTTAGTCACGTGGTGTATCAAACAGAGAAGGTTCTGATTCCACACTGGTGGAAGAAATGAACAATTTTAAAAAGCCACTTTTTAAAATGAGTTTTTTTTTTCACACTTACAGATTGCTTAACCAGCAGTGCCACCTACTGACAAACTAAGAGGAAATAATTTTTGTATAAAATGAATATTATAAAGCAATTTAAAAAATGATAATTATTGGTTTATTCTTTGAAAAAATATGTATATTTATCACCTGTGTACCAAGCACTGTACTTGACATTGAACTGTATCAAAGAGACATGGTTTGGATGTTTATAGAGTTTATAATCTAATGGAAGAGACAGCAAGTAACCCCCAAATAATTAAATGATCAAAACTTTTGATAAGAGCTACAAAGGAAAGAAATATATAGTGGATGTTAATAATAGGGGTACCTATTTGGGCTTGTGTAGTCAGGGATGTTCTCACTAAGGAAGTGACATTTAATCTGATCTATAAAAGATAATTGGAAGACAGCCAGTAGGGATAGAACTTTCCAGGCAAAAAGAGGGCACAGTGCGAGTGCAGGCCTTCATGTGGAAAAAAGCTCCATTTGTTGGAGGAACTGAAAGATCAATCTGGCTAGATCATAATGAGCAAAAAAGAAAGGCCTAAGATGATGCTGGTGAGGTAGACAGGTTTTTCCAACAGATGCTGTATTTTATTGTAAGCACAACTGGAAGCCACTGACAGTTTTTTAAACAAAGAACTAGGATACTTGGATTGTGTTTTAAAAATTACGCTCTGAATTGGTTTTGTCAGTATGTTTTATTTTAGCCATTCTAATAAGTGTTTAGTAGTTTTAATGCATATTTTCCTAATGGTTAAGGATGTTGAAAATCTTTTCATGTGCTTATTTTCATCTATATATCCTTCCTGTTGATGTGACTGTTCAAGTCTTTTGGCCATTTTTCCAACGGAGTTTTTATTTTGTAACTGTCGAGTTATGAGAGTTCTTTATATGTGCTGGATACAAGTCCTCTGTCAGATGTGAGAACTGCAAATATGTTCTCCCAGTCTGTAGTTTCTCTTATTCTTTTAACAGTGTATTTCACAGAACAAAAAGTTTTGATTTTGATGAAATTCAGTTTATCATTTTTTTCTTTTATGGCCCATGCATTTGGTGTCATGTGAAAAAACTCTTTACCTAACCCCTCATGAAGCTATTTCTCCTGTTTTCTGTTAAAAGTTTCATAGTTTTCTGTTTTATATTTAGATCTATTTTTGATTTTCAGTTAATTTTTATATAAGGTGTGAGGTTAAGGTCAAAATTCTTTTTTTGAATATCTAAGTCCAATTGTTCCAATGTTATCTATCTTTTCTCCATTGAATTATCTTTACACCTTTACCAAAAATCAATTGGTCATATTGGTGTGGTTCTACTTCAGGATTCTATATTATGCATTGATCTATGTGTCCTTCACCCATAGCACACTGTCCTGATTTCTGTAACTTCATAATAAAGTTCATAGTAAGTCTTAAAATCAAGTAGTGTGATTACTTTGACTTTATTCTTATCAAAATTCTTATTCTCATTCCTTTGTCTTTTCATATAAATTTTGGTATCAGCTTGTCAATATTGACAAAAGATACTATTTAGATTTTGACTGAAATTGCATTAAACATATAAATTAATTTGGGGATAAAATTAAAAAATAAAAGTCAAGCTCGGACTACTAAGACAAGAATTAGCTGAAGAGAGAAAAGAATGGAAGCAGGAAAGTAAGCAACAATATTTACTAAAAGCAAAAATAGAAAAACCTTCAGGGTTTCTGGCTTTGACTGCCTAGCTTATATCAGAACAACTTCCTGCTGAGAACAACTAGAAAAGATGGTAAAATATATTTTTTAAATCTTCTTTTTTGGAGACTTTTAAATTATGGTAAAAAACCATGTAATATAAAATTTACCCTCCTAACCATTTTAAGTGTACGGTTTAACAGTATTAACTATACTCACGTCATTGTGTATCAGATCTCTAGAAGTTTTCCATCTTGCAAAGCTGAAACTCTACATTCCATTGCACAATTCCCCCTTTCCCCTCACCTCAGACCCTGGAAACCACCATTCTGCTTTCTTTTCCATGGTTTTGACTTCTCCGGATATCTCATGTAAGTGGAATCATATAGTATTTGTCCTTTTGTTATTGGCTTATTTCACTCAGCATAATGTCCTCAAGGTTCATCTAATGTTGTAGCATGTGGCAGAATTTCTTTCTTGTTAAAAGCTGAATAATACTCATTGTATACATATATTTTCCTTTATCTACTTACCTGTAGATAGACATTTGGGCTGCTTCATCTCTTGGCTACTGCGAACAATGCTGCACTGAACATGGGTGTGCAAGTATCTCTTCAAAATCCTGCTTTCAATTTTTTTGATATCTACCCAGAAATAGATTATAATATGGTCATTCTAGTTTTAGTTTTTATAGAAACCTCCGCATTGTTTTCCATAGAGGCTGCGCTGTCTTATATTTTTTCCTCCAGTGTTGTACAAAGGTTCCAATTTCTCCACATTTGTGTCAACACTTGTTATTGTCTATGTCTGTGTTTAAATTTTATAGTTGCCATCCTAGTGAGTGTCAGGTGCTATCTAATTGTGGTTTGGGTTTACATTGTTCTAACTATTAGTGATGTTGAGCATCTTTTCATATGCTTGTTAACCACTTGTATATCTTCTTTGGTGACATGCCTATTCAGGTCTTTTGCCCATTTTTTACATTGAGTTAGTTGTCTCTGGTTGAATTGTAGGAGCTCTATATATACTGGATATTAACCCCTCATCAGATATATGATTTGCAATTATTTTCTCCCATTCCATAGGTTGCCTTTTCACTCTGTTTCCTCTAATGTGCAGAGGTTTTTAAGTTTGATATATTATCATTTGTTCATTTTTTGCTTTTGTTGCTAAAAATCTTTTTGAAGGCACTGAAGAACTAGGACACTGAGGATATGAGGAACCGAGATTCAGGAGAGAAGGTCCAGAAAGGTGAACATGACATACGACACCACATTTCACCTCAAGGCATTTGCTGATTTGTAAGTTGCAGCTGACAATCTAAGAGGCTGAGAGGCAGAAAGCAGTAGCTGTGAGGTTGAAAAGATGCAAAGAGGTTTGGCAGCACTTGCCAAGCACCCTTGTGGAGCTACATCCTAGGATTAAGATGAGACAGAAACAGACCAGCCCTCACAAAGACAGAAACCCAGCTTGGAATCAGAATAGTCCTAGACTGGGTTAAAGTAATCTGCTCCTACTCTAATAACCTTCCAAAAGAAACAGTAATCTTCTCTGGAGAAAGATAATATCATCCAGATCCTTAACTTATCTCTATAATTTTTTATACATAAAGACAAGGATGCCTTAAAAAAATTTATCAGGTATATCAGGAAACAAGACCAAATGGTAGAAAACCAAGAGGAAAAACAAAAACAAAACCACACCAGACAATAGAATAGAGACATCCAGATAAACACAGATTTTGGAATTATCAGAAAAAGTGTCCTATATGTACATGGCTAAATAATAGACTCTCAAAAATGTCCATGTCCTAATCTCCAAAACCCATGATTATGTTACCTTACCTGTTTAAAGGGACTTTGTAGATCTGATTAAGTTAAGACTCTTGAGGTAGGGAGATTATCCTGGATTATCTGGATAGGTCTAGTGTAATTATAAGAGTCTTTATAAGAGGAAGTCAGGAGAATCAGTGCCGGTAGTAGATGTGATGGCAGAAGCAAGAAATTAGAATAATGCATGAAAGCAGAAAAAGGCAGGAAAATGGATTCTCCCCTCAGTGTCTCCAGGAATAACCACTCCTGCCAATACATTGATTTTAGCCCAGGGAGATTCATCTCAGATTTCTGACCTCTCGAACCCTAAGATAATAAATTTGTGCTGTTTTAAGCCACTGAGTCTGTGGCAACTTGTTACATCAGTAATAGGAAGATAATACACAGCCTAATAGGGGAGACAGGTATATCAACATACAATTTCAAAGAAGTAAGTACTATGGAAGCACAGGGCTGGAATACTCAGTCCAATCTGAATCAGATATGATGGTAACCTAAATGATCCCATAATCACTGGTCACCCATGAGTACAGAAATCCATAAACGCTGAAAGGCAGATTTTGGAGTAATCAGGAGGCTGAAACAAAACTTCACTGCCTCCCTAATTAACCTGTTTGTTTTAATGGACATACTACCCTGCATTCAATACTCAAAGAACATAAATTTTTTTTCAGGCTGACACGTATTTTCTCATTTCATCAATTACTAGGCTATAATTAGAACATAAATGAAGTCTCATAATATATGAAAGAGTAGATATCACATAGACCATCATCTCTGACTACATGCAATGGAGTTAGGTATCAATTTTAAATGATAAATTAAAAACCCCCAAGCATTTGGAAATTTTAAAACACATTTAAAATCACACATAAAAATAACTACTGGGTCAAAGAAGAAATTATAATGAACAATGAACTTACTAAAAATGTCCAGATGGTAGTGAGCTAGAAAGCTCTAGGAGACTTCTTTAGGATGATGAAATTAATGGACCACCTGAAGCACCTGAACATCCTGAGAAGAAATTTAGACAATTAGTGAAGGCCTTCAGTTTGAATTGGTAAAAACAAAACTAAGAAAATGCATTAAAAAACCCCAAGATAATTATAGCAGGAAAAACAAAAAGCTTTGCATTAAAAAATAAATCATAGTGTATTACATGGCTCAAGTAAGAGCTGCATTAACAGAGTCATAACATTCAATATTGACCTACCAAAATTATTATATAATAATATATTGGAAAAAGGGTGGGATGGCAAAGATATGAATGGTGGGGTGAGGGAAGAAAGATATTTACATCTTCATCTCCAACAGGGGGAAGACAATATATAATAACTATAGTCAAAAATTAAAGAAGTAATATTGTACTTATGCTACTTAGAGAAATGGAAGTAAATAAATCAACTAAAAGAGATAGAAGTGGTTGCCTTTCGGGATAGGATAATGGGGGAGGGTGTGGGTGAGTTTGCTGTTTTCCATAACAAATCTTGTATAACTCTATGATTCTAGCCAGGGGTTGGCAAATCTTTTCTATAAAGGGCTGGGCACTTAATATTCTAGGCTTTGCAGGCCACATAGTCTCTGTTGCAAATGCTTAACTAAGCCACTGTAGTTAGAGCAAAAGCAGCCATAGACCATTCGTTCAGGAATGGATATAACTGTATTCCAATAAAACTTTATTTATAGACATTGAAATTTTAATTTCCTGTAATTTCAAGTGTCATAAAATATTTTTCTGTTTTTCCCCAACTGTTTAAAAATGTAAAAATCATTCTTAGTGTGTGGGCTGTATAAAAACAGACTGGATTTGGACTGGGCTGTGGTTTGCTGATCACTGCTCTAAACAATGTACATTTAAAACTATCAAAATAAACAAAACCCCAACACAACTCTTTCAAAAGTAAGACTAGAAGGAGAATTTTTTTTTATCTTGACAAAGTGTACTTTTAAAAAAACTACAGAAAACATCTTTCTTTTCATAGTCAAAATGTGCATGTAGGCACTTATTTCAAAAAATCAGGAACAAGACAAAAATATCTGCTATTACTTCTATTTAGCATTGTACAAAATTCTAGAGAATGCAGTAAAACAGTAAGAAAAATATATAAGGATTAAAAAGGAAAAGCAAAAGTATCACTATGCACAGACAAGTATAACTGTGTAGGAAGAAAATGCAGAAGAATCTACAAACTATTACAGTTAAAAGAATTTAGTAGGGTGGCTGAGTATAAGTTCAACATATAAAAATCTATTATTTTGATATACCTGCAAGAAACTGTTAGAAAACATTAAAAAATATACTGTTTATAAAAGCAACCACTGAAAGCAGATTTATTTTAAGAGAAGGTCTAACAAAAGATGTGCAAGAAGTTTATGGAGAAAATTATAAACTTTTATTGAAAGACATTATGGAAAACCCGAATAAATGATAGTGTTAGGAAGACTCAACATCACAAGAGAGATCTACTCTCGCCAAATTGACTTAGTGCAATCTCAGTCAAAATTCCAACAGGGTTTTCCACAGAACTCTACAAACTGACTAAAATTTATTTGGAAAAGCAAAAGGTCAAAAATAAAAATATTCCAAGAAGAGGAACCAGGTATGAGGCTTGCCTTACTAGACAGCAACACTTAAAAAGTTGCTGTAATTAAGACTGGGGTTTTTGGCATAGGGATGGATGAATTTGTTCAACATCACAGACACAGACTCATGAGTATGTGGAAACCTAACACATGACAGAGATGGCTTTGATGATGTTGGCTGAACCTCAGTTGTGAGGATTCAATAACGTAATATATGTAAAAGACTTAAAATGCTCCCTGGTACACTGTAAATGCAAAATAAGTGTTAGCTGCTATTATCTTTACACTCACTCCTAATCCCCACTTTACTCTTTTCCCCTAATATTCAAAATTTCAACTTCATCTCATTGGCCAGAACTTCATGGTACGTCCACACCTGACTATAGGTGAGCCTTAGGAGAGAGAATCTTTGAGTTGGGCGGCCATGGTCCAACCAAAAACTGGGTTCTTTTACAGGGAGAAAGGAATAATATGTCTTGGGAGGCCATTAGTCTCTGATATAAAAGCTAATGTCCAAATTGACTTTTGACAATATTATAGTTGGTTAGGGGACCAGGCCTAGAAGGCATGCTCTTGACTGAAGGATGGACTGGCATGTGTAAACTCAAGAAGGTTGGAAGCAGCAGGACTTGTTTGAGGAACTGCAAATGGTCTGGTATTACAGCAGAGCAAAGTGGGTATAAATTGGGGAGTAGATGGGCAGAAAATTTAGAGAATAACCAAAGGGCAGACTGGAAGAAGCCTTGTGTTCCATCCTATGAAACATAAACTCCATGCCAAGGACAATAGAATCCACTGAAGGACTTAATGTGGGGCATTCCCTGATCAGATAAGTTTTGAGAAACTTCACTCAGTGGTGTGGACGATAGAAAGAAAAGATCTGTCATATATCTATAGTAAATGATAGGGTTGGGAAGACTGACTCTTGCCCAGGTGAGAGATTATTTTGTAAGGAAATATATTAATTAACATATTAGGAATCTTTTTGGCAGGTACACATAGGACTCTGACAAATTACAGAGAGAAATGTCTTTAGTGAGTTATCATAGATTTTTCTATTGCAGGGAACATACTTTATATTAACAAACAAGTTCGCTACGATCTTGGCATACACACACACACACACACACACACACACACACACACAATGTTTTGATACAGAATAAACTGGTACTCAAGTTGTGGATATAGGGTTAAAGGCAAGGATTCCCAGGTGCCAGCAGGAAGGCACATTCTGAGGGCAACTGTTCTAAAGTTCTTTAAAGCTTTCAAAATAGCATAATACTGTCCATATGGAATATCTCCCCTTCTAGTTCCCAGCTTGCCTTTCAGAAAGTACTGCTAAGAATGAAGTAGAAAGAAGGATATTTAACTCTTCAAAATGATTATCTGCCTTTGGTAGCCTAGGCCTGAGAAATACAGGACACCTGCTGTAATAAATAACTTTCAGATAGCACATTTCAGTTTATAGTGAATGTGCTTTAGATTTAGTATCTAATTTATAGTTCTCTAATAAAATATGAAGTTCTAGGTGTAGAATTTGATTTAAAGATACGTAAGCTAAGATAGGCAATCCCTGAGATTTCTTTTAAAACAAGGTTATAATGATTCAAAACTGTAAACATTTCTATAGTATGTGGTTGGCGTTGTTCTGTGCCTCATATATGTATGAATGAGTCCTCAAAACAATCCTTTAAGGTGTTTACTACTATTGTTCCCACTTTATGAGGAAATTGAGGCACAGGCTAAATCACTTGGCCCTAAATCACATGGCTAGTAAAAGGCAGAGCTACGATTTGGACCTACACAATTTGACTATAGAAACTGTGCTTTTAGTTATATTACATGACACTGCCTCTTGCACTGATTTAATAGATTACTGAATATGCAGATTCAAATTGCTCTGACCTGTGACTTCAATGTATCACAATGACCTGTTGGGAGACTAATCACAGTGATGAACCAAATGTAAGGAATACAGCAAAGTCAAACTCACAATCACACAGAAAGTAAAAGAAAAAATGTTTGTCAGCAATTAGGTACCAATGTTACGGGTTATTTTCCAATTTTGTTTCTTTCTTTTTTTTTTCATCCTTTCTAAAATGCCCACTAAGACCGCAGGCGTCTGTTTTCTTGCCTGCCTTTTTCATAATCTCTGCATCTAGCATGGTACCTAGTGTGCACTCAAATACTAGCATGGCACCTAGTGTGCACTCAAATATTTGACCTACTCTGCAGATTCACGGGCCCCATGGAATGGTCTTCAAGCGACTTTTCACTTGCTTTATTAAGTTAGTTATTTTGGGTTCTTTCTGAGGTTACAGAAGTAAGACCTTAATAAATTCTCACTTACAAAGATTAAAAAACTCATAAGTAGACACAACAGAACCTGAAAATGACTTTCTAATCACCAACTCTTCCAGTTGACCACTGTCCGGTTTAGTGTGATTTGAGTTCACTTTCCATGCGTTTACACGCACATATGAATTATACACGTTTATATAAAAACACAAATGTGGTAACAAATACGCATTGTTCTGCAACTACCTCCTGTCAGTTTCTCATGTCCATAAATCTACTTCATTTAACAGCCATCTAATATTTCACAGCATGGACGTATGAACTTTATGTAATTACTCCCTATCGATGAACATTTAGATCGCTTACTAGTATCTGATAAAATCAAGCAGCAATGAACACTGTTGTGCAAATACCTGTATACACGTAGCACTACTGGGTAGCACAGATCTCTGTTCACCAAAAAGCCATTTAGCAGGTAAGGGCATTTTAGAACCCACATAAACAGCGCTTCTTCTCCACCCCACTGCCTTCTGAGTTGGAGGTGGGTAGAGAGCCGGTGGGTGGAAGATAAGCAGCAGAGTAAAATTCCTCCCTAAGGTGTTCGTAAAGTAACTACTCTTCCACGCCGTATTTTCTCCTCAGGAACCATCCGCACAGGGTGCGCAGGAGAAGAGCGGTAAGAGCTCGGACGGTGGCTACCCGCAAGGCGTCGGATATACGGGCTCTTGGAAGAAGCGCCTGGACGGCGACGTCCTCGAGGACCACGCCTTCCTGTGAAGCCCCCACCCCCAAAATTTTGCCCTTTTTAGGCTTGACTGAGGGAGCAACTTCCCTAGTATTAAAAATGGCCTGGAGTCAGCAGGGCGAAATGTAAGGTATCGATGTGGCCTGAGAAGTAAACTGAACGGTGCGAAGCCCAAATAGGAACGGGAGGAAACCGCGAGGACCGCCGCCGCCGCCATGGCGGCCTCCTCCGGCCACTGCGGAGGACTCGCTTTCCCAGCGGCCCCCGCGGCCCGCAGAAGCCTTGAGCCCGGCCCGCCCTCTCGAGCGGAGGTGGGGCCGGGGCCGGAAGTCACGTGTTATGACAGCAGCCTGGGTGAGGCCGCTGTCTTCACCCAGGCTGGTTGGAGCTGTGACTGTGGGAGGCGCCGGGGTGATGGCGGTGGAGACTCTGTCCCCGGACTGGGAGTTCGACCGTGTTGACGACGGCTCACAGAGTAAGGGAGCAGCAGGGCGAGGGCTGCGGGTGGACGCTCCCCGGCCCGCCTCATCCCTGGCAGCGCTCTTGCGGGAGGGCTCTGCTTCGCGGTCGCAGCGCAGCCGTCCGGTTCGGGACGCTTTCTGCGCCTTGGGGTGCGACAGGGACGCACTCGCGAACGGAACTTTCGGAGTTGGGAGTCTCCGCGTTGGTGGGTCAGGCTGGCCGCGTCAGGGCTCGGCGTTCGGCGCGGTGACTGGCCTGGGGAGCTCGCGGTGGTCCGAGGGGCGCGGCGTCCACTTTGTGCAGCCAGGGGCTCGGGCGGGGCGCGCCCGGGGAGGGAGGCCCGGAGCCCGGGGGTGGGGGGGGGGGGTGCGGAGGCTGTCCTGTCTCTGGCCTCTCGGGGCTTTCGCCAGATCCTCAGAACGCTCAGTTCTAGGTGAGGCTGAGGTCTGAGTTCCTGTTTCGGTTTCCTGTTTTTCTTCTTTTTTCTCCCAAACCAACTTTTGGAAGTTTGAGTGTTTTTTCTTTCTTTTGCTTATAACCGTAGAAGATAGCGAAAAAGAACTCTTTACGTGGTAAAAAAAAACAAAACAAAACAAAAAAACACGTGAATGTCAATTTATCCCCTTCCATGCCTTTTATTTGCGTTAAGTGGTATTTTTCAGTGATGTCCTGTAGTTTCCAGTGCACCTAGAAAGGTTTCAAAAATTACAGCAAATATGTTTCAAATTTTATTTCATAAAATTGAAATGTTTCATTTTAACTTAGAAGTCTAACCAAAAAAACGGTAACAAATTCATTTCACGCAGCAAAATTTACAGGCCAGACTATTTTAGTAAAACTGTTTAAGATTACTGCAAATTGGCCATCTGTTTCTTATCTTTGGTGTTATTAATCTGTATAGGTGGTAAGAGATACTGGGACATACTGCTTGTGAATTTGCTTTTTTTTTTTTAATGTAGTTTTCTCAAAATGTGAATGTAATTTTAAAAAATTACATATGAATTTTGCTTAATTTTACAAAGACAGACAAATTAGTTGTAATTAGGCTTTATAAGCCCCTCAAAGAAACGTGGGCTTAATTCAGGATGCTTAGCAGTTTTTCACAAAACATTCCGTAAGTTATTAGCTCTCATATAGCATAAAAAAGCAGTCCTGATGGTTGTGACAAAATCCTTCAACTTTTCTATGGAGAGGATTCTGTATTTGTTGTTAAAGAATTAACTGCGCCTTGTCATGTATGAAGCTTTATGAATAGAAGTTCCCTATTCTACTATCTGCAAAATATTGGAATGAAAATATGATTTGGATTTGAAAGCAGGTCAATCAGGAGAATGATCTGATTCACTCAAAGACATTTTCTACATACCAGGAACTGTGATAGGTATTAGGGATACAAAGATAAAACAAGAAATTCAGTCTGTTGGAAGAGATAAGCATGTAAACAGGTTTTTAGAATTTTACTCTTGGAGAATCACTGTGGAGTTCTTATTTTAAATCTTTTTGTTTTAACTTTTTCCAAATTTAAAACTGTTACCAGCAAGGAGCTTTAATGTTATTGCAGGTTTTCCCAAACGAACTAAATGAATAATTCATTGGCATGTTTTTCTGGTGTTGTCATTAAGAACTCATTTGGTGGTTAAATGCAGCTTTGGTCATTTCCCATGTAATTGAGAATTAGAGATTTACTTGGGATTTTGAGGATTTTACGCGGTTTTAAAAATTTAAGGTGTAGGGAAAAGAAGACTTCTCTGTGCTTGGTTTTCATTAATTTTTGAAATACAAATGATATCTAGACGAATTGTTTTCCAGAATTGTCTAGATTGATGCTATAATGAAGTAGGAACCTTAATGAACTAAATTGATCCACCTGATTCAGAGCATTAGTTGCAAAATAAGGGAGAATATGAAGCTAGGTCTTTATCCTTAATAGGTCAGAACGTACTTCATCTTAGAGTTGCTTCATATTGCTAATTTGAGGAGAGAAAAACTTTACTTTTTTTAGAAAACAATGATTGAATAAAGTAATTCACATCAATAAAAGAAACTGAGTTGGAGTTGAATTTGCTGCCTTTGGAATAATGATGAATTCTTATGTATAACGTGGAATATTTACTTTCATTAATTTTGATGACCAGGCATACCTTTATTGTCCAGTTTATTCCAGTGAATTCCAAGAGTCATCAATTGACGTGTAAATTCTATAAATATCAACACAGTATTTTGTACTTAGTGTTCTTTACTGGCTTTTCCAACTCTTATAATTAAATAATTAAAATATCTTGGTAAGTTTGGGGCATCTCAGGGATAATATGATGAAATGGGTCTAGAACCATTTAAAAACATAATTTAAGTATGTTTTTAGACATAGTTTACTATGTATGGAATTAAGCATTACATTTTAAAATTTTACTTCTATGACAATGCAGATTTTTGCACCTAAATCAGGTCATTTTTTTCCACAAAAAGTTGTTTATGACTAAGACATAAAATCAGAACATTGAGATGTCTAAGGCATTATTCATATAAGATTATGGGGTAAATTGTATAGTGACTTTTTTGCAGTACTTAAAGTTATGGTTTTAAGATTGTATCTCTATCTACTGCTTTTACAATCATTTTATCTATTTGGAAAAGATTGAAAGCTCAATTATTGTTTAACTTTGAAACTATTTTCAAGAAGTTCAGGCATTCCAAAGTAATATATTAACAATGCTTAGTATCTACTTTGCTATGACTTTTGAGATTATTTGAAGTAAATGTCTTGTAATTCATTACTTATACTTCTCACGAACTGTTTTAAAATTAAATTTAGAAATCCATGCTGAAGTCCAGCTTAAGAATTATGGGAAATTTCTTGAGGAGTATACCTCTCAATTGAGAAGAATTGAGGACGCACTGGATGATTCAATTGGAGATGTTTGGGATTTCAATCTTGATCCTATAGCATTAAAGGTTTGATTTTGGTTTTATTTTTTAATTTATGTATGTATATTTAGGATGTAGTATATCTTAAAAACAATTTTTAAAAATGAGATATGTATTTTTTATTATTTGGAATCTAGAGAACTAAAAGAAACTTGGAGAAAAATGGTTAATTTTCTTTTCTCTAAGCCATGCATGTGTTTCTGTTTTTGTTTTTAAAAATAATGACACAAACTCCAAGTCTTTAGTGTCAAAGAATGATACAAACTCCACCTCTTTGAGCTAGCTTTTGTTTTTCATTATCAAGAAAATGGAGAGGGTTGAAATAGAATGTCCAGGCTTTGTTTTTTATTGAGGTTATTTTGTATACAGTGAAATGCATAGATTTAAAATACACCATTCAGTGAGTTTTGCCAAAAGCCTATTCTCATGTAACTCATATCTCAATCGAGATACAGAATATTTCCATCATTTCCCAAAATCTCCCTTGTACTATTCAGAGGATATTAATATGGCAGTGATTTTTTTTTTAATGTATGAAATAAGACACTCTTGCTCTGTTCCATTTTGAGGTAGTTTTATTTTATCTTTCAAATTATAGCCTGTTACCACTTAAGTAATAACTAACATTTATTGAGCATTTATTATGTGCTAGACAATGTCCTAAGTCTCATATTGACTTTTTAAATAACAGGTTTCTTCTGTTGTAATGCACATGTAATACAGTTCTTTGGGTTTAGTGTGTTCACAGAATTGTGCCACCATTACAAGAGTTGATTTTAGAACTTTTAACCACCCCAAAAAGAAATCCTGTATCCCTTTGTAGTCACTCCCTATCTGGTGTGGTGCTAGTGCTGAGTACAGAGTCTAACATCTAGAATAGAGTTAGTCTCAATTTGTATATCTAAAATTTTAGCTTTTTTTTTTTTTAAATTATAAAGAAATTTTATTTTCCTTTGTTTTTTTAGCTTTTGCCTTATGAACAGTCTTCCCTTTTGGAACTCATAAAGACGGAAAACAAGGTACAGATTCCCAAACCTAAATACCTGTTTCTAAAATACTTCAGTTACCTGGTATAATTTACTTTTTTCCTTTTGTGTTTTTACTCATAAATCTAGGTCTTAAACAAAGTCATCACTGTTTATGCTGCACTTTGTTGTGAAATCAAGAAATTAAAATACGAGGTAATTATTTGTACTCTTAAGACATTAAAAACATGATTTAAAAGCAAATATGTGCTGACATGTGTACAGTGTGCATAAATATTTATTGAATGTTGAATAAGGTGTTTATTTATAATAATAATAATAATAATGAGTACCATTCACTGAGTATTTAAAAACATTCTGCTAACCCTGTGAATACTCATAACAGCTCAGGGTGGTATGTGAGGAATAGCTGAGAAAACTGAAGCTTAAAGAGGATGTCACTTGCCTAACATTTTTACTAGCAGTTATGATTTGAGTCTGGGTCTGCATAGATTCTAAGTCTGTGCTACCTGTCATGTATACTGGCTTTCTAGATAGTAACTGATTTTTTTTAAAGAAGCTTTGAATTTTTAATATGTTTTGTGTTTCCTCACCCATGAGTCATTAAAATTCTAGTAGAAGATGGTAAACTTCATCTTTTTCTCTCTACCTTTTTGATAATTATAGTTGCTTTCACTTATGAACTAGTGGAAGGATACGGACAATAAGACAAAGTAAAGGCTGAAGAAATCAAGAAATGACTTTGAGTATCAGTAATATCTTTGGTACTCTAAAGATAAATTGAATTTACCTATATTATGAGCAATTTTTGAATTTCAGTATATTTGTATATATGATGTAGTCATCTGCTTATTAAATAGGGGTAACTAAGAGCTTAGGAATTTAGAAACAAAATAGCAACCTTTAAAATTATTTTAATTTTTTTTTAACAGGCTGAAACTAAATTTTATAATGGTCTCTTGTTTTATGGAGAAGGAAGTAAGTATTAAAATTTCACATTGTAATGTTGGGATGCCTTTTTTGGGATTGAAATGAACAAAAAGTTAACTGAAAATATGGGACTATCATGATCATCCAAAGTATTAGTGTGAGAAAATAAACACTCAGATTTTTTATTGGTGTGTTCTTTTGATGGCAAACAAGTGAAAAAAAACCCTGAGGGATGAAGCAGCAGCAAATTCTCTATAAAATTTGTTTGATATTTTTATAAATTATAAAGCACTGTAGCTAGATGAAGATTTTCCTAGAATTCATTAAATAGTGAAACAGATGATAACTTTTAATTGTGTGATTAATGATTGTCTCATTTTCCTCCTCAGTGTAAAAATTCTTTTTTTAGTAGTATGCAGATTAGAAGATGTCCAGTAAATAAAAACCATATTTTTCTTTTTTGGCATTCATTAAGTTTAAATTTTAAAAATTAAAATATTCTTCATGTTGCCTTTTAAAGCTACAGATTCCAGCATGGTGGAAGGTGATTGCCAAATTCAAATGGGGAGATTTATTTCATTCTTACAGGTAAATGATTTTTACTTTTTATTGAGGCTTTTCTTTGAAAAGTTTGAATAAATTACACATAATCAAAAGAGTTCTGAAAGACTCTGTTCTGTGAGTTGGTATTGGATTATAGTGGAGGTCTAATTCCTGGAGGATTTTCGTAGCATTTTTAGTGAAATTTCTTTATGGACAGTTTATCGCCATGCCTTTGAAAACAATTTAAACTTTGTACCTGGTACAAAAAGATAATTTATGTTAGAAAAAATTGTTAATGGAGATCATTAAGCTGGTATATAAGCAATGATGAGATTTTTAAAAGCAGCAGCACTTGATGCTTCTAGTTAAATGTTTCAATTTAGGTGAGTTTTTCATCACTGCAAAGTTTTAGTTATTCTAGGTCTTTTGGTTTGATTTTATCAAAAATATGAAACTTGCATTTTCCTCCTCCATTATAAAAGCAATGCTTGTATAATATGACAAAAGCAAAAATTGGAGATAAGGGAAAAATACTTATAATCCCACTTATCTTCTGATTGTTGGGTATAAGATTTGATATATTTTATTGATTTAAGCATGCTAACATAGTCAAATCTTTTATATTTTTACTACTTTCTTTGGTCTTTTTGACTTAATTGAGAACATTTTATTGAAATTAACCTCCATTATGGTGTGTGTCAGTTAAGGTTCAGTCCGGAAAATATGTTACACAAGGTATTTCAAAAGAGGAGATTTAATAGAGCTTTCTTATGATCCAGCAATCCCCCTCCTAGGCATATATCTGGAAAAGAAAAAGCTCTAATTCAAAAAGATACATGTACATCAGTGGTACAGCACTAATATTTACAATAGCCAAGACATGGAAGCAACTTAAGTTTCCATCAACAGATGATTGGATAAAGAAGATGTGACACATATATATACAATGGAATATTACTCAGCCATAAAAAGAATGAAATACTGCCGTTTGCAGGAACATGAATAGACCTAGAGATTATCATACAAAGTGAAGTGAGTCAGACAGAGAAAGACAGGTATCATATATCACTTATATGTGGAACCTAAAAAAAAATACAGATGAATTTATTTGCAAAACAGAAGCAGACTCACAGACATAGAAAATAAACTTATGGTTACCAAAGTGAAAAGGTGAGGGAGGGATAAATAAGGAGTTTGGGATTAACAGATACACACTACTAAATGTAAAATAGATTAAGCAACAAGGGTTTACTGTATAGCACAGGGAACTGTACTCAATCTTTTGTAAGAATCTATAGTGGAAAAGAATTTTTAAAATTTGTGTATAATTCAATCACATTGCTGTACACATGAAAGTAATATAATACCAAAATCAACTATACTTCAATTAAATAGGTAAATAAATAAAGAGGAGACTTAATATAGAGAATTGGTTACATAAGAATTGGAGGGCTGAAAGAAAAAAGAAAACAGTTGAGGTAAGCCAGAGGAAGCAGATATCACCTCTACGTCTAGGGAAGAGGAAGAGGTTGGGGTTGCCAGATCTTTGAGCTAGGTGGAGGAGCCCAGGGGAATTAGTGTCATATCTCTGAGGAAGCAGTGCTGCCTGGCAGCTGCTGGTACATCTGAGAGGGCAATACGTGATTGGTTCTGTAGTGCTGAAAGAAGCTGGAGACTGGGGCAGGCTGCCGTTGATGGGGTGAACTGCTCCTGCCTGGATTATGCTGATAAAAACAGCAAGAAATAGAAAGGATGTCCTTTTCCTGCCTTCTGTTCTTCTAGTGCCACCTTTTGGCAGAACCTAACAGGAAGCCTGCTGGACAGGAGTCTAAGAAATGTTAATTTGCAGAGTTGAAGTGAATGTGTCAGTTTCTCCCTTTAGTTTTTATCAAATTTTGCATTTGTCATTTTTGAGGATATTTTATTTGGTGCATACAAGTTTAGAATTGTTTATCATTCCCAATAAATTGAATCTTTTATTATGTAGTAATCCTCTTAAACTGTGATAATAATTATGTATATAATATATAATTATATATAGTAATTAGCTATAGTAATGCTAATGAAGTCTGTTTACCTGATATTAATATCACTGCCCCAGCTCTGTTTTAGTTAGCATTTTCTTTTTTCTAATTCATTTTATGTTCTTTCACCCTTTCAGTGTCATTATGTTTTATTGTGTTTCTTTAAAACTGCATCTATCTGGATTTTGCTTTTTTATATAACCTAAAAATCTCTTACATTTGGTTAATTTCTATTTCTTTATAAATAGTCTATTATGGATCTGTACTTGTTTCTACCTTTTTGCTTGCACTAATTGTCCTGCATTTTCTGTTCTTTTCTCTGCTTTTATGAGACTTTTATAAATTTAATAAGAAATGTAAACCTAGAGCTGTTTAAAATTGAAATGCATTATTTATTTTCATTGTCAGAAAATTTAAATTGTGGATCTCATTAGCAGCTGCACATAATTCCATTTTTAAACATTCAACAAATGTTTTATGAGCCTAGCACATGTTAGAAAACTGTTCTTGGTGGGTTACAGCAGTGCACAAAACCAACAGAAATTTCTGCCCTCATAGAGCTTATTATAATTTAGAACAGCTATAGGTTTAAGTTAGGTTTTAAATACTTTAGGATACTAACTGCTTCTATAGTTTTAAAAGTTGAGAGCTGTTGAAAAATTTTTAAAAGATGTGGGACTTGGTAGATGTGAGTTAATTATTTAATGACAGACATATTTCTCGGATAATTAATATTTCATATGGTGTGTGCTAAGCGTGGTTATAGATAAGGTTAAAGGTAATAAACACTTAAAGTTATTCTAGAGTAACTTTAGGAGACCTCTTCCCCTCATTGTCATACTTTCTAAACTGGTAGCTTTTGAGCTTCTTCATTCATTCAGGTGTTCATTTATTCATTTTATAGGACAAATTTATTGAGAAGTAGTTGAGGTTTAGCCACCATGCTGGGCAGTGGACATTCAAAGAAGGAATAAGACAGTCTGTCATTTAGGAATTATATGAATAACAAAAACAAGACTTAAAATAAAAGGATGAATGAAATGCTGTGGGGGCAAAGGAGTAGAAATGACCTTCGGAGGTGAATTAAGAACTGATTGCTTGAAGGATACTCGAAGTTGCCTTGCTGCAGGTTAACTGGAGATTTTTATTGGAAAATTATTTTGTTTTTATTTAGCATTGTTATCATAAAATTCAGTCAAATGGTGACATTTACTCAACTTGTAACATATACTCAACTTGTCATTTCAGGAACTGTCTTGTTTTGTTACGAGGTGCTATGAAGTGGTGATGAATGTAGTCCATCAGTTGGCTGCTCTCTATATCAGTAACAAGTAATGGATTTTAGAAATATTTTTGCATTTTTAATATACAGAAAATTTTTTCTTAAACTAGCTAATTATATGAAATAGTTTTTCATTTGTTCACTCACCTATTCACTCATTCCTTCATTCACTTACTCAGCATTCTTTGAACACAAATGATGTTTTAAACACTACTTGATGTGTGTAATACATAGGTTAGTAAGACACAATTTCTGCCATGGCGAATGAACCCATTATCTGTCTGAATGAGAGTGCTGACAGAATAATCTTAAAGAAATTTGATTATATAGGAAAGGTCTAGTATAGAATTAATACATGTACCAAGTTCTCTCTGCTTAATCTCTCTCCTTTACTTTGAGGGTCCCTGGCTCATTAGAATCATGTGAGACTTCCCTTAAACTACAGAGTATTGAGGTGTGGGGCTAGGGAATCTACACTGGAAACATTTTGAGTAATTCTAATGATCTTCCAAGTTTGTGGACTGCTGCCCTAAATCAAGATAGATCTTCAAATTTTTCTAGAACCCTTAGTATTCCCCACCACCACAATTATTAATCAAACTCACATTTGATTAATACTTTCTACTTAAAAATTTTCCCACTTACTATTTAATTATAATCTTAAAGTAACTTTAGATATATAACTAGGGATTCTCAATTATGAAAAGAGTAATAGCTGAGGCCCAAAGGAATCATTTGCCAAGATTCCGTACAATTTAGGTACTGTTCTTTTAGTCACCAGCCAATTCATTTTTGTTCTTACTATATACCATGCTGCATCTTAACTCTATAAACTGAAAGATTGTTAACTGTTTCTCATTCTCGTGTTTTTCCACTCGGTCAGGTATTTATTTTATGTTCTGTGCTTTCACTGAAGTTCTCCTTATGGCAGAAGGGAATGAGAGCATAGCTCCCCACAACCCCTGCAGTACCTGGTGTGTCATTCAAAGAGGACTCCCCACTACCACACCCTTGCCCTAGAAAAATGAAATTTCTTTGTTTTGTGCTTAATTTTGAAAATATTCTATCTTGTGGAATACTTACATGTGCTTTGATATACATGTATTAATTTATTTACTGTTGAATAGGTTGACTCTCTAGGAAGTCGAGTTGAATTATCCTGGGGCTTTTGACTTTGGTATAATTCCTTTTGTATGCATTGTTTTTTTCAGTAGGAATGAGAACTCCAGAAATTCAAATTAAGAGAAGACTAGTTCCCAAATGCCAGTTTGGATGAGATAACAAAGATTCTAGTGGGGAATTGAGAAATTCTAATAGTTTAAAAAGAAAAAGAGAAATGAGTATCAGTTTTGTTATTTCTCTAGCTCCGTCCCAAGCTTGATCCTTTAGGTATGAGTGGCTAGGGTTATTCACGGGCTGCATGTTGACATATACCTACCCATTGAGTTGGCTGTAGGCAAGGAGAGCTGAGAGTCTGCATGTGCAAGTTAGTTCCCTTCTTGGGAAAGTGGAATATGATAGTAATTCCTTGGATCTCATAAATTTGAGTGACTAAAGCCTAAATAAGGATAAATATATACTAAAATTCCAAGAGCTTCTGCTACTATGTGTTTTCCTTAAAATAAAAGTGAACTGTGACAAAAATAACTTTTTTTAAAAAGTTGGTTGTTATTTTATTGCAGGATTGCACCCAAAATTATAGAGACAACTGGCGTTCATTTTCAGGTAAAAGTTATTTAACTGAACCTGTAAAGCTGTAATTTTTACTATATTTTACTTTGGAGTTTGTGTGATTAGGAGGGTAAAACAATCATTGCAAAACTCTTTAAGGATTTCTCTTCTTTTATGTTTGTTCTCGTTCATCTGTAAGGTTGATGAGGCTTTGCTGACCCACTATCTGTGTAACTTAGTTTTTCCTAGTAGTGGCCCAGTGCAGATTCTCTAGTCTCTTTGGGGGATCTACAGTATCACCATTATCACCAAAATATTGGGTGAAATGTTTCCCAATTTAAGGCTAATTGTTCCATCTGAAGATTAATAGTTTCATCTGTAGCTTAATTTACCCACTGCTTTAATTTAGTAATTAGCCCAAGTGTGTTGAACTTTAAAAATCTACATGAAGCTTAACTTCTAACTAGTGATTAAATGATAATCATTAAAGGTTTCTTGACAGACTATGTATGAGCACTTGGGAGAGCTGCTAACAGTTTTGCTTACCCTGGATGAAATTAGTTGATAATCATATCACATTGAAAGACCACTGGACTATGTACAAAAGGTGAGCCAATTAAAATGTTTAAAATACTCTCTTACTTTGTATAGTTAATGTATTAGTAAAAAATAAACAAATGTAAACAGATCCTTTAAAAGACCTGAAGATCTGTATTTATAAGAATCTTACATCAAATGTTTTTTTGAAGGGAGTAACCATTCTTTCAATTTTAGATAGACTTGTTTGAGAATATGATAAACTTGTATAAAGCATCCTAATTCTTAAAGTGTAGTTGAATGTTAATTTGACAGCCTTAGGACTCAGATTAATTTTTTCCTTATTCAATATAAATGATAATTGTTTATCCTGGGTTTGATTTTATTTTGTTGTATACTCCAAGGTGTTTTATTATTATTTAAAAAATTTTTTTAATGGAGGTACTGGGGATTGAACCCAGGACTTCATGCATGCTAAGCATGTGCTCTACCACTGAGCTGTACCCCCCCAACTCTAAAACTTTTTAAAGTCAAAACATTTTATTCAGTTAATAAGTATTCACTAAATGTCTGGTATCTAGAGAGCACCAGGTATGTGAATTTAAGATAATATAAAAAGATACGATTAGAAAATTAAATATATTAGGATTGTTTTTGTTCATATTTTCAAATGTGTAGAGCCAGACAAGAAATACAAATATAAAACTTTGATTTCTGAGAATATTTTTAATACAAGGATTTATTAGGCAAATTGAAGGGCTTTCTCCTAATTTTCCACAAGGTTACTGAAATCTGTCCATCACAATCCTTCAAAATTTGGAATTCAGGAGGAAAAACTAAAGCCATTTGAAAAGTTCTTGTTGAAGCTAGAAGGGCAGTTACTCGATGGAATGATATTTCAGGTATGAGAGCTGTATCAGGCTATGATAAATGGGCTTCTATTAGTTGACCCAGCTCAGAATTATAGTGGGACACTTTCATAGCATGCTTTTGTGATTATGTTTTTCTTTAAAAGTACTTTGGCTTAAACACTGTTAATGTACCAAAATATAATTATATCATTATCTAGTAGCAAACAAAATTAATAGTGTACTGGTTGTATTTGGGGTAAGGGTTTTTAAAAATTATGCAAAAGGATAAAACTGTTCAAGAATTAATATCTAAGTAGTTGTGTTAAGCAGTTTGTTTGTTGTTAACCTCTAGATTTAGATTTGTAAGACAGCCTTTTAAAAGTCTGTATAATTCTTCCTAGACTTAGGGAATATAATTTGAATCTGCACAATCCATGTGGCTTCTAACCGTGTGTGGCTATTTAAATTTAAATTAATTAAAATAAAAATTCACTTCCTCTGCCACACTAGCAATGTTTCAAATGCTTAATAGTTACATGTAATCTAATCATTGCAATGCACACTTTAAACTTATATTTATGTCAGTGATATCTCAATAAAGCTTGGAAAAAAGCCAGCTGTGGCTAATAATCATATCAGCACAGATGTAGAACATTTCCAGCATCACAGAAAGTTCTGTTGGATGGCACTGCTTTGGGTAGTAGTCACCAGAAATTGCTTACAGTGACCCTTCAACAACATGGGTTTGAATTGGACAAATCCTCTTCTATGGATATTTTTCAATAGTAAACACTCCACTATTACACAGTCCATGGTGGATTGAATCCGAGTATGTGGAGGAACCGTGGATACAGAGAGCCAGCTATAATGTATATGTGGATTAACTACCACTTGTTCAGGGATCAACTGTAAATATTTCATATAAAATCTGCTTCAGGTTTACCTTTAATTTATATTTTAAATGATTACAATTTTTACAGAATGATCCTAACTCTTGTTTAATATCAATTTAGCTATTAATTTGTTAGTTTCAGAAGGACCTATTTCTATACATGCTGTAATACAGTGCTAGGAAAGTAATTGTAAACAGATAAAGTCTACTCTTAGAAGTGCAAATTAAAGTCATAAAACATGTTTTCCCATGCTTCATTAGATACACCTTGTATACATCACCAAGCATCACTGTGTATGTCTTCATGTAGAATTTTAGATTTTTGGTTCGGTTTTATTTTACATAACAGGTACTCAAATATATAAGTACGTATACATTTTACATTCAAAAAGACTGGTGTTAGATTAGATTAAGGTAAAAACCTGAGCATCCATGTTAGTAGAATTAAAATGATGAATGTAGGAGTTTATCACTCTATATTTTTATCTGTTTAATAGCATATTGAGTCATAGTAGCTTATGATAGTCTGAATTTCTCTAAATGTTTCCTATCTAGGGCTGTATAGAACAGCAGTTTGATTCTCTCAATGGAGGAGTATCTGTGTCAAAAAATAGCACTTTTGCTGAAGAATTTGCACATAGTATTCGCTCAATTTTTGCAAATGTAGAAGCCAAACTTGGTAATGTAAAAATGCATTTTTTGGTTTTTGTTTAAAAAGTTTTCATTTCCTTTAAAGGAGAATTTTAAGTATATTGTTTTTCTCTCATGTTATTGTCTTATAAGGAGAACCTTCTGAAATTGACCAGAGAGACAAGTATGTAGGAATTTGTGGACTCTTTGTACTGCACTTTCAAATTTTTCGAACTATTGATAAAAAGTTCTACAAATCTTTATTGGACATTTGTAAGAAGGTAAGAACTTGGAACTTTTATTTTTTCATTTTGAGTATACGGAAAAGATTTTGGATAAAACTGGATTTTTTTTTATTGAGTTATAGTCAGTTTACAATATTGTGTCAATTTCTAGGTGTACAACACAATTTTTCAGTCATACATGAATATACATATATTCGTTTTCATATTCTTTTTCACCATGAGCTACTACAAAATGGAATGTATTTCTTTGTGCTATACAATATAAACTTGTTTGTTTATTCTATATATACCTGTCAGTATCTACAAATCTCTAATCCCCAGTCTGTCCCTTCCCACTCTCCTCCTCATTGGCAACCGCAAGTTTGTATTCTATGTCTGTGAGTCTCTTTCTGTTTTATGTTTAAGTTCATTTGTCTTTTTTTTTTTTTAGATTTTACATATGAGTGATACCATTTGGTATATTTCTTTCTCTTTCTGGCTTACTTCACTTAGAATCACATTCTCCAGGGATATCCATGTTGCTGCAAATGGCATTATGTTGTCATTTTTTATGGCTGAATAGATTCCATTTGATAAATATACCACACCTTCTTTATCCGGTCATCTGTCAGTGGACATTTAGGTTGTTTCCATGTCTTGGCTATTGTAAATAGTGCTGCAAAACTGGATATTTTAAAATGTATTTTTATTACTGTTTACAAAGATAAGAATTATTGTTTATAATAATAATTATTATAAAATAATATTTTAATATTCATTTAAAAAATCTAAGCATTCCAGAAATAAGTAACATAGTGAGTGAAAATATTCCGTAATTCCACATCATGTAAGTACATACTAGTGGATGCTTTTCCAGATCATTTCCTATTCATTAACTTTCTTTTACTGTTAGAACTTTTTTCTCTTATTTCTCTTCCTTTTCTTCTTGCCACTTACTCTCATTATTGAAGTAGAAAAAATTTAAAATACTTTTTTTGTATATCTTTCCTGTTTCGATGATGTGGGACCTGCTTTTAAAATTGAAAATTTAGTTTGTGTGTAGAATCAGGTGATGTGTGACCGTGAGAATCTAGCCATCTTAGATATTTATTTTCTATTTTTTCACTAATATAGAATGAAAGTTAAGGTCATGAGGACTCAAGTTTTTGTTTAAGTTTTGCATATTTTTATTCATCTGAAAATCTGTGAGCATATGTAAGTGTGTGTTTGGGGCACGTGTGTGTGTGTGTGTTGTTTAATATTTAGGTAGAATAAAATTAGTGTCATGCTCCACACTAGACATAGGAATGCTTAACTCTGTGGCACAGTAGCATAATTTGTCTCATAATATATTCATGAGTATTTATTATTATTATTTTTTCTTTAAATAAATTGTCTTCCATTGTATATTGCAGAGCTACTGAACAGTTTATTGTTTAGCCCCATTTAATGATTTCCCTCCTCTTCTATTTCCTATTTTAGGTACCAGCCATCACTCTAACTGCTAATATTATTTGGTTTCCTGATAATTTTTTGATCCAGAAAATACCAGCAGCTGCTAAACTTCTAGACAGAAAAAGTCTTCAAGCCATTAAAATATACAGAGATACTTTCCTACAGCAGAAAGCTCAGTCACTTACCAAGTAGGTTTTTATAAGTACCCATAATGAAAATATTTAGATATTTTGTATTTTCAAATCTTATACTGATTCTAAATATATGGAAAGCATTTGAATTATAAGATCAAATATAGTTACTCATTACTGGAGAGAAGATTGGGCAGTCTCTAAGTGATTTGTTTTCTGGGAGTGTTTTTTTGTTTTAAATGTTTTAGACTTAAACTCAATTTAAGATGTAGGCAGATTATACTTTATGGAGATATGTATGTGTGTACATGCATTCATATACGCACACATACTTTTTATCAAATGCAGTAAATATTTTTTTGTCTAAAGTGCAGTAGATGTCATTTGATAACATTAAGAACATTACGTGACTCAGTGTTGATTTTTGGAGCAGTTGACTTTTATTTGATTCACTCCTTTTTTTTCTTTATTTTTATGAAAGTAATGTATGCACATATTTAAGAAGTTAAAACTACTAAAGGTTCAAAGGGAAAATAATTGTCCTCTACCCAATTCCCCCCTGTATTTTAGTCCTGCTCCCTAAAAGAACACTTTTAACTCTTAGTTTCTTCTGATAGATACATCTTTATTTTTAGTTTCTCTTACTATGTAAAAGTTTCAAATATACACAAAATAGAGAAAATAGTATCATGAGCCCCCATGTTCTCTTCACTTAGCCTCTCATCACCTAGCCTCAGCAATTAAATTTACTGTGCATTCTTACTTTAGTATACTGCTAAAGTTACATGGTGACCTGGATGAAGATTTTAAATGAAGCAGGACTCTGCCATTGGCCCTATGCTGGACGCAGTTTTTATCTGTAACATTGTTAAAGGGTGATAGGGATTCTTATCCACTTTCTGTTGATCTTGACTATTGAGAGGAAATTGGGTCACTCCTGTACAATGGGGGAAGAAAGGATGTGTCTGGAATATAGGAGATCCCCCTAAAGCATCTCTTAGTACTCCCAAGTCATGTGATTGAAGTCAGTGGAAAATGACAGCAACTCAGTTCAGGCAGGACTACTCATAGCAGAGGTTTCAGGGCTCTCCATTGTATTCTAAAACGGAGCTGAGGAGGGATAAAAATGTAAGTTTGGGTTTAGATTAAAGAGATGAATTCAGTAAGATGGAGAGATAGGAATCAAGTTTAGTAACAGTAATTTAAAAAAAAAGATGTGGATATTTCAGTTATCAGAGACAGTGTTTTTTTTTAAACATTTTTTTAACATTGTGTTGCAGCTGCTAAAAACGTCAGTAAATACTTAAGATTACATTAATAACTATACCCACACTGGGGGTGGGTATAGCTTAAGTGGTAGAGTACTTGTTTAGCATACACAAGGTCCTGGGGATTGAATCAGTCCCTAGGACCTCCTCTAAAAAATAAGTAAACCTAATAACTCTGCCCAAGGTGTAAAAACTAGTAGCTATAATATCTAGGGTAAGGGAATTGGTAGTTCCACTGAGTTCTTATTGGTCAGACTATAATTAGTGTTTGGTGGTGCCACATTTTAAGAGGGCCACATACTGCAGCATCTCTAGATGAAGCTGATCAGGATGTTAAAAGATCTGAGAACCATGACCTTTGAAAATTCATTGAAAAGTATTTAGTTTGATCTTTAAAAGAGAAATCTGTGGAATGATATGTTAGATTTCTTTGAATATTTAAAGGGCATTCATGTTGAAGAGGAACAGATTTGATCTCTGTGGCTCCAGGTTGAAATGCAACCAAAAGAATAAGATGATGGATATTAATAATAATTGCCAACATTATCAAGCTTGTAACTATGTAGCAGACATTATGCTAAAGGCTTTAAACCCACTGTCTTTTGTAAACCCTGTAACAACAGCCTTCTCACCTCGGAAATAGTAAAGTCACAACTAATATTTACCCTATGCTTTCTACAAGCCAATAACTATTCCATGAATCTCATATGTATCATTTTTTATAATCATCAGAAAAATCCTGTGAGGTAGATACTGTTGTTATGGCTGTTTTATAGGCGAGAAAATTGAGGTACAGACAGATTAAACTTGCCCAAATTTAAACCACTAATGTGTGGCAGAGCTGGGAAGTCCACCTCTGGAGCACAAGCTGTTGACATTACCTTATGGTACTATTTTTATCCCATTTTCAGATAAGGAAAATGAGGCTTAGCAAAATGAAGTTTACCAGGTCACACAGCCAGGTACATGTCAGAGAGGGCACGCAAACCTGTGTAGGCTGCCCTGAGAGGTAACGTACTCTTCCACAAGAGCTAGGTGGGCAGAATATAGATGGCCATCAGTCCAAGGTGCTGTAGGAAGTGAATCTTATTAGGTAAAAGACTGATTAAGTTGACTTTCAAGGACCGCCCCCCCCATATGATAACAGTTTAATATTTCTAAATTTTTTTATTTCAAAAATATACAACACTCTAGAACTTCTTTGAGCTGAATGAAGGCAATGTCTTTTTCATTCTCTTTGTAACTCTGCCAAAGAAACCTAAAATTCACAACACTACAGCGACCCTTAGGAGAGAGGAGATGATATGATCAGCATGAGCTTTGTCTGACATTCTAGGAGAAGTTGAGGAAGTGATCATAAGGGCTGTCCCAGTCAGGCTCCAGAGTTCATTAGGAAGAGGAAGCAGTGGGAGACAGTTTGCCTGCTCCCACACTATACATTAGACCCCAAATGGCCAAGTGCCCCAGCCAAGGGTTTGTAGGTTGCTGCATTTTGCTTTTCATTCACAATTGTTATGGTGTTGGGAATACTACCCTCAGAGGGTAGAATTATGAACGTTTATTTCAAACCCAGATGATACACAAGTGTTGACACTGTTGATATTTTATATTAGAATAGGGGATTTATTTTTTTCCCCTAAGTGTTTTTTGTTTCTTCTTTTTGAGATGAAGCTGAAAGGACCCCTTTTGGACTCCCTTTGTCAATTAACTTGGCTTTTTAAAAACTTGAAGCAGTTTCATTTTTATATATTTATGAGAGACAAAGATTATCTGGTGTCTGGGTGTAGGAGTGATGGGCAGAGTGACAGACAAACCTCTGCTTTATCCTGCATAGTCTGATCTAAAACTGAGTGGTTCTTGACTGCCCTTGACTGCGTGTTAGCCTCCTTCATAATGTTACTGACTTGATTGCCATCAGCTTGATTGCTGTTGTAGTCTAGGACTTTTCCTTCTGTCCTTGCTCAGGACCTTTCTGTTCCCTCCTGTGCATTGTATCCCTCCCTGAGTCCTGGTCACAGCCTCCTCCTCAAACTGGAAACATTGCCCTAGGACTCTTCTCTTTCTCTGTGTTTCAGACTTTTAAGTTGAATCATCCACAAGTCAAATAATACATTCCAGTGCCGTTTGAGGCAAAGCCAAATGTACAACTATTGGTGTCTTTTGTCTAATGGAATCTTGGCTCAGCAGAAATCATTTTTCTCAGATTTGATTCTGAGATTTCACCTTCTTAAAACACATTGAATTAATTTAATTTATTGTTTTTAAAATAAAAAAGAAATACAGCTTTAACAGCTTGTGGGCTAGAAGTTCTCATCTTGAGTGATTTGAGGTATATTCATAGTGATTTAGTGTTTATAATCAGCCTGCATAGTAGAATTACATTATTGATTTAGTCTTTCCAGGATGAGAAAGCTCCCTAGATTTGGGCTTAAATCCTGACTTACTCTGTACTAGTTGTATGATCTTGGGCACATTACTTCTCTGTTTCAATTTCCTCTTCTGTAAAATGGAGATCATTATAAAATTAATGTGAGGATTGGACAAGTTAATTTGTGTAAAGTGCTTATAACAGTGACTGGGCATATAGTAAGCATTCAATAATTGTTGACTTTTATATTCAGATTGTGACCACTTGCATTGGTCCATTCTGATTCAAACTGTCATCCCCTTTATTCTGCATTAGAACAGGAGCTTCCTAAGCGGTTTTCCTGCTTTTACCATTGTTCCCTTTATAGCTTATTTTAAACACATCAGCCAAAGTGATATTGATCCTCTTCAGAGTTAGAGTAGGTCACTCTGCTCAAATCTTCTAGTGGCTTTTCTCTGAAGTCCTTACTCCCTACCAGGCCTTACACAGATCCCCTTTCCACTCCCCACTTTTCCTATTCCTCGAGCCCACCCCCCCACCACTGTACCTCACTGATTTTTTTTTTTTCTGTTCTCATCCTTGCTCTGTGCTCCAGTCATACTGACTTGTTTGTTATTACTTGAACATGCCAGACTCACTTCCTGTTTTGGGATGATTGCATTTGTTATTTACTTTCCTAAAATTCTCATCTATTATATATTTGCATGAGGATTACTTACTCATCTTCAAATCATGGTTCAAAATCACCTTTTCAATGAACCTACTTTGACCACTGTGTTTAAAATTATACTCGCCATCCCAGTTGCTCTTTTCCCTGCTATATTTGTTCATTGCACAGATCTGACACCTTAAACAGATTTCAGTTACTGATGTCTTTATTATACAACTCCTTTCTAGAATGTAAGCTTCATGGGGGCAGAGATTTTTGTCTATTCTGTTTACCTCTTATTTTTGTTTTTTAGTAGTGCCTGGCCTGTATGGGCATTCAGTAAATATATGTTGGATAAGTGAATTATATGTGTGTATACGATATGTATATTTTGAAAACCAGAAAGATGAAATAGCTGCTGCAAAGAAATATTTCATCCCAACTAACATGAAGAAATGGAAGTACATTTTCTTTCCTGTGCTGAATAACTCCCATGTTTTCCTTTGTTAGAGATGTACAGTCTTATTACATCTTTGTGAGCTCATGGATGATGAAAATGGAATCTATTTTATCTAAAGAGCAGAAAATGGATAAATTTGCTGAAGATCTCACCAATAGATGTAATGTTTTTATACAGGTAATTGCATCTTCTTAGAATATTTTGAGAGTCATTTCTTTGTTAATTTGTTGTACAGAGGGTACATTTTGAAAAAAGTGCAAAAGGTAGGATATGTTTTGGTTTTTAGAACTGAAATTGATTTGGTTATGTATGTTCGGAGAAATCTTTATACTCCCTTCAAGGAGTAATTTTCTTGCTGTATCCCATAAATTTGGATGTGTTCTATTTTTTATCCAATATTTAGTTCTAAGTATTTAAATTTTTTGTTGTGATTTCTACTTTGCTCTGTGAGTTGTTTTGAAAGATAATTCTTAATTTCTAAATGCTTGAGATTTTCCTAGTTATCTTTTTATTATTGATTTCTAGCAATACTAAAATACTTTCAGTATTTTGAAATTTGTTGAGATTTGCATTATGGTCCAGCCTGCGGACAACGTGGCAAACATTTCATGTATACTTAAAAAGAATGTAATTTGCTTTTGGTGATGTAGTGTTCTATGTATTGTCAAGTAGGGTCATGTTAATGATTTTATCTGCATATTCTATCAGTTACTGAGACCCTTGGGTTAGAATCCCCAGCTTTACATGCATTTGTCTATCCTTTGTAGTTTTGTCAACTTTTGTTTTATATATTTTGAGATTAAGTAAGTGCATAACATTTAGAATTACTGATGAGTCAAACCGTTTGTCATTATGACATGTCCTTTTTAATCTTTGGTGGTGCTTTTTGTCATAGGGCTCTTGTGTCTGATTAGTAACACAGCTGTACCAGTTTGCTTTTAAATAAGGCCTACATGGTACATGTGTTTCGATCCTTTTACTTGGAACCTGTTTGGCTCCTTTATTAAATGTGTGTCTCCTGTAAGCAGCATATATTCCTCCCCAATCTGATAATGTTTATTTTTTATTTAACTGTTTTTGATATATGTCAATACTGATACTCAGATTTAAAATTAGCACCTGACTAGTTGCTTTCAGTCTGGCTCACTTTTTCTGTGTCCCTATTCTTTTCCTTTCTCACTCTTTTGAATTATTTTTATTATTTTATTTTTCCTTCTATTAGTTTACTGTGTTTTTTTAGTGGTTACTTTAGAAATTTAAAGATGCATTACTGAACCAACATAAATTAGTAGTTTTACCACTTTCTAGACAGTATAAGGATCTTAAACCACTTTAATTCTATTTATCCCCCTCACTTGTGCTGCTGTTGTATATTGTGATTCTAGTATGTATTTTAAACCTCACAAGGCATTGTTGCCGTTGTTTTTAATAGTCAGTATTCATTTAGATTTACCAATATATTTATCATTTCTGTTGCTTTTTGTCCTTCCTGCATCTCTTCATCTTTCTACTTGTGGAATACATGTTAGTATTTCATTTAAAATGTCTTTCTATTGATGAATTCTCAGTTTTTTGTCTGAATATACCTTCATTTCAACTTCATTTTTGAAGGCAGTTTTGCTATGTATAGAATTTTAGGTTGGCAGAATTTTTTTCCTAAGCTTTTAAAGGTACCATTTTATTGTCTTCTGGCTTCCTTTGTTTTTTTTGTTGAGAAGTTATCTGTCAGTTTTGTTGCTTTTTAAGTATGTGTCTTTGTTTACTTGCTTACAAGATTTACTTTTTGGTTTTTAGCAGTATTACTTAGGTGTACCTAGGTGTGTTTTTCTTTGTGTTTGTGCTGCTTGAGATTTGTAGAGCTTCTGGAATTTATGGAAAATTCTCAGCCATTAACTCTTTAAGTACCATTTGTGTTTTATTCTCTCTCTGTTCTGATTATCTCTCCAGTTATATCTAATCTGCTGTTAAACCCATACTGAGGTTTTTTTCCCTGAGTTCTTAATTTAATAATTTTACTTTCGATTTTTGTTTCTTTTTTTTACAGTTTCCAGTTCTTTTGTGAAATAATTTTGTGTTTTATTTCCTTTAACACATTCAGCATAATTGTTTTGAAACCCATGTCTAATAATTTCATTAACTGGATATTTCTTTTATCTATTTTTGTGGATATGTCTTAATCTCTTCATATGCCTGGGTTTATTTATGAAAATTATTTATGAAAAACTATAATTTGATATAATATGAGGATCTGGATATTGTTTTTCTTCCTGCAGAGAGAATTTAATTTTGCTTCTGATACACAGCTAGTCTAGGAAAACTAGGAACCCAGATTATCGCAACCCAGTCCTGGATTGAGATGGTTTGAAGTGGGACCTAAATCCTAAAATGACTGTTTTTCTAGTTCAGTTACTTTTTAGAGGGTAGTTTTTAAGGATCCCAACTCAGAGCCTAGGCGATTTACCAGGACCTCCTCCCCTCCTTGATGGGCCATGAACTCCTGTTTTTATCCTCCTTCCCTTCCCCTGAGATGTTGAAAGATATGTTTGGCTTCTGTCTTAATTATTTCTTTTGGAATGGGCAGGTGCCTCTATGGGAAAGAAGCCTCAAATGGCAGGCTCACTTCTCTGAGTTTCTGTCTCCTCCCAGATCTTGGCCTTAAATTTTCTTATTTTCTTGATAACTCTTTGATGCCTTCCAAGAAGTTTGAAAAATATTTTGCCCAGATTTTCTGGTTGTTTTCTGCGGGAAGGTTGATCCAAAATATTTATTCTGCCATGAACAGAACAGAAACAGACCCCAGACCTCTCTCATCCCCATTTAGATGTTTAAAATACATCCTTCATGTATATCCTTCACAAATTCATGACCATCTGGGAATGGTGTAGTGTTGGCCCATGAGTTCTATGCCTCCCTTTCCCTTCAAAAAAGAAACTCTCTTTTTCTGCCTGCCTTAGAGTTACACTTTTGGTGTTCCTTGTTTCTGCTTTTTAACTTTTCCCAGTGCTGCACTAGGTCAGAGTCTGGTGTAATAGTCCTATAGCTGACAAGGTAAGACTTGTGGCTCTTCCCTGCATGTATGCCCCAAGCTTTGGTCTTACTGTCACCTTTCTTAGGATGCTACCTTCTCTCTCATTTCTCAGTTCTTTTAATTTTAGCACATCTCTTCACCACAGAGCTACTATTGACTCACAGAAATTCCTTCCTTCCCTGCCACTGAGTATCATTCCTTCAGTGAGCTGCTTACTGTTACTGCTGGTAGAGCAGGAGAAAAAGGCTGAGAATCAACTGGCCTATAGGTGCTGCCCCAGCTCCTTGGATATATTCACAATAGTATAATTTAGGTTCATCTCTAAACTGTACATGTATCTTTTTTTGGTCCTTCTTTACAAACCCAAAAGATCTCCATTATTATGTTTCTGTGTGTCTTTTTTGAATCTAAATGAAAATGTATTTGAGAGGTAATATCCTTTTTCCTGTTTCCCTTGGGATTACTAGCACTAACTACAATTTTTTTTTTTTTTTTTTTTAACTCACAAGAGCTGTGTGCTTCCTTCATAAGAAGAAGGACAGGAGAAAAATCTGTTCTTATTGGGCTGGAAGGAGAGCAAGTCTGATTACCATCAACTTAAGCAGGGGACATGGTAGCACATAGATAGTAGGGACTGGCCTGGGTGAAAAAGAAAGGGAGCATTGGCTTGGAACTCAAAATACCTTTAGATATTATCTGTACTGGCCAGAGAGCAGCTTTCTTTGTCTTTCTCTCATTTTTCAATTCCTACTTCCTTAAGAGTCCTTAGCTCTTATCTTTAGCTGCAGCAGGTAGGAGTTTTTATCTTCTTGTCTGGCAGGTAAGATAGGGATGAATAAATAACTTCCTGACATCCAGATCATTTCTTTGAAAGTTTTGTTTTTCAGTGAAAAGATTCTTTAACTGTTGATTATATGCTATAATGTCAGTAGTACTAAACTTGTGGCATGTGATAGGTTACATGACTTTTATGGGCTGTTTTGAAACTTTACCACCGTGTGTAACATTGTGTTAGAAAATATTTCAAAATCTTAAGAGCTGACTTTAAAATGAACTTTAAGAATTACTAGTTATTGGCAAGTTGCTGAATAATTATTACATAGAGAATGAAATCTTGAAGAAATGAAGCCTTTTCTTGTGATTATAATCAATGTTTTATTTTTTATAGGGCTTTTTATATGCATATAGTATTAGTACCATTATTAAAACCACAATGAATCTCTACATGTCCATGCAAAGGCCAATGACCAAAACATCAGTTAAGGCATTATGCAGGCTTGTTGAACTTCTCAAGGTAGGTTTTAGATTATTTTACCTTGCCATTATAATTGAGAAATGACCGAGTTTAAATTAGGATTTTAGGGGGTAAGATTTGATTTCTTGATTACAAGAATAAAAAATTATAGAAAAGTCTCCTTATCTCTCAGTTGGATAAAGGAACTAGCCATTGAAAGAAATTTCTGAGTAGTTTTCTGTGGATGGCCAATATATTTAAACTTTATTAAAAGTTAAAATACAATGAAAGAGAAAAGGAAAATGAAAAGTTTAGCCTAAGTAAAGTCTTAACGAAAGTTTTAAAGTTTTTGCATGAGTTTAAAAAAGAAAGAACATGGGACATTTTCTATTATTTTATAGTATTCAAATGCATATGAGGCTAGTCAACATGAGGCTGTTTATTTTGTAGCTTAGAGAAAGTATTGTAATCTTGTGTTCTGAATACTTCTGGAAATGTGGTAAAAAAAAAACCTTACAGGCATAAGAGTCCACTTTTAACCTTCTGTAAAAACTGAAATCAAGATTTGTTAGTAAATTTCTGTTAATGGCTTTAGATTTGCTTAGGAAATAAAGATAGTTCTGGAGATTGTGTCTTTGGAGTTTTAGCCTTTTTTTCTTTAAGATATATTATTGTCAGTTTTATTTTTTTATGAATTATAAATACAGAAGTATATATATGTATGTATAGATGAATATATATCGTATAGCTAATATGTAAGCATAATTAAAAAAACAATAAACAGTTAAAAACCTATCATCCCATTTAAGAAATAGAATGTTACCAATGTCTTCAAAGCCCCCTGTGTTGTCCCTCCTTGATTGCATTTTACCTGCCTCATCAGAGGAACCATTGTCCTGAGTTTTATGTTTATCATTCCCTTGTTTCTTTTTGGTTTGCCACATATGAATGAATCTATAAGCCATTCATTGCTTAGTTTTTGAGATTTATTTTAATGGAGTAATACTTCATATATTATTTGACTTGGTTTTTTTACTCAAAATTTTTTATTCGAACCAACCCATGTTGGGATGAGCAGGTGTAGTTCATTAATTTTCATGACTCTGTAGCTTTCTTGGGGATGGACTTTCTGGGTTGTTTCCAGTTTTTACTATTATGAACAATGTTGCCATTCTTGTTTATGTTTTTCTGAGGAATTGTATACCTATGAGTGGTTCTATGTTACGGACATACTCAGCTTTTCAAGATGGTGCCAGATTATTTTCCAAAGTAGTTATATCGGTTTACATACCTCCCAGAGTTTATTAGACTTCCCATTGTTCTCTAACTGGCCAGCATTGGTATTATCAGGCTTCTATGTGTGTGGGTATGTGTGTGTGTGTGCGTGCACATGTGTATGCATGTACATGCAAATTAGTATATATAAATGATTTTATAGTTAACATTTATTTCCCTGATTGTTAACGATGGTATCTTTTCAAATATTGCTTATTGTGTTTTCCTTTTGTGAAAAATATGTTCATGTCTTTTGTTCAGTTTTCTGTTGAATTATTTGCCTTTTTAAAAAAGTGTTTAATTTGTTTGGTGTCTTACATATTCTGAGTACTAATCCCTTGTGTGTGGCAGATATTTTCTCATACAGTGGCTTGCCTTTTTATTTTCTCTATAGTGACTTTTGATAAACAGAAATTCTTAATTTTAATATAGTTGTATTTACCAGTCTTATCCTTTATGATAGTACTTTTTGTGTCTCATTTACAGATTTCTTACCTAGCTCAAGTTCATAAAGATATTCAATAATTTTGCCTAACAGTCTTCCATCACTTCTGATTCTTTTTAGGCAATAGAGCATATGTTCTATAGGAGAAGCATGGTTGTGGCTGATTCAGTCTCACATATAACACAACACCTTCAACATCAGGCTCTTAATTCTATTTCTGTGGCCAAGGTATGAAAGTTATTATGTATTCAGCATAATTATCTTTCTCATTTGCCCTTCCGTTGCTTTATATGTGTTTTCTAGTTCAGCCTGTTTACTCCATTCCTTCAAACGCAATATTCTTGGTCATAATCTCCGTGGTATTTCATGATTTTACTTAGAGTGATCAAGTTATCTTTACTCTAAACTTGGCAGCATTAGCACACTTCTATTAAAAAAGGACATATTGTGCATTTTAAAAATAAGCATTTTTTAAAGAAATGATTTCCTTATTAAATTAATATGGTAATTTTGAAGTATGCCTAGTAATTTGCTGTCCTGATAGTAGTAAACAATTTACAGGAATAAATCTAATACTATGAGAAGAAGCTGAACACAAAGTATTTGCTTAAGTGCTCTTAAATTGAATCATGGAAAAGATAATTGAGAAACTTTTCTTCTGATTCTTTTATTACTGCCTCAGATATAAAACTGATGTTTCCTGTTTTCTTTTATCTTTAAGAAAAGAGTAATTTCTGACAAAAAATATAGTGAGCAGCGTCTTGATGTGCTCTCTGCTCTGGTTTTGGCTGAAAACACTCTAAATGGACCAAGCACAAAGCAACGACGACTTATTGTTTCTTTGGCACTGAGTGTTGGCACACAAATGGTAAATGTATTGCTGTTACTTACAGAATAAAAATGAGATCTGAGATGTCACACTTCCTTTATTACTGACTTTAAGGAACCAGTCCTTCAAGTGTAACTTCTCTGTCTTTTTTCCCTGTCCCTGATAGAAAACATTTAAAGATGAAGAGCTCTTTCCTCTTCAAGTAGTCATGAAAAAGCTGGATCTTATCAGTGAACTTAGAGAAAGGTAAGTAGGGATATGTAATGATGCTCAAAAGATAGGACTAATGGAAACATAACTTTTTTTTTTTTTTAAGCATAACAAGAGAAGAAATATAACCCAAGTAGACCATTAGTTCCTCTTTATAACTTCTTTAGCATGACTAAAATGAGACTGTGACAAGGGATCGTATTTCTTTAGCTTTGCTTCTCTGGTAAGGATATAGTTCTTGGAGGAACTGACATGAGGAGATGTCATACAGCCCCGAGAGCATCTGGCAGACCCTGGTTGCATTTTGTGTTTGTTGTGATGGGTATCTCTAATGGAGTTTTAAAATTGCTGCTTTATATTTATAACAAGGTTCATCTATTTGTGAGAGACTTAAGAGCCATCTCACGTAGTCTTCTGTAATTTTATTTGGGTTGTAAATTTGAATTACATTGTTGGCAGCCAGTCACTAAAGGTGAATTCGTTTTTGGAAGGCTTATTTTTGTGGCTCCCGTGGTGTTACTGTTTTCTCTTTATTGAATAAGCAGTAAATTTCTTGAAGGGAAGATGGGTCCTCTGAATTCTGATTCTCAGCCGAATTAAGATTACAGCTCAGTTTTTATTTAATATTCATATTTATAACAATGTTTTCGTGGTTCTGAGCAGCTCAGATTTTTGTAGTTCGTGGCATTTAACTTTCCGTCCTTAGAAGAAATACTAAACCTTCTTCACTGTAAGATACTTAATGATCATTTTGTTGTCACAATATTGAAAATAAATTTACTTTAAACTCTATTTAAAATTTATCCATATTATTTTTGAAGTATGCTTTAAAACTAAAGCGTATGTGCTGAATTCTGACAATGTCAGGTATTGGAGTGTTTTGTTACTGTTGTTCAATGTGAAAAATACTTACTTTGTGGCTTTTCTGTACTGATTTTGGGTTAAGTGATGCAGGGAATTAAAAAATGAGTAAGACAGAGCTCTTTATGGAATATAATGCATTCTTTTCATTTTTGGGGGGGTTTCTTTAGTTTTGGTACCACTAATTACTACTTTACATTGTAGAGTCCAAACACAATGTGACTGTTGTTTTTTATACTGGCATCGAGCTGTCTTCCCAATTTATTTAGATGATGTATATGAAAATGCTGTGGATGCAGCCAGATTACATGTAAGTAAAGAATAACATAAAAAATAAACATCATTTTTTTAGTCACTGTACAGACCATTTTAAAACTGCTGATGCTGGTTTTTTTTTTTTTTTTCTACAATGCTGTATGCATTTTCAGTAAAATTTATATAGTCTGTCAGTTATAGAGAACAAACTAGTGGTTACGGGGTGGGCATCATAGGATAGGGGAGTAGAAGGTACAAACTATTTGGGTATAAGGCGTAAGGATGTATTGTACAACATGAAGAATATGGCCAATATTTTGTAACAACTGTAAATGGACAGTAACCTTTAAAATATAAAAGGTAAAGTTAAAAAACACTATGAACAAAATTCAGGAGGAAATTAAAAACTCAAAAATGTATGTAGTCTGTAGGTAAATATTATATTAATACTAATGAGTTAATTTAATATATATTTAACTCTTCCCCTCATATTGCTAATCTTTCTTGTTTCACTTGATTTTAGTTTGTATCAAAATAATCTGACTTTCATTTATCAGCAAGGTGTATGTTACTCAGATCTTTCCATTTCTTTCTGGAAATGAGTATGTTTGAATGCTCAAGATCAGAAAAGGATAAATGAATGAATTTTTTAGTATACTTAAAATATATGCTTTATAAAATAAAATTCAGCTCTTATTTGGGAAAGTAAGACAGTCATGTATAAAAAAAAACAGCCTTCAGATTGAGGTTTTGTCTTTTAAGATGTAGTATTCTTTTGAGATCTAGTTTTTCTAAACTCATGTATATTCTGACTTTCTTTTTAGTACATGTTCAGTGCTTTACGTGACTGTGTGCCCGCTATGATGCATGCAAGGCATTTAGATTCCTATGAAATACTTCTGGATTGCTATGACAAGGAAATTATGGAAATTTTAAATGAGGTAACATATTTGACATTGAAAAGCTTATAAAACATGTGTTTGGAAAAACTTCTTAGATTGAAGCAGGCTTTCACAAATTTAAAATTATTATTTATAAATCACTGTCTAGAACAAACGAACTATCACTATTGTGCTAAATTGGTCTTTAATTCCTAATTTTTAATATAGGAATCCAGATTAGGAATCCAGAAAAAAAAATTCTTATACTTTAGTAAGTAGTATATTTGAATTTAAAATTGTGTGTTAGAAGAATGCAAATATGAAACTGGTTTGAATATTGTCTGCAGTTAGTGGTAATACAGTTAAGACAACTATCAATGTTTTATTGAATTTCATTTGGAGAGCTACTGACTAAAATCTTTATATTGAAAAGCATAAACACTATTACTTGTGTAACAAATAATTTGAATATAATAAAGTACATTCCTTCCTATTTTAATGAAGTGTGTATTATAAACACTGATATCTTTAAAATTGTATTTCCAGCTAGCAATATTTTTATATGGAGGGAGGAATTAAAAATGAGTAAACTTCACAATATAAACTTTATTCAGGTTTGATAAAATTATGAAAATTACAATTTCTTGTATTAAATATTCTTATTTAGAAAATAAAATACATATCTGGCCAGTATTTAGATTAATTTCATTGCCTTTAGCTCAGTGAATTTTGTAATTTTTAATTATTATTATTATAAGGAAGCTTTTAAAAAATTTCCTCTCGCATATTCTCAGGACCTCCTTTGTTGCTGGTTTCTATAAATTTTACAGTTTATATTGTATGTTCATGTCCTTGTACTGAAGCCATCAGACAGAAGCTTTTGATTTTCTTTTCAAGAATGTTAAAATATTAATGAAAAAAAGCTTAGATCTTATCTAACTGCTCCCTGGTCAAAAAATGATTGATTTAAAGTGGATAGCAAAGTAATTTCACTCTCCCAATAAAAATATTTTACCATTGAGTATTTAGACTCTTAAACCAGTTTGACAGATTTTTTTTCCTCATTTCATTGATTATAAAACTGTAATGGTCAGAACACAGACATCTAGAAGAACAATACAATTGGAATATCATTTTGAAAAATTAAGATGTCAATTCTTCTGTGAATAGCATTTGCTGGACAAGTTGTGCAAAGAAATAGAGAAAGATCTGCGACTTTCTGTGCATACTCATTTAAAGCTGGATGACAGAAATCCTTTCAAAGTTGGCATGAAAGACCTGGCCCTTTTTTTCTCTCTGAATCCAATTCGGTTTTTCAATCGTTTCATTGACATTCGAGGTGAGTGTTCTGCTTTCCTTCTTAGGGTCATATTCTGTATCTGTTTGCCCTGACTATCAAAGATCAAGTAGCAAAAATGAGACTTTGAGAATATCTTCTTTCGTGTTAGTCCATTTATTCTTGAATTCGTATTTGTTTCTTCATTTCATGCAAAGAAAGAAATTTAATGTTCCAAGACAGGTTGTTTCCTTTTTAGTTTCATTTGTTTTCTACTATTTCAGAAATCAAAAATTAAAAAATTGTTTTTTGTAGCTTATGTAACTCACTACCTAGACAAGACTTTCTACAATCTAACAACAGTAGCTCTTCATGACTGGGCCACTTACAGTGAAATGAGAAATTTAGCTACTCAGCGTTATGGATTGGTTATGACAGAGGCACATCTTCCTAGTCAAACTTTGGAACAGGTATAGTATAAAGTGTTTTTATTATAGTCCGATTGTAGCATGATAATAGTATTTCTCTAAGAAACATTTTTTATTTTTACTTTATTATGTGTTTATATTTCAAGAAGATATTTGCTATATAAAACCTCATAATTGACAAGAATAAAAAATTAGTGCTAGTTTGCTTTATGAAGGAATTTACCACAGGCTTCCAAAAATGTTTTTATTTTGCCTTTTGTTGAACATTTGAAACATACATAGATTTATATATAGCTTCTCAGAAATATATTGGGATAGTGAGGTGACTTCTGCAGAATTGTGAAAAGTTTAGTCAAAGTCATAGTTAAGGATTTTAAACCTAGATTTAATATATAAACTTTAATATCTTAGAAAATGGCTAAATTCATGTAATTATAAATGTATTTGTTCTTAAAATGAAGAGTGTAAAATAAGTATTTAGTGTTGCTAATTCAGTAAGCTTATTTACAAGATGGCAGTGTCTTGTGAGTGCAGAAGTTTATGTTTTCAATTAATTTGCATGTCATTCTTTCTAAGATAATCCAGGTAATATTTACCAAAAAAGGTTTATTCAGTTCAAAAATTTTAAGAATCATAATTTTTCCTTCACTGTATTGCATATACAGGGACCATTTCCGGGATCAGTTTGTATATCCTTTCATTCATTTATTTATAAATTTAATATTTACTGAAAACATGCTAGGCACTGAACTAGGTATAGGGATAGAAAAATAAACAGAAACAGTCTGGGCTCACGCACATATAGCCTAGTGGGAGAAAAAAATGAGTAAATTTTTAGATTAAAACATGAGAAGATCTGTAATAAAAACTTAAAGGGGTATTGTGATTCTAGTTTGAGCACCAATTAGGAAAGCTGTGGGACAATTTACACGATACCATTAAGTATTACAGTAATAACTGAAGAATGAAGGATTCTTATTAGGTATCTTGTACATTAAAGGTGGTCTAGTACAATTAAAAGAAGCATAAGGATTTGGAATTAGATTTTCTAAAATCCCTGGGTTCTGCTTTTTCTTAGCTATTTGACCTTGGAGAACTCCCTTAGCTTCATTTTCTTCAGCTATGGAATTTAGAATAATACCTCATTTTTGAGGATTACATGTAAAGAACCTTGCACTGTGCCCGAAAAGTATGTATTTTATAAATATCACCACCTATTCTTGCAACCTTTTAAAATCTGGCCATTAGTTTACTTTGTAAAAAATACAGAAAAGCTCCTTGGGAAGACAAATCATCTCAAGAGTAGTGCGGAAATGATTGTGAGTCATGGATTTTCAAAATTTAACTGTTCCTGTCTACACAAAAGGGATAAGATAACAAGCAGCTAGATGTCCCCAGACAGATAATCCTGATTGTACATGTCAGAAGGCTCTTTCAACCTTTGGTTGTACTCTTTGTACAGTTGTTCTTTAAGAAATGTTTAAAATATTGGAAGGCTTAGTGTAAGTGGTAAGTCACTATATTGATGCAAGTCTGATTATTTTAAATTAATAGTAACTGTGTGGATTGTTTTATAGGGCCTGGATGTCTTGGAAATTATGAGAAACATTCATATATTTGTGTCTCGATACCTCTATAATCTCAACAATCAAGTGAGTGAGTTTTAGAAAAAAAATTTTTTTTAAGACACAATCTTTTTGTTTGGGAATCATTTAAAACTTACAAAAAGTAGCAAAAAAATGAAATAGCACAAGACACCCTTGTACTCAGATTGTGTTCTCTCTCTCTTCTCTCTTTCCTTGCTCACTTTTTGCTGAACCATGAGGGTAACACACATCATGTGCTTTATCTGTATCCCATTTCCTAACGATAGGAATGTTCTTTTTTTTTTTTTTTTAAGAAAAAAATGTTTAACTGTGGATGGATAAATAGTAGGAAGGCTGAGGGGCAAAGAATTGATTGTAAATAGTGAAAATTAGTGAAATACAGAAAACAAAAAATAATTGGAGGTCATCTTGTTTCTTTGCTTTGACTGTGTTATCTTCTCAAATGACTTTCCAATTAAATTATCTTTAATGAAATAGATTCTAAAATTCTTGGGCTAACTGACCAAAGTTTACTTTGGATTGTGTTTGTTTCATTACAGATTTTTATTGAACGAACAAGCAATAACAAACATTTGAACACTATTAATATTCGGCACATAGCTAATTCAATTCGAACACATGGCACGGGAATCATGAATACAACAGTAAGAATCTTTGCAGGAGGGTTGGGTGGGTAATAGACCCCTGTTTAATTTGGTAGTTTGAAAAATAGTTTTTTCATCAAATATTCTGGTTTTTCATCAAATATGTTTCATCAAACATCATTACCTGTTTATATTATACCTGAATTTCCGTTTTTCTGGTTGGTATAATTAAAATGTCTGGCACTGAAATTGTGTTAAGTGTAATGGAAGCTCTGTGATTCAGAAGGCAGTTTAGAATGTCTTACTGTCTGAGGATCATCATAAATGACATTGGAGATTTGAGGACATCAGCATAAATATATATTGATGTGGGTTGTCTGATACTCTCTGCAAGTTCCTTTTGAAAGTGAATTGTTGATAGCAGTTTATTTAACATCAGTCATGCTCTTTTTGGGGGAGTAGCTTACTAATTATTCAGTTACTTGAGAGAATCATTTGAGTTTGTATGCTATTTTTTCCTTTGGTGGAAAAAGATAAATCTTTAAGTTTACTTGGTTTTCAGGCCACAGTTTCTCCTTGAGGAAAGAAGAATGTGAATGTTTAGATAGTAAAATGTTATTAAGCATATTTGGGAGTAAGGGTATATGCAGAAATTACATAACTGGAAAGTTACTTAAGGACCATTTTAGTATGGTGTGGGAACCATTAAAGTATTTGAGCTGATAAGTAATGTGATTGGAACTCTGTTAGTGGTAACCAATAGAGAAATGAGACAGGTTTTTAATTTACAGTAAGAAGTCATCCATGTGGAGATGTCTGAACCTTTCAGAATAAACTCTGATCCTTTAAGGATAAACTCTTCTTCGACCTCATATATCAAACACTCTTTCATGTAACCCATACAATTATGCTTGTATTTTACATGTCTCAGGCAGTGTGCTGGGCACTAGGATGAGAAAAACAGACATTTCCTGCTCTCACAGTAATTGTATTCTGGCAGGAGATACGGTTGTTAACCAGTTAACCACACTAATGAATCTAAATTTTGATGTCAGATATTGACGAAGTAAACATAGAAGAAATGATATCAGGCTGGCAGAGCTGCCTACTCTTAAGAATGGGAGGAAAAAAGACTACTTCTCAGACTACTGCTACTAAGGAGGTCAAGAAAAAGCAATGTTTAAACCTCAAGAAAAATTCTGAGAAAGCACTCATTTTTATAACTGAGTAATAGAGTGTTCAAAAGGGCATATGTGTGCCAAAATAATTAGTAATATTTGAGGGTGGTGGGGATGGAGATTAGTACAAGATTAGTGCAATTCTGTAGGTCAGAATTAATCTGATGTTGTTTTGACTTTAATCTCAGCTCAAATCCTACTTTTTCACGCTTTTTTTGAGTCTAGGTAAGGACCTTTTAATTCATTCTCAAAGCACCCACACTTCTCATTTTAGAAATTATTGCAGTTGAGTTTTAATAGTTTATTTAATGTATACTTGTTTTAAAATATCTATCACTGCTGCTGGAGTATACACTTAATGGTGACAAAGACCATGTTTATCATGAGAGCAGGCACACTGCCTTGTGCATAATAGGTGCTCAAAATATTAATGGCTAGATAACTGAATATTTACTGTCTTCCTTCAGGAAAGTTCAAAGAGCACCATGTTTCTTACTTTAGTATCATTTTAGATGTGTAGATTAGTAATAAATAATCTTATAGCTGGAGGAACATAGAAACTTCTGACTGGTTTATGACTGAAAAACTAGGGTGTTGAATCTGGTTTATGATTCTCACTATGGCTCTTGGTCTTATTGTGAGAATACTTTCCATGTTTTAATTTCTTTTTTCCTTTTGTGTCATAAAAATATGTAAGGAGAGTTTATAGAAAAGTTTTGTAAACTTAGGCAATAAAAAAACTTCATTTATTTAAATATTTCAGGTCCATTGTGAATTAGACTTTATAAATAGATTATTTCATTCAGTAAACATTGATTTGAAATAAATTTTTATATTAATTTTTTCCATTTTTTCAAATTTTAACTTTACAGGTTAATTTCACCTACCAGTTTTTGAAAAAGAAGTTTTATATATTTAGCCAATTTATGTATGATGAACATATCAAATCCAGATTGATTAAAGATATTCGGTTTTTCAGGGAAACCAAGGACCAAAATGATCATAAGGTATTTTTGCCTATTATTTTTAAGGTAGTTTGATTCAACTATTGAATATATAAGCGTACTTCATGTTAATGAGCTTTGCTTTATTATGCTTCACAGAAACTTCATTTTTCACAAATTGAAGGTTTGTGGCAAAGCTGTGTTGCCAGATGATGGTTAGCAGTTTTTAGCAATAAGGTTTTTTTTTTAATTGAACAGTCAGTTACAGTGTGTCAGTATCTGATGTAACAGCACAATGTCCCAGTCATGCATATACATACATATGTTCATTTTCATATTTGCAATAAAGTATTTTTAAATTAAGGCATGTACCTTTTTTTTTTTAAACACATAGTGGTATTATTGCATACTTAATAGGCTCCAGTACAGTGTAAACATAACTTTTACATGCACTGGAAAACCAAAAAAATTCATGAGAATCACTTTATTGCAATATTTGGTTTATAACAGTGGTCTTGAACCAGACCTGCGTATCTCCAAGGTTTGCCTGTATAGCAAAGATTTATGCTAAAATTCATTATGAGTTACTCTGCTGGGTTTTTTTGTTTTCTTTATTATCTATCATGTAATGTCTCCTTGACCTGGCCTCCAGTTTTCTATGTTTTCCCTTGCAGTTTCTTACTCTTTGCATTCTCTATAAGCTATAATGTAAGGAAAAATTAACAGTTAACACCAGTGTAGCCAGGTGTTACTTTTATTTTAAAATAATACAAAGGCAAATCATTCTCATTTTAAAATGTTTAAACAACATCGAGTACATAAACTGAATGTCCTCCCTCATTTCTCTTTCCTTCCAATTCCGTTTTCTGGAGGCAGCTGCTATTTAACAGTGTCACGTGATGCCTTCCAGGTATCTGTGTGATAAACATATATTTATACAATACAAATACTGCTTTTTTCTTAACAAGAATGGACTAAGACTGTATATACTATTATGCACTGTGCTTATCACATGTCAGTACATATAGGTCTACCTCATTCTTTTTAAGGGTTGATAGTAAAGATGTGTGTTGTAACTCTTTTAAGTTTATCCTACTGATGGCTATTTACGGTTTTCTGATTTTTCTGTTACAAACAGTGCCACACGTAACATCCTTACACATTTATCTCTGTGTGTTTGGAGACTGTTTTTGAAAGAGATTCCTTGAAGAAGAAAAGAGCAAAGAATATGAAATTCTGATACATTTTGCCAGGCACTCTAAAAATACTGCACCAGTTGACATTCCCATCTGTCATTTATAAGAATGCCGTTTTCCATTCACCCTCTGGGCTAAGTTTTCCCAGAGTGAAATGAAGAATTTTAAGTAGTAGCAGTCAGAGTCACATAGCCTTGTGGATTGAGAAGCAACAGACTGAAATGGTCTTATGTTTGATTTGCCACATCCAGAACTATTTTAATTACTCCTCTTAAGCATCACTTAGTTCCAGCCCTCTTATATACTGGTCATTAGTTCTTTTCAGTGTCAGAGCAGCAAAATATTACTTTCTAGTGAAATACTATTAAAATTTTAGTGATCAGTATAAAATTAATGCTAACACTCACTTTTTATTGGAATGGAAATTACTAGTATTCAGAGAAATAATAATGCTATAATTGTGTAAGAATAGTTCCCATTTGTTATTAATATAAAATGAGTAATTTCTAAATCATTTGATCAGCTAAGACCTGAAAAATCTTTTTTTTTTATTGGTGATGGCAACTAGAAATTTTAGCTGAGCTGGATGTGTGTTATATGAGAAGGAGTGTGTTTATATAAGTCCCTAATAACTTTTCAACCCACAGAAACTTCGTCACACATCTCTAGCAAATGTTTCTAGGAGGAATTGGTTTCTTTTATCTACCTGATAGAGTAGTTGGGTGTTGAGAGACTACTAATGGTGGTGGGAAACCTAAGTTTGGTAGTATTAACAATTATTGCCCTTAGCTAATACCAAAAAATTTTAATTTATATTGACCTTGAATATTGGTAGTTTTTGTGCTATAAGTTTTTTGTCCTTAGACTTGAGTGATTTTTTTTTTAAAGCACAATGGAAATACAAATTAGAAAAGAAAATGGTATTGGCATGGTTTATTTGGTAGGCATTTTATGTTTTAGGGGTCTTTATTATTAATGATAGTCTTCAAATTATCTCTGTAGTACCCTTTTGAAAGAGCAGAAAAATTCAATCGAGGCATCAGAAAACTTGGAATAACCCCAGAGGGACAAAGCTACCTCGACCAATTCAGGCAACTCATCAGCCAAATTGGTAAGTTACTGTAAAAGTGTTGGGAAATAAAGTACAAATCCCAAGAATCTGTCTCGTATACTAAGTATCTCATACAAATAAACTTAATATGTGTCTTGAGTTCAGCTTTATTCCACTAGTAATTTCCTTTTCTTATATAAAGTTTTTCAAGTATGATTAGACTGTTGGTACAGAAATAACTGATAGATTGTGGATTAATTTAAATAAATAAAATACTTACAAACAGTAAATATTTATTCTGAGTAAATAAAACCTCTTAAGTTAAATTAAAAATCTATTAACTAACTCATCTCAAAGGCCATACTCATAGTATATTGTCAGCTGGTACCTATTTGTTGGGTACTTACTCTGTTCAAGGCACTGTTTTAGACTTTAAAATGAGGTTCCCTCAAGTTAAACCTGAATACAAAGGTGTAAAATGTTTGTATGAAAAGTCAATTAACAATTTTTCTATGCTACATCATTTCACGTTTATGTTAATTTCTTGAGTTGTCCTTCTGCCTTACAAGTAGAACTTGTCTTCTGAAATGTGTAACGTATTTAAAAGCAAGAACTGCATTTAAAAGTAATCCTAGTTTTAAAAAAGTTATACTTACTTGGGCTTTTCACATACATTATCTCTGTTAATGTCCTCATAATACCTCTTGAGATAGGCATGTAATCACCTTTTTAAAGATGAATAAACAGGAACTCATAGAAGTAAGTGGTGTGCTGGGACTTAAACCAGGGCTTTTTGGCTGCACATTCGAAGGTGTTTTATATTCTTCACAGTTGCAGACATTAAGCAGTTAGCAAATTCTTACTAACTGGGTAAAATGATGCCTCCTGAGATTTATGCATTCATTTGAGATTTATGCATTCATTTATCAAACATTTGTAAAGCATCTGTACACCAAATATTTTTCTAGATGCTGAGAATCCAGATAGCCTTTGTTCTCAAGGGGCTTTAAAGTTACTAGTGGAAAAGGTATTATAAGCATTTAATTAGGGAGTAAAGTTTCTGAACACTAGCTTATGTTTTATAAATTAATTGGTTTATGTATTAGACCTTCCTATTTTGTATCAGTACAAGAACTTAGAGAATTTTACTTTTGTAAATTTTTAATTTTAACCAATTTAATAATGAGGCATTGTCATATAAGTACTGTTTTATTCATAGTGATGCTTGATGTCATATTGGATTGTAAACTTCTGGAGCAGAAGTTTTTAACCCTTTCTGAGAATCTGATGAAAACTCTGGATTGATTTTTCCCAGAACAATGCCCAAATGCACATACACATACAGTGTTGCATATAATAGACTGAAGTTCAGGTGCTCAAAGTTATGGACCCAAGTCCATGGGCCTCAAATTAAGAACTGTTGTTGTTAGAACTTCATTTAATTTACATACTAATATCAGTTTTTTCCTCATGTGAATATTGCCTGTAGTGGTATTTATTCCATGTTTTTTTATTTTTTAAAAGTATAATTTTGCACTGTGAATCATTAAATCATGAGCTTAGTATGCTAGTCATTTTTTCTCTAATGGACATCAAAATACACATTTTCCTCCACTACACAAAATCTAATGTCACGTCTGTTGTCACTAGCATGTATTCTGCAGTTTGCAAATATTATCCTTTCACTTTGTTCCAGCATTTTACTCTTTATTCTCTTCTTAGAAAATATAAATTCTTTACCTCTTCCTTTGAAAATTTGTAATGTGCTTTTGAGTCTGTTAAATCTCTTGAGAAAAGGAAAAGGAGTAAGGACTCTCAGAGCTGGGAGCAAAATGAGAAGTCCTTTTGTCTAATAACCTGCCTGCTGAAGTTAATAACAACCATGATTAACATTTATTGAGCATTTGCTGTGTGTCAAAGCTATTCTGAATGCTTTATGTGCTCTAACTCATATAAAGCTCACAATGCTATGAAGTAAGTATTTTTTCCATTCATTCATTCCACGGATACTTATTGAGGACAACAAATGTTTCTGGGTGGCGGTGATATATATGACAGTAAACAAAGTCTTTTGCCCCTGGAGAGCTTAATTTAACAGATTAGGAGACTATGGCACAAAGTTTATAACTTGACCTAGGTTTTATAGCTAAAAAGTTGAGAGTCCAGGTTTGAAACCCAAGCAGTCTGGCTCTTAACTGCTACTCTGTATTTGCTTCTCACTAGCACATTTTGATCGGCTAGATACTGGTTTGACAGTTTGGAGGAAAACAGTCAAACTAGATACTTGAATTTTCTAAGATGCATATTGAAGAAACATTTTAACATCATCTCTCATATTGAGATAAGCCTTAAAATAGTTTCAGTGACACCTTACTTGAGGGTTTTTAAAGACATCAGATGAAATAATGTATGTAAAGCATATATTACTGTAATGTACAATTGTGAAATGTATTAACTACTTCTTAACTTTTTGTTTTTTCTCCCAAGTAATTTCAATTCAATTGAGCAGAAAATGTTGGCTCTAGGCATGGAGCAGTGAAGAAAACAAAAGCTGTATCACAGATCTTGCAGTCTAGTGAGGGGAGATACAAGCAAAAAGAAATATATCAGGGTTAGGTGCTGGGGAAGGCAACGGGGCTGGGCAGTGCTGTTCAGTGATGTTCAGAGAAAGCTCTAAGGAAGTGACATTCGAGCAGGAATGTAAATAACATGAAGGAATAAGCCATATGCATGCACATCTAGGGAAAGAGTATACCAGACAGAGGCGACAGTAAATGTAAAAGCCTCGAGTCTGCCTAGCATTTTTGGGAAATAGGGTCTGGAATGGAGTTAGTGAGGGCCTGAATGGTTAGGGCATGATATCAGGACAATAGCAAGCGGCAAGATCATATAAGGCTATGTTGACCATGTTAGGAATTTGGGTTTTATTCTGAGATGGGGTTGAGGATCTTGAGTTTGAGTTGGACATATTAAATTAAAAATTATTCGTAGACGTGTAGGTGTAGTCACTGGATTAAAAAGCCTAAAGGAAGTAGTCCATGCTGGAGATACTAGTTTGGGAGGCATTAAATAAGGATTTCTTGACACCACTTCCAGTTTTGTGTGTGTTTATGTGTGTGAGTGAGAGAGACACACACATACACAGGACACATACTTAATGTGAGAGTAAAGAAATTATTGATATAGTAATTTTTAAATTTTGATTTTTTAAAATTTCCACCATTTAATGAATTAGTTTATCAAAGGAGTTATTTTTTTAAATATTTATTATAGATATATAAATATGTACATTTATATTTTAAGCACACAAATAATGTAAGTTACTTTTATAGAGCAAAAACTAAAGTAAAATACAGGAGAATCTTTTGGTATTTAGGAGTGGGAACCTTTTAATTAACTGCTATATATAACTGTAGTCCTGATTATTAGAACTTAGAGTTATTCGTATAAATATCTTATATTTTTGTGTGTGTGGTTTTTAAGGTAATGCTATGGGCTATGTACGAATGATAAGATCTGGTGGCCTTCATTGTAGCAGCAATGCCATTAGGTATGGATGCAAATATATTTTTACCTTGTTTATGCTATTTAGAAATTTTGTATTTAAATCTATCTTTATTGTAAGTCATATTATAGATAAGGGTTTTTTTTTCTTGTTTATATATGTTGAGATCAAATATGGAAGAAAACCATTAATTCTACTAGTTAAATTTTTTTCTCAAATTTTAATAAGACTATAGCAGACCTTTGAAAATCTTTATTTCTTTTAAAGTTATAGTTATTTTACTTTTATCAATACAGTTTCTGAATGGTTCTATAGATTACATGATTTTAAGGATTATAATTTGATTATTCATGTATCTAAAATTCAATTTTAGAACTAAAGAGGTGATATTAATAGTGTAATGGAAATGCAAAGTTCTTTCCAAATATGTAGTGGAAAAATTTAGTTTTACAGTACTGCTTTCATATCTGTGTCAATTGCACATGTTTAACTTGCCTTAATAAATTCCTTCCCAAATTCTTACGTAGATTTGTACCTGATCTTGAAGATATTGTAAATTTTGAAGAACTAGTAAAAGAAGAAGGTCTTGCAGAAGAAACAGTAAAAGCAGCAAGGTAATCTAATTTTGGAATAATTAAATTTGGAGCTTTAAAAAGTGTATGTTCATTTAAACATTAAAGAGATGTGGATCTTGAGCACTTAATATATGGCTAGTCCAAATGTGCTAAAAGTGTAAAGGTCATAACTAATTTTAAGGATTTAGTGTTTAAAAAAAAAGCCAAATATCTTATTAATAAAATTCATCTTACCTATTTCTTTTTACTTTTAAAAAATATTTCTATTTGCCATCATGGTTCCAGAATATTAGCTCTTCCTTTCCTAACCTTTAGAGCAGCAGTGTCCGGTACAGTAGTCATTACGATGTGTAGCTGTTGAACACTTGAAATAAGGCTAATTGAACTAGGAAATTGAATTGAAAGTTTTATTTCATTTAAATTCAAATAGCTAATGACTATCTTATTTGACAGTACAGATCTACAGACTTGAGTATGTAGGGATTTTGAACACAATTTAAAAGTTAAGCAAGGCATGCAAAATTGTTAATAAAGTCTTTAGAAACCAAATTTTATTATTTGTAATTATAACAGTTATTGAGTCAGTCATGAAAGGGCACTCTTGGACAATTAGTGGGGACAATTTGAATGTTGAAAAGGATAATGGTAGAAATTGATTATAATACATTGAGTTAAAAAGGAAACCATGAATCATAGTGACAATAACAAAAGTTGGAAGAACAGATGGAGAGTTCTTTTTTATAGTGCTGGCCAGCTAGTAAGTACAGAAGAGATGAAAAAATTAGGGGAAAAAAATCACTATTGTGCAACCACCACTAATACTTGAAATCACAAAATCATCAATGGGTTCTCAAACATTTTTGGAGAAAGAGTATTCACCATGAAAAAATTATTTCTCAAATTGCTTATTAATCACAAAGGGAAAAACCATCTTCACAATGGAAAGACTGATGTATTCCATCTTAACCCAGTGATCAAACTTAATATCTCCAGTAACAGGGCACACTGACATTATAAGGCCCCTGATGCAGTGTATTTTTAAGTACATATGTTGCATTCTCACCAGAAATGTTCACTCATCAAGCAAAGGGAAGTTCTTGGCAAGTGAAGTCGAGGAGTTACGAGGTTATGATAATGACTTGATTATCTAAATGCATATTGAGGTCTTCCAGAATGATGGAGGAGAACTGGAACAAGCATCACAGTGCAAGATAAATAAATATTAGAGCAGTGGTTAAAACGGTTAGGAGATGCTTGCTTTCAGGAGCAGGTAGTTGGACATACTTGGGTCATGTGAGTCTCAAAGGAGAGATTTCTACCATCTAATGGTGGGGGAATGATAATTTGAACATGGTAATAGCTATACATGAAGGATGTACTAGAAAAAGCAGCTAATGTTTCTGAAGGCTGAGTGGGTAGCTAAGTTCTTGAAAAAGAGAGGTTTCACTTGAGGTAAGGAGACATAGAAGAAATATTAGTAAAGAGATTTAAGATGAAAAGGAGTTTATTTACAGTGAAATGGAATTCTACAGGGCTCACTGTGAGGAGAAGTACAAAACTCTATTTCAAGAGGCCCTACACATTCTATTTTGGGGACTACGTTAATTAAACAGTATTGATTAGCTTCTGTCTGTAAGAAAATAAGTTCATTCTGAACTCCAAGGAAGTTTACTTAGAGATCTTGTACAGTATTTGTATTTTTGAGTGCTCTCATCTAAACTAATGAGAGATGGATTTAAAAAAACACATCTTTTGAGAAAGGAACAAAGTAAATAATTTTTTTGCATTTTAGGCATTTGGATTCAGTCCTCAGTGATCACACACGAAATTCTGCTGAAGGCACAGAGTATTTCAAAATGCTTGTAGATGTTTTTGCTCCAGAATTTCGAAGGCCAAAGAATATACATCTCCGAAATTTCTATATCATTGTTCCCCCTCTGGTGAGTATTTTTATTATCCAAAATGAAACTTTTAAAAAAGTATTAATAAATGGATCCAGTTTTTTTGCAGCAGGAAATGCACACAGACTATATTCTTGAATTTCTGGTTGATCTCAGTGAGTGTGGCCTAGAATTTTTACTTACTAGCTATGCAGAATGAGACTTACTTACAGTTAAGATAGAGTCTTATTTGTTAATAATAACTGCCAGAGAAATCCTAATGTGATTTAAGTTACTTGGTTGTACACCATTTTATATATATACCATATAATCTTTGGGCTGAATTATACCATATACTCATTTAAAGTGATTAATGTAGACTGCTACAGGATGAAATATTTCTTAAACGCATACTATTTGAGGGCAATGTCTCTCTGTTTAGTGGTAAATATTTAACATCTAAACTAAATTTTTAGTGCTTCCTCATAGTATATAGTGTGTTCTGCTCTAATTCTATAGTGGACATCTTAAAAATAGTTCAAGTTAACCAAAATTGTATTATAAAAATAATTGTTAAAGTGGGGAAAATGGGAGGTAAGATATTAGAGAGGTGTACTAGCAATAAGTTATTTTTCTCTAAAGTTTTCTGTAACAAAGCTCTTTTTAAAAAAAATTTGTAAATGGATAACTCTAAAGTCTAAATATCACTGAGCAGATGTGGCTTTTGATTACGTCAGCTTTGATTAAGAGTAATAACTTTTCATGTTGCTACCTGAATTAACATATATATTCTAACATTTTGTAACCATTTCCCATTGAAAGTAGTAACCATGGTCTATGGACAGCTTTTTTCTTCATGTATTTTCCTTTCTGCTGTTTTTTTTTACATTTATTATTAATGCTCTGTCATAATAATTGTTTTAACTATGATGTAGCAGAAATGTCCATATGTAGCTAATAGGCATTATCTTTTTGTCTTCAGATAGTGTCAGACTAGAGGCCAGTCTACCTTAGTTACTTTGATAATAGTGTGGTTAACTCATAGTGAGTTCTCACCACAAATTTTTAATTTGAAGCCATAGTAAACAGCAACGGGGAACTGTTTGTGTGTTTGAGGAGGAGTGTTTTGCTGGTCAGCTGTCAGAATTCAGTTAGTGATAGAGAAGACATGATGGATTAAACACTGCAAAGAATCATAGGACACTATCTTGTCCTTGAGTTTATAGTCTAATTCCAGAAAAAAAAACCAAACCATTAATGAGATATCTAAAAAAGATTTAGGTAACAGTTGACAAAGATTTTACAAAATGTGATTAATTGCCAAGTAAGTTTTACAGGCAAAAAAAGAAACTTGATAATCTTGTTTCCAATGTAGGCTATTATAGTACTTACCACACTGTCCCATAATTATTTCTAAACAGGTCTCTATCCCTGTGCTGTGCTATCCTTTTGTAGCTCAAAGTGGCTCCCAGTTCCTCGATTTTGCTAGCCACATTGCAAGTGCATAGTGGCCATATGTGGCTAGTGGCTTACGTATTAGACAGCATAGACGTACAGCATTCCTGTTGTTGCTGGGAGTGCTGCTCTATAGAGTGCGAACTCTTTGATTGTATTCATTTTTTATTATAATAATTTAATAATGCCTGGTATATAGTGAGTTTCAGTAAATCTTTATTGAATAAATGATCTGATTAGATAAGGTATTTTGGAGGAGCTAAATTTTTAGGGAAGTGCTTTTTGGGGGGGGAGTTTGTCCAAATGACTCCTAAGCCTTTTAAACCAAGAATACAATAAGAAATACTATTTTAAAATGAATTAGGTGGGCAGAAGTAAGGACTGCCATGCTTAAGAGCACTTAAGCTTTGATGTAAATCAGGCCTACTTTTCTGACTCCAATTTTGATTTAGAGTGTGACTTCAGGCAAGTTATTAAACCTCTCAAGTCTCAATGCCTTCATCTTTAAAATGTGCTTAATATTTTAGAATAAACTATGTATAAAGCACTGTGCTTGGATTAAATGGTATTGAGGGAGTGCTCATATTTAAAGGAGTTGGAAAGAAGAGCCATTAAGAGATTCTTACATATATCATGACCTCACCAAGAAGCTATTTATATGAGGCAGATGTTTCAAATCTCAAGGACAGGAACTTAGAAGAGATCCCATTTATAATTTTTCAAATGTCTGTTCAGAACTAAATTCAGAAGATTTTTTTTTGCACAGTTTTTTTTTTAATATATTGTTGTGTCTTTTTAGACCCTCAACTTTGTAGAACATTCCATTAATTGCAAGGAGAAACTGAATAAAAAAAATAAAATTGGAGCTGCCTTTACTGATGATGGCTTTGCCATGGGTAAGCTTAATGGAATCGTTTTCCCATGAATTTTATGTTCACTTACAATGGGTTTTTATAGAAATGTTTGCTTGAAAACAGATCTGTGTACTCTTAGTAGATTTGTTTTTCTCGAGTAGTGTTTACTGTTTATTTTTGCCTGGGTCATCTGATTGATAATACTTGTTTTCCATCATTTATACTATTGTTCTTGCTCCTTTGGTATTGCTATCACTTAGTCTAGTTGGACCTAATATTTAGGTTTTGTTTTGTTGTGGTTTTACGGTTTTAGCATCTTGTATTTGGTTTGCCTGGTTTCCTTGTAGCGTCCTCAGTAGTCAGTTTAGCCATGGAAGTTTTTCCACACCCTTATGGCCATATGTTATCTCCAGGTGATGAAATAATTTTTTTCTTCTTGATAGGCTGGCTTGTTTTTAGTTCTTTATATGTTCACATCTATTTTTTTTTAGGAGGAAATTAAGCCTTGTTGCTAAATTTATCATTCATTTGTGCTATAAAATGTAATTTGAAAGATTAATTCAAAGTGGTTAGCTTTATCTTAGGAGTTATTGGTGGAGTAGAATACAACTTCTGTACACATGTAATTTTGTTTTGGTTTTGCTAATGACTCTAGGTGTGGCTTACATTCTAAAGCTCTTGGATCAGTACCAGGAATTTGATTCACTTCATTGGTTCCAGTCTGTTAGAGAGAAATACCTGAAGGAGATAAGAGCAGTTGCTAAGCAACAGAACGTACAGTCAGCTAGTCAGGATGAAAAACTACTACAAACCATGAATCTCACTCAGAAGCGACTGGATGTTTATCTACAGGTAAAGGAGAGTAATAGTCAAATCTGCTTTGACTTTTTGATATCCATTACTTCTTGATCGCTGAAAAAACATAAATCATATGGAAACCCCCATTTTTAACAAGTGAGATGAATAGTGGTCATAGGAGTGTATTTTTAAGTGAATGGTATTTGGAAGCCATTTGACTATCTTAAAAATGGATGAATTACTTAGTTCAGTTTCTGTATTTATGATTTGCACTCACTAGAGTTTTTTTAGAAATAATAAAGAGATTAAATACGAATTTTGATATTTTGCTAAAATAAGTATTTTCAGCTTTTATTTCTAATTTCTTAATTTACTTAGGAATTTGAATTGCTGTATTTCTCACTGAGCAGTGCAAGAATTTTCTTCAGAGCTGATAAAACTGCAGCTGAAGAAAACCAAGAAAAGAAAGAGAAGGAAGGTCAGTGAGTGGCTTAAATCTGCAAAGGTCAATAAATCTTTCTTTAATAATAGACCCTAATACTCCATTTTATCTAGTCAAAAATAATATAGATTTAGAAATGTCTTTTTATAAAAGTAAATCCTATGTGGATCATTTGTGAAACTGAGAAGAAATTTAACATAGTTTATGCATTTCATTCTGGGATAACTGTTTATTCAGTTCATCTTCTCTTAATTAAAAAAAAAACAAACCAAGTTTTTTCTTTCACCCTTCAACTGTATCAGATGAGAAGGAACAAATTAGAGGGAGGAGAGTGTTGCTGAAGGCAGAGCTGCTGATGACTAGACATTGAATGTATGGGACAGGTGATTAAAGAGGCGTGAAAGAGTAGGGGCTGTTTTAGTGCCGCAGTAAATAGCGTCCTGCGCCCTCCATAGCCAAGTCTAGGGGACCAAGGAGCAGGGTAGCCGTAGTAACTGAGGTCACATCAGTGAGCTGCAGTCATTAAGGATGTTTCCTTTTTTCTATTACGGAAATTATGTAACTTAGGTTTCCTCTTTGCTTGGAAGCTCAGAACTAGGTACAGTAACATGACAGTTTTCATGTTCGCTCTTTTTCCTTTATTCTTACTTGTATTTCACAAATCAGAAATAAAAGATATTTCCTAAAACATGATCAATATTTTCATTAACCTTATTTTGTCAGTTAAATTTTTAAAAATATTTATATTTTACACTGAATAGAGTGATTAATTTGGGTAGACCACTTATATCCATTACCTTATTCCCTAATAATGTTGCATGAGTATTACTTATTAGGAACATATGCAGGCATTTTTGGAATCTAGATTGAATAAATAATTATATGCTTGAAAAATGATTTCATGCTGTTACCTGGAAGATACTCAATATTTATTAACTGAAAAAAATAGATACATATTATGTTAGGGTTCATTTAAAAGTAGTATGTAGGAAGTCATCTGGAAGAATGTGAATTACTATAATCTAAATTGTGAAGAAACTCAGTTATTGCTTAGGTTATTTCTGCTTAGGTCTTACACGATGCTAGACCCTTGTGTCCAGTCTGGGTGACTGGGAATACTCTGCAAGTGGATTGCATAGTCACTTTAAGGCCTGAAGCAGTAAGATAAAACAAACATTGCAGTCTCAGTGGAGCTCCTTGCTCTGGAGTCCTGTTCTTAAGGAACTCTCCAGGGTTCTGGGTAACGTGTCACCCACATGCCTGATGGCCTGGGTTGTTCTTCTGTTTTAGGACTCTATTTTAGCTAAAGGTTGCTCAGAGATGTTGTGAGCGTTGCTGAATGCATTAGTTTAGTAGTTTTTTTCTGTTAATGAGACATATACATGTGACATTTTGCACAAAAAGACAGAAATTCATTTTATCACAATCATAATAAAAAAACTGCATTTAAAAATAAATTGTTAATAAAATTGAAAAGTTATTCATTCCAGTTTTATATGTGAATTTTCAGCCATGTTTCTATCAGAAATAGCACTGTGATTTCTCGGCCCAGCTAGGGGAACCAGCCTTGGTGGGGAGCATGCCTTCAAATATGCAGTGTGAAACCCCATACCAAATGCAGTTCTAATCTCTCATAATTCTGCACCCTCTTTACAAACTAATCAGATCATATAGTTGCAGTATTTAGCCTAGATTGCTAAAATATAAGGTAAACTAGATGTAATTTGTGATATTAGAGAAGTATTTGGTAGATGGAAAATTTTCTTTAATTTGAAATTTAGCAATATAGTTCTCAATTTTATTAATTCATTTTTTAAATGAACATAAATATGTCCATTATTTTTGCTCATGCTTCCAGAAGAGATTAAAACAAGCAATGGAGACCTGTCTGAGAGCACTGTGTCTGCAGATCCTGTTGTCAAATGATATTGATGGTATGCATTACCTGTATGAAATCATCAGAACTTTATGTGAGATGGATGTTAATAAGCTAATGACGATGTGTTTCCTGGGCCACGTCTCTGGGAAATGTTTAGATGTTGCAACTCTCCAAGGCAGTGCTCTAAAGTTAAGTCCGTTCTTCTTCTGAAGGCTCTACTTTTCAAAGGTTGAGAATGAGATTTTAAAATTGGATTTTTGCCTGGACTTTAGGCTAGCTATGCCTAAGAACAGTTACTTGAAGTGATGTTTTAGAAGGGCCAACCCAGATTTCTAAACTGCCACCTCAGATCTCTTGTAATCTACATGAATGTTTATAATTTGTATTTGCCTAGGTCTTCGATCCATTTTTGTCTCAGTCATTGGAAATTCATTGCATACACTATGTACAGCCAGTAAATATGTTTAAACAAAAGGAGTTGAGCCTGAAATTCATGAAGCATACATATCAGTGTTCTTATAAAAGGGATATATGAAGCTGATTTTGATACTAGAGGTGAGGCACAAAGTGTTATGTACACTTGATGTACAGTATGAACTGATTCATTGTTGATTTCACGTGACTCACAAGAACTGTTGCTGTCTTTGCTGAGATATTTTATAACTAGTTTACATTGCTTTGAGAACATTTGACCTCCAACAACTGCTTTAAGATTTACATAATACTCAAGGTGGAGGAAAATACAGATAAAGCCATAGAGTCCTGCTTGAGATTCACTTTTGGTTGAGGGCACTATGTATAATATCAGAGAAAACTGAATGAATTCTCTACATCCAAACTCAGGTTTCCTCTACATTAGGTTGAATTGAAATATTGATGATGGTTTGAGCAGGCTTTTTCTTTAAACCAAGTATAATCTAAGAAGTCAGATTAAGCACTGTGTAGGCTTTTAAAAAATTACCACTGTGAGAATAAAATTCTAATAAATCATTTACTGATTTAAAAAGTACAGAAAGATTTTGAGTAAATTTAATTCCTGGCAAGCTGTTAGCTTTATTTTTGTAAACATTATGTCAGTTAATAGTTAAATGGTTAATCATGGCATATAATCTTTTAATATAATACAGTGATACCTTTATAGTGAAAATAAGAAAATTTAAAACTTTATATGTAATACTAACATCATCTTAGGAAATACTTGATTTTTCCATTGCATTTGCCTATTAAGCATTTCTTTGGGTAAATCCTGCAGGTAATTCTAACATTGTTTGATTTCCAGCTTTTGCAACAGGTGCACAATGCCCTGTCTGTATTCAGTGATCACAGTCAGGGTAACTTTCCCAGCTCAAGATAAACACTTTCACTGTTAAAAGTCAGAAGAAACAGAATAGGTAGGAAATGCTTTTGTTTATTATGTAATCCTGACTTACAGAATTATGTACAATAGATGGGTTAAAGGCATTTAATATTTGTAATTCATACTAACTGCAGAAATGGCCCTAAAGCATGCTGCATAATTAATAATTTATATTTTCAGTATTGAGTTTATATTAATCTTGCATTTGATTGTATCAAATTCATCAATTTTATAGCAGCAGTTTTGGTTTTTTGTCTGTTTTTCTTCTCTTAACTTCTCAAAAATCACCTCATTTTTGTTAAGGATAGAAATTGTAATTAGAAGAGAATCAGATGTCTGTTATTATTCCCACACATGTCAGTTACCTTTATCAATACCAGACAGAGTTCACATGTTGACTCCATGGATACCTATGATTAAGAAAAATGACAGATTTTTATTTTGTCTTTAGTTCAAAATAATGTCACTGCAGTCTATATAAGTTATAAGTTCACTTATTTGAAATATGATCCCTGAAAAGATTAAGCATTAAATGCTGTTAAAGTACAGAGTCAACAGGACTTGAGTGTTTCACGCCTAAGTTAATATACACATTTAGATGATGGTTTTCCTTGCCAACATATTAATGGTAATATTTTCATTTTTTCAGACATACTGCAATGAAAACTCAGTGTGAGCATTTGTTACAAATTCACAGAAAACTTAATGTTCAAATTCTCAGGAATTAAAGACTAACCATAACATTGTCAGTTCTAATTAAATTTTATAAAAGATGGCAAGTGTGTTATCTCACTTGAGTGGGGCTTTCCTCTCCCCCAGTTCTAAGAGAATACAATATGTACAATAAAAGAGTAATAAATATAATTTCAAAAATTCACTTCCTTTGGATGTGTGTGTTTAAAAATGAATGTCTTAAACCAGTAGTTTTTAACTTTAATCTTTTTCGAGTCCCCTTTAATCTAACAGTGTACAGGATCTGTATTTAAAAAAATACTTGCATGCACATAGGCCAAAAATTTCAAGTGAAAAATTGGTATCGGCTCCTCTCTGCGTATCCCAGGTGAAGGACTTCTGTTTTCTTTCCTTTGTACCTTCTTTATCTTTCTATTGCTTGCTGTTTTCAAAAAAAAGAACCCATATGAATGCTTAATTTTAAATCTTAATCCTGGGAAGGGATCATCAGTTTGCAGTGTTTAATGTTAGAAATAACTGTAGTGCCATTTGCAAACAAGAGTTGAACTGAAGCCTTCATAATAAAGGAGAGCCTTTTAAATACTATGCTAGAGAAACTGTTCTTGATAAAATCTGATTGCTGCTCCCTTTTCTCTTCTGAGGTAGTAAATTGTATGGTTGTGGGAAAGATGAGATAATACCATCACATACATACATCATCATGTTACTTTTATGCTACGTTGGCCAAAAGTAGAAGGTAGATTTTAACCAATTTTAATAATTTTAGTTCTTTTTCCAGCTTAAGTTGTGTAAGTTTCAGACTGATGGTATTCCTTTTCTTAAGGAAGATTTAGTGCCACAATTTTTTTTTTTGTATTTAAATGTTAGAAACAATTTAACAGATTGTCAAAGATTTTAGTTTAAAAAAAGGAATCCAGAATAAGTGGTTCTATAGAGATCAAGTGAAGTAATAGGACTATGAAGTGAATTTAGAGATGATGGTGGCAAAATTAGTTTATACAAAAAGTTCATATATACATTGTATGAAAGGTCAGTTTGGGCAAGAACATGGATTTGTTCCTCTATTTTAATAGTTTGGCTCTTCTTTACCTAGTTTACCTTGATAGTTCCAGTTCCCATCAGTGGAGACATTCTCAGGAAAATGGATGAAATTTATCTCCCGATCAGTGTAGATCTGATGTCATAATTCTGGGATCGTCTTTAAGGACTGTACATTCTGTAGTGTACGTAAGATCTGTGTGTACTGAAACATTCTTTGGTAATGCCCTCATTATCACTAAAGTGAGGGGAAAAAAATGAACACTTCTATACCTGGAAGTGCCTATCTATTTAAGATTAATATTACAGTAATCATTTCAGAATCTGTACAGAAGGTACCAAGGCATTAAAGATGAATTTGATGTAATTGCTGAATATTAGAATAGTCTTCAAAGATTAATACATTGAGAGAAGCATCTGGAGATTGCTTTGTCTCTGGTTTTCTCTATGTGCTAATAAAACAGCACATAGGGGTTAGAAGCATAGATTCTGGAGCCAGACTGTGATTTGAATCCTGATTTGCTGTTTACCAGGTTACTTAACCTCCCTCAGGCATAACATGCATAATAATACAGCTCATAGCTTGAGGATTGAATTAATTTGTATAAAGCACTTTATATATTAGGAAACAGTGACTGTTACAAATATTAGCTATTATGATGATTGCTTCTAGAGGCAGAAATGCACTTGGCATATAATTATCTGTGGAAAAGTTTGAAGCTAAACAGTCTGTATTTGAGTTGGTCTCATAAAAAGTATTCCTTTTTAAATGGCTCAGCTAAGTGTTGACAATGTAGGGCAGATCCTTCCCTTCCCTAAAGGTAAAGTCTGACAGATGGCTGGACAACCAAAGGCAAATGAAAATTGGTGAGACTAGCTGGCTAATAAAAAGACCTCGTTTTCCACCCTCCCAGCTTTCATTTCCTCGGCACTTGTTAATTTTTCAGAGTGCTTTCCTATGGCATCAATACGCATTTAAGTTGAGAGAAAGGGCAAGTCACTCACTGTTTCTAAATTTTAAAATTATTTTATTTTAAAAGTAAGATACATGCAAAAGAGTATATATGTATGTACTGCTTAGTAAATAAAAATGGAATTCTTGCACAGCCACCACATGGGTTAAGAGTCTGTTGCTGCCTTAGTTGGTCCCGTTATTCCTTCTCAGGTATCAGCTCCTTTTTCCACTGCAGAGGAAACCAGTGTGGAATTTTGGTGGTAACCATTCCTTGCTTTTCTTTAGGGTTACAACTTATGTGTATTTTTCTAAAGAATATGGTGGTATTTTGCATGTTTTTTCAGGTTAATATAAATAGACTCTGTGCTTATGACTTCTTTAATTCCGTATCATTTTTGAAATTCATCCATGTGATGCATATAGCTATGTAGTTCATTTAGTTTTATTTCTCCCATATTCTGTTATATGGATACAGGTATTCTATTGTGTTGAGATGTGGATTATTTCCAAATTTGGGATAGTATGAACAGTGCTGCTGTAATTGTTAGTGTGTGTGTGTCTTTGGGTGTGTGCTCACAAGTGAATCTCCTAGGTGGTAGGGCCAGGTGCACCTGCAAGTTCAGTAGAAAGAATGCCCAACTGTTCTCTCATCCCAGCAGAAGGTGGGATTCTTCATTGTTTTATCCCTGCCAGTGGCTGAATTTCTGCTGTCTGGTCAGTATATCATCTGTGTGGTTTTTCATTTACAGTTCCTTGATTATTGTATGATTGAACATATTTTTGTTTAAGAGCCCTTTTTACCCTATGAAATGCCTTTATGATTTCTATTTTTTTCAATTTATCTTTTTCTTACTAATTGTAGGGATATTTTATATATTCTAGATACTAACTTTTGTTGGTCATGTGTGCTTGCTTAATATGCTAAAGTTAATGTTTTCATTCTATTTTTTTATGAAGTGAATTTTAATGTATTGGATTTGTCTTATGATTTGCATGCTTTGTGGCTTAGTTAAGCCACACATTTTTTAAAAATTGAAATATAGTTGATTTACAATATATATCATGTTTTGGGTTTACAGCAAAGTGATTCAGTTTTATATATATATATATTCAGATTCTTTTCTATTATAGGTTATTATATTCAATATAGTTTCTGTGCTATACAGTAAGTCCTTATCTATTTTATATATAGTAGTTTGTATCTATTAATCCCATACTTCTCATTTATCTCCCCCTCTCTTTCCCCTTTGGTAACCGTAAGTTTGTTTTCTGTGTCTGTGAGTCTGTTTTGTATATAGATTTATTTGTATTATTTTTAAGAGTCTACCTATAAGTGATATATAACATTTGTCTTTGACTTACTTTTACTAAGTGTAATACTGTCTAGGTGCACCCATGTAAATGGCAGTATGTAATTTTTTATAGCTGAGTAATATTCCATTGTGTGTGTGTGTGTGTGTGTGTGTGTGTGTGTACACACACATACATACATATACACACCACATCTTCTTAAGCCGATTGTCTGTTGATGGGCACTTAGGTTGCTTCCATGTCTTGGCTGTTGTAAATAGTGCTGCTATGAACAGTGGGGTGCGTGTATCTATTCAGATGAAAGTTCCCTCTAGATACATGCCCAGGAGTGGGACTGCTGGATCATATGGTGAGTCTACTTTTAGTTGTGTGAGGAATCTCCATACTGTTTTCTATAGGTATTTACACACATTCTTAATTTTTTAAATTAAAAAAAATTGATTTCCGTTTCCAATGATACTGTTCCCCTCCCCTGCCAAACAATTCTAAGCAAGAAATTCAGGAGACTGTGGCTCTTGAAACCTGTCAGAACTTACTGATCTACTGTGGTTATGATACACAAATTGTAAGGCATTAGTTAACACTGAACTAATATTTTATGGTGTATAATCTCTTACTATTTTGAACAGCTCACTGTGTCTCTGATGGTGCACACATTATTCCTTAGCTAAACCCTTTAACCTAATTTTGATTTGCAAAAGTTGTTTTATTAATCTACCGTTTTTAAAAAAGCACCACCTTTTAAAAACTCGGCATTGAAATCACATTATTCATCATGTTGCATAGTACCCCCCCCCCCCGGCTATGATTTCATTATGCCTTGGTTTTTGGAAATTAACCGAAACAATTTTAGTTTTCTTCCACGGGTATTCTAGAAAATAACCACAAAAAGCAAAAGAAACAGAATGATAGTTTTTATTTGCTAGCATTTATCGCTAGGTTAATTTATTACAAAGACAATGATATTCTTGGTTATAATTAAACACTGTAGCAATTCAAGATCATTATACTTATTTCATAGTGGGCTGGGATGCCTGGAACCAGATGTGTCAGGGTGGAAATAGGAACTTTCATACTAAGCCACATGGCCAGCTGTGCTTCAAGTGAGTTTTAAAATTAACTGGTCCCTTCTTTAAGGAGGGTCTGGCTCAGAAGAAACAGGAATTGGTAGAGCTGCACCCTGTCCATGGTGATCCAGAAGGACCATGAACTTCTAGAGTGCTGGTTCATTAAGGTTCCCATGTAAAATGAAACATCTTTTGTGGTACTCAGCTGCTAGTCTTTTTATTGCATGATGTTTGAACAGTTACCAGAACTAGACTTGCATTTCTGCTAGTGCCTGGGCCTCAAAGCACAGGGCTCATCACCTGACTGTGCAAATTAATGCTGCTAGGTCCAATTACGAGACAAGCTTGATTATAAATACACAATTTTCAGAATGACAGGCACTTAAAGCTCATTAAGTAAAATACAAAAATAGATTATATTAATAGGAAATATTTAGTGTTTATCAAATTATAAATCTAGGCTTTTACCATTTTTTTAAAAGGATACTGGAAACTGAAAAGAGATGACACTGAAATAAAGTGAACAATCTTTTTTTTTTTTTATAGATTTCATTCTGAGTGCTGAACAATGCAATCTAAGAAAAGAACTTACCACAAAGCACCTAAAATAACATTTGTAGTTGGGTATGTTGTCAACCATTTCTTACTGTTTCCCTCCCAAGTCTCAGTATCAAGGCATCAAGAGTACATTCCACAAGCGATTGTCAGCATTCTGAAACCAGGTGGTGTGCCTGTATATATCAGAGAAGTTGAAAACCCTTAAGGAGGCAGCTCTCCTTCCTGGGTGCTCTTCCCCCCAAAGGCGCAAGACAGTTATGCTTCAGATTCTGCGCCTCTGTTTTCACTTGGACTTCCATCATTGTCATCTGGTTGATCAGTTTAATAGTACATATTTTCCATCACTGGTTAGTGGTATGGACAGCATTAACTGAGCCAATGCTTCTGGATCCTGAAGTTAGGGGAGTTTAAGAAGGAGAAAAGAAAATGCTTAAAATGCACTTAAAACCCCTTTGGCTTTGCTGTCATTATGTTTGTGTTCTGTAATCTAGCCTCATGCCTTCGGACTCCTGTCTATGTGTGCCTTCAGGTGGGTCTTCTTGCATCTCTAAAAAAAAAAACTTAATCACATTACTACTTCCAGAAACTAGGCTAAGGCTTTACTTCTCAGCCAAAATATCATTTATTTAGCCAACCCAGAACCACCTTCCTGGGGAGAGTCCAGACAGGAGCTTCCTTTGCACCTAATTTAAAGAACACTTTTGTCTTTAAACACCTTTCTTTCCTCTCTTTTAATCTATACTATACCAAGAGTTGGCAAACCATGGCCATTTGGCTTAAACTACATTTTTATAAATAGTTTTACTGGAACACAGCCATGCCAGTTATTTACATACTATCTATGGCTGCTTTGGTGTTAAAACAGCAGAGTGGGTCATTGCAACAAAGATGGTAAGCCTAAAATTTATTATCTGGCCCTTTACAGAAAATTTGCCAACTCTGATCTATACCATAAAATACAAACTTGCAGTCAGTGCTTGCTATTTTTTCATGTATGTTGGTCTTAATCCTTCATCTACCTGCCCCTCCCTGATGGAACTGCACTAGTGTGACACCCATTAGCTACCATTACTATAAAGTCTGGTTCCTTAGTTACACTAGCCATAGTCAATCTGAATATTAAATAGATCATTTCTATTACTGCATTAGGTTCTGCTGGACAGTGCTGAACCAGAAGCACCCTGAGGCAGGAACCGTCTGTCTTGCTCACTGCTGTAAGTCCAGGGTTTTTCTTCCACAAACTTTGCTCTCAAACATTTGTTGTGTCAATGAAAGACTGTAAGCTGCTGATGGACAGATAGGTGTGAGAGGCTTCACCTCCAGGAAGTTTCCAGGTGACATCTGTCAGTGTTGCTGGGCCTTTGACCACTCAGGAAGGAGCAGGGCCTTAGAGCACACAGTAGACACTTAAGTTTGTATCATCTTAATTTGAAAGAAAGGAAATCTAGCCAACAACAGCAGGCAAAAAAACCTGATAAGACAGCAGGAGCTACAGCAGTGATATTTATTAAGAACTCCATGTGTTACCAGTGGCTGTAGAACTAGCTGATCGGAAGTGTTTGGTAATTAGAACGCTTAAAAGGAAATTCCAAACTTGGCCACCCTGCCTTGTGAGCATCATTTTTCTTTTTGAGCGAAATCTTAGTATGTGTACAGATGTCTCCTAAGTAGTTGTTAAACCACCACGTTTAAAATGCACCTTACCTTCTGAGCCTTAATTATTTCTTTTCCCAAATTAATAGCATAACATATCTGCAAAAGACAAGAAAAGTAGTGTTTGGCAAAGGCAGCAAAGGATAAAGAATTTTAGAAAAAAATGTGATTATGAAAGTATCAGGTCACTGCTCACGTCAACATAGGGACAGGGGACCTGGCTACAAGAGACTCTACACGGGGCTCTGAACATGAGCATCCACCTGTCTTGGTCTCCTGATGCCAGTTTGTGTGTACAAAAAATATTCAAGTTAAGTGAAAACTGAAGTTATTAAATTGTTTAAAATTCTTAACAGGATACTTTTTCTTTTCTCTCAACCATATTTCACCACTGCATGTTCATATACACAGTGGCAAACAGATACTTCCTGAAAGGGTTGATGCATTTTGATTAATTCTAAGTAGTGAATGTCAGCCACAAAGTTTTTCATACTAAAGAACACTTTAGATGTACTTTCCCGACATCTGCTTCCTCGATTTGCTACCTGAGAACAGACTTTCCTCATTGTTATTTTTGCTTTAATTTTTTTAAAAAAGAATAAATTGAGGGAAACTGCTTTTAATGTTTCCTGATATCTCTACTAAAAAATACTTCAACCATTAAATTTCGGTTGATATGTATTTTCTCCAGGGAAATTTAACCTGTCAGTTTTCTTTCAGTTGGGCCTTCCCAGGAGGTATTACTAGCTAAACTCCACAATGAAGACAGGCAGAATAGTCAGAATATCCAGGGAGGTGGTACAAAGTAACCCTTTAAACACCTTTGATTTGGACTGACATTACAGAATCTTAAAGTGAAGAAAGTAACAAGACCTTTTCGCCTTCTGAGTTGCTTTCAAAAACATATGTGCTCAGAGACTCTCCACCTGTGGATTCAGGCATGCGGACCACAAAGCCAACCAGTCTCTTGTTTTCTTGATGAGCAGCAAACTGAGTGACACTGGTAAGTTCAAACTACAAAAAAACAGGAACAGACTGACTATCAAACCACAAACTGGAATTAAAAAACAGACAAGGTCATTCTTCATGGAAAAAGTCATGAAAAATTGCACTATTAGTGGCATTTAATTTGGCAACTGTATTAAAAGTGCCTACTTTATGGTTAAGGTGGCTACAAAGGTGAATTAAAGAGTAATCATTAAAATGAGCGTGCATGCAGGTACTTACATTGGCCCTTGTTACTTGAGTCTGAGGATCTATCAACCTGAAATTTTAAGAGATTCATTATCACAAAGTTGGATAAAATTATATTACGTGAGTTTGTAGAGGTTCAGAATGGAATCACACAAATACCCTCCAAATACGAAAATATAAGGCCTGGTTGAGGGTGAGGTGAGAGCTCCATGGACCGTCCAAGGGAGCGTGTGCCGTGGTTTCTGCCTCAGCCGAACCTGTGAGGTTAGGCCTCAGGGTATCTTTATGAAAGACTAGCAGAGAATTAATTTCACAGTATTTCAGTACTTATCCAAAAAGGCAGCATTATAATTCTCCAGAAAATTCTGTATAACGTGGATGGATCACATTCTATACAGCCACCTTCCCAACATTTATTGACTGTCAGTTTCCCTTGAAGTACTGGATGAATAGATACTTATAACAATTTTTATTTTTTTTAAAACATGGGGTAGAGGTGAGAGAACAGTGAAGGGATTTTAAAACGATTCCCTATCAGTTTGGATGTAGGAGTAACTTTAAGAAGGTATTCTAGATACACTCTTAACAACATTTTAACCGTCATCTAATATAATCCAATTGATGTCTCTGGGAAGACTAACTGCATGAGAGAATTTGCTGTTACCCTATATACAGATACACATTTCTACTTTCTAACACATGGTATTATATAAGTTACTGATTTGCTTATTATGCTTGATTATTATTGATTATATGAGTTTCGTAAGTAAAAGCAAAACAATCAATTTGTTAAAAAGATGGTTATAATTCCATTTATATGAAATGTCCAGAACAGGCTCATCTATGGAGACAGCAAGATTAGTGGTCAGTGGCTGCGTAGAGCTGAGCACGTCGCAGGGAAGGAGGGAATGACTGCTGACAGAGACGGGTTTTCTTTGGGGGGATGATAAAAATGTTCTAAAACTGGTGATGGCTGCAAAAATCTGAATGTACTAAAAACAGTGGGTGAATTGCACAATGGGTGAACTGCACAATACGTAAGTTATGTCTCAAAGCTATTACCCACTGCCACAAATGGTTAGTGTTTGAAATATAGGCATTTATACTTGTTAAAGCGAGGGATTGAGAGGGCTCAGATCCCAACCTGGCTACTTACTTTATGATCTTGTGCGAATCGCCCTGACTTCTCTCAACTGCTTTGTAAAACTGGGATAAGAACCTCCGTACTTCAAAAAGGTGGTTAAGAAAATGAGAAAATGTGTATGGAATTTTAAGCTACAAAGCTAAATCAATGTTAAAGTGAGTATCAATTTAATGATTTTTAAAATCTACACCATAAATAATTTCCCTCAAGTTGGGATAACTTTCTTAGGTATTTTGTAAAATTTTTCTATACATGAAAACTTAAAACATGCATGTCATACTTTCTGAGTAACTTTTAAAAGTTTTCTGTCTAAATCAGGTAACCTGGATTTGCCTCTCAAGATCTGATTTTCTGTGTGACTTCTAGATTGTCTCATAACGTGAATTCCAGTATACAAGTGTGTGTATATATAGTGGTAAAGTACACCTGACATAAAATTGACCACTACTGATATTTAGTACATTCACAACATTGTACAACCATTACCACGGTCTAGTTCCAGAACATCCTCATCACCTCAGAAGGAAACACCATACCTGTTAAAGCAGCTGCTCCCCATTCCACCTTATTTTCACTTTTTGGCAGCTTCTCACTAACTTGCTGTCTGTTTCCACAGATTTGCCTATTCTGGATAGTTCACATAAGTGACCATACATAGTGGCTGTCGGGGCCTGCCTTCTTTCCCTTCATGTAACATGGTGATGGCTCATCCATGTTGTAGCGTGTACCGGTACTTCATTCCTTTTCAAGGCTAATATCCTACTGTATGTATATACCATGTTTTGTTTATTCATTTTTTGATCGACATTTGGATTATTTCTACCTTCTGGCTATTGTGAATAGTACTATTATATGAACGTTTGTGTACAAGTTTTTGTTTAAAGTTTTTTTCAGTTCTTTTGGGTATATACTCAGAAATGGAATTCTGAACGTTACAGAGGAACTGCCAAATTATTTTGAACAGTGGCTGAACCATCTTACGTGCCCACCAGCAATGAGTTTCAGTTTCTCCATATCCTTGCTGACACCTTTTTTTTTTTACTTTCTTTTTAAAAAATATTTATGGCCATCCTAGTAGGCATGAAGTGGTTCTGGATTTGATTTGCATTTCCCTAGTGACTCAACACTGAGCATCTTTTCATGTGCTTGTTGGCCATTAATATATCTTTATATAGAAATGTCTACTCAAGTCCTTCATCCATTTTTACCTGGGCTTCTTTCCTTTGTTGATTTGTGAGAGTTCTTTAGTTTTGATACTAGACCTTTAATTAGATATATGATTTGCAAATGTTTTCTCCCACTGTGGGTTGTCTTTGCACTTTGAGTAGTGTTTTCTGATACACTACATTTTTCACAGTGCTTTCACATGTATTTACTCTGATCTTTTTGGTTGAAATTATAAGAACAATTAAACAATGCCTATGAAAGGTTCAAGACATACTTGGAGAAAAGCCTTAAATAGGTTTTATTCATAAGAATCTCATTCTCAATAGAAGCTTTATAATAAGTGAAGAGGACTGATTTTTAATAAGTGGAAGAAACTATATTCTGATTTTTGCCAAAGCACTAGTTAACTTTTTGGAAACTACCATTTATCGAACACTTTCTACGTGCCAGTCATGGCTGTAAATGTTTTACATGTATTAATTCACTTATTCCTCATGACAACTCTATAGGGTGTGGATATGGTTGTTTTCATTTTGTAGCTGAAGAAACCAAGGCATGGAGGTTAAGTAACTTGCCCAAGTTCATACAACTAATAAATGCCACAGTCAGGAATAAGGCTCTAAAGCAGTGCTGCTGTCCCACAGAAATTTAGTGTAAGCCTCATATGTAAGTAAAAAACTTCTAGCAGCCAGTTAGAAAAAAAATGAAATGGTGAAATTAATATATACTTTATAGATCTATAATAATACCAGCTAGACATGTTACTAATATAAAAATTAAGATAGTGTGCATTCTTTTGGGGAGATAGTGTGCAATCTTAGAAATTTGGTATGTGTTTTATACTTACTACACTTCCCAATGCAGATAAGTTAGGTTTCAGGTACCAGATGGAGCCACAGTATTAGAGAGTGCAACTCTTAACAAAGCCCATGCCGACCACAACCTGACCGTCGTCTGCTGTCATTCATACAGATCTTATTACTTGAGACCCCGAAACATGCAGTTAATATGGCTTGGCTTATTTTCGACCCAACAAATACTAATCAGATCTCCCTTGTGGTGATCTAGTTGTCTCAGGCAAGCTTATGGTTCTGTTTTCACTGTTAATTAATTTTATAAATAGTATTCTCAGAGATGGAAACGAAAAAAAAATCTTCCATTTTCAAGCTCTGAGATACAGAGTAACTCTCATGATGGCATCTTTATGCACAGTAGGGTAGGATTCACTCACCACTAAAGATAACCAATTTCTAAAAAACACCAGCTCTTGTCTTTTAGGGAGCATCTTCCATTCATTGTATCTTATAAAACAAACGTAAAAAAGAGCAGAAAGAAGAGTAGCATCTTCACTTAATCAAACAAGTACTCTAGGATGAACATTCTAGATGAGTAAACGTGCCTTAAAAGAGGAGTCAGACGAAGCTGTAAGAAAGTCTGAAAATGAAGCTGAATGTACCTCAGAGTCTGACTGGTGACCATCAGATGGGATTCCGTCATCCGGAAGATGTTATGAATAGCCCGAGCAGCCAATACTTGTCTCATCGCTTCGTAAATCACTTCAGTAGTGGTGTCTGTTTTAACTGCCATTGATCCCAAAAACCGAACTATGAACATCTGTTGCAAAAGAGAATCTGCAAGAGAGCATTTTCTGCTCAGGATCACATTGACTCCCTGCCTGCCACTCCGCACACCAGAGGCAGATGTGCCGTCTGGGAACAGGCTGAAGACCTCAGGTTTGCCTTGCTTTCTGGAGGGATTTCCACCCAAACGCAAAACTCAGCTTTTATAAACCCCAAACGGACAACGCTCTGAACTGTCCACATTTGTCTGGAAGCTATTTATTAGGCTAGAAAAGCACCTTTTTTTCTTCATCTATAAAATGAAACCAAATGAACATCCTTCTAACACTAAAAATTCAGGTGACTACATCTAAGTGGCAGTATATGCATCTCACCTTTTCTCTGAAAATAAGAGCTTTTCCACCAGGCAACAGAAAATTCATTCATTACTTTGGCCTCTTACAGAGGAAAATCTATTTGAATACCTGACCTTGGGTCTCATTCAGTTAATTTACATCATTTATCGCTGAAGGGCAGTGATGATACTCCACACACTACTGGAGCTCTCAAACTCTATGAATTTTTTGGTTCTGATGAACTGACAGCACTGCCACCCTGATGATGGCACATAACCTGACAACTAGCAAGCACAACTGGAAGATCATGAAGGTTTAAAAGATCTTTTTTTTTCTGTAACAACAATTCACTTACTTCACTATCTGAAACTAAGAGGCCTACTTTTTCTTCACTTGCCCTATTAGTATCCTTGTCTCTAAAAATAACTTAAGGTTTACAAAACTTATTAGGAAAAAATAACTGATACAATGTCATAAGTGGTTACTCCCATATGAAGATAGTTTTTACAAGTCTGAAAGTTCTTTGTATAGACTGCTAACAAACTGGACCGTATGAAAAGCCAGCTATATGTAAGTGGAGAGTCAGAGTTGAGGCACAGCCTATTTTTTTTCCTTTTCCTTTTTTTAAAAATTGAAGTATATAGCTGATTTACAGCAAAGTGATTCAGTTATGCATGTACATATCTATCTATAGTTCCCTGTGCTATTCAGTAGGGCCTTGTTATCTATTTTACATATAGTAGTGTGTATCTGTTAATCCGAAATTCTTAATTTATTCCTCCCCCCACCTTTTGTGCCTAAAGCTGTAAGGAATGCCAGTTCTTAAGTCCTACTTTTAAATTTAAATGAGTGGCATTTCATTCTGATGACATTCTCAGGCTTCAGTCATGAAGCTGTGTTAAAGTGAGGTCCTGCCAGCACCTGTAATGACTAGATCGCCGTGGCTAGGCACTCAGGTTCCGCTTTGTGCAGGAGCAGGCTATGGTCAGCTCTGTTGAGTATGTTCTTACGTAAATCAGAACAACAAAAATCTGAATCTGAACTAATACTTTTTTCATGTTATCTTCAAATTAAAAAATGAGCCATTATTTGTGCATTTGGTTTTCTGAAATGAAATAGCGCATTTTTGACTCACCTAGATGGTATTTTAATGTGACCACTTTATCCTCTTTGAGTGTTTGCCATTTAGTGAAACTAGATTTAGATTTGGCAGCATTTCTATGCAGGAGTTAGAAAAAGGGTATGGATGTGGCTAATGGTACCACAGGGGTAGGAAATCTGTCAGCCTCCCCCTGACCTGCCCTACGGCATGTGTCCTAATGAGTTTTCACAGAGGACACCACATCTGTGGGTCATAATTTCAACTCCTATTCCAATTCATAGCTCTTTAGAACATGACTTCACATCTTATTTCAGTGGCCCTGGTCACTTTGTGCCAGGGAAAGAACGAGCACACAAGAGTGGCCACTTACCTTCTGCTTCTGGAAACGTATCATCCTCAGTTTCACCAAAAGGGTTGGCACGCCTAGGAGAACAGCCAGAGTCAACCATCCTGATGGTGTGGGCTAAAAGGACACCTAACATTGAACTCTTAAGTCAGAAGGCGGCGGTCTTTGGAGGTGAGTGGGGACACAAGAGATGTTAAATTTATTTTCATTTCTCCCAGAGTTAACCCCCCTGAGCCCATACCTGCTCCCTCTGTTCTGATCAAGGAATTCTGTAGCAGGAAGCACAATATCAAATTGAATGGGTGTTCCAGGTGCAATTAGTTGTTCCACTTCAGGTATAATGCCTGCTGCTTTGGGAACAATCTTGTCATTTTCCATCTGTGAACTTTGCAGGTTCTGGCTGGAGTACAAAATAGGAAAAAAAAAATTAAATCTTTTAACCATAAGCCTTTAAAATCAAATGAATACATGTTGAATGCTGATGTGACTTTTACAGATAGGTAAAGGAGATTTAACCCACTCTACAAATAAATCTTCGTGAAATGTCATCCATGTCCATGGTTAAAATCCTTTAGCTCTCCCCATGACCCAGAGTTAGTCCTGGTGCACAGCATTCTGCCTTGTGTTAACTGCTTACTAGATTACCTATTAATTTCCTGTTTGTATCTTTCTCCCTTTGAGACAGGTTTTTGAGGGCAGGGGCTGTAGCTAAATCCTATTTATTACTTGGTACATAATAGGAACTCAAAAATGTTAATGAATAATACATCTTGGCCTAGCATTCACGCACCTGGCTCTCCTTTCTCCTGGGAGCCTCCCTCTCCTGCTCCCTTCACACACACCCCAATAGAGCTCCACCAGACACGCCATGTGCTCTTCCTCATTTCTGGCTCCATCATGGTTCCGCTGCTTGCCGGCTCTCTGTACTTCAAACACCAGCTCATATCCTCATTCATCCACTAGGCCTTTCAAGCCAGCCTGACCGTGTCCTTCCTCTGCGGTCCTGCGGTTCTCACGAAGACAGTCTTGGACCTCTCTGTGCCTCCAGAGCTTAGCACTGTACCCACATGGGCTGTTTTGAGATTGTGGCACATAAAAGAAGAGTACCATCTATGTAGTGATTAATCATGTGCCACGTGTCAGAATGCTGTATTTAACCTTTCATATGTTCATAATCTTTTCTCCCCAGCTAGAGTGTAAATGCCTTTGAGGGCCAAGGAATGTCAGTGTATTTTGATTTTGTACATTATTTGAACTGTAAAAAGACTCTCAATATCTTTCCATTCATTTGGGTATTTTGTTCATCAGTATTCAAAATTTCTCAAAGTATGTCTTAGTTATGTATGAAACATAACTATATTGTATGAAACTTTTATAATACCACTTGATGAATGAGCATAATGAATGGAAAGAGGGTAGAAACACAGTAGACAGACTGGTAGATAGTCACTGGTAGATAGTCAGACTGGAGAGACACTTAGTTTAAGCTCCACTGTTAACAGAAAAGGAAACCAAAGCCTCTAGAGAAACTGAGAAATGGCACTCAGTTATCTGGTGGGTGAGCCAGATTAAGAACTGAGGTCTCACAGCCAGTATAGTGCTTTCCTACAGCCTCACACTGCTACAGTCACCAAAATGAGAGAATCATATCTGCTATTTGATGCAGTCTGTAAAAAGAGAGGAGTATGGTTTAGTAAGTGAAGCACTGGAGGAAGGCATGAGTAGAAGCTTCAAGGGGAGGAAGCAAGTCCTAAGCCTTTGGCTCCCCGGAGGCTCTAAGGGGAGATGACACAGGGAAGACAGGATGGGGCCAGGTTGTAGAGGGCTGTAACACCATCAGGTGGGGTCTAACTTGACTTCTGCATGTAGGGAGCCACTGAAGACTCTGAACAGAGGAATGAAAGGATGCAGACTAGAGCATCACCTGTGATCTGCAGGTCACCAGCTCTAGTGGACACTGATCATCATCCTGCTTGATCTCTCAAAGCACCTAACATACTGACCTTGCCTCCTTGAAAGTTTTCTTTCTTGGTTTCTGCTGATGCCTCACTTTATAGGTTTTCCTCCTACTTTTCCTGATGTTTCTTAGTGCCTTTTGCAGGCTCCTTCTTTACTCCACACATTGGACTTCTTCAGGCTTCTGTCCTAGGCTCCTCCCTCGATGATCTTTTCTCCTGCCATTTCCATGCTGATGGGCTCCCAATTCAGACTCAGCCCAGACATTGTCTTTACACTCCAGGCTTGTATCATTAGTTGACTGATTACCAGACGATATACTGGAATGCTTCACAAGGCACTCAAACTTACCATATCGAAGACTGAACTCTGGATACTGACTACCAGCTCTTTTCATGTCTTTAAACACTAACCACCATCTGCCCAGGTGCTCAACCCAGACTCTGGTCATCCATTGCTTTGTTCCTTTCCTTCCATTCCACATCTCATATATCGCACATCCTGCAGATTCTGCCTTCAAAATAAGACCCAAATCTGTCTACTTTTCATCTCCTCTGCCACGATCCTGGATTAAGACACCATCATCTTCCCTTGGACTAATGCTACAAACTCCTCATTGGATACCTACTTGCCCAGCTCTGCATTCTGCGTCCTCCACACCAGACGGAGCTGACCTTGGAAACTGTACACTGGATACACACACACCCCTCCCTCCTAAAACCCTTCCACAGCTCCCCGACCCCCTGACCATTACTTTCTTTATGATCCGTCCCTGCCACGATCTGGCCCCGCCTCCTCTTGCTCTGGGATCTCCCTTTGCTGACCATCTCCTTTCATTGGTCTCCTTTCATTTCCTGAAAGATGCCAAGCTCGGTTCAGCCATTTAGCCTCCACATCTGCCGCCAGGAATGCACTACCTCTGGCTTTTTGCAAGGAGGCTACTTCTCATGTTACTTCTCAGTTTAAATATTGTCTCGACAGATAGGCCCTAAATAGGTCTCCTTGTTACTCTCCGTGACAGCACCCTTGTCTTTAACATAATGGTGCTTTCCTCCATTTTCACTCAGTGTTTGTTTACCTACTGCCTGTCTTCCCTTCCAAGTCTGTATGTTTCATGGTCTAGCTCAGTACCTGGGCATATACTGGAGACTTAACATCTGTTGAATAGCTGGATAAATGAATGAGTATTAGATATGAGTAACCACAGAATGAGGGAAGGCCACACGTGATACTTGCTTGGAAGTGAACGGCAGTTTGTTCCTAAGAACATAGTTTTTCTGCTTCAACCCCCAACCCAGTCATCAAAACATTTCTTATTTGTAATGAGTTGACCCTAAGGGAGCTAGTACCCCTCCCCTTCATAGCTCTGGAGCCATCTGACAGCCCCATCCGCCACCTTTCCACTCTTTGGGTTGATTCAGCTGGCTGGCTAGTCACTCTTTTCCTAGGGGTTCTTGTCCCTTCTATGGGGTCTTTTCTAAGAATGTGATTTACTTACTCTAGTACAGAGGAGAAAAATTAGTTACTGAATAATTAAATCTGAGTTGCAAACTGTTTCTTAGAAAACCAGTCACCTCCTAATTACTAACATGAACTAAACTTCACATTGGCACCCTAGGGAGACAGCATTTTAGAGCTGGAAGAGGCCTTGGAGGTGGTCTGATTTCTCTCATCTTATGCCAAAAAGCTGAGGAGAGGCCCAGAAAGCTGATGACTCACTCAGGGACACCCAGCTGTGTTCAAAGCAGAGCTGTTATTAAAACCATGTCCCCTAATTCCAAATTGAGTGTAGTGTTCTCCACTCTGTCCCTCTGACATTTGTGTGCCTTTACAGAGAGAGATGCATTTGCCCAGTACAAGGCTCACAGATTAGCCCACTGGCTGGATCTTCCTTTCTGTTTCTATTCATAAAGTGCTTTCCTTAGAGCAGTACTCTGTAAGCATGCTGCTTGCATAAACTGTTCCGTCCTTAAATTACGGCGCTGGAGTGTCCTCAGACTTGGTGCCTCTTCCCCGTTTTTATTACTTTTGTTCAGGTTCTCATGTTCCGCTTCACAGCTGCTACTGCAGCGACGTGCAGGGGGCCCCTCTGCCCCTGCCCTCTGAGACCAGCCCCGACCCGGTCCGTCCTTGCCGGTGCTGCCTAGCAGTCTGCCCAGTGCTCCTGACTACGCCTCCCCTCTTCAAAGCCTGCAGTCCTGCTCTGGGGCCTGTGACTCCTGAGCAGGGCACCTAGTCTGTGCATGGTCAGATCCAGCCTATTTTTTGCTTTATCTTCCGCTGTTCCCTCTCACATGTCCAGTGTCAGGTGTGTGAACACCGGCTCCACTGCACAGCACCAAGACCCTGGGAAGTTACTTAACCATTCTGAGCTTTCCGATAACTTTGTTCTGAAGTCAGACAATATCTGTAAAACATGAAACAGGGTTCTTTCTACCACACCACTAATGGTGGAGGCCAAACACAGTCGTGATGTTAATCTACCCTCGTCAGCATAACAGATGATACAGCCTTCTGTTGTTTAACCAAATGGAAACTCCCGTAAGATAAAAGGGGGCATTTCTGGAATAAATCCTGAAGCAGTATTCAAAACAGGAGGAAAGCTGTATGTGTGAAAATGCTTTCTATAAATGGTAACAGCAAAATAAAGGGGAGACAACCTAAATATTCAAATAGCCAATAATAATAATGATAGAATAGTGTGTAGTTAAAGGAATAATTATTAAAAATGAAAACATGAAAAATACATATGGTGAAATAAATGCACACATGAAAATACCAGTATATGCTGATAAGGTCTGCACAGAAACATGGTCACACAAAAGGTGATTTTCTTATTAAAAAAATTTTGTTTTGGTTCCACAACTTTGCTGATGCTGATACAGAATGTGGGCAGACATCCTGACTAGGACACTCAACTGCGTGTGCTGTTCACTCAGACTGCAGCCGCACAGTCCGGGGGAAGGATGCGGGTGTGGAAATCAGACAGCTTTCAACCCATTTGTGGTGGGAACATGGGCAAAATACTTACCCTTTCCTGGTCTGAGCTGCTGCTTCTGTGGAACATGGCTGAACACCAGACCACCGCTGGATGGTTTGTAAGGGTGAAATTCCTAATACATGTGTAATTCAATACACAGTTTGTCTCCAGAAAAGCTAGCTTTCTTTTGTCCTTTAGTTACCTGGGGCAGGAGTTTTCTTGTTTTCTGGCAAAACTTGTAATGGGAGTCACTGCTTGGAGAGCCGTCTGATTCAACTTGATGGCGACTGCCTGAAAATCCACAGGAAGACATGCTCAGTTCCGGGAGGTGGACGCTTACCTTTCACACTGAGAAAAGGGCTGAGATGCAGGTAAGGCAGCTGTGAGTTACCTCTGGGTTGTCAGTCAGGTAGATCTGTCTGGAGATGTTGTTTACCGCACATATCCACTGTGGAAGACATTAAAAAACCCGCTGAATCCCAAAGTCACCCGCTATACTAGAATAGAAGTGAAACGAACAAGACTTTTACCTCTTCGTTTTCCTTTCTGCTTTCTGCCTGGAGGATTATTCCCCTGAAATAAAATATATCTAAGTCAGTGCTTCCCAGATCTCAGTCACTGAGGATTATTCTACATAACCTGAACTCAGCTGGCATCCAGAAAGGGAAGGGCCAGGAAGGCAGCATGACGGGGAGGAAACAAATAGGGTTCTGGGTCTGGCTCTGCTGTTCATGGACAATGTGATCTTGGACACGCTTCCTTTCCCTGGGCCTCCAGCTTTCCCATCTATAAAATGAGCAAGCTGGACTCAGACCTACTAGCCCAAGTCATGATTCTACAGTGTGGGCCATCTTGCTGGCCCTGCTTAGATGATCCAGTGCACACAGGACTGTGGCCCCGCCACTCGTGCAACCAAACCCAGAGAAGGAATCAGCAGTCATTCCGCTCTATCTGCATACATAAGGCCGGGGAATAAGATACTAATAAGACTGCCCTGCTTTTACGGAGGCTTCACTCTTTAAAGGGACTCTGCATCTGCCTGTTCCTCTGTTCCTCGTCTCATCTATGGGAGGTGGGGGACATAGATCTCATCCCTGTTTCTTATCTGAGGAAACCCAGGGCCAGAGGAGTTAAGTACCGCCTGGGACGGTGACTAGAGTCCAGAATCTTCATTCCCAGGTCATTTCTCGTCACCTAGGGAAGAATGATGTCTAAAAACACCCTGCCATTCTGAGAGAAGACAGTCAACACCGTACGAACACCACCCCTCTCCCGAACATGCTACTGTTTAAATAAACTCTCAACTTAGAAGCCCAACAGAGAAAGCCAGTGCAAGCAGAGAAGCTCTGACTGAGGATGGGGCCACTCCCTGAGCAGTCGGGAACCACTACTCTATGTGAGGGGGTGCCCCTGGGAGGGGATCTGCCGTGATGATACAAGGCTGCCATTCTGAAAGCATGACCTCCCCTGGGCCCACGGGGTGCATGGCAGGGCATGGGGACAGCGTGTTCGCCAGTGGTACTGCAGTGGAATGTACTGTCCACATCTCCTGTGTCAGCTGGAAAAATGGCCTCCTTGGGCAGGTGTTCCGTACCCACTCTCCTCATCCCTGCCCCGCTGTGATGCAGACGCGAAGGCTAAGTAGGAACAGGCGAGGAGCAGCCGCGGCTGCACCTCGGGTATGCGCGGACAACAAGCTCCTTCTATCGCCCTCTCACACATGCAGGTCATCTCTCTTCCGAGGCCACAAACCCTCCCCAGGACATCTTAAATAAGGCAGGCTGGATTCCATATGGTCCTGTGGGCTTGCTTAGAGGGCACAAAACCCCAAAAGGTCAATAACACCCAGAGCGGGGCTGCTCCCATGGAGGGCGGGCACAGAGGAATGACCCAGGAGGTCCTGGGCAGAAGTGGAGTCACTACACCTGTTTGCCCCCAAATAAAACCCGAGCATCATACGATTTTCCATTGGGAGTGGTGATCTGAAAGCAGTATCGTCGGTCCTCACAATCCACCGCCATCACTGAGCAGTTGTCCAGGTCCTGGATCAAGCCTCCAGCCACGGCGCCCCTCGGCTGACACATGAGATTCCCGCCTTGGGTGAAGAAGTAAAGCCTCTCCCAGGTGGTGGTGACCAGCCCTGTTTTACTGTAAAAATTGTTTTCAAAAGCCCATTAGTACTAGGAAGCATGAGCAGCACCTCAAAGTCTTTCTGCCTTTTTGTGGGTACTGGCAGCATTTGAGAAATAATGTTTCTTTAAAGTAAAACTGCCCTGAAAAGATTCAAGTGCAGAGAGTAGCAAAAGAGTGGTACAGTTTAGCTTGAATGAGCTGGGAGGTTCTGGGCTCTGTCCCGACGGGAGATGCCAGGCCCAGGGCCAACTCCAGTCTGTGGGTGGGGTGTGCCTCCCCCACTGCAGCCAGACTCTGGCTTCTAAACCTGACATGTGGAAACAGAACTGGCCCATCACCATCAGGAACTGAAAACCTGGAAGATCGTGTCCCTAAGACACAGAGCTGAACTGCTCTAAATCTAGCTGGAGTCACCAGGGTCACCTCAGCTCACAGCACACCCCCTGAGTCGTGGGGACTTTACCATATTGGGTTTTGTTCCAGCTAGATGTTATTCTGTTTTGTGGGCTGCTTACAAGAGAAAAATCCAGTTCCTGGCAAGTAAGACCAGAACCTTGTGGAGTTTTCTATTTGTACAGGACTAAAGGAGACATTTGGTTTGCGATCTGAACAAGCTATACAGACCTCTGAAGAGCTCCACCCCGGGAAGAAAACAGCTGGCAATTCCATTTGGGGGATATCAAATATATTTACCTGACTCAGTATTTACTGAGTAACAACTATGTACGAGGCACCAAGTTTCCTCTCAATAATTATAATTTCCGAAAATGGCAATAGCTAACATTTAAGTGCTTACTACCTGCTAGGAATTACCTCGGTCACTCTTTGTAACCACTTTATGAAGTAGTGCAATTTTCAGCTCTATTTTACAGACGAAGTGATGGGGGGGGCCCAGCCTGGCCCAGCCAGAGTGTCTGACTGAGTCGGAGCTCAGCACCGCACCTGACAGCATCCCCCCTCTGCTCTTAGGCACAATTAAACCTGCACATCATCCCTTTAGTTCATAGTGGACCTGAGGGTTAATATGTGATTCAGTCTATATAAACCTACATGACTCTGAAAGCTTCCTGGCCCTTAGACTCTGGCCTCAGTAGGGGGGTCACTAGCACTGCTCTCACCCGTCAGGGGCCTCGGGGAGGGGTCTCAATGGTCTAAGATGATGACAGTTAAGAGGAATCTATCCTCAAATGGCTATGGTGATCAGGGGAGGGGTGGCCTGTGATATCTTGGAGCCCACGCACTGGGTTCTTACTCACATGACTGTTTCAAGCCCCATCTCTCCGTGCAGTGTGGGACCTGGGCCCAGAGACTTCCTGTGTGCCAGGTGGGAGGGGCGCCGTGGCAGGGGTTCTTCCCCAACCTTGCACACCCCCGCCCTCTTTGGGGCACTTAGCAGATGCTCTTTAGCCCCTCCTAGGGAACACAGATTTCAGGAAAAGAGACAGGCAGTGGCACTCTCACTTTCTAAGATTAAGGTAGCCAGCTTTCTGGATGAGGTTCCTGTTGATCTGTGGTGCAGCCACATCAAAGTCCGGAGTGTAAACAGATTCGTCAAGGGAAAGTAATTCTTGCTGGGATGCCCGCATCTTTTCCGCCTCAGCTTCCAGTTCCACCTGGATGCTTGATACAGAAAGTGTCAGGTCAGTCACTTGTCGCTGGCCGACCCAGCGCTACTGAGCAGCAGATGGCAGAGGCCCCACCCTCCACTCCACCCCATGCCAGCTCCCTGCCTCACACAGGAGCCACAATGCTCCACCTGTCTCCAGGGCCCCGAAAGCTGGAGGTCACAGGACTCAAGTCTGTGTTACCATGAGCGTTTACGTGACTGCTGTTTCTAAACAGAGCATATAGCAAATACCACTGGATGATGCCTGAACCCAGTTAATTTCTCAGCTGACAAGTGGTATCCATGCTCAAAACTGGTGATGCAAATTTTAGAAGATGACCGCATCCTCAGGAGCCACATATGCTGGCAGCCTGTCAAAGTGCCAGAAAGGCAAGAAGGAAAGGGCAGTCATTCATGCCCCTACCCCTACCCCCAGTTCAGGCAGGAGGGGAGGAGACAGCCACTGGAGACAGGACAGTGACCAGGCCATGGTACCAAGATACAGCAACACTTTTCCTTTTATGAAAGCCATACAACTGCCCCAAGGCGGCGTGGACTGGCCAGCCTGCAAAGGTCTCCCATGGCTGGCTTTCATCTCCTTGTGTCCTGAGGTGTGGAAAATGAGAATTCTTAAATTGAGTGCTTTAGCTGTTCAAACCAGTGTTTTAAGCACTACTAGGTTCAGTTGGGAACCCTGCCTGCTGCCCTCTTAACGAAATACGACTCCTTAGGCAACAGAAGCACGACTCACAGAACTAGACCCAACCCCAGAGAGGGCTGTGCCGCCAGGGCATTAACGCCCTGTCAGGGAACCGTCGGAGCGGCCAGGGCTGCAGGTCGGCTGGCCTAGTAACGGCTCACAGAAACTCTGACAGGAGGAAGGGTGTAGGCTCTAGGCCTGCATAAAGAGTACACTCGGCAGCATCTCAAAAATGGGCACAAATGTCCGGCCATCCATTAATATAAAAACCTAGTGCGCGAAAATAATCTGAAGCAGAGCCAGTTCTCTCAGAAGCAGAGAAAGCATGAAGTTCTGAGAGTTAGGATGAGAAAGAGACACAGGTAGGGGAGAGGGTTCCGAAGTGACAGGTTTAATAGGCTCCCTTCTTTCACTTTCTCCTGACAGTCCCGGGGGCTGACCATCCAACTAAAAGGCAGGACGTTGAACTCAGATTTCACAAACTGCCTTCTAGCGTAATTCTACATCTAAGCTGCATCACTCACTGCTGTCAGCGATCAGGGAAAAACAGCTCAGGGGCTTTCTGGAAGGAATATATACTTTTCTGAACGACAACTCTCCCCTCATGTCTATACGAACACTCAGCACTGGTTTTCTTGGGATTCATTCTTTACTTTCAGCATTTTAGGGAGACTTCTGCCTAAAGAGATTCCACTGCTTGGCCCTCTTAAGGAATTTCGAAATGCAACATCCTCAAGAAAGTGAACAACATTCTCTTCATTTTTCCACACAAAAACAAAATCCTATACTTTTATTTCCATTTTGTATATTTACTTACGTACCATAGCTATACATACAGAGAGACATTATTTCTATACTCCAGAGATCGTGAGGGGTACTGTGGGAACCACGCGTCTGTGGGGTACTGACATGAGCCTGGTGCTGGCGGCGCCTGGGCGCCTCCTCTGAGCTCAGTACTGTGGTCACTGAGGACAGGGAGCAACGGAGCGACAGCAGCCACAGCATCAATGAACGCGGGCAGGACGGTCTGAAGAGATGCTGTACTTTTTGAAAATAAACATCTGCAAGGGTGAACTGCCGTTTGTTAAATTAATTCAAAGGCTTAATGCCTTACTCATCTATTGTCAATTAATGTGATGCTAAGTTTCCTAAAAAGTTGCCGCACTTCCGGCTACTAACCCCATCAGCTCTTAAAGAAAAAAGCAGGCAGCTCTTCTAAATCCACAGCACATCTAAACCAGACTCACAGGCTATAACATGTGAAGCCTGAACATTAACACAAGGAGGTCCTAAGAATAGACACTTGGATTTCATGGGAACGTGGGCGTTTTCATCTTTCACTTAGTCTTCTAGTGTAGTAGGTAGGACTGTGGGCCCCACACCCGCCGACAACTGCAGACATCCTTACTTTTCAACCACACTGTTCATAAATAACAGCAGCTGAGAAGGTGGCGCCGTTTCTGAGAGTTCACAGACCAGAGTGGGATGGGGGCTCCGTGGGACCCTCTGCGGTCAAGACACCGCCCCACCCACCCACCTCCCAGAGAGGCTGATTCAGTGGGAAAGGCAAAAAGCACATGAGATTCAAAGCAGAGTGCAGCATTACCTTTGAACCATGGCTGCCACGGAGGATAAGAAGCTGTCCATGCTTTGGGAAAACATCTCTGCTCCCTTCTTAAAAAAGTTAACCTGAAAGAGAAAATTATGATATTCTGAAAGCCATCTGGGAAAGGTGATCGGTGAATTCATTAACTGTGAGACTGACAGCGGGAGAGTGGCAGACACTGGCCGGCCCTCCGGGCCCGAAGCGCTTGCTGCCCCTCTCCCACCTCACTGGCTAAGAGTTACTCCCAAAGCCCCAAGTGCATTTGCAGTGAGGACGGTGAATCCTGCTAACTTACTGAAGACCTGTAAAGAGCAGGAATAATGTAAGAGCTTGGTACAAACCACCTCATCAGTAACTACTACTGATAACTACTTTGATATTATCATCATCAGCCTTTCTCCCGCGTGAATTCTAGTTAGTCAGTTTCCTGAGGACAAGGATTTGGTCTTATTCACCTTCACATCTCCAGGGGCTAAACTGGTGTGTGGCCAATGACATGCACAACACCAGCAAGAAGCAGATGAGCAGCCTGAGGCTCAGGGAAGTGAAGGCCACCAATGACTGACCCTGTTCACTGAGCCACGTGTGACTCTGAAAACGGGCTGGACGGACGGCAGCTTGGATGTGATACGGCAGAGGGCAAACTGGGCTGAAGACCCAAAAAGCCTCTTTCAACCCTGACGTCAACTTAAAGGGGACAGTGGATGTGAAGGACATGCAGGGCTCTGACACTGCCCAGGTGCTGGACACAGGGAACAGGGCCCTCCTGCTCCCCGATGTTCCATGATGGATCCGCCCTCCGGCCAGGGGAGGGGGGCCCGGCACATCTGAGGACTGTACAGTTTGAAAATGAAAACTGCAGTTGCTGACTTTCTGGAAACCAACAGAAGGAATTCCTTATTTCCTGTGACTCCTGTGTATTCACTTTCCTGAGAGTTTGGGTCCCTGACAAACTCTGAAGGGCAGGGGCAGGGGAAAAAGAGAAAGAATTCTGTGCACTGCTGTTATCTGCAACCATCCTGCCCTGAAAAGCAGAAGTTTCCATTTCTTTCTATAGCCACAGCTTTAAAAAAAAATCCCAACATTGGGTGTGAACTGCTCCATTTTCCATCCTATTATAGAAAGATAACAGGTGTAAACCTGAGCTATGAAAAGACAAGACATTCAGCCTGGACATGGATGCTCTCCCATGCGATGTGGGTGCTACTGCAGCTCTTGATCTGGAAGCAGATTTGCCCTGGGCAGTGGGCATGGAAATCAGCCTCTCACCTGTAGGAGGCTAGTAGGTGTTACTGGCACAGTTCTGACATCCTTACACAGGGTTCCCCGGATCCCCTGGGGAAGTAAGTACACCAGTGTCCTCAGTTTTCACAGTACACAAACATGATGATCATGAACATCCCAACGCACGGCACAAGTGCAGGGAGGTGTTCTGGCCCCACAATCTCAGAATCATACAGAGACCAACACTGTAAATTTCATGCTGAATCCCTGAAATTTTCAGTACCAAGGTCTGTTACGTGAGCACTCTACTTTTCCAAGGGCACAACATCATGGTGGCCTTTCCTCTCCTCCTCCTCCCTGAACTCCTTGGAATTTACACTCTAAGTCCATGTTTCAGCTCCTCTGCTATTCTGCAAATGCCTAGGGCAGGGACTCACAGAATCCCTAAAAAAAAAAACCTGACGAATAAATGAATGGAAGGAAGGGGATATGGTACTGGCTCCCATAGCCACATTACATAGACTTGTCCTGTAAATACACCACCAGACTTCACTTGTGTGTTCTCATTAACCTGTACAGATTACAAAATCTCACTCTGATTGCAGGCATGAGGACTGAATCATGGTCTAATTGAAAACCTGCTTAATGAGGGCCAGGGAAGGAAGAAATGGAGTCAAACCACCTACATCTGATTCAGTGGAACATGATCCAAAGACCAAAGTTCATGGGCCTTTGTGAACAGCAGGAAGTTTAATGGTCATATGACCATCAGCCAACAAAGGACACTCCATAGGCACTGGTTTAAGAGGGCTGGTGAGGCAGAAGGACAGCAAATGCTTTGGAATCATCCAAAAGATTCATGCTGTCACAAAACCACCTGGTCTACGGGAAGGATCTATAGTTTTCATCAGGATTAAAAAGCCTGCAGGGTGAAGGACTGTTTGGTCTTCTGTCTTGAAATCTGGATACTTTTCATATGGCAAATGAAACATGCTGTCCTCAGTCCTCAGAAATGCTGCTGCCACCACCCACCAACGACAATGCACTCTGTCCTGCCCTCCTAGGTACGGGGGCTACCCGGGGCTACTGTGCCCACAGCCCCATCTTCCCGCTGCAGCCGCCGTCCACCTAGGAAGTGCAGGCCAGGAGAAGCTGTGGTCCTGGGCCGTGAGAGTGAGTGAAATCAGCTGCAATCAAACCCATCCTTTAGCCCTGTGCGGACCATCCTCTAACCTACCAAGCTCCCCAAGCACTGACCCATCAGGCCTGGGGCAGTTCATCTTTCTGAGACTCTAAGCCCAGGACCCTCCCTGATTCAGGGCCTCTCACTGAGCAGAAATAACTGCTTCAAAGGCAAGAACTGTCAATCCAGGGAGGACAGATGTGACAGGAAGTATTAATCAGAGAGAGCCAAGGGAGTACTGGCATTCTCTAACAGAGTCAGGACGCCTGCAGGGGGAGAGGGGCAGTACTCAACAGGACAGAGGAAGGCGACAGAGTGAGCGAGTACACACGTGGGATGCCAGCGCCCTCTGTGAGGGAGCTGGACAACTCCCAAGGACTTGCTGAGGACTGGAGACCACAGCTGGACACTGTGGATTTTTGGTTTAACCCAGCTTTGCTCAGCTGACACAGAAGGATGATACTGCTCTATTTTAAATATTACCTCTGAATACACAGGCTGACTCCAGTGTCCTCACCACTCGACAATAGTAAGAAGACAAACAGCTGGGCCTGGATGTGTAAAGAGTCTCTCTTGTTCTCCTTTTCCCTGAATGAAACTGATACTGTATTTTTTTTTAATATTCTAAAAAATGTATTTAAAAAATAATAGATGGTCACATGTGGGGTTTATTTTTTAATTGCTGACTTCTTTTCTTCTCAATATTTTGCTTCCTCACATCCCTTTCTGTTCCAGATTGTCAACAGAAAGAAGATTCTCAGGTGCATTTCTCACGTGCCCAAGTGAGGTTTGGAGTGAACCTAAGCGGGGCTAAAGCAGGCCAGGGATGGAGGGTGAGAGCTGGTGCCACAGTCAAGGCCTCAGTCTGAAACTGGAGCCTCCCTGCAGACAAATGCTCAGCAGACCATGAAATGAGAGGAGGAAGCCAGAGGAACATTCTGCAGAGACTTCATCAAGCAGCAGCGACATCTGCCCACACCCCAGATGCCAAGGTGCTGGCAATAACCTCAATAACACATCGTCTGGAAAGAGCCCAGCTGAGGGTGATCTTTATCACACGGGGAAGCCAAGGAACATGTGGAGTCCTAGGCTGTAAGCCCAGCTCCACCAACCTGGGCGTCAGCTGCTTCTCACAGAGTCAGACCAGGCCTGGCTTTCATTTGGATCAGAGATGAAGGGCCATGCCGGCTCCTCCCCACCGGAGTCTTGGGATCAGGGCCATCATTTCCTGCACTCACAGCCTAACAAGTTGGGCTACGATGATCCAGCCCCTCTGGCAGTTCTCCAAGTGCTGAATCTCAGAAGTTTCCAGGGAGGCTGTGCCTCTGTGCTTCTTTCTCTGACAATGCTTCAGTGTCTCCCAAGTGCTACGTCAGCAGACGGCATGCTGTTCTCCACAGCTGACGTATAGGTCTGAGGCCTCGGGGGAAGGGCCCACCCTACCTGTCCGTGCGCAAAGCCCAGCATGGGCTGCATCATGGCCACGCGCTTCCTGTACTGCAGCGCGTTGAGGGCACAGTAGTACTGAAGGGATGAAAGGTGCTGCTTCCGCCGTGCAGCCGCCACCTCCTTCACAACTTCAGTCTTCAACTGATCAAAAGGGGAAAGGAAGATGTCAAGCTGTCCAATGCACGTGGCAATTCTGTAAGAGCATGCAACTTCCAAACATGTTTACTTATTCATTAGAACCATTTTTGTGACAGACATAATAAAACACAGATAAGGTTCTACTTCAAGTTTCTAAAAACCCAAATTAAAAATACCAAAGTGGTGGCATCTCAGTGTTTGTGAGGCTGCACTGGGATGAAGCCACTATTTTCTGCTGGTTGGTACAGATTTGTAGCTACAAAGCATTATAATCTTTTTAGGAAAACAATATGGTGGTATGCACTAAAGCCATAAACACTTTGGTTCTCTCATAAGATTGTATTCCAAGGAAATCATAGAACAGAAGTAAAAATTATATGCCTGAAAATACTCAATACTATCTACAGTATCTAAAAAGCTAGAAATCATGAATTAAAGAAGCAGAATCAACACCCAGGGCAAGGAGTTCGAGTGCCTGACTATATGAGTCAGACAACCATGAAGTACCCAAGCTTAAGTTAAAATCATTATGCGACTGTTAACTTTACGATGGTTCCAAGTTGGTGTTTGACAAACCGGTTTGAAAAGCTAGAACAGAAAAGTGGAAATCTACATAGGAGATTTGGAATAAACATTTAAAAAATCCATCTATTGGGAAAAAAAAGTTCATCAAGACATCCTCAGTGCCACGAATTCACAACAGGAAAACGCCAAAGGAGGGTTAAGTAAAGGAAGTGAAAAATAACATGTAAGGTAGGTATTCTTACCTTTTCGTTGTCCTTTTTTTTAGGAAGCCTGCTATATTTTGCCATTGAGAGGTCATGCTCTAAAAATAAAGAGACACTTTAGCACAGGCAGGCTGAAAGGCAGGAACATTCAATCAGCCCACAAACACACTAAACCCACATACCAAGAACAGAGAAGATGCTTACCACTGCTGGCGAGTCCAAAGAGATCCTTTAAAGTGCTTACTTCTGAACAAGAAAAAAGAAGTATCTTAGAGAAAAGAAAAATAAAAGCAACCCAGAGCTGCGCTTTCCCAAGAAAAGAAAGGTAGAAGGGGGAAGGCTCTGCCAGCACCCTCAGACCCTCTGCCCTCTGGGGCCTTAGCCTGGTGGTTTGGGACCCTGGTCTCACTGGAGCTTGTGGCTGCAGCTACACCCCATTCTCAGTGACCCTGACTGCCCACAGACTCTTTTTCTCTCCAGACAGCATTCAGGGGCCTGCAAAGGAAAGAATACTTTGGGGACATGGGCTGGAGTACGTGGAGACCAGGTACTGTTCATGGAAACCTGGAGTATAAACTCTGATTCTTCAGCCCCTAAAAAGACTGTTTTCATACACCTTTCCTCCGAATGCCCTGACTATATCCATAACCTAGAAATTCCCTGTCGTTGCCATTTTAACATCTGACAGTCACCACTGACAAAGGAATATGAGCGCTTGTTTTAATGAAAAAATCTGAAGCAATCTAGTGGACTACTTGCAACAAGCCAACAGCAGCAACTATTACCCCATGTGGGTGCCACACCCACTGTGCACAAAGACAGCTTAACAGGGTCTACGTGAGAGCAATGACCGTCCAAGGTTAAAAACTTAAAAACAGAGATGTTTAAAAGGATATGACACTTTCTACAATTCTAAAACAACCCATTTTTACTTTGTCAAACAGAGCAAAGCATTTTCACATCTTCTGCTGTTTTTCAATGTCTCAAAGCTGCCTCCAGCTTTTAATTTTCTCTTCACATTATTCTTACTCTTTCCAATATAGGGCTACTTTCTGCCTATTCTCAGATTTTCCTTTCTCATCTTTTACTTCCTCTTGGGGCAGTTTTAGGGTTTTATTTTCCTCCTCAATTTTAAATAGCTTCCTTAATATCTCTTATTTTATCTTCACTCATATTATGTACTTGTACTGGTAGGTGAAGGAAAAAGGCAACAAAATGCGAGATGAAACACCATTAAGCAGAGGGGATGCCAGATTCTAATTTCGTTCTGATGTTGACTCAGGTCTGACCTGAGCTAAACACTTCAAATTTCTGTCTTGGGGTTATCAGAAAAGGATACCTGATTAACTCTTTTCATAGCTACCAGGAGGCTTCTCTTTTTACTACTATCAGGCAGTTTTATTCTCCTAAAAAAAAAAAAAAATCATCCTCCTGGGTAAATACAACTTCTAGAGTGGAGCCCTTCCGGACTAAGGGAGCCCGTGTCACTGACACTGCTGGGCACTCTCAACCCTGGGCTCCCGTAAACAAGCCTGAAGACATAAATCTGACAATACAAGTCTTAGGAGGTGATTGTTTTCTTTCCAAAACACTTAGAATTTGTTTTTAAAATGATATCCCCACACGTTTCCAATGACTTCGCTTAGAGAAAATCTTTTTTAAAAGTGCATTCAACGAGGCTTTCAGTCACTACTGGATAATCCTCACACGACGGCACTGATGTTTGAGGTTTACATGCGATTAAGGGATGCAACACTAAAAAACACTAAAAATCCTGCTTAACCAGGGTTTCTCTTTATACGAGCTAACTGACATATTATGTACTATTTTTTATTTGTCAAGTGTCAGTGCTGTCAAGCTGCCTGTAGGTAGAGTTTGTGCCAGCTCCACTGCTGCCTCCACAGCCTCAGATGACATGACCCCAGAGGATCACAGTGAAGGGGAAAATGCTTTCTCTAAGATCTGGCCTTCTGTTTAGCACACCTCTTCTGCTTAAAAAGAAAATGTTAAACTTTAAGATGTTATATTTTAAAGAGGAAGTCCTATACTGAACAGCTCTTTCAGTACTCAGGTTTAGATTTTTTGGGGTCTGCAATTTTTTATATCAGTACCCTAGAAAATACAGTCCTTTAGTCTCTAAGTAATGTATATTTTCAATGAAATAAAGGACAAGGGGACTAGATATCTGCACTTCCTTTTGTAACATCAAGTAAGTTTTTTCAAAATTATTTGTTCTTTTTTATATTTATTTTTGATTACCTTGATTTCTAATGATATAAAATTATTCTAAAGTCTTATTTTAGTTGAAGAATCAAAATTAATTGAAAATACCCCCCCACTCACTAAATGTGAGCTCCACCAGAACAGGGACCCCATATATCTTGTTCACAGCTGCACCCCCAGAGTCTAGCACAGATAAAACATGGTCCCTACTCTGTTCTTTCTTCTCCAAGCCTCCACTTCACATTCCAAAGTATTCATGGCTCCCTAAGAACAGCGTGCCTTTACAAATGCCCCCTAACCTGAAATATAAGCCTTACCATCTTTGTCTGCTTGGTAAACGTTTATTTCGCTCTCAAAACCCAGCTCAGGGATCATCTCCTCCAGGAAGCCTACCCTGGCACACCACCCTCAAAAGTGTAATCACGTCTTGCAGTGTGCTGTTGCTATTCCTGTTAAGTCTCTGTCCTGCTGCACCCAACACATGATTTATAATCATCTGTTTCCAAGTCTGTTTTCTCATTGGCCTATGACTTCCTTTAAAGTGAGCCAAGAATATAGTGAGGATTTAATAAAAGCTGAATTGAATTTCTCAAGAAAAGAGGGCATTTCTCAATGGTCCATACACTTAAAGAAATAATTGCAGTAAAAATTATTATTAAATGAATTAATATTCTGAAAGTATACGGCACTGAACTTGGTTACTTTACCTGTGAGATCCTTTTCTCGAAATTGTATAATAGGTAGAACCATTGTGTCTGCCAACTGTTTAGCCAGCCCTGTATGGAGAACATTAAGCTGAAAGAAAGAGAAATCTATTGAAGAAAATTATACCCACTATTACTGACACTGTCTTACTTCAACCAAGGGATCACACTGAACACTTCCACGTGGTTAAAGAGCTCAGATTCCTTAGTAAATAAAAACCCTTCATAAAACGGCAAATGATATAAGCTAAAATGTATTAAAAACTAAATGCAAGGTTCTAGCTGACCGGGGCATCAGCGAGGTTTGCCAAAGGAGTCTCCGAGCCGGTGGTTACTGTTAGTTTACTGTGCAAACTCTGGCTGTGTTCTCAATCTGAGCCACATCCGCCTGGAAAGGGAGAAAGCTTTGTTGTGCTTGCAGCGCAGGTCAGCACTTCACCAGGCTGCCGTGAGCTCTCTCACTCTCAGAGGGGGCTGAGGTCAGACCTGAAAGACAGGCCTGCTGGGAACCTCCGAACTCCATGACGGCAGGCACTATGGGCCTGGGAATTACCCTGGAGAGAGACTGCTCCCCACGGAAACAACTCAGCCAGATTTCAGACCTTTCTAAGAATAAGACGACTGTTCAAATGTGTTCCTCCTCACTAGATAATTTTAATAGCTCTGGACTCTTTCTTCCCTTGTACCTCAAGGCCTTACTAAATCCTGTCTTTGCAAATGAACTTGGAAAAATAAAAATAACCACCATCAGCACAACCACCTTTGAGCACTTTGTGTGTGCCAGCTTTACGTGCTTTATACCATTTAGTTCCCACCCATTCTGCGAGTTAGGTATTATTTATTATCCTCATTTTACAGATGTATAAATAAATCTCCAAATCCAGTGAGCAAACAAGTGGCACAGCTGGGATTTTAGGCCTGGGCTGTTGGGATCTAAAATCCATGCTCTGTCCACCACACCATCTGGGGTACAGTAAATAATGGTAGTTAGCAATGAACCCGGTGGAAAGCGTGGTAGTTAGCAATGAACCCAGTGGAAGGCCCAGACTGCCAGGAGGATGCTCTAGGATCCCTGTTGGCTGTCTAAGGGGAAATTACCTAGCAGTCATTTTTTTGGACTAAACATCTGGCAAAGTTTCTTTCTGCAGGGACAGTAGTCACATGTCTGAATCTCCCTTCTGCACACAGATCTCCCAGCAACAGATCTGGTCCTTAAGGGTTGTGCCTACAGAAGCTGCTCTGATGACCTTAAAGACAGGCCTGAGGTCAGCCATTTGCCAGGCAAGGGAGCTATTGGCCAAGCAGTCAGCGTTCTCCTTATCTTTCCATCAAGCCCAAACATGGCAGTTTATTCTGCGGGGAAGAGTTGAACACAGTAAATGCCATCAGGATAGAATGTCTTAACCACTTCTTCTGAATAACTTCAATAAAAATGTACTATTGTTTTTTAAGAGCAGTTAATTGAGTTGAATGGACTGGCTCTGTGCTCGATGCTCTCATGTAATTATTAAATTTACTCTCTAACTGCCCAGTTAAGTGGGCTGTCCTACTACTGATATTTACAGATTAAAAAACTCAAAACTCAGGTTAAGTGGCTTTCTTTCCAATGGTTATACACTTCAGGAATGACAAATTTCCTAGCTACTCATTTTCTTCCTAACAACTTCTTAAAGATCAAGGAGTTTGTATCACCAACGTTTTGCCTTGAGGCTTTTGAGAGGCATGGGATTAGCGCTTCCCCACACAGCAGCCTTGCTGAGGGGAGCACAGAAGAGCACAGACCACCGCCTGGACCTTCAGTATCGTCAAAAAAGAAAATGGGGTAACAGCATCTTCCTTGCGTGGCTACTATGAGGATAAAACAGTAGCATGAATGAAAAACACTCAGAGCAGAGGGCCTGACACACACTGGGCAAACAGAATACGTAATGACAAAGACTTCCTGTCTCATGCGCACTTCAAGGAAGTGATCTAGAAATTACTTTGGGGAAAATCACCAAGGGTAGAGATCTCTGTATGCCTATGATGTCGAAGATCTGGTTCCAAGACATTCTATTAAATATAAGTAAGAAAAATGCCTACTTTTAGTTGGATTTTTCTTTAATTTCTGGGTCAAATTACTTGTCTTGAAAATTTTTCAACCCCTGGTAAAGGAAACAACCTCAAAAGCTACTCTCCTCTTCCCACCTGACTTAACTGCTTTCACTGGCCTAGGTCTCTGCATCAGGAGGCTTCTGTGAAACTCCTTACCAAGCTAAGCTTTGGGGAGGCCATCAAACTACTTATAAAACCACATTTTAAGGCTTCCATCCTTGGGAATCCTTTGGGAATGATTCACTCCCCAGTAAAAGAATCATTATTCCTGCCCATGAAAATGTAGTTGTGAGTAAATATCTTAAAGAAGAAATCCTGGTTTAGAGTTTTGATAATTAACCACACTTTCTTAGCAAATCTTTTCTACTCAAGAAAACACATAACCTCAGTGGGTGTAGTCTACTGCTTCTCCTCCTGTGTTATTCATTCACTGTTAAGAAAAATTCTTCTCATCTTCAAAAAAAAATTACTTTTTGCTCCTAATTCCATTTTCCATTCATCTTCTTCCTCTTCTGGAATAGATATGCATCCGTATTAACACACACTTCAAAGAGCCAGAGCAGTGGGAGAGAGGACAAAGCTAAGAACTGGATAGCTTGTTCTGTTATATCCCCAGTGCCTAGAATTGCATCTACAAAATAGCAGGTGGTCAGTAAATGTTTGTTCAATGAATAACGACTTGATAAACTTATTTGATGAATGAATGAACATGCAACTGGTACAATTTTACATGAATGTTAATTTCTCATTTTATAAGCTGGATGAACTGTCAACTGTCTTTTTTGCTTACTCTTTATGATGATTTTCTATTGTAAGTACTACAAACTCCCCAAAAGATGACATAGTTTATACCTACTTAATTTGGCAGAGGGTTCTGCCCAGGACCAATAGCATTTGAGTGCTTTTGTTTTTTTACAGTTAGGATTTATGCACTTTTCCTATTACAATACCTGCTTTTCACAAATATTCCAAATGTCCTGTACAATACAGCTACAAGAATGGCTGTATGAATCTCTCTGTCCTGGGTTGAATCATGCTCCCCACAAAGATATGTCCACCCCAAACACATGAATATTTGGGAAAAGGGTCTTAGCAGATATAGTAAAGGGTCTCAAAACAAGATCATCCTGGGTTACCCAGGTGGGCCCTAAACCCACTGACAAGTGTCCATCTAAGAAGAAAAGACATAGACAGAGGAGAAAAAACCTGGGGGTTGACTGTGGAAAGAAGGCTGTGTAAAGTCAGGGGCAGAGACCAGAGTGATGCTGCCACAGCCAGGGAGTACCCGGAGCCACAGGAGCTGGAAGAGGCGAGGAAGGAGTCTCCCCCAGACCCTCTGGAAGGAACGTTGCCCTGCCAACAACTTGATTTCATACTTCTGGCCTCCAGAACTGTGAGAGAATAAATGTCCATTGTTTTAGACCACCTACTTGTAATTTTAAACAGCAGTCCTGAGAAACGAATTCTCCCACTTTAGGAAACTGAATTCCTAGAAATCTTTCTTTTGGTCTATTGTTTACGTATAGCAAAGTCTTCCCCCTCAAACCAGAAACAAACGTAATAGCATACAACCTCTTTTATGAAATAACCCTTGGAAGATAAAGTTGAGATACCTTCTCAGATATTTAAGTAGATATTGAAAAATAGAAAGTGGGCCAAGATAAAATGAAAGAAAGTTAAAAAAAAAAATTACAAAATTTTGCCACGTTGCTATCTTACCTCATCCACCACTTTGGAAAAATAGTGCAGTGTAGAAATTACTTCTTCATCGCCTTTGCCAAGAGCAAAATTCTAAGACCAAAGAATTCAGGTGTTAACTGGATGAGAGGGAATTCAGCACTACAGCATCGCCCCACAATACACTGCCCTCTGCCACCCTCCACATCGACTTCCTCTCTTCTCCCAAGAGCACGTCACGTCAGAGCGTCTGACTGCAGAGAACCAGAGCTGTGCCCCAGCGGTGCACTCAGCCGCCCCTCCCCGGCTGTTCCTTCACTGGTCATCACCCTTTTGCCTAGATATGATGGTATCTTTCAGTTTATTCCCTGGAATTGTTAGTGTGGATTCACTTGTAATCCCTCGAAGGCTATGAATCCTCAAGGGCAGGTGACTACTTCTGTAGGCTAAATGGAATGCATCATAAAGACTTTGGGATAATCATCAGTTAGAACTTATCAGTGGAAAGGAAAAGGCAAGAGAAAAGGAAAAATGGAAATGGACTATGAAAAAAAAAAAAGGAAGGAAGGTCCTTTAGGATGTCTCTGGAGAATTCCTTTCTAAGAACTCAACGTAAGAGAGTCCTGAGCACAGCTTCAGACTCCACGTGTTTATCGAGTTACCTGTTTTTCATACGCCAGCAGTTGCTTAGAAAGCTGTTGAGTAGCCAGACACATTTCGTTCTGTAGGGAGAAGAGAGAAACAAGTTAGATTTGTCCAGTGCATACACAGCCACTGAAAAAAACGCCACCTCTGAGAATCACTTAAACATAGTATGTGTGTATCCGTAAAATAATAAAATACTTTGTTCAGGAATTATTTGGAAAACAAGACCAAAACATATTAAAAGGTTAAAGCTTGCTTTTTCTTCCCCACCATTTATAAACTGGGGCTCCTTCTGGTCATTCAGTTGGTAAACAAATGTAGTGAGCAATTAAAATGTGCCAACATCCAACAAAGATGTGGTCCCTGTCCTCATGGGGTTTATTAGGGCAGCAGACATCAAAAACAGTGAGAACCACAAAGGAAATACTGGGTACATTAGGAGGCTCTGACAGGAGGACCCAGATGGTCTCCAAAGAAGAGATGTTTTAAGCAGACCTCTGGAGAAAGACTAGGAGTTAGCCACAGGGATGAGTTTTCCCGAAAGAGGGATGAGCATGTACTAAAGGTACCTAGAATGTCTAAAGAGCTATAAAGTAGGGTGTAGCTGGAACAAAGGGTGCAGGGTGTGGAAGTGAGACAAGGCTGGCAACGTAGGCAGAGCGAGGACACAAAGGACTCTATGGCCCCGTTTTAGACTTTATTCTAAGGGCAGTGGGAATTTAAGCAGAATTATGACACATCAGATTCTACCAAACTTAAAGCACTAGGTTAGTAATGATGGATGGTAACACAGAAGCACTACTACATTGCCTGAGATGGCCCCTTCTGTGCTGTTCTGCTCTGGCCAATACTATCCATTTTCTTCTTCTCTTATTTATCCTTCTAATCTCTAGCTACATAGCAGCTGTCTGCCACTATCCTCCCACCATCAATGCCTAGAAAACACGTCTTACGCTTCTAAAGCTCAGTTAAGGCTTCTCTTTAGATTCAGGGTGTATACCTAAGAGAGGGGCGGAGCCACCAGATCTGACCTGGAGCAGGTGAGGGGAGGGCATTGGCTGGCCTTGGCCTCCACTTGCCTTCTAATTCTCCTGGGTTTGCTGTTCCTTAGGGGTAAGGCCTGAGCTCTGCAGGAGCTTGTTTTGTTTTTCACAGGCCTCCTTCGCAAGACCCATCAGAGCCTAACCCTGTTTTGGGGGCCCTCTTTGCAAATAACTGGTCAACCTATTTCCTGACTTCTTTCAACTGCCCCAAAGAACAGCCATCAATAGTCCCTGAAACGCGGTATTCTCTCTTGTCTCCCAGAATAAAGTGAGGCAATCGTAATGAAAAGTCCCAGCTTTGACATCCTACTGGGGTGCCACTACTTTGGAAACTAAGCAGAGCAGGCAGCCACATTGTCAAAAGGAAGGAAAACAAATCCAGAAGCACTATGACCTGGATCTAGGCAGGAATGTGCAACTATTCCTAGCACAGCACAGGCATTCCACAGATGTTTGATGAATGAAGGAACAAAGTTAGAAGATTCATCTAAATTTCTAGCTTAAAACAATACCTGGAATCATGGTGTGAGAGGAAAAATACTTCCTCACCCTATAAGGCAACATCACAAATGGGAGGCAATAAAATACAAAGAGTGGACATGGATGAAGCAATCAGCCAGAAAACAGCCTGTTGATCATCTTCAGCAGCGTTGTTTTGAAGATCAGAGTGCACGGAGCACGGGTCTTGGCCCATTCACTGAGCTGCTACTCTGCTGTATCAGAAAAGCCCTTACTCCCCTTCTATGAGTTCGTAGTACTGTGTTTAAGACGCATTTGTTCAAGTTACCTTAGCATCTTCCTCCCCAGGCAGCACCATGTAGACTATGATTCACAGACCCACAGAATCATCCTAACAATAGCAGTTAACGCTTACAGAGTACTTAATTCATGCCAGATGCCACACTAAGTGCATTCCAGGCATTATGTTGTTTAATTCTGACAACCCCGTAAGGCAGGTTATAATTATTAACTCAATTTTACAGAGGAAGAAATGGAGGCACAGAGATGTTAGGCCACCTGCCCAAGGTCACACAACTAGTTAGCAGCAGGGCTGGAATGTGAATCCAGGTCTGCCTGAGTCTAGAATCCACACTCTTAAACACTATTCTCTAGGATCCCAAGTCCTGCTAAAAGACTTGAGAAGGCCACTGCTTTAGGCTAGAGTTGACAAACTTTTCTTGTAAAAGGCTAGATTAGTTTTGGCGTATGGGAAAATTGGTCCCTGTCACAACACAAGAGCAGCCACAAACAATGTGTGAAAGAATGAGTGTGGCTTCGTTCCAATAAAACTTTATTTACAAAAAAAAAAAAAAAAAGGGGACCAGTCCAAGGGCTGTAGAGTGCTGACTCTGCTTTAGACAGTAAATGTCTCAAAACACCTGTCCTCTGCCACACCTCCCTCAGGAGGCTCTCCATTAAGCTACAATCCTTCAGATTCAAGAACAGTTTCTACTCTTCTATATCATTCTTTTCTCTATTTTAGTTAAGTCTAAAATATTACTCTTCCATATCTGTATCCTTTCGAGACCAGTCAACAGATATGATAACCACCCTCTGTGGTTTTGTAACAAGCAAGGGCCACAGGCTACTTGAATTCTTCTCTTTTCTGGAGCTTATTGGCAAGTGCCCACCATGGACACGAGAATCCTGCTGGGGAGCTGCCTGCAGAAGACTGTGCCCAGACCAGCACAGGGACTCGTGCCAGGCACACAACTCCATCGAGGCTCGGGAAGAAGGGACAGCACATGACACACACAACTGCTTTCCAAAATTCCCGTGTACAGTGGACTCTGCCTGGTCTCTCCTAGAAATACCTTCTGGAAATGCTGTGTATTTCGGATGTGTGTGATTTCAGGCGGCAAGATTCTACTCTACCAGCATGATTCCACTGAGCACAAACCATACGTGTACAAAGTGGCCAGTCACTTGCCCTGAAAAGAAACGAACCTCCCCTTACAGAGCACATGACATGAAGTCTTTTGAACGAGACCAACCTTAGTCTTGCTCATAATCTATTGTACACAAAGGTTTTATGAAATGCTTTACCAACACCATATAATTAATCCACACCCTGTGAGGTAAGCCCGCCTAATTATCTCTGCAACAAGACTTGCAAAACTGGAACTTGTGTGAAGAGTAAATATTAGTAAGACAATAATAAAGATAGCTGCTAACATTTATTGAACCTTTTCTAGGTTTAAGAACTTTTTATATATTATCACATTTGAACTTTACAAGGCACCTATGGGGTCCTATAGGGCAGGTAGGGACTACTACCCTCATTTTACAAATGAGGAGAAAAAGGTTCAGAAAGGATAATACTTTCCTGTAATTACATAACTAATAACTGGCAGGGCAGAGACTCATCTCAGATATGCCAGATCGGAAATCTAAAGCCCAAGTTCTTAACATTATACTATTCCAATCCAAAGTCCAAAACTGTCCAGTACTACTCAGTGCCCTCGCAGAGCCTGTCAATATCGGCGTACCTCCCATACCTTTCTAGCGACAGTCCAGCAAAAGTGGTGGCCTAAACAGATTCTAAATGGAGTTCCGTGAGTAAGATTCCTTTGACACTCTAGAATAGCTCTTTGGTTACTATCTACACTATTGGAGGCCTCGTAAAAGAGGCCTTAAAAAAATCCTTAAAAGAGGATTCTGATGAAGAGTTTACTGACAGAATGTCCTATGTTAAACAGAACTTCCCAAGGCTGGCACTGAGAGAGAAACACCAATAGGTAACAAACCAGGACAGAAAACCGAGCTTTGGGCAAAGGAGTGTTTATCACATGGTGGCACAGAGCACTTATTAACTGCAACTGTCACCTGAAACCACCCGAAGGCCTCTGGACAAGAATGGAGAGGCTAGGAGGCGGGCAGGAGAAATTCATTAGAGTGAAAGGCACAATGCAGCCATTGCTTTGATCTGTACCAAACGTTTGGCCAGAAATGCTGCCCAAAGCCAAGCGGTTGAGAGTCTCATTCACCACAGCGCTACCCCAGAGCTGGGGTCAGGGATCGCACTGGATCAGATGCCCTGAGAGGAGGTGCACAGGGAAGCAGGGAGGAGTGCAAGGATAGAGGCTGGAGAACTGGGTTTGGCGCAGGCCATGAGGGGACACCTGCTCAGACTCTGACGTGATTCTGGAGGCACTGAGGAAGCCCCAACGAACTTGGGCATAAGAATGCCAAGATCAGATGTGAGCAGAAGAAAAATCATGAGTGACTATGGTGAAAGCAAACTCTGAAGGGAGAAGGAGGATGACATGAGAGTGAGGAGACCATCTGAAGTCGAGTGAGAGAAAAAAGGGTCAGCCTGAGCCAGGAAGTGGAGAAGGTAGCAGAGCTCTGCCAGGTGTCGCTGAGGCAATGACGACAGGTTATAGTGAATGAGGAAGAAGGAGCCAGATGACTGGGCTCTAGGCTGAATGAGATGATGGTGGTGCCCTTAGCTAAGGCCCTGAGGAGGGAGACAGATCTGGGAGTGGCAATAAAGTGCACAGTGGGGATACACTGACGTTCTGGTTGAGGAGGCCCGAATGCAGTCCTTCATTTAACCTGTTTATCGAACACTGAAGGGGGCCAGGCAAGGTGTGGGCACTGGAGACAGGGTGAGTCTGCTCTCAGAGCTCACAGCGCACAGAGGGGCAAGAGAATCCAACACGCTGCCCCTACCGTAATCTGACCAACAAGAGTACATGGAGTCTGTAACATGGGTGAAGGGGGCTTTGGCCGTGGTGAGAGAAGGAAGAAAGGAAAGGTGTCAGACACCTCAGACCTAAGGCCAGTCTTAAAAGCCAGGAAGGCCATTTGCAGGGGCAAGGGGTCACGGGGATTCCCAGCAGCAGGAACGGCAGAGCAGTCTCGGGATGTGAAGAAGGGCCTGGCACATCCTGGAACAGCCAAACACAAGGCTAGACGAATAAGCTGATACTCCGCATGAAGCGCTTTGTGTGACTTGCTGAGGAGTTTAACCTCTGCCTTGTGGTTCCAGACAGCCACAGAGCATCTGAAGACTGAGGGAAGGGAGGTTTGGGCGTGGAATTTCGTAGAACACCAAGATTTAAGGGGCAGGTCAGCGAAAGGGTGTCAGGAAAGGGAAACAATCAAGAATGATGAGGAGAGCAGATACTAACTACTATACATAAAGCAGATAAAGTCAGAAAGAGAAAGAAAGCATACCACATGATATCATTCATATGTGGAATATAAAAAAAAAAGAACTCATCTACAAAACAGACTTGCAGACATAGTAAATAATCTTATGGTTACTGGGGGAAATGGGTGAGAAGGGATAAATTTGGGAGTTTGAAATTTACAAATGTTAGCCACTATATATAAAAATAGATTTTAAAAAAACCTTCTGCTGTACAGAACAGGGAACTATGTTCAGTATCTTGTAATAACCTTTAATGGAAAAGATTATGAAAACAAATGCATGTATGTATATGCATGACGGGGACATTGTGCTGTACACAGAAAGTGACACATTGTAACTGACTATACTTCAATTAAAAAAAAATAGGGGGGAGGGTATAGCTCAAGTGGTGGAGCACATGCTTAGCATGCACAAGGTCCTGGGTTCAATCCCCAGCACCTCCATCAAAAAACTAAATAAACCTAATTACCTCCCCACTGCGGGGAGAAAACAAAAGACAAGTTTCTTCTGTATAGCACAGGGAACTATATTCAATATCTTGTAGTAACCTATAAGAAATAGAATGTGAAAACGAATATATGTATATGTATGACTGAAACATTACGTTATACACTAGATACACCAAAAATTGAGACAACATCAAAAACTGACTATACATCAATTTAAAAAAAAGAGGAAAAAAAAAAAAAAGGATGGGCAAGAGACCCAGGAGAGATACTGTCATGGGAACCAAAGGAAGACAGTTTCACAGGGAGGCACTGCTAACAGAATCAGGTACTCCCAGGATGGAGAGGGTGGAGAGAGGCCGTGAACTAGACAGGAAGCAGCAGCACTGCCAGGGCAGGATGGAGCCCAGATTGGGGAGCAAGTATCAGCTATGCAGTGAGGAAGTGAAGAATGCAAGTACAGACTGCTCCTTCAAGAAAGCGAAGATCACAGGACCAAGCATCTATTTACCCCAACTCACAGCTCCAGAGTACAGTGCCATCTATGACTATTATTCTGAGACTGAGAAGGTGGTTATGTCAACAGTGAGCACTCTGCCAGGACTCATGTTACACTTTACAGGTGTTAGCTCTATCATTCCTCACAACCTGTGAGGTGGTTAATATTATAACCTGTTTAACTGATAAGGAAACTCAGGCAATCAAGTGACTTTCCCAAGGTCACATAGCAAGTGGCCAAGTCAAGACTGGAACTAAGGTCTGATGCATCTAAGGTCACACACTTAACCTCTATACCTAAGGAATGAGCCTAGCCCTGAATACTCTCCTGTACCAATCTGAACGCCTTCGATGCCAGTGTGAAGAAAGGCTGTAGATCCCACATGTAAACCAAGGGCAACAACCCAGAAACCATTCAGGGGCCCTCTGCTCCTGTACACTTAAAGCTACATACATATTTCTTCTCTGTCCCTGTCATGTAAACCTCAATTTGACTGTTTTTAAGGGCTGTTAAAATACACTGATTGAAACAATTACAGATAAAAACCAATTAAACAAAGGAAGCTACTCCCGGATACAAAAAGGAGTGGGCTCCCACCTTTAACATACTACAAAGCTTTTAGGCTGATAAGTGGGGGTGTTCTGTGATGACAAGAACAAGCTTTGAAAGCTCCTACTTCCTTAGCCTCTGCTGCCATTTCTGGACACCAGTACATCAAAAAGTACAGCACAGAGTGAGAGTGCAGGTTTTGGAGTCAGACCTAAATTCAAATTCTGGTCCTGCCACTCATCAGCTGTGTTACCACAGGCAAGCTACATAACCTCTCAGCTTCTCCATCTATAAACACACTACAATAATACCTCTCCTTTACTGTGAAAGCTAAATGAGATTATCCACAGGAAGTCCCCAGCCCCAGTGTGTGGTACATTTATGTGCCTAGTAATATTTTTACTATAAAGCTATACAGTTCTGACCCTGTCTGCCTCCCAAATCCTTCTCTCTCCTGTCACAAACTCACACTCCCGGATGCCCACTACTTTGTTTCCCAAAACATTAACTTACTTAGCTTGGTATCTGTATTTCATCATTTCTAAAGAAAAAATATTTTCTTCTTTATAATACCAAATTTATGCATATCTTCCCTTCAGTGTATTTCACTACCATCCCCTCTCACTGTCTTACCCCAATTTGAAGAGATCCTATTCCCACCTCCAACGTGGGCGTCTAGTTTTTAGGATTAGGATCTGTCCTCCAAAAGGTTTGGATGAGAACAGTTGCAGTGATGAGGCTGTATGTGAGTAAGCCTGCTCTGCTGAAAGTGAGAGAGCCTTAACCATGGTTCTCACTTCAAAAAATTTCATCCAAAATGTACTTGAAAAATTCCACCCTGAAGGCACCAACTACAGAGGCTTGTTGTCTGTTGGAGGAGAAATACAGGTTCCAAGAGATGCCACGTTTCACTAATTCTGCTGGGAACATCATTCGACCTGCCCCTGTTTTCTCAGTACAGTATCTGAGAGAAGCAAGGTCACCTGAAATTTCATTTATAGACCCTAACAAATTCATTTTTAAAAAGACTTTTAAAAATTTAACCTAAGAAAGAAACAAAATTATGACAGATATACAGAATCAAACAAGTATATTAAAATGTATTAAATGCAAATTTTAAGCAGATTTAACTGAACATGTACACATATGCATCTATTTAGATACTATGGAAGTTTTAAACTCATTCAATAGTTTGAAAGATGGCAGAGCTTTCTAAGTAACTCATCTCTGCTTCATTAATGCATGAGAAACATGTTCAGCTTCCTTCATTCAAATGTCCCTCGATTGAGTACGCAGTCCCCCTCATGTGCGAAGGCACAATCTGACAGTTGAGAGACCAGATGTGACCCAGGGAAGGCTGTAAAATGCTGAAAACAGCTAGAGCCTATAGTTTCATTCTACTGCTTAAGCCAAATAAAATTTAAAAATTTCCCCAAACTAGCCAAAATCAGCAAAACCCCTCAAAGAACTTTCCTCTAGTTTTTCTCACTCTTCCTCTTTCTAAAACTATGATCCAAACAGTATTCACTATATCAGAATCCAAAAACCTACCACGTGGCCTGACTTAAAAAACTCTTATTTATAAGCAGCATAAACCTGGTTTTTAAAATATAATAATGGAAAACAACATCTTGCTAAGTGCCTCTGTTTTAAGAAATGAAATTATAAAACTCTATTAATCTAATTTAACATGCCTAGGTATAAAATATTTAAGGAACAAATGTTAAATAAAATCAACAGAACATAATTTAGGGGGAAAAAGTTGAATGAAAACATTAGTGAGTTTTTCTTTTCTTCTTTTTTTCTTTCTCTCTCTCTCTGCCCATCCACATACATAAATACATACAAACTAATCAAGGAGGACTTAGAAAAGTTTTGTTTTAATTAGAAAGGAACAAAACAAAACATGGAAGCCTTCAAGTAAACCTGAAAACCAACTGACCCTGACCCGGCCGATCTGAATGCCACTGACCACTGCCTGCATCTGTCACTGAGTTGGCAGCACTAGCCAGACGTCCCTGCTAGCTTCTGCAGCAGGAAACGCCGAGGCACGAGGAAGGGTTTCTGGCCAGTACGAGAACCCATGTGATGGTCATGTGGTGTGAATTAAAACCTGGTTACAGCCTCTTGGAATGCAAGACCCACTTAATTCTGGCAAAACTCAATTTTCTGACTCAAAAGAAAAAACTCCTAAGAGAGTGTTTGGACATCTCCAAGTAAATGATTCTGACAGACATGGAAAGGCAGAACAGAGTGACAGAGACATGGTCCCTGAAGTGTTGGGGCTCTTAAACCTTAATCAGGAGACAAATCATTTAATAACAATATTCAAATCACTAAATACCAAGCAAGTTCAGGTATAAGCTCAGTAAAAAATTTCCTGTTCTCTTAAATTTTGAATATTTAGAGAAAATACAAAACATGCAATATAAATACGGCTTTAAAAAAAATCAGCAAAGTTTGTCCCAGTTTCTCAATGTCTTACCTAAACAAACAAGCAAAATCACAAATGAACACATGATTCTTTTGGTTGTTAAAATCAGTTCCAGTTAATAAGTTACTGTATAATACTTGTATAATACAGTAGTTTGCAAATCTCTATCTCCAGCCTAACTCTGGATCTGAAGTTTCAACAAGATCTCTTTCCCCACTATGCTGTCCCTTAGACACCTCAAACTGAGCCTTTCAAGAAAGAATTAAGATCGGCATCCCTGCTATGCCTGCCACACACATGCACGCACACCCACACCCTGCTCCTTTTCTGATGTTCTCCCAGCTCTGCACCTGCTGTTCAAGTGAAAGATTTGGGCATCATGCTGGATTCATCCTTCACCCCCCTGACCTCTTCACATCCAATCAATCACCAGTCCACTTCTTCCCATTTCCACAGCCACGTCCCTATTCAGGGTACCCTCCTTACGCTTAGCAGTTGAGAGTTTGGGCTTTGGCTTCAGGTCGACTCGCTCTGCCATGTATTAATGGAGTGGACTTGGAAAGTCGCTCATCATCCGAATTCTTAAATCTCCTGACCTATGTACAATGAGGATAATAGTAACAATACCCACCTCACAGAGTTAGGGAATTTAAGTGAAATGATTGATTACATGCTAAAGACCCTGAAACTGCACCTGAAACCTATGAAGTATTCGATAAATCTCAACTGTCACCATCATCCTCCTTTTGAGGGTCCAGCACAATTCCTCTGGATTAGGTGGCCTCCTCTCCTAGCACCTCTAACACTCTGGTAATTGTTTTATCTGTTTCCCAACCCAACTGTAAGCTGCCTAATGGCAAGGACTGAGTCTTTTTCCCATTTATGATATGAATGAATGATTAATAAAATAATGATAATAATAAATGATTATGAATATTAAGAGCTATGTAATAAATGACTAAACATGATTATTAATATACATTACTATTATACACTGAATGTGGTATTTATTTAGAGATCATCAATGAGAAAAAGAAATATATTAACACACAGATTTAAGTCAGCAAAGAATAAATAATGACAAGTATCAGTTGCCATAATATAACCAACTTTATTTTTAAGTTACTCAAGTCTTCTCTAAGAAAGTTAACGTGCATGGGCATTTCTTAATGCTAAAAAGATTCATTTTTGCTGCTCAGCAATTTATTTTCCATAGTTTTGCAAGGCAGAGATATTTGTTCCTCAAAACAAAGAAGCCACCCAACAGTTCCAGAACTGTGACTCAAGTCTTTTCAGAGGAAGCACTTGAAAAAAACATCTCTACTCGCCGGCACTGACATCTAAGACTGCCCATTTATGAGAAAGACAAAGAGCCATGCCTCAGAATACTGAGCCCACTCAGTCACAAGTAGGAAGAGGAGACTCAAATGTTTCCCTTCAGGGTTGAATTTTTGAAAAATTAAAAGCAATTACGTGGTCCCTTTTCACTGGTTCTATTGTTGCAGGAAAATTATCCTCTTTCTTAAGCTGTGAAAACAAACTGTCCTCTGTTTTTTGAGGTGAACAGAGAGGAAAACAATTGTGATTTTATTTCAAAATTTTAAATGATGTTGTTCTGACTCAAATCTCTCAACCTCCTGAGAGAAGTTTATGATGAGGGCAGGGGGCTCCTACTCTGTTCCTCTCCAGGTGAGGGGCAGGAGGGTACCTGGGCTCCATAGACGCGCTGCATCGCCTGCAGCAGCTGGTTGGTGTAATCCGTGAGAGTGCCGGCATCTTCTTCAAATACACTCAGTAGAGAGCGAGTCTGCAAGAACACAGGTCAATTTTACTTCTAAGTGGAAAAATTACAAAAGAGGTAAAACACACACACACACAAATGGGGAGGGAAGATGCCTATTCTCTGGCTTTATTCTTTTATTGATAATACGAATATAAGCTGATTCCTGGAACTTCAATTTACAACTCCTTTTCTAATCCTTTAGACTACAGCGCAAGCGCAAATTGAATACAGTTTGAGTATCACAGTAGAGAAGGAAAACTAATTTTTAAAGGGTTAAGATCAAGGGCTATACTCTGCCTCGACTTTAGCCTCTACCCAAGCACCAGTAAAGCCCATGCAATAAAATAAGTGTTAAAAAGGGCAGCCTCTCCCTTCAAACCCATAAACTGAACTCAATGTCAGGCCTGTCTGTGGACCTGGGGTGTGGTCACCCGGTACTATATCATCACAGCAGTCAACCATCTGTCTGGTTTTCTGCAACCTTGGACGTCCTGCAGGATTGTGTCATTCTTTCCACTTAACTTATTACAGTCAATTTCCAGGTCTTTTGTCATACACTATTCAACCAATTTTCAAAATCATGGCCAGGAAATTTCATGTACCCTGGGCTCACCAGTGGTAGCTCTGTGCACAAAACTCAAATAGCAACTTAAGAATGCTAACTCAGTTCCTTCAGGAAGAATACTCAGTGCTTTGAGATCAGCTGAGCAACGTCTCAGATAAAGGTATTTCGTATCATTTTAGTGCACAGTGCTTGACATGCTGAGCACCAGAGAAATAATCACATATTGGATGGTGTCTAAAGAAGCATCAAGGCATCACACAAGAGACCATAACTATTCAAAGGACTTCTGTCAATATGTCCCGCACAGTGGGAATTTAGAATACTACATTAGTGATAATGGAATCTCTAATTCAGAAAATAACCCCTTAGGCGTAGAATGGAGAGTAACCTACAGAAATGCTTTTCCCCTGCAGCTAACGTCATACTCAATGGTGAAAGACAAATGCTTTCCTCTAAAATCCAGGACAAGCAAAGTGTTAGTTTTACCACTTTTATCCAACAGAGTTGAACAGTATAGTCACTGCAGTAAGGCAAGTAAAAGAAATGAATGGCACACAAACTGGCAAGGCAGATGTAAACAGTCGATGTTTGTAGATATGACTGTCTACAGAGAAAACTGCAAAGAATCTGCCAAAAACCTTAGAACTGATAAATGAGTTCAGTAAGGTTGTAAGATACAAGATCAACATACAAAAATCAGTCACATTTCTTGTTCGCTATCTTGATTGTGGTGGTTTCACGGGTGTGTATACCTCTATCAAAACCCATCAAATTGTACATCTGAAATATGTGTAGTTTACTGTACAGGAGCTATACTACGAAAAGGTTTTTTTTTTTTTTTAAAAAAAAAGAAATGCTTTTAATGAGGTGATACCAAAGCACTTTACAAGAACAATCCATTAAGGCTCATTATTTCCTTGCAAATGAATTTCAATTCCTTCTTTCTTTTTCTAACCTATCTCAGGTAAGTGAACAGTAAGTGACCCCAAAGCACCCTCAATAAAGAAGAAGAACCCCTGTGTTTGAATTTTGCTGACAAACTCTGGTGCACTTGACAGCAGTACCACTTACCCTGGCTTTGCCTGAGGTCTTTAAGGCTAAAAATACCTGCCCTGAGACCAATGTGCTCTCTTTGGTACCAATCCTTATCAACAGATGGATCAGAACAAGCAAAACAAAACAAAAATCATGGATGTGACCCGCTGGATCTCATAATCCATTAGCGGATTAAGGGATGTCAATGAGCAGGTGAAAAATGTTGGTTTAGAATTCTTTATTATCTCTTTAATATACACTTTTTATTGAGAAAGACATTTTCTGAACCTACCCTGGTTGTTCTATCACTCTATACTCATTCATTCATGGATGCATTTCTGCCTTCATCCAACGTCTGATGAAACACTGTGCTGAAATCTGAGATTCAAAGGCACTGAGAACTGACTGTTCTCCAGCAACTTATAGTCTACAGAGGCCTCTGAAAGGATCTGCGATCCTCTTGGAACAGTGTCAGTCCTGGGTCCAATTCAGGCTCTAATACTAATTTGCAGATAACAGTAGAGGTAACGATTGTACATCAAGTGCCTACCTATGTGATGCCTAATATACAGTGATAGCTGATGATACTGGTTATGAAGAGGACAATGAACTTTGATTGCTTATAACATGTTGGACACTGAGGGCTTTACATGTATAATTTCATTCCAACACTACAGCAACACTGTGTTATCTACACAGTTAACTATAAATGTCATTTAACAGGAAAGAATCTTTTGGTATTGATGGTGCCAACGCTGGAGGAGTCCACCAAGGTTTACTATGATTCTGGTTCCTTTCTTTGCTGTAACTATGTAGTCATAGCAAAGAGAATGAAAAACAGTGACACAACTGGATTGAGGGTATTTAATTTTTTAAAAACTAGTTATATCCATTTAGTTGAGTCGTATTTATTGCTTTTAGTACTCTTAGGAATTAAATAAGAATGGAAAATGAGTGATAGGCTGAAAAGAGGGCTTATGTAAATGTCCTCCACAAAAAGAACAGAAAGAAAACTAGAACTACCATTTAATCTGTACTTCCTATGTGTCAGACACTGTGCTGGGCACTAAACATTACTTCACTTAATCCTTCCAACAACTTTATAAGGTAGATACCATAGTTACATTAACCCCATTTTACAGATGAAGAAACTGAGGCTCATCAAGGTTAAGAAACTTGCTCAATTTCCATGGCTGGGATGTAAACCCACGTCTGGCTGGCACCAATGGCCATGCTTTCTCCACTGCAGAAGGCTGCACCCGTCACCCAGCTACATGGATCTCATCAATGGGCATGTGTTTTGGTCCACAGCCCACAATCCTGTCTGGAGGCAGGATGCAGGTTGCCTGGAGCTGGCTTCTCTTTGGTCATACTACTGTCATGCTCTCACCTGTGATAACTGCCAAAACTACATCACAAGGTTTTTTTTTCCCTTTATATTGTGAATGTTAACCATGACACTAATTAGAATTGGCAAAATGCTCCATTACTCCCCTTTCTAACTAGTTCATGATCATCCTTGAAAAAAATACATCCACCTATCTTAGATACTATATTAATATCCACATTTATCAGCTCCACATCTGCTTAAACTTATATTTGGAACAACAGGAATGTTCTGAGACAAAGAAGGAGTGAGACCAAAACTCAGGCAAACATACACCAGTTGCTCAGTTCTACCAAAAAATCTGAAAGACATTGGTGCCTATCATTTATAGATAATAACAGCAAATAACTCAATCTTTAATTGAATTACTATAATATGCAGGTGTGAAAATACTTTAGATATTATTTATTCTTATATATATGTAAGAATTAAGTAACTTTTTTTCCTAATTTTATACATGTTGAAACACAAGCTTAGAGAGGTCGTTACCTGCAGAATCAAGGTTTGAATTCCATCCTACTTAACTACCCTACACTCTCAAGAATATGCCTGGATAAAAAAAAAAAAAAACACCTTAGCCTTAACTCCACATCACCCTCTATCTTAGAAAAAAGAAACTGGATGTCATCTAATAAAATAGTCCTAGATATTTTTCACTCCTAAGAATAGCACTTAATTTTATAGTGGAACAACATTAATAGCTATGATTGTAATATATACATATTTAAATATAGAAATTTTAAATGTGTTTACATTAATCATATACAACATATAAATATAAATATTGTATAGATATATTTTTAAGATAAAACATTTAAAACTCTTATACCCATAGTGTGGGAGATGGAGAGAAATGTCTCAGTAGAACCAAGACTACTGAAAGAAAAACGTACTATAAACAAAGAGAAAAGCAGAATAAAAGCCCTCCGCAATGAAGGTAAAACCACTAGGTAATGTTCTGAGGCATCTTGCTTGAGTAAAGAAAGGTCTGGTGTGGTCAGAGAGGGTGGTTCTCAGCCTGTGTAATCTCAGAATTTAGTCTAAGTTTTCTATGCCTCAGCTGCGCCAACTACAAAGGAAACAAAAATCAAAACAAAACAGCAAGCAATAGTGCTTCACTTTATCCTAAAAGCACACTATCTACAGAACAGAGAAAAAGCTCCTGAAGAACTGCTTTTGTGTTCCTATCACAGCAGCTTTCACACGGGGCCGGAACTGCTGCCCTCCTGCCTGTCTCCTGGAACAGACTGTGGACCAGTGGAGGGCAGGCACTCTTGTCGTATTTGTCATTACAGTCCCAGCAGCTAGCAGCACCTAGTGAGCAGAGGCTCGCAAACAGCAATGGAGACAAGTATCTTAATCCCTAAACATTCTGCTTCTCACAGCCTGGAGGTAACCAGAAATAATACGTGTACGCACACAGACTAGTCTTAAAATACACTGTGCAGCACTGTGAACTAAAAAAGACATGAACAGATGTGTCTAACGTCAGTCAACTGCTACTCAGCTCTTTCCTGGGTCACTGAGTTCAAATACAGAAGCTTCTGTGTTCTTTAACGAATCTTGTGCAACCAGGTTACTAGAGCAACCCTCATATATACTCTACATAAAACTAGCAGAAACAAACAATAGATGGTTTTTTAAGATGACTTCCTCTCAGTGACACATTTTAAGTCACTGATGACAGAAAAGCCAGGTGCTCAGTAGCTGGGCTAATTTGAACAACACAGGCAGACTGCCTGGGTTCTAATCCTGGCTCTGTCCCTTTATGATGCATAATCTTGGGGACAAGTTATTGAACGTCTCTGCTCCTTGATAATTTTAATAGAGGACCTACTTCAAAAGACTGTTGGGAAGATTAGATGAGGCAACATACGTAAAGCATTTAGAACAGTGCCTGCCACATAAAATGTATAATACAGGTGTTTGCTATTGTTTTTATTCTTTATAGATAAAATGAAGAAGTTGGATTAGAAATCTTCCAGTTACAAGTCAATGGATCTCCTTGGGAGTAAAGCTGCATTAGGCACGTGCCGCACACCAGAGTGCTAGATATGCTTTGATGATTATCAAAAACCTTCCTGGAAGTTAGCTTCCATTCAGACCTCACCAAGAACCCTCATATGGTGACACACACTCAAAAGGAATGACAGATTCCCTACATAAAGAGGAATACTGAACAGGAATGACAATGGCTCTAAACCTCCTCTTCCTCATATAAGCTGAAAGTTAAAAACCATGCAGATATGATAGAATTTTAACCACCTTTAAGGTCATCTGCTCCATGACCCTCGTTTTGCAGAAGGTCATGGAGCAGATGACAGAGCAGGTCAGAAAACTGAGCCAATCACAGAAGGAGGATGAGTGACTTGCTCAAATCAAATGACAGGTTAACGTTAGAGCCAGAATTAGGACCCAGGTGTCCTGACTTGTTTGCCAGGCCTCCTTCTCCTTCCTTACAGCTGAGCACATCCTGTAAATCACTCAGAACTAGTGCATATTCATTTATGAGAGAGCCAAAAATTCAGAATGTAACTCCTCGGTGTCAGCAACATGGAGAATCAATTAGTGCAACCTCCCTAACCTGGCTCAATCATCACCATGTTCAGTCAGGAAGTCAACACATCTTTGCAACTCAGTTTCTCCAATCCTTGTTCAAAATGGTATCACAGAAATTCCTCATTATTATCTTCAGATCCCACACAGTAGTTGTGAGGATGGACAAAATGACTTTTACTAAGGGCTCTGGTCCCTTTAAAATGCCAGTTTAGAGACCTAAAAGTGGCCTTTGAAAAGCCCATCAGACCAGCGGATACCAATTAAAAAAAAAAAATCACAGCTTGCTTATAGTTTCTTACTTGCCCACATAAAGATCACAAAGAAACGGGCACAAAGCATCTAAGTACACAGCCCTTTGAATACTCATTCTGAACTGAAGAGATGCAACGTGGGTGCAGGTAAGTCCATCAAAGGATCATCCCAGAGAAGCACAATTCTCTAAGAAAATGGAAAGGAAGCAAAAAGAGAAGGGAAACTGTGAAAGGAAAACAGGTTACTCTAATTTTTCAAGAGTTGACATACCAGGGAGTAAGGAGACTAATTTAAATAACTCAAGGATGCAAACCACTAGAGTAGATATGGAGCTGGGAAAATGATAATGGAGAACAAAAGCTCCCTGGGGAAAGGTGCACTGAATTATGAACTAACGGCATTCTGTGCTCATTTACTATATTTATACACCAACTTCCACCTGCAGAGCTCAAAGGACCTGACTCTCATCACGGGTGTGCTAATGAAGTTCCCCTGTGAGGCAAATGGGGTAGGTATTGTAATTTCCTATTCACAAATGGGAAAACAGTGCCGAGGGGAGGTTTGGCACCGTTGGGAAGGAGGTCTAGGCTCCCCGCCACCCACTCTGGCCCTAAATCCACGGGGTCCCATCATATCAGTAGCAGTAGTAACAATGATAAAGACTGACTTCTTATTCTGTACCAGACATTGTCCACTAACAACTTTACAAGCATTTCCTTATTTAATTCTAACAACTCTAGCAGGCTGGTACAATTATTACTCCTATCTTACAGATGACAAAACTGAGGCACAAAAATGTTATTTGCCCGGGGCACTCGGCTAGTAAGCGATGGAGCCCAAGTGTAGGCCGAACAGCCTCGGTTTCTGCTGAGTCTGGAAAAGGGGTCAGGACACAGAGCCTCGGGCCACAGGGGGCTTTCCCAGGGTCTCCAACTCTGCCTGCGGGATGCCGGGTCCCCGAGCATCCCAGGCTCAGGACGCAAGGCCGGGCCCGCCCCTTCCTCGCCCCGAAGGAGGCCCAGCGCACACCCGGCCTCCACCCCAGCGGCTGGAAGGGCCTCCCCGGCCTCAAGTCCTCGGGTGAGGGAGACCCGGGCAGCGGGAGGTACCTGGGGGCTGTCCTGCAACGCCTCCTCTAGCAGGAGCTTGTCCACAGCGGGCATGGTGCCGCGCGGCAGGGGCCGAGGGCCGGATGGAAGGACGGAGGCAGGAGGCGCGCGGTGCGAGGGTGCTCCTAGCTCACGGGACGAGGCAGACGCTCTGTGCCCGCCGCGGCCCCGCGCGCGCCCACGCCTGGCCAGTGGCCGCCGCCGTCCGTCCGCCAGCCCGCCCGCCGGCTGGCCGGCCCCCCTCTTAACCCAGCCCTCAGCCCTACCCTCAGCAGAGCTGCATCAACAGGAAGTGTGGCGAGCGCCGGACCCAGCCACCGGAAGTGTGGCGGCCCCGCTTCCGCCCGGGCCCACCTCTCGCGGGAAACCGCAGACCCCGCGGCCCCCGCCCCCGGCACTCCCCAAACGCTTCAGGCTCCGTGGTTTAAGGATAGGTGCTTAGAGAAGTCGATTCATCTAAAGCCCAAGATGCGGAACTGAAGAGCGGAAAGATAAGGTTTTATCTATTTGTGGCTACCCAGAAAGACATTTGAGTCGCAGGAGCTAGGAGCCAACAGATTTCCTGCTGTGAAAAATCTGTGAAATGCTGTGTGAAATTGCTACACTTCCTACACTACTTTTTCTAGATAAATCGGTCAGGTAGTTCTAGGAAAAAAATGGATAACTGAATCATCTGTGATATTCAGAAGTAACCTTTTTGGAAACCACAGCTATTTAATTTGGCCAATACTGTTAGGTCTCATCCTTGTGATTTGTTTTGTTATTTTCAAAAATTTCATAATCAAGTTTTTAGAAGTGGAAGAGATAGATGATCTAGTTCAGTGTTGTCATTTAGAGATAAGAAAACAGGACCCAAAGAATGAAGTGATTTAGTCAGAGTCAGTTAATGAAAGCTAGAGGAAGGATACAAGGAAGGAAGGAAGTGGGGAGTTATGGGAAATATTGGCAAATGGAAGTTGACAGCTTTTTATACCAAAGGCAAGATTTAAGAGTTTCCTTCTTTAGGAATCTGTAAGATTTGTGCAGTAGAACACGTCACCAAAATCAACAGGCAGTATATAGTAAAATTATACGAATTCTGTATTTTCTAGAAACACATAGGTATATTAAAGCACAATCTGAATCGCAAACACCTCTCACAATCTGATCGCAGGCTACCTGATGGCTTGAAAACTCCAAGACCTCTATTCCCTGTTTGACTCTAGATAGCACTAACCTTTCCTGAGCCATTGTGTAGCCTCCATGGGAAAATCATCCAGCATCCTTTCCCCATCATATTCTTTCTTTTTCTTGGGTAGAATCATGCTCACATCATGTTTCTTCCTTTTCATATATTTTCTATCAAGTACCATTCAGTTAATTTCAACTCATAAATTCTCCCAGCTCTCTTCTGACTGAAATCCTCTTCCACAAGGCCAGACTCAAGCTCTTCCCTCCCCCGCCCCAAGATCATTGCCTCTTCAGAACAGCCATAGCCTTGATTGTCATCTGGTATGACTTACCCAGTGGTGCCTTTTCTTTCTATGCATTGGTCTTGCTCCCTCTGTAAATAGTAAGCCTCTCAAGAGCATAGGATGTCTCCTTTCTTCTAAATACTGAGACACGGTAACAGATATAAGTTTGCTGTTTATGACACTCTCATTTCTTCCAACTCTTTTCCAATTACTTAAGAGAAATTTCCCTCAATCTTCAACCTTCCATCTTGCTTTCCTACCCTTCCATCCAATTGGAAACACAACAGTTATTAATTGCCTACCAGGCAAACAATAATGATCCTGCTGGAGATAAGAATAGCATAAGATCATATCAAGGGAAAGAAATGCATGCATTTTTATTTTGAAAATAGACCTAGAAAGGAGACAGTGCTCTCTAGAACCCTTGAAAGTTTTCAGAAGTCCCCCTGGGAATCACAACATTTTTTCATGCACCATCTTATCTCCTAAATAAAGTTACTTTCCCTCAAACACCAGTATTCAAAATTGTTTAAACAACATTCTTACACAATACCATTACTTTTATACATTTAATTGCTACATTATAGACTAAAAAACTTCAGTGGGATTTCTTGGCACTTAAGTACCATTTGTAAAGTTGTTTCTGTGGGAAAATGCATCCCAAATTCAAAACAACCAAGTTACAAAACCAGCTCTGGAAACAACACTTTTGCAAATTGTTAATTAATTTCATTTATTAATTCATTCAATTATTCATTAATTTAATAAGTGTAGACTGCTTGGTGTTAAGCACTGTGTCTCCTGCTTATTTCACTGTCTTTATTATGACTCATTTAAATTCTGAAGCCAAATATTCTCCTCTTCAACAGATAACCTGTGCAAAACTATGTAAGAGGAATTTTTATGTAAATGTGAAAATTTTTTCAATAGTTCATTAAAAAGTATCTGTCCCTGTTAAACTATTGTGAGGGTGGATGTCAAATATCCACCCAACTGTAACTGAAATCCCTGGATAGCTGTGCGGTTGGTGACAAGAAGTACAGAAATGGACAATTTAGAGTTGCCATGTCCCTGGGGGAGATTAAGGATGAGCTCTATGAAACGTCATCTTTTTAACTCATTGAACACCAAAGGGGAAATCAGGATACACGCTGATTCCATAGGCACCTATCTATGTGCCCTGTATTAATCAGGACTTTTTCAGTTGCAACCAACAGTAAGCTAACTCAAGTTTGCTTAAAAAACAAACAAACAAACAGAAAAGTCTGGGAGAAACTGAGGGTTGAAACAAAATTAATTTCTTGGATTACTTGTACACTGATGAGAATGATCCAGTAGAGTATGGAAGAAACTGAAGATACAAGAGGGTGAAATGACAATGGCAGGAGCATAGTCCTTGAGTAGACAAAAGAGTGGGTCCAAATCATACATGATGGGGATAGAAGCAGGGACAGTGCAGTTATTCTGATACACATGATAATAAGTTGATAGATAATGGAGGAAGATGAACAAGTTCTTTTCTGATTGCTTCTCTTTTCTCAGTAAAATAAGAAGCAAGCCCATCAACTCAAAGTAATGATGGTGAGAGGGTGCTGGAAGTTTGAAGAGAGAAAAGAGTATGATGAAGTCATCTTGGGTCATGGGAAGATGAGACATAAGTATTAACACTCGCATTTTACAGATGGTGCAACTGAGGCTCTAAGAAATGTTCTGTGCCTAGGAGTCCTTCAGCCTGAGAGACTACCATGGAAAACAATTTTTAAAAAGGAAAGAAGAGGAAAAATCTTCGTTAGCTTTGAGTATTCATCTCATGGTGAGGACTGGACTTTCACTCAAGAAACAAATGTGATCATGTCACCATGCTGTATAAAACCATTGTGTAATAATAAGGGCAATAATACTAATAGCAAATAGGCATTTACTGAGCTATTACTGTGTGCCAAGTATTACACTAATTAGGGTGGGAAGGGATAAATTGGGAGTTCGAGATTTGCAGATACTAACTACTGTATATAAAATAGATAAATAACATGTTTCTTCAGTATAGCACAGGGAACTATATTCAATATCTTATAATAACCTGTAATGGAAAAGAATATGAAAATGAATATATGTACGTATATGTAGGACTGAAACATTATGCTGTACACCAGAAACTGACAACAGTGTAAACTGACTGTTCCTCAATAAAAAAATACATAATAAATAAATAAATAAACCAGTGAATTTTATGATATGTGTATTATATCTCAACCAAAATAAATTCCTAAAATTCAAGGGTTCTATTATTGAAAAAATAGAGAAGGGAGTAATTATTGGGAGACAATGGCCTCTGCCACAATTCCCTAGAATGAGTTAATCAGAAAAGATACTTTTTAGGCTACCTTTAGGTTAATGAAATAGAAGGAAAAGAAAGTTCTGTGAAGAAGAGTACATGGCAATGAATAGAGAAGGAGGCTTGAGAAAAGCTCTCAGATGTTCTCAAGTTCTGAAGCTGTGGGCTCAGTTTATCATCACCTCTTTGCTGAGAATTAAGACTTGTCTTTCCATCTGAGCTCATAAAACAAGACAGTTCAGGAAAATAATGATTTGATCATAAGGTCACTGATGTTAAGCTTCTACAAAATTAGCAAGTATGCCGTCTGCTATCAGGGACTTTTATAGTGGGAATAATCAGATCCTGGGAAATGCTGCAGAGAAATCATTGTCTGGTCCTCATAGCTTTTGGTCATTAAGCAAGAAACTTGGCAGTTCAGTAGCATGAACATCACTAAATTTGAAGCCCCATGTTATAGAAAAGAAAGCTGAGAATGATGGACAGACTAGGAGGAAAATGCAGCATCCTAGAAAGATCACTGACTTTAGAGTTAGATTTGCATTCAAGTCCTGGCAACGCAGTGTGCTAGCTGTGAGACTTCGTGCAAGTTATCCAACCTTTCTGAGCCTCAGTTCATTTCTCTATGATACGGGAATGGTAATATCTATCACAAGACATTTCCATGGGCACCGAGCCTCGGGTCCTATATTAATCAGGACTCTTTCAGTCACAAATAACAGAACTCTAACTCCAGTTAGCTTAAGGAAAACATAAACAGTTGGGAGAGTGAGGAAGGGAGCAAGAGAAGGCTGGATTTCTGAGATAATGTCACCAGGAAGGGCAGACATGAAGCTGGGAACTGTGAGAACTAGGAACTCAAAGCCCTTGGGGCTTGCTCTCGGGTTCATTATTTCTATCTTGGCTTCAGTCCCTTAGACCTCAGGGTCCTTAGAACCATGTCTGCTGGCAGTTGCAGACTCACCTCTGGCACTAAAGAGGAAAGAGATGCCTCCCAGCTTTACTTTGAAACATCCTAGTTAAGGACTCTGATTACCCTGGCTTAGGACCCCTACTCACCCACTCCTTGGACCACCAGCTGTGGCTGTGTGTGCGCATGTCCACACAATACCTGGTACCATGGTGGGCTCAGCCTAAGTCAGACCACACCCTTGAAATCAGAGGAGGTGGATTCAGTTCCCAGAAGAAGGTGGAGGGGGAAGCACTGCACGGATCTGGGCATGAGAAGTCTACCCCATCTCCCAGACCAATCTTCACCTTCCACCCATTCCTCCTCCTTCACCATCCCATACTCTCTCTTCTACTCTACGTCTCAGTGAATGACTTCACCCAGAGGCTGAAGCCAGAAATCTGGAGTCAAGCTCTATTCCTCTCTCTTGCTTCCCTCCCCCATAGGATAAATCCCCAGTCCTGGTACCCTGCCCGTGAACTCCTCACACATCCATCCCTTTCTCCATCCCCCTGCCCTGCCCTAGCACAGACCTCACCATCCTTTGCCTGTGTGACCGTGATAATGGAGCTTCTTTCCCCTTGTAGTGTCTCCCTCCATTCTAACTCCCACACTCTGGTGAGAGCTATTTTTCTAAAGTGATAGTCTTGTCATGTCTCTTCCCTGCTCAAGATTTTTTTAATGTCTCCCCATTAAGGCCAGCTACATACTTTGTGCGGCCTGGTACAAAATGTTCAGAAAGCCAGGGAAAAGTGCCATTAAATTGTCTCAAATATAAAGTTTCCCCCCTTTTTTGGTAGTTTCTCTCTTCAGCATGTCATGATGTTTTAATTTGCCACTTTAGTTTCCAAGCCAAGAAAAATTCAAATGATAAGTTATTAGTGTGAAGTCTATTGTTCACCTTTATATTGTACAATGCCAGTTTTAAAATGCAAATATGAGTGTTTAACTCATATGAGGAATCACTGAAATGATACAGATTGTGTTTTATAGCCCACTGCACAGAACTGTTTCATCTCAGTTTTTAAAATGTGCACAGTCTATTAAGACTCAGTGGAAGCTGGTGCCTTCCATAGTATGCTTCCCTTGTACCCGCTTTGAGCTGCTCAGCTCCCACATGTAGGAGGCCCACTGGAATACCGCGCTCCTGGGCCGTCACAAACACTACCAGGGGCGAAGCAGCAAGGTAAAGCAGACGTGCGCGCTGCATGTATCTCCTCTGCGCGTGCTCGTTGTTCCATTGCATGTCACTCACAGAACACAAGTTCAAAGATAAAATTATTTCCATCGATAGATGAATGGATAAAGAAGATGTGGTGTGTATAGACACAATGACCAGTGCGTTCCCCGCTCCTAACACCGGCCCTGACATGCGGTAGACGCCCGCTCACTGTTTGTTGAAGGAAGGACAGCCAGGGCCCAGAGCCCACTACGCAGAGCACAGCCATAAAAAGAATGCCATTTTGCCATTTGCAACAACATCGGTGGACGTGGAGGGTATTACACTAAGTGAGGTAAGTCAGAGAGAAAGAGAAATACTGGACAAGCTTACTTATATGTGGAATCTGAAAGAAAACAAAACAACAAACTAGTGAATAAAACAAAAAAGAAACAGACTCACACATATAGAGAACAAACTAGTGGTTACCAGTGGAGAGAGGGAAGCAGGGAGGGGCAATAGAAGTAGGGGATTGAGAGGTGCAAACTATTAGATATAAAATAAGCTACAAGGACATATTGTACAACATGGGGAATTCAGCCAATATTTTATAACTGTAAATGGAAAGTAACCTTTAAAAATTGTGAACCACAACATGGTACGCCTGTATCTTATGTAATATTGTGCATCAACTATAGTTCAATAAGAAAAAAGTAAAAATAAAATAAAAAAGAAAAAATTATTAAGAAGTTCCAGCCAGCCGACAGCAGAGCATTAAACCAAGCGTGGGGCCCATCCGAGCACAGCGCCCTGCGGCCTGCACAGGCCACACACCCAGGAAACCCGCCCTGCTTCTTATTTTCTGTAGGGAGAATTCAAGCTTCTTAATGAAATGCTGGACCCTTTACGATTAGGCCTGTGCCTCATTTCTTGCCTTTCTCCATTTCCTCTCCCACTTCTTTGCCCCACAGAATTTTTTCTCCTCCAGGGGTGAGCTTCTGGTAATTTTCTCTCACTCCATCCTCCTTGCCTGAAATGTCTGAGAACCTCTTGTCTCAAGCCTCCGTTCCGAGCTGCCCCCGCTGTGAAGACTGCCTCATCTCTCCCAGGAAGCCTGAGAGCCCGGCCACATCACCTGCGCTCTGAGGCAGCCCGAGGTCGTTACATAATGCACGGCCATTGCCTGTGGGTCTGCCTCCCCAGGACCGTAAGCTCTCTGAGGGCAGGAGTGGTCCCTTTTCTTTTTTGAATCCTCAGGGTGCAGCAAAGTGTCTCGCAAATAATAGGTGCTCACTCACTAAAATATTTTTAAATTGAATGAAAGAATGAAACAAATACCTGCATACAGTAGGTGTCCATTAATTGATTCTTTCAAAAATAGTTACTGGTGGCCACCATATAATGGGCTTTGTGCCCTGTCTGTCCTTCCTTCAACAAACAGTGGGTGTCTACCACATGTCAAGGCCCATGTTAGGAGCTGGGAACACACTGGGGAACAAGGCAGGCAGGCCCCCTTCCCTCTGAGACCTGATATTCCAATTAGCTCTCAAGAAATGTGATTTCACTTTCTCCACCTTCCACTGTGCCTCCCAAGTGGTAACCAAATCAGTCATACATATTTTAAGACTCTCTCTACCTCCACCTTCTGCTCAGGTTTCTCTTTCTCTGCCTCGTTCTCAGGTACCAAGAGATGGGTGCTGGATCTTGCCAGAGTTGTTTTTGTTTTGTTTTGTTCTGTTTTGCTTTTCAACCACTGCAGAGATCAACAGAGAATGAACACGAAGCCAGCCCTTTGGACCCTGTCCCAGCTCAAATCTTCTCACTGAATTATTCCAGAGGTAATTCCCCTTGGGATCAAGAAAATCACTCAGGGCTGGCTACTGTTTTCAATCTCTTCCCCTCACCTAATTGTTTCTCTCACAAATTAGAGGTTTATTTCCTATTAGCACATATCACGGCTGATAGTCAAAGCCGCGTGGGTCTCATTTGGAGTGCGGCTGGCCCCAGAGCGCAGCTTAGCCCAACCGGAGAGAGGATGGAACCGTTAGGATGCCTGGGCTCTTGGTGACAGAGGCCTATTTTCTATCCTCCCTTTGCTCCGCTGGGACCTTCTGCCTTCGTGTAATTTCTGAGTGCTCTGCAGTGGGAAGGAATGTCATGAAGTCTCTGTGTAAAAGTACCCTTACTCATACAGAGTTGATTTTCCTCAATGTTCTCCCAGCTGAGATGAAATTTTTCTTGCTTCATCATGGCTAAAAGAAGAAATATTTGAGGCAGTCTGACCAGTCTCCCATTCAGGAGCTATTTATGACTTAGAAAATAAAGAAGTCAGGGGTCCTATTACACCGGAAGAAAGGGAAAATGAATATTGAAAACAGTCTCTGCCATAAAAACCTGCCGTTCTCTTTATGATAGTCACCATAATCAGGGACCTTAAGTGAGGTCCCAAAACTTCACCATGTTATTTTCAATAAATTCAGTAATGGGGCCCAGCATTATGCTTGGCACTGATATACAAGCCATAAATCTAGGCACTGGGGAGACAAAGATAAATAAGAAACAGTTCCTCCCGAAATAAAAATAGTACAGTGTTTCATGTGCTGTACCAGTGGTGGTTACACAGTGTTTCTGGACGTGGAGAAAGGAATGATTAAAACTTCTGGAAAAGCGGGTCACAGGGGATGGTCTGGGGAGGCCTCACAGAGAACAACTTTGTCTGAGACCTTCATAGATAAAAAGTGAGCAGATACAAACCCAAAACCAAGTGCTGGGAGCATTCTCCACTAGGCAAGGGATTCTTGGCTCAGATAAGTGGATTCAAGCAAAGAATTAGAGAGAAAAGGGATGGAGGGGAAGAACCTGTCCCCTCTTCCTTCCCTGCACCCTCAGGAACCAGAAGGAAAGAATGGAATACAATGATTCTTCCTTACTTTCAACCACTTATTGCTCTAGTCCAATTTTCCCCTTGAAATATTGGATATTTTTCATGCTGAAGAGCAAATCTGGCATAATGTGAATGAGGCAGAGAGATCCTTTTTAGAGACAGATTAAGAGTATTGAATGGCAGAGTTAGCTGGTATATGCATGGTGTGAAATTTCTGCTAAAACAATAGCACATAATCTCATTGAGAGAGTTAATCAAAGCTCTGGGGGAAAAGCTGCAGTGATGGCAATGAAATCAGTCTCCGTTCATTATTACAGATGAGGAAATGGAATGATAAAGTTAACTAGCTTCCTCAAATCATCGGGCTTTATTGTGGAAGGAACTTAGATTTTCTTATTCCTGACAATGTCGGCTACCCTCAGTTCCTAAGCCTCTTTTGAATGTGGACATAGAGTTTTCTACACTGCATACATGTGATAACAAATTGAAGTCAAAATGGAGTCATCACAGTTTAGGCATACAAAAATGGAACTGGGTGGCCATTGAGGGCCTGGTTTCAGGCCTGTCTCTGCAGCACTGGAAACGTGAACTTTCTTTGTATTATCCCAGACCCAAGGACACCACCAGCCACATTCAGAACAATACCTGCCAGCTGCAACCTTATGGTCTCAAGGTCTCCCCTTGTATTTATGTGGCCATTTCGGACCCCAGCCGATCCTTACTTAACAAGCACCTGTACTTCTTGACAGCTCCAATCATAATTGTTTTTTTTAAGAACCATTCAGTTTTATTAATTAACATATATTAAGTTCACAGGTAGTGTAAATAAATCCTTTCACAATTCACCGTATGATTAAATTAGAGATCAAGTTACAGGTGACAAGAATTCGGAAGCATTCTTGTTCTTCTGATATACTGACCCGAGAATTGGGATTTCTGTGGTTTAGAAACAGAGGCTATTATTTAACAAACATGGAAGTACATTAATTTTCTGACCTTTTAGGGAAATGTTACTGATACTTTTCTTGAATACCTGTGAAGATGTCTTTATTTTAGTCACGTCAACTAATATCCATGATTACTATTGCTTTTATGAAGACACTTCACAATTTTAATGAACTGTCATCTTTTTATCCTTAAAAAGCAATTGGTACAACTATTTAGAGTGATCTTCAGTCTTACTTTAATACAAAAAATGATTCCCGGAACACTTAACCCTTAAATGGTTATCTATAGCAATGTTTTAAATCAATGACAAACACCATCTCCATTTAGATTTTCATTGCTCGTTTTATATATTTGTTGTTTATATAATTCTTGATAAACAACTCATGTAACTACCTATAATCTTGCAGTTTTTGCCTTTATAAGCCTCCCTCATTTTGTAGTCTGGCAGAACACAATCCAGGTGCTTCTTGAATCTGTGTCTCCTGGGCTGCAGTCCCACTAAACCCCAAATAAACACCTTTTTATTTCATTAGGTCTTCGTAGTTAAAATTTTGGTTAACACATGTAACGTTTCAAATTCCAGTTTGCTTTCTATTTTGCTCCAGCATGCATACATTCTAACATAAGCTCACATGTACAACCTGAAAAGACCTAGAGTTGACTGTGATATATATCTTGATAAGGCTTTCACCGTGCATCTGGATGACAAATTAAATGGCACAGATAGTGATGCTGCAAAACTGTCACTATAGGTGTAGAAGCTATCACATGTCGAAACTGGACTCAAAATAATTTGAAGATACTTGTTTCTAAAAGAGAAAATGTATCCAGCCCTGCTGAGTGTGACATACACCTTCCTGGGGTTGGGGTAGGAGCCTTTGAGAAACTAAAAACTAGAAGAAAGAAGCATTTTGGCCATTCTGTTTTAGGGTTCTTTCCTGCAGGTTGCACTTCCTCTGTGAGGAGGGAATAGGAAAATGATAGTCAAAAATCCACCACGTGGCGGTTTGTGATATTCTACTTAACTGAATAATAAAATGTATATAGTGCACCTTCTATACTGTGTCCTGTCACACTCCTCACTTGTGGTCTTGGTAAAATCCTGAAAAGAAGTACTCCTAAAGACTAGTTATGGATCTGAATGCTAGTTGAATATCTGAGCTGGGTTACAGGACTGTCTTAGTTTGGATTCTTCCCAAACCAAACCCCTGAGGCAAGAATTTCAATGTAAGTTGTTAATTGGCAAGTCCAGGGAACACTGTTAGGGAAATGAGCGAGTGCTCCAGGGAAGGGAGGAAGCCAGTCAGGGGACATTGTGAAACCTTAATGGGCAATTGAAATCTAGTACCACAGGGAAAGTCTAGGAAACAATGAAAACACACATCTCAGAATAATCCTACCCAAGGGACAAGGCCTTGGGTGAGAGGGTGCGGAAAGGTTACTAGCTACTGGAGTGGGGCAAGGCAGGTGTCTGACCTGCTGTGAGCACCCGCCAGTTAACTGTGCCCGAGGTGCCCCTGCCGGGAGCTCCGTCAGCTGGTGCACCCTGAGTCGGTAAGGGCTGTAAGGGGGTTACCAGTAGCAGCTGCTACATTAACCATTGCAATCAACGCAGGCTAACTGGTTCATATCCCAGCCCCATTATTACTAGTTGTAAGACCTTTGGCAAATTTTTAACCTTCCCAAGCCTCGATGTGTCAGCCTAAAAATTAATACCATCCTTATAAGGTTGCTATGAGCATTAATTCAGAAAATGAATGTCAACCAAACCCTGGCACATAGCAAGTCCTCAACGTTGTGTCTATATATATATATGGGGGGCAGGGGGTAGAGAGAGAGAGAGATCGAGAGATATCATTCTTGGGGTAGGGAGACCAGGCAAACTGCCTTCTTATTGAATGTATCTTTAACAAGGCTTTCTTTGATCTGCGAGTGCTCTGTATTACCAGCCACATGGGGAGAGGAAAGGCCCCTTTGCATGTTAGATCATCACCCCCGTTATCGAGTCTATATAATACAAACAGGATCTAGATTGTTATTCCCAGAGCTTGAAGTAACTTTTGAAAAAGCAACACGGGAGAACTTTTGTGGCCTGGCAGATGGCTTCACGGCTCTCTCTGCCCTCATTCTGTGGTTTGGTCCCGTGTACAAGTCCTGTTGAACCCTTTTAGATAGTGGATGTGTGACCCTCCTCCCCTTGGTGGTAGACATGAGGGAACAGGGGTTGCAGCAGGTTTCCAAGGGAACCATTTGTCTCAAGATGCCTAGCAGACTTCTGTGTTCTCTTCTCAGTTTGTGGCCACAGTCACTCCATTCTTAAATAATGGAATGTGCTCTGAAACAATAGTTCTTTTATGGAAAGAAAAATGCTGTCAAAAGAGAAAATCTTCATTGTTTTGCAAAACCTCTAAAATGAAACAAATGTAAACTGTTGATTTACCTGTGTGCTTGTTTTTCAAATGAAGAATGAAATATCTTTTTAAAAATTACCCTTTATAAAAAGATATTGACATTTTACAGGTCAAAAAATTCTTTTTCTTACTTTGTTATTGACAGGCTGAGAAAAGCCCTCTTGCATTTTAAGTTATTTTTGTATTAAAAAAAAAAAAAGACTGTAAGTAGCTTCATTTGGATGGTTCTTAAATATCAGGGTGAGAATTGGATTTGGATTTTAAAGCCAGTCTCCCAACCAGCATTATTGAAGATCCACTTTGCAAGAGTACAAATTGAAAGGAGGCAAAATATTCAATAAAAATAGATGATTATTGAGTTTTACTTAGAATGTCACTTTCTAATACTTGTTCTTGAGAAAAGAGTTGCAGTACCTTCAGGATATTTTTAAACAGTTGATCAATATTTGCTTTCTGGTTTGATGTGAAAGCCAATTTGAACCAAAAAATTTACCTGGTTCACTTTTCACAGTCTCTTCTTAGCTTCTGCTTCCATGGCCTGACCGCAGGGAAGAATATCTTGGAAGTTTACTGGCCCAATGTGTCTCCTTTCCGCATTCATTGGAATTGTCATTTTGTTTCTAGATTGATTTCTTTCAAGCCTGAAACTAGAGTTGATTTTTTTTACATACTAATTTCTGTGAACTTAGATTTCTTTTTTGTTTGCTTGTTTCTCATAATAAATTTTAGCCTTTCTTAATTTCAGCCTTTTTTCTTAGCCACCCTATTACATATGATACCCAAGGTCTCCTACCCTATTCTGTTCAGAGAAATGACCAGAAAACCCAAAATTGAATGCCATCCACTTCCAAACTCATTTAAGCCCTGCTAAAGTGGGACTGAGATTTCTTAATTACTTCTCCACTTGGCAGAGCTTTGATTTTTTAATCCCTGTCTGCTTGGTTCCAAAGTTCATGCATTTTCTTTTAAAACTATAAAGAAAAAACCCTTTATCTTTTTTTGATGCTCATGTGATGAATGCTCCTGGTGCATCAGGACCAAGGAATAGGAAACTCATAAACAATGGCCAGCAGTAATCACCTGTAAAGTGCTTGAAATTTTTTGGGAGAAATTTTTATAATCTTAAGAAAACATTTCACTCATTTCCTTTACCTTTTCTAGTCATTTCTGAGTTCCCTAAGATAGTTAAGTTTAAGATTTAAAAAACATTCTTTATTCATTGTATCTGCTTTTATATTTACTTTCATTACCATCACTGAAACATCTTGTTCCTGCAATTTTTCTTGCAAATGGATAGAATTTGAGCAACATCAAGGCATAAATAAGCCTCTGTGGGTTGATCTGGGAGCCCTGCCCTTTAGAAATTGTTTCTATGAGAAAACATGTTTCAATACTAAACAAACAAATTACAACAAAATCCTTTTGTACGTTGGACATGGCTGGTTTGTACCAGGTTAAAAGCATGGATTTGAAGTAGGATTGATTGAATTCTAAATGCTGGCTCTGTTAAAGCTCGGTTTGTCGTCTTGAGCAAGGCTCTAAACCACTCTGAACCTCTATTTCCTCTTGTCTAACATGGGGGAAACGATAGTACCTACTGCAGATGGTTCTGTAAGATGTGAGTGATATACTGCATGTAAAGCACATTGGTAAAGCTCAACACATATTAGTTGTTATGATCATATTCTTAAGGGACCCTTTAGACCCCAGACTACACAAGTTGGGAACTAGAAAGATCAGGGCTCAGGCCAAAAGTCCTTTCTAGCATGAAATCCAGTGGTTTATTACAGGGAGATTACTATTACTACTAAGGATTCCTTCTATAACCCTGGAAAGTTTCACAATCTTCTGTGTCTCTGTTTCCTTCTTTAGAATAGATGTAAGCATGCTAAACCCACCTCTCCTTTTTTCTCCAGTTTGAGATATAACTGACATATAACGTTATGCAAGTTTAAGGTGTTCAACATGATCATTTGATGCATGTATATATTGTAAAATGATTAACACAAAAAGTTTAGTTAACACCTCCATTACCTCACATAATTACCTCTTGTGTGTGTGATGATGATTACACTTAAGATCTACTGTTTTAACAACTTGCAAGTATATAATACAATATTGTCAACTATGGTCACCATGCTGCACATTAGATCCCCAGAACTTATTCATCTTGAAACTGGGAATCTGTACTCTTTCACCAGCATCTCCCTGTGTCCCCACACTCAGCCCCTGGCTACCACCATTCTACTATCTATTTCTATGAGTTCAAAAACCTACATCTCCTTAACTCACGGAACAACTGAGAAAATGAAGGAGACGATCTTAGCTCTCAAGGTCGACTAAACAATGCCATAAATAGGTGTCCTGAATCTCAGATGTGTACTTTACACATACAGTCATTCTTCTTTGGTGAGTAAGAGAGTGAGAGACCAGACTACAGGGAGAGCTGAAGCCACTGGCTGTGGGTCTGCGCACAGTGTCTGACACAGGCTCAAGTGGTCAAAAGAGTAGAGATGGTGATGAAGATGATGATGGTGGTGGTGGTGGTGGTTATGATGACAATAATGATGGAGAGGACGGTGATGGTGATAGTGATGATGATGATGGTGATGGCGGTGGTGATGGTGGTAATGATGATGATGGTGATGATGATGATTTTGTTGATTTACTGCTTAAAGTTGTCTACCTTTAAATATCACAGCTGTTCATTTTTTTTTTCAGAGTTGCTGTTACTACTGCAGCCACAGGTACTTAAAATACAGACCTGAACCCTCCAAAGATGCTCCCTTCTCTATTTGCTAATATAGTCTTCTCAAAACTGCTGCCCTGCTTAAATTACATTATTGGTTCCATATCTACCTTCTGTTTTATAAGCCATGTAATTTTAAAACAGAGAGAAAGAGAGATGATGCTAGACATATCTTCCTACATTTCCTTTTTTCATTTAATTTAATGACTTTTCTGCTTGTTTTAAAGAGAGAACGATGTTGGCAGAGTGTGCAGATTGTCATTTTGATGGATCCTTGTCGTATTTAACAAGATTTGACAAAGAGTTTTCAGAAAGTGTATGGTTTGTCAAAATTCTATTCTGTACTTTGTCAAAGATCCGTCATCATTTATTATAAATCAGAGACTTGTAGGATAAAAGCGTTGTCATAACAGGGGTTGTCGGTCTGCTCCTCAGGCACCCTGTACCCTCTTCAACCTAAATAGCTACTATTTATATATTCTGGAATTCTAGATGAGATTTCATTTGAAAACAGGTTCCACAGCTAAAATGTTTGCGCTTTTGTACATCCATGGCTTCCTGTAGGCTTAGACAGGAAATATATTTTCAGACAAGAAAAAAAATTAGTCATTTTTAGCAGGTCAGAAAGGTAATGGAGGAACGATGGGAGGTATAAGGAAAAAAGGGAGGTAAATAAAGACAGGTAGATAGACAAGGCACAGCTGATTAGGGAAGTACATTTTAAAAACATTTCTTGTTTGATATGAGGTTAACATATCCTTGAGATCTGAGTTCAACCACCAGCTCCTTGAGGATAGGAACTGGGTTTTAAACTGGGTTTTGTACAGCTTTAGGAACTGCTTTGGCATAGTTCAGGTATGGGTGGATCCAGAAGCTCAAAAACTGATTAGTTAGTGGTCTCTTTCTTTTCATCTATATGCTCTGCTTTTTATGGTGATTCATGTTCAGATAGGATTTTGGCAACATCAATGATGCCTGGTGCCTCCATGGTCCATAGCTAGTGATCCCGGGGGTGGGGTATGGGGTGTCGAAAATTGCTCCTCTTTTCTGGTATTACCAGAAACAGTCCTAAGCTTGACCCTCATTAGCCTGACTTGAGTCAAGTGCCCATATCTTAGCCCATTACTGTGTTTAGGGGAATGAAATACTCTCATTGGTCTTTTCTAGGTCATACATGTGTTCACTGCCAGAGCTAGGGCCAGGAGGTAAATCCTAGTTGATGTATGTGGACCTGAGAGCAAGGAAGGGGTTTTATCCGCACCCCCTCCCCCAAAATCAGTGTCCATTTCCAAGAGGAAAAACAGTTGATATACGCTACACACCTGAAGCTACCTCTTCCCCCTCTTCTCTGGTTCACTCCCAAAATTCTCAAAAGGGAACACTGTACAGAAGGAGTAAAAATACCAACTTTGGAATAAGACATTCTGTGTTTAAATTCTGTTATTGTCACTAACTTGGTGTCTCCCTGGACAAATGACTTAACCTCCTTGAGCTTCAGTTTTCTCATTTCTAAAGTAAAGATAACAGTAGCATTTACTTCACCGGTTGCTGAGAAGATTAAATGAGATAACCCTAAAGCACCACTGGGGTGCTTGGATCTAGTAAGAACACAATCAGCTTTATATTTCATAGACACTCGTTAACCATTGTCTACTTAACTTACGCAGCTGATCAAACGTCACTCTCCATTTTCTCTTAAAACATACAGATAGACACCCATGACACACTGGCATGCATGCTGGGTATCTGGACACTTCTGGTCCCACCCTTGGAGCTGCAGTTGTTCCCAAGACTGTATATCCCATGTGTGCCTGTTATTATAATTACATGATTAAGGCTTACTAAACCAATGTCATATAAGTGCAAAAAGAGTTTTTCTGTGAAACGTCTTTTGAATGCTTTGTAAATGTTCTGGAAAGACCTGATAAAAGTGAATTACTAAAAAGAACTGCTACAAACTTAGATATGGGCAAAACTAGTGTAAAAGATGGGGGGAAATGTTAAAGTTCTAGAAGGATTCTGCCCACAAAATGGTTTACAAGTGTGGTTTTTTTCAAGAAACAGGATACAGAGCTCTAATCACAGACCTTTACTCAAGTAAGAGGCTTTGGCTGTAGTGTATCAGTTAACTGGTAACTGTATACAATTATGTGTTTAAAATTCAAATAGTACCTAAGGTATTTATGAATTATTTTTTGTGATTCCATGTTCTAGCTATTTCTTTCAACTAACTAAACAATAATCAATCTTAATTGCTTTATATAGATAATGGCATCTGAATGATTATTATTTAAAAATTTTATTTATTTATTTATTGGTGGGGGGAGGTAACTAGGCTTGTTTGTTCATTTTTTGAGGAGGTAATGGGGATTGAACTTAGGACCTTGTGCATGCTAAGCGTGCACTCTACTGCTTGAGCTATACCATTGCCCTTATTATTATTACTATTATCATCATCATCATCATCATCATCATCACTAAAACTATCACCTTTACTCATTACCGCTTTTTAACCTCCCATTCAGCCATTTACAATCTGACATCTATAACTATCATTCTCCCCAAACTTTTGTCTACGAAATTTGCAACCTCAGTTCTTTACTTACTCTTTGAACACTGAGGTTTCTCAGAATTCTGCCTCCTCTGAGATATTCAGACTCTAGGGGACTAATTCCAAATGCCTTATGCTGCTGAAAAACTAGAAAATCTAATTGGTATATTAAGGATCCAATTGTCAGTATTACTAGGATCATCACTCATGGTGCAGCTGGGTCACTGGGTCCTTGTCCACTGTCGGCCAAAGTACGTGCACAGGCCTCTTTTACATGGTCTCCAACATTCCAGGTCCTAGACCGACACCCACATTGTCTGTCACCGTTCAGCAGCGTGCCCACCATGCCCTGAGTCTCCAGAGCAGAGAGACTGCCCCTACTCCAGGCCTGGACCAGCCCCTAGACCTTAGGTTGAGCCTCTGTATTCCCTTCCCTCTGGAGAGCTCTTCCTTGGACCTTGGCTGCCTTTTTCTCTCAGTAGGATTTGATCAGGACAATGTCAGTGTCCTAGAGAGGTTTGTAGGGAAAACTGTCAAAGTCATTAAAATGATCCAAAAGAGTACGCTTTGTCTTCAGTGAAAAACAAAGTGTTTTCTGGCATATCTTTCTGGATTGTCTGATTCAATGGGGGCTCTGTGCCTTTGGCTGTCTTTGAGGGATTTCATAACTGTAATTTGTAGAGAACTGAGAGCAATGTAAACTCTATTTTCCACAGATAAAAGCTAGTTCTTTCTGCTGTAGGGACAATTGCTCCCCCCTCCTTACCAAAAGAAGCTAGTTTTGCATCTGTTTGTAAATTTGCTTTCACATTCATGATTGACCTACGGGAAGTATGGTACTTTGAATTCTCCTTTGAACTGATTGCAACATCTATGGCTACCTCATTAATGAATGAGTTAAATAAAATCTTTGACAAATGTTCATTTTACATTTGTAGGAGAGTCCTAATTTTACCATCTTTAAAAGATTATTCTTTTGTTTTTTTTTTTTTGTTTTAATGGAGGTACTGGGGATTGAATCCAGGGCCTCGCGCATGCTAAGCATGCATTCTACCACTGAGCTACATTCTCCCTCCTGAAAGATTTATTTTTAACAGCTTTTTAAAAAACCCCTGATCCTCCAAAAGTTAGCCTGTCAGACCAGAGTCCTGTTACACCCTCTCCCAGGACAATAGGGAGCAACTTTTTTCCCCTTTACACCCTAGGAGAAGCTATCTACATAATCATAATTCTCCCCAGAACAGAGAACTCTGCACCAAGATCTCTTGCTGTTTCCATTTGGAGAAATAGCTGGCAGCTCTTAAATGGCAGCTTCTCTCCTGCAAGTTCCTTCTAAGCAGGCACCTCCCTGCAGAAGTTCACAAACTCATTTTTCATGTTCTGCATGAAACTGTTTGTCTGTATTCTTGTGTCATCCTCCTCCATCCACCCACTTTCTAGATCTTTTAGAGTGAGGACACATCTTATTCATCTATAGTCTCCACAGTGTGTAAAACTGTGCCTTGCATATAGTAGGTATTCAGAAAATGTTTGCTGAATTTATGTCATATTGTAGGGTGAAGAAAAATAGAATGGCAGCCAGTTAGAGCAAAGATCTGAAAGTACAATATTAGGCTGCTAGAATTTTCAAATTAAAAGGAACCTTAACCATCTTCTCTATGATGAGAGGAAAACTAAAATGGGAGTGGTAGCAGTCTATCAACAGTTGCTTCAGATGTCCGTTCATAATGCCAAGGTCACTGGCTCCCTCCCTGCTCCAAGGGATCAACGTGTCCCTACAGTTCAATGGAGCTTTCAGTGCACTTAGCTCAAGAATGGGCCTTTACGCAAACAAGGCTAAAACTTTGTATCGTTTCAAATCTGGGACATACTGAACTCACAAGGGCAAAGTGATTATACGCCAAATAATAACCTGGTACTTGCTGTGCCGAGAATTCTAGACAAAGAGAAGAGTATTCTGTAATACTTTGAGATTCCTTTTTAGCCAGCACTTAGTGATCCCAGAGGAGATTAAAAATACCACCAAGATATTTTTTGCCATGAAACTAACCCACAATGTCATCAATTTAATGTAGAACACATCACTTTGGCCATTCTTCTGAAATTGATTTTTACCATAGCAAAATCTAAGAACAGTGCCATTCATGGGCATATCAAAGAGGTTTGTTCTTTATGTATTTGTAGGTGAAATAATAGAGAATAAACTAATGAGTCCTGTTCATCTCAAGTTTAGAATCACAGACTTTTGAATTCCAGCGTCAGAAGAGGAAGAGAAACTGACTCCCCAAATAATAACTATCGTTAATTGAGCACTGTCAGCGTCCTTCAGCTGAAGGCTCCTGTTCAGTCCATCAGGAACAAACCTGTGGTTGAACAGGCTGGGATTATTGCTCACTGCAGCCCAGGAAAATGCACACCATGGGAACTGTGGGGCATTTCAGTAAGGGGGTATTAGAAAGAAACTTTTATAGGATTTGGGTGTTGGTTGGGTAATCTTGGGAGGGTCTAATGAAGCATGGGCCTGCTGTAGACTGGGCAGTATCAGAAAGCAGGGGCAATCCCATGATTGGGCATTTCAATAAGTCTTATCTCTGGGGAAGGCAGAATAGAGTGGAGGATAAAGCTATGATAGGTAACGAAGTAGCAGTCACCATTTTAGTAGAGAGAGGGAGATGTTTGGTATTTTGTGGCTTGCAGAGCGACCTTATTTGTCTCGCTTTATTGTGGTCTCAGAGTGACCTTGTCTGAAGTCAGTGTCCTGTGGGATTGTTTATGTCCAGCAGGAGAACAACATGGCCTGGCTTGGAGCATCACACCAGCGCCTGGATGGAAGGCAGAGTCAGGACTGACACAAGCTGAACTCCAGCGCCTACACACTGCTAACAGACCACTTGCATGACCCTCAGGTGCCTTAGGAATGTGGAAACGACAGAAGGTGCATGTGCGTATTGGGGGGAAGGAAGCTGGAAACCCTGGCATTTGGCTTTTTGTTTTGTCTCTGGGACCTTTACCGTCCCTTAGATTAGCCACCTAACATCCTTATCCTCCCAGATTCTCAACCCCTACTCTTCTGCACTAATAACATTCATCTCCAATCCGTGTGGCCACCTCTTCTTACCTGATCACACCTTGGGACTTGCCATTCCTCCAAATGGGCCATCTCTAGAAATTCAAAATTTGAAATTTCCCTCTCATCAAAGCATCAAAGCATCATATTGATCTTCCTCTTCTGTTATCTTATGTTCATCAAACTTGTTCTTTCCCATTATCTTTCCCTCCTGACTCCTCTCTATCTTCCAAGGCTATTTCCCCCTTCCTGGTTTCATTTTAGTTTCTACCCTTTCTACCCTGGGCCATATGGCCCAACAGTTAATTCACCAGATCCCTAAATACTTCCCCCTCCTTGATCTTCTGGTGACTCTCAACCTTGACTTATGGTGGTTTTGAACTCTTACTGTGTGCCAGACACTGATCTCAACTCTTTTCCAAGATTAACTCATTTAATCATCACAACAATCCTGTGAGCTAAGTACCACTATCCCCTCATTTTACAGATGAGGAAACTGAGACACAGAGTAGTTAAATACCTTGTCAAACGTCAAAAGGCGGTGAGTGGCAGAGCCAGGATTCACGCTCAGGCAGCCTTGCTCCAGAGTTCACACTGGTAGTCGGGATACTGTGCTACCTCAATTATTGTACTCTACCAACAGCCATCTCTTCTTCACTGCTGCCTGTGGTTACTGAATAATTTTAGCAGCCTGCATGGTTCAGTGACTACAGGAAATCTTCACGTCACTCACAAAGCTCAGTGCATCAACTCCTCTCCCTTCCGCCCCTCACTTCTCTGCATGCTCACCTTCTCTTATCAGGGAGGTATAGTCATTACTTGTAATTGAGTAACTTGATTTTCTGTGCATCTCCCCATACTACTAGCTAACCACCACTAAAAATCCATGACTATCAAGGGTATACTCCACCTAAGATTTCCAGCCCATAGGCTCAGCTCCTAAGTCAATGATCACCAAGCTAGATAGCATATAAAATGCTCCATTTTTCACAGCCAGTAGGAACTGGAATTTGTGTGGCTCCCTAAGATGAGTATTTATTGAACCTGATACCATTGGAACCATTAACTCTCGCCTTCCACTCTCCCCACACTGTGTGCCTGATCTGACTGGCAGAGCTAAATCATGACTTGTATGGTATAACTCTTGCCAGCCTTCTCCCTCTGAGGGCTGTCCTATCTCTGTCCGCTGGCTGGAATTTTCCTTCATCCCTGGTGAAGTTCCTCTTGGAACCAAAAGAACACCATCCACCTTGTGATATATCTTGTGGCTGCTTAAGGACCACTGTGGCCACACCCCACCTATGGGCATCAGTGAGTCAACTCTTTTGTGTGTCATGAGCACACTTTGATACACTTGAGAATCTGATGACGGTTAAAAGAGCACTTTACAAATCTATGTATCATTTAAGTAAATATCCTGAAATTTTGCAAGAAATTTTAAGGGTTTATAGATTTGCCTAAAGTTTAATGGAAATACTCATTTTTGTACTCAGAACAGTGTCTCAAATGTGGCACTTGGTAAATATTTGTTAAATTACATGGACTAAATTTCAATAATCTTTGACACAGGAACAGTTAAATTTAAATATTTAAAAATTCTTTATCTTGTTCCAAAAAAAGATCTTAAAGTGGTTTTAATGTTTAGACATTTGCTTCTTTAAAGCATCTTCCTGTGGTGATCATTTTGTAAGGCATAGAAATATTGAATCACTATGTTGTGCACCAGGAACTAACATAGTGTTGTAGGTTAATTATACTTTCAAAAAAAGAAAAAAATCCAAACAAATAAACTCATAGAAAAAGAGATCAAATCTGTGGTTACCAGAGGTGAGATGGGACAATTGGGTGAAGGTGGTTAAAAGGTACAAACTTCCAATTATAAGACAAATAAGTACTAGGAATGTAAGGTGTAACATGATAAATGTAATTAACATTGCTGTATGTTGTATATGAAAGTCGCTAAGAGGATAAATCCTAAGAGCTTCTAATCATAAAGAAAAGATGTTTTCTCTTTATCTTTTATGTATCTACATGAGATGATGGATGTATTGTGGTGATAATTTCATGACGACAGAAGTCAAGTCATTAAGTTGTACACCTTAAACTTATACAGTGCTGTATGTCAAGCATCTCTCAATAAAACTGGAAGGAAGAAAAAGAATTTTCCTCAGTACTCAGAGATAAATCCCTTTCTTGCTTAATTCAACAAGGGTACAGAATTTTTAAAAAGAAATATTTTTGGAACACAAAGTGAAAAAACAAAAGTGAAAGCAACAAGGACCTGCTTACGACAAAGGGAACTATATTCCATTTCTTGTAATAACATAGAATGGAAAAGAATCTGAAAAAAAAAAAGTACGTATATGTATAACTGAATCACTTCGCTGTATACGTGAAAATAACATTGTAAATCAACTACACTTCAATATAAAAAACTAAAAAAATGCAAAAGTGAGTCCCTCAAAATCAATTAAAAGGCATAAAATCGAATGCATGTATACGTTGCATATTCCTTATCACAGTGGCTCATAACCTTTCCTCCTAATTCAATAAAGCCATAGGTAACAGTGGCTCACAACTGCATGATTCCAGTGGAGGGTTGGCTGTGGGCCACGTGTGCTTGGAGGTCACAGCAGAATGTCTGGGGAGAGCTACAGTTCAGAAAATCCTCCAGGAGATTCTGATATCTCCACCTCCTTGTATTCCCATTCCCATTTGTGCCCTAAGATAACAAGACGTACCCAATCATTAATTCAGTTGGGCTTATTGGGCACCAGACTTTCTGTTCCTCTGTTTATTTGGTTAGGAGAGCAAGTTTCAGAGTTGGATTGCCTTGGATTGGAATCTTGGCTCTGCTGCTTAACCTCTCTGTGCCTTGGTTCCCCTGATAACGGTTGGCTACCAAAAGCCATCTCTTCCTTCCTTTCTGCTAACAGAACATGGATCTGTTCAGACTTTGCCATGATATTCCTTGACCTCAGGTGGTCCTACATCTTATCCCAGCCTCAGGGTATGAATCATGATTGGTCAAAAATAGTCATAGACATCTCTTTCCTTTTGACCAGGGATTAGTGTAAAAGTGGGCTTGTGACCCAGTTACGGCTAGGGTGAATTGGCTGATGGGTGAGGCAGGGGCAGAATTCATCTCAAATATAATACAAAAATCCTTGAGAGTAGAAAAGTCTTCCTTGACCTTTCTGCCTGGATGCTGACATGATCCTGGAGGTCCAGCAACTGACTTGCGGTTTGGAAAGGAAAGTTAGCATGCTTAGAAGGGAGGAGTGGAAAACAGAAAGAGCCTAGTGGTTTAACTATATTGTGGTCTCTGTACCATCTCTGGACTCTGGACTTCTTATTCAGTGAGAAAAATAAACAATTCATTTGTCAAGCCCCAGGAAAGTTTGTTACTTACAACTGAGTACATTTTTATCTGATATACACTGTTTTTAAAGTGTGGATAAAAATAGTACCAACTGAAAAGGAAGAAGTAAAATCATCTCTGTACAAAACATTGTCTTATATATAGAAAACTGTAAAGATTATACACACACACACCCACAAACGCTGTTAGAGCTAAAAGAAAAAAACCCCACAAATTCGGCAAAGTTGCAGGACATAAAGTCAACACATAAAACTCAGTTTTGTTTCTTTACACTAAGAATGAACAATTTGAAAGAGAAATTTAGAAAACAATTCCATTTCCAACAGCATCAAAAGAATAAAATACTTAGGAATAAACTTAACTGAGAAGGTGAAAGACTTGTTCACTGACCACCTCAAAATATTTCCAAAAGAAATTAAGGAAGACCTAAACCAATGGAAAGATGTCTTTTGTTCATGGATTGGAAGGCTTAATATTAAGATGTCAGTACTGTTCAGAGTAATCTACAGATTCAATGCAATCCTTACCAAAGTCCCAATAATATTTTTGTATTAATAGAAAAATCCATTCTAAAATTCATATGGAATCACAAGGGATCCTGAATAGCCAAAACAATCTTGAAAAAGAAGAAATAAGTTGGAGGTCTCACACATCTTGATTTCAAAGGATTACTACAAAGCTACAGTAATTAAAATAATGTGTTATTTATATAAAGACAGACACATAGACCAATGGAATAGAATAGAGATCCCAGAAATAAATTTTTACATGTGTGATCAAATGATTTTTAACAAGAGTGTCAAGATCATTCAATGGAGAAAGGACAATTTTTTTTTTAACAGATGATACTGGGAAAGTTCAATACCCAAATGCAAATGAATGAAGTTGGACCCTACCTTTTACCATCTATAAAAATTAACTCAAAATTAATTACAGACCCAAACTCTTAGTAGAAAACATAAGGGAAAAGCTTCATGATATTGGAATTGGCAATGATTTCTTGACTATGACACCAAAAACAAAGGCAACAAAAGCAGAAATAGATAAACTAAACTTCATCAGAATTAAAAACTTGGTTTTGACTAGTCCAGGGATATGGATGAGACATGGTACAAAATATTTGATGTTAGGATGTTCTGGGAAGTCCAGGGGATATCTTAAACAAATCTATAAAATATCCTTTCCTTTCTGCTCTCAAGGGTATTTATTATTGGCATTTGTGGAAGAAATGAAGAAATTTGTGAAGTTGTCAATTTCAACTCTAAAGTTGACATTTTTATTTATTTGTTTTTTCAGGGACACATCAAATTATTTTATGACGGGAGAAGTGTGGCTGATAAAATGATGCAGTGCATTTGATATAGCTCTTTTTAAAGAATTATTTATTTACTTTAACAAAAGACAATAGGCTTTCTACCGCCCAAGGAAATTGACCTCTTACAAAGTAGAGTTCTTCCTTCCTCGATTATTTCACATTTCCGTTACTCTAAGCCTATAGCTTCTAGATTTGGTTTGCATGACACACTGAAGGGAATATATGAGTGTATAGTGAAACAAAGAGCATGAAGTTCGTTTTGTTGGGTTCTATTTCCATTTTTATCTGATTAACAATTGCAGAGCTTTATTACTATGTTAATTTCTCTGTCTTTAATGTGCTTTCATATACATCGTCTCTTGGTAATTTAATTCAAAAGGTTTTCTCCTGCTCCAGATTGGATGAGGCGCTGTGCTTACACTGTGGGGTCTTGGTGGAGGAAGTACCAGTCTTTGCAGCCAGTGTGATCACGGTCACACTGGTGAGGGTACACAGTCCATATACAAACTGGGTGTGATAAACAGATCATTCCCATCACCATTCTGGAATTCTAGCTTGCAGGAATGACTTGGGATCTAGCCTTATATTTACTTGATGGCTTAATGGGTCCCTTGAGAAAGATAGAGACATTTGGAACTGAAGGGATGGACATGGAAACACTTGCTTTCTTCTGCAAATACTTTTTTTTCTTTTTTATAAATAACCCTCCTTGTTCTAAAATAGACTATTTGCCCTTGAAAAAAAATTATCTGAAAAACTTGACTTGCTAAAGCAAACATTTATTTTAAAATAATTGTCTAGAAAATTTTTCCAGCCAGTGTAATTTCCATCCACTCCAATTGATAATAAATTTTAGCAAAACCTTTTTACCACATGATCACCTGCTATCTTTGCATTATTACCTAACTCTTTCAGGCTTGTCTGCCTTATATCTTCTAACTCCAGGGGAGAAAGTGGATTTTATTCTCTTCTAATATCCTACAGTGCTTAGAACATCACTCTGCAGATAACATATTTGGAACAAGTACTTGCTTGATGAATGAATAAGTTGATGAATTAATGACTGCTAAAAGCTTAGCAACTTTGAAGCTGTCTATAAGCCCTCTTTTCAATTTATTGTGAATTGTATTATAATTTGTCTTGTAATAAAGCAACCTATAAGCAACCTACTGGCATCTCATATTTAAGTATATTCACATTTGAAAAATATTAATGACAAAAAAGCTTCTTGGACTAGGGAGAGATGCTCCCCAAGTTAAATGTGAAGAGCCTTTGGAAACAAGGGTGGAAAAAAAAAAAGAAGAAAAGGAAGTTTTTAGAGAAACTGATAATCAGCAGGCATGACACCCAAATAAAGGTAAGGGGGCAAATTGGGTTCTGAGACTCAATTTTCAATGTGTGGGTGGGGGCTTCTCACATGGCATCAAGTAATTCTCCAGACACCAGCTGGCATCCTACAATGCAACTCAGTTCTGACACCGTCTACCTGGAGACAGTGTCAGATCAGGTGAAGTGTTCAGCCCTGTAAAAATGCCCCGTCCCCTCCCATTCAGACACCAGTCACAAGTCCAGATTGTTACCTGTATTTCCGACTGACTGGCTATAAATCAGTGGGTCCTGTGACTCCCACCTCAAGTTTGATTAATTTGCTAAAGTGGCTCAAAGAACTCAGAAAAAAATGTATTTCTTACTAGGTCACTGGTTTATTGTTAAAGGATATAATTCAGGAACAGCCAGATGGAAATGACGTATAGGGCAAGGTAGACCTGGCAGTTCCACGCCCTCTCCAGGCAGCCTTCTCCCAGCACCTCCAAACTGGAAGCTCTCCAAATCCATTCTTTGGGTTTTTATGAAGGCTTCATTACATAGGCATGGTTGACTAAATCATTGGTCATTGGTAATTGATTCAACCTCGAGCCCCTCTCCCCTTCCTGGAGGTTGAAGTTACCACTGAAAGTTCTAACCCTCTAATCACATAGTTGGCTTCATTAGCAACTAGCCCCCATCCTTAGGTGCTTTCTAAAAGTCACCTCTTTCACATTACAAAAGATACAATTATCACTTTCAACTCTTTGGAAGCTCCAAGTAGTTTGGAAGCTGTGAGCAAGGAACCATGAAGGAAGGCCAAATATATTGAGAAATACATTTTCTTATAAATTACTATGTCACAGGGTGCCACATTGGCTTGTTAAGATGTACATTTTATTGGATTCCACAAATAACAGAAAATTCCATTTTGTAGCTTAAATACATAAGTGTCTCATGTCTAGGGGGAGGCTGTGCAAAATTGGTATAGTGGCTCCAACTGGTCTCCAGTGGTTCCCATATGAGGGAATCACTTAGGCACTAGCTAAAAGTCAGATTTCTGGGCCCAGTACTCAACTTACTGAATCAAAATTTCTAGGTATGGCCACAAGGAAGCTGAATATTAAACTGGTACCACCTGTTGGGACTGGCTTTCGTAAACTAAGTGTCCATTGGGAAGAATTGGAAGTTCGAAGTATAGTGGCTTTTCGTTGGCTTGAGTTGAGACAGTCGCTCATTGGCTGAGCTCTTTCCAGGCAAGAAGATAGTCTTCCTACTTCTTGTTGGGCCCTACTACATGGTAGGGCATGAGAGCTCCCCCATCTGGTCACCTGACTATTTTAATTGCAGTGTCTCTTCATTAAATTTTAGAAGGGCCTGAGTTGAGAATCGTTTGTATCTTTCTAACTTCCTACCTGCAGGAATTTACCTCCCCAGATTTCTTCTACATGCTCGTAAATTAGCTTTGATCTCTAAATGGCTAATGGTAGAGTCTAGCATGGAGGAGGATAAAGGAAAGCAAAATGTACTAAAGCTAGTGTCTCGAAGGTATAATCTAAAGAGGAGAAGGTTCGTGTTCTTTGGCAAGTGGCAGTGGAATTTTACCACTGAGGAATACTGAAGAATTTCCTTTGGGGTTGACTCAGCCTATTTTAGGGCCTATCATAATGATAAATGATTACAGTTCTTAATAACGCTCAGTAAATATTTTAGCTTGATTTATGGATCTTTTCATTAAAGGAAGAGAGACAAAGTAGTTTATGTATAGTGCATTTAAGATGGTGGATAGGAATTTAGTTTCCCAGTCTCCATCCCTATAAAAGTGGTTTTAAGGCTTTTTCCCCCTTGGGCTATAATGTTTCCAACTCTAAATTTCAATAAAAGTTGTTTGTTTATTTCCCCATCCTGTATTCTCCTTTATTACTTTCTGTGTACATAAGCACTAGCAGGTGTCAACATTGCTTTGAGACCTGGTACTTACAGGATAATTAGAAGAACTTGCATCTTGAGAGAAAGTGCAATTCCTTTAATTAAGAAATTATACTAATGGACTTTTATCTCATTTGCCTGGTGCAATGGTCCCTAACACTGGCTGATGACTAGAATGCCCTGGGAAGCTTTTAATGTATTTTCCACTGTTGATTAATTTCAATTACAAAAATAGTATGTGCTTTTGGTTAAAATAATTCAAAAAGTGCAGAACAGTAAAAAATAGAAAGTAAATCCCCTCTCTTCCACTTGGCACCCCCCAGAATAACCCCACCGTTAATATATTATTGTGTATTGACTTTCAAAAACTTTGGTAAATGATGCAATCGGGTGCATATTTGTATCTTTTTTTCACAAATGTGACTATTCTATATCAACCATTCTATAAGTTGATTTTCCAGGCCACTGTCTCCTGAACAGCTTTTGATGTAGCATATGCAGCTCCATTTCAGTCTTTCAAATGAATATGTGTCCATTAAAATGATTCTGAATCATTGGATCAGGGGAGGCCCTGAGGATTTGTGCTTTTCAGAGAAACTCTGCCATTATTTCTGATGTAACCTAGTTCATGAACTAGCTTTTAGAAACCACTGTCTTAGCTCAGGTGGCAAGACGTGTTTTAAGATACGTAATTTCCATCTTTGACTAAAACCGCTCCTCATCAGTGTTAAAAACCATGTTCTCCTTTCCGTTGCCTGATAAGAATGAGAAATGCAATATACAACTGCCCCCAAAGAGATTTTTTAAAAAGATAATAACATTCTCCTATGGACACAAGGAAGAAAAGTTTCCTTGGCAACTGGTGGCAAGTATGGAAGATAATGGGTGGAATTTATCATAAGAATAAGGCAACATTTCTACTGAGAGAGTGTCAGAGTGAAATAGTTGAAACAAGGTGCTTACAGGTCTGCACGCAGAGCCCAGAATAAACACCTAATCATCACCATAAATAGATGAATAATGGCAAAGTGGTTAAAATTAAATACTGCCCTCCCCACTTGGTTTTTTCAAGCTAAAAAGTATTTTTCGTCTATCAAAATCATCTTTACCTTGAACTTGGATCCTAGTGTATTGCTTTAACTAATTTTTCCTCTCAAGGAATAAAGACTTCATTTTTGAAAAATGCTATCCCAAGCTGTGGGTGGAGGTTTTGAAGAGTCTTCTAGGAAACAACTAGAAGTCAGTAAGTCTGCCAAGGAGCTTCTGTGGGCCTCCCCTGCATTAGCAGCTTGTCATCCATCAGCAGTGAAATGTGTTTTTCTGCAGGATGAATCTTGGCTGGTCAAATTCAGACTCGCCAAGAACACTAATTAAAGTAATAAGCTAGAGTCCATTATACCCCTTAGGAAAGATTATGAATGGTGTGGGGCTGGGACGTGAGCATACTGGGTCCATTAAATTCCTTAGTTTAGAGGAAGGGAACTGCTCCTCCAACCGAACCTCTCCCAGATTGTGACAAATGCCAGACATGATGAGTCCCCACGGCAGGAAAATCAAGCTTTATTTTAACTACATCATAGTTTCTAAAATGAACAACAACAACAAAAAAATCAAACAAAACTCAAAAGATCTTATAAGCCCTTTTTTTTTTTTTTTTTTTTTTTTTTTTTTTTTACCAAATCTACACAGGAACAACTGGAATAGAAGCTGAGCACTTTCAAAACACTTTCTCTGGGATTCCAAGTTGGATTTTATCAGCCATGGGACTATCCCATTTTGGAAATTATCACTTTAATTATTCAAATTGCATGAGAATGCTTACTATAACTATGATGACTATGGAAGAGCTGAATATGTTAGTTTGTATTTCCAGATTGGTTTCTGAAGAAGTATTCGTTCATTTATATGTTTATTAGTCACTATATAAGTTACATCCCTTTGATTGCAAGGAACCAAGTCAGATTAACTCAAGAAAAAGTGTAAAGTAGTAAAAGGAAGACACTGGGGGTGGGGGCAGAGCTCGTGGTAGAGCACGTGCTTAGCATGAGCAAGTTCCGGGGTTCAATCCCCAGTATACCCATAAAAATAATAAAATACAAAAAAATAAAGCTTTTTTTAGAAAAAGAAATCCCATAGCTTTAGAGAATCAAAGGAGGAATTTGTCTTAAATAAATGACAAAGTAGTTAAAATTAACTTTTTTTTTTTTTAAAACTAAAAGTCTTCCCTTCTATCAAAATCATATTTTCCTTGAACTTGGATTCTGGCACAGTGCCTTAACTATTTTAGTTAATGTCAGACCTCAGGAAAAAAGTAACCAGGGCAGCTCTGGAGATTTCACGAACAGGCTTTTTGGGTCATTGCCACCAGGATGAGTCAGCCCCACCTGCTTTCCATCCTTGTGTCACTCTGCTCAACATTCAGATTCCTAGGGGAGAGTTGGACTAGGCCAGCTTGGACCACAGCCCACCCCCCAGTCGATTCTTCTCCTTGGTGAGCTGTCATGGCTCATAGTCCCATCAGGGCCACGTTGAATGGGAGGTGGAGAGTTACCCAAAAGAAAGCCAGGTTCTTGTGATAAGAATGGTGAAGAAATGCTGGGTGGGTCAAAACTAGAGCAGCCCATTACTGTCACCAAGTATATCAATGAAGATGATTTCAGTGGCAAGAAGCGATACCTAACAATATTGTGAAAAGTAGAGATTTCACTCGTCTCACCGTCTTACAAGAAGTCCAGAGGTTGGTGTTCCCAGAAAATACTCTACAAATACTTATGACAAGTAGATAGAGATCTGGAAAGATGGGAGGTGTGCCACACACAGGGGGAGTGAGAGCAGGTAGAAAGGACAGTGAGGGGATGGGATCAAACAGGAGAATTATTTCCACCGGGGGAGACATTCACACTCTGAAAGCCAGAGAAGAGGTAAAAACTGACGTTCCCTGTGGGTGAGACCCAAGTGGTAAAAGGGAGATGTCTTTTTTGGCAGTAGATGGATGGAGCCTAAGGCACAGGTGGAGGGTGACCTACTTGGAGGGAAAAGTACATATGGGCACTTTCCTGAGTGGTGTGGGGTGCATGACGCCCATCTCAATTTCTGATGTATGTGGACACATTATTCAACTACTCCAGCAGCCCAATCCTGATAATATGGCAATGGGAGATTTTAAAAAAAGGTTGATACCAAATGCCCTTCTATTTTGCTGCCATAGGCTTCCTCCCATCAGATGCAGTTCATTCCCAGCGATGCTGGTGAAACACTTCCCAGCACCATCCAGTGAGGGCATCTACGCGTCAGGTCCCTAATTCTAACGGCAGAGTCTGCCTTGGTCCCATGTATGTCCCTTTAGAGGGTAAGAATTTCATTCTGTGCCAATAGGTGGGAATTACTTCCAATTTATCGTGGAAGGGAATCTAAGTCATGGTTTCTCATGGCTGATGAGAGCTCATTGGCAATAGAAACTCAAATTCCAGGATTTGGTTTCATGGGATGTGACACTCCAAAGATATAATTTCTTCCAACCACTTTTATCTTATTGGATGTACATTTCAAAACCAAGTGCTCCAGAGACTACGGATCGAGGAAATCCAGGAAATGCTGCTTGATTTTCCCTGGCACAAAATTGCTGCAAACAATCTCTGATCTGGTTGAATCACTTCTTCTTCAACAAGTTCTCCTTGTCTGACTCCACAACTCAGTGACTATTTGCCCAGGATCCATCAGAGAAATGATAGCTCCAAACTGAGAGTTTGCCATGTGTCTAGCTAAGTTCTGAAAATAGAAAGTTGAATAGAACCTTGACCTTGTGGAATCTATATTTTAGCATTGGGGGGGGGGTCATAAACAAGATACAATGATACAATGTGGGGAAGTATAGAGGGAGGAGGAATTATTCCTTCCTGGGAAGATAGGAGAGGACTAACCGAGAAGGTAACATTTGATGGGCTTTGAGGACTGACTATGAAGGTGCCAGATGGAGGATGGAGGGGAGGGAGGAAGGCATGTTGGGCAGGGGCACCTGTGTGCGCAAAGGTGTGGTGGTGACAGCCTGTTTGGAGTGCTCAGAACACAGTGCTCACAAAGAGGAGTGGCTGGAAAGAGAGCTACAAAGGAGGAAGATGCAGATATTACAAAAGCTTTGAATGCCAACTAGAGAGATTAGCCTCTGTCTTCTTGGCAGTGAGGAGCCAACATGGGACGGAAGGAGAAGAAGATATGATCAGTTGTATTGGGACAGAAAGAGGCTCTGGCAGTAGCGTAGCGGGTGGCTGCTCCCTCTCCAGGAATGCTCCCTGGGTCTTCTCCATCTGGCTAGACCATGCATATTTAAAGATTCAGCTCAAGTGTCACCCCTTTAGAGAGCCTTGTCTGAGCTCCTCTGTTTAAAACACTGCGGAATCCCATGTAAACATGTCCCATAGCATGTAGAACATCCAATGGCACGTGTCTTTCCCTGACAGCCTGAGGGTCTGTGAGGGTTGGCCTCCTATTTTTGCATCTCTGTGTGGTCAGCATCGGGCACAGTCTGCAGCATCTCAAAGTTCCTCACTAAAAATGTTTGTCATTAAATGACTGGGAATAAGCATCCACTGCCTTTGTATTTTCCGAAGCTGGATATGCTTAATAAGTAGTATTGACTGAATGTTAGTCTTGGTGAGGTACTTTATGGTCTCGCTTAATTCTCATCCAAAACTATTAGCAGTAGTAACAATAACATTTCTTTTTCTCCTTCTTCTACCACTACTATTATACCACTACTGAAATGTCCCATATGGTTCTCACCATGTGCCAGACATAGATGTGATTTACGTGTATGAACTCATTTAATTCTCATGGAACCTTCTGGTGTAGGTGCTATCATCCCCCCACCCCTACCTTTTTTTTTTTTTTTTTTTTACAAATAAGGAAGTGGAGACAGAGAGTAATGAGGTAACTTTAGTCAGTGGTGAATTAGGATTTAGACCCAGGCAATCTGGCCCAAAGAGTCTGTGTGCTTTCCTTTGTTTAGATTATGTCCACACTGTAGGTCTAAAGAGGTTAGGGGGTTTTAGGTTGTTCAGTCATCAACGCCAGGATGGGGGACTAATCCCATGTCTGTCTGACTCCAAAGTCCTAAGCCTTCAGTATCCTGCTCTGTTTTACCTTAAACATGACTGTTCACCAGGGTTACTGCTAAGACACTCAGAAAATTGAATTTCTGTGGAATTAAACAAAGCAGGGGAGGGTGAAGTCTGATTCATGGAGGGGTTAGAAGCAGCCACATGTTGGGGAGGCTGGAGAAACTCAAGGTGGGTGGATTGAGTGTCTGTAAGAAACCGGGATTCAGAACCACTTTAGTCTATGAGGTTTCTAGCCTGACACCCTGTATCTGAAATCATGTTTGAAGATTTTCAAGCTGGAAAACATTGAACAGTTTGATAATTTTTTTTTTTTTTTGGTCACCTGTTGAAGCATTTAAGATCAGAAAATGATGTCCTCTTTATCTCCCTGAATCCTGGAAGATATTCTCTACTAGAGGGGCCTAAATATGGAAATCACTTTCTTTAGAAATCCCTTTGAGTCCAGACACAGGAGTCCACATTTCCTGGGATTTAGCTAATGATTAAATGTCTTCATTTCACCTTCTAGTTCCTTCCCTCTTTTCCAAGCAATTTAATCTTAACCATTCATGTATATTGTTTACTTAGTCATAGCAACGAGGCCATCTGATAGGCCAAGTAGCAACTAAATTTAGACGTGATATTGACAGTCTAGGTATGTTAGCCAAATTTTTGATATTCTACCATAAAGGTTTGACTGATCTCCATGGATTACCAATACACTTGAAATGATAGTATTGTAAATAAAAAAAGGTTTCCTTAGCATGTTAAACTGTGTTGTTTTGGCTTTCAAATACATTTGTAAGCTAATCTGGAGGGGTGAGAATGTAGCTCATTTTCCATTAAAGTAGTCTATGAAAAAATGGAAAGGAATTCCTTTGGAGGAAATGGACTTTTCAGGAGAAATGTGGATCTGGGAATTTCAATGTCAAACTTCCTTTTATTTTCCTGTTTAGGGAAACAAATACACAGTTGCTATAATTCCATTTTTAAAAACTGAACTTATAAAATGACAGTCTGTTGTAATGAAAATTTCATATATATGCATCCAAACTGTCACTCCCAGGTTTCCCTAAGATTTGATTATGTTGCACAATTTAAAATATGTGATCTTAAATGTAATACAAGTGCAAGAATATTTACAAGTTTAACATTAAATTTGTAAATGAATATATGACATTGGAAGAGTCTTACTGGTTTCTTTTTTAAGTCATCGAAGATTATTCAACCGTGTTTCAAATCTTCATAAATAGTATGTAAAAAAATTCATAAACCAAAAAACTTCAGGCAAATTACTTCCTGCTCTTGGTTTGAATTCTAGCTTGATCTCTCTTTAATTCATCAGGGCAAGCTCGTCCGTGCTACACAGGCTAATAGATGTCTTTCATATCCTGAATGTTTTGCTGGCCAAAGAAAATGCTCCCAGTTACCCTGTAGGAGATGAGGACATGACCCAGAGAAAAGGACATGACATTCTTTATTCCACATGTGCATTAAACTTTCAACATGGTGCTGATTAGGCATAGCAGCAGGTTTGCCACTTGCCTGCTGCAAATGTTCCCCAGTTTCTCATTATTGTAAGTAACTGCTAAATTCAAATACAACCTTTCATTCTAGATCTCACTCGAACCTATCTAGCCTGTAAGTTCATGGGAGCACAAAACAATATATAAGCTTTGGTAATGTAAAAATACTATGGAATAATCCCACATTTAAAGTGTAATAACATCTCCATTTATGTGAAATACCCAGAACAGGCAAATCCACAGAGACAGCAAGCAGAGGAGTGGTTGCCAGGGGTGGGGAATAAAGGTGGGGAGTGACTGCTTAATGGGTGGAAGATTTCCTTTTGAGGTAATGAAAATGGCTTGGAACCGGATAGTGGAGATGGCTGTGCAGCACTGTGAGGGCTAAATGCTACTGAGCTGTCTAGTTTACAATGGCTTATTTACGTTATGTGACTTTTACGTCAATTATAAAAGATGTGATAACATCAAGTTGTGAGGCTGGCAATGATGATGGGTGAGGAAAATGGGTGCTTTACAAGACGATTCAGGTCACATAACTATTTCTGTCTCTTCCCCAGCCCCTGTCTTTAAAAATGGCCAAGTAATTAGGCATCAGCCTAGGGAAGAGGAAGTAGCTACATGTGTGAGCTTTAAAGTGGGGTCCCTCTAGATGCTGGATGGCAGGGCCCTGAACCATTTCCTGGGATCCTTTCTTGCTTTGAAATTCCAGGAAATTAGCTCATCACACTTTCCTCTCCACTCCTGGGGCTCCTCCCAATCTTTGGTTCCAAGCTCCGAGTCTTGGAGGCCTGAGATGGTCATAGCTGGTTGAAATGCAAAACCAAGAGGCTTTAAGAGACTAGCTCCTTCCTGTCCTCAGGTGTCACTGTCACCATCTAATTAGCTCCTCCACTTAGAACTGATGATTTGGGGGCATCTATTTAGGTTTTTTAAAATTTTGTTTTTGTTTTTGCTTTTGTCTGTCTCTTTCTCTATGTCAGCCTCACAGTGGCATGGATGGATGCTCATATATATTCCTGAGTCCCTACTTTGGTCCAAACACTGAGCAAAGTGCTGGAGAAATAATGATGAAGCCAAACCAGGCCTGATCTCTGTGTTAATGAACAGACAGCCTTGTAGTAGAGGCAGAAGTTAACCTAAGAATCACACAGAAACCTAAAGCTGCAACTGTCACAAGTGTTTTGTTTTGTTTGTTTTGGTGGGGGGAGGTAACTAGGTTCATTTTATTTATTTATTATTATTTTTTAATGGTGGTACTTGAGATTGAACCCAGGGCCTCTTGTGCCTGCTAAGCATGCAGTCCACCACTTAGCTATACCCTCCCCCAGTTGTGACAAGTTCTTTGAGGACCAAGAGGCTCTGGAATAGGGAAACAAACTTGTCAGGGAGGTGAGACTAGGCTTCTCTGCAGAAGTAACACCTGAGTAAAGCTTGAAGGCTAAGTAGGAATTAATTAGGCAGAGGAGAAAAAAAGAGCATTCCAGGCAAATGGAACAGCTAGTGCAAAGGTCTAGTGCTGGGAGGGACATGAAGAGTATCTGAAACCAAAGGAGATGAGAGGGGCGTAGAAGTAGGAGAGGTGGACAGAGGTCAGGCCAAGAAGAGCCTTGCGGGCCAAGTCTAGCACTTTTGTCTTTATCATAAAAGTAATGGGAAGCTATTGAAGATTCTAAGATAGGAGGCAGTGATTTGATCGGATTTACATTCTGGAAAGGTCCTCTTCAGTGCAAGGAATGAAAAAGAAAGGGGAGCTCGCCTTGGTGCCTAAGGTCTGCTCTTAGCCTTAGTCCTCGCAGTCTGACAGAGTGATGGGGTGAAGCAAGACCGGCCAGTCAAATTGCCACACCCTGTTGTCCTCAAAGACTTGTCCATGGATGAGCATGTGACGGAAAGAATGATTCAGTCTGAATGACTACTGGGAATTTAACAGGAATTACCAGAAAAGATGCATGGGCTTTCTCTTTGGCCTTGAACTTGAGCACCCATGAGGATCTGATGCTGCTGTCTTGGCCACCATGAGGTGGAGAGGCTGATGCTACTAGGGGCCACTGAGTGGGACCTGAGTATGGGACCAAGCTGAGTCCTGAAGAGTTTTGGTATCTCGTCAAAGCACAGCTGAGGTTGTCCTTGCTTATGTGCTTTCCAGATCCATGAACCAATGCCTTCTTGATTCACTTTTGCCAAATCTCACCCAAAGAGTGAGAGGGTTGATGGGCAGTAGGGGAGCATGGAAGCAGCCTTCATCTGGGCTAGTCCATCTCCTGCATCAGGACTGTGGAAGAGAAGGGACTTGTTTCAACTACTCCAGCCAAGGAGAGAGGGCACCAGAAGAGGAGCAGGGGGGAAATGGCCCCCTGACCAGGGAAGATGTATTTTGGGGTATCTGGTTATCTAATCTGGTTAGGATAAGAAGTGTAAATTTACTCTTCTCTATGCTGAAAAAATTACTGTGTGGGTGCTGCTGTTTCTTGGTTTCCTGGTAAGGTTTATTTTGGAAGCTCAGGTCCACTATTGGCTGATCTGAGGGGGACAGAGAAGGACCCAGGGAACCAGAGAGGTCAGAATGCCCTGGAGCCTGGGCTGGGGGGTGATGGTGTGGGGCAGCCACGGAGGCCAAGCTTCAGCTCCAGGGAGATGTGACTGTCCTCTCCTATCCGTGATGGGGGCTCCTGCTAAGTACCTCCCAACCCTCCCTCCACAGCCAGCCAACTCAGAGCTCCAGCAAACTTCAGTTTTCAGAGCCAAAGCTGCCTGCCAAATCTGATGGTTACTGAGGCCCAAAGGTCCACACGCCTCAATCTCTTGTTCTCCCAGAGGAAGAATAATATCTGCAAGGGAGGAGGACGGTCAGAGGGCTGTCATTGCTTTGGTCTGTCTTTCAGGATGAAAGAGGCAGGACAGTCTGGTCCAGAGTTGGACAGGAAACAAGAATCCACAGGTTCAAGTTCTTGCTCTGCTAACCAATAAAGCAATGGTGAACTAGACCTCTTTGCTCAGTCTCCTCACTCTCCCATGAGAGCATTGGGTTCAGTGTTTTTAAATCAAATGTCATCTGTGTTATGATAGATAAATTCCTTTTAGAACTACTCAGAAATGAACCCCCTCTCAAGTTGGGGGGTGGAAATCGCCTGCTGATTAAGTCATGATGGGAGGCAGAGCTCCCCCACCCCTCTCAACTGGAGGGAGATAGCTTCTTTCTCTCTCTGACCCTACAAAGCATTTGACCTTGGATCTTTTCTCCTGAGGCTTTGAATCTGGACAGAGTGGTACCCAGGTAAGTGAGGGAGAAGTTGGGTTTGCTATAGCAGCAGGGGTGAATAGAGGCAGTGGCAGGTATCGGGGTCCTGGTGGCAGGTATGGTGGCACAGCTGGACAAGCACGTGGCTGCAGGGTCCCATTGCCCAGTCTCCCTTGCCTGCTGACTGCTCCCCAGGGCAGGTTTCCAACCTTCCTATTAAGTCTGTGAACCACCCAACAGAATCTACCCCTTAGGATTTTACGTAATTCCCTTGAGGATGCAAATAGTAATTATCATTGTGTCTGACCCATAGTAAGAGCTCAAAAACTCCTTGTTATTGCTTTCAGAAAGATGATGTAAGTTGCCTTGGAAAACGAGTCTTAGGATTAATCATGGCATTTGGGCTAAAAATGTTTTTACAATGATTGATTCTCTTTCTCTCTTCCTCACCCCCATTCATTTATACTCATACAAAGACATTTTACCTGCTTTCATAGTGCAGGAAAGGAAATATAAAATGTAGGACACCATCTGTGTCCTCAAGGAGCTAACAGTTTAGAGAGATATGACTTACATATATTGAACACTGTTAAAAAATGTCACTTATGTGCTGAATAAGTAGCATGTGCCATATGAAGATGTTTTGAAACATCTTCAAATACTAAACATGGAGAATGAAAAGAGAAGTCCCAGTATATTTCAAACCATCACTTTCAGTGATAATTCTTTCCAAGACAAATTAAAATCAGTAATAAAAATATTAATACATTTAAAAATACATTTGGAAATAAGTGTCCAATGTATCATGGATTAATAGGTAATGGAAAGTACAAGGTATTTACAACTGAATGATGGTGAAAATATAAAATATCGAAACTTTGGGGCTGTAGCATAAGCAGTATTTAAAAGACAGATTTAAATGAGTTTGGTGATTAACTCAAGAAGTTATAAAAATATCAAAGTAAACTCAAAGAGATGAGAAAGAAAATAAAGCCTGGGAATAGAAATGAAAACAAAACAAAAAAAGAGGTGGTAAAAAAATTAAAAGTGGACTCTGAAACATCAATAAAGTGGACAAATCTACAGCAAGACCAACCAAGAAAGAAAGAAAAAGTACACTGTGGGACAGCAAAAGGGGGCACACCCCTGGATATAAAAGAGGTCAAAATTACCACACGAAAACACTGTGGTTGATTTTATGCCAATGCATTTGAAAATGTATATTGTACCAAACACAGGTTTGGTTGCTGTATCTGTGTTATGACACATTTAAAATGCTATGCTGTTTTGATATGATATGATATGTTATGATATACCCACTGGTGTATGATGATAACCCTAACATCTCAGTGGCTTAAACACAACAGAAGTTTCTTTCTTGTTCATACTGCCGGGCCAGTGCAGGTGTGGGTGGGGCCTGCCTGATGCAGTGACTTAGGGATCCAGGCTGACTAGGGAGATACAACTCCTCCACACGTGCTTCCAGGGTCCTCACAGCTGGAGAATCCAGCGCTTGTAATCAAGAGCTTCTTTGTGTGCAGCTGGCTTGGCGATGGACTGCTCAGATTTCCCTTCAAGAGAGTACCTGCTGTGAGGGGTGAAGTTGGCTGAAAGTCTCCAGCTGCTGGCACCTTCCGGGTCTGCTGCTGTGGTTGAGCTGAGGGCAAGATCTCCCCGGGCAGCTTGCAGCTCAGCTGGGTTACTAGGGTCTAGCCATCTCTGCCCAGCATGGGACTCCCCTCACAGGAAATCTGCATTGGCCTTGGCTAAGACTTTCTCCAAGCTACAGCACTGTCATAGCTTCTTCCTACCCAGTCCCTCCTTACAGATCTCTCTCCTTGTTTCCCCCATGGGTGTCAGAACTGCAATGCAGCCTGAAAGGCTTTCCCTGCCTACTTTTGACCCCTCTCCCCTGTATCTTACAGGCATTACCCAGAATAAATCGCTTGCACTCTTTACACCTAACTCCCAGGAAGTCAGAACTCATAGAGACTCTAGGTCATATTTCACCTGTATTCACATTTTATTGGCCAAAGCTACTCATATCTGTGTGCCCATCTTCAAGGGAGTGAGAAGACTAACCTAGAAGGCAACTAAATGTTGGGGCATATTTGTAGTATCTATCACAACTATTGACTAAGCAGCTGTTAATCATCTCCGCCCCTGACTTTTGCCAGCAGAGCCCCACTTCTGTTCAGGTGTCTACCCTGCACTTCCTGTCATGACTCAGGGGCAGACTGTAACTTACCAGAGTCAGTTATAACCATCCTATTTTCCTTCCTAGAGGTTGGATCAGGAAGGGGCATGTGACCCAATCCTGGCCAATTAAAAGGGAGAGGAGGTGTTCTGGATGCTTCTGGGCTTTAAAAAGAGACATGAAACCGGGAAAGCCCCCTCTTTGTTGCTGAGTATTGTGTGTGGTTGAGCTCTTCAGAGCTGAGGCAGCCATCCTTCAGCTTGTCAATCAGGGAAGAAGAGAAAAACATAAATAAAACTCAGGCCGTTTGTGTAAGACACAAACTTTTTGTGGTGAGCCCTTTACGGAAGAAAAACCATGAAAACTGAGACTGACTGAGCTCCGTGTCTTCCTGCGTCTTGCTTTCTTTTTCTTGTCAGATCAGTTTCAGTCACACACCTCTTCTCTCTCCTCCACATCACATCAGTTCTTGTTCAAAGAATGAAAACAGCTAAATGGGATGATTCAACTGACACAGAGAAAGAAGCGAAAATTGACCAGTCAGGAAATGACTGCATTAATGATTTTCTGTTGACTCATTGCTTTTTAAAAACACCCAAATGCAGTTAGCTGTTGTCTACAAGATAAATTCCTAAGGGGGAAAAAAAACAAAAAAAAGACACTAGACTTACTCTTTCACTCCACGTTAGGTAGAGAACTGACATTTTTGGAGTACTTACTGTATGCATGACACTTTATTAGGAAATTTACATAGATTGTCTCATCAAATGATTTTGCATTGCCTTTTGAATAAAATTTTAACTTTTTCTGAAGCCCATCCTACCCAGTGTGATTTGGCCTTCCGCTTCAGCTAACCCCCTCCATCTCTGCTCCAGCCCTACCATCCTGACCTTTTTTGGTTTATGAAACATATCCAGCATGTTCCTACCTCAGGACTCTTGCACTTCCCATTTCCACTGCCTGGAATGCTCTTTCATTGGTCTTCATGTGTCTAATTTCTTCTCATCAATCAGACCTCAGCTAAAATACCCCTTTCTCAGAGGAGCCTTCCTTGGTCATCCAACCTAACATAGCACCTCTTTCTCTACCCTTAGTCACCTAGTCCAGTACCCTGATTTATTTTTTTCCCATTGCACTATAGTATCTGATATTATCTTTTATTTGATTTTAATCTGTCTCCTTTCATTAGATATTTCCTCTATGCCATGTTCACTGCTGTATCTAAAGCCTTTAGAAGAGTGGCCGGCACAAACGAGATGTTCAACAGTGTTTGTTGAAAGGACAGACAGATAGCACACTCTATAACCTTATAAGGCAGAGTACATCTTATTTACAAGGGTCAATGTCCTGCAGCCAAAGACCATCAGGAACGTTCTGGTTGTTGAACAAGTTGGGTTTATCGCTCATTGCAGTGGCAGAGAATGAACATCACGGGTAACTAACCACAAGGCATCTCAGTAACAGGGTGTCAGAAAAGGACTTAAAAGCTTTGGGTCCAAGTTAGGTGATTTTGGTTGGGGTTTAAGGAAGCGGTACTTTTCTAGATTGAATGTTGTTGGGAAGCATGGACAATTCTATGATGGAATATTCTTTTTTTGTTTAAACAAGGTTCTGGGGATGGAATCCAGGACCTCGTGCATGCTAAGCAGGCATGCTACCACTAAGCTATACCCCACCCATCGTGGGATATTCTAAATAAATCTCATCTACAAGGCAGGAGGACTGGAATGCTGCTAACACTATAACTGGTAAAAACGTAGCAGTCATTCATATTAGTCAGGATTGGGTGTTGTTTGGTGTTTTTGTGGTTTGCCAGCGACTTTGTTTTTGTCATATTCAGACAAGATTACTGAGTGGTCTTATTTTTGGTCTTACTTCCTCATAGTTATTGAGCTGCTGTCTCTGACATTGATGTTCTGTGAAACTGTCTTTAATAGGAAACCATGAAAACCTAGCTGTGAGTGTCAGGCCATTTTCTGGATGTCAGGGTCTGTTTTTCTCTTTCTTACAAGTCTCCTAGTGCTGGAGTCCAATGTCAGACAGTGAAGAAGTAAGCAAGAGTGTTGCTTTTGGCTGTTTGATAGTTTCCCCTTTTCTCCCTCACCAATTCTGTATTTGTACAGGGGTAGCCACTGAACCAAGATGGTGGAGGCCAAGGTAGAGAAGCAGTGCTTCTAGAAGTCAAACAACTCAAAAATGTCCTATTTGCCCAAGATTTAGTTACCATCTCAGCACATGCTCAGGTACAACTAATTTTCAAATGGGGCATGGTGAATCTTGAATAATAGGGCGACCCAGTCTTCACCATCACCTCAAAGATCATGTTCAACCATCCACCAGGGCCTTGGTTCTGGTTCAAGATTTTCTCTAAACACAGCTGGATGGGTTTAATAAAGTTTTTTAACCAGTATTCCAGTATCCTTTGGGCTCCCTGTATTCCTCTGTTAGCAGCCCTACTATATTCTAATTAATTTGTTTATAATCTGTCTACCTGGTTAGACTGTCTCCCTCATGCTTGAATCCCTGAAAGTTAATTTTAACAAAGGACTTGGCACAGGCTAGGCTCTCTATAAATATTAAATGGATTTAAAATGGAGATTTAATTTCTGGCATGAATTCATCTCACACAGCATTTATTGAGTCTGTCCTATGAGCCAGGAGGATATTTTGATAAATCAGATAGTCCTTACCTTCAGGGTATTAGCACTTACTTCTAATAGATTTAAGAAAAAGAAGAGCTGGCATTTATTTAGGATCAGGCACTGTGTTAGGCACTTTGCATGTATCTGAGTTATTATTGAGTTTTATAGGTAAAACAATGGATACAGTAGTGGATTCAGTAATTTTGCTCAAGTCACACAGCTATTAAGGGGCAGAGCAGGGATTTTAACTCAGGCAATCTGATTCCAGTAACACTTGCCCAACTATTAAGTTGAAAGGTGCCACGTAATTTCGCAGTTCTGTCGTTAAATCAGAGTTCAGGTTCTGGACCCAGGTTATCAAAATTACGGCAGATACTAACTTGAAGGTGGAGTAGGTTACTATGACCAACCTGGGGAAGCCCTTATGTTCATTACTAGCCAGTGTGGATGGGTGAACAGAGTGGCATTAGCTTTCTGCTAAAGCAGAAATGGATTTCGGTGTTGGCTTGTCTATTAATTATTGGGGGCCCACTCTGCTCAAAACAGGTGTTCCCTGCTACTTCCTCTCCTCCCTGCATTCTGGAGCTAGGAAGGGAAAGAGGAGAAAGAGAAGAAAAGGCAACGAGGATGTGGAGGGCGGGCGGGTGGGCATCTTATGTCGCTCCGCCTCACCCTCTTGCTCACACCGGCCACGCCCCTCAGCCTCGCCCTCTCCCCCAAACCCACTTTAAACTCCCGCCCCCTTTTAATGGCGACCAATGCCTGACCCAGGAGCCTGCAGGAGGCTGCGGATTGGCCGGCGCCCCAGTTGCCGAGGGAACGGGTGGGTCCGGTGGGGTCCCCGAGCAGGGCGGGGGCTAGGGGTATCCGCCGATTTCCGCCCCGGCCCGCCCTAGACTGCCGCGCCCAGGTCCACGCCCATCGTTGGCGGAGGGAGGGGGCCGTCCCCGCGCGCCCCCAGGACCCGCGGGCCCCCAGCTGGCCTCCTGTTCGGGGCGCACCGCCCTCCGCCTCCATCTCCGCCCCCGGGATCTGCGGCTGCCAGCTCTGGAGCGCGGCTTCCCCGGCCGGCGGTGCGATGGGCTGCGGGAACTCCACCGCCACCAGTGCTGGTGCGGGCCAAGGTGAGCGCGGCAGGCGGCTAGGGGCGCGGGGACGGCGATTCGGGGGCGGTAGGGAGCTCTACAGGGTGGGCTGCCTCTGAGGAAGAGGCCGAGAGAGAGGCTTCGAGAAGGATGCAGGGACTCGGGGCTGGGACAGCCTGCAGCCCCCTCTCCCTGTCCCCATTTTCCAGACTGAGTGGACCTCCCGGTTTTGGAAAGACCGAAAGCATGGCATTCCCCCTTCCCCCGCCGCGCAGAGACGGTCACGCCTGGACGAGGAGAGCCTGCAGGGCGATCCTGCGGAGGGATCGTGGGGATCCCTAGCGGCGGGGCTCCCCTGCAGCGGGTAGACCCTGCACCCGGTAGACCCTGCACCCTCCTGGGGAAGAGGGTTCCTAGTCGTGCCCAGCGTCGGTTCCCTCCTCTCCTACGCTCGCTCCTGCAGGCCTAGCCCCCAGCCCCTCGGAACCTAGAGGCTACACCTGGAAAAGTGCAGCAGAACAATTCAGGACTTTTTTTTGGAAGAGGGGTGCTAGCGAGGTTGAGAGGAACTGCAAACAGGGCTCCAAAGATTCACCCGAGTGTGGCTTGATGCTTAAGACCGCTGGGGTTCTTGTAGGGTTTCTCTGAGAAGCTGCAGTATTGAGGATGCTTTAGAATATGTGTGACAGATCTTTAACATTAGCAGTGATCCGTTGATATATTTTTCATTTTAAAAAATATTGAAACTTCTTTTTACACCACTTCATTTTTTTTTTTTTTGATTGGCAGGCGAAGTCTTCTAGATTCCCCCAGTCAGCCAGGCATTGTATCCAGTGACTTATTCCAAAACTCAACCCTTCTTTTTGACTCAGCTAGTGTCTACTGATTTTAAGAGTCTGGATCTGTTTTGAGTAGTATCTTCTGACCTATTTTAGTGTCTTTTGGATAAAGAACTCGTATCTCCTCCAATTGAGATCAATCAGATGCCACATCCCATCCCAACCAGCAAATGGGAACAGCGCTCTGATGCTGCAGTATTTCCTAGGCGGGTGTGGATGCCCTGTCAATGACTTTGTGACCTTGGGCCTGTCACTTCCCTTAACCCAGACCTTGAGGAAGATATGGTTTAAAATTCAAGCCTTTTTCATTTATTTATTTTAAAGTTTATTGTGATGTACACCTATGGGGTCAGATAAGGAGATCTGCTCATTTAATTGGCCAAGTCTGTTATTCCTCTTTGGCTGTCAGTGACCACACAGATAATATTTTAAGAGAAGGTGCAAAAACATGTGGGATTCTAGTCCTAGAGCTGTGAATGAACCCAGGTAGTGATTCATTGAAAACTTTCTCTTATAGGTAACCTTTACTATCTTGAATTAAATTCCCATCCTTGTGATAGGCAGAGAGCCACTGTGGAACAAGTCTCCAATTCCTGTAACAGTGACGTAGGTTAGTTAGCTTAGTTAGTGCCGTAGAGCAAGGACAAAATTCTAACTTGAGAGTGGCCAGAGAGCTCTGCATGGAAACCTGGAACAGAGTCAAGGCCACATCCTGCACCAGGAATTACAGTTGACCCTTGAACAACATGAGTTTGGACTGTGTGGGTCCACTTACACATGGATTTTTTTTTTTCAATACTAAATACTATGGACTACACAATCTTTGGTCATTTGAATCCAAGGCCATGAAACTGTGAATGTGGAGGGCTGATCAGAAGTTACTCTAGGATTTTCGACTCTGTGGCGGGTTGGCGCTCTTAACCCCAGCGTTGTTTAAGGGTCAAGTATATATCTCTCCACCTAACATTTACTGTGTCCCTGTGCCTTCCACTGCACATGCACCCTACTTTTAAAAAGGTTATGAACAATTATCCACATTACAAAAAAAAAAATCATAGGAAGGATTTGTTACCGATTTCCTTTAAAGTGGAGCTAGTTTAGTTCATTTACATATTTATTAATGAACTGCTTGTCAGGTTTGGGGAGAGATGGAGGAGTACCATTGCTAAACCAGAATGGTAAGGTGGCTCTGAAATGGTAATGTAAGAAAGTGAGAAAATACGATTCTCTTTACAAATATTTGGTTGACTTTTTTTCTCTAGATGCACACCCCTAATTATATAAAAGGAGATACAGTTATATTGAAAAAAAAAACAAACCTCTCAAAGTGCATGTCTTCTTGCTGAGGAGCCTCACTTTTGTTTATGAAGGACAGCTCCGTAAGAGCGTGCTGTTCTCTTCTCAAGCTCGCTCATAAAAATTACTTTATGTTCGGAGAAGAGCAAGATAGCAAGCACAGACTGTCAGACATGAAGGAGAAGAAAACAAACACTGAGTAGGGAGTTATTGCATCGCCTCTTTGGTGACTCTGCTCTTGTCTCTGAGTCTGGGAAGTCATTCCTTGAATGTTTCTCTGCTGGTGAGTCCTGCTGGCTAGCTTTGGGATTTGGTCAGTTATTTTCAAATTTTCTGTCAGCTGGTGGTAGGACTTCAGTTTCAGAAAGGAAATGCATCAGGAGGAGAGATGTAAGGTTAAGAAAAATAAGCCACAGTGTAAAGGTACTTCAATTTCTTTCAGTTGTGAACTTTGGCATCAGCATCAAATATGCTGCCACCTAAGCTGCAAACATATGTTGCTGTATCCAGGTGAAATGAAGTGTGTTAAATAGAGGTTGTCCCCATCCTCCAGGTAAATTTCATGCGCAGCTTCTGAAGTGTCCCAGGAGTCCTATAATTCAGTAGTCCTATTTAAGCATTTCAGAAAAAAAGGGAGAGAGTCGGTGGGAAGGGTGCTGAACTAGAGCCTGAAGAGTGAGGCTCGAGCTTGACATTGGCCCTGTGCTGGTTTTGTTACCATTTCACTTTGAGCTACAGAGTAAAAGCACACTGTGCTGTAATTGTTATGCAGTAGTAGTAGTGTTATGCAGCAATATTACCATGTTGAAGGTGAAATGATTTTCCCGGAATATTTTTCTATAAGAACACAGGAAATCCACTTTCAAAGGATACATTATCACATTATAAAATGCCCTCCAACCTGACATCTCTATTATAAGCCCTGTTTTACTCCCTAAGTAATTCAGGTAAAACCAGAAAACTGTTTCTCTTTTCCCTGAGCTGTCTGCACAACTGCCTTTCTTGGCTTATGTCTGGTGAAATTGGTTTATGTGACAAATTGGTATTTAGTAGTGTACTTGAGTAAATTTGATTCTGTATGTCCAATGTGTGGAGAAGCTAAAATGCAGTAAAATAGTCAAATGGCCAGAAGGAATCAGATCATTCAGGCCCTGGAAATTCAGGTTAGATTTCCTTTACAGTAGATTTCTAACTGTAAGCTTATACACAGTCCACCTCTATGTGCAAAGCTTTGTACTCAGGTATAATAGGAACTTTTAGGGCAGGGGTAGGGGCAGCCAGCAATGGATGACTGTGGAATGAAATCAAACTTTCCTGCTCTTGAGAAGTTGATTGTCTAAGGCAGGAAGATGAACCAGGTGAGAACCACTGCAAAGCAAATTGGAGTAGACTGTGCACTGAACGTCCAGTGCCCAGGAGGTGTTGAATAAGATGCTAGTTTAATCAGAGAGGTCTTTGGGGGAGGAGCTGAGCCATCAGTGTAGATGGGATCATGAGAACCATTTCGACTACACAAGCGCTCTCCCCGTTTTAATGCTTTAGTAAGGTCACTCTCTCAATGTAGAAATTTGATTTTTCCAACCTAGAACTGTAGTCGGAGGACTTCTTGTATTTTCCATTCAGTGAAGACTCAGTGAACTCTTCCTGCATAGTGTAGAGTCTAGACCCTAAACTATAGAGAAATATCTGCATGAAAAGAGTCTGTTTTTAAAGGATTGCATTTACTGTAGGGCAAGGGGCATTTGCTTTCTTTGGGTTTCTCTCTGCTCCCCATCCCCACCTCTCTCTCTCTCTCTCTCTGCAATCAGGTTCTCTATCCCCTTGTTTTTCCTTGAATATATTCCTAATTAGGCAGAGAAGTGAGCACTGCTGCATTTGAGCTGATGGTCCACAACATGCAGTCATACCCTGCATACGGTCGTATGTGTAGACTGTTAAGTGAGTCTGTAATGTAAACCAGAAAATCCCTTCAAAGTTTAGATGGTTCCAGATACCTAAACGAGCCTATTTCAGTGCAGGCTAAGGCGGTAGAAATTATTTGCAGCAGCAGGGTCATTTCAGAAGGATTCTGCTCTTGGTAGTTGAGTGAGTTGGTTAGCTGTAGGTTTTCTACCAGAGATACGTAACTGGCAGCTATCTGACCATAACTTTGTGTGCAGTTTATTATTCGAATGTTTCTATAATCGTTCTTCTGGTGATTCACATAATAGTCTGAGGTGGCGAGAAGGAGGAATTTAACAATTACTTATCTTATTTTATCAGTGTACCTGGGGAGGCACTGTAGTTCTTTTGCGTCTAATTATTTAGGTTAGTTATCTCCTTATCCTCAATTAGATAATTGCATTCTCTTCTTTTGACGTAGCTGTATGGTCTGGCCTTAATCTACATCTGTAAGTGGTAGCACTGAAATTGTGCCACTGTGCTCAGCTCCAGGTCACGTGGGGGGAAATAATATAAACTAGTTCTTTGATATCAGCAACATTTTATACCTTGTGCTACTTCCCCCAAGCTCACTAAGGCCTCAGCCCCACAATCTTCTCTATTCTTTAAATATGTTCAACTCATTTTTTTTTTTCTATTTGTTTGGACACTCTTTGCTGGAGAGCCAATATTTTGTTCTCCTTCCCCAAACGTAGACCTCGTGAGAGCCTCACGCATCTTGTTCTCAGCTGGACCCTCAGCCTCTAGACTGTATCCAAACTTGCAATGGAATTTTTTGGGTGTTAAAGTTTTTTTGTTGAATGAATAAATATATTGGGGAAGCAAAGAAGATAGAAAATTAAGTCCTAAATTGTGTGAGCACACTGTGACAGATGTAGCACTGGAGAGAATGAAATAAAACCTTAAGCAGTCAAGGAAGCCTGCTCGAAAGAAGTGGGACTCAATTTGACGTTGAAGAATAGGTAAGATTTGGATAAGCAGAGAGCAGAAGGGAGGGCATTTTTTGTGCTGTGTGAAAACACAGGGCCAGTGTATTTCAGGGTAGTGACCAGTCTCTGACTGGGTTAGTAGTTCATGTTGGTTGCAGTGTGTTGGAAGTGAGAATGGTTAGGGTGGGCGCGAGGAGGACGGAGAGGAGGAGAGCCTCAGAACTGAGAGAAGGCTCTGGAGCCAGAAGGCCCCAGTTGGAATCCTGCCTTCTTATCAACTGTGTGACCTTGGGCAACTTGCTTAAACTGTACCTTAGTTTCCTCAACTGTAAAATGGGAGAGTAATTATAGAACCTACTCAAGGTTAAATGAGCTAATACATGGAAAGTGCTTAGAACAGTGCCCCATATAAGTACTTTATATGCTATTTATATTATTAATATAGGGAAAGACATTCATGGCTGATGAAGAAGGAAAGACCCAGCGGATAGAGTGACATAATTTAAAGCTGCTGTCAGGAGTCAGTGACGTGAGAGGGTCATCAGTGAGTGGTGGGGGTGTTGATGTCAGGGACCCCCGGAGGCCAGCCTGGCTGAGGATGGACCGCATGTGACAGAGGAAGGGGGAGGGAGAAGTGAAAATGAACTCAAACTGTTCGAGCGAGGGTGACTGGCAAGGGATGCTGCTTCCTCTAAAGGGAAGGCGGGAGGGCGCCAGTGGTCCTTCCACTCTTGGATATACCATGTCTGACGTGATGTCAATGGCACCTCTGCTCAGACAGTTCCCACTGATGCAACAGAATCATGAGATTCGCTTGCTCCCAAGAGTTGATGTGAATGGTTTGTAAAGGTGACCCAAGTTCTGCCATGAGCTACTTACAGCTCAATCAAGACATGGCTTAAATTATAGCAGGTAAATGTCAATGTGTTAGCTTAGGCCTCTGTTTATTAATTTTTACCAGCCTAGACTGTAGCTGCTCAGCAAGGACAACCTGTAAGCAAAGAGCTTCCATGTTCATTAATGAATCATTTTATTGGTGACAACATGGATGGACCTAGAGGATGTTATGCTAAGTGAAACAAGTCAGACAGAAAAAGACAAATACTGTGTGTCATCACTTGTGTGTGGAAATAGTAAAGCCTTTGTTGTACACCTGAGATTAATACTGTAGGTCAAGTATACTTTAAACATTTTATATTTCTAGGACACCTTGACCTGAATGTTTTTCTCCATGACTGAAGAAATGACTTATGAATCTGTATTTCTTATCAGCTTATTGAAAAATAAACGTCACTTCATATGAACTCAAGAGCTGTTGTTCTACTTCTTTCGGCCAAGTTGAGGCTATGACATAGTTTTAGAACTATTACGGGTCAGAGGAGACATAGCAAGCTGCACAATTAAAGGGAATTTTGTTTATTTTTCTGTAGTTATGTTTTTACAGTTCTCAGTGAGACGTTCTTCTTTTATAAAAGAAATAAAGAGTAAAACGTTCCTACATATTTGTATTATTTCCCATAAGAGTCATAATCATTTATGTTTCTGATCATTTATGCTGAAAGAATGATTTGTAAATCTTTAGTACCGTTTAGAAATTCTTCATGGATGTAGTTTTTTTGGTGTGTATTTTAAATTATCAGTCTGAACAAAGAGATGCAATTTAATATGTGATTTAGCAATTCATTTACTTGTGAATATTCTAATATGTCACATAAACTATCAAATGCATAGGTTATAGTGATGAAAAAGGCATTAATAGACTATGTTTTCAAGTGTAAAAATGTATGTGACCTTTCTTTTAAAAGAGAAATACTTTGTTTATATTAGAATTTGGCATGTGTGAGGAAACCCATAACAATAAATACAGGATTGTGAACAATGTTGAAAACATACTGGGCGGTGCAGCTCAATCTTTTTAAGTTATCAGACTGATGAGATGGTGAAGAAACGTCTGTCTATAGGAACCGAGGTGTTATGTGTATCTACTTAGCACAGCTGATCTGACGTGCGTTGCAGCTGCCTCGCTTCATCATTCACTAGGAACAAACTTCTGTCTGTGGCGTGTATGATATGTCATATTGAATTTAATTCTCCCCAATTATTAATTTTGCTGTGCATTACTTTTCAAAAGAGAGTTTCTGGTTTTGAAGGGGTGGAGGAGGACAGGGATAAGCAGGTGTAGTGGGTTGAAGGGTGGCCTCTCAAAAGATGTGTTCGTGTCCTAATCCCTGGGACGTGGGAATGTTCTCCTGTTTGGAAAGAAGGTCTCTGCAGATATGATGAAGTTAAGGATGCCGAGGTGAGGAAATCATCCTAGATTATCTGGGTAGGCCCTAAATCCAATGATAAGTGTCCTTATAAGAGACAGACGAGGAGAAGACAGAGATACAGAGGTGATGTGAGGACAGAGGCAGAACAGAGAAGCAGCCAGGAATGCCAGGGCCTGTTCACTGCCCCCAGATGCTAAGAGAGGCCTGGGGTGGATTCTTCCCTGGAGCCTCCACAGGGAGTTTGGACCGACTGACCCCTTGACTTTGTACCTCTGGCCTCCAGAACTCCGAGAGCACGTATTTCTGTTATTTAAGCCACTCAGTTGTGGTGGTTTGTTCCAGCAGCCCTACGAAACTGATACAGAAGGCTTTTCTGCACTTGTTTGGGAATGGGATAAAATTAGAAAATAAGAAAATACAGTTTAAAAAACTATACTTGGAATATAAATAATTATTTGTTGAAGCAGATACAGCACGGTTCAATCTTGGTGTGATTTGTGAAGGATTTCAGAGCCTCAGTTACTTATCAGAGCACCAGATGTTTATAAAACGTGGAGAAACATTCTGAGAGGTGTCTTCCCTCCGGACACCATCGACTTCCCCAGTTCTCTGACACTAACTGGTGTCCTGCGATGCAGGTCAGTCCTGACTGCCGCCTGGAGCTAGCGTCAGTCACCGCGGGTTTGAGGGCTCAGCCCCTCAGATGCTCTCACCTCAGACACCAGGAGCTAGTACTGGGTCCCCAGGTTACCTGCACTTCTGTCTGCCTTGGCAACAAATTTGGGGGTTCCTACAGCCCTCCTCATGTTTGATAATTTGCTAGAATGAGTCACAGGAATCAGGAAGGCACTTTGCTTACTGGTTTAAACAGCAGTTTATTGTAAAGGACACAGGTGAATCACCAGACAGAGAGGAATTAGGGCGATGGTAAGGCTCCCAAGCGCAGGAGTCTCTGTCCCCATGGAGCTGGAGTGCGCCCCCTCCTGGCGCTTGGGCGTGTTCGCCAACCTAGAAGCTCTGAACCCCATCATTTTAGGAGGCTTTATTACATAGACAGGGTTGATTAAATCATGGGCCATTGGTGATGATCTCTGTCACCAGCTCCTCTTTCTTATGGGAGGACAAGGAATGGGGCTGAAAGTTCCAAGCTTGTAATCAGACTGGGCTTTTCTGGCCACCAGCCCCCATCCTGAAGCTGTCTAGGGTCCTGCCAGGAGTCTCCTCTTTAGAATGAAGGAGGCTCCCGTCTCCCTTATCACTCAGGAAATCCCAAGGGTTCTAGAAACTGTGCCAGGAACAGGGAACACAGACCAAATATCTTCTGTGATTCCACAATATCAGATTAAGTTTTTAAATGTTTGAATAAATTGGGTTTGCTATGCATTTTTAAGTGACTGAGACTTTTGACTTCAGGACTCATAAATAAAAATTTTTAAATCTTTAGACAAAAGTAAAAGGTGTACACAATCATGGGGAAACGAAGTGACACTGAACCACCACCAGTCTTTAAGTGTTAAAGAAACAGTTACACTCAGAAAGAGATGTTCTTCCTTACATTCCCGAACCATTTACCGTGACTTTTTGTCCCTGGAACTCTATGTGTTACTTTTCTGAGAGCAGACCTTCCCTCCTTCCCTTCTGTTTTTAGGACGATATTTAAAATTACAATTATCATTAATAAAATTTTGGAAAATAGTTGTAAAATCTCGATGCACAAAAATTCCAATGGTCTTTATAGTTTGTGGTGCTTTTATTCCATAAGAACCATTGTTACCTTCCTTCCATCACTGTTCCTCCTGAGGCCCTTATATTAATGCACCAAGGCTGTATTTAAACAGTAAAGAGTCCTTTTGGCTAGAAATGAAGTGGTACTAAAAGGGATAAAAGCTCTATCCCAGGGGCCTAGAAAGAAGCTGATACACTAGTATAAATATTTGTTTAATAAGTGCTGAATCTCATGAACCATCAACACAATTTAAAGCAAATGGGATTTTGCCACTCTGAATAGTTCTAGTCAAAGTATTTTTTTGCATAAATTATCAAGAGTAGAGTTCTCCATCTGGTTAGTTTTCATCAATATATAGGTGAAGTGTGATTAAAATATTGTAGTGAGGGTAGTAATATTTTTTCTTTTAGTTCTAATGATTTTATGATTTTGTACTTCTGCAAAATAAAGAGCTATTTCACATTTTATACACCTAGATATTCTGATAGTTTTGCCCAGGATTTCAACAATTGTAATTTTTTTTCTTTTTCTCTGAGAAGTTCTGTGTTGGGGAGTCATGTTCTACCTGCCCTGGTTATAAGCTTATCATGAATCCCATGCTACCTTGCTTCTAAGATGCACATTTTCTTCCCTTTTAAAAAAATGAAGCGCTTCTGACTTCTTGCCCTGCCTCACCTTTGCAGTTATTAAATAGACGGTGCCCTTTAAATGAGGGACATTTGGGAACAGAAGAAATGATCTGCTGACTTCCTTTTGCAAGGTAACGCCAGGCATCTGTCTGCCTTGGGCCTGCTAGGATGTTAGATGGTGAACCCAGCAGGGAAGAGGCCCCGAGGGTGCCAGGAGCCTGGTGCAATCAAGGTGAAGTGGGTGGAGGGTTCCTGGTAGCTGTTCAAATAAATGCTTGTGGTTACCAGGGGAAACGGGGGAAGGGAGTGATAAATTGGGAGTGTGGGATTGCCGCATACGAACTACTATGTACAGAACAGATAAACAAGGTCCTACACCTGTATAACACAGGGAACCATATCCAGTGGCTTGCAGTAACCTGTAATGAAGAATATACATCTGTATATGCATAACTGAATCACTATGCTGTACACCAGAAACTAATACAGCATTGTAAATCAACTATATACTTCAATTAAAAAAATGGGAAAAAATTTCTTCCCTAATTGAAAAGCAAAAAATAAAATAAGTACTGAGGAGACTAGGTGTGGTTGTTTTGAAATGAATTTCACACATGTTTCCTGTGCTTTGTCTTCTCAGCTGCCTTTGTCAGGCCAAGTTTAGAAACTGAAGCGGAGTGATTTACTGACAGTTTAACCACATACTGAAACAGGAATTTTACTTGGGTCTTCTGCCTCCCAGTTCCACTCTGTTCTACCACCCTGCTGCCATCCCTGAGATGCAGTGGGATGCCCTCCCTGTGGGTGGTGCTGGGTGGCCCTTCATCTCTCAGTGCTGAGCACTGTGGTCCTCAAATTATGATCGCTTTCTTTGTAAGACTTCACAGAAATCAGTGTCCTGCTCCTCTGCTCTCCCCTCCCCTGTCCATGACAACCCTCCCAAACATTCCTCATCTTTCTCCATGAAAATGAAAATAAGAAAATGAGGAGATTATTTTCTTTCTAAACGTTCTTCCAGTTTCTCATGCTTGTTTTAACTCGGAAATACAGTGTTCATTTTTACGGTTTTTGGTGGCACTAATCCTTTGTTTATTTTTTCCTATCAAAAGACTCCACTGTTGTTATGTTAAGATTTTTTTTTTTTTAAATTTTAGGATTTTTTTTTTTGGCTTTATCTCAGATTCCAAAGCGATTTTTACTTAAATAACTTTAATGATAGTTGTAGAGCAGGAATGTTCCTCTTTCCTGAGTAGAGAAGCTAAGTTTATTACCAAGTTCAGGTTTGGTCAAAGCCTTCAAAGAATTTGTTCGAGGCATAGCCTTGATTACCTTTATGCTCTGCTTTGAGTTTGCAGTGTCACAGATCCTATGTTAATATCACTGGGGCATAGTTCTGACAATTTTGGCAGTACCCTCTTCCGCAGACTTACTTGCTTACATTGTAGCACATTTTCCTTTATTTTCACATCTCTGTGACTTCGGCAGAAGCTATTTTAATTCCCATTTCATAGATATGAAAATTGAGATTATGGAATATGTGACTGCTAATAACAACTTACTGAGCTATTTTTATGTGCCAGACTTTGTGCTATTTACATTTTTTGGTAAAATTTATTATTATTTTTTTTACTGAGGTGTAATTGACATATAGCATTATACTGGTGTCAGATGTACAATGTAATGATTCTGTATTTGTCCACATAGTGAAATGATCACCACAGTAAGTCTAGCTACCATCTGTCAGCCCATAGAACTAACTTTTATGATTATACTCTCTTGGCAACTTTCAAGTATGTTCTACAATATTCCTGACTGTAGTCACCGTGCTGTACGTGACATCCCCATGGCTTATTTATTTTGTAACTGGACGTTTGTACCTCTTGACCCTCTTCACTTTGTTTCGCCCACTTCCCAACTCCCTTCCCCTCTGACAACCAGCATACCTTTCTCTATACCTATGATTTTTGTTTTAATTTTTTTGCCACTTGTTTTGTTTTTTAGATTCCCCATATAAGTGAAATCACACGGTATTTGTCCTTCTCTGTCTGACTTATTTCACTTAGCATAATTCTCTCAAGGTCCACCCATGTTGTTGCAAATGGCAAGATTTCACTCTTTTATGGCTGAGTAGAATGCCATTCTATTATCCTATCCTCTTATATCTGCCTATCTATTATAGATATATAACTCACATCTTTATTCATTCATCCATCGATGGAAACTTAGGTTGTTTCCAATCTTGGCTACTGTGAATAATGCTGCGATGAACATAGGTGTGTAACGTCAAAATAGTATTTGTGTTTTCTTTGGATAAATACCCAGGAATGGAATTGCTAGATTATTAGTAGTTCTATTTTTAATTTTTTGGGGAACTTCCATACCGGTCCGTACTGTTTTCCATAGTGGCTGCACCAGTTTACATTCCCACCAACAATAAACATGTGTCTCCTTTCCTCCACGTCACTTGCCAACGCTTGTTATTTGTTCTTTTTGATAATAACCATTCTAACTGAAGTAAGTTGCTATCTCACTGTGGTTTTGATTTGCATTTTTCTTTTTTTTTAATATGAATTTAAAAAATTTTTTGGTTTATTTTGGGGGGGGTGGTAATTAAGTTTATTTACTCATTTATTTTTAGAGGAGGTGCTGGGGATTGAACCCAGGACCTTGTGCATACTAAGCATGCCCTTTACCACTTGAGCTATACCCTCTCCCTTGATTTGCATTTTTTGATGATTAGTGATGTTGAGCATCTTTTCATATACCTATTGGCCATTTGTATGTCTTCTTTGGAAAAATGTCTATTTGGAAATGTCTGTTTTCTTTGGAAAAATGTCCATTGTCCATTTAAAAATCAGATTGGTTTTTCTTTTGCTGTTGAGATTTATGCATTCTTTATATTTAGGATTTAACCCCTTATCAGATATGATTTACAAATATTTTCTCTTTTAATTTTGTTGATGGGTTTCCTTTGCTGTGCAGAAGCTTTTTAGTTTGATGTAGTCCTATTTGTTTATTTTTGCTTTTGGAATCGGATCCAAAAATCCATTGCCAAGACTGATGTCAGATAGCTTATTGCCTGTTTTCTTCTAGGAGTTTTGTGGTTTCAGATCTTACATTCAAGTCTTTAATCCATTTTGAGTTAATTTCTGTGTATGATTTTAAGATAGTGGTCTAGTTTCATTCTTTTGCATGAAGCCGTCCAGTTTTCCCAACACCATTTATTGAAGAGACTGTCCTTTCCCCTTTGTATATCCTCCCTCCTTTGTCATAAGTTAATGGACCATATATGTAGTGGGTATGTTTCTGGGTTCTCTATTCTGTCCTATTGATGTGTCTGTTCATGTTTTGCCAGTAGCATACTGCTTTGATTGCTATAACTGTGTCATCTAGTTTGCAATCAGGGAGCATGAGTCCTCCAGATTTGTTCTTTCTCAAGATTGCTTTGGTGATTCAGGGTCTATTGTGGTTCCATAGAAATTTTAGGGTCATTTGTTCTATTTCTGTGAAAAATGTCATTGGTATTTTGATAGGGATAGACATCTTTTAAAAACCTTGACAATAACCTTTGAGAAGGTGCTCTTATTTCCCTCATTTGACACCAGAGGGCAGTGAGGTTGTAAGACTTTAAAGGATACCTAATGCCATGGAGCTGATCAAGTTGGAACCCAGTTCTGTGTTGTTGAGGTAAGGATAGTAGAGGGAGGAAGTGGAGATGGGCCTGTGTTGTGGGCATAGGATCTGGGATAAGTGATTTGGAATGGGATCCAAAAGAGACGGGTTGTTTTTGGTGAGTGGGAAGCAGAAATGAGAGGGTTCAGTAGCACAGAGGAGCAGAGTTAGAAAGTTACGTAACTCCTTATGGAGCTGGGCTGGCGTCCTTAAGACTTCCTGATTCATTGAGGACATCTTTTCCGTTTTGTCTTGTGACTTTACTTTGTGGTTAGTACGTAGGGTGATTTATACCAGCTTAGAAGGTGTGTGGCTTAGAAAATATTTCTCAAATCTGTCTGTTAATTTATCTGTGAAATGAGGAGATTAAATTGGATGGCCTATAATACCCCTTTCAGAATCAACACCTTATAATGTATAGGAATTGTTGAAAATGAGCAGAATAAATTTGCCTAAACCTAACATTTGGATTTCATGGTTTTCCTGCTCTCCTTTTCTTCTTTTGAAATGATCTTTCAAAAAATCATATTCTCAACTCAGCTCTTCTAGAATATTATTTTTGTTGGGTATTGGGCTTAAAATTTTTGTATCGATACTATCAAGATAATGAAAAGCTATCTTTTCTTTTCCCCCTTAGGCCCTGCAGGAGCAGCTAAAGATGTGTAAGTACTTAATAAAATGATTTTTAAAATTCTTTATGAGAAAGACACTGTTTTCATGGTTATGACCTTTAGATTATATGTCGGTTTGGCTGAAAATACATAGAAATACTTTCTGTACTGTGTACAAATCACGATCATCGTTTGGTTTATACCTGAAGTGCTATTTGACGAACGGGACTATTTGTGACTTTTCATTTTAGCCTTTCAGTTTCCTTAGCACTTTAAGAAAGGGAAGTGCTTAATTGTGTTTCTGTCCCACCTTTTATAGAGGTTTCTTCTAATTGAAAGCAAGCGATTATGGGAGAATTAAGCATCTAGCTCCTTTGAACATGCAACATCTTAGACATAGCCCACAGGGAGAGACGGGAGCCAAGCATTTACCAAAAAGTACACTGAATTGCTTTAAAGTTGATAATGAGGTACTTGAGGAAACATATATGACCACTCAAGGTAGCCCATATTGAGTTGGACTTTAGACCATCGGACACTTAATAAAGGGGCATCTCCCTCTGAGAGGTTTCTGGAGCAAAGGAACCCTTTCAGCGTTTCCATCATGCCCCTTTCTCGCATCTTCCTACCTCGAATCTGGATGTAATAAGGACATGGCAGTCATTCACTATGTAAGATTGTTTGTGGACACACCAGGAGAGTGGGCTCAACCTCCGTCCCACCCACCCCAGTCAGTGTGGATGTCAAGACTGATGGTGCCACACACGCACCACAAGGGCATGAAAGCTGTATTACTCATGTAATGAGGCTTCCTGGGGAGAGCAGGGTGGGGTCCCAAACTGGTGCCTTCAGTTTGAGTGAAGGAAGGGGGTGAGCGCCTTGGTTTTTATTGCAGTGGGGGAGTGGGGCTGGGGCGAGGGCTCCTGTGCGTGGCCAGAGGTGTGCCTGCTCTGTCTTCCCCACCAGACAAAGGTGGGACTTCCCGGCTTTCTCATCAGCTTGCACAGGTGTGGGACAAGAGAAGGAGTGGGGGACTTGAAAGCTGTCATGCTCAAAAATAGAGTCAGGCTTTTTCTTATTACAAAGAGGAATCCAGAGAGATTAGAATAGGGTTGTAAAATTTGGGGGGGAATTAAATAAACGTTTTATATGGGACTTTAGGTACAAAGGAAGCAGTAGAGATTGCTTCAATCTCCTGGTTGCAGTGTTCGAGTTTGTTACAGTGTGTTCAGTGTCTTCACCTGTGCCTGTTACTGCAGTCTCTTGGTCTCTCCTTACAGTCTCCCTTCCATTTCTGTATGTTGTTGCAAGGTTAATTTCTCGCCCTTTTAGAACAGCTGCTTCAAACCTTTGATTATTCTCCAATGCCCACTGGATTGAGCCCAGAATCCTTAGGGAACAGGGGGGCCATTTATATTTCAGCTGCACGAGGTGGAAGGAAAACACTGCAGTCAGGGAGTGAACGAGGCCAAGGGTGGAGAGGTGAGAGGTAAGCTGATGGCCTGCTCTGCGAGCCCACCCTCTGGGGCTCAAGCTGGCCTCATGCTTTCTGGCTCAGCTCCTTGTGTGTGTGTGTGGTTTTTTTTTTTTTTTTTTTTTTTTTTTGCTTGTTTATTTTGTTTTGTTTTGTTTTGCAATTCCCTCTGCCTGGAATGGCACTTTCCCCAATTCTGTAAAAATTCTATCTATTCTCCTGGGTTTATATTTTATCCTTTATGAGAACTTCCTGGATCTCTACTGGATAGGGTGTCTCTCTCTTCTGGACTTTTACAGCAGTTTGGACCTCACTTGTGATACATCATATGGGGCTTATGGTCTAGTTATTTATCGACTTGTCTTCTCCCCCCTGGGAACTGAGAGACATTGCCACTAGTTATATGTGTCGTGCTTTGGACATAGTGTTTAACCAATGAATTCCATCATTTTTCTTTAAGGAGAGGTTGATTTCGTGACTTCGCCTTTCTTTTGGAGGGATGGGGGTGTCTAAGAAGATTTAGTGATGCCTTTGTGGACGTTGTGCCAACAGCATTAACTACCCGAGGATGTGAGAGGGCACTTAACTCTTTTTAAAATCCTGAATTCTCTAGATTTAAACTTGCTGTGACTATGTATACCTTACAGGTTTTATAACTGAAAAAATATAACTTGACTCAGTAAATGACCCTTTTAAAAATATAGTAAATTTAATTGGAAAAAGTTAAAGAATATTATAGTATTACTTTTTCTTGAACAAAAGGTATCTTAAAACACTTCTTTGTTTTTTTTTTTTAAAGCAGAAGTTATAGACTTATAAATCTTGACCATAACATTAGGGGGTGCCAGTGAATGAAGGGAGAGCTAAGAAATTAAGGTAATTTAAACTTTTATTTTGAAGATTTAATTAAAAATAAAATCTAAGGAGACTGATCCTGAATCAAAAGAAGTGGCCAAACTCAAGTAATGGGTGGTAAGGGTACAGAACTTCAAATAGGGCAACCACCATATTATACAGACCACAAAAAAGTCTTTTGGGGGAATTCTGATTTTTTTTTTTTTTTAGAAGTCAGAAATACTATAATTACTTCCTTAGTACATAATAAAAATCAGTTGTCTAGGGAAGGTTTGGGATTTTTAACTGTATCTCCCTTTTCCTATTTATTTGCCTATTTTTTATAGGCAAGAAGCCACGATATAAAAACAAGTAAAATGATATTTCTGCCCCAAAGTAGATCAGTGTCTACTGAGGTCTAAAGTACAGTGTGAGAATTGCTCATTGTTAAAATAGTCACAATTTAATGCTAGTCTGGGTCTTAAGGGGGGCACAGGAGTGTGTGTGGGGAGTGGAAGAGAGGCAGCCCAGGGCGGGAGAAGGAGCGTGAGAAGAGGCAGAAGAGAGCCTTACTCTTCTGGGAAGAGCCGGCAGAGGTGACAGGTGAGGCTGATGGGCTGGAGCCAGCTTGTGAAGGACCTTTGGTGCCAGGCCAGTAACCGTACTTGGTTTTTATGCGCATCCAAGAGCCATTAGAAATTTTCAGGTGGGGAATTACATGACCATGTTTGAACTTCAGGGCAGTGACCCCCAAAGCAGTGGGATGTGTGAGATGGGGCTGAGGCCACGAGAGGGGCAGACAGCAGACAGTACCCGGGAGAGGAGCGGAGCTGATGCATTCAGGGAGCATTTGGAAATAGAACTGGGAAGACCTGTGGAAGGACCGAATGGGGATGTAAAGGAAAGGAAAACCTGCAGTGAAGATAACCCTGTGCTTTCAAACTTGAGCCAAGGGAAGGGATGGCTGATAATCTGAAGAGGTCGCATGGACTCAAGGGAGAAGAGGAGCCACTGGATGTGGTGTGATGGCCTCGCTGGTCCCCGGGGGACTCGGTTTCCGTTGAGCGGTGTGAGTGCTAATGGAGTCAGAGTGGAAGCGAACGCGGGTGAGAAAGTGATGCCTGGTCTTTCATTTTACAGTGCTTGGCAGTAAGGGGTGGAAAGATGTTGATAGCTTAAAGAGGAAGCATATTTTAAGAAATATATTTCTGTTATCAAAGTAACACTAAGGAAACTTGGAAAGTGCAGAAAAGCATTTTTTTTTAAAAGAAAAACAACCCAGCTATTCTCTTACTGCCAGAGACAATCATACACTATTTTCTTCCATTTCTTTGTGATTAATTCTGCCTAATTATGTGTAAGGATGATTTTGCATATTAAAGTCTATTTTTCTTATTTATTTATTTATTTACATGGAGACTAGGTGTACCATAGCCGAAAGAGTAGGAACCAGTAGAGGGTGGTTTGGGGAGGGGTTATCTGTGTGAAGGAGAGAATAATTGATGGACAAAGATCCTAGAATGTGCAAGGAAGATTAAAAACCCAGAAAGTTTACCTTAGAAACTTGAGATAAGGAGGAAAGCATGGGTGAAGATATACGGAAATTTAACCATCATATTATCAGGGAATGTGTATCAGGGATTGTGACTTTTTTTCTCTCTCCTTTTCGCTTCAAAAGGAAATCACAGTGCAGTAACATACAGAGCAAAACAAATGAATTCAGTGCAATGATATTTGGCTGTTTTCACAAACCTGCAACATCAACCATGCATTTATTTTATGTCAGCGAATTATCTTAGCTATTTGGCACAAATAGGTTGTGTTGGGATATTTTTGGTTGGAAATGGCAGAAGCCCAGCTGAAACTGGCCTAAACAAACAAACATAAAGGAATTTATTGGCATGTGTGATGGAAAAGCACCAGGGGTTTGGCCCCAGTCACAGCTGGATCCAGGTGATTGAATGGCAGGAGGAAACTCTCATATCTCTGCTTTCCTGTTTTGGGCTCCATTTTTAAGGCTGCTTTCCCCAAGTGGTGATGGAGATGGCCAGTTTGTAGCTCATCAACTTAATTCCAGTGGAGAAAGAGCTTCTCTTTCCCTGTAGTTTGATCAAAAGTCCTAGGGCCAGGCTCTCCCTGGCTAGGATGTGGGGTCACGTGCCTTTCTCTGAACCAGGCAGTGGGCCAGGGAATGTGGGGTTCTCATTGGCCAGGCCTGGGTCATGTGCCCACTGCTAGAGCCAATCAGTGTCATTAGCCTCACTTAACATATGACCAATCCATGGGAGAGTGGTGGTTCCCTCTCCAAGGAAAAATTGGGATGCTGTTACCAAAATGAGGGTTAGGCAGGAACAAAGCAGGTTCTCCATGTAGGTCAACTTTCATGTTATTTCAGAAAAATCTTCTGATTTAAATTTTAAGATTATTTTTAGGAATTTTACAAATATGTTTCAAATAAGAGACAGCATTAAACAAGTTGACTCAAATTTTATGTTTGCTGTTGAAAATAAAAATCTTAGCCACTCAATTTGAATAAGGTAATTCAAATACTTCTTTCAGTTAAAACTTATAAAGCGACATTTCATTAAGTTTTTTTCCTTAACAAAGCAATTTTATTGTTACGGAAGGTAATAACAATAGAGACAAATATCTTGGAATGAGCTAACATGAAACGTGTTGAAGTTCTGTCTTAAAAAAAATTGAGTTTTCTCCTGAGTTTCCTTGGAATCCTTTATAAATTTCCCGTGTCTAGTGCACATGTGTTAACTGATTCCTCTCCAACAAATGGCACTTCTCCTCTGTGAAGTGGCAGGCAAGGCCTTCTTCTGAGGGTGAGGAGGATGGGGTGGAAGTAGCATTGAAACAAAGAAAAAGAAAAAGCATGCATTTTGGAAGCAGAGAGACCTGTCTTTAAACTTCCCTCTACCATTGACTAGCTGTGTGATGTTGTATCCTTAGTCTTATCTATAAAATTGGGATAGTAACCATTCAGGGTAATCATTTATCATTGTCATCATCATTCTCAATTTAATGGCACATCTTTACTGAAAACTGCGTTGGTATGATTTCCTGCACTTCATTCAGTCCCCGTGACAGTCTGATGGAGACAGTGCTGCTGTTTCATTTTACAAACGAGGAGATGGGACACAGAGGTCAAGTAACTGCGCAAGGTGGTTACTGGTGCAGTATATTCAGTATCCTGATAGTGTGTGGCATTATGCTTTGCTGCTCCCTGCAAATGGTAGCTAGAATTAGGTGGCTGAAGCATTGTTGAAAAAATTTGGCAGTGTCTCTGTCATGCATCCCTGATGGCAGAAGACCCAATACATGGAGAGCCTTGCTGTGGTTAGAAATCTTACATTCCCACTGGTTGCCCATCAATACATGGGTAGGTTTTCCTCGGTGGGACCCAGTGGGACAGGAGCAGGCAGGGAGAAGGCAGTTGAGTGGATTCATTCAGGGATAGAGAGGGATTGGTGGTGACCAGCAAGTGTTGCTGAAATGCTGGACTGAAAGGCCCAAGTTGGAGAGGGGGAGGGGAAGCCCTAAGGGGCTGATGAACCAGGAAAGCCTGGACGGTGGGTGGACTGGAGGCTTCTTAATCAGTGGGGGTAGGTGGAAGATTTTTTTTTCCCCTAAGGAGTGGGATTGTCTGTTCTAAAACATCAGAGGTGAAACAGTTCCAGGAACTAAGCTCCACGGAGCACCCATGGGAGTAGTTTTTGGAGTAGCAATAAAAGTTGTTGGGAGAGGGGAAGTCAGGGAAATGTGAAGCAAGAGGTCGACTTGGGTGATTTTCATGGGATTTAAGATTGTCTAAGATGATGATGGTTAGGAAGAAAACCTTTGAGTCAGGGCGAAAATCTCCGGTGCACCTGGGGCTGTTATGACAGGGTTCTGACGACACAGATGAGAGTTTTTGAGTGGAGGTGCAATTGGCCCCATCTGAAAGTGCTCTTTGGGGAGGTTGGGGGCATTCTGGCCCATCTCCTGTTTGGAGACACTGGGATATGGGAAAGCAAGCTGCTGCTTCTAGGGGTTTCAGGAAAAGCAATAGTTGCTTAAGTAGGTGGAGAGAACACTCCTGCCTGCCTTATAGCGAAGGATACTTCTACAGCCCATGTTGAAATAACCCAACACTGTGTGCCGCTTAGAAGGAGAGCTGCAGAAGAGTAGGGAAATTGCATTTTAATTCTTGATCCATTACCCCATACAGAGTGAATGTTACTCATGTTCTCCAGGAAGACATTCTGGAAGAAAGAAAGGGACCAGTATTGGCCCCAGGGGCCCATCCAAGGAGACAGACTTACAGCTAACTGTCCAAAGAAGTTTTGAAATTGTGAAGAAATGAATGAGATTGCATATAGGCCCAAACCGTCTGTGTTAAAATGGTAATTCTGTTCAAAATCACATGTAATGAAATGCTTGGTAGAATTGGTTGGAACCACCCTAAAAAGCAGGAGCCATCATAAAAACACATGATAAAGAAAAACGATTACACTTGATCTGGAGGACTGCAGGGTTGGTGGAAGCAAACATTGCCCATTATAAGACCTGTGCCAAAAGGTGGTCACGAATGGTAACAAAATGCAGATAATTGGAGCCACATGCATGGTCTCCTGAGGTTTCCATGTTGAATGTGTACTATTTACAGATCCCGAGTTTGGCCTCTGTAGTGACACTGCAAATATGGAAAAAGAGAAGATGGCTGGCTGTTTCTCTGCATCTTAGATCACCACTAATAAGAATAGCTCTATATTTAGAACATTTTTCTTGATGAACAAGTACAAAGTAAACCATTGCTTTGCCACATAACTCTGTTGTTTTGGAAGGAGAGGAAAGTGAGAACTTTCTGAATGTTAAGGCAAACTGGAGCCACGATGAGTGAGGAGATGTTAATTGGAGTGGCTGGCTGCTGCCCGGGGTTTATCGTCTGTGTGTGTTCCCGAGAGCGCACAGGGTGTACCCACGCCATGGTTCCATTGCTTTGCCTTTGAACCCTTTTTGCAGGTCGCTTGGGATAGCTATTTTATACACCCCAGAAGCTAAGCAAATACAGTGACGAAAATATTTCGCTTACAAAGTACTACTGAGGAAGAAAAAAAGCAGTGGTTTGTGTTTGACATCGTAACTCTGAATAAGGTTTCTCTCCATTGAGGTGATCATGCAAGATGGAAATCAGAGTGGTATAAACTGATGGAAAGGTTTAGATGTTCTGTGCGGATATTTGGTTCTAGATAGATATGCACAAAATACGTGAACGCAAAGAGGGCAGGGAGAGGAACGCCCACCAGCCCCAAGGAGCAACCACAGACGGGTGGCTGGTTTGGAGGCAGCTCACTTGTAGGGAACTTGACCTACAGGAAGTTAGAGCGTATGTATGGTTAGAGAGAAGTTCAGCCTTCCTGGTTCATTTAGGAAAGGTCTCCAAAGCTAGTCTGAAGCAGACGGGTGTGCCATTACCTGGAGAATCTGAATCAGTATAGAAACCCAGTTTGAGTAGAACGAGGGGAGGACCTTGCTGCTTTCACAGGAAGCAGGCTAGAAGTATTTGATGGAAACTCTGAGATACAAGAAAGCAGTTTTGAAAGCAACGGTTCCTTTTTTTTTCTTCCCCTTTTTCTGACATGCCTGTGGAAGGGCCAAATTGGGCCAGCTTTGGTAAGCTAGAGATCACCAAATGGTATACCACTCTTCAAGGATGTGTCATTTTTAAACTATCACCTGAGGAGTTGTCTTTTCAACAATCCCCAGAGTGGGAGACATGAGGGACTGGTGGTGTACTAGACCCATAACCACACTGGTCTCTGCAAACGTTTTCATTGATGCAGCCGCCCACCTCTGAGTCAGAGCCTGTGAGCATTCGATCTTACTCCAGGAGGTTATCCTGGGACTCACATTCTTTCTCCTCAAACACCTGTTCTTTGATAAAAAGAAAGCTAAATCTTTGCTAACAAAAAGAGACCCAATGTAATGAAATGCCCAGTGTACTTTTTTTTTAAACCTAGTCTAAAATTGTTAATACATGTTCCACGGTTCTTAGGAAATGTTCTTGTGGTTTAAGAGGTTTTTTTAAAAATAAGATGGGATGTGAGCTTTTGATTAAAAAGTTTTCCTTCCCCTCAGTGACCTCAGCCTCTGGCCCCATGGTGGTGAAATTGCGGCCAATGCAGGGAAAGGAGGAGGGAAACTGGCAAAAGTTACCTTTCACTTTTTGCTTTTAGGCGACTTGGTTTACAGTACCCATTTCCTTACCTCCTATAACTGTTTTGGTTCTCTTGACAGAAGCCTTACTCTGAAGATTTCTTCCCCATTTATGGTAGAGTGAGGGGTGTCCTTGTCCATGAATCCCTTCTCTCACCTCTACTTTTTAGGTGTCTGGGCATTGACTCTTCAGCTGTTTTAAAACTTATTTAGAAGCAGATTCCTATGATGGGAGATTTCTCCTGATTGATGCATGTCCACTTGCTCCTTTTCTAAGGGAGCAAGATGATGGGTGGGCTGAATTTGAAGAGGTATTTGTGTTTGAGAAAAATGTGTTACAGCTCAGTTGTGACAGCAACCTGGCTCCGGGCGAGAGACCAAGCAGCACTCGGAGAGTTGGAGAACTCAGGTTTATTATGCCAGTGAGCCCAGAGGAGTTAACACTCCAAGCTCTGGACCCTGTTTGTAGGTTTACACAGGCTTTTATAGGCTGCTGGTTTACTCTTTGCAACATCATATGCAAATAAGGTATAACAAAAGTTGACTAATTAGGAACAAGCTTTGTAGAAATGGACCAATCAGGAGGGAGAGAAATAACCAATCAGGAGTGAGGGAAATTGACCAATCAGGAGCGAAAGAAATTACCAATCAGGAGTGAGCTCCATGCAAATGAAGTACTACAAGTGGACCAATCAGAAGTTAGGGAAATGGGCCAATCAGGAGTGAGCTCAGGGAACCGATAGAATTTTAGGGGTAAGTAGGCAAAAAGTGAGATAGAACCTCTGGGCCAGGGAACTGGATGGTGCTGGCAGGAGAGCAGTGGCCCTACCAGTCTTTTTATGGGGCTTCCCACCTCATTTGGACTAATTAACTCCTGGGCAGTGTTAACAAGAGCAGCAGAGTGGTTTGGCCCCTTCCAGCTCATTGACTGAATCAGCCTCGTTTTTACTTTGCTTATCATTTCCAGCAAGAAATAATTCACCCTTCAGTCTGTTTTCTAAGGGAGGACTGGAGGGTGAAGCCATCTCATTCTCTGCCTTTACTGCTCAGCTTTAGGACTGGCAGAAAACAGCATCCTGACGTTTGTGACGGAGGACCTTCTAGATTGTCAGCGGCTGCCGTTCTCACCAAGCCTGGGGACCCTGGAGTTTTCTGTCCTGCTCTTCCTCCTCACTTCCTTCACTGGTTTGGGGGACACATCTTGCAATCCATCAGCAATCACAGCTGCTGGCTGCTCAATAGCCACTGCCCTTCCACTAAAGCTGTGACCAGAAAAGGAGAACAATGGAGTCCTCTGTGGAAAAACAGAGTGGCTCATCCATCCGGTGGTTTTGGTAGGGGATGCGCTGGTCCGAGCACCACTGCCAGCCCGACGTTCTCCATCAGCAGGGTTTAGGAAGGACTGGCAGGCTTTTTTCATTACTCCAGAAATTGAACAGAAATCTGCGTGTCCTACAATGAGGCTGCATAGGCTCTCTGTTACCAAGATGTGAGATTTATTTGCCTTTGATTCAGATTACATAAATTCCCTGTGGGAACCATCCCAGGCACACCAGAAGGTCCCTTTCGCACTTGTATGTCTAGGAAAATATCAGCAGATGGACGATTAAGGCTAGTTGATAACGAACTCTTTTAAAACGATTTTTAAAAATGGGGTACAGTCCAGATGTTCGGACAGCCAGGGCACGATTCAAAACTTGAGAATCCCCAGGGATAAGAATCCCAGACTTAAGTTTCTTACTATGTTGCTTAGCAATTAGATAAACTTATCACCCCAGTTTTGAACTGCCGCAAGATAATGTCCACTTTTTCTTGATAAGAAATTATGACTTTTCAGAGGAGTTAGTCCCCACATCAGAAGGTGGATTTTTTAGATGCCCACCTGGAGTGACCAGTAACCATGAGATGACGCTACCAGCTCTTCAGGGCTGTGGCTTCACATCTCGGGGCTTCCTTTTACCAGGAATCTTTATGGATGCTTAAGGAGCCATTTCTTCCCAAAAGTACAGCCTGTGTGGTCAGGACAGGACCACATCACCCCAGCTGGGAGGATGCTGTCCTCTTGGACAGGGCAGGACACCCCTTGGCTCTCAAGCAGCTAAACAGAGTGGCTTGGACCCCTCTGGCCACAGAGATTCGTTTAGACCAACCACCGTTTTCTGATTTAACTTCAATTTGGACATGGTTTTCTAGATGAATAGATTCTAATGTGACTGCTGATCAGGAGAGCTTTTCTGCCGGAATAAAAATGAGTTACCTTGCCATTTGACAAATTCTGCAAAGACTGATTGTCCCTGGCAGCTGATAGAGGTTTCTTCTAATGCTAATGAAACATTGACTACGACTATTCTGCCACCTTGGTCCCCACTTCCCTTAAGTGGGATGGTGAGAATTGGAGAGAGCCAGCTTGGGAGATGGGGGTGTTTCTCTGATACAATTAGCCGGGGCTCACAGTTGATGAAGCGGGACCTGGAATCACACCAACCTTGGTTTTGAGTTCTGGCTCTACTTCCTGGCTCTGTAACCTTGGTCACGTGACTCAACCTCCCAGAGCCTGTTTTCCTTCTTTAAATGTGGCTAATACCCATCTTGCAGGACTGTGATGAGAATCAAAGGGAACAGGAGAACAGCGCTAGCTAAATTACAGTTACACAAGCAGGTTGTGAGACAGGGTGGGGCTGAAAGCTTTTGCAAGAATGTTGCGAAGGCAGCTCCTACTTTAGGGGAAGTCACAGAGTTGGTTTGTTGCTGGAAGTGGTTTTGACCTTTATATTACATCTGCCTATTTGAGAGGCAGAGTGTTGCATTAGAACGTGGAGCATGGTTTTGGTGTCTGATGGAGTTTCATTGTTGGACTTGCATGTTGGTTAATGACATGGCTCTCTGAACCTATTTCCTCAGGTCTAAACTCTTAGAACTGCTATGAGGAGTAGCACTGATGCACATGAAGTGTCTAACACTGCATCTGACACAGGAAGGGCTCGTCAATGATGCTGTTTTATCCATGTCATCTGTAGGCTGTAGGCTCTGTGTCGTGGAATAATTGTGGAAGGAAGGGGCGAGGCAGCTGTCTTGTGCATGGGAGCATACAGACAGAGGCAGGCACTCAAACTTACTTGAAGGTTTAAAAGAGTGGACATCTGATAAGTTTTTATAAATGGTATCTTTAAAGATTTTGTAATGTATCTGAAGCTCAACTTATTATCCAATAAATATGGCAGCCACATTATCATGTCCTCCGAATTAGGTGTGTGAGGTTATTGATTAACTTTATAATAGAGAACACCAAGTAGTTTTTAGGGTATTGAATAATTTGAGATTATAGATTAAAAATAATTTATTATTTTCTTACACTTGGGGAAGTTAAATATACTTTAAAACCTTGACTATATCCTTGAGCCAAATTAGGCAAAAGGGGAAAGAATTAAACAGCCATGTCATTGGATGAGAAGAGCTGTGGCAGAAAATGGGACATTGTATATGTCCACATCTGCCAGTTGCATATAGCTTCAAACACAATGTCATGATTACTCTGGTCCTGAATGGCCAACATTAACAGTTGTAATAATCTTGAATGAATTTGTCGCCATCATTTTCCTGTTACCTGCATTAACGATTTATAAATCCATTTCAATTAAAAGTAGTAAACACCTTGAAGTGTTATTCCACTTCAAAAAGCATAACACCATTTCTAATACAGTATGACTTTGACACCTTTGAATTAAAAAACGATCCACCTTTAGCAAGAGATAAATGAAGTTGATAATTACCTGGCAAATTCAGGTTATGGGCTCAATTTGGACAAATTAGCTCACAAGGTGTCTTTTTGCTTCTATTGGAGTATTTTCTGTGGGGATGGGCAGTGTTCAACAGATAATTTTGAAATCTCCCCTTCTTCATGGACTTCAGATTTACTGGCTGTTGCAATGAAGCAAAATCTCAAGTACATATACATTTACAACTTTTAAATGGGTGAAACCACCATTAGACATTATGTAGAATTAGGAGATTCAGTGAAGCTGTTTAGATGTTTTCAGGCTACCCCTTCCTTGACTGAAGCCCTTTTAAATTACATGCTGAATTCAGCCAGATACATTTGAGTCTTGTTTTTTTTTTTCTTTCAGAAAAATAACTAATATATGCTAACTAGTGCTCCAAGGAAAGCTTCCTGATCCTCCTAAAAATATGCCAAGGAATTCTAGTAGAACATGGATTCCTCTTATTCAAGGAAAGGCTGTGCATTTTTGAAGGGTGATTCCCTCCAAAAACTTCATTTTGAATATTTCCTCCTTCTCTTCGCAGTAGATCATGTATAAAATGGCTGGCTTTTTAGATAAAAGAAAGTTAAAGTCAATGTAACTCTTTTTGCACTAAAGAAATCTTTCATACCTAGATTTATGCCACTGAACTGGCATGAGAGAAACAAAAATCACAGTGTTAGGGCTGGAAGGGACCTTGGGAATCGCCCTCTTCTCTTACAGATGACATACAGGCAGGTAACTTGCCTATAGCCAGTCTGTCAGGCAGGGAGCAGCCAAGCCAAGAACCCAGGCTTCCCGACGCCTAATTTATGTGCTCTTTCCAATCTCAGCTACCCTCAGTTGTTCATTTTGTTTGGCAGTTGGGCTTGTTGGCCCTTGCTGGATTTGCACATTTCGGTATGTAGAAAATTACCAATTTTTTAGTCTGTAAGTGATTGGGTGGAGACAGAATACTGTTACAGAAAAACTCGCTGGAAGAACTAGAAGTAAAAGTGGCTTTAACTCATCAGTCCGTCCCCTTTTCCTCAGCCGAAAGTGAGGCCGCTGACTACATAACCATATGGCTCATAGCAAATGTTTTTGACCTTTTAGAACAGAAGAGTCGATAACAGAAGATGACAAGAGGAGGTAAGTTTGGTATTGAAGCTGCCTTTAACTTGAATAATTTTGGCCATACTTTATGGATGTAATTTAACCTGCATTAATTTAACTCATGGATTTAATCGACCACCGTAGCACATTGCCAATAAGGATTCCACCAGGAAAACTTTTGGCACAGAGAATGCAGGTAGGAGCATGTGATCTGATAAAGAACTTGGCCCAGGGTTCACAATCTTTCTTCTTTTAAGCAAGGTCGGTTTGTCCTGTGCACACAGCCTGTGCTGGTTTCCATCCTGGGGCCCTTGGATGTGCCATTGTCCCCAACTAGAGGATGTTCCTTCATTTTGCCCACCTTCTCCGTCCTGCCATCCTGTGATTAACTGCACTCCACTCTCATTACTCCTCACCTCTCTCTTTCTCCTCGCTTTATATCTGCCTCTAGGTAAAATGTTTGTGTGTGTCCATGGCACCTAATAGCACTCTGAATTCTTGATGATTGTTGACTGATTAACTGTAATGTCACTGTACTGATATATTACTATACTGAATTATAAAAATCCCAAATTTTCTTTCTCATTGCAAGTAAAATACCTAAAAGTTCTTCTGTACAGCTTTTTCTTTTTACATATAGCTTCTCTTTAACATAGAAAAGCAATTATATTTCCAAGGACAGTAATATTCTGAATTCTACTTTTGAAAAGTCATGAGTTACTTTAATAATTCTCTAATTATTTGAAGGACCTCATGCTTTCACTTTCTGCAAATATAAAGTACCACGTAGTTTGGTCTTATTTTTCTATTATCTACTTCTTTTCATGAAGAAACTATGGAGGGGTGTATGTTGGTCTACCGTCTGAAGCTGTCAATATGGTATCCAATCAAACAAAGACTGTACGAAAAAGTAAGTAAAACCATGTGATATTTACTTTCTCTACATATTTTTTTTGTTTTGTGAAAAAAAATGTGAAATGCATGTTTCAGCTTGCCTGACTACACATTACTGAGTTGCAGTGAACCATGTGTAAGAACCCAGTCTGCTCATTTGTTGAAATTGCCACCCACATAATGGGAGTAATTCCAGACCAAAATTTAGCTTGTTTGTGGTTATGCTTCATGGATATTTTAAATTTCTGGCTAATTTCAGTGATGATCAGTATGAAAATGAAAGCAAATGTTTCAGTAAGTTTATGGGCTTTTGTAGAATATAAAGGTAAATGCCTGTATTATAAATGTGACTGATGATAAGTAGTCTGGTGATTAGAAGCAACGTAACTGCCTATTGTATAGTGAAATGAAGTTTCTGAGTTTTAGTAGTAATTGTGGGGCTAATGAAGTGCTTTTGATAATAGGTGCGATTATGACCTCATAGATAAACAATTGCTTAAGCAGGAAGCTTAAGTGTGGCTCGTGGTAATGCATGCTGATTTACTGATCACTGTACAGTTGTCTGATATAGTTGAAGAGCTATTAATGTTTAATTTTACACAAGCCTTTGTTATTTAACATACTATAGCTATTTGTTTCATTGCTGTTTCTCTACTTAATGGTTTAGACTAGCAAATACATATGTCACAACTACTTTTAGTCTTATAGGAACCTAGAATATGTTCTTTATAACTGAGCATTTAACTTTCTTAATTTTCTCTTTAAGATTAGAAGAAAATAATATCCTGACTCAGTAATCAAGAGGTACTGTATGTTTTTTCTAAATAATTCTACATATTTAGCCTTGATGCATGAAATATAGCTATTAAAGCTCTGTATTTCTAAGAAATCTTGAATTTCAAGAATTGGAGGGGGGTCTCATGATTAAATCTATGGAACTAAGCATGTTTTATTATAAAGAGGGCTTCAATGATTAGATCAATTTTGTTTGCAGTTTTTTTTTTTTCAAATGCAACTTAATTCATTCAATAAGAACAAAATACCGAAGTTTCACTCTTCATTGCCAAAATCTTTGTGGGGCTAGGACTTTGTAAATGACAGATAAGGGGAGACTAGAGAGGCTGGGAATTAGATTAGGATCAATATTAAATGTTTGGCGATGGCCAGGGGGTAGTTAATATACAGAGAGAAGATGTATCGATACCAAAACTCCAATAGAGATGGGCAGTCATCAATGTGCAGAGATGCTGTTACGCAGGAAGGAGCAGTCAAGTCATAGACCGAATCTCCAGGTTGGGTATTATACGTTCAATAGGAACAAAAGAACCCATTGCCTAGAAGATGAAGTGCTGTGGACCTGGTGAAGAGCTTGGAGTTAGAATGAAGACAAACAAGATCAAGGACGGAAGAAAAACAGCCTTCATTCAGTAACTACCCTCTGAGTACCAGCCTCTAAAAGGTGCTGAGCAGCATCTCCATAGAGGCAAAGAGCTTCAGTTTACTTGGTCCAAAATGCATGCAGTGCTCGGATCTGCACTGTCTTTCAGTCTTGCTGAATGACATCCCACCCCTTTGGAACATCCAGTGACCAGGAATGCCCTGTCTCTTGAGATAGCCCATATTCTTTTGGGAGTCAGACAACCTTGGATTTGAATTCAGGCTCTTTTACATACTAGCTGAGCAAGTTACTTCTTTGTAACCTTCATTTTGTAATTCATAATAATGGAACTGATGGTCAGCTTGAAGAGTTCTTGTTAGGATTAAACATGAAGTAAATGGTAGCTTCTGCTGTAATTGTCATTTTTTTTTTGTAACCAGAATCCAGCCATTGGTAGACCAGAAGCAAGATTGATTCAATATTGAACCAACTTCTTGCTCAGGGCCAGTACTGGTGGCTAGGGTCTGGGATGGGATGGGTTGCAGAATAAGCTCACAGGTGGAGACAAGTAAGCTTCCCTACTGGGGGAAAGAGACAACTGATTTATTCTGGACAAGAAATCCAACAATCTTGGGTGGCCACTTCTTCAAAAACTATCTCATCAAGGCAACAGCATCACAGATATTTATCCCCTGGTGCCCATAACCACATTAGGCTGTTGAGTTTCTCTTTAGGAATCTGCTAAGAATATTCTATTTCTAGTATTTTTAATAGAATTCTAGCTCTCAGGCAGATTTCTAAGTTCCCTGCCAGTTTTCCCTTATATACAGCAGTATTTTTATTATTCGCATCAAATAGAAAAAGTAACCTAGTTGAAAATAAGCATACATTACTGTTTACCCTCCTGAAAACAGGGTGTATTTCAAAAAGCATATTAATAGAGTGGAAAGAGGTGCCCTGTACATAGATAGCAGGGGACTCAGTAGCTTTATTAACATGGGACCTTAGATGAAGATCCTTACCTTCTCCCAGCCTCTCTCAATTTCAGTTTTCACAGAAGAGACTTATACAAGATAACTGTCCAATTTTGTATGGGACCTAGAATTCCCTGATGACAGTGAGCAGCGTTGCTGATACATCAGTCCATATAACTTTCCACGGCTGGCTAGAATATTTCCTTACTGCTCGTGGCTGTAAATAGGAAGATAAAGTCATTTTGTCACCATCCCTCTCCCTTCTCAATTTCCCCCATTCCTTAACTCAATTTCTAAACAGTCGCTTTGCCTCTTTTGAATTCCCTGAGGAGTTTTCTAAGTTGAAAGGCTGTCCATTTTCCTTAGTTGCTAATTATGCATTGTGGTACTTATCTGTGAGGCGTCTGAGCTTAAGTTATTGGACAGAAAACCCCGATGACACAGTCCTTTGGAGAGGGAGATGTCTTATGGAAAAGATTGGAAACACTTTTTTTTGTTTGTTTGTTTTTACATGTTAGGTCAAAAAAACAATCTCTCTAGAAATAAAGCCACTGAACTCACTCAGTAACCAAAATTCAAAGTTGATTACTTTTTGAAGCAATTGAGGAATTATTTCAGAATCTCTTAAAATTACTTCTATCACGGTACAAAGGTGTAGTTTCTTCCACAGATGACTCGAGGGTGAAAGTTATGCCCATTTAGATGTATGGAGTCCTGCCAGCACAGTGATGCTTCTCAGATGCCAAGGGATGAGCCAGCTGCCTCAGAATCCCCTGGAGGAGCTCGGGAGAGTGTGGATGGCTCGACCCCTCCCAGGAGGGTCGGATCAGGCAGCCAAAGGACGGCGCTGTGACTGAGCAGTCTGTCTCAGAGATGTGGATGTGTAGCTACGTTTGGGCATCATCATGTTGTTGTATTTTAACTATTAGTTTAGAAATCTTTCTCCACGTGACTTTGTCTCTTTATATAAGAATCCTCAGGGCTTCACACTGTGCTGGCCACCTATTGAGTCTCAAATAAATATTGAACGCATGTTGAACATGTGCTTTTACTAAAAAGAAAATCAGTAAATAATTTGCAGGCTTAAAGCTGATATATATGTATTTTTATCTCCGTTGTGTCTTTTCGTGTTTGCAAACTCTTGTCTTTTTTGTTTTTTTGCCTTCATAGCTTGCTCATCAAGATTTGGATGGAATTTTTGCTTCGCAGGACATTGTAGTGCACACAGACATTCCGAAGGAAAGTGTAAACAGTCGCTCCTCCCCCCTCCTCCAAAATTCTTAGTTTATAGTTAAAACCATGGGTATATAGTGAATGTTGTGGTACTAGAAAAGAATTGGTTAAACAGTACTCATCTATGGAACTTGCCGTGGTCCACCGGCTGAAGACGAGCTTACAGATGGTTACTGCCCATCCGGCCACTGTGCTCCAGCTGCGTCCTCACCCTGGCCATCCCCACAGCTCATGAAGATCATGTCTTTTCACTGATACTTTTTTGATAGTTTTTATATAACAAAATCCTTAATCTATTTATAACTTAAAAGAATAAGGCACTATAAACAAATTACTCAAAGTAATATATTTGTCTTATCTTTCACTATTTCTATGTCATGCTGATTTTTAGCTGTAAAGCTGTTAAATTGATTCTTATTATCTCTTCTCCTTTTTTACTCTTTGGTTTTCAGCTTTATTTAAATGTCAGAGGGTTTTCTTTATGAGAACAGTGTGTTACATTGCAATACTTTAAACTGAGAAAAGTGAACTGAGATTTGCACGCCATGTGCACATTTTGATTATCCTCCTGTTTTCTTTTGTCAAAGGCTTATGTAGCCACAAGTACGTCATAGTCATTGAGTCTCCCATTCTGCCTGTGTGTGATCAGAGCATCTCATTGCCTTAACTCCACGCTCTTTTCCAGGCTTGTCACTGATGGTTAGTGGGATATTTGGAAAGTTCTTAATTTGATAGTGACCATGTGTATCCGTTTGGTACTGCAATGTAAAATCACTCAATTTACCAATGTATTTCAACAATTAAAACATTTTTATCCCTCTTTACCTGGATTTCTTTAGTTATTTTTTGAAAGAACACTTTCAAATAAGTCGCACGTAGCATTGTGATATATAGATACAATATATCAGTATAAAAATAATATAATAATAGATTACTGTGAAAAAACAATATTTTTTCCACAAGAAAAGCATGACCTTATATATTTGGTCCACACATCTACCATTTTAAAATCAATTAAAAAAAACCTGAAGATGAGAACCACTAAGAGATGGTTGTGATACACGGACTCCCGCCCTACACTCACACATAATGGCATTTAGGTGGAACTTAAGCAGGGCTAGGCTAGGGCAATGAGTGATAAGGTTCACCTCCTGCACGAGACACGCCTTTAAGATTAGGAGAGGGGGCTGTTTAATACACGGAGACCAACACAGTGTCAAGGGAAAAGAAACTTAAGAGTGTGTCTTAATTGAAACATTACATTAGGAAGGTCCGAGACGTTCCAGAGGGCAGGGCTATGCCTGTCCCAGCACCGGGTAAAACCCAGTGCTTAGTAACTGGGTTTTTGATAATGCTGAGGCCATCCTATTGCATCACATGTTTCTCCCACTTCTGTCTCCACTAAAGCAACCCATTAAGTGAAGACAAACTTCTTTTTCCATCAGTAGAGTCCCTAACACATACATTTAGCACTCAATTACACATTTTGCTTATTCTTCAAATATTTAATATTGAAGCACTGCAGACTCCCTAGCAGACAGCTGCCTTGTGTATGCCTTTCCATTCTTAGGATTGGGTCCCAGGGACTTACTGTAAAGAAGTGGCCTTGGGTTGATATGAAAGGAAGATAATTTATGAAATTTGTGACTTTCTCTTAGATGGGGACAGACTGTGATGTCTTCTCTAGAGCAGTAATATCTTTGGGACAGATTTAAGGCCTTGGGTAAATCATTTGATTTTTCTGTGCGTTGGAAATTTTCAATGAATGGAACAAAATCTATTCTAATTTTCTTCTAAGATTGTCAGCAGAATTCATTCTGTCCTTGATTCATACATCCAGCAGTTATTTCCCAAATGTCTGCTCTAGGCCCGGCATCGTTTCAGGCATTGGAGACGCAGTAGTGCACAAATCAGACAAAACTCCTTGGCATCATGGGGTTTATGTTTTATGAGGGGTGGGGATGACATACTAGGTGAATATATAGTTGTCAGAGTAATAAGTTCTATGGGGAAAACCAAGCCAGAGAAGAGGGAATAGAGAGCCAGTTGGGAAGGTGGTATTGCAATTTTAATCTTAAATAGGATGATCAGGGAATTACTCACTGAGAAGATGAAATTTGAAAGCAAAGAGCTGAAGGAGAAGTACCTACCCATGTGGGTTCCAGCAGAAAGATATTTTAAGGAGAAGGAGTAAGTGAAAATGCCCCACGCAGGGGTGTGTCTGGAAGATCTGAAGAAGCACAGAGTCAGTGTAGCTGGACAAAAGATGGCGAATGGAGGAGTTGTAGGGGAGGTCAAAGAGCCCTGAGGAGGAAGGTTTTGGAGGAAGATCAGGTCTATTATAGACCACTGGCTTCATTTTTTGTTTTAAGATAAAAATTGTATATATGGTGTACAACATGATTTTATATACATTGTGAAGTGAGGCTGAGCTAAGTTAAGCCAACACATCAACTCACATACTGTTGTGTGTGTGATGAGATCACTTGAAATCTACTTTCTGAGCATATTTCAGGTATTCAGTACAGTATAACTGTCGTCATCATGCTGTACATTAGCTCTCTAGACTAATCAGTCCCAAATAATTGCAACTTTGTACCCTCTGACCCACATCTCCCCACTCTCCCTTAGCACTCAGTGTTCTACTCTCTGCTTCTGTGAGTTTTTAGATTTCACTTACAGGTGAGATCAAACAGTATTTTTCTTTGTCTGGCTTTTTTTTTTTTTTAACTTAGCATAATGTCTTCCAGGCTCATCTCTGTTGCTACAAATGGCAGGATTTCCTTCTTTGGTATGGCTGATTAATGTTCCATTGTGTATATACACCACATTTTCTTTATTCATCCATCCAGTGGACACTGAGGTTGTTTCCATGTCTTGACTATTGTGAATACTGTAGTGAACATGGGGGCACAGCTTTTAGACAGTGACTTCAGATACATACCCAGAAGGAGAATTGCTGGATCCTATGGCAGTTCTATTTTGAATTTTTTGAGGAACCTCCATACTGTTTTCCACTAGTGGCTGCACCAATTTTCATTCCCACCAACAGAGTACAAGAGATTCCTTTTCTCCACACTCTCTCCAGCACTTACTGCCTGTCTTTTTGATGACAGCCATTCTAACTGGTGTGAGGTGATATTTCATTATGGTTTTGACTTGTGTCTTCCTGATGATCAGAGATGCTGAGCATCACTTCACATACCTGCTGGCTGTCTGCAGGTCTCCCTTAGAGAAGTGTCTATTCGGGTTTCTTTGCCCATTTTTGAGTTGGGTTGTATTATTGTTATTGAGTTGAATTCCTTATATTCTTTGATACTAACCCCTTATCAGAAAGATGTGTGGCTTGCAAATATTTCCTCCTATTCCATAGGTTTCTCTTCTCTGTTGATTATTTCCTTTGCTGTGTTCAACAATAAAGGAATATTTGAAATTATGAGTCATCTTTACAGGATTATAATAGTCATAAAAATCATGCTTTTGAAGAATATGTAATTTAATAAGAAAGTGTTCACAGTATATTTCAGACAGCAAAGACAAAAGTTATATACAGAATTATCCCAGATATGTATGTATGTGTTTGTGTACACACACAGAGTAAGGCTGAGGAGGGCGTGGTACAGTGGTGTGTTGGGTCCTTGTCTCTCATTGTTCAGTGACCTTCATGCCTGGTACCCCCCGACGCCTAGCACTAGCGCAGTGTTAGGCTCCCAGGAGTAACAATGGTTTATTGAAAGTTGATGAACGGACTTCCTCCATCAGTTTACCAGATCTTGACAGTTTAGAGAGTTTTAGCTACATTATATCTAATGCTCATGGAAATCTTCTACACTTTAAGGTAATAGGAAAACAGGATGATAGTTTGAATCGATTTCCTGCTTAACAATCGGCACAAAATATGTAATAACTTTCAGTGTTTAATGTCTTATTAAAAAACAAAACAAAACCAAACCAAACCACGGGCGCAGGTCATGCTGCGTGATGCGTACATTTACTGTCCTCTGGTGGAGTCAACTTTGAATAGCAGCTTTATTTTTCCCCCTTCATTGCTAATGATGGGAGTAATCCATATTTTACTTTCCTTAATATATTCGTGTATTCGAGGATTCAGCAGTTTCTTCATAATAGCAGGGAGTTTATATCCTGGATTTGAAACTTTCTAGCTATGTATCTTGGGTAGTTGACTTAACGTCTGTGTCTCAGATTCCTAATCTGTAAAATGGAGACAATAATAAAATAGTAAAAATGAGTATGTATCGAGCACTACCGGTAACATGCCATCAATAAACTCATTGCATTTCCACAATAGTCTGTTTATATCAGAATACATTTCCATCCTACAAACAAGGAAACCAAGATCCCAGAGGAAAATAGTTGCTGCTTCTCAGAGAAGTGTGAGAATCAAGTGAGTTAATACGCGTAAGGTGATTCGGAGATGGCGTGATGCAGAGTAAGTGTTCAGTAACACCATCAGCACGCGTGTTACAAGACTGGGTCTGTGCCAAAGACGTTGCCATGGGCCACAGGGATCTTGATTTATGTTTGGACTACTCCCGTTTGAAACACATGCCAGTTACTTGCATCATGAAATGTGCACTATATCAAATAGTAAACTGTATTTATTTATACGTATTTTCCAGACACTTTTATTAAGCCAGAACATAACTCCTCATTTCTCCAGGTACTGGGGTCAGTCTATTTCACTCTTAATTGTCCTAGGAAATTTGTGGGAGGGAAGGATAAAAAGGGCACATTTAGTATTTACATTAGTTTGCAATCATCTGCAGGTAAATGGGATCTCTATGTATTTTCCCAGGTCTGAGTATGGGAAGTGGGGGTGAGGGAGCCAGGATGGTGCCCAAAGCTATTCATGTAGCTCCTTAGGCTGCCCATTTCTTTATCTACTCAAAAACTATGTACTGAGCCCCCGTGTCTTGTATTGTTCTAAGCACTGGCCTCTCCCTCAGTTCTTCCTTAAGAAATTAATCATGATTAAAATATCACTCTTTAAAAATATTCTGTTAGGTTGAATAACATCCCCTTCTGAAATTCATGTCCACTCAGAATTTCAGACTGTGACCTGATTTGTAAATAGGGTCTTTCCAGATGTAATTAGTTGAGGTCACACTGCATTAAATGGGCTCTAAATCCAATATGACTGGTATCTTCTAAGAAGGGAAGACAGACAGACACACAGGGAGACTGTCATGTGAAGAAGGAGGCAGAGATGGGAGTGATGCAGTTACAAGCCAAGAAATGCCATGGGTTGCTGGAGGCACCAGAAGCTGGAGGTGGCGAGAAAAGATTCTAAAAACTTTCAAAGGATCACTATATAGATAGATAGATAGATAAAACCCAAATTTCTTCTGTATAGCACAGGGAACTAAACTAAATATCTCGTAATAACTTTTAATAAAAAAGAAAAAAAAGTTTCAAAGGGAGCATAGCCCTGCTGACACCTTGATTTTCAACTTCTAGCCTCCAGAACTGTGAGAAAATACCTTTCTGTCCTTTTAAGGCACCCAGTTTCTGGTACATGGTTATGGCAGCCACAGGGAACTGAACCACCAAAAAGCAGTTTGTAGAACACTGCTTTCTGCTCACAAGGAAGTGGGCTTGTGAGTGCCTGGTCCCTGAACAGATGGATTTTCCCACCCAGTCTTTCTCTGAAGCATTTCCTGAGGGCAGGCTGGCTCCCAAGGAGGATGGAGATTAGCTGAGCAAACCAGTTCCTTCCAGAAACTCACCAATCAGAGGGGAAGGACAGGAGGTCCAGCTAAGGTTTCTTCCAGGGGAAACACGGGGAGTGGGGAATAAGGGTTCCTGCCTAACACTGAACTGTACATGCCAATTTTTCCAGCCTGCACAATGTTTTTCTAAAAAAATTGAATTGGTTCCCAACATTAAAAAGTTGGGAGATTTCATGTAAAATACAGATTTCAGGCTTCTCTAAGAATATGGAACGTCTGTTCATACTGGGCCACATGCCCTCACGGTGAGGAACTCCTGCTGCAAAGTTGTTAGTGGGTAGACACACCCCTAAATTAGAGGGTGCATGGAGGGGTCCTCACAGCAGAGGAAGAGGGACAAAGTGAATGATTGTTTTATAGCTCAGAAGAGGAAAAGGAAAGAAAGGCACTGGGCAGGGGGAAAGCACCCGAGGCAGGAGCTGTCAGCCAGGGTGGCTGGTAGAGACAGCTCCAGCTGTGGATTTTACGGGTGGCTTCTGACATCACATTTTCCTCCGGGTGTGCTGGAGCCAAATACCTTGTCTTCCGTTCTTGTATAGGCTTTTCCTGTAGTTGTCATGGCAATTGTCAGCGGTCATGGCACTGGTGGGTGTGTCATTTAGCATGCTAATGCATCACAGTGACCGTAAAATGAGGCTCAAGGTCCACTGGAAGTCAAATCCTCCACCATCTTGGGCTTCACAGGTTCTAGCCAGTTCTTGTTTCTTCTCTCTGCAGCTGTCTCCTGAGACTTACTAAGAGTAATTGGTTTCTATTCAAGGGAGGGGCAGGGGTATGATTCTGAGGACAATAGCCTTAGTAACAAAAAAGGAAAGTTGCTCTTAAGAATATCTGCAATCTGGTGGACCCAGCATCCCCCCACCCTCCAAAAGCCATCTCTGAAGATTCTGTTCACGCATGAACGTTTAAGGGAAAAGGGGAAGTAATCTCAGTTAATCGTTGAGATAAGGTGGTCAGAGTCGTTGCTGTCCCCCAGTGCCTGCAGGCTTGTCCCAGCCAACTGCTTCAGCCTGCTCTTCTGTGACTCAGGGAGGCCTGGGAGACTTCAGCTTTTCTATAAACAGGAGGCAGGGGTTGAGCAGGGAGCCTACAGGGCTCAATATCAGTCTCCCCCTTTTCTTTTGCTGAGTCTCAATCTTGAGAGCAAGTGTTGGACAAGAAAGGGAATACCATCTTGGATAGAGGGGTTAGTCAAACTCAGCAGAGGAGCCTGGTTTTAGGGGGACTCGGTGTCAAAGTGGTGCCTTCTTCAGATGGGGGCAGGCCCCAGCTCGCCATCCTACCTGCCACCTCCCCCCATGTCTCACCTTGGTCCTCACCACTCCTCTGTTCCCACCTGGCACCTTCAGACATTTTGGCTCAGGCTTCTCAGAGCAGCGGTTGAGAGCACAGACTTGAGTCCAACAAAGCCCTGGTTCATATCTGTGCTCAATTACTCCCTCAGGGTGTGGGCTTGGGCAGTTTACTTCACCTCCTTGAGCCTCAGTTTGCTTATTTGTAAAATGGGAATAGAAGCTGCCTTATGGTGCCACTGAGAGAATTCAATAACGTGATCACGTGAGTCTTTTTGTACCGATACAGGCCCCGTCGATGGGAGCTATTGCTTTAGAAAGCAGAACCGGACACTGTTGGAGGAAACCTGGACTGAGAGAATGCCTCTGCTGTGAAGTATGCTTTGTCTGGTTTTAGGGCTGCCCTCCATCACACCAATTTTCAGAAAAATATTTTAATAAGCCGGCTTCCAAGGAGCCCCTTTCTGTAGTAAGGAGTCCAATAGCAGTTTGGGGAATTAGAGGTCCAATTAAGGCATTTTTTTCCTCCTCCCCAACAGTTTGAGTCTCTTCTGGAAGGAGGTTGCGGGGAGGCAGGAAACTCTGGATCTCATCCAAATACTTTGATGTCTGGGTTTTAAAATAGTTGTGATCTTAGCTGGCTTTGCAGACTTCCTAGTGGCCCTCAAAGGACAGTTTCTGCTCGCACTGATCACAGTCTCCTGGGAGGCCCAGAATGATGGAAGACGCAGAAGGATCCAATTGACTTCAAGTAGCCTACTTCCAGGTGGAGGTGAGAAACCGGATGGGACTGGGAAGGAGGCAGGGTGACAGCAAAGGGTTTTTTTTTTTTAAAGGGGCTGCTCTACAGAGCCCTACACTTTTTCTCCCAAGTCACTGTGTTCTTATCAAGAAGGAATTGTGTTTGTTTCTAAACCTATTCAGCCAATTATACTTAATGCCATTTAGTACCAATAAAATATTCCTTAAATGTTAAAAACATGAAACATGAATGCAGAAACATGCTCTTTTTATGAAAATTAGACGGAATGTTTCAAAAAATATGAGATGCTTAAAGAAACTCATTAAAGTAGTCGTGGGAGGGGGAGGGTATAGCTCAGTGGTAGAGTGCCTGCTTAGCATGCATGAGGTCTTGGGTTCAATCCCCGGTACCTCCACTAACAAATAAGCAAATAAAATAAATAAACCTAATTACCTACCCCCCACTAAAAATTAAAAAAAAAAGTTTAAAAAAATTGTCATGGGATGAAAAAATTTATCGAAAATTTAGGATTCTGCAATTAGATTACTTAAAGATCTTTAAGATCTTATTCCATTCTAAAGAAATAGAGATAGGATATCTTAGCTAATGCAAAATAGATGTGATTTATGCCAGAAAGGAAAAGTGGAACTCCAATCAGCACATCCATATTTAAAAAAAAAAAACTTTTGGCCCAAACATAACATTGCACTAGCCCTTCCTTCCTTTTTCCATTCCTTCCTTCCTTCCTCTTTTTTCTTTTTTCTATAAAAAGTGAACCGATTTCTCTCTTAGTAGCAATAGAATATTTCAGGAATTTGTGTTTTTTTTAAATTAAAATACTCAAGTTATGTATGTGTCATTAAAAAAGTGATTCCGTGCTTTTGCTGCCTTTTCTGATTGACAATCTCTGGAGTCGTTGAGGCCATGGGGTCTTTACTGTATGTATAAAGTTCTATACGAGATTTCCAGATCCTTCCAAGATGGCAGATTAGGCTTCAAGCTCTGCCTGCAACCCAACCCCCGATGAATTCTGAAAAAATTATAGAGGAAAACATGATACAGGAAATAAAAGATGAAAACCAAAACAAAACAGCAACCAATCAACCAAACATACAAACAACGAAGCACTGTGAGAAAGCTCTTGGGAGATGGACCGCTGCTTTGTATTGTAGGTTTGGGGTGGGTGGGGGTGGTGTGGCCTGGGGCAGAGGGTCTCGTGCTCAGATAAACTGAACAATGCAGCGAAGGTGCTCCTGAATTCCCGATCCACAGAAATTGTGTGAAATAAATTTGTTATTGTCTTAAGCTGTTAAACTTGGGGGGCAGTTTGTTACGCTGCAATAGATAGGAATTCAAACAAGGAAATGGGACTGAGTATTCCGAAATTTCTTCCCGCTTTGCCTACATAAGGCTCTCAGGTGTGCCTCTGGGTGGTTAGGTCCTTTCCATGGCTCACATTTCTGTGCCTTTATTAAGCTCCTGTCATCTTTCTGCCATTGCCTATTTCAGGGAAGGAGTCAGTATGGAAAGATCCTTTTAAAACACTGGTTTGTTCTTCTCCCAAGATGAAGCCCAGGGAGTTTACCTTGCAGAGTTAAAGGTGGCCTCGGAGCCCATCTTGGGGGAGTGTACCCGAGGGTACTCAGGTGCTGGTTCTGCTCAATCATTGGTGACAGCCACACAAATGGAAGCAGTTTATTTTGGCTTGCAGATCAAGGCTGGGTTTTCACTGATTGGGGAAAGGAGCAGTGGGGAGTCTTTGGCCGAGGAGAGGAGCTGCTTCTCTGATTCATGGCAAGTGACTTTCCTTTCCTGGCCAGGGCTTTCCCAGATGACTTTCTAAGTGGTGTTCTTTCAAGTAAGGACATGCAGCTGAGAGTTCAGCCGCTTGAAGAGGCTTTCAGCAGACTTGGGACACTCATGAGCTTGTGTCCTTTCTCCCGCGTGTTCAGCAGTCCCTGTTGTGCTCTCGTGGACACCCAGAAACATTTGCCTAGGTTGCTCCCTTTTGATGGTTGGGAATATTACGTTCATTAGGGTCAGCATTTTTGTCCCACCCTAGCCTCACATCTGAGTTTTTTTTATTTGAATGGAGTGCAGTTTCTCATCTCCCACTGATCTTGAAGCCTCTGCTTTTGATGTTCTTGTTTTGGGGGGGCTGTGATGGGCTTGATAATTTTCTGTGCTAAAATGCTCTTGTGTCTTCCAATAAAAATAAGAGCCGTGCTTTCCTCAGTGTCCACTCTGGGTCAGGCATGGGTCAGGCACTACGCTCAGTGGTGTATCTGCGTCATCTCACCCAACCCTCCACAAACCTGTTTGGTGAGGACCACTACTGCTGAGGATCTGACAGGTGAAGTGATTTGTTCAAGATCATGGAGTCAATCAGTCAGGGCATGGGGAGAGAACTGACCCCAGGCCAGGGGGATTCCTAAGCTGGTTTGTGTGACACAGCACCAGGGGGCCACTCCTACTCTGCCAGGAAGCCTTCTGCCAGGATGGCATCTGGAAAAGCTGAGGACAAGAGAGCAGAGGCTACCTGCTGGCTCAGCCCCCTCCCCCCAAGGGTTCTGGGACTCCTGGCTTATCAGGGCACCCAACACCAAGCTTTGTTTTCCCACCTGGAAGAACTTCAACTCTGATCACGAAATCCACGACTATAATAACAACTAAGGTCGTTCAGCAAATACTTTTCTCTAGGGAAGTCCACGTTGAGGAGGTTTGATATACTGTATTTTGAAGTGTGTGTGTCCAGCTCTCCTGCCCTCCCAGCCCTGTCCCTGGCACAACCTGGGTGTGACTGCCCTGGTGGTCATTTCTACCTGCAATAGTGCTCTGCGTCCCGGGCACGCCAGACACTCCCACTGGATGTCTGTCGTCAATACCGGCACTCTGCACATTCTCTCCCAGTGCTTTGAGGGGGACCCCCTATCTGCCTCTGCTGAGCTGTCATGCAACCTTCTGAGAGCGTGAATCCCCTTCTTTCAGAGCCAGGATGGTGTGGAGCTCAGTGAGGGGCTAAGGAATCAGGCTGCCTGCAGTTGCTCTCCGGGCTTTAGTCCCTGCTCCCTGTGTGTCTGCAGGCATCTGAACTTTAGCTTCCCCATCTGTGAAGTGGAGACCAGGTTACCCATCCTGTCTTAGCCGCAAAGAATAACTGAGACAATGTACTCAAGCCCTGCTAGGTAGCTTCATCCAGGAAATAGAGGCCTTTCTATCTTTTCCTTATTCAAACATCTTTTTATTCTTATCACGTCTTCAAGTCAGAGGGAATATGTTCCAGCAGCTTAGATTTTTTGGGGTTCTCGGTTCCTGGGGACTGTGGACAAGCAGGGCCTTCGGTAGAACCCAGGTATTACCCAGCAAGTGCTCCCTTCACGACCCACATAGAAACCAACATTTTGACCCACTTTTGTGAAAAGAAGGCTGTACTGCGAGGCTGACCCCAACTTTTGAGGAAAGAAGGCTGTATTGCGAGGCTGACCCCAACTTTTGAGGAAAGAAGGCTGTACTGAGAGGCTGACCCCAACTTTTGAGGAAAGAAAGAGCTGTACTGTGAGGCTGACCCCAACTTTTGAGGAAAGAAGGCTGTACTGCGAGGCTGACCCTAGCTTTTGAGGAAAGAAGGCTGTACTGCGAGGCTGACCCCAACTTTTGAGGAAAGAAGGCTGTACTGCGAGGCTGACCCCAGCTTTTGAGGAAAGAAGGCTGTACTGCGAGGCTGACTGACAAAGAGACAGGAGGCAAGGCTTTCAAATCTTTCCCCCTCACCCCGTGCTTGCGGCTAAATTTAAGGCGTTGGCGGAATTTCAGCCTTGGAAGCTGGATGGCTAGTCTCTCATCGGTCTCTATTTGCTTCTCCGGCTGCTGGACGCCAGATTTTCCTTATTGAAGCACTTACCGCTTCATCAAGGGCTCCAGCGGCAACACTGCTGTTTTTGGTTTCTGAAGACCAGAGATTCTTAATTCTGGGTCACCCTGTAGACCTGGGTCCCATTTTGCACACGTACAGGGCTGTCTCGGTAAAACAACTCAAAGCTTCTCTAATCAATCCACCTATTTAAGGAGGCAGAACCCGTTGAGACTAGTCAGTGTTTTACGTGCGGTTTCACAGGTGTCTCTGGTTTTCTCGTTTTCCTTCACAGGTTTCAGGTTTTTCTCAGCAACGAGGACCCAATATGCTCCACGCTGGCCTTCATCCTCCTGGTGAGACCCCCGCCCCTGCCCACTTGGCTCCAGAGGCCCAGTGTGGAGTGATGTAGACTGACCCATCGGCATGACCCCTCCGGGGCGCCTGTGTTGTGCTGGTGACGGTATAACCCTCCATTCAGGTTCACTTGTAATTAGCCCAAGAGACAAACTCTTGCTTGTGAAAGGGCGCAGAGGACCTACCATGCCTGTCTCCTCTTTCCCCTGGCTGGAGGACGGGGTTATTGGCTGAAAGACATTTTCACCATCTTGAGAACCATGGAATGTGAGTGCTACAGAGGTCTGCGGTGCAAAGTCCATTTGACAGATGAGGAAACTGAGGCCAGGAGGGGGCAGATGGCTGTGTTATGGGAAGACAGCACAGCTGGTCCTGTAGCCCGCGCACATTCAAATCCTGATTCCTGCACATACTCGCTCCGTGACCTTGAGCAAGTCACGGGGTGTCTCTAAATCTTGACGTCGTCTCCTGTGAAGTGGGAATGATATCAGTGCCGGCCTCATTGTGGAGTCATTGAGAGGGTTAAATGAGGGTGTGTGTGTGTGTGCACGCGCGTGTGTGTGCGTGGCTCAGTCCGGTGCCGGCACCGAGGCAGCGCTGGACCAGGACTACATTTACCCTCCACCCTAATTCTCCTTCCCTCTCTCCTACTCAGCGTTCTCGCGGTGGAGGGCACCCCACACCTTCCTCTCCCCGGCACCCACGTTCTGGAATCTGGGGACCTGAGAACTGGCCTCCTTTCGTTTTTCAGCTTTCCTGTGGTCACCTGTGCTGCTTAAGCTTTGGGGACAACTTTGGTTTTCCTTACTCATAATCATGTCCTAAGGATCACACAAGCCATCGTATGATTATATTTATTATAAAGAGTAATAGTGAACCTCTATGGCACGTGTCCAACACGGCACCAGGCATGGATCTTCCCAGCAGCCCTCGAGGTAGTGGCTAATTTTACCACCCTCCTTATACAGATGAAGAAGCCGAGGCACTGAGAGGGGAAGGACTTGCTCAAGGTCACCCGCTGCTCGGCGGCCGTGTCCAGATGTGGTCCCAGGGCTCTCTGATTCTGGAGTTGCCTCACCTCCCTCTCCCCAGGCAACCCGTGTGTCTTTGTTACTCTTAGCTGTTGCCTTATTTAAAGAGGATCATTCTCTTTTCTTTCTTCTTTTTAAATCCATGTTGGCTTTTCAAGTTTTATGGGCAATTATATAGTTTCCCAGTTGTTGATTCTTGGGTGCGGCTGTGGGGCTGGTGGTTTCTCTTTGGATGAAACTGGAGATGCTAAGGTCAACCCGTCAGCTTCAGATATTTGACACCTCAAATCCTCTGCCACATTTTCTCTTTCCGTTTAACAACTTTTGTCTCAGATGGAAAAAGTTGATCGTTTTTTTTAAAATGGCTTTTTAAAAAAATTTGAGGGTTGGAGGTGACGGGTGGAAAAACAGGCAGGGTAAAGGAGGAAGTCTTTGTTTTTGAGTCTGGTCTCATTTAAAACGCTCTTTTTACCCTGTCCTCAACATTCTGGCTTTCCCGTTTTTCTCTTCTTAGTGGTTTTGCCCTGTCTCTGTTTATTTTGTGACTCGTGCCTGAAGGGATGTCTTTTCAGAAGAGAATTCTCCACACCACAGCTTGTTCTGGCCACGTGTTGCACCCCCACCCCTCCTCTCTCTCCCTCTTGGTCAAGGCCTTTGTGCGGGGAGAGGAGGGTTTCTTCTGGTTAACGGGGATGCCATATGGGAGCAACGGTTACATGGGGTAGGGACGGAATGAACTGCCCTTAGAATAACTAGTCAGTGGAGTGGTAATAGCCTTCACACGATGTTTTTCCTGGCACCAGGACCACTTAAGCAGAGGATTAGGACACAGGATTCTACTGTGGGTGACTGAAGCACATCAGAACAGAGAGCAGAAAACTCTGCTCAGAAGAGGGGGGGATCACTCAGGGGCTCCAGCGGTTATTTCACTGGAAAATAAAGATGCCCAGGCCTCGCAAGACTCGGGGTCGGACTTCAGGGCCACGAGTCACACTCTCTGGCTTTCAGACGGTGTGGGGGTTCCCTCCTGCCCCACTTTCTGGGGACTGCAGGATCTTCTTCGAGCCTCTGTTTCCTCGTCTGCATAACAGTCAGAGTGGTTAAGGGTACAGGCTCAGAAAGCAGATGATGGGTGTTCACCCCTTCCACCGCCATTTCCTTCCTAAACTTCTGGCAAATCAGTCTGTGCCTCGCTCCTCACTGAGCATCGTCAGACTGTTGGTGGGTAAGAGGTTTCAGTAAGCTAACACTTGCCGAGTACTTAGCACAGTGCCCCGCGCAGGGCAGTGCCCAGCCTGCGTTGGCATGATTGTCTCCTGTGACTGGCTTCCTTTGCTCTCACGTGGCCAAACACAGCCACACCGAGGGTAGCGTTCACCCTGCTAGTAATAATCATGATAGCTCATAGTTACTGAACTTTTACAATGCAAGTATTTTATAAATATTTTCATTCAGCCCTAATGAAAATCACATGGACATAGTTACCTTTATTATACACTCCCCCACCCTCAACCCCGCTACAGATAAGGGAATCAAGGTTTGAGGAGAACAAACAACGCACCCGAAGTCACACGGGTAAATCAGAGCCAAACCCCTCTGTGTGTTGTGGGAATACACCACTGAGTCTGCGGGGGCTCTTATAGCAAATTACCATTGGCTGGGTGGCTTAAAAACAACAGACTTATTTTTCACAGTTTTAGAGGATGAAAGTCTGAGATCAGGGTGCCAGCATGGTCAGGTTCTGGTGAGAATTCTCTTCCAGATTGCAGACTTCTCATTGTATCCTTCTGTGGTAGACAGAGGTGAGGGAGCTCTCTGGGGTCCCTTTTAATAAGGCACTAATCCCATCATAAGGGCTCCACCCCCTGACCTAATTACCTCCCCAAAGCCCCACCTTTCAACACCATCACACTGGGGATTAGCTTTCAACATATGAATTTTGAGGAGGGGATGCAAAAAATTTAGGCCATTGCAATGACCTTCCAAATCCAATGCCTCCAGTATCTGATAGTGTGGTTTTCAGTTCTTCATCTTGGTTTCTTAGTTTACTAGTTCAAATTCTTGAGGAGAAATATGGACTAAGTTCAGTCCATGGACGTGTTCCCCCTTGGGTTAGGTGTGCATTCTTGGACTAGTCAGCTGTGGCCAGAGGGGTGGGTTCATGTGGTTCCAATGGAGATCTAAACCACACAGAGGCTGAGAACTTCTCCCAGAAAGGGAAGGTGGGCAATCAAACCTCTCTGTTATGCACTCTCATTCAGTCCTAAAATGGCCACAGTGTTCTCTCCAGAGCGTTAAGGCACTGCAGGTATAACTTTCTGCCGTTCTCCTGCCGAGCACAGCTGTAGGCATGGGGGACCTTCACTGGCAGGCCCAGTCCCGCCCAGTTCTGGAATCAGTCTACACAGTTCTGGCAGTACATTGAGTGCCCTGTGTCTGCCAGTGGGTGGGGTCTGGAAACTAGTCTGGCAGCCACAAGTAGCAAGTGTCTGTGTGTCAGCCATGCTGGTTTCCCCCAACCTCCCGGCAGGTCTTTCTGATGACGTTCCTGCCGGTTCTTGGTCACTACCCCAGTTTTAATGCTGTTGTTAGACCCCTTCAGTAACCCAGATCATTTCCCTGCCACTTCCTCCTTCCTTCCTGGGGCCCTAACTACTAGCTGAGGGCCTGTTCTAATCCAAACATGAGACTCTGAAGCACAAACTCCCTCTGCCACCACCTACCCACCCACCCATCAAATCAGGTCCCCCTGAGTGTTTTTCTTTTAACTTCTTTGTAGAAAATTGCAAACGTTCACAAAAATGTACAGCCTCGTATGATAAATCTTCATGTACCCATCACCAGGCTTCAATACTGATTAAATCACGGCCAAACTTGTTTTATCTAGACTTCTACCTAAATCTCCCTCAGCATTACTTTGAAGAAAATTTCAGATCCTATTACTGCATCTGTAAATATTTCAGAGTACATTTCTAAAATATTAGAAGTTTAACATAATCACAATCCTATTATCACACCTAAATATATTAACAGTGACTTCCTTTTTAAGTTTTTAATTTATTTTCCTGATTGTACATTTAACATAATTAAAATGAACCTACAAAAATAGTGATTTCTTAATATCATCAAATAATCTAGCCAGTGGTTATATTTCCATTTGTCTCATACGTGCATTAAAGATCTTTTAATTAACAGGTTTGGAGTCAGTACCCAAATAAGGTCCACCTATTGTGATTTGTTGATAAAATCTCTAGATTGTTGTCTCCATCTCTATTTTTCCCTTGCAATTTGTTTCTTAAAGAAATTGGGAGATTTGTCCCATCGAGCTTCCCCGCTGAGACTTACTGATGGAACGTCCCTGTATGCATCCGTATTTGGATAGAAAACTCTTGATTGTATTTAGATGTGATTTCTCTTGGCAAGATCAGTTCATGGGTGTTGCTCCCCACCAGCCTTTCTCCACCAGCCACCAGGTGGCTGAGGTCCTATCCCTCCTCATGGCCAGTGTTGCCCGAGGTCATAAGAAGGCTCTTATGTTACCTTGAAGAAGAGCTGTAAGGTATTGGGCTGAACAAGCCATTCACTTAGCACCTTTTTTGAATGGGTGTGACTGAGACAAGAATTCTCTTAAGGAGCAAAGAGAGTCTTTCTGTTTGTAAACCTTTTAGACATTCTGGGAACTGAAGACTGTGCTGCCTCTGCTGTGCCTCCCAGCCAGCCCCGCAGCTCGCTGCCTCCTCCTGGTGCTGGCGTGTGCTCATGGAGCCTGAACCTGTTAGTGTCACGTCCCCACCACGCCAGAAGCCTCAGGCCTGTTCCTTTGAGGTTAATTTGAGGTAAGCTCAGGGCTGATGGTTAGGGTATATCTTAGTCTGTTCAAGCTGCTATAACAAAACACCATAAACTGGGTAGCTCACCAACAACAGAAATTTATTGTTTCTCATAGTTCTGGAGGCTGGCAGTCCAAAATCCTGGTGCCAGCAAGGTCAAGTTCTGATGAGGGTGCTCCCTCTTCTGGGTTGCAGACCATTGCCTTCTCGGTGTGTCCTCACACGGTGGAAGGAGGGAGGGAGCTCTCTGGGGTCTCTTTTATAAAGGCACTAATCCCACTCATGGGGGCGCCATCCTTAGGGCCTAGCCAACCTCCCCAAAGTCCACCTGCTACAACCATCACACTGGGGATTCAGTTTCAACATATGAATTTTGGGGAATACAAACATTCAGTCTATAGCAGGGTATAACTTGGACTAGATATAAAAGACCCCAAATGATAAATGAAATTAGATAGAAATGGATTTCTCTCTCATGAAAAATCTGAGCTGACATAGTGGCTCTGCTTCACAAACCCTCAGGAGCCTGACTCCTTCCATGTTTTAGTTGAGAATTTAGTCTTCTTTGGCTGTAGGAGATGAGACTGTCTTTATATGGGGCTAAGAAGGCCCTTGTGCTTTTGTGCTTCATTTTCATTTGTTTGTTTAATTGAAGTATAGTCAGTTTATAAATGTGTCATCTCTGGTGTGCAGCATAACATTTCAGCCATACATATACAGACGTATATTCCTTCTCACATTCTTTTCCACTATAGGTTACTACAAGGTATTGAATATAGTCCCCTGTGCTATGCAGTAGAAACGCTGTTTATCTATTTCATATGTAGTAGTTAGTATCTGTAAATCTCAAACTTCCGATTAATGTCGTTCACAGTCTCTTGTTTTGTCTTTTTTCCCAGAGCATACATTGTTCTCCAACAATGGCCATTCAATTCCATTGCCCTTTTAATGACTATTTCCTCCATCTTTTCTCAAAAGTCTGATATGTCACACCCTCCAGTAACTTTTCTTCCTCTAGTATCCATTTCACCACTGGTTGGAAGTTTTACTAGTTTCACGGCCGTCTTGTGTCAGGGGCTAAATTCTCCATGTCAACAGGAACGGGGTTCTCATTGCCTGTTGGCCGGCAGGTGAGCCAGCCCCAGATTCCATTTTAGCATCTGCTTTCTCAGACTACTCCTGGCATCATCCGTCCGGTCCCTCGGTAGCAGTCAGTGGGATAGAGACTGGACCATAATAGGTCTACAGGGGGGTGTGCTCAGGATGGATGCCCATGGTGGGAGGGACTGAGCAGAACTCAGCAGGGTGAATTCAACTGAAATTCATGTTCAGTAAGGGCCTCACATGACCGCTGGGGAAGGTCTGAAGCTAGGATGACCTGTCAGACTTGTCTCAAGTTTGGACAAGGGGCTAAGCTTTTATACCTCTGTAGTAAGTGACCAGTTACCAATGGAGGCTGCCCCTGGGAAGGAGGACCGTCCTGAGTGAGGTGGCTTTCTTCAGGAAAAAAGGAGAAATTTCTGAGGAGGCTGATAGTTGAGGGACCTCAGCCAGCAAAACTTCCAGAAGCTGAGGAATAAAAAAAAAAAAGGATTTTTATAGATCCACTCATTAAGAAGTGGAGTCTGTTTTTCTGCCCCTTGAATTTGGCTCGGCCTCATGACAGGGTTTGCCCAATGGGACAAACGGCAACACGTGATACAAGAATCTTGAAAAGTGTGTGTCCACTGGGGCTTCCTTTCCCTTGCTGTTGGGAACCCTTCCACCGGCACGTCGAGAAGCCCAGGCTGGCCCTCTGAGAGCGGAGAGGCCGCACTCAACCCAGGTAAGTTCCAGACAGGTGAATGTGGCATCCTAGCCCATCCAGGCCTGGCCAAAGGGGCCCAGATGAACCACCTAGCAGGCTCACAGAATCAGGGGAAATGGTAAGTGTTTATTGTTTTTAAGTTTTAGGGGTCATTCGTTACACAGAAGAAATTTATTGATGAGCAGGCCAGCATGAACCAGGCACTTGGTCTGACCAAGTTCGGGAAATGTTTTGGGATTTGGCAAATGTGCAGTTTTATTTCCCTTTCCCAGGTTTCTAGATTTCTAATAAAACTCTAGCCAAACCCATGTGTTTTTCAGAGCCTTTCTTTACAAAGCACCCTTTCAATTACCCTCCTTTGCTCAGAAAAGGGAATATAAGAGACCTTTACCATTCATATTTGCTAAAGAAAAAATACACACTTTCGGAGCTGCCAGTGTTACTGAACAGAAAATACAGTTAGGACTGGAAGAAACCAAGGACTGTTATTTGATCATAAAGGTTCTAAAGTTAGCAGTCTGCTGATTGTTCGTTGAACTAGGTTTTTGGAAGGGCATTTGAGGACCTGATGCAGTGAATTACGTGGACATGTGCTAAAATGAAAAAGAAAGACCGTATCAAAAGAAAACACCGATCAAGTGCCTTCCATTTGCTTATTGGAAGTATTTGCATGGTACATAGTTCTTGGCACTTGAAAATGTTTGTTGAATGAATAAGAACATGGATGGTAGGTAGATGTGCTACTGTGCTTGAAAGACGTTCTGCTCTGTTGCCTCAGCTTTGAGATCTTGGAGAGATCAAGCTGGCATAAAAGTAGAGGAGCTGGGTTCAGTGATCATGAGGATTTCTCTTCCCAGACCCCATAGACCTCCACTCAAATTCTAGGGCCACCGCTTCCCTCTCTATTCCTTGATTTTTCCTTCTGAAAACAGATGATCAGTTTCCAAATCTGTATAATGAGACAATACTACTACCTGCAGAGTTTTTGAGAGAATTAGGGATAATCTAAACAGATTGCCTGGAATGTAGGTGCTAAATAGCTGGGCGTTATTTTATAAGGAGTAACTTGTAGACTGGTGTAGAGTAGGAATTATAAAATTGGTGTATTCTAGGGGACCTTGTGAAATCTGGTGTTTCTGATTTTATTCGTAATTGTCAAGTATTGGGATTCCCCCCACCAGCCCGTGCCCATTCAGCCCCACATCATCATTTAGAATCCTAAACACTTTTTTTCTGACTAGTCCCTCCTCTAAACCCCCATGGGGACAAGTCACATTTCTCAAGCTGTTCAATCGAATGACAGTTGCCTCTTATTCCATATGTTTCTCATTCCAAAATGTTGTTTTGAACATTTGCAGCTACTAAGCACAAACTCTGGTCGGCTCTGTTTTGCCTTGTAATTATTTTTTCTCTTGCACACTTCAGATGCCTGCTTTTGGGTTTTGCATTATTCTGTGGCTTCCTAGTCATTGGCTCCACCCTTTAATTGCTCCACCAGCACTTAGACTCCGCTGCTTGCCAAGGCCGCCTCCCCCTTTCCCCAATATCCTCGATTCTCCCCAAGGGCTGTCCTTAATCCAGCAAGCTCTCCAATACTTTGCAAAATTGAGAGTCCTCTGTTTATCCTGCCCCCTCCCCTCAATGTCCACGGCAGTAATCTCACGCGGGCTCCCATTTCCTGCTCTTATTCTTGGCTCCCTGCCAGCCATCACACATTCACATGAAATCCTGCCTTTCCTCACAGACGGGAAAGGCTGTTTCCATTCATGGAATGCTCCTTTGCCACAAAGATTCTACACCCTAGCCACAAGCAGGGTGTCCTCGGGTTTCCTGACATGCCCAGGGCAAGGTCGGCGGGCTGTGGTCCCAACAGTCATTTAGAATAAAGGCAAGTCAGGCTAGAGAACAGTGTAGTCTTTGTGGTGAAGGGGAGAGAGCGGGGACTGTCAGTTCTAACTGACCCAGGATTTTGGTCCAGGTACCATGACTGAGCCCCGTGTATGTTTATCTGTGAAATGGGGATCATAATTATACCCACATCTCACTCTTCTTCTGAGGGTTATGGATGAAAAGAGCTTTGTACAGGGCCTGGAAAATGGTACTTGCTCCATAACGGTTTTATTTTCTCCCCTTCTTATTGGTTGGAGTCCTTCAGGTCTGAGTCCCAGCGAGGAAGAGACAGGCATCTCAGGGGGGTCAACTGAAGAGAGTGTAATGAAGGGATTATATATGGGTTTATGCAGCTGTGGGCAGGGGACCACAAATGCCCCAGGATCAGCAAGAGCAGGAAGCCATAGTACTTGCTCAAGGGCAAGTCAAGGGCATGAGAGCTGTAGCCATGATATCGGGTCAGGCCAGACTGGCACTTGGAAAGTGAGCTGGGGCCTTAGCAATCGTCCATCATTCCCTCTTCTCTTTCTCAGTATTATAGATCTCAGGATCTAGTAAAACCTAGGAAAATACAAGCGGCTTTTTAAAAAAAATTAAAGCAGTTGGATGGGAGCTGTGGCTCAGGTAGAGGCATGTGGCCACAGCTAAAATCACAGTTTCTCAGAGTGGGGGCCTTGTACCCTGCTTTTCTCTCTTGCTGCCCAGGCCTTCTATTGGCTGACCCCCAGAGGGTCAGAGGGTGAGGGGCCTGGATGATGAAGTGCAGGAGCATTGGCCTCCTGGTCATAGACCAAAGCAGAGAAAAATGGAGAATAAGCCTGGAGGAGCAGAGAAGCATCTTGTCACTTATCACCTTGTGCAAGGCCCAGAGCACCCGTTCTCTATAAGGTGGGCAGAAAATGAACCGGCTGATGGACCTCCCGGGGCTGTAATGGAGATCACCATTGTAATCACATACTGTGCAGATGAGCCTCTTTGTCACCAGCATTAGCTCACGTAATTCCCCGACAACTGGGTAAGACGGAAGACAGAAGGATTCAGAAGGAGTGGGTTGGCCACTGGGCTCGGCTAAGCTTTCTGACTGTGGGATCGTGAGCAAGCAACTTCACTCTCTGAGCCTCAGCTGCTATCTGACTTTGGGTCCCCCCTAAGCAGATTCTGGGACAAGTATTTGAATGAAGTCCTTTATTTGGGAGCTGATTCCGGGGAGCATAGAGTGGGGCATGTAGGGAGGAGGTAGGGAAGGGAGGAAAGCCATTAGTGGGTCTCCATCCCACAGGGGCCTCTGGGAGCCTGAGGAGGACACATCCCTGGGTTGGTCCACTGCTGGGTGAGGGTGCTGGGCTGTTTATCCACCAGCTCCCATCCTTCACGGGCTGCAGATTGATCCTGGGGGTTTAACTCCCCCAGCCCTGCCAGGCTACATGTATTTGGCCAGAGGAGGCTCCAGCAGTCTCCTGCGGCCAGAGAGGCGCAGGAAGTCACACTGATGCCCTCCCATGAGCCAGGAGGAATTGACTGGGGGACTGACTGCTTTGGTTTCCTAAGTTATGTGATGTGTATGATGTATATGATGCCTGACTCACAGGGCTGTTCTGAAGATTAAATGATTAATGATGACATGATGAAATGTCTGCTGGAAGCCTGGCCCATGGTAGGTATCCTATAAATAGGAGGTATTCGTAACAAAGGGAGTAAATATTATTCATGTATTACAAATCAGGGCAAATGGAACTCAAAGAAGTCAAGACATTTGTCCTATATCACACAGACACTTCCAACGTGGCCAGGTAGTCCTCCACTCTGCCTTAGCTCCCTCCGTTAATGGACTAGACGTGTAGAGTGCTTTTGCATCATAAAGCGTGAGAATCTCCTTAAAAATAGTGTCTGTAGTCCCAGACGTGCTAGCTCAGAGCCAACTTAAATGGACTCTGAGTAGCTCTTCTCTCAGCCCTGACTCTCAAAGCCCAAATATATGTTTTCTCAGTCCCCTGGGGTCCTCCATTCTGTGCCCCAAGAACCCCCAGCCTTTCATTAGCACTGCCTAGGTGTCTCCACGTATTGCAAGGGGTGCCAGGAAGTCTCCAGACAAAATAAAACATGCCGTGAAGAGCTACGGGCATAAAATTCTAGACACCTTGTTCTCCAGGTAATGTTTCCTTCTAAAAATAATGATTTTGAAATGTCCTCTTTACTGTTCTGCTGATACACACATAAAAACCAACAAAACGTACAACCCTTTTAAAAAGTTGCAGTAAAACATACCTAACATAACACTGACCGTTTTGACCATTTTTAAGCATGCAGTTCGGTGGCATTAAGCACATTCACATTGTTGTGCAAACATCCCCACCATCCAGCTCCAGAACTTTTTTCACCTCCCCAAAGTAAAACCCTGTACTTAGGAAACAGTAACTCCCTATCCCCTCGTCTCCGGCCCCCAGTCCCTGCAACCACCATTTACTTTGTGTCTGCTTGAGCTTGACTGCTCCAGGCCCCTCATATATATGCAGTCATAAAGCTTTTGTCCTTTTGTGACTGGCTGATTTCACTCAGCAGAAAGTCTTCAGGTTTCATCCAGGTAGTAGTGTGTGCCATCATTTCCCTCCTGTTGAAGGCTGAGTGGTATTCTGTTGTATGTATGTGCCACATTTTGTTTACCCATTCATCTGTTGATGGGCACTTGGGCTGCTTCCACCTTCCGGCTATTGTGAATAATGCTGCAGTGAAGATGGAGGTACAGATATCTGTCTGAGTCCCCACCTTCCATTCTCTTGGGTATTACCCAGAAGTGGGATTGCTGGATCGTTGGTAATGCTGCGTTTCACATTCAGAGGACCCTTCATACTGTTTTCCATAGCGGATGCACCATTTTACATCCCCACCTGCATAACTGTTTTACAAAGGAGATAAATAGGAAAGGGACTTGTAATCACACAGTATGTAGTGCTTCAGAATGTCCACACTGGGGCGGACGTCACAGGGACACAACACAGCGGCTGCACATCTACTCCGTATGCCACCAGTGCAGACCAGCGTGCAGGTGTGATACAACCCAGGCTGCTCCTTGAGTGTACGGACATCAACGATTTTCCAAAACCAATAAACAAATCAAACACAGTGCCATCTCCATTTTACTTGTTGCATTCCTTGTATATAATATACATTGAGTGTATATTAAAAAATGTGCAAAAAGTACCTTGGTATTTATATGTGAAGCAAAATTATAATCAGAAAATTATGAACAGGCTTTTCATCCCCATGTCTCTCCAGTAGCAAGTTACACCTCCCTGCACCCAAACATTGTGATAAAAAATGTTCCTAAAAATTCCCAAAATGCTCTATAGAGAGTGAGATATGTCCCCCCCTTAGAAAGGATCACCTAATGTCTTAAATGTGGTAGATAAGTGATTTTTGGTGGCTTGACATTAAGAAGGAGAATTATTGGAACAAAGGCACTTAAAAAGGTCTGAGTCCAAGATTTTGATCACAATCAGCTCCTGGAGTTTCTTCCATTGGCCTCTAACATCCCACAGGAGCTCAGTTGTTCTAAAAAAATCTGGTTTTGGTGCCCAGTGCATGGATGGGAAGGGACCGAAGGCCTGAGAATGTGTGGTCTCAGAGGGAAAGTACAAAAAGAAGGCAGATTTGTGAGACATTTTGGAGGCTGGCTCACTAAAACTTAAGTGATTAGATGTGGGGAGGGAGAAAAAGATGAAGTAAAAGATGGCTGAGTATCTCTGAGATTAGTTCACGGAGAACTGACATGCCATTAACACGGAGAGGGTGGGAGAGTGTCGTACAGCGGGCCCCAGAGCTGGGTGGCTGAAGGGCGGTCTGGGACTGGGTGCTTCTCCACTGTGCAAGGAGGCCTGAATGGAGAGAGGGGTCCCTAAGAGACAGCTGGTTATCAGTGGTTCCCAGATGTGCCAGGAAGAGCACCAGGCATTTTGGAGAAGGAAGACTGGGATTCAGGTTTCTGCTCTACCATCATAAGATGTGAGATTTGGGACCAATTGCTTACAAGTGTCAGTTTTCTCATCTGTAAAATGGGGCTAATTCCAGCCGCAACCTATCTCCCAGAGCACTTGTGGGAGAGCATCCTATTCTTGGCTTCACCCCTTTACCCAACATCTGCTGCTCTGCTCACCTCACACCTGAAATGCTAAGAAGTACCCTGTGTATCAGGCTTCTCCAGAGAAAGAGAACCAATAGAATATATGTCTGTACACATTAAGAGATTTATTTTAAGAAATTTGTTTATGCAATTGTGGAGGTTGGCAAATCCAAAGTCTGCAGGGCAGGCTGGCTGGCTAGAAACTCAGGCAGGAATTGGTGCTGCCTTTTTGAGTTTGAAACCTGTCGGGCAGCCTGGCATGCTGGAAGCTCAGGCAGGATTTCTGTGTTACCCTCCAGAGATGGAATTCCTTCTTTGGGAAACCTCATTTTTCACACTTAAGTCTTCAACAGATTAGACAAGGCCCACCTACATTATCAAAAGTAACCTTCTTAAAGTCAATTGATCATAGATGTTAATCACATTTACAAAATACTTTCACAGTGACATCTAGACTTGTGTTTGACCAAACAACTGGGGACCAGAACTCAGCCAAGTTGACATATGCAATTTAACCCTCATGCATAGAACACATGGAAAGCCAGACATGAGAGGGGTCTAGTCCACAACCAGGAATTGAGCCCCTGGGATCTGCTCCACTTGTCACATAACGGAGAACACACACCTCACTTGCTCTGGGCCTCACATCCTTCCTTAGTAAACTGGCTATTGGAGCACAGTCCTTCCAAAGTCCTGGTAAGAATTTTCCACATTAAGGTTCCCCCGGCCAGAATAAGTAGTGCTCAGTGTCTCCTTGGCTAAGTGTGACCCCAGTGCCTCCAACCCTGTGGAGTGGCTAAAGGTGGAGGGGCTGCCAAGAGGTGCCCTTCCTTACGGCCAGGCTCTCGGGACTTCCCTGACATCCCTGCCTTGCGATGTCTTGTCTCACCAGACTGAAAGTCCCCTGCAGGTACCCCGTTTCCCCAGAGTGGGGCCCCCTTGGCCCTCTGCCAGCAGCTGAGCCTGTGGAAGGGACTGTTTGCCAGCTGCCAGGTCATTCCTTCTCTTTCTTGGGACTTGGGTGCCTGCTATTGGGGACCATATTGAGGACTGGCTTTTCTAGGTCAGGCTGCAGAAAGACAAAGGGTCAGTGGAGAGTATGGCTTTCCTGAAAGGTGGGCCCCAGGTAGTGGGGGCCCCCTTGGCTCGTTCAGTTTGCAGCTTAATTGGCAGCACACTCCCCTACCCCCGCCCTCACCCCCCCATTCTCCCACCCCTGCCCCAGCCGCCTCCACAATCTGGGAAAATAGGCCTCTGTTATCAAGATTTTCACCACTTTTTGAGGACATCAGCTCTGTGGTTTGTATGCATATTTGCTGTATTACCTCCTGTCACCTCCAGGAAGCTCAACACAGTCTCTTCTCTGGCTTTCAGAAGATTCCCTCACACAGATTTCGGTAGTATTTCCTCCGGACTCATGATAAGGTGGTTGAAGTTCACCTCGTGACCAACTGTAAGTAGCAATACTTTTCACTTATTGCTCACTGGCTTATTTCTTCATTTGTCCCTCAGGGGAATACCTCCCACGGGCAAAGCTTGCTACAGCAAAAGCCAGTGAGGTGTGAGAAAGCCAAGAAGGGCATGGGGAGGTCATGAGCCTTTCTTTGCACATGGGGTAGTCAGGAAGGTGGGCTGATGCAGGGAGGTGTGAGAAAAATGCCAACTGTGGGCTCAGCATGCAATGGCCCTTTCCTGCAGCTCCCCCATCGGAACACTCATGTCACAGGATCCGTCACCTTTAAATTCCATCCCAGCCGCACAGTCAACATTAGACCCACCCAGGCTGGAGGGGAAGAGGTGGGGGGCGGGGGGGCGAGCCGGCTGGGGGATCACCATCTTTTAGTCCCATCTTGGCCACAGGTGGTCAGGCTAGTGGATGGAGGGTCTGGCAAGCAGGTGTGAATACAAAGAGCTGCCTGGAGGGGACTTGGCAGCCTCCTGGCTCTTGGCTATCTCTGCCTGGGTCACCTGCCTTCTCCCTCTTGTCTGACAGGATCTTCTCATCCCCCTGTCCCTGGGTGAGTGACTTTGGAGCTCCCACACCATCGTTCTCCCCTCCTTTCCACGGTGTCTTGGATGATATTTAACTGTGCCTAGCGCACGTGTCGTTTCCCGTTGTGACTGCAAAGTCCTTAGAAGCTGCCAGGCGCCTGAGATATCTGAGGCACCTCTCCTGCCTCCTCCACACATTCCTCTCATTAAGGCAGTGTCCTGGCTTCCTCTCTTTGATCCTTTTGTCCTCACCCAAGAGGGCCCCAAGGGAATGGGCTCCAGGCAGGTTCCCAAGCAGCTGTGTGCTTTCTTGCCTTTGCTGGTCCCCACACCTGGGCAGCCTCCCCTCCGCCACTGCCTGTCCAAAGCATGACTCTTCTCTCCCTGATTCAGCTGTGTCCTCCTCTCCTTGGAAGTCTAGGCCACTTAATTCCATTCCCTCTGTAGCATTTATAGTAACAGCAAAAACCAACCTCCGTCTGGCTAGGAATACCTTATGAAGTACCTCCCCATAGATGATTTTTTCTTATTCTAAGCAAAAGATTTTGGGGAATAGTTGCTATGCATCTCATATTTACTATAAACAGATTCTTTACCTACATACTGGTCTTAATGGTCACAGCAACACTGCAAGATGTATACTAGTGTACCCACCGTATAGATGAAGGAACTGAGGTGCAGAGACACCAGGTTGCTTGGTCAAATTCTTCTGGCCAGGAGTCAAACCCAGGTCTGCCTGACTTCAAAGCCTCCTCATCCACCACAGCATGTGGCCCACAGTGAGGACATACTGTTCAGTGGATCCCTCTTTATAGACTTGAAAATGAGGCTGGGTGAGGACAGGGAACTTGCCCAGGATGGCAGGATGCAGGGCTCTGGAAATCGTGATCCAGAGGGAGTCACATAAGGCAAGGGGCTCCTGGCGGGGAGGCAGATTGTGAACACAAACTGCTTTCTTCATAGTTTTGCCAGGATCATTTCACGTGGGGTGGTAGGTGATGGGGCAAAAACCCTAGAAGCTGGGACCTGCACAGACAGTGGCCACACCCCAGCGTGAGTGATTGATCTGGGCGTGGGGTACTCCACGGGCCCATCACTAGCTTCTGGGGTACACGCTGTGCATGGAATTCTGATGTTTGCTTTTCTTGATACTGTATTCTTTCAGAGTATACAGAAATTAACAGTAAGTGCTGATGGTTCCACTGAAGGAGAAAAGTGCCCTTTGATTGGAGCTGCAAATGGGGTCAGCTTGGGTCCTCTGAGAAACCAAGATGAAATGTGCGAGGACTTTCTAGTTGGGAGGGACAAAGGAAGAGGGTCTAGTTTGGGGGACCCTCAAACCAGAGTGCAGGTCCAACACCTATGACACGAGGGCAGGAAGGGAGTGGTGCTGGGCAGGGAAGAGCCTCAGATGGCTGTGCAGGCTGATGGGGCGTCTCTGGCAGAGTTGGCCTTAGAGGAGTCCTGCCTTGGGTGAAGTGGCCGGGCTCTGCTCAGTCCCCGGCAGGATGAATCCCAGGGAGAGTGCGGCCCCAGTGCACAAGCCGAGTGCAGCAGCTGGAGGCTGTCATCCACTGTACGTGAGGTTCACCGAGATGAAGCCAATGCTTCGGACCCCAAAAGATCCGCCTTCCTGGTCATGGGGACACAGGTAAGTAAACGAGTTTTTTTTTTTTTTTTAAGTTAACTTACTTATCTTTGGCTGACAGATGGATTAAATGAGGTAATGTAAATAAGATGCCTGTCATGTTTTAGCTGCTCAAAAATTGCTAGCTATCTTCCCTTCCAGGAGCCAGTATAAAACAATGGCTAGCAGGGCAGATATTCCTGGGTTCAAATGCTGTTTCTGCTACTCGTTAGCTGTGTGGTCTTGGACAAGTTACCTAACCCCTCTGGGATTCAGATTTCTCCTCTGAAAATGGAGATAATAATAATTTTTAATGTCACGGGGTTGTTGTGAGAATTCCATGAGATAATTCCAATGAGATAATCCATTTAAAGGAGGCAGAACATAATAGCTGTGATTACCTGCCTGAATTCTAGAGTCAGGCGTCCCTCCTAAGGGGCCATGCAGGGCAGTGGCCTGCAGAGGGCAGCATCCCCACATTAATCTGACAACTCTGGGCTCACGTAACCGGGCCTTTCAAGTTTAGGGCAGTAAAAAACAATGTCTGCAAAGCGCAACAGAGTGACCAAACGACAGACTGTACCAGAAGCGATGGGATGGCTCAGGAGAGTGGGCAGAGCTTTAAAAAAATTAGTATTAATTGGTGGATGGCTGAAAGGACACAGACTGGAAAAAATACAAGAACTGAAAATGAAAAGCTCACAACCCACTTACGGGGAGCAGGCAAGACAAAAGCTTCTTACTGAAAACGACATACCTGCTCTCCTTCAGCATGTCTCGGGGGCCCCTGGAGTCTGGTGGCCTGGGTTCTAGTTTGTTTGTATAATTTGTGCCAGAGATTAAGACACTCTTTTAAAACACAAAGAACGCAGCTTAAAGATCAACAATCCAGAGTTGCCTGTGTAGAAAGTGGAGTAGTTTTGGACTTACAGGACATCTGCTATCTGATGCTAACTCAGTTCCAAAGCAGCTAGGTGAATTTAAGCAACCACTGGATTATCTTCCTGGGGAATGCAGACAGCCTTCTGGACAGTCAGGAGCAGAGGGCCGGGGTGGGGATGATCATGATTCCATATTGCCTGTTCCTTCCTCCCCCGACCCTGCAAAGTCCTTCTTGATTTGCCTCTTGTTATTCTGCAGGATACTCTCCTAGTTTCTCGAGCATCTTGGATAAAGGGAGACACGTTCCCACACTCCCAGCGTACTTGTGACCTTTGCTAACTGGCCTCTTAGGAGTCTCTTGGAACTATCATTAACAGTCGTTCAACACAGAAACCTCTACTGTTATTTGCCATGGAGTCTTGCTTCGTGTATAAAAATACAGTTTTGTTTTATGTTGTTTTTAACCTAAATGCTCAAATCCCTGCTTCATCCTTTACATAGCAGTCTGCCCTTTTCACTTAACCCCATATCTTAGAGCATTTCCTATGACATGTAAACGCTGATCTTGTTCTTCATAACGAGACCTGATGGTAATCCACTGTGTGGATGTGCCAGAGTCAATTTAAGGAATCCATGATCAATGGGCATTTAGACTCTTGCCAGTTTTCCCCTTTCAATATCAGCGCTGCAAGACTATCCTATGTGTCTCGTTGTCCAATCTGTAATTCTTTAGGATGGATGCCTAAAAATGGAAGTGCCAGGTTGCAGGGGGTGAGGGCTTAAAGTTTTGACAGATACGGCTGAGTTGCCTCCAAAGGCAGTGCCTGTTTACATTCCTGACTCTAACACACTATTACCGTCCACAGATGACAGGTGGGTTCTCTGTCACGAACTGATGGACTTGAGAGGCAGGCAAGCCTACTGGTCAAGAGCTAGCTGTTGCATGCAAATCCTAATTCTACTCTTGGTGAATTTGGGCAAGACCCTTCACCTCTGTGACTCGGCTTTCTCAGGGGTGAAATGGGAATATGAAGAGTACATAATTCACAGGTGGTTTGTGACATGTGCTGGGCAATTAGTTCCCGTGTTCTGCCTGTGTCTCCTGCCTGGTGATACTTTGGATATTGCTGTTTTTAATTTGTTTTCTTTTGAGATTGTGTTCGCTTTGCAACAGTTCCTCAATTTATGTTTGTATCTCTAGCCCCAATCTCACTCCATAGTTTTAGTCCCCAGTCTCCTACTGACCTTTCATTGTTCTTACTTAGTTATCGCAACACATCAAAAACCCAACTCATCTTCTTGATCCTTAGATCAGATTCTCATTCCTGAATCTCTCACTTCTGCCTTTGGGTCCCCTACAGCCACTAGGTCTTAAAACTGCTTTGACTTTGTATTCGTTTCCACTCTCACATGATGCCTGAATCATCCCAGCGGGCTCTTCTGCTGTGTGCAGGCTCATTGTCTTGTGAAGCCTGGGGCACTGAGGATGAGGTTCTGGGGTCCCACGGCCTGGGGGCCACAGACTCGTTACACATCTTATAAGCTGCACAAACTTGGGTAAATAATATTTCCAAGCCTCAGTATCCTGATCTGTAAAATCTGTTTTGCTATTTTCAGTATGTATTTTCCCCTTAAATCACATGTCCCTTCGATAAAGGGTCTAATTTTCAGAGCAGTGTGTGGGCAGGTATGGTGTGCTGGCCTGACTACCCTGAGTGGTCTCTCCTAACCCATTTTACTGTGCTTTATGATTCACCTCACTCATTTTTTTTTTTTCCAGCAGCAGATATTTTTGATTTAGAGAGTGTTGGTCAACCCTATAGAAATGCTACTTTCACACCTGCGGAATATCATGTTGCCTGACATTCACTTCTGTGGTGTTTCTAATCCTCTCTGGCTCTGGGCTGTGTAATTATATACACCCTTTCTCAGTGCCGGCTGCTGCAGTCACACTGCTGGTTTTCTTGTCTGTTTCCTCTTCACCTTCCAGTAACCCCCAAAAGCATCGTTACCTGGGAGGTGGATTTCTCCAGAAAGAAGTGAATGCACTAGATGTAATTGCAGGCTCACCTGTTGGAGCCAGTGAGTGCGTGGTGAGTGACCGGTGGGGCTGGACTTCACTGTGAGTGGCTAGGCAACCCCATGTGGGGTAATGGCCGGGAGCAGAGAGACAGGGAACACACCAGGGTGTGCATGTGTTACACCTGCTCTGTCCAATAGTACTTGCTAGTCTCAGCCCCATGTAGTGATTTGAATTAAAATTACTTAAAAATTTTTTAAAATTTCTGTTCCTTAGCCATAATAATCACATCTCAAGTTCTCCGTAGCCTCTTATAACTACTGGCTTTCATTTGGGACAGCACAGATATAGAACAGTTCCATCACTCCTGAAAATTCTGTTGGAAAACTCTGCTCTGAAGTGTGGCAGCAAGAGTGGGCGTGCTGGGACCTCGGCCAAGGCTGCCGGCGGGCGGCGGGGAAAGCAGAGCCCTGCCCCCTTGGCCCATAGGATGCGGGCTGGGGAAACTGGCTGGGTTTCAGCGGCAGGCCCCGGGCCTGGCAGTGCCTAGCACCCGAGGAATGTACACGTTCAAGTGAAGCTCCCCTCATGCAACGTGGGGAGGGCGGTCTCATCTTCTTGGCTAAGCACGCTCTTGAGAGACTCAGGTAGATGGGAGCCCCAGGAGACAAGCCTACCCTGAGCATATTACACAGACTAGTTCGTTCAACCCTAGAGGGAGATAACATTGTCTCTATCTCGCAGAGAAGAGAACCCAGGTGTAGGCACTTTTGCACTGCTCCTGCGGCCTCAGTGTCGGGCAGAGGGCCCCGCATTCTGGGGGAGCAGCAGAATGAGCTCTCTGCAGGAAGCAGGCTGGAATCTGTTAGGGTAGCTCAGACGGAATTTGGGGTCAGCTCTCAAAAGGACTGGAATGCAAGGCAGGGAAGAGGAGGCAGGGCAAGGTGGGCCTGGGACAATGGGACAAACAGAACTTTGGGGGTGGTGCTGATGTCTCGGGGTGCTTACAGGTACTGTAGTGATGGGTTCTGTAGACCTGAGACGAGACTCCGAGGGGAGGACGGTGATGGAGGGATGGCTTGAACCTGGACTCTGCGGGGTCACACCCTCTTCTCTAAATTTCACTTCTGCCATTTTATTCCTTTGCAACAGCTGAGGTCACCTCTCTAAGTTTCTGTTTCCTCATCTGTAAAATGAATATAAGATGCCATTTATTCTTATCATTTTTTTCTTTGTAGCCTCAGATCTGAATGCCATGCTTAACATCAGAAGGCCCCCAATAAAAATGGAATGGAACTGAATCCAGTCATGAGGGCTGGAGAATGTAAGGGCTGAACTGAGAGTCCACCTGGATGAAAAGAATGAGGCCACCCAGGTATACACCAGGGTGATAATTACTGTAAATCACAACATCATTTACTTCTAGCCCACCAAAAGTTCCCGTTTTCTGTCTCCAGTGAGGGATTATTTTTTTCAAGGGTTTTGGGGAAAGAAGATGGGGTGGAAACAGGGACAGGTTATCTCTTGTCTGCTCTGGAGGTGTTGATCATCATCCTGTGTTCTTCTGCTGATCTCAGTTATGCTGGTTCCTGAGGAATGGGACCCAGCGACCTTGCTGGGATCTGCTGTGCGCTTGCAGTGGCAGCAGAAGGGTCAAAATGGGCAGCCATGCATCCTGTCCCTGCCCTCTCCTTTGTTTTGCAAAGCCTGACCATTCAAGTCTCTAAGTATCAGAATTTAGTGCAGGATTGAGATAACTAAGGAGGCATTTTCAAATTATGTGCTAATTATTAATATTCCCAGCTCAGGGAGAAGCCCCAAGGGAGTTCAAACTCTCCACATGCTGTTGGCTCTCCTGGGCATCCCCACCTTGGCCTCTCTGTGAATCCATGTTTCCTCTGTCATGTGCTCTATGTCCAATGTTCAGAAACCCCGCTTTCTACCCATAGGATCGATCCCTCCTCTCAAGTGGGTCATTTCCTAAGTCTGAGTTCTTGAGATAAATTGCCCTGGAGGGTTGCTGCGGTGATCAGTCCACAGTTGCCATTTGCTGCCGTGCTTTTGGTCCAGTCTGGGGAAGGGCAGGGTGTTGTTGGGCTGGCTGAGTCTTCATACTCACAGTGAAGTCAGTGGTGGTCCTGGGCACCCAAGGGAGGCGTTGTTGGAAGTCCCCACACCACTGTAAGATGTAGCCTCGACTCTTTCATTCTTCTGATTGTCCAACTAGTAATTGTTGGAACCTCCCTGCCTCCAGACACTGCCTTCACACCCAAATGCACACAATACCACCCTCCCAAGGACCAGTGTGAATTCTCAATAAGAGAACAGTCAAAACTCACATAATTGAAAAGCATCTCTCTCATGGTGGCCCTCCTGTCCACCTCTCTCAGTTTGCTTTCAAATCATGCCCCATCTAGCCTAATGGGATACAATATATACCTATCCCTGAGCATCTCAAGAACCCAGGAAGCTTTGGAATTACTATCAACGAGGGCCCGGTTATATTGTTAGGGGCCATTTTCTGCCCCTCTCTGGAAAAGGAAGCAGAAGCGTTCATTTCTCCAGCAACATCATCTTATCCATTAGCCTTTATTGATCACATCCATGCAGAGCTGATTTTAAGGAATCCTAGTACTAGTCTTATTAGAAACCAGGTGTTTTGAGTTCATGTTCAGCCCTTATTAACTTGACATAATTCCCCAAATTTATGAAAACTGTCACTTACATGGCTTTAAGTTTAACCAACAAAGTAGTTCACCTGAGTCTCAAACACAACCACCAGCACCAACAGTTCTTCCACATGTGTTACTGTCTCCTTAGATCTTTACGACAGTCCTGGGCAGTAGCCAGACCGTGTATTTTATTCCCTTTTTATAGATGAAGAAACTGATATTCAGAGAAATGGATTCTTTGAGGCTCTCAGCTAGTAAATGATTGCTTAATTGTAAATAACTGATCAAACACTTGACTATCCTAAGAAGCATTCTCTGTTTAACTGAGAGCAAAGACCTCCCATTTCTTCATAAGGCAAACAAATTATTTTGCAAATGAGCTTAGGGCAGATTTTAAAATGTGAAAAGTATTGTGTTGGAATTTGGCTTTTATTTGCTGCTTCATGAGACTCCCTACTGTTCACATTGGAAGTCAGAGAGGGAGTGTTCAGTTGGCCAATCTGTGAGCTATTGAAGTTTTCACTTAAAAAGGAAATTTGATCTCTGTCTAAGTGGCACTAATGTGTGGGCTGAGAGCCGCTACTGTAAATTCAGCAAGGGATTCATGAATGCCGGGAGCCTCCTGGAGCCCCGTGGATGGGTGACCTCTGAAATAAAAGCATAACCTGGGAAAGATAAGACTTCATGCATGATCTACAGGACTCTGTTTCTGGTGATCTTCAAGATATCTTAAGTCAAGAGTACTTAGGGCCAGAAAGCCAGAAGTTGGGTGGGGAGGGTGAGACCACCCAAAGATTAAATGATACCACACAATAGATTCTTGGCTTTTTGAAATTCTTTGGGAAATCTCCCTCCACTCCCCCCACACTATTCTCTTTGCTGGAAAAAAATAGGCTGTTTTTGAAAATACTTCATAGCAGTCAATAAGGCTCCTGAATTGCTAATAGGAAGATGGGGCTGGAAAATTAGTAGTCCCTCCTTATCTGCAGGGGATATGTTCCAAGACCCCAGTGGATTCCTGAAACCGCAGGTAGTGCCGAACCCTACACGTCCTATGTTTTTTCCTATTCACACATACCTATGATAAAATTTAACTCACATATATGAGTTACAGTGAGAGATTAACAATAATAAATAGTAATAAAATAGAACAGTTATAACAATATACTGTGTAAGAGTTATCTGAGTGTAGTTTCTCTCTCTCTCTCTCTCTCTCTTAAAATATCTTATTGCACTGTACTCAGCCTTCATCTTGTGGTGGTATAAAATTATACACTGTCTACGTTTGAGATGAAGTGAAGTGAGTGACATGGCTATTGTGACATAGTGTTAGGCTTCTACTGACCTTCCAATGGATCAGAAGAATTATCTGATAACCTAAATTCTACTAAGTGACTAGTGGGTAGATGGTGTATATGGCGTGGATATGCTAGACAAAAGGGTGATTCACATCCTGGGTGGGACAGTGAGATGGCATGAGATTTCATTAGAATGGCACCCAATTTAAAACTTATGAATTATTCATTTCTGGAATTTGCCATTTAATGTTTTTGGAACACAGGTAGCTGAAACCACAGAAAGCAGAACTGTGGATAAGGGGGCCTGTGGTACCAGTCAGAATCCCCCTGGGAGTCCCAGTTTTTGGAGTGCCAGACAGCTTAGTAAGGTCCTGACTTTGACATGGGCTATGGGGTTGGGGTGTAAAAAGCCATCCTAAGATTCCTTGAACCCCTTGCCTTTAAATCTTCACCTTGCTGCTTCCACCATTCCTGGACTGTTGTCTCACGAGTTTTACCTGACTGAGCATTTGAAAGACTTGCCTTGAATCAAACATTCAAATCTCAATAAATTCAGACCCTGTCTTTCCTTCTTTGAGACTCTGCCAAAGCTTTGAGAGGTGGTGCTCTCTTAATGCAGTAAGCAGTAAGCAGCTTTGACGTATCAAGATGTTGCTTTGATGATATGTGGAGAGCCAAGCTTTTGACAGATTTGGAGATCCCACTGAGATCCAGTCGGGAGCAAGTTCTCACCGCCATGGCCAGTGTCCTGAAATGGGAAACAGAATGTCCTCGAGGCCCTTTGAACCTTCTGCTTGGGGATTTTCTGCTTGTAGTAACAGGGCAGGTAAATAGATCCCACATTAGTTAGAACTCTGATCTCTTTCGTTGAGCTCCTAGATGCTGACTTTATTTCCTTTCCTAAAATTAAGACACCCTCCTTAAGTTTCCAAATTTGAAAAAATGTATATATCCTTGGAGGAAATCTGTTTGTCTCTCTGTCTTTGTCACTTTTGCTGTCCATCAGTAAGAAGAAATTTGTAAGGAAGAGGACAGGTATAGGACCTGAAACCAGCCCTTTCCTCAAGCTGGCCCTGAAGACTGAGGAGTTCAGTTCAAACCAGGAGAAAACTTCAAGCTTCCAGTGGTCTTCATTTCTATTTTATATATGTATGTATGTATGTATGTATGTATGTATGTATGTATGTAATTGAAGCATAGTCAGTTTACAATGTTGTGTTACTCTCTGGTGTACAGCATGATAGCTCAGTCATACATATACATACATATATTTGTTTTCATATTCTTTTTCATTATATGTTACTACAAGATATTGAATGTACTTCCCTGTACTATACAGTAGGGCCTTATTGTTTATCTGTTTTATATATAGTAGTTAGTATTGGCAAATCTTGAACTCCCAATTTATCCCTTCCCATCCCATTTCCCCCTGGTAACCCTGTTTGTTCTCTATGTCTGTGAGTCTGTTTCTATTTTGTCATTAAGTCCATTTGTAGCTTTTTCCCCTAATGGTCTTCATCTCTTCATTGGCATAAAGAAAGTGCAGAGTCCAAAATCACTTTCTTACAGGCAAAAGAAAAAAACTAAAAACTGTTTCTCTTACAGTCCTCCTAAATCACAATTTGAAACTAATACAAGTCTTCGTCCTACTGTTCTCCCCAGATTCTACACTCAGCCATTTCCTTCTGGCCCCATTCTCCCTCTGATTTTCTCCTCATCCCTTGCCTGCCAGAATCCTCTTAAGCTCAGTTGTCTCTTAAAGTTAGACCTCCTCCAGGAGAGACAAGCCTCCTTTCTGTGGACTGCAAGCCCTGGTCTCCCTCTGAGCTGGGAGCCCAGAGAGGACGGGAAGAAATTTGCAGAAGAACTTAGAATAATTTTATGAATGTGTGACACAGGGATGACTCACTGGTCTATAACTATGAGTATAAGTGGAAACCTCAGATGCTAAGAAATGGATGAAGGAAGCAGGACTGGAAGCTCTCAAGGATGATTTAAAGGATCCTGAATTTCACAGGAAATCAGAGGGGTTTAGAAAAGCTGTAAATGTTGGCAAAGGTCTCTTGGAGTCTGTACCCCAAGTCTTCCCTATGAAAGTAGATTAGAGTCTAATGCAGTCCCAGGTAAAGAAAGGGTGCAGACTTTGGAGACTTCAGGGATAGGTTCTTTGTACAGTTACACAGCATTCAGGAGAAGATCTAGAAGCAGATGTGACCCCAGCTCCTCTCTCACTGTTTATAGATGGTATTCAGCCAGAAATGGTGTATTTAATATGTAAGCGGAGACCAGAACAGGGAATATCCCCATTGCTAGAACCCCAACACCTGCTGAGTGTTTTGAAAATAGCTTAGGATGAAAACAAAGTAGAAACCAGAATAAATTTATGGCCTTACAGATAAAACATCTAGATGCCCCCATCTCAGTCACTCAACTTCAAAGGAGGGAGTCTCTTGATAAAGATAGTTGTAGATATTGTAAACAGAGACACTGAAAACAGAATTGCTCTGTCTTGGCTAAGAAAACAGAAAATATGTAAAATATGAGATGATTGATCAATGAGGTGCTCAGAGGGGTCTGCTGAGCAGAAATTTCTCTAAGGATTAAAGGAGATCTTCTGATTGATTTATCTTAAATAAGTGCTTATATCAAATATTCCAAAAAAATCCCAGAAATTAAGGAACTCAAACTAATACTTGCAATATGTCAAAAAAAATTCTTATAGAAACTTAAAAAGTTTAAGAGCCCAAGTTCAGATACTTTAGATACAATTTTGCACATGAGATTAGTTTATTATTTTTGGTTTAATAGAAAAAGTTATGTCGTTTCTAATTCTTCATGGTAAAGTACAATAGAAGCTTATGACTTCATCCAACTTGGGTATGTTCTTAAGCTTACGCAGGTTGACTGATCAAATAAACTAGCATGACTTTTACTCGATGCTCATAGTTATGAAAAATGAAAATTTGTGTTGATTTTTTTCCTGAAAATTAAATTTCACCAGTGATTATGTTTTGTAGTATGTCAGCTGGGAGATTAATTTCCAAGATCTTTAGGACTAATATTAAATTGGGTTAATGGGTATTCATTAGATGGCTAGATGCTTTGTAAGTAAGACAGAACACTGAAACATTGATTATTATGCTTTGTTTCAAGTTTATATACTTTTGCTTCTTATTTTTATATGCTATCTTTGGGCCTGTTCATGAATGTGTTCTGGTTTGCCACTTTGAGAAGTTGTATAAGGGGCGTGTGTGGCTGTAGAAAGTTGTTATGTGTATTCTTGAGCTCTGCTAATCTGTTAAAATGCTGATGCATGACAGTTAACAACTATCCCCGCTCCTCCTGCTCCCTCCAGTCTGCTCTGAAATACTAGTTACTTTGGTGAAAAGTTATAATTCAATACACCCAAATGAGTCTCTGCTATAAGTGATCTTGGCAGAGAGGTGTTACCAGTTTGTATGCAAGGTAATGAGATTTGGTTTTGTTTTGTTGAGGGAAAGAGAAGATTATAGTATGTGCAAATAACAAGTTTGAAAAGCCATGGAATGTGTTAATCTTGGTGAAATCTGCGTAATTGTGATGGGCTTGTTTCCTTGCTTTATGCCTTATTACCTTTACCTACAATTTAAAGCCTTATTTATTTATTTATTGGCCCATTGATTTATCTCCTACAGGAAAAAGAGATCAGTAGATCTCCACTCCAGGGGAATTCTGGATTTCAACTCTCCTTAGGCCTCTCCATTTCATGCTTTATAAGAAGCTCAGAAAGTTGTGGGGAATCCTACATGCTGCAATCGAGAGAGAAGCAGGCAATTTAGGCAGTGTCACTAAGAAAGGGGATCAGAATATGGTACCCCAAATATGCCATTTTGGCATAAGACCTGTTTTGAGCTGAAGGCAGTTGAGAAGACAGCAGACAGACACAGGAAGAGCTCTCTGCCGTCCCCCTTTCTGCCTAAAAGCAGGGCATGCATTTCTCTTTGTAAAGGGGACGCAATTTTCGTTTGTAAAGGTGCTCCCCTTTCCCATATCAGGAAGAGAAAATGGCTCCATCTGCGTAACAAACATACAATAACAACTCTTCTTTACAATACATTTCCTAGTAATCAGTAGTCTTTGCACAATTTACCTTAGAGCCCTGCAGCTCCCTCTTCCTTTGTCTTGTTACTTCTCCATAATTTACCATCCTTCGTTAAAGTGATGTATAAACTCCCAGGTCTAACTGCTTCTGTGAAGGCCTCTACGCCAGTAGAAGTTAATATACTAACATCAAATAAAATGTGTATGCTTTTTCTCTCTCTAATCTGTCTTTTTTTTTTTTTTTCAGTTTAATTAGCAAGCCCCAGATACTAAGCCTGAGAGGATAGAGGAAACGTTTTATCCCCCTACATCGTACAGCTCTTCATCCAAGAGAATTATGAAATCAGGCAGGTGGTTGTTCAGAACAAAGGTGCCTTAATATAATATTGGCATCTCTAGGAGGAATGTGTTCTATTTTAGGGGGAAAATATCATACTTGATTCCCTACAGACTTTTCTTAGATCTTTAATGTTATTAAAAAAATCTGGGACATAAACAAAGAAATCAGATTAGGTCATTTGGTTAAAGACCCCATATCTGGTTCTGTGGATGCTTTAGATTAGGGGACAGAATCTGTCTGCTTAGTTTAATCTGGGTGTCCTTGGCTCCTGGCCAAGAAGTGAATAACAAACTCTGATCATAATTCTTCACTTAGTATTTGTCTGTGTGACAGTGTTCACATGCTTCATCTCTAGAGCTGTAAATGCTGTTGCTCAGCTGTTATCCTAGCAAATGAATTAGCAACGGGTGTCAGAAAGAACTGGAAAATCTGACACTTATCAAGGTTAAAACAACCACTATAGGAAACTTGGATGGAGCTACTGATGGAATTTTAACATGTAATGATGACACTTCAAGCAGCAGCAGCAAAGATCTGGATTAATTACACCCCTAGATATCCATGGTCTATCTTTCAGCTCAGGCTGGACAATGGCATCAAGAGAGACCGAGAACCGAAATGCTGATTCTCACCCTCCATAAGGGCACTGAGGACCAGCCCGTGCCTCACTCTGCACATTAATGTGACTCTGTGCTGTTCTTCTGTCTTCTTTAGCATGACCTTCTTCTTCCAGGAATCTGCTGCCTCGGCAAATGATGTGATTGTTCGTGCTGAAGATTCTTTGAACCGTTACTTTGAAGTCCTCCAACCTTGGACTGTTGAAACATGACCCTTATTCACTTCTAATCAAGCCCCTGCTTTGAAAACCCACCTTACAGCAAACTTCCAATTCTTAATACATTCTGACTTTCCCTTTCTTCCTCTGAGACACTGCCACAGTTTTGCAAGATGACCTTCTCGTTTAGTGTGGCCAGCAGCAAATTCAGCTTTGTCTTACCAAGAGGTTGTGTTGGTTATATTTGCGGAGGCAGCTTCTGACAGATGTTACCATGGCTTCAAAGGAGAGGTCAAAATGTAGAGACATCCACAGATTAGAAATAAATGAATTTGAAAATGACTGCAAAACTGCCTTTTTTTTTTTTTTTTTAAAGGGAAGGGGTAGGGTATCCCTCCACCACACAGAATTTATTTGCATGTCTGTAGACAAAAATTACTTGCATTACTATCAGTTTACAGAGCCATAAAAAAGCTCAAAGGCAATGAAAGCTGCAGATTCCCCATAGAATCAAAATCAGATGACCTGGAAGGATGTGCTCTAGACAATGCATAGTTTTCTACTGAAGCACAGATTCTTCCCTAAACCACAGGGTGCTGGGTGTCAAGTACGGTTCTAGGGCATTTCCCAGACATTACAGCCTTTCATCTTCAGTACACCCTACAGAATGAATACTACAATTTCCTTTTTTCAAGTGAGAAAACTGACGCTCAGTGAGATTTTTTCAGACACCAAACAATGCTCAAATATCACGTGGAACATGTATTTGGCTAGCAAAGGCGTCATAGTGAGAGAAGATTGCGCACATCTTTGGATGGTGGAGAGAAAGGGGCTAATGGGTACCATAAGAAGTGCTGGGTGCTAATCAGGCCTTTAATTTTGAGTTCTTTAATGTTATAGGGGTCTGTGCCTTTCACTGTCTTTGAGCTGTTTCGTAACTCTGTATGTTGAAAAAAACCCCGTAGTAATGTAAACGGCTGATTCTTGTCCACATTCCATGCCAATGAATGTTCGGTGGAAGAAGCCAGTCTCGCATCTATTAACAAATGCACCTCAGCTTGTCTGAAATGCAGTCAGCACTTCTGACCACCTGCAGGTGTGTCTGCTCTTTGACTTCTCCTTTGGACCCACTCAACACCTTAGGGTTCCCTCATGACTTGATGAATTCAGTCGAATCTTTGACATGTGTTTAGTTTATGTTTACATAAGAGTCATGATTTCTAGCTTTTCAAAAATATCTTAACAGTTGGAAATGAATTTAGCCTTTCATTAGTTGACTTTGGGGGCACTTGATGTTTCAGGCCATGGAGAAGATTAGCGGCTCATCTAAGGCTCTCCCTGCTCTGAAATTATTAGATTTTATGACTACATACCTGACATTCCTAGAGTTGCATGTTAAGCCTTCTATTGTTTTCCTTCCAGAGCTATCTGATAGCACAGGCTGTCTCTTAAATACAGTCTGAGCAATTAGGCCTCGCTAATGTCTTCCTGACTAAACTGCCAGTACAAATATCCCACAGCAACAAGTGATTGAGAATACATAGGGGCTCATTAATGGGGACTGATTTGGTGTTCTGATGGAAATAGGGGTGACTATGCATTCTAATTCCAGATAAATGTGACTTCTCTCCAACGATGTTTGAATTTCAGCTATGATTAACTTTAACCATTGAGGGTGGGGACGTTTCACAGAGATGACAACAGCGCTCCGATCTGTCTAGTTTTTTGGGGAATCTCCATACTGCTTTCCATAACGGTTGCACCAAACTGCATTCCCACCAGCAGTGTAGGAGGAGGGCTCCCTTTTCTCCACACCCTCTCCAGCATTTATCGTTTGTGGGCTTTTTAATGATGGCCATTCTCTCTGACCTGTCTAGATCCACACATGTCACCCTAGGGGTCTTTGCATACTTGGAACCCTTGCCTTGGTGTCCTGAGACTCGCATCATTAATTACTCAGTATAATGTATTACAGTTGGAATTCTCAGGTTGAAAGCATCAAAAAGTTCATGTATTCAGAAGACAGAGTTTTAGTCATGGCCCTCTGCTGCAAGTGACAGAAGACCCAACTCAAGCTGGTTTAGGCAAAAAAAAAAAAAAAAGACTTTGTTGGGTCACATGGCAGAAGCTCTGAGGCAAGGTAAGTTTAGGTATAGCTAGATGAGCAGCTTCAAAAATGTCATCAGACCTGATCTTCCTTTTCCCTTGGTTCTTCTTCTTCTGGGTTCAGTTCACTGTCAAAGGCTTTCCCCTCTGATGGAGTCAGGCCACTCCTGGCTTGCAACCTCATTTCCCCAAGACTGGGGAAAGAGTTCAGCTCTCATCAGCTCTTCTCTGGTTGTTCAAACCAAAGTCTCAGGATCAGCTTTGAGTGGTCTGATTGCTGTGGACTGGACCACAGGCCCGTCACTGACCATCATGGCTATCATTATGTCCAAGGCGGTATGATACTATGAATGGTCAGGTTTATGTCGCATGTCCAATGTTACCTCTGCTCCCGTGTCCCACCCAAAGCACAAAGAGTGAGGCAGGGAAGGTAGCACTCCCTGGAGGAAAATCAGGAAATTTAGCTACAGGAAGCCCAAACCACCATACTGCAATAGAACTGCATGTTGACTGAAGCCCTCAGTTTAAAATCCTTGTCAAGTGGCAGTATTTTTGAGGGCGCCCTACAGAACAGCTGTGTTGCTAATTGATATCTAAAAACATCCAGTTATTCTACCAATAATTGCTTATTGAGCAGTGACATGAGACAGGCTCTCAACTAGATTTTGGGGATATGGAAACAAAAACCACAGAGACTGCCATCAGAGAGAACATGACATTAATGTTATTTTACTGTCAGTGTCCTTGGTTGTTAGACCATCTACTGAGAGTAGAGACCAATGCTGATCCCCAATATGGCATCGTTCCTCATACTGGGCTTCTTCCATCATGGAAGGGGCTGTATTTGGCTTTACTGGAACAGACATCCATGCTTATGGAATTCACTGGTTTTACCACGTTCCCCACCATCCTGAAGCAGCTAGCCTGACAGAAGGGGAATGGTCTTTTGAAGATTCAGTTATGGGTAGGTGGCATTATCTTGCAGGGCTAGGGTAAGGTTCTCCAGGAGTCTGTATATACTCCAAATCAGCATCCAATATATGGTGCCTTTTCTCCTATAGCCAGGATTCACAGATTTAGGAATCATGGGGTGGAAATGGGAGTGGCACTGCTTACTATTGCCCCTAGTGACCCACTAGCGAAATTTTGCCTCCCTTTCCTGTAATTTTATGCCCCCTGGCCTAGAGGCCAGAGTTCCAGAGGGAGGAAAGCTTCCACCAGGACACAACAATAATTCATTGAAGTGGAAATTAAGACAGCCGCCAAACTACTTTGGGCTCCTCATGCCTCTTTAATTAACAAGCAAGGAAGGGAGTTCCTGTGCTGGCTGGGGTGGTTGGTCCTGATGGCCAAGGGAATATGGGACTGCTATTCCACAGGGGAGGTGAGTGAGAGTATATCTGGAATACGGGAGATCCCTTAAGGTGCCTCTTAGTACTATGATGCCCTGTGACTAGGTTCAATGGAAAATTAGAGCAACCCAATCTAGGTAAGACTTCTAATGACTCAGACTCTTCAGGAGTGAAGTGTTGGGTCATCCCACCAGGTAAAGAACCATGACTAGCTGAGATGTTTGCTGAAGACAAAGGGAATACAGAACAGATGGTAGAAGAAGGTAGTTATAAATGCCAGCTAAGACCACACGACCAGTTACAGATAAGAACGTGATTGTCATGAGTATTTCCTCCTTATTTTGTTATGAATACATTTGTGTGTCTATATACATATATTCAGAAGATATCTTTCTTTGTTTTCCTTTTATTCTTATCATGTAAGATAAGATCTTTATATCAACAGTATTTAAGTATTGTTAAGTTTTCATCATAGTCCTTAAGTTACAGGAGGTCAAGGAGAGAAGTAAACATCACTCAAGACCTTATCTCCTCTCCCGGGGATTTTCAGGTGTATGTACATCATGTTAGAGGGAATTATGACCTTGTTAATGTCTTTATTTGGAGATTAAATATGGTTTAAGGAGATGCATGAAGGTGTCAAGTTGACAAGAGGTGAATTTGTGATGGTTCACTTTATGTGTCAACTTGACTGGGCTGAAGGATGCCCAGACAGCTGGTAGAACATTACTCCTGGATGTGTCTGTGAGGGTGTTTCTGGAAGAGACTGGCATTTGATTCAGTAGACTAAGTAGAGAGATCTGTCCTCACCAACGCGGGTGGGTATCAGCCAATCTGTTAGGGGTCTGAATGGAACAAAATGGTGAAGGAAGGGCAAACTCTCTTCCTCTCTTCTTGAGCTGGGATGCCCATCTTCTCCTGTCCTGGGACATTGGAGCTCCAGGTTCTCAGGCCTTCAGACTCTGGCACTTACACCAGCAGCTCCCTGTCCTCAGGGCTCTGGACCTGGACTAAGTTATCCCATCAGCGTCCCTCACTCTCCAGATTGCAGACAGCAGACTGTGGGACTTCTTGGCCTCCAAAACTGCATGAGCCGATTTCTGTGATAAACGTTCTCTTCTATAGCTCTAGTTATATATCTGTATCTGTATATCTATATCTCCTATTGGTTCTTTTTCTCTGGAGAATCCTAATATAGGTAGATAAGATATTAGATTAAATCAGGGACACTTTGAATTTAGTTTCCTCTGAGATGTAAAGTTGGCAGTTAATAGATATTAGTCTGAACTCAGAGAGTGGCCAGAGAGCTTAGATACACATTTGGGAGATGTATTAATTTTTGAGGGCTGCCATAACAAATGAACTTGGCAAGTTAAACAACTGAAATTTATTCTGTCTCAGTTCTGGAGGCTGGAAGTCCAAAATCAAGGTGTCAGTAGAGTTGGTTCCCTCTGGAGGCTCCAAGGGACAACCCATTCCATGCCTCTCTTCCAGCTTCTGGCGGGTGCTGGCAATCCTTGGCTTGGGGCTGCGTCACTCCAATCTCTGTCGTTACACTGCCTCCCCCTCTGTGTGTCACTGTATCTTCTCCTTTTCTCTTATAAGGTCACTCACCATTGGATTTAGGGTCCAACTTAAATCTAGGATGATCTCATCTGGAGATCCTTAATTTGCTTACAGCTGCAAGGAGCCTATTTCCAGATAAGCTCACATTCACGAGTACCAGGACTTGAACTTATCTTTTTGGGACCTCTAATCAATCTACTGTAGGTGCTATCAATTTAGAGATGCCATCCAAATCCTGGAGCAAGCATACAGTTATCTCAAGAGGAAAAGGAAAGAAGGCTCAGAGCTCAGTCTTAAAGAACTCCATCATATAATGGTTGGGTAGAAGTGGATGAGCCTACAAAGTAGAGTAAGAAGAGGCCAGAGAGGTGGAAAGAAACACTAGGAAGAGGAAGTCCAGGAAAGAGTGCATTTCCCCACGGAGGGGCAGAGCAATGCTTACAAATGGTCACCAAAAAGTAATATTTTGGAAAGGAATATTCACTATTGGCCTTTAATGTTGCTGATCTAGGGCTAATATTATACACTTATTTTAGTTTTTCTCAATTGAACTTTAACCTGAACTCCAAGTGGAATGTTAACTGTATAGAAAATTCAATCAGGCAAGTACATCTATGTTGACAGAAGTTTTCTGGACCTTATTTCCCTTTTTCCCAATAGCTCAACACCTGAGACTTCCCAATTAAGATTTAATTTTTATGAACTGAAATATAGTCCTGAATCTTGATTTCCAGCTGCATTTTAGGAACAGCCCCCTTCTTTGGTGCCGTCTTGGCAGAATGATATTACCATGAAGGAGACAAATCAAAAAATATATAAAAAAGGCCACCAATTTTTTACCAACATCAGTGGACTCAGAAAAAGACCTAACAGTTTGTTTCTTTTGAGATAGCACAGGAAGTAAAATGCTTTAGCAAAACATACCCTATTATATTTACCAAATGAAATTTCTGGTTGTCCTAGATTTGTGAAGTTCTCTTTCTCTTTACAGGTAGATCAGTACTTTCTGCTTCTCGCTGAAGTATGTCTCTGGATGTGGAAGGACCAGGGAAGTACATTCTAGCTGGAGAAATGATGGGAGCTTGGGTATAGATGGCTTGAGGGACAAAATCTGTCTGACAGTGTTTGTGTAGGGCCTGAAAGGGACAAAGTTGGGAAAGTTGAGATCCAGTTAGGTCAGGACCTCCCAGTGGAAGCAGTGGGCTTTGTCCCAGAACAAAACCCTCTTTTCTCCACTTCTGTAGCTGTGATTTATCCTTGGTTTTCAATGCAAGGACAGCAATCCAGGATGTAGTTATTTGTGTTCTCTCTGGGGCTAATTTGGGAGTTTCTCTGGATTGAGGTCAGATTTTCATAAATCACCCTGAAATTCTTTGGCTGGAAACTGGAAAGGGTAGCCCAGGTATAGGGCAGCTAGATCTGGGATCTCATGTCACTGCAGGCACCGTGGAGCCCACCGCCAGCATCCGTGGTCTTTGCACCACACAGCATGACCTGGATCAGTTGGGCCTCCATGTTGGAGTCCGCTGGAGCCTGAGCGGTAGTGGCCAGAGGGGTTGTGCTCATCCCCTGTGTATTTTTGTTTTCCCCCTTCTTTCAGCCCTGTGAAGCTCTGCAGGGACGCGTTCCTTCTGTTCTTATTAAGTTCCTCTGGAGTGAAAGAGCAGGGGATCAGGGAGGGGCCTGCAGATGAGATGGCCTCCAAGGCTGGGATTTATAAGGCCATCCTTCCAGTGGATAATGTCTGCATGAGGTGGAGGTATGGTTTCAATTCCACTCTGGCAAGGCGGGCCAGCCCACGTTGCCAGCACATAGTTCTCTTTCAAGTCTCACACTGATTCGAGAGTTTGTAGACAACTTTGTACTTTGGGTCTCTGCCAGCTGTCCTGAAGGAACAACTCCCCTTGGCTTCACAGTTTCTATCTCACCCCCAACCCCCTCTCTACTCCCAACCAAAGTTAGAGAATAATAATTGTTCTCTTAGCAAATATTGCTCCTAAAACCCAAGGAGGACCTAAGCCAGTGTTGTTTTCTCATATCTTTGTGACTTTCTTCCCTTTGATCACCTAAGAACAGCACCCTTGCGGGGAGGGTCTAGCTCAGTGGTAGAGCGCATACTTAGCAGGCATGAGGAACTGGGTTCAACCCCGAGTACCTCTGTTAAACACAAATAAATAAATAAATACCTAATTACCTCCCTCACAAAAATATCTGGGAGAAAATAAAGAATAACACCCTTGGACTTGTACCACTTTGGAGATGACCTGCGGCAAGAGGGTCACTGCACACACAGATGTCAGGCCTGGAAGAATGGATTTTGGGGATTCTGTTTGGTTTTTAAACTACCAACCCAGTCTAGATTTTTCACTTAAATTGCCACCGTATTTTCTGATAGATCAATGAAAGAAAAAGAAAATGCCTCTATTTCATCTCTTATTCTCCCAAATGCTCTTTGTTTATTAAAAAGGTAAGATCCAGCTTCCCTGTCTGGGGATCATCCAAACCACTGGACTCTCCTCTGTCTTCCCCCTACTTTTTCTTCCACAAAGACGGTGCTGTGTGCTCCAGCCCCAGCTGGGGTGTGAAGGAGGGGAAGGTGGTAGCAGGTCTGCCCCCTTGGTCAACATGCTCCACCAGCTGCCAGAATCTGTGTAGAAGGCAGGTCGGATCATGGAACCCATTAGCTTCAAACAAAAGTCGGCAACTTTTTCTGTAAAGGGTCAAAGAGTAAATATTTTAGGCTTTGCAGGCTATGTGGTCTGAGCCAACCACTCAGCTTGGCCACTGGAGTGCGAAAGGAGCCATAGAAAATATGTAAATGAATGGCTGTGGCTCTGATCCACTAAAAATGTATTTACCAAGACAGGCAGAGAGCCAGATAGGACTCAGGGCTGTAGTTCACTACTCCCTCGCTTCAAACCCTCTATTGTGCCTACGTCCTTAGATGGAAACCCAAAATCCTCCCCAGCATGTAAGGCCAGCACGCTTCGGCCCTACCACTTCTAGTGCATTGTATTCCAGCCACACTGACTTTGTTTCTGTTCCTCCAACTTGCCTTGCCCCCTCCCACCTCAGGGAATTCACACCAATTGTTCCTTGTGCCCTGAACCATCTTCCAATCCACGGACCACACTTAGAGTAGCCAGGGCTTAAAGGAACAGTTCTGGGCAGAGTTGGGCAATTGTTTTTCCACTTGCGATTCTTCCGGAAATGGTGGTAGAGTGGACCAGTCATTTGATCTTTCTTCTTTTTAAAAATCTTATATTCAATTTTTCATATTTTCTTTCTTTCGTTTCTTCCTTCCTTCCTTTCATCTTTCTTTCTCTCTCTCTCTTTTTCTTTCACATTCAGTATTTAATAGCTGATCATCCAGTAATAGCCAATATTAATTTTTAAACCTTCTGTTTCATTCTGGTTATAAAAGTAATAGTGATTCTTGCTTTTCAGGTTTGGTTGAAATGTTACTTCCTATGGAAAGCCTTCCTTTATTCCCAGAGACTACCTTCAGGTGTGCTTGCACAATCCCTTTTGTTTTTTCATCGCTGCAGTTATCATATTGCACTGTAATAGTTCATGGCCACTGGGACCCCATTTGATGGTTTTATGTGAATTTTAAAAAGGCGTCCCTTTCCTAAGACTCCACACTTTCATCTGCAGGAAAACTCAACTAAATATGCAGGTCTGTGATGCACATGGTGGCCTTGGAGTTGCACACTGCACCTTGCCTTTACCTGTCTTCCACGCTGGACGTCGGTTCAGGGGCAGGGACTGTGTCTGTTACTTTTCTCTCTCCAGGCCCTAGCATAATGCCCAATATGTGGTAAGCATGCAAAATATATTTGTTGAATGAACAAATATTCATGGTAGAAAATAGTGAAAAGCAAAAAATAAAAAAATAAGAAAAATGAAATGCTGTCCTATTACACAGAGACAGCCTTTGCCAATATTTTGTTTTTACTTCCAATAGTCTTTTTCCCATTTGTAAATAGTTGTGTCATCCATATCTCTACATTTGCATCTGAATATGTAAGTTTTCCTCTTTGAATGATTTACTGACTCTGTGTTAAGTGCTTGGAAAGATCCATTATATTAAGCCCTACTTCTTGTCACTAAGCTTCTGGGAGCCTACAGTCTAGGGATGAAGCTGGAACCAAGACTAACAAGGCATAGCTGTCATGAGGCTCAGTATTTTGAGATTTAGCCTAGCATCTTCAGTACGAAGTGGGGAGAGCAGCTGGTCCTAGCCCTGCCAGGAGGTGTGGAACCGACCCCTGGGACCTGACCTGGGGGCTGCCCTTACTGACACCCTCTGACAGCCAACACAGTTCTCCACTTTACAAGAGCAATTCTTTTCTTAAAATCCCGCATCATAGGGCGAATCATCAGAATTTGAAAAACACTGTTACTTTCAGTCTTCAGACTGACCTCCATGCTGCTAAAAGAAATAAAACAAAGACAAATACCCACCACCACATCCTATTAAAATGGATGAAATGACTCCATTTGTTAATGTAGCCTAACAGAGCTTGCCCCTCATCAATCACTCCACATAACATGGCTGTTTACTTGCTTTCATTAACCCATTGCACAGAGCACAATTAAGACTTAAAGATTCTCTTCTTGAATTACAATTTTGATGCTAAGCTTTTAAACAATTTACCCTTCAGTGCAAATAAATAAACCCAAACAGAGCAGGGGAGACCAAAGAAACCAATGAAAGCAGAGTTATCCCACCCTCTGTGAATGGTTGATAACACCAGGCAGAAGGCACAAGACTGTATCTTTACAAATGAACAAACCACCAGGATTCTGAAAGGAGAATTTGGTGAAGCATGTGCTGACTGGATAATTGCAAAAATGACCCCATGGTGACTCGACTCTGGCATTCAGCTGTCCACGAGGTGAGCAAAAGGCAAATGGTTCTTCCCAAATGCAAGGTTTTAGGAAATGAAAGAGGGCTACTAAATAAAACTGGTTTGATAAGATGAATCAAATTTCTCCTCTGTATAGCTCTATCCACGTTGTACCAAAGGCTCCCAAATGTCATAGGAACTGGGAGATTAGCTGTTCTCTCTTTTGACTCTCTTACCTCCAAATCTACTCCTCCTTGTCTTCTCTGTCTCAGTAGACGACACCACTTTGCATCTAGTTACTTCAACTAAAATCCTAGGTATCATCTTTGTGACAGTTAATTTTGTGTGTCAACTTAATTGGGCCATAGGATGCCCAGATACCTGGTTAAACAGTATTTCTGGGTATTTCCGGAAGAGATTGGCATTTGAGTTGGTGGACTCAGTGAAGCAGATGGCCCTCCCCTGTGTGGGTGGGCACCATCCAGTCTACTGAGGGCCTGAATAGGACAAGTGGAGGAAGGCTGCATTTGCTCTATGCCTGATTGCTTTAGCTGGACATCAACCTTCTCCTGCCCTTGGCACCTTTGGTTCTCAGGTCTTCAGACTTGGACTAGAATCTTCACTATTGGCTCTCTGGCTCTCAGGCCTTCAAAATATGCTACCGACTTTTCTCCAGCTTGCCAGTGGCAGATTGTGGGATTTCTTAGCCTCCATAATCGTATGCGCCAACACCTTATACTAAACCTCTATGTATCTGTTTATATCTAGAAATCTATACATCTATGTCTGTATCTATCCTATTGGTTCTGTTTCTCCGGAGAAACTTGACTAATATAATCTTGATTCCTTTCTTTCCCTAATCCCTCATGTTTAATTCATCAATAAGTCCTGCTAATTCTACCCCAAATGTTTCTTGAATCTATCCCATTCATCTCCACCAGCAAATTGCAAGCTGGGCTGAAGGAAGAGGGTTCCAGAATGTGGCTTCCTTCTTAATGGTCACCTCTGGACACCACAAGGGTAGAACTCATGAGCTTCATTGGGAAACTCCCAGGTTTTAGTCTACCCCAGTAGGAAGGGATTTCCATTGGGATTCTGAAGGAGGTAAAGGATTTTCTAATTCTAGCTTTTGCCAGAAAGTAGCAAAATGAGAAGGGGAGACAGGTCGCATCCGTCTTGAGTGGCTGGGAGGCATAGCAGAATGACTGGGATGTGTGTAGGGGAGACCCAGGCTCTCCATCCTTTTCCTGTCTCTTAACTGTAGATTATCCCATATGGGAGCGTTTAGAGTCAGGCAGAACAATGCGAGGAAATTTGCACAGTATGTTATCTCTGTACTTTACCAAATAATTGGTAAACCTTAGGGGGCTGGTCCAGCCTCTGCTCTGACCTGGCTGGTGTTTGGAAGCAGGCAGGAAAGCTCCTCAGTGGCCCCACGTGCCTACCTTAGTAGGAAAGTCCTAAAGTGCCCATGCTGTCAGTGCCTGAGGCCGGGGCCAGGTTCAGGGCTGCTCAGTGGCCAGTTCAAGTTCAAACAGTGTCACTGGGATGGTTTTGTTAGCCAGGAATCACGTGGTGTCCTTAAAGGCCTTGTTTGGGCCCCCAGAGAAAACCTTGTCTCTATGCCTGGGATAAAACCTTAATTTTCAAAAGGTTAAAAAAGCATGACTCTAAAAAAAAAAAAGGACTCATGCAAATATAAAAGGAATACATGTCAAAGATTTTATTCTGCTCATTGATTAATTAAAGGACCAGCAATATGTTGAAACTTGTCTCAAGAATATTTGAGAAGCCAGGGATATATACATATATACATGAATCATATATAATATTAATTATATATGATATATATAATTATATACATATATGCAATTATATATAGTTATATATAATCTGTGTATAGTTATATATAATTGCATATATATGCAATTTAATAGATTGCTGGGTTTAAGTCCAACAGGGCCATACATCACAATCTATGGGTTATCTGCTCCCCCAACTTAAATTATTTCCATCTCTACCAGGCAAGATTCTACAAGCCCACCCCTGCCCTTGCAGAGCTGTAAAATCGCCCAGGAAATAGAAAGTTAAGACCAGTACTGTGCTGACAGAGCACTCAGTAATCTCTTTTGTCTATTTCCAGGAATCAGGTAATTTTTCTGATGATGGATTCTGATGAAAGCTCTCTTTTCAGGGTAATTTAGTGGTAGTTGAAAGGGGTCCCGTACCAAAGTTTATTCTGACAGCCTGCTGTGGCATCCCACTCCTTTCTGTGAAGGTTTTCAAGCCAGTACAGGGTGGAATATAGTACTTAGTATTTATTAAGTGCCTATTCTGAGCCAAACACATGGCTAAGTCTTTTACGTAGATAACCTTACTTAAATCCTTACAATGAATCGATTATTCTTATCTCTACTTTGCAGATGAGAAAATGGAGGCTTAGATAAATGCAGTAATTTGCTCAAGGTCACACAGCCATCCAGGAAATGGTGAATGGTGGATTTGAAGTCATACAATCTGACTGGTGAAACTGTGAAAGGCTGTGCTAGACACTGTGAGTTACAGAGATTAAGTATACACTGCCCCTGCTCAAAATCTCAGAAAGGTTAGTTTCCTACCAAGGCAAAGTCTCATATTTTACCTGCAAAAGGAGATACCACTCAAGCCTTCACCAAGCTTACCATGAGGACAAACTAGATTATGTGGAAGTGCCTTATAAATGCTACCTCAGTGGGCAGGCCAATGCTATTATTAAGGAGCTTGAAAGCCTCATTATCAGGGTCATCCTCTAGGGTCTTGGTAGCCCGGACATTTCCACAGGGAAGAGGGAATTTGGGTTTTTGATGAGCCTGTGACCCTGATGAGCTTTCTGGTAACCACTGGGACTGGGATGAGGGTGGTAAAAAATTTAAATGGGCGCCAAGAAGCTCAGTCATCAAGATAAAAAACATTTTAGTACAATATTTTAAAAAATCAAAGGAATGCAAAAAAATCCATGATGAACCAAATATCAACAATTTAAAGAAAGACAGGGTCAGTATTACTGATCTTTCCTTTTGTCTTGAGCTCCAGGATGGCTCAGCTTGGCACAGGCTACTAGCCCATTTCCCGGAGGAGTTCACGAAAAGGCAGTATTGTGGTGTGAATTCCCAGTCTTGTTCTGGAGTGAGCATTGCTGTCACATGTGCATATTGGGTCTGCCAGATCTAAAGCACAAGTAGAACAATTAAAATAAAAAAGAACTGGTTCTTTTCTATTCTTTAAAAAAAAAGATACACACAGACAAATACATCATGGGTGTATATAGTTCACAGAATTTTCATAAAGTAAATCCGTCCAAGTAATCAGCACCCAGATGAAGAAAAAGAACATTATTGGCATGGCAGGGAACCCTCCCTGCTGCTTATGACCCCTTTCAGCCGTAACTTAAGAGCAGTTTTCCTCGTGGGAACTCATTCATCAAGTAGTAATTTTTGGAGATTGTATGCACATCTGACCTAGGAGCACAAACTAGATCCATTCTCATCCTTGGTCCATGACACACTTTCATTGTTGACCCATGTGCAAGGCCCTCTTTTTATGAAGATATCAATTTATTTTAAATAATACTGTAAGAATGGAAAATAGAACACTGACAGCAGCTTACGTCCACCTCCAGGGTCCTGCAGCCTGTCCCCCTGCCTCCCGTCATTGGAAGTTACCTCCTTGGCAGCCCTAGAGTACGTGCTTGTAGGCTGTTTACTTTGCTGAATTTCAAACATCAGAAAATCAGAGCCCTGACCATTATGTATTGTCTGACTGTCTCTTCAGAGGTCTGTCCTCTCTACGGGGACCCCATAAGCCCCATGTTCTGTCTTGCCCTTGGGTAGAGGAGGCCAAGGTGTAGACGGAGCCAGCTGGACCAGCCGTGCTAGGAGTGGCTCAGGGTCAGATCGGCCTGGGGTGGGTGAGTGGGAGGCTGGGAGTCCAGCTGGGCTCTCCTGAGATGTGGGGGAGGATTTGTCAAGGGATCCTGGGGGAGGGGCAGGAAAGGGAAATTTTTTGGAGTGTCAGCTGGAGAGGCTTCAGCAGCCGGGAGTGGAATCTAGATGGCCAAGATTCAAGCTTGTTTTTTTAGCTGAAAAATGCAGGGGCAGAAGCACCCAGAGGTGCGTGTCCAAGTCAGCAAGGGGTGGAGGCGGTGGGGACAGCCTCCCTACAATATTTAAAATGCAAATCTGGCTGCATCACTCCTTTGCTTAAAACATGACGTGAACACATGTTCAGACAGGGGGTTCTAATCCCACTTTGTCATATGCTCATATGCTCTCAGGCAAGTTGCTTAATTTCCTCGCCTTCAGTTTCCTCATCTGTAAAGTGAGGCTAATCACACTGCTTGTCTCACAGGAAACAAGTGTAGAGCCCTCGGATGTTGGCATGCACTAACCATGACAATAAGAGACTTATTATTCATGTTGGTATCATTATTATGAATCCAGAATGGACTCTGAACTTGGTAGCGTGGAAGAGAAAATCATCTGTGATCTGGTTCTGCCCTTTCCTCTTGCCTTATCTCCCCACTCCACCCCTGCCCCCCGCCTCATAGTCTCTGATCTAGTAAAGAGTGCTTACACCACCCCCCAAACCACACACCAGACAGCTTGGTCGCACATGGCCTTTGCTCATGCTGTTCCTCCTGCCTAGATTACCCTTCCAACCCAAGTAGATGAAACTGATCTCCTTTGTCTGCTTGGTGCAGCCATCTGCACCCAGCCGCTCTGAATATTGGCTGCTAATGGCCCATGGCTATACTGTTTTCCAGAGAACTGCCCTTGATCAGGAAGTCTCCTGGAAGGGAAATGCCTGGAAGCTAATGCCCTCCAGCCAGCAGCATTTGATCCAATGCCCTGGGATTACAGGAGCCCAGACTCTTTGCTTCTGAGCTACTCACACTCCAGAGCTCCCTGAGGGATCAGATGACACTAGACTAGATCCACTGTTCTTCAAGGTTCAACTCAGGCGTTATTTCCCCAAGAGAGCCCAGCAAAGATGATACTAAATACCTCTCCCTGTGCTCTCAAAGCTTCTCAGACATATCACGATCTTGTCACTTATATGCTGCATCAAAATAACCTGTTAACAGACATTTTTCCTCCACCAACAGACCGTGAGAGCCTTCCAAACCACGATTCCCTCTTTTTCCTCTCTGTACGCTTGGCCAGTCAACAGGTGGTTATAATATAAGGTGCTTAAAAAGAATTTCAAAGAGAAACCTTATTTAGATTTGGGGATCACAAAAGTTTTCCTCGAAGTAGCATCTAAAAGGTGGAAATTGCTAAAGAAAACAGGCACCATCGGGATGAGCCCTCACATTTTCCCATCCCTCCCCTCAGGGGATGGCCGGCTCTGGGTATTCATTGCAGGAATAGATGGGCAAAGATGTTTGATGGGTGTGGAGGATGGGCTTTGGATCTGTCCTCTTTTGCTTGGTTGAATGTAAACCACCACAGTGACCTGTATTCGTTAGGATTAGAGACAGCTGCCTATGAAAGAAAAGATAGTGGTTAAAATGCTAAAGTTTGTTTTTTCTTGTGAAAGAAATCTGGAGGCAGGTAGTCCAGAACTAGCCTGTGAAGGCTTCCTGGTCATCAGAGATCCAGCACAAAGCCTTGCTTCTAGGAAGGACTCAGTGTATTTCTGTTGAAGGGGACGGCTCTTCGCCCTCGGGGGCCAAGCCTCCCGCCCCCTATGCGTGCTGCTCAGTGCGGTGCAGAGAAAGCCTTGTGAGCCCCAGACACTGCTGACTGACTGGCCGGAGAGCTCAGGTGCCTCCTGAAGGGGGTTTTCTGCCTTCCATGTGCAAGACTTTTTTTTTTTTGGTAGTAAGTTTCTAAATACAGAAGTTAAGAATTTTTCCTTTCATAAGGTAGGAAATACCTGATGGAAAACAAAATTTTGCCCAAACCTTAAGAAAAAGCTCAGTGAAGCTCTCCTCAGAACTCCCAGGGTCTGTCAAAGCCTAAAGGCACCAGGTGGAAACTCAAAACTACTCAAAGAGGTCTTTCAATGGGATCTCACTGGGGTGTGTGTGTGTGTGTGTGTGTGTGTGTGTGTGTGTGTGTGTGTGTGTGTGTTGAGGAAAGCTATTGTCTTTCTGATGGAGAGGCAGCAAGTTCACATCTCTGTAACAGACCACCCCAAGAGTGGTTACTGTCAATAGCAACAGATGACATGGGGATGCGACCGTGACAAGCTGAGGACTGGGCTTTGGAGGCTGCTTCTAAATAAGATGGAGACACAAGTGCCCCCTGACTGGCATGTCTAGATGTTCCCCTTCAGATCTCTTGGCCAGTGTGGCTGCGTCCTCACCCAGCCTACCATCCATTGTCGCCTTCAGGGCCCTTGTCTGCAGACGCCCTCACGCCGAGGTACCCGGTGCTTTCCTCCCACTCAGGACCTTTCTGACCCTCTTCCCTGCCTGTTGAAATGTGGACATCCTGTGTCTGCTTCCTCGGGCCTGCTCGTGGAGTCTAGCTAATCTGCTAATGTGATAATGGGAGGCATGCCTTTCTCCCTACCCCAGATAACAGACCTGCGTTTTATTTTTACTCAGACTCAGACAGGCAGGGAGGCAGTCGGAGCAGGGCCAATGCCCTTAGATAGCATCAAAGTCACTGCAGTTCAGCTTTCTTGTTATTGTTTTTGCTTTAAAAAAAAGCAAAGAACCAGCCAACCAACAAACAAAACAGAAGCTGTTTTGCAAATTCAGGTCCAATTTTGGGTTCATGGTGGCTCTGGATTTTTTTTCCTCCCTGTTGGACTCTTACATAACAAGTTTCTCTCTGGCTTGTAGGTTGCACATCACGTTTCTCTAGATGATTTTCATAAATGAGAAAAACGTGTTAAAAATATCTCCCCTGCGCCACTAACACACATAAGATGCCCATTTCTTTCCCTCTCCTTTGCCATAGGACCCTGCAGAGGAGAGATGACGGGGGTCTCAGTTCTCCCCCTTCCCAGATCCTTCTGCAGCTGCCTGACCTCCTCCTGCTGAGGGGTCTCGGGTGTGAGTGTGGCAGGACCAGAGCTTTCTCACCAGAGCACTGGCCCTTGTTCTTCTCTGGCTTCTTTCTGACCAGGCAGCTGGGATGTGAGTCTGGAGAATTCTCTTTGCCCATTTTCGCAGAGCCACCCATGCCTCGTCTTTTGCTCCTCCCGTCTTTGTCCTCTGAGATGCAGGATGCCCTCCACGAAGGGGGTTATCTCATTTCCTCAGTCACTAAGGAACGAGAGGAAGAGCCCATCCCAGGGAAGGCAACTGTCTCTCCTTTGACCTCCCACCCAGGCCATACTACCTACTTCGGCAGCCCCAGCTTTGACCATCATGTGTGTGATCGGGGTGAGACTTCCTTCCCCCTTAGTGGGGAGCCTTGACTGTCCCCTAGAGGTTGATAAAAACAAGGTAAACACCCTACAAATCTCCTTTTCAGGCAAGTGGCAGACATCACTTATCCACTGTGACATTCCACCGAGCCTGGGGAGAACTGCACCCCAGCAGACATTATCAGTCTATCAGAGTTTGTACTGGGGAGCAAACATGTTTGCCATCCCTTGCACAGTGATGCTTCTGTCAGGTGGGTGGGAATAGGAGTAGTTCTTCAGCTGCCTGTAGCTAACAAGACATGGAAGCTGGGGAGGGAGGGGGAAAAAGGGTGTTTTCTTAGGTTTCATGTGGATTTAGCTTTGAGCCAAAAGCTCTACCTGGTCACCTCTTCTAGGTCTCAATCTGGCATCTCCATTCACTTTTTCTGCTCAATAGAAAACATCAAGCACAAGGAGTAACTACCCTTAGGGTAGCAGTAGACATGCTCCTTGGGGAGGAAGATATAAGTGATGCATTACAGTGATTCAGGCAGCCAGCGGGTCCCAGCGGAGGAGGAAGGGGTCAGAGGCTGGGGATGGGCGGGCTGAGCTGGAGGCTTCAGTCCCCTGGCAGCCCTGGCGGCCCACTGATCCCGCAGAACAACACGTATTCTCCTTGTCTGCTGCTGGTATTTAGACGCCGCCAGAATGTCCTGGCAGGACTGTCTGTCCAAATCCATTCAAAATTGATTTTTGTGTCTTCGATGGGGAATTTTGGCCAGGCTCCCTGTTGCCCCCCATTCAGCGAGACAATCTCCTTTCCCTTCAGCTTATTAGCTGCCTCTCTGTGGGAGCCTGGGCCTTTGAATTCCCTCCTGAGCCAGTTCAAATGATCTGAAGCCGTCATAAGGATTGAGGTGGGTCCACCGGCAGGGTTGAGATGCCCAGATGCATTTATTTCAAGCAGCAGCCTCTCAGCAGGGTTGACACAGCCCAAAGCTGAGAAGTTGGGTTCTCGGCCAGGATCTCCCCACTTTGCTAGAGAGCCAGGAAATGAGTAGGAATGCTCAGAGCCAGAACAGAGGAAAAGAAGGGGTCAGAAAAGAGAAGCTGAGGCCATGCAGGAAACATACTCGTAGGATGTACCGCAAAACCAGCTCCCCCACTCAACGAGCCTTTTTGAGGCTTGCTTGCATTGTCAGCAGCTGATGGAGTGCTGACATGCACCAGGTGCTGGAGAAGTGGAGGGAGAGTAAATCCTTCCCTCCCGGAATTTACAGCCGGACAGAAGAGATGACCAGTACAGACCCAATTCAAATTCAAATGTGGAGAAGACAGACAGCTAAGATATGCCAAGAGGATTCCAGGTTATGTGGAACTACGATCTTCTCTAAAGGCTCTAAGAGCTAAATTTTGAGTAGTGTATGTGTGTGTATTTATCATGAGTTCTCTCTCCTCTAGACAAATGGCTCTCATTCTCATCTTGGTGTCTTGGCTGTACACTGGAATCAATTGATGAACTTTAAGAAATACTGATGCCAGGCTCTGTCCCCAGAGATTCTGACTCTAGGGGGAATCCCCTAAGGATGGGCAAGGTCAAGTTGTCTGGTGGGCTGGACTCTGGTGCTCATTTGATTTGATAAATTGGAAAAATGGTGGTGGTGTAGAGTAGGGTGCAGTTTCTGGGAGTCAGAAGGTAGATACTGTCCTTTACTCTCCTCTGGGGGTAGGTGAGGAAGGAGGTGGTCTCTGGGTTGTGTTTTTAAGGAAAATGGACCCACAGGAGGGAGGGGTTCACAGTCCAAAGCAACACCTCCTTCTACTTCTTTAATATCAACATACATTCTTGGGAGGACTTTTCTCATCTCCTGCCACCCTCTTCCTTCCATTCATTCTTCCCTTTGACACTCTCTCCCTTCTGTAAACCTTTATCTACAAATATTTATTGAGCATGTGCCATGTCCCGGGTGCAGTGATGGGAGTCCAGAAATGAACAAGGTAGATTAGTTCTTGATTTCAAGGAGCTGACATCTTATGTGCTTACCATAAAGAAAACATGGCTGGTGGTGGGAATGCTGGGTTTTCTATACCTGACACTTTCCCTGATGAGTCAGCAGTTTGTGCCTTAGTGCTGTATTTTTTGGCTGTCCAAGCCTCCTTGGGATGCCCAGCATTCCACTATCCCTGTCAAGGCACCAGACATGTAGTTGAACCCTTTTGGATGTGCTCATCCAGTAGAGGTCCCAGAGGACAACCACCCCATCTGATGTCACCACAAGCAGAAGATCCTCCAGACTTGCTGTGTAACTTTTACATCCAATGAGGAGGCATCTCTAGGAAATGTGGTGAGATAACTACGATGCCATGGGGAAAGAATTATATCAGGGCATGGAAGGCTAGAGTTCAAATATTGACTCGCTTACTGGATAGAGTACATTGAGTACATGACTTCCCCGAGCTCTCTCAGGTTCAATTTTCACTAATTATCATAACGAAATGCTTTCTGAGAGATTATTGTGGGCTACTTACCTGTTGAACACTTTACACATATTATTTTGTTTTAATCCTCAATCTATTCCTATGAGATAGATGCTATTATCATAAGGCTCATGGAGATTAAAAAGCATGTCCAAGGCCACATGGCTGACAAGTGCCAGGACTGGAATGAAATCCCAGGCTGTGTGACTTTCAGAGCCTGAGCTCCTGCCATACATTGGAATAAAGGTATTTCCTCACTAACTTGTTCTGAAGATTACACTATCATGTGAAAGCCAAAAGCAGCTAGATTAGTGCCTGACACACAGGAGCTTCCCGATCATCATTCGGTGGTTTTCCAACCAATGTGCTTTATGATTGCTGGTTAACCCTTCCCTAAATCATGATGCTATCCTGCTACAGGAACTCAAAAGGGACAAAATTACTGACAGTGTTTCCCAATGTTCCCAGTCCCACTTAGCAGCGATCATAATACAGAAATAGTTACACAGTGACGTAATAAGATGCGCATCCTACGATGTGAGCCTGCTTCCTGGCATCATAAAGTTGGGCATTCTGCAACAGTTTAGAAAAAGATGAGAAAAGGTTCATGAGGTTAACACTTCTCATCACTATTATTACTATCCGATTGCTCAGATCTTCTCACTAGAAAAAATGATTAGTGTGACTAACAGTTATGACAGCCAGTTCCTCAGCTGCATTTCCACGATGAGTAATGATGGTGAGCATCTTTTCAAGTGCTTATTGGCCATTGTCGTGTCTTCTTTGGAGGAACATCTATTTCTATCTTTGCCCAGTTTTTAATTGTGTTGTCTTTTTCTTGTTGAGTTGTGAGAGTATTTAATATATTCCAGACACTAGTCCCTTATCATGATTTGTGAATCTTTTCTCCCATTCTGTGGGTTATGATTTTACATTCTTAATTTAACTCTATTATCGACCTTCTAGGTTTTACAACAATATCTAGGCACTGGCAGTGCTGCTCCTTCTCAAGTCACAGAACATTAGAGAATGGAACAAATATTTATTAAGTACCTTTCATGAGTTATTCATTTTAATTCCCACAACAGGCCGATAGTACATGGTCCAATTTTACAATAATTAAACTGAAGCTCAGAAACACTATGGCAGTTTGGTCAAAGCCCCTCAACCAGTAGGAATGGTAAAAGAAGTTTAAACCCATTGCCTTTTGTTTCTAAATCCGGACTTTCTGGTCCGCTCTTATCACAATGAGTTGCCATCAGATTCATCAGAATATAAAAATAAAACACCGATATCAAAGAAACAATTAAGGGCTTGGCCTGAAAAACCATTCACCTAAAGTCACCTCTCTTGCAAGGAGGGGAATTGCGTATCTCTGGGAGCCTGGCCTGGGAATGAGAAATCCCCAGTGAAAGCACGTGAGTGTTGCTCGTAAGCCATTGTGTTTGCTCTTCCTTTCTGAGGGTGCTGGGACAGCCCCAGATGGCGACTGCTTCTTATTCCACCCGGCGCTGCGGCCCGGGAGCTGGCAGAGGGGCCCCGGGGCATGCTGGGATACTCACTGTCGCAGCAGGTAAAGGAGCCTGAAATCGCCAGCTGGCCTGCATTTCCTAGTGAGATTGGGAGGACAGATATTGCTGGGAGGGAAAAGGGCTGTGGCTTAAGTCCTGGGAGAATGACTGGCTGTGAAAGGCCGAGAGGGCCAGCTTTAAACAATCCTCTTTCTCTGGAACTTTTTTCTCTGGGCACTTGGTAACACAGGATCCTGAGGCTGAAACGGTATAGTTACGAGGAAGCAGACTCTGCTGGCAATGGCATCTAGAACTCCAGCTCACAATCTCCTTTCCCCGCACCCTGGAAAGATACCAGATGCTCTTTTATACACATTAAAAAAAACCCAGATAATTCTAAATAGGCTTTCCTGAGACTCCTGGATCCATTGGAAATGGCCAGTATTGGAGACAAGGATTCAGTAGCTGGTTATCCTTTCTGCCCAAGATGTTTTCCTTTGTTTCCAGTCATCCTTTAAATTTGGCACAATCAGTAGAGATCAGCAGAGTGGATGGTGTGTACTGGCCAAATAATGTGTGTTTGGTAGTGGGGTAGCTTTTTTTTGGTAGTGGGGTAGCTTTTGAGGGAGGGTTAAAAAGCCTTCATGGGGTCTTCAAATGTGTGCTGTGTCTTTCGAGTCCTGGTCTCCTAGGGCTGTATAGGGGCGCCAATGGTGGCAGTTTGCTAAATTCTGATACAATTGAAGGAAAAGTGTTTGCCAAGGCTCTGGAGCCTCTGTTCAAACACGCTAATCTAAATCACTAATTCTTTCAACATTTAGTAGCACACACTATAGCCCTGCTGTTGTGTTAGGTGCTCTGAAGCACAGTAGAGCCAAAGGCATGGCTCATACTCTCCTGAAGCTGAGTGTGGAGTGGGTAGACGGTGCTCCAGAGGGGTAAATGGATGGACTGCAGCTCAGTCAGGAGATGAAATGTTCTGTTCTCTGAGAAGGCAGATCCAAACCAAACTGAGAGGGTCAGGGGCAACATCCAGGAGAAACTGACTTTCTAATTAAAGAGCTATCTTTATTGCATTCTCTAAACTCCATGCTGTTTGCTTCTCTGGACAGAAAATATCTGGGAATAATTATACTCCTACACGTCTTGCTGGTGTGCCAAGAATGCAAGACTCTGACCTCTCTTTTCCTGGGCCAAATCTCAGAGCTATGTTTGGAGTGAGCATCCTTGAGGGATGAAGTAACATCTACTTACAGGACAAAGACCAAGTGGGTTTACGGCTCGCTATAAAAGTGGTAGATTCCCCCAAGCTCAGTGTTCCTCAGTTGTGATACAGACTCACTCTATGTGAAGGGTCCATCTGGGCCCTGTTCCACTGCCATGTGGAACTTGGGGGCCAGAGGAACTGATGCAAACATGCTGCTACTTGCTGTGCTGAGAGTAAGAACACTCTCTGTCTCTGACCCAGGAGTCTTGTGTCTTATGCCAGCTTCCATGAAAGTAATATGCTAAGTTATTAGCTTATGAAATCCTAGCCCCAAGTAGTGCCCCTTTCATCATATGAGGAAATGCTCTTTCTGTGCTTTGCTTGGTTAATAAAGAAGAAGAGGGCCTCCTGGCAAGTGGCGTGAACCCCCGAAGTGTCACAGACACATAACATTGTAGTTCCATCTCACCAGCACCATCATACTTCTGAGGGAGATGATCTGAATTAAGATGATTGATTACTCTAGAGCAGAGCTTTCCAAAGCTTTTTCATTTTGATAGCTGAACCACCCCCCACCAGATAATTTATAAAAAACCCCAATCTATATGACGAACACAGAAAACTACCATTTTAAGGATATGTGTTGAGTTTGAAAGCTACTTAATATTTGTAATGTAGGTATATTCCAGGAAAGAACATTCATAATAATTCTGTTTTGGTGAGAGTTGACCTGTGAAGCAGCCGAGGTATCCCTGTGCTAGATTAAACACTAGGTGTTTGGTGGTAGAGGGCTCTTGCCAGGGAAGGCAGCTAACCCTCCACTCACAGGCATCATAGGGAGGCATTTTCCTTTGTGAACCTGCCACATTCTGCCATTTGGCTTTCAGCCTTGTAGATTCAGAGACCTGGTTTATCAGCACAGCAGAGTGACTTTCAAGGGCTGACTCACATTAACTGTGCTTAGAAGGCTGATGTATTAACCAATATCATTTTTGTTCAAGCTAGAGAAAAGCTCCTGTTCTACCTGGCCAACACATTCCTATACCAAGGGCTTGGCGAGAGGAGTGCATAAGAGTCACCGGGACCCCCTCCTCGCCACTGAGCATCCTGTGCAGGACCCCATCTACCCAGCATTAAGCAGTGGCTCACAGCACTGCAGCTCTGTTTAATGCCTGCATCCCCAGCTGGACGCTGAGCTGGGAAACGAAGGATCATATCCTATTCATTCTTTTCTTCAATGAACAAAAGAAAAAAAAAAAGAAAAGAAGAGAAGGAAGAAAGAGAAAAAGAAAAAAAAAAAAAAAAAGGGAGGAAAGATGGAAGGAGAAAAATGTCAAACCATGACCTAAAATGATAAGAGCTTTTCTGACTTAGAAAACAGTTTTACACATATGAACACCTTAGATCCTGAAGATGTGGGTGTGATCCTAACAGCCCCGTGAAGTGTATCAGACAGGTTTTCATTATTCTATGGTTGGGAAACTGAGACTCAAAGAGATGGACTAACTCAAGGTCACACAGCACATAGATCTTAGAGCTGAACTCCAGCTCTCTCTCCTCCCCTCTTTGTGTGATCCGCAGTTTGGCTTTTGGAGGCCAGCGCCCTTCCACATTACAGGCTGACTGACGGAGCTGTCCCGGGGACGAGGTGGGCCTTACATGTGGTCGCCCTATTAGCTCAGCTCTGGCTGGCTTCTCCTATTTAATAAGCCATGTTAACTTCACTAGCACTTGTTCTTGGCTCCACTACACAGCAGTGGTTTAGGCAATGCGTTGGAAAAACGTGCTAATTGTAGGCTCTAATTTTCTTCCATCTTGAAAATACTTTGCATTTTAGTACTTGAGAGAGGCATGGCAGAGTGGAGCTGGAGGGCTGGCAGAGGCTGGCGGCTCGCAGGGACTGGGGGCTGTGGGAGTGGAATGCGTAAGGGCAGAAAAAGAGAAGTTTGCCGAAGTCCCTGGGGGCTGGGGTCTGCTTCGGGGGAGGGGTGTGTGTGGCGGGGTGCTAGTGGGAGGAAGAGAGGCCGAGGGAAGGGGCATAGAGTTCTGGGAGGATCCCAGCAATGCTTCCTGTTACACAGGAAGAGAGGATTTGACAGTTCATATGACCTGTTGCTATTTGGCAGTTGTAAGTGGGTAACGTATAAGGTTACGAATTACTTTCTTGTGAATAGAATTATTCTCTCATTCAAGAAATGGTTTTTGAGTACCTGCATGTCCCAGGCACTGCATTCAACGCTGAGGAGATAGTGGAGACAAGGGAGATGTGGCCCCGAGCACCACACAGCTGACAGTGGAGTCTCAGACCACTAGAGTTGGATGGAATCTTCAAGGCAATCTCTTCAACTCTTTATTTTACAGCCATAGAAACTGAGGCCCAGAGCGGGCAAATGAGCTTAACTCCCATCACTCAGCTGTCTCGTGGCAGAGCCCAGACTAGAACCCAAGTCTCTTCATCCTGGGCCCAGACTTCTACTCAAATCCTCTTCACTGCAGTGAAAATATCGCATCTATTCAGCACCAGGAGCCCTACATACACTCAAGTGTGTAAGAGCGTGTTAGGGCAGTGCTAGTGGCCGTAGGGAGTAAGCCACTAAACCTCAGTGGCTTAAACAATAGAAACTGATCTCTTCCTCACATTCAGTCCTTTCAGCGGCTGGAATCCACAGTTGGATTCTGTCATCTTTAAACCATGGCTTCTAAGGTCATCTGAAAAGACCTAGATTTTGCTAGAGGGAGATTTCGTGGGCCCAGGCCTGGAAGCAATGCTCCCAACCCACTGGCTAAAACCCAGTCACATAGCAAAACCTCATTGCCAGGGAGGCTGGGAAATCCAGTACAGTGGCCCCCAGAAGAGGAAGGCCTTGTCTGGTGAGCAGGTAGCCAATCACTGCCATGTACGTTACCTGTGGATTTCATTGTCGGAGAGGAAAGGGCAAGTTACAAAATGTCTGTTACCAAAAGACGACGTTGGACATGATAGAGCTGAGAGCCATCACGTTATATGAAAGTCCTTTGGAGGACGTGTTCAGTAGATACACTCATTTTTTTCCTTTCCCATGGTTTCCCAATCCATTCCCCAAAAGCCTTTACTTTGACCCGATGAAAGTTCCCTCAGCCTGATTGGAAGGGTATAACCATGGCTCCAAGGAAGAGGGAAAGAAGAAAGAAGTCTGGGGACAGGCTTCCAGCAAATTCTCCTTGTGTCTTGGGTGTGTGAGGTCCTGTACTGGGCAAAGTTGAATCTGATGTCACAGACAATCTTATCCCTTAGTCGATGGGCTGTGAGTCTTCATAAGCCCTCATGTTTGGATGGTGCCTCTAGGCTTACAAAGAGCTTTCTAGAGCATTGTCTCACTTCAGCATCACATTAAGCCTCTGAGATGAAGGAGAGGGAGGAAGGGAAGGAACTAGCAGGAATAAAGGGAGTTCAGAGAGAGGGACCCAAGAGGCCTCACTGGAGAGGTGGCATTTGAGACGGGCCTTGAAGGGAGCATAGGAGAGCAGAGGAGGGCACTCCAGGTGGAGACCACATCGTGGGCAAAGGCACAGAGGTGGGAGAATGCTGATGTGTCTTGGGGACTGGGAGAGAAGGTCAGCCTGGTTGGAGCACAGGCAGTGGGATGCAAGCCTGGAAAGCTCAGGTGCACCCAGAATGCAGCATCCTTATCAGCAGCCTCACTGTGCACTTTGAAACACATTTCCACATCACCTGCTAGACGCCAGGTACTTTGCTAGGTGTGGGAGACACACACACACACAAATCACACACAGAGCAACCTTTCACGATATGTCTAGGAGCTACGTGTAAAGTTTGCATCTCCGTTTGATGTGTGGGTGCTTTCTGGCTCAAATCGGAGCAGCAGAAGCCTTCAGAGTTCCCATTTCATGTGTACCTGGAGCTATCTCTTGAAGGTCTTCCTTGAAGAATATGACTAGTCTTTGGGGAGGCAGTGGAGCCTGTGGCTGAGACCGCAGTCTCTCGCGTCTCAAGAGCTGGGCTGAAATCTGGGTTTCACCACCGATGACCTGTGAGTTCTGGTGGAGTATTTAGTCCTCCAGCCTTGGTTACAAAATGGATGCAAAAGCTACCAGGTTGATTGGGACGTCACGAGTCTCAGTTGAGATGATGCAGAAGACTTAGTGTCGTGCGTGGCACACAATAAACACTCAGTAAATGCGAACACATACAAAAGATGCTCTGGGCTGTGGCTTTTGCAGCCTGTTGAGCAACAGCAGGGTCTCTGAGTGGGCCAAGCACGGAGGAACATGACCTTCCAGGAATCTTGCTCAGGAAGTAAAGCTGGGCTGGTGGGCCAGGTCATTGTGGGGCCTTGGGAACATTTCTTGGCTTGAAGGAGCAGAGATTTCTTAACAAGTCAGGTGTTTCTTGTAGACACACGCCACACACACCCCTCCTCAGCGGTGCCTGGAAAGAGGAGAGGATGTTTTGAATGTGTCACCACTGTTACATCCTGTTCTCGACCAGTGGGCTTCCAGCCGCTAAACCAAGGCCAGTGTCAGGGCGAATGCTGGCAGTAGGTGGGCCAGGAGTCCAGCTTTGTGGCCGCAGATAATGCATTCCTCTGAAATACGCCGACTCCTGGAGGGCTTCCTTCAATTATCCTGCCCCGTGTGAGTTTACACACCCTCACGCACAATTGGCTTTCCTCTCTTAGGAGGTGGGGATATTTTAGGCGTTGCCCATCAGCTGTGTTTATTAGATAGCCTTTGTTTTCCCTTCTAAGATAGGAAGCTCATTAGAAACAGCACAAACAATCAGCCTTTAACCTAGCATTGAAAACGTCCCCTGAGAACCTGAGAACCGGGGATATGTCCTAAGGGGGTCAGGTTCAGAGACTCAGCCCAGATCAGATATGCTAAGCTGCCTGGTCAGGTCCCAGGCGATGCTGGGCTCAGAAAAACAACTCTCCACACTCTGAGGATTTTGAGGTTCCCTGAGGTGAATACTTTCCCTCTGTGAGCCCATTTCACAGGAGAGGAAAAGCTGGGCACACAATAAGAGCACAATTAGTCATGATGTCAAATGCCTGGTGTCAGATGACGTGGGCTCATGAACTGGCTTAGCCATTTCCTAACCACGTGACCTTGGGTGAGTTACTTAACCTTAGATTCCTCATTGTTTAAGAAGGAATGTAAAAATACCCCATTCCTGGGATTATCAAGAGGCTTAAGCAAAATGATGTCCCTGATGGTTAGGGGTTATTACCTACAGTAACGTTCATTCATTCCTTTACTTGATGATACAGATTTAGGACTTTGTGTGTGTCGAGTGCTGTTCGAAGTGCAGGAGAAACATAATGAATGAACCCTTGTCCTTGCTCTCGAGGAGCCAACACCCAGTGGGAGAGACAAACATGTACACAGGTGATTATAAAACCGTATACAAAATGTGGAGCAGGCTTTGGGGACGTGATGTGGTGACGGTGGTGGGCTCTTCAGGAAAGATTCCTACTGGAAGAAACACTTGAGTCTTGGAGGATGAATGCCCTTATATGCCTTAGGTGTCCTCAGAGCTGGGGGTACAAAGGTGACTCAGATGGACACAATCTCTGCCCATGAGACTTTGTGGAAGGGCAAGGACCAGGGATGCAGACAAGATGACAGTCAGTCACTACATGGTGAGAAGCAAGACTAGGTAAGTACAGGGTCTTGTGTGAGCAAAGAAGAGGGACTCCTGAGTCTGGGGGTGTGGTTGGCATCTTGGAAGGCTTCCTGGAGGAACTAATACCCTCTTGGCTGAAGGACACAGAGAACAGATGAGCATTCCAGACAGAAGAAGCAACATACTGATGGCCAGAGGCAGAGAGAGAGAGAGAGAGATAGAGAGAGAACCCATTTGGGGATTTGCGAGTTGTTCAGAGCCTGGAGCAAAGGCTGTAAGTGCATGTAGTTGAGGACTGAATGGGGAAGTAAGGAGATTAATTGGGGTAGTTTGAATTTAAGGCACATATATTTGGAAAGTATCCAAATGGCAATCAGATACAGAGATTTGGTGGTTAAATTCTAACTATTTAGATTATAGTCTCGGATTTCTAAAAACAGAGGTATCTGGATGGATCACATACAGAAGGACTTAATGGAAATTGGCAACAGGCGCTGCAGGAAAAGGTGCCTGTTTTTTGGATTACAAGCAACTTTGGCAGGGATCCATGTTTAGTGAAAATGCCTGGGGTTGTAGTAGACGCCTCTAAATATCACTCAGAATTCTTTTTCCAGCACTGTGGGCAGGATGAACTCTCGGGGTTTCTTTTTACTTCTTCTCCTCCCTCCTTTCTTAGCCAACCAGAGGAAGCCCCAGTCTACACCCTGCCCACAGCAAAGATATCCACATGCATGATGAGACAGGCCATGTCACTTATCAGCTTGAAGCACTGAGGTCCTCGGGCCTCAGGAACGGCCAGTCCTGGTGTGATGCTCAGTGGAGAATGGAACTGCGTGGGGACTGAAAGAGGACCCTATGGCATGAACACCTGTTGGAGTTCACTGCAAGCAGGACTCCCGGGACAGGCTCCAGAGCGCCGAGAGCTCTCCAGGAGCCGGCCCGTCCCATTCCGTAGGGCCCATGGGGATGGTGGATGGTGGATGGTGGATGGTGGTTGGGGCACTGGCTCTGGCTTCACAGTGGGCTCTGTGCGATTCCACCACCCCTAAGCTGAGTACTTCGTCATGTTACCCAAATTGTCCAGGCCTTGGTTTCCTAATTTTTAAATGGGGCTCAAAGTATCAGTTATAGAGGCTGCTGTGAGAACTATGTGAAATAACCCATGTCAAGTACAGCCAGGGCCGATCCTGCACCTGGTGCTTGGTAAGTGATTGCCATGTGGTCCTAACTGCAATTCACTCCAGAGGAACTAAGACACAGGCATCTCTGGGCCTCCTAACACCCCCAGGCAGAGCCCTGCAATGGCTGTGAGAAGCTTTCATCTCTGTGTTCTCCCCGCTGATCTTTGCTCTTAAAGTCAGAGGCAGCACTGGGTGGAGGCAGAAAAGGCGGATTTTCCAGGCGGCACGATGGTGTGAGAAGATGGTTCTCAAATGACCTGCTCACAGCTGCCTGCCAGCCGCACAGCTCCTTATTGTTTATTACGACTCCTCCTTGAGACTTTTAGAAGCAGCCCTATTGAGGGAAGGCATGGAAAGAGGGCAGGTATTTGGTACATGTTAGGTGTTTTTTCTTTTTTTTTTAACATTTCTTTATTGAGTTATAGTCATTTTACAATGTTGTGTCAAATTCCAGTGTAGATCACAATTTTTCAGTTATACATGAACATACATACATTCATTGTCACATTCTCTTTCACTGTGAGCCACCACAAGATCCTGCATATATTTCCCTGTGCTACACAGTATGTTAGGTCCTTTACCTGTACTACGAGGTAGGGGGTCAGCACCCTTATCACCAGAGAGGTTATGGGGCTGATTCACTGTCACAATTAATCAGAACTTGAACCCGGGTTGCCTCCAGGTACCACTGCTTCCTCTTCCTTCCCTTGTCTGCCCCCACGTTGTCTCCTTCCTTTCCCTGCTCCCTGTGTAGAATACCTTAAATTCTTATCTGAGAACATTGCAGTTATCAGCTAACACCTCGGTTATCAGCTAACACCTCGGTTATCAGCTAATGCCAAGAGCATTAACAGGACTAGGGCTCTGAACACAGCCAGGAAGTAGGCAAATTTCCCAGATATGTAAGTGGGTGGGCACAGAAGATAAACTGCCCTCATTCACGGGCTGGCCCTGTGCCGGTTCAGCCTCAGAGGTGTCCTGTGTGCAGAGAAATCTTTGCACAGAGCTTGAGCCTGAAACTAGGAAGCCTAAAGGTCTGGGGGGCGGGGAGAGGGGCACCCCTCTGGGTGCAGAGGCACTGGCCTGCCGTCCAGTCCAGAGGCACACACGGCTCTTTCCCTCAGCAGCTCCATCATCCCCAGCGAGGTTCCTCTGAGGATGGAGGAACAACTGCACGTACATTTCCTAGCATAGCGTCCCTGGCTTTTGGTAGGTGTGCTGATCACTGCGCCAGTTCCTGTTAGGACTGCTTACACTCTGCCGGGCCCCATTCCCCCTCTTCAAGGACCCTCCCCCTGCACTTTTGTTCTGTCCTGAGTTCTCATTTGCCCTGCCTCTGTCTCATCATTCCTATCAGGTACTGGCATGCGCTAGTGTCTCCCAGCTCTAAAAAGACATTTCCTCTACCCTACAACTCCCTTCCAGCTACCACGCCATTTCTCTGGTCTCCTTTATAGAATTCTCTCTTTAAAAAGGTCCATACTTGCTACGTTCACTTCCTTACCTCTCATTCACTCTTAAAAACGTTTGCATGTGTACTGTTACATATAGGCAAAAGAATGTGTGAATCAACAACTTACTTATAGGTATAGTATTAAGTTAGGCTAAGCTATGCGACAGTAATATATAAGCTCCCAAATTTCAGTAGCTCAACAGGCTAGGTATATTGCTTGTCTCAGGTCCCAGACCAATGTGATTGGCCGGGAGCAGCGCTGGTGGGGGTGCTCTACTCCACGCAGCCATTCAGGGCCCCAGCCTCCTCCCATGTTAGGATGCAGCTGCTTTCAGTATGTGCTTCTCAGGACTGCTGCAGGAGAGGAAAAAATGCAGGATTATGAGTTGGAGATTGTAATGAGTCCATATCTCAGTTGCCAGAACACAGCCAAATGGCTGGGAAATGTAGTTTAGCTGTGTGTTTGCTGAATGCCCGTATTCCCTCTGCTGCTGTAAGCTAGGAAGTGGAGATAAAATGAATACCCACGAATACACTGCTCAACCTTAAAGAGGATTCTAATGAAGCCACATGCATGCTTGCCCCTGATCCCAGCCCCCTGCTTTCTTACTGCAGGTAAACAGAATCCAGAAATTCTTTTTTTCCTCATAGCCTTGCCTATACTTATACATTTACCACATACATATGTAACCCTAACTGTTCTGTTGTTTGGTTTTACTCGATTTTGAACTCAGACTGTAGACAGTCTTCTTCCATTTGACTTTTTCCCTCAATGTTCCTAAGAGTCACACAGGGTGATGTAGGTAGCTCTGGTTTGTTTTATAGTTCACTTGCACCATGCTGCTGTATTCTCTAGAGTCTACTGTTCCACATGCATTGATCTGTATTCCTATTGATGGATGTTTGTAGGAACTAGGAGAATGAAAGTGTCATTTCCTAAGATGAGAAAGGTGGTTGTAATGGTTCATTTCGTGTCAATGTGACTGGGTGACAGTGCCCAGATATGTGGCCAAACATTATTCTGGATGTTTCTGTAAGAGTGTTTTGGGTGAGATTAACATTTAAATTGATGGCCTTTGAGGACAGCAGATAATGTGGGTGGGCCTCATCTAATCAGTTGAAAGCCTGAATAGAGCAAACACTGACCTCCCCTGAGCAGGAAGGAATTGCACAGTGATGGCTTTCAGACTTGCACTGCAGCATCAGCTCTTCTGGGGTGTCCAGCCTGCCAGCCCAACCTGTAGATCCTGGACTTGACAGTGTCCATAATCATGTGAATCAATTTCTTAAAATAAATCTCTCTCTCCATTTACACAGTTGACTCTTGAACAGCACAGTTGACCTGTGTGGGTCCACTTTTACACAGATTCTTTTCAATAAATACTGCAGTACTACACAATCTGCGGTTGGTTGAATCTGCAGATGTGGAACCGACCGTAAAGTTATATGTGGGGTTTTGGCTGCATGGGGGTCGGCATCCCTAATTTCTGTGTTATTCTGGGGTCACCTTTACATCCTATTGCTTCTGTCTCTCTGGAAAACTCTGATTAATACAGCTGCATTTGGATTGTTTCCTTCTTTTTTTTTTCTGTCTTGTGAATACCACTGGTGTGCACTTTCTTGCTTATGCTTCAGATACCTGTTTGTAATATTTTTGTCTAAGTGTTTTTCAAAGGTCTCATGGGTGTAAAACAGCAACTCATTGTTAAGTTTACATTTTTCTGATTACTAATGTATCTGAACATTTCCCCACATGTGTATCGTCTATGACAGTTTCCTCTTCAATGAAATGCCTGTTCAGAGATTTTGCCCATATTTCCTACTGTGATTTTTGCCTTTTTCTTATTGGTTTCACATTTATTTATTCTGAAGATTATATTTTTGCTAAATTGTAGGTTGTTATTTTATTTTCTTGAGGGTGTCTTTTGAGGTTCTGAAATTCTTAATTTAATAAAACTGAATCCATCTTTCTGGTTTGAATCTTGTGTAGGAAGTCCTTCTCTGCTTTTGCTTATAAAAATCATTGTCTATATTGTAAAAATCTCAAAGACTTCCCTTTCATGTTTAAATCCTTAACGCATCTTGAATTGACTTTTCTCTGTGATGTGAGGTAGGGGTAGGATTTTTTGTACATGGATAATCAATTACCCTGGCACAATTTATTATACATTTCCTCCTTTCCCCACTAATAAACAATGCCACTTCTGTTCCATATGAGTGGAAGTCAGTTTCTGGGCTTTCTATACCATCCCGGTTTTTTTTGGTGTATATATATATATATATATATATATATATATATATATATATAGTATGTGTATATAGATATTATATACATATTTTTTGTTGTTGAAGTTTTTATTGAAGTCTTTTAACTTTTGATCTATGTAACTTCAGGTTATTTGCATTATATCACACTGGTCAATGTGACTTAGTAGAAGTCTGCCCTTCCCTATTGCTGTCCTTACACAGTACATTATAATGGTCTAATTTGTGTCTATATCTCCCACAGACTGCAAGTCTTGGGAGTTCAGGCAACAAATCTGTCTTGCTCATCGAGCATTGCTTTTGAGTAATAATTGTCAAATGAACAGATACATGAATGAATTGACCTCAATTCTTCTGGTACGACAAATGATTAATATTGAGTTATATTTACCAGGATCTCTTGTTTTATGCTCACTCCTAAATGTACGTCAGAATGTCAGATTTGCAAGATCTCAAATATCCTTTCTCAGTTTAGTGCTCCTCCTCCCTTTACGAAGGGATAATCAGCTGAAGAATCCTGCTGGTTTTAGTGTTTTGATGGCAACTCTGTTTCTGCTTGGTTAATAATCCTTCTTCCTACCCTTTATTCATTCTGAGATTTCCACTGGGAGAAGCACAGGTCAGCTGGTCGTTTCCTTCCCTCAAGTCGGTATCAAAGTGCTGATGAAGGGAAAGAGGAAAAGGGACACTCTAAGGACAATAGGAAAACTCCCTTCCTATTTGTGTCTGGAGAATCTGAGATTAGTTGGGAATTTGTTCTGAAAGAATCCAAAAGAAATAAATGCTTCAAACTATTTTTGCTGCCAAGAGGATTGACTACACGAATGCTCCTCCAGCAGGCCCAATGGTAGATTCAGGGAAGTGGGCAACTCTTCTAAATCAATCAGGCAGAATGCTTCGGTTGAGCCCCCACTCAACACAACACATTGTGCTCAGCAGTGGCTACAAAGAGGTGGAAGATTCTCCAAGGAGCTGTGGGTCTTTGTGGGGGCAGCAGGCCATGTGCATCACTAGTAATTCAGTGAACCTCAGAAACCAGACCTGAGAATAGACCCTGACAGGCCCTGGGCTATCAGGGCCGGAGCAGGCTCAAGAAAAACAGGTTTTTTTTTCTTTTTTGTGGCATAACTCATTTGTATGTATTATCTCTTTTGTTCCCCACAGCCACCCCGGCAGTTAACATTTGTTGTTCCCATTTTGTAGATTAGCAACCTGAGGCTCTGAGGGGGACTCTGCCTTTGGGGCTTGACTCTAATCTGTTCAATAAGTAATAAAAATCTCTCACCTTGCCTAAGTTCCTGCTAGGTTGCTATACTATTCTAACGTTTTAAATGCATCATTTACTTTAATTCTAAAAAATAACCCTATGAATGTTGGTACCATTTTATTCCCATTTTGCAGATGGTAAAATCAATGCATGAAGAGAGTAAGAGGATTGTGCAAGGGGGCCAGAGGTGGGATTTGAATCCCCAGAATCAGACTCTGGAACTTATCCCTTTAACCTCTACATAAGCAACATGATTTAGCAGAGTAATCTTGGATTCGAAAACCTAAGACTCCATTTGGAGTCCTAAATCTTCCTCTCATCTCCTGGCTACTCAAAGTGTGGTCCACGGACCAGCAGCATTAGCATCACTTGGAAGTGGGGAGAAATGCAGGATGTGGGTTCCACCCTAGACGTCCTGGATCAGAGTCTTCATTTTACCTAAATCTCCAGATGATCTGTCTGCTCGTTGCCTGACATTGAGACATGGTCTTATCAGCTTGGCCGCAAAAAGATCCCACAGGATCTCTCTCGGCCTCAGTTTCCCCAGCTGTAAAATGAGGACCACAACTGTCTGCTCCCTCTCTGTGCTGCCGTGCAGATCAAAAGGCAGGAGGTATGTGGAAGGCATTGTAAACTGCACAGAGTTCTACAAAGGTCAAAACCAAACAGTGAATCAGAGCATTAAAGCTTTAGAGACAATTCGACAAACAGATAATGCCTTTTATCCCCACGACCCCGGCTGGGCAGGAACTCACAGTGCTGTGTGTTATGCAAAATCACCAGACAGAAGAAATGCCTTTTACAAGCAGTTCCTGGAAATTTAGAGCTTTATCAAGGAATTTGGTTTCTTCAGTTCACTGCCTAGTGAAAATAGCTGTGCCTTAATAAGGCCCAGATGTTGACACAGTCACTCACCTTCCCCATTGCATGGATGCGTTTCATACTGAATTTCACCTAAGGAATTTTAGACTTTAAAGATAATAATCAAAAACACTGCTAGCCCCCCTTTGGGAATCTTGCTGATTTGAGAGATCAAAGATGTCCCCAAAACACAATGAATATAGACGGAAAGTTAGGTTTCTTTCCTGACTCATGAAAAGATGAATTCAGCATAACAATGGCCATTTTTGCAATTTTAGCCATTTTTTCACAGGTCAAAGCTGGTTCGATTCTCATATATTTGTAATCAAGTTCCCCCTCTGCCCGTCTCCCCCTCACTCTATCGGTAGACGTGGTCGGTCTGCTAACAACATTAGCTTCTGTTTCAAATACAATTAAACGGGTGCCCTTGCTGGTTAATTCTTGGCATACCTAAAAAATACTTCCTCTGCGTCTAGGAGAAGTATGAGATGTTTAAATTCCAAACACTGAATGATCCCCAAGGGTAGCTCACATGGAGTTTCGTGGGATGGGAATCTAGCCCAAAAGAAAGGCACCCTCCATGGTGGCCCCTCACTTTTTCCGGAGGCGGCCTGATTTGACTTTCTTCGGGGGGCTGAGAAATAACATAACTCTTGACTTTTGAGAGAGCCCCGGACTCTGGTAGACCGACATCTAGAGACTGGGCTGTTTTCATTACACATGCACTGGAATGCATGGGGTCTGCTGCAGGCCTCCAGGGATCCACAGACCCCAGAGCAGGAATGGCAGAAATTTGACTTTGAGAGCCCCTGCCGCCACTCTCCAATTTGCTCTGGGCTGTCTGCCCCTTCTCCAAAGAAACTATTGAGGGTAATTGTCTCAGAATTGTTTTAAAGGGCCGGACAATGAGGATGTTACCTCACTGAGGCTGCTCTTCTGCAGACAAGGATATCTTGTGGACAGGACGGAGGCTTGAAACTGGGAAGCTTATCTTTTGAGCCTAGCTTTGCCTCCCAGCTCTGCCACTTACTAGCAGTTGAGTCTGGGCTGTTAACTCTTCAGAGACTGTAAAACGGCCAGTGCATCTCTGAGGGTTCTTGGATTACATCAGACCTGGGCTCATGCTACTGAAAAATCTGTGGATTTCTTCTAAAAGACACTATTTCCTTCCACCAGCAGAAGCCACCACTGTCAAGCTTTCTATTATTTTATTTTTTAAATATTGAAGATGGAAAGTACAGAATTGGTCTATTTTAGGAGTGGGCTAGATCACACTGAGAATCTGAGTCTACCCCAGAAACTGCTCTCTGGAAGTTCCAGACCCACCAAATTCATTTCACCAAATAGGTATTGGACTCGGGCTAGATGCTTGCATTACAGGAGCTAATGAGACAGATCTGGTCCCCAGGGGTCAGGAGCTGAAGGTCAGTGCAGAAAAATAAATAAGTAAACCTGCCATTAGAAAACAGTGTGATGAATGTCACCACAGGAGAAGCGTGGGTGCTAAGGACACCTGCTGACACCTGAAAGGTGGGGAAGATTTCCTGGATGTAGTGATACTGAAGATGTGATCTTGACAACCAATGAGACAGACGAGGGGACATGGTGCAAAATTCTGGAGGAGAGAGCAAGCAGGACTTGTGGGAAGTGGAAAAGAAAGTGTAGTCAAGGAAGAGCAGGGTCTGAGCAGAGGGGTGGTGGCAGCCAATGAGGCCAAGGAGAGGACCAGCCCAGTCACAGAGGGTGTATAAACTAGTTTAGGGAGTTTCGATAAACCTGAAGGTTATTGGGAGCCACTGGAGAATATAATTCAGCTGAAGAACATGGTCAGCTTTTATTTTTGCCAGTGGGTTCTTCCATGGGCCCCCGAGGCATCCTGCTCCCCACCCTGCTCTCATCCCCCCCACAACCAAGTCGGCTGTCTCCTTCCTCATCCTCTGCCTCCTGAGGGCAGAGACTGGGTCTGTTTACCTTGAAGCCCCCAGCCCCCAACAGAGTGCTCAATACATGTTTCTTGAGCCATTAAGCGAAGGGGAAAGAGGCAGAGAGAGAATAGCCAAGAACAGCTCAGAGAAGAGTGCCAGGCAGGAGTCCGAGCACTTAGCTAATATGATGTCATGAAATCTCTACAACGATCCTATTAGGTAGATACCATTTTGGCCTCTGTTTACAGATGGGGAACCAAGGCTCAGAGAGGGGAAATCACTTGCCCAAGGTTACACGGTCATAAATAGCAGTCGTAAATAGCTGATCGGGAAGTTGACCTCAGGCTGCCTGTCTTCCCTGATGAAAGAAATTCTCACCAGGTTGCTCGTTGCTTACCTAGATGAGAGGCAAAGTCTCACCTGGTATTCTGCATCACTTACCTGCCACACCCTCCTCCCCACCCAACTAGCGGGCCATCTGGACAGACTGGAGGTAACACAGGAGAGAAGGGAGCCACAGGACTTGGCACGATTAGTCAGCCCTCTTCGAGAAGTGACCCCCCTCCCTCTGATAAGCTACAGAGAATGAAGGGCTTCTGATAGTGGCAGTCCAAGAAAGCTCCATGCCACGTTGGAGCGGCTGAGCCAGGCCAGCAGAATCAGAGAAAGTGGAATTGTATCGCTGGAGGGAGCCCTTGTGATTCTCTTAAGCACCCTCTGGTCTCAGCACAGGGCCACCTTGTTCCTCCTCAAGGCCTCCTCTTGCATCTCTGTGCTTTTTGAGACTCAGAGCAGATGCCTGTTGACTCACTGAAGCACCCCCTCCACTGCCCCACCGCTATCTCCTGCAGGGCCTCCCAACTGCCCACGAGGCTCCTCCCTTCCTCTCTGCCTCCTCCAGCTGACTCTCCACATGGCAGTCTAAGGGACCCACACAAACTTCTCTTTGACCAAACTTTAGTCGGGTTCCTATTAGCCCTCTTTTCAACTAGGCCTCCACCTCAGCCTGCCATCTCTCCTTGACCTGCTGAGCCCAGTTTTAGCTAAGAATCCTAAGTCAGTTTGGCAAGAATTCTCCGACCTTTGATAGCTGATCAAATTTCTTATCCTCAACCCTTGATATCTAAGTCCTTGGTCTGCCATTAGCAAGAATCCTGTTAGCCCAGCTTAGCAAGAATCCCCCTGCCCTTCAAATCACCTCTTTGTCATTTTCCATCCACCTGCCCCCTCACTCTGCTCATTGCCTATAAATCCCCATTATATTGGCCATATTATATTTAGAGTTGAGTTTAATCATTTTCCTTACTGCCATAGTCTTGAATAAAGGCTACTTTATAAAGCCTACAAAGACAGAAAAGCAAAAGAGCCTGTAAGGCCCGGCCTGAAACTCGCACTCCATCACTTCTGTCCTATTTTACTGGCCAAAGCAAGTCACAGGGTCACACCCAAACCTAATTAGAAGAAAAAATCTACTCTGCCCCTCGGGTAGTTAGAGGATGCCCATCTCGGCAGTGTGGAAGTTTGCATTTTCTTTGGAAAATGCTCCACTTACAAGATCCAAAGAGCTCTTTCCTCTAGGCAGACCCGCCAGCAGAACTGCAGGGCTACAATCCTGCTGATGGAGGCTAGATCTGGCAGTTTATTAGCAAGTTCTCTCACTGTTAGTTAGCCAACCATGCTCAGTCTAGGAGAATGCACAAAAGAGTCCTTTAAGTTCAAGTCCCATCTTCCAGAACTCACAGAGTGTATGTAGCATTGGAGGATTTGGAAGTGGCTCTGCCTCTTTTTTGACTCAGACTCCAGCTTCCTATGGGCACAGATCCCTTTATCCCACCTATCCAGGGGACTTCCCTTCTCATGGAGAGAAGATGAAATGTCTTTTTTTGGGGCATGCTCTTTTCTTTGACCTCTCTCTCCTCTTTCTCCTGCCTTTAGACTTAGAGCATTTGACAGGCATTTATGTCCTTTAGGCTGAAAGAATTCTTGGGTCGTCTTCTGCTTTGCTAAAAGTCCTCTTTCCTTTGGCTATATTTAAAGGCATAGCTACACTTTTTTTTTTTTTTTTTTTTTTGTCATGAGTGGAAATGAGGGTGTAGGGCCAGGTCAGAGTGGTGGTTGTGGTGCTGATGGTGGAGGTGATGGTGGTTGTACACCTGCATCACTGATGAGCAGGGAAACAAACTTTAAATTTTACCTACTCTGCTGTGGATTTTATGATCTTGATTTCAAACTTTATCACTTCAAAAAGTCATACTCTCAACAATCATTTGTTGTTATTAATTATGCCTTTAATTATAATCAATCACGTCCACAAATTACTAAAAAAAATTATCAGAAAGCTGTTGCTTTGGGAGATTGTGCTTGAGGATCAGCTTCCTTGTTGAGTATCTGCGTCTCTGTTTCTTCATGTCCAATCCAGGCTCAGCCACCTCAGCACGATTACTCAGCATGACCCTGATAAGTGGGTGAGAGGTCACGGGAAGAACAGTAACAGTGACTCCTGGTTTGGCGTCTACTCAGTGATATCATGGAAAGTTCTCATATATTATAGATGATCCTAAAAACAATCCTGCGAGGCATTGTTTGGGACTACTGATTTTCACCTTGATTCAGAAAGGATTTACAGGTGTACGAGCATCATTTGTATTACCTAAAATGGCATCAATTTAAAAATTAGGTACAAAACAAAAATGGAACAAACAAGAGCACAGACTAAAATAGAGCCAGCAAAAGGGCTGCAAAGTGCAGCCTAACGACCTCCTCGTACTTCTGGGGCCACAGCTTGGGCACTTAACTTCCTAGCAGCCATTTTGAAAAGGGAACTTGGATTAGTTACGCAGCTCAGCCTCCTTCAGAGAAAAGCCTGCTGTTGTTTAGTTGATCAGAAGTCTTGTGGGTGACCTGGAAGCTACCTTTCCAGGGACTGGGGAGCTCAGTTTGAACCCACGGCCTCTCTACCTGCAACACCTGTGCTTCTGTCACTGCTTTGGGTTCGTGGTCCTTCGTTCTGTAAAGGTGGCAGTGCATGTTACAGACAGCGACCAAAATGTGGCTGATTCTAACTCTTTTTAAAACAGAGGCCCCTACCCAGCTTACACCCATATTGCAAGCAATCTGTAACCTGTGAAATGTTGGGGTGCCTAAGGATTTGTTCTCAGGCCATCCCTACTGCTGTGGGATTTGTAGTTGCCTGTAACAGTCTCTCTCCTCTTACAGCGCCCCCTTCCCAGCGACCAGCTGCTGGAGAGGCTCAGGGCAGGGGGAGTGTGTGGAGGGTGAGACCAGGTGAGAGGGGGCGAGGGGGCCTGGGTGCGGGAATGAGTGGGACTCTCCCGACTCTTCATTCCAGAGGATTTAGATGCTTAAGTGCTTTTCGCACTAATCCCTGGAAATCCTAACACTTGCAGAATGAGGAATTTCTCACTTAGGAAAGGAGACTGGAACCTGATTATTACCCTTCTGGGAGATGTGTGAAGACACATGCTAAATGATGCTTTAGCAGATAAGAAAGTGAGCCCGGAGGTGGGAGACTCCTGTGCACTGTGCTCCATGTCTCCTTGTTTAGAATTCTTTCTCTGAGATATGATCTGATCTCCGGGTTCTATTTATCACTGTCAGCTTGAGATGGGGGAAAGTGTGTGTGTTCTCTCTGCTGATTTAATTTTATCCCTTTTATCCCTCTTCCTTGATGCCTTGGTCTCCCTTGTTTAAGACACGTCCATTGAGAGGTTAGTGGCTTGTGCTGGGATGATGATGAGACAGTGGTGTTTGCCAGGGAGTTACTGTGTATCAGGACCATGCTGATTGCTGTATCTGCACCCCCTCCTTTGCTCATCATAACAGGTACTCTTTATCTCCAAGTGCACGTAAAGAGAGTAAGAGAGAGGAGGTTAAATAAACTGTAATGTTCCATTGCTTAGATGTAATGTGGCTGAGATTTGAACCCAAGACTGTCTGATTCTAGAATTCACAGGTGGAACCACTAGTTTTTGGAGCTGCCTTCCAACATAAAAATAGCCAAATGGTGCAGTGGAGGAGTCAGGGCCTTGAGTTTGAAGGTGGCTCTACTGGACACAGCTGGGAGACCCTGGGTAAGGATGCCACTTCCCCAGGACTCACATTCTTTGACTTTAAGGGGATGCTGTTGGCTTAGATATTCTCTAAGGTACCTTCCAGCCATGAGAGTTGAGATTCTAGAAATGATGTCTTGGTTCAAGAGCTGGAAGAAATTACTGTCTATTCTTTATAGACTTGGCTCTTTAGATTAGGTGAATGAGATTCTAATCTCATTTAGGAGGTTAACTTTCAACAGAGAATTTTATGGGCTTTGGCGCCTGTGGACCAGGAATCAAATCCCGACTCTGCCATGAGTTTTCTGCAAGTCACTTTGTCTCTTTGAGCAACAGCTCCCTGGTCTGTAGGATGAGGATAATAAACACTTTCCTACAGAGGATCCATGCATATCTCAACCATCATGGTGAGCACATAGTATCATGCCATCCTTGAGAACGGTACCACGCTTTATTTATCTCTGCCAGGCATGGAATTGGGGTTGCACTGATTGTAAGAGGAAAAAGGCAAGTCTGGCTTTCTCTGGACCACCAGGATTTACACACATAAGAATTTACATACATAAGGATCACACAAGTCATATTCACTTATATCCCATTGGTTAAACTGTGTGATGTGTCTATATCTAGCTGCAAGAGGGCTTGGGGAAGTGTAGTATTTATTCTGGTGACTATGTAGCCAGCCAATATTTGGGGGGTTCTATTGTGGAGGAGCAAAGGGCAAAAGCATCTCTGGGACAACTGTCAGGCTCTGTCACATTTAGATAGGACATCTACTTTTCCATAAAGTTCAAATACAGATGCATTGCCCCATCAACCTATCTCCATTACACTAGAAAGTTAGATTACATTTCTCTTAGATTCTTAATAAAATCTCCCCAAAAATGCTGGTCACAGAAGTAGTAGCTGGCAAGTTCCAGACTCAGACAAAGTGCAGACAGAGAGTGGGTGAGAATAAAGCGAGGGAGAGAACCAGGGCGGCAGTGATACACAAGCCTTCTAACTGGGTCGCTCATGGTGAGGAAACCCATGTCTACCCTTGGAACACAGCAGAGGAGACGTACTGCCCACCCCTGAGGTGACAGGGAGCAATGAGACTGTACGGTGCTGAGAGAAAAGGACAAGAGCTTCTGGGAAGATTAGACACTTGTAAAAATTCTATCTACTCTGTAAATGTAGAATGATTTGCTGCAAAATTAAGTGAGTGGCCTCCAAATTTAGCAGGCAGCCAGAGCAGTTGCAATCACCTAAAAACAGCAGCCTGGAACTCTGGAAAAAGCTGTAGGAAGAGGTTCTGGACCCACAGGTAATAAAGGGAAGAAATGTGGAGACATCATATGTTTCAGCCTGGAAAGAAATAAAGATGGGAAAGTCAGTATGGGAGAGGAAAGGATGAGGGATGAAAGAAAAAAGAGATAAGGACAGAAAAGAGGTAGAAAAGAAAGACAGATGGATAGAAAGAAAGAGAAAGAGGGAGGGAAAGAGAGAAGGAAGGAGAGAAAGCAGGAAAAAAATGGAAAGAAAGAGGGAAGGAAGGGAGAGAGGTGTGTTTACCTGCGTGTGCCCATCAGGAAACAGCAAGTCAAGTAAGACAAGGTGTTGTAACCCTCTGCTATAACTTTATAGGAAAATCCAGGTCCCACCAAATGTACCGGCTCTAATGGTAAGAGCCCCATGTCCCAGGAAGAAGTGAGGGCTCACTGCAGTTTCTCCTCCATTTCCCCTTTCCTAAGCATGGTCCTCACCGTACGTCATTCTCACCTCACCCAGCCTCCACCCCCGGGATTCTGGAGCCACCGGAATTGTTTCCGCTAATGTCATTGGCCGTGCTTTGGCCAAGGAGACCAGGGGCTTCAGTCTGCCATGTGTTTTCAGTGTGCTGGCTGCCTGAGAACACATCTGTCAACCTTAACATTGAGAACAAAAGCTTGGGTTTGACATGAAAAGGACGGCAAAAGAGCAGCCCTGACCTGACTGCCACGTGGCATTCCTGAACGTGCAGAGATTCAGCCTGGAAGACGTGCGCAGTACTTGAAAGAAGTCTTTTATCCAGGCAAGAGGGGATAAACACATCTGTAGGGCATTGATTTTTTTTTTTCTCCCCCTGCTTTCTTTCTGGGATTTGGAGCTGGGCTGGGGGAAGGAACAATGAAAACATTTCAAACATCTGACACTGAGTTGGGGTTGTGGGTAGGCAGCATTTGGGGGGAAATGAAAGGTGAAATGCCAAATTTAGTTTGGCTCTTCTTTCTTTCTGGCGCCATTTTTCTCTCTTCTATTCGACCCGTATTTTCCTTTTAGCACCGGTGAGGGGCTGGGGGTGAGGTGGATCAGGTAACAGTCCTGCTTAGCACATACACAGCTTGCCTTGTCTAGGAAGGGAAACACACACTGACAACGGAAACCTCACAACCTCCTGAGTGGGAGACACCCTTAGGATTCTGGCTTCCAGGATATTTATTTTGGTTACTGTTTGGTGCACTGAACACCAAGCAGGATCCCTTGACTCACAAGTGAAGTGGGATCAGAATCCAAAGACAGGACGTCTCTGCTGGAAACACGAAACTTATAGCTATGTAAGAGGAAACAACTGTATTTCAGAAGAAATAAGTCATTTGTACAGGGGTGGGGCCAAGTATATCCAATCCACTTTTCTGAGTTTCATATTTTCAGTTTTCAAAAATAGGATGTTGAGAAATATAAATGGAAGTACAATATGTAGGTGGAAAAAAAATCCTGATACAGCAGGAACTTAGCCAATGCCAAGTAACATATATTTTCTTATTTCCTGCCAGTGTATCTTCACCTAGATTATAAGCTTCTAGAGTGTGTGTATACTAATTTTGGAGATTTCAATAATATTTAACTTTAGTGCTTTGTAAACTTAAACATTAAAATTCCTTATTAAATGTATCTTGATTGATTATAACAAACTTTTTTTTTCCCCTCTTAAGATCAATTTTAGGGTATCTTTTTTTGGAAGTCCTCCTTGAGCTCTTAAAGTCTTTTTTAAAAAAAAATAACAGTTTAAGATATAATTCACATCCCATAACGTTTACCTCTTTAAAATTTTCATTTCAGTGGTTTTTAGTATATTCACAGATTTGCACATCCATCACCACTATCTAATTCCAAAACATTTCATCAACCCAAATAGAAACCCTGTATCCATTAGCACTCACTCTCCACTCCCTCTGCCTCCCCTTGCAGGTCCAGACAACCATGAGTTTATTTTCTCTCTATAGATTTGCCTATTGTGGACATTTCATATAAATGGAATCATATCATATGATGGTCTTTTGTGACTAACTTCCTTCACTTACTATGTTTTCAAGGTTTATCCAGGTACCAGTATCTCATCCCTTTATTATGGCTGAATAATATTCCATTGTATGGATATACCACACTTTAATTATTCATTCACCAATTGATAAACATTTGGGTTCTCTCCACTTTTTGGTTATGATGGATAGTTCTATGAACATTCATGTACAAGTTTCCTATGGACATGTTTTCAATTCTTTTGGACCTATCCCTAGGAGTGCAATTGCTGGGTCATATGATTACTCTGTATTTAAAATTTTGAGGAACTGCCAAGCTGTTTTCCAAAGTGGCTGCGATATTTTATATTCCTGCCAGCATTGTATGAAAGTTCCAATTTTTCTACATCTTTGCCAATATTTGTTGTTGTCTTTTTAAAAATTATATCCATCCTAGTGGGTGTGAAGTGGTACCTCACTATGGTTTTGATTTGCATTTCCCCGATGAATAATTTTTAGCATCTTTTTGTATGCTTATTGGTTATTTGTATAACTTTGGAGAAATGCCTCTTCAAATTCTTTGCCCATTTTTATATTGAGAAGTCATTTTATTGTTGAATTGTGATTTAAAATTTATATTCTCTTCTATTTTTTGAAAGAGTTTGTGAAGGAGTGTTATTAATTCTTGTTTGGTAGAACTCCCCTGTGATGCTCTCTGGGCTTGGACTTTTCTGTGGGACCTTCTGATTATTGATGTAATCTCCTATTACAAGTAAATTCAGGTTTTCTATTTTTGATTCAGTTTCTGTAGTTGTATCTTTCTAAGAATTTTCCCCTTTTGTTTATGTTATTTAATTTGCTGGCAAACAATTATTTATGTTATTAACTTAGAATCTCTTACTTCTCTAAGGTAGCTAATGATGTCCCCTCTTTCCTTCTTGATTTTAGTAATTTGAGCATTCCCTCTTTGTCTTGGTCACTCTAGTTAAAGATCTGTCATTTTTGCTGATCTTTTCAAATGAACAACTTTAGGTTTCTCTGGTATTCTCTATTATTTCCTACTCTCTGTTTCATTTATTTCCACTCTAATCTTTACTATTTTTTTCTCCTGCTTGTTTTGGGTTCAGTTTGTTCTTCCTTTTGTAGTTTCTTAAAGTAGAAGGTTTGGTTATTGATTGAAGATATTTTCTCTTCTTTTTAAAACATAGGCATTTTATAGCTATCAGTTTCCCTTTCAACACTGTTTTGGCTGCATCCCATAAATGTTAGTGTATTGTGTTTTTTTGGCTTGTTTGTTTTCATTCATCTCAAAGTATTTTCTAATTTCCCTTTGATTTCTTCTTTGAGCCAATTTTTTGGCTGGGAATGCGGTTCCATAACTACGTATTTGTCAGTTTCCCAGATTTTCTTCTGTTGTTGATTTCTAATCACGGTCTATTGTGGTTAGATGGCACACTTCACATAACTTCAGTCTTTTACATTGATTGAGTCTGGTTTTATGGCCTAACATATAGTTTCTCCTGGAGAATATTCTATGTGCACTGAAAAGAATGTGTACTTTGCTGTTAGCTAGAGTGTTCAATAGATGTCTGTTAGGTCTAGTTGGTTTTTAGTATTGTTCAAGTCTTCTATTTCTTTGTTAGTATTCTGCTTGTTATTGAAATGGATTCATATAAAAATGAAAAAAGGGAATATTGAATACTGCAATTACTATTGTCAAATTGTCTATTTCTCCCTTCAATTCTGTTTTTGCTTCATGTATTTTGGGGTTCTCTTGTTAGATGCACATATGTTTATAATTGTTATATTGTCCTAATGGATTGTCCTTTTAAATATTATAAAATGTTTCTCTTTGTCCCTAGTAACAATTTTTGTCTTTGAGTCTATTTTTTTCTGATATAACATAAATATTCCATCTCTTTTGGATACTGTTTGCATAGCATTTCTTTTTCCATCATTTTACATCAACCTATTTATGTTGTTGACTCTAAAGTGTATCTCTTTCGTACAGCATGAAATCAGATATTTTTTCTCCCATCCATTCTGCCAGCCTCTGTCTTTTTTATTGAATTCTGTGTTCATTTAAATTTAATGTAACTACTACCCCTGACATTTTAAGGTGTCATTAAATTGTCATTCTCAATGGTCCCTCTCTGTTCTTGTCTTACTACATTTTAAAAACATTTTTATAAAATAGACATTGTCTCTTTGAGTTCAGTGACATTCATCTTTGTACCCCCAGTGACTATTCTATGCCTTATATATATTAGGTACTCTATTAATGTTTGATGAATATGTGGTGAAGTTTAGGGGTTGAATACTTTCATTAAACTTGCTGAGAATTTTCCATAAGAGAATGATAGAAAGTTTTTCTGGTAAGACATTTATTTCATCTCCATTTTATAAAAATGCGTTGTTTACCCCAAAGCATGATCATATTGGGGAAACTGAGGCAATATACCATAATTGTAAATGTGTTACTGCTATGAATCAGGTACCATTGTGGAGGCAAGGATCAAAAGAAACAAAGGCCCCCAGAGCTGACCTGACTCAACCACTCAGTTGCAGAGGGAGAAGGTGGAACAGAGAGAGTAGATTCCTCACTGGGTCTGTGCCCAGGAGAGCAAGAAAGAGGGAATGAGAGACAAGCCTTGTTGATATTTCAGTGTAGCGTTGCCGTCTCCTGATATGTGTAGCTCAATGGGTGTCAGGATTCACTAATATCACCAGCTAAGTTACTTCTCTTCTTTGGTAGAAGATACAAGGGCAGAGAGAGAAAGTGCGTGAAATCACTCTACACTACCTCCTCCTGGGGAGTGGAGCAGAAGTTCCCTCTAATTTCAAAACCCTTTTTAGAAAATCTCCAAACTCAAACTGGCTTGAGGCAAGAGTTAATTGACCCACGTAACTGAAAAGCTCAATAATTCTCTAGGAGCTTGGCTGATACCATGAGAACTGAACTTCTCTTCCTCTCTACTTTCAACATGATGGCTTCATTCTCAGCCTCTTCATGGAAGCTCTTGGCCCTCTTGGCTCACATCCTCCCAGACTTATGTCCTGCAGAAAAGAGGATGTGTTTCTTTCTTGGAAGTCCAAACAGAAGGATCATTGTATTTCAATGACTCTGATTGGGTCATATGTCCACCCCTGAACCAATCACTATACCCAGAGCCGTATACTAGAGTAGCCACCTCTGGATCTGGCATGGCATAACTCCATCCTAAATGCATATGAGCTAAGTCGGGGACAGGTGGCTATAGAGAGGACTATTAGGGGACTACTCAAGGAAAATAATTAAAATAGAAAAGACAGATGTTCACTTTACTTCCTCTCAGTGGAAATGTGAGAACTGTGAGGGTTTTCCTACAAACATCGTTGAGGTTTGTGTTGTCCAGTATGATAACCATTAATCACATATGGCTACTGAACACTTTGGATGGGGCTAGATCAAATTGAGATGTAAAATATACATCGAATTTTGAAGACTTGGTTAGAAAAAAAGAATATCTCACTAATAATTTCCTTATGTTATTTACATGTTGAAATAATTTTGAATATGAGGTTAAATAAAATATATTATTAAAATGAAGTTCACCTGTTTTTATTTTTGTAATGTGGCTACTAGAAAATTTAAAGTTACATTCATAGCTCACATTTTATTTCTATTGGACAGTGCTGTTCTAGATGTTTCTAGATTCATCTTTCAGCTGCCATATTAGATGGAATTTCTCTTGAGATCATGAACTATGCCTTATTTATTATTATTTCTTTAGTAGAGGGCCTTGTATATACCATGTGCTTAAAAAATATTGTGGAACAAATGAGTGTTGTCTGTATTAAATAATCATCCCTTTTCAAAAGAATGAATGCAAATTTCTTTAATCTAACACCAACATCGTATCCCAAACTTATTTCCTATAGTAGGTTGGACCACGTCTCCTGGGCCATGTTATGTTCAAACAGGCTTCTGGTTCTTTCTTCTCAGTTCAGCCTGCAGAGACAATGGAGCCCAGGACACAGTAGAAAGGGGTAGATAAGAGGGCATGTGGCAATAAAATATGCTGTCATATTAAGAGCTGTTCATCTCTTGATGTTTAAAGCCATAGCTATAGAACCCTCATTCTCTGAAGTGCTCCAGATTTTCAGGGAATGATTCGGGTTCCCCCCACTATGCCAGTCTTGGAATTAATTCAATTTGGACTTCCCTGAAACTTTTCGTAAGATTCCCAGAATTCATAAATACCCTTCCTCCCTCTTTGGCTAAACTAGTTCATGTGAATTTTGGTCATTTGTCTTCACAAGAAGAATCATAGGAACACAGCCCTCCAGGACTATGCACAGCAAATGTTGATTGAACAATCCAAAGGTTCCTAGTCGAGAGAGCAAGGCACAGCAGGAAGTAGGACCAGATCCTTTGGCAACGTGATCAGTGCTCTTTCCTCCCTTCTATGCTGGGCCACGAGAGAGACACTGCAGGAATGCCGTACGCTCTTTATAAAAGTCGCTGTCTAGTCTCTTTCAGGCAGTTTCCCTGTGGAGGGAAGTAGGACAGATTACGGGCACAGGGCCAGGGTGTCTGTTGTGTCTGTACTTGTTCCTTGAGGTTTGAGCTGTTGTTTTAGTCCCCTAGGAAACAGTGTAAGTGCTAGTGTCTCCTGCTATGTTTTCCTTCTTTTTGGGAGAAGTATCTGGGGACAGTACCATATACCCTTGCTAGAGAGTGAGTGTATCTCCTTGGGCTCAGGCCTGTAGTGCTCCGTAGAACTGACTTTGGCTGTGTTGCGGAGGTCAGCAAGCATGTCTGTAGTCCGATAGCTGAGATCCTAATGATGTATATCCAATTCGAAAAAGTCCAGAGTTGCTGGGTTCAGGCATAGCTGGAGCCAGGTACTGACATGATTTTATCAGGAAGTGACTTCTCTACATCTGTCTCTGTATCTTCTTTGGTATTGACTTCATTCTTAGGATGGGGGGCTTTATTCTTGAGGTGACCTCTGGCAGTTCTAGATTAATAGACTCACAATTGAATGACTCTTCTTTTATCATGCCAGCAACATTTCTGGGATTAGCTCTTATTGGACACACTTATGTTACATTTCCACTATTGAACCATTTCATTGCTTCATTGTTCGTTAAACCATTCAACCAAAATACATTGATTGCTTTCCATGTTGCAGCCACATTTTAGGTTACTGGGGATAGAGCATTAAAAAGATATACAAGATCCTTGTGTACATTCCAGAAGTGGGAGATACACACACACACTCCACAGAAAAATGAGTAAACAGTAAGAAAAGACATCGGATAAGAGCTGTATAGAAAATTAAAATAGGGAGATATGTTTAAAGGTGATTAGGTTTCTATTTCTGATTGGGTGGTGAGGAGAAGCTACCAATCACCATTGCCACGTGGTATGTGATTGGTAATACCGTGTTGCTCCCTGTGTCACGGAGGCAGGGCAGCATTCCCATTCAAACCAAGTGCCTGAGTGAGAGAGAGAGCATGCGCTAACTGGAGTGCTATTTCCAGAATCAGAGAGAATGAAAGCTGGGTAGGGAAAAGTCACAGTTGTAGACTATAGGAGTCTTTTAATCAAAAGATTAATGAAACAATTTTTATGAGCATATCTCAAATATTAAAACCAATGAATTCAGCAGTATTTCTTTTTTTTTTTTTAAGGTATTTGCAGCTATTTACAGAAAAGAATTTTAGCAGAATGTGTTGAGAATAGTAATAGAGATACACATAAAGAGAAACATGATACATTAATTTATAATAAAATTAGTATTATAATATCTGTGGTATTTACACACTCAATTTAAAATGATGTAATTATTTGAAAATCTTTTTCCTGTGCACAAAAGCAGAGATATTGTCTCACTTTTTAAAGTTTTAAACATTAAATGATGACATTTCAAATATACAGCCAAGTACAGAAAATATTAACAGATACTCATGTTCGGGCCTCCCGTATTAACAGAAGTTAGCATTTTGCTTTATTTGCTTCAGAATCAGTTTTCTCTCTTTTTAGAAAAGAAAATATTAAGCACAGAGTAACCCTTTCCCATCTTCTACCTCTGCCCCAGAGGTAACCACTACCCTGACGTTGGTATATTCCTTTTCATGTAGCAGTATTCTTTTAAGTTGAATTTGTTTTGTAAGTTCACTGTCGTTACAGTGAGCACGGTGGAGTCACGCTGTGAGGACAATGGTGCTGTTTCAATGAACCTCATGTGAGATCTATGTTGAGCTGCACCAAATGCATTCCAAGTCCTTTTGCCTGTTACGGGCCCTCGTGAGGGGAACAGAAGGGCACATTTGCCAGTTCCTTCCAAGCACCATATCCATTTGAATTCTGATCCTACTGCAAACAACTGTTTGAAGGAAAACATACCCAAATCCAAAGGAGTAAAAAATGTTCAGCTGTATGGTAAACACATCCATATAGAAAAGAAACTCTTCTACCCCCCAAAGCAATAGCATTCACAGAGACACTGCTCTTGGAGGCTCCGGACATAACCAAATAGACTATTCAGCTCACTTGTCTAAATTAGACGTATTTATTGGATTCCCCTCTTTCTACAAGATTACGTTTGCATATCTAAAAAGCTCATTGATATGGTATTCTAAAAAAAAGAAAACAACAAACAACCCTCCCTCCTCCAAAAAAAAAAAAAAAAAGTGGATTAGTCAGTCTCAAAGGAGAGAGAAGACTTTGGTCAGATTTGTAACCTGACACATTGAGTCCTCCACTCGTGATTCCACCTTAAGGCTCACATTTATATCCTTCACTACTAGCCAATGTATTGTTGGCTTCAGCTTGAACAAGTTCTGCACTCTCCCTTGTATATCTGTGCCATTTCAGCCTCCATATTTTTATTTATGTTGTGACACCACTGGATCCCTTCTCTGGTTCTCTCCAAATCCCATCTATCCTTCAAGGGTCTACCTAAAGTCAAGAAGTTCTCCCACATCAGCCAACTGGATTTCCATAAGGCTTGCTTTCTCCCAGCAATTTGGATTTGTTATCTAAATTGCAGATAGGAAAAATGAGCTGAAATGTCTGTGATCTAACTCCATTCTTTTTGAGAGGGAACATCTTTGTCTAAAAACACCTTGATTTGTCCATTGAGGGGATAGGCAAGCCCCAAAGGCGTGGGTTTTGGTGGGCTCTTGGGCCGATAGACTGCTCAGGTGTTCAGCCTGAGAAACGAAGAGAGGCATTTGAGGTTTTGTGCTTCTGGCGGGTGGGGGGAGTGGTGATTAGAGAAGAGAGGGAGAAACCAGTGAGATCAGTCAGGATGGTGCCTCTGAGCCGTGAGGAGCTTCCTCGTGGTGGGTGACAGAGGCTTTTTTAAAAAAAAGGCTTGTCTTTTGCTTCCCCTAATGTTTGTGTTCTGTTGTTGTAATGCCTTTTCTCTGCCTCTGCACAGCTTTAGGGAACGCTGCTGTTCTTAGAAGAGCTCTGAGACAGCAGATTTGGGAGGAAACGGAAGAAAGCTGAGTTTTCTGTCTGGGTTGACGTGGTGTGAAGCTAAAAGCATGGGTCAAGGGAAGCAAGGGCCTGGACCCAGTGACAACACAGCTCTGCAGAAATCTTTGGGAGGAGTCTTTGGGAGTTCTAGCTGACCACAGCCGTAACTCCAGGGCTCGCAGTGGGACTCCTCCGATTGCAGTCTCTGGATAGTGAAGCACCCCAGCCACTTCGTAATCCCCAAGCCATCTGCACAGGAATCTCTTGTCCCAAGGTCCCGCCCCTTTAGGGGACTACTTATTTTCTCCTCCCCGTTCTTTCCGGCTTTTTGTGATGTCTCCTTCTTCCTCCTTCCCCTCTTTTGCCTCATCCTGTCCTATTTAGAGCAATTTGGCTTCTACCAACCTTCTGTCAGCATGACAAAGAGCTGGTAATGGACCAAATGATCAAAAGATCACTCTTTGGGGGATAGTGGGGATTAGGGTGCAGAAGAGGTAGACTACAAATCTTTATTGTTTCATGTGTTTTTATGCCCTTCTCACTCTCATACATGCAAACATGTATATGTATAGGTCTTATCAGAATCCCTAATTTTTAAATTCCAAGAGTAGAGACCATGTCTTTTTTTATGACCTCTCTTTCAGTGAATCCTAGACGACCTTCAGTGAGTCAAATGACATCTATGGGAGGAGGAGGGAGGGAAAGGGACTGACACTTGTAGAGCCTCTGTTCCATACCAGGCATAGTACAAGGCACTTCATGTGTGACACCTACAGTATACTCAATGCCTACCATGTATTCAGTACTCTATACAAGTTCTCTCCCTCATTTCCCACTGCTGGACCTTGTTACTCAATTCCAGGGATTGTGCAATATGGCAGCCATGCTCATAATCATCTTATAAGATAGATATTGTGAGCACCATAACACAGATGACGAGTCTGGGTTTCTAAGAATCATGAACTCTGCTCAAGAAACAACTTTGATCTGGTCTTTTTGGCCCATGGTCTTTTTTTCCTTTACCATAAAACAGATGTATTTCAAATGTGTGAAGACAAGCTATGTAGAGGCCGAGAATGAGGAAGCCTGTGCTATTAACCAATGTGCTATGGAGGAGGAGGGTCAAGGATGGGTGTAGGATGACCCAGTCCCCTCCAGCAGTGTTTCTTAAGAGGGACACCATGAACACTTTTTGGCTGGATAATTCTTCATTACATGGGACTGTTCTGTGCATCACAAGATATTTAGGTATCCTGAGTTCTTGCCCACTAAACACCAGCAGTGTCCTTTCTCTTTGTGACACCCAAAGGTAAGTGCTCTCAGACAGTTCCAAATATCCTTAAGAGAGGGTACCGCCCCCTCTACTCTAAGAACGACTGTAGACCAAGCTGCCTCCCTGAGTGATCTCCTAGGTCCTTTAGCTTCGATATTCAATACTTTTGTGTAGGAATGAGTAAATGATTGGACAAAGGAGAGAAGGTCAGGACTGATCCCAAGTATCAGCTGCTCTGTGAGGGCAGGTTTGGATGGGATGTCCTGTGGTCTTGTAGAAACAAGATCATGGGGACTCAAAATGATACTCATGTGGAAGTGTGATGTATGACCCTGGTGTGAGATGAAAGGACCTGGAAAGCAGACTCCATCTACTCTGTAGTTCACCTCCAACCAGATCCCTTCCTGGTGCTTTCAGGACTGTTAAATAAAGACTCGACTTGCTCAGTGGCAGCCCAGAGCAAGAGCAGAGGAAGGGAAGGAGGTGCATCAGCCTCACTAGAGTAAAGTGGAAAACCAGAGCTCTTGACATTAATGCAAACCAGCTGCTGGCCGGCCCCAGCTTGCGATAGAACAGGCGGAATTCTTGGACACTGAGTTATTCTTAGAAGCATATGCGCAGCCGCCTGGCAGGGCTCACTGTGAACTGGCTGCTGCCAGCACCCTGTCAGGATGCTGTGCCAGCAGACCCAAGAGTGATTGTTCTTGCTTATGAAAAATAACTTTGGGATTTTAATTTCAAATTACCCACAGAGCTGGTGGGGCCTGGATGTAGACAGTGATGGTAAGGGCAAAGAGGAGAGCAGGACAAAGGAAGGGGACAAGGGACGGAAGAGCATCACTCGTTCGAACAGTCACTGAATGTCTACTGTGTGCAGATACGGGGGTTCTTATCCATCTGGACTTTCATTTGATCTGGGTGAACGTAGGTGAACAGTTGTTTAGACCCTGAGAGCGGCGACTCCCATGTGTTTTTAGATCCCATCTATTGAGTGCTTTTTGTGTGCCAGGCTCTTTAAATGGAAGATCACGTTCAGTCTTTACAAGGACATTGAGAGATGGGTATCATTGCTCTTTGACAGGAAACTAAATTTTGGAGCAGGAATCTGCCCAAAGCTCCACAGCTGTCAAGTGGCAGGGCCAGGATTTGAACTGGGGCTAGCCGACTCCTCTTTCATGCCTGTGTTGGGTGCCAGCTCTACACAAAGGCCAAGCTAGACGTTGGGTCTGTGAAACTGAGTAAAGCAGCTGAAGCCCAGCTCTCAAGTCTCTCGTTTGCCCTCTCTGTGGGAGAGACAGGCATATGACAAAGAATGATAGTAACAGGATTTGTAAAGCAGGAGATCAGAGCTACTGAACTCGGCTGGGAAGCATCAGGGGAGGAAGGGGATGGTTGAGTCTTCATGGAAAACAATGGGGAAAAAGCACTTTGAGCCGAGGACCAGCATGTGTGATGCCGCACGCCTGGTGCTCATGAGTGGCTGCTGGGGCTGCAGTGTAGGTGCACTGAGGATACTCAAGACGAAATGGCTGGGGTGGGCCTTGGAGGACAGACCAGAGAGCTGGAACTTTGTCCCGGAGGAACTGGAAACTCACGTATCCATTTGCTTAGCTGTTTGCTCATCCAGCATATTTGTCGAGCACCCTCTTTACACCAGGCACCCTGCACTTAAACAGGTTTAAGCAGGAAACAGGTGCATGCTTTGTACTTAGAAAAAGAAAAGCTACAAGGATGGGAAATTGTTAAGGGGCCTCTATAGTGGCCTAGGTGAAAAATAACCCCCAAATAACCAGTGGTATAGCAGCCAGGAGCTTAGGGGCATACATACATAACAACTTGAAAGACCTCGCTACTTGACAAACACAAGGGCTTCACTGAGTCTCCTCATTTCCTCTGCAAAGCGCATCAATGAATGCGTGCCCCCATCATGGAAAGTGCTTGCAAGTGTGGGCTACTCTCCAGGACACCCACACACGTCTGTTCTCATCAGTCGAACTGTATGTCTGTCAAAGATCATTTGTGTTTTGCTCCAAGCCTATTTATGCCAGGCTTAGTTGCTAATTACTTAATGAAACATTAGCCAAAAAAAAGACGGTAAGTGTGTAAGAAAGGACAGGTGTTTCTCTGAATGCTGAGGTGAAAGCTTTGAAAAGACTTACTCAGGAGAATTCCTAAAAAAGAAAAAAAATATTGCTAAGGAATTGGGTGTGGTTGAAACAATGAAAGGATTGGGAAAAATCATAAAATTCTAGCGAGATTCAGCACTCAGATTGCTTTACAAGGGTCTTTAAGGTCTCTCTCAACTTCAAAGAAACTGATTCTGGAAATTGTAGATGATGCATTATGGGTGTGGTTTATGTAAGAAAGATGACAAGAAGCTCCAGTGAGCCGACCGTTCGTAAAGCAAAGCCTTGGCTCCAGATCAAAAGAGTGGTGAATGAATGTGCATTTATATGCTTCAAGTTAAAATTAAACAGGTTTGAAGTATTACGTATCATTTTTTAGCTTTAAGAAAAGTTTTTATTGAAGTGTAACATACAGAGAGAAAAGCACACAGATCTAAGAGTAAGTGGGATGTATTTTTACAAAGTGAACCAGCAGTGTATCCAGCAACCACATCAGGAGGCAGAATTTGCCAGTACCCCCAAAATCTCTCCTCATGCCTTATCCCAGTCACATGCTCCCACCTCAAATGTGACCACTGCTCTGACTTCTAGAAGCATTGATTACTTTTGCCGATTATATAAATCAAGCAGAATGTTTTTGCTTTCTGGTTTTGGCTTGATTTCTATTGTTTGGCATTATGTTTGTAAAAATCCACCCATGTTTAGCATAACAATAATTTGGTCAATCTCATAGTTGTATAGTATTCTCTGAGCTCTGTAGTGGTACACACAGTAAGCACTTAAAAATGCAGCCAAAAAGAGATGTAAGTGAACTCTAGCAAAGTGAAATAACCTTGGCAGCTGTCAATCATCTGAGTTCAAATGGTGCTTTGGAAGTGGTGAATACCCCACTCCACGGCTTTGGGATATTTATGTTGCTTTCAGTGTCTGGCTATTATGAATAGTCCTGCTACAGACATTTGTATACAGGTCTTGTGAGTAACATTGGCATGCATTTCTTTTGAGTGTTTAATCTAGGAGGGAAATTGCTGAGTCCTATGCTGTACACATATTCAGGTTTTGTAGGCACTGCCAAGGAATTCTTCCAAAGTGTTTATGTCAGTTTATGCTTCTCCCTCATGGAGTATGAAAGTTTTAGTGGCGCCAACATCCTCGCCAGTATTTGATATAATCCATGTCACTGTTGTTTTCAGTTTTGTTCTTGTGGGGCTGAAGTGGTTATCTTATTGTCTTTTGCTGTTTGTACATTTTTTAACTGAAGTACAGTTGATTTACAATATTGTGTTAGTTTCAGGTGTGCAGCATTATGATTTAGTATTTTTGCAAATTATACTCTATTACAGGTTATTACAAGATAATGGGTATAATTTCCTGTGCTGTACAGTATATCCTTTTGCTTATCTATTTTACATATAGTAGTTTGTATCTGTTAATCCCATCCCCCTGATTTGTCCCTCCCCCTTCCCTCTCCTCTTTGTAACTACAAGTTTGCTATCTGTATCCGTATGTTTCTGTTTTGCCTATGCTTTCATTTGAATTGCTTTTTAGATTCCACATGTAAGTGATATGATATAGTATTTGGGTTTCTCTGTCAGGACTTATTTCGCTAAGCATAATATTCTCTAGATCCATCCACGCTGCTGCAAATGGCAGTATTTTATTCTTTTTTATGGTTGAATAATGTTCTATTATTATATACTACATCCTCTTAATCCAGTCATCTGTTGATGTGCACTTGGGTTGCTTCCATGTCTCAGCTATTACAAATAGTGCTGCTGTGAACATTGGCTTGCATGTATCTTTTTGAATTAATGTTCTTGTTTTTCTGGATGCACACCCAAGAGTGGAATTGCTGGATCATACGGTTGTTCTATTTTTAGTTTCTTAAGGAGCATCCATGCTGTGTTCCATAGTGGCTGCACCAATTTACATTCCCACCAAGAGTGTAGGAGTGTTCCCTTTCCTTTCCTCTGCGTCCTCTGCAACCCTTGTTATTTGTTGTCTTTTTGATGATAACCATTCTGAGAAGTGTGAGGTGAAATCTCATTTTGGTTTTGATTTGCATTTTGCTGATTAGCGATGTTGAACATCTTTTCCTGGGTCTGTTGGCTATTTGTATGTCTTCTTTGGAAAAATTCAGGACATCTGCCCATGTTTTAATTGGGTCGTTTGGTTTTTTTTTTTTTTTTTTTTTTTGGATTTCAACTTGTATGAGTCCTTCGTGTATTTTAGATATTAACCCCTTATCAGATACATCATTTGCAAATGTCTTCTCCCATCTAGTAGGTGGCCTTTTCATCTTGTTGATCGTCCCCTTTGCTGTGCAAAAGCTTTTCAGTTTGGGCATCCCATAGATTTTTGGATTGTTGTGTTTTTATTTTCATTTGTTTCTAGGTATTTTGACTTCTCATTTGATTTCTTCAATGATCCATTTGTTGTTTATTAGTATATTTTTTAGCTTTCACATATTTCTGTTTTTTGCAGTTTCTTTCTTGTAGTTTATTTCTAGTCTCATAGTGTTGTGTCTGGAAAAGATGCTTGATGTGATTTCAATTTTCTTACATTTCCTGAGATTTATTTTGTGTCCTAGTATGTGATCTATTTTGGAGAATGTTCCTTGTGCATTTGAAAAGAATGTGTATTCTGCTGCTTTTGGATGGAATGTTCTATAGGCATCTATTAAGTCTATTTGGCCTAATGTGTCATTTAAAGCTGTTCTTTACTTACTGATTTTCTGTCTGGAAGCTCTGTCCATTGATATAAATGGGATGTTTGAGTCCCTTACCATTATTGTATTACTACTAATTTCCCCCCTTATGCCTGTTAATAGTTTTTTTGTGTATTTAGGTGCTCCTATGTTGGGCACATATTTATTTACATATATATTACCTTCTTGGATTGATCCCTTGATCGTTACATAATGCCCTTCTTTGTCTCTTACTACAGTCTTTGTTGTGAATCTACTTTGTCTGATATAAGTATTTCTAAACTGGCCTTCTTTTAATTTCTATTTGTATGGAATACCTTCTTTTATCCCCTCACTTTCCAGCTGAAAATCTTATGGGAGCTTCCTTGTGCATAACTACTTGCTTTTGCCTTGATGCATTTAAGATTCTCTTTTTATCTTTAATTTTAACGATTTTAATTACAATGTATCTTGGTGAGGGTCTCTTTGGATTGATCTTATTTGAGACATTCTGATTCCTGGACCTGGATGCCTGTTTCCTTTCCCAGGCTAGGGAAGTTTTGACCTATTATCATTTCAAATAAGCTCTCTGCCTCTTTCTCTTCTCCTTCTAGGATCCCTATGGTGTGAATGTCAGTACATTTGATGTTGTACCAGAGGTCTCTTAAATTGTCTTTATTTTTAAAAATTTGTTTTTCTTTTTTCTGTCCTGCTTGGGTGATTTCCAGTACTCTCTTCCAGTTTGCTGATTCGTTCCTCTGTATTATTTAATCTACTCTTGATTCCTTTTGGTGTATTTTCATTTCAGTTATTGTAATTTTCAGCTTTGTTTGGTGGCTCTTATATTTTCTAACTCTTTGTTGAATGTCTCACTATGTTCATCCATTCTTCTCCCGAATTCATTGAGTATCTTTATGATCATTATCTTTAACTCTTTATGGGTAGATTGATTATCTCCACTTCACTTAGTTTTTCTTCTGAGGTTTTATCTTGTTATTTCATCTGGAACATAATTCTGTCACCTCATTTTGCCTAATTCTCTATGTTTATTTGTGTATATTATGCAGGTCAGTGACATTTACTGATCTTAGAGAAGCAGCCTTATATAGGAGATATCCTGTGGGCCCCAGCAGCACGCTCCCTTCTGGCCATCAGAGCTATGTAATCTATGGGTGCCTCATATGTGGGTTGAGTGGGCCCTTCAGTTGTGGTGGGGCCAACTATTGTGGGCATGCTGGTAGGTGGGGCCAGTCCCTGGCCTGGATGGCTGCCAGACTCTGCCTTGTGCAGAGGCTCCTGGACTCTGGTGGGTGGGGCAGATCCCAGGGTGGCTGGCTGAGGATGCAAACGGTGCAGGGCTGGTGCTGCCCCACTAGTGGGTGGCACCAGTCCTGGCATGGCTGGCTGGGTCCCTAGGGGTTCCTGGGCAGCTGACTGCAGGGCCCAGAGTGTTCTGATTCTGGTACCAGCCCTCTAGTTGGTGACATTTTTCTCTTTTTCTATTGGAATGTCTATTTTTTTTTCTTACAGACTTTCTAGGCTTTTAAAAAAATATTCTGGATTTGAGTCCTTTGTTGGATATGTGTATCACAAATATCTTCTTCCATTCTGTGGCTTTTCTTTTCATTCTATTAGTGGTGTCTTTGAAAAACAGATGTTTTTAATATTATCATGGTGTAATTAGTTATTCCCCCTCCATGATTCTGTTTATGACCATAAGAATATTCTCCTATCTTCTAAAAGCTTTACTGTTTTATCTTTCACATTTATATCTATAATACACCTGGAATTAATTTGTGGGTGGGGGTGTGTGTGTGTAGTATGAGGTAGAGTTAAGATGCTTTATTTTTTTCTGTATGGCTATCCAATTGACCAAGATCCATTTATTGAAAAGACCATCCTTTCTTCACTCCATGCTTTTTTTTTTCTGAATCTCTGTTCAATTCTGTTTACCAATACCAGACTATCTTAATTACTATTGCTTTAAGTCTTGGTATCTAGTAGTGTAAATCTTCCATTTTCTTGTCCTTCAAGATCATCTTGACTGTAGTTGGTTCTCCTTTTTTCCATACAAATATTAGAATAGCAGATCAATCTGCACATACACATACACCCTTATCAAAATAGATCCATATACACAATTATGTTATTTTGTCAACAAGGGCAGTGTTTTTCTTCCTTTTCAGTCCCCATACCTTTTATTTTTTTTTTCTTTCCTTTTTACACTGGCTGTGACTTCCAGTACAATGTTGACTAAATAGACATTCTTATCTAATTTTCGATGATCAGGTAGAAACTTTAAACATTCCATTGTTGAGTATACATATCTTAAAAGCTACAAAAAATATACTAATCAGACTTTAAAAGTTCCAGGCCCAGTCAGCTAAGATTTCTTAAAAATCACAATTGGATGTTGGCTTTATCAATGCCTTTTATTCATTTGCTGAGCTGGTCCTCGGCTTTTCCTCCTGTGTTATATGACTGTGGTGAATTACATTGATTGGTTAATTTTGAATTTAAAACTAACCTTGCATTACTGGAATAAATCCAACTTGCTTGTCATATGTTATTCTTTTTATATATGGTTAGATAATATTTGGTTACCATTTTCCCTCTACATTTATGAGAGAGATTGACCCATAATTTTCAATTGTTATAACATACTCACCAGGTTTAGTTTTCAAGGTTATGCTGGCATTACAAGTTGGGAAGTGTTTTCTCTTTTGCTTTCATTTGAAAGAGATTGTTTAAGATTAGTGTTGTTTCTTCTTTAAATATTTATAAGAATTTACCAGTGAAGTCATCTGGGCCTGGAAATTTCTTTGGGAAGGTTTTAAATTACAGGTTTAATTTTAAAATCAGATATAGTACTATTTCAGGGATACTCCAGAATTCCTTGATATTCCTGAAAATACAGTTAAACCAAAAGGCGCTAAAGAGATCAAGATGAAAGCACAGGTCACCAAGTCCATACAGGTTAGTGGTGAAGAACTTGAACCTGGCGCCCTTCTACTCTAGTCCTCTTTTAAAATGAATAGTAAGTTCAAACAAAACAGAAATCCTTGTTTATTCAGCTTTAGTCAGGAGACAGGCATTCCAGGGTTAAAGTCTTCGGCACACTTCTGCTTGGCTTCTTAGCCTTCTTAGTCTGAGCAAATGCTTTGAGGGGCCAAGAGTGTTGGGCTCACTTCTCTCAGGGATCTTGGTCCTTCAAGTCTTGTCTGCCTTGGAAGCCCTGAACTGTAATTTTTGTCTCCCCAGCTCTGTGAGATTCTGGAAAACTTTCCTGGCATCTCTGTCCTTAACCGTCCCCTGCCTGGATACCCTGCAGATGCCACTGGAGAAAAAAAGAGGAGAACGTTGGTGCACCTCCCCGGGGCTCCTTTCTCTCCAGGGTCTTGATTGCTCACGTACTGACTGGCTGCCTCGTTAGCTCTCTGATGCCTTCAAACAGATTTACTTGTGTATTTTAATTGGCTTTTCCACTTTTTCTTGGCATAAACATTTGTCTCCTGTAAGCTGCTCAATATAAGTGGCATTAGACATTTGAAGGTAACTTTTTTATTATTACTAATGTCTCAGTTGATCTGACTTTTTGATTTAACCAATTGACTAAGAGTTTTAGTTAAAGAGATGAGATCTATTACTAAGATGATGATGGTTTTTTTGAACAATATAACTTTTTTATTGATTTATAATCATTTTACAATGTTGTGTCAAATTCCAGTGTAGAGCACAATTTTTCAGTTATACATGGACATATATATATTCATTGTCACATTTTTTTCTCTGTGAGCTACCATAACATCTTATGTATATTTCCCTGTGCTATACAATATAATCTTGTTTATCTATTCTACAATTTTGAAATCCCATCTATCCCTTCCCACCCTCTGCCCCCTTGGCAACCACAAGTTTGTATTCTATGTCTATGAGTCTGTTTCTGTTTTGTATTTATGCTTTGTTCGTTTGTTTTTGTTTTTGTTTTTAGATTCCACATAAGAGCATTCTCATATGGTATTTTTCTTTCTCTTTCTGGCTTACTTCACTTAGAATGACATTCTCCAGGTGCATCCATGTTGCTGCAAATGGCGTTATGTTGTCAGTTTTTATGGCTGAGTAGTATTCCATTGTATAAATATACCACATCTTCTTTATCCAGTCATCAGTTGATGGACATTTAGGCTGTCTAAGATGATGATGTTAATAGTAATAATTACAGCTTAACATCCATTGATAAGTCACTGGGTACAAGACTATGCTAAATTATTTCTCTTTCATTATTCCCCTAAGAATCCTGGAGGTATGTGCTATTATCTTCATTTTTTTCGAGCAGAAATCTGGACTCAGAGTACCCTGCTCATACTTACAAGGCTCATGAGTGATCATAATAAAATATGAGACAGTGCTACCTGATGCCAGGGGTCACACCCTTACAAAGTCTTCAAAAGATAGAATTCATTTACCTGACAGTTGATGTATTTGGGTTAGAGGGACATAAGGGTAACTGAGGCAGGGGAAACTGTTTGGAAGCCTAGAATGGGATGCTGGAAGGCCAGAGTAGGGGATGAAGGGGCAGGCTTCTGCATGTGGAGGAGGGACTTACTGCCTAGAGAAAAGGGAGATTCTGGTTTCAAAATACCTGATTTCCCTCATTCTGAAATTTGGTATTTCATATATTTTATGTTCTGAAAAGGGGATGCATCTTACAGTAGACGTCAAAAGAAACTTGTCAACTGCCCAGCACTGCAATCAGCTATAACAGAGCTGTCATCTTCAGCATGTGTACAACCTTCCTCTTTGACCTGATTGTCACTTCACTTGTCTTGTTTGATTTGGTAGCACCTTATAGGGAGGACTGTTATTTTATGTTGCCTACTTCATGAAACTTTTTCAAAATAGTTACATTAGGATTAAGTATTGAAACACAAACTTGCTGATTTTGCAAGTTTTCCATCATATGTCAGAAAGTGCCATTAATGCTGATGAAATTGCCGAATATTTTGGAATGCAGAATAGACTTTTGAAAGCCCTCAGCAGTTGGTGTGACTGCTTCATGTGTCACGAAGGACATCAAGTGCCCGACATCCAGCTGTCAGAAGCCTCTGGCTGACTTTCAAGAGAAGCTGTTTAACCTCCAGGAAGGTAAACTGCAATTAAGGAAAAAACAGAACCATTAATTTAACCAAATCGGAAATGCAAACAAACTCCAGTGTTCTTTGACATGCCTGGAAATGACTTAATTGAAAGGTTCCCCAAAAGTTCAAGGTCAAAGATTTGATCATGAGAACTTAGAGCTTATTTGTTGAAATGCACAACTAGCACCACCCTGCCTGGGCTTAAATCTTTGCTCTGCATTTTAATAGCTAGGGAATTTGGGGCACCTCTCTCTGCCTCTATGCTTCTAGCTGTGTGTGGGGATGGTAACAGCCCTGACCTAAGAGAGTCGCCATGAAGAGTAAATGAGTTAGTCAGCATAAACCCCAGGAAGGATGTTTGGCACATGGCAAGTACCACATCGATGTTAGCTATGAGGATAAGCCGCACATGACTCCTGGTATTATGCCCGATGTCATGGCTGTCTAGATGTGGCCAAAAATAATTCAGAAAAATATTTAGATTCTGAATTTAAAGAGGTCTTAGGGGCTAAAATTTGAATGTGATATTGATGAAGCAAGGCATATGGAAGTATATGAATAAATGTGTGTTGTTGTCAGCTGCTAAAGGTTTTATTTGTTGTCACTGGTTTTTAATGTAGTGTCCCATTTCATTGTAAATCTGGATTACAATGTCAATAACTGAAGTCCGTAGACCATTCTCATCATCAGTCCCTAGTCCATGCCAGGGATCTTGCAGTCAGTTGCCTCTTAGCTGGTCTCCCTATGTCTTATTTTGCCTTTTTCCAATCTTTATTATGCACCAGTGACAGATAACCTCTGACAAATACTAATTCGTTGCTTTCTGGGGAAAAGCATCCAGTGGCTCTCCACTGCTCTCAGAAGAAAACCCTAAATCCTTCACCTGATGCATGTACTCTCCCTCAATATGTCACCTTTCCTGTCTGTGCACCTGCGCTGCTCACTTGCTCCCCTCCGGTACCCACTGGGTACCCCAAGGGCCACCCAGCTTGCTCAGAACCTTTGCTATATCCTCCTCCCTCTGTCTGAAGGCTCACTGGCTAACTTCTGCAGATACTGGCTGAAGTGTCACTTCTTTAGAGAAGTCTTCCCTGATGCCAGGTTTCAATCAGAGCTCATGTTACAATCTCCCCCACTTTTCTTTTTATTGCACTACCATGGTTATTCTTTCTTCCTTTGGGTGAATATTTGTCTCATGTCTCTCTCTCTACTCACTCATAAGTTCTACACGGGCAAGGATAGTGCAGTTTTTATAAGTGTTAAATCCCTGGTGTCTGGCTCTCTCTATGTATCTATATACATATGTATATGTAGATGGATATATTATGTATATTTCTTATTAAAATACAATATACATGAAGTTCACAAACTTAAAATGTATAGCTGGATAAGTTTTTTACAAATAGATGCTTTCATGTTACCAGCACCCAGATCAAGGAACAGAACATCATGAACACCCAGAAGTCTGTCTTCTACCCCTTCTGGTCACTCCCCAAAGGCAGCTACTATGTACACTTTAATCATCACAGATTAATCCTGCTTGTTTTTGAGCTTTATAGAAGTGAAACTGGAGGCACCTAGTCTTAAATCTGGCTTCTTTTGCTCAGAAGTTTGAGTGCAAGGTTTACCCACGTCATGCATGTCCTGGTAGTACTTTTTCATTGCTCTGTTAGTCTATTGTCTGAATATACCAAAATGTATTTACACATTGTGCTATTGATAGACAGCTGGATTGTTTCCAGTTTGGGGCTGTAACAAATAATGCTGCTATGAACATTCTTCTGCGTGTCCTCTGGCAGACACATGAACTGATTTCTCCTGGGAATGTAACCAGGAGGGCAATTGTGGCCACTGCAGCAATTTGGCAACAATGTGTTTGACAAAACATATGTTTTCTCGTATGTTTGTCATATGTTTTGTCAAGTACATAGCTGCCAAATTTTTTGAAAATGCAAGAATTAATGTAGTGTGGGAGGAGCCCTTGACTCTATTTTCTGATGAGGATTCTGCCAGAGTTCCAGACTTGACTTTATTCTCTTTTTCACTAAGTGTTTATGGATCATGACAAACCACAAAGAGAGATGGATACAAACTGGCTGTCACAAAGTACAGAAGGAATTTACAAGGAAAAGGGGATCCAGAGGTGCAAGGTCTTTTTTCTGGTGCCCTTCTGAGACATGCTGCTCTCAGCCCTGAAGAGACTTCTGGGCTGGGACCTGTTCAGCCTGCCCCGTCCATCTACCCCGTCTCCTCTCCTTCTTGGCCTTGTGTCTTTCTCTCCGTTCTCACTTTCTGCATGGAATGGTTCCAGGGATGAGTTTGCAAACATCTCAATCATTTGTCTGCTGGGACTGTACTCAGGTCAGCAGAATTAGAAGGTGACAGACCCAACTGCAAGGGTCTGTTACGTATGACTGAGGGCTAGCAGGGATTACTGGGCTGACTTAGAATTAAAATTTGAGTAGAAGCAGAAAGGTCTATGTGCTCAAGCCTATCTCCCCCTTTGGTGTGACAGTGACAAACTCCACTGTGACTTCTCTCCTCTTTGGTTAAGCAGGAACCCTGATATCACAGCCAGCCCTGGCTGCAAAGGCATCACTAGCACCAGAGCACAGAGCACATGGATCCTAACTGCCTGGGGACACACTCAGGGTCCAGCGGAGGCAGCACATATTTCTCCCTTTTTCAGAGGCTTTTGAGGCAATGCTGAATCTCCCTTTCCTGGGTGTCTGCAGTCCCCTGTCCTTTAGTTCTCCTCTCTCCTCTTGGTTCTACACCTCTTCTCCTGGGATCCTGCCTTTATCCTGAGCATCTCGGGCTGGAAGTACCATTTTCAGCATCCTCCTTCCTCCCTCCTCACCTGCTCATGTTGCTGTATTAGAGTCCTTCAGAGAAACAGAACTAAGAGGATACATCTCTAGCTAGATAGATACAGATAAATGCAAGTTGAGATGAAGATAAGAAGTGGCTCATGTGGTTGTGGAGACCAGGAAGCCCCACAATCTGCTGTCTGCAAGCTGGGGAGCAGGGAAAGAAAGCTGTGATATGATTTAGTCTGAGTCTGAAGGCCTGAGAAACAGGGGGGCTAATGGGGTAACCTCCTAGACCAAGGCCAAAAGCCCGAGGACCAGGAGTGCTGATGTCTGAAGACAGGAGAGATGGACTTTTGGCTCAAGAAGAGAGAGGGAACTCGCCCTTCCTGCACCTTTGTGTTACATTCTGGCCCCCAGCAGATTGGATGATGCTGAGGACAGGTCTCTTTACTCTGTCCACAGATCCAAACACTTCATCTCCTCCAGAAACACCATCGTAGACACACCCGGAAAACTAGTTTTACCAGCTGTCTGGGCATTTTGCCAGTCAGGCTGAGACATAAAATTAACCATCTCACTTGGTAAGGACCCTCCAGGCCCTCACTACAGTCAAGAAGACGCAAGATAGAGACTCAGGGAGCTCTTGTTCAAGCAGATTGTTGCCCTAAAGCACTATTTTGATTCATTATTATCCTGAAATACTCTTCCCCACCAAGCTTGAAGATTGGTTGGAGTGGGTAGGAGAGTCAGGGAACTAACACTGGAGAGTTCTTTTAATAATTAAATTTTTCAAAGTTCAATTTATTGAAGTATACGTCATACACAGTAAAATTTACCCTTTTTTGAGACCTGTAGGGCAATGAGTTATGACAAATATATACAGTTGCATAACCACTACCACAGCTGAAACACAGAACACTTCCATCTCTCTGCAAAGTGCTCTGGGGTCTCCAGTCTGCAGAGTGGTCTGTCTTTAACGGGGCAGATGCCCCTAAGACGGCCACGCTAGTGGGTCTGGAGCATTTGACTATGGGGTAGGTCTCTTTCTTCTAGATTTGGTCCTTTGGGTTGAGGATGGAGTAGCTGGTGCCCAACGCAGAACTTAGTCCCTGGGATAAGATTCCAGGTAGGGTGTCCAGAGATGGTTTCCTGGCTCCAGAAGGGAAACTGGGAGAAACATCAACCTCAGGGGTTGACGCAGAGCTGGGTGTGGATGGGGGCAGGTAGTACTGGGCACAAAACCAGGAAACAAGATGCAGGAACTCAGCATCCAACGTGGAATCCAGTTCGTTCTTCTGCCGGGCCCTCTCCGGTCAAAGTGTCAGCTGTGTCACCTGGCTGAAGGGATATGGACTGGGATCATAAAAGAGGGCACAAGAAGGGGAGGGTCTGGATGGCACTTTGGGTTTGCTGATTTCACACAGGGCGTGTGCACGTGTGTGTGTGTGTCTCTGTGTGTGCATTTGGAGACCAAGGTGATTTTCCCTCTGGGGATGTCTTGGCTGACCCACACTCTCAGTCAGGTGGGGAAGCTTAGAGCCTCCTCTATCCATGCACGCGAGAGCCCCCCACTCCCGCCCCACAGCCTCCCCAGCAGCCCGGGCTGCAGCTGAGCAGCCTGTGCCGGGGGCTGACATCCTGGCTGAGAGCTCAGCTCTCGCGTCCCCCCGGCTGGGGCAACCGCACATTCTTAGACGCTCTATGTCATGGAAAGAAAGGTGAAGTGCTCTGTCTGCCTTGCTCTGCTCTCCCCAAAATTACCACTCTAGCAACAAAAAGGAGGGGCATGGTGGTGAGAGATTTTCTTTCTCCTCTTAGAGGGCGGGAGAGAGTCTTTTGGATCCTGGCGTCCATGGTGATATGAAGTTTGAGGAATTTTTCAAATCATCGTTTTGAGGAGGCATCTGCAAACCACCCTTCTGCACATGGTCCTCTGAGGAGAGGGATGTGGCAGGTTGTGTTTTCGTGGAGTCGTGCACCGGAAGAGGAGAGAACGCACTTTCTTCCCACAGCTGTTTGCTTTAAGGGATGAACACGGCACACGTCCAGCCCCTGCGGTGTGCCAGGTGTTAGAGAGAGAGAGCAGTGAGCGGAACCAGCAAGGTCACAGCCTCACTGGAGTGGGCTCCCATTGGGTGCAAGTCCCTGCGGGAGGCCCTGGAGGCGCTCCTGCTGCCAGAACTGATCACTGCTTCCGTGATCCTAATGAAGGACTTCTCTGGGCCTGTGCCCTTTGCCAAATGACCATCTTAGTCTCTTCGGGCTGCTATGCAAAGAATGCGATGACTCGAGTGGCTTGTAAACAGCAAACATTCCTCTCTCACGGTCCTGGAGGGTGGGGAGACCAAGACCATGGTCCTAGAGGCTAGGTGTCTGGTGAGACCATTGTTCTGGGTCACAGATAGAGGGGCTAGGGCGTCCTTCTGTAAGAGCACTAATCCCATTCCCGAGGGCTCTGCCCTCATGACCTAAGCCGCATCTCCTCAAACTCCACCTTAGGGGCTAGGTTTCAACATGTGAATTTGGAGGGGGGACACAAACATTAAGATCATAAGCAATGACTTTGCAGCTCCTTCCATCAAGAGGGAGAGCCTATTTGCTAGGATTTGGGCTGACCTTGTGACTTGTTTTGGCTAATAGAAGGTCAGGAGGAATCTGTTGCAAGCCTAGGTTTCTAGAGGCTCTGTGCATGGACCTTCTCTTTCTTAGAGCCCTGCTTCTGTGGCGTGAACAAGCCCGCTAGAGGATGAGAGTCCGTGTGGGGAAGAGCTTACTTGTTCAAGTTGAAGCCATTCTGGACCAGTTGACAGCCAGCTGATTCAAAAACACAGAGAGAGTCCAGCCCAGAACAGCTTCCTCTACCCACAGCTGACCACAGACTCACGACTATGCTCAGCCGAGGGCAGAAGGGCCACTCAGCTTACCTGTATTACAGACTCAGGAGCAAAAAATTACACCTTTATTTTTTTGAGCTTCTGAGTTTGGAGTTTTCTTATGCAGCAAATAGTGATACAATGTTTAGGGCATAGGTCCTGCCTCTGAGGTACTCTCTACCTGGTGACTACCCCCGATCTCTTTGTTCCTTATGTAAGTAGGTATCATCCAGGAGATGTGACATGAAGTGACTTGGCTAGAGGCAGGGCAGCCTAGGGGTTAAAGTTATGGTCTCTGGAGCCTGGTAGAACTGAGTTTGTATCCTGATTCTGCCACTTATCTCTTGTGTGAACTCCCTTATCTGTAAAATGGGTGTATTCATAGGCAGTATCTGCTGGCTCTCAGCTCCCAGCTATTCCTTCTATACTGTCTTCTATATTGGGTATGGGAACCCAGCACATTCCTTTTTCTAGAGTCCCTTTCCACAGCTGGCTTTCTGTTAGGTTTTGCCAGTCAGATCTGTTGGTGGGAAACTGGGAGTCAAGACCGGGATTTCTGTCTGCTCCTGCCAGGGCCTCCATCAACAGCATTGAGCCACTCAGGCCACTGGCTGCAGGCGGCTGTGACTCCCCTGCCATTGCTGGCGATTTCAGCAGCGTTAATGGGACTGTGTCTCCAGTCTGTGGCTAGCAGGAGCTTCCCGATTCCTAAGTAAAAATTCTCTCTTCCCCTTTGCTTTTCCAGCCCTTCCAATATCCTTACAGCCAATTCTTGGCCTTAATTTGTCCTATACTTGAAATACTTAAAGTGGCTTCTGATAGAGACCTGAAAAAGTTTCCAAAAAGGTGGCCATGGGTGCTGAGATAGGCGGGACAGATTCAGACCCCGAGAGAACTGGTCACAGATTCTGGGGCCCAGGGGTTCTGGTATTTTTTACTGCGAGGTGGGAAGTCTGTCTTATGCTGGGAAGCATTGGGACTGAATAAAATCGTATGGAAAATAAAGCTCTGGGGCGAGGTGGGCAGGGCACCAGCCCTGTCCTCTAGCACTCGGAGCCCATTTCCTTACCTGGAGAGAGGATGAGGCTGGCTCCTAGCCTACCCGGTCCAACTGTCTGAGGACTGGGGACTCTGCACGGAAACAGAAGTCCATCTTGACGGTCGGCCAGGCTTGCTCAGGCCTTGCCACGCCTGGCGAGGTGGTGGGAAGTAGGCCAGCGCCGCCTGTGTGTTGTTGGCTTCCTGACTGGCTTTGGCATGGAGCCGGGAGGGGAGGGTGTGGGGAAGGAAGGCAGAGAAGGCTGCTGGACCACCTGTTTTGAAGACAAATCCATTCTAGTGCATCTGCCTAATGCGTTCTAATTTCCATCGCCTTTTAGTGCGTCTAGTGCGTCTTTGTCTCTTGTCCTTCATTTCAGCACATGATGGAGGAGACAGTTGAGACACACTGACCACTCATCTGTCTGCCAAGGGTCACAGTGTCATTGGTTTTTCGGCTAAGGATGCTGATTTGGGCCTTACTGAGAGTTGCCTTTTTGTAGACAGAGATGAGATGAGGTCCAGGCCCAGACCTCAGGCACTTTGAAATCACTGTTCTCACAATCTGCACATTAGGACACATTATAATCATGCAGGGAAATTTTAAAAATATCCATGCTTGGGCCCAGCTCCAGAGATTTTGATTCAATAAGTCAGGCGTGGGGTCTAGACTTTGGCATTAAAAATAACCCACCCCCAGGGGATTGTCTTGTGCTGTTGGGTCGGGGACCAACCTGTTAAGCCTCGACACTGCTTCTAGGAATGAGCAGCTGCTGCCCATTTCCCCTCTCCCTGCCGAGCAAGATGGCACTTCTCCTGCAAGGCCAGTTTCACCTTCCCCCAACGCGTCAAGCTTCCTAGAATACCTCACCTCCGGAAACTCTGCCCCAAGCCCCATGATCTCTAAAATAAAGCGTGCCTTTCATCTCCCAGTTAGTACTACTGGTAACAGCCAGCATTAACGAGTGCTCACCATGTACCAGGCATTGTTTCCAGTGCTTTCTGTGTACGAAGCCACTCGACCCACCCAGCAGCTCCGCGAGTGCCCATGTCATAGGCTGGTTGTAAAGCCAGGCTTTGGAGTCATGTGTTCTGCACGGGGGTCCCAAGTCTGTCCATGTACCGGCTGTGTGATCTTTAGCCAGTTACTTCCCCTCTCTGTGCCTCAGGATAATAAAAGCATCTATCTCAGAGGGTTGTCATAAAGAATAAATGAATTTTAGAACAATGCCTGAATGTCTGATGCATAGAGAATGCAATATAAGTGTTAGAATCATCACTCCCATTTTGTTTTATTGTTTGCAGCACAATTTATTACCTGGTCATAGTATTTGGGTACATAATAGGTATTGATTTAACACCATTGTGACCTCTCTTGAGGTCAAAGTAACCCAAAATATGAATGAATATGGCGCTGAGTTTGGCCTGTCTGAGGCTTGGTTTCTCACCGAGCAAGGTTCTCTGTATTCCTAGTTGGCCAGAGCAAGGCTCCAGCCTTCCCAGAGGCTCAGGAAGCACCTACTGCTCAGAGGGCCCCCTTGTAGCAGCGCCTCCTCCCTTCCATCCCCTAGCCTCAAACCATCATCTCTTTGAGGCAACAAGAGCTCGTGCAACGGTATTTATAGCATTTCATAAACAGTTGTGAACAGGAGAACAACACAGCACCATCTACCATGGATATTTATTTTCCTAATACCACTTCCAAGGGAGGAGCTAGTTGTGGAAAGAGCTGGTCTGCTGGGCTCTGCAGCTGGAGGAAAGGGTGGGGCTGCTGAGAAAGACTTGAAGAAGAGAAATGTAAGGCACTTCTCCCATCTTGCAGAGGGGAGGGAAAGGAGTGGAGGAAGAGTGGGGAGGGATACAGGTCTGTCCAGATAGAGATTGGGTGGAGTGGTTCAGAGCGTTCACTCATTCGTTCCCTCGTTCATCCACTTGACACATCCTTCTTGAGCGCCCACTATGTGCTGGGCACGTGCTAAGCACTCCTGTTAGTATGGGGAGCAAGGTGAGCATCGCCTCTGCTCCATGCAGCACTCCAGGTGGACATCGCCGTGTAAGGATAAATGTGAGAACGCTCCCAGGAGACACACGTGTGGGCGGGGTGAGTTCCCGGGAACGCAGGGGATGTGGGGATGGAGGTGAGGCAGCTGCTGTGTCCAGCTATAGCTGCTCAGCACCCTTTCGTCCGCTTTCCAGCCTAGCATCCCGATTCCCTTTAGGAAACTCAACCCTCCCCACCCTGCTGCAGTCATGGTGAGTTAAATCAAAGTGCCTGCCCTTCCTCAGCCACTCAGTTCCTCTCTCTCGGGACTTTGAAATTTGAACTCAGTGATGCAAAAAATATAACCTCGCAGTTGGGGAACATTCATGCTGGTGGCAGAGTCCCACTGAGGCTGTGAGCCATTTCTGCTATTCAGACCCCTAAAACTCTCCCTGTCTCTGTGATTTTCTGAGAATCAATTGCCAGGTTTTCCTTTGATTCTGTGAGTTATCTGATAAACTTCAAAGAAATTCCTTTCTTGTGTAAACCAGCCATGGTCAACTTCTGTTTCTTGCCAGCAAAGACCTCTCATTGGTTCAGTTGCCCTCATGGGCCCTCCTCATATACTTCCTGGTGTCAGTGTCAATGGTTCTGACAATGCTAGCTCAGAGCAGGGCCTCTCAATTCTTATTATTTCTCTCCACATGTTTTGAAAACCCCATACACTCCTCATAGAATCATTTTTCCCCCCTGGATTGTGTTTTAGTGCAAGTATTAGCAAAATTTTTCTGGAAAGGGCCAGGCACTACACATTTCAGGTTCTGTGAACTATATGGTGTATTCATTTTCCATGCTGAGTAATAATTTATCATAAATGTGGCAGCTTTAAACAACACATTGATTATCTCACCATTTCATGTCCAAGGTCTGGGCATGGCTTAGCTGGGTCTTTTGCTGAGGGTCTTATAAGGGGATAGTCAAGTGGGTGTCTGGGCCACATTCTCATCCAGGAGCTTGACTTGGGAAGAAGCTACACCCAAGTTCACATGGTTGTTGGCAGAACAACATGGTCGTGGCTGCAGGACTAAAGCCCTCAGCTCCTAGGACCACCTGCAGCTCCCTTCCATGTGGCCCTCTCCATGGGCAGTTCCTATTATTACTGGTTGCTTCTTCAAGGCCAGCAAGAGAATCAGTCTCTCTCCAGTCTGCTTAGACAGAGCCTTACACAAAGTAACACAACCAAGGGAGCAATACCCGTCACCTTGGCCTTATAATGTAATCCAATCAAAGGAGTGACATCTTATCACCTTTGCTGTAATCTATTGTTCAAAAGCAAATCACAGGTTCTGGGGGGAGGATACAGCTCAGTGGTAGAGTGCATTCTTAGCATGCACAAGGTCGTGGGTTCAATCCCCAGTACCTCCTTTAAAACAAATAAACCTAATTACCTCTCCCCTCCAAAAACAAACAAGCAAATCAGGGGTTCTACCCACACTCAAGGGGAGGGGACCATACAGAGCTATGACTTGCTGGGCAGTGGGGTCAACTTAGGGTGTCCTGACTTTGTAAAATCTGTTGCAGCTGTTAAACTTTGCCTTTGTAGTGCAGAAGTGGCCATAGACAGTATGTAACAAATGAGCATACCTATGTTCCAGTAAAACTTTATTAACAAAAGCAAGCAGAGGGCCAAGTTTGGCTCATGGACTGTAGTTTGCTGACCCCTGGTTTTTAGAGTAATATTGTGGGCCTTTACCAAGAAACTTTTTAAAATAAGATTATTCACTACTGCATTTAGTATTTTTTTTTATGATAAATCTTGGAATGAATTTCTTTCTGGTAGCTGTGTTTTTCTTGAGTAACTGGTATTTTTTTGATACAGTTTTTATTGAAGTATAGTCAGTTTACAATGTGTCAATTTCCGGTGTACAGCACAATGCTTCAGTCATACATGAACATACTCATTTTCATATTCTTTTTCACCATAAGTTACTACAAGATACTGAATATAGTTCCCTGTGCTAATACAGTATGAACTTGTTGCTCATCTATTTTAGTATCTGCGTATCTTGAACTCCCAATTTATCCCTTCCCACCCTGGTAACCATAAGTTTGTTTTATGTCTGTGAGTCTATTTTGGTTTTGTAAATAATTTCATTTGTCTTTTTTTTTTTTTTTTAGATTCCACATATAAGTGATATCATGTGGTATTTTTCTTTCTTTCTGGCTTACTTCACTTAGTATGACAATCTCCAAGTCATCCATGTTGCTGCAAATGGCATTATTTTATTATTTTTTATGGCTGAGTAGTATTCTATCATATAAATATACCACAACTTCTTTATCCAGTCATCTGTCAATAGACATTTAGGTTGTTTCCATGTCTTGGCTGGTTTTAATCTCAAGAATACTAAGAGTTGTAAAAATAAATTATTGAAGTAAAATATAATGGCAAAAATGTTTTGACCACTGATTTTTATATTTGATCAAGTTTCCTTCTTCACTTTGGCTCTGAGAGTCCTAGCAACCAAAGTACAACCATCCATACCAAGTGTAAAGGACTCCATGGCATGCATTTTCTGTATTTGCCTTATTCCTGGTTCCACTTAATGCCCCAATCTTGAGTTCTCTTCTTTCACACTGACTTAATTCATGTCCTTCTGCTGTGTTGTGTGTGTTTAAATCCTAAATCATCTGTATGTATGGTGCATTAAAATATGAATAACGCCTATATTCAAATTGGGGAGAATAATAATTCAGTGAATGGACATTCAAGTTCTCTTAATGATACTAAACCTGAGGAGAGAGTTGATAAATTCTTCTCCAGAGAATACTGCTGGTTTCTTTTTATTTATTTTGAGCTTTGGTTTGGGGGAGAAGATTAATACCAGCTCACAGACATTGTGGTCTGCCCTGGGCTGCCCCTGGGTGGGGCTGGGCTGAGGCTGGCATTCTGGCTCTGTGTTTCTGGACCCATGAGATCACAAGCTGTATCCTACAAGGGTGCCTTTGTACCTGGCTCCTCACTGGTGATTTCACCACTGGGCCATCTCTCTCCAAGATTTCTTGCAGCCTGGGGAAAGCAGCTGTAGAATGGTTCTCCAGTGAAATCACTGGGCCCAAACTGCAGCTGTCAGCCTCACCCTGCACACCCAGGTCCCAGCCTCAGCTCCCGGGGTGGAAGTCCTGAAGGACAGGCAGGCTGCCTTAGCCCGCAGCAGTGACGCTGGGCCTGCTGACCCAGCAGGCCTCGGGTAACTTGGCTCACGTGACCTCCCAGAGAAACCTGGCCCTTCCCATGGCACTGGATCATGACGCTAGCTTCCTGAGGCCAAAAGGACTTTGGCTGTCATTTCTTCCAAGCCATGGGTGCCCCAGAATCTTGGGATTTTTCCTGGGAATGATGTGTGAAGGGCTGAAATATCTTCTGAGGTGTCTAGCATGGTGCTTGGTGTATAGTATGTATGGACCAAAAATGAGCTAATTTAGGAAAGCATATATTACACATGGCTCCTTGCAAAGAGCAGTTTTTTTTTTTTATCCTCAGTTGCATACTGATTTGCCTAGAGAGGCAGGATTGCATAATGGTTAGGAGCAAGAGCTCTGGAGCCAGGTAGCCTGGTTCAAATCCTACCTGACATGAATTAGCTGTGAGGCCCTGGACACATTTACCTGGCTTCTCTGTGTTTCCTTGCATGTGAAATGGGGATTGACATGGATGCTGAATCTTTGTCATATCCCTGCTTTCTCTCTCGGTTTGCCCTCCCTGGGAGAAGCTAGCTATCATGTCATGAAGACACTTCAGCAACCTGATGAAGACATGCATGTGGCGGAAAATCTGAGGCCTCCTGCCCAGAGCCATGTGGGTGAACTGACTTGGGGGTGAATCCCCCAGCCAAGCCTTCAGATGAAGCTGCCCATGCCAACATCTAGACTGGAACCTCACAAGAGACTCTGAGATAGAATCAGAGTTAACATAGTCCTGATTTTCTGATTGTTGAAAACTGTGGGGTAATTAAAGTTGGTTGCTTTAAGCCATCAAGTTTTGGGGTAATTTGATATGCAACAATAGATGACTAACATAGACTTTTTTTCTGTGTACAAGACAGAGTTTCTGCCCTCGTGGAAATTAAATTCTAACAGAGCATAGAAATGAGTAAGCTAGCTATATTACAGTGTGAAAAGTGCTCTGGGGGAAATACAGGGTGTGATGGGGGCATATAGAAGAGGTATGGGATATGGCTTGAGGGTGATGGTCACTGGGGGTGGGGGCTACCTATAGCCAGTAACATCTAGGTTGCATCTTGAAGGATGAGCAGAGGTAGTCAAACAGGCAAAGGAAATGGGGAAAGGCATTTTAGGAGAAGGAACAGCATGTGCAAATGCCTGAAGGTGAAAGATGGCAAGCAGGGGCAGGGCCGGAGAGGGGCCAGATGACATTGGTCTTTGGGATCCATAATAATGAAGTTTGGACTTTGAAGGGATTTAGGCAGGATAAGATTTGCATTTTAGAAATATCAATCTGATGATGCATGGAGAACAGATTGGAGTAGGACTAGGAAAAAATAGAAATAAATGATTAGGTTCCAATCTATTTGTTCTATGATGATATTACGTATATAGTAAGCTTTTTTTTTTTTAAGAAAAAAGAATTCACTGAATATACCAAATATCCTTGTTTTATTTAAAATAATTTTGTGATTTGTCATGTTATTATTAAATAGTCAAATATAATGGCATAGTGTATTTGAATGTACCACAATTGATTTAGCCTATTGATGGATGGTTAAATTATTTATTTTTCACTATTATGCATATTACTAGGGTTGATGTGAGAAAGATCTTCCAGAATCTTGCATGGTGAGTTTTATTTCCTGGTGGTCTTGAGTAAGGAGTTGCGTTGCATCCAGGGGCAGGAGTGCATAGAAGAGGCAGTAGATTGAGCCTTTACTACCCAGCATATTGGTGACGTCATCTCTGGTATTTTCTGAGACATTCCTGATTTGGAACATTCCGCCTCATTGGAGCCATATATCATGAGTTTTTGTTTGGAAAATATTATCACCTCTCCACGCCATGAACTTCACGCTTCAGCAACACTGACTTGCTTTCCACGTCCCACACCTGCTATGCTGGTCTCATTTCCCTGCTTTTGCTTATGCTGACTCCTCTGCCTGGAATGCCTCCCTGGCTCCTCTTTATCTGTTTACCTCCTTTTCACCATTCTTTGATATCTCCTCTGTGAAGGTTTTCCTACCCTAGACTGGGTTGGGATCCTCGCCTTCATGCATCCACAGTGCCCTGTGCTCACTTCTTTCACTGAACTTAGCATTTCATGGCTCTCCCACACTCAGCTGTGAGATCCTTGAGGGCAAGTGATCATGAATTTTACAAAAACAAACTCTTTATGTAATGAGTAGAATACTTTGGGCATTGAGCAAAATTTTAGTGAAAGGGTAAATGAATCAATGAACCCTAGTGAAAAATGTGGGTGGTTGGGGTGTCCTCAGGCGAGGGTTTTGCTGGACAAAGCTAGCCCATCCAGGCAAGGAAATTGAAACTGCCAGGATGGTGGAAGTGGTGCACCATGGAGTGTGTGCTGGGCAGGAAGTGAAGACTGGAAGGATTGGTAGGATGCAAACGAATCAAGGACCAGAGGGCTCTGTGGATTTGAAGGACAGGTGTGGTAAGAGTCATGCCAAGGCCAGGCTGATAGGCAGTAGCTTTAAAACTCAATTGGGCATAAATATCATCTAGGGAACTTGTTAAAAATGCCAATTTCTGAGTATCTCTCTTAGTGATTCTAAATGAGTAGGTCTGAGGGGGGATCTGGGATCTATCCATTTAACAACCACCCCAGGGAGTTCTCATTTAAAGGGTCCACGTACCACTCTCAGATAATTTCTGGCTTTGGGCAGAACATGAGTTTTCTTTTAGATTTCAGGGGTGGAGACTTCCCTTCTGTAACCAAAGTTCAGGTGTGGCCACAGGAATGCGTTATTGGAGCAGGAGTGCAGGGGTGGTAAGTGGAGACGAAGGTCAAGGGATGGAATAGATCATTCATGTGACAGTCACCCAGGATGATGGAAGGGCTTAGGGGGATAAAGGACCCAACCTCATGTGCCAAAGTCTTCTGTGAATGACGGGGAGTTTCCAGAGGGGTGGTAGATGATCTCCATGTTGGGGTGGAAATCTTACAAAGTAATAACTCCAGTTCTTGGGTGTGAATGCCAGTCTATACTGTGGTGAGGAGCCTGATTATATCTGAGAAGAGAGACGATGTCGGAGCCTTGATGACTTGTAAAATATATCCCAACTCTGTCTGCCTCTGTGTTGCCACTGCTCCCCTCTTGTCCACACCACTGTCTCCTCTCCCCTGCAGCTGCAGGAGCCTCCTAATTGGTCTTCATGCTCCATTCAGCCCCTTCTAGCCCATTTTCTGAGTAAAATCAGATCACACTCCTCTCTGATTTGACTCTCAATGGCTTCTCATTACACTTGGAAAGAAATCTTTCCATACCCTAGTGGTCCTCTGAGACCAGGCCCCCACCTCTCACTTCTCCCCCTCTCTGGTCAGAACCCCTTCTGCTCCCTGATCATATCTGTGTGTTTCTGGAATGGACCAAGCTCTTCCCCACCCCCAGTCATTGCACTGGCCTGAAATGCTCTTTCCCACCTTGGCATGTCTTGTGTCTCCGCATTATTCAGTCTCCATGACCGCATGATGTAAAGCCAACTCCTCTCCTATCCCCAGCTGCTGTCACACAACCCTGCTTTATTTCCCTCTGAGCGTGAACTACAGTGAGAAGTGCTGTGATTTTCTTGGTCACGTGTTTGTTGTCAGTCTCTCCTTCCCAGGAATGTCGGCTCCATGGGAATAGCCTGCTGTCAGCTTTGTTTGATTCTGTCTTCTCAGCACTGGGAATAGTGCTAGGCGCAGTGTGGGTGCTCAGTGAAGACTGGCCTATTGAATAAAGATCAATCAGCAAGGAAAGTAGAGTGTGTCTAAACGAAAATGCAAGTCAGAGGAGAAGAGGTGGGTCAAGTAACTAGGTTAGCACAGCAACATATTTTTAATCCATTGGCTCTTAGAACAAACCTGTTTTCTCCGGCCATGAAACTGGACTTAAAGGCAAATTTATTAAAGAGATTTGGAGATTTGATTCAGCATGAGAGGCCTTGTGGAGCCTGTCTCCAGTCAGGCTTCTGTCAGGGAAGTTAGAGGGAAGGGAAGTTGTATGCGGTGGATACCGACCAAGGGCCAGGGCTGTGCTGGGCTCATGAAAATAATAATAAATGGCACTTACTGTGGGCTTGCTGGGTGGTGCCATGCCTGCTACACACATGACATCTCTTCTGTCAACCAGTCCTCACAGGGACCCTGCAGATACGGCACTGTCACGGACCCCATAGTAGAGAAGAGGAACCAGTGTCCCAAGGTGAGAACTTGCCTGAGAAACCATAGCTCGTGATGACCAGAGCTGAGATTTCAGTCCTAGTCTCTTTGATTCCAAAGCTCAACATCATACAACCTTATTTGTAACCTGCACGGCCACTGCTAATCGCATGTTCACAAGGGCCAGGCCCAGGACTAAGGCTTTAGGTAAACTTATGTCCATCGACCAGGATTAGAATCCAAAGTATTTTTTGACTGTAATCCAGAGTCTCCTCGCCCCAGGCCACATGGCCTGTTGAGTAGTTTTGGCCGTCCTCTGCCTTGGGTTTCTGGTTTGGTCTCCTGGGAGCAGATATCAATACAAGTGAGTGACTGGCTCATCTGTGGCCAGCAAACCGAAGGTGTGGAAAGGTTTTTGCCGACTCATGAGTTTTGAGGTTTATTTCTCAGCATTGGAATGATATGTGCTACTTGCAAGGATACTGCCAGTGTTTATGGCAGGCCCATAAATTGCCTGATGTTCACGGTGGAGTGTAGGGGTTATGTTGTGGGTCCTGGAGTCAGATGGAAATGGGTTCAAATCCTGGCTCTATCACTTATTAGCTCTTTTCTTATTTCTGTGTGTGCCGAAAACAGAAATGGCCTACCTCATAGTTGGTTGTGGCCATGCACCCCGCATGGTGCCTGTTACTAGCTCTCTCAAGTCTGAGCTATTGGTGATTCTTAAAAAGTTATTATTGTATCACATTTGAGGACTGTCCTGGGCCAGACTGTAGAGGCCTGGGGACGGGATGTTGGGGAGGTGACTGTGTTCCAACTCCACAGGGAGGCTTTTAGATTATCGAGACCAAGGATCTTGACTGTACACGCTTTCTACATCTACAAAACAGCAATGGTAATCCTCTCTCGGGTCTAAAATTTAAATGAAAACATCTATGAGAGTGATAATAATAATGGCTAATATTTATTGAACACTGAATATGTTGCAGGAAGTGTTCTAAGACTTCAGCATGCGCTGACTAGTAGGTGCTGTTATGATCTCCATTTTAAGGATTAGGGGCTGGGGTTACACGTGTGTCTGGAATGTGATGAGTAATAGTTAAATATTTATTGGATGCTAAGCTCTTTTCCAGGAAGAAACTTTTCACGATCTTCAGGGCCCCGCCTTCCTCCTGGGACACAGTAGGTGCTCTGTACATTTTTATTGTTGAATAAACGATACAGGTTAGAGGTTGCTGTACTTTTTCTGTGAAGGGCCCTATAGGTTTCGTGGTCTACGTGGCCTCTCGCGTAAGTTTTCAACTCTTCTGTCCCAGTACAAAAGCAGCCGTAGACTATAGAAATAAATGTGCATGGCTGTGTTCTGATAAAACTAATGAAACTGTTTTTCTATTTCTTTTCTTTTATTTTTTTTCACTCTTGTTTTTGCTTTTTTTATTTTAGAGGGAGGGAGATAATTAGGTTTATTTTTATTATTTTTTCACGGAGGTACTGAAGATTGAACCCAGGACCTTGTGCATGCTAAGCACACACTCTACCACTGAGCTTTACCACCCCCCTCCAACTATTTCTAAAAGCAGGTGGCAGGACAGATTTGGCTGCAGGCTGTGGTTTGCCCTGTCCTGATATAGATGCTGACACTGATATACAGTACTGTTTATTAACTGCCTCCTCTGTGCCGGACTGTTCAGAGTATCTTTATGCACTATCTCCTGGGATGCCAGTGAGGGAAGCAGGCTCATTGGGTTTAAGTAACCTGTCCAAGTATGCAAGACTGCAGAGCCTGGACTAAGGAGACTATGTTAAGGATGTTGGAACATGATCCAGGTGGAAGTGTAAGTCAAGTCTAGATCCTCACTACTCAGAGTCTGATCCTTGGATCAGCAGCATTGGTATCAACTGGGAGAAATGCAGGATTGTTATAAACGCAGGATCTCAGCTCCTCCCGACCCCAACCTGCTGAATCAGAACTTACATTTTCACAAGACTTTCAAGCATATTAAAATTTGAGAAGCAAAACAAAACAAAAATCCAAACACTGTTCCATATCCTGAAGTTTTTAGCTTTGGTGATTAACATAGCAAAAAATAATAACATAGCTAAGCTTTTCATTCATCTTGTGGGTGGGCATAAACCAAGTGTCAGCATGTTGCTGGAAGAACAAGAGAGCCAGAAACACCTGCGAGGAAAGGTACATTTAGATGCCAAACAGAGGCTTTATTGTCTAACAGCCTTTGGAAGCTACTTGAAGAATGGAGCCAATGATTTAATTATCTTTAAGGTAAAGGCATCAGAAAGGCACCAGCCAAGGGAGCTGGTCAGTTTTGTCAAATGGAGTTAGAACTTGCTTGTCTACACAGAGGTGAAAACACAGGTTAAAATTTCTCAGATGCTTCAAATCGGAGCCAAGAGTATAGATGATCTATATTTGGCTTCTTTCTTGTGATGGGAACAGACCCAGTAACCCCTGCAAGTCCTTGCTTAGGCTTACTGTGATTGACAGTCAGATCGGCACACAAAGGGCAGTGAGCAATCACACAGCTAACAAGCTCCTCGCCCTCCAGTCTCTGGAAGAATGTTGACTGACAGGGACACAATTAAAAAGGGATTGATTTATTGGGCTGGAATGCTCTGGACCCCCTAATCTCAGCATCTCTCTGCTTCATGTAATCACCGTTTCCGAACAAGAGCCAGCCTCCACAAACGAAACCCTGTGGTCACCAGGGAGCCAAAGATGCTCTTAGTTACCACAGGTAGCTCAGCCCTAGATGTCCATAAAGAGAAACCACATGAAAGGAGTCCTTTCCTGCACCAGGGCCTGGATAAGGATCTGGAATTCAGCAGGGAAGGATGATCTAAACAAAAAGCAAGCAGTAGTCATGAAAACTGCAAACCTTGGCTCCAGGAGGGAACTGGAGTCAGCGGGCAAGGAGCCCTATTTTGGTCTTTTATATAACGAAACTGTAAATTTCTGTTAGAAATCGCAGGGTCATCAAGTATCAGGAATGTTGATGGGGATGCCGGTGGGATTCCAGAGGAGAAAAAAAGTTTGTGGATTTGAATTCAAAGTACACTTTGAACTGTTTCACTGAGCCAATGTGGTCAAATCTCAAGTTATGCGGATGCAAATAATTTTTTATAATTGTTGGGATTTGAGGGTCACCTCAAATATCAACTCGCTTTTCCATCAGAGTTATCAACTGGCTAAGATGTCAAACAAAAGACTTGGGGGCTGGAGACTGAAATACAGCACCATCTTGGTTACAGATGACGTGGGAAGTGGAGCTTATATCTGTGCATCCTGTGGACAGGTAGACTTCTTGCTACTGAGCCCTCAGTCTAAAAAAATTCACCTCCCCAAGTCACGGTGGCTCTGGACAGGCCCTTGTGAAACATCCTGTCCAAAGGGGCAGAGCAGAACTCTCTGCGGACGGGCTCACCCCCAGGAGAAAGAGTGAAGAGAGAGAGATGGGCTACACATTCCTGATTTCTTTCCAAACTTGGAATAAAAACATCACTTTCTTCCCTGGGGAGGCGGTGGTCAGTGAATGAGGGGACAGAGAGAAACCATGAAAGGAATAGCTTTGGGTGAGGAAGAGGAGAAGAAAACAGACTAAGAGGGCTGTGTAACGTGCCCGGGACACACGGGAGAACCGTGGGCAAACCCTGCTTTCCCTGGCTCCGGAGCCTGAAACCTGAAGCAGGCTCTGCTCTGTTTGTTGAGTGAATCAAGTGAACGGGTGAGTGAGTGGGGTGGCATTTAAGGATAACAGGTTGGGAAGCTGGGTCAGGGCGGGACAGCCTGTGCAGTGGAGATCCAGCGGTCTGTCCTTCCAGCTCAGGGGCTGGCCCGGGGGACATCTCAGCCAGAAGTTCGGCCCTGCCAGGCCAGACCAAGAGGTGCCCAGCAGGTGGGCTCTGGAGCTGGTCCTGCTGGCCCGGGGGCCTGGTGTCGGGTGCGCTGGGGAAAGAGCCTCAGGTGTCCTCTTGTCCACTTGGCCATCACCATCCCCTTTGCTTAGGCTCTGATTTCATTCTAGATTGCCAGTCCATCTAGATGCAGATGGCCAGAGTTGCCCTGGGACAAAGCTCCACCCTCTGAGGATAGTGGGGCAAACCCATCTTAGCTCGAAATCAGACTCACAGATCAGGGAGAAATCATGGCCAGCAGAGCTGACATTCAACTTCCCCTCTCGTGGTGGGAATCCCAGTCTCCTCTGAATCTGGTCCCCGCATTTCCAGACGTCCCTTCCACCCCTGGATATTCAACATGAGCCCCTGATACCTCATTTCCCTCACTTGCTCTTCACGCCTTGCGATTTATTTGCAACCCTTGGAGCAGCTGCAGCTCCCTCTTTCAGCACGTCCTCCCTCCGGGGAAGGTGGGGGACCTGGTCCCTCTCCAGGTACCTGTTTCCTGCTCATCAGCTTTGCCCCTTCAGTCTCCTCCCTCGTTCTCTCTCTGCCAGCCCTGGTATTGACTTGTGTTATCTTAATCTTTTCCTTTGGAAACCTCTTTCACTTCCAGGTGTCCCGTTTCCTCCACCTCAGCCTTTTTTTCCCTCCCAGGATCCCCTTTGCTTTCTCAGCCTTCTCTTCAAAGATGTTTGTGTCTTTTTCTCCCTCTTTGGTCCCACATGTGACCTGACAGGGTGGAGCAGCATTTTGGGGAGAGAAATATGCACTCATATTCCACAGATTCTATTCTTTTTCTTCAATGGGGCATTTGCAATCAATTTACGTCATTCAGCTGAAAGTTCAAGAATTTTCCACTTAAGAATCAACCTTCCCAAATGAAAAAACTTGTTGTGTTTTCCCATGGTCGTCAGGTCTCCACATGCCCCCGTGCAGAGAGGGCTTCCTGAGGAAGGCCTGTGGAGTGAGCACCGCTTCTGCTCAAGCCTTACAAACACTGATTTCACAGAGTGGGCAGGAGATCCTGTTCTTTGGCCTCCTTTAGGAAGCTCTCTCCAAGCGACATCACCATCCCGAAGTGCTTCCAATGGTGCCACAGGTTGGCATGAGACTCAGTGTCATGTGCACTTGACCCCTCCAGGCTCGGTCTCCATAGGAATAAATGCTCACGGAACAGAAGAAGACAAAGCAGCCCTGAATTATTTGCTAAGACCTTGACTCCAAACCTTGTTCCAAACCCTCAGTAGACCCCAGCTCATGCCAGCGGAGATTTTAAGTGGCACCATGGGGTCTAGAGTAGTTGCAGTTCTTATTTCCACCCGGGTCCCTGTGACCAGGCTGGTGCAGCCCTCCTCCAGCTGCTCTGGGAGCTGCCTGCTGAGCGCTCACAGCTGCCCCTTCCCTAGGGGTTTGCCTTCGCCCCCAGGAGCCCCTTTACTTGGGAGAATACAAGCTCCCTTGTTCGCCCCCTGCACCCAATAAGTAACCAATGGGGGATATTAAAGGTCAGCCCCTGCTTCAAAGTGGGATCAACTCTGAGGTATAAATCACACTCCAGAGCTCTCTGCGGGGTCAGGCTTCAGCTAGATCCCAGGAGAGACCACATCTTGTCTTAGGTGCTTCCCTCCGGATCCTGCTCTCCTCCCTTCCCCAATGTGTGCCCAAACCCTTGTCTTAGGCTCTGCTTCCCGGGAGCCAGACAGAGAACAGTCTACCATATTGGCCAAAGGATTTACCCCATCCACATCCAAACCTGAATTTGGGGTCATGTAAAGGAGGAGGACAGTCAGACTCACTGAGAGAATCTGGGAAGACCATAGTGCAGATGCTTCCCCCTGTGCCAGAGTGGAACTAGTCTAGATGGATTGACCCAGACTTGCTGAGGCTGTGAAGGTGGAGGGAGCTGCAGGAGTGGATGGGTACCCACTGGCAGGATCAGGAATGGAAGTGTACACAAATGGGAGGGAGGTTATCAAAGAGAAAGAGACGGCCTTCTCTGAAGGCGGTTGGGCTCCAGGTTCCTAACCAACTGCTGAGAGATGGAGGACAGTGAGTCTTAGGTCCCTGCCACTTTAGGAGCAAGGGAGACACAGGTAAGACCCTAGTCTTTGTTCCCGGCCTTGTAGGGAGACCCAGGGAAAGCGCTGTCTTACCTGTTTTGGGGGATAAGGGAGAAGGTGGAGCTAGGGTGGGTGAGAAGGGGTGGAGGGGTAGGTGTGTTGGGATGAGCAGGAAAAGGTAGAGAAGCAGCAGCACTCTCCTCCAGAAGACCTACATCTCTCACCACTTTGTCTTAGATCTTGGACTTGACAGCCTTCCGAGCCTCCCCACTGTAAAGTCTTAGCCCAGCTTTTGCTTCACTCGGCTTTGCTCCCACTTTCTCTCTTGGCCAAATGCGTGGCATCCAGTCAAACACAAAGTGCCTACTAGGCATCTGACACTTTTCTAGACGCAGGGGAGTCACTAGAAACAGCTGATCTCAGATGTTGCCGTTGGGGGAAGACACCCAGGAAACATGCAGTCGGTGAGGTAGGTTAAGTTCAGCCCGAGGTAAGTGTTGTGAAGTAAACACAAGGCAAGTGTCCTGTACTCATCGTGCTAGTGTGTGTTTTGGCTGGGAGTCTTGTCTGCCCTGTGGAGCTGCAGATACTTTGAGGGAGGAGATCGCAAATGACTCTCTGCTTCCCAGCATCTCGCTCATCAGTAGTCACCACGGACATGCTCATTTCTGGACAGAGATTACCCTGGGGCTTTTCACCTTTGGACCAGACTGAGGTTTCAATCCTTTGGCCCTTGGGCTTCTCCCACGGCATGATTTGTGTGCAGTGGGGCAGATGTGGCCTCCAGGGCCCTGGTTGGAGCCTTATGCTTCTTGCTGGTGTGGGACCTATACCACCTCTGAGCATCCATCCTCAGTGCCCTTCCGTGAGAAACAGGGGAGGGGAGCACACCCACCACAAGGGTTATGGAAGACAGGAAGGGACCATCTGTATGAAGTGCTCTCTCAAGGGAGGGCATTGGGTGATGGGTCAAGTCCTCATTCGGCACCACCCATGTGAGGAGCCAGAAAACTCAGGACCTGAGGCTCTCAGAGCCTGGATAGATTTGTGGAGGTCTTGGCCATTGGTTTTGGGCTTGACTGAAGTCCTAAGTATCGGCTCTTACGGCCTGAAGGGGCAAATGGCAGGAGAAGGGCTCTTTCCCGCAGCCTTCCTGCTGCCCCAGACCCAGAGCTCATCCCTTCTCTCCTCTAACTGATACCCTCCTGTTGGCCCTATATTTCCTGAATTTGACTTGAAATCCTATGTTCTTCTTGATGGTTTTCTTTCTCCCTTCCTACACCTCTTCTCAGAATGCGTGTCTACCAGGTTCTGGGGTTCATTTTCTCCAATTTCCATCATTTCATTTCCTTTGCCCTCGCCCTGCTCCCAGGCTGGGATCCCCTTTGTGCATTTCTGGTGTCTGATGTCACTTCCTGGTGGGGAACTCCCAACTCTTTCTGCTCAGTATGGTCCATTAGTGATGCTCTGAGATCCACTTCCTAAAGAAGAGTTCCTACCCCTCGTGCTGGCATGTGGACGTCTCCCTTCCAAGACCTCCTTCTCTGTTCCCACCTTCCATGCTCAATACTCAATAGCCAACCTCGTCCACTCACCAGCTCCCTGAACATACAACTGTATTTCCCTGCCTTTGAGCTTTAGCTCCTGCGGCCCCTGCTGATGAGGCCCCTGCTGATGCTACATTTGCCCAGCCCTTCAAGGCTCATTTCAGATGTAGCGCCTGATGCCAAGACGGGTCGGGAACCTGCCCTCACCTCGGTGTATTCATACCCCTTATCTTGCACCTTTCCTATGACACTTCTATCCTGCAGCTGCTCTAGGACTTCATGCACTTGGGAGCCACTAGGGAAGTGGCATTGCCTTTGGTGGGGTGTGATCTTTACCAGTCAAGCCATTGATCCCTGCATTACATCCCACATGGGATACATGATTTCCTCCAGTGACAAATGAGGCTCAAGATTAAACTAGGTGCCCAATTCCTGCAGCTAGTATGGAGAGCTGTGGAATATGAACCCAGAGTCTTACTTAATCCAAACACTGCGTTCTCGGCCACTATGCTATAGTACCTCCAAGTAGACATTTGCTCTGAATGGGGTTGACCAGCACTAAGCAGCGAGTGTGGCTGAACTCCAAGTGCCTGGTACACAGAGAAACTGTAGAAGCAGAGAGAAGGATGGGCCATCTGAGAAACTTGGTACTGCCACAGGGCAGTCAGGTGGCCTCGCCACTAGCTCAAGCAAGCAGCTGCTGGTGGGGAGACCTTCCTGGGAAACCCGAGAAGGATGAGACCTCACAGGAAAACTGACTTCTGATGAACCGTGCCAGAAATGGCCACTCCGCAATCACCAGCCCGTCTTCGGTCATATTTCAAAGACTGGCTCAGGGCCACTGGCTGGGGCGCACGACTGTGAGATCATGGCTGAGCCATCTGACTCTAAAAAATCTAAGGACCAACTTGGGAGTTTTATCGCATTTCTGCCTCCCAGGCATGAAGTCAGCTGGACCGCGCATGACAAGGAGCTTTCCTCTTGTAATTAGCTGGGGTGTGTGTGTTTTTTTCATGTTCTGCCTAAATTCAGTGGGCTGTGAGTGTGTATGCTCCCTCGGAGCTACCCCACAGCAGAAGTGGAGGTGAGTCACGGCTATAAAATTTGGAAGGCTCGTGGTGGGGGATTGGGGCGGCGGATGGAGGGCGGCCGAGAAACAGAAATTGTTATCTTTCAGGACAGCGTGAGTTAATTATCGCACATTCACCAGCTGCATTGTGCCTCCAGTAACACCAAGCCAGAAAGGATGGTTTGAGCCAGGAAAAGAAACATTTCTTTCCTGGGGCCGGGGCCCTGGAGGTCCTTTGTTCTTTTGAGAGCGGATGGGGCATGTTCTACTCCCAGGGCTGCCCTGCCGCTCACCAGCTGGAGCCAGTGTGGATTTGTTCTGAGACACTCGGGTGTGAGCTGCCTCAGGTTTTCTTTATTTTTCTAAGGAATAAATCTGGCGTGGTGCTCCACCTGCCAGGGCTGGCAGGAAACCCATTCTTGGTTGTGTCTTTTTCAGGGGAGTGGTGGCGAAGGGTTCTTTCTCCCTTTCTTGGGAATGTAAGGAAGCCCTGGGAGTTAGGTAATTCAGCAAGATTGAGGGGGCTCGTTTCCAGTGCTGGGTTCACTGTGGAGAAATTCTTGCCCATGGTCTGCAAGGGTCATTTTGAGGGAGAGCCCCATCTCCCTCCATTCCAAGCCTGGTCACGGGCCTCGGCAGAGGCTCCAGAGGCATGGGGCATAATTTTCTCTTCAGTCATCTGCCCACCCTGTGCTGCAGGTCTCCACCCTCAGGGTGCCCTGTCAAACCACTGCCCCTTCCCCAATCTCAGGGAGGGCGTGTAATCCCTCAGGCGAATCACCTCTCCTGTCTTCCTCCCTTTAGGACAGCTCCCCTCCCGGACAGTAACGTTCTCTAGTTACTAACCAACCAGCCAGAAAAGTAGAAAACCAAACCAAACCAAATCAAATCAACCCAGCAAACAGAAATCATGTTAAAGTTTTTCCTTGTCTATTTGCTCAGAAAGGGAGAAAAATGACCTTTTAATTCTTTGAGTCTTTTAGCAAGAACAAGATAGAGACACTTCTCCGTGGATTTATCTCCAGATCCGTGATCTTGGGCAAGTTACCTAACTCTGAGGCTCAGTTTCTCCTTTAAAGGTGGGATATAGGGCTCCTTGTTGTGGGATATTGTGAGGAAGAAGTGACATGGTGTAAGTCAGGCACTTCGTGCAGAGCCTGGCCTGGAGACGGCTCTGGGGGAAAGCATGGCCATTGGTGGAAGACTGGGAGCTCTGTGATGGTGCCTGTACCTCCCCATCCTGGAGGTCCGGGCTGTGGTTTGCTCTCTCAGTATCCTCTCAGCAGTTGGGCTGGTACCTGGCACCTAGTAGACATCCAAAACTGGTTAACTGAGTGGTTAGGAGAGCACCAAGTTTCCTTTACTAGTCCCCACCAACTAGCCTTCCTGTGGCAGGTCCACACCACACGTCTGTTTGCGTCTTAGGCGTGTGTTCTGTGTGACACAGTGACGGCAAGACAGAGCACACCAGGCAGCTGCACGTTTGGTCTTCTGACTCTGGTTTCCAAGGTCTTCACTGTCAGGGGTCAGAAGTCTGTACCCATTTTGGGCCTATGCTAGATTTTTTTTTTTTTAAAACAAGAATGTGTTTCCCCATCACCCAACTGTTCCTAAGGCTCACTTCTGGGGCTTTCCCCCCGCCTTGGCTTCAGTGGGGCTTACTAAGGGTCCCAGATTATTAAAAAATGAGGGTATGCTCCAAGGAACGTTTGATGGGGCTCAGATACGTCTCTGGTCACCGGCATGTGATGATCAGCAGATGACATGCAGACCCCACATGGGCATAGAGAGCTAAGGTGGTTCCTCTGTGCAGTCCACTTGGGATGCTACCTTGCATGGTGGCCTGTGATCTGCAGGCACTGTCCTTCCAGGCAGGGCCCGGAGACTCCAACGCCTCCCCTTTCTCGACCAAGCTTTAGTCCTTTTCACTTCTGTGCTCCCCACTCCACCCCCATCTTCTGCGATGTCAGTCCTGAGAACGAGCCGTTCTCTTCCCAAACATGGTGACCCTCACCGTAAGGGTAGGCTTGCCTTTTCTCCTATTTTCTTTCCAGTTTTATGGCTGTAGCTTGAACTCTGCATTCTTCTTCCCTTGGGCCTCTTTTTGAACCTTGAGAACGTGTGTGTTGCTGGTGTTTCACTTAATCTGCACTGTAAACTGATGGGTTAGGCTGGCGTTGTTTCTAAGGAGCCCCCAGGGTTTCTGAACCTCTTCTCTCCACTCTAATCTCTGCATTTCTTCTCTGATGATGGCTTCCGCCACTCCCAGTGGGAAGAGAAGAATCCGGGAGACCCATGGGAGAGGTAGGGCAGGAGCACCTTGGGAATTCTTACATTTCCTTGCAATCTTTGGTGGAGACCCTTGGAAATCTCTGGAGGAGGAGACACTAAGGGGCCTCCAGCCCTTTGCTCGGCATTTTTGAAATCTCAGCAGCTAATCCAGGGGATTCTGGCCTCTCACCTCCACTGCTGGGAAGCCTCCTCATTCGGGGCCACATTTGGACTTCTGTGAGGCTGAGGAACCCTGGCCTTTTGGAGCCCCTTCCTTCATAAAAACATACAAAAAGAACTTAACAGACATTCAGGGGGCCTATAGATTTTCTTTTTTCCCCCCTGATGAGAAACAAATGAAAATGTTTTATTAAGCCTTAAATGTTCCTTATTTTTGGTTTGAATTGTAAAGAAATGATATTTTTGTGGGTCCCTGAAGGTAGGCAGGGGGACCTGCCTGCCTGCCAGATGGAGAAGTCGGCCTGTCCTCACAGATGAAGAGGGGACATCATGAGGCCAGCCGGAACCTGCTTGAGGGCTCCAGTTTCTTGGTGCCTGGAATCTAGATGCAGCTTCACCTGAGACCCATGTGACGGTGGAGTGGCCTGTGGCAAAGGCAGCAATTGAAGTAGGGTCAGCCCAGACTTGACAGAGCCTGTGGGAGCTTTGGTCCTGCCTCTGCGGTTTCCTGTCTGCACCTCCCTCCCCTCCTTCATTCACAGGGCCTCTCGGAGTCATTTCTCCAGTCTTAGGATGTGTGAGCATGCCCCTTGGGAGGCTTCCGTGGCAACCCTGGAAACTGCCAGTTTCATGGTCACAAATGGTTTCTCACCATTCCATGTGATGCAGCCTAGTACATGTCCGTTATCCAGTCTTGTGTGCTGATCTCCCCATGAGGGTGTGAGCTCCCAGTGCGTACAGGCAGGGATTTGAACACGGTTGTATCCACAGCAGCTAACTCGCTGTCCTCTAAGTGTCTGTGGAATGAATGGATGATTCAGTCTGAAGGGAAGATCACACACCTCTCACACTCTGCCCTCCTCCTAAAAAGGTTCTCAAACTTGAATAGCCATCAGAATTTTCTGGAGAACTTGTGAAAACATAGATCACTGGGCCCCACCCAGGAGTTTGATTCTGGAGGCTGGCTAATTAGCAGTTCTAACAAGGTCCCAGGTGTAGCCAATCCTGGACAATATGCTTTGAGAACCACTGTTTCAGTTATTCTTCTGGGGATGAGAGGAAGGTTAGCCATAAGTATTAAAATGAAAACAAAATCCCCCCTGTACTGGATTGAATAGTGTCTCCTCCAAATCCGTGTCTAGCCATAACCTGTGAATGTGATGTTTCTGGAAATAGGGTCTTTGCAGACACAGTCAAGTTAAGATGAGGTCATACTGGACTAGGGAGGCCCTAAATCCTTTGCGGCTGGTGTCCTCCTAAGAGGAGGAAAATTTAGACACACAGGGAGAATGCCACATGAAGATGGAGACAGAGGTTGGGGTGATCCGTCTACCAGCTGAGGAAGACAAAGGATTGCCAACAACCACCAGAAATGAGACAGGCATGGAACAGATTTTCCACCTCAGAACTCCCAGCGGGAACCAATCCTGCTGACACCTCAGTCTCAGACTTGCAGCCTCCAGAATTGTGAGAGAATAATATTCTGTTATTTTAAACCACCTTAGTTTGTGGGAAATTTTTATGGTAGCCCCGAGAAACAAATACACCCCCTAAGATTCACTCTCCCTCCCAAAAAACCATCCCCAAATTAAAACCAAAATCAGTGATTTATCCTTTCCTCCATCAGTGAGAAACTTTAGTAAGTATTGAAAACCCCCTAGAGGATCAGAGCCCCCGGGTGAAGCTGCACAGGCTGTTCCCACTCGGCCAAGGAGGTCCAGCCCTCCAAGCAATGCTGCCCAAGGGGCCACCTCCACTCAGGGCACCTCCACTGGGGAGCAGGTTGAAGCCAAGATTCCCAGGTTACAAGCCTCAGATTCCACTTTTGTAGTTTGGATCTATGTCCTGGAAATCTGCATTTTAACAACCCTCCCAGGTAATTTATGGCCAAAGAGTGCATTTAATGAAACATAGGTTGGAAGGGGGTGGGGTAGGTAAAATTTTAAAGTAGGCAAACCATGTCCTGGACTTCCTCAACTAGGAGTTTTTAGCTTTTCTGTGCCGTTGACACTTTGGCAATTTGTTGAAGGCTGTAGACCCTCCTCAGAATAGAATATAGTTCCTAAATCACTAAAACAAAGTACACAGGATTACGGAGGAAGCCAGTTAGATTGGAATACAAATAAGAATATGAAAACCCCCAAACTTTCAAATTTAGTACCAAGTGGTTCCTTAACATACTACATATGAGAATTAGCAGTGGATCTAATAACTCCTGAAATAACTTCAAGGTGGCAAGGAGTCAATCATTTTGAAAGCTGTGACAACTATAAAGTGACAAAAAAATCTGTGATTTCTAGTCACGCAAAGTCACAGGAACTGCTTATACTCCTGTGGTTTGTGGTCCACGTTCAGAATCAAATACATTTCAGTTAGAACTGGCAGAAATAAAGATGAACATTTCCCAAGTTCATGGTCCCCCTGAACTCTGTCCGCAGATCCTCTGGAAGTCCATGACCTTACCTTGGAGTCTAGCTTTTCTCACCTTTTTCCTTTCTTGCTGGTGGCCCCCATCACCCTGCAAAGCCCACCACAAACCCAGATCCTCCAACTCTTAGCACACATTAAAAACCTGCCCTTCATGGCCACATGGTATTGGAGGCCAAACACAGGTTTTGGGGCCAGAAGGTCCACAGGTTCAAATACTTCTCTCCCAATTTATGAGCTGTATGACTAACCCTCTGAGCCTTGGTGGCTACGTTTATAATGCCCACTTTGTAAGGCTATAGTGAGGATTACAGATGATGTATGTGAAGTGTTAGGAACACAGTAGGTGTCTAATAAAGATTAAATGTCCTTTGATTAAAACAATTTTTTTTTTTAGTGTTTCCTCAGCTAGGAGATATTTAAGTTTTAACGAGGATTCATAGCATTTCAGCATCTGTTGGAGAAAGAGGATTGGATGGGAGGGAATTAAAGTTTCTCAAATCACTCCTTTTTGGAGTTAGATGGACTCATCCATTGAAGACTCTGTTTCAAAGAGATGGCTGAGTGCTGCGTCTGTCCGTGCAGTGTTGGAGCCAGAGGAGCATTGGGAAGACACTGTTGGAATCTGCGCCGGGTTTCAGGTGTTCAGGCCTCCCGAGGCCTCGCCGGCCCGGTGGTTGCCGTGGCAATGGCTGCTAGGCACAAGGCAGGTGGGCGCTTGCAGTGGCCGGGCCACTCCTGAGACGTGGCCATTGCCTTGCCTGGTGTGAGGCTGGGGTGTTGAGAGGACAGGCAGACAGGCGGGTAAACATCCCCCCATGTCGTCCTGGCCCGCTCTCGCCCGGGGCCTGCTCCTAATAAAGCCTGCGTGAGTGTGAGGGCCTGTGACAGACGTAATGGGGGCCTCCGCTTGCCAAGTCCGCCCCGCTGGCTGTGCTCTGGCCTGCTGGGGACTTGTCTGCAGAGGCCCAGGACAAGCCCGCCTGCACCCCCTTCTTTCCATCTCTTTGAGGAGAGACCGAGAGAGAGCTGGCGTTGGAGGCCTCTGGGGAGCACACCTCTTGTCCTGAGGGAACGGTGGGGGAGTTTCACTGCTGTCCTCCAGGGTCTTGTTAGCAGTCAGGGCAAACTGCGACAGTGTCTACCGTGCTGAGGGAGACGGGCAGTGGATGGCGTGCTCTGGCCCACTCCATCCAAAAGACAGGCTCTCTGAAAGTAGCACCAGGCCCACCTTCTGCCCTGTTGATGGTGACTACAATCTTTGTGCAGTAGCATCAAAATATGAGAGAAGCAAGAGATTTAAGGTCAAGTATGTATCCTGAATTTAGTTAGACTCTGTTTCCATCAACTGCTACCTGTGTGACTTTGGGCAAGATACTTAACCTCTCTGGGCCTCGGTTTCTTCATAGAATAGAGTGCAGAGGAGATGGAAATTAGGGCCATTCTGTCAGTGAGATAGTAGAAAAGGAGGCTTAAACCTCTTCCCTTCCCCTCTCCTACTACAGTTCCTGTAAATCTCCTGAACATCTAAATTCTGGGTTCCAACTTCCTCACAGTCTTTGTTTCGTACCATGTCAACCCAACGTGAAGTGTGGTCCTTCCTGGGAATTCCAAAGCAGCCCACTTACAAAGTAGCAGGAGTAAGATGAGTAGGATTGACCAAAGTGTCTTGTTTGTTTTCATTTTGGTTTTGGTTTGGGCAGGGGAAAGAGAGGAGGGGTTTCCATGGCAGAGATCTGATCAACTTCAAGTGGTAGTAGGCATTAAACCTCCATCAAATGCCCCTCAGCCACCCTCCCCACTGCAAGGGAGTCTCACCGGCTCCTTGTCTCACTTCTAGTCTGAGTCCTTCTGTCTTTTTGGATCCTTTCACTGTATCAGCTGTTTTCTCTTCTTGTCACTGATCTCAGCAAATTCATCACCTTGCCTCTTGCTCAAGGTCCAGATTCTTTCCTCTTCTGTTGTCTGAGTCAACATCCCTGCCAGTCCTAGTGATTCTCACCTACCTCAGGCACCTCATTTTCCTGCAAAAGACTGTTACACCTCCAAGTGGACTTTCTGTCCTTGATGTTAATAACAGTGATGACTCACCAAATTACATGACAGGAGACAATGTAAACAAAAGTACTTTGCGAAAGGCAAGGTGTTACACAAAATCATACATCCAACCATCCCTGCAGGCCGTGAGCCTGTGTGAAGGTGACTAGGTGCTGGGGGTGCAGAGATAAACAAGGTGCCTTCAAGGATTTCAGTCGAATGAGATGCTAGAAAACAATCACAGTAACGTAAGTGCCACAACGGTGCCACATCTCATGAGTAATAGTGGGACAAAGAAGGGACTGAGAGATTCACGTTGCTATAAATATAGTGGAGTAGGTATTTGAAGCGTACTATAGGGACAGCAAGCTCAGAGTGCTCTTCTGAGCATTTCGGAGAGGAAGAGCTTCCTATCTGACCAGGACCCTGGGTTCCTGTCAACCACTAGCTGCGTGTTCTGTGTGTCGACAGAGCCAGATCTGTGTTCAAGGCCAAAACGTTAACACCTGGGGTAGGGTATCCGACCCCTTAGAGTCTCGGTTTTCTCCTTTGTCAAATCTGTATGATAATCCCCCATAAGGTTACTGTGGAGGTTGAAAGAGATTCATTCACTTATTCATTTAACAAATAGTTATCGAGTAACTACTATGTATGGACACTGGTCTGGACAAGGGGGGTTTGCAGGGACAGACGGTGAGTAGGTTCTTGTCGACAGCTCTCAGAGCAAACATTCTGCTGGGCACATCACATCTAGCAGTGCCCAGCCCTGATCATTGGCACCTAGAAGCTATACAGCATCTTCACGTCAACTTTTTCTTTCGATTCTCTTTATTATTCACTCCCCCTGCACCTGCACAAAATTCCATTGCCTTAGAGTCAGCTAGAAGTCCTGGGAGTCTGGGAGAAGGGGCCATCTTCAGGCCCACGGGTCAGCAGGCTGCTCTGACAAACTGTCACAGCCTGGTTGGCTGAAACAGTAAACATTTGTTTCTCATAGTCCTGGAGGCTGGCAAGTCCAAGGTCAAGGTGCTGGCAGATTCGGTACATGATGAGAGCCTGCTGTACGTCCTCACATGGCAGACAGGTCAACTTGCTTGTGTTTTTTCATTTAAGGGCCCTAATCCCATTCATGCAGCTCTACTCTCATGACCTGATCATCTCCCAGGGGCCCCGTTCAAATATCATCACACTGGGGGTTAGGCTTCAACATATGAGTTTTGAGGACACAGAGAGTCCACAGCAGGAAGGCAGACTGAGGAGCAGACTAAAGGCGCTGAAACCAACAAGCAAATATCTTTCTCTTTGCTCCCTTCCGCTAAGGGCACTGGGGAGAAACTCAACTTTTTAGTGACTTCTCTTTTTTTGGTTCAGGATTTATTACCCACATGCTTCCTTTGTTTCTTCCTATAATCATGTCACTGAATACCCAGAGATAAATGTCAACTCAGCAGCCCTTTAGGAGCCCTGGTGGTGGGGAGAGTGGGGGGCTGGTATGCTCAGCAGAGGACACAAGCTGCGGGAGGGGTGCACTGAGCCATCCAATCCCCAGGTCTGGCTGAGTTCACAGCCAAGTGGTAGGGAGCAGAGCGCGTTCTTGTCTCAGGAAACCTCGCAGCCGTGGGGCTGGGTTTTTCCCTGGCTCCTTTGTCGAGACCTGGCTCTTCAGTTTTGACATTTGTTTTTTCCCTTTGGACTTTGTCTCTCATTACAAGTAAGCGTTGTGAATTTAAGCCTTGGGAAACACTTGCGTTTGGGGCACAGGGCATTGGTGGTAGATGGGCCCCTGTGATAGGCACCCACTGCCCGGACTCTTAGAGGCAAGGCTTGAGGCTTCGTGGAGTGCAGGGTACAGATGCGGTTGGGGAAGGATGCAGATAGGTCAACCACCCAGGAACGGGACTGGGTTTCTGGACTCCCAAGCTGGGCTGGCAGCACCACCCAACCCTCAGGGTCTCTGCTCACAAAGATACAACGTCAACGGCACCCCCTGGGGCTGCCCAGCACAGCTGTCAACGCTTCTTTATCTTCCCCATTCTCTCTCTTAGTCTTCCTAGTTTAAGTGGTTGGACTAGGTGACAATTTCCTTAAGAGCTAGGGTTGGATCCAAGGAACGTACTGAGGGAGCTTCATTAGGAGTTCTGCTGGGGAGACAGACGCAGGGGAGCCATGGTGTCAGAACGTCCACTGCAAGGCTGGAAGGAGGACTCTGCTCCAAGGAGCCTGGCTGGGGAAATGGGGCGAGACCTTGCTGCTGTGGTTTGAGGATGCTTTATTTACCTTTTCCCCTTTCCTCACTCCCTTCCTTGCTCCTTCCAGGGCCAGTGCTAGGGTTACAAAGACAAATAAGGACAGGAGTTTGGAGTAAGGCTTAGGTGTGTGACCCTCACCATCCCCTTGTCTGTGCCTTTTGGGTGCCCCACAGAGAGACTGGAACTCCCCAGGGACAAGTGCTGGATGTAAACCAAATCCTGCTCCAGTGATAGCTGGGCAAGCACCCCAGACCCCCTTCCTTGTATGCTGCCCCCGATCCTTGCTATTATAGGGCTTTCTGGGGTACAAGACTGAGACCTGGAAGCCTAAGCAGGCTTCCTATGGCCTCCACCCAAAGCCAAGGTGCATCTGTAAACGCAGCCCATTTGTTTATCTACCCAGTGGCAGATATGCTGAAACTGGAACAGAGTGGATGAGGTGGGTTAGGCTCAGCCTCCTGTGCAGGAGGCATGCTCTGCATGAATACAGTCTTTGAGCAGGCACCGTGACCCTGCCCACAGGACATTAAGGCCCGGGGAACGTCTTGTCCCCCTAGTATCACAAGCTGGGAGTGGACCTTGACTTCTTTCTTTCAGTCCCATACCCAACTAGTCACCAAGTCCTATCAATTCTGCTTCTAAAACACCTTTCAGATCCGTCTGCTTCTCTGCATCCCCTCTGCCACCTTCCTGGTCCAACACTGTAACCCCACTTCCAGTACAGCAACTACTTCTTTCTACTTCTCCCCACATCCCCTCCACCCTACCCATCAGCCATGCATCCATGGTCCATATTACTGCCGGGGAAATACCTGGTTATGTATTCCCCTATTGAAACTTTTCAATGTCATCCTTTCGCCCTTGGAAAAAGCTTTTTAAATGTTTCTGATCACTCTGAAAATCCCTACTCATACTTCTGATCTCATCTTTTGCCTGGCTACTCCAGACATGATGAACTGCCTTCCTTGTCTCCAGATGTCTCCAGATGAACCATGCTCTTTTTTGCCTTTCCTCATGCTGTTCCCTCTGTCAAGGAACTTTCACCCGACCCCCACCCTTTTTCAACTCCTATGTAATCGTCATGTTCTTTGCTCAGCTTTTTCTAGGAAGCCCTCCTTCCTTTGTCTGGATTGGTGGTCCTCTCACATGTCTCTAGCCATCTATCCCTTCCTGGGCATGTATTGAAATTCTCCCTGGCTACCAGTGCAACAGGCGCCTCTTGGCTTCTGCAAGGCAAAGCACATGGGGTCTCCCCTCCATTCCACACCATGTGGATTCACTTCGTCTGTTTAGGAGTTTGCCTGAAGCAAAAGAAAAGGGACATTGGACATCATATGGGATGATGTCCACAATAGCAATCATTTCTTTTAATACAGAGACATTCCGTGCATTACTGGTTGTTTTACTGGCTCTCAACAAAATCAAGGGTGAAATGAGATGTCAGCTCTTCAAGGACTGCTTTTTAGGTTATGTCTGAAAACTCCCAAATGGAACAGCATTTCACCTCCTCTCTTTCTTTGTTATGGTGGAAACTTTAGAGAAATCTTGGTAACTTTTTTTTCTGTCTCCAGAGCATAAGTAGTTCAGCCAGACTTTCGATAACAGTTATACATCAGATGATTCACTGTGGAGCTGCACGGGGGAGTCTGAAACGTTGTTGTTGATTAGGAGAGAAACTCTACACTCTGGATAGCAAGAGGCTTTTCTTCTGCAACCAGCACTTCCCAAGCATCTATCCTGTGCCTGGCTCTGCTGGGTGCTGGGGTTCAAGATGACTTAACCCATCTCTGCCCTTGAAAATCTCACCAGTTCCTACATTCTATCAGAATGGTACAAAGTTGAAAGAAGGGAGAGCCCAGAGATAGACCAAATACAGCGAAATGGGCAAGAATGGTGGAGTCCCATTTACACAGACAGACCTTGAATGACAGCGTATAATTGCCTTGGTTAGTGTCCCCCAGGCAGGGACAATGCCAAGTGTCAACGTGGCAATGGGAAGCTTTAGGTTCCCCATGATCCTCATCAGCACCCCCATATTTGTATGATCACCTCTTCCTTAATGTTTCATGAAGTGTTATGTAATACCCTCGCGTCCCCCTACCTCCCAGCCTCAGGTTGTCTCCCAAGCACAATGTTAGACACTCTTCAGCGAACGCTTCTCCTTCCTATTCCTTGCTAATCCACAAGGTGCCAATGGTTGGCTCTTAGTTGGAAACTGAAGGACACTGGGCTTGTCAGAGACCTAGGCACAGATGGATGCAGATGCCTGAGCTCGTGTAGACATGAGCACACTTCTACGTGTACGCAAGCACACACAGCCACGTACCCTGTGCCACCATGTTGTCGTCCAGTTCCCTTACGTCGTTGGATGGGAACGTCTGCAAACCCTCCAGGGACTGATCAGGCTCCTGGGTAAGAGCCTTCCATCTCCTGAGTGCTTGGCAGGCTTTTGCAAAGCTGACCCAACAAGGCCCTGGCCTGAGACAGCGAGACAATGAGGATCTCAGCGTTATTTATGACAGCCTATTTTGTTCTGTGAGTGACCTTGTATTGTAAGTATCCTGTGTCTGAGGGAGGAGTCTGTGCTAAGACGATGGGAAGATTCGTGGGTGTGGAGTGATGGAGGGGAGGCTGTGCATGAGGAGGGCCGAGGAGTGAGGGGATGGGTGCTCATCTTGAGGCCATTTGTAGTATTGGGACATCTCAGAATAAACCAATGGAGACAGAAATCCTAAATTTATCCACAAACATTTACCTCAGAAACAAGAAAACGATGATATTCATAATAACAGCTATCATTTTTGCCAGCTGGGGTTTCGAGGGGGCACACCCAGTGGCTCCTCTTCCCCTTCTGATTCTGAACCAAGACAAAGTCGTGAGGTGGATGGGGCCGAATGGTCACCTTTATGGCTGGAGCAACTTGGAGGGAGAGCCCAGGTGGGCTTACTGCCTCCCCAAACCCAGACTGGACTTCAGAGGAACCAACCTGAGAGCACATTGGAGTCTGCAGAGGAGCACACTTCGCTAGGTGGAGGACACAGAAGAGAGCCCCCTCCTGGGGGAGGTCTTTGCTAGATTAGTGTCACACATCCAAGAAACAGACAATGGGCTCTTGTTCGCGCACCAGGAAACTCACTGTCTCCCCAGGCAGTGGTGAGAGGTGGGACCGGAGGCCAGGGCTGCTAAGGGGAAACCCCACTCATCACAGTGAACACCTAGAGTGGGGAAGACTTCTCTCCCCTCATTGCCCCATGCTTTTGTCATAGTCCACCCATAGTCAGTGTGGGCTGTGGCTGTGTCCTCATGGGAGAGGAGTCCTTTGTCAGGACTGCTCTGTCTCCCTGCAAGAGGCTGCCCTTCCCATACACTCTCTGCTCCTCTGGGGTTTTCCTTGGGCTGCTGGCGGGCAGGGTAAACTCGGCCCTCAGAAGCTTCTGAAATGAAGCAAATCACACTTAACTAAATCCACTCCATGGGCATTCTGTTCAAGGCTGAAAAGTTTTGCCCTTTCCTACTTCTCTTTCCAATTACGTCAAGTACCATTGACTAATACAGCTCCCAAGATGTTCTTGCCCGGTGGAGAATCAAGTGATGAGGGGGATCTGTCGGGACAGAGCTTTGAGGTGGGGGAGAGCTGGTGCCGGGCGGGGCCTGTTGAAGGGACGCCAGTGGCTTCCAGGGAGGAGCTGCTGTTGAGGACGTGGGGCCTGTGAACTCCACTGAAAACAGGAGTGAGGTGATGCATGAGGGCAAAGCCCCTCTTTCTCTTCTATCTTTCTCCTTCCCTACCCCTCACCCTCTCTCTTCCTCACCCTTCCTGAATTAACAACCCCACCAGGACATCCTGAGGAAAACAGCCAAGTCAGAAGTCACCCCACCTCTCTGACAGCCCGGCCCAGCCCTACAAGCCCATATCTAATGGGCAGCTACTCCCACATGTCACCAGGGCCACCGAGAGACTTCCTGTTCATTCCACTGTCAGACACAAGTAGTTAGCCCTTTTTGGCAAAGGATCTTGACAGTTGCCTTGGGGAGGAAAACGGCATGGAGGGTTAGTGGAAAGAATGTGGCTTTTGGAGGCAGGCGGACCTGGGCTCTCCTCCAGCTTGGACCCTTGATACCTGCGTAACCCTGGGCAAGCCACTTACCCTCTTTGATTTCCAGTTTCCTCATCTGCAAAATCAACAGTGCAAAGATGATCACGGTGACCCTACAGAACTGTTTTGAAAGGTAAATGATTCAATGCATGAAGTGTGCCTATAGGACGCATGATAGATAGGGTTTTTTTTTTTTTTTTTAATATTTTGGGAAGATCCCATTGCAGGCTAATCACTGAGTTTTATGGGTCTCTTCCTCCCAAAAAATATCAGGCCTATTTGAAGACTCTGAAATGACACAAATCAGGCAGCATTTGCTCTGCCGTAAGGAAGTTCTTCTTAAGTGGTCTTCAGGAGGCTTTCTAATGAATTGAACTTTCCTTTGCTCCAAGTCTGTGACTGTTTTCTTCTTAGTGGTAGCTTCTTACGGTCATTTTCTGAAAACTGTCTCACAGCATCATTTCAGCCATTCCTTTACTACAAACTGCCCTGGTTTGTAATGCATTTCTATTGTATTGAGTTGCCCATATATGGCCATGGGTCTTATAGTGTGGACAGAAGTGCAGAGGACTCAGGAGCCCGGCTGGCCCATGTAAGGCCTTTGTTAAGGACCTACCCTGTGGATGACTCAAAGCCCCTTTGTCCTTCCATATTTTGGAGTTGGATGGAGCCCAAACTAAAGCAATCTACCCATAAATCCTTCTCCGAGGCCAAGTGTATTAGGGAGAATGTTTCAGTATGTCCTGTGGATGTTTCCCTGAGGCCATCACTCAGGGTTATTAGATGCAAGCAACAGATTTCCACAGACAGTGCATATTGAGAAGCTATTGAGTAGCTTCCAAGATTGATGGACGACCAGAGAACCAAGCTTAGGAAATGTGTGTATTCCAGGGATGTTAGGCCACAACTGAAATCCTTTGTCAGCGTCCGGCCACTACGTCACCACTGTTCTCATTCCCCAAATTGGGTGAATGGACTAGAAGCTCAGGAAGGAGATTTCTTCCCAGGAAAGAAAGAGGAGAAAAGGAAGCCCAGTCCTTGAAATCTGAGAATGATGACTATTCTGTAAGAGCATGCTGCGATATCAAAGGAAGATCCTAATGAAAATCACAACCAATCTTCCTAACAGGCCCGCGAGCTACTGTCCCGAATGGGTTTCATTTTGTGGATGAGGAGCCTGAAGCTGAAAGAAGTCAAATAATCTGCCCAGAGACACCCAGCCGGTATATTTAGGGCTTGAGATTCAACCCAGGAATATCATTTTGGATTCTTGGTTGGAAACATCAGAATCCAACATTGGCTAGTTTAAACAAGGAGTTCACTTCATAAAAGATGCTGATTGCCCCTAAAGAAGCAGGTGTGGGGCAGTGTTCCAAATTCAGCAGCTTATACCGCACACTGGCTACAAGGTTGCTCATGCTAGAGCCTCTCCCACATCTGCCTCTGGGGGCTGGATGCAACTGCCACTACGCTCATTTAAACAGGTTCCTCCTGGTGCCATCTTCCTTGCATCAGAAAATTTACAGAGGCTTCTGATAGTCTGAACCCAGGTTGAATGCCTGCAACTTAGCTGTAAAGGAGTTCAAAAAAGTGAAAACACGGCTTCTACAGAGGGAAGAAATTTCTTCCTCCCATCAAGATGAGGCATTTCCCCAACAGGAAGCTATTCTAAAATGCTGAGGGTGCAGACTTTGCTTGTTCTTAGCTAAATCCCCAATGCCTAGAACAGTGCTTAGCACCTAGCAGATGTTGTGGACTGAATTTGTGTCGTCCCCAAAATTCATATGTTGAAACTCAAACCCCCAAATGTGATGGCATTTTGAAAGGACCTTTGGGAGGTAAGTAGGTTTAGCTGAAGTCAAGAGGATGGGGCACCCATGATGGCATCAGTGCTTATATAAGAGGAAGAGACACAAGGGCTCTCTTTCTCCACCATGTACACACAGATAGAAGACAGCCATCTGCAAACCAAGAAGGGGGCTCTCACCAAGAACCAGATCAGATGGCACCTTGATCTTGGAATTTCCAGCTTCCAGAACTATGAGAAATAAATGTTTAAGTCACCCAGTCTATGATATTTTGTTCCAAGATCTCAAGCAGATTAAGGCAATAGGTGTGTAATAAGTATTAACTGATTGACCAGTTGATTCTGTCTGACTTTAAAGTCCATGCTCTCAGTCTCTACCTGCTACCCCTCTATAGATGGTCCTTGACAAGTTCTAGTAGAAAAGATGTAATTGCACATTAGTGAAATTACGTAAAATTTCTATCCTGTATAAAACTATCTTCATGTATGTATCTTATTCATTCAATAAAATGCTGTTGTGGTTTATGACTATGAGCTCTGAGAGGGAAGGACCATATCCACCTTGTTCACCATTGTATCACCCATTTTTCATGCAGTGCTGCAGAATGTGCAATTGTGAAATAAATGAGTGGATTGATGGATGAATGAATGACTTTAAGAGGTAAAGCTGTCAGGACTTGGGATGAATGGACCTGCTAGGTGGGGAGAGGTAGTATCAAAGATGGATTCCAGTCTTCTGGCTTGAACACCTGGGTTGGATGGTTCCTACCATTTCCTGAGATAAGGAGCATGGGAGGATGAACAGGCTCTGGAGGGATGGCCAGGAGTTTAGTTTGGGGCTTGCTGAGCTGGTACGTCTGTGGGACATGAAAGTGGGGATGCCGCGTGGGCTGCTGGATGTGTGGGTCTGGAGCTTTGAAGCTATGTCTGGAATGGAGACATAAATTTGGGAGTTGTCAGCATTTAGCTAGTAACTGAAGTTACAGGCATAGACGTGAAAGTATATGCTAACACAACATATAAAACCATATATGACTACAAATATTTTAGTAGGAAATTATGTTCATGTGCAACCATACATGGCAGAATTCAGTTATTGGTAATATTCAGGAATGAAGATACAATATCAGCCTGAGAAATTACTGATCAATGTTCAGTGGACACCAAAATGGCAGAAACCATACTTTGGAGGTTGGTCTAGTTTAATTCAAAGTTGGTCTGTCTGCAAGGGCAGTATAAACACAGATCAGTGATGTGCCCACATGTCAGAGCCCCTTCTGCTAAGCTACTGGACACAGAATGTTAGAGATCTCGGGTAGATGTCAGGCATGGCTTAGGTGTTTTCTTCATGTCAAGCCTGAGACCAGTCTGGGGACGGAGTAACAAAGGCAGGTGGGAACGACAGGCTGAGGAGGGCTGGGGGCTGGCAGAAGAGCTCTACAGAGACTGAGCCTTAGGAATAGGAGACTGTGGCCAAAGGGAACACCTCATACCCTTCTCCTCTCTCTGAAAGATATTTTCAAGGGACAAAGCAATCAAGAGATTAACATTGAACTTTCCCAGGCTCCCAGCCTGGGAATTGGCAGAGGGCACCTGTGTTACAAGTCCTTTCACTCTACAGTTCACTGATTACAGGCCACCCATCCATCACTGTGATGGAAAGCAAGAGTTGTGGATTCAGATACAGAGTTCAGACCCCACCCCTGCCACTAACTTGCTGGGCTGCCTTAGTAAGGTACTTATTCTCTCTCCAAACTTCAGTTTCCTCACATTGCTGAAAGGACAATGGTGCTACAGTTGACCTTTCCTTGAATAACGAGGGGGTTGGGGTGCAATTGAAAATCCATGTACAACTTTACAGTAACCCTTCATATAGCATCTGTGATTCAATCAACCATGGATAGTATAGGACTGTAGTACATCATTAGTGAAAAAAATCCACCTGTGGACCTGTGCAGTTCAAAGCCCTGTTGCTCAAGGGTGTTTTGGATGTAGTGAAGACCTAAACAAGGCCTTATTGATGACAAATTTGAATTCCCACTCTGCCACCCTGTTAGATGGGGAGGTGATGGCATCTGATTTAGCATTTAAAAAGATATTCCTGATACCATATGGGAAGTCAGAGTGGACACTAGAGGACCAGATAAGTGGCAGCTGCACTAGTGCAAGCATGGAATGATGGTGGTTTGCATCAGGGCAATAGTGAGGTGGGGGTGATGGACTTCCAGGTTGTCATAAAGATTAGTGTTTAGTAGGAGCTTAATAAATCATATGGTTAAGGTTATTACTTTCATTCTTAACACTAGTAATTGCAGAAATATATTTGGAGAAATGGCAAAACATGCACATTTGAGATACTTATTATGTCTTTAATAAACTCCTTTGTAGTGCTTACTACGTCCCTGGCCCTGTACTAAGCACTTTGCACACATCAGCATATGTAATACTCCTAACACTTCTGGCATCCCCATTTTACAGAAGAGGGAACTGAGACTCAGAAATGTCACACAGCTAGTAAGTGGTAGAGCAGGGTTTCAGCCCTGTGAAGTCTGGATTAATATTAAATTTGGAAAGAAAAGATGATTCTTAGAATTAGTTTGGGACCAACTCTGTTTTTATGCCTCCAGCAGTAAATGGCTCGAAATCTCTTGCCTGGGGATTGAACAAAACTCCTTTACAGACTTCAGCTGCCTCCCTGCTACACTCTAGCGCCATTCAAACACATCCATTTTGATAACGGTTATATGAACATTTGAACTAGTGGGCATTTGGGTTGAAAGTCTCTTGGAAAACTTGTTCTCTGGGGTGTGCGCTTTCACCTCCAATCAAAAATAATAATGAAAAAAAAATAGAAGACTTAAATCACCTGACTGTTCAACTGCCAAGAGCCCAATTAGTCAGAGCAGACCTTACAATAATACCGAATCAGGGAGGAAGTCTGATAAGAAAACACTGCCTAAGATGGTTTTTAATTGGCAGGGAGAAGAGCTGGAGAACAATAGCTTGATGGTGCCAGTTCCCTTCACCTTTCTCACTAAATCAATGTCTTTTCCCATCCGGAATGTGTTCCCTCCTCTTGACCCACCCGTTTATATAATTACCTTTGGGACTTCACTGAAAATTTAGCTCCTGCTAAATACCTTTCCCACCTAGCATCAGTTTGCTTGGATTTGATGGATTGAATCATTAATTCCTCACTACATGAGAGCCTTCGGGTATTAGATACTCAGCCAGTTGCTAAGAACCCAGTGGTGAGCTGGGCACCATTCCTGCTCTCTGAGTCCAGAACTTTTTGTGATGATGGAAACATCCTATGTTTGTGTTCTCCAACCTAGTAGCCGTTAGCTATGTGTGGCTACTGAGTGCTTGAAAAGTGCCAAGTGCAACTAGAGACATGAGTTTTAAAATATTATTTAATTTTGATTAGTTTCAACGTAAATAGCACATGTGAGAGCACATGTCTAAAGTGAATGACTGATCAAGGGTTGCAGCAAAGCCTCCAGGTGCTGGGACAGCAACCTCTAAGAGGTGGAGAGGAAGAGCCACCATGGGGCTGGGCAGCTCTCCTGGGCAGAGTCCGGGTCGTTTAGGGGAGCAGTTATGCAGAGCCTCTGGGTCAGCTACCTGGGCTCAAATTCAGGCTTTTTCCATCAGTTATCTCCATAATTACAGGCAATCTACTAAGATTTTGCTTTACAAATGAGGAATCTGAGGCTGAACTAGAGCAGAGGTGAGTGAAGCTGGAAAAAAAAAAAAAGCAGACTGAAGATCTGGCCAGTGTGTCCAGGCGTCCTCTCCTGAGCAAGTACGACAAGGTGCAGGCACCATTTCCCTTACAGGACTACTCCTGCTGGGGAATCACATTCCATTTATGCTTCTTGCGTGGGTCACTCCTCTTACTCACATGCTCATGCCAAAATAAGATCAATTTTCTCATCTGATTACAAGACATTCTTGCTCATTATCAAAGGAAGTACAGAAATCATAGAAAATTATAAAATCACAAATCCCTTCACCCAGGTTTTCAGGAATTGCATATGCAAATATTCCTACAAAGAGATACACAAGTTTACATAAGTGGGGATATCTGTATATTATGCTTTTTAAGTTGCTGCTTCACTTTGCTGTGAATATTTTAGTGTTAATATAGAACATCACAAACACATTAATGCCTACGTACCATTACCACTATCCCATTGTGATGGACATTGAGTATTTTCAATTTCTCCCCAATCTATGATGATCAGACATTTTTATGTGCTTGTGTGATGATCCTCACAAGTTCAAAAATTTAAAATTTTGTTATGTAATGAGGATAATGTTGACTCTGTACAGCATGTTGGGTAGTAAACATTTTAACAATGTTAAATCTAATCCACGAACAAAGGATGTCTTTCCACTTGCGTCTTAAATTTTCAATGTTTTGTAGTTTTCAGTGTCTAAGAGTTTCACGTCTTTAACTGAGTTTATTCCTGGTATTATATTCTTTTTGATGCTATTGTAAATGAAATTGTTCTCAATTTTCTCTTCAGATAGCTTATTGTTAGTGTATAGAAACAATTTTTATGTTGATTTTGTATCCTGTAACTTTACTGAATTTATTAGTTCTAAGAGTTTTTGTGGCATACTTCGGGTATTTTCTATGTGTAAGGCCGTATCATCTACAAACAGATAACTTCACTTCTTTCTGATTTGTATGATTTTTATCTTTTTCTTATCTAATTTCTCCAGATAGGGCCTCCAGTAATGTGTTGAAAAGAACTGGCAAGAGTGGGCATCTTTGTCTTGTTTTTGATCTAAGAGGAAAAAACTGCTTTTTGCCATTGAGTATGACGTTAGCTGTGAACTTTTCATGTATGCTTCTTTTCATAGTGATGACAAAGTTCTGCAGTGTCCACTTACTACTTTTATGTGAGTCAGAAGTGTGTACTCAGCCTGACTTCCAATAGCTCTGAAACCTTCAGGCTAAAAGCAGGGACAAACTGCTCTCATAGACCTGCCACCAGTTATTCTCCCTGGAAGGGGAGAAGCAGAATTCATCTTTGGAGTAAGGCTGGTCTTTTTGTGAAAAAACAAAATATTAGAGTACACAGAGTTCAAGTTAAAATCCTCACCTGGAGTGGAGAAGTTTGAGACCGAGTAGCTCAACAGAATAGCTAAATTACTCTGCATAACAATGGAGAATAATATAGCACGTTGCAACTCTGGAAAGGATTATATGTCTGAGGGAAGCTGGGGCCTGGATTTTGGGACGTTGGTAGTGGTGGGAGGTAGGATGGCCCTCCACATGGAGGAGGCGGAGAGGCTCTCCAGTGTAGAGTGGGTGCTGGAAGGAGGGCACGGTTGATGGACCCCAGGAGCAAGGATATCTGACATCCACTTTTAAATGCCCTCTTCTCTCACTGCATGTGAATTAGCGAGCTTTAATTGTCAGCCACAAGCCTCAACACTAAGTGAAGAAAAACATTCTAGAAAAATGTTGGGAAGCTCCTAGGATTGGAGGAATAAAGAGACATGAAGCAGAAAAGCAGAAACAAGCACATTCCCTGAAATACAGAAGCAGACGTTTATGCTCTTTCTCTTTGGGATGGGCTCATCACGTGACCCAGTGCCCAAATTCCCAGCCTGTCTCTGTCCAAGCTTCAAATCCCAGGTAGGATTAAAGTGAACCTACCCCAGCTTGGTAAGGTATTTCTTCTCCTGGATCAATTGGCTGTGCTGGGGACAGGGAGTGTCGTAGATTTGGTGGCTGGGGCATTGTCAAAACACTGGCAGCTGCTTCAACGTGGCTTCCCTACAGCAAATCATCAGAAATACGGTTTAAAAAGTACTTTCCCCCAGTGTAAAAAAATAAGGAAAGAGCAAATGCTTACTGACAGGGACTCTCCAAACCTTCAAAATTATATTATTTAACTTCTTTAAGTTGGCTCTCACAGAATGAAAATGATTTTTTAAAAAACTTAAGTTCACTCAACTTTTACAGACAAGAGTGCAGGCATGTACTTTGTTTTCTGTTAAGACACCTGTTGTATCTATTGTCATTTCAGCCTAATTAATTAAATGATGTATATGCCTACTCCACGCAAAACAGGATATGGTTCTGGATATACTTTAAACTCAAAGCTACTATTTTTACATTATTCAGGACTTTTTTGGATAGGAGTACAGAATGTGAGATTTGGCTTAAGCCAAAATCATGGTTTGTTGACTCACATAAGTGCAGAGGTGGTTGGATTCAGGCACAGCTGGATCCAGGAACTTAGACAATATTATTGGGGATCTATTTTTTCCTTCATTTCTTCTTGATTTGTGTGTTAGCTTCTTTTGTGGATACTGTCTAATAGATGGAGAAGATTGCCATTAAGAGACTCTCATATACAGCCTTCTACCATAGGACCCTAGTGGGTAAAAGAACAGCTTCTATGTTTCAACATGCATATATAAACAAATGGAAAAAACTAAAGGAAATATCTGGATTGGGCCTCCTTCCTGTTCCCGACCAATCACTGTTGCAGGAGGGTGCAACAACGGGCCCAGCCTGGGCCACCCGCCCACTTCTGCAGCGGTGAAAGTTTCAGGGGTGGGTACCATGGATCACAGTGACTCCCAGCCCACCAGTACCACATGCAGTGGAAGGAGTGCCATTCCCCAGTGGAGTGTGGTTCTGGGAAGTCAAAATCAGCAGGTTTTCACTTCACTATATTCATAACTCCTGATTTATAGATTTGGGAGGGATCTTAGAAATCACTTGTCTGACACCTTGACTTTAAAAACAAGGAAACAGACCAACAGAATTGAAGAGACTCTACTCAGTCATTCATTCGTTCAACCATGCTATGCTTTGCAGATATAACTGTGGCCAATTCTAGTCCCTACCTCCAAGAAACATTTTGTCCAGCAGGAAAGAGACAAGCAAAACATCTATTACAATGCAGCACAGTAGATGTTACTGAGAAAAAGAATGGGTCTGTTTTGGGAGCACATATGAGGGGCCACTAACCCAGTCTGAGGGACCCTCTATGAGGAAGAAATGGCAAAGACCAAAAGAATGGGTATGTTAGGGTAGTTGTCAGAGGAGGACATAGAAGAGGCCTTAACTACTGTGGCCCAGAATGGTATGAATGCTTAAGCTCACATTCCAGTGGTGAGATCTAGTCACATGGCCACCTGGATGCAGGGGACTTAAAAATATAGTTGCTGACCTGGTAGCCACAGCCCAGTGATAACACTACGGAAGGTGCTGTCCCTGACTCAGTAAGTTGGCCAAGCAGTGACAGAGAAAAGGCTTGGTGTTCTAAGCTCAAGGACGTAGCTAGATACATTTTTAAAGGACCCAGAGGTGACGAAAATTGGGTCCAATTGGAGCAAAGCTGTCAGATTTAGCAAATAAAAACAGACATCTTCCAGTCAAATTTGAATGTCAGATAAGAAACTTCAGATAAACACATCAGATAACATCCCAAATATTCCATAGCATGTATTTATACTAAAAATTACTCATTGTTGCTCTGAAATTTACATTTAACCCAGCATTGTGTATTTTATCTGACAATCCTGCATTTGTGGAAAGAGATTATTCAGAATGACTGGAGTATATAGCATTTGGGTGGGTGGGAATTTTGAAGCTGGGGACGAAGGCATAGGCCAGGTTTGTGAGGGTCCCTGTGAGCCATGTTACAAGTTTACTCTTATAGCAGAGTCATTACAGGGTTTAAAATGAAGGAGAGGGAGTGACACAGGCTTCGATCTGCATTTTAGGAAATTCCAGGGGTGGCGAAGAATATGTATTACAAGGTGACAGAGCGGGGTGACCGGAGACAAGGAGACAGTGGAAAAAGCAGGACCAAACCCAAATTTCCAAGTCTGAATCCATCACAGTTCATGATTTCTGCAGGTTGTTGGCAGTTTAGAATAGTGGAAATGTCACCGAGCAGGACCCTAAGGAGACTTCCCAGGCCAGAACTGCTCCCCCTCCCACTGCCTGCCTCTTGTTTGTAGTAAAACTTTAGCGCCCTAGGCTTTCCCTGAGTTCCAAAGCATCAGTTTCATCAGCAAAGTCAGAAAATGCAGAAACAAAGGAAGAGTCAAGCTAGACAAAGTGATTATAGTTTAGTCATTGGACAAATCAAGGACCTTTAGTTCCTCCCTCAAGAACTATAGATAATTTTCTGAGTCATGTCCTTTAAGCCGTTTTGCAGACACTGAAACCCCCACCAGACGGAAGAAGTTAACTATATGCTACCCTCAAGCACGTAGACTGCAGACTGGCTGGAACTGGAAGGCTGATGATGTTGACTCTGAGGACCTCACCACTGACCGATCAGAAGAATGTCCATGAGCTGATCATGCACCCCACAATCCCCTGTCACTGTGTCTTTAAAAACCTTTCCCTGAAAGCCATCGGGGAGTTTGGATTTTTTAAGCACTAGCTGCCTGTGCTCCTTGCTTGGTGCCCTGCAATAAACGCTGCACTTTCCTTCATCACAACCCAGTGAGTGGGCAAGCGGACCCAAGTTTGCTTTGGAAACAGAAAGAGCATGGTTGGGAGACGCGGGGTCCAATTCTGAACATCTGAGTAGTCACTAGAGCTTTCTAGGCCCAACTGTCCCCATCTCTCAGTTCCTCCGGAATTCTAGGATTCCACCTGCTCTGCAGAATGAGTCTCCAACTCTGCATTCTGGTTTCTTCCATACTCCCCTACCCTGAAAGTTTGAGGGCCTCACAGACACCAGACCCTTGCCTGGCTCTGGCACTCAGCTTATACAATTGTCAGAATCTTCCCCATGGTTTTCTTCCATCAACAGTTTGGTGCTATCAGCTCCAGCTGCCCCTGGCAAATCCATCACATTAAGCCGCAAGAAGTCACACCTGTCAGGCCCTGGCTGTTTATCTCAATAATTTCCCCACATAAAGCACAAACAGTGGACTATTTATTTTCCTTCCTGACACACATGAGGCTGTTAAAAGTCTGAGCGTGCTGGCAGTTTACACGAAGCTAACCTTAATTGCATCCTAGCACACCATAAAAGGATGATCAGGCCTCATTAGCCAGGGACCAATTTTACATTTTTCTCCTCTGACCAAAACTGTTTAAAAATGTGGGGTACTATCTCCTCTCAGGCAGACATAAATTTCAGGGCTGTCAAAATGCCCTTGCTGAATTCCAACTTCTCATGCTTGAAAGTGTTCGGTGTGTCAGCCTGGGCTACAGAAAAGTGCTTTATCTTTTTCGGTTTCCCCCTCCAAAATGAATGAAAATCTCTCTGGTATTTATAGCACGACTGCAGTTAATGAAAAGGACAGGATTCTGATCAAAATTTTTTTTCCTGATTTAGGGGTTAATCAGAAATACTTTCAGCCATCCTTGTGGGAAATTTTCCTGGCCCTCCTACTATCTATGGGGCACCGACGCCGTGGCAGACAGAGAACACACTGATTACCAGTCTAAGACCCACAGCTGCAGCTCAAATGCCTACCACCTCAATACGCCTCCCTACTAGCAGGACAGAATCCCAGGGTCACTCTGCAATCTCTCTTCTGCCCCCCCTTTTTTTGTTGGCCAGTGCCTGCTCAGCTGTTAGGAAAATTCTCCTTTTCTCTAGTTACTGCCACCATCTTGGTGTCAAGGTTTACTTCCGGCTGCTCCCAGAAAAGAGCTGGGTTCTTTCTGCAGAGTCAGAGAGAAGGACCTCCTCCCCAACCCCACAGGTCACTTTGCAGCTGGGCCCTCAAAACAGCTCTTCTTGTGCCCAGCGTCTCGCTAAGTCCCAGAAGCTTCCACTGCCCTCTCTTCTCTCCACCAGACTAAGGGAGTGGGACTATGAAGGAAGTTTTCCAGCTTCTCCAGGTGCCTGTCTTGTTCCCCTCTTTACTTCCCACAAGCTTTTCCTTCCTTCTGTTTGTATAAAACTCAACATTAAAACTTTAAGTCTTTTAGGTATCGACTAAAGTTTCTACCTACACGAATGCTAAGTGACTGCCAACACACACGCTGCTAGTTGTGGCTCTAAATGTTTCTAACAACTCATTTTGTCTTCACAAGAGGCAGGTTTGATTGTTCTATTTATAGATTAAGAGCCCTCAGGTGGGAAGAGGTAAGTTGTGGTACTGTGTTTGTGCCGATAAACCCCATGCGGCCCTGAGTCTCAGACAGTGGAGGGTGTGTACACGTGGAGTTTTCTCTATGCTAATAAAGCGCAGTCTGCAGGTCAGACCAAAATTCTTTGAGATGGGTAGTACCATCCCCATGTTACTGATGAAATAACTGAACCACAGAAGTTTAAGCAGCCCAAAGCCAACTAGCTGTACTAGGTACCGGGAACTGGGCCAGGCATTCCTCCCTTAAAAAGCTGAGCTCTTTGCGTTGCAACCCCACCCTCTTTCTAGAAGCATTCTTCTATGTTGCTACTGTAACAACTGGATGAGATTTAATTCACCGATTCCTTCACTGAGAAGATAAGGCTCTGCAAATTTGCGGGTGCGGAGGGAGAGATGCTAAGACTTGCAGCTAAAGGACTGGCTGGGGGCCCTCACTCTTTTTACCCTATTTGCTGTCACTCTGGGCAACTGCCTTCAGCATTCTAGTTCTCGTTTGTCAAACGGACATTCATTTCCCAGAAAGAGAGAGACAGAGGGAGAGTTGCATAGTATTAGGAAAGTAGGTTCAGAAGCCCAACTTTGTGGCCTTCAGTCTTCGCTCAGCACTTGAGAAAAGCTAGTCCGCCATGACCCCCGGGTCACTGAACATCTGCAAGCCAAGGTTCTTGGTGAAAGGAGGACAGCAGGTTCTCGCCTCAAAGGCTTAGGGTGAGAGCAGTGAGAAGATATCAGAGGTCAAGCCCCCATCCCCCCGTGCTGGGCACAGAACCCTCGGTGGACAAAGGGCAGCTATTTTGATGAACCCAAACTCTATTCCCCGGCTTCTGTTACACGTTAGGTTCTGCATGTAAAACCCGCCAAGACCAATGAGGACCCAAGTCCGTCCTATCGGCCTCTCAAGAGAGCTAAAAAAATAAAAAGACCTCCTCGCCCAGACCAAAAACGAACAGAGAGCATATTTTCTGCAGCGTGGAGCTGCAGGAGTGCGTTTCTGAACCAGGAATGTCTGCCCCAAGCACAGCAAGCCTTAACCCTGGGACCCCGAGCTTTGCAGCAGGGAAAGGGCGGCTTGTGGTTCCCGCAGCCCAGCCAGAGGACGGGAGAACAGACCTCCGCCCCGCCTCTGGGAAGGCGGCAGGCTATTAAGGGGGGGTATTTATGGAATAAGACAGGCATAGGGCGTGTGGGCAAAGGTGACTGGAAATGAGAAAAGATGAGGAAATCACTGTTCTGCGCAGGTGCAACTAAGCTTCGGCCGCCTTCCTGGGAGGCAAGGTCACGCTCTTGGGGTGGAGCGTGGGGCCCTTCGACGTCAAAAAGGTCACGAATCAGACGCATGCGCATGCTCAGTCGGAGGGTGGGTGGTCTCAACTAGTCTTAACCGACTGGAGCAGGAACGGGACACAGCTGATTCCAGGTTTCTGTAAACCTATTCAGGCAAACATCTTGTTTAGGCTACCTGAGGCTTGGGGTGGGCGTGCTGGTTTTTGTGAAAACAAAGCGGGCTTAATCACTGAAGGCTGGTTACAAGTTTAATGGGTTTAACTGCCGATTGCCTCAGTTTCAGGTGTGGCTCAGTGTTTTTGCTGGTTTACAGAACTGTGGGTTAAATGCAGATGTGGAGTGAAGTGGCCTGAGAGTGTTAGAAGGAGCCCTGGAGGGCTTGGCCAGTAAGAAATCATGACCTTGTACAAGTCACTTCTTTTCCAGTGCTGCAGTTTCTTGCCTCTGAGATGAGCGGGTTCTACAGGGGCAATTGCTGGAGTCCCATTCACCTGTAAGCTCTCTGATTCTATGTTGGACCTTCAGCTCAGTAGAGTCTTTGAGCCCCTGGAAGTTGTTTTGGATAAATCTCCACCACGACTTGTTACATTTTAAAGAATTTGCCCTTTCTCCATGTAAAGGATGGCCCCAGCACTGCCAGAGATTTTATTTATTTTTTTTTCCTGAGAGAGATGTGTTCATTAATCCTTTTTTTGTTATTCTCATTCTTGTCTTTCAGGCAATTAAGGAAGTCCCAATACCCCCGAGGGCTCCTGAGTTTAAGAAGCTTGTCCCGCTGCCTGCAGTCTGTGAAGAAGCTGCCCATGGGTCTCAGAACTCATCCTGGGTGAGTTTGCACCAGCGCATGCATAACCTCAAACTGCTGCTTGGGCACCCTTTTGGCTCTGACTCTCGGATCTTAACTGGCTGATCATGGTCCCAGGTGAGCCTAGAAAAGGTGCAGATGCCTGGCTCAGAGAGGATCTTAACCAGAGGAATAGGTGTTCCAGGATTCCTGGGTGTGCTCCTTTCTCATTTTTCCTCTCTCACTTTCTGCCTTTCCATCTCTCTGGGTATCTTTCTCCTTCTCCACCCCTTTTTTTATAGTCAGATGGCTTGGTTTCACATCTATAAATATGAAATATCTCTGGAGGAGCGGTGGCATGGTGCTTCTTGCTCAAGAGGGTCTGAACTATGAGGTGTCTTCTTTCTTGTGTATTCTAATTTCTTTCTTTTTTTAAATCTACAAAGTGGAAGCACTGCAGGTGTGGGAGTCGGAGACAGAGACTTTGGTTCTGAGTTCTGAGTTCTGAAAGCTGTGTGACCCTGGGAAGTTACTTACCCTCTCTGAACCTCAGTTTTCTCAGCCCAAAGGTGACATCATCTACACTCACAATGTGGTGGTTGCCTTCTAACCTGTCCTCCTCCAAGCCACTCTCCTAGGGCAGATGGATAGAACTTTAAAGAACATAAAGCAAGCCTTAATTTTTTTTTTTAATTTTACTTTTTTTTTTTTTTTACAAAGTAGATTCTTTTTGATTCAATTTGTTTAAACTAAAAAAAAAAAAGCAAATCTTGTAAAATCTTATCATGTTTCTGTTCAGTATCCATCTCTGTCTTCCTGAAACATTTAGAATAAATTCCAGGCTATGTTCTGTGAAACCCTGCAAGGCCTCACCCTGCACCATGCTGCCCTCACTCATTAGGTGCCCCACATCCCAGTCTTACTGCCCCATGGCCTTTGCATATGCTGTTCTTTCTGTTCAGAATAGCCTCCTTCTACTCTTTACCTAGCTGATTCTTTGATCCTCAAGTCTCACTTTAAATGTCACCTCCTGAAACAGACCTTTCTTGACTCCCTACCCAGTCTATTTTGGGGCTTCTAGTCCTATTCTTTATAATTTTAAGCTTTATTATTTTTATTTTAAAAATTTATGGTAAAAGTTGTATAACATAAAAATTTACCATCTTAGCTACTTTTTAGTGTCTAGTTCAGTCTCACTAAGTACATTTACATCCTTGTGCAACCATCATCACCATCCATCTCCAGAATTTTTTTAATCTTCCAAAGTGGAATCTTTTATTAAACAAAAACTCACCATGCCCTTTTCCCATTCCCTGATAACCACCACTATACTTTCTGCCTCTAGGAATTTGACTACTCCATTCTTCATATAAGTGGAATCATGCGGTATTTGTCCTTTTGTGACTGGCTTATTTCATTTAGCATGATGGCTTCAAGGCTGATCCATGTTATCATATGTGTCAGTATTTCCTTCCTTTTTAAGGCTAAATAATGTTCCTTTGTATGTGTATATCACATTTTCTTTATCCATTCATCTGTGGATGGACCCTTGGGTGGCTTCCGTCTTTTGGCTATTGTGAACAATGGTGCCATGAACATGAGTATACGGTTATATTCTTTTATAGCATCTTGTACTTTTCCTTCAGATCTTGTGTGTTGATTCATTTACTTTCTCTGTCCTCCAGTAAACTTTAAGCTGTGCAAAAGCAGGAACTGTTAACTGTTTTGTTTACGATGTATCAAATGCCTTTACAGCATCTGGCATGGGGTGTTTGACATGAACGCCAAAGCTAGTTTCTTTATGCTCAGATCCTGCCTCCACTACTTAGTAGCTGTGTGACTATAAGCAAATGACTGAATTTCTCTGTGCCTTAGTTTCCTCACCTATAAAATGGGGATAAGATGTGTACTTGTCTCCTAGGGTTATTGGAAACATATGTGTAAAGGGCTTAGAAAGACATATTGTGAATGTTAAGTAAATGTGTGCCATTATTATTGTCCTAGTAGATGCTCAAATATTTATTGAGTCAGTATGTTAAATGAGTGAGATGATACTGGAGGTGAATTTGTTTCCCTCCTCATTTCTGTCTTTCGTATGCATCTTTATCGTCCTGCCCTTCCCAGCAGGTGCAGATGCTAATGGAAGGCATTTTCCAGCATCTCTGGATGCTCATTAGTGTGCCATTAGCAGATCCTCTCTGAAGCCATGGTTCTCAGCCTCGTGCACATTAGAATGACCTGGGGAGCTTTAAAAAATCCTGATGCCTAGGCTGCACCCAGACCAGTTAAATCAGCAAATCTAGAGGTAAGACCCAGACTTCTGTATTTTTAAAATTCCCTGGTCATTGCGATGTGTAGGCAGGGCTGAGAACCATTGACCTAATGTCTGAGTGAAGCTGGGAGGTAGAGTCTGAGGGCTGGATGCTTGGGCTCAGCTGTTCAGAATCTAAGCATGCCCGAATTTGGGAGAGGTTTCTGTAATCTTGAAGAGCAGACTTGTTACTAACGAACCACACATGGCCAACAGTCATATGAAAACACATTCAACCTCACTAGAAAATCACAGAAGGGTAGATTAAAAGACCGCGGTGACTGTTCATTTGCTTCTCATCAAATTGGTACAGATTTAAAAATAATAATCATAATACCTAAGGTTTAAGGTTATGGGGAGTTGGGCAGTTGGGACAGTCTGTCTGCAGGACACTTTGGCATTAAATATCGAAGTCCTTATAGGCTTTCAGATCAGATCTGTTGTGTATGGGTAAACAAAACCACTGACTTGAAAAAAAAATTGTATTACTTTTTTCTGACTACAGAATTTCTATATGTTTATTATAAATAAAAAGATGTTGAAGTGATCTATAGTCCCACCAATCTAACATTGGCTTATATTTTGCTGTCTTTCAGATACTTTTCCTACATGTATTTATAACTTTTTAAGAAAATGCAAGCATATTATGACTACAGTTTTATAACCTGCTGTTTTTTCTACTTTATCATATTTCATATATTATTGGTACCAAAAAATATTTCTTGTCTGCTTAAATGAATATTTTCCAACAGTGTAATTTTTAATAGCTTGAGATTTGATTTTTATGATGTACCATAATTTAACTAATCCTGTATTATGGGATATTTCCATTATAAATTACTTTGCCATTCATATTTGTCTTAGTCCATTTGAATGGCTATGACAGAATATCATCGACTGGGGGGCTTGTAAACAACAGGAATTTATTTCTCGTAGTTCTGGAGGCTAGAACTTCAAGATCAAGGTCCCCATATGCTTGGGTTCTGGTAAGAGCCCTCTTCTGGGTTGCAAATTGCTGACTTCTTGTGACCTCACATGGTGGAAGGGGCAGGGGCATCCTCTCAGGTCCCTCCCCATTAGGAGGGCTCCACCCTCATGACCTAATCACCCTCAAAGGCCCCCAACGTCCAAATACCATACACTAGGGATTAGGTTTCAACATGAATTCTGAGAGAAAATAAACATTCAGCCTGTAGCATTGCTCTTGTAGACAAATCTTTGGGTGTGTTCAGTTATATCCTTAGTATAATTTCTTAGTATAAAGTGGCTTTACTAGGATAAAGAATATATACCTATGTAAGGCCTTGTTTCCCTTTTAGCTTTCAAAGCTTAAAAAAATGCATCTAGGTGTGTTAGTAATAACTAGGGGCAATAGTCTATGAGTAAATTATTCGTAAACAGAAGTGGCAAAGAAGGCAGAAACAAAGGGAGGCTCTATTCAATCCTTAGTTGATCATGGTATGTATTAGCTGGTTGTTGTATTTTAGGCACCATATGTATACCTGTGTGTGTGCGAGCACATGCACTTGCCCTTATGAGCACGTGCGGTATAAATCCCGCTGATTCCTTCATGCAGGCAGACAGGCTCGCAGTCCCTGCTTCTGAGTCAGCTCCTTTCACAGTCTCGACCCATCATTTTGTCCTTACTTTCCTGGCTGATTGTACAACCATACCTCACACCCCAGCTTCTGACATCTGTTTTGTTCTCCGAACTTGGAATCTGCATTTGCAGTACTGACCAGTAGAGTGAGCAAGCCGGTTAGAAGCCTGGAGTTTGGGCTGCAGATGAGGATTGCCTTCTGCCAACACTGGCTTTCATGGGACCTGCCCAGCTGGGCTTCTTCCTGACACCTCTGCTCCCCGATCCCAGTTAAGGAGAATGCAGGATACTAGGGGGCAGGGGGTCTCTGAAAGTTCACAAACCTGGGGTGGCCAGTACCTCCACTGGTACGTGACAAAAAGAGGAATCCTCCTCTTTCCATGAGTAAGTTTCCAAATGGTTCCCAGAAGTCACCTTTCTTCTTCCTCTTCTTCTTTTTCTTCCTCTTCATGCGGAAGCAGCAAAAAAGCCTCCAAGGCTTGTACATATGTTTTCTTGGCGATAGAGAAGCTCTGTTTGTAGCTTAAGCCCAAATCATGATCTTCAGAAGGCTGTTGGGGAGTCAGAAACTGGAATAAAGAGATACGCACAGGGCTTTGGAAGAAAGTTGGAATCTCAGTGGCAGCTCCAGCCATAATTACTCATGAAAAGTCAAAGACCAGGGCAAGTTATTTATTTGATTTTTCATAAAAGGCCGCTTTAGGTTAGTTGAGTTGGAGCCCAGAGATAGAGCTGGCTTTCTTATAAGATGACTATGAAAACAGGCAAGGAAGACCACTCTGTTCTAACCTGGAGGCTGACTGGAAGGGCCTTTATCAAAATGTTATTCTTTTCCAGAAGACATTCATCATGTTCAACAGGGCTTCATCCTGGTGTTGTAAAGTGAAGTCTTGCCTCAGGTTAAACTAGCAGCATTGAGGGAAAAAATAATTCTTCTGACTGCATCCAGGGAGCTGTCACCATGATTAATTAGCCTGGACAGTCCCGGGTGGGTGCTAAGGACCAAGGCACTCTCACCTACTGTTTGTGCTTCGTCAGTGATGTGGGTTGGGCTCAGGTCTCCTGCATGTCATCCTCCTTCTGGGGAAATGACACTCTGAGACCTATCTCAGGGAAATCAGTGGGCAGGATTGGGTTTAAAACCTGAGAGGCAGGAGTCCAGGCTGGCTTGGTGCCTAAGTTGCTCTATACAGTTGAGCAATTTTTTCAGTACACTTTTGGAGCTTAGTTTTCTCAAATACAGCATGGCTCCAAACGTGCCTTATTATTGGGCCATTGTCTACCTCTCCTTCAAATAGGAGACTACATCCAAGCCTTATCGGGCTGCTTTCAGCTTTTTCAGTTTTCTCTTCTTCCTCTCGCCATTAGCCGTAACCCAAGCCCTGCCCTCTGTTTGCTACAGAATGTACTTCCCTCCCTTCTTCTCTAGGCGAATTCCTGCATATCCTTCAAGCCTCAACTTAAGTAGAGCTCTCTTTGAGAAGTCTTGCTGGATCCTCTTCTGGGGGGTTAGGTTCCCTTAGCTCTCTGTCTTCCCCTAAAGTGGTGCTGACCTCTCATACTGTGATAGCTCATTCGTGGCTGCAGCTGGCCTTTGGGCTTCTTGAAGTCAGGGAAAGTGTCTAACTGTTTCAGCACTGTAGGTGCAGTACCTAAGGACAGCGCCTGGCACATGGGAGAGGCTGAAAAAACCATAAGGGAATAACAGTAGGAGATGAAATAAGGGGAATCGTATTAGGTGAACAGCATTAATGTTTTGAGTGTAAACACTATCCTCATATCCTAAAATGTGCACGGTTATCCCTCACCCTCACTTTTACACACAAGCATGACAGCTACTGAACTTTTGATACCCATTTATTGAGAAATAGGAAATGTCAAAGGTCACTATGAATTAGCAAGCCTTGGAATTAATTTGTATTTTATTAATTGCCATAACATTAACTACATGTGAAAATGCTCATAGATACTAAATTGTGGAATACTCCATCAGAGACTAAAATTGTCTGTGTTTTAAAATTTATTTTTCAGCGTGAGAAGTGAATAATAACTGCTTTTGGAATCACTGAAGGTGGTACCTCCCACCTACCTCTGTTCTCCCCCTCCCTCCAATTCTCCCTGCTGGAGTGGATATAAGAATCTCTCATTCACTTGGAAAGTTTCTCTGAAAGAATAACTCACTTTATTTATTTACTTACTTACTTGAAGTATAGTCAGTTTTGCAGTGTGTCAATTTCTGGTGTACAGCCTAATGTTTCAGTCATACATGTACATACATATATTCCTTTCATATTCTTTTTCATTATAGATTACTACAAGATATTGAACATAGTTCCCTGTGCTATACAGAAGAAACTTACTTATCTATTTTATATATAGTAGTTAGTATCTGCAAATCTCAAACTCCCAATTTATCCCTTCCCACCCCCTTTCCCCCGGGAAGCCGTAAGTTTGTTTTCTATGTCTGTGAGTCTGTTTCTGTATTGTAGATAATTTCATTAGTGTTTTCTTTTTTTAGATTCCACATATGAGCAGTATCATATGGTATTTTTCTTTCTCTTTCTGGTTTACTTCACTTAAAATGACGATCTCCAGGTCAATCCATGTGGCTGCGAATGGCATTATTTTATTCTTTTTTAGGCTGACTAGTATTCCATTGTATAAATATACCACAGCTTCTTTATCATGTATTGATGGACATTTAGGTCATTTCCATGTCTTGGCTATTGTAAATAGTGCTGCTGTGAACATTGGGGTGCATGTGTCTTTTTGAATTAAGGTTCCCTCTGGATATATGCCCAGGAGTGGGATTGCTGGATCATATGGTAAGTCTAGTTTTAGCCTTTTGAGGAATGTCCATACTGTTTTCCGTAACAGCTGCATTCCTACCAGCAGTGTAGGAGGGTTCCCTTTTCTCCACACCCTATCCAGCAGTTACTGTTTAAGGACTTTTGAATGATGGGCATTCTGACTGGTGTGAGGTGACACCTTATTGTAGTTTTGATTTGCATTTCTTGGAAAATTAGTGACATTAAGCATTTTTTCATGTACCTCTTGGCCATTTGTATGTCTTCATTGGAGAACTGCTTGTTTAGGTCTTCAGCCCATTTTTGGATTGGGTTGTTTGATTTTTTTTTTTTTATTATTAAGTTGTATGAACTATTTATATATTCTGGAAATTAAGCCTTTGTTAGTGTCATCACTTGCAAATATTTTCTTCTATTCTGTAGGTTGTCTTTTTTGTTTTGCAATGGTTTCCTTTGCTGTGCAAAAGCTTATACTTTTAATTAGGACCCATTTGTTAATTTTTGCTTTTATTTCTTTTGCCTGGGTAGACTGCCCTAGGAGAACATTGCTTAAGATTTATGTCAGCAAATGTTTTGCCTATGTTTTATTCTAGGAGGTTTATAGTGTCTTGTCTTATATTTAAGTCTTTAAGCTATTTTAAGCTTATTTTTCTGTATGGTGTGAGGGAGTGTTCTAACTTCATTGATTTACATACTGCGGTCCAGTTTTCTCAACACTGCTTGCTGAAGATACTGTCTTTTCTCCATTGTGTGTGTGTATATATATATATAAATGATTGTGGGGGGGGTAATTAGGTTTATTTATTTATATATTTATTGCTAACAGAGGTCCTGGGGACTGAACCCAGGACCTCATGCATGCTAAGCAGGCACTTTACATCTGAGCTATATACTCCCACCCCTGGAAGAATAACTCACTTGTGAATTACCAAGAACTATTATTATTACTAGCAGTAATAGTAATAGTAGTATGGTGGTAATTATTACTCACTTAGGAGCATGATATATAGCCTCACAATTTAGGGAAACGGGTGTAATCAGATTCTTCGTGTTTTGAAGGTGCATAGGAAAGCTGCTTCACCCTTGAGGGAGAAGAGACAAAAAAGTTCTGGGGCCAAGAGCTGGCAGATAATCATAAACCATCCTGACTCAGTGCTTCTGGGATGGTTTGGACTTCAGATAAGCCTAAAAAACTTAGGCTCTGAGTTCTCATCTTGTAAACCTCAGCATTGCAGCGCTTACCTCTGAGTGACTAGGATCATCCTGCTCCAGAGAACCTCAGTGATCACAGTGAGTTGCCATAGCAGCCAAGTGTTGGACCTGTAGGACCCGTCTTCAATGGCAACTTGGTGGTGGAAGACTAATTCATCCCTTGTTCTCTGTGTGCTTGGGTGGGAAAGCAGATTGACACCCTCCTGGACAGTAAAGGAGTGAATAATTGAAAGGAAGAAAATGGATTTTCTGCTAATAAATTTGGTAGGGATTGTTCTTGAAAAATCAGTGGGAGTGAGTTTTACAGGTGGGGAAACAGCATAAACAAAGGCAAGGAGGTGAGGAAATGTGGGGTTGATGGTGGAATGAGTAGCTTGGCTTAGTTAAATTCATAAGGAAGAAACAACATGTAATAGTTGAGGGATTCAGTTTTGGAGTCAGACTTGAGGTCTTTTTTTTTCCCTCTCTCAGTGACTTGCATACTGATCTTTCATTTTTTTCCCCCAATAATTTATCATGAAAAATTTTAAACATACAGAAAAGATTAAATAATTTTACAGTGAAAACATATCACTGGATTCTGTAATTCACAGTTTACTATAGTTGTTTTACCATATATCTATCCATCTATCATTTCATTTTTTTAATGCATTTCACAGTAATTTGCAGACATAAGTCCAATCTTGCCTAAATCCTTTGGATGCATGCCATTAACTAGAGTTTAATATTTGTGGTTCTTCTAAAAGTTTTCCTTTTGAGATAAAATTTACATACAATGAAATGCACAAATCAAAGTGTACCATTCAGTGAGTTTTGATGAATGTGTAACCCAATGATCTATCAAGATATAAAACATCACCATCACCCTAGAAAATTCCCTCATGATTCTTCCCAGTCATTCCCTGCTCCCACACCCCCAGAGGCAATCGTTGTTCTGATCTTTTTCCATTGTAAATTAGTTTTGCCTGTTTGGAATTTTTATATATGGATTTGTATAGTTTGTCCTTTTTTTGTGTGAGGTTTCTTTCTCTCAGTACAATGCTTTTGAGACTGACCCACATTACTGCATTCATGGTACTTCATTCCTTTTTTTTTTTTTTTTTTCGCTGAGGAGTATTCTTTTGTACCACATACCACAGTTTGCATCTCCATTGTCCTATTGCTGGACACCTCAGCTGTTTCTAGTTTTTGAGAATTACAAATAAAGCTACTATGAACATTCTTGGACAAATGAATATTCAAGAAATAGTTTTACCTAAAAATTCTGCTTTGTAGAAATAGGTTCTGGCTTCTTTTGGCTACACACCTAGGGGTAGAATTGCTGGGTCTATAAGGTAGGTGGTGTTGGGATGGACAGCATGGCTGCTCACATTTCTGTACATCTGATGAGCAGGGGCACTGACGCATTCTTGCCAGACCACTTTGTCAAGGACTTGGTATTGTGAACAGTCTTGGAAGATACGGTGTCTCCCTCCAGTCCAAGGGGCAGCTTGGTTACTGTCCAGTATAATGAAGATAATGTCTTCTTCCAGGGCAAAGGTCAGGCAGGCTTACTGCCCTTTTAGGAAAGACTTGGGTTCCCTAAAGTCCTTCCTGAAGGGTTCATCTCCTGGAAGCCAACTCACCACGTGACAGATGTCACCTGGTCCTCTTCATGTCGCCCTATATTTGGGCTTCAGAAACAGTCACTGGCTGATATTCTGACTGCTGCCATGGCTGTGACCAATAAACTGTTCTTTGTCTCCCACCCGTCTGGTGACCTCTGCCAGCATCCAGGAAGCTGTGGCATGCTAATTTATTGAAGTACAGTGAAACCTCAGACACTTCACAGTTTTGCATGTGTATGTTTAGTGTTTAAGAAACTGGCAGACCTTTTTTTTTTTTTTTTTTTTACAAAGTTGTGTGCCATTTCCTCCACCTTTGTATTTTTTTTTTTCAAGCTTAAATTGGGTATGAATTTGGAATTAGCTTGTCAATTTCTTGTCAAAACAAAACACTTGGAGGGATGATTATTATGATTGCCTCGATTCTGTGAATCAACTTGGGGATAGTTGATATCTTAACACTATTGGGCTTTCAACCCCTGCACATGATATAGCTATCCATTTATTTAGGTCATCTTTAATTTCTTTCCACAGCATTTTGTAGTTTTCTGTGTAGAGGTCTTGTATGTCCTTCATTGAATTTAGGCTGAAGTATTTTATGTTCTTTACACTTTTGCAAATTTAACTGTTTTTAGTTTATTTTTATAATTGCTGCTTGTCTATACAAATACATTTGATTTTTATATAATAACATTATACCCTTTGATTATTTGCTTCAAGAGTTTTTGGTAGATTTTTTTACAATTTTCCATATACAATAACACCGTCTATAAATAGATACAGTTTACCTCTTTCTGAACTTTATGCATTTTTTTTTCTTACCCTTTTACAGTGGTTGGGACCTCTAGTACAGTGGCTCAATAGAAATGAACCATTTCTGAATCTTAGAGGACAAGTTTTTAGTGTTTCACATTCAGTGATGTAAGTGTGAGTTAAACTCAATTTTTAATAAATGCCCTTTATAAGATTGAGAAAAGTCCTTCCTCTTCCTAGTTTGCTGAGAATTTTTATCATGAAAGGATTGAATGTTGTCAAATGCTTTGTCTGAATCTATTAAAAATTACATGTTTTTTCTTTTTTATTCTCAATATGTTGAATTGCATTGATCATTTCTTAAATATTAAAACATCCTACAGTTCTGGGATAAATTCCACTTGGACATGATGTGTTACTCTTTTTCTATACATTGCTGGATTCAACTTGATAATATTTTGTTAAGAATTTTACATCTATGGTCAAAGGAATATTGGTCTGTAATATACTCTTCTGTAACCTCTTTGTTACAGATTTTGCATTTGAGTTACGCTGGTCTTGTGAATTGAATTGAGAAATATGCCTTCTTCCTCAATTTCATGAAAAAGTTTATATAAGATTAGTGTTATTTTTTTTCCCTTAAGAGTTTGATGTACTGCATTACTGAAACCAGGGACCTAGAATTTTGTTTGTTGGAAGTTCTCTGAAAATGAATTTGATTTCTTCAGTAGGTCTTTGACTGCAAATTTTCTGTTTTTTTCTTGCCCAGTTTTGTTCAATTGTATTTTTAAAGAAATTTGTCCATTTCATTTAAGTTGCCAAATTTGTTGGGATAATGTTGTCCATAAAATTGTATTATTCTCATTTTTAAGTCTGTAATATCTACAATGATAATCCCTCTTGTATTTCTGATACTAGTACTTGGTGTTCTCTTTCTTTTTTCCCAGTCTTATTAGGAATTTATCAGTTTTTTTGGTCAAAAACTCAACTTTTGGCTTTGTTAGTTTTCTATATTGTTTGTCTGGGTTTTTATTTTAATATATTTCTCTTCTTATCTTTATTATTTCTTTCCTTCTCTCTTTTACTCTAGTCTTAATATTTTTTTTTCCAGTTTTTAAGTCAGAACATTGGGTCATTGACTTTAGACCTTTCGTAATGGGCTACGTTGTGCCCCCCCCCCCCCAAATTCATATGAAGTCCTAACCACATGCTGAAGTCCTAACCCCAGAATATAACTGTATTCAGAGATAGGACTTTTTTCTAAGTGATTAAATGAGGTAATTAGATCTGGCCTTAATGCAGTATGACTGATGTCTTTATTAGAAGTTGAAGTTAGGACACAGATGGATGCAGAAGAAAAACCATGTGAAAACATACAGATAAAATGGCCATCTATAAGTCAAGGAGAGAGACCTAGAAGAAATCAACCCTGCCAGTACCTTAATCTGGAACTTCTAGTCTCCAAAATCACGAGAAAACAAATTTCTGTTCTTTAAATCACCTAGTCTGTGACACTTTGTTATGGCCTAATCCTAACAAATTAATATACTTTTCTTCTTTTATAATATAAGCATTTAAATCTATAGATCTTTTTCAGAACCATGTTTCTCAAATTTTGATATATTGTGTTATTTTTATTTATTTCAGGATATTTTCAATTTCCTGTACCACATGATTTGTTCTTTCATCCATGGTTTTTTTGGAAGTGTGTTGATTAATTTCTAAGTATTTGGAATTTTTCTTTATACCTTATTGTTTTTGACTTGGAACTTTATTTCACTATCGTGAGAAAACATAGTCTGCATTACTTCAGTCATTTTATATTTATTGAGACCTGTTTTATGGCCTCGTATGTGATCTGTCTGGGTGAGCACGCTGTGTGCTTTTGAAAAACAAAGGTGTTCTACTGCTGTTGGTGTTGTGTTCTAAAATATCAATTAGGTTAGGTTGGTTGATAGTGTCGTTCATATCTACTATGTCGTTACATATTTTTTTCTTCAGTTCTCTCAGTTTCTGAAAAGGATGTGTTAAAATTTTCAGTTCCTGTTATGGAACTGTGTATCCTTCACTTCTGTCAATTTTTGCTTTATTTCTTTGAAACTCTGTTATAAGGAGCATATAGATTGATGGTTTCCTAAAACATTATGAAATCTTCCTCTTCAATTTTGTACAGAGTTCTCTGTCTTGAAGCCAACTTTATCTGATATTAATAATGTCTTATGCTTGCTTTTTGCATGGCTAATATCTTCCTGTCCATTTAGTTTCAGTCTATGTGTATCTTCCTATTTAAGTTTATCTCTCATAGACAGCATATGGTTGGGTTCTGCATTTGAAATTTGTTCTGGCAACCTCATCCCTTTAATTTGAGCACTGACATTTAATTTAAATTTTGATATTGTTGAATTTGGTACTACAGTATTATTAGTTGTTTTCTGTTTGTGCTTTTTGATTTTTGTTTCTCTATTTCTCCTTCTTCACTTTCTTTTGGATTAACTGAACTTTTTTTTTAGAATTACGTTTTATCCATTGGCTTTTTAGCTGTACCTCTTTGCATTATTTTTAGTAACTTCTGTAGGAATTACAATTACACATCCCTAACTTTTAACAGTATAATAAGAATTAATACTGGTACGTTTCACCACTCTTCCATCCTTTATGCTATAGTTGTAATGTACCCACAATACAGCATTACAGTTTTTGCTTTAAATAATTGTATGTCCTAAAGAAATTAAGAGGACAAAAATAGTCCTTTGTATTTACTCAAATATTTACCATTTGTAATGCAGTTCATTCTTCCCTCTGAAGGACTTATTCCCTTAGTTTCTAATTATTTGAAAATGTCTTTATATAGCTTTCATTATTGAAGTATATTTTTGTTAGATATAGAAATCTGCGTTGACAGTAGTTTTTTTTTTTTTTAATACTTAAAAGATTTTATTCCACTGTCTTCTGGCCTTTGATGAAAAGTTAGTGCTTAGTTGAATTATAGTTCCATTTAGGTAGTGTGCCATCTTCTTTGGCTGCTTTGAAGATTTTCTTCTTATATTTGGTTTCATCAGTTTGACTTTGACGTTCCTAGGCATGAGGTTCTTTGTATTAATCCTTTTTGTTTGCTGAGATTCCTGAATCTGTTTTTCATGTCTTTGACAAATTTGATTTTTTTACTCATTATTACTTTAATTTTTTTTCTGCCCATTCTTTTTCTCCTCTCCTTTACTGTATTCATGTTAGGCCTTTTGATGTTGTCTCATAGGGCCCCTTCTTCTCTTTTAAAAATTCTTTTTCTTTTTGTTCTTCGTATTGGGATTATTTCCATTGGTCTGTTTTTGTATTTACTGTCCACTTCTAATCATATTGATGGAACTTTTTTTATTTCAGATATTTTATTTTTCAGTTTTAGAATTTCCATTTGGTTTAATTAAAACTATAAACCTCTGGTGAGGTTTACTGTCTTGTAAATTATGGCATATTTTTCTTTAGATTCTTAAATACAGTTAAATGGCTGCTTTAAAAAACTTTTAAATTACTTTTTCTGTAGTTTTGGGGGGGGAGGTAATTAGATTTATTTATTTATTTATTTATTTAATTTATTTAAATGGAAGCTCTGGGGATTGAACCCAGGACCTTGTGCATGCTAAGCACGCACTCTACCACTGAGCTATACCCTCCCCCAGCAGCAGTTTTAAAAACCTTACCCATTAATTCCAATATCTGGGTCATTTCAGGGTAGTCTTCATTAATTCCTTTTCTCTTGAAAATACTTAACATTTTCCTGTTTTTTTGGTATGCTGATCAGTTTTGGATTGTGCTCTGGATCTTGTGAATGGTATTTGTTGTGGTTTTCAAGTGGGCACTTAACTTGGCTGGACTCTGACTGCAAGCACTGCTTCCGCTGCAGTGGGTGGAAGCTCTAATCCCGGTTGAATCTTATTCTTTGTTGGTCTACTTGGAGTCTGCTTCACCTATTCATGATTCGGGGCTCAGCCAGAGATTTGGGCGTGGTTTACGTAGAGCATTTAGGGTTCTCTCCTTCTGGCTGTCTCTTCCCTGGGATTGGCCCACGCTTCCCAGTGGCTGGGATCGCCCCAAACTCTGTTCTTTGGTTCTTCAAGCCATAAGACTAGGCTTAGGCTTTCTGTTAGCCTGTCCTCCGTGTTGGCTCCCCTCCCCGCCCTCCCCTCCAGTATGTTTTTGCTTTGAATTACTCTCTATTGCCTTCAAATGTTTGTTTTTAAATTTTTCTCACATTTTTTTAGTTGTATTCTGTGAAAGGGTTGGTCCTACAATAGCTCCTTGGCTATATTGTAGACTAGACTTGAATTTGATGTTCAGGTCTGCCACTTACTTGCATCTTTACTTTAGACAAGCTGTTTACTCTCTGGGACTTTCAGCATCCTTATTTATAAAATGGAAATGATGGTGGTAATCATAATAGTTCATATAAAAGTGAGTCTGAAGATTAAATGAGATTATGTAAAGTGCTTATTTAGCAAAATGCCTGGCAGATATAGTATGTGCTATAGTTATTCACAATTATTAGTACAGGTACAAAAACCAGTGGAAGATAGAAAAGTGGTTGGATATAGGGCTGAGGAATTTAAATTTTATTTGAAATGCACGATAATCTGTGAAGTGATGCATTTTCCTACTATGGTTTAGACCTATATAATCAGTTCCTTGAAAGCTAAGAACCCTCTTGAACTTCAGCTGTGCTCGTGCCCTTGGTGAGGTTTGGATATCATTCTATGTATCTCCTCCCTGTGATACAAACAGTGCTACCTTGAAGATTTGTCTCTGCTGCATGGACAACCATTTTTCTCTGTCTTCCAGAATGCCTTACTTGTTGGCATACCTGTTGTTCTCTGGGGTCCCAGGCTGGATGGTTGAAAGATTTACTGTGTGCTGCAGAGCACAGGGCTTCCAACAGACATCCTAGAGTCATGGCCTAAGCGCCTAGTTGGATCTTTCCATTTCAGTCTTCATGTACTTGAGGAAACTCAGCATCCATGTCTGTGTAAAACGGGAAATCCAAGCAGGTTGTCCACAGTCAGTGGGTCACCAAACTGTGATGCTTCGACCTTCCAAATATCCCTCCAGTCTTGCCACTTCTCTCCATGGGGACAGATGTGACTTGCTCAGGTACTCTCAGCTCTTGTCAGCACATCCAGTCCCTTTATTCCCCCTTCCTCTCCTGTCTCATTCCTCCCTCCAGATCACTGTTATCAAAATCCCTAGGTCTGCCGCTCCCTGGCTCAAAAGTCATGAAATATTGCAGGCCGTAAACTGCCAAATTCCTAAGCATTGCATCCAAGGACCTTCATGCTCTGATCGCTTAATTGTCCATTTACTAATCCATCTGTCACAGAGTCCCTTCCCATAGGATGTCTTTTTTGTGTCACTTCTTCACTTTAGCTGGTAATAGTAATCATTATAATTTCTTCAGTATTTAAGGGCCACTTATTACAAGATTCACTTTAAATTTAATAATAGCTTTTCAGAAAGAAAAGAAAGACTACTACCCTAAACAAATGAACGTTTTCATTGTTAAGATGCATTGCTACTCTAGAAACATTAAAATGTGAGGAAGTTGTAGGTCTGGGAATTGAAGACACGTCCTCATAGGTGCTATTTTTTAAGTGTCAACAAAGGGCTCAGTAGTGATTTAACTAAAGAATCTTTTCTTGCTTCATTTGGCCTCCGAGGAGCTATCAGCAGTGTAGCCCTGCCCACTCTGTACATGACTTCTAGATTGCTCTCTTGTGCTAAAATCAAACTGCATGGAATTTATTTGGTCCAAGCTGGTTGGGCCTGCAAAGAGAGTAAGTGGTTTGCCTATTCACTGTGTAAAATTTCCTATACTTTAAGGAAAAAACTGGTGTTGAAAATAACACCAAAAAAAAAAAAAAAAGCCTCCACATATTTGTTCTATGTTGTTGGCAGCTAAGGATTAATTATTTCTGCTTCCTGGGAAGAGTGTAGGGGTGAAAGTCAGGGGGATTTGCTCTTTTTGTCCAAGAATGTCATTTTCTTTCTTTCCAAGGTATTTCCAATGCAGTTATTACATGAAGGTAAATTAAATACTTGGGATCCAGGCTAGGATTTCACTCAGTCTTTTTTTTTTTTTTTTAAATCACTTTTGACCTCTAAATATTTGACCCAGTGTTTGAGTTGGGATTAAGCCGTTGCAGATCTTGATTTGATAAGGGAAAAGAAATTAAAATGGACAGCAAGAAGTGAGGCTAATTGGTATTTCTAAGTGATTTTGCCTCTGCAACTGGCCAAAGAAAATTTCTCGAGGAGAATGGCATTTGCTTTCTCTTTCAGCCTTCTTTGTGCTCGCCTGTGAGACCCCTGAGCAGGCCTCACCTCCGTCAGTCTCTCTGTTCTTGGGATATCTGCGAACTGGGCTCTGTTGTTGAGCGTCTACAGACGTTTAATGGGACTTCTGTTGTCTGTGCTCAGAGGATTCCAGACCCTTCACGACATCTCATTTGGAATTCATCCGATGTGGGCTGTCCTCCAGGCTTAGTGGCTGAAAGGTCCTTTCCAAAGGGGAAAGAATTCAGGGATAGAATTTAATAAAGTTTAGTATGAAAGCTAATTCTTCATAAAACCCTGAAAAACCTTACCCCAAAGTCCAAACACCGTAACTATCGTGGACCTCAGGATTTCATCCCTGCCCTCCTTGCTTGGGGCCTGTGGATTGTAAGGAATGAATCTGCATTTGTAAATAAGGAATAACTTCATGACAGTTTAATGGGGTTGGAGAAAATAATTGCCCTTTTTCTGGGGAGAGTGACTCTTCCTATCGTGTCCTGCTGTGGTGAACCATGACGGTGGATTTGCTAGAGATAAGATCCTTAAAGTGAGACTAAAATAAACACAAAGATAATCTTATTCCATTTCAGGGCTTAGACTGTCTACCAAAGCAAAGTACATTCACTGTAAAAATGAACAGGATTCCTGGCCAGGCCGTCTGCGGGGAGGATGTGGGTGGGGGTGGGGCAGGAGGGGACTGAAGAATCAAGCAGCTGGGAGCCCTCCTGGACATGGCCCCCTCTGGCCACTCATCCCTCCCACCCCAGTGGTGCCTCCCCTGGTTTCAGCCTTAATCAAACTCAGGTTCATCCTCAATGCTGTCATTTTAAATTTGTCTTTGAACTTGAGTATTCTTTCTCGCTTCTTGGCTTTGGGAAGCCCTGCCCGCCCCTCAAGGATTGTCTTTTCCGGGAGCGTTCCAGTTACCCTTCCTCTGGGCTCTGTAGCGCTTTGCTCAGTGTTCCGTTTGAGCCTGTTGACGTGTGGGCATCGATAAGTGAGAGCCTTCCGCCCTGGACTGTGAGCCACTTGAGGTCTGGTAGGAAGCAGTCATTCATTTATTTGTTTGCAGTCATTGACTCAGTCCTTCTGAACACATACACTGTGCTGGAGACACAAGGCAGAAGGCAGCAGAGATGCCCTCCTTTTCACACTAGCCAAGGAGACAGAAAGCACAGTGACTGAATGAATAAGTGCTCTGAAGGAAGCAAATTGAGAAGAAGAAATAGAAAGTCCACTCTATTATAAACAGGGTCCATGAGGAGGTTTCCCCAAGGATGGGCATCTAAGTTAAGACCCCAAGAAGGAGGAACTAGCTGCAGGAGAGCATGTTGACTGCTCAGGGATGAACTGAATGGATGAATCTAAGTGGGAGGTCCTTATGGTTTACTGTGTTGAATTAAAAATACTGCTGAGAGTCAAGTCAGGGAATATTTCCTAAGGCAGTGTTGGTGCTATCTGATCTATTGGCAGTGGCTGCTGAGAGCAGTGTGGAGGAGGACTGGGTTGTATCCAAGCTCAGGGGAAAGGGTGCCATGGTCATTGAGATTGGTCATGGGTGTGGAGGTACTGGTTACCTGAGTGCTGGGCCCTTCACATCCCCGCTGAATGGACTGACTGGCAGCAGGGACCATTTCCCTGTTCTTGTTTCTTCTAATCGTTCCCTTTTGCTCTCTGATTCTTCTTCCAAAGTTTTCTCACTCATCTCTTCTCCATTAATCAGCTTATGATATTTTCATGCTTATTTTAAGATTTTCCTAACTGTATCTATATGTGCATATATGTATATCCTCCATTATATTATACACGCATGTGAGTGAGGAAGTGTATATACATACAAATACATGCATGTGTGTATGTTTATATGTTATGTATAATGAACACTGCACGCCACACACACACATTCCCGATCAGTTTGGTCTCATGTAAATAGCACTACCCTCATATGATACATATTCAGTCACTTATTCAGCATCACTTAAAGCTTATTCAGTAGCACTGGCAATAGCTCATTCAACATCACTACCCCATGATGCTCAGATTACTCACTCTAGTCTTAGCTGGAGTAAATGTTTTGCCTTATCTGTGTACAACTGCTCACGCAGCCTGGTAAACCTTAAGAAAATAGGATTTGATCTGAATCTAAATCTTAGCTCTTACATGTATTAATAATAACTCCCCCAAGCTTTAAATATAAAAAAGTAGATTTAGTAATAATGATGGATATCATATATCCCCCACAAAAATGTCAGAAGATCAAATGAGACAATGCACATGAGTGCATTTGGAAAACTTGGGCAGAGTTATTCCATGAGTTTGTTGCAACGACCTGTTTCCCTTTTTGTACCTCTCGTACTTGGTGTTTTCACATGAAAGATCTTAGAGGTGGACTCATTTGATTTATCTGGAAAATTGTTATGTATAAATTGGTGTTTACTAATGCATTTTGATACAAATAAAAATGGCTCTAGACATGTTTACCTCTTGGCAAAGAGGTAAAGAGGAAATAAATGTTAACATGGTTTTAAAACTTTTTGCTCTGTTGTTTTTCATAATAAAGTTTCATTAGACTACAATTTCTTTCGTGCTAGTTCCCTTTTACAGAATCTAATATTTTTGTGTAGAGAGGAGATAGCACATCTCATTTTAAAGCTACTTTTAATTCAATGCAAGTTAAATAATTTGAAGGCCTGTCTTGTTTCTAAGGGAAGTAGGCTGAGGGAGAGAATGACTCAAACTTTCTGACTGGAAAAATGTCAACTGTGGAAAAAGCACATCAATTAATGTGAGAAGCACAATGTGAGATGGGCCTGCCTTCGTGTAGAGTAGAAACACAAGCAGGGAGTCAAAGGGAAATGGTCCCCCAACCCAACAGCTGCATGACTTGGGAAAAGTACACCTCTCTGAGCCTCACGATGCAGAATCAGGCTCTTTTCTAGACACTAGGGATGCAACAATGAAAACAACAGACAAAATCCCTGTCCCGTTGGACCTTACGTTCTAGGAAGAAGCTCAGCAAACTGAAATAGGAGAAAAACAATGCAAATTGCATCTAGGTACATTAGAGTCAAACAGAAGAGCAAAGATAAAGAAGAAATCTTAAAATCAGTCAGAGAGAAAAAGCCCGACACATTACATAAAGACAATGTTTCATCTGACTGCTGACTTCTCATCAGAAACCATGGAAGCCAGAAGAAAGTGCAAGAACATTTTTAAATTGCTAAAAGAAAAAAGATGTGTCAATCTAGAATTCTATATCCAGCAAATACATCCTTCAATAAAGTAGACAGAATAAAGACATTTTTGGATAAAGATGAGCTAAGCAAATTCACTGCAACCAGACCTAAGCTTGTGCAAATTCACTATGCAAAGTGAAATTCACCAGACTGAAGGAGAAGGATTCCTGGAAAGAGAAGGAACAGGATATGCACATCTTTAGAAATGGGTGAAAAGTATCAGAAATGGTAACTCCTGAAATGCACTGCAGCCTGATCATATAGTCATTAACACTAAATTTATACATGAGGAAAACCTGGCAGAGACAGTTTTAAAGACTTCACCACAAGTCATACGTGGAGAGACTGCAGCACCTGTATTCGAAAGAACATCCTTTCTTTAATCCTTGGACTACATTGACCTGTGTCTCAAAAGTGGTTTTCAGAAGTGGAAGTAGAAAATTTAGAAGAGAAGGCACACCCTTGTCTTCTCTTCTCTTCCCCAGGTGGAAATAGCACAAAGTCAAGAGCAGTGGAGACTCTGGCGTCATGGAGGAAGAGAGGGGTGATTTGTGCAGGAGAGCCGGCAGGGCTGTTGCTTCAGACTGATATTTTTTCCCTTCTGAATTTCTAAGAGATTTCTTTAGCTTGGACTTTGGGGCGAGTGTTTATTGGAAGCTGCTGTGTGCGGAGCACTGGGTTGAGAGCTGAGAGACTGAGATGAATAAAGCACAGCCCTCATTGAACTCATGCCTTAATCTGGACTGGCTCGTGAGCACCTGCCTAAAAAGGCAGTGACTGATGGCACCTGCCCTGACAACACTGCAGAAACCGCTTGCTTCCACCCAAGACTCTCTCTGCCTAACTTGTCACCCACTTTTAGGTGACATAGGCCATCTGGCCTAGCCAGTCCTTGCTGCCGTTTCCTGGGCTGGACTCTGCTAATTCTCTGTGCTACAGTATTACTGTTTTTTCAGCCTAGATATTTAACATTAAGACTAAGACCTTAACTTGACTTCTCTCTTTTTCCTTAACCTTTTCCCACCTTAGCTCTAACCCTGATCCATCAATTCTCTCAGTTTCAATTGCTCTCTGTTCTTCAAGGACCAAATACTGTCCTCCTCCTTCCAATAGCCTTCCTTGGTTTCTCCAGCCCCAGGGCACTTGGGGCTCACAACGTATGGTAGTTCTTGGAAAATTCCCTACACCAATGCTTTCTCTTCACCTTCTTTCTCTCTCTCTTCTCCTCCTTCTCTTTCTTCTTCCTCTTCTTCCTCCTCCTCCTCTTCCTCTTCTCTGCCTCCTTCCCCATGATAGCCAACATGTATGGATGCTCTACTATGTGTGGGTAGCATGCAAAATGCTCTTATATATTATTTTAGTTCATCCTTATACGAAGTCCATGGTGTCATCTCCTTTTCACAAATAAGGAAACCAAAGTTCATTGAGATCCAGTCCCTGGCCCAAGCACCCCAGTTATCTCCAGCCTCCTAGGTGATACTCTCTCTTGCAAAATTTTATTACATCCCAGATCCCTTCGTGAATCTGGTGCGAGTTAGTCATTTCCAAGAAGAATTCACACGTGCACTTATACATAAAACTGCATTCATGTTTTCTTCCCTATCTCTCCTGGCATCCCTGAAAGACCTGGGTCCTGTCTTAGTCTTGTCTTGTGTCTGCTCAGAACAATAACTGCAGTAAGTATGCTGATTGGCTGGGCTGACGGGTTGGTGTTCTTTTGGTGGGTGTGATTAAAACAGTCAAGTAGCTGATTTGAGGATATTTGCAAAACAGGAATAAATTGGATCAGGCCCAGCCATTGTGGCCAAAACTCCAATCAAGATACAAAGTTTACTGGAGCCTGGTACCTCATGCTCACAGTGCACGTGTACACACACACACACGCCCTTAGTTCTGTTGCAGACATGGAGGCAAGGCCACAACTGTTCTAAACCCTTGAGGGGAGAAATGGGAACCAATTTTTCATATCATAGTAGTGGCCACGACAGCTAAAACTGAAATGAGAGTTTTGCAAACATGAAGAAAGTTTTTTAGCCTGGGCAGAAAGTCAACATCACTCAATTTCCCCATGGATATGTTTTCTGCCTCACTCTTGAAGTCTTGGGCTCTGGTGCATACTGGTGCTGGGTGAGAGAGTCATTAAGTTTTGCACGATGGGGATAATGGCTCCGAGTATGTTATTTTTTCATGAGGCATGTTTCAGGGGGTACCCTGGCCTCATTGCCTCCAAAATGTAGCTGCTGCCCTCCACTTGCCCTCTCCCCATCCAAAAACGTCTGTGCGGGGATGTCTGAAGAACCCTGGCATCTTACAAATGATCCATTCAGACTGTCAAGCATCTTTTGTTTGGAAGGAAAAGAGATGTGACAAATGTAAACACTGGAGAATGGGACCTGCAGCAGAGGACGGATGCCATGTCAGACCCCATCAAAGCTGATGCCGCATTCCTTTGCTGTTAGTCAGCTGGCCTCCCCTTCTCTCTCCAGCTCCCACAGCCTCCTTTTTCCTGCCATGATATTTCCTTTCCTTCTGACTCCTTAGGCGTGCTCGGGAAGCCAGGTTCTGATTAGTACGAAACTGCCCACCTTAATTTTTTATTTTCATCCATGTTTCTAGTTTGGTACCAGGCCGCAGTATTCAGATGACAGATCAAATTAGATGAAGTCCTCTTGTTTCCTAGGACACGAGACAAAGAGAATTCCTTTCTGTCACTCAGCATGGAATGACCATCTGATGTAAATGTTGATGGAGGCCACCTCACTTCAATGACTGAGATCCTGATTATATAAAATTTCCAGAGGCAGAGGGAATAGTCAAAGGAAAGGAATAGCCCCTGGCAAAGTTTGGAAGCCAAATCAGTGTCTTACTCCAACCCCATCCCTAAGACAGGCCCAAGCGTTGCTGTGAAGTTGGAGTTGGCTGGCCACAGATGGTCCCTTCCAGAGTAGCCATCTAGGTTGGAATCTTGAAGCAGAATACCAGCTGCCAGCTAAGCCTCCCTTGGCCACGTTAGGACACCTCATTTCTTCTGCATTTGTACAGTGCTTGCCTCAGATTAGGCGCAGTACAGAGTAGCAGTTAAGAGAACAGGTGTTGGACTCGGACAGATTCAGGCCTGGGTTTTAGCTCCATCTTTTCCCTCTCTGTCAAGATTGCATTTGGTTGCCAGCAACAGAAAAGTTGACCAGTGATGGCCAGAAGGGAGTTATCCATCTCACACAGCCAGAAGTCCAGAGGGAGGCAGCCCAGGGCCATCTCAGTGGCTCAGGGACTCCACTGTTGATCGGCTCCTTCCAGCTGCCTGTACTGCATCTTCAGGGGGTTGTTGTGGGACAAAAATAGAACCCCCAGATCTCCACAGAATGTAGTTTATTATCAGGAAATGATCCAACGATGGTGAGATAAACAAGCAGAATCACTCTGTGTATCTCAGTGTTCCCAGGAGAGATGCTGCTGCTGTCAGTTTCTGCTTGAAGCTTCTCTAAGTGTGTTCCAAAGCAGCAGCTCCACAGGGGGGAAACCTCTAAAATCCTCTCCTGGGTCTTGTCAATCAACGAGCACATATGTGTCAACAGAAGTGATGTCTCTTATTGTTGTGTTTACTTATGTAAGGATGACTCGGCTCTGAGCTGATTCTCTAGACTGTGTTTTACAAATTTTTAGCACTGCACAGCTATGAGCCTGAGCCAAAGTGATGATAGATGGGGGCCAGAATGAGGGCAGTGGGGGTTGCTTAGAGAAGAAGGAAGCCTGCGAGCAAGATCCACTCCTAGACAGAGAGCGATTGGATGTGGAGGGGTCCAAGCAGACTCCGGGTTCTTCGGATGGAGGTGCTTGGAGGATGTTGAAGCCATGAGTAGGAAAGAGGAAGTCAAGAGGGGGATGGAAAATGAGAAGTTCAGTTTGGGACACACAGAGAAGTTCTGGGTTTAGCAGGGGCATAGCAAGAGGGAGAAACCCAGGGTGCAGCTGGACATCCAGGCCTGGGGCTCAAGAGAGAGGTCAGTAGAGTTAAAATGCAGTAACTATTTAATGATACTAATGAGAGAAGATAGATTTTAAAAAAATCCATCCTGTGACTGAATCCACCCGTTGAATAAAGTGAAATCTGTAATTTTCTGGTGAACATGATCTTTGTGGAGGAAAACACAAACCTCTGATTCCCCATAACTGCAGGGGAAGTGAGGAGGGCGGTCATTTCTGAGTTCACAGGAGTACCTGATTCCTTGGGTTATGTAAGCTTGGAAAGCTCTTCACACATCAGCTCCTTCAAGGTTCACAAGAACCCTACGAAGAGAGCAAAGGAGAGCTTCTTTCCTACACTGACAAATGAGGAAAGACGGGTGCAGGCAAGCCCTGTCATGTGTCCAGATTCTCGAATGGCTGAGCCCACGGTGGAGACCAGAACCCAACCAGCTGGCCCAGTGCTGTTTCCATCGTGTGTGCAAGGGGTGGCTGCCAGGCCTTACAGCTTCTCCCTCAGATAAAGGATCCCTTCTGCAAAAATACGGCTACTTAAATCATGTTACATCACCACCTCCACTCTTTGATGACTTCCTAGTGAATTAGATAAATGATTCTTAAACGTCAGTTCACTTGAGAAGTTCGTAAGATACAGATTTTTGATCCTCACACCAAAAGATTCAGTGTTAGTATGTGTGTTAGCGTTCTCAGAACTGAGGATATAGATACAGATGTAGATGTGGAGACAGATAGGAGATACGTGTGTGGGGAGATTTACATGTCTATATATCTCTTTCTATACAATGAGATACATTATGAGGCATTGGTTCACATGACTGTGGAGGCTGGGAAGTCCCACAGTTTGCCATCTACCAGCTGGAGACCCAGGAAACTGGTGGTATAGCTCCAGTCAGACTCCAGAGGCCTGAGAACCAGGGGTGCCAGTGGTGTAAGCCCCAGTCTGAGAGTAGGAGAAAATTGCCGTCTCAGCTCAGAGAGGTGTTTCAGTCAGGCAGAGAAACCCCTCCTCCACCTTTTTGTTCAAGTCAGGACCTCGGTGGATTGGGTGAAGCCCACCCACATCGGGGAGGGCCCTCTGCTTTGCTCAGTCCACTGAGTCAAATGCTCATCTCTTCTGGAACCATCCTCACAGACACACCCAGAAAGAATGTTTAACCAGATAGCTGGTCACCCCCATGGCTCAGGCAAGTTGATGTATAAAATTAACCATCACAGTGTGTTTGCCTCGGGTCCAGGAATCTGCATTGTAGCCAACATTCCAGGTAGTCTGATGCAGGTGGTTCACCCACCGCATTCTGAGAAGCACTGAAGTAAGTGGGGTGGGGGTGAGGGAACGATGTCTAAGTCCTTCTGTTTTCTTTCCTGCCTCCCCGCCTCTCTCCTCTAGATGAGAAGCTGCTTATCTGATGGGCCACATCCTGGGACATAACCCAGGCTGTATTCACTGATGGAAATGATCATTCTATTGTAAAATGTCAAGTTGTTGTATTTTCTCTTTTTTGCTTGCTGCTGTTTTGATTTGCCATCACTAAGCTGAGCCAAGATCCCTCAGTGTCTGATGACTTTATCCTGTTTTTTGTTCTCTGCATGCCTTTCTAAATGTTGTCGTGGAAACTCTGGTACCCTGGATCGTCTGGCCCAGCCAGAAGGTGATTAATACCCAAGAGTTGCAGTTGGAAGGTAGGGGCCTTCATAGGCAATTAGACTAGTTTGCTGACCAGAGTGCCACCTGTTGGAATACCAGGCATTGGTCCCAATAAAAATGAAGTTTTAACCTTGTATCCATTCAGTCTTGTTTCCTATGTGTATAGCATCTTCAGGACTAATAGCTAGCATTTATTTAGTGCTTACTATGTGCCAAACAGTGAGTGTTTTCAATAAAGTAACTCATTTTATTTTCACAACAACCCTGTGAGAAGGTACTATTATTATCCATTGTTCTTTTTTTTTTCCCAGATGAAAAAATTGCCTGAGGTTTTGTCACTGGTGAGGGGCCACCTGCCCCATCCGTTCTACTCTCACCATCCTGTATCATCTTAGGAACTGCCTGGGGGAGGGGATGAGTAGTCAAGATAGAATGCTGGAATTCTTGGGTCCTCTGGATGTATCCCGTCTTAATATCATCAAAAATCTGCCTAGAACTCTGAATAGAGGCCAACTCAAAGGCAAAAGGACACAGGAAGACAAAGACATTATCTGGCTAATTAGAACCAAAACTATTTTGAGTTGCATTAACTGGACAGATTTTTTCAATAGCTTTCTGACTCTCTTCTGAATGAGCACTTAACTCTGGCCCCTCTTAGCTGCTGTCGAAATTTCTATAACCTCAGTGGTCCTGGGATCAACAGATGATGAAACCTTCTTTAGCAGATCCATTTTCTCTGAGCCAGTTGACAAGAGGAGGTCTGGCATTCCCTATCTTAGAACAGACTATAATCAGAAAGAAAGGCCGCAACCATAAATCGACATGAATTGGGTACAGTCGTCCCCGAATGACTTTGCCCTGCCAAAAGTGTTCTTAGCTTTATAACATTGGTCGACACTGGCCCCAGCCCAGCGGTTTCTAGTTTTTCTTTATGGAGGTAAATAGACTAAACTCAGCACTTTCTCAGTCTCTCAAATAAGTGCACTGACATCATTGGGAAATTATAAGAATCCACATATCAAGCCAAATTCCACCCTAGGTTCAACATCCGCTGCCCCACCTCCCCCGAATCAACCCCCAAGAGTATGGTTAAGTGAGGGCAGAACTTGGCCGGAAGCTTGTTATTTTTGCAGCTTTAATTACACATACCTCATCCATTTGACCAAATTAGGAGAGAAGGTTCACAGAGGGAACCTTTGCCTATTGGCTTGCTTCAGTGTCTGGTTCTTCTAGTACCTAACTTGGGAATTTCAAGAAAACAGTCAAGGAATGACTTTTAAAATTTTTAGGGCTGGAAAGAACTTGGATCATGAGTATCTAGTCCAAACCCCATGGTTTTATAGACCAAAAAACAAAAACAAAACAAAAAAACTCCCTGAGATTTAGAAAGGAAAAGTGCTCAAAGTCACATGAAAGGTATGGTCAGCTAGGCAAAAAAAACAAAAACAAAGGAAAACAAAACCAAAAACAACCCTGGGATCGGTCCCTCTTGTTTAGTGTGCTTTCTGCACATCTTGATGGAAAGAGTTATTTTTCATAGAAGATTGCTCTTGCTGTGTTCAGTAGTGGAAAGGACCTAGGTTTTTAGAGCTAGGCAGAGGTAGGATTGGATCCAAGTTCAACTACTTCCTAGTCGTGTGTGCCTAGTATCTTAACTTCTCTGGAACTTAGTTTGCCTATTTATCACATGAGGAAGACATACTTCCTGCCATTAAGTGATGTGATATTCCTCACGCAAGTGGGACACAGTAACTGGTCCCCTTTTTCTTGGGACTTTTGGGTTGCAAATGATAGAAACTCTGACTGGTTTGAGCATAAAAGGGAATTGGTTACCTGTATGATTTTGAGTAGATTTTGGTTCAAGAGTCAGCTTTCTTCTGCATCAGTGACATTCTCAGTCCAGGTTCCTCTTGGTGTGATGAGATGGCTGTCAGCGTCTCCAGGCTTGTCTCCCACAGGGTTCTAGTCCAGAAAAAAGAAAACTTTTCTTTCTCAATGTTACCATTGAAGATCCAAGAACTAAGCCACACTGATCTAGCTCTGATAAAACATGGAACAGAACAAATTAGGTACAGAACAAATCACTGTGCCGTAAAGCTGGTAGTAAGATCAGAAGGTCAGGTGGAGGGCACATGCTCACTCCTGGAGCTTGAGGGTGGTGGTGAGGGAGGGTGGGGTGGACCCCCAAGGACACACAGGTGGAGAGCAGAGCAGGGTTCGTTCGCCATAGAACAATCTGAATGTTCTTGACAAGATACAGTGAGTGGACACTGGAGTAGCAGAAACAAGATTCACTTCCTCTCCCTTTTCACCACTCAGGTGAAAACAAGCAAGAGGCTGTTTGTTTTCTCAAAATGTTGGTACATTCTATCTGTGCAAGGAGGTAATGGGTAGTACTGAAGTTAGTGCCTCTTGGGCTGAGTAATTAGGCGTCCATGGTTAAAAAGATTTGGTCAAAGGAAGTATTCTTTTCCATTCAGCGATGCTTTATCTGTCCTTATAAAAACAGCACATTATATTAAAATGGACAAATAATGCTTGCAAATACAGATATAAAATGCTACCCATTATTAAATGTGAGTCATCACATCCAATAGTACTATGTCTTATGTAGATATAATGTTTCATATTAAAGCAAAAATTATTTATTAAACATTTACTGTGTGCTAGGCACTATGATTGAGTTAAATACTGAGGCCATAACAAGAACTTTCAAAATAGTTTTGACAGTGATCTAGCTTAAGATTCAGTAATTGTAAAAGTATTTATTGAGGCCCAGCCATGTGCTGACCATCTTTCTAGGCAGAACAGGAAGTAAAAAATTAAAAGCCAGAAGAGTGCAGTGCTTAAGTACATGCAGCTTCGAAGAGGAACAGATATGTGTTCAAAACTTGGCTTCATCACAGATCCATTACATGACCTTGGGGAACTTGCCATTGAACTCAGTTTCTGTAAAAGAAGCATGCGAATTGTATTTCTTTTTCATGATAATTGTGAGAATTAAAAGTCATAATGTATTTTAAGTTCTCTGGCACATGTCACACAGTAGATAACAAAGTGGTTGGTAGTGTGGCAATTTTTGCATTGATTTCCTGCCACTCACCTCCAAGCCCAACGTGCACATGTATGCGCGCACGCACACACACACACACGGAGCCACTAGTGTAATAGAAGCAAGGGCTAAATAAATATGCTGTAATCAGACTGTGTCAGAACCTCTGGTTGTTGCAGGTTATCTTGCTGTCAGTGCATTTGCCTGCAGCTGCGACCATGGCACATGTGTCCAAGCACATGTGAAATACGAATTGTTGATGATCCATGAGAAACCAGGCCGGCGAAACGTTTGGGACCCTGTATGGTTCATTGCTGTGACTCTCACACAGAATGTAGCCTGGGTGAGGCCAACCCAAATACTAATTGGGTGACAAAGAAAGTGAAATCGGGGCATGGAAATAGCAACGCTAGAACTTCTGCCTCCCATGTTAAACAATTGAAGACCAGATAATATTGTGAAGCAGTGGTTGTGCAGGAAACTCAGGATAGTGATTTCCGGGGAGGATAGAAATCAGTGATTCCCCCAGGTCGCTGCTTGGAGGAAAGTTCCAGGAAGTGACAGAAGGAAGAGGAACAGAAACAGCCCAGGAGGCTCCGTGAGTTAGATAATAATGGATTGGCGCTCAGGGAGTTCAAGGCAGATAGAATTCTCAGGGTAGAATGTAATTTTCTGTTGGAATCCAGACATGATGTAGCAGGGGAAAGGAAACACGGTAGATCGGCCTTTAGTGATGTAGTGGTGAGGCCTGGGGACAGGAGAGAGCGGGGAATCTTCTACAGCCCTCTGACTAAGTCTCAGTCTTTTGGGGAACTTGTGTCCCTGGACTGCGAGCTTCACCATTGCTTCTCAGTTGTTATCCCCCATAGGTGGGGCCAGATGATTAGAGGGGGCTGGAGTTGAGTATTCCCTTGCCCCAGGTAGGCTAGGCTTTAATATAACCAGAGCAGTTTAGGCTCTGATAAATAGTTTTTCCTGAGAGCAGAACTTGCTAACAAGAACAAATGCTCTGGCATATTCAGAATCGTTCCTTTTTCCGTCCTCCTGCTGGAAGCATGAATTATTTTTCTCCAGTATTTATTGGGAGGACCCAGCAGAGTTCCTGGAGGTAAAACTCACAGAAGTGTGAGGGCCCTCCTACGACTGAGTTTCCCTGGAGCTTTTTTCTCTCAGGGTGGTGTAGACTGAGCCTCCAGCCATTCCTCAATGATAGTTCAGGTTTTCCTACCTGGCCATGTTGCCCGTGGAAGTTTCTGCTCCAGCAAATTGTGATTCTCTGTATCTACCTGAGTGTCTCTCTAATTTTGGGAGCAGCAGTTTGTCCTGTGACTTCAGTTCTCTGACAGTTCTAAGAAGAGTTGTTGATTTTTTTCAGTTTGTTCGAATGTTTATTTATAGTTAGGGTGGACTGAAGACTTTTAATTTTTAAGTTCCTTACATGCCAGACCAGAAACCAGAAGTCTTCATTGACTTTTAAATACTTACCCCGCAGTGGACACATGTAACTTCCACTCCCCAAATATTGGCCACAACCAGTCACATGACCTGGCCTATGACAAGAGATCCATGAAGTGTCTTGCAAGCCTCTGCCTAAAAAGGGGAAAAGAGAAAATATTTGGCAGACAGAACTAATGTCTACCACAGAGATCAACATACATTTTTATTATTGATACAACTTAGACAGGCTCTGCTTAGATATAGAGACACAGCAGGAGCTCAGTACTCCCCCTGAATTAGATACTTATCCTCATGGTCACTGGTATAGCTGGACAACCACAGCCTTTCCCCAGGACACCGGGAGGCCAGAATGTGCTCCCTCTGCAGGCAGATCAGAAAAGAGAGAGCCCCAAGAGGCTGTGAGGAGCATGCCCAGTTTCTTTCCTGTCTCATCATTAGGCAGACCTATCCTCTTTCTTGGTGAGACGTGAGAGAGGAGAGCATGATGGGTAAGGGCAAGAATATTACTCTGTTGGGAGCTACCCCACCATGGGAAATAACATCCCTGCATCTTCACCAGGAGTCGCGATTTCTTGGAAAGTGTTCTAGAAACTCTGTGTTTGACTGATGGTACTTGTGCCCATGGCTGAATACCTTTGAACTGAAGTACCATCTAGAAAGTGGCAGATCCCACCTCAGTGAGTTACATTACTCAGAAGGTTCTATTTCCAGGAAAAATTTATTAAGCTGTATAACTCTCTCAGGAGTAACTTTCAAAGGGCACATTCTGGGCTCCCTGAGGGGAAGATCATGGTGGGGCAGGGGGTTGCTTTAGAAAGATGGAGGAAGGGAAGGGAAGTAATGTAATTGGAAGGCTTACTACGAATCAGGCACTAACACAGGTACTTTGACATATGTTTTCATCCAGTAATATAGCAATGTTTTGTTAAATGCCTACCATTTCCATTTCTCTCTTTTAACCCTCAAAACATGGTGACAAATCAGGTAGGTGGCTACAGTGCATTGGTTAAAACCATGGGCCAGACTGCCTGGATTTCGATCCTGGCTCTGCCCCTTGTGTGTTACCTTGGGCAAATACTTACCTTCGTGCAATTCAGTGTCCTCATCTGCAGAATGAAGACAGTTATAGCTTCCCCCTCATAGGCTTCTTTGGAGGATGAAGTAAATTAATTTGTGGCAACTACAAAGAGCTTTGTCGAAACAGTCTGTTACTGCCCTTACTGCAGGCCAGAAAACTAAAACATGAGGAGCTGTGTCACACAGCCAGGAATTTGTTGCCTTGGGGTGAAGGGGTAAGTGTGAAGGCAAATCTGACTTGGATGAGCAGACTCAGTGGAGAGAGCATTCAAGGGCTCTGGGAATAAGATGATAGGGAATTGCCTGCAGGGACCTTAGATATTGTAAGTGAGTGTGGTGAGGATGGAGTTTCCCCAAATGAATTTTTTCCTAATTTTTTTTTCCCACGGAGGCATCCCTGCAGCTTGCTTTTTACTGATAATCATGCAGGATGTGATCTCCTGGGAAGATAAGTGGGGTATGGTGTCCCCCAAGCACAAAGAATGAGTCATGGCCTATTTTGGTTCAGGTTAGAAGGGTAACCTGGTGAAATTCCAAGGCTGGTTGGTGGAAAGAGCTATCTTTTTTGCTTTCCTTACAGAGCTAGATTTGGTAAACAGAGTTTCCCAGACAGGAAGAGGAAACCAGGTTCCAGTAAAAACAAGTCACTTGAGGAGAGACAGGAAGGAAGTTGTGTAGGTGTTTGGGACTGCTGGCTTTGGATCTGGATGCTCTTTTAGTTTCTTACATGTGGCTGAGGAATTTATTCAGTGTTGGAATAGGGCTGATAAGGACCCTGTGGGCTTATAGAACCCCACCACTGATGCTTTGTAGGGGGGCTATCCTCCTGTGCCTAAGTAAAGCCCCACCGTGTTTGCTGTTTATGCCAGTGAAGGCTTCGTAAGCCCTTGTTGGTGTCTAGGTTTTGTATGTTTATTTCTTCCAAGTCTTCTGTGACTGCTGTCTCAAGGATTCACGGCTACCATGCTGAAGTGGGCAGGACCAAAGTGATTATTCCCATTTTGCAGATAAGAAAGCAGTTTCTAAGAGAATACATTTCCTGCCTGAGGTCACACAGCTGGCAATTAGTAGTGCTGAGGTTGAACCCAGAGCTTAATAAGAAGCCCATTGACCTGGGAGGGTATGTGTGTATTGGAGTGAGGGTGGGAGCCAGTGCAGCTACAAGGGTTGGGGCTAGACCATGAGAGATATGAAAGTAGAGGCTCAGTTTTCTGCACCTTTCAACTCTGCTGCCCAGCCCTGAGCCTGTCTGTCACAGGAGGTCTCAGATATTTGTTTAAATGCATTAAAAGGAAACCACAAGAAGTCAGGGTTGGCTTGAGACCAGGGGAGGGTGGAGCCTTTTTGTAGCAGGAGCAAGAGTCCTGGCTGGGGAGCCTCCAGGGGAATGACATGAGGGTCTGGTGTACAATAAGATTTTAATAAAAGACTGTCCAAGAGGTGTGCTTTTAGACTGTACAGTGCAGTAGCAGCAAAATCTGTTGCTTTTCCTTGTTTTGGTCAGAAAGGAAGTGCCTATGACCAAGAAGTAGAATGAGATATCTTTCTCTCCCTCTGTGTTACCCCAACATGAAACAGCCACCCTTCAGCACCTCTTCTGTATCTTCCCTGCCTGCCCCCATTCCCCCTTCCCTCCTACCTGATACCCTAGTGGCTCCATGTACACACCATCTCCTGCCCCCACCCCCAAGGTGAAGCTCGTTGGACCCAGTTTAGGAAAGACAAATGGACCCCTTCATCTGACTGGGGAGAGTGTAGGGAGGCAGGGTTTTGCAGGCAGGCAGCCTTGGTTTCCTACACTGAGGTCTCCTGCATGCATCCATAGACTTACAGTATCTCCCTTCTCCTTTGCCCTCTGCCCTGGCCCAAACCACAGACCCAGGTGTGCGGCCTGGATGAGTCAGATTTGGCTCTTCAGAGAATGTGCAGAGAAAACAGTCTACTCTCGGGAAGCTGAGAGAGCGCCCTGAAGAGCTTATTAGGTGGAATCCCAGGGAGTATCATGGGCTGTCAAAGAGGGTGCTTTGTTCTTCCTCCCCCCGCCCCCTCAGTGGGCCGTCCTCTGCACACTCACACGGAGGGATGCCAGCTTCTCAGCTGCCTTATGCGGCTGCCAGACTTTCACTCAGGGACATTGCTGCTGTTTCTGCAGGTGCGAATAGTTTATGTTTCTGGAAAGACTCCTCTCAGTTTTGAATAGTTCGCCCGACTTGGGAAGAGCCTAACCCGGTATGTCTGCCATGTTGAACAAATACCAGGCACCAGAAATAATGCTGGTAATACTAAAAATGAGCTTTAATTGAACACCTGCTACACGCCAGACACGGTTTTAATTGCATTGCATGCATTATTTCTCTTAGTGCCCCCAGCAATATGTAGTAGGTATGACAATCACAATTCAAGATGAAAAATTGAGACTCAGAGAGAGTTTACATAAATTGCCCAGGGGCAAAGTATGTGATGGCAAGTACTTGACAGAACCTGGATTCTATCACGGGCCTTTCTGACTCCCCCATCCAGCCTCATAACTCTGTGCCACACAGCTTCTCTCCGGCGCCAAGCTAGGAATAATTTGTGCATGTGGGTGTTATTGTGATGGCCTCTGCTAGTATGTCCTCTCTGCTAGATGGAAATCAGTGAGGCTGGTTTACGGGGACATCATACTCCTCTCCCACCGTTGCCCTGGGCTAGGCCCCCGAGCCTGTGAACCTTCATCAGGATGCGGGACCTCTGGGCCCACCTCCCACCGTCCTTCTAAGCCCTCACTCCTGCTGTTCTGATCTCATTGACCTCCTTGCAGTTCCTCAGACACATCGACTATTCCCCTGTCTCAGGGACTTTGAGCTTCCTGTTCTCTCATTCTGGAATGTTCTTCACTCTCATGAATGCTGGGTTCATTCCAGCATTTCACTCAAGTCTGCCCAAATATCAGCTTAGCTGAAATCTGTCTCTACTGTGTATAAAAAAGCACCCCCTTCTTCCCCCACCACCCTGGGCCTCTACCCCTTTCCACTGCTTCATTCGCCAGTCTCACATGCTAACAGAGTAAATGTTGACATATCAAGGTAGAAGCTGATAAAAACCCAGAGGGTTGCTCTTGAACACAGCATCTGAAAATAGTGCAAAGATGTTAAAAGAAAAATAAGAAAAAAATGTTTTTTTAATGATCATATACAGATTATGAGCTTGGAGCTATTGTATGAAAATTTAGAATTTTGGACTTGATTTCAGTCAGAAAGTTATTTGTAATTACCTGTATAAATGTGCATATTTAGAACTCTGTATAGAAATTATATGTACTTTCTCCATAAAGTCTTCTAACTTTCCTGGTAGGAATTAATTCCTCTGTCCTTGGAAATTCCAGAAACATTATTTGTACCTCTCTAATAAATAAGGCAGTTAAGCCGAAGTGACTCAAATAAACACTGGATTTGAAGTCTAGCAAATACAAGTTCAAACCCTTCTTTTGACATTCTGTAGCTAGATGACTGGATAATCCACATAACCTTTCTCAACTTCTATTTCTACACTTATAAAATGAGGGTACAATAATGTGGTCAATATTTCACTAATTCAACAAATATTTCTTAAGTGTTTTCTATATGCCAGGTACTTTCTATGTGTTTGTGATAGATCCTTGAACTAAACATTTAAAAGTTCCCTGAGCTTATGGAGTTTATATTAAAGTAATAGTGTGTATGAAAAGAATTTGAATACTATCAAATGCCAAGTTAACATTAAATATTCTAGCAGATGGTGTTGGTTGCCCTTCTGCCATCTATCCTGTTTTTCCTGCATTCCAGAGCCTCAATTGGTGTCTGTATCTCTCACATGTTTCATGTCTCTGGGAACACAGACCAACCACATCTGTAGCCTCAGGAATAAATCCTCACCACAGTGGTCCCAGGTCCATTTGCCAGTGGTTGGGGTAGGGATGGGAATATGACCTAGGTCTGGACAGTGAGATGGGAGAGAGGTTTTATGGAAAGGTATCCTTTCTTCTACAAAGAAGACAACAGAAGATACAGCCTCATTATTGCCTCTGGAAATTGTCACGTCCAGGCATTATACCTGGAACTGGCTCATGAAGAATTAAGTAACTTCCTAAACTGAGGAAGATGGCAACACTGAAAATGCAGAGCAGAGAAATGGAAGGGATCTGGGTTCTTGATTATATTGTCAGCCACAAACTCACCCCATTCTGAAACCTACGCCACCTTTGAACTTGCTGCTACACTTCCAAATTATTGAAGTCACTATGGATTAGCATTTTCTGTTACTTGCATCCAAAGACACTTTAATTGATATGAGTTATTATCTGATACTACTTCCCCTACTTATCAGTAAGATCACTGGGAGTTGGCTCCGTTTCAGGTTTATGTTTGCATTTGTACTCCGTGGCTCACATAGCACCATGTTTGCTATAGAGAAGATAATGTGTACTTCAGTGAAAATATATCTTCAAGCATATATTTGTAACCATGTATATATATGATCTTTTAGACTTTTTGCAGGTCTTGGGTTCAATGCTTTGTACAGTTATATGAGAGAATAATAAATACCAACTTATTTTCAGTGCTTAGATACGGCAGATCCAAAATTTTAAAAAAAACTAGTTTTAAAATTCATGCACTTTAAGTCTAAATTCTCAGATTCAGTATGTCTTAAGTGGGTTTACTTGAAGCAATGGTCTATAGTATTAGCCAACACAAACATCTTTTATAAAACCCTATGAGCCTGGCTGAGGCTTGTAGTTCCCCTGAATAAGCAAGGACAGTCCTGCCCTGATGTCTGCTATGTGTTCATGCCAGTGAGTCGGAGTGAGGGTGGGGTCCACCCGGCCCCATCTTTTTGTTTGATGAGGTCATGGGAACTGGACAAGGTTTGCCCTGGGTTCTGAGCTGACAGCCTGAGGTCTGGTGATGTAGTGTTTGCATGGCATGGGCCAACCGCTCTACTTTCACAGCTGGAGATGCTGAGACAAAAGCAGCAGAAGGACAACTGGTCTACTTCAGAAGGCCACTGGGAATTTATGGGGAGTGTTCTCAGAGTGTACCCTAGAGTGTACCTGCCTCTCCACAGAGCTGGCCGTTCAGTTCATTTCTGCTTCATGTTCAACACCTGTTTCATACACATAGGCACTGTGAGGGACATAAAGTTGAAAAATGCAACTTTTTTGCAAGGGACTGATCGTCTAGTAGAAGAAAATGACAAGAATATAATTCTTTCATACCTATGCTCATTTATTCATTCATTCCTTCCCTCATTCAGCCAACTTCTAGGAACATGGTATAAAGCAGCGAATAATGCAGATGTGGCTTCTGCCTCAGTGGAGCTTGTTTTCTCACTGAGAAGACATATCTGAAAGCACATGTTAACCTAATCAGTGACTTAACTACATTTGTGATGTGTGCCACAGAAGAAAGAAGGACAGGATACACAAGGGCATTGATGGGGGACTGGATCCAAATTGGGAGTCCTATTATCTCTATTTTATAGATGAGAAACTGCATGAGGAATTAAGTCACTTGTCCAGGGTCACCCAGGTAGGCATGGTGGAGCCAGGTTGTCTTACCCAGAGCTCTTAACCATGCTACTCGGCAGGGAGATGTCATGAGCTCCAGGTTGGTCGTGGAGCAGGCAGTTGGATGAATAAGGCTGGGTCCTCAGGGAGGCCTCTGGGCAGGGGCTGGAACACACAATACAATGAATGCCAGCAGAGAGGCACAGCGTGCTGCCAGGGGACTTTAGGGAGAGGCTGCCTCTGTCTTAGAGGAGGACTTCCGGTGGCGGGGGGGGGGGGTGCCATTTCCTTCAGATGCTGAAAGGAATATGGAAGAATGTCTGCAGGGAGAGAGAGCGATCAAGGGTAAAAAGGGCACTGCAGGCAGAGAGAAGAGGGTGTAGAATAAAGAGCTAGGAGAGGCAGTGGTTCCTTAACAGGACCTTCTTTACCTTTTCTTCCTGACGTCCTCAATGGCACACCATGCACTTGCAGGCACCTGGGCACGCACAGAATTGTAGCAAGTTGTTGAATATTCATTAGGGCCCCCACTGTGCAACCACTGAGCAGCAAAGAAACCAAAGGCAGCATCTGTTGCAACATGGGACCCAGAGATCATCCGGCCCAAAGCTCCCCTTGTGCTGCCTATGAATTGAAGCTCAGGATGGATGTGATCATCCCCAAATCATACAGCCCTTTACTTAGGAAATTTAGTCCCTCCTCCAGCCTCTTTCTCCCCACTTCTAACCAAACAGCTTTAGGAAATTTCTGTACCCTCAGGCAAGCCCCCCATTCATTAACTCACTGCGTGGCTTTGAAATGTGCATCTCTTTTCCCTACCCTAGCCCCTCTTTGGTTTTTGTCTGTTTGTTTTGCTGTATTTTGTTTTGTTCTTGACCATGTATGGACCCTTGCCCTAGGCCAAGGGGCTCTGCTAGTTGATTTACATGCATCATGTTTTGTAATCCTACAACTCTCCTGTAAATTACAGGAATTCTTCCGCCCTTTTTACAGAAGCACAAGCAGAGACACTAGGAGACTGAAGAGCTCCTCTCCAGCTCACACGGCTGGTGTTCAGCTGAGCCAGGATTTCATCCCATGTCTGCCTGACTCCGAGCCTATGCTCACATCTAGTCAACCTCAGGGTCTCTTACCCACAGCTTCTCCCTCATGGAGGGAAGCCTGACTGTTCTTAGGCTAGAAGGATTGATTGGCTGAAAGTCTATATTCTCTTTGAGACATGGTGTCGCTGCACACAACAGGTTCCTCTTTTATAAGGGTATTTCCTGTTGTTCCTTGGCCTTCTGGCTAAGACCAAGTGTAAACATGTGTTTCCTCCATGTGCCACTGCTTGTAAGAACTGGTGTTTCCAGTCAAGACTAAAATGGAAATTCATGCCCTAGAGTAATTAATGGCTTCTTTACTACCTAACCCAGGCAAATAGTATGATTTTTAATATTAATTTTGGATAAACACCTAATTTCCATAGTCCATGTATACCTCCTTGGGAAAGAGAATCAATTTTATCTGGTACCCAAAAGGATATGGTGCCACATCTCACTGTGCTCCATGTCTTTCTGATGGAACGTCAGCAGTGGCTCTTTTCCTGGCTTCGTTCCTCCTGGCCTGGAACCAGAGGACATTATCACCCTTCCCAGAATGCTCTTGGACGAGGCTCCATGTCCAGTTATCATACGTTACCCAGGAACGCCAGGACTCTGGCTGCTTACTGTGAATTTACAGTTCTTCGTCCTCTTCCAAAGTCCTCACATTTCTTTTGACGTGAAAAAGCAATTTAAAAATGTATCATATCTAATGTAACACATGGACATATTCACCACACACATTCTTTTAATTAAAAGGATAGGTACACTGCCTTTTGCTGACAGTTAACACCAGTGTTTTAATGCCATTTTCTATTATTGATTTATGAGGTGCATACTCAAAGCAAATTAGGGAATAAATCATCGATGACATTGATTTGTTTACCAGCTCCCCAATAAATGTGTATAATTAATTGTGGGTGTGCTACCTGTCTCTGCTCGTTGAGAACTTTCCACAGTTCCTGGCCTCCCCTCTCTGTTCCACTGTTACACTGCTGGGCTTAATGGAGAAGGATTGGTAGCATACCTGAAGGTGTAGTGTGGGTAAGAGCTTAATCCATCAGTACATCTGATACTCTGAGGTGGAAAAGGAATTTTTGCATGCTTCTCAGGAAAGGGGATGAGGAGACTGGTTGGGAGGGAGTTTCTGCCTGAGTGAGGCAGCTCATTGTTTCAAAGGGTTTGCATGGGTCTCAGTATCACCTCTGGAACTGGTTATTTCTCAACCAGGATGGCTGTCAAATGAAGTGTTTTTTACTTTCACGGTCATGCTGGGAAAGGACCTTGGTCTGCAGGTGTCAGGTCAAGGAACAAGTGGTCCGTGCTCTTCTTTGATTGGTCAATGTGTCTGCTCCTGAACGAGCAGATTTCTCCTTTGGATGCAGGTGGGGAGCTCAGGACTCCTCCAGGGGGCAGGGGCTCGAAAGGCAGTAGAGTGTGGTAGTGGGTGTACTTCCTCTAGAGTCAGTGTTGTCCAGATCCCAGCACTGTCGTTTACTCTCACACTTCAGTGTGACCTCTGGCAAGTTATCTAATTCCTCATTCTCAGTTTCCTTGTTTATAAAGAAAGAAGTAATAATAGTAGCTGTCTCTTAGGGTCACTGTAAGGATTAAATGAGATAATTTATGTGAAGTGTTTAGATTAGAGCCTGGCACACAGCATGATATGGTCACCATTATTATTTATTACCATAGAATTCATGGATGGGCTTTTGTTTGTCTGTAAATCTGAAGATCTGTGCAAACTTTATGTGTATGTACATGTTTCTGGGGAGTGGGTTCATAATATTCATCAGAGTCTCAAGGAGTCCCAGACTTCCTAGGAGTGGAAGGCTCTGTGCCCAAGGGGATCTCTTCCCTATTTTGGGAGCACTTGTAACTTGGGCTCTTCTCCCTATTTTGAACATACTTTCCCTCCTGGAATTCTGTGTGGAATATACGTCCCTCAGTCTCTCTGTCTCCTTTTCAGTAATACTAATAATGATAATAATAGCAGCTATGTTTATAGAGCATCTACTATGTGGCAGGTCTCAATTTGAGTAAGTTACTAATTTTTCTCTGAGCTCTGTTTCCCATCTTGTATGGCTGTTGTGCAAATTAGTGTGGGCAGAGGAGCTGATACTTTATTGGTATGTAGGTTCATCCTCTTAATTTGCCTCCTTTTGCCTATCATTTTGCAGTCCTTAATGGATAAGAAGCATGAGGAAAAGAAGCCTTTGTTGTTTTAAGACAATACGTTCTTGGGATTGTTACTGCAGTGTTACATAGCCCATTCTGACAGATACATTTGGATATCCCCCAGTGCCCCAGGATAATCAGGCACATGATTAAATACTCAATAATTATATGTTGAGCAACTGAATGAGAAAGAAGAAAAGAAGGGCAGGAAGAAGAGGGGAGGAAAAAAGTTGGAGAGAGTTACGATGAAACTAACTGAAAGGATGCATGATGGGTCATCTTCTCTAGAGTCATCTTAAACAACAAAAATTCTTCCATCTAGAAAAAGAGACTTTCCAAAACCTCCAGAAGACTGAGATGTAATTGTAAATGGCAGGCACATTTTGGGTTTGCGATGGGATCCAGAATTCCTGGGGTATCCTCCTGTTTTTCAGGGGGCCATCAGGTTAATCACTGAACATGGAATTAGCAGTCCTCTTTGGTGCCTGTGGTCCCCTGAGAAAAACAGACTATAGAGATGCTCTTCAAGAAGGTAATTTTACATGTAGACCTTGATCCAGTATGGCATTTCTAGTCTTTAACAAAAAAAGCCTTCTCCCCTGCTAGCCCAGTTCTCATTGGAATGTGGCTCTCATCTTTGTGGTCATGTCTGGCCCCAAAGGCTCTCAGTCATGAGGTGTGCAGGGTCTCAGCATGCTCCTGGCTGCATAGTCCCACAGAAGAAGGAACGAGACCAATTCAGAACAGACACCCTGCACAACCATCAGGACCCCTCTCTATGTCGAATCTGCTGAAGCCACACCGAGCTGTTTCTCAGAGCTCAGGAGGACTCCTGTTGGTGACGTCACAGTATCAGGGACTGCCGAATTATTGGCATTCTTTTGTTCTGAGAAGAATAAACTCCTTTCAGCTAAAATCAGAACCAGATTGCCGTCCAAATGTTGAAGCCTGGGACTTGCTGGTTAAAAACAACTCCTAGCATGTTTGAATGAGATCTTTTCCCCAGGATGGCTTTGGTGAAGGAGGAAGGGCTGCCAGACGCTGCATTGTTAACTAAATACCACAGAAATGGCTCTCTGTTTGATTGCTGTGTGTGTGAAACTATAAAGAACAAGAAATTGGAAAGGCCCAGCTGTCTTCAAAGAATGGAGAACAAAATGCTCCAGCTGTTCTGTTCGGGGAAGGATAATTCATAAACACAGAAAGAGGCAACACATTTTTGGATCTGGCTCAGCAATGACTTGGAAGTCATCATGTGGGCAGAACTCTTTTGGCCATCAGACAGCGCCCCCCATCTTCTCCCTTCCCATGTGTCTGAAGCCGTGTCAGTCCCATCCTGGACCAAGTCATGCCACATGCACCAAACTGCTTGTCAAATCACCTTGGTCCTTTGGATGACCACTTCTTGCTTATATGGGCCTGCAGAGGGATACCCAACCTAACATGAGACCAGGACAACTGCTGGTCCTAAATTTGGGTTAAAGAAATATGAAAAGGACCAAAGAAAGTGGAAAAAAATGTGACACCCTCCCCTCAACCCCCGCCTCCGGTCTCCTGTTAGAATCCTATTAGAGGTTCCATTCAAGTCTGGAAAAATTCAACTGATGACATCTGCTTGACCTCTTGGGAATGGAAGAGAGGTGGGGCTTGCCAACAAGATAACTTCCTCCTTCCTCCACTTCCTGCAGCCTCCTGCTCCAGCAGCGCCCAGGGCTGCCTTCCAGCTGGGCCTGGATGCTCTTCTCTTGTGGACCCCACCCTGCATATTCGTGTCTGCATCTGGAGGCCCCTCAGCCTCTGGCTGCTGGCCTACTAGAGCAAGGCAGACTTTCTCAGCCCAGCAAAGGCGCTGGCTCTGAAGACAAGACGTTGAGAGGACTCAAGGACCTGATGGATAAGGAATTCCAAGGTCTTAGAGGAGCTCCCAGTGAAAAATGTGGGTCAGTGCTAATTTTTCTGAAAGAGTTCTTCCTTTAGGAAGATTGGACTCTGTTATTCCCTTTGAGCAAAAGCATGGAATAAAATAAGGAAGTCCATTTCAATCCATTTTTGCAGATGAATTGCCACAGTTCAACTGTGCTGGAGCTACAAAACCGATATTTTCAAGTTGTTCAACCTATCCTGTTATTTTAACACAGTGCTGGGCACTGAGGAATAAAAAGAACAGCAAGAAAACGTCTTTTGGGGAACATAGCATCCAATAAGGCGGGGGGAGCATTTAAGTGGATAATGACAGAACTATTGTGAATCATGTCATTGTAGAGGGCATGGCAAATCCTGCTTGACCAGAAAAGAAAATATTGCCAGAATCAGTTCTTCGTAACTGCATGCACACAAACTTCTTTGTTTAAGACTAGTTACTCTCTGTCGCCTTTTAGAGTGGGGAGAAGGCGGCATATAGCATTCTTGTTTAATTCAGTTTTTTATTTTTGAATAATTTTAGTTTTATAGAAGAGTTGCCAAGATAGTACAGAGAGTTTCCATCCACCCATCACCCAGTTTCCTCTCATATCTTACACTGCCATGCTCCATTTGTCAGAACTAAGAAATCAGCATTAGTACATTACTGTTAAGTAAATTCTGGGCTATTCAGTTTCACCAGTTTTTCCACTGATGTCCTTTTTCTATTCATGTTACATTTACGTGTAGGGATTTTAAATGCATTTGCAAATTTTTTGATACTCTTCCCATAGAAAATGGGGTCTCTGTCCATTTGCCTTGAAACTGGACAGGTTTGGTGACTGTTTGGGCCAATAGTAACTTCCCAAGTCTAGGTTATAAGTAGTGATTCATCTTGAAGCCGCCAGTCTCCATGTAAGTGATAATCCAGCTGCCCTGAGCCGCCATGATGGGAGGAAGCCCAAAGTGCCCACTCAGAGAGACCACGTGGAGAGGCCTTGAGACCACATGGAGAAAGATACCCAGCCAGGCTCCAGCTTCTTAACTCCCAGCTGCTCCAGCCCCACACTGTTCCAGCTTTAGTCACTATCAGACTGCAACCAAGCAAGAGACCCTGGGCCAGAGCTTGTCAGCCGAGTAGTCCCTGAATTTCTAACTCGCAGACACTGTGAAAGGTATTTCAGTGATTGTTGTGGTTTTAAGCTACTATATATTGAAGAGTTTGGTCATATAGCAGTAGATTGATAGAATAAGATGGCTCCGCCAGCAGGTCTTAATGAGGTATGAGGCTCAGTCACATGTAACAACCTCCCAGTTGTTCCACTGGTTCATTTTTCACACATTTGTTTAACACCTACCATGGGTCAGGTACTATACTAGGTGCTGCGGGAACTGATGTCTAAGTGAGTTTCTGACCTTGAAGCAGTCATAGTCAGAAAGAAAAGCAGGCAATTAAACAAATGGCCACAGTACGATATATTAAGGCAAAGTGTCATGACACAAAAGGGACCCTTTTCCTGGGATACATGCTGGAAACCCTGTGTTTGAACCAGGACTTGAAGGATAAATCAGAGTTTTCCACTTGTGGAAAGCAATGAGAGTGCATGGAGTGTTTGGGGTTGGGAATCCAGAAGAGCTCTGTGTGGCTCTGAACCCAGAGTTTATTTGCATGAATGCGTGTTTGGGGTTGGGAGTGGAGTCAGGCATATAGGAAGTAAAAGTGAACAGGGAGGCTGAGGTTGAGTTTCTGGAGTGTAACCTGGGGTCAGAAGTAGACTGTCATAGCTTTTAGCCTGGATCTGATTCTCCTTCCAGAAACTTCTCAAGAAGATGATGTTTAAATCATCTGGTACCCTCAGGAATTGGGACTCAAAATATGTATCTACTGTATGTAGCTTGACCTTCTGGAAGAATAAACTTTGGAAATGTTTGGAGGTTAGGGTTCAAAACCTCTATGCAAGCTTGTCAAAGTGCTGGTCAAGGGCTTTATGAGTTTTTATTTCTGTGGTTTGTCTTTTCCATGGAAACGAGTGTATGGTGGGGATGGATGGAATGAAAACATGCATTTTCAAAAGTAAACAGAGCTTAGGTGAAAGGAAATCCAATAAACTCTGTAAAGGCAACAACTGAGGACTGAAATGGAAAAAGGGCTGAAGGAGAATGAACTCAGTGTGGTGGGGAGAAAGAAAGAAGTTAGAGCCAAGAGGAAAAGGACAGGCGAGGGGTGGAGAGAGCCTGCACTTTGGGAACTCAGACTGTTGCTTGTTCCAGTCTGGCCCCTCCTTTGGTTTAATCTGCTTTGAGTTTGTTTCTGTCCTTTTGAAACAGGAGAGTCTCAACTACTTCTCCAGGCTTATATATACTTCCTCATTTGATTCCTTCCCAAATGCAGATTCTCAAGGAGATAAAATAATTTGCCCAAAGTCACACAACTGGTAAATGGCAGGGCTGGATTTGAATCAGACATTCTGACTCAAAAGCTGGTAGTCTTTCCAGAAATTGAGGCAACATTCATTCCCATTGTGCCTATTTTAACGGTCTCTCTGACCGCCCACTCTCTGTCGTTGCTTACCCACCTCAGCTAGCAAAAGAGGGCTGATGCCCCAGAAGCTACCATGGGGTCTTGTAAACTCTGAATTATGGGAAGGAATGTCACTGTAGACGGTTACATCACCTGCTCTTGTCTCTCAACTTAAAGAGGATATACCTCTCCGTCACCATTCAAGGCAAGGCACAATTATCAGTCTGCTCAGGCTGCTGTGACAAGATATCATAGCCTGGGTGGTTTAGACAGCAGACATTTTTTTGTTTTGTTTTCTCAGTTCTGGAGGCTGGAAGTCAAGATTAGAGTACTGGCATGGTTGGGTTCTGGCGAAGTTCTTCCTGGCCTGCACATTGCTGCCATCTTGCTGTGTCCTCAGATGGTCTTTTCTTGATGTGATCTCTCTCCCTTCATCTTCTTATGAGGCCACCAGTCCCATCAGATCAGGGCCTCACCTTAGGATCTCATGTAACCTTAATTACCTCCTAAAAGCCCCATCTCCAAGTAAGGTTGTACGGGGAGTTAGGGCTTCAATATAGGAATTTTGGGGAGATAAAATTCAGTCTATAGCAGCAAGGGAGGAAACATGGCTCTCATTTCACACGTTAGTGAGCTTGAGGTTCAAGAAGTTGTTTCACAGTCAGGAAGTAACCAAGGTGGAATTGAAGACCAGGTCTCTGTCTCTAAAATTCATGATGTCCATGCCCAGAAGTTTTGACGCATTCTTATCATTGCTGATGATTAAATAGTACCATTAGCTGATATATATTTTACATAGTGCTTACTATGTGCCAGGCACTTTTATGGTACTTACAGTTATTAACTAATTGAATCTTCGTGACAGTCCCAGGCTAGATTTTGAAGGTGGCGAATGTAAACGTGAAAGTGATCAGAAATGAATCTTCAGAGCAAGTGACCTTTCACTTTGGCATCATCCCTTCTCTTTCCTTCAGCACCTTCTTGCCTCCTGCTTATGCTTGGGAGGGGCTTGATGGCACTTGTCTGGGTAAGAAGCGGGGGTTTGGGGGAGTCCGGATCCTCAGATGAAGGTCTGTGATTTGCTTTCTTGAGCCCTTCCAGGTTCAGGGGCTTCTATGCACACCCTCCCCTTTCTCAGAGTTTCTGGCCGGGGGCCTTTTCCATTTCAGCCTCATTTCTCCATCTCCCTTCCCACCTCCTTCCGGCAAAGACTGATCTGTCTCTTTGACAGCAGACACCTGTTGCCAAGAGAAATAATCCCCATGTGTACTGGGTGTTGTCGAAGGGAACAGGGTGGAGAGAGGAGGGAAGGGCTTCCTGCCAGCAGCCCAGCGGGCAAGGGGGAGGAGCAGGAAGGTTGGTTGGGCCAGGAGGGCGGGGCAGCGAGAGGATCTGCCTGGGGAAGGGGCCGGGTCCAGGGGCAGCTGGGAGATAGCTGGGGATGGGAGAAGCCAGGAAGCAGAGGGGAATAGAAGGCAGCTTTCAACAGGAAAGGGAAAGGAGGGAGTGGCTGGAGGCTGAGGAAGCCCACAGGGAGGGGAGTGGTGTTGGTGAAGGAGGCAGGGGTGGGCCGTGGTAGCAACTCACATACAGCATTTCACAGCTCACCCAGCATTGTGATGGCCATTGTTGTACCGGATGGGGGCGGGGGGGCTTCCTGAGGCTACCCATTTTGCTGAAAAGTAAGCCTTGGCTCAAATCAGTAAGCAGGTGATGATCCTCACTGGGTGCTCACTGCGTGCCCGGTAAGGTAGCACGTACTTTTATAACTGTGAGTTGAGGCGATCCCAACAGCAGTGGCAGGAGGCAGTTAGACACAGCTGCTCTTTTGTAGATGAGGAAATGGGCTCCAGTTAATTCCTGCATTTTAGAAATACCTACTGGCCAGTACTGGTTTCCAGGTATCATACAAAGGCTGGAGGTGAGATCAGTGTAGACACTCCCCTGGGCTAGGACTGTTCCAGGAACTTTGCACACTTGGTTTCCTTATGTTTTTACAACCAGGAGGTAAGCATATGATCATTAGCATCCCCTTTCTACAGATGAGGAAACTGAGCCTCAGCAAGGCACAGTGGCAGAGGGGTACACTGTGAGTGGGATTCCAACCTAGGCGGTTTGGCCCTAGAGTCTAAGGGTTTGTCTTCCAGGCTCTATAGCGGCAAGTAAAAGAAATGTGGCTTTGTTCTTGGTTTTGAGTGACTGACTCCAAATCCTGTGCACTGTCCACACACCCAGACTGCTTTTCAGGTTAATCGAAGGGCCAACGTATATGTTATACACATAGTGAAAAGAGGACGGCCATGCACCGCATGCCGTGCTGAGAACAAGTGGCCCTCTTGCCTGACTGCCAGGGCATAGTCAGACACAGGGACCTTCCCTGGAATCCTAACAAACCCACCCGCCAACAGACAATCAGGTGTGTCAAGGATGATGCCGTGGCCTCTGGTTCCTTGCAGATCAAGCAGGTCTCTGGCACTTGGGTGACATCCAGCTCCACCTCAATCTCCATACTTGGGGAAGTAGGACACTCAGTGAGTTTAATGCTGAAGTTGAGTTGGGTTTAGTGGATAGCCACATTCAAAAGAATGAAATTAGACCCTTTTCTTATACCATATACAAAAGTCAATCCAAAATTGATTAAAGACTTAAATGTAATACCTAAAACTGTAAAACTCCCAAGAGAAAACATAGGGGGAAAACTCCTTGACATTATTATTGGCAGTAATTTTTTGAATTTGACATCAAAAGCACAAACAACAAAAACAAAAATAAGCAAATAGGACTACATCAAACATTTCCGTACAGCAAAGGAAACAATCAACACAATGAAAAGGCCATCTTCAGAATGGGAGAAAATACACTTGTACCTTGTTCCTTGGTGTCTGTGGGGAATTTGTTCCAGGACCCACTGCAAGTACCAAAATTCACGGATACTCAAGTCCCTAATTAAAATGATGTATTACAGTTGGCCCTCTAGATCTGTGGGTTCTCCATCTGTGGATTCAACCAATATCTGATCAGATTTTGATTCAGGGTTGGGTCTGCACATCTGGAACCTGTGGATATGGAGGACTGACTGTATTTGTAAACCATATATCTGATAAAGGGTTAATGTTTAGAATATGTAAGGAACTGGTACAACTCAGTAGCAAAAAAAATGAATAACCCAATTAAAAATGAGCAAAGGATCTGAATGATAAATTTCTAGAAAAGATATACAGATGACTGATAGGTATATGAGAAGATGTTCAACATCTTTAATAATTGGGGAAATGCAAATCAAAACCACAAGGAACAATCACCTCACACTTGCTAGGATGGCTATTATCAAAAAATTTGAAAGATAACAAATAATGGCAAAGATGTAGAGAAAAGAGACTCCTTGGACACTGTTGGTGGGAATGTAAATTGGTACAGTCATTATGGAAAGTAGTATGAATATGGGAGTTCTTCATAAAAATTAAAAATAGAATTACCGTATGATCCAGTAATTCTACTTCTGGGTGTATATTCAAAGGAAATAAAACCACTATCTTGAAGAACTATCTACACTCCCCTGTGCAGTGCAGTATTAGTCACAGTAGCCAAGATATGGAAACAATGTGTTGACAGGTAAATGGATAAAAGAAAATGTGGTATATTATTCAATCTGAGGGAATATTATTCAGCCTTAAAAAAGGAAGAAAGCCTGCCATTTGCAGCAACACTGATGAACCTGGAAAACATTACACTAAATGAAATGAGCCAGATATAGAAAGGCAAATACTGCATGATCTCACTTGTATGTGGAGTCTTAAAAAAAAAAGCTGAAGTTATAACAGAGAGTTGATTGGTGGTTATTGAAAGCTGGGATTTAGTGGAAAAAGGGAGATATTTATCAAAAGGTACAAACTTTTAGGTATAAGATGATTAAGTTCTGGAGACCTGATGTATAGCATGGTAACTACAGTTAATGGTAATGTATCATATACCTGAATTTTGCCAGTAGGGTAGATCTTAACACACACACACACACACACACACGGTAAATCTGTAAGCTAATAGATATGTTAAAAAAAATTGCCAACTAATTGCTCCTCAACAACCCCTGCTGATACTCAGCAGTTTCTTTCTTGTTGAGATTATAACTACGGATCAGTAAAAAATTTAAGTAGAAAAAAATCTTAAAAAGAAATTAATAGAGGAAAACTGTAATAATTAACACACAAATGATTAATGTAAAAGAAGTAAAGAAAGGGGATAAAAAAGGAATATTGTTGTGAGAAATAGAAGTCAAATGACATCAGTAATAACACAAAGTGTAAGTGGACTACTCCAGTTAAAACACAAAGCTTGTCAGACTACCAGAAGAGTACAGAACATTTGAATGTAAAAGGATAGGATTATATATACTATCTAAACACTAACTTAAAATAGACTTGGAGGCAAAAAGTATTTCTAGATATAAAAAAGGGACATTTTATAATAATAAAAGGCTCATTTCACCTGAAATATATAATAATTCTAACTTTGTATTTAATAACAGAGTATCAAAAAATAAAACTCATCAGAACTAGAGGAGTAATAATTAGAGATTTTAACATCGCTCATAGTAATTGATGGAAGAATACCAACAAAAAATTCAGTAGAAAATAGATTTGACCATGATTAACGAATGCCGTACATAGGATACTGTACTTCAAAACCAAAGAACATACTTTCTTTTCAAGTGTATGTGTGATGCTTACCATTTATTGAGCTAAAAGCATGGCTCAACAAATTTGAAAGAATTCAAATTACCCAGAGAACACTTTCTGACCACAGACGAATTAAATTAGAAACTTAAAGGTACCCAGAAAACCAGTCCTATGTATACTTCAAAATAATCCATGGGTCAAATTTTAAAAATCCGGTAGGAAATTATTTTTAATTTGATTTAAATTTGATTAAATTATATTAATTAATTATAATTTAAATTTTAACTTTTAACTTAAAATGAAAATGTTTTAAAATAAAATAATTATGTTTTTAAATAAAGCATTGTAAAATGTTTTCAATTGAATGATATTGTATGGGATGTCCACCTGCCCTTCATTTCTTGACTGGATGTTTCCCCTACAGACTTGCAAAATCTTAAACCCAGGGAAAGAACTGCCCCAGCTAGACCAGCGAATAGATTTGCATGAACCCTACTTTCCTCAGAATGTAGGGGAAGGAGCAGAGAGGCCTGGTGGAACTCTGCAGTAGGGCCTCAGGGGCTATGAGGGCTTGTGAAGCGGAGCTCTGAGAACATTTCCACCACAGAAAGGACTCCTCACCCTTTTCTCTAAGAGAAAAAAACAAAAAATGTGGGATGCGGCTAAAGCAGAGAAGAGAGAAAAGTTAGAGCCTTAAAATATATGATGAAAGAAGAAAGGCCAAAAAAAAATCAATGGTTAAATATCTATCAAAAAGGTTGGCAAAAGAGCAGCAAATTAAATCCAAAGAAAGTAGAAGGAAGGAAATAATAAAGATAAGGGCAGAAATTAATGAAATAAAAAATAAACATTCAAAAGAAAATAATCAGCAAAACCAAAATGTGCTTCCTTGAAAGGCTAATAAAATTGATAACCCCAGGAAAAAATTATTAAAAGAGAAAGAGAAAACACAAATAATCAGTATAAACAAGAGGACAGACATGAAAGAGATAATTATAGGTTATTATAAACATTTTTTATGAATAAGCCTGTCAACTGAGATAAAAATGGATAAATTCCTAGAAAAATACAAGAAGATGTAAACACTTAAATAATTCTATATCTATTCAAAACAGTAAATTCATAATTTAAATCTTTCATGAAGGAAAATCCAGGCCCAGATACTTCACTGGGATGAATTTTTCCACATATTTAAGGAACAAATAACACTAATCTTAGATCAACTTTCTCAGAGAATAGTAACCAAAGGGATATTTCTCAGCTTTTATTAGGCTGTCAAACCTTGATACCTGACAAGGATCTTTCAAGAAAGAATTCAATCTTTCTCATGAATATACACGATATTTTAAACAAAATATGTACAAACAGGATATACAAAACTATACACATTGTGATCAAGTCAGGTTTTTTCCCCAACAAAGCACAGTTGATTTAACATTAGAAAATCACCAGTATTATTCAGGGCATTAATAGAAAAGAGAAGAGAAATTTGATAATCATATTACTAGATACAGAAAAATATTTGATAAAATTCAACATCCATGCATGACTTAATATAATCATGGCAAACTAGAAATAGATAGAACTTCCTTACTTTGATAAATATTTATAAAAAGTTACAGCAAACTTTATATTTAATGAGCTATTAAAAACTTCTTTCCTGAGATTGGAGTTGAGAAAGAAGTGCTGGAGTTCATCATTCCCTATCACGATTTTACTACCACCATTCAACATTGTATTGGAGGGCCTAACATTCGCAATAAGGCAAGAAAAGGGAATAAAATGCCTAAGAATTGAGAGGTAGAAATTACCATTATTCACATATAGTATGATTTTGATTTTAAAATTTATACAGAAATGCAGGAGCCTTCCAATAACAAAGGCAATCTGAGGAGGAAGAAAAAGCATTTGGACCTCATATTACTACTGGCTATTAAGAATTATACAGCTCTAGTAACTAAAACAGCATGGTCTTATTGGCACAAGAATAGACATAAACCAATGGGGCTAAACTCCAGGTAGAGAACAAAACATATGATCACTTAATTTATGACAAAGGTAGCACGGTAATGCACTGGAGAGAGGATGATTTTTTCAATAAAATGTTCTGGTCAAGTGGAAAAATGATATTGACCCCTGTCTCATATTATACTAAAAAAAAAAATTAATTCCAGATGGACTGTGTATCTCAATGAGAAAGAGAAAACAAGAGAGTTTCTGGGAGATGATATAGAGAACATCTTCATGATTTGGAGGGTAGAGAAAGATTTTTGAAATAGGATATAAAACCACTAAACATAATGGAATTGATTGATAAACTGGAATATGTTAAAATTAAGAACTTAGAATATGAAAATGAATATATGTATGTGTATGCATGATTGGGACATTGTGTTGTACACCAGAAATTGACACATTGTAACTGAATTTACTTCAGGAAAAAATAAAAACAGATAAATAAATAAATAAAATTAACTTATGTTCCTCAAAGGGTACCATTCAGGGAATGAAAGTGCAAATACACAGTGGGAGATGTTTTAAATATATATAACTAACAAAGGACTCATATTCACTGTTACATATCAGTTTTTAAAGAAGATAAGCCAATTTAAAAATGGCAAAAGAATGAAACATTTCACAACTAAATGGTCAATAAGTACTTAAAAATGTGCTTAAGATCATCTGGAGAGGGCAAATTAAAAATCACAATCTGATACCATTACAAACCTACTAGAACGACAATTTCAAATGTTGATGAAGCTGTGGCACCTCACTGAAATTCATATATTGTGGGTAGGAGTGTAAATGGATACAACCACTTGGAAAAATGGAACATTTGTGCACCCTGTGACCCAGCAGTTCCACTTCCAGATGTGTGCCCAAGAGAAATGCTTACATCTGTTCAGAAGTAGGCCTGCAGAAGATGTGAAGTACACAGCAATGCCAGTGAAGAATTTTGCCCAAAATATTTAACCTAAACCTATTTAAGCTTTTAAACTTAATATCCAGTTTACAGTGAATTCAGGGTAAAGAGGAACCATGGTAACCACAGTAAAACACTCAGCTAAATCCAGAATATTGGATAGGTACAAAATGGCCTGAACTCTTCAAAAAGTCGCTATCAAGGAGGAAAACAACAAAACAAAGGTGAACCAGAACATAAAACACCGAATGCAGTGCCTGAACCAGGACTGGGTACTGGTTGAGAACAACCTACAGAGAACAATCTCGTGATAGCTAGGGGAATTTGAAGGCTTGATATCAGATGTTATTATGAAGTTATCATTATTTGACATGTGAAAAAATATAGAGGCTTGTCCTCATGCTCAGGATGAGGTGCTATGTACTTGGGAGAAATGTTAATGGTATCTGCAACTTATTTTCAAATATTTAGCAAAAATAAGTATAGATAGATTAATGGATGTAGATATTGATCGATCGATTGATCTATCTATCTGTATCATGAGAAATAAGGCAAATACGGCAATAGGTTAACAAGTTTTGTTTTAGGCAGCAGATATTTTGGTGTTTATTATGACACTCTTTCAACTTGTCTGGGTATTTAAAATTTCGATATGAAATTCCTGGAATATATTTTTTAAATGGAATTTTGCGCCTTGACTTCTTCAGAATGGCAGTTAACTTCTGCTCTGCTTTAAGAAAATAGAAACAACAAATCCTAAAATATATCTTATGAGTGTAATTTATGTTAGAGATAATGTTAAAACTCTAATCAGAGAACTTAAAGTCAAAGAAAATGCCTTGGCTCTACATCAAAAGTCTGGTTCGTGAATATACATTGATATGTTTTTGGTTAAAATAAAATGCTTAATATGTGCGTACATCACCTTTTAATGATTCCCAGCTTTAACCATATTTTTCTGATGAGCCAATGCACGACTAGTGCCAATTAATGCCGAATAAGAGGGCATCCTCGGTATACTTTGCATATGGAAAAGTGCAGCCCCCAGTGAAGAGCTGGTTCAGGGACTGTGATTGGAATAACCATCTGTTAGTGCTGCTGGGCCTCCCAAGAGAAGACAGGAAAAGTGAAGACTGTCCGGGTGTTCTAGGGGCAGCGTACAACACAGTACCTCAACAGCTGGGCTCCTCACCATCCTGTTGCATGCGTCCCCACCCCTCTGCCCCCTTTAGAAGCCAGGACAGTTTTCTCTCAACTTGTTTTCTTTTGGGGGGGCCAACAGCACTAATGGATGGTTATTCCAACCAGAGGGACGTGGGGTTACATTCTGGAGCTGTATGACCTTGGGAAGGTCACTTAACGAACATGAGCCTAGTTTTCTCCCATGAAAGGTGAGACCTATCTCACAGAGTTTTTGTGGGGGTTAAATGTGATGATGTCTCTGTAGCAACTGTATAATGCAAATATACAACTGAATTCATTGTTGGTGGTGCAATGCATATGGACATCTGGCAGGAGGAAGAGGGTTTTAATATATCAGCCAAGTCTGTAACTGTTGTTGAAGACATAGAGGAAATGGAGGTTCTGATTCCTCAGAAAATTCAAGATGGGAGGAGATAGGTTAAATTTACCAAATGTGCTTAAAATGAGCTGATTTTTATGAAATGGTTGAACCAGTTTTCCTCAAAGGATGACCAGGCCCTAAGGTGGCAGTGTCACCTACTGCAGCTGTTCAAGATGCAGATTCCGGAGCCAAGCCCGTTACCTACTGATCAGAAGCTCTGGGAATGGGAGGGGCCTAGAAAACTGCACTTAACAGGTTTGAAAGCAAGTGAGTGCCGAGACCATGTCTTCCCTGGCAGTCACTGCTGCATCCCCTGCATCTAGGAGAATTCCTGGCACACACAGGTGCTCAATAAACACTGGGCGTTTAAATGGTCAGACAGATGAATCAACAAGGTACTGCTCCATGACTCTTACAAAGAGGTAGAAAGGTAGGACTGACTTCTGTCCTTCCTTACATACCCTTTAGGCCACAAGTTGCCCTCTCTCTTTTTTTTCCTTTTGCCACTGCCCTTAGGGTCATTTTAACTTGATTTTGCTGCAGGGACTTGCTGAGGCCAGAAAAAGGTGGGACGCTACGTCTCACTGCCTGATAAGTCCTGTCCAAGGAACTAGCTTTATATGCAGCAGTGGTTCTCAGTCTTGGCTGCACTTTAGAATGACCCAAGGCTTGGCCCCCGCCCTAGACAAATTAAATCAGAATCACTGGAATTAAGGTCCAGATATTGGTATTTTTGAAGAGCTCCCCAAGTGATTCTGAGAGTCGTTGGCAAACAGTAACATGAATAGCTCTAAAAATCTCAATGTTGAGTGCACAAGGTGGAAAACGATTTATAACACAATACCATTTAAGAATATTAAAATTTAATATACACATTAATCAAAGCTATGTTTTTCAAAGGTGCACGCAAATATAAAGACATATATGAAATCCCAGGAAGGAGGAGAGTGGAGTGAGATTGTAGAATAAGTGGTAAAAATATAAAATAAAACAAGAGAGAGGCCTTGCACATGGATTAAAGCCATGGACTAAGGAGCACAGCCTCAAATATCAAATCACAGTGGTCAGTTTGACTAGAGCACTTACGTGCACCAGACACAGTGTGATTGCTTTACTGCCTCGTCTCTGTTAATCTTTGTGATAATTATGAAGGATATATTATTACTTGGAGTCATTTTACAGATGAAAAAACTGAGGCTTAGAGTTTAAGAATTAACTAAGGTCTGACAGCTAGTAAGTAGCAGAATTGGGTACCAGCCCAGCTGACCTGACCAGAGTCACGCGAGTCTCTCTTTGCTCCATTCATGGCCTCCCTTGGGTCTTTTTGAGCATCTTCTGGAGGGGAAGCTTCCTTCTCCTCCCTCCCCCAACTTCATCCCACCCCTTACCTAGGATGGGAAAGAGAATGACCATTCAATGCTCTGGGCCCACGGCAGGGGAAGAAGGCTATGTACAGTCTTCCTGACCTGGAAATATCCAGAGAGAAGCCTCAAATGATAGAACAGAGAAAAAGGACGGTGGGGGCTAAGATGAAAAAGAGGGAAGCTTAGAGCTCATTGAACATATTTAACTTACTCAGATATATTTAATAACACCAGATATTCTTTTCCCCTTCTGCAGACCCATCTTGTAGACTACTTTTGTGTAACTTCATAGCCATGATTTACAACATGCATCTCTGAGATCAGGCTCTTCCCACCAATCTCAGAACCCTTAGAAATTAATAGCAATAAAAATGTATTTATCGAGGCAGGTACAAATACCAGTTCGCATTTTCCACAGAGAAAACCGAGGCGCAGATGGGCAACTTGAACAAGATGTCCCAGCTGGAAAGTGATGCTGCTGGAGAGACAGAAGCACACTCCTCTCATCTGGCTTGGCGCCCTCTAGAGGTGAGCTGACTCTCTGTGGGCCCTCCTCCCTCCCAACTGGATAGCGAAGTTTCCAGGTGGAGTACTTTTTCCCAGAAGCCAGCCCCGCAGCAGCCTGTGCGCTACCTGTGGGGTGCACTCACAGGGGTAGAACAGGGCAGGCTGGCCTTTGTTTTAGCTGCATGTGCAGCTGCCTCTATGGGAAAAGTCGAGAGGCACTGGAAACCCCTCTTATCCCACTCACTTAAAAATGTCTCCTCTGCCGCTCTGCCACAGTATCCAAAGTCATCCCATTCATTCATGGAATTTAAGTTTCTGTCAAAATACAAGTCTCTAAACTGAGGGTGTGTGAAAAGCATAAGGGAATTTGCTCAAACTTTACTGTGCCTAAAACTCAACTTGAAAATGCAGATTCTTGGGTCCCAGTAGCAAAGGTTCTGATTCAACAGGTACAGAGTGGGCCCTGGAGACCTGGAATCTTAACAAACACTTGTGGTGATTCTGGTGATGGAGTTCCCTGAACCTCACTCTGAGAAGCACTGTGTTAACATGAATACTTTGGCTTTAACTAGTTCATCAGACTCTTGGCTGCAGGTCGGCTCAGTTGATGCTGGCCAGTCTCAAAGGAGGCAGAGAAGAGGCACACAGCTACTGCTCCTCTGACCTGGTCTTTGTGCAGGTCGGAGCTGTGCTGTCAGCTCGTGGCTGAGAGTGAACATTCAAGGCCTTAACTCAGCCCTAAGCCTAGAGATAGTCTGGACACACATTTGGGGGGTGACGAAGCCCTGTGCTATCTCAAGACCTCACCCAGTAGTTCTCAGCTTCAGAGGCTTACCCAAGAAGTAAAAGTGGAAAGAAAAAATTGGTATTTTGAATCGTGGTGATGCTGTTTGAACATTCTTACAGCTTTCCAAATTCTTGAATGGTATTACAATAGAGAGTCACCTGAGGGCGCTGTAGCGAATCTACAGGAAATGAAGAGGAGAAGGAGGTTCTGTTGATGAGTAGATTTAACCTGTTAGTGTGATAAGCACCCCCCCCCACCTTAGCCTGGAAAGATCCACAGAGCTTCCACCTGTGTGTGCCTGCACATTCATGCTCAGCGCGGAGGGGGTGGGGAGCAGAGAGGAATAGGAATTGATGAGGGTCCAAAGGGAGAGAAAATTAAAATAAGGAGCCTTCAGAGTCACCTTCTTTGTGATTTGAGAGAGAGTTTTCTGCACTGTCATAAAAAAGCCCCCATCTCTACCGTTCAAGGGGAAAAATGTGCCAGTTTCCCAGAGAGTCCTTGGGGAGGAGGGAGCACAGGGGAAAACATGCCAGAAGAAAAGGCAGACAGAGGAAGGCTTGTCTGCACAGGAGCATCTCCGGTCGGCTTTTGCTGGGCCGAGTCAGACCCCCACCCTGCCAGCAGCGGTCACAGGCTGACAGCGGGAGACCCAGGCTCCCTGGGCAGCTGCCCGGGCGAGGCTTCTACCCCAGAAGGAACAGCTCCAGTTACACATTAGTCACCAAAATAACAACGATCAAAGGGAGCAAAAGGCATGGAATGGCTTCATTTTCCCCATTTAATTATGGGACTGGAGGATCCATTTAGATCTGGAAGGAGTCTGATTTTAACTCGTTGTAAAATAGTTGAATAAAGTACTGGATATTATTTTTATTCCCCACTTTTCCTCCCCTTGCTACCCCTCCCCACCTTCAATGCAAGCATTTAATGGGCTCGTGGGCCCTTGTTATTCCCTCCCCACAGACCCATGAGCAGAAACATAAATGGAAAAACTGCATTTGCCCCCTTTCACCTGGGAAAACCTTGTCAAGAGGCTGAAGGGCCAAATCAGAGCCTGCAGTTAAGGTCCCTCCAGTCCTGGGCCTCAGAAAGGAATGCCAGCAGGTGAGTGATGAGGGGACCTCCCCCTCGGGGCAAGTGCAGCAGTCTGTCTCATTGAGAAGGTATTTGGTCATCTGAAAAAAGGGACCTGTGGCTGCTGGATCAGATGACAGGGCTCCATATGCTTTTGCGGTTACAAGTGGTGTTATGGGGCAGTGGGAGATGCAGATCAAAGTTGTGTTCCAAGTGCACACGGTGGGCTTCTCCCTTACGCCCACAGCCTTTGGGGACACACGCACACATACATACACATGAATTCTCCTGCCCCAAAGCCAGGCCTTGGGCTTTGAAAGGCCAGCTGGAAAAAATAGACCAGGGGATATACTGTCGTCTTGGAGGCTGGCTGGGTTTTATACTTATGAAGTACAGAGTATGATGACATTGTGGCTTCATGAGGATAAGGCCACCTAGGTTACTTGGGGAACAATGATGAGACAATCACTTTTGGGTCATTCATCGTCCATAAAGGGTTGTGTTGGGACCACGTACTGGGCAACATCGTCTAAAGCTTGGATTGACAGCACAAAGGCAGGTGGGGGGCTGATGGTGAGGGGGCAGTTTGGGGACCAGTTCTGCCACTGATTTGCTGTAGGAGTTTGGGAGGGACATCCTTCTGGAGTTCATGCTCTTCTGTACAAAGCGGTTTCTCTCTCTGGATCTTTTGAGCTTTAAGCCTGTGACTGTAAGCCTTTCCGAGGCTCAGACATCTGTGTGCAGCCTTTTAAGGGGGTCTCTGCTCTTTCCATGCACATTGCTTTGGGATTTGTTTGGAATTTTACTTCTCCACAAGGTTTAATTTTAATGCCAGGTGAGTCTTTTTCCTACCTCCTGGGAATTAACCCAGGATGTATATTAGGGGCAGGAAGTAGATGGAGTGGATAAACATGGGAGGTTTTGACTTCCCTGTCTTTTGCTTTGGACCCCTTTCCCTGTCCAGGTTAAAGCCCCACTCTGGCTTTCTTCCTTCACATTCCTGTTCCAGGCTGCATAGGACAAGGCTCTCTCCGCAAGGTTTAGCTTGGCTTCTCCTCATTTAAAATTTGAGTGAACTCTTCCTTGTGAAGTGGGTTCACCTTCTCACAAAATTTAATGTGGCTAAAGTGAAAAGCAAAAAGGACATACATGAATGATGAAGCAAAATTACATTGCTATCTTCTCAGCCAAAAGTGACAGGTTTCTTTACAAATTATGTATGTTCAGATGCTGTACAAAACCAAACTCAAGGCTGGATTCACATTGAATCATGTTGAAATGTACATATTCCATACTGGTAAGAAGCCACATGTAGAGTAACTTATGCCTTATATTTTATGTGATATACTTGGCAACATATATAATCACATCTGAAGGCCCACAATTAACATTGACAGACAAGAACACAGACTATGTATGTATAGGCAAGTGAGGGTGGAAAGAATTTTAACCTTGGAATTCCCTGTCTATTGACTATTAGGGTCCTAATCTTGAAGCTGGATACACAAGGTTTTTTGTTTGGGTTGCATTTAATATTTATGCATTTTCTGAAAAAGATCCAAAGAGGGAAAGAAAGGTTTAAATTTTCTAATATGCAGTTTTCACTCCTGGTTTAATCAAATGGGGCTTTTACTGGGCATTAACATCACTGGGAACTTGTTTAAAATGTTGATTCTCAGACTCCACCCCTCAGTGTTTGATTCTGTAAGCTGAGTTAGGTGCAAAAATCTGTATTTTAGCAGGCACCCCATGGTGATTCATATGCCTGCAGTTCAGAGAGGTTGTGCTTTATGACATACTAGTCTCACATATATTCACTTTCGTCTATTGAGAATGCTTCTGTTTTTATTTTGACTATTTTATACATTCAAAGGCTTGTGTATTATTAATATTATAGTTGAACTTATCTGATGACATTTTATAGATTGTAAGACATGCCAGGTTGAGGCCGCGCCTTACCGTCTTTCCAGTCCTAGAACTTACTGCACTGCCTGCGATGCAGCCGACTTTCAGAATGTGTTCACGCATCTCATTGAACCAGAGGTTCAGCTATGACTTAAAATAGCTGCAATTTGAGATCTTCAGCACACATCCTCCAACTCTGAAAGACAAAACGGAAACATTATCTGACCTCCAAAGAGGCCAGTCCTTGCATCTTTGCACTAATTCACGTCCTCAGACATAGATTTGTAAGTTTTATTTAAGTAGAATCTGTAACAAGTGGTTTATCTTCCTTCCTAGCTTAAGAGAAATGAAAGAAAATTAGAAAAGGCACCTCCACAGCTTTTTCCTTCACTTGTCATCACCCAGGCAACACATGCTCCCTCCAGGCATCCTTTCTCCAACTCTGCTCTTGTTCCGTGGAAGCCCACCCTCATTATTCTCACATTCTATTTTGACCTTCCCCAGCACTTTTGTCTAGTAGCCCTTCTGAACCAATCCTCACATTGGCCAAGCAAATCTTTATTGCCTTTGCTGGCTCTCCCCACTCCCTCACTTCTCATCTTGGAGATACTGCTTAGAGCTAGAATCCTAATCCTCTCCCCATCACTTCTTCCCACATTCCTGAGATCTGCCTTAGAAAATGTGAATGGTTTCCAAGTCCACAGTGTAGTGCTGAAAATCTTCAGTTTCTGTCACCCAATTAGCCACTCAAACTTATCCTGCCTTGGGTTCTTATTTGCCTTTTCATATCTATCTAATCCATCATAAATCCTGTTACTTTCTTTTTTTTTTTAACATTAAGAAATCCTGTTACTTTCAACTCCTAAAAAATCTCACAAAACCATCCACCTTCCTCCAGCTCCACCACCACTTATCTAGCTAGTCCAAATTACCATTTTTGCTCACTTAGGCTTTTGCCCTAATTTCCTCATTGGTGTTCCCACATCCCGTCTATTCTCCATCCTGTGACTGGAGTGATCACAAAATGCAAAGTGATCTTCTCTCTCATGAACTGAAATGCTGTATAGTTTCCCATTGCTCTTAAGATAAGTAAAGCTTCTCAGCATGAGCTGTAGGGCCCTGGGTGGTATGGACCTTGCCCGCTTCTCCAGCCTCATCCTCCAGCAAGCTCACCTGGTTCTCTCTGCTCCAGCCGCTAAAGCCTTCTTTCAGTGTCCTGTATTTTCCAGACTCCCTTCTGCCACAGGGTCTTTGCACACTCTGCTTCATCTTCCCTCGCTTCCTCATTCAAGTAACTGCTATTCACAGTGCATCTCTCAGTTCAAATCCTTCCCTGATTAACCTGGCTAGGTCAAACCCCATTCTCATTACATGCTGCATCTTCCTTCAGAATGCTTAGTGCAGTTTTAGTTTTACAGGTATATTTGCATTTGCTTGATTAATATCTATTTCTGTAATTGACTGCAAGCTTCATGAGGACAGGGGTTATATCTGGTTTTGCTTACCATTTGTGTCCTAAGTACTTAGCCTAGCACTTGTCAAATGGCAAACATTGGGTAAATATTTATTGAATGATAAATGTTGGATAGATTTATTCAAATGTGCTAAACGTGTCACTCACTGAATCTACATTAGACATTTTCCTTTATATTTGAGATCTCACCATCTAGGGGAGAAAACGAACTTGAAAGATTTTAATTTTAAGAGTGTAATAGGGAGATGACCATAGATCTTGGGATCCAAAGGAGAGAGCAAATCTGCCCAAAGGAATTTATAGATACTTCACAGAGGATGAAATATTTAAGCTGTGTCTTGAAAGACAAGTATGGTTTCTCCAAATGTAGAAACCTACCAAGCAGAAGGAAAACATGAAAATGCCTGGAGGTGGGCAGTAGCGAGTGGTGGGTATGTATAGAGTTCTAGAATGAGGTTGGGTTGGGGCGATGGGGCATGGTGAGGGATAGGTAGCAGGTTGAGGTGAAAGGTCTTGCTAAGAACAATGGACTATAAGAAACATAGTCAGTGGAAATATAGATAAAATTAAGGATGCTTGCATTTTGGGAATGTCATTCAGACTGGAGTGAGAAAACATAAAGAGAGAAGTTAGGGAGAACAAGGGAGGAACAACTTCAGTAGCTCAGGTGAGAAAAAAACAGGAGTCTACACAGGGCAGTGATAGCAGAGAACAGGGGAGTTAAATTTGAGAGCTGTTTCAGAGGAAGAATCAACAAGTTCGATGATCAGTTGGATGTGGGATTTGAGAGAGAAGGAGACATGTAAGATAGTTCAAATTCAGTAGACTTAGTAAGATGGCAGAATTGTTAATCTGCATTAAAATATTCCAGGAAGAATAGGTTTGGGTATAAGGGAAGAGATAAATAGCTCAATTTGAACTAGGCTGAGTTTTAGGTGACCACGGAGCATCTAGATGGAAATGGCCAGGAAAAGGTTGGACCATCACAGGGCTTAATGCAAGTGGCTTCCTGTAACTACTTGTTACTACCTGTTCCTCAACATTGGTGGTGACCTATAAAAACACATCAGTCCTGTGTGTCTTTAAAGACAATAGGCAGCATCTATCACCGTACTGGAGCCAGGTATATCATCAGTAGAGTAAAGCACCACTCAAACAGTAGCTTAATTGAGGGAAGGAAGGTTATCATATGCTGTCTGAGTAATTGAGAAGGCACCTCTATGGAGCTGTAGTTTGGAATTAACTATCAACAGATGGATGCTGGCTAGGCAAGTGAGTAGAATAGAATGCTTTTAAGATGTTCCATTACCAGGGTAGGGCACAGAAAGTCACCTTCAAAGGACCATTACATTCAGTTGTATCTTCATCCATGGAGGCCACTCGATGTCCTCTGGTTTGGCTTGGGGGAGGGTAGTTATCTCTCCTGGACTCCTTTATTCTAAACCATGCATTGATTTCTTCATTCATGTCGTGGTTGAGGCATCTAGGTTCAAAATCTCTTGGCAAGAGGTGACAACACCAACTTTAGTTCTTGTTCTTAGTTAAATGCATGGGCTCCAGAGCCTGAGAGCTTTGGGTTCGAGTCTTGGCTCCACCACTTGCTGACTGCAGGATTGATTTTATTTTGTGTGTCTCAGTTTCACTTTCTGTAAAACAGAGATAATAATGGTAGCTATTTTAGGGATTTTGTGATGATTAAGTGACTCAATATATATGAACTTGTCAGGGGGGTGCCTGGCATTTAGAAAATACTCAATAAATGTAAGCTTTATTACTGGATCTGGAAGTTCAAGGATTGCAAACTTTGCTTGATAACCAGCATCTTAAAAAAAAAAAAAAAAAAAAAGACTTAAATGCCTTTAGAGGAGCAGGTACTGTCCAGTCTCTCAGGCTCCACTAATCCCCATAGCCTCAATATGCATCCTATTCACAGTCTTTTGTGTGGCTCCTGTATGTTTTGGAGACTGTACACACCAGTAAATCCCAATTTAAGGAACTACTTCATATCATGGCCTAACGATGAGAGAAAGGATAATCTTTCTCTTCTCTATAAATAAGAATAATTTGTCCTGTATGAGGGTAGAACTAAGCATTTGTTTCCTGGTGTGATTGGAAAAAGCTGAGAAAGTCTCCTTGATTCTGAAATGCCATCATTGAAGAATAATTTCTTTGGATGAAGTACCATGGGGTTGGGGCTATTCAGAGGAGCTGAGGCTAGAAGGCCAGCTTTGACGTAAGCAGCACTTTGATGTCTAGAGATGAAGCCTCTGTGGACTTCTGACCCAGATTGAAAAATTGCATTGGTGTTTGAACCTGATGGAAGGGCTCAGATGGGCTCTTGGTGGGCTGGGGCTTTTCACTGAGAATCAGGCAATGTACCCGATGCTTTATCAGGGGAGCCCTTTTCTTCCTAAGCTACCTTGCACTTGTCATGGTTGGCCTTGGAAAACATGAGACTGGAGAGGGGGGCAGAAGTGACAATGAAGACATTCATTCCTGCCTGTCCCCCACCTCCATCATTCACATAGAACCCAAGCTGGTTTAATTCCAGGAAGCAAGAGACAGAGCAAAATCAAATTCATGAATGAGGCTAACTGCATTCAATGGCAAAGCTAACACCAAGCTGTTTTTAAACATAAATTCAGTTTTTCAGGTCACACAACTGAATTCAGCAGCAAGAGCACTAGGACTTCTCTGAAAGCCACTCACAGCTGTTACAGTTCATTCCAGCCCCTCCTGGAAAATTCCAAACAGAGGACATATTCCCTGGACACTGCCTTGACTTGTATAATTCTGATATTCATCCCTGGAGGAAAAAACTTGGTTGCATTCAGTGACAAAGCTGTCACCAAGCTATTTAGTTAAACTTCCCTCATTAAGAGACTATCTGTTGCCCAAGGCTTCTGAATGTGGTGATCTGTATAGCCCATTACAAGTCAGCTTCTTTCATCTTTTGTTTGTTTGTCTGTTGTGTTGCCTTGTTTTGCTTTTGCTTTCTTATATATAGGGATAACCTGGAGCAAAGTTGGGAAGGAGAGGAATTGTGCCTTCCCTGCTCTTTCTTTCTCTTTGTACTTTTTTTTTTTTTTTTTGCTCTTTTAATGGATCAACATCCAATGGACCAAATCCTTGACTACTGATGGTGGAGCTACTAACTAATCGGGCTGAAGAACCTTAGGAAAGTTCCTTCTTCTTTTGGGGACATACCTGTGCCATTGATAAAATCAAGATTTGTTCCTCTTGATCTAGCACCCATTGAAATGTCATTAATTCCTCTGCTGAAGTCCTTGCCCTGGAACATGGTTAGCTAATTCATGGACCTTAATGAGGTCACTTGCCCTTCCTGTGCTCAAGGCAGACATCACTAATCAATCACACCCCACTTTCTGACTGAACCCAGGCTCAGTCTCACAGCTTTCAGCACATCGCCTCAGTAGATAGAATGGAGTTGTGTTCAAGTAGAACACCATCTGCCATCCTACTCTGTAATCTCTCTCTCATCAAAGCATAATTGTGTTACATTCAAAAGTAACCATTTTCCCTCTGATTTTAAGATGATGAGATGGGACACACTGATACACATTATTTTGGGTTTGGGCAATCTGTGTGCCTGTCATTCTAAAGCTGACCTTGTGTATTCTTACTGGAATAAAGGTATTAATACTAAAACTGATACATGGGGCCATGTCTTCTACCTATGTCACTCTCTCTACAGTTCCTCAAAGTCTGAGAATCTCTCTGTGCATCGTTCATGTCCTAGGCCAGTGGACCATACTGGATTAGGAGAGTCCAGATTTGGGTACCCAGAGTGGAAAGAAATCAGACACATTTGGCTGAATGAGGCTTATTTCTATCTGATGTTGCTACAGGTACATAATAAGGTAATCAGAAAAATTGTATCAGGGAAAGGATTTGGGAGAATGCAGGGTGGGGAGCAGAACATATGCTAAGAATATAGACCCTTAAGTTTGCAATATAAGCAAAGTAGCAGTTATAAAGAGTATTTCAAGACTATAGTCAGATCTAAGTGAGATAATAAGACAAAAATGTAATGGGCCTCAGAAGTTTATTCTTGTCAAAACAAGCTTTTAGACATGGCCTATAAGCAGGGTGACAACATAATTTATCGTCCAAACCAGGACATGTTTGAGAGTGAAAGGCCCAGGATAAATAATTGCAGTGGGAACAGGTGTAAGCTGGGACATATGATCACTGCAGCTGTAGTTCAACCCTTTGCAAAAACTCCTGAGCATGTGTCAGTCCAAAGGGAGGAAGTGAGTGAAATACATTTGACAGAGGAACAAAGCACTATCTTCTTCCTCATTGAGAGGCAAGGGCCCAGGGCAAAAGGTCAGATAAAATCATATTTTAATACATACATATTAAAAATTTGTAGTTTTCCTAACAATGTGTTGTTCATGTATTTTTGTGTCAAAGTAGGGATAAATTGGAAGAAAATTTTTCATTTAAGAATGAATTTTTGCATTCCTTGAAAAGAGTGCATCTTAAAGAACGAGACATAGTTTTTAAGCCAGCTGTATAGCTTTAATGATCACAGTTTCCATCTTTCAATAAAAAGAAAAAGAAGTTTCTATCTGGCCTAATAGAGAGGTCACATTTCTAGGACACCGCAGCATATCGCCACAAGGATCACCTGACTGCCTTAGCATCAGCTCAGATTTCCTGGAGGAAGAAACTAACATCATATTATTTAACCTCACAAAAATTCTGAGTATTTTACAGATTCTCCATTTTACAAATATAGAAACAGGGCTCAGAGATGACTTACCCAAGGTTACCTTGTGAAAGGCCGTTGGGGATTCAAATTCACCAGGTCCAACTTTTCCTGCAGCGCCTAGGATGAAGACATTAAACAAAAACCGCAAAACACACAACTCATTTATTAATTCTTCGACTCTTTATTGAGTGCCTACCGTGTGCGCAACTGTGTTCTACATATGAGAGGTACAGAGATGAACCCGAACAGTGCTCTTTTGATGCTTATATTCTGGTGGGAAAGGCAGGAAGAGCATTCCCGGCAGAGGGAACAGCACATGCAAAGCTTGTGAAGAGAAGCTTCACACTAGGGAAACCAATCTGGCCATCCATAGAGAAATGGGTTAGAGAACCTCAAAGCAAGAACTAAGGAATAGAGCGTGTGGAGTCCTGTCATCCCCATGTAAGGACTTTGGCTTCCAAATAAGATGGGAAATCAGAGAAATTATGTGATCTTAATGACAGCTTTGTGAAGCTAGGACTGTATGGGACAAAAATAAAAGGAAGCTGAAAGACCAGAGAAGAGGCTATGGAGGTCTTTCAGGCTAAAGATGATGGTGATTCAGAGGAAGGCAGCAGCAGTTGAGTGGTGAGAAGTCATGGAGCCAGGAAATGGGCTGAAGGCCAAGGGACAAGGTTGGTGGATGGATCAGATGCTGACCTTGGGAGCAAGAGAGGCAACTATTAGTGGAACCATGAATGCAAAGTTGGGTGTGGGGAAAGATGAGGCTGGGAAAATGGGCAGGACTTCATGTTTCTTCCGGTGGAAGGCTTTGGGATGTTCAATGGAACTATTGGTCCTAAAGGATCTCAGGATACTTTGGGAGGTTTTAAGCAAAGGAGAAAACCCATTCCACTTCCCTTTTGGAAAGATCTCTCTGGTGGCAGTGTTTGGACACATTATGGAAATGGAAAGAGAAAAACGGGGAAAACAGTTGGAAAGTCAGTTGCTGAGTTAGGTAAGGGGTTATGAAGGCTTGGATCATGACAGTGACAAACAGGATGAAGGAGGGTACCTTTGAGAACCATTGAGGGAAAGGGAGTTAAAGACAGAGACTTATTAGATGTAAAAGAAGGGGAATATTAAATGGTTCCCCTTTTCTGAATAGTTTAAAGTCTGGGATGTACAAAAATCTCAGCAAATCCATATTTCTGTAAAGGACCAGTATATGTAAATTAATGAATCATTAAAAATTTTTCCACAGAGAAATAAACAGTTTTAGAAGAGAAGGTGGAAGTATTTCTTTTTTACATTAGTGCAAACCTTTCTATTCTTTTAGGAGGAAGTTATCTTTTAGGTCAGGCTGTGAATTGCACAGGAATGTATGTCTCGTTATTTTGCCCCAACCCCCATCTGTTTTTGCCTTAAGATAGAAACACCCATCTCCACTGGCCAGTTTGTTCACTTGACCCAGCTCCGCGGTGACTGTGGCTGCTTCAGTAAGTCACACTGGCGCTCAGAGGATGGAAATTTCTTCCACTGAGGATATGTAAGATAGTGCGCTGCAGGTTTTTAAAGTCATATGGAACCACTGGACTGATGTTCCCCTGAGACTACATGGGTCTCTCTGGTGTCTCTGCCTGTGGGGACACTGCTTCTTCCACCTCTGGGGCTCTGCCTCCCTCCCACCTGTATTCGCACAACTTGTCTTTCAGAATCAGCTCAGCTGTCTCTTCCCCTGGAGTTCATCCTTTGCCCTCCAAGGATAGGTCATCCGTGCTGTCCCTCCCGTGTGCCGTGTGCTCCTGGACCCCTGGTGTTCACCTCTGTCCCCACTGCACCATGATGCTCTCTCTGTTGGCCACTTCTGTCACTTGTCTGTGAGCTCCTGAATTGGGACCTGTGTTTTTATATCCCCATTACTAAGCATAGGGCTTAGGTGTAAATACATGTTTGTTTAATAATGGATTCGTAGCCAGCTCTAAGAATTGAAACAATTTTTTTAAAGTAGGACCAAAACAGTTAGTCTGTACTCTCTGCTGGTAACCACTTTGGTAGGGCAGTGCCCATTTGGAGGTACCTGTGTATGAGTGCTGAAGTGTGAGTGTCTGAAATCAACTGTGGTGTCTTACTGGTTATACAGAAGAATAGGAGTGCATTTTAAGGACCCGTTTTTATTGACATATCTCTAACAACAACAGCAATACAGCTGACCTTAACTGGCCATTTGCTTGTTCCAGATCTGGTGGCAAAGACTGCCAGCTACCTGCTTACACCCAAGTTCTCCTTCCTGGCCCACTGTACCCTTATTTTATTGAAGTAATGAAGTGTAAGTCTGTATTTCCCAGCTGCCCTGGGTTTGGGTGTGGCTACTTGATCCAGTTCTAGCCAATGATCTGGAACAAAGATGTTGGGAATGACTGCCAGAGGGACTTCTTAAAAGGTGGATGGGCATTTGAGGAAAGCCCTTTTCTGCATTTCTGACACTTGCAGTGGGGCCATTTTGGATCATGAGATTACCTTGAAGATGTGGTCTGGCTCTAAGATGCCAGAGCCAAAAGATAGTGGGCTCCTATCTCCCTATGATTTCATGGGACCAAGATATTAGCTGTAATCAGCTATCGCCTGACATCTTTTACATATGGAAAGGAATCCTTGTGCAGTTAAAGTGTTCTTTGGATTTTCTGTTATAGGCAGCTAAACCTATTCCTAATGAGATTAGGTGTTTTACAGAGACAGTTTCCATTAACCTTCACAGTATCTCTGTGAGTTAAGTATTACTGTGCCCACTTTATAGATGAGGAAATCGAGGTGGCAAAAGTTGGGTTGAAACCCATGGACTGTCTGGCTCCAGACCTTCTCCAGAGCTTCTGTTTTAAATGAATTCATGTTTTTCCACCCACTTGGAAATCGTGAATTTTATACTTTCTAAACATTTCTTTAGATCTTTTTCCCTTGTACCTTCTTTTAAGCTTTTTTCATGTGATCAATATTTATGGTTGGATGAAAAACCGAGAAGACCTTGTCCATAAAGGTTTTAGCCCAGAGAAGATACCTCCTCAACCAGAGGGGATGTTCTGCTGCTCTCCTGGTGTCTGTATAGCAGCTGTTTTGCTTTAGAGAAATGCCAGCACTCCCTTTGTCTTGTTTTCAATATTTAATGAGTGAGAAGACTGACGCTCCCAGGGTTAGCCTCTGAGCAGAGCCAGTTGGGGGCTGCTGACCACTTTTTATTCTGTACTCAGGATTCAATACTTGGGGAACCTCTGTCCTGCCTGGGGAGTTTGGGAGAACCACTGGAATAAATAATACCCCTGGAGAAATTTTAGAACCCCAGGGAAATCTCTCTAATATCACTCTCAATATATTTCTTTTAATTCAGTTCTAATTTTCAAACTTATATACATTTGTATACCAACAATTCTAGAGAACTCTCAAAACAAAACAAAACCCAGAGAAAAAGTACAGTTATTTGTTCATCGTCTTTTTAGGGACGTGAAAGAACCATCGTTCAAGCAGCCTTTATTTGGACTTTATCTGCCACATCTTATATGTTTATAAAAAGATAATTCAATTTCCAATAACTGTCTCTTGGATTCATTTATAAGACACTAAGCTCCACCGTGTCCTTGCCTTTCATCTAATGAAACACATTCTAACTCTTAAGAGGATCATGTCATTTTGCACATCAGTGAATAAGCCTCACAACTCCGATTTCATCCCACAGCAAACGCCCTTGAGGTTAGAGCTTGATGGCTAAACACAAAAGGTCCCAATGCCCCCAGATTCCACAGATGCCTGTTGAATTACCCAGATGCCCACAGACTGCAAATACTTAACAAAAGAGGTTTCTCCTTCCTGACACCCCCTGCACTCCCACCCCACCACAAATAAAGCAGAAAAGAAGCCCCCAAACTTCAAACAGTGCACCTGGCTATAATCTTTTCTACTTGAACTAATTGCTGTGTGCAGTGGCATAAGGTTGGGGGGAAGGGGAGGGGTGGAGACTCCTCTGGCTAATAATGAAGTATCAAACCACAAAATGATTTCATACAGTTGGTTGTTCCATTCCAGGGCAGCCAACATCTTACATCAATTTTCAGTTGCAGGAAATATAGTTCTCATACAAAGAAATATATTCCTAACAAGGTACAGGAATTAATTTTCAAAATGCCCTTAATGCAAAAGCAGGCAAAGAGTTTCAAGTTAATTCAGAGTGACTTTTACAGATGTCTGAAAATTACTCAACTTCTGGACTTTTTAAAAGCTTTAATGTTCTTAAAAGGGGAAAACCTCAAGAGTTTATAATTGACCACGGTTTTAATTATGCTTTCATGTTTATGATTATTTATTTAATGTCTGTCTCACCAACTAGATTGCACATGTTTTGCGCATCAGTTAGCTTGCACATGTTATGGTCACCACCATCCCATCCTCAGTAGTCAGCAGAGTGCCTGGCACTTAGCAGGTGTTCAATAAATCTTTATTGATCAAGTGAATGAATGAAATCCCAAGGCTGTAGACAATTCTTTAAATGTTTGCAGTAATATCCTGTCACCACATGGTTAAAGGGGAGAGATAGGAGGACAGGAATTTATAAAAATTCTATAAATTGGATTGTTTATAGAGTGCCTTATCTAAGTGGAAATATTTTCACATATAGTAATAATAATGATTATCATTGTTATTATTAGTAGTAGTAATAACAGTGAGGTTGTGGTAGTAACCTTGAGTGATTACTGTGTGCCAGGTGTTGGACTTAGCTCTTTTCATAAATCGTATTTTATTCTCACAACTTCTCTACGGGATAGTTATTGTTACTCTCCTTACTTCTTAGATGAGAAAAGTTTCCCAAAGTCCTAGCTTTCCCATCGCTAGGAAGTGGCAGGGCTGAGACTAAACTACAGCCCATCTTTTCTTTTCTCTTCTTTCCTTTCTCTTTTCCTTTCCTTTCCTTTTCTGTCCTTTCTTTTATTCCTAGAACAGTATAATAGTGGTAGACACCATGGTAGACATTGTAGTTTGACTCTTCAAGCATCCATTCTCACCTGTCCCAAGAGAATGGAATGCTGAGCACTTCATTTCCCAACATCCTTTGCACCAAGGCTTGGCGTTGCCTGCAATTTGAAACAAGGAGTTGAGAAGTGGAAGTCAACAGAAAGAGGGTGCAAATACGGACTTGGGAAAGCTCTTGATTTATTTAAAAAAGGGAAGAGTGCAACTGGCATTCCCCCATTTCCCATCTGCTTTTATCCACTATTAAATGTGATGTTTGTTTGTACAACAACCACATTGTGACCTTGAAGCCAGAAGAATCACAGGGAAGTCAACCCCAGCATTGTGGACCCACTGAACCAACCTCAGTCACCACCTACCTGTGGACTTCTTGTTATGTCAAGAAAACTAGCCTCCATTTTTCTTAGCTGTAGTGAATCCAGTTTTCCACTGTTGCAGTTGACATTGTTCCAGAATGATACCAATCTGAATTTTCTAAAGTTATGGCTAAGGACCTAGGAAGCTGCTTCATGGGCAATCTGAAGAAACTTGACTTTTGGGGATGAACAAAAGTAACCTCCTCACTTGTGTTGAGGTTGAATCTTGCAGAGCGGCGATATTAAAATTCCAAGTGAGACAGAATGTACTAGATTGTGAAATTAGACAGAAATATCTGTATTTGCCATTGTCTCTCCGAAATAGTCACAGACATTGAGTGTTGCTAATAAAAAAATGTAAGTCGGTGTTTCGCAAACCGTAATCAGATTAAAAGGAAAAACTCAGAAACATGGAGGAAACCTGATAGTCCACAAAACAGATGTTTATAGGTTTGAAGGGACCCTGCAAGTTTATCTAGATTTTGTGGCCTGACATAGACAATTCATAGGGATTTTCATCAGTCACTTAAAGTAAGAAGGATGTATATATTCCTGCCCGAGTAATCATTCTTTCACTGTTGTACTCTACCTTTAAGAATGATGCAGAAGAGTTTCTTAAAACCTCCCTAGATAGTAAGCTCGGAATAAGGAGTTTCTCATGTCTCACGTTTGTATCCTTGCTGATAGCTCTCTACTGGTACATTTTAGCCCTTCCGTCAGTTTGGAATGGCCTTCCCCATTCGGATAGAAAATTCTTTGCCTTTCATAGAGACCGAGATTAAGTTTATTCACTGGGGCTATGACATGAATTTACCTGGCAACTTGGTTCTCCAAATCATTTAATTCAGTTTATTCATTCATTCATTCAACACGAGGATAAACATGTCAGGACCATGTTTCTTGAAGCGCTGTTTTGCTGGCAGTTAGAAGTGTCTTGATTGTTTCCAAGGGAAAAAAAAAATGATGACCTAAATTTATTCATGTTTTTTCACAAATTTGAAATGTAAAAATCACTGTGGTTTTCACAGAGACGCCATTATATTTTTAAAGATGGTTTTTGTTAATGTTCATTTAACTTGACTACTGTGTTTTAGCCTCATTTGTGTATTACTGTTTACATTTGCTGAAATCCCCCTTTTCCATTATTATTATAGGTTTAGTATCTGCTGTTCTCATAAAGAGATCGGTGGCTCGGAAGTGATTTGCTGAGCATAAAATTAGCAATGAAAATAGGTGAATAGGTGTGTAATAACTACAGCTTAAAATAATGTTATAAACAAGGAATAGGACTCAAGTGTGTATGTGAATAGGTACATGTTGGGACAAAATGATTATGTGATATGTGTGCTAATGTGATATGTTTTTGACAGCCTATCCCCCAAAATGTTTGCACAGGAGGAATCAAAATGAATATCTGAGGGTACATTTTACTATGAGCAAATTACATCTAAAGAATCCTGGCCTTCAAAATGAATGAATAAATGCATGAATGAATGAGTGAATATATGAAAGTTTATATTGCTCTCTAAAACGCAGTTTATTACCTATTTTGAAATTCTGTAGAATTAGGAACATAAAGTCAATAACAATTTAAGTTTTAAACAAAGCCTAGTGGTGTAACCACTTGAGTGTTACCAGAACAAGGACAAAATAATGCTTTCCAATACAAAATTGGTGAATTAGTTAAGGCAGCGAAGAGACCAAAACTCTTGAAGTGTCATCCAAATTCATACCCCTGGATGCAAAACATCTTAGTTCCATGGTGGCCAAGACCATTCTAAGACTGGTCTTAGGTTAATAAAAAATGTGCCCCAGAAATCAGAATGAGGCTTTGGCAAGAATCCTCCATCCAGTGACGTGTCTGGATTTCTTATTTGTGGTAGTACACAATGGAGAGAAGTTGCTATTGTTTTCTTGTCGGCTGACTCTATTGAAATTCAGAGTATAAATCAGCTCTTAACTTTCTGCACGACACATATGAGGGGAAAGTGCAGGACGACATCTTGTTCTATTTAATTGCTTAAGTCCCTGCCACAGGAGAAGACGTTTTCCATGCAGTTAACAGTTATTTTGTGATTCATGTGCAGGCTGCAGAAGGTGGCTGGAATCAGCAATGATGGCATTACTATGCAAATAAAAGAGCTCGCACCCAGTGCTGGCTCACACACTGCTTGATTCAAAGAGCACTGGCAGAAATGACTCCAGGAAAACATTGCCGTTGTGCTGGAGGAAGACAATGGCAGTATCCCCACCAAAGTTGTACAGCAAGGTAGCCCTGATGCTCTACCAGCCGTTCTTGAGTCAGGGTTGGAAGAAATGGTGGAAATTCCAAGTCCTAGCAAACCGTGTCTAATGAGTACATGTCTTTTCTGATTCTTTGTTAATTAACTGAGCAGTTAACATTCTGCTTTCTGGCACTTGAGTATGCTGGCTCTTGAGGGGGAATGTACTCTCAAATAATTTTTTTTTTTCAAATGAAGGATGAGGAAAAACCTACATTTTTCCATGACACTAAAATACCCGTGTAAAAATATCATTTCGAGTGGCTTGCTCAACTGGACTAGCTCAACCACATAAACTTTATATCAGTTCCAAAATGCCACGACTTTTAATATCAAGGATTAAACAAGATACTAGGATTACTTAAGAAAATCAAGCTGGTCCAAACATTTTCATTGCTGGGAGTTTGATTCATTCCCAAGTGCTTGATGATTTTCTTCACTGACTGAAGATAATCATTGATGATATATTACTGGTTATATTTTAAAACCACATCCAAGTGGTCCAACATACCATGAAGAAATACTTTCGAAAACAGACGGCATCAAAATGGGTGCCTTAGGAATTCACTGACCAATAAATATCTCCCAAGTTGAAAAAGGCAATTTCCAAGATATCCTTATTAACTTGATAGCCAAAATGACTAAATGCTTGCTGCCAGCCCCAACCACCTTCCTCTGTGCTCAACCATGTAATACAACATGTGACTAATATATGAATAAACACACATACATTCTTTTCCTTCTCATTCTTTTTATTAACAAAAGGATGACATTTTACCAGATGCTTTACTTTGCAACTTGTTTTTTATTCCTCAAAAATATATCATGGGTAACTCTTCAAGTCAATAGGTATAAAAATGTATTTAGAATATTCTAATTTTATAAGTAAAATAATAAAAAGAAACCAATCAAATGTGAAACCTCTCACAGCTGAGGAAAAATGGCAAATGAATCTCTCGTTAATAGGACAAAACCTTATTATTAATTTTGAAATTTTTTGTAATAGTTGATCATTTAAAAACCAAGATATATTTTTCAACAATCATTGCAGGATAATTGACATACAGTAAACTGCAGATATTTAAACTGTAAAATTGATGTTTGGACATATGAATATATCTGTGAAACCGTTATCACCATCAAGATAATGGACAAATCCATCACCCCCGAGAATTGTCTCAGATACCTGTGTGATCCCTCCCTCCAGACCCACCTGGCCTCAGGCTGCTAGTCAGGTTCACGTATGCTCCGGATGTCCCATTCTGGGACAAGTAGCCACTTGAGGTGTACTCTTCTCGTAGTGATGGCAGAGGCACAGGAGGCCAAGCTGAATCATACAGGCTCATTTAGAACTGCTCCTTGTTTCATGATCACTAACATTCCACTGGCCGAATCAAGTCACGCTGCAAAGCCTACCATCAAAGTAGGGGGTGGCAGGGAGGCAATGTGCTCTACCTGCTCTAACGGGATGTCCTGCATAGCTACCTGGCAAAGGATGTGGATGGATTACTCCTAACTGGGAGGAAGTCTCAGAAGATGGGGAAGAATAACTCAGTTACAATAAATAGGCAGCTGAAAATATGGAATTGGTGTTCACAAGCTGGAGATTCATATTTGGTGGCTGACGCCTCCCTGCATCTGACAGCATACAGAAGGGAAGATTCTGAATGATAAGAAGATGCTGGAACTTTAGGCTGTGCCACACCTAGGGAGTGAGAGCAAGATAAGGAGACTGAGAAGAGCCATCAGGAGGCTAGAGGAGGAGCCAAAGTGCCAGAAAGAGCTGTCAGAAGTCATCTTTCAATATCTTGTAGTAACCCGTACTGAAAAAGAATATGAAAAGTAATATATGACTGAACTATTATGCTGTACACCAGAAATTGACACAGCATTGTAAACTTACTATATACTTCAATACAGAATTTAAAAATAAATATCAACTAGGGACAAAAAAGTCATCTTTCAAACAGCAGAATGTCCTACAGAAATTTTAATGGTTCTAACCATAGGCATTTTATGATTTATTCCCTCTACTCTCAACCTTTTACTTTCTCCTTTACTTTCCCTCATCCTTTGGTTCTAGAGAAGGGAAACAAGCTACTTGCTGAAGTCTCTGATCACATTTTTAAAAATCACTAGATTCCTATTTTAATTACAGCAAGTATTACAAAGGGGCAAAATAGAGTTAATTTCTGTTTTCTTTTAAGCCTTTAGAACATACACAATGAGAAGTTCTTCACTAGTCCACAAAACCTTCTATATACAAATATATACAGGTATGTCTATATTTAATACATGTTTCCTCTGAAGGGTCTGCAGTATCACATATAAATACATCATATGGTCAGCCTTTTGGAGTAATGGACATGCCCTCATTTTCTGTGACTCATCACTTCATGAGCACTGGGAGGACTTCACCGCAGCTGTACAGAAACTTCCATAATAAAACCATAATGGGCACTGCACAAATTGCCTTTTTTAGATTTGGGGTTTCATTGCAATTGGGAATGTTGGATGAAATTTCTTGAGGCTTGGCTTGAGGAACATCTAGCCACTCTGCCCAGTCCTGAATCTGGAATCTGGTTTTAGGTGGAAAATAGGCTCTAAACTCAGCATGAGGTGTGGTGGTAGTGTTTTTGTTGTTGTGTATAGTAGGCTGTATAGAAAATTAAAATCAAAAAGTAGTTATTTGTAGAAAGAGCTGCTTTTCCTTCTTGGGCGTGTGTTGAGAAGAGGAAGTGATAGTTCATTTACAGTTTTCTGACGTGGGACATCAGTTACCAGTTTATAGTCTCTGTTTCCCCTGTTGAACCACATGATCCTGATTGGATGAAAACTGCCACCCATGGTATTTAAGGTTCTCCCCAGACCAGCCCCAACCTTCCCCCCGGCTTCCAGCCTCAGCCCTCCTCTTCTCAGATTTGATTCTTCCGTCACACCCCCTCTCTCGTCTCTGGCTGGGGTCATCCTTTTCCTACTTTTCTCTTACTACACCTTTGTCATTAAATCCCACTTACCTGTCACATGTCAGAAGGGAGTCATTGCTTCTGGAAAATTTTTCCTGAACCAGTCAACACCCGGTTGAATGTCTTTCCCAGGAGCTCCCCAAACCAACTTTCAGTCCTGATCACTGTATTGTAGTTACCAGTTTACTGGTCTTTCTCCCCATGAAGTAAGCTCCTGGACAGTATAGACCTTACCTCTCTCCCCATGACAGCCTTAGCCCCCAGCTGGGCCCAGCCTCATGCACCCAGTTGGCACCTCCCTCAGTATACAGTCATTCTTACACTGATGCCCACACTGTCATTTAGAGAAATAAGGTCCTCTGTCCACAGAATGAGCACTGAGGGGAACTCCTCCCCCTCTTCCACCCAAGCTCATTCCCGTTGAGACTGAATATCCAGGATTAGCAAGAGGACAGTCACGTTTCTCCCATCACAAGTGTCTCTTAACTACCCAAACTATGTCTGTTCTCCCAGTTATAAGGGCTCCTAAGACCCAGAACTCTATTTTTGAAATGCTCTTTATTCTTATAATTATTCAGTGTGACTTTGGATTGTGAATTACATGAGGTTGGGCACCATTTCTGATGTATTCATGGCTATATCCCCATGTTTTAGTAGCAGAGCTGGGATCGTGGTAATTGCTCAGTAACTATTTTTTTAATGCTATGACTGAAGGAGTAATACGGTTTTATAATGCAGGTCACAAGAATTTACCTCTATCCCCTTAGGGTCGTGTAAAAGCAGTAGGCACTAAATAAATGATTCTTGATACCTTACACATATCCTTTCCCTCTACCTGGACTGCCCTCTTTCCTCTTCTGTACCTACTAAAATCCTGGTCCATCAAGACTCAAGTCACAGTCAACATGTAATACTCCACCTCACCCCTCCACGGGGTGCCATCAACATAGACTGTGCTATGGATAGCAGCAGCTGGAGTTGTGCAAAATAGAGGCCACCCCCAACCCAAATGTCTCCTCTACTGGGAAGTTTTTCTCCATGAATGCAGTGTTTCTGTTTCTCATTCAGCATTGAGAACAGTGCTTGGCTCATAGCCAGCAGAGGATAACTGTTGACTGTGTGGGTGACATCCTCGGTCACAAAGAGCCACTCGTCCTCTGTGTTTTACACCTTGTCCTTGCTCCTAGTTTGGCATCGTTTTTATGTGGAATGGTGTTCACAAGTGCACTCGTGATTATAACCCAGCTCCCTGTGATTCTGAACTTTGTTCTGTTTTATACCAGAACGTCAGGGTTTCAGAGAGCCTGTAATTACAAGATGGAAGCCCTTGTGCCACATCTGTACACAGGTGGGTCAACTCTCTATAGACATTTCTGGAAATGGGCACACCCATGTTTTCATGTGGCCTGGACATTTTACCTCAGGGTGTGGTACATGCAGTTTAGGCCACAAACCATGGTTTCTGAGAAGCACTGTTTTGAGAGTGAAGGCTCTGGAAACTTGGATAGGAAGCATGAATAAGCTCTAATGGAGGGCACATCCACAAATGTTAGGTCCAGCTGCCAGAAATGGCTAGCTTGAATTGTATGAAAGGGTGGTGCCCCATTTTCTAAAGAGATGGGGGAAGGGAGGAACCAGGTCATAAGACCTTGTATTTTGAGCAGAGCCATCTGAGATATGTGATCTCATGTTCTGTGTATTTAGGGATCCAAGATAGATCATACAGAATCATTTGTTCTCCTGCATACACTGCAAAGCTCAAAGATCTAGCCACACTTTACTGGACACCCCTCACATTTATGCATAGATGTTCTATGTTGACCTGAAAAAGTGCTCAAGCTGTCATCCAGTGTAGAATGTAGGGCAGGAGTGGGAAAACTAGGGCCCCTGGGTCAAATCTGGTCTGCATCCTCTTTTTATAAATAAAATTTTATTGGAACACAGCTCTGCTCACTGTTTACATAATGTCCATGGCTGCTTTCATTCTGCAGGTTGAGTAGTTGAGATAGAGACCACGTGACCCTCAAAGCTAAAGCCATTTACTTTCTGACCCGTTACAGAAGAAGTCTGCCTACCTCTGACTTAGGAGACGAAGCCTTCCTCTGTCAGTAGGGGGTGTCCTGCTGTACTTGCTTGTTACCATAACTCTTCCCCCCAATAGATTCCAGTGATTGCAGGGAGGCGTCTGGCTCACTCACTGTCATATCCCCAGGAACTGGCCCATACCAAGTACTTGCTAAGTATCAAATTAATTAATTGAGGACTAAATAGGTGGATACAGAATAAGGGAAATGAAATATTCCCTTGAAGAGCACAGAAATGACCAGTCTTTTGAAATTCACGCCAACTTCTCTGGGACCTATCCATTAATTTTTGCTGTTTAATTTTTTTAAGATGACGCTCTCAAGGAAAAATTGCATGTAAAGGAGTTGTTTAACTGTTGATTCATATGCATCTAATGACTTCTGTTTACACAGAAAATTTTGACCTTTGCTATGCAATAAAAAGTATACTTAGAAAGCCCCAAATGCCTTTGCAAGGGCACTGTAACATCATTGCACTCATCTATTGTGTTAATTTCTAGGGTTGCCATAACAAAATACTGCAGAATGGGTGACTTAACTGATAGAAATTTATTTTATTTTCTCACAGCTTAGAGGCTGGAAGTTCAAGGTCAAGCTGTTGGCAGGTTTGAGCACCTTTTCACTGCATCCTCACACGGTCTTCCCTCCTTGCACATCGCTGGTGTTTCTTTTCGTGTCCAAATTTCCTCTTCTTCTAAGGACACTCGTCAGCTTGGATTAGGGCCCACCCAGCAGTCTCTTAAATTACCTCTTTAAAGGCCTTGTCTCCAAATATTGCCACATTCCAAGGTGCCGAAGGTTAGGGCTTCAACATACGAATTTTTGGGGGAGAGGGGACACAGTTCAGCCCATGACATCTCCATATTCCATGTACTTTGTTCTTTTCTGCGAGCCCTAAGTACTTGTGTATAGCCACACATGAGGTGACCATCACGTCACCGACCTCCAAGGCTGATGTGACCCATCTGGCTGGGAAGGCAGGTGTCCTCACCGCCACCTTTTCTATCAGAGGAATTTAAATTCCTTATTTGGTCAAGGGCTTGCTAATGACTGTTTCTCCAGTTCAAACCTCCAAATAAGTTTTCCAGGTCAAATTTTCCCAGCATAGATAAATCATTTAAATATTCCCAGTGCCCTGCATATGTTTAAAAATGATTGGGGTGGGGCGCGGTATGGGGAGGAGACCACTTAACCTAAATGTTCACCCATGGGGAGCTGGCTAAACCCATTATAATAGAGCCATAGTGTGGAATGTGATGTAGTCTTAAAATTTGGTATGCCGAGGGAGCCTTAGTGACCCGGAAGGCTCTGTACAATATTGTTAAAGGGAAAAAATGCAAATTTCCAAGAAATATTTATTCACTCATCTAACAAATATGTATTGTGTACCTATTATGGGCCAGGCATTGTTCCAGGTTGTGGGAATTCAGTAGTGACTGAAACAGAACATATGTCTTCTTGGAGCTTAAATTGCAGTGAGGAGAACCCATAATGAACAGACAACTCTGTAATACGATACCACGTATTGTAGCGCATGGACGGGGAATAAAGCAGAGTAAGGGAACAGAAGAATGGCAGCAGGGAGCAATGATTTCAGCTTGTGTGGTCAGGAAGTCTTCTTGGAGGAGGTGACATTTGGGCAGTGAACTGAAGGTGAGGGAGCTTGTCATCAGAGTAGGTGGAGGAAGAACATTCCATGAAGAGAGAAGAGCAAGTTTAAAGGCCATGAGGTACAAACGTACCTGCAGTGTTTGGAGAATCTCAAGGGGGACAGTGTGGCCAGACTGGAATGAAACAGATGCTTTTATACTTTTTTTTTTTAATAGGAACAGCATAATTTTCAACTCTGTAGAAATAAAAAGAAAGTGCAGAGAAAAAGGCTAGAAAGAGCTACATTAAGAGTATGACATTCTGAGTGATCTCTATTCCCTTCCCTTCCCTTTGACTGTCTGTAGTTCCCTAGATTTTCTACTCTATGTGTGTATTATTTTAGAAAGAAAAAAGCATGGACATTTTGGTGTAATACTTTCCACGGAGCTCATCACCTTTGCCCAGGAAGCTCTCACTGCTCCCGCAGCACGTGGGTATTTAGACAGCCACTCCAGCTGTGCATTATTCCGGGAGTAGAGGGACAGAGGGAACCCCCAGCTGGAAAAGCCAGAGGGAGGTGTTTCTGCAGATGCCCTCAGACAGCCGGAGTGGCCCCTGATTTACGGTCAGCGGTAAAGGTGTTAATGTCTCCTCTCAATGGCATCTCCGCTATCAGTAAGTGTTGCCTGAGTCTAATGACGACCTAATTGGCAACAGAGATCGGAACAGATGTCTCACCTAATAAAAAGCCTTTGTGTCCACGGGCTGACCCCTCTTGGGCTTAGCTGGGCTTTGGTACTGTGCGTGACCCCTTTTGGGAATTGTCATTGATGAAACATGCTTAGTAATTGTGGCTTGGTGTATACCAAGTCTACTGGATCAGCCTGGGCCAAGTGAGCATGCTCAGACTGGCTTTCCCTGAACTCTGACCTAGGCCTTGTCTTCTGTCACCTCATTTAATACACACACGGGATAGACTCATCACCCACCCATTCACTCAGTGAGTCCTTGGATTTACAATGGAACCTCCATTCCCCAGATGGAGGTAAGTGAAGAGATCGCCATTGGTTTTCACCTCTCTCTGTGTGTGAAGTGAACTGGCCTGAGTTTCCATCCTGTGGTAGAGTTGAGACCAAGAACTCCCTGTGCAGGGAGAGAAGGAAAGAAAGTGCTTTGGAGCTTAGATATCCCCTTTCCCTCCTTCTGAATGTATACCTGATCAGGTAAGGTCAAGATGATGGTTATCAGCTTGCAAAGGCAAAGACATTTTACCTGCCAAATTTCAGGTTGAATTAAGTATATTGATGAACAGAAGCTACTGTTGTTAAGAGACTAGCCTCTTCTTGGAGGCCTAAATAATCAGTTAACAGAATTAAAGGCTAAATGCATAGGAGGCTGCATTCAGAACACAAGTAGAGCATTCCCTTGAGAACCAAAACCTTGAAAAATTTATATTCTGTAATGCTAATTCAAAAATTCATAAGTAGTCAATGAAAGAAGGAAAAGAAGTTTCCATGGTCAGATAAATTGGTGCCTTACTAGGTTAGACAAATGCAGCCAGGTTGCTTTTCTACAGGACTTATCAGAGCTTTCAGTGTAGACTATGATTAATGGAAGCATACTATTGCCACTCAGTCTGTTTTACAAAGAGTTGTATTAGGCATAATACAGGCTAAGTCTTTATACAGAAACTGACACGCCTGTCTTTTTCTAATTTTTGGTAGTTGGTGTTTCAGAAATTTCTAATATAAGGAGAAAAGTTGAATTTTTTAGGCCCTGTGTTAGTTTCACTGGTTATAAACAGTTCTCTGAATTAATTAATAGTTTTCTGAATCTGCGAGTAGTTGGATAGACAGATAAAATGGGTTGGGAAGGGATGGAAAAGCATAGCAGCAAAATGTTCTCAAGAGTTGTGTTGCTTCCCCTCCAGCTCTATTTTTATTATTTTGTGATTCTGGGCCATTTCCTGTTATTATTACACGTATTGTTGTCACAGGAAGCCAATTCATTTTCATATTAGCCTGAGCAAAACATAATTAGGAAGAGAATCTGCTACCAGAAAGGAAAGATGTAATTGCTTCTTTGCATTCCAAAGCCTAGTACGCAGATGAAAAAACACACAGAGATTGCTCTCCACACGGTCTCCAAACATCCTGCTGGGCCAGTGAAAAATTCAGTCACTCTGAGGAAAAACAGCCGGAGAATCAGATGATATAGCAAGCTTCCCACTATTCCTATTTGGATTTTGGAAGAGGAAGGAGAAGAGGCGAACGAGAGAGAGAAGGGGACAGAAGAGAAGGGGGTCAGGTCGGGAACAGCTCGGAGCCCTGCGAGCATCCCCAGGCCCCAGGCTGAGGGCTGAACTGCTGGCCGCCTTCCCTTAGATCTCTCAGCGCCTCCGGGGCCACTGCTGACGTTTCCTCCTATGAATCCAGAGCTTCTGACAACCTGAAAGTCCATCACATCCCTGTGCTAAGGCTTCTTTTTCTCCTCTCTCTCTCCTTCTCTTCCTCCCTTACTAACAAGAGCACTTGCCCTTAATTGTGTGTGATGTGCACTAATCTTGGAAGGATCGATTTCCTGGGCATGCGTGGGAGGTGCGGCAAGGTAGAGAGAAGAGGGGAGACAGAGCACCCGCAGCTGGGGAGTCCAACTCCGTGCCCAGCCCTGGTAAATCTTTTCACATAACTTATTTCATGTAATCCTCACTATAATAGTGGGAGGTAGGTATCATTATCATCCCCCTACTACAGATGAGGAAATCAAGGCTTAAAGGGGCTGAGGAATGTGCCCAGGGTTACCAGGCTAGAAAGTTTTGGAGGCACGATTGAAATACAGGTGGGTTTGTTGACTTTGAAAGCCAGTGCTTTTAACCACAATCCTTATCTCCTTCACTTAACTTCTTCAAGTCTCTGGGTTTTCACTCATGAAAAGAGATTATCCTTGTATTTGCCCTTGTTCCTCTTATAGTTTATTATCCACACGATTATACCGTTTAGGACTAGGCTCAACTGCTAGAAACAGAGACACTAAATAAATGTCTGGAGATTATCTGTATGGGCAGGTATGAATCTGTTCTGTGAAGTCCTTGGGAACTTAAGCTTCTTCAGCTCACCACTATGCCATCCAGAGGGGTGGCCCTTGGCCTCACAGTCCAGTGTAGCATCTAGAGCTCCAACCGTCACATCTGCATTCTAGGCAGAGAATGAAGGACAGAGTTAAAAAGAAAAGGGTCAAAGGCATGATTTTTAATTTTAATTAAAAAAAATTTTAATGAAGGTACTGAGGATTGAACCCAGGACCTCATGCATGCTAAGCACACACTCTACCACTAAGCTTTACCCAGCCCCCACCACGATTTTTTGAAGCACTGTACCACCCTTTTGCATATCACCCACAGGCTTAGTCATGTGGCTCTACCTATCTGCAGGGCAAGCTAAGAAGTATACTCTTTATTCTGGGATGCCATGTGGCCTGCTAGAAATGTGTGTTTTCCACTGTTATGCAAGAAAGAGGGAGTAGATCCTGGGGCCAGTGCTCAGTCTTAGACAGAGTAACCATTTTGAAATATAAGTCAGATCATGCTACTCTGCTTAAAATTGTGGAAAGACTTCCCACTCACTCAGGCTGTAAGCCCAAGCTTTTGCAGTGTCCAGCAGGGCCTTACATGCCTTGTCGCTCTTATCTCTCTGACCTCATTTTCTACCGGCTCTGCCTTGCTCACTTTGCTCCAGCCACACTGGCCTCCTTTCTGGTTTTCTAACAAGCCAAGCACATTCCTGCCTAAATATTTCCTCTGAGCCCTTGGAAGCCTCTTCCCCAAGGCGTGTGCTCATCTCGGCCCTCAGTTCCTTAGGTCTTGCTCAAAGACCCCTCCATCGGAGACCACCCTGTAGGAAACAGGATACCTCTCCCCAAGGACTCTCTGTTCGCCTTACCTTGCCTTTTCATCTTCTGCTTTTATCCCACCTCTCCCATCTGAGAGAGTCTATATTTGTTCACATTTGCTTATTGTCTTTTTCTCCTATTGTAGCAGAAGCTCCATGAGATTAGGAACTTCATCTGTTTTAATCAATGCTTTGTGTCTTCCAGACCTAAAATAGTGCCAGGCATCCAATAAACACGAGTTGAATAGATGAATGATTGGTTGAATAAATCCTGCTTGATCTATCTTCCAAAATTTAGGAGAGGATGAATTGAGGTATCCAGTCTGAAAGGGCTTGGAAAATAGAAAGAGGCCAATATGAATTAGTATTATGCTCCTCTTTGATGTCCTCCCATTTGTAAAAGTGCTCTGTTGACTGAAGATTAACGCCAGTGCTGTTGGCAATTATTATTTTGAAGTGAGGCTCAGTGGGATAGAATTTCCCAGTCATTTCATCCCAAAGCATCAGAACTATTTATTCTAAATCCATTTCTTCCCTGCCTTTAGTTTTGAATGAACATGGCTTTGCTGCACATTGTTCCCTAATATATCACTTTGATGGTTTATTTCACATAAGTAGCATGGAATTGAAGTCTGAGACTGTATCAGGCTGATTTCAGGTCTCCTTTGCTTCCCTTTGTGCCATCACAGTGGGGGAGAGTTGTCAAGCTGGGCTTGGCCAAGTTAAATGAGGAGACCAGATGGTCAGAAAGAAAGGAATTTCCATCCAGGTTGAGGAGGAGAAAAGCTGGGAGCAAAACTCCTGCCTAGTTTTTGACCAAAAGATCAGAATACTCAGCACTAGGGGTGCGTTACTGAAGGACAGGGCTCACCAGCAAATGTTTGCAAGACCGGAGTTCCTTTTCATGTTCGTCTCCTAGAACGTTTTGCCAGCACTTCAAAATCATCTTGCAGTGCCAGGGGTTTGGTTCTATGTTGCCTTTTGTTTCTGGAGACAGAGGAATTGAGTTGTATTAAACATGACCGAAAGGAAAAACAAAACAGGAGGTAAAGAAGTCACTCTGTGCTCTTTTGCTTTTAGCAGGCAATCTGAGGAAGAAAAGCAGACAAAATGAAAGGTCTTTAGTCCTCTAAACAGAAAAGGCAGGTGGGATGGAACCCGAAAGGCCGCTCCAAGTTGCATTAAGAAGTGGCATCCTGAACCATCTGGCCCTGAAGTGGGGTCACGAGGCAAGAGAGAGAAAGTCAAGCAGTAGAAGGCGGCCAGGATCCAGGCAGGAAACAGGCCGAGTGTGAACGAGTGTCTTCGTGGCAGGGACAGGTGGAAAGGGAAGCGTCAGAGAAATCCTGCTGAGGGAGGAAGCGCCTGCCTGCAGCGGCCTCTGAGCCCACATTGCGCCGCCTCTGGCCTTCAGTTGGCCTTGTTTTTGTTGTGCTCATTGCTGTGCCTGAAGTAAAATGGCAGGGCCCTTGCCCTTTGGCCTCATAGCTTGAATGTTCCCTAAAAGGCATGAACGTGGAACATGGTCCTGGGAGAATGGGGGTGCCAGCATCCCCGAGGCAGGCTGAACTTTTCCAGTTTTTGTTCAGATTGGCGCTGGCACGCCAGGGTGACCTGATAGCCATGTGGTATGTCTGTAGCTGAGACCATAAGCCGCTTTCCTAGTGGTTCTCTTTTTGAGCATCACCACCACCTTAGGGCATGAACATGGAATGAACCATGGCCATCTTTGCAAAGATAAAGAGGACTGGCGTTTGGGGAGTTGGAATGGCTTGTCCAAGGTCACTCAGCTAGTAAATTGTGAAACTGGGACCAGAACGTGGTTCTCTGTCGCCTAACACGTTGCCTTTTCACCACATTATTTATGGGAGTTGGTTACCAAGGCTGACTGTGTGTGCACTTTGTAGACGCCGTGGGGAGAGGCAGAAGAACAAACCAGACGTGACCCTTCTCCTTGGGACTCTCATCATCTAAAACGGGAGACAGGACAAAGGCAGATAAATGAATCTATGTACACAGGCTCCCACGAGCATACATTTAACTAGATGTTCAGACATATTCTTACATCCTAAGGGTGTTTTTGGAAGCTTCTGGAAGTAAATCTCTGGGGATCTGAAGACACTCAGAAAACTGACTCATTGGCTTGGCTGGGAGGCTATTCCAGATATTAGGAGCTATGCAAGTGGGGGCTTGGAATTAGGGCCAAAAGATGCATTTAACTGGAGGGGAGGGATTTGGGATTGAGATTTGAGCACTTCTTGGGCAGCAAAGAAATTAAACAACCTTAGAAAACTTCCCTGGAGTGAGTTCTCTGCCCAGATAATGGGACATCTCAGACTCCTTGTAACTGGAATCTAGCTAGAGAGAGAGAGAGAGAGAGAGAGAGAGAGAGAGAGAGAGAGAGAGAGAGAGAGAGAGACGTCTGGAAAATTTTGTCCTAGTTGACATTTGGCTTCCCTTTCATAGTTTTCTTAGTGTGGCATATGTCAGACTCTGAGTGGCTGCGGCTCTTGGAAATACAAATACCATCTGGGTCTGGATAATCCCTCGGAGCTCAGGGATGCTGTGGAGGGAAAGAGGAAATGGGAGCCTAACACTAAGCTGAGGGGTTTGTCCTTGCCCACCCCATCTCTTAGCCTGGGCACGCGCAAATTACCTGCACAGAAAGTGTCAGGGGGCAGATACTACAAGACCCATCTGTTCATGACACAGTGACCTCATTATCTGGTGAGAACATCCTGATTTCTCTTTGGGAAACCATCCTTCTCCCACTATAGCCTTAAGGGTCCAATAACCATTTGACTCTAGACAGAGAGCCTGCAGCTTGTAGCAGGGCCAGTCCCTTCCCCCTGGACCAGAGCCTTGAACAGAGTGACTCACAGGACCGGAGCTAGCTGCGTCCGGGACACAGCGATTCTCTGAAGACACGGCCCTTTCACATCGGCCAGGTCTCCTGCTGCCGCTTCACCAGCTTTACCTTCTGTTCTCTGAACCACTTCCTAGTCTTCCCCCAGATTCCTTCTTCACTTTGGACAGTGTCTGTTTTAATTGACTTCAAGCCAATAACCCCAAGGGATGAATTCACCCCAAGTGAAATCATACCCATTCTTTCAGGTACTCAGGGTGTGTCTGCGTCTATCTGTCCTCCAGCCCACCTGCCTGTGAAGACCCCTTACGGGCTGAGAGCCCTTCGCCCAGGCCGGGTTCGCAAAAGCAGACTGTGTAACACCTGGGGATTGGAACAATCAGTTGGGTGCAGTAGGATGCAGGCTTCTGTTTCATAAAAATGACTAATAAATAATTGCCTCTGGACCTCCATGTCCATCTGCAAACATGATACTAATTACCAGGTTAAGTTTCGCCAATAAATTGATGTGCCGTGTGCTCAGGGCTTCTCCTAGCTACCCATAGGATTTCTATTTCTGTTTCCTTATGTTAAAAGCCAGAGGAGTAAAACGTATTCCCAATGTCACTGTTACAACATTTATATCCTGAAAATTTATAATAAAAGATCAATACAGTAATGGAATGCCTGGAAATACCTATATTTAATGGTATATAGACTCTAACACCTATAAAGTCTTTGCTAAAAAATGTTAGCGTTTTATTTCTATCATGGGGAACTCAAGTTCTCTGACAGCGATTGGTCGAACATTTCACAAAGAGATCGATAACCCTTTACGGCAGGATTAATAGTTGGCCAGAAATGAAGGAGAATTTTACGGCTCTGGCGTTGCATAAAAATCTGCGATTCCAGAGTAATCTAGAGCAGGGTGGAATCTGAGTGCCACCATCGGGGGCTGGAAGGGCTGCCATGGGAATGACAGTGGAAGGCTTCACATTCAGGTGGCCCTGAGCTCACCATCCCATTTATGGGTTTCCTTTCTGTACAATTCCAGGAGGGCTGGCTCTGAAGTCCACAACTCCAGCACTGAATCATGTCTCTGTCTGGCATATTCTGGACACAATTGGCATTTTTTAATATGCCAAAAATGCCAGTGAGAAGGCAAATGCCAGTCAGAGATGAAGAGGAATAGAAAACTTTAGTGAAAATAGTGTTTAAGAGGAGTGAGGCTTTTAAAATGCAATTTGAGGGGTTAGTCTATTTCTAACTACCTTGTCAGCCCCCATTTTCTGCCCTCCCATGGCTGACACCTCCTATGCTAACCTGAGAACCTCATAGAAATGAAAACTGGCTAACTTTCTCTGAAACAGTATACACTTATTCATCTTTGGGTTACATTCACTTCTAGCTGAATCATACTCCCCCTTTAATATTCTGTAACTTAAATGTCAAGATACAAAGTTTACCTCTTTTACACATCTTTCATTACATAGTCAATGAATAGGCTAAGGGAGAAAAGAAAGAAAAAGAATATTTTAAATATATAATATATATATAAACATACACAAACATACTTATAGATATTTATATACATATATGATACACATGTATCAAAGAAAAGAAGAAATTCTCATGACTATCATAGCCACCATTTCTGCAACTGGTCATGTAATCATAGCTGTCTTCCTTCCATTAGCCTTTCTATATTTGCTTTGCTCTCAGAAAGTACCGCAACGGATCACAGCTCCTTGTCTGATGGAATGATCCACACCCTAATTCTAATCTTGCCTTCACTGAGGTGTGGTTTCCCATTAATTTTTTCCGTTAGTTTTTAATCACAGGGCAGGGTATTACCAAGTGATGTCCCAAAGATTGCCGGCATTCCGGCACGCTCTTCCCTGCCCTCGGAGAAGAGTAGCGACTCGGTTTTCCCTTGAGAAGCTCAGTCAGCCTGGCCAGTGCAGTAATCCCCTTCTTTGTTTGTTGGTTCCCTTGCACGCGGTTTTCCAAGTGGGCTTGGGGCAGTCTTAGTTCACAGTTAACAGTACTGTTGTTAGTCCCTGGTAGAGAGTCCCCTGTCAGGAGCACCTAAAGCCTGCTTGCGTTTTATCAAAGCTGCAGACGTCGTTTGGGGCTCTCCTTTTGAGCAACTTCCAAATTCCCTCTGAGACACGAGCTTGAATGCAAGACATTAGGTCTTTCCCCAGAAAAGTTCCTCTTGGAAAGTGAAGAAAGAAAAAGAAAAAGAAGGAAGGGGATGAGGAGGAGAAACAGAAGGAGAAAAGGGAAAAAAGAAAGGTGTTGGAAGGCAGGTTGTTCCAGAGAGGATCATATCACAGTTGTTTCTTGTCCTTGACCCTAAAGCCATCACCATATGTGTTACATATGGATCTGAAACTCTTATTTTCTGATTTGACATCTCTTGAAAAAATTAATATGAAAAATCTGTGTTTCAGAGCAGTGAGATCATGTGATTCTTGGGACCAAGAGCTGTGTTAATTCAGAAATGTGAAATAATTCTGGAAACAAAAACAGAAAAACTACTTTCCAGTCCTATGTAGGGCTTTTTAAATTTTAATCATTTTTTATGAGGCTAAAAATAACAAAAAGTATAGTTTGATAAAATATTGAACACTTAGTTCAAGACAGAAATTGCTGGGGGTGGCGGGGAGAAGCCTTGTGTTGGCTGGGCTTTAACCTATAAATCAAGAGAAATCAACAGAGAATTTAATCCAAACATGTGCTGCACATAGTTTCCACTGGCCTTGCGTTACCAAGGTTAGAATTATGGTTGGGTTCACTAGTGAGAAAGTGAAAAATTGATGACATCGGCCCTCTGAGATCTTTTTGCTTTCTTGGTAGCTACTGCAGAGGCCTTGGCATCCTGCGATGAAAGCTTCGGATGTATGATGGGAAATGTCACGTGGGGGTGAACAGTTTGAAAGCAGGACTCTGTCCATGTTCCCGAGACTCTTGTAAAGCATCTTCTCTTGCTACTGACAAGATCGGACATCCTGGATGTTCTAGGATGGTAGGATGTCCTGAATGATGGAATATCACTGAGATGGTGGAAGGCCTAAGAGTGGTACCAAACCAGCGAAAACCAGGGCATCTTTGCCTCCCATCCTTTGTCATCTCATTCATTCATCCATCTGTTCCTTCAACATATATTGGCTAAATAAGGTAGTAGATGCTACTAGTGTCTGCCCACATTCTTTGGGTCTTTCCACTTGGGTGCACGCCAGCCACCTTCCTCTGCCAGGACCTAGACTTTGACCTGAGGGATTTCTCTAAAGCCACTGTGCCTGCACTCACTGACAGATGAAGTGATAAAGAGTTGTCACTCCCCCAGAGCAGTGTCCACCAATGACTGATGAGCGTTTACTTACAAATACCAAAGCATCCTCACTCGTTGGGTGGATAAGACTCAGGCACGTTTTCTGCACCACTTCCCAGTGTTTTCCCATGAGATTGAGCACCAGGGGCCCACAGCTTTAGCTTCTCTGATAACACACCCCTTTGTAGGCTGCCTTCCCGTTTCTGTTCACCTCCGCAGCCCCCACCGATGTTTCCTGCACCTCCCTCCCAAGAATCCCTGTCTTGGAGTCCACTTCTGGGGAACCTACACACCCACTCTGTGCCAGGCACGGGGGCAGGGCTTTACTGATCAAAAATCACCAGATTGTAAGATTTCAGACACCAGAGACGGGCTGGTGGGGAAGACGTTTGATAGAAGGTTGAGAGTCTGTTCTAACAACTTACTTTAAAAATTGTGAGGTTTAAACTTGTAAAGCACTTAAAATAGAGACTGGCATCGAGTAGCGGTGAAGTAACTATTAGTTATTATATTTGTTACTTTGCTGAGCTCAGGCCGTGGGTGCCTAGCAGTTCCTCATTAGAGCATGAGTTCCCATGCAAAGGTGGTGCTCGGGGCTCTCGGCGGCCGTCGTTGCTTCAGAAGGAATAGGTTTGTCAGAGAAGCTTTAGTACTTTTCTGGACCTTGAGGGAATGACACAAAAGGCAAAGTGCTTTCATTTAAGTGGTGGTTGGGGAGGGAGGGCCGACTGCCAGGGGGCAGGAGGGGGCAGGCATGGAACAGTCCAGTGGGGCCTCCAGCCAGGCAGGGACCAGCCTGGGGACTGCCTGGGCGCTGAGGCACCCTCCAGGGCAGGTGACTCCAGGCTCCTCTGAGTCCAAAGCCTTTAAGAGAAAAATGGCAGCGCCAAGATTTGAACCTCAGTCCTGCTCATTCATTTATTCATGTATCGTTTTGATACCTTCGTTCTACACATAATGATTTAAATTGGCATTTCGAAGGCAGAGGACTCCCAACGGGAGAACACATATTTGGAAACCAGCGGTGTGCAATACAGTATCCTGAGGGCTTTGGTAGAACGTTTATGTGGCTCAGAAGCCAGAGAATGGCTCCTTCCACCTTGAGCGGGCAGAGGGAAGCCTGAGTCAAATTTTGACAGGCAGCTGACCCTGCATCCACATTCCATCCACCTCACTCCACTGCCTCTCTTGTACTGAGAGTGGACAAGTCACTTCATTTCTCTAAACCTCACTGGGGTTCTTCACCTGTAATGTGGGGGGATCCTGACCCCAACCTCTCAAGCCACTCTGAGCATCTCAGGAGAGCTGGTATGGGGGAAGCAGCAGATAGACAAATGCCAGTTTCCTCCCATCTTTCCTCCAGCTTACAAGGAACGAGATGCAAATTGGCAAACCCCTCCTAAACATAAGGACTAGACAGGCTGGTTAACAAACAGTTGTAAGGGCAGAACGAGCTTCCCTGGGCCCGAGAGAGCCTGACACAGGGAACACATCAGCAGGAGGGCACCGAGAGTGATGTGTGAGCTCTTGAGTCAGACAACTGGGTCCACATCTTAGCTTCATTCCGTATTGAGTATGTGATCTCGGGCAAGTTTCTGGACTCTGAGCTTCAGTTACTTCATCCAGGCAACATGAGTGAAAATGTTAATCGTTCTCACCTCCTGGTGTTGTTATAAACATGAAATGAGATGATTTAAGTGCTTGGCACATCCTAAGTGCTTAATGGATGTAGCTATTTAGAAGGGATTTCTGGCAGAGGGAGAAACCACAGACCAAGTTTCCTAACTTCTGTAACTCGACGACCATGATTGAATGGCCTCTAGGTGGAGTGGGGTAAGGTCTCAGTGGTTGATGCTTTAGATTTAGGGAGCTCTGTGCTTTGACTCGCTGTCTGCAAATATTGGCGAAGCCCCGCCCAGATGCCCTAGCGGGTCTCTCCCACATTCTGAAGCACACCGGCACTTTGCCCAAGAGGATGGAGATTGTTCAGCCTTCCCGGCAGCTTGAACGTGCCCTCCAGCCATGACAGGAGAGGTGATGTATAAACACTCCAGCTTCCCTGACGTCTTGCTGGGCTGTGGTTCTGGGGCGTCTCAACAGTGAACTCAATAGTCTCCCAGGCTTGAGTTCCAGCTGCCCATAGTGGTAACTGGCTGAACGAGACCCTTTTCCCTTCTCTACCTCCCTCCTCCTTTTCCCTGCCATACACTCTAGCATCACTCCCTAAGTAAATTAATTGCACTAAAATCCTTCATTCTGAATCCATTTCTGGGGGAACCCAAACTAAGACACTTATGGACAGGCCCCTTTAAACAAGTTTAACACAGGCCAAATGAAGTGCAAGGTCATACCTGTGTGCAATCATGACCGTCTAGACAGCCAGCTCAGGCCCAAGCAAATTTTTGCTTGCCTGAATTATTTGGGTTGGCTTGCCCAGGCAGCACTGGACTCTGTCCAAAATTCCTCCAGCCCCCGCTTTCCTTTGGTCTTGGAGACTTAACCTCTGAAGCTGGCAGCCCTCAGATGGGAACGGCATAGGATTCTGTGAAGGACAAATGTGGGCCGCCCCTGCCAGCAAGCCCAGGATAGAGACAGCTTTTCTCTTGTTCTCAAGCTGGAATACCCAAGGCCCTCCCACCTCTTCTGAACCCAGAGATGAGAATTAAACTATTATTTCTCAGGAATCAATGCCATTGTCCAAGGTGAGATAGCAACAACGTGTTGCAGGTACCCATGGAAACGGGGACAGGTTGTCAGCACCCGGAAGCACTAATAGCAGGCCCGCCTTGGTCTGTGACTCCCATCTGGGCTCCTGAGAGCTACTCGTAGGACTGTTCAGAAGAGCTGGTGTGATTCATACATTTAAAAGGAGGCAGGCCTTTACGAGAATACTGCCAGCTAAACAGACATTGAACACTAAGTCAATCCCACGTTCAGCGGTGAGGAACCAATCCCATGTTCAATAACAGGAACCTCTCTCTCCTCTAGACCCGGTTGGGAAGAGAAGAGGGGAGTTGTGAGAACTCAACATTGCAGATCCAGAAGGGGAAGGGCATGATTTCAAAGGCAGACAGAAGCCAGTGAGATAAATAAAGGTGAGCATTTGTGGAGGGCTCCACATGGGCCAGGTGTTGAGCCCAGAAACTGGCGCATTATACACACAGTTGTATGTAGGCCCTCCTCCTTTTTGTCTGTCTGTCTCTCTGTCTCTTTCTCCCTCCACCCTTGCATATTCTTTCTGGTTTAGTATAGGGAAACTGAGGTTTGGAGAGAGTCGCTTTCTGCCCAGTATCACTGGGCTACTAAGTACGGAAGATGAGACTTCACCCAGGTTTCTCTGACCCCGCATTTTTTTTTTCCTCGTGACACTCAGAGAGCCTGACTCATTCGAACAACCATGAGCCTTGCTCCTGCTGGTCCCCCTCACAATAAAGGTCCCCCTTTATTGTGATTGGCAAAAAACATTTGCGGTGTACCCATTATAGAGGAAATCCTGTTGCAGATGATCCAAAGATAAATAAAACGTGGTCCTGCCCTATCTACAACCACTTTACCTTTTCCCTCTGCTCCTTTTAAACACCATTCAGTTATTCAGCAGGCTTCTTTCACAGAGCCTCCTGGACTTTCCCCTTCCTCTTGACGACCTCGGTCCCTAGGGTGAGGGGACCTCTTCCCACCCCTACTGTGGTGCCACAGCCTCGGCCTCCTGGCTCACCTCTCTGCCTTCAGTTTACTGAGGTGACCTTTTGAAGCAGGACCTTTGTAGTGTCACCTGATAGGGAGAAGCTGACCTCCACTTCTTCCACCATCACTGGTGCGTGTCTGGAGAGAGCCCAGGACTGGGAAGTGGGAGACCCGGAATCTGGACCCTGCCCTGTCTTTGACCGCTGGATGACCTTGGGCTGGTTATTCCTCTCTTTTTCACTGGGCCTCAGGTTCTGATCTGTAAAATGGAAGCATTGGGGTTTGGGGTTTCTTGGAAGTGCTTCATGGGCCTCTTCACAGGATTTATGCATTCATTGTTTATTGAGCTCTTGTTGTGTGCCAGGCATTGCTCTAAGCACCGGGGAGAGACCTGCAAACAAAACCAGACAAAGGCTCTGCTCTTGGCTGAGCCTTCTTTTTAATAAGGGAGACTGCCAGTGAATAAATAATACATGATACGTCAGATAATGGTCAGTGCTAAGAAACAAAAATAGAGTGAGGACACAGGGAGACAGTGGCCCTGTGTTAAATAGGGTGGACAGGGAAGGACCCACAAGGGGGTAATAAATAAAAAGGAGCCTGAAGGAAGTGAGGGAGTGCCCATGTGGGTATTCGGGGTAGAGTTCTCCAGGCAGAAGGAAGAACCAGTGCAAAGACCCCGATGTGGGAATGAGCTGGGCATATTTAAGTAGCAAGAAAGGAGGCCACTAGGGCTGGGTGGAGGTGTCAGTTATAAAGTGGCAGGAAATGAACTTGGAGAGTTATCTGGGCACACAATCAGGGAAGGCTTCAAACCGAGGTGGAACTATGAGAAGTCACTGGAGGGTTTGGATCTGACTTACATAATAAAGCAAGGTGAATAGGCTATAGAATGTTAAGGAGGAAGGAGGGAGATAAAAAAATCCAGATCATAGATGGGGGTGACCTGGACCAGGATGAGAACAGTGAACCAAGAAGCAGTCAGATGTGGAGTAACACTGATAGGATGTGCTGATAGATTAAAAGTGGGATGAGACCAGAAGAAGACCAAGGCACATGGCCTGAGCAGCTAGAAAAACTAAGTGCCATTTGTGGAGATATGGGAACTTGGGGAGGGGGTAGGTTTGGGAGGAGAGGGAAGGAGTTTGGTTTTGAACATGGGATGTTCAGTTTCCAGTGGAGATGTATCAGACATTTGGTTCATGAGTCTAGCATCAAGAGGGGCAGTCTGGGCTGGAGATACAAATTAGTAAATCATCAGCATAGAGATGATGTTTAAAGCTGGGACACTGAATGAGCTCAGGAAGGAACGAGTGTGTGCAGAGGACAAGGGTGGGGCCCTGGGCACGTTGGCATTGAATGGCGGGAGAGAAGGGGAGGAGCTAGCAAGATGGAAGGAGGACTGAGGGCATGGCATGCGGAAAACTAAGGGGAAATGTTTTCAAGGAAGAGGAAGTGATGAACTGTGGCCAGTGCCACTGACAGGGTGAGAAAGTGGTGGACTGGGAGCTGACCACTGGATTCGGTGACATGAGGGTGACCTTTGTAAGAGTGGTTTCAGCAGACTGGGCAGGTTGTGCTAGGTCTGCAGGCCTCCTGGATCCCTTAATCCCCTCCACCCAGAGCTTGTAAACACACACACGAACACACTCACCATCTGCAGGAATATAGAGAAACAATATTTTAAAGTCATTATCTTTGTTTTTTGTTTCAGTACTTCTTTGGATGAATCCATGACTCTTTCCCTAATTAGTCAAAAGCATTCAAATTGCTTCACAGAAGAGTGAGACTGTTATATAGTAGAAACGAAAAGTAAGAGAAACTGTCAGTGTTCAGTTTAACTTTAGGATGTCAAAGCCCACAGCAGAAATGTTAATTTAGAAAGTCAAAGCCTAAGCTTTGTGAGGCCAAGTTTTATCAAAAGACAAAAAGATTCTTAATAATCAGGACACTGGGAGCAGAATGGAGACTTTGTGCTGGAACATGAGTAGTAGAGGATAGAGGAAGTCCCAGAGCACTCATTCCCCCATCCTCAGGGGACCAGCTGAGCATCAGTTAGGCTAGAGCAGGCCTGAAGGGAGTGGATGGAGCATGATCTTAAAGGATGTCTTTGAAGTTTTAGATGAGGAGACCAAACCTTGATAGTGAGGGTGGGAGGGCACAGAGGACCAGAGGGCAATATCCAGAGAGTGGCCAGCACCAAGGAGCTTCGTGGGGCCTACTCCATAGCCTAGCAACCATCTGCCTCCCTTTCCTGGGCAGCATGAACCTCCAACAATCATATGGAAGAAACCACGTGAGCTTCTCTTCCCATTGCTGTCTGGTGGGGGTCCTTCTCCCACCTGTCTGACCACTTCCACTGGATTTTCCAGCTGAAAACATTCCTGTCCACGCTCTGAGATTTTTCCGAGTCCCATTCTTACTTCCCCATATGGAAGTACTAGTCCTTGGATTGGGCTGGAAAGTGATGAGACTCACCCCAGTTAAATCAGATTTCATTTGGAAAATGGTTTCCACTCTTAAAAGTGTTCGGAAAACTTCTGGTTTAGTTCCAACAAGTAAGGGGCTTAGAAGTCAGCACTCCCATCCTTACAAGAAGAAAAGAGCTGGACAAACTGAAAATCAGTGACTTTTTTTAAGGCCCGTCAGAGAGCTGAGGTTTCAGGGGTAACCACCACCCTGAAATCTGGGAGTTCTAATGGAAGCCCTAACAGGGCTTCGACGGGGATGCAAAACAAGGACAGCAGACGAAGGTGAAGCTATGGCATCGACATCTCCAGCAGACATTAAACATGGCCCAGTGTGTAGCCAGATTAATGTGAATCTTCACACTAAAGGCCTGTTTGCCTCAGTTCCTATTACTTGATACAACATATCCAGCTTTCTAGAAAAGAAACTACAAGGCATACTAAAAGGCGGAAAAACAGAGTCTGAAGAGTCAAAGTAAGCATCAGAACCAGACTCATGTATAAGACATACTTGAGGATTATCAGACAGATGATCAAGGTCAACATCAACAATAGTAAGTCATGTTGATAGTATGTCCCCTTGGCAGAATGTGATGAAAATGGCACTTTACTCTGTGCTCATCCCCCCAAACGCCTGTGGCTCCAATCTAACCTGAGGAAAACATCATCTGTAACCATTGTGAGGGGCAGTCTACAAAATACCCTACAAATATCCTCATCGTCAAGAGAAGCCTAAGGAGACTTGCCTATTAAATGCCATGGGGCGTTCTGAATGGGCTCCTAGAACAGAAAAAGGACCTTAGGTAAAAACTAAAGAAATTTGAATCAAGTGAACTTGAGTTAATGATTTATGAACATTGGCTCATTGATTGTATCAAATGTACCATTCTAAAGCAAGATTTTAAAAGTAGGGAGGGACTGGCTGTGGGGTATATGGGAACTCTCTGTACCATCTTTCTGTAAACCTAAAACTGTTCTAAAATTAAAATTTATTAAAAGAAAAAACTGCTTGGCAATGCCTGGGCTAACAATCACTGAGATATCTTCAACTCAGACTATGTTTTTCTGTTGAGTTCAGTTTTGTTTTACCTGTTTTATCCAGGGAACCCAGAGCCCAGCTTATCCTTGGTCCATTATGAAAACCCCTGGATGAAAAAGACGGCAGCAGTTTATTTAACACTAACAGAGCAAATTTTAGTGTTTGGCATTGTGTTAGTCACTTCTATGTATTAAATGCATTTACTTATTAATAGCTTATAGTTTCTGATACTTTCTTTGCTCTTTATTTATTTTTTTTAAAACAATGAGGAATGTCTGTTCAGCCCATATACCCACCTTTCTCTGGTACAAGCAGATCCTGATGACCAGTGAATCCACTAAAGGAAAATACATTTTCAGACTCATTCTGTTGAAAAGCCGCAGTGACACTTTTTGAGGAAAGCTCATTTCCAGGCTCCCGTGTCCTTTCCGATTCTGTTTGAATCCCTTTTGCTTCTTGCATCTCTGGGATGAAGTGTCACACCTGGAAAAGTTGCCTGGATTACATTCTGATGGTGTGTGGGGCTCAGGAAGCTGGGGGTGGGGGAAGAGGTGGGCAAGACCTTCATGACAAGCATCTCTTCATGACGAGTCTGTTGGCTGTGGCCGTTTTCCCAACCATGAGCCTCAGCTGAGGCTCTTCCATCTTCAGGTCCCAATTAATTTTCCTGAGTTAAAGGCTTGGTCTTGGTGTCTGAAAAGTAATTTGGATGTTCATAGTGGCTAAAACTATCCAGGGGAAAAATCAAAAGTCACCATTAAGTAATGAGGCTAGACTATTGGGTGTCTCATATCCTGTCTCCAAATGCAGATATAAAACGGGAGTTCAGAAAGGATTTCAACAATGGCAGCATTGTTGGAATAAGTGACAGTTGCCCTTGGTGACTTAGAGGCCAGCACCTATTTGGATGTGTGAGACCTGGTATTTTCCACCATCAGCCTCAGAATGTGTTGTCATACCTGATACTTCCAATATGGCTGACGTGGGGAATTGAGAGGATCACCACGTCCACATCTCAGTTCAACCCCATCACATTGTTACTTCTCTTCCTGGGTCTGGCTCAACAAATACTCCCAAATCCTAATGAATCCTATTCTTTTTGGAAGAGTAACACTGCTATGTTTAGTGAATGTCATGGACTAGATTAATGGCATAGACCACTTGATTCTACCTCCTTACTATCATTTCTGCCCCTTCTACCTCCATCTCCTGTCTCAGACTTTCCCACTATTTTTTCTACACTAATGCCATCCCTTCCTTGTTGGTCTCTCTGTATTTAGTCTCACTCTGTTCCCAACTCAGTCCATTCTTCATATTGCTTCCAAAGTGAGATTTTTAAAGAAAATACATACTGACATTTTACTTACATAATTAATATTCCTTGATGCCTTTCGAGGTGTATGAAGATACTGATATTGGCAGGTCTTTTTTGCTGAGTGAGGTGATGGGAATGGAAGTGTTAGGATCACTCTTTGTTGTTCTGCCTGAGAGAGAGGAAGAGAGAGAGAGACAGAGGAGAAGGGAAGCCTGATTCTCAAATAAAGACCTGGGGTCAGAGGAAATTCAAGGCTATTCAGGAAAAGGGTCCAGAGAGAGATGGGGACCCTGCTGGCAGGCAAAGGAGGGACTAGGGGAAATAAGGATTTTGGAGTGAGATTTTGTGCACTCTCCAGTGTCACTCCCTCCACAGTCTCACACATAAAAAAAACACTTCTGGTTTTTTTAGTGGTGTAGAGACCTCTACATTATATGAATGTAGAGAAAAATCCACATTTCTCCCTAATGTTTTGTGGAGGGCATTGTTCTTTGGGGGAAATGTGTGGAAGCACTGAGTCATGCTACAAGAATGGCATGGAGGGGGAAAAAAAACAAGGCAGGATGCAGTGTTAGCCAATCTGTAAAATGCACAAATCATCTCCCTGTGCCTCTGATGAAGTCTTCCAGAGATCCCTGTTCCCCCTGGGGCGGTCACGGGGGCTTGGAACACTTTAGCATGGAACACAAGATCCTTCCTGATCTGGTCTCCGTAAGCCTGTCCAACTGTGTCATCTAAGCAACAGTTCACACACACACACACACACACACACTTCATACCCTAGAGCTCTGACCTGCAGTTCTGTCAAAGCTCCTGTCACGCCGGTATTGCTGCTTCTCCCTGCCTAGGCTGCTCTTCCTCCGTTCTTGTTTAGCTACAAAACACCTCCTTCTCCCTCAAGCGCACCTAGGACACCTCTCCTTTGGGCTGCACTTTTATTGTATCATCACACTGTTTTATAGTTGTGTTTTTGCCTCCCTGTCTCCCGGACATGACCATAAGCTCCTTAAATCCCAGTTTAGTCTTACCTCTGTAAAGTATTTCTAGCACCTAGCAAAAGGCCAGGCACTTAGCCTGACATTTGATGAATAAATTTACTTTCTATGACTTGTAAGTGTTCTACAGAGAGAAAGAAAAATGTTCATTAGTCTCTAAAAACTTTCCCAATACTAGTCATTTTTGTCTTCACAAAGCCTGGTCCTATGGTGATCCTCAATGAACCATGACTCCTAGCGTTCCTTGTGTCAGCCTTTCCAACAATGACTCTGTGCCCAGCCATGTGACTAGCTTTGGTCAATAGGAAATTGGCAAGCATGACACAAAAGTAACGGTTGCTGGTAAGTGCTAGCACATTGGGTTTGTCAACTTGGAATGCTTTCTTGGAACCCAGGTACTATGTGAAAAGGAAGCTCAAGAAGCCATGTGGCGAGGCTGATGTAGAGAAGAACTGAAGCCCCTGGATGGTGGTCTCAACAGAGCAGCCAGCCAGGGACCATCACCAACTGCTAGCCATGTGAATGAGACATTTAGACCTTGCAGCCCTCCCAGCACCCCAGCTATTACTACATGAGGCAGAAGAACCACATTGTTGATCTATAGAATTGTGAGAAGCAGTAAATTGTCATTGTTTTAAGACACTAAATTTTTCAATGCTAGTCATTTCATGTAATTGAAATTGCACAATATGTAGTCTTTTGTGACTTGCTTGATTCACGCTGTAGCATGTTTTCAAGTTCACTCAGCAATAGCATGCCTCAGTACTTCATTTCTTTTTATGACTGAGTAATATTCCATTGTATGGATATATCACACTTTGTTTATCCATTCACCAGTTGATGGGCATTTGTGTTGTTTCCACATTTGGGCTATTATGAACCATGTGGCTATGAATAGTTGTATACAAGATTTTGTGTTCACATATGATTTTATTTCTCTTGGGCATGTGATTAAATACCTAGGAGTGGAAATGTTGGGTCAAATGGTAACTCCAAGGTGGCTGCATCATTTCACATTCTCACCAGCAACATCACCCTCTTTTTACAGATGAAGAAACTCATATTATAGAAAAGTGAGGATGGAATTCTGTGACGATCCTGCATTTAAAGGACCATTAAAGAAGAAGAGCTGGCAGTGGAATTGGAAAAAGAGCAATTGGAAGGAGCAGGAAAAGGAGAAACCATCATCATACAACTGGAGAAAGAGAGAAGGTCAGAAGCATCTGTGTGAAAATAATCACAGGCAAAAGAAAGGTAAATTACAGTAATTATTGAAGAGAGGTTTTTAAGAACGTACTTGGCTTCTTATTCTTAGGAGGTTTCTGCATTCTTAGGAGCTTCAGGGAGAATGGCGGTGGAAGAAACCAGGTTGCGATGGGTGACAGGTTAAGCGCATGCAGGCAGCATGTTTTTGAAATTCACCTGTGATGAAAAGAAGAGAGAAAGAATCGCCCTTAAGCTGGAGGGGACTTGAGCATGTCTGTAGAGAAGCGAAGCCAGAGTGATTAAGGAGCAGACACAGCTGAGAAGATGGTGAGACACCGTGTTGGAAAAGCCGAGGAAAGCATAGCATCCGACAGAAGGGAAACCTAGTTCTCTGTAGCCACGGATGGAAGGAGAGCAGGGTGGCTACAAGTGAGAGTGATCTGGGGGAGATTGTCAGATGACCCCTTCTAGAATTTTCTGTGTGGATAGGTTCAGAAGTCCTGAGAAGATGCTGAGATGTAAGTAAGCTGTGTTCCTTCCTCCCTGTCCTTTCCCCCAAGACCTAGCAAATCACCTGCAGGGGGAAGCGGAGCCCTCGGCAGGCCCTCACAGCAGTTTTCAATGCAAATGATGAAAAGACACTGGGGGCATTCAGTCTTTTAGATTGCTCCACTGTTCAAGGAAGGTTTTAGTCTTAAGCCACATACCACAAGGTTCAATGAATTTTGGAGGGGCTTTCTGGGATTCTGAGTATTCCTTATGTATTCGTGGAACCTAGGTTTTCAAAGGATGCCAATAAATGTGGATTCCTGGGCTGTAAGACATCAGCTGAGAGGAAGTGTCTAAACTGCCATTAATCATTCTTGTTCTGTAGTATATTTATTACACATCACATTTTTTCCTTCATAGCCCCCCAAAGCCTTCCTAATTGAAAAGCCAGGAAGTAGTTCATTGTTTCTTAAAAACGGAAGCCATAGTGCTTACTTACAGTAAGTCTCTGCCATTCCAGTTAATAGTTCTGATTTATAAAACCTTCCGGGGCTTTCCTCGAGGAGAAAGGAAAAACCCCAGTGCATGTACTAGCAGCAGATTTACCACAGCCCCTGCTGATAGCAGAGGTATTTTAATAAAATCCAGCATAGAAATGCAGGTTTTGTTACGCTGACTCCAACAGATAATTAGCTGCAAAAGTTTGACAATCTCAGGAAAAAATGATCGGCATGACGACATGTGGTTTCAAATATAGATTACGAATTCTGGGGGTGGTGAAGGGTGGAGAAATCTGTGCTTTCAAGTGAAATGAGAACCTTTGCCATGGAATGCTAGGACATCTCCTGGGCCCCATTGAGCGCCACTTACCAGCAGCTGAAACCATTTAGATGGGCCTGTGTCTTCCCTCTGCAGAAAACGATGGAACTACCCCAGGGTCCCTTACAGTTCTGAATGTGGTCCCAGAGAGTTCAGGGACAAGACAGTGGATCTTTGCATGAGTAAATTCCTCCATCTCTGTGGTCCTTGCTGACATCGAAGGAGACTTTGGTGCTGTTGTTGTGTTGCTTTGTTTTGTTTTGAATCACAATTGATGGGAAAGGCAAGATGGGTGTTTTTACCTGAAGTTCAGGGAGGTGAAGGAATTCTTCCTAAGTCACGTAAGTTCAGGTGGGAGAGAGATGGCTCCACGTTTCTTGGTAACGTTGTCCAGAAATTTGCTCATCAGACCATACCTGGTAGGTAAAGTTTAAAAACTAGTAGCCCCTTTTGTGTGTGCCTTTAAAGATGAAGAATCAACAGAATGGCTTGAGTATCTGTTGGGCAGGAGGGAATTTCGTTTGAAAGACTCATCTGATATGGTTGGTGACACAGTGAGTTCAGTCCATTTTACCTGCCTTTACTGATCAAGGTCGTTTTAAGACTTGCGTGTCTTCCAAGTGGCTTGTGGCCTCAATAAGATGTTTGCCCAAGGAGTTTTCTAGGAACTTGGAGTCAGCTGCATCTAGTTTGAGTTGAGCCGGTTAAGACTGGATAGTTAAGATTAGATAGGACCCCCAGCTGTTCAACTGGGCGTGCGCAAGTGTCCACTGGATGACCTTTAGAAATCGGAGGACCAAAAACTCCACCCCCAGAAGATGCCAAGCCCTGTGCGGCCTGCCCAGAAAGACCATCACTGCACTGCTTTCCAGTCACATTTCCCCACGCTCCCCGCGCCTCAGATCACCTGCTTCTTTGTTATCCCATAAATACCTCAAGCTCCTTGCCTTCAGTGGGGTGGATTTGAGATTGTTCTCCCATCTCCTTGCTTGGCTGCCTATTAAATGAGCCCTCACCTTGCTGCACACCTCACATCTCAACGTTTGGGCTCACTGTGCATCGGGCAAAACAAGCCTGATGACTTTGGGCGTCTGCTGAGCTCCTGACCTCTTGCCACTGTCTCCCTGAATACCTGTTCCTTCCCAGCTACCATCCACTGACCTTTTCCCTTGAGGTTTTCAAAATCCCGTCCATACAAGGAAATTCTGTAAGGTATAATTTCAGTGAATATTTTGAGGTGATGCCCAAGAGTAAGGACTACGTTGCCAGAAGCAATGTAAAATTGAACAGCTCTTTTCAAAATTCTCCCCAGCCAGCGTATTCCTGCTAATCTGAATGATGTGTGAATTGGGAGGGGGGAGTTCGTTTTCCTTGAGACTTTTATTGCCATCTGCTGAGAAATTGTTTCATAAATATAAGAACCGGAGGTTGATATCTCTTCCTGGAGTTGTGCAACACAGTTGTCACAACTGGAAGCAACCACTGGGAGCTTCTTACTGGCCATCTTCTTGTGGCCGAGTCTTTCTGCCCCACTCTCTCTCTGCCCCCCTCCCCACCAACTCGGTTTCCTCCTTTAATTTCCCTCAGGTTTCTTCTATTCTAGGTCCCTTTACTCTCTTGTTTTTGAGATACCTTAGAGAAATTTAGAAATCTTATTTTTAAAAATTTTGGGGTTTTTTTTGGGGGGGGTAATTAGGTTTATTTATTTATTTTAATGGCACTACTGGGAATTGAACCCAGGACCTCATGCATGCTAAGTGCCTGCCCTACCACTGAGCTGTAGCCTCCCCTAGAAATCTTATTTTATTGTATACTAGCAACATGTAAATTCTTACTTTATTTTAATATTTAATTTTTTACTTCTCTCTCCTACTCATCCCACCCCTGGCCCAAGGGTTACCCTTCTTAACTGGGACAGTCCACCAAGGATTTCTGCTTCCAGTTTTTACATTAACTTTCTTTCCCTTTCCAGCAACAACAACAAAAAGACTTGATCTGTTATAATCTCCGTAGCACCTTCTACCTCTCCTTTAAAAATCTGCATATTATAGACCTGGCATATAGTGGCTATGTATTAAATATTTGCAGATGGAATATTTATTTTAAATGTATAACGGTATGTAGTTTTTAATAGGATATATTAGATGGTGAACTAATATCAGAATTCTCAGTGTGTAGTTAGCAAAGTGCAGAGCTCACAGTCGATGCTCAAAAGATATTTGTTAAATGAATATCTGTCAACAAAATAACCTGTTTTCTACCTAACCCAGGGGCCTCTGTGGAGCTGAGCCTCATGATGCTAAAGAGAAATAGTGCAGGAGGTTATTTTAGTTCTTGAGGTTATCATGGTTGAGTCATACATGGGATGAAATTATTTACAATGAAAACAACTCTACAACATGTTAGTCCCTTCTGTGGATATGTCACAACTTAAAAGGAGTTTCAAGAAAGTTACTTTCACATTTTAGCCTCAGAATTCTGTGAAATAGGTACTACCTGCCTCTGCCCTCTGTCATCCCACTTTACAGATGAGGAAACTAAGCAACTTGGTTAGGCTCACATACACCGTAACTGATGAACAAGAATGTGAACAGAAATCTATGAATGCCGAGTCTTGTACATTTTCCGCTACATTACAGCATCCCTGGTTTGGAAGCAGAAAACTGAGTGTTCTTTCCCATGTAGATATTTTAAAAATATGTTCTTTTGCAAAAGCATAAAACACATTCCTCAACCCCAGCACAAGTCTCCAGTCTAGAATCCAGATCATGAAGTGTTCACACAGCATACTTTGAAATAGGCCTCATAAAAGCACAAAGTTGAAATTGTCTCTAAGGATTTTCCCTACGTAGACTGAGTCTAGTGGGGAAAATGAAATCTTTTCCCCAGGGCTTCACAAAAGTGGAGTCTGAAAGACTGAGCGCTTGTGAAAAATAACAGATACTTTTAAAAAGTTTTGATTAGAAAATAGAAGAATGGTACTGAGTTTGAAAAAAAACAACAAAAATGAAAAACATTTATGACATTTGGAATAGTTAAAAGGATCATGTAATTTTAGGGCTGCAGGAGACTAGAAGAAGCATCTAAAAGTCCCTTCCTTTAACAAAAAGAAGCAACATTTTGAGTCACAACCAGGATTAGCTATGTAATTTGTAGGGCCCAAGGTAAAATGAAAATGGGAGCCTCATGCTCAAAAATTAAGAATTTCAAGATGGTGATCACAGATCATTAAAGCGAGTGTGAGACCCTTCCACGCATGGGGCTCTGTGTGACCGCAGCTCAGGTCACACATCTGTGAAGCCAGCCCTGGTCACAATATCTTTAATACTAGTACTTTATCTTTACATGGTACTTTACAGTTTATATGGCCTTTTCACAGATATCTAATTGGAGTTTCGTAATATCTCAGTGGAGTAGAATGAATGCTACCTTTATTTTGAAACATTCCCCCATGGGAATAATTTACCAACCCCAACATTCTGAGCGACTAAGATGATCTAATGCCCTTTGTACCAGCTGTGTTTCATTTCAGGATGTTAGCAGCTTCTATTAGATTACACAAGAAGCAGCTAACTTGCTCATAGATAGGCATTCAACAAACTCTTCAGACCTCCTGTGAGCTGAGCACTTTGCTAAGCGTTTCAGATGTCTGACATGAACTTCACAATAACTCAGAGAAGGGAATGAATCATTCCCGAGGTACTAATGGGCATTCTGAGAACCAGAGAAAGAAAGTTGGACGTTCAAGGTCACAGATTAGTTAATGAAATATTTGGGATTTAAATAATGGTTCCCAGACTGTTCTGTGGTGTTCTTTTAAAAGTAGTAAAAATCCTCTAACATGAGATACAAATGTAGATTTCCAATTGTCCACTAAGGAGATTAAATCCAAATCAGTAAATTGCTGTTCTTTTACTACCTCTCCTCTCTCTTGCGCGTTCTTCTGCTTCAGTTTCTACAGCAGAAGGTACAGGAGTATAAAGATGAAAGTTACATCCGTTTTAGGAGATCGCCTAGTAAATGAGTTAGAATCACATTAAATGACTCGATCCCTGCCCTCATGGCAGTGCCCGGATTGCTTACTTAACCTGCATGAGCTCTTCCACGTTTCTAAGCAGCCTTGCAAGTTGGGCAAAGCCATGACTGTTTCTGGCCAATGGACCACACTAAAGTCTCGTGTATCATTTCCAAGCTAAGTTGTCAAAAACTCCTTCATGACCCTTTGGCTCCCTCTTTCTCCAACTGAGTGACCCCAGGAGCCATGTGTTGAAATATTGGAATCACAAGGTAGAAGCGTAGTGGCTCCCTGAATCACCACTTGGAAGGGAGATTCCCTGGAGGACCACGGGTCTTGCAGTGGACTTGATGTGAGCAACAGAACTTTTCATGTACTAGTCACTAAGATCTAGGAGTTTGTTACTGTGGCGTATCCTAGCCTCACCCTGACTAATAGCTAATAGTGTTCCTCTCCTTCTGGCTTGGTTCCCTTTCCCTGTTTTTGACACTTAGCGCTACAGTGAACACATATAAAGGCTTTCAAAGTTTCTCCTCAAGCTCCTTTTTGTTTTCCTGGAAGCTTTGACAGCTGGCCAGTGTCTGCTATTTCCCAAGGTTGAGGCCTCAAGCTGTTTGATTTTTACATGAAAAACAAGCCTGACCCAAAAACCTGAGGTACTTGAGAGCATCCATGAGTCAGAGGCTTCAATAATTTCTAGGTCTTTCTAAAATAAGTTAATTTAGGGGAAAAGTGGTTAAACACTGAAATGATAAGCAGCTGGTTATCTTATTAGCCTGGGTACTTGTTTCCAGGAAAACGGTAAAAGGGAAAATGTTTATTTTCCTTAGCCAGGGATGGTATAGGAAAAACAGAATCCCTAGGCATAATCATACATCTCACATTTAAATAGCAATACAAACAATAGTTTGAAGACAAGATTGCATGAGATGTGATCATCACATAAGTAATGAGACTGACTTACACCCAAAACATATAAAGGGCATGAGTTTTCCTCAGGAAAGTGATCATCCTCAGAGGCTAAGGGCTTTGAGCAAAGCTCTTCCTCCAGACAGTCAGCGTCTATGATAACTGCACTCACCTTTGCTCCATATGGTAATTGTAGCACATGTTGAGTGGGAGGGGTGGGCTCCAGGAGCTGAAGAACTTATGTTAACGACGGTCCCCAGACTAAGTAAGCCAGCCTCGCCAAACCTCATTTCTCAGCTGTCAAGTGAAGGTAACAGTGGTCTATCTCATAAGTGATGGCCAGGAATTCATGAGATAATGCATAGAAAGCTTTCAGCCTGGCACAGAGAAAGTGCTCACTAAACACCAGTTGTTATTCTGGAAGACTCTCAGGGATGGACATTCTTATCTTTGGAGGATGACTTTAATGTTTGAGACAACAAGATGCCTTCTGGAGTCAAAGCTGGTGAAATAGGACCTGCCATCAAACTCACCAAACGTGAGGCAACTTAAAGCAACAAGAATGTGCTCCTCATTTGTCAGTTAGTTCCTTCTATGCGGTCAAGGTGGCTAGAAGGGAGACCGCCTTTACAGCATCTGAATTAATCCTGGGAAAATAGTCGGGTCTCTAACAGGAAAAAAGATATTCAAGCCAGAAGCAGCAGCGGAGCAAGTGCAGGAGCCAGTCAGGCAGGGAACAGGAGGTGGAATAGTCTGGCTGCAACAGAGTGGAAATGGGGCCAGAGGCTTGGCTTGAGTTCTTTTGCAGAGTATCTTGAATTCTACAATGAAGGAGTTTTGCTTGATTCACTTGGCAGTGGGGAGCCACTAAAAGTGTTAGAGTGAGGGAGTAAAGGGCTGGACTAAATTGCGGAAGGTACTAGAGAGGAAGGGAGCAAGTAGATGGCTCCTAAAATAACACGAGTGAAATATAAGTGGTCCTGAATTTAGGGTGATGGCAGTCAAAGAGGAGGTGAATTTGACATGGACTATGCATGACTTGGGAACAGAGTGAAAGGAGTTTGACATGATCACCAGGTTCAGAACCTGGTGCCTGAGAAAATGTTGGTGCCCTTTATCCAAACCAGAAAACCAGAAGAAGGGGCTGGTATGGGGGAAAAGGAAGAGAAAGGAGTTTGCTTGAGGCCATGCTCACTTTGGGCTAACCATGTGTTTGTGTGGGAATGTAGGAATGCCACATCAAAAATGTCCCTTGTTAAACAGAAGTGGGCCAGACTTGGGCGAGATGGGGAAGAAAGCGAGTCTGCATGTGACTAATTTCATGAGTTGCCACTTTAACACCAAGCTAAAATTACCTCTGGCTGGATCTAATTCTTGCACCAGTAATTCTTTCTAGCTATTAAAGTTTTGCAATACTTTTGTAGCAGCTAGCCACTTGTGGGCACAGTTGGCCAGCTGCCCCTTCCCTGGCAAGGACAGATGAAACGGACCTCTTTACAGCACCACTTGGGCACACAGTTACTAATGACTGTAATTTTTGCATGTTCACCAAGCATCCACATATGAAAACTTACCTGTAGGAGGACTAGGGGAAGTCAGCTGGAAATTTGGCCCAGGAAAGAGAGAAGACAGAAGAAAAGAAGAGCTACAAGCAGGAGTCGAGAAAGGAGAGGGAAAGTGGGAGCTTTATTTATTTATTGAGCTTTTTTATGTCCCAGGGTAAGTGCTGAAAATACGTGGATGAATAAGATGCAACCCCTGAGCTCTCATCCAGTGGGAGAAAAGTCTACTATGGAAATGATTAGGAGACGACAGTGAGTTTTATAGTAGAGCACACTTTGTTTCAGATGCACCCCACTTAAACTGCAGCACAAGGATCAGGGAGTCCATATTTAGGAGAGAAAACTGAGATTCCAAGAAGTTAAATAAGTTGCCTAAATTCACAGTGTGATCATTAGGGCTCCATTGGTTACAAGTGACAGAAACCAAATTCAAATTAGTTCGAAGTTAAAAAAATAAAATGGCGCCTCATGTGACGGAAAAGTACAGGGAAGGTGAGGGGTTGCTCTGGCTTTTTTCCTGGATTCAGGTGCCCCATCTGTGCTGTCTTGCGCTCTGCTTTGTTCTGTGTTGCTTTACCCTCAGAAAGCCTCTCATCTATGGGGAGGGAAGGTGGCTCCCAGAAGTCACAGGTTTTCATGCTCCTTCAAGCTCATAGCACACATGGACCCCCAGAAGCGTTCTGATTGGCCCGTCTTGGTTGCCTTGGACCAACCACTGAGTCGAGTGGGATTGCAAATGAAAGGGAAGGCAGAAACCATTTGGGGAGGGCAAAACACCAAAGAAGAAATGAGAAGAGGAAGCAAGAGAAGCAAGATGGTGAGAAACTGAGGGGAAAAAAGAAAGGGAGGATAAAGGGGAAAAAGAAGTACTGAGGGGCCATCCTGCAGCCTTCAACCCCCTCCTCTGGAATCCCTGCCAGAAGCCGCTGCTATTTTTTGGAAAGCTTTTTCCCGTCTCCCTGTTAAGACACGGAGAGCCAGATGCCCCATTAATCTTTCAAAAGGCCACTTTGGCTTCTCGTGGCAGAGCTGTGCACATTTGGCTTGGTTCCCTCACATTAGTTTTCCTTCCCAAAGGCAGTGGGACTTGGCAGACCCACCCAAGACCCATTAGGACCACAGGGACCAATGGCTGTTTTCACAGTGGCTCGGTTTTATCTGGGGAGATAGTTGTCAGCCCTGCGCCTGAAGGGTTCTCCTACCATTTGTCTGGCCAGGCACTGCTTGTACCGTACTCTTATTTCTCAGGCCTGTTTGCAGTGCCTGGTACAATGCAGGGTGTAGTCAGAACACTAGGGAAGCCTTTCTCCTAGCTGAGCTGACAGTTGGGAGCAGGCACGGAAAGCAGACCCACGGAATAAAGAGGAGTGTGACACAACAGTAGCTCAGCCAAAAAACAAAACCAAACCACGTAAGAAAGGGCACAAAACAGACCATTTGTCTTACTGAATGTCTCCATTCCACCCTTGGAGAGGTCACAGGGACAGGTGATCAGTCGATTTGGAAAGCGTGGCATGTGACTAGCACTCCTGCAAAGACTATCGTGGGGCATGCTTGTCTCAGCTCCGTCTCTTTGGCTCTTTGGAATTGCATTGCCAACTGAGAAGCACTGTAATGGGCTGAATTGCATCCCCCACCAAATTCATAGTTTGAAGCCTTAACTCCCTGGACCTCAAAATGTGACTGTTTTGGAGATGGGGCTTTGAGAGAGGTAATCAAGGGTAAGTGAGGTCGTAGGGGTTGGGCCCTAATCCAGTATGACCGGTGTCTTTATAAGGAGAGGAGGCTGGGACACAGACACACACAGAGGGAGGACCGCATAAACATACATGCAGGAGAAGATAGCCACCCGCAAGCCAAGGAAAGAAGCTTCGAAGGAAGCTAACCCTCCAGACACTTTTGGTCTTGGACTTCTGGCCTCCGGAATTGTGAGAAAAGAATTTTTTGTTTTTTAAGCCACACAGTCCATGGTATTTGATACGGAAGCCCTCACAAACTAATGTACCTACTCTAGCGGGGCTAGAACGCGTGGCCGGGTGAAGCTGTGAGGCTTGGCCGAGCAGGTGTCCCCCTGCCCCCATCACACCTTTTATGGTGAAGATTGCTTCATTCCAGCACTCTCTGGATTAAATTAGAAACAAAGCTAAGAGTTCACCCTCCACCTGCCTTTCTTTTCATCTTATTTCTCAGTTTGTTCGGATATCAGATAAGGAAGCAGGGATACTGTTTATTGGTCTTCCTCAAAGAGTCCAGATTAGATGATGATAGTCAGGAGAAGCCTACTTACACTGGGGTAACAGATGGCCTCCCAAATCCCGGTGGCTTCACAAAACAGTCGATTATTCCTTGCGCACGTTCTGTTATCAGCCTGCTCCGGTGGAACTTGCAGTCTCTGCTCATCCCTGTCACTCAGTCACCCAGAGGCCCCAGGCTCATTACAAAGGTCCATGGTCACCGCAGCGGGAAGAAGCAAACATGGTGTTTTGTACACTGGCTTTTAAATATCCCTCAGAGACACATATCACCTCCAATCACATTTCATTGGCCACAGCAAGTCATTTGATTACGGCTAACATTAAAGGATTGGGAAAGTGTAATCCTATCTTATGTCCAGAAGAGAGAGATCTGGAAATACTTGTGAACAGCCCTAATGGCCAACATAGGGACCACCATCGCTGCCCCCGAGGAGGTTATAGTTTAGAGATGGAGAATGAGGACTTGTGCCCAGACTGTCATTCCTATGTGAAGAAATGGCCCTTCTTGTGTGTGTGTGACTCACTTGAAGGTCTCAGATGAACAAGTTACTCCCTAAGAAGTGAGGCTTTAGAAAGGAAAGTTACAGGCATGCTTCTGCTCATTCAATGAACGGACTTCTTAAGTACCTATTCATATGCAGGCACAGGTACTGCCCTGAACCTTGCAGGATTTTGGGGGTCCCTGACCTCCCATCCCCCTAATGTCAGTAGATTCTCCCAATCATTGTGAAAACAAAAATATTTCTATAGATTTCCAGACTACAGCAGGGTAGAATTATCACAGAAGTGTCTTTTTTTGCCAATTTTTCATGCTAGAAAAAAAAATTGTATTTGGGGAGAAGCATTCATTTTACAGCAGGTTTTGTGGGGGAAGCATTTGGGAAAGAGGAAAAGCAATGGGTTTCCATCTCAATGATCCAAAAGTGAGTCATGGAATGTTGATGAAATGATCTCCCCAGAGCTGGTAGGAACCTCGTAGACCCTCAAGTTCAAGTCCCTTATTTGACAGACAGAGAACCAGGATCTGATTACTATGAAGTCTATTTTTCGGTTGGTGGGGGGGAACATTCTTCTTCACTGCCCTGGTCACATTGTCCTTCTTCCAGCACTGCCCCCCACAACTCCTGTACTACACCTGTCTGTCCGTGACTTTGGACTTGGGTAGGGTAGAGGCAAGAGGGAGTTGGGGAGAGCAGAGGGTTAAGAGAGAATAAGGAAAGGAGGAGCTAAAAGAGCCAAGCAGGAGGTTGATGTGGTGAAGGGGAGTTCAAGCCACTCCAAAGAAGATGTGTGGTATGGTGGACCTCTGGGCCAACCCAAGCATCGGCCAATCAGGCCATTCAGAAAATACAAGGAGATTGCTATAGAGGAGGGGTTCTGATGACAATACCAACCAGTATTATTATTACTTTTCGTATTGATAGTGTAGCTTCTGGAACTAGAGGTCAGCAGAACTGTTTGAGAATGAAGGCAGGAAATTGGCTTGTAAGCATCATCAAAACTCCGTTGGTTTCCTCTTCCTCTTTTAGACTGACAACATGGTTTTAAAGAGGATGAGAAAGCACTTAGTTTGTTGTGGTGAGTTAGTTACTCCAGATGTTGGATCACCTGCTTCAAGATTTCAGCTGAGACTTGCAAATTCATTTCATCTAAGACCATAAGCTAGTTTCAAGCCTTGGGTCCCTGAAGCAAAACTGGTACCACTCCCAGGCCATAAGACATGTGCTGCAGGTCTAAACTGTTTTCATGCTTAGAACTGCTTCTACATTGGGGCTGCCCCAGGAGTTTCAGAGATGACTGGGAAGTCTGAGGGAACCACAGAGACTCATTAGGAGCTGTTTACTTCCTTTCCCTGCAGTATCTTAATGGGGATATTGGTGGATCACTGGGGGGGTTTGTGGGATGGTTGCCAAGGACACCAGGAAGCAGGAAGTCAATTCATCAGTGCCATCTGGTGTGAGAATACTCCTTGGCTCACCTCTGCACGGACCAGACTGCGGCTGAGTGGACAGGGAAGGGGAGCGCCCCTGCTGCCTCCGCCGCACTCTGCCAGCGGGCGCGCACATGCAGCCCAGGAAGGAAGTCGAATGTATGTTCCCATGTTTCTCAGGTGACAAGTGTTCATGGGGCAAAGGAAAGACGTGCAGCCAGGCAGAGTCTGAATGGTGCTGACTGGGGAGGCAAAAATCAAAACTGGAGAGTGGCACTAGGCATCGAGTCTGCAGGACGAGGTTAGGCATCGAGTCTGCAGGATGAGGTGAGGCATCACCAGGGAGGTGAATCCGCAGGGAAGGAGGAAGGGAGAGCCAAATGGCAAGGCAGCTGGAGGCAAGTTGATGAGAATAGAGCATACAGATATCTGAGGCCCATTTCTCCTTGATGGAGACAAACCCTAAGGGACGTGGGTGAGAGCTGGCTGTTCATAAACCAGTTCCTTTAGTAAGATGCTGCCTCAATCGCCTCCACCTCAAGGCTTGGAATGGAGTCAGGTTCCCGTCTCGGGATTTGAGGAAGTGACTGTGACCACTCGGCCCCCACGGAAACCCTGTGATTATCCTGGTTGCTGAGTAGAACCAAGGACTTCTCTGCAGGGGGAAGCCCTGAGGTCCAATCTCAGCCAGTCCCCACGGGGCCAGGCCATAGGATTGTCTTCTAGCGAAACATCCTCACTAATCCTTTGCCTTTGTACTGTAGTTTCGAGCTACTCCAGCGACCTCAATAGGGGCCCTGCTCTGCGGTCTAACCTCTCCCTCCCTGGGGGCTGGATTCTGCTTTGATGACCCCACTTCTGGAAATGTCTTTCAGTATGGTATCATGTGGAGAGTCTCAGGGCCCATCTCTCTGACTCCTGAGTAAAGAACAGGGATTTATTTCAACTTCCTCACCCTTCTGTTGGGCAGTATCCACATTGACAGCCCAGAATTTGAATGAGAACATTATGTAGTTATCTGCAAGTCTTGAGTATTCCTCAGAGGTCGGCTTTTTGTAGTAGGGTTAGTAGCCCCACTCCATGCTGGATTTATGGAGTGGAGTTTTTCCCTAGTCTCTTCCATCTCCGTGTTGCTGAAAATTTAGGATGCCTTGGGCCCGAGCCCTTCCAGGTGAAAGTAATTTATAGCCTCCTTCCATCAACTCCTCCTTCAGGGCTCTCTGAGCCTTCTGAGAGCTATATGGGATGTTTTAAACATTTCATGGAGAGTCAAGGAGTAATGTTCTAGCTCCTGGGGTTCTTCTCCGTGGGATCTAGCCGTCCTAGGTGCAGACTACAGGGAGGGGATCAACTTGCATTAAATTGTAAGCACTAACCACAGCCTAGCACCTGGAGAGTTTGCCAGCCGCTATTCTCTTGCCTTAAAATAGATAGCAGTCGTAGAGCATCTATTATTCTACCCATTCAACACATCCTTTTACAGGACCCAGGAGCGAAGCCCGTAGGATGGGTGACACTCACATCCCAAATCCAGAGAGTCCTGTAGGAATCTCTGTAAAGAGAATATCGTCCAAGGAAGAAAGTGCATATATATCTGCCTCTGTCTGGTCTGTGGAAGACTGTCGCAGGCTTTGAGGCTATCTTCTGCCCCTCAGGCATGTTCTCATGACTCACAAATCCACACCATCTATCGTGGCAGGGATGGTTAATGTGATAGCGCTGGCTGGACACTTGCCTTTCTCTCTGCTCACCCCATCACATAGAAATGGACTACCTGGCAACCTCAATCATTCAGAACATGGCCCCAGACAAAGGGAGGTGTGGAATCACTTTATATAAATATATTCTATCTCCCCAGTGAGACTTTTGTTTCCTTCCAGGATAGGTAAGAATCTTATTTTTATTTACATCATCCAGAGACACACTTGCCATTTTGTCTAATACACAGCTGGCAGGAAATAGAGCTTTGCTGGCTGATGATGGTGGAGTTGAAACCTGCCTTTTGGTGATGTCCACTTACCAAATGTCATTGGTCCACTTACTGGAGCCATCCAGAAAAAGATTTCTCCCTTCCATAGAAGAGCCTTTGCTTTTTAAAAAGAATGCTTTCCCCCCACCCTTCTGTTTTTAGACATCATAATTGCTTTTGAAATATTTGAAAGCAGCAATCCTGTGGACTTTAGAGGAAGACAGGCCAGAATTGAATCCCACTTTTGCTTCTCCGCAGCCAGAGACCCTGTCGTCCATTAAACTTCCTTTAATTGTCTTTAAAACTGAGATGGCAACCAGAAAGGCATAAGGCTTCTTGAGAGGTAATGACACAGATATGCTGGTCCTGAGGAAGCCTCTGATCAATTATTAAATTTGAACAAAGTAACCCAGGTCTTTGTCCCAGTGCCTTTTAACTCCAAGTTTGGGTTGTTTTCACTTTGATGAGTTATCACCAAGCCTAATCAAATTGACAGAAAATGCTCATTGGTTACTTACTTATTCTTCCAACTATCTTTTTGCCTTTATTTAGAAAAATATAACAACACATCTGGGATCTATTACAGGGTGGTATATATTCCAGTATATGTTTCTGCTAATGCTTTAGTAAACAGAAACTGCCTGCATGTTGACTGCTCGAATACAGTAGCCGCTAGTCTGCCTTGAGTGGGGCTCAATATAAAGTTAAACACTGCAGGATTGAAAAAACAAATGGTTCCATCAAAAGTAGAACTCTAGCCCCAGCTGTCTCTGAATCACCTTTTATAGTTAAGATATGCTTTTAACCACTTCCTACTGCTTAAAATGAGGAAAGTTTTAGAAGTCTGTGAGTCTTTATTTATATCAAAGACAAGTGTATCAGTTCGGAATACTTCCGCTTGTTAATATCAGTACACTTACTCATGGTGGATTGAACACAGAGAGGGGTGTTTTGTCATTGTTTTCATATTTTCTCAAACAGAAACCTTGGTTCAGGGCCAGTATCTCTATGAATCTTTGATTTTCCTCGCTGTTGTACGTTGACTGCCCTGACACCAGACACCATGTCTGCATCCAGTTGAAGAGCTAGGAGTGAGGAGGTAGGACCAGCCACATGCTGCGTGTGTTCAGAAAAGCAAGATATTTCCCAGAAGCACTGAACAGACTTACATCTCATGGTGTCACAGGGCCACCTGGGTCTGCAGGGGACACTGGGAAAGTGAGGTTTTACCTATCCCAGCCTCTGTAATGAAGGTAGACAAGAGAGAAAGAGATAGAGATGGGTGTTGGGTTAGTCAATCCCCAGTGTCTGTCATCATGAACCTCATAAAAGTGTTTGTGGGCTGAGGCCAACTGCAAATCTCCTTCAACTGATTGCAAAACTGCAGATGGATCAGGCTGTGGATCAAAGAACTTTGAAATCAGACTCACCCAAGTTTAGGTCCTGCCTCTGCCACTTACTGAGCAAGGTGGCCCTGGAGAAGTCACATCTTCTCTTTGAACCTCTATTTCCTCACTTATAATAGTAGTGTATGGGGGATTAGTGTGGAGATCAAATGAAAGACTGCAAAAGCACTTTTTGTGCTGATAACACCTCTGCACACATATGTTATTAGGCTGACTACCACTATTAAGTGGTAACAAGTAAAAGAGGAATGAGGAGTGTGTTCTATACTACACAGAAAGCCAGGCCTGCAGGTCTGTGATAACCCAGCTCTACCTTTCTTTGGTCCTTCCTTCATGTGGGTCGTTGTTTTCCACCCCTAGACTGTGATCTCATTGTGTCACGTTCAATTTGATATCTCTAGTGCCCAGTGCACAGTGGTAGGTGTTCAGGCAATGTTTAATGAATGAATGAAATTCCTTCAGAAGCACGGACTAGTTGGAAAAAGAGGACGTTGTAATTCAGTCAGACACGTTCAATAAAGACAAGTTTTTCAGGGAATTATTCAGCAGCTATTTAAGAATCAATAGACAAGGAATTCTAACAAGAAGGTGGTGGCAGTGAAAATGTAGTTTTCGGGTCTCAAATTTCCACCAAGCCACTAGACACAAGAACCCAAACCCATGAGTTACATTTGCAAAAAAACTGGGTGACAAATTATATCCTTAAACCCAAAAATAGAGTGGGTGATGCAGTAATGCCAGAAACCATAAGATCTGCATTGTGTCAACATCTGTGCTGGAAGAGCGAAGGAAGCAAGAGGATGACGGAAGGACCTCAAATAGACAACAAGTATTCACCCAGAAGCGCAGAGGGGTGATTTGAGAACAGCAGCTAAAACGGACATTCCAGTGGGATTTTGCTCACTGGAAGATGGGTGAGGTCACAGTAAGGACTGAAATCCTGGGGTAGTCTAGCCCCTATGAAATCTTGAAACTGACAGCCCATTTCTCCTTTTCAGGATAAGACCCCACACTAAGGAAAAACTGCTAGAAGTGGAATCAAATTTAGCAGGTCAGAGACAATATTGATGAGGAAAGAAAAGGTTTAGGTAAAACTAGAGGAGAAAGGGATAAAAACCAAAATTTCAGAAAGAAAACCTTAATGTTTTTAACACTACATAAAACCACAGAAGAGTGAGCTCTATGAAGTTAAAGATGTTATCTGAAGAAGATCTCCTTCTTCTAAAAATTAGGAGGAAGCAATTTCACACAAAAAAAATGAGCAATACGAAACTATGGAGGTTAAGTTCCATAAAAAGTTATTTAAGGAAAAAGGAGACTAAGACATACGTAATAGCCCTATGGAAAATGAAAACATGCCAGAAAGACATGTCCATAAAACAGATCAAAATTTCAATTTATTATTTCAAAACAACTAAAGGACATTAAGAAAGTGATACAAGACATGATAGAACAAAATAAATCATAATTAGGAAAAAACTCAGACAGAACTGAAGAAATAATTTAAAACAAAAGAACAAATTATTTTAGAAATGAGGACAAAACTTTAAGTAGCACAGAACTAATAAGCACAACGAATGATGCTTTAAGAGAAATAAAAGGTGAAATGAGAAATATTTTTTAAATCAAAAATAAATGAAGAAAGAAAAGTATTAGAGAACATGATAAATATTGAAGATAGGTGTAGAAGATCCAGTATATAAATAAGCAGGGTACCCTGAGAAAAAAACCAAAAAAAGGGAACAGAACAAATTATAAAAACTGTAATTCAAGAAACTTTTCTGAAATTAAATAACATTTGAAACTTCATATTGAAAGAGCATATTGTATACCTGTGAATATTAACATAGCCTGAGCAATAGCAAGAAATAATACTAGATTTAAAAGAAAAAACAAAACCCCTTAGGCATCCAGGCAAAAACAGCTAGAAGCTTATCAAGGAGAGAGAATTAGATTACCTTCAGACTTTTGGGCCATATTTTACAGCAGCATACTATAGTATACCATATTTAAAATGGTAAGTTTAAATTCAGCTATACTTACAGTAAATGTAAGTGGTCTAAAAAACTTTTTTAAAAGTTTAAACTCTTTCAATACTCAATACCCCTTCCCCCTGCATGTTGCATTCAAACTCTGCCCTGTGATGGCAGAGGGTCCTGGATGAGAGTGAGCTTCCTGTCCACCCCCAGTAGCAGCAGACCTCTGCTTTGAATCAGTGAAAGATCCTGAACGTGATGTTTTCTTGCCCCTTCTCCAGCAGCAGAGGGGTTTTCCTAATTGCAATACAGCCAGTGAGGGCTTGTTTTCCACCCTTTCTCCTGCTGCAGGCAACTTTTACCTTGAAGTGGGGCAGAGGGACTCACAGGAGAGTTTTCCATTTGTCTTGCAGTGGCAGCCAGTCACCACCATGCACTAATGCAGGGCCCACAATGTGGATAGGCTACTCCAGGAAGTCCTGCTCTACCTCTAAAGTTTGACAAACCTGCTCACCCTCACTGAGGACTCTCAGGCCTCCTTTCCTGCCCTCGGTCTTTCTCATAAGCACTCAGTGAAGGATCATGGAAAAGAGCTGTTGAGTACACGTGGGGTCCTCTGTGTCTGGAACTCCTACGCTGTCATGCTAGCCCACACTTGACATTTAAGAAGCTGTTAAAATTTTGGTTGTTCTTACCCACTTTTATGACTATCACTTCTTCCTCCCACATTCTGCCAAAGGTAAAACATTTTGTGTGTCCCTGTATTCTCAGAGGGATTTGTCAGTCTTTGGAATTCAGTTTATTTGGTTGTGTTGAGACCTCAGATCTCTGATGGACTGAAAAGAATGAGATTTTGTAGGTTACGAGGCTTTGTTGTTGATGTTGTTGTTGTAAGAGTGGGAGTGATGTTCTCTTGTGGCTTTCTCCATCCAATGAAAGAGAAGCTCCCATTTTTTAAAAACTATTTTTAGTAATTATAATTGGTAGTGGCCATATTAGTATTGTTATTCGGACTATTGTGTATGTAATTACATGATATGGGATACAGCAAATGAGTTAATGATGGGATATTTTAATTCTCTCATTCACTGTGTCCTTGAGAACCAAGGTTTTTGGTATGGAAGAAAGGAGAGATAGACATACATGGTATGGAAGGAATCAAGTAAAAACTGTGCAGCCTTGAATTTGAATTGGAAACACCATTACGAATTTATAAGACATTTCATATTTAAATACATATTTATTTCCTAATTCCATCCACCAAGAATGTCTAGAAACATGACTCTCTAGTTGCAATAAGCATCTGTAGTGTTCAGATCGTGATCTTCAGATATCTTTTCCTACCACCAGAAACCAGGGTTTCTTTGAGAGATAGCTGATTCAGGTTTGGGGTAGGAACTACGTAAGAGGAGCCTGGCACATCTTGTCCTACTAAATAGAAAAGATGCGGTCAAAGACTTACAGGGTTATGGCGAAAGGACCCACTGCCAATCTTAAGAGATTTCCACTGGCCAAAGATAGGACAACTTGAGTTTGAATTAACGATAAGAAATGCAATGTACTTACACCCATTAAATATATTTAAATTAATGATTTCAGATTATATATCAATACTTTAAATCAAGCCAGTCACTTTTACAGGTCATAGAGAACGAATTCACTATCTTCAAAACAGGTAAATAACGGAAAAAATCAAGCATTTGTCCTTTTCTGTATAAACTATGCAACTGAGTAACCAAATAATAGATGAGGAAAGCATCTCTCTATAAATTATTCCAGCCAAAAAAGTAAAATGAGATGTAGAATTAGAGTGTCGCCGTTTTTCAATCTCCAGTGAATTTATGGGTCTAGGCAATGAGCCTCAACGGCTGTTGACATCACAGAAAGAGAGACAAGCAGACATACGCTATCTAATGAAATAACATGCCACTTCCTGTGGTCTTGCCAAAATGACTGGGTTAAAGTTTTATCCGTCTCCGAATCCAGCTTCTGATTTGTAGATAATACAGAGGACAGAGAAACATGTTGAACAGCACCATGAATACACAATCAGCAAAATCCAGACAAGAGGGAGATTCCACAGGTCAAACCACCAGGGATCTCTAACAGATAAATTATAAGCAAAAGCAAGGGATGGAGGGAAAACCAACAGATTCAAGGAAAAAAAAAAAGGAAAAACTTATCAGATTTTTGAGAGTGAGTGAGAATAAACTGTAGTGCTAAGAATGTACACTTGGATAACAAAATCATAAAGAAACAGAGGGAAATGATTATTCTAAAAGTCAAGATAGTGGTTATTTTTGGAGAGAGGAAGGGAACACATGTGAAGGGCTTCTGGAATATCTGGAAAATTTCTATTTCTTGATCTGAGTGAGTGTTAGCCTTATAATTCACTAAGCTCTGTGTTTGTTTTGTATGGTTTTCTGTATCCGTGTTTTATTTTACAATAAAAGTATTTTTTTAAAACTCTGATTCACTTTAGAACAGTCTCTTGAGCTCATCCCCCAAACAGTGAATTGCATATATCTATGTATAAAAATGAAATACATAATAAATTTTTTAAAGAATAAATAGGCAAGAAGTATATATTTAAGGATATATTTTAGATTGAATTAATTTCCCTAAATGCCTTCATTAGAACCTATTTCACAGAATCTTTTCCTTCCGTAAAAAATCCTTTCAGAAGAGTCTATGCACTTTTTTTCTAAACTTGTCAAACTAAATCACTAGAAAGCATTTCCTTTTCAAAGTCCAAGGAACATGCAATCCTCTGTATAACAAAAAAAGGTGTATTAAGGTTTCCAATCCCCCACCCCTTCCTCGCATTTTAGAGGGGAAAATACACGTGTGTAAATATGCACACACTTATTTATGAAAGCCGCGTAAATGCTGTGATGTAAATGTAGAAATGGCATTCAAAAAGGAAACCTCCATGAAAAAGATAAATACGTTTTTCAGCAAGCATTAGAGGATGAAACAGTTTCATCAGAAGTGGAAATACATTAAAGAATGTTATTTGCCATCTGAGCTGCAATTTCAAAGCCAAAACGTGAGCCCAGTGTGGGAGTTTTAGCAACAACGGAACTCGCTGACTGCTGAAAGAGGATTCCGAGTCCTCCTAAGTCTTTTGAAGTTCCGTTCGGCTTTGTCGTCAGATGTCTTGACATAATCAGCCCATTGATGCCTTGTGCTGTCGTGTGAACACAAGCATTTGCTCATGATTCCATGTCAGGGCTGGAGGCAAGGAGAGGTTCAGATCCCTTTGACATCAGGGCGGCTGGTCAGGAAGTTCTCAGATGTGCAGCAGTGTGAACTTTGAGCTGAACTGCTGCCCAGTGGGATGCCTGTCCTCTCCACCTCCACTGGCTCAGGTCTTCAAAGCCTGGGGGCATCTGTACCCGGTGACCTGCATGGCTGGCCTGACAAATCTCTTCCCCACGGGGTGGTCGGGGTGGAGGGAATTGAAATGACTTACTCATCTTTATTTCTCAAATTTGAGCCAGAGCATGTGGGAGACCCTCCAAGATCAGACAACCCCCCAGTTGCTCCCTAGTTGCATTGGTCACTGAACGGGCATCTGCTTGGCCTTCTTTAAGAAGCGTGGTCCCCATACTTTGGGATTAGCACTGATGATGATCATAATGCTGGTACACACTTACAGGAACATGAACATCATCCTTGTTTAATCATGACAACAACCACAAAGGTAAATATCACTTTCTTCACTTTACAGATGAGACCACTGAGTGAATTCACCCAAGAACACAGACATAATTAGTGGGGGAGCAGGGATTTGAACTCGGGCAGCTCTGGCTCCCAAGTCCATTCTCTAAACCACCACACTATAGTGCCCCTGGCTTGGGAATAAACACAGTCACTTGATATTGTTATATAATACATGATATAGAATATCAATATTATTACTCTTATTATTATACTTTACATAATTAACAATATGAATGCTATTATATAATAATATTTATTATTACTATTTTATATACATAGATGGTCTGTTTTCTCAAACAATTCGAAAGGTTGTTAAAGAGGAGCATAGCATTCTTTAAAATTCATCAGGATCACAGATTACCAAAAAAAAATTATGCTGAACTTACTTGTTTTCCCAAGGAGATCAAACCAGCGAAGGAGATTGATGCTGAAAATAAGCCTTAGGATGGTAGACCACCACACTGCACAAAAGCACTGTTCTGAGCCAAGACAGGCCCCCAACACTCTAGACAGAGGACAGTTATCCTTCAGGTCTCATTGCCATAGCTGGTGCTGTTCATGGAGGACGCATAAAAGCCAGGTGACCCTCTAATCACAGTCCCCACTTGACCAATCTTTCATCACCTGGACTCTGGTCCTTCTAAGATCTCAAGTCCATTTCTGTCCTCATGCGTTCTGCACAAACATCTAGTATCTAAACCCTATTTGATGTTTAAACAATACATTCATATGTAAAATAGATATGAGAGAATGATAGTCTTTTTCTCCATACAGTTGCCCTAAATCCCAGAGGGATTACAGTCTCTCCACCCTGAGGGACATCCGGCTATACATGACCAATTCATGCTCATGAGCTCCTCAGGCAGAAGCTCATCTCCATTAAAGTCCACCTCTTTATTTAATTGGCTTTCCCCACTTCATCCCGTTTCTGTCACTCCCAAGTCCAGAGAGAACTCTCTCAATAAATCACTTTCAGTGAATTCATTTCTCAGGCTCAGGTTCTAGGGACCCACCCTACGACACTTTCCCAGGTGACATAGTAATGTAGTGTTGAGACCTCAGATGGAGGACAGCACCCTGGAGAGTAGCCTGGACCCTCAGCAGACATGTTTAAGAGAAGAGAGAGCCTTGTGATTGGGAGAACGAGTTGTCTCTCCTGACTAATAGAGCATTCAGTGATGGACCTCAGTAGCAGGAGTTTCTAGATCTTCCTCCTGGAGCTCATCAACGGATGTGACTCAGCTATATCCTCCATTGCTATCTGTGTTTTGACAAGACTTCCGAGAGATTCAGATAGACGCTCAAGCTTGAGAGCCGCTGAATTAGAGCATCTGGTTTTAGCGGATCTAAGTTCTTCCTCTGAGCCGTCCTTGCCTGAATGAGTACAGTATAATCCCATTAACAGACCGAGTTTGGATGAATGCAGAAGAGACTGTTGAAGCTGGATGGAAGCTCATTTCCCCCCCAACCCCTGTCTGATTCTTGTACGTAAATCCTCGTCCAAAAAGGAAATAGCTTTTTTTTTGGTTGCAAAAGGGATTGTTGTTTTGTGGCAAGCGGAATGCTTTGCTAATTTTAGGAAGATGGCTTCAGTTATGGATAGGAAGCCTTGAGGGGAGGGGAAACTTTGTCTTGAATTTTTAAAAATTATATTTCTTTATAAAATGTGTTTTTAAAAAAAGGTTCACAGAAAAGAAAACCCCACTAACAAACCTCAGCTGACTAAGACAAGACTTTAGGGAGCCGTTCACCAGGTCCCCACCGCTACAGCTGAGGAAGCTTGGAAGACAGTGGCCCTCAAGATTGCACTTTAAAAAGAGAGTCTTTGCAGTTTAAATTGGGTCTAGGAGGAGACAGAGCATCTGTCTGAAATGTTTTGCTTGTAAAGTCCTTGAGAACATTCCTCTTCCCTGTGCTTACTCTGAGCTATGAGTGCTCCTGGTTCCCTCAGAGGGTCATCCTAGTAACCAAGTGCTCAGGAGTGCCCCGGGCTTTACAGTTTACAAAAGACTTCCACATTCCTTATCTTGTTTACTCTCCAGCAAGCAAGGCAGATCATGATTTTCATCTCACAAGTAAGAAAACTGAGACAGACGGAGGAGGCAAGTTGGCCTCTCAGACGAATAAAAATCATGAACTATAGTTTTAGATATTTTATCCCCTTGAATTCTTGACGTGAGAAGAAGTCTTGTTTTCATTTCACAGCTGAGGAAATTGAAGGTTTAGAAAGGAGCCATAACTTACCTAAAGTCACAAGGTTAGGAAGGCAGGGGAACGTGCCTCCAGCTCAAGGTGTCTGGTCCCCAGCTCTCTTCTCTGGATCGGAGATGAGTACTTTAAGTAGTTGGTCCAGGAACTTATATAAACCTCGTATGAGCCCCTAGAAAACGGAACACTTCAAAATAATTTCCTAAAATTTAATTTATCCCAACAGGAGACTAAATATAGTTCCCTGTGCTATGTTCAGAGTGAGCTTCTGAGTGTAGTACTTATTACAGCAAATGTTCCTAATGCAAGGACTCGCCCAGCTATGTTTTCTTGGCTAGGCCCTCTGTTGGCCGCTGGGCCCGGGGGCAGGGCTACTGTCCAAGAGGGTGGCACCTTCGGGACATTTTTGGCAAGCCTGGACCAGCCCACACGTCCAGCAGGCAGGCCTATTTAAGACAACATGTCTCACATGGATTTGAACTGCTGTCCCATGAGGGCGTCTTAATTACCCTGGCTTCTGGTCAGCTTTGACCCACATGAGTCATTGGGATATAAGTGAAAGCTATATATGTCACCTTCTGTTTAGAAATGTTTGATAACATCCCATTACTTTCGAGATGAAGTCCAAAGTGGAAAGGACATGAGAAATTTCGAAATTCTAGCAGCAAGAATCTATCACCCAGTTGTCGTAGCTTCTCTCATTCTCTCCTTCATGACCGATTTATTTAAAACACCCACCTTCCAGATGATGATGATGATGAAGAAAGTGGGGGTGGTAGGGAATCAACTGAATAAAGCAGCAATGCTCTGGCAGAAATCTGGAAATGAAGATCGCTTTATTAGCAAGTTCTGGCTTTTTTTGGTTGCAAGGAAAAATGTGGTTTTTGTTTTGTTTTGAAGGAAATCAGGCCTATGTCAATCATCTGCTGTCTCTCAGTCTCCAGGCTTGGCTCAGAAATGGATATGGGTCCCATGTTGGGCCAGTGAGATCTCAGGATGTATTTTGTTGAGGCTTCTGGGAACTGAAATGTTTTACTTGTAAGGGAGAGCTGCTCCCTTGTCCCCTGGGGGTTGTCGTGTGTGGATTGGGGCAGTCATCTTTCTCCCAGCCTGAAGAGAAAACCAGTCCCCAGAGAAGGACAAAGTCCAGTGAGGCACACACAGAAATGAGCCAAGACCACGCTGGGTCTTACGATGTGATTCCTTCCCCTACTTGAGGGAGGGCCCCACCGTCAGGAGCTGTGTGTTATGTTGTCCAGCACAGCTGGCGGGGCGCAGCACCTGGCGTGGAGAATGGGCTTAGTGCAGGAAGCAGAAGATGGGCAAACAGACAGCCACTGAACCTCGGGTTTTCTCAGGTGCGTCGGATGAATTGCAGGCTTAACCTCATGCAGGTAATAATACACTTCCAGGCTGAAATTCAGGGACAAGCAAATCAAATTTTTGATGAAGAGACTTGAGTAGAGTGTTGGGGAGAAAAGTGGCAGGAAAGGATGGAGAGTGTCAGTGCAAAGGGTTGTGGCTTTGGTGCGGTGCCCTGGCCAGAGTCACGTGTGTGAGGCTGTCCCTGCCATGGACACCGCGTACTCCTGTGGGCTTGTGCATGGCGAGCCAGAGAGGTGCTCGCAAGGAGTCTGGAAGAAGCGTTAGAACTTTATGAGCTTAAGTACTTTACCAGAGTGTAGATTACATCCAAACCTGGAAGTTTTCAACAGCAGACTTGCTGTGGCTTTCCAAAAGCTTCAGGCTTGCCTTTCCTTCAGTAGAAAGTCAGTCTGTGCCAGTTACAGCTGAGAACCTGAAAACAACCATGTAGATTTTGAACCTCATATTTGATGAGATTTTCATGCCTTTCTGCTATGCAGACATCCAACAAGGCTGTGGAGGTAGGTCACATCCAACCCACCGGCTCTGGCTTTTTCTGAATTAGTGGCTGCCTTATCTTAAAGGAACTTCAAGGTCCAATTGAAAACAACACTGACTAGATTTTACTTGAGCACTAATTTAACTTGGCCAAGATGCTTGGCCTCTCTGGGCCTGCAGCCTCTCTGTAGAGTCAGAGATTGACCGAAATTGACACTGAGTTTCTCTGTATTGAGAAAAATCATTCCATGAAATGAGAATCCAGATAAGGTTTAGAAAAAAAAAAGAGCATGGGAATCAGGGGACAGCCTAGAATTCGAGACCCAGTTCTCCCACTCGCTAGCTCGGTTAACTCCCTATGTGGCTCTGAATCTGTTCCGTTATCTATAAAATAGAAATAATCTCATTTCCATTATCTATGCTACGGGGATTTTGGAAGGCTTCAAAGAGATGATGCGGGCAAAACTGACACAGAGTTGTCATTTAATTAAAAAAATTAATTCAACAAATTTTATTGAGCATATGCTACGTGCTAGGGGGATAAACAAACTAGGCATCACCTTTCCCCTCGTGCGTAGACAAAGACTTAGAAATCATACTTATAGATGTATAACTGCCATATAAGACCTACAAAGGAAAGTAGTAGGGTGCTGTGACATAGACATAATACATTGCTAATTCTCGTCCCAACTCCTTTTTGTATCCGGCAATGCCACCAAAGCCATCATTCACCAAAGGTCTCCCTTGTAGCCCTTTTAATGGCTCATTAGGGAGAATGCATTGCCCCAACCTAGATTTCCCACTAGGTTAATTTTCCAGTATCAGCAGTCTTTGGGAGATTCGCTGATTTCACTTGCAATTCATGCATAAAATAATACAAGACTGTTCCCGCGAGTGGGAGGCGAATCTTGGATCTGACGTTGCCAAGCTCATGTTCTTTCTCTCAAGTCTACGTTAGCGCTCATCTCTGCTGAGGTAGATTTGATTAGTCAACACATCCTGCTACCATCATCATTGACGAAGCTGTCTAACTACAAAGAATAAGGGCTTTCTGCCCAGTCTGACACCCACCTGGCGCCAGGTAGATGCGGGGTCTCTGGGAGAGCAAGCCAGCTCGTGTTGATCCTGTCTGAGAGCCAAGGAATGGGAGAAACCTCACTCCAGTAGCACGGGAGTTTAGCTCTGTTAGGTGGAGACTGTTTGGCATCTGAGAGAAATGTGGACATGTCACTTCTAATCTCAGTGCCACTATTTTCTCATTCACAAACAGGAACGGTCACGGCCTGACCTGTGCATTGTGCAGGGTTTCCATTCACATCATAGGAGATCAGTGTCCTCTCCCTTCTTTCAAATCCATTGCTTTGTTTACACAACTGTAACCACGGTCCTGGTTCAAATCTTATCCTCTTATGTCTAGATTATTGTGGTAACCTGCTAACAAATCTCTCTTCTCTCAGTCTTGTTTCCAAATATCTTCTAGTCCAGTTGTGATATTACTTTTAAAGTTTAAAATATAAATGGTAGTCTTTCTGCTTTCAAAGGACAGCCCCCTGCCCTTAGGATGAAGTCCAGAATCTTTAGCATGGTATTTATGACAGATACTGTGAGTTGCTCACTCATGAGCCATTCTTCTCTTCCATACCAGCAGAACCTCATTTAAGATCTGGTTATTATAATGTGTTCAGACCAAGGGGATAAACTATGATTGTTCTAAGCCAACCATAATGATCTCACTAGTCTTTAGATTAAAAGTAGGCATGTGACCCAGTTCTGGTTAAAGAAATATAAGGGAAAGTCAACTGGGACTTTAGGGAAAGACTATTTTCTTCTTGATAAGAGAGAAGTGTGTGAAAAGATGGACCATTTTCTGTGTGATACCTGGGGCTGTGGCAGTCATCTTGTGACTGAGAGGAGAGATGTTGAGATACTAAATCATCCTGGTTTACATGGGATTTTCCCACTTTTAGCACTCAAAGTCCTATCTCCTGGGAAATCCCTCAGTCTCAGGATAACTGGAACAGTTGATTGCCCTAGGAAATATCACTAATGTTCTGAGAGAGAAAAAAAATAACGTTAACACCTTACTGACCAACACTGAGCTGCTGAACCAATTCTGAGGTTACCTTTCTCAAGTCTTCTTGTGTAAGTTACCCAAATGCCTTCATCACATGTTTTGTAACTTGCAGCTAAAACTTGCAGCTTGAATACAACATTTAAGGTCCTGCATCATATGGCCCAGGCTGCCTTTCAAATGTGATCTCCCACCATTCCTATCCCACCCAGAAACGCACCCAACGTGTATTACTCACCCTTCCCTGAGTTTACCTTGCATCTGCACACCTCTGTGTCTTTATTAATTTCATTTCCTTTGCCTGAAATTCCTTCCTTTTCCTTCCATCACTGAAAACTGCCTAAACTTCCTCCAAGGCCCATTTTACCAAGTTCCTTTTTTCTTTTTTTTTTTAATGCCTTCCCCTCCCCAACTGCCTTCCTCTATGCTCCCAGATTTTAGCAAGCAGAGAAACTCTTGGTTTATGTGTCTCTCATCTTATACTTTGAGTGTTTCCAGGGCAGGGATTATAACTTAATTCATTTTGTATCTACAGTCCTGAGCCCAGTATCTGCCACCCATGTCCTGTTTGTTTATGGAATGAATAATAATGTTTATGGGATGAATAATTATATGGAATGAATACATTTATTTTGAAAAAGCAGAGTCTTCTGGAAAGTGCAAAGGACTGCCTTTCTTTTTGTGATGGACTCTGCCCAAGAAATCTTCTCTGGAGAACTCTTATTCATACTGAGATTCCTCTTCCTTTGAACTCACTTAATAACCACACTGTTACTGAGCCCACACTAGATGCCACCAAGTATGTCTCAAAATACTGCTGGCAATTAGAGATGAGTGGTTCCTGTATAACTCTAATCTCCCTAGTAAAAGGGTAAGGAAAGTGGCCTCCTTTCTACTATGAAGGCCACCTAATTCCAAGCCCAGTGCTCTGAATGAAGAAGTTTGGACAGCATAAATGTTGCCTGAGTAAATTTTTGAAAAATGATGTATTCTGCTATCGCATCAGGAATGCATTTGGCTGCAAGTAATAGAAAAGTCTACTAAGGGTAATAGTGGCAGAGAGAGCTAGCCGACCATTAAAGATTTGGATTTCCCTTCCAGAGTACAGAGTTGTTAAGCAGCTTTCTAAGTAGTGCCTTTATTTCTCAGTTGCTTTGCATTGAGGTGGAGCCATATTTCTACTCACAAGCTGAATATGAGCCAAGAAGCTTAGGGAGGCTTTACCTGCATTCTCATCTCCTTCAGCAACAACTTTAGAGACTGAAGATGGTGGCATCCCAAGCTGGAAGGAGCCTGAATCCCTGAGTTATTAATTGAAGAACAACCCAAATAAGAAAAGCCTCATTGGATTTGGTTTGAGCAAGATATCAACAATTATAGTATTAAGACATTGAGATTTGGGGAGTTAATTTTACATTTGTATTTATAGCATACACTGTCCTGATAAATACAGTGGTCTACACAAATAATGTATCATTTTCTCTACATAGAATGTCTAAAGGTAGATAGTTGCTGGTATTGCTGTTTAAAGAAGACTTTAAAGTCTCAAACACTTCTTATGTTTTTCCTCTACCATCCTTCGTCCTTTGTCTTGCATCTTGTGGCTTTTGCCTCATGGTCACAGGATGGTAGCTCCTGCTCCGGGCTTTACATCATTGCACCAGCAAGGAAAGAGTCAAAGGGCTAGGCTTTAGGATTTTAATTCAAGTGGAAACTCCTAGCCAACTTCTCTTCCTGTGCCATTTGCCAGAACTAGCTCATGTTGTCAACCTTAACTGCCATCGAGGGTGGTGAATGGACTGTGTACTTTTTCCCGTTTCTCTAGATGAAGACAGCAGAAAGGATTGTGGTAGGGAAAGGCTCTTTGGGCCAATGAACATCATCTGCCATCTTTTATTCCAATTTCCAACTATTTTATTTATAAAACTTGGCTGTATCTTACAAGAATTCCTGTTAACAAGATAAGATTTATTGGCCAACCTGTTAGTGGTAGTGGTTTTAAGTTACTAAGTAAATTCAGAATACAGATGGGTCCATTACATTAATGTTTCACAAGGGCAAATTCATCCAGAGCGTGTGACAGGCATCAGGAAATACCACTTTGTGAATCAAGGCTGAGCTGAGAGAAGTCCTTAGGCTCCATAAACTCCAGTGCAATAGTGCTATCGCCCACTCTCACTGTGTGCCTTGCTAGCTTCGTACCTCTCTTTTTTCCTATGGTTCTTCCATCCTGCCTGCCATTCCACTGGGCTCTGAATCAGAAGATCTGGACTCCACATAAGTGGATGACTGCTAATTTCTTCTAATAGTCTAGGATAAAGCTTCCTGGGTCCAAAAAGTTAGTGATGTGGCTGGAAATTTTGACAAAGAAGGAAATAAAAATTTGCTGGTGATTTTTACTCTAGTGATGAAAATACCTAGAGAGGATACAGAAATGTCTTTGAATCTCTGAAGGCCCATCTTCCAGAGCTGGGAGTGGACTGTTTCCATTTGGTCCCCAAGAGTAGAACTAAGACGAAGGGTGGCACTCTGTGACAGTGGAGATTGCAGACTGGTGGTCTGTGGGCCATCTTCACCTCCCAGAGAATAATTTGTCTTGGTCGCTCATACAGTCTTTATGAAATACTTCACATAAAGCTGACTTCAAAACTTTGAAAACTGGCATAAAAATCAAATTTCCATTTTCTCTTAAAAATTCAGGTGATCTGGTAATACCATCCTTTGGGAGAGTAACTGGGGCTGCTGTCCTAGGGGCTACACTTGGGGTGGGGGATAGGCACCCCATTAGGGGGAGGTGCTACACCTTAATCCTCCTTTCTGAGAAGTGAAAGTTTATTAAAATTATTAAAATTCAAATTCAATGTTTAGTTTTGATATTAAACAATATTCTAAAGTACAGCCTCCCTTCTAGTGTGACTTTTTGGGCAGTCCACGTGAGTTAAGCCACTCCATCCCCAAAGCAAGCCCAGGGTCTGGCAAGTCTGGGCCCACATTCCTGCAGGGAAATAACCTCTTGGTGTGGAGTAGCAGCCAACTGCTGTCAAAGGGCATCTCTTCTCCATCCTTCATGACTCCTTGTCTTTAAAGGCCCCCATCATTCATTTACTTTGTGCTCTGCTCCAGGGAAATAGATGTGGATTTCCTCTAAGGAAAAATGAATTGTTAACTACCTGAAAAATGAAAAAGTAGAATGGCTTTAAAAATAAGGCAGTGAGTTTCTCCATCCCCTTAGACATTCAAGAAGAGGCAGAACCACCACCCATAAAAGGGAAACCAATATGGGCTGGAAGTTGGTTTAGAAGATGCTCTTGGAGGCCCCCTCATCCTTAAAAGATACAATTCTGGGAACAGCTGGTAGCAAGCAGGACTTGTCAGGGAGGCGCATGCAGGAAGAGGCCTGAGAGCTAAAAGAAAATCATTGGCACATTTTTTCCAGCTTGGGTCCAAAACCATCTGGCAAACTCTATCCAAAGCAGGAAGAAAAATTTTAGCTCACATTAGACTTGAAAAATAATCAGCATTTATTCCAGGAAAAATAATATCTTTCATTTGCTCCGTGCTGCGTGGTTTGAAGTGCACTTTCACATACATTATGTTGGTCCATCTTCATAACACTGTTGTAGAAAAGCCACATGAGTAACATTAATCCAATTATGCAGATGGAAACTGAGGTCCAGAGAAATTAAGTCTCTTATATGCAACAAGAAAGCAGGAATCAGGACCTGGATCTAGGTCTCAGCGATCTTTGGCTTTTCCTCTCCCAATTTGATCTCATGGCAGCAAATCTCAGAGGCAGGAAACCAAAGAAAAGCCTCTCAGATTCAGCAGCCAGAGTCCCCCTTCCCCTTGGGCTTCCCTCGGGGAGATCCCACTATCCCGCTGATGACCCACAGAAGCAGGAGCACTCGGTGCTACAGTCCATCAGGAGTTCCATCGGCCTCTCCTAGATCTTCTTTCTCCAGCAAAAGCCTGATTTTCCTTCTGCTTTGGAGAGGATGGACAGGTGGTCCCCGTCTTCCCCAGAACAGCTCCTCATAGACCCGAAGCCTGTTATTAAGCTGACGCACCATCTTTTTCATCTCCAGACAAAATAATTGACTTAACCTTTCCCCCAAATGACAAATACCCTCTTGAGTATCAAACACCCTTTTCGTATAAATGGGGAATTCCAGAGTGCCCACTTAACAAAACCCTCTTCTTTAAAAGCTCCCCCTTTCTGAAAGCAGTAGGGCTTTTAGCCAGTGAGCTCTTCAAGGAGCCCATTAGTATTCTGAAAAGATCAGCAAGAAATACAATTAGACCTTTGACCTCAGGTCTGAGAGAGTGCTTTGAAGGGAAGAGAATGGCCAGGCAGTGAAGTCAGGTCAGTCTGTTTCTCTCACTCCTTGGCCCTGGGCATGCGCTCCAGCTGCTCCCTTAGAAAGAGTAGGGACCCCAGGGCTCTCTTGGGAACCCTGCTGCCTCCGGCCTCATCCTACTTCACATCCTGAAGCCCATTGCTGGCAGTAGCTCAGGGAAGTTACATTTGCTTGACTATAATTCTTGGATCACAAACATGTTGCTTCTTTTTTTTTTTTTTTTTCCCACAGAAGAGACTTACAAAGTCTTTAAACTCTTGTAACCCAAACTATTTTTTCATCTGGCTTATGGTAGTTAAACTACATTTCCTTTAATGTAAAAGAGAATAAACATTATTATATATTTGAATGGTTATTGTGAGACTTACATGAAATGAAGCCTATGACAGACCTTCAGAAACTTTGGCTTGTTGCTTCTTTGCTGAATGTACAGGAATATGAACATTGCCATTTTAGCCACTGGCCTCACAGCCAGCACAGTCCCCCTGGAGACGAGAAAGGCAACGTCTCAGGTAAACCTGGCCCACACTAGGACACCGGTGACGGGGGCAGGCTGAGAGGCTGAGCGAGAGTGTCCTGCGTGTCTCTCCTTTGTTTGTGCACACCTGCCCTCTCAGACGTCCAGCCTCAGTGTAAACAGGCCTCTCATGGGGATTGCCTTTGTCACTGCACCTGCCTGTTCCAATTTACTTGCTGTGATCAGAGCCCTTGGCTCTTGACGGCTGTTCGAAGGCACAAAAGAAAGCCTCTCCCTGGGGCCCATTTGTTTCTGTGTGGAGATGCCCTGGTAGCTGTTAATCCATAAATGGGGCATTTTGAGACCCCCATCTTGCTCTCCCATCTCACGCCTTCGCCAAGGTCCTTGGAGTCTGATATCTGAACAAGAAGCTGTCTTTTTCCCCCTTTAATTACCTTAGTCTGAAACTGATATTCCCCTTTATGCAATATTCAGGGAGGATTCTTTATCAATTTGTAGTATATCATTTGTAATAAAAAAGATAATTTTTTTTGGATAAGCCAAATCAGGCATAAATATACATCTCTTTGTAAATATAAAGAGATAAAAATCTATCCTTACCTCTCATAGACTGATTGAATTATTGAACCCAATTCTTTATTCTTCCTTCATGTGACTTTGGAGTTCCTCCAATAAAGGCAGAGTATATGTCTCTATCCCCAGTAACTTGCTTTGGTTAAAAGAGTAAGGGAGAAGCGTAGGTGTGCCTAGGTCCCCAGGGGCCTTGTGTGTTTAAATTTGCCCTTGAGCTTCTACCATTGCCGGATAAAGACCATGCCTGAGCTGGCAGGGGGGTCCCAGAAAGGGGTTGAGAGGCATGTGGAGCAGAGAGGCCCCAGCTCAGCAGCAAACTCTGCTCCACTGAGCCCGCCAGTCTGCCTGCAGACACTTGAGCCAGCCCAGCCAGGACCAACCAACCCCCAGATGACCCACAGTCATGTGAGGTATAATAAGAAATGATTTTTTTTTTTTAAGCTACTGGGTTTTAGGCTGATTTGTCACATAGCAATTGTTCATTTAAACATCACCAAGGACAAATCCCGGGAAGATTCAAAAAATACAATTCCCCCTAAAATAAACAATGTTTAAAAAAGGAAACATTAGGAAAGACATTAATGTTTCCCTCATTACAGAAAGATGCATTCATTACAGGATACTTAGAACGTATAAGAAAAAAAGAGCAAAAAGAAAAATCAACCATCCTTTAATTCTGAGAAAGTCAACATCTGTTAACATTTTGGTGTTTATAGTCTCTTAAAAACCAAAACAGTTTTGTTACTAAGTTACTAAGTTACTAAGTTGAAAAACAATGGCAATAAATCACAAAGGAAAATATCAATAGATTTGAGTGAACAAAATATAATATATCTGTGTGTTTAAAGGGAATACTAGAAAACAAAGAGCAAGAGAAACAGGAGAAAATATTTGTAAGACGTATGACAAAAGTGTTAGTATCTTTGGAGCGTAAAGAGTTCATCTGCATTGATAAGAAGAATGTGGGATCCTAAAAGCTAGATAGCCAAAGACCCAAATAAAACATTGACAGAAAGACACTTAAAAGTAAACGTAATGTGGGAAAATGTCCAACCTTACAAGCAAACAATAAAATACAAATTTAAATGACCCTGAAATGTTACTTTCCTTATGACACTAGAAAACAGAATTTCAATTATACTTAGGGTGGGAGGTGGTAGGATGCAATAAATTCACATATTATTGGTGAAATGGTAGATATATGCAATCCTTAGGGAAATAAATATGGCTTATAAGCCTTAAAATATGCATCCTTTTGACCCAGTAATTTCACTGACGGGAAGCTATCCAAAAGGCGTAATACAAAATAGTTGAAGCTTTCTGCATAATTGGCCAACAGTCAGGCAACCTCTAAGTAAATTGTGATCTGCACAATGATAATATAGCATGTAGCTACTAAAAGAGGGAGCATGAGACAGTTTGAAAATTCAGTAAAAATGCTTATATTTAATATTAAGTAAAAAATCACCACTAAATTATGCTTGCAATATAATTAAAATTGTCTACAATGAAAATCTTGAAATAAATACACCAAAGTGCTCACAGCAGTTTGTTTTGTTTTGGATGATGAACAACGAGCAGCTTTATCATCTCTTTCCACCTTTGTGAGAGTGGCTCTCAATGCCCTGGTCAGGAGAAGTCCAGGAAAACGCTGGCAATTCTAGTCATTCTTGCTCTGTGACATACATGGCATCTGGTCTTTAAATTGTCTTCCTAAAAGTGTATCTTCCACTTTGAACGCAGATTTGGTCCTTAGCTGTTGGTGCCTGTCACAGAATTCTCTAGAAGCAGAACCTAAGATAAGGATTCTTGTGAAAATGATTTATCAAATTATCGAGGGAATGTTCTTGGGAGGAGGGAATCCGCAGGAGAGGGCGGGGGAAGGAAGCTGAGCAGGGATGGAGCCTGGCTGGGGATGGGCTTCTGCCTGGTCCTGGGCCCTCTGGAGCTTAGTTTGCAGTCCCTCATCTCTGTGCCCTGCGGTCACGAGGTTCTGGCTCCCTTCTCTTCCCACCCTCTTCAGAGCGGGTGTCACCTGTTTAGCGAGGTCCACCCTCTGGAGAAGGAAGCAGCTCTGGCGTGTGGGCAGCCTCACTGGCGGCAACGGAGGAAGGATGAAGGGTCCTGGGAGGGACGCCAACCTCAACACCGCAGCATCTCTCTCCCATCTCTTCTCTTGTCCCCTCATTGATCTCTGCCTTTTGGGATCTGGACACATCAAGGCCTGAAGTTTCTTTGTTTCTTGGTTTCCAGTCATCTTCTACCACATCTCTTTGACCCAAAGCATGACAATAAGGACATCTTACTAGAAGCCAGGCACAAATAGTGTTGGGACTGCGTCATTCGGCAAGCTTGGTGCAGCACAGTCTCCCCACGGGGAGCCCCCGACCTGAAAGCTGTGGCAGGATGGGCCAGGGTCCTCAGCCCAGCCTGAGTGTCCTTACATCCCTAGAGGCTACCATCCCAAAACCTGGACCATCTCGCCAGGCATGTGATGGTGACCACATTGGCTAAACAGAAAGAATAGGCAAATGTTATTTTCAAAAGCACATGAGTTAAAAAACTGGTGACTCAATCTACTAATCCAGCTGGTGAGTTTCCCAGCCATTTGTTATCTCTTCCAGGAGCCACCATCTAAAGATCTATAAATATTTCCCGAGGACCAAAAGGATCAGGGAGAGGGGAGTTTTCTAGGTCAGTCAGTCACGAGTAAAGGTGAAGTCACGGATGGGCACAGTGTCCCCAGGCAGTAAGAGGTGGGGCTGCCTGGGGGAGCAGGGGATTCAGTCAACAGGAAGCTCTGTTGATGGAATCTCCTTAAACTTGGATTCATCCTGCAATTAGCTGGAAACTTTTGATGCTTCTGTGGACAAGACCATGTGAGAAAAAGCATTACAAACACAGTATAAATATGTTCTCAGAAATGTTTATCAGATTTTTAAATTTAAACATTTTAAACTTATGCCTTAGCCTGTCAAGCTGGTGCCCCTTTTTCTAGTCTCCAACAGTGTCGCTCATTTTATATCGTATATTAGTTGATCTCATTAGGGAAATATGTCCCCCGTTAGATTGGAAGCTATGAGAATGGTCTTATTTATCTTTAGATGCCAAACAACTGGCAATATATGTTTACTGAATGAATGAATGAATGAATGAGATGAGATGATTGAAATTACTGTTTTCCTTCTATAGGACCTCTGCCAGAAAATCCTGAGTGTCTGATTGCCCTACACCTTGCCGTGCAGATACATCTTGCGTTCTGCAAGCCCTCTCCTGCTGTTTCATCCTTCTGCCTCCTCTGTGTTCCAGTGTGCTGAACCCACTTGATGTTTGTGTTTTTGTTTTTTTGAGCTTGTGTGAGAGCTTGGGAGAGTTTGATTTTTCTCTTAAAAAATAAAAAAAGCTGGATGCAATAAAGAGGAGCCCAAGAGGTTTTCTAAACCCTCAAGTTGGTTCAGAAGCAAAAGCCTTCCATCCTGTTTGCCTGTTTTCTTAATCATTGATTCAGTAGCTAGAACAAGCTTACATTTTTTTTATAGTGATAAACTCTCAGCCTGATCTTTTCTGATTGGCCTTTACACTTGATATTTTTGGTCTTGAATTCTAAAAGTCTACTACTATTTGTCCTGCCAGGGAAATCTGTTGAGAGTGTTACTCATAGGGATCTTTGCTGAGTTACAGGACCCTGGACCTGCAATTTTCCCGGCGGAATTTCTGTAGCCATGGCAACTATGCAATTCCTAATGTCATTCGTAATGATGATATTGACTTATTGGTCCTTTACTCTCTGACTGGCATTGTGCTGAGTGAGTCACATGTATTTTCTCACTTGATTTTCCAGCCACTCTGTAAGCAAAGTGTTATTGTTATTCCTATTTTCCAGAAAAGGAAATTGAAACTCAGAGAGGTTTGGTGACTTGCCCTAGGTCAAAAGGTTAGTCAGAGAAAGGGGAGAGAGGCTTATCAGATAAAGGAGCAAACATTTGAATCCAAGGCTGCGTGACTGTTGGGCCCAGGTCTTCAACCTGTGCATAATATACACCCCACAATGACAAGCACTCATGTGCACTGAAAGTTTATGGTGTCCACGCACTGCGCTCGGTGCTTAATGCGAGTCATTTCATTTAATGCCCCAAGGAAGCATAACAGGGTGGAGCGGCTGGACTGCGGTGCAGGAAGCAGCCAGAGGAGGATGTGGGAGAAATGGAGCTGAGTGTCAGGTACAGGGGGCCTTCTGGGGCCACTAGAGGAAGCTGCGACACAGGATCAGAGGTTGAGGGGGCTGGGAGTGAATAGTGTGGGATGAGGAGGAACCCCTGAGTGAGCTGGCAACCACTTTCAGGTGATGCTGGGTGCAAATGGCAGCGAGGCAGAGCCATTCCACGGGCCAGGCTGCCGCATCCCCACTGTGGCATCCCCTGCTGGTCCACCCTGCTTCCTCTCTCCTCTTAGGGCTGCATGGATGTGCAGTGGGCTCTTCACTTCATGAGACCGTGCGTGGAGGAGAGGTGGGGATACAGCAGATCCAACACTGGAGTCCAGAGACCCTAAGTTCCTTTCGTGTTCAGTCTCCCCAGCTGTGGCATCTTGAAGAATTAATTTAACCTCTCTGAGCCCTGGTTTCTCAGTGGAGAAAATGATGCTGACACCATAGGGTGGTTGAAGGACTCATTGAGGAAGGATTTAGCCCAATATGCACTTGGAAGGCATTTAATAAATATTAACCTCCTCCATCTGTCCCTCTCCAACTCCCTTTTTCTTTCTGTCCTTCAGTTGTTTCAAACACTTGATTCTGTCTCCAACTAAGTTGTGAATTCCTTCAGGGCAAGGACTATATCTTTTATTGTCTTGGTTTTTTTCATTCATTCATTCATTCAGCATGTACTGTGTGTTAAACACAGTTTATCCACTGTTGATATTATGACTTTGATCACTTGTTAAAATAATGAATAATGCATGCTTGATTTTTTTAAAAAAGATCCTTCACAGGCACCCAAAGTGTGAGGCTATGCCAAACTCAGTTCATACGTCAGAAAATGTTACATGGGAAGGACTACTGAGTGTGTGACATTGTCAAACATTGGATCAGCACATTGAGCAGTTAAAGGAACTATTCCCAGAAGATTTCTCATTTCCCTCAGTTATTAAATACATTGCTTTAACCTCCACCCTTGGCATCAATCACTCCTGCCTTTTACACATTTCAGAGGAGTAAATAGTTCAATTAGTGTCATATATCAGCTTGTCAAGTTTTTAAATTAAAAAAATTCCAATTACAAAAGCAGTTCGTGTTCACTTACAAAAATTTTTTAATAAAAACAAGAAAAAAGAAGATGCATTTAAAACATTTCTAATTATTCCATGTAGCGGTGCTTCTTATTACCCTTTGATATAAATCCTTCTAGATTTTTGAAATGTGCATGGGATTATATTACATATGCCTAAAATAGGATTATACAGTGTAATATTAGTTTGTCTTTCATCATTTTAATTTCCACTTTGGATTCCGCCAATCTCTATTTGTTTATCAAAAAGAAGAAGAAGAAAGAAGAATTTTCATAATAAAGTGAAGTCAAGCATGCCAGTGTTTATATGACTTGAGTTCTTGGCTAAAGCTTCTATCAGCAAGAGTCTATCCTCATGCAGAGAGAGGAAAGTGTGTGTGTACTTTGAACCTTCCCCCAGGTGTGGTCCCACTGCAAATACTATTTCTCTTATACCCTAGTTCATTCTAACTCTTTTTCTCCCTCTTTCCCCCATTCTTGGCGCTTTCTTCCCTCTTGGCCTGCTAAGAGTTACAAGGACATTAGCAGAGTGTCACCTTAAAAAGAGGTCAAGTCTGTCGAGATCCTTGCTCTGCAAGCATGTTGCCTGCAGCCCTGGGCTGACATGCACTGCACATGGCCCCGCTGGGGTGGATGGCAGATTGGACAGAAGAAGGAGCCAAGCCAAGGACATTGTGTTCGGCCTATAATCAAATCCCATTAAACAGAGAATTCTTCAATTCAAAAGTTTGAATAGGACGGTACTTTAAAAAGAACTCCAGCTGGTTAAATTTAGAGCCTGCAAAAATTCCAGTCTAATAATACATTCTGGCTCTGGGCTCACCACACCCTTGAGATGGGACGAGTGGATGCGTTTTTCCTCACTTGGGCTGCCTCTCCGTGTTGACTCGGATGGAGGCAGGCCACAAGCATCTTTGCTGGCATTGGCCTCAGTAGGACTGGGTCACCTAATGAGAAGAAAAGCTTCCTGTGGGCCTCTGGCTGTTAAAGCAGCCTCCTGCTTGCTGAGGCCTTTTCAGAGGTGGGTTGTGCAAGCAGTACTGCTATATTTGTCAAATGGTTTCGCTTCTTCAGTCATTAGCCTGGCATGTCTCCCCACGGCCCCACCGCATTCATCCACCCCTCCTTTTGTTTGTAAACTTTGCAAAAGAGCATCCTCAGAAAAAGTCCATTCTCTCTTGCCTCCTGTTAATGCCTGCAAGGAATTTCTTCTGCTTATGTTTATCACTTCTACTAATAGATATTTTTAGACACTTAGCAGTGTATTCCTCATTCTCCCTAGTCTCTTAACTTATCAGAGCACATAGCCTGTTCCAGGCCCTTTTATTGCTCAGTTCTATGCAAAGTACAAGTCAGCAAATGTTTCAGAAGCGCCTTCTCTGGTCAGGGCCCTCTGCCAGGTGCCTCGGTGAAGGTGGGCGGGAGACATTCCCAATCCCTAGGATTCAAAAGCTGACCACGCCAAGCCCTTCCCGTATCCCTGCGGGATGGGTTATTTGCCCCTCTGACACCTGCATCAAGATTACAGTCCTTTCCGATCATTCGATGTGATGGCACTGCAGGCTTTGCACGTAGTAATCCCAGCTCTCCTGACATCCTTAAGGTATAAACACCATCGATCCCACTTTATAGATGAGCACACTGCGGCTCAGAGAATGAGAAATGGGACCAAGACAACACAAGGAACAAGTAGCAGAGCCAGATCAAACACAGATAAACTGACCCAAGGTCAATGCTCTTTGCTTTCACGTTGTATCACCTCCTAGCACGGAGGACAAGACGGAGAAAGAAACAAACTTGTCTGTGTGTGTGTGTGTGTGTGTGTGTGTGTGTGTGTGTGTAGAGTAGGTAGCGGGGAGGGGGGGGACCTGGGATGGCCTAGGAAATGAAGTAGCATTGTTTATTTTTCTAAGATTCTCCCTGCTCCCTCCACCCCAGGGATTCTACTCCTCCTCAGAAGTCACTGGCCATTGGGACAGTCTGCTGTGTGCCAGGGGAAAGGCCTTGGGCAGGCTGCCTGGCCCTCTGGGGTGTCCTTCCACAGAGGCACCTGCCCCAGCTAGCTTGGCTTCTTACAGAATCATAGGGCCGTTGTTCAGTAGAGGCTGGGAGGAGACAGAACCAGGCTAGGCCATCCAGGCTGGAGTGTTCTGAAAGGTAGGCGTTGATGTGGGGGGAATGAACTTTAGCTGTCCACATGTGCACATTTGTATCATCTGAATTTTAACACCAAAAGATTACATTTGTAGTATGCGGGGAGCAGTTTAATGCAGTGACTACACACCCTGGGCCAAGAGTCGAAAGGTGTAAGTTCAAATCCCAGTTCCACTACTTGTGCCAGTTACTTAAACTTGCTGTCCCTCAGTTATCCTGGATCTGTAAGTACAAGGATGACACCAACCTCATAAGGGGGTTGTGAGGATTACATGAGATAAGGAACATAAGGCTTTAGTGCACTTTGGGCACAAAGAATACACTTAACTGATTTTACTATTTATTATTATTGTTGTTGTTAGTGATATTTCAAAACAATGAAGTTTAATGAATCTTGGGGATTTCAGAGTGAGGAGGCAGCTGGCTACTCCCCCAGCCACAGAAGCCCCTTGGAGGCCAGCTGGGGGTAGAATTAAGAATACAGCTGAAATGAAAACCAATGGTCCTTAACAGATACACATTACCATATATAAAATAGATAAATAACAAGGACCTATGGAATAGCACAGGGAACTATATTCAATACCTTGTAATAACCTATGTTGGGAAAAAATCTGTAAAAGAGTGTGTGTGTGTGTAACTGAATTACCTTGCTGTATACCTGAAACTAACACAACATTGTAAATCAATTACACTTCAATTTAAATAAATAAATGAATGAATGAATATGACTTCATACACACACACAGAAAATAAAATAAAATAAAATAAAACCAATGGTCCCTTTTCTGCTCCCACATCCTTCAGCTTTTTCTCAGCCTCTTCTCATTTGCTGAAACCTGGGTAAGGGGACAGTGACGGAGGCAGAGGCGGGAAGAGGGACAGGCCACAGGAACCCCAAGCTGAAAGGAGGGATGCTCGTGGAAATAGGCACATGAGCTGTGCAGATTGATACTGTAGAACTAAGCTTTTTTTTTTTTTTTTAATGAACTCTGTGAAAGCTCTAAAGTCAGCTTGTCATGAGGTCACTGGTGGCTCTGTTAGAAGGGGGCTTTCCTGCCGCTGGCAGGAGCTCTCCAGATCACAGCAGCGTCAGGCACGTGGACAGTGGAGACTGGCCAGTCACTCATCCCCGTGGCCAGGCCACCAGATCTTTCTCATCAGTGCTTCCTCTTTCCCAGGAAACCAAGGAGAGGAAAATCGAATCAGATCACCGCCTTTCAAAATGTGCTCGGCAGCGATAAAAAGAAACTCCAAACGTCCACATATTTGATCAATTTACTTTTACCCTTTAATCGAATAAGCCCTGCAATCAAAAAGAAAAACATTTTACTAAGCATTTTCATTCTCCAATGATTCATCTAACAGTGGTCTCAAAGCTGACATGATGGGAATGAGGTATTTAATGCTGGAATAATTTTTATGACCACATCACAAGAGACTGGAATGGCTTTTAAGGTACATCATATTTTAATCACAAGCATATATAAAACATCCATTGCTTGAAAACTTCGGAGAAGTTTGAGTTGGAATGCCAGAGTCATAATACCATTATCAAGAAAGGAAAGACTGGCTTTCTCCCCCCTCCCCCCCAGTTCTTAACTCTTTCTGCGTTGTCAGTTAGTCTGATAGACTTGGAGGAAAAGTGTTTTAGAAAGAAAGTACACACAAAAGGAGATTTCAAACCAGCAGACACCCAATCACTCTAAAATAGGTAACCTCACCATCTTGGGTTGCTCATTAGCTGGAGGGAAGGTCTACTTTGAAAGATCAGAAAGATTCCCAGAAGCCAGGACATGTGCAGCATTTCTAAGGACTGTACTCCTGGCCGGTGTGTCCCACTGATCTGTTCGAGGCTCGGCATCCCAGTCCTCTGTGGACGGAGGGAAATTAAACCATCACCATGGTCCCTCCTGCTAGGGCTCAGGCCACCCTCTCTCCAGCCTGTTGCCACTTAGGTCCAGGGGAAAAGGAGGGAAAAGACCAAAAGAAGTGGGTCAGGGAAGAAGGAAAGCAGGCAAGGGGAAGAGGAGGGGCTACGAGTTTTTTAAGGAGGCAGGATGATGTGGGGAAAATAAAAGCTTTGGAACCAGGCAAACCTGGATTCAAATCCTAGATCTGCCATTTCTTAACAGCTTGATCTGGGACCAATTCCTTAACTTGTCTGAGTTTTATCTTCTCGACTATAAAACAGGGAACATACTTTATGTATTGGGTTATAGTGCAACTTAAAGAGAAGATGTATGTAAAGATTTTAGGTCAGTGCCTGAAATATAATAGGCACATGATAAATATTCGTTTTCATATTTCCCCTTGTCCTCTGACCTCTTCAAAGGTGAAAAAATAGAATAAAATTGACTGTGTCACTCAATTCAGATCTTGTCCCTCGACTCTGAAGCTTCTCCATGGTGCACCGTTGTCTACAGAACGCAGCCCAGTTTTCCAGCAAAGCATCCTCTTTCTGCACAGTCCAGCCCCAGCTGGCATAATTACCCACCTCTCCTGCCACATGCATCTGGGTACCTTACAATCCATCCCTCCCAGACCATTCCACCCTTTTTTTGGCTTGTGTTACTCTCCTCAGCTTAGGATTCCTGTCTCTCCTTATTTACTCATGGAAATCCTACAGCTCTTCCCTCCTTCCCTTCTCATTTCTTGGGCAACTATAACCTACCAGATGCTCTACCGGGAGACAGAAACACAAAGAGAAAGATGACCTGCCATGATTTGGGTGGGGTGGCTGGGGTGGAGGTGGGGGAGGCAGACTGCTCAACAAATGCTTGAGCGCTAGCAAGGGAGCAATGAATTCTTCTGGAAGAGACCGGTGTGGAAAACAGCTACAGAAACGAGGCAGCAATTGAGCTGGGCTCTGAGGGTTATGTAGGAGTGTTTCAAGGAGGGAGAGGAAGGAGAGGCAGTGGCAGAAAAGGCAATGGGAAGGATAGTATTTTGAGGGAGTGTAAATCTGAAATCAGACTCTGTAGCTAGAGGGAAGTAGAGTTGGGTGGTATAGAGGGTGAGCGATTCCAAGGCACGTGACGCGGCACAGCTCTCTCCCCACCACTTCGCAGCTTGGCATCCCTGGCCAGTTCCTGCACCTAACTTCACTTCTGTAAAGTAGGGGTAAAACCAGCACCTCGCCAGTAGGACATGTGAGGATAAAAGAAGGTGATCCATGCAGTATTCTCTCAGAGACTCTGGCAGCAGAGGAAGTGCTGAGCAAGCATCGGTGACTCGTACTTTTGCTTGAGTCTAGCTAAAATGCCAGCTCGTATTCAGCTTTTCATAACCCTCTGAGTCAACTCCGACTTCTTTGTCCTCCGTGCTTTCACGGCACTTTTATAAACCTCTACTTAGCATTTACTTCACGGCCCTTTGCGTGACCCTGTATTTGTTTTCCTGCTTCTTTCTCTGGCAGATGGAACCCTGTGCTTTGTTCATCTGCGGCATGTCCTACACCACAAAGCGCGGGACCCTGGGTGTGGCGATTAATCGCTGAATGATTGTTGACTGAATCGATGAAACTTCTCATTAAACAACTTAAAATGAATAATTTTAAGAAATATTAGAGTGAACAGAAATCCTCCAATCTAGTGTTTCTCAAACTTTGCCTACCCAGTCCTCAATACAAAATGCACTTTACGACAAGACCCAGTGTGTGTCTACCTGCATTTTTATGGTTAAAGGTAGCAAAAATTTCATGAAACAATAATTATCCTTACTACTGCAGTACATTCCAATATTTTCTAATCTGTTCTCTTTTATTCATTTACGTTTGTTTTGACTCTTTTAAAATTGAAGTATAGTCAGTTTACAATGTTGTGTTAATTTCTGGTGTACAGCATAGTGATTTATTTATGTATATATATATATTCCTTTTCATATTCTTTTTCATTATAGGCCATTACAAGCTATTGAACATAGTTCTCTGTGCTATACAGTAGGACTTGTTGTTTTTCTATTTTATATATAGTAGTTAGTATCTGCAAATCTTGAACTCCCAATTTATCTCTTCCCACCCCCTTTCCTGGTAATCATAAGTTTCTTTTCTATGTCTGTGAGTCAGTCTCTATTTTATTTTATTCAACTTTTTTTTCTTTTAGAAGAGTTTTAGATTTAAAAACTTATTGTGAAGATACTACAGAAAGTTTGCGGTTTGACATTTTTCTCATGACTAGACTGGGGCTGTGGGTTTTGAGGAGGAAGACCTCCGAGGGAAAGGGCCATTCTCATCGCACCTTATCGAGGGGCCATATTATCAATATGACGTATCAGTGTTGATGTTAACCTTCATCATCTGGCTTGAGACGGTGCTTCTCAGGTTTCTCCACTGTAAAGTTATTTTTCTTTCCTTTTTCTATACTGTACTTTTTGGAATAGAGTCACTGCGTGCAGCCCACAGTTAAGGAGAAGGGAGCTGTGCTCCATCACCTTGAGGTATCTACATAAATTATTTACGTATCTACGTAAATTATTTGGAATTATTGTTAACTCGTGCCACCATGGGACTTGACTTTATCAACTAGAGTACAAGGCTTTCAGACAGTTGCCTTTGCCTTTGCCCCTTACAGACCCACTACTTCCCAGAGTTCTCTCCCCTCCCCTCCTCAGTGAGTTCTTTTCGCACATTTCATTCCTTGACCTACCACCATGTTCTTGACTTTGGGCTTCCCTTCAGCATCATCTAGCTTCCAGTCCCAAGTCTTACTCACTGTTTACTACCTTGTTTTGAGGAGGATTTCCTCTAACAGCTTTCTGAGAAACAGAAAATTGGAAGCTACATTTTTGAGACAATGTCTTTATTCTGGTCTATACTTGTTTCATCACTTAGATGTTCACATCCTAATTTCTGGAAAATGTGAGTATGTTACATTACATGGCAAAAGGGAATTTGCAGATGTGATTAAGATGATGGACTTTGAGATGGGGAAAATATTTTAGATTATCCCAGTGAGCCCAGTATAACCATAGGAAACCATAAAAGCAGAGAATTCTCCCTGGCTGAGAAGAGAGGTGAGGCAGAGGTGAAAACAGAGAGATTCGAAGTTTGAGAAGGCCTCAAAGCAGCATCGCTGGCTTTGAAGACAAAAGAAGGACACCATGAGCCTAGGAATGTAGGCTAATTCTTGAAGCTGAGAACAACCCCTGTGGCCAACAGCCTGCAATGAAAGGGGGGTCTCTGTCCTAAAACTGAAAGGAACTTAGTTCTGTCAACAACCTGGATGAGTTTGGAACAGGATTCTCAATCAAGAGCCTTCAGAAAGGAACTCAACTATGCCAGCACTGTGACTTCAGCCTTGTAAGACTCCAGCCTGAGTGACCAGCCTCGCCTGCCATGTTTCTGACCTCCAGAACTGAGATAATAAATGTGTGCTGTTTTAAGCTGCTAAGTTTGTGATCATTTGTTATGGCAGCAATAAAAACTAATACATCTTGTTTGGATAGAAAATATCCAGGTTAGAAATATTTTTCCCTCTGAATTTCAGAGATACTGTTCTACTCTCTTCCAGTATCTAGTGTTGCTATGAAGAATTTCAGTGCCACTCTCATTTCCTGTTCCTTTTTATGTACTCTATTTTTTCTTTAGAATTTTCTCCTTGTCCCGTAATGTTCTGAATTTTATAATAATATGCCTTTAATTTGTTTATTGGGACAGGCCCTCTGTGGAACTTGTCTATCTAGAAATTTGCTGTGTCAGTCAGTTTTTGTTGCATGCACACCATCCCCCAATTTAATTATTGGATAGCAGTTTGGGCTGGGCTCTGCTGCACAGTTCTAATGAGTTGGCCAAGTTCAACTGATCTAGGCTGAGCTCAGCTGGAATCACCCATCTGTGCTCCATATTGTCTCTCAGCCTTTAGCTGGGGAGCCAGGCTTACTCACAATGTTTGTGATAGTTGGCAGTAGTCCCAAGAGCAAGACTTGGGAGTACATAGGGCTTCTTGAAGCCTAGAACTTCTGCCACTTTCTGTTGGATGAAGCAAGTCACAAAGCCAGCTTAGGCTCAGAGGGCAGAGAAACAGATTCCACCTTTTGATAGGAGTATTATGATTATTTTTGCATGTTCTTAAGACCTTTTTCCAATGTTATTTCCTTAATAATTTCCTTCCTCTTTTCTCCCCTGTTACCTCTTTCTGGAACTTCCTTTAAGTAGACCATTGAGCCTCCAAGACTGGTAGAATTAGTTCCTTATCTTTTCTCTCCTATTTTCTATCTGTTTGAATTTTAAACTTTCTAGAAGATATCCTCAACTTTTAATTTCCAACTCTTCTATTGATTACTTTTGATTTCAACTATCATAATTTTAATTTCCAAGATCTCTTTCTTTCTTGTTTTCTGAATGTTATTTTTGATACTAACTTGTTCTTTTGTCATGGATGCAATAATTTATTTTATCTCTGTGGACATTTTAGTAGAGTGTTGTTTCACTTTAAAATTTCTTTCTGCTCCTTGGAAACTAGATTGATTCTCCAAGTTCCTCTATTTTTTCTTGTGGTCTGAACTTCATGTTAAAGGATCTTCTCAAAGGTTGGGAGAGTCTTAGTTATCTGTGGCTATTTAAGAATAAGGTCCCATAATACTGAATGGAAGAACTGTGCCCATGAATGGGACTTGCCACCTGGTCGTCTTAAATTTTTATTTTAGCTTGAGGAAACTGAGTCTCAGCAAGGTTAGTCAACTTGCAAAAGGTCCCAGAGCTCGTGAGTTTTAAATCCAGGCTTCTGAGAAATTGTAGTAATTTATATTTAGAATAAATATTAGTTGAGGATTTCTACTTCTGCTTAAAATGTTGGAAACCCAAGAGAACCCCTGATGAGGAAGAAAATGCTGGATAACTGATAAAATCGTCACCTTTCTGGCGGCTGTGGGAAGGCAGAGGTCGCAGAGCCGCTTAGTAAAGTGCATTCTGATGAGCTGAAAACCTCGGGGAGAGACAGGGCCCACAGCTGGCTCACCTTTGGTGGACCTTGGGAGAAAGAGGGGGCCACCGGTTAGGTGAGTGGGAAGAAATCAGCTAAGATGTTCACAAATTCTTAAATTCCGGAGTGGGCTAATGTGTGAGATTGGGACGGCTCGGAGCCCAGACACAGGGGGAGACAACACTGCTCACAAGCTTTGCTCCATGGGCCTCCACTGTGTATTCATGAGAAAGATGAGTGACAGGCCAGAGACTGGGAGCCCCAGAGGTGGCACAGGCAGGCAGAAGGGGACAGGCACAAAGCCTCACTGCTTTCCCAGATCCTTCTTCTTAGAAAGCAAAGCTGGAAGTTGCTGATGGAACAAACCTCCTGTCCACAGGCCCAGGAAAAAAACCCATTACTCTGGGACAGGGATAGAAGCAAAACCCTCTGTTCTTGGGAAAGGAGCAGGAAGCCACTTTGGGCCCGGGCTGGTGAACTGGCACCAAGCCGAAGTCTGCTAGCCCCAGAGGAGAATGGATTTGACTCCTAGGGCTGCTGTCATGAAGGACCACAAACTGTGTGACTTCAGCAACAGACAACTATTCTCGCACACTTCTAGGAGCCAGAAGGTTGAAATCAAGCTGCCTGCAGGGTGGGTTCCTTCCGGAGGCTGGGAGGGAGACTCTCTTCCACACCTCTCTCCCAGCCTCCAGTGGCTGCCAGCAGTCCCTGGAGTTCTTTGGATGGCAGCTGCATCCTCCAGTCTCTCCCTCTGTCACATGGCTTTCTTGTCTCCATGTATCTCTATATCTCCCTCTCCTTTCTCTTATAAGGACACCAGTCACTGGTTTAGGGCCCACCCTACTCCAGTAGAGCCTCATCATAACTAATCACATCTGCATAGATCTTATTTCCAAAAAATGTCACCTCCTGAGGTTTCAGGTGGACATTCATTTGGGTGAGGGGACACTATTCAACCCAGTACAGAGGATAGGAAACTCTTCCTGCCCCAAATCAACCACAGACTCAAGGCAGAAGTCGGCCCCCACTGAAAGAGGCACAGGAGTGCTGGAAAGGCCCCACTCCCAAGGCCTAGGCACGTAGGGCTGAGGAAGGCTGAGGCTGGGCCAGGGCAACAGAATGACCCCTGCCTAGTATAAAGGGATGAGCAACATTGGGAGGGCCAAGGGCATGGAACATGAGAGACTGTCATGGACTGAATGTTTGTGTCTCCCTGAAATTCATACATCAAAGCCCTGATCCCCAGTATGGCTGTATTTGGTGTGGGGGCCTGTAAGGAAATAACTAGAGTTCAATGAGGTCAAAAGGTGGGGCCCTGACCTGGTAGGACTGGTTGGTGACCTTATAAGAAGAGAAGTCAGAAGGCTCTCTCTCTCTCTCACTCTCACTCCACACACACACAGGCACTGAGGAAAGGCCATGTGAACAAACAGAGAAAAGGCAGCCACTTGCAGGTTGAGGGGAGGGTCCTCCCCAGACGCGGACCCTGCTGGCTCCTTGAGCCTGGGCTTCCAGGCTCCAGAACAGCGAGAAAATAAGTGTCTGTTATGGAAGCCGTGCAGCCTGTGGTTTCGGCGGCCCCAGAGGACTGACACAGGGCCCTGGAGCCGCGCTGGACACAGGCGTGCAGGGCCTGCTGGGAGCCGAGATGGAGCAGAACAAGGAGGAAACCTCCATCTTCCTGGTCCCACGTTAAGCCTTAGGTGACAGTGGCCCCTGCAGGGGGAATCAGGAGCCTGAGGCGCATGGAGAGTGTGGTGACAACACCCCCCCCCAGGAGAACTCTTGACCAGATTCACCATCACCCCCTCCACACGCATGAGAGGGGAAGAGGGAAAATGTGTACCCATCTCTGGGTGTAAATGTCAAGTCTAGTTTAATGCCGCCTGACAGTCACCAGATAAAGAAGAAACAGGGACTTCCTCGGTGGAGTGGAGGGAGGGCACGGGATGCAGGCGAGGCACTGTAACAGCGCCGTCCGCCCCCCGCGACTCCACGTCACTTGGAGAACTGCCTTTTCCGACGGCAAGGCGGGCTTTGATGGCTTCCCGCCTAGTTGTCCCTTAAACATGGTTTACGAGTCAAATGAAAACCAGGCATCACTGGGCCGGTGGCGACTGAGGGAAAACAGACCCAGCCACATTTATGTTTGTCCTTTCTCCAGCATTTTTGATAAATCTCCAGTTTACTCAAATCTCTTTAGACTCACAGCTTTAGATGTCTGGCTTCATGCGAACCATTCGGCACAGCCTGGTGTGCGTTACAGGTGGTTTACTGAGCTCGCTGCTGGGATTGCTGAGGCCTCACGTCACGTGAAAGGTTTCCAAGGAATCCGGGTTGAGAAGGGCCCACCAGCCCAATGATGGTTTTTGCGGCGTTTTCTTCTTCTAGTGACTTTCCTCGAAGAGGCCCAGGCTCTGTGCAGGACTGGAGCTCTGCTGTCTGCACTAGAGCTGGGAGCACCAGCCTCCGGCCTTCGCCTCCCCTCCTGCTTATTCACCAAGCGGTGAGGGATCCAGCTGTAGGTCTTCAGCTATCTGGGGACAGTTAACAGATTTGGACCAGCAGTGCCTGCACATGCTTGGTTCCAAATGCTCCACATCCTTTAACAGTAGCTCCATGGAAAACCAGTGTCTGGGGTTTGACTTGTAAGAGCAGTGGGTGGGACTGGTGTGGACGCGACACTGGCAGACACCTCTCAATACCAAAGGGACAGCTTCTTGTTCAACATGATAGAGGGCACTCACTTTTTCAGCCTCTAGAGACCTCACTGAACAAACCCCCCAGTAAAGAGGAGGATTCTCTGGGAGCAAGAGTTTCTAATCAGTTTGAAGGAGATGTGTTAGTAGATGAAGCCAAGAAGTAGTCACGGCCCAGAACATGCCACCAAAGGGGCCGCAGTGGGGCTGTGAGGCATCTTCCAGCTGAAACGCCTAAGAGACCCAAAGCTTGCAGGCAGTAAGTGGCACAGATGGTAGGACTGGGAGCAGGGCTTGGGCGTAAGTCAAAGATCTCTATGTTGATCAGTTACCTGAGCAGTTATTCCAGTGGGTTCCATCACTTCCCATTCCTACTTCCAACTCATGGAGAAACCAGCAGCCTGGATTTCACCCCAGGCAGACATCTGGGAAAAGCTGACTTGCCTCCCATGTGACTTGGCATCTCAGAGGAATGTCCTTTTCATTCTGGTGCCCCTTTTCCTTCTGAATCAGTTATCCATCACCGTGTTAATGCCGGGTAACTATTTTCTCCAGAACTCAGTGGTTTTATTATCTCTCATGAGTCTGTGCATCAGCTGGGTGGAATTTATTTTGTAGAAAGCGATGATTTAACAAAGATTTTTATGGAAAGAGAGTAGAATACTAAGTACATTTTTTTAAAAAGCTTTCACAGAACAAACTCAGAGTAAATTCATTTTCTCTGAGCGTCAATTTTTCCATATTTAAATTAGTTTAAAATATTCAACTTCCAGCCTGGGCCTGGCCCTCCCCATCCCAGGGAAGCTCCCAGGCGCCTCAGCAAGGCGGCAAATGAGAACAGGGAAAATTTCATAATTGTTGATGCATATTTGGCCAGCCTCTAGCCTGAGTACCTACATTTCATATGCATTAACTATTTTAGCCCTTCTAATAACCCCATGGAGTAAAAACTATTATTATCAGCACCATCATCCTCATTTTACAGATAAGGAACCTGATGCTCAGAGAGGGTAAGGAAGTTGCCCAAGGCCACACAGCAATGAAGTGACAGAGCTGCAGTTTGAACCCAGGTGTCTGGCTCCAGGGCCTGTGCTCTTAAAAACTGTACTATTTTACCATTTATCATTCAGTGGTACCCAACCCAAGGTTATTGTAAAAATCAAGGCAAAGGATATAACGCTCTTAAAACAGGATCTGGCACATAGTGAAACCTTAATAATATGTTTGCTGTTACTACTGCTTGTTGTTGTTGTTAGCTATAAAGTAGACAAAGTAATATATTTATATAAGTTATATTTTATTCACATAAATATTTATATAAGCATTAATGTTTATCTATACTTATAATTTATACATATAATTTGCAGAATTGTTATGAGGCACAAGTGAGCTAAGATGTATGTAAGGTATCTAGCACAAAGCCTAGAACTTGAGAATGATCCCACTCAAAGTTTCTTCTTTTCCATGTCCTGTTTTTTTTTTATTATTAAGCTATATGTTAGATGACCAGCAGTTTTTTCAAGGCAATCTAGTATTTTCCTAACATGCACCTCAAAACCCTTCCAGCCTCTATCCATTCTCAAGGTCCAAGCCCACTGCCATACTTGTCGGTGTTTATTACACAGCAGCACCCTACGTCTCGGTACCCAAGTCTATGTTAGTCTGCTAGGGCTGCCATAGCAAAGTGCCTCAGATTGGGAGGCTTCAGCAACAGAAACTTGTTTTCTTACAGTTCTAGAGGCTGGAAGTCAGAGATCACAGTGTCAGCCAGGTTGGTTTCTCCAAGGCCTCTCTCCTTGGCTTGTGGACCGCTGTCTTCTCTCTGTGTCCTCGCGTGGTCTTCCCTCTGTGCGTGTCTGTGTCCTCATTTCTTTTTCTTACTAGGACACTAGTTATGTTGAAGTAGGGCCACTCATATGACCTTGTTTTAATGACCTCTTTAATGGCCCTATCTCCAATACAGTCACATTATCAAATACTGGGGATTAGGACTTCAACAGATGAATTTGAAGGGAGACACAATTCAGTCCCCGACAGCCTCCCATCCAAATCATCTAGGAGAAAGACGTCAAGAGCCTAAAGCAAGAGAATAGAGGAAAGAAATGTGTACACGTAACCTTTTTCTAAATCCTTCTAGTGGCCCCCAGCACCTATCTTCCAAGGTGCTTACTCCATTTGGTGGAGGGGAGAGAGCTGTGTCAGACCAGTTTCTTGGCTTTGTGTTGAGAACAGTGGCCCTGGGATTTTCTGAGGGCATTACTCACTTCTCACGTGGTAATGTTGGCATGATGGAGACGGAAGCTGGGAGAAACATTTTGAGTTTGGAGCAAAGGGGAAAATAAAAACAGAAAGAATAAATAGAGAAAAATACCACATTTCACCCCAGAGATCAGCCAACGGAATCAAGAACTTCCAGCCTGGGCCTGGCCCTCCACATCTCAGGGAAGGAAGCTCCCAGGCCCCTCAGCAGGGCGGCAAATAAGGGCAGAGAAGATCCTGGGGAAACATGTGCATCTGTGTTTATGGTGGAGGCTGATGGAGAAATCTTCCAAAGACACTTTTCGTGGGAAAACAGAGTGTGGTCTCAACTGAACCGCCTGACCCTCTGGGGGAAGTGGCTTTGCAACTTTAGGACTGGAGCTTGTAAATGACCAGGAGGGGGTGGTGCTTCTGGGCGGGTAGGGTCCTGATGGGAATCAAGGGTGAAATGGAAAAGGCGAGTCAAGACTGGGCAATAAATCCCTCTCAAGCAGACACCTCCCAGTGCCAGTCCAGGGCTGGTCACTTCAGACAGAGGGTACAAGGAGACACCCACCAGCATGAGCATTCCCTGAGACGATGGAGACAGACCACTGGAGTCTAGGGAGAGGGTGGTGAGGCCTATTCTACATGAACATCAGCTTGGGTACCACTCACTTCAAGGGAAACCTCCAGCTGCTTCCGAAACATCTCTGATGTAGCTGGGAGAACACTGGAATAGGAGTCAGAAGATCTGGGATGGAGTCCTGAATCTGCTCCCCACTACCTGACTGATTTTGGACACATTTCTTAATTTTTCTGAACTTCAGCATCCTCATTTAGGAAATGAGAACAATATTACGTGGTCTCCCCTCCGACACACAGTGTTATAGTATTAGATCAAATGATGTACATAAAAACATTTTGTTCATTTCTAAAATGATGAGGAAGAAAGTAGTTGGGCCTTGGCTTCAGACAGACCTGGGTTCAGATGTGGTTTTAGACACTGACGAGCTGGGTGGTCCTGAGTCAAATCACTTAGGTCCAATTTCCTCATTCACTCATTCATTCATTCGATAAATCATTCATTCAATAAATACATTACAGAGGCCAACAATAGGTCAGGTACTAAGATGAAGAAGATCCAGGGTCCTTACCTTTGCAGAACCTTCTCATCAGTAAGAAGGGAAAAAAAAAAAAAAAGAATTGCCTTTCTTACAGGGTTGCTGGGAGAATCAAATAAGATTAAGTATTTGCAGTGCTCAGCCTAGTAGTGGCTTATACGGGATGCTCAATCAACCTTCTGTCTCTGACCGAAGCATTATCATCATTCATAGGGGAAACTTCTTTTTATCAAGGCCTTTTAAGAAAAAAAATTGAAAATAATTACAGAGAAAGGCCAGTTACTTTCACAAATTAAAATGGATTTGGGCCTAAGCACATTCTGCTGAGGCAGGATATTTCATGTGATGGATAAAGGATAAAGGATTTGGAGGCTTCTTTTAATTGAAGTCAAAATTAATCAGAGTAACCAGCCCAAGTCCACTCAACATAATGTAATTCTATTTGCAGATTGAGATATCTTTTTAATGGGCATCTGGAAGCCTGTATGTGAGCATTGAAGCCAAGGACCCATCCCTCTTTCTGCCTTATTTTCTCGCTCTTTATTCCTATCTGAATATACACCCCCAGGCATATACACACGTGCACACACACACACACGTGTACATACACGTATGTATATGAATACACGTACATGGGCACAAATATACCCACGTGTACACACAGGATTCCCAGGAGGCTGGTGTGTCTCTTCATAAGACAACATGCCATTTTGAGCCATAGTTCTCATTTTTGCTACTCTAATAAATATTCGCTGAATGAAGAAATAGACGAATGAATAAATTAGCTCTTATGGGCCAAATACCAGCTCTGAACCAGAATTTGGGGGGAAAAGATAGAAACATGCTGATAGCACTTAATTTATACTATCACATTGCTTTTCAAGAATCAATTATGCCAAATTATGCTCTTCCTCATCATGTTTGAGAACATTAAAAATTACTATTTTCATCTTCAAAGTGTTGGTAAGCAAGGAGCATTTAATGTTTTAATTTGCGTTTCATTGATTAATAGAGAGAATGAATTGTTTCACAGATTTTAAATCCTCCTTTATGAATGGCCATGCCTAATTTCACTCCCTGTCTCTCTTGATAGTTACCTACCTACCTATAATAATCATCATAAAAACTGCAATGAGTATTATCATTATCACCAACTTGGGCAACCAGATGGATGGTTGATGAGCCAGAGACTAAAGATGAGCCAGAGACTAAAGACCTGCTACAAAATGGGAAAATTAATAGCATCCGTTAAATCACAATGCTTAAGTACCACATGTATTTTCAATGAAGTAATAATTGTATTATAAAAATAGCAGCTAATAGTTATTGAAATCCTCTTATTTGCCTAAAAATCACTGTGCTAAGTGATTTACATTTGTTATGACATCAAACCCTTAACATAGGTTCTGATTGATCAGTATGTTCGATAACCATCGAACCATTTCTAGAAGCTCAGTGCCACCCCAACTTTTATAAGCACCAGAAACCCAATCTTTCTCTCCAAAACAGTTTTGTATCTAATAGGACATGAGCTCCAGTGTGATGTGACCTTATTGATGCTGTAACATCCCTAACCTTTGGTTCCAAAGTTAGGCAAATAGGAAATGTTGAAATTCTACCAGATAGACAAACTGTTCTTGGATATTCCCAATTCACTTTTATAAACACTGGGGGTTTAGAAGTTTGCAGAAACATCCAATAAATTTTCAACCTTTTGCTGCTTAGAGCAAAGTGTTTGAGATCCATCTGTTGGAGAGAAGAGATGTTTTAGAAAATAACCCCATAAAAGTGACTTCCAACTTCTCTTTACAATTTCCATTTTAGAATGAGGCGAAGAATTTCTAGGGCAAAGTGCGGCCAGTTTTGAGGAAGCAAGTGTCTCCTGAGATAAGTCATATTGCCAGGCGAGCCTGGTGCCATTGTCATTTTAACAGTACAGTGTCCCCCCTCTGAGTTCTTCCCTTCTCCATTGAGCATTTCCCCGCCCAAATTTTCAGCCTTTGTATTTTCCATTCTTAGAACATCAGGCTCACTTTATTTTGTGGTTCCCTTCTTTTTCCATTTGGAGGGACAGCAGCAAGAATGTAGTAAGTTTTCTCTAGGGTTAGATCTGGCAGGGGGAGAAAGTGGTAGTTTTGCTGAAGAACCGAATGCTATTTCTGAGCTCTGTGGCTTTGCACAGATTTTTATTTCTGTAAGAGGTTTTGTTTAATGTATTATAGTTTTGGATTTCTGCTTGATGCTGCGGATAGCCAAGCCTCCGTTTTAATTTCATATGACTTTGGCTGGTAATGATGAGTCTGGAAGATGAAACAGGAATCAGAGACAATTCTCCCTTCTAGCCCTGCTAAAATTGCCCCTTGCTCATTTTCAGAAGGAGCTAAAATTTTTTCAAGTAAACTGAAAGGAGTATGGTGAAAAGAAACGACCTAATGCCCCGGTCCCAGGTGATCCCAGCATCACTCTCTGGGTGTGGTCATCCATATGTTACCTTCTCCAGATGTGTGTGTGGCTTTATCTGCCCCAAGGCAGACCCACCTGTGCTGTGAGAATATGATGTATATGAGGTCAGGCTGCTCACCTCCAAGGCACACAGGTAAATAAAAGATGCTCTGTCTTCAGCTTCTGGGTGTTCTAAGCCCAGCTCTCCATCCCTATCAGGTCCGCTGATCATTCAGGCTCTGGGTTCCCAGAGGAAGGAGAACAGACCATTTGTCCAAGGAAATGTCTGTAATACACGTTAAGTGGCCTGTAAGAGAGCCCTCTCACATACTGGCTGAAACATGAAACGGAAAACATACGCAGCTAGCACAGGGCCCCCAGAGGCCCTCGCTTCTTCCCAGGAAATGGAGTGATGGAGGAGAGAGCACACACGTGAATTCAGGCAGCCCACATGCCTGGGCGTTTCATGATGCAAAAAGCATCTGTGCGGTGGAAATCCCGGGCACAGGGATTGGAATTTATAGAGACAGATTGACTTCTAGTCTCTAACAGGGATTCCATTCCTGCTGCTATGGGGATAGATTTTTCCATCAAGCAAGAAGCAAGCATTCCTCATTCAGTTATACAGGGTGGTTTTTTTTTTTTTTTAATGCATTTGATGCACATTTACCAAATGCCAAGGTCTGTGTTAGGGGCTGAGGACCTAAAGATGAATAAAGTAATGACACTACCTTCAAGAAGCTCACTCTCTAAAGGAAAGAGAATGATGAATAAGTGAATATTTACAACACAGAAGAGGCAGGGTGACTGGAGAAATACACATAAAGATTCAGAAGGAAATCGGTGGGGACAGCCATCTGTAAACCAAGTGTACTGGATACTTGCTGGTTGGGGCCATCAGAGATCCATTTTTCCTTCCTCTTGATAACATTCAAAATAAGGTTTGTTTCTCTATTCATCTAGTGGCACCCCCAGCCCAGCACTGGGCCCCGATTGGCTGAACCCAGCCATCATACCCCATGTGCCTCTGACCAGAATCACTGTTTCAGGGCGTGTGATCCAGTTCCAACTGGTGTGATTCCAGAGGTAGTTGCAGGAGGCTTCTGGGGCAGAAACTCAATTGCTCTTTTAATAGAACTTCTGAGAGAAGTTCCCTTTCCTGCTGGGTGGCTACAGTCTCTAGGAACTCTTTGGATCTTGAGGGGCACTAGCCTCGGAGTGGGGAAGACCCCGCAGAAGGTGGGGAGTAGAAATCAAGGTAATGAGGCGTGGCACCATCGCTGAGCCACTGGAGCGGTGTCTTCTAAAGCCCGTTGTGCTGCCCAGGACTCTCCAGTTGGATGGACTGATGACCTCCCTTTATTATTTAAACCACTGGGGATAGAGTTTGCTGATACTTGCACCCCAAGATAGAGAGTGTTCCCCAAAAGGAGAGAGGGATATATGTTAATAACAACAGCTAACCATGTTGAGCACTTTCCACGTGCCTGGTGCTCTGCTCAGCACTTTGTATGATTTTATTTACTCCTCCCAGTGATCGCTGGCTTTGGATGGGTGGGTATTAGTTAATTTAGATGCACAACCAAAAGACAATAAAGACAAGGAGGAATTTTAAGGGCATTCTGCTTAGAATCCTAAGACTCCACTAGCTGAAAAGGACCACAAATTTCATTCATCCCGGCTTCCTGCCTGAAGTGGGAACCATCTCTGTGACATCCCCCAGTGTCACGCTTATGTGGCACCTTTGGAGTGAGTATAAATGCCACGTACCCACTGTACATTTTCTTGTGTCACTCGACATGTCTAAAGTCCAGTTTGCAATTTTCTACTTTAAACCTGCTCTGTTTTCCACTGATTTCTATCTCAGAGAAGAAAGAGAAAACAGCAATCTCCTTCATTCACTCACCAAATATTTATGAATATATGCAATAATAATATTATATACTATATATATATATGTCTCTTAAGTCTATTCACGTATCTCTAAATGGACCACCACCACCATATTCTAAACCAGCAGCCCCTCCCCTGGAGGACTGCGGTGACATCCCCACCAGCCTCCCCAGATATACTGTGTCCCTATTTATGATCAGCAGGCAGAGTGACCTTTCAAATTTCAAACAAAAAAAATCTCACCTTCCCAATGAAAGTGTTTCAACATCTTGCCATTGCACTTAGAATAAAAACAAAGTCACTCAGCACAGCCTCCAAGGCTTGTATGATCTGATCCCTGTATGTCCCGCCAGTTGTGTGTTGTTACGTGTTTCCCTTTGCTCTTTGCATTCGGCTGTATTCGCTCTGACCAGAGCCATCAGAATCTCCAGCTCCTACGCCCTGTCCCTCTCTCCTCACAAGATGTTATTATTTTTCCTTTCTGTTCATTGTGAAGTTTAAAATATACTTTTCAGATAATTGAAATACACAAAAGTAGCATGTAGGTTAAGAAGAGGACAGTGGAGTTAAAAATTCTAAGTTCCTTGCATTGTTCAGAAGGAAGGTGGCATATAAATTAAGAGTAGTTTTTATTCTTTAGAAACACAACTTACATAAAGAAAACATGTCATTAAAAAGATAAAATCTGTGAAATTGTTACCAGGGGGTGACTCGATTATGGGGTTATGGGCATGTTTTTTTCTGCTGCTTTATAACGTTTTGTACTTTCCAGTTTTCTACAATGAGTGTATAACACTTTTATATCTAGAAAGTAATACAACATTGAAAATACGACATGTCATCCATAGTGTAAGAAAATAATACAGTTCTATCCCTTGTTAGGACATAATAAAAGACCTTCCTATACTAGGAGGAATGTTAGACTCCATGACTTACAAAAACTTGTCCCATGCTAAAACTCCAGGTCTTTGGTATATTATGTCTTTTGCCATGCAAATTTCACTCCTTGAGAAGTGAGAATAGCAAAGTAAGCTCCAGATAGCGTATGTGATTAACAGACCTAATCAGATTATCGTTTCCACGCTCAACCAGAAACCGAACCTGCCCTCTGACATTATCTGTTTCACATTCTTTCCCAACTTGGCACAGCCAAGCGGACCAGAAGCTTCAATTCTGCAACAGGAAAATGTGTCCTAGCCTAAAGAGGGGGAAGGGCCAGAGAAGGGCCCTCCCCACTGCCCAGGAGAGAGGGCTCAGGAGGCCCACCTGGGAGGCCCCCTGCTGGCCACAGTCTGTCACAGGAGGTGGTGAGCCCCACCTGCTAACTCCGGGGGCCAGAAGTGAGCATTGCAGGGGGTGGATGTGGGGCAATTATAGTGAGAGTATGTCTTCACTGAGCGCTTGGGTTCTGCTTTTTCATTTTCTACTTGGGAGAAACTTACAAATCATCCTGATGTCTCAAACAAATTGGCTACTGGTCCCTTCAAAGCTCACCACCACGTTCCTCAGCAGAAATCAATCATCATATATCAAGTTGTGACAAAAGTTGTATTGATGTCGTCAACTAAACCAGGAACCTTGGACAAGGGACTCTAGCTAAGAGCACATGGCAATGCCCTCTTTGTGATTAAGACTAGGATAAAGATTTGTGGGAACAGACCAGAAACCACCCCCCACCATGTCTGGGGCACAGTCAGCTATTGTGGCAACAACAGTCCTGCCAGCAACATAATCACAGAACGTAAGAGTAACCTGGCTTCAGGCATGCACAAGTCTCTGTCACATGGTCTGCCATGGAAACATAGTGGAGATGCACAGTAACTGAACACCTAACTCATCAAATGCCAGACTGTAGAAGACTCTTGCTTCTTCCTGTGATCAGTGGGTTCTTCATTTATCTCCTAATCTAATTATATAAGGATAAATTGCAATTTTCAAAAAATAGTGCCCTAGCCTGAGGATTTGCATAGTTTGCTTCTGCCCCTCTAGATCCACTTAAAAAGGTGTGTGATATTGCAGTTAGTCCTGGAATATCTTGAGTTTGGATCCCTGGCCCTGCAGCCAATGCACTGTGTGATCTTGGGGAAATTCACAGTGGCCAGTGCCTTAGTTGCTAACTATGTAAAGGAATAGAAAGTTAGGCAGGGCTGAAAGTGGTAACGCCCCTGAAGAATGCTGGGAAACTCCCTAACGCTTTGCACAGCTCTGAGATACTCAGTGTTAGCAGGGGTCAGACTCCACCAAAAGTCACATGGACATTTGCCCAGTGACCTAGAGGTGGAAGGGGTGGGGAACAGAATGGCGGCCTAAACTTTATTCACTTTTCACCCAGATGGATGGGAGCAGATGTGGTTCTGGCTCCCAGGAAAGGAAGCCCAGCTAGTGCATTCACATCCTGAGGATTTGCCTAGCCTACTCAGCAGAGAAGATTGGAACTTGGGTGTGATGTTAAGTGCCAAATCCTAAATACCTTGAGCCTTCTCCAGTTCTACAGTACTGGGAAAACATCTTGAATTTGCAAGACCATGGGATGGCCTTCCACCAAAGAAGGAGAAGGACAGACTCTGCTGTTCCCAGCTTCTTTCCTTGTGGGTGTGGGTGTGACACATGCTCCTACCACAGCTCAGGCACCACAGATTCTGCTGTCCGCTGACACTTAGTCAGAAGGGACTTCCGAGGTCATCTGCTGATGCTCACTTCCTTCCCATCATCCTCAACAAATTGCCCTGCACCTTCTGTTTTTATACCTCTAGTAACAGGAAACTCACTCCCTAACTTGGCAGCCTGATTGCTTATCTTGTTTTTTTTGTTTGTTTGTTTGTTTGTTTTTCATATTTCATGGAAGTTCCTTCCTTGTAGTGAACAGAAACTTACCTCCTTGTAGCTCTTTTCTTTCTGGTTTTACCTCACGTAGAATGACCATATTATTATTGCCCAAACCTAGGTTCATGTTTAAGACTAAAAAGAGGGACTATGAATAATTACACCAGGACAATAGGGATAAATTTGAACTCTCTTGGCAAAACAAGACTTAAGACTACCTTTATCTTAGGTTTATCCTAGAGGCAGCTAGAACAATTCTAGTTCCCCTTCCTTAAGAGTCAATGATGTTTAATGGCACTTGAATTACCCCCAAGTCTTCTCTCCTCTAGAATAAATAAGGGAGCCTTGTTACTTTTGTGAAAAGGTAATTGGACTGAGAATGAAAATAGCTGTGACTTTGGGGGCTACATCAGGCAGGGCCAGTTGCCTTACAAAATCCGGTGTTGTGTCCTGATATCCCAGGAAAGAAAGCAGTTGTAACATCCTGATATGTGAAAGGTCTGTCAGGAGGACATGAGATCAGCCCCATGAATTGTGAAACATAAATTGTGGTTTTCTTTATTCTGCAGAACTATTTTAAAAATTGCAGATTTTTCCCGAGGCTGTAGAGCGTGACGGCAGTGAGTGCCAAATTTTGTCTGCATCCTGGGGCTGAGCTGGCTGCACCAGAATCTGGTGGGAGGTGTACTAAAAATCAGATTACTGGGCCTCACCTCAGACACTCCAGAGGGGCCTGTAACACTGGCATTCTGAAAAGCTCTGGAAGCAATTCTCATGATGAGCAAGTTAGAGACCTACCAGCATAAGGACCAAGAACACCAACTTTGTGCCATACATTCATTCACTCCACAAATAGATACGGGGCACCTGCTATTAGCCAGACACATTCCAGGCACAAGAAAACCAGCAGTAGACCAAAAAGAGGTATAAAATTCAAACAGATTTGTGGTCGAGGACTAGTCTGACATTACTAGCTATGTGACTCAATCTTTCAGTGCCTCAGTTTTTACCTCTATAATGAGGATGATATTGCCTACCTTGTAGGGTTGTTGTGATGTTTAAATAAGGTGAAGTATGTAAAATGCTTACCCCGGTGGCTGGTCCACAGTAAGCACTGGAGAAATGTTAGTTGCAGTGACCACAGTATATTGAAGATGACGATGGTGTCAAAGACAACAGCGATAAAACTAGGAAAGGGAAACAGAGAAAGCCTGAGTTTCGTCCCATGGAGATATGGAAAAACTAAATACCATCACATCTAAGTTTTCACAGCACCGTGTGGCCACTTTTTCACTATGACTTTTGGTGGCCTTTCTTCCCATCCCCTGGTCTCAAGTATAAAGATGAAGGACTTGTATTTGATGATACGTAGAAATTCCATGCAACATTAATATTCTGTAAACCCAGATTCACTTAAATGTGTCTCAGAAAACAGCATCCAGGCACTTGGCCATACTTCTGGCTTTCTTCTGGACCATTCTATCTGCTGGTGTTCCCCTGGACCTAAGGCCCCAGAGTTAAATGTGTCATTCCAGGCATGAGCTGAACTCAAAAGTACACAGTAAAAGAAATAATAAGGAAATAAAAATGGTAAGAGCTGAGCTCTCACTTGTATCATTCTAGTTCTTGTTCATGTGTAGGCTTCAGACCAGGCTCATGTCCCCAGGGACTGAGATCAGGCAGTGGCTCAGGAAGAAGATGGCCAGAGAGATAGGGCGATGTGCAACTTTGGACCCCCAGGGAGTGAGGCAGGGCCACAGAGGAGGCTGAGAAGCTGCCTATTTTTTGCAGGCAACAGCTTTCACTTCTCCAAGGAGGTCATCAGTGTTTGTAATGAGAACATTTTGGCTGAAGCCATGATTCATTGTCCAAAACTGGGCTGGGCCCCCAGCGCTGGGAAAATTTCACAGTTTTTCACATTATTCCCAACTCCTCTGTTTAAGGGTGTCACTCAGGGTTTATTACAGAAAGGGTCCAGAGGCCTCCATTCGTACTTGTCCTGGGGGCCAGAGGCTTGGGAAGAGTAGCAGTGGGGATGGGGCAGCCAGGAGCAGGGATAACGGGCAGGGCTGGGAGAAAGTAGCAGGAAAGCTCCTAGGAAGGATGGCTCAGCTCTCTGTTCCGTACAACCTTGGTTCAGAGTTGTGGAGAGACGCAAACACTGAAATGCAATAGTAAGACGACGTCGAAAGGAAGTGGCCCTTCCAAGAGGCTACTGGTCAACCATAGTACCACCAAGTACAGCTGTGTTGTCTGGACACTATTGTTGTGCTGTCAGAGTGGGAATGATAACTTCTGTAACAAAGGACAGCCCTTGCAATTCAAACATTCTTTACTTCTCTTATGGCAAAATATTTTTGAAAAGCATGACGTGCTCAACTTATTTTTGCAAGCTTAGGACAGACCTTTCTGCTTTCACCCGCCTGTTTCATGCCGAAGGATTTAAAATGACACATTTTCATCTCTTCCCTCATTTCAACGCAGGAAAAGAACCGTAACTGAACATAAGGAGAGCAGTGTTTACTGGCAGAGAGGTGGTGTAGAACGGCCAGTGAGGCCCAGCCTCTGTGCACAAGTCCCGGATCCCCACTGGCTGTCATGTTCCTTCACCTCTCTGTGCCTCAGTTTCCACACCAGTAAAGTAGGGATGACATCCACAGGGCTGTTGTGAGGATTAAATGAGTTAATAAGGGCAAAACACTTAGAAATATTTCTGGCACAGAGTAAGCACTCAATAAATGTTACCTAATATTATTCTAGATTCTTCCTTTGTACCAGAAATGTTCACATTGAGACTCTCATTTAATCATCAAAAAATTAGGAATTCTTCCTTGCTTTCAGACTGCACCGCTAATGATCAACATTTATGTGCCTTTACTAATGCGTGGTAAATAGAGGCACACAAATCAGGGGTTTTTTTCCTATTTTTTTTCCAGCTTTACTGAGATATTATTGATATATAACATTTAAGTATAAGTATGCAACATGTCAGGTTTGATTCCAAGTTCCTTGCCTTCCTGTGTCTGCTGCCATTCCATGGCAATTCTGCAATTAAAAACCATTTCCATAAAGTGTTAATTCAACTCAATTTATAGTTTTAAAATTTCAGTCTAACAATAGAGTGAACTCTCCCCTTTTTTTTCCTTTTTTTTTATTCTTTGGTCCAACTGAGTGTGTGCATATATGTGGGTATGTGTTGGGTTAAGAAAAGATGCTAAAATCTGACTCAAATGATGTTGAAGGTGAACCTGACTTCATCTTCATTCTGTGAGACTTAGTGGTGAGGGGCTATGGAGGAGGGACTTATGAGAAGAGGTGGTCCATGGTGGCCCCTGCCTGTAGAGGGCTCCTGATCTCCTGACAAGGCTCTCCAGAAGGCTGAGGCTGCTACAGTGGCTGTTGGAGCCTGTCCTTTAGTCCAGCTTCAAGGTGTCCTCCAGCCCTCTGTCCATATCTAGTGCCCATCTTGCCCACCAGACATCTGACCTTCTGAAAGGTACAGGATAGAGAAGGAATGAAGATGCGTTTGATGGAAAGGAGAAAAAGGAAGGAGCTTTGAGGGAGCTTTTCCTGATAGCCTGAGATTTTCCCTGGAAAAGGAAGCAAGAGCACTGTGTGAGTGAGGGCGGGAGTGGGGCCGGGAGTGAAGTGGGAGAGAGCTGACGAAACGAAAATGCCAGGAGACGTCGAGGGCCATTTACTAAGGAAGGAAGGAATGTTGGCTCATCCTTCAGACCCTCAATGTGTCTTTCTTAGAAAAGCAGCGTCTGCTCTTAAAACATCGGCTGAGGTCTCTAGAGTTCCTCCAAGGGCAGATGGTGAGTGCTTGCAGCTCTGTGCGGATTCATTCTGTCCCCCAGGAAACCCACGCTGAGCGTGGACCGTTTACCGGGGGCTCTGAGGACACAACAGTGGTGGAGGTAACATGTCCCTGTTACAGTCTGACAGGGAAGGCAATAAACAAAAAGCCCACCATGTCCATGAATAAGGAAACGAACAGAGTGTGAGGAGTCAGAATAACAGGGTGTACCTTGGGGGTGGGGTTCAGACAAGGCCTTACAGGAGAGCAGGACAAAGAAGCTCCAGGCAGAGGGAGCAGAGCATGCAGAGGGGCCTCGGGAGAAAGGAGCTGTCGGGGCGGTGAGCCTCGAGTCCAGCGAGCCAGGAGAGTGAAGACGGAGTGTTAGAAGGCTAGGCAGGTCAGGTGGGGCCTGGCATGATGTGGATCTTATTCTGAGGGTGTTTGGAAGTCAGCTTGGGCATCGGCACCTTGGTACCTTTGTTCCCAGCAACGTCCAAGGGGCACATTGTGAAAGCTTTCGCTTAATCTTTGCATTGACTAGACTGTCCCCAAGTTCTCACAATTAGACAGCATATTTGGGAGATGGCTGGGGTCAAGGGTCATGCTAAGCTCAGTTTTCTCTTAAGAGAGGCTCACTGCCTTGCCTGACATCAAAGCCACTGGGGAGCTTTATAAACACACAGTGGATACCAGGGCTCCACCTCAGACCTCCAGCATCGGAATCCCTGGCAGGGGTGGGGTGTGGGGTCAAGGCCCGGATGATTTTGCTGCCCGGTCAGAGTGGAACACCCCCGCCTTACAAAGTTCCAACTCACCACCTCAGCCTCATAAAACCCTGGTCCCACCAAAGACCACATCAAAGATGGGGCCTGAAAAGACTGCTTTTCCATCTGCTGCTAATGACTCAACCAAAGTGTTTCTCCTTTGCCCCATCTACCTGTGTCGGGCCTCTTAGGAAAGTAAACTTGTCCATTTGTCAATGTTTACTCTGTCTACTGTCCTCAACGAAGACAGGAAAACAGTTTTCACTCTCAAGCTAGTGTTTATACAAAGGATTTGTGGGCTGTCTCAGAGATAGGGAAAATCAATCACCACCCCCCCCCCCCAGTTAACCTGTGCCCCTAATGAGGTGGTGGCTTTTCTCCCACCATCCTATCCATCAGGGATGACAGTGCGTGACTTGTCAACCCCTAAGAATTCAGGTTGAAAAGGATTTCACCCAGAATCCTGGGGAGACAGATGCTCAAAGTGTAACCCAATCCGAGAGGGTGCAGCCTGCCCTGCTGATTTTGGAGGACAGCGCCAATGGGGCTCATCCGGAACCCATTCAGGAAGGGCTAGCAAATGCCGAGGCTCTCGTAAGAAGCCAGTATTCTTTGGCAGTCGGAAACCTTACCAGCCCATTCCATTTGCTCCAATCAGTAGGACACCCAGTGTTACTTCCAAGGCAGGGATCTGCTACTGTGGATTCAAAAGGAATTGCGATTCACATTGCTGGAACTGTGCATTGCTCAGAGGGCAGGCATTCCTGAGGGTGGCTGGGCTCACCCCCAGGGGAGAGCAGCATTTGCAGTTGCAACACCAGCCAGCTGCAGTCTGGCTTCAGGGGTCTCAGTCACAGCCATACGGTTTTGGACATCCAAGCCACCTGGGACAGACACATTGAAAAGCCATTTGCCGGGCTGGGGGCGGAAAAACAAATTTGATTACTGCTTTTGTTGTTCAGAAGAGCCCTTGAGTTTATGGGTCAATCCGAGGGGCAAGAAGCAGGCACATCTGAGAAAGAGCTTCAGGGGCCACGCCCGCTCCACCAAAAGTGCAGCCCAGATGTGCTGCTCCGGCTCCTACCGTGTGCCCAGCACTGAGCCGCACACCAGCAGCTGACCCAAGGCTGCAAAACACCAAGCAACTCACAGTCTGTTGGTTGCAGACTTTGGAGGGTTCAAAACTCCTCCTCAAAGGAAGCATGGAAAAATCTGGGTGAGGTTAGCTCTTGGTGGGGAAAGTATCTCCCCTGGACTCCAGGTTGCTCAAGCAGGGCACCCAGCAGAGTCCCTTGGTGTCCACAGGGAAGCCCAGGCCAGAGGTGGGAGGCTCATGCGTGGACCTGAGCCAGGGCACCCTTAGGTGGCATCTCTCCACGCTGAGGCCACAGCGGTCCTGGAACAAGATGGGTGAGGCCTGAAGAGTCTGAAGGGGCGCATGGTAGGCTATAGCGTGAATCTGAAATTCGATCAACCTTGACTTAATATTACAATTCCATTATTAAAAATAATGAAAGCAGTTGGATTTTGTATTTTTGACATTGCATTGCTGCCCCGGAAACTTCTCAGCACTGTCCACTCCAGCAGTCCCCATGGTGACTGTGAGACACGTCCACCTGCGGTAGCAGAGCACCAAGGCTCCTCCTGGTTAGCGGTGCCGGTGGGCACGCTGTGGGCACGGCTGTTGGTGCCACGTTAGGGGGCTGGTTGTTCCCCTCCGGCCCCAGAGGAACCAACCAAAGTGAGGCTGCTGCTGCCTCACAGCTACGATGGACTTTAGTAAAGTCTGTTCTTTTAACATTTTTGACCCACCAGAATAAAAGCATAGTTTGAGTAGCCCGCACACTCCTATTTTCTTCCTATTTTGTTTATCCTTCAAATCTAGGGTAAAGAAGAGTTATCATAGATATTGTTTCACATGATTTAGGGGCTTTTTCTCCTCTTTGAGGAAGCAGAACTGGCATTTTAATTTTTTAAATTCATCCTCACAAGAGATGAAGCAATGCAAACAAAACTTTTTCTCAGATGACTCCTAGCCTTAAATGGGAAATAAACATCAAGAAATTCAATCTAATGCTTAAAAGCTATTTAAGTTATGTTACAAATACTAGTATGCCAAATCTGTAAGAATTAGCATTCTAATCTAATCACCTCCATTATTCTGTCATGTATTATTTTTCAAACTTTATAAACATTTGTTGGCTCAAAAAGTCTATTAACTTGTTTTTCAAGTGATCTTGCTAACCCACTCCCTTTAATATATCTATATTAGCATCACACTGTCTCTACTATTTTTTGAAAGATCTGATAACTGTTCTATATTTTAAATTAATAGCTTTTATTGCCATCATTAGTTATTATAGCGTTTTGCAATAACAAGTATCCTCTTGGCTCCAGGAGACTAATAGAATTTCAATATGTCAAGCACATAAGAAGAATTTTCACTCCAGGATTTATCTGCCTTGTGTTCTTCTATTTGAAAATGTGTACTCAGGAATGAACAATAAATCAAGTGACATGACTTGATCGTGTGACTGACTATCCCATGGAGTAGACATGCTTTAACCTGCAGGGTCACAGGATCATAGATCACCTAGACACAGCCAGATGCCAAAGACCACGCAGAAGCAGGCGCTCAGCAGTCGGCGATCTTCCAAAGTTAAAGCCAGATAAGTGGAGGCTGAATGCAGGGGTGGGCTGAGGGAATAGCAGCACATGTGAAGTCGTACTGAAAGGATCTCTTTGCCCATCCATGCAAACTAAGTTGTGAGCCTGAAGACGGCCAGGCTGGTGTCTGATTCACTTTGGTACCTCTACCCCCTAGCACAGGGCCGGTCACACAGTTGGTGGAATCAAACTAACTGTGCCCTCCAGAGGCTTCTGAGAAGTTGGCTGTGTCTCTGGGCAGCACCAGCTTCACTTACCCTCCTAGACCTACATCCTCAGGCTCTGGCCTCCACCTCCAGGCCCAGCCTGTGTCTTCTGCTGGGCCCCGCTGGCCAAGCCATGCCATGGTCCTGTCTAACATGTGTAACCCTTGGGGCCCAAACCTCTGACCTGTCATGCTAGAGGCCCTCACTCAGCAGCTGTCCCTTTACAAGCCCAAAGGAGCCGGGGCCAGGGTGAGTGCCTCATCAAAAGTAGAAGTATCTTGTGCCATGAAATCAGAAAGAATGCGTCTTCCGAGTTCCCTGGAGAAACAGAACCAGGCTGAAGAGGGAAGGAAGAGATTATAAGAAATTGGCTCACATGGTTATGGAGGCTACGAAGTCCCAAGATGCGCAGTCACCAGGCTGAAGACCCCAGAGGGCTGATGGTATACTTTCAGTCCAAGTCCAAAAGCTTAAGAACCAGAAGAGCCGATGATGTAAATTTCAACCTGAGTCCAAGTCCAAAGGCAGCGGAAGAGTGACAGCTCAGCACAGAGATAGGCAGGCCGAGAGCACTCCCTTCTCAGCCTCTGCTCAACAGGTTGAGTGAAGCCCAACTCCACTGGGGAGGGCAAGCTGCTTGACTCCGTCTGCCTGTTCAAATGTTAATCTTACAGAAACACCATCAGAGATGCCCTGAATGATGTTTAACAAATAGCTGAGCACCCTATGGCTCAGTCAAACTGATATAATTAGCCATCACTGGAGTCCAGCTGCCTGTGTAGATCTTTGCTCCCAAGGAGGTTGGAAATCCAAAAAATCCCAGCAGCATGGGAAGAACATGAGTTTGCACACCAGTCCAAGACTGAGTCTGAACCCCACTCCACCACTCAAGAGCTGCACAGCCAAAAACAAATTCCTTAACGTCTCTGTGCCTCAGTTTCCTCGTCTGTTAAGTGGAGGTAATCCCACCCATCTCACAGGGCTACTTTAAGGAGTCACTAGCTCAGCATCTGGCACATGGAGAGGGTCTCAAGAAATGCCAGTTCCCCTCTTTATCCTACCCAGCACATCCTTGCACAGGCCTCCTCTTCAAACTTTTTGTCCGTGTTTGGTGAACTCTGTTGTTTACATTCAAATTCTGCATGTCCTCTAAAGTCCTCATTCTTCAGGAGGTCGTCCCAAGAGCTCCAGCCCTCCTCTTGTGAACATCTAAGCATCCCGGCAGTAACATAAAATTCAGTGCACACCTGTGTCTCAATGTCATTTTTATAGCCTCAGTCAGGTTGTAAGTTCTATGAAGGAGGCAGCTATATCCTAGACAAACTCTGTTCTCGCTCACTGACCCCAAAACATACCTGCAACACAGGACTGTTCGGACTGAAGTCTCTTAGTGAAGACTGAATTCAATCTAAATAGATAAGTGATCACTGGAAGAGAATGATTTCTTTTAATAAAAGAGAACTCCTTCATCTTTAGTCACAACATGCTCAGGGAATCCACACATCTCATGGATCTGAGAACCGTCATGAGGGACCGAGTGAGTCATCCATCACAGGGCTAAGGCATGTGGGCTGTCCAAAGGCCACACAGTGGCCAGCAGGAATCAGGGTGTCTTAAAAGCATCCTGAGAGTGTACTGGAAAATCTTGGAGACAAAAAGTTCTAGATATAAATCCCCATTGCCATTTTCTGTATAATTTTAGCAAGTGAGTTAAACTCTGTTCCTCATTGATAACACGGGGGTAATAATGCCACGTCACAGGGTTGTGTGAGGATGTAATGAAATAATATGCAAATGTAGTAGGAGCAGCAGAGCGGAGCAGACTCAGGAGTCAGGGTCAAATCTCAGCTCTTCTACTTGCCTGCTGTGTGTAGCTTACCTTCTTGTGACTCAGTTTCCTGATCTGTAAAATGGGGATTATAACAGTACCTACCTCTTGGGTTGTTGTAACACTGAATGAGATAATTTGTGTAAAGTGCTTAGAACAGAAGAGCACTGAACTGAGTGAAGCTCAGTAAATGTTTGCTGTTATCACAGAAAGGGCCTGCCTTGGTCCCTGGCATCAGTGAGTACTCAGTGAATAGAAGCCACAGGTAGTTAAATGGGTGGTCAGTTGAGGAGAAGAGGAAGCCCATTAAGAACCACAGCAGCAAGAGCTGTGTCCTGAGCAAAAGCTGAACTCTGTGACCAAGGAAATTTTGTGGAAGCCAAACTGACTTTTTGCCCAATTACCATTTTTGATAAGCATATATACATGTTCTACAATCAGCAAGGGAAACATAGTTGTACAAACATTGAACCCTGAAAGTAATAAAAAAAAGTTATGTCTGGTTCTGGTCACCCAAATAAATGACACTTAAGAGCATTTCCCTGTTAGCATGGATTTCTAGCAAAAACAGCTACGTTCCTGATTTTTACAATGCCAATAGCTGAAGATATGTCACAACCTTTCTGCATGTGATAATCACATAAGAATGCTGTTTTGTCCCCACCATGAACAGACTGACGTCCGCTTGGTAACCTTGATGATCTTGTGGTTTTGTTCTCTAAATAGCTTTGTGTTTTCTATTTGAAGAGCTGGTTCTACTGAAGTCTCACTCCCTTTACTTGTTGCAAGTCAACTTCCCTTCTTTCCTAAACTTTTGTCTCTGAGTCTCCCGTGGACAGTTACAAGGCCAATGGCAACGAGCTGATTGTTCAGTTCTTCCAGCTCCGAGGTTTGGGACCGTGATACTACCCATGGAGGAAGAATGTTATGAAAGAGTGGGCAGCTAGGTTGTGTTGAGGGGAGCAGAATGCGGAAAGGTAAAAAGATTCCAGCTTGATACATCTGCCCCTCGATGAACTGGATTAGCTTCTGCATCTGGTAAATAAGGTGGAAGAGTGTGTTAGTTCGGAAACAAGGAGCCATGATCACTTGGGCCTGGAGCTATACGAAAGCTGTGTTGATTAAGACTAGTTAAAGATGGCACTGGCCGAATTTCAAATCATGAAACATGATTTACTCATTTATAAATAAAGAAAAATATTTATAAATAAAGGTAGCTAGAGGAAATAGATTAATATTTATATTAATGAAAAGTCTTCTATAATATATTGTATACATGTATTATAACATTTATGTGTTATCATATTAATGTGGTCTAATATATATTCCCAGCACCTAGAACAGCTCCTAGCACACAGTAAGGGCTCTGCAAACATTTGCTGAATGAAGATAAGACCTAGAAAGAAAAAACACAGTAGGGAAGGAAGAGCAAACTGTCCTGACATTCATTTCAAAAGGCTGTTCTGAGGACAAAGTCGAAGGTGGGGCTGAAGGGGAAGAATGGGCAGGGAAGAAGCCTGGAGACCAGTTAAGAGGCTCCTGCAATGACCCAGAGGAAAAAAGATGATGGCTTGATGCTGTGTGGGTGGATATGGAGTTTAATGCCTTACCCATGCTGGTTGAACAGACATGAGAGTTAAAGCCATCTGAAAAATCCACTGTTTAAGGAGAGCTCTGCAGAGGAACTTCTGAAGATAAATCAACTTATTTTAAGAATAAAAAATAAACTCCTAATATTTGGTTATTTGAAAAGAATTTCCTGTGCACGTGCAAAATGCCCAGCTTTTATTCTCTATTAAGACTTGCAGGGTCTATTATTACAGCCTGGATGTTTAACTTACCATCAAAGAGAACAGGCTAAGATGGCCAGATCTCAAGTTCAAGAATGTTAAACACTATTCACAATATGCCCCAGACTTAAAATGCATTCTTTAATACCGAGTAGCATAGTTCACAAAGGACATACTCTTTCTTCCAGACATAGGGTGAGGCTGTGGGTGTCACTGCAGTAACATCCCAAAGATGATAGTCTGACACTTAAGAGGCAAAGAAACAGCATGGGATCTGAAGTGCACACCCTGACTTCTAAACCTAGTTGTGCCTTGGGTTAGCTGTGTGACCTTGGACAAGTTACTCAACTGCTCTGAGCCTGAATGTCTTCACCTCATTATCACTGATAACAGTGCCTGACACTCTGCATGCATATCAGATTACAGAACTTAATGATTTTTATTTCAGCAAGGGAGGCTGCTATTGAGTTGCCAACTGCCTGGATCTCTAACGGGGAAGATAGCGAGTCATTTTCCAGGAAATCGTTTTGTTCTTGGAAGAATGTTTCAAAGGGAGGCCTTTTGGTTATGTGGATGTAGGCTGAGAAGAGCCCCATTGCTCTGGAGGAAAGGCTGGATAGGACAGCTTCTTGGCCTAGAAAATGCCATTCCTCCCTAGGCTCTTCCAATTTTGCATAAGGGCAAAGGAGACCACTGGGAGGAGAAGATTGGAGGGGCTGACCCTTCCTCTTTGTAGGTTCCACTGCTAGAACCTCTCTGATGGATGGAGGCAACCTGACTGGGGCCAGCTGGCAGGAAAAGATCCTGCCAGGGGCCTGGGAAGGGAAAAGATACACATGTTTGTTATTATCATAGAGTAAACATCAATAATTACTAACATTTGAACTGCTTTACAGTTTACAAGGCATTGTCACATATATTAGTATCGTCTTCACAATACCGTGGTTTGACCTGATTTTTCAGCATGAGGAAGCCATGTTCCCCCACCACCAGCACCCCTATACTCCTGAAAAAGACTCCTCTGGGATTCTATCCAAGAAATGCCCTCATGGAAGTTTAGCATCTGTTAGTTCAGATACTTGAATACCAGTCTCTCCACCCACATCTTGCTCTTAAATCTCTTTTCTCACCCTTTTCATTACCAAACACTCATTCTGTCCCCCACCCCAGTTATAATTCTTCCTGAGTCCCATCAGTTCAATTTACGGCTCAATTTTTCCCTCACTTTTGATGTCCTGGTCCACTTCCTGGCTGCTATATTCATCTCTCCTCTTTAGCTTGATAATTGCATATTCCCACCCTTCTAGGTACCTCTCTGCCAACTCACCCTGAGACCTTCCCTTGGTACTTTGCCCCAGAAGCAGTTTCCAACACATTCGTGGACAGAACTCGGGCAGTTAACACCATCTGACCAGTGAGGAACCAACCAAACTGTGCCGCCCCGACGTGAAGCCTAGCTCTTAGAACTCTCCTGCTCCGCTTTTGCCACTCTGCCTCACACTGGGTCACCTTTCACATCTAAGCATTTTAGCGACATCCAGCCTTGCAGTGCGTTCGTTAAAACACAGGATATTTCATTTGGCAGAATAGGGTTTCATCGCATTCGTATCTCCTAGGGTGACACCCCACCCAACTGCATGATCATGGCCAGAGTGGTTCTTCTAGGGTGATCAGGAAGCAGCAGTAATAAGGCCATTCGTGCTCACCCGAATCCAAACTTAGACCAAGGAGACATGGCTGCAAAAAGGCCAGTGAGTAGCAAGAGCAAAAGAAATAGCCTCAGGGGGCCAGAATCTGCCAAACAGCTGACCAGTGAAATCTAAATTGGCAACAAGGCCCAGTCCCCATTTCAAAGGGGAAATTAAAACCAGGCTTTCTGGGAGGGCAGGCCCTCATCAGAAGGGAGGTGATGCCTGTATCCAAGGCAACATCCAAACACCAACTTTTCCTTTCTCCTCCTCTCCTCCCCAGTGGCCAACTTCCAAACAGTCCTCCTACACTCAAATATCTCAGAGAGAGGTGTCAAGAGAGGATGAAGACATCGCATTATTCCCTGAGAAAATCCAAAAGGCTTAGGATGCACCCACCAAAAAAAAGACAAAAAGATAAAGAAAAATCACTATAGTTGCTTATGTCAGCAGAGAGACTTACATAATAAATGTAGGAAGGCATTTAAGTCTTCCCAGACTGAGGTCATGAGGATCCTTCTAGAAGGATTAGAAATTCAAAACAAAGTTATGTAAAAACAGATAGTCAACAGTATTTTACATGGATGTAAAGTGTTTCTGAGTGCAGAGTGATTTTTCCATACATTACTATCTTGTGAGGTAGAGCTCACTGTCTCCATCGGCAGGGGAAGGAAATAAGGCCCAGGCGGTTTGAGTAACTTGTCCAAGATCTGGAGAATGGAGCCTCCAACAGGGTCAGTCCTCAGCAAATGCTTCTGAAGTGAAAGAACGCAGCATATCAAAACTGATCGTGGATTGAAAGTTTTCAACACAAGTTTAGTTTCTTGCTGTCCTGCTCCATCCAAGAGGTACTAAATTCCTGTATGAGCCTCACTCTTTCATTCATCAATTTTTGGAAACCTCAGGAAGGCAGCATCATGTGCCAGGACCTGTGTGAAGTGCTAAACCCTGCAGTGAGGGAGGCCTGGGCCCTCACGGAGCTCACACCCACACGGTGGGGGTAAGGGGAGGGGTAGACAGCAAGAAGAAAGAGGTCAGTGAGAGAATTTCAGATTGTGGTAAATGCTCTGAAGAGAACAAACAGGGAGTAACTAAGGAAAGGTGTATGTGGGGGCTTTTTAGGGGGTGGTCGCTGAAGAGCTGCTCTTGAACGTGATGACTGTACACACTTACACATACACACGTATATACGTATACACATACATATACATATACATATACACATGCATATACACACACATATACACACATATATACATACACACATACATATATACATATACACATACATATACATGTATACACATACACATGCATATACATATACACACATATATACACATACACATGCGTACACACATATACATATATACATACATATGCATATACATATACACACATGTGCTCATACATATACACACACATGCACACACATGCATATACACATGCATAAACACATATATACATGTACATATACATATACACATACACATACCACACATATACACATACACATACATATACACATGCATACAGTGCTGATCTGTTTCCCAACAGTTCTGATCTCTGTCAGCTTCAATTTAAGGACACGTCCAGAGAACTCAGATTGCTGTTAAATACTCAGTGGAAAATTTTCAAGATACGGGGTTTTATTTGGGGGGGGAGTAATTAGATTTATTTATTTATTTTAATGGAGGTACCAGGGATTGAATGCAGGACCTCATGCATGCTAAGCACATGCTTTCCCACTGAGCTATACCCTCGTCCCCGGATGGAAATTTTTAGTAAGTACTGTGTGCTTCATTTTTTCTTAAGCACTTGAGTGAGGGCCAGAGAACTATCAGCTCATACTTAGTGGTCCCACCAAATGACGACTCAGTTATTTCCTTCTATCTATCAATTGTCATTTCTTAGTGGAGCCACACTCCTATTTCTAATCAGTTCTGAGCTATGAACTGGAAGGAACTTATTGCTGACACAGTAAAGTCAATAGTCTTCAGTAAAATTGTTTTCAGTTATTCCTGAGAAGGAGAAGGAGGACAGGCAGGGGGAGCGGCAGTAGTAAGTCCTCTTTGCTGAGCCAATTACTTAAGAGCACACAACTAGTTAATAACAGAACCAAGAAGAGGACGCAGCACCCAACCAAGGTCAGGACTCTTTCTAATCTGGGCCACAGGAATCTGTGGAGCCTCAGTGCTCTCATCCATAAAAAGAGGAATAACCCTCAATGATCTGAGGTTCTTTCTGGCTTTAAAACCCTATGATGGAGGGCTTTCAGGTCCAGCCAAGATGGAGTAACAGGAACTGGATTCTCCCTCCAGGAGAGACAACCAAAATCACCTGACAAAATGTATGAAACGCTGCTTTTCAAGACGACAGGCGATAAAAAGGAGTCATAGACTTGAGGAGGTTTAGCAGACATGACAACTAAATGCAACACGGGATCCTGGATGCGATCCTGAAAGAGAAAAAGGGAACTCTAGGGAAGTTGGTCAAATGTGACTTAGATCTGTGTTTTAATCAGCAGTTTTGTTTCAGTGCTGATGGCTCAGTTTTGATCACTGTGCTGTGGATTTATGCTCTGTTAGCCGTGGGAGACACTGAGTGAAGGGTAGGCAGGAGCTGCACTCCTTTCGCAGCTTTTGTGTAAATCAAAAATGAGTGCTACCTAAAACCATTTTTTTTAAAGCTGTATTATTCATTAGGTAATCAGATGGCCAGCCACCTCAACCATCTGGAACAGAACCGGAGTCCTAAAATGAAGTGGAAGAGCTTCCAAACAGAAGAAAATTAGTCATCACCAACAGACATACCTACAGACCAGGTTGTTTGGGGACCTAAACTACGTCTCAGGTGTCACAAGTCGAAGGTGGCCCAAGGTAGGTTCTCAGCAGCAGGTGGGCCATCTTCCCTTAATCAGGCAGCCCTCATCCAAATGGCACTAAGGTTACAGTGCTTCAGGAAGTAAAGCTTAGGTTTTTTTCAAGTCTTCTCCCTCATTCACTCTTTCAACAAGTATTTATCAGCAACTTACCAACAACTACACTCCACTCAGCCACCTTTTGTGATTTCGCAAGAAATTTTCATTCTTGTTCTTCTTCTAAACCAAGACTCAGCAAACTCATCTGTAAAGGATCACAGAGTAAATATTTTAGATCTTACAAGCCATACAGTCTCTGTCTTAACCGCTCCACTCTGCCTTTGTAGCATAAAAGCAGCCCTAGGAAACACGTAAATGATTGGGAAGAGCTGTGTTCCATCCAATAAAACTTAATTTATGGGGGAGAAAAAAAACAGTGGACCAAAGTTGGCCATGGATTGTAGTTTGCCAACTTCTGTCCTAAAAATTCAGGAAATACATGAATATTCCCACCAGCCTAATGTGGAGGAGATCATCTCAGTCTCATCCAAAACTCCAAAATGAACTTCACCAAAATAAAATAAAACTCCAAAATAATTTAGTTTCTAAACTAGGTCATGTATAATGGACATGTGCTTCAGAATTTCACATTTTTTCCAGTTGAACATTTGCCTTTAGAAGTTTCTTTTTACATGTCAGAATATTTAAGATGACTTAAGCTGTCAAGCAAAGGCATGCAGGCAACCCGAAGTCAGCCTCTAAAGGCCACCCTGACCCTTGACCCTTTTTTGGGTTGCAATTCGGCATCTGTGACTGGTCTTTGTTCTTGGATATTATGCTTTAAATGCAGTTCAGTAAAGCCACAATTACAGATTCCAAATGAGCATTCTCATCATTGCTTTTGAAAGGGGTTGTTTTAGAGAGCGTGGAATGGTTCTGGGAATGAACAGAGACAGCAACAAATAGCAATCTGGTGTCTACTGGTGTCTAGTTGCCTTTGCTCTGGGGAAGAGAGGCATTTCTGAAATCTGCCTGGATGACACAACTTGGCCCGAGTTACCTGCCCAGAAAGAGTCTGAAATGGTCCCGCCTCAGGAAACAGTGGGGCCACTGTCCTGCTGCCCAAGTCACGATGCTCAAGGTGGAGGCTTGACTCTGCTGCCACCACTGCCACATAGCAACCACTTCTCTGAACCTCCGCTTCCCTCAAGCAAGTAATTTATAGTGATATTAAATTTTTACATCATGCTGGATGCCATACATTTAATAGGAGAAGCAACTTTCACAACAGTGAGGGAAAGTAATGCCATTTTTTAAAATATCTACTCCCATGGTGTATTCTAAATGTTAAGACCTCATCCCATTTGCAGATTTACAACTAAAACCAATCTGTGAAGGAATGGGAAGCTTTATTCCAGGCTAAAAATACAACATGAAACAAAATCCATTTTATAGTATTTAAAAACAAAGAATTCCTACCCGTGCATTGAATATTAAATTTAGATGTGGACATTACACACAAAGAAGGCTTTTAACCAGTATTTCCTAATGTAAGCTGCTTTGTCAGATTGGAGTTATTCCATGGAATATCAGTTAGGGATGTGTTTGGCTGCATTTCACAAAAAGCCAACCAGCAGTAGCTTCAATAGGTTTTGTTTTTATTTCATTTGACGAGAGTTGCAACATGGCAGACAACCCAGGTAAATGTGCCTCAGTTTAGTGATAACATTATAGGCCCAGGATCCTTCTGTCTTTGCTCTTAGTCAAACTTAGTCTGTTGACTTCTCACCTCAAGGTGACAATTAAGCTGTTATAGCTCCAGACATCACATTCGTACTCCAAGCAGGAAGAAGAAGAAGAAGAGTGGGGATGCTAAGGAAGATTTCCTGAAGTGGATTCCTCTTTTTATCAGTGAAGAACAAACTATCTTGGAGGCCCCTCAACACCCCTAAAACCCCCATAGAGACTTCCCTTTGCATTGGACATTTATGAGTCATATGACTCTTCTTAGCAGTAAAGAAACTGCAATAGTGAGAATGTTGCCTTTCTAACCACTAAAATAGAAGATGGCAAGGAAGAAGCAGGTAGATGGGTGTCAGATTGGCCAATCCAGTTTGTCTACTACATTATAGGTATTCTTACATTTCTATTTTTTGTGTTTTCCTCTTTGCCAATAATACAAATATTTATTTTATTATTTAAAAAGAGTAATTTTTAAAAGTTATTCTTGTGATAACTGGATGGTTATTGAAGTCATTGATTCAACCCAAGAAAACTGTTGGTGTTTAAATAAATGCCCTTAATATATAATCGCCCTTCCAATATACGCTCTACAGGAGAAGCTGGCAAACCACGGCCACAGGACTAATCAGCGCGCCAGCCCACAAATAAGAATGAAGCTTTGTTGGAACACAGATGCACTCATTCGTCTACTGTTGTCTAGGGCTGCTTTTGTTGAGTAGTTGTGGCAAAGACCAGGTGTCCTCCACGCCCCAAATATTTACTGTCTGTCATTCTACAGAAAAATTTGCCAACCCCTGACTGATAAGATATACCCTAGAAGAAGCTAGTTCATCTGCAGAATCTCAGGCTCCCCCAAGGGTCTTCCGGGCTAATTGAAATATTTTTAATGAAAACAATATCCCCGATGGACCTAGTGACGCCAGCTTTGCCAGCTGCAGAGAATGATCTGGCCCTGGGGTCTTCTGCGCTGGGCCGTAGACTTGCCTTTGTTTTAAATGAGCTTCTTCTAGTTTCCCATTAACATTAAGATAGTATATGTAAATCAAGGACTTGGAGGAAAGGGTCATTTAGCAAAATACTGGTCCTTTTTGCTTTTGATTTTTCAAAACACCAAGCAATGAACCCACTGGCTCAGAGATCACCATCATAGTTGAACCAATAATAAATAGTCTTGCTTTTTACGGACTTTGCCAACAAAAGCTTTTTAAGAAAAATAAATAAATCTCATCTAAATCGGGGCAGATAGGGCATGTCCCGTAAAGTGACGGAGGCTTCGTTGCGAACTGATTGCATCTCCCTCCATCTCCTTTAAGAACAGGACCCATCCACCCCTCTTGCTGAGCTGTAATTCACCCCGACAGCCTCTGGGGCTTCATTAATGGCCACCCTCGCCTCACAGAACAGTTAATCTCTCCTATATTAACTGTGGCTGATCTCAAGTTCTGTCTTTGGATGAAAATTCGACAAACTTGGATAAGAATCTCCAGAACGCTGGGCTGCCTTTCCCGCCGCCCAAGGTGAAGCCCAGGAGAGACCCAGACGCCCTGCGGCCTTTTCCAGTCCTTCCTCCTGCCCTAGTTCTGAGCTGCTGACCGCACGGTGTGCTTTGCAGAGGGTCAGCAGTTGTGGCCGGCTTGGCCTGCGGTGCTGCTAATTATATAAGCTATACTTACCTAGAAAGTATGGGTGGTTTTTTATGAATCTAGCTACTATGATTACAAATTTAATTCCTAAAAGTAACCCAAAATGTGGGTTCCTCTCTTTTTTTTTTTAACCCTAGCCCCTGCACTTCCCCCAAAGCAATGCAAATGAATACAAAACGACAACAAAAAGACATTTGTCTGGAAGAAGAAAGCAAATCTTTTTTATTTTTTGCTCGCCTGCTTTGTGCTTTACATACAATAGCTCTTGTCGCCGTCTGCCCAACTGCCCTGTGAGGCTGTGCCTTACTTGGCTGATGAGGAAACTGAGAAGTCAAGGGACTTGTCCAAGGTTCCAGCGGTGAATGAATGAGCCTGCCTACTCCAAAAGCCATGTTGTGATCATTAGATGACAAACACAGGCTCAGCCCATGAACCATCAATCTTTTGGGCCTGGGCCTTTTAGCCAGCCTGCTGTGCCCGTGCTCAGGGCCCAGAAAGGCAGTCATCCTGAATTCATATAAAGGTGCCAAGAGTCCAAGAGTGCATAGGTCTAAGGGCCTGAAGCTGGAGCAGATCAGGAATCCCTTCAGAGAATTCAGGACCCGGGTCTCACCACCTCCAAAAGCCATGCTTTGTACCTCAATCCTGCCTTCCTGATCAGCACCGATACATACAATTCTTTTCTCCCCAACAATTCCGTAGTCACTTACAAGGCTATTAACTTTATTGATCAAGGAGTAACTCAACTTGGCCCTCAGCACCTGGAGCAGACACATTCAGTGCTACACCCAGAGACTTTCAGAGCTGTTTCATACTGATTTTGTACATTTGTCCCCAGCTTCTGTGTACTTTACTTCTAACTGCTTTTATCTACAGCTGCTTCAGGGAAATATACCCTTGAACCGCTCAGCCGATGTGCCTTATGTGTAGAGAGCTAGAAGTTCCCAGGAGCCTACATCCTCTCCAGGCAGCCTATAGCCAATGGCTGGCTGATCAGGAGTAGGGCAGCCCTTGCCTTGAGGTGGGGCAAACTCTCAAGATGTAACTTATCTGCAAGATCAGGCTGAGACAAGAACTTTGCCTGAAATTGTCCCTTTGATCAATTGCTTTCTCTTCTCTGACCTATGTTCCTCATTCCTTTTCCAGCTTCTCCTGGTAGCACATTCTTAAAAAAAATTACTTGTGCACAAATTGTCTTGCTCCTGGGTCTGCTTCTGGGAAACCCGTCCTGAAACAACAGCAGGTTGAAATTACTTCATACAGTTTTGCATCTTTCAGCAGCATAGCCCTCTGGCCCTCATCATTCTCATCCTGGCCCTCCTCTTCCGTTCTTAACTTGCCCCAGCCCCACCTCTGTTCTCTTATGATTCTCTATCTTTGAGCTATCTTTTCTGCGTGGTTAGAAAAAGCTTAACAGTCACACAGGAAAGAATCAAAAAAGTCAGAATCCAAACCAGGTCAGTCTGATTTCAGGTTCACACTGTTAACCCTGGGATGCCTACCCCGTAAGCTTTGTCTCTGTAGCTGATCTCTGGGATCCTGATTCTAGAATACCTTCCAAAGACTCCAATTTGAACTCACTCCATGGAACTTTTTCAGTTCAAATTCCTTTAAGTTTTTCTATCTGACTATTTAGTTAGAAGCTCACCATTTAATGTCTAGCCCATTCAATGTCCCAAAATAAAAGACATGATGCCTTTGAGCTTTATTCGTTCATTCATAGTCTAGAAAATATTTCTTGAATGCATTCTCTAGACTGGGCTCTATTTGAAACACTGGAGACACATGATTATTGAATTGGAGGAAAAAGGGAGAGACATTAAAGGCTCTTAGTCTTCTTCCTGGTTTGAATTTTCTTTCATACCTCTCCCTAAACTCCACCAAAAGTTAAAAACAGTATAGCATAATAACAATGGGCTTTGGAAGGGAAGAAATAAAAAGAACCTGAGTTTTTAAATACTCCAAGCAAAAATACTAACTCTATGAAATTACATAGATTCATGTAAGGTGACTCTTAAACAGTGGTTCTCAACCTGGATACTACATCAAGGAGACATTTAGCAATGTCTGGAGATTTTTTTTTTTTTTTTTTTTTTTGGTGTCACAACTGGGGGATGGGGTTCTACTCTAGCAGGTAGAGGCCAGAGATGTAGCTAAGCATCCTGCAATGCACAGGACAGCCTCCCACTGGGGGAAAAAAGCAACTGTTTAATCCCAAAACATTAATAGTGCTGAGGTTGAGAAACACCACTTTATAATATAGTTTCAAACTCACAATGTGGACGTAGAAATAAGTGAACAACTAGCTCCCATGTAGGTGCAGTCCCCCTTTTCCCCCCTTCCCTCCCCGGTGGCATGGAATAGAACATACTCTCCGATTTGGGATTGTGCTGGGAAACAGGAGCCCTGGCCTGACTCTCCAGCTCCCCGCACCCCACCCCGTCCCAAGAGAATTGCTTACATTCACATGGCAACTTTCCTCACTTCAAAGGAGATATTCTGTTCTCTTTGCAGTGACAGAGACAAAATAGGTGCTTATCATCCTAGCATCTGCTGGGAGGTGAAGGCCTTTTTTCCTGATTTTCCAAAGATGGAAGCCACAAAAAGATCAGATAGCAAGCATAATGGCAACCAGATTTCATCCTGTGCTTTACTGTAAAAACCAGGCTGCGGGCAGTTGCCTACATGAAAAGCATCAGCAGGTCTAAGCCCAGGTAGGCTGGACTCAGGGCCTCTGGGACTCCAGATTTCCACTTTACCCTTTCCTGAAGCTACAGCATTCTTAGTGAATTTCACTTCCTTTTCCATCGTTAATTAGAATTTGCCCAGACCAGGAAGCTATGGGCATAGACTCAGCCACTCTCACTCCTCCGCTGTCCCACATGGTAGTCCCTAGCCACAAATGGCTACTTAAATCTGAGTTAATGAAAATGTTTTGAAAATTAAAAATTCAGTCCCTTAATCACACTAGCCATATTTCAAGTGCTCAGTGGCCCCCGTAGCTAGTGGCTACCATATCGGGCAGTGCAAACGTAGAATAGTCCCATCATGCCAGAAGGGTGGGCGGCACTGTGCAAGCAATACTGGGCAAAACACTTAATTTCGTTGAGCCTACGTTTATTCGGTGGTAAAAGGGAGACCATGTTTCTTGACTTGTCCTTTTTCCAGAACTATTAAGAAGGTGAACTATTAGACTATGTGTGCTCTGTAAAATATAAAACAGTAAGCAAATGTAAGGATTGTGATGAGAGCCCAAATCACCTCCTTTAGCAAAGATGGTCAGACTTGTTTTATTGCCAAAAAACCATAATGCTTCTGTCCAAATTTTTATTTTTTTTTTAATTTTATAGAGCTTTCCTTTTTTTTTTTTTTAGAATATTTATTTATTTATTTATTTATTTATTTATTTATTTATTTATTTATTTATTTATTTTGGTACAGTTTATTTTATTTATTTATTTTGGGGGGGGAGGTAATTAGGTTTATTTGTTTGTTTGTTAATGGAGGTACTGGGGATTGAACCCAGGCCCTCATGCCTGCTGAGCACGCGCCCTCCCACTGAGCTACACCCTCCCACCTGGACTGGAAAATTATTGTTCAGGGTGAATACCTCTAAGTTGAGGAAGTTTTGTGTGGCTCTGCGCCCCTCCTTCGTACCTAAAGTCTCTGCTGTGTACATAGTAAATCCACTAGTCTATTCAAAGAGCTTTGAAGTGGAGAATTTTCCATTTGCTTACTGAGGAAGTTTCCACTGTTGTTTTGCATTTGCTTCTAAAAAGTCAGCCCAGCTCCTCCGTTCCTGATGGGGCATTTGAGCAAGTTCAATCTCTGGGCTTGAGGGAGTCTTTGAATTTTTCTTATTTAGTATCAGCAAAGCCTTCCAAATCAAAGAGAAGGAGTAACTCCCGTTAAGCCCTGAGCAGCCTTCGGTGTTTGCTCTGCTGTCAGCTTGAACACAATCCACTGAAAGAGCATGTCTCTGTTTTCACTTAGGCTTGTCCTGCTCTGTTATAAGCTGTAGCTCGATGAAAGCATTATAGGACAACAAAGAGCATGCATGTCAAGTAATTGGCTAAATTACCTCTGTGAGCCCTCAAAGTATGCCAGCAGGGCAGCTCAGGCAACCTAAAGGTGCCACTGGAGCCTGGAAGGTTGAGCCATTCCCAGGCGTCTCAGAGGCCCTTGCATCTTTCTAATGGTAATAATGAGCCTTGGCATCTGCATGCTCTTCAGAGTGAAGATGCTTTATCAACATCCACTGTTGAGCCACACCATTAATTACTCCTCATGTAAGGATACACTGTAGACCAGAAATGGAGTCCTGGGACCAGGCAGGGCAAGAGGAAAACATTAAGTGTTGCCTCGTTGCTCTGTCTGTGTATCAAGATTATTACAGTGAACAAAGCAGACACAAATTCTGCCTTCATGGAGCCCACATTTTAGTGGGGAGGGGAAATAGGGGAGGGAGAAAAGTAATAACAAATGAACAAAAAATATGAAATGAGAAAAATATAATGGGATAAAAATATTAGAGTAAAAGGAGTTGTTGAAATTTCACACAGAATGGTCAGGAAAGGCCTCACAAAGTGACATTTCAGTAGGACCCTGCAGGAAATGAGCATGCAAGCCCTGGGGATTTCCTCAAGCAGAGGAAGCTGGCAAGTGCAAAGGCCCTGGGGCAGAAGCATGCCTGGCCTCTGTGAGAAAGAGTAGCAGATTACAGTAGCTGAGGCAGAGTGAATCAGGGGGAGAGGGAATAGTTGGGGATGAGGTCACAGAGGCGACCTGCAGCCAGATCATGTAGGGCCTCCTTCGGCGCTCTGCTCTGTAAGACCAGGGAACTCTTTGGAGAGTTTTGAGCAGAGGAGCAAAATGATCCTACTTAAGTTATTAAAGAATATTTCTGGATAGTCTGTTGAGGGTAAAGCAATGCAAAGATGAAAGCCGCTTATATTCAACCAGCCTCACAGGGTTTTCCCCTTATTTTCCATCAGCAGTTCCCCACCCTTGTCTCTCAGACCTGTAGATGTTCACACCAAACCCATGCTGTCTCCCCAAGAGACAGCTCATGCACAGCAATGACTTGTACCATTGGATTCATTCTGTCCACCCGAGTCCACTCACAGCCTCATAAGATCAAAGCTCATCATTGTTGGAAGGAACTTGGACAATTGCTTGGCTCAGCTGTTCCTTTTTAAAGTTATGAAATGGATCATACATACAGAACAGTGTAAATGATAACAATAAAGGAAGTGGTCACATGCTACTTTCTAATTACTAACAAGAGCATTCTTTGTCCTTGCATGCCCACTGTCCCTTCCCAGTCACATGCCTCTCCCTTCACCCCTGTCTAGATGTAACTCCTATCTTCTGTTTTCATCATTCCCCATGGCGTTTTTTGTTTGGGTTTTGGTTTTGGTGCAACTGTCACCTATGCATGGAGATCCAAATAACATGTCTAGTTTTGGAAAATGGGTACAGCCGAAACCTGCATGTGTCACTAAGAGATAGACACCCACAGGGGAAGACAGGCTGACCCGAGTCTCTAGGTCACGGCCTGGCTCCAGCTTCCCCGAGGTTTTACAGAGCCCCTTTGGGGAAGCCACAAGGCAAGGTCACATGTGAGTCCTAAAAACATAGAGCTCACTGAGAACACTACAGCCTGTCTGGCAAAACAAGTGTGGGCTGAGAACTAGACATGAGGAAGGAGTACTGTCAGAGAGGGGGTTGCTCTGAACTGCACGGCCCACGTCCAGCGCAAAAGACCAGGTCAAAGCAGAGGATTTCTATGGATGAAATGAGTGTCCTCAGCTTATCCAAGCGGCAGAGCATGGAGCAGAGAGCAAGGAGTTGCTCAACGTATGGTCAAGAGAAGCCAGGTCAAGTTCAGAGTCCAGCCCACACTCTCCCAGGTGTTCCATCCTCGGGTTAGCTGGGCACTTGGTGTTGGCAGAGTCAGTGGGTCTGTGTCTGCTCAGAGCTGGGAGGGTACCCATCATGTGTAGACAGAGCTGCCATCCTGGGACAGACCTGCACCGTCCGTCTGGAAACACCCCGTCACCTCTCTCCTCTCCTGGCTCTGCGATGTGCTGTATGCACGTCTTCTTCATTCTTGACTTATTGTTTCATTTTGTTGAAGTACATCCTCTAGTGGATTTTCGAGACCATTTTGAGACTTTAAATACCTGAAAATATTGCTTTTCTGCCCTCAATAATAATTAATGATTTGGCTAGGTATGTAATTGTTAGTTGGATGTTATTTATCTTCAGAATTTGGGGAGGTGCTACAGTTGAAGAATCTGAAGCTATTTTGATGGCTGAATCTTTATATATAATCTGTTTTTTCTCTCCAGAAGCTCAGAGAGTCTTTTTGTCTCCACTAATCAGAAATTTCATGAGAAGCTTTTATGTGGATCTTTTTTTTCCATCCCTGTGCACTAGGTGACACTTTTGATTGGTCAATCCATGTCCTTCAATGCTGGGAAATTTTCTTAAATTATTTCCTAGATTGTTTTTACCCTTCCTCTGGGCTTTATTCAGATCTCTTTTTCTGGAATTCCTTTTGGACCAGTCCTCTAATATTGTTATAATTTCTTTTCTATTTTTATTTCTTTGTCTTTTTGCTCAATGTTTTGTCATATTTCTTCAAATTTATCTTCCAATCCTCCTGAAATTTTTATTTCTGTCCTCATGTTTTTAATTACCAAAAACTCATTGTCTTCTCTTTACTTTAGAGCATCTTTTTCTCATTTCATTCATGGACTATCTTGTCTCTCTTAAGAACATTAATGAAAGATATTTTCGCATTTCATTTCCCTCATGTCCATTGCATTTCCTGTTTATTTGTTGTGGTCTCTGTATTTCATGTTTGAGGCTTTTCCAATGTCTGGCAACCTTTGCTGCTTGTTTTGAATAAAAGAGAGGAACCAAAAAATCTGATCAGAAGCTCCCAGCCAAGTAATGGAGCCTGTCAGCATTGACTTTATCAGACCATGTGTTAGGAAACTCCCTTTGTCAGTATCTTTTAGTCTTTCTTCTTGGCTGGAGGTTAGAGCCCCAGAGAAGACTCTACCCATCTCTGGCTTGGAGGGGAAGGATCTTGACAGCATTCTATGGTCAAATTGGGCAAGAAGGTTGGAGCTCTCTGCACATAGCATGCATTGTGCAAGCAGTCACTGAAGTCCCTTCTCTTTGATACAGTGTCTGCTTTATGCCTGGTGTCCCCTGCTCCAGTGACCTCCATTTTTGCCCCTCCATAAAATATGCCTTCTGACTTACCAGTTGTTTAACTATTTAAGGCAACAGTCCTAGGTGCGGTAACAAATTCCCAAATCTCAGTGGCTTAACAAAATTAATTTACTCCTTATTCCTGCACAGTCTGATGTTAATGATGCTACTTGGCAGAGAGCTTTCCATTCAGGGATGCAGTTTCCTTTCTTCTTGGGGCTTCCCCAGGTCTCAGAGATTGCTCCATTTAGCTTCTGTATGCAGAAAAAGAGATTATGCATGTAAGCTTGTTATGGACCAAACCTGAAAGGGGTGCGTATCACTGTGCCTGCATTGCACTGTGGACTCGTCTCACCGCCATACCTAACTGCAAAGGAGGCTGGGGAATGTATCGAACTATGTGCCCAGGAGGAAAAGGAAATGGGCTTTGGTGAACGCATGGCAATCACTACTCTAACGACCCTCACGTGTTGCTTAACCTCCATGAGTCTCCATGTTTTTTAACCAATAAAATGGTAACATTGGAACAATACCGCCTGCCTTACAGTGTTGTTGTGAAGATCACTTTTGTGAAATGCTTGGTCTTTAGCTAGGCACACAGTAAACCCCCAGGGAATGATGGTGGTTGTTGTTGTTGTTGTATGTTTTTATTATCTTTTCATTGTTCATTTCATCAACAATGGAGATCTATGAAAATTCAAATCTTTCATCTTTTAAAGAAATTTAGAAAGCAGATGACAGTGTACAGAAGAACAATAAGGAACAGAAAGGAGGAGACTTGCATACTGAATGTCACATCCATTTCACTTACATGTCAAATATTTTCTGATCATCTACTATGTACATTGCATCAGAGACCCAGAGATACCGAGTTAAACAAGATAAGATCCCTGCCCTGTGGTTACTGCAGTCTGACTGAGAATCAAGAAGCTAACCTTTGTCACTCTTTTGGAAACCTTGGGCTGTTTTTCAAAGATAAGTTGGGAGATACCCCAGAGGATAAAATAATCTGAAATAATTTTCCATGTTAGTGGTCAAAACTTGGATTAGTCAAGGTTATCAGTCCCTTCCATGTGACTAAACTCAGTGGTAAATTCTCCGTCTTTATCTTACACAACTTGCATCTGATATGACTTCATCCTTGAAATGGTATCTTCACGTGGCTGTTTTGCTTTCACTTCACTGGCTGCTCCTTCCTAGTCTCTTGCGTGGGCCCCTCTTCATTCCCTAGGGCTCAGTCATTGTACCTCTTCCCTTCTCTATGCACACCTCTCCCTTAGTGATCTCATACAGGTGAGAGCTCATATAGCTTTCAGGACCGTCTAGAAACTGAAGGCTCCCCAAACTATGTATTGTGCTCAGGCCTCTCCTGCACTCCAGACTCACACATCCAATTGCCTACTCACCTTCTGTAACTGAATGCCCATTAGCTGAACTTCTGGTCTTCTCCCCAGTCCCCATTCCCAAACCTCCTCTTGCCACGGCTCTCCCCATATCTCACTGGCAACATCCTTCCCGTGTTTAGACCACAGACCTAGGAATCATCCTTGATTCCTCTCTCTCATACCTCATTCAACCCATCAGTAAATCCTGATCACTCCACCTTCAGTAGACATCCATAACCCAAATACTTCTTACCATATCTACTACCACTGCCCCAGTCCCAACCACCATCATCTCTCAGCTGGATTATTTCATGAGCCTCCTAATTGCTTTTTACCATAGCACTTATCACCATGTGTCATAATTATCGCCTGTCTCTGCCACAATAATGTAATGTGCAAGGATTTTTGTCTGTTGTGTTCACTGTTGTGTCCCTGGCAGCTAGAACATTGTCTGGCACTTAGTGCCTATTCAATATTTTTGGTCAATGAAGAAATAAACGTGGATACTATTTTCAAGATACCTGCTGCAGTTTAGAATAGCCCTTTCCACGTGGAAAGAGACGGAGGAACAGGCTTAATCTGACGTGAGTGCTTCTGCATGCAACGTTTATTTCTTTTAGCGTGTGATCATTTTTGCTGGAGCAGGAGCTGGGCCTGGCCCCCGGCAAAAAGATGAGATCTCAGGGGAAGAGCACAGGTTGCCTTCTCTGGGCCCAGTAGAGATGGTATAGCCTGGTGGTTTTAGAAAAGCGCGAGTCAGTATAGTGCCACCTCCTCCTCTGTCACTCCCCATGGGCAAGGTTAGCCGCCATCTCCTTTAGGAATCTCTGGCAGTTCATTCATTGAACTTAGAAGATTCTGTGCTTCTTGCAGTAGACGCTGCTGCTATTACTTTGCTTTCTATTCCCAGCACCCTAGCTAGAATGACTAATTCATCCTGGTTTTCCCGGGACTCTCCTGGTTTTAAAACTGAGAGGCTTGCATCCAGGGAACCCTCTCAGCCCTGGATGTACCAAGAGGGTTGGTCACTGTATACTTAGCCCAGCACCTGCCACCTGGTAGGCCGTAATAAATAAATGTTGGATGGAGCTGATGTGTTGCAATTATCTGCTCATGCATCCATTCACACAGCAGTGCCTGGCACATGGCATATTTCCTAAAATTTGTTTCAGAGAACCCTAGTTCCATATGATATCAAACAAGGTCATATCTATAGTAGATGCCTTTGGGGGCCCCACTCAGATCTCCTTTCTTGGCATGGGGCATCTAGCCCCTAGGTGATCTGACGGTTGGCCACTAACCACTCACAGCTACACAACTTACAAAAAAAAAAATGCCCTTAGTCTAAGAGAGGCTTCCTGCCTACAAATTTCAGAGAGGTTTTGCCCTCCTTCCCCAAGGGTGTCTTGGAGGTGACAACTATCTGATACTCACATGAAAATCTCACCCCACTTTCTTCAAGATGAAATAACTAAAAACGTGGGTAATTATTAGTCAAGTCCATTTTCATCTGCCTTCACTAATCAAGGTTGTTTTAATTGTTGCTACAAAGGACTTGCATGTCTTCCCAGGAGCATGTAGCCTCGGCAATAAGATGTTTACTGGAGTTGTTTTCCAGGAACTTGGAGTCAGCTGGCTCTAGCTGGAGCTGAGCTCGTTAAAACTGGATAGGACCGCCTACCCTCCAGCTGGGCATGTGCGTGTGACCTTCTGACTGCGGAAGCCTGTAGCTGAGTTATACCTGTGCACGATGACAGTTTTCACAGCTTTTTCCAATCATCTTTCTCCACGCTCCTCACGCTCCCCGCTCCTCAGACAGCCTGCTTGTTTATTGGTCATCCCATAAGTACCCCGAGCCCCTTGCCTTCAGGGAGGCGGAGCTAGGGCTCATTTTTCTGTCTCCTCGCTCAGCCACAGTATGAAAAATCTCTCTTTGCTACACAAGCCTTGGTGTCTTAGCGTTTTGGCTTGCTGTGCGTGGGCAAAGCCATGGTTCAGTAACAACTCTAGCATTTTCATGCCTTAGGGCTCCCCATGGGATTCAGGAGAGGCTAAACGTTAGCTAAACCTAAGCTCTTCTCTCTTTGCTAAGCTGCTTCTCTCACTTTCTTAGATTTCTCCTAAGAAAGCTCCCTCGGTAGATCACTTACAAAAGACTCCCTCTTAGACCCTGCTTCTAATATAGGCCAAACATGAAACAGTTACCATTTAGGGTTGTCCTAAGAAGCTAGCTCTAGGCGTTCCATATTTGGATCACCAACCTCATTGCAGCCGGCAGTGAGGACCCCTATCTCACTGGTCAGTGGAAGTGGACGTCTGGATGCTCTGGCCCAGTAAATACTGAGATTTTCCCCTGAATGCAGATAGAACACAGGTCTAAGGAGATGCAGCAACTTGTGTGACATATCTTTACTGCTTCCTTTGTATCTTTCCCTTGTAATCATTGAAATGGTGGGTTGGGTAGCTGTTGTTGAGTGCCTTTCTCTACGTTGAAGAGAAAACATCAGAGGTTCAGATGAATGGCTCGTCAATTCAAAGCAAAGTGCGAAATTCAAACTTAACAGTATTTATCCTGCAAACCAGAGAGCCGCTTGAACGAAAAACCAGGCTCAAACCTAGTTGTAGAACTTCACGGAAGTTTGAATTCTAAGCCTTAGAAAGTCTTCTAATGCCAAAGTTTGACCCTGATAGAGAAGTGGGACGCCGAGGCCGGTGAGAGTACTGGGTAGATGCACTTGAGAACCTTGTTGAACACTCTGCACCTGCAGGAGTGAGCCACTCCCCCTTGTTAGGCAGAAGTCAGAGCCTCCTCTCTCCGACGCAGCCTTACTTGAAGTTAGCACAAAAGCCTCAAAGGAGGCAACGCTTGCTTGCTCCCTTTCCCCTCCTGCCCACCAGCCCACCACTGGGGACAAATCTCAGTTTGACCTGGCTGAGGAAGTGCTGGGCCTGCTGAGCAGAGGAGGGACTGTACACCAACGCGATGGCGGGCGTGGATAAGTGTGCCGGTAGGGACCGGGAGAGGCCAGAGATGGGTCAGGAGAGCAACAATAAAGTTGGTTAAGGGAAAGTTTGTCAGGATCAGGGTACTCTCTACAGCACCGATCCCCATAATTGTTGGAATACCCTGATGGTTGTTGAAAAACAGCTGACCTGGGGGCTAGTCTGATACACTGTGGAGGTGTATCTTGGCAACTTGGAGCAACTATCAGTAGTAAGTGAAACTGAAACTAGATCTACTGGCTCGATTGTGGAGGAAGAGATCCAAGAGCCCACGAAAGTGGGCGTTTTAGAAAGTGGGTCTTCAGAGTAAGACCAGGGAATGTACAAGCCATCCACGTTTCTCAGGAGGGTGCAGAGAACCTTCTGTTTGCCAGGGTGAGGAGTATTTTGGTCAGGAGAGCACCAGCATTGTTCAGATACCTAATAGCGGCAGTCCTCTGTAGGCTGAGCTGATGGTAGCGGTTCCTAGCAGCAAGGGGATGGCAGAGGTCAGGGGACAGCAGTTAACTTCAGAAACCACGTAAACAGGACTACAGAAATGATCCTCAAGGTTGGACTGGCAGCCAGGAAGGCCTGACATTCAAGGACATACAGAGATAGCTAACAACACAAACAGCCATTCCTAGGGGCAAGATAGACAGCTAACAAGAAATTAAGCCAATTTCTTTCCTCTGAGGCTGAGCCAATCTTAAATTAGGTTCAGGTGTGTTGTGATCTAAGACAAGTATCTCAAATTTATTTCACCAGGGAATCTTTAATTTTTTTAAGAACCCCTCATGGGATTGGTGTTTTACAGAATAACAGTAGTACCTAGTTCAGTGCTCAAAATATTTATGGAGTGAATGCATATTGAAAGTATAAATGGTTCCTTAGTACAACTCATTACAGTTGTTGGACATATCTAGAGGCCCAAAACATTATCCTGATACCTACATCCTTTAAGAAAAAATGAGGAAAATATTGATCTAGTAATTAAAGAATAAATTTGCTAATGAACCAGCCAAACCACAAACTCAAGCTGGTCAACAACAGTCAGCATTTGATATGTCAGCAACTCATTCACCCTTGCCCACCCCAACAAAGCTTACAAAGACATTAAGAAAAAGGACTTTGGGGGAATTAATGGAAATTAATGTATAGAGAAGGGACAAAAGTCAACTATAAAACTGGTCCAGTTGAAACTGTCCAGGCCAAAACCCAAAGGTAAAAAACTTACTTACACTTACGTTCAAGGAAAAGAAGTCCCTATGATTTATTTAGCATTCTGGAAGATGGAGTGATAAACGAAAGCTTCAAATGCATGACGTTATCATCAGAGTCATGCGCTTCCATGATTCGAAGCTGGCATGACGTCATTCGACAGCACACAGTAGGCTTTGCCCCTTCCATCTGACTGCCTACGGGATGCCACCGCTGCACCAACAGAAAGGGTCCAACTGTCATAATAAGAAATTCCCCTGTAATCAATAGGCGTATCATAGGAGGGAATAAATCCAACATGAGCATTAGCTCCAAAAGAAAGATGTGCATTTTTCAATAGCATGTGTTTCCTGCCTCAGGATTGTGTTCAAACTCTGGGAGAAATCTCTACTCTGTTCTCTTGGAAGAGCTCTTCCCCTGTGCTCCAGACCTTGCTTGTAGGAGATCCTGCCTCACACGTGAACGTGCTAGTCGCTTCCTCTCCAGTCCACTGTTACCAGACGCGGACTTCATCTCATGCCCAGACGGCTGCAGTAGGCTACTAATTAGTCACTCCAGCTAACTCCCTCCACACTGAGCGCTCTCCTTTTTACCTCTCCTGTTATTTTCTGTTCAAAACCACCAGCAATATAGAATGTCTAGACACAAAGCCCCAAATCCCTGGCCATCACTGAAGACCCATGTGAGAGGGGCCAAGATATAGTGAGAATTTTATGAATGTCAGAGTCAGACAGACCTCAGTTCTAATTTCATGATGCTGTTTGCTAGCTGAGTCTTCTTGGGAAAGTGATTTTACCTCCTTGGGCCTCAGATGCCTCATCTGAAAATGGGAATAAACCTTGGTGTTGTAGGACTTTGCATCAGTTGAGAATGTGTGCAGGGTGCCTGGGACCCTGTCTAGCACACAGTAGGCATTCTACAAAAGACAACTATTTAACCGTATATTATATGCCTCCCTCCTACCTTTTCCTATGTTGTCTACTACCACACCCTTAAAGGAACCGAATTTTCTGGTCAGATCAGTTCTACCCACAGAACACAGAATTTTTGGAGTGAATAGAACTTGACATATCATCTAGTCTAAAGATAGAAAATAAGTTTCTTTCCCCATCTCAACTACACCAATTGGTAGTGGCTAGCTGGGATTCTGAATTCAGACTCATCCTAACATGTTTTTTTTTTTAATGCCATAATTGATTAGCTCATGCCTTGGGAGGAGGGAGTGGTAGTAAACAAGGCAAATACAGCTCACATCTGATCAAGACATTCACGCCCCACATCCAGACTTATCACTACCCCGTCACCTTTTTAAAATAAAATTTGGGAAACTTGCCCCGGAGTCATATTTGCATAAAAATTACCTTGATTTTACTTAAAAACAAGAATTTTTGACTTAATGTGGGAGGATGATGCTAATGGTGAAAGGGGTTTAATCCACACCACCACCATCACGAGTTAGAACATTATGCAGCAGTAAGAAGCAATGGATTCAGTGTACACACAGCAAGGGGATTTATCTTTAAAACATGGTGTTTAATTTTAAAAAAGAAACCAAGTGAGACACATAATACAATGTCTTTTACATAAATCAAAAATGTGTACACAAAAGCAACAATGAGATTTCCCTACACACGCATTAAAATGGCTAAATTCCAACACACACACAAACCTACAGCATCAAGCGCCTGTGAAGATACAGAACAAGGACTCCCATTCATCTCTGGTGGGGCTTCAGAACGGGGCTGCCGCACTGGAAGACAGCTTGGCAGTTTCTTGCAAAGCCAAACATAGTCTTACCGTATGATCCCACAATCATACTCCTAGGTATTTACCCAAGAGATCTGAACATTTATGTCTATCCAAAGACCTGCATGCAGATGTTTTAGCAGCTTTAATCATAATCACCAAAAACTGGAAGCAGCCAAAATGACCTTCAATTGCTAAATAGGTAAACAAACCGTAATACATCCATACGAAGGAATAGTACTGGACAATGAAAAGGAATGAGCTGTGAAGTCACACAAAGGCATGTATGAATCTGAAATGCATACTGCTAAGTAAGAGAAGCCAGTCTTAAATGGCTTCATACTGCATGATTCCACTAATATGACATTCTGGAAAAGGTAAAACTAGAGACAGTAAACAAACAAGTAATAGAGGTTCGGGGTGGAGAGGGGTTAAGAAAGTGAAGAACAGAGGACTTTTTTCAGGGTGGTAAGTCTATACGAAATAAACGGTAGAAGCATGGCACTTTGTATTTGTCATAACCTGTAGCACTTTATAGCATAAGAAGTAAACCTAATGTGTACAGAATTTTATAAATCATGTAGAAGGTCAAGGGATCCAGGATGGAATGCAGAATGTAACTAAAGATTTTAAATGTATTACAGAGGTATGAAATAACCACATTGAAGGCGGTTGAGATCTAACCAAAGTAATTTTGGAAATGCGCGGAGTCTGAAAGACTAAAGGCAAAAGGAACTGTACAAGAGCACTGTATAAAGTCGTTTCCCATGGTGGGAGCAGGTTGACAGTTCTGAAACCACTGCATATTATACTGGAATTGAACAGTTAAGCAAATGGATGGCAGGTGATGGGAGCCATATTTCTCAGTATTGGGGTGGGATGTTACAGATGAGCAAGGGGAGTAGGCTAGAATGATCAATGTAGTGAAGGATTAGGATTGGAGACCATCAGTAAGAACTCATGATTAGCTTAATACATAGGTTGTTGCATATAGAAACGTGTGTGTGTGTGTATGCAAGTTTTTTCTTTTCTTCCTTGCTCTGTCAGCCTAGAGGGTACAGAAACAATGACACCCCTGTAGCAATGAGCACACCTCATGCCTCGATCTGGATTTCGAATACTGCTCCCCAAGAAGAGAATCCTTAGAGAAATGGCCAATTCCAGGACTGGATAGGACTGGAGCAAGAAATACATAAGATGACCTGGAGCATCTCATAGTGCCGGAAAGTAAGAAAGTGCTCAAAACAAAACACCCACAATGATGAGGGTTTGTCAAAGGGACACATGAGCCAACTGAAAAGTTCTAAAATAAATATCTATGAGCCTATAAACTATCGAATACATAAATGGGAGAGAACAGACAAATCTCCCATGCAGAAGAATTACGAATGATTTATAGAGATACTTTGCCCTCAAGGAGTTCGACTCCCTGCTCCCTAAGTGGAGACCAGACATAGTGACTTCCTTCCCAAGAGTACAGTATAGAAAGTGGGGAGAAGGGAGGTGGAGAAAGCCGGCAAACACTCAGCAAGGCGATCAAGACTAACATCCGCAGTGAGAAGGCCTGGCTTGGTAGTAGCCACCCTTAATATGATGTGATGAGAATGGCATTTTACCTCCCCCCATACATCTTAGTCTAATCATGAGCAAAACGTCAGACAAATCACAATTGTAGGCACAGTTCACAAAATACCTGACCAGCACTCCTCAAAACTGTCAAGGTCATCAAAACAAAGAAAGTCTAAGAAACTTGTCACAGGCAAGGAGACCTAACAACTACATTTAACGTGGCATCCTGGAAGGGATAAGGATGGAAAAAGGATATTTGGTAAAAACGAAAGAAATCTGAATAAAGTATGGGCTTCAGTTAATAGTAATGAGTCAATATTGGCTCAAACTTACAACAGCTGTGCCATGACAATGTGAAGTGTTTATAGTAGTAAAGCAGGGATTGGAATGGGATGCATGGGACCTCTCTGTACTATCTTTGTCAATTTTTTTGTGTGTGTGAATCTAAACCTATTCTAAAATTCTGTAAATCTAGAATTATTCTGAAACCTTAAAATTTTAAAGTAAAATAAAAAATGCATTCAGATAAACAAATATAATACATTATGTAATAACACATATAAGCAAAAGATACGTAATAAACCCAATGGTTGTTTATAGGGAAAGAGAATGAGAGTGTAAAACGTTAGATGGAAGGAAGGGAGTGAGGGAAAGACTTGCATGAACCAAATAAGATAACTTTCTATGAACCAATAGTTGAGATAAATCCAAGCTTCTGACCAGAGATCTATAAAGGGAAAAAAATAATAATAATGCACCTTGTCGCAGTCCCAGGCTATCAATGCTTCTGCTGTGGCATGGGACCAGCATTTGTACTGTATCTACCTGTGCTTCCTTCTTTTGAAAGAATCGACTTTGGAGTCATGGATTCTTCTGCTCACATTCTACCTTGAAACACAAGGGCATTGCTCATGTCAAGTAGGAAACTGGGTACATTCTCTGTACCTGTGCATATCAAGAACACCGTTAAGCCAAGTGCTTTTGAGACAGGAGGGGAGGGGGCAGGGCACAACCATTAAAAGAATGACACAACAGTTGGCACCAAGATGGTGAAAGATTTGACTCCTAGTAGACCTTGAGCTTCATTATATGCTCACTGTAATACATTAGCATGCTAAATTGCACTCCCACAGGTGCCATGACAGTTCCCAGGCTGGCCATAAAAGGTCAGAAATGGGCGGTGGACCAATTCCTGGGAATCCCTGCCCCTTCCTCAGAGTAGTTGGAATAATCTTCCCACTTGTCAGCATATAAAGTTACTCCCATAAAAACTAACAGCCCCACACCAGGTGGCCTTTCTCTTGCCTTCCGAGACTGCCGGCACTCTGTGGAGCGCACATCTCTCCAAATAAATCTACCTTCACTCTACTGTGGCTCACTCTTGAATTCTTTCCTATGTGCAGCCAAGGGCCCTGACTTAATGGGGCACATCCCAGAGACATGGCCATCCTCCCGTGCCTCATTTTTCTTCCTTTCTCTGGACTCAGTTTCCTCATTTCTTAAATGTCCACTCGTTGATTATTCCTTATGAGGAAGCTATCTCAGTAAATTAAAATCAGAATTGTTCTTTGTGTTTTTATGAATGTTGTCCTCATTCTCGGGTAGAAAACTATGTCCTTTGTTGAGATTTGATCCCCATGTTGGAAGAAGCTGATGTAGCTGTTTGAGACTTTTAAACTGCCCATTAGTCAAATTTTCAGGGACTCAAACATGTTATAGAACCTGTTGAAACTAAAAGCATGGTGTTGAAGGTCCCTACCAGTTCTAACATTCCATTTCTTATTGGAGTATGAGATGATTCCTTTCTGTTAAGTCTCCCAAAGTCACTGAACACAAAATCATGGGGGAAAAAGTCATCTAAAATTAAATGACTTCAGGTGGGTACAAAGGTGAGAACTAGAAAAAGAATAAAGTTCCCAAGACAAGGCTAATTTTTTTTTGTCTTCTGAATGGATATTTCATTTGTTTTAAAATGAAGATTCAACTTGATTTAATTCCAGAAATTTCTACTGAGCATCCACCATGAGCCAGATCCTATCTTCAGTCTTGGATATACTGGGAGAATGTTTAAAGGCTTACACTTGTAACATGAGATTTACAAAATCAGATCTGCGTTTTAGAAAGCTCACTGTGGGGAGTGGATTTGAGTGGGGCAGGGATACCAAGAAGTTTTCACAGGTTATTGAAAAAGTTCAGGCAAAATACTATAGTGGTCTGGATCAGGGTGTGCTGATGGAGGCGAAAGAAAACTGGACAGTTCAGAGAGATGTGCAGGAGGAAGAAAAAACCAAACTTGGTGACTGGATAAAAGACATGTACGATGGCTTTACATTTGTAATCCGTGATGTGCAGGGTTGGGAAGGGGTGGACCAGAATGCACACCATGAGATGCCTCTTAGAAGCAATTTCTCTTCCTAGGACTGGCTGAGGATGGGGGGTTTTCCTTGAACCCTGGTCATAAATCTGCACAAGAGAAAAACAAGAGGCCAGGCAAGAAGATGCATGTCTGAGGTGAAAGGAAAAACATGTTTGGTCCTAATAGGGCTGTGATAGAGGGGAGGGAGGAGGGAGGAATGTTCTGGACCAGTCTGCCCCTAGGTGAGAACTGGTTTGTGAGGCTGCCAGTATCTGCAGCAAGATGTTAATGGGGGTTATCAGCTGTCACTGAAACAAAGGCAGGGAGTGTGCTGGAAGCCCAGGAGCCCCAGTCAGCCAAGACACGTGTGCACGCAGACATGCGCATGTCCCAGAATAAACGCCGGGCTTACTGTATACAGATGTCCTCAGAGAGCAAATACTCTTGGCAAGGCCACCTCTGAACACCAGCCACATAAGACAGACACCTTTAATGTATGTTTGGCACTTCTCAGTGGAGGGCCATTTGCAGAGAGCTGCTCATTCTTCTTTTATGTCTGGTAGAAAGAGAGTCCATTTTATCCCAAAGAGAAGCTCCTTCCACAAGGGAAATCACCCCACCCCAACCAAACACACATGCACGCAGTCCCAGAAGTCTTCTCGCATTGGAGGCCTGTCTTTTTTTTTTTTTTTTTTTCCTTGCCAATTCCTGGTTACACACCAGGGCTTATATCTAAGCACATCCCTCTTAAATTAATTATTCTCCTAATTGGGCACTCCTCAAATATGCTCTGTAAATGTGTCCAGAGTCAGATCTCCAATGCTGGAGGCCCAATGATCTCTCTCAAGAAGTACTTTGGCATTTTACCCTGTTTGACACCATTAGAGGGGGCTCCAGGGATCAACTTGATGTTCTAGGTCATCTGGAAAAGATCTGAGTTCTCCTCAAGATCTTGGTAGCAAAGACTTTAAAAGCATTAATTTGCAATTAGATTGACGGGCTGAGTCGTGGCTTTTCCACTGACCTTGGGCCTCTGACTTAATCTATCTGCTTCAGTTATCTCATCTGTAACATAGGAATGAGAGCCATGAGTAGGGACTACTACTATCCCACTTTACAGATGGGGAAAACTGAGACACAGAGATGAAGTGATTATTCCCAGATGAAGCAACTAATAAAAAGTATGGTTTGAATGTGAACCCAGGCAGTCTGGCCCCATCTTGCATTACCTGCCATAACTTACTCCAAATCTCTTCTTTAGCCCTCAAAACAACTCTTGTTAATGGGAACTTGGACAAGAACTTACTTAACTCCCTCGGTCTCTTCACCTCAAGAGAAAATAGGGTTTTGTTATTGCAGACCTCATAGGATGTTAAGGAAATAACTGAGAAATGCAGGTAATAGGATGGGCAGAGTACCCGAGTGGTTGTGAGCATCGTAAGAGAGCCTGTAGTCACTGCAGTGGTGACACTGATCGCGTCGTTAGCATCACAACACCTACTATCCTTGCAATTATTTGTTCCAATGTTTGTGATTTCCTTGAACTACAAGTTCAAGGACAGAATCTGTTTCTTTTTTTTGCCCCTGTACCCATAGCATCTGGCAACCTCACACAGACACACACTGTGCTTTCCGTGTTATCCATCAGTGAATGAATAAATGACTCTGTGACGCCTCTCTCTTGGATTGCTGTAAGAATTAAATGAGATAACGTATGTCAAAACACCTAGGACAATGTTTGGCTTGAGAATTCCACCAAATTAGTGTTAGACCTTTCCCCTTTGCAACCAGAACACATTATCTGAGACAAACACTCTGGAATCACACGATCCAGAGAATAACAATGCCTGGGCTCCTCCGATCAACATAAACATCCCATCAGAATCCACGCACCATGTGACCTGGGCAGGTGTGCTGAAGAGGAGCACCAGCTGGGCTCCATCTTGATAGGCAGCACTAGCACGCATCACGGACAGTCATACTGTGGGCACGTTTGGAAGTCTCGAGAGCTGAAAAGGGAAGGCACTTGATGTTCCGATTGATTAAAGCTACTAATTATGTCTATGCACGGTACAAACACTGGCAGCTCTTGCTTCCTGGGTACCAGGGAAGGGTTTGGCTGAGATGAGTGAAATGGCAGCCAATCCATCCATGAGCCAAAGTGCTGCATCTATAAAGGGATGACTCAACTGATTACATTTGGAAACAGAAATTGCTGATGATGTGCAGAAACTCTAAGTAGAAATAATTGTTCAGAAACTAAATAGAAACATAATAGACAGGTGGGGGAAAAAGTCTCACTTGGAACAGCTCAGAAAATAACTAAAATCAAAAAGCAACCAGCAGTGTGAAAACATGGACTCAGGCATCAGATTTCCCTCCCAGACTTGGCTCTACCAACTGAGACCTGAGGTCAGTCAACCAGCACCTCTGAGCTCCCATTTCCTCATTCACAAAGTGGAGAATATCCACTTGATAAAGTTATGGGAAGCTTACACAAATAATCTGTACAAGGGACTGGCAAATGTAGATTTGCCATCATCACTACCACCACCTCAAGGTAGCCAGCCTGATTAGATGATCCACAGGAATCCATACATTCCTGTCTTCCCTCTTAAGTGGCTCTAATGGTTGTGTTATTGTGTTGTGTTCTGCGTCACTGACTATTAATATAACTAATCCAGGGCTTGTAACAGGACAAGTGGCAAATACTCAGATGGAAGGGACCTGGATCATCCTCAAATAAGATAAGCCACTCCAGAAATAAACGACAGGGCACTGGCTGAGATGGGAGAGAGGAGAGGGGCTGGCACAAAGCTAGGAAGCTAGAGAGGGCAGTCTGAGCAAAGAGGCAACAGAAAGAGCTCTAGAAGAGAGCTGAAGGCCAGCAGTGGCCCAGATAAGAGAGAAGCAGCTGAGTGATGGTGAGTCACCCACTTTACTGATTCTCTACCCACCCAGACTGAATGATGAAGGCCAAGTATGGCACAGGCAGCAGCCAATGAGAGGCAAGCCTATCTGTGACTGACAGCCCTGGAATGTTTCAAGAAGTGGAGGCGCAGATATGGTAGGAGGTGGGATGTGAACCTCAGCTGGAAAGGTAATAGGAGCCTTAAGACACCAGGGGCCTCTACCTCACTCAGATATTCAAGTACAAAGAGTGGATCACTGGTGAAACAGCCAGTAAGTCTCAAGTCACCTTTCTTTACCTTTCTATTTAATTCTTTTTAATTTATGCAAGTAGAACTAAAAATCTTACAGTAAATTTCTCGAGAAGATACTAATGAGATCTGGTATGTGGTTTATGACATGTGCAAAGATAGGGTTTTTTTCCCTTATTTAAAACCAAAAATTACTTTTCAATTCAAACTTTATTGAAAACAATAGTCAATTACACTCATTTCTTGAAAGAGAGCTTTCTTTTCTTTTCATACATTTAAAAAACTTACAAGAACACAGTACATTTCTGTTAAATAACTGGCTTAAGACAAAATAGAATTTCATTTTTCTAAAGATAAGCTTGCTATATTTAGATAAAGTTTGTAAATTATTTTAATGGATGCTATTTGAAATATGAAAATGTATTGACACTGCTGAATAGTAAAACTGCTGAAATCATAAACCAAAGCAATTTAAATAAAAATATAGCCTAAGACAATTTTTACCAGACTTTGAAAAAGTGTTTTCTTATTAACATAATCAGACTTACCTATAGGCCTGGATGTTTCAGAATAATTATAGACATCTGTTGGTTTCTTGATTTCTTACCTATGTGTGCATACGAAATGTTATATTGAAAATAAAAAATCAAATTTACCTTGTAATATGAGATCTGTGCTTTTTTTTTTTTTTTACTGGACAAATACTAAATTCTGAGTCAAATTTGAGATCAGAACATACAGATTTTATTTCCAACTGAAGTGAAACCATTTCTGTCTGTGCTCTTAATGCATGTTAAGGAAAAATTTGCTCACACATGTAGGAAGCTGAAAACTGCAGCAAAATGGCCCTTGTTTTCCTATGGAAGGTTGGATACGCCTCTTCATTAACCAGAACTTGTGAGGGGCAGGTCAGTAGACCCCATCTTGAATGTACTATGTGACAGCCCCCACCAAGTTCTTCCTCTTCTCTCAAAGTCAAGTTCTCTGGCTGAGCAGAAGATTCAGAAAAAGTGTCCGTCATCTCCTCAGACACATGTGTCAAAAGGGAGGGAAAATACTTCTCAGTTTGGTCCTGCAGATCTTCTAGGTGGTTGGTGATATTCCATATATGCCAATATCCTTCATCTCTCACAAGTCTAAGCACCAGTGGAAACATCAGGAGTTCCTTTTGCAACATGATTTTTCTGAAGAACTTCGCGCTTGAAGTCAAAGCATACTTTCTAAGTCCTTGCAGGGACTTCTTCCCTTAACCCATCTGATGAAAACTGTCCGTGAAGTACGCTAGTTTCTCAACCATTCTTCACCTTCAGAGATCTCAGCAAATCTGGTCAATGCTTTCCCTGAATGTACCCCTGCCACTCACTTTTCAGCTCAAACTCCTGTTGAGAACTCTCCCTCTGTGAAGCCATCAAATTTCAGTATGTAGAAACCTCTCCTGGAGCCAGCCACAGATGGGCCACCAGCAATACAACCACCAACACAGTTTCTCCAAGACAGACTTTGCGTTTCTAGATATAAAAGCAAAACATTAAATACAGATGGTTTTTCATCTATGTATTATTTTGGATGATCATCTTTGGTAGCTGTAAAAGTTTTCTTGAATTCCACCATCACTTACAAATCTTGCAAATACCACATCATGACATTTATTGGTGAAATCTGTTGACTCATCAACTTGGATAGAAAAGCTTTTCTTTTTTTTTCCAGTATATTACACCAACCTCTTCATCATCGTGTGAGATATCAACGCATTGACTAATCAGATGGCTTAAAAGTGGAACCTTTCCATTTCTCCTCCTCTATCTTGTCCTACCATTTTGCTTTTTCTAGCATTATTAGATTTTCACCAACTGTGTGACTTTTCCTTTTGGGGGGCAATAAGTTCTGCTACAAACTAACTTGCTCCTTGGATCCGAATGGGACTTTTTAGCTACAGGTTCAACCCTGTTCGTTTTGAGATTCCAAAAGCATTCAAAAAATCATCAGCATCTTTCCTTGTCAATGGTCTGTGATTTGTAGTTAAAAGTCATACTTTGCTGAAGCTATCGCTGCATGTGAGCTGTTTGCCACAGACCTGCCCAGTGGAATCAGGACAGGACAGATTAGCAGCCATGTAAATCCATGGTGAGTAGATTTCATCACACAAAGGGACTTCTGTTGTGTCCCACTTGTTGCAGAAGTGCAGCTAAATGACTCAGAAGGCTGTAATTCTTCATTACTAATCTTATCAGAATTATCCATACCTGTAGGACTAGAAAAGTTCACATGGAAAACAAACATGGAAGAGAGCTAAGGAATACTAAAAAAGGAAAACATCAAGGGAAACTAACCTTTCCAGATGTTGAAATATGCTAATAGAGTCAGTATAATTAAAAAAAAAAAAACCAACCCACAGGACTGACACATGAACTGACAAGTAGACTGATGGAATAGAAATGGAAACCCAGAAATAGACCAAAGTACATTTGGAAATTTAGTATATGATAAAGGTGGCCTCTTAAGTCATTGGTGCAAAAAAAAAAATGTATACTTTAGGAAATAGTGCTAGACAACTAAGTAGTCAAAAGGTTGGGCTTGCAGAAGCAAGATCAGAAGAAGCCCTCCACAGAGTTGGGAAAAGAGGTTGTGCTGACTCTGGCTCGTGCTGTAGTTCTGAGAGGGTTCATGGGCCTGATGCTAAAAGGAGCTGGAGGCTAAAACCAACTGCCAGGGTGACTTGGACAGGAACAGGAAGAAATAAGAAGTTCTTTTTCCTTCCTTTTATATTCCAGTCTTCTCTGCAAAGTTGCTGGTAAAGGAGAAAATGTAGTGTGCAAAGTCCAGCACCAGCATCACAGAGGAGAGTAGCAGAAGGTGGGTTTGAAGCTGAACTTAATGGCTGGCAAACTTGTAAATGCTGAGTACTTATTTAGTTAGCATGCACTATCCTAAAAGTCTATCAAAAGGAAGGAGCAAGGGCAAATGGAGCCGCTGGTTGGATAAGAATGTTCAATCTTCATCTTCCTTCGTAGAAAGTTAAGGCAATGTCCAAAGTGATAAGTCAAGAATAGCAATATAAACGTAACACTTAGAAAAACAATTTTATGGAACAGCTTAAAAAAGTTTTGAGGAATGATACTCAGATGGGGAAGAGTGGGACAGAGGTTTAAATTTTTAAATTATAGACACATATTTGACTTTTATTTTTTAAAAAATTAAAACTTAAAAGCATATGAAAGAAGGGAAAAATAAATTCAATATTATAAGATAGCTTCACACTTGGAAAATAAATGGGAAAACTATCATTTTGATAATACAAATTCCCAAAAGCAACAATGGGAAATTCTTTTTGCTGTTGAATCATGTGAGAGGTGGGTAAGAAATTAGATTATTATGCCCATATTTTATGAACAAATATGTGAAAGAAAGATTGGACAGAAGAACTCACAACACAAAGAGCAGCCACATAGACCTGCTTTGATTACAAAGAATCTCAAAGGCTTACCAAGAGAAAAAAATCCATCCTGCATCCAGGTTCCTGGTTTCAGATGAGTAACCAGAATATTATAATGGCATGTGATTAGGGCTGTTTCAATGATGGGGACAAAGAATTGTGAACCATAGAAGGTGGAGAATATCACTCTGCCTGGGAGTAGCTGAAGGTGACCTTGAGGGTTGATGGGCCACAGTTGGTCTGAGTCTTACAGAAAGTCTAAGAGTTTACCAGGTATAGGATCAGGGGGACGAGAATAAGAGAAAACGCAGGTGACAAGCCTTGATCTATCCAAGGAGAGTCAAATGTCTTGTGGGATGTAGCAGAGTGCCTGAGGAGATGCATGGTGGGTAATAAGATTAGAGAGGGAGATGGATTACCAGCCTGAGTTCATTGACTCTGATTCCTTGGGCATTGGGGAGCAAATAGAAGCAGAAAAGTCCTTTAGTCACATCTGAATTTTAGGGAAGATCATTCCAGTAGTTGTGTGAAAGAAGTACCCAGAGCAGAAGAGAGCAGACACCAACACCAGAAATAATAACAAAAGCTAATGTCAGTACTTACAACACGTCCAGCTCGGTGCCCAGGCTTGGCGGGCACTGTCTCATTTAATCTTGAATATTACTATGCGAGGTAGGAATTTTTATCCCAATTGTACAGATAGGCATGCTGAGATAAAGAGATTGGACTTTTATTTAAGGAAAGAAAAGTGTTCCCTAACCAAGAAGCCTCCAATCTATTTTCTGCCTGGGCAGGAACCAATCAACACGTGCGGCTGGCCTGATGCCAGCAGGTGTGTTCACCTGGCAGAACAGGAAGCATCTGGGCAGGAATGAGGGCAGTTCCTGACAAGTGCACTATGACATTTGCTGAGAGGGAAGTAGGGTTAATGCCTAAATATGGGTATTAAAGAGAAGTTCAGGGCCATGATGTCAGAAGATACCCAGCCAGTCTCCCAACACCCAGTTCTCCCCAAAGCTTGTCGACTCTAGCTCTGGGTGACTTAATCTCACCAACAAGAAGCATTAATCATGCCTCCCCTCAGTAAGTTACTATTTGTTACCCCAGAACGATACGTGGCACACTACATGTTCAATAAATGGTTTCTTTTGTCCACTCCCGTTTTCACTGAAATTCCCTCCTTTTGTCTCCATATAATCACTCTCATTTAATGAACTCACCATCCTTTGTCCTCTCCAAACAAGTGCTTACTCCCAATGTCAACAGTGGCCTCATCTACTCAGCCGTTGGCCAAGCAAGAAGTCTCATTGTCATTGTCAACTCCTCTCCTTCTCCATGCTTAGTCACCAAGTTCTGTCTTGACCATAATTCTTGATGTTTTTCCATTCTATTTTCTCATCTGACCAGCTCTGACTTACTTGGTCATCCAAAGAGCTTTCTTATAGTTGTCCAACCACTAGTTTTGCCTGCATCAAAACAGCCCTTCACATCCTCTGTTACAGGTTGAATTACAGCACCTCATAACATGATGAAGTCCTAATGCCCTGTACTTGTAAATGTGGCCTTATTTGTAAATAGGGCCTTTGTAAATGATCAAGATGAGGCCATTAGGGCAAGTCCTAATCTCATAACATGACTGCATTCATTTGAAAAGGGGGCAGTTTGGACACAGGGTCAGAGACGCACACAGGGAGAATGCTATGTGAGGATAAAGGCAGAGATGGAGTGAGGTGTCTATATACCAAGGAACACCAAAGATTATCATCAAACCACCAGAAGCAGGGGGAAAGGCCTGGCACAGTTTCCCTCCCATACCCTCAGAAGGAACCAACCCTGCTGACAACTGATCTTGGAATTCTAGCCTCCAGAACTGTGCAATGATTTTCTGCTGTTTAAGCCATCCAGCTTGTACTTCATTTCACAGCCTCCAAGGCATTTTTCTAAATGCACATCTATATCTGAAACTCAACTACAGTGGTTTAACCAATGTGGATTTAAGCCTTCCTAACTGAGAGACCTGGTCAGCACGAGGGATGCATTCTCAGCCTGATTTCTAGGACATAGTAAGTGCTCAGTCATTGTTTGATGAATGAATCAATAGGTAAATGACTGTATTAACAATAGAAGACAGAAGCCTTAGATTATAGAGGTCAGTGCCCTAGGGAGAAAATAATATTTATAGCTACCACTCACTTGCTAAGCACATTCTATGACGCCTGCATCCTCACAGTAATCGTCACAACTCTTAGAGTTTGATATTGCTGTTCCCACTTCACAGATCAGGAGCCAAAGCTGGAGGAGACTAAGCTGGCTTACTCAGAGTCACAGCCAGTGTGTGGCAGGGTGAAGATTTGAATCCAGACCTGGGTGATGTTGGAGATTATGTTCTTTCTCTTAGGCCAGCTGCTGTCATGATTATCTGCCCATCAGGTAGCGGGGCCAAAACTATTGGAAGATCGGTAAAATCTGGGGTGGAACCCAGGCCCTACAACCACTGGGCATGGACAGTTCTTTCCTCTGTGTCTCAGTTCCCTCATATGTAAACAAAGTGCCAATTGTCCCTTCCTCATAAAGTTATAGTAAATGTGACGTGCAGGTGTGTTTAGCAGAGTGCTTGGAAAGGCTCAAAAACTACTGTCCTCCACCATTATTGCCATCACCCGCCCCCCAAAAAAAAGCCCTGCAAAAATCTGGGCATGAATGGGGGCCAGCCCTGAACAGAAGGCCCCACCCCAGGGGGGTGTCGACTGAGCCGGGCCTTGCAGAAGTTGCTCTTTAACTTTGGAGACCCTGTCCTGACTTCTCACCACCTAAACCCACATCCCCTTCCCAGCACAGATCCCCACGGGCCTCAGAAATGCCTGTGAGATTTCTCTTTCTCAGCTGAAGTTCTGATAATTCACTGACTTCATTGTCATTCCCAGTTGAAGGAGCGTCCCTTGGAGCCTAGGCTCACCCCTTAATCCCACGCAGGTGTCAGACAATGCCCGATGGGTGGAGAACACGGAGCTACCGCCTGGCTCCCGGCCGGCCCCACCTTAGCACGGGAGCAGCTGGGAGCTGGATGCGTCTGAGACGAGATGCGGGGGCAGATCTGAGTCTGTGGTACTGATCTGCCCAACTGAAGCTTTCACATCTGTCTTGGCACACACATAGGCAATCTAAAGCAATCTAAAGTCAGTTACAGCTCCAAGCAGCTGGGGTGGGGTCCTGGGGCACTGAATACAGGTAGGGCTAGATGCCTCCCCTGACAAAGCTGGCACAGCAAATCCCACTGATGCCTGGGGCCACTTAGGAGAGTCAGTGTGGGAACGAATGGGGCAGGAAATTGTTGTACAAAGCAGGATCTTAGCAATCAGATCTCTGTTTGAATGCCAAATCTAAGGCTTACTTACTATGTGACTTTTACTACATTACTTAACCTCCTTTAGATGCTGTTTTTTCATCTTCAGAGTGGGGAAAATAATAGTACCCACTGTTGTTATGAGTATTAGAGGAGATAATTTAAAAGCATTCAGCACAGTCTTTGGAAAATTGTTCATGCTCAATAGGTCTCAGCAACGCTAATCACACAGCATCTAGTATATATACATATACTAAATATTTTTTTAAAACCAACTTTATTAGCTTTTAAAACAAACTTATTAAAATTAATCACAAATATCCCCTCCCCCAAGTACATATACTAGATGCTATGGGCACCAGAATCTTCTGAACAGTAAGTTGCAAACTGCCATGTGCTCTGGGAGTGATGCTGGACTGTGGCCGCACTTTCCATTTTTTCTTGTTGCCTATGTATGTCCTGTAAACAGTGCTCAGATGAATGGGCATAGTACTGTTCTGTGGTAAGAACATACGTTCTTAAAGTACGAGTTTTGTCTGTGCTTACTGTCTACTCAGTGCTGTGTTTGCTCCGAATAAATAAAATGATGCAACCTAGTTCCTGCTTTCAGAGAGCTTTCAATCGAATTGGGGAGACGGTATAAAAGTCATATAAAAAATGTAGAGAGCCTAAGATAAGGTATATAGCTACACACTAACGTAGGTGGATGTGACCATAATTCATGGGATTACTCAGAAAAGGGAGGTATCCAGGAGGAATGGAATGGGTCCCTAGGGTCTGGTTGGCCCCTCTCAAGGGGCCTGAGAGCACTAAAGTTTGAGGTTGATGAGGCAAAGTAAGAGGTCATCCTTCCATTGCATTTACTATGTGCCAATTACTAGTCATATATGTATATATATGTATATATGTTTTCACTTTCATCCACACCACATATCTATGCAGTTGGTTGTGTCATTATCCCCATTTTAACGATGAACGAGTGGGGTTCAGAGACATGAAGTAACTTACCCCAGGTCACACAGCTGGTAAGTGGCAAAGCTGGATTCTGAACTCAGTCTCATTCCCAAAGCTGCTTCTCTCTGACTCCTCTGCCTCTCTCTTTAAGGACCCTTGTGAGTATAACAGGCCACATGGGGACACATCAGGGACCTCAGGATAACCTAAGATAACCTCCCCATCTCAAGATCCTTTAATCACATCTGCCAAGTCCCTTTTGCCATTTAAAGTAACATATTCATAGGTTCCAGGGATTAGGATGAAGACATTTTTGAGGGTCATTATTCAGCCTACCGCAGTAGGAAAAATAAACTCTACTTGTGTACACTACTGTTTGACAATGGTTTGTTACTCACAGCTGAAGGCAATCCAAGCTGTTAGGAGCATCTCCTGGGTCCCAGGCACTGTGCTTGGTGCTGGAGATACTCCAGCCGCTAAGTATCCCCAGCTGAGAGCCTGTCATGCTGTGTTTGCAACTATTATTTGCTTATTTAATGGCCTCAGGAGATTATGAACTCTGGAAGTCAAGAAATGCACAACTCACTCTTTTCTGTCATCCCAGCACCAATCCAGGGCCTGACACACTGTGGTGCTCAAAAATTGTTGATCGAACAATTGTTGATTGTACTCAGCAACTGGGCAGTCATGACTTGGATGCCACATCCTTAGCCAGAGTTAATTCTAAAATCACCGAGTAGGAGCTTGGAGACTATTGATTAAGGCTCTGTCCCAAACATCCCCCAAAGAGGTGTCGTGGAACAGATGCCGGATGAAAATAAACGGGCCAGAGAAGGTTGGGGGCGGGGCGGGGGGGGTGCTGAAACAAATTAGTTTAGAAAGCCCATACGTGCCTGCCTCTTAAAGTTTCAAAACTCTGAGATGCTCCACAATGAAGAAAACCTGCTCAACGTTAGTTCAGCATTTCCCAAATGTATTTGATAATGATTTTCGTTTTTCACGGCGCACATATTAATCTACAGAAGCAGAGTTCTGTGGAACACCTTCGGAGAAACACTTCTCAGTCCTTCCTAGGACTGCTTTGGGAACTCAGGCAGGGCCCCCAGGTGGGACTGAGCAGTGGATCAGACCAAAAGTGCACGAAGGCTGCCAAATGGAGGAGCTGCCATTGTCAGGGAGGACTTCGGGGGAGAGCTGGATCTCAAAGGGCGGTGGCATTTGTCCTGGAAGAGGGGAAGGTGAAGCATTTCCCACTTACACCTAAAGGCTGCCTGGCTTGTTTCAAATGGTCCAGGAGGAGAGTCAGTGAGCTCAAGGGAACAGTGATTCCAGGACCACACAAAGGCCTCTTTCTTGAGTCCCCTGGCAGGGAAACTCCAGTGGTGCCCTGGTCCCAAGCCAGCTGACCACTTCCCAGCCACCATCAGCCGAATGGCCACCAGAGCCTTAGGACCTGATCTCTTCCTCCACGGCAGCCAGCCTGGGCAGGGGCTACCTGCACTGTCCCAGGAAGCCATGTGACCCTTCAGCCCTTCTGCATTCTGATCCAGCTTCACTGAGAAGTACTGCTCCCTGCTCCCACTTAGCAGCTAGCATTGACCTCCAGGCCCAGAGGCATTCCCCACCCCTCCTACCCCTGGTCCCGAGCCTTCTGATCTCCTGTACTCATTAGGGGACTTGTGTCCGTGGGATTATGGAGCTGAACATGCTGCTGCAGATCCTCTGTTGAGTGGTTCTGCCAGTTCAACTCTGTAGTTCAATTTGTTTGATTTTAATTAGAAACCTGGGGTTCATCAGGGTTGCTTGGGGACCCACTCTTAGGGACAGAGGGAAGCTTTTACTTTTTTCACATGGGACTCACTTCAGAGGAATTCATTTATGTTCTTTACAGATACATTTTTTAAAGAATTTAAACCATATTATCCAAATACCTTCATATTACACGTGGGAAAACTGAGGACCAGAGAAGGAAAATAAGTGCCCAAGATTGCAAAGCAAATTAAAGGCAGAGTTGGAAGGAGACTCCAGATCCCTTGACTCCTAATTAAGTGTTGTTTCCGTCACACCATGTAGTTCCCAGCATGGGTGGCAGCGGATCAGAACAGAGCATTTGAGGCAAAATCTTTATGAGATTTTTTTTTCCCCAAATTCCCAGCAGTTACTAGAAACTCTGGTAGAAAACAGACTTTTAAAAATAAATTTGTATTATTATAATAAAGAGCATGCTTCTTAAAGGACATCCCCAGAGACTCCATTTGGTAAGTTAACTACTTCACCAGTCATCTTTTTGAAGGTTTCACTGGCTCTGAAATGGGTTTGCATGCAGGGGTCTCCTCACCTCCCCCAACCCTCCCAAACCCTATCTGCTCTCTTCTCATTAGCTTCCTGGTTATTTTTAGCAACATCACTCTGGCTAAAGAGAGGAAAGTATTCTTACTCCTGCACAGGCTTAGAATAGCTGTGTAAGTAAATATTCCTAAATAATGAAGCACCGCCCTACACATACACACACAGTAGGTCCCAGCCCCACCGACTGCCTGACCCAACCCCTGTCCTACACCCACCACCCCCAGCTCTGGACAAATCAACAAAAAGGACTCTACTTTTCAGAAGACAGGTTAAAGAAGATAAGTATCTGTAGGAATTTTAAAGCAAAGGAATCCTCCATTTGCCGGTTTGAGGACTTGTGTCAGAGAAGCCTGTGTGAAATTTAAATAGGTAACAGGACCCACCCACTGAGTTCAATGGAACATAAGTTTTTTTCTGTTCCTTCCCTACACCCTTGTCCTCTTGATGACTCTCTTATTTAGGGCATAAATGAACCACTTACTTTCAAGACAGTATGTTTTCGGTGAGACTGGAGTTATGACCATATTGCAAAATGAAGAGCTGAAGCTCAGAATGGTTAAGTAACTTACCCCAGGTCACACAGCAAGGAAGTAGTGGAGCCTAAACTCAAACGCAGGTTGCAGACTACAATGCTCATGTTTCCCCCACTGGGGTCTTCACTTCTGTGATATGTAATATTAACAACATGAGCTAACATTTATTGAAGTCTTGCTATGTGCTGAACACTACAAAACGTCTGCCTTTGAAGAAGTACAAAAATAAACCCTCTTCAGCAAGGAACAAGAGTGGCTTTTGGATTTTTAACCTCCCTCTGTCCTCCAGGTGAGACAGGAAAAAAAAAAAAAGTCCATCTCTGGAACTTATAATTGAATGGAATAAGAAAGACTCGTGGACCCAGCTAACTTATTGAGTGCTCATGTTTGCAATCTGATTCCTTGCATTTGAAGGAAAGAGATATGATCCTCTTAACTTTTAAGATGTCTTACAGCATTCTCACCTCCTGTGCTCTTGTCAGGTCACAGAAATAAATAGCAGTGTCACCTTGATAGCACCTGTCCGAATGTTGGATGTGGACTGCATCCTCGATATTACTATGGCAACCAGACTCACCAGATGTTTTAGGAAAGTTCCAGACTTGGTACCTGTCCTATTATCCATGTAGGTGGCCTGTCAGACCATCTGGTTACTCTGTATACAGCCCACAGATCTGCTCAAATAGTTAACATGAACCTCGTGTCATCGAAGCTCAGATGAGCTTGAGCTTGTCCCTGGAATTGCTTAAATTTATGACCGTTTCAGAGGGGCTGGTTTTCAAATTGCAGTCCATGATCTCAGAGACAGGCATGAACCCCGTCTCAGTTTAACATGTTGGTTTCGGGAATTAAAGATCCCAAAGATTGAAGTGTCATCTGTGTTTTGTAGGCAAATATCTACTTAATCACTATTCCATTGCCTGAGGAGAGAATCATAACCTATACATGCATTCTAAAGGAATTTGGTTTCCCAGTTGGCAATAAATATCATACGTTTCCAAACTGGGCATGTTTAGGCATTTGATGTATCATATCACCCTGCAGATCTGAGAACAAGACAAAGGGAGGTTTTATGCCAGAGCAGAACGATGGGGAAGCTGAGGACACCCAGCATTGTCTCATGGAGAAATTTTCCTCCACCATGCTCCCAGTTCGCTACCTTAATGACCAAAGATACCGCCCACCACTAATGTCCAGGCTTTTTCCCCAGGATTTGAACAACCCCGGAGTGCCCACCAGGGATGAGGACTCCTTGGGCTTTGGGACCCAAGAGGGCCAGCTGGAGGACAACGGGGTTGAGAGAGAGGCTGAGGCATAGTTCATCAAAAGTGTAAGAGTTAATCAGAGGGATCAGAAGAGGAGAAGCAACTGTGTCTCTAGCTTTAACCCTGCAAAGGAAATTGCTGGAACTCTCTCCCCCTATTCAGTCCCTCCACCATTTGCGGAGTCATTAGAGGATCTCAAGTGTGTTCACGAACAAGTCTTTGATCACCCTATGGCTTCTGCTGCTGCCCCAACCTCTGTGGCTCACAGAGCCCCCACTAGACAGCTTGGCATTATCATGGCCAGCCTTGACCTCCTAATATTGCCAGAGTTTCTCGAAATAATGCCTTCCACTTTATTCTCAGCACTTATTTCCTGAGGACACACTCAAGAGCCTCTCAGTGCTGGGTGACACAACCAGTGATACATACATGCTGGACTAAGCAGCTCCCACTGTCTTGTGACGGTCCTGTGGCCCCTGAAACAAACCTAGGTGCCTCTACTCTTTACCTAAGGAGAATTCTAACCCAGAATTTTTCTCAGTTCCCCATATGACCCACCCCACTGTCCTTCCATACCCATCCAATGAGTGTTTTCACTTTCTAATGTACTCACCACAGCAACCACACATCATAGATTATCCCTATGTTAAGCCATCTCTTACATCCCTGGTGTTTCTCTAAGACACACCAGCCTAGGGGCAAATGGAGCTGAGTTAAGAAAAATAAACTGTATCTCTTTGATTCTAGTCCCACCCCTGTTGCAAGATGTCAGGCATTCCTGAGAGTTCCCTCTTGCAAAGGAGCCACCTTTCCCATGCTCACAAATAAGTTTCCTCCTTTGCCAGTTATCAGAGTTTTATTGCCTTTAAATGCAACTTAGAGGACTGGGCTTTATCGAATAGACGAATGTCAGGAAGGATTTTGGCTTATCACATTCACCTCCGGTAACATTTTTCACTCCTGCTTCCTTTATCTACCAACCTATTAATGCCTATGATGGCCATCAAGGTTGCCAATGAACCAGTGTTGGCCATCAAGAAATCATGACCTGATGGTCAAAAGATTCTCAACATCACTAATTATTTGAGAAATGCAAATCAAAACTACGAGGTATAACCTCACACCAGTCAGCATGGCCATCATTCAAAACTCCTGAACCAACAACTGCCTAGAGAGGGTGTGGAGAAAAGGGAACCCTCCCACATTGTTGGTGGGAATGCAAATTGGTGCAGCCACTATGGAGGACAGCATGGACTTTCCTTTAAAAAACTAAAAATAGAGTTACCGTATGATCCAGCAATCCCACTCCTGGGCATATATCCAGAGAAAACTGTAATTTGAAAAGACACGTGCACTTCAATGTTCATAGCAGCTTTTTACAATAGCTAAGACATGGAACCAATTTAAATATCCATTGACAGATGAATGGATAAAGATGTGGTATATATATGTGTGTGTGTATGTATGCATATATATATATACACACACATATATATAATATATATAAAATATATACACACATATACACGATGGAATACTACTCAGCCATAAAAAGGAATGAAATAATGTGATTGGCAGCAACATGGATGGACCTCGAGGTTATTATACTAAGTGAAGTGAGTCAGACAGAGAAAGACAAATATCACATGATATCACTTATATGTGGAATCTTAAAAAGTATAAGAAACAAATTTATTTACAAAACAGAAACAGATTCATAGACATAGAAAACAAACTTATGGCTACCAGGCAGGGAAGGGAGGAGGGAGAAATAAATTGGGATTTGGGGATTGACAGATACAAATTACTATGTACAGAATAGATAAACAGCCAAGGTCCTACTGCATAGCACAGGGAACTATCTTCAATGGCTTGTAGTAACCTGCAATGAAAAAGAACATGTATCTATATATGTATGACTGAATCACTATGCTGTACACCAAAACTAATACAACATTGTAAATCAACTATACTTCAGTTTTTTAAATGAGATTAATAAATAAGAAATCATAACCAAATTAGCCAGGATTCTTAGGGTTGCCAGTGACAGACACCCAAGTTAATGTGAATAAGGACAGGAGGGAATTAAGTCACATAACTAAAAAAGAAGTCAAGGTAATGAAATACTCAAGAATCCCAGTGTCTCTCTCTCTCACTCCCCATCTATCCCTTCTGCTTGCCTTTGTGCTAGCTTCATTCCTAAACAGGCTCCCTCCTTGTAGTAGCAAAATGGGTCACGGTGACTGTCAGCTCCAAATTTGCGGCCATGCATAGCAAGCAGAAGGAAAATGCAGACTTTTTCACTCAACATCTCCGGAGTGAAAGTCCTGGCAAGATAGCTCTCAGATTGCCCCAGCTTGTATAACATGCTTTTCCTGAACCGATCAATGTGACCAGAGGAATATAAACTTTAGCTGACCAGGGTCATAGGCCCACCTCATGTGAAAGACTGCTGGCTTCAAGTGAACTAAATGGAATAGTCTCCCTAGAGGGAAGAAAATTTCCGTCACCAAAATAAGGAAGAGAAGAATTCCAGGAAAGCTAAATCAGCAGAAACCCAAATAGACATTATTCCGAGATCTGACATCCCTGTTAGCTCTTTTAGATCGCTCGGGAACTGGGATAAAGCCAGATCTGCCCTCATGGGGGTCAGGACATCGATGGACCCTGGTGTGAAGATCTGGGATCTGGAAGGTCAGAAGAAACTGAGTAGGGGTAGCTGTTGATCCCAACTCACGGTGACCTTGGACATCTCCCTTTCTCTACGTGAGCCTCTGACCCTCATTTGTGAGCAGCATGGTCCAAATCATTGTCCTTAACCCAAGGCCCCTGAGCCCATGGAAGCTTCATTATTGCCCCTTGATCTATCTTCAGCATAAACTATTAGAACCTTATTTCCATGCCACTCTTCTCAAATATGCCCTGATAGGAACATTTTAGCAGTTAAAAGGCAGCCCCTAGCAACCATGAACGTAAGAGCAGTCTGGGAATGAAGGCAGCACAGAGCTAAGGGATAAAGAGGAGTCTGGCCACTTATCATCCGGGCCCTGACTTCCTCCGTGGATGCAGCCAGCATCTTCCTCTGGACTGGTCCATCACAGAAGAAGAGTTCCCCCTCTGCATACACCATAATCGGTGGGGTTTTCTATCGCTTACAGTGAAAGAATCCCAAGTGAAAGAAATAGGGAGTGGCTTTCCTGAGCACTATCTTGAGAAATGTGATGATATGTTGGATGTTTAGTGAGAGCACTCAGCTGATGAGAAATGTCTGTCCTGGGTCTAAGTCTCAAGTCAGGCCAGGGAATCTTGGCACCTAGTCTACGTGAGGAAATGAGCAAGTCCAAATCCTGGTGGCAGTAAATATCCCGTCTTCAGAGACACAGGTTATTGACAATTGATCAGATTCCCATCTCTGTTCCCCCTCAAAAAAAAATGGATTCAGAAACACCTCTAACTCCCACTGCCCAGTAAGATGTAGTTGGCCATTTTTTTCCCTCAGGATATCAGGGAAGCCATGCAGTAAGACTCCGTCTGATTTGCAAAGTAGCAGGTCCAGTGAACATTGGTGAACTGATCAGCTTTCAGAGAACCAACCAAGCATTGAGCCAAAATAAGGAGACTGACATGGGCTTCTATGAATCAGTTATCTTTCTGATTAGCATTTAGTTTCACTTTAAGGATTAATTCTCTCAGTACAAGGGTGAGTGCTGGTAATGCATATAATTGTTCTCACTCCATAAGGAGCTTTGTATTAAGCTACATACCTAAAGCTTTTATGACATTGTGAAACCCAAATCCCTCAAGTGAACAACTGAGGTCTTATGTGTAGCTTAGATGATAAAGGACTTCAAAGAATTTCTTGGACGTACAAGGCCTTGGACCTATTTAATTTTGGGTTTGGAGTTTGACTCACCTTAGGGGTTTGAAGGATCTTAATCAAATTTGTCTAACTACAGAGCCAGAGCCCTTCGCCACTGCTTTCTCATACCTAACATAGTTCCTAGAACAAACTAGGAAGCCAAAAAAATATTTTTAGCTTTTTTTTTCCCCTCTCCCTCTAGAAGAAACTTTGAAGTTTAAAATATCTATTCATTGGGACTCAGGCCAATCTAAATTATCAGCCTTTAGCATACAAATTCAAACAACAAAAGTAATTCATTAGTTCACATAATTGAATGTCCCAGAGGTGAGTAAAGCTTCAGGCAAAGCTTGATCCAGCACTCAGTATTTTGCTATCAGAGCTTGATTTCTTTCTTTCCTTTTTTTTTTTTTTTTACTTTCAATTGTAGTCCGTTTTCTTTGATGTTAGTTCCATTCTCAAGCAGTCTCTCCCCTCGTTGTGTTAAGAGATGAATGGCAACACAATTCTGTATTCACATCCAGCAGAAATAGAGTCTATGTCTCAGCATTTCCAGCAAAAGTCCTAAGGTTCCCCCTGATTGGACTGGCTTAGATCATATGCCCATTTCTGAATCAATCATGATGGGAAGAAAGAATGCCACCTGCTATTTGGCCCAAGCCAGAGTCCATTCTTGGAGCTGGGGGAGTGTCAGCCTCACCCAGACCACGTGGCTGGAGAACTTGAGGTACAGTAGGTAAGAGAAATGAGGGATGGTGAGGGGGGCAATCCCCAAACAGCTATTACAACCCTCATTTTACACGTGAAGCAACAGAAACCAGAGAGATTATGTGACTCACTTAGAATCACACAGGGAGCCGAGTGGGAGAAGGAGGAACTAGACCCCAACTCTGCTGCCCTAAGGAGCCTTGTTGTTTCCTCACTCCATTAAACTCACTCCCAACCAAAATTGTACAGATGTTATCACGTCTTTTTTTTAAATTTTAACCTTTTTAAAATTGAAGTATATTTGGTTTACAGTATGTCAATTTCTGGTGTAGAGCATAGTATTTCAGTCATACATATACACACATATATTCCTTTTCATGTTCTTTTTCATTATAGGTTACTACAAGATATTGAATATACTTCCCTGTGCTATACAGTAGGACCTTGTTGTTTATTTATTTTGTATATAGTAGTTAGTATCTGCAAATCTCAACTCCCAATTTATCCCTTCCCACCCCCTTCACTGTATCTTTTGATACTTCTGAAGTCTCTGGGAGAAAAGACAGAAACCCTCTACAGGTGTGTAGGGGAAGGTGATTACCTGCAGGGGCACTCCACTCTTGGAGCAGGCTCAGTGATTTTCAAGAACAAGCAACAAAAAAAGAAAAGGCCCAAGAACCCAAAACATAGGCCAGCTCCATTATCCCATCCAGACGGAGCAGCACGGGATGTCGGGTGGGGAGACAAAGGAGAAAGTCCTGCTTGGGCCCTGGGGCCGCCCCCAGATTTGAGGGAGAAGGCTGGGGGCCAGGACTGCCTTTCTTCTGCTCCCAGTCCACTAGGCTATTTGCATTTCATTGTGGTCCTGGATGATTTAAGGAGCCCAGTGAAAGCCCTTGGATGTGGTTAAGACGTTCATGCTCCAGTGATAAATAATGTGAGCAATGTGTACGGCCTAGAGTCCTTGCATTATCAAAGGGCTCCTTGGAAACTGGGGAAATGGCAGGGCTTTTTCCCCTGCTTCTGCTTATGTATTTATTTTTTCATCTGCTTGATGAATTGACTTCTTGTCCCTTCCCAAGTGTTTAATGCCATCCCAGGAACCGACACTCTTCCCATCCTTGGCACTAGATCTTTTCAGTACTGTGGTCCCACCAGATGACTGGTCAGAGCTAAGAGAAAAGGGTGCAGGGAGCCGGGCCCCTTGCCCATCTTTCTCCCTCTGCCGCCCTCTCCAGACATATTTATTTTCCTCAGATGAAGTCTCCTGGTTGACTTCAAAGGCAACTCTGCATCCAGAAGAGATAATACTGTAGGGGAGCAGGGGAGGATGGGGCAGAGTTCAGAGGGAGGAGTGGAATCCCTGGACAGGGACGGATGTGGGACAGATGGAAGCTGGGTCCACTGGAAATGGTAACTAGCATTAGCATTCCAAGAGCATTCTATTTACTTCATTTGGATTGTAAGTTCCATTAGAATGTCCTCTTTTCAAGACGGAAAAATCAGAATGCAACTCAGACTTCAAATGTTTCCCTCCTTCCCTCTGCATGATGGCTTTTGGGGCACCGAGGCTGATAATGTTTTCTTTTCTGCTGTCCCATCATCAATGAAATTGGCTTTCTAACACCATAGAAGCCCTCTGTGCCAGGGCAACCAATTAGGCATCGATTGATAGAGGATCCTGTAACTCAAGGGCTCATTGTTTCCATTTGTCGTCCAAGAGCAGTGATGATTGCTTTCCAGAGCCACAGAGACTCCATCTGTGTCAGACTCTCCAACAGAATGATTTACAGACATCTCTTTAAAGGTACTTTGCCCACTTTGCAGATTCAGAGAGAAAGGGGCCATCCCACCCAACCCTAGAATTGAAGGGCTTGGGGCACCAGTGATTCTCAGGAGTAGAAGCTCTAAATCACAAGCAACCGATTGTCCTTACACCCTTGGAAAAACATCTACATATAGAAAAATATTCTCTCTTCTAATTGTCTCAGCAATACCAGGAACAGTTACTATTATTACCCCCAATTGATAGATGAGGAAATCAGGTCAGAGAGATCAAGTGAAGCCCACTTTCTTTTCTCCTCGGCTTTCTGCCTGTGCACACTGGGGACACTTTCTTGGAAGGATTGGGACAGAGCTTCTACCTGCCCTTCCACCTTTCATCTCCTCCTCGCATGGTGATGTATCTAATTACGGAGACTGAGAAAGGCTCAGAGCACATGTCCTCCCTTCCCTTCTAATTCTTGATTTTTCAGAGTAGCCCACCCCCACCCCATGACCCACACCCAACACACATTGTCAATCTGGTAAGCCAGCTACTGCCACAGGAGAAAACCTGGGCTTCTCCACCTGCTTAGGACACCTGGTTAAGACTCACCCATACATGGAGCCAGATGTCTAGACTTCAGAAACCTGATTTCACCTGTGGGTCTCATCAAGCTTTATTAATAATAAAGCTGATGAGTTAATGCCTACCACTCAGCTGCTTCTGACTCGATGTTAAAGGGAAGTTTTTGGTAATTCCCAAACCCCAGGGGCATCCCCCCAACAATAACTTGCCTGAAGTCAAACAGCTGGGAAGGATGCAGATGTGAAATCTGAATCCAAAGTCTGAGCTTTTAACCGCTGCTCTAGAGTGCCAGTTAGGAGGAAACTGAGACCCAAGGAGGTCTGAGGAAGGAGTCATGTCATAAAAGGTCTTGTGAAATGTGAGGGAAGTTTGGATTTTATCACAAGGGCTGTAGGAAGCCACACGTGTTCCAAGCAAGGAGAGGAGACATTACCACCTGAAATAACCCTGCACCAGACCCCCACCGTGTAGACTTTGTGTTAGTTTTCTTCCCAAAGAAAAATATCTGAGAAAACAACATCGTTACCGTCTTTGACAGCTATTAGTGACAATGTGAGGCTGAGGAATGGGAAGGTTTCTTATTGTTGTTGTTGGTTCTGAAAGAAGAAACATCCGAGCAAGTGGGTTGTTTTGTCTTCAACTTCCTCATTCTTGAGAAGTCAGGCAGGTCAAAGCAGCAGCTCAGGAATGTGTGTGGTCCACCGGGGCCTCTCAGGTGAAGCCCGGGGAGCCAGACTTCACTGGGACCCGCTGGTCTTCTGCCCCACTCAGCTCAGAGTCAAGCCCTAGTGCACAGTTTGATTATCATCATCAGTGCCTTCATCATCATTAACAATTTCCTCTACTACCTGTGTCACCCTCAGGATGCCTTAGCCCCTTGACACGGTCAACCTCAAGTAATTTCATAACAAGCCAGTGAGGTAGGTACAATTATAATTTCCATTTTACAGATGAAAAAAATTGAAGTGCAGAGAGGTTAAACAATCGGGTCAAGGTTAAACAAGCAGGAATTGGCAGAGCAGGGATTTGAATCCAAGTCTATTTGACGCCAGACTTCAAGTTCTTAACCACAAGGCTACGCTCCACTGTGTAGAAGGTGCTTATAGTTGGTTTCAAGAGTATCAGAAGCAATGATTTGGGAGTGGTTGAGGATGGGGGTAGACTTGGTAGGAGGAAGGGTTAAATGCCCTGGTGCAGAGGCATGTGGACATGCTCGTGACCTCTGATAGAATCACGTAGGGATACCCTCAGGCTAGAAAATGTTCTCACTGAGCTTCAAGTCTCAGCTTGCTCGGAATAGTGAATAGTGTGGAAACATCAACTTAGCCATCTGATGTCCCAAATAAATGAATGAACAAACAGAAACATTTGCACTTTTATCTTTAAGCATAGGACGGACAACAGAAGTAGGGATAAATGGCTAATGAGTCAAGGCAAGTCAGTATTTATAGACCATATATTGTGTACTAGACATGGGACACAGAAACGAATCAGACACAGCTACTGCCCTAACAAGGCCGAGAGAGTCCTGCAAGGGCAGGAAGCTTAGAATTAATCATCTAATTATCTCACTGCATCTAAATTCAATGTGTGCAGTGTGAACAGGGTGTTCATTGGAGGAGAGATGCCTGAGCAGTTATTTCTATCTAGAACTTCACACTAAAGGAATACTTCACAGAGGCAGGGATGTTAGAATTTAGCCTTGAAAGATAGGAAGAGTCAGATAATAGGGAAGGATATCATAAACAAAACTGTGAGCAGAGGAAAAACAAATGCAAGGGATATATGAGACTGGTGAGAAAATGATGTGTTTCTGGGATGTTAAGACTGATGCAGGAAGATAGGCAGGGCTCAGATCATGGAGTGCCTTGCAGGCCAAAATCATGAGCTTGGACTTGATCCCGTGGGTTATGTGGAACCACTGGAGAGTTTTAGAAGCAATGAGAGTAACTGTTCAGTGTGCATTTTGGGGAGCATGCACTGATGTTGGGGTGGAGGCTGGACTGGAGGGTAGAGGCTAGAGGTAAGGGTAAGAGACTACTTAATAGTCTAAGGTATTGATGACAAGGGCAATGGCAAGAGGGATGGTACTGAACAGACACCAGGGTTGAATAGACAAGGAAAAGTTTGGCAAGTTATTGGACATGGAGTTGAGAAAGAGGGAAGAGAAGTCCCTAAGCTCTCTGGTGTCTGTGGAAGGGTGGGGGGCTGATGATGTCACAGGAAACCCGGGAGGAGAAGTGAGGGTGGGGACTGGGGAAGATAATAGGTTCTATTTGGAATATGCTACATTCAAAGCCTTTAAGGGCACACAAAATTGGAAGGCAGTTGAGGCAGAAGCCTGAATCTCCAAAGAGTGAGATAGAGATGTATGAGTCATCAGTATTTCATGGGAGTTTAAAGTCTGGGAGAAAAAAGTGCCCAGAGAATACAGAAATTACTAAAAGAGTTGAGAGGGCAGAACTCTAGGGAAAGCTCTTAGGACAGTCCCAGATACATAGTAAGCACTTAACATATGTTCATTTTTAACGTCCATGCATGGTTGTCATTAATATTCCACCACAGTCTGCGTAAATACAGGGCTCAGTGAGTTTCTTGAGTTTCTTGCTCACTGGTCAAGCCATAACTTTGCCCCCATGCCAATACTAACCATCCTGCTAGGCCTATTTCAAACCCCATTCCTCCTAAGTGCCTTGGCAGTATTTTCTACACCATTCACTGGGATAGGACCTTTCCTGGTAGGTCTTGTTCATCTTGCTTCTCCAATGAGACTGAAAGCTCCTTTTAAAACACAACAATCATATGTCTGGGGGTCCCTCTCCTGCCCCAAACTGCCCAAATAGCACATACTGGGCTTGGAATGTTCTTTGGTTGAATGGGCTAGACAGGAGTCGGGTGAATCATTTTAGAGATATTTAGCTTTCTTGCTAATGTAATTCTTACTGACCTCCAGCTCACCCTCATCCGTCCTATTGTCAAACTCAAGAAATGACCAGACTCTGTCATCCAGAAAGTTCTAAAATGCCATGACAATGAGCATTGTGTCCTTCAACTGTCCTACATTTCATCGTAAACATCCTAATCTTAATAAACATTAGGCAGACTTTTTTGTGTCTTTCAAAGCATCACAGACAGTGTGGTGCCTTGGAATGAGGAGACAGAAAATGTGCCCTTGAGTTCCCTTCTGCTGTCTCCTGGTTGTGATCATGGGTTGATGACTTACCATCTCTGAGTCTTACTTTTCTCAACTGTAAAATGGGAACAATGAAATGGCTGCCACAGAGTCTTGGTGATCAGAATAAAAGATAAAACGTCTGGGAAGTTACTTTGAAATGATAATTATACCAAGTTAGGTATTGTTCCTATTCTCAAATTTCAGAACCCATCAGAGAGAGGGCACCTTACAGAAGACGCACAGGCCGTTGACCTGCCAGCTTGTGTTCAGCCTAATTAACATTCACCCAGAGAGCTTCTGGGACTGAAGAAATGAAAGGGACTGAGGATGTGGGGGACAGGGTGGGAGAGGAACAGTTGGTGATGAAGAAAGAAAAATCTAATCTTTTGCTAATACCGAGGGCCCCAGCTTGAGAACACACAAGTAAACAGTGAAGTGTGGTGACCCAGGACTAGCTGGGGGACCTTTCGAACAAAAGCAGTTAACAAAGCTGCTTTCAGCTCTGCAACTCTTCAGGGCCAGCTCGGGCCTGGGGCTGCTGGAAAAGGAGTTGGGTCCTGCTTGGAGAGACCCAGCCTCACAGTCAAATGTCAACCCATCAATACCAAGTGAGCAGAAAGGAGCCTAATGTTTAGGGCCTTTGTTTCTTTGTTTTTCATTAATTAGTCTTTTGTTCACTCATCTGAGTCGTAAAGAAATCTCTTCTGCAATCCTTTCAAAATCCAGCTCCCCCACATGTACCCACATTAGTGAAAACAGAATAAAATCTGTGGTTTTGGCTCATTGCCTTGGCCACATGGTCAAATAGGACTTTGAAGGGCTTTTTTTTTTTTTTAACAAGTGTTTATTGAGTAACTGCTATTCATTCAACAAACATGTGAAGAGTGCCTACTGCATTCCTGGCCCTGTGCTTGGTGTTAGGGACACAGAGATGAATAAAATCCAAACTCTGGAACTCAATAAACTCAGTAAGGGAGGTCGGAGATCAGTGCCGGTTAGCACAGTCCCCGGAGGGGAGGCACCAACTGCCGGAATAGACTCTGCGAGCTCCGAGGAGGACGAGAACGCTTCTCTTGGGCACGAGCAGGGAAGGCTGTGTTTCATGGTGCCATTTGGGTGCAGGACCATTCTGACATGCATTCCCGCACATGTTTGCCACGTTAAAACAACAGCAAGCTGGTGCAGTACCTCCGCTGGGTGTGCCAGGCACTGTTCTCAGCAGTTTCTTCAGTGCTTCTTCAGTGTGGGGCCTCTGATGATCTCCACTTTGCAAATGCAAATCTGAAGCCAGGCAGCCTGGCTCCAGAGCCCGTCCTCTTGACCTTGGTGCTGGCTGTGCAGCCTCTGCTTACCAGACCCACCGTCCCTGAGACCTGTCAGCCTCTCCCGCCTGGGCCCTCAAAAGCAGGGCTGTGTCTTACTGACCTTCATGCCTTCAGAGCCTAGCATGGTTCCAGACACGAGGCTGAGCCTTCACAAGAGCGTCCTGGAACTGCTGAACTTGAACCCCCTACAGCCAGATGCTGAGGTCCCGGCAAGCCTTGTGGAAGGGATTGGCTAGTCAGAACAGCAGGGAAGGGCTGGGGTACGCTAGGGTCAGCTGGGGTGGGGAGAGATGAAGACACCATCAGCTTGTTTCAGAAAGCCTTGCTTGTGGCCTTTCGGAGGCCAGGAATGAGGGCAGAGCTGGGATTTGGGAAATGGAGGCCCCTCTCCTTCGCGACCCTGTGCACAGGCTGCTTCTACGCTGAGAAGAGACCTGCCCTGGGGTGCACTTTTGTGGCTCTGAGGGCAGGGTTTGGGCTTTAGATAATAATTGCATAGATTTGCTTAGTAAACACAGGGCAACTGTAAGATAATTACATGTTCTTACAGAGATGGTGCTTGGTAATTACTTTCAGTGGCCCCAAAGTATTATTTAACACATATTCTGGTTTATAAGACAGAAATAATGATGAATTTGCTTGGTAATTACACAGCACTTACCCACGACATATCCTGCCAGTAGCTAATACTTAGTCCGTCATTAAGGGGCAAGCTGTTGCTTTGGTAAATAGTAAGTTCTTCTTCTTATTGGTCTCTAGGCACATAAAGCATGATTAAAACACCATTAGTGACATTTCTTCAAAGGGTGAATACACAAGGCTATGTGAGAAGCCAACTTTCCTTGGGTTTAAATGCTTTATTTCTACCTTTCTGACAAGAACCACAGAAAGGAATCACTTCTAACGTGGGCATCTGCTCCTTAATGAAACTGAGCAGATGAAGTGATCTTTGCCCTGGCTTAGGGAATGGGAGGGGAGTGACCGCTGTTTTCAATATGAAGATTGCTCCAAATGGCAGTGCCCGGTTTAGAAGGAGCCCCAGGTCTGGCGCCACTACCCTGGTGGTGGGCTGGGTCAGCACATTGAGTACCAGGGCAAACCACAGCCTTTTGATGGGTCTTGTCAGCGACATTCTCGAGGCTCCCCCTAGGATGGGGCCCGAGAGGCTCTTGGAGGGCTTGGGACTCTGGAAGCGGGGGTACCCTAGTTTTCAGGCCATTTGGGGTACACATGGCAAAGGATCATACACACATCGGATACCAAACAAGGGAGATGCAAGCTCAGGACCAGACTCTTTGTCCTTAAAAAGGGCTCTTGGGAAAGCTGCCTAACATATTTCATCCGGAAGGCAGTAATTTGGGGGACCATGGCTCAGCTCTAAATGCTCTTGGCTCAGACACTTGCATCAGAAGAAATCAACTCTTTGTAATCAATAGGGGACTTAAAGAGGGTGGTCAACCATTATGGCTGGTGGGCAGGCTGGTGAATGGGCCTTCTGGAGCAAACAGAGCCCTCATTACCATTCCATTCCAACCCATCCCATTTCTGGAGGGAACGATTCAACATCAAATATGAACTCAATTCCAGATCCAAATTCCCAAGCCAAGTAGCCAATTCCAGTGGCCTGTTTCTTCTGTAATGAACTCCAGGACTCTGACTTTGGCTTTGGAAGTGACTTTGGTTGCCATGGAAGCCAATGGGGAGTAGTTGAGAAGAGCTAAGGTTTAACCAAAGAAGACCTGGGTTCACAGGGGCCTGCTCTTTCCTAGTTGGGTGATCTTTGGCAGTCGCCTCTCTAAGCTTCAGTTTCTTTATCTATAAAACAATCTGCGAAGACAATGAATTCCATTAGGCTAGAAATCATACCATTTCGTTCAGCTTTCAATTCCTGCACCCAACCCAATGCCTGATCCTTTCTAAATCTGTAATCAACATTTTTAATTGAGTAAGACTGAGGAAATGTATTACACATTTAGTTTACAAAAATCCACCCCTTTGCACTTAGTGAGAAATAGAGGGAAATTAAAAACAACAATTTAAATAGTCCAGAAGATTGTGCTTGATAAATCCACTCAATGTACATGTGCCCCAGACTGATGCTAAAACCAAAAATGTGGAACTCCTCTTCTCCCCTTTCCTGGTTTTGAGAACCTTGCTGTACTGAATGCATAAATTAACATTAACAATTTAATGATTTAATATTCCACTATGGAATATGTACTCTCACTAAATAATATGCAATATATTACTATATCCATCCCACATAATTTGCAAGTATGACTGCATTTGGTGGTAATCACAAAACCTTTGAATCTCTGGTCTGTGGATGATTTAGGGAGGTTTCCAGGGAGATTTTGATTAGACTCAATTATTTTTTGTCTTAGACTTAACCTTGAGAAGCTTACCTCATTTGGGTTATCTCTCAGGGTCATTGTGAGGGAGCAGAGAATGAAAGCATTGTGAACTAGAATTGCTGTTATCCTGTTCACTGCTCTCTTGGTATAGCTACTTAGCTTGGTCAAGGTCAAAAGCCTTGATTCCAACCCAGTTCTCTCGACTTCCAGGCTTGAGTGCTGGGATCTACATCACAATTTAACCCAACAAAAACCTGTTGAGTAATTATTGGGAGCTCAGCGAAGTGCTTGCCGCATATGGTGGTATAAGAGAAATATAAGGGATGGGACACTGGCCACCAAGAGCCAAATGATTTGCACAGTCAACAAGTGCTCAGCTGGCCCCAAAGTATGCAAATCTCAGCATTCTCCCTGAACATGGCAGCAGATACTGGAAAGCACGAGATGGAGGGGCACGCACACACATAGGCAGAATTAGTCCCCAGTCCTTGACACTAAGGCCCCTTTCTTCCCTGTTCCAAAGTGCTTGTTAACCGTTGGAAACTTCCCCCTCAATTCAAAGCTGCCTTGTTTCCACCTTATTTCACTGGGTTTCAAATGAGAGAAGGAAGTATAACATGATTTCTAGTCTCCATACCCTATCCACATCCCACCACTTGTCCTGTATTACCCAGGAAGACCCTCCAGTCCCATGGGAGGAGCGTAGGAGGTAAATAGAATCCCATATTCGACTGTAAAGTGTTCCGGTGACAAGAGAGAGGAACGTGGACTGGGATCACCAGGAAACCTCCATGGGCAGGTCAGAGTTATAGAATGAACTTGAGCTTGAGAAGCAGGCTGTGGATTGTGTGCCTGTTGATTTTCCCAGTCCCCAGTCCTTTCAGCCTTATTTTCATAATAGGATCCTGATTTCTTTTGGGAAAGACCCTTCTCCCTGGCCTTAAGAGTGAGCAAGGGACCCAGGCCTGAGAAATTTTGGGAATCCTATTCCCTTGATTACAGGGAATAGTTCATAAGTGAACACGCGTATGTCCCCAGGTAGTCTAATCAGCCCGGTCCTGAGGACTATTGGAAAAGAGGCAACCTCTTTTTGTAGAATAACTAAGCTGGGAGGATGTAAGCGTGGAGCTACCAGGGCCAGCCCCTCTAGCGCTGACCTGCAAGTGGAGCCAATGTAGAGGAAACATAGTCTAGGCATGGAGAAACAGACTAAGACCAGGTCCTGGAAAAATCATCTGAACCTCTGGATCCCACCCTGCCTGCCTTTGAAGTAAAACGGTCCTGGATTTTAAGTTACACTCCCCAGTAAATTTAGTGTTCAGGCAAGTTGAATTGGGCTTCTCTTAATTGCAGTGGAAAGAGTCCTAACGAATTAGATATTCATTTTAAAAAGGAATGACAATGCAGGCAGAGAGAATGGCATGAGCAGAGACCTAAAGGCAGGGATACAGGACTTTGGGTGTCTCAACATATTCATCAAAAACCAAAGAAGATACATAGGGCAAGGGGGCATATTATAAAAATGCCAAGAGATGGAAGGAGGCATTCGGACTTTCCCCTGGACTTCAGAGAACCAAAATCCAGAGCTGAAAGTAGGCAAATGCATGCCTGGACCCAAAGGCAGCTCATGAACTGGCTGGTCCAGTGACATTCTCCTCATTCGGGGAAATCCCTACCACATGCCAGCTGCTGCACATCTGTGGTTAGCATTGTTCCTTTAAAGAATAACACAGATTCTTCTCCGGGCAAGCCACACGTTTTCATTAGCTGTGGTCAGGAGGGAAACCGTGCTCCTTCAGACGAGTTTCAGCTGACAGACTGCTCCAGGGCATGTCTTTCAGGGACGCTGATTCATCCTCTCTGTCGGCTGGCTGTGGGGGAGGCACACCTGTGTCCCAGGATGACTTTAGAGAGAGCAGAGACAAAAGACCACGTTGGGCTCCAGCTGCCTCTGCAGACACTCTTACAGTGCAGCAGACACAAGTGCAGCCATGCCTGGTGGGCAGTCAGCAGTGGGGTTGTTTACGTTCAGCTCCTGGGACCCCTAGGACTCTGCCTCTGAGTTCTGTCCCAACTGATGGCTTGGGTCAGGGGAGACTGGCTGACATCTGGGCTTAATTTGATCCCCACTTATCCACGTCTCCGTCATCCACATGCTACATTCTTCAACCTCTGCAGAATGCAGGCTGCTCAAAGATGCTTTGATGGTGGAGCCACAACTGGGTGGAGGTGCAGTCACACCATGCCCACATTTAACTTATAAGAATTCTGCTGGGAGAGAAAGAGAAAAAAGAGACCGAAATTGAGCAAGATCATGGGTATGAGTGACTTGACCTTCCTTCCCACTCACAGGGCAGATGCCCTGTAGGGAATGTGAGAAGGTGCAAGCAATCTGTGATTCGCACAATAGGTCTCAGTTCCTGCAGGCCTCTCGTCACATAAATGCCTTGCCTTGCTGAGTATACTTGTCAAAACAAGTAGATCTAGCTGCTGCAACAAACAGTACTAAATCTAAGAGGCTAACTGCTTACTCCAAGTCACACTGTGAAGTGGGTCTGGAGGTGCTCCTTGGTGACTGCCCTCCTAGCAGCAATCCAAGGATCCAGCATCCTCCATCAGTGACCCTGCCATATGAAACCCTGTGGAAGGGGATGAAAGCCGCTGCAGGTGGGATTCTCCAGAAGCAGACTCTGAGATGGAGATTAGAGTGTGGGACATCTAATAGGAAGTGCTCTTGGAGGGGGAGGGTATAGCTCAGTGGTAGAGCACATGCTTAGCGTGCACGAGGTCCTGGGTTCAATCCCCAGTACCTCTATTTTAAAAAAAAAAAAAAAAAAAGAGGAAGTGCTCTTGGGATCACTACATGTGACAGAGAGAGAAGGATGTAAGTTTGGGCAAAGGGAGAAGCTGAGATGCAATGCAGCCCCTAAAAGGTCTCCTGCAACCCAGTGGAGAACTCTGGGGCTGGGTGGTCTTTCAGAGCTGTCCTGAGTTGGGACAAGTTGTTATGCTGTTCAACCTCTATGTTTCTCAGTCATTGGATGTAGATGTGGACCATCTTCCCGGAGCACTCCCAGCAGCTGAGGAATTGTTTCATGGCCAGAGTGGGATCTGGTGGCTCATTGTAGCATGCACTGCAAGGCGACTAGAGCAGGGGTCAGCAAACCTTTGGTAAATAGGTTTTACAGGCCACATTGTCTCTGTCACAACTACTCATCTCTGCTGTTGTAGCACAAAAGCATCAGAGGCAGTATGTAAACAAATGAGAGTGACTGCGTTCCAAGAAAGCTTTATTTACAAAAACAGGCAGTGTGTCAGATTGGCTCACGGGCCATAGATGGCTGATTTCTGGACCAGAGGATGACGGGAGGAAATAAGGACCAACCCTATCAATGACTTAGATCACTCCTGTCCATATTTCATTGGCCAGAACTTCACTGGCCCCAATTTAACTGCACAAAGTTAGGAAATGGAGTCTTTCTGTTGAGCCCCAAAAGGAAATAAAGGGAATCTATGAGCATCTAGCCAGACTCTGCCACAGTGTGGTTCTTGAAAATCATTTTTCAAACATGGAACAGCCCTGCAACATCTTATACATTTCTTCATCTCTATTACTGAGTAGTGTATACTCTACCTCCAGGGAGACTTGGGAGACTTTTCAAGGGTACTTCTCACTGCATTTGAATTTTGCTCCATGCACTGACTTTGGAACCTAATCCCCATGTGAACTCTGACTCTGCATCAAGTGAAAGTTCAAAAAACAAAAGAGTGAGGAGTCAGACAGACCTCGCTCTAGAGCTCAGCTCTGCCACTCACCAGCTCTGAGTAACCAGTCACATTTTCTTCTTTTTTTCAATTTTTAAAAAATTTAAGTATAGTTGATTTATAATGTTGTGTTAGTTTCTGGTGTACAGCACAGTGATTCAGTTACACATACCATACATATATTCTTTTTCATTATAGGTTATTACAAGATATTGAATGTAGTTTCCTGTGCTATATATTAGGACCTCATTGTTTACCTGTTCTACATATAGTAGTTTGTATCTGCTAGTTCCAAACTCCTAGTTTTATCCCTCCCTGCCCCTTTCCCCTTTGGTAACCATAAGTTTGTTTTCTATGTCTGTGAGTCTCTTTCTGTTTTGTAAATAAGTTCATTTGTGTCACATTTTTAGATTCCACATAGAAGTGGTATCATTGGAAAACAGTATGATTTCTTAAAAAATTAAAAATAGAGTTACCGTATGATCCAGCAATCCCATTCCTGGGCACATATCCAGAGGAAAAGCCAATTCAAAAAGATACATGCACCCCAATGTTCATAGCAGCACTATTTACAATAGCCAAGACATGGAAGCAACCTAAATGTCCATCAACACGTTTCCTTCTTGAACCGCAGTTTCTCCTGTTCTAAAATGAGATGCTAATAGTGCCTACTTTGTGTGGTTTTTGCAAGGATGCAAGTACTGTAATATACATAAAGCACATAACAGTTGACACATAGCAAGCACTCAAAAAATGCCAAAGATTATCAATTAAAGGGGCCTATAATAGAGATGATCAAAATCTACTGGGGTGACCCAATGCATTCCTCCATCTCTCTGGGCCTTGATTACATCTTCTGCAAGGTAATTAGAGGGTTCCCCGCAACATGTGGGATTGGGATGAATGAGAGTTTCTGTGACTTTTGTAATTAAAAATAAACAGAAAATCATAGTAATACTTACCTGACAGGGTTGTTGGGAGGATAAAGTTTATGTCAATATAAATGTGTTGAGGGCAGAAATATGCCAGGCAGTATAGTAGATTGTGGGGAAACAAACATGAATAAGGTATTGTGTTGGTTATCAACTGCCCCAGAGCTTAGTGATTTAAAACAACAATTTCATTGCCTACAGTTCTGTGGGTTGACCAGGTGGTTCTTCTGGTGATTTTGGTTGAACTCACTCACGCAACTACAGTTTCCTGGTGGCTTGGCAGTGGGCTGCACTCAGCTGGGAGGCTGGGAAGGCTGTGTCCCATGAGATCAAGCACAAGCATGTACCCATCCTCTGCTTGCATCATGATTTCTGACATCCCATTGGCCACAGCAAGGCACATGGCCAAGTCCAGCATCAGTGTGGAAGGGGACCACACAAGGGCATGGCATGCGTAACAGAAGGAGAAATTCCTTCAAGGCCATATTATAATAATGTGCCACAAATATCTTATATGCCCTTAAGAAAGCTGCCATGAAATGTCCATCTTGCCCCCGTGAGATATATCAATCTCCATAGCCCACCTTCCCTGGTATCTCCTAAGGAAGCATTGATAAGAGAATCACCCATGGAGCTTGCTTAATGGCAGATGCAGAAAGATATGTCATGTTCAGTTACAAAGTGCTTCTCCTACCTCCCTCTCCTCCACTCCTATCCTCCTGTCCATTTCTAGGTCCATCACTATGGAGTCAACAAAAGAGAAACTGCACATGAGGATATGCAACACTGACATGTGGCATGGACAAGAATTTGCTGTTCATCAGCCTCAGTGTGGATTCCTCTGCTGGGCTGCTCTTGGAAATGCCTTAACAGTGACTGATCATGACCGTTCAACTGTCTCGCCACGATGCAAAATGATCAGACCTCCCTCGCATCAATGTACAGATCAACCCAAATCTTCAGACAGCCATGCCAAGCATTCAGGTTCACTAGGGTGCTCAGGGTTCCAGCCCCTGATGAGCAAGCTAAGCAAATTCCCTGAGGTCCAGCTACAAGGTCAAGATGCTAAGAGCCAACAGATTCTGCCCCACTCTTCCCAACCCATGGAAAAATGCAGCATTTGGGTCACTGCATAGGCCACTGAACGAATGCCCAGTTGGCCTGTGAGCCACGCCTTGCTCATTTCACTGTGGGAGGTCAGTTTCCTTTTTCTCTAAGAATCTAACATTGAGTTTCCCAGTCCCTCTTTTCTCATTATATAATCCAGCTGTTTCCTGCAGCAGCCTGCTGGGATGAGAGTGCTGGGCTGGGAGATCTGGCTCCGAGACCTGGTCTCCAGCACTCTCTAGGCGTAGCTCAGTCACAAACACTCTGTCCTTGTGGAGCTCTGTTTCTTCATCTGCAGAATGGGAGAACCTGTCCTTGGCTTCCCTGCAGGGCTGTGGGGAGGATCAGGCAGCATGATTGTCACTTCCTCTCCCACAGCGTAAGCTGGTGGGCATACGATAAGCCGATAAGCCACTGTTTCTGGCTGCAGTCTGCTGTGGGGAGTAGGGGTCTGAGGGGTGGGGAGGAGGGAGAGGCCCGGGTTGACGCTCAGACAAAATGCTGACCCAGGGATACCTTCATTGTCCTTGGCCCTTGGCCCACCCACAACTTTCCCAGCAATCTTGCCACACCTTAAAACCACCCAGCAAGAAAAGGGGGAAACTGTTTCCCTCAGTGAAGCCCTCAGGTCCTCCCTCTGAAACCAGAGCTTCGGAGAGAGCAGCGAGGGAGTGGTGACTCAGTGTTTAGTCTCTGGCATTTCATGTGCCCAGGCCGACTCAGGAGGGTCGAGCTAAGCTTCCAACGCTGCTCATTGGAGTCTGTCTGGGATGAAGCACATTCAAAGGGCCTCTGAGCCCGGGACAGCCGAGGCAGAGGTGAGAGGCTGGTCCAGAGTGAGAATGGAAAGGTTTGAAAGGCTGCCCTGAGTGTGTAAACTGGGGTCAGGCACGGGATGGGCTGGGGTCAACTGTGATGGCCGTCCAGGCAGAGGCTTCTGGAGCCAAGTGAGGCAGTTTGGCCATCAGAGAGCTTCTTCCCCGACGGATCCCTGGAAAGGAATGTAAACAGGGCCCCGTGCGTGACTAAAGCTGAGGAGGGAAGAACCATGGGCCCACTTCCCACCTCAGGCTTCTGTCAGACCCCCCACCTCGAGCCCTGGGAGCGGTACCCCCACATCTCAGCCCCTCCAGAGGTGGAGAGGATCGCACGGGGAACATCTGCTCCTCTTCATGGGAATAAAATGGGCTCTGCATGTGCATCTCTGTTTCCTCCTCAGGCATCCCCTCTCCCCTCTTTCTCTTCCCAACTTTTATAAACATAATATGTGATGCCAGGGCTTGCAGACCAAATCCCAGCGATATCTGGGTGGGTCTGATGTGTGTGGTTCATCTGCTCCTACGAAAGTCTGCCTGCTGGGGGATCACATCCCTGAAGAGATGAGGGGGAGGAACAGGAAGCAGGGACATGCCTGAGGTGTGAGGAATCCACGGAATGAGGGACAAGCTAGACTCACACCCTGGAGGTATCACCACCTTCTCAGTCGTGTGCTTAGTGAGAGCCGTGGACGCTTTGTTTTGTCCCTACCTCCTCAGCCCTAGGCCATGCCTCCCACCGGCACCTTAGTTTGTCCGAAGCTTAATGCCAGGACTCAGCAAGTCATAGATCATGGTAAAATAAAGACTATCTAGTGGATGGTGAATCGTTCGATATATCAGGCTAACTGGCCATCTCCCGCTCTAACTGAAGGGACCAGTCACAGCAGAAGCAGCTGTTCCCTGCTGGCCACTAGCCACTCAAGCCGTGTGTTTTGACCAATATTCAGATCAAATCTGAGCACCTGTAACTCTTTTCTTCTAACGTTATTGCAAAGTCCAGCTACTCTCTTGGGCTTTGCCTCTCATCTCCCAGCCTCTCCTTTCCTAGTCACGTCAGCCCATGTCATTCATCAGAGACCAGAGATGCTCACACTGCTGACTGCTCTGGATACATTGGGATACATCCAGAGTAAAATCGTCTTTGGGTCACAGGAAGGGAGAAGGTGCTCAACCCCCTGTCTTCATAACACATCATTTTATCACTGCCTGACATTATAGCATATGTTCTGTATGTCTCTTCTGGCTCCTCCACTAGAAGATAAGCTCGGTGAGGGCAGAGACCTGGACTTTGAGGGCTGATGGCTCACTACTCTATCCCTAGCGCCTAGCACACTGGCCAGGCAAATATTTATTTAATGAACGAATTGTTGGGAGACTCTATCTGACCAGACTGGACTGTGAATGACAAGTGAAATGTCTAACCACACAAACACAATGGGCCCAGATGTGCATGTGCAGCCACACACGGGACCATGGGGGTTTGTGAGTGAATATGAATAATGATAATAATGCTGATAATAATGGCTTAAAGTAATGCCTTTCTATGCCAGCGACCCTGCGAAGCACACACAAGCATCGTCTCAGTCAATATTCAGGTCTTACCCTATTTTAAAGATGACAAAACATTCAGAGAGATTAAGTGACTTGGTTAACAGCAGAGGCAAGACTAAAGGCAGATCCATCTGTCTACAAAGTCCATGCTTTTTAACCACGATGCTCTTCCTCAAAGTCATCATTTCCTTCAGGCATTCATTGTGTTCAGCAAAACATTATTATATTATTATTATTTGAATTCTCCTGAGTGCCTAATCTCCATCACTAAATTAGAACTTCCTGGCGTTAAGGATTATATCTTATTTCCTTATCATATTCCAAGCAGAACCTGGTACACTGAGCTGCACATAGCAGGTGCACAGCACATGTCTATCCAATTAATTAATTAATACAACCACAGAGTATATCACAAAAGAAAACTCAGCTATAGATGACATTCCAGGAAAGAAAGAAAGAATAAGGCTGAGGTGTCAAAATGGCTCTGCCTGGCTGGAAACCTCTTCTTGGTAGGGCTAAGTTTTATTTCTCTTTATATATTCAATTATTCACAAAGTTCTTGGCATCAAGCTTGTTGTATGAATCAAGAAAAACTGGTTCATAACCTTGGGTCTCACAGAGTGAATAGTCTTGAGGGATATTTTATCTAGACATTTGAAGGTTTTGATGGATAAGTACCTAATATGATGTCTAGCATAGAGAAAATACTTTAAAACAATTCATTGAATAAGTCAGTAGTGGTCTCATAGTAACTGGTACAGTATCTGGCATAGAGTGAGTATTCAACAAATTGTGCGATTAAATGATTTTTTAAAAATAGTTTCCATTTATCAAGCCAGGTACTATTTTGCATTAATTATCTCATTTAATCCTCATATTAGTCTATGGATCAGGTATTATCATAATCTGTATATTACAGGTAAAGAAACTGTGGCTCAAAAAGGTTAAATAATTCGTCTAAGTTCCCACAGGTATAAGAGGTGGAAATAGGAATTGAATTGATGGTTTCCAAACGGTTAGGCAGTGATGCTTGGTCCTACCTTGGCAGCTCCTTTTGACAGAGGCACTGTGTCCTGACAACATGACGCTCCTGGGAAATAGCTAAGTCCACGAGCTGGCTACCCAGAAAGAAGGTCAGGTACAAGGCAGTGCCGTATGGTGGCACCCAGTCTTCTGCCTTCCCTGGTGGCCCACAGCCAGAATCCCCCGTGTTCTCCCTCCCTTGCAGTAACTTGGAGGCGTGGGTAGGAACAAAAAGAGAGAGTTGAGGGCTTTTTTTGGTCCACACGGGGTGTCCAGTATCCAAGTTCTTTACTTTCATTGTGTAATTTAGAATTTCCATTTTATGGAAGAAGAAACTGAGGCTTAGGGAGGTTGAGTTTACTTTCCAAGTTCACCCAGCTGGTAAGTGGCAGAGTTGGGTTTCGAACTCAGGTCATCTGGCTTCCCAAGCTCTTAACCACCACGACTGCTTTATTTACATTTGACAGTGTCCAGAAACTACCAGTTAAGACATTACTATTGATATTTATACACCATAATTATAATCATGGCAACCAGGTAGAGGTGCTTGCTGTTTGCCAGGCATTGTTCTAAGAGTATCTTCCTTACTTGATCCTTCTGCTGATGCTATGGAGTGAGTACTATTAGCCACATTTTTCTGACAAGAAAACTGAAGCTAACGTAAAGAACTGGAAGGGCTGGGATCTGTCTGAACCAGATCTGGCTGATTCCGACAGCTGGGCATCTCCAGCCACTCCTAGTATCCATGTCCTTAACCATTAAGCTTCCTGGTCTTCCTATTTTGGCTTTGCATTTGCCCTTGAAGTTGTACTACATGCCTCACCTGCTCTATGTCTCGTACTTTGTATTTCTTTTGAACAGCAGTCAGGAAGATTACAGGGAAGTACAAAGACTTGTTGATGCCTCTACCTTCTACTGCACAAATCAGGGGTAGCCCTGGTTTTCTGCCCTTTTCTATAAAATCATCACAGTTACACTCTCAAAGAACTTTGAAATAGATGGACTTTGGAAAGATGCTCTTGCTTTCCTAGAATACATTTGATTAGAAAAAGTATGAGATGGGGTATAATCTAATTCAGGAACAGAATGGTTCCATCAAGTAGAATCTGTTTGAAAGCATCCCTTTAACCAACGGCTAGGCAACAGAAAGAGAAATAAACATATGTAAAGCATAGAAAGTGCAGGTGCTAAGTGGAATGCCCTTTAGCAGGCAGGTTTGGACCCCTTCAAGTTACATTACAAAACCTATAAAAATCTGTTGGAAAATGAATAATTCAAAGAGATGGCTCTAGGTATTTTCCAGAAATAAGTATGTTATGTTGTTATCATTAGAATCAACGTTGTCAGAGCAAGCCTTACACGTTAATTAAGCTGGCAAAGACTTCTGAGTGTAATTTAAGCAATCAGGGAATGATAGGAATAACCCCTAACATCTGTATGTATTTATGGTGTGCGATACTTTTTCACATATATTGTAGTGCTTTGCCCTTACCACAAACCATTGAGGTCTACAGGATTTCCATTTAGAATCAAGAAAACTAAGGTTCAGATTTTAGGTTTCCTGAATTCAAATCCATTGTGTTTTCTATTACTCTTAAATGTAATAATCATCATCATCATAAAATAACAATAATAATAATGGAAATTAAGGGAATGTCCTGGCAAAGATATATACTTCCCCTTCACAATTCTGCCAGGGCCTTGAGTGACATACTGACTTCTTGTGTTTTACAAGAGATGATAAAAAAATGAGTTAAATGGATGCAATTCCTCCCTTTCAGATGATTACAACTAGGTGAGGTAATAGTGCTGCCCATCTAAAGAGTATGCACTTACTCATTCATCAAATACAAGGACAGAGGGCTTTGCTGGCACATGAGAAGGTTTTGTGCAAATTCCAAAAAGGTGTCTTACCCTCTGAGCTGACGTGGTTCCAAGTGAAGACACAGCTACTGACCAGCACATTCCTGGCTGGATTTTAGCTCCCACTTATCCCCCAGGCTGGACACCTTTGTCTAGTACACAAGCTGCACAAAGGCAAAGACTCTCACTCTAGAGGAGAAGACGTATATAAAGGGATTATTACAGCGATGTAATTAATATCATAAAAGATTTGAGAAAGGCACTTCAAGAGGATTAACTCTTCAAGAGGACTAACAGAAGCTCTGTTCAAAATTGTACTTTGAATTCTATGGAGGTTTGAGAGAGCCCAACTGATAGTGTTCTCTTTCCCTGCCTCTGAGCCAATAAATTGATATTAGAGAATGTGACCTAAGCCTATGGGCAAGTAGACATTTTCATCTTCAGAATCAGACCAACTCACCCATCTGGTCAGTTACAGGCAACGCTGGGTTTTCACTGCCTGCAATGTACCCGGACCCACATTGGGGTCTGGTCGTGTCAAACTTGATTTTTGGAAAAGCCAAGCAGAATGTGTGCTTCCTGCAAAGTAGACTGCATACCAGAGAAAGAAAGAAGAAGGGATTGAGATCCCCATTCCCAGTTCTTAATCCCAAATTCACTAGTCAAAAATTCAAAAAGCCAGGAATCATAGCAGAGCTTCTCCCACGTGGAAAAACATCAGAATTGAAGAATCCCCAGTCTGCCCTCCTCTCCATTTAACAAATATGAAGATGTTGTCCATTTCTATTCCCAGCATTAAACCATGAACAGAGACCATAACTGTTCTTTCCATTTTTTTCCAGTTTCCATCACATTATGTGGCACAGAGTAGGCACTCAATAATTATACTTTTTAAAAATAATGATTAAATGTTGACTGAAAAGCTCAGAACAGGCTTCTAGAAAGGAAATGACATTTGAGTTAAGCCTTAAAGAATCAGCAGCTGAGACAGAGCAGCGACGGAGGGGAACGGCAGGGAGTTCAGTAGGGGTAGCCGGATCTGTGAAAAGGAAAGCAGGAGGTGGCACGGGAGAAGTCAGAGTGTAAAATGTCTCCTGTGCCCATCAAAGCAGTATTGGAATAAAAAGAAAAGTAAACAAGGATTAGCCATGGATTAGTGGAGTGATGTCTGGGTTAACATGAGAGCAGTTGAGAATTTACAGATAGGCTTCCTCCAAACCTGCTATTCAAATGCCCATGGAAATGCACTAGAAGACAAAATCATCCTCAACAGAGTGGACAAAAGATAAGCAAAGACTGTAAATTACATAATTTCTAGGAGATGTTCCACCCTGCCCTTTATGGAAGGAGGGGCCGCTATAAAGTATACTCTGGAGCTTTGTCCCGCAAGCTCTGCCTTAAACCAGAATAGCAGAACCCCTAAAAGGCAGAAACCAACACTCTAACCCACTCATACTGCCTCTCCCTATGGGACCAGAAAGGGATGCCTCTGGCCCAGCTGCCCAGAAGCTGTCTGCCAGGTTAGCCAGAGCCCTGGTCCTGTTCCCACTCACATCAGCCCCTTCATCTATAGATCCTTCTAGAAAGCACTCCTCCCAGCATAGAACATGGTACCATCACGGGATGCTTGGGTGCACTGCAAATAAAAGGAAACAGAACTATGAGAGGAATGCAGACAAGAGGGAAGGGCAGGGTGGTGGGGGATTTCTCGTGGCCTTCAGTCCTCAAAGAGGAGCTACAGAGTGCCTCTAACTCAGACAGCCCATCAGTGGGAGCAGAGACAACCACTCTGGCTCAGGCTTATCCACACTCGAAGAAGGGCAAACCTGAGGGTGAGGTTTACATCCCGAGGGGCCCCTCCTAGTATCCAGAGGAAAGTAAGTGGCACTAAAGGTGTTTCTTTCACCAGCCCTCTTGACTGGCAAACTTTAGGCTAAGCTAAGCCTCTCTCCAGTGAAGGAAAAGCAAACAGAAAGAAAAACTGCACATCTAGGGAGATTCTGTAGCTTAAAGGGGAGGAGCAATGTGTTGAAGTCTAAAATTAAAAAAACACTCATAACAATTTTCAATGAGAAATATCAAGTGTTTAGAAGACATCTATCTGCTTGGCATCCTTACAAGAAGACATGAGGAGCAAATGAACTGAGATGAAGACAAAGGTGGAAAGAAAGATCGTTTCTCATTGTTCATTCATCAGATACATATTCAGTACCTACTATGGGCCAGGCACTGCCCTAGGCAGGATAGAGCAGTGCAACAAATCAGATAAAGATCCCTGCCCCACAGAGCTTACACTCTAGCCAGGGAGAGAGACAATAAACAAGCTTAATTAATAAGGAAGTTATTAAGTAAATTAAAAGGTGATACATGCTATGAAAAAAAAAGAAAGAAAGAAAAAGCAGAACCAGGTAAGGGGGATCAGAAGTGCCATGATGTGGGATAGTGGGGATGGAGCAGGTTACAAATTTTAATAGTGTGTTTAGGGCATGCCTGACTGAGAAGGTGGCATTTGAGGAAAGATTTGAAGGAGGCACGGAAGTGAGCTTGTGAGTATCTTGGGGAAAGAGTTTGGCAGGCAAAGGGAACAGCCAGTGCAATCAGGGATGTGCCTGGTTGTTCAGGGAGTCCAGGATGGTTGGGGTGGAGTGGTCAAGGGGGGAGGAGGGGAGGTGATGAGCACAGAGGGGAAGGAGGGACCATCCTACAGCGGCCTTGGAGGCCCTTCACTCTTTCTCTGCGGGAAACTGGAGCTTCTAGAGTTTTAGGAGATGAGTGGCAATGATATGACTGACTCTTTGAAAGGATCACTCTGGATACTTAACCAAAGGGGTCAAGGATGGAAGCAGGGAACCAGTTTGGGGGCTATCACGGTAATCCAAGTGAGAGAAGACAGCAGTTCAGACCACGATGGCAGCAGTGGAGATGGGAAGAATGGACATAGGCTTGACATATCATGAAGGAAGATCAATACGATTTCCTGAGAGATTGCTTACGGGTGTGAGAGAGGAGTCGAGGATGACTACACAGTTTTTGGCCTGAGCAATCAGGATGGAAGGATGGAATTGCTATCAAATGACTAAGCTTTGGAAGATCTTGAGAGAGCAGGTTTAGAAGCCAAAAATGTGGTTCAATTTTGACATGTTGAGTTTGAGAAGTCCATTCAACATACCAAGCAGGGATGTCAGGTATAAAGCTGGCTATCTGAGTGCAAAGTTCAGATGAGAAGTCTGGGGTGGAAATTTAACTTTCAGAGTCTTCAGTATACGAATGGCATTTAAAGCCATGAGGCTGGAAGGGATTATCAAGGGAATGAGTGTAATAAAGAAGAAGTCCAATTTTTAGGGCTCCGCAACAGCAGGCGAGGAGAGGCCAGCAGAGGAAACAGGGGAGGGATGTGACACCCTGGAAGCCAAATGAGGAAGTACAGTGATCAGCTGTGCAACGTGCAGTGAACAGGCCAGGTAACATAAGAATTAAGAAGCGGCCATGGATAATATCTCAGGTTGGGCTTTGGGGACCCTGACCACAGCAGCTTCAGTGGAATGATGGGGCAGATTGGAGTGGGTTTAAGAGAGAATGGGAGGAGGGGGCGTGCAGACAGAGTACAGGCTATTCTCTGAAGGAACTTTGCTACAGAGAAAAGTAAAGAATAGAACGTCTTTGGGAAAGTCAGGTCACAGGAAGTTCATCTGTTCTTAAGATGGAAGGGATAACAGCACGTGCGTGTGTTTGCGGCTTAGGGCTAGCAAAGAGAAAGACTGCTGATGTAGGAGAGAAGGGAGAGCTGCTGGAGATATCCTTGAGTGGCTGGTTTTAGACTGAAGCCAGAGTAGCACATTTATAGTAAAAAGAGGGCAGGCAGAGAAGGTGGGCCCGGACGCTGGTGCGGCACGGACGGGAGGCAGAACTGTCACAAAATGAAAGACTAGCTGTGAACATGGACACTAGCTAAATGTGTCAAAGTACCTATGAATAACTGTTGTGCACATTTTAATTCAAAGCCCAAAACTATAATGAAAAATAAGATGTACATGGTTTTACAAAAATATGTACAATAAAACAATGGTAGGAATAAGAAGAAGCAGCTGAATCTGTAACTCGGCTTAAAGGTTTGAAAGACTAGGAAATGAGTGGTGAAGGGACGCAGAAGATGAAAAAGCAAACGAAAATCCTCAGATATTCAGGGATTGTAAGTCATTGTTTGGCCCTTGAATCTGATAATTGGAGAAATATAGATTTCAAGACATGTTTTATAATCTTAAAGACAACAAAACTAGTCATGGAATATAAAACAGAACTCTTAGCCTCCAAATCATTACTGAAGATAAGTAGCAAATAAAATCATCTATGTATCACCTGGAAAAGATGAGGAAGGGGGAGACAGGAGTATGTAAAACTCAGAGAGTGTATATAAAATTATACCCGTAACACCAATAACATCAGTTACATAAATAAACTAAATGTGTTAATTAACCATATTAAAAGACAAAGACTTTTAAGGTGCATAAAAGAGGGAAAAGTTGAACTATATGATGCTTATAACATTTTTGCCTAGAAGAAAATGGCCTAAAATGGCTAAAAATGAAAAGATGGGTGAACAGATTGTTGACAACCGACCTGGGGCGCCTGGACTAGGGCAGGCGGGAGAATCGATCCACGAACTCTCAGTTTGACCCCACAGCAACTAACTCCAGAGAGAATCATAACCAGACCCAGTGAAATCAAACTACCACAGTCACTGCTAATCTTTCCCTCTCCCCTCGGCTCCTTTCTTTGCCTCCTTCTGCCCGTGTACCTCCTGCCTGCCCCCGGGACCCTGGCCCACCTGGGCACGCTGTCCTACAGCTAAGGTTGCAGTCGAAGCTCTTTGACTTAGAACTAGGCACAAGTTCTTCCTTGTACAAGGCCATCCTCTTGTCCTACTAGTGTTCTCTTTCTGCCACAAAAGAGCAATGAAGTACGTGGGAGTTGTCCAACCTCGTTTTTTCCCCTACAAATCAAACTTTTAAATACATTGTCCAACCCAGAACCCCTGGGTCCTTAGATACAAAGGCAGACATGAACAAAGAGAAAGCAGGGGTGCCAATAGCCACACCAGAGGATGCAGAAAGCAAAGCAAAAGTGCACTGTATATGGGACAAAGAGGATCATTTTTAACTGATACAAGGTAAACTCCACTACAATGAAATCACTGATTTTTTTGGACCCAGTGACAGAGCATCAATATTCATAAAGTGAAAACTGCCACTGCATTATCTCTGTCCCTCGCATTTCTATTTGTATTGGGACAGCCTCCCAGCTGGCCTCCCTACCTTCCCTCCTGCCCCTCTCTAATCCCCTCTCCCTATGGAAGCCAGAACAAGACTTGTAAATGCAATCTGTAAGAGTCAGGCCTGTGATAGCAGGACTTATACCTTATACTGTTACTGCTGAACGCTCAGCACCCAGCACCTGCTAGGCCTTCAGAAACGTCTTAGAGTGAATGAGAGAGATAGAGACGGATGGGGGGCAGGGAAAGAGGGAGGGAGGGAGGGAGGAAGGAAGGAAGGAAGAAAAAGAAAGAGAAGTGAACCACTTGGGAGAGGCGAGGACAGAGAACTAGTAAAGAGCTTCAACAGGAGGAAAGAAATGGAGCAAGACCCCATCAGGACAAGGGGGAGAGTCAGTAGCTGAGTGTTCTATGAGTCTTCTGTTGCTCCTTGGCTCCCAGGAATCTTCCAAGGACAGGACAGACCTTCAAAGGGATGGAGACAAGCGAGAAAGGTCCAGTGAATGAACCAAGTATTTGAAATCAGGATACTGTAAAAATCCAGGAATTCTTGTCACTTGTCCCCATAACCCACGTGGGACAGACCAAAGCATACCCAGAATGAGGCTGCAGAAGTTCAAAGGGCCCCAGTGGAGAAGCAAGAAAGCCAAACAGCCTATTTCACTTTCATTTTTCCCTTCAGGGGACATGAATCATTTGTGAGACCTGCAAATTTGAAGAGAAGCAGAAACCTCAAGGATCCACTGGGTAAATAAGGACAAGTTCTGTCACCTTGGGGCCACCATCATTGCCATCCAAGATCATGATCTTGGGGCATCCATGGAGGACAGGCTGCAGGAGCATTTGGGCTCCTTCTTAAGGACAGGAAGAAGCTCACATTCTTCTTCTCTGTTCCCCCTACCCACCCTCCCTCCCCTTCTCCCCTCCACCCTCCGTCCCTCAATACACACACAAACATACACATACACACACACACACAACCCAGCCCCACTCCTCCCAACAAACAGCTGTGTTCTCATGACTGAAATGATATGAAGTCTATTTATTTGAGGTTAAGAAGAAAATGTTTATAATTCACAAAGTCAGTGAATGGTTTCCTAGCAACTTCTTGTATAACTGTTATGAAATAATATTCTTTTGCACGTGCTCTCTCTCTCTCTCTCCCTCCCTCCCTCCCTCCTTCCCCTTCTCTCATGTTTTCTCCCTGACCACTGAGGATTCTTTCTCTGTTTTACATAACAGAACGCATTGAGGGTTTGATAAAAACTGCAAATCTCTCCTGAAAAAAACACACGTAAATATGCCCATCCTCACTCACACTTCTGTGTATACAATTCAAGGAGTTTATAGCACCCCTGAAACCTACCCATGAAACCCAGTTAATAACCCTTTCCTACACACAGGTAACATCCCCTTAGTTTGAGCTGTCTCTCATCCAGGCCAGGAAAAAAAAAATGGCCATGGGGTGGTTATCCTTGCAAAAATTTGATGAACTCAGCTCACTTCAAACTATCTCCTCCACCCAGCCCCAACATTACACATTCTAATCCCAAAGCATCAGTGCGCCTGCCTCTCCCTGTATTCCCCTGACTAGCTAGCCAGCAGTTAGGAAATGGGAACACACTTTATGACAGTCTGAGAAAATGCTATTAACATAAGGCACCTGCAAATCTTTCCAAAGCCCAGTACATGTGGCACTGGTCTCCTCCCCTAGGCTTCATTCCGCAGCTTCAGCCACCACTGGGCATTGGCCATATGAGAATGCCCGAGAGCCATGGCCAAGTGCAGATCCTGGGATGCCCTCCTTTCCCTCATCCCTTAACACAGCCCAAGGTTGACTTCATTACTTCATGAGGCCCTAGAGCCTCATAAATGTCAGCTGGTCTGAGGATAGCCCTAAGTTCCTGATCACTTCAGTATTATCAAGTTGGAACATCTCCTTGATCCAGTCCTTTATGAGAAACAAATGGAGTAAAGGAAGATATTAACAATGATCACTTCGTATTAATTATGATTACATGCCAGGCACTGGGTTAGATGCTTGCCCTCCATATCCTTCTTTAATCCTCATAAGCAGGCTTCTGAAGTATCCCTTCAAGGAATCTGTATGATGTGGGAATTAAACAGGCAACCTCTAGAGACAGAGTAACCTGATTGGAAGCCCTTCTCAGCTACATACCAGCTGTGTGACTTTGGACAAGTTGTCTAACCTCTCTGTGCCTCAGTTTCTTCATCTGTAAAATAATTCTCCTTTTACATTCTTTACATTGTTATTTAATAATGTTTAAATAAATATCTGTTATAGGATTGTCATGAGGATTAAGCAAGCCACTGCATGTAAGACATGTGGAGCAACCTCCGGCAATAGTTAAGTGTCCAGGAAAGGCAAGCCAGGACCACTGTACCCACTTTGCAGATTAGAACACAAAGCCTCAGAGAGGTAAAGTGACTCTCTCAAGGTCACACTTCTAAACTGCACTCTAGCAAGTGATTCTAAGGCCTGGAGTCATAACCACTCTGTGATGCTGCCAATCTTTCTCAAATGCCAAGCCCTCTGAAATAATCGCCTTTCCAAAGTCAGTCTTTACAACACTGCAACTTTCCTGTGATATTCCTGCGCAAAATGCCAAGCTGCACCTACTATAAGGAAATAGAATGGTCCTCCAAATTGAGGGCTGTTCTAAAAAATAACTGGCCCATACTCCTGACAAATGTCAAGGTCACGAAAGACAAAGCCTGAGGACGATTCCATGTTGAAAGAAACTAAAGAGACATAACAATTACACTCAACACGTGAGCCTCGATTAGAACCAGAACCAGAAAAAAGGTTTTTCTTTTGCGATAAAGGACATTATTAGGTCAACTGGCAAAACTGAAAAAGGTCTGCAAGTTAGAATTGATGTAAATTGCCCGATTTTGATCATTGTAAGAGATCGTCCTTGTTTGAGGGTGAAATACACACTGAAGCACTTAAGGGTAAAGGGATGTCATGTCTGCAACTTATTCTCAGAAAGGTCAGAAAAAGAAATGATGAGATGTAGAGAGCGGGGGAATGATAAAATGAATGTGGTGAAATGGAAACTTTTGGGAAATCTAAGTGAAGAACATTTGTGGATCTTTGCACTATCCTTGCAGCTCTTCTACAGATCTGGAATTACTCCAAAATAAAATGTCTTAGAAAAAGAAAGACAAAGAATCAGTCTTTTGCCTGCCCATGGCTGCCTCGGAGCACACGAACTGTGGGGTGCACTTTCTCTATGGTCTCGCCTATAGACACAGCCTGACTCCAGAGAAGGCTTCCCTGTTGATATTAAGACAGTGGGTTTGCTTTTCCAAGAGAGGGAAAATACTCCTCAATCAACCATTGGGCCGTTTAAATTAAAGAGAGACTTGTAAAATTAGAAGGCAGTGTTCTCTCTTGTCCGAGAGGATGTAGCAATTTCTCATCCCTTTCCCCACTCCTAAAAATATGTCCATGGCTATGCTCATCATTTGACACCCACTCACAAAACCCTTTTTTGTCTGCCAGATTTTCACAGGCTCCTAAAGAATGCAGTGAATTTGCTGTTGCTGAATGTGGTTCATTTGCACAAAATTCCTCAACTCCTTTTTCCATCCTCGCTTTCATCATCCACGCCCTTTTCTCCAATAGGCCACTTAAAAACAGAACCAGAGGGTGAGGGGAGGAACGGCAAGGGCTTGGGGGGAGACTGCAGTTCATTCAGTCAGCAAGTATTCGTGTAGTGACGCACCTACTGTATGCTGCCGACAGGGCCAGGGACCCAGCAGGGAAGGAGGCGAGCCTGACCTGCCCTCATAGAGCTTGCACTGGGGAAGGGAAGAGGGAACTGCTAACCAAAGTGTGGAGAGAGCCTCAGAAGGGGAGGTACAGGGTGCTGGCAGGGCATGGAGGAAGGGAGCCAACTTACTCTGCCCAGGTCAAGGGAAGTCTTACGCCTGAGGGATGACCACATGTTAGCTGGATCAGAGGGAGTTAGGTGGGGAGCGGGGAGGAAAGAGAATGCTTTGCACTAATAAAAATAAACATTCATACTTTCTTAAGGCAAAACAAAACAGCACTGTTGGTGGGATTGTAAAATTGGTGCAACAGTTACGGAAAACAGAATGGAGATTTTTCAAAACATTCAAAATGGAATTACCACGTGATCCAGCTATTTCATTTCTTTATGTATATCCAAAAGAATTGAAAGCAAGGTCTTGAAAAGGTACTTGCACACTCATGTTCTTAGCAACATTATTTGTAATAGCCAAGAGGTAGAAGCAACCTAACAGCCCATCAGTGGATGAATAGATAAGTAAAATGTGGTGTATAAGTATCAGTGGCCAATTAAAGATAAAATGAAAAAGTACACTGAGACAGGTAAGACGGGTATAGTCAAGACCCACAGCCTGGGTAGGGTAGGTGACCTACAAACCAGAGGAGAATCACAACTGCAGAGGTCCTCCCCAAACATCAAGTGGTTTGAGCCCCACATGGGGCTCCCCAGCCTTGGGGTCCTGCACTAAGAAGATGAGCCCCTGGAACATTTGGCTTTGAAGGCCAGTGGGGCTTGCATATGGGAGAGCCAGATGGCCGTAGGAAAGAGAGTCCCCCTTTTTTTTTTTTTCCGAGATTCCACTCGTAAAGAGTGTGTGCAAAATCTCACCTGCTCCAAGTCCCAGCTCAGAAGCAGTAATCTGAAAGAAGCCCAGGTCAGACGTACTTGCTGATCTTGGGGAGCCTCCTAGAGAGGCAGGAGGCAAATCAGCTTAGACATCAGTGTCTAAACCCCAGACTCACTCTGGGGTTTAGACAGTGATGACAGCCATTTGGGGAGCTCACTCTACCAAAAGGACACTGGTGCTGGCAGTCACCATTCTGGGGTCCACCCTCTAGCCTATCAGCGCCCAGGGCTTGCACACCCATTGCTTGCACACCCATCAGCAGACTGGCAGCCACCACGTGAGGCAGGGCCAGGCACCAACCTGGCCAGTGGCCAGCCCCACCTATAGGCACGCCCGCAGTAGTCAACAGCACCACAACAGAAGGGCCTGTGAAGCCCACCTAGGGGGCACCCCTGAGGCATATAGCTCTGGTAAGCAGAGGGGAGTGTGTGCCTGAGCCCCATAGGACACCTCCTATACAAGGCCACTTCTCCAAGATTGGGCAACATAACCAATCTACTCAATACATAGAAATCAACACAGAGAATTAAGCAAAATGAAGAGATAGAGGAATATGTCTCAAACAAAGGAACAAGACAAAATTCCAGAAAACCTAAGCAAAGCAGAGTAGAGATAAGCAATCTTCCCAAGTTCAAGGTAAGAATTATAAAGATATACGGCAAACTTGGGAGAAGAATGGATGAACCCAGTGAGAAGTTTAACAAAGAGTTTGAAAATACAAAGAAGAACCAAACAGAAATGAAGAATTTAATAACTAGAATTTAAAATACACTAGAAGGGGTGTATTTTAAATCTAATCTACAGTAGATTAGGTGATACAGAGGAACAGATCAGTTAACTGAAATAGTGGTGGAAATCGCACAAGCTGAACAGAACAAAAAGAATTTTTTAAAATGAAGATAATTTATGAGGTCTCTGGGACAACAACAGATATCCTAACATTTGCATTATATGGGTCCCAGGAAGAGAAGACAGAGAGAAAGGGGTAGAAAATTTATTTGAAGAAATAATAGCTGAAAACTTCCTTAACCTGGGAAAGGATACAGACATCCAGATCCAGGAAGCACAGAGAGTCCCAAACAAGATCAAACTAAAGGGGACTACACCAAGACAAATTATAATTAAAATGACAGAAAATTAAAGATAAAGAAAGAATAGTATAAGCAGCAAGAGAAAAACAACTCTTACATACAAAAGAAGTCCCATAAGACCATCAGCTGACTTTTCAGCAGAAATTTTGCAGGCTAGAAGGGAGTTGCGTGGTATGTTCAAAGTGAGAAAAGGAGAAAACATACAACCAAGAATACGCTACCTGGCAAGGTTATCATCCAGATTTGAAGAAGAGATAAAGAGTTTTACAGACAAGCAAAAGCAAGAATTCAGCACCTCTAAACCAGCTCTACAAGGAACATTGCAGGGGCTTCTCTAAGTGGGAAAGAAAAGGCCACAACTAGAAATACGAAAATTATAAAAGCAAAAATCTCATTGGTAAAGGCAAACATACAGTCAAGACAGTAGATTAACCACTAATAAAGCTAGTAGGAAGGTTAAAAGACAAAAGTAATAAAATCATCTATACCCACAATAAGTAGTTAAAGGATGTACAAAACAAAAGATGTAAAATATGATGTCAAAAACCCTGAGTGTTGGGGGAAGTAAAAATGCTTGGTTGTTAGAATGCAATCAAGTTTAAGAGATCATCAACTTAAAATGATAGATAGATAGATAGATAGATAGATAGATAGATAGATAGATAGATAGATAGAGGTGTATATATACATAGTTATATATGAACCTCATGGCAATCACAAACTAAAAATCTATCATAGGTAGACACAAAAAACAAAGGAATCCACATATATCACTATCAGCACAGCCACTCATTACCTAAAACTAAATTGTTGTCCTGGTAGCAAGTACAGAGGGGGAAGAATAGCTGTTGGGTAGGAAACCGCCAGTGCCTGGCACGTCCTGATCCAGTGCCTTCTCCTCTCACAGCTCAGAAAACCTGAGCACACACCACGGCTCTAGGGCAGCGCTTCTCCAACTTCAACACGTACCATTGTCACCTGGGGACAGAAGCTTCTGTGCTTGGGACCCAAGCAGATTTTGCCCTATGTACCCCTTCATCTGGCTGTTCTTTGGTATCCTTTATCCTTTAAATAGTAATCATAGGTATAGTAATTTTCTGTTAGGTTGTTCTAGCAATTTTTCAGACCTGGGACATGGGAATCATGGGACCTCCTGAATTGTAGCCAAGGCAGACAGGATGTAGGCAGCCTGGGTACCACCACTTGCTTCTGACATCTGAAGTAAGAACAGTCTTGTTGGGAACCTCATGCTTTAACTTGTGGGATCTGACGCTAACTCCAGGTAGTTAGTGTCAAAATCGAATTGTAAGACACCCACTTGTTAGAGAACTGGTGTTAGAATACATTCAGTTAATCATTATACAGTTATTTTATATACATGCATATATATATAATTTATTATATATATAAATGTGTGTATATATATATGTATATATGTATACATATGTGTGTGTGTGTGAATCATCCCCATTTTAGAGATGAGAAACTGAGGCAGAGAGTGGTTTCACATTGCCATGATCATGTAGTAGGAAGCCGTAGAGCCCAAATTTACACTCAGATCTATCTCCAGAGCCTGAGCTCTAAGTCTGGGTGACAGTTTGGCACAATGCTGGGGGTACCACTTACAGTTTGTTTACGCAGACAGTCCTCCTGTGTATTGCACAACAACGCTTCCCCTGTGTTGGCCAGGCTCGCCTGATCATCAGAATCACCTGGGGCGTTTATAAAACAGGGATTCCCAGCCCCTCCCTTTGATGACTCTGATTAAGTAAGTTTGGGGTGGAGCCTGGGAATTTTTATTTTTAACAGCTCCCCAGGTGACTCTGAAAGTCAGGCAAGTTTGGCAAACACTGCTCTGTGCTGCAGTTACCAGCTCCTCACTCAGGGGTGTCCATCGGCCCCAGAACCCAGCCCTTCTGCTGCCCAGTTTTTGTATGGGGACCTGACACATTCCTCTGCAGAGTTTCTAAGAGCTGGATATAGTCTTTTCCAACCTCCATACTCTTGCTCAGTCTTCCACTTGGAAGAATTTGAATGAATCAGGCCAACTCAGCAAGGCATCAGCAGCCCCACTCCTGCTTCCTGCTCTCCCCTCTACGTTCTCCAGCTCGGCAGATGACCCACCAGCCGCCCAAACAGGAATCCTTGGCACATCCTTGCTCCACTTTCTCCCTCACTCATTTCCTGATCACCATTTCCCCGTGATTTCTACCTCCTGCATGATACAAATCAGGCCCTCCGCTTCGTCTCTTCTTTCTTACTGCCTATAGGACATTCTACTCCACTTTTCACCCAGATCAGCTTGCAAACAAGGCTTTCTGCCTTCATCCTTTGCCCCCATCCCATTGGAGGCAGATTGTACAGTCCAAAGATGATTATAATATCTCCCATCTCATATGTTCTTCTAGAATCTTGCCACTACTCCATCAAGAGGTAGGGTTTAATATCCTGTCTCTTGAATATGGGTGTGCTTCTATGATTATTTCAATCAATAGAGTATGCAGAAGAGATAATACATGACTTCCGAGGCTAGTTCCTAAAGGTGACTCAGATAACACTTTGCTCACTGTGACACTCACTCTTGATGCCTTCAGTCTCCATCTGTGCCTTCACACTGGCAGTCAACTGCCCAGAGACCACCATGCTGGGAGGAAGCCCAAATTAACCCACACAGAGAGACCCTGAAACTACACAAAGGAAGAGAGATGTCTGACCAGCCCCTAGCTGCTTCCACGCTGCACAACTCCAGCCAGCCTCTGCCGGCAACTGCATGAGAGACTCCAAACCAGAACTGATCAGCCATGCCCCTCCAAAATTCCTAACAGAAAAAAATCATGAAAAATAATTGTTTTAAGCCAGGAAGTTTGGGGAATGACTTTTTGTTGCCGCAATAGCTAGCCGGAACCCCATTCAGTGGGCACACAGCGGCCAGAACAGTGTGAAGCAGAGCTACTCAAAGTGTGGTCCCTGGCCGAGGGCTGGACAGTGAACTGTGTGTTACTGATCAGTGCTGAAATTCAGAGTAAGTGTTTAATCACAGGGTGATTTTATGTTTGTTGAATCTAATCATTAAAAAAAAATAACATTTGTGTTTTGTCTGGATTTGGGCAGACCTGGGTTCAAAGAGCAGAAGGGAAAGCACTTTTGACTGGTTGGTCAGACATAGCCTCTTTTGGAAACTGCAGAGCGTTGAAAGGGCCAGGAGAGGCCTTGAGCAAGGATCGGGAGGGGAAAGTGGGCCAGGTAGAGGCAGGCGTAGGAGAGGAGTTCCTATCTAGTGCAAGAAAGAGTGGCATGCTCCGGGGACTGAAAGAAAGTGAGGTGTCTTTAAACAAATGCTCACCTTGGGAATCCCTTCAGCTGCAAATAACAGACAACCCCACTCTAGTGGCTTAACTGTGGTTAAGCCAAACTGTGGTTTTTTTCTTCTCATTGCATCAGAATCTTGTGACACTGCCATATCTTCTCGGCACTGTGCACACCGGCCAGTCTCCCAGAAGCTGGAACGTGCAACTCTTTGAGGGCTTTCTCCAAAGTTGCGGGTGGTCAGTCACTCTGCCCTTGTGTGGGTTGAGAAGTGCGTGTTCCACATAGGCTCACGCAGTCCCCCAGCAGGACTAAGTTCCAGGTGCCCAAAGAGATCGTACTTAATAACTTACTTTTTATCTCCTCCTTGTCTCAAGCGCCATCTCCCTTGTCTGCGTTTCCTGGGATCACTTGCTGAATAAAACACTTGCATTCTAAAATAGCCTGAGCAAGACAGAGAATAGTAGGTGGCAATGTTACCGAGTCTAAACTTGTTCTGCTCACCCCAGGACAGGCCAATAAATTGGGAGACAAAGTGTTGGAGCAAGAAATAACAACTTGACTCAGAAAGCCAGCAGACCAAGAAGATGGCAGATTAATGTCCATCTTCCCCAGGTTAGAATTCAGGCTCCTTTTATACTTTTTTAAAAGGGGAGGGGGTGTGGTTGGTTGTAACAAACATCTTGGTGTCAGAATCCTTTGTTCTTGCAGCTGTCCACGTAGGTCAGGTCATGATGTTCCTATAAACCTCCAACAAGATACATATTATTCTCTGTTCTGTAACTCTTTATATGAATGGAAAGGTGTGATACCCTTAAAGGTCAGAGCCTTGAGAATGGGCTCTCCTGTATATTTCAGGTTATAGGCAACATTCTTTTACAAAAGGTGCAGAACCAGCATGACTAAGCACCAGAAACAGAGCACAGGGTTAGAGCTAAAGAAACGGATCTAGTCTGGGGTCAGATTTGTTCTTCCTATTATAGCAATGCTGGAAAAGTAGACAGGGGCCAGAGAGACAGAGAGGTGCAGACTTGCCTAAGGACACACAGAAGTCGCGACCCAGGAATTAGATGGCACTCCCGGGATGGCGGGTCTGTCCATTTTACTAGGCTGCGTTGTGTTCACTAAGAAATCAGAGGCAAAATCACCAACACCAGATTGTCTCCAAAATGAACTTGGTGATTCTTCCTGCAATGATCTCACCTGAATTTTTACTCCTCATGGCTTACTCCTTACCCACCTCAGAGCATTTCTGATACTGAGGCTATCAGACCAAAACAAACCAAAAAAAAAGACTTGGGGGAGCTGGGAGGGCCCCTACAAGTATATCCACATCAGGCAGCTTAAAGTGGAAGAAACGGATCACTTGAAATCACAGACTCTGCTCTGCATATGCCTTCTCCATCTGCTACTGTGTGACTCAGGACAATTTTCCTAACATCTCTGTGCCTCCCCTGCAAGTAGACGTAAGCTCATAATGCTACCTTGCTGGATGATTTCAAAATAAAGCATATAACGTGGAAAAGGGCCTAAGTCATGGCTGACACACACAGTAGGTGCTCAGTAATGATTAGCCTCCTCTCATCTCTTCCATACACTCTCTCTTGCACAATAGATCAAAAGATTAAGTGAAGATGTATTGGCCAAATAATCAACTGCGTTTGTCTGCATTTCTCAGCCCAGTTGCTTCACATGATTATTTCCATGAGGCTAATACCTCATTACAATAACACTGCACTCTAATACCAGTGGGCCCATAAACAGAGGCCCAACTAAAATAAAACCATTATAATCACGGCCCAGATTTAATCACTGGCTAGTGAGCTCCACAGTGGTTTGACCAAGAGCCAGGCAACAGTCAAATAATCAAACTACAGAGGCAGGGATAGCAAATCGGCTTAAATTGAAGCAGCGGCAGAGACCCAAACTACAGAGAGGGGGAAAGAGAGATGAGGAGGGGGAGGCGTGGTCTTACACAATGTTGGCATCTCCCCTCCATGGCCTCCCAAGTTAACTGTCCCATAAAATAACCAGGCTTGTTAACGAATAGTAGGCTCATTCCTGAGAGGTACCTGGGTCAAGCGGTCACTTGGGGCCTGCTGGCTGTTGACTCTGCTCTTGGAGCTGAAAGGAACCCCCGGGTGACATGAAGGCAGAGGCACCGTGATCTCTGTCCCACTGACTGCCCATGGGTGCTTTGCTACTTGGAAAGAGGATTCTGAGTCATGGAACCAGTCATGAGAGAGAGGGAAAGAGGTCAGTTTGGGGAGCCTGCAGCTTACACAGTTGGGGGCTCTCTTTGAGAAAAGTCAAACAAAACCATGTCTACAATATATGCTCGTCCATCCAATACCACCTGGAAGGAAAGAGTGGTCACCCCAACCCTACCCAACCCAAGAAGTGTGAGGGAGGGGATGCGGGGTGGAAAGAGCCTGCAGATTTAGCCCACTGCAGCTAAAATAACTTCCTTTTCTGAGGGTTCTTGGGAGGATGTGTACTTACGGCTTCCAGCAGCCATCTTCCTCCATCACAGGGAGTTAACCTGTCTGTAGGAGGAGAAAACAAGGCCAATGCAGAGAGAAAAGAGCAAAGGGTTGAAGAAAAAGAAGATGAGTGAGGCCTGGATCCAACTATGCCTGAAACCTAATTGGACTTCCCAGTTATGTGGGCCAGCAACTTTTACTTTTTCCTTAAGCTAATTTGACTTAGGTGGGGGTTTTTTGTCACTTTTATCAAAAAGAGTCCTAATACACTTGCCATAATATACACTCTTGACTGAACATTTTTGGCATCATTTGGGCAGATGGGTCACCATTGGGCAGCATTCTCCCACATTGCTCCATACTCAAAAGTGGTCATTCTCCCTGGTTGTCCAGTCCTCGGCTGCCAAGTGGCATGGGTGGCATCACACCTACAGCCCTCTGTGAAGTACACTGCCCACACCACAGCGTTTAAAGCAGGAAAAGCCAAGTTGAGGCTACTCTTCTTCAGTCTATTCCAGGCACCTTTAAACTTGCAAAGGTAGTTACCTGAGGGAGTCTGCCAGCTGAACAGGTTCAGCAAGAGGGAGTGGTTGAAGAGTTCCTGCCACCCCCATAGCTGGCTTCCAAAGCTGGTACTGCATGTCTAGGGTTTGCTCTGGAGAGAGACGCAGTTCGTCTGTCTTGGCTCCTCTGTGCTGAGGGGTGGTTGGGGGGGAGGAGCCAGCACCTCTATTCACAGGACACAGAGAAGTGAAGTCAGCTTGATTTGAAGACTGTCCAAGCCCTCTGACTTGGGGCCAGAGGGCACTGGCTCCTGGGGGAAACACATTCCCACGTGTTTGTTTGACGGCCCAGTGCAAATGAAACAGAGCCACTGCTGGCCCCCCGCGTCACCACCCCAGCCTTGTTGGTGACGGCACATCTGGGAAACAAGAAAGCAGAACTGGATGGCATTTCCTGCCCTTTTAACCTGTGAGAGGCTTTCACAGATGTCAGCTCAACTGTGTCCCCCCGCCAAGCTTAAGAACAGGAGGAGGGGACTGGGCAGGGGTAAGTCTCTTCCATGTTTTACGTGGGAAGACTGAGGTTACAAGAGATTAAAAGCCACACTGCCAGGCCCGTGCCTCAATTTCCTCGCCTCAGCCCTTCCCAACTGTACCTTATCTTGGCCCACTGATCCAACCACCCCGAAACCCATGAAGGCTTGAGCAATCCCTGCAGTGTCCTGCCTGACCAGCTTGGCATGAGGCAGGAACTTTTTCAACACACAAATACCCACACACATGCACACACAGGTATAAACTCATTCCACGTCCATATGCGTGCACATATACACATGCATTCATGCACCTGGGCTTATCACAGACACATATGCAAACACCCATGCAGATACACAACAAAAGATACACACATTCACCTCTGGTGGAGTTAGTCCCCTGGCACGCCGCCTTAGGCAACTTCACAACACGGACCCCTGGAACTGATGCCTGCTTTCCTCCAGTGAGCTGTGTCTTCCAGCCTGTGACCCCCTCCCCTCCACCCTCAAAGTCCAGTGATTTCATCTGGGATTAAGATCTGAGCTGTTCTTTACTTAGAGTCTCTCCCTGAGGCTCCGGGGCTATAGTTCCGTCACAACAGACGGAACAAAATGTGTCACTAACATGTGTGGAAATGCAATGGAGAGGAGGTGTGATCCAGTGGAAAGACCAGGACCTCATTCACTTGTGCCAAAACCAGACAAGAAGAGGATGTGAATCAAAACCCATGGTCCATATTCACCAAAATAGATGATAAATAACAAATAAACATTAACAGATCAGATTTAGCTCTATAATAAAAGAAATACAAGAATCATGAAGTAAGATGTCTATTATTGAAATTCATTACATGAACTCATTCAAAACTACTTATTGTATTATTTGAACACTTACTCTTTGCCAATTGGCTCAAGAAGAGAGCAATAGCACAAAATAGATGGAGGAATACGATCAAGCCTACAAATATATTACTGGATCAGGAGACTCCAGAGACAGACCCATATATAGAAATATACATACTTTTTAGATAAAGGTGACAATTCAAATCAGAAAGGAAAAAGACTATCCAATACATGGTATTGACACAATTGCTCATTTACAACGGAAAAAATAAAATTAGATCCTACTCAATGCCATTCAAAGTAATAGATCCCAGATGCTTTAGACGTCAACATAAAAACCAAAACTACAGAGTATGCCCCAGAACAAATGAATTTAGATGTAGCACAGCCAGTGATTGGCAATTAATCCTCATCTTCAGCCCACCAACACCAACCCCACATCTTAAGTCACAAAGTTTTGGGCCCCGTTTCCAGGATCATGGGGTTTAAGTATAGCAGAACAGAACACAGGAGAATATTTTTACAACCTTGAGTTGGGGGAGAAGAACTTCATAAATAAAACACAGAACACAGAAGCTCTAAAGGAAAGACTGACAGATATGAGTACATTAGAATTTAAAGTCCTGTTACATTAACGCCAAGTGAAGTTCAAAGGCAAAGAGCTACAGATAATCCAGACATTTTCAATGGAGAAATCACTAATAAATTTGATTACATAATTTATCATACAGTCATTTTATAGAATCTTACTAGTGCTTACCAAAAAAATGATGCAAAGTTATTTATATACAAGTATGGAAAAATTTCCAAGACATCGGGCTGTGTCAAAAATGAGTCACAGAACTGGCTAGATGGATAAAGAGATAGAGAGATGACAGATCCCATTCACATTTTTTAAGTGTGGTGAAAATTAATACGGAACTCCATAGGAAATGGACAACACTCACTCATAATGAACTTAATGTTAACAGTTGTTTATGTCTGAAGAAGAGAGTGGGGTCAACAGGTAAGAGATAAATTTCATTTTTCACTCCATATGCTTCTGAATTACTGAGTTTCTACAAAAAGAATGCATTCATGCATCTCATGTAATACGTAAGAGACAAAGAAAATCACAACGTGTGGAATCAGTCATCCCAGCTCCAGCGTGTATCGGCTTTGTGAGCTCGGGCAATGGGCCCAGTCAAAATGGGGTAAGAACACCTCCCTCATGATAATGTTCTGAGCACTGGATAAGTTATAACTATTGGTTATTGAGCACCTACTGCATACCATGCTTATTAAATGCACTATTGCCTTTAAAATACAGTATCACACTGAACTGTATTAACAGCCTCATAGCTATTGTTCTGCATATAAGGAAACTGAGGCCCAGAGAGGTGAAGTAATTCGCCCAAGGTCACAGAGCCCTTAAGCAGCGGACTTCTGGGGAAACCTAGATCTTTTCAGCTCTAAAATCAATGCCATTTCCTCTCATTTTCGCCACTCCGGGCCCTTTTGTCTTCTCTCTCAGCGGGGTGGTGCTTGCGCTGGGCTTAGGCAACACTCTAGAATAAATCTCAGCCCAGCTCCAGGACAGCCCCCAGCCTAGACCCTGCAGGAAGAGGACCAGGAATTACTGACTCACAGTCGCAGTCTATTGCTCATAGGCAGTGTCTGGAAGCCCCCATCTCCCACTTCCTCTGAAACAGATAATGACAGCTATTTTAGCCCAGAAGGCCCCTGGCACAGACACACGGAATGATAAACCCGGACTGAAAAAAACTTGTAAAATAGCAGTCAGGGACTTGCAGTGCAAACCCCCTTACCCTGCTACAGCCAGCTGGGACCCCTACTCTGGAGACCCACTGCCAAAGAAAGAAGAGGAAGAGCTGGAGATGGAGACCCCAGACAGAACCAGGGCTAATTAGAACCTTTAGTGGCAGAAGCTGAACAGAGGTAATTAGCCGGGAATGGCTAATTGGATACTTGAATGGTCTACGGCAGGGTACAGATTTCCCTCCATGACCCCAAAATTTTCAGTAGACCTACACATATTAACTAACCCCTTATTATCTGCCAGGAACTGTTCTAGGAATTTCCACAAATTAATCCATCTAATCCCCACAACAACTTCATTGTTATCTCAATTTTCCAGGTGAGGAAACTGAGGCACAGAAGAGTTAAGAAAGTCATCCAAGTTCCCTAAGTTAGTAAGTGACAGACCTGGGCAGTCTGACTTCAGAGTCCGTGCTCTCACCGCCAGGCCACACTGCCTCTCAAACACTTGGCATGCGTGTGGGGAGGGGGTGTGCTCTGCACTGAAATCAGAGTAGGAGCTGAAAGTCAGTAGGAGCTGAAAGTTTATGTAGCTCAGGGAAGTTAGTCTCAAGGCAAAAATGCCCTTGAGGGTGTTAAAAATATTCAGGAGTCAGAAGAGAGTTGGACTCCCCAGGGAATGGAATGAGGTTTCAAACTGATCCTGTCTGGATCTTATTCCAGAAACCTAGGTGTTGTCTGAGTTATGTTTCTGGAGGGCTTTACCACTTTCTATCCCCCAGGTGTCTTTCGGGGTCAAGAATTCCTAACATGCTCGGGTCCTGGCATCCTCTCATCCTTGGCAGCTGGACCCGTCCCTCCCAGTTCCCCTTTTAGCTCCCACTTCTATTATACCGTTGTCTTTGCTTGGCTGTGTTAGGATTCGAAGGGATCCACCTCACTTCTGCTCCATTGCTCCCAGGGCAAAATACATCTAGAACTGTTAATATAGAAGTCAGGTGGAGACTAGACTGCCAACTGTGTTACTGATATTGTCCAGTTGGAGAACATGGCTGATCCTCCTTGGCTAATGGGATTCCTATGACTTCCCCCTCTGGCCAGCCTGGTGCTATCTGATCGAAGTTTTTATGATGATGAAAATGTCCCGAATCTGCACTGTCCAAGAGGTCACCACAAGCCACATGTGGCTATTGAGCAGTTGAAATGCGGCTAGTACAACGGAGGAAGTAAATGTCCAATTTGTACTTAATTTTAATTTTAATAGCTACATTCGGCTAGTGGCTACTCTGTGGATAACACAGCTCTAGACCTTGGAGCACAACCCATGAAGAAGAGCCAGACACCACGGCGGAAAGAATGGGAATTGCTGCCTAAGACCAATCGAGTCTGTATTAGTATCTTACTGCTGCTGGAACAAATTGCCAAAACGTTGTGCCTTTAAAGGCACGCAAATTTATCTTACAGCCCTGGATGTCAGAAACCCAACATGTATTTATTTTATTGGACTAAAATCATGTTGTCACAGGGCTGCGTTCCTTTCTGGAGGCTCCAGAATCTGTCCTGCTTTCCTTGGCTCACAACCCCTTCCTCTATCTTCAAAACCACCAGCATAGCATCTTCAAGTCTCTCTTTCCTCATCACATCACTTTTCGTCTTATAAGGACCCTGTGATGACATCGGGCCAAACCAAATAATCCAGGACAAGCTTCTCATCTCAAGATCTTTAACTTAATCACATCTGCAGAGTTCCTTTTGCCATATAAGGTAACAAATTCAGAGATCCTGGGGATTAGGACATGGACATCTTTGGGAGTGGGCAGCCATCATTCTGGCCGTGAACAGAGTCCTGTACTGGTATAGCAAGAGATGGACTTCCAGACCTGCCTCTAAAAGCTGTCTCTGAACCCTACTCCAGGGCTGTTTACTCCAATGGCAGCTGGAGTTGAAGGAGAATGCAGGGCTAGCACCCTGCTCAACTCTAGGGAGTGCCTTTTCCCCCCTTTATAAAGGACCGCATGGAGTTTTGCAGTGTACAACATGAGCAGCTACATGTGGAGGCGCTGGGAGAAAGCTTCCATCCTGCATGTGAAAGGAGAAAGAGAGGAAGAGGTGAGCGTACACAGTCACTTCCTTCTCCTGGTCTGCCCAAACAGATTAGATCCTTCACCCCTTGGGGGAAGATTCAGTGAGCAAAAGATAGGAAATTCATTTCCAAATACTTTCTCCTCCGGAAAAGTGGGGCAAAAGTTCCCCATGGAAAGAAACATGAGGACAGAAGAAAAAGTTTCTCCTGAAGGGCTTCATGGCTTAAAGCATTCAGCTGCTAGTTGGCCACAGTGAGATTCCACCCCTCAGCCCACATACCCAACACTTCCACACCCCAAACGCTCCTCGGACTGATGCAGCCAGAAGACCAATAAGTCCAAAAGTCCCTCGACATGGCTAAGAGAGTGTGATTTGCTTTGAAATCAACTGGCCCACAAAAATGTCCTGTGGCGTTGGCCTTTCCCCACTGCGGAGGGCTGAGTGAAATCAACATTCCTTACAGTGCTCTCTGCCTCAGTCCAGTTCACCAGACCCCACTTCCCTTAAAGAAGAGGATTGGTCATTTTAGCCACAGTCTTCCCCTCTAGCCAGTACCAGTAACAAACAGAATTTCTCTGGCTCCATCCCTACACAGTCAGGGGAGCTCCAACCACCAACAGATTCCACGCAGTGAGTTGCCAGAGTCCTCAGCGAGGTCTCAAGTGTGCTCACCAATGTCCCCTCCCAGCCACCAGGTAGCAATGGCCACTCTCTTTCTCCTGCTCCCGCAATGACATCTGGCCCTCCTGATGTCTGGGGACATCACATCCTCTCCTTCTTCTCTGACTGCGTGGCCCGCTGGAGCAGCTCACAGCCTGATTCGCTCTTTGTTCCAGCCCCTCTCACAAAGGCTACAGCGCTGAGCTGCCTTGAGTCCCTGGGGTCTGACGATAGTTACTGACATGGTTTCCTTAACATTTCCCACTATTTTGTTACCACGTCCTCTCTCTAGGGCCCTGCCTTAGACTGTGATGAGTGTTAGGAAGATGATGAAACAGGAAGATGCTAAGCGTGTGACTTGAGGGCAAAAGGAGGGCAACTTGAGTCACATGGACATGACGGACATGACGTCTTCTCTGAGGAACAAGTTTGGAGCTTAGACCTGCCTGAAGGATGAGAGGAACAGCCATGCAAAGTGCTTGGAGAAAGAGTGCTCCTCATAGAAGGAAGAGGTTGTGCAAAGACCCTGAGGCCAGGTTGGCTTTTGTCTTAGGAACAGAAAGAAGCCCAGTGTGTCTGGAGCTAAGTGAGTGAGGAGGAGAGAGCCGGAGACAAGTTTGGAAAGTGGAAGAGTAGAAAGTGATCAGACAATGTGGGGCTTTGTGGACCATGGCAAGGCATCTGAATGACTCCTAAGTTTGGGGACCTTAGAAAGTAAGTAGAAAGGGAACCATTTACTACGATGGAGAAGTGGGAGGGGAAAAGAATAGGTTTGGGATGATTGTGAGGTGGAGTCAAAAGTTCTGCCAATGGAGACAATAGGGACTGACCTTCAGGAGACCGGACACTTGGGATCGTTTGCCCAGTAAGAAAGATGGTCACCCACTGTCTGCCCCCACGTCCCTCCATAAGTAGCCAGATAACATTCTGGATGCAAAAATAGGATGAAACCCACAGATGCACTGATAAATGAAATTCTCACTTGCTTCATTAACCCTAGTCCCTCAGCTAACAAACTACATCCAAAATATTAAATCAGCCACAGCCTAAGTTGAATCATATTGTGCTCCTGCTGAAAATCTTCTAATGGCCTTCCATGCACTTTAAAAAAAACAAAAACAAACAAACAAACAAAACCCTCCATGCTCCTTATCCAAGTGTTAAGGCAATACTAGCAGCTGTATCAAGCAAACACCCAAATCTCAGTGGCCAAACCCAATAGAAGTTTAATTCTTGCATATATGCTATGGCTGAAGGTTTGTGTCCCCACCCACCCATCCACCCAAATTCATATGTTGAAGCCCTAATCATCAATGGGATGGTGCTTGGAGGTGGGCCTTTGAGAGGTAATCAGTTTTAGATGAGATCATGAGGGTGGAGCCCCTGTGATGGAATCACTGTCCTGCTAAGAAGAGACTAGAGTCCTCTCTGCCTCTTTCTCTCTCTCTCTCTCTCTCTCTCTCTCTCTCTCTCTCTCTCTCTCTCTCTCTCTCTCCCCCACCCCCCTCACCCCTCTCTGCCATGAGAGGGTACAGCAAGAAGGCAGCCATCTGCAAGAGAGCTGGCCCCTGATCTTGGATTTTCCAGCCTGCAGAAGTGTGAGAAATAAATGTCTCTTGTTAAAGCCACCCAGTCTGTGCTGTTCTGTTGTAGCAGCCCAGGCAGACTAAGACAATATATAAAAGCCCAGACAGGTGTTCCTGACCAGTGGGTAGCTGGCCTGCAAGTAATGATTCAGGATTCAGGCTCCTTCCAACTTTTGGTTCCACCATCTTCAATATGTGGCTTCTACGGTGACCATAGTGAAGAAAGAGCATCAAGTCCTGGGCGAGTGGGAGTGCCCTGGGCTTGAACTCAGTCACATGACCACACGAGAGGTGCGAGGGGCCAGAGCACGTGGGGCTTGGAGACCAGGAGGAGGTTGGACTTTGTTCATGGTCTTATCGGCACCTATTATGTTCCGGGCATTTTACAGACAGTCTCTCTTTAAATCTCACAGTAACCACACAAAGTTGGTGTGATGACCGCCTTGTCATAGATGAGGACAATACGACTTAGAGAGGTTACAAGATGTAACTGAATCCCACAGTAAACAGCAGAGCTGGAATTTAAATCCACATGTGTTGGACACCAAAGCCCGTGCAGCTAACCACTACATCACGCTGGGTAAAAGGATAGGATTTTAGTGGTTACAGGGCCTCTGTGTTTTCCCCTCTCCTCCCTCCTCTTCACACCCCACAGCTGCCGGTCCCTCCCCATCCCCCCACCCTACTCTTTCCCTCAAACATCTATGGTATGTGAACAATCTGAGGGCCAGGGCGAAACAGCCTCCCTAGAACTTTACATGAATCTTGCTGCCCCGAACTCAGCATCAACCAGCAGTTCTGACGACCAAAGGGGAACCTTCCTCTCTGTCCCCCTCCTTCACCTCCCCCCCAGGGAAGAAGGGGGAAATTAATCTGATTGGTGAGGTTGAAAGGAAGCCGTTTTCCCCTCCCTTCCTCCCACTGCTCTTCCCCTTCCCTTCCTCTTGGGACCATGTGGCCCACATGGAACATCCATTCTGCTCTCCTACCTCCTGGCAGGCTCGGACCGCACTGGGGTAGGTGGTCCGGAGCTGCCCCTGGCTAGTGGAGCCTTCTGTTGCAGGGTGAGTATTAGCACACCCTTTTCCCGCCCACAAACAGATCCAGGGACTTTCTCCCCCATTGTATCTAAGCCAGGATTTCTTAACCTTGGCACAATTGACATTTTGGACCAAATGATTCTTTATTGTAGCAGCATTCCTATGCATTGTAGGAGTTTAGCAACATCCGTGGCCTCCTCTCATTATGCCAGTAGCACCCCCAGAGCTGTGACAACCAAAAATGTCTCCAGACCTTGACAAATGTCCCCTGGAGGGGAAAAAGTCATCCCAGTTGAAAATCACTGATCTAGACCAAAGCCATGAATGTTCAATCCAGCAAGTAAAACTTGGTGGTAAAATGTGCAGCCTCAAACCCCAACATTGCCGAGGACACAGGATATTGGTGAAGGCCGTAACATGGGTAAAAATTGAAACAAAGCTTCCAAAGTCATCGTCATCCTCCTCCTCCTCCTCATCATCCTTAAATGTTGACTGAATGGATACAGATTACTTATGAATTGCATTCAGTTGCCACTAACACAGATGGACCTTCAAAAGAAAGAAGTTTATTTCCCTCACACACAAAAGATGTCTAGAGGTAGGCAGTCCAGGGTAAATATGGTGAACCCATGGTCACTGGGGACACGGGCATCTATCTGTCTTTCTGCTCTCTCATCTTGCTCATCCGATGGCTTTCATCCTCAAGGTCACTTCATGGTCCAGTATAAATGCCAGAATGCCTGCCATTTCATCTGCATCTGTATAGGCCAGATGAAGGGGGAAATGTGAAAGACCAGAGGGAAGGAAAAACGGTTTGTCCCCTCCCTTTTAAGGAAACTTTCCAGCAGCATCAAACAACACTTGTGATTACACCTCATTTGATATAGCTGGTCGCTTGGTCACACCTAGATGCAAAGGCCCAGTAAGAGAAGCTGGGAGACATCATCTTTCATTCAGGATGAGGTGCCCAGCTGGAAGTCAGGGTTTCGTAATGAGGAGGAATTCCTAACAGAAGCTGGGTGGACAGCTAGCGTTGTCTGCCATGGGAAAAGGAAAGTAGGCTTTTTGAGCAAAAACCGTGTGCTAGCTGTTTTAACAGATTTTGCACGCCTGTTCCATGGCCATATAGCATGGGATACAATATGCAAATGGGTCAGAACTGCGTCTGGCCGGCCGCTGCCCCCATTCAATCCATCTACCCAGGGTCATCTCAACCAAGGACCACATGGGATCCACCTGCCTCTTTCCTTGGAAGGGATCTGAACCTTGACTTTGACCCAGCTGAAGTCACAGTGGGGAGAGCCCGAGTCATATGCTCAAGACTTAGGTGTCCTGGCTTCAAGTTTTATCTCTGCCCAGTGCAAGCTCAGGACTCAAGAAAGTAGCTTCACCTCCCCAGGGCCTCAGTTTCCTCACCTGTTAAATGGAGACCTTTGTAGCCCCTGCTGGATTATGAGGTGGATGAAATGAGATGAGGTAGGGTGATTTGTCACTTGTTGTGGGTCACTTTCTGGCTTCCCAGCCTCTGAAATTTCTAGGCCTATGACCCACGCCAGAACAATCAGACACACCTGCCCAGGATTTCAAATCTCCAAGTGAGGATCCACAGAAGCAGGGAAGGGGGAGAATTCATTTTGGCAGCTCTGACCAAGGCCATCTCATCTTCCAGGGCAGCAGTGCCCAGTGGCCACAGGGCAGACCTGGTGTGGTGGCAAAGCCAATGTGAGGGCAGTGCCCAGTCATGGCTGTGGCAGTCTTCTCAGTAAACAGGCTCCATGGCCTGCTTTTGGCTGAGTTCTGGCTACCCCGTATCCCTTATGTTCCCAAGCCTCCAGTTTTCCAAGCCTCATCTCCTAGACTTTCTGGAGATTATGGGAGCTGCCCCATATTCTTTCAATTCCTTTTCTGTTCAGATGAGCTGGAGTTCCTTTCTGTTCTATGCAACAGCCCTGTTTGCCACAACAGTGGCAAGGACTTGCCAGGTGCCTGGTCAGCTGCACGTACGTAGCACAGGCTCACTTCCCTCACAGTCAGTCATCTGGTCATATTAGTTTGCAAGGGCTGCCATAACAAAGTACCCCAAAGTCAAGTACAACACTCCTTTGTTAGGTGCAACCCCGATGCCCAGTTGTTATCTCATAGCTCTGTAATTCAGATGTCTGGTTTATGTGGCCAAACTCTTCTCAGGGACTCAGGAGGCTGAAATCAGGGTATTACTGGAGGTGCATTCCTTTCTGGAAGTTCTGGGAAAGAGCCCCCTTGTGAGCTCAATCAGAGTGTTGACAGTATTCAATTCCTTGCTGCTCTAGGACTAAGGTACCCATTTCCTTGACCTGTGGTCTCCTCTACCTGCAAGCCAGCAACAGCTGTTGAATTTTCATAGTTCAAATCTCTCTGATTTGATTTCCCTTCTGCTTTCTCTTTCTGCTGTTAAGGGTTCATGTGATTTATACAGGGCCCACCTGGGCCCATCTCTGTACCTTAAATTCTAAACTAACTTGAATCGCATCTGCAAAGTCCCTTTGCCTTTAGGGCTGGAACCTTACTGGTGGCTGTATTTCTGCCCACCACACCCTCCTCCCCTAAGCCACTCTGCCATGCCTCAAATTTCTCTCCTTTCTAATGAAACAGCATATAAAACATGGACAAGCTTAATCTGGTTTTACCTCCTTAAATAGGTTGATGGGTAAGTCAAACCTTGAGTTATTTTATAGGGACAGCACTGCACGTGGCAGGAAGGGAACCCAGGTCTCCAGGATGACCCAGAACCAAGAATCTTCAGTCTACAGAACTCAAAGAATAGAAATAGTGCCACAAGAGCCCTTTACGAAGCGAGAAGTGCTTCAATAAAGAAAATCTGGCTTCCCGCAGCCCGAGTAGCTAATAAGGACTGATTCACGGATAGCCAATCAGCTTCCAAGTTTGCACTGCCCCAACCCCTTAAATTTCACCCTAGATGCTGGCTCAGCTGGCTCGGGGAGATACACTTGGGAACTTTGCCTCCTGTCTCACAATACAGCTCCTTAGCTCCTTCTTTTCTCAAGAGATGGTGCCATGATGTTGGCTTCTGTGCATGTCAGGCAGGGAGCCCTTGCTAGGTGACACTAAGACTGTTGATATCTCCCAGAAAATGTTTTGAAGCAAAGCCTGATCTGCGTTTTAGAAAGACAACTCAGGTGGCTACATGCAGGAGGGAGTGAGGGAAAAGGAAAAAAGCAGTCAGGGAAATCGGCTAGCATGAGAGACAATGAGGGTGAAAACCAGGGCACTGGCAGTAGAAACAGACGTGGCATGGAGAGTGATGGGGAACCCAACTGGAGATGGAGGGGGAGGTGGGGGAAAGAAGGGGGAAGGAGAAAGCAAGACCAGCTCTTCCCAGTTTCTGTTCTTCTCATCTGGTGCCACTAAGTGAATAGGAAGCATAAAAGTGGGGGGGACGGGGGGGAGGCGGGAAACAAGGAAGAAAAGTGGGCTTTAATTTGAGTGCATTTTGCATTTGAGAGGTCTGAAACATATTACCAGGAAAATGCATCCCCAGGCCCCAGGAGGAGGCAGAGGGACCTTGAGAAAACAAAAGCTAAAGCCAGAAATGGTGAAAGCAAGGGAGAGAAAGGGAGGGAGGAGGATCTCGGAGGGAGTGAGAAACACAGTCAAGGGAGGGAGGATAAGAAGCGTCTCAAACATACAGCCGGCACTGCTGGGGAGTCAGGTTCTGCTGGCTGTGCCCACTCCTGCACGTGACTTAAAGTTCCCATCTGCTGTGTAATCTCTGCTTCCAAAGCACGGGGCTCCTAAGCTTCCCTGTAAAGCTGCAGCCCTGCACGGGCCTGCTGTCCTGATTTTGCAGAGATAAAGGCTGCTTTGGGGTTTTATGGAACTCCAGATGGCACTCTGGAATGCCTGCCCACGTGCCTTATGCTTCCTGGGCCCAAGAGGGCTACCACAGCCTGAATTCTCCTCTGTTCCTGCCAACCATCTCCAAACGTCCTCTGCAACAGCCCCTTCCTTATCTCTCTCATTTCCCCTCTTCCTCTCCTTCCTCATGCCCCTGCCTCGTAATACAGTAGAAAGATCACAGGCTCTGAAATTCAACAGACTTAGGTAAGAATCTTAACCAGCTGTGTGGTCTTAAGCAAATCTTCATTTCTGAGGCTCAGCTCCTTCACTCATAGACTGAAATCAGAAATAACCTGTCTCAATAGACCTATCGCAAGTCAGTTGCCTAGTGTACAGTGCAAAGTGGAAATCCGATCAGGGTCAATCCCCAGCTTCCAGCCTGGCACACAAGCCTGTGGATCTCTTCTCAGGCAAAAGGGCACAGCCAAAGGGCCCTGGGGCCAGAATGACGAGGGCAAGCACAAGCTTTACAGTGGAAGGGATTGAGTTGCCGTCTGTCTCTGCCACTTCTCGTTGATAGGCCCTTGGGCTCATTATCTATCTACCCTCTCTGAGCTTTGGGCTAGAGAATAGGCAGTGATGGCATGTACTTCTTAGGCTTTCCTGTGTGCCCCTCCAAATACACTCTTCACCTGTGCCGTCTGCTTTGAGCTCTTGGAAGGTGTCAGTAACATCAAAAGAACTGCCCTCTGGCTCTCGTTGAAGTTTAGCTGGGGGAGGTGGGGGGCACTGGCAGATCAGAGGAAGGAAGAAGAGCCACATAGTTTCCCAGGTCCTTCCCTGCAGCGTCACCACTGAGCAGAGTACCATGCACCAGCTGCCGCACCCAGGGGAGGGCTCTGAACACTTCGGCCCACTGCTTGGTATCAGCATGGCCAAGAAGAACACAGCACAGTCAAGAACTGGATGCACAAGGCTTTACTTAAACACAGAAAAGAGTCAGGGCAAGATCAGCTTCCAAGGGTGGGTGTGGGTCCCTCCTGGCCAGCAGGGCTGTCCCGGTGGCTAAAGCAGGGCAATTGGCCTATGGGCACCCCTCTGCCACCGCGGAAGGAACCTGTTCCCTCCCTGTGGAGGACAGGTCCAACAGTGGGGTTGGCCAATTTTGTGTGACGCACATGCTTTAGACAGAAAAGCACTCACTGCGCCTGAAGGCGGGGATGATAATCCCGCACAAAGCCGCCACGGGCCCAGCACAGCTGGGAAGGGCACTTATCTCTTGGTCAGGAAACCTTCCAGGCCCAAGGGGGCCTGTCTTATGCAGCTGAGTGGAGGTTAAAAGACTGGGCCAGAGACTGACTTTCCCAATCGTCACCTCCAGCTGGCTGCTTCCCCTGGTGACAGCTCCTGTCTTTCCAGAGCTGGGGACCTACTCCATTCTTCACACCGTCCTCGCTATCCCCAGGTACTTTGGAAATTAGCCTTTGATTAAACATCTCAAGTTATCTCGTTTCATGCCAGGACCCTGCCCCAAGCTGATAAGAAATGAATTGATTACTACGTGCAAAAGCTTAGAAATTTTTCTGGTATAAACACTAAGTGTTACATAAGCGTTAGCTCTTATGTTTATTTCATAGGGTTTCTCATGAAAATTCAATGAGATCACTTTTGTCAAGTGCTTAGTGGTGTGTCTGACACCACAATTAACAACTGTACGAGGGGAATGTTTATTCCTCTTGTTTTGACAAAGGGGAGGGAACTTTTCTACTTAACAGAAGGGAATAATAGTAAGAGGGACCCATTTCATCTTTCTCTTTACCCCTTTCTGTCCTGCGGCAAAGAATGATTATTTAGTTGGTGAGACCACAAAAGGGGCATAGGGCAAGCTCACCCGAGGCCATTTTGGAGTCACTCTCTTGCTCGGCATCTGCCCACCAGAGTCCCAGGCTCTTCCCTCGGTCCCAGATGAGGCACACTGGGGGGACGGTAGTGGGCGGGCTGTGTTCATCCAGCTTCTCTGTCTCTCACTGCTAGACAAGTTTACCTGAATGAGAAGAAGCAAGAAGCCCCATATGATCTAAGGGCCAAGCCGGAGTCTCTAATTTTGCTTGATCATCAATAAAGCTAACACCTGGGTCAGTTTCCCAATAGAATCAGAACCTGGAGCAGAAAAATTAAAATTACTTGTTACCTTTTCAACTAGAAGTTTATTTGGTATCGTTATTAGCCTACTAAGAGAGAAATTGCAAACAAAAGAGAAGCTGCATTCATTGCTTGGCTTTTTGAGGAAATAGGCCATAGGAGCCTCTTTGGCAGAACCTGTCCAGCCTGGGGCTTCCCATGCAGGTGGGAACCGAAGAGGCTGTGTGTTCAAACTTAACCTTCCCTAATATGGTCAACACTATGGATATTTGTCATCCTACCTGGCTGCCTAACATCTTTGAACGTTCATCCTTTGTCCAAAGAAGTCCCCCTCTTATGAGGCTTGGTGCAAGGGAGGAGTTACTATAGAAACCAGATAATCTCTTCCCTTGCCATTGGGTACAGGCACGAGACCCAGTCCCCAGCAATTAGACAAATCCAGGCCGAGCTTTGATCCAGGTGCAGACCCCACATAGTCTATTCTAGGAAGGGAGGTGGCAGCTACCTCCAATTTTCAGAGGTATTTGTGACAAATATTGTATCGTTAGTGGTCTGTTCCCAGCATCACCCTGTTAGATGTTGGCAGGGCAAGGGGCAATGTCTGTGACCACTGGGGCTGGCCCAGGGAGTCTCCACCAGACCAATTATACGACAGAATTCTGTTTCTGCACCTGCAGTCTCAAAGTCTGGCCCTCCTGAAGGTTCTGTGTTTACCAAATAGCCTTTAATTTCCATTTTTGCATAAAAGAACCAAAACTTGTTTCTAATGTTTGATGCTAAGAACTCTGACTGATACAGCCATTGAAATGACAGCCCCTTGGACTGTGAACAGCATGAGGGCAGAGGCCAAGTTTATCCTAATCACCACTGTATCACTGAGAGTTTCCTTTGGCTTTTTGTCCCAGGTTATGCTCAAAAACTGTATCAGTCAAGAATTCTTTGGTTTCAAGTGACAAAAATTCAAATCAAATTAATTAAGCCAAAAAAAGGGACTAACTCTCATAACTGAAGTTTGAGTTAGTGTTGGCTCTAGGGACAGCTGGACCCAGAAGTTCAAACTGCTACAGTGCACAGTTCATCTGCTTTCTTAGTTTTTTTGTTTTTTTTTTTTTCCTTTTTCTCACTTGGCTTTACTCTCAGGCCATCTTTCTTCTCACTTGGTTATAAAAGTGCCACCATTCATATGTCTAGATCTATATCATTCTCATGGTAATACCAAAAAGAAAAGGAAAAAGAGCACAAACCCTTTTCCACCAATGTACACACCTGAGCACCCAAATGGCACTGACTGGCCTTTGGGTTTGGGAGTAAACCTCGGGCCAATCATTGGGTCCAGAAGAAAGAGAATGGCAACCAGTTAGAGTGGATGAAGAGCTCACCCCTGTATTGTAGAAGGTAATTAGAGCTGGGTGATGCCCTGGTGTCACAGTGCACAGGGAGGACTGTTCCCCCGAAAGAAGTGATGCAGAACATGCAGAAATGACCAAAACAGCAGATTTCCACCCCAGAACCATAAGCGGCACAGAGTCTGTGTTCAATAAAAGCTACTAGAATGGCAACTAAGTCTTCTAAGATTAATACATTTCTCTCCTTCCTGTCTCGCTATCCCACGTACACACACAAGGAAGAGGATTCAAGCAGCCCTGGGGCAGAGGGTCAATCCCACTATTACTCAGGGGACAAAGCTAAAGTCTCCTGTTACGTCAGGAGGAAAAGGAAAACCACGAACTGAAGCATAAACTTCCTAATCGTGAGGACCATGATTGGCAGGCAGTGAATACCTCCTTCTCACTCTCAAATAGACCATAAGCTTCAGGAAGCCGTCAGTAAATATCCTATTATACTGACATGAATAAAGTTGAGAAGCGGTGGGCTGTGCTGAGGCAGGAGGGCCTGAAAGAGAAAACCTTGTTTCTGATGTCCTTTTGTATCTCACTCTCACCCAGATACTGAAATTGAACCACCACCATGAGCCAAGGATCATATTCCCCAAATATCTGCCAGACATTCTTGCCATTTCAGCTTTATTGAATTACTACGTAGTGCAGCCTTAGAAATAGAAATCATGGAGAAGCAGGAAATGCGTTTATTTCATTAACCCCTCTAGCCTTCGTTTAAAAGGCCTGCTTAAGCCTCTCTTAGGAATAGCTTTGCAACCTCACCCTGCAAATACACTGCATTTTGTTTTCTAGCATCAACGAATCTGATGAGAGACTACCATTTAATTCCTGCTTCTCCTCCAAAGTCCTTTCTTTCCCATTTAGTAGCCCAGATGGAGTGCAGAGATTTAAGATGAGACCATCTTTGAATGTTTTTGTTCATCATTTCTTGGTCTCCTGGGCAGTGTTGGCCAGACTTGCTTTTCACTTCCATTCCATTCAACCAGTCCCAAAAGGGGAAGAACTCACTCCCAAGATCGGCAACAAACATCTGGATGACACGCAAGAGCCCGAAAGACCTTTGGCACAAAACTTGGTGCTCTGTGGAGGGGTTGCACATGAAAAATGCTCAATTGATTGCATGAGAAATGATGACAGGGATCATTCGGTCATAGCAAGCAACTTTGCACGCTTGGATGACAGCCGAATTTAGGATGGGGAGCCCTAGGGTTAGATGGCCTGAGTCCAGATTCAGGCCACGCACGTACCAGCGGGATGGCTCGAACCTATGACTTCCCTTCTCCAAGCTTCCATCTCCTCAGCAATATTTACCCTAGAGTGTTTACCTCCAGGGACGATTGAGAGGCAGCTACAAGTTAAAAATGAGTATGGGGGGAGGGGGGCCTGTAACCTACCAGACATCACTTATTATGAGACCCAGACCCAAGAAGGCAAGGGACACATAATTAAGTGGCTCAGCTTGAGGCAAAATTTCGGAGCATCCCTCCCACTTTTCCTGGGAGAATTCCCTTGCTTTCTCATCCTGTCCCATTTCCCAAGGGGCCTATGTTCTCCATTCTTACTCTCAGCACTTAATATATCCCTCCTGAAACACTGATGCCTGGCTAGGGTTTAGCGGCTTACTGTGTGATTCCTCCCAGGGGTATTGACATTTAATAGGGAAGGAGGACCTAACTTCTCCTGGTCACTACAAGCTTCACAGAGTCCAGGGAGACATCCCAAAAATGTCACCATCATGGCCTTTTCCACATGATCACAGTCAAGGTTTGGGAGAATGAAAACGTTGAAATGCAACTCCACTCTTTCCCCATACGGTAAACAAAAGTTACCTTAAAGCGTATCGTGCATCTAAATGTAAAAACTCAACGCTCCCAGAAGAAAACTTAGAATCTTTGCACCCCTGTCTCATTGTCCTGCTTTATTTCTTGGACTCATCACCGTTCATCATATTTCTGTTTGTTTATTGCCTGTCTCCTCCACCCACTACTATTCTGGATCCCAAAAGGACCTGAGCGTGCAATAATGAGTTGTTTCTCTAAACGGGGAGGCAGCTTTCCCCAAACCGTTCATGTCTCTTAGCTCATCATCCTGGTGCCCCAAATGGTGTTTATGAGGACTCAGCCTAAGTGGTACCCACCACCAGGGACCATCTGGACTTCACAGGGATTAAACCCACAACCACAGCCTCTCCGGAGCGAACCAGCAGGCCTCGTTCAGCGCTCTGCATCTGGCTTTCTGCTTTGCACACATCCTTTTGTTTGGGCTCCAAAGCCTAATGGCTGAAGCTTCTGGAACGCCCTAGGTACTGCTGAATCAGAAGTTTTTCAGCTTCAGTGATTCACAAATTCCCATTTACAGAACTTTCTCAGGATGGCTATTTTTAGGGAGCTCCTTTTCTCCGGCTGCCTCCAAAATGAACTGTTCCCCACCCTCAGTTTCACCGCACAGTGAGGTGTTCCTCTGGAAGCCCAGTTTGGGGCCAGGCCTGTGTGATTGCCTGCTCTAGGCTCTGAAGACATGGCGATGGTCTGCTTTTTTGGGTGAGTGATGGAAGTTGCTTTCGCAGTGCCTGACCCCAGGCAGCCCAGCCCGGCATCCCATGTTTCCATGTGGTTCCAAGAAGTCGCTTTGAGCTCTCAGCCCTCTAGAAGCAGCATCCCCTGAGACACAGCAGCACAGGAAAGAATGTGTGGAGCTCTTTGTGGGGGTGCATGTGAATACACAGCTTTTGGGCAGAAGGGACCCAGCCACAGAAGGCTTGACTGTCCCCTCTACTGAGCACTAAGACACAGCAGGTTCTGCCCCATTCCACCTAGAGCAATTAAGGAATCAGTCAATTCTATTAGCTCCGTCTGCTGAGATTGGGTCTTCAAGAACCTGACGCCAGTGTTAGAGGACTGTTACTCTTCAGTCTGTGTGTGTTTGGAGAGTGCGTGGGCTTGGGCCAGGATCTTCATTCCTGACGGTATCTGCTTAGCCTCTGCAAGAAAATGCCATTTACGGGATGGCAACAGGATGGGGCATACAGTCAAGGAGCCTGACTTGAGGAAAGACCATCCCAGGCCCACAACAGAACAATTGTCTTGGACTCAGAAGCTGGTCAGCCTGGCCTGCATTTGAATCCAGCTCCACATTTAACTGTTGAATGACCTGGGCAACTGTTTCCAACTGTCTCCTCATCTCTAAAAATGGAGATAAGGGAACATAAGGAACATTAAAAGGTGATTTATTAAAGGGTAGGCCTGCCTGCAGCTCAGTCAGCACTTGGCTCCTACTAACAATGATGATTTTTTTGTTTATGCTGGGACCCCCTCATCCATGATAAGCAGACAGAAGCTGTGTCAGAGACATTGTTATATGTCCATCTGATTCCGTTTCAGTCTGTTGATAAATTTCAATAAACTGGCAGTCGGTGGAAATATTCTCCTTTAAAATTGCATGTCTTGGCATGTCTCGTCTGGGGACCACCTGTCAAAGGAAGCAGGCATTTGTAATTAATGGTACTCAAAATCATAAATGATCACAGCCAGTTCATGCTAGAACATAGCCACATATGTTTAGCAAAACACCAGACTCCCTGGATCATGGCTTTCCTATGCCAAAGGACCAGAAATTAACCCCATAAAGTTCTGTTTTGAAGACACCATCATCTTTGTACATGCTGTTCCCTCTGCCTGGAATGCTCACTCATCACATAGCTGGTTCTTCGTCTTCAAACCTCTACCTAACAGTCACCTCTTCAGAGATGCCTTCCCTGACTACTCTTTCTGTAAGAGGTACTCCCTCCCTTAATTCTGACTCCTTCATAGGTCTTATTAAAATCTGTTATTTGGGGGGATTTTGTTTGTTGACTTGGTTTGTCATCCATTTCTCCCACTAGCCTAACTAACCATGAAATATACCCTAACTCTAAAATTCCAAATATATGTGCTAATAAAGCCCCTGCAGTGTTTAAACCAGTTTCAGCTGTATTTTCTGATCTTATACCCGATTTTACAGCTAAAATTTTCCTAACAAATGTATTTTCTCTCTGTAGTGTTATATTAGTTGTCTTTCCTATATTTTCTACATAAATCTTCTATGTGTCAGGTCTTGTATTGGGTGATTTATTTCATTTTAATCTTCACAATAACTCTGAATGTTAGGAATCACTTAATGCTACCTTACAGGTAAGGAAATTACTGTCCCAGAGTTGTAACTAACATGGGTTACTTTTTGTTAAGTCTGCATCCCTTCCTTTAGGAGAGCTGCCCTCCCCAACTCTGATTCTGAGGGAGCTGTCATTCAAGTGTACCACACAAGGGTAGACATGTGATCCTGGCAGGCCAATCAGAGCATCTCTGTGACTGGACTCTGTGACAGGGCCAGAGAGAGATACGTGACCTCAGCAAGCCAATCACAGTCCTCTTGGCACGTAAATGCTAGGCTAGTAAGAATCTCTCTGGCTCTAGGACCATACACTAAAAGGACCTCATAACCCTGTTACTACCAGGAGCTCCCTTGCTGCCATGCAGAGAAAGCTTGCCTAAGAATGAAGCCCACATCCAGCAAGAGTGAATGAAAAGGAGGCCGATGGCATCACTTGAATTCCTGGATCCAGCTGTACTTGAGATATACATCTTGGGCTTCTCACTTGCAAAAAGCAATAAATTCGTCTTATTACTTAACGTGGTCTGAGCTGGGTTTATACTACTTGCCGCTGAATAGGATGAAGTGAGCACCATGCAGGAGCTCGATCAATATTAGTTCTCAATTTTCCTCTTTTAAAGGGACTACTCCCATTAATCTCACCTACATATCAGTTGACATATCAACTATGCTGATCCAGCCACCCCTACTTCCTCACTACCTCTTCTATGTCACATTTGGTCCAGCTCCTAGAACAGGCACATGCTATTCTATCTGGCTGCCAAATTATTTCTTTCCAAAGGGGTTCACGTTTAAGTGAACTTCCCTAGTCCCTTACCCCGCAAATGACTTGCTGGCTAGTTTGCTAACAGCAGCAGGGACCACAGCAAGAATTAAGAGCCTCCAGACCACGCAGGTTGCCTTTAAAGTGAATACTGCCCTGTGAAGAAAGGACTATGGTTTCCCACTCATAATGAGTTTTACTCTTAGAGTAACTTCGTAGAAATTCTCTCCTTCTTCATAGCCCTATTAAGAGTTGGGAAAAGATAGCAATTAACATACCTATGAAGCAGATGAGAAACCCAAGGCCCAAAGAGGCAAAGTAATTTGACTCAATAGCAATTGTCCAAGTCCAGACAGGCAAGTTGCAGTTTCTTTGGAAAGTCAGACTTCCTTGCATGGATCCGTAACACTGCTATGCAGTGCACAGCATGATTCTTTCATGTTTGAGACTAGGGGTGGGATTTGATGTCATTTGATATTGTGACCAGGACCCGGGAACTCCTCAGTCTTACCCTATTATTCATCCCTTTTTCCAAGAGCTTCCTGGAGGGGCTGTTCACACAGAAACAATGGCAAATGGGACGCAGGATGGCATTTTATTATAGGCAGGGCAGGGGTGGCCTTCCTCATTAGGAAACACAGCCCAGTGATCTTAGAGCAGTCATATGAGCACACTGTCTGCCTCTGGGATAGAGGGAGCGCTGGGGCAGGCCGAGGAGGCTGAAGGGGGGGGGGGGGGCAGGTGTGGCTGAGGGTTAACCTTTAGTGCTGACTCTAGTCCAGACTGCAGAAACTGGGTCAAGATCGCTTTCGGAAACCAGAACTGAGAACGTGTCAGCTTGGAAGCTGTAGGGAGAGCCACAGTGGGTCATAAAACCAGGGAGGAGAAAGCAAGGCTACAAAAGGAACAGAGCACAACTGGCATGCAAAGCGGGGCAGAAAAGAGGGCCCGCCATCCTCCTGGACCTACTGTTCCAGTTCCTGGTGCCACCTGCACTTACTTTTCTGAGAACATCAAAGAAATTCCCCTTTTGTGCCTAGGCCAGCTTGAGTGTATTTCTGTTACTTACAACCACTCTGTCATTTACTGAACTAAGAGAATAACAACCAAGTAAAGAAGCAAGGTCCCAGTTCAGGTCAGTTCATGGCAATTTATTTAATTTAAAAATAAAAACAGAAACAAACAAACAAACAAAAAACAGAAAACAAAACAAATCAGTTTCCAATGAAAATACAAACACTTTGGGTGGTTATCCAGCTTTTTTCTTTTTCCCCTATAGGCTGTTCTGGGCTCAAACCAATCAAATGAATGAAAACCAATTTTGACTGGAACCATAAAGCATGTTGCACCAATTAAATTATACCAATATATTATTATAATACCTTTGAAATGCCTTTCAGACCAATAAATAAAAAAAGACAAATTCAAATAAAAAAGTCAACTTTTTATTACCAAAAAAATAGAAATTAAATAAAAGTCACAACATGGATTAAAAAAAAATGTGCAGTCAAGTTTCTCTTTTTTTCTTCTAGGAATGATACCATGCCAGTAAATCCCTACAGAACATTTCCAGTTTGGCAATAAGCAATCAGTCAGTCATTCACATTTGTACTCAAGACAGCAGGCCTGGCCAACACTCACCTGAGTTTCACCCTGAAAGGTGCTCCTTGTCATCTGCAGAAGCAGCACCTTATAACAGGGACGGGAATTCAGAGAGTACTTAGCATTTTCATTTCACCTGGGGTCTTGATGCACTTCCTGAAAACTGATCATGCCTTGAAATTTACCTGTAAAAAGAAGTATAACTCTACTCCTTTGGCAGATGTGTAAACTAAGACACTGAAAGGCCCACGGAGGCAAGGAAAGGACCAGGAGGGCTGACCTCGAACCTCCTGCTTGGTCCACCAGGTCATCAAAGTGTCTCTCACTTGTAATTCCATGGAAATGAATCAAGCATGCCTTCCTTGGATGGGATTGCTGGTAGGGATGATAGGACTTAATCAGGAAGCAAGGGAGCTGCTTTGAGGGTTTTTCCCTCTATTCTAAGTTTTTCCTTGAAAGGACACATCTAGAATCAGAGGATGTTAGCAGAAGGTCAGAACTAGGCAGGGCCTGAGAGACCAGCTAATCCACCCCTCCAGCCCCCACTGAAGGGAAACCACAGTCCCCAAAACACCGCAGGTGCCTAAGGCCACCAGCTGGCTAGCAGCACACCAGGACTCAGAGTCTCTGCCTCTGAGTGGAGGACCGTCTTTGCCACGATCCACTGTCTGGGTCTACTGACAAAAGAGAACATACATGTGTTTTGGGAGTGGGGGAGGAGTAGGATGATTTTCCTTAATAGTATTATTTTTACTTAAAGACTAGAAGGATGGAAAATCACTGAACAGACACAATCACTTGGGCAAAAAGAAAACACGTCAACCACTAGGTTGATGTTATACATAAGTCCTACTGACAGCTACCAACTAGGCCGGCTGCCATGCACGAGGGGCCAGCAGTGCAGCAGTATAGGCTGTTCAGAAAAGGCCGCAGAAAATGAGATAGGGAGTAGGGGGCTTAGAGGTTGCAGAGCATACTCCCTGCACCCACATACCCCATATACAATTTGCTATCTACAGATTTTTTTCCCTTTGAACCTATGTTGGCGTTCAGGAAAGAAGTGGAATTGGATGAAAAGAAATCAAGAAGCTTCCCATGTTACACTACTCAGCTCAGCCTGAAGGAATGCAGAAGCCAAAACCCCAGAGCTGGTGGCAAGGGGAGAAATGGGGCCATCCCCTCAGGGAAAGGGCAATTTCATTCTAGTTAATGTTCTTGGTGCCTGAAGGTGAATTCTTTCTCATCTCCCTATGAACTATTATCTGTTGGTTTTCCCCAGGATACCCACAAGACTAGCTCTCCTGAAATATCCAGGTGGCTATCAGAAGTCAGCCATTCTCGAAACAAGAGTTTCAATTGGCTGGGGCCAGTAGAATCTGAAGTCATCCCAAAGTCCCAAATAAAACCATAAATTCCAAACTCAGTATCTCAAGATGTTCCATTGTGGGAGTGACGGTTTATCACCTGTAATCTGGATGTCTACGAGTTAAATAGCTAGTTATGTTACTTTTTAAGATAAGAGTCCTGTCACACCTCTTTTCTGCCTCCTCCAGAACCACGTGGATGAATCCAGGGAAGTGTTCCCTCTCCTGTACGCTTCCTACCAACCCACTTTGCTCTCTAGTACCTTATTCATTTGAATGGATGGAACTTCTTCCCCAAAGCCTAGGAGTTTAAACCCATGACACACAATACCTTGATTTGGGGAGAACACCTTCTGCCTGACTTTCCTCATCCAAATATCCCACCTACACACTAACTACACGCTAGAAGCAAACTCATCTACCTCTGAGGAGTCTACACTTGGTGGATGGGGAAATCGTTTACTGTGAGTAAGCAGGATAAATGGTTGAGCCAGTTACTCCTTTGGAAACCACAGCATCATGTCCAATTCAAAGCATTCATGCAGGTGAGAGCCCACAAGGCAGCATTCCAGTTAATATTGAGACGTTAAAGAAATCGAAAAGTTGCCCCCTTGCTGGTGTGGATCGATTTCCATTCAACTGCACAAAGACCACAGAGGGCCTCAAGCTCTGTTATATGCCAAAGTTTTGACCTCAGACACCACCATCTTTTCCCCTGTCCACCCTCAGGAGGTTGTGCTGAAGAGCAAGGCAGACACCAGGAAAGAAGAGGTAGACAACAAGAAGCCAAAAAATCACCATGGGCTGACTCTAAGTCCTTAGCAGTGTTCAGAGCATTCTCTCTCTGACCAAGGCCCTGTCTCCATTCAAGGTAGAATAGCAAATGAACAAATGCCACACTGGTGGCATGAAAGAGATAACACAGATCCCACAGGATCTACACTAACACTCCCAGGGCTTAGCCAGGTCAAGGATGGCAACTACGTGGCATGAGTGCTACTGCCCCGCTTCCCATCCCCACGGCAGCCATTACTATTCAATCACAGCACTCCTTCTGGTGTGTCTGGGCTACTTAAACCAGCACACCCAGCAGCCAGTATCAATCAATCACCGATTCAAGCTCATGTAGCTGAAACCTACTTGCCAACCCCATGCAGTCAGACTAAGCCTGCTAATGTGAGGAGAGAAGGAGCAAGCTCTGAGTTCACTCAAAGCAGATGGCCCCAGTCTCTCTTGCCACTCCTCCAGAAGCATGTGGATGACTTCTAGGGAAATGCTCCCTCTCCCATATGCTTCCCCCCACGCTTTAAGTGCTGGCCAACACCACCTCCCCTGGACAGCTGGTCCTCTAGGGATGCTATAAAGCAAATGCCAATTAGGATCCGAATTCTGACTGGCAGTTGGCAGGACTGGCAGAGAGCCCACTTCTCCCTTTTAGCTGCTGGCCCAAGGTTGCAAACTTGGCCAAAGCAAGACAGCACCAATCATCTTTCAGTCTCTTGTCATGGCCAGCTCCTTAGCAGTCACTGCCCCCACTCCTCCCTCGTACCCACCCCAACCCGCCCCTGTGCCTTGGGGAGCTAGTTGAGTTTGTTGCAGATCTCCAGCGCTTTCTTGTAGACCTGAGTCACGTCGTCCATGTCTGTGAGGAGGGAGAAGCTGCTGTCTCCCAGCCGGTTCCGGTACCGCTTCAGGTACTGGGGCCGGGGCCGGTTCTGGAGCCCCTCAAAGTCCTGGATCTGGAGGAAGTTTTCGGCAGAGACACAGCTGCGGATGCGCTGGCGGGCGGGGCGGTTCTCCTGCAGATCAAGCAAGTCAAAGGAGTCGCTGGAAAGGACACTGTCATCGCTAATGACGCTGGAAGGCCGGCTGTAGCTCCGGGAGAGGCCCTCGGCGGGGACACCGGGCTCCAGCAAGGACTCCAGTGTGGGCATTTCAGGGCTGGCCAGGGCCGGGTCTGTAGTGCCTGCCGAGTACTTGCTGCTATGTTTCAAGATGCCCTTCCTGCGGCAGGAGAGGCTGTGGGAAGTCACCCTGGCCGGGTCCGGGGGGCTCGGGGAGGGGATGCTGCCACCCAGCCCTTCGTTACTGTCCAACAGCTCCGAAGACTCGCTGCGCTCCGGGGACGAGTAGTAACCCGATTCTCTCTGCTGGGTCTTCTTCAAGATGCCTTTCTTAGGCATCGTGGCCGACTGTTTGGGGCTGAGTTTACCTGGCACCTCTGCCTCGGGGGAGCTCGGGAGGGGCACAGCAGTCCGGCACAAGTCCTGCTCCATCTTGAGAGCAGGGGGTAAGGCAGGACTGACAACGCCCTCAATGAAGCCAGTGCTGTGAGAGCGATGCTCGCTGTTGCTCCGCTTCTTCAGGATCCCTTTGGGCCGCTTGGAACTCAGCTTGGATGGGCTTTCAGGCGCCGAGTCCTGGCCGGACTGAGCAAAGTCATTCTCTTTCTTGGACTTCTTCAGTGACCGCTGCCGCTCCAGCATGACCTCAGTGGCCCCAGGTTTGGCCAAGCCCTTAATTTTGGCTTCAGCCTCAGCCTGCAGCCCTGTGGAACGGTGGTGCCAGTCGATAATGCGGGCCAAGAGAGGGGACTCAGAGTTGTGAAGGGCATCACAGTCGCAGACACTGCTCTTGTAGCCCCAGTTCACCCACCAGTGGTTGGCGATGTCCTCAATGGTGGCCCGGCGATCGGGGTTCACCATCAGCATCCACCGAATGAGTCCTCGAGCATCTATGGGACAAGCAAAAGGAACAGTACATCATACAGGAGCTTTGGGCTTTGTGACAGGGCTGAGGCTCCAGAAAGGGCTAAGGAGATGTGCTCACTTTAGGAAAAATCCAAATGGTCCAGCCACTTTTGACCAGGAAGCCATTGCCTGTCAGACTGTACATCAAAAAGCATCATGAAGACTCCGAGCCACAGGCCACTGCACTGTCACAGCCTGGCGTGTTTCTCCATGTGAGTGAAGAAATGTCACGAACCGCCAAGCCTTCCGTCAACTCAGATCTTTATAAAATGGGGAAGGCCAGGGAACCGGGAAAGAATCCAGACCCGACCCCAAGCAGGGCCCCACCATTCCTTTGGTGGATATCATTTCACCAAGAGGGAAAACAGGTGTGGGCTACAATGGCTTTCTTCATCCTCCAAAGGTAGGTTTGTATAAACACACAGCACTCAGGTCCCCAGAAAAGCATGTCAGCACAAAAAGGAAATCTGGGTCTGAGATGGTGAGAAAAAGGCTTCTCATCAGAGAGGGAGAGGCAGAGAAGGATGGAGAGGAGCGCATACCTGGGCAGTGAGAGAGGCCGTCCCCAAGGCTGGCCTGACTCAGGCCTTGGCCAGGCTCACACCCACACCCAGAGCTCACCACCTCTCCCCACTCTGACATAAGCCGTAGCCTACCGAGCTGTCAAATCCAAGAGCTGATCTCTACCTGCTATCCATTTACAGCCTGTCTGAAAAACTCCATTTGCAAATTTCTGCTGCCAAAGAATTAGGGGAAAGCCCCAAAGGGATGTTGAGGAGGCCACAGGAACCAACTGACTCTCACAGCTTATAAACTGCCTTTTAAGATCAAACTGTGCTCCCCCAAAGGGGGTTGAATTATACCCTGGGAAGGCGCCACCTCCCCTCAGCCACTTACGCAGGCTAATGAGTAGCTGGCAAGAGTCTGGCAACGGCACCAGGGGTGAACTACACCCCTGAAAAGTAACAGGATGTTCATTCATTCAGTCAATAAAGATTTCCTGAACCCCTGTAATGTGCCAGATACTATGCTGGCACCAGTTAGCTGGTGAGACAAAAAGACTGCCATAGAGGTCACCCTGAAATTCCTCAAAAAAGAAAAACCCTGGTTAGCTTATTGAAAAAAAAAATAGACATAGAAATCTGCATATACCTATGTCTACAGTTTACACATATAAAACAGTCCATCTTTATTATTTAGATTTTGTAGCTGTATATTTGCCTCCTTAGTAAAATATATTTGTAACCCCAAAATCAATACTCAGGGTGCTTTCCCAGTCACTTGCATATATCTTCTTCCACAGAGTGGGGAAAAAATGTGAGTTGCCCCCACGTGTGTTCTCAGCTGAGGGAGAACCTCGGCACCTCCTTCTTGTTTCTCCTCTCATACTGTAAACATGTGTCCTTTTCAGTCTGTTTTGTCCATGCTTTTCATCTATTTGCACTTTCTGTTGGTGATGTGGCTGTTTCAAATAAGCCCCAGTGTGACACTGGTGATTCTAAGGGCAAGAGGGCAGTGATGTGCCTTACAGAGAAAATGTGTGTCAGATAAGCTTCGTTCGGGCACGAGTTACAGTCCTGTTGGCCATGAGTTCGATGTTCATGAATCAACACTGTATTTTAAATGAGGTATCTTTAAGCAGAAATATACATAAAGCAAGGATATGTATTGATTGGTTGACAAAAAATGTGCCCAGAGGCTCACAGAATCCAGCCCTGTATTTCCCTAGGAGTAGTGCTTCCATATTCACTGACTCGGTGTTTATAGCAACCTTATAGAACATAACTACTGCAGATAATGAGAATCAACAGTGTGTGCGTGTGTCTATGCACATGCGTAGCATGCACGTACATGAGGTACATTCTGAAGATGGTCCCCTGTGCAGACCTCTTCTGTACCCACATGATGCCCTCCCATCAGGAGATGGAGCTTACGGCCTTGGCTGCTTTGACCAATAGAACATGGCGGCAGTGATATCATCTGGCTTCCAAGCAGACAGTAAGAAGGCCGGGCAGCTTCTTCCTCCTCTGTCTTGGAGCCCTGAGCTGCTACGTAAGAAGTCCAGGCTCCCTCCTGGAGAGAGAGACCTGAGGAGGCAGCTCATGGGAGAGAGCTCGCACAGAGGTATCCACCATTGGCCCCAGTACCCACTGATTGCAACTGTAGGAGAAGCCCCAAGCAAGGCCTGAAGAGCTCTAACCAACCCAGGGAATCGAGAGATACAGTTAATGGATGTTTAAACCACTGAGTTTGGAGAAGGCAGGCAGGGGATGGGATGGAGTTGTTCTGCAGCAGGAAGTAATGAAACAGCGCCCACGCGCTATACCCCCCGGTGGGGCACCAGGATGGAGAAGAGCAGCCGCCATCCTCATGCACTGACAGTCTAGTGGCAGGGATTTGAGCCTACATGGACCAGAAGGGACTTCACGTAATTCTCTTTCCAAAATGGGAATTTATAGTGGAGAAGCTGAATCCAAACAGGGTAAGGGACTTGCCCAAGTTCACACAGCAAGCAAACAGCACTCCCAGTCCACCGCGTGGAACAACTGTTCTGAAAATGTCACTTGGGAAGGTTTAGGGAGAGCAGCCGAACAAGCAGCTCTGCCAGAAGGCAAAGATCTGGGGAGACGAAAGAGAAAAAGCAGGCAGCTCCTTACGGACAGACAAGGACACAAGCAGAAAGTGTGAGCTGGGCAGGTGAGCTGACCTCTCCCGGCTCAACCGCTGGCCCCGCGCGGGCACACACCTGAGGGCTGCGTGGGCTCCCGGTACTCTCCGCTGCTGATCTGCCGTATGAGGTTTTTGTGATCGAAACCATCAAAGGGCATGGTTCCATAGACGAGGGTGTAAAGCAAGACTCCCAGGGCCCAGCTGTCCACCTGCAGCAGAGACAGGACATACAGGAGCTGGGAAGCAGATTCCGGGATGCCTTTCAAACCATTAGTCTCACAGACCATGAGCAGCCACCCTCAACGACCCCAGGAACTGAGTGCAGCACCTGGCAGACAGGTCCCACCGCAGTCTGACACCTGAGATGCAATGCACCTGCAGCCTGCTTCAGGGCCTGACCTTTCTGTTTCAAAACAAGACCAACAGTTCCAACCTGGAGAAGAACTTTCTTGAATAGATTATCTTCTTTGATCCTCACTATAATTTTGTTAAACATGTAGGGCCTGGGTTATTTTCAGCCCCATCTGACAGATGAGAAAACTGAGGCCTAAGGAAGCTAAATGGTTTCTCTGGAAGCTCCCACCCCAGTGATGGAACTAAGACTGGGACACTAAGGCTCTTGACTCCTAATCCAGGAATCAGTTCCTTCCTGCACCTTCTTCAAATGGATCAGGGGTTGCCAATCCGAATGCTTACAAGAGCCAGGTAGACCACAAACATGAACAAAGAGAGAAGGTGGGCTACAACGAGGAGTGCTGGGGATGCAGACAAACTGTAGAGGGCAGTCACCCGTTGCCTCCTCCGGCAAGTTGCTGCCACACAGGAATATAGGCCCAGCACTGCGAGCATCTTTGGTTTTTCAGGAGAAGTCAGAAACCAGGGTTTTATGTGACAGCTCCCACTTATTAAATGTTTGTTAAATTTTTCTAGAAGGACTAATGTGGCCAAAATGAAGCATGCTTGTTGGCCAGATCATAGGCTGCCAGCTTGTAACCTCGGAAACAGATCATCAGAGACCAAGGCAGCCTTCATTATCCATGACAAATTTACAGTGTCGAGTTTCTGCAACTTTGTAAACTGAATCTTAGGCTCCTCCCCTACATTCTTATTTTAGGAAGACTTCCTCTTCACTGTAGTTGATAGAGGCTCTTGGCATCTTTCTCTTTACCCTCCAGCCCTGCTCCCAAACACTCTTAAATAGATAAATATTTGGAAGGAAACATTTTAATCCACTGAGAGGCTGCATTTAAAGGATCTTGAGTGGATGAATCTCTCCGTAAATAGAACTATCTTTTTTAAAATGAATAATCACGCACAACTCACTCATTTTCAAAATGACATTTTCACATACACATCTCTAACAGTGGCCCTGAAAGCTCTGGGCATATAGAGAAATGAATTTCTCATGAATCAGAAGATGCAATTAATGTATTTCCTTAATCAAAGATGCATGCTGTCAAAAATATACTCAGAAGATATTTACTGCAGAGTTAGGTTGCTCGCTTTCTGTGTTGCCTGTTTTATTATAATACGAAAAACTGAAAACAATCTACCTAAATCTAGGGAAATGACTAAGTACAGTACATTCATACAATAAAAAGTTACGTCATCATTAAAGACCATGTTTTTAATAATACCGAATTCAGAAAATCTAACAATATAACTTTAAGTTAATAAAAGGCAGATATACACATACATATATAGTGATCTCAATTATTTTTGAAATACAAAGATCTACATTGGAAAAATGTCTAAAGTCACATAAATATTAAGTGGTTATCTCTCATGGGGGGAGACTGCAGGCAACTTTATTTTCTCTTTTAGATTTTTCTGGATTTTTCCAATTTTCTTTCAGGTGCCCCAGGTATGTATATTATGGTTTTTATAATCATATAAGGAAAAGTTTTTTATTTGCTTGCTTTTGTGGGTTTTTTTTTAAGGTATTCCTAGGTCCAGTTCTTTTCTCCCCCACCAAGCGCCCCCCCACCACCCCCATACACCAGGCAAGCTGCTCACCTCTGGGCCTCGGTAAGGTCTCCCATTGACAATTTCAGGAGAGGCATAGAGCGGGCTCCCGCAAAACGTTTGCAAGAACTTGTCCTTCTGGTACAGGTTGGAAAGCCCAAAGTCGGCAATCTACAAAAAGACACAAGACCCAGGGAGGCCTGTCAGCATGGAGGTCAGTGTCTGCACTGGCTCAGCTTACACCACCCAGACTAAAGTAGCTGAGGCGCCCTGGGGCAGCTCTGCCAGCTGGGTCCCCCTTCTCTCTCCAGCCCTGAGTCTTCACAAAATGACCAGTCGACACAACCGGGCCACTGATTCCTGACTGCAGTCCTTGGCATCATCACAAGTTCTGCTGTATCTGCACACAGCATGCTCTATTACTCACTTAAAATCACTCCATACATAACCTCTGTTTTCACTTCAGTGTAGACCTGCCCTGAGAAATAGCCACAGAATCACATTTGTGATGGTCAAATGAACACTGTATATAAACTATTCATCTGAAAACTGTTCCTCTGCAGCCTACCTAAAATCACACTGCATCCACCCACAGTGGTGTGTGCACCACACCCTGGAAAACCCTGACCTACCTGTGCAATAGACATCACCGCCTTTTATCCGCCCACAAACTCATCGGAACTGTATTTTGGCCACCTCGTGACACTAGAGAAAATGGACCCTGAGCACTGGGTTTGGAGAAATCATATTGCAGCCCAAACCCTGTGTGGCACAGAGCAGACGACTTAGCTACTCTGAGCCTCAGTTTACCCACCAGAAAACAGAAACCCATGATCCCTATCCTGTTTGAGATCACAGGATTATTGGGAGAATGAGAAGAAAAAATTAATCAAGATGAGTCCATGGATGCAAAAGTGCTTTGTAACGTTCAAGTCTTCAAGTTCCATGCAAATGTTCTACCTGACCTTGCTTCTCTTGTATCACAAACCCTTTGGAATCACTCTCTTTGGTTTCTTGAAGTGTTTTATAATCCTTTAAGGCAGCATTCTTCAGCATGTGCGTGTGTGTGCGCACCTATTCATATATACATGTAAGGTATATATTATACATGTATATGCTTATTATCATATACACATGTAATGTATATATTACATATGCACATACATATCACATCACATATATATGTACCTATGTATATACAAATGTATATTCACCTTGCCTTCTAGACTGAGTCCCCTGAGGCAGGTGGCAGGTTCCACATCTGCCCCTCATCTTTGCAACATCCACTGCTTAGCACCTGCCCTCACCCAAGAAACACTCGTCATCAGAAGAGGCATTATATTTTGAAAAGCATAAGGTAATTAGTCAATGATACAAAATAATGATAAACTTAGTTACCACTTACTGAACAACCTACAATGACCAGGTACAGTTCTAAGCACTTTACAGTCTCTAACCCTATCTACAATCCCATTTACACAGTGTGAATGTACTTCATGCCACTGTACTGAGCACCTAAAAACGATAAAAACAGTAAACTCTGTGTTAGGGATATTTTATCACCCCTAACAGATAAGGAAACTGAGGTTTAGGGAAATGAGGTTATTCATCTCAAGAGAACTAACTAGCCAGCAACAGTGTAACCCAGGTGTCTTTACAGCTTCAAACCACTGCCCAACCTAGCCCCGGGGTGATCTGCAAATTTCACCCAGTCTGAGCCAGCCTTACACACTGAGCCGCTGTGGACTTCTGCCATCCCCAAAACCGACTGCCACCTGAGGCTTCTAAATAGGATGAGTGAATCACATACATGCCCAGCTGAGGCTGTTTTGAATGCGGTGCCCAGAATAAGCCCATCTTGTAACAGGCGTCCCTGAATGAATGGAATGGCACTGAAAGCAGCTGGTGAACAACCGCCCTCAGAAAACACATTCTCAGGGCTCAGATTGCACTTAATTGCCCAGAATTCCATTTTCTTATCAAAGCCCCCAACTGGCTTACAGGAAGTTGGCTGGAAGCTTTATGAAGTGTGCCCTGTCAATCAGAAGAGGCAAGGAACGGCTGCAGCCCTGAAACATCCCGAGAAGGCCCTGGGCTTCGTCCTCTCAGCCCACAGCTAAGGAGGCACTCACACAGCACAGCGCACGTCCTGAGGAAAACACATTCCCTTCCCACCCTGCAATGTCAGCGGCATCTGGAGCACTGCGCGACCCTACACACACACACACACACACACGTGAGAGGCACCCAGCACCACCACGTGCAAATCCCCACACACCCATGCCCACTGGAAGTGCTCCAAGTCTTGGCACACTTGCTTTCTTTGTAGGCCTTCTGAGAAGTGTGTTTATGTTATGGCCCACACCCATCCTCACAGACTGATGTTTATCAGCCTCTCCCAGTAAAACTGTCATTGCCACTGACATAAGATTAATAGAAATCTAGATTAGTCCATGTGCTTGGCACTTCAACGGAAAAGCAATATTAATCAACACACACACACACACACACACACACACACACACAGTTCTCCATCCTTGAGCCACTTAAACTTGGGCTGAAGCTCTAAGAGTCCACTTCGTATGGAGTTTGTAAGAACTATAAGATGGGAAATGGCCACTGGTCATAAAACTTCTCAAAGCCTCAATTTCCCATCTGTAAAATGGGGGTAGGAGCAGTATCCACCCCTACCGTGTCATGGTGAAAATTAAATGACAGAAAGTATGTGAAATGCTTAAAATAGTAATTGGCACAAAGTTGGGGCTCAATATGTGTGCCACCTTAAATCCACGTAAGTAACTTTATTAACGTCATGATTCTCAATGATTCTGGTTTTTCATTGAAGGTAATTATGTCAGGTTTCTTTTTCAGATACATATAATTTTTCAAAGTGAATTAAACTAAATAAAATTAAGTGAAATAGGATGGAAGATACTGGGAAAAGGCAAAATCGATGAAGAGATAAAAGAAAAGAAATTTAGGAAGTTGGAGAAAGCTGAAATTTGGGAAATAACAATTTTTAAACATAACTAAAACAAAAAAACCAAATCTGAGAAGTGGTTCCAACCTGGAAGAGTCTTACGGGGTGAGCTAATCCTGCACCTCACCCTGTAAGTGAGGCACTTGAGGGTCAGAGGACTTAAGCTCTGCCGAAGGTCACAGAGACAGAACAGCTTCAGGAATGTGAGGTTCGGTGCAGGTTCTCTAGAACAGAACATCAGCTGTGTATCAAGGGTGACTCTCCACCAAGGAGGCATCCAGCTTTACTTTCAAAGTCGGGTTTTGCCGGCACACTGGTAACCTTTGGAGAAAGATAACTACCTTTTTTTGCTGGTGAGAGACTGTTCTACTGCTCTGTTCAGAACCCCCCTCTGTCCCCACACTGGGGCACTGTGTTCAGCCTGGACTCTGAGAAGGAACCTGGGATGTCAACACTCATGTCCTCAGTTTAAGTTTTTGTCAGCAAGCCTTTCTAGAGGTAGGCCCCACTGGATGAAAATCAGAGTTAGAAAGAAAAACTGGGAAGCGATTATTCACATGTCAAAAGAATTAACCTCACTACAACATGGATGAACTATGGAGACATTGTGCTCTGTGAAACAAGCCAGACACAAAAGGATAAATATATGATTCCACTCACATGAGGTACTTAGAGGAGTCAAGTTCAGAGACAGAAGGTAGAAGGGTGGTTGCCTGGGGCTGGGAGTGGGGGGGAATGGGGAGTTAGTGTTGAATGGGGACAGAGTTTCCATTTGGGAAGATGCAAATGTTCTGGAGATGGGTGGTGGTGATGGTTACACAACAATGTGGATGTACTTATGCTACTAAACCGAAAACCTAAAAATGGTAAACTTTATGTTACATACATTTTACCACCATTTAAACAAAAGGGATTAACCTTAGATCACTGTGAATAATCACTGCAAGCTCATCCAATGACAAAGGAAGTCAGCTTGCTGATGGGTAACTGCTGGGAAAGGATGCTAATGAGACTATAAGAAATGGTCTGACAGTCATGTGCAGGGTCTAAAAAGAAGCGCAGTCCACTGGACAGATCAGAGGTCAGAGCCCCGAAGAACCTGGGGCTAACCTTGGACTTGGCCCTGCTGGGTGATGGATGGGAACTAACACCAACTTCCTCCTCAGTAAAATGGGAATAATATAACAAAAAGAAGGCATTCATGGATGTACATGTACACACACACACACATAAATGGATAAATGAACAAACAGATGAATGGACTCATTACTGCATGAGTGCAGCAACCTCACATTCATACAGTTAGAGCCTGAGCTGCCCCACGGGTCTTGTTAAGCCTTGGGGGTTTCTGTCTAGTCTTATCCCTGGCCATTCAAAGCTGCTCTTCTCCGCAGCAGCGGGCATTTCCATTGTCATCAGGAGCCACAGGCCGCTTCCCCCAGGTCCCTCTACCCTGAGCCCTGGGAGTGCACCAAATTCCCAGCCCTGTCTGTGGAGGTCAGGTGACCCCGGTGCCTGACTTCTCACCATCAGGCCTTTTTACAGGAGCCTCCTATGGGAATTGTCGGCATTCCATTCTCCCAGAGGGTGGGACGTGAATCTGGCCCGTTTTTATTAATTGCGAATTAATGCTGTGCTGGGTGTCTATTTTAGTAGACATGCTTCTCCGCAGAGTACGGAATGCAACCCAAAGAAGCACATTGTTCTCATTCTTTCTGCCAACCGACTGTGTGAATATTTTTAGAAGCCACACCCTCTCGCCGTGGCCAGATGTGCTCTTTGCAAACCAACATCAGGCAGGGAAGGAGAGAGGCACATGTTGCATGGCTCACACCAAAACGGCAGCGACACAGGACAAGTTCAAACCAGGAGCGTTTTTATAGGCTTTCTGGGCAAAAGCCCTCCACCCTGGAAATACAGGAAATGCACCCACATTTGGAGAGGCATCTCACTGCTCATACTCTGGGGATTGGTAACAGACCTCCAGGGGCAATGGTCCCCTGGTCCAGACACTGACGACATGGGCTCTCAAACGTGGAGGCCAGCTTGTGGCCATGTGTCTGCCTGACTTTGCTGCAAGTGCCCTTTCTCAATATGTTTTCATCAAAATGCTGAGTCAGGAAGAGCTGAGCATATCCAGCCGGAAGACAAATCAACACCAGCTGAAACACATTTTCCAAAACCTTGGAAGTGGGTGTGAGATGATGAAAAGAGAATTTGCCTGGAAGTCAACCATGTGAGTTCTAATCCTGGCTGTCATCCCTTCACTCCAAAATCAAACTGCTTAAGAAACCCTACTGTGTGACAAGCACTGTGCCACATTCTGGGAAAACAAAGACAGAATGACATGCTGGTTCACTGTGTCTGATCTGGGGCACATCAACTTTCTGAGCCATAATCATCAAAACAAGGGGTTGGAAAATGACCCTCAAGTTTCTTTCAAGCTCTAGAATTCTCCGATCCTTGTAGCATTCCTTGAGCGAGCAGAAGGAAGGAACAGCATCAAAGGGAAGGTTTGGATGTGTGTGTGTGTGTGTTTTACTTTGGTAAATGCCAGGAGGAGAAATTCTTAAGGATTAAAAATCCTAAGGGAACAAGATCTTATGGTAGCTCACAGAAAAAAAAATGTGACAATGAATATATATATATATCTGTTAACGTATAACTGAAAAATTGTGCTCTACACTGGAATTTGACACAACATTGTAAAATGATTATAAATCAATAAAAAATGTAAAAAAAAAAAAAAAAGAATCCTAAGGGAAAAAATAAGACCAAAACCTTAATTCTTATAATGTTCTACATGGCTCCTATTTCCCTCCATAATGGACAGGGCCCCCGATGAAGGACTTGGTCCTGGGAGCCAGGAGGCCCAACATCACTGCCCTATTGCTTTATGCAAATAAGCCATTCTCCTGGGCTCCTGCCCATTGTTCCAGCACAATTGCTTTCAGAATGCTAACCATTCTTCTCCTCCATTGGGGAATTCAATGACTCCATAGGAAGCTATGTGCCTTATCACTTCTGGAACTACATCATGGAACTAGAGGTCAAGCTGTACCATAGAACCCAATCCCCAAGTGAGAGGCTCACATTCCAGGCCTTGTAAAGAACTCCACTTCATTTTGAGAGCTCTGGGGGCAGGTGGCAGGAAGAGTTCGCAAAGAAAGTTACCAGAGTGGATGACACAAGCCCTCAGAATGTGCCCCTCAGACCAGAAGCCAATTCTCCAGCCGTGGCCTGACCACCACACACCTCAGGCCCCGGGCACTGTCAGAGCAGCTGGCTTCCTATTCAACTTCCCTAGTGGCCAGCCATGTAAGCAGGTGTCTTGGGTATTAAAAGTTGAGTGCTAAGTGCTTTGACTATATACTGTCTAAAATCCTCACCTTTGTCATCGACTCTCCAGGACTGAGCACAGGGCCTGCTGGCACGGAGTAACTGCTCAGCAAATACTCATTTAAAAAATGACCAGATCAACAACCTCCCCAAGTGATGGAGACTAGACAGTGGAAGAAACTGAGGCTTAGATGCGTGAGTCATTCATCCAAAACACTGCCACTAGTAAGGGGCAGGGTTACATTTCAAACCCAGACCATCCAACTCCAAAGCCACTGCTCTTAACCTTGGCTCACAGCACAGTGCTCAGCACTTGATACAGCTAATCACGGAGCATATCCTTTAGTCTTCAAAACAAGCCTGTGGGCACTGCCGTCTCCCCATTTTATGGTCAAGGAAACAGGGTGAAGTGGTTCCCCCAATGTCAAGCGGCTAGTAAACCACACAGGATGGAATTTTCTAACTCTGCAGCCACTGCTCCTTCTAGAATAATCCAGCCACTTTGCCAGAAATGCAGAGACCCTGAGATTTCACTTCCTGTTCCTAGAAAGGCTACTTTGACCAACTCTTTCCTCCTTACTCTGTGGACTGTATAGAAATATGTGATCATGGTCAACCACTCACTAAAAACTAGGTCTCCCCAACGTGGTTTCCAGGGTCCTTTCAGAGGATGATGGTGACTAATGGTTGCCACCATGATCTGGGGACAGAATCCAAACACAAGGCAGCCCCATTGGTCCCAGCAAGGAAATAGTCTTGTGATGCACTCCCTCAACTGAGAGCAACCACAACAACAAAAAAGGGGATGATGCAAGGTCATTCCCATGCTTGGTCTGGGGACCAGGGACGAGGCACTAACGTCACCAGCAGCCAATGAGAGGGACCCCTGGTGCTGGGAGTACGGAGGCTATTTCATAATGAAACCCATGCAGTGAGCTCTGTTTATTTTGAAACCGTATTTGCTTATTCTGCAGCCATGATCAAAAGGCCATTTGGAGTGCTCTGCAGGAGGCACTTGAACTCCGTTGGCCAGGACAGCTTTCTCCAGCCCTGGCAGCAGCCCGCAGTAATACTCGCCGCCACTTGACGGCACGCTCCTTCCCGACAGCAATCACCACCACCTTTTCAGTCAGCTCCCCAGTTCCAGGGCTGCTTTGGGGGGTGGGAGGGGTGGAAGGGAGAAGCAGGAGACATGGGGTGGGAGTGACAGAAGTGGCAGGGATAGGGTTCCAACTCCAAAATAACTGGGGACCCTGCTGGCATATCCAGCAGAGTGGTCCAAACTTGGGCTCAGTGGGTCAGAGAGACATGGGTTCAAACCCCCACTCCGCTGCTTACCACTGTGTTACCTTGGGAAAGTTACTTAATGTCTCTGTGCCTCAGTTTCCCTATCAGTGAAATGATGTAAATAATAATATCTATCTCATACGGTTGTTGTGAAAATTGAATTTAAGTGATATCAGGCTAATGTGATACAAGATACAAATGCACTGTTACTGTATTTTTATGGTAAAAACTGTCGACTATGAGTTTCCCAAGGACAGGGACTGTAGTTTGGTCATCTTTGAGGACAATGTCTAGCACGTTGCTGGAGATCGATAAATGCTTGTTGAATTTAACCGTTTGAACTGAGCAGAGGGCTCAAGCCCAGTGACTCCCCCCACCCGCCTGCTGGGAAGGAAGGGCCGCCTTATTTGTATGCTGCAGCTCAGAGCAGCAGAAGCCCCCAACCAGCTGCAGTCCCCAGGTCCGGCATATCAATCAATGAGGCAAGAGCTTTACCTTAATATTACAGTTGTCATCGAGCAGTATATTTTCCAGCTTCAAGTCCCGGTGGACCACACCATTCTGAAATGAGAAGACAGGCAGGGAATTGAATGGGAGCAGTTGGGATAAGAGAGACAGAGAGGGAGAGGAAGGAGGAGGGTGAACAAAGGGAAATCTTTGACAGATTAAAGAAACGCGCCAGCCCCGGTGGTCTTCGCCCCCATCCTTCAGGATTTCTCTCACTGTCATGAAGCTCCCCGCCAGCGACCAGCGGCAGGAGAGCATTAGTCACTTGCTGTGTGGTTAAGGGAAAAATGACTGGAATCCATTCTCCCCCAGAGCCTGTAAAACAGCGGGGAGACTCTTTGTCGGAATGTAATTCCACTGTGTGAAAGCAGTATAATCCCAGGCAGTGGCAAACACTGTCTGCCTACAGACAGGATGCGATTCCCAGGGAATCAGCAGATGTCTCTGCTGGAAACTCAGAATGTGGGGCTCACACACCCGACTTGTCTGTCTGCCTGTCTACCTGTCTCCCCAGTGCCTAGCTCAATATATCCTGGTCCCTGAAGCCATGCAGACCAGTCCCAAGGAGAACAGAAGTACTCCCAAGGGTGTTTCCCAAGCAGCTGGGAGAAAAGGCTCTGAACGTCCCTCTCTGCTGGGCAGGGCACAATGCGGGGTGAAGGGTGAAGGTGCGAGAGGCCAAAGAGACCAAAGCAGGTCGCTCCATACTGTGTGACCCTTCCATTCAAGCCAACTCTGACAAGGCTGTCCGCTGAGCTGCAGTGACAAGCAGGCAGCCAGCTGCATGGTGAAAAGAAGTCGTCAAGCAATAGGCCGTTAGTCTGTACAGCAGTAACAACAGTCCTGCTCAGTTCTTTTCAAACCCCCACAATCTTCTAAGGGAGTGGGTGGGCACGGGAAGAGAAGAGGAACTGAAAGAACCAGCTACGTGGGGCCGGGCGAGTAATAGCAGGGAAGGACGTTTTTAACATCATTCAGCACAAAGGGCGCTTGCGAAGGAAGCTGCTCTTTCAAGCAAACCAACTGGCTCGGAATTCTTTCTTTCATTCAAGATTTCTTTAGCTCGGAATCTGCATGTGTACAGCTGGTGCTTTACTGCTTATTTTCCTTTCCACCTGACAGTTCCTAGTATCTCCAAAAGCACTGACTGGAGAGGTAGAAAAAAAACATGTACTTCTAGTGCTCCTTCTAATCCAAACCTTCAAGGCTATGTTTTGAATTCAGAAATGCACAAACCAGGGCTCCTGGAGGAAAGATTCAGAAGACAAGGTAGCTGCTTTTGTTTGGTTTTAAGTATCGGGAGCAGTTTGGTTTACACTGCTGCATTGCTCGTCTTCACAGTGAGATGGAGTGAGTCTCATAAAGCCCCGTTCACACAAAGCCCAAGGACTCACACTTCAGATAGTGCAAACGGGGCTGTAGCGCTTACAATGATGGTCAGATTCCAAACAAATGCAACACACTGTGCGATCTGAGTCATCAGTGCCTTCTGAGTCAGCAAAGAGAAGTCAAATAATGTCCACATGGGTTAAGGGTTTTAGACTGTTATTAATGAGAAGATGATTATTCCAGAGTCAGTCTCATCTAACTAGACTACTTAACAAACCGGAAGGCCCCAGGCTGCCACCATCCGAATGAAGAAACTGACTCTGCTTTGGATGCTATGTTGGCTTCTAGTCACTGCTGTCTTCAAAATGAATGATTGTTCCAGGTGTGACAGTTCTGGGGAAAAGTATAAATGGGATGGAAGTCATGACTCAAATGATAAATAATAAATTCCAAGCCATATTTCAACAAATGATCTGTGAACTTCATTCCCTCTTCCAGAGATGAAGGGTAGCTAAACTGGCTGTGTTAAGAGCACGCCCCCTTAGTTGTGTTGCAATAAGTGTAGGTGTATGTACGTACCCTCCATGGATGTAACTACGCAAGGAAAGGGAAAGAGAGGTTCAGAACAAAGGGCCCGCTAATTCCACTTCTGGAATTTCTCTTAAGTAAATTACTCAAATAAGAGGAAAAAAAGTTAAGGCATAAAAATGGCAATCACTGTTTATAATAACCAGAAATTGGAACCAGCCTAAACGTTCAACAATCACATTAACTATAGAGAATTTTTAGTAACACAGGAAAATGTCTGGATCCTGGAAGGGGGAAAGGTTGTTGGTGTAAAAACTGGTGAAATCTGAATAAAATTTGGAGTTTTGCTAACAGCAATGTACTAATGTGGGTGTCTTGGCTTTGAGAAATGTCCTAGAGTCCTGTAAGATGTTAGGGTTAGTTAAACTGAGTGAGAGGTACCTGGGAACTCTGTACGATCTTGGAAACTTTGCTGTAAATCTAAAATTACTCAAAATTAAAAGTTAAATAAATATGAGGAGTAGGAAGATTGGAAAGAAACAAACAAATGTCAACAGCAGGTTACCCTTGGATTCTGGCATTATGGGTGATGGTGATTTTGTTCTTTCTAGTTTATAGATTCTCCAAATATACTACAATGGACAAATGTCACCTTTATAATAGGAAAAGAATCACGTGCTGCCACAAAAAGCGATCCGTAGCGAAAGCTGTGGCGGGGCTGGGCCGTACCTTGTGACAATAGTGCACGGCGGAGACGATCTGCCGGAAGAAGTGTCTGGTCTCCCGCTCGCTGAGCCGACGCCGCTCGCTGATGTAATCATACAGCTCCCCTTTGCTGGCGTACTCCATGATGATCACAATCTTATCTTTGTTCTCAAACACTGCAGGGGGGACGGCAATACACAAACACTCTGTTTACCCGACAAGCTCATTTGTGACTCCAGAGAGCGCGAGAGGGGACGACGGAGATGTCGCTGGGCAGGGGGCACACAAGTCAGGCCATTCAATGTCACTGAGGAGATGGGCAAGTTTCCCAGCCAGGTGGTCAATGACATCATCACTGCTGCTCCCAGACATGCCTCTGGAACATTAGGGAAAACGTGCCTCTCTTTTCTGAGGCCCCCACTCTCTTTACCAGGCTCATTTCTCACAAGCCCCTCCCCTGTAGGTGGGATAACACAGAATAACAAACACAGCTACCATTATTAACCATCTGATTATGAACCAGCTACCCAGACCCCAAAATGGGTGGCTGACCTCATCACCTCTTTGCTCAAAAACTTCCAGATTTTCCATCTAGCCCAAAATAAAACCCAAAGTTCCAAATGTGGCCACCAGATCCTCCATGTCCTATGGACCCCTTTTAGTCCTATTACACATCTATTCTGTGCATTTATTCTGTCTCCTCTACTAGAATGCAAATGAGGGTTGGTCTGTTTCATTCATGGATGTATCCCCAGCACTCAATGCTGTTTGGCAATATTTATTAAATGAGGGAACTCAAAGCTTCAGAAATGCATTCTGGACCATTATAGGAAATAATTACATGGCACAAAAGGCTTCTCTCCCCAGCCTTGATGTTTTCTAGCAGTGATGCTCAAATGAGTCCTAGGAGTTCCAGGCAGATACCAGTGGGGGCAGGTGAGGGGAGGCTACAAAGGACAGGCTTCAGGTCCTCAGCTCCACCTTACCCAAAGTCACTCCACTGTTCTGCTTCATGTTTGAGGCTTTCACATAAGATGTCCCTTGAGCAAAGACAAAATAATAATTGTGTTGAAATCCATCACTCTCAAGGGATAAGGTATATAAACCTTTATAGCGTACCCAAGACCCTCCTTCTCTGAAGGACCCCCACCTACCTCCCTCCATCTCATCAGATTCTACTGCTCCGTCAGGCCCCCCATGCCCACCAATGCCGGCCTATTCACTGTTTCTCACAATCACACACACATTGCTGTCTCCCACCTCCATCTCTACCCTCTGCCTTTACTCCTATCTGTCTTACCTGTCGGAAACTCCATCAGTCAAGAACGAACTGAAATACGGCTTCCATGCTGCCTCCCTTCTACCTCTCTCCGTATTAGTGAATACTCGCATCATAGCAGTTTCAACCTGCATGAGTATATTTGCTGATTTGCATATTTATTTCTTCTGCCTGGACAGTAAGCCTAGACTTTGAGAGGTAAAAACTGTAGTTTTGGAATCAGACACTCCAAAGTAGATTCCTGGATTTGCCTCTTACTGTGTGACTCTGGGAGAGTTGCCTGCCCTCTCTGTGCCTGCTTAGTCAACCGTAAAATGTAATATGTAAGTACTTCCTAGAATCGTTGAGAGGATTTATTGGTATCAGGTACATTAAATGCTCAGAACAAGACCTGTACTTATGACATACACTCAATAATATTAGTTATTATTGTTGGTATCTATACGATTGGACCCCAGGCCCTAGCACTGAGTCAGACACACAGACACACTCAGTGAACTGGAACGTGCTGCTGGCCTGGGTCCCCTGCACTCCCACACCTTGTCATTGGCTGCTAGAAGCTCAGGTCCCTCCAGTTCCTTTTTGGCTCCTTCAAGTCCAGCCAAATCTCTCTGATAAAATGAAGGGAGAAGGAGGGCAGGGAGGAAGAGGAGAGGGAACAGCCAGATAAAATTGGCTGCTCCTGCGTCTGCTGGCCTCAGTGTACCCTGTATCTTTGGCTCTTGCCAGGGATTTCAGCCTCTTGTGCACTTTTCATTAACAATAAACTTTGGAAACTGGAAAGGCTGCCTCAGGATGCATGGCTCAGACTGTAAAAATGATAGAGTGACAGGCCCTGGACAGGGCAGCGGGTTTTCTAATTTTAAAAGAAGGTCAGGGGGTTGGGGAGGAGAAGGAAAGTATTTTGGCAGAGAAATAAACAAGGAGCCTCACACGCCTCAAAAGTTTGATGTATCCCTAAAGGAGGCCAAAGCCACTGGTCCCTTTGGTGACTATCAGGAGGTGTGGGTCACTTGCAGACAAAAGGACTGTATCAGTGACCGGATTCGTCCCTTTCTAACTGGCTAACTTGGCTAACTTGGTATCAAAGAGATATAAACATAGATCAGTTCAATATGCCAAATGTTTTGCTAAACAGCTTCCATCAGTGAGTCCTGCTGGTTCTACCTCTAAATAGATCCGAATCCTGTTCACCTGTCTCATGTCCCCAGTCATCCTTTTCTGAACAGTCTCCACCCCCACCTCCACCCCCACCCGCTGCCCCTGCCTGCTCACTCTTGCTCCTCTGCTGACTGCACTTGGAGGGGCTGGGGAACTGTTCCAAATGCATGCTTCACAGAGCACTAGTCTCACAAGACATCCTGGAGGGAAAAAAAGGGTTCCACAGTCAGACACAGGTAAAATATTCAGAAAATGCTAATACTTGATCACCCTGGGAGAACCTGGTCTCTTTAACTGAGTTTTGCAGGATGATTTGGCCATTTCAGTACTCCCTCTGAACTTACTTTGAGCCAGCTGGGGAAACAGGCGGGTCGGCAGCCAGGTGAGAGAACTGTCCACGTGGCCAGGCTTGGCTCTGGGACCCCAGCCCCAGCCCTCCAGCAGGAAGCAGCTGGAGACTTACAGTCAAGGCCCTGACTATAACCCCAGATTAGCTAAATGCAAACAACAGTTATAGACTTGGAGCATCCATGATTCATCAAGGAGGCCATTTGGTGTTACACATGAAGCTTCTTGGGCCTTTCCCAATAATAGCAGTATCTACTAAAGGCCTACTATGTGCACGCACTGTGCCAATAGCATTTTGCATGAATTATATCATATGGCTCTGGTCCTAGGAGTATCCTGTTCTAGAAAGGCTGGGTACAGTGAGGTTAATAACAGCCATGGCCACAAAGCAAGCACCAGGCCTGGACCCGCAGTGTGACTGCGCACTCCACACTCCTAGCCCTTATACTATTATCCACACACATTAACCCTTCTGAACCTCAGTCTCTTCATCAGTCAAATGAAGCTAACAATTTACGGGGGATTCCGTGAGCGCATGGGTCCAGCGCCCTCAGCATGGTGCCCAGGCCGGTGCTCAGTCAATAGAAGCCATTCTCATAATTACTTCATCTGCCTCTTTGTAGCTCAGGCCAAACAAAACCCTAAGACTTTCCTCTCCCTGCCGGCATCACTCTTCTAAAACATGCAGCGGCTGCTGCAGAATCAAGGGATTTTTGAGCAGGAAGAACCTTAGAGATCAGCTATTATTTTTCCAGAATCGCCCAGGATTTATAATGTAAAAGAGCAAGGCCTTGGGAATTGGTCCCAAAGAATGACCGGCTTCCGCAGCCTCGGGCCCCGGCTCCTCGCCTGCGGTCAGGTCACTATCAGCGAGGTGGTAGGAATGCGCTCAGCCATTCTTCTGGCAGAAAGGGCTGCTTCCCTTGGGCACTTTTACAACTGGTTATTTATAAGCCCAGAAATCTTGTCTGTGTTTATGTTATTAGTCACTAAGCAAAAGCTTATTTTCCACCAGTTGGGAAGGGTTTCCTTTCTGAAAAATGAAAGCCTGTGTCTCTTGGCCAGACGGTTTGACCCAGAAGCCCGGTGGCTCCAGAATGGTAAGGAAAACTATGGCCCTGGATGTGCCAGGCCTACCAGGCAAATTAAACCCCAGATAGAAACTTAGCTCAGCTTGAGTCAGCCCGCAGCACGGGGCCAGGTCCGTCTGGTGCAGATCCAGGTTTCCAGTAGAGCAACACATTTTTATAAAGCACTCACTATGTGGATGGTACTGGGGATACTAAAGAAGTCTTTACCAGAGTCAGAAGGAGAGGAAAGGCAAGCCCGACAGAGGGGGCGGCATGAGTGAGGGCAGAAACAGAGCACCGTGAGCAGAGCTACCAGCAGAGGGCAGGGGCCAGGGACTGAGACAAGAGTAAGAAGAAAGCGACTATGACGAAACGCAGAGGCCTTGAATGCCCACAAGGAGCTGGCGAGGAGCGAGGGTGGGGCGGGGGGCAATGACGGTCAGACTCATAACCAAATGTCACTGGGAACCATAAATGGATGGAACAAGGGACAGGGTAGCACCCAGGACCCTGGACCCAAAAAATGGTGTAGGGCTCACTCCACCCCAAAAGCCTCCCCAGACAATAATCTCTCCTCCCCTAGAAGGATGATTCACAGTCCTAATAGTTAACGTTTATTGGACAATTACTTCCTGCCGTGGATTGTCACATTCAATACAGGATAGGTATTCACAGTATCCCTACTTCATAAACAGGCAACCAGGGCTCAGATCAAGCAGCAACATGGCCAGTGCCCTGCAAGTACCCCTCTACGTCCTCTTCTGACACTGAACATCTCCCCAAGGACATGTACATAAGCCAGTATCATAGATCAGTCTTGGATTTTGAGTTTTCTAAAAATCGTACAGTATACAGTATATTATTTTGAGTCTGGCTTCATCCATTCAACATATATATTTGTAAGAATAATCCATGCTGTTCCATGCAGTCAAAGACTGTCCACCCTCCTTGCTGGAGAACACTCCATTTTGTGGATGTATCATGGTTACTTTTCCATTCTACTGCTGAGAGACAGCGGTGTTGTTTCCAAGTGAGGGTATTACGAAGCATGTTGCTAGGAACATTCTTGTGCATGTCTTTCAATGCTCCTCTGTACACATTTCTGTTGGGCAGATACCAGTAAGGATTTGACTCCAAACATGTGTGACTCAAAAGCTGATGTTCTTGCCACGACTCTCCACCACCTTCCTCCATCATCTGTTTACCCTCCTTGCATAATACTCATAAGGAGTCTCCTTTATCAGAGAAAACCAGCATCACTACCTTTTCTGAAAATGCTTTTTTATCAGCCTATCTGAAGCATTTATCTGAGCATTTTGCCATGTGATAAAGGGGATACCAATGTAGCATAAGACTGTCAAGGAGTTGGCTACCTAGTTGAATAAAACCAGTACGTACCAAATAAATCAAGTGGATTTATTTGTGTGATACAACCTGTGTGATACACACTTTGTTACCTAGGCGATCCGAAGGGAAGATCGGTGAGGTAGTCTGAATGGTCCTGAGAAGAGTCCCAGAGTAAACAGGCGTGGAACTGAACCATCAAAAATGACATGGGCTGTCTGCACGAGCTGGTTTTACCGTTGTCTCGGCATATCCTAAAATATCCAAATTCTCTCTTTCTTCTACTGATCTGCAGAAAGGCCTTCTTCCTAGACACCAACTTGAATTACTTTTCTTGTTTTCTGTTTATTTTCCATTTCAAGGGAGAGTGGGAATTGGTTGCTATAGTAACAGCTACTTCTCCCAATTAATTCTGAATTTCATCAGATGTTTAGTGTGACAGTCCAGTTCTGTCTTCCGATTGTCTGGCTTTCACAACCACACTAATTACCCGACTCCTAACTATTCCCTCCTGCTGCCCTCGGGGTTAATAACACAACTCGTATAGCTTGAGAAAACGTGTATGATAAAAGCAACGCTCTGGCCTGGGAGCAGCGCTGATGGGTGAGGAGAGCTTGGGATGCGAACCATCCACCAGCCATTTGAGAGCCAAGTACAAGGCCATTTAGGAGGAAAATGGGCTTGGGAGAGGAGAGGGTAGGGGGCAATTAACAGGACACTCCAGGAGGAGCACATTATTTAAAAAAAAAAAAAATGGAGGCTATCTTTCTGCTTTACATGTAATCTCAAGAGAGGAAGACTCATTTGTTGGTTTTAAGCAAAAAGGCCAAGGGCCTGGAGTGGACCCATCAGAATTCTCTTCATGCCTCTGCCTCCTGCCAACTTCATCTCCTAAATTAGTTCCAGGATGCTGCCACCCCTTCCGTGGTGTTGACTCCCCACGTGGCAGCATTTTAATTACTTTCCTAAAACCTCCGACAGAAGTACCATGCCACTCCTCAGGGGTGCTCTTTTATTAAAGTTCAGGAGGACCCTCCTAGAAAGTCTCTTTATTTTTCATTTCAGAAATGGAGTGATCTTTCCTTTGCAAGAAATGTTTGCAGCCTAATGAGGTCATTTAGTCAATACAAGATTCATTCTTCAAGAGTTCCCTCCCCAGAACTAAATTTCAAACACCTCATGGGCTCACAGCTTCATAAAATAGTCCTCTAATCCCTTATGTCTGAAAGCCCAGGGCAGTGAGAGTGAGAAAGTTAAACTTGACTGGCAGCTTCCCATCGTCAATGAGTTGGTCAAAGTTGATTCAATGTGTTTCCTGGTTTGGACAATGAAAGGCTCTTTAGTTCCCTAACTGTCTTTTCTTAAACCAAAACTCCTTCTGGATGTTGGTTGGCATAGCCAAGGAGAACTGTAGCCAACCAGGCCACCCACTGCCAGCAGTGGACTCCACAGAAGGCAAAGGGAAAGAAAGAAAGTGTATAAGCCTACCTGAGGAAGAGGGGGTGCAAAAGGCTAGCCGAGACCCATTCATTAGTGTTTGGGAAGATCAATATCAAATGCTGGGAGGGCAGAGGACACGGCCAGGATGGAGGAGTTGTGTGGGAGAAGGAATCAGGGCACTATGTTGGACCAATCATTGGCCTCCACCATCCTCCACAGCGAACTTTAAAAAGCACGTTCCCCCAATGTGGGCAGCGAAGGGGTAGAAATCTCACCCTCCATGAAGACAGCCTTAGTCTCCCTCTCCTGAAAAGCCCCACAGCGGGGCTTTGCTGCAGTTTCACCCCACCCTTATCACTTAGGGTGGAAAAGCCAGACTTGTGGTTATCACACCTCTGGTTCTAGTCACTGTTTGACCCACCAGGTACAGCTCAGGACTATCTCACCAGCCCTAAATTCTAGTCTGCTTCACTGGGCAACAGGGTGCAGAGCTTAAGAGCTTGACTCCCGGAGCCAGGCTACCTGGGTTCAAATCCAGGTTTTGCCGTTTACCCAGCTGAGTGACCTTGGCCAGTTACTTAAACTTTCTGTTGCCTATTTCTTCACCTGTGAAAATGAAGCTTCTATCCCACACTGTGAGAATTACCCCAGTGCACAGTAGTAGGCACACGTGTAAGTGTCAGCTGTTATAGTCAGGCAGCAAGTCTTCATTTAAGAAAGAAGAACAAACGAAGAAGCAGCCTGGGTCAAATTCAGAATTAGTATGGATATGTGTTGGCAGAACCCACAGTTGAGATTGCATTTGTGCCCTTGAGGGATGGGAGGGTATGGGGGCACGGAAGAGAGAGTGAACTACACCGAAGGGCTCAGCAAAGCCAGAGGTGGAGGCAAGCCTGGCTCTCTTAACAAAGGAGCATTCTTCAGTCCCCAGTGGTGTTCTTGAGCATGGATGTCAAACTCAGAGCCGTACCTACCAGATGAACTCACTGTCAGAAATCAAGGGAGAGGGCAGAGCACAAATTCCCAAATCAAAAAAATCCCAGGCTCTGAAAGTTAAAAGTTACAGTTCATCGAGTCCAATCCCCCTTTCAGTCTCCAAAGCCCCTCTGAAGGGTACAGTCATTGTAAAGACCCCATTCCTACACTTCGGGAGCCTTCCTAAATGCATGCTGTTGACGGCCTTGGCAAATTAACAGAGCCATCCCACTTCATTTCAAAGGACCCTGTGTGACATGGTAATACAGTTCTCTTTCCCTTTTTTTTCCTTTAAAAATTACCTTCAAGTACAAGTGGTATTATTTGAGGCACTGGAAAATACTGAATTCCAGGAAACCCAAGAGGGTGAGGCAGGACAGCCAGGGAGTAGCATTCGTTTTCAGTTGTTTTATTTCTAATCTCCAGCCTCTAGAAAAATGACTTGGGTGTAATCAAATGAAAACAATGAAAATAATACACTTGAAGGTCAAATAGCTAACTTCATAGGAAGCTCATTAGAAACGTGACTGGACGGATTCACATTGCAAGAGCTCATTCGCATGATTATAAGTGAACCCTCTGGTGCTGTGTGATTAGCAGAGGCGGGGGCCTTTGGTTGGATCCAGTCGGAAGAGACTTCATGTGGAACTTGGGAATCTGGCAGCAGAGGGAGTGTGTTAAAATGCTCAGCAATTCGCCATGGGTTCAAAAGAGTAAACACAAGCATAATACACTGCTTTGCCAAATTCAACAAACTGTTTCAAGGGGCTCTGAGTCCCTGATGAGGGCAGCAACCAAATGGCCAAGGAAGGAAACCCAAGCCCGGAGGTATCGCCCACGGCTCACTGGTGACGGCTGCCAGACACACGTTGTTCTCTGGAATTAACTGTTGACAAATGATCAGACCAAGACAAGATTCTAAAGCAGGACTCATTTCCTCTCAGTTGGGGGATTAGGCCCATCTTTCTCAGTCTGGTCAATTAAATTGAAGTCCCCAGGGGTGAGACCCAGGCGTCAGCATTTTTTCTTATAAACACCCCATGAGATTCTGACGTGCATCCAGAGTTCAGAATCACTGGAATGGGCAATCTGGCCTCAATCTTCTCTTCTTCTACCTCCTGATAGAAGTTTCTACTCCAGCCAGAAAGGACCTCTCAGATCCCTAACATCACATCAGGAACAGTCAATGTGGTTTATTGAGCATGTACCCGGGACGATGCTTAGCCATGTTATTCATTATCTCGTTTAATCCTCACAACCTTATCTATAAAGTAGTTGGCTATTGGTCCCATTTTAGAGCTAAGGGAACTGAGCCTCAGAGAGTTTGTCACTAGCCCAAGGTTACACGGTAGCAACTGGCAAAGCAACTGACTCGTTCAAATCTAAGCCCATTTGGACAGTAAGTACAAACTTGTCCTGCTAGAACACTACCTGGAGCATAGGTGCTCACTACATTTTTGTAAAATGGATGAATGACTAAGCAAATGAATGAGAACAGTGGGTAGTATTAGTGACCCACAGACCCTGTTAGATCAGTTCAGCCGTCCCCTGTCTTCAAAGGGGTCTAAATCGGGATCTGCTTGCTGCCTGAAAACCCTGGATTAAGGCACTTGAGCCAGAGAAGAAAAATGTGTGACTGTCTCCCCTGTTAAGTGTTTCCAAATCACTGATGCTCGCAATGCAGCCCTGTTTTGGCTTTTAACCTACATGAGCAGGGGTTTTTCTAATATGGTGGTTCTCAAACTTGAGAGTTCATCAGAGTTGCCTGGAGGGCTGGTTATTACAGAGAACACTTGGCCCACCCCTAGGGTTTCTGGCTCAGTGGGTCTAGGGAGGGGCCCAGTGATGCTGATGCAGCTGACTGGGTCCTGGGTCCCCCTCCGAGAACCGTGCTCAAATGTATTATGACGTAGTTGATTGGGTCCTGCCATCCCCAAGGGGCTGTCTCCCTGGGGAGCAATAGTTTCTGACTCCAGGATCTCAGCTGGGTTCTATGGAAGCATCCTGCACCAGCCCCACTGCCTCTGGCCAAAAGCTGGGAGGGAGGAGAAAGCAGGGATGGCTTGTCAAAATAGTGATTTTCATCAAGAGGCAAGAATTATATCCCTTTCCAGAAAGAACTATCAAAATTTCAGGAGGTAAAGGTAGCTTGAAAAAGTATATTGTAATGCATGCTTCTAGGAGGATGGGAAGAGCTTTGAACTGATAGTAAACTCATCCAAAATGTCTTCATGATAGGAATTCAGAGAATTTCCTAGAATGCAGACTCTTTGACATCTTCTCATGAACAGCAGGTTTAAGGCTCGTGGAGCTAGGGCATGTGACTCACATGATTATTCAAAGAGACACATTTGCTTGCTATTTTGTTTCTGAAGTTTGAGAAATGCTCCCAAAGGCAAGAGATCATAGCTGACAAATGTCAAACTGCTTTCCTACTTTGTTCCAGAAAGCCAGGCTCACCCTTACCTGAGATGAGGCTGTGATGAAAGGCTGGCCAGTTCCGGCATAGCACAACACAAAGGGCCAAGAAAGAGATGTAATCTTGCAGGGCCAAGAAGAGAGATTTCCAGGACCAAAAAAAAAAAAAAAAAAAAAAAGGAGTATAAAAGTGAAGGCACCAGCCCAATCTCCCCACGCCCCACCTTTTCACGTTTACGTGCCAGACTGTTACCAGATGGGGTGCTGTTTCCCTAAAGTGCTGTGCAGCAAGATGCCTGTTCGTGGTTTTGCAGATTGAGTCTCCTAGGCTTTCAAAGGGGAAATGCGGGTGAGACAACGCGCCTTTGATGTTTGAACTTGGGTCCTGAAATCAGAACCCCAGGCAAAAACTGTTTTTATCTCTTCCATCCGAGGCAACCAAGTTGAAAGCTCTGGCGGGCACTTCCTTCTCAGCTGTTCTTTCCATATTGTCAATTACCTCCCTGCTGAGAGGATGGAATTCCTTTGACTGGAAACAGGGGTCCATCTCGAGATGGTGCCAGAGATTTCTTTCTTCCTCTTCTCTCTTCATTAGGTTACCCTTAGTATCACACGCTAGAAGGTGTATGTCTATCCTCTTTCATTGACTTAGCATTCAAAGCCAGTTATGGTTTGTGTTTACACAGAGTTGACAAATTTGAGGGTCAATCACCTTCACCTACAGGTCAATAGGAGAGTAACCCCAGGGTCTGGTTGGAGAAAGAAATATTTGAAAGGAATTATTTTTGAGATTTGGTGAACAGAAGCAATGATTCAGTGAAGTCACAGATTTTATGAGCCTGCGGGTATTATGAATAACATACAAATAACTTAACACGTCCATGAACTGCAACTTAGAAAATACTTGACCTATTAGTTTACCGGATGGGAGGCCCCAAGCGTCTTCCTGAGATGTATGCATAACTGTCTTCTAAAATACCCACCAAGGTGGGATTTAATGCTCTCATATATTTAAGACAGTGACCTGTAAGAAGGCCAGGAATTCTCTGTATCACAGGGTCTAGGACAATGCTTGCCCCAGTCAGAGGTCACCGCAGACACCAACCGACCTGCTCAGTTAACAGGAGCACCAGCTGCAGAGTGTCACTGACTGAGTTAGACTCTCAGATCCACCGCTGCTTAGTAGTTGGTGTAAGCCTGGATAATGCGCTTCGCCTCTAAGCTGAATTTTCCTTACCATAACATAGGGATGTTAACAATTAGTACTTCACGGATATAAAGATTAAATGAGATAATAACGTGCACATATCCTAGCACAGGAGAAACATTCAATAACTTCTAGCTATTATTAGGATTATTTTCAAGTGTCTTAAATTTAAATTTTAAAATGTTACTTCTCTCCTCAAAACCAGTGACTTTCCTCTATTCCAGTTATAAAATCCACACTCTCTCCTTTAGCCAATATGGTCAAAACCTGGCCCTCTCCAATTTCCTCTCTCCAATTTCCTCTCTCCTGCCACCCTATTGGGTCCCTCAGCCTCACAGGCCCTTTGTCACTTCTACCAAAACAAGCTGTTTTCCTCCTCTGAGCATTCGCACATACTCTTCTCTCTGCCTGGAATAAAGGACTCCTCACTCCATTCAGGTCTTAGCTCAAAAGTCACTTATCTTTTCACTTGCCTACTCACTGAATGTCAGCAACGTGAGCCCAGCGTTTGTCTTATTCATCTTTGCCCTCCTAGCGCCTAGAACAGGACCTGGCACATAGTTGGTACTTAACTAGGGGGTTTTTTAAATGAGGGAATTAGTTTTTCTCTGAAACTAGCTATTTCACTATCCCCAGATCACACAGTCCAAACTGGTGACTTCCCCTCATGAAACCCCAAAGGTCCGAAGCATAACAGGGTTAGGTGCATCACTGATTTGTCATGTTGCTGCTGCTGCAGAGTGTGTGTGTGTGTGTGTGTGTGTGTGTGTGTGTGTGTGTGTGTGTGTGTTTTAAGTCACAAAGGTCCTTGTTGAAGAAGAAATTGTAAACTTCATTTGGTTAAAGTCCAGTCACTTAAATGCCTGGGCATTGATTTTTCACCAAGCAAATTAATGCACTTCTGCACAAAGACTCCTGATTGGCTTGTCAAACAATCAACCAGCTTCCAGAGAGAAGGTTCCTCTTACAAAATAGGTAAGAAGACCTATGTGCCAGGGCCACCAACTAGCCAGCATAAGCTGAATGCACCTAAAAAAAATCATATGTTGAGGTCCTAACACCTAGTTCCTCAGAATGTAGCTCAATTTGAAGATAGGGTCTTTAAAGAGGCAAGTAAGTTAAAATGAGGTCATTAGGCTGGACTATAATCCAATATGACCAGTATCCTAAGAAGGAGAAATGTGGACACAGGCACATACAGATGTGAAGACACAGGGAGGAGACGCCAACTACAAGCCAAGGAGAGATGCCATATTTTTATTTATTTATTTATTTACTTTGGGCGGGGGGAGGTAATTAGAGTTTTATTTATTTTTAATTGTGGTGCTGGGGATTGAACCCAGGACCTTGTGCATGCTAGGCATGCCCTCTACCAAGGCCCCGCCCAAGGAGAGAGGCTTAGAAGAAACCAACGCTACTGACACCTTGGCCTTGGACTTCGCCTCCAAAACGGAGACAAAATAAATTCCTATTGTTTAAGCCACCCAGTCTGTGGTAGCAGCCCTAGCAAACTAACACACCTAGTGAGTCACTAACCCTCCAGAGCCTCAGTTTCCACAACTACAAAATGGGAACACCTGGCCTGCCCACCTCCCGTGTGTGCTGTAGGGATCAAATGAGACTAGAGGTGGGAGACCTTTGTAAATGACAGAGTTCTACACATGACGTTAGGATGTCTAACTTCACTCTGGAAGTGGCATCTTGGGGTCCTGGGTAGTGAAGCAGATAAGAGTCATAAGACCTGGCAATTGTGAGGTCCCAGTTAAAGGTGTAAGAGCTGAAATAGTACCTTGGTCACTGCCTGTTCCTAACCCCAGAGGACGGGAGGCGAGCTGCCCTCCTCCACAGTTATTTAGTGGATGTGGAAAAGAACTTGCGTGGGAGAAGGGAAAGAGAACAGAACAGAAACTGGAAATCTCTAAGAAATTGAAAGAAAAAGAGAGCCACATTTAAGTCCCTGGGAATTTTCTGGATTAAAACAATTCCTTTTTATTTGCATGGTACTCTTAAGGTCACAAAACACTTAAAGGTGGTGGGTTTCTTTTTAACCTGTTTGAGGTCAGGAATCCCTCTGAGAGTCTGCTAAAAGCTAAGCATTCACCCCCTACCTAGAAAAAAATAACCCATGAACTTAACACATTATACACCAACATAGTTCCATCCTGCAACAACAAAAATGTTCTATATCCACACTGTGCAGTATGGCTGCCACTAGCCCCATGTGGCTGTTGAGCCACTTGAAATGTGGCTAGTGTGACTGAGGAACTGAATTTTTAATGATTTTATTTCAATGAATTTTAATTTAAATATCCAACTGTGGTTAGTGGCTTCCGTATTGGGCAACATAGTTATAAACTATTTCAAAGGATTTACAGACCCCTGCAGCACAACCATGAAATACCCTTGTCAATGGACCCCAGGTTAAGAACCACTTGTGATGATTATGGGGTCTTCACCACAATGACCTTTCTGAGCTAACCAGTACTTGTATCAGCTCATTTTATCCTACTGACAACCCTAGGTGAGGGGTACAATGTTTATCCCCATTTATAGGTGCAGTAATTGAGGCACTGAAAGGCCCACCATCTTGCCCAGAGTCTCATGTCTGGTGTGAGAACTCAAGCTCTTTCTTGACTCCCAGTTCTAAGGGCTTTATGAACTGAATCCCAAGCTCTCTCCTGAGGCCTTGGTAGAAATCATTTCTAGTCACCCAAAGAACTTTAATTCATGCTGGTACCCATCTTTAAACTTATAAGCTAGGGCTTCTCTTCTTGAGCCTTCAGTAAAGGCTGGACTGAGGCCAATTTGTTCTTGATAATAGAATGTTTTCCCATTGAGGGTCACCTCTGGCCTTTCCTTGGGTGGGAGACAAATTCCTGTTCCCCATTCGGCCTGAAGGATTCCCAGGGCCAAAGAGGGCATGATGCTAGTGAGGAATTCACTCATCAAGTCGCTTCTCGATGCCAGACTTCAGTGACCAGACTGACTCCCAAATAAAGCACTGGATGTACAGTCTCTCTGCCTCCCTGGTAGAGAAGCCTCCTGCTTGAATGAGGCCAAGAAATCTCAAATACAGCAGAGCTCACAGAGCACATGACCCACACTGGTCCACGCTGTGCACAACCACCTTCATGTTTCCGGGGCGCTGGGCCACAGAGAGCAAAAACACCCTGAACTTCATAAAACTCACTCTCATCCTCTTATCTGGTATCTTGACTCACTTCTAACTTCTAGAATTTCTCCTAGAATTTCTCCTCAATTATCAGGCATATTCAGGTTTGTTTTTATTAGCCTAGAATTCTACTTTTGCCAAATCTTCCTCAAAAAGACTCCTTCAAGGGCCAGCCTGGATGCCATGTATTTCCATGGAAACTTCTAAGCTTGGGCCACCACGGTCACAGAATGTGTCACTCGCAACATATTCTGTTGTGTTACAGCAGGTCTATTACAGCAGGTCCTGGGTGGGGCCTGGGACTCTGCATGTCTAACCATCCCAGTTCATGCTGACGCTGCGGCTATAGGCACTGCACTTTGAGACCCACTGCATGACATGTTTGTGGAATGAATAAAAGACTGACTGAATGAAAATTTCCGTTAAAAATCCTATCCCCAAGGGACCCACTAATGAGCTTTGGAAAAATCAAGATAAAAGATATTACCAGCACCTACTTCTAGATGAGGAGCAAAAATAGAAACAGCAGGAAAAAAAGAATAGCCAAACCAGCAGAGAACCAGAAGAAGGAAAACCTGAACTATCAGAAAAATTTTAGAGTTACTATCTGCTTTCCTCTTGGCCTTTGCTGTGTAACATGACGCTCAGACCAGAAACTTAAAGTAGGTTTGCTTGTCTGACTCAACCGTATATTAAAAAATATTCTGCAGAAACATTTTGACTCAATAAGCTCAAGACTAGGAATTTTTCATAAGAAAATAATCAGAAATGAATGTAAAAAATGATGTACAAGGAGAGTCACTAAAGCCCTGTTTATAATAACCAGAAATTTGAGACAATTTATATATTTGACAAAAGGAAATAGATTCAATAAATTATGGTATGTCTATAAATAGAATACTATAAAACTTTTTAATATGTCCTTATAGAGGAATATTTATTGACATAGGAAGAGACGCATGGTATAAAAAGTGGGGGAAAAAATCAAGCTAAAACCAGTATAAACAGTATGGTCTAACTTTGGATAAAAAACACATACAGATATAAAGAATAGATAAAAATATAAATATGCTTAGAGAGCTATTTATCAAACTGAGTGTTAGAACAGAGTTTTTTTATTTTGACAGTTATATTTCAATCATTTCTGCCATAAATACATATTGCTTGTGTAATTTTTTTAAAGGATTCTTTTTAATGATAGGCTGTGGGAATTTTATACTCGCCATTTCTTCCCGTGGCGGACCAAAGAGTTGAAGCATGAGCACTTTTACAAGCTTTTCCCTTCCCTGCCCTTCTACAAACACCAACAATTTGAACTACACTTGCAAAGCATCTGTCACACCAACAGATCCCTCTTTCTCAGTATTGCTTGGACCTGCTGGAAGCTAATTCCTAACTCAAAGAGGCCAACTTTGAATAACTTATGACCCCACCCCTGAAGCCTCAGCTTTCGGAAATGACACTGACAGTGGATCCACCATTCCTTGGTCACTCAGCAAACTGCCACCTTCCAGAAACCGTGGCTGTCTCACATACTGGCTTTCAATAAGGTGGGTTGCTTAGCAACCGCCAAGGAACTGGGAAGACAGAGGAAGGCACCTGGCAGAGCTATTTTATGGCCAAAGTGAGCTGTGCTATACGTGTGTGCTTGCACTCAACGTAACCAAATAAGAGATCACACCCGGCTATTTTTGCATCATGAAGAAAAATACTTGGCTCCTGCCCAGAAGGGCAATTACCTAAAGATCTTGGCAAGCCCCATGGTATGAGAAATGGTAACGGATACGGGGGTGAAAAAAAAATCACTGACCTTCATAAATACTGATGATATGAGGATGGTTGAGGGATGACATGATCTCAATCTCTCGTCTGATGTGAACCATGTCTTGTTCATCCTTAATTTTGTCCTTACGAATGGATTTTATAGCAACCTATAAAGTCAGGAAATGAAATGTTACTCAGAGAACTAAACAGATGCAAATCAGTCATTGGGAGAGTTTGGAAAATAAATACAGATGTTACATGTTGGCAGAACCGACAATAACCAAAACAAAGCTTTGAAATACCCCGTCACGTCTTTCATTTATAGCAAAAACACCCTTCTCCAGACAACAGAAAACATCAGGTTTTAACAGCCTGGGGTTTGGGATGGTGGGATTTTTTTGTTTTTTTGTTTTTTGTTTTTTTTTTTTTCATAAAGCAGGGGGCTGCTTCATGGGGCCAGATTCATTTACTCTAGGAATCCTGATCTTTTGAAAAAAGAAAAAAGGAGAGCTCAGTTTACAGGGTGTCGATGACTAAACATGGATAGGTGAAATTAGCATCACTCAGCCCCACCATGCAGCTGCCACAGCGATGGCTAGAAAAAGCTTTATTGCATGGTTTATCTCGAGACCAGCTCTTGGGTTCCGAGTCGCCGGCCTATGCTGTGCTGATGCCATTGCTCAGTAGCCAAATCCTCCCCACATCCCTCCTTTCACTAAGGTACCTTTGCTAGCACGTGATGTGACGGAAAGGCTCTGCTAGAGAAAAATCAGTCAAACAAGGAAGCAACAGCTAGATCCCCTGCTCAGCCCCAGTTGATTCCAAAAGCTCCGTGCCAATGTCGTCTGCAAATCCAAACTGCAGAGAATTACCAGGGCCAAGGCACAGAGCAATTACTCAAAAGAAAGACATAAATAAAAAGGCATTAAATGACAATGGGAATCTAATAAGGGAAAAATAGGCTTGCCAATGGATTCATCTCTGCTCATAAACAAGCTGGTTGGTAACTTAATTCGCCTTGGCTCTAAGGAGGGCAAAAACTCCTTTGGTGGGGGAGTTATCCACGAGTAACAAGGAAGCCTGCCAAGCAGTCTACTGCCAGCTCTGAAAGCCTGCTTAGTTCCCTCCAAACTGATCTCCTTGTGACCTCAGCTCTCACATTAGCACCCTTTCCTGGATGACAGGAAGTAAAAACCACCACTCTGGATTCCCAAGGCTTGAAGTGCTCTGGAGAAAAAAGTCCCTGTTATCAGCAGCCCAGGGCCACACCTCGACTATCACAGGGTCAAGCACAGGCGGCCCGGCAGGAATGCACTCCCATCTGTGAGCATCTGCAACTTCAGACTTGCACCAGATCCCCGTGCAGCACTATACATGGAAATGTTTCTAAACTACCATCTGTCCACCTATGACTCGACAAGAATTGGGAAGTTCTTCTTACTCTTGTTTTTGCTATCTGCTGATGAAATCAACTATCGGGTCCCTGTATTTCTCCTTCACAGAACCTTCCCCGCTTGTCATTAAATCCATATTGGCATCATTCCTTAACTCTACACCAGTGGGGCTCTTACTCACTGCTTCGTCTCCAGTGTGTCACGCAAGGCCTGGTGTGTGGCTGGCCTGAGAAAACATGGAGTGTGGGCAGGCAGGAAGGTAGATGGAGAGGAAAAGAGAAAAGGCAGGAAGGAAGGCGAGAGGGGAGGGGTCGATGGCACTGGGTGATATTGGCCAGACCAAGGAAGTGACAGTGGAATTGGAGCAAAAAGAACAGGAACCACTGCAGTCAAACCACACTGCCAAGCCAGGCACGTCAGGAAGATGACTTAAGACTTCTCTGGCATCCTACCTCCGTGGGCAACAGAGAAATAGAGAAGGCAGATAGGAAACACAGGACGCCCTGCTGTAAGCCCAGGGCCAGGCAGCATCCTCCCTCAGCCTGCGGGTGGACCACGTGGCCGGATGAAAGGAGGCTGCACAGAGATGAATGAGCTTCCGGACTCAAGGCCCCTTTTCAGGAGGGTGCCAGGCCCCCCAGCTACCCCAGGCCCTCATGACAACCCCATTCAGTACTCAGCAAGAAAAGCCTGCCTTTGCTTACGTCAAATGTAAAGATATGACTGGAAGGCTTTATTTCCTCTGAGTAGGGCCTACGATCCTGGGAGGCTGTTCTTAGAGGGAGCAGACAGTGAACACACACAGGCCGTGGAGGATGTGGGTGGCTCTTGGACCCACTCCTGCATTCCTCCATGAACCAAAGATGGGCAAGGGGAGAGACCACCCCTTTGATTATGCAGCCAGCTGAACTTGGCCTTGGCAAGGTCTTATTGTCAAGTGACAATAGAAATCAATTTTTTTCACCATCGAGGGCTCAGGAGAGGGTGGCAACATTCTTGGGGGGGTAAGAAAATAACCCACTTGTCAGTTCCCCCCCACAGTGGAGCAAGAGGCCAACGGTCCCATGGTGTATCTGCCAGGGGGCTGCTTGCAGCCCAGTCTGAATAGGAAAGTGCCCACATTCTAATAAAACCTCACTCGGCACTGAGGAAACTGAAAGGGATCCACAAATGTTAATAACCATGGTGGTTGTCCTTCCACAAAAGCTTCCCTCTTCAGACAATGAATCTTCTATTGAAAATGTAAAAGAGGGCTCATTCTGCCCCCTATTTCAAAGGGGTGGTGGGAAGTCAGGAGGAGACAAATGCTAGAAATCACTTAGAACTGTGCAACTGTCAAAGCCAGAGGGAGACATTCAACTCCCAAGAGCGGTGAGATAGCTCGCCCAAGGTCACAGAGCCAATTACTGGCCAACCACGGGAACAATAAGCTAGAAATACCAGCAGGCATTCGTGAGGCACTTAATATGTAGTACAGACACCGTGCTAAGTGCTTTACATGCCGTGACCTTACGTCCTTATCACTCAAGCTTCAGCTCCATGGTCCCTTAGGGAGGCCCTCCCTGACCCCTCCAGCACATAAGGCCACTCCAGGCCTCATACTCTCTCTATACCGTTCCTGCACCATTTGAAATCATCCTGCTTCTTTGTCTGCTGCATATTCAGCCTGAGGCCAAGTCCAGTTCCCAGCATGTTTCCATAGGACCCAGAGAGCTGAGAATGGCTGTCACGTTTTTGAAGCGTTATTTTAAAAAAAGAATGAGTTCTACACATGCAACTCCTGTGATATAACACAGGGCCTCCTTTGTGAAGTTGCAGGAAGAACTGAGCTAGCACGCAGTGAAGCAGAGTGGCATGATGGTTAAGGACATGGCTGTGAGTCCTGGCTAACGCCACTCAGCAGCTGTGCCACCTTGGGCAGGTTGCATAACCTCCCTGTGCTCCAGTTTCCTCATCTGTCAAGTAGGGAAATACAGTACCTGCCTCACGGGTCCCAGGGAAGATTAAATGGCTTAGAACATGCCAGGCCCAGGATAAGTGCTCAATAAATGTCAGAATGTTTCACCCAGAGAGAATACCCCATAAATAGGGCTTTCCTTCCCTCCCTCCATCCTGGGAACACACTTGAGTTCCTCCTGATGGAGACCACATTTGTCCCCCAACGACATAAAGGGCAGGAGAATCTCTCTCCAGGGTCTAAATTGTACTCGCATCGGAAATGTCAGGAAACTCTGAGCAGCTGGGGCCCACATGAGCATTAGGGCTCCTGATTCTGAGACCAGACAGGAGGATGAACAAATGGAACTCCAAAAGCAACTTCAGGACCATTTTCCCCCTCCTGCCTCTGATGGTTGTCAGGTGAACAGGGGATCAAACGTTCCCACTTAGAAACAAAATTCTGACTCAAGATACCCACTTCAGCCTTTCTGGATTTTGACTGTTCGTTCATACACTGAATCCTTTAGAGCTCCCACCAGGTACTAATCACAGGGCCGGGATGGCATGATCCAACATGATCCTGCACCAGACATCAAGGTGGGGGCAGAAATGAGAGGACAAGGACAAGAAGCAAAAATTACACAAATAATTACATCCTTGCCCTTGTGGCCAAAGGCTACCAAAGAAACACACAGAGATGCCCAGTATCGTGGAGAAAACCTCCTCTCCAGTTTTCCTCAGCCCTCACCTACATCTACAAAGAAAGAGGGAAGGAAAGGACCCATCAGGAAGGGATTACCAAATGTCTGAAATCAGATACCCTCAAAAAAAAACAAAACGGGTCTAACTTGTTCTTGCACGAGTCAGAGAGGTTCCACTCTGCCTTCAAAATGACTGAAGCTGGGAACTCAGGTGTCTGAGCCCAGCATGCTGCACAGCCACTTCCATACGTGTTCCTAAGTCTAGACGGCACCGTGTGCCTTATAAAATGGTCTGCTTTTAAATAAGGCCACCCTATCGTTTAATGATTAAACCTTATGCAGCAGCAGGTCTGGCTGTGGATCTGCGAATTCTGCCCTGCGGTGCCTGCCTGTTTAAGAGGCAAATAGCCCAGCCAATTCCTACTCCTTGTGAAATATAAGAGGCCCAGCCTTCTCTTCTGTGGTGGTGGTTTTTCCTTTTGTGAATAATCACAAAAAAACACCTGCTCTGCAGCCTTCTGGGTGTCCTTTTCACAGTGTGAGTGCTGATAGCTCAGGGATCTGGGCAGGGTTATGGGGAACAAAGCAGTATGATGAAAGTGCACGCTTTTGCTGGCAGGGTGACCTCAAGCAAGCCTGAACCACACAGGTCTCAGTTTCCCCATCTGTAAAGTGGGGTCAACAAGTCCTAACTCTTGGACCGTTGTAAGGAGGGAAAACTATTACACGGTGACTATAACAAGGCCCGTCAAAGGGTCCTCGGCCACATTTAAGGGGGTGATGAGTCCACAGCACATCATCCCATAGGCCTCTCCCCCCACCCCATTCCTTCCACACATGCTCCCTTTCCTGGCATTTACACAGAAGCAAGAGCAGGTTAAAATTAATATCCAGCCTTCATGCCTACACAGAGCGGGCCCTGCCTGGCCTGCTTTGGGGAGTGGGGGAAATTCCAGGCAGACTGTGTGTATGTGAGGATCCAACCAAGTGAATCACTGCCCTCTTCCCTCCACAGCCACCTCCCATGATACTCATTTATTGACATACGTCAGCCTGAAGAGAGGGTTCCAGAACAGTGAGTGCCTCTCAAAGGGGTCCTGAGTGTCTTGCCAAAATGAAGATTCTGAATCCAAAAGTCTCAGGTGGGGCCTGGGACTCTGGCTTTCTAGCAAGCTCCCAAGTGACGCCGAGGATGTCAGTCCAGGGACCATACTTTGAGCAGCAAGATCTTAGCGCTCTGTCTTTGGCCCTGACATACCAACATTTTTACAGCAGCAGCGATATTCTTAATAACAGTAGCAAATATGCATTATGTGTTAACCAGGTGCCAGTGGACCTTATCTCATTTACTCCTAACTACAACTCCATTGCACAGGGGCACCAAGAAGGTAAATACTGCCCAAAGTCACATAGCTTGTAAAAGATGGAGCCAGGACTTGAACCCAGGTGGGCTAAGCCTAGAGGCTACTGATTCTTGAGGCCACGGATTACAGTGGGAGGGACAGCAAACATGGCAGGTGACAGAATCTCTCAAAGGATCCCAAACAGTCTCCAAAGCCCAGTGCGACAGGCCTCCTCCCAGCAGATGAGTCATTTACAGGGTCATATGTGAGTCCCAGAAGGCAGGACTGGGGGACTGAGCAGCAGGGAAGAAACAGGGCCATAAACACAGCATTAGCATCACTTAGTGAGAACAAGTCTGCGTTCTAATCCCGGCTTTCAACAGGAGCTGGCAGCTTCCCCGCCATTCACAAGGTGTGATCTCACACCCCGCCACGTTCCACGGGAGCTGCAGGGCACTGAGTCAGAGGCGGCTCAGGGATCTTTTCTTAACCGATGGGCCCGGAGGCCACTTGCAGTGGGAATGGTTAGCCAAGTCAAGATGGAAGCCAGTGTAAGGGTTCCTGCTCTTGTCTGGTTGGTTGACAGTCAGAGTTCAAGCGAGGCAAGGCACAGCTCCAAATGGGCCCCACAGGTCTAAAGCTCCCCAGGACCACCAAAAGGCTTTCACTCAGAAAGGCTGTACCCGGCCACCACCACGGTGATGCCAGCCAGGAGACCGCCTTGCAGCCAAAGCCCCTAATCTGTTAAATGACCCCCAGCTCTTTGTGAGGAGTCTGGCCAACTCAGGACAACATTCTAGCAAGTTGCCGCGATGTAACGAGCCCCACAGGGACCCAAGCCAGCTCTGCCGTGAGGCCCGTGGGCCTCTTCCTCTCCAGCCTGCTGATTCTTGTCAATACAGGGGTGTTTTTTCAGACAGAAGCAGGTTGGAAGCCAGGAATTGTATCAACAGGCTCTGAGGAGAGGCACCTCGATGCCAGGAAGCACGGCATGCGTAAGAAAGAGCTTTTTCTTCAAAGAACAGCATCCTACCATCTTGTAAGAGGTTCAGAAAATACAATCCTGTTAACTCAGCTCTCAATCCTCAATTTCCCAAAACTCCCCGTGAAAGATGGTGTTTCCTCAGATGATACCAATTTTCTTTTCTCTTGCCATGTAAAAATGTGTTTTATTTCCAGAATTTAAATAGCAAATCAGATTTTTATTTGGGCCAGGGCCCGCTTCAGAGGACCTCAGAGAGGCCTGGGAAGTTGTTATCTACATGTACAGTCATTCCTTGTCCCGCACCCACGCCTCTTCAAGGGCTGAGTGAAGACTGTCATTACTGCCCATGGCGGTGCCACAGGGGAAGTGGAATTAATGACTAAGAAATCACAGGCAGATTTACATTCTCTGTACAGTAGTGCAGTTGTAAACAGGAGATAGTGGCCACAGCTGACCGGGCAAGAACCAAAAGAATGGGAAAGAAAGGGCCAATGGAAAGTTCATGCCAGTGGCCACAACAAAGCAAGCCGCAAACCCGCCCTGAGTGTGCAGTCAGACTCAAGGAGAGAGCACTTTGCCAAAGGCCGGTCAGTGTGCCACCTGCGTGAGATACCCTAGCTGGGGAGGAAGGGGGAATGCTGATTGTCAAAATGCAGATTCCAGGGCCCGCCCCAGAATCTTTTTTACCACCTTCCCAGGTGATTCTGCTACACTCTGAAATTCGAGGACTGTCACCTGAAAGCAGAGTCAGTGTGGCTGTGATGGCACATATTCTGTAACTTAAATATTAGGCAGTCATACTAAATGCTAGGTGATTAATGAAAATTAATGAACTGCCCATCTATGAAGAGGGGAAATTAAAACAAACTACTTCCTTGAGGGGACCCAGTGACCTGGATAATCTGCACCTGGAAAACAAAAGGTTTGTTCCCAGGGGACATTTGGCTTGTCCTAGCCTGAGGCAGGCCCATGGATGCCTTGAGGTCACAGAAGCTGGCTGCTTATGGGTTACTCCACGCTCCGCAGGCAACCTGGGGCTCCCATGCCTGGTAAAAGTGAAGGTCTCTGGAAGAGGAGAGAAATAAGCTCTGGAGCCCACGTCCTGCCTGCACTGTGAGAGGGGGTCTGGGTGAGGCTGCAAGGAGCCTCCTCTTACCTGGATCCTTGAAATCTCTAATAGCCAATCCCAAGGCCCTTGACAGGAAAAGGCCGCTGGTAGCCCAAGAGATGCTACTCGGCCGGAGTCACAAAGACAGAAAATGCAAAGCTCGTTCAGCTGGGACTCGGATGGCCCAGCAAGGGTTTCTTTCTGGACTCTCACATTCTCGAAAGCCAGATGCAATACCTGCTCAGAAACCTAAAGTGCAAGCGCTTTTCCTCCAGGTTACAACCGTCCTGGGGAGAAAGGGGACAGACCAGGGGGCTGAGGCTGCTTGTAAGTTGGACGGCCTCAGGTGGCAGCATCTGGTCGCTCTGACGCTTGTTTATACCACAGCTTGGATAAGCTTAGGGTTGTGCAGCCTGATTTATCAACTTCCAAGCCCAGCCAAGCCCCAGCCAGAACTGCTCAGAAAGCCACCCTCAGCACCTTGGCGCTGGCTCCCCCGGCACGGGGAGGTACTCGGGCAAGCACGTCACAGCCTCAACGTCCTCGTCTGCAAATGAGGATGACAAGAGTAGCAACCCCACAAGGTCGCAGTGGGGATCACACAGACTGTGTATATGGGGAAGGGCGGAGAAGGCATCATCAGCATCACTGTCACCAGCAGATGTCAGAGCTGCAAGGACCCCAGAATGTCCTACGCCAACCTCCTCATCTTACAGATGTGGAAACCCAGTCCCAGAGAGGTTAAAGTGCAGGCCTGAGTTCATGAAGTTAACAGCAGCACTAGAATTGCAGCAGGAGTCCTGAGTCCCACTCCAGTCTGGGATGTGTTATACCCTGGGCAAGGATTTCTAACCAAATTCCAAACCACAGCTAGCAACAGGACTGAAACTGCTAGGGGGGAGGGGACAGTTAACACTTACACGGAAGGCAGGCACCAGTGCAGCAAAGTCCCCAGAACTGTTGCATTATTAATAAACCAAGATGGGGAGTGACAGCTACTCCTAAGTGTGCTGGCAAATTAGGACCCGTTTCACAGCATGAATTATTTCATTTCCATCTAAGGCCAGGGAACTGTCTTTACACAGACACTCTGGGGACACTGTTTTTCAGTCCAATTCAGTCCAAACCTTATTCCAATATCTGAAACCTGATTTGATATCACACGTGAATAGGAACACCCAGGAGGTTCTTATCCCTTTGTTTCTTAATTCACTGAAAACATTGCTTTTAAATATTAACTTCAGGCTGCCACTGAATCACTGACCTTGAGAACAATGAATAAGGGACACAAAAGCACTAAGAAACAAAATTAGTTTTCCAAAGGGAAAGGAAATCAGTCAACTGAGTTCAGTTGATGCAGGTGAGCAGAACAAAGGAAAGACAAAGTTTTTAATTTCTTAAGATGTAAAATACATATAACACGCACAAAAATTTAAGGGCATTGCTTTAAATTTTATTTCACATTTTTACCGTGGGTGATTTTATAGATAAGAGAAAGAAAATTCTTCAAAAGTTACTTTTACGCTGACAGAATCCCTTTCAGTCAGGAAACTGATTAATAGCCATTAAGGTGTGCACAGACACACCAGACGGGGAAGGGACAATAGCCCTGGGCTGCATTCCCGCTGAGGTCTCATCCATCATCTCCTCACAAGCAGCAGCTTCTCCCTTCCAGGGGAAGCTTTCATTGTCCATTACCCAGAGAATTAACAGGCTGGTCCCTGTTCCTCAGCCCCTCTGCACAATTCATCTGGATGCTTGTTCAGCCCACTAATGACCTCCCCACAAACCTGCCAGGGACACTGTCACAGCAGCACCTCTGGCTACAAATGCACAGCCCCCACCCAGCAGTGACAGCCTGACCCTCAAGGAGCATGTCAGTCCTGGGAGGGAAGTTCCTGCCACCCCATCAGGCAGGTTGCCTCCATGAGCCTTACCTAACACCTGTCATGAGGAGATTGGGGCTGGGGTCTGTGGTCATTACTGGGACCCAAGGAGCAGGCTGGGTGCGTTCGTGCCCCTGGACGTTTGTGTCTGCCATTTTCTCAGCCAGGAGCCCTCCACACCCTACTGTTTGCAACTAACGTCCCCAGCCGACCACCTCCTCTGCATCCAACCCCTGCAATGAGCCCCCTTATCGCACACATAGGTCCTCTTTCATAACCTCCTTGCCAGTTTCTTAGAGGCTTCCTTCACTCAGAGACCATTTCTGCTTTGTTCACTGCAGCATCTCCAGTGCCTAGCAGGTGACTGATGTTTTGTACATGCCAAAAAGCTGTTGCTGAAATGGACCCCAAGTACTAAAAAGGACCTTTATAAGACCAGAAAACAATAATAGGACATCTTATTCCACCTAACCTGAGCCCCAGCCACCCCTGCCACTGAGCCTTCTTTTAACTTGCTAATCTCTCAAGCAATGAATCTCTACTTGTCCCCAAATCACTGAGCCTGAACTTGCTTATCTTTAAAATGGTGTCATAACAGCGCCCACCACAGAAGGGCCAGGAGATCGTTCACGACAAGAGTTATCATAATAATGACCAGTTATCAAGCCCTTACTCTGGGCCAGGCACTGGGCACCATCCTGTTAAACCTCTCAACTGCTCACTCATTAAATTCTTGCTAAAACATTCTTATTTCTGCTTTCTCAGTGAATTTAAACTGAGTCTGAGGAGGTTAAGTAACTGGCCCTAGGGCACACAGCTAATGAGTAGCAGAGCTGGGTCTCGCTAAACCCAAAGACTCTGAAGCTCTGGACCAACCCTGACAAAGCGAGTAGCACAGTGCCTGGCATTTGGTGGATGTCTGATTAGGAGGGGAAAAAAAAGCTGAATCAGAATCTCTAGAGATCCAGGCCCCACCAAAGCCATACTGCCTCGTCCCCACCCTAAGTTTTTTTTGTTTAAGTCACTCCCATCTTCAAAAGCCCATCCACTGGCATTCCTTGCTGCTATCTGTGGGGTCAGCCAGTGCAGTTAGCCAAACAACAGAATAGGGCGGGAGGGTCTGGGAAGCATATCCCTAAAATGATAGGAAATCTGCTCTGCATGAAGTGCTGATCTGGGTCCTGCAGAACACGGACCTACCCTTCAAGTTGCTTACAATCCCACTGGAGAGGGCAGTGGACAGGCGGGCTCCTCCCTGCCCTGTACCCATGCACACTTCTACTAGTTAGGAGCACCCTGACTCTGCTCCGGGCACCACGCCTTCCCCACTGATGCAGTTTTACAGGGACTGTCAGTCAAGGTACTTCACCTTCCCTATGCCAATGGGTAGACGCATGACCTAGAGCTTAGCCAAGGAGATGTTCTTTCTAGGACTCTGAGATGCCCCCCAGCAAAGTGGTCTTTTGTGAGATCGCAGACAAAAACTGCTGAGAAGTCCTTCTGTGTATCACTCTCCCACTTCCACCCCTGAGACTCACTCACGCTCCTAAGACCAGAATTGAGCCCCACTTTGCTCAGAGTATTAATCTTCCCATCCCTGACAAGAGCCAGGAGAGAGTCTCCCCTGTCACTATTGTTTTTCCATTTTTTTCCTTCCAGTTTTATTGAGATATAATTGACATACAGCACTGTACACTTCGGGGGGATAGGGGAGGTAATTAGGTTGTATTTTTTTTTTTTTTAATGAAGGCACTGGGGATTGAACCTCGTGCTTGCTGGGCACATGCTCTGTCACTGAGCTATGCCCTCCCCTTCCCTGTCCCTTTTGCCCACTCACATCATGTGCCTTCCACTCTGTCATCTCCTCCATGAGATGGGCCTATGACTATTTCACTTGACTGGTACTAGTCGAAACACCATGTCAGGACCCACCCAGATGTAATTTTTACAATAATTTCCCTCCACACACCAACAAAGCCATAGTAAATTATTGTGGAGTGTTGTCCTTTTTTTCTGGCTGATTGGGGGTTCAGTCAGCTCATTCTGACCTATCTTGCAAGAAAGATACAGGAAGTCTAGCTATATTCTCTGCCAAATAATGTTTGCACCTGTAAAATATTTACCTGTTGTTATAAACTGAATTGTGTCCCCCTCCAAATTCACATGTTCAAGCCCTAACCTCCAATGTGACTGTATTTGGAGACAGGGCCTTTAATGAGGTCACTAAGGTTAAATGAGGTCAAAAGGGTAGAGAGTCCTGATCCAACAGGACTGGCGTCCTTAGAGGAAGAGCCATCAGGAGCCTGTGCTCACTGAGGAAAGGCCATGTGAGGACATAGGGAGAAGCTGCAGCCAGGAAGGGAGGTCTCGCCAGAAACCAACCCTCCCAGCACCTGATCTTGGACTTCCAGCCTCCAGGGCTGTGAGAAAATTAATTTTTGCTGTTTCAGCCCCAGGCAGTGGTACTGTTATGGCAGCCTGAGCACAGTAACACACCTGTCATCGTTCACCCACCCAAACGACAGTCAGCACATAATCTAACAAGGGGAGGAGTCATCCATGGTCAATACCAAGGCACAGCAAGCAGAGACAGGAACCCAAACAGGCTCACTCACCCATGTCCCCCAACATCTAGGAAAGAGTCTGGTACCATAGCAGACATTCAATAAGTATTTGTTGAGCTGAATTGAATCAAACATGATGAATCTCAAGAGTCGTAATTTTTATAAGAATGCTCACCCATCCACCCACTGCCACCAACCTGGGCCAGTATCAACAGGCTGTTGAAGTCAGATTCCCGATTCCACTCTGGCCCACACTGATGGCGTACTTGCAGGTGAGACCACGGACCCATGGTTGCAATACCATCGTGTGGATATGACTCCCTACCGCGTATACAATGCCATCCCACTTTATTTTACTCTCCTCACCCATGAGACAGGGGACTTATTTTGTAGGAGAGGGAAACTTCTACTGAGGAAAGGAACAACCTAAGTCCCCACAGGTCATAAAGGCAACACCTCAAGTTCCAACCCAGGTAACTGGATTCTGGGGCCAATGCTGGGCCACTCCTGTTTCCAAGAATCATCAAATCTATAGAACCACAGGGTAGAGAAGAAGCACCCCAAGTCCTGGCACCGTGACGCTCCCTTCCTCTGTCGCTCCTGCCTTGGGGGAAACGAGCTCAGAAATCGAACTGTTAAAATGTCGTGGACAATCTGGCCGAGGAGTGAATCAGAACTCAAGCGTGCAGTTAAACGAGGACACCCCTTCCTGGACCCAGCCCGCCTTTATGGCAACACTTCATAAGAACCATTCTCTCACAACAAAACTGTCAAATCCAGCAACCGCAGGCCAGAAACATCCCAGCCGAACCCCGCCAAGCTGCTTTCTGATGTACTGTCCACACACATACCAATATTCCCCAGATGTTCTCTATGTAAAACATTTGGTTTGAGACACAGCCCTCCTTTCCCCCAAGCTCTTACATTTGTTTAATGGACTCATACAGTTCAGCTAAAATATCCTGGAGCCGACATCTGAAGCCAGCCAGGCTCTGATGCAAGCATCCCATCTGCAGAAAAGACGAAGAAGTAAATAAGACAGTTCTCCCCAAGACTGATGCTCACTGCATCTTTAAGCAGGTCATAAAATGTAAGCTATGTACAGATAATAATGTAAGTTGCTTTCAAGTGTGTTTCTGAGTCCGTTTCAGTATTAATCCAAGATGGATATTCAAAAAGAGAGGTGGGTCTGGTATGACGGAGAGAGGGGGCCACATTCTGCTTCTTCCTCCCTCAGAAAAGAAGTTAAAAACACCTGTCATTTGAGCAATCTAGATGACTGAGGTGAAAGTAGGTTTTTTTCCTGGTTTTAGATTTCCACATGTAGCAATAGCTCCTTTATTCTAAAGCCACTTATCCCTTAAGCCACAATCAGACCATAGGTGAGATGGGGCAAAATGGGAAAAGCACTGGACCTTGAGTCAAGAGACCCAGCTCGGCCACATATCAAGTGACCCTGGCCGGGCCCCCTCCCCCGACAATGGCTCACTCTGTTACATGAGAAAATGGAACTTCCCTAGATTCACCAGTCAGGCCCCACTCATCTGTGAAGACTGTATGAGTTAGAGAAATCAACTCTTAGAAAAGCCACCCCAAGAAATGGCATGGAATCCATCCACCAAGCCCCTGAAGATGGTCACCCAAGGCTTCCCTGCTGACACAGTGCTAATAAGCTTGGTCGTGACAAACCTGTAGGGAAGTGGAAAAGTGGAACTAGAAAGCCGTGGAGATAGGCTCACTGATAGAATCAAGGGAGGACAACTCAGTTCACCTTTCATCTTTACCTTTTCTGTGTATTGTGAGTTTCCAGTATTGAGCATGCATTATTTATGCTATAGAGAAAAGAAAATGTTATCATTTAAAAGGGTCACAAAAAGGAATGGAAGCTGGAGTAGGAGCAGATAGACAAACTATAAAACAGCAGGTTTGAAAACTCCAAAATAAGTTCCCGAAAGATGTCAAGAAAAAGTTTAACTACCTTCAAGGTACTTTGTTTTAAGAAGGCAAGAAAGTGTGCGTCCACTGGAGAAAGATTTCCATAAGAAATGGCTGTAGATTTTTTAAAGACGGTTTGTAAATGGGGGAGCTTCAATTACCTGGAAAAACATATTTAGAGTTCCCTATAACTTACTAATATCTCCACTTAACCAACGCATCAGATTAACCAGAATTCTCCATTTTCTTGACGGAGGTTCATGGCAGGTTGACCACTAAGGGCTGTTGGCTGCTCTCTGCTTTTCCCACACCCCTCTGTTCCGCTGGCCAACAATCTACCGCCATCCCAGCCCAGCCAACTGCCCCAACATGGTGGCCTCTACCGTCCCTGGGACACCTCATCTTCCAATAAGCCCAGCAAATCTCATGGCACAGTTGTAACTTCCTCCATTCAGGGATAAAGATCCTCAGATTTCAGGTTTGTTTACTCTCATCACTGCCAAGGAAAGGCAAAAAGCAACGAGACATACAGAAGACCGCTATACAGGGCCCACTAGTGCCCAACATACAGTGTATGCTCCAAAGCTGCTTTTTACAACTATTATTATGAACAAATAGGCCATACAGAGATGTGTGTAAGTAAGAATCCTACAGAGAGACCTTCAAAATACAAGTCTGAGAGGACAATGTCAGAGGGACAAAGTGAGATGGGGCTTGGGAGAAAAGGAACAGCTGCAGCCTCTTTTGAAAGAGGACATTTCGGGTCACCCCAGTAAAAGAAGTCCCTCCAAATGTACTTCTGTAGCCCCCAGGGAATCAATTTTGCAGGATGGAATTATTTCTCTGAAATAAACAGACACACAAAGGTCGCTACAACTGGGGCCTAAAAAGAAAACAAGCCGGCTGCCGATTTACGGGCAGCCGCTGATGCAACAGAGCAAAAGGTCCCGGCTCACGTCCAGCGGGATGCTCTGGACGCACCAGCCCTCCCTGTAGGAAGCACGCTGGGGACAAGGTAGGGGAGGGGCCTCACCTTCCTGTGGGCAAGGTGCCAGGTTGACCAGGCCTGGATGGGGACACATTCAGGAGTGCAGCCGATTGGGCCTCTGCAGTCGCATGCTGCACTGTGGTTTCAGCTCCAGCCGTGTGCACCTAGGGGCCTACTTCAAAATGGTGCTGCCCAGACCCCATCCCCAGGGAGCTTCCAAAAGGTCCCTAGGTTATTCTAATGCTCATCCGGGACTGAGAACCAGCGGTGTCGTGGGAAGAACCCACAGTGGATCATACAGACCTGAGTTTTTAACTCCCAGGCAACCTTGATTACTTGAGCAGATCAGTTACCCTTTCTGAGCCTCAACTTCTTTAACTGCAAAGTGGGAATAATGGTCACTTCACGTCACAGTGTTGCTGACACAAGATGATGCAGATAAGTGGCCTCAGTGAGGGTGTCCTGCACACACTCAGCAGTTATTCTAGAAATGTTCCCTCCTCTCCTCTCACTCCCCTTGTTTTAAGGTTCTCCCAAGTGAGTCCCGAGTTCTGGGCATCTCCCAACTCTACAGGGTTTCCTGCCTTGCTAAGTGGGGGAAAAAAGGCTGGGGAGGGAGACACAACTTTCTTTACGTTGAACCAACCCACCACACATACAAAATACACACACTCAGAACCCCTACTGGGTGAAACAGGCATGTTCTACAGCAAAACTATATAAAAAATGGAGAGTCACAAGCAGCAAAATGAGGAAACACCCAGCTTTTAAGATTTGCTTTGCTTTTCCCATCTAAAGGAAGACCTCTGTGGGGTGCGACTCTAGCTCAGGAGGTCCCTGCCTGTGCCTCTGCCCACCTCCCATTAGCTGCAAGCCTCTTACCTGTGGCAGCACAGCACAGAGCTGGCACCTAGCAGGCCCAAGGAAAGGTCTGGCAAATGAATGAATTATGCTCCTTGAGGCCAGGGAGGGGCATCTGCAGAGCAACAGAGCTCATAATGTCCACCCGTGTTAATCCCCTAAACAGGCATGTCATAAATATCCCTGATTTTTGATTCTGAGCAACTGGCAGAAAACGATATAGAGGCACATCCAGCATGAGGGGTGGGGAGGCAGTGCAGGTGGGGGGCAGCAGCTCAAAGTCCAGTGACTGTAAGCAGCGGCACTGCAGCATTTCAGGGTTTGAGTTCCACTTATGAGTAGTGCAAATATGGGCAAGTGGCTTAATTTTCTGTGCCTCAGTTTATCCGCTGTAAAACAGGGACAATGCTGTGCATTAAATTTAATGTGCTCTTAAAGTTGCCACGAGGATAAATTAGGTCTGGGATTCAATGTGCTTAGACTACCACCTGGCACAATTCCTGCTATGTCATTGTTTGTAATATTATCACTCCATGGGAAACTAACAGGCAAAGAGACCTCAAACTACAGCTCCATTACAAAGGCCTGGGGTCTTAGGGCCCTCTAGTTATCACAAGAGAAGGTGTGGTCTGAATCAAGTGGGGTGGTGTATCCTCAGATGAACACAACTAGCTTCCCAGGGCTGTGTTTCCCAAGTATGGACCACGGACCAACCCCCGACACATTCCCTTACGTCGCTTGGTTAAAATGCAAAAGATTCCCAGGTCTCCCTAAGTCCCACCCCAGCCCTGCTGGATCAGGGTCTCAGGGGTGGGTGCCAAGGATGGTGCATTTTAACAGGCACACCCAGGAGATTCACACATCCCCGCAAAGCTAAGCGCCATTAGATCGGATAAGCTCATGTCCATTTGCTCATTATCATACCTGAGAGCCTCGCACCACGCCTGACACATACTAAGTGCTCAACAAATACCAGATGAATCCATTCAAGAGTCCCAGCTCTATAAATATTCAGTCCTTTTTTTTGAAGGCCTGCTATGTGTCAGGAGCATGCAAAGCCATGCTGGATCATTCATTCATTCTAAAAATCTTCACGGTGCTTACTATATACCAGGCACTGTTTTAGACACTGGAGATGCAGACACGATGATGAATGAGGCTGCTCAGAGATCATTACAGATGGTGACAATCGCTATGTACGCAGCTAGTAAAGCAAGGACAGGGGTGGAGCATGTCACTGCCGTCATTAAACTCAGTGAGAGCAGCGCCTTCCTTCAGAACTTTCTATGATGATGGAATGATCTTTTCCGCACTGCCCGATGGTGGCCACTAGCCCGGTACGGCCGTCGAGCACTTAACATGTGGCTAGTATGACCAAGGAACTTAAGTTTTTAATTTTAGGGACTGAAGCTTTTATTTTTATTTCATTGTAATTAATTATAACTTTAATAGCCACGTGTGTCCCTATGAGATAGTGCAGGTCAAGAGGCAGAAAGAGATAAGTAAACTAGAAATTACAACACAAGGCAATCGGTGCTACAGAGGGGAGGCGGGGTAGAGCACGCTGTGTTATCAAATGCCTCTCACCCAATTACCAGATGCCCTAACGTTCTCTGGCTCTGGGAACTGAAAGAACGAGATCAGGTACGAGGCGCTGTACTGGGGATGGAATTTTTATAGGCCATGATCAGCTGGAAGCGGTATGCAGCCCAGCCAAGGCCCGGAGACTGCAGTTCAAGAACACACCACCGTCCACAAAGCCGGCCCACAGCTGCCAGCATCATTCTGCTGATGGTCACTTTGTCCTTGGCTAGAACGTCCCACTGGGCCCTGCACGGATTTTATGAGATTTTTTCGCTTCAAGCCTAAGTACGAAGACAAGCCTCCTAAATTCCACCGGAAAATTGGTGGCTAATCCAAACATTTCATAAAATTAGAACTCATTGTGGGGCTGAAAGGAATTCAGGCTGTGCCTGCCGCCACCAGAGAAATGCAAAATATTTGTTATAATTTTTTCCTTCTTGAGCTGTTTTAAGCAGCAAGTGCTTTTTCAGCTTGAAGTTAAAGGGGAGAGTGGGAGGTGGGGGAAGGAAGGGGAGAGTTTTTGTTTTTGTTTTGTTTTCTCTGTGGTTTCCAAAATGCATCACCAGATGAAAAACTGAAGAATCCTGCCTGACTCCCTAATCCCTCAGCTAGCAGACAGAGATAATAAACTTTCCCAGTCTCAGCTGTATCTTGCCTTCATAAAGATGGTGTTTTTCCTGGAAAATGGTACTTTTGCTTCTTAATTTTCTTCTTGGGCTTTAGCCCCACAATAGTTTATATCCTGAGATTTCATCAGCAAGAGAGATACTGCAATCACTCGTTCAGGCGTGCATGCGTGCAGGGCATGAGTATTTGTCTGCTGGGCCCCGTGCTCAGCACTTGGAACACACCAATAAACAGAACTGATGAGACTCCGTGCCCAAGTAGAGCCTGCCTTCTTTCTAGTGAAGGAAGACAAACATGGGAGGAGTCAGTGACTGCCACTTTGAAGCAACCTTGGGACAATCCCCGAAGATTCACCAAGTGCAGAATCTGGAAGGGGCTGGAATGTGAGCTCCAAATCAGTCCCAGAACTCTCATTTTACAGATAAATTAGTTGAAGCCATAGCAGGGACATACCTCGCCCAAGGTCACACAGATCAAGTTGTGGCAACGATGGGATTGGCCCCCAGGTCTCCTGACAACATACCCAGACCCCTGACACTCCGCAGCCATTCCACAAACATGTACTGCCTCCTTGTTGGGCACCAGGTGCAGAACAAGGCACCGGGATGACAGAAAAGACACGGAATAATTGGGATCATGAAATAAAGTTCCTCCAATTGCTATTTTCTCAAGACTGGAGATGACGTCTCCGAGCAGTAAGTCTGGGTTCAGTGGGAGCCCACCACCCAGCGTATGGGTGAAGAACCAAAGAGGAAGCTGCAGAAGCTTCCAAGGATCTGCACCTGTGAGAGGCAGGGAGCCCAGTGGTTATGACCTTGACCCTGAAGTCAGACAGCCCAGCCCTAGATCCCAGCTCAGTGACTTTGGGCAAGTCCTCTGACCTCTCTAAGCCTCTCCTTCCTTGTCTGCAAAATGAAGGCACTAATAATACAGGCTGAAAGGAGAGAAAGCATGTAAAGTAGTTAGGACACACTCGTCACTCAGTAAATGCTTCCTGCTATCGTGACCGTTAGGGAAAGCATCCTCCTCCAGCTCTGGTCCTTCCTACACATTCAAGGAGGTGGATACAAGTCAGTGGAGATTTCCACTCCATTCTCTCCTCTCTAGGATTTCTGCCACCAGCTGCCTGCACACCCACTCACACTGGTTCCCTCCCCGAGCATTCCATTTGATTCTGCCTGGGAAACAGACACCAATTAACCATGAGGAAGATGCAAAGTGGGGTTCTCCCTGGAGCCAGGGCATCACTGCCCTGCCTTCCCATCTAAACACTTTCACGTGCTGGGCTCTGAGCTCTCCAGGTCAACCCAAAAATCAGCCTCTTACCTCCCACAGCTTCTGCTAGATGGAGAAAGAGTTCATTTTCAAATTTACCAAGCGCTATACAAGGCAGAAATGTTGTATCAAGGACCACTAAGAGCTTCTCAAAGTTTGCTGGAATCTCTTTTAATTGATACTGAGAACGTCAAGGCTGCATAATGAATGTACTTGATGTAAAGGAATGAAATTATAACAGAGTAAAACAGAAAAAAAAAATACAATGGGGAATCAGACTCCTTAAATGGATCAGCAAGGAGGGGTTAAGTGTGGACCACAAAGACTGAGGATCTAGAAATGACAAGGGGTAGATGAATGTTCTAGAACCAGAAGGTGGTTGAGCTCCTTTGGGGGAAAGGCCATATCCTGTACCCTGTTGTCCCCTGCTGCCTACACAGTGCCCAATACAGAGGAGAAGCCCAACAGATATCTGAATAAATATGCTTAAACAGGCTCCCTGGGAGAGGCAGAAGGAACATCGACCATCAGAAAAAAACGTTATCTCTACTTCTTCTTGGAAGCCATCTAGGGTCGTAGCCAAGAGCTCAGACAGACATGAGGTTCATTCCTGCCACCACCATCAGGTAACAGAGAGTGTGTCCTGGGGCCTCAGTCCCTCTGCAGTAAAGTGGGGGTTGTGACAGCATCTCTCTTCTAGGGGGAGTGGGGTCTAAGAATGACAAGGCATTCAGTGAGATGATGCAGGTAACACACCTACCCCAAGGCCTGGCCATTACAAAGTGCTCCATGGAAGTGAATTGATGGAGTGATTTCATCTTGAACGATGAAAGAGTAGTAAATCTATTAGTCAATTCTTCCCTTTAGATGAGGTTGCCAAAAACATGCCTTCCCCCAGGAGAGAGCCCCCTCTTTAGACTCTTCCTCATCCCCGGAGGCTTGCCTCCACCCACCCATCCCCAGGACGAAGGAGCTCCCTGGGTGCGGAATCCCCCCATCACTGCTAAAGCCACCGGGAGACCCAAATGCACAGCGAAGAGGAGAGGCAGCCACAGGTCTCCAGCCTCACCTGGACAAAAAGCAAAGCCCCCTAGACTCTAAGTACCTAAGAGATGAATGAAGATCCCTCCAAATTGCCCAGCAGAATATGAGTTTGCCTCCCTCTGAATCCCAAATAATCACAGCTAACATTTGTTGAGAACTGGCTACGTGTCAGGCACTGTTCTTGGCACCGTCCCTGACAACCTAGGAGGCAGGTTCTATTATCGCCCTGTTTTACAGATGAGAAAACTGATAGGTTCTTTGAAAGTGAGAATCTTCTGTCTCACACACAGCCTAGTTCAGAGCCCACCTCACTGACGTGCTTAAAAAGCAGGGCCTGCCTTGAGCTGAACAGGAGTTCAGACTCTCCTTACACTGCACCAAACAATCTGAAAAGGGTTTGGGAGTTAAAGATACTTCCACTTTCCCCAACAAAGAAACCTTTTGCCAAAAACCAGGCAACAGGAAACGAAGCCTACATTTCACCAATTTCATTCAGCAAATCCCAGGGTCCTCTTCCTGTGAGCTGGCAGGGACCTTGGAGAGCATTTTGTCTCAGCCCCTTGATTTACAGGTGAAGAAAGGAGATTCAACACCAGGTACCTACTCTGTGTGGTGCCCTGTGCCCAGGCCGCCCGAGGTACAAAGACGGCTGAGTCCCAGGCCTGCCTCTCCCAAGAGGGCTCCTTCCAAGACTAACACTCACTGTGGGCCACACACTTTCCTAAGAACTCCATGTACACCCCACTCATTTATCCTCCCAACCAGTTCCATTTCACAGATGAAGAAACTGAGTTGAGCTGCCTGTCTCAAAGGTACCCAGGAGTTTGGGAGGGGGGCTCTCCAACGCAGGCACCTGGCTCCAGAGGCAGGCTCCAAACCACCTCATGCTCCCTGTTGGATTCCTAGACTGGAGCATCCACTTCCCTTCTACCCTCCTGTAGAAGACAGAGATATGAGATCCTTTGGCAGTTGGGGCAAATCGTACACGGACTGAGCCCAACTTGCAGTGACATGACAACAGCCAGCAAGGACCCCTTCTAACCTGCACCCGTAAGCTGCCTTTGTGGCTGTTGAGCCACGTGAAAGACAAGGAGCTTGACACCACTGGGAGGGGATGGGGCCGTTAGGAATCACCAAGACAAAGAATCGGCTCTTTTTTTTTTCAATTGAGATATAGTCAGTTTACAATGTTGTGTCAATTTCCTGTGTACAGCACAATGCTTCAGTCATACATGAATATACATATATTCGTTTTCATATTCTCAGCTCCTTTTTCAAACTGGGAAATCGTTCTTGGGCCACACAGATGCAAGTTGTGCCCTAAGCCACCTGGACACCGCCCTTTCCCTCCCCTTCCAGGGAAGGAGGGAGCCTACCACAGCGGCCTCTTAGCACATTCCCACTGGAAACCTCAAGCTGCCTCTAAATACCTCTAATGAAAGTAAACGAAGTGGAATTCTTTTCTCATGTTTAAAAGGCAAATCACGATGGTGTTTTTTCCAGACATACATTAACTGTACTCCAGTTGGTTTACAATTCTTTAAGTACCTGATTTACGACCCAGGGTGAAAATGTTTTGAAAATCTTGCAAATGCATTTTGCATCTAAAGCTTGCCGACTCTGCAGAGCTGGTCACCAGGGATTCTCAGATGAGGGGCTGGAGTCTCCGGAAGTGTGGGAGTGACCTAAGGAGGCTACAGAGCTCCAAAGAACTGTGGGGAGCAGCCACCGAGGGTGGGAATCCGCTTCCCTCCTCCTCCCTCCAGCCTCAGGGCAGAGCCGCAATGGAGAGGCACCTGGCGATGCTGAGCTCTGCACAGCTGTCCATGCAGTGAGGAGAAGGGTGACCCGGAAAAGGAGGAGGAGAGGGGCCCAAGGGGCCTTCCCTGCTGCCTCCCACCTCCACAGAACTCTCCCCTCCCAGGACTGCTGCTGCACCCCTCTTCATGCAGCTGCTCATTCATTCATTTTTTCATTCTTACTGAACACCTACTATATTCCTGGTACCAGGCTACAGGCCAGGATGCAGTAGTGAGTAAGATAGGGGCCCTGTCTCGCTTCTATTCAGGGAGGAAGGGGATGCAGACAAATCATCAAACCCACATGGTTCACATGCTCTGAAGGAAATGACACAGGGCCAAGAGGGGGGAATAAGGAAGTGGGAGTTTGGACACCTAGGCAGGACTTGAAAGATGTAGCAAATCCAGAATTCGGTCCCCATGCAACCCACGGGAGGGCTTGAAGCAGGGACAAGACGACCACCAGCTCCTTGATGCTAGTACCTCTCACCAAAATAGTAATCCTAGCTCTCGTTTTCAAGGGCCTACTCTGCACAGGCTCTGCATTGGAAGCTGCCAAATCCTACTTCTCTTGGCAGTCCCACTGGGTAGGCTATCGGCAGCCACACTTTCTAGATGAGAAAACAGAAGCTCGGAAAAAACGTGCCGCTTCCCCAGGATCATCCAGCTGCCGAATTGCAGGGAGGACCTGGAACCCAAGTCTGGCTGATTCCACGCTGTGACTCCTTCCTCCGCTCCTCATTCACACACTCCCTTCCACGTTCTCAGATTACTCCAGGTGTGTTCACTGCATGGCCCCACTAACTTCTCTGTACCTCGATGGCAGACTTGTCCTCACCCGCTCTGAAATGTCCCACTGTCCTGGGCACTTGAGGAAGCCCTCATTATATACACCTGCTTTATTGCGAGATTGAAAGGAAACAGGTGCCAACCCCAGTAGAGGCTGCGTCTTTATCCTGGGAATCTTCAGCCACAGCGTGGTGACGAGTGGTAGCGATGGAGAACAGTGAGAGCCGCCATCAGGGCTGCGGAATGGGCGCCCAGGGCACCCAGCCCACACGTTCCCACCCCCTGGAGCCGCCAGCCCGGGGGGGCTTCTGTGGGGCCAGGAGACCAACCTTTTAAATTCATCCACCTAGAGAGGGGCCTTTTCCTAATAGGCACAAATGTGCCTAGACCAGCCATGGCTCTCGCTGCGTGTACTGTGCTGTGCACCTACTATATGCCAGGCTTAGGGCTAAAGGCTTACCTACATCATGTCACCTTACTGAATCCTCTCACCCATAAAGAACTCCATGAGGCCCCAGTAAGAATTCTATGAGGCCCCGGTGAGAACCCAGAGATTTAGAAGAAATGAGACCACACGGCTGTCAAGGGGTGGGATGGATCGGGGAGCCCAGCAGTCTGGTCCCAGGGCGCAGTCTTGACCGTGGCACACTGGACAAGGCTTTCCACTCCTTACAGAACACGGGAGCTCTGAAGCTGGAATCTGGGGGGCCTGATAGACACAGGTTTCTGCCTCCATCTCCACTTCCCAACCTCTCCCCAAGCCTCAGTTGGTTTCCATAGCTTTATGGAGACAGAACTCACATATCATACAATTCACACATTCAAAAATGCATAACCCAGGGGTTTCTAGCGTATTCACAGAGTTGTGCAACCATCATTACAATCAATTTTAGAACACTTTCATCACCCCAGGAAGAAACCCCGGCCCCATAAGCAGCCTCTCCTCATTTACTTCCAACCCACTCCGGCCCTAGGCAACCACTCATTTATTTCCTGTCTCTATGGATTTGCCTACGTGGGGATATTTCAGAGAAATGAAATCATCCAACATCTGATCTGTGACTGGCTTCTTTCACTCAGCATATTGCTTTCAAGGTTCACCCCTATTGCAGCACGTAGCAGTACTTCATTTCTTTTTATTCCTGAGTAATATTCCATAAATAAAATTATGGAATTGATCATAAATGTTATCCTCTAAAAGGAATGAACACACCACACTCTGTCTGTCCACCCATCAGTTGATAGACATTTGGCTTGCTTCTACTTTGGGGCTCTTAGGAACAATTCTGCTACAAACATTTGTGTGCAAGTTTCTGTGTGGACATGCGTTTGCATTCCTCCTGGGTAGACCTAGGCGGAGACTTGCCCAGCCCCAGTTTAACATGCAGTTAAAAGTTTACCGAAGAGCCTCGCCGTGAAATCAACATCTGGCCACTCCTGGGCTGTTTCCAGAGAATTTTATCGATACAGCCAGACTCGACTCACGGGTGGGTCATCTGGCCTACCTCCCCCTATGCCGGGGCCTGGGATCTTCTCATTCCTGGGCTGTATAGTGTTGTCTGGGCCAGCGGGATGATAAATGCATTCTGCTTTAAAGCAGATACTTCACAAATCATAACTTACAGATGCTCCAGGACTTTCATGTGGGAAAGACAAATGAGACTTAGGCTGTCTGACTCCAGAGCCACTGAGGACAGGAAGCCATGGCCAGGAAGTCTCTCTCCCCCTAAGGAGTGCAGGAGTAAATGGAACAGAAAGGGAATTCGTGCAGGGAAAGGTCTGCCTGTCTTTGCAGACTCAGCTACGTAACCCGCCATACATTTCCAGCCATTGTCTTTTCTTGTCCACAAGTCTCAAAGCTCCTTGAGGTCAGGGATGGTGACCCACAACCTCTATGCCTCCTAAATAGTCCCTCGCTCAAGGTATTCCTTTCCATTCCATCCCACAGGCCTTTGCTCAGGAACTACTATGTGCCTGGCACTCTGCTAGGCACCGAAAGTAGGTCCAAGACAGTTAGACGGGGCGTCCCAGTGGACAAGATACCTCAATTCATTCCTTATGTCCTGCAGCTTCGCAGGAGGAAGTGAGACCACGTCCTGGAGTGGGGTGGGTGCATATCTGTCTGCAGACAGAAAAGTAAACCTGCTCACCTCTCGAGGCCCCCCCAGGGATTCCAGAATCTGAGGCTGCTTAAGGAACAAAGAACTAAGTGTGTGTCCAGGTGGAGAGTTCCCTGACCTGCTTCATTAAAACATGCTCCTGGCCGAGGAGCAGACATCTCTCTCCCCCAACTCTGTTCGATCCTTTTCTTCTCATACCACAACTCTTGCGAAAACCTCCCAGCAGGCCTCCCCGCTCCAAGCCAGCACCCCAGACTGATGGGCTCAGAGCCTCACTATAATCAGAACCCAGCTCAGCCCACCCAGAGGACGGGAGACGGTCAAGGTCTCTGCATTCACACTGCCCGGGTCCAAACCCTGGCTCTGCTGCTGCCTGTGACCTTGGCAGGCTAGTGAACCTCTCTGTGACTCAGTCTCTTCATCCAGAAAATGATATGATTACAGGTTTGTTACGAGAATTAAATTAGTTTAATGTACCTGGCATGTTATAAGCACTCAAGAAAATTAGCTGCTATTATTATTATTATCGCTATTAAATATTATTATTATTGCCCTTATCCCATCTGACCAACCTTGCCTCCCACTGCATCCCGGCATAAGCCCTGCATCCAAGCAATCTGGCCCGCTCACCCTGGACTCTGCCCTCTTCCTGAAAGGCTCCATGTTTCAGTCTCGGGAAACCCAAATCAGGGGCCATCTTCAACAGCCCTTGCCCTCCCTAATCCCGCAGTATGCCACGTCCCCTTCTCTAGCCCCTTCCTGAATGACGCAAAAGCCCCAGGAGAAGAATCACCCATAGCTAGTCTTCTGGCACACAAGCGAAATTCCACGCCCAAATCCCAAGGTCACCCGCTGTGCATCGTAAAGAAAGTTCTCCCTTTCTCTAGCGGCGATGGGTCTCAAGCTAGGTAAGACTTGTTTGACACTGTCTAGCTGTTTGACCCTGGGCAAGTTACTTAACCTCCCCAAGCGTTGTTTTCCCCATCTGTTAAATGGTTCCAATGAGAGTGCACACCTCTCAGGGTTGTAGTGAGGATTAAGTGGGAGAAAATGTGTCTGTCAAGCACTTAACACAGCGTGACACACCCCAAACTCTCAAAAATATCAGCTGGTAGTAATAATAGCAGCGGCGGCCATACAGGGAGAGGTGCTCCTGTCCAGGACTGAGCTCAGTTTAATGAACTGAGCTTCAATGAGCTACGTTCCAACTTGAAAATCTCCAAAAATAATCAGTTTCTGGGTAAAAGAGGTACCCCTGGCCTAGCGACTGCTCCCCAGGTCTCTTCCACCAGACTATAAGTTCCTCGAGTCTTATTCATGTGTATGTACCAGAATTTAACATGGTGAGAAGCAGATGGTAATAAATGTTTGCTGACTTGAGTAGAATTAGTTCAATATTTGTAAGTACACTTTGTCTTTGCTACTAGATTACAAACTCCTTAAGAGTGAGGATCATGTCCTACGCTAGTACAGATTTATTAAATGATTGATGGAAAAATACCAAACCAAGAATCAGGTGTCTTAGACCCAACTCAGTCACTTACCAGCTGTGCAACCTCAAAAAAGTCACTCAACACTTCTGTGCCTCATTTTTCCCACTTCAAGGATAAGGAGTTTGGACCGCATGTCTGCCGAGGTCCCTTACTCCCTGAAACCAAGTGTGGGCCCTAGCTGCAACGTGGACCTCACCTCAGCCACCGTGCAGATGACAGCCATGCACCCCTGGCTTGGCAGTTCACTATTTTGCCCCCTGATCCGTAGTTTTTCAGCACCAGGCTATGAATAACTTTGAGCCAGTGTTTAAAATACCCATTTTTGGTCAAATAGGTTCCACTGCTGCGTGAGGATGCCCCATCACCCACCCAGAAACACCGTGACAAATTGGGGGCCCATTGTGCCCACAAGCCCTGCCACTCCCATGACGGACCCCTCCCAGAGACCTGCTTCCTGCTCATGCCAAACCGTGCACTGTTCACCAGAGATAACCCGGTGCAGAGGGAATGCTGAACTTAGCCCTTGATGGGGCGGTGATCGCATCACACCTTTCCCCAAAACATTGTTTGCTTTTGCTCTTGGTTTTTTGGCAATGCTGGGTGCAGCCTGAGGGTCCAGGGAGTTTGGCTCAAAGATAACACCATGTTATCACACAGAGGCTTGCTCCACTGCCCTGCCCAACACCGTATTAAAGCAAAAGTTGTGCAATAAACAAAGCCCAAATTCAAGGCTTTAGAAATGTTCTCAGCTCCTAGCAGAATCTGGCTGGCTCTCTGGGCTTCCTAGGGGTGCACTTCCCCAATTAACCTGCAAAGTTGATTATGTCCCCACCTCTCTTGGATGGACACAGGGTTAATTGTCCAATGCATCATGTCTAATGGTCTTAAAATCTATATGAAAGTCCAAGTGAGAGAAAAAACATCTGCTGAAAGAGGGAAAAAAATTTGCTAATTTCCCCCTTTGAGGCTTTCCATAGGTTATTTTATTCAATTCTCACAAGTCCATGAAGTTGGTACCATTTTACAGATGAGGAAGCAGAAGTTTCTGAAAGTTACAGCTTGCCCAAAGTCACAAAGCTAGTAAGAGATTGGTCAGGACTTGGATGTAAGCCAAGACTCTTAGCCCTCCTGCAAGACTGCCTCATTGTGGGGTTTGTTAATCTCTGGAAGAAGCCAGAGATTGGAGATCGGAGTCCTTTCTCGTGGACATGCTTAAGCAGAGGCAGCAAGACCACATTTAGGATTCAGAGAGGAGGATGCCTGGATCAGGCAGAGGCTGGACCAGCTGACTCTGTGTTCCTGATTCTACAACTCTCTTTGGAACTGCCTTTCACAGAGCGATGATGCTGCATGGTGCGTTTTGTTTGATTCACTAGGCCCTTCCAGACGTGCAATTAAAAGCCACAGCACTCTCATTCTTAAACACTTCTCCAACTCAGGAGTGCTGATTTCACAGCATCTCATGCAGCCTGATGCCCAGCACCCGACTTCAGCCACCGGTACTGGCAAAGCAGCTATAAAAGGCACTCTCCCCTCGGGAAGTGCTCTAAAAGGCGTGGGTACAAATGAAAATAAAACATCTCTTCACAATCCTACCCAAAGATCTAAAAGGCAGAATTGAGACAGCATGCTCTGAATTCTCCTTAACTGCACCTCAAAAGCAGGTTGTGAATGTTTAGTGCATCCTTGGAACCAAAAGAAAACTACGAAAACTTCAAGTTTTTCATACTTTAGATGAAAATTTCTTGCTGCTTTTGACAGCTTCTGAGTCACCACGTACTGTACAGGCAAGAACAACTTGCTGACCAATTTTGGGGGTGTTTGTTTTATTTTCTGTTCAGTCAGGCACAGGGAATTTTCCACCTGACAAATTCTGTTTCTCACTCAAGTTTTAACACCATCTGCGAGCACTGTGCTCAGCAGGAGGAGGACTCAAGACCAAAGAGGCCTTCCCTTCACCCAATCTCAGTTTTCCCATCTGCTTAATGCAAGGTTTTCACCAGATTTTGCTAACATCTTAAGCTTATCTATCAAGTCGATCGCAGTTTGGTGATTGCCTGTTTCTGGATGTGGATATGCTACCAGATTCAAAATCTTTGCATAATTTTTGAGTAAAACAAGGGATGTAGCTGAAATTAATAGCACAATGGGAAACTGCACTAGGTCTGGACAATAACGCAGCCGGACTCAAATCTTGTAGCTGTTACATGAGCCTCTTCCGTTCTCAGGGCGCCCTCTAGTGGCCATTCGACTAAATCCCGACGGAATGTTTCAGAGTCTCTGCAAATAAAGGGAAAGACACCCACAAAAAGAGAAAGGCAGGCTGCTGTCTACTGATGCAATCCCCTTCACTCTATCCTAGTCGGTGGATCAGAGAGATAGACAAATACCTGAAGCCCCAGTGACACTCAGAAAGATGTCACCCATGAGACAAGCTTTCATTCTTTCAGTTAGCGGCAGATCCCAGCCTTCAGGATCTGTATCCTCTTACAGATCCCAGACACACCCTTACCACTCAACCCCTCACAAGCTCACATCCTCAACCTGCAGCTCAAACCGCGTCTGTTTTTCATTATTCCGCTTTCCAACTTCCCAGTGCGATTCTTCAACAGCTATTAAGACAACATGAGCAAGGAGCTAGGCTTAGATTTTGCTTATTCAACATCCAGCCTGGGGAATATCACCTCAGAAGAAAAGCATGAATGAAGCGCACGTTTCTCAGCCTCCTCTCCCACAAACCTGAAAGTATGCTCCTCAAAGGACATCTCTACAACCATCTCCTCCTGAAGCACCTGCCCCAGAGTGCACTCTCAAATGCTTGCTATAGAATTTGATAGGAGACAACTTAAAAATACAATGTATAATGTCTCAAATTTCCAATTAACCCGTAACAGATTTTTTTAAGCTATAGGATAAAGCTGTATCAACCCAAAGGGTGAAGCTTAGGTAAGGGAGTAATCCAGGTATCCAAATACACAGATGCGAAAGAAAAATACCAACACCAACCTACCACTTCATTTTGTTTTTTCCCTGTGGTCATTTGTTAAGTTTATAAGCAACCCTGGGCCCCAAAACATCCCCAAAAGTGCACATAATTAGTTCCTGACTTTGGCCCTGAGTCGATTAAAATCCAACTGACATGCTTCAAATCAAAGAATCATGTTAATTTTGTGCCACACACCACACAAAATCTTTCTGCAACAGTCAGTCACTTTGAACCCAACCTTCTAGCCACAAGCAGTGTGGATTTCAAGATCCTGTTCTGCAGAAAGGAAAATGACAACAAACCAAGTTTGGGACAATGTAGAGACCCCAAAGCACTAAAGGCTCTACTTGGGGCTGTGTAAATGGTCTTAGGAACCTGGCAGGGTTTCTTTTCAGCTGTCACAAAGAGTGGGTCGGCTGAGCCAGACCCCTTAAGCAATGGAGTAGCCCTGCAGCCAGGGCCTGAACTGCAGTTGAGTCTGCAACTCAGTGTCTGTGAGGCTGTCCATGCCCTGGGCATTTCAGTCCTCCCAGAAGCCAACCCAAACTGTCACAACCCTCAGGCATGCAGCAGCCTTTATTTTTGCCCCCTAACCTCTCTTAAAAACAGGCAGGAACCGGCCCTCCCTTGCAGCGACAGTAGCATCAGGGTGATGGGAGGATGCGGCGTTGGGGGTGGGGGGTCTCATTCATCTACAGGACACTGGACTTGGGGGACCAGCTCCCAGCTGAGGATGTGGGTCTGTTTGGAGTTAGAGCAGTAAGGCATTCCAGGACATGAATGCGTGCCCGCGAGGGAGACCCCAACGGTCCCGCCGCTGCAAAGTGTTTGCAAATCATAAACACTACTTTGCTGCTGGGATCAAAACCCCCAAAATATGCGCAGACAGGATGTAACAAGTGTTTCGGGAGAAAGACACGCCTGAGCCACGGGGAGCTGGGGGGAGAATGAGGAATCTGTCCGGGGGTTCCCGGGAACCCCTCTCCAACAAGAGACCCCCTCCGCGTCCCAGACCCCGTGCCCTCGGTCCCCAGCCGCGTCTAGCCTGCGCCACCCGGGTTTTTCCCCAACTCACCACTCGACCCGAAAACCTCTCGGTAGCCCTCTTGACTTTGCCGTAGGTGCCTTTGCCCAGGGTCTCCTGCAACTCGTAGCGGTGCTTCAAGTTGTGCTTGTGGTGATGCCTCTTCACCCCGTGCGGCTTCCTGGGCTCTGGGGCCGCCGCCGAGGGGGCTGCGGTCGCCCCGGCCACCGTCTCCAGGGGAGAGCCCGGCGCCCCCGGCCTCAAGTCGGGGCCGTCCCCGGCAGCGGGCGCAGCAGCCCCCTCCATGTCTGAACGCGGGGCGAGCCGGGCTGGAGAGGGCAAGACCGGGCACAGCGCTCGGGTTCTCGGGGTCCCCGCCGAGGGAAACCGGGGCGCGCTCAAGGTCGCCCCCGCAGCATTGGGGAGGCGGCCCAATCCCGCCCGGGCTGCGGCTGGGTCACTGGCGGCGGCGGGGACGGCACATCTGGCGCCCCCCGCGCGCACAGTCCGCGCACCGCCCACCGGCCGCGGCGAGCTGCGGCGCGTCGGGCGAGGTGGCGGCGGTGGCAGGGGAGGCGGTGGTTTTCGCGGGAGGGAGGGGAGAGGGGTGGCTCCGAGCGCAGGAGGGGGAGTGTTACGTGGGGCGCCGCGCCCCCCTCCAGGGGAGGACGCGCAGACGGGGCGGGGGCGGGGACGGCGCGCTGGCCGGCCCCCGGGGAGGGGGCGAGGGGCGGCGCGACTGGGGCTTCCCCCACCTCCCGGCCGCCTCCTGGGGCCCCTGGGCCACCCCGAGCTGGGAGGGGGATGGGTACGTGTCGCGACTCGTCCTTTGTGCGGCGCAGGGTAGGCCGCAGCGGAGGCCAGAGGGCTTTGTCCTCACTCAGCCGGGACTGGGATCGCGGGGTTCCTAGCCCGGGTGCCCACTCCCCGGGCTCTCCCGCCGCCGCCGCCGCCGCCGCCGCCGCTATCGCGGGCCCTCCACCGCAGCCGCCGCGGTCTCCGCCTCCTGCTCCGGCCGCTCGGCCTCCCTTCCTGCTCGTGCCCGGGCGGCGGCTGCTCGCCGAACCCCGGAGCCGGGCTGACGAGGGCACTCGGAGCCGAGAGCCGCCCGGGGCCGCTCGCGATCCGGCCGGGGGCGCCACGGGCTTGAGCGCCCCTTCATTTTCTTTTGGGTTTCGCCGCGGCCGCCAGGCCGGAGACGGGGGAGAGGCTGGGGGAGGGGAAGCAGGGCGGGTGTTGGGTTACAGGCGGTGAGTCACGGCTCCCCTACCCCCACCGCAGTGCGCACCCCTTCCCGCCCCGCCAGGGCTGGCACCCGCTCCTTGCAGGCCCCCACCCTGAGGGCTGCTCGCCTGGGGCAGTTGCAGGCCCTGGAGAACCCCAAGAGGGACGCATTGACCCCAGCCCGGTGCCCTCCCAGAAGAAAGGCGAGTCGGGAGGAAGGGAGGCCCGGAGGCTGAACCTGGGGCCTGCCGCCCAACTGCCGACACCATCCAGGACTCCAGCCCCGGGAGTCGCTGGGAGAGGAAGAGAGTTGGGGCGCTAGTAGCTGCAGGATGGAGCTGGGCGCCCACCCTGCCCACCGAGGCTGCTTTTGGAGGTGGGCAAACCAGGGACTGTGGGAGGAGCAAGGCCCGGGGCCTGCTGGGCTAGAGGCGACGTGCAAGCCTCTTGGCCTCTAGGGCCTTTGGAGTTTTCCCTTAACTGAAATGACCAAATCCTGGAGATGATGCCAGACACCCTACCCCTACGAGCGAGGGTCAGGCAGGAAGGGCCAACCACTGCGGCGAGGCTGCGCGGGTTCTTCTAAGAAACTGCAAGATAAAATAAGGAAGAAAGCGAGAGAAAAAGAGACTTTAAGGAATTTTTTTTTTTAATAATAGTAGTGCAGTATACCAGACTGGGATGGGAAGAGTGAGGTATGAAGAATGTCTGGTGCGTTCTGCACATCGCCTAGTGGTTCTTTACTTTTTCACCCGTGCGCGGGGTCCACCCTCCTCTACAGCTCTCAGGTTCATCCCTTCTGCATTCCTGCTGTCTTCACTCCTGTCTACCCCTTATCACCTTACCTGGACTCCAGCTACAGCGTGTCCTCCCTGTAAACCCCCTCCCTGCTACCAGAGTAATGGCGTGTAACACCACAGTCGTTATATTCCCCATTTGTATGCCTCTGCCACACTCCTGTGCTTGGCATTCTCTGTCCAGACTTCTCTTCTACTGGTGCTTGACATAAGCGCCTCTGCCCCTTCCTACCTTCCTCAGGAGCACACTGGTTATTGCATTCTACAAACACAAAGGCCATGTTTATTCAATTCCTGTTCTGTCCTCCACACTTGCAGGGCCTCCCTGCCCTCATCAAGCAACTATTCTACTTTTATACAAAATCAGTAGACATTGTGTGTGTAGATTAAAAAGTCAGAGTGAATAACATGCAGGTGGAGCCTGGCTCCCCCAGGGGTTAGGCTGTGTGACCTTGGTCAAATGACTTAACCTCTCAGAACTTCAGTTTCCTCTTCTTACAGTATAGATTAGTGGATCTACTTTACAAGTAAACAAGTTATGTTTGTAGTGGTAATTAAAGCTGTTCGAATATTTTCTGGTTCTTTCCATCCCCAGGGACATGGTAGCAATCCACTACTCCATCCTCTTGAAATTAGATGTGGCCATGTGACTTGCATACACCAGTGGAATGAGAGCAGATGTGATATGCATTGCTTTTGGGCAGAAACTTTTTAGGGCCAATGGGCAAATGCCCATATCTGTCAATCCTGAAAATTCAGTATTGGCAATCATATCTTGACAACCATGAAATACAGAGATAGAGCCTCCTTCATCCAGCCTGGACCTCTGTAAAGATGGCAGAACTGTCCCAGCTAACCTACACTGAAAAAGTCATGTGAGCAAATGTTAAACTTGTGTTAAACCAGGGAGATTTGGGGGTTGTTTGTTACAGCAGCATGACCTAGCTTATTCTGGCTGATAGTGTTGCTCCCAAGTGCCTGGGACTTAATTAGTATTTGTTGAATGAATAGCAGTTACCATATGCTGATCCCATTTTGACAGTAAACCCTGTTTTCAATTGAGGAAACCATATCAGAAAGGTTAAGTAATTTGCCTGAGGTTACACAGGTTGTAAATAGCAGCACCAGGATGTAAACCCTATCTGTCTAGTTCCAGAGTTTGTACTCTTCTTCTTCCACATGTGCTGTGCTACCTTTCCTTAAATGGGAAAGATGGAAACACCCAGTACAATGCCTGGCACACAGTCATGCCCAAGAAAAGGGAGTTCCTCCAGAATGAATTCCTATAGCATTTATAGTTTGAACCATACTTCAGCACAATGTTATCATGCCTTGTGCTCAAGTGTTTTCACATAGATAAAGTGTTTCCTCCAACACGATCCCAGGCTCCTTGATTAAGAGTTTGAATTCTGGAGTCAGACTGCCTGGGTTCAAATCCCTGTTCCACCACTAGTAATTGACCGTTTTGGCCAGTTCTGTTCCCTCTCTGCCCCTCAGTTCTCTCATCTGCAAAATGGTGATGGTAATAACATAGTTGCTCTTGGCGGTGGTAATAATATGTCCCAGGGTGTTGGTGTGAGGATTAAGAGATATAATATATACACTCAATAAACCATGGCTATTAATATTATACTTACTTTTCATCTTCCTTGACTCCTACTAGAATTCAGGCAATTATGAGCAGTTTACTCATACTTCCTGATTAGACCCTGATTTCTGGCTTCATTCTGGATATGGGACCGATGTTGTAACATCTGCAGTTGGGAGCGTGACATCTACACTGTCCCACAACTTATATTTACACAAGGCTCATTACTTGCTCTTTATTACACTTTCTATTTTGAAAGCAATTTAAAAGAAAGAAAGTGTGTTTACTTTCTTGAGAAATCTTTGTTCGGAAAACATAGTAATGCCAGTTAATGTTTACTGCTGTCTACTGTCTGCCAGGACCTTTATATGTATTACTTCTAATCATTGTAAAATTGCAGGATGGGTGCTATGGTCCCCATTTGGCTGTTACCACTGAGTCTCAAAGAGGTTGAGTTGCCTGTGATCAGGCTTTGCTCTGACCCCTGCTCCAAGCTGCCTGACATCTCAGCTCACATAAGTGAATGCCTGTGCTTTGGCTGACACTAGTCTTTCCTTTTTCTAGATGAGGTTTTAGAAAATTACCTAAGGTTGTGACCTTTCTAACTCACGTATGTTGTCTGGTAAACATTTTACAATAAAAAGCAACCCAGCTTAATCTGGCAAAAAAAAATATATTCATGCTTCTCCTTCCCCACGTGAGCTGACAGACAGCTGCTCAGCTGGGCATATATTTCCCAGCCTATTGTGGCCATGTGACTGGTGATCTCTAATAGGATATGAGCAAAAGTGATGTTCATGACTTCTATACCAGGGTGTTTAAAACTGAGTGTGCCTTGCCCATGTTGCCTAGTTGGAAGCAGAGGACACCAAGGCCCCAGAGGATGGGGGAGTCACTAGATTAAAGAACCCTGTGTCCCTGCATCACCTTGAGGAATAAAAGCTACCCTCTGACCAGGACCCTGGACCAGTCCATGAGTGAGAAATAAATTTTTTTTGTGTTAAGCCCCTGAAATTAGAGAGTTTCTTTGTTACAGCAGCTAGTAGTGCTCTAACTAATACATACAGCTTATACTGTCTGTATTTGACATGGAAGAAGCAAGATGGAAGACTGCAGCAGCCATCTGAAGGGCTGGAACCGAAAATGCTACTTTCATGTTCTCTGTCCACTTGCCTATTTAAAGAGAAAGCTCATTATTTGGAGCCAGAGTTTTCCCTTTAATTTTTCCTAGATTACATGTATCAGAGATCAAACAAGAATAGTATTCAGTAGTCACAAAGCAGTAAGAGACAAATGTAGTCAATCAACAATATTTCTTGGGTTTTTTCCCACTACAGACCAGGCATCTGGGGCTGAGAATGCTCTGTGGCAAGACAGGCCTGGTGTCATCTTCCAGTCTGTGGGTAATAAATACAATTTACAGCATTCAGCTGACCTCCAGTCACCAAACTTCTTAGAAGAGTCCAGGCTATTGGAATGTGTAATATATACTTAAAAAGTAAAAATATCTGAGTCCGTTTTTTATCAAAAATCTGAAAAGAATATGAAAAGGAAAATATATATGTACAAATGAATCACTGTGCTATACACCAGAAATTAATACAACATTGTAAATCAACTATACTTCAATAAACATAAATAAATTAAAATTACTCATGGATGTAGCTCAGTGGTAGAGCACATACTTAGCATGCACAGGGTCCTGGGTTCAATCCCCAGTACTGCCATTAAATGAAGAAATAAACCTAATCACCTCCCCCACACCCCCCTAAAAAGAAAAAAAATTACTCATAAATCAAAGCAGAAAGCTGTATTTCTTCCCCTGATAAATGGCTAGAGAAGCAGTAAAAACAGTGGTTAAGAGCATAGACTCCAGAGTCAAAACCAGCTGAATTCAAATCCTGGCTCTACCACTTTCAGGCTGTGTGATCTTTGTGTCTGTTTTGCTTCTCAGTTTCCTCATCTTTAAAATGTGGACACTAATAATATCTAGCTCAAAGGGTTTTTGTTGAGGATTAATTAATTGAGTTAATGCAAAAAAAAAAAAAACACTAAGAATAACACGAGATGGCACAAGATAGCACCCAATTAATGTTGGCTGTTAATATTTTTGCCACCTTCCCATTGGTGTTACATTTTGTGCATAAAAGCATACAAGAGAAGTCCTTTTCATGAGGGCTGACAGAAGACACCAGGAAACACAATTATCAATAGAATCAGTTGATGTTACAAGGATTTAAGCAAAATAACCCAGATTAAGATCCTACTTTGAATTCTTCTCAACTGTTTGGTGATTGAGGGGGCAGAAGTTTCCTGTTGGGAAAAGCATCACTTTGGGTATCCACTGTAGTATGGGGACAACCAAATGGGACAAGAGACAGGGCTCCCAGCCCCCTCTGTACCCAGAGATGGTACTTTGGGCAGGTGCCTTCGCCTCTCTGTGGAATCATGTCATCAGGTGAGATGCTCCTTGGCACTGACAATTTGCAGGCCCTTTGGGGGATTTCAGTTTTATGTTCCCTGCACACTCCCTCTTTTGCTCCCTTCTTCGTGCAGGTGTGAAGTGAATGGCGCAAGCAGACAGTTGGTAGCAGTTCCACTTGCTTTGTTTTCTCTGTCCTAAACTTTATACTGAAAAATAAGATAGCTTCCTCCTGTGGGAATACAACAGTGGGGATTCGTTGGAAGGTTCTGTTATCGAGAAAAGAAACTGAAATGTGATAAATTCCCCATCAACAGGGAGAGCACTGGCAGGACTCCAGAAGCAGAAAACAACACCGTACCACCCTGGAAAGAGTGGCTGCCAGAAAGTCGAGAGAGTACCCATGTCACGTACAGGGATGTCATGTGGGAATAGCTCTGGCTGGCTACAGTGGAAGAGCCTTTGGGTTTCATTGAGGTTAAATGAGTGTTGGAGGGGGTGGTTCTGGGCAGCAGGGGGAAGGGGGAGATATTAAGAGCTCTTCTCTACATTTCGCTCCCTGTATGGCTGAATGTACTCAGTCGTATTAGCTAAGTGCTTACCGATCATGATTCTAGGTACTGGAGATACAGAAGTGAACAAAAACAAAGTTCCTACCCTCATTAGGTTTACAGAGAGACAAATAAAGGTTAGGTAATGGTAAGGGTTCCAGGAAGATTAAGGCAGGCTAAGGAGGTGGAGAATGATGGTAAGGAAAAGACTTTCTGATAAAGTGACATTTAAGCAGTGGCTCCAAGGAAGCGAGAGAATCTACAGTCCTGGAATCTGGGGGACAATATGGATACCTGGGGGACGAGCCTCCAAGGCATAGGGTCTAGTAAGTGCAAAGGCCCCGAGGCAGCAATATTCTTGGCATGTTGATGAAATGATGAGGAGGTCACTGTGAGTGGAATGAAATAGGAGAGTAGTATGAGTTGAGGCCAGAGAGTTAACAGGGGGCCCAACCCTGCAGGACTGTGTAGAGTGATGTGAGAACATTGGGTGGGTTTTATTCTGAGTCAGGCAGGAAATCACTGGCCAATTCTGATTACAGCAGTGAATAATCAGACTTTGGTTTGAAAGTCTCCCTCTAACCACCGTACTGAAAATAGAATTGAGGAAAGAGGGAAGTGATCTGCGGAGGGGAGGGGAGGGGTCTCTGACAAAGGCTGAGGAGAGGCACCTACAAGAATTACAGTCTCAGTGCCATCTTTCCTCCACGTGGTCACCATACTTCATTCCTAAAACATACATCTACCTGACCCTGTATCTCCCTCCTCCAAGATTCTACTGATCTCCTGTGGCCTTTGGAACCAAGTTTAAACTCCTTAGCCTGACACACAGAGCAGCTTGATACGGTAATGAGAATTAGCATCAGCAAGAACTGGATTAGAATCCTGGTCCTACTGATCACCAGCTGTGTGACTTTACCCAAGTGACTTGATCTCTCTGAACTTGGTTTCTTCTCTTTCCTTCTTGCCCTGGATATTACTACCTGCATGTCAGTTCCTTGAGGGCAGGTACTTTGTCTTGTTCCCTCTGTATATTCAGCGCCCAGAATAATACCCAGCACATAGTTGATACTCGACAAGTGTATGTGGGGTCAACGAATGAGCTGATAGAGGGAAAAGCATCTGGCATAGTGGCTGGCACACAGCTGCCCAGCAAATGCATCTTTCTCTTGTTAAGTAAGGCTCTGCTTTCCTTTCTCTGCGTGGTCTAACTCTCTGATTGGTATCCACACCACCTCCTCCCACTAAGGGCTCATCGTGCCAGGGACAGTTCTCATTGTTTCATGTCTCTCCACCTTTGCATGTGCTATGCCCAATACCCAGGACACCCCCTTCCCTGTCCTCCAGATGGCAAACTCCTCCTCCCCTCAGAGACCTAGCTTATGACATCACCCCACCTCTGATCCTGTGCCAGACGGAACCAAAGGCTCAGTTCTCTGTCCTCAGAGCACTCACTTCCTGGGTCTATCATAGCACTTACTTCGTGGCATCACAATTGTTTGATTATGTGCCCAGCTCTGCCCAGTTCCCTGAGAGCTCCAGAATAGTCAGTCTAGAACAACACCATCCAATAGAAATATAATGTGAGCCATGTATATCATTTAAATTTCTCTAGCAGCCACATTAAAAATGAGCTAAAAAATAAGAGAAATTAATGTTAATAACGTATTTTACTTAACCTAGTATATCCAAAATATTATCATTTCAATGTGCAATCAATATGTAATCAATATAAAAACTCATTGCTAAGCAATTTTACATTCTTTTTGTACTAAGTCTTCAAAAAACCTCTTGTGCAATTTACACTTAGAGTAAATCTCAATTCGGAGCTAAGTTTTCAGTGGTTAAACTGAAATGCAACCCTAGCAAAACAATAAAGTTGTATTTGACGAGAAAATATTTTCCACTGCTCCAAGGTTTTCAAATTTAAGTTTCAGTTTATTGCATAATATTAAAATTTTACTTCCCCAGCCACATGTCCCCAGCCGTACAGAGATGGAGCTTAGTCTTCTTTCTAATGGAAGTATAGATCTGGCTTGTAATGGTTGCCATATAAACATTGGACAGATGGACGGGTGGACGGATGGACGGATGGATGGATGGATTTTACTACCTTTACTTCCTCTCTAGTTTACCCTTCTGTTTCTTACTCTGGAAATGCACACTCCAGGAAAGAAAGAATGAACTTAAGGTAAAGATGAATCCATTGAAATCTTCCTTGGACTCCACTTTTTCAATCTGCCCCACTGGGCAAAGTTCAAAGCATTCAAGTTCTACTCTCTCCCCCATGTCCATGCAGCTCAGCAACCTAGCCCCTTTAACTCTTTGCTCAGATGTCACCTTGCCAGTGGGGTCTTTCCTGACCATCCTGTTTAAAATTGCAGCCCACCTTCTCCTCCCCCATCTCACCACCAGTGCTCCTGACCCCCTTTTTTCTTCACTATTGCATTAACTATCGTGTAATAGATAGTCTACTTTGTTGTGTCTGTCTGGACAAGGCAGAGATTCTTATCTGTAATTATTCACTCATGAATCCCCAGTACCTGGTAGAAAATAAGTGCTCAATAATTATTTGTTGGCTGAATGAATATGTGGATAAGTAGTTTGCATTCTAGCTCTTCCATCTGCTAGGTCTCTGACCCCAGTAAGTAATTAGAGATTAAACTTCAGTTCTCTAATCTGTAAAATGGGAACTGTATTAATACTTACCTTACAGAATTGTGTGATATGATCCTACAAGGTTCATCCTTACCTTCTAGGACTAAAGAAGATAATGTCTATTAAGTGTTTAACATAGTACCTACATAGGCTTGTGATAGGCACTCGAAAAAATATTATTAGACTTATTTTATAAGTTGTAACAACCATGTAAAGCAATTACAATTTCCCAAGGAATTCTGTCCCAAACAACAATAACAAAAAAATTAGATCAGGGAAAAGTAGTCTTGAGATCTAGATATCCTACATAATTGCCTATATTTACCTGTCCTGTTTTTATTAGTATTTCTAACTATGGGATACGGGTCCCTCGACCCTGCCCTGGCAAGATCCAGGACAGCTCAGTGTCAGGCCCCTGCATCCTTTATGTTTACTGTCACCAGGGACTTGGGCTTTAAAAGCAGGCACAAGAGGGAGAGCATTCCAGGCGTGTCACCAGCCTGCCTGTGACAACAGAAGCATTTGGCCCACCTGCACTAGAGCAGTCACCCAGGCCTCAGATGGCCCAGCGCCTGGCAGCCGGTCCCCACTGGAGCCAGGCTGCCAAGGCAGCCAGCTGGTGAGGGATGCATTAGCTGCCTTCCCAGATGAGGCATGCGCCCCACATTCTTCTCAAGGGTCTGCTACTCCCACTCCCTGCCCAGGCTCATCCTTTGAAACACTTAATTTACCAGACAGATTTCCAATCTCCCCTTCCCTTCATGATGCTCTGCCTCCACCTGATTCATTCATTCATGCAACAAATGTTACTTGAGCATCCATAAGAGGCAGTCATTGTGCCAGGACTGGGGATACAGAGTAACAGAATAGAGTCCTCTGCCCTCAGGAAGTTTCTAATACCTTCCACTGGTATCTTGCTTTACAGTTTACACAATGCCTTCACACAAAAGGTTTCTTTTCATTCTCATAATGATGTTTTACTTGGGACTAGAGATTTTTATTTTCCCCACCTTTCATTCGCCGTCCTAAGAGATTGAGTACTTTATCTAAGCTCTCACGGCTCACAAACAGGGAGCCAGGACTCAAGCTCAGGTATTCTGGCTACACCGCGGCTAGTATCCAAGCAACGTCACATCGCGCAAACAGCAGTTCTATGAAAGTCACAAAGTCAGCTCACTGAAAGATAAAGGCCATTTGACTGCATGTCTAATGGCTCCAAAAAGAATTGCATGTTATGTATGGGGAGAAGCAAGACTGACTCTCCCCAGCAAGACAGAAGGGGGCATCTGGGAAACTTCCAGAAATTTGGATGAGTTGGGAGCCTCGCCAAGTCTGTCCCTGGCTTCTCCCATGCAAGCATCCCACTCAGGATTCCTGAAACCCCTGAACTCAGAGCCCCAAGTGCCGAAATTACCAGAACGTGGACAAATGCACATGCATTTGGAGGAAACACATGCACAGCTATGAGCCACACCTCTTCTCCCCCAACCCCGAAGCGCCATTTCTCCCTTTAAACCTGAAGTTCTCTGGGAGAAGCTTCCAGGTGGCTTTATGAGAAAAAGCCTTTTCTCACAGCACCACCAAGTGGCTGGTTCTGTGCCCACTAAAATCTCTATGAAACAGGCATAAGAATCTAGTCCCCTTCCGAGCGAGCCAAGGCACAAAATATCTGATGACCGGGACTGAGAGGAAAAAAATGGCAAAAATGGAAGTGGCGTGGAGAAATTCGGGGAAGATCCAAGGACATGGATGTCCTCAGGACCAGGAGGAGCCAGGCAGTCAAAGCTCTTTATCAAGAAGCAGGTTGGCAGAAATCCATGGGAAGGGCTGCAAGTGGCCAACCCTTCCCTTGTTACAGACAGGGAAGCTGAAGCCTAGGGAAGGCCAGACTCTTCCAGCGTGATGTAAGGGTGATGATGCCGTCTGTGCACAGCGCATTACCTGTATGACATCATTTAATCCACTCCAAGTCTCAGAGGCATGACTGCTCCCCAGTTTCACAAACAAAGGTAGAGCAGGGGCCCGAACACTGTGGCCCACCACCTGTTTTTGTGCCTTACACAAGCTAAGACTGGTTTCCATGTTATTAAGTAATTGGGAAAATCAAATAAGAATAATATTTTATGATATCTGCAACTTATATGGAATTCTGATAAATGCCATAAAGACTAATTGAAACACAGCCATGCCCATTTATTTATGTATGTGTGTGGCTGCTTTTGAGCTACAAGAGCAGAACTGAGTAATTTTAACAGAGACCGTATGATCATCAAAGCCTAAAATATTTACTGTCTGGCAGGAAAAATGACCAGCTCCTAAGACAGAGACTCGGAGAACTTGAGGAACCCAGGGAGAAGTGATGTGATGGAAAGAGAATAGAACACAGAGTCAGGGGACCAGGTCTGCCACTAACTGTGTGATCTGTAAAATGGGAGATAACAATACTCTTTATCATAGATACATTGTCAAAATAGAAAAAAAAAAAAAAGGCCCTGGGGGGGGGAAGCAAGTTTGTGAAAGCCACTTGTAAAATACTTCCTATGTGGTCAGTTGCAGGGTCTTGAGGTCCTTTTTTATAATGGGATGGACTGCACGGAGCTTTCAGCCTCCAGATTGGAGTAGAAGGAGCCAGAGAAAGGACAGGACCAGGAACCTGGGTCTGGCTTCAGCTTGGCCTCCTGCTCTTTCGAGAAGAGCAGCCACCTCGATGTTCTTTTAAAAGGGCAGCTGACTGGATTCTCTGCATCTTCATTGTGCTGGAAGGGCATTTGGGCAAATTAATATGTCCCTGGGGTGTTTTCACCCAGCAGTCAGCCCCCCTTCCAGCCTCGCCCTCTGCTTCTCACCAGCCTTCTCCCATAACAGCGGGCTTTCTCTTCAGCGGCAGAGCCAGCCTCTCCCATCAGACATGGTGGGTAATGAGTGGACTCTGGCCCAAGGGACTTGTCCCCACATTGACAAAGAATGGACCGTGGGCAGTCCCCCAGGCCGTTAGGGAAGAGAGACAAGGTCTGCTGTGAGGCAGGAGCCAGTGAGCTGCCTGCTCCACCTACAAGCACCCACAGCAAGATATAGCAATTATCCAGAGAGTTTGGATCTCCTAAAATGTCCCAGCAGCTCTCACCAAATTACTTGGGTCCTGGACCTTTCTGCTGGCTCAGCACTTCACTTAACCGTGTAGCTCCTTAGTAGCCAGCTGCATCTACCTAAAACAAGCCCAGCCAAAGTCAAAGGGAACAAAGCACAGAGGAAGTCCAACATAGCAGAAGCCACGTATATGGAGAGCAAAAGCTCTGCATTTGAGTTAAATCCCAGCTCCCTCTGTTGCTAGCTGTGTGACCTTGGGCAAACTGCTTGATTTCTCTGGGCCTCAGTTTCTGCATCTAGAAAATGGGAACAATACCTAACAAATAAAACTTGGGGAGGATTATATTGAAGTATGTCTTGCATCTGACACATAACAAGGGCTCAATTAAAGGGAGGTATTTTTACGTTTTACTGTTGGAGTAGTAATTTCTCCTCATACATCTTGGTAGCCCCTTGCCCTTCAGATGAGAACTATGAAGAACCACTTGCTAAATGTGAGTGAAGGAACTAACAAGCAAAGAGCAGCATGCTTCATACAGTCTTCCTGAAAACATCCAAGAGAGGTGCTATTGCAATATTTTGTCAGTTTTCACATGAGCAGCGTGAGACCCAAGAGCCCACATCACCCATAGAAATCTGGAGTTTAAGCCAAGGGTTTAAATTTTGGCTTCTGTTTGGGCCTCTGTTTCCTCATCAATTAAACAGCTATAATCATCAAACCTGTCTCACTGGGTTACCAAAGGCAGCCAGTCAGAGGAAGGAATATGAGAACATCACTTTTGCAGCCAGTAAGTGTAAAGGTTCACTCTCCAAGGAAAATACTTAACAAGGCACAGATTGTTTGACTTTAGTCAAAAGGATGAAACTCTAATTATAGAATTTCAAGCACACCCAGATGAGCTTAAGAAACATCAGTGCATGTGAAGAACTTCCCATCACTTTCACAAATGCGTGCCATGTGGCGATGTTGGCGGGGTGAGCTCGTGCTCTAAGGGTGTCTTCCTGGATTTGTAGAGCCCAGCCTTCACCGTGGTTCTGGCCTCCTGTGTGAAACCTACAGACAACAGAGTTGCAGAAACGGTGGACCCCACAAAATACATCCGCGCTGCTTTAGCAGTATCCGGAATAGTCCCCATTAACAAGCACCCTGTCAGAGTTACCTGTTCATCTATTTGTTCTCCCCTCTAGACTGGGCAGGGTCTGGGTCTCCTTTTCACTGTGCATCACTACTGCTATTACTGTGCTTGATGCAGTTGGTGCTAAGTAAATATTGAACTAAGCTGAGCTAAAGCCCAGGTGTGTAACTATAAAGGAATGAGACTATTTTTTAATACATTAAAACACATAAATCCAAAATAAATCGTGTTTATTTCCTGCCTTTGGCTTCCCTACACTCCACCCTACTCCTAGGCTGGACGAGGGGAGTCTGTGTCTTCTTACTGTCTGCAATACTCCATCTAAACTGCTAAGGCCACCTTCACCATGCTGTATTAGGGTGATCTGTTTATGCATCTGTCTTCCCTCTTGGCACTGAGATTCTTGAGGGTGAGGACTGCATCTTATTCTTACTTTTATGTTCTCTGCCTAATAAAATGCTTTTATTTATTTATTCAACATTTCCTGAGCATGACTGATGGCAAGCACTGTACTATGTGCTGTTTCTTTATTTCTCCCATTCACACGATGTCCCAGATGATAGCAAACTTGTAAAGTTAGAATGATAGATTGTGCAAAAAATGGCCTACCATCATTCTCCTCCTTGTATCAGTTTCCCCAATCTTTGAACCTGGGCTCAGTGTGACCAATAAAATGCAGTGGAAGTGACATCCAACCAGTTCCAAGTCTGGACCTCAATGGACCTTTATCTACTTCTACTCTGTCTCTTGAGGCCTTGGACAGTTGCCACAGAACAAGCCTAGACTGGGTCAGCCTGTTGGAGGGTGGGAGGCCACATGGAGCAGAGATAAGCCAACCCACATGAGGCCATCCTAGACCAGCCAGCCACCCAGCCATCTTGCAGCTGACCACAGATGTATGAATCCAGTAGGCATAAGTCATACCTGGTCCAGATCAGAGAAACAGTCAGTCACACACAGTGTAATGAGCTAAATAAATGGCTGTTGTTTTAAGGCACTAAGTTTTAGAGTCATTTATTACACAGCAAAGGCTAACTAATACAATTGGCAACACTGACATGCATAGGATGGTAGTGAAAATTGCAAGAACCATGCACAGACTCTCATAAGAACAGAGTGAGGCAACAACCTCATCAATTAAGTCAAAGACCCCAGTACTGCCTTTTCCTTTTTGTTCTCATGCCAAAGACTGGTCATATGGTCTGCAAGATGAGAAGAGACCACGATGGCTCCAAATACTTTATGAAAATAAGCCAAATAGGCAAACAGGTATTTCATTCCAGTCTCCCAGGGATTTAACCTACTAGCTCTCAAACCCTGAGATAAATCATGCTCTGCCAAGAAATGACTACTGTGTATCCCCAAATTAGAACGTTTCAAAGAAGTGTTCAATGACTACAACAAAGTGCCAGGGAAGCCTCTTATTCTTCTTGAGGGAATGAAGCCAGTCTCTTTGGAAGTGACTTGAATCTTGGTAAGGATATTTGTCTGTTTTTCTGGTTAGTGATTAAGGACTCAGCATTTCTAGAAGGGAATGAGAACCTTGCTGTTGTCTCATCAAGTCTTGACTCCATTGGTGAGAAGGCAGAGCCGATGAGGGCGGGGAGATATACTTGAGTCAAGGCTTCCTCTCTTTCCCCTGAAATCACACTAGCAAGAGGGGGGCCTCCCCCACCTTTGCAAAGACACTTCCTCAAGCCCTCTCATGGCCATCAGGGAGCTCTGAACCCACCCCTCCTTTCCCACCAAGGCTACTATGAGGCCATGAGCACAGTAAAGGCCCTTAAGAGCCCTTCTATGCCCCCAAAATGGCCAGAAGCACCAGCTAGCCCTCTCCCAGGGCCCTTGCCCCCCAAGTAGCCCTTGAGCTCAGGTGTGGTGCCTCCCCCAAATCTCTTGCTCCCCATCTGTGAGAAGAGTCAAAGAGGGACCCAATTCTGAGGACAGCCCGGACTTCCCAGGCAACCTAGGAGTCAGGTCAAGATCTTTGGGCAAGAAGGGCAAATGCCAGGAGGGGCTGCGCCCACAGAGCCCACCAGCCCTCCCTGGAGTCATGCAGTGAGAAAAAGGAGTTTCCTATGACCCAGGTCCTCACTTCCGTATTCTCCCTGCCACCCCACCCCCACCCTACATGTGTCCAGTTCGGTCCCCTCTCTCAGGACCTGCTCTGACATCGGAGGCGCTCTCTGGCAACAACAGCAGGTCAGGTGTGGAAAAGTGTTGCCGCTCCCAGGGGTATTTACATTCCAAATAGAGGCATTGTAGAAAGGCAGCCCCGAAGAGTGCCTTTAATGGCGTGTCAGGCAGCGAGTGTCACCCTGCCCTTGCACTAGACCATAATCAACTTTCTTCTGCATGTCAAAGTAGGGTCAACCAGGGCCTGTCGGGTCACTGCCCATGGCTGCTTCTGAGAAGATCTAGCAACACTCAGAGGGAGGAACCAGCTATTAGATGGGAAATTGGGTCCCAGCAAATGAGTCCACCCTCCACCCCACTCCCCAAGTCTGCTGAACCTTCCAGAAAGCAGCAGTCAACAGCCTCTGTGGGTGGTAAACAGCCCCAGGCTTGAAAGTTTAAAATCCTGTGTTCTGCACCCAGCTGTCTCCTGATTTGCTGTGTGATGTTAGGCAAGACAAATCTCTCTGAGCCTTGTGTCATAACTGGCAATAGGAAGAGGCTGGATTAGATGGCTCCAAGTTCCCCTCCAGCTCCAGTGTGCTGTGATCTCCCTCTCCCTTCCCTCCCTTCCCCTCCCCCTGTCCTTCACACACCCCTGCCCCAAAAGAATACAAATCAAGACAGAGGCAGAGAGGCTTCTGGGAACCGCAGTAAGCCTGCGGCTCACATTTGGTGAGCCCTGGCCAGCTGTCTTAGGGGCTGAAAGAGCTTCTCTTCCCGGGTCACCCAAAGGTCCTGGCTGAGATAAAGGGCCTGCCCCACACTCAGCGTTGCAGCCCATCTCCGGGATTAAGCAGGGCTCCTCTCTGGCTCTCTGGTTTCAAAACAAAACTTTTGAAAGAGAACTACATTCAGTGGAAAATCCCCCAGTAACAAGCCTCCTGGGAGCATTATGGGAACACCATCTGTCAAGCACTGGTTCGCACAACCTGTGACCAAAAACAGACTTTTAGTGTCAATACCAATCAAGATCATCGCACCTTGCATATTTAGACAGCACTACTGACCTTTCAAAGCCCTTCATCTGGGTTCAATTTGGCCTCACGCAACTTTTGAAAGTAGGCAGAGCAAGGGACTTGCAAACAACTCAGTCCTGTGTTACAGCAGAGAAATTGAAGCCCAAAAAACAACAGAGCTGGGAAAAGAGACATTCAGAGCTGGAACTAAGCCCCTAAGCAAAGCTCAGTGAATTTCCCCCACTCTAGTGCATCCCAAATGCCATTTGCAGACAGCTGCCCAGCTGGCAGCATCACAACCATCTGGGCCCCACCACGAAGACCTTAGAGGTCCTGGATGTAACCCCCAAACAAGTATTTTTTTAGTTTCCCTAGTGATGCACAGACTTGGGGGACCACTGCCACAAACACTATGCAGTGTTCACAGAATCTGGGGATCCTGGAAACCCCAGGCTGGAGAGGTCGTCAGAGCTCCTTGAACATAAACACCAGCTCAGTGCAAAACCCCCTGCACCTCAACACATGCTCAGGAGACAGCTTCTGCCGCAGTGAGAGAGGCCACAAACAGCATGGGCTTGAGTGGAGGGGGAGCTTCTTTCTCAGGTCACAGCATACAAAAGAGGGCTGAGAGGGCAGCTCCCTGGGGTCGGGGACACAGGATTCTTCTCTGCTTTGGGTTCTTTAGGGTGTGTGGCAGTTTGGACCTCCCTGGAAAGAGACTCAGAAATGGAGGTAAGCAGGCAGGATGACACTTGTGGAAAAGGGTACACGCTCAGCTGGGCAGAGGGAGGAGTTAGGCTGTGATGCAGTCACGGCCAAGGCCTCAGCCAATGCCTTGTGGTGCCCTGTAGCTGCAACGGCTTTTCGGAGTTGTCCAAACTGAGGTCATGGAGTTGGGCCTTTAGACACACACACACACACACACGCACACGCACACGCACACGCACACACACACACACAGAGACTGGTCATTGGATATGATCTGTGCGTCCCACCCCTCCATCCCTGGAAGGCGTGTGACTTCGGAGCAGAAGACTCTCTTCAGCTGAGGGCAAGTCTCTGCAAGGGCTGATAGCTGAGGGCTGGCAGCTATGAGAATAAGCCCCTCGGTCCTGAAAAGATAATCACAGCACAGCATCCACTATGAGGTGGTTATGTGTTGGAATTGTGCCCCCCTTCCCCCAACTCCACAAATTCATATGTGGAAGTCCTAACCCCCAGTACCTCAGGATGTGACTTTATTTGAAAATAGCGTCATTGCAGATGTAATCTGTTAAGTTTAGATGAGATCATCCTGAAGCAGAGTGGGCCCCTAATCCAGTATAACTGGTGTCCTTATAAAAAGGGGGAATTTGGACCCAGAAATGCACACAGGGAGAACACCACTAAGGCAAAGACTGGGGCGATGCTTCTAAAGCCAAGGAATGCTGAAGACTGCCAGCAAACCATCAGAATCCAGGCTGGAGGCACGGAGCAGATCCTCTCTCATGTCCCCCAGGAGAGACTAACTCTGCTGACACCTTGATTTTGGACTTCTAGCCTCCAGAATAGCAAGGCAGTAAATTTCGGTTTTTCAAGCCACTAAGTTTTTGGTACCTTGTTATGGCAGCCCCAGAAAACTAACATGGAGATGTTGCCTTCATCTACATGGTCCAAAATGGTTTACCGCCATGTCTACATTTCAGCCAGTGAAAAGGATAAAGAGGAAGGGGAAGGCAGGCAGACCTCCTCTGTCATATCCCGTCACATCCCATTGGTCATAACTGGATCATATGGCCACATTTGCTGCAGGGAAAGCTGGGAAATGAAGTCTTTATTCTGGACAGCCAAGTGCCAGGTAAAAACTCTATTAAAAGAAGAATTAGACCACAAATAAAGTGAAGTTAATCCCTTCAAGGAGCTCAAGTGAGCTTAGGGAGCCATACGTAAAAACAAACACTTCTCTTAGACTGCCTTACCAAAAGGTCTCCAAGAAAGGAAAGAACAACGGACAGTGGGAGCACAGGAGCAATTTGGCCTCACTCTGCCTGAAAGCTGGGCAGGCTTCCTGAAGGAGCTGACACAGGAGCTGGGCCCTGAGGGACAGAGAAGACATTCACACAGTGTAGCCAGAAGAGAAGGGGATTGCAGGAAAGATGAAAGCATGCTCAGCGGGCAGTGTACGAGGAACTGTACATCCATTACTTCATTTCATCCTCAAAACAACCCTGCAAAGCAGCCTCTCTTCTCTCCATGTCACAGAGGAGGAATCTGAGAGCCTAAATAGAGAGGTTAAGTAACTTTGACAGGTCTCTTGGCAAAGGTCACACAACTAGTGTGACTAGGAGAGCAGGGACACAAACCTAGGTCTTCCAATTCCAAGCAATGGCTTTATCTGTAACCCAGGATGTGAACTGGGGCCCCAACCCTTGAGCTCTATATAGGACTGCTGTTGGGAGGCACAGACACAGCTAAGAACACTAATCCTGTCCAAATTGTGGGCACATTCCCAGGGATTCATTCATCCATGGTCTCCTGTCTCTGCCTCAGAAGTCCTGGGCCTTTGTGAGTGGTCTTGACCCATCCTGGCATCAAACTGGATTTAAACCCTTCACCTGTTTCCTTCATAAGCAAGTAAAATGTTCAGCTTGGAGAAGCTGGGGGTAAGGGACAAACCACTTCTCCATGACCATCTCTTAGTTTTCCCCAATGTTCTCACCACCTAGCTCTCTTTCAAGTTCCACCACTTTCTTTGAAGTTCTGGTGAGCCAGTAAACCCCTGTTCAAATCTCCCATTGACAGGGCAGGCCCATAATTTAGTGTCTTATTCTTAGCCTTGCAGCTCTCCATTCTGTACACCTGGAGTGAGATGTTTGCAAACTACATTTCCCAGGCCTCTTTGCCAGCTGGCTTCCTGCTCAGTTCCACCAATAGGAGGTGCTGGTGGGAAATCAGAGGGCAGGTGGGAGGAATTGAGAAGTTTCAGGCTCTGGCACTGGGAAGGGTGGAATTGCTGGGGCCTGCTGTGGGGACAGCAGCGGTTAGGTGATCTGGACTCCAGCCACTCTGGCAGAAGCAGCTCTATTTCAGCAGTCCCAGCCCAGACTGAGGTGGCACTTCATAAAGTGACTCATATCTCACCGCAACAACCTCCCCAACAGTGCAGTGGCTCCTGCCAGAGGTGCCAGCAACTCGGGGTGCCCAGCTGTCTTCCCTTCTGTTCTCCCCACTACCTCCTCCTTCTCATTTTTGTTTTTCAAGCCCTTTCTAGATCTTTACAAAAATGCCCTGCATTAAATTCCCTCTATCAGAAATACCTAATTTTATAAAAAAAATTTCCTGACTGAACCTCTTCAAGCTCAACATACATTTTAAGATTTTTTTCCCTTTATCTTTTGGGGAAAAAAATGAAAATATATTTGACGATTTCCCTTTGCCTCCAGTGAGTCACACTAAGATCTGCGTACATGTTTCTCAGAAAGATTTGTATTGTTAAAACAAATGGAACATAAACTACTTGGAACATTCCTATAAGTAATAGTCATCCAATAATGGGGCCATTCTTGTTTAATATTAATTTTAAAAACCTCAGAGAGACCCATTAGAGCTACCTCAGTTGAAGTTTTGGAGTTATGATCTGATGGCATCCCTCCAATAGTATTTTCCCCAGGAGGCTTTATAAAAATGTCATCTCCCTCTTTGAAGCAGATACCCATCTGCAGACAAAACTCTCTAGCTATGCCCCCATCTAAGGTGGGAGATCCCTTCAGACAGACCAAAAAGGAATACATGTCCCAAGCTGAGGACAGACATGGCGTGGTAATAGCTGAATGTTGGTCCATTTAATACTAAAGGGCTGGAAAAGTGTCTTTGAGTGGTTGTTACATCTCCTAGTGTCCAGAAGCTTCTTTGTTGCTTATTTGAAAAGATCAAAAAGTCGTGCCAAGCCTAGAAAAGGGAGCCACCCTTAAGTCTGGTGAATTCCTAATATTCTTAGTATGATATCCAAGGGGTCTCACCCCCATCAGTTTCATCAGTTCTCACAAATTAACAGGTTCTCCTCCCAAAAGGAATTCTTCTCCTGTCAGCCACTAGGACAACAGTTTTCTCCAGGTTTTATTACCATTTTAACTAGGTCACCTCCACTGCCCCAAGCAAAGTTCCATAAAGGGGGCTGTGTCATGAACACCCAGGCCTGTCTAGACTGCCCTGTGGTCAGGGAACAGCTGTCTCACCTGAAGACTCCCCATCATACAAGGGTCTGGAAAAGGCACAATCCTGTTTGATGAGACTGATCTTGCCGATTCTCTTGTACTGAGAGGCATAAAGACACAAGTTGGAACTTCAGTGCAGGCTGGAGGGCAGGGTGCGTTTGGGGGTGAAGGGGTTTGGCTGTCATTTGAATTGGGGCTGGGATTGAACGAAGAGAGAGTTGGAGAACCAACAGATGAAGTTCCAAGACAGGCTCAAAAAGTGCTTTAAAGTGGGACCCAAGAATGACCCTTATGAAAACCAGAGCATTCTAGCCCCCATAAAAGCTGGGGAAGGAAACATAACCTTCCCCTCTTCTCATACATCTTTCAAATAACAGTGATTGAATCACTCATTCCTTCATCCATTCCTTAATATTCAGAGAGGCAACAAATGTCTTACAGGCAATAGTGCCTAGCGGTTACACTTGCCTACTCTGGGTCAGCTAGACCGGAGTCTGATCTCGGCCCTGGCTCTTATCACTAATGTCTTGAGGAAATGGTTTAATCTCTCTAAGCCTCAGTCTCCTCATATTTAAAAAATGGGGGTAATAATGCCTCCTTCAAAGGGTTGCTGTGAAGATGAAATGAAATGAGTGCCAGGCACAGTGGTTTTAAAAAATCTGATCAGATCATGGCAGTAAGCACACTGCCTGTACTTAAGGGATTATTAAATGCTATTGACCGCTTGACCTGTGGGCCCCATGATCTCTCTCCAAAAACGCTGACCCAAGCAAAGCCAACTGGATTTTGTCTTTTTAAAATTTGTAAGTGGTACTCAGAAATTCAGGTCCTTCTCTGTTGGTGTTTGAACTAAGAAGACAGGTAAGAGCTGAGGCAGCTCCTGTACATCCCGTGTCCAGAGAAGCCGAGAATGTCTATGGGAAGAGGGAAAGAAGAAAAGATTCAGCAGAGGGAGAAGCAGAGACTAGAAGCCATTGAGAGGGTAGGGGTGGGGGTTTGGGGAAAATCAAAGGAGGAGTAGGGAGAGAAAGAGAGCACATACTTGGTTTTCATGAGACACTCCAGAATCCTTCCACCGAACATCCCTTTTGCTTAGACTTCTTGGTGAGCCTGATCTAAGACATCTTCTTTCAAGTCTCCCTTAGCTCATCAACTCTTCTCCCATCCCTCTGGTTATAGGCATCCTAGGTCTTCCTTCTACAGGTGAAGACGTGAAGTTTAGAGCACACATCTCGTAAGCATGAGAGTCAGGACTCAACCCTGATCACTCTGTCTCCCTGGGGAATGAGCATGGCTCCAGGAGTCAGGAGACCTTGGGTGGAAGGGTAGTTCAGCCCCTCACCAGCCACAAGACCTAATCCAGCCACTCAGTCTCTGAGCATCCCACCTGCCTGTTCTCTGAAATGGGAATAGCAATGTCTCCTCCTCAGCCCTCCAGGGGTGTGCATGAAATACTCTATGTGAACACACTTTTTAAACTGCAAAGCACTGCAAAATACTAGCCACTTATTTATTCACATATTTTCTGTATCTGTGCCTGTCTTAGGAGATTTTTAACTTGAAGATCCCATGTCTACTTGAATGCCCCCAAAAGCACCTGAAGTCTGCTGGTTCTCGGAAAATGTTAACTCCAAGCTGAGAAATCACAAACGTTTATTTTTCTAAAGCAGAGGATACAGATTTCATAAGGAAAGTAAATATGCTAAGAAATTACTCAATTTCTTCACTCACGTTCCCAGATGTTCTTTGGAAACACCGTGGATGGCATTTGGGGTGATTAACAAAGGAGAAATAATTTATGTGACTGTCTGTGTGTTGTTTCTTAAAGTAGCTATTAAAAACACAAGTGAATAGCATGTGTTTTTCCATTCTCTGGAAAGCAAGAAATACAGAGCTGTTTTTACTCAAATTTTTCCAAAACAAATCACCTTTTGTGATGGAAATTGTTGCCCTAAGGAGAGAAATTTTCAGAAGAATTCTGAGTGAGTAAAAGGAAACAGCACCAAGTGGGAGTTCGATCTCATGAGAACAAGAACCCGGGCCGGTCGGCCTGGATCCGTTTGCAGCCCGTGTCGCTCAGCGGTCATCTGTGTGGGCGCTGAAGGCAGACAGACCTGGGTTCAGATCCAGCTGTGCTTGCTAACAGAGTAGGCTGGAATAGCTCGTCACTTCTGTAAGCCTCAGCTTCCTCTTCTGTAAAATGAGTATGAAATACTTTCCTCACAGTCTTCTGGAAAGATTGAATGAGTCTGTGTATATAAAGTACCCACCCTGTTGTAAACTTTGAGTATGTCATCATTTCTCGGGTTGCACTGGACACGTTTAATCCCATGGAACATATCACACTGCCCCATGCAGCATCTTCTAGTCTAAGAACCCCGCTCTTCCAAGTGATGCCTGCTAGGATAGTCTGGTCCCCAAAACTGACATTTTAGGCCTCTCATCCTGATATCTAACAGAACAAGGATTGGACGTAGAAAAGTAAAATGATTTTTTCTCATTTTTATTTATTGTTGAAAATGACATTGCCCTATAAGCAATACAAAAAGATAACCTACAGAATGGGAGAAAATATTTGCAAATGATGAGACAGACAAGAGCTTGATTTCCAGAGTATACGGACAGCTCAGACAACTTAATAACAAAAAAAACCAAACAACCCAATCCAAAAATGGGCAGAAGACATAAACAAGCAATTCTCCAGTGAAGACATGCAAATGGCCTCATTTCAGCACTTACTTCTGAATCCTTAGAGTAAGGATGGCTTATGCTTTCTAACCCTTATTGTAGAGGTGAGAAACCAAAGTGCTGAGGGGGGTGAGATTTGTCCAGTCACCCAGCTACTAAGAGGTGGAACTGGGATACGGCCCCAGTTGTCTGACTCAGAGATCTATCGTTTTGTCCACTAACTATAGTCAACTGCTTCCAAATTCTAGAGACCTAGACTAAGAAGATAATCTCAAACTTGGAAAAAAATTTATTACATACAAAATTGTTCACCCCAGAACTAGGTACACTATTAGAGAAATGAGCACAACCTAAGTGTCTAATGGATCACATCGTGCCTTACCCAGCCTAAACCCTCAACAAACATCTTTCAAATGAACAAAAGGAAATAGTTAAAGAAATTATGGGGGACCCTTCTTGACAGAGTATTAGATGCCCTTTACTAAGTGCATTTAAGGAGAGTTTGTGATAATAGCTTAAGTGCTTATTATAAGGTTATAGGAAAAATAAGGGTACACAATTATGTGTTCTATGATCCCAATTATGTTCAAACACATTTCATGTAGACAAAAAGAACATGAGAAAATATGATATTACAGCCACTGTACTTGGCTGTTAGTTTTAGACTAGTGAAGATTTAATTTTTTCTTCTTTCCTCATTTTCCAGATGATCAGTTAAAAGTTTAATTGCTTTTATAATAAAGAGGAAACACTTTGTTTAATTTTTTGTTATTTTTAACAGCTTTATTGAAATATAATTGACAAAATTCTATAGATTCAAGGTGCACATCTTGATTTTTTAGGACCTTACTTAATTTTCCCCCCTCAAGATCTATTAAGGCACAACTTACAAATAAAAATTGTATATATTTAGGGCATACCACACTTTATTTTGTTTAAAGAAAACCTGACTTTCAGAATTCCAGTCTCAGACAATGAGGACATGGAAATGGAGCACACTGGGAAAACTGGAAAAGGGGCCCAGCTGAATGGCCAGGCCAAAAGGCAGGCGCTGGTGATGGAGGGGCAGGGGGAGCTGCTCTGGGACAAAGGCTCCAAGGAAAAAGCACAGTGGACAACACAGGCAGCAGCAGCAAGGGAGAAGGCTGTTTTTCTGGGAAATGCGGTACAGAAAGGACCTGAGGTTAAACAGGAATGGGCAGCTGCACTAACCACACAGAGTAAGCAGACAGGTGTGAATTGGGCACCTACCTCATGCTACTGTTCTCTTATCAAGCATTTACTATGTACAGGGCATAATTCACATTACCTCTTAACCCTCACTGACAGGCTGTAAGTTTTATTATTTCCATGAAAAAAAAAATAACTGATTGGAAACCATTTTAGAGGTGGAAAATACCAAAGAGTTGATTGGCACTAGGGATTTCCAGTCCTAACTGTATATCACAAACTCTGGGATACTTTTTTAAAGTATGGTGACATCACTTGACCCGGTCACTCAGCTAGCAAAGTGGCCAGGCTGATTCAAACCTTGTACCACTAAGCCATACGGTCTTCTCAAGGTATGGCACAGCATCCAGAGTTGGGGCAGCACCTCTACTTCTCTAGGTTGATGGAGAAGACCTTGCCTTCCCACAGACCCCCACCCCCAGTGACCCCAGACCCAGCACCCAAGCCTACTCTCACCAGCAGTCCTGAATTTGTATTGTGTATTTATTTACCCCATGCACACACAGTAAACTCATAGTTACGGAATATTAGAGTCAAAAGTCGTCTTAGAGAGGACCTGATTCAGCTCTCTCCTTGACGAATGAGGAAATTGACACCCAGAGAAGTAAAAGGACTTTCCCAGGGTCACACAGCTACATGGTGCCTCTAGTCCTAACTCTGACTTAGCTCTGCTAGAGCTAGAACCCAAATGCTTTGGCTTCCTGTCCCCTTTCCATTTTTCCTCTCTAGGCTTAAGTCTCCCAAGTTCCATTTCATTCTTCCAAGAAGAAGAAGAATTAGTCCCACATGGGAAAGAAGGCAAGCTTTTCTGTTCCTGAAAGATTTTATTTCCAGTATTCAAGGGATTATTGCAAATGACAATAAGTAATATCAAGTTATTAAAGCAACCCCATGAAAAATAAAAATGTCATCTCTCAGAAACTGGCTCCAAAGTCGTCCTTCAGAAATTTGGTGGGGTAGGGAGGGGAGACAAGAACTGGGCAGGAAAATCACAATTGATCCAAACTGAACACATGAAAGGTCCAGCACTCAGCCAAAAGAGGCAGAAATAGCCAATTTCTTTCAATTACCCCCATTTTCCATCCCCTAAAGTAGGAGACTGTCATTTTATTGGCTTGTCAACCTTTGGGAAACTTGACCTTGTTCTTTATTCAATTATCTCCCCAGCCTCAGCACTTAGCCAGAGAAAAGCATGTGGTCCAGCTAACTTATTTTCCCACTGGGGTTCCTCTGTTTACACTTCATTGCCCAAGGAGCTTCTCCTTTCTCTATTTGGTTACTTTTTATGTCCTGAAATCCCTGAAGTCTGTGCTCATGCCACCACGCCAAGCATGTGGACTTTGGAGTCAGCCTGAAGTTGGGTTTTAGGCCCAGCTGAGTCATAAATTCTACAGGTTGCCTGGAATATTTGAAGTCTCTTAGCCTCAGTTTCCCAGTCTATAAAATGAGGATAATAAAATTACACATGACTTTTGTGAGAAATAAATAAGATTATGCGTATAAAGTGACCGGCATATAGTAAGCCCTCGCTCGGTAAATGCTGGTTTTAGTCCACATGACACATGTATCAATCATCCTTTAGCTCAGGATACCCGACTAGTTAACATTCAGAGTACCGTAAAAGATGCCAGGTACACTAAGACTTAGAGGACACAAAGGAGAATTAGTTATCAAAAAATAAATAGGAAAGTCATCTTCCTTTTTAAAAAAAAATCAGAATTGGTAATCCTCAGAAACAGAAATGGAGATGGAGTTGGATAAGAACTCAAGGCACTGAGAAGTCCTGTAGAAAGAAATCTGTGTCCCTTGCTTAACTAAGCATTTTCTTACTTATTTGGCCAAGAAGCTTTTGTCAAGTAATACCTATTATTTCTCTCACCCCACCCCGTAAAACCCTGCATTTTCTTAACACATTTTTGGAATTGTTGTGAACTATTTTAAGAGTATTAATGGGTATCACTGGTCAAGTTGACCCCTATGCGTTACGTGTTTCAATGACTTCGCGCTCACACATACCTAAGAGCCACTGTTGCCCATGTGAGGCAGCAGTCTCTAAGGAGTTGCCCAGCATTACAGAGGCAATATAGGAAGAATGTGCACCCAAGTCTGCCCAATGCTGAAGTCCGTGGCCTTTCCCTGTTTCCATAGGCCCTCCCACTTCTAACTGATTTCTACCTCCTTCTTCCCAACCCGAGCTGCAGCTAGCCCTTCTCTCTCTTTAAGTTCTGCTAAATCAAACATTTTACCAAAACTCCATGATCAAGCAATGGAGACAGTTTGCCTTTGGTAAGCAAATATACACTGCCCAGATTTCACCTACCTCTGGATCCTTCTTTCACAGAACATCTCATGGTCCATGCTTCCAGAAATATTTCATTGGAGCCTCTATTAGAAGTCACAGTGGAGAGGGAATTCTGGTTGTTTTAGCACAGTTGAGTCCTGAAATTTTTTAAACATGTGATTGAAGTAGAAGTCAGGGACTAGGTTCTTACCCAGCTCCATCTCCAGTCATGGGTATGACCTTGAGCAAATCCTCAAGACTATCCTCTCTAGATTTCTGATGTACTGGCTATGCAATGAACAGGGTATACCCTCCTGCCAGCTAATCTTTGAGTATCAACATGCACATGAGATAATCTGGGTTTATTATTTTGTAAAGACTTAGATTCTGAAGTCCACCTGCTTGGGTTGGAATCTTGCTATACCGCTTACTGTGTGACCTTGAGCAAGTTACTTAACCTCTCTGTTCCTCAGTTCCCGCATCTGTCAAATGGGATTAAATCAGAGAACTGCTTTGAAGGGTAAAGTGATTAGAAAAATGTCATGCACATTTTAAGCCCTTGGTAAGTGTTAGATATTATACTTAGCATTAGTCTTGTTGCAAAGTGCTGCCCAAGAGCTTACAAATCCCCCAATTCCCTGGTTTCTAGACAGAGCTGACTTCTCACCCACCAAGGTCATTCCCTCCTCCCCTTCTCTCCTCCCTCCTCCTGACTCCCTCCAACTCCACCTCCACCCCCTTCTCAGCCTTAGAGTCTGAATCCCTCAAAGAGGAGTCTCCAATAAGCCTAAATGGACACCACCCTGCCTGAGGATAGAAAGGCTGACCTCTCACAGCAGGACCAGGCTCACAGTGACCAGTGGAGCCACGCAAGGTCGGGGGCTGCAGCAGGGTCAGCAGAGAGATTGGCCGGGTCGCCAACGCATTCACTAACACCTGGCACCTGCCTGTCCGCCAGCCTCGGGGGCTCCAGGGCTATTGTGAGAGAGGAGCCCTCCTGCTCTGCGAGGCTCAGCCACCTGGACCCCACAAAGGCGCTGGCCGCCCAGAGCTGCCTCCAGAAGGGACTCACACCAACGGCGGGGGCAGGGAGGGAGGGTTTCACTGCTGCAGCTGGACCAGGGAGAAGCTGGGGGGCGGGTGGGGAGCAGGAGGAGGGGATAGAGATGGGGGTGGGGAAGTGGGCAACAGTTAAACACGCTGGGATTTTCACCAGGAGCTGGGGCTTTTTACATGACAGTTAAGAGCGAGTGCTGGGAAGCAGGTGACCTCAAACACAGCTGCACTGCTGTGCCAGCTTACTGCATCCCCATGTCACCCAGGTGCTCCGTGCCTCAGCTCACTGAAAGGACTAAGTAAAAGGACACATGGAAAACACTTAGCAGACATGGCAATAAACTCGCAATAAATCTCAACTGTTACTATCAGCAATTCTTCATTTATGCCTCACAATCCTCTGAGAGAGAAATTATTACCATTTCCATTTTCACAGAGCACATAAGTTTTGGAGCCTGAGTTCAGATGCAGCTCTGTCCCCAGCGTCCACGCCGTTGCAAAGTCACCTTCTGCCCTGGGGTTTCAGACTGCCCCTCTTTAGCACATTCTTCTCGGGAAGAGACAAAAGCTGTAAAGTTTGTCTACTCGGGGAGTATCTGGGATGTGCCAGGCACTGATTACAGGGTTCAGGATGCAGTGGGCAGCAGCAGAAGTCACATCTACCCTTGTGGAGCTCTTGGTCTGTGACTGAGACATACAGATCAAGCCAGCAGGGGCGAGAAAGTGTAATTTCTACATGAGGTGAACGCTCCAAAGCTGTGCTGTCCAAAATGGTAGCCACTTGCCACATGTGGCTATTTTAATTCAATTTTGAATTAATTAAAATTAAATAAGATGAATAATTCAGTTCCTCAGTCACATCAGCCAAGTGCCCAGCAACTGGTAGGGCTAGTGGCTACCCTCCCGCTCAGCACAAATACAGAGCATTTCCATCATCACAGAAGCTTCTACTGGAGAGCCGTGCTCGAGAGGAAAGGAACCAGAACTATGGGTTGCAGGGGTTAGGACACCAAGAGGTTTCCCTGAAGAAGGGGCATTTGAGCTGAAACCAAAGGATGAAAAAAATCCAGTGGTAAAGAAGGTTGGGGAAAGGCAGGAAAGAACACCAAGCAGGGGAACCAGACCCTTAAAAGCCTGTGATGGGAAGGAACCCTGTGACTAGAATGCAAAGAGATGGAGTGGTTAGGAGTGGAATCTCTGAGGAGCCGGCTGCCTGGGTCTGAATCCCAGCTGTGTGCTATTAGACAAGTTACTGGACTTCTCTGTGCCTCACTTTCCTCACCTGTAAAGTGAGGATAATAGTACCTTCCTCCCAGGGTTGAGTATCAGCAGAGCCTGGCACAAGTTGTGCCCTGTATGGAAGTTTGCTGTTTTTCTCCTGGCATAAGATGAAGATGGAGAGGCAGGCGGGAGTCAGACTCTGCATGCCTGGTGGGCCATGGAAAGAATGTTGGTCTGTAACCCAAGAGCTATGGGAAGCCTGAAGGGTTTTAAACACGGAGGGCAGAGGGTGACTGGGCAGTGGAGCATCCCAGCCATCCGAAGGCAGCAGCCACCACTACTCAACACCATCCAGGCTGTGGAATGTGGGACAGTAAATCCAGTATCGCCAGGCCTTCCAATTTTCCAAAAGAGACAGGAAATTCAGATTTTTTTTAATGAAAATCTTCTAACTTTTAAAATTAGGCCTCTTACTCCCAAACATTTTAATATCTTGAGGGTCAACCCAAGCACCTGCCAGGACTTCTGGAAAATCCCACAATCTGTGACTCCCCAAACTTCCATAAACCAAAGTCTGTAACTAAAGCCACCTCACCTGGTGAGCCAGGTGGCTCCAGGAAAAAATCAGTGTATTTCCTAGAACCAAAGTGGCACATCAGGAGTCACCAAATTAAATCTGATCCAAATGGCTACACAAGCAAGCTAGAGGCCCTCAGGGCCTGAGTAAAAGGGCCCAGTGATGAAAGTATGCGCAAGCTGCACCACCCTTTTATTTTTCTTTTTTAACCTTTTGGTGGTAAGAAAAAATACATGTGAAAACCAGTATTCTCTTCACTCTGAGGTTGTTAAATGAATGTATTCTCAGCCCCTCCACAGAGTCCATCAGTCTGTTCAGCCCAAAAATATAAGGAACAGGTGTTCATTTGGGGGAGGGGGGTCCTGTGGTTCCTGTCATTTCCTGGTGCCAGGTTATAAAGCAAAACCACTAAATTAGGACACAGCATTGGGTGGACGAGCAGGAGAGGACGTGAAGAGTAAAGACTGGTTTGATGAATAAAAACACGGGAATGAAAACCTTACAACTGAGCGAGAATCGGGTATTTGAGGTTCTCATTCTTGAGATTGTAACCTTCATTAACCATTGTTTTTTCATAGAAATTTTTCTTCTAAAAATATTGAATGTATACTAAGAACTGGGACACAGAGCCCTGGGCCTTATCCTCAGGTAACTTAGTCAAGCAATTGGTTATTACTGTACCTTCAGATTAAGCGAGAGATGCAGCGAAGCCCTTGCTCTATGTGGTAAAACATGTGTTACAAAGACAACAAAGAAAAATGTGACTGGCTTGGCATCTTATTAACCACCCACCTTCCCTATCCACTCCCCTAGTCGGGAAGGAAAGGTGGGCCTTGGGTTCCTTAGGGAAGATTTTATGAATACCAGGAAAGTAGAGACATTGTCTGTTGAGACCGGCTTCTAGCCCTTCCTTCGAGGGTCAAGGGTCAAGGGTCAAGCTCAAAAACCTGTACTTTAGAAACACTAGATTGCTCTCTAAGAAGGAAGGGGACTTTATCAGGTGAAGTATGCCAGTTTGGGTTGGCACTGAAGAAGCTGGAGGCTGGAGCTGAGGCTGAGGGCTGCCAGCAGAGGTCCAACCTCCTTTCCACATTCCCGCATTGCCCCATCCCTCCTGTAAGGAGATGATGGAAGGCCAGAATGTGGGCTGGCTGAGGCTGCCCACATGTCTCAGTCCAGCCTGGAAAGCAGAAGATACAGAGACATGATACAGAGACATGATACAGACACAGAGGCAAAGCGCTTCCCGAGCTTAAGTCAGGGCTATCTAAATCAAGCAAGGGCAGAGTTATCAACTTGCAGTCAGTAGATCGAATCTTCCAGGGGCTCCCTGAACTTGGACAAGAAAATAATTTTATCTTAATTTTCACCAACCTCTAACCGAAATGAAGAAGGCCCTTCTATGGGGAGTGTAGGCAACAAACCCCAGGGGCATGAATGGTACCTCTGATTTTGCCACAAATTATGACCATAGATATTCTCATATCACATTTCATTTGTGGCGGAAACCTTGAAAGAACATTTACACGCATCATGGCATCAGAACCGTGGTAGTTATTAGACTCGCTGCTGGATCCTGTTATCTAAGGCATGAATAAAGAAGCACTTACAGTACTTTACCATTAACTCATTTTTTTCAGTGGGGTCCAAGGCATAAAAAGATGAATGGCCCCTGGACTAGGGGATATAAGTGTGACCTGTTGCTTAAATTTAAAGGGCGTGTTTAAAGTAGGCCAAGAAAAGGGGCAGGGGAAAGGCATTTCAGACTGGGGAGCAGCATTTGGAAAATTGCATGCTTTTCAGGCACTGTAACTGTTAGGTGAGGCTGCAGAGGGTGTCTTAAACTGGGGAGAACTGAGGGGGTTCAAAGGTTGGAAATGAATCTGGAAGTCTGTTCACCTTGGGCCTCCCCATTACAGAGGGCCCCAGATTCAGGCTTCTGATCCAAATCATCAGATGAGATTGTATCACCACTGAACTTTTCATGTATGTATTGAAAAGTGTTAGTTAACCAAAACATTTTTTAAAACCCCAATTTCCCTTACCCTATTTTAATGTCTTCATTTTGCTTCAATGCACCTCTGTGAAGTGAGGCTGGCCACGAGGAAAGGATTTACTGGAGGTGGAGAAGAAGACGCGGTCAGTGAAGTAAACAAGGGCCAGATCAGAGTTGTGACTTGATCCTGAAAATTACAGGATTTTTTTTTTTGAAAGTTTTTTTTTCACTGTCATGCAAGTGACCTAGTCAGTATAATGCTCATTTGCTAATTTCCCTGCCAACAGACACCCCCTTTCTCCCGGCAATGGTAGCTCAGATTTCTTTTGGAGTACCACCTCTGTACATCTCGTAGAGATAGGGGTAGGAAGTATGACCCTCACCCAGTCAGTCAGGGCACAGAATTCCCCCAACCCACAGTGACTGATTTAGAAGTAAGCCTATCACAGTAACTCTATCCTTCTGACTTCACAGGGATTGTTTCAGGAATGGATGTTCACCCAAGTTGGTCCAATCAGAGTGACTCTTGGGATTTTTGTAAGCACTGTTGGTAAAAGAGGGTCTTTTTTAGGCTAGATTGGACCTAGAAGGGTTTAAGCCTAGAGAAGATGGCTAAAATAGCCATATAAAGCCTGAGAATAATGCAAATAAAATGGGAAAGCAAGAAAGCAGTGTCAAGAGATGGAGAGAGATAGAGCCCTGATGGTAACACTTTACCTCTGGGGAAAGCTGGACCAAATTTATCCTGGACTTTTCAGTTAAACTATTAAACTGCCCCCCACCATTTATTTTTATTTTTATTTTTTTATTTTTTTTTTGATCTTGCATTTGTTGAGTTGGTTTTCTGGAACTTGCAACCAAGGGAGCCCTAGTGGATACGATCAGATCCGGCTTTAGGATGGGCATGCCATCTGCTGGGAGGGGCATGGTCAAGGGGATCCTGCACTGGAGGCAGGAAGCCCCAGAACTTCAGAGTTGGAGACTGGACTAACCCACCTTCCATAAGTAGGGCTGCAATAACGGACAGCCACACGCTGCCAGTGGCCAACAGCAACGATTCATTTCTCACTCCCCCTGCTTGTTGGCTGCAGGTTAGCTCTGGCTCTGTGGCTCCACTCCAAATGTCTTACCCATTCCAGGACCCAGGCTGAGGAGCTGCTCCTTAGTCTCATCGCAGAAAGTAACAGAGCAGGAACTGAACTGCACAGGGGCTCTTAAAGCTTCTGCACAATGGTGGTTCTGTCACATCTGCCCACATTCCATTTGCCAAACCAAGTCATTGGCCAAGCCCAACATCGATGGAAGTATCAAAAGCCACGTGGCAATGAGCAGGCATATATAATCTTCTCATGAGAAAGGCAGCAACTAATCAGAACGATAACAGGATCCACTGCCAAGACTTTGGAGGTGATCTGGTTCAAGCACTTCATTTAACAGATGGAGAAACTGAGTCCTGGTTAAAGGAACTTGCTCACAGTCATATGGGTCATCAGTGGCAGGGAGAGGGCAAGGACCCAGGTTTCCTGGCTCCCAGTTCAGAGTTCTTCCTGTGCCCCAGCTGGTCCCCTGCAGTTGCACTTTGGCAAGTGAGGAGAGATGTTCACGGTCCTCTGTTTTTCCTCTTCCATTTACTCACACAGTATGTCTCCCCACACTGATTGCTGGATGATGGTCAGGGCAAAAGAGAGAATTCTCCAGAATTGTTATTTGAGCTGGTTTCTCCCAGTCATTCAGTAAGAACAGAGAGCCAGTTAGGGGTGCTCAAACAGAGCCTAAGGAAATAGAATTCTGCAGCATTTTTGGACTTTAAAATGCATTTAGATTTGGAATTGGGGGCCTGGGGCTCCTTCCTTTTATTCTGATTTGGATTTTTTTTTACCACTTTTTCATCCTGCAGAGGAGAAGAAAAAGTGATGACTCTTGACCATGTAGAAGGTGTCAGACACTGAGAGACTGGATATATATGTAACCTTTATTACATGAGTTTCCCTGGGTCATTAGAAATTTTTAAAAATATTTCTCAAGTGACGTGTCTCTCTCCTCTCCCTACCCTCTTTTTGTAGCACTCCTGAGGATACACAAAATAAAAGAGAAGGCCTGTCATCACATGGTACAAACATTCAACATAAAATATTTCAAACACCTAAGTGTATAAACTGACTGTAGACATTAAGAGCTTGGAGAAGTCACAGTCTGAAACACCCATTAACCTCAGTGCCACCAGGACTGGTCTTCCAGGTCTGGGCAGGGCATTTGGGTTTGTGCCGAGACTTCCATGCCCTGGGATTCTATTGGCCCCGAAGCCACTTCCAGCAGAGATGCCCTTAGCAGAGCTGAGGAGCCCTTGTACCCCAGACTGAATACTAGAGCCAGGCAGGAACCTTCTCCAGCCTCCCCAGCTGGACCTCTAAGTCTCCAGTTGGGAAAGAGAGGGGGGACTGGGCAGCCAGTAATGGTTACTAGTTAAGGGAAATGGATACATTCTGTACCCTTCACTGGCCCTCAGCATATCTTTGCCTCTCTTCCCAGTATCTCCTCTACAGTTCTGTTGTCTCATTTTAATTTCTCCCAGAGTCACCATCGATTCTCTGAGCGTCTCTCTTTACTGAATTTTTTCATCAACTAGTACATTAGCTCATCGAACCCTCAAGATAAGCTCTGTGTGATTGATACTATTATCTCCACTATGCAGATGAGTAAGTGAGGCTCAGAAAGGAAACTGATCGATTTGGGTCACATGGTTGTGGAGCCAGCATTTGAAACCATATCTGGCAGACCCCAAAGCCATAGCTGCTGAGATTCATTCATTCACAAATAGGATAGTGTGTCTACCATCTCCAAGTCCTGTGTGAAACTGGAAATAAATGGTAGACAAGACCCCATCCTCATGTAGTTTATTCCAAATTCACTCAAATGATATTGTCTGAGCTCCCACCAAGTGCCTGGGCCATAATGGTTTATAAACTACTAGCAAATGTGGATAATTCCCAAGCAACTAACAGTGCAACTGGCTAAGTGCTACCATGATGGTAAATCAAGGGGTAGTGAGTGAGCGTCACCTTCTCTACCACTTGCTTCATACTGGGTTTGACAAACCTTGGAATAAGCCTACTCACCCCACTCTCTCTAATTCTAATCATCCCCTTACTTAGCAGCTCATCAAAAGCAAGGACCTGCAAGGGTTTAGGACATACTGGCCTTTGGCCTATCCTTTGAGCTATAGAAAAATGTACTGGAGCAGTGCCTTAGGAGAGAATTAATTTCCCTCCACAAAGCCAGGCCGTATACTTACAGCTCAGTAACAGGAGGGTGTGAGGAGAAAGCCTGAGATGGGTCTGGAGAAATCCGGAGATGGCTCTGCAGTCAATTACTGATGGTGAGTGAAAAATGAGGTCAGCTCCCCGACAGCAGGACCAAGAGAAGTAGCGAAATACCACAGAACTCCCATTCTCTGTGGCCCCGAGAATACAGCATCTAAAAATAGATACACAATACCACTGGATCTGCTGTGGATTTCACAACTGCTGGCCCAGCACAAAATATCTGGCTTGGGCCAAGTCAAGATGCAATGAAAACCAGCCGGGAAGCTGAGCACGACGAAGATCAACATTCACCAGGACGACAGCAACCCCTCTGTCCGTCAGGCCTTGACCGTGAAAGCTAAGTTAGCCAGTGCCCCAAGTTCTTGTTCAACTTGCTCTGCAACTTACAGAAAGCTTGTCTTGCAGGCCAGGGACTTTCTAAGACATTACTTCTCAGGGACACTGGGGTGGAGGTACTGGTGGACGTTTGCCCTGAGAACTGGAAAATTCGTTAAGAAATGTCCATGATTTCAGTGCAAGGAGAAACACAGCTACAGGCGTGGGTTGTGGGTGGATGGGATAAGAAAATATTTTAAAAAGAAAATAATTACAAACACATGAGAAGGAGAAAGGGTATGGCCCAGGCTAGAAATGTGTAAGAAAAGAAAACGAAAACAAGAAAAAATTTGACATTAGATTTGTGGGTTTAAAACCAATTTTGAGGTTGACAGTTCTTCTCTACTGGCAAATACTGAGTTTATAATTTAGGAGATAGTATTTACTGAGTAGGTACCATGTGCCAGAAGCTGCTCTCAACCCTATGTACTAGCTCATCTAATCCTCACACCCACCTATGGGGCAGGCACTAAGAATATTCTTTGTTTTTTTAGATAAGGAAAGCAATTCGTGCCTGTTAAAGCTTGAGCAGGCCTTAGTAATTATCTTAACCAGTGGTTCCAAGGCTGATTTGTACATCGGAATTATCTAGGAAACTCTAAGAATCTGGGGCCTTATTCACCAGCCTCAATCAGAACAGGGAGAGGAGTGGGTCCAGGAATCTGTGTTTACAGAGCACCCCAAATGATCCTCATGTACAGCCAAACCGAGACCAGAACGCTGGGCTTGCAATATAGCCATCCGATCACACACTCCTCACGGGCTCCTGAATGCTGGAAAGGTGGTTTCTTTCTCTCCCACTAAATCACTAGATTTGGCATCACATTCACCCAACTCTTGCCCAAACCCTTCAACCCAACTCAGTGCCATTAAATAAAATTTTGCTGAACACCTGCTGTGAGCTACACACTGTACTTGGTGCTAGGAATCCCATGGCAAGCAAGACTAACATGCACCCTTGTGCTCTTAAGAGCTTAAAGTGCAGCAGAAAAGAACCATCTTTTAAAACGTAACCAGCTCCTGAATGAACTGGAATCAGTAGCAATTTTCTTTTCTCACCGCTGCTTCTTCAGACCTGCTCTATCTTCCTATTCCTTGGAAAGCTTAGGTATCTTAGATGGATCCTCTATTTATTCTGGCCACACTTAGGTATTAAAGAATAACCTCACCTTTCTATCCCTTCCATCAATACCATTCCAAAGGTAATTTGTAAAGACCCATTTAGTCTAATGGCAAAGTGCCAGTCTTTCATCCAGTTACAAAGTTCTCCCCTAGCCTCGTCTTGGGACTGGCTCAGGTTCGGAGGCTGCAGTGGAGAAAGGGATTGTATGGGCTGCTTTGCTGATTCCTGCGCTTCTCCCCCACCCACTGCTTCATTAGCAGGAAGGAGAGATGGCCAAGGTAAAGAAGGTGAGAAGGTCTTATGGAGCCAGGGTCTTCTGCACTAGCTGAATGTCCTCACTAACGCAGATGTTCAAACACGGCTTCTTTCTCCCCTGGGGACTTCCTCTCTACTCCCTTCTGCCAGTGATGGAAATGGCCTCCTGTCATTCCCTGATAAGGGCCATGCCTCCCCCGGTGACCTCTCAACCCCTCGCTTCCAGCCTTCTATCCTATTCAGACAGTCACCTTGTGCCTCACAAGATATCTCTTGGATGAGGACCCCTCTCAAAATGACTCAAGTCTGGCTTCTCCTTCTAGGGGGAACATATCCAGGCTCCCATTGCCATTGGGAAGAACTTTCAGACCAGCATGGTCCTTCCTCTCTTTCTCACCAGGGCAATTCCAGTCTGACTCTCTTTAGAGTCCTCCAGGCGTACTTGTGCAGCAGTCACTGAGTCCCTTCAATGCCAGGGATTTTTCCAAGCGATTCTCGGAAGCCCTCCTCATCTGATTTGGAGGAAGGAGAGAGGAGCACGCCCCTCCCTTTCCCAACTTTGGCTACTCACTCTCCAGTCTCTCTAGATTGCTCCCCACTCCCACTCCACTGTTTGTCCCCCATGTGTCTTAGCTTATGTGGGTGATGAGCTAAGAGTTTTTTTAAATAAAAACTGGATTTCACAATCTCTTAGCGTGTACTACACAGATGGTCTCAACCCTTGAGTACTTGGCCAAAAAACCAAAAGTCAAATTTAACATCCTGTTACACAAGAAATTGCAAATTCAAAGTGCCAAGGGGGCATACAGCAAGGATGTTTGGGGCCAGCTCACTAGTTTATTGCGATCTTTCCCTCACAGCCCTCAGCTAAGGCACCAAGTCTCTCCTTCTCTAGGCCTCAATAGAGACTGGCTTTCCAGAGAACAAATGAGTAGGTCTTTGCTATAGTTCATGATTCATCCATCTCACTCCCCAAAATAACCACTGCTATGCATTTAACTTTATACACACATGGACTCTATGTACTTCTGTCCCTATCTTTAAAATCATGGATGGTAAATTCCTATGAGTTTACCTATGAGATAGTCTAGGACATCACTAGAATAATGATGATGATGATGACAACAGTGACATTGATTATGTCCTTTAACAATGATGATAATGATTAGGGGTGAAGGAGCAAAGAGAAATGATTGGCTCATATCTTTTATCTTTTCTAACTATTCATATATTTTCTAGCCTTCTAGGTACAACCCAAAAATCAATCCCTTCCGTCAATACTGTTCCAAAAATGTAAAATATTTTATTGAGTACTCCCTGTGTGTTAGAGTACATTGTAGTAGCCAGCCTCCAAGACAGTCCCCAGTGACCTTCATCTTCTGGTATTCACACCTTTGTGCAGTTCCCATCCATGTCCACCCTGAGTGGGGCTGACCTATGTTACCAAAAGAACATTGTGGAAATGATGTGTGACTTTTGAGGCTAAGTCATCTTTTTAAACTGCAGTTTCTGCCTTGATCTCTCTTTGAACATTCACGCAATAGAAAGTCAGCTGCCATGTTGTGAGGACCCTCAAGCAGCATATGGGAGAGGTCCACATGGCAAGGAATTAAGGCCTCTTGCCAATAGCCAGCACCAACTTGTCAGCCATGTTCTCAGGCCATCTGAGAATTGAGTTGTCCAGCTTCCAGGAAGGCTTCAGATGAGTGCAGCCCCAGCTGAAACTTTCACTTTGACCTTATGAGAGACCTTTAGCACCCTGAACTCCTTACTTATAGAAACTGTGTGAGATAATAAATATTCATTATCATTTTAAGCTGATAAGTTTTGGGGTAATTTGTGACACAGCAATAGATAACTAAAATATTATGGTGGTTAAAACTCAGTGTCTGGGTTCAAATCTCATCTCTATTACTGATCACTGTGTGATCTTGGACAAATAATTTAATGTCTCTGAACCTCAGTTTCCACCTCTGAAAGAGGAGGAAACAAGAACACTTGCTTCATAGACTTGGCAAAGACTAAGTTAAATGTGATGAGCCAGTAATGCACTTACCATCAGATCTGGCAAATGGAATCAGGGTGTGTGTACGTGTACACGTGTCAGCGCACGGACAGACACGCACACACATACACACACACGCACACACATACACACACACGATGCTGAAGAACAGAGTGAAAACACAGCAGAGAGGGTCCAGGGCGATGGGCCAGTGTTCTGGGGGAAGGTTGATTCTGAGCATTAGCTTCTATTCCCAAACCATCTCTGACTCATGCCTGAGCCCCAGAAACAAGGGGGCTGCATTGAAAGTCATTAAAGGAGCTGTTTTACTGAAATAATTGCAAGACTCTGAGAGTCCACAGTGGCATTGACGCAGCAGCTCAGACGGAAGTAGACAAGCCACCGAGAATGGAGAGAAAAGCAGAACATGGGGAACATCTGTGGGCAGCTAGCTGCAAGGACTGCATGAACACAGGCTTGATTTGGGGCGAGCTATTCAGAAACCATTGTGGATAACTCAGAACTGGTCTGTGGTTCCACAAAATACAAGGGGGAAGGAGTAGACAGATATCCTTTGGGACAACTTGGTGACGTCGTTTTTCTCCCGCATTGAAATGGCTTGGAACACATGGGTTGTACAATCCAGGCAGAAGAATTACCCTTTTGCAGGGACCCCAAAAGTTTCAGTCACTTAACCAAAGGCATCAAGGTGGTAAATGGCAGAACTGGGATTTGAACGCAGGTCTGCCTGGCTCCAGAGTGCACATTATTTCCTCCAAGCTGGTCCTGTCTCCCCTCCTATCACTCCTTCTCAAGTATTCTTGATCTTCTTGATCACATCTTGAGTTCCCAAACATCTGTGTCTTTGTTCATGTTGTTCCCTTTGCTGAGTGTCCCTCCCGACTCCCTCCTACTCCTGACTCCCGCCCCTGAAAAATCCCTTTCACATGAAACTTCTTCTTGCTCCATCAGAAAAACTGATTGTTCTCTTCTCTATGTTTCCATAACCCTTCATTCACGATAGATCATATCACCTTGTGAGATTGGACATTTGTCTCCCTGACTAGATAAATGATAAAATTTACTACCAATAATTATAGCTAATACGTACTGAACACTTACTGGATACTATTCCAAAGACCTAACATTTAGGTCATTTCATAACAATAACCTGTAGCAAAGGTATTATTATTATTATCGCTGTTTTACAGACATAGAAACTAAAACACAGAATTGGATCAACTTGCTCAAGGTCACCCAGCTACTAGAGGGCAGGTCTAGGATTTGAACTCCCCAGCTCAGGTTTTTAAGCCTAGGTTACAAGGCAGAGATTGTGCCTTATCGGTCTCTGCCTTCCCAGCACCTAACGCAGGGTCTGGACCTCAGTGTATACCCAGTAAATAGTCATTGCATGAATGATGGGAGAAATACCTCATCTCTCGTTGTGCACTGCTGCATCCCCAGTTCCAGGTCTGGTGCCTGGACAAATGGAAGATGTCCATTCATATTTGTTTTTTGGTTAACTGACTAAATCATTTCATTTTCAGCTCTGATGCCCTGTGATGATGGGGCAGGAACACAGAAATGAAATCGTCCTCCCAGGTAACAGTTGCCACAGCTTTTGATTCCGAAACCTCTATTCTTTTCTGGGGCCATCACCACCAACAACGATTTTGAAAAGCCTAACGGGACCCAAACCCTGCCAAGTGCTTGGACTGACTCCCCGGTACACTGGGGAGCCCAGTGAGCGAATCCAGGAGGAACTGAGCAATGTAGCCTGTGAAGTTCATGCTGAAGTTATTTTCCAAGGCAGCCCCAGGGGCCTGGTCTTGAAACAAGCCAATGTTTACAAAGAGCAGACTTAGCATTCTTGAGCCACGACTTCAATAAAACAGTAATAGTGAGTTGAGAGAATAAGGGCTTCTAAGCCATTATGTGTGAACCCTTTGGCCAGCCAGGCAGCTTCAGTGTAAAACCTAGCCATCGCAAGTGATGAGGAAAGATGAATTGTGAGTACAGACGAAAAAGGAGGCCCGCTCGGCTCTCTCGGTGTTGGCCTTTTCTGGTTTTGCTGGAGGTGCTGGTCCCAGCCAGACCCACATAACGGCCCATTTTTCCTAACCTGGCTTTGATTGACCACCACGGTCCCAGGAGCACTTTTTTACCTGCCAGGTGTGCTGCTAAAGTGGACAGAGGAAAGGGGAGACTCGGAGGAAAAAGAATGGTGGGGTATGCAATTTGGGATTATTTTGAAATAAAACAACATAGACCATAAAGTTAAATTAAATAATAGGCCCAGCCCAGGGCTGATACCAGATGGAATTCTTAGTAGATGTGAGTTACGCCTTCCTTCAGCTAATTACAGAGACATCAGCCCTGGTGATGGCTGTTCCTGGAACGTGTGGAATACACTGCAAAAGGAAAAGTCTAAGATTCTCAAAGGCTGCACTTGGTGTCCCACTCAGGGCTAATACTCAGCTAAATGTCCCATAAGACTGTACTTGCTGCTTACAGTAAGCATCCATCCCAGCCGGATCCCGCCTCTGCCTTCCAGTTATGACATATTTTGAATACTGTATTTGGTTCTAAATATTCATTTATTTAAGATGTATGTGTTGAGTACCTACTAAACCCCAACAGGCATGTGGCATGAGGACAAATAAGACTCCGTTGGTTAAACCACTCAGATTAGCAGCTTGTTTGTTACTTCATCATAACTAACCCACCCCAACTGGTAATGAAGGTGCTATCACAGGAGAGATCTGTGGAGATAAACGAGTAAGCTTTCTGGAAACCTGGGGGAAGAAGAACCTGGAGACAGAAAACGCAAAGGCCCTAAAACAAGGAAGGTGTGTGAGGTGTGGGGAGCCGTATCTTAGGATGGAACCCCCAGAAGCACACCCTGAGGCAAGGATTCGAATGGAAGTGATTTATTTGGTAGTCGACCCCAGAAACACTGAGACGGGAGTGAGGAAGTGAGACTGGGAAAGGGAGGGTTCCTTCATGAGAAGGTTAACCCTGGGGCTTGTTCCCACTGGGCACGTCAGGAGACGGTGTGGGATAGGCCTCGGAGCTGTTCCCCTGGGTGCAGGGAGGCTGGGGTGCCTGCCCTCCAGCATTGGCTACTGGCTGAGGCTGCTTCCTGGGTGTGAACTCCCAGGCAGGCCAAGAGCTGTGGGTGCCTGTCCCTGCCAGGTGCCCCAGGCGTGAAGTGGGATGGGGAGGGACAGGAGCTATGGGCGGGACATGAACAGCATCTGCTACAAAGAGCAAGGAGACCAGTGGGGCTGGAGAGCCACACGTCTACACGCATACGTGTATGTATTACAGGAACCACCCTCCAAACCACTGGCAGCATCCCCAGATGTGAGTCAGGTTCTTACCCCCTCATCTGGACTATGCAACTCCCTCCTACCCTGTTATCCCAGCTCCAGCCTCGCCCTGATCTAACCCATTCTTCCCACTCAACCAAAGTGGGAAATAAAACACGAGACCCCAGCAATGACACATCCCTGCCTAAACTCCTTCCACAGTTTCCATCTCTGTCAGGATAAGCCCTGGGCTCTCTGGGTTGGCAGACAGGACCCTGTGTGAGCTGGCCCTGCCCGACTCAACAACCATCTCCTCCACCCTCCGTCTCAGCAGTGATGGTCCGGCCACAGCAGGTGGCTGACCACCCTCGCTGCCCGCTGCTCCCTCAAAGCCCTCTGCCTTTGCAAACGCTGTTCCCTTGGCCTAGAATTCTAGTTATGTCTCCCCTCCATCTTTGTTCACTTTGTCAACTTTTATTTGTCATTCAACAAATATTCACTCGGGGCCTACCATTTGCCAGTCCCATAGGAGACACAGCTGTGAGTAATCAGACCAGCCCTCCTGCACTCGGTGAAGCTTACTGGGAGGGCAGGAACAGAGACCAATAATAAAAAGTAAGCGGGAAAATCAAGCTGCAGTAAATGCAGTGAAGCAAAAATAACAGTGTGACATGACAGAGAGCGATGATTACAGGTGGGAAGTAGTGTGATAATTTTGATTGGGTAGTCAGGGAGGACCTCCTGAGGAGGTGCTGTTTGAGGTGCCTGGTTTGAATGTCAAGAGACTGTCAGCCATGTATGAACAGAGGCAGTGCGTTCTAGGCAGAGGGGTAACAAGTGCAAAGGCCTTGAGGGAGGAAGGAATTTGGAGTGTTGGCACAACTGAAAGAAGGCCAGTGTGGTGGGACGTAGCAAGCTGGAGAGAGAGGTAGGAGATGTGCTCAGCAGGTAGGGGCCAGGTCATCACGGAGGGCTTTGCTGGCGGTGGGGATGGTGATGGACTTTATCCTACTATCTTCAGTTCAGGTGACACCTGTCTGTGTGTCCTTCTCTATCCTCCAGAGAAGACTGAGGGATGGAGTAGCCAGTTCTCCTATGTCCCTTTCATACTACAAATAATCCTCAACACAGAGGACCCCACAGATGCTTCAGCCATCTATTCTTGGCCTTGTCTCTGCCTGGCTGTGTGACTTTAGGCAAGTTATTCACCTCTCTGTGCCTAGATTTTCTTCATAAATGTCTGTTCTATCCTCTGAGTGGTACTGAATTAACAGCCTCGCAGGCAAATTAGGAAGGACAGTTCAAATTTCTCCCTCCAGGAGAGTGTTTCATAAGTCCTCACTTTGGACCACAGTCACTGAGAACCTGGGTTCTGAAGGCAGACAGGCCTGACACTGCATCCTGGCTTCATTGCTTTCTTGAGCAAATTACTTAACCTCCCTTAGCCTTGGTCTTCTTGGTTGCAGAATGGAGCTAATAATTGTCCCTACTGCAACGTGTTTTGTGAATGATTTTGGTGAAATAAGGCCTTTAATCACTTACTATAATCTTTGCTCAAAGTGAAGCCCAATATATAATCTCTAAAATTTTTCAACCAATCCTTCCAAGGCCATCTGGGCCTTCTCATTGCTTCCTCTCCATGATGGCAAAGATTTGCATCACAAGAATCCCCATCCACCCTCAAAAGTTCACCCTGAAATCCAAGTGCTGTGAAAAGACAGGAGGTCCTAAACTAGGACACAAGTACGTCTCAGTCGATGACAGGCTCTCTTACTTAAAGCAAGTCCCCTCTGTCCTCTGGGTCTTACCACAGGACTTGAGGCTACTGCCTATCCAAAAGGCCTGTGGCAGACAGAATAACGATCCCCCAGAGATATCCACATCCTAATCCATGAAGCCTGCGAATGTGTTACCTGACATGGCAAAAAGGCTCTGCAGATGTGATTGAGTTGAAGACCTTGAGCTGGGGAGATTATTCTGGATTATCTCAGTGAGTCCAGCATAATTACAGGGGTCCTTAAAAGAGTTCAAGATGCACTGATGAAGCAGAGTGTCAGAGTGAGGCTGTTAGATTCTGAGATGCTACTCTGCTGGCTTTGAAGAGGGATGGCAGGCCCAGGAGCCTCTTGAAGCTGGAAAAGGCAAGGAAACAGATGCTCCTCCAGAGCCTCCGGAAGGAACACAGCCCTGCTGACACCCTGATTTAGCCCAGTGAGACCAACCCCAGAGAGCATAGATCTGTGTTGTTTTGAGGCCCTGCGTCTGTGGTCATTTGTTACAGCAGCCATGGGGAACCAAGACAAGGTCCCTCTGGGCACATTCCCCGAAAGCAGTTCTCTGCCCGCCTGCCCCCCTGCCCCTAACACACGAACCTGAGCTGGCACCAAAGGTGAGGGACCTGGCAGGTAGTTCAAGCTCTCGCAAAGGGGAGAAGCATGAACACAGAGCTTTGTTACCCAGAAGCCAGGGGTCACTGAACCTTCATTAGACCAGAGCCAGATGGCACTGAAACTGAACCAGGAGCTTCAAAATCGCAGCTCTCCCGGGAGCCCCAGAGCCTGGAGAAGGTCAAGGAATTTATGATCTTTCCAACAAACACTTATTATGCTTTCCACCCTTACTCAGAACCAAAAGATTTTGTCCCAACCAGATCCATCCTGGCAAACACAAGACCGTCCACAGGAATTTAGCAGAGCCGTGGCTCTTTTGCCTCCAACGTGAAAAGTGCTAAAGAAAAAAAAGACGACAGCCTCCTTTCACCATCACTAATAGCGCTTCCCTCATCCTCTGTCATTACCCTGCTGTTACTGTTGGTTTCACGTGTTTTTCCCTTTTTCTCCATAAACAATGTAATTTGCCTTTGCTTTTGAGAAAGTTCCTTGGAGAAAGTGAAAAAAAAAAAAAAAGCTGTTTTTTGGGATCCCTTCCCGTGGTTTAAAACGGCCAGGCGCCAGATTTTTCTGGGGAAAAGTTCCATAAACATTCTGCCACGCGGAGAGCTCTCGCCTGGCACCAGGAGCGTTGTTTTTGGCAGCCAGACAGGTCGCCAGGGGCACACCTGCTAAGGCAGTTCTCCCCCATGCTCAGTAAGAGCTGAAGCTGATGGAGCGAGAGAAGGAGCTGGCCATGGCAGGTGGGCAGGGCGGAAATGAGAGCTGGGGGCTGGGCTGGGCTGGGCTGGGGGCTCCCCGGCCTTAATGGGACACACCTGCTGGAAACAGCCTCACGAGGGAGCTCTGGAATCAGCCGGGCGCTTTATAAGAACGAATACGTGCTTTGAAACCATAGACCAAGAAACAGTGATAATCAAGAAAAGGAGTCTTGTGTGAGGAGAAGGGAGGGTGGAAGTGGGTGGACCAGGAAAGGAATGGGAAAGAGAGACCTTGGAAGGAAGGAAGGGAGAGAAGGACGAGAGAGAAACCATCAATGTTGGGATATACATACTATTTTCAGAATTTATGACCGGAAAAAAGATTTCACACACAAACACACCACCCCCAAACTCTGACACATTTTGAGAGATCCAGTGGTCCATGTAGCTCACTTCAGTTCAAGAGCTTCTCTTTTCTGGGACACCTGAGACGCAGTGGTGGGCGGGGCAGAGGAGGGCAGCCAGTCCCCCTCTCCCTGGCTCACCCCCCATTGTGGAGGCCCCGGGATCTGTTGGGAGCTGCTGCAATGGAGCAGGGAAGCAACTCTCAGCCTCCGAGTTCGCCTTCTCTTCACAGGGCTTGCAGTGGATGGGGGCTCAGGAGAAATGCTGCCCTGAAAAACTAAAACCCAAGTCCCAGACATGCCCCTAACTACCAACATGTGCCCACTAGAATAGGCTAAACAGACCTCATCTAGAAAGCTGCTAGGTGAACTGCTGGTGTTAAATGCCCAGCAGAGCATTCGGGACCTCACTAAAGTGTTTGGGAAGCTGGGGAGAGATGCTCATTTAAGGTAATGAAGCTGGCGAGCCTTGGCTGGGTGGATTACAGGGAAGATAAGGAGAAAGTATGGAGAATGGGAGAATTCTGTGATTTTCCACAAGGAGAAGAGAGATACAGAGGTTTACAAAAACAGGTTTCATTGCCTTCATCTTTCCCAAAAGCAGAAGTCAAGATAATGGGGTTATTTTATTTTCTTCTGGGATCATTTTATTTGCATGTATTAGTCTGTAACATATACATTGATGTTTATATTCGACAAATCTTTATTCAGTGCCTACTATGTGCCAGGTACTACAGTATGGTTGGGGACACAGTACTTAGAAAGACGGACGTGACTTGCAGACCACGAGATACATCAGGCAAACCAATAACTACATAATTACTGTAGTTCATTGTATCTACGATGGCATTGCTTGTAAGTGGCACCATTGTTTTACATACCATTAAAAAAACTACCAATGATACTTCTGAGACGCATTTAGTTGTAACATACATCCTGATTTCAGAGATGTTAAAGTGTTTAGAAACACATAGAGAGAATATCAAAGAAATAGAGTCATGATTCATTACAATGATGGGAAGAGCTGAGACAGAGAAATCCAGGATGCCAGATGACTTTGTATCAGAAGAATCTGACTTATCCTAGAGAATCAAGGAAGATGTCCATGAGGATGTAGTGCTTGAACTGAGGTCAAAAAGATGACTGAGTGTTGGCCTGGTGAAGGTGGACGGTGGGAAGAGTATTCTAGGTAGAGGGACCAGACTGTGCCAAGTTGCTGAGATGGTGAGGAGTTCTGCATTGGCAGGAAACTGAAAGGTTAGTGTGCTTCTAGTGTGACCCTAGAAATCCCAGTGTGATTTTGGATTGTACCCTCAGGGCAACTCAAGGTACTGTAGGTTTTGAGCAAAGGAGTGATAAAATTAGATGTGTCTTGTTAAAACATCACTCTGCCTTCTGAGGGGAAGTGAGGACATCAGGCAGGAGGCAATTACAAGGGCAAGCAAGGATGGTGGTTTGGACCACAGTCACGGCACGGGAATGTAGGAAAAGTTCTTGAGAAATATTTAGAAAGATGCATTAGTGAGATCTGGTGACTGGATGTAGACAGTGAGGGAGAGGAAAGTGTAAGACTCATGTTTCTGTCATGAGAAACTGGATAGATGGAGAAGCCATTTACTCTGCTACAGTTCACTGGAGGAGGAGGAGGAGGTTTCAGAGGGGTAGATAATGAGCTCATTTGGGGGCACAATGAATTTAACAAGTTTGTACCTTTCATGGGTCTTGGCTGCAGTCAGCACAAAACAACTCTGGGTTGGAAAGATACCTGGTGGTTCACTGATTCATCAGAAAGGCTAGAGACCCAGTCACTGAAAATATTCAGACTGGAAGGAAGCAAAGTTCAAGTGAAAACAGCATGTTGGGGATGCTGTCAGGGGCATCGCCACCCCTGGACACTTGCCATCTCAATCCTGGACAGTCAATTTCTTCAATATCACTGTAAATAACTTCTGATTTTCTCTGAACCTCAAAGACTCAGAGCTCTAGGCTGAGAGTTTGTGACTGGCTGAGAACTAAAAGAAAGAATATCTGTGCGTCTTCCCCCAAATAGAAAATGCTTTCCAAAGACAGACAGCCTGCTGTGAGATCTTTAGACATCCAGAAAAAAAATGCCAAATATGCATGTAACTAGAGCTAGTCCAGAACCCAGGAGAGAGGTCTGGGCTGGAGATGAAACCTTGGTGTTCTCAGCCTATGGAGGTGACATGCTGACCCCAGGAACAGATGGCATCACCCAGGAAGAGAACATAGAACAAGGAGAAAGGACCACCCATGACCAAGCCCTTAGGTCTGGTCGAGGAAGGGAAGCCCACACAGACCCCAAGAGGGAGTGGCCAAGGATGTGAGAAGAAAGGTGGATGCCAAGGAAGGGCGTGGACACCTGTCATGAGCACAGCTGTGAGATCAAGGGAGATGAGGATGGGGAGATCTTGGAGTTGGAAACCATTGGTGACTCCTGCAGGAACCATGTGCACAGAGTGGAATTCAGATAGAGGGGACTGAAGGAAGATAAGGAAACAAGCTTGGGTAACTCCTTCAAGAAGTTTGCCTGTGGGTGGAGGCAAGAGTTGGGATGGGCACTGGAAGTTTTCTTTTCTTGTCTCTTCTTTTCTCTGTTTTTCCTGAGTAGAAGAGAGGGGAACATGTTCAAGGCTTGACTAGACAGAGCCAGGGAAGGAGAGGCTGAAGATACAAGAGAGGAGGAGGATGAAGAGCGTCTCATGTTGGGCGGTTGGATCATTCACTCAACAAATACCACTGAATACTTGGCTACACATTCAAACATGACAGCCCAGTGGTCCAGAACACAATTGATAGAACATTCGGATCTTGATTCTACCCCTGACTGACTAGCTAAGTGACCAGATTTTATACTTTTGCAGTTGGCTTCTGGGCGAGTCTGGCAGAATTAGGGGCCAATGGAGATGCATGGATGCTGAACCACTGGAAATGCCCATTTGTCTCCTAATGACGCACGAGATCCTTAGCGCTCTTTTAAGATACAACCTCATTGTCCCTGACTTCCGGGACACCCGATCAAGTGACTTCAATGGCAAAAGACCCTGCCCCAAATCAGCAGGGGCCCCCAGGACTCCAAAGGGGTTTCTAAAGCATAGCAAGGCACGTTCAGTGGCGCGGCTGAGCCAGAAAGGGATTTGCCTGCTCACTTCACTTTCCACCTCTGCCAAGGGGCACCCCGAGGCCACCACAGGCTCTGCATCAAGTCATTTCTGGAAGGAATTTCCAAAAAGAAAAATGTTCTGCCACTGCACAAGGCAGAGATGGGCAAACCACCAGTGTGTGGCTTTAAGTGTTTCTTCAGAATTAAGCACTCGCCCCAACAAGAGCAGGAGCTGGCTATGACGCTGGATTCCAAACTACTTGGGGTGGTTTGACATGCTGCCCACTGCAAGCACGTGACCCTAAAAAAGCTGTTTCAAGGCTTTTTCCTCCTGCTGGATTCATTTAGAGAGGTTTGAGCCCCCACAAAAGAAACTTGTCAGCTGCACACACCACCCCGTTCTCACCCATTCCCCTACCTCACCCCCTATTTCTGATTTCTTACTTACAGAAGCCTACTGGGAGTTCTTGGCTAGTTCATTCCAATTCTCTCCTGACAGGGGCTCGCAGAACCTTAGAGCCAGAGGGGGGCATCAGGAAAAATGGGGCCGAGTCTATTGTGCAGATCACGGCTACCTCCAAGTAGAGTCTGGACTAGAACCCACAGCTTCCGGGACCAATCCCCCTCTGTCCTCTGCACTGCACTGCCCTCTTCTGGCAGTGGAAGGAAACTGCCTTTCTGGTCTGCGTCTATTCAAGACTCCTTGCGGCTCTGACACCTCTTCAGAGCAGACTTCTCAGCAGAGACTCCAGGAACTGGGGCTGGCAAATCTCACTTGCTCTCTCTTGCACCTGTTCTTACCTTAGGGAGCCTAGCTCCTCCCTGGGAAGGACGGGAGGCAGGTAGACAGCTGTGGAAGAAGGTAACGTCGAGCTGGAGCTGGCCCTAGTTCTTAGCTAGCAGACCCCCTGTTCTTGGCAGGGGAAACCACGTTGCTCGATGAGAGAACCCAAAGATCTTCTCTGATATGAAATGCTGTGAAGTTGCAGGCCTTAAAAGAGCTTTACAAGGAGCCCAAAATTTCCGTTTCTGAGCATGACAGTTTCCATTAATTCATCTCGTACATGGCAAGGGTCAAAATCCCAAATGCTTTGACAGCCAGACAAGAGTTCTAAGTGGATGGAGAAGTAGAAGTGGGTGAATCATGGGAGCTGAGAGACTCTAGAGGACACAGGCCCACCCAAAGATGCTCAGACTCAAAATTCTAAAGCTGCGTTTTGCTGACCAACTGCAGGCAGGCTCATCTCACAAGACTCAAATTTTCAACTCCCTGCTGTAAGGTTAATTTTTAAATATTTTCTGAGAACCTTATTGTGTGATTGGCACTGTTCTCAGCGCCTTAGATGTGGTAACGCTGTTAAGGATCACACAATACTTTGAAGTAGGTTTTATTAGCATCATCCCCATTTATAATGGGAAACTGAGGTGTGGAGCCCTTCAGTAGGTTTCCCTATGTCAGACAGACAGACAGTGGTATGGCTAGGATTTGAACTCAGAGAGTCTGGCTCCAGAACCCAGTTTATTAACCATCAGTATTATACACACAGTACAAGTATGTAAAGTTGTATCCTGGCTGTATCGCTATGGCAAAGAGAATGTGATTTTTAGTGGACAGAGAACAGTCATTAGAGACAGACAAATGTGTCTGGATCCTGGCCTTAACAATTACTGTAGGATGTCAGGGCAAATTAATGAAGCTTTCTCAGCTACAGTGACTGACCAGCAAATCAGATACTGCTGTTCTTACTCCCTGGGAAAATCACCAGGATTAAGTAAGACAACAAATGTGTAAAACATAACACAAGACATAAAACACAGAGACACAGTTATGGGTGGCTGCTACTTACGCTAATGTCTAAGCAGTGTAGGACTGAGCAGCTCTAGGGGTCAGTATTTGCCCTTCTGAAATAGCTAGACATGGGAAGGGTAAGGCCCTTAGGACTCTCCAAGCTTCTAATAACAAAAGATTCCTACTAACAAAAGATTCCTATGAACAAAGAGAATGATTCCTTTATCATCTAAGTTTTCAGAAGGAGCTAATGGAGGGGAGGAGTATACATGTTACAAAAGTGCTCATGTCACATAAAAATACACTCATAGGTCTTTTAAATAATGGATTTTCTCGGTTTATTTCAATGGTCCTGCTGGGTTTATGCCTCCTTTCTGAAACACCATACCTCAAAATGAAGAAATCATTCCTGTGATCCCCAACATAGACACTAGATGGCGCAAACTTCTCACTTCAAGCGGCATCTCTGGTTCCTACAGCCACCAACCAGTCCTACAGATATGGGGCTACACCCCAACTGAAAGTTCAAGAGTTTGAGCTACTTAAGATTTGTTACTGGTGTATCTAGGCATCTTCTGAAAGTAAAGAGACTTCGGATGAGGTTATACAAGATGTCAGCCTAGCCTGGCAGCTATCCTCAGTAACAAATCTAACAAGGTACTGGCCCCACCCCAATAAGAATGAAAAGATTCGAGTGCCTACTGTATGACAGACACTGATGGGAGCTAGGAAGACAGCCGTGGCTAAGACAGAAGTCATCCCTGCCCCCCAAGGATTTGCCCACCCTCTAGTCCTTTTCCCCTTAGGCCTCCTGCTGCCCACAGGATGCTCCCAAAGATTCATATATGATGATAAAGTCGAGGAAAGTTGGAGCTGGAAGAGAAACTGGAGATCATTTTAGCACCCACCCCACCCCAATCCCCCTCACTTTACAGATAGGAGGACATACAGGGGCCCAGAGAGAGAAGATAAATTATCCAAAGCAACACAAGCCAGTAAACCAGAGCTAAGAGCAGCTTTTCGATCCCAGGTCCTTTTCTGCCCTGCCTCTAATCCCTAAAACTCCAGCTGGGGACTTCCCCAAGGAGAATAAACCAGGACAATACCAGTGAATGAGACAGACCTGTGTTCCTAAAAGAGACTGTGGGACTGTAAGCATCTTAACACTGGGCAGCTACACCCGATTGGTAATAGGCATTTCAACAGAACGTTATCAGGCGTTTAAACACAGATAGGCTGAGGTTTCCCCACAGCTCGTTGCCCAACAGGTTTGTTCCTCGCTGCTCATGACCAGCATGCTCAGCCTGGCCAAGGGGCCACTCTCCCTCCCAACCAGAATGCAGTTCACTGCCTGCAGGAACTCATCTGCCTTGATTGCTTCTGGGCACTTCAGAAATTTGCTTAGCGCTGGGGTAGAGCCAAAACAAATAGTGGGAGAGAAGAGAAGGAAAGAGGCTCTGCATCCTTAACAGCTAGTTTGTGAGCTTGGGGGAGCAACTCCCTCTCTCTGAGACTCAGTCCCCCATCTGTAAATCAAAGGTGGTAGATTGGAATCCCTCTTCAGTCTTAGCTCTGTAAGGCCCGCCAAATGGCTAGTTAGCTATCACTATCATGAAAAGTACTGAATTATGTGTAAATATGGTACTTCGTGAACTATAGGGGATCATCATTTGTTTTTTGATCTGTGCTATTTTAAACAATAAAAGTTTGAGTTTACCACCTCACACCTGTCAAAATGGTTGCTATCAAAGACAAGAAACGAGTGTTGGTGAGGATGTAGCCAAAAAGCCCTCATGCACTGTTAGTGGAAATATACAGTGGTGCAGCCACTATAGAGAACAGAATGGAGGTTCCTCAAGAAACCAAAAGTAGAAATACCATATAATCCAATAATTCCACTTCTGGGTATTTATCTGAAGAAAACAAAACACTAACCTGAAAAGATATATGCACTTTACGTTCATTATAGCACTATTTATAATAGCCAAGATATGGGATAGCCTAGATGTCCATTGATAGATGACTGGATAAAGACAATGTGGCATATATATATAATATATATACAATGAAATATTACTCAGCCATAAAGAAGAATGAAATATTGTCATTTGTGGCAAGACAAACATGGGTAAACCTGGAGGGCATTATGCTAAGTGAAATAAGTCAGACAGAGAAAGACAAATACTATATGATCTCACTTATATGTGGAATCTAAAAAACAAAACAAATGAACAAACAAAATAAAACAGAAACAGAGTCATAGAACAAACTGGTGGTTGCCGAATGATGGGGGTGCAGGGAAAAGATGAAATAGATGAAGGGAATTAAGAGGTATAAACTTCCATTTATAAAATAAATAAGTCATGGGGATGCAATGTACAGCACAGGAATATAGTCAATAATATTATAACAACTTTGGATGGTGACAGGTTTACTAAACTTATCGTGGTGCTCATTTCATAATGTTTAAGAATATCAAATCACTATGTTACACATTTGAACCTAATATAATATTTTATGTTAATTATAACTTTAATTTTTTCAAGTATGAGTTTTCCCTATGTGTTACTTTTCTCCTGAAAAAAATTTAATTACAAAATATTTCTGATATGCAAAAAAGCATCAAGAATATGGAGAAATGGATATATGATAAGCAAACATAGCCAAGTATTCATTGTAGTATCTCAGTGGTAAATCTGAGTGTTCACTGGATAATTCTTTCAATTTTTCTGTTTGAACTTTCATAATAAAATGTCAAGGACAACAAAGGTACTAAGAGTAATATAATGAATGCCCACATAACCCACTTAGCCTAAGAAATCAAATAACCTGAATTTGGATATTCAGTCTCCTAGCCATTTCTTGATACTTTTACTACAATATATAGTATTATTTTGCATGGTTTCTTAATTTCATATGTAAGTTTTCATACTATGCATTTTCTTTGGCTGCTTGGTTTTTTTTTTTTTTACTCAGTCTTTTAGTTGAGAGATCCATCCACATGGATACATAGGATTCTGATTTATTCATTTTTATCATTGTTTTGAGGTCCATTGTATGAACAAGTGACAAAGTAGTTATTGATTGGGTTGCTAGATTTTGTAGGTGTTTCCAGTTTTTTCAGTCATAAGCAGTGCTGCTTGCCCATCCTTTACATGATTCCATGTCACCCTGTGTACATATGAAAGGTGGCATGGTAGTGTTAGAGTCTGTGTGGTAAGAATGGCCTCTAGAGCTTCAGGCACAGCTGGATCCAGGTGCTTATTCTGTGTCATCAGGAACCTGTCTAGTGCCATCTGTTGGCTTTGTTTTCCTCTGTGCTGGCTTTATTCTCAAAAATCTCTCCGTATATGGTGGCCCTTAGCAGCTCTGAGCTTATATCCTGCCAGTGGACAAAGGCACCACTTTCTAGAAAGTTCCAGCTGCAGTCAATGGACCAGATTGGGACATTTGTTCATCTCTCACAAGTCAGACCAGGAGAATGGGATTCCTCACTGACCAATCCTGGGTCAAATGCTTATCCCAGTCAGTCTCATCAATGCCCAATGGACTGAGTGAGGAAGGGGTGATTCTCTGAAGAAAAATGGAGGAGTTTTTGCCAAACAAGAAAGGACTGGATGGTGGCCAGGCAAAAACAGAGCTCCAGGACCTTGTCAGTCCCTCCTATATGCACCCCTTTACTGATGCATATGTCAGACTGCATGTGATTATGTGCCATTTACCTCTCTGTATTCCCTCTTTAGCTGGGAATCTCCCAAGGAAAGGAGACTTCAATCTTCCATCTCATCTCCCAGAGTGAATGCAACTCAGTGGCCAATTCATAGTAAATAGCTGCTTGTGGAATCCATCCCTTGACCAAACAGCCTGAGGAGGGGGAAGGGCAGTTGAAAACCCCTACCTCTGTGGTTTTCACCTCACCCCCTGGGGTAGCCAGCCACAGGGGCAAGAGGAAGAATGCTTCCACCATGCCTGACCCTCCTTTTTCCTCTCAGAGTCACTGACCAGCAAGATGGAGACCCCAAAATGCGCTGTCCAGTTCAAAATCCATATGCACACAAAGAAGCGCTGAACACCTACTATGTGTCACATATTTTTATGTGACAGGGGCAAGATTTTTCAAGATAGGAATGTGTCCAGCTTTCTGTAAATATATTGCAGACAATTGTACGTTTTAATAGAGTGGATTTCATGGTATGGAAATTATATCTCAATAAAGCTGTTGGGTTTTTTTTTAAGGAGCACCAGGTCTTAACATGGTATGATCCAATCTATACAAAATTCAAAGACAGGCAAAAGTAATCTGTGGTAATGGCAGTCAGAAGAGTGGTTACCTTAGGGGGTTATTGACTATGGCGTATAGGAAGCCTCTAGGGTGCTGGAAATGTTGTATATCTTGATCTAGTGGTTAGTATGTGGTGAGTTATGTGAATAAATTCATTCGGCTGTGTACTTCAGACGCATATGCCTTAAAGCATGGAAGTTATACTTCAATAAAAAAAGTAACCCAAAAAGTACTAGGTGTTTTTAAGTGAAGAAAAGAAATCATAAGAAATCACATCTTGCTGGTTTAAATTATAAGAGGAGATATTACAGGCTTAAAAGAGGAAGATTAACTGATGTTAGCCAGTGAAGTGGCAAAGTAGGATCTCGTCCCAGGTACACTGGAATTAAGAAGCACCAGCACTGCTGTCTCTGATATTGCTGCTGCGTCTGGTGTTTTCATACAAGGAAACAATTTGTTAAAACATTAATTCAAAAAGATATATACATCCCAATGTTCATAGCTGAATTATGTATCATAACCAAGATATGGAAGCAACCCAAGTGTCCATCACAGATGAATGGAAAAAGAAGTTGTGATATATATATATATTACAATGGACTATTAGCTATAAAAAGAATGAAATTCTGCCAGTTGCAACAACCTGGGTGGACCTAGAGAGTGTTATGCTTAGTGAAATAAGTCAGATGGAGAAAGACAAATACTACATGCTATCCACTTATACGTGGAATCTAGAAAATAAAACAAAGGAATGCATATAGCAAAAACAGAAACAGACTCACAGATACAGAAAACAAACTAATGGTTACCAGAGAGAGGAGGGAAAAGGGGCGGGGCAAGTAAGGGGTATAGGATTAAGAAGTACAAAGTACTGCATATAAAATAGATAAGCAGGGGGCGGGGGGTAGGAAGAGATAGACGGGATTTCAAAACTGTAGAACAGATAAACAAGATTATACTGTATAGCACAGGGAAATATACACAAGATCTTATGGTAGCTCACAGAGAAAAAGAATGCGACAGTGAATATATATATGTTCATGTATAACTGAAAAATTGTGCTCTACACTGGAATTTGACACAACATTGTAAAATGATTATAAGTCAATAAAAAATGTTAAAAAATAGATAAGCAACAAGAATTTATTGTACAACACAGGGAAATACAGCCATTATTTTATAGTAACCTTAGATAGAGTACAAAAATCTACAAAATTACTGAATCACGAGGCTGTACACCTGAAACTAATGTAATACTATAGGTCAACTATACTTCAGTACAAAAAACAGGAGACACGGCCTACAGTTTCTACATCTACTGCTGGTCTCCTCCCAGCTGGACCATGAGCATCAAGAAGGCAGGAACCATATCTATCTTGTTTTGGTCATCTCCTCCATGTCTGACTAAGAGCTGTGCTTTCTGAGTATTGATTTTTTTTTCCTTACAAATGAATGTTTCACTAAATAAAATAAAATCTTCATCTTCTGCCATCCGGGCTGCCACAGAGTGAGGTGGGAAGTGGGTCCAGGGTGCAGGGCTCAAGTCCCTTCACTGCCCCTTCCCCAGCTGCCCATGGATGGCCCCGAAAGGCCGGCATTCAGCCTTCCGGAGGGGACATTTTCCACAAATATTGTTGAATGAGTATTGAGTGCACAAACCACATTTCTGTGTTAACAGGTAGAGGGTGCAGTGAGGGGCTGCTGCTGCTGGAATTCCGGCCCCATCTGCAATGGGGTGGAGAGGAGGCTGGGAGAAGTGGGATACGAGAGACTGTGTCAGGGCTTTAACCTAAGTGGATGTGGAGAGACAGGAAAGGCGAGAGGTGGGGAGACGGGGGTGACTCCTGAGCTTCTGGCTCAAGCATTGAGGGAGCAGTGGTTCCACTTACCCCAGGGGGAAATGACTTCATTTATCCAACCCTCTAAAGTGTTGAGGGCCAGGGATCAGCATGTCCAGATGTTACTGGAAAAACAGATCAGTAGCTCAGAATCATGCTTTGAGGAAGACATAGGGTGATTTTAAAATATTTAACCATGGTAAAGCATGGGTGCCCACCCATCAGAACTAATGCTGGCCACGAGGCTGGAGCAAGGTCCTAGAGGCCCTACTACACCAGGGTTTTAGCCCGTTAGTTGCTGGACTGTAAGGAGGTGTGTGGTCCTGAGGGAGGGTACTCAGGGGCTCAGGGCTGCACCTATTTACCAAGCAGCACAGAAGTAGTTCAGTCTTTTATTCTCTGCCATGACTGCATATGAATGAGCCCTGGGGCTCTTAGTACATGCCAGATGCTGTGCTAAGCTAAACCCTCTCCACCCGTGGCCTCATTCAACCTTCACAACCATCCTGTGAGATATCATCACGATCTTCATCACCACCCTCCCCATCATCTCTGTTCTGCGTAAGATTGGAAGTGGTGGAGCAGTCTCCTTACCACTGTGCTGACAGTCTTGCCTGGGGAATTTCACTGCAACCTATAATCCTGGTGCTGGATTGCCTGCAGTTTAGTCAATATCTTCAATAACTCATGCCTAGCCTCTGTTCAAAGGGCAGGGCAACCTCACGTTTCCTGAGGGCTCCCATCACTCATGGACACATTCCAAGAGACTTCCCACAGGACTTTGCAAACCTGTTCTAACCAGCTGAGCCCAATCCTAACAGAACTGGCCACTCCCTCCTCTGTGCCCTATTACACCTGGTTGTAACACCTGCAATAACTTATAACATCTACCAGCTTATATGGTTGTCACCCCTACTTGGTTACAGGCCCTTGGAGGACAAGGATCCTGTCAAGTGCATCTTGAATTCATTGATACTTAGCAAAATGCCTGGCTATGGGCTCAATAAATGTGTGTGGAAATGAGTGAGTGAGCAGACACATAAACCAGAATGAAATGTGATTGTTATTTGGGATAAGAGCTACCATAATTCATTCTTTTTCTTTTCACCACTTGAATTTATATCTAATTACTTCTCTGACCCATGCAGGTATTTCCAACTATTAATGTTAAATGTTAAACCACTCCATAGTCTGAGATCAAAGACTGCAGAAATGATGGTAAAAGGAAGAGTAAGAATATGCCTGATGCAAGCAACCGACCTAAGAAGGAACCAGGAGAACTTAATTTGCTCCACATACAGGAGTTTGTGCTGCTCAGTTCCCTCCCCGAAAGAGGAAAAACAAGTTATTAAAACATACATATCAACTCTTTGACTTTAAAATAAAAATACAATTTATAATACTTATAAAGGACCCATCCTGATTAGCAAACTGCTTTGGGAAAAACAGCTGTGAAGCCTTAGAGATGCTGCCTCAAGGACGCAGAATGACTGACAGAGAACTTCAGATGAGGGGCCTTCCAGCCAGAAATGAGGCATGAAGCTCCATATGCAACTCAGGTCTTGGCCTTCCCCAACTTCCCAGGTGAGAGAGAAAAGAGCCCCTGCAGCCTCTGGCTCTGCAGCAAGGGACAGGGGTGCCACACAAATCAATTTGGCCCTGCACTTGTGCTGGCGGAAGGCGGAAGATGTCACAGTTAAGAGCAGAGCCTGGGTTCAAACCACAGCCCTGCCACTTCCTAGCTAATGATCGTACAGGATGCCTCTCAGCCTGCTGCCCCTCTGTAAAGAGGGGAATGAAACTGCCTATCTCTGAGGAATATTAGGAGGACTAAATAGAAGCCTATGAAGTGCTAATAAGCATCATGCCTGGCACACAGGTACTCAATTCAATAAACAGTATCCCTTATTAAGTGGCAGGTGAATGGCAACCTGGAAAGTAAAGGAAATATGCCCAGGTTTACATAGAGGTCAACGGCCATGAATGGCCCAAGATAGTGGTTATCAAACTTGGCTGCACATTAGAATCAGCTAGGGAGCCTTTACAATGCTAGTGCCAGCCCTCTTTACACTCACTGAAACCAAATCCATGGGGATGCGCCCCAGCAATTTTTAAAAGCTCCTAGGAGATTCTAATAGGTAGCCAGAGTTGAGACCCTTTGCTGTAGCTAAGAGCTGGAGTCAGGCAATGACCTATAAACGGGCCTGCTAATTGTCAATCAAAGGTATAGCCCCAGGCCTAAGAGGGAGGCCATCTTGGTTTCAGAATTGAAGAAAAAGTGTCTTAAAATTGAAAACTTACCCATCTTTCTAATCCTGTATACTGCACATTAATAAAGTGTATCATTGAAACTTACTAAATTCTCAGAAAGCAATCACTCTGGAAAAGTCGTAACAAAGCTCAAGTGTTTATTAAGAATTAAAAATACTGTAAATAAGCCATACAGTTCATTTCACAGTAAACTAAACAAACCTTTTTTTTTCTTTTTCTTTTCATTTTTTACTTTTTCTCTTTTTTTTCTTTTTTTTAAAGGGCAAGACAGCCATTAAAGAACAGTACAGCTCAAAGGGAAAGGGAAACAGCAAACAGCTACAGAAAATGCACACGTTCCTCACTGACAGATGGGGCCTGCTGTGACAGCAAAACCCATCATGGACATCATGGCAACATAAAGACGCAGCCTCCATTCCCCAGGGAGGTGGCCCAAGCCTTTATGAGCAGCTCTCGTAATACATTTCCTGAAAGAATCCAAGGACTCCCCTTTCAGGGAGTCTAAACCCTTATTCTAAATGCATTATTTGGGGTCCTTACCAAGAGGTGACACAGGGTGGCCACAGGGGACTGTGGGGTGTTGGGCCTTCACATTCAGAACCGCCTGGATTCTTTGCATAGTTACCTTTGAGATCACGAGAGGATTCAGGAATGGAAAAAGACACCCACACCACAGGAGGTGACCCTCAAGCAGCTGATTCTTTTCAACTAAAAACGGAAGGGCCTGTCCCCCTCCCGATTCAGAGCTGACATTTATGAGGTGTAACCAGTTTAAAGTGGAAGACAAGAAGTGAGTGACATCTCATGAAAACTTCAGCCAGAAGTAGTAAAAAAAAAAAAAAAAGTAAAATGAATTTTCCTTAAAGACAATTAGAAAGAAAAGTGCCTCCTCCCCACCACTTTTTTTTTTAATTTGAAATCTGCCAGCCAGCCAGGGGTTTTTGAGGTTAATCTGCTTCTGCTAATCCTCGCTTGCAGCCACTATAGTTCTTCCCTGACACCCGACAGAGATCCCTTCTAGAAGGCATCTCTGATTGACAGGGGCCAGGTCTCCAGGAAACCCACCCAAAGCAGAAGCAGAGAACTTGAGCAACCCACGGCGTGTGGTAACAACCGTAAATAAATTAACCGGGCACGAAAACACAAATAGCCCTGGTGGTCCAGGTGGTGGAGCAGGGCCAGCTCCTCGGGAGGGGCCACACCGCGGGGGGAGAGGCGCGGGGTCGGACAACACGTTTTTGGTCAAGAGAAACTGGCAGGGCCGTCCGCGCCCTGCACACACAATCCATTTAGACCTTCTCGTGAATCTTTTCCACTTTCACGAACAACCTATCCAAGTCATTCCTCAGGTCCTCTAGCAAACCCTTGGCCGACTCCAAGTTGTTCTCATTGGTCTCGATCTTCACTGAGTACGCGACCAAACTGTCCACGGCAGTCCTAAGCATTTTCAAGTCCGACTCCACCTGGCCCACGGAGGCTCTGAGGTTGTCTAGAGAGGAGAGTCTGTCCAGCAGGTCCTGCGGGGGCGCGGCGGCGGCGTCGCGGCCGAGCAGCGCGTGGACCTGCTCTTGCACCTTCTGCAGCGCCTCCACGGCGCCGGGGAGCTGGGCCACGCGGCGCTTTAGCTCCTCCACGTCGCCGGACAGCGAGAGCTGGGCCTGGCCCAGGCCTCGCACCGCGCCGGCCAGGCCGTCGGCCTCTGCCTCATCGGGGCCGGGGCCCAGGCCGGCCACGCGCTCCTGCAGCTCCGCCAGGCGCCGCGCCTGCTCCTCGCCCTGCGCGCGCAGAGCCTCCAGGCCCTCGCCCTGGCGCTCCCAGGCCGCGCGTGCCGCCTGCACGCCGTCTTCCACGCTCTGCAGCCGCGAGTCCAAGCCCTGGCTCTCCTTCTGTAGAGTCTCGAAGGCCTCAGAGGCTCTAAAGGCCCCGTCTTCTTCCGGCCCGAGGGCTGCGGCCTTCAGCTGGCGGAGCTCCTCCTCGAGTCTCCGGATCTCCTCGGGAAGGCGGGAGGCCGTCTCCTCCGCCTGCAGGATCTTCTCCGTGAGCGCCTGCAAGGTGAGGTGCTCCGAATCGGCCGCCTCCTTGAACCTCTGCTGCTCCTGTTTGAGGCTCACCAGCTCTTTGACCTCCGTGTAGACATCTGACTCCATGGTCTGCACGGTGCTTCTCAGGGCCTCAATGTCCTTCTCTCTGGACTTCACCGAGGTTTGTATTTCCTCCACAACCTCCTTCAGGGCTCTCAAATCCTGCTTGTACCCCTTTGAGTCCTCCAGAGAGGCCACCTTGGTCTTGACGTCGTTTATTTCCTTCTGGCTCCTCTTCTGGACCTCGGTAAAGATGGCGATGTTGTCGTTAATGGACTTGGTGAGCTCGGTCAGCCTCTCCTCCACTGTGTTCTCCAAGGATGTGAAGTCCCGCTCCCGGGCGTCCTTTACCACGTGGATCCCATCAGAGAGGTCTTTGAGGATCTCATTCTGGAGTTTTTGTAGAACTTCACTGATGCGGTTGATCTCACTCTCCCCTTGCTTCACGGCTTTCTCTGTGAGATCTTGTTTGTGTTGGGAGCTTCTCACTATGGACTCAAAAGTCCCAAAAGTGGCTTGCAGAGACTGCACCTGAAATCAAAATCTCGATGTTAATCACAAAGAGCCGGCAGGTTTTATGCGATTCAGCCACATTGCTTTTTGTCTGCCCAGCTTCCAGGTCCCTCCTCCTCCAGAACAGCACCATAATTTTCCTTTGGAGAACCATCCCTGCACACAGTCCATGTGGTTTGGGGGACCAATTGGAAGGCCCCCTCCAAGTGCTCCAGGGTTGGTCTGTAGCCCAGGCCTGACCAATCAGTGCTTCCCATCCACCCACCCACCCCCACCTCCTGGAGCCACAGTGATTAGCCCAGGGAGGGGCATGTGGCCAAAGCCAATTCCAAAACTTCTCTTAAAACTACTGGGAAAGAAATCCTCTTTCTACTGGGACTGCTAGCTATAGGATGAGGGAAGCCTGGCACAGCTCAGATCAGCACATAACCACTACCAGTCTACAAATCAGGCCAGCACAGAGGGAAGCAGAACTGGGAGATGGTAAGATTAAGTTCCGAAGACATAATCTAAATCCCTGGATAGAGCTATACCTGAAGGAATCTACTCTTGAACTTTTTAGTTTGAGCCAACAAATTCCCCCTCCTTTCCGCCATCTCTCTTTAAGCTAGTTTAAGCTGAGGTTCTAGCTCTTGCAACTCTGAGTCTCACAAGTTTTCATAGGAGAAAAGCAGAGGCATATGGGAGACACCAGGCTGGGAGGCAAGAGACAAGGTTCAGGTCTGTGCTCACCACTTTTAGCTGTGTGACCCGGAACAAGTCACTGTCCTCACCTTAAAATATGACCAGTAGACCAGTGATCCCTTAGCATTTTCTGGCTTTGTGAACACATTATGATCCTGTTTACCACTACACACTCATTCTAAATAAATTCTACCCTAAACAGGGTCTGACCTGGGAACCACCTTGGGGATCGGGTTTAATGTACTGAGAGGCTGGACATATGATGATTAATGGCCTGATGTGGCTTCATCCTGATGTGGCACATGGTACCACATCATGTGCCAAATGCTTTCTTGCAAAGAGAAAGACGGAGAGGGAAAGGGGGAGGGAGAGGGAAGGGAAGGGTAGGATCTGAATCTATCAACCAATTCACCACCAATTCACAGAAAACATATGAGAGAAACATGCCATGAGAATACAATCAGCCAAATCCACAATGTGGAAAATTCTACAGGACAGTAATCAGGATCTTCAACAATTAAACGGTATACTTAAAGAGGGAAATACAGGAAACTATTATAGATTAAAAGACACTGAAGAGATTTCTTAATTAAATGTAATGTGCAGACTCATATGGCTCCTGATTCAAACGAACTATAAAAGACATATTTTTGAAAGAGTCAGGGAAATCTGATTTTGGACTGGGTATTAGAAGATAATCAAGAACTAATGAAATAAATAAAATACATTCCAAAGGGGAAAAAAAAAATAAAGAACTAATGGTAACTTTGTTAGGTGTAATAAACTGCATTTTGCCAAAAGAAACAAGGAGAGAAGAAAGGGAAAGAAAGGAAAGGAACTCTTCGTTAGAAATAAATCCCAAAATACTTTGGGTGAACTAATGTGTCAGTCAAAATTAAAATTAGATCCTAGTTCACTATCCACTGGGTCTGCCAGGGCAACAAGGGCCCTTCAGAGGGTTTAGAATTGAACTGCCAACATTAAATATTAGCTTGATTCCACTACTTAATTAAAAGAAAGGTCACTATTTCAGTGGTTTACAGCCAGGTCAATTCTTAAAAATCTGGACTGTGTAGATGGGAAAACTGAGCCCCAAAGAGTAAAGTACTGTACATAGCCGTGATGGAGAAGGAGTGGGAACCAGAAAGGAGAAAATAAGGGAGGGGCAGAGAGAAGAAAGCCCAATTTCTTCCACCTGGATTCAAGACCTCCACCATCGGGGCCTCAACGTCACCCTCCCCTCTCATGACTTCCTAAATGTTACTCTGCCACAGGCAGGACAGCCACCTGCTGACCCCCAAACTGCCAGTGTGTTCTTCACTCCTTCTCTTCACAGTTCACCACCATCTAGATCAAGACTGGCACTACCCTGGGCCACCAGAGTACAGGCCAAGGCAAACTCCACACTCTTGTCTTCTGAACTCGCACAGCAGTTACCCTCAACTGAAACCTACCTATGTGCTGCTTCACAAATTGGATTTGGGTCTTTTGCACCTTTGCACCCTCCACCAGGCCTATGCGGAGCCACATGACTATCAGACTTCACTAAATATTATGACTGATTGGTAAGTGGGTAGATGAAAGACAGGAAACTGAGAGGCTAGTGATTATACTCCAGCAGTATGTCTATGTTTTAAGAATGATTTGACATTCAGAATAGGCAAAGCAGCACTGCCTGCTTAATTCCCTTCAAAAAGTCACCTCCTTGGCCTGCAGCATGGAGCAAGATGACTCACTCCAGTTGCTCTGCCAGTCTTAAGAGGAAATTCCTAGTCCTGCATACTCCACACAAGTCAATAGAAACTTGGCAGGGCAGGCAGCATGCTGGGAAAAGGAGGCAGCAGTTCCGGGCTGAGAAGTGGTGGCGGGATTTTTTGTTTCCATCGTGCAACCAACTTTCATTGAGCAATGACATTAGTGCAGGATGGAGGAGGAGGAATGAGACAGAAGGAGCTGCATTTGGTGTGGAAAAAACACAGAAAGGGTGGAACTTAAGCAACTTTGTGTTGAAAGTTGGGTCCATCCATACCTGAAATAGGCCCCTATGGACCCTGAACTGGGCCGTGGCCTATACAGTGTCATGCAGTCCTGCCACTCACCAGCTGGGGTCTTTTATCAATACACTTAATCTCTAAACCTCAATTTTCTGGTATGGAAAATGGAGTCAAAACTGCCAGACTTCCCTCCCAGAGTTGCTATGAGTATCAGATAGTGAGCAAGCCCTCATATAAATGTGCCTCCTGGTATTAGTCACCAGTAAGACCTAGTATTTTTGGCCTTTCCTTTCCTCTAAAGCTGAAATATGCTTCTTCCAAGGCCTATGCAGCCACACTGGTCCAATAAAGGACAAGGGGCCTAAAGATATGAAATATTTCATTAGAACTTCGCAAACGAGTAAGATTACTAGCTTTTCCTTCCCCAGGTTCCGGGTCTATTAAAACTGGCTCAAATGTCTCCCACTGGGAGAGCGGAGGTGCGGCCTTGCCCGAGGCTTCCAGGGATGAGCTGGCTTCCCTTCCAACCTCCTCTTCAGACAACTCTGCCCATTCAGCGGTTCCTAATCCAAAAAGAATGGACTCCCCAGAGCATGCCGGCTTCCTTACAGGTCACCGCTAATGTCCTGTGACAGGCCCTTGGCCCACCCTCCCGGGCTGGCCGGACCATCCTCGAAGCGGTCCATCCCTCGGAGCCGAGTCCTCCGCGGCCATTAACAAAGAGGGTCTGGGGACTGCCTCGCCACTATGGGGCCGGGGCGGGGGCAGCCCGCGCCGCCGGCGGAGGACACGGGGCCTGGGCCGGGCGAGGGGCCCGGCCAGGAGGGCACGAGGGAGCCCGGCTCGGGGTGCGGGGGTCGCAGCCGGGCGGCCGGGGTTGGGGGGCTGGGGTTACCCACCTTCTGCTCGACACCCTGCAAGCCCTGACCCAGCTCCTCCCTCTGCCGGGAGAAGTCCTGGTGGCTGCGCCGGATCTGCTGGACCTCCTCCAGGACGTGGTGGACACACCAGCCGGAGAAGGCGGCCGCCGCCACCAGGGCGAGGTAGAAGAGAAAGTTGAGCGCCCGGCCGAGCCTGCGCGAGCAGGACGCCGAGGATGAGGCGGCCGCGGCGGCGGCGGAGGAGGAGGACTTGCCGCCGCGGTGGCCGCCCTTGCCGTGCGCCTGGTTCTGCGGATGCTGCGGCGGGTGCTGCTGCGGGTGCGGCGCGGACGGCGGCGGCTGCTGCGGCGCCGGCGGCGGCTTCTTCGCCACGTCATCCGCGCCGCCCGACGGGTGGGCGCCCTTCTCCGAGGGGCTCGCGGCGCCGTGGCCGCCCTTGGAGCCCCTTTGTTTGGCCGAGGGCATGGCGGGTGCGTCGGCGGGTGAGGCCGCGGGCTGCGAGGCGAGCGAGCGGGGCGCGCGGCCCGGGAAACTTCCTCAGGCTCCCCCGGGGCTGGGCGAGCCGCACGCGGGCGCTGCTGGCGTCGGAGCGGCCGAGAGAGAGAGAGCGGGCGGGCTGGCGGGCGAGGAAGGAGGCCGGGCGAGGGAGGAAGGAGGAGGGGGCCTGCCTCCGCCGCCGCTGCCGCCGCCGCCGCGGCGCCGACCCCGCCTCCCGGGAAGGGAGGCCGGGAGAGCGGATCGGGGAGATCCTGCCACGCACGCGGGGACCGGCGGACGGCCCCTCCCCCTGCCGCCACGACCCCAAAGAGGGAGGGCCGAGCTGCGGGCCGCCCTGCGGGGTCTCTGCGGGCTAGGACAGCGCTGGGGGCGGCCGAGGAGGGAAGGTGGCGGCCCAGCGGGGTCTACGGGAGCCGGGGTGGAATGGGAGGTGGTGGAAAGGAGAGAGGCGGCCCAGCGGGGTCTGCGGGGACCGGGGGGTGGGGGCAGGAGCGGGGCGGGGATAGTGTCCCAGCCGGGTCAACGGAGGTCGGGTCCGGCGTCTGAAGTGGCCGAGGTGGGAGGGGGCAGGAGGTGGCCGAGGTGGGGAGCGGTGGGCTGGGTCTACGGAGGCGGGAGCCGGCCGCCGAGGTGGCCAAAAGGAGGGGGCGGAGGCCTGAGTCGATTGGGACCAGGACTGGCGACTGAGCTGGGGCCATGGGGGCCCCAGGGATAGGTGGCCGTGATGGAGGTGGCCAGGCGGGTCGGAGGGAGGAGAGCCGGGGATGACCCGGTGCAGTGGGCCAAGCGAGAGCCCCTGTCCCTTCTGGACCTGTACAGAAAGAGGAAATGAAAGGGGGCGCCCCAGGAGTCCTGCCCCAGGGAGTGGGAGTAAAGGGGCGGGAACAAGACCCCCCCCAATTCCTTTCTTCTGGGAGTTGGGGAAATCCCCACCCACCACCCACCCTCCACCCTCCACCCTCCACCCTCCAAGCCCGCAAAGGGTTGGATCTTTCTGTTTACTGGGGTTTGAAGGCGGAGGCAGAAAGGGCTTTCTGAAAGCCAGTCGGCTCCAGAGGCATGCTTAGGGAGGGTGAGCAAAGATTCTTGGACTGCGTGAAGGCGGTTCAAGGGAACAGACTTGAGCGTCCCACTTAGCCCAGTCAGTCCTATGTTGACGCTATTTTTTACCAAAGCCCTTTCAACTCCATTTTCTCCTTGGGCGCCCGCACTCTGTTCGCAGCCCCTACTACGGACAGGCTCTGTGCTGCGTGCTAGGAAACCAGCAGTGGCAGCAGTGAGAGGGAGGCAGATCAGGGGTGTCACCCCTACTTTGGTAGAAGGAAGTGTAATAATGCCAGGCTCTGTGCATAGCACCTTACGTATATGTTCTCAAAACCTCACAAAAACCTTCTAAGGTAGGAATTATTTGACCCCCTTTATAGGAGGGAAGCGGAGGCTAAGCCTCCATCCCAACCCATTGACTCAAGGTCACGCACAGCCATGATTTGAACCTCGGCCTGCTTCTTTCAGAGCCTGTGCTGCATAATGGGCCCCAGGGAAATGAAGCAATTTGTCCGCTCTTGATAGGCTAGTTGGTGCTGGGGCAGGGACAGAGCTCCACTCTACAACTTGTCTGGTGTGTGCGTGCCTGTGCAGTAGGAATGCTGTTTCTTCTGCCTCGGAACTTCCCCCAATTCTATCTTGAAAAAAACATTCCCTATCCTTAAGGCCTAGTTCAAATACCCCCTCTTTCATGTTGCCTTCCCTGTAACACCACATGATACCTCTCATGGGACTTAGAGACAGCAAGTAATTACAATGTGAGGCATTATGTATGTCAGTTCAACATAGCAAACCTTTGTCGAGGGGCTGCTGTGTACCAGACTAGTACAAACTAGTTGTTTCCTCTCTTTGAGGACAGGAAGCAACCATTGCTTATATTTCTCTCTGTATCTCACTTTATAAGATACTTTTAAAAATCTCTAGTGAATGAATGAACACGTGTGCCTACCCTTGAGGAGCCTGCATTACATTTGGAGAAATGTGCAGAAACATTTGAGGGCTAAATTATGAAGTTGAGAATATAAATGCAAAGGGAACTTGGAAAGCAAACCCCTGGGCTGCTCATGGGGAAGTTTGCTGAGGCAGAAGTTTCTTGAGCAAAGCCTTGAAAAATGGATTTGCATAGGAGTAGAGCAGGGAGGATATTTCTGTGGCAGAAATGGGGTGAGCCCAGGACACCTGTCTGACATGAAGGGTGTGAACTGCGATTAGAAAGGAGAGGCATGAGCTGGGTGGAGTGGGTCCAGATTGCAGAGGTCTGTAGAAGCCAGCCAGGCAGGCAAAAGAGTCGCTGTTAGCGTGGGAGGCCAGAGTAGGTTATAGCAGGTTCCGGACTAGCAATGTAATCATTCGCCCCAGACAGAGAGGAACGTTCCCCACTCCAGATAAATACCAGGAGCTCTAGTAGAAAACTCCTAGTTCAACAGGGCATACAACTCTGACCTAGGAGCAGGGGAAAGGTGATGGCAGAGGAAAGCAGAAGACTAACTCATTAGAAGGTGCTGGAAGATCCTTGTTTAAAAACGTCAGCTAAGTTCAGATTGTGTTTCAGATCTCTAGTGCACAAAAAAATAATCATCCTCCTTCAAGCAGTCATCTGTGTGAGGTTAGAGGTAGTAATAATTTGCAAAGCAGCTTTGGGGGCCCAGCCAAGTTCTGGCCTGGGAGGCAGGAGCCCTGTTTTTTAGCCTTAGTTCTGCCACCAAACTAACTTTATGACCTTGAGAAGTATACTTAAAACCTCTTCTCTGGATTTTAAGGTCACCACTTCTGCATCTCTAAAGGCCCTTCTTGTTATTTTATTTCTTAGATAAAATAGAAATCTAATTATTATGAGAAATAATTTAATTCTTAAAATTTGATTCAGAATATAGCTCAGATATAAGAATGGAAGGTTTCTCAACTTTCTGCCTCTACTGAGAGCTGGAAGAATGGAGGGAGCAGGCAGAGCACAGTGACTATTTCTAGTGTTTCCTTCTTGCCCTGTTCCTTTAGGAGGTAGTGAAATATAATGGTTAAGACACAGGCTTTGGGATAGACTGACTTGGGTTCAAATTCAGCTCCATGACTCACTGGGGAATGTGACCTCTCTGAACCTCTGTGTCTTCATCTGTGGGATGGGGGTAATAAGAACTGCTTCACTGAGTTGCTGTGAGGGTTAAATGAGAGACACCCAAGGATACTGGGCATGTAGCAAGGCTCAGTGAATAAAGAGTAGCTGCTACAATTTGTAGAGTCACTGAGTGAAAGTATAGTTGCACAGAGCTTCTATGTCTAGATTTCAACGATTTTCTTTCTTCATTATTTCTTCAAGCTCCCAGCATCTTGTGTGGCTTATAGACCACAAGCTCTGATGTGTTTAACTTGAAAAGGCAGCAGTGTTTCCATGGAAGTGTTTGGCTACACCCAGAGGAGGAGGTTAGTAAGTCATGGTGAAAATATATCTTCCAGGGCAGAAGGGCACCAGTAGTTCTTCTTGGAGATTTTCATTCTTCTGCCCCATTTTCTAAGTCAGCACAATAAGCATTTAGAGAAAGTTGCCCTTCTTTCCTCCTGATTTCTTCTCCTCTATCCCATTTCCTCTTTATCTGCCCTAAAGTGTATTGCATGTTCAGGAATGTGGGTAGAGGAGAGAAAGAGCCAGAGATATCTCTTCCTTTCCCTGAGCTTGTGCAAAGATGCTTCTGAACGCTGGACTACATGGACCTTAAATTACAAGGTAGAACTTTGTAAGCCAGCCCTCTTGGTTTTCTGCATTTCAGTGTCCAAATAGAAAGCCCCTATTACTGTTGATTGCTTCTTCTCTCTTCCAGGTTGGCAAGACCCCCAGAGGCCAAGGCATGAGCCTGAGTGCCCCGCAAACAGAGTGTGTGTTAGAGGTGGGGACCTCCTTGATAGTTTGGTTCTGGAGAGCTAGGACCACCTCTCCCAGTCCCAGGAGCTCCCCAGCTCCAAACCCTATAGCTCCGTGCAGTAGGGGAATTCTTTCTTGGTGCTACCAGCACTATGTGTGGCTTCTAGACCACAGGCTTTAACTGAGTCCCAGTTTTTATGGAAGGTAACCATGGTACCTACCTTTTAGAGGCAATGTAAATATTCAGTTGATTTTCGCCTCCACTCAGTCTTCCTCATCCCACCACGTGCCAGTAACATCCATCCAGTTGCTCAGAAGTCATCTTTGCCTCCTCTCTGTCACCCATCCTCCACACCCAATGCATTATATTAGCAAATCTTGTTGGCTTTACCTTCAAAATATATCCAACATCTCCAACTTCTTGTGACCTGCACCATTATCCCATGGATCCAAGTCACCACTAACTTACACTTGGGTTATTGAAATAAGCTCATACTGTCCTCCCTACTTAAGCACTTGCTGCCCTGTGGTCTTTTTTCAACACAAAAGCTGGAGCGCTCCCTGAAAATATGTCAGATTATGTCACACCTCTTTCCAAAACCCTCCAATGACTTTCCCAGATAGTCAGAATAAAAGGCAGTTTTCACAGTGACCTCCATGGTCCCTGAGTCCTACCCCCCTGCTGCCTCTCTGATCTCATTCCCTCTTACTCGCCCCCTTGATTATTGACATCCAGCCACACTGGGCTCCTGTTGCTCATCAGTTTGCCAGGTATGTTCCTACCTTGGGACCTTTGTAATTTTGTCCCCTGTGCCTAGTGAACTTTACCCCCCAGGTATCCACACGGTGGTGTTCTTCACTTCCTCAATTCAAATGTCAACTCTGGGCGAGCTTTTCCTTGACCATCCTCTATTACAGCTGCTCAACCTGAGACACAGTCCTTCCTTCTTTCCCCACTTTATTTTTCTCTGACATACCGTTTATTTGCTTGTTTAATTGTTATTGCTGGTCTCTTCTCTTTAGACCGTAAATTCCATGAGTTTAACTCACTCTTGTATTCCCAATACCTAAAACAATGTCTGGCTCGTAGCAGGAGCTCCATGAATATTGTGAATCTCACATTATTTAAAATTTCTCTGCGTAAGACCTTCTCTTTCATAAGAGAGCCGCAGTGTCTTATGAAAGGAAGGATAGTGGAGGGGAGGAACCCAGTGAGAAATGACTTCCTAGAACTTCAATATCAAGATGATGGGAATGATGACTGTGACACGATGATGATGGCAACAGTGATGGGGATGGGGATGACAAAGACAGGAGGATTGCTAACCCTGTGAGGCTGCAGAGGAGCTGCAGTATCACAGTAAGCCGACATTTACTGCTCGCCCACTCCAGGTCCTTCCATGCTTAGTGAGCCTTTGATGTAGGCACCACAGTGGTACTGATCCAGTTTACAGATGAGGGGGGACAATTTACACAAGGTGACACAGCTTAAGAATGGTGGGAGTCGGGCTGGAATCCAAGCAGTTGATCCTGGAGCCCATACCCTCAGCCAACACATGAATGTGTAGACCAATAAGAAGGCAAAGCCTAGTGTGATGAAGTAATTTATCCAAGGCTAGTCAGCCTTCTGATGAAATCCAGACTCTTAATAAGCACCATGAATCTCAAACTGGGAAGGGCAGGGTAGGGTTGTATCTCAACCTGACACTGGCAATTCACCTCCCAGCTGCTGCTCCTCACTGTGCTGCTGATGGACATATTTTTCACCCCTCAGGAGTGTATAGGAAAAGAAAATTATGAGAACCAGTGCCTTAGCGTGACATTAAAAAATCCTTGATAATCTGGCCCCTGCTCCTCTCTCTCTAGTCTCATTTCTTCCTCAAATCCCTTCCTACCCTATGTTTAGCCAGACTGAGCTTTCTGGTAGTTGCCCTAATTTGCCATATTCTCTCCAGAACTCAGCCTTCTTGACCTTTTTCCTGCCCTTCCCCTAACCAGGATAAGGTGTCCCTCCCTGGTGCTCTCCCAGCTCCCAGATGGATGATAGCACTTACCATGACGTATTATAATTGCCTATTTACTTACTGTCTTTCACACTGAAGCTTTCAGGGCAGAGACTGTCATCTGTTCTTCTTCTTATCCCTAGTGCCCGGCAGTTTGCCTGGATTGTAGGAGGTGTTCAATCCATGATGGATAGGTCACTGGTTGGATACGATAGTTTGTGACTTAGAATGCTAGACTTCTGATTCTCAGCACCCCCCTTTCAGGGCACCCACTCTTTAGGGGGTGGGGGTGTTGAGAAAGTCTCAAAGTTTTGAAAGTTTAGAAGTGGGTACTATGTGCAAAAGCAGTGTTTTATGTTAGTTTGAGATAATTTGCTAATTTAACCAAAAAAAGAGAAGAGGAATGTGGACATGGTAGATTCCTTGGTGAATGGGATGGAGAGGTAACAGCAAAAACTCTACTCTTCAGAGACCATTTTCATCCTGCCCCTGCCTTGTTCAAGAATCTCCCCTACCTCCTTATTAGAGTCAAACCACAATGGCCAGGAGTGTGTTGAGGGTATGGGAGTATGAGAAATATGCCTCTCCACCCATCTAGGATTCTACTCAACTGGCTTCTCCCTGACCTACAGCTACCTGCAAGCCTTCGTTCTTTGTTCAAGCTCTTCTCCCTAGTCGTTTGGCCTGGAAGTCCCAACTGCCTCCTCCTCTAGAAAAATGTAGTTCGTGACCACCTGCCCCCACCCCATTTGTCCCTCCATCATTTCGTTGCTCAGAATGAGGAATAGCAGTAAGAATGATTCACTTTGAAGCTATCTGGTTGTGTCCCTCTGGAAAGTTATTTACTTTCTCTAGTTATAGAGTAGGATAACATGAATATGTTACAGGATTCATTTGAAAAGATACATGTACCCCAATGTTTATAGCAGCACTATTTACAATAGCCAATACATGGAAGCAACCTACATGTCCTTTGACAGATGAATGGACAGCGAGTTGTGGTATATTTATACAATGGAATACTACTCAGCCATAAAAAAGAATAAAATAATGCCATTTGCAGCAACATGGTTGGACCTGGAGATTGTCATTCTAAGTGAAGTAAGCCAGAAAGAGAAAGAAAAACCATATGATATCAATTCTATGAGGAATCTAAAAAAAGACACAAATGAACTTATTTACCAAACAGACTCACAGATATAGAAAACAAACTTATGGTTACTAGGGGGAAAGGGGAGGGTAGAGGGATAAATTGGGAGTTCAGGATTTGCAGATACTAACTACTATACATAAAATATATATAAAAAATAAAGTTCTACTGTCTAGCACAGGAAACTATATTCAATATCTTGTAATAGCCTGTAATGAAAAAGAATATGAAAGGAATATATATCTATGTATAACTGAAACACCTATGCTGTACACCAGGAAATTAACACAGCATTGTAAACTGACCATACTCCAATTTTTAGAAAAAACAATTTACTCTTACAAGGAAAAAAAAATCAAGGTTTGAAACCACATGTGTCAGACTCCAAACCCCTCTCATTTTCCACCAGTCCTCACTGCCTCTTGGATGATTAGTACCCAATCCCAAAATAAATATTTGACCCAATTTGTAATGCAGGGAAGCATGGAAAACTGGTCTTAAATGAGTAGTATGGAGAGGCCAGTCCCAAAGCAGCTGTCAAACAGAAGTAATATCAATAAATATTTGTCAAATCACTGAATGAATATCAATGAAATGAAGTTAAGGCAGGTGGATCTTTTGAGAAGAAATAGCATTTTCCATCCTTGAAAAAGGAGATTCTTTGCCCTGTAAACAGATTTGCATGGGAATTTTTTTTTATAAAAATGACTACTCCTGTGTTATTTTCACAACAGCTGCCCTTGGTTTACAGGCTAAGCTGCCCAGGGGCTGGGATTATCTGTGCTACTGAGCGGGAGTAGCCTGTAGTGGAGCCAGATTTTGCTTTTGCTGAGTTTATGAAGGCAAGTTCTTTGTGAAGTTCAAAGCATCTCTCTATTTCTCTAAGGAGGAAGGGTTCCTCTCCTAAAAGAAACAGCCTCTGAAGGTTTCTGAAACCAGTGGGATTAAAGGACAGCCTGGACCTCTTCGTGTTTCTCATCCTGACATGTATTTGCATGTTTTCTCTAGAAATGTCTTACATCAGTTCATCCTGAAGCAGGCCCGGCGTGAGCCAAAGATTTATTCAACAGGAAGAGGGTAGAATTAATTCATGTGTCAGGTGCTGAGCTAGGCATTTTATACTTAATTTCCCACTGAATCATCACAAACCTATTAGGTAAATATTATGAAGTCTGTTTAGGACAGAAAAATAAGACTCAGTGAGGACCAGTGACCTTGCCCAGATAACACAGCCTTCAAGTGGCAAAAATGGAATTGAAACCTACATGTGCCTGAGTCCAAAATCCACACTCTTTCTACTCTCGCCCCAGAGGCTTCCTGGACCTGCAATTGAATTCATTTTGGCATCTACAACTCTCTCAGTCTGCTCCCTACTTATCTGACTAGCTTCATTCTCCACAATTTGCTACCTCAGCAGTGCCCAGGGAGTTTTTAAGAAACATGTGAACCCTGACCCCATATCAAAACTGCTAATGGCTGGCACCTTGATCTTGGACTTCCCAGCCTCCAGAACTGTGAGGAATTTCTGTTTATGAGACACTCAGATTATGGTATTCTGTTATAGCACCCTGAATGGACTAAGGCACTCTTCATAGTCTTCCTCAATTTTCACAAAGAGAAACTACTTATTATTTGAAGGCAGATTTACTCCAAATGTGCAGATGTACATTAAGATGTGGTTACTAGGCAGAGGATTTGATTTTTTTCCAAGTCCAGGGCACAAAAAGCTACTCCTTTCCTACTGCATCAACTTGCTCCCAAAGAACAGCCTTTCAGCCTACAAGATTCAAGATTTCAGGTCAAATAGCCAGATTCAGAAACTCTAACTGTTGCTCACAAATACTTGAGGGTTGGTATATTAAGCATGACATTTTCAAGGGGCTACTGTAGATATGTGAATTATCCAATCAAGTTTGTCACTGTAAAGTAAGAGTTGGGATTGGCATGGTTTGGGATTTGGCATGGCATATTGGATATATGATAGAGTTAAAATCTTTGAATTATCACAGTAGAAGAGAAAAATACTGACCCTGTTGAAGAGTAGTAAGAGTTTTTTTTTTAATGTTTATATTTCTTATTTTCTTAAAAAAAAAAAAAGTGCTAATGGTAGGGCCCAGGCATGAGTACTTCTTTAAATCTCCCCAGGAACAGATATGTCCACCTCTGGTTAAGAATCACTACAATTGATGGACCCTTTATTCCAGACAATCCTCCCATTAATGCCTTATATTTCCCCTTTTCCTCACCGTTTCTCATAATTCCCTAAACTGAGCAATCCCAGTTACCCTTCAACAACCCCCTACCTCACTTCTCTGTCCATCACAGTTCTGTCCATCATTTTTACAAATCAACAAAGAAGAAAAACTTTAGTAAGTGTTAAATGTTTGGAAAAAATGGCCAGTTTCAAAGCTCAGCTCACCCACACACTATGACGAGTTACAAATCAATTAAATCATTGAACACAAAAGTTTCAACCTTATGCAAATAGAAAATAAAGAGAATCATATCTTTAAATGTGGGTGGGGAAATGGAATTTAAACAAGGAAGAAAAAGCTTTTATTAAAAGGAAAGTAGATCAGATTTAATTACATTAAAATGTAAAACTACTATATTAAAAATCAGGGAAAAAATACAAGAAAAATGTTTGTTATAAATATAGCAAGCAAATGTTAGTATATTATTATCTAAAAAGGCCATACAAATAGGGTGCTCTGAAGACTGGAACTCTATCTTGTTTGCTGTTGTATTTCCAAAGTCTGCAGATACTTGGACTATAATAACAGATCAGTAAATATTTGTTGAATGAAGAGATTTTCTAAAGACCTTAAAGCCCCAGGAGATAAGTGAGAAAAAGATATGAAAATAATTCACAAAAGAGGAAATACAATTATTCAACACATAGAAGCATATTGCTAACCTTACTTGTGATATAAGAAAAGGAAATATTTAAAATACCAATGGTTATTTTTTTTTTTTTTGCCTATGAAATTAGCTGAGTTTTGTTTTTCTTTTTAAACAGCTATGAAATGTAATGCCAAGGAAGGTAGGATGAAACAGCTCCTTCATGATGTCATTGATTCGGCAACTTTGTAGACTAGTAGAAATGAGAACCGGGTCCTGATGGCTCTGAGATAGTCACTGTAATGGGAATTATTGGTTCTATCTGACCAGCAACTCTCTGTGCCCCACTCTGACAGACCCCATGATGCTCAGGCAGTGCGCATACATTCTGAACCAAGGGGAAAGGACAAGATTAAAGGCTGGTCAACCCTTCATTGGAATTTTCAAACCAGCACTGGTTGGAGGTGAGCCCTGCTTTTTCTCTGGTTGTGATTCAGGAGGATGTGACTCTGGAAACTGCCAATAGTCATGTCTCTTAAAACATACAGACAGTATATCTGTAGTGGAAAAAAAAATAGGTTGGTTTACAGGGAGAATCCTGTTTGCATTAGATTCCCTGTTTCCCACCATTTCCGAGGTCATTTTCTTCCTTTTTTAAAATTGAAGTATAGTTAATTTACAATGTTGTGTTAGTTTCAGGTGTACAGCAGAGTGATTCAGTTTTATACATATACATTTTTCAGATTCTTTTCCATTAAAGGTTATTAAAAGATACTGAATACAGTTCCCTGTGCTATACAGTAGGTCCTTGCTGTTTATCTATTTTACATATAGTAGTGTGTATCTGTTAATCCCAAACTCCTAATTTATTCCTCCCCACCCCATTTTCCCTTTGGTGACCATAAGTTTGTTTTCTATGTCTGTGAGTCTCTTTCTATTTTGTAAATCAGTTAATTTGTATCATTTTTTTTTTAGATTCCACACATAAGTGGTATCATGTGATATTTGTCTTTCTCTGTCTGACTTACTTCACTTAGCATGATAATCTCTAGGTCCATCCATGTTGCTGCAAATGACATTGTTTCATTCTTTTTATGGCTGAGTAGTATTCCATTGTATATAAATATACCACAACTTCTTCGTCCATTTATCTGTCAATGGACACTTAACTTGCTTCCATGTCTTGGCTATTGTAAACAGTGCTGCTATGAACATTGGGGTGCATGTATCTTTTCAAGTTGGAGTTTTCATCTTTTCTGGATGTATGCCCAGGAGTGGGATTGCTGGATCATATGGCAACTCTATTTTTAGTTTTTTAAGGAATCTTCATACGGTTCTCCATGGAGGCTGCACCAATTTACATTCCCACCAGCAGTGTAAAAGGGTTTCCTTTTCTCCACACCCTCTCCAGCAATTATCCTTTGTGGACTTTTTAATGACGGTCATTCTAGCTGGTGTGAGGTGATATCTGAGGTCATTTTCCGTGTCCCTTCTCCCCTACATGTTGATAATGTGAGTATCACCCACCTCCCTTAGTGTATACCTGAGTGGGCTCCTTCTGGCTTGCAAGAGCATATTGTTAAATTTTTAGGAATTTTGTGAACTGATTGTTAAACAGAATTTGAAATCAGCCCTGTTAGAACTATTTACTCTACAGCCACAGGGGATTTTCTAGCCCATGGAAATCTGCAAACACTGCAAATCAAGGCTTTCTTTTCTTTTCTTTTCTTTTCTTTTCTTTTCTTTTCTTTTCTTTTCTTTTCTTTTCTTTTCTTTTCTTTTTTTCTTTTCTTTTTTCTGGAGAGCCAGTTTTTAAACATTTACCAGCACACCAGTTTCCGGGTCTACCTGGGCTGGATTTCTCTAGCGATCCAGAGAACTTCGGGCGGTGCAGCCAGAGATACTGACAGCACTCAAATCCCACCTGAAACTTTTATTATCCCCACTTTACAAATGAAGAAACTTCCCCAGGTGGTCCCCAAGGGAGGCAAAACCCTAAGGGTGAATTTTATTTTTAGCTGGGTTTTAGGCTCTGCACCTCAAAGCAGAACTCTAATGTATAAAACTGTTCCTCCAGGTCATTGCTAGACACCTAAAGGAGCAGACTTCTACCCAGACCTGAGTATTGGGTCAGCCACTTGCAAGGAAGGATATAGTACACATGCATCAGTGCTGGGTGAGATGGAACCACAGAGAAGAGATCTCAAGAGAAAGTACATTTGACTCTGAGCCTATAAAGGAGCCCCGGCAAAGTCAGGGCGGGTCCCAGGCCTGCCTGCCACATGGGAGTTTTGAGAACAAAGGGAATGTCCAAGTGTCCTCTGGGAGTTCATGCTCTGAGCCACCTTATCTCTCAGACTGCTTTCAACAGATTGCCAGAAAAAAGAGAAACTGTACCATCTCCAGACTTCCTTCTGCCTAGTGATTCTGCCAGCTGGCAAAGATGACCCAGTGAGTGCCTGGGCATCTGGTTAATCACATCCCTCTTCTTCCTCCTCCTCTTGGAAAAGAGGCAAAAAGAGGACTATAAGGGAAGAATCCGGAGATAGGGACCCCTCCTCTAGACGTCCTCAGAATTCTCTTGACAAGTAGGAGCATTAAAACTATTCATACCTTCTACAGCAGTGATTTCACTTCTAGGAATCATTTCTAAAGAAACAATACAAAATAAAGGAAAAGGTTTATGCACAGACTTGTCTATTATTGAGTCATTTTGAATCGGAAAAAAACCTGGGATCCACACAAATGTCTAACAATAGGAGAATGATTAAATAAATTATAATACATCAATTCAATTTAATGTATCACAATCATTAAAAATGTTTTGAAGAGAGTATAATAAGATGGGGAAAATTCTTATGTTAACTACATAAAAATTAGGATTTAAATTTTATATTCAGGATGACTGGCAATACAAAAAGAAAAAACGGCAAAGTAAGATATACATTAACTGAAAACTGGAAAGGTATACTCCAAAATGTTAACTGTGGTTTTCTCCTTTACATGGTGGAAATATTGATGGTTTCAGTTCTGTTTTTCTCTGTATTTTTCAAATTCCATTCAATAAATGTACATAAAAATGGATACCATATACTGAGTATCACTTAGTATTTATCTTGTGCCAGGCCCTACACTAAGTACTTTTCATAGATTATTTTATTTAAATCTCCCAGCAAGCCCAAGAGGTGGGTACTTTTAGTGTCTCCAGTTTACAAATGAAGAAACTGAAGCTCAGAGAACTTAAGTAACTCACCCAGAGTCACATAGCTGATAGCCAGGATTTAGAGCCTGGCCTGGTTGCTTTCAGAACCAAAGCCCACTGGGCACCTGCCCCCCTCCCCAATAAGAATAGAAAATAGAGAAATACTTTACATTTAACTATATAAATAAAATAAGCTTCTTTTAAAAGTAGGCCCACCCTTGAAAGCTAGTTCAGAGCTTACCTCTTTTGTGAGAACTTCTGCTTTTGCCCCTAACTCTTGCACTGATGTTTTCTCCCTTCTTTGACTCTTACGTTATTGGCTATCTTTTCTTCTTCTCATTCTTATTCTTTCCTTCTTTTCTTCCTCTCCTTCCTTTTGCATCCTAGACATCAGCTGCAATCTCTCTGCACCATAAGATAAAACGAGCTAGAAACTCCCAAATTCATGTCCTAAGGGAAGGGTAAAAGCTTTATCCAAGGTATCTGCAAATTCTCTGCGAGCCTACTTTCTTAAGGCTGTTTCTGCCTCCAACTCCTGACTCCCCTGAACTAGTTCATTCAGGAAATGGTCTCACCTTTCTGTCCCTGACCCAGATGGAAACTCAGCTCCTTCCTCGGTTTCTACAGAAAACTCACTCTACAAGGTGATCTGAACATGCAGACTTCATCAGACGTATTGGAGGGCAGGAAGAAGTTTACACTGCTGAAACTCAAACAACTGCAACGAGCATGTTAAACATCCCTGTGAAAACAAAACAAAACAGAACTAAGCAAAGCCCTTTGGCTATCTGTCCCTGGAGATATATTATTTATTGGCTGTTTTGCTCTATGAGTACCTCACAGGACCCTCTCTCCCTCTCTCCCTCTCTCCCTCCCTCCCCCACCCTCACTCCTGACGAAGTTCCAAACTGTTCTCTCCAGTACACTCAGCTCATCAGCTCACTCAAGCCCCAACTTCCAGATGCAGCTCCTGACCCTTCCCGGTGCCCAGCTGAACAAAAGGAACTTTCATCGAAGCCATTCCACCCTTCTTACAGAGCAGTTGTATTGGTGGATAGCAAACCCTTTAACGCTTCTTCTGCTACTCTTAAATATATAAATATAATTGAGAACCTGTTTGGTGCCAGATGCTGGAGATAGACAGTATCAGAAAAATACACAAGCCACAATTCTTAAGAATTTAATCATTAAGTTTCTTAAAACTCACGGCTTATTGAACAGATAATCCCCATACCAGGTTATTGGTGCTATTAAAAGGTGGGGGCGAAGTGCCATGGGACTCAAGGAGATGGAGCAGCCTGGAGATTGGGGCCCCTTAGAGAGTCAAGGGCCAGACACACAGGAGTCCTGAGTTCTGGGCTCCTTTCATGGCTTCAGCTGGTGTTCCTTGTATTTCCCTTCTAAAAGCTTCTCTTTGGCTGTGGCTTCCAAGGTTCTTTCCATTGCATTACACGATATACAGCATTTGTGACTGACACTAACCCCAATAACCCGAACTTGACAATAACCCCAATTTGAAATGTGTGAAACAATAGTTTCGCACTGCACCACTCTGCAGGGTAATGTGAGCGTCTGCAAGACTATTCGGTAGATTGAGCAACAGAGGATATTGAGGGCTCTCCAAAGAAACTCAACATGTGCTAAGATACTCAAAAAAAAGTCCATTTTCAACCTAAGTTTCCTGTTTCCTGTTTTTTTTCCCCATTTCAAAACCAAGTGCAAACCAGAGCTCTTTTGTCAGATTCTTTAAAAATAAATGAGGGTGAGGGAGGGCTGGTGATCTCTGTTTTCACAAAGGATGTTTCCTATCTTGACATTGATTTCAACAGTTCCTTTACAAAATACTGTGACTGTGCTTTATTTAGTCTTAGCTTGAATTTTGAGCATGGAACCATTGCTTGTTAAGACACTCACACTGCTTGTCATAGAAGTTCTAATATTTGTGGAACACGTTACATGCTAGTTATTGTGCTAAATATAACAAAATATTAAATTTAATACCCCAAGTGAGCCTGTGAAGTAAAGGATATATCAGATATATATACAAAAAAAGGAGATTAAAGCTCTGAGAATTTGCCCAAGATCACACAGCTAATAAGTAGAAGAGTTGGAGTTTGAAGCCAGGTTCATTTGAGTCTCAACTCATGGTATCTCTCAAATGCAATAATCTATAGAAATAAAAATCATATTAGATTTGAAGTCATTTCCTAGTAATCTGAGATTAGAAACCAAATATTTTACCTCTTAAATATATAATCAGGATTTGCCTTCAGTATCATAATATACTATTAGGTTTAAAGTTGAAATTATAATTATTACTGTGCTCTGGATTGAAATTTTTAAATTAGCTTTATTATAAACAAGATATATAGTCACTAAAAATTTTAAACGTTATGAAATAAAAAGTAAAATATAAATGCCATTGGCTGACAAAAATTTGAATAGACACTGTACCAAAAGAGATTTACAGATGGCAAATAAGTATATGAAAAATGTACATCATTAATCATTAAAGAAATGAAATTTTAAACCACACATTAGAAGACCTAAAATGTAAAAGTCTGTTCATGCCAGATACTGGCAAAGATACAGAGAAACTGGAACATTCATATAGTGCTGTTGAGGTGTAGAATGGTGCAACCACTTTGAAAACCAATTTTGCAGTTTCTTAAAAAGTTAAGCATACCAATTATACCTCAGTAAAACTGTTACACAGCTACACACACACACACACACACACACACACACACACACAGTCAACAGGCCGCAAACCCTCTCTTAAAGTTATCATCTTTCTAGGCATTTGCACAACAGGGATCATGTTGTACACTATTTTACGACGCATTTTTCACTTCGACATTTTTCCATGTGGGTATACACAAATCTACCTCATTCCTTTAAGTGGCTTACTGGTAACCCAGTATGTGAAAGTTTTGTGATATTTAACATGTCCTCCATTTTTGAACATTTAAGTGACTTCCAGTTTTTGCTGGAGGATTTTTTTTTTTCCAACCGCCACAGTTATTTCCAGCCTTGTGGGCACCTGACTAAGAAGCTTCCTTCTCAGGAGAGCAGTCCCTTGCCGGTGGTTTCTCCTGTTCTTTGTCCGCACGCCCCAGCCAGCAACCCAGCCATTCTGGCCTACTTCCTCCACCTGGTGGGAAGTGTGGGAAACTGCCAAGCTTTATTATTTTTCCGAAGAGAGTGGGTCTTCATGACTCCTGTTCACCCTTCTCAAATCCATCTTGTCCCTGGGTGTCAGAGTGATCTTTCTCAATACAAATCTGACCCTCTCACTCTCTGATAAAAACTCATCACCTAAAATAAGCCCCTTATCAGAGCATTCAAAGTATTCACACTCTGGCCCTTGCCCAGCTCTCCAACCCCAATTCTGGTAATTCCACTCCTGCCACTCTACTCCAGAAGTTTAATTGTAGTTCTCTAAACACCCAGTGCTGCTTCATGCATCCATATCTTTGTATATTCTATTTGCCCTCTCTGGAGTGTCACTCTCCCTGTCCTATTCCATGTTTGCCTTGTAAACTCCTACTCAGCCTTCACAACCCTACAGAAGAGTCCCCTCCTCTCTGCAACGGTGTTTGGTTTGCAGTTTACAGTCTTGTCTCTTTGGAGGCCACAGGGGAACCATTCCGGCAAATGGAGAGTTTCCAGACTCTTTTTCTACTTTCTCAGGTGAGAAATTGAGGAGCCATCGTGACTCTCTTTTTGCCTCATTTGGGATCCAAAGGAAGAGAATTCATCCTTTTACTCATTCACTCAGCAAATATTTATTTGTTGCATTGTTTCAGGCACCAATTTAGGCACTTAGGAGCTTAACAATAATAAGGAAAAAAGATACTAATTAATGTAAGTAAGTACAGTTTGTAGCATGCTAGGAGATGTCAGGAAAAAAAGAAAATGCTGAGCAGTTCAGAGGATTCTATCTATAAAGATATGCATGTCAAAATACGCAAACAAACCGAATACTGCTAGACTTCCTGCTATGGGAGATGATTTCCCTACTGTTTAAGCCAGTTTGAATTGAATTTCTGTTCCTCAAAGCTGAAAGCATCTGAACTAAACTGGGGCAGCCGCCTTGGCATGCCTTCCTTAAGAGCGATGGTTGACATCCACTAGTTCCATTTGTTCTTTGGCAAGGAAAAATGAATCACCAGGAGATGCTGTCAACTCAGATTCCATTGGAGGATTTTCCTGTGGGCCTTTGATGACACTATGTTCTCACTCACGTACCATTCAATTGTTTTGGTCCTGGGTAATCTCCTTTTTACTGTCAGACATGGAATTAAGAAAGCTGCACCTCAAAGTGAACCCCTGGGTCAGAATTCCAAAGAAGTACAGCCAACTACTATCCATAGTTGGAACCTGTGCAAGGGACAAGGCTACCAGCACAACCCCAGGACAACCATCTCCAGCCTCCCAACTACCACAGCCTCCCAGAGTTAATTTCAATCTCCCACCTCTTTTCTCTTAGTCAGTACACTCCAGCCACACTTTCTTCCTGTCTATTTTTTCAGTATGCCAATGTGCTCCCATGCCAGACCCTTTGCATTTTTTTTCCCTAACATCTTTTCTTTTTCCTTCATTTTGCATAGGATTGAAAAAAAGTAGATTGATGAGTCTTAAATAAAGAAAAATCAGCTAAATAATGTGGAATGTAGCCTTTGGACTTGCTTCTTAAGTCTGTACACATTCCTATTTCTCACCTCTGCCTTTTGTCTTGCTGTCCTCTTACTTAGAACACTGACTCCCTTTCCCCTTCTGGCTAACTCACTAACCCATTCCTCAAGACAGCCTTAGGGTAGCTTGGTCATTCATTCATTCACAAAATATTTATGCAGAATGGAATAATGCACCAGACACTCTCCCAGGCACTGAAGAGACAATTATGAAGACTGATGCAGCCCCTACCTTCATGGGGTCCAGTGGAAGGAACAGATTTAACAGGATATTTAATGGACAGCGTTGGTTTCAGTTTCATCTGCAGCCCCAAGGAAGTGGCTGACAACTACTCCCAGGTTCCTAAGAGAGATGTCAGACTACTTAGATAGGAATTACAAATGATGTGGTCAAAAACAAGTTTTGTGATTCATGGCTCCTCATTCACTCAAAGGGAGAAGAAGTTAGAGAGTCCAGGAGAGATGCAGCACATACATAGTTTGGGAAGTCATGGAAGGGGACAAGGGTACCCATGGAGGAGATGTGGGTAGATTGAGAACAAGAGGGACAAGTCATTTAGAGGGCTTGTCAGGGGAAGAAGAACCTGCAAAGACTGAGAAGGAATAGCAAGAAGTAGGAGAGTCTGATGTACAGACACAAAGCAACCAATGTTCACTCCAAAGACAGAGTGTTTAAATCGTGACATCCACTCCCCTCCTCCATCACGTTCAGTCCTCTTTGTGGGCATTATTTTTTCCATAGCACTTACTGCTACCTAAAATCATCATATATGTTTGTGAATTATTATCTGTCTTCCTTCCTAAATTGTAAGCTCTCAGAAGCCTGGGGCCCTTCCTTGACTATCTTGTATCTCTAATGCCTACAACAGAGCTTGACCCAGGGTAACTGCTCAATAAAAGCATGCTATATATTGATCATATATTTGTTCTATATGTCATACATGTTAGTAATAAATATTACATATACCAAATAAAGGTATATAATTTAGTTATCCTAATATATATTATATATTTTCATTATATATCATATAATCAATGAAAATGTTATCTATTTATTTTATATATTATATATAGAATAAATTAAGGTATATTTAATTATATTATTATATGATGTTATTATATACATGTGTTATATAATTACACATACATATGTATATATACACACACACTAAATGAATATAAAACCAAATATTCCAAATCTAAATGACAGCTTACTTCTTTCCCTCATAAAGTCCAAATGGGTTTTCCTGACCGACAGGCATCCAGGGACCCAGGTTCCTTCCATCCTCTGACTTCTGTCTTCTAGGGCTTCCACATTATCTGGCACACAATCCCTGGATGGGGAGAATGGTGTTTAAGGGCCAGCCTGGAAAGTGGCACCCATCTGTCTCCTCCCACTCCATTGGCCAGACCTCAGTCACATGTTAACACCTAATCTCTGGAAGGCAGTGCACCAGAAGGAAAAGGAAACACAGATATGAGTGGCTAGCCAGTCTCAGAGCATATTCATATATACCTACATTTCATTTTATTTTCGTGAGATTTCCACGTAGTTGGGTATCATTCTTCCCATTTTGTAGATAGGACTGTTCAGACTCTGTAAGTTTAAGCCACTTGTCTAAAATTATATAGCTAATAAGTGGTAAGGCTGCAATTCAAATCTAGATTTATTTTTATAAACCCACCCTCTTTTATGCTAATTTAATTTATAGTAATTTCTTCCCCAACCCCAAGCTACTATCCCCAAAAGAAAAGGCTTACATTGTTGTGTCTTTATAAGTCGTTTTAATTGTTTAAAACACTGCTTAATCAAACACCGATTTTCACAAAATTCTGGGTAGTCCTAACTGATCTTTAATCTTTCTTGGTTTGCCTGGGGTTTATTTCAGCTTATCCTAGCTCCAGAAGATCTATCTACATTTGCCTCAAGAACCTCTGTGGTCAGCTCCCACATAGTTTTGATCTTACTTAAAGGGACAGTGAGATCTGTTTCCAATTTAAACAGAGATGAGGGAATATATCTCCTTCTTAAATTTCACAATTAGCTCTCTGCTCCCTCTAACTACTTTGTATATTTCTTAGTTTTCAACCAAATCAAAAAGAAAAGGAGAAAAAAGAAATTATATTTAAAATTGTCTGAGTTAATTTTCTCTTGCCTTTCCTTCCCCTGCTCTGCTCTGGGTCCTTGGGGGCTGATCCCTGGAGATTACATTTCCCAGTCCCCCCTTGCCAACTGGCTTCAGGGTTCAGCTAATGGGTGGCTCTGGAGGGACGTAGAAGGATGGAAAGAGGGGAGGAGCCCCCACTCCTGTCCCTCCTTCTCCTCCCCTCACCCACCCTACCACCTTTAGAAAACCTTCAGTAGGGGCTTATCTTCTCTATCATTCTACCTCACCATCAGTCCCTCCTTCTGTGGGCTCACCTCCCACTGGGCAGTCCTGATGCCTGAGCTCTGCTTTTGTCCTTTTATTCCTTTAGCTCTAGGGATGGAAGTAGTTTTTCACTGATTCTATTATCTGGATCTTTTCACCAGCCTGTAACAGGACTTTCAGCTCTTCCTTCCTGTATATAATTTCTTCTCCCAATTGAATTCCGTCTATTGAACTATGTGGAACAGACTCTTGCTTTCCCGAATGGATCCTGAGTGACTGGCCTAATGGGTATTCTCACTGATATGTCAATACTGGGTGGTATGTTAGGCTCATTTATTAGCTAAGTTAAATGGCTTCTGGACCACCAACGTATTGTATTCAAATTTGTCTTCAGCAGAATTTTAAATTATCACATGGACCTTTATTTAAGTGGCTCAGGAAACTGTTGCCCAGTTGAAACTGTAAATATTGGATTCATAAATAACAAGAGTATAATAATAGTATCTATAGTTTATTGATCCATACAATGTACCTGGTGCTCTGCTCAACTCCTTACATACATTCTCTCTTTTAATTTTCCAACAAACTGTGGGCTTCTTGTTCCAGTCAACATTCTCAGTGGCAAATTATAGACACCTACTCTGAGCAGACATATCAGGATGCTCTTGGGTGGTTCATGGAATTGAGAGGAAGGCTGAAGAACCAGGCTGTGGAAAGTACTAAAGGAAGTCGGGCAGAGCTAAGACCATGTCACAGGAATGATCTGCTAGGGACACTATGCATTGGATCCACCACTGCAGGCTCTGAAGCAACCCTACCTGCCTGTGGTGGGCAGCATCCAGTAGGACCTGCTTTGGTCCCATGCCCATGGTCCAGCTTGCAGGGTGTGGGAAGAAAGAATGTCTTTCCTCCTTTCAGTTTCAATAGTAAAATATTAATGGGATTACCATATCACTTCCCACCTTTGGCTTCCATAATAAATAGTAATAATGGGATTACCATTTGGGAAGCTGGACCAAAACAACAAATGGCCCCCCCAACATCATTATCCCCATTTTACACCTATGAAGAGAAGGACATATGTATAATGTGTGGTATACATGAGCCCTCTGACATGTGTGAATCTGAAGCACTACCTCTTTCTACCAGAATACATTTGCTCTTTATATACAGTTAGTTTATACCTGAACTGATTTGCTTTTTGAAAACTTTGATCTACATATGCTTGTAAATTTTTTAAAATTTACAAGTATAATCACAATAGCCTTCTTTTAAATAAAGAGTTCAGTTTGAGCATTAAAATTCATTTGTCCACAATTATGTTGTATCCTGATTTTCAGGATTTGCTGACTATATACATAGAGGTGTACCCATAACATGAACAATGTCATGGCCAGGAATCCCTATCAGGGAATTGGCCAAAAATGCTTTGTTTTTGCTCTTTACTCCAGATTTTGTTGCAACAGAAGTTACTTCTTTTTTTTTTTTTTTTTTCCTGACTGCTTCACATATACATATGAGAGAAGCATGAACAGTTTTGTATTTTAGGAGACTTGGCACCATTTCATTCTTACTATCTGGAAGGCACAGCCACACCAGTAGCTGGTCCAAGCACCCTTCTAGAGTAATGGAATGTGATTATAAATACTTTGGGCATTTAGTTGATATAGTGCTGGTATGCTTGTTGGCATGTTTTTATGGAGGTTAGATAATTACGCCAATAAGTAATAACTTTGCACGTGACACTCCATGTGTCTGTGTGTGTGTAGAGAAGCCATGAAATTAGTTTTGGTTTCTATTCTTGACCATCCAATTTTGTGAGTCACTGAATATCTCTTTGGTCAGTCATAAACTCTCAGTTCCCTAATATAATCTCTTCCTACAGAACCCCAGGAACTCAGGTAAAACCTACTATACAGACAACTGAGTGTTCAGGGCTCTCAATTTTTTTGTCCTCAAAAGTAGTATAATTATTTAAGTCCCACCACTTTGGTTTATCATCAAAGGAAAGAAATTCTTAGAGGTTGCAGGTGGGGAAAAACATGTTTTTAAAATGAAAGTAAACTCTATGCATTTTGACTACCTAAGAATTGGGCTTGAAGGGAACAACTTAAAAAGTAAAGATTAGTATTCCACCCCCTCACCCCAGCATAAATAATTTTGACATACCAGAGTGAAGGGCTTTTTGCAAATTGATTCCTTTCCACAGTTTACATAAAAGCTCCTTTTGTTATCATGACTTCTAAAAATATAAATACAAAGGAGATGGGAAAGCTATTGTGTAGTGTTAATAGCCCACCACCACTGAGGTATATTTAGGAGGGCATACAAATATAGGAATAGTATTTTATGACAGTGTGAAATTACATTAATAATGTATGAATGAATACATTCTCACTGTAAAAAAAAATAAGCAATTTGTATGTCTGTAGAGTAAATCAGAAACATCCCCCAATCTTGCCTCTCAAACAGTTTGGAGGATAACTTTTCAGTCTATTTCTATGCATTTTATATATACAAAATACATACATGCACTCTACTGCCAGCTCTCTCTCTCTCGAGCCTAAGTGTTATCACCGCATAATGATTGTTATATAACTCGTGTTTTTAAGTTGAACACTATCTGAAGAGTCACATTTCTTAATCTTTTCCTTTTTGGCTTCTGAGTTTTGCTTCTTTCTTTAGAAGCTCTTGCCCCAACACACTGGGTATTCCAATTGATTTTTAAAGTGAGGACCTAAATGTTCATCCATGGTTGAAAGGACTATGAAGACATTTAGAAAACAACTGCCTGCTGACCCAGAGGTGGAGTAGAGAGCTGGCTGCCTTGGCTGAGCTCTGAGCCATCACCTCTTTGGCCTCTCATAGGTGCTCCTTTGAGCTTCAACTCTGCTCGGCCCCTCCCACTTCCTGCCCAGAGCCATCTTCATTGCTGGTCCTCACTCTTTTCTGCTTTGCAAGAGAAAACAGTGGTTTCCAGGTAAGTGGAGGGGGCCCACTGAGGGTGAAGGTGGGGGGCAGGAGGGGTTACTAATTAAGAATGGTTTCCTTTTTACTCTGCTAGGTGTGAGGGTAAAGGCAATTGGAATGATTGGCACCAATTCAGTTCAGTGGAGTCAGGGGAAAAAAACTGGTTTTGGTGCATCAACATTTTGATTCACTCCCAAAGCTGGTCTGTGATCTAAATCTGCCTTCTATTCAAGATTAAAAAAAAAAAAAAAAAAAAAGACAAAATGCCAAGAAGATGTGATTAAATTTTGAACATTCAGTGACCGATTATCTAGTTTGTACCTTAGCCAAATTATTTTTCTTTCTCCTACTTTTTATTGCCTTTTTTGCCCTTTACTGCTTTTTAGCTCTTCCTAGCACCTTAAGATGGTTAGAGGAGAGAAACAGAAATGGGATTCCATTTAATCAATTTTCTACTTACTGTGGAGTCATATCTTATATGAGGGGTTAGGTTCCACAGAGAGAACATAAGGACAAAATCATATGCAGTCAAATTTATCCATGAAATTTCCTTAAATGGGCCAGAAGGCCTGGAAAACACCCAGGGCTTTTTGTTTGTTTGTTTTGCCTACAGCATTGAAACAGATATGTCTTTCTTCAGCTGAGTACTAGATAAAATAACTGATTTATATTTGGGGACAGATTAAGGAAAAATAAATACCTTCAAATGCCAGACATATTCTGTGTGGTGAGATCAGGACCAGCTACATAATTTTTGAGGTCCCATGCAAAAGGAAAATGCAGAGCTCCTGGTTTGAAAAATATTGAGAATTTCAAGTTGGCAGCAGTAGAACATTAAGCCAACTGTGGGCCTCTTCCAAGTGTAGGGCCTTGAGCCACTGCTTGCACATGAAGCCAGCCGTGGATAAGAAGCTTAGAAAGTAAGAAAAAGCTTGGAAACTGACATCAACTCAGGAAGAGAAGCCTCATAATTCCCACGGAGCGAGGGGGTTAATATCACTGCCAGGATCCCAATCATGCTGTTGTGCTCCCCACCCCATGTCCCATCTGAGTCTGCCTAGTTGAACTTGCCTGATGCTAGATCAGCACAAGATGCAGCTCCACTATAAAAGTTAAATGGTTGAGAGTTTGCAAATCCATATTAAAATTACAGTTTTTGATTTTCTGATTTATTTCAAGGATTCACTGTAATTTAAAACTCAGATTTAAGATGTGTCAAAAGAAAATTAGTATTTATATTTCTTTACAGAGCATAAATTTTGATCTGCCCTTAGTCATTTGCCAAAGGAATAGATCAGATGTAGTCTATTGTGTAATTTATAGAGGAAAACAAATTGCTTTATCATGAGTTCTCTAAGTGATTAAAAAAAGGAAAGTTAGAAAAATTAGGTGTGATAGTATGCCTTCTTCAAATAAAAGGCTAATTATTTTACTTACTAAAGAGGTTGCCTTTTAAGACTTTTTTCAGAAGGTCATGAACATAATCTGACCAAGGAGGATTTTATTCTATGACTGCCTGAGCTCTCTGAGCAAGAATATGATACAAGGCTCTCTTTTTGAAGGAAACTCTCTAATACTTTACAGTACTATATTTCTTCAAAGTGCTTTTATATACAAGCCCAGCTACAGGAAGTTGGTCAGGTAATTGATGAAAAGGTTTCCAGATAGCAACTTATTTAATGTTGATGTAATAGAAGATTGTTTTTCCAGGGTATTTTCTTTCTCTGGCAAAGGTCTCTGATGTTACCCTTCCTCTTCCCCTTCAAGGTTCTCACCTCAGCACATGCTGAAACTTGACTCACCTGCTTTGACAAAAATTGCTTCCTTGTAGCTTTGAGAGATATCTATTTGAGCTTTAAAATAAGTGCCATGCCCAGGGTCAGGCAGCTAATGACCCAGGTAAACTGGACAACTCTCCTGACTCATGCTTACCTGCTTCACATTATGTAATACAGCAAAACAATACTTAACAAACTCCTACAAAGCCAACAAAGGAAACAAAGCCATAATATGTCATTGTGACAGTGTTCAGAAGTTTGATGGATATTTTTAGTTAATCTTTCTATTGTAGAGTTTTTAGCGTGGTGATGGCAGTGTGTGGTGGTTGTACTTTGGCAAGAATTGAAATTAGAGGCTTCTGTCAACCTGACTGCTAATTCCATCAAATGACATAAACAAGGTTCATAGGAAAGAACATGGGTGGCCATAGCATTTTCTCTTTAATCTCTTGATTTGTGTCAAGTTGTGTATTTTAGGAGAAAGGAGGAGAGAGTGGCATAAGAAGACACAAATACAAATTAATATATATCACTAGTTAAGGTTGTTCAGAGGGGTTTGCCAAAATAGTTTCAACTAACACTGATTGCTTACTGTGTACAACTCTAAGCACTTCACATGCTTTATCTCATTTCGTCCTCACAATAACCCCTTGAGATAGTTATCATGTTATTCCCATTGACCAAGATCTCATAGCAGTAAATGTCAGAGCCAGGGTTTGAACGCAAGCAGAGCCCCTGTTGTAAAACTGAATGATTCCACCTAGGTTAACTGACTTTCTACCCACCCTTAAAATGTTCCTGGTTTGTTTGTTTGTTTTTTCCTACAACCAATTTTGCCTCCACAATCCAGACATGATTTCAAAACTAAATGGAAATACTCGAGCCTATACAAAAGTCACTTACATTCTCACAAGAAACTATCTCCCAAATAACATCAATTTACACCCGGCAGAAGATACAGGGGTTTTCATGTTTGCGGTGGGGGGACGGGTGTTTATGTACATCCCAAAGCACACCCACAACAGGGCTGAACAGTAGGCCTGACCGCACAGAGGTCCTCTGGGACTGCTTATTACATTAACCTCTGTCGAAACTTCTCTCAGAGATAGGTGCTGCCTTGAACCCTAGGGGAAGTAAGACGCTTTATCTTTTGCATGCGCACGAAGTTTGTCTTCAGAGATCCTAAATGGGTGTGAATCCCAGGAGATAATCGCTCTGTCCAGCCATAAGCAAATCTGGGCTCCTGTTTCTGTGGAGGTGCAGACATAAACATAAGTGACAAGTTGGTTGCAGAAGTGCGTGGGAAGGCACTTGTCCCGTTGTGGATTGGGTGGTCTCTGTGTAGACGGTGTGATAGAGGGCACTCAATTTGGATCGCCCCGGTCTAGATGAGGGGTGTTCGGGCAGTAAAAGTTCCACTCGCGGCCGGGGAGCTTGCAGCATTGTCTAAGGTGGTGCGCCCCGGGAGCCCAGAGGTGTCAGTCCAGCGCTCCACAGGAGAATCACCAAGCAGTTTCGCCCCGCTCCTAGCGCCCCGACAGGCCCCACCCCCTGGGCCCGACAGGCCCCGCCTCCAACACCCGGGGCTTGGGAAGGCACCCCTGCCCCAGTTCCGTAAACACTTCTCTCCCCGCCCCTAGCAGTTCTCGGACTGAACCATCGCAGCCTACGGGAGGGGCACCGTTCAGCTCGCATCCCAAACACCCCTAATCCAAGCTCGTCTTGGCCTCTTTCATCCGAACACTGAGGTAAATTGCTTGTATTAGATCAGGTCTGTCAGAATTCTGCTGTCGAAACTGAAGTGCCCAAGACTTCCCCCTATACCGGATACTGTCTTTCCCCCGCTCTCCCGTTACGTGGTGGCCACGCCGTGGATGCCTCCCTGGAGTCCCTCCCGGCCCTTTAAATGCCGCGTAGGGGACCGGGGAGGCTGAGGGCTGTTGGACTCGTGAGTTTCTGAGGTGTTTGTGCCGTGTTCGGTGAGGGGACACTCAGAGACCCCTGACCCGGGGTCACTCAGTCGCCTTTCTCCTCCGCCTGTCTCCGCGCCGGACCCGGTGTGTACCATCCCAGGGGAGGGGGCCACCGGCTCTGAGGTAATAAGCCCAGGCCAGCGAAGGGAGACACCTCGCCCCAGGGCAACCCGAGGGCCTCCCCGACCCCATCTCGGAGCTCCGTCCTGGGACGCTGGGGCGAGGGGCTGTGAAGCCCCGCTTCTTGCTCCCTACCCCGCCCCCCCCCCCCACATCCCTTGTTTGACCTCGAACCGCCGTCCCGCGTAGGAGCGGGGCGCGGGCGCCTAGTGGCCACGGCCAGTGTTGGCGTGGTGTCGGGCTATGGGCCCTGGAGGCGCCGCGGTCGGGGCCGCTTGGCCTCTGTTTACATCGCATTGGGACCGTGCCAGCGAGCGCGCCGCAAGCGGCTTCCCACCATCCGGGCTCCGGGAGGGGGCACCCTGTCGCCTGCGATCTGGGCCGGCTGGGGTGGGCGAACTGAGCTGCGTTTGGGGGCCGGGCGGGGCTCCAAGCATGTGTTTGGGGTTTGTTGCCGGGGTTTCCTCGGTACTCGGCTAAGCCTCCGCCGTCTCCTTCCCCAAGGGTTTGTTTTGACAGGAAACGTGCCGCTGGAGGGGAGGGGCGGCCGGAGGACGTGGGCGAGGGGTGTGCAGACTCCCAACCCGTCCCCTTGACCGTCCCCTCAAACGCGGAAGAGGCGGGAAATGCCCGTCAGGCCCGGGCTCAGACCCCAGGGCTCTCAGGGATGGCTTGTGCTTCCCACAGCTGCCACTCTGGGTGGCACCACTTGAGGTAACAGCGATGATTTGAGGTGGCACGTGGACGAATATGGTTAAGTGTTTTCCTTAGTATTAAGAAAAACTGTTCCATTATACCGAGCGATTTCACAATGATATAAAGTTTCTTTTCATAATAAATGTATTTTAAATGCAAAAATCTAGTCCAGATAAAGAGAGGTGTTTGATAGAGCACAGGTGAGGATGGAAATGTGGTAACAGGCGTGAAGAGTCTTACTCAAAGGGGAAATATTGTCTTCGATGGTTGTCCTGTTACTTTCACCTTGAAGAAACTAGCCAAGTTGTCCTTGTCTCCGCTGGGCCCCTAGGCCCGTGATTCCCGTGGTCCCATGGCCTCCAGCCCAGTCAGAGACCTTGCTCTGTCCTACCTACCAAACTTAATGAGGTTATGGCAGTGGTTCCCTCTTTAGGAGGCACCCTGCCTGTCATTTCCTCTTGCCTCCAGGGATTTCATACATCAGTCTGGCAGCCCATGGAGATTGCCTGACTTGAAGCTGCCCAAGGCTGAAGATACCCAGTCGTATGGAAGCAGCTTCAGTGCCGTTTTGTGGGGTGGTTGAGGGCCCAGAAGGGGAAACAGGTACTAAAACAGGCCAGCCAGGGGTGGGAGAAGTGTTTTTCTAATGTGAAAAGTGCCTAGAAATCCTTCTCCCTGATGCTGTAATGTTTTGTGTAGCGTGAACATCTGCTTTTTTAGACAATGGCTGGCTTTGTTGGCTTTTATCTAGCTCTTTGTTGGCTCTAATTTGATGAAGACCGGTATTCTCTAGCTGAATGGAGCAGGCACCTTCCTCCCTGCTTTGTGGTTTTTGCTTTGCTGTGTGTGAATAACTTTTTAGTGCTACTGTTTAGGACTCGTTCTAAAGCAGTATTTTGCAGAAGATGAAGATTTTCCATGTCATCTGCAGTTTTTTTCCTTCAGAGCCCAGTCTTACTCCCCTGCCCTTTACTACAAGTATGTGAATACTTGCCCTTGCACCTGACCTTGATCTGGTCTTGAAGGCTGATGCCTACTAGATGTTTCTTGAAATTTTCTCTTTTCCATGACTTAACCTGAATTGGATGGGTTCCATTCCTCAGGGCCCTGCTAGATAAACTGAATTCACTTCAAAATGCTTTTGACTCATGCTAGCTGTAAGCAATTAACCCTTTTGATAATATTTGGATTTTAAGGAGGGATTTTGCAGTGCATAAAGAATGGCTCCCTGATGGGGGATTTTCACTCTAGCAGGGTAATTGAGAATGATTTTGGACAGTAGACTCTTTCAGTGATGCCCTTTATGGTTTAGCTCTTGAGCAGCCACCCCAGGGGTAAGGTCAGCTTGCTACCACATATGCAAGTGTTCACGTGGTGATGGGTAGATCGATTTGGCAGAGTGGGAGTGAAAAGAATGAGTGATACACCAGATTTTCTCCGGCTGTCCTAGAGTGGTAAAGAGCACAAACTTTTGGGATCCACTGCCTGGATATGAGTTGTGCGTCTGCCACTGCCGTGAACCCTCAAGCAAATAAGTTAACCTGTCTGTGCCTCAGGTTCTTATATATAAAACAGAGATAATGATAACCTAGCTAACAAGGTTATAATGAGGATTCAAGGAGAAAATACATTTTAAGCACTGATATCATAGGGGCCAAGTCTTAGTAAGTAATAACTATTAGCTTCAATTGTTATTATTTACTATCAGTTAACATTAGGAGGGTGGAAAGGCACAATGTAAAAGCTTTTTTAAGCTCTAGGATTGTGAGTCTTTGCTAATTTGAATTATGGATGCCTTGGAAATTTGTTGAGATAGGCACTGGAAATTGGACAAGGGAGACATATCTTCTTCCCTCAAGGAGCTTAAAATTTAGTGGGGAGGCAGATTTGCAGACACCTATTGTACTTTAAGTGACTGCATAATACAAATATGAGCAGTGTGAGTGAGGCAGAGAAGGGCAGCCCAAGTTGTCTTGTGAATAGTGTGGCTTAATTTGTTCATCAGTGATGCTCCTTGAGCTCCGCTTCTATTCCAGGCAGTGTTCTGAGATGACTAACTTAAATAGAATGAGTGAGGATGTCAAGGAAGTTCACTTAGAAGTTGTAATATCTGCTTTCAAATCTGAATGATGACAGGGATCCAGCCACACAGAGATCAGGGAGTAGAACATCCCACTGGGAGAGAATAGCAGGTGTAAGTGCTCCAAAGGAGGAAGTTTAGTATGTCTGAGGATCCCAAAGAAGGCCATTGTGTCTGGAGCATTAAGGGTTAGTGGGAGTATGGTACAGGATGAAATGGGCAGGGGCCCAATCACCGAAGGATTATAAACCACTGCCAAGAGACTTCTTGGGAAAAGAGAACCCACCTGGAGAAGAACTCTTGAAAGGGATGCTTTCTGTCACCTCTTCTGAAGGAAGGGCTCTGGAAGATTTCCTGTTTTATTCACTAGGCACTGTTCAAGAAGGACACTGGGATGAGTCTGACTGTCTGGAAGAGCTTTCATAATAGAGTGGTATCTAAGCTGTTGCAGTGGTGGGAACAATCAGGACCTAAAAACTGCAGGGGACTGGGCTGTTCTGAATTAGGCTTGAACTTTTGGTTCAGTACTTCTTCCTCTCTTTTAACCTTTTGCTTGGAAATAATTTCAAACTTACAGAAAAAGTTGCAAGAATGGTACCAAGAACTCTCTATGTCTACCTTCGACTTGTACTCGCCTGTTAACATTTTGCTCCATAAGCTTTATTGTTTTCTCTTTTTCTCTCTCATTTGAATCATTGGAGAGAAAGTTTTATATATTACAGGCCTTTATTCCTAAATGCATAATCACAGTACATTTATCAACTTCAGTAAATTTAACATTGTAATACAGACAGTAGATTCAAGTATTGTAACCATGTTGTCAAGTGGCCCAAAAGTGTCTGTTTATAGCATTTTCCCCTCTTCCTGTACGGGATCCAATTTAGGATCATCTCTTGCACTCAGGTATCAAGTCTCCTTTCATCTGGAACATAGCCTCAGCCTTTCTTTGTTTTTTATGGCATTGACACTTTTAAAATTCATAATTTATTCTAATAAGAATAAAATAATAGTTGATATCTATTAAGGACCTATGAGGAGCTGAATATTTGACATAGACTGTTTCAATTATTCTTCACAACAATTCTAGAGGTAGATACTACTGTTGTTCCCAATTTGTAAATGGTTAAGTTCCCTGTCTCCAGTCAGTAAATACCGAGAGTCGGGATCAAGAACTAGTCCACCTGGCTCCAGAGCCAGTGTTCTTACTGCTTCTGTGCCATGTGCATTGTCACTGGTGGATCTTCGCAATCCTGAACCAGCACAGGATCATCTCCAGACAGAGTTTGCTGCAGAAGGGAAATAAGGAAGTAAAGTAATCTGGGCGAAGACTGAGGATTCACTGGCAACTTAAAAACTGATCTACCCTCCAGCTGTGGTGAAACACCGGACTATCTCCTTCAGGTCTCTGTACTTGCCCCCTCCACTCTAAAATGTTAGTGGTCGTACTGCCATTCATTCATCCATTCATTCAACAGAGAATATTTAATTGCCTGCTTTCTCTCAATTATTGATGTTGGAAGGAATGATATAATATTGCCATTAATATTATAAAATGTGGAACAGTACCATGAAAACTGATTATTCTTTTTGAATAGTGACACACTATAGTGTTGGAGGCTTTTTTTGGAGTTAGTGTCTGTCTTCAAATTGACTTTACTTTTGGCCAGTGAATAAATCCTCCCAGGCAGGATGAGATGCAGTATTCCTGAGAAGTTGGTTGGTTGGTTGGTGAGTTGCAATGATGAAGGTTAAGTAGATCTAAGTTTGTAGGTATGAGAAGCATTACCTTTCTTAAAGAAACAACCTGTTTTCATTATTACTATTCTGAGAGAATCCAAAATAGCTTTAAAAGCAGTCTAATTACCCTTGAGCCTTTCAGTCAAGTAGCTTTGTCCCAAGATGACCTATATGGAAACCCAAGACCAAGAAAGGTAAGAGCAAGTGTGAATGAACTTCCAAAAGACAATTTACACCATGATGAGCCATTTGCTTTTTTTTTAATTGAGTTATAGTCAGTTTACAATGTTACTTTTGGTTTTTGTAATTCAAACGAATGCAAGACTTCTGTCTTAGATTAACTACCTGTCTTTGTTGTCTGTAGGGGAAACATGCTTTTATCATCATGGAATAAAATTATTTTTCCCTCCAGAGTTTAATGCCTAAAATAATGATGATAACAACTATAAAAGCAAATAATACTAACAATAGCAAACATCTGTGTCCTGTTCACTCTGTCAGACACTATTCCAAGCACTCTACATATATTGACTGAATAAAATCTTACACCAACCCTATGAGTTAGGTACTATTAATATGAGGAAGCAGGCAATTTCTTGATAGAGTAATAGTGAGCATTTTAGCCTCAAACAAAAGTTTCTGCTTCGATCCATTAAAACCCAGTTGTGATATGAAGGCTTCTACCAACTAAACAAGAATTTCTAAACATTTTGAAGCTTTTAAATTTTCTGTTACATCCCCTCTACGAGAAGCTCTACCTCTAGTAGACTGTTGGAAGAAAGCGTAGTTGCGCATGTTATTAAGCATGTCTGCCATGAGCACATTTAATTTCTCAGAACTTCTAGTGATGCCTCATGGAACTTTGGGTTTATTGCATTTTACCAATTTCTCACTAAAAGGCACCTGATAGCTGGCCCACTGCCCGCCCCCTTCAGAAAAATGAGGTGAAGAGAGCAGATGTGATAAAGTCATGCAGCAAATCAACAACAGACTGGGCCTCACACCTGGAACTCTACCTCCTAACCTAGAGCTTTTTATTTTTTAAATCTTCATACTTAGCTGCCTTGTTAAACACAATTAAGAAACCTGCAAAGTGTGCTGTTCAGCTGGAGTAGAATATGAAATGGACAGTTATAGCTATTAACCTAGTTCATAAATTCCAATGGATAAAAGCTTTTATTCACCTTTACTTGGAAAAATAGCCAAAGTGAAGAGAAATTGGGAGCAGAACATACATAACACAGTTATTACAGTGGAATGACTGGAAAAAATAATCAAGTGGAAATAGTAAGAGCATGACAGGGCCAAGGAATATTGAGTCTTAAGCCTAATAAGGCAGATTTAGGTGGTAGGTTCTCTGCTGCAGGCCTTGGACTTTGGCAGCGCCAGGCCAGTAAATGTGTGGTGATACCAGTTTGTAAATGTTCTGGTTGCAGCTGTACTAACTGGGATTCAATGGTTCCGATTCAGCTGACACAGAATGAATACTTGTCACATACTTGACACTGATGGTGGACAAGACACAGTTCCTGCCTTGTTAAGGAGAGTTGGAAGTAACCTTGAGAGGAAAATAACTACAAGGGACTAAGCGTTATTGTGCGGATACAGGAGATGTGCTGCAGGTGTACAGAGTGCCCTTAGCTCTGGCCACCGTGTAGAGGGAAGGCTTCCTGGAGAAGGTAGCATTTGCAAGAAATACCATCAATGAGAAATAAAATGTTGGCAAAGAGAATGAGAAAGCTTGAGGAAAGGACACACACTTCACTTGGGATTTGGGGTTTGGTGCAAGTGAAAGGGTTAAAGCAGACCCTTTCCTTCTGTCCTTATCACCACCCCCACCCTCACCTCCTTCAGCAGATGGGAGTTGAAGCCCTAGGTGGATCTAGTTTGCCTGGGGTAAAAGAGGTGAATTCGCCACTGAGGATGCAATGGTTCAGGTCCTTTTATATCCTGTATCCGAGGTGGTTGGTTTGGGACTCTAGGAAAAGGCAAATGTGTCTACGTGGGGGCTTCCTGGCAGCTCCACCTCATTCCATGCCCTTCGGTCTGCAGGGACAGCCTGCTTAGAGTTGGTGATTTTCTGTTTGCAAAAGTGGTGTGCTGAGCAAGTGTGCATTTCTACAAGTGCCAGGACTGGAGAAGGTTGTTTAGGTAAGGCCAGGGGCAAATGCCTTTGGGATTTTCACCTTTAATAAGTCCCTCCCAGGTTCATCCATTTTTCTGTCATCACCCAAGGGATAAAAAAATAGCAGTATTTCTTAGGGAAGGGAAATAGCTCAGTGATAGAGCGCATGCTTAGCACGCACAAATGAGGTCCTGGATTCAATCCCCAGTACCTCCATTAAAAAAACAAAAAAAATCCATCATTTCTCTCAGCTCAATCCCCCTTGGTCCTAACCCTGCCTCTCCTTTCTCATGTTTCCTCAGCAATGCCTTGGCTTCCCTTTTCTTGTCCTCCAGCATCTCACACACAGTTTTAGGCAACTGATCTTGAAAGCCATGAGAGGATGGTCCTGCATAATTTCACCATTACTTTTCCCAGTGCCTGGTGCATAGTCGGCACTTAAAACATATGAAAGGAATCATTGGAGAAACTGTGTAGGCATTTCCAGGCAGTCTACAGGTAGTTATGGTTTCACATTCTGACAGCTTTAAAAGATCTGAGCACCTCATTGCATGGGCCAGTTCAGGTTTAAAGAGCCTCAGTGAACCCTTACTATCATTACTGTCCGTTCAGGAATTGAGGTTCCTTTTTCCTCAGGCTCGGATTTCCCCTCAGTGTCAGCTAACACCACACTCATATCAGGGCCAGCCCCTTCATGGGCCTGGCTGAGGTTCCTGCGCTCAGTTCTGAGCATCCCATGTGCCCTGGATCTCCTTTTCAGGGGTGTCTGGGCCCAACTTCCCTTCCCTGAGAAGCAGTCTGATGTCCCAGAAACAGCCCTGGATGTAGAGTCAAGGGACTGGTTTTACAGTAAGTCTCCAGAGTCTGTTCTTTCCCAGCCTGTGAATCAGGATCTTTTGTGCCTGTTTGTTCATTGGGTGGCCGTGGGTACTTTGTAAATTGTCAAGTACCAACCAAATATCAAGCCTTACTCTTCATAGCATAGCAGTTCATGGGAAAATGGAGAAGAAAACCCTATAGACTTGCCAGCCAGAGATTTTCATTAGTCTTCCTCTTTCTCCAAGAGGCTCACAGATAACTAAAGATGATTTCAAAAGTATTTTATTTAAAACAAAGACAGAGGGACAATAACAATAGCTGATATTTGAATGCTGTGCTAAGCACTTGGATAAGATTAATCGTATTTCATCCTTAAGCAACCTTATGAGGTTAGTCTTTCAGCCCAGTTTTACTGATGAGGTAGGGAGATAAATGACTTCTCCAAGGTCACATGGCAAAAGACAGAACAAGCTTCTAAAATCCAGGTAGTCTGACCCCAGAACTCCACACTCTTACTCTTACCCTCCCATGCTTTAGCGACCCCAGGAGGAGAGCGTGTGTGTTCTGTGCACTGTTTTTGATGACCTATCATTGCTGAGAGCAGCTCCATGTTCACACTAGGTACGTCCTGTGTGAGCACACACCTATGGCTGTGGAATCCCTTTCTGGAAGGCAGTCTTGCAGGCCCCATCATAGCTGGCTGGGGTGCCATGGAAAGGATGAAGTCATCTTCTGGGGGCCTTTCCAGTGCTGTGACACATGCAACAGGGCTGTCAGTGCTGGAAGAAGCATGGGCACCACTGGTGGAGGTACCGTGGAATGCTGACGCAGGGTCTGTTTGTCTGTGCAGGTGCTCTCTCTTTCCCCACACTCCAGTGACACAAGATGCCCTTCAATGGCGAGAAGCACTGTGTGGGTGAGGACCAGCCAAGCGATTCAGACTCTTCCCGGTTTTCCGAAAGCATGGCTTCACTCAGTGATTGTGAGTGCTCCAGGCAGAGCTTTACAAGCGACTCCTCCAGCAAATCCAGCTCTCCTGCTTGTAAGTCAACAGGGAGCAGGGGCTGGGAGTGGTGGGAATGGTTCTAGACATATGTGTTGGATTTTAAAACTCAGAAATGAGTGAGAGCAAAGTACCGACTTGTCCTCCTTTCTCGATGTACTGGAATAGCATTGCCAGGGCACTGCAACTGTCTTGTACACGCCCTCAGCAATAAACAGCCACTAAACTTTACAACCTATCCATTTTTATTTTCATCACTCTGATCTGCTTTGCCTTGACTCTGAATTAGTTCTCCCAACCCCAACTGTCTTATCTCTCAAATAGTGGAAAGCTACTCCATGAGATCATTCTTTGAGCCACATTCAAGGATATATACAAATTATTCCTTTCTGATTTACATAGAAGGAAACTTGCCACAACTCAAGGGTCAGGCAGGAAGTGAAATAGTCTAAAGGATTTCCTGTAGATTTCAAAATCTGTTGTGCAAACCACTCCAGAAAAGTGCCCACAAGGAGAATGACTACACGAGGGGTGTGAGAAGGAATTAAAAGAGTAGCCCCAGTGAAGGGAGACGTCTTTTTCCTTTTTTGTGTGTGGAAACTAGAGAGGTGTGAAGCAGGTGTGTTTGTCTTTTTTTCTTAGCTTTTTAATTGGCATTTCGTATTAGGCAATATAACCCTTTAAACTGCCAAAACCAATGCAGAAAGAAGCAACTAATGTTTAATGAGATCAAATGCCCACTTCAAAAAGAAATTGTTCATTTGTATTTATTTTAAATTTGTACATTCTCATTAAAAAACGGGACGCTCCTGGGCTCAGATCTGATCATCTCATGTGCCCAGAATCTCCTTTCCAGGGGATAGTTGAGCCCAATTGCCCCCATATAAGTAGAGAGAAAAGAAAATATTGCGTATAATGTTACCCAGAGATGGCAGCTGGCAGTGCTCTGTCACATCTTCATTCGCCACATAGACATATATGTGCATGTGTGTGTGGACTTGTCTCACTATTCTAACTAAAACATTTTCTCATGATAATGTATTTTTAAAACATTGTTTTTATTACTACTTACCTCTTTCATCAAGTGAGTATACCATCAATTTAACCACTGATTTATCACTGGACATTCAATTCATTTCCATTTTTTGCCATTATAAATAGTGCTTTGTGAACATCTTGGTACATAAAGCCTTTCTAGGAATTCCTTTGGATATAATTGGATTGCTGGACCAAAGGATACAGACATTTCTAAGGAGAACCATAATGGGACAAAGAATTGGCAAAAGAATTTATTAGCAGCCACCCAGATTTCAGTGCTTTTTCTCACTCTTTATGCTACAAATGGATTGATGCCTCTAGCAGGGTCCCTAGGCGTCCTGAAGAAGGTTTTACTAATTGTATATCATAATTCCCTCCTCCCCCTCCTCTTCTTTCTAGAATTACTTTAGATAGCAAAGTATTGCCAGTCAGTACTGTTGTTTGAGATAATGATTTTTAGTGAACAGAAGCTGAGAGTTCCAACAGTGATTTCAAAGACATGATTTATTAGAATAATTTTTGAATAATCTTTACAAATAACTGGAATAATTCTTTATTCACTACTTCCTGCTGAGAAGTAGATGATCCAGCTTACCAGATTTATCTTATTTTAATTTATTGAGTTCTTACCGTGTTCTTTTTTACTTAAATTACCTTGTTTAATCACTTCAGGACAGCGCTATGAGGAGGTAAGTTATGCTTCAGTGAAGTCAAATGGTAACTACCAACCAGCAAACCTTAGAATTGAACCTAAGCCTTATGCTATACTGCCTATAGTTTTAGAAGTTATGGGGTTGTTTTTAAATCAATTATTTCATATTGAATATGCTTAAATTAATGAGAGTTATGAATTAGGGAATAAAAAGTAGTCATATATATATATTATGGAATATGACTCAGCCATAAAAAAGAATAAAATAATGCCATTTGCAGCAGCATATATGGACCTGGAGATCATCATACTAAGTGAAGTAAGCCAGAAAGAGAGAAAAATACCATCTGATATCACTTATATGTGGAATCAAAAAAAAAAAAAAAGACACAAATGAACTTATTTACAAAGCAGAAACAGACTCGCACACATAGAAAATAAGCTTATGGTTACCAGAGAGGGAAATGGGTGGGAAGGGATAAATTGGGAGTTCGAGATTTGCAGATACTAACTACTATATATAAAATAGATAACAAGTTTCTACTGTACAGCACAGGGAACTATATTCAATATCTTGTAGTAACCTATAATGAAAAAGAATATGAAAAGGAATACATGTATGTATATATATGAAACACTATGCTGTACACCAGAAATTGATACAACATTGTAAACTGACTATACTTAGATTAAAAAAAAAAGTAGTCGTCAATTTCCTATGTAGTACATGTAATAAATGCAGATATCAATGGGCACTAAAGAATGAGGTCATTTAATTTTTAAAAGTAACAAAATAGCCTATATTAATAAAGATTTTTAAAAAATTCGAGAATTTATTATCAGTACAGTAACTGAAGCTATCAAAGGAGTTCTTAAATTTTTGAAGTATTAAGTATTAATTAGGGGAATCCACAGATTTTTACATTCTTCTTACTTGTAAAATCCTGAGAATATATAATGGCTTAACTTAAACCCTGTCTGCATGAGGAGAATTCATTGGATGACAGCTTCTTTTCCACAGCTTAACTAGTTTTTGTTTTCGTTTCAGCAACAAGCCCTCCCAGGGTTGTAACATTTGACGAAGTGATGGCTGCAACAAGGAACTTATCAAACATGACTCTTGCCCATGAAATTGCTGTAAATGAGAACTTCCAATTGAAACAAGATGCCCTCCCTGAGAGCAGGTAACCCTGAGGCATCTGTTGTTCATAAACTGTGCTGCAGACTCTGTGTGTGTGTGTGTCTGTGTGTGTACCGTGAACACAAATATTCACATTGATTCCTTGAAGGTCTCATATAATATCCACTGGGAGTAAGTAGTATTAAGAGTATATAGAGAGTATATTAAGTTAGTTTTCTAACAAGTTCTTATACTTGTTTTTAAAACCATTCCTCTAGGATGTATGTTACTCATAATCTTTTGAATTCAGCTTATATGCCACTTCTGAGGGAAGCTTTTCCTGACATTCCTGAGCCCACTAGACTATATTAAATCCCCTTCTAAAGACTATGATAGTCCCCTATCTCCCCCCTTGTTAAGATGTCTTATAATTTTATGTTCAGTGTCTTGTCTTTACCACTTAACCAAAAGCACCATTAGTGGAGAAACTGTGTTCATGTTGTTTGCTCTGTCCCTGTTACCTAGCAGAGTGCCTAACATGTAGGAAATGCTCAAGAAATATTTGTAGACTGACTTATTAAAAACTGATACTCAGGTTGTGAAAGATAAGTGAGTGCAGCTGAACTGCAGAGTGCTAAGAGTAGGTGATTTAGAAGCCTCTGAGGTGGAACCACAGCATCCCTGGTTAACATCACTGCCGCAAAGGACCTCTGGGTAGAGCCATGCCCTTGTACCCTACCTCGGTCTTTCTGGCTTCAGTGGCTCACAAATCCCCTGGGACAAAGAGGAGAAAAGGCTTGCAGCCATTACTGCAGGTAAATCATCTTTAGAGGCAAAGTTCGCTCTTGGATAACAGCACTGAATCTTCAGCCTCGCAGTGCCATGTATAAATCTTTCAACCAAGACAACATATAGTATTTGATTCCATTCAGAACTTTATTGTTTGTTTTAAACAGGAAAATAATAAACATAATCATTTTCCTTCTTTAAAATGTGGCTCATGGTCCTCCTGCTCCTGGAGGTGTTGTTCATAGTAGTCATAACTGTTTTTTTTTTTAAATCACTGGCCGGAGTAGGTGTATCTGTTTGGTTTTCTGTGGTGACTGCATTTCACCATGATCCTCCATACCAGCTCTGCTGCTGCACCCCCAGGCCAGGCCGCTGTCATCTCTGACTTAGACTCTTTCTGTTCTAACTGGTTGCCCAGTCTCCATCGTTAGCTCCCCGTACTCCATCCTCCACGGGTAGCCATAGTGATCTTTCTAAAGGGTAAATCAGATTAGATCATGTCTTTGCTTAAAACCCTTCAGTGATTCTTTTACACTTAGAATAAAAACTCAAAAACTCTTCAGTATGACCAGCCCCCTTTGCTGACCGAGCCTCTCACTTCTTTCCCTCCTGCTTGTTGTGCTTCAGCCACACTGGCTTCCTTGCTGATCTGGGAGTACACCAGCTTCATCCTGCCCCGGGGACTTTGTCCTTCTGCCTTCTTTTTCAGTGTTCTGCTCGTAGATCTTCACCAGCTGCTTTCTTTTCCCCATTCAAGTCTCAGCTCAAAGCTCACTGTCTTAGAGAAGCTTTCTTCAACCACCCAGTCAGGTGGGCACCCTCTTCATCACTAACTACCACATTGTCTTCCTCTGTCTTCCTCATGGCTCTGAAATTGTCTTACTCACTTTTAATGTGTTTTTTGTCTTTCTGTCCCTGCTAAAATACAAGCTTTTTGAGAGCAGAGACCTTCTTTTCACTACACCTCAGCATCTGAAATAGGGCCCACCACATATTGAATGTTAAATAAACATTTATTGACAGACTGATAAAAATGAATTTTTGAAGTTAAAATTAGAATGTTGTATGAAGTACAGCAGAAGACACTTTGGGAGTATTTGTGCTTTCAATTTAAAAGTTGCAAATACAGGCCTAGCGAAGGCCTTCTAGGATCAGAGACACATTGGGGTTTGAATCCTGGCTCTGCTGAGACCATATCTGAGCCTCACATTCACCAGGTATGAGAGGGGGACCACAGTACTCACTTCATATGCATGCTTCTGGGCATATAAGGGTCTTGCATGTAAGTACTCTGATACTCTGGAAGGTGTGAATTCCCCCTCTCTTCGTATAATGCTACGGCTAGAAAATGTGAGCAAGGAAAACAACATGCAGAGTTGGGACATATTACCTTTGTTTAAAAGTGAAATAGCGTATCATTAGCTGTTGCTTTTTCTAATGACTCTCCACAATGGCCAGGTTGTTACTTTGTAAATTATGGCTAACTCTCATATTTTACTAAATATTTTCTTGGGGGCAAACACTTGATAAATTAAGTCAGATTTCTGATACCCAGTAGGAATGCTTATAAATGATTTGATTGATCTCATCTCCACCCCTCCCTCCCCAGCTCTTCTGCCTCCCAAAATGAAAGAGCTAAAAAGTACCTGGTAGCCTTTTGCAAAACTTAAACCCTCACATCCCTCAAGGAGCTATAAAGTTGTTTTAGCTCATTCCTGGTTGGTCCATTCAAGCCAGGTACATGAGGCTCGTAAAGTTGAGAACAACAATCCATCCCAGCAATGTCTGCCTTTCTAATTGTTCTATAATTGCTCAAGAGAGTCTAAAACATTGGACATGGCATTTATGTTGAATAAATCTAGTCAGGCAACTAGAATACGTTTTAACATGTGAAGTAGCTGAGTATAATATAGTGTTTGCAGTTATATAAACAATTTTAACTCACACTCCTCAGAAAGCTAATTTCACTTCTTACAGTGTTAGTGTATACTTAGCTATTTATACTTTAAAAAGAAAAATTAGGAGATAATGTTTAACCAGCAAATTATTCATTCATTCACCTAAATATTCAGTGAACACTCAGTAAATGCCAGTGCTGTGTTAGGTACAGTGGCAGGTCCCTAGAAGTTGTGGCCTCTACCTCGGAGAGGTGTATATCCCTGTGGGGCATAGAGACTTGTAAGTAATTACAGTTCAAAGAAATGTGTGCTTTTCCAAAAACTGTTACAAAATGCTGTGGGAGTTCAGTAGGGCTATGTGTTTTGATGTGCACCTACTTTAGGACATTGACATGCAGAATAAAGCAGGAAGGCCACCTATTCTATTGTGAGCCTTTCCTAGGAAGGCTCCTCTTTCAGCAGTTTGGTCTGGCTGACTTTAAATGGGACATCTAAGCTGAAGTTGGCAGGCATTCAAATGCATGTCTCCTTGGGGCCAATCTGTTCTATTCCATGCCACGAAACTTCAGCTGTTAAGGAAAGAGCAACTGTCATCTCATCCCCAGATCTAGAACAAGTCTAAAGATCAGTGTATAAGAGTAGCTAGTAAATTACAGTATCTCCTTAGGACAGAATTTTATAAGCTTACTGAAAGCTATAGGAGGGAAGCATTTTAAAAATCTAGGGGAAACACGTAAGACAGAATCTTAAGTGCAATAAATACATAATATTGTACAGACCCAGTATTAAAACAGTTGTAGTAAAACAGTTCCTTCACTGAACATATGTCAGATATGTCAAAAGATTAATAAGGGGATTATGAGCAATCTTTACTCTGGTTTTCTATGTTTTCTAAGATTTCTACCATTGGCATATTTCTTTTATAATCAGGAAAAATAGTTCTTATTTTAAAAAAATAATCCATTTCATTCCTATAGTTTGGCAGGTCGAGTAAGGCACATTGTCCACCAGGCCTTCTGGGACGTCTTGGAGTCAGAGCTGAATGCTGAGCCTCCCGAGTATGAACATGCCATCAAACTGTTTGAAGAAATCAGGGAGGCAAGTTGATGTTGTCTGTGTTAATTAATGATCTTCCCCCCAAAGACTGTTTTCATGTCTTCCAAAGAGTATTGGAGACTCTTTTTGAAAAACAGAGCCAGTTCAGTCACTGGAAGGGTTTTTTTCCTGCACCTTCTGGAGCCAGGTGGAGGCTGGGAAAACAGGGCAGTGGAGGCCAATGCTTAGCAGGTAGGGCAGTGGTTGTGGTGCTTCAGAGCACAGACTCTCGAGTTAGCTAGACCTGGTTTAGTGACAGGCTCTGTCTCCCTTTAAGTCTCTGTTTTCTGAGTAGTTGTAAGAATTGTATCAGATAACAGTTATAGCTAACATTTACAGGACACTTGCTCTATTCCAAGCGCTAGATTATTCATTTATCCTTACAATGCTGTGAGGTAATTATGCCTGTTTTCATTTTATATAAAGAAATGAAATTCCCTGACTCATCCAGGGTCACACAGCTTTGAGGGGTTTGAACCCTGGCTCTCAGGCTCAGAGCCTGTGCTCCTAACCACATGCTGTGTATATAAGTATAGTGCCTGCTGTGTAGTGAATACTCAATATAAGTTGCTTATATAACATATGATATTTAAATATCATATATTATACTAATGGAGCCCATGGGTGTGTTACTGTTTGCCCTTCTGCGAAGGGTTCTTTTGGAGCCATGATCTGCAACTTGTTCTTTCCTTGCATAGTTTACCTGTAAACTTTTTGAAGTTCTTTCAATAATATTGCTTCTTTGCCAGTTATTTTTATCCTGATAGCGTTTGTAAGTTCCCGTGGCGGGGCAGGTAGGGGGTGCTTTAATTCAGAAGACAGAGCTTTTTTTTTAGAGTCAGGACACTGGAGTGCTCCTCTGATCCACCACCCAGCCTGTGCAAACTTTTGTGGCATCCAGGGTATTAAAATATGGACAGGGCGCTTGGTCATCTAGACATTGAAATAGAAAATGATAACCTTTATTCATTAATGATGCTGTCATTAATTCTTTCCTTCCCCTGTGTAGATCCTTCTCTCTTTTCTGACTCCTGGTGGCAACCGGCTACGCAACCAGATTTGTGAAGTTTTGGACACAGACCTCATTAGGCAGCAGGCTGAACACAGTACTGTCGACATCCAAGGCCTTTCCAACTATGTCATCAGTACTATGGGAAAGCTTTGTGCTCCTGTGAGAGATGATGATATCAGAGAGTTAAAGGCCACTGGCAATGTTGTGGAGGTGCTGAGGTGAGTGCATTTTCTTAGGAAGTACAGGAATAATAAGCAAGGGGCAAATCAATCATTTATTGTGTACATGGAGTTCTCACATAGAATGACTTAACAAGGTTGTTAGTTGGCATGTGCTGGGCCCTAGGGATGCAGTGATGAAAAAGGCAGATACAGTCTCTGACCCCAGAGAGTTTATAGTCTAATGGCGAGATAGCCCTTGAACAAGGAATTACAGTTGTGATGAAGTGCTATCAAAGGGGAACATGAAGGGATGAATGGAGCCTCCATCAGGGGACCTAATCTAGTCAAGGATCCAGGAAGATGTATTTATTAGTTAGAGTGATGCTAGCTGCTATGACACGTAAACCCTGAATTCTCAGTGCTTTAACCAATAACAGTTTGTTTCTCACTCATATAAAAGTCTGAGTCAGGGATTCTTGGTCAGGCAGACTTTCATGAGTTGTTCAGGGACCCAGGCTCTTTGTCATCCCTGACTCCACCCTTGCCCGGGTCCTTGGAGTCCTTTACATTCAGCAGGTGAATGGGAAAGAGATCATGGGGAAGGCATACCCAGTGCTTAATAAACAACCTTGGCCCAGAAGCAACACATTCCATTGGCTATACCTAGTCTCATGATCCCACCTAGACTGTTTGCTGTCTGGAAACACATTGCCCAGACACAAATCCACACTGCAGATAGGGAATGCGGACTTTGGTGATCAGCTAGCCATCTCTGCCACAGCTCCCCTGAGGAAATGAGGTGTACAATAAATCATGAGATTCTAATGTGACTGTGTAGACAATAACTTCTTTGTGATCCCAGAGAAAAGAGGATTCTGCAATACTTTCTGCCATGGGAGGGAACTCTTCTCCCTTTTATTTTTTATTTTTTATTTTTTTGTGAATATAGTCACATTGAAAGTTAAATTTCATATAATAGTATTGAAAAGGTAGAGGAAGGAAACTGGTTTGCATATAGTGGGTAACTTACTTTGTTATTTTGGGAAGGTTGATAACCTCTCAAAGTCACGCTTTCCCCATCTGTAAAATGGGCTATATCCTTTGAGTTGAATCAGCTGTGGCAGTTTATGATTCTCCATTTGTGAAATCCTTACTTTGAGTTATCTTATTACCAGTGTGTAATACCAAATCTGTGGTGTTCATCTTGGTCACATATTAAGCACTTACTGGTTGCTACTATTTGCCTGAATTTTATATTTATTATCTCATTGGCTTTTCACAACATTCCTCCAAGGTTAATCTTGTCCCTTTCTTTCATAGATGAGGAAACTAAGGCTCAGAAAGATTGAGTAATTTGTGCCTGACCAGAGCTGGTCAGTAGCAAAGTTGCATTTGAGCCCAGGGCTGCCCAACTCTAAAATGAAGTGGTTTTCCCCTGTGTTTCACTGCCCTGTTCTTTCTTTTATTTCCTTTTTTCCCTTCTTATTCTGTTAGAAATAGAAATCACATACACTATGTTCAGACTCCTTAAAATTTCAGGGACTTTCAAATGAAAATTCCTTCTTGAATCTTCTTTGTCTCAGTGTTAAGACTCATTGTTTATGCTGCTTAGTGTTTTTCTATCAGTTTATGGCTGGATGTAATGGCTTAGCCAGAGGTACTGTGTTTCTAAAGCAAATACTGTTGAGATCTGTGGAAGAATACATTTGGAATGTCTTCTGTGAAAAGTGACCTTGCCAATGACAATTGGAAGCTCAGAAACATTTTAGGGATGTTTATCTTTTCCATCCTGTAAAATAGATAATAGTGACTGAATTTCAGCTTAATTTCTTGATCACCTCTCTATTTTAACTCTAAAATTTTTAGACAGATATTTCATGTCCTGGACCTCATGAAAATGGATATGGTCAATTTTACAATTAGGAGTCTGAGACCATATCTTCAACGCCAGTTGGTGGATTATGAGAGAACCAAGTTCCAAGAAATTTTAGAAGAAACTCCAAGTAAGTACAATATAAGTGTGTGTGTGTGTGTGTATAAAAATTGGGTGAAAATATGATATTTTAATTTTTGGCATCTTAAGTAGTATCACTAAAGATTTTTGCATTTTCATTAAATATTTTTTTTTAACTTCTGTAACTGACACCACAAACTTATGGCTGTTTACTCTGACCCAGGAACTGTGCTAAGCACTATTTACTCCTTCATGAAGTAAAAAATTTTATTGAGCATCTGCTGTGTCCCAGACACTGCTTAGGTGCTGTGGATAGACCAGGGAACAAAATAGAATAAAGTTGTGACCCCCAAGGAACTGACATTCTAGTAGGCATGACAACAAACATATATTGTCAGATGTGTTACTAAGTGCTACGAAGACAAACAGGACAAAGGGACAGAGAGTAGTAATGAAGCGGGAGTGAGGGTAGTGGGTGTTTTTTAGATGAGGTGGACTGGGAAGGCCTCTCTAAGGAGCAACATTTGAGCAGAGTTTGCAGGCCAATGAGGAAGGGGCATGTGAAGAGGCAAGAACATTCCAGCCAGAGGGAGCTACAAGTACAAAGGCCTTAAAGCAGAAGCTTGCTTGCGAAGTTGGACAACCCAAGGCAGACAGTGTGGTTGGAGTAGAGTAGGCAAGGAAAGTGTGGTAGGGGAGGCAGCCGAGAGGTAGACAAGAGGTAGATGAGAGGTAAGTGGCTCATATACAGCCTTGTTAGAAAATGAGAGGGATTCAGATTTCATTCCAAGTGTGATAGGAAGTCATTGGAGAGCTTTGAGCAGGGGAGCAACATCTGATTTTCTTTTTTAAAGTATGCTCTGGCTCCTGGGCAGAGAATAGATTGTACAGGAGCAAGGAGGGTAACAAGGGTACCGATTAGGTGGTACTGCAAATGGTGGCCTGGTCCAGGTGGTAGTGTCAAAGAATAAGAAGAGGTCAGATTTGGGGTGCATTTTGAAAGTGGAATAAAAGGATTTACTGAAATTTGGATGAGGAGAAAAAGAGGAGTTGAGGATGACTCAGAGTTTCTGCCCGAACAGCTAGGTGAATAGTGATGCACATTAGTAGTTGGGAGAGACTAGGGAAAGAAGGTTGGGAGATGGTACAGAATCAGAGATCAGTCTTAAATATGTGAATTTTGAGACCTTGATTGACATCAGCATGAAGAGGTCAAGTAGGCAGGTAGAGAGATACAAGAGACTAGAGTTCAGGGGAATGGTGGGAACTGGGGATGTACATCCGGAAATTATCGGTATGTTTGTTGGTAGAAAAAGCCATGGAGCTGGATAGTAGCTAACATGTATAGAATACTTATCACATCCTAAGCGCTTTACATATTTCAACTGATTTAATCTTTATAAAAACTTTAGGAAATTACTCTCCATTTTATGGATGAGGAAACTGAGGCACAGAGAGGTTAAATCACTTGGCTCCACAACACAACTCGTACAGCGTAGAGCTGGGACTCACAGTCCCTGCTCTTACCCATGGTATTATACTGGGTGAGACTATCTAGGGAGTGAGTGTATATGCCGGCAGGGCCTGACATGGTCTCTGCCCCAAAGCATGTGCATTCAACCACTATGCAATATTGCCTCTTTTCAAACAAGATGTCAGTTATCTTGGGGGAATTTTCAGAGAGAGCTCTAGCATCAGGTGGCAGATATGACTAGATGACTTCTAAGGATCCTTCTGAACAAAAATTCTTTGACTTCAGGGCTATATTGTTTTAGCTCCAAAGGCAGAGAGAGGGATTATGGGAAATAGAACCTTACCTAGAACCTGGATCTGAACTACAGTAGCTGTGTTCTTAGCAGCATTTTCCTGAGACTCTGGTTGGTTTCATCTGTGTACATGTATGTGTGTACTTGCACACGTGTAAATATCTCCATGTCTTCAATCAAGTTAGCTTGTAATCTTAAGCAAATTTCTTAATATAAGGTTAAATTATGGCTTTGTTCATCTCAAGTGATTTGTTTCTCTCCTTAAAACTCAGGCTTCGTGATTTGCACCTTTCACATGGATTTAGATATTTCCAGAGATTTAAGAATAGAATAAATCCAGCTGTGCATGTAGGTCATTATTGCCGAGCTCTAAATATGTTCCCAGAGAAATCAGGAGTCCAGGAAGCAGAGTGTATGTCAGCTGTTAATTATATCCTCAAGTTACTCTGCCAAAAGTCGGCCACTGTGCCCTCATATCAAAATAAGAGCCTCCGTATTGCACAGAGGGACAAAAGTGCTGGATTTTTGTGTGTACATGATTTTTATAAATAATTATTGGAAAATTAATACAGAGAAGTACTCTGGGTTTCTGAATTGACTCCTAAAAGGATTGTATTTTGTTGACAGAGAGATTTTATATAATTGCCCCATTTAAAATACACCCTAGAAAGCCTTAGGCAGTGATTGGGTGCATGTATTAAATGTCAACAAGTAACCACATTAGATCCAACAACTAAATTATCTGTGGAAAGATTGGCACATTACCCCTGGGGGCCAGGCCACAAGTCATTTTGCAGATACTCAGAAAGAAAAGGTTTTATTTATTTAGATAATGTCTTACATCTGGTAAAATGTTCTCAGGAACGTCATCTTTTGTGATTCAGAAATCCTGTGGGACATAAATATTTTTCAAAAATATATGAAACTGCATTATGATTGTCTTTGCGTGGCACCCAGGGCATTCGGGAAATACTGATGGAACATTTTAGAGATGAGCAGACTGGTGCTCAGCAACAACCTGCCCGAAGTCAGAGCTGCACAGCTGATTAGTAGCAGAGCTGGGACTGGAAGCCAGGTCTCCCACGACCAAGCCCAGGATTAAACCAAACTGCTGCTTTGGTTCCTTTCTTTGGATTTTAAAATTTTGTGTTATATTGCAAGTACCAGAAGCCATAGAAGGAGGAGGCCAGTTCATAGAAAAGCTAAAATACCTGAGTGTGAGCAAAGCCAGAAACCAGGAAGGCATCAAGAATCTGGGGAGGAAAAAACAAGGGAAAGTTCCTGCTTCCATTGTCAGGATGGTTAATGTGTACTTCAACATGGGCCATCCTTGAACACCGTAGCCACCATTCAGAGCCCCAGGAAAGAGTCTGGTGGGCATTATGACTCAGCTAAGCCAACCGCTGGAGGTTGCCTGGTCGTGATATTCATAAAAAGAAAGCATGGAGTGAGGGAAAATGACTTCTCAAAATCAGCACCAAAAAAAGGGAAGGTGAGGTGTTGCTAGGCATAAAAGAGCAGATGTCATGGATAAGGGAACTGCATTCTTCTAACTGAAAATTGGGGTATTTCGCTTGAATATTTTCCAGAATATTGAAAATAGGGGCCATCTAAAGCCTTGCACAACTTCAGGGGCTCCCATTCATGTATTCTGTACCACTCTTCTAGTTTATTAAATGGTGCCTATTCAGAATTATACAGACTAAGAGCTAGTCTGGCCATCCCCCAAATCCAGGATGGGGGTCACTCAGGTTTCATGCTTAGGTACCAGATTTCATGCTTAAGTACCATATTAGAAGTCAGCAGAGATGGGAATTGTATTCCTTGATGAATCCATACGGGATACCCTTGTTGCATTCATCTTGAAAAGCTCAAATACTAAACTCATGCCAAACTGGCATCTTATACAGGGCATTCCCCAGAACTCTTTGAACTTTTTGTAGCACTAAATAGCACAGTGGCTTTTACATAAATATTTATGTGTGTGTTCTGTGTTGATAAAGCTTTATGTGACTTCAGCTTGAGTTTACTAGGTTTTTGCCTTAGATTCAAGGACTTAGTTTCTTTTTTTTAATTTTATTGAAGTATGCTATACATACAGTAAAATGCGCCTACTCTAAGTGTATACTTCTGTGAATTTTGACTAAATACTATGCCCATGTAACCAGCAGTACAAATAAGATACAAAGCATTTCTATCACTTGGAAAAGAATCCTCATGCCCCTTGCTGTCAGTCTCCCCTGATCAAAGTAAACATGGATATAATTTTTATTGCTGTAGATTAGTTTTGTTTGAACTTCATATTAAATGAAATCATACTGTGTTCACTTTTCTGTTTAACTTCTTTCACTCAACATAAGGTTTTTGCTATTCATCCATGTTTTCATATGTATCAATAGTTTATATTAGTGAAAAGTATCCTATTGTATGATTACATACTTCATTTATCTATTTACTTGCTGATGGACATCTGTTTCTGGTTTGGGGTGACTATGAGTAAAGCTGCTGTAAACATTTGTTTACCAATCTTTGTGTGGGCATATGTTTTCATTTTCTTGGGTCAACACCTAGGAGTGGAATGGCTGGGTCATATGGTAAACATATGATTAATTTTAGAAGAAATGGCCAATTATTTTCCAATGTAGTTGTGCCGTTTTATACTCACTATCAATGTATGAGAGTTCCAATTGCTTTACATTTTCACCAACACGAGGTGTTATCAGTCTTTTAAATTTTACCCTATATTTACAGAGGATGTGAAAGTAGTATCTCATGTGATTTTAATATACATTTCCATGATGACTTATGATGTTTGGCATCTTTTCATGTGCTGAATGACCATTTATTTATCTTGTGTGAAGTGTCTATTCAAATCTTTTGCCCATTTTAAAATTGGGTTATCTTATTGATTTGAAATATGTATTCTGGAAGCAAGTCCTTGTCAGATTTTTGTGTGTGCAACTTTCTTCCCATCTGTGGCTTTCATTTTTCATTCTCTTAACACTATCCTGTGAAGAGATGTTTTTGATTTTGATGAAGTCCAGATTATCAAATATTTCTTTTATGGTTTGTGCATTTAGTGAATTGTTTACAAAATCTTTGCATATCCCAAGGTCATAAAGATTTTTGTGGATGTTTTCTTCTAGAAGTTTTATAGTTTTAGGCTTATGAACCATTTCAAGGGAATACATTTCAAGGTTCAAATTTTTTCCTACATATGTCCAATTTTGGCATTATTTGCTGAAAAAGGCTACCTTTTCTCCTTCTAATTGTTTTGGCATTTTTGTTGAAAATCAATTGGCCATACACTTGTGAGTCTGTTTCTGAACTCTGTATTCTTTTTTTTTTCATTGAGATAATTTATAACCATAAAATTAATTTTTAAAAGTGTATAATCTAGTGGTTTTTAGTATATTCACAAAGTTATGCAACCATCACCAATACTTTATTCCATAAGATTTTCATACCCCAAAAAGAAACCCGACACTTATTGGCAGCGTCTCCCCATTCCTCCCTTCCCTTAGCCCTTGACAGCCACACTTCTACTTTCTGTCTCTATGGATGTGACAGTTCTGGACATTTCATATAAATGAAATCATACAACTGGCTTTTTGTGTCTGGCTTCTTCCACTAAGTATTATGTTTTAAAGATTCACCGATTATCAGTATCAATATTTCATTCCTTTTTATAGGACTCTTTCTTCTTTTCCACTGATCTGTATGTCTACTCTTAGCCAATACCATACTATCCTGATTACTGAAGCTAAGTCTTGAAGTGAGATAGTGCTAGTCTTCCAACTGTATTCTTTTTCAAAAAAAGCTGTGTCTATTTTAGGTTTTTTGAATGTCCATATGCATTTTAATTAACTTACCAGTTTCTGCAAAAAAAAAAAAAAAAGCTGTCTTGGATGGTCATTGGAGTTATGTTGAATTGGCAATTTAATAAAATTGAGTCACTCATCTGTGGACTCAATATCTCTCTTTAAATCTTCTTTAATTTATTTCAGCAGTTTTTTTTTTTTTTATTTTGGTGTACTGGTCTTGTAATTATTTAGTTAAATTTAATATCATTTTATGTTTTTCTGGTGTTATTATAAATGCTATTTTGTAAAATTTTTTATTTTCTAGTTATAGAAATATAATTAATGTTTGAGCATTAATTTTGCATCCTGAGGCCTTGCTAAATTAACTTATTAATTCCAGTAGCTTTTTGGAGTATTCCTTAGGTTTTTCTATAGTATATACGATCATGTTACCTGTAAATAAAGACAGCTTTTACTGGGGAGAAGGTGTGGCTCAGTGGTAGAGCACATGCTTAGCATGCACAAAGTCCTGGGTTCAAGTCCCCAATACCTCTATTAAAACACACATGCACACACACACAAACCACAAACAAACAAAAAAACAGCTTTTTTACTTCTTTTATTTAAAAAAACAATCTGTGTGCCTTTTATTCTTTGTCTTGTTGTATTGCACTGACTAGGACCTCCAATCAAATGTTGTATAGAAGTCATGAGAGAGGGCATCCTTGCTTTTTAGGAGAAGAATGTTTATTGTTTGCCCATTAAGTATGATGTTAGCTGCAGCTTCTCATAGATATCCTTTTTTGGGGTTGACGAAGTTTTCTTCTTTTTCTAGTTTGCTGACAATTTTTATCTAAATAGGTCACATGTTAAATTCATCCGCATGCTTTAGTATCTACTAAAGTGGTTATATTTTTCTTCTCCTTTATTGTGTTAATGTAGGGAATTACAGTGATTCATTTTTTTCTATTGTTAAACTACCCTTGCAATCCTGAGATGTTTATTCCACCCCTTGGCCATCATATATTTATCTTATTGCCTTTATAATGCTTCCTTAAGGATTTTTGCATCTGTATGAAAGATATCCTGTAATTTTTTTTTCTTATAATGCCTTTGCCTGATTTTGGTATTGGGCCTCATAAGATGAATTGGAAGTGTTCCCTCCTCTGCTTTCTGAAAGAATTTGCAAAAAAACACTCTGTGTCTTTTAGTTTGATTAGCATGTGCTGTGTATATTAGTAAACGTTTTACTGGGTGACAGTTGCAACGGAGATATCTTCAGACATATAGGACCAAATCAGTTTGTCAGTCTAAAGGAGACTATTTCAATTTTTACACCTATAGTTACCTCCAGAAATGGTGAATTAACTTGGAAAGCTACCAGGTCTCTCATGCCATATACAGAGAGTGAGGCTTTTTGAGAACCTACTAAGTGAGAAGTAACACTGGAAAACATTTGATTAGTTTCCAAAGCAAATGGGTCTGCCAAAACTGAACCAGATTTTTCACACACCTTTTAAGCTGTGCTATGAGCTAAATTAAGAGAAAGTGAAATAAAAAATAAAGGTCATAGCATTGGACTCTCAGAGTCTTAGTTTTCATATCACTAATGAGATCAAAGACACATGAGATATTTAATGATAATTTTTAAGAAATAGAGACGTTGTTTTTCAGGTCAGCTGTTCAAGAGAAATGACAGCCAGATCAAACATTCAAAGGCAGGTGTGCTTCAAGAAAGGAGATACAGGGATTGGGTCCATGCAATCAAGAAAGGCTTCCCAGAGGAAGAGGCATTTGGGCTGGACCGCTAAAGCCTGCCTGGCAGGATTTGGATTTAGAGAACCAGAGATAGTTTTGGGGAGTTAGGCCAAGCCTCCCTGGCGGGAAATCAAGAGCATGTATTGGTAGGGAAGTTCTCTTGGGCCACCACTGCTTCTGGGAAATTCTTAGGTAAATACATATGTAAAGCCATTGCATTTTCTTCTATTTCTCTCTCCCGGTACATAAGAAGCTCTCTGAGTGCAGGGACCATGTTTACTCATCTGTGAATCCCCTACACTTGGTACAGTAGCTGGTATGTAGTAGGTGCTCAGCTGTCATTGAAGAAATGAATAGAGAGGCTCTTTTCCCCATGAAACACAAGGGTACCAGTGCCTCGTGGGGTTGACCTTGCTTTTGGAGCCACATAGAGCAGTCAATGTACTAGCTTGTGGGAATGAAATCTCAGCAGATCCCTTAGAGAAAAGCCCATGCTTCCCTCTAAACTTGTGCTCTTTCTGCTTTACCAGTCCTACTCAATGCTGGCTACATATTAGGATCACCTGGGGTGTTTAAACACCGATTTCAGGCTGATTAAATCTAAGTCTCCAAGAGCTGGTGCCCAAGTTTGTTGTTGTTGTTGTTGTTGTTGTTGTTGTCGTTGTTGTTGTTTCTTTTCTTTTTAAAGCTCCCCAGGTAATTCTACATTCAGCCGGGATTGAGAACCTCTATGCTGCACTGTTGCTTTTGTTTGAGATAACTAAATGGGCTTTTAAACGTGTCAACTGTAAATGATTAAACCTGCAGTATAAATGCTTATTACCGCCACATTGTAATTATAGCCATGATGGTTTCCACTCTCTCTTTCACTGTTGGATATCTTTTAAATAAAAGACTGCAAGTCTTTTACATCTTTAGAAACAGAGCTGGGAAAACCAAGAACAACATTTGCCAACTGAGGAGATACAAAGTTGTGAAATTCTGGGGGTGGTGTTGCTTTAGTGTGGCAAACAGAGCTGCTCACAAGTTCCCCTGTTTAAGTGCTAGGTCTGAGGAAGAATTTCAGGATGACTATTCTTTATTTTGTTCTCCAGTTCTTTTTTTTTTTTTTTTAACCTACACCTGTGTTCAGTCTGCATTTTTTTAAAGCAATTACCACCTTATAAATTCTACCAGATACATGATTTTATAAGAAATATGGTATAAAAAGAGATCTGTTTCTATGTGAAAACCTTAGAACTGGGTCTAAAGTAAAACAAGGTGTGAATACCAGTGTGCACGTGCATTTTGGGGAAGGCATAATTCTCATCACTCAGAGGGGTCCCCAAATCAAAACTGTTTAATAGTCAATGCCTTTAAAAACCTTCTCTGCATGAAACTCAAGGTGTGCGTGAGCTGGCCTGTCTACCCATCTGGTGCCATCTGCTACCTCTCTCTCCCTTAGTTCTTGATGGGCCAGCAGTACAGATTTCCTTGTAGCATCCAGAATGTGCCAATTCTCTCACTATTCCAGGGCTTTGTGTGGGCTATTCTCCTGGCCTGGAGTGACAGCCCTTTTCTCTGTCTGCCTTGTATCATCAAGTATCACTCATGGAGTTCTTCCTCTTAGACTCTACCCTGGAAGCCTCTGCTCGCTGCACTCCCACTTGTACCTTCTAGTATTCACTGTACTCATTCTGCTGTAATTGTTAGCTTACGTGTCTGCCTGCCCATCTGACTATACACTCTTTGAGGGGCGTGGCTGACTTGTCATTTATGCCCAGAACCTAAGATGTGTCCATCGTGTAGGATGCACACATAAGGGATCTTTCAGCTGTAGAACAAATATGTGGCCTTTTCACTTGTAGATGCTCTTGATCAAACTACAGAATGGATAAAAGAATCTGTAAATGAAGAATTACTTTCTCTTTCCGAGACCACTTTAACACCTGGGGCCGAAAATAGCTCCAAGCCATGCCTGAGCCCTACACTGGTGCTAAATAACAGTTATTTGAAATTGTTACAGTGGGATTATCAGAAAAAACAATTACCAGAGGTGAGTGATTGTGATTTTTTTTCTTCCCTCACGTTTTCCGATATTCTAATTCTTCAGAGTTCTAACTGTGAATCGGCTGGACTGTCTGTGTTGCATGTGGTTTAGTGATTTCACTAAAATCAGATAAAAATGGGCATTTGGGTGTAACACTGCTATTTTACATGTTCATGGTATTGCATTTCCCTTTGTTTTTACATTTTAAATAAATATTCTAGACACTCATGACAGATGGAACACGACTTCAGGAACTGACAGAAAAGCTGAATCAGTTGAAAATTATTGCCTGCCTGTCTGTAATTACCAACAACATGGTGGGAGCTATTACAGAAGGCCTACCTGAGCTTGCAGTCAGGCTAAAAAGGATTTCAGCTGTTCTACTTGAGGGCCTGAACAAAGAGTAAGTTCCCAGTGTTTTTATCTGCTCCGCCTCATATTAAGGCTCTGTATGTATTTAGGAGAACGTGAATAACCTTGGACATCTGGATGTGATATTCAGGACTGTGCTGAATAACCTTGGACATCTGGATGTGATATTCAGGACTGTGCTTTAGAGACGCTTAGCTTATACCTTCTTTTTCTAGAATTTCTTTTAATATCTCTGAAGGCTTAGATGTCCCAGCATAGTAAGGGGAAGGTCTTTTCCGTGACAAGTATCAGGGTCAGTATAGTATTGCCACTTAGGATGGGTGTGTGCAAAAGCTCTTCTTTGACGGTGCTGTGGAAAATAACAAACAAAACCCAGAAATCCACTAAGCTAAGTGTTTAGAAAGCCCTGACAGAGAGGCTTTCCAACTCAATTGTTCTGACCCCATCTTTTTTTTTTTTTTCAATGAAATATTTACCAGCTTCATTGATCCAGCCTCTGTGAAGACTTCAAAGTGGTGACATCTCTGTCCTTCAGAGATGTTATACAGTCAAGTGAAGGTTGTGTTTTTGCTAAGTTCATTTCCCAGTATCACACCTTTGTTGAATACTAGGATCCTGTTTCAGTTTTGCATTCAGCCCATCCTATTGGCAATGCTTCCAAGGCAGAAAATTCTTAATCTTACTCAATGACCAGGTGTTTTCATGGATCTCATACAGGCCAGCTCTTCCTGATGGTTCCCCTTGTAGGTGTTTTCAGAGACTCGTCCTGTTCATTCCTCTCTTTGAAGGGAGATACACCTATCCTCTCACCCTCCTGCCCATTACTCAAAGAGCACATAAATTGACGTGATAAAATCCTAGAATATTAACAGCCAAAAGAAGCCTGAGTGGTTGCAGCATCCAAAGTTCTCATTTTGAGCTGAAGCTCAGAGAGAGAACAGGCTCTGCCTTGGGCTGCACACCAAGAAGAGGGCAAACCGAGGCCTGAGCCCTGGCCTGACTGCATCAAGGCCCTGCCCTTTCTACTGACTCGGTGCTAGCCTGCCAGGCTCTTTTAGTTCACATTCCAAGACCCAAGACCTATAATGAAAAGAAGCCTCTCATGGTTTTGCAGTCATCTTATCTTAGCATTTTCCCACACTGAGTAACCATTACTTTCCAGAAATTTTTATTAAGCCTTTAGCGAACCCCCAATGCTGCTTAAGAATTAATATAAGTCACATAGCAAAGTGGTTACTAAGAGGACAGGCTTTTGGGTCAGACAGACCAAATCCTGGCTATGATACTCACTTGTAATGCACCCTTGAACAAGATCCCAAATCACTCTGAGTCTCACTTCCAAAATTATAAAAGAGGAATAATAATTATACCTCCCCTGGAGCTGTGGGAACTTAAGAGGACTCATGTGAAGCATTAGTACAGGTGTCTGGCACATGATAAGTGCTTGATAAATGTTAGCTTTTAGTAACTACTTTGTTGTTAAATCGTCTTCTTTATAGTTGTTCTGCCTATCTGGTTGTTTTGTTGTTTTATTTAATTCCCCCTCCACCCCACTCCTCTTATCCTTTAATTCCCATTTTGCACAAAGTTATCTTAAAGACCCTTTCTGGATAGTGAGATGCAATTTTCAATCATTTCCACTAGTATGGACCCAACAGATGCTATTTCTAATTGCCTCTTTTTCCTTACCAATTAAATCATCCACTGCTAATTACTTTCTACATTTTCTAGACTCTGTATATTTAGGGTTGATCAGTTAACTTGAAAGTAACAATGGGAAGGAGCTTCTTATTTATGATTATGATAGGTCAAGAGTTTTAGGTAATTTGTCTTTATGGTATTGACCTCTGAATAGATCCATTTCTTGTTTTTGGTTGCTGTTAGAGATTTACTGCTCAGGCATGGGTAAAGGAATTGATTCTACCTCATTTTCCAAGAAAATTGAAAAAAAAAATCTATGAATGAATCTACTCAGACCAAAGGGTTTATCTTAAGAAGTAAATAGGTATTGTCTTTCCTCTTTTGATAGCTCTACCTAAAAATGGGGTTGCAGACTTTATTTTCAGGGACCACATTTTCCTATTTAAATGCTACCTACAGAATCGAGTGGTTTCAAGCATTTAAAATTCTGCTGCATATAAAGGTTTGTGGTTGGGAGGAATTGCTATTTTCTAAGGTCGTTCTGGTAGAGGTAATTCTTGTCTGTATAAAAGAAAATTAGTAGACATTTGAAACAAGTTGGTATATTTTTAAAAAGACAAAAAAACCTGCTGAGTAATAACTATCCCTGATGGGATTTTGTTTCATATTTTGTAGGACCTGTAACTTGAAGGAAGTCCTGAATTCTATCGGTGTTCAGACTTGTGTTGAGGTTAATAAGACCCTGATGGAGAAGGGTTTACCTGCTTTAAATGCTGAGGTTCAGGCTAATCTTATAGGTCAATTCTCAAACATCGAAGAGGAGGACAATCCTATCTGGTCCTTAATTGGTGGGTCCTCATGTTTTTATTGGCTTTTCTGCTTCCATTTCAATTTGCTTTACCTTGCTGGCTTTGACTTATGTCCCTCAAATTTTAGTCTCAGATTACCTGCTCTTTTGGTGAATAAAAGTATTTGAAAATATGAAGAAAGTAGGAATATTCAAAGGTTTGGGACTTACTGCTGCTTCTGTGTGTATATGTAGCAGAGTGGGGTGGGGGGATGTTTCAGAGCCCTCTGTCTTACTACCCAGCCAACAGGTTTTCATGAAGAAAATAATATAATGCGGCCAGTAATGTTAAATCACTAGATCAGCACAACAATCCAAAGCAGCTGGCAGTGTGTTCACAGCAAGTCCATATGAACTCTGCTGTGAGCTAACCTTTGTGGGCCCAGGCCCCTTTCTTGGCCGGACTTAAAGGGACGAAGAGTGGAAAGGCCATTTAACTGAGAGGCATAATAGGTGGGCTTTTCTTGCACTTGATTGCTAAGAAAGTATCTCAGGGTCAAATTGTGTTGGTGAGTTGGGAGAACGGAGAATGGATCAGTTAGGACTTTTTCTGTTACCCGTGACAGAGAACCTAAACTTCTAAAGTAACTTAAGCAAAAAGGGAGTGCATTTGCTCATGTCACAGAAGAGAGCAGGGTGGGGTTGGCTGCTGGTACAGCTTAGTCAGAGTTCAGACCGTGTCCCCAGTACAGTTTCCTCACTTTGGTCCCTCAGTACTGCCTTCCTCTGGGCTGGCTGTCTCCACAGATAGTCCCTTCCCAACATAGCGAGATGACTTCAGCTCCAGCCTACATCTTTCCATGTTTAAGTCAAGCCAAAAAAAAAAAAGAGGGGGGAGTCAGCTTCCGTCTCCTCATGGCTCTAACAGTGACCACAGAATTGAGTCTCTTTTGGCTCCAGTTGGTGGTCATGTCCCATTCTTGACTCTGTCATGGTGGCCAGAGCAGAAAGAACTCAAACCCAAGCCATGTGTTCAGTTCCCAGAGCCAAGGTGAATCAGCTTTACCTGTAACACCTGGTCTAAAATTAGGGACGAGATCGTTTCCCCCAAACAAAATCAGGATGCCGTGGCCATAAGAAGGGGGAGAGTGTGGTGTGGGACACAAAGTGTCCACTACAGAGGGTGAGGAATGGACCAGAAGGAGGAAGAGAGTGCGGAATTAGAATGTACTGACATACCAGGACTAACCTGCAAGTTTTCAAAGTACAGCACTGACTTCTCTAAGAATCCAAATACTTACTATTTAGTTGAGGCTCTTAAATAATTTCTTTCATTCTTATTCCTGAGGACATGGGATGCTGGCAATCTAGGCCACCCAGGCCACCTAATAGCTCAAGACTTCAGCCCCTCCCCAGAAAAGAGCTGTCTGGCGTGCAGCACATGGGCTGCTAAGAGGTGACAGGTGATAACAGTAACACACACACAGTGGAACCGCAGCTGTCTGTGGCTGAGCCCTTCCCTGCATGACCTTCCCTGCTGCCATGCACCTCTTCTCACAGCCAGTAGTCTCCAGCTGTACAACTAATACCTGGGAGATTGTGTTCCTCGGAGGAAGAGGGGCAGACTGTCTGCAGTCTCTGCCACATATCCGGAGACCCCCACTAGTGCACAGGCCTCAGGAGGACAGTGTGCATATTTGTTCACTGCTGGTTCCCCATACCATGCTGAGCCCAGAGATGACCTTTCATAAATATTTGTGGAATGGGTGAATGCATCAGAGACTTAGAGCAGTTAAGTAGATCTCACCCGAGGTCACATAACTAGCAGTTTGCAGAGTAGGGATTCTTCTCGAGCCTGTCTGACTGATATTCTTAACTGCTCTCATGGGCACTGCTGTCAGAGCTGGAGCCCTGCTGCTTGTTGGCAGGGTGGCCAGAGCATCTGGGTGTCCTCCGTGCCTTTGCTGTAGATCAGAGAAAGTGCTTGCAGTGTCAGAAGGGAGAGGGAAGGTGGGGGTCAGGAGATGCCCCACCCCAGGTGGCCTCTTAAAATCTGGTCAAGCAACTTTTTTCCACCCAGCTCTCCCCAGTCCAAGTTTCCTGTTCTTTTGCAAATTGAAACTATTTTTTAACCTCATTCAAAGTATTGTTGCCTAGCAACTTGAATGACTCGCTTGAGCATCTCTTGCTGGGCTCTGGAAGCCAAGGGCATGTCTTTGGCAGGGGCTGGGTTTGGCTGTTCCTAAATGGACAGACGCTTCTGTCACTTTAGTCTTGGCCTAAAAACTGACTCGTCCACAGAGGAGACAGAACCACTTGTCAGCATAATAACAGTTGTGAAAGAGTTTCATTCTTTAAACAGTCTTGCGGAAATGTTTTTGGGCAACATCTATGATGAAAATAGACCTGGGCCCCTGAGAGTCAAGAAATCAGCCTAAAGGGAAATTTAGTAGACAGTTTGCTTTTAATTCTTTGCCTGTGGAGGAGTTTGAATACATGAAGCATTTAGAGGGATCCCTGGGGGAGAAGGACTCCAGCTTAGCCCTGGCTTTTCTCCCCTGTTATTCGTGGTACCCATAGTCTGCCTTCTTTTGTTCTTAGTTGATGTGCTATTTATTTACAGTGGCATTACAACTCCCACTGTGTTCTTAGCCTTTTAAAAAGATAATTAGAAAGGGAGTTTTCTTTCAAACCAATTTTTTTTCAAATGTATACCAACACCAGGTAAAAATTGTTTATGGATTACCTGCTGTGTAAATTATTTGCAGGCTGATAGCCACCTACGTTTTTAAAAAGTAATTTTCGATTGAACAAGTGACACATCCATGAATAATTTCCTCTTGTTGACAAATTTTGGATAAAGCCCAAGTTATCTTTGACTACCTTCTCCAGCCCCCATTCCTCCCTGGCTCCCATTGTTTTCAGTTTGGGGTTTGTCTTTAGAGACCTTTTTCATTCCCTTCCCACTTCCATCAGCATTTACCATGTGCCAGCCACATGCCAGACCAAGTTAAAGATTAAAAAAAAATACCCCTCACCTCGGGGAGCCCCCTATCTAAGATGGGAAAGAGAGAAATTCTCAAGCAACAGTAATGTGGGGTGATAGTCTAACAGATGCTAGGGAGAGCCACAGAAAGGAGGTGACTTTAGCATCCACACTGAAGGAGATGAGGTGAGATGGAAGGGCATTCTAGTAAGTGAAAATAATTTGGGCTAAGATATGGACATGGGACACTGGGGCTCTGAGTTCTAGGTCAGGTCTGCCTGGAACGTGTGATTTTGGGGAGTATTTGGAGATAAGAGTTTGACAAATGTCATAGTTGTCCATATTTGATGGAGTGTGTTCTCCTTAGTAAACTTTCTTATTTGAGGGATTTCTGTTTCCAAAGCCAGAGAACATCCCTGAAGCAGCATGGGCTGAGCAGGTCTGGCTTGTCCAGTACTATTTGTCCAGTACCTGCAGCTTACCTTATTTATGCACTTGCATAATTTGCATGCTTTGGGGAAATAGTCTCAAATGCAGATACACTGAAACAATGAAGCAGGAAGAATAGAGAAGGTTGCATTCCCCCTTGGGGTGGCCCTTCCTCAGTGCCTCCAGATTGTTGGCCACATGGGGGGGGGTGACCATATCATTTATTGTCCAACCCAGGACACTTTTGAGAGTACTCTTTTTAATTAGGCTAGGACAACAGGTATGAACTTTGACTGTCCTGGGAAAACCCAGATGTGTGCTCACCCTTGCCATGGGGCAATTTGGGCCCCCAAGTTTCTATTTTTTCAAAACACTGTATGGGCCAAAGTGGCGGTGCCAGCTTACAAACTCAGCTTTAGTGTACATAACTAAAATTATGGACATTGAGTTTTTGTAAGAGTCCCCAGCCCTCCGAAAGTGCTATACACGTTGTATTAGTTAGCTCTTGCTGCATAACAAATCACCCTAAAACTCCATCTATCATTACTTACACATCCATGGGGCAACTGGGTAGCTCTTTTGGTCTTACTGAACTTACACATGCATTTGTGGTCAGCTGTGACGTGAGTAGGGAGTTCTGCTGATCTTGCCTGGACTCTCTCAAGTGTGTGGGAGTTGACTGGCTACAGGTTGGTCTAGAATGGCCTCAGATAGAACAGCTGGGTTTCCCTCGATGTGGTCTTTCATCAGGCTTAGGCTAGTTCACACGGTGGTGGTAGGCAGAGCAAGCAGATTCAAACTGTGCCTCACGAGCATGGAACTAGCACACCAGCACCTCTGCTGCATTCTGCATTGGCCAAAGCAAGTTGTAAGGCCATCCCCAATTCAAGGCAGGGGGAAACAGACACCAGTCTTTGATGGGAAGTGCTGCAAGGCTACCATGTAAAGGGAGTGGGTATAGGGATGGGTAAAGAATTTAGAATGCTATTGCAATCCATCTTCCACAATTACTGTTCTCATTTTTTAAAATTATATGCTTTAATAATGGGATGGATAAAGATTTCTTCTTTTCCCCCAGAAAAACGAATCCAGCTGTACATGAAAAGCCTACTTTGTCTGCCAAGCCCTCAAAAATGCATGCCTCCTGTGCCAGGAGGCCTTACTGTCATTCAGCAGGAGCTGGAAGTGCTAGGCTGTCAATATGCAAACATTGTGAATCTCAACAAACAAGTGTATGGACCATTTTATGCGAATATACTTCGAAAGCTGCTCTTTGGAGTGGAAGCCCTCAGGAAGGCGGAAGCTTCATCTTCTACAAACTAAAGAGGAACTGACATTGGATAAGAGATTGAAAAACCCAGCACTTAGGTACCAAGTCTGTTTCCATCGATGGCATTACACATGCGGCACATTCTCAGTCCCGTCCAGGGTGCAGTGTTAACCTGAACCTGTGTAATCCAGTAACATTAGCATTGCAGGAGACATGCACATCATATAGACTGTGTGCACCCTTTTCAAATTCAAAAGAGATGTTTTTAATGAACAGAATGCAATTTGTAATTATATTGCCTGTATGATACTTGTAAATGTTTTCTTAAACGTTTATATCTGGCTTATTCATTCAACTCTTAAGGAGTTTTATTTCCTCACTTGTCACTATCAAATCTAATGGTTTTTAAATTTTGGTACAGCTTCTTAAGGGTTGAAATTTGTGAAAATAACCAAGGGGACTGATGTTCTGAATAAATGATGTTAAGTAAAGATAATTGTATTTGAAATGTACAATTAAATTTTATTAATGTGTAATAGCAACTTACACGGTAGGTCCTCAAATTCTGCAGATGTGCCAAGTCACATTTTGTAATATCAATTGTCAGTATTTTTTAGAATTTAAATGTATTAAATACAGTTTAAAGCTACGTATGAATTTTAGATAAAACCTCCCTTGTTCATTTAGTGAAAACAGAAACAAATCCCTTCTAAAATTTTATTCTAGAGGGTGGATTCTTCTTGCAAATTATCCTGCTCTCTGAGAGAAGCCATTTTTGCACACATCTCTTCATGAATGTCCTTGCATTTCTCAGGCCATTGGTAAGGTTTATATAAGATTTTAATATTTTTACATAAGGCAGGAGTGGTTTGAATTGGTTTACTTTTAAGAAGAAGAAGAGAAGTTGATAAAACGAGATCTCCATTCTCAGTGAAATTCAGATCTGGAAAAGAAACAGTTTAATTTTGGATTTTTAAATCATATAACGTACTAGCAAATGCCTTCTCTGCTGTTTAAATTCTTACCCCACTATGACAAGGATACTTTTCTAAGTATCATCATCATTTGTCATTTTCTTATGCATTAAATCAGACTTTGCCAAGCTGGCACTAGTTGTCAGGATTCTAGAGAGAGCTGCTTGTCCTGGAATTACATACTGCCTCTGAAGTGTTAAGGGAAACACTACCATTTGGGCAGATTCAGTCTGGAGAGACTTTACTTGCATAAAACACATTTTAATTGTGTAGTTTTCTGAGGAGTGTTGAACCTTAGTAATTTGATGGGAAAGTAAGAAATAGTACTCTTTTCTTCCTCACTGTGACCTCCACCATTAATTATTCGATAAAGTTCTAGGAAATGATTATGTGAATAAATTATCTACAATTTTTACATTTTGGAGGCATCTGTCAAAATTGGAGGAAAATTTGAAAGTCGATGTTTTTTTCTCACAATGACCAATGCATAAATTAGCCATTCTATCCATTTAAGTGGTTGTACATTAAGTGGAATTTTACTGAAGAGCACGTCATTGGTCTTACCCGTGTTTTCTTTCTTCCTATATTTCCATTCTGCTCCTGTTTTCCTATCTTAGAAACCATATGGTGCTGTAGATTTTTTGTTTTCATTGTCTTTTAAGTTGAAGTCGTTTTCGGCTGTGTTCACTTTGGGGCCTGGACAGCAGGGAGGGTCTGACACAGAAAGGTAATGTGTAGCGTGACTTTCTGTTGCTTTCTGAGGTGAACTGTGTACTTAACAGGGAGACCAGGTGGTGCACTTATTTATTTTCAGATTGGAATCCACCTGGTATTCTTATATACTTGATTTTACTGCAGTTGCCAGCAGGAAAACAATGTGCAAACGTTTTTTAAAAAAATGAATTTAAAATTAAGGGCATTCTTTTTTTTAAGTGTCAAAGTAAATCTCAATGTCTCAAGTCTGGATTTAGGTAACTACATTCATTAACATTTTAAAATCATATCCTTTAGCATGTTTATTTGGTTTTTACTTAAATGTTTACTTCTGCTTTTGAGAATTTTCTTAACATGGTCTTATTTTGTAAGGTCAATTTTATTAAACACCATACACATATTTTCATTCTTTCCTGCTAAGACATGTATTGTGTACACTAGTTAAATTTTAAAACATTAAAAATTATTTCGAGATAGCTGGTGTCTCTGTTTTCTAAACCACCTTTGGGTAGCTCAGGGCTAGAGTATTGCACAGTCTTTACTGCAGTTGTTCTAGGACTCTTCCGCTGATTGTCAGAGCCTCACAGACATCAGGTCACGTTCATTCATTAAGTCAACAAATACCCATTCAGTGTCTACTATGTGCTACAAAGTATCCTAGGTGTTGTGATACATAGATGACTAGCAGACACTGTCCTGAAGAAGTTTATAACCTAATAGGAAGGATGAACTTGTGAACAGTTATAATAAAGTATAATTTGAGCTATAAAACAAATTAATACACACAGTGTGAAGAAAAATTGCTTGACTGTTTCGTGGAGATAGATCATCCTTGAGCTAAAATGAAAGATAGGCAGGAACTTACCAAGAGGCCAAGAAAGGGAAAGGCACAGGTCAAGTGCACAGTGAGTGCAGTGGTGTGGAGAAATGGTGGGCCCAGGGACCAGCCGACAGAAGAGTGAAAGTGGTAAGAGGGGTACAGAAAGGTAAAAGGCTTCAGGGAAGGTCTTGCTCAAATATGTGGGGTTTGTCCTGAAAGAAATAAAGAGTCATCAAATCTTTTGAAATAGGAGAAGGTCACAAACAATTTGTGTTTTGGAAAGATTGTCCTGGCAAAGGCCACTTGCTTTTGCTAGAACATTCTGTGTTGTGTGCATGTGCATACAGGCACTCACACAGGAACACAAGGCACAAGCAGTAGAAATGGACTCTGGCTAACAGAAGCAGGGAGACCGTTTATTGGGGAGGTATTAAGTGTCTTACAGAATCTATTTAATCTGGGGAGTTAGTCTTGGAAAATGGATAGAAATCAAGGCAATGCAAGCGGCAAGACTCCAGCCAAGCTGGATTCAGTGCGGTGGCTTCAGAGGTTGATTTCTCAACTGTCCTTGCTGCTTTGCCTCATTTGCTCAATACTTAAAGTCCTGGATATCAACATTCATTCAGAAGAATCTCTGTCAAGGGCTCCACGCTCTCACTTGCAGGAGACGGAATGAGAGAGTAGCTGACTCTTAGACTCCCATGGATCCACCAAGGTCACCCAACCAGAGATTTCTCCCAAATAGGAAGGGCATGCTGAGGAGCAGAAAGAGCAAAACAAATCTACTATCATGTACATTGATGAGGTCTTTAAAATCTGAATGGGAGAAATGTGTGAGACCATTCAGTCCAGCATCACTTCTGAGAATGACACCAACAGGCGATTCCAGGAAGGGCATAGTCAATGAAGTCAATGTTTATTTGTGTGTGTAGATGAACAGATAGCTCCCAGGTCACCGTGGCCTCAGTATATGGCCTTACTTCTCAACTGTAGTTCAAAGTGTAGGGTAGGTTGGTGTGTGTGGCAGGAGGCTCTACTCCATTCAGCCACTCAGGGACTCAAATCCCATCTATCTTGTAACTCAGCAGTTCCCTAGATCTTCAGTCTCATTAATCTCTCAGAAGATAGAGAAAGAAAAGGATTGTCTACTTCCAGTCACAGTGCATTGGCCAGACCTCAATCATATGGCCCCCTCTCACTGCAAGGGAGTCAGAAAAATGTGCCAAGGAGAAAAAGGCTGGCACAGGTACTGGGTATTGGTGTTGGTAAGCATCAGCATTCTCTACCTCAAATCCCTCCGGCTTCCTTGAATAAGTCCTATGAATCCTCTTTTCCTGAAAATAAGTTTAAAATCATGTGTCTGCTCTGATCTTTTAGTGGTAGCTCCCCAGAGCACTGTGTTGAGAGGATTTTGAAGCCAAATCCAGGATAAGCAGTGAAGAATTCTGTGGCTGATTGGCAAAGTATGCCCTGGGCATGGGGCGTTCCACCTTTTTGTGCAACGTATATTTTTTTTTCACTTGAATCCTTCTTGAAACTAAAATTCAGCCTATTCTACCTCTGGATATGTTAAATACCAACATTTTCCACTCATTATTCAGTACAAGTAGCATGGGACTGAGAGTCGTAAGACCTGAGTTTGAATTCACTTCTACTTAATAGCTATATGACCTCAAGCCAGTCTTTTCATCTCCCTGAATATCCATTTCCTCCCCTACCTGCCTGCCTCACAGAGCTATTGTGAGAATCAAATGAGATAATGTATTTGAAATTGTCTGCAAACTCTAAAGCATAATGTGGCCAGAATACATTACAATAACTAATTTATTAGTCCTAAACCTCTTTCAAGCTTCAAGAGGTTTTAGTATGGTGAGATATGATGATTGAGTACTTAAGTACATAAGACCAAAAATTGTCAAATGTCATCAGAACCATGGTTCATTAAGCCCCGTATTGTCATTGGCAGAGAAACTCAAGGGTACGTAGAAGGCTGCAGTTATTGTCCTTAATGTTGACTTCAAAGGATAGTGACACAACCCAACCTGTTCTAATTTCGTTTAGTAATCAGGTATGACTTTATCCTCCATGATTTAATCTAACCTTTTAGAAAGTACGTTTGTTTGTTTTACCAACTTGCGCCCTCTTGTTCTCTATTTTTGAAGTGAAGCTTTATCTTTTTATGTCGAAGCTCAGTGTGCTAGCCTCTTTCAATTTTCAAGAGAAAGGGATCTAGGTATTTACTGTAAGGCTTTAAGAAGAAAGGAAACCCAGGAATCTGTCCCAGCAGCTGCACTTGCAGGAGTGGGAGAGAACCTGAATATAATTTTTTTCCTTTCAGAATATAGTAAAATAATAATAGCCACTGAGCATTTACCATATGACAAGGGCTACCCTAAGCACTTTATATAAGTGATCTCATATAACGGCACAACACGCTGCAAGGCAGGCTCCGTCATTATTTCCATATGTGCAAAATGAGACTCAGAGAGGTTAATGAAGTTGTCCAAGGTCACAGAGCTGGTAAGTGAATTTGAACCCAAAGAGTCAACCCTGGAACATGTGCTGTTAACTACTTGCTATATTGGTTTCCTTAGGCCATCCAATCAGTAATATTTTTTGCTGTCCCAATGCTACCAAATGCTGACTTGGGATTTACTTGTCTGTTTTTGTTTCCCTCCCTTTTGGTGTGTCTTAATTGAAAACTTCCCCGGAAAGAGAATATGATTGGGTCTACTTGCCACGAGTCAGTATGGACAACCCCTCCCCGACTCTTCTGCCTTGGGCAGGGGTCTCATGACAAGCCACTTGGGCTCCTTTACGTGGTTGTCTTTAGCAGGTTGCTGGCCCTATCTGTTTGACAGGTTGATAAGGTACCATGACACAAAGCAAGGCTTTTCAGAGAAAGGCCTGTGGGCCTGGCAGGCAGCTGGAGGTTTTTGGACCATCCAGTCTTGTTCAAAGTGCAGAATGTTCTCTGATTACAGTAGAGGCTTCTGTCCCTGCTTCTCCTCACCTCTCTGTATGTGAAGTGACAGACTTCAAGGACTGCCCTTTGCCCTTGCCTTTTCAGACTGAAGAGCCCTTATTCTTTCTCCAACATTGTTCTGCTCTCTAGTTCTGCTATGAATTTATTCAGGTGTAGAAATCAGGGCCACATATTTTTTCACAGTCTGAATGCACCAAGGTTTTGAAGAAGAGAGGATCATCTTTTTTCCCCTTTGTTTCTAGTATCTTCAAGTTGAAGCCTCTCAGAATACAGTCTAATCTCTTTAACATGATATAAAGGACCATAATAGTCTGGCCTCAGTGGCTCTTTCTAGTGTCATCTATAGACACTTTCCTCAGCAAGTCCTGTCAGAGAACCACACTTGACTCTAAAGCCTCCAGGCCCCTGCTCAGGCTGTTTTTCTCTGCTTGATGTCTCCTGCCCCCCATCCCTTCAGTGTTGTGTTATGATAAAGTAGTTAAAAGCGTGGGCTCTGGGGTCAGATAAGTATGGATTCAAATTCCAACTCCACTTGGCAAATCTCTTAAACCCTACGAACCTTAGTCTTCTCACCCGTCAAGTGGGGATTACCATCCTTATCCCCCTTGGTCAGTAAATCAGAGAGTGCACATCAAATAGTTATTCCAATGCCTGGCAAAGAGTAAACAGTCAACAGAAGTGCTTCCTAACGTTCCAGGGCCCAGCCTGGACACTCCTGCTTTTCTTTTTCCTGTGTTCTCCTCTAACCAATGCCCACTGATCTCCTCCCTGGACCCATGGCTTCGGCCACTTGCTCATCTGGCTACCACAAGACTTTATACCTAGTGATGAGGTAGTATTCCAAGACATTAACCATCTTTCCTTCTGCAATTTCCTTTCCCTAACTGCCCTGCCCTTTATTCAAACCGCCAAGTCTTTTCGTACTAATATCTCAGGAAAAGAACGTGATAGCAGAATCAGAAGACTGTTCTTGGCTTTTTGGTTTCAAAGATCCAGCCCCTTAGGGGTTCAGAAAGGCATCATGGATTTGACCTGGGGTGCAAATGCCGATACGTTGGGGGGCTAGGTAGCTGTAATGAGAAAAGGATTGTGGCAGCTGTGGTATAAGGGTGGACACTACTCAGTGTCAGCCAGTTGTTCCCATGGAGGACTCTGGGACTGCTTGCTACCAGATCCTGCTCTTTTCAAGAGAAACCAAAAGAAAACAAAAATCAGAATTTGAAAAATCATGAAATGTAATATTGAATTTATTATCACTCTTTGCATGTTTTTCTTTTAAGTCATTTATTTAACCTAACTTTATTCAGGAACAAACGATGAGTTAGAACCTGAGAATACAAAAACAAGCAAGATGTTCCTGTTCCAGGACCTCCCATCTGAAGGAGAGTTAGACACATATGGCATTGAGTGATAAATCTTATGTTAGAGAGTGATTCCCAAAGTGTGATCACTGGGCCAGCAGTATCAGCATCATCAACTGGGAACTTATTAGAAATGCAAATTTGCAGGCCCCAGACCAAACCAACGGAATCAGGAAGTTGAGGTTGTTTTAGCAAGCTCTCCAGGTGATTGAGAGGCATGCCATAGTTGGAGCACTACTCTGAGAGTGGAAAGCAAAGATGACTTTGGAGCAGAAAGTCCATACATCTAGGCAAAATTTGAGATCTCCTACATCGAAATCAATCCGCCATCCCTTCCAGGCTAGATTCTAAATATGTTGCTCTCTGGTAGTTCACAAGAATAATTCAAAAGTGTATCTGTGTCTTACATGCACCCCAATGTTCACAGCAGCACTATATACAATAGCCAAGACATAGAAGCAACCTAAATATCCATCGACAGATGATTGGATAAATAAGTTGTGGTATATTTTTACAATGGAATACTACTCAGTTGTAAAAAAAAAAAAAAAAGAATAAAAGAATGCCATTTGCAGCAACATGGATGGACCTGGAGATCGTCATTCTAAGTGACGTAAGCCAGAAAGAGAAATACCATATGATATCACTCATATGTGGAAGCTAAAAAAAAGAAAAAAGAGGACACTAATGAACTCATCTACAAAACAGAAACAGACTGGCAGACATAGTAAACAATCTTGATGGTTACCTGGGGAGAGGGGGTGGGAAGGGATAAATTTGGGAGTTTGAGATTTGTAAATGTTAACCACTATATATAAAAATAGATTAAAAAAACTAAATTTCTTCTGTATAGCACAGGGAACTATATTCAATATCTTGTACTAACCTTCAATGAAAAAGAATATGAATATAAATATATGTATATATATATGCATGACTGGGACATAATGCTGTACGCCAGAAACTGACACATTGTAAAACTGACTATACTTAAATAAAAAAAAAAGTGTATCTGTGTATTTAAGTAAACTGTAAGCTCCTCAAGAGCAGGGTCTGATTCTTCTTTTTTTATTTCCTTTCTCCTCCTTCTTTCATATATCAGCACAATACTTAGGAGGTACTGGCACTGAAATTTACTTGAAGTAATTAATTCAGAAATTACACTAGCTAACCTGGTGCAAGGGTTATATATTCACAATGATAAAATGGCAAATGTATAAATTTTCATAATTTATTGTGGCAAAATATACATAAAAGTTACAATTTCAGCTATTTTCAATGGCCTTAAGTACACTCACATTGTTGTGCAACCATCACCACCATCCATCTCCAGAACTTTTACATCTTCCCAAACTGAAGTTTTGTATCTCTTAAACAGTTGTTGGTTATCTTTAGCCGTGTTTTTTCCCAATGGGACTTTTTCCTATTGATTTATGTAGGGATTAGGGATACCAATCCTTTGTCTTCTACCAACTTGTGTTTCTTAAAAACTATTCATGCTGATTTTCAAAAATCTGTTCATAAAATTTAAAAATTTTCACGGAATCACAGAACTATGGTTAGAATTATACCATCAAATCTAATATTTTCCGTTATGATTTGACTGTGCTGCCAACCTTGAAGGCGGTCGTACCTCGATGTTTCTTATATTTTCACTTTATTCACTTAAATTTTTCTTCCAAGCTTTTGTTAACATTTAAATATTTAATCCATATAGGATTTACTTAGATTTCTTTTTTATTCTACATGGCCAGTCAGCAGTTCCAACATTTTTTGGATAGGCCATCTTTTTGCTGCTGATTTAAAAATGTCGTCTTTTCATACTAAATTTCTTTCTGTTGGTATTTACTCCTGGATCTTCCATCTAGTCCTTTCAGAATATAATACTTCTTAATTACTGTCCTGTTATGCTCTAGTCTATAGGTGATTTGATTTCTCTTCGCTTTGTGGTCATTCTAATGGTTGGATAATAGTCCATCATATGCAGGTACTTTACTTTTTTTAAACCAATTCCCCCTCTACAAGGCATTTGGTAAGCTTCCTATTTTTCCATATTCTACAACGTGTATTTTTGGGCTAAATTAAATGAATCCTATACCTCTGTGGCTCAAGTTGTGCAAACTATCCGTTTACTCTTTTCTCTGAATTATTTTTAAAATGACAGTATGCTTTGTTGGTCTCAATTATGGGATTACTGAAAATCTGTCAGCTGGGGTTTAAGATTACCCAGGCAAGACTTCCGAGCGACACCAGGGGGCGCAGTTTCCCAGCTCCGCCTCAGCCACATCCGGGTTCAACAGTAGGTTCGGACCGGGAGCAAGCGGAACCTTTCTGCTGCGCTGCGGCTTAACTTGCGCCGCGCGGACCATTTAGGCCTCCGCGCACCGCTCTCAACGGGTGCTGCAGTTTGCTTGGCGTAGCGAAGGCGCCCGTGAGGGTGCCGCTTGCTCCTTCCTTCGTCGCGAAAGCATGGACGTACTTGCGGAGGAGTTTGGGAACCTGACCCCAGAGCAGCTGGCTGCGCCCATCCCGACTGTAGAGGTGAGGGCAGGACACGCGGGGAGCGGAAGGGGCCGTGACGTGTCCCCATGAGGCGTTGCCTCGAGAGCTTTGGCCGTGGAGCGGGGCGGGCCGGGTTTCTGCGCATGCTCAGGCCTCCGCGCGCGGGTCCTGTCCGGAGCCGGCCGCCGCGTGCACGTGGAAAGGTCGCGCCCCGGAGAGCTGTCAGCCGCCAGGCAGGCGGAGCGGCCCCGGGCGAGCTCTCGGGCTGAACCCATTCGTGTGTTGTCGGGGGAAGACTGACTTTCGTCCTCCTTGAAGGCCGTATTGCATCTTTGCGAGCTTATCGAGGATAATGAGGTCCCACAGCTGGCTGTGATGGTAAAACGAAATCACCTGAATCCTGGGCTAGTAATTTCTCCTTTTCACCAAGAACTCAAGTTTGGGCTGCCGGAGTATTTTAAACGCCCGGAAAGTTCACTCCCGATTTTGCCCAGGTGTTTTCTGGGGAGTAGCCCCATAGCTTTCATCAGTTTCTCAGGAGTTAAGGATAATTGCCCTATCGTGACTGCTTAATGAAATTCAGCTGTTGACGTAATTTTATTTTCTGGAAAGGTACATATAATTTCTCTGGGCCTCAAAATCTTAGTTGGCATGGAATAGGGAAATTGAGAAACAGGTAGAAGATTTCAGGTCGAGGGAATGGGACACTTCAAATCTGGTAGGCAAAACCATTTGATGTTTCCGAGTAATTAAAATAAATCCCAGTAGTACTGAAGAAAAATAGAGGAGGAGAGATGAAAGGTGATGTATAGATAAGGGTCCTGATTATGAAAGGTTTTGTTAGACATCTGGAGGAGAAGTGAGATGCTATTGATAGGTTTAAGAGGAGAACCACAGGATTGTTGAATCTATTGGATCGTAAGAACCTCTGTATAATCACTCGACAAATTGAGGAATTACAGTCAATCTGTGAGTGCCTGCAATGCCCTGCTGATCATCATCAGGCAATACTGGGCAATTCTGGGTTTTTAACTCTTGAAGAGTTGTTATTTAAGAGCCAGCATTTACCATGTGCCAGACTCTGTTTAAACCTAATGAGAATTATGTTATTTAATCCTGTGAAGTAAGTACTGTTTTCACCCTAATTCGCCAATGAAGATCTTTTAGGCCCAGAGAGTTTTGAGTAACTAACTCAGTGTCAGAGGTGGTTAAGTGGCTGATCTGGACTTTAGACTGTGGCAGCCTGACTCCAAAGTCCTCATCCTTAACTACTTTTCCAGAGAACTGAAGGAATAAACCTAAACTGGTTTCTATTTCTTGTCTAAATTTGCACAGCTGTGAAGGGATCAAAACCACATTTCCAGTCTTCTGATTCAGGAATAACAGTTCCTCTGCATCCAATCCACCATCCCATCTTAAGGGTTCCAACTATGAAGTGTACTCAGTTCTGAAACTTCATTCTTGCTGTGCTCCAAATACCAGCCACTGTCATCTTTTACTTCCTGGGCTCCTGACTTGTCCCAGTTCAGTCTATTCTCTGCTCTGTAGCCAGAGCCATCAGTTCAAACATGCAAATATGATCTTGTTGCTCCCTTGGTTAAAGTTCTTCAGTCTGCCTGTTGCTCTTAAGGCAAGATCTAAAGGCTTCATCATGTTTATAAGGCTTTCCTCAGTCTGGCCACTGCCTGCTTCTCTAACTTGTTTCACCTTCTTCACCCCCTGACTCCTCAAGATCTTTCTGCTCTTCTCATATAGTCCCTTCTGATCTTTCTCTCATTCTGCTTTGTAGATTTCAAACAGCAAACTACACAAATACTAAGTGTTCAGTTACATTAGTTTTGACAGTTATGTATACCCCAATAACTACCACCCTGTGCAAGATATAGAACATTTCCATCATCGCAAAATTTCCCTTTTCAGTCTGTTCCCTCCACCCACCCCAAGCCTTTTAATTTCTGTCATCATGGACTAGTTTTGCCTGACTTTTTTTTTTTTTTAAGAGCAGTTTTAGGTTCATAGTAAAATTGAGAGGAAGGTATAGAGATTTTCTACATACCCCCTGTCCCCACCTCCCTTTTTCCTTGAAAATTTTTTTTTACTTTCTCCAGGTTGTCTGCCTCCCTCTGTGGCCACTCTTCAGTCTCCTTTGCTAGGTCTGCTCCTCATCTCTAAATGTTGAAGTGTTTCTGATCTCATTTCATGGACATCTTCTCCATCTATACTCCTTAGGTGATCTCATCTATTACATGACTTTAATTACCATCCATTTGTGACCTCTCCCTAATTTAGACCTCCAGACCGGTCTCTTCCCAAGTTCCAGACTCATATTTGTTGTCTGTTTGACATCTTCACCTGAATGTCTAATGGATATCTCCAATTTAACATGCCCCTAGCCAAACTCCTGATAGCACCCCCTACACTTAAACTTGCTGCTCTGATAGCATCCTTGCCTCCTCATCTCCATAAATGTCAATCTTAACTGCTCTTTTTCTCAGTCTTCATTTAATCTACTATCAAGTCCTGTTGGCTCTAACTTCACATTGTATTTTCTAGCCAACAGTTCCTCACTACCTGTATTGCTGTCAGCCCAGAATATTGCAGTGAAATCCTAAATGATCTCCTGCTTCTAAACTTGTCTGCTCCCACCCAGCAGCTAGAGTGATCCAGTTAAAATAAGTCACATCATCTTGTCGTTCTTTTGCTCAAGACCTTCCAATGCTTCTCCTGTTACTCAAAGTCAAAAATTTTAGTTCCTGCAAGATATTACACAGAAACTGTGTGCTTTCTTTATATACAGTTCTAATCATTTGTCAGATTTCTCATTAGCAGATTAGATGCTATTCATGAAAAGAGCCTTATCACGGTGGGCTATTTACAACCTCAGGACTGTGTGAAAAGCAGGCCTAAGAACTCAAGAAGTGTGACAGTTTGCAGCTATTTAAAGTAGGAGGTGAACACTGTGTGGTATCTTTCTGCAACCCTGAGCTCTGAAGGAGGGTGAAAGAACTCCGTTTGGGTTGAGAGACTCTCTGAAACTTACTTTTCCTTTCTCAAACTGGCAAACCTTGCTTTCTCGGAAAGTGTCATGAGAATAAAATAAAGATGAAAAGTGCTTGAACTGTTGATTCATTAAGAAGAGATTAAATTATATTCTATTTGAGAAATCTGTGGTTTATGTATGTATCTGTGTATACATATGTTTGCGTGGCCACACATAGGTAATTTCCATAAAAGTGGTTGCAGTGTAAAAATTGTCCTTTTTGTTTTCATTTACTTTCTTTTGCTTACTGTGATAAGGTGAGTCATTTTTGGTACATTAAAATAACTTCTTATGAAAATATTGTGATTGCTAGCACAGAGTTCTGATACTCTTACTGTTTTGATTCACAGGAAAAATGGCGGCTGCTTCCAGCATTTTTAAAGGTAATTAACATTTAATAATAATTATTTTTCCAATGAACAGTCAAGAAATAAGCCTTTTTTTAATTAAATTTTTATCACCGACGTTTTTTTGGCTTTGTACAACTGTGTACTTTTCTAGCTTTTAGAAATACAAGAAATTAGAAGGCATTATCCCTGCCTGTAAAGTACTGGTTAGGGGATTGGTATCTAATTTTAGAAGGAGGAAGTAGTACACATGGGCAGGGCACATGGATAATTCAAACCAAAGTGCTGCTGGCAGAAAAGTGATGTCACAGGTGGTCAGAGAGGGCCTCCCCAACAAGGTGAGACATAAGCTACAGTGTAAGAGGAAAGGATTTAATTAAGCTGAAAAGTAGGATGCAGGGAGCATGACTTAATAAAGGGGAGCCTCCATGGGGTCTGTAGGGAACAGTGGCCAGTCTGCTTGGCTGGAGTGGGTGAGTGGAGAGTCAGAGGAACTGCAGTTTACATTCCTATTATTATCGAACTTCAGTTTTAAAGAGATTTTGCTGAGAAGTGGCAGCTTCCACAGTGAGAGACCACTTGACACCTAGGAGGATGGCTGTAATCAAAAGAAAGACAATTACAAGTGTTGATGAAGATGTGGAGAAATCAGAGCCCTTATGCTCTACTGATAGGAATGTAAAATGCTGCAGCTGCTTTGGAAAACACCTTGGTTGTTCCTCAGATGGTTAAACATAGTTACTGTATGGTCCTGCAGTTCTACTGCTAGGAATCTACTCAAGAGAAATGAAAACATATGTCCATGCAGAAACTTGTATGCAAATGTTCATAGCAGCCTTATTCATAATAGCCAAAACGTGAACATCAACTGATGGATAAATAAAATATGGTATATCCGTACAATGGGATATTATTTGGCAATAAAAAGAGACCAGGTCCTAATATACACTACAACAAGGATGGACCTTGAAAGCATTGTGCTAAGTGAAAAAACAGAGACTTGAAAAATGAGTAGAGTTTTGTGTACCTTAGTTCTGTGTTATACTGCCTTGGGGAGAGTGCTGGAAGATGAGGCTGGGAAGCTGTCAGGGCCAGGTTTCTGGTCAGATTTTTTGGTTAAGGAATTTGATGTGAAGGATATTGGCTTTTCTTCTAACAGCAATAGGAATAATAGGAAACGATTGAAGAATTTTTTAAGTAACCAGAAGTGAAATAAAATAGTAGTAAGGTCAAGGGAAGTTTTTTGTTTTTTAAACTAAAACTTGTTTTTAAAAAGGATATATGTTCGTAAGAGAGACGTGATAAGTAAAAGGACTGTGCGAGAACAGGGATTTTCTCCAGAGGAGACAGTTAAGCCCAAGGGCTGGAAACTGTGGGAAGTCAGACTGCATATTATGATACGGGTGAATTTTTTCCCCAATCAGGACTATTTCAAAGTGGGATGGCTGCTTTGTAAGCCAGTGAGATCCCTAATAAGGAGGTATAATTAAAGCAAAGGCCCTGGGATTATCTGTATGTTGGGAGTGTTCTAGATATGTTGAACTAATTGTGTTTGAAGATTACTGTAAAGAAATTATGTTACAGTCCTTTTAAATCCTAAGATTTCAGAGTATGTGTGTTTATTGTTTCATTGTTTTTATAGCAGCACACAGCCGTGTCTTTGTGCAGTCGTATGACTTCTGACATGGAAGGAAGTCACTGCCTGCTGATCTGATCTTAGGTTCCTGAGTTTACCCTACTTTTAATTTTAAATGCAATTATTTTCAGTTTTCTTAATAGAGATCCTTATTTTGCCCCCTCATTCTCCTAAAGGTGATATGAATGACCAGATACGTGAAAATCATAAAATTGCTCACATACGAGTAAGCCAAAAAAGAAAACAAGCATTGTTTGAGGATGAAGAGATGATGCTCAATTGCTGTATTTCTTTCTTGGACTTTTTGGTAATTTCAGTGCGTGTGGAGAAAACAGTACTTGTTAGCTCATGAGGGAGTCATTAGGAATATGCAGATACTCTCGTGCTGAATTCCAAAGTTCAGGTTGTTTTTCAGGAAGGAAAATCCGAGGATATTCTGGTAAAATGGAGGCGGAATGGAATGAGAACACATAAATGTAAAGCTTTGCTAAATAAAATTCATGGATTTTTTTTCTTAGTTTGGTTTTGAGGAAAATTTGATGATCACCGCAGGTTAAAGTCCAACGTGTAGTCTGCGATTTTGCTGCTAACCTACTTTTTACTTTCTATCTATTTAGGTGAAAGGCCTTGTGAAACAGCATATAGATTCATTTAACTATTTCATTAATGTAGAGGTAAGCATCAGCTCTTGGAAAAGTGTATAGTTAAGAATTAGCTGGAAGCCAGAATCTTTCCTCATATTACTCTTTCCACTGCAGATAAAGAAAATAATGAAAGCCAATGAAAAGGTTACGAGTGATGCTGACCCTATGTGGTACTTAAAGTAAGGAATCAGCTACTCTTAATTTGCTATTTTGATTATGTCTAACATTTTTAAAATGAATGTAGTTGCTATCAAGACTCTTTGAAAATAATTCTCCTTTTATCTGTTTAATAAGATAATTATCAAATGGTCAATTTTTAATTGGTAAGCTAATTATGACAGGTGAGAAGTTATAATAAGTGAGGAGTTACTGAAACTATTAGATTTAAATTTTTTAAAAACACTTCTTAGACTTAGAAAAATTACAAAACCAGGACAAAAAGTTCCCATATTATCCTTCACTCAGTTTATGCTGATATTAACAACTTATGTAACCATAGCACAGTTAGCAAAACCAAGAAGTTAGCATAGATACAACACTGTCAACTAATCTACAAATCTTAAAGTTTCCCCGCTAATGTCCTTTTTCTGGTCCCACATTCAATCCAGTACCCTATGTTATGTTTGGTTGTCTTTCGTCTTCTTAGTTCTCTTCAGCCTGTGACAGTTCCTCAAGCTCTCTTGGTCTTTCATAACCTTGATGTTTTGAAGACTTCTGGTCAGTTGTTTGGTAGAAGGTCCTTCGATTTGGGTTTGTGTGGTGTTTGCTTAAGACTGCTTTGGGTTGTGTCTTTTTGGCAAGTATACCACAGAAATGATGTTTTGTGCCGTTCTCACTGCACCATATCGGGGGGACAGATGTCGACATATTTTCTACTAGTGATTTTAACTTTGTTCACTTGATTAAGATGGTATCTTCCACGTTTCTCCACTGCAAGTTACTGTTTTTCCTTTAGTAATTAATAACCATCTTATAGGGTGGTCCTTTGAGACTGTGCAGGTGTCTTATTTCTCATCATATTTTACCCACTAATTTTAGCATGCATTGATGGTTCTTACCTATAACAGTAATTGCAGTGGTATTTACCTAATGGTGAACCTCTCTTTCTATCATTCCTTCTGCATTAATATTAGAATTTTCCTGTAAGGAAGGGATTTTTCTTCTCCTTATTTATCTTTGTGTCTGTAGTTTTATTTGTATCAATATAAACTCATGGATATATATTTTATTCTATGGATCAGAATCCAGTACTATCATCATTTTATTTCTCAAATTGTCCCACATTTGGCCAAAGAGAGATTCTTCAGGTTGACTCCTGCATCCTTTCAACATGCCCCTGTTAATTTTTGACCACTTCTTTGCTTTCTGGTACCATGAGGTGTAGTTCATCTGGTGTTTTCCCTGTGCAGTCTGGAATCAGTCATTTCTCCAAGGAGCCTTGGTCTTTTACTGGAGAGTAGTGTTTAGAAAGTGAGACAAGGGTACTGAAGTCTCAGTAGACAGAGCTAGGAAATATTTGTATGACTAACACAAGCATATACACATACCTATATTTTGTTATCCTGTTCATTTTTATATGTGTTGAAAACGAGGCACACTGATACCTCCAATTCTAATCTAATAGGACTCATTCTGACCTTCAGTCTTCCTTTATTTGTAACTTTTATTCCTGACTGTGAGAAACTTGGCTCTTATTATTCACACTGTGTTTACTCATTCAACCCTACGATATACATAAAGCAGTTTCAGAATTGTTAATTCATCACTGTGTGAGACTAGAACTTACTAGTTTAAGTATAATATTTGTATGCTGCTTTTTTGTCTTTACTGTACTCACTGTTTTCCAAAATTACTTAGCTTAGTTACTTTCTTTCCTACCTTTTCAGTGCTGGTATATTATTTATTTGTAGTGCAGTAAGATTGTGTTCCATTTTGGGTTCCCCTGCATCCTGGTTAATTATGTGTTTACTTTTTTGGGTATGTGAAGTATTAACTATGGTTGTAAGAGACCTATAGAAAATAGTTATTCAGAGAATTGTCTCTCCCTTCCCAATTCTTTCCACCCCTTTTCCCAGGGCTCCCCGTAGGTAACTAATCTCAGTAGATTCTGCTTTCTCCTTCATATTTCTTTTGCACAAACGAGCACATATATTTTCCCTCTTACCCTTTCTTACAAGAATGATAGCATACTATAGATACTCTTTTGCATTTGCTTTTTTCATTAAGTATCATTTTTAGGGAGCTATAGTTTCAGTATTTTTGTAAAGAGATTTACAGTATTTTTTTAAAAAGATAACTTGGTAGCATTTCTCTCCTTTGTAACCTGAATGTTCTATGACTTCAAGAAGATCTCCAGTTATAATGTTTTCATGTTTTGTCATCCTCTGCAAGATAAGCATTTGTCAAAGCATAATCTTGTCTTTGGGAGGAAGCTGGCCTGATGGTTTATATGTTCTTTGAAGAAGTATAATTGGTAATGGAATAACTTGTCTTTCAGGTATCTTAATATCTATGTCGGGCTTCCTGACGTTGAAGAAAGCTTCAATGTAACTAGACCAGTGTCCCCTCATGAGGTAATTATCAACCATAATTTAATTGGATTTGTTTGCTTTAACTGGAAGAGTCAGTGCCCTTAATGTATATTCTTAAAAAACGATGTAAAAGCTGGGGAAAGAAAAACCTCTTATGAGACAAAGGTAACCACAATAAAGAAGCACCTGTATAATACTATAGTACTGTACTATATTAGGAAACAATTTTGTGCTAGTTAGTTTGTCATTTAATCCTAATTAACTTGCACTGTTAGGTAACTGTCCTATTTCTGTCCTGTTTCTGAGTTTTCTCGTGATCTCCCCGCCCCCATCCTTGCTGGCCACTTGTGCTTGGTGTAGTGTGCTCTTCATTGCGGAGGTTTGTTTCTTGCTTAGCATGTTTTTTGAGGGTCAGCGAGCCTTGTGTTAGTAGAGGGGATCAAGGATGAGGAGCTCACAGTCTAACAGAAGAGGCAGATGAGAAGAAAATTTAAATACCAGGGTTTTAACAGCTACAGACAAAAGGTTTTAGAACAACCCTATTTATTGGCTTTTAACAGATTCTGGATTTCTCTTCAAATTCTTTTACTTGGTGTCCATAATTGGGAATTGATTCAGGAAAGAAAATGATTTTTGTAGATTTTTCTGGTTTGTGTTATTGTAAATCTCAGATAACAATCAGGGAACGCAGCACAGGAATCTTTATTAAAGAACAGGTAAGGTGTTAGAGTGTTATGGTTGTTGTGTAAGCAAGGTTAAACAGGAAGTATGTTCAGGAAACCAGACACTTTATATAGGCAAATTTTGATATTACTGAATCACCGAGTATTGACTGAACATTTGTGCTACAGCATTGAGAGATGCAAAAGAAATTACATAATATCTTTCCTCAAGTTCATGCTTTTATGGAGAAATTAAAATAGCAAAACACGTAACAGAGGCACCAGGGGTTGCAGACTTGAGTGCCTAGAAGGATCAGGTAGCTAAGGCAGGGCTGTGATGCTGTATTGAAAAGGGAGTGGGGAAGACTGGAATATTGGAAAATGTGTGTCCCAGTTTAGCTTGCCTAGCCTCTCCATTCCATTTGGCTAAAACTTCCCAATTTCCCAAGAGCTAGGCACCAATTAGCAATGTCCAGGTCATTTTCTAAACTATATATTACTGGTTTCAGAGAAGGGTTCTTTCTTTTGAACAAAGTTCAAGAAAGCTGAGGCCACAATTGTCATTATAATTATTCTTTCTAATGTTGAAGAAAACAAATGGGTATTATCGCAGTTAGAGAAAGAGGATGCACATATTTCTTGGAGGGATTTTCACTCTTGGGGAAATGGGGAGAGTGGGAGAGTGGGTGGGGGGGCAGTTATGGGGCTCACAGCCGGACTTGGGGCTGCAGGATTGCAGGCTCCACCAGCACAGCCGTACTCCTGTTGATAAGAGAGAGTCCCAGGGTGCACAGGGAGCCCGTGCAGTAGTTTGGGGCCGCAGAGTGGGTCCTCATCGTTACCACATCTGTTAAAATTCGTTTCCATTTGAAGGATAAGTTTGTTAAGACCCACAAATGGTTGCCTACCTTGGGTATTACATTAGTTTCATTAATAAAAACAGATAATATTTATATAGTATATTGTACCAGGTACCATTCTAAAAATATAATTTGTACTCTTGGGAATTAAAATCATTCACATCTCTATTTTACATATGAGGAGACTGAGATGCCAAAAGGTTATTTAAAACTTAATTGGTAGAGCCAAGATTTGAATGCAGGCATAAGAGTCCATACTCTGCTCTACACTGGAATTTGACACAACATTGTAAAATGATTATAAATCAATAAAAAAATTTTTTTAAACTAAAAAAAAAAAAAAAAAAAAAAAAAGAGTCCATACTCTGACCACCATGCCACCCTGCCACCCTGCCTGTCCTGAAGGAGGAGGCTTAATCTAATTAAATATAAGGTAAATAATTTTTACTGGTCAGTAATAGAAATATCTGATATTTTAAAGTTCTAGGCTCTGTTAGAAAGGCTAGAAAAAGTTGAAATCTGTCTTGGTTCAGTAGAAGCCAGAGATGTATAGTTGATGTTTAGAGAAATTCTCTTTTTGAGACTACAAGCCACCTGATGACCACCAACATAACAGGAAAGTCATCAGAAGGTTTTGATGAGGTTTCCTGTGTCTGATCATGGCTCAGGCTAGGACATCATTTAGTGAGTCATCATTATGTAAAAGTAAAGCACACACCAGCAATTTCTAAAGTTCCGCAAATGATTCAGAAATTGTTAGGATGGTGTGCCAAGTGATTTGTGCTCAGGTGTATCACTTGGAAAAGAGTTTTGTGATATAGTTTAGTTCATTTGGAGAATAAAAGAAAGTATAGTCTAATTTTTTTAGTTTATGTGTGTACATACTTTAATTCTTGTTATACTAGTTGTTAACTGTTTTGAATAAGCCAGCCGCACTGATAACTTTCCAAGGACCTATTTTGCAAGAAATGATGTAATGGCTTGAAAGATATGAGCAGACTGGTGGTGGCATCGGATCAGTGAGAAGAAAATCAGTACCATATTTATTGTCCCATTACTGGGCTGGCAGGAGCAGGGATGCTGTGGTATGTGTTGTCTAGATCTGTGGCTGCCATCGTCCCTCTAGTGGTGAGGGTAAGCTCATAACTGCCAGTGCCCTGCAGGCAGCACAGGGGACAGCTCAGTGTCCCACGGAGAGATCCAAATCCGTGCTTCTACTCAGGACAGCTCTTTGAGGCTGTCAGGATCCTTTCTTTTCCAGAGGGGCGGGGCCATGACTGACTGATTCTCTTTCAGTGCCGTCTGCGGGACATGACGTACTCTGCCCCCATCACGGTGGACATTGAATATACCCGAGGCAGCCAGAGGATCATCCGCAACGCCTTACCCATTGGCAGGTGAGAAGTGACTCGGTACTGGAGCCCCACTGTCTGCGTTCCAGCCCTGTGCAGTGACCGCGAGCAAGTGCTGCAGTCTTCCTTGTCCCCATTCCTCATCTGAAAAGCATGGGAAGGGGGGCCTCCTTCATGGGGTTACTTTATGGGTTACAGCACGTGTAAAGCATGTAGAGCAGTGGCTGTCACATTGTGATTATGTTTAAACTGTGAAACCTTTTTATAAAGTTAAGGAAATTGCTTCCATTTCCTCCTGTACCTCCAGGCTTTTAGGGAAACATAGGTAAGATAGCATTTCTTTGCACTCTCCTGGGCTGGTCTTCCTGGTGGATTCATGCATATTTTGAGTTTTCCTGGAAGAATGACTGTTTATAGCAGTGTTTAAGGGAGAAGTTATTTATTTGCCTGGAAGAAATTTGGAAATGGTAGGTAGCATCACCTAGCATTTTTGCTGTCTACTTTTCCTAATTAGGGAAGTAGATTGACTCTCCTGTAGAAATGGACAAAACCCATAATACTGTAAGTTTATTAATGGTGTTGGACTTTAAACTTAGTGCAAACAGTTGCCCCTCATGTGTTTTTCCCCCTTCAAAAGTGCTAAAAGCTTAATAAACATCCATTTGTCCATCAAATATGCACCAACTACCTGTCATTGTCATGCACTGTGCTGGGTCCTCAGGTAGGCAGAAGACACTTAAGATATACCTGTTGGGCTACATTCGTTCCCAGCTGCCAGGGAAGACAGACTTAAGTAACCATGGCACATTTGGTAAGTACTGTGACCGAAAAGTGCAGAGTACTGTGGAAACACACGGCCAACAAATCCTTCCCCTACCTTCTCCTAAAGCAAGGAGCTGTTGGTATTGTTTCTCTCCTCATTCTTCAGTTAGAAAAATAAACAGGGATCTTAAAATATTACTCTTTGTTTTAGCAGGACTGTTTAGCAGTGTTAAGATAAGAGCTTCTCTCTTTTTTATAAATGGACCATACTTAATATCCAGTTAAATCCTGGAGCACTGCTAAATGATTATCCAGATTGAATATTGTGAAAGAAGGACAGGAGAGATTGGAGAAAAACATAAATAGTGACATTTACGGGTTTGGATCCTGGGTTAAAGAGGGGCAGGGAAGAATGGACATGTGACTAGTATTTGCTGACTACCTACTGTGTGCCAGGTACTGTGTAGGTGATTTCATTTGTTGGCCCTGCATTCATAAAAATGGTGTCTGTTAGAGTACTTATACTATCACTGTCTTAATTATCACCATGCACTATCTTAATTATAAACATTATCTCATTTAATTGTTTTCTTGAGCTAAGAAGATTTGTCCAAATAATATTCATGCTTGGTAACTAATCAAATAGTACATAAGAACATTTGAAACAAAGCAGTAACATCTTCACCCCATTCCCATTCCCAGCCTCATAACCGGTTCTGTTACTTCTTCTTGTGATTTTTATATCCATAACTTTACATGCTATGCTTATACCTTTATTTCTTGATACATCAATTTTAGATGTCATTTATTGACTTCTAATATAGAAGATGTGGAGTGACTTACCTGTATCACCTACTTCTCTCTTCCTCTTCCTAATTTTACTTCTTATTTTTAATTCTCTTTGGTTACTCTGATAATTTTAATATTCTTGTATCTTAGTGTTTTGATTTCCCTTTATGTAAATACAATGACGTTATTTCTATCCCTACCTTCCCGTTACGATTTCTTTTTTAGCCTATGAGTTACTTAGAAGACTGTCTTTAAATTTCCAAATTGGTGACCTGTCTTTTTCCAAAACTTGACATAAAGCACCAATCGACTGTTATTCAGCCTATTCCTAGATTTTTAAGTTAATGCTTTCATTTTTCACTTCTAGGAGTTTTGCTTCAGTTCTCTTTCAAAATTGCCTGGCTGGTTTTGATCACCATAGTCTCTTGTTCCTCCCTCTTGGACTCCCTGTGCTATTTCTAGCTAACTAGTGGTAGTCACTCTTTTGACTGTGAATGAAGAGTTGGTGCGATTTCTGACTTTCATTAAGGCTTTTCTGCAAAGTTTAAGGAGAGCAAACATTCGGGTTTTTGTTGTCTATACCAAAGAGCTGTATGCCTGAGGAAAAGCTTCAGTTCACTTGGCTCTTTCACGTAGTACCATCCCGCTGCCTTTTCTAGCATAGCAGGCAAGGCATGCCGAACCCCACAGTGATGTGTGCACAGCACAGCTCATGTTCTTTTCAACTGTTTTTGCCAGTGACAGTTTGTATGTGACATTTTCTTTTGTTTTATTTTAAACAGAATGCCCATAATGCTACGTAGCTCAAACTGTGTTCTTACAGGGAAAACACCAGCAGAATTTGCCAAACTGAATGAATGTCCTTTAGATCCAGGTATGTGTGATTTTTTTAGATTTGTCTCCCTTCCTTGTTCTTTTTTTCTTTTGCTTTTCATTTGCTTTTGCTGTTGTTTTACCATTTTCCCTCAGGAAAAACATCAGCCTTTCTGCTTTATAATGAACTTGGATAAAACTGTTCTCAGAATATATGGAAGTTTGGTTCCAACTTTATTAGTCTGTATTTTTAAAAGATATACTGTTTCCTCTTTTATTTCAGGTTTAAAACTTCAATACTCCAAGTTCTGATTTATTGCTTTGATTTACCAGGCTTTTATCTCTTTGCTCAGTGGTTTCTTTTGATATGCTCAAAAGTTCAAGAATAATCTAACAAAGTTACTAACCTAGCTTGTCTGAAAATACTCAAGTAGCTCACTTCAAGCTGTTTTAAGTGCTGTCTAGGGGCAAGAAATAAAAGTCTTCTATTTTAATTTTTTTAAGTTATATATATATTTTAGTTAATACTAGGCAGTTTCTTTTGTAAAGTTTCAAGCTGAGCACTTAACAGAAAGTTTTTTTAATTCCTTAATTCATGTTTCACATTGATTTATAGTTGCTCCAATCTGATTCCTTTAAAGTTGCATTGATGTGGAATCCCAGAAGGTTTTGGAAACAGTTTAACAAAGAACATGACTTTGCTAGACTATAGCAGGATGTTGCATAAGTCAAATCTTTTGCCTTCTTTTTGCTTATATTCTGAAGGTAAAATGAAGTCTCACTTTATCCTATTCTGAGTTGTGTGCAAAAAAATGAGAATGTTTTATGAATTTTATCAAATATAAAATATTAATTTGGAAACCTAGTATTAATCTGCCACTGTCAATGATTTGTTGGAAAACTTAAAGCAGATTTTAGTTTATACTGAAGACTGTCAGTTGTTTCTGTGCTTATAAAATCTGAAGACTAATTTATTTAACTTTTTTTTCATGCATCTCTCATATACATCAGGTGCTGGTGATCCATAACCAATAAGATACATTCCTTGTCCTAAAGAAGTTTATTATTTTGTAGCTCATATGTATAAAATCATGTACTGAGACTGTTATCAACTCATTAAACAATATTGGCAAACCCCTTCGAATTAAGTGATGGCCAGCACCATGCAGTGCTATCAGAAGATCACTGCCATTACTAAGCCACTCTGTTTGAAGAATGGGTGGTGAAGCTTTTCTTGTTTCCCTTGGGCAGGTGGCTACTTCATTGTTAAAGGTGTAGAAAAAGTTATTCTTATCCAAGAGCAGCTGTCCAAGAACAGGATCATCGTGGAGGCTGACAGAAAAGGGGCTGTGGGTGCTTCAGTTACCAGGTATGGATAGCCGAGGTGGTGTTCTTAAGAAATATTGATAATTCCATTAACGTCAGGTGGCTGTTGTTCAGTTCGGAAGTAGCCAGTTATTTCTCTCTGACAACAGGCAGTGTAATATTTAAACACTGCATTCAGTTGATTTTGTAGGTCTGTAATTTAAAATTTTCAGTAATGAGAGTGTGACGTTTGAAAGGCCACTAGTTATTTTATCCAAGTTGAATTTTATGTTAATTTATAGCATTAACAGAACTTTCAATAAAGAAATTAAAAAAACACTCTTTAGTTTTTTCATGTTCTTTTTCAATCTTTGACCATTTTGCATATGTATTCCTACATCAGTATAATCAGAAACTATTTTGTACTTAATATTAATGAGTTATATATCCTGGACATCGTATTAGTTTTCTAGAACAGCTTTTCACAGTGTACTCATTTTTCTACAACAGCATCCCTTACTATATCACTCCTGTAACTTCTTTTCTCTGGCTTATCGTCATGTAATTTGAAACTTGGATGTTAATGAAATAAAATTTTAAAATGTGGCATATAGTATCAGTATGCAGTAGAGTTTCTCTTCTGACAACCTGTAACAAACTACTTAGCTCAGAGTTGCTGCCTTTTTCTTTCTGGTGGAGAGGTAGCCACTTATTGAGTGGCCATTTATTGAGCAGTTACTAGAAGTCCGGCAGTGAATTAGGTCCTTTACATATATTTAATTGTCACCACAGCCCTCCAAGATAAGGGTTATTATTTCTAGCTGAGGAGCAGGCCTGGCACAGAGTGACATTGATCATCAGAGGAAGCAAGCATTTGAATCCAGGTCTAATAATTCTGCAACCCACAATTCCTACTGTACGCAGCTTTTGGAGCCAGAATAATCAGGATTTGAATCCCAGAGTTGTTTATGAAGGCATTTGGGGGCACAGTTACTTAGCTTCTCTAAGCCTTGGTTTCCTCATACCAAGAGGACAACACTTGGAAATAAGTGTTAGTACGTAGGAGATGAGAGCTGATGTAAGTAGCCTGAGTAACAGTGCCCAGTATGTAGCAGGTGGTCGGTATGTGTTGTTACTGTGGTTGATTAAAGCTTGGAAATGTTTTTAAATCCATTAGGAGTTTTACAGCTAACAGAAATATTAATAGGAGGAGATTCCTTAATTTCTTTTGACTTCATTGTATACCAAGACTGTAGGTATATTTTGTTGGATTATTAGTTTTAAAACTCATAGTATATCCATTCATTTCTTCATAGTTTTCTTATTATGCTATAGGCCCATTTTGAAGTTTTTCTTTTCAAGTGTATAAGATTGATCACAAGTTTACCCGACACTGGATCAAAGTAATTCAGGTGAAATCAAAATGAAGTAGGTAAGCATGAATTGGTGATTGGCACTCATTCACTCACAGAACTTCCTCCACAAGCTCAAAGCCGAAGAAATATTTATAGTGTTTAAAATGTTCATGGAAGTGACAGGGGAGGCAGGAGGGAGCTGCATATCTTTAAAAGGCATCTTCTAAGAAGGACCTTACTGATCGTTGCTGATCAGTTGAACTTTTTTGATTGCTGGTCATTGCTATTGCATGTTACTAGCTTGGAACTAATTGAGGATATAGTTTAACCAACTTGTGTTTCCTTGTAGCTCTACCCATGAGAAAAAAAGCAGAACCAATATGGCTGTGAAACAAGGACGATTTTATTTGAGGCATAATACTTTGTCAGAAGATATACCCATTGTCATTATATTTAAGGTAAAGCTGCAGATATCTACTGAAAATTATAAAGAATTATTTTAATGGTTTATTTTCATATATAATTAGAAATTTGGAGCATAAGGAGTTCTAGAATAGAAAGATTTGTGGCATAGAGAAGTTGTCAGGCATGTGATATATTTTAAATTGAAAGCTAATAAGACTGGGTTTCAGGAATTTTTTGAAATAGTGATCTCTTTTTTAAAATAGGTACATCATAAAGAATTCCAAAGGTACAAAAGGGTATATATAGTGATGAGTAAGCTTCCCACCCACTTGTACCTAAACACAGTAGTTTTCCTACCCAAGGGCACCACTGCTGCTGGTTTCTTATGCATCTTTCTGGAGATAGTCTATGCATATACAGCACATGAATATGTAGTAGGTTTCTTCTCTGTTTTGTTTTTTACTTACGTACATTGCACACTGTTTTGCACTTGGCTTGCTTTCTTTTTTGTAGCTTGCATCTTGGAGATACTGTTATGTTAGTTCATACAGAACTACCATGTTCTTTTTAACAAATGGTTGCATTTATGGATGTGACATAGTTTACTTAATGTTCCCTCATCAGTGGACACATACCTCTCTTGCTCTTACAAAATTGCTGTAATATGTTATACAGGGCAAGGATATCTGTAGGCTAAGTTCCTAGCAGTGGGATTTTCCAGGTCAAAGAGTGTGGACCAAGTTTGTTTTGTTTTATGGGCTTCTGGATTCTGGTGAATTTCTTCCTAAATATGAATCTTTAATCTAAAACTGATTTTTTTCATCTTGTTTGTGAATTGTTGGCTTAGAACCCAGAAGAAATTTTCCCATTGAAATTATGTTTAAATGGTATAGTCTTCTCAGATAATTTTCAGATAATAGTGGCCCACTTCCCTGCTCTGGGACTTAAATATTATACACATTCTGTGAACAGTTTAATTATAGTGTTAATCATTAAGCAAACAGAAAAATAGTTGGCAGTATGTGAGACAGTTGATCCTCAGCATTTGCAGATTCTGTATTTGCCAGTTCTAATGCTTGCTAAAATTTGTTCATAACCCCCAAATCATTACTTGTGGTGATTTTACAGTTATTCGCAGACAGGTGCATGAAAAGAGCAGTGAAAAATTTGAGTCACCAAATTCTTATGTTCCCAGCCACTGTCAAGCACAGGTCTGCTTGCCTCCTTTTCAGATGTCATACTGTATACAAGTGCTCTTTTTGCATTCTGTTTAGTGCCATGTTTTTCAAATTTTTGTGTGTTTTGTTGGTGATTTTACTGTAAGATGGCCTCCAAGTATGGTGTGAAGTGCTGTCTAGTGTTTCTAACCACAAGAAAGCTGCAGTGTAGCTTATGGAGAAAACATGTATGTTAGATCAGCTTCATTCAGGCGTGATTTACAGGGCTGCTGGACGTGAGTTCAGTGTTAATGAAGCGATGAAATAAAGTAAGATGTCTTTCAACAGAAACATAGATAAAACAACTTTATGTATTGACCAGTTGAAGAAAATGTAACCAGAGGTTCACAGGAACCTATCTTTGTATTTCCCTTGGGAACAATGTTTCAGTATTCCCTAATTTCACTGTTTGTGGCAACCTTGTAGAATGTAACTACGGTGAGACTGTATATGGGTATAAAATGAATCTTGAGGACTAGGTTGATTAAAATAAAGAGCTCAGGTTATTTGAGGAATTACTGAAGAGACACTGAGTAATTCAGATAATTTATAAGTTGATAAGTCCCTGGTTGTTCATAGGTTTTGCATGCATGTTGACAAGTCAGGTGCATTAACTCAGGCCATATCCATGTCCTAAAAGCAATTATGTGAAGGAGGTTGTAGGAAATTTTTTTAGTGTTTAGTGTAGCTTAATGCACTTTTGATTTCTCTAAATGAAATAGTGCCATTTATTTTCTTTGTAGGGTGACGATGAGGATAATCATAATAGCAGTGCCATTATGTCAGGGGGACCAGAGAGAATTCTTAAATTTACTTTTTATTATCTTTCTTCAAAGTTTATATTTTTTAAGCACAGAAGTAATTTTGTCCTTTTTTTTTCTAGGAATTGCACAGCACAGTGCACAATGCAGTGTCTTGGGTACATAGTGGGGTTTAGTGAATAAAGACAATTTTATCTATGTAGAATTACATCTCCAGCAGAGGGCAGTATGTTACCATCCATCAGAAGGACTTTTATGGAAGATTTCAGTGCTTGAAAATGCAGACGACTGCTTTCCTTAGACCAAAAATTCTAAATTAATTATAATTAAAAATAAATTAATTATAATCTTATAGTACTCACATGGAAAATGGATCATTAGACACATATATGTGTTAAAACCAGAAAACCTTTATTAAGTACTTTTTTGGCTAAGTGATAAAGAATTGATAAGACAGTTACCTCTATCAAATTTGTTTAATATTATATTGTAAATGTATACATATATTTATAACTGACTTAAATCCTTTTTAGAATAGGGCAATAAATTAGCAATGTGCATTTTTACATAATCAGTGGTTGAGATATCAAACTTCTCCCTTTCTGATTTATAAAATAGTCCTTGCATTGTAAAAATTCAGAAAGGCACTAGAAAGTATAACTATGTTCTTGGATTTTTTTCCCCCAAGACCTTTTTGCCTTTGCTTTTGTAATATACACATTGATTTTATTTTTTTCACTTAGTAGTGAACTGTGACTAGTTTTCCTCATCTGTAAATATAAATCTACATCATTATTTTTAGTAAGTATTATATAGAATGCTTATATGTGGTATAATCTATTTAACCAGATTTCTATAGAGGAATATTTTAGGTGTCATTTTCCCTCAAGATTTCCCTCTTATACACAATACTGTGTGTCCTTATATATACATGTTTGTGCGTGTTGCTGATTATTTTGTGAGACTTAATTCCTGGGAGTGGAATTATATATTTTTTTAAAAAAATTGGTGCATGTCATTGAATTTTTCTCCTGAAACATAAATCGTTACATTCTAATCAGCAATGTATAAGAATGAAATATTTTAAAATTTTCAGTTCAAATAAGTTAACTAAATATATTGGTCACACATAGTCACTTTTTTTGGTCTCCTACTATAGGGATGTTTTGATAAACTTGTTTGATAACCACTATTAAGTCTTTTCCACCTGTGAGGCAGCATAGAATATTGACTATCTTAGATGGCTCTAGGTTGAATTCCGGCTTCTCCACTTATTGGCTCTGTGACCTTGGGCTTTCCCAAGATAGATTTCCCAGTCTTCCTGAGTCTTGGATAATTCATGTATACAGTGAGCATTTCACCTAAGAGGGTTGTTATGAGGAGCAAATGAGATAATATATTTTTTGAAAAGTAGACTGTGTAGAAAGACGATGCTGTTTCTCTTTGTTTGATTCTCCATTTAATGTCAGAAGCCCAGGAAAGTCAAGTAAGATACCAGAAAAGTCACCTCATTTCTCTTTTTGTGTTGTGTGGCCCTAACACTAGACCTTGACAGTCATTAGGACTTGATGGTTGTTGATTGTAGCCAACAATTGGCCAAAAGTGACAGAAGCAGCAGGGTTTCCAGACTCCATGCTGAGTCTGAATATGATGGATAAAGCTTTTAAGACCTTGATCAGCCTTATTTATGGACTTGAATCACTACAAAGGTTCTCCTGCCCATGAATCTTTCCCACTTTAGATTTTGCATCCCTCAGTATTCAGCAGTTGCACTCTGATGGCATCTGCAGTCTGAAAGTTTTTATGGAAAAGAAGACAGATATCAAGGGTCCTGGGTGTTGTATTATGTTGAAATTTTTGATCTTTAAAGAGAAAAAATTACAAGTGGGCCATCACAGTTCTTTTATTATCTGCTAGGACTGCTTTTGGTAATGTTGACTTCTGTCTGCTTTAATGAAAAATTAGCCATTTCTGAATTTCAGATATTTTAAGAACTTACCCCCTTTCCCTTCTTCACATAATGTATTTCAACATATCACCGTTAGCCTGGATATCATACTCTTCTGCTCATTAGTATTCTTTCTGTCTCTAAAAGTCACACTTTTAGTTGCATGTAGTTGGTCTCCAAGGAGAAGACTTCATGCTACTTTTTAAAGAGCATCTCCCCTTATTTTTATTCTTATTACTCATTGCCAGACTGGGTGACCTTCTGCTGAAACATATTATCTCTGCTGTTTTTTCATAAGGTTATTGAATAGCATTCACTTTTGACTTATTAGGTGAAATGATTTCAGATATCTGGAGTACAAAGAGTTCTGTATAAAGCTAGTTTTCAGATGTCTGAATTATGTCTGTAAAGCAAAATGGTTGGGCATTTTGCTGTCGTTTCCATAGCAATATGTCATTTATTTGTAGCTGTGACTTCCGAAGGCTAAATAGTCATAAGGTCAGTTCCATCTTTGGAGCTGGAGCACTGTTGATGAGAATCTGACTGAGTTATCTCCCTGTGTTTCAGTGATTTGATACGGAAAGCGTTTAGGCCTTTTAAAGCAAAGTTTTGCCACTGATCATTCTTTTTGCACAATTGTTGTCATTTACCGTGTGCTTGGCATGTCTTTGCTTCAAGCTTAGAACTACCTGGAGGGCCTAATCAGTCTGTTCAGATCCATGTTAGGCCACTTGAGAGTTTTGTACAATTAAAAAATTACTACTTAGATCAGCATCAGGACAACTTGAAGTGACAATCCATATGTCAAATAAGGAAGGATTTTTTTCATTATTAAAACCAAAATAGGCAATGAAGTGTATAGTCTTTTTTACTTGGAGATTACTGAACTAAAAAGCATTAAAATAATGTAGTTGGCCTTCAGGAGATTTTGTTGTGAACGTGCCTAAAGAAAGGGGACTAATCCGGAAATCCGCTGCCATTTCAGCTCCAGGGTTCTGTTTATGTCTCAGTGAGACCTTTTCCTCCTGTATCACTTTGCCTGCTTGGTTTGGCATCTGTCCCCAGTAGGTCAGTTTTAGTGTCTGAGCTTTCCTCTGAGAGGTGAAATGCCTTAGTTACAAAGTTTTATATCAAAGATTTTAGAGAAAAGTGACTAGATTCTACTGCAAATTATTGCTTTAGGTTTTTTTGTTTGTTGGTTTGTTTTTGTTTTTTAGTATTTGAATTCTGTTGAAACCCATGTAACATTATTTTGAGAGATTGACAAGTAAAAATTAACCTATATTCTAATTAGCTTTCTACAGAGAAATAGTCTCATCCAGTATTTCTGACTGGGTATGGCAGACCAAGGAGAAAGTGTAGATAGTTCTATATATGCCATCACCATCAGAATAGATGCAACTCAGTGTGTTTGAGCAAAGGATAATCTAGCTTTTTTTCATGTGTTTAAAAATTAGAAGTGATCATTTTTAAGGACTGCTCTTTAATCCATGAAAGACTAAGTGTTTTAATGAATTTCTTTAATTTTTAGAGTTTATGTCTAGTGTCCATTTGAATAAATGCATCATATCAAATTAGAGATAAAAAGACCTAAAAATTAACGTATAAAGAAGAGATCTGTATACTGGGAATTTCTTTATTTGTTCACTAAGCAAAAATTTTTTTAGAATAAAACAAGTTGTACACTTCAAATATTTTCTTCAAAGGTTAAGGGATTTAATTCCTAAAGTTGGTCTGTTAATTATCTGTGCTGAATAACAAATTATAGCAGAGTCTCCGTTGGTCAGTTGCTTGGTTGAGTGGTTCTGGCTCAGGGTCTTTCATGAGTCAAGGTGTCAGCCAGGGCGCAGTCGTCTGGAGGCTGGGTTGGAGCCGGAGGGCTTCTGTGGCGGCTCACTCACCATGGGAAGAGTTCCTCACCACGGGACCTTTCCACAGACCACTTGAGTGTCTTCCTGATGGGGCCGCTAGCTTGCCCCAGAGGAACAAGCAGGAGGCTGCAGTGCCTTTTATTACCGAGGCTCCAGTCATACACTGTCATTTCCACCTTTTCTCTATAGAAGTGAGTCATTAAGTTTAGCCTACACTCAAGGGGAGGAGAATTGGTCTTTATCATTTGAAGAGAGTGTCAGAGAATTTGTAAATATTTTAAAAACCACCACAGTTGGCTTATAAGGGACATAGGATGTATTTAGCTCCCTCAGAAAGCTTCAGAACTTTCAATAAGTTGACATCTGATCCTAAGATAGAAATCTTACTTATGCAGTACAGACAACTGAAACTCAGATGTTGACTGGAGGGGACTTGGTTTGCCCTCTCCTGGCAGAAGTGAAGAAGCTGAGGGGAGGAGGTGATGTGACAGTAGGGGCTTCAGGTCTGTTGTTGACATTCTCTCCTCACTTGAGGGAGAAGCCCTTTCCCTTGTATTAAGGATGATGTTCTTGATGTTCTGCACTGGAGCTCAGAATCCAATTTTCCCTTTGTGTCTCTCTTGTGTGGAGAAGAACTGAGAACTAGATCATCAAAGCTTAACTAGACAGTTACCCCAGTTCTGTTTTGTTCTGCACAGCTGAGGGAAGAATTTTAATGCAAATGTAACTTTTCCCCTAACTTCTAAAAAGCAGGTTACTTCTCTGCCAAGAGAGGTTTAGTAAGATTATGCTCTATTTCTTGGTAAGGCAGAATACCAGGTAAATGTGTAAAGGACTGAGCCTTGGTACCATATGGAATCTACCAAAGACCTGCATTGCTGTCTGCCACCTTGAAACACTTAAAGATAAATGGGTTTCTTAAACCCAAGTGTGTTCTTAGTTTTTAAGAAAGCTCCTTTAAAACCTACGTAAAGTATAGCTTGCTATCTCTAGAATAGTGAGGTAAAACATTGTTTAGGAAAATTTCTTTTATCCTGAAGTTACATTATTTGACAGTTCTCAGAAAAAATCTTGTGGCAAAACTAATTGGGATTCTGTTTATTTTCAGCCATGCATGTTTTCTGATTTACTGCTCTTTGCCTGTTTTATTTTGGTTTGTGTTTTTCAGTTTGCCTTTGTAATTGTGAGCAATCTCCAATATACCTCCCCACTTCCTTTTTTCATAGTGAAACTCATAGGATATTTTAAAATTATAGAAGATACAGTGCACATGCAGAAGTGCTTGAGAATGTTTGTTTTCCTCTTCTTAATCAAAATTTCTGTTTCAGGTTCTTCTGCAGCTTGGGCTATGGCTGCCAATGCCAGATGGCACCATTTCTGAAAAAAGAGCTAGCTTTTGCTTAGAAGTAATACCCACAAACAATGCCAAATTAGCATAAGCAAATGTCAGTGAGTTAACACAAAGCCAACACTCTTTCTATCTTTTCTTTCCTTCCTAGGCCATGGGTGTTGAGAGTGACCAGGAAATTGTGCAGATGATTGGAACAGAGGAGCACGTGATGGCTGCATTTGGGCCCAGTCTGGAAGAGTGCCAGAAAGCTCAGATTTTCACACAGATGCAGGTGTGTCTTTTCATGTTTTCCTTTGCTATGAAAGGGAATTGGAGATTTAGTGCTGCTCATTGATAAAGCATCAGATGCAGTGACTTTTGGGGTATGGATTTGGGAAGGATGGATGTTGGTGAGACGGGAGGAGTGGTAGAGATGCTTCTTTAACTCATTTTTTTAGGAATTGGAGGAAGGAGTTTGCCTAGACTAGTTATCAGCCTATGGTGTCAAACTAACTTAGAAAGGTGGCCAAGAGGCTTTTGTTCTGATACAAAAGCAAGTACTCTTTTTTTTCCTTATTTGCCTGAGTGATACATTTTTTTAAGCTACAGAAACTCTACTGTAGGAGGTTTTTTGTTTTTTCATGCATTTCTCTTTAATATTCCTTTTTATTCCCTACCTCCAGTTGCTTTCAGCATTCAGTTGTATAGGATCTGTCCCTTCTCCTGAATTCTGCATGTTACCAGCAACAAAGGCCTAGATCAGAGTCCCCTTTCACTAAAGAGCCTTTGTTGACTTGCTTAGGCACTCCTAGTTGGAACCTGTGGACTTTAGGACAAGACTCAAAGATGAAGATAGGGAACTATATATATATGCTAGACATAATAAAAATAATTGCACTTCCCTTCCCATGTGACAGGGAGCTCTAACATACTTAGGATTTTTACTTATATATTTGTAAAGTGCTTTGCTAAGTGTAAATCAGTAGTGACATTATTTGTAGCCATCCTGGGAGATAGGAATTCCGTACTATAGAAGCACAATAGACACTTCTTATTTATCCATATGTACATTGTCTATTCTGTGGGCTGCGTACAATGAGGTATAAATTCCAGGCTGCTTTTTTCTTGTCACCTAGGATGCTCTTAGAGATAGCATTTTCCTACTTAATGATCTGTTAGTACATGTTCTAAAAAAAAATCAAACCAATCTTGTTAATTTCATAGGCTAAGCCAAACATTTAGGAAGGTTAATTGTCATATGTAAGCATACATAATTCCAAAGCACAAGTCAGTAGGGATTATTCTCATCACTGCCTTCTTCCCTTTCTGTAGTTAATTAGCAGTCAACTCTAGTTATCAGGCCAGCAGCATCAGGAAAAGTTATTTGAATTTAGGAGATTCTATTTTTGGTCTTCACTGAAAGTGAAATATTTAGTGATCATGCATCTTTGTTATCAGCTGAAAGTATTGTGTCCAGAGGTTCCAAGAACATGAAGAGAAAATGTTAAGAAATACCCAGAAATTGGCTCAATTTTGGTAGATAACACTCTGTGCTTTAAAACTATGTAATACCTTGAAAGAACAATTTACCTTAATGATACCCCAGTGAATTCAATGAGATCCTTTATTCATTTTATTACAGATATCATCATTGTTGGCCAAACAACCCTAGCATCGTAAAGCTATTTGAGCAAGGGCTAAACAGTGGGTTGGAAAATCATTTATTTCTCTTAAATAGGTACTGACAGAAAATTTTAGCTAATTGAATTAGAAAAGTTCAGTTAAAAGAGGAGAGGAATATGCAATTAGTTAACTTAAGAAAGACAAATGTTCCTAACATGAGAAAGACAAACAGGAAGTAGAAGTTTGAGATGACTTGTTCTCTGCATGCTGGATTAAAGTGAAGATTAATTATTTGCAACCATTAAGAGGTTACAGAGGCACATATAATCCAAAATGGTTGATAAGTTGTAAATATAAATTAGGGCAACATGAATATTTTATGTTATTCTAAATGAAAATGTAGCAAGTATACTTTATGTTACATAATAGGACTTCTGACTGCATGGCACTTCAGTGAAGTGCTTAAAATCTGTGTTTGGTTTTGTTTTTAATGCCTCCCTTTTTAGTCTCTTCTCCATTTCTTCTGTTCACAAAGCCTTTTTGCTATTATATTGGTCACGGACGTTTCATATCATCATTGCCAGGGGCTCTGATACAGGGAAGAAATCATTTATTACCTTTTTGGGAGGATAGGATGCACTAGGGGTGTCATCTCGGCCTGCTTATGAACAGATTGGGCTGTTACCCCAGCCCTCACACTGTAACCCCCTGGCAGCTTTATTAGGTCTTCTAGGGAAAAGGTTGCTTCCTGCTACATCAGAAGGGATACTTGGTTCCATGTACTCCTCTATTTCTTCCTCAAAAAGTGAAGAATCTTTAGCCTCTTTCCCAAGGTAACTAGAGGACCAAAATTTAATGAAGATAGCCTTGTTTAGGGAAAACTGAAGTGCCTGCCTATTCATGGTCCCAACAACTGTTGACTCGCTTTAATTAGTTATCTAGTTGTTATTAACTACTAGGTTACTGCAGCGTCTGTTTTAAGGGTCTTATTTCATCTTACACTCTTACCTTACACATCTTACCTTTTAACAGGGAAGATCCTAGATTTGATGTGCAAATCTTAACACAGGAGTTGCATTCCATTCCAGACACTATACTAGTCATTAAGAATCAAAGAAAAAAATGACAGACACATCACATAGTAAGAGAGACAAATGTGTAAATAGATAATTAAAAATACAGTGTAATCTGAACATGAATGGAAGTACTCAATTCTTTGTACATAAGGAATTAAAATAGCAGAGAGAAAGGAGTGTAGTTAGGAAAGGCTTCAAACAGGAAGTGATACCTGATCTAAGTTTTGAAGCGTGGAGAAGAAATTTCCCAGACAGGTAATTGGGGACAGGAATTCCAGGATAAAGAATCAGGGATCCCAGGCCTTTCTTCTGACTAACTGAAAGCCAGTTTAAAAAAACAGAAATGCATTCATTGCTGTTACAAAATAATAAGAACCATATGATGCTCTTCTTTTTAAACTTTTTATTATGGAAACATTTCAACATATACAAAATATACAGAGTAGTATTATGAACCCTCATGTGCCTGTCACCCAGCTTCAACAATTAAAAACAATTTGCCTATCTTGTTTTGTCTAGATCTGTACTACTCCCCACCTATTGATTAGCTTTTAATATTTTATTTTTAGTACTCATTTGTACACTGCTATGTATAAATCTTAACAGCATAATTTTTATAAGGTACAGAATATTTCCATTACCCCAGAAAATTCCCTCATCCCCCTTTATACTCAGTTTTAACCTCCATCCTCTGATTTTTTTTCCCCACTGTTCTTATTTTTTCACCATAGATTAGTTTTGCCTGTTCTAGAACTTTATATTTGGAATTATGCAGTATAAGCTCTTTTGTATCCAGCTTCTTTTGTTGAGCATACTGTCTGAGATTCATCCAAGTTTTTCCTCTTTATGTCATTCATCCATGTACCTTATTCCTTTTTATTGTTGAGTAGTATTCCATTGTATGAATATACCACAATTTGTTATCTTTTCCTGTTGCTGGACATTTGGTTTGTTTCACTGTTTGGCTGTTATGAATAAAGCTGCCATAAACATTCCTGTGCAAGACTGTGCCTGAACATTTTGGCATTTCTCTTGGATAAATAGCTAGGAATGAAATTGCTGGATCGAAAAAGCAGTGTGTATATAACTTTTATAAAGTTGGAACTGCCAAATCTTTTTCCAAAGTTATTGTACCATTTTGCAATCCTCCCAGCAGTGTCTGAGAATTCTGATTGCTTCATATCCTCACCAACTTTCAGTGTTGTCAGTGTTTTTCATTTAGCCATTCTAGTGGGTGTTTGGTGGTATCTCATTGTAGTTTTAATCATGCATTTCCCAGATGACTAATGATTCTGAATACTTTTTCATGTACTTATCGCCTTCCTTTGTGAAGTGTCTCTAAATATTCTGCTCATTTTCCTTATTGAGTTGCCTTTTTATTGTTGAATTTTAGTCCTTTTTAAAAATTATTTATATATCCTGGATATAAATCCCTTGTCAGGTTTATGTATTGCAAGTATTTTCTCCCAGCGCATTGCTTCCGTATTCATTATCTTAACTGTAATGAGCAGTTTTTAATTTTGATAAAATCTGATTGTCGAGAGGGTGTTTTTCATTTGTTTGTCTTTTGTGGTTATTGATTTCTGTGTCCTGTTTAAAGTAATCTTTGCTATCCCAGGAGCGGGAGCATATTCTCCTGTGTTTTCTTCTGGAAGTGTTTTAATGTTTATATCTAAAATCCATCTTAAACTAATTTTGCTATTTGGTGTGAAGTAGGGATCGAGGTTAATTTTTCACTTTATGGATATTTAGTTGTTTTTGACACCATTTGTTGAGAAGACTTTCCCTTGCTCATTGAATTGCTTTGACACTTTTGTCAAAATTGATTGACCTTAAACGTGCGGGTTAATTTCCAGACTTGTTTTTCTCTTCCATTGATCCATTTGTTCTTATCCTTGCATCCCATTGTCTTGATTACTGTAGCTTTGTAGTTAAAAATCACATAATGTAAATCTGACTTTTTCAAGATTGTTTCAGCTATTCTAGGTCTTCTGCATTTCCATATAAGTTTTGGGATCAGTTTTTGTTTTTTACAAAGCCTTCCAGGAGTATAATTAGCAATTTTGATGTATCAGTTTGGAGAGAATTTTAACTGTAAGCCACCTTAACCACTATTAAATGTTCCAGTCCTTGAAAATGGCATAACCCTCAATTTATTTAGGTTTTGTTTTCTCTCAGCAATGCTTTATAGATTTCAGGATAGAAGTCTTATATGGTGTGATTCCTTTTTGAGAGGAAAAAAATACTACCACGAAATGATAACTATAGACTGGGATTCTCTCTGGGTGGAGGATGAATGGCTGATATACACATCTCATCTGTATTTCCTGAATTTCCTACAGTGATCATGTATCAATTTATAGTAAGGAGACAAATTATACAGGAAAAAGGGAACCAGTGTATCAAACAGTGTATAATGTTATTTTGTCATTGGTTTATGACAAATGTTGATTTTTAACTAGGACCAATTCAGCTTTCTCTATAACCAGAGTCCTTGTCTCTTCTGCTCATAGTGTTATATATGGGTAGCTGCTTAATAAATTCCCTCTGATGATGTCACTCAAATATAATTATAATATATTCTGTTTTTATAGGCATTAAAATATATAGGGAACAAAGTAAGAAGGCAAAGGATGTGGGGAGGTGGACCAAAGAAAACCAAAATAGAAGAAGCAAGAGAGCTCCTGGCTTCTACCATTCTGACCCATGTACCGGTGAGTAACCCCTTTGCAGCTGTGAGTAATGATCACTGTGTGGTCCGTGCATTAAAGTTAAAGAATTTTGAATACAACTTTACATAAATTAAAGCTTAGTTCCTTAAGAAAGGAGAGAATCTAAATTGGACCCTCCAGTGGACTACCCCACCAGAAATAATCTTCCATTATCAACAGTTTATTTGTACTTATGTTAGCTGCACTGTATCATAATCTGATCGTGTTTACTCTCTTGGCTCTTCTTTCAGTCCAAAATTATAGTTTTTTTAATATTCATACATATATTAGTTCTGCTGTTAGATTCACTGTTTCGAAGGACAGGGATGGTGCCTTAGGTATTTTTAAATAAATTTAAATAAGCTTATAGTGCCTTGCCCATATGGACACTTTTTTTTTTAATTGTGGTAAAATATACATAACATAAAACTTATCTTTTTCAAAAAAATTTTACCATCTTTATGTGTTCAGTTCTGTGGCATTAAGTACATCCTCACTGTTGTGTTACCATCACTATCATAGATACTTTTATTAAAATACTGGATGGCTGATCCTCTAGACCTTGAATTTTAGGTTCACATTGTCTAGCCTCCTTCACTTACAGTGAAGATGCTCAGGTCCAGAAAAGCTGCATGATTTGCCTTGCCACCCAGCTAGTTACTGGTCATAGAGAGAGAGCTAGAATCCCATCTTCTGACCCTTGAAACAGTGCTTAATATTTATTTAGTTAACTTATCATAAAACTGAGATCAACCATGTTGGCAAGAATCATTTTTCCCCCACTCCCATTTAATACATATGCTACTCTTTCTAAATTATAAAATTGTTAGTCAGACTATCTTGTTCACCAAATAGTCTGGTTTATGATGAGTTACCATGTGTGTTATTCACAAATGATCTAATTGAGGGTTTGCAAACTCTACCTTCAGGGGCTGATGATAAGTAATGGAAAATTGGGAGAACTGTAGAAGTAGACAGTGACTCCCTAAACACAGTAAGATTCAGTTTTCTTATTTTGATAAACACCTTGTTAGCCAACTAATATGGGTCTCTGATTTTGCCCTTTGGCTGCCATTTATTTGTGTGTCCTTGATCTGATTCAAATAATTAGAAAGTCTTAATGTTAAAGCTGAACTGAATTGTAAACTCTTTTAGATGATTAGAAGGACAGTTTAAGACTCAAAATAGCAAAAATGAATAGTAGCAGCAACAAGGGCTTTAGAGCCAGAGAGATAAGGGTTCAAACCTGATTTCTTACTTCCTGACTGATTTAAATTTGGGCCAGTCAACTCTCCTAAGCTTCAGTTTTCTCATCTGTACAGTGAGACTAATACCACTTCCTCACAGGGTTGGTGTGATGATTCAGTGATGAGATGTACGTAAAGCCCATGGTTACTGGCTCCCTGACATGGCCATAGCGTCCCCACTGGGGCCTCGCTTAGCTTGGTATGATAACTGAGGAGACCTTTAGGTTAAAGAGCCTTAGCTGATAGAATGCTAGCCAGAACGACATTCATTAAATTGATAAAGCTGAACATTAGCACTTTTGTGTGGCTGCAGTGGGCCTAAGCTGTTTGTTACATATAATCCAGGGAGTAGTGAAGTCAGAATAGATAAATCAAGAAAAGATTTTCATTTTCAAGAATGGGTTAGGGCAATATTTACCTAAGTATACTATTAGAGGGGATTTTAGATGATATAAAGACATTTTAATTTAAATAATTACGTACTTATCAGAAAAAATAGAACTAGTACATCAGATCCATTTTTGTGGTATTTGGGGTTTTATGATATAATTGTGTAGGATGAAGCTGATGAGGCTTGCTTAAAAATTACTTGCTTTAAGTTGACTAGAAATGTTAAGTAATTAGTAATTTAAGTGTTACAGAGCTGTGACAGTAGTCCTGATAGTGGTGCTTGATGATTGAAATGTAGAAGGCACTGGTTCAGATGTTTCTACATAGAGGGAGAAAGATCAGCAGGACACTGCAGTCCCCTGCACTTGTAACTTGAGGGTGACCTGCAGAGGTTTTGGCTCCGAATCACGGCCTCTCAGTTCCTTGGAGGCAGTGGTTCTCGAAGTGCGTTTTTCAGACTATGCAGTAGAATCAGTGTCATCTGGGAACTTGTTAGATGTTCTTGGACTCTACCTCAGACCTACTGAAACAAACATTCTGGGGAGGGTGTGGCCCAGCAATCTCTTTTAACAGGCCCTGCAGTGATTGTGATACACACTAAAAACTGGAAACCACTGCTCTAAGCTTTTGCCCCACTGCCCCAAGATGCCTAGGACTTCTTTTTCCTCCAAGATAATATTAAAAGGACTTCAGAGTTTTAGTGTCAACAATTCTGTTTCAGTGTTCCAAGCTCATTTGGTAGGTCTTTTTTCTCTCCCTCTTTCAGATAATCCAGAGGTTAACACTCCACAACAGGATATCCGAACTATTATTGGCATTCTAACAACAAGTGATGTCAGTTACTAGATTAAAGGATTCCTTCTCTCCATATCAGTAGGAAAAATGGGCTCAGTATTAACTTATTTTTTCAATTTAGACCTAGCATTTCCTTTTCAGTACAGGCTAAATGAGTTAATGTTCAAGTGCTTTTTAAAGTGCAGTGGGCCATCTGCTACAAATACTCATATTTATTTCTACTTAGAAATGTCGTGGGAGAATCTGCCAGTATTCCAGCAAAATAAAAATGTGATATGGACTTTGTTAAAAGTTGAAAATTTGGTTAATGAAAGTTTGCATTTTTTTATTAACAAAAAAGGTAAATACAACTGTAAGAGTAACATGTTCATTGTAACTTGCCACATTAAAATAAGGGGAAAAAAAAAAGAAGTAAAATAGATGTACCTGAATGGAGGACCATACAGTTTTGTAAAATACCAATTGAGAATGTAAATTGCTTATAGCTGCCCAAAGACTGGGTTTTTCTATTTAGTGGTAATTGGTGTTATGGTTGTATGGTTGTTTTTGTTTTTTGTTTGTTTTTGCTTTTAGGGATGCACTAGAGATTTTTCTTTTTAAAGAACTAGATTTATTTCCAGAAATAGGCTCACAGACATAGAAAACAAACTTACAGTTACCAAAGGGGAATCGAGGGGGAGGGATAAATTTAGAATTTGGAATTAATGGATACACACTACCATATATAAAATAAACAACAAGGACTTACTGTATAGCACAGGGAACTATATTCAGTCTTGTAATGACATATAGTGGAAAAGAATCTGAAAAAGAGTGCATATATATGCATATAACTGAATCACTTTTCTGTACTCCTGAAACATTGGAAATCAACTATACTTCACTTAAAAAAAAAAAGGTAACAAAGCAAAGAACTACATTTATTCCAACCTTTTTTATTGATGTAACTGTTTTGTGAGTGCAAGATGACAAAATAGCTTTCAGGACTGCTTTTTCTTTTACCACATTCCAAAGTTAACACATCCCAAAGTTCTCAGTAATAGAAAGAGAATAAATTGACCTAAAGAAGAAGTGAAACTTCCTTTGGAGGAGAATGAACTTTTTGAAACATATACAGAAATTTCTAACATATTCAGTATAATTCCTTATTAGCAACTAGTTGCTGTTGTTCTTTTAAATCAAGATCCCCTGAATTAATCTGTGATAGTGATGAACTTAATAGGAACTCATTGGGATCTTACTCAGTGATTAAGGAAAGTAAAACAAAGTTTATGATATGAATCTTCTATAGACAAGCCTTAGATAGTCCTTAGAATTGGCAGAAGCTTAGGCCATACTCTCAGACCTTCTCATTTTGGATGTAGAGAAAGAATTTACCCATTACCTCAGGTTTTGTCTCCCCACACAAGCAAGTTCAATGATTTAACCAGTTCTCATTTAGCTTACTGATTGGGCCAGATTGATTAATGTTGATTTTGATTGTACAGGAGAATATTAAATGAAATGTTTGCAGCAAATTTACTCATCAATCCATTCATTCCTTCCATAGATATTTGTTAAGTCCTGACAGTATTTTAGTACCATTCCTGTTACTTATCGCTGTGTAAGAAACATTTCCAAAACTTAATGGCTTGATATAACTGTTTATTGATCTCTCATGGTTCTATGGTTTCACTGGGCTCATTAGTGGGGAAAGAGGGTCATATTGGGTCTCATGAAGTTGCAGATAGGGTCATCTGTAGGCTCAACTGAGCCAGACATTCAAGATGGCGTCTTCACTCACATTTCTGGCTCCTCAGTGCTTTTCTAGTGCATCCTTTCTCCCCAGCAGAGTATCCTGGACTTCTCATATAGTGCTTAAGGACTCTTAAGAGAAAGAAAGTGATAACTGCTAGTTTATAGGCCAATCCAAAGGGAATGATGGGTTCTACCTCTTAATGAAAGAATGGCATGAAACAAAAAGAGAGAGAAGGGGTTGATGGTGGTCGTCTTTGAAGAAGAGCTACCACGGGTATTGAGTACAAAGATAAAAAAGTCGTTATCTCAGCTCTCAGAAAGTTTAGACTAGTTGAATTTCTTTGAATAGCGAGAATCATAACAATTCATTATTTTCTTATTTAAGTATTGTAACATTGGTTCTTTTCTTGAGACACCTTAAATTTTAATGTGCATCATGTTAAAAAATTGTTTTCATTTCTGAATTACAGGTTAAAGAATTCAATTTCCGAGCCAAATGTATCTATACTGCAGTGATGGTGCGAAGAGTAATTCTGGCCCAAGGAGATAATAAAGTTGATGACAGAGATTATTACGGTAACAAGCGATTGGAGTTGGCAGGACAGGTGATTTAATTATTTTATGTCAGAGATCTTATTTTGTTTTCCTCAATAAAAATTAATTTAGCATTTATTTTAGATAGGGAGGAAGAGACAGCTGAATGGAATGTAGGTTTTCTGTATTTGAAGTATACATAAACATTTCACACATGACTTACTATTTCTTTGACTTAAGAATTTCTTTAACTGTGAAACTGTTTTAGTGCTTTAAATGTGTTAATAGTATGTTACCTGTATTACATCTTTAGTTGAGATGTTTACGTTCATTCTGTTTAATGTAGGAAATGAAGTATGACTTTAAGTAGTACCATTTATTCAATTGACAAATATTTATTAAACCCTTTGTCATGTGCCAGGCATAGTTATAGGAACTGAGCATATGGGGGAAATAAAACACAAAGGTCCCTTTTCTTTTAGTCTGTATAGTCTGGTGAGAGCGAAAGATGATAAACTAAACAATCCCCTAACCTTTCTGATGACATAGTAGAAGTGGGTTAGTGAGGATGTCATTTTAAATCTTAGCCTGATAAATTATATCTTATTTTGAGAGTATGTATCCCTTCCAACTGGGTAGCAAGTGTCTAAAAGTCTTCAAAACTTCATGTTTCAGCATTTAGATCAGAAATTGCCTTTAAATCAAAGCTAGAATACAGACCTGGCTGCTTTTGATATTTTCTATCTTTGGGTTTTAAAGAAGTACCTTGGCGTGGTGGTCTCTGTTAATGTCCTACTTAGGGTTCACTAAGTTCTTAGGTCTGTACGTTTATGTCTAACCAAATATGAGACATTTTTAGGCTTTATTTCTTTAAATGTCTTTTTTGTACTATTCTCTCTTCTCCTTCTGACTCAAATTATACTGGTAGGCCCTTTGATATTGAGGCTCTGTTATTTTATTTTCAGTTTTATTCTGTTCAGATTGGATAATTTCTATTGGTCTGTTTTTGGGTTCACTTACTTTTGCTTATGTTGTCTCTAACATGCTATTCACTTGTCCAGTAAATCTTTTAGTTTAGATACTGTATTTTTTGGTTCTAGAAATTTCATTTGGGTATTTTTTAGCTTCTGTTTCTCTACTGAGATTTCTTGTTTGTTTATTACTACAACCATCTTTTCATTTACATTCTTGAATTTTAACAGCTGTTTTAGAATTTTGGTCTAATTCCAACATCTCAGTCATCTTAGGATCAATTTCTTGACTAGCTTTTCTCTTGAATATGGGTCATGTTCTCCTTTTTCTTCATATGTGTAACTATCTTGTATTGTATCCTAAGGGACAATGTGGATGATGAATTGTAGAGACTCAGAATTCTGTTTTATTCCTCTGAAGAATGTTCAGGCTTTTGTTTGCTTTAAGGGAGTCAAGTTGTCTGTAAACCTCTGAATTGTGTGTCCTTGCAGCAAACAGCTGAAACATTCTGTTTAGTTCTTTCAGTTATAACTGGAACATCTTGCAGCCCAGGATTTATGCTAAGTTTTATAGTTCTCCTTTGGGGTCCTTTGTCAGGGGCAAGTTTGGAGTCAGATTTTACAATTTTAGAAGAAATTGTATAAGGGAATAAATTGTCTTTGTTAGTATGAAGTATATTCAAAGCAGTATGTCTTCTTACTCAGGGGGATTTAATCAGTTAAAAGGGTGAGTTGCTACAGAAATTGACATATGCCTGCCTTTGTGTATGTGCTTCTTAGTTATGAAAAGTTTCTTGCATATAAGACTATAAATAACATGTGTGTATTTGTGTATTAAGATTTATAAAGCAAATATTCACATATCCCAACTCAGCTTAAGAGTGAACCCAACACTAGTGTGTTTGAATCTTCTGTGCACCTTCTCCAGTTCTCTGCTGCCCCTCCCTTCTGTCTGTTCTGAAGGCTTTGGGCAGGTGCCTGCCTATTTACCTGGTGCAAAGCTATCCCAACATTCCTGAGCACTTGCTGTGAGGTTGGGTGAAGAACAGGTTCACGTCTCAGGAGCATCCCTCAGCAGACCTGAGCTTCAGACATGGGTTTCAAGGCTTATTAAAGTATGAACTGTTACTCAGAATCCTGATACTGAAATAGGTAAAAGTTGAGCCCCTCTGGTTGAGGTGGGGTATAAGGGCTTGTTTCTCTGCTTATTTGCCCTTCCCCTGAAACTCTGTGAAATTCATAAACATAATCTGACTGCTCTGCAGAACCAGGTGTGGATTCTTCAGGAGGCCTGTCAGGGTCTTTGATGACCTGGCCCCTGTGCGCCTTTCCAGCCTCATCTCATACCTGGGCGAGCTGCTCACTTTTTCCCAAACACACCATGATGCTCTTTCGTCCTCTGTGCCCTTGAGCTATGCCTTCTGCCTAAGTCGCCCCTCCCTCGTCTCCCCTTCTCCTTCCCCATCATGAAGAGCTCCTACCCATTTATCATTCTTTGAGTCACCCTCTCTGAAACCATCCGTGAACCCCAGGAGTAGTTAGTTGCTCTGTCTTCCAAAAGCCAGTAACACTTCATTCAGGTCTTTATTTGCATGTTGAGTTACCTTATAGTTCTCTACTTGCACACTTCTTCCCCTGCTTTAGACTGTAAGCTCACTGAGGGCAGGAACCATTTATATTCATCTTTCTATCCCCAGATAAAGTGCTAGTCACCAAAGATGCAATAGTGAACGAGACTTGATGAGTCATCTGCTCTCAAGAGCATACATTTTGGTAGGGGAGGCAGACAGTGAACAAGTAAACAGTAAATAGATGTGATAATATTAGATGGTCATAATGTTCAAAGAAAATCAAAAACAGGCTAATTTATGTTAGAGAGTTGGGATGTTGGGAGGGGGATGAGGTGTTACATTATTCTGGTCAGGAAAAATCTCTTTGAAAAAGTGACATTTTAAGCTGAGCCCTCAGGCATTTCAGCTAAAACCTGAGTGAGGAGAAACCAGTCTCACACAACCTTGGAAACTGCATTCCGTCAAGAGACCCACACATTCCGTCAAGAGACCCACACAAGCATGTACATCTCCAGACAGTGCCGACATTGAAGGAAGTGGAAGGAGACGAGAGGACCAGTGTGGCTAGAGTGTGTGAGGTGTAGCGGTGATGAGAACCAGCATTGTAGGCCACGGGAAGGGGTTTGGATTTAATTTTACATGCAGTGGGAAACCATGAGAGAATTTTGATCAGGGAAGTCTGATTTTCAGTTTAAAAGATCTGATTTGGAGATGAACAGGCCAGGAATGGACCAGTTAGGAGACTGACAGTACTCCAGATGACAGATGATGGTGACAGGAATGATAACAGCAGGTATTAATTACCACATCTAAAAATTTTTAAACTAGAATTGAAAAACTATAGCAATCTTAGGTTTGGGGGGAAAAGTTAATGTGTTAAATACTTGGGAAGTTCTTTTTGGTTAGTGGCTGATGCTAACAGGTGGGTTTTTGACCACCTTCAGATTGACCACTGCTCAGGGAGTTATACGTATCCCCACCACCATCAATCCCAATTTTTACAGTTTTTTTAGTTGGGGAAAAAAATCCTGCTGTTAAATGAATCCTTTTTTAAAAAAGTTAGTTGTGTGGAGAACTAAGGAATGGAGTCGAGAGGGGAGAGGAGAGAGGAAAGACTATCTTGTTGCTTGAAAAATTAGAATTAAAAAGAAGGTTCCCATGTGCAAGGAAACATTGCTTTATGAACAACGTAAAGACATAAAAGGCATTGTGTTGGCAAAAATGTGTAAAAACAATAGCTGCTAATTTCACACCCCATGGGATGAGGGAGTATAAATGTGCTTCAGCTTTAGATAACGGAGCTGTATCCACTGGCCAAGCAGGTTCACAGAGCTTTCCCTCAGTCTCTTGCCACCAGAGGGCTGGCCAGCCAGCCGCCAATAGAGGTGTTAGCAAAACGTACCGATTTCGGGCTTAATCTTTTCACTTACCTTTTCTTTTTTGGTAATGTGTTCATTATTTGCTGAGCATTACTCTATTCTTTGTCTGCAAATTTTTTGTTTCTAATTCAGCTTGCTTTGTATGGATGAGATATGGAACGGCACCAAAATCCGGCACCCTGGAAAGCCAGGGATTTCCACCCTGTGACAAAAGAATGCCGTCTTGACTTCAGAGATTGCCTAATCCCAGCTGTTCTGATAATGTAATTAAGGCTGCCTAATGTCTTTAATTTTGCAACCAGTTTGTGTGAAAAGGAGAATTTGGCACTCTGAAGGCTTAAACACTAAATAGCAATCTCAAGACGCCTAATTAGAATTCTCTGACATTAAGCTAATTGGTGAAACTGTATTTCAGAAGCTTAACTTCTTTATTAATTTTTTTTAGCATTTTCATTGAAAATCAATTGATGAGCTGTCAGCATTTTTTCTTAAATATAATTTGCTCTTTAGTGCTCCTGTCTTAGGCAGGCTGAAAGGCCTCATATGAGCAATGAAAGGTATTGAATATTATCACCAGCATTCCATTCCTTTTAATCATTTTACTCTTGACCTAAATAATGTGGCTTATTGTGTGACTTGGCCTTGTAGCTCCTCACTGCTCTGTGAACTGGAGAACATTATTTCTCTTAAGTTGAAATTTTAAGGGTGGAGAAATTTATTAATGAGGCAGTAGTTTGTTGAGTGTGCTCTTATTTTTACTTGTTTAGTACCAGGACATTTCCTTGTAATCAGGGCTACAGCAAATTCAGTGGGGATCCAAAAAACTTTGTCATAATTTGAGACACAAAAGTCTAAGTGTAAGAGACTAATTAAAATAGAGCTGAGCTTTTGTGGTTTAGGTTGAGGGCATTTGCTTCTGTTCAGGATGATTATTCAAATTTCTTTTGCCAGTTTCCACAGGAAGTTGCTGAAATGGGCTTCTTCATCCCTTTCCCCCACCCCCTGCACCTGCTTCCATCCCCATATTCTTTCTTTCCATGAGGGAAACTGCTGGGTCTGAGTGGGAGAAAGGATTAAGCTCTCAGAGGAGGAAGTTTTCTTTTTAGAACACTTCTGACATGGTAAATTCAAGTCCAAGATCCTGGCTTTCCCATCTGCAAAGCTGGTTTTAGAGGAAAGGTGGAATGACATGTCTACCTTAAGAGGGAAGAACATAAAATCACATTGCACTTAGGAAATGCTTTCTTCAGCAGTGACTGGAAGAGGAGACTCGCTGGCTTTGAATGTCTTCTTCATTATGAGTCAAAAAAACTACCTGTGGTTATCAACATTCGAGGATACAGTGTAGAATGTAGAAAACTTTTAGCTTATAAGATTTCACTGAATTTCAGAATTCCTGTTTAAGTAAATAATGAGCACATGTATAATAGCCCCAAGCATTACATTACTGTTTTAAGTACCTTAGATTCCTTTTGGGTTGTCTGTATTTTCCATATTGATTTTAAGGTTTTTGTATACTTTGGATCCAACTTTTTATCAGTTGCGTGTGTTGTTGATATCGTCTCCCAGTTTGGAATTTTTTTTTTTTAACTTCATGAGGTCTCTTAATTCTACAAGTTTATAATTTTAATTGTCAATTTTATCACCCCTTTCTTTTTAATAGTACTCTTTGTATTTTAAACTTATGCCTTTGGTATTTGTTCTTTAGTCTATCTGGAATCGATTTTTGTGTATGGAGTGAAGTAAGGAATGCATTTTCATTTGTTTTTCAAATGAATAAGCAATTGTCCTAGCACCATTTTTTGGTCTTTCATTTCCTTACTGATCTGAAATGCCATCTCTATTATATGACAAACTTTAACATATGTGTTGTTTGCTTCTGGGCTCTTTGTTCTATCCATTGGTCAGTTTATCTATGCATTAATTAGTTCATTCATCTTCTTTTTCAGAAGTGTCTTGGCTATTTTAGGGTCTTAGCTGTTCCATATAAATTTTAGAGTTAGCCTCAGTCTTCATTAAAAATCTAGGGACCTTGATTAGAGTTGCATTGGAATTGTCAATCAGTTTGGAGAAAATTAGTAATCTTTAAATATATAGTCTTCTCATCCATGAATATTTTCTTCATTTAAGTTTTCTTTGGTGTCTTTCAGTAAAAGTTTATAATTTTCCCTATGAAAGTCTTACATCTCTTTAGTTAGATTTACTCCTAAGTACTTTAGGGGCTTATTTTTGTAGATTTTTTAAAATAAAAATATTAAGAAAAATCTCAAACATATACAAAAATCGAATAGTAAAATAGTAAAATAGCTCCCATGTATTCATCACACAATTTTAATTATCAGTAGAAGTCATCTTTTAAAATTTTATTTTTTTATAGAAGTATAGTTGATTTATAGTGTTATGTTAGTTTCAGGTATACAGCAAAGTGATTCAGTTAAACATATATAAATAAATTCTTTTTCAGATGCTTTTCTATTATAGGTTATTACAAGATACTGAATATAGTTCCTGTGTTATACAGGATTACCCTTGTTGGTAATCTGTTTTATATGTAGTAGTGTGTATGTGTTAATCCCAAACTCCTAAATTGTCTTCCTGCTCCTTCTCCTTTGGTAACCATAAGTTTGTTTTCTATGTCTGTGAGTCTATTTCTATTTTGTAAATAAGTTCATTTGTATCATTTTTTTTTAGATTCCACATATAAGTAATATCACATGGTATTTGTCTTTCTCTATTTGACTTCACTTAGTATGGTAATCTCTAGGTCCACCCATGTTGCTGCAAATGGCATTATTTCATTCCTTTTTCTGGCTGAGTAATATTCTATGTGTGTGTGTGTGTGTGTGTGTGTGTGTGTGTGTGTGTGTGTGTGTGTGTATCACATCTAATAGAAATCAATCTTGTATCCTCCTCAGCTCTCCATTCCCCCCATTGCACAAACTGGATTATTTAAACAAGTTCAAGTTATCAAATCATTTTAGTATCTCAAATCACATTCTATAAATACTTTAAAGGTATTATATAGTAAAAAAAATGCTAAAAGGTACAATTAAAAAAAATCATAATACCATTTTCTCACGTAAAATTTTAAACAGTAATTGCTTAATATCATCAAGGATCTATTATGTATTCAAATTTCTTTGATTTCCTTATAAATATTGTTGATGTTTACAGTAGGATTGTTCAGATAGGATCCAGACATGTTTCACATATTGCATTTGGTTGATATGTCTCTTAAATTCTTTTTGATCTATAGGTTCTCCGTATGTGTGTCTCTGAAAAAAACTGGACCTTTTTAAATTTTGCTTCTACCCTTCTCTCAGTGCAGGTTACCTTTGCCTGGGACCATCAGCAGGAGGGCTTCCTGACCCTTCTCTAGCAACTTAAAGGTTTCTTTTCATGAAAAAGAAAGTCCAGGGAAGTAGACAGGGTTTTGTTGCTTGTTCCAACAAAGAGATCTTTCTCAGATCTGCCGTACTCCAGTCTTTCATGAGCACCCATGGAAAAGAATTTGTGAGTGAGTGTGCATCCTCTTGGGTCTGGAACGCCGAGGGACTGTAAGCTTTCAAGATAGCCCAAATTTTAGCTGATTTCTTCTTTTACGGCACACATCTGCTCTGTCATGTGTCGCATCTCTCCTTGAAGAGGCTTGACACTATTTGCAATTTAGTCCACCTGGTTGCCTGGCAGATTGCCTCTTTGTTAGAGTCATTTGTGATTTTATAGATGATTCATCTTTTAAAAAAATTATTAGAGTGGTAGGGATGTTGTCTTGTGGCTTTCTATATCCTAAGTGGAAGTGGAACTTGCAAAAATCTTTCTTAAGCTTTCTTCGTCTTTTCCAAATCCTAGCCTTCCTTCCACCTCTGCTATTCATCTATTCTGTAAGATCATTGATTAATCCTGTTTCCCACTAATCTCAGTGTAGGGGCTTAAACACTTTGATTTTTTTCCCCTAGCATAGCCTAAACTGTCTCATTTCATGCTTTTATATTGGTCTCTATTGTGTTTACATCATTTTCTGCTGATTTAGGTTTGTGGCACCAGGATCTGGTCTGAGGATTGGCATCCCCGGTCCAGTTTTCACTGGTCTGGAGAGTAATGAGTAAGGATAAATGGTGTGGGTTTCATCAGCAAACTGTACTTACTTTTTTTCATCTGAGATTATTTGCTTTGTTTTTCTTTGATGTTAAAATATCCTTTTTAAAATGAGATGATGTCCAAGTGTTGGATATTATTTTATTTTATAATCTTTTCAATGAGAAATACTACATACAGGAAGAGAAGTACATAAAACATAAATTTCAGCTTAACAAATGGTCATGAAATAAATACCTTTGTAAACAGCACTTGGGTCAAAAAATGAAATTGTTCCAACACTCTAGAAGTACCCTACCCTCAGCGTTCCCCTACCTGATCTGAATTCTTTCCTCCATGGTATAAGCTCTAACCTGATTTTTATGGTATTTGTGTCTTTTCATTTTGCTACCTACTTATACCTTCCTAAACAATATCTTAGTTGTGCTGGTTTTTGGACCTTATTAGAGTCATATTATGCATATTCTTTTGTGTCTGGGTTCTTTCACTCAGTATTATGTTTTTAAGATTTATCCATGATTCTGTGGTTATTTTTTGTTCATTTTCATTGCTCTCTAGTATTCTATTACATATTTACCTATGCTACAGTTTGTCTAAATATTATTTGTGTGGTGATCAGTTTTTAGGTGATACAAATCATGCTGCTATGAACATTTTATATATATATCCTGATGCACATACAGACACATTTCTGTAGGGCAATGATTCTCAAGTTATCCTTCCCCCACCAGCATCACTGGCATCTCCTGGGAACTTGTCAGACATGAAAATTCTTGGGCTCTACCCTAGACTTGTTGAACCAGATACCATAAGGTTAGGTTCAGCGATTTGTGTTTTAATAATCTTTCAGTGTGATTACCCTGCATGCAGAAGTTTGAGAACCAGCAGCTACAGAGGAGATACCTAGGAGAGGAACTGTTGGGGCATAGAGATGGGTAGATAATGGCAAACTGGTTAGTGGTTGTACCAGTTCATATTTTTACCAGTGATATAGAAGGGTTCAGATGGCACCTATCTTTGGTGTTGTCAGACTTTTTAATAGTAATTCTTCTCCCCTGATTTCTTTTGAGTTTTAATAATATTTATTTGTAAAATTAAAAGCTAGGTCTCTGGTTAGTGAAGTCTCAGTCTGGGAGTGACTGGTATAAATTAAATGTTTTTGAATGCAGGCATTATGTCACCATCTTTGTTCTTATTCCCAGCATAGTGGTAAGCACACATAAAGGTACATACTTTCTCAAATTGAATTTTAAAAAACATATTTTTCAATTTTAAGCACTTTCTCCATATTGTTTTTTTAAACAAAGTTAAATAAAGACCTAAAGTTTAGTAAATAAGCTAGTGATACATTTTGAAAGTTCACCGTGTGCTTTTTTTTTCCTTAGCTTTTATCTCTTCTTTTTGAAGATTTGTTCAAAAAATTTAATTCTGAAATGAAAAAGATTGCAGACCAGGTGATTCCTAAGCAAAGAGCAGCCCAATTTGATGTTGTGAAACACATGCGTCAAGATCAGATTACCAACGGCATGGTGAATGCCATTTCAACCGTAAGTCTCCAGTCATTTGGGTGAAGTTTTATAACTTATTTTGTAAATCTGTTCACTGGGATAGAAATCTAAAGTACTTTGAGAATCTAGGTGACGTGTATATATATATATATATATATATATATATATTTTTTTTTTTTTTTTTTTTTTTTTAAGAATGCTACAAGTCACAATTTTTCTGCTTTGAAAGATAGTCTACAGTTTCGGTATCATCATAGGAATTTTGCTAGTATGTGACTTCATTGCCAAATTATAGTTTGTTACATGAGGCAGTTAGAAAATAGACACACTCTTACATAAAGGAAAACCTTTTAGTTTAACTGTTAATAACCATTCTTTCTGTGGATACTTTTCCCCATTTTTTTTCTGTAATAAAAGTGACATATTAGAAGTAGGTTTATTAATGATAACTTTTGCCTAAAGTAGTACAAACTGTTTCATTTCATTGTAGGTTTATAGTCCTCAGAGGGCCATCAGCTGTTCCTCACATGAGTGATGAATTCAGGCCTCAGCAGCTGCCGTGTATTCAAAGCCTCCGGCTGTTCATAAAGGGTTATCAGATAGGTTTTTGCTCCCTTTCTTAAAAGCGTCACAACTATAGGTCTATCTGATAAAGTCTGGTTCACGTTTTGCATGCCAGACATAGAATTAGTTTTATGGATGAGATTTTGTCTCAAGAAAAGAATAGTGTAGTATAACACTTTGATTCCCTGAACAATGAAAGAATTAGTGGCAGACCTGCTGCACTGCCTGACTTTAGAAATTTGCAGCAGGTCTGTTTGAGCAGCCCTTGCAGTAGCCGCTCTGTCTAAACCTGAGGTGCACCTGGCCTTGGGGCCTGTTTAGGCACGTTACATTTTTGTGGCCCAAACTTACCTGAAGGTGGATCCCTGGATTTTTGAAGAGAAGCCTTCAAAGAACACTTGAGCACACTTTTGTTAGAATGACTTTTTCTTGCTTTCTGACCCATGATTTTCAGGTCAGAATAGCTGTTTTGAGTAGTTCTTTTACCCCTAAGTGACACTGTTTCACCTGTGGGAAAGGACTGCTGCTTAGAAAAATCAGTGGTACCACGGTCTTGTTGCAGGTGTACCCTTGTCTGTTGGCAACCAGGAAAAGATCAGCGTCTGAAATTGTGAGTGTTGCCATATATACAATATTTTCAACAAGTAAATTTTCTCAGAGATTTTAGACCCTTTGTCTGTTTCTCCTCTCTGCCTCTTGTGAAACTCCTGACAAGTATTGGAACAAATTCTCTTGCTGAAGATCTTGGCTTCGCTCCCCATTTACTTCCTATGTGCCGACAGCTGTTGTCTTAGTTTAGTTCTGTGCGGAATATTTATTTACTTTTCTTGCTCTTACCCTCTGGCCATAAGTCAGTTTACTAAGTTCATTCTCATTCAGAGCATAGAGGGAGTTAACTGAATAGGCAATATAAGGAGAAGGTAACTTGTGGGATAAGTGTGTTTGCTCTGTTTCTCTGCTTTATAAAGCATAGAGTACTATAGATTTTAGCTCTTTCCCACCTTATCAAAAACCAAGTTTCTGAGATGATAAATCTTCACTGCAGTAATGACTAAATTTTAATGTGTGAGGCGCTCCCCTGAAGTCACATATTTTAATTCAAACAGATCAGTTTTTCTACTGTGAGGGTTTTCAATCTGGGATCCATGAGTTCTCCCCTGAAACTAAATGAAAATTTTATGTTTGTGGTTCTGCATGCATTTTTCTCAAGAGAACAGTCATAGCTTTCATCAGATTATCAAAAAACAAAAAACAAAAAAACCCCACTGTTTAGCAGATGTAATTTTTTCTCTTTTGAGTCAGATCATTGAATCAATCATTTTGACATTTTATTTTCTACTTTGCTTTTCTTTGCATATTGTTTTCTGTTAACTTATGTTACCACGAGTTGAAACAATTCCTAACCTTAATCTTTAAATTACCCTTGAGGATATTTAATGTGTGCAATTAATGTAACTATAAGATAATATATATAATATATTTCAATACATTTTATGCATAGGAGATAAAGTAAATTTAATGTTTAAGATTTATTTCATATGACTCTCTTTTAAGATTGACATGATAGCAAAAGAGGATGTATAATATTTCTTAATATGAACATATGTGTAGTTTTTAGCCTCGATTAAGAAGCCTATAATTATTCATTATCCCTGATAACTGCTATTAGTCTTTTTTTCTATTGCTATATTTTTCTCTAATTAAGACTGATTTTGGAAGACATACAAATGATGGCACATTCCAACATGAAATTATCTCCTTGAGCTTTAAGCTAGTTTTACCTTCAATGTGTGTAGAAATTGCTAGTGTTCTACTTGTTAGCTTACTGCTTCCAGTGGAAATCTCTGGTTGAACTGGCTTGTAATTCAGGATATAAGTAGTTCTTCAGAAGATAACTTGCTCTGATGTGATAATGTTGCTAGACACAGGTAATATTCATTAAATTCCTAGAAAACCTCAGTGAGTAACTTGTCTAAGTTTTCATTTTAATTGTGACATTTTGATTTCTGAGTTATATCATGGCTCTGATTTCACAAATAAGTAGTTCCTGTGATGAGCTTCTCAGAATGACTGCAGAGTATCAGGCAGCATATGAATGGATCAAGGTAGATTCATGTCTTTCCTCTTTCTACAGGGAAACTGGTCTCTAAAGAGATTTAAAATGGACCGGCAAGGTGTGACTCAGGTGCTGTCTCGCCTATCATATATATCTGCGCTGGGCATGATGACAAGAATCTCTTCCCAGTTTGAGAAAACAAGAAAAGTGAGTGGTCCTCGATCCCTCCAGCCGTCTCAGTGGGGAATGCTCTGCCCTTCAGACACTCCTGAAGGAGAGGTAAGGTCCCTGAGGCGTCTCTGCTATGTCAGAGGTAATGTCTGTTGGTGATGTTCTGCTTCTGTCCATCCCCCAGGCCATATCCTTTTTTGGGTCAGCCACTTATCTGGCAGAGAAATGTTGGTGTAGCCTGTCAGGACAATATCAATATCTTTCCATAACCAGCACCTACAGAAACATTTGATTTAGTATCTCACCTAAATAGAAATATGTTTCAGATTTCCTTGCTTGTTTTAGTTTAGCCCAAGAGTCAAGCCATGCAATGAAGAGGGGATAAGAATGTGAAGGAGAATGACAGAACTATCACCTTTGCTCACGAGGAGCTCTTTTTCAGCAACACCTTATTTTCCTTGGGTATACTTAGAGGACATCATAGTCACGGTTGCAGCCAGCTAGGAGCACACAGCCCAAGACCTGAAGTGGATTCCAACTCACTTATGGAGGAAACATAAGCCATTACCTAAACACCAAGGAGTTTAAATTTGTTTACATCCATAGCACCCACTACTTCCTGTATCATGGCCCTTTCTCCCACGTGTTTACTTGATTTTATTCGTTCTATTTGTAAACTTCTGGAGGAAGGAACCTTCTTAGGTTTACCATTGTATCCCCAGTTCCTACCACAGAGTCTCATTTGAAGTAGAGGCCCCCTAAATATATGCTGAGTGAATAAATAAGTTAATTATGACAAGTAAAACCTGTACATTCCAAAGTGTAGGAATTTGTTATGACTTGGGAGAGGTGAAAAATAGAAGTCCATACCGAATTATAATTTTTAGAAATTACCATTCTTCTCCTAATTTATCTTAAACCATATAGAAATTCATGCTAAAATTATACAGCTTGTCAAATTTGCATAACTTACACATCTTGAACTTTGGAATACTAAATTTCCCAGAGATTGCTTCCGCTAGTCTCAGTAAAGTACCTGTTTTGTGTATCACTATAGCAGATGGTTTTTAAGAATTGAAGGTGTAATCTTCACATGTCACAGGTGTCGCAAGTGTTTTTTCCTCTTACTTTGCTGTATTGCATCCTTGTTTATATGTTTGCTTTAGCTTTTTTTTTTTTTTTGGTTATGTAGAAGTTTAAAAATATTTTAAAATTTCCTATTCACATAGAAATAATTTTAGACATACAAAAAAAGTTGCAAAAACAGTACAAAGAATGTCCATGATCCTTCACCTGGATTCCCCAAATGTGACATCTTATGTAACTATAGCAAGTTACCAACCTCATGAAATTAACAATGATAGTGGTATTATAATCTGCGGACCTTATTCAGATTTTGCCAGTTGTCCCACTAATGTCTTTTTTCTGATCCAGGATTACACATTGCTTTCAGCTGTCAAGTCTCCTTAGTCTCTAAATCTGGAGCAGTTCTTCGGTCTTTGACTTTTTTGACCAAGAAGCTTTATAGAGTACTGGCCGATTATTTTGTAGACTCTCTCATTTCAGGCCAGAAGTTTTATATTTTTATCAATATTTTCCTTTACTGTTTTTATACAGTGTCATCTTAATGACTATGATGTTCTATTTCTGGGATTAACAATCTAGGTAATCAGTTTCTTTTGGGAGGGGACATTTATAATGCCATCATTATTTTCAGTTAAGATTGTACTGTGTTGAGCATTTATGTGTTTATATCCTTGCTTGTTACCTTAAGATAAATTTCTCTGGCTTCAAGGGTATGTACATCCTTAAGGCTTTGCATGAATCGCCAAAGCATCTCCTATGAGGTTGTACTGTTTTACATTGTCCCCAGAAGAATGGTGAGCTGTTTTCAGTCAAAAGATGTACTTTGTGTTACTAATGTTCATGCTTAGAAATGACAGTCTTCTGTTTTTTTAGGCATGTGGTTTGGTTAAAAACTTGGCTCTTATGACACACATTACAACTGACATGGAAGATGGACCCATTGTCAAATTAGCCAGTAACTTGGGAGTAGAAGATGTGAATTTATTATGTGGGGAAGAGCTCTCTTACCCAAATGTGTTTCTTGTCTTCCTTAATGGTGAGTATTTTGTGGAGACATGATCCTAAATGGTCTGTAGGGGATGGGGAGGGAGTTGACTATTATCCATGCATTTAAAGCACAAATACACTTCAATTCTGGACGCAGGTTGATCTTAATTGAAAGTTAGAAAAAATGGGAACAGAATCAGTTATTCCGTTGGCTGGGTCATGTGGGTTCTGAGAGGATACTGGTGCTCATCAGAGCTAAAGGGTAACGGTGCAGAGACCTTTCGCTTTCTACCCTTTGGCAACTGCCAGCATGTCTACAGTGGAATAAGGCTCAACACAGTATCTTCAGATTAAATGTGTGAGATACTCTGCAAAAATAATCAGATCAGCCCTTACAGTGAGATGAATTGTATTTAGCACCTCGATAACTCATTGTCAAAGGCCTCTGTCAAGAGGGTCTCTTTCCTTCTGCTCATGTTCCAGTTGCTTCTTTCATGTACTCCTTCCACCTCCTTCAGAGTTCCCCAGAGACTCTGCAGCAAGTGTGCCTCATCCTTTCTGCATGTGACTTGGTGGTCTGGGTGGCTGTCCCCTCACTGGTGTGCTGCACGTGCTCATCGTCACCTTCCCCCCACACTCTTCTCTCTCTTCCTCCTGCTCTGGGAGGTGTTCACCAGTTACTGCGTGGGCTGGTGAGAAGGAAAACGGGGCTGTTCACTGCCTGCCTCGTTCAGCAAATCCCAGCAGCTAATGCTGAATGAACCCTTACTCTGAACTTTCACCCAGTAACCTCTGAATCCTCGCACTTACCCTGGGAGACAAAGTCCATTTTACTCACTACTCAGTTGATGATGGCAACAAAAGCAGTTTGTTTTTTTTAATTTTTCAGTTTTATTCGGTAGAATTGTTATAGGTTGTCTGCACATATATAATATATATTGCTTATAAATACATATACACAATATACTGCACATTTAAAAAAATTTACATGTATGTACTGTTCATTGTTTCTAAGAAGGTTTAGAACTTTAGCTTTTTAAACTTACATAGTTATCAAAGGAATAAAGCCAATCACAAGATAAGAGTTAATTCAAAAAGATACACTATTAACAGCAACATTCTTTCTAATTGCCAAGATATGGAAACATCGTCAGTGCACATCAATAGGTGAATGGAGAAAGATGCAGCATATGTATTGGAATACAACTCACCCACAACAAAGAAGGATACCTTGCCATTTGAGGCCCTTCATTCACTTTCCTTTTCTTCACTTCAAAAACCAGAATTTTATAACTGTCATAAGCATTTCCATTGTGTCATAAACAGCAAAATACCTAGAAATAAACTTAATCGAGGAGGTTAACTATACTCTGAAAACTGTAAAACACTGGTGAAGGAAACTGAAGATGATACAATGAAATGGAAAGATATCTTGTGCTCTTGGATTGGAAGAATTAACATTATCAAAGTGACCGTGCTACCCAAAGCAATCTACAGATCCAATGCAACCCTGTCAAAATACTCACATTTTTCACAGAACTAGAACAAACAGTTCCAAAATGTATATGGAACTATAAAAGACCTCAAAGTGTCAAAGCAATCTACAAAAGCGATTTAATAATGGCAGTTAGTAGGTCCTAGGTCCAGTTCTGAGTTCTTTACGTGAGATCTATACATTTAATCCTCACATTGACCTTGTGGAAGTGATAGAGCCAGTGTTCAAACCCAGGGTGTCTGGACCCCGAGTTCATAGCCCAGCATGGTGCTGACGGACTAGGAAAATGAGGCTGACTTTACCAGCGTTATTCAGCCCACGTGTGGTGGGGCTGGCTCTGGACTCCAGTCCCTCTGACTGCCCCTAACCTGTTGCTCCCTCCAGCCTTGTGGACTGGCTTTCCCAGTGCTTGGTAACAGGATTTTCAAATGACTGCTCAGTGCCACCTATCATTTTTACTGAGTGGATGTTTTAAATCCCATTAGATTTATTTTTTATTTCAGTCTTAAATATTTTTACTTCATTCTGCCTAGGTAACATTCTTGGTGTAATTCGAGACCACAAGAAGCTGGTGAATACATTTCGACTGATGCGAAGAGCAGGATATATCAATGAATTTGTTTCCATCTCAACAAATCTGACAGACCGGTGTGTCTATATTTCCTCTGATGGCGGAAGGCTGTGCAGGTATATGTGGCTGGGAAGAGTTCTTAAGATCTCTTTATGTTTACTTCTGAAAGAAATAGACATGTTTTTATTTTTGAAGCTACTTTAACCTCTTTCATTGTTAAGATAAGTTTAATTTGCTTAGCAAACACCTCATGAATATGCATACTGGGTACTGAGGATTCAAAGATTAATGGGAGTCAGTCTCTGCCCTCAGAAAGCTCAGTCTGCTGGGAAAAGGCAGAAATAATTAGTTATAAGAAACAACTATGCTAGTAATAAATACTAACCATTATTTATTTTCTTAATAGATGTACTATGTGTAAGGCTTTGTCTACATTCAGCCCTATAAGATTGGATTATTATTTTCATTTAACAAATGAGGTACTAGAGTTTAGTGAGACTAAGTAAATTACCCAAAGCCAGATAGTGGAGGAGTCTGTTTCTTACTCAAAAGTCAGTAGAATTCATTTGACTCCGACAGTCCTGATTTTACTTACTATATTCTATTTCTATGAACTGAGCTTTAAAGGATGAGTAGGACTGTGTTACTTGGATAAAGGAGGAAAGGAGAAAGGCTGAGGAATGGCAATAATGAAGAGAGTGGAAGCAGCAAGAGATAAAATAACATTTGACTCAATAGAAAAGTTAAGTGTCTTACATTCATTCAGCACATATTTAGAGCTTATTTTGTACAGGTGCTGTGTCGAAAGTGTGTGGGTACAGAGATGAATATGACGTGGTATCTGGTCCTTTGGGATATGCAGGGACAACAGCTGAGGACATCACCTTGTTTCATAGACCTTCACTTGTTTTACCAAAGTCATTCTTTGTGGACCTCCGGTGGTGTTAGGGCACTAGCCATAGTTAGAGTGGTGGACAGAGCTTGGAAGTGTGACAGAGCTGGGAGGGTGGACCGCCATTGTTTGTGTCTGTCTGGCATCCATTTTTCTTTCCAGTTACCTCTTCATTTTCCTTTGAGGATTGCCCTTCCCATTGGCAGTCTTCTTGGGACGGTTAGTCAGGTGCTCTCTCCTGCTCAGCCAAAGGTCAGGCATCTGCCCCAAGCCAGGCCAGTCAGACTCTCTCTTCAGAGAATTTGAATCCCAAATAAAATAACTCAAAGGAGGAATTGGTTGGAATTGACGCATCCTGTCAGTAGTGCATACAAGAGACTGCCTATTGCTCTTGCTTTTCTGCATCCTTGGGACTGTCCTAGCTCCTTTCCTTTCTGAGGCTGAGCATTTTACCTTTTTCTTTGAGTCTCATCCTTCTGGTAAATTCTTAGCTTTTTGGTAAATTTCTTTAAAATTTCTTCTTATTTTTTTTAGTAAATTTCATCTGTGCTTAAATTTTCCAGAAATTTTATGGTTTCCATTCTTTGCAACCAGAGAGCCCTAACTGATGCTGTCTATACCTGTGTTTGAATCCTAGCATCCCACTTGCTGACTTATGTGACCGTGAGTTTATTACTTAAGTCTCTGAGCCTTGATTTCCTCAACTATAAAAATGTAAATAACAGTGCCACCCTAAGGTTGATATCAGGTGTGGTAAGTGCCCCGCAGGGTGCCGGGCAAATGTTGGGTGCTTACTTACAACTATTAACATGGTGCAATTAAGGGTGGGAGAAACAATGATATGCTCTAGGTTACTCTTTTTTAGCATTTTTCTCTTTCATTACATCCAACATAATGTGGCATAGCCTAAAGAAAACAAATTCTTTTTTAGAAGTGATTTTATAATGATACAACATAGATCTGGCAGGAAGAATTAATAGAATTTATTGAGTAGAGTAAAAAGGTAACTGAGGCAGCTCAGTGTAATCCCCTCTCTCTCCTACCCCTGCTCTGTCATCACTTCTGAGTCTCTTAACCTGAACTAAACCACAGCCCCCAAATGAAGGAGGCAACAGGGTCTCTGCCTCCCTGCCAAGAAGCAGCTAGAATTTCGAGGTAGTGTTGATTTCCATGAAAAGTTCACCCCATTCATTTTTCAGCAACTTGTATCCCCCTTTGATAATTGTGCAGCTCCTCTTCTTAACTGTTTAAAAGTGCTCATTAGTCCTCAGATAGTTATTTGGACTTGAGGGTGGAGCGCACAAGTGTCTGCTGGTTCCTTGCTCCTCTCTGTAAGAGCCGCTTATCCAAATAGCAACAGCCCTTGACGTTTCAGTGCTGCGTGCCATCCTTTGTGTTGGTGTTTCCTCGTGGTGGTGAAGCCCTCAGAAGCAAATCACCACTGACAGTTACAGGTTAATCTACCAGAACGTGTGGACCAAAGCTCTCTACCTTTTTTGCCCATTACATCAGTAGAAGTCACAAAGTGAAAAAGCTTTATTCTCTGCAAACTCATACCCACTCTCTTTGGTCGTGTGTAGCTTTAGGTGACGTGCCCAGTGATGTTTATCCTAAATCAGACCATGCTAGACAATTGATAGTCATCAGATCTTCACCACAAAATGCCATTATTATTCTTAGTGACAATTCTCTGCCTGCTGGCTTCATGGGCAGACCCATATTCCCAGTGTGAAGTCAGGAGACACTTTTGGTATGATGCATTTACAGTTTTTTGTTTTTTTTTTTAAATGATATTAAAGGTTTTGTTTCCTTTCTACACTTTATTATTTCATATTGCCTTTTCACCCAAAACCAAGTATTTCCTAAGATACTTGGAGGAAGCACTGTGTGTATGTATATATGTGCACATGCACACATGGGCTGGTGTATGTGAGAGAAAGATAAAATAGGCCCCCATGTACTTACACATGCAAAAAATACCTGGCGTCTTCAAGCAATCCAGAAATAAGTGTGATTATATCTACAGCTTCCCTCATTTCACTGTAGTAAACTTACTTACTGATTTAATTCTCCTGTTGAACTACTATAAATCGTTTTTTTCCCTATTCTTTTCTATTCCAGACCCTACATAATTGTTAAGAAACAGAAACCTGCAGTTACAAATAAGCATATGGAAGAACTGGCTCAGGGGTACAGGTAAACAGCCAGAGTAACACTCCTCAGTCTCCTTAATACTCATTTATGTAATCTAAACAGAAGTAACATTATTTGATCTGAGCTTTTAAGAAAAGTATATTTTCATTTTTAGTCTCTTAATTCCTCTCTACCAACTGTAGCAACCTGTTAAAAACCTATTCTCTGTGTGAACTTGCTTGGACATTGTGAAATATTTATCAATTTAGATTGTGAGGATTACAGTCTTACAGTCTTGGTGAAGTTAATGCACTATTAAGTGTTTCCAGTAAGAGAAGGATATGTTGATATAGACACAGAGGGTCTCTTATCATAGGGGTTTTTTAAAGTATAGAAGGTATTTTTAGAAGTGGGACCGTATTGACAAGAATCACAGATGTTTTACTGTTCTTATTCTGGTGATTTGTGATCGCTCTATGATCTAAGAATAACGTGTCAAGTATCCCAATGTATTGATACTCTTTGGAAGAGAAAGATGCTTTGGGCCTAAATGAAAGCACATATCTTCCATTATTGCATATAAAATGCTGCAGTGAAATAATTTTTAATAATGTCCATTTCACCAATATTTTCCTAGAAACTTTGAAGATTTCTTACATGAGAGTCTGGTTGAATATTTAGATGTAAATGAAGAAAATGATTGTAACATCGCACTCTATGAACATACAATTAATAAGTAAGTAGGATCCATAATAACCATAATTAAAACCTGTTCTGATTACAGAAACTACCTACTTTTTTCATTCTATCCTCAGTTCTTCTATTCTGTGCTTAGTAGGAACTGTTAGAAGTATACTGTCTTATAATGAAGTGTAACCCACTGTTTATCCCAAGAGTGTGACAAAACCACTAACAAATTATCTTTTTAATTATCTTTCCTGTTCATTTTACACTGAGTGTGTATTTCTTACAAGAAATTGCTCCTCTGATTTTAATATTTGTTTACTGCCAAAATTGAACTAATGCATCAGGCTACATAATGTGTATTTCTCTCTTCTAGAGGGGATTTTGTCAGTAGATGTCTGAATTCTTATTGCCAGTGCAGGGATTCCCTACATATTGTGTTGTAAAGGTATCTTTAAACTTACACACAATAGAGACATGAAATGGTAATATGTTCACAGTATTTCTTCTAGAACAGTGATATTTTTAGAAACATCTGTGTTCCATTTGGAACACATTAGAAGACATTTATATAACTTGCTTGTCTGATGCATGTGGCTGATGTGCGGCTTCCCTGAAACTAGTGCAGTTATATTGTTAAATAGTTAGGGAGTTTAATACTACCACCTGATAACCATTCATATCTTCAACCAAGAAAATACTTTTCTGTTTACTTCTGTCAGATCAAGTATACTATTTTAGTTTTGTCTTATTATAAGTTAGTAAATAGTGCTTTTCTGTCAGAGTTTTTATTCCTTAAAGGTATGAGCCTCATTTCAAGACTGACTGTGTATAAAGGAGAACTGTTATGTAGTAACCCCACAAATAGGAGTTCCACCCTTGTTACTCAAGCCAGAAACCTGTTTCAGCCTTGACTTCTCTTCTCCTCTACACTCACATCTAATCTCTCAACATACCATGTGAATTTTCAGAATATACCCGGAATCTGAGCTTTTTCACCACCTCCCCTTCAACCCTCCTGCAGGCCATTGCTGGTTTGGATCCTTGGAAAAGACTCCTGGCTGTGTTCACACTTGCTCCCATATAGTCTGTTCTTAATAGATCAGAATGTCTTGTCACTCTCTTCTCAAATGCCACCTCTTACTCCCCCCCAACCTCACCACCACCCAGTGGCTTTCCATCTCCCTCTGAAGCCCTTTCAGAGGCCTTCGAGTTCCTCCATGGAACTTATGGCTACAACATCATTTCTTCCCTCTCCTCCCTCACTCTGTTTTAACCACTGGATTCTTCACACACCACAGGCATGCTTCTGCCTCAGCACCTCTGCCTGGAACGTGCTGGAACGTACCTGCGTGGTTCACTCCTTCACCTCCTCCAGGTCCTCACCCAGGCCTCACGCTCTCAGTGGGTTTTCCTGACCACCCTATTCAAAGTAGAAACCCTCCTCTGGTCACCCCTTCTAGCTGCTTTATTTTTTCAGTGCTTAAATCCTTAAATAAAATCTGTAAAATGTGTATTTTATTGATGTATTTGTGTATTGTCTCAGTATCACACAGTCACCAAGCTATCTCATATATCAAATTAATTTTATTCTGAAAGTAGGAAAATAATGATACCAATTCATAATACTTATGACATTTTTTAAAATGTAGAAATGCATAAAGTGAAAGCATGAGTCCTCTTCCTTCCCCATCCCACTAAACTCCATCCCCAAGAAGTAGCCAGTGTTAATGGTTTAACATGTACTCTTCTAGATTTTTTCTCAGTGAATACAAACATACATATAGGGTCTCATACAATGTGTGAGACAATGGCAATCAATGTATTTTCAGTGTCTTGATGTTTTAACTTAACGTTATTAGCATTATCATCCTGGATATTTTTCCATATTAGTGTATGTGTGTGTATATACATATCTTTTATTATTTTAATTGCTTTTTATTTGTCTGATTACACATAAATAACTTATTTTACTTGTTCCCCTATTGATGATTATTTACACTGTTCCCAATTTTTTAACTGTTATAAGCTACAAGTTACTTGGTCTTAATTTGAGCTAAATTTAAGGCCTTTATGTACAGTGAATAAGAAGTCTCCTATTTCCTAGAAACTAAGGGTGATTATAATTTTGAATAATAATATTCCTTTCTGATTTGTAAAATTTAAATCCAGACTGTTTGGACTTTCAATAATTATTGGACAATATATGATCTTATGTATGTTGTTGTCATGAAAAAAAAAAAAGAAACTTAGATCTATACCTTCTTCATTTTCAGCTTACCTAAATCTTTATGTCAGAAAAAGTTACTTTTATTTGCATATGGAATGTCAAATTGGCTAATATGTAAACAAAACAGTACATTTTAAACAAACTGTTTTATTCTAGGCTATAAAATGTCACTTTAAGCTGATTCTCTTTAAAAAAAAAAAAAAAAAAAACAAAGAAAACAAAACCTAGAGCCCTTTCCCTCTGCTGACAAAGGCCTAAAGTGTCTGAGAGGATTGGGGTTCTGAGAGGTCGTAAGGTCAGAACTATATTCTTCAAACCAAGAACTACATGGAAGGCATCCTCTCTAACCAAACTAGGGACATAATTCAACACACGTGTATTGAAAAAAACAGATGGATAACTGGATAAGTGGGAGATCTTTTGCCACATACATTGCAGCTAATTTTCCATGATGTGTTGAGTTATCTTGGAAATCACATCTCTTCAGAAGTACTGTAAACTTTTGAAACAATAATTAAAGTTATGCCTCAGAAACACTTGAAGGGATAGAGGATCATTGGAGACCATAGATCCTGGATGTGAAATCTGTTAACTTTCAGCAAGACCTAAAAACCATCTGATGGCCCTTTCCCTCTCAGATATCTGAGTTGCTTTATCATTTAGCCAAAACTGAGTTTTCTGCCAAATACATTATGAAAGAAACAAAGATTCTAACATCTACCAGGTAGAGTCTTACTTTGTGCTCAGTACCTATAGCTGAGCTGTCTAGTAAAAATATAATGCAGATTACCGTATAACTTCAAGTTTTCTAGTAGTGAATTAAATAAGAAGAAACAAACGCAATTAATTTTAGTAATTTTATTTACTCTGATATAGCTAAGATACTATCATGTCAATATATAATCAATATAAAAATATTGAGATATTTTAATTTTTTCCCTACTAAGTCTTCAAAATCTGGTGTGCACTTACCCCACATCTCAATCTGGATGCTAAGTTTTCATTGGAAATACTTGATCTGATTTCGTAACATATAAACTTGAAAAAGTAGACTAATAAATGTAAGTGGTTACAGATATAACTAAAAGGTTTTAAATAACTGAGCTGAGTTATTTCAATTTAAATTTGAGCTTTAAAATGTAAGATAATTAAAATTAAGTAAAGTTAAAAATTACACATACTAGTGTAATTTTTCAAGTGCTCAATAGTCACATTTAACCAGTGGTTACAGTATAGGTCCCCATAGGTGTATGGTAACTATTCTTAAAGGGGATATATTCCTTTCTCTAAAATGGTGATATAGCTTTCTCATTGATATAAGTTAGAAAATCAAGATACTCATCCATGTGGATATTTTTGATATTGCATTTCTATGTGCTTAATACAGCCATTTCTTTACAAGTGTTGTTATTATTATTAGTTAATATTATATAGGCATTCCATATTGTCTCCCTTGTATTTCTACAAATAATAAAAGTTTCACTTTTCAGTTTCACTGAAAAAAATAATTTACTTTACTTTATTTTATTTAAGTATTATTTTTTCTATCAGTTTTACTAGCATCAAATTTTATTTTTGAGGATTTATTATATAAATTTATAATATATGTTCATATATATAAATTTGTACATATTTACGTAAATTTAAATTTTATTATACCTTTTAAGAGATGTTTATTTTAGTACTTGGTGCCTAAGATGTATGATTCTTAATTAACTTGATAGAGATACTACCCACTTGGAGATTGAACCCTTCACTCTTCTCGGCGTTTGTGCTGGCCTGATCCCGTACCCTCATCATAACCAGTCCCCAAGAAACACGTATCAGTGTGCCATGGGGAAACAAGCCATGGGTAAGATTGCCTTGTTGAAATTGGTTCTAATACTTGGATAAAAGAGTTAAGTCTTTATTCTTACCTCACTGGTATCGCATGTTTGGCCAAGTCAGGTGTTGCTAACACCTGAGTGTCACCAAACTCGGGGTTGCCTGTGGAATTCTGCAATGCTTGCAAGTGCCCCTGTCATGTCTAAAGCTTAAGCAAAAATGGGGAAAACCTCCCTGAACTTGACCCCTTGACCAAAGGGACATATAATGAATGTCACAGAATTTTGAGAGGGTAGATGATATAAAGGGAAAAGCCCTATATAAATGTCAGTTGTTAACCAGGAGAGATGGAAGAAAGAGCAGAAAAACTTAAGGCTAAGGGAGGGGAGGGAAAGACAATAGAGATAAAGATGCACAGTGTGTATTAGAATGTGCTTAGTAATTTTCTGGATGACAGTCATTGAACCCATTGTATGTTTGCAGCTGCTCCTATACCTCCCAAAACATTCAATTGTCATACCAATTTCTGAAGTTATTTTCCTGTCTTCTTTCTATTTTTTCCCCTTTCATTCATTCATCTATTAATTTATTTATCATCTGTAATAATTATTGAACATCAACAATAGACGAGACAGTGGGGCCAGAAATGAGACAGAGCCCTGTCCTCAGTGAGTTCACAGTCTAACAGGAGAGTCCAGCAAATAAAACAGTAGTTCAGTGTGGTCTAATAAATGCTGTAATAGACTGATAGTTAGAATCTAAGGGAGTAGGAGCAGAAAGGATACCTAAGGTTAGAGGGTAGGTTGTTTCTGAAGAACAGAACTGAACTGAGTCTCGAAGGACACTGAGTATTTTTCACAGGTATGGAAACATAAGCAAGCAGAACACGGGAAAGCCTCAGTGCTTTGGTATGGCTGTTTTGTGTTGTGTATGTGGGCATAGAGGCGTGCTGGAGAGATGACGTATGTTGAGGAGTTTGGATTTTGTCTTGAAGGGGATCCAGAGAGGATACCAACAAAAAAAATTTGCTTACAAACTTTTTTCTGAAATGTTTTTAAGACTCATTTAAATCCTGATAAGTTTAATAAGTTTTATTTTCAAATGTGTCTGTGACATCATTATGACTTGCCATCTCTGATTTTAAGTACTATACAGGGAGGTTCATAAAGTAACTGTAAAAGATTTTTGCATTGCCTTTAGGTAACAACCAGAATGTAGTTTTAGCTTCTCAGTTACTAACAACTAGCCGTATTTGACCATAGCTTGACAATTAAGAAATTCTGTTTTTCGTTATGGATAAAGAGTGTGTATTTCTTTTCAATATTGCCTTTTTGTTGGCCACGAAGAAGTAAGAAGCATGATGTCTTCTTACCATTTACCTGAATGATGTAATGCCTGGACAGTTCAGAATAATTCCCAGTGGGAAAATCTAAACAGCGGCTCATCAATTTAGCCTTTCCCATTCATCCTCAGCAGCAGTGTAGGCTGATTTCCCGCTTGTGCTTCTGACTTGCTAACAAGTTGAAATATACAGTACTGAATCCTGTGTGTCATGAAAGGGCTATCACTTCTATTGGGTTTACCAAACCATTTTGTTTCATGATGTGAATCCTGGCTGAAACAATACACCTTTTGTGTAGAACCTTCAGCAGAATTAACGGAAGACTAATCACTTTATCGCTAATGCCTCTCTTTAATGTGTTTGAAGATTGAAACAGAAAAGGCTGCATCTATCTCCACTTAGGGGAAATTTTTTTTTTTTTAATAAAGAAGAGACTTGAAGGAAAGAAATAATATTTGTATTTTTGTAACTCCCCTCCCTACCCAAAAAAAAAAAAAAAAGCCTTCATTTTGTAGCCATGAGTATCTGAAACGTTCGGTTAGTTACCACACACAGTTAAGCAGGATCAGTGTGTACAGAAAGCCAATTCAGTGTCTGTAGAGTTCTTTTGTAGTTTTCTGTGTGAAGGTTTTTTTTCTCGTTTTGTTTTGAGTGTCATTTGCAATTCATTGTCTGTGTTTTCTGAGGTTGGTGTATTCAGCTGCTCTGACCCTGGGTCCTGCACATTTAGCTCCTTGGATACAATCCTCTGACGTTACTGCTGACGCTAGGAAGACAAAAGCCAGTGAATATCTTAAGTAATAAAAAAAAAAAAAGCCTTTGTTACTGTTTATTATTATCAAACACCTGACTGGAAAGAAAAGCCATGAGATAAAAGTACATTTAAAGTTGGCACATAAGATAGTTGCATTTGTCTTTTGACACTGAAATAGCTGCAGAAATATTGAGTGAAGTCTGTATGCAAACTCGTAAAAGGAAAGAGGCCAGCAGAGGGAGAGACCCAGAGCAGAGACCCAGGTCTAAAGGAGACCTGGCACTTTGAGTTGGACTTCTCGGAGTCATTTTAATTCCATATACAGTATTGACAGCTGATAACTAAAAGTCACACTATCCCATTTTAAATATTAGCCATTGCTGAAGACCATATATACCTCAGAGATTCTGTATAGATTTTCTAACATAATATTTTAGTCACTGTTCATCTATTAGTCCATGTGGAAAATGAGATACAGTAGCCTAGAATTAATTCACTAAATATGCTTGCCAACCTCGAAAGTTCACTATATACCTTTTACTACCAACTCCTTCCATTCAATAGAGTGAAAAGAATAAGAGAAAGTCACTTTCTATCACTACAAAGGAGACCAAGGCAGTACAAACCACAGAGACTTGAGAGCCTTACCTTGTGCATAAGAGAGGGCTGACTTTAATCCAACATGAAACACCAGCAAAAGGTGTTTCTAAAATCTAAGCCCTTTCAATTATTCATAAAGTTCAAGTTTCCACACAGCATCTTACTGTGCTATTGAGAAACATGTCCCTTCCATGGGTATGACTCTGTTTGTTGTGACATGGTTCAGAGCAAGAAGTCAGGTGTGTGCAAATGGCAAGGTCTCCCGGTCACTCAGTGCTCCAAGTGAAGGCTCTGTGATGGAGCTGCATTGTGTGCACTCTCCCTGGCACCAGACACCAAGTTCACATGAGTCATGCTTTCATATCCTGCCTATTTTATTAGTTGGCAATCCTCTTGTGGAAGACTTTCTCCTGTCTAAAAGGATCTTTTAGTCACTATCAGTTCAGTTAATGAATATGCATCACGCACCTCCTCTAGCCCCCGCTGCTTCTCACTGCTCCTTCCCCCTTCAACTCCAAATTGCTGGGACTTTTTTTTTTTCTTTTAAGTCAGAAGCTAATGCAGCTTCTGTTTTGGTTTTTGTTTTCAATAGAGTCTATTCCTAAGCGGGTAGTTCCTTCTCTTGTATTCCTCACTTTATAGTAAGATGGGATGTTCTAGAAATAGGCTGGAGAATTTTGAAATATTAAAAGCACATAATATACAAAGATCCTCATAAAATGCCGTCTTATTCTACATCTCCTCTTCCCCCACTTTCTGCTTGAATTTTTTTTTAGAATTTTTATTTTTTTTTTTTTATCCATTTGAGGGTACAAAATGAAAAGATGTCTTGACCAAATTATCCCTGGCAATTCTTTTTTCTCTTTTAGAATTCTGTTGTTTAAAAAAATAAAATAAAGTCACTGAAGCTGTTTTGAATGTAAGCTTATATGATAGTTCCTGAGACTAGAATGTTAATAATGAGTATTTATGGAGGTAAAATTAAACTGAAGTTCAGTACATAGAGTTAGAGTTGGAGGTGGAATGGGTGGTACTGCAAGGTAATAGGTATATAATTTTATTACTAATATAGCTAATATTAGTCATAATGAGTGTTGCCACTTACTGAGTACCCAGCTGATTTCCATACATTTCTTTTTTTCAATAATAATAATCCTGTCAGGTATAATGTATATCTTTTTTGTTTTTGACAGGGAAACTGAATTCCAGTTTGGTCGAGTAACTTATAAGAGGTTACATTATGTCTGCTACACAATGATATTTATAAAACTTACTGAAAGTTTTCTCAGCTGAAACTAAGTTCTTTCCTCACTTTTTTTATTCACTATGGATCATGGTGAAGTCCATAGACCTGCTAGACTGTAGATTATAAGCTCCTTGAGGACAGGGACTATATCTGTGTTATTTATCACTGTATCCTAGCATAGTGCCAGCTTAGTAGGTACTTGATAAAGGTTTCAACAGCAAATAAATGGATCTCTGAGCACATTAAAATTATTAAATCAGATGCAGATTTTTGAAAAGAATTTTTGAAATGAAGAACTAAGTTGGAAAACTTCTACTGCCTGATACTTGGGCTTACCATAAAGCCACAGTAATGAAGACAGTATGGTATTGACACAAGGGTAGACATATAGATCAATGGAACAGAATCCAGAAATAGACCCACACATTGATGGGCAGTTGATTTTTGATAAATGTATCAGGGCAATTCAGAAGAAAGGAAAATCTTTTCAACAAAAAGGCTAAAATGTCTGAATAGCTATATAGAAAAAGTAAACATCAGCTCCTACCTCATACCATACAAAAAATTAATATAAAATGAATCACAGCCCTAAATGTAACAGCTAAAATTATAAAACTTATAGAAGGAAACTTAAGCAAAAATCTTTGTGACCTCAGATGACTTAAGATTTCTTAAAACACAAAAAGCACAAACAGTAAAAAAAAAAAAAAAAGAATTGAAAAAAGTAGACTTCTTCAAAATTAAATTTTTCTCTTTGAAAGACACTGTTAAGAATATGAAAGACACCATTAAGACACAGAATGGAAGAAGGTATTTGCAATACATATGTCTGATAAAGGATTTGTATCTAGTATATTTACAGAAAACTCTTTGATAATAAGACCACTCGGTTAAAAGATGGGAAAAAATAAAACCCCAGACACTTAACAAAGAGTAATAGGAATAACCAATAAGCTCATGAAAATATGTTCAACATCATTAGTCATCAGATAAATGTAAATTGAAACTGCAAGATATGACTATACACATTAGAACAACTAAAATGAAAAAATCTGACATACTAAGTGTCAGTGAGGATGAGGAACAATCAAAATACTAACACACTGCTATGAGAATGCAAAATGGTAAAATTACCTTGGAAAATTCTTCAGCAGTTTCTTAAAGTGAATTGTACCCTCACCAAACCCCTGAGAAATTCCAATCCTATGTGTTTACCCAAGAGAAATGAACACACAAAGTCTTGTGCATGAATGTTCATAGCAACTTTTTCCAGTTTTGGACTACTTAGTGAATACATCCCAAATATTTGTCAACAGATGAATGGGTAGACAAAATGTATATTCATAATGATGGAATATTATTCAGCAGTAAAAAAGAATGAACTATGCTACACACAACCACATGGGTGAATCTCAGAATCATGCTAAATAAAAGAAACAGCATAAGAGTATACCTATTATATGATTCCTTTTATATAAAGTTCTAGGAAATGCAAATTAATCTATAATGATAAAATAGATCATTAGTTGCCTGGGGCCAGGGACAGAGGGAGGGATCTTTTGGAAGTGTTGGAAATATTCTGGATCTTGGTTGTGCTGGTGGTTTCACAGATGTATGTAAATGGCAGAACTCATCAATTTGTATACTTTAAATGGGTGAAGTTTATTGTAATACAATAGTATTGATTAAAAAAAAGAAATTGGGCAAAGGAGGATGGAAAAAATAATTAAATGTATCAAACTTCATTTTATTCTTTTCAGTATACATTTCCTAAGCTATGTGCATCCTTACTTTTTTTCACCACACCTTAAAATAAAAAAAAAAAAAACTTCTTTACTGATTTAGCCTACATTTACATACCTTGCTATGCTAACTTGTGACTCCTTAAGAAAGTTTTCATCAAGAAAAGACTTTGTAAGAAAGATTATATCCTGGGTAATAAGAAAATGAAATCTTGGAGACTATAGTTACGGCAAAATGGGGCAGTAGAAGGAGAATTCAGCTTATAGGTATTCTTGTTGTGTTAGTTTATTATATATATGTAATGCCCTTAAGGAAGGTGAAAATACTAATAGATGCATCCTAGTTTGAGCATGCGCTTCACCCAGACTAGTCTTATAATTTAACTTCAGCATGACATTTCCTCAAAACAGCTTGCTTATTGGTAAATAGTCAGTTGTTCATGATTTTTATAAAAATTATGGGGTGCGGTGGCATTTGGAAGTTTTATAATATAGAAGTCATAGTTTTTAAATCATGTTGTAACCTATATACCTGTAGTCAGTGCTGCTAAATATGTATGTACATATATATATCTACAAGTTCTTTAAAAAGGCTTTAAAGAAAAAATTTATGTTGATATCATAAACACCAAACATTTGCTACAGCATTATACTGTTTATCCATTCAGTGGTCAGTTGTGATGGCCAAGAATTATGTTCTGGGCCTGGTAGCACAATTTATAGCAGGATCCCATCTCTTTCACCATTGTTCAGAGGCTCAGTCATCTCTGCTTCCCTGCTGCATAATAGTGCTTGTCTTGGGTTTCAGAGGACATGTCTGGCAGCCTGGTGGGACATTGCCTGAACCCTGTCTCAAGCTGGGTAAAGTATACAATTGGAGCTGAAATCTCAGCATAAATTTTAAATGATTTTTTGTAAAACAACAAACTTATTGTCAGTGAACTTTACCACAGTCTGAACAGTAGTGAATTTATTTCTAAAACAATAAGTGATCTATTACCAGATATCTTGCCCAGCTTATTAGTTGCCACTAAAATAACATTAATTGGCAGTTTATAGTGTAAACTTGTCAAAAGGTTCATGAGGTTCAGTTCAGGCATTGATTTTCAGCTGAATCTTGATAAATATTCTAGAGATTTAAGCACAAGTATATACCATCATAAAAGGTAAATTGCAATTCTTCAATTTAATTTTCTTGACATTTATTGCACGTCAGTTGTGAGCCCAGCACTGTACTGAATACTCATATCCTACAGATTTCACTGTTTCTTTCGATGGTAATTGTCAAGGAGTACTGTATCATTTTTGCTGCCCAAATAGGTTATTTTCATCCCTGAATTGAAATCACCATTGATTTAATGACATGAGTAAGAGAAAAAGGTAAAGGAAATAAAGATTGAGTTTTCATATCTGCTCACTTTAGAACTTAGCTCCATTAAATGGCATGTGAGCATCTTTGGTGTGTGGATGTTGTGGATGTGTCTCTGTGAGAGCACGTGCCACTTGAGGGAAAAGATGAGATACCTGGGAGAAGTTAAAGAGGCTCAGCAGGAGGACAAACGTGAGTTTCCTGGGTTTAAGATCTCTGAGTAGGAGACACTGTGTGTTCACAAGCCCCAGAGACTGAAAGCCTTTTGGGGAGCAGGTCTGTGAACCCTAATGAACCCCAATGGGGAACAAGGAGAAGAGGTAACAATCTGATTTCACTTCGAGTTGACAGTGATACCCCTCCCAGGTCCAATCAAGTGGAAAGGCTGATTGCTAAGGAGAGAAAAGCCCATCCATGATTGGACAGGGCCTTGGATTCCCTGGGGAAGGGACCCTACCTATCCCCATTTTATCTCCAGTGCTGGGCACAGAGTGTTTATTAATTGCTTAATAAATGAATAGTTGAGCAAATGAATAAGTTTATTCTCTGCTTCGCTCTCCTCCTAATTCTGTTCCCTTTGTTTTTACTGCTTTCTTTTCATTTAGAACCTTTGTAATTGTTGATTTCTTTTTATGAACTCTGTCCCACTGAATAAGCTCCTTGCCTGTCAGCACTGGGGGCGGGGGTGGGGTGCGGCACCAGGTTTCCCAGTTGCAACTGGAAATGTGCCTGGGACATAGTAGAACCAAATACAAAATTGTTGACTTACTTGTAAAATCAACCAGTGGAGACTAAAACAAAAGTTTAAATTATTTAGATAAGTGTACCTTGAGTGTGATTTTTCTTCTTTGTAGGATTTTTAACATAACTGAGAAAAATTGTTTTTAAAAATTGTTTATCACTATGAGAGTATTGCTTTAAATGTTTGACCTGAAGAGCTTCATTCTAATTAGTAAAATTTAAGTGTTAATCTCAGAATTCACTGCTACCTAATTATTTGATGTAATAGAATGTTGCATTTTGTTGTTTTCTCCAATGTCAATGAAGGTACCATTGGATACAACCAGCGGAACAGAATTGATACTCTAATGTATCTCCTAGCATATCCACAAAAACCCATGGTTAAAACAAAGACCATTGAGTTGATAGAATTTGAGAAATTGCCAGCTGGACAGAATGCAACAGTGGCTGTGATGAGTTACAGTGGCTATGATATCGAAGATGCTCTTGTTTTAAACAAGGCTTCCCTGGATAGAGGTAAGTGAGTTTTCAAAGCTCTAACACCAAAGGTGCTTTGTGTGGAATTAGATACAGGCATGATCAATGTGAAAATCACTTGGTGTCAAAATGTTCATGTCAGTTTCAAGTGACTTGAGTTTTGTAATATACAAACAGGAGGTGGTTATGTTTTTGATGTTGGCATTTTTTAAATGAATACTATATAGAGGTATAATTAGTTAAATGTATTACTAAGGAATCTTTTTTATTCCTTTGTTTTTTAAATTTATTGGTGACATGAGCGAGTTCCTCAACAGAAAATGTGTAAGGATTTGTTTATTCCCTAGCAGGAATTACAATAAATTAAATGTTTTTTTGAAAATACCTAGTTACTAATTCAACACCAAATCTGTTTGAGAGGGCAACAACAATATTTGGATGTAAAAGGCTTTTCTTTAATTGTAGCTCTCAGCCCCATAATGTTATATCTTTTGGCTAGCAAAATGATGAAAGTTAAAAGTACATAAACACAGACCCTGGCTTATCGTTCTTATGTTTTTCTTTCTCAATTTTTGACAGTTTACTTTTGCAAGTCCCCACTTGGCAGTTTGTTAGCCATCACCTGATCTGCCGTCTGACTTCTCTCTTCATAGTCTGTTTCTCTCTTTCCTGCCTGGCATACCCACTCTGCCTTCCCCTTCACTCTTCGTAGTTGCTAGGCAGCCATGATAGTACTCCTAGACATGTGTCTTTGGCATTAATGTTGGCTGCTCTTAATTTATGCCTCTTTTTTTTCCTCCAAATAACAACAGCCATGCTTTAAAACTAGATGTTTTCCTTTCTGATTAACTGGTAACGTTTATGTGGAAATCTGAAGACTCTGTGATATCTGTCAGAAACTCCGCAACACAATGTAATGATCTGAGTTTACTGTCCTCTCGCTTTTAAGCTACCACCTGTAAATAAAATGTCCATTTACACTTAGAGGAAAATGCCTCTGATTTCACGCAGTTCAGATTCTCACTGCACTCCAGCACGTTGCACTTAATGGCCATTGTACGGAATTTCAAGGTCGTGTAATGTTTCCAAAGCAGCTGGCTCTCTGAGCCGAGTTTATTATGGCCATACACAATTTACTAGGAACTGTAATGATGAAGACCTTTCTGGAAGACACGGACGCGCCTTCATCTACCGTCAGTTGTAAAAATTTGTTGTTTCATCACACGATCACCTTCATATTTTAAAAAATACATTAGAGCACTGAGATTTTACTTAGAAATATACTATTCCCTGATTGATTTTCTAAACTCATATTCTTAGATTTCTTGAAAGAGTTCTGCTTCTGGTGGAGAATCATAAGTGAAGGATTGTACAGCCATGCATTTATTTCTTCAGTAATAGCTGACATTTCATCCTGAGACATTTTCCTATTTAACTGAACTCTAACATGGCTTGGTATATCCTGGGAAGATTAGAGAGAGAATCCAGTTTAAAATAACTGTGGGGCCAAAGGAGAGAAAAGAAAGTATGCAGCCATAGCATCTAGGGAAATGTTATTTAGTGGGAAGGATTGACAGCTCTTTTGAGCAACTGATGAATCTTTTTATGGGATTCAGTGGTTGAGTTTTTTACTTCACCTAAAGATTTTCTTCTGTTCATTTTGCTTACTTTTCTTAATACTTAGATTATTAGTTGGTCCCAGGACTTTTCCCTCGTCCACTAGATAAATATGACCTAAAATGTAATCAAAGTAAACTAATCTTCAGGGCAAAAGTGAATGATCTCTCCCATTAAAATCATTTGATTGCTTCTTTGTATTCTCTCTCCTCTTTGGAGAAAAATTAATTTTTTTGTCAGCTTGTTTGAGACTTCTCTGAATGCCAAAATCAGAAAAAGGAAAACTTTCCAGAGAAGTTTAGCAGAGGTTATGCACCAGAATGATATGTAGGAGGAATGCTGGCTAGTTAGTGGACTTGGTCTGTCTCAACTCAGACACCAACATGCTGGGTGACCTTGGCCTCTTAATTTCTCTGCACCTCACTCATAGCACCTGTAAGATAGAGGAATTAAGCCAGGTGATGTCTAGGGCCCCTCCAGTTTTCACATGCTGTGGCTCTGTGCTCTAGAAGAATCCCAGTGACATTCTTAGGTTTCTCTCACCTTCCAACATGACCAGGTATATTCCATGCTGAAAAACGATAGTTGAGATTCCAGTGTTTATATGGGCAGTAGGTAGGGGAGAAATCCTGAGCTAGTTCTTCAAGTTATCGGATTGTTATTTGGTTTGGCCAGTCTCAGGTTATCTAAATGTAGTGCAGTTTTGGTGTGTTTATTTTGGGGGTACGGGAGGTAGAGTGGGATGGGTTGTTGAATAACACAAACCTATAATTTCTCATAGTTTCATATTACTGGTGGTTCTGAACCCATTTTTGGTTTCATTTTAGGCTTTGGACGTTGCCTTGTGTATAAAAATGCTAAATGTACATTGAAACGATATACCAATCAGACTTTTGATAAAGTGATGGGGCCGATGCTGGATGCTGCTACAAGGAAACCCATCTGGCGACATGAGATTTTAGATGCAGATGGTATTTGTTCTCCAGGTAAAAGCCTTTAAAAAAAAACATTTAAATGTATACTTTTTTAAAATTATGAAAGTTATTCAACAACATTTTTTAATATTTGGTATCCAGGGCAGAAAAAAATAACAACCTGTAAAGCCACTATCGTAATTCAACCAGGGTGGTCATTTTTGATGCATTTCCCTCCAGTCTTTTTCTATGCATATGTTTTTACATAGCAGTAATCTGTTCTAGTTACACATTTCTGGTTATAATTTTGAATCCATATTGAATCAATTTTGAGTCAGTATAATTTGAATCAAGAAAAGCTGCTTTAAGGAAGTGTTTAGAATAAGGTCATGTCTCTGCATCTACACTGATTTTTCATCGTTTGTGCATTTAGCTTACAGACTGACTTTAGAATTGTCTTCTTAAAAGTGTGACTTCATTGTACTTACAAACTTGTGATGAATTTTGTTGATGCAGCCCACAACCCCAGCTTTATGAGTCCTGTGGTCTAGTGTGGGAGACTAAAGTTAATCTAAAGATCACATGCAAACATAGGTCAAATTACCTGTGGTTAGGAAAGTAAGCCAGGTTAAGGAATTATATAAGGAACTGTGAGACCATTTCATGGCAAGAGGATTTGACCTAGTCAGGAGGATCACCTTCCCCAAGGAGGGGACTCAGAGCTGCAGGGTAAGTGGAGTTAACTAATGCAGAGGGAGAGGTGTGTCTCAGCGAAGGAAAGGCTTGTGCAGGTGTCCTGCAGCTCCCTCATTAAAGGATCTGAAGGAAGGCCAGTGTGGCTAAAATGAAGAGAGTGCAGGGGAGCCTGGCGGATGTGAGTCTAGAGAGAGAAAGGAAGGGAGGAAGGAGGGAGGGAGGGGCAGAGGCCGGACACAAGGTCTTGCAGCCTGTGTTATGATTTTCATTATGATCCTAAAATCAGTGACACAATCAGATACACATTTTGAAATGATCATTCTGACTACAGTGTGGAGAAAAGAGTGGAAGGGAACCAGAATAGACAGGGACTAACTAAGCGCTCTCGAGGCAGACCAGGCAACAGGAGCCGGGGTGCGGTGGAGAGAAGGGCTGGCTTGGAGAGGTTGCTGGGGGAGGAAATCCACATGGCCTTATCATGGATAGTGCTGTGTGGTGAGTGCTGTGTGGTGAGTGCTGCATCCGCTGTGCTGTCCTGAGCCACGTGGTACATGGCTTTCCCTCCTTTTTGCTGCCTTTGTTCTTGGGGAATTTCTCTCAGTCTTAACCTGGGTGCTGTGACTGTGCTATAGTAGATGGTCTTTGAGCTTACCAGGAAAAGGTGCAAAGCAAAGGTGAGAATAGCAAGAAAATCAAAGAAGTATTTGTATTTCCTCATTGCCCAAGCGGAGTTGATGGTGACTTATTATTACTGGTTGAAGTAACTATCAAGTGGCCCAAACCTGTTCTAACACTTGAAGAAATATTTAAAATTGCTACCTACTGACACGAATTTTCTCTTGTTAATGTGGTCCCCTATATCAGTTTCTTAATTTTATACACACTGTGATCTTAATCTATGATTTTTTTCAAATGGGCTTTCAAAGTTACAGACAAGCTCTATTGAATCCTAGTTCCCACTGTGTGGACTCTTTTTCTTCCATGTCTGGATTTCATTCATCAAGTCTAATCACACAGTTTTATGCCCCAATAATCTTTGCATTCCACGCAGATGACAGTGATTTGTCTAACACTCTTCTCTCTTTCTTAGGTGAGAAAGTAGAAAACAAACAAGTGCTTGTGAATAAGTCCATGCCCACAGTGACTCAGATTCCTTTGGAGGGGAGCAATGTGCCACAGCAGCCACAGTACAAAGATGTGCCCATCACGTATGTGTTGGTTGTGTCTTGGAAATACATAGAAAGGTTTTTTTTAAAAAGAAGGAATAGAGGAAATTAGAAGTTAGCTCCTGTGGCTGGTGACTCCCAGATAGACATCTGCCCAGTTTCAGCCCTTGGAACAGCTGGGTGCCCAAACCCAGACCCAAACCTATCCCAGCCTCACACATGCTCCTTCTGGGTTCCTTTCTTGGTGAGTGGCACTGCCATCCAGCCAGTCACCTGCAACATACACCTGACTCCTTTCCATTACCTGCTGCACGTGTTAATTCAGTAAATCCTGTAAATTCTTTCTCCTTAGCAGTTCTCTTGTCCTCTCAGTGACAGCTGTGGCTGAGGTGGGCCCTCCTCTCCTGCTGGACTCTTAGTTATTGACAACTGCTCATCTGCCTCCAGGCCTGCACCTCTCCACACTTCTCAGGTTCTCTCTGTTACCGCCAGAGTGATTTTTTTCTAAATTACTCATCTGCTCACATTACTCTTTTGAGTAAATAGAATAAAACTTGAGTAGACTGGGTAAAACTCTCAATGACAATGTTCCCTGTAGGATAAAGGCCAAATTAAATAGTAATACATGCGAGACCACGTGTGACCCTTGGCATGCCTCTCTAGCTTTACCCTTTTGTACACTCGCCCCATATTTCTACTTAATTGTCTCATTCTCCAAACATTCCATCCAGCTTTAGGCTTCGGTGCATGTACTCATGCTGCTCCCTCTGCCTGAAATTTCATTTTCTCTGGTCAGGTCTCAACTCTAGGGTCACCTACTCCGTGAAGCTGTCCTTGATTGCCTGCCCCTCCCTGCCACCACTGGCATCCCCAAACCCTAGTAGGGTTGACTGCCATCTCCATTGGGCCTTTCCTGTTCCCAATACCACGGATACCTTTATTGCACTTACCTTTCTCTCTTCCTTTATTGGTTGTGAATTTCTTTGGGGCAGGAACCATGTCTACTTAATCTTTGTATATCAAAGGCCTATAAGGATCTGGCATGGAGTAGACTCTTAACAATATCTGTTGTATGAAAAACAGGTAAGAGGCGAAGTGTATAAAAAAATTCATAATAGGAAAGCTTGAGTACATGAAAGGAATATTTAAAAAATGGTTAGCAATTTGGAGTTGAGTCTAAAAGGCTGCAGCTCAAATCCCAGGTCCACTTTGTATGAGTCATGTGTGCTGGACAAGTTCTTAAGGTCTCTTAGCATCAGTTTTCCTATGAATTTTCCTTATTTCTTATTTCCTATAAGAGAATAACGTGTGAGTAGCATGTGTGGTGAAGATTAAACTGCACTATGCCTGCCTCCTAGTAAATGTTCAGTAAATGCTAGCCATTTTAAGTTGGGACTTTAAAAGGGAAATTGTAGCATTTGAACTTAGTGTCAAAAAACGAAAGTCATTTTTCAGAGCCCCATATGAGAATGTCAAAATGTTTTGTGATGGGTATTAAGTAATATGGCCAGGGTAGATAGGGTCACAAAGGGCTGTTTGAAAACTCTGCTTTAGTGACTTCCTCTTAATATTAGCTACAAAGGGGCAACGGATTCATATATTGAAAAAGTGATGATATCTTCAAATGCCGAAGATGCTTTTCTGATCAAAATGCTGCTGAGACAGACAAGGCGTCCAGAGATTGGAGACAAATTCAGCAGTCGTCATGGGCAAAAAGGTAACTTGCTTATAAAACTGAAAATAATATTTATCTGTTAACTACATATATAAGAACTATACTTTCTAACTTTCTCCATTAGAAAAACTTAGTATGTTTGAAAAATTATTACCTTGTTGTCGAAAGTATTCTTGTTTCACTCCTCAGGTTAACGTGTTTGCATTCTAATGATATTTTAAAATGTACTGTAGTATTGCTTCTCTGTGATATTTATTTCATTCTACTGCAACTGCTCAGCCCCAAATTATAATTATAAATACATTCTAGATGATGTGCCGACTGAAGTACATGTGATTGTTCAAAAATAAATAGTAATACTGATTTTTTAAATGAAATGTATATATTAAAAATATTGTTATGATCTGTTGGGTCATAGTATCAAAGGATGTCAGCGCCAGAAGATACCTCAAATTATCTACCTCTTTATTTAACAGATGAGGAAGTTCAGACGCTGCTTGTTGAGCAGCCAGTCCAGGGTATCCAGCTGGTTACTGAGCTGGTGTTAGACCTCTGGTCTCCCAGCTCCAGTGCAATGCTTTGTTAACCGCACAGTGACCCATTGGCAAACCTCACTCTTTTCATTGATAGTTACTGCTGGGTTTTCATCCATTTCTAGTTTTGTTTTGTTTTTTATCTTCAAAAAACGTGGCATTATGTCACCGTTGATTAACTCAGTAGGGTCTCTTTTAGTCAGTACACCTAGCGCTTGTTTGTCCTGGAGTTTGACTTTTGGCTCTGTCTGCCACTTGCTAGTTTTAAGAACAATAGCTGCACTAACACTTCTGTGGCACTGCTGTGTTCCTGGCAGCGTTCTCCGCACTTTAAGTGTAGTAACTCATTTGTTTCTCACACAATCCTGGGGGGAAGGTGCTGTTATTATCCTCATGTTATAGATGAGGAAGCAGAGACACAGAGATATTAGTAGCTTGCCCAGGGTCCCCAGTTGATGGCAGAGCTGGTTTCTGAATGCTGGCAGCCTGGCTCCAGAGTCCATGCTCTGTGACTAACCACTATGCTATCCTGACTGTTAAGCAGTTTGAATACATCACATTGTATTGTTGGTAATTTTGACTATTTATTTGCCGGACAAGTATATAAAATATTATAATTTCTTTAGTCAAGTGAATCTGGCCTTAGTTGTCATTCCATCTGTGAAACTGTTTCGAACTAAGATGCTGTTTCATCGAAAACATTTTTAGTTCAGTTGACAGGCCCAAGATTGTTGCAGCCTATCAGTATTTTTAAAGAATTGACTTTATCTATAAATGTGAATTTGATGCCTCCACTTAATCCCTAAGATGCTAATTCTTGCCTTTGAGTGGTTTTAAGTATATCTTGAGGTTCTAGTGTTTTCCCCTGCTTATCAGTGAAAATCAAGTTCTCTATATTGAGACTAGTTCTCCTTCTCTCTTGGTCTTGCCAACTTCTGAGATACACTGGACAAGAGCGAGCTTGATACTCCTTGTATGAAGTGTTGGCACTGGAAGCTTTACGAGAATGCACACCCTGAGAGAATATCTCTGTTCTGAATCAATGTGTAAGCTTAAAACATCCCAAATCCTTGTGCTTTATTCTGTCAGAGTATTGTGCAAAGAGCTGAGGGCTGACATACAGTTGAGTGATTAGCCACTGTGTTCTAACTCCACTGAACTTCTTGAGGACAGGAACCATGTCCTTATATTCTCACACAGCCTGATAGAGGCTTTTCCACAGTAGATACTTAGTAGGTAGTTGATAACAGTTGAATATATGAATGAATTGAAGGTGGAGAAGCACGGAAAGGAGCAAGATTCCTCACTCTTGATGGACTGATTATACCCATGTTGTAATCTATACATTACATGAAGTGTGTATATGGATAGTATAACTAAGCAGTGCTTTTGAAAACGAAAACCACACTTAATTAATAATTTCCTGTAAATACAGACCTCTAGGTAAAATGCCAGCAAGTCTTTGTGCTTTAGCATTTTTTTCAAACTCTTAATATGATACGGATAATGTTCATTGACAGAAGTGGTTTCCAGTGATCTGAATGGTAGCAGATTTTCAGAATCTATTCAATCTGAGAGAGGCTTTGACTAGTACATCTTTATACGGAACAGAAAGAAGTCCTCCTGGGTCCAGATGACCTTTCACTTGTAGTGAGGAGTTTATCTTGCCAGTTTTCCTTTTCCAGATGGCTTTTAATCCAAGGGTAAAACCTTCTGATTAGCCTAGAGTCCCTTGATAGTCTCCTCTCTTACAGCTTCATTAGATTTATTGAAAAGATTGGGGAAAAACAAGCAAACAGAAAAAAACAGGTCATGTAAACTTTAACAGAGAAATGAAAGGAATGACATAGAACCCTTAATTGGACGTGATTTTTATTTAAGTATAATTTTTAATCAGATAAATGCACATGGCTTAAAAAGGTCAAATAGTACAAAAAAGAGACTTTTGTACTGAAAAAAATCAGTCCTTGCCTTTCTTCCAATTCTGTTTCCCAGAAGCAATTTCTTCTCATTCTTACCTTCATGTTTCTAAATAGTATTCTTAAACAGGTTTATAGTCATTCAGCCATTTTGTATATGCCTACGACTTCCTGTTATGATATATAGGAGGACCTATATATCACTATAGCACTTTGTTACCTCTTTCCCACTCCCAGCCTTCATTCCCTGCGTAGATTTATCATAATTTGAAGTTACTTAGTTATTTAGATTGCATTATTATGACTGCATAAATATTGTTCACTCCCAAACCAAGTAATTATTGAGTCTGTTTCCTTTGTTACATAACTTAATTTTTCAGAAGTTGATGATCACCTTATTTTAAAAATTTTGCTTTATTTTCTTTATTCTTATTACTATTCTTCTGTACCATCAACAGCTTCTTAATTTATAGTCTGTTAGGACCATTTTTTTCCCCAGACGATCTCTTTTATAGCACCCTCACACTTCCTGCTCCAAACTGTGGTGGTTACTCACTGGGCCAGACCTTCCCAGCCAATGTGTTAAGAATTGGAAATAGATGAGCTGAGACATTAATCCTTGAAACCCTCAGGAGTGCTGGGCAGAGCCTGGGGCAGCTGAGGCCTGAGCAGCTTATCTTGTACGCCCTAGAAATGTTTTCTGAAAAGGTTGGAAAGCACTCTGTACTAGTTTGCTAGGGCTGCTATAATAAAATACTACAGACTGGGTGGCTTAAACAACAGAGATTTATTATCTCTCAGTCCTGAAGGCCGGAAGTTACAGATCAAGGTGTCAGCAGGGTTGCTTTCTTCTAAGGCCTCTCCCCTTGGCTTGTAGATGGCTGTCCTCTCCCTGTGTCTTCACATCATCTTCCCTGGGTACATGTCTGTATCCAAATTTCCCCTTTTTATAAGGACATTAGTCATACTGGGTTAGGGTCCAACCTAACGACCTCATTTTAACTTGATTGCCTCTTTAAAGATCCTGTCTCCAAAAAGGGTCACATTTATCCTGGGAGTTGGAACTTCAGCATATGAATTTAAGGGGAACACAATCCACAGTGCACTCTAACCCTGCAGAATGTAGTCCTTTATGAAATTCCCGTTTGACACCTGTTTCTTGGCTCTTCTCATGTCACTTGACTCCCTACCCCAGCCACTACTCCCATAGGAAAATAGCCCGTTCATTAAATTGCTGAAAAAGTACTCGTGGGAAGGAAATTTTTTGAGGTCATGTGTGTCTGAACATGCTCTGTCCTCATGCTTGATATATACTTTGGCTGAGATTAGAATTCTAGATTAAAACATTCTTTTCCCTAAGGATTTCACTGCTACGTTATCATCTAGATGCCACGTTACTTACATGACTTGTAATGTTATTCTTGCTGATCTTTGTGTGTGTGCTCTGTTTCTCTCTCTCTCTTTTCCTGCCTTCCTCCTTCCCCACCCTACCTCTCCCTCCGGAAGCTTCTACTATCTTCGTCCAGTCTTGGAGTCTGAAATTCTGTAGACCCTTTCCTCATTCCTTGTCCTTGGAAATCAGGCACCCTCTTATTCTGGAAGTTCAAGTTCCTTCAAGTATTGGATATTGTCGTATATTTTTTGTTGGTAATTTCCTTTTCATCATTTTCCCTATGCCCTTTCTGGTTTTCCTGTTAGTTAGATATTAAATCTTCCAGATTGATGCTCTAGTTTTCTTTTCACCTCCATTCCCCATTTCTTTCTCTTATTTTTCTTTCTACGCAATTTGATCAACTTTATTTTCCAGATTTTTTTTAACCTACCAGTCATGTTTTTAATTTCTAATTAAAATTTTAAATTTAATTTCTACTCCTTTTTATCACAACAGGTATATATTTATATGTTTTTAGTTTTCTTTTGGATTTTAGCATTAGTTTGGGGTTTGGTTTTTTTTTTAAGTTTTCTTCTGTTCCTAATTTTGTCTCTTATTTCTTCAGAGGATTCTTTCCCTGCTGTGCATTTTAGGGAAGCTGTTTTTGTTGTTGTTGGAAGCTTTCCTTCAATGCCTCGTACCCTCTTAAAGGTGGTTGGAAGCTCTATGTCCCAGGGATAAAACTCGTTGACTGGTGGACGTCCTTGTAGGATGGTTAGGCAGTAAACCATTTTTCCTGCTGGTGCCATTCATTTTCTACATAGTAGGATTTTTCTAACTACTGCCTGAAGGTTAGAGCTGGGGATGAAGGTGGGTGCAGTGCTTAAGGCTATCAACTAACCTTCTGGAAGCCAGATAGGGGCAGGGGGCTGCAGCCCACTGTTGAGTACACAAACTTTCACTTAATTCCTCTGTATCAAGCCAGCACCTTACCCCACCCTCTGCTGTGCTTTCTCCCCTTGGATCTTGGGTCATTGTGGTTCGATTTCTTAGGTAAGTGTTGGGGTGGAAGGGGAGTTTCTTGGCTGTATGGGGTGGAGAATAGAAACTTGGGACTTGATGATTTCTTATACAGACATTAATTTCTACAAATATTTATTAAGTATCTCCTAAGTGTCCAGTGCTATTCTAGGCCCTGGTGATAAGCAGTGAACAAAACAGACAAAATCCCAGCCTTTGCGGGACTTATATTCTCATGGGTGAGAGAGAACTGTTAAATGCTGAGATGAAAAAGATAAAAGATAAGGGTGCAGAACAGGAAGCATGTTGGGGGGAGTGATTAGTGATGAAATTTTAAGTCAGATGGTTGAGGAACAGCACTTCATTGAAAAGATGACTTGGAGTGAGAGAGAGAAGTAAGGGCCAAACCCTCTCTGGCCGAAGGGCAATGGCGGTGAAAGAAGGCCTGAGGCTGCAGCCAGCCTGGAATGTGGAGGACTGGCCAGGAGGCCGGCGTGGCCAGAGCAGAGGGAGTGAGTGGGGAGGAGTCAGAGCTAAGGCCTCATGGGTCACTCTGTGAACTTGGACTCTCCCTCTGAGGGGGAGGAACACAGCTGGAGAGGTCTGAGCAGATGAGAAATATGGCCGGTCTTTTCCTGGCCAGCATGTTGAAAACAGCGTAGGAAGCAGTGATACCAGTTAAAAGGCTATTACAGTAACTCAGCTGAGAGTTTGTGGTGAGTGGGAAAAGCGTCACAGGAGGGAGGTGGTGAGACGGCATCAGCCTAGACACATTGTAAACGCAGGCCCTACTGGGACTGCTGATGGATGGGGAGGCTCTGCTGCTCTTAGTGCCGCACCTCATCCCGCGTTCACAGTGCCTTGTGTCCGCTTCCTGAGCCTTCCCAGGAGCGGGGGTGAGGGCTGGGCCAGCTCGCCTTCTCGTGCCTCCTGTGCGGGGACTTAGGTTTCCCTTTCTCCTTCTCGTAAGTTGCTTACTGGTCTTTCCTTTGTTCATCAGCTTTCAAAATTGTGTAGTTATCTCTTGCCCAGTCTTTTTCCTTATAGGTTTATACCTTAATTTTATCAAGTCTCAAGTTGGTGAGGTTTTGAGGAGTAGAGATAAACATGTGTTTCGTCTACCCTGTTTACTGGAAATCCATATGTCTCTTATTTGAGAATGTTCATTACAAGAATGTTTAGTGTGCTTTGTTTTTTTCACTGCAACTTATAGAACTGACGTTAAAATTATTTTAATAAAAGGTGAAAAGGGTCTTTAGAGCACCGACCTTTTGTCTGCTGACCAGAGCCTTGCCTCCAAGATATCTTGTTTTTATTGGGTTTTTTTAATCATTTCTAAGATTGAAAACTAACTTAAAAATGTTTAAAGTTCACACACTCAGAATTACAACATAACTGCTAATTATCAGAAGTGTGTTAACCACATTTTGTCAACTCTTAATGATCTGAGAATGGCTTATCCTTTTCCTGGATTATTATCATGACTAAGGTCTACCGTTTTGATCCTTTCCTTGAATGTCATCCTTCTGAAGCCAGAGACATAACAGTAGCAGAAGGCAATTTTTCCAAGTTCTCTTCATTTATAAATAAAATTGTAAAGATTCAAAAATAGCAATGGTTTTGTTAAAATTCTTGTATATGTTGTAAATATCAGAATACCTTGTTGGCTAACTTAAGTATATTTTCAGTTTATTGAGAATAGGAAACATGCCCTACTAATTTACTTACCCCCCACCCAGCGCTCAACACAGTGTTCTGCATATCATACAGTATCTACTCAGTGTGTCTGTGGAATAATCTATTAAATAAAATATCTTATATGTACAGATATAATAAGCCAAAATCTTCCCTCCCCAAATTAGTGTAACGTATTCTTCCTGCTAATATCAGAAATGGGATGTCTCATCTTTATCCAGACTGGCACCAGGACTTTTATCACCCTAGGCTCATAGCTTCCCAGTCCTCATTGACCACACGAGCCCACTGAAGCTATTTCAGCCAAAATAACCAAATGCACATGCCCACCCATATGTGCACCTTGGTCTTCAGTGAGAATCTGCCTTCACAGCCCAGAGAAATCTACTTGGTTGTATTTAAGTCACTGCTATGGGCTCAAAACCATGTTAGGCTCTCTAGGAGGTAGAAAGAAAATTCAGCCCTTGGCTAGTGTCCATGAGAAGTTGGCAAAAAGATGACTACAAAGGATTACATATAGTTAAATACTAAACTATACGGTGAAGACCATTTGTGATAGGGAAGTTGAGAGTTTATTGTGGATAGGGATAAAATCTCAGAGTTTGAAAAGACCGTTTAGAAACCCATCTTCCCCAGTATAAGACTCTTGGCAGATGGTTTTCCACTTTGCACATGACCTGTGAAGGGAGGCCCGTGCTTTCTGAGGCAACCGCTCTGTGGTGGCACTGCTCTGATGGTTATACTGAGCTGAGTGTGCTTTCCTGTGATGTTCAGGCATTAGTCCTGCCCTGCCCTGTGGGCTTACTGAATGGACACGTTCCCCATTTCTTCTGTTCATCACTTAAAGAAAGCTTTCAGGTTGATTTAAAAAAAAAAAAAAAAACACACACACACACACACACACACACAGCAAAGAGGTAAAGGTCCTGAGTGCTATGTGAGCAATTTTATCCCTTTATGCCTTGGTCTCTTCCTCTTTGAAATGGGTGTGGTTTCCTAGGAGTTGTTTCCGGGATTAAACAAAATGATGTGTATAAAGCAGTGACCACAGTGCCTGGTGCACAGCCAGCAGTCAGTAAAGGTGACTGCTGCTAGGTCTGTCCCACGTCTTCTCTTGCAGGCTGGGCACAAAAGGAAGGCAGACTAGGTGGGGTTTGGACTTGGAGGGCTGTGGGGAAGATTTTTTTCCTGAGAAAGAAAAATGGGGAACCCCAAGAAAGAGCAAATCAGTGGAACCTGCTGACTGACAGGAAGGAAAAAGAGAGCAAAAGAGAGGAAGGAGGCCACAGTGACTGGTTTTAAGCCTGGGAATGGGGGCACCAATCTCAAAGCAACTTTGTGCCTCATTGAGCTAGAGGGGATGGAGGACATCTCAAGTGCTTATATTATTAATTAACTCACTTGTTTCTCCAGCTTTCACTATGTACCAGGCACTGTTGTACATACTAGAAATACAGTGGTAAACAGGACTGCCAGGATCTGTGCTCTCGTGGAATTTATGTTTTCTTGGGGAAGGAAACAGAAGAAGTAAACGAAAATACAAACGCGATAATTTAAGGTAGTGATAGTGCTGCACATGAAGGCTGATGTGAAAGAGTGACTGATTTGCAGGGGGCTGGGGGGACCTTGATTTGATAGTCAGGGACAGCCTCTTGGAGAAAGTGACACATGAGCTGAGACCTGGAGAGTGAAAAAGAGCCATTGAAGCAAGAGTCTGGGAGAGTTAAGTTCAACAGCCCTGATGCATGAATGAACTCCATACCTTCAAGGACCAGACAAAAGGCCAGTATGGCCAGGCATATGCCTGAGGAGGAGTGTGGTTTGAGATAGGGAGAGAGAAAGGATAGGGCCGCATCCTACATTGCCTTGTGGCAAAAGGAAAGGAGTTTGGCCTTTATTCTAAAAATACTGGGGACCAGTAGGCCTGTTTGATGGTAAGTGTAAGCAAAGGAGTGACAAGATCTAACTTACCATTTTAAGACGTCACTCAGGATTCCATATGAAGAGCAGACTGGAGGGGACCAAGGAGGGCAGCAGGGAGACTGTGCCAGTGGTCCAGGCAGGAGAGGACAGTAGCAGTGGAAAATGGAGAGAAGTGATGGATTCTGGATATGCTCTGGAGTTAAAGCCGACAGGACTTGCTGATGGCTGAGATGTCAGGGAAGGAAAAGACAGGAACTGAAGATGAGGTTTGTGGCCTGAGCAGCTGACAAGGCTTTTTACCAAGAAGGGGAGGACTGAGGAAGGAATGGTTTTTTGGAGTTAGGTGGGGCAGGGGCTGAGAGTTTGCCCCTCAGATTTGAGGTGCCCATTAGACTCCAGGTGAGGATGTTGAGTAAGCATTTGAATATTAAGAGTCTGGAGCTCCATGGAGAGGTTAGGACTAGAGATATCTGAGAGTCACCTACGTGCAAATTTATGGTATTTTACCTTTTGTGTATTAATAATTTACAAACATTTTCATCTATATTCCATACTTTAACCTTTACAGGTCTAGTTGGTATTGTTATTCCTGCTATACAGAGTAGGAAATTGAGGGTCAGAGATGTGAATAACTTGCCTGCTGTAGCTTAGTGCTGGCAGAGTCAGGATTCAAATCCAGATTTTTGATTCTGAGTGCATTGCCCATTCTGTTAATTCTAGTTAAGGTGGCTCTTTTCTCTTTTGATATCCCATTGTCACTCTGCCCTCAAGGTTACCATATTCCCTGGGCCTGGGATTTCCCCTTGGAATAGACACAGCCTTTTCCTGAGACAGAATTCCAATATTTCTTAATGTAATTTTGTATTACTAATATATATATATAAATTCTAGTATTTCTTTGAGGAGGAAACACAGAATTCCTTCTCTTCCCAGATAAGCAGCTTTCCATAGCATTATTCTGCCACTAACCCAGAGGAAATGCTATCCTCACCTACCACATTCCAGAGATGCCTGCCAGTCCCCCATATTAAAACATGCTCTTAACACAGAGTTGTGTTTTCATATATTCCTTTCTTCCTAAAATCAACTCATTGTAAAACACTGTCCCCACTCCCTTTCTTTAATTGGTCCTCTGGTCAGGCTTCAGTCATCTTGGTTAAAACTCCAAATCTATCAAGAATTTGAGCATATGGAAGTAAATTTTTGAGTCCTCAACTTTGACCATTCTCCTGATTCATCTGACAGGATGGGCCAGAATCTTGACTAACAGATGATAGTTAGAGCCAGAAAAGGAGGGGCACTTGAGGAAAGTGACTTGCATAGCGATGACAGTGAGCTGATTTGGAGTATTCACATGTGGCAGGCACAGCTGGCAGCATCTCTATAGAGCAACGCAACAACTCAGCCCCTAGTATGGGGCCCAGAGAGGAGCTGGATGAGGCCTGAAAGAGTTGGATGTTGGCAGGTAAAATGTGAATGAAATGGAGAGTAGTCCACAACATCAATTATGCTGTGGTTGTCATGAAATGAGCTGATAAAAATTTCATAGTGTTGTGAGTGTTTAGGTTATATGTGTCACACCATGATTCCTGCAGTGATTTCTTTGTTTTGGTTTAGGGCACACCAGAGTAAGAGCAGTAGGTAGATGAACTTAGTTTTTACTCTTGAAATGTAGAATTGTTTGGAAGTACTTTTTTTTTTTTTTTTTGGTAGCATTACTTACAAGCTGACACTTGTGTGTTTCCTATAAGAAAATGTAAAGACTGTCTTGATGTAGGTTATCTTTATGCCCATCTCTTTTTTTCCTACTCCATTTAGAGCATTAAATTCGTTATTCTTGGTGTTCGGAAAATAAGACCACCTTCAGGTGGCCCTGAGGGTGGTCTTATTTTTGTCTTTTGTTAAAAGTTTATTTTGACAAAGCTGTTGTTAGGGATTCTTTTTGCATATACATAATGTGTAGATGGCATTTCTGTACCTAATGCCTCTTAAAATATCCTAGCAATTAAAGGAGACTTGAAAATTTAGTTTCATGGAACAGGAGTGTCTATCCTGCTCAAGTCTGATCACTTCAAAGGTGGTAGGATAATTAGTAGCTAAATGAAACCCAGATGCCAAGAGGAAGCTGTTTAGCTCTTTGTTATAAAAGCTCAGGAAGGGGATCGAAGAGGATGGAGTAAGTGGGTGATCTGGACCAGGAGAGTCGGTACTACACAGTTGGGAGTCAACATTAGTGCTGTGTGATAAGGAAAGCTTGACTGTAATTGATCCAACAGAGAAGGACCACTGAAGAAGTGAAAGTGTTTGATCAATAGCTATTAAAAATGTGACAAATCCAGTAAGCAGCATCACTCTCTGTGACCTCAAGAATGGAGGAGGACCAGGCAGAGAGCCATGTGTGGAGGAAGGAGAAAGTAGTTCATGAGGAAGACAGTGTCATAATTAACATGAAGTCTACTCCAGCCTGAGAAGCAGACAGGATTCACTCACTTTTTAGATAAGGGAATTCCAATACAGTCTTCTAATGAGAAATTCAAAGAATCTTAATGAAGTACATTCGTCCTTTAAGTCTTTGTGAGGTCCATTATGCATCTCATCAGTAAAAGCACAGTGAATCAGCTTGTCCCCAAGGGATCTGGCCTTTGGTCAAGAATCTCTAGAACGGTTCATCCTTTAGTAATATGCAAGATACTGGAAAAGGTGAGATGACTTAGTAATAACCTGTACACCAGAGTTGGGCATTTGTTGTGTGTTTGTTTACAAAGGAAAGAAAGTTTTATTTAGCTTTGTTTTACATTCAGTTGAGGGGGGAAATATTAAACCTCAAAATCTTGATCTCCTTTCCAAGTGTTCTGTCTAGACTTTCAGGTACTTTAGAGTGAAGCCATGACTTACATAGTAGATACATAATGATGCCCCACAGGGGAAGATAGAGCAGAACATGGGTCTGGAATGTTCTTCCTGTTTTCTCTTCATAGTCTTTCTTGATCAGCTTTATACCTAGAGTTAAAGATAGGAAGAGACATTCACATAGAAGGCTGATGGAAGTCAAGTTTGGGACTAGACTTTTTATTAAAATCAAAAAACTTATGTAAGCCTCTTGAGCTTTGGCGTAAGTTCTGTCTGAAGGGAACTCATCAAAGGCAAGCATTTTTTTTCTTGAGCCTTGCTTTCACATGATAGTGCACTTATTAGAAGGGTGAGCAGATTTCCTGCTCGGTTAGGTTTTTTTGTTTGTTTTATTTTTTAATCCTTTAATAAAAATTATCTGTCAGCCTAAGGAATTCCCAAGTTAAATTTCATTTCATTGCTTAGGAAACCAAATTATTATATTTCCAGATTTCCTCTTACTTTTGCTGTCATTCACAATGAGGAAGGAAAAAGTGGACTCCTTTGATGTAGGGGGGAAAAGGCAATATATCACTTCTCTGAAAGGACATTTCTCAGTCTCTCATGTGAAAAAGGATTAGCACCTCCAACAAAGGTCCTGTAGATCACAGAATCGGCAGCAATACCAAACAGTATTCCTAAGGAGAGGAAAAACTGTATTTGAGCAAGAGTGTTTGTCCTGGCAAACAGAAGCTTTTTAATAACTGCAAATCTGAGATAATGACACACACTCCTCAGTATCACCCCTAAGCCCTCAGACAGCTAGTATAAACGGAGTGAAGTCAGCCTTTGTTTTAAAATAGAAGTATAATCTTATCAAAATGCAGGATTTGGTTTTTTTTTTTCACGGAATGATTCATTGTGTCTACCTTTGGTTCATAAGGGTTACACACTTATGGATAACATTATGTGGAAGATTCATCTTTAATCCTCTCTTGTTCAACAAAAATTCCAATATAAGGTTACTTTCTTCCATTTTGTACTAATAAAAGTTATTCAACCACCTGCTGAATTAGTTTATTAAGATTTTAACTGAATATTAACGAGAAGAAAAGAAAGCCTACCCTGACTTTTCAACACATTAAAGACTCTGTATACAGTAGGCGTGAAGAGGCTGTAGGAAACGAGAAAACGTTCATTTGTGTGTGGCAGAAAAACCAAGGGGAAAGTTTGTTTGTTAAACAAGACTAGGCAGAAACTTTGCTTTTTCCAGAACTTTGCTTGTTATTTCCTTTTTCTCCATTCTGTTTTCTGAAACTGAGAAAATGAAAGACTCTGATTTAAAGTAATAATAATTACACCTTGTACTTATGTGGCACTTCAGACCGTCCAAAACCCTCTCTGCTAGTCTGAAGCTTCAAAGTCTGGATGTCTTTGGCTCCCTACTTTGCTTGATCCTGCTTGAATGAAAGATTCCAAATGGGAGGGGAGAAGGGGGACGATGGAGCTAACAGTGTGAGCCCCAAGATGGGGTATATGATGCCAGACAGTCCTTCAGAGTTTGGTTCCAAAAAGAAATTCTGGCGACTCTTACTTTAATGTTGGAAATCAAGATTGTTTTGTCTGCACAGATACCTTAAGAAGATTTTATTAAGTTGACTTTTTTAAGAACAAATTTTGGTCTTCAGTAGCTAGCCAGTAACCCTCTGACCTTTTAGTAAATATCCAAGTAAAGCTTTGAAATTAGGGTGTTTAGTGTTTTATGGCCCAGAATAAAAATCTCCAGTTCTGTTTCCAAATAGTGTAGCCTCAACACATTTTATTAAGCTCTTGACACATTCAGCCGTGTGTATTTTGTAAAGTTCCTATGGTTATTGTTTTACAATAGCTGCTTCCAGAAGCATTGTAAGGGTTTCAATTAATCAGCCCTTTGTGTGCTTCAGACTATGCAAATTTATCACATCAAACCATTCAACTGCTCATGGGAAAGCCGTGTAAAAACTGTATTGTCTTCTAGCACCTCCTCTCATTTAGAGTGATGTTTTAATAAGAAAGCTAATCAAGTTTTCTTATGCATTATTTATCTGTTAACATGTAAGGAAGCGCCGAATTAAAATTATGTCAGCCGGGATATGGCAAGTGATGTGATAGATCTGGAAGTGATTCAACAACAGAACAAAGCTAATATGATTCAACAGTTTTTGTCTCCTCCCCTCCCCCTTGGAATTACTTAAGGTGGTGGGGTGAAGAATAAAAGAAGGTTAATTCAATAAGTGGAAAGGGGGAAAGGAAGAAAGGAGTAGCTACCTGTGTTAGCCTTCGGGTTTTGATTTAGAGATTTAAATTTCTGCATATGTAAAAGCTTATCAAGATGAGTTTGTTCAAAGTAGAAATACCTCTTATTTAACACGAACAATCGAAAGCATTCCTGCTGCTTCTTCAGCCCAATTTACCACCATAATCATCAGCAGTAAGCTATTTTGCGTTCGAAATCCGCAGCCCAGGTACTGTGAAGTTCTGAAGTTATTAGGAGACACCATCCTGATGGTGTGAGATGATCTGAACTGCCCAGCAGAGTGAGCTGCTTTCGGCCTCTTCAGCCACAGTTAATACAACTGCGCCTGCTCTTTCCTTTCATTAAGTTGGTTTGCTTTGCATTGCTAGTTTGCTCCTGCTGAGAGTAATTAGGTTTCTTATATAATAGTAATTCCTTGTATTTATATGCCACCGTTCTCTGAGGACCTTAAAGTACCTCTCAGACATTAGCTCATCTGTTCTTCGAACACAGTTGCCTCACGAGATAGGCGCTAATTATTCCCATTCCAAAGGCCAACCAACTAAGGCTCACTAGAAAGTCGTACTTTACCTCAAGGTAACACAATATTAGTTGCGATGCACAGAGCCAAATTAAGGTCACCTGATACGTCACCCCACACAGGTCTGAGAGTCCAAGGGAATGAAGCCCTTTACAGATGATGTCCCTCCAGTCCCCATTTATAAACCTCATTGAGATCGGGCTTTGCAGTGCTCACTCCTTCACTAAACACCAACCCTATTCTTGAACTGTGACTGATAGAGAAGCATTACAGCATCATTTCACCTTCATTTAATGCACAGAGTGTTAAACTGTGCAGAATAAATAGCCTCGTCTAACCAGTACCTACAGAAAGTAAAGATAGGCAATTTTGACTCTGGTTAGTGTTATTTCAACAGAACATACTGCCTGATTGGCTCTGCATCACTTAGAGCATGAGAATGTGGTAAGCTGAACTATATATAAGTGATTTCATTCTCAATATTCAGTTAGGTTAATCTGCATGGGACACCTCTCGAGTGGAATTGAGTCCCTGAACCACAGCACTTGTCACACAGTGGATTAATTGAGGTCATTGAGGGAAATTATTCTGTTTTCTCACTCACAAAAGGAAGAGTAATAATATGTATCAACCTCAGAGTGGTAAACTTAATCTCTGAGTGGTTATACATAGAAGGTACACTTGCTAAATAAAAATTTTAAGAATTAAAAAGTGAGGCGGAATATGATCTTAAAAGGAGACCTGGCTATCAACAAAATAGAAAACCCTTTGCTAGTTGGGTCTCAACACATTATAAGTCACACTAAAAATAGCTCTCGAATTAAAGATGTTGTTACCATTGTCTTTGGCCAGTTGTTACGTGCCTTCCTGTCTTGATACGGTAATGTAATGCTTTAGTTTTTCCTTACGTTTTTTCTCACGTTTTTATGTTTTTTTGTCCCCCGCCATTTGGATTGAGATAGATCCATTACTAAAACTAGTCCAAAAAAAAAAAAAATCCACAAGTGACTTTTGAACAACTTGCTATTTATAATTAGAAATACTTTCTAAGAATGATTCATCAGATTAACTGGGCTTTTGCTGGGTAAACCTATTCTTAAAATGATTTATATGTTGTTCTACAAGGCCACAGAAATAGAAATAGCAAATTGGTAAAAGAGCCTCCAGTATCTGGGCCGTGACACAGAGAACTGTGGCAGCAGGTCCCCCAGATTTGCCTTTCCTGTGTGGCTTGATGGTCAGACTTGTGGCTTCTTTAGACTCCCTGTGTTCTTAACCTTTACAACATGAAATTAAGATTGATGGCGATGAAATAGTATTTTTTTGACTGGGTATTTGTTGCACCTTTCTGGTCTGACTTTCTGTGTTCTAGTTTCCCCTTATTGTCTGCTTTCATTTGTTTAAAGTTCTGTAGGGTAATCTGTGGTCTAATTCCCATTTGGCCTATATGAGTGCATTAAATGTTCCTGGGCCTGTTAAAATGGTGTATTTGCATTTCCCTGCCAGGAGGTTGTGCTATAAACAATGGGGTTGAGACATCAGCATGAGCCGGGGGATGAAATTTTATTTTAAAATCTGAAATGCTGTGTAAGCATTTAAGGTACGAATCAGTAATTGTTTCACAACAGCTCCCATTAGATATGGTTTATTTGTAGTCCATCCTCTTTTCAAGGATCCAGGGGAGTGTTAACACACTAAAGAGACTGCATATCATTTACATTTTTAAACCAGCATTAAAGGAAAATGACGATAACTTTTAAGAGTTCTAAATATTGGAAGAGGTTTTTATGCTTTTGTCCCTGGAGAAAACACGGTTTTAATTTTTCACTTGAAAATAAGAAAAAAAAATCCTTCCTACTTTGATTAAGGATTTGAATAATTCTGAAACAGAAATACGTTTTAAAAAAAAAAAGTCTGGTTCTAAGATTGAGAGCTCTCTTCTCCCCCTTAATGAATTCAGTAAAATACAAACTCTAAAAAAATCATCTGTCTAATTTGAGATTCGAGATCATGAAATTCTGTCTAAATATTTTGTTTTAACTTCTAAGCTCATTATGGTTTCTTTGTGTTAACTTGTATTAAAATCTGTCAGCTATGACTGGTCTCATAAGCACAGTCAGCGGACCAGAATAAGTTAATTATTTACTTGTGTCACTAGTGCTCTTCATCTAATGAAATGCACAGCTGTGTTAGATCTGCAGTTGGATGTGTAGCTTCCATTGTTCCGCAAGTCAGCAGAGGGTAGAAGCCGCAATGATGGAGAGCCCTCAGTTCTTTCTGCTGTTCTGGCTTTCTGTGTCGATTTCATGGATCTTTTATCATTCACTTTCACACAAAACAAACAACACAGGCCTGTCTGCTATGGGAACCATCTTGGCATATAAAAGGGTTTTCAGAGCCTAAAGCAATTTTAAGTTAGCTAAGATTTAATTTTTGGCTTACAGGTGCCCTTGATTCAGATGTGGCTAAAGCAGTTCCTATAACGGAACGAAAAAATCTGAAAGCTCTTTATATAAACAATATATTTTTAAATTGCAGTGTCAGAAAAGGGCTGATAAGAAAGTAACTTGCCAAGAAAGGAAGCTCTTTACCAAATATTAATCAGATTTCAAGCAGAGTTATTAGAGATTCAGATTCCAGGGGAGGGAATATTGCTTTCATTTTAATAACAAAATAAAGTTGAGTTAAACTCGTCAGCTATAACTGAGAACGCAAAATGCAAATCATCTCTCCTTACCCTCCCCCAGCTTAAGTGTGTCGTGCTTCCATGGTGTGTTTCTGTACCTCCTGCACCTCACTCCCACCTTCTCTTGTTGGGAGTGAACAGGCAGCTTCCTTTTGAGCAGACGCCGGCTTCCCCCTGTGAACTGCCACTGAAGGGGTGCCGAGGCTTTTCTCTGGTTTTGTTTTTAAGGGATGTAGCTGAACCCTCCATCTCCTCACCAGCCAAAGTGGCATTCTCACCCAAGCACGTCCCAGGACCGGCCTCTTTAAGGAATTGCCAGTTTTAACATTTTGTTCACTGCTAAACAATGTTGTTGTCGGTGCACCTAGATTTACAATTTGATCTCTTTCAGAGTAGATTTCCCAGTAGCCCTAGTGTTTTGTCAGATAATTTCAGTGTGGACAAGATGGATTTTTGGAGGGAAGAAAGGAGAGGCACACAGTCTGCTTGATTTAAATTCTAACACATTGTTGCTGAGTTTGAAATAAAGTGAACTGAATGTTTCTGTGCTTGATGTAAAAGAGCATATGTTCTTTATAATAAACAGTATAATTTCAACCAAAAAGCCAATTGAAGTACGTTCATGCTCTAGAATTCAACTCCATAAATCTAATTACCATATTGTTGGCAGCCACTAGAAATCCGAATATTGATAATGGATGTTAAATGGGCACATGGCACTCTTTTTCTTTAGACTTCAGCTCTTGGTGATTATACCACATTACAAAAATTTTATTTTAAAATAATTTGAGTAATTATGTAGAAATCAAACTGAGGAAGGAAACATTTCTTTGAGAGTAGTTTCTTTTCAATAGGTACAGATGGTTGATAATTTTGTATACAAGAGAAAAGGAATTTTATCTTACTAAATATAAAAGCATTTTTTCTTGGTCCAATGCCATACACTAGTTTTCTAATTCTGAATTATGTAGATTGTGGTTAGCAATTTAAATTATACTCCTATATCCCTCCTACCAAGAAAAAGAAATCAGGAATTAAAAACTATTTAAGAAACAAAATTCCCTACAGGTTAGAATAATATTTAGGGAGTGATAAAGTACAGCTAATTTAGGAGACTGTCGGTAGATTGCAAAAAGTTGGTGAGTTTTTGTTTTATTTTCATTCTTAGAATTCCATTCCTAATTCTAGCTTTTTTGTCCGAGAATAATTTGGTGTTTAATTTTCGTGTTCAATTTTATAACTTCAATCAGAGGTCACTTTTCTAATGTGCTGTAAGCTATAGGAATTAAAATTCCTTCAGGCAGTTTAGCCTCGGCCAGGAAAGCCCTGGCAGAAACCAGCCAACCAGCCAGGGCTCGGCAGCCAGTAAGTAGGCCTGTTAGCACACTAGCCACACACGAGTAGTCCTTGTCACAGTTTTAAAACCGCAGTTCAGACACACCCCTCGCTCAATCAGTTCTATGTTTGGTAGTCAGAGAACTTGCATTCCTGTGATTTGGGTACAGTTTGTAGCCAGTCATGAACTGGCTGGGGAGGAGTGAAATTGCTGCTGACTTGCAGTTTCAGGGAACTTGACAGGGCCGGGCCCAGTGAAGTGGCTGCTCTTCCATCTCCGCAGCATGAGAGGTGGGGCAAAGCAGCCTGACAGCACCATTGGGTGTCATGCCAGCAGGCTGGTCTACAGGCTTTCTGCAGGGACAGTCGTTTGGCAACTGTTTGTCTAGAAGGATTGTTGGAAATTGCTTTTGTTGCTCTTGATTGAGTCCATGGTAAAGGTTTGAGAGCAATGGAAATAGAGATGGCAGCGGGGAGATCCCAATTAAGTACGGTAATGATAATTCTTCCTTTCTGCCGACTTGCTTTACATAGCATGAATTCTTCTCTCTACCAGGTGTTTGTGGCTTGATCGTCCCTCAAGAAGACATGCCATTTTGTGATTCTGGCATTTGTCCGGACATCATAATGAATCCACATGGCTTCCCATCTCGAATGACGGTCAGTACGTTTTTCAGAGGCGCTGCTTTTAAGGAAGAAGGCAGGCAGTTGGTTTGTAGTGAGCGGAGGAGATGGGACCCTGAAACTGATTTTTAGAAAGGGCTCCTTGACCTCTTGCCAAATAAATAGGTTCCTAGACCCTGACAGTGGTGGACTGATATCCTCTGCAGAGGGAGTGGGGAGAGATCTGCCCTTCCCTTCAGGAGCAGTCTTCTGAACAGTGAACTCACCCCCTCAGCAGAAGAACCCCTTACATCAAACCTAATGCATCTCCCTTTCTGTGGTTACTGTTTTGTCATCCTGGCTCCACCACCTACCATTTATGGGACTTGAAAGTTGCTTAACCCTTCCGTACTTCAGTTTCCTCATATCTAAAGTGAAGGAGATGATGGTACCTATCCCACAGGGGTTTTGGAGGCATAAACTTAGATCACATGTCAAGCTTTTCTGACAGTCTGTTGCACAGTAAGAGAGGGATAAACATTTGCTATTATTAATTTATAACTCATTAATAGTTGTAGTCTTATAATCTTTGGGGGAAATAGGCCACAGCTAAATAAACAAACAGAATTCCTATACTACATTCCTGGGGCTCACTTAATTTGTTCACATCCCACAGGTGGGGAAGTTAATTGAACTGTTGGCAGGCAAGGCCGGCGTGTTAGACGGCAGGTTCCACTATGGCACTGCATTTGGAGGCAGTAAAGTGAAGGATGTGTGTGAAGACCTTGTTCGCCACGGTTATAACTACTTGGGGAAAGACTATGTCACATCTGGCATCACAGGGTGAGTGAGTGTTTAGACATTTTAAAGAAAAAGTATGATTTTATTAAAGTAAAAGTATGATAAGATAAAAGAGCCTTTAAGATACATAGTTTTTCTCTTTTAAGTAATCTGATACAAGAAAATCCAGATTTATGATGGAGGTGCTAGCTAATGCTATGGTGACAATCATTTTGCAGTATGTAAGTGTATCACATCAACACATTGTACACCTTACACAATGTTATATGTCAATTATATCTCAATAAAACTAGGGGAGGAAGAGAAAAGAAAGTCCAAATTTAGAAAACTGATAAATTGTTTTGTTGGTGAGGTGATCATTTAAAAAGAAGAAAAGATCTAATTTACCAAAACAGGATTTCAATGTAACTTTTAAAGAACACAGAAGTTGTGTGTAATGCAAAATCTCTTAACCATTGGCTTTTCTCTGCATTTCTATGATTAATGTCAGATACTTAGTGCTCTGACAGATAGCCTGAGGCCTCATATTTGCACATTCATTCACTAATGATGTGTTAAACACCTAACATGTGCTAGGTACTAGGTATATAGCACTGAACAAAATAGATGTGATCCCTGACCTGTGGAGCTGACCACTGAGATTTGTTACTAGACATTAAAAAATAAGACAAAAGGTAGCTTCTCAGCAGGGCCTACCCTGACTACTTACTTTAAAACTACAGCTCAGTATTGCCCATTTCCTGCTTTATTTTTCTATGTAGCATTCGTCATTATCAAGTATACTATGTAATAATACTATATGGTATCATTACCTGTCTCCCTGACAAGAACCAGGACATAGCCTCCATGAGAGCAGGGCTCGTCTGTTTTGTTTACTGTTTTATTTCCAGTGTCTGGCACAAGGTCTGACATACAGCAGGCACTCCATAATATTTGGTGAATAAGGGAATGAAAACATATAAATAAAAATATAAATAGCTCTCACCGAAATGAAGACAAGGAATAGGTTAGAAGATCCCTGTGAGGAGGCGAATATTTCAGTGAGGATATGAAGGATGGGAAGAGACCTTTTGAAGAGTGTTTCCTGCAGAGGAAACACATGTTGAACAAACACACACCTTATAAGGGACAGAGCTTGGTAAGTTCAGGGAACCAGCAGAGCCCAAACTGGCTGCTGTGCAGGGAAGAGGCAGTGGCTGCAGCCTGAGGGGAGGCTGGAGAGCGGGTCACACAGGCAGAGTGTGGGTCTTCCTGGTACCCTGGGAGAAACAGATGTCCCTGAAATTATCGAGAATGACAGGGTTTTGAAACTTGACTCATACATGGGTTTAAAGAATCAAATCAGTTGCTTAAATTAAGACACCTGTATTTTATGCCAGATAAAACTCTCGGACATAGTGTTTATACTGTTTTCTGAGGTTTTAAACTGCTTGAACGTAAGGGAATCTCAGCACGGGGAAGCGCGTGTGAGAACACAGAGTTGATTTTAGTGCTGCAAATTGAGTATCCAGATGTGATTTAAATGGTCAAAGTCTAATCTGTTAAAAGTACTGATTGCTTTCTGAAATGACCTATCCAGACTGTAATGATACAGATGGATGTCTTTAGGTATATCACAGTTGAGAAGTTACAGAAAATCGCATTACAGGAAAAAAGTGATACTCCATTTCAGAAATGACTCAGTGAAGTAGCTAAGGTCTTTTTCAAAGAACACAGTTGTCATTGCTAAACTGATCATGTTAGTCTTTGCTTCTCATCCAGAAAGAATGCAGAAGTTGACCAGAATGTGTGCAAAACCAAAAAATCAATTTGGTGGGCCTTCTAAACATAATTTTACTGGAAGATTTGGTTGAGTTATGTTTTGCTTCTATAGACAGCTGTAGGCTATGTCTCCACCACCCTCGCCTAGGCCCCCAGACAAGTGTTTTCATTTCTTTGCCATTTATCTCGGTGGCAAGGTTTAAGAGACACTAGTTTAGCTTGTTAGTTGAAAGTTCCACGAAGGGCTCACAAATGTCACCTGCCAACTTTCATCCCTTGTCACGTTTTTGAGCATAGCTAGGAGGAAAAATGGCATATGCATATGGCTTTAATCACTTGATGGAGGGGCATTAGGTGACAGAGTTCTAGAAATTCTGCCACGAGCAGCCATACAATACAGGAATAGAATCATATATTATTAAAGCTGATCTGACTCCCTTGTTGTACAACTAAGAAAACCGAGATAAAGAGATCATGCAGTTACCTCATGACAGAGCTGTGGGACAAGAAAGGGTCTCCTGACACCCTGTCCTTTGTGCCTTCCACTCTGTCTTCCAAGAATCTGGTTGTACTTCAGGCATCGGAAGGGTTTGATAGCTGCACAAGCCTTTGCTAATGGTACTTAAAGTGCTTAAAGTGTGATAAGGGGTGTACCAAGCAAGCAGGTCAGATGTTTTGATGTCCTTTCTGCCGTGTCTGTTGCTTCCTTTGCTCTTTCCACTATGGGATCTGCTGTGGCCCAAATTTACTTGGCTCAAGACTGGCCAGCGTGGCAGGAGGAGCACTAGATTTGCATCACTGTACCACTCACCAGCTCTTATTTAACCCTCTGTGCCTATTTCTTTTCTTAAAAATAGGGAAAACAGTCCCTCCCTCCCTGGATTGTTGTATGGATTAAGTCCTGGGTCAGTGGCACATGGTGGATGCTGCCTTTCTTCTGAGGAAGGAAATTCTGGGGCAGTTAAAAAAATTTTAAAGGCATCAATCTTCTGGCTACTCTTGCTCTAAACCGAAGAAAAAAGCTTTCCACTCTCAGAGCACTTAAATATTTACTTCCTTTTTAAACTCTTACTACAGTTTTTCTAAAGGTTCACTGAGTCAGCTGTGTAACAGACATTTACCGAGTACAGCTGTGTGCCAGGCAGGGTCATTAGCGCAGGGGCCACAGCGACAAGGAGACAAAGTGCTTATCCTGCAGAGATTACTTCTTGTGGCGAAGACAGGTGATAATCAGAGAAATAACAAGTGCATACTTTAATAACAAATGGTGACAAGTGCTGTAAAGAAAATAAGAAAAAAAGAATTGAGACAGTGTGTTGCTACTGGGATGCTGGGGTGGGAGGAAAACTTCTTCACAACCTGTTTAAATTTTTCTATCTTTCTTTTTTTTTTACTTTTTTTTTTAACTGAATGAAAGAGTCTTTACATTCTGTAGTGCTTTACAATTTTTGGAAGTTTCACACACACGATTTCATATACTCCCATAATAACCCTTTTTTTCCCTACCCTTATCTTACCCCTCCTCCCTTTCCTCTCCCCACTAGTAACCACTAGTTTGTTCTCTGTATCAGTGAGTCTGCTTCTTTTTTGTTTTACTCACTAGTTTGTTGTATTTTGTAGATTCCACATATAAGTGATATCATACAGTATTTGTCTTTCTGTGTCTGACTTATTTCACCTAACGTAATACCCTCCAAATCCATCCATGTTGCTGCAGATGGCAAGATCTCATTCTTTTTTATGACTGAGTAGTATTCCATTGTGTATTTATATATATCACATCTTTTTTATCCATTCATTTGATGGACACTTTAGTTGCTTCCATACCTTGGCAATTGTAAATAACTAAAAAATTTTGTATGGAAACAGGAGACTCCAAATAGCCAAAACAGTCTTGAGAAAGAAGAATCATGCTCCCTGACTTGAGACTATACTACAAAGCTACAGTAATCAAAACACTGTGGTACTGGCACGTAAACAGCCACATAGATCAATGGAACAGAATTGAGAGCCCAGGAATAAACTCACACACTTGTGGTCAGTTAATCTATGACAAAGGAGGCAAGAATATACAATGGAGAAAAGATAGTCTCTTCAATAAGTGGTGCTGGGAAAACTGGACAGCTACATGTAAAAGAATGAAATTAGAACATTCTCTAACACCATATCCAAAAGTAAACTAAAAATGAATTAAAGACTTAAAGGTAAGACCGGATACCATAAAACTTCTAGAGGAAAACATAGTCAGAGCACTCTGACATAAATCACAGCAATATTTTGGGGGGATCTGTCTCTAAAAGCAAAAGAAACAAAAGCAAAAATAAACAATAGGGACCTAATTAAACTGAAAAGCTTTTGCATAGTAAAGGAAACCATTGACAAATTGAAAAGACGACTACTGACCAAATGATATGACTGATAAGATGTTAGTATCCAAAATAGGTAAACAACTCAACATCAAAAAACCAGATAACCTGATTGAAAAATGGGCAGGAGAACTGAACAGACATTTCTCTAAAAAGGAAATGCAGATGGCCAACAGGCCCATGAAAAGATGCTGAACATCACTAATCATCAGGAAAATGCAAATCAAAGTGAGAGTGAGATATCACTTCACACCTATCAGAATGACTATCATCAAAAAGAATACAAATAACAAAGCTGGCAAGGATGTGGAGAAAAGGGAACCCTTGTACACTGTTGATGGGAATGTAAGTTAGTGCAGCTGCTGTGGAAAACAGTATGGAGGTTTCTCAAAACACTAAAAACAGAACTACCATATGACTCAGCAAGTCTCCTCCTGGGCATATATTCAAAAAAACCAGAAACACTAATTTGGAAAGATACGTGCACCTTGCATCAATGGTACTTTTTTATATTTTCATTTCTAACGTTTTTGTTCACTGTAGACTGAAAATCTTCTTTCCCATTCATTTAGTGATAATCCTGTTCATACACAAATCACGGCCTGCCAGTGATGAGTCCTAGAAAAAGCTGTCTCTTGTTAGCCCAAACTTAGTTTCTTAACCTAAAACTCTGACCTGTCTTTCAGGGAGCCCTTAGAAGCATACATCTATTTTGGCCCCGTGTACTATCAGAAACTGAAACACATGGTGCTAGATAAGATGCACGCCCGGGCCCGGGGACCACGAGCTGTCCTTACCAGGTAAGAGAAAAGCATTTATAATGTGGTCAAGTCGATCTTTCATCTCTTGGGTATAGCAATAGGCAGGAGTCAAAATTTGGGATGTTAGGCATCAACAAAAATGACATATATCTGATTAACATGAAAAAAATAGCAACCAATTAAAATCAATTCATAGACACAAGAGCAAGCCCATCATAGGTCTTGCCAGTAGTCTCCTGACAGTCCTTTACTGTGTACCAGTTTACAAATATGGTCCCATTCAAAAAGGTTCATTTATAGGAATGTAGATACACTTTACACGCACACATATTGATACACCTGCATGCTCCCATGTGTATACAGAAGACACATACGTAATGTTATTCAGTAGCCCAAGCCACAACTATCATTTTTAAAAACTGTTACTGGAGCATAAGGCGCGTGTATTTGCATGCTTATTTGAATAAGCTCTGGGAGGTTTGGGTTCACATGTGCCCCATTGGCCAGTGTTTCTTCAGTTTCAAGCATAGTGTCTGTGTGTTGGTGAATGGATATAATTGTTGGGAAAGGGAATTATAAATACTAAGTTTCACATGTTCTTAGTACTACATTTTATAGTTGGAGAAGCATAGTCTAGGACAGTGGTTCTCAACTGGGGCGATTTTTTAATGTCTAAAGACATTTTGAGATGTCACAACTTGGGGGGTGGGGAGGAAGCTACTGCATCTAGTGGGTGGCGGCCAGGGATGCTGCTAAACATCCTGCAATGCACAGGACAGCCCTCACCACAGAGGGTTACCCAGCTCAATATGGCAGCAATGCCGAGGCTGCCAGAGAGTTTGGCCCAATGGAGCCAGGTAGACAGAGATGTGAACTCATCTCCATCATGTAGCACTTCCAGGTGCCTTGGAGAGATGGCTTAGCTTCTCTTAGCTTCGGTTTTTCTCATATATGAAGAGAAGAGAATAATACCCACTTTTCAGCGGGCTAGTGAATGTCAGATGTTTGAACATAGAATGTACACAGTGTTGATCCATGGGAGAGGCTCAGCATACATGCAGTTCCCTGCCCACTTTCCCTGGCACTGCCTGGGTGTTGCAGTTCAGGGGCAGGGGGCAGAGGATGAAGCAGCTAGTGTTTGGGTTTTTTTAAAACCAGGGGAGAGGTATAGATGACTTAATTCCTTGACCATGTGAAACTGAGCAAATGCACATGCCTGTTGAAAAGACAGGCATACGTGTGCTTAAAATTGCAGAAGAGGGAAGAGAAGCTGAGATTCTTAAGGCAGTAATGACCTCAGTAATGAGACCCTACCTGCGTTAGGAGCATCTTTCCCTGAGTGCCATCCCCTTTAGAACTTCCATTTCAATTACAACATCCAAAATTATTTCAGAGTAACATTTCAAAATATGTTTCCTATTTTTCTTGCTTTGTTGTATAAAAAAGTTACTACTTTAGAATTCGTTTCGTGTATTCCATATGAATCTGCCTGGAGTGTATTTGTCTGTAGTCATGGATCTCAGTTGGTTAAAATCCAAGTTTGGGGTTCTGCCCACATGTGATCTGACCACCTTTACTTGTCTGGTGACCACAGGTGTAGGGATCCCCCTACTCCCACCCCAGATAAAAACATGTAGATGTTGTACTCAGTTATGAAGTGTCCACTACAGTGTGTTTATTTTGTAAGTTTTTCATATGTCAATTTTCTTTCAGCAGATAATCTACAACTTAAGTTGATTTCCCACTGTAACTTTCCACAACAACAAATATCAAAAGATGCTGTGGAATAAAGCAAGCAATAGGTTTATGGCCCACTCCTCCCTCTCAGACTCCCTGTAAGAACTGTCACTCCAAAATCAGCCAACCAAGGAGCTCCCTTTTTTTTCTTTTTTTCTTTTCTTTTTTCTTTTCTTTTCTTTTCTTTTCTTTTCTTTTCTTTTCTTTTCTTTTTTCTCTTCTCTTCTCTTCTCTTCTCTTCTCTTCTCTTCTCTTCCTTTCATCAGAACCTAGATGGGGTTGCCTGAGTTGTTTCAGAATCCCTTAATTGTACCTACATCTCTGGATCTTGGATTCTTACCCTTTTAAGATATTGTCAAGCCCAGCAGATACATAAACCACAGAGTGTCCATTCAGGGGGACTAATAGCTTCTCGGTTGTCATACAAGGAAGGAAGGACCTGAATGGGACAGACACAACTTTCCCAGCCTCTGGGGAGCCTCCCACCTGCCTTAGTTACACTGTTCTTCCAGATGATTCCTGATCTATTCTAAATTTTATAAAAGTCTGCTTCTTTCCCTATTTAATTTACTTCTTAATAATAAAGTTCCTTCCTGGAGCCCTGGCAGTAACTGCTGGGGGACCTGGGTTTCTTCCATAGTCCATTCTGCTTGGTTTTTCTGCTTTTAAATAATAGAGAACTCAGACATCTTTGAAAACACTCAAAAGACGTTCTACCCTGATTTGAGGACTGTACTATCCTGATAATAATGATAGAGATGGTGATAGTAATGCTAGCACTGCTGTTTTATATGATTATATATTCATTTATTATTGCATCATATAATATTATGTAATTACTACTTCCAACTAATATAGCAACTCCTAGTGTTACATCTCTTCTCATTTAAGGCTCTTTGGGATGGGTATTCTTACATGTCTTTTACAATGAGGCTGAGAGGCTGAGCAGCATGCTTTTGGTCACTGTCTAAAAGCACTTTGAATCCACTTGAGCCCTGCTCTAAAGCCCTGTGCTCTTATCCAGCACGTGATGTTGCTTTTTTTGGTTTAATATAGTAATGACACATTTGTCTAACTTGTTGTTTCAAAGGCAACCCACTGAAGGTCGATCTCGTGATGGTGGTTTGCGTCTTGGAGAAATGGAACGTGACTGTTTAATCGGTTATGGAGCCAGTATGCTTTTGCTAGAGAGACTAATGATTTCAAGTGATGCCTTTGAGGTTGATGTCTGTGGGCAGTGCGGACTTCTGGGGTACTCTGGCTGGTAAGTGGATACCACATGTCTCTCGTACCACATCCTTTGCCTCTTAAATCACTGTCCGGGGATTGACCCTGGATCACACCACATACTCGCCAGTCTTCGCCATCCAGGCATTCCTGGAATTCGGAATTTTATATGTACATGCTTAGTTTGTCTACCTAATGTTCTGCTTTCTACGACTGCTAGAGTTTAAACTCCCAGGGAATACAGGTTTTATCTTCTTTTTAAAGAAGCATCTCAAGTACCTTTTATAACACAATTTACCTATAAAGATACTAGCAGATTCATTGTTAGATGTCAGAATTACAGCATATTTTAACTAGAAACTTTTTATGAAGATTGTGTTGAATGCTCGCTTTTAAACTCGGACCCAAAAAGCCAGGTATGTTGCCCTAGATCTTATAGTAAATTGGTGACAGAGCCAGGACCTTGTCTGTACTCTCTCTGCTTTACACTTGGACTGTGAATTCCACGAAGACAGAGTCATTGTCTGTCTCAGTCATTCACTCAACAAACAGTAAGAATCTGCTAAGTGCCAGACACTGTTCTAGGCCCCAGAAATACAGGGGTGAATAAGACAGATGAATGGCTGCTTACAGGGAGCTTATCTTCTAGTTCATTCTAATTACATTCTGTCTTGTTTACCCCTGCTTTTCCAGCCTGGGACTTGGTAGATGCTAAATAAAATATAATTGCTAAATGATACTGACCCTGCATATGGATGATTGCCAATAGGTAAATTATGTAACTCATAAAGTTTTTAAGTTCTGTGTAGAGTTCAGTAGATAAAAAAGCCAGCTTAAAAGATGATGCTACATATTTCTTGTTGGTGTTTGTGTAGTTAGATCCCCTTTCCTTATTGTAATGGTTCACTCTACCACCAAAGAGCAGCCACTCTGCTTAGGGTTAGTCATTATCTGGAGCCCTGAAATACCCCTGTAGGAAGGAGGGCTGGTAGTTCCCTAGTTTCTTCTTACTTTTCTGCTAGAAATGAGGTCCAACAAGATATAAGGCAGTTGCTGCAGGGACAGGGAACAGCCCCAGCTCCCTCATCAGCCCTCACTCAACCTCTCAGAGCCCCTTTTCTCTGGGCAAGGGTGAGGGTGCATCCTCCGAAGGACAGAGTTAGGCCCAGATGAGCATTCATGGCTAGAGTTTGAGAAATACAAGGGCTACCTTTTTCCCACCGAGTCTCCCATCAAAGCCTCCTTCCAGAGAGAGCCCCAACTTTTTGCCCTCCTAAGCTACCAGTCTTCATGGTGAATAAAGCAGATCAAAAGCCAGAATGAGTAGGATTCTTAGAACACAGTATATACCTTGCTCATTAAATGACAAAACCTTTTAGCCAATTATTTTATGATTTTTGGTGTAAAAGAGTTGATTAGACTTGTCTGTGAAATCATTTCATTTTAAAAACTAACACAAGAGGTGCCATTTGCAGTTCGTTCCTTTCATGAGGTTGCAGAGATAGGGTGACGTTATTCTATGCATTAGCCTGGCTTTTTCTTATATCAGTGACACGGGGCGGGGAGGTTGCTTCAATTCTGAGATGTCTATTTGTCTTTTGAAATGCATATTGAGTTTGCTTTTTATTGTCCTGGCTGTGTAACAACAACAAAAGTGTAATAGGAAGATGCCTGGAACCTAATTTCACTATGCTTAGATCTTCAAATTTGGCACAAGGATTTTTAAATAATTTACTTTGAAAAGATGGTTCAGAGAAGTCATTTTATTAAGAATAAGGATCAGAAAACTTCAAAGAGTTTCCTTTTCTTCTCCATCTTCCCCACATTCCCTCCTGTGCCCCCGCCCCCCAACCAAAGAAGAAAGAGAGAGAGAAAGGCAGAAAGAGAAATAGAAAAAATAAAGCAGAACACCAGCTTTACTTATGCACTTTGAAAACCTTCCCCTCTCTTCCGCTGAATACTCAGGGAAACTCAGTGTAAGCAGTAATTGATCTCAGCGTTATTCTGTTAAATTCATATCTCCTTTCCTGCTTCGTTTCTGTCTCATTTAGAGATCATCTGATGGCAGTGCCTGATTTTGAAGCTCATGTGTTCAATGTGTATTGTATTTGAAATCCTTTGAAAGAGGACTAAATCAGGTTACACGGTTTAAGGGTCTTTACTGTAATTAAACAGGCCTGGATATACTGTATGTCTGATTTTGAGTGGCCTACTTATACCCTTGTTGCCAACAGAAAAAAATTCCTAATCCAGTCTGGTAGTCTAGCAGCCTCCTCGTGCTGCTTCCTGGCAGAGGAGCGTAATGATGCTGTCATTTTCCCGTCGTTACCTGATCGTGTGTGCTGGGTTGTGTGGGAGGGAGCACGGGCGTTTGTTGGAGGAAGTCGCTCTTTAATGAACAGCACAATGGAGGCTGAGTAATTAGAGCAGCTCAGAACCTTGAAACTGGCCTTTTGTCAGTGATTTGCACATTAGTAAGGCATTGCTATGGGGATGTTTACAGCAAGACTGTTGTTCTGCAGAAGACACGGAGGGCAGAAGTCACAAAAGAGAGGTCCAGAAGGAAAACAGTGGAGAAAAGAAAATCCCTATTAAGATAATTAGCTCTTAGAGGACATTTTACTGGACAGCCATTCCTCATGTGAAGCCACAGTCTCCTTCTTTTGCTGCCTTTGCCCTAAAAAATCAGTTTGTTTTCTTGCTGTTCGGGTCAGGTTTCTTCCTTTGGACATTTTCTAGACATAGAGAAAAAAATTACATATTTTTATTATGTGTATGTGTTTATATATACATGCATCTATGTATCTGTACACATATGCATTGGAACATTTTGAATGATGGAGAAATATTTAGTAATAGAGAAGATTAGTGGGCTTTCTGGATTATGAATCAGTACATATGGAAAATTTAAATAGATTAGTTTGTATTGAAGTCATGGGGTAATGTAATGGTCAGGAGAATCAGCAATAAGTTGCTCCAGTTAAATCCACTTCTCCAATTTAATTAAAGCATGAACATGATTCCTGAATAAATTAGATCAACCTAGGCACATTAAAAATGTAATTCTTAAACTGTCATGCATTGAAGAGGTCTGTAGGTAATCTTTTAGGAAAAGGTCATTTACTGTGTTTCTGTCGTTGCTACCGATGGAATCAAACACTCCACAGTGCTTGCTGAGCCCCTGCAAGTCCCCCAGTGGGGGCCCAAGCATGAGTCCATCATGGCTCAACCTGTTTGCATTCTCTTCTCACGAAGTTCTTGTCTGTGTAGTCACTCACCACCACATTCAAATTCTCAGCCTTGGTGCTTTTCTTTTCTAAAATAATAAAACTTTACTGATTGCAAAAAGTGACCCCTGCTCTTTGTAAAATACTCAGTGACAAAAAACGTAAAGAAAAAAATACAGTCATATTAATTCCTGTCACCCACAGATGACAACTATTAACATTTTCGTGACTCTTTTGGGGACATGTCTGTTAGCCAGTAGTTCTGTACTCTTTAAAAAAAAGTCATAAATTCTTTTGAGATTCTGATAATAGCAGAATAATTAAAACGTATACTCACACAAAAGAGTCTTTATTACATACGATTTTGGGGACTTCATACATTTACTGAAATGCATCTGAGGACCCCCTTGGGATCATGCTCTTTAGCAAACTGCTTTTTCTACTCCACAGTGTGTCCTGGACACTTTTGTATTTCAATAGTATGATTCTACATCATCACACTTAATGACTGCACAGTATTCTTCTGCATAAATGTCTTCTAATCACAGAACCAATTGCCTGTTGGACATGTGAGCCATCTCCTGATTTATGCTGTTATAAATAGTGTGACCGTGAACATTCTTGTGCACATATTTTGCCACTTTTGCGATTACTCAAATAACATGCACATCTACGTGTTTAATACATATTGCCTTACTTACCCTCCAGAATGGCCTTTTTCATTCACGAAGGAATCTCTCTCCAGTTCCCAGTCAGCAATGACTCTTCTAAGCCTTAGTTATTATTCCTCTTGCACTCACTTTCCCCTCTGTTAACTAGGAGGTTGTAGTTTTCTACCTATTAAGTCTCAAGATTTCTACTGGAAACCTATTGCCCCAGACTGTTGAAATGTAGGGTGAGGACCTATTTTGGTCTGAAACCTGAGAGAATAACTCGCTTTCTCCCCAGGGACTCTTCTTCAGTTGTAGCCATGGATTAAGACCTAGATTCAGTTCACTGGCTTTTGCTGAAAGAAGAGAAAAGAAAATTCTAATTGGAATAGGCAGGCACATTGGTTAGGAGCATGTGCTGTTATAAGGATTAAATGGGAATATATGCACACACACAGTTCTTTAGTTTTGCACAAAGGCCAATGTGCTGTAAGTACAGTAGCTTCCAATAAAAACAAGTAATCAAGCTTGAAGAGCACTGGAAAAATAAATAACATTTGATTGGACATCACCTTTCTATATGAATGTCTTATCTTTCCCATCACACTTCAAGTATCTCAGTGACAGAAATCAAATTAAACATCTTGCCTAGAATAGTATGGCATAGTAAATGCATTTCAAATACATGGAGATGGATTGAATCTGTTTAAAACACTTTCAACAACAAAAAAGTAAACCTGAGTAACTTTCAGATGGTTCAGATTTCTGGGCCTCATTCATAACAAGCATATAGGCAGCTATTCTGTATTTTAAGGAGAAAGGCCTAGAAGTGTGGAAGTAGCTGATTAAAATTTCGTGCTTTTACAATTGGGGGAGTGATACTCGTTTTGCTTTTACTTTTGTTACCTTGGATGCTTCTTTTTATTTTGGGGGCACATACATACTTATGTGACAGTGTGACTGAACGCTGAGGAATAGAAAACTGATGAATCTGGTAGAATGGTGATAGAATTTTGTCGAGTGAATCGTCACTTGCTCCACACCGGCCTCCGTTTCTGAGTTACTGTCCCTCTAACATGACTGACTTGGGTTTCAGGTGCCATTACTGCAAGTCGTCATGCCATGTGTCTTCCCTCCGCATTCCGTATGCCTGCAAGCTGCTATTCCAGGAGCTGCAGTCAATGAACATTATCCCCAGGTTAAAACTGTCCAAGTACAATGAATAAGGATGGGAAAGATGGTTACTTAAAGAGAACAACTAATGTGTCCACAGTGGTGAGGAGCAGAAGGGATAAGGACCACTTCTGCTCCTGTGAATACTGTTCTCTCTCTCAAAAAAAGAAAAAAGAAAGAAAGAACCACGAAATTGTTGGAGAGGCTTTTTATACATTAGAAGACTGGCTGAACAACCCTGATCAACGAGTCCGGGCCATGGGAGAAACACCAACAATGAGGACTGTAGCAAAGTCTGTCGTCCGTATTCTGAATTTGATTCACAAGTGAATGTGACCTAAAAGATAAATAAACTTTTATTTATGTTCTGGTATCTTGAAATTTATTCATTACAAAGACCTTCCTCCTTAAAAAGAATGTTTGGGATTAAATAAAATGCCAGATTCTTATGACACGTGAAGGACATGGAGAATCTGAGCAGATTAACTCGGCCTTTGTCTGGGGAGGCTGATCTGAGCGGTATTTGAAGGAAAAACACCTGCGGGAAGCCGGGAGTGTGGCTGATAAGCGGAGGCTTTCTTACCTGGTTCTCTGAGGGGTGAGTGTTCGCAACAATTGAATCTTACCTTTATACACCCAATTTTTAAATTCTAATCTTGGTTAAGATAATATCTTCCTGCAATCTTCAGCAATTTTACCAGATGTCACCTTTTCTTCAGGACTAATTGCCACTCATTTGAACCTCCGTGATCATACCATGCAATATTTGTTGAATATCTGAAAATAATTCCATAGACACTAAATTTTCCATCCCTTCCATTCCTGCCAGGATGTTAGCTGTCCACTTTCTTTTTAATCTGACAACCTTCTTCATCCATTTCTAAGTTGTTGTTAATTGCTCTGCTCTGAAGCCAGATAAATATTTGTGTTAGGGATTGTTTATAAAGTAAGTCAAAAAAGCTTTGAATAATGATCTAAGGCTGCATTCCCAGCATGTCACATTGAACATGTCCCACAGAATATTAATAGGTATTATACACCAACAAGAATCAAGGTCCAGTGTCAAATAAGTTTGAGAAACTGGGTGTCTCCAAGTTAAACATACCAAGGACTTTTTCAGAGCCTTTACCGAGCTACCGTGTACTGGGACTCTCCAAAAGGGGGAGCCAGGCTAGTCACTGAGTTGAGAACCCAGCCTCGACAGCACTTCATTTCCTTCACAATAAGTAGCCCTCACTTGGGTATGAGAGTCCTAGAGGCTTCACAGAGGGACGCGCTGCAGGTGAGCAGACCTTCCCCGCCGTCAGCACACGTCTCCAGTCACTTCAGGGGCTCCACAGGCTTTACAAATGCAGAGGCGTTTGAATGCCCAGGTCTTTGGTTCTGCCAGTGGTTCCTTCCTTGCACCCGGCTTTGTCGTTCTCAAAAGTTATGGTGCCTGAAGAAGACTGTACTAGGTTGAATGTATACGTACCATACTTTGTGGGCCATTTAAGGAGTTTTGTAGGGGGATTTTGACTTTCCCATTATGTGACAACTCCACTTATCAACTCTGCAGAAGACGCTGTTGCCCTGCCCTGTGAGGCACTGCATGTCTGTGAACACTCAGAGGGTCAGCCTGGGAAGAGCTGCACTCAGAACCTCCCCTGTGTGAGGCACTGTGCTGAGGTTAGAAAGAGCAGGACATGGCCTCTGCCTTAAGGAGCTCTGAACCCAGTGGAGGAGGCCGAGACGTCAGCGAGTCATGGAACGCTGTCCCACAGTCAGTGCTAAGGCTTACCCTCGGCAGTGCTGACGGAACTCCCAGGGCAAAATGATTACCTGTGCCCTGGAGATCTGGGAACACTTTACAATCATGATTATTCCCTTTTTAGAGCTGAAGACACTGAGCCACTAAATGGCTAACTTGCCCAGTGCCCCACCATTAATAGGGGAACAGCATGGGCTTGAGGCCAGGCTTCCTGATGTGGAGGCCTTCTTTGAGTTTCATCCATGATTCTGTTTTTCAGTCACTAAATATGACAGTTTTTTTTTTTATTCAAGCGCTGCTGAGTATTTGAATTTCTTAAACTTATTTTTTCAAAAACAATTCAGACAGTTCGGAGCATTTTGAGGGGAGTCGCCTAATCTAGGAAATTCTCAGTTCTCTTAAGTTAACAAAAATCTAGGAAGGTGGGCTCCAAACAACTATTCTTAGAGGGAAAAATTATGTTAGGTAGATATTTCAAAAATTAGCAGATGCTACATTTGAGTAACTAGTTGACTCAGAAATACTTAAATAAAAAGAGGCCAGAATTGGTATTAGTCCTACTACAGTTTTATTTTGTTAAGTTATTTGTAAGTTCCTTGCTTTAAAAACTACCATTTTCACTTCCATTTCCGGTAATGTTAGAGTAACCTTTTACAGGCCACCCTAGGAGCGCTTTTTCCCTCAAGGTTTTGCCAGGTTGAAAGTGGCACAGGGACAAGAGGCTTAAAAAAGCCAGGCCAAACCCACTGAGTGGCTGCAACCCTGACCTGAGCTTTGTCAGAGCCAAAGAACTGGGGAGACAAAAGTATGGGCTCGGAGTTGCCAAGACGCCAGGACTGGAAAGGCCAAGATCCCAAATAGAAAGAAAGCTCGTTGAGGTGAACCGAACTTCTCCACCACTTCTCCCCTTGTATTAGTCTGCTCTGGCTGCCATAACAGGATACCACAGACTGGGTGGCTTAAACAATAGAAATTTATTTTCTCACAGTTACGGAGGTTCAACGTCCAAGGTCAAGGTGCTGACAGATTTGGTTTCTGGTGAGGACTCTGTTCCATCCTGGCTGCAGATGGCCACCTCTCACTGTGTCCTCACCTGGCCTTTCCTCAGTGTGTGTGAGGAGAGAGCTTTGGGTCTCTTTCTCTCCGTAATAGGACACCAGCCTGATTGAAGTAGGGCCTCTGTGACCTCATTTGACAATACCTCCTTAAAGCCCCCATCTCCAAGTACAGTCACATTGGAAATTGGGGCTTCAACATAGGAATTTTGGAGAGATACGATTCAGTCCATAATATTCCTCAATGCATTTGCCAACTCATAACAGCACTGGCTGAACTGCTAGCAGTATCTTTTAAAGCTGAACGTGTCCAGCAATCCTGTTCCTGGGGTGTGTGTGTGTGTGTGTGTGTGTGTGCAGCAGATACATGTGTGTTATCAGTAGGCATGTACAGAAACGTTTCTAATAGCACTATTGAAATAGCCCTGACTTATAAATAACCTCTGTCCATTAACAGTGGAATTGATCATTGTGGGGGGTTTGCACCGTGGAATACTAATACGGCAACGAAAAGCCTCATACAGTGTTGTAGATAATCTCACAAATATAATAATAATGAAAAAAAGTTAAACACAAAAGAATATATGTTGTATTGGTTCCATTTAAATTAAAAAATAAGCGAAACTAGTCTATCATCTAAGAAGTCTTGGTAACAGTTCCTGTGCATAGTGGGTGGCTAGTGACTGTAGTACAAGAAAGGGGCTTCTGAGATGTTGGTCATATTTATTTGGCCTGAGTTGGTTACATGGATGTGTTTACTTTATGAAAATGCACTGACCTTATACATAGGATTTTTCACTTTTCTGAATATAAGTTATACTTCACCAAATAAGTTTTTAAAAAGAAGATATCTTCTAAACCTGTGGTGGTCTCTTAATAGCTTTGTCACCCCAAATATAGTATATTATCTTTGTTTTAGTTTATCCATCTTCAAAATGGAAAAAAATAATGGTACTGACACCTAAGGCTGTTTCTAGGGTTAAATGAGCTAAAACATCTAAGGAGCTCAGCCCAGTGCCTGGCACGTAATATGTCCAATGCTTATTACTGTTTTCATTGATGATATCATACTCCTCACAGACAGCTGTCAGGACTGGCCTTATCCTGTCCAGCTTCGTCAGAAAAGGGTTAGGAAGAGCAAACCTCAACTTTGCTTTGAGGAGGGAGTTTGGAAACCAGGCCAAGTGCAGGGACTGTAGGGTTTTGCAAAAGCTATTTGTGAAAGCTGCCCTGTTTCAGGGTGATGGGAGGAAGGAGGGTGATGGGATTAGAGAACACACTTCCCTGGAACGACCATATACCACCGACATCAAAGTGAGGCCCGTGGTCAGCGCGGGAGTCCCAGAATAGTTTCATGAAGCCCACAGAACCAGGTCTCAAAATGCTTCCATGTGCTGAGAGTTAAGTAAAGGGGGAGGGGGCTTGAGTGGGTGCTGTATAATGGGATAGTTTTCAGCTGCTTCAGAGCATTTGGGGCCAACACCTTGATTTGCGGTAATGAATCACATGAGAATGAGCACTTGAGGGCTGGTGGCTGGACCCGTCCGCTTCTCTGCCGTCTGAGTAATGGAGAAGCCAGTTTCTGAGAGATCTGTAAATCATTCCTTTGTGAGACGGATGGTCAGAAAAGTGACTGTAAAAGTAGCACCTCTTTACCATCCATATTTACTCCATATGTGTCTTGAAAGCAGTTTGTTTCATTTGCTGACTAACAGTTGGATTTTTACTGCATCAGTCCCATGAGGCCAAGGTTGGTGGGAAATTAATGTCAAGCCTCTTAAGAGGCCATTTTAAGTGGGGAAAAAAATAAGTGGTGGCAATCTAGAAGTGTATACTGTTTGTTACCAAAGCCAAGCTACCAATTTGGATTTCGGACACAGATCCCAGAAGCAATTAAGAGATTTGCTTCAGCAAATCAAATTTATTGTAATCAGGATGTCACAGCAGAAATCCTCAGAACAATCTGAAAGTCGCATTTTCACTCAGGTCTAAAATCTCAGACTGTAATCAAAGGAGTTAAAGTGTTTTTCAAGTCTAGGTAATAGCTCTCATTCCATGCATATAAATTTTAAGTCTGGTTAACTCCCAATCATCCACATTAATAAAGACTAGAAGTGAATAAATTAAAACAGGTGATAGATCCAAAAATCTTTTGTATTGGGTGCTGGGGTGAAGTTTATACTCTCATTTTTAATATAACTTGAATGGAGTTTTGGTGAATTTGCTATACTTTAAATAGGGACTGCTGTGAACACTGTATTTGAAGAAACTGGAATACTAGTACTCTTCAAGGTTAAGTAATGGTGACAGATCCTTGGAGGGGATGGGGTAGCCTGCCTCAAAGTGTGGTCCCTGGACCAGCAGCATGAGCATCAACCTGGGAACTTGTTAGAAATTTGGGTGGATCTATGTTTTAACAAGCCCTCCAGATGGTTCCAGTGCATCTAAAAGCTAAGACCCACTGTCGTAAGCTACATGAGGAGCTTTGGATACCATCCTTTCTTAGAGCCAGCCTTTAGATTTTTAGGGGTGTCAAAGAACCCACCCCTTGGGAACAGCTCTCCACGTTCCTCTCTGTCTTGTGGCGTGACTTCCCCTTAAGCAGCAGAGTGTATCGGACCGCACCTCCCTCAGGGCTCCAGCCCAACCTTCCCAGCCTCCCACACCCCTACCATTGCTGGTGAAGAGCCTGCACAGAGGAAATTGTTGGGTAAAGGCCAGATTTATACAGGGAAAGCTCCTCTCCGGCAGCCTGGGATGCTGCTTCCTTCTGCTGACTAGTTTCTGACTCCGGCCCTGAGGTTTCCGCTTTCTCCTTCTGCAGCTTCTTTCCACTCAGTACGGGATCTGCCTGCCAGCCCCGCAGACACATCCCACGTTAAAAGTGGCCTTTCTGAAGTGGCTCTTTGAAAAACTCCAGTTTCTGTCTCTGTCCCTGCTGGTCATTTCAGTCTGGTGTCCAGGTCCTCCCAGGAATGCCACCATGTCACACCCCACCCCCCCAAAGCAAAGCACAAAGTCAGCAGAGATGCTCTGGGTGCTGCACGGCTTCCTTGGGGCCCGCAGGGGAGCTGGTGCTGTGATTTTCCAAGTCTTTCTATGTGCTGAGCCTGCAAGAGTGGGTGGGGAGTCCCAGAGCCCCTGACCTTGGAGCTGCTGACTGAACATGAATTGGCAGTGGTGTTACCAACAAAGAAGGAGAGAATGAAGCCACTGTGCCCTTCTGTTCTGTGCACATACGCACAGCAGAGGCACCGCCATGCCCTGCACTGGAGCTGGAGGCCCCGATCTTCCCCTAAGACGCCAAGTCTCAATCTTCTCTGTTAGAGTATAACCTACCTGCCTCCCCACCCAGGCTCGTACCGGGGAAGAGTAGTTCCTACACCACAGGTTTGTTGTGCTGAGATGAGGAAATTCAGGTGAACAGTGCCTACGGCATAGTAAACACTCAATAAAGATTAGCTTTTCTCTTCTCATATATGTAAATACCAAACAAGACCAGAGTTTCTCAACCTTGGCACTATTGCCATTTTGGGCCGAATAATTCTTTTTCATGGGGCACCGACTTGTGCACAGTAGGATGTCGAGCAGCATCTCTGGCCTCTACCCGCTAAATGCCAGTAACATCCCCCTTGTCATGACAATCAAGACTGTCTCCAGACAATGGGTATGAAAGTGGTTTAAATTACAAAGCAAAAAACTGAAAAACAAAAAATTACAAAGCAAATGAGAACAATTTCCAACTGTTGTTACATGGATTTGTCCTCAGCAGACTGACAGCTGATGTGCCTCTGGATGGTGGAGTGACTATACTAACAAATGTTAATGTGAACCACAAAACCCTTGTTTTTTTTCAGCGTACCAGTTGTAATGGCATCAAATAAAACATGTCAATCCATGTCAGTCATTAAGTCAATTAAGTTTCATTTCTATTGTAAAATGGGCTTTTATATATCTGATGATAATGTTGCAGATATAAAAAAAAAATGTTAGTTATAAGCTCCATTTTTATTCACATCTGCCCACAGCCTGACGTAGTTTTAGATCTCGCCTATTTTTTTGCTTTTGTCAAAGACGCGTGCTGATTTTCATCTTTTACCCACTCAAACCTCAGCTTTGTGTCTGCCTCCCTGCCATGTGGCAGGTGCTGCTCAGCCCGGAGTCTACCCTGAAGCCAAAGACTCCGCCTTCTCTTTGAATGGTCCTATGGGAGTAAACAGGGTCATAAAGCCCTCCTAGCAAGCTGTAGTACTGTCTGCGCTTTAAGACGACAGCAGTAGGGCTGGGTTTCCAGAGCAGGAATCTCAGCAATTTTCTGTGTTACTGGAAATTTTCCTTCATCATTACTCTGGGTCTTGCATGTCCCAAGTAGGTCTGTGATCTGGCAGGACCTGAAATAGATCAACATCGGTCCAGAAAACAAAACAGGAGGCTGTTGGTGATTCATTACCTGCTCTTCCTGCAGGGAGAGTTACTCTAATTACGTCACTCAGTGTCAGATGTTACAAAAATCTGAGTAAATATTTGTAGATTGAGACAGGCACGGTTCTTTTAGTACAGATGTTGTAGGACCTTCTTCTTTTAAATAAAGTCAGGGATGCAGGTACACACACATGTGCTTCTGCTGTGTGTCTAGATCCCCTTGGCAGCTCTCTAATCAACCATGGCAGTCTACTCTGCTTTACCTGAATTTAGCCTCAGACCCTTGAATACCAGGCTCAGACAGACATCACCTGTTAGCTGGAAGGCAGGAGTGTGCCATGGTCGAGAGTGAGGACTCTGTAGTCAGGCTGCCTGCCTTCAAATCCTGGCTCCACTACCTACTAGCTGTATGATCTTGGGCAAATTATTTTGCTTCCATTTCCTCATCTGTAAAGTGAGGTAATAATGATACCTACTCATAGGGCTAATTGAATCAATTTATGACCCACATAATGAGTGCTCAATAAATCACAGCTCTCATTATGATTGATTGGAAGTAGCTTCTGTTAGGGAACCCACTTGCCATTCCTGTATAGTAGCATTTCTTCTCTTTGTGAATTAAGTCCAATTCATCTGTGGGATTTGTTACCTGTGTGAGGCAGCCTATCGTGCTGATAAAGCAAGGGTTTGATCTTGGTTGGAGCAGTAAGTTTAAACGTGCCCCTCACTTTTATTCAGACACTCCCAAATGTGCACGTCGGTTATACTGGAGACTGGGTCAAAGGTTGTGGTTGACTGAAAGTGAAGCCATTTGCACTCTTGGTAAACAGCTTCAAGTATGTACCTAATACTGGGTTAGGAGTGCAGTCTTCTTGTGTGGAAGAAATTCAAGATGTGCACATGGTGTCATTGGCCTTCCCATCCGGCATCTCCACTCCCTCAGTTACCAGATATATATGTATGTATTCATACTCAGCTATGTGCATTGAACTCAGCATCAGTGTCCCCCACACAAGAATCTGATGACCTCCTGAGAAAAAATTTGTGTATGAAGGATTATTTGGCTTATGTGCAAAGGGAAAAGTCTCCCTTGGAAAAACGCAGACCTTACACATTTAGCAGACCCTCATGTCCACAGAAACAGTCATTGGCAATTAGGCAACTGCCAAAAGATCAGAGGCAGCAGCCCGCACATGAAACAGGCAGCGCGGAGATCGCCGCCTTCTATCTCTGAGTTATGGGCAGCCGCGGCTGCCTCCCCCGGGCCCAGTCTGCTCTGAGTTTTTCCTGCTGTGGACAGAGGCCCCGGGGACTTTTACGCACCCCAGTTTTCATGCAGCTCACCGATCCTTTTGCACATGAATGAAAACCGCCTTTGATTTTGAATACTCACGTCTGTTTTGTGTAACACTTAACTGATGTGCCAGAATCATTCTGTATCTTAAAGGGGGTCTCGCACTGGGTTATTAAATCAGTCCTTCTGTGAAGAGTCACTTGCTCACTTAAAGGATAACCACCCTGCCTTTCTTAATGATGCTTATCTCGTTAAACCTGGATTAGGGAAAAGAGAGGCGAGCAGAACAGCAGCTGGAACCCAGCCAGAGCCCATCGATGAGTTGGTCCAGCCACAGAAGAGGCTTCAGAAAGATATTATTATCAGCTGACCAGCTGATCTGGAGCCCTCTAAGCCTTTCAGTCCTGCTCCTCTTTGGGAACCCTGCTTCAGAGCATTAACTGCAGTTAGAATCCTGGGAAGGCAATACAGACCTTGAATCAGTGGGTCTACTTCATTTGTTCAGATGATATAATGGGCTGTTTCATTCTCAGTGGAATTCCCCATCTCTGGAGAGATCCTAGGAGAAGTTAAATCATTAATCCATTCAACGAGCATTCTCTGTTTCTTCCAACTGGAGGGCTTTCTCCTAAGTCCTGGAAATGCAGTCATGAGTTAGATGCTCAAAATTGGGAGGGAAGACAGAGAAGCTACAACATAAAGGGGGGAGGCTGCTCTTTGCATATGTAACTTTGGCAAATTCAGCTACCTGCTCAGCATTGGAAAAGAGAAGGAAGCGTAGTATTTAAATAAGGCAGACAACTCTGCTCTCACCTCCCCAGTATCAAGTCTGGATTAAATGAAACCTAATCTACTGTCTCTTCATGCTTCTCAGTGTGAGAATCTCTGCTCTGGTGTGAGTCTCTAGGACTAAAAAGATTGTGGATGATTTTTGTTTTTGTTTTTTTTGTACATTACAGGCTTTAAATTTAAGACACTGTCCCATTAGGTGATCAACAAAAGAAATAGCCAGTTGTTCCAATGCTGAGTAGTTTATATTGTCTTCAAGGGTAATTTTGACTTTATGGGGTTTTCTCTTGAAATACTGACTGTAAAAAGCTAATTTCCCAGTGAGACTCGGTTCCTCTATCAGAGGGCGGAAGGAGAAGCAAACCTGTGACATCACAGAGTGGCAGTTCCTGAGCAAGTTTCCCAGAGGTGGTGACTTTTGGCAAGTGAATGGACATTAACCAATGGAAGGATAGTCTGGGGTGGGACGGAGGTGAAGAGGAGGAGGAGGAGGATGACGGGGACAGAGAGTAAGGAAGTAGAATCGACAGGACTTTGTAGGAGGTGAGAGAGAATGGAACCCAGGAGAAACTCTAAAGTAATGGCCTGGAAAGATGAGGAGCTACTGGCAGGAAGCCAAGGGTCGGGGGTGGGAGGTGATAATATGTTTCATTTGAGCATCCTGAACTGGGTGCACCTGAGTGCACCTGAGTCCGTAGTCCTTCGGGAGATGAGAGATGGGGCTGCAAGGCAGATTTGGAAGTTACTGGGGATTGAGGTTTCCACTTACAGTCTAGAGCTAGGTTCCTTTATTTCATTTGATTGTGGTCTTTAAGAATTTCTTTTTTATTTATTTTTGTTTTATCTTAAGTCTAGCTTCTATGCTTGTCTTCTCCACCCTATTCAATTGTAACCATTTACTGTTTATGTTTATATTTGTATTTTTTAGTATACACGGATATCCTCCTTTTCAAAAAATAGAAACATACTACATATACTTCTCCACTTTGATTTTTTCACCCAACGCTATATTCAGGAGACCCCTCCATAGTAGTCTGTAGAGTAAATGGGTCTCTGTCCATGGAATCACATACGATATACTACTTTGTCGGCTGCCTGTTACCACCTAATAACCCAGATGTCTCTTTCCTTCTTCCTCTCATGCTTTGGAAAAACAATCAGATGCACACCAGCTTTGTGGGGGTGAGGGAGTCCCCATGACAATACTTCTCAGACTTTTGTTTTCATCCATCAGTTAAAGATTACACATGTGTAGTCCATCAATTTTAGGTCAAATAATATGTAGAGTTTCAGCACATTTTGTAAGCAATAAAAACAATATTTTAAATTATTTCCACTTGTTTTAAATCTGTGAAAGGGATATTTGCCATTTTTTACCCAGGATTTATATGCAGCTTGACACTGAATGGCTAGAGACCTAGGTGAGGGTTCCCATCAGTCTTTTCTTATTTTTTTCTCAACTATTAATTTTTACTCAGTTAGAAAATCATAGGTCACAAGTCTTCAGTGGTTCTATTAGATAGTTCTGGATGTTAATTGTGGGAAGTGTTTCTGTTGCTTCTTCGAAGCACTTCAAAACTTAGCAGCTGAAAACAATAGTTTATTTCTCATTGATTCTGTGGGTCAGGCACTCATGCAGGGCGGTCCTTCAGCTCCATGCCATGTCAGCAGGGGTCTCTCAGCTGCATTCAGCTGTGGCTAGGCTGGGCTGGAAGCTCCAAGAAGGCCTCACCCACATGTCCGCGGCCTCAGCTGGAGTGTCTGGAATGACTGACAGCCTCTCGCTCTCTCTTCCTGTGGCTCCCCAGCAAGTGTCCAGACAGTTTACAAAGGCAGCTGGGCTCCAAGGGTGAGTGTTCCAAAAGGACAGCCCCAAGCACTTATCAAAGACAGCTTATTATTTGCTAATGTCCCAGTGTTGGTCAAAACAAGTCATGTAGCCAAGTCCAGAGTCAGTGTGAGAGGGACCACACAGGTGTGAACATCAACCAGAAGGCATAACTGGGAGCCACTAATGTAATAGTCTACACAGGAGACTTTCTTGGTCAAGCCTCCTTTCAGCTCTGTGTTAGACCCTAACTTCTGAATATCTCCTGCCCAACAGCTGGAATGGTAAGTGTTTCCATTTGGAATGCCGTGATAAATGCACCCTTCAGTGCAGCCTTAGGATTTCACCCTGGAAAATACTTCCTCGTTTCCACTGCAGCACTTGGATGTGGTTTTTTAAATGCTGTGACTATTGGTTTGTTCTGACAAGTAAAGAAGATGAAAGATTGGAAAGACTCAAATTTAGCACTTAAGTCATCTGTACCAGTTTGTCCTTAAGAAGTCTTTTTTTTTTTTTTGAGATAGAGCATTAATTTTTTTTCTTTCTTTATTTCTGTCAAAGTATAGTCAGTTTACAATGTGTTAATTTGTAGTGTACAAGCATATTGATTCAGTTTCATATATATATATTCATTTTCATACTCTTTTTCATTATAGGCTATTACAAGGTATTGATTATAGTTCCCTGTGCTATGCAGTAGGACCTTATTGTTTATCTATTTTATATATAGTAGTTAGTATCTACAAATCCTGAACTCCCAATTTATCCCTCCATCCCCTCCTTTTCCCTTTGGTATCCACAAGTTTGTTTTCTACGTCTGTAGAAGTTGTTTTCTAACTGTATTCAATAGAGTCCAGTCCTTTCGATAAAATGGTTACATTTGTGAGAGCTCCTCTGGGATCCTTTATGTTAAACAGAAGTGCTCAAAGTGTTAAAAAGGATTAGGGGACCTCAGGTTCAGTTCTCACTTGTAAAGAACTTGAAATCTGTCATTCCCATTCTTACAAGAAAAAATAGAATAAACTGAAAATCAACAACTTTTCTTGGACCCAGTAGAGACATGAGTCTGTAGAAATCTTGGTCCATTCAGGCTGCTATAACAAATTACAGTAGACTGAGTGGCTTATAAACAATAGAATCTTCTTTCTCACAGTTCTTGAGGCTAGAAGTTTGAGATCAGAGCCAGCATGGTTGGGTTCTGGTGAGAGTTCTTTTCTGGGTTGCAGACTGCCAACTTCTTGTTGTATCCTCATAGTGGAAAAGAGTGAGGGAGCTCTCTGGGCTCCCTTCTGTATGGGCACTAATCCCATTCATGATGCTCCACCCTTATAACCTAATCACCCCAAAGCCCAACCTCATAATATCATCATATTGGCTGTTGAAATTTCAACATATAATTTTGAGGGGACACAAACATTCATCCTATAATAGTAGGGCAAACTGCCACCTGAAAGCTAGAAAGACAAGTAAATTCAGAGACACATAAGATGTGCTTACTTGGAGCAGGGAAGCTGATGGAGCCATAAACTAATAGGAAAATTTAAATGGTAATTTGATGAATTTCAGGAGGATGAGCATGAACTAGCCTGAAAGTGAGAAACTCTGGAGCCTACAGGTTTAGAGGGGGGCGTCCACCTTTCTGTGGGCTTTACCTCCAGTAACCCCTGTAGGTTATGATGAAAATGCCAGAAAATCCCCTCATGGCTGTGGCAGAGGCAGGGGGAGAGTAATCACTGTGAAATATACCCAGAGTATTCTCCATAACAAGGACCTGTTCTCTAGTGGAAAAAAACTCTTCCATAGCCTTATCCCTCCTGGGGGAAAGGCATTCCCCCCTCTGCAGACTCCTCTAACCTCTTGTCTCCCTTAGGGGGAAAATCTATTCCAATAGAGAGTCATTTATGAAGGTCACAGGCCAGAGCACAGCTTGCCAGAACAAAGAGATTGAATCATAAGGTTATGGAATACACTCCCTCTACTCCAGCAGGGCTCCAGTACAACAACAATGGAATATAGCAGAAAGAGCTGTAAGATATAGACTTTCATTTTCACAGGTAAGCAGTGTTTAAGGAAGCTCAGAGTCAAAGGAGGAGACAAAAACAAGAACACGCGAAGAATTTGAATCCTTTACACGTACAGCTACAGCAAACATTGAATACAGTCCAGCTCCTAACCAGATTAAAGTAGTCCTCACACTAAAGACTCATTTCCTGTTATTCAATACAGCATGTCTAGATTTTAACAAAAAATTACAAGGTACACCGAAGGCAAGGAAAAAAAAAACAGTCTGAAGAGATGAAGCTTCAGAACCGGACTCAGATATAACACTGATGTTGGAATTATCAGACAAGGAATTTAAGATAACTCTGATTCACATATTAAGAGCTCTAATGTGAAAAGTAGACAATATGCAAGAAGAGATGGAAAATGTAAGAGAGGTGGAGATTCTAAGAATCAAGAGGAAGTGCTAGAGGTAAAAAACACCTTAACATAAATAAAAAATGCCTTTGACCGGCTCATAAGGAGACTCATCACAGCTAAAGAAAGAGTCAGTGAACTTGAAGATCAGTCAGTAGGAACCTCCCAAACAGAAGTGCAAAGACAAAACAAACAAACAGAAAACCCAGAACAGGACGTTCAAGAATTAATCTATCAATTTCAAATAATCTGTAACAATTTCAAAATCTGTAACATACATGTAATTGGAGTATCAGAATTAGAAGAAAGAGAAAACAGAAGAAAAGAAATATTTGCAGTAATAATGGCCAAGAACTTTCCAAAATTAATGCCAGATACCAAACTACAGATCCAGGAAGCTTGGAGAACACCAAGCAGAATCAATATGAAAAAAACTACAACTAGGCATATTATACTCAATTGCAGAAAACTAAAAACAAAGAGAGACTCTTGAAAGAATCTAGAGGGGAAAAAAAAGACCTTACCTGTAGAGGATAAGAATCATAGTGGACCTCTCATCAGAAACCAAGCAAGCAAGAAGAATGTGAAATTAGATGTTTTAAGATGTTGAAAGAAAAGCACCACCAACCTAGATTTCTATATACAGCAAAATTATCCTTTAATAGTAAAGAAAAAATAAAGAACTTCTCAGGCAAATGAAAACAGGAAAAACTGATAAACCTACACTGCATGAAATATTATGATTTTCTTCCAGCAGAAGGAAATCATATAGGACAGAAACTTGCATCTACATAAAGAAAAGAAGACCATTAGATAAGGAGTAAATGAAGGTAAAATAAAATCTTTTATTTTTATTTTTCTTAATTGATCTAAAAATAACTATTTAAGGTAATAATAATAATGACTTACTGGGTGATTATAGCATATGTATAAGTGAAAGAAATGACAGCAATGTCATAAGGGGATGAGTAAGAGGAATTAGGAATGCTCTATTAAAATATACCTACGCTACACGTGAAGCAATATAAGTGTTATTTGAAAGTGGACTTAGAATAGTTAAAAATGTGTTTTGGAAACTCAGGGCAGCCAGTAAAAATGTTTATAAAGGAGTATTATTGATATCCTAATGGAGGAGATAAAATGGAATCATATAAAATTCTCAATTAAAACCAGAGAAGGCAAAAGAAAAAGAGAAAAAGAAACAACAAATGCAAGGAATAGAATACAGTTACAAAGGTGGTAGATATTAATTCAACTATAGCAACAATCACTTTATTTTTAATATAAACTATCTAAATATGCCAATTAAAAGACAGAAATTGTCAGAGTGGATTTTTTAAAAAGACCTAATCATGATACTGTCATTATCTACTTTGTGTTCTTACATACACCTTATATCCTTAAAATAAATTTTCTATTTTTTATTAAGTTATATCCTAGTTTACATGTAACCCATTGAGTTCAAACTAACACTCTACAGAAGACTACAGTCATCATAAACAAGATAATACGTGCACATCCATTATAAAGAGAATCAAAAACAGAGAGTGCATGCATATTGAGGAAGGCTTCCTCAGATAATTTAGAACACACATGGGAAATGTGGCAGAAGCAAGCATAAAGGTTGCCATGTTATAAGCACAGTGACCAGGGGCAAAAAGTAAAGGGGTAGAAGACATACTACTCTAACACTACTACCCAAAATAAATCTGCAGTAGCTGTGATAATTTCACAGAAAGCAGACTTCAAACAAGGAAAATTATCAGGAATAAAAAGGTACAGTATATAATAATAAAAGGATCAGTTCTCCAAAATAATCCTTAATGTGTATGCACTTACAAAGAAAGCATCAAAGTACATGAACCAAAAACTCATAGAATTGAATGGAAAAATAGATAAATCTACTGTTATAGCTGGTGAGTTCAACACTTCTGTTTCAGTAACTAATAGACCACGCAGACTAAAAATCAGTAAGAATATTTAACCTGAATGGCACTGTCAGTCGCCTCAATCTAACTGATGTTTATAGAAAACTCTATCCAACAAGAGCAGAATATGTGTTCTTCTCAAGCTCACATGAACATTCACCCAACAAAGACCACTTTCTGGGCCATAAAACATACCTTAACAAAATAGATATAAGATCTCTATGAAGAAACTGCAATACTCTGATTTTTTAAATCACAGAAGATCTAAATAAATGGAGAAATATATTCCATGTTCATGAATTGGAAACTCAGTATTATTAAGATGTCAATTTTCCCCACTTAATTTTTGATTAACACAGTCCTAATCCAAAGTTATTTTGTGGATATCAACAAAATCATTGTGACATTTACTTGGAAAGGCAAAAGATTTAGAATAAGCAAAACAGTCTTTAAAAAGAACAAAATTGATGAACTTACCTACTCAACTTCAAAACTTACTATAAACCTCAATAATCAAGACATTGTGGTATTTGTGAAAGAATAGACGTATTAATGAAACAGAATAGAGAACTCAGAAATAGACCTACACAAATATAGTCTACTTATCTTTGACAATGGAGAAATAATAGTCTTTTTAACAAATGGTGCTGGAACAAATGGATGTCCATATGCAAAAAAGAAAAGAACCCAGACCCTACACCTTACACTTTTCATAAAAATTAACTCAAAATGGATCATAGACCAAAGCTAAAAACTTCCGGAAGAAAGCGTAAGAGAAAACGTAGGTGGCATTGGGTTTGGTAATGAGTTTATAGATACAACACTGAAATCATGAGCCATGAAAGAAAACTTGATGTTAGGCTTTGTTAAAATTAAATATTTGCTCTGCATAAAACAAGCCACAAACTGGGACAAAATATTTGCAAGACACGTATCTGATCAAGGACTTTTGTTAAAAATATACAAAGAATTCATAAACTTCATTATAAGGAACAACAGCTCAATTAAAAATGGGCAAAAGATCTGAACAGACACCTCAACAAAGAAGATATACAAATTTCAAATAAGCATGTGAAAAGATGCTCAACATCATTTGTTATTAGTGATTTCAAATTAAAACAATGAGATGTCAGCACACACCTATAGAATGGCAAAACTTCCACCGCCTTCCCCCCAGAAAACCTGACAATACAAATTGCTGATGAGTGTGCAAAGCAACAGGACTTACGCATTGTTGGTGAAAATGCAAAATGATACAGCCACTTTGGAAGACAGTTTGGTAGTTTCTAACAAAACTAAACATTATCTTACCATACAATCCAGTGATCATGCTGCTAGGTATTTACCCAATTGATTTGAAAACTTATGTACACACAAAAGTCTGCATAGGAATGTTTATGGCAGCTTTATTGATAATTCCCCCCAAAAGGGAAGTAACCAAGATGTCCTTCGATAGGTGAATTGATAATCAAACTGTGGTAGATCCATATAGTGGGATATTCAGCAATGAAAAAATAAGCAATAAAGCTACTAAAAGATATGATTGAATCATAATGGTATATTGTTAGGTGGAAGAATCTGGAAAAGGCAAAACTTTTTGGTAAAAAGATGGTAAAAACATCAGTGATTGTCAGGAGTTTGAGGGGAATGCAGGAGGTGGAATAGGGAAGGTGAAGCACAGATATCTGTTCTTAGGGTGGATAATTTATTGCATATAACACTGTAATAGTGAGTACATGATATTGTGCATTTGTCAAAATTCATAGAATTTTATAGCACAAAGAGTGAACCTTAATGTATGAAAAGTTAAAAAAATCATTAAGGAAGTTTGGGGGATGCCAGAACAGGATATAGAATATGACAAAACAATCTATGTTACAGGTTTGAAGCAACTTCATTGAAGAGAGTGGGAGGAAAATGTGCTGACCTAAGTAACTTTGGAAATTAGTAGTCTTTAAGACTATAGGCCCTGTACTCTAGTTGATAAAGTTGTTTCCTATGGGATATAGGTTAACAATTTCACTACCACTATGCAATACTGGAATTGGACAATTAAGAAAATGATGGTGTATGGTGAGAGCCAGGTTTCTTACTGTTGGAGAGGGAGAGGCAAGAGGGTGCCGAGAGGACCCTAAGGAGACATGATTACTAAATATAATATGTGTCTTAGGTGCGATTCTAAAATAGGAGGAGGGCATTAGATGAACACCAAAGAAATCTGGATAAAGGACTGACTTTAATGAATAGTCACAAATCAGTGTTGGTTCATTAGTTAATAAGTATACTATACCAATGTTAGATGTTAATAAGGGAAAATGGGTGTAGGTTTATGTGAACTCTCTGTATGATCTTTGAGATTTTTCTGTAAATTTAAACTGTTCTAAAATTAAAAGTTTGTTTAGAAAAAAGCATTGTAGAAAGTAAGAGTTCCTTGGAATTGCAATTAAGAATGATCTAAATTGATATTTACTATGGCAGCAAAGTAAGAAATGAAACAATATTAAAAGACAGAATTTTGAAGAAAGGATTAGAGAAAACCGCAATGAGATATGAATAAACCCATTAGAATAACTGAATTTTTTTAACTTAACAGTATTAAATGATGATACTGGCTTTGATGTGGAGACACTGGAACTCTTATACATTGTTGATGGGAATGTAACATGCTACAACCTCTGTGGAAAACTGTTTGACAGTTTTCTTATAAGTTAAAGATGCACTTACCCTATGACCCAACAATTTAATTTCTAGGTCTTTCCCCAAAAGATATAAAAGCGTATGCACACACAAAGACTTGTTCATGAATGTTCATACAAGTTTCACTCATAGTTTTCCCAAACTGGTAACCCCGCAAATAGGTGAATGGCTTAAACAAATTGTGGTATTTTTATGTAGTGGGATACTACTCAGAATTAAAAAGGAACAAGCCTACTATATATGAAACAAAGTGGATCAATATAAAAAAAAACAGTATACTGAATGAAAGAAGCTAGACAGAAAAAGTACATATGATAGATTCCATTTTCATAAAACTCAAAGGAAGACAAATCTAATCTATAGTGCTAGAAAGCAGATCAATAGTTGCTTGAGGCTGAGGATGGGAGGTGGAAATTGAGAAAGAGCAAAAGGGAACTGTTTAGTATAATGAAAAGATCACATATTGATTGTGGTGGTATCTACACATGAGTATATGTTTATCAACACTCAACCAACTGTATATTTGAAATGTGTGCATTTTGTTATAAATCATTTTATAATGAATTTTATTTTTAAAAAGAAGTAGAAGAGGAAATGGCAGATTAGAAGGTGAAGGAGATTAAATTTATGCAAAATTGACACCCCTGAAGAAGGATACCAAACAAATACAATAACAACAACAAATCTTCAAAGTACAATTCAAGAAAACGTTCTAGGGGGTTAAAAAAAAAAACCCTCAAAACTCAGTTTGACAGACCTGTCATATTCCAGGAATAATTGATACAGAAAAGTCAACACTGAAATTAGAATATCTACTAGATAAAAAAGCAAAATAAAGACTATTTGGAGCTTCCATGTAAAAAAAACAAATCACCTATGATGGGAGAAATTAAAGCCGGCTTCATACTTCTCCACTATGACATTAGCCCTGGAAGAAAGCTGAGCAATGTCTACAAAGACCTCAGATTGAAAAAAAAATGATCTATACCCAGCCAGATTTTCTTTTAAACATAAAAGCAAATAACAAATATTTTGAACATGCAGAATATATAATACCCATGAGCCCTTATTAAAGAAACTAAGAAATTCTGGCCAACTACAAGATGAACAGAGAAACCACAGAAAAAAAGAAGTAGGGGTGAGGAGTGAACTTTTTAAAAAAATGTAGAGTCATGCCTAAAGAAACTTCAGAAATTACATAAATATTATAAGCCATGACAGCTTAGAAATAACATAACTATTAAATGCCTGGAGGAGCAAAAGGGGAAAGAAGTATGAAATAGTTTAAATGTACTGATGAGCCCATCTTTTATAACCTGAATTCAAAAGGATTTTAAAATTGATGTCAACTAATAGATGTAAAAGGGTATTTAAGGGTATAAAGTTCTATAAAGATATGTAAAGGTAGAAAGGATATTTAAACATAAAGAGAAATACTAGAGGAACTAAAAATCATAATATAATTAACTGAAAGTTGGTGATAGAGGGAAGGAACCAAGACAGGAGTTGGGAGGGGGTAGAGATAGACAAGTTTTTTTAGAGTCAGTTATTGCTATTTGAAGAAAAAGAATTATATATTAATTATATAAAAGTAAGCCACTAAAATGACTTTAAAAACACTAATCCATTAAAATAACTGAAAACCTTCCATATCATCAGGAAATTCATGTACTAAATGAAATATAGAAAACACAAATCCCATAGTAAAAAAAAATTTAAAGGAATAAAAACTACATATTATAGCATAAAAAGACTTAAAAAGCACCAAATATATCTGTTGCTATTGATAAATTCAAATGCATAAACTAACTTATTAAAAGGAAAACTTCTCTGATCACAAAGTGGAACTCTTTTGCTATTTGCAGGAATAAGCAGACACAAAACATGAAAACCAAGAAAGTTTAAAAGAGAGATATGGGACAAATTCTGGATTTATAAACAAAAACAACTCAAAAATGATCACTTAATGAAATTCAGGGCAAAAAATATTAAACGGGGGTAAATGAAGGCAACTTATAAGAAGGGGCAAACTCCACAGTGAGGGCCTTACATTTATATTTATTTATACACCGATTATAATATCCTAATTCATAAAGCAAAAATATAGGCAATAAAAGAAGAGATAGAAATAGAAGTAGGAGACTTCATCTCTCTTAGCCTAAAAGATGAAGTTCACAAAATAGTAAGCTGAGAGAAGACCTAAATAAAATACTAAAGACACATTTAACATACTGAGCTTTACATAACCAAAGCAGATAATCATTATCTTCTCAAGAACTGTTCAACATATAACATTCTCCAGTCACGATGCAGGAAAACTAAAAAATCAATGACAAAACTAGAAAACAAAGAAAAACAAAAAACCATCACAACTGTTGAATCAAAAAAGAAATCAAAGCAAAAATTTTAGAATATTTAGAAAATAACAGTAGTGAAAACACTTCATATTTAAAATGTTGAAATATGACTAAAGTAATCCAGAGAGAAAAATTCACAGCCAAAGACATAATATTTATAAATAAGAAAAAATGAAAATTAATTAATAATCTAACTCAAGAAATTAGTAAAAGAACAATAGAATAAATATAAGGAGAGAAGAAGGAAAAACTAATATAAAGGTAGAATTTAATGTATTAGCAAGTAAAAAAGATATAGCTAGTAAGTAAAAGGGGTTATTTAGAATAGAAACAAGACTCTAATCAAGAATAAAAGGAGAAAGCACAAAAGCAAAATGTAAAGAAGAGTGATGAAAATAATCTTTGACTTAGAGTAAACTGAAATAATTATATATCTTATTTGTTCAGTTTCAAAATGAAATAAGTTTATTTTCCTGGAAAATATGACTGTCTAATATTAACTTTAGAAAAGAGAGAAAAATCTAAACAGACCATTACATAGGAAAAAAGTCTTAAAGATTTAGTCAGCTCACACCAAAACTAGCCCACATGGTTTCCCAGGGGAAACTGAACCAAAATTTTTAGGAACTGTAATGCTTTAAAATTTTTTTCTAGAAAATTAAAGAATATTGTTCTGTAAGATTATGCATTGAGATACTCCCTTTTTTCCCCAAAAGAGTAATAAAGGACAAAATACTCAAACAGAAAATTTATAAATATAGCTAGGGTCAAAAACAAATATCTCTGCACTGGGAAACAAGACAGTAACACAAGCTATAAACTTCAGCTAAAGAAACTGACAAACTGGGCTCAAAACCTGCTGTGGCAGCTGGGAGTTTGTCTTTTGCAGAGTCGCTTGGGTCTAAATGTAATCATATGCAGTCAGGGTCATCACCAGAAACCAGAGGCTGTACCAGGGCTTCTTCATCTGCGAAAGGAGGCTTAAAAATCATTGCCACCCTTGCAAGACTGGCATGAAGCTGTGGTCCCGGGGAGGTATAGTTTATGACCAGGAATTAAATCAAGCTGTCTGCTGACAGCTTGGGAGCATATTTGCCATTGCTTCAGTATCACCGTAGGGCAGGAACCCTACCTTGCCAAATAGGACCTGGCTCAGGACTGAAAGGACATGGTGGAACCACTTGGCTAGCTGGTAAGAGGGTAGAGAAAAATGGGATGGGGGAGTTTTGACAAAACAGACACACAGAGACTGAAAGAGTTTATTACCCATTAAATGTGTCTTCAGCAAGAAGAAAAGAGGAAAGCTGTGGGATTCAAGAAACAATGGTGAACACAGAAATTAATAAATGTGTAGATAAATTTAATTAACTGTAGACTATAAAAGCCATTAACATTTTGTGTATAGAAAAGTGAAACACATAATGGGAATCAGTATTAGGTGGGGCAGTGTTCAATGGGCAGTTAAAGCATGTTAAGATTCTTGTTTTATTTGTGACTTTAGGCTTTTTATAAGAAGATTAATTAAGTATATGTGCTAAAACTTCAAGGGCAACCATTAGAACAGAAATATACTCAGCACAGAGGAAAGTGAAAGAATATAGAAAATCTTATTACCACAAACTTGGTAACTTAAAACAACTGACATTTATCCTCTCAGTGTTCTGGAGGCCAGAAGTCCAAAGTCCAGGTATCAGTAGGGTCCTGCTCCCTTTGAAGGGTCTAGGGGAGAACCATTCCCTGCATCTTCCAGCTTCTCGTTGTTTCAAGCATTCCTTTGGCTTGTGGCTGCATAGCTCCAACCTCCACCTCCTTCACATGGTCTTCTCTTCTCCGTATGTCTCTCCCTTGTGTGTTTCTTATAAAGACACTTGCCATCAGGTTAGGGCCCATCTAGATAATCCTGGATGATCTCATCTCAAGATTCTTACTCACATCTGCAAAGACCCTTTTTTTTCCAAATGAGGTCACGTTTACAGGCTCTGAGCGTCAGGAAATGGATATGTCTTTTGGGAAGTTACCATTCAACCCACTATTACAGGTTAACTTACCTACTATAACAAAAAAAGAGATGCTAGCAAACTGGATTTTTAAAATACAGCTATACACCAATTACAAATAATATGCCTAAAGGTAAATCATCTTAATTTTATAGAGGCTAATTTATTTTCTTTCATAGTTAATGCCTTTTGTGTCTTATGTAAGATACTCTTATCTCCCCCCAGATCAGAATATTTTCACCTATATTTTCTATCAAAACTTACAAAGTTTTGCTTTTAATGTAAAAGTTTGTAATCCATATGAGTAGATTATTTTTATGGTGTGAGGTAGGGGTCAATTTCATTTTTTTCAATATAAACAACAATTTTTTTTCAGATTCACTTATGGAATAATACCTCTTTTTGATACTGATCTGCTGTGACAGATAAATGAATCTGTTTCTAGGATCTCTATTCTATCCAATGTTCAAATTGTTTATCCGTGTCCCTATACCATGTTATCTTGAATACTATAGCTTCATAATAAGTCCTTATAGCTGGTAAGACAAATCTTTTCTCTCTACTTCTTTCTCTAGTAGGTTTTGGCTTCTTTGGGCCTTTCATTTTTCTATATTAATTAGGAGACAATAAAGATCTAAATAAAGAAAACTATTATGTTCATGGACAGGAGATAATAGCATAAAGATTCCAGTTCTTCCTAAAATGATCTATGAAATTCCAATCACAATTCCAACTGGATGTTCATGAAACTTGATAAGCTGATTCTAAAATACATTTTCTCTTTGATCCAGCAATTCTGTTTCTAGTAATATATCCTACATATACTAGCACAAATAGGCAAAGTGAATGTACAAAGAAATTCACTACAGCATTGTTGATACTAGAAAAAAAGATTAGAAATAATCTAATATCAACACAGAAGGAACTGATTAAATAAATTATGGGACATCCATATGAAGCAATATTATAAAACTTTTTTTAAAGACCAAGCCAACTGCATATACATATATTATGTCATGAATTCCAACATACATTGTTTAGTGACAAAGGAACATAATAATTTAAATTACATTTTTAAATTATTAATTTTGATTGTAATTATTATCATTAATATTTATTAAGCATTTATTATGAGACAGGCACTTTTCTAAGTGACAGAGCGTGGCTGAAATGGTCTTACCCTAATGGAGTTTTGTTTTTTGTTTTTGGTTTTTTTAGGAAAAATAAATTTCCCAGGTACTTTATTTCTTGTTGTTGTTTCCTGTATATATATATATGTTTTTTTTAATCGACGTATAGTCAGTTTACAATGTTGTGTCAATTTCTGGTATACAGCACAATGCTTCAGTCATACATGAGCATACATATATTCATTTTCATATTCTTTTTCACCATAAATTACTATAAGATATCAAATATAGTTCCCTGTGCTATACAGCATGAACTTGTTGTTTATCTCTTCTATATATATCAGTTAGTATCTGCAAATCTGTAACTCCCAATTGATCCCCTCCCACTCCCTTTCCCCACTGGTAACCACGAGTTTGTTCTCTATGTCTGAGAGTCTGTTTCTGTTTTGCAAATAAGTTCTTTTTTTTTTTTTTTTAGATTCCACATATAAGTGCTATCATATGATATTTTTCATTCTCTTTCTGGCTTATTTCACTCAGAATGACAGTCTCCAGGTCCATCCATGTTGCTGCAAGTGGCATTATTTTACTCTTTTTTATGACTGAGTAGTATTCCATTGTATAAATATACCACAGCTTCTTTATCCAGTCATTTATCAGTGGACATTTAGGTTGTTTCCATGTCTTGGCTATTGTCAATAGTGCTGCTATGAATACTGAACCCTAATGGAGTTTTGAGAGGCAGCATTACCAGTCATCTACTATTACCAGAGAGAAGGGCAGTGCAATGGAAGCAGCACACTCTTGTATTGAACTTGGAGGATTCAGCCCTGTGTTTAGGAAGAGGGAGCAAGCAGGAAGACACCATGTCTATAGTGTGGGCAGTCCTACTCACCATTCCACTCAATGAGCACATGGTCAGAGAAGAAGGACCATCAGGAGATTAACATTGAAATAGTAATTAGAACATTGACTGAGTGTCTAAAATGAGAAGAATGGAGCATGATGAAAGTCTATGACATAAGAAATTATTTATTTGGGGCCTTTTGGTTGCAAGCAGCAGGAACCAAATTCAAACTGCCTTAAGGAAAAAAGGTGAATTTATTGGTTCCCATGTATGAAAAGTCCAAAAGATGAGAGAACTTCAGGCATGGTTGGATCCCCTGAAAAGGCATCATGGAACTCTCTCCCTTCATTTCCTGGCTCAGCTTCCATCCAGGTGGGATTTAGTCTCAGGCAGGTTCTCCTCTCAGGTGGCCTCCAGCAGATCCAGAATTTTACCCTTCCAGTTTAAACTCTTGTTTGTAAGAATTATTTTATTTTATTTATTTACTTATTTATTTTTTGATGGGGGTACTGGGGGTTGAACCCAGGCCCTCATGCATGCTAAGCATGTGCTCTACCACTGAGCTATTTTCTCCCCTCTTGTTTGCAAGAAATCTGACAAAGGCCTTGGCTATGTTTGGACCACATGCCTACACCCTGGCACTGGGAATGGAGTCAGTTCTGTATAGTTCAACCACACAGACTGAAGTAGATGGTATCAAAGAAAAACGGAGCGGTTTGCAGTAGAATGAGTGTGAATAAGTAGATGCTGAGCAGGCAGAACCTACAGTTGTCTGCAGTTGAGGCTGAAACTGTTTGGAAACCTAGGAGTAGCTATTTGGAATGTGGAATTTAAGATGAGGAGCTCTACCAAACATGAAAATATTTACCACTCTTCTGAATAAATGTTCTTGGAGTTGCTAAGCTGCCTTTTATTGCTTCTACCCTTGTGACAGTATTGAAGGGTCCCCTAAATTGGAAGGTGGTTGAGGAAGAGCCATGATAGCCTTGTCTTTTATTTTTGCCTTTACTTTGCATCTATCCCTGAGATTAGGAACATCATCTTCTTGTTACGTTCCTTGCACTTAGCCTGGTTGATAGTGGGGAGTAAATGAATATTTAACAATTAATGGATAAACTGATGAATAAAATATAATTTCTAACAGTATCTTTTGTTATTAAATCTTCTAAACTCTATTCTTGAAATGAGCTGTTTTGTCTTCCCACTTCAATTGCCATTCTTTTTTCTGGGTTTCCTGGCTCTTCTGCCCCTTGATTTTATATCCTGGGTCCTGATAACTTCAGGCCATTCATGTTTTGATGACTCACTTCAACTCTGTGTTAGATTCGTCATTCTTCTGTAGAAGTTGAACCCTCAGTTTTTATAGCTACATTTATGCTCAGTTTAAAAACTATATTTTTCCAGTCTCCCTTGTAGCTAAGAATGGTCATGACTTAGTTCTTGGTGATAGGAGATAAGCAGAGGTGTATGATAACTTCTGGGAAACTTCCGTGGTGTTTGGCCTCCAAAGATGACTCCAACCATTCCTCCCCTCCTGTTCATGCCACATTTCACATTAAGAGGTGTAGTGTGTCCACTGGTGCCCCTTCTCTGGGCTGGCCCTGTGATTGCTTTGATGAATAGAATGCAGAGGAAGGATATTCAAGGACTTCCAAGCTCAGGCCTTAAGAGGTTTGGAACTTTCATTTTCTTCCTGTTGGGACACCTGTGCTTGGAATGATCCCTTTTGAATGCAACTTCCATACTATGAGGGAGCCCAAGCAGCTGTGAGGAAAAAGCCTCATGCAGGAGACCTGAGGCTTCAGGCAATGGTCCCAGTGAGCTCCCAGCAAATAGCCAGTGCCAACTTGCCAGCCATGTAGTTGAAGTCACTTGGACCTATCATTTGTTCATTTGTCCCAGAATGTTGGCCAACACCAAGTGAAGCAGAGCTGTGCTGTCTACTCACAGAATCATGATATACAGTAAATTACTGCTGTGTTAAGCCACTGAATTTTGGGGTGGCTTGTTATACTTCACTAGAAAATTAAAACACTTTCCTTAAAATATAGTTGTCATAAACACTTTGCCTCTTCTTTTTCTCTTTCTCCTTCATGTGTATAGGAATGTATACATGATAAATAGAGCTGAAACAGCCATACTGGACTATAAGGTAATCTTAGGAATGTAGGTTATGCAATAGAAAATAACTTGAAGTATCTCTACTTTGTGTAAGAAATAAGCTTCTTTCTTAAATAAGCCACTGTTTTGAAGGGATCTATTCAAGTTGAATCTAATTCTAACTGTATTGACTCATTCTCAGGCACCATTCAAATGGTAATTTGCACACCCCCTCAGTTTTTTCAGTTTGCTTGTTCTTCTGTTCGTTTTTAAAATTAATTTTTGTTTTATCAAATATGTTTGTGTATACAGTTTTAAAGTCCAAGTACGTTGGGAATTCCAGGTTCTGACAAGGGGGACTAGTTTGAGAAAACATCAGGATGGGTTATATAGTTGAAATAGAAAAAGGAAAAGTTAAGAGATGTGGAAAATAGAAATATAAGCAGCAACATTCAAATAATGGAAGTCCCATAAGAAGAGGAAAAATAGAAATAGTAGAGTATTTTAAATGATATAACAAAGGGTTTCTCAGATTAGAGAAATTTTTAAAACCTCGAAGTACAAATACAGGTACTTAGACAAATAGGATCAATGAGGAAAAACATACCTGCATACATTTTTGTATCATTTAAGAGCATGAGAGATGAAGGGAAAAGTCTAAACAGGTCTAGATACAAAGTAAATTGCCTGCAAAGGGAAAAGAATCAGATTAATACCATATCTCTCAAAAGCAAGAAGACCACAGGGCAATATTATCAGTGTTGAGTTAAAAGAACTCAGGACCTAAAATTCCATATTCAGCTAAACTACCATTTAAATATGATGTCAAATAATTATCTTTTTAATCATACAAAGACCCTCTGAAAACCTTCTTAGAAGAAGTGCTCCAGCAAGGAGGGAAAAGATCAAAACTGGAAGGTAAATAAATAACTTGGTGAACTGTTATAAAACTCAGCAAGCATTACAAAAAGATAAACAAACAAAACTTCACATGCGTGGCAGTTTAACTAAAACTGATCAGCTAGATTGAAATTTCTTTTGCTTGAAATTACACATTCAATTTTATTTTTTTTTGGTGGTTGCTCATAACTACTAAAATACAAACTTGGTTTGATTTTACCCTGTGTAATGACAGGTAACAAGGAGGAAAAAACAAAATGTGATGAATAGAATACATGAAAGAAGACTGATATTATTTTTAAAGAATTTAAATATAAGAATAATTACAATAAGTAGAAATAGATAAAACAGAGGATTAATGTGTAACATTATTTACAAGATAAACACTTAAAGGAAAAGGATACAAAAAGATTAGAAGTATAGGGATAAAGAAAGACAAACCAGAGAAATATGAATTTTTTTAATGCAGCTATTTTATCATCAGAACAAACAGATATGACAAAGAAGGATGCTATATATTTGTAAAACACATTTCACTAGATACAATGATGATCATACATGTATATTCACATAAGAATTCTCTGAAATATATATATATTTCTTTTTTTAATGTCCATTGAAAGAAATAACTAAGTCAACAAGTCTAGTTAGTAGTATGAGATACATCAGTGTAAGCATTTGAAATACTCATGCAACAGAAAATCAGATCTGTGCATGTTACTGTATGTAAATTATTCCTTATCTCAGTTCAAGTCCTCCAAGAGCAGGAGCCAAAACAAGATTAGACATGCAAGACATTTACTGGGTAGAAGTTCCCATAAAGGGTAAAGGGAACAGAACAGAAGTAGATGGGGAGAGTCTTCATACTTCAGTGCACATCTGGTACCTGTGAAAGAAGAGGGGGAAGGCAGACTGAGTGGGAAGACTCACACTTCAACATGATTCTAGAATGTGTCAGCAAGGTGAAGAGGGAGACCTCAAGCCAAAGCCTGCACCCTGCACAGATGAACAGCCCTATCCCCCTGCTGTGCCCAGTCACTCAAGTGTGGCCTCAGCAGGCAAGAACACAATAGTCGTTCAACTATGTTCGTCAGCCATGCTTTCTACAGCAGGTTCTCTTGAGGGAGATCTGAGCACCACTTCTCCATGATTGTCACATGCCTAAATAAAGTGAAGAGAAAAGGACCCAATAGTGTTCTTCTACACCAGCAATAACCACTTGTGAAATGCAACAAACAAGATGTCATGCACAATAGCAATGCAACCATGACATCTCCTGGAATAAATCAAACCAAGGCAGACTTTTACCAAGGAACTCAATTTCAATGAAAGGGCACACACATTTTTTTAATGAATGGAGAAACTATACTATGTTCATATATGGAACAACTAACATGTAAACATGCTGATTCAACTCAAAATAATTTTAATTTTAATTGAAGGCCAGTTAAAATTCCTCAAGGATTTTTAAAATAAATCTGACAAATTCTCAAATATATATGGAAAAATTAGTGCCACGAGTAGCTAAATCTGTTTTTAAAAAGAAGAGAAGGGAGAACTTGCCTACCAAATATAAAGAAATGTTGCAAAGCCATAATAATAAAAATGGAGTAGCATCAGATCAGAAACAGGCAGAGATGAAAGAAAAATACTAGAGAGTACATGTGCAGAAAATTAGAATATGATTGCATTGGTACCAAAAGCCAGTGGAGAAAGTATGGATGATTTAACGTTAGTTGCTGTGGATGGAGTTGTGTGCCCCTCCCCTGCCAAAATTCATGTGTTGTGGCTCTAACCCCCAATGTGACTGTATTTGGTAATAGGGCATTTAAGAGGTAATTAAGTTTAGATGAGATTATAAGTGTGGAGCCCTAATCCTATAGGAACCCTCCGTCCAATGGCCTTAAAAGAAGAGGAAGAGAGAAAGGTCTCTCCATCTCTCTAGGTGCACACACCAAAGGCCATGTGAGGACACAGAGAGAAGGCGGCCATCTGCAAGCCAGAAGGACAACTGTCCTATGAAATCAAATCGACCAGAACTTTGATCTTGAACTCATAGCCCCAGAACTGTGAGAAAATAAAATTCTGTTGTTTAAATCACCCAGTCTTTGGTATTTCACTATGGCAGCCTAAACTGACTAAGACAATAGTTTTGGTGAAACAAGATGGTTAACTATATTGAAAAAATATATATGCAAAGATGAACTGCAGATGGATTAAATGTCTGGATGGAGTGGTAAAAAGATTAAGCTAATGAAAGAAAAATGGAAACTTCCTTTGTGATTTTGGAGAAAGATTTCTTAAATAAGACCCTCAAAGCATAAACCATAGTGTGGAAAAAAAAAGTTGGAAGTGACATCCCATCACTTTTGTCAAATTCTGTTCATTAGATGTAAATCGCTAGGTCCAACTCACCCTCAAGGAGCGAGAATTACAAGTGTCTGGATACCAGAGGTGGGGATGTAAAGGTTGCTTAATACAGGATCTAAATAAGCAGTTCACTAAAGATAAAATCTGATAAAACAAGAAAAGGTGCTGAACCTCAGTACAAGTTAAAACAGTAATTATTGACCATTTTTACTCCATGTTTGGCTAAAAAATTTTTAAGTAATGACATTTAGTGCAAGCAAGGGCATACATGCACTTTCATGTATTGGTGATGGAAGTGTGAACTGTTAAACTTTTGAGGAAAGCAATCCATCCAGGTCATTCAAATATTAAATGATCTAGCACTCTCCTTCATGGCAGTCTATCTGATAGAGACAAAAGCACCAGGGCTTAAGAACATATGTGCAAGGATGGTCTATTGTAACCTTATTCATGATGGTAAGAAATAATAACAAAAGAAATAAAACTGGAAACAGCCCAAATAACCTTCAGTAAAGGAAACATTGGAGAAATTATGGTACTAAAATATGAAATAATCTTATACAATTAATTTGTTTATGTTTGAGCATAGAGAAAGGTGTGGAATCACATATACTAAACTATTAGTCTGTGTTACCACAATAGGATTATAAGGGAGAAGGGACATTATCAAATAATAATTTCAATACATACTTATATATGATTTAAGTTTTTATAGCAAATGTATTAGTTTTGTTATTTAACAAAGGGAACAATAATTTTTAAAAGATAAATTTACATTTCCAGTTGAATTAAAATCTCATTGGAATTTCTTTTGAAATTACATTTAAGTGTGTACATTTTTTCTCCCAGTCATTTATGCATTTTAAAAGCACATATAGTCCCCAAGTATGACCTGTCTACTATATGTAGGAGCAGCAGCTACCAAGAGTAAAGCATTTCACTGTAATAAGTCAGTTCTTCTAATGAACAACAACGAGGAGAGAGATTTTTGCAGGACTGGGGACTTGGGTCTTCTCTGCATCTGTCAAATCAAACCAAGGAACTGAGTTTTGAAGACTCCATCTTGAGAAACGGGTGGAGTGCGAAGCTTTGTGCCGTTCTTAGTGAATATTATTTCTCACAAGTGAACTGCTGATGGAATCAAACAGGAGAGTGTTGGAGGTCATGTGTTCCGGCAAGGCAAGGACCTGGAGTGAAGGTATTCATGGACAAGATGTATGTTTTGTTAGTTGAGCAGAGGGCTCTTCCCACTACACAGCATGAAGTTATGCAAGACTGATCCTCTTTTAAATGGTATGGCAGACACTACTGGCTGCCTAACCATTCCTCTCCTTCTTCCCTGGTAACTGAACACAGATTTGGTTCGTGTACCTGGTATCTGTGTATTTCAGAGGAAGATGGACCCCCTTCTAGCTCCAGGGGAGAGTTTTGGCTCACCTTACTCTATCATGGTATTTATTTGCCCTTTGTCTGTTATTTGTTAAGGAATGAATAAACAAATCAAATTTTCAGTGGGATAGGAGGAAAAATCTTCAAAAAGCCTTTTGAGAAAGTTTTCCTACTCTTAAGAAAGGACAAAGGAAGAGAGATATTCTCTTTTCTCCTTCTAGTCTTGGCAAGGTGGTTATTTATCTTATAATTCTCTTTTTCTTGGTGTGTGTGTGCGTGTGTATATAAAATATATATATATATATTTTATTGGCATGTAGTCAGTTTACAATGTTGTGTCAATTTCTGGTGTATAGCATAATGCTTCAGTCATACATGAGCATACATATATTCATTTTCATATTCCTTTTCACCATAAGTTACTACAAGATATCGAATATAGTTCCCTGTGCTATACAGCATGAACTTGTTGTTTCTCTCTTCTATATATATCAGTTAGTATCTGCAAATCTCTAACTCCCAGTTTGTCCTTTCCCACTCCCTTCCCCCACTGGTAACCACAAGTTTGTTCTCTATGTCTGAGAGTCTGTTCCTGTTTTGCAAATAAGTTTGTTTGTCTTTTTTTTTTTTTTTTAGATTCCACATATAAGTGCTATCATATGATATTTTTCATTCTCTTTTTGGCTTATTTCACTCAGAATGACAGTCTCCAGGTCCATCCATGTTGCTGCAAATGGCATTATTTTACTCTTTTTTATGACTGAGTAGTATTCCATTGTATAAATATACCACAGCTTCTTTATCCAGTCATCTATCAGTGGACATTTAGGTTGTTTCCATGTCTTGGCTGTTGTCAATAGTGCTGCTGTATATTTATCTTGTAATTCTCTGAATTTATCCCTTCCTTCTTCATTCTTTCTCTTCCCTCTCTGAACTTCTTTTTGCAAACGCACATTTATTGACTCCCTCATAAGACATCTCCCTAAGACAGTGTTTCTTAAAAAGAGTCTAAGAACCCTCTGCATCATATCATATAGGGCATTTATTTAAAAATAATAAGGATGGGAGAATAAACCAAACTTAAAATAAAAAAAGGTTACTATAGGAGGAGGAGAATACAGAATCAACAGGACAGGAATAGAATAGAAAATCTTTCTTAATATACCTTGTGCAGATTTGATCTGCATATTTGGCTTTGGAAACATGCAAATGATTTACATGTGCTTTAAAAAAAAGAAATCGAAGTGGAAAGAAAAATCTAAATGAAACAAATAAATCAATTTCCAGTTTCAGTTCTCATGTAAAGAGCTTGGAAATCATTTGCCCCATCCTTACAACAAGAAAAGCAGACTGAAAAGCAATGACTTTTTGGATCCATTAGAGAATTGAGGTTGCAGGGCAAAGCATCACTCCAAAATATGGAGAGATGTGAGAACCTAGATAGAGCATCATAGCTGAGATCTACTTACCAGGAGCAGAAGACACTGGAGCCATGAACTGATAGTACATTTAAATGGCAATGTTCATGAACTGAGAGTGGAGACTGAGTGTAGACTAGTATGAGAGTGAGAAGCCCCTGGGGATCTCTGTCTGAAGGAAGGGGGCCCCTGAGTTTCCTGGGCTTTACCTCCAACAACTACACAAGGTCCTCAGGTTAAAGAGCTGAGAAAGATCCCTCATAGCTCTGTCAGGGGGAGGGAAAGACTAATAATTGTGAAATAGGCCCAGAGCTTTTTCCATAAAAAATGCCTACTCTCCAGGGCAGAAGACGACTAGAGCCTTGTTCCAGAACCCTGGGAGAAGGGCATTCATTACTCCTGCTGCAGCCCCCTCTAGCTTTCTCATCTCACCTAAGGGGAGGGAAGGTGGGAAGGACACTATAGAAGAATAAACACTTGTGAAAATTATAGTCCAGAGATACAGGCCCAATAAAAGACTGAGATTTAGTTGGAATATTATGGAAGGGTCCCCCTCCTTCACACCTTACCACCATACCAACGGGGGTCCAGTATAATAATGGATCAACTGAAAGAGCTGCAAGCCGCAGACCGTGTGTGAGGAGGCGTACTTAATGGAAGCCTGAAGTTGAAAGGGGAGCCACAAAGAAGGACACTAAGTGAAACTGAAACCTTTGACACCTACAGCTACAGCAGACATCAAACACAGCACATCTCCTCGCCAGATTAACATAAATCCTCACACTAAAGGCTCAGTTCCTATTTCCCAATGCAGCATGTCCAGTTTTCAGCAAAAAATTACGAAATGTGCCAAAAGGCAAGATAAAAGCAGAAGAGACACAGCAAACGTCAGAACCAGACACATCTGTATGGCACTGATGTTGGAATTATCAGACAGGGAATTTAAGATAACTGTGATTAATATGTTACAGGCTCTGGTGGAAAAGTAAACACCATTAAGAACAGGCAGGTAATTTAAACAGAAAGATGGAAATTCTAAGAAAGGATCAAAAAGAAATGTTGGAAATCAAAAACAGTTTAACAGGAATGAAGGATACTTTTGATGGGCTCATTAGTACACTGGACACAGCTGAGAAAGAGTCAGTGAGCCTGAAGATAGGTCAATAGAAACTGCCCAAACTGAAATGCAAAGAGGAAGAAGAATGAAAAAAAAGGAATGTAATGTCCAAGAATTTGTGGGGCAGTTTTAAAATATGTAATATATATGTTATTGGAATATCAGAAGGAGAAGAAAGAACAGAGCAAAAGAAATAGCTGAAGTAATATTGGCCAAGAACTTTCTAGTACTGACAGACACCAAATCACAGACCCAAGAAGCTTAGAAAACACCAAGTAGAATAAATACAAAAACAAACAAACCCCATCACACCTAGGCATATCATTCGTGAAATGCAGAAAATCAGAGACAAGAAAAAATTTTGAGAAAAAAGTCAAAAGGAAAAACAACACCTTACCTAGAGAGGGACAAGGTTAAGAATTACAATGAACTTTTCATGGTACATCATGCAAATAAGAAGAGAATGGAGTGATATACTTAAAGTTTTTTAAAATAGGACACCAACTTAGAATTCTGTATCCAACAAAATTAATGTCCAAATTGAAGAATAAAGACATTCTCTGACAAACAAAAACAGGAAATTCATCGCCACCAGACCTTCCTTTCAATAAATGTTAAAGGAAGTTCTTCAGAGAGAAGGAAAATATCAAAAACTCTGATCTATGTAAAGAAAACAGGAGCACTGGAGGAGGAATAAACAGAGGTTAAACAAAATCTTTTATTTTCCTTATTCTTAATTGATCTAAAAGCTTACAGTTATTTAAATGAATAATGGTGACAATGTAACAGGTGATTGTAGCATATGGATAAGTGAAATAAATGACAGCAATGTCGTAAGAGACAGGAAAGAGGAATTAAGAATACTCTATTACAAGGTACCTGCACTACATGTGAAGCAGAATAGTGTTATTTGAAGGTGGATTTAGATTAGTTATAAATGTATATTGAAAACTCTAGGGCAACTAAAAATTTTTTGAAGTATAATTTACTAAGAGGGGAGATAAAATGCTCAGTTTAAACCAAAGAAGGCAGACAAAGAAGTTTCTGGCAATGAATAGAAAACAGTTACAAACATGGTTGATGTGAACCCAAATACATCAAGTAATCACTTTAAATATGAATATTTAAATATGCTAACTGAAAGACAGAGATTGTCACAGTAGATTAGAAAAACAAGACTCAACTATTTGCTGTCTATAGAAACACACTTTAAATATAAAGACTCTGATATGTTAGAAGTAGAGGGATTGAGAAAGATATATGTACTCTGCTAACATCAATCAAAAGAATGCTGGGTAGTGCTACTGATTTCAGAAAAAGCATACTTCAGAATAAGGAAGATTATTGGCAATAAAGAGAGGTACTATGTGATAATAAAAAGGTCAATTCTCCAAGAAGATACAACAAATGAATAAAGTCAATAACTTATCTACACAGATTTTTTCCTGAGACTTAAAAACACAGTTATTTGTACAGTCTTTGCCTAATGACAAAATGCACCAAAAGAAAAAGATCTTAAACGATTTTCAGTAATCACATTGTTAATATTGACATTGATATTCTGAAACCATCACACGCATGCACACAGCTATAAAGAGCACTGTCCGATCCTTCAGGGACTCAGGGCCAAGTGCAAGGGACAGACGTAAAAGCTATTAATCGTGGCAACATGGTAAATAATATAACAGGGATATGGACAAGATGCTGGGGTGATATCCAGGAGGAAACGCTTAACTTAGCATACTAAGATCAGGAAAAGCTTCCCAGAGGAAGTAACGATTGAGCCATTATTTTTCCTTAGGGGTTGAAAAATGTAATACTTAATTGTATAACTCCTTCTTCACGTATTAGCTGAAATTCTCAATAAAAAAATTTTCCGTCAGTTCTTTTGTTGCCTTCAGATAGAATTTATATAAGAAAGGCAAGATAAATGTTTGATTTTCCTCTTTACTTATCAGTTTTCAAAATAGTAATTCTGTTCTCTAGATTCCTCCAAAGGTGAATCTCTTTGGGTATTTTGTTGTAGTGTATTATGTCCTCATAGCATTAACACATTTGATGTGCTTCAACCCATTAAGTTACTATTTTCAGTGCTAAAACTGTCCCATCTTTAAGGTGGCCCCTGTACCTTTTGACATGACCCTTGTGGTTTTTCATAACTTCCTTTCTCTTTGGCATGACCAAATGATCCAGGCTCATCTTTTATATTTCTTGCCCAGACATGGAATCAGCCATTTCTCCAAGGAGCTGGTTCCTTCCATGGGAAATGGTGTTTAGAGCATTTAGAAAGCTTTTAAATGGTGGTCTCCTGTCTCTAGTTTCACTCTGTTTAAAAACATTCTCTGTCCTTTATGCCACTGTCTGATGATCTTTGTCTAATGCAGATCTGAGCATATCCCTTACTTGATAATTGTCCAAGCTGCATCATCCTCCAGATGTTCAAGTCTAAGCTCCTTAGATTGGCACACAGGACCCTTTTTGGGCCTACCTTTGTGGTTCACATTTCTGTCTTCTAGTTTACCCACACACTGCCCTCCAACCATGTTGAAGCATTTTGTAGCTTTCCAACTGAGCCATGCATTTTGTCTTTATAATTACATATTTGAAACCATGTTCTGTTCATTGCCAGAAACTTCTTTTTCTGCCTTCCTTGATTTTAATTGAGCATTTTCTGACTATCAGTGACAATTGTGGGCAGCAATCAATTCAGCCGCAGGTGGTTCCAGAGTGAGCTGGAGATCCCTTCCTCCCATAGCAGCTCCAGGCACCCCACATAAGGTACTTATCCAGCTGTTTTATAGTTCTTCTTGACTCTCCTTCACTGAACCAAGACAACGTAAGGTAAACACAGTCTTATTGGACTATTTATCTCCACACTTTGCAGGGGTGCACCAAAAGTGCTCCAGCAATGTTTGTTGAAGTAATTACTTAACTATGTAATTAACAAATGAATTATTACCAGACATAAGGTTGTGCTCATATTGTTAATATAAGATCCATGAAGGCAGGAATTTTGTTTATCATTTGTTTATTTATCATCAGCCCTCCCAACATCATGTAAACTCCAGGAGGTGGAAGGGAAGGAAAGGAAGCTTGTCTATCCTATTCGCCACTGAACCTTTGCCTAGAACAAGACTGACTGTTCAGGTATTGGCTGAAATACAGAAAGGAAGAAAGAAGGGAGGGAGGGAAGAAGGGAGGAAGGGAAGGAAAGGAAGAGTGAGTCTAACTCTGCAGAGGCTTCTCTACTGAAGATGATCCAGGCTTAGACCCACACATAATGCAACTCTATAATGTAAATGTGCAATTGGAGATTTTTAGAGAGGGGATATTGTTTTTTAGATTTCATTTTTAAAATCAGTTGCACAGGGCTCTGAGTTTCACTTAGAATAAAGTGTTTCAGTCCTGTGCAAAGTGGGAAACTTGTGTCTAGTGACTTCACTGCACAGAGAAATCCATGATCTTGTGCTCTGGCGGGTCTATGTCACCTGCTAGCAGTCAGACTAGTGGACGGGCCATTCATAGTGATCAATAAGTGCTATAAATAAAGAGATAGGCTGACAGTAATAAGGAGGACAAGGTTCCAGCCCTCCTGCAGCTTGTGTTCTAGAGTGGAGAGGCATACAATGAACAGGGAAACAAACAATTTTAGACAGTGGTAAGTTCTGTAGAGAAAATAAAACATCAGACAAGTAAATAATTTCAGGAAGGTGAATGTTTTGACTGAGAATGACAAGGCTCTATGGAGACTAGAGCAGTGAGGACAGAGCATTCCAGACGGTCTAGAGGGATCCATCCTGCACTTTCCACTTCTCTGCTGCTCCTTCATCCATTCCAAGGGCTTCAACAGCCACCCAGGTCTACACAAGCAGTGCCACTCCATGCTTTTGTGGGGCTACCTGACTGTCATTGCTACTAGGAAGTTTTACGAGCACTCAAGTCACCTCTCCCTTGCTGCTAAATCTTCCCTCCTCCTGCCACTCCCCTCCTTCTCACATTGGACAATCTCTGTGAATGGTGTCAATAGCTCAGTTCGGAAACATGGACATCACTCCTCCATCCTGCCCCTCACTGGCTATAACCAATCAATGCCAAGTCTGATGGGTGAGACCTCCTCACTATCTCCTGAACTCAGGCATGTCTCCCTGTCCCCACTGCCATGTCCCTATTTCAGGCTATCAGGACTCTTCTCTTCTCTTTTCCCTCCCTTTCTTTCTTTCTTCTTTCTTCTTTCTTTCTTTCTTTCGGGTCTGGCAGTTATTGCAGGATCCTTCCTTCAAGGAGTCCGAAGGGGTACTCTTCCTGCTTTCGGGATCTGAAGGTGATTCTTTATTTGCTTTATTTCTTTCTTTCTTCTTTCTTTCTTTTCGTTCTCTTGCTTCTCTATCTCTCTCTCTCTCTCTCTCTTCTCTCTCTCTCTCTCTCTCTCTCTCCTCTCTTTCTCCTCTCTCCCTTTCTCTCTCTCTTTCTCTTTCTCAGTGACCAACACCTCTAGCAACCAGCCCCCATCTTGGTGTCACACTGTGGCCTCACTGATATCCCCAAAACATAAATGTAGTCCTGTATGCTCAGAAACCTTCCAGGCCAGGATACATTTCTTAGCATGACCCTTCTGATCTGATCCCCACCTACCTCCCAAAGAAGTGGCCTGTTTGTTACTCCTTCCTCCCATTCTAGGTGCAGCCGTGCCAGGGTCCAGCCCCCAAACATACTGCACAACTTCCTCTGTCCATAGCAACCCTCAACCCCCCTGCCTGGTGAATTCAGCTCCTGGCTTAGTCGTCACTTCCTGGAGGAGGCCTGCCTTTACACCACCAGCCTTGTGTCCCCGTTCTTGGTTCCCACAGTACTCACACTTTACCCACTGCCCCCCTGTGCTGTATTTGCTTTGGATTTCAAGCTCCTGAGGATAGGAGCTGGGTCATACATTGTTGTGTCCACAGCATCTGTGTAGGGCAAGAGAACTACACTGAAGCCTAGCTGTCCTCCTGTCTAAAAGTGAGGACAACAGTAATACGTATATGTTAGCTGTATTGTGAGGATTAAATGAGATAATGCGTGGAAAATGCCCATCACAGTGGAAGCACAGTCAGTATGTAGAGAGTAAATGATAGCTATTATTACTGTATAATGTTGTTAGCACTAAATCTGAACAAATGTTTTATTGAAGTTTGAAATACATTCAGGAAAATGCATAAAATCATAGGTGTCCAGAGCTTAATGAATTTTCATAAGTGAATGCCCCCTTGTCAGCAGCCCCCAGATAGCACTATTTTTAAGCTCAAATGTTACCCTCTCAGAGAGGCCCTCCCTGATCTCCCACCCCCTACATAGCACTCATCATCAGACATCCTATATAATCTAATTATATATTTCATATATTATCCATCTCCCCTCACTCCAACATAAGCTGCAGGAGGGCAGGAATTTTTTTTAAATCTAGTTTGATTATGCTGTGTATCAGTAATTGACACATTTTAAACTGACTATACTTCATTTTTAAAAATAGTTTGTTCACTGCTGTATCTTCAATTCCTAGAATAGTGCTGGGCACGTAGTAGATGCGCAATAAAAACTGACTAAGGAATGAATGAATAAGTGCTTATATTAATTTCTTTAAGCTCACGAGTGCTGCGGCACTGTCATGTCCGAGAACTAGTACCCTTCCAGGTTAGACAGCACACAGCAGGGACTGGGTGCACCCAGCCCAGCCTTCACCCTGAACTGTGCAGGGCAGGCTCTTTCTCCTCACTCCTCCCAGGCGAACTTGGCCCACCCCACCCCCACCTCCATTTTGCGTGTGTAATAATTAAAATAAGAATAATAGCAACAACCATAATAATAGCCCCATCTTCCCTCTGGAGACCACCCCCCTCTCCTCCCCACTGCATCCCTCAAGGATTTTCCCTGGACCTGAAGCACTCTGGGTGATGCACTCTCCACTCTGAGAGCATGCTCTCGGATACCACTGGAATGCACCTGGTCAAGCTCCCTGCCAAGTCTTCTACCTCTGGATGGGCCCCCTGCAGCCAGGCTGATGGAGGCTTTTATCATTCACCCATTTCGCTGAGGGAGAAACTGGCTGAGAGAAGTCTTGTCCACTCGGATCTTCTGACTCGGAAGCCCGCCGTCTTTGCCGCCATGCACACCGCAACCACGTGTGGTGATCACCACCGTCTCCTTTGGTAAGTAAAGGTTTTCATCCACCTCTTTCACTTCTCTAACCATCGCGGCCCGGAAGAATATGCTTGGCCCTGCTCTGGGCTCTGGGCAAATGTCTGTGAACAAAGTTTCTGCGGACACAAACTGGTAATGAACCAGGCACCAGCCGGAGCAAGAGGGGCCCCTCTCACAGCGGTCAGGCACAGTCATTCCGAGAAGCTGCAAGAAGAGAGTTGCAAGTAGAACAGTGAATGCTCAGCTCCTTTTACAATTACTATCTCTTTTTGTCTTCCCCCAAACCTTGAGAAGGGACACTTTTGCCTCATTTTACAGACGAGGAAACTGAGGCAAGGAAATAGTAAGGAATTTACGGAGTAGGGATTCGAACCTAGAGCTCTGAAATACGCCGAGCCCGGACTCTGTCCAGCCCGCATGCCGCGCCTCCTCCTTCCTCCCGCACCGTGACCTTAACTCGGCACGTGCTGGCCCCTTGCCCCCCCCCCACACTGTCCCGCTTAGCCCTGCTTGGGGAGAGCGTATTGGGGGGCTTTCGGAGGGACCAGGGAAAGCTGCGTCCCGCTTGAGGTCCCGGCTTAGAGACTCCCGTCTCACGGCGTTAGGGACCCCGGCCGCCCGCCCCGCCCCTTCCGCGGCCGGGCCGGCGCTGCCTCTGTCCATGGTCAAAGCACCCGGGTAATCCGCCTTTCTCTTCCGCCCGCCGAGCCCCATTCATATTCTAATCACAGCGCAGCCGGCCCGCGAACAGCCACTTTATCGGGGCCCGCCGAGACGCAGCCTGCCCCCTCACTTTTACTTCCAGCCCCCCAGCTCCTCGTACTCCCTCCTCCTGCACTTTACACTCAGCCGAGGAGGGGGTCCCTGGGAAAACCGCGTCCCCACTCGGGCTCCGGGGCTTCTCACAAACTTCATGGCTGGCTGGGGGGCGGGAGGAGGGAAGAAGGGACGGAGACAGACAGACTGACAGAGTTACAGGAAGAGGCGGGGGCTGCAGGGGGGTGTCAGAGAGACCAAGGGGGATAGAGACAGAGAGGGGCAGAGTCCTAGGGAGAGACAAAGAGATGAAGGGGCAGGGGCTGGACAGAAACTCAGGCAGCCCAAATCCGAGAAATAGAGGGGGAAGGACAGTGATGAGAGACACGGAGACGGGCGGAGAGGGAGAAACAGGGAAAGGAGGCACGGTGAAGGAGGAAGACAGAGAAAGTTCTGGAGATGAGTCAGCCTCTCACACCCTCGGTGCCAAGCTGCCTTCTCGCCGCCCAGGTTGAGGGGTGGGGTCTTAGGGCTGCAGTTCCCCCCCGCCCCAGCTCTCTTCACTTCTCCACGCGTGTCTGCGGATCCGCGTGGAGGGGAGTCAAGGCTTAACTCCTCCCGCAATCCCAGGGCCCTCACTCAAAATCTAACCCGGGACCAAACTAGGGTGGGGATACAAGAGGAGAGGGAAAGGAGTGGGGCCCACTCGTGGCCGCGTAGATGACTCCTCAGGCTCCTCGGAGTCCCCTGCCCCCTCCCCCGCCCCAAGCCTGCGCCGCGCCTGGCCGGATCGAGGGAAGGGTAGGGAGGGGGGAGGGGGCCACATCTAAGCCAATTTTGATTTCGCCTATAATGAGTGCCGGGAGAAGGCTGGAGAAGGCCTCTGGAACTTTAAATAAGAAAAACGTTGCTAATGCTATAATAGAAGGGGGAAGTCGGAGGGCTGGGATTGCGTCGCTCTGAGCCCCCCTTTTCGGAGGCGGCTTTTCTTATTCAAAACAGGCCCACAATGGGCTTCACAGTGCGCCTCGCCACGGCCCCATCTGACGAGCGGCCATTCATCAGGCCGGCTGGCCTATCAATGACATTGCTCCCATCGGGGCTCCTATAAAATGATGCTTTTTCCCATGAAACATCCGCAAACATTTTGACGGGTTTGGCTTTGCCCGGCTGGATTACTGAGTGTCCCCTTGCTCGCTCGCTCTTTCCCTCTCCCCCTTCTCCGAGCTCTCTCCCTTCTCTCTCTCTCCTCTTTTCTTCTTTCTCTTTTCTTCTCTTTCTTCCTTTTCCTTTCCTCCTTTATCCTTTTGCTCTTGCACTCCCTGCGTCTCTCCTTCTCCCGTCCTTCCTTTCTGGGCAGCTCTAGCACAGGGGATCCCCAAACATCAGGACTTTTGGGGGGCGCCTGTGCTGTCCATGGGAAGAGCATGCATTGTGGGTTACTGGAGGAACCCGACATGGATTCCACAGGTTAGTCCTACTGGTGGGGGTTGGGGGAGACACTGGGAGGGAAAGAAGAGGGAAAACGGGAACTTCAGAAAGAGTTGCAAAAAGTTCAGGAGGGTCAACTTGACAGTGGAACCCCAAGAAATAACGAAGCGTGCAGAAGTTTTCAATCCCATGCGATATGTGATGTGTGGAAGCAGATGCGTGGAAGTGTGTAAGTGTATGATTGTGTGTGTAAATGTGTGTGTGTGTGTGTGTGTGTGTGTGTGCGCGCGCGCGCAGAGGAGCGCGCTTTTGCTTGTCCTGGACACAAAGTTACGTAAAGATTCGCTGGCTCGCGGCGAGCTCGAGGTGCCACTTGCAGAAACCTAGCGAGTCGACCGCCCCCTCCCGGGCCCGGCTCCTCCCCAGGTTTTGGGGCCTCGGAATAGCGGTGCGCTCTGTAGCTGGTGGCTAGGGCCAGGAAGCCGAGCGGAACGCCCCAGAGGCGGGGGAGGGCGAAGGCTTCGCACAGCGCCTGGGAGGTGGGGACCGAGGCTCCGACTGGTGGAGATGCGCAGCTGGAGGGAGTGGCGGCGGCGAACCCGGTGGTCCTGGGGAATCCGCGCCCGGTCGGGAGTGGGAGCCCCGAGCGTCTAAGGCGGGGTGTAGCCTCCCTGTCCCGAAGGGGCACCAGATGATGCGCTTCGCTCGGGACTGTAACTATGCTGGAGGGAGGGCAGAAGGATGTGCAGCGGGTGAGGCCTGGCGTCAGGGTCTGCAAACTACTTGGCATTTGGGGGGCTGTTGGCTCTGGGCGTCAGATTTTGGGGTCGCGGCGGTCGGTAACAACGGAGAAAGCAAGCCAAGGGAATCTCTTACAACGAAAAAGGCCAGCGTCTCGGTTCTTCCTCCAGTAGAGCCTTCGCCACCTCCCACTTCTAGCATCTCTGAAGAGCGACCAAACTTTAAGATCAGAGTTATGGTCCCTATGCCCCTTCCAGGTGGAAGAAATTCTCTGGAAACTCACCTACTCCCCCAGCCGCAGTCTTCCAACCAATGCACTCTTTTACGGGCTCTACTGCAGCCTTGGGGTTTCTTGGGGAGAGGCAGAAACAGAGCAGTGAGCTCAGCCTGGGCCGATATAGCAGCTTGACGCGATGCTTGGGAGGATGCCTAGGAGCATCCGCTGCTGGACTTCGCAGCGCGAAGCAACAAGTGCCTTCCAGCCTCTGTTATCCCCTAACACACGCGCGTCTCTTCCGTGAGCAAATAAACAACACACGATTGTTTCCGCACTTTCACCTCGAAGCAGGCTGGAAACGGATGTGGGGTGGGAGTAGGGGTCATCTAGGCATCGCCCCAGATGGTCTTTCTTCTTCCCTGCAGAAAGATTTCTAGCCCCTCCTGGCTTCTGCTGAGGCCCTGGTGGTCAAGACACGCATCCCCTCTGGCCAAGGGCATCTTCGGTTTTCCGGAGTAGTCGTCTATCTCTGATCCCCAAAATCCGTCTCCATTACGTTCTCCTAAGTGGGTGTGGACCCCCTGGGAGTGGGGAGAGGCTGAGCCCTGCAGTTCTCCTTACTATATGAGATGACAAATGAAGGCAAGAAGAGGTATCGCCTGCCGCGCGCGGGGCGGCGAGTGCGCGGCGGGCCCTGCTGGGGTCCTCTCCGCTGGCGGTAAAGAAGGCGCCCAGAGAGGGAAAAGATCTCCTCCCTCTATACTTCTATGCCAGGTGCATATGCCACTACACACCTCCTGAGCACCCCAACTTTAGAGGTGAATATCCTTGAACAAAATTAAACCCATGTCTGCAATGTTTGCAGCCAAGTATTTGCAAAGGATCCACTTAGGGACCTGGAAGTCTCCTCGCCCCACACCAGCCATGGCCCAGCTGAGGGTTTTAGCCGCTCCCTCAACATGACTGGAGTTTCTCGGTGAGTTTTTGGGAGAGTTGTGGGGCTATGGAAACATTCTATTTTCTGTCCTCTAGCTGGTGGTCGTGGAGACACCTGGTCACTTTTACTTAAATTGTAAATATACCCAACGGATTCTGAAATCTTTTCCCCCAATCCACTCCCCTCCCCTCTTCGAAAATCTGGGATCTCTGGATCGCCATCCTAACAAAAAGTTCTGGGAAACGGCAGAGTGAAGAAATGACACGAGGCGCACAAGATGACATTTCACCAGGGTCTGCAAAATCGACAAGGGAAGTGCGGCTCGGCGCGGTCCGGTCCAGGAGCCTTCCCTCACCTCGCCTGGAGAGAACTTAATCCAATTAGCTTTTCTTTGGAGTTCCCCTTGTTATGTAAAGGCTCTTTCTCCCCGGCTTGCTGAGACCAGCGCTCCTTGGAGAAATTCGATTCTGCTCCTTTTACGGCAGATTGCGCGCGAACCTACAGCAGGACCACGAATATTATTGTTATTATTATTTCAGTCCGAAAGGGCTCGAACAGTCGATTCACAGCAAGTGCTGGGGCGAAGTCGGGAGCATCCAGGGTCGGAAAGGCCGGCGGGCCAGGCCTCCGTCTCCTACTCTTAAAAGGAAAATCCCTGGAAAGTGCCTCGGGCCCGGGAGAACAGTTTTGCAGGGGCCGGAGCTCTAGTGGTGGGCCTGGGGGCCACTTCAGCGTGACCTGCGGAAAAGCGTCCTCTTTGTTCCGCGCACCGAGCGGGTAATATATTCCTTGAGTTTTTCCAAAATACTCAACAAGTGTGGGGCCAAGACAATAACCCCGCTGGCAGATTCCGGGGAGCCGGCGCGCTCCTCTGGGCCCTGGGCTAGCTCGCCGCGGAGCGCTACAAAGCAGACCCCTCTCCGAGAGCCGCGACCCGGCGGAGCTCGCGGAGGTAGCGAAGGCCGCAGGCGCGCGCGTGGGGCCGCCGACGTGGCGTGGGGCCGTAGACGCTCCGTCCTGCCGGTGCGCCGTTTGCAAGTTGCGTCCCTGCCCGCTCGAGCCGCATCCCCGCGGAGCGCAAAAGCCTGCGAGGAGCTCGGTGTGGCCCCCCACCCACCCACGCGGGCCGCCGGCGGCGCCTAGGTGTTTATGGCCTGAGGGTTCAGTCCCGGCTGCCGTGCCCAGACGAGCGTTGCTCAGTTACTCAGGTACCGGGAAGTTCGAGAACGAGGAGGGAATAGTAGGCAGAATTTTAGGCCACGGAGGAGAACTTGTGGAAAGTGGGCCGGGGCCAAGTTAGTCGCCTACGCAACAGAAGGGTTGTTTCTTGTTAAACGGGATGACGCTTTAGACAGAGGCACAGCTGAGGCCGAACTGGAAACTTCTGCCTCTGCTCACTTAGCGCCCCGACCTCCAAACTCCACAGCTGGGGCGTACAAAGTACCCTTAGAGCCGGATTTGAGCCCCCAGGGCCACAACGGCAGGCAGGCACTCTGGTCTAGAGGCTCCCAGCTCAGCACAAGGCTCGACCTGGTTTCGTGGGCCCGCAGGTGGGGACATTCAGTGGCTTTGGCGCGGGGCCGACGGGGCAGAGAATGTCTGGGTGGGAAAGGTCCTGGGCCTCCTCCATCCTCTTCCAGGCGGGTCCAAGTAAAGGAGCCGCTTTCTCCGCCGGCCCGGGGACTCGGACAGCGAGCTCGGGGAGTAAGGAGGGGTCAGGGGCCTGAGCTTTGCCCCCAAGCCCAAATCACACTGTCTCGCCCTCCCTAGACACTGTGTGTGTGGCCGGCTAAGGGGGCATGCCTGCCCGCCTGCCCCACCCTCCCCACCTGCCAAGCGCCGGCGTCTGGGTTTGGCATCAGGGTCAAGTGAGAGCCGCGTGGTCACCAGATCCCCAGGCCCGGCGGCTGCAGCCCTAGCCAGCACCGACGCGGCGCGCAGTCTGGGCCGGGGGAGCCTCGCACGCGACTTGGTGCGGTGGCCCAGGGCAGCACGCTTTCCCACCATGCCTGTAGGACTTGGAGACCCGGAAAAGTTTGCAGAGGCCGCCCGGCGGCTGGGCCCTTAGATTTCCATAGCTGCACCCGCCCCCTCCCCAGCGCGTCGCCATGGAGACTGCTGGAAGTTGGTGGTGGAAAACAGACCCGGCGCAAAGCAAAATATTATGAGTGCAATTGGGGTGACTTCAGGGGGGCAGGGGACTGGAGGGCAGGAGCGGGAGCCAGAGGCAGAGGCCGACAACAAAGGGCCGAGTACGAGGAGAGAGGAGTTTGCACGGGGCCTCCCTGCCGCTGTGTGAGAGCTGGACCATTCTGCTTCCCAGAGGCGCCAAGGTCTCTAATTTCTCTCCAGCAGCTACACCTTTTCTCAGCCCGCCTGCGCGGCCTCTCTCCCACCCCTCCTCCTCGTCCTCCTCCTCCTTCTCCTCCTCCTCCCCCTCCTCCTCCTCTGGGTTCTCTTCCAGCCTCCCTCCCTGTCCCGTCCGGAGGTTAGGCGCCAGCTGGGCAATGAGCCCGCCTCCCCCACGAGGCACAGGCTCACCGACGTGAAATGTTCTGGCTTTTCTTCCCCACGACCCGTGGGTCGCCCAAGATGAATTTCTCACCCCCCTTCTCAAACTGGATCTGAAAGGGTGAGGGGTTAGGATAAGGCGGGAAAGTGAAGAGAAGGAGGTGCCTGATTAGAAATCTTGGGGTGGGGGTAGTGAGGAGGAGAGCCTACGGATTTGTTTTTCTCCTTTGTACAGTGGGGAAAGCTCTGAGTTATAATTCTGACTCTGAACATTACTTGTAATGTTACTTTACGTAAGCCTTCTAGCCTTTCAAGATTAATTTTAATTGCCTGTAAGGTGAAGGGTTAAACAGTTCACAGACTGGGATTCTCTGACAAGTTATAAGTATCCCTCTTTACTGTAGAACCCAGGAGGCGTGGTTACACTATCTGAACTATCTCCACTGCACAGTTAGTGAATCTCTCCCCTAATTATACACTAAAATATTTTTACAGGTCTTTTAGGATTTTAAGAGTCAAGAACCTTGAATAACCACTTTTTAAAGGCTAATAACTGCCTTTCTCAATTACACCTGAGGTGCATTCCTTAAGGCATTCGATTTTATGGGGCTGTGCCCAGTGTCAATTTAGGAAACACTGAAATGCCTCTTGATGATGATGCCATGGTCACAGACTGTCACATATACTGAGGAGGAAAACACAGTGGCCCATGTGATGAGATGTTGCCATCAAAAGAAAACCAGACTTTATCCTCCATTGCTCAAGCTTTTAGAAAGGGCTGAGTCTCTTCTCACACCTGGTGGCTCCTCCTAGTGATTAGTTAAGCAGAGGAGTCCTTCCCTTCTCCCTGAGACTTTGTTCCCTTATCTGTAAATGAATAGGTTGGATGTAAAGATTGCCATGGTCTATCTAAAATGTTGACTCATTTACATTTCTCTGTCTGTGTTTGTGAAATGTGCCTGGTATTTTATTAGTTAATTGCACACTGATCCTCACAGGCGCTCCTCAAGAGAGGCATTATTGTGACCTGCATGGAGCACAGGGCTTCTCTTCCATTTCCAGTGCTGTAACATCATGATTCCAAGTCAAGCTGATAATGTGTGTTTGCCTTGGTGTCTGTGCAAAAAAAAGGCTGAAAAGGTGTAGAATGGTGACATCACAAGTTGAGCCGCTGGACAGTCAGGTGTCTGCTTGCATAGGCCCCTGAGAGCCCAACCGACATGTTCTACAAGTCACTTGGGACACTCTTCAGCTGCCCCTCTAGGGCTCCACAGCTCTGTAGGATGGAAAAGGTGGGAGGAGGAGTCTCTGACATTGCTTTCATCTATTCCACTCTATTTAAGATATCTTTGCAATTTTGTTAAGGTTGGGGGGAGAGAATAACTCAAAGACAGATTTTTGGAGGTATCAGATAAAAGTGCAAAAAAGGTTTGGGTGAATTTATCAGTCTCACTCAGTGAACACCTGTTGGGTGGCAGACCCTGGGGATGAATAAGACCACAGTCCCTGCTGTCAGGGACTTTAAAATGTTTTGATGAGGGAAGCCATGGACATATTGAGAGCAATGTGTGCTACAAGGGACATAAAAATAGAGTCCCCTTGGAGCCTGGAGGAAAAGATGCTGTCTCTTGAGTATCCACCGAGTGGCAGCCCTGTGACAGGCACTTTTCCACACATTGGCCATTTGAGCCTGACTACAATTCTGTGTGGTCCCTTTTTAGGATGAAAGAGGGTCTGAAACTTCCCGGGGACACTACTTGTACATGGCAGAGCTAGATTGGAGGCCAGGCTGAGAAAGCCTGATCCCTCACCCTACCCAGCCCACTTCATCTGGACACTGTTGGAGTGCTAGCCTGGCAGGGCTTGGTGATGACGCTGGTTGTGAGGTGGATTTAAATGCTACTTTTTAATGGGAAAGGGAAATGTATGGATGAGAGTGGAGGATCAGGGAATGTCTTGCCTTTGAGCTCCAGAGAAAACCTCTCTCAACGAGTTATGTGGTTCTAGATTTGAAGAGGATTTTAAATGATGGCAGTGATGGGAGGCAGTGCATCATAATGGTTGAGTATAGGTTTTGGGCAAATTTAAGCTTGCTTCATTCATTCAGGAACACTATGTGTCTTCTGTGCTTTGTGCCCCACATTTTGATAAATGCTGGGCTTAAAAATGCCATCTGTGCTCCTCCGGAGCATAAGTTTTAGATAGACAAACAGGTAAACACAGAAACATCATTTCAGCTAGTGATACGTACTACAAAGAAGAAACATCTGGAGTGATGAAAGTAGTGCGTGGTGTTGGGGAGGTTGCTGCGTTTCACAGGGTGCCTTTCTGCTGCATGTGGCTGTGTGATTGGGCTGGAAGCTCGGTATTGCTGAGCCTTAGTTTTCTTACGGAACTTATAGGATAGTCTGATAGGGCTGCTGTGAGTATGCAACGTGAAAGTGGTAGTAGGTAACATACATTCAGTACTTGCTGTGTGTCTTCACTTTTTTAAGCATTTTAATTTAAATGCATTATATAGGTATTGCTCACAACAACCCAATAAAGAAAGAACTGTTATTATTCACAGTTTAAATGGGGAAACCAACAGACTAAAGACAAAAAAGCAAAGCAAGAAGCTGAAGCATTTGGTGAGTTTCTGAGCTCTAGAAGTTGGGCTGGTGAGACAGATTTTGACTGCACAAAAAGCAAGATCACTCCTTATTGTGTGAACCAAACCTTCCTGAGGCAGAATACAAGTAATAAATGTAGCTTTTTAACTTGTACTTTTAAAGCTAATGTTTGTCAAATGCCTTTCATGTGCCAGGCATGTACTAAGCACTTCAAATATATTATTGGTTGTATTTTAAAATATATGTTAGGAGTACTATTATTATCCATTCCATTTTATGCAGTAGGAAACTGAGGCAGATCAAGGCTGTCCTAGAAGGGGCTGAGTACCCTAACCTGCAGTCATTCACACTCTTAGTCACAAGGCTATACTGTCTTTGTCTTTTGTTTGTTTATTTTAGTGATGGAGAGGGTTGTGGTGGAACGGATGTCCAATAAAGAATATACATCATCTCAGCAATAGCATGCTATTTTCTCCCTGTAAAGAAGTATTTTGAAAGTCATTTACACAGTGGAGACAAAATTTTAAATTATTGTTGGCAAAAATAGGGACATAAAGGGACATATCTTTACTACAGATGTGAAATGTACTGTAGTCTTCTTGGGATTCATTTGAAGTTTAGTTTCAATTCGGTTATCTCTGAGAATGTCTAGCTAGGCTTCATTCATGCTGACATACAGACATACCTCAGCCAGAATGAACTAATGAGACAGAAGCCATTAAACAGTATGATAATATATGTGGCCTTTAGGTAATTTAACAAACCATGTATTACAGCTAAAAGTCATTCACAGATACATGTTGACCTCTGACTTCAGATGGATATTTAAATCCTAGTTTGGTTGCTTGCTAGCTGGGTGACCCAGGGCAAAAGACCTAACTTCTCTAAGCCTCAGCTTCTTTGTGAAAAACATCCACTCCTTACTTTTCAGGGTTCTTAAGAGGATATAATTGGGAGGGGTGGTGAAATAGGGGAGGGGGATTAAGAAATACAAACTCTGGTTATAAATAAGTCACAGAGATGTAATATACAGCATAAAGAATGTAGCCAGTAGTAATGTAGTAACTTTGTGTGGTAACAGATTGTTTTGGGGCTTGTGATGATCATGTAGTAATGTGATTGTCACATCACTGTGTTGTACACTTGAAATTACATAATATTGTATGTCAACTATACTGCAATAAAAGCAAAAAGAGGATATAATAGGACTGTACACGTTAAGCCTAACTCCTAGAAATTGCTCAGTAAGTAGCAGATCTTATTATAATTAAAAATAACTTTCTGATCTTCCTGTGCCAAATCCTAGGTCTCTAGTTGGGAAAAGGGGATAAGAATACAGAAAAAAAATTAGACATTGCAGCATATCTAGATGTTTTTTCTACTATGTAGAAATAGCCTCAGTTCTAACATCAAAGTGAATCATTCTTTTCTAAACCTTTTGGTTTAGACTGAGGGATTCTTCTCATTTTCATTTTCTCTTCCTTTCCCATGAACAAGGTATTTTATGTGCTCCTGTTTGCCATGGTTTCACTCTTGTGTTTTCCAGTTTGTTAAAGGAAGTGGAAATTGAGTCTTTGTGGAGACAACACCTGTTGACTGGGATTTGAATCCTGGAATAGAGTTCCGGGAGCTCTCGGGGAAGACATATGTTACACACCTCAGATGGAGGCCCCTGCACAACTCCTGATGCCTTCCCAGTTCTGGGATGTGATGGCCCACATTCTTCATCCACCATCACCCCCACCTTATACTTGTAGGCATCACTGTTTTAAAGACTCAACCACTTAATATTTGATTTTCAAGAAGTAGAAAGTTCAGTTTCAAGTGAGCCTTTCTCTAAGACTCATTTTAGCAGGAAACTCATTTAGTTCTTTTGCCTTTCTTGCAAATTTTTCTAATGTGAGGAGAAAATGTCCATTTGTTATGTTTCTATCTTTATAACTTGATTTTATCTCCATTGTGGCTTTTGAGTTTTGAAATATTAACAGCTTTCTTTAAGAAAGAGAGATCATAAAAAGCAGAAAAGAATGATATTCAACCACTATGTTTTCAGTAGAATATGATCCGCATTTAGGGAACTGGAACTGGATTGACCTGTGCTAGTAGATATGTGGTTTCTGTTGTCCAATCTGATCCTTAGGGCAGAATTTCTTAAAGAAAAAAGTATATATAGTATAGTTTCCATTTTTGTGATTGGTTAATCCTTAGTAAAATGTAAAGCGTGATCTGCCTCTGAGCAATCAATAATTATTAGTAGACCAGGTGAACCTGGACATGTTGGGTTTGTATTGTTGTGATTGTTTTGCTTTAATTTAATGGGGTAGTAAGAAAGCCTTTGAAAAAGCTGCAACCCAGTGAAGGTTAGTTAGGGCTTAGTGTCCTGCGTGTTTTCTGACTACCAATTATGCTAAAGGTCAGCATTGTTTAGATCAGCCTAAGTGAGATTGATGAATATAGCAGATTTTTATTTAATTGGAAAGGAGAATTACTGCTTTATAAGCATCAGTCCCCTGAATCCATCATGTTGGAGAAAATGCACTATCAAGTACAAGCGAGCTACTCCTGAACTAGATTTTGGAGTATCAGTTGAATAATCTAAAGAGTGATTAGTGATTGTTAATTATACCTCCAGCAACTAATTTTTGAGGCACAGATGCATTTCATGAAGAAACTTACGTCAACACATTTGTTTTGAATCTTGTGACTGCCCTAAAATCATTTCAAGCTAATATTAGTCTTTTAAAGAAGGATGTGTTTCTTTGAATGTTGAAGTTGTAGAATTCATAATTTAAAAAAAATAAACATGAGTGATTTTTTTTTTGAGTGCCACATCATCTTTTTCTGAACGATTAGTCTAAATTTGGGCTGTTCCTACATGTAATGTATTTATAATTTGTGTACTGATTCTGTATGCTGATGAGGTAGGTCAGATTCCTATTGAACTTATTAGGGTTTTATAAGGTTCCAGACTTGGGCCCATGGCATAAACTCAAACCTATTTACGATGGAATCAATTGATTAAACATTTTGCTATGTTTTCTCTATGCTATTCAGTTCCACTGCTGATAATAAATCAAGAGTGGGGGAAGAATTAGGATACCTCTGTAAGTTCTTTGTTCTACCAAAAAGAAAATCAACTAATTTTGTATCATCCTTTCATGATGACTAAAAAAGCTAAAATGTCTATTTCTGGGAGTTTTATTTCCTTTACTTGATGACTCCTTTTACAAAGGCAAAATAGTTTCTACATAAAGCATTATTAGGTATCGTAAAAATAAATAACATTGGCTGAGAAAGCCCTGGGAGTTTACAAGGAAGAAAGATTCCAGAGGGCTAGAGTTAAAACATTAGAACTTTTAAGCATTGGAAAGAAGATTTCTAAAGCGTTGAGCTGTTGTGAGAGGGCTTTTGGTCTCCACGAACTTTTATTTTCAACTCAGTGGGCAGAGTTTCTGAGGTTGCTGTGGTTTGGATAGGGGACCTTTTCAGAAATGCCAGGCTTTTAGGGAAAAAACACAGCTTTCTTCTAATCAAGGATCCGTTTTAAAGTTTGAAAACTTTGCTGTGATTAGAAGAATGAATTATTTCTCTGCTTCGTTGGGGTTTCCTCCGGGTGCCCAGGCTGCAGGGCATTCTCGCCTGGACTACCTCCGCAGGGCACTGCTGAGGAGGTGCTGGGAGCGAGGACAGCTGCCCGCCCAGAGCCAGTCCCACCTGCACCAGGGCACCAGGCATGAGCCTCACACGGAAGCTGGCTAAGCCCAGAGCACAGCTGGGTCAGCGCACAGGGCAGAGGGGTCCAGAGGATCCAGGAGATGAGGAACCTTAAAAAAGGATTCTCTGTGGGCCTGTGTTTTATTCAGAGTTCTTGGTATTGAGAGATATTAAAGAAGAAGAAAGAAAGAAAAAAAACTACCAAAGCCATATGATTGTAGACGGTACCTGGAGACTATATATTGATACACAGACCATTTTTGAGAAGGAAAGAATGAAGGAAAGGGGAACGAAGAGAGAAAAGGAAGGAGGGAGAGGAGGGAGGGTAGGAGAGAAGGAGAAAACTACACTGAAATCATTTTGGTAATTGAGGGCAGGCTGACTTAATGAGTTGTTTTCAAAATTATTAGTTACTTTTTAAATAAAGTGACTCCCTTTTTGAAATTGGGCAGCAGATTAATAACATTTATAATCTTTTCCATGCACTGTGCTAAATGCTTATGCATGTTAATGCATTTAATTCTCATACTCAACCTGTGATATTATTTTCCCCATTTTAAACGTGAGGAAACTGATTAAGAGGGCCTAGCTAACATGTCCAGGCCAAATGGCTAGTGTCACATGAGAATGTAAACACAGATTATTCTGATTTCAGAGCCAAGCTACCTCTTTGCCTCCTAAAACCTTGAGCTAGAAGGAAGACCTTAGAGATGTCTGTTCTAGCTCACCCCTCTGCTTCATGAAGCAGTTCAGGTCACACACTGCGGTTTTCTGGAGCACACTGTCACGGGTGTCAGTGGCTTCTGGCTGCCAGGGGCACCTCGATGTGACTTTGGCAGCAGGCTGCCTACTGAGGACAACCCCAAGTGCTCCTTCCCGCGGGGGCGCCTTTGTGCCATGTGTTTCTTTCATCTCAAATCATTCTCAGACCTCCTGAGTTCAGCCTGGCACCACCGCTAGGGAGGTACCTGCTGCCCGCCAGTTACTCTGGCAAACTTGACATCCTACACTTTATCAGAGGCTTCATATCCATTTATTTACAGACATGATTTTCCTTATAGTAGGTTCAGCACAAAACCTTGGGTGTTAAAATAACAGCACCTTTCCTTACATAGCATGTTACAGTTTGTTTTGTGTCTTTTTTTTATTTAACATTTTTTATTGATTTATAATCATTTTACAATGTTGTGTCAAGTTCCAGTGTTCAGCACAATTTTTCAGTCATTCTTGGACATATACACATTCATTGTCACATTTTTTTCTCTGTGAGTTATCGTAACATTTTGTGTATATTTCCCTGTGCTATACAGTGTAATCTTGTTTATCTGTTCTACAATTTTGAAACCCCAGTCTATCCCTTCCCACCCTCCACCCCCCTGGTAACCACAAGTCTGTATTCTCTGTCCGTGAGTCTATTTCTGTCCTGTATTTACGCTTTGTTTTTGTTTGTTTGTTTTTGTTTTTGTTTTTTAGATTCCACATACGAGCGATCTCATATGGTATTTTTCTTTCTCTTTCTGGCTTACTTCACTTAGAATGACATTCTCCAGGAGCATCCATGTTGCTGCAAATGCCATTATGTTGTCGGTTTTTATGGCTGAGTAGTATTCCATTGTATAAATATACCACATCTTCTTTATCCAGTCACCTGTTGATGGACATTTAGGCTGTTTCCATGTGTTACAGTTTGTAATCAACTGATACAATCATTAATAGTGGGGAGTCTGCAATCACTTATGATACAGTCATTAACAGCTTTGGCTCTGGAATCCCACAGGCTTAGTGAGAATCAGCTTTGCCATGGGCTAGATGTATGAACTCATCAAGTTACATGACTTCTCTGAGCCTCAGTTTGTCAGTAAAGTGGGTCCATGCATAGTACCTACCTCATAGGGTATTATGAGGATTAAATGAACTAATGCACGTAAAGAGGTCTGCACAGGGTCTTGGCACATTGTAAAAGCTCAGTGAATGGAAGGCTCTGCAGCACTCGCTGCTTGTGTTCCTCTAGTGGCTTCCAAGACCCACCTCCTCCCTGTACCACCCTTTTTCCCCTCCCTCTCTCAAGGACTACATAGGAGAAGAAAACAAAATTTTATACAACACTTCCACTTCAGTCTTTTCAATACACGACCTCGTAAACATTTGATCTAGGCAGGCTCACTGCCATCTCACACTTAGTAAGACTGCTCCTCAGTGAGATTCAGTCACACGCATTGGTTCACACAGCGAGAGTATCCAAGCTGAGGTCATTGTGGCCTCGAAGCTAATCCTGCTTTCTTTCTACCAGGCCGTCTCTAGATGGTGGTCCACATTCTGCATGGAGTTCTGTCTTTGCCTTGTGATGCACTTACCCACTTGGGCCTAACGTACACACACTTCCCACCCGTGCATGTTTCTCAGATCTCCACCTATGTCGTTACTGTTAGTGCTTGGCCTAGCGCGCAGCATCTGCTCGAGTGTCTCACACAAGTCAGTGCTTAATAAGTATTTACTTAAGGTGTAAATCAATCCCTCCTTCATAGTGTGAGGAATACTGCATAGTACCTACCTCATAGGGTATTATAAGGATTAAATAAACTAATGCACATAAAGAGGTCTGCACAGGGCCTTGGCACATTATAAAAGCTCAGTGAACGGAAGGCTCTGCTGCACTCGCTGCTTGTGTTCCCCTAGTGGCTTCCAAGACCCACCTCCTCCCTGTACCACCCTACCACCCAAAATCAGTCTTTGCTTGATTTTGAGGAAGCCTGGCTCAAGGCTCCATGCAAGCAAGTACTTGGTAGATTAACTGTAGATGAACTGATATTCTTGGGCCCCTACGAGGTGCCAGGCATGGTGCTGGTGCTTCATTTGTTCATTTCTTTCCCTCCTTCCTCTCTGTCCTTCCTCCTCTTCTCATTGATCTGCTCTTCTGTGCCAAGCACTGTCCTAAGTGGGGGAAATAGTGGGTGAATAAGGTACCATCATCTCTTAAGGAGCTTATATTATTTCTTCTAATCCTCATAGTTACTTCATAGGGGAGCTTTTTTTTTTTTTTTTTTAAATATAGGAAGGAAATTGAGGCCCATGGGATTAAGTAATTTACCCAGGGTTACAGAGTTTATTTAGTCCCTTGTAAGGGGAACATTAAAATGAGTGTCTCCTGGCTTCCAAGGCCATGTACCAGGAGATCCAAGAATCAAACAGAGTGATAGGAAGGGAGTAAAGAGTGATGCCTGGGAGGTGAGCATGATATAAACATTCTAACAGCTTAGACTTACTTAGTGCTTATCATGTAAATACTCTCTGCACCTTACTAATTCTCATACAAACTCCAAGAGGTGCTGTTATTACCACTCCTAATTTGAAGGTTAAAACAAAACAAGACAAAACAAAAACTGAGGCTCAAGGAGCTTGAGTTGCTCACCCAAAGTTATACAGCAGGAAAGTCAGGCTTGAATCTGGTAGCTAAGTTCCATGGTCTGTGTCCTTAACTACTACACTGTTACTAAACCAAAAAAGTGCCTCAGTCACAAACAGGTGCTTGGGACTTGTAGTGGTTCCATGTATCTGGAGCTTGCTCTGTGCCGGGCACCGTGCTGTAAGTGCTTTCCATGTGTTTGTTTGCTGAAATCTCACACCACTAAAATGACGTAGGCAGATTATTATTACCCACGTCTCACATAAGGGGACACTGAAGTTTAGAGAATTTGCCAAAAGTCATTCAACTAGTAAGTACTTAGGCTGGAATTCAGACCATTGGTTTGTAGCCAGTTCCTAAGCCCACGTGCTTACTTCTTCTCCGAGGTGATTCTCAGGAAATGATTCAAAAGAAAGAAAGAAACCAAGTCGTATGCACCAAGTTGTATAATATTAAAGCATTATATAATTAGGAATGTTAGCTCAGTAGAACACTGGCCATGTATTGAACAATGATGAACATGAGGACCGTAGCAACGGGAAAAATCCACATGATAGAATGTTAGGAGGAAAAGGGATAGAAATTATATGTTCTCTGGGATTATAGTTCACATGTGGGCACATACGGACATGAGGCTGGGGAGCAATGCAGAAAAAAGACCAGCTGTTCGCAGGTTAGAAGGGTGGGGTTGTGGGTCAATATGCTTCTCTTTTCAGTATTAAAAATATTCCTGGGTAATTTGATAGGGATTGCATTAAATCTGTAGATTGCCTTGGGCAGTGTGACCATTTTAACAATATTGATTCTTCCAATCCAGGAGCGTGGGATATCTTTCCATTTTTTTAAGTCTTTACTTTCCTTTATCAATGGTTTATAGTTTTCCATGTATAAGTCTTAAAATATAATTTCTTTGATAGATTAACACAGGAAAGAAAAGAGTGCTTTGCCTAAGAGAATATTTTGGTGATTTATCTTGAAAGTTTAGGCTAGTTTGGAGTCTCTTGGTGGCCAGCAGTGCCTGACTCCTGAGGTTTTGGAAGGAATCCACATCCCCTAACAGAAAGTGTGAGAAGAAATGCAGAAGAGGTAAAAAACAAACAAAAACCTAGAAAAGGCAGTGATGTCAAGAATTGAATAATATCAGATGCTGTGTGCAGCAAGTAGCCTTGGCTCCAGTAACATTTTTCAGATTTTTCTATGGTTTAATAATACTGTAATGATAGCAATAGGAACAAAGGAAAAGTCTGCTGGCATTAGGTAGAAGTAGGCATGTTCCCCCCAAAAAGTGAAGGGGAAATGAGATTTTTACAACCTGGTTATGCAATTTTGCATGTTAACTCTGGTGTTCTCAGGGATGTTTTCGGAGCATAGATCTGCCTTTACATTGAAGTTATCCTCGACAGGAGATGGCACTGAACACCCTAGATTTAATTTCCTCTAGTGTCTGGAGACGGTTGGTGATCTTTGAGCTATGGGCAGTGGTGTACCCTCAGGATTCCCTGCTTACTTCTTGTATATTGCAAATAATGAGACCCTAATCTCTTTGCCCACTGTATAGTTTTCTTTATTGAGTTTGCTTAAAGTGAGAAGGGGCAGTAACATTATTGAGCACATATTGTGTTTGGTATTATGTTAGACACAACTTAGTACTCACAATGGGACTGGAAAGCATGTGTAGTTATGGGTATTATAGCACAAGTTAACGGTTAGGTTAGAGTCAGATTCAAATTCTAGCTCAGCTGGTTCCTGGCTTTGTGATCTTGGGCAAGTCACTGCTGTGATGATGATGTTGGTGAGGATAACGGTGCTTGCACTGGGAGGCCACAGTCCAGAAGATGTCATTAGTGTCACCTTGGACTCACTTGTATCATGCTGTGATTGAGACCCCAGCTGATGAGGAAGAGGCATGGGGACACTGGTCACGTGGATTGGCTAGAGGAGTGAATATAGTTAGCTAGAAAGAGAACAGAGTTCTTATCTTTTATCATTATGCTCATCAGTTCTAGTTCAAGTCTCTAAGACTTAGACTCTTTTGTGGCCTTCTACCGAGGGGGACATTAAGTCTTAGTTTGCCTGGGACAGTCCTGATTTATACAAGTGGTCCTGGTAAAATTACTACTAACGCTGCTTTTCAGTCTCAGAAGCGTCCAGGTTTAGATGATAAGTGATATGTCTCCTGCTTCTCTTTCCCTCCCCTCTGCAATTATGTTTAGCAGCACCACATGGAGCTGCCCATAGAACGGATTTGCTTATGCCACACTCTACTCAAAAACTTTTAGAGGCTTCTATCCATCTCTTGAATAGAAACCATACTTCTTAACCCAGCTCTGAGTAAAAGGCAAGTCTTATGTGTGCATGCCCCATAGCATATTACAGAGTGCTAGTCAAACAGGATAGTCTCAATAAACACATGTTGATGATTCATGAATGAATGTGTGCATTTGCACTCAGGCTGCTTGTCAGTTTCTTGAATGTGTCATTCTTCTGCCAGCTTCAGGACCTTTGCACATGCTGTTCCTTCTGCAACGAATACTCCTCCCTCCCTCTTTACCTGGGGTAGTAACATGTGCCTTGTTACTCTTTAGCTGCCAGCTTAATGCTACTTCCTCTGAGAAGCTTCCCTGATTCTCACAGGTCAGACTTCCCTTTTTTTCTTCTCTCCCCTTGCTTTCTTGGTATTTACATCTCTATCTGTGTGATTTTTGAATAGCTGACTCCTGCACTAAACTCTAACCTTCCATGAAGACAAACTGTCTTATTCATGGATGTGTCCCTACTGTATAGCTCAGTGCCTGTACTCCACAAATAGTTGCTAAGCAAACAGTGGGATAAATGAGTGTAAATCCCCTTGTAGGCTAGCCTTTCTGGCCAGTGTGCAGTTCATGTCACCTATTTAAAGCTCTCCAGTAGCTTCTTAGCTCACTGGGAATAGATGTGAAGTTCTTACAATGGGCAGCAAGTCCCTACAAACTTTGGGCCCTTCCTAACTTTCTGACCTCATCTCCTACTGCCCTCCCCCTTCCTCCCTCCTCCACTGCACTGGTTTCCTGGCTCTTCCTCACTCACTCCAAGCCAGCTCCCACCTTGGGCTTTTGCACTTGCTTCAACATCACCTCCTCTGAGAGGCCTTCAGTGTCACTGCCACTTAAAACAGCACTTCCGTCTCTCTATCCCATTCTGTGGTTTCATTTTCTTCATAACATTCTTGGACTCTAAGTCACCTTGCTTATTTGTTTTTACCTCCACCACAGCATACAAGCTCCCTGAGAGCAGGGACCTTGCCTCCCATGTTCATCCCTAGAGACTTAGCCTGGCAAACAGTCAGTGCTAGATCAGTATTTGGTGGGCGAGAGAAGGAATCAAAACAGGGGCAGGGTGGGACTGCCCCTTGGAGGCAGTGTGGGGACCCTTTCCTGGAACCCAGCGGCCCCTGGGGCAGGGCCTGTTGTGTCGCCGTGGCAACCCACTGATCTGAGACACCCCTGGAGGGGCCACGTCTGCCTGCCTCTTGGGCTCACTTGCCACACAGTCCTCTGTGTCACCATCACGGGGAGTCCAGGGGAGAGAGAAAAAGGGGCTGAGAAAGAATGATCAAGAGGAGTGTACACCCTGGAGCAGGGGGAGATAGGAGCAGGCCCTGTCAGCATGGTTCCGCTGGTAATGTCCAGGGCCCTGGAGGAGGGGACGTGGGGTGCCCTCTGGCACCTCCAGAGGGGCCGGGGCCTGGTCCTCCCTTGGCAGCTGCAAGTGTGGCAAGTCGGCTCTTTTATGTAGCATTTCTAAAGCTGCGAGTTCCTAAAATAGGCCCCAGCACAGTGCCCTCAAAGACTGTTGATGTAGAGGATGAATAACGCCTTCTATTAAAACCCGGTGACACTTTGTAAGTCAGGCGGCGTTTTCTTCAGGTATTGCATAAGTCAGGAACTCCCTGTTCTCATCCACTTCCTCAGAAACAAAGCTCGTCGTGTTACTCCCCCACTGCTTAAAAATCATGGCTGGCTCCCCGCTGCCTGCAGGCGTCTTGGCCTTGTGGGGGAGGCCTTTGCAGTCTGCTCCTAATGGAATCTCCCACCTGTCTCCCTCCACTCCTTGGGGCACGGGTCAGTGCACTCTTCACCTCTCCCAGGACCCATTTTATGCCTTTGTCTGTGACGGTGGCATTCTTGCCCGGAATGCCCTTCTTTCCTCCTTGGTCTGGCAGTTGCTGACTCCTTGAAGGACCAGCTGAAATGCCGACCTTCTGTGAAGCAGGCAAGGCCGAGTGGGAAGGTCCCTACACTGTGCCCCAATAGCACCTTGTTGTAATCTAGACGTACTCCTGTTACCTGCTGGCTTAGTGAGACAGGTGCCATGGTGACCACAGCGTTGGGGACAGACAGACCTGTGGTGGTGACTTCATGTAGCTTCCCTGAGACTCACTTTCCTTCTCGCAAATCAGAGCTGTTCGGGTCTCAGTTTCAGAGCTGCTGTGAGGAGCAGAGGCGAAGCAGACTGACCAGCATGGGAATGACAGTCTTTAAATGCTGGATATTGCCATTACTGTCCATCCCAATCACGGCTGTGAGCGCCTGGTGGGTAGACGATGCTTTCCTCTTCTTCCCATGGCCCACAAAGCCAGGCATGATCAGTGCTTCACCTGTATCCTTTCAGTTAATCTTTGGAGAAGCCTGGGAGACAAGGCTTTAGGAAGGTTCAGGAACCATCTCAATGTTACATAGCTAGTAAGTGGCAGGGCTGGGATTTAAAATCCATTTGTTCTAACTGCAGACCCCTCATTCTTCCTGGCAGGCTTCTGTCTCCTCTTTTACTTGCATTGTCTCCCCTGTGGTCACTCTACATCAGCCACTGGACCTTCTTCCAGTTCCTTAAGTAGGTCACGCGTGATCCCATGGCAGAGCCCTTGTCTTTGTGGTACCCGCTCTCAGAACCTTCCAAGGCCTTGCTCCCTCACCACACTCAGTCTCTGCTCACATGCTGTTTCTTCCCAGAAGCCTTCCTGGGGGAGGAGTCTCTGTCCACCATTCTCTGTTCCTTCATTCTGCTTCACTTCTTCACAGCCATCGCCACCAGCTCTGTGCCTCCACACTCTTGGGGACTAAGCACTGAATAAGATACATAGCGTTGTTAAAACTTACATTTTTAAGAGTGAAGGAACTAAATAATAATAACAAAGATAAACAGACAAGGTACTTTGAGGTCCTGAATCCCTGGTCCCTCGGAAATAGCCTGCTGTAATATATGGCTTCCTGTTAAATAGTTTTTGTCCATCTCTTCTGTTACAGCTTTACACCAAAGATACTTGGTAACTATTTGCAAAATAAGTGAATGGATGGATGGATGAGCCAAGAGAGAACAACTGGTGTGTGCCTAGTAGGCTGCAGGAAGAATAAGCGTCAGTTAGGCTTTGGAGACTGATGATCTGGGTTCAAACTCTGACTTTAATACCTTCTAAATGTGTGACCTTGGCCACAGGGTGCCACACCACTGCCAACAAAGCCACTGCCATGTTCAATTTCTTTATCTGTAATGTGGTACAAACTTCTGTCTCATGAGGTGGACTGTAAAGCTCAGACCAGGGTCTCCACGTCGCTGTGCTCTGTAGACTCCAAGGACTGCCTGTTTGTTGACAACCAGCTTAGTCGGCCCCTCCTGCCAGGCCAGTATATGTTCCTGAGGTGCTGCTCTGAGTCTTGGACTGCCTTGGTTGTGCCATAACCTGATGCAGCTACTTCCTGGCTGTTTTGGCTCCTGCAAAGGGAACCAGGCCTCCTAGAAAACCTAATAAGCATTTATGGCTCTGCTCAACCTCATTCTATGAACTTAAGAAAGTCATTTCAAATTGGGGTTTGCAAATCTTTGATCTGAAGTGGGGAGGCATGAGGATTTGCCTCTAAGGAAATGTGGGTTAAGCTCCTTGTAAAATGAAAATCTACAAGGTATTATCTGCATCTTCCTTCCTGCTCGTGATTCCCAGATGAGTCAAGTGAAGGGATGCTTCGCAGCCTGGGAGCCTACACTCACAGCCTTCAGAAAATCCTGTTGGGCACTTAGAGCAAGCTTGGTCCTTGCTAAAAGGTCAGATAATTTTTACGGATCAAGAATGAGGCAGTTGGGAGCAGGAAGTTATCGAAGTGTGAATTGAACTCTCCTCCTATGTCCCAGAACACAGCACCAAAACTGCAGCACTGATCACAGTATTAGAATTTTTATTCTACCTTCTATTAGAACTTTCACTTCAAGCCTCAGTTTTCATATCTATAAATAGAGATGTTAAGACATATAACATAATATTGTTCTAAGGTATAACTTAAACCACACATATGAAAACTTACATAGTACCTGGCACACGGTAGGAACTTAATGTTGTTTTTTGAAAGAAATAACACACTCAACAACACATGTTTATAGCAAAATATCTATGGGGCCAGGCACAGTGCCAGCCACTGGGTAGAAGGTGAACAAAAACGACAGGGTCTCCGCACTCATGAGCTGGGGGAGCAGCATCTGCCTTGCTTTCTTGATGGCAACTAGAGGGCAGAAACCAGTCTTACTCATGTTTATATCGCACTCGGTTTACTACAGCTTCTTGTATCTAGAAGATACAAAATAAATTTTTATTGAATTTTGCTTTCTTTATTTGGAAACTTGTCTTCAATGTGTAGTACTTTTTCATGCCTTTTTGTGGCTAAAAAAATGATTAGGAAATTCTGTGGGTAGGTGGATATATCTACCTACATGCTGTGCATTCTTTGATATCATGTATGTCAATAATATAATGTTTATTGAGGCTTGACTATAGGAAAAACGTTATACCATGTACTACGTAGAGTCAAAAGAAATAAAATAAAATGGATTACATTCTTAAGATGCTTAAGTTTGAAATGAAGAGCCTGTTATGTATAACAAAGATTTGCAAAGAAATATGTAAATGAATTTCGCAAATATTATAATATGTAAGTAGAGTTTCAGCAGAAGTTCTAATGCAAGGCAGACTATGATCAGTGCTGCAATATTGGTACCATGTTCTGGAGACTCTATGGGACATAGGACATGGAGAGCTCAGGGCACACTTGGAGAGAGTGTTGTGGTTATAGCCTGAGTTTGAATGCTGTTCCTGCCTCTTACTAGCTGGGTGACTTTGGACAAGTCACCTACTTTCTGAGCCTTAGTTTTCTCATTTCTAAAATGTGCATATTATAGAACCTACCATACAGACTTGTTAGGAGGATTAAGTATGAAGTATGTAATGTATTTGCATAATGCTTGGCCCATGAGGGTACAATATATGGTGACTTCTATTATTATTAAGTCACATAATCTACAAATGAATAAGACAGATGAACACAGTGCTTTATTACAAATTCACTATACCTGTCATTCTGGCTGAGTAACTCTTGATCTTTGCAAGACCAAAATCCATTGCTAATAGTTTTAAAGTTTATAAAGTTTACTTCAGATGGCCAAATAGAGGGCTTCCAATCATACGGAACAACCTGACTTAGGGGACACTGCAGCACAAGTTGCAGATGCCAGTGTTGAGGGCCCCCCTAGGGAAGGAGACAGAGGCCAAGGCTTCAAGGCCCAGGTTCCGTTTAGATATTTCAGAGTGTAATATCCATGCAGTCTGGATCACAAGACCTTTGAATGCTCTGAAAACTCCCATGTCCAGGCCAACAGAGGGGATCGTTCTGCCATACTTGGCACTGCTCAGACCCCATCTAAACCCACAGAGCTCATCCTGAGTGCCACATGTTCAAATGAACATTGATTAGGTAGAAGACAGCCAGAAGTAGTGAACAGGATGGCAAAGGCATGGGAACAATTTCTCCAAAAGAAAGAACTGAAACAAGTGGGGTACCTTGACCAGAAAAATAGAGACATGGTGGCTTCTTCCTGTATCTGCCATATGCAACAGAGACCAGACTTACCCTGTGTTGCTCCTGGGAGCAGAGCTGGGTAGTAGAGTGGCTACAGGCATAAAACATGGGTCAGAGAAACCTGAGAGGGGGCATTGGGTGGGGGAAAGGAATACTTGGTGAGATTTCTTCTGTCAGCCCTCTCTCCCTTGTGGTACCTTGCTGTCAGCTCTCTCCAGGTTTGGGGTTGGGCAGTAAGGGGGAGAGGTACAGCTGTCAGGAAAGTTCTTACTTGAACTCTCATGCATGGGCTGTATCTCTTAGCCCACCTGGTATTCAGAGCCAGCTCCTCTCCTGCATGTTACCATGAGTTCTTCAAAGAGTGTGCCTCACCCATCACTGGGAATTCTCATCTGCAAGAACAGGCCCTTCCAAGGACTCCAGTGATGACAGGCCTGATCCTGGCACAGACAGATGGTGAGGGGGGAGTGTTTCTCTAGTTCCCTGTTTCTGATGAAGGGAGGTGGTGGTGTAGGTGTGTACCCACACGTACATGAGAGTAAGTATGTGTGTGTAACTAGCTAGTGAGACCAGGGGTTAGCCCAGAACAATGGAAACTGCTTTTGGTGCTGCGGTTTGGTGGAGGAAGGGAGTGCAAATTTCAGGAGGCGCCATCCAAAGTCAGCCATGGCTGTTGCCAGGGAAAATGTGCCAGGACTTGAATGGGTAGAAGATCTGAGTAGAGGCATTCTGGAGAGTTCTGAAAAGAATTCTGGAGATTTGTATCCAGATGTGGTTTTGCATAAGATGTGATGACAGATACCAACCCTGTGCCATCACAGGTTTGAAAACATTACAAGCCATTTGTTTCTACAGTGTGCATTTGATATCTGGAAAAGGGTAGTGTTTTAATGTTTTGAATCTCTCTGTTGCTCAGTGTTTCCTCAGAAATACCAGATTTCCATATCCTCTTAACAAGCTGGCTCCTGTTCCTCCCCTTGGATATTTCTCTCCTACTTATTTATAACTTTGGAAGCAGCATTTAAAAGAGCAGTTTGTTGGGACATAAAATACAAACCAAAACTGTAACATTTCTCCCTGCTGTTTGCATTTGCTTTCCCCTCACTACATAGCTTACCCGCCAGCATCAGCGTGGCTTCTTTTTATGATATGTTACCTAAAAGCCAAGAAAAAAGTAATGATCTTTTCCTTGGCTCTTTGAATTATAAGTCATCACATTTCTCGATTAAGCTTCGGTTGCTTTCTAGGGAAACTGGAGATGAAAATCCTTACTTCAGAGAGCTGTTGTCAGAGTTCAATGAGATAACATATGTAAAGGGCCTGGCATGTTAAAATAGGTGTTCAGTAAATGCTATCTCCCTTACTGTAAAGAAGGTAATGGGAGACAGCACTGTTCAAAAGCACACATCCATAGGCACAAAGTCAGTTCTGCTACAATACCACATATGCATTCCTAAAAATCATCACCATTTCACAGAATTGCCCAATAAAAAGCAGAGAGTTCACTGGAATAATAAGCTAGGAGTACAACACTTAAAAACTCTGTCCATGACACACGGGCAAAAAGATAGGAACCTTATTAAAAGGATAGCACCATTTGGCGTATGTTAAATGATTAAGAGGCATGTAAATACAATAAACATGGCACTTCACAAAGACTTCAAGTTTGCTTTTGGAAGTGGACTTTGGAAGGGCTGCAGCTTGTGAGTTTTTGTGAAATGGTAGAACGTGGGTTGTCTGGGCAGGTGCAGCTCATAACCCACACGTGAATTGAAGATGTTTGAGATGTGAGTGTGTGTGCATTTTACATATTATTACAGGGCTCAGTTCAGCTACGTGCAGTTTTTTGCATTCATTTAGTGTTTTTAAAGGAAGAAATCAAGCATAAGCAAACACAGAATTTGTGCTATGTTCAAATTGTTCCTTCATATATCACTTGCATTGGAACACATTCGTATTTTCAAAACAAATATTATAGCAGAACTGATTATACTTACCTGATGTTGTTGAGTTAGGGAATGAATGAATGAATAATGGACAATTTAGATGACAAAATAAGCGTTATGCTACACCATGGAAAGTACATGTGTAGCCTTTGGAACTGGATTTTAAAAACTCACAGTCTTGCATTTTAAAAGTAATGCATAGCTGCTATGGAGCTTTTGATGTTTCCTCCTGCAGTGACTTTCATTTTGTGCTTCGAAGAGCCCCCTCAGGGGTCACTGGCAAAGAGGTGGGGAGCTACAAGTTTTCCTGCCCTCCTTCTCCTCTTCAACCAGAGCCTCAGGATTGTATCTGCTTTTCTTTTGTTTTCTTTTGAAAAAAGGGTTCTACTGCTAATTTGCAAGTCTCCAAACCACCGCTGGTAATTCAGTTGACCAAATTTTGTATTACAAACTACTTTTCAGGAACATTATCTTCTTTTTGAAGAAAGATAATCATTAGTTGGTACTATTGGGCTATGAATACTCTAGAATTAGTAGAATTTGACCAAGAAATACTCCAGCAGGGCTTCAAATTACCACTTTGCCTCCAAACTACTCAGCAAAGTCTCGTCAAAACAGTGCATGTGGAGCTGCATGTCAGATCCAGTTCCAGTCTGGACACACCTCGAATGAAAGCTGATGGGCCTTTAAATCTAGGGCATTGATGTTGTTCCTGACTCTTCACAAACACCAACAGTGTGATTTTATTTCTTTTTCATTTTTAGAGAGCTGGATTGAAAGATGTCTCAACGAAAGTGAAAACAAACGTTATTCCAGCCACACATCTTTGGGGAATGTTTCTAATGATGAAAGTAAGTGCTTGAAACTCATTCTTCCAAGACGTCCTAGATGCGGCCTGTGTCCTGATGGGAGGAATGGTACTTCTAGAATGCTAGGCTGGGGCATGTCACCTGAAACAAGGGATGTTCCAGTCATTTATGAAATACCCCAGGCCCTCCCTGTAATATCCTGCAGTAAGCAGTGCAATGCAGTCAGGTGGACATAGAAACCAAGGCCATGGAACAAGCTTGATGTTTATGCATTCATATTGTCTGAGTCCCTTAAGATTCCATCTCAGTGATGCTCCAGTGGGAAAATGTGGACCCTGAATGGGAAAGGCCGTTCTCCGCCTCACTGTAGATGTGAGTTTAAAGTAGTGTGTTGTGGGACTGTTGTTTCAGAGTCATGGATGTCCTTGCTATTTGAAAGTAACAGTTTCTGGATCTTGGAGTTAATGGAAAGATATAAACTGCTGTGCTTACGCCTTTCCCTGGGTTATGTCGGACTGGGGCTTCTGGGTGCCTTATTAAAAGCAGAAGGTTGCTTGGGACTTACATTTGCCCCTAAAGTGCTACAAAAGGGGGCAGCTTATTAAGAATGTTATTTCCAGCAGGCACAGAAGTATCTTTCTCCCTTGGTTGGTAAAATGCATCTCCTTAGTTCACTTTTCTCGAAGAATGGGTCAGGGACCAACCAGTTCATAATCCACAAGGGTGTTTGTTAGACAGGCTGAACAGCTTCCTCCGAGTCCCTTCTGGCATTGTGGCTCCATTGTCACTATTTTGCTTCATTTTATAAAATTCAGATATATTGAACATAAAGTACATAAATCTTATGTGAATAGTTTGTTGAATATCTTTTTTTTCCCTTTCATATTATATTCACCTGTATAACCACCAACCAGAAAAGATACAGAACATTTTGAGCAACCAGGGACTCTTCCTCATATCTCATCCCTATCGATAACTACTTTTATCAGACTTTTATCAGTGTGGTTTTGCATGTTTCTGAAACTTCACATAAATAGAATCATAGAATCTGTATTCTTTTGTGTGTAGCTTTTTTCACTGAACATAATGTCTGTGAGATTCAGTCATGCTGCTCTATGTCACAGCACGACATAGAGCAGCATAGTATTCCACTGTATGCAAATATCACAATGTACATCCATCTAAATGTTGATGGATGTTTAAATTGTTTCAAGTTTTTGACTATTTCTTAAGCATCTCTGAACATTCTTTCTTTGAAGTTTATTTTATTATGGTAGAATATGTGTCACATAAAATTTATTGTTTTAACCATGTTAAGTAAATCAGTGGCATAAAGTATACTTACCTTGTTGTGCAACCATCACCACCATCCATCTCCGGAACTTTTTTTCATCCTCCCAAACTGAAATTCTGTACTCATGAAACAGTAACTCCTGATTCTCCCTTTCCCCTGGTCCCTAGCAACTGTTCTTCTACTCTCTGCCTCTATACATTTGACTGCTATAAGAATCTCACAGGCAGAAGAACTCAATAAACATTTCTCCAAATAAGACATCCAGATGGGTAACAGGCACATGAAAAAATGCTCAATATCACTAATAGGGAAATGTAAATCAAAACTACAATGAGGTATCACCTCACACCATTCAGAATGGCCATTATTTAAAAGTCTACAAACAATAAATGCTGGAGAGGATGTGGAAAAAAAGGAACCTTCCTACACTGTTGTTGGAAAAGTAAATTGGTGCAGCCAATATGGAAAACAGAATGGAGGTTTCTTTAAAAACTAAAAATAGAGTTACCATATGATCCAGCAATTCTGCTCCTGGGCATATATCTGGAGAAAACTCTTAATTTGAAAAGATACATGCACCCCAATGTTTATAGCAGCACTTTTTAGAATAACCAAGACATGGAAGCAACCTAAATGTCCATTGACAGAAGAATGGGATAAAGAAGCTGTGGTATATTTATACAATGGAATATTACTGTGTAATGCTATGTTTACTATTTTGAGGAACTGCTGTATTTCCATGCCAGTTGCACCATTTTACATTCTTACCAGCAATGCGCTAGAGTTCCAAGTTCTCAACATCCTTGCCAATACTTGTTATTTTCTGTTTTTTTTTAAATAGTCATTCTAATGGGTGTAAAGTAGTATCTCATTGTGATTTTGAGTTGTATCTCTCTAATGATAAGTAATGTTGAGCACCTTTTCATATGCTTATTGATCATTTATGTATATATACTTTAGCGAAATACCCATTCAAGTCTTTTGCCCATTTTAAAAATCAGATTGTTTATTTTTCCTGTCATTGAATTGTAGGAGTTTCCCTAGTGATTAGTGATGTTGAGTATTTTTTCATGTGCTATTGATCACTTGTGTATATTCTTTGTAGAAATGTCTCTTCAAGTCTTTTGACTGCTTTTTAATCAGATTGTTTACTTTTTTGTTTTTAAATTGTAGGAGTTCTTTATATATTCCGCATTTTAACCCCTTATCAGATATATGTTTTGCAAATATTCTTCTCCCATTCTATGGGTTTTACTCTGTTGATTGTGTTCTTTCATGCATAGAAGTTTTTCATTTTGTTGCATGTGTGTTAGTGTTATGTCCAAGAAATCATTGTCAAATCCAGTGTCATGAAGATTTTCCTCTATGTATTCTTCCAAAAGTTTTGTAGTTTTCACTCTTATGTTTAGGTCTTTGATCCATTTTGAGTTAATTTTTATATATGATATAAGGTAAGGGTTCAAATTTATTCTTTTGTTTGTGGATACTCAGTTTCCCCAACATCATTTGTGAAAAGACGTTCCCTTCCTTGTTAAATGTTGACACCCTTGAAAAATCATTTGACCATATATGCAAGAGTTTATTTTTGAACTCTCTATTCCATTGGTCTGTATGTCTGTCTTTATGCCAGGACCACACTATTTTGATTACTGTAGCTTTATACCAAGTTTTGAAATTAAGAAATGTGAAACCTCTAATGTTGTTCTTTTTCAAGATTGTTTTGGCTTTTCATGGTGCCTTGAGATTCTATATGCATTTTAGGATAGATTTTTCTATTGCTACAGAAAAAAAGTTGGAGTTTTTATAGGGATTGCATTGAATATGTAGATCTCCTCAGATAGTATTGACATCTTAACAATATTAAGTCTTCCAATCCATAAACACAGGATGTCTTCATATTTACTGGTGTCTTTGTTAATTCTTTCAGCAGTATTTTATAGTTTTCAATGTACAAGTCTTTTGTTTCCTTGACTAAGTGTATTTCCAAGTATGTTATTCTTTTTGATGCTACTGTAAATAGAATTGTTTTCTTAATTTCCTTTTTGTATTGTTCATTGGTAGTGCAGAGAAATACAACTGATTTTCATCTGTTGATCTTATATATCTTGCAGCTTTGCTCAGTTCACTTATTCGTTCTAGCTGTGTGTGTGTGTGTGTGTGTGTGTGTGAGAGAGAGAGAGAGAGAGAGAGAGAGGGAGAGAGAGAGAGAGAGATCTTTTTGTCTAACTACCCTGGCTAGGACTTCCAGTACTGTGTTGAATAGAAGTGGCAAAAGTGGGCATCCTTGTCTTGTTCCTCATCTTAGGGGAAAATCTTTGTTGAGTATTTTCATCATAAAAAAAGCTTTGAATTTTATCAGATGCTTTTTCTGCTTCAATTGAGATGATCATGTGGTTATTCTGTTAATGTGATTTATTACATGGGTTGATTTTTGTGTGTTGAACCAACCTTGCATTCAAGGAGTAGATCTCACTTGGTCATGGTGTATAATCCTTTTAATACACTGTTAAATTATGTTAGCTAGCATTTTCTTGAGGATTTTTGCATCCCTTTACAAAAGGGATATTGATCTGTAGTTTTCTTTTCTTGTCGTATTTTCATCTGGCTTTGGTATCAGAGTAATGCTGGCCTTGTTAAATGAGTTTGGAAGTGTTCCCTCTTCTTCCATATTTGGAAGAGTTTGAAAAGGACTGGTGCCCTGAATATTCTTATGGACATCCTGTTTTGTGAACTACCTGTTTGGGTTTTTGCTTGTCAGGTTTGTTTGTTTTTTTTTTGTTTGTTTGTTTTTTGGATTGTGCTATTTGTCTTTTCCTTAATGATTTGTAAGGGTTGTTTTTATATTCTGAATAAGATATGTTTGTCAGATTAAAAAGTATTGCAAACATCTTTCAGTTTGTGGTCTACCTTTTTATTCTTTTAATGGTATCTTTTGATGAACAGAAGATTTTAATTCTGATAAAGTCCAGATTATCAATGTTTTTCTTTTATAGCCACTATTTTTGTGTCATATTAAGAAATTTTTGTCTACCTAAGGTCATGAAGATTTTTTTTTCATGTTATTTTCTAAAAGTTTTATTATTTTACATTCACTTTTATATCAACAGGCCATCTGGAATTTTTGTAAATGGTATGAGGGAGGAGTCAAAATTCTTTTTTTAATTTTTGACTGGTAGAGCACCATTTTTGAAAAAAATATCCTTTACCTACCAGTCATAAATCAGGAGATCATATACATGTGAATCTATGTGTTGACCTTTATCCTGAACCATTGATCTACTTGTCTGTTTTGGAGCCAGTACCATACCTTTTGTAATACATTGTGATACTTGGTGGAATAAGACCTCTTTTTCAAGATTGTTTGGTTAAGTTCTTAATGTTTCCATGTAGATTTTAGAATCAACTTGTCTATTTTCACATGCACAAAAAAAATTCTGCTAGGATTTTGATTGAGATCACATTGTATCCACAATTAATTTTCAGAAGAATTAACATCTTACATTAACATCAAATTACATTAACATCAGATTTCTAATCTATATATGTAGCTTTAGACCTCCATGTGTTAGATGTGTTAGTTTCTCTCAACAGTGTTTTTGTAGATTTCAGTTTGGAGATTTTGCATGTTTTTCATTAGATTTATTCCTAGGTGATTGATATTATCAGTGCTATTTAAGTAGTAATATTTAAAAATTTTTTCTAGTTGTCAATTGCTAGCATATGAAAGTGCATTGATTTTTTAGCTAATGACTGTATCTAGGCACTTTGCTCAACTTGCTTATTAGTTACAAGTTTCCTTTTTAAATTTTTCTCTGAACATAATCATGTCACCTGATAAAAATGATAGTTTTCCATCTTCTTTTATGGTCTTTATATTTTTATTTCTTTTCTGTGCCTTAGTGCACTGGCTGTGACCTCCAGTACATTGTTGAGTTGAATTGGTGATAGTGGACATTCTTGTCTTGTTCCCAACCTAAGGGAAAAGCATTTAATGTTTCACCATTAAGTGTGATGTTTGTTGTGGATTCCTTGTAGATATCATCAAATCCCTGGTTTGCTGATTTTTCTTAAATGGGTGTTGAACTTTATCAAATGTTTTTCTGCATCTCTTGATATAGTCATTTTGAGACTTGAGATAGTCATTTTTTTTTCATTTATTCTGTTAATGTGAATTACACTGATTAAATTTTGAATGTTAAACTAATTTCTGGAAGACACTGTGCTTGGTGAGGAGTTTAATTTTTTTAATTTATTTCTGGGTTAGATTGACTACTATTTTGTTAAGAATTTTACCATCTATGTTCATGAGATTTATTGGCCTATGATTTATCTTTTTTAAAAATTTCCTCCTCAGGTTTTGGTGTCAAGATTATATAGGCCTCATAAAAAGAGGTGGAAACTTTCTTTTCTGTTGCTTTGAAAAGTTTATGTAAGATTGGCATTATTTATTTCTTAACTGTTAAGAAAAACTTAACACTGAAGTCATCTGGGTTTGGAGTTTTCTTTGAGGGAAAATTTTTAATGATGGATTCAATTTTTAAAATAGCAATAGAATTACTCATATTTTTCTATTTCTTATTTTGTTAGTTTAAGCAAATTGTTACCTTTAAGGAATTCGTTTCATCTAAATTTTCAAATGTATTTACATGATACTGTTTAAACTTTCCTTTCAATCCCCTTTGTCATGTTTTTATCATCTACAATGATGTTCCCCCTTCATTTCTGATATGTTTTCTCTGTTTTTCTTGATCAGTCTTACCAGAGTTTATTAATTTTATTAGTCTTTTTAAAGATCCAGCTTTTGGCTTTTGTTTTTTCATCAGTTTACATCTTTTAAAAATTCATTTACTTTTGATGTTATTTCCATTTTTTCCTTCCTTCTACTTTCTTTGGGTTTACTTTTTGTGTTTTTCTATTTTGAGATAAACACTTAAATCATTGATTTTTAACCTTTTCTAAGACAGACATTTAAAGTTATAAAATTTCCTCTTACTACTTCTTAACAGTAACACATAATTTTTCTGATGTTATACATTCATTATCATACACACTTATTTTCCAATTCTCATTGTGATCTCTTCTTTTACACATGTTTCTTTAGAAATTTATTGCTTAATTTCTAAAAATTTGGGGATTTCCTAGTTGTCTTTCTGTTACAGATTTCTATTGTTTTTTTTTTTTAATTGAATTATAGTCAGTTTACAATGTGTCAATTTCTGGTGTACAGCCTAATGTTTCAGTCATACATATATGTAGATATATTCCTTTTTAAATTCTTTTTCATTATAGGCTACTACAAAATATTGAATAAGTTCTCTGTGCTATACAGTAGAAACTTCTTGTTTATCTATTTTATATATAGTAGTTAGTATCTGCAAATCTCAAACTCCCGATTTATCCCTTCTCACTCCCTTTCCCCCCAAGTAACCGGTGTTTGTGTTCTATGTCTGTGAGACTCTCTCTGTTTTGTAAATAAGTTCATTTGTGTCTTTTTTTTTTTTTTTTTTGGATTCCACATATAAGTGATATATGGTATTTTTCTTTCTCTTTTTGGCTTCCATGTTGCTGCATCCATGTTGCTGCAAATGGCATTATTTTATTCTTTTTTATGGCTGAGTAGTATTCCATTGTATAAATATACCACAACTTCTTTATCCAGTCATCTGTCAATGGACATTTAGGTTGTTTCTACCTCTTGGCTATTGTAAATAGTGCTTCTATGAACACTGGGATGCATGTATCTTTTTGAATTAGAGTTCTCTCTAGATATATGCCCAGAAGTGGGATTGCTGAATCATATAAGTCTATTTTTAGTTTTTTGAGCAATCCCCATACTATTTTCCATAATAGCTGCACCAAACTACATTCCCATCAACAGTGTGCAAGGGTTCCCTTTTCTCCACACCCTATCCAGCATTTATTGTTCATGGACTTTTTAATGATGGCCATTCTGACTGGTGTGAGGTGATACCTCATTGTAGTTTTGATTTGCATTTCTGTGATAATTAGTGATATTGAGCATTTTTTCATGTGCCTATTGGCCATTTTTATATCTTCACTGGAGATTGCTTGTTTAGGTCTTCTGCCCATTTTTGGATTTGTTTGTTTTTTGTTATTGAGTTTTATGAGCTGTTTGTATATTCTGGAAATTAAGCAGAATTTGTCAGTTGCATCATCTGCAAACATTTTCTCTCATTCTGTAGGTTGTCATTTTGTTTTCCTTATGGTTTCCTTTGCTGTGCAAAAGCTTATAGGTTGAATTTGGACCCATTTGTTTATTTTTGCTTTTATTTCTATTGCCTGGGTAGACTGCCCTAGGAGAACATTGCTAAGATTTATGTCAAAGAATGTTTTGCCTATATGTTTTTCTGGGAGGTTTATAGTGTCTCGTCTTATGTGTAAGTCTTTAAGCCATTTTGAGTTTATTTTTGTGTATGGTGTGAGGGAGTGTTCTAACTTCATTGATTTATATGCTGCTGTCCAGCTTTCCTAGCACCACTTGCTGAAGAGACTGTTTTTTTTTTTCCATTGTATATTCTTGCCTCCTTTGTCAAAGATTAATTGACCTTAAGTGTGTGGGTTTATTTCTGGGTTCTCTATTTCTGTTCCATTGACCCATATGTCTGTTTTTGTGCCAATACCACCCTATTTTGATTATTGTAACTCTGTAGTATTGTCTGAAGTCTGGTAGGGTTATTCTTCCAGCTTCTTTCTTTTTCTTCAGTATTGCTTTGGCAATTCTGGGTCTTTTGTGATCCATATAAATTTTAGGATTATCTGTTCTAGTTCTGTGAAAAATGTCCTGGGTAATTTTATAGTGATTGCATTAAATCTATAGATTGCATGGCCATTTTAACAATATTAATTCTTCCAATCCAAGAGCATGGGATATCTTTCCATTTTTAAAAATCATCTTTAATTTCCTTAATCAGTGTTTTGTAGTTCTCAGTGTATAAGTCTTTCACGTCCTTGGTCAGGTTTATTCCTAAGTACTTTTTGATGCTATTTTTAAAGGATCTGTTTCTTTTCTTTTCTGATATTTCTTGTTAGTGTAAAGAAATGCAACTGATTTCTGTATCCTGCTACCTTTCTGAATTATTTTATCAGCTCTAGTAGTTTTTGTGTGGAGCCTTTAGGGTTTTCTATATATAGTATCATGTTATCCATATATGGTGACAGTTTTACCTCTTCTCTTCCAATTTGGATCCCTTTTATGTCTTTTTATTGTCTGATTACTATGGCTAGGACTTCCAATACTATGTTGAATAGAAGTGGTGAAAGTAAGCATTTTTGTCTTGTTCTAGATTTTAGTGGGACGGCTTTCACCTTTCACTGTTGAGTGTTATGTTGGCTATAGGTTTGTCATAAATAGCTTTTATTGAGATATGTTCCCTCTACACTCACTTTGATAAGAGTTTTTATCATAAATGGGTGTTGGATTTTATCAAATGCTTTTTCTGCATGTGTTGAGATAATCATGTGATTTTTGTCCTTTCTTTTGTGGATAAAGTGTATCACATTGATTTGTATATATCGAACCATTCTTGTGTCCCTGGAATGAATCCAACTTGACCATAGCGTGTGATCATTCTTATGTGTTGTTGGATTCTGTTTGCTAATATTTTGTTGAGAATTTTTGCATCTATGTTTATCAGCAGTATTGGCCTATAATTTTCTTTTTCAGTAGTGTCTTTGTCTGGTTTTGATATCAGTTGATTTCTTTTGTAATTCTGCTGTAGTCAGAGAATATTCTGTATGACTTCAATATTTAAAATTAGTTTAAAAATATTTAAAAAATTTTTAAAGTTAGTGAGACTTGCTTTTTGTGCAAACATATGGACTGTTTGACAAATGCCCATGTATGCTTATAAAGAATGTATAGTTTACAGTTTTGGGGTGTAATGTTCTGTAGATACCAATTAGATCAGTTTGATTATTCATGTTATTCAAATGTTCCATATCCTTATGAATTGTATTGTTGTTGCTTGTTCTCTCAGTTACTGAGAGAGGTGTTATGATTGTGGCTATCTATCTTTTCCATTCTGTTAATTCCTGCTTTACGTGCTTTGAAGTATTCATTCTTAGAAATTTAGAATTGTTACATCCTCTTGTTGAAATGATCCTTTTAATCATTATTAGATGTTCCTCCTTATATCTAGTAGTACTTTTTGTCTTCAAGTCTACTTTGTCTGATAGTAATATAACTATACCAGCTTTCTTTTTTATTTGTATTGTTATAGTATGTCTTTCTTTGACTTTTTATTTTCAACCTTTCTGAATTCAATATTAAGGTTTTTCATATAGTTTTAAAAAATCCAGTCTGATAGTCTTATCTTAACTGGAATATTTAGATCATTTAAATTTAGTATAGTTACTTACACTATTGTGCTTAAATCAACAAACTTGCTATTTAATTTTGATTTGTTGCATCTGAGTTTATTCCGTTATTCTTTCCTTGTTCCTTTTTTGGGAGGGATTAATGCAGTTAAATATTTTCATGCTTTTCTCTGCTAGATTTCCAATTAGATACTCTTTTAGAGTGTTTCTCTTAGGGAATATAGTGTGCAACCTTCCTTTCATGTCTACCTCATGTTTCTCCTTCTCCCACTTCAAATACAGTGCATGATCACTCTCACAAGTCTAACTTCATTTACACTTTTCTGCCCTCTGTGCAATTGCTTTAATATATTTTGCTTCTACATATTTTATAAGCCCCTCAATACATTATTATTGTTTTAAATATTCATCGGTATCTATTTATATTTATCTACACACTTACCCTTTCCAGGGCTCTTCATTCATGTCAGCAAGTCCATGCTTCCATCTGGAATCATTACTTCCTCAACCCAAATAAACTCCTTTAATATTTCTGGTAAAGCAGTATAGGGTAGTGTAGATCATTAAAAACATCTTTATTTCACCTATATTTTTGAAGGACATTTTTGCTGGATATAGAATTTGAGATTAGTACATTTTTTTCTTTTCAACACTTTATAAAGTTTTCATTGCATTGCCTTCTGGTTTCTGAAACTTAGTCATCAGACTTATTTTTACTCCTTTGAATGCAGTTTGTCTTTTTGTCTCAGGCGAAAGATTTTTTTTCTTTGCCTTTAGTTTTGTTTTTAGTTTGACTATGATGTACATAGATATGGTTTCCTTTTATTTTTCCTTTTGGGGATTCACTGAACTTCTTGCACCTGTGGGCTGTTGTTCATCAGATTTGTAAAATTGTTGACCATTGTCTCTTCAAATATTTTTTTCTCCCCTTTCTCTCTTACCTCCTTCTGAAACTCCAGCCTACATGAATACTAGATCCTTTTACTACTGTACCTCATATGTTTCTTATGCTTGCTTTGGGTTGTCCATTTTTCTTTTTTTGTACTTCAGTTTGGTGTTTCTTGTTGATCTACATTTCAGTTCTCAATTTCGACTTTCTTTTGTGTTTAGAGTCTACTGTTAGGCCCATCCAAGTGATCTTAATTTCAGATGTTGTATTCTTTCTTTTATGGTAGAAGTTCATTTGATTCTTTTCTCCAAATCCCAGTTGATAGTCTACATTTTTTTCATCTGTTTTGTCCATCAGTTCCTCTATTTTGACTGTCTTTTCCTCTATGTCCTTAATCATATTAACCATAGTTATTTTAAAGTACCTGTCTGACAACTCTTACATGTAACTCATATCTAGATCTATTTCTAGTATATGTTTTTCCTAGGATTTCAGGTTTTTGGTCCTATTTTTCAGTATGCCTTAACATTTTTGATTTAATGCTCAACATTGTGAATGCAAAGTTGAAGAGGCTTTGAGTGATGTTTACATCATCCAAAGAGTTTTAAATTTTGTTCTAGCAGGCAGATAGAGAACCAGTAAGTCCACTTGACCCTGTTAAGACTTGGTTAAGTCCAATCTATTTCAGTTTTATCCATACTACAAGAGTATGGTCTCTACTCTTAGGTCATAGCCTTTTTGGGTCCGCAGCTGAAAGCCCTGGATTTTTACCAAGTTCCTTCTACCTTGACTCAGTTTGAACTCCAAATTGTGGACTTCTTAGCTAATCAGTGTTTCTCTTAGAGATTATAGTATGCAACCTTCCTTTCATGTCTACCTCACATTTCTCTTTATCTTTAGCCTCTAAGCTAATGTTTTCTCTGGTTTTTTTTTGTTTTTTTTTTTTTTTTTTTTGGTTTCTCACTCTCTGCATGTGCAGTATAGGAATAAGCTAAAGACTTGAGGGGAATTTGAATGCAGGCATGTTTATCTTCTTCTCTATGGTTCTCTTCTCTCTGAACTGTTGCTCCTTATATCTTAGCCCCTTTGTCATCTCTAAATTCTAACCTCAGTCTCTTCAGCCTAATAGACTATACTCTTCCTGGGTTCCAATGTAACAATTTAGAAATATCCTCAGGAGAAAATCAGGGTTAATGTGGAGATCATGTCAGTGCCAGTGCTAGATCTAAAACATGGGCCACCTGATTCCTATGTGTGTAAAAGAACAAAGAAGTCTCAGTCCACATGTTTTTATTTTCAAAATGCAAAAATATTACATTAAAGAAATATATCCCCTGGCTATAAGAGTCATGTGTGTATATATTTGAAAAAAATAGGAAAAAATATGAGGAAGAAAAATAATTGCCTCTAATCCCATTGTCCAAAGGTAATAGGATGTTTTTTGATGTTTCCTTCTAGTCTTTTTTTCTAAGCATATATTGTTAAACAAAATTTTACCTATGTATATATTTATAGTTAATATGTGTATATGGCTATCATCTATTAAGCAATAAGAAGTGCTTTAATTCCAATATCTCATTCAATTATCACAGTAGTCCTAGGAGGTAGCTTATTATTATGAGCTTCATTTTGTACATGTGAAAACTGAGGCTCATAGGGGTTAAGTAACTTTCCTGAGTTACACAGCTGGTAAGTGGTAGAGCTAGGATTTGAACTGAGGTCTGTACATTTGCCTTTGAACATCAGGCAATTAGTCTTTGCACTTTTCTGCCACTTAGAAGGTAATGCTTCAAAGACTTGCCATTGAGAATTTTGCAACTTGTCCGTAGGAATTCTAAGACTAGAGCTAGGGAGTCTTACTCCCCCCTCTCAGAGGCTGATTGGTATGTTAATACTTGCCTGCACCTTACCATCTCTTCCACTGAAAGCCCCACGAAGGCAGGAATGTTGCATGGTTCACTGCTGTAACCCCAGATCCTGGCACATAGATTGGGGGCTTAGAATATGGTTGAAGTTTCAAAAGTTAAGAGAAAGACTCCTCAGTTTTATACTTTAAGAATATTTTAGATTGTAAAATACAGAAATCTGACAGTGATTTAAACCATGTAGATATTTACTGTCTTATTTAAGATAGGAAGTAGGAGGTTCCAGGGTTTATTCAACAGCTGAGCATCACCTGGGACCCAGGCTCTGTATGACTTTCTGCTTAGTCTTCCTAAGTTGTTGACTTTTTGTCCTCATGTTGGCTTGTGACCTCATGGTCACAAGATTTCAGCTTCAGGTCCAGGCATCAGGTCCATGTTCAAAACAGATGGATGGGACAAGGGAAGGCACCAGGTAGTTTTCTTATTATGTGTGTTTCTTTTATCGGAAGGAAAACAACTTTCCCAGACACTCCCAGTAGACTTTGCTTACTTCGTGTCCAGAACACTATCATCTGTAGCTGAAAGGGAGAATAAGAGAGTGAATATTTGTCAAAATAATAGAAAAGAATAGAATTATGAAGGTTGGATCACCCCCACGTCAAATCCAGCCTACCTCTTATTTTTATACAGCCCATGATCTAAGTTTTGTTTGTTTTTGTTTTGTTTTTTAAAGAGTAGAGAAAAAGAAGAAAATGCAACAAAGACCATATGCCTGAAATATTTACTACTTGGCTCTTTACAGAAAATTTTTGCTGACCTCTGGGTTAGACAAATCATGAATACCCCTGGGATTGTCATTTTACTGCCTTGAATAAAACTGGGGTTTGATTAGCAAGCAGGAAAAAATGGAAGACTAGCTGTTGAGTGTCCAGCTAAAGAATATACTGTAAAGTTTATCCCTGAACCAGACCAGCAGGTAAAAATGCCTTCCTGGGATGATTTGAGAGAGATTGAAGTTCCACCTGCTGAAAAGTATTTCTTCTACTGGCCTGAGCAAGAGCTGGGTATTAGCACCAGGAAGTCCTGGTTCAAATGAAATGGAGTAGGTGGATAATCAGTTTATTAGCCTAGAATTAGAGACGATGAGATTTTATAGATATCATCTTGGCTCACTCTCCAATTTTACAGATGAGGAAATTGAGGCTCAGAGAAAGAAAGTTATTTGTCCAAAATCATACTCTTAGATAGTGTTAAAATCAAAACTGTTACCCAGGTCTTCTGATTTCTGTCTAATGCTCTTCCTGTTATGTCCCTTTTAGCAGCTCAGAAAAGATGGATTTAACTGACTGACTAGAGACTCAGTGAGCATGAAGAAATGGGACATGGGACATTTTGATGGAATACAGTTGGGAAGAAAACCCTGGGCTAGTGAGGTCAAACCGTGAATGCCCGAGAGTGGATGGGTTATTTACTATAATTGGGGTCAAATAAATTCTCATTTCCAGTCTGAATGAATTGCATTTTACCCTTGGCAGATGTCAGTAGATCTTCATGTTTCTAATGGTATACTCACCAACAAATGGGAAGACTGTAACTGTAAAGTATTATAAGGCTCATGACTGGTTAGAGCATTATATCCAGAGAGGAAAACTTAGCAGTGTGGATTGAACAGAGTTGTACAGGTGGAACAGAAGTTCCTGCAGAAGCTGAACCCAGAAGATTCCTTGAGCACTTGACTGTGTAGAAGACTCTGTGAATAGCCCAAAGTTGTACAAGAAAGAAAGAGCAGGGAGCTGAAATTAAAATATATTAAGCATTAGGCAGTCCTCTAGGCATAATCACAGCCCCTGTTTCCTCTAATGCTCTGGGAGGGAGGTATCTTTCAGCTCCATTTTACAAATGAGGAAACTTGTAAAATCATACTTAAGGGAGAGAAAGGAGATGATAATAAGTACTTTTTGTAATGTGCATACTACACATGAATTCTTATAGAAAATTTAAATCAATTCCCAGAAAGTTCATAGAGTATTCTTTACTCTATGTAAATATTTGAATATATTGAGATTTTAAATACAAAGTTTTTACCGTCAAGGTTGGTAACCAACCATCAAAGCCAACCAATAAACATGTAGTGCACAAAGGTTTATGATGGAAGAAAACTTTAGACTGGCCTCATTGAAAAATGAGGAGTACTTACTAGCAGCCTGTGGAAAGGGGAAAGGTGTTTCAGGGAGAGGGAATGACAGGAGCGAAGCACATGGTTTCAGGAGGGAGCAGATCTTTGAGGCTGGTGCCTGGTGAGTATGGAGGAAAATGCAGGAAGGGGAGGAGAGTCTAGCAAGTAAGGGTGAGTTGAGTTTTTAAGATTTTCCTATGCAGGCAATGAGGAGTCAGAGAGTGTTTTTATAAGTACATGTTTTAGAAAGACAAGTTCTTAAGATTCAGAGGTTATGTGACTTATGTCATAGCAAATAAGTGGCAGAGTTAAGAGTCAAACTTAGAGCTGTCTGATTTTATAGCTGGCTTTTTGTCTATTGTGTAAACTGTCTCTTCTGTGGGTCCTTGCTCTCAAGGAATTTTCATTTCAGAAGGGAAGCTAAGGCACATGCTTGAGTATTAATAACACAAGGTCGTATGTAGTAAATTCCACTTGAATTCTGCAAGGTGTTCTGCCTTGCCATACCAAATACGTTCCTGGACTCCAGGACGACCTCCCTGGAAGCTTGTTAGAAATGCTGAATCTTGGGTCCACTCCAGACCCGCTGAAGCACACTCTGCATTTTAACAAAACCCCAAGTGGTTAGAATGCATGCTGAAGTTTTGGAGAAGTCACAAGGTGGGAAGGTGACTAGGGAAGGCATCTTGGAGGAGGTGCCATTTGTGTTGGGCCTTATAGGATCCATGTGGTTCCTTTAACTGAAGGGCTAGGAGGCAGAAAGCCATAGGCAGGTTTTGAGCTTGGAGAGTTTTCCAGATTGTCTTGAGCAGAGAGATTGAAGAATCATGAAGGGAAAAGCTGGAAATGGGAGCTGGGCCATATTGTTGGAGGACTTGAACTCCCACAAGGGGTTGGATTTGGTAGTTAAGGTGCCACTGAAGGAGCTGGGTGGAGGTGACAAATCAAAGTGTCATTTTCAGGTTAGTGTGGAGGTTCTCTGCAGGTGGATTGGAGCCAGGAAGGGACTTCAGGGGCTTCCACCTGGTTCAGATGAGGTGATGAGGCTATATACCAGGGTTGAGTCAGCAGGATGAAGAGAACTGGAGAGACTGGGACCATAGGATGTGTCCAAAGAGCAGGAACCCAGTGGGATTCCTGTTTCCCTCCTTGGGAAAGAGGACAAATTAAATGTAACCCTGATGTCCCCAAGTCCTCTAGCCTTCGTGCCATCATATTCTTAATATAATAAATTAGATGACTTCAGCTTCTATGTTACATCCTAGGCAGGAGTACAGAGCTTCTTTCCCTTTATCTCCAACTTAGACTCTGAGTATGTCTGAGTGTGTGTGTGAGAGTGTGTGTGTGAGACAGTCCATACTAAGTCCTGTTCCCTCTGCTCTTTGACAGCTCCTAACAACTGCCATTCCCCATCCTGCCTGCCTCACTGGAATGTACCCTCCACAACCCTTCTCTAGCTCGTCATGGCTATTACTGACTGACTGGTGACAGAGGGTGTTTATAACATAGGGAAAGGAAAATTTGGAATTCAGCAGCATGGTGGCATAGAACTGGGTTCACAGTGGGTCACAACTTAATGTGACTCATCATTATGATGTTAAAATCTCATCTCATTTCAGGGCTGTGTATGTGAAAGTTACGTCTCTCTCACTCCACTCAGCTCACTCAGTATGTCAGGTTATTACCCAACTTGGAATCTTGTTCCAGAGAAGAGGAAATGTGGTTAAACTCTTCCATATTCCCATCGAATTGTGGACAAAACCCCCCACCCTGCCAGTAGCAGAAAGGCACTCAGACAGCTCCTAGAGCAGGGGCAGTGACTTAGAGTGGGAAGTCCGGGGTGGGAGGAGTTCCACAGAGAGCCTTCCCATGATGGCTTTTAAAAACTGGATTGCCCTTGTGGGGTGAATGCTGCAGTCTTAGCCCAAGCTGGGAACCAAGGTGCAAGACTAAAGGAGGGCTGATGAGGCCCACTGCTTAGGTTAGGGTTTAAGACAACCCCCAAGCTCTTCCCCTTCCTCCCCTCTGTATCTGAGAGGCTGCCTTCTTTGCCCCTGAGTGTCTATCTGTCCTCTGCACTTGTGGAGAATTAGGATCATCCCTCCTCTGTGCGTGGACTGCACCTCCAGGCCTCTCTGTACCTCCACTCCCTTCCTCCACATGCCATAACTCTCTGAGGGGAAGGGAGTGAGTCTGATTGACTGTGTCTCACCACCACTTAATATGGAAGGACCTGGTACATAGTAGGTGCCCAGTAAGTGTTTATTACATAATGGATATTAGCAAAGCAAAATACTGCAAAGCCACGCCAGATTTTAAGTATAGTTTGCTTTCAGTTTTGGGCACTCCAGGACCACTTAACCATTTGAAGAGATTCTTCCTTCAGATGGTGACTCCCTAATAGAATCTATTAATTTGCTCAGAATTAAAGTATTTTAAAATAGGTAATACATTCCTGTAGTTCAAAAATCAAAATGTTGTAAAGGCACTCACTGAGAAGTCTTGGTCCCATCTATCTTCCTCCTCAACTTCCTAATGCGAAGCACTTTTGTTTTATCGTGCATTCTTCAAGTATTCCCAGTGTTTATTGTGTATTCTTCCAGTGTTTGATTTCTTTATATAAATAAAATATTCAAATATATGTTCTTTTTGCCACTTTCTTATGCAAAAAAGTAGCACCCTATATGCATTTTGCTGTGATTTGCTTTTTTCAGTTAATAATAAAGCCTGGAGTGTTCTGTATCAGAAAGAACAGAGAGAGCATTCTCATTCTTTTCTTATTTTTAATCTTCTTTTCTTGCAGTTGTGTAGTATTCCACCATGAGCATGTATCATAAATTAGTTAACTAGATGAGCACTGAGCTGTTTCCACACTTTTGCTGTTACAGCCTAGTTGCAATGAATAACCTTGTGTATGGTCATTTCCCATGTGTCCAGTTGTATCAGCAGGATCTGTCTGCAGACATGGGACTGCTGGTTAAAGAAGTGTGGGATTTCAGTATTCTGCTAAATGTCCTTCCATATACGGGAGGCACCATTTTGCATTCCCCCTGTAAGGTGGGAAGGCACCTGTTTCCCACAGCTTCACAGCAGAGTTGTGTGGTCATGGTTTGGATTTTTGCCTATCTGATAAGTGAGAAAAGGCATTTTAGTGTAGTTTTCATTTTCATTGATTGAGAGTATCTTTTCACATTTCAGGAGTATTTGCATTTTTTCCCTGCCAACTATGTATCATGTGCTTTGCCTAATTTTTCCTCTTGGTTCTTGGTCTTTTTCCTTCTGATTTTATTGGGGCTCTTTCTATGGTGAGGAGGTGAGACTGTTGTCTTTGGTATGACTGCAGTTTTCCCAAGCAGGTCATTACCTTTATACTTATGGTGTGAGTTTCTTTCCCCCCACATAGAAGCTTTGGATTTTTTATGTAGTAAAATTTCTCAATATTTTCTTGTATGGCTTTGGGATTTGTATCAAAGTTAGAAAGACCCTTTCCTACTCCAGGATTCTGAAGGAATTCACCCAGAGGAGGTGAAAGGAAGCAGGTGTGGGGCCCCCTCAGAGCAGTGCTGCCAACATCACAGTTTTGTTTAATACTTAGCACTGTTCCCACGGGGAGAAGCGTTTGCTGCCAGGGGCTGATGCCCACTGCCAAAGGCCTGGGTCCAGGTGCCCTGATCAGCTGGTGCTCTTTGCATCGCTGGAAAGGAGGTGGATAAGGGGAAATGAAATGTTTGGCAGCCCCATGTTCCCAACAGGTGAGGTCTGGCCAGGTGCAGCCTGATTAGTATAATGAAAGGAAATAGAATTAGAACTTTGAAGTGAAACTTGAGACTCACATAAATTTGAACCTTTCCTGGGATTTGAAAAGAAGTAATTAATTTAGAAACTTTCTCCTTCAATATTAGACTCTGCCACACTGGCTCTAGGCAGGAAGTATTCTAGAATAGGTACCCAATATCATGAATCCTGTCAGCCTAGAGGCAGAAAATAAATGATCAGGTAGATAATATGTTCCCTAAAATCTTTAGTCCAGTGCTGCAGGTTTGAAGAGAGAATGAGTCTCCTAAATGTTCGGATTTCAGGAAGTCTGTACGTCAGCTAGACTGGGTCCCTCTCCTGGCTCCACTGCTAAACTGTGTGACCTCAGACAAATTACTTCTCTGAGCCTCAGTTTCTTCCTCTCTAAAATGAGATAATACTAATTATCAAACTTAACATCGGTTAAGCACTAAGTATATATCAAGTACCATATTTGATGTTTCAACATACATTAAATCATTCCCTGACTCAGGCAGCTATGAAAATTAAATGCAATAATATAAAGAGCTTTGCCCAGTGCCTGGCACATTATAAAACCTCAATAAACGATCCCTAGTACTATTGGTATTTTACATGCTTACTGAAATCAGATGGGTAGGTTCAGCATTTAGTTGTAGTATTAGCTGTTCACTAATTCCACAAATACTGCCATGTGTGGGTGCTGGGGACACAATGGTGAGTGTAGACTGTGCCCTACAGAGCTTACAAACTAGCCGGGCAGATGTGCAGATGCACTGTCAGCACACAGTGACCAGTCTGTGATGAGGGCTTTGCCTAGGGACCAGCCAGGGTGCTTTAGGACCACAGGAAAGGGATGAATAACTCTGGCCCAGGTGAAGGGCTTGCCAAACCCAGGCCTGTGGGCAGAACAGGGATGCAGGTGCAAGACCTCTCTGGAGGAATGGTGACTATTATTGTGATAGGGAACACTTAGGTAGCATACCCTGTGCCAGAAGTGGTTTAATTAGCCATCACAGTTAGTGCTTGGTACTGTTATTACCCCTATTTTACAACTAAGGAGACTAAGGCACCAAAAATTTGTTTGAGGTCACAGCTAGTAAGTGATAGAGCCAGGATTTGAGCCTGGAAATTTGGCCTCAGTGTTAATATTAGGAAATAGATCCAGAAAAGGGAGCAGAGGTGCTCATCACTGGGCATTGGACCAGGATTCACTCTGAGAGGGCAGTGTATTGGAACTATAATTGCAAAGTGGGAGCAGAACAGAGTGACAAGGAGAAGACCAGGCACTGAGCAGCATCTTGATGGGAGGATTTTTAAGCAGTTGGTGCTGTGGCTTTGGTAGGACAAGCAGGGGGACCTTGAGGCTCAGTGTGTACTGTGAATGGCCCCAGAATCTTGTTGGTTTGAAATTCTGCCTTGCAGGATGAATCTTGTTTGGTTTGAGACATTTCTGCCTGTCAAAATGAAAAGGCATCTGTCAAGACCAGTTCCTAAGATTTCTTATCAACCATGGCTCTTTCCATCTTCCTAAAATGTGCTCTCCTGTCCTCTTTGCCTAGCTGGCTCCTGCTGCTCCTTCAGATCCCAAGGCTGGGCTCATATCCCACACTTGGTGCTGCCATAGCATCTTGGACCAGCCCTTCTCAGCTCTTTCTTAGGACTTACATTTTATTTACTGACAATTTGAGCTCAAGAGAGCAGAGACCATGTCTGTTTTTTCTCACCCTTTAGTTCCTGGCATAAGGCTGGAACATACTAGATACTCAATAAATATTTGATAAGTGAGTGCATAAGTTAACATGACTTCTGATGAATTAGGATTGGGAGCCATCAGATAGGAGGTTCAGGCCTAGGTGTGACACACACCCCCTTTGGGGAAATGACTAGGAATTCAGACCCTGGGCAGGAAGTCTTTCCATAGGGAAAGAGGCCTGCAGAGATGGAAGGCACCTATTTGATGACAGAGCCAGCAGGTCCCTGTTGTCTCCAGGTAGACCTGTTCTTGTCTAAATACTGTCAGTAGCCACCATATGCCAATCATTAGGTGAGGTCCAGTCTCCACTCCTGGGCTGCATGGCCTTCTGCAGGTTTTTCAGCTTCATGCAAAGCTCAGTTTCCTTATTTATAAAATAGGGATGTAAAACTAATTCATAGCACTGGTGGGAGGAACAAAAGGAGATAGCATATGAAAAGTGATGCTCAGTGCCTGGCTTAAGTACTCGGCCAATGAATGCTATTATTATTGTTATGATATTCTTTTTAAATGTATCTAGTTTTTAACATATTTTATTATATTTAACCCTTGAGCCATCCTTGTGACATAAGTTTTGATTCCCATGTTTTAGATAAGAACCCTCAGGCTTGCATGAGTCAAGTGTCTGCTCAGGTTCCCACACAGAGTTAGGGGCAAAACTGAAATTTAGACCCGGTTCTGCCTGCCCTCAAAGCCAGTTCTCTTTCCATCCATTGGTATCAGGAATGAACCCTAACAAAGTTTGGTTGGGAAGAAAGTCTGACACAACAGAGACAGGTTATCACCTGAATGGGAGACACTGTGGTGGATTCCCAGAATGGGGATGTTTCCTGGCTCCAGACGACAGACCATTTGCCTTTTCCCTCCTCTATGCCTTTCCTCATGCTGCTTGCTCCCCCTGTAGCATCCCTCCCTCAGCATCCTCCTCTCAAAGTCTGACCTGTCCTTGTAAAGGTGAATGAGACAGGTTACCAGCCAGGATGTGCCATGTGATTGATTCTCATTTGTTTTAAGTTAGGCATGTGTGTGTGCTTGGATGTGAAAGAGAAAGTTGGGAAAAGACTAGCGGTAAAAGGATAAAGAGTTGACAACAGCACTTTCTGTTGAGAGGCACTTGAATTTCCAGAGATTTCTATTTTCCATATATTTTCAAAAATTAAACAAGTGAACATGTATTATTTTTGCACACAGAAAACAAAGTTATTTTTAAAAGCCTGACCATCTCTTCAAGGCTAGCTCAAATGCTCCTTCCTATATGGAGCTGTGATGTCCTCTGCTATGTGTTTGCCTCGCAGGGTCCCCGTCGATGCGGTTGTGTTTGTTTGCCCCTATAAACCTCCCTCCCTTGCCTGCTTCCCACGGTAGATCCCTACTGAACAGAATTGCTCCAAGGCCTCCCGCCAGCTGGAGCAGCCCAGGGCAGCCTTTGCCATGCAGCCCCTGCAGCTGATGTTTTTGAGCTCTGTTAAGTTCATTTCACTCAATCTTCCCAAGTACCTTTCAAGGTAGGCATTATTATTACCCTCAGTTAGGGACCAGAGACTGTCTTGAAGCTTGAACAGGATTACTAGATGTCAAACAGCACTTCTCCTGCTCCCTTGCTACACTCCACCACTCGACCAGGACCTGTGCTGCAGCCACCTTGCTTCTGGGAAGGTGGTCTCATCTTTTGGGTCCCCATGGCTTTGTCTGTCCCTTGCTTTCTCCACCCTACCCCTGACTTCCTCCCACCTTCCTTGACAGCTGGTTTGCATCTCTGGGCCACTCCAGGACTCCCCCCACCCCAAGCCCTCTGGCAACAATCAATCTGTATCTGTTCTCTTCATCTGTAACCTTTTTTTTTTAAATTTCACATATAAGTGAAATCATACGTATTTGTCTTTTTCTCTGTGTGACTTATTTCACTTAGCATAATGCCCTCAAAGTCCATCATTATTGTTGCAAGTGGCAAGATTTCATTCTTTTTTATGGCTGAATAATATCCATAAATATATATAAAATATTTTCTTTATCCATTCATCTGTTCATAGACGCTTAGATTGTTTCCATGCCTTGGCTATTGTAAATAGTGCTGCAGTGAACATGGGATGCAGATATCTTTTCTTATTAGTCTTTCATTTTCTTCAAATAAATACCCAGAAGTAGAATTGCTAGATCATGTGGTGGTTCTATTTTTAATTTTTTAAGTTACCTCCATACTGTTTTCCATAGTGGCTGCACCAGTTTACATTCCCAGTGACAGTGCACGAGGGTTTCCTTTTCTCCTCATTCTCACCAGCATTTGTTACCTCTTGTCTTTTTAATAGTAGTCATTCTGAAAAGTGTGAGGTGATGTCTCATTGTGGTTTTGATTTGCAGTTCCCTGATGATTAGTGACACTGGGCTTCGTTTCATGTACCTATTGGCCATCTGTGTGTCTTTTCTGGAAAAATGTCTGTTGAAATCTTCTGCCCAATTTTGAATCGGATTTTTTTTTTTTTTTTTGCTGTTGAGTTATATGAGTTGTTTATATATTTTGAATATTAACCCCTTAACAGATACATGATTTGCAAATATTTTCTCCCATTCAGTAGGTTGTCTTTTTGTTGTTATTGATGATTTCTTTTGCTGTGCAGATTTTTAGTTTGGTATGATCCCACTTGTTTATTTTTACTTTTGTTGCCTTTGCTTTTGATGTCAAATCCAAAAAAATCATCACTAAGACCAATGTCAAGGAGCTTACTGCCTATGTTTTCTTCTAGGACTTTTAAGTGGTTTCAAGTTTTACATCAAGTATTTAATTGATTTTGAATTAATTTTTGTGTATGGTGTAAGAAAGATAGTGGTCCAGTTTAATTCTTTTGATTGTTGCTTTCCAGTTTTCCTAACACCATTTACTGAAGAGACTATCCTTTCCCCATTGTATATTCTTGGCTCCTTTGTCATAAATTAATCAACTGTGTGTCTGGGGTTATTTCTGGGCTCTCTATTCTGTTTCATTGATCTATATGTCTGTTTCTATGCCAATACCATACTATTTTGATTACAGTAGCTTTTGTAATATAGTTTGAAATCAGGCATCCTTGCCTTCTTAAGTGGGATCTTCTTAACTAGGATACTCAAGTCAGGGAGATGGATATGGCTATGTATAGAAATAATGATCCAGATGGCTAAACTGTTCAATTGAAAGACAAGTAATGGGGTATAGAAGAACAGAGTCAGGATCAATGATGCCTGACTTGGAGGGTATCAAGGAAGGCTTCAAGGGGTGGTAGTGTATATTCTAAACTGGAAAGGATGACTAACATTTAAAAGTAACTCCAGGTTGGCAAAACAGCATGAGTAGGTGTTAAGCGCATGATGTATTAGGACGTTTTGTCCCTGAGAACATTTAGTCTTTATACTAGTTAGGATAGTTTTGGTGGCAGGGAAATGAATACCCAGTGAAAAGAGATTTTATTAACTGACAAAATTGTATTATCTCACAAAACAAAGAGGCAGCTATTTTGGAGGTTTGTTAATCAGAGGCACAGCATGACACTCAGAATCCCCAGTCTTTCCCACTTTGTCTCTCTGCCTTCCTCGGGGTTGACTTTGTCTTCAGGCTGCTCTTTTCCCAGTTGCCTCACTCCAGTTATCATGTCCACTCACAACCATGTTCGAAAAGCAGGACAGACCAGTATCTCTTCTGTCTCTTCCTCCCTTCTTCCCCCTCCCTCCCTCTCTCCCTCCTTCCCTCCCTCCCTTCTTACCTCTTTACTTCCTTCCCTCCCTCCGTTCTTTCCTTTCTTCCCTCCCTCCCTCCTTTCCATCCTTCCTTTTCTCCATTAAAAAAAAAGGCTCCCCCCGCCACACTTTTGGAGGCCAGAAATATGAAATCAAGGCCTCCATTCCTTTTTATTAGGGAAAAATAACCTTCCCGAAAGCATCCAGGAGGCTTCTCCTTAAATCTGATAGGTCAGTACCATGTCACATGCTGCCTCCCAAGCCATCAGGGCGAGGCTAGATGACATAAAATTACCGGGATAGATCTAAATTAATCAACATTCACCTCTCTAGGATTTGAGAGGGGATAACTCTCCCTGAACAGATGGTCCCCTTTAAACTGGGATTCTATTAATAAGGGAGAAGGTGAATATGTACAATTGTTGAACAAGCAACAACAATATCTTCATAGTTTTTATAAGTAGACATTTTAATCAGAATTATACCAGTGTTGATCAATTTTCATCAAGAAAATATTTTCTGAACTCAGCTTCAATAAGCTAATGCATTAAAACGTTTTTAATGCAGTATATTTCATTTTCTTCCATTTTCATTTTTGTTTTACTTAAATTATTTTCATGGGTACAAATTCTTTCCCATATAAATCTTATATCACAGATTTATTTCATTGACTGTTTTTCATGTTATTAAATTTTGTTGATTTTATTTGTAGGTTTTGACATTATTTTCTTATAATATTTATTTATACTAGTTTTCTTCGGTCAAATTTTATCGATCAATAAATTTTGTTTTACAGGGAGTATTTCTATCAATAATCTTCATTAGGAATTAGATGAGACTGATTAAATGTATTTCTCAGTTAATCCATGATAAAATTGTGAAGAGTTCTTCTTAGGTATGCAAAGATTGATCTGTTATTCAGATTACTATATTGCAGAGGTCAGCAAACTAGAACCCCACAGACCAAACCTGGCCTGATGCCTGTTTTCATAGGGTTGTAAACTAAGAATGGTTTCTACAGAAGAATATTTGTAATCTTTTGGATAAAAGAGAATGTGAACCTTCAACCCCAGCTAAGAAAAATGTTGCCCTCTCCCCCAAGCTAATTTCATTTTTTCATTAATAGACTTATATTACAAACATTGTATTCAGTTATTATTATTATATTTTAAATTTTGTCAGTGAAAGTTTTGTTTGAATTATATAATGTTCTTGATTTTGCCTCTTGGCCCCTAAATCCTAAAATATTTACTAACTGACTCCTTACAGAGGAAGTTAGCCAACCCCTGCTCTATTGTATTGCTAGCCTGATTTTTCTAAACACTTACATTCTCCCGACCCTATACTGTCTATTCCATTGGAGTTACAAGAAGCAAATGGTGCATGAGGTCAGTATGTTCTTTGGGTCAAAATGATCGACTCAAATGTCCAGCTTCATTTGCGAAAATAGCAAGTTGGGTGAGTGCAGTCATACTGTTCAGTGATGAAGAGAGATGGCTCTTCAAGCTGTAATGTATTACATCAGATAAAAATACAAATTGATGTTAGAGTTTTCTATAAAATCAGTTTCTCCTCTCTTTCTTGTTAACGTCTGATAAGTCTAACATGTTGGAAAAGTGGAAGTATCGTTGCTTTGAAAGCATCAACATTACAGGGAAATGTAGTCTTTTGAAACCTGAGAGAGCTGAAAGGCTTTGTATGTTTTCCTACTGAAGTTAGCTTCTTTTTCTTTCATTTAACAGATGAGGAAAAAGAAAATAATAGAGCATCCAAACCCCACTCTACTCCTGCTACTCTGCAATGGTAAGTTCCATTATGAGCAAGTTCTCTTGTGATGGGAAGCTCATATAACTATGTCTTGCTGCCGATAGGACAGCATATTACTTGGCTATTTTGACATTGTTGCTTACATCCCATAGCCCATATGCAATCAATTTAATTTGCAGGTATGTATAAAATACTCAATCTAGATATGCCTGGAGATTTGAATTTTCATATTTATTTTACTTGGGAGTAGATTTTTTTTCTGTCATCAAAACACTGGCAAAGACTGAATTCCAAATAGATGTTACTAATTGATTTTAATAGAGTCCATTATTTTAATTAATAATGTTGCAGCAAATTATAGAAACATAGGTCTATTCACCACTACCAGTGAACCCTTAATAAATTAATAATTAATTGCAATTATACTACAATTATTTTAACATTAATAATATTAATGTGAATTATCTACCTGAGTGGCTCTTTCTTTAATATTTGGAATTCCTGGACATGATGTAATATTTAATGCTATTGTTTAAGTGGTTGCATTCATGTTTGATATTTACAGGTAAATTCTCCTCTAAGAACTTTACTTAGAACTTATGTTGTAGCTTTGAATACCAAGGCTGTCTATGCCTGAGGATCTTGGCAATTAAGGTCTATTACTCCCCTAGCAGCGCAGCCCCGCAAACCTGAAGGAAGTAAGGAACAAAGGGGAAGGAAAGAGAAGTGGGGAGGGGAAAGGAACCCATCTACTGTGTGCCAGCCTACGTGCTAGGCACTTTGTACACATGCCTCATTTCATTCTCACAGTTCTATGAAGCTAGTATTGTTATGCCCATTTTACAGTTGAGGAAAATAAAGCTTAGACAGTTAAATCATTTACCTGAATCTACACATAGCCATGAAGTGGCAGATGCAGGAACCCTTTATGTGCATAGCCTCTGCTTTGGGAGAAAGGAAGAGAAAAATCAGGAAGGATGGAGGAGAGAGACCAGATCAGAAAAGGAAGCAGATGGGCTTTAATGAGCAAATCATATTAGATTCTCTTCACTAATCCATCCACAGGTGAGAGGAAAACAACATTGGGAGAAAGCATTCAGGAATGTAACTCAATCTTCTCTAACAAGAGTCTCAGTAGTCAACTTGTTTTGCTACAAGGATAGCAAAGGTTATTTTCAAGAACTCCATTTCCAGCCGTTTGGCTTGTTTCTGTATTCTGTTTCCCATTGCATATGCTGCTTTTCTGTTTTATTTAAAATTCTAGTCTACTTCCTTGGTCAAATCTCCCTCTGCACTCTTTCCCCCCAAATTATGGCATAATTACCATAATGCCATAATTCCCATAACTATGGCACAAATTCCCTTAATGTCAGCACATCGAATGAAGCATCAATGTAAAGGACTAGAAATGGGAGTGAGAATTTATGGAAATGCTGGGAGTCAACAGACACTCTTACTTTAATAATCTGAACATGTTGTACTTTTCAGAATAAAAATTTTGAAAGGGGCTTGAAGAAAATCACCTTGTTCATGTCTGTTTTTCTGTGATTCTCTGGCATCTGCCAGACAATGGCAAAGCTGTAAACAGTGTAATGTCTTAAATCAGACTGCCAGGAATTAACTCCCAGCTCTGCTTTTCCAGCTTTGTGACCTTGGTCCAGGTCCTTCACATCTCTGTGCCTCAGTCTACTCACCTGTAAAATGGAGATAGCTGTAGTATCTACCTCATAGGGTAGTCACAGAGAGGAAATGAGTTAGTATGAACAAGGTGCTTGAATGGTGTCTGGTGTAGAGTGAGTGCTGGGTGAATCTTAGCTGTAGATCCAGCAGTTCTGTGGATTCAGCAGACTTCTTCCTTCTGAGTCCCACAGGGACACCCTGGAGTAGGGCTTCTCTCCTTCCTGATATATGCATATCAATTCTCCTTCTACTGTACCTAATTCTGTACAAAATATCTGTTTTTCTAAATACATGGTCATACAGATCAGTCCAGAAGAAATTTTATCCTCCAGTTCACAAAGTCAAGCAGTAGATTTTTTGAATGAAAAAAATCTATTTTCGGAACCTAATCAAATTTGAAAATTTGTTAGTCATTATTATTATCAAAATGCATCAAGTCGTTCAAATATCAAATTGTCCTCCAATTCCCTTTACATTATATTTTTAAGATAGAGTTTTAGTCATTAACTAATTTTACTGATTTACTGAGCACCTACTGTTTGCTAGGCCCTATTTTAGGCTCCGAGAGTACAGTGGTGGATAAGATAGACTAAGAATAGAGGCTGACGAGAGAAAAAATTGGGTGATAACTTTTAAAGTTGTTATATTAATGATAAATAAATAAACATGTAATACATTAGATAGTGGTAAGTGCTGTGCAGAGAATTAGGATTGGCTGATATCTCAGAGGCTATTTTAGGTTGAATGGTGAGGGGAAGCTTCCCTGAGGAGGTGACATTTAAGTGGACATTTGTGTGGCAAGAAGTCCTTAGGACGCCATGAGAGTGTTAAAATCAGGGAGACATTCTAGGCTGGGGAGCAGCGCAGTCGGGCTCTCCCAGAGGCAGACTATGAGCTGAGGTGTGCATGCAGGTGGTTTGTTAGGTAGGGCACCCAGCATTGACAGCATGAGGGTAGGAATGCAGAGAGGGTATCGGGCTGTGATAGCAGAGGCTTCAGCAGTCCCACAGGGAGTTCTGAAACCAATGTGGCCCTTCAGAGGACAAGTCCAGGCAATAGATCCAGGTCTTTTTCCCCCAGCCTTGCTCATCACGGATGTAGGATGCCCCCAGGGAGGGGGCGTATCTTTGGGCAAGGCAGTTGCCTTCACGTTCTCCTGATGACAGCTCCCCAGGGAGGATTCAGCCTAGCAATCAACCTCTCAGCGGTGGGAAAGGACGCCTCAGTCCTGAAAGGTAACCTGGGCACACCACAGCATCCACTACTCTCCCCAGGATGGAAGTAGGCTGAGCTTGCTCACAGACTTGCAGAAGGCCACCCGTGTGGTTGGAGCATAACCAACAAGGGGGAGAGTGATACAGATGAGGTGGGAGAAGGAGGTGGGGGAGAGGGTCTGTAAACAGCAGGAAAGAAAAAATGAGATATTTCTCTAAGATTAGGAGCAGAGACATGCTTAAAACCATGGTGGAGGACAAGTGACCTCCTATATCAAGTTCCACATGTGTAAATTTTTTTAGACTAAGTTTCAGTATAAAAACTTTGTCTCAGAAGGAACTGGATGCACCCTCCATTTCACAAGGGAAAATGACATTCCCTTTTTGCTCTGGCTGCCAGGAAATTCAGAGCTAAATCTGATGTTTATATACTTTTTAATCTCCTTGTCTAATTTTCTTCATTTTGTTAGCTTTTTAGAAAAAGGCAAGACACAAATAAATCCAGCAAATACATATTTTTATTTTATTTACACAAAATACAAACAAAAACATTATAGATAAGGTTAAAGTCCATTCTTCATGTAGTTTCTTGCCTCCTCCTCCAGAGCAGCACTGTTACCAGTGAGAAATATGTGAATATGTGTGTTTGTGCATGCATGCATATGTATGTATATATACACATATGTATGTATTTACTGTCCCTTGCCTGTGCACTTACATGCATATGCACTGATAGAAGTTTCTGAACTGTGATTTTTTATTTTGTGTTTTCTCCTTTTTAAAAGAATACAAACATATAACTAAAAATATTGTTCTACAACCTGCCACACTGTCCTGATCCACAGCTTGCTTGCTTCCTCAGTCGAATGTCCTAAAGCAATACCCATATTAGTCTACAAAGAACAACCTCATTTTAACTGCTACACAGTGTTTCATGTAAGACAGCAACAGAATTCATTTCATCATTGCCCTTCTTTTTGATGGATGTTGAGATTGTGTCCAATTCTCATCTTTGCCATTACAAATAGAGACCCATAGAACGTCTCCATATGTTGCATCACACATCTGCTGAATTGTTTCTTCTGTGTGGGTATCAGGCAGTGGAAGTGGTGGGCATACAGAAAGTGTTAATGGGACTGCAAAATTGCCCACTCTAATGGCCTTTCCATTTTGCATCCTCACCCAGAGTGCAAAATGCTTTTTCTGAAAAATAGGAACCTAGCTCCACAACACGGCATTTCATTCTCCATGGCATCTACATCCTTCATGTTGTCCCCTCTCCAGTGGTAGCGTATAGCCCCTCAGGACAGTGGGGCGGGCAGGCCCAGGAAAGTACACTGGCCTCACTGCCAAGGTGGTAGCTGCCAGCCTGATAGTGCCCAAGTTTCCTGGGACACTTGGCTTGTTTCTGGAATTGGGTTAGGAGCTATTTGCCTCTCTAACTTCCCCCGCCTTGCTGTGAGCCCCCTCCCCATCGCCCTAGAGACCATCCCCGCTCTAAGAACAAATAATACAGCAGCCAAGCAGCTGAAAATAAGCAGGCCCATGTGATCTGGAGGCAGCTCCCAGCAGAAAACAGGCAAATATTGTCAAATGCCTTCTGCCAAACACTTTCCGGTATCCTCGGTCATGAGGTTAGTAAAGCCCAACCCGCTGGGGATGGTGAGCCCTGCTGGAATCCTGGCTGCACAATAACATCTATTCACACAGAGGATTTCGGCATGGAAAGCAGCCTGTTCCACCATCCTGGCCTGCTTGCTGCCAGCACATGTCCTGCTCCCCAGCCCCGCCCTCTCACACCTCCCCTGTTGCGGGTGCGGTCAGGGTGGAGACACTCCCCTGTCTGCACTTTGCGGGGGGTGGGGTGAGGGTGGTGGTGAGGCCCTTCCCCAAAGGAAGGGGACTGAAGACTTCTGTCACGTTCATGGGAGGCATTTTCCTTTCTTTTGAAGAATTAAAGATGGGACTTAGGTGATTGATGAGCTTTTAATATTTCAAATCAATATGAAACAAAATTAATTTACTGTTTCTCTTTAAAATGTTCTTGGAGTCCAGAGGTAGAATATTGGGCTGGGTACTGTTCCGAAGAAGTACATTGGAGTTTTAGACCAGGCTACAGCTGCTAGACCAAACTCATTGGTTGTAACCAGTGCTTGATGTTTTGCACCCATTTCTGATTTACTTCTTTATTTAGTGGTGACATAACCGTATTTTCTTTTGTAATACAAGTTAGTCCACCTCATTCCAGAAAGGGAGGCAAAACATTTTTAGTTTTCAATGTAACCAGAAGCGATTAATAATGCCAGTAGGTGTGACTGTATCCTGCGAGAAGCCCTCAGGTAGAGATATGAAGGAAAATAAATTAAGCAGAACAACATGTGGGTGTAACTGTCTCAGAGAATGAGATGCTATGTTGTAGAGCTAGGTTCTTATTTTTAAAAAGGAATTTTGTACTGTGAGTGAAGGTATAAAATGATAAAGCCATTTAAGTGGGCAATTTTGCAATCCCATTAGTGTTTTAATATGTGCATCCACTTCTGAATATTGACATGGAGAAACACTCCCCCAGGTGTGCAGGGGGCACATATGAAGATGTTCTTTCAGCCCTGTTTGTAACGGTGAAGGGGAGATGAGTAGAGACAGGGAATAGATGGAAAGGGAAGATTGAGGGGGTGGTTTACAGTAGAACATGGTGGCAAAATCCCCTCCACCAGCACTCTGGCTGCCAACCCATAGCCTAGGCCCCAACAGATAGATTAGCAACAGCATGGAACTTGTGGCACTGTGTTATTACACTGCCTAGTTTTTGTCACACACGAAGAAAGGGACTTGATTAACCAAAAAACGAGCAGAGGGATTCCAGAACCTGGCTAATTCCAGGCCTTTCTGGAATACTAATTTGGTAGCTTGTAGATGAAGCACAGAATTTGGACTAGATTATTGCAGATTCTGGTCCAATTTAGTCATTACAATGGCAGAGATAAATCTCTGATTCAGGCTATTGATGAGCACTGACCAAAGCTACAGGTTGAGCCAACACTAAGAAAACCTTCAACCAAGGGGATGCAGGGCTAGCCTCGGCCCTGGGAGAAACACCAGGGACCCCCTGAACTCAGGTTTGTCTGCCAAGCAGCAAATCATGGACTTAATTGTTGTTTCATAAAATAGATTGGGGTTTTTTGGTTTGTTTTGGCATTTTTTAGAATCTGCCTCAGGCCTGACCAGAGCCCACATTAGCCAATGCCACCACTTTGCATTTATTTATCACCTAGTAGTGTTCTTTCCTTGGTTCCCATCTTCCTTCCTTGTTGGCTTCTTAAAGGCAATGGTGGGGATCACGTCTTCTTGTTCATGGCTGTATTCTGCAGTACCTGGTGCATAGTAGGTGCTCAGTAGATAAATGCTGAGTCACTGACCACATGGATGTCAGACCGAAGCACAGAGTGAGAGCTTTAGAAGCACCGTCCCTCAGTTCATACTCCAAGTCAGGCTTTTCCTAGCTGAGTGATTTGAGGCAAGTCACTTAGCCTCTCCGACCCTCCATTTCTTCCTCCATGTGATGGGGATAATGTTACCCATCTTGTGGGAGAAGTGATAGCAAATATGAACAACTCTGGTATAGAGTAGGCACTTGAAAATGTAAATCTAATTTGTTAATATAAACAAGCTTTTCCTTTAACTTACCTAGGTCTTAAGATTCTTTTTTTTTTTTTTAAGGGCTTTTTGATTTGTGCAAAAACCTGCTTTCCTTCCTTCCCACCCTCTCTCCTTCCTCCTTCCTTCCGCAGTGTTATTGTTTTGTGAGCACAGTGCTAGGAACTATACTAACATAAATAGGAATTTGATTTGGTCCCTGCCTCCAAAGAACCTTCAGTCTAAGATGTAGTGTTACCTGAATATTCCACAATAATAATATAGAGTAGTACCAATAGTTACCCCTTCTACTGAGTGATCTGCATATGGCTGAGGGCTGTGCATGGATTCTTGTTTAACCCTCACAACAACCTTGGGAGCTGGGTATTGGGTATCGTTTCTTCATTTAACTGATGAAGGGAGCGAGAGTGAGAGTTCAAGGAACATATCTGAGACCGTAGTGCTTCTAAGTGATGGAGGCAGGATTCACCCTCAGTGATCCCTGACTGTAAAACTGGTGCTTTCTCTCAGGGAAGCCTGTTAGAGCTATAAAAAGATACAAAGAGCTATAGAAGTCTCCAGGAAGCAGTGAGAGCTTTAGGAGCAGGCATTGTATCCACTCAATCAAGGTGTTCTCCTCTACAGACATAACTCAGCACTCTACATGTTATCAGCTGAATGAATGAATTTGGCAAGGAGGAAATTATTAAGAAGTGATTAGCAGATGGGACTGGGTGGGAATTAAATGTAGCCTCATGGAAGAGAAATACGAGCTGAGCCTTGAAGGCTGAGACCCAGCAGAAGGCCATGGAACATGTGTAGGGTGGAATGTGGCAAGATGTTTTTGAGGAACAGCAAATAGTCCAGTTGGCTGGAGAGACATGTATGTGTAGGGGTGTGAGGCCAGAGAAGCCTGGAGAAGTAGAAGTAGTCAGGGGTCAGAGAGAGGAGGCCTTGGATGCCAAGGTAAGGAGTTTGGACTTCTGTGGAGAGGCAGAGGGGAGCCACTGAAGGGTTTAGACTACTGTCTGCCTCTGATTGCTTGGCTAGTTTTATTTTTTCTTTCCATGTATTTTACAGTCACAGATCTCTTGGACAAGCTCAGTAATAAATTATGTCTAGCAAAGTAAAAAAAAGAAGAAGAAGAAGAACCCTATTTTTTCTTTTGGTAAGACAGAAGAAAAAAGTTCCTATTCCAGACATGTCTGCAGAGACTCAAGAAATGCATGCTGAACTGAAAACCCATGTGAACATATAAGAAAACATATGTTTAAAATTAGAGCAGAGGGAGAAATTATGTTGTGTGCTGAGACATTCGCTCTACATTGTAAAGTGCTGATACGAAGCTTCCACCACGTGCCCTTGGATGCTGCATCCTGAAACCTTGTGAGGAGGTCTTTTTAAAAATGCATACTGCAGATAATAACTCATTGTTGGCTAGTAGGCTGAGGTCATTATCTCTCCATAATAGGATAGGCTCAATTCAAATATGATCAAGTTGTTAAATAGAAGATCAGAAAATGGAAGAAGTGGGGAATGTTTTTGTGATCATTAAAAAAAAAATCCAGATATAATAGAGTATTGTTCACCATGTCAGACTAATGATGTCCTGTAAAAGTGAGGTGGAAAGGGGGAAATTTCATCAGATATGAAGAGAAATAATTAACTGCCTTTCTTTCTGCCATGCCTTGGTCAGGAAAGTCAGCATTCCAATTAGCGACTTCAGTACACATATGGACCCTCTAGAGTTTGTAAGGGGGTTTAGGGAAAGGTGTCATGGTGCTGTTCCTGTAGAAACTCATCAAGCATCAAAGTTGCCATTAATGCCAATTACATTTCTTCATTCATAGAGCTTATTAAAATGCTTCATAGTCATAAGCCACCTAGATACCTTGAGGCAAAGAAGCTTCATAAGAGAAACAAAGCGTGGGTAGGAATGTAGCTGTTTAGCAGGCAATGGCCTCTGGCAGGTATCTGCTTAATTAGCTCAGCCTGTGTGCACTGTGACTAATGCCCATAGGATTCAAATAGTTTGCTGTAGCTATGGGTTCATTTAATGGGAGGTACTTTAACCTTGATCTCATATTTAATCCTGATTTCTTGACCAGATTTAGTGAGCATACAAGTCACACAAACACCAAATAGAAACTGAGGCACTGGGGACTTAAGTAAAGTAACTAATGAGAGGAAGAGCCAGGAACTTAGCTGGGAGCCCGTGCTCTTTAACACACTTGGAAGCGTTGTTCCCCCCATAACTCAGCGTCCTCGGCATTTCTTAATCATGGAGAATGGAGCACCCTTTCATCCATTCAGCCCAGGTAGGAGCTTTAGAGATTCCTTGGTTGCTCCTACCCTCCTCACAGCCAACAGCATGACACCTACACCCTAAATGTTATCTCTGTCCCCACAGCCACTCCTTCAGTTCATGCTCCTTCACTTCCTTCCTGGACTATTGAAATACCTCCAAACTGATGTCATTTTTTCATTCATTCATTCGACAAATACTACCCGGTCAGCCACTGTGTGCCACGCTTCACTAGTCCACCTTGTCCACCCACCATAGTGGTGCCAGGGTGACCTTTCCAGAGAATAAATTTGATTATGACACTACCATCTTTAAACTTAACTGGCTCTCTATAATTTTAAAGGATCATATGCTTTTTATAAGATGAATTCTGAATGGTTTGAAATGCATGTTTGTTGAATGTGTCCATGGATTTTTCTGGCCAAAATTAATTTTAGGAAATCATTAGCAAAGATAAGCAAAAAGCAATACTTTACCCCTTTGTGTAGCTGGTTATGCACAAAGTTCTAACTGCCCAGATTATTATTGTGTATGCATTAGGCTGGAAAGTGTCCCACACACAGTAGCCTAAAGAATTGAAGTCAAACTTTATAATGAAAATGCTCAATGGAACTCTCAGTAGCCTAAGATGAAACCTATGAGACTTGGTGGTGGTTGTTTTTTTTTTTTTTTAATGTTCTTTTATACTCAGTCCATTGCTGGCAAATACAATATATTAAACTTAAAATTAATACTAGTTACTGTTGTTGATGATTACATTATTATTATTCCTACAGCATCCCAGAAACACTCTTCCTGCCTCTGAGTATTTTTCAGTCCTCTCCAAGTACTACACCATTGCCTTCTGAAAATAACACTTTCATAGTAACTCTTCAACTCTGGAGGTTGCTAAATTCTTATGCCAAGTCGGATTCTTTTGTGTGGCACTTAAGGATTCTCCATGCCCTTCCATGGTTCTTTCCTTTTAGATTCTCCGTTACAAGCCATGGCAGAATACCACAGTGGTTCAGAGTGAGACAAACTTTCCATTTATCAGCTGCATGACTATGGACAAGTGAGCTTCACTCTCTGAGCCTCAGTTGCCTCATGTAAAACATGAGTACAGTACCTCCCTCGTATGGTTATTGTGAGGGTGAAATGAGATAATGGATACCCAGTGTCAGGCACCTAGTAAGAGCTCAGCAGGTGCTAACTGCTGCTGTTGTTACAAAATTCCAGTCCCAGTTTATCATGAAACCTTTATCATCTGCACTATAATCTGTTTTCTCACCTTCGACTGCACTTGTAGTCAGGAGTTTGTAGTACTTAAATATTCTTATTTCTGTGCACTATTCTCTCCAAATAGAATGCAAAGTAAACTAGGGCATAGATCATGTCATATGTCAACACAAGAGTCTGCAGGAGCCTGACAAGAAACAGAAAATAGATTGGGTGTTAAAAAAAAAAAATAGGGAGGAGTGAGGACTCTGGCCAACCTGAGGGCACATGTAACTCTGGCCAATTGTTGTCATGCGGGAATATGGGCCCAGGGTTGCCAGATCTCAGTCTTTTCAAAAGAAGCCAGAAATCCAGATTCTTATGTGAAATGTCCTGAGTTTTAAAAGTTGGGCCAACACTGTTCAGGCCAAACAAAGAATGTTTGTGAGACCCCATTTTGTGAAAGCTGCATTATTCAGATGGCCCCTGTGAGTTTGTACATAATCTGGTTATTTGGACCTTTGAACTCACTTTTATAGAAAAAAACAATATTTTGAATGGCATTTAGGGGTACAGGCTAAACTAGAAGGCTGATTCCCTTTCATACCAGCCCTGAAGCTTAGGATAGTCCTAAGTAAACTAATCTCTGTGTGAAACCATTTTCCCACGGAAACAAATTTAAAGTCCCAATTTATAATGTTGGGGACACATATGCTAGAATGTAAACCCTTTCAGAACTGGGCCTTTGTTTTGTTCACTGTTGTTTCCTTAAAGTCTGTAACACTACCTGGCACTCAATAAGTATTTTTTGAATTGAAGATTACCTGTGTCTTTATTCATCTGTCCACCATTAATCTGTTCTCTGAGTGCACATCTTGGGCCATCTTGCGCACCATGGTGTCCCCAGCACCTAGTGAGTGATAAGAGATCAATAGATATTTGTTGAATGAATATATGACTGAAACAATCTGTCCATCAAATACTGAGCACCTGCCGGGTGCCAAGGAATATGTGGGACTTGAAAAATGCAGAAGTGAATCAGACACCACCCCAGCCTCAAGGAATTAGGTTGCCTAGAAGAGATTGCATAAACTGTTTCCTGGAACACTTCTAAAAATTGTCAGGAGTTACTCAGTGTTCCCCTTCCCAGAAGTTGGGGGTGGCGGGGGTGGATGAGACGACCTGGGACCATTCAGCACAGGCTTCTTCATTTATCCAAGCGTCCCTCGGGTTGTTTGGTCATTGGCGTCATCTGTGGGGTTGGGATATGAAATTATTGAACTGATTTTCTTTCAACCACGTGTTGCAATGAGCCGAATGAGCACTGCCCTTTCAAGTGGGCACCTCAGGAGGCCGCGTCCTCATTCCACTTCAGTTACGACAGCGCTGGACCACTTCTTTGGCAAGTGCCCTCAGAGACAGTTAGAAGCCACTTGAGGACATTTATTTCATTGCTTTAGCATCATGCCTTATTTTTGACCCCCTAGAAAAATGGATGGGAGGAAAATGTTATTCTAGTCATTTTCTCCCTCAAACTTGGTTCTAAATGACTTGGGGTTATTTCCTAAAAAACAGTTCAGAATCAAAGGAGATATATTTTCTGTTTTGAACAGAAATACTTTTGAGTTTATTGAAAAGTGTGTGCTCCACACTGGGCCAAATGGCATTAGGGCCCAAAGAGAAGCCCCCAAACTGTCATGTGCCCAGCGGTTTTGTTGGAAGAGATATTTAACCTTCCAAAGCATCTGTGACAAAGCAGGCCTATTCTTTTGGATACCTACATTCTGGTGTTGGGGTTAAAGAGGAGGAAAAACACTGTATCTAGTTTACTTTTATGTCCCTAGTATCTAACACAAATTCTGGACATGTTAGTGCCCAAAAAAGTTTTAGGGAGAGGCAGAGTGGGTGATGATGAGGTCCAGCACCTACTGAGGGCTCATCATGTGCCAGGCCCCATGCTGGTGTGTGTCACACGTTACAGCTGATCATCATAACAACCTTGATGGACAGTTAGTCAATACCTCCAAAAGGAAACAGGCCTGAGGTTAAGTAACCTTCCTGAGGCCACCAAGCCAGCAAGTGACGAGGCTGGGATTTGAACCCAGGTAGAAAGTACCTACCCTGAACCCCTAACGTGTACTCATTAAGAAGGTAATGGGTATAGAATCATATAATCCTAGTATAGCAGAGAAAGTAAGCCTAAGAAAAGAAGCAGTTCAGCTCTCTGCTGTGGTCCTAAAACCTCCCCCAGTCAGTGGGTTAGTGGCTGTCTAGCTGTCCAGCCTCTCCTGGAGCATTTGTTTTCCTACACTGTCTCACTCTGCTTCTCTTGTTAGCCAGAAAGCTCCAAGATTTTGACACCTACTAGAAATGGCTACATGGGTGGGTGACTTGCCCAAGGGGGGACACCTACAAGATCCTATATCATTTTTTGGAGTTTGGTATAACCTGATTCACCCAGAATGTGGTCAGACCAATGACGAGCTTGAAGTAGAGGGACTGGAACTTGGACTGGAAAAGTGACCTATGTTATACCCAAAGGGGCTGTGTGTCAAAAACTGCTAACTTACTAACTCCATGCCTGACCTGGGGCAGCTGGCTTTGTCTTCCTGGGCTTCGGTTTCCCCATCTGTAGGAGAAGAGTTATTTCTCAGGTCTGCCCCGCTCTGGAGGAGGACTAGAAAGAACAGATCCTTCTTGCTTGGGGTTTGCTCAATGGGCTTTTATTTCCCCAGGCTGGAGGAGAACTATGAGATTGCAGAAGGGGTCTGCATCCCTCGCAGCGCCCTCTACATGCATTACCTGGATTTCTGCGAGAAGAATGACACCCAGCCTGTCAATGCTGCCAGCTTTGGAAAGGTGAGTCCAGCCTCACCAGGCCTATTCCTTTTCTGACCTCCTTCTAAGTAATTTATGCACAGTTCTTGATCATGGTTTAAAAAATTTAATTGCTTTCTTTAGGTTACCAAAATAAATACTTTGGTTACTTTGCTGTTAAAGTTTCAAATAATTGTTAACAAAGTAATACCAAACCAAATACCAAGACAGAGTAATGCCAAAGTATTAAACATTTCAAACAATTCAGATGTGTTGTAAAATAAAAATGAATGTCTCCCTTGAATTCCTTTGGTACTTAATTTGCATATAGTAACTTCTTTTCTCTGAGAGACAAGTACTGAACTCACAAGTGTGTTGTATGCATATCAGTGAGCCTGGAACAGGCAAACTGCTTGGCTTGGAGAAACTGGGAAATGGCCTTGTATCATTAGCTTGGAGGTCTGGGAATCCTCAGCTGGGAGTGGTACTGTTTGTAATGTCACTTCAGGCCTGACTGTTCTCTCTCCACATATGATAAAAATACATTCCACACTTGGGGCTATCTCTACAAAACATCATTATCACTGATCGCTCATATTCAACAGGCCAAGGAAGGCTGTTGGAGACCCATCTTGTGTTTATTTGATAGGTAATAATCTAGATTTTTTTACATCCCGAAAATACCCAACTTAATTTGAGTCAATACATCAAAACTCTTTCTTCTTTTGTTAGCTTCTTTTTCCTATGTACAATTTCCACTGCATCTGCTAACAAAAAATAGGCAGGCTTGTCCGGCAGCACTATTCCTTACTGGTTTTCTGAGTGCAAGCATAACAAGGACTGAAATGGCAGGAAGAGGTCAGAGTTTAAGTTTCATAAATTGCCTTTTCAGATCCCCACCAGATAAATCATCAGCAAGAATAAAACAAAGAGCGATGTTAGGCCCGAGCCAACCACTCCAGAGAGTCTGAAACTGAGTGGCTGAGAATTGGCTCTACTCAATAAATGGGAAGATACTCTGTGGTGATTTAGGGCAGCAAACATGTTTGTGTGATGCGTTAACGCTATTTCTCCAAAGTGAAAATAATTTTTTAAAAGGTCAGTGGAAAAAAACACCTTTGCCATTTTGTTCATTCATTTCTTCAGTCCAGCAGTGTTGGCTGAGATGGCCTGTGCGGCAGGCAGTGTGTGGGGCAGAGGAGACTCAGAGGGAACCCGGCATGGGTCCTGTTGTGGAGGGGCTCCCAGGCTAGGGAGGGGGACTCTGAGCCCCTTGGCAGTGGGAGAACGAAGAGCACAGCAGGAGTGAGTCCCTGTCCTGTGTCTGTGGTCCTGGAACATTCTCTTTGTATCCACATGCTTCCTCACAGAGGCCACAGTCTAGATAAGGCCTCTCAGTTGGAGGGACAGGTTGGGTGAAACAAAAGACCAAGAACCCTAACTCTCTTGGACTTGTTACTTAACCTCTCTGAGCCTTAGCCCTCACAGCTGTGAGATGGGAATTAACCCCTGCCTTCTTCATGGGGATGTTGCAAGATTCATGTAAGAGGATGTCAGGTACTGTTCACTCATTCATCTGATAGCTCAGATATTCAATCACACCTACCATGTGCCATTACAACTGTTGATATGAATTCTCCATGAGATGTTTGTGCACAGATACAAAGAGACATTTGTTAGCTTATATTCTGAAACAAAAATAAAAAACATCATTTCTCAAAACTCCAATTTACCTGAATAAGGACCTTCTATTCTCTTTTTCTATCAAATACCTTGAGAGATAGTGTTGTCAGTTCAGGGTTTCCTTGACCTCATGATCTAGGTAAAATCAATTTAACTTTGCCCCTCCTCCCAGCACCTCAGTTCTCTTCCCATTTCAAGTCTCAAGTCTGTACCCAAGATGTCAGCAAGCCCCAGGGTGTTTGAATCCACCTTTACTTGGGACTCTTCCTTCTCATATACCACTCTCTCTATACCTGTGCTGTTCAGTACGGTAACCACTGGCCACATACAGCTGTTAAACAAAATTGAACAAAATTAAAATTCAGTTCCTCAGTCACACTAGCCATATTTCAAATGCTCAGTAACCGCATGTAACTAGAGGCTACCATATTGAACACTGCAGATAGAACATTTCCATAATCACAGAGAGTTCTGTTGGATAGTCCTGTTCTGTACCATCATGAGCCAGGGATGAAACTCACGGTCCTTTTTGCTTTGCACAAGACAGTCCACAGAAAGCATCTGTGATCCTATAAGACTGAAGTTTGTAATGGTGGTTTATATCCCAAACAATTGTCCCATGGAACCTCAAATGTTCCGTAGTTCTCCACCTGCCAGTTCCCCACAACTTGTCCCAGCCCTCTCTACTTTACCACCTCCTCTTTCCTCCTTTACCACCTCCTCCTGCTCCCCTCACTCCTCTCTCTCCTTCCTTCTTGGGACAACCTCCACCAAATTCCCTCTGTTCTCTAATCCTTGGTTCCTGTGAACATCTCTGCCCACAGGTCTCATTTACCCCAAAAGGCTTTTCGAAACACTTTTCTAAATAATAAGTTTCCTCTCTAAGAAGAATTACAGTGCCAGCTGCTTCCAAATAGTCATTAAAAAGAAAAAGCATTCAAACTCTGTCTTATCTTCAGCCCCAAAGCAAGGAAATACTCTAATGAAATTAAAAGCACAAATGCAAAAGCTCTCTGCAGCTGCCTTGCCATCAGTTTCAAATGCACTGGAAATCAGGGCTGTCCTTCCAGCCGCAGAGGACAGGAGGTGCCTGCCGAGGGTTTTCACACTGAGCTTGTTGAATTGAAATCCCAGACACATTTGCCCTTCCTGAGGGCTCCCAGCATGCTGCAGCTGCCATCTCCTTAAGAGAAAGGGACTAGTTGTTCTGTGAAACCTTGGAGTGTAATCGTGGACAGTCTTCCTTTGAGCAGATCCATCTGAACTTATGATTCTTCTCTGAACTTTTAACTCAGAACAGGCAAAGTTCACTATTGCGGCTTAGTTTTAGAGAAAAATTAGATTGGTGGTCGTCTTCCCACCCAGCTTACAAGTGGGCTGAGGTGAAACAGACATCAGTAGTGAGGCTCTCCTGCATGTTGCCTGACTGGGATCCTGTTCTTGACTAAGTGGATGGCAGCAGTTGCTTTGCTGCAAGTAAGATCTGAAATAGAAATCCTCTTTCCAACACTGTGGCCAAGCTCCAAAAGCACTGGCTTCCAGTAATGTTGTATTGACTTTGGGTCCCGGAATTAATTTAGGAATTGCAGAGAATGCTGAGGCTGCTAGCTGAACTGGTCTTGTGCCTGCTTTTGCTGTTGGCTAGAGTCATGAAAGGTCACCCAACTTGGAGTCACTTAACTTTTCTGAGCTCCCATTTCCTTACCTTCAGACGGGAATAGTCCCTCACCAGATTACTCTAGTGATAAAACGAGACACTGCTAATGAGAGCATTTTTTAAAAACTGTAAAGTCCTCCACCAATGGAAGAAATCACTATTATCTAAAATTGGCCCCACTCCATTCTGTCTCCTCTATTTCCTTACCATGCTTTTTTTTATAGCGCTCATCACTGTCTGAACTATTTTATATATATATATATATATAAAATATATACACATATGTGTATATATATATGATATTACTAACATATATGTGCAATTGCTTATATATTATAATCTTTATGTTACATATATATGTGTGAAATTTGCTTGTGTTTTGTCTGTCTCTTTCTGTAGAATGGAAGCCCAGTGAGGACTTTTTTGTTCACTGTGCATCCCTAGCCCCCAGAAGAGTGCCTGGCACATAACAGAGCCTCAAATATTTGAAGATTGAATGATTTATGTTATTGCTGTTTTCAAGGAACACTATGAATCATTTGACATATGGGAACTTGTTTAACCCATACAGTCACTGTATGAAATTGGCATTGTATCCATTTTCCATTAGCCCATTTTGCTGAGCAGGGATGCACTTGTTGAGGTACCAATGGAAACTGGTTGTATTCTCATTTACTTTGAAGAGCTGCCTTCAAAGCCCTCTGTCTGTCCTTCCTGCTCTGCCTTCTGAGGACGTGGCAGGTCAATCCCATAGCATCTGACTGTGGTCAGCCATCACATCAGTCTTGGTTGGATAATTAAAACTCATTCTCAGCTATGAAAAAAGCTCAGTTCTGTACAATTTAAAAGTTCCATCTCACATGGAAGTCAGAGCCTCCCTTCCCTGTGCCCTAGAATTTGCTCTGTAAAAGGGGAATGGGTATTCCTTCTCTCTTCTTGACTCTTGCAGTGTCAGGGGAGGGGGGGCAGTGGGGAGGGGGCTAGAAGCAAGGCAACAGGAGTCATTTTGACCAGCTAGTGCTCTTTGAAAGCTCCTCCCAGCTATCACTTCCCTCTACCAGGGGAAGGGGTCCAGTGATGGGTTTTGGGGGAGCCCCTGTGGATCTCTGTCCACACTGTCAAAAGGGCTGTGCTCTCCAGCTGACCCCCCCCCCACTAACCACTGCTCTTGCTCCCCACCGAGGATTCACCCTGTGGCCCTGTTCTTATGTTGGACGGTTTTACCAGCTTTCTGCATACCTAGTGCGACACTATGTCTTAGAGACGCCCAGTGAGCCCCTACAAGGTAACAGGTATGAAGCAGGTTGAACTCAGTGATGTATAATCAGAAAATGGCTTTGCTCTGTTCTGATCATTCCTTCAACTATGTTTTGGCCAGACTTCCTTCCCTGACCTCTGATGGTTTCATGGCAGGTATAATAGCTCTTTGGTTGTTGATTATAGAAACAGACCCTTTTCAGTAATTTAGATCCTCTTTTTGATGTTAAAGTCAAGTCCAGTCCAGTGCTCCATTTGAAACCTGCAGTCTCTCTTCCACTTGCGTATTCCTCTACTCCACTGGTAAGTCCGACCACACGTGGCCTAGGGACCTACAGTGGGGGAGGGGAGAACGGTCTGACTGTCTACTCTTCTCTGACCTTTCCTTCCTGCGGCTGGTGCCTCCAGCCTTGTCAGAGTGAGACAAAATCCTTCTAGAATGATAACCCTAGTTCTCCAGCAAAAGTAGTGAAATAAATGTTTAGAGAACAACAGAGCTGTAAATGGAAACAAGCACAAGCTAATAGGGATCAGAATTGGCCTGCATTTGACATCAAACTCAGCTAAATTACCCAAGCTTATTAAAGACGATTCTTTTTAACAGATGTTAGAAGTGTCTAGTTATGTTTAATTATGAATGCAGCATTCACAGATTTTTCATAAAATTAGTAAAAATATCAAGCACTTACATAGGGCTTTCTATGTACCTGGCACTATTCTCAGCACTTTGCATATACCAACCATGTCTAATCCTCCATACAATTCTAGGATGTAGAAACTGTTATTATCCCCGTTTCATAGGTAGATAAACTGAGTCCCAGAGAAGTCAGGTAATTTGCCCAAGGTCAAACAACCAGTAAATAAATTTGTGATTCAGAATGTGAACCTGAGAAGTCTGGCTCCAAGTTCATGCACCTAACTATCTCATTTATATAGAGCAAGTTTTGGGGGGATAGAGTGAGTATATGTGGAGGCAGATTTTGTGTAAACAGTTGAACTTTTGACTTTGGTATAGTCATTAGCAGTCACCTGGCAATCTCCTAGATGATCAGATTTAGGAGTGAAGTCTCAGCCTCTCTTGTCTGTCAGGAGTCAAGTGTACTGGCCATTGCAATTGAGAAATGCCCTGTCAGATCTTCCCCATGTGGTATTCCAGGCACTGGGAACCTCCCTGCTGGTATTTCCAATGATGCTTCCTCCTCAACACTTGGGTTCACTCATTTATTAGGTATTCCTTTATCTCAGGATGTGGCAAATGGAGTTCTGGAGGGGAGGAGGCTGCAAAGGGACATATGAACTTAAGAAGCTGCAAAGCATGATGGCAGATGTGCCTCCTGAGCTGTGAACCCCCAGGATTAAGGGACACAGAGAAGGAAACTGCTGCCTTGGGGGTGGGGAGTGAAGAGCAGCTTGAGAACCAGGTCAGTCCTGCCATGCTCTGAGGTACCCAGTATTGCCTTCTCCCAGCCCGCAGCCTGGGTCTCAGATTTCTGAGCAAAGGGAACATCTCCAACTTGCAGGTGGATTGGTTTCCAAGCTTCTGTAACAGGCATTCCAGTGGCAGTTTAAAGGCAAAAGAATGTCTTCTTTCACAAACCTTTATTGAGGGTCCACCATGTGCAGGAGGCCAGAAGTTTCCAGTAATGCCAGGGATTTAGCCCTGAATTTGAGGATCTGTTGCCTGTACTGTCTGTATTCTCTATGTGACTCTCTATGGGACAGGTCCCATTTCCCTCTCTGAACCTCAGTCCCTCCATCTGTTAAATGGGGAAGTTAGTCTACAAACATATGAGGATCTTTACCATATTAGCTGGAAACACTTTTCAACAAGAAATCATAGTGACAGTAACACTGACTCTTTGCCAGGCACTGGCCCAAGCCCTCTGCACGCATTACCTCATATAATCCTCACATGGCCCTGTGAACTAGATGCATTTTTGTTCCCATTTAAAGATGAGACAGCTGACTCCAGGGCCACTGGAACCTTCCCTGTAAAGTAAATCCTGGGCAGAAATGAGAAGGTGTACCAGTTAGGAATTGTTCTGGGGCTATGGGTAAAAGATGTCCCACCCCATTCCCAAACAATGGCTTAAATAAATCAGTGGTTTTACTTTTCTTCACATAAAATACATCTAAAAGAAGATAGCCATGTGTTGGTATAGCAGGTCAGTAAGGACCTGGGCTCCTTCTCTCTCTGTGCCCTGCCATCCATAGCAGATGACTTCTAATTTCTAGGTCACCTCATGATCCAAAGTGGCTGCTGGACAGCAAAGCCTATATCCCAGGCAAGAAGTAGAAAAAAGGGTATAAGGAGAGAACGGTAAAAACTTTAGCTGAGTCAGCTCTCTTTAGTAGCTTTCCCAGAGCTCTGCCCAGTGATTTCCCTTTTGTCTCACTGGCTGCCCTTGGCTGTCAGAGAGGCAGGAAAATGTAGTCCATTGCTTCCTGGAATAAAAAATTAGAGTCTGGTTAGAAAGGGAATAGGGGTAGGCAACTAGCCATTTTATCTACACAAGGACTTTTCAGAAATCCATGTGTCCTTTTTTTTAAAAAAAAATGAGATATAATTCACATCTAACATTGTAGTACTTTTAGATGTACAACACGTTGATTTGATATATGTATATATTGCAAAATTATCAACACAGTAAATTTAGTTAACATCCATCACCACGCATAGTTACGCCTTTTTCTCTTGTGATGAGAACTTTTAAGATCTATTCTCCTGGCAACTTTCATATGATACAGTAATGTTGACGATAGTTACCGTGATGTACGTGACATCCCAGGACTTATTTATAACTGGAAGTTTGCACCTTTGACCGCCTTCACCTATTTCTCCCCCGTGTATCCCTTTATGTGACACAACTATAAAGTGGAACCTGAGAGAGTGTAGGGTATACTCTCAAATGTGGAGCGCATGGGAGGCAACATAGCTGGCCCGTCTACGCTAACATCAGCTCAGACTGGGGGGGTAACAAGGTTTATGATCAGCAGTTTGTTGAACTTGTCAGGAAGAGGCCAGTTCACTGGTAGGCATCTAGACAGCTATGACACAGTGTACTTTGAATACAATGGGAGGCCAGTTAGCTTTGCAAACATACTTTCCCTGAAGGTTTGCTGATGTCTCAAAATCCTCAATTTCTTTCATTTAAGTCTGTGAAAATGCAACTACAACAGAGCAGGATAATTCATTAATACTTATCAGTTACTAACACCTCAATATAAGTAAGTATAATCTATTAAGGGGACTTAGAGATCTGTTGGTGAGACCCTCTCATTTTCCAGACAAGGATATTAAAAGTCAAATGGATTGAGTGGGTTTCCCAATGTCATACATTTAGTGACAGAGCTGGATCTGAGGAGGTGGGAGGAGATCACTGGATGCCTGCTGCAGGGCAGGGACCCCAATAAGAGGTAGAGATACTGGAGAAAGGGAGTCTGGGGTTACAGATGTACTGGTATGAATTGAATTGATTTATGTACTGTCTTTTCCCCATGAAGACTTGAAATACTAGGCAGTTTGGGATGTGAGTGGCTTTCCTTGAATATATGGCTCCTTTCTCTCTCCTGTCCATGACTGAGCAATGCAAAAAGAAAACCAAACCAATATGTTCTGGGGACCTGTGCTTCCTTCAGCCACATTTACCTGGAACAGAGATGAAGCTAAAGATTCCTCTTGTTTTACATGACTGCCCTCTTCCTCAAGAAGTCCTTACAATCTGCCCTCGGGTCACTTGCACACCTGTGGAGGGGCACAGAGGAAGATAAAGTTAATCTTGAGGCATCATTAGGATTCTTCAGTGATGGACTTTGCTTCAATCTGTGAAGGAAGAAAATTAAGCACATGGACCATTTCCTCCTACTTTAAATTCTTGCATATGTTTTTCTTAACTTTTAGTATCTGCTGTGGCGTGTCCACATCAGAATGTCTGATTTCACACCAGATTCTGTATTTTGTTATTTCATGTGTCTTTACTGACATGCAGTGTAAAAGCTCAGAAATCAAATTGTTTGGCTTTGAATCCTGTCTCCACCATTTTCCAGATGTGTGAACTCAGGAGATTTCTTAATAACTCTGAGCCTCAGTTTCCTTCTCTGTAAAATGGAAAAATGATAGCAACCACCTAAGGATTGTTGAGATCATGACCATTAAAAGGTTATTTAGCATAGTGCCTGGTAAATATAAACACTCAATGCACTTTAGTGGTAATTACGGTTTCAGTTTACCATAGCAACATTTCATGACTTTAATACATCATGTTTTTAATAGATCATCACTAACATATCAATGTTTCAAACCTTCTAGCTGTTCTTCCTTCTGAACAATTTTGAGAACAATTGTTCTAAAAATTTCCTACATCGCACACATGCTGCCACCACCACCCTCACCCTTTCTTATTATCGTCTTGAGAATTATTCCATTTTTGACTTAACCTGTGTCTTACATAACTCACCTCATTCTAGCTAAATCGGTGTGTGATGACTGCCTTTTCTCATATTCACACACATGACACTTCATCCAGTCAGCCTAAGGACAGTACTGGGCTCACAGACAGATTTTTGGACTTCTTTGCTACTTACCAAGGGGCAATGGATTGTTACCTTTCTAGCCCGTGGATTTTTCTCGGAATCCTTCATTTGCCCATATGCATGATTTGAAATTCCTCTTCTGTCTCATTGTACTAGGTATAAATTTCTTTCAATTTTTTGAAATTTCCCTTGTGGAATTTGCTGTGGGACCTGCAGCATTCTACTCTCTTCAGCTTCCAGTGCCTGGTACCCAGTAGGTGCTACTCTCTGAAAAGTTGTTAAGTGGACAGAATTACATCAGCATAGTAACATTACTCTGGCAAACACCCATTTCAAGATGGTAGTGTTGAGATAGGGTGTTTAGGAATCCTTATTCATACTGCCATACTGATTATTTTTTCTTCTCTGAAAAGAAGGGAGGGTTTATTGTCAACAAAGAAAGTGAGTATCCCATTTTCAGAATTAAAGATGTGACAATTAGAATTCCTTTAGCTAACCTCTATCCCTAATCATTTCTCTCTCTCGTTCAAAAAATTGTTGTGTCTGTTTTTCAGTGAAAATGCAAAACTTCTACAATAATACATGGTTATAAAATAGCAACTTGTCATTGTACTAAATTTATAGTTTCTTGCTGTTCAAAAAGCCCTTTTCCTTTCCCATATCCAAATGACCTCTGACGTAAGACCCACAGCTCTTATTTTAAGACTGTTTTAAGCATCCTTGATTCTTTATACACATGCATCTGTCTCCTTCAAAGTGTGTGAGGATAGCCACTTATTCCATTACACTGGAACTTCTTTTGGATCTGTTCTTGGTGGCAAATCTTTGCCTTCTGAGGGTGGATTGAATTTTTAGAAACAATTAAAAGCCTTTTTTCAGAGCATCCCTTCTGACCGAGTTGGTGACCAAGCTGGATCAGGACCATATGTTTTGGGGTCAAAATCAAACAAAACCTGTCTGCAGAGTAATGAGACCAAATGGCTTTACTTCGCCGTTCTGAAGGTGTCTCTGAGGTGTCACCTACCAGAGGACGGTGAAGGTTTCATGCACAGTTAGTGGACACCTTTCTGGCTCCTGTGGGCGTCCGCTGAAGTGATGAATAGGAGACACAGTGGAACCACATTCCTGCTTCTGCTACTTGCTGGTGTCCGGGAATCTGAGCAGCCTGTATCACCATGGATCCCAGTTTCTCATCTGTGAAACACTCTCCTTCAGTGTGATTTTTAGGAGAAAATTTAATACCAAGAGTAAAACACTTCATCTAGTGCATGGTGCCCCAGTGATGCCCATTGAGTGTCAGTTCGTCTCCTCACTTTTTCTCTTTTTTTAATCTTAAAGTAAGCCTGTGGTTTGAATATGCCAATTTGGGAACATTTGCCCAAAACCACTCATGTTTCTTAAAAAACTACACCCACAAAATTATGGCAGGATAGCCTGTGGGATGAGTCTCCTTGCACCTGGAGCAATGTGTTGGATGGAGAGAAGAATGGACGGGGTGGGGAGGTGAATAACATGACCACTACCGAAAAAAGAATTCCAGCAGCTCCAAAGAGATTGGTTCTCCAGAGCTTCTCTGCTTCCCACCCCCAGCCCGTGGAGCCCCCAGCCCTGTCTGCCCAGGCTGAAAGAGCAGAGGGTGGGATTCACGAGTAATTAGAGGGAATTTGGAAGGCTGGGATGTTGCGGAATGTTAGATCAGTAGCTAGAACAGCATGTGGTGTTCTTTAGGCAGGCTTCATTGAATCCATACAAAAAAAAAAAAAAAAGAAAAGAAAAAAGAAAGAGGGGCTGCCTGCCGTCTGCTCATTTATCAAACAGCGAAGCTCAACTTTCACAGCTCCACAAAAGTGTTTGACTGTTTGCTGAGTCTTGCTCCAGAAATTAAAAGCTGAACAGCCTTAGCGGGGCTGAACCGACCCTGCGTTTTGAGACTCAGACTAAATTGTGCTGGGCTTTCAGATTCAGGGACCAGTTGATTATTTGGTGAAAGGAGAGGAGAATAATTTGTAATTTGTAGTCCATAAGAAACACTTAAAAAAAAAAAAAAAAAAAGCAAACTCCCTTCCCATAGGTTTTTGTTGTGGCTGGAAGGAGGAGGTGCTGTCGGCAACAGCTTTCTTTGCTCAGAGTGGGAAAAGTCTTGACCTCTGGTTGGGCAGAAAGCGATGTGGTGCAGCAGCGCCTCTACCCATCCCCCACCCCCAGCTTCTAACAGACTTCCTTTCCTCTCAGCTCTTTATTTGAAATGACCTTTCTCTCTATTTGGAGGAGGAGAGGATTTGGCCATCAAATATTTTTTGATAAAAAGTGTTTTCACAAACAGAACTGAATATTCTAACCACACAAATGCATTGCTTGGGAGACCATAATATACCACAAAAGTCTGAAAGCTGTGTGGAGTGAGAATCCTCTGACGACCCATCAGAGGATGGAAGTAGAGAGTACTCCTGCTGTCAGTGAGGAGAATGTGCTAGAAAAGGGGGCTGGCTACCAGAAGACATCATAAGGGAGACAGGGAAATGTTAGCAGGGGTGCCCCTCCCTGGTGGCTGGTCCCTCTTCTCCACCCATCCAGCCATGAAATCCCACTGAGGTGGGTCTCCTACCCTCCACCCTCCTCCTACTCCCCACTGACAAAGCCCTGGCGTCTGCTCCCTAACTCCTCTGACCCCACTACAAGCCTGTGAGATAGGCTGAGCAAGTGTTATTATCCTTGTTTGGTAGATGAAGATAGTGATGCTCAAAGGGAAGAAAGAGAAAAAGGTCTTTTTTTGGGTCTTCAATTAACACATTTTTAAAAAGTGATAATACCCTTCTATGCTTCATGGAAAGCAACTTGGCAGTATGTTGTGAAAACCTTGAAATACCCTTTGATCAAGCAGCTCTCCACTAAGAAAAATAAGGAGGGCAAAAAACCCAAACAAAATACCAACAATAAAAATAAAAATCATTATGCCAGAGGTACTGCTTATAGCATTATTTATATTAACACAGCACTGGAAGCAACTTTTCAGTGGCCAACAAAGAGGAACGATTGATTCTTTCTTTCATTTACTGAGTCAATGAATTAATGTACTGAGCCATAATATCTCCCACTGGACCATTGCAGTGGCCTTCTGACTGGTCTCCCTGCTTCCAGCCTTGCCCCTACCATCAGTTCTCCACACAGCAGCCAAAGTGATCCTTTTGAAAAGTAAGTCAGATCTTGTTCCCCACTATCCTGCTTAAAGCCTTCTAAAAGCTCTTCATCTCTTTCAGAGTAAAATCAGAAGTGCTCACAAAGGTCCACAAGGCCCACATAAATTATGTTCCTTCAAACCCTTGTGGCCTCCTGACCTCATTTTCTCCATCTCTCTTGAGTATTCATTCTGCTCCAGTCACAGTGGGCTCCTTGCTCTTCTTGAAATGTCTCAAACAACCTCCCACCCCAGGGCCTTTGCACTGGCTGTTCTCTCTGCTTGTGACACTCTTCTCCCAGATATCCACAAGGTTCATTCCCTCACTTCCTTCAGGTCACAACTCTAATGCCACATTTGATCATCAAGTCCTTGTCACCCTAAATAAAATAACATTCCCACCTCCACACTCCCCATTCCCCTCACCTTCCTTTTTTGTTGTTGTTCCTCCTCCCTGTAGCACTTATCTGATATAAGATATATTCACTTTTTGTTTGTTTATTTTTGGTCTTTTCCCACTAGAATATGAGCTTCTTAAGCAAAGGCTATCTCAGTTTTGTTCAGTGTTATATCCCCCAGTGCCTAGCAAAATGTCTGGTCTATAGCAGGAACTCAGTAAATGCTTGTTGTTGAATGAATCCAAGCTATATACCATAGGCAACCTCTTATGGTTATTGAAGCTGCAGCTTGTCCAACATGGGGAAGAGCAGTAGACAATGATGCTGGAGATCCAGTTCATGTAGAGTCTCACAGGCCTAGGGAAGGACTTTGAAGAGCTGAGTAGACCATTGATTCAATATGAGGATTCAGTAGATCATATAACTGTGTTCACTCAAATCAAACAAGTGGCCCAGGGAAGATTTCTGGGAGGAAATGAAGTATAAGTAAGATCTGAAGGATGAGGAGACATTAGTAGACAAAGGGGAGAGGGTTCCAGAAAATGAGAACAGCCTGTGGGAAAGGCCAGAGTAAGAGAGGACACAGTGTGTTCATGGAACTTGAAAGAAGATCCATGAGCCTAGGGATAGGCAGAAGAGGAGAGGAGAGGTGAGCCAGGGCGAAGGCAGGACCTGGTCGGCTTGGACTTTGTCCGGAGGATTCATGGAGATAAGGTTGAAATGAGGCATGACTGGCAGCAGGGGCACTGAGGAAACCGTAGCTGTAATCCAGGTGCGAGATCATGGCCCTGGAACTGGTGGAGATGAGAACTGTGGAGAGAATTGGGATATATTCACGATAGAGGGAGGATGGAACTTGGTCATAGACTGGAAGTAGCAGATGTGGTGGTTTAGAGAAGGAGGAGCTCTTACCTGGTCAGGGAATCAGGGAAGGCTTCATGGAATAGTGCCATGTGTGCTGGGTTTGAGGGCGCAGTGGTGAAGAGGGGAGGCATGTACAGGTAGAAGATACAGAGGCATGGAGCCCAGAAGCTGGGAAGCATTCAGAGAATTAAGCTACACCCAGTAGTCTGATGGGGATGGAGTGTGGAAAGGAAATTTCAAGAGGAAGATGAAAGGAGGAGGGGGAGCTACACAGGGCATTGCATCTCCAAGTGAAGGAACCTCTGTGAGTCAGCTGGCTGTGGATAATTGTCAGAGGTCATTGAGTAGATCGGTATTGATCTGGATTATTCCCTCAATGAATCCACTTGGGGACCTCAATTATCCAAACAGAATGACTTTTTCATAGTATTAAGCAGAAGTGTTTAATTGCCAGATTTCTACTTTACTGGAAGTGAGTAGATTTAATCTGAGAGGAGACACTGGGCTGTCTGCTAATGTCAGTCCTCTCTGCTGTTTCCCACCTTCCCTAGCATGTTTGGGGGCAGGGCTCTCAGATCCTGTTCATACCAGAGGCTACTAGAACATTTCTGAGAGGATCACAGTGGGGGGAATTGAAATGAAACCTTCGTGGAAGAGTAGATGGCAAGAAGAAATCATTTCATTCCTCAGACACACCTAACGCAAACAAATGCAGGAGTGGGACATAAAAGAAAGAAAGGTTGCTACTAAAAGAATGAGGAGCTTTGAGGCACTTTCATTCATCCAGAGGCAATAATGTGGTAGAGTGTCGAGTCACACTGGGTGCGTTTGAATCCCAGGTCTGTATCTTGTGAGCTGTGTGGCTTTGTGTGGGTTACTTAGCATCTCCAAGCCTTGGTTTACTCATCTGTACATAGGGAATAGCAATGGAACTTGGTTTATTGTAATGATTAACTAAGAAGATACATGTAAAGTGATTGGCACAGTGCCTAAGCCAGGACTTCACTCCAAAGCCTGTGTGCTTAACCGTTGTGCCCTACTGCTTCCCAGCTTGTTAGGAAAAGAGAGATAGGGGACATTTAAAGCTTCATGGGAAGGATCCCAGGAGAAGTGGGAGAGTCTCAGAGAAAGAGGAGGAGTTCCTCAGGGGCAAGTCAGGGACAGCATGGGTTTGGCATTTCAGGCAAAAGGCATTCCAGGCATGTGTCTGGAGTTCAGGGAGCACGTGAGGGAAGAGGCTGGATTTGAGGTGGGGGAGTTGGGCTTGGGGAGGTCACAGAGGCATCATGGACCAGCCTGAGGAGGCTGAAATTTTATCTAGCCTGGGTAGTGAGAAAGCACTCACTGTTTTCAACAAGGAAATGAAATGATCGTATTTGGATTTTAGAAAGATACTGCTGGCAAGGCAGCAAGACCGGAGAGGCAGGGCAGCCAGTTAGGAAAATGTGTCTGTGATCCAGGTGAGAGATCACCAGGGCTGGGGCAGTGGCAGGGTGTAAAGAGAAGTGGCTGAGTTTACCAGATGTCTTGGGCAGAATCAACAGGGCATGGGTTGTGCAGTGTCAGCAAGAGAGAGGAGTCTGTACTGCTTCTGTCTTGGGTGACTCAGCAGAGGGTGATGCTGGTCACAAAGATGGTAAAACTGCATGTATTGATCTACGTGTTACTCCAAAGGAGATCATGAGTTAAATTGATTGGTGAATTCACAGGTCCTATTCCACAACTTGATACTTCCTCAAGATCATAGTGCAAAGAATCACACACACTGATTGCACATTGTATTGTCTCATAGAGAGAGGCAGAACAAGAACAGGGCCTACAGAAGGTCTGTCCTCATTTCCCCGGGGCTCTTGGCATGTTTCTAGACCAGAGTATGTGGCCCCTGGTATCTTAGCTGAGGGCCAGGTACTGTTGTTTGCTTTGTGGACATTATGTGAGATACCATTTGTATAACCACTTAGCAAGATTTCAGAACTTTGCCCATTCTCTTAAATCAAGTAAGAATAAAGTCCAAACCCTGCCCCCCAAAGTCACACATTATTTGGGAGGGAATGATATATATTTTTTTTAAGAAAAAGAAAAAAGAAGAACATCCACTATAGCATTCTGATAGATTTTTGGTACTTCTTTCAAGATTGTCTTGAACTTCCCTTGTCAATTAAGAATATTTCTAGTAAGAAATTTTTTTTTCTTACAAGAAAAATAGTTGATTCTGTACACAAAATGTTATACAAAAATCTTTTTGTTCTACCCACCATCCTACTACCCTAACAAATACCCATTTTTATTTTTCCATTCCTATATTTGTACAAACATAAATTACAGCCATAGCATAAACATAGTTTGAGGTCTGCTATTTCATTTAACATTATGTCATAAGGATTTTCTGTGTTGTAACATAGATTTTGTTACCATCATTTTTAATGCCTGCATAATATTCTACAGAGTGTATGTACAAGCATTTATTTAGCCTGTTCCCTGTCATAGCATATTTATGTTGTTTCTAACTTTTTCACTCTCAGTAATGACCCTGCACAGAGATTTTTCTTATTTTAGGTTATTTTCTTAGAATTAATACATCAAAAATATGATTATTTTGTGGCATTTGATAAATATATTATAAAAATGCTTCTCAGAATGGTTGTACTAATAAGGAATGTTACCAGCAATCTATGAGCTTTTCAGTTTTACCATATCCTTGGCAGCGCTCAGTATCATCGTTTTCAAGGTGTCTGCAAATATCAGAGCATTAAACGTGGCACCTTACTCTTGTGCCCATTGCATGAAATTTCCCAGATCGAAATATTTTTTAAAATCCCTTCTTTTCCTAAGCATTTATCTTATGGATACTGGGACTCTAGTAACTTTATTGTATTAATTTCTTTGCTTGGGTAGATGGGAAACTCAGAACCCAGATCGTAACCCACTTTTAAATAGTATGAAGAACCCCTAACCTGCCGTTACATTTCCCATGCTTTTCCCTCCATCTCTGCTTGCATGTCGGGTACCTGTTCAGTATTGTACCCCTATAAATAGTTGCTTCACATCTTGGCTGTGAAACCAGTCATGTCTGGAGGGTGTACTTGGCCAGAGGTTAGTATAAGTGGCTCAAGGTGATGAGGGCACTAGACCTTGGTGTGGTCTTAGACTACATAATGGATAATGGATAGAGTGTTTAGGGAGTACCATTACTGACCTCCTGGGTCATACCCTATCCTGAATACTGCATTTTCCTTGAGTGGCAACAAGTTTTTAATTGAAATATAGTTGATTTACGATATTGTGTTAGTTTCAGGTATACAGAAAAGTGATTCAGTTATATATTTTTTCAGATTATTTTCCATTATAGATTAATATAAGATATTGAATATAGTTCCCTGTGCTATGCAGTAGGGCCTTGTTGCTTGTCTATTTTATGTGTAATAGTTTGTATCTATTAATATTATACATCTAATTTGTCCCCACTCTCTTCCCTTTTGGTAACCATAAGTTTGTTTTCAATGTCTGTGAGTATGTTTCTGTTTTGTATATGGATTCATTTGTATTATTTTTTAGAATATAGATGTAATTGATATCATATAATATCTGTCTTTTTCTGTCTGATTTACTTCACTTAGTATGGTATTCTCTAGATCCATCTAGATCCATTGCAAATGGCAATATTTTATTCTTTTTATGGCTGAGTAATATTCCACTGAGTAATATTCCACACACACACCACATCTTCTTAATCCAGTCATCTGTTGACGGGCACTTGGGTTGTTTCCATGTCTTGGCTATTGTAAGAAGTCCTGCTATGAACACTGGGGTACATGTATCATTTTGAATTAGTTTTCATTTTTGGGGGGATAAAGCAGTCACAACAGTTTTAAAAGGATGTAGGCAAAGTGAGAAGCTCATATCCTATGCTTGTAGGAGTTAGAGTTAAAGAAGTCAGGGATATATTGCCTCCAAAGTGACACCCTTAAGAATTCAGAGGATTATACCATCGTTTTGTTCAATATCACCACTATGCAATAACATTTTAGAAGCCCTTCTTACTTCCAAAAGTGGTATCAGTGTATTATCTTGTTAGATTCTCTAACCATCCTTGTTAGGAATTCAGCTTTTTCCACCTATTTTCAGATGAGGAAATGCTGTGCCATCCACTCTCCTGCTGAAGATGGTCAGCGGCTTCCTAACATACAGAAATAATCAGTCTTCACAGTACCCATTACAAATTTTCAATTTCTCTCTGATTTGTCCACTTCTTTCCATCCTGCTGATGCCGATGTAGCTGAGGCTACCATCATCTATCCCCGTGATTAGGCGAGGACTACAGAAGACCCCGAGTCCCCAGACATCAGAGGAGGGAACTAAGGCACAGAGAGGTTAGATAGTACGTCCAATTTCAAACAGCTAACAGGGTCACAGTAAATGTTTGTTGAATGGATGAGCAAATCAATCAATGAGAGTGTCAGTGTGAATACAAGAGGGTGTGAAGTAGATCAGTAGAGATTCATCCCCACCTCTGAGAAGGTGTTCACAGTTCATGCTCTACTGGTGGGACATCAGCAGCAGCATCTCATCTCATGAAGGACCACGTGCAGGCTCACTCTCTCTGACCAGGCCTGCCTGCACGGTGCTGGATATTAGAAGGGAACAGAGTTGGAAGAATTTGGCTATACTTAAGAGAAAAGTTGTTGGAAATAAAAGGGAATGAATGAGTCATTAAGACAATCACTGGTAATAATGCATAACATTTATTGAGCCCTTACTGAGTGCCAGGCACTGTTGCAAACTATTTACATATGTTTACTTTTAACATTTTTACAGAAATGCTCTGAGGTAGGGGTTATTATCATTCCCATTTTACAAATGAGGAAGCTGAGTCATTTGAATGTTAAATAACTTGCCCAAGGGCCTCCAGTCCACAAATGGCTGAGCTTGTATCTAATCCAGGTAATCTAGTTCCAGAGCCCTTGCATGGAACCCCTATACTATCCTACCTCTTCACAAATATCATTGCTGTAAACACCATGGGAAGAAACCCACTGATTGTGTTTCCAGCTTGGCTGATGGCTCCCTCCATCTAGGTTTCTGGCAAATGTATGTGGTTGTCTTGGGCAGCAGCAGTTAGCATCCTTCACTCTGCAGATGAGAAAAGGATACTCTCCAGGCTAAGGGTCAGGCTTCATTCCTTCATTCAACAAACACAGATTGAGCTCTTTGCATGTGCCAGATCCCTGGTCTCATGGAGCTTATGTTCAGGGGTTGGGAGATGTAAAACAAGCACTTGGAGGGTAAGTGAACAGGACAACTTCAGAGAGTGCTAAGTGAGAGGAAGACATAAAGCAGGGTCACATGATGGCCAGGGTCTGCTTTTGTTACTCTACACTGGCTGGTCAGAGAAGGCCTCTGGGCAGAGGGACCTTGCCCGAATGTTGTAAGAGAAGGAGTCAGTCTTGTGAAGATCTGGGTGAAATTGCATTCCAGACAGAGGGGACTACAGTACAAAGGCCCCTAGAAGGGAGGACGCCTGGCATGTTTTAGGAATGGGAAGGGAAAAAAGCCAGTGTGGCTGGGATCTGGTGAGTAAGGGTGAGAGTCGGAGGCAAGGAGGTAAGCAGGGACTGGGTTACAGAGGCTGAGGGGCGGGGGAAGAGGGGAGTTAGTTCCAGGTGCAGAAGGAGCCATTGGAGGGCTTTAAACAGGGGAGTGACAGGTTCTGGATCAAGGGATACACCCCCTACATTGTGAGTAGGGGGATGAAGCACAGAGCCACCAAGGGAGACCCCCTCAGGATCCAGAGCCCCACATCACTAAGGTGCTCCCCTTCTGCTTCCCAGGAACCAGTGATCTTCTCGAAGGTCCCGGCAGACTCCTAATAAGTCATCACAACCAAGAGTATTTGGTTTCCTCCCTTTTGATTGCTGTTTGTAAATGTAGTCACTCTGCTCCCAGCTTTTCCCAATGGGTAACTGATTCTTGTGTTGATTTACAGATCATAAGGCAACAGTTTCCTCAGTTAACCACCAGAAGACTCGGGACCCGAGGACAGTCAAAGTAAGCACCGATAGCCTTTCCACCTGCAGAGCCACCTTTCATCGTGAGCTCCATCTACAGGCCTAGTGGGGAAGTCTGTGCCTGGTGGCAGCAGCTCCCTCTCCCAGGAGCCCTGAGAGAGGGGCTCTGCAACAGCCCACTGCTTTAAGGACCCTGACTTGGTGCACCCTACCCTTGGGCTTTTTTGAAAAATAGTCTTGGGCATCCTTTAAAAAGAGCACCTGTGGTTTCTTGACCAATCTCCAGATTGCTTGGATTGTTTTGGCCAGCAAATTCTCTACTCTGTTAGTATCCAGTTGGCCAGAGAAGCAACCCTGTACTAATAGCTGCAGGGGAGATGGGACAGAAAGGTCCAGCTGTGCATGGTACGCAAGGCATACTGCTCTCTATGCACTTGTCCTGTCAACCAAACAACCAATGTTGGCTTCACATTTTCTGCGTGTCAGATAAATGATGCTAAGTGCTGAGAACACACAAGCAAACAGGTCCTGGATGCAGCATATATTCTGGTGGTGAAGACAGACAAAAAAAGACAATTGGATGGTGACAAAGAGGGTTGTCATGGAGAATTACAGAAGGGAAGTAACCTGGTTTAGAAAGGATAGCCCAGGAAGCTCTTAGGAGGTGACCTTAGGAGTAAGAAGGTTGTGCAGATGCCTGTCTCCCACCTATGAGTCAGTGGGAAGGGAATCTCTACCTATTCTGCCCAGGCTTCACTAAAATCTGGATTTATAAAGACTTGCCTTGAAGTGTGTTTCAAAAATTGTTGTGGATAGGTGTTCCATGAAGAAGGCCTGTTGGCCATGTTAGTTAGGTAGACACTGAGTTAAACAGGTTCCTTTATGCAGGACTTGTCAGAACCTTTATTACGCTAATGTACATGGTGACTCCACTAGAGGGTGCCTTATTATGCAGCAATTCTAAATGGTTTGACCATGTTAATTAAGCAGCAGACCAGCACATACTGACTTATAAAACAGTGGAACTTCTTATTAAAAAATAGCAGGCGCATAGGACTTGTAAGGCTTGTCACTGAAAGTGTTTCAAAAGCAGTATGTCCAATACTGTCCCCAGCCCCTACCCCTGGCCATTCCTGAGCAACATATTCCCATCCTTCAAGTATGTGTTTAACTTTGGAGCTAGGCTAGGTAAAGAGAGTGGAAAGTGGATGATCAAACTGGGAAAAACCCTTTTTAGTAAAGTTCTGAAAATAATGAGACTAGTTTTGTTTTGTTTTTTTTTTTCATATGTGGCTCAGAAGCTCTGGGGGCGGTTTCCAAAGAGATTTATAGAAAATTTTTGAGCAAGGAACATTTTGGAATACATTTCTAATAATTTTTCAGGGTGACGCCTCTGAAGAACAAATCTTATTCATAATGCAAATTTTAAGTATTTGTTTAAAAATGAGGTTTCAGCTCTGGTAAGAGTATAGAGTAGAAAACCCTGATTCTTCCTTACTTGTTTGCTGGTAAGCACAGAGGTTGGTACACAAGGGCAATTCAGTCGACAGATAAGTGGATGATTGGAAGACTGTTGAATAAATTGAAATTATTTTTCTCCAGCTCATGGTCTTTGAAGAGTCACTGGCTCCAATTACATTGTTGCCCATTTCTGAGATGAAAGAGTATAAACAGATAGTAAAGATAGATACTTAGTAAAGACAGGCAGTAAAAATAGTAAAGATAGAACAGAAAAATTTCCCATTCTACATCAACTTGAAGAAAGTTTCCTTCTGTCTACATATAAGAGCCTGCTTTTGTTTGTTTGTTTTTTCTTTAACCTAGAGGTTGGCAAATTGGACAATATCTTCTTTAAAAATTCTTTTTCATTGTATCCTATCCATAAGGATCCTCCAAGCTTGGTCATACCTTCCACAAATTGAAAGGTAATAAGAAGCTCTAGTCTTCAGTTTTCCACTCAACCTTATAGAGAAAATCCCTCAGCAGATTTACCTTGATAGAATAAATTGGGGGCAGGGATGGGGAGGGGGGCTGGTGGAGAGTATGTTGAAGTGCCCTAAGGAGCTGAAAAAAGCTGAAAAGTGATCAGAGCACTAGCTTCACTATAGTTGCCAATTCTAGCAACACGTACTCTGAAAATTCAAGAAGTGGTCTAATCTGAACATGTTATAACTATCTTGATCTTAAGAAAGTATAAGGGGGGGACTTTGTTCTTACAGTTAGGGAGGCGTGTCATAACTGCCTTCCTGCCTGAGGGGGCTTCTGGAGCAAAAGGAACCCACCCCCTCCCCCACCAAAGGAGTGCCTTCCAGGTGGAAAGGCAGTTATGACAGTTGGGAAGTAGAAGGCGCAGAAGACAGAGATCAGCTCAACACAAAGAAGAACTTTCTGATCACTATACCGACCTAAAATGAACTGGGCTGCCTTCAGAGGGTCCGAGTTCTTCGTCCCAGGAGGCATTCAGATAGAGGCGAGATGCCCACCAAGCAGAAGTGTCACAGAATGGTATCAGGAGTGACGGGGGAGTAGGGAGAGGGACGGTTACAGGTGCTCAGCTCTCCCCTACCAGGGAAGCCTCTCTGAGAACTCAGAGTGCTCTCTCATTTGTGTTATTTTGGGACTATCACCATCATATCTCCACGAGTAGAGGAGGAGAGTAGTTAGTATGTTTTACAGTGTTTCTGAAAGCAAAGTCCGTGAATTACTTACCTTAGTGTTGCCGTGTGATTGTAAAAATCTACTTTAGACCTAGTAAATCAGAATCTTTGGACGTGGGGCCCAGGAGTCTGTAATTTTAATATGTTTTGTAGGTGATTCTTACTATTAGTAAAGTTTGAGAATCACTGGCTTAGTGGTTACAAGCACTTTTAGAGGTTCAAATCCTGCCTCTACTACTTACTGGGTGATCTTAGATGTGTTACTTAAATTCTCTGGACCTTAGTTTTCTAGTCTGTAATATGGGGATAATAATGAGTTCTTCAACGGGGGTTTATGAGATTAAATAAGGCAATATGTGTAAATCACTTGTTAGCTGCTGTGGCGAGCATCCCATTTACAGTAGTAGACAATGACAGGCTCATTGGGCTGGTGCCTAACCCAGTAGGCTGGCTGATCTCAGCTGTGCATCAGAATTACCTGTGGTGCTTGTTTCAGTGCTGATTCTTGGGCCCCATTCCCTTGTTCTGAATCAGCAGGTCTGGGCAGGGGCCTAGGAATCTGTATTTTTATTACACTCCATAAGCACTCTGATAAATATCAAAGTTTAAAATATCACCATGCAGTGTTTTCTGTTAGTATAACACAGTGACTTTGTAGTCAGACAGACCTGCTTCCTCCCCTAAACAGCTGTTTGACCTTGAACAAATTACTTAGCTTTCTTGCCTCCATTTTCACATCTGTAGAAAGATGATTATAATCCCCATTTCATAGTATTATTTTACTGTATATAAAGTATTAATGTAAATAAAGTGCCTAGCATGTAAGTGCCCGATAGTTTGTAGCTAAAATCCAAACAAAATGCAGCCTCCGTCCCTCATTAGTCTTAATTGAAAACATTGCTATTATTAAGCCCATTCTGCGTTAATAAAAGGTTCTGGTCTTTGTTTTACATTCAGTGTCAACTGAAACACTGAATTTATCTTTTTTAAGATACCATTCTTTGACTACCATTTATTAAGAAAAACATAGGTCAAATGAATTTTTGTTGGTGGTACAAGTTAGCAGTCATGAACACACTCTTCTTCTTGGGTCCCCGCAGAGGGGGACACTCAAGTGCTGTGCCTCTGGGATCATATTTGGCTAGATATAAGAGATTAAGTACCAGTGGAAATTTTTTCATCCCACTTTCTGCTTTGCAAATTATTTGACTTAACATTTTCTGTAGGAGGCAATTTTGGTTATTTTTACCTGTCTGATTGATGGCTGGCAACATGGAAGTTTGGTTTAATTCTAGATTTCCAAATATTGAGCCTTACAGGGGAGTTAACTCTTCTAGCCCAGGGAGGATGGGTCCAGCCCTCCTTGGCCTTGGGCTACCCTGGCTCAGGAACCCCCACCTGATAAGGGTGCATGTGGGTCTCTCTCTCTCTCTTTGTGGCCCAGGTACCATTACTACGGCATCGCGGTGAAGGAAAGCTCCCAATATTATGATGTGATGTATTCCAAGAAAGGAGCTGCCTGGGTGAGCGAGACAGGCAAGAAAGAAGTGAGCAAACAGACAGTGGCATATTCACCCCGGTCCAAACTTGGAACCTTGCTGCCAGAGTTTCCAAATGTCAAAGATCTAAATCTGCCGGCCAGTCTGCCTGAGGAGAAGGTGACCATATCTGAAGTGTTGCTGGGAGTGGGTGGTCTTTTCTCTCTCTCTCTCCCTCTTTCACACAGCACACACTCACACAAACATACACACTTTTGTTGCAAAACGGTGAGTTTTAAAAATATAAAGATAGAAATCTGAATCAAGTAATGGACTTCAGTTAACAGTAATAATATATTCCTGTTAGTTCATTAGCTGTGACGAACGTACCATACCAGTGCAAAGAAATTAACAATAGTTGGGTGTGAGATATACAGAACTGCCTGAACTATCTTCACAACTTTACTACAAACCCAATACTATTCTAGATCAAAAAGTCTATCTCTCTACCTGTCTAACTTACATACCTACCTACCTACCCACCCATCTATGATGTTGCACTGTCTCATTTCAGAAGGGAAGTACCCCTCTCCCTTGCATTGCTTTTTTATAGTGTAAATCTTATTCTCCCTTGTGTTGCAGAGGATGTGGTGAAATCACAGTCCTATAGACAAAGGAGATTTTATAGGTATAGTGAATCAGATAGTTTGGGCCATAGGGTATTGAGAGGAAATTATTGGAAACACAAATTTGGGGACAGTACCCTGGGTGATCGCATCTCTAGTGCACCTACCTTTTTTTGTTTGGTTGGTCGGTTAAATTATTTTAATTTTAATTTTTAATTTTTTCCTTTTTTTTGAAGTATAGTCAGTTTACAATGTTGTGTCAATTTCTGGTGTACAGAATAATGTTTCAGTTGTACATATACATACATATATTCCTTTTCATATTCTTTTTCATTATAGGTTACTACCAGGAGGGTAGGGGGTAGAAGGGATAAATTAGGAGTTCAAGATTTGCAGATACTCACTACTATGTGTAAAATAGATAAATAACAAGTTTATACTGTATAGCAGAGGAAACTATATTCAATATCTAATGCACCTATCTTGATGCAGCCCAGTGTGCCAATAGGTGTAGAGCTTCTACTTAACCACACTGGGAGCTGGGATGCAGTGGCAAATGAGACTTGAGTCCTGTTCTCAGGAAGCTTACATTCGAGCAGGGAGGTAGATGCTTGTATAAGCAAACTTAGCTTATATAAAACACATATCTATGTTCCAAAACAAAAAGAATACCTGTAAAGAATGCTTTAAATTGAAAACTAGATAAATTTTTTTCCTTGAATTTGCTTTTTTTCCTCAACAAACTTCTTGTACCATTGCTTTGAAACTCTTGGACAAACGGAGCTGGAGATGAAATTCTTTTGTTAAGCAGTTTCCAGAGAATTTCCAAATGTCTTTTTGTGATTTTGGCAAAAGCACCTCTTCTTATAAACACACACAGGGTTTTAACTTTTCAGTATCTTAGCTGATGAGCATTTAATTCAATAGGCCCTACTGAACTCTACTATGTGTCAGGCGCTGTACTAAATGCTGGCTACACAAGCATGAATAATACACTATTTTAATTTTCCCATTGTGCTCACTTCAGCAGCACATATACTAAAGATTTTCTCAGAGTCCATAGTTCAGGGGGTGGAGATGGGGCAGAGAGAGAAACCTGTGCTTTCTGTACCACAGGATGAGTGCTCTGATGGAGAAACACACGCAGGTGCTGTGGGAGCATAAAGGAGGCAGCTGAGGGTTAGAGAGCCCCACCTAACGATAGTTTGGTTTGGGTCTTGCAGGATGAGTAGGCATTAGGTGAATTTCGTCCCCTTAACAGAGAATAAATGACTTGAAAATTGAGATTCCAAGGGTAGTGGTAACCTGTATTAATGTATGCCTTTATTTTTTACCCCTCCCTACCCCACAGGTTTCTACCTTTATTATGATGTACAGAACACACTGTCAGAGGATACTGGACACTGTAATAAGAGCCAACTTTGATGAGGTAGGTCAACAAATGTTGAGCTGTGAATACTCTGCATTAAAATTTTATAAGAACAATGGCTCCTATTTCACGAGCTCCTACTAGTTGCCAGACCTCTGGAAGCACTTGATGTGCATTAGCTCACTTAATCCTCACAGTTATCCTGGGAAGCAGGCACTCTTGTTATCCCCACTTTACAGATTCTTTGTGTGAGCAGCAATTGGCGTGGCCTTTCCCTTGATCTTACAAGTGACCTGCATCCGGCCCCATTGGCCTCCTAGGAGCACAGTTTTGCCAAGGTATCATTAAACCCAGAATTATAGACTCAGAAAAACTAAAGGAAAGCTTGCCTATGTTTTGGATTTAACCTTTTCCTGAGGCCCACCACTTCAGTGCTTTTGGAGCTGGTTCCCCTCCATTCTCAAGGTCTGGTCCACATGTCCATAAAACACTGCCAGTAGGGCCATCTTGAATATGGACAATGTAAAAATTCCATTTCATTTTTATTTTAAAATATTACACTTAAAGAATGGAGAGGAAAAATAAGAAAGGATTGAAGCATGGGTTACATAATCAAAGAGAAAAAATCCTCTTGCCCTAAATGCCATCCAAAAGAGCCTTCCAAAGGGTTGGCAGGAAATCACACATTTCACCCCATAAACCTGAAGCCTTCCTGTTTAAAGAAAATGCCTTTCAGGCTAAAAAACCAAAACCAAAACCAAAACACCCTGGGATCAGGTATAGACATTTAATTTGAGGGAAGATAAGGCAAGCTCTAAAGGGGCTGTAAAAATGAGTAGCTATTAGTGGAAGAGATACCAGAGGTTCCCTTTGTGTGTGTTTCCGGGCCTGTGTGCTGTTGGAGATGGAGGGATGGAGAACGAGGTAAGGCAGTGAACGCTTGTTGAGCACTGGCCCATTCTTGTGCTGCTCATTTACTGTCCCATGGCAGGAACCCCATGTAGTAGTGGTACCACCTTATATGAGCTGTCACTCAGTTCATAGACACGGCACCAGAAGAGATGGCACTGGGTTGGTAGAGAAGTAATATTCTTCCTGCTCTTGCTTTCATCGACTGGATTTTTAAATCTTTCAAATTCCTTGAGCAACTATTTAAGTGGATTTTTGTTTAAAAAAGAAAACTCACTGCTTTCTCTCATATTTTAGTTTGGCTACATCTTACATATTCAAAGACCACTGAGATCTTAACAAATCATGACTCATGATTGGTTAAGACAACACTGGCCTATGTAGCAAATAACACCCACATCTTAATACAAAGCACACAGTTCACTGTGGACACCCTCAGTTGGAAGGCTGGTTGCTGGGACTAGCTCAGGGACCCAGGCTTCTTCCACCTTGTGGCCTCACCCTGCTTTAAAGCCTTGGAGTTCAGCTAATGGATGGGGAAAAGTATTACAGGCAAAACGTCCTCTCTTCTTAATCAGCCCAGAAATGAGATGCATTGTTTTTGCATTGTTTATGCTGGTCTCATAGCCCCACTTTGATGGAAGGGGAGCTGGGCAGGTTGGCCCCTCACTAGGTGGCAGGCAGCTTATACTACTATAGAAGAGGAGCTCTAGTGGATAGCTGTCCCTCTCTGCCATATGTACTAGCAACAAAACTAGTGACAATCCTATGTCCATATGTAGCTTTATTCATCCCATTTCACTGAATTCCATTCATTAATTTCAACATTTAATTGGGTGTCTGATGGTGCCATATGCTGATGTAGATCCCAGGAATGGAGTGATAAGACACAGCCTTGTGGGGGAAAGAAAAGGCATGTGCAACAGCAATGAGGGTGCAGGATATACGGTGAGAGGTCCAGACTTTTCACTGGGAAGAATGCCAGACTTGGAGCCTCAGACTTGGGTTCAAGACCTGGCTCTACCTCAATTCCTCATCCTAGAAACAAAGATAAAAATATCATCCCTGCAGATTCAATTCACAGGATTACTGGAAGAAGGAGATGAAACAATGCCTGGTGAAAGGTCATACAAATGCTTGCTTTTATCAGATATGTCAACCAGAGCATTAAAAGAGGTCACACAGTTGGTTAGGGCCAGAATTATGACTAGATCTTTGTCACCTGGCACCATTAGTCCAGTATTTTTTTCCACCTCCTGGCAAGGGTATTTGGTGGCTCTTTTTAAGATGGCTGATCAAGATGTGGTTCATTCTACCCACACACAAGAGAATGAAGAGGAATGTTGTACCTCTGATGAGCTGTAACTTTTTTCAACAGCTGAGAAAAATTAATGGTCAATAGATGATGGATGATTCTGGTACACCTTGATGATATAGTTTGTTTCAGGTCTTCAAGATCTTTAATATCTGTTGAAGTCACAAATGTATGCTAGGTATCACAATCTTAAATTACCTTATTTGTTTGCTTGTTCATTATTTGTAATCAGAGCTATTTCCACGAAGTACCAATATATTAAGAATGAACTAAACATGGACGTGGAAAAGAAACAGAAAACCTACTTAGGTATTCTTAAGGAAATCATCTCTGGACATTTCGTTGAGCAGAGAGAAAAAGGGCTGAGAGTTCAGGGTACTGAAATAGAATTTAGGAAACTTGCTTTAAATAATCATTTTAAATCATTTACCTCTGATTCTTTCACCATTTATGCTTGCAAGGAGTAAGGAGAACCTCTCCCTTCTGTCTAATTATGTTTCCACTTGTTAAATGCCTACATGATGCCAGGCATTTAAATTTTACATAAGTAATCTTATTTCAGCCTGGTAATAAGTAGACATCATCTCTATTTTGTGAAAGCTAATAACTCTTATATTTATATATTTAGTTGCAACCTCCAGATTCAATTGACTTGCCGTCTAACTTAACATGACCAAATCAGGGCTCTAATTTTCCACCCTTAATCTATTTTTCCACAAGTCTCAGATTGCCACTACCATACACCCAATTGCTTAGCCACAAACCTTGATTTTTCTTTTTCCCTCCTGCTTTATATCTTAGTTTATCAGGAGATCCTGTTGGCTCTACCTCCTGACATAAACACTGTGTCCGTTTCACATCTGACTTCCAGTTATTGGCTCAAGAGCTTTATACTGTTCTTCCTTTTTCTTCTCACTCCAAGGAACCAGTCCATTGGATATTAAATGGTCTAAAATGTAGATTTGAAAGGGAAGTCAAAACTGGATAATGCATCCTCTACAAGGGCTGCTCTGCAGACGGAGGACTGATCAGGGCTCCCTGTGCCACTTGAACAGACTTGGAACAGACAGCTGGCTGCTATTGAGAGTGATTTTCTACAGATTTGTTTTCATATACGTAACTGCTGATCTTTTCCAGAATTTCTGCTAGGAATTGACTGCTCATATAAAAAAGAAGGGTATGGCTGCGTGCAAGGAGACCTTAGAAAGGCAGATGAATTCAGAATTCCAAGTAAGAGGAATCAACTGGGCAGTGCTTCTTACTCGGAGTTAGAACGGCAGGCAGGGAGATCCAGGACCTGGACAAAGGCCAGTGCCCAGGGACAGACTAGGATTTGGGGCAGCAGAGGGTTGTCTGGAGGGCAAGCACCTTGTCTAAGAGATGTGGCCATCTCCAGGCCCAAGCCAGGTTAACAGTCAGCCACCAGGTATCCCAGTGACAGAATAAAGGCCATGGTAGGTAAGGAGAGTCACAGTGGGGATCCTGGCTGGGTGACACTCAATAACTCAGACAAGGGTGCCTCAAATGCTTAGGGCAGTGCACTGATATCTTGGGCCTAGTAGTGATAGTGCTTGAAGGATAATTACAGGTCCCCAGGGCAGGGGCAGAAAACTGGGAAGTGGGTGGCAGTCCAGGGAGAGACACAGGTCTCAGGAACTGGGTAGATGCCCAGTTACCATGTGAAGAACAAACGAGCCATGAGACTAATTGATGGAAAGACAGGAAAACATGTGCTGTATTCATCCATTCCCTGACTTGCTGTTTGGCTTTAGGCAAATAAGTTAATGTCTCTGCAAAATGGGAGTAATGATCCTCAGCTGTAGTAGTATTATGAGTATTAATTAAATGAGAGAACCTATGCTGAGTTCCTGGCATATAGTAGCACCGATACATAAAGCTAATGCCGATAATAATACCACCTCCAAAGTGTCAGACTAGGGTGCTAAATTACCTCTTGCATTGGATCAGGATTGATCTGGGGGACCAGGGATGTGGGCAGTGTTGTACATGGGGGTTCAAGAGTGCCCATCTGTGAAGGAAAGGAAAATAATGTAGTCCAGGAACCAAGTCGCACCTGTAAGAATTCACACAGATTCAGTTACTTTTCCCTAACTTTAAGATGAGCCACTCCTCAATGTTAGCTGAAGTCTAGATATTGTTAATGTTATTATACACACCAGATGACCATCTTCTACTTCCCTTATCTGGTCTCATCCCTCCACCCCCACCCTGCTCTTTCCCTCACCTCCAACTCAGACACTAGAAGGTATAGGTGCAGGTCCTACTATCCTCATACTAATAACAGTAAATCCATTTTGAGTGCCTACTAGATTTGTGCTCTGCTAGTGGTTGGGGTTGAAGTGCCCTCGTAGCTTCCTGTCCATCTAACATTGCATAATGACACCAACCAGCCAAGGCCCCCCCAAGGGCTCTTTGGGAAGACAGTGAAATTTGGATACAAAGGGGCCCTGGCACTTTATCCAGTTTCTGGCACACAAGATCGAATCAGGAGACTTCTGTTTGTGGCACCTACTCCTTTCCCTTCTGGACATATTCCTCTTGCCAGCAGCTCACACATTATTCTCTTCCTTTTGCAATACCCAGGGGCTCCCAAGGCACCAGCAGTCCCGAAGAGAAGTACTAGTGCTCTGGGCTTTTAGAAAAGCAGTATCCCAGACCACAGTAAGCATGAAGGGATTGATGGTTAACATGCTACTCCTCTCCCCATGGCAGAGCAGACCCCGGGCTGCCAGGCCAAGTGGTTCTCCAGCAGTGGGCATGCCACACAGATGGGCAGAGGGAGGACTTGGGACAGGAGGACCTTCTGGGGCTTCCTGAGCCACACCAGGCTGCAGTGGCCTCTGCTGCTGCAAGGGAAGGAGATAATGGCGCTGCAGACTGGGTTGGCCTTGGCCAAATCCCAAGGCTCTATTGGGAGGGCCCCGTGTAACCTCGCGGTTCTTCTCCTCTCCGTGGGTCAATACAGGTTCAAAGTTTCCTTCTGCACTTTTGGCAAGGAATGCCGCCCCACATGCTGCCTGTGCTGGGTTCCTCCACGGTGGTGAACATCGTTGGTGTGTGTGACTCCATCCTCTACAAAGCTATCTCCGGAGTGCTGATGCCCACTGTGCTGCAGGCGTTACCTGACAGGTGGGCACACTTCTTCTTATATCCCCTCATGTCTGGACCTTAGCAGGTGTTGTTCCTGCTTCTCACTTATTGAATATAACCATGCACTGTTTGGGAGCTTCCCTTGTAAAGATCATTAATATTGGACTTTAAAAAATTCAATGTTATTTAAATTTTTGAAGATAAATAAAAAATGTAACATTTTGAACCACTTGTATCATTCAAAATTCAAAAAGTATAATATGATAATCAGTAAAAAGTCTCCCTCCTACTCTTCTTCCCCAGATACCCAGGTCCCCTCCCCAGAGCATCAAATATAATCATTTACTTGGAGGTCTATCCAGATCTGCTATGCACATGTAACCAGTGCATATATTTTTCTTACTGGAATGGTGACATGCTATATATACTGTTCAGTACCTTGTTAAAAACAAAAAGTCTTGGAGATTATTGAACAGCTTCCGTGTCCCTCCAGATGTGCACTGCACTGTGCTCCGTGCTGCCTCTGCCCTGCAGCAGGTGAGGGGGTATGGGAGGACCACATGGAGCATCTCATGGGGCTCCCTTCCCTCTGACTTCCAGCTCAGATCAGCCAACAGTGGGGATGGGGGATCAGAAGGGAGGTTGGAGGGAGGGAGGAGGGAGAAGTCAGGAGATTGACTCTATGCCTCCCTTCCTATGAGGTCACCTCCGCTGGCCACATCCGTCCGTCTGCAGGGTTCTGCTGCTTCCAGGCAGCCTCTCTTCCAGGTTGTCCTTTGGGCATGGAGGTGGGTGAGAACCTGCTGGCCCAACCCCCGGTTGCAGCAATCTCCCTTATGGGTTCTCTTAGGCCTCTGTATGCCTTTATGACATACCCCTTATAAATAAACTTTACTGTTTTGAGTGGCATCTGTTTCCTGTTGGGACTGTTCCAGAGAGGATTCTACATCAGTCTCAGTTCCATAAAGAGCTTTTTTTCTTCTTTTTTATACCTGCATGTTGTTCTGCTGTATTGGATTTAATCCGTTGTCTTGATGTTTCCTGTCTTGTCCTACTACAGTGCTGTGATGAATGATGTTTTAAGTACCTTCTTTTACATGGTGTTAGTTTGTTAACACATGCAGTGTGTTAGTTTCCTAGGATTGCAGTAACAAAGTACACAGACAGGGTGGCTGATAAAAACAGAAATTTATTCTCTCACAGTTCTGGGGGCCGGAAGCCTGAAATCAAGGTGGTGTCAGGGTTGGTTCCTTACAGAGTCTTTGAGGGAGGATCATTCCATGCCTGTCTCCTAGCTTCTAATGGTTGTCATCAATCCTTGGTATTCCTTGACTTGTAGATGCATTGTTCCAGTCTCTGCCTCCATCTTCACATTGACTCCCACTCTAGGTCTCACTTTTCTATTAGTAGGACTGTCATTGGATTTAAGGTCCACCTAGTTATAACATCCAAGTTGCATTTCAAGATCCTTAATTTAATCACACCTTCCTTTCCAACTCTGTATGGCTTATTGAAATATGCTTTTAGGTGAATAAGTGATAATGGTATAGGAATAACCATGAATACACACTCTGATTTATAAAAAACATTGGTCATTCACAGACTTGGCCTTTTTACCTTTTGTTACCTTTAGCACAGTGGTTGTTAATGACAGGTTTAGCAGAAGTAAGAGAGCGTACATTAACGTGTGTGTGTTTTGCGGGGCAGAGGAGGAGGTAGATGATCAGGGAGGAGAAGATAGCAAAGAAGCAAAGAGAAGACTGAGGACTGAGCCTGAGATGCTGAAGCAGTAGCAGTGCCCCTGACGGAAAGGCAGAAGGCACTGGTCTGGAAATGGGGAGAAACAGGGAATCTCAATGTGCACAGCACAGGAATTTTCATCGTCTGAGACTGCAGTAAGTTAACGGTTACGGCTTCAGGCTTTGGAACCAGGCAGATCTGAGCTTGAATCTTGGCTCTTCCATTACTTGCTGCATCTCTTTGGACAAATAAAATAATTTCTCTAAGCCTCAGTTTCTCACCTTTCTGCTGGGACTAACAATAGTACATACTTCATAGGGTTGATGTGAGGATGAAATAAGAAAATGTGGGTGAAGTATATAATGCTTGGCACATTACACTTATTAAAAGGTAGCTGCTCTGATCACTGCTTTTGCTGTTGTACTAGCATTACTGTTGGAGGTCATTCAGGGACGTACAAATGTGGAATTAAGATGCAGGAGAAGGGCCGAAGCTGGAGTTGTAGATGTGGGAATCGTGTGCACAGAAGAGAGGAGAATGTGTGTCACACACTTGGGGAGTAAAATGGAGGCAGAAGAGCCAAGAAAGTGAAATGAGGACCAGTCAGCAGGAGGAGATCAGGCTGCAGGGTGTACACCATCCATCGGAGGAGAGATGTCAGGAAGATGGGGTGTTGTTCAGCATCACATCATCTGATGCTACAGGAAGGTGGAGCAGGGCTGGGAGCTATCTCTTAAACTAGGTGATCAGGAGGCCAGTCCTCACCTGCTCATTAGTGACTAGAGCAGAGTAGCTGAAATGTTTAGGTTACTCCTAAAAGTCTAGCAACCCCAAGCCTGAGTCCTAAAATAGAATCCTTTCTGAGTGAATCCCTCCCAATTCCAATTTTCTTCAGCTTAATGAAATCAAACAACTGCATGAAGTGAGAGGCCTCATCAGTGGTCCTGTTGCTTACTTCCTGCTCCCACACAAAAGCCAGCTCCCCCATTCCAGCTCCGAGTAATGCCTGTGGCCAACGTTTCTTGGGTGGAGGACTACCAGCCACCCTCCTAATGGTCCGGCAGCCATAAAACAGTCACTCCTGGCACTCCTGTGAATTTTGACCTCTGCCAATAGCAATCAAATATTCTGAGAAGTCTTTTACTTAGAAGTTGGACCCAGTGTGCTAGTAACAGATACTGTTTTTGAACTTTGGCTTTATTACACATGTGGTACTTCTGGTTCACTCAGTAGTCAACATTTATTAAGCACCTCCTGTGTATCAGGCACTCTCCTAGGCATGGGGGATGCAGATACCCCTTTTTTAGGGGGGAAGAGATACTTGACTCCATTCTTCCCTGATACATTGACATCCACTCACCAAGAAATCCTGTTGATTCTGACTTTAAAATATTTTACTCTGACCATATCACACATTTCCACTGTTACCACCTTCATCTAGGCTACTCTCTTGCCTGGATTATTGCAGTAACCTCTGAATAGATCTCCCTGTTCTGTCCTGCCTTCTGGTAGTTGATTTTCATCACAGAAGCCAGAGTAATCTATTTAAAACATATGGCAGGATCAACCATGTTGAGATAGTAGGAGGAGCTGAGAGTAGGGAGACCAGGGATGATCAGTACTGTAGTCAGCACTTGAACAGACTCTTGAAGTTGGTAAGGAGGGATCCATGCCACTGTCTGGGCAGGAGCTTTCCAGGCAGAGGGAACAGCAAGTGTAGAGGCCCTGGCGAGGAGGGCAAAGGCCTGGAGAAACAAAGGGGGCTGGTGCTGAGGGAATGGACTAAGCTAGGGAAAAATAGGAGGAGCTGAGGTCTGAGATAAAAAAGGGGAACAGTTTGGGTAGGATCTTGTGGGAAACATCTGAGGTCAGTCCAGTTGGGGATTGAGAGCCACTCATTCATTTATTTCACTGAACAAACTTTTCTTATGTGCCTACTCGTCTGGCACTATGCTAGGTACTAAGGATACAGTGAGAAGCAAAATAGACAGTCTCTGACCTCTACCTGGAGCGTATAGTGGGAAAGATGGACATTAATCAGACAGTCACACAAGCTAGCATATAGTAACAAACCATCACAACTATAGGGCCCTTCAAGAATAACGGGGGCTCTGAGCTAGCCTAGGGGGCTTTAGAGAAGATTTTCCTGTGGAAGTAATGTCTAGTCTGAGATCAGATAGATGAGGAGGAGTTGAATAGGTGAAGAGGGGTGTGATGCTCTTGCATTGAAGGATGCTAAGGGCAGAGGCCCTGACGAGATAGATGGAGGCTACTGGAGCTGAAACATGGATGAAGGAAAAAAGTGCAAGATGAAGCTGGAGAAGAAAGCAAGGCTAGATTATGAGTCTTGGGGGTCATGTGAGGATTTTGATTTCTATCCTAAGAATAATGTAAAGGCATTGGAGAGTTTTAATCAGAAGGTGAAATAATGAGAATTGCAAGTGTTTTAGAAAAAATCCCTCTTACAACATAGAAGATGGGGTGGAGGTAGGGAGGTGAGCAGGGCAGAGTAGACTTTAGAATCTACTGTGGTGGCCCAGGTGAGAGATGCTGTGGTAAGTAAGGAGAAAACTGGATGAGGTTGAGAGGTAACCTGGAGATAAACTCTGCAGTACTTGGTAATGGAAGGGAAGACTATTTAACTCTCAAAACTAGATCCCCAAATAGAGGAACGACCAGACATCATTGGCCTCATGACACAATGCACAGGGACCACCTACGAGGTTTTCTTGCTTAAAAAATTGTAACTGAATTTAATCAAGTCTTTAGACCTAAATGCTGGTTTACAGGAAGCACACAGCATAGGTGAACAGTTAAACGGCACTATCAGGAAGAAATCAACCAAATCAGAATGTGGGATATTCCAGAGAACAAGTAACATGATGTTGCCAATAAACCAATGGCCTGAAATAGAATTTGTTTTAAAGACTTAAGGAATAGAATGTTATATATATTGTATGCAATGGGTTGGCTTTGTTTGAATCCTGATTCAGACAAACTAAAAGATGTCTTTGAGAGAAATAGAGAAATTTGACTACAGACTGGATATTAGATAATATTAAGGAATTACTGTTCATTCTGTGAGGTATAACAATGGCATGGTGATTTTGAATGTTTGTGTATGTGTGTGTGTACATATGTAAATACACATTTAAAACTTGTCAGATATGCATACTAAGCTTTTAGGGGTGAAATGTTATAACATCTTGAATTTGCTTAAAGTGCTCTAGAAAAGAAAGAGTATTGCTAATTGTTGATGCTGGGTCATGGGTACTTAGAGGCTTGAAATTTTTCATAATAAAAACATTGGAAACAAAAATTCATGGCAAGTAGAGCTCACACTGAAATAGGGAATACAAGAAAAGACCAGATCTAACAAGGAAATGTTGAATTCAGTTTGGACACGTTAAGTTTGATGGGCCTTTGGGGTTTTGAAATGGTGGTATCCTTCGAAATGGGCCCGCATACAGTTGGCCTGGAGTTGTGAAGTCCTCTGCTCCAGAGAAATGAAAGTGCGTGTAGATGGTGGCTGGAGCTGTGGGCATGGAAAAACTCTCCAGGGAAGGAACACGACGTGCTAAGAGAGGGCCCAGGACTAGACTTGTAAGAACTGAAGGACAAGTAATGGCCAGGTAGAGGGGGCTAAGCTTTGTGACTGAGGAGAAGTAGCTAGAAGATGGAGAGGTCACAAATGCCAAGGGAAGCAAACGTTTCCAAAAGGCAGAGAGAGCTAACAGCCAAATGCTGCAAGATGTCAAGCAAGATGAGGACCAGCATGAGTCCACTGGGTTTGTGTCACGGATGGAGTTTGCTGCCTGGGTGGGAGCTGTGTAGGCTGAGGGACAGGAGTGAGGTGAGAAATGAGTGGGAGGTGAGGAAGAGGAGCCAGAGAGTCTAGAGACGTCTGCAGAAGCATGTCTGTGAAGTGGAAGAAAGAGAGAAGTAAGAAGGTTTTTTGTTTTCAAGGTGAGACATTCTTGAACACATTACAATGATGAGAGGAATGATCAAGAGAGAAGACAGGGTGGAATATACAAGAGAAGCAGCAGTCAGTAATGGAAGGTTCCTGAGAAAGCAGGAGGGGAAGAGATGGCGCTGGCTGCTTGATCCACCAAGAAGGCAGATGGTGGAATACTGACTTCTTTGGGGGTTTGTTTTCCCTGAGAAGGAGGAGGTGATGCCACCTGCTGGTGGAGAGGGGGGGTGTTGGGGGATTGGAAGTGTGAGGGCCATGGAGAAGGTTGGAATTTGTCATGGAAAAGGAAAGAGTGAGTGAGCAGAGAAACACACTAGAACTGCCCAGCTTAGGGGAGAATCAGTGAGAGACTGAACAAGGGCAGGGTAGGCAGTGTTGGTGGAAGGCAAGGATGGTGTGGATGGTCAGCATGGGAAGAGGTCCCTGTGGCCAGTATGACTAAGGAGGACCTCATGGAGGACCCTAGACCTAGGGCTATGAGCAGCTGTTTTTGGTAGTGAGAGCCTGCAAATGGTGCTCAACTCTAAATCCCCAACTCATATTGCAACTGACTGCCCTCTCAACCCTTCACCTCTTCAGCCCCCCTTCCACCTCCTGCCCCCCAATAGTCCTTGACTTTCCAAATCTGACATGGTTTCAAGGTCCTTGTCAGGGTTGTTTGCCAGTTTAAAAATAGGCAGTTGCTTCCGAGTTCCTGCCAAGAGGCAAGCAGTTCAGTAAACCTGAGCCCGGGCTGGGCGGGCAGGCATGGTGATACGCTGCAGACGAGGCTCCTGCCTGGCTGGGGAGCTCAGAAAGACTAGGCAGCATGAGGAGGATGGGCCAATTGTAAAATGGCCCTCTCAGGCCCGCTGCCCACTGTCATCATCCCTCCCACAAGCCTCTTCAAAGACACGAAAGTTGGTGTTTTGCTCTCAGGAGGAGTTCTGGATGCTGCCAAGCCTTGCAGTGGGCTTTTCCCCACTCTTGTGTGTTCTGTATCTCCCTTGTCGACCAGCGTTGGCACCAGAGCACATTCTGTCCGCACCCTTCTCAGACCCAGCAGTGCTCTGCAGGGCTTGAGCTGCCAGCTCTGTCCCTGAGGTTGCTGCTGTCAGTGGCACTTAATAGTTGCAGCCAGAACATAAGCAGAGGAATAAGTCCTCTGTAAGGGCCTTCTGGGAGGACTGGGCAACACATGAGGTGCTTAACACGTGTCATTTCTCTTTCTAGCTTAACTCAGGTGATCCGAAAGTTTGCCAAGCAGCTGGATGAATGGCTAAAAGTGGCTCTCCACGACCTCCCAGAAAATTTGCGAAACATCAAGTTTGAATGTAAGTACTGAGTTTGGGAGCAGAGTGAGAGGAAGGATAACATTTTAGTGCCAAGCATTTTACGTAGGTTGTTAATAAAATAATAGTAACAGCTACTGTTTACTGATGCCTACAAAACACCAAGTATTATGCTTAGCACTTTCCATGCATTAACTTATTTAATCCTCACAAAATGTTTATGATGGATGGCACACCTCTCCTGTACAGAAAATGAAACAGGCTTAGAGAGGGAGTAAGCAGCAGAGGCAGGATTGGCCGTCAGGTCTGTCTGTCTGAGGCCAAAGTTTCTGCTCATCACTGCCACGCTCCTTATCCCATTTAATCCTCACCCACCTCTGTGACATAGGAAGCAGTATCCCTGCTCTACAGATGAAGCTCCCAGAGGCAAAGAAACTTTCCCAAAGCCACACAGCTGGTAACTAGGGGCCAGGAGTCAAACTCAAATCTGTCTGACTCAAACCTGAGATTTCCCCAAAGCTCCTGCCCACAAAATGGGGGTAGCAGAAGACAGAAAATGGCTTCAGGGCTTGCCATATTTAACTCTCTGCCTAATGAGAAAGCAAAATCAATAACTTCATGAACCTTTTCTCTGCTGAGCATCAGCACTCATTCCCCAGTGTTTGTTTTGCCTGAGAAAACTGGTCCTGTTTCTCTGTCTCGATGCGTTTGTACTTGTGGGAAGACACGTGCTATTAAACAGAGATGAAATGATTTTAAGCAAAACAAGCTTTTAAGATATATGTTTCTTAAAGCCCCATTTGAATACAGCTTGCCATTCTTGCCCAAAATAAGTGCCAGCAAGGAAAATGAAGGAGATCAAATTACCCTCTCTCCACAGGCACAGGGGGCCCTTTCAGACGTGCTTTGAGGCCGCCTGCAGTGCCCATCACCTATTGATAAAGCCTGCTTTATTTCACGGTTCTCAGTTCTTTTCTTTTCATGAGCACTAAATTCCACATCACAAAGTTAAAGAAAAAGTAATTAAGGAGAAGGATTAACGATTGATCGGCCTAGAAAATTAGAAGTTCATCTGTCCCCCCATTCTACCCCCCTGTTCCTCTACCCCACGCCTTATTTTTCAAACCAAGCTGGCTCTGAGTACAAATTAGAATAATCCCAGGGAAATTTCTGTTTCTTGACCAGTTCAGAAATTAATGAGAAGAATGCCCCGCACATTAATTACGCTGGCAAAACAGACCTGTAGAAAGTCTGCTGCCAGGAGGTTTGTTGGACCTGCCACCTGTGGGTGCCTGTAGGTAACCACTCTTCTCAGGAAGCCTTGGGGGCGCACTTCAAGAACGTGCAAGGAGTGGAGACACACAGCACTCCGAATGACTCTAAGGATGAAGACCTTAGGCTGGCACATGGCCTGTCTACTTCTAAATCTACAGATAAGAGATCACCCCACTTCAAAGCATCAGCCTGTTATGTCAGCCAAGGGCACAAGATCATCAGAACACACAATAGGTCATGGAGATCGTTGGATAAAAACGACAGATTATGAATGCAAAGCCACATTCAAGGTGCTGCCCAGGGTTCCATCCTAGAAGCAACACCAAACACCACACACCACTAAGGCTCAATCAAGGTTTCCTAGTAGAGATACTACTTTTTAAACGGCCTTTTTCAAAGCTTCCACTTGATTTCTGCAATTATTTATAGGAAGAAGTGATTGAGCTTGCAATTAGCGAAATGAAAGACAAGTAAATAATTGCTCTTACTCACGGTTGATTGACGCCACAGTTTCTCACACCTGCCAGTGTGGTGTGTGGGCAACTCTGAAATATGTACTGCAAATATCACCATTTTAGGAAACAGCTGTCCGAATGGGAGAACAAAGAATCAAACGCAGGGTTTTGCCAGTGGGTGCAGAAAATGGTGTTGGACAGTGAGACAAAGTTAAGCAATAAGGAAGGTACTTCTTGAAATCTGCCTGCAGAGAGGCCACAAAGAATGCAAATATTTCATACTCATTCTTTTCTTCTTGCAGTGTCGAGAAGATTTTCCCAAATTCTGAGACGGCAGACATCACTAAATCACCTTTGCCAGGTAGCTGTCCTATGTTCTATCTACTGGTAAATCATTGCAAATGAGGGGCAAATCCACAGTAACTCTGGGGAGGATCTGTCAGGGTGTGGCTATTTAATAATACACTCTCGCTATTATCTTTAATATCTACAGGTAAGAAATAGAAATGTCAGCCAATCACTAGTTTTCAGCTAACATACAAAATGCTTTCTGACGTTAGTTGCCCCTTAACCTTTCAGATATGTTCTAGGTCCACAAGTTTGTGTTTCACTTAAGTGCATTGGGGTTTCTCAGCCACTGTTGCCATTTGGGGCTGGATAATTCTTTGTTGTGGGGAGGCGTGTGTGTTGTAGATGTTTAGTAGCGTCCCTGGCCTCTATCTACTAGATGCCAGTGAGACTACCCACCCCCGAGGACTACCTGGGTTGTGACAGTCAAGAACGCCTTCAGCTACTGCCAAATACAGCCTGTGGGATGCAAAACCACCTGTTTTTTATTTCCAGATTTCTGTTCTTTTTAGCACGAAAGTGACATGTGCTTACTATTAAAAAAAATTAAAACTAATAGGAGTATATACACAGTAAAAGTGGAAGATCCCACTACAGCTCTGTAGTTCTAACGGAAGACATAAATTTTTGCATTTCTGTTGATTTTACACTTCAAGGAAGGGAACCTAAGTCTGTTAAGGCAGCCCATTAACATTCATTAAACTAGTAAGAACCTTAAAGCAAAGGGGACAAACTGGTGGCTGCAAGTCAGATTTCGCCCTCAGATGTGTGAGGTTATTTTTGTTTTTTGTTTTTTGTTTTGTTTTGTTTTTTTTTAACATTTTTTATTGATTTATAATCATTTTACAATGTGTCAAATTCCAGTGTAGAGCACAATTTTTCAGTTATACATGAACATATATATATTCATTGTCACATTTTTTTATCTGTGAGCTACCATAAGATCTTGTGTATATTTCTCTGTGCTATACAGTATAATCTTGTTTATCTATTCTACAATTTTGAAATCCCGTCTATCCCTTCCCACCCTCCGCCCCCTTGGCAACCACCAAGTTTGTATTTTATGTCTATGAGTCTATTTCTTTTTTTTTTTTTAACATTTTTTATTGATTTATAATCATTTTACAATGTTGTGTCAAATTCCAGTGTTCAGCACAATTTTTCAGTTATTCATGGACATATACATACTCATTGTCACATTTTTTTCTCTGTGAGTTATCATAACATTTTGTGTATATTTCCCTGTGCTGTACAGTGTAGTCTATTCTACAATTTTGAAATCCCAGTCTATCCCTTCCCACCCTCCACCCCCCTGGTAACCACAAGTCTGTATTCTCTGTCTGTGAGTCTATTTCTGTCCTTTATTTACGCTTTGTTTTTGTTTGTTTGTTTGTTTTTGTTTTTGTTTTTTAGATTCCACATACGAGCGATCTCATATGGTATTTTTCTTTCTCTTTCTGGCTTACTTCACTTAGAATGACATTCTCCAGGAGCATCCATGTTGCTGCAAATGGCATTATGTTGTCGGTTTTTATGGCTCAGTAGTATTCCATTGTATAAATATACCACATCTTCTTTATCCAGTCACCTGTTGATGGACATTTAGGCTGTTTCCATGTTTTGGCTATTGTAAATGGTGCTGCTATAAACATTGGGGTGCAGGTGTCATTTTGAAGTAGGGTTCCTTCTAGATATATGCCCAGGAGTGGGATTCCTGGGTCATATGGTAAGTCTATTCCTAGTCTTTTGAGGAATCTCCATACTGTTTTCCACAGTGGCTGCACCAAACTACATGCCCACCAGCAGTGTAGGAGGGTTTCCTTTTCTCCACAGCCTCTCCAGCATTTGTCATTTGTGGATTTTTGAATGATGGCCATTCTGACTGGTGTGAGGTGATACCTCATTGTAGTTTTGATTTGCATTTCTCTGATAATTAGTGATATTGAGCATTTTTTCATGTGCCTATTGATCATTTGTATGTCTTCCTTGGAGAATTGCTTGTTTAGGTCTTTTGCCCATTTTTGGATTGGGTTGTTTGGTTGTTTCTTATTAAGTCGTATGAGCTGTTTTTATATTCTGGAGATCAAGCCTTTGTCAGTTTCATTTGCAAAGATTTTCTCCCATTCCGCAGGTTGTCTTTTTGTTTTACTTATGGTTTCCTTTGCTGTGCAGAAGCTTGTAAGTTTCATTAGGTCCCATTTGTTTATTCTTGCTTTTATTTCTATTGCTTGAATAGACTGTTCTCGGAGAACATTTTTGAGATGTATGTCAGATAATGTTTTGCCTATGTTTTCTTCTAGGAGGTTTATTGTATCTTGTCTTATGTTTAAGTCTTTGGTCCATTTTGAGTTTATTTTTGTGTGTGGTGTAAGGGAGTGTTGTAGCTTCATTGATTTACATGCTGCTGTCCAGTTTTCCCAACACCATTTGCTGAAGAGACTGTCTTTATTCCATTGTATATTCTTGCCTCCTTTGTCGAAGATTAGTTGACCAAAAGTTTGTGGGTTCATTTCTGGACTCTCTATTCTGTTCCATTGGTCTATATGTCTGTTTTTGTACCAATACCATGCTGTCTTGATGACTGTGGCTCTATACTATTGCCTGAAGTCTGGGAGAGTTACTCCTCCAACCTCTTTCTTTCTGTTCAGTAATGCTTTGGCAATTCTAGGTCTTTAATGGTTCCATATAAATTTTATTATGATTTGTTCTAGTTCTGTGAAATATGTCCTGGGTAATTGGATAGGGATTGCATGAAATCTGTAGATTGCCTTGGGCAGTGTGACCATTTTAACAATATTGATTCTTCCAATCCAAGAGCATGGGATATCTTTCCATTTTTTAAAGTCTTCTTTAATTTCCTTCATCAATGGTTTATAGTTTTCTGTGAATAATTCTTTCACCTCCTTGGTTAGATTTATTCCTAGGCATTTTATTACTTTGGGTGCTATTTTAAAGGCAGCCCATTAACATTCATTAAAATAGTAAGGACCTTAAAACAAAGGGGACAAACTGGTGGCTGCAGGTCAGATTTGGCCCTCAGATGTGTGAGATTATTTTTGTTTGATTGGCATATGTTCCAAATTTTTTTTTTTTACTTAATACAGTTAAAACTAGGAGATGACAACTAAACACCCAAATTTTCTGTAGAAAAACGCTGAAAGCTGGCAACCCCACAGCTCCATTTCCCCATGGCAGTCCTCAGCTGGCTGGGATGAGCTACTCTCCAGCAGGCAGGGTCCACCTTATCACCCCTGCTTTCACTTACCCTTGGCCCACCTCACTCACATATGTCACCTGCCTGCCTTCTGTCTGTGTTTGGGTTTGTAACCTCTCCCTTATACTGTTGGTTCTGGGTTGATGCTAGTTATTCAAGGTCAGAGGAGGAGGGAGAGGTCTCTAGTTAGAGTGGCCTGAAGGAAGCCTCCAGGCCGGGAACCAAAAAGTGTACAACTACACCCACACAAACCTCCCTATTCCAGCCCTGCCCCTGGCATAAATGGCACAGAGGGTTACTTGGAAACCAGAGGGAAACTCTTCCACATTCATGCTGTTACAGAGGCCACACCTGGGCATTGTTCTGGGATTGGGAAGCACCTCACAGATTAATGGGATTCAGGAAAGAAAATGAATATTAGCAAAATAAAGAAACACTGACATATTTCTGAGAGTGCATCTATTATGGTTCTTTTCCCTAGCTTGGAAGAGCTGGTCTTGGGTCATATTAGGGAACTAGACATGGATTTAGGATACAGATAGGATAGACACACTTTAAGAGGGTCTTTGATCCTTTAATGTACATGTATGAGCATCACAGGCTTTTACCTACATGTACACAGAAGGCGGCTGTAGAACCACTTGCACACGCACACTCCACTTCCCACACAGACAGTGCGTAATTTAATCAGCAGTTACTAATTTTTCATCTTTACTGGACAATTATGAGACATATTCTTGGATTAGCCAAAGGACGGGGATTAGTGCTGGGAATGAAACACCATGAAACATCTTAGCTAATATCCCAGCAAGCTTTCCTAAACACACACAAGGCAAGTCAGACTATACAACATCCAGCCCAAAACTCACCTCCAGATGCTTAAACCCAAGGGCCGGATATTCAGGCCCTTTTGGATATACTAAGCAAGCGACTTGGCATTCATATCTGAGGCATTCATTCCACAACATCTTTTGAGTTCCGACTGTGTGTCAGACCCTTATGCTTAGTGGTACTTGTCCTCCACAGGAAAAAAAAAAAGTGATAAATGTTATGAAGGGAAGAGAATGAGAATAGAGGATAATGGGGCATTTAGGTCCTATTTAGATAAGATGATTAGAGAAGGCCTCTCCATAGGTGCTGTGTTTAAGTTGGAGCACACATGATGGCAGGGTGGCTGGGGCAGGGTGAGGGAAGAATATTCCTGTAGCAGGAGCACCCTGTGCAAAGGCCCTGAGGTGTCAGTGCAGTCACAGCTGAGAGAACCAACCTGCATGACAGTGGCTTTGTTTATTGAGCTCTTGCTTCCTGAACTATGTACCTTTCAAAATTAGCACAAGGAATCCTCAACAGTGGCCCTCCTTAAGAGATAAGTACTATTACGTCTCCATTTTATAGATCAAGAGACAGGTTAATCTGCTTGCCCTCCCAAGTCAATCAACGGTCAGCAGCAAGGCCAGAATTTGAACTAAGTATATTTGAATCCAGAATCTTAGACCTTTACATTCAGTTCTTTTCTTTATCATTAGAGACTGACCCAACTCATTTTTCATATATTTGTATATTCTGGGCCTCTGTGACATGCAGAGAGTTCTGCAGTGATTTAAGTAATATTTTACCTGTGTTTGGACAGTCTAGATGTGAAAGGGGTTGTCAGTATTTACCTTTGATTGGAAATTCACAAGCATTAGGAGCCTAATAATGTCCATGTGTCTTTGAGATCTTGTTTCATTTTACCAAAGACATTTTTGAAAACATGCAAGTAAAGGAAATGATTCTGGAAATGTTTTTCTTTGCTTTTATCAGTATTGTTCCAACTTGATTCTAAGTATTGTTCCGAGTATTGTTCCAGCTTGCATATTTAAGTTCTGCTAATGAGGGTTTGCTCAAGAAGCCATCGGTTAAACACACACACACACATACACACTCACGTAGACATTAACAAACCACTGAGTCATAAGGAAGAGTTTCCCTTTTCTTCCATCTCAAATATTCATATTTGTTTTAATCATTATAGTTACATAAAAAATAAAAAAGCAAAACCAGGAAGCTAGACCATAAACCACTTCAGAATGCATTTAATATGAAAAATATACATTGTAAAATTTCTAGGGTTAAATCTATCATAGGCCCAAGGGTAGCGGGACCATTCCTAGATCTAAGTCTGTTGCTTCTCAGGCACTAGAGACACACAGGTTATTAAGCACAGAGCTCTTACCCCACACACTCACACCAGGAGGCTGACAGCTCTCTGGGCTTCATCCCATTGTTCCATGGGGTCAATACCAAAGGGGCTGGGAACAGCAGGTTTGGTCTTGACCAGGCCTTCATGGAGTAGTTTCTTATAAAGAGAGATGTGAGAGAGAGCCTCAGAGAAGGCAGTATACAAATCTTCTGAGTTACAGACTCATCTACTGATTTCCTGAAATTGAGTTTTCTTGAATTACAAAGTAGTTTGCAAGATACCATAGGCAGATTCATTGAAAAGGACTAAAAGAAAATACAGGGAGGGTTTTAACCTAACAACCCACGAACTAATGAGTTGATTGGATTGGATTATAGGCATCTCGCACAGTGATCCACAGTGCAGACATCACATTCCAAATGCTGGAAGACTGGAGGAATGTGGACCTCAACAGCATCACCAAGCAAACCCTTTACACCATGGAGGACTCTCGTGATGAGCACCGGAAACTCATTATCCAGTGTAAGATGCTCTACCAGGCAGCGTGTCTTTCTATTTGTTTTAAAAAGAAAGGAGTATCCTGGTGAATAATTAAGTGGCATTCCCACCCTGTCCTTCTCCCTGGGACCCCATGCCTCTGTTGTTCATGTTAAATGTGTCGGCCCAGATGGAGGGACTAGTTCATTTACGAGGACATGAGTCAGCATTGCTGGGGAAAATGGGTTCTGGGGTATTTGGCAGCACACAGTGTCAGGCAAAAGGCCCCACTCGTGACTCTCGATGCCAAGCACAGTTCCCTAGGTGGCATCAACAAGTAAGGACAGAAGCTTGCTGCCTCTCTCAGTGTATGACAGCCTGGAGGCAAGTGGACATGCTGCATGCTTTTCAGTGGAGGGTCATGGGAGTCAGCCCACCTGTTGGCAGGTGAATCTCTCAATCACAGTAGATGATTGAGTAGGGGGATGTTGATTTACTTCTGCAAACACATGTTCATGCCCCTGTGAACAGAGACTGGAAATACTGCTCCAAGTATCATCCTGATGTGTTTGGGTTGCTGTTCTTAGCCGCAGAGGTCATAAGAGGGCCAGAAAACACCACCATCCACAGCACAGCTCTGCTCTTCCTCAACAGCCCATCACAGCCTCTGCCTGGGGAATCCCCTAGACCAGAGTCTCTTGGCTACTTTCTTACTTTGTTCAGCCTTCTTTTCTTATGTCTCTGGGGGAAAGGGAGTGCAGGGACGGAGGGTGAGTCTGCACTCCGACCATCAGCTCTGGGAAGGGTCGGTCCTGAGATTGTCTAGAGGTGGGAGCTCTGGCGGCTGCTGCGCTCTCACCTTCTGAATGGGTGAGGCCCACAACCCTAATAGTGGCATTCAGGAAGCTGCAGAGTTGCTGTCTCCCCGAGAAAAGGGGCCTACTCCTCTCAGAGCCCTCAGTCCCTTATGTCACCTTTATAAGCAAATTAAGTTCCCTAAGATGTTCCTATTAGAGACCTCTTATTAAAAGCAAATGGAGCAACTGAAACGTTGGACCATGTGGACCTTCCCTGAGGCTTCTTTCCTGATGACCCCAGAGCTACATCTCTACATCAACCCTGTGGGGAAGATTCACTTATCACCCTCATATTTCAGATGAGAAAAGCCTCAGAGAGCTGGTTAACCTTTCCCAAGGTAGGAGAGCTGGACCTGGAACCTAGGTCTAGTTTCGGTGTCACTGCCCTGCACTAGTGCATGACCAGAGGAGACAAAAATAGTGAGATGTGAACAAGCTTTAGAGATTCTAGGATTTTTCCAAGTTCTTACAATCATGCTCTCTGTTCTGTTTTTCCTTCAAGAAGGCAATGGAAAGCATGGCTATACGCACCCTAACAGTGCTAGCTATACCCCTGATGGCAGTGTCCCCCAGGCCTCACATAGGGTGAGGCAGTGTTTGTGCAGGACTAAACAGATGGGTGGAAACCCAGAGTGATCCAACTTCCTAACCACTCCTATCAGCATTAGATTTACCTCTCTTCTCCCGTCAGCACCTTTCATGGTGGAAGACAATGTGACCTAGACTCATAGGGAAAAATACAGTCACCATTGCTTGTTTTGGGGACCAGGCTTTGAGCCTTTGCTGGAGCAGCACAGAGATCACCAGCTGCCTCTCCAAAAAAGAACCTTTGGGGGCTTTCTCTTCATGCTCTCTTGGACTGGGAGCAGTGTATTGCCCTTTAAGTCTGTGATTTTATTCTTCTAGAGGGAGGGAGTGATGAGGTTCAGTTCAACCCAGCTGGTACTTACTGAGTGCCTGTCCTGGGTCTAGCACTGTGTTAGACACTGAGCATGGAGCAGTGAATAAGACGGACACTGCTTACAGCTAATGGCAAATCAGAAACTGAACACATAATTTACAAATGGTTGCATTTTACCAAAGAGGACATGCTGTGTGATGCAGTGCTGGGATGAGGGTTGAGGAAGGGCATCAAGCCTTAAAGCAGATGGCCTGGCACACAGGTGTCATCCCTGCTCCTCCCTGACAGCTGGGATGTGAGCCCCTAAACACAGTAGGCTGGGCTGAAGTTCAGTTTGAATAGGACCAGGGGAAAACTATATGCTATGCTGCACTCTCCTTACCTTACAACCAATTGACAAATCTGCAAATTCTTGCTTTGGAGGTATGGGGAGCGGTTACCATCACATCTGTGATATAAATGCTGACTAGGGTTGCTTGATTTACCTTAAGTTAAAAAATGCACTTTGGGACTTGAGCATGCTGATTAGAATGAGCATTAAGTGGTACTGTGGTTGGGATGCCCGACAGACCTTGATTGAAACCCTGGCTCTGGTGCTCTGTGACCTTGGCTTCCAAATCTGTAAAATGGGTAAAATGCAAAGGGATTAAATCAGATAAGGTGTGCCATGTGCCTGGTACATAGTGTAGGACTAGTGTAGAGAAGAGGTTAGGAGGCAAGCACTTGAGTCAGGTTTGAAACATGCCTCTGCCATTCACCAGCTGTGAAATCTTTGGAAAGTCACTCATCTCTGAGTGCCTCAATTTTCTCAATTGTCAAATGGGAGGTCATTATAGTACCTACGTCTGTAGGCTGCTCATCCATTCATTCAACAAACATTTGAGCAATTACTATGTACCAGAACTATTCTAGGTCCTGGACTCATGACATGCACATCCTAGGGGTTGTCTAAGGTTAAACAAGTATGTACATGTAAAACATTTTAGAAGAGTGCCTGGCAGGTGGCAAGCACTCAGTAAATGTTAGCAGTTAGCACTTTCATTGCCACCAGGATCATTAGCATCATTGATTGAAGCACAATAGCTCAGATACACATACAATGTTGTAAAGAATGAAGGAACACCAAAGATAAAGTCAGTGACTTGGGTTCTAGTTCCTACTCTGTCACTAACTCACCCTTGGACTTTGAGTGGGTTGTTTAACCTCTAAGACATAGCTTCTTCATCTATAAAATGTGACAGATCAATTAAATGGGCCTCTAAAGCCCTTTCTCACTCTAAAATGTATGACTTCAGGTCCTGGAAGCTGACCTCTTGCAGGAGTTATCAGTCAAGTAAAATATGTTCAGGTAAATGAAAACTACTGGAATGTATAAATCTTGAATTGTGGTTTGATTTTATTGAGCTCCACGTACAAAAGCACAAAAAAATATAATAAAAAGAGATACTTTGAATTAGCGATCACCACGGTGATGTTTCTGTTTTCTACAGTGCTTCGCTGATTTCAAGTCCTTCCAGATTCAGTTATTTGACTTGCACCTGAAGACAGGGTGTAAAGTGTTAAGATTACCCTCCTTTTACTAATGCGGAAACTGAGGACAAGAGATTGTTTCCTTTACTCCACCAGTATTTACTAAGCATCTACTACATGTCAAGCACTGAGATGCTGGTTAGGCTCCTTACCCTACCACAGGGCAGAGAGTGAGAGAGCAGCAGTGCCTGTATCCACTCCCACAAGCGAGCTCCACCACAGGTAATGTACCAACTAACAAAGGTATCAGACAAAATAGTTAACAGGGAGCAGACATACCCCCCCACACACACATACCCCCCTAACTTCAAGACAGTGCTATTAGTGATTCAGCGAAAGTAGAATACAGTCATAAAGTGCTGTGGAAGTACAGAGGACGAGTGATCGGTTCTGCTGACGAGTGGCATGGGAGGGCAAACAGGATTTTGTGGAAGGATCATTTCAGCTGGATCATGACAGATTAGACAGTCCAAACAGAGGGACCTGCCTGAGAAAAGAAGGGTTTGTTGGGGCAATGGCAAGTGACATGGGATGGCCAGGGTTTAAAGGTAAGTTGTGGTGTGTTTTCTAAATCCTTGAATGCCCTGCTAAGACTTTAGAGATTTATTTTATTCAGTTGTATCCCTGTGTTCTTTTAAGATGTATCTCTGTTTAAACACAACTGCACAGTGTGTGGGTTCTCCTTTGTCTGACAGTATATCAGGAGTTTGACCACCTCCTGGAGGAGCAGTCTCCCATAGAGTCCTACATCGAGTGGCTGGACACCATGGTGGACCGGTGTGTTGTGAAGGTTGGTAAGCTGGAGCAGAAGGTGCAGCCCGGGTACAGCAGCCCAGCACTTGCCTCGATGACACTTGGGTAATACAGAGTCCCACAGTGAGCAGTCTGAGAGTCCCTCGGCAGCCTTGGAGCGCTAGGGTTTCCAGGAGAGGCCTGGGCCCCCCTCAGGGTTGGGGTGGGGTCACAGGAGGCAAGGCAAAGTCTCCCTTCCCTGGGCCAGTCAGGTCAGAATCACTTTTATCTATTGTGCACGTTGGGTCTTGACATAAGATTTCATTTTTTAAAGTGGATTTTTGCTGCTAAAAACAAGTCAGAAACCATTGCTCTATAACATTGAACTTTGAGACCCATAAGCCTTCATGTTGTTTTTATAAGAGACAGTAATAAACACAGGTCAAGTGAACCACTCTTAAAGCCGTTCACTCTCTTGTAGGTGGCTGCCAAGAAACAAGGGTCTCTGAAGAAGGTGGCCCAGCAGTTCCTCTTGATGTGGTCCTGTTTTGGCACGAGGGTGATCCGGGACATGACCTTGCACAGTGCCCCCAGCTTTGGTAAGGCCACCCCAGCCCTCCCCACATCCAAACACTTTCTCTGGCTCCATGTATCAAATCCACCTCTCAGGAGTCAGCCATGGTCTTGCTGTCTCTGAGGCCACAAGGATGTTACCTGGAAATGTTATCTGTTCTGGGGGATGTGACTTTGATAGGATTTTCAGGGAGAAAGATGGCATTGCGTGCCAAAGCAGAAGTATACCAAACTGAAAATGATAGGTCTGCACACAAGTCATATTATTTAAGTTTAAGGAGGAGTAAATAGCAGTGACTGTGCTCCCCTTTTTCTGGAAGCCCCCAGTGATGGCTGCTTCCACAGTACTACTTTGCCAAATTTCATAGTGTGGATTTGCCAAGACTGGGCACATGGAGAAGCCTCTGAGTTCAAACATTTGCGAATGGCTTGATTGACACGCCAGCAGTGGGTAGACTGTCTAAAGTTTTCTTTGAAAACATGTCCCAGTCTGATCCCTAGAAAAAGGACTTTTGCATTCATTTTCCCTTTTGTTTTACTGACCCTTTGGGTTTTCATCACCTCCAGGAGACATCCCTACCCCAAGTCCTTGTCTCCTGTTTTCCAGTGTAACGGGACGGAAATCTCTGCCCAGAGGTGCTTGTAATATTCTCTGTGGGCAAGAACCTACTCACTGACTTGGGGTGAATGCTGTTTTTCAGTGGAAAGAATGGTGTGTGCATTGAGTCCGGGTCATCATTAGCAAAGTGTGGTGGGACTTTAAGGCATTATCCAGACATTTAAAATCTCAAAACACTTTGGCTTCAATTTTCTAGGCATTTCAGCAAAAGGCTGTTGGTAAACTTTCTGGGTAATTGCTTCAGTTCTCTGTTTTACTTTGCAAGTAGAGATGTGGTTTTGTTTCTCATTATCTCCAATTAAGCCAATCAGCTCTCGGTTTTGCTCTGGGTTTAATTTGACACTTTTCCATCTAGCTTTTTATGGTCTTGTCACTATTTTCCAGTTGTGTTATACAACGAAGTGAGTATGTGGTGAAACAAAGAGGGCACTATTTTTTCTAAACAGCTCTGTCCATGAAAGACTGTGTTTACCCAATTGGAGAAGCGTTTTGTTGTGGATTTCTTTAATCTCAGCATTGGGAAGTCCTCTGAACCTGCCCGCACCATGGCTACAGATGGAAATTCTCTTTGAGCTGTATAGAAATGCTCTGGTGCCTGCTACCTGGGCAGTGCCATCAGGCATGGCATTTTGATGACTTCCAGTTCAGCATAGTTAGTGTTAGCACATGTTACCTCTGGCTCTGGGAAAATCATTCATGTATAACTGCTTTCAGTTAAGCAGATGGTTGAAAAATATTTGAGATTTTTTTCATTGCTTCAGAATCAAAGAATCAGTGATATCACACAAATAAACATATCCACATCGACAAAACAAGCATCTTTTCCTTGCTTTGTATCTTATTCTTCAGTTTGCAGATTCTTAAACTGTGTATGTTATCAAGTGCCCTTGCACTTGATATTTGAAATTCATTTGTATTTACTAAGTTAACAGTGTGATAAAAAGAAGTTTGGACAGTAGAACAATTAGGGTTCAGTGAATGGGTTGGATTTATTACTGAAAAAAATATTGTTCCTTAAAATGTATTTGTTTCTCTTTGAACCACACACTATTTTAGGATACACTGGAAACTCAGGAAAATGGCAAAAATGGTCACAAAGATTCTTTTAGAAAGGGAAAGAAAAAGATATTAACCCAATTTCACTTTTACGGAATTTTCCAACTCTGAACAGATGGAAATAATACCTGTCTCCAAGTCCATTTAGCAAACTATCTAAAGTGGTCCTGCTCATCCGACTCATTGTTGAGTTTTGCAGCTTGGGATGACAGGCAAGTTGAAAGAATTTGTGGCAGACAAAAGCCCAGCTCCCCCTTTCTGCCTGTATATGTCAAAGACACAGTTGGTGGTTGTGTTTGGGTCATGTGTTCCCTGTATAAAAACAGCTAATTAGGAAAAAGAGCCCTCTGTTCCCTGGCCCCTCCTCCCAACCACAGGGGCCAGCTCTATATATCTTATAACCCCCACACGATTCTTGTCGCTGTGAATGGTAGAGGGTCTGTGTGTCCGCGTAGCAGGCTGACTGTCACAGTGATCGTGTGGAATATCACAATGATCCAGCGGGGGGACTCTATCACCTCTTCCCAGAGCAGCCGGTTTCAAAGGTAGTTGACTCCTTTCTTCTCCTTAATTCCTTTTCACTCTTTTCTCCCTAATTCCTTTTCACTGAAAGAGCCTATGCTGTGAACTAAAGTAGCCAGACTTTCTTTCTGTGCTGCAAGCAGCACTTTCTAGCAAAATTAGTCAGCAAAGGTAGGCTAGCAGGCAATGAACTTTTCATCCTAATAGGGGTTGAGGAAATTAGAGGTTCTATTTAAAACAACAACACATTTTCTGTTGATTACTCTGATACCTGTATCCCAAGTCAGTGCAGGCGCCTTTACCCCTTCACTCGGGTGCTCACCAGATGCCCCTGTTTCACTGTGAGGAACATCCAGGAGGCAACAATAGTTCCAGAAAGTACTTCAGCACCAAACAGTCGGAAAAGCAGCCCTGGACTTGACGGCTAAGGGGGCAAGACTACATATCAGTTCCCAAGTTTTCACCTTGTTTTCTGGCCTAGCATCAAAGCTCACCCACTTGGGCAGGGCCGGGGAGGCTGTGTGGGAGCAGTTCTGTCAGGGAGCAGCTCCCAGACCAAGTGGCCATGGCAGGGCCTTCCAGACAGCTTCTCAATGTTCAGATGTCCTGGTCTGGCTGTCGCACCCAGAACCTGCTGAATTAGAGAATCTTGAGATTTGAAATGTCACTCAGGCCCCTGCCAAGCACGAGGAGGAGGCAGGAATAGCTTTCCCTGTATTCAGGAGAGGAGGCAGAGACCCAGAGAGGAGAGGGGGCTTTCTGAGGACACACAGAAAATTGAGCTGAGCTCCACCAGGGACGTATCCCATGCTAGAGCCACATTGCCACCACTTCGTCTAACTTTCTTCAGTTGAATACTACAAATAAAAGCAAAGCAATGTTTATTCAGGGCTTAGTATACACTGGGCCTAATATTAGGCACTTTCTCACTTAATTTTCACAGCAACTTATGAGATCCACTATTAACTGCCCTCAGTGTAATGGATGAGGAAGCCATGGTAGCACATGAAGCAAAGACAGGATGATGGTACTCTTTATAACAAGTATTTAGGAAGTATGTACTCCCATTTAATTCTCACATTAACTCTGCAAGGCGGATAATTACAGAGATGGAGAATTTTCTTGCCCAAGATCAATATGGCAAGTGGTAGAATTCTGTTTCAAAATCGGATCTGCCTGAGTACAAAACCCATGCTTTTTCAGTTACCATAATTAAGACAAATACCTTCTGCTCAGATGCATGGCACAAAAAGGCTAGAAAAATTTGCTTGATCTTCACTGATGGTTTTTCTAAAACCATATTGATGGATTAAAAAAAATTTAAGCTATAAGAGAAAAGAATAATAATTAGACTATCATGAGTAATTAGAGATGCCAGAAGACAATGGAATAATATCTCTTAAGTGTTGAGAACAAAGAACTATCAACCAGTATTCAAGAGTGAGGGCAAAGAAAAGTATTCAGTTACACAAAAACTAAGAAAATTATAGCACTTATAGAGCTTCGCTTTAAAAAATATTTCAGTAAGAGGAAAAATAAACACATAGCTAAAGTCTTGTGTGTAAGAAACAATGAGATTCTAGTTATTGTTGCTGTTTAACAAATTACCACAAAGTTTAGTGGCTTAAAACAATATTATACGTATGGATTCTGTGGGTCAGGAATTTGGACAGGGTGGCTTGTCTCTATCCTGTGATGTCTGGGGCCTTGGAAGGGAAGACTCAAAGGCTGGTAATGAATCAACACCTGGAGGCTGGAATCTTCTTGAGGCTTCTTCCCTCATGTGTCTGGTGCCGGGGCTGGGATGACTTGAAGACTAGAACTGCTGATCAGGGTGCCTTCAAGTGGCCTCTCCATGTGGTTCGCTTTCCTCACAGCACAGTGGCCTCTGAATAGTTGAACTTGTCACATGGTGGCTCAGGCCCCCCGTGTGAGTGTGCCGAGTGGGGAACCACATTGCCTTTTATGACCCAGTTTCACAAATGAACATGTCACTTCCCCCATACCCTGATGATCAGAGAAGTCACAAGCCTACCAAGATTGAAGGGGATGCATAGATCCCCAGTTTTCCAGGGAAGGAATGTCAAAGAAATTGGGGGCCTTGTTTTAAGACAAAAGAAAATTTAAAGTACGTAAGCACATTTAATTAACTTTTGGTTATAATTTAAAACCTAATTTTTGTGTGTTTCAAAAAGGTAAAAATTCTAGGAAACAATACAACGTGGGGTGGTGGGAAGAGAATTTTCAAGGAATAGTTAAAGGATGCTTAAATCTTTGTATTGGAATACCAAATAGTTGTTGAAAATTTATAGTTTGGGTTTAATAGACATATAGGATATATGTCAACAAATGAAGAGATCGTCACTAAAAGAATAGAATCATAATTTACCGAGGAAAAATGCAAAAACTTAAATGGCAAGAGCTGAGAAGGTAAAAGAAGTATAGAAAAAGGATGGTAAACTCAAAATATAAAATATGATATTGGAAATAAGATCAAAGAATAATCACAGTAAATGAAAAGATCTCTTCCCTCAAAAAAAATCAGGCATGAATTGCAACTTTTACTAAACTTCTAAGAAACATAAAATCCTTAGTTTGTGAAAATGAACATGAAAATCAGTATTTTAGAGAGTAAAAAAAGAAGGAAAGCTATACAGTTAATTTTATGAAATTAACATAACCTCAGTTTCAAAATCTTGGAAGAGCTGTAGAGAAAAAGAAAATTATGACCCAATCACACATAAATATAGATGACAAAATTCTAAATAAAATACTAGCAGATCAAATCCTGCAGTAAATTTTTTAAAACTGTGATTAATAAGGCCTATGCCAAGAATTAAAGTATGGTTCAATGTCATAAAATTACTAATTAACATATTGCATTAATGAATTAAAAGAGAAAAATCTTATGATCATCTCTTTAGATATAGAGGAAGAAACTTATTTGATAAAATTCAGCTTTCAAGTGTAATATTTTAAAACTCTTGGCAAACTATAGAAGGGAATTTACTTAATATGTTGAAGAGCATCCAAAAATCTGCAGAAAACATTATACTAAGTCATGAAACTTAGAAATTTTCCCATTCAAGTCACAAATAAGACATGAACGCCTTCTAACACTGTTTCTGATAGATATGTACTGGAGGTCCTGGCCAATGCAATAAGAAAAGGAAATGAAATATAAGGATTGGAAAGGAAAACACAAAATTGTCTTTATTGATATCATGATGGCTGCCAAAGAGAAGAGAATCTATAAACTAATGGAACAAATAAGAATTCAGCCAGGTTACTGAATTCGGTTTTTAAAAAATCATTGGCATTCTTAGCATTAACTAGAAAATATAATTAAATTTCTACCTGTCTGTCTATATCAGTCTATCTGTATCTATATTCATTCATAATAGCAACAGAAAGTTACCCATAAAATGATTATAACAAAAATTGTTTTTAAGACCTTCAAGAAGAAATTTTTTTTAATAGTGTTGAAATATACCCTCTTCATGTTTGGAAAAACTCAACATCAAGAAGATACACCCTTCAAATGTATAAATCAAGTGGTATTCCAGTCCAGTTCTTAACTTTTTTCCCTTTGATTTTGAAAACCTGATGTTAAAATTCATATAGAAAAGCAAACAGTCAAGAATAGTAAAAAAAAAAAAAAAAACAAAACAAAAAAAAAATCTTGAAGGTAAGGGAGAACAAGGTGTAGAGACTTGCTTACCTGATAGTTTTATTGAGGAGTCAGATGATATGGTCTTCTAACAGGGCTTGACAAAGAGTAATGAAACAACAGAGATGCCCAGTACAGACTGACATGAAACTTACCTTCGCTTCATCAGATTCTTGCTTTGTTGTCTCAAAAACGAGGATTGTAGAGATGATCTATGTGACAGAGATGGCATGAAAAAAATCAGTGGGTAAATGTTCTGGGACAAGCATTTTAGGATAAATAAAACTAGATTCCTTGCCTATAATTTCTGAAAAGAGACATCTAAATGGAAAAAAAAAAACTTAAACCTTTTAGAAGATACTGGTGATATTAATGACCTTGGAATAGGAAATTATTTCTTTAAAAAGGCACAAAAAAAGAACAGATCATAAGGGAAATATTGCCAGGGTTGACTGCATTTGGATTTTGAATTTCTATATAATAAGCATAAGATGAACAAAGTTAAAAGACAGAAGCCACAGAAAGGGGGAAGATATTTTGCAATGCATGTAACTAACAGAGGATTATAACCAGAATGTATGATAAATCCCTTCAAGTACTTTTTTAAAAGACTAGTATCCCAATAGAAAAATGGACAAAGAATGTGAATAGACAGTTCACAGAGGAGGGAATTCAGATGGACAATAATCATGAAAAAAGGTTGCACCTTTTTAGTAATTATGGTACTACAACTTACAAAGACGATAACATTTCACACCCTTCAAATGGCAAATATTATATTTCTTACAGAGGATGTGAAAGATTTTGCTTAGCAATTTGGCACTATCTTGTAAGACACAGGTGCTCTTGGACCTGGTGATTCCATGTCTGGGCCTAGACACAAGGCAACAGGTACAAAAAAAATTCATTAGAGCCAGTTTCCAATAGTGAAAAATGTAAATAACCTAAATTCCATCTACAGGAGAATGGACAAATAAATTGTGGTACACTCACACAGTTGCCATTAAATGAGAGCTACGTGTGTCAATGTGGATAGATCTAAAAAAAACCCAAAGTATCAAAAGCAGCTTATAGAATGCTTTGTAAAGTATGGTACCATTTCTGTCAAGTTTGAAAATAAAAAAACAATGCCTTCGTCTTCTTCGTCTTCTTCGTCTTCTTCGTCTTCTTCGTCTTCTTCGTCTTCTTCGTCTTCTTCGTCTTCTTCGTCTTCTTCGTCTTCTTCGTCTTCTTCGTCTTCTTCTGGTAGGGGGAGGTAATTAGGTTTATTTACTTATTCTTGGAGGAAGTACTGGGGATTGAACCTAGGACCTCACGCATGCTAAGCACGCGCTCTACCATTTGAGCTATACCCTCCACCCCCAACAGGGGCTTCATTTTTATCTTCAATTAAAAAATATGATTCAAATATGGTAAAATGTTAAGATATTATAAAGCTGGGTGTTCTGTACAATGGTATTCATTTAAAAATTCTTTTTTTCCCACATTTGAAATTTTTCATTGGAAAAAAGAAACGCTTTGATTCCCTAAGATGCCTATGATTAGCTATGTTACTATATAACAACAACTATCTCCTTTCATCTCTACGCTAATGTCTTTTCCCATAGCAGGCTCTGATGCTCACTAGCTCAGTGACTTTAGGCAAGTGGTTTAAACCCTCTGAGCCTTCATTTCCCCATATGTTAATTGAAATTATTAATAATACCTTCTTCATAGTGTTGCTGTTGGAAGAGTAACAGGGCTTAGCACAGTGCATATGGTAAGTATTCAGTGCTCACTCATTTGATTCACTCATCTAACAACTGTTGCACATCTACTGTGTGCCTGGCACTGTTCTAGACACCAGGTGCAGAGAAGGGGAAAAAAACAGATAAAAATCCCTGCAATTATGGAGTTTACCATCTAGTGTAGGGAAGCACATGATAAAGAGAAATAAGTTCACTACATAATATAGCAGATGGTGTTAAGTGCTAAGGGGAGAAATAAAGCAGGAATGTTAGCTATGATTGCCTATCTCCTGTCTGTCTATCTGTGGTGTTTCTCTCCCTCTCATCAGTCTCTCTGTATCTCCTTTTTTGCCTTTTCCCCCTTCTATTTGCACTGCTTCCATGGCCATGACACCTGGCACTGAACTCTTTATTGTCTAATAATCTTAAAGATTGATTTCTGCTTACTAAGGACACTGTAGCTTTTATGGAGTCAGTGACTGAGCTTTAAGTTTCCTTTGTACTCAGAGCACTTAGCACAATAGTAAGCAAGCAGCAGTAGTTCTACAAACTCTCCTTGTTTGAAAGCTGATTGAAAATTATCAGACCAATTGGGTAACAGACCAGTGCTATTAGGAAGAGAGCTTGAAGCCCCAAATCAACACTTTCCCTGAAGTATTGGCCTCCAAGCTCGGCTCTGATGTTTTCTAACAGTGTGGTCTTAGGCAGGTTTCTTAACCTCATTAGATCTTTGTTTCCTTATCTGTTAGGCAGGGGTGTTGTATAGATGATTTCCAAGGTGCCTATCCATACTAAAACTTCTAAGCCCATTTTTTTATTATCTAGGTTTTTCTGTTCTAATTCATTGTTTCACAATGTCTTTTTGATCTATCTCCTTCTGTCCTATCTCTTTCTATCCTTATTGACTTAGAGCCACATCTCAGGAAATATTTCTTCGTTTTGGAGATCCTTTCCTTTTATGTATTTGATGCTATCTTTTGACTTCTTTGGTTCTATGAACAAAGCAGTCACATCATAGGCTCTTAGAACATTAGTAGCAAAAGGGATCTTAGTTACTATTTTTTAAGCATCTAGTGTGTAATTTTCCTCATTATGGTACTTCTGTAATGTAGATTTTACTGTTCCCCTTTTAGAGACCTATATTGTGTGGTGGAAGAACAACTTTAGAATCAGACCGTCTTGGGTTCAAGTCCCATGTCTGCCACTTAATAGCTGTGTGACACTGGGCAGTTACTTTACCTCTCTGAACCTCAGTTTCCTCCTCTGCAAAAGGAGATTATCATCTCCAATGGTTGTGATGAGGATTAAATGCAGTAATAAATCTATAGTGGTTAACACAGCGGCTGCCACAGAGCAAGATTTCAATAAATGGCTGGGGTTTTTTTTTTTTTTTTTTTTTTTAACATTTATAAGGAGTAACTGATCCAAGGTCTGAGTTACTAAGTGGCAGAGCTGGAGCTCAAACTGGGTGGTTTGATCCAGCCCCATGCAATTACCTACAATGTTGTACCTCCTCAGTGGTTCACAGACTCATTTGGGGGAAGTGGATGGAAAGTTTAGTTTTGGAAGCCTGCATCTCTGGCATTGGGGGCTGTGGCTCACAAACCCGAACCTTGCTGAAATTCCGAATGGGGTCGAAAAATAGACATGCACTCTGGGGATGGAGGAAGAATGTGAAGAAAGTGTAAAACCATGGACGTGGGCCTGGAGCTCTGTGGGGGCATGAGGATTGGAGGTTGTGGCAGTCTCTGAAGAGAGGGGGTATTGGAGTGGATGTGCATGACCTGCTGGGCATCCAGCGGCCTCGGAGTTGAGCCAGGGATTTTCTTCTGTAGCCTTTCTGGACCAAAAGAATCAATCTATCTGAAATGAAGAGTATATGTGTATGCACACAGGAGCCAGGCACAATTAAACAGGAGAAGATAAACTCCACCAAAGAGGAGTCATACAAAAACCCCCAACTGGCCCTCATTGCCTTATTTTTGAAACTTGAAAAGGTATAGCACCCAAGTTAAATGGCCCTTCTGGGGATCAAGTCCTTTATTTTCCATCTGTACTATGAGGAGACTGGACTAGATAATCTGGAGGGGAAATGGGAACAGATTTTTGGAGCCAGACCAAACTGAGGCAAATTTCTGCTTAATTCTGAAGGAGAGACTCACCTCCCCATCTGTAAGAGAGATAATACCACCTGTCTTACAGTTTGTTGTAAGGATGAGACCTGTGTTGAGTGCTTAGCACATAGTAAGCATTCAGTAAGTGGTAAGTGTGACAACAATGATGATGATGACAATGACAATAATAGAGGTGCTGATGACAATGATAGGCTCACAGGATAAATAATGCTGAAGAGTCTCACTCTAAAAAAGCACACTCAAGGGAAATAGGAAGAGGAAGTCGGCTTGTAAATAGTGGGTGAGATGTTTTAGACACTTCGTGGGACAGCAGGATATGCATATGGAAATGTCCCTTTGAGAGGTGGAAACATGGAACTAGAGACAAAAGCTTGGCCCCTGTCTCTGACTCTGGCATCCATGACGTCTTAAATACACAAACATGAGAGCTGCTTCCATATGTGGGTCATTGCACTGCCCATAGTGGCAACATGACATGCAAGTAAAGATGGTTTTGAAGTAATGTATTATCTATTAATTGTGTCATCTTGCACAAGTACTTGACTTGCAAAACAGGAATAAAAGCATCTACCTTACAAGGTAGTTGTAGAGATTAAATGAGAGAATTTAAGACTCTGAGCACAGAGACTGGCACACTGGAAGAATCTTTTAAAATGTTTGTTCACATCCCTATTTGTGAAATAATCTACTTATCTAAATTTAAAATAAAGAATACTACTTGAGGATACCAAATCTTTTCAATGTAATATCTTTTATAAGAACCACATGCTAAACTGACATCTCAGAAACATTTAAGGAAATAATTCAGTTGTTGCTAATATAAAATGTCATTTATGCTCCTGGAATTATGTCGTGTACATTGGTAGACACCAGTGAGCTAGAAGGCCAAGTTCCTGCCACAGATACCTTAAAGTCCTGCCGGGGGAATAAGATGAGCTTGTGGAAGAGAGAAAAATGCAAGACACTGTCAACAAATGCTGAACAAGGTGAGGGGTGCTTGGACGGGGATGAGGCCAGTGCAAGTGTAAGAGTTCAGATGCACTTTGACAGATGGCTCAGTGGGTGCCGTTTTTGGTGGTGTCACATTAATAAATTGAGCAAGAAAAAGATTCAGTTGCCATAGTGTGAATGACACTTACCTTATGCCAAACACCAGGCTAGGTGAGGAGACAGCAAAGGAGAGCAACCTTCGACCTCAAGGAGATCATAACTGAGTGGGGAATGCCAGTCTCAACAGATCGTTGGAGTGCCTTGTAGCATGTTGTCGGCCAGGCAGAGGGGCAGACCTGAGCTGTCATGACTTACCTTTCTGTTTGAATCTCCTCTCACCAGGGTCTTTTCACCTAATCCACTTGATGTTTGATGACTACGTTCTCTACCTGTTAGAATCCCTGCACTGTCAGGAGCGGGCCAGTGAGCTCATGCGAGCCATGAAGGGAGAAGGAAGCACTGGTAAGCTGGCATTTCACGGAATTGCCCTCCGTGTCAATTTAATTTGTATCCTTACTTCTGTGCTCTGTGTTTCTTTAGCTTTGAATCCCAAAGAATTTAGTTATGGTTGAACAGGGGAAATTGTTGGAAACTAACAGTCTTTTTCTTCTTTAGAGTGGGCATGTGTGTACATGGGAATTGTCTTGCATGCCACGATGGAGATGGGGAACTATCGAAGTTTAAGTGGAGGAATCCACATGACACAGATTAGAAAGAACATTTCATTTTTAAAGTCCCTTAAAGACAACTTGCCTTGACCTTTGGCTCTAAGAACCCACCTTTTCTCTACCCATAGCAGAAGTCCGAGAAGAGATTATCTTGACGGAGGCTGCCCCACCAACCCCTTCACCAGTGCCATCGTTTTCTCCTGCAAAATCTGCTGCATCTATGGAAGTGCCACCTCCCTCCTCTCCTGCCAGCAACCCATCCCCTGAGTACACTGGCCTCAGCACTACAGGTAATGAACAGTCTCTCAAAGGCATCGAATGGGAAGTTGATGTTTAAAGCAAGAGTCTTCTGGAAAAGTGTTGTCCTTACAGCCCCCCTCCAGACAATGCCAAAACCCGAGTATCCTCCTGGATTTATGGACTACTTGCAGTTATTCAGTCATTCGTTTGTACACATTCCTTATGCTTCTGTTTCAAGTTGGCAGATTAAGTACATAAAATCTCCACCCTCCCCCCAAAAAACCCAAGTCACTGAAATGATTAAAATGATACAAAACATAGAACACAGCCTTTCTTGAAAACAAGAAAGGAGCTCTCTATGAACCAGAAACTGAGAGGCATCTCCGGAAAGTGAGGCAGACAGGAAGCCCTAAGCTAAGATTTGGCAGCCCTGATCAAGGCAGGGGCAAGGGCCTCTGGGCAGAGCACAGCGTGTGCAAGTGCACAGGAGCGGGAAGCGTGGGGCTTTTTTTGGGAACGGTAAACTCTAGCTAAAATGTAGGTGGTGCTGAAGGAGTGTTATAAGCCTGGAAAGGTTGAGTTGGAGTCACATCCTGGAGGATCTTGCATGCCAAGACAAGGTTGGAAAATGGAAGAGATGTTACAAGGATAATAATAGCTAGTTGCTAATGTCTGAATGTTGCTTTACCACATACAAAGGACCTTCTCCTAATTGTCTCCCTTGATATTCAGTGACACTACATAGTAACTATTGTTCCATTTTACCAGGAGGAGAAGTAAAGGGTGAGAAGGATTAATTCCTTGTCTCAGTAACCGTAGTCAGTAGTTGTCATAACAGATTCATTCACTCGGTTATTCAGCAAATGTCCTTGTTCACAAGACTTGTGGAAATGGAATATACAGTAAGTGTTAGCTAATATATAAGAGTGTTTGTGTGTGTGTGTGTGTGTGTGTGCGCGCACGCGCGTGCATGCCTCCAAGTTTTCTCATATGGTTGCTGTGGGGATTAAATGAAGTAAGAAAAGCCAAAGTACTTTGATAACAGTGTAGTGCTATCCAGACAGAAAGGGTGACTGTTATGAATGCCTCTAAAATGAGAGCTGCAGCCAAGAGTGCTACAGGAGTTCAGAGGGTGAAGCAGACCCTTTCCACCTGAACTCGGGCAGGCAGGTGGGAAGTCTTCAGGAGAAGGGTGAGACTCAAAGGCAGCCTTAAAAGATGAGAAGGACCCAGCTAACAGGAGAGAGGTGAACACACACTAACCAAAGGCAGAGACAACCTTCTGCTAAATGGGCCCCAGGTGATGGTGAGGCAGGTGAACAGACCAGCATCTGTGGAGCAGAGAACTTGATAAGTCTGTGATGATTCATTAGCCTTCCATCCAAACCTGCTCTTCCTTTCTCCCAATTACCCCAAACCAAATCTAGGGGTCAGCTTTCCTCTCCCTCAACTCCTGTATTAGTTAGGGTAGGCTAAGCTACCATAGCAGATAGATCCAAACATAGATGGAGTTAACACAATAGAAATCTATTTCATGCTTGCAGACAGCACTGGCAGGGTGTTTAAGTCAGAGAAGAGAACTTGAATGTAACCATTTGAAAACACATGTTCCTCCAATAATAGGCTCCACCAAACCCCAGGGCAGTGGTTCTTGGAGTATGGTCCACGGACCAGCAGTATCAGCATCACCTGGGAACTTGTTAGAAATGCTTATTATCAGATCTCATTGAAGACCTACTGAACCAGAAACTCTAGCTCAATTTCTTGAGCAAATGGCTGGGCCCAACCTAGACAGCCTCCAGGTGATTCTGATGCTCACTATCTTGAGGGCCGCTGTCTTAGGGCTCTGTCAAGCCTGCAACCAGCTGACAGAAATGGAAATTGGGCCTGGAGGAGGAAAACCGACTCTTACAAGCCCTAGCCTGATGGTGGCACATGTCACTTCTACTTATATCCCAGCAGCGAGGACTTGGCCACGTGGCCTCATGTAACTGCAGAGAGACAGGGAAATGTAGGATGGGGGTGGTTCCCGGGTAGGAAAGAGGGAACAGATTTCAGAGAGACAGCTGGCATTCCCACCACACCTCCCAGATCCAGTTGCTCTAACACATGTCTTGACTGACCCATTCCTTCCCAGCCCACTACTGCCCTCCAGTTGAGGCCTTCCCCACCTCTCATGGACATCCACAATGACTCCAGGTTTGAGTCTTCCTCCAGACCCTCACAGCATGGGCTTAGTTATATCCTAGTTCTACTTTGAAGAGACTGGAAACTAAAGTATTATTTTTTAATACCAAATAAATAGAATGAGATTGTGATACTTAGCTGCTGTGTTTTATCCATTCATGTGTTTTATCCACTCACACATCCATCCATTTATCTATTCATTTATCCAATAAATATTTCTCAAGTGGCTTCTATGTGCTGAACACTTCAGAAGCTGGTGATATGAACAAGTGAACTGTGGTTCCTGCCCCTGGGAGTTTACTGTTTGGAGGTTAGGGCTCTGATGAGAAGATGGCAGTTACAGTATAATGTAATGAGTGCTAAGTTGGGAGAAAGGTCAGAGTGTTAGGGGAGCACAAGGGGGACCTCCAGCGTATATCTGGAGGGTCTGGTGGAGCTGAATAACGAGAGAAAAGGTACTCCAAGCGGAGGAAGTAAGTAGTACAAAGGCCTGGAGGTGAGAGAGAGCATGTCATTTTCAGGGAATTTAAAGTATATATCCCAGGAGTCTTTTGATTAATTCTTTCCCTAAAGTTTCCAGAACCAGGGCTGCTCAGAGAGGGAATGAACAGGTGCTTAAGAGCCTATAAGGTGCCTGCCCTCTTTTGCATGTTGCCAGAGGTGGAAACCTGCTAGCAAACCCAGTGGCCCTTTGTCAGGGACTGCTCAGGAGCCTGGGATATTCAGAGCAGTAATGAAAAGCAGTGTTCTCAGGGACTGGCTTTAGATCGAACTGTGACTTCACTTTGAGTCCACAGCTAGAGAGAGTCCTCCTCTTCTGTGGAAATTTATATGTGAACATCACCATATTTGCTTACATAGATGCACCTCAAATCTCGTTTTGTCTTCTACTTTGAGGAAGAAGAACATGACCACCCCCACCACCTCCCTCCCATTTTCTCTCCATAAGGGTTGTTGTAGTTCTGGCTTAGAAGGCTTAGGAAGAAAAGTTGTACAGAAAAGAACAACTTTATTCACTGAAAATAAAAAGGGAAGAGAACTTGAGCACTGTTCACAGCTCTGCAGCTGCTCAGGAGTCCTTCCATGACTGGCATTTGGGGCAGCCATCCCAAGTCTCCTGCCTCACTCAGGAACGAGGGCAGTAAGAACAGCTAGGAGCCAACTGATCACCTGAATAATCCTGCCCACATACCCCCACTACTGCCCTGGGGGACACACACGTAAGTCAGTCGTGATAACATCCTTACTTCTAAAATAAACAGGGAAATTATGCAAATGAAACAGTTCTGCATTATGAAGCAGAAACAATTTGAGTGGAACCTTTCTTCCAGTGTAGCAACATATCAAATAAGGAGACTCTAAGGAAATAAGGGGAAGGAGGAGTGTGAAAGAAAGATTTCTAGGATCTCTTCATAATTCTCATCCAGCTAGTGAGCCTGCCTGGCTTTCTTTGTAGCAATGTGGAGCCCTCAAGGTATGGCAGGTGTGATAGTCAAAGTCACAGGAATATCATAAATGTGTTCAGAGATTTCTGCGCAATGTGTTCAAGAGTCGTAAAAGTGGCTCCTTAGAAATACAAATGTGAAACAGGTTCTCTTCAGATGAGCGTAACCTTTGAAGATTTTGGCACATTCCAGCTTTGTTCTCAGATATCTCGAGGGGGCATTAAAAATGTCATTCTGTATAAAACTATCTGTAATATTTTTCTCAAGTACCACTTTTGAAATACTTCATTGCTAAATTAGACTGGATCCTGGCATGCATTGTGAGTTGTAGTCTTAGAGGAAATATAATTTCCTAACAACATGTATGGCTTTAATAGATACTATAATGCAAAGCACAAATTATCCATGATAGACACCTAACTATTACAAAATCTGTTGTGGTAGGCTTCTTAAATTGGGGAATTTGTACAATTTTTTCATTGAACAATGTTGTAAATTGGAAAGCAATGATTATAAATCTTATAAAATGCATTTTCCATGTTTTTTTAAGTTAACTCAGCATATGGTTTTCATGCCAAGTTAATTTTTATTTCCATCTTTAAATTATTGCTTGATTTATAGACCATTACTTTCCAAAAAGAATACAAATGGTTAACAATAAAAAAAAAAAAGCAAAACCAAATTTTTAAAAGAGGACTCAAACCAGGAAACAAGAAATAAAGAGGAAGTAGAGAAAATTAAACAAAACAACAGTTGGTTGAAACAGTTTATTAACACCGTAAATGAAATTTTATGTGATCTAGTGATTTTGTTGGGTTTCTAGCTCTCTAAATATCATTGCTCAGATGATGTATCAAGTTCAGCTTATTGAGAGTCAAGGCCAATCAGGTGTCTGCAACTCTTCCACATATCAGTGTGTTACTGTTGACGACTTGTCCCCATTTTTCAGCCGTGAAAAAGAGAACAGTATTATGTCTGCTTGGTGAGCACAGAGGAAATTAATTCATTGCATATAACCTTTTTGGGATATAAGGACTTGATATAAGGACTAGTGAATACAAAGTAGTGTAGAGAATGAGTTATGACTCACTAAGGAAAGAGCCACTCATCTACACCTATATTTGGCTCTATGTCCATACCTATATGTATTCCTAAATATGTTTTAAGGTAGTATCTATTAATTGCCTTTTAAAAGTCAGGGGGGGAAAGGAGGTAAAAGAGAAGGAGAATCAGGCACCCCAAACTGCAGCTGATGCATGGCCTATTTTGATTGGGTTTGTCAGAGTCTGTGGTAACACCATGATGAGAGGTTGGGTAAAGGGTTCCATTTCAATAGATTTCCAGAAGGTAGAATCTAGCCCATTTATCTTTTTTCCCCTCTAACTGTGGGCTTTCCACCTCCCTCATAGCCCAGCAAAGTTCAGAAACCTTAACTTTCTTTAAGGAAAACTGGCTCTTTTCCTCCTCAGGAGCATGGCAGGTGGTACCCAACTGAGCAGCTCACTTAACATGAGACTGGGCTGCAATCTTTAATGCCTTTTAAGGCAAAATGTTAAGATCCCACTCTGTCCAGGTCAGACCACCGAAGGGTTCTAAGACTTCATTTATGATGTCATTTTAAGTATTCTCCCCTTCAGCAATGACAATAAAAGTTAACTATTAAACTCATGTTTTCAACTTCCCACCATGGGTTCCCTGCAACACAAAACCAGCAAATTAAATCACAGCGATGCAAGGCTGCCTAAAGAAATAAAGGCAAATTCCTCATAAATAGTCCTAACTGTAGAACATCTGGCCTGCCCAGCTGCGTTTTCTCTGCATCAGTTGAGGATGTAACAAAGATAACTGGCCCCTAGTCTTTCCAAGTAACAAAAGCTCAGTTATTCTGAGGGCAGCTAAAGTGAGTGGGATATGGTGGACACTGCAGCCCTGCCACAGAGCCGCTATGACTCATTTATAAAACCTTAGAGTTGTCACTGCCAGGGAATTCCTCCTCCTCCTACACCCCTGTTGCTTCCTTGTCTTGGAATGGAGTTAGTAAATATAAGCTGGGGTTGAAAATAGATTGCTTAATCTGCCTCTCACTTCACATCATCCAGGTCTTGACTTCCTGTTGGATTTACTCATTCATTCATTTGTTCATTCATTCAGCAAATAGTAATTCTGTGTCTAGTCTGTGCCATGTCTCCTGGGATATAAAAGTGAAAAAAATGGGCACAGTTGCTTCCCCCATGATACTTACATTCTAGTGGATGTTAAGAGTCAATACAGAAGTAAACCACTAGGTAAATACATAATTTCAAATGGTCATAAGCACTATGAAATACCATAAAATGGGGACCCATCTTAGATGGCAGTCAGAGAAGGCTTCTCTGAGGAGGTGATATTTATCTGAGACCTGAGGTATCTCAAGGCTTCAGCTACATACAGATTGGGGAGAAGAAAAGATCATGTTAGGTAGCGGGAACAGCATGTACACGGACTTGAGTCAGAAAAGAGCCTGGCATAGTGAGGACTGACAGCAGGAGAGGAAAGTGTGGAGAGGGGCAGGGGCCAGATCATGAATCAACATCTGTCTCTGGGAACTGATTCATTTGCTGCCCCTGGTCAGTTTCATTGGTCAGATTTTGGCCTTGGAACTATTGGTAAAGTGTAACTCAAACAGATGAGGTTTTCAGCTTCAGCAAATATTCTCCTTAAGCACAGCTACCTTATGATAGATGATAGCCAATGAAGGTAGGGAGATGTGCGTGTGTGTGTGTGTGTATGTATAATCTTATATATAAATAAAATTTTAAAAATAGATATGAAACATAAGATCTTCTTTCCCTTCTCAGTTTTGAAGGTTACAGGAAATGCTTGTTTAGCATCAGATACTCTCAAGCAATGCTGCTCAAATAGAAATTTCTGTGATGATGGAAAAGTTTTTTGTTTTTGTTTTTGTTTTTTATCTAAGCTGTTCAAAACAGTAGACACTAGCCACTTGGGGCTTACTGAACACTTGAAATGTGGCTAGTGCAACTAAGGAACTGAATTTTTAATGGTATTTAATTTTAGCTAATTTAAATTTATAATGGCTACTTTATAGGGTAGGACAGCTCTAGAATTTAGACTTACTTAAAGGAGCTTATTTCTCAAAAAGGTACTAACAAAGACTTAAGTTAGCCCAAAACCTGAGCAACATCTGTGATGGGTCATGGAATCCTGGTGGGGAAAAGTTTCAAACGATTTAGTCCAAGATCTGAAGGGATGGTATGGCCAGGTAGGCTAGGAAGGAGTTTAAATTTTCACAAGTCTGTACCAGAGTCTTAACAACTTCTGATTTTTAATGGCTCTCAGCATGTAGGAGACATGATAGGAGGCAGTGTTTCATCGAGCCTTGCTACCAAAGCTGCTCCACAGACCAACAGCTTTGCCATCACTGAGAAACTTGTTATAAATGCAGAATTGCTGGCTCAACTCCTAGTCTCCCAATCGAATCAGATCTGCATTTTAACAGGATATCCCGTGATTCAAATGCCTATTCAAGTGTGAGAGGCAATTGTTATTGTGGAAAGGTTATGGAGTTGGGCAGATCTGGGTTCAAATCCCAGCTCTGCCACTTACCTGACTAAGTCTTGGGTCTCAATTTTCTCACCTGAAAAAGGAGGGTAGCACTACTTACTTCAAAAGATTGTTGTGAAGATTAAATGAGTCAATATATAAAAAGAAACTTGTATGAGGCCTGGTGTATGTTGGATGATCATTCACTCATTTGTTCATGTAACAAATAATTACTTTTTACCTGTTCTGTTCTAAGCACTCTCCCTGTCCTGAGGTACCCCCTTTCTAAGCACCCCCTTTCAAGATAAAAACCAGAAAAACAAACAAAAAACTTGGGGAAGAAGAATGTTTTGTTGGGGTTGGGAGGGAAAGAAAATGTTCCTCTCTAGCAGTTAGTTTTAATATAATGTGGACAACTTATCTTTATAGGATTCTCAAATACTATAGAATCCTTAGAGGATTCTCAAAGATCAGGGACTTTCACCACTGTTCTCAGGCTTTTAATAGCAATGGGGAAATGGGGAGGGGAGAATAGGAAAGATACAGGAATTAGACAAACAAGGAAGGTTTGTTACTGTTTTATCAACAAATAAAAAGCATTAGAGCTTTTAAATATTAAGCACAAACTGTTAACTGCACAGATTTTCTTTTATTAGTTTCCTTGAAAAAGCAGCAGCAGCAGCAATTCTCACTGGAGGTCCCACTGGTAGGAAAGGGAATGCAAGGGGTGTTCTTTTCTGCTCCCCAGGCAAAGAGGGTTTCTCACCCAAGCCAGTAGGTGTTAATCTGCTTAAGCCTGCCTGAGTGGATCTGTTAGATTGCTGGCACATGGCCATTTAGGGGTTTTGTTTCCCAGACCACAGGAGCCCATTTTTCCAGGAGTTCCACTGGCTTTTTGTTTGATAACGTCTATTTCTAGCAGCATTTACTCCTTCAACAACAAATTCAATGGAACAAAAATTTACTGAACACCTACTATTTGGCAAACCCTCTGTTGGGGATACAGAGATGAATAAGGAACAGTTGCTGTGCTTCAGGAACTCATACAAAAGTAACTTCTGCTTCATTCTCTCAGGTGATGGCTGTTCTCACTGTGTCTTCTTACTGCTGGGGGCTGGGGGTGGGTGGAGAAAATCCTTTGGCTTCCTTGGCTGCCCCCTTTTAAATACCCACTGACCTCACTGTGCTCTCCTGAGGTCCCAGGGGCTTGAAGGGTTAATTACTTGCTTGCCATGGCTGGTTCATTGTTTCCCCAAACTTCCCACCCCCTCCAGTTCCATTTCCAGTTGTGAACTTTGTTTAATATATTTAAGTAATGTTTTTCTTTTCACAGAGGCAATACACATTCTTTATAGAAAAATACAGATACAGAAAATAAAGAAAAAAACTTTAAAATCATCCTTAATCCCACCATCCAGTAATAACCTGTTTTAATTAAAAGGGTATTTTTAGAAATTATAAGACATATAATTTAATATGAAGTTCAAAATATAGAGGAGGGCAGTCATACATAATCTGGTCATTTGAGACAGGATCAGCTTGGGTTTTTTTTTCCTCCAGTCCTCTTGCAGTTATTATAAATGACACCTAGCATACAGCCTGCTAAAGTCATTATCTTTGGGGGAAAACTGTGCAAACCAGGAAGGGATACTTTTAACCATACTGGTAGATAAGGACATTTGTGATTTTACAAAAAACATGTTTAGAATTTTGCCATGAATATTTAAATCTCTGTTGCTATTCAAACGTTTCATCCCTGGTGACAGAATCTGACCCAAGAAACTTGTCTTGTCTTTGTTCCTTGGAATCTGAAATGGGAAATATAGAAATTTCTACTTTAAGAAAGTCTAATATAAGGATACTTGAATTCATAATGAAGAGCGCTTGAATCATTAAAAGCCTACCATGTGCCAGGCTCTTTGACAGGTATTATCCTCACGACAGTCCTATAAGATTGGTGTTATTAATCCTACTTTGCAGATGGTGAAAGAAAGGCATATAAAATTTAAGGGGCTGGCTCAAGACCTTGCAGCCAGTGCGTGGCAGAACTAGGACCCACAGCAAAGAGACGTTATGGTAGAGAGAGTGGAAAGCGTGTGGTAGACAGGTTCAGGGCCCCCTGGGCCACCCCCTCACTGTGGGACCTTGGGCAAGTTACTTAACATCCTGAGTTTCCCTGAACGGGACTTTTGTGTGACACCACTTGCCTGCAATTGATGTTGACGTTAAGGAACAGTCCCAAGAACCAAGACGTGGAGTGCATTGTAAGGGTTGTTGAGGACACTGCTGAACAGTTCACAGGGTGCCTGAAAGAAATTTGTTTGATCTTAATTCCAAGGACAGTATTCTCCTGAGCTACTTACTGTCAGGTGACTCCTAACTTGTCAGGCTTCCTTTCTAGCACAGGCTCCTGGAAAACTGAGCCAACCTAAGGCCCGCCTACGGGAAGAATTGAGACCTTTAGGGTATGCATGTTTTGCCTTGCTCCTGATTGTGCTTTTTGCTTCAATTTTGTTTTAATTTCTTCTATCACTCTCATTTCCATTTTACCTTCTTGAATCTTCTGTATTTTAGATTTAATTCTTGGCTTCCTCATCTATGAACTGGGGATAATATTTCTTTGGAAGGGTGTCTGTAAAGCACTTAGCACAGTGCCTGGCCTGTATTAGATGCTCAATAAATAATGCCTCCTTTTGTGCTCTTGAAATGAATCTTCATAAAAAAGAAAGACAGTATTTACATTCTAAAAGATTCTCTAATTTACAACAAGGTTAAGTACAGAGTTCTTTTAATACTACACAAATGTATTGGAAATAGGGTGCCGTTTTCACGCACTATCTTTCAGGGTATCCCTCACTGAGTCTGTCACATAACTGGCTGTGCTGATCCACCAACTCTTTGCTTCCTCCTGCTGCTCCATGTCAGTGCAACTAATCCTGCACTATTCACGGACTCCTTGGGTAGAGTAGACTGAATTTTTTAAAATGAAAACCTTCCCTTTATCTTCCCAGATGAATTTTAAAAATGATATGTTGCAGAAAGTACAGGCTTGGAAGACCAAAGTTTTCTCTTTTACTTCATTTTAAAAATGGCCTCCTTTAACCAGTTCTTCAGTTTTCCATGTGCCTGCAAGGATGGATTGAATCCTATTCCTGCTACCTTTTAAAATAGGTTTAATTATCAACAGCCTAAAATTTGTCAGAAATTAAGTTGATGAGTTTATCATCACTATTAGTGATTTCTTAAATTACCATTTTTAAATTCTAACCATCTCATATAATCCTTAAGCCTCTTGAGAGTGTTAAATTTGTCAGTTTCTTTTCCCAGTCCCTAGCACTTTGAAGGTATCCAGTTAAAAAGCAAATTAATGAAATTAATAATATGTATGGAATAGGTCACAGTTAAGGTCACTGTCTAATAATCTTTTTAAAAAGATCTGGGCAGGCAGAGCCCAATAATCTGCTTATGTTTGCTTAAAGCAATTTGTTGGATCCTTAACACCTGTTGAGTTAAGTGTTGAGAAGTTATTTGGGGCGCCCGTTTGAGCTACACTGCCCTGAGCTTTCTTTTGTCCTCTCTCCCTCCCGCCCTCTTTCTCTCTCTCCATATTTTTCCTTTCTCTTTTATTTCTTTTGAATTTTTTATTGAAAATCTTCTGGTCACCAGTCTCTGTGCTAAGCACCAGGGACCCATTGGTGGGCAAAATAGACAAGGCCCCTACCCTCACAGAACTTATAGTCTGGTGAGGAAAATTAGGCATTAATTAAATCACATTCATTGATTAAATTGTGGTAGGCACCACCATGCAGTATGGGATATGACTTAGTCTGGGGTTGGGAGACAGCTTCTCTGCATTGAAATATGAAGAATGAGTGGATACTAAGGGAAGACTGAGGATTCTAGGCAGCAGAAACAGTGTGTGCAAAGGCCCTGTGGTGCTGGGAATCATGGTACTCTGGAAAAAATGAAAAAGAGATAACTGTGGCTGGATAAGACACTACAAAGGCAGGGAGTAGGGAATGCTTCTGGTGAGGTCTGCAGGAACCAAGACATATGCTTTGTAAAGATTTTGACTTTCAGCTTAAGAACAATGGGAAGCCACTAGCATTCTAAGGAAGAACTGGAGATGTGAGAACTGTTAGTGACTGTTACATCTTCATCTGTCTCTGCAGGAGCAATGCAGTCATACACGTGGTCTCTAACATACACAGTGACAACAGCGGCAGGGTCCCCAGCTGAAAACTCCCAACAGCTGCCCTGTATGAGGAGTACTCATGTGCCTTCCTCCTCGGTCACACACAGGATACCAGTTTATCCCCACAGAGAGGAGCACGGGTAGGTGACTTTCCTGGGATGTTGCCTTACTTTTTAAGTTTGATTTGAAAGGGCAGGGTTTACTCAGCAGTTGTTTTCTTAGAGGACAAGAAGGACTCGGCCTTTGTTGAGTTCTCAGTGTGCTCAGCCCTGCACCCTGTATGACTGTCTCATGCGTCCTCACAACAACCAGGTGAGGTAGGCTTGGGTGACCCTGCTTGACAGATTATGAATTTGAGGCTTAATTAAGCTCAGTTCCCCAAGGCCACATGGCTGGGAAGGGTAGGGCCAACTGAGCATCTGTCCGCCTCCTTTAGAGCCTCAGCTGAAAACTCCCTTTCAGCAGCTCCCCTGGGTGGCTCTTTGTGCACTTAGTAGCCTTATAAAATAAAGCTTCATGGTAGGTCCGAGTCTTTTATGACTCAATCAGAGGAGGGCTTCCCTACCTGAGGCTGGAGGTCCCTCAAGGGCAGCAGTTATTCATGGGGTTCAAGGAATCCCTGTGCGTTCCAGTGGTGCTTTGGACCCTGAATAAATAAATTGTTTGTTTTGCCACCTTTTTTCCCCCAATGTACATGGTGATGTTACTGTGATGGGTAAACTACAAATCCACTTTAAAGTGTTACCTGAATCATAACAGCTTTTTGCCATTATGTTTGTCTTTATTAAAAGACACTACTTACACAATGTCTAGTGTGCAGTGATCAGAAAACCACTTACGATGTTAAAAAGGGCCTTTCATCTCAAGAAGTGAGGCTCTGTTGTGTGGGTGCACTGAGCCTCACAAGCCAGGTTCCAACAGACCAGCTGCACAGGAGGAGACGGAGGAGGACCTCTCAGGCCCCTTCCAGTCAGCAGCCTGAGGCCTCGCTGTTAACATACTTCCAGTTGATTCCACAGGTTCAGGTGCCCCAGACCAGTCCGTGGGGTAGCCATCATTTTCTCAGGGGGCCTCTTAGAGTATTTTCCACACATTTAAAATCAACTTTGAAATTGTTTCAGAGAGCCTTCAGTTCTGCAGGAATAACAGAATAGACACCCACTGGTCATATGTCAGCATCTTTGCTATAAAGCTGTTATTAAGAAGACCAGTGATCGTAGTATCATATGTTTCCATAAGACTTTCTCTTTTATAAAGTGTCTTCACATATATGACCCTCAGAATAACCATGAGCAGCATTTTTACAGATGTGAGAAATGAGGATGTGAGAAGCCCAAGGTCCCACAGCTAAGCCAGGCTTAGAGCCAGAGTCTGAGGCCTGGTTGGCCATTGCCATGTTGTTTTCCCCCAGGGGAGAGCTCACAGAAACATACTACATCCTTCCCCAAGATGGGGAAGCAGAGGCCTGAGCAATACAAAAACAGAAGTCCCAAAGTAATTTCTTTTTTTCATCCCCTATTTGACTTCAGGCTATAAATATGGGGCTTTTAACCACAACAGGAGAAGAGGTTTCCATCATTAATGATGTTTTGCTCAGGGCTGGCTTTCATTCCCTGTACACGTGTCAGGTGGTAAGGGAGGTGTGCTGGGGGAGAAGGAAAACCCACATGGGAGTTTAAAACTACTACAGCAGAGCTGCAGAGTGGAGATGGTAAGAATCAAAAAGAAGGAAAATGGAAGGAGAAAAAAAGAAAGAAATGAAGAACAAAAAGGAAAAGGGGTAGATGAGGTGGGTTTTTAAAGGTCAAACTGATTTGTTCTCCCTGCTATTACTCACAGTATTCAATGTGCTTAACGCGTTCTAGATACACAGGAAGCTATAACTACGGGAGCTATGGCAACCAGCACCCTCCCCCGATGCAGAGCCAGTACCCGGCCCTCCCTCATGACACAGCCATCTCCGGACCACTCCACTACTCCCCTTACCACAGGAGCTCTGCACAGGTGAGTTGGCGACCCTGCTTTCTCACCCAGGTCTTGATCTAGTCAATTTAACACAATTAACAAGCACCTTCTGCATACAGTGTGTGCAGCCTGTGTGCCTTCAAGGAAAGGAAAGTCTTTTTCTCAGTACCATTTCTTCCTTCCAGTGTCTGTGCCTGGTGGCTGCTCAGCCAGCGTTTACCCTCACTTGTTCTCACGCATGTGGGTGCCGACCACGTGTCTTTAGCTGTGTCCTCCCTTTGACCTCTCTCCCAGGATCTGGTCAGCCACCATGTCTGATACTCTTTTCTGGGCAGCTGCCTTCAGACTAGACCTTCTGTCTCCTTTGCCATCTTCCTCCCTGGTTCAAAGAGACCCTCTTTGAGTCCTGTCAGGACTATCATCTTAGCATCATCCTAACAGGTATCTCGGTTTCACGTCTGTTCCTTTTCAGTCCTGCCCACACACATAATCTGACCAGAAGAATCCTGAGACAGACCCTTATCAGCTCCTTCTCAGACCACACATTGCTTTTGGCTCTTCACTGTCTACCAAACCAAATTGGCCCTCTGTGGCCTTGGTGAATGGGAATTGTGACTGCACCTGTCACACCAGTGTCGGGCACTCTGCTTGTCTCAAACACTTTCCTGTGCCCGGCCCCAAACACAACTCATCACCGATTCCATCAAGTTCTACATCCTCAGTGTCTTTGCACTGTCACTGTCCTTGCCTCAGATCAGGTCTTTATCCAACCTAGATGATGACAGAAGCCATCCCATCTGTTTCCGTGCTGCTAAACTTGCCCCATCTCTGGTCCATCCCTAGTACTGCAGCTAGCAAATTTCTAGAAGAAAACCCAACTGGCCATAACACTCTCCCTCTTTGCAATGTCATCGCTTTCAGAGGCAAGTTCAATTCCTTAGCACATCTCTCAAGACTCATCACATCTGGGCTCCACCTACTCGTCTGGCCTACCAGCGACACCTCCTATCTTTGCCCCAGCCATGCCAGCCCACCTGCAGTTCCCCCACCTCTTTGCAGATACTGTTGCCTCAGGGCGGGGTTCTCTTCCCTGACCTCTTCGTGTTGTGTCTGTGCGGCACTTCCTGACACCATCCCGTCCTTCCTCCAGGACCGTATTAGGTGCCCATCTTCTGTACTTGCATGGCACGTTGGGCTTTCCCCTATCAGTAGCACTTCTCACACCCTGTTATTACTAGCTTTCCTCTGTCCCTTCTCATACAGGGGCATTCACTGTTTATTGAACAAAGGAGTGAACAGGAGGTGGGTCAGCATAAACAACTATGGTGTGCTGCAGCATGGGAGCTGCAGCAGGTTTGGGAGGCAAGGTGAGAGCTTAAGAAAGAGCTCCCACATCACTAGCAGGATGGCCATCCAGAGAGGGAACTGGTAGAGGAGGGAGCGCTGCCATGAAGTGCTTGCAGGAGTCTAGAACAGACATGGTGGGACTTGAGTTGGGGTGGAGGCTGCAGTTTACATCAGCTGTCAGCACAGACTTGCCTCCGAGGGAGGGCATCTAGCAGAATGTATCCACAACACACGGCACGCAGGGCAAACAGGCGTCTTGTTTTGATTTCCATCTGCAGTACCGGGGGAGACCTGGTATAATCCCCAGATAAGCCAAGAAGTTGATTCCACTAAATCATCACCTGGGGAATTCATTGTAGGTCTCCACTGCATCACACAGCCTGCTCCTCAGGTGCTACTGCTCCTGGGAGCAGAGTCTTTGCTCCTCACAGTGATCCCCTCAGTGACTTAGAACTGCTACCACAGACTGGGTGACACAGGCTGAGCAGCCCATTTGTTCATTCATTCATTCGTTCACTCATCCATCCATTCCCCAAATGATTGTCATGCCTGCTATCTGGCAAGCACTGCTCTCGCCACTGAGAATACAGGGAGAAAGAGACAGAAGCCTGCTTTGGGAGAGCTTCTGCTCTAGTGAGAGGCCTTGGTCTGAGCAGCAGTGGCAAGATCAAGCTGAAATCCCAAGTCGCAGCCCCCAGTACTACCTTCCCTCTTTCTGCACTCCCTCATCCCTCCTCGTGAAATTTCTGGAGCTAGTTTTTCTCGGAGATTACTTTTAAAGTCTTTGCCATAAAAAGAAGCCAGTGGCTTCTGAAGGCCCATGAGGTACCCGGTGATCAAAGGCAGGTCTACAGAATCCACTCTAGAAACCCTAGTGGTCCCGAGCTGGAGCACTGTCATTTAACTGCTGGTCCTAATCAAAGGGTCAAGGACTAAATGAAGGCCCAAGGCGAAGGGCCTGCTCTGAACCCAGGGTAGGTGTAGGGGGTGACAGGGTCCTGCCGGCCTCACTACCACCATGCCTGTGGCTCTTAGACACGGTCCTTTCACAACCTCCAATGCCCACCACACACACGCTCATGCTCTGCACTTCACAGTTAATGTCTTTGTCTCCATTTGTAAAATGGGGGTGGGGTTAGTTACATCACATCTCTTCCCAGGTTGATGGGTGAGGTCAGTGCTTCTCCTGGGGAAGGTACTGTCTCAAGACAAAGAATCCTTCATTTTGTTTTTCATTAACACTTATGCATCAAGCACTGTTTTAGTCACTTTCAAATACACAGGCTCACTTAATTCTCAGAGCAACCTCAGGAAGAAGGCATTTTCTCCAGTTTTTAAAGATGAGAAAATCCTCGGAAGGTAATTTACCCCATACCATGCATCCAGCAAGTGAGAAAGCAGACTCAGAGGCAAATTCTCCAAATCTCAACCCCAAGCCCATGGCACTGAACACTACACAATGGGTGTTTTGGAGGATGGGAGGTAAATTCAAGAGGTTACTACAACTATTCTCAATAAGTTTCAAGTTCCCAAAGAGAAGAATTGCACACCCAAAATATTGTATTTCTTTCCTTTCCTGGTACTTGGGTTTAAGGTTTAACATGTAGAGGAAAATCCACTGCAGGGCTAATTAGTTTTAGCTTTCCAGAGCAGAGGTCAAGCTGTTCCAATCCTAAGTACCAAATATCACACTTCATTATATCAGACTCAGTGGGAAAAGATTAGTCTGAATTGAAGAAAAATCACCATCACAGAATATGGTTAAAGAATGCAGTCGGTCATCAGCACAAGAAACTAACTTCTGCAAATAAATGTCTGCCCAGGTTTGCCTTAGAGAACTGATACAACACCTCTGTGAAGTTCAGTAATCACAGACATTGCAGCGTTTGCTCACAATTATGTGATGCTATTTTTTTTTTGAAATAGGATATTGTATGTCCTCGTTTGTACTACTCATTTGAGCAAGACATGCTTTCCTCATGAGTACTACCAAGGTTAACCTCCAGCCCTGCTTGAATTCTCATAATTTCTGAATGAGCAAATCCAGATGAATGAGGTTGCACAGGGTTAGGTTTGAATTATTTCAGAAAAACACCCTTCTTACCACTGTGCTGCACTTGTCCACATCAAAAGACATGAACAAAGGATGGGATCAGCTGCCCCTTCCCCGGTTCCCCATTCTCACACCCAACCAAGAAGAGAAAACAAACCAGACCAAGTACACAACCACAGAATGTTTCTGAGCCTCATTTAACACATGCTTGTGGAACCTCTACCCTGTCAGCAGCCATGAATGTGACCTGGGCCCCTGAGCTCAAAAGCCATTTGATCAATCAGAAGCTATATGGCTAGAAAGACACTTAGAGTAGACCAGAAAGTTGCTTCTCATTTCTCATCTGTATGGCCAAGACCCAGCCTTGCCAAGGAGTCACACGGCTCTCACAGCATGTCCAGCAGACCAGCCCGGTGCCAGGGGGTCCTCGATCTCAGAGGCTCAGTGACTGCTACAAAGTTTGCTTAGGGTGCTCCCTTTTGGGCCAAAGAGAATAAAAATAGTCAACCATAGTGGCATAAAATCTCTGACTATAGAGCCAGGCTTCCTGAGTTCAAATCCCACCTCTGCCTCTTATTAGCACTATGCCTCCATCCCCTCATCTGAAAAGCGGCGATAATCTTAGTACCTATTTCATAGGGTTATTGGGAGGGTTGAGTGACTTAATAAAGGTTAGAACAGAGCCTGGCTTATAGTTAACACTATTTGTGTTTATTATTATTATTATCATTATCATCATCATCATCATCCTTATCATCATCCTTTGTAACACCACAGTTGTTATATTTTGTGTAATTACAGAATTAATATCTGTCTCCCTCACTATACTAGCTCTGTGAAGGCAGGGACCAGGTCTTTTTTTTTTTTTTTTCTGACCATAATATTCCCAGGACTCAGAACAGACTTGGCCCTTGGTGCATACTCATTAAACACTCGTCGATGAATGAATGAATCCTAATTCTGGTAGTAAGCTGCTGTGTGACCTCAAGCAAGTCACTTCCTCCGTCTTGAACTCAGTCCCCTCATCTGTAAAACGAGAGATAGCACCAGACGGTCAGTCACTAAGGCTCTTCCTATCATGATCCTATGACTTGAAGAAGAATATTAATAGCTACCATATTTTGAAAACTGACTATGTGGACATTCTAAGTGTTTCACATATATTAACTCAATTAAGCCTGGCCCTAAAAGCTCAGCAGATGTGGACTCTGTGGCAAAAATTTGGGGGAGCAATGTCCTGGGAGGGGGCTGCCCGCTGGTAGACCTTTGGGCAGTGAGAGCTGCCTTTCATAGGAAAACAGTTTGTGCTCCCGACGGGGCCACCTTTCACCCATGCTCAAGGAGCAGCCCATTTGGTCAGGGTCAGGGATAAAGGGCTCATTCTTCCCTCCCCGTGTTCAGGGAAGTCAGCCCTTGGTGTGGGGAGTCTCTTCTCAAAATAGAACTTCCTAATATGGTTCCAAAGAGGCCCAGGGTCAATCTCAGCTGACATGGACTCACACCACAGGCACTGGACAGAACCTTTGTCCACTTGTACACACATGCCCACACACACATGCCCACAGCACCCCTCACACACCTCTCTCTCAGGGTGGGAACTGGTGACTCATCTCCACTGTAACATCAGTAGCAACAGTGTGTGATTTGACCTTGAAAAGCATGACTTCCGGTTACGGGTCCTCAACAAAAAGCGCCTTTATTCTGGACAGAGCTCCCTGGACCCCAGGGTTTGTGCCCAGTGTGCTCGAGGATCCCACATGAAACCGGATGTGAAGTGTGAAAGGTGAGGCGGGTGCTCCCGCCAGACTAAATAGAAGCTTCACTGGTGGCATTAACCGTCAGGCCTGTCAGCCTCTCATCTTTCAATGGTCTCTTCAACACGGGGAAAACAAGTCACTGACTCATTTGCAATTAGCTGACCTAACAAGACAGAATTTTCCAGGCCGGATTCTGTGGTAACAGAATTTTATTGTCACATTGGAGATATTTTGAGCCAGTCTCATTTCCAGGCAATTACTCTTTTGAGTCTGTGACACAACCCCTGGGCACAGCTGCATCCAGGGTCCTTGGTGAGGCACAAAAGCCACACTCTCTCGGGGTCTGTGGGAAGGAGGCTGTCAGTCCACACTGTGACATTTTATCTATACAAGCCAAGGCAAGTGAGGGCTCTGCCAGAAGCTCAAATTGAGGCCTGATCATAGTTGGAAGACCGTGTGGTCTGGAGGGGAGGAGGAGTGTAAAAGAAGAGTGACAGATTCAGTTTCAGTGGGATGTGTTCCAGAAAAGGAGCGTCTTCCTCTCTGAATTCTGTGTAGTTCAGTTGTGGTGGGTCATGCCTAGTTTGGGCTGGTCAGATTGATGTGCAGGAGAAGTGCCACCCCGGGACTGGGTTTGCATGCCAGCTCTTCCCCTAGCCTGCCAGGTGACGCCTCACCTCATGGATCCTTGTTCTCTCATCTGTACAACATGGGGTTTGATGATATGACCCCCTTCAGGTTCTTTCCAGTGGTTAACACCCTCTTGTTCATTCACCCAGTAGTTATGGAGCACCTGCTAGGTGCCAGGCATCATCTCAGATGTTGGGCCTGTGGTAGAGACCATGACAAAGCCCCACTAGGAACTTAGGAATATAAGCCAGTGGAAGGGAACAGCTCACAAGCAGGATGCTCAGATCTTGACCAATAGGTGGAGGGTAGAACACTTAGCTTGGTGAGATAGGATGTCCAGAAGAGTCTCCCTCAGAAGGTGACATTTGAGCTGAGATCTGAAGTTGGATGAAAAGGCAGGCACGGAAGGAGCTTGGGGGTACAGGTGGGAGAGAGGTGTTCCAGGCAGAGGGAACAGGTGGGATGAAATTCTCTGAGATGGGAACCAGCTTGGCATCGAGAGGACCAGAGAGGAGGCCTCTGTGCCAGGGAGAGCACCCTGAGGTGAGGGGACATGTACTGGGGAGACTATCAGGAGGGGGAAGCAACCTTTTTGAAAAAATTAAAGATCGTTTTGTAATATTTGTTAAAATTATCTGTTGAATACCTGGGCTCTTGTCTCTTTGGGCAGGACCCAATCTTATATGGTTTCCTTGGGATTTAGAGTGGGTCCTGGGCTGGAACCCCAGCGCTCAGGCCTGAGGGTCCACCATGGCTGCTGCACACACAGCAAGTCTGGGGATTATGCGCACCTCCACATGCTTTCTGTCCACAGTCTCCTTGGCAACAGCCCTTGGTGCCTTCTCCCCTGAGTTCCCAGGTACCACCTACACCATTGTCCCTCTTTCCTACCTGCTCTTTTGACTGTGAGTGGCTGCCCTGTGCTATGGAAGGCATACTGTCTGTCCTATTAGGACAAAGCCCCCACTGCTAGAAGTTGGAGCCCTCTTTCTGGACCTGTGAATAGCTGGTTCTCTTCACATGTTTTGGGCTTAACAACCTTCCCCTGCTTCCCCTCGGGCTTCCACTCAGAGGCAGAACAGTTCCCTTTGGCCCCCTCGACTACAAGGAGCAGCCATTGTTGTCATAGCCCCTTCTCCTGGCAGTCTAGGCTTCAGCCTGTCTGTCTCCCTCACAGGAGGCAGCCTCCTACCTAATCCCTCGGGGCTCCACTCTCCAACTGTCAGGGAAGACAGATGGGGAGCAGAAGAACTCAGACGTTCACCCGCAGACTCTCCCCTGCTCGCTGCCCTTGCCATCCTTGGTGACTGGCTCCTGCTCTTGTTGGGGTGGCCCTTAGCACAGCAAGGAAAGCTTTGTGTTGACCAGCCTGCAAACTGGGAGCTCTCAAAGGAAGCCCGGAGCTCCTCCCCTTCCTCCCCTCCGATTGTACTATGAGCTGCTTATTTGCATAGCTGTCTTGGAAACTGAAAAGAACATAAAAGCAGTAGCACTTCAGGGACGCTCCTCTTACTCCTGATTCTTTCTAGAACTGCTTCCCTTCTTGTAGCTACTAACACCTGTTTTTCTGACCTGCACAAAAGCACCCCTCCCTCCCATCCCAGTTGGCTTATCTTGACTACTCCTTCCACTGCATCCACGTCAAGCCCAATCATTTACCATTTCCTGCTTGTGTATCTTCCAGGACATAAGTGAATGTGAACCAAAAAGAGAGATATTCTCTAAATGATAGGCAGTAATAATAACCTTTGAAAGCTATTGACTTGCTTCCTCTTCAAAAGCCTGCTTTTAGGCTGCAGTTCATAATTGAATTCAACTGTAAAATGCTATTTTTAATGATGTCATTGTGTTTTACTTGGCAGTATTATTCTCTTGGGATGGAGTGGGACCTATCACATCTCCATAAATGATAAAATGATAAAGCTCAAAACCATCCATCCATCTATACATCCGTATCTATGTGGACATGCTGTTACTCGTGTTCTCTCTCTCCCCCCACCCCTCCCTCCTCCCCTCCTCCTGTATTTCCACTGGGATTATTCCTTCTTTTGGGTTTGACTTCCCCAAATATTCCAGATTAAGAGCACAAAGTCAGTATTACTGGTTGAGTGAACACTAGCCCAACTCTGGCTATGAAATTCTCTGTATTTCTCCTGTTGGATACTTCATAGATCAAGATTCAGTCTTCCAGAATTCCATTGGTTATTTCCTATCAACTTTCATTAACAGCATCTTAAGAAATTTAATTTAAACTGTGAACATTACTGCTATTGTGTATATGTAACTTCAAGCTGATTTTAACTTTGTGGACTTTCTTTCCCCTCAACAAGTACCCTTTTAATAGCCCCACTTCCCGGATGGAACCTTGTTTGATGAGCAGTACTCCTAGACTGCATCCTACCCCAGTCACTCCCCGATGGCCAGAGGTGCCCACAGCCAACACGTGCTACACAAGCCCGTCTGTGCATTCCACGAGGTATGGAAACTCTAGTGACATGTACACACCCCTGACCACACGCAGGAATTCTGAGTATGAGCACATGCAACACTTTCCTGGCTTTGCTTACATCAACGGAGAGGCCTCCACAGGATGGGCTAAATGACTGCTTTCATAGGAATTTGTATTTAATATTAATAATAATTATTAATAATAATAATAAACCCAACACCCACCCCCTGAAGACTTTATCTCTATACATCATAACTCCTGGACTATTCCTAGACATTCATTTTCCTAATGAACATGAGGCTGGGATTCAGTGTGGGATGAATAAACTTTAGTTCAGAAATGGGACTCACTAAAAGTTGGTGAGATTGGGTTCCTGTACCCAAGCCAGACTTGACTATGTAGAGCACTATCTCGGGCAGGCCAGCCTGTGCCTTTTCCCTCTGTTCCATGACTTCACTTTAATGTTGGCAACCACTCCTGGTAAACTACTTATTTTCCTGTTGACAAAAGCTCTTTAGTCTTGAAGGATGGATACTGGAGACAGGATCTGGTTTGTGTTCTTGGATGAGCACATAATTTACCAAGAACATTCACCTTTCCGTCTGTCATCTTACTGTACAACGAACAGCCCTCAGATACATCCCAAGCATCCTCCTTCCTGGTGGTGTCATCCTGATTTCTGGAGCATCAGGGCTAGATGGAGGTGCCTGGAAACCTAGATTCCCTGTTACACTCGTGTCTGTCCCTGTACCTGCATTGTCTTGGAATGTAAGCACTGTTTAGAGGGAAGGAAGAGGCCTGTTCTGTATGCCTTAAGTTGGTTGAGGTTTGTAGGGGACCGGTTCTTCTACATGCAAGTATTTGTCCTAAGTTTGCACAATGGCTAGTGTCAGCAAAAGGCAGGAGAGGGGTTTTTTAAGTTCTGTGAGAATGTGGTTTTATGGCATTGAGTATCATACTCAGCTCTGCTGTATTAACTTTGTGGAACTGAATGGACCAAACTTTTAACTTACCAAGCGCCAAGTGTGAAGATGGCTTTCATGGTTCCTTCATAAGACTGTAATAATTTCCGACACTTTGATAGAAAAAAAATTCAAAGCTGTGCCTTTGAGCCTATACTATGTATGTGTGGAAATAAAAATGTATTGTACTTTTGGAAAATTTTTTTCTTAGGCATTTTTCTGTGAGATTTGTAGCAATTTGTGAGGTTTATTAGAGATTAACATAGGTTTTCTTTCTGTATTATAAAAAAACACCAAGAAATTATGGTGGACCTATTACCCTATGGGTAAGAAATACATGGAAATATGACATCGGATGTTTTAGCAATTGTTCTGTAAATAAAATCTTTGATCACACCACTCAGTGTGATAATCATGTCTACAGCTAAAATGGAAATAGTTTTATCTGTACAGTTGTGCAAGATATGAATGGTTTCACACTCAAATAAAAAGTATTGAAATGACCCGCTTTCTTCATTTTTCATTTTGCATTTGATGTGACCTCCGTGTGTGTGTGTAAGATAAACAACATTCTGAATACTTAGGGTAAGTAGGCAAAACAAAACTAAGTGGTCTTGTATGGTTGTGCTTATCCAGTTCCCTATGGTCTTGTCATCATTAAGATCTGGATAGGCCACACATGGAGTCCTTAAACAACGATTTAGTACCTGCAGCCTGATCATAGGGAACCAGTTCTACATACAGGAGTTTACCTTAAGTTTGCACAATGGCTAGTGTCAGCGAAGGGCGGGAGCCTTCTAGCTGTTACAGGGAATATTATTCTTCAAAACCACCATCATTAAGAGATCCCCTAGTACTTAGTTCATTATGTTTTAATGATCACTGGGTATAAGGATATTTCAAGGGGAGTGCTTTAAATGCTAATAAGTCTCTGGAACAGAATAGTAACATTACTGAATACTTCATACGTATCAACAAATTCTAATCCAGAACTGCATTTTGATTCTAGGGTTGGGAAGTGAGGCTATAGCGGTGAAATGATTAAATGTTTTGCCCAAATGTTAAGAGTCTAGGATCTATGAGAAATTCAGAGCCATGGATTTCCAGAAATGGCAGTAGTGACTATTTTAACTAAAAGGCATGAGGATTTGACAAGTCAATTTGCATTTTAGGAAGATTTATTTTTAAAGCCAAGTTCTTACTCGCTATTACATAACATATTTATACCTGAAAATGATTTTAGGATTAAAATTACGTATTTTACCTAGCATCTCCTTTAAAAAATTTAGCTGTTTCTACCAAAAGAAAGCAGATGTTGGATTTCAGTCTCTGATGATATATTTCGGCTAAGGTCAATTAGTTGGCTTTATATGAGGAAAGTAAGGGAGAGGAAGAATAAAATTTCTTTCTTTTTTTAAAATTTCATATTTAGTCACTGAAAGTAAGTATGAGCATAATCAGACCTATTGCTCTCTGGCAATCCAGAGCTTGTGCTCCATAAATGAAAGGGCGGAGTAAGTCTGACTGTTGACCTACTAAGCACAAAAAATTAAGCAATTACCAAATTCTCTAGCCACGTGTGTAGCAGCAGCACATAATAAACCACACCCATGTACAAGTAACAACCACGGGCTCTGTAAATGCACAGGTATTTAGGCAAAAACAGTCACACTCAACAAGGCCCTGAATCCCAGAGAATTACAGTGATGGCTCCAAGAACTTTGCAGAGGAGAGAGTGTGTGTCTCCCTGTCATGGCACAGCCAGAAACTGGGAGTCGTCAGCGCCTCGACGTAGAAAGAGGCAGCTTGAGATGAGGGCAAGTGTCACTGGGCCTTGTCTCCAGAGCACAAGGTGCCCATCTCTTGGGAGCTGAGCATACCGCCTGTGCTCCCAATTATTCTAAAGCTTCAACTTCAGAACGGCAAGGGATCTGATTAGGAAAAGACAACAGCTGCTGTGAGCTCATGACTCAACTGCACCTTCTCTCCCTGTGGTGGTTCCTCGCCAGTCACCAGGATGGAAATGGGCGAGGTTGGCAGCTGGGAGTGGGGCCAGCCGCTTGTCAGAGGAAGAACAGAGGAGTCTTGGCAATAAAGGGACACTCCTCTCTTTAGGACTCTTTCTGAAAAGGACTCTGCCAGCTTGAAACTGGCTGAAGTCATGAACAGCAGCCAGGATGGCTCACCCACGTCGCAGGCCTGTGGCATCCTAGGCATCCATCCTGCTGTGTCCTTGTCACGCCTCTGGTACAGCCCAGGTCTGGAAAGAAAGGGGATCTGTGGCCCCTCAGAGATTGCAGCCCAGTCACAGACCAATCAAAAATGTCTCAATCGGGTAAGCCCAACCTAACTGCTGGGAGGAGCTGAAATCATGGAAAGAGAACTGAGAGGGAGCCTTGGCTTGCCCACCATGTGACCTCAGAGGGGTCACCTCCCCTTTCTGGACCTCGAGCAGGCCTGCTATCTGACTATGACATCCTGAATTACAGTTTGTGTGCTGACGGACCAGGGCCGGCAGATCTGGGTGAGGAGGGTGGACAGCTTAGAGAAAACAAAGAACAGACTGGCAGCTGGGCAGTGATTCAGGGAGGCAGCCATGAGAGAGAAGGCGACGGCTCCACCAGCTGGTGCTAAAAAACGGCCTGGGGTTCATGCCCAAGAGCTGAACCCGTGTACCTGCACCACTATCACCAAGCAACACCCTTTCCTCATATCCAACCCCACCCTTTCTGACATGACACCCCAGATTGTAGTCTTCTGTTATCTTCTCCTCCCTCCAGATTTGTCCTATTTGCTTGAAAGTAACATCAATCTAAATGTCTGAACTGAATCAGAAGAAGGGAAGAGCAAAAACAGGTTATTTGTTCCAGCTTCTCATACCTATTAAAGGCAGAATTGAAAGATTGAAAAAAAAAAAAAAACCCTGGGAAGGGGATAATCTAAACACTCCCTTATTACAGGGGAAAGTGTGTGGGGAGGGGCTGCTGTAGGTCTCTTGAGGCACAGAGTTCAGACTAAGTCAAGAGCCTGAAGTATGCAAATCATCATCACTGGGAGCTTAAAAAAAAAAGATGGGTATATTTATTGGCTTCAAAGTGAGGTAGAACTGAGACTAAAACTCGGTTCCACCAAAGGCCTTGTCGAAGTGACATTCCTGCTCTAAGCAGGATTGGACTTCAGTGGTTCTCAACCCTGGCTGCCTTTTAGAGTTAGTCTGTCAACTCTGTAAAAATACTGATGTGGAGGACCCACCCACAGTCAATGTGAGGGGACATCAGTAGTTTTTTTAAGGCCCCTGGGCAATTCTAATATGCAGCCAAGGTTGAGAAACACAACCCCTTCCACCTTGAAGTTCTAAGATCCAAGGACTGCTCTTCTCTCAATATGCACCCCAAATTTCTTCTTTTACAGGGTTCCAGTCTGCCCAGAGTGGCCAAGAGTGGCAGATGCCAATTATCCACGCTGTTTACAGTTTTCCCACACCTGACAAACCTTCCCTGACTACTGTTTTGCTTGCCCTTCAGCCCGGCCCACCTCCCTACCACTTTGCCACCTGCCCTCCTAACCTGGACCTTCTCTGCTTCAGTTCCTTGGTAGCCTCCCAAGCTCAGCCAGCCCTGTGGTATCCTCTTCTTCTAAGGAGGTCAGAGTCTTTTGTGCTTCATAAACCTCCTCCCTGAAGCTCGTCCCCCTTTCCTCCTCCTGCATCTCGACTCACCCCCAGCCTTCTCACCCCCATATTTTGCTGCTCCTGATGGAGGTGGGATGGAAGATGTAGGCCCAAGAGTTGAGAAAAGAGCTGTTGCTAGGAAAAGAGTGTGGGTGAAGAGATGGTGGGTGGGAGGAATAGGGCTCCCCAGTTTTATTTCTCCCTTTGTCGTAAGTGCTCCAGAGCTAAAACCAGTTGTTTAAGAACTATTATGAAAAATTATGAGGTCTGACCGTGACAGCAAGGGTGAGCGAATCAGCCTCAGAAACAGCCGCAGTGCTGATCCTTGGTATTTATAATAGTCTCCTCATAGAAGGGCCAAGCCACTGAGAGAAGTTTAGAAGAGTGAATTCTCAAAGAACTGCCAAACTGTGCCGCTACCAGAGGTGGTATCCAAAATGTCTTGGCCCATGCTATACCTCTCAGAAAAAAGAAACTGCAAAACGTCTTCTTAAGAACGGAAATGCAGTTGAGACAGATAATCTTTAAATGAGGAGGCACACCTTCCTCATCACACTGAGTGATACGTGGTCCATTTCTGAAACAGCTCTGCCTCAATCTATAGAGGTTCCCATTCCTTCCGGTTGGCTACATGCCAGGCACATCAGAGCCATCATCGCCACTTCTCACAACCTCCTTGCAATGTCAGTGGTATAATCATTTCTGTTTCCAGGTGAAGAGATGGAGGCTCTGAGCAGTTTAGTGCCCCAAGTCACACACAGTAAGTGGCAGAGCTGGGATTTGGAAACTAAACTGCTCCACTCCAGAGGCTGTGTTCCTTCTGCTCTAGCACCCTGCCTCCTTCCTCCTTCCTACTTTTGTTTTCACCCCACCCCACCCCCATTCCTCTCTCCTAAGCAGCTTTGCTGTTTTTAAATCAACCTTGACCGTGGTAATAGAACCTACTGGGGTTGAAGAGAGTTTCTGGAGAATTGTGGTGTGTGTTAAATGAAGGCAGTTTCTAAACTGTGTGCCAGATCTTTCCCCCACACAGGAGGTGGCATTCTGCTTGCTGTAAGTTAACAGCAGACTAGCTTTCCCTCTATCATTTCCCAGAGTACATACAAACCAATGCATTATCAAGGACGAAGACCTGGATGTTCTATAGAGAAACAGGAACAAAAGAAAATCAATAATAATGTAAAAAAAAATACCAGGTTACAGGAGGATTTTTATTACTAGGTCAAAAAAAGCTCTGCAGGGGAGATGCAATGAGCCAAGTATTCACTAGAATGAAGTCGTTGGAGGGGGGTGGAACAGGGGTGGGGGGTGGAGGGGAGCTGGCTACCTCTTGCTGTTCAGGTCACTACCCTTTGACAGCAGTGGCCTCTGACCTCAGCAACCCTACAATTCTGTTTTGCTTGACCCTGAAACCCATGAAAGTCAGAAGTAGGCATTGCCCAAAAGTTGAGATAAAGCTGACTAATATGGGAAAAGCTCCCGGTATGTGCCCCCAGCTGAAAGGAGATGGCAGTTCTTTGGCGGGAGATGCAATGTATTCTGTCTTCCTCCTTTCAGGGAAATGCTAATCATTCATAGGCAACTGGAGGGGAAGACTAAAATGTGTTGATGATGAATGACAATAATCCTTTGTCCACTGCCACCTCCTCCTAGGGTTGAACCTTAAGAGTTTAATCAAATGTTGGTAAGTAAATTAATACTTTACTGCATAGAGTCAAAAAGGAAGTGGTGGGAAGAATGGGTTGTGAGAATATATTTCCTCTGACATGAATCTCCAAAGCTTAATTGCAAAGACATTGATATGGGGTATGAGTTTGTGTGTGTGGTGTTTTAGGCTCCTTATTTACATACATACACATATGACAGTCACCATCCCAAAACTGTCTTATATCAAAGCATGTCAGTGTTAAAGACGTTAACTTCAAGGTTTAAAGATCAAAGTAGTATGTTGGAATTACATTTTGTTGTTAAAAACAATATCAGCAACAACAAAACTCATGCATTTCTGCACCAATAAGAATAACATGACCTTTATCCCCAAATCCTTATGAGGGAGGTTGCATTTTCATTCCAGTTCAGCTAACATTTGAGTGGCTAGTGCATGCCAGATCTGCTGTGCTGGTCACTTTGACAGCCATCTCTTTTAACCCTTATGACATCCTGCAAAGTAGATATTATTATGTTTATCACAATTGAGAAAATCAGTGCTCTAAGAGGGAAAATAACTTATCTCTGAACACCCAGAGACAGAGTAAAAATTCAAAATAGAGTCTTTTGGCATTCCGGTTTTCCTCTGAGATACAAAAACAAACAACCACACACACACACACACACACACACACACACACACACACACACACAAAACACAAACAACGGGTAGCCAGAAGAGTTTTAAGGAATTTGACAAATGATGGGCTTCTGAGACTCACACAGTGAGTTGGGACTAAAAACTAGGTTTTCCAATTCCCAGTCCAGGTTCTTTCGCCACATTACAGCATTACCACCCAAAGCGCTGGGTTTTCCCAAGAGGTGTTTGGATGGGATTCCAAGCCAGCAAGATGCAAATAGGTCTGACCCACATTCCAGCTCTTGGATAAATAAAAACTCCTAAAGGGCAGAGCCCATTTTGTGTGCTTAATTTGAGAGCCCCACTGTGGATTGTGTATCAATATTAAACAACCATAGGTACATTTGCCAAGGACTAACAGCATGGGTTCATTTTAGCAGTTAGAATACTGGGAATATTATGGAGGAACCTCATAAAGGTGCTGAAAGGCTGATCAAGTAGTCATAAATTTTTAAGATTTAAAAAAAACCCTCTGAAATCATCTAATTAAACTCTAATTTTATAGGTAAGATCCTGAGAAATTAAAATAATGTGCACAAGGATTTGACACCAGTCAGCAACAGACCCTTTTCTGTCTACCAGTTTTATCTAACTTAATGTCATACAGTATTGTAAGATAATATTTTCAGGAATGTAACATGTTGTAAGCTGAAGTTTGACTGGCGGGTTATAGAGTCATCAGAGATAAGAAATATCTCTCAGATTTAACTTTTCCTTATCCCACTGACCAAGTGAATGCTAAGAAATCTCCCTTGCTGGATTTCAAGTTCAATTAAGTTGGTATCATTTCTTAATTAGTGTCTCATTAATTCCAGCCTCCTGAACTTCTCTCCTGGCATTTCCCCTATCTGCTAGCCCTCTAAGCTCTCTGCATTGTTCTCTTTATACTTCACCTCTTCTAAGCTGGCTTTTCTGATTACTCTTCTTCCCATCAATGCTTATCTTGCTTTGATTCGCTTAATATTTATGTTCAAAGTGTTCCTTCCTATCAGTAGAAAAAAATTGCTTATTGCTGGATGTTTCCTATATCCCCAAAGGACAGAATCAATTGTTTCCACTTTTAATTTTTTTTATGCTACCTAAGACAATGCTGTACTCCATGAGCACCAAATATTTGTTAAAGGCATAAACCACGTTAATTTACTTTGCTACAAAAGGGAGACTTCATTCTTGACAGAAAATGAAATTAAGATAACTTTCACTTTGCGAGATTATTCTAATTTCTCAAAGACTAATTAATGATTCACATGCATATCAGTTTGATAGTCTATCAAAAAATTAGTTCAGTGGTTGATACTCTATCAAAATATTGGTTCAGTGGTTCTCAACCCTGGCTGATCATTCAAATCAACTGGGAAGCTTTTAAAAGTTCCAACACCCAGGCCTCACCACAAAGCAACTGAATCAGAATTCTTGCGGGTATGTCCAAGCAAAGATTTGCATATATCATATTGATATTTGATTTGCACATATTGATTTGTACAACTTCACTCTTACGAACAGATTTCTCTGAAGAATGAACAGGTTCAAATATGGTTTTGTGGTTGTCCTTAGAATCACAAAATTTTAAAACTGAGAACTAACACACTGTCTGGATCAACCCCTTTATTTTACAGGTGAGGACGCTGTGGTTTAAGAGAGATTGATAGATTAGCCTTATACAATGGCGTGGTGATGGCTGACAGTTTGTATCTTGAATCAGTGAAATTCTCTAAACTCCCATTCTGGAGTCAGCGACTAGACCAAGCTGTTTAGGTTTTAAAATTTCTGCTTCCTTCTAAAGAAAATGTATTTAAAAAGTATTGAATGTGGAAGATTTGGATTCTAAAAGCTGTTAGTACCAGGTACTCCTTAAAGACCTTCAATTTGGCATATTCCAAATAGTCTATTGTCATGGCAGAGGAAATGCCACTGTATAATATACCAAAGTCCAAAATAAATGACTCGTATCTATTTGCAGTGTTTTTCATTGGCCCTAACCTATGAATCCATAATATTTTATGCTATCAGAGCCCAGAGTATTTCTAGCCCTTAACTATACCACTTGTTAGCAGACTTACTGCTTATGAGCACGCTAATCCACACACTGAACTTGCCTTTTTTCTATTAAAAGGAAGATCATACCTACCCGACTGACCATGCATTTTTCATCTATTACAAGGGTTAAATCAGATGATCTGTATGGAGATATTTTGAGAATAGTAAAGCACTATCCACATACATATATAGAATCATATTACTATCTCCAGAGCAGTGACTTGTGAATAAATATTTGTTGCTTTGATTACCGAGGCTCTGAATTCTAATTCCTTGGTACCATGCCTCCCCAGAATCAACAGGAACTGGAGTTACTTCTGGACTAGAAACTCTAGTCACTGAAAGTATCACATAACTAAATATTTAGGGAGGTAAAGTGATGTAGTGACCCAGGATTTGGCTAGTCTAGGCTCTGGTCCCAGAGTCTGCTTTTAACTATTGACTTTGGACAAGTCACTTAATTTTTCTGGGACCAGAGTCTCGTCAGTGGTCAAAGGATGACTTGAATAAGAGTCAAAGATCCTTTTGATTTATAAAATCAGAATATTAGTACTTAATTAAAATTACTAAAGTGCAATTTCCCAAGCCATTAATTCATGTGGTTTCACATTTTTTAAGTCCCTTTTTAGAAGTACAGGGTTGGAGCCTAAAAACATAAGCCTGTTTCTGGTAAACAGACATTTCAAGCACATGTGTATAAGACCCTCTTTAAAAGAAACATCTCTCCTCAGATACTTTATGCTTGTTAGTATCCTGTCCAGGAGCCCTTGCTCCAAAAATAAATATATGGTTACCCAAAAAGCAAGTAATACAGTACTAGACAGAGTAGGAACCCAAATATTTTATGTTACAGTTCTTTCAGTTGATGTTATTTAACTAATCTGAACCTGATTGCCTATATTTAAATGGGAATGATACATTCCTCAATGATTCATTGAGATAGTATATATTAAAATATTTTATAAATGATGAAAAGCAACTGCAAGATATAACTATCACCTAAGGAGTACAGCTTACTATACCGTGTTCCTTCTAAGAAGTGCGCTTTTTCAAGAGATAGACCAAAATCTTTCTGACTCTACTATAAACACAGCACTTACTCCGATGCCTGGCTCAACAAATATGCTCAATAAGGTCTGCCGCATGAAAAGCATAATCCACAGAAAGACCAAAAGCTCCGTGAGCTCAGATTCCATACTTGTTTTTATTTCTAAATTCCCAGAGCCTAGTGAAGTAACTAACACATAGAAGAAACTCAGTAATCATTAGATGAATAAAATTTTTGCCCCCTCTAGTTCCTCTTCAGCACACCTTAAGAGGGAGAGGCAAGCATGGGTGGCATGAAAGATGATTTCTGGTAAAGGTTGCTTGGAATGGAAAACTGGAAGTTAAAAACTTGGAAAATTTATCCCCTAACAAATAGCTTGGGAGAACAGAAAAGCATAGATAGGTTCTGAGTTCAAATTCAGTTCCCAAATTCTGCTATCTTGGTCAGTTAATCTATTAACCTCTCCAAGACTCAGTTTCCTCATCTTAAAATGAGAATAGTTCCTCTTTCCTAGTGTTAAGCACTAAAATGGAAGCTTCATAATAGCAGAGACTTTATTTTGAGTCCACTGTATCTACACTGAACATTACTGAACTATATTGAACAGTGCCTGGCACAGCAATAGATTCTGAAATATTTGATTTGTGAGAAACTGACTGAGATAACACAGGTAAAGTATGTAACAGAACGTCTGCATGAAGTTAGCAAATGTAAGCCTCTATCATCACTATTATTACTACCATTACTAGTAATATCTGTATTATTACCCTTACTAGTGGTTGTAGAGCAAGCAGCCTCTTTTGGGGAAAGACTCAGATCTCAAATTCCCCATTTGCTGGTTATGTGACTTAGGACAAATTAACATACTGGGGTTCCTTCGGTTCCACAAAAAGCTCAGTGTCGTGAGAAACCACCTAACACTCAGTCTAGAGTCCTGGCGCCACGTGATACAGGGCAGCTATTATTATTAAGGCAAAAAAACGCCTAGCCTCCTTTTATCCGAGAACTGCCTGCCATTTCCCACATTATTGTAGCTGAATACATAGCATGACAGCAAACAAGGAAGGAAGGAAAGAATTTAAGAGACCGAAACCGCTAAAAAAGAAAAGAGGGAATTAAACTGGTGCTTGACAGTTCCCACCACGGGGTGCCAGTTTCCGCAGCTGTCAACCTGTCCAACCAGCCAAGCCTCGAACAGGACACTCTGCTCGGTAAGAAACAAAAAGGAGGCAGAGCCGATGCTTAGACCCTCCCCCTAACGGTCTGTCGGCCGCCGGCCTCAGGCCGCCGCCGGACTCTCGTTTCCGGCCTTCGCAGGACCACAGTTCCCAGCATGCTTTTGGCGGGAAGTCTTTCCCGCTGGATGACTACTAATCCCGGCATGCCATTCGGCACTCCACGGAATGAGATGGAAGAGTGGAACGACCCCATTGCACGCAGGGAATTGTAGTCCATACAGCTGCTGGCGCTTAGAGGGGCGGGGAAGAGCCGGGTCGCTCTCGTCAGCTGAGGAGAATGATTCATAGAGGAGGGTCTGGAGAGGAGAAAGGTTCTGTCTTTGAAAGCCCACTTAAAGGGCTGGACTCTTCTCCGAGGGAGGGAGAGGCAGGAGAGCAAGCAGGAGCTCGGGCCTGACCCAGCCTCAGGCCGTTCGCCAGGCCTCTACCGAGTCCTGGGCCTTGTCGTGGGTGGCCGCGAGGCACCGGTTGCTGGGGGACGAGTGACGTCGCGGGGTGAAAGTTGAGGGGCGGTGACGTAGGGCCTGCCCGGGCGGAGGCTGGCGGGTTGGAGGCAGAGGGAGGGAGGGAAGGAGTGAAGGAAGGAAGCTGGGAAGGAGCGAGCGAGCGGGGGCGCGAGGCTTTTACCTGGAGGCAGCGGCTTGGGCGCGCAGAGCGGCCGCGGCTCCCCCGCACCTGCGGCCATGGATGAGGAGCGCGCCCTCTACATCGTCCGGGCCGGCGAGGCGGGGGCTATCGAGCGGGTCCTGAGGGATTACAGCGATAAGGTAAAGAGCCCTGGCCCCAGGCGTGCGGTATAGCACCCCCGGGCCGCCCCCCTTCCCGGCTTGCAAATCGCATCCCTCCCAACCCCCTTCATTCCGGGGATGCGCATTGCTCTTCCCCGAAAACGTTTCCGGCTTGGGCATGCGTGTTTGTGCCCCCAGCCTTTTCCATCCGTGCATCCTGTATCCCCCTGCCCCAACTCTAGCTCCCACCCCTCTCATTCCGGTCCAGCAGTTTGTCCTAAGGTCCTTTTTCCAAGCTTGCAAGTCACACCCCCATAGTCTGTAAATGTGCATCTGTGCCCTGTGCCCCACTCTTGGATAGATAAATACACACGAGGCTTCTTTACTTGCATAGCATAAAAATACGTGTTTCTGTGCATAAACATGGCCCTTGACATGCATAAAACGCATCAGTCACGATGGCAGGTTTTGATACACATACAGAACTGTACAGTTTTCAAGGCGTGATGTCTCATATATGGTCTAACTGGATTCTCAAGGTATTTATAGAGTAGATAGTATCATCCTCCCCATTTTGTAGATGAGAAAACCGAGGCAGTGGGAACTGAAATCATCTCAAGGTCATGGACATACTATGTTGGAAGTGGGGGGGAGACTAACTCATAATGAGACCTGTATTTGTATCGCATTAACAGCTTTTCCCATCTATTATCTCATTTAATCTTGACGGCAATCCTGTTAGGTTTTATCCGCATTTTGCAATTGAGATTCTAAATTGGTTAAGTAACTTGCCCAAGGTCATGCTTGTGAGCTGGGATTCCAACCTAGGTCTTCAAACCTTTCATTATTCTTTTCGCTTTACAATTCTGCAGTAAAAAGGTATCTTCTTGTATATTCCAGTTACTTCTCTGAATGTCTCTTCAAGAACCGTTAGCTCCCCATTACTTTTCCTTCCAGGAATTTTACATGCTCACTTCAAAAGGTAACATACCACACTTTTATTCCATTTAGAAGACGACTTTATAGGAATGACTGATTACTCCCTTCTGTGAACACACACCCAACACCAGGGCACACCCTAGATACAATATCTTTCTTCCTTTCATTTACTTCCATTCATAACTTCCCCTTTTCTGTTTGCTATGTGCCCACCACTGCACTTCCACACACTTTGTATATTGAGCTTCCATGATGCCATTTCTGCCCTGAGTGGAGAAGATCCAAAAATAAGCACCTTCCTTCCCATTTAATCTTCCCAGCAATCCTGTAAGGAAGGTGGTGGTATTCCCCATTTCACGAATGCTAACAATTAGGACAACGTTGCCCCAAGTCCACACAGCCATTGAGAGATGGGGCTGAGATTTGAATCTAGGTTGTCTGACTGCTCTTTTACAGGACTATGCTGCTTTCTTGGGGAGGATGCATGGATTTTGTCCTATTCATATCTTAGCTGCTTCAGTTTCTGATATGCCTTAATCTTGCATATCTTCCCAGTTTAGAAGAAATTCGTTTAACACACAGGTGTATGTATTGTGGAGGTTAGAGTCGTCCCTTGATGTCTGCAGGGCATTTGTTCCAGGACACCCTCCCTCCCCATGTGGATATCAGAATCCATGGATGCTCACTCAGATCCTTTATATAAAATGGCATATTATTTGCATATAACCTACACAGCTACACACATCCTCCCTTACACTTTGAAGCATCTCTAGATTACTAATAATACTTAATACAATGTAAATGCTGTATAAATAGTGGCAAATACAGTATAAATGGTATGTCCCTAGTTGCCAGCACGACAAATTCAAGTTTTGCTTTTAGGAACTTTCCAGAATTTTTTCCTAAATATTTTGGATCCATTATTGGTTGAATTCAAGAATGTGGAGCCTGCACATATGGAGGCCCAACTGTATATTCATTTAACTTGATTTATAATTACTTTCCAAAAACAGTTTGAGGCAACTACAAACTGATTTTCAAAAGAAAGAAATACAGCAGAAAACTTGGCCACAGTGTTGAATCAATTAGTATTTACTTAGCCCTTATTATATGCCAGATATCCAGCAATAAATAGGAACTTTCTTCTATAGGGAAGAGTGGAGGAAAAACCTCCAAGTGGTCTTATCACCTCCTTCAATATTTCTCCTTCCCTTCATGGCTAAACTAATTAGAACTCTGGATTTGCTTCCTCCAGTTTATCTCTTCCTCTCCTTGATCTCCTTCCAGGTTGGTTTCCACTTACCACTCCTGGCCAAGTGCTGTCAGAACTTAAGTTTGGACATCCCCAACCTCTCCTCTTACATTGGGAATGTTTTTAAAATTGTAGTGCCCAATGTGTGTTGTTTAGGATGGTATTTTTTGGGCCAAGCCTGAGAATGCTCCGACTTGATGTGAACCAGTTCAGCCACTCGTTCAGAAAAGAGCTCTCATGTTTAATGCTGCTTATAGTAGGGCCAGAGTAAGAAAATCATTGAGTTTCATGTTGGCGGTGGGGCTTTGCCCCTCAAGGCAAGAGACACTAGAGGCAGATGAAGAGGGAGGGGGAAGTGTAATTGCAGTGGTCCAGCAATACGAATGGGGAGGTAGAATTAAATTGCCCCTCTCTGGGGGATATGAAGTCTGAAACCCTGAAAATGTACCTGGGTACTACCTTGTGCCTCATTTTCCTTATCTGGAAAAATGGATTTGAGAATTGTTTAGAGTGTAGTGTCATGGGGCATTGAGGAGTCTAACCAAAAGGGAAATGAATGGTGTAGAGAGAGAATGATTGGTTCATTGTTTGGGAAAGGAGGTTCTTTCTCCTACATTATTTATCTAATAAAGCCAGTCCTCAAAAGGGAGGCAGTCAAGGATAGTGGAAAGAAGGTGGAATTTGGAGTCAGATCAATCTTGGTTCTGATCTGCCATTTATTAGTTTTATGACTATGGATAAGTTATTTTAAGCCTGAGTCTCACTTTCCTTATCTGTAATGTGAGGTTCTATAACCTAAGTTATGAGGCTTAAATTTACTGAGGTGTAATGCCAAACACTGTGCAAAAGGCACCTAGGAGGCATTCAGTAATGATCAAGGTACTCAAGAGGTCCTGTGGCTGGAGCACAGGTTCTGGAGCCAGATTGCCTGAACTCTGATTCCCAAGTTACTATCCATGTGACCTAGAACAAGACTTAACTTTACTGTGCCTCAGTTTCCTCATCTGCCAAACAAGGATAATAATAGTAACTACATCATAGGTTTATTGTCAGAATTCAATGAGTTATATGTGTAAAGCTCTTAGAACAGTGTCTGGTACTAAAGAAAAACCCGTAACTGTTAGTTTTGAACAAAAAAGTCAGGAATTAAACATGTGGCACTGAGTTGATGTAGCCCAATGAAAATTAGAGAATATACTTCATTCTTTCTCTTTTCTCTTGACCCTTGCACTTCCTACTGGTTAGCGAAACGCCTTCTACAATGTTTAGAGCAACATTTACCTGCCTGGCTCCAGGTAACATCTAATTTCTATTATGTTGAAGAGACTAATTTTCAAACCTTCTTCCTTCCTTCACTAAGTCTTGTTATTTTGGGGAGAGGGAAGATCTATCTATCCTGGAAAAAAGGAAACTTGTCTGTTTCTCAAGGGCATAATGAAAGTTGACTCAGCATAGGAAAGTATTTTTTTTAAAAAAGGAAGAATGTTGTTCTTTTCACTCTGCTCAATTCACCTGTTAACATTTATGGAGTGCCTGCTATGTACTATGTATTATCCTAAGTGCTTTCACATGTCATTACATATAATCCTTATGTTAAAACTTATGAGAGAGATGGAAGTATTTTCCCTTTTTTTGGTAATAAGAAATTGAGGTTCAGAAAGACAAAGTGGCTATCTGTGGGCCCAAGGGTACATAGCTAGAAGGGGCAGACCTAGTCTTCAGATTCCACATCCACAACTCTTTTTGCAAGGCCTTGTTGCTTTTGCCCTGTCTATTTTGTGTTACTGAGCACAAAAGAGAAAGGTTTTTCAGGACTATTTCCTTTGGCTACTGCTGGGCCCTCATCACCTCCACTCCAGTTATAGAATGGTCTATTAATGTGGAAAGTATATATTTTTCTAGTCTAGGCTGTCCAAGTTCTTCTCTTCCCTCAGAGCCTGTTCTGATAACATATTTGGTAGAGAGATTGGCTGCCATCATTTTGATTATCAACAACAAACAGTGATCAAGGGCCTCGAAGTACACATTAGTATCTTAGTTTCTTGAAATCACAGGATATTTAGACTAGAAGGAACCTCAAAGATAATTGGATCCAACACCCTCAATTAATAGGCAAGAAACTGAGGCCTAGCCTCATCATCAACCATGATGATAATCAGAGAGATGGCTTTGCAGCCATGAAGGCCACCTGAACATAGGATTAGGCCTTAGCAAGCTCCGTGAGGATTCCATTATGGAAGTATGGCAAGTCTATGGCCAACTGAAACCTAAAAGTTATTTAAGATACAGGCAGGTAGGTAGATCTCTGAGAGTAGTCCTCATAAGAGAAGAAAATAACACTGATAGCAATGAGGTCTTTATTTATGTGCTAGAAGAATCTGATTGGTAGGGACCCAGTATTAGGACAGTTCTAGAAGTACAGCCTCTGCATTTGAATAGGGTCTGCAAATATCCTGGACTGTGTAAGGGGACTTGTTATTTTATACTTTGAGGTTGAATTCTGACTCTGAGTTCATGCTACAGGTTTTTGCAGAGGAGCATGTATAGTGGGGCTGCTCCTTTATTGTGCTTTGTTGTTATTTCCAGATTGGATTATATAGTCTCAGATACAGGCATTTGGATCTAGAAGTAATCTTTACTCCTGAAACACAGCACAGCACACACACATACACACACACACAGGTTAATTCCCTTTTATTGGTTCTATTTGTGTGTATCTTTGGAAATCTATGAAATAATCCTAGTTCTCTAATAGATCAGTATTTGGCCTCATCATAGACCATGCCATAACATTAGTGTCCACTTACTGAATACCTGCTTTGTACAAGGTGATATACATAAAAATAAGGAAACTCTTGACAGGTGGTAAAGTTGAATAACTTGAGCAAGTTTACACTTTTAATAAGCCATGGGACTGGTCTCAAACCCAATGCTGTCTGACTCCTGAGCTGAGCTTTCTAGAGCCTGTTCATAGGATGTGAAGAGGGGAATCTTCATGAGTCCTGTGTGTTCCTGAGCTGTTCCTAACTTACTTGGTCTCTAAATTGAAAAATGGTTTTACTCTTTAATTTATATTTGACTTGTTGCTCCTGTTCGTATGTAAATTAAGCATGTAACGATGGTGAGGTGGTTGACTATTGACCAGCAGTTTTTAGAAAGGCATATACAGCCAGAAATGCTAGATCCCCTTCCTCTCCCTTTCAGCCTTAGAAAGGGGAAAGCATAAGGGTTAGAGGTACTGAATAGAGTAGGTATTATCTAAGTTAATAAAAGATAAAAGAAGCCAACCTTAGAGAAGCCAACATCTTTGAATCTAAACAATATTAGAGCTCTGAGCTTCTGAATAGATTGGCATATTCTAAATCCAATTTGTATTGCCTCACAATACAATACATTTTCTAATTAAATTAAGCCCTGATGCTAGTATACAGGGCTTTTGAAAGCTTTTCTTCCTCTGTTCCTTTCTTTTTTTTTTTAATGTTGTGGTTTTATGACAGCATCAGCCTTGCATTTAAAAAGCAGAAGAAAAATTAGTCCTTGATACTATTCTAAATTACCACCTCAAAAGATTTAAGTCTATGGAGAGACTGTTTAAGAGATATTTTTATAACTTAAGGAGAATCTTTCCAAAAGATGATTTCTTCTTCTGTTCCTTTACCACAAACACCAAAAAAGGTTTAGGAGAACTATTATATTGGCAAGTAGGTACATTAGTCCATTTATTCCAGATAATGTGTGGAATTTAATATTTCACATATAATTACAAAAAATAAGCTTTCTTGGTTTCTAAGCACAATTATTTATTTTCATTTGTAGTGAACCTTTCTAAGCTTCAGTTTACAACCATACAATGTACTGATTCTTTATCTGTTATCCAGTGTTAGTTTTTACTAAACTTAAGGTCTGTAAATTTCTAGATTATAGCCTTTGTTCTTTCTTCCTTCCTTTTCTTCTTTTTTTCTTTCCTCCCTTGATCATTCACTAATTCAATTACCTTTTATTTAAAAGTTTTCTCTTTTAATTATAAAAATAATATGTCAACAATGAGTTTTGTCAAAAAAATCACTAGAATTTCCACCAAGCCTACATAGTTGCTTTTATTTTTATATTTTAACACTCAAGCCTTTGTCTGATGCATGCATATATTTATGTAGGTACTGTCATCATAAACATACAATTTGATGTTTTGCTATTTTTTTCACTTGTTGCCATCATAAATAATTTTCCATGTTACAGAACTTTTTAGCCATCTTTTAAAAAAAATTGCAGAATAATATTTTATCAGATGAAATGCACAGCAGTTTATTTCATCAGTCTCCTGTTGTTAGATATTCAGGTTGTCTCTTTTTCTTCTTTCATAATATTAACACTGCAGTGAATATGCTTACATATATAATTTTTCTCTCCTTCTGGTTGACTTTATTAGGATAAATTCCTAGGAGTAGATGTTCTGTGCCAAAGGGTATGAGTATTTTTATGATTTCTATTATATGTTGCCAAATCACTTTGATTTTAAAATTTATTCTGCCTCTGGCAATATCACACTTGGATTATTGATGCCCATTTCTTGAAGGGCTTTATGTCCTCAGTCATGCTGTCCCTTGATCTGGCCTGTAAGCTACTGCCCAAAATATTCTTCTAGAATGAGCTACTGTTCACATCTCCCTCAGAGTCTTCCCCTGGTTGTCTGTCACCTATATGCCAGTTTAGGTATAAATTTTTAAATCCAAGCCCTTACCGCCTCACATCCACTTTAACTGTTTTGCAAACCATATGTGAGGCAGCCTCTCTTAGTTTTCCTTAAATGGCCCTTCTCTCTGAACTCTTAAGTCTTCCCTCTGACCATTTCTTACATTCAGAACTGCTTCTCTGTCAACATTTCTCCATCTCATTTAATTTCAAAATTGCTTCTTCTACAGACTTGTCAATGCAGAACCACCTGTAATGATGATATCTTTAGTACTTGGTGTATTAACTCCTGGTGGGTTGCCAGTCAATGTTTGTCAGTGTAGCCATTGAGAAATACAAAGGAAAGGCAGAAAGATGTTCAGTGAAGATTTTTTTTAAAGGAAAGCTTAGGATTCCTAAGAGCACTTGGTTCTCCTGAATAAAACTTGAGAAGGGAATGAGGAATTTTATGCTCTATTTTTTTGTATCATCATTCTTCCTGTGACAGTGGACAAGTCAACTTACTCCATTCTCTATTTCACCTATGGAGTGGAAAATACGGTGTTGCCAGTCATTTCAGGAGCGTCATGACACTCTTTTCTCTTTCAGTTATTTTTTTCCTCAGTATCATTGGCATCATCATCATTATCATCTTAATGCTTACTGAGTGTTTACTATGTGCCAGGCACTGAGATGGTATATTTTATATGCTTTAGCTTTTTTAACCCTCACAGCAGCTCTGTGAACTAGGCACCCCCTCTTTTCACATGAGAAATATAGTTATAGAGAGTGTTACTTGCTTAACTAGTAAGTGGTGCAGCCATGATTTAAACTCTCATTCTTACCGAATTACTTTTCTGAAATACCAGTCTATCAGATTTCTTCCCTATCTGCAATTCTCTGATGATTTTTATTGCATACAAAAAAGAAAGTATAGACTCCTCAGCAACATTGGAAGACCTTTCTAAATCTGTTTAATCTGCTTTCTCATTCTCATCTTTCTCCTCTCCTCTCATCCCCTAACATGGGTCCTGTGTTTCACTCTGACAGAGCTGCTAATTTCACAAATGTATCATACTGTTTCACACATCTGAGCATTTGTTTCTGTCGCTAGAATGCTCTCCATTTGCCAGCTGGCAAACTCCTGTTCACCCCTCAAGTTTCAGCTCAAATGCTTTATACTCTATGCAAAGCATTCCAGATTTCCCGGGGCAGAGTTAGTGGCTAGCTACTCTGTGTTCTTCTGTATATGTTTTTGCTTTAGTATTTTTGTGCTGTTTTACAACTATTTGTTTACAGGCATCTCTCACTTTATTAAGAATATTGAAACATGATGTGAGAAGACAACTTTTTTACAGACATTATGTGTTTTTAAACATAGCCAGAATTTAAAATCTGTGTATTTAAAATGACATTTTTTCCCTTTTTTCCCTCTTCAGCATAGGTCTACTTTCAAATTTGAATCAACAGATGAAGATAAAAGAAAGGTAAGCCTTGGTGTTACTGTGTGTGTGTGTATTCATTCATGGACTTTATAAACAGTGGGCTTGATTTCATCTTGTTTTCAGTTTCCCTTCAGTTTGGTTTTTAGGAACTCTGAGAAGAAAGACAAGTGCCAGGTTTAGTATGGATTACAGAGAACTCCATCGCCACAAGACCATTACACTTGCATAAATCAGGGAAATGTTTCTGTTTCCTACTTCCTACCTTTGCATATGTTGTTTTCTACCTAGAATGCCCTCTCCTCTGGTATACCTCTTCACCTGTTTAATTCCTACTCAGCTCCAGGAGCACTCTTTCAGGAAGCCTCCACTGGCATTCCTGTTAGGGTGAAGTACCTCTCTTTGGTGCTCCTATAAAATTCTGTGTAAATCTCTAATTCTATACTTATACATTGTCTCATAATTATATAGATATAGATTATACATATACATATATATATATATATATCTGTGTCTGTCACTGTTAAACTCCTTGAAGACAAGTACTCTTATTTATCTCTATATCCTCAGTATTTAGAGTGCTCAGCACATAATGGGCACTCAGAAGGTTTTTATTGAGTGAATGACATGGAGTATAAACTTTAGAGGCTAAAGATTTAAATCTGATTTTCTTTTGGATTTGAACAATATAAGCAAAACTAGAATACCTTTTAGAACAGGATTCTCAGCCTGGGATATGCTGTTCAGGGAGCTTTTTGAAGATATGCCTGCTCAGGCTCCACTCTTTATCCGCTGAATCAGAATCTGAGGGGTGGGATCCAGATAGGTGCTTTTTTTTTTTTTTTAACAATCTTCAGGAAATAAGTACCTTACTCATTTGGTGGGAGTGCGAAATGGCACAAGGCCCTATGGAATAGAAACTGGCAGTGTCTACCATAATTACAGATGTGTTTTGCCCTTTTGATAAAGCAACGTCACTTTTAGAAATCTATTTTGTGGATAAATTGAAATAAAGTAAACAAAGTTATTCACTGAAGCAATGCACATAGTAACAAAGTTGGAAGCAATAAAGTCTCTAGCAGTTAGGGACTATTTAAAGAAACTTGTGTGTATTTACATAATGGAATACTATGCTGTGGTAAAGAGAGGGAGAGGGAGAGGCAGAAAGACTGTTATGTGTTAATAGGAGAGAGAGTTAAGTGGGGGGAAAAAGCAAGGTGTTAAAAAGAACATATTTTTTAATATACTCATGATAGATATTCAGGCTAGGAAGGCAGCTGCTATTTGGTTTAGTTGGGAGAATCCATACTGTATAGATTTGTGGTGCCTTGTAAATCTAATGCTAGAATCTTTGGTAGTGCTTTCACTGGTCAAAATAAGTGCATTAAGACAGAGATTTTCTTACACAGTTATTAATAAAGCATGTTTATTTCCTATAGGATAGTAGCAAAACTTAACATTTTCAAAATATTGTCTTCTACTGCCTTTTAGATCTTTGACAACAGTAACTGCATTGCTGGTGTAAGTTTTAGTATAGGCTGTAGATTGCTGCTTCCTGGGAGGTGTGATATAAACAAATGTCATCAGGGACCTAGCTAGGTAATCTTCATTAAGGAAAAACATTGGCAAACAAAACCATTTCAGTCTCCAAGGATTAAAACCATAGTGACTCTTTCATGCCTAAGGCCCTAAAAAGACTTTAAAATCAAAATTCTTAGACTGCTCTAAAGGATCTATATCCTAACAGCTTTTTAAGTTCTCAGTGTAGAGAGGCATAGAATAGTAGGCATGTCTCCACATTAAACCCAATCTGAAAATAAGAGGAACCTAAATTATCATCCAGTTTGTCTTGCTACCTTAGTTCTCTTTTTCTGTTTCCTAAGCATGTCTCAAGAGTATTCTACTAGCAGCTCCTTGGTAACAGCAGTGCCCCTTTCAGTAAACTACAGGTGCTGTCACTGAAGAACACATCTCTCAAATAAAACCTTTGCGGCAACTTACAAGTAAATGTAAGGGACCTTACATTTATAGGGCCTTTCAAAAAATAAAACTTGATTATAAGAGCTTTTTAGGAATTGGTTATAAATTAATGATCTTTAGACCTAATTCCTAACACTTAATGTAATGTTTTGCATTTTTACAAAGATTTACTTTGCCATAGTAATGCTGTAAGTATGGCGAGAATATCCCCATCACGGTTTTATGGGTAAGAAAACTCAGGCTCACATTAATGACAGCTTGCTAACACTCACATCACTAGTAAGTGGTGGAGCCTCAAATAGAGAACAGATTTTCTGGCTATTATGTACAAGTTCCTTCACTGTTCATTGCTCCATAGCTCCCATTCATTACCACTTGAGGTATATTTCAGGTTTGAAATGATGACTCAGTAACTTGTTTTATCTTGTGTTTCGTACCTTGAGACATCATTTAGGCAACTAGACTTAAATTGGAAAATATCAAAGGAAATTACCAACTAGGAGTGCTTAAATTTTTCCAGAGAAGTAAAGTCAGATGCAACTGCTAATGTTTGTGCATAGAATGCAAATAGTTCCAGGTGCATGTGGATCATGGTAATTTAGATAGAAGCACCTGCGCTTATTGAAGCATTTGCTTTACATCTTCTGTCTAAATTGGTGACTATGATTATCTACCAGTGCATAAACAAATATATCATGCAAATATGTAGGATGGGGGGAGGTGTGATGAATAATCTGAAATTTTACATCTTGAGGAAATGTAAGCTCTTATATTGGTTTCTAAAACACAGCTGATCTCAAGGCCAGTAAAAAGTACTCATTGCAGTAAGTATTGACAAATACAATGTCATAAAATGAGTAAAAGAGTTATAGCTCTTTCACCTGTAATATAAGATTACAACCATATCAAATGTGGAAAACTTCAGTTATTGTCTGAGATTAAGCTTTGTGTATATAGTAATTTTCCTCAAAAGAGTAAAGTTAAAAATAGCTAAATTTCAAGCATTTCTTTCATTAGCTTCAAACTCACGTAGGTAAGCTCATCTTTCTGTGAAGATAGAGGATAATTTTGAGTGGAGGCCAGAATTCCTACGACTTGTACATATTGTTTTGTTTTGCATTTAATATTCTTTTAACTAGACAGCAGAATCTCAAGCATATTTCCTGGAAAAGCAGGATACGAAAGTATTCTTACAGTACAATCACAACCATGTAAAACTAATAACTATGCAAAGAAAAATGTCTACAAGGAAATTCACTAAATAGTGGCTATCTCAATATTATTACTGTGGATGATATTTTAATTTTTCTATTTTTTGAACCTTTCTATTATAGTAGATTATAATGCTTAGGAATACGATAATTACATAATTAATACAATATATATGATAATATGTATTATATTCCTTTATAGTGAATGTGTGATTGGGGGCATGAATAAGGACCAATACTTCTTTTTTTAATCTTTTTTTTCCTTTAAAATTAAGCCTTTATAATTTAATATTCCTTTTAGAGGAGCATAAAAATGTTACTAGGGTTAGAGATAGTATCACTTGTAGAGCCAGTTTATGGAGTGAAATACATTTATTTGAACACAAAAGTCCATTCTGCCATTTGAAATATTTCTTCTTTTTATTTTTTCACCCCAGAGTTGGATGTGCTTGGCATATTAGTAGAGATCTCTGTAGTCTACAAATATTTTTTCAGTAATTTCTGTGTGCCAGGTCCTGTGTTAGGCCTTAGTTCCTAAGTTGGCTATTTTCCTATGATGTTTCGTTTGGCACTTTCTCAGCTACAGATGCATACTGAGGGTTGCCATTGTGGACTATAGAAAATGAATGGGTAATTTTCCATATTAGATTCCCCAAGGAAAATGTGCAGGGATAGAACTATCAATCCTATACTGTGAATCTATGCTTAGGGATAGCTTGAGGCAGGGATGCTTGTTCTGAAAGCCCTTTGCACTTAGTCATTTGAAATTGTTAAACTCCAGTCTTTACTGAAACAAAATGAGCTACACTTGTGTGTCTTGCAAATTTGACTCAAATTTATTTGATGTCTTTACCTTAGGGAATACTTTGATACATGATACAAGTACAGTTCTCATTTAGAAACCAATAACTTCAAAGATAATCATTTTCAACATCTTGATTTATTTAAAATATATACACACTACCATAATCATCCTAAAACTTTTACTTTTTAAAGTTCTTGTCCAGCCGAGATCTGGCATTAAACTTGACTAGAAAGGCTGAATTGTATCATAGGCCAGAATGAATGCCTCAGCATAGGTCAAAATAAAACAATTTAAACTTCTTTCAGACTCCATTTTTAATTTTAAATATTTTGCCAAGGTACTGACTAAATATAGGGAGAAAGAACAGAACAGTAAGCCATAGATGTCGCAGTCCATATACAATCTTTGTATGTATCACTTTTTAGGATTTCTGCCTAAGAAAGTTAAGAATAGTATCCCTGGTTTTTATTTTAGAGCTTCAGATCCACTTTCTCACATAAAAACCTCTTCCTAAAAGCCATGACAGTGTGAGAACTCTATGGACCTGCTCCCCATTGAAACTTTTTTTTAAAAAAAAACCATTTATTTAAAGTCTCTGGAAATAGTCCTAAGAGCCTGCAGTCAATGAAGGAACACTTATTCAGGAAAATCTACAAAAAGTCTGAAAAGTGAAAGTCTGTGGTATTTAAACTGAAACCTGCTCCCTCCCTCCCCACTCCTAGCTGTATGAGATGGAAACTCGCCTCCAAACTGATGCAGCCAAGAACACAGAGCTCCCCATCCCTCAGCTCTCAGTTGGAAGGCTATCTTCCCAGTAGGGACAGGGGTAAGCATTTCTCTTCCTGCCCCAACTACATGTTCCTGAGACTAAATTTTGGGTGAATGCAGCTAAGAGGTGGGGTCTCCCTCCTTTCACCCAGCTTCCACTCATGGGACAAAGGCTTTCCCTTGGATAGGGCACCACTGAGAATTATTGGGGCCCCAGTTGCACTTGTCCTGGCTGGTTGGACACAGGTTCCACTCTGGGAGAGGCAAGCCAAAGAGTGCTGAGGCTGCTGCTCCCCTGTCCCCTCCAGTTGAGCTCTCATGGAAGTGTTACCCCAAAAGAAGCATGCTGTTATCTCTTCCCTCAGCTTCAGAAGCAGGGCTCAGAAAGTTTGCTGAGAGGAACAAGCAGATCTTATAACAGTGAGCTCTGAATCTCCTCCCAAAGAAACCAACTTAATTTGCAGCAGTTGTAAGTTCCTGCCTGAAGGTACAGGTAGTGGTGAAAGGCAACTGGGAGGAGATTGACAGATTCATTGGAGATAAAGGGCTAACTGGAAGTGCTAGTTTGCTAGAGATAAAGAAGGAAAGAGACAGTTGGGAGGAACCCTCCTGTATTTAGAACAAATCTTCAATACTGACCTCAGAAACTATCCCTTCAGAGGAGCCCTAGTAAGTTGGTTTGGTTTGTAGGGCAATTTATGCCCCAGGACATTTTTGAAGACAATAGATCAGTCAGCCAGCAGTTAGTAGAGCTTAACAGCTGGGTGTGGTCAGGGAAAGAGAAAGTCAAAGAGAGACCTGCCAAAGCCACTGTTATCCTAGGATGACTGTGTCAGACCAAAGGGTGAGCCTCATGAGGAGCTACATCTGCAGGGAGGGAGGGGGCGAATATACTTAACTAAAATAATTCATCCAGTCACTGAGCAAAATAAACAAGCAAATAACAATAGCAAGTCTTGGAGGATAGGGGCAGTACCCAGTGTTGCTATAATATATTATCTAAAATGTCCAATTTCAAAAAAAAAAAAAAAAAGAGCCATGGAAAGAATGACCTATACACTGGAGAAACAGCAAGCAATGGAAAGCTGTCTGTGAGAATGACTAGATGTTGGATTTAACACACTTCAGGGTAGTCATTACAACCTTATATTCAGAAAACTAGAGGAAACCATAATTAAAGAAGAAATGCAAGGTTTGATGACAATGTCACATCAAATGAAGAATATCAACACAACTATAGAAATTGTTAAAAAGAAAAAGAAGAGCCAAATGGAAATTTTGGAAGTGAAAAAGTACAGTAACTGAAAAAAATCACTCAAGAGACCCAACATTACATTCAAACTGGCAGAGGAAGATAATAGTGTGTACAAGGTAAAGAACAAAAAAAAAGGAATAGAGAAAATGAAAGAAGCCTTAGAGAAATATGGGACAATATTAATATACTAACATGCATAATGGGAGTACCAGAAGGAGAGGAGAGAGAAAAGAAAAGAAAAAATATGTCTGAAAACTTCCCAAATTTATTGGGAAAAAAACTACGTATCTAGGAAGCTCAATAATTATCTGACTAGGATAAACTCAAAGAGATCTGCAAACAGATACATCAGAGTGAAAATGCTGAAAGTCAGAGATGATGAGAAAATCTTGAAAGTAGCAGAAGAAAAATGACCAGTCACTTACAAGGGAACCTGAATGAGATACACAGCTGACTTCTCATTAGTAAGTGTAGATCAGAGGCAGTAGGATAATATATTCAAAGAGCTCAAAGATTAAAACCTCAACCAAGAATCTTATATCCTCAGAGCTATCTTTTAATGTTGCAGAGAAGATAAAGACATTTTTTATATAAATGAAAAACTGAATTTGTTTCAGACCTGCTTTATAAGAAATACTATAAGTTCTTCAGGCTGAAAGCAAGTCACCCCAAACAGCAATTTGAATCCACACTAAGAATCAAAAGAGAACTGGTAAAGGTAATTATGTAATTGTAAAAGACAATATAAATACATATTTCTTCTCTTCTATTATCTTAACTGATTTTAAAAGCACTTGTATAAAATAATATGTATATAATAATATAATGTATATAATAATATGTATAATTCAAACAATAACATATAGAAATGTGATATATTTACCAAAAATAGTGCAAAGGTGGATGAAAGTAAAGCTATACTGGACTAAGGAAGTGACCCTAGATAGTAACTTTAATCCTCAAGAACAAATCAAGGGAACCAGAAATTATAAATAAAGGCTAATATAACAAAAGCTATCAGTATATACTTGCTGTCCTTTCTCCTCAGTGTCTTTAGAAGACAATTATATATAAAATAATAATTATAGGTATAAAATAGGTATAACAATAATGCCACAAAAAAAAGGGGAAAGGAATGGCATCATAGGAATGTAACATTTCTGTATCTCACTGAAGTTAATGTAGATCTGGAGCTAATTCTGGTAAGTTAAGATCTGGTAATACTGGTAAATATATATATATATACGCGCTAATTAATAAGCCTTAAGCAACAGCTAAGGAAATAACTCAGACTCAGAAAGTAGCTCAGTTTTGTAGAAAACTATAAAACATTGTTGAAAGAAATAAAGATCTAAACAAATAGGAAAACATCCCATATTCATGGATTGGAAGACTTAACTATTGCTCGAATGGCACAACTTCCCACGTTGATCTACAGATTTAATGAAATACCTTTTAGAATCCCAGGTAGTTTCTTTGTAGAAATTGACAAGCCAGTTCTAAGATTCATATGGAATTGCAAGGGATGCAGAGTAGCCAAAACAATCTTGAGCAAACTTGGAGGACTTACAATTCCCAATTTCAAAACTTACTTCAAAACAACAGTAATCAAGACAGTGGCATTGATATGAAGGTAGATAAACATAAATACAGTTGACCCTTGAACAGCTTGAAGGTTAGGGGTGCCAATTCCCCAAGTAGTCAAACCTCCATATATAACTTTAAAGTTGTCCCTCCATATCTACAGTTCTGCATCCGCAGATTCAACCAACCATGGATCTCGTCGTATGTATTTATTGGGGAAAAAAAATCTGTGTTGAGATATAGAGAGAGGTATATAGATGTAGATGTAGATGCAGATGAATGGAATAGTAATTGAGAGTCCAAAAATAAACCCACATATCTGTGGTCAAATAATTTTTTAAATTTTGTTTTATTGAGTTATAGTCAGTTTATAATGTTGTGTTCAAATAATATTTGACAAGGGTGCCAAGACCATTCAGTGGGAAAAGAATATCTTTTAACAAATGATGCTGAGATGATTAACCACATATTAAAAAAATGCAGTTGAACTTCACACCATATACAAAAATTAACTCCAAATGGATTAGATTCAAATAAAAGATCTAAAACCATAAAACTCTTAGAAGAAACATGGATAAGTCTTTATGACCCAGATTTGGCAGTGGATTCTTAGATATGCACCAAAAGCACAAGCAGCCAAAGAAAAAAAATAAATAAATTAGACTTCATCAAAGTTAACTTTTGTGCTTCAGTACTACCAAGGAAATCAAAAGAACCTACAGAATGGGAGACAATATTTGCATGTCACATATCTGATAATATACTTGTATCTAGAATATATAAAGAACTCAATAATAAAGACAACTGAATTTAAAAGTAGGTAAAGGATCTGAATAGACATTTTTCCAAAGAAAATATACCAAAGGCCAATACACACATGAAAAGATACTCAACATCATTAACTAGCAGGGAAATGGAAATCAAACCCACAATGAGATACTAGTTTACATTCACTGATATGGATAAAAATCAAAAAGTCATATTAACAAGTATTTGCAGGGATGTGCAGAAATCAGAACCCTCATACGTTACTGATAGGTTACTGCATGTAAAATGGTGCAGCCTCTTTGGAAAACAGTCTTAACAGTTCCTCGCGGGATTAAACAGAGTTATTATATGACCCAGCAATTGCACTCCTAGGTATCTATCCAAAAGAAATGAAGATACATTTCCGCACAAAATCATGTACTTGAATTTTCACAAGCAGCATTATTTATAATAGCCAAAAGGTGGAAACAACCCAGATGTCCATCAGTTTGTGAATGGATAAACAAAATGTGTTATGTCCATACATTGGAATATTATTCGGCCATAAAAAGAATAAAGTTAACTGACAAGTGCTACAACATGGATGAACTTTGAACACATTATGCTAAGTGAAAGAAGCCAGGCACAAAAGGCCACATAATGTACAATTTCATTTATATGAAATGCCTAAAATAGGCAAATAAGTAGTGACAGAAAGTAGATTAGTGGGTTCCCAGGGACTGGGGGGGAGAGGGAGGGGGAATTATTACAAATGGGTACTGGGTTTCTTTTGAGGGTAATGAGAATATTCTAAAATTAAATAGTGATGATGGTTGCAGAAGTGTCAATATACTAAAAACCAATGAACTGTATTTATACTTTAACAGGGTAAACTTTATAGTATGTAAATTATATCCCAATAAAGCTGTTACTAGATACTAGTTGGTAGCATACACTACATGCCCATCTTCATTCCAAGCACCATGTGAATATTAATACATTTAATCCTCACAACAAAGCTATAAAGTAGGTACTGTTATTTTACTTATTTTACAGACGAGGAAACTAAGGCACACAGAGAAATAACTTGCCTAAACTAGTGAAATAAATTACTTCCCTTAACTAGTGAAGTGGAAGGACATGATTCAACCCAGTGCAGTCTGGCTCCACAGCCCATGTGCTACGCCATACTGCCACTCAGTAATTGAGTTGACCTGTTGTATAGCTTATGAATCAATTCTATTCATTTTCTGATTTTAGGCATCCAGAATTTGAGACTTGACACAGAGCATAAATAAAGCTTTGACACTGAACTAATTAAAATCACTGACAGGAAACAGAAGCACATGCTTTGCAGTATGACTGGATAGGATAACTAGTAAGGATATCCCCATAAGCAGTGCAGTACTTGACCTATAGGAGTTAGGCATGCTAACTTTTTTTTTTTTTTTAAGATTCCTCAGATTACTTTTCTGCATAAAATGTAAGATTCTTTTTCTCAGCAATTAGTTCTTTACGAAGTCTGACCATGACTAAGGAAAGCAGAGAAACATGTACGTTTTTGACTAATTAAAAACTCTTTGGAACCTGAAAGTGTTCTTGGCTGAACAGACATTTCCGGCGTTCCCAACTTCCCCATTTATAGATGAAATGCGGAGAGGTTGACTTGCCTAAGGTTACAATTACTGAGTGGAAGAGCTGGAACTCAAACCAGGTCCTCTGCCTCCTTTTCTGCCTTTAGTGATTATCATGGCAGAGTGGCTCCTCAAGGAACGTACAGTATAGTAAGGAACCCAGAAAATCTTCCAGTACAGTGATTCCTTCTAAGGTATCTTGCACTGAGGGTAATGACACTCTGAATACTTTCCCTAATGGGAAGCTCACAGCAGTCACTCTGCTATTGGATAACTGTTAGAAAGCTTTTACTTGTGTGAACTCTAAATCAGCTTTGGTTGATCCTCGTGCTTTATCCATATCCCTCTCTGCCTATGCCTTTGTCCACCGTTTAGCTTGTCTTCCTGCCTCCTTTCTTCTGCTCAGTCTCTTTCATTTTTTTTTCTCTACTTATTGCCCAACAGTCACATTTATCAAGAAGCTTTCTCTGGCTAAATTCTCTATATGTAGTTTATTCAATCTTTTAATTCACAGCTTAAATTGGTATACCTTGAAATACATTTATTATTCCATATTCATTCATTTTACGTATGTTCAGTCTCCCTAATATAAATAACTTGAGTCATGTGCTTTTATAGCTCCCCAATCCAAAATAAACTTTTTGTCACATAATTAGAATTTATTTCTCTTGAATAATCGGCATGTACTTGAATTTTACATTGGGAGCATTTTGAGTTATGTTGCTTGTATTATGGCTATGTACACAAGTGCTCAATAGTGGACTACAGATTCTAAATGGACACTATAGAATCTAAAAAATTTGTACAAAATTACAATGTTATGTTCATAACATCAGCACTTTCCTTTTCAAGTGGCTTTGTCATTGAAAGGAAAATAGAGATAAAAATTTGGTAGCCCTATTGTGCCTGTGCAGAGTGTGCATGTTGATGTTGCTTGATCTGTTTGTCCATCTGGCCATCTTTATGATGTAATGTGCATTGCCCTCTATTCTACCCAAGTGCTGTGCTAGAGATTTTTAAATATATCATCTCATTTAATATTTATAAGCCCTTAGATGTTATCCCTGCTTTTAGAGATGAGGAAATGAGGCGCAGTGATTTCAGAAATTTGCCAAGATCACATAGCTACAAGGAGCAAGCTAGTGTTTGAACCCAAGTGCTTTCTTTATTTCAATCGTACTGCTTCTCAATAAATAACTTATGCCTTACCCCTTATAATATGTTGTCTCAGATGCTGTCTATATTAAATAATGTAATAATATTAACAACAGAGATAGCTATTGTACAATAATCCTGTTAAATAGATATATTTCTATCTTATACATGAGGAAATTTCACTTCAGATAGAAGTAAATTGCTCCAGATTCAAGTTCAGAAAATAGTAGAACTAGGAATTAGAAAAAAATCCAAACCATCTGTTTATATGCTTTTCCTGCTTTACCACTAGTATGTTCTTGTGCCTTTGAAGACCTTTAAAATCACAACTATCTCATTAAGACAACATCCCTCTTGTCCCTATTCTCAGCTGTCTTAGTCTGCTCAGGCTACCATGGCAAAATATAAAAAACTGGGTCACTTAAACAAAAGAAATCTATTTTTCACAGTTTTGGAGGCTGGGAAGTCTAAAATCAACATGTTGGCAAGGTAGGTTTCATTCTGAGACCACTTCTCGTTGCATGTAATCAAATGCCATCTCACTGTGTACTCACTTGATCTCTTCTTTGTGCAGAGATGGGGAGTGCATGAGTGAGCTAGCTCTTTGGTGTCTCTTAAAAGGGTACTAATCCCATCAGGCCAGGGCCTCTCCTTCATCACCTCTTCTAACTCAAATTACCTCCCCAAATCCCCATCTCCAAATTTCATCATATTTGGAGTTAGGGTTTCAACATATGAATTTAGTAAGGATACAAACATTTAGTCCGTAGCATCAGCTTATCATCAGAGTCCCTGACTATCTTCTGTACATGCCTGGGATATTAGAACTGAGAACCAGCGATTCAGAGATTGAGTAACTAGTTCAGAGTGAATGTTGTGGGGTGGATGTCACTAAAATGCAGCAAATCGTAATACTTCTGTACTTACCAGTATAACTTAAAATACTAAAATATATTTTGCATAGGTAATGGAGAAGAGAGCTTTCTGAAAAATAAAAACTCTTACTTAAGTGGTAAGAGCAGCATAATTGGCTGGTAATGTATTTGAAGAGAAAAAGCTTTGACATGCCCATTTCTGCCCTCAGTCAAGAAAGGAAGGGCAGATGATTGGTTTTTAAGTTTTTATTTACACCTAAGTTGCCTTTCCCATCTGTTAATGAACTCTTGATGGTGCAACAAGTCTTTCTCAGGATTGCTAATTAGCAAAGAAACTTGAGCCCAACTTACATGATTGTTATTACTCTAAGCTCTCTTGTCAGTCTTTTTGGCATGATCACCATGATATAGAACATAGCCAGAAGGATTGTATTACTGAAAAAATGTACATGTGCAAGAAGGGAAGGTAGAGGTGAAATTTAGGAAGTAAGGTAAAACCTCGTTTACAAGGACACTATCTGTTAAATAAAAGCTGATAATTACCATTGCCTCCCATACTACCTACCAATGGGAAAAAAACCCAAAGCATATAGGTGTAATATTAAGCTGAATATAAATGGACCCAGCCATGTGAGTATTTGTTTAGAAAATATCATTAGCTTTTTATAAAGAATTCCAAATTTGACCTCCAGAATCCTCTCTTAACCTTTATTAAAAGCACACTGGCAGTTAAGTCATTAATTATTTAATAATTTTGTAGAATACAATTTTTAATAGATCTGTCTTGTAAAACTGACAACATTGTTTTAACTGCTGATTATAGTAGATTTATTTTAGAATTTAATCCCTTTCTGTTGTTCGCTTTCTGTTTTGCACACATACACACACACACACACACACACTTTTCACTCAGCATAGAGGGCAAAAGTTAAGTTAGGTGGCTGACCTCCAGCTCCAGTTAAGAACTAAAATTAGATCTCTGTGGAATATATATCCAATGACATCCATCAGAGAAGAGTGTAGGCATAACCCTGAGAGGCCAAGAAGGCATCATTCATGGGATCCTGCCTTAACTACAAAATTCCTTTGATATTTGATTTTTTTTATCTTAAAAATTCCTGTGACTTTTTGTATTGTGAATTGTAACACATTTGTTTACTTTCATGTAGAAATTCTTCCCCACCCCCACCCTGATGAATCTTTTAGTAAAACATTGGTTAAAGAGATACACTAAGATTGTCCTGTGACTTTAAGCATCCCTGGCAGTGAGCCATATCTCCCAGATGAATGTGCATAGCCTATTTTAAGAGCAGGGTCCTATCCTATCACTATAGGAGTATTGGTTGATTGCAGGGAGAGCGTAAATCAAGCGTGTGGCTAATGTTGTACACATAATGGGCAAGAAAGTAGGGATAGGGTAGGAAATTCATTCTTACTAAAGAGAAAGTGGTAGATTGTGAGGATAGGTATTTCACTACCACTGCAACAGAAGAACAGAAACATTAGAGGAGAAGTAGTAGTAGTAGTAGAACCATGTTTAAGGACTTAAGTCTGTTTATTTAAGGAGAAAAATCAGTACTCAATAATTCCTTTCACAGATCTAGCTTAACCCAGAATTGCTTTGAATATTGGAACACTCATTTTTATTTTATTTCATCACCAGATACCAGTAGGATGAAAAGAGAGTAGGACTGGGAATCAAATAATAATCTTAGTCCTCTTTCCCATTGTAGCTTTCTGTGCTACCTTAAGCAAATCATTTAGCCTCCTTGGGAGTCAGTTTTTATATCTATAAAAGAAAAGAAATATCCCCTAGTCCTGAGTATTTATTAGGTATTATTTTTTGAAAGGATTCTGTGGTCAAATAAATAAAGGAAGTATCAACTTTAAAAAATAAAACAAATTTTTTCCATAGTACATCTGAGAATGTTTAATATTTTAATAAGCTTTATAAGTTTCCCAGACTTACTATCTCAGAAAATCCATTTTTTTACAGAACCTTTTGCACTCTAGTGTTTGTTGATGTTAAGTAGTCATTATAGCCCTTTCTGACTCTTAATATTCTGATTCTGGAAATTACACTCATTTTTTTTGGCTCTTCAACTCTTTTCTGGCCTGTAGTTATCATAGGGTTACTGCCAAGTTGAACTCACTGCCTGTGCTATGTGTGTACTCTGCCCCTCTTTCTGACTTGAACTGGAAAGTTATTGCATTTTCCTATTTCTTATAAATAAAACAGGCATTTATTTAGTCCTTGTCTTTTGCAGCGTTCACTTTCCTTGTTCACTGTAGGTTCATTTTGATTTGGTTGTTCAGTCATTGGCCCATTTTTATTCTAAATTAATCTATGAATCTTTACCTGCATTTCACCAACCAATAGTAAAGATTTTTAAAAACCTCAGCTCATTAAATCCTTTTGATAAGCACTGATGTTGGGGAGAAAACTAAATGTCAAATCTACATGTCAGCTCATTATTTCATTGAGAAAAACAAGCTTCCATCAAAATACTGCTATTAGCTGAGACCTTTAATAGGTTCTTTAATAGGTTTAATAGGTTGTTCTTAGAAATGTACAATTTTAGCTCTTACTGTGTACTATCATCTCATTTAATAAACAACACTCATACAGAGGTTATTATCCCCATTTTACATGTAATGAAACTTATGCTCGGAAAAACCATGCTTTACTCACAGAGCATAGTCCTAGCCTATACTGGGCTGCCTCTTCCAGGTTCTGGACTACAGAAGGGGACAAGAAAGTGAAGAAGGCATGCCCACTGACTTAAAGACTCAAACCTGAAAATGGCATACAATGTGTGCCAATATATTCCACTGGTAAGAGCCCAGTCATATGGCCATGAAGAATAGCTAAGGAATGTGGTGTAGCTAAGCAGCCATGGGCCTTGCCACAATTCTGTTACTATTTAAGAAAGGGATAATACTCTCTGTATTACCATGTGCCTAACAATTAAACAAAGTCTTAGTAAGTATATTTATGAGGCTTTATATTATTTCCTCTTTAGTCTGGGATCTCATTTATCTAATTTAGTTTTACTGCCTTGGTTATATAGTTGAAGTAACCTTATACAGGATGAAATACATTCTCTAGGACAGTGCTTCTCACATTATTTGTGATGAAGGACCAAGTTTTTTATTTGCTTGTTAATTTTCCCCTAGTTTGTTGTAGATCGGTACTTTTGTAAATGCAATAAAAGGAATCATTAAAGAAATAATCACATCCTTGGATGTCACAGCAAAGTCAAGTCACTATAAAGGTTTTTAAATGCATACTCTCAACTTATTAATACCTGTCTCAACATGGTCTGGTAACAGTTTGTGAGCTGGCACCAATCTGCAGATAATTTTGAGTAGCACTTGTCCCAAAAGTATTTCCTAACAACCTTTTTTGGGTTGCCAGAGTGTAATAGACTATGATATCTGTATTTTAAGCAAAGACATTTTCTTTGTTTATAAAACTTGGCTTTTATTTTTCAAAATATTTTTGGAAGTCACCTTTTAGGACAATGTATAAATCATGATAGATCATTTGAATGCTCACATGTGCTTCACGGCATGTTTTACTTGTTTCATAGCTAAAGCCAAAGCTAATCCTCACTTTACAGATTCATAGAGAAAAGCCTACTGTTCCGGAGCTGGAAGAAGGTTGTCTTAGAAAGTCTTGATGCATGGTACAGAGGAAGAAGAAAACCTAATAAAGTGACATGCTCAAAGTCACAGTTAATACATGAGAGACAGCTGTAGTACAATCATTGACTTACAGTGGAGATCACATTGGAGTCAGATGACCTGGATTGAGTCCTGGACTTCTACTTCTTAGTTAAGTGTCCTTAGGCAATCATTTAAAGAATCGTATATTAAGTGTTCTGTAAGCATTCCTTAGATTGAGGAACAAATGTGAAAGTTTTTTGTAAACTATAAAGCACATAAACAATGTAACTGTCATTATTAAACTATGAAGCCATCCCCTCTGATGCTAAGTCCACCACTCTGAACTTTGCTGTATTTCATGCTAGAGACTTACTGAGAACAGGAGTCATATTTAATATTGCATCAAGTTAAAATTATGTTTATAAGGGCCCAGAGATGTGAAAAATGCATGTAATTATATTACAAATTAAATTTAAAAGACAAGAAACAAAATTATATACACATGATGATTGTAACTCTGTATGTTAAAGTAATATGCATGTTACTGATAATCGAATAGATTGACTAAGGATAAACCCTTCTGTCTACTGCATATAAAATATAGTAAGTAGTATAATTACGAATTTTTTTCTATTTTCTTTAATAGTTTGATGCATTTTGCATTTTAAAGAACATGTATAAATAAATTAAGCTCTTCAGAAAAAAGAACTTTATATGAAGACACGTAATTCTGCTACTCATATGAAAATACTTTTTCACCCAGAGGGGCAAACCATCCTACCAGTACAATCATAAGAATAGCCTTTGCTACTTTTCTCTTTCCTTCTTAGAAAGGAGAAGTATCAGGACAATATGTATAGACTTCTACTAATGCTTTAGATTCAGGGAACTTCTTAATACAGTCAGTTTATATTTTGGGTGCTTAGTTGTTCTGCTGAGGGCTACAAGGATTATGAAGAAATAAAACATAATAATAGTCACAATTCAAAAAGTGCTTTTTATGTCCCAGAGTCTATTTCACAACAGCCCTCTGAGGTAAAAGTGATATTATTCCCATTTTACAAACAAGAAAGTGAGGCTCAGAGAAGTAAAATAGTATGTCTGAATCACATTGGTAAAGCTAAGTACTAAACTGATTCAAAAGCCACTGCAGTACATATTCTTCTCTCATAAAAGAAAGATGTCCTTTCCACCTTCAGAGAGCTTTTAGTAGTTGAGGCAAACTCCTTAAAAGAAAACAGAAAGAATGTGCTGAGCACCAAAGTATTGCTGCAAATTTTGGTTTGGGTATTCCTTGGAGAGAAAGAATGTTGGGAACTGAAATGGTTAGGAAAAACTTTATATCAAAAGTGAGTTTTAAGCTTAGCTTTGGAGAGTGATTAAAACTTAAATGGTCAAAGAGAAAGGACTGATGCACGTAGAGGGGAGACGTAAAAAAGCAAAAGAGTTCTACATGAGATAATTTGAAAGGAATATAACTAGAGAGAAGGGTTTGATTAGAGAAATAGTATGAAAGAGAAGACTCAAAAAGCAGATTGCAGGATCTTAAATGTTAAGCTGACGACTTTGAGATTTTTACCTAATAATAACATATAAAATATAACCTGTACTGAACACTTACATTCCAGGTACTGTTCTAAGTGCTATACATGGTGGTGTCATTTAACTCTTATAGTAAATGAGACCCAGAGAGGCTAAGTAACTTGCAGAAGTCACACCATTAGAAGACAGTAGAAGAGCCAACCTTTGAACACAAGAAATTTAAATCCAGGACCTTTGTTCTTAATCACAGTAGTGTTCTAGTTCTAGAGTCCATGGTAAGTTGAACAAGTTCCAAGTCCAGTACCACTCATCTTAAACAAGTAATATGCTTCACACCTCTAGTGGTTTTTAACATTAAAGATAAGAAAGGTAGTATGACTGGACAATGACATCCCTTTTCCATCCCTGTCACCTTTGTACATCTTCAGGACCATGGAGAAGTTAAGGTATTTGTGCTAATGGTTTTCAGCTCTGCCTGCTTTTCTATGCTTATCTGGTCAGTTACTCTCAGTTAACTCCTAGCCCCAGCATCCAAGTTATGTCAGTCCATTGTGGGGTTTTTTGTTTTTTCAGGGGGAGGAGGTTTTGTTTGTCTTTCTTGTCAGTCCATTGTTAACTGTAGTTCCGTGGTTCTCAGAGTGTGGCTCCTGAACCAGCAGCAATAACATCAACTGGGAACTTGTTAAAAGTCCCAATTTTTGCCTCATACCAGACCTGCTGAAATGGAAACTCTGGGGGTGATATGCAACAGTCTGTGTTTTAATAATACCTTTAGGTGATGATGATACATGTTGAAGTTTGAGAACCGTTGCTATGGTATACTCTAGTGTTTCCATCCAGGAGCAAACTACCAAAAATTTTTTGGCAATACCTGTTATTAACACTGGGGAACTATTTGGAATCTTGATCTTGAGTCTGTGCTGCTGGGTCTTGCAGTGTAATTTTATAGAAATAGCCATAACTGCTAAGCTAATAAGCATTTTAAAAGGGCTTTTTCTCAGCCTCTTTGAAGTAATTATACTTTGTTAGCATACCTAACTTTTGCTTTATGACTTTTGTTCATTCCTGAAATCCTTACCTCTAAGTGAAAAGTTATTAAATCAGAAAATATTTCCGTCAGTTTTAATGGAAACAATTATGTGTTCCATCGTTATCTAAAATACCAAAATAATTTTCAGACTAAAAAATATATTAGATGAACAATGAAAACAAATTTATATAAGTAAACATTTTGAAAGTAAATAAAAATGATTTGCACCTAAAATGTAATGTAATATAATGATTTATTGTACTTGCAAAAAGAGGAAGAGAAGACTTGATAGTGAAAGCTAGTTGCAGAAGAATACAAAGGAGTTATTCTTTGGAAGGTGCTGGAGAGTCTGGTGCTAGACTTTAAGGCAGGTAATCTTTGGGAGTTCGTGGTTATCTTGCACTTAAAAATAGTTATACTACAGCAGTGAGTTTTTCAGTTAAATATCAGTTCTTTTATATTTTGAGTATGTCTTTGATTTATTTTAAGTTGTAATACGAAAAAGGGAGAGGGTCATTGTCCAAAAAGTGGTATTACTTTTCAAGAGACATTAGAGCAAAAAGCTACCTAGCAGTCATTATGTGAGGCAAGTCTGTGATGAGAAATGGCATGTTTAAGAACAACTATTATTGAAAACTGTGCTTAAAACAGTCTTGTATTGCTGATCTCTTGCAAGCCTTTAGATGAGGCAGTTTTTAACTATAAATTTTGTAGGCGCCTCTAATCTCTTTTATGTAGCCTTCCTATGTCCCAGAGTTTAACAGTCCCTTTGGTTTATAGTCTGGGCTATTCCAGTTTGTATTCATACTTTGCTTTTTTTCTTTCTTTAGTCTAAAGGTAGAGGAAGAAAGGAACCATATTACCCACAGACTTTTTTTTGGATTTTGTTGTTGCTCTTGTTTTTGGTTTAGAAAGAAAAGAGCTAAAGATTTCTGTGTTTTATTAGATATGTAGAACTCCAAATTCATGTATATAATACTTTATAATACCTTATTTATACGTATTTCTTAAATAGGAATGTAGATGATTTCCCTCTTGAGTAAAATTATATGGGAGCAAAGTTATCTAACTCCAACCCCAGGAATATACCCATAGGAAATAGTATGTAGAATGTATTTTTTTTTTCTCTTGGAAGTGAAAGATGTGAAATTGGAGAGAATTTCCCATTTTATATATATTTTAATAATGGGCACATTATTCTTTCTTCCCACCCCCAAATTGCATTCATTTAGAAAATGTTTTCACAATGATATTAAAACATTAAATGGAAGTCCCTTCTAGTTATCAGGTATGTTAGGGATAGAGTTGACATTGTTGTGAAGTTTTTTTAGCTTGTTAGGTTCATTTCCTTCCGCCCTCCATCTAGAGAGCATATTACATTTAAATTTGACATTTCTCTAGCTGTATAACCAGGATATAGTAAGAAGATGTACATGGCCTGGGATTCCTGCAAAGATCATAATGCTTGCCCCACAGATAGCCTCTTTTTCAAAAGAGTTAAAGTCTGATGATAGGTTAATAGAAACTTTGTAAAATCTTTTATTGGTCATAGTTGTTGTTGCTGTTTTTATAAAATGTAATGGATATAAAAATGGTCAGCAGTGGAATGGTTATACTTGCTTATTCCACATATAAGGTTTGAATCTCAGAGACCCAGACCTGCAGTTTATGGAGAAGAAAGCTAAACATTGAATTTTGAAATATCAATGGTTCTTAAATTTGACAATGTTAGCACTATTTTTCAAAAAATTCAAGACAAAGTACACTTTGGGTCCAAATAAAGGATTGTTTCTGAGATAGTAGTAGCAAGATTTAGAACCAGGGCTACTACATGTATTTGTGTCATCTGTACCCTACACCAAAAGAACAAAAGGGAGCTAAGACCCTGCCTATGGTCTGAGTTTCCCAAGCCATGTGTCCTGGCACAGGACTGCCCAGGGGAAGAGGGCTTCTTGTAATTTATCACCAGTAGGAACATTTCTCAGCCTGGAGAGGAGCACTATCTTGTGATTGGCTGAAAGACACCATATATGCTAGCTTAACCCTCTTTGGAACCCAACACTTAGAGTGCTTTTTAGCAGTGTTGTCAGCAAAAGATCTTCTCTGGGGTCATTTGATGATTAAATGTTACTACATGTCAGCTACAGAGAGTTCTAAGGTTTGTAAAACATGGGACTACTGCCATAATACTATAAATTCAGAAGAAATAGCAAGCTGAAACTGAGCAGGAATGTATACTTCTTTTAAATCTTTTTACAAGAACCTGTACTTGTGGCCAACTGTGAACCAATTCTCGAAGCATTAAACTTTTACTTCAAGGAAGGGAACAGCTATGGTTCAGACTGATTGCCTTCCAGCCTAATAGTGTATGTCATCTGATGTTAAAAATGCATTGAGAACAAAGCTATATGACATTTGAAACTAGTCAATTTAAAAGAGACTAAATGATTTTATAGGAAAAATATTGGGCTGGAAGTTAGGAAATCTGTACTCTACCTCTTGTTACCCAACTAATTCAACTTAACCTTTCTGGACCTCAATTTCCATGTCTGTAAAGTAAAAGAAAATATACCAAATATAAGGTCTCTTTCACTTCTAATGTTCTGTGACATTAAAAGAATAAAAATATTTTCTAGCCAGATCCTAAACTGCCATTAAATGCACTGGTAGAGAAACATTTTGTTTTAAATCATTTTGGACCAAATAATGATTTTGTTGTACTCATTCTTGTTTTTCAGAAACTCTGTGAAGGCATATTTAAAGTTCTTATAAAGGACATCCCAACAACATGTCAAGTATCCTGCCTGGAAGTTCTCCGCATTCTCTCCAGAGACAAAAAGGTTTTAGTTCCTGTAACAACCAAGGAAAACATGCAGATACTGCTGCGACTAGCCAAGCTAAATGAGTTGGATGATTCTTTGGATAAGGTGTCAGAGTTCCCAGTTATTGTGGAGTCATTAAAATGTCTGTGTAACATAGTGTTCAACAGTCAGATGGCACAGCAGCTCAGCCTGGAACTTAACCTTGCTGCAAAGCTCTGTAACCTCCTGAGAAAGTGCAAGGACCGAAAGTTTATCAGTGACATTAAGTGCTTTGACTTGCGCTTGCTCTTCCTCCTGTCACTTTTGCACACCGACATCAGGTCACAATTGCGCTATGAGCTCCAGGGACTACCGCTGCTAACCCAGATCTTGGAAAGTGCCTTTAGCATCAAGTGGACCGATGAATATGAATCGGCCATAGACCATAATGGACCTCCTCTCTCACCTCAGGAGACAGACTGTGCCATTGAGGCCCTCAAAGCTCTCTTCAATGTGACAGTAGACAGTTGGAAGGTGCATAAAGAGGTAAGGTTGAGAAGGGTATTCTTATCTACCTAGAATTTAATTGGTTTGGGGCATCCCTGGAACTGCCTGCAAGACAGGAATGCTAAGTTGGGAAATGGAAAATTTCTAGTTCCCTCATTAATCAGTTGAATGACTCAAGATACGTTTCTTAACCATTATAACTCTTATTCTTTCCATTTGTGTAACACTTATCAGAAGAATAGGGTGAAGATGGACTAGTGTTTTGCAAGATGCCAAATATAGTTCCTTTTCTGAGTTGTACTATCACATATCCTTTTTTTTAAAAGAGTGCTTCTTTCAGGAACAAGGTTTAAATAAGATTTGAAGGGAACAAAACAATGTGGTTCATAAAGGTATAGACATTTTCAATGCCTGCAGTCTTACAGAAACATTAAGATAAATCAAGCCAGTTGAAATAGATCAATCAGAATTGATGTCTGCTGAGAAGGGTAAAAGACTATGTGTATCACCCATCATCCCAGTCTCCTAATGTGTTACTTTGTCGTGTTAGATAATTGTCAGAAGTGTAGGACTACACCTGGATATCCATGTTTATACACAGTCCTAGAAAACAAGTATAATTACACCAGAGTATGAGAAGGTTATTTTAAACCACTTGACTTATTTCTAGACCAGGATCCTTTTCTGTGCCTTGGACCTTCTAGCAACCCGAAGTTAGGCAGGTTTGACAGTTTATATTTGAGTACTCACAAGAACACTATGCTAAACAAGAAACTTAGTTTAAGGAAATCAACAATTTTAAGTGAAGTAGACATAAACTTTTTTCCTTGCTTCTAGAATCTTAACATTGCACATTTACCCTCTTTCTTTAACCTTAAATAACGTAAAATTCAGTTTCTGCCTTAACAGGAAAAGAAGAGAAAAGAAGTATTCTGGTGCCAGAGCAAATTATCTTTTCTGACAGTTGACTTTAGGACTCAGGCTAACATTCTGCTGTGTCCATTTGAAGCAGTTCTAACCATGAATAAAAAGACCTGTTTTTGCCAGCAGCCTACTTTGAAAGGATTATCTCAGCGCAGGGCTATAGTGGGAGTATGCAGGCATCTGAGTTTTTAAAGTGCAAATAGGTCTATATTTTGAAACCAAATATTTGAAGATCAGTCCTAACAGCTGTTTTAGATGACTGTAGTATGGTCAGTTTTTCCTGGGACTTGGCAGGAAAAGATGTGGAAAGCCCACATGCTCCATTTATGCTTTGAAACCAAATATTTGGAAGTATTTAAAATGTTATGTCTCTATGCTTATTTGGTACCTTCTATGGTTATTTTTCTTACACTGTTTGTTTTGGTGTTTTTAAGTTCTCCATTTAGTTGCAAGAGCTCTTCTGAGACTGTTGGTTTGCCATTGTTGGAGCCCCTGTTATTTAAATTATGCCCCAAAATAGTAGCTCACACTGTTCAGATTCCTGACAAAAAGGGTTTATAATTCAGTATATACATGAGATGATGTGTGCTTCCATTATAATTAATAGCAAGACTTGAAGAAGCTTTAGAAAACGTTGAAGTGGCAAACTTTTATTCTGTATTATAGAGTGTTTATTTTCCAAAGGATACATGGTAAAGGATCAGTAGTCCTGAAGCAGGCATCTCAGCAGACATCTTGTGCATCACAGATCAGTTGATACAGCCGTTATAAAATGTGCCCAGTTAATGTGACTCTGGGCTATTACTGAAGTTATCAGAAATTGTAAACAGTGTTAAAAACAAAGACCCATTTAGGCAACACATTAAGGCAAGAGTGTGGGAAAGGTTATTTTAAGCCACTTGAGTTTCTAAATTCAAATTTTAGCAAGCATTTAGTTAATCATTCAGTCAGTTAACAAACATTTATGAACAATTGCCAGGTATTATGCTGGGTGTTGCATAATATATTGGCAAATAATACACATAGTCTCTGCAAACTTCAGTTTTGTTGGTGAGACAAGTAATAAGTAAACAAATATATAATTCAAATTGTGTTAAGTGCTAGGAGAGAAACAGTACAATGATTGAGAATGCTTAGTATAGTCAGAGAAGACCTCTGAAAGTCTCTCCTGAGATCTGAAGACAGAATGATTCGGTCATCTGAAGAATAGGGGGCTAGAACATTTCCCAGAAATTGAACAGCATGTGAAAAGACATAGAAATCAGAGCACAGAGTACTTTTTACTGAGGTACTCATAACTTAGCATAGAGAAAACCTACACCTATAGGTGTAGAGAAACTTGCCTATAAGAGTCCACTTATCTGAATTTTAATATCTCCTTGATTGTCAAATTTAAAGACATCTTTTTCCATCTGAGCAAGCACCCAAAGAATTGTTAATACTTTAAAATACAAGAGATATGGAAAGCTTACTGTGCGGAAGAATCCAACTTTAAAATATAAATTTAAAAATAGTATTATTTTCCTTATTACAAAAATAATACATGCTAAACAACATTACAGAAGATTTAAGGAAAAAAAACATGAGCAGTAAAAAAATACAAGTTACCTACCTGTAAACTCACCACTCAAAGATAAGCACTATTTGAATTTTCATGTATATCTTTCTAACTGTTCTTCATTGTGTAATATGTAAACATGTTTTTTTTTTTTTACAAAAATGCCATCATTTTTAATCTTGCTCTTTTTTTCCCCCACAATAAATGTTCTTGAAGAGTAGTGGTTTACAAAATGTGTTCCTTGAAGCCATAAAGTTCCTAGGAGTGACCTCTGAGGATGAGTAGAGAGTAATTCAAGTTTTCACCCTCGCTTTAAAAAGAGCACCTTTGATTGTTGCTGTTGCTGTTTTTCTTTAAATTTAGGTTGTAATTAGATTTCATTTGGGGGGTAAAAAGTTCTGCAACCAAAAAAAAATTTTTACAACCACTTTCTCCTCCCATTTGTTAAAGATGATAAATCTTTATGAAAGGATACTCGTAAGTATATGTATAAAGATACTTGATGATTCCTTTGTAGGATTTGTCAACCTTTAACAAATGCCCCATGTGTAGGCATATGGATTGTTTGCAATTGTTCACTGTTTTAAATAGCAATATAGTGAATTTTCTTGTTGTAAAATCTTTGCAGATAAATTCCTGAAATCTGTGGACCAAAGGGTTTTCCAAAACTTTTAGGTTTTTATATGTGTTTATATTGCCAGATTGACTGTCAGAAGAATAGTGCTAATTTATACCTTTCAAACCCTGTGCATTTCACTTTTTAAAATCTTTACCTATTTCACAACTCAATTGTAACAGAAAATACAAATGTTTAGTTTTGGTTTTAACTGTTTCAGTAGGTATTTTTATGACTACTCATTTACCGTTCATCAAAAAGCAGAAAATTAACGACTAGGTTTTTCTTGAGGTTTAGCAACTTAGTGCCATTTGCTCATTTTAGGTTCATGCCTCAGTGTTTAATTCCTGCCTGGCTACTGATACCATCAGCAGATTAATTTGGAGATTCCTCTCCATTCAGTAGGAAGTGTAGCTGGCCTTATTTCCACATGTGGTGTTAGTCTGTCTCCCTCCCTTCCTCCCTATCTGTGTTGAGTCCCCAATATGTGCAAAGTTCTGTATTAGGTACACAAGATGCAATATAAAGTATCTCTACCCTCAAACAGCTAACAATTTAATAGGAAGGTCAAACATGTAAACAGATGTACAACTGTTTGTTACATTATTTACTATTCTTTATATTTTCTGTATGTTTGAAAATAATGCCCACATGCTTCAAATGCCATATATTCTAGATCTTTGAGGGTATGTCTGACCTCACTGGCATAATCGTTTTGCTAAGCAACATACTTAGCATGGAGTAGGTGTTCAGTGAATATTTGTTTTATGAAAAACAAAATATGATACAGTTTGATATTTTTATAGCAGAAATATATGGGAGAAATACCTCAAAGATGATTGGAAGGAAGGAAAGTTTATTATACCTCTTAAAATTTCAAAACTTTAAAAAATTCTCTAGAAGCCTAAAACATTCAATAACATTGTTTAGAGCAGCAGATTCTCACTTTTTTAGAGATACAGCACACTATCTGTTTTATAAATTATACCTCCTTTTGCAAGTTAATTTTAAAAAGCATTTATTACTTTATGCCCAGCACCGTGCTAGCTGGAAAAGATGTAGAGTTGAAATACCGAATGTTTGCCTGTAAGGAGACAGAGATTTTTGAACATACGCAATTTAGTAGGACAGGTAACTATGGCAGAGGTTAAAAAAAAGGCTAAGGTAGAATGTAGGGTGAAATACTACCTGAGGTATAGCAGTATTTCCAGGTAAGAGGGTGTGTGTGCATTTGTGTGTCTGTGTGTGTGTAACTATTTGTGTTTTGCTTTTTGTGGAATTGAAATTGAATTTTCATAGGACAAGTTTCCTAAACCTTCTTGAAGTAGTTAGAACTACCTTGGGATAACAACCAGATTAGGACTCCTTGGTGTAAAGTATTCTCCCTTCAGACTTTCTCTCAGGTTTTGATTAGGTTAGTTGAAGCTCTGAATGAAAACGTGTGAGAATATTGATACCTTTACCAAACAAAAGTGGAACTCTTCCACAGTTTGCACTGTGGCAAAGAAAGCAATAGTACAGCAGTAGATTCTGCAAATAAGAAGCAAAGCCTATATAAAAAGATCCCAAAGAATTTCATGAGTTTTTATCTTTCTTTTAGTGATATCTCATTTTGATTTCCACTGTCACAACAAGCCTGCTTGCTTTCTTTTTCTTCCACCTCCTTTTGTCTTAGAGATTTTTTTTCCTCCTCAACCTTTGGAGATAGTAGGATTTCAGAGGAGAGAATATTGATGCCCTAAAGATATCAAGACTAATCTCATGAAGCAAGTAAATGACAGTTGTATAAACTGTATTGTATACTGTTTTATAAAAAAGTTATATTTAATCTTTCCAGCATCTGTGGGAGATAGGAGGAATATTAACCCTATTTGACAAAAGAGGACACTAACGATCAAAGAGTTTAAATTATTTATGAAAAGTCACCCAGCAGAATAACCAGCAGTAGGAAATAGGGGCCACTCTAACCTTTGTTAAGACTTCTTAAATGATAGCTCTCATTCAACAAATATTTATTGAGACATAGACTAATAGAATAAAGGGTCTAGAAGAAACCTACACATATATAGTCAGCTGATTTATAATACAGGTAACATCGAAGTGCAGTGGGGGAAAGGTGGGCTTTTTAATAAATTAAAAATGAATTTAAATCCCCACCTTATACTATTGAGAAAAAAGTAATTTGAGGTAGATGAGACTTAAGTATAAAAGGTAAATAATAAAGCTTTTGGAAGAAAACAGAAAATTATCTTCATGACTTTATTTTAAACAAGTCAAACGTTTCTTAAATAGACAAAGGTTTTTAAAACAGGACAAAATAAAGATCAAACCATAAGGGAAGAGTTGCCAAACTGGTCTTCATTAAAATGAGTTCATCAAGAGAAGAAAGTAAAAAAAAAAAAATCAGGCCACCAAATGGAAGATATTTGTAACACTATATGCAGTAAAGGACTCTACCCAGAATACATTTAAAAATCCTACAAATAAAGTCAGTCAGCCCTATAGAAAAACATGCAAAAGGCTTGAACAGACACTTCACAAAAGAGCTATCCAAATGACCAATAGACATGAAAACATGTTCAACTTTATTAAGGAAAATTCATAATAGAACCATGGCACACCCACGAGAATGACACATTTAAAAGGCTGATAATTCCAAGTGCTGACACAGCTGTAGAGCAACTGGTGGGACTGTAAATTGGTATAAAACACTTTGAAACACTGTTTGGCTGTAACTTTTAATTATTTTTTTTGTATATATATATGTTTTTTTTAATTGGGCTGTACCTTTTAAAGTTTGACATATGTATATGTCCTGTGACCCAGCATACCAAATGACATGTATAAAAATATGTTCATAGCAGCACTCTTCAGTATAGCCCAAAACTGGAAACAACCCATGTGTCCATCAAGAGGAGGCTAGGTAAGTGATTTGTAATATACTTATTGTATGCAGCAATGCTTTCTTAACTGTGAGGAACCAGAGCTCCTTCCCTAGCTGTCAGAACGAAAGTCTTGTATAATACAATATTACACACAATGTCACACTGCTTGAAAAGTTTATAAATGTTCAAGCGTACCTTTTGTACTCATGGTATTACAGATCAGTGGCAAACAAGGTGCAGACCAGTATGGGCCACAAACAGCACTTCAAATAGCACTGCTCTCAAACAATTAAAATGAAGAAACTGCACCTACACACAACAACATGGGTGAATATCACAACCAGATACAGAAGGGTCCATATTTTATGGTTCCATTCATATAAAATTTGTGACAACAGAAATCATTAACCCACGATGTTAAACATTAGAATTACACTTGAAGAGGGGGGAGGGTATGGCTCAAGTGATAGAGTGCATGCTTACCATGCACAAGGTCTTGTGTTCAATCCCCAGTACCTCCTCTAAAAATAAATAAATAAACCTAATTACTCCCCCCCAAAAAAAAACCCTTAAAAAAAAAAAGAATTACACTTGAAGAGCTGGAAGTTGTCAGTTGAAGGGGCCATGAGGCTTAATCTTGGCATTACTTTATTTTCATGCTGCTTATATGAATGTGCTCATTTTGTGAAAATTTATCTAGCTATATGTACACTTTTGAGCACTTTTTTGTTTGTTTTACTTACCATTTACATTAAAAATTATTAAACATTTATTAAACACATGCCCTCTAAACTTGTGATGGTAATAGATGAAAGGAGAAAACAATACATACTGCTAGTATATAAGTGAATATGGAATTACAGATTATGATTTCATGAAAGAAATCATAACAAAATACAATGATAGAAAATAATGAAGGAAGGAATCTTAGCTAAGGTGGTCAAGAAGAGGCTTCTCTGAGAAGATATTTTAGCTGAGACTTGGAAAATGAAAAGGAATCAGTGATGCCAAAAGTAGACAAACAATTCAGGGAATTCAATAGTTGTTTTGAGTAGAGAAATAAGATTTAGTAGATTTACAGTAAAAGATGACATGCAGACAGACGTAGGGTACAGCTTGGGAAGTGGTGTTAGGAAAATTGGGACAGGAGGAAAGGGGATGGAAAGAAGTAGGATTTTCATTCACAGTTGCAGATAGTGGAGAGACCAACATAAGCATAAGAATGTGATACTTCAAATAAAGGAGAATCTAGTTTAAAAGGAAGTATATTCCTAGTTAATTTTCAAAACCAAGGAAAATATGATCTTATTAAGGGTTAAGTAATAGATGAATTTCACATGCTTTTCAGTGTGCTTCATGTAATGTGGGGTATGTAAAAGTGTATTGACATATTAGAGAATTTTGAATCAGGTATTTGAAGGTGAATGGCAAATGGAACAGCATTCATTCTAACCCTTCCAGTCTTAGTGTTTCTAGCATTCCACCCGTCCCACCTCCCCACTAATTTCAGCTCTATCAGTCTTAACCTTTTGTTTCCCTCCTCCCTCATCCTTCCCCTCACCCTCAAATATTTCATTGAAAGTACTAAGTACTTTGATTTGTATCATCTTTAATTTAACCCTTTTATAACTCTAACAATCTCATGTTTGTGGAGATGCACATGGGGAAACTGGCTCAGAGAAGCTATATGACTTGCCTAAATTCTAGACTCTTGACTCCAAGTGCAGTGCTTTTTCTGTTATGCTACAGAGATCTTCATCTGTTCCAAATCTACGCATGATGGTGTTATTTTAAAATACTGTCATCTACATTATAAATAATTGAAACTGTGCTATTATTGTTTATTAGATTTTGAATGATGTCTTCTTCCTAGAAAAGCTGAATTATATGAATATAGGATATATATGTATAATGTATAAATATATTTTACTTTACATAGTCTTGAAATCAATTATATATATAATAAAGCTTTAAAACATTTTAATAGTTTTTGACGTAATTGGAGCCATACTGAAATATATCATATCTAGGAGCTGATTATGATAGATAATTATCGTAATTTCATGTCTTAATTACTAAAAATCTGGAAGAAGAGAAGTACAACCTTAATGCAGATGATTAAACAAATTGTAGTGGCCCAAGATCTCACTAAAAATGAGGAAGTAAACTAGGTGACTATGCAGAGCTTAGCCTATTTCCTCTTACTTGCCTTCCTTCTGACTCTCTATGTGTCTTAGTACCACTACCAATGAGTAAACATTGGAAAAACAGATTAAAACTTGGATTGCTTGTTTTTCATCACTCACTGGTTGCTTTGGAGGAACTTGGGAGCAAGATTTGGGGAAACAAGGAGATTAAAAAGATTCATTAAAATGAAGTTGATAGATTATAGATTTTAATCCATTGTTTTTGAAAGTTAAGCAGTAAGATATTTTTATTAAGGGTGTACAACCCGCTTCTAAAATATCTGATAGCATTATATCTGTTTGAATTTTTATAATGGCTCATAAACTAGAATGGTATTCTATCAGACAAAAGAATCTGGACTTTGTGGAAATGGAGAAGATCCCTAGTTGAATTGAATCTTATGATAAGGTTGAACAGAGTAGGTAATATATGGGTGCTGATCATGTTTGTCTTTGTTTGACATGTTGTAAGGGAGTAGCTAGATCAACAACTTCTGGTTTCAGCCATTTCTGGTGATGGCTGTAAGCTGTTCATATGAGACGACTATTCACTTAGTGTTATTACCTTGGGAATTCTTCCTAGACTATCCTGACTTCTGTTATGTATAGCATAAAAATAACTGTTTTGGGGGTCAGATGGGCCATAAGACAACTCCCAGGGATGTAGTCATGCACCAGACTCCTTCATTAAGGCATTCATTCAATCCCCAATTTTTCCTCTCCTCTCTTTTATTTGCCATAGAGTGATTCTCATCAGTTTCGTGTCATGGCAGCTGTCCTTCGCCATTGTTTACTAATCGTAGGTCCAACTGAAGAAAAAACAGAAGAGCTACACAGGTAGGTAGCCTCTGTATTGATATCTCAAAGAAAGACATAATCAGTTCATATTGTTTTTATACATCTAACTTTAATTGTTATAAGCACAAGAAAGTAAAAGTAGGACCATGAATCAGGTACCTGGTAGGTTGGAAATCATTGCTATGCCCTGATGAGAAATTTTCGTTCTGTCCTCTTCTGTTTGTTACATTGAGCCCAAACAAGAAAAGAGAATTTGTCATTTGTTGCATTCAATTATAAAACCCAGAACAATGCTAATAATAGTATTGCACAATTATTGAATACTGTGTATGACATTATGCTAAGTGTTTTATAAAGATTAACTTCTTTTAATCATCACACCAACCTTATGAGGTAGGTACTATTTTTCCCTTTCAATACATGATGAAACAGAAGCATAGAAAAATCAAGCAATTTCTCCAAGATCACACAACTGTAATAAGTGAAAGGGTTTAGAGTCGATTTTAATTACTACTCTTAAACTAATATTCTCACTAATTTCATTGTAAGAGTATTTACCAAAAAGTATATCTTAAGCAACATTAATTAAATTTTTTAAACTTATTATAAGAATTGGGTGACAGTCTCAAGTAATATATAAAAAAAAGTTCAAGCTTTGTGACTTGCCTGTTAGAGCAACTAATGGACTGCTGTTAAAAATTATCATTCTCTGAGAACAACTAAAGAAGTATTCATTTATTTTTCTAGTTCTCTTACTTTCTATTTTCTGTCAGATTTGTAGTAACAAGACCTCTGACCTTAACATAAGATTGCTCTTTGTGCTTTATTCTATATAAATACAAATGGCATTTTAAACAATTCCAATAAATTCAAATCTGCAAACAAATAACTTTGGCATTAAGTCCTTACAAATAAATTTAAAATTGGGTTCTTCTAATAGTAGAAATTACCTTTCAAGCATTTACAATATTCTGTTTTCCAAAATATGGCTTACATAAAACTTCATAGGAATACAACTAGAGTATAAAATGAAACATACCCTTGTTCTTTTTTAGTTATTTCCATATTGTTTTAGTTATGATTGTCAATTCATTATTTGATATTGTACTGAGTTTGTTAGTAGGTTATCTTTATGTACTCTGCCCTGCAAGCCTTCAAAAGATTTTCTTCAAAATTAAAAAGTGTACTTTTTCCTGCAGCTATAGATCAAAAGTTCCTTTAATTTTCTTGAGACAGTGCCTTAAAAATGATCTGATTAACTGCAATAAATCATATCCTCTAAGAAGATTTTAAGCATTTTGTCTCACTAGTTTTTTTTCATAATCAAGAGAAACCTAGATACTCACTAGAAATCTAGATGCTAAAACTAATAGAAAATGGGTTTATAAGTCCAGGTGTAAAATGATTTGGGGGTGGGGTGGGTAGGGCACAGGGAATTAGGTATCACAAGTAAAATGGCATTCAAAACAAGGATGTGAGATAAAAGTGTCTTGATAAGAATTATTACACTAGTTACAAAACATTGCTAAGGATTTCTCTGAAGAATGGATTTAATATTTTAACACAGTACACAAAAGAAAGCAAAAGTGTATAGAGGTTTTAAAAATCAGATTTTTTAAAAAGTAATCAGATTTCTTTATTTTCCTTTCTGATGATATCTACTTTAAATATTTTTCTTCAATAAATTTTAAAGATATTTTTCTCTAAATTTACTTTTTTAACATTTTTTATTGATTTATAATCATTTTACAATGTTGTGTCAAATTCCAGTGTTCAGCACAATTTTTCAGTTATTCATGGACATATACACACTCATTGTCACATTTTTTTCTCTGTGAGTTATCATAACATTTTGTGTATATTTCCCTGTGCTATACAGTGTAGTCTATTCTACAATTTTGAAATCCCAGTCTATCCCTTCCCACCCTCCACCCCCCTGGTAACCACAAGTCTGTATTCTCTGTCTGTGAGTCTATTTCTGTCCTTTATTTACGCTTTGTTTTTGTTTGTTTGTTTGTTTATGTTTTTGTTTTTTAGATTCCACATACGAGCGATCTCATATGGTATTTTTCTTTCTCTTTCTGGCTTACTTCACTTAGAATGACATTCTCCAGGAGCATCCATGTTGCTGCAAATGGCATTATGTTGTCGGTTTTTATGGCTCAGTAGTATTCCATTGTATAAATATACCACATCTTCTTTATCCAGTCACCTGTTGATGGACATTTAGGCTGTTTCCATGTTTTGGCTATTGTAAATAGTGCTGCTATGAACATTGGGGTGCAGGTGTCATCCTGAAGTAGATTTCCTTCTGGATACAAGCCCAGGAGTGGGATTCCTGGGTCATATGGTAAGTCTATTCCTAGTCTTTTGAGGAATCTCCACACTGTTTTCCATAGTGGCTGCACCAAGCTGCATTCCCACCAGCAGTGTAGGAGGGTTCCCCTTTCTCCACTGCCTCTCCAGCATTTGTCATTTGTGGATTTTTGAATGACGGCCATTCTGACTGGTGTGAGGTGACACCTCATTGTAGTTTTGATTTGCATTTCTCTGATAATTAGTGATATTGAGCATTTTTTCATGTGCTTTTTGATCATTTGTATCTCTTCCTTGGAGAATTGCTTGTTTAGGTCTTCTGCCCATTTTTGGATTGGGTTGTTTATTTTTTTCTTATTGAGTCGTATGAGCTGCTTATATATTCTGGAGATCAAGCCTTTGTCGGTTTCACTTGCAGAAATTTTCTCCCATTCCGTAGGTTTTCTTCTTGTTTTATTTCTGGTTTCCTTTGCTGTGCAGAAGCTTGTAAGTTTCATTAGGTCCCATTTGTTTATTCTTGCTTTTATTTCTTCTAGGAGAAAATTTTTGAAATGTATGTCAGATAATGTTTTGCCTATGTTTTCCTCTAGGAGGTTTATTGTATCTTGTCTTATGTTTAAGTCTTTAATCCATTTTGAGTTGATTTTTGTATATGGTGTAAGGGAGTGTTCTAGCTTCATTGTTTTACATGCTGCTGTCCAGTTTTCCCAACACCATTTGCTGAAGAGACTGTCTTTATTCCAATGTATATTCTTGCCTCCTTTGTCAAAGATGAGTTGACCAAAAGTTTGTGGGTTCATTTCTGGGCTCTCTATTCTGTTCCATTGGTCTATATGTCTGTTTTGGTACCAATACCATGCTGTCTTGATGACTGTAGCTCTATAGTATTGTCTGAAGTCTGGGAGAGTTATTCCTCCAGCCTCTTTCTTTCTCTTCAGTAATGCTTTGGCAATTCTAGGTCTTTGATGGTTCCATATGAATTTTATTATGATTTTTTCTAGTTCTGTGAAATATGTCCTGGGTAATTTGATAGGGATTGCATTAAATCTGAAGATTGCCTTGGGCAGTGTGACCATTTTAACAATATTGATTCTTCCAATCCAGAAGCATGGGATATCTTTCCATTTTTTAAAGTCTTCTTTAATTTCCTTCATCAATGGTTTATAGTTTTCTGTGTATAATTCTTTCACCTCCTTGGTTAGATTTATTCCCAGATATTTTATTACTTTGGATGCTATTTTAAAGGGGATTGTTTCTTTACTTTCTTCTTCTGTTGATTTATCGTTAGTGTAAAGAAATGCAACTGATTTTTGAACATTAATTTTGTAACCTGCTACCTTGCTGAATTCTTCAATCAGCTCTAGTAGCTTTTGTGTGGACCTTTTAGGGTTTATATATAGTAACATGTCATCAGCATATAATGACACTTTTACCTCTTTTCCAATTTGGATCCCTTTTATTTCTTTCTCTTGCCTGACTGCTGTGGCTAGGACTTCCAGGACTATGTTGAATAGGAGTGGTGATAGTGGGCATCCTTGTCTTGTCCCAGATTTTAGTGGGAAGCTTTTGAGTTTTTCACCGTTGAGTACTATGCTGGCTGTAGGTCTGTCATATATAGCTTTTATTATGTTGAGATATGTTCCCTCTATACCCACTTTGGCGAGAGTTTTTATCATAAATGGGTGTTGAATTTTATCAAATGCTTTTTCTGCATCGATTGAGATGATCATGTGGTTTTTGTCCTTTCTCTTGTTGATGTGATGTATTACACTGATTGATTTGAGTATGTTGAACCAGCCTTGTGCCCCTGGGATGAACCCCACTTGGTCATGATGTATAATCTTTTTTATGTGTTGTTGGATTCTATTTGCTAAAATTTTGGTGAGGATTTTTGCGTCTATGTTCATCCGTGATATTGGCCTATAATTCTCTTTTTTTGTAGTGTCTTTGCCTGGTTTGGTATCAGGGTGATGGTGGCTTCATAGAATGAGTTTGGGAGTAATCCCTCCTTTTCAATCGTCTGGAAGAGTTTGAGAAGGACTGGTATGAGTTCTTCTTTGTATGTTTGGTAGAATTCCCCGGTGAAGCCGTCCGGTCCTGGACTTTTATTTGTAGGGAGGTTTTTAATTGCTATTTCTATTTCCTTTCTAGTGATCGGATTGTTCAAGTGTTCAGATTCTTCTTGATTCAGTTTTGGTGGACAGTATGTTTCCAGAAACTTGTCCATCTCCTCTAGGTTATCCAGTTTGGTTCCATATAGTTTTTCATAATATTCTCATATGATATTCTGTATTTCTATTTTGTTTGTTGTAATTTCTCCATTTTCCTTTCTTATTTTGCTAATTTGTGCTCTCTCTTTTTTCTTTGTGAGTTTGGCCAGAGGTTTGTCGATTTTATTTACTTTTTCAAAAAACCAGCTTTTGGTTTGGTTGATTTTTTCTATGGTCTTGTTAATCTCTGTTGTATTTAATTCCTCTCTGATCTTTATTATTTCCTTCCTTCTGCTGCTTTTTGGGGATTTTTGTTCTTCTTTTTCTAATTCATTCAGGTGGTGGGTTAAATTGTTTATTTGAGATTGTTCTTCTTTTTTGAGGAAGGCCAGTATCGCTATAAACTTCCCTCTTAGCACTGCCTTTGCTGTGTCCCGTAGGTTTTGAGTGGTTGTGCTTTCATTCTCATTTGTCTCAAGGTATTTTTTAATTTCAGCTTTGATTTCCTCATTGATCCATTGTTTTTTCAATAACATATTGTTTAATCTCCATGCTTTCCTTTTTTTCTCCTTTGTTTCTCTGTTGTTGATTTCCAGTTTCATGGCATTGTGTTCAGTAAAGATGCTTGAGATAATTTCTATCTTCTTAAAATTGTTGAGGTTTCTTTTGTGCCCAAGTACATGATCGATCCTGGAAAATGTTCCATGTGCACTTGAAAAGAATGTATATCCTATTTTTGGGGGGTGTAATGCTCTGAAAATATCCACCAAATCTAGTTTTTCTATTGTAGTATTTAATTTCTCTGTTGCCTTGTTTATTTTCTGTCTGGAAGATCTGTCTAGTGATGTTAATGCAGTGTTAAAATCTCCAACTATGATTGTATTCCCATCAATATCCCCTTTTATCTCTGTTAGTAATTCTTGTGTGTACTTAGGTGCTCCTATATTGGGTGCATATATATTAACGAGTGTAATATCCTCATCATGTATCACTCCTTTAATCATTATAAGATGTCCTTCTTTATCTTTCTTTATGGCCTTTGTTTTAAAGTCTATTTTGTCTGAAATCGGTACTGCAACACCTGCTTTTTTGGCTTTTCCATTTGCATGGAATATCCTTTTCCATCTGCATGGAATATCCTTTTCCATCCTTTCACTCTCAATCTATGTGTGTCCTTCTCCCTAAAGTGGGTCTCTTGTATGCAGCATATTGAAGGTTCTTGCTTTATTATCCAGTCTGCCACTCTGTGTCTTTTGACTGGAGCACTTAGTCCATTAACATTTACAGTAATTAATGATAGATGTGTGTTTATTGCCATTTTGAACTTAATCTTTGCAGTTGAATTGGTATATCCTCTTTGTTCCTTTCTTCTTCCTTTTGTGGTTTGGTAATTTTCCTTTGTATTATCATGGATTTTATTTAATTTTTGTGACTCCTTTGTAAATTTTTGGCTTGTGGTTACCCTTTTTTGTAAATCTATCAACCCATTACTATAACTGTTTTTATTAAACTGATAGTAACATGATCTCAAACCCATCCTACTGTTAAAAAAAATTTAAAAAGAAAAAAAAATATTCTATATTTCCCTGCCTCCCTCTCCCACTCTCAGTGATTTGTATGTCTTCTTTTATAATTTCGTGTTTACTTTATTTGTAATTCATGAGTTATCACCTTTCCAGTTGTGTGTTTCTCATTTCTGTAGCATCCTGCTGCTTTTCTATTTAGAATAGCCCTTTCAATATTTCTTTTAGCATGGGTTTAGTGTTGCTAAACTCCTGAAGCTTTTTTTTGTCTGTGAAACTCTTTATTTCTCCTTCTATCCTCAAGGATAGCCTTGCTGGATAAAGGATCCTAGGCTGCATCTTTTTTTCATTCAGGGCTTTGAATATATCTTGCCACTCCCTTCTGGCCTGTAGTGTTTGTGTAGAGAAATCAGCTGAGAGCCTTATGGGGGTTCCCTTGTAACTTACTCTTTGCTTTTCTCTTGCTGCCTTTAGAATCATTTCTTTATCCTTGACTCTGGCCATCTTGATTATGATATGTCTTGGTGTGGGTCTATTTGGGTTCTTCCTGTTTGGGACCCTCTGAGCTTCCTGTACTTGGATATCTGATTCCTTCTTTAAGTTTGGGAAGTTTTCAGTCATGATTTCTTCAAAAACCTTTTCAATCCCCTTTGATCTTTCTTCTCCTTCTGGGACCCCTATTATGCGAAGATTGGGACACTTTATATTATCCCATAGGTCCCTTATGCTATTTTCAGTATTTTTTATTTGCTTCTCTTGTAGTTCTTCTGAATGGGTGCTTTCTATTGCCCTGTCTTCTAGATCACTAATTCGTTCCTCTGCATTATCTAGTCGGCTTTGCACAGCTATTAGATCATTCCTCATCTCTGTCAATGAGTTTACCCATTCTACCTGGCTCTTCTTTATAGCTTCAATTTCATTTTTGACATATTTTATATCTCTAAACACTATCTCTTTTAATTCCTTCAGCAATTTGATCACTCCTTTTTTGAAATCTTGATCTAGTAGGCTATCGATGTCTATTTCGTTGATCTTTCTTTCCGGGGATTTCTCTTGTTCTTTTAATTGGGAGAAGTTTTTCTGCTTCTTCATCTTGCTCATACCTCTTTGGCACTGTGGTTTATGGAGTATCAGTTGTTTATTTTGGTCCTTAAGGATTTTATCTATCTGATGCCTATTTAGGAATAGAACTTAGGAAAAAAAAGAAAAAAAAATAAGAGAGAGAGAGAAAGAATTTTAAAAGAAGGGAGAAAGAGGGTTTGAAAACAGTGTATAATGAATAATAGAAGAGTGAGTTGAAGCAGAGTATTAATCGGGTTGAGACGTCCTTTTAAAACCTTTACAAAAAAGGGGGGGGGGAGATGAATAGATGTATTTGAAACCTGTGTCTAATCAATAGCAGGACATCAAAACCCAAGAGAAATAGAAATGAATTAAGAAGTAAAGATTAAGAGAGTAATAGAAAATAGAACAGGTAAAAACAGATTTAAAAAAAAGGGGGGGTGGTTGTCGGTGTTCTCCTGGAGTCTGTGTGCTTTTAATGTGAAGTCTTTCTGTCTTCGTCCTGTTTTGGAAGCTCAGCTTGCTGTTCTCAGAGGCCCTCCGTTGGCGCCCTCTTCTGTGCTGCTCCCAGCACCTGTCGGCAAGCCGATCGAGCCTCCTCCTAACACTGGGTCAGGTGCAGCTCTCTGCTGTGGGCGGGCGGGTCGCTGCCCCTCCGGATGCCGCAGTCAGATGTTGCAGACTGGCCGGGTAGGAGGGCGGGTCGTGCCCCCTCCCAGCACCTCGGTCAGGGGCTGTGTTCCTGCCAGAAAGGGGGGGGGGGGCCGCTCTCGCTCTACTTGCGCCGCCGCCGGTAGCTCCGCTGCTCTGTGCGGCTGCGCGCTCCGCCCTGGTCGGCGCTCCGCAGGTGGGCTCGGGGAAGACCGAGGGACAGCCCTGTCCCTGCTCCGAGCCAGAACCCAGCTCCTTGTTTGTCTTCGTGGAGCAAGTTCTCTGAGGGACCAGGATGGAAGGATCCTGTCTGCCCCGGGCTGCAGGCCAGTCTCAGTCTGGCCTTTGAGGCTGCTAAGCCCTTCGGTGCGGATGCAGGTTTCGCCCCGGCCCCCGCCCCCCCCGCCTGAGTGCTCCGCGCGGAGGATATGGCGGCTGTGCCTGAGCCCCGCCTCTCTTCCCCCAAAAACTTTCCGCGGGTTTTCAGAGATGGGGGTGTGCACCCTTCCCCCGAGAGCACATCAACCTTGCTGTTTTATGGAGGGCCCAGGTTGTTATGCCCTGTGCACTCACAGCCACAGCGCGCAGCCCCTTGCGTTCCCCCGGGGCTGCCTCCGTGCAGCCACTTCCGTCCTCCGCCCGGCTTGTGCAGCCTGGCCCTGCCCGCCGCTGCCGGCCCGCGTCTCAGGCTGGGTGTCGGGGGGACGCTCTGTGCCCGTTTAACTTAGTTCTGTTAGTCAAGGGCTGCTCTGTACAGATCCGAGCCTCGGAGGCTCCCCCTCCGTCCGGCTGGCCTCAGTTGGAGAGGGGAGACCCAGCGAGCGAGCGCCAGTCCTCCTTTGCCGCTCCCTCCCCGCGGGACCCGTCCCGCGCTGCTTTGCCTTTTGTTCTTTCTTTTTTCCTTTTCTCCTACCAGATTTTTGGCGTCTTTATCTTTTGAAGAGGGCGATGTTCTGTTGGAGTTCCACAGGTGCTCTGGTTGGCTGAGTGGGTCTGTAGATGTGGGTCTTGGTGTATTTGTGGGAGAGGGTGACCTGCGAGCGTCCTTCTACTCCGCCATCTTCTCCCGCAAGTCTCTAAATTTACTTTTATCTTAAAAGTTGCTCTGATAAAATTTCAGTTAGCTACACTGTAAATAAGAAGGGACATCCCTAGAGCCACAGACGAGATTTATGAGTATTTCTAAAAAGCTTTCCTGGGAGATTGAGGTTGCTGCTGACTTGACAGTTTATCTGGACTGGCCCTGCATGGCCCTTTAATCAGAATTAAAGTGATTAGTATCATTCGAGCAGTAATGACTCTAAGCTAATCCATATAAATGCAGAGAAAACTACTAACCTCAAAGGTCTATTTTAAGAACCTTACTAATATTGTACTATCTACTAAATTCTGCACAATTTTAGTGGCCCTGAAAATTTTGTTTGTGTGTGTGTAAGGCATCAGTTTAAAAATAATCTGGATGTTTCAAAATAACATCTCATTCCATTTTTAAAAGTTATTTTCTAAGTTTGTCTTTTGCCCTTTTTTTTAAAAGGAAAATGTAATGAAATAGGTAAATCTGAATAGTGTAGTGTATGGGTATACATTGTCATCAAACTCAAAGTGTCGTTATAATGCTTAAATGAGAAATTAATAAAGCATTCTGTCCCTGGCCCGGAGTAAGGGCTCAGTAAATGAGAGAGGAGCTGCCACTGCTACTTCTATTACTCTTATTATAATGAGGATATTGGCCTTTAGATCCAGTTTTTAGTCCTAAATCTTTCTGAAAGCTGTTTCTTGATTTTTGATATTTTGTCTAGGAAGCTTTTTCTCTGTATGTATTTTGATTGTGTAGTGAAATCTGTTTTCTGTTAAGTTTTTCTCAAGCCAGATGCTTGGCAGGCATGTCAGGAGCCTATTAAGGTGCTCTAGGGGATGAGTTAGTAAAAAAATAGCTTAGCAGCAGCTCTTTCCAATACGTTGTTTCTGTAAGACGCTGCCTTTTTATCCCCAGAGAAATCAAGAGGACATGGACATAGAGATAAAATGAGTTAGTTCACAAAGACAGCTGACCTTGACGTCAGCTTTATTTCCACTAATTGGAATGTTACATAGTCTCTAAAATCTGTTTGTTCTGTTTCATTTCCTATTGTCTATACTGATAGTACTAAGTAAATGGTTGATATGATCCACCTTTTTGGCTGCACGAAAGGCCATCCTAATTCTGTTCATCTCTACTGTCTGCCCGAGAGTATTTTCAGCCCTCTTGTCCATAATCAATAAGCTTATGCATAAACAACCAAAAAAAAAGTTGTGTGTGGTTGTGATTTTGTTTCATTTTGGAGAGAAGGTGGAAGGTGGGGATGGCCTATACACTGGAGAATAAAGGAGAGGGGAGGACCAGATCTGATTTAATTTCTCTTAGCCTCTCAGTCTAATTTCTTTCACTCAGCACACTGGTGTCTACAAAGCTTTATTTATGTATGTATGTATGTATGTATTTATTTATTTAGGTATTTAGATATTTATTTACTTATGTATTTATTTATTTAGGTACCCAGAAGAGCCAGTGTGTATTTAAAAAGTACTTACCTTCCTGCCTCTTTTGTTGTTCTTTGTTTAGACCAGTTCATTTTATCTTACATATTGAAGGGGACAGTTTAGTACCTAATGACACCTCATTACAATGCTAAGCATAGTCTTTTTTTCCTAACTTTATTGAGACATAATTGACATGTAACATTGTGTACATTTAAGGTGTACAATGAGTTAATTTGATACACTTATATTGCAAAATGTAAAATGTAAAAAATAAGCATAATGTCTTATACATGGCAGACTTCTAAGAAATGTTTGAAAATCAGACAATTTCATTCTGGTGTACATTGATTAACTGAGGACTTACTATGTATCAGGCACTATGTGGAGCTCTAGAGGCAACAAAGATGAATACAGGACATTCTTTTTTCTCCAGGGCTCACCAACCAGGACATAAAAGAGTAAGTGAGTAAGTGCAGTTGTTTTGATGAGTGTTGTATCAAACAAGAACAAGCTTATGTAGGTATCCAGAAAAAGGAGAGTTTAGAGAGATTGGGGAGAAGGGGCTTTATTTTGTCTTTTTTGTTGTTATCATTAAAACTCTTAGCTCTTTAACCTAATTCCCACTGTGAATAATAGTTATCTAGGTGAACAGATATTATCTAAACGATAGCTGAGCATCATGCTAGGTTCTTGAAGGACTCCATACCATAGTGCATAATCTGGAGGAGCATATAGTTTAAATGGGGAGACAGGACATAAATATTATGAAAAGTTAAATAGTAATTCAAGACAAGAATAGAAGTGATATCACAAGATAGTTTTGGGGTAGTTTCCCAGTGAATTAATTATCCAAATAATAATTAAAGATAGAATTCAAAGTATAAGCTCACTGTGGTCTAGCATGACAAGGTTAAGTCTTCCTCACTCATACTGTACCTGTTCTCCATCTTTGTCCAGACTTCTGGTCCTGTGCCAATTCTTTTTTTCTCCTATCTATAAGCCTCCTTACAGGTTTCCTTTCTTTTCTCTCTATTCTAAAGCATTGATTCATCATTTCAACCTGTCTCTACTCCCTCACTGTCATGTCCTGCCAGTCTGCAAGCACCCAACCCCATATCTGTTAGACCACCTTCTTTCTCCAGCTCTAAACTCAAGCTGCTCTGTTCTGTGGCAAAGTTTTACCTAACGTGACAGATTGGTCCATCCTCCCTACCATATACAGAGTTATTTTTTTTTTAAAGCAAATCTCTGCTTAGAATCCTCTCATGGCTTCCCTCTTACTTTACAATTAAGAGCAAACTTCTTTTGTCACTACGCGTTTATTAATCATCTGCAAACTCATCTGGGAAGTCTGTTTTCATGGTATCTGTACCACTCCTTTGCCAGCACAACTTGGTTTAAGGTCATCAGTTATCCATCTGGCCATAACATATATCTCATCATGGCAATCCCCTTTATAACTTCCCACCCCACTCTACACACATATAAACACTTTTCTTGTCCTAATGCCTACCAAGGCCTTGTCCTCTAGAGGCCTTTTCCTTTGCTTTACACCTAGGGAGTTGTTTTCATGTTCCCACATATACCATGTTCTCTCTTCCATATACTTGCTGTTCCTTCTTATAGTACAATATGTCTTCTGTTCAAAAGCTCCTTAATAGTTGCCATTTACTACATACCAGGCAGAGTGCTTTGCATGCCTTTTTTCATTTAATCCTCACAAGAACCTGATGGGATAAATTTATTTTCCTTTACTTTAAAGATAAGGACACCAAAGCCTAGAAGAGGTCATGTAATTTGCCCAAGGCACACTTTTACTAAGAGGAAACCTAGAAATTAATCCATTGCTCTACCAAATATGTTACGTTGCCTTCTCTTAGGAAAAGGAGCATATTTTATTTATTTTTGTATACTTAGCACCTAGAATAAGACATAGTAAATATTTGTTGAGAATGAAGTGAGGTCTGAGCTAATCTTAAAGAATGAGGCCATTCTAAGCAGGAGAGAACATAGACAAACACAGAAGTGAGGATATGTCTACAGCACACATAGAAAACAATGATCAGGTCACCATGGCTTAACACTTCCCCACCTCCTGCTGCTCCAATTTTCTCTTGCCCTTTGCAGCAAACCTCCTCTAAGTGTTGGCTATCTGATTCTTCTACTATTCTCTCTTGAATCCATTCTACTCAGGCTTTAGTCCCATTGCTGCACCAGATTGGCTATTTTTAAGTTCACTTCTCTGTTGCTAAATCCAGTGGACATTTCTTAGTTGTCATATTACTTGAGCTGTCTGCATCACGTGACACAGGTGATCACTCCATTCTTACTGATACACTTTCTTCCAGGATACTATACTATCGTGGTTTCCTTTCTACCTCACTAGTTGTAATTTATTCCTCTCCTGCTCAGCCTTTGGATGATAGAGTGCCTCAGGCCGAGTTCTCATAGTCTCTCAATCTACACTCACTCCTTTACTGATCTAATCCCGTTTTCTAATCTTTAAATACCATCTCCATGCTAATGACTCCACAGTTTATATCTCTAGTCCAGATGTCCCTCCCTGAACTCCAGACTCTTACAGTTGACTTCTTATTAGCATCTCCACTTGGAAGTCGAACAGACATCCCAAATTTAACATATCCAAAATTAAACTCTTACTCTTCCCCTAAAAAACTGCTTCTCCTGCAGTATTCCCCATTTCGGTTTATGGCAGCTCCAGCTTTCCACTTGCTAAGGCTGGAAACTTGGACTCTTATACCCACAACTAGCCTGTCAGCCACATCTGGCCACTTCTCTGTTACCACCCTGTTTGTCTACCTGGTTCTCCTCACCCTTTATATCCTACCACCTGTTCTCAACACAGTAGCCAGAGTGATTCTTTTAACATAAGGATAGAGTATCACTATGAAAACCCTTCAGTGGTTCCCCATTTCATTCAGAATAAAAACTAAAGTTGTAATAGTCTACAAAACTAATCTGGCCCCCCTGTTACCCAGCTGATCTCTTGTCGTACTCCTTTCCCTGTTTGGTGGTTCAGCTACACCAACTTCTTTGCATTTCTTCAAACATGCCACTGCTTGTGCTCTGGGGCCTTTGCTCTTGCCCTTCTTCCTGGAATGCCCTTTCCCCACATAGTTACAGGGCTCACTCCTTAATTTTCTCTAAGTCTTCGTTTAAATGGCAGCATCTCAATGAGATCTGCCCAGACTACCCTAGTCAAAATTACAACTCGCATGTCCTATTTTACCCTCCTGAATTGTATCCTCAGAGCATGTATCACTTTCTATTCAATTAACTTTTTGTTTGTTTGTTTACTTTTCATTGACTGTTCTCTCCATGCTGTAAAATAAGCTCTGTAAGGGCAGGGACTTGTCTGTATTTTCTTCATAATACCTGCTTAAATCAATGTCTGGCATAAGTAATTAATAAATAATTACTGAACTGAATTAGATTAAAATAAACTCAAGTATTTACAGCTGAAAATCTTTTGGAGATCTTGAGGTTTATTTAAGTAGATTTTCTAGCCATGAAAAAAGATACGTGAGCCCCAAATACAGAGAATATACAGTTAACCAGGAAGGTTTGTTAATAGCGATAGGTCTACATGTACTGTTATCATGCTCCTCAATGTCATCTGGTATTAAATTATGTTTAGCCCAGCAACTGACTGGACTGGATTTTATAGATTGCCTTCCCTCTCTCACAACTAACAAGAGTTTAATCGGAGCATTAAGGAGCTCTAAATAGGCCCAGCTTTTGAATCTGCATATCAGGAGGGGGCTGGGAGCATGAGTGGGAGGATGTCATGTCCCAGTGATTAATGATCTCTAGGAAGCTGAAAAGGGGAGAGTAATATACACAGTATTTCTACCCCCTGGAGTAGGAATGCAAACACCATTGTGCAGATCTGTGCATAGTCACTGACTTCCTGGTAGCTGGAGAATTTCATACACTCTTTTGCCACAAATAAAACTGTCAGAGAAGTGACAGAGCTCAAAAAGCTGGCCTTCCTTACTTAAAAAGAATAGCTGAAACACAGTGAGCCAGAAAATTAATTTTGTAGTTGTTTGGGAGCTCAGTTGTTTGATAAGAAATGAGAAATTGAGAACTTTTCTTGAAAAGTCTAAAACCTCCAAATATTTGTTGAATCAAACTCTACGTTTGGTTTTGTAAATTTACCAAATTCCTGGAAACTGCTTATTTTAAATGAAGTTAAAGGGAAAATTCCTTTGTAATGAAATGCATTACCTTAAACTTTTCTGTGTGGTCTCTATGGTAGATTCAGGGAATCATACTATTATTGGTGGACTCCAGTGTATTGCCCTATGTGTTGAAAAAAGAATCCTAACATATCAGAATGGCTTTTACACTATTAGAAAGTAATTCTAAGATAGAGTTCTGGTTTTTTTTTTTTTCTTTTAACCCCAGTGAATATTAAATTATATGATATTTAATAGCAGTTTCCAAATGCTTAAGTTAGAAGCAAAATATTTTTATCTATAGATAAGGGCAATTTTAAAAAGAAAGTTTGAGGGAAAAGCATTGTATTTCAGCCAATTGTAATTATTTACAAATAACCAAAATTAGGGATTTTGTTTAATAGTGGTAGCAGCAGCGGCAGTAATAGTAGATTCTGAGTGGGAACAACCAAATAACTTGTATTTTACCAGGAACCATTCATTCATAGGACTTACTAAATTATTTTTGTTCTTGGTTCTAATTTTTTTCATGCCCTCTATATTACCACTTATTGTTCAATATTGTCTGGTTTTTAAACTTTGAGTTCTTATTAACTTTTTTCCCATAATATAAAAAGAATATATTCATTCTTGGGGAAACGGAGCCACACTTCAGGATAAAGGAGAGAAAATATTTTTTATTTTATTTCTCGGTTTTTTTGTTGTTTATTTTGTTTTATTTTTGAGGGTTTCAACATAATCTAAATTAAAAGGGATTAGTATGGTCTAAATTAAGACGGCATCAGTTAGATTAACCCCTGAATTTGGTTTCCAAGTGGTTAGACTTTTAAATTGCATTTGCAGGAGTTTATTTTTAGTCAGGATGTGGTTATTTTTAGATCTGCTTCTCAGTCACTAGGAAATGTAATGCCTGTCTCTCCATTGTTGTTTATCAGGAAGTTCTGAGGCACAGGCTTCTAAGATCCAGTAGGACAGAACACCACCTCTTTCTCCTTTTAAATGAAAGAATATAAAATAGTACATGAAGGAAAAGATGTTAATTGAGAGCATGTCTAATTTTTAAATTGTTAGTGTCATTTTAATCTCCTATACACTGAGCAACAGAACAAGATTTTTAGGGAATACCAAAAAATATGAGGTTTGGGTTCCCCCTACTGGTGCACATCCCAGGCTCATTATTTCATTAATACATAGCAGAAAGGCCTAGGGGGATAGAGATTTGAAATAGCTATGTTGGCCTATTTTGAAGAGGTCTGGTGATGAGAGAGGGAGAAAAAGCACCGTTACCTATTTTCTGCAAATGTCTTACAAAAAAATGGGATGATCTAAAAATTATATTTCTACGTCTAGAAAGGATAAATTAATCCTGCAGTATTTGGTTTTTAATATTGTTGCCTCTGTGATAAGGTGCTTATATACAGTGCTTCTCAAATATGTTGTACCTAAGGAATAATAAAACACCAGTGGATCCACAAAAGAATTTAAAACCCCAAGGAAAACTGTGACGTTAGTATTGTGTCATAATAAAATTAAAGAGCTGGTGTTAAAGCTCACTAATTCTTATTTTAGCATTTCTGAAAGTGACATGACATCATGTGATTGTGTGTGTCCATTTCACATCTGTTCTTTCTAATTTATCATGTGTGTATTTGAAACAGTTCTCTTTATTTTCTTAGTCAGCAAATGCCACATAATATTAAAGGCGCATTTTGAAAAAGAATTTTAATTGACTCCTAAAAGTCACTTCTGAACTCCTTATTATGTTTGCATTTTAAAGGACTATTCAGTCAAATTAAAATATTGTCTTTTTAAATTGCTTTTCAGTAATGCAGTCAACCTTTTAAGCAACGTTCCAGTCTCTTGTTTGGATGTTCTCATTTGTCCATTAACCCATGAAGAAACAACCCAAGAGGCAACTACTCTAGATGAACTGCCCGGTGATAAAACAACTGAGAAAGAAACAGTTTTGAAAAATAGTACCATGGTATACAATGGTATGAATATGGAGGCCATTCATGTTTTACTCAATTTTATGGAGAAGAGAATAGACAAGGTAAGACTGATAAAATGGAGGTCCTTGGGAAGATGCTTCTGAATACAAATGTGCATACATACAGACATCACAGGATGTGATTTTTGAATTTAAACTTTTTTATAGCTGACATCTTGAATAATCATTTATACTCTGGGAACCATTTTACTACAATAAATGATAAATTGCTGAAACCAAGTGAATTTGTTTAAAGCTGAAAATTGTGTTGATGCGACACCACAATTGTGACTAATACCTAAAAACAAAGAAAAACTTTTTCTACGTAGGTATTTTGTAAGTCCCAGATGTAAAAATTATCCCCCCAAAAAACTTGATGATAAATACTTTCCACAATACCTAAAAGATAGACATCTTTTTAAAAAACTGTCAACTTTCCATTTGTTGTTGCTTGTTTTCTCTTTTCTGTCACTTGCTTTTGTCAGGTAACATTAATATTAAAAGGCAGCAAGGTAGTATGGGTGGGTCATCAAAACCTTGCCTCATTTAAGCCAAGGAGGGAGGGAGGGCCCTGCAAAATGTAGGAAAATCTAGGAAGGATAAAAATGTGCATTAGTAAACATGAAGATAACTTACGAAATAGGAATATTGTTAGGAGAATAATTTTTAAAATAGTTTGTACGGCTTTGGTAACATAAGATGTCTCCCTCTCAAAAAAAGGAGTATTTGGCCCTACTGTACAGCACAGGGAACCATATTCAATACCTTGTAATAGCCTGTAATGAAAAAAAAAATATGAAAAGGAATATAGACATAGAAAACTGAATCACTATGCTATATACCAGAAATTAACACATTGTAAATTGACTATAATTTTTAAAGAAGCAAAAAAAGGGAGTATTAATATACTTAGTTATACAGAGAAAAGTAATACTATTAGAGACTAAACTAACACAGCGTGTATGGTTTTCTTTATAGGGAAGCAGCTATAGAGAGGGTCTAACTCCGGTTCTCAGCTTATTAACAGAATGCTCCCGAGCCCATCGAAACATCAGAAAATTTCTCAAAGATCAGGTAACTGTTTAATACGTATTACATCTCAAAGCTAATCTTCTTATATGTGTTTTTTAAACATAAAATTAATGAGTCATTCTTTCACAGTGGTTTTCATTAGAATGTTAGAAATTCAGAAAAGATACTGTTAATCTTTGAAATCTTCCTAACCCAGAAATAAGTGATCCTATATATTTTTTGAGTTATTTATTCATTTATCCAACAAATGTTTAGAGAGATCTGTGTACTGTGTTCTAAGCATTGAAATATAGATGAAGTTTTTGCCTTGTGGAGTTTACCTTATAGTGGGGGACTAAAAGTAAACAAACAAATATTTGATACAATGGCAAGTAGTGTTAAGTGTTCTGAAGAAAGATACAAGGGAAAGGAAAATTTAAGGGAATAAGGAAGTCCCTCTCTGAGGAAATGACATTTGAGCAGAAACTTGGATAAGTAAGAACTGGACCTCTGAGAATATCTGGAAGAGGATATTCTCTGAGAATATTTCTGAAAATTTTCTAGAAGAGGAACTGTACCAGAGAGAACAAGTTCAAAGTCCCTGAGATGAGAGGATGCCTTAGCATGCTTAAGGAAAAGCAAGGCTAGACACCAATGTGTGAGTGAGAGAGTGAAAGATGAAGTAGAAGAGGTAAGCAAGAATCAAATAACATAAGGCTGTAATATAGAACTTGTGAATCTCTTCTAAGTGAGATGGGAAAGCACTCAGATGGGAAAGATGAGACTGTTTTGAGAAGGGCAATACTAGGACCTTATTTATATTTAGAACTAATTTGGCTATTATATATAGGATAGACTAGAGGAGTGTGAGTAGCAGATGTGAGGAGACCCCCCCAAAAGAGAGCTGATGATGGTTTGGAGTAAGATGGTTATAGTGAGAGTTCATGGTAAGATCTTTCTCAGCATCTACTTTCTGTCTGCATCTGTACCACCATATCCTGTGTCTCCTGCTCTATCACAGCAGATGGGTTGTCCCTGCTTCCTTCTGTGGCCAGCCTCTGCACTCATATCCTGGATCCCTTTCCTTCTAACCTTAAGAACTTTGCTCCTGCATTTATTCCCTCTCTTTCTTCTTACATTGATCATTTTTTTTAATGTACTGGATCATTTTTGTCTTCACCCAAACACATCTTCCATCTTAAAAGCAAAAAAAAAACCCCCCAAACCATCCCTTAATCCCACTTCTCAAGCTGCCTCTCCACTTTTCTGCTCTTTTTGCAGTGTTCCTCAGAAGAGTTTTCTGTACTCACCCTCTCTCTTCTTTTTACTCATTTTGATTCTCTTCTGAACCCACTGTAGTTAGGTTTTCACACTTTCCACTGCACTGCAAAGGTATTTATCAAAAGTCATCAACCTAATACTGCCAAATCTAATAGTTCTCAAATCATTTTTTAATTCCCCAGTACCATTTTGATACAATTGAGTATCTTCTCCTTCTTGAAATACTTTCTTCACTTGGTTTCTAGGACACAATAAGGGACCTCTTCTTTGTAGTATCTGAGTGCCCGAAGATAGTATTATCTTTGTCTCCATTTCTACTCCCTTGGTGATCTGATTCATCAGTCATGGTTTTGAAAATCATCCATATGCTGATAAGTCCCAAATTTCTATCTCTATCCTTGACCTGTCCCCTAAGCTCCAGACTTAATATAACATGCCTACTCATCTCCTCCCCTTGGATGTGTAGTACATGTCTTAAGTTTAACATATCCCAAACTAATCTCTTGATTTCCTGTCCCCTCACCCTCTTTCTCTTATTTTCACATTTCAGTACGTGATATCACCATTCATCCCATTGTTCATTTATTGCCATAAAGAATTTCCCATAATAAATGAACCAGGTTCATTTCTTCTGTGTGTTGATGGTAAAGATTTAATAAACACTTTACTATGTATAGACCATATTAATAGATAATTGCTGGTAAGGAGAGATTAGAAAGTATAGGGACTCTATCTTTGAAGAATTTACAGTCTATTGGAAGAATAGGAACCATTAAAGCATGAATTATCATTTAAGCAAAATAAATTGTTTAATTGACCAATTAAGGTCATTTACAGGTTTGATTAAGACATCCTATTGTGACTGTGAGGACTTGGTGAAGAATAATAAATGAAGATAAGTGTTCTATATTTTAGCATTTTCACATTGGAGATCCATGTTCAACTAAACTGTTTAGATTTTGCTATCTCTAACCAGGACAGCCAAAAAAACCCTATTTGTATAAAGGCCTTGGGCCACACATTATATAGATACAAAAGATTATGCGACGCACTCCATGTCCTCAAAGAAATACTACAGTACAGATAAAGGAGACATGACAAGTAAAAGATAACTAAAGAAAGATGAAAGGCACAATACAGAAATCAACTTCCCTTCTAAGGAAGATGTACTGTAGACTATGATGATCAAGAAAGGCAGAATTTAATGTAGCAGATGATTAGCTTTGATAATAGTATAAATGGAACCATGGCTAATTATTATGTCCTATAGTTAATGCCTGATTAAATCAAATTTGTGTACATGCAAAGGAAATTGGTCTTGAGTATTCAATATTTGGGCAGGTAGAAAGAGAACAGATGGTAGAAATTACTGACCCAGGAAAGAAAAGGAAAAATTTATTGGACAGTAGCATTGTGGGGAAATAGAAAGGCTTCATACATATGCAGTTTGTCTGGTATGATGTATAAGGATAAAAACAACAAAATTTCAATTTAAAAACTTGTTTTAAGGAACCAAAACATAGCTAACAAAATTTTTGTGCAACAAATAACCTTTGTTAATAGAGACTGTACTCTGGAACTGTAGGTATATACTACACAAAATCCCTTGTTACATGTCTCATTCTTCTATGGGAGATAAACTCAGTATGGTTGGCTGAATCAGATAATAATTTGCTGTGCAATAGCTTTGTGCCTACAGGGCACAAAGAGCATTCATTGTTCTACCCTACCAGAGATACTGAAATATGGATTCTGTAAATGCTTTGGGTAGGTTACTCCATTTTCTGAGATTTAGTTTCCATTTTTTTTCCATAGCTGTATCTCCAGGACCTCCAATACCTCCTGATACATGGTAGGCACTCAATATAAAAAGAGATAAGGAAGAAAGGAAGTTGAATGGATTGAATAAAAATAATATACACATAAAGAGTCTGGCATACAAACGATCTGGCAATCCCTGTCCTGGGTATATAACTAGAGAAAACTATAATTTGAAAAGATACATGCACCTCATTGTTCATAGCAGCACTATTTACTGTAGCCAAGACATGGAAGCATCCTAAGTGTCCATTGAGAGATGAATGGGTAAAGAAGATGTCGTGTATGTATACAATGGAATACTACTCAGCCATATAAAAGAATGAAATAAGGCTATTTGCAGCAACATGGATGGACCTAGAGATTATCATACTAAGTGAAGTAGGTCAGAAAGAGAAAGACAACTTATATATGGAATCTAAAATATGATACAAATGAACTTATTTAGAAAATAGACTCACAGAGATAGTAAACAAATTTATGGTTACCAAAGGGGAAAGGGGAGGATAAATTAGAAGTCTGGGATTAGCAGACACAAACTACTATATATAAAATAGATAAACAACAGGTCCTACTGTATAGCAGAGGGAACTATATCCAATGTCCTATAATAAACCATAATAGAAAAGGAAAAAAAGAGTCTGGCATAGTAAATTATAATTTGACTTTGTGTCTATCATCATTTCCTAGCATAGTGCCTAGCTTAGAAAAGGCACTTTTTAAAAAGTTACTTGAATTAATTCATTCTTCCTTCAATCAGCAGATATTTATCGAACACCTGTAATATGCCAGGCACTGAGAGCAGTAAACAAAACAGAAAGAAATCTCTGTCCCCATGGAACTGACTCTCGGGAAGAAGGCAGACAGTAAAGAAGAAATACGTACTGTGTCAGGTGGTAATTAGTACTATGAGGAAGATTAAAGCAGAGGCAGGGGGATAAAAAAAGAGAATATTGAAGGTTAATTATATAGGGTGGTCAGGGAATGCCTTTCTATAAATGACATTTGAACAGAGACCTGAAGAAAGTAAGGGAGTGAGCCATTTAAGTTTCTAGAAAAAGAGTTTCTGGGCAGCAAATGTATAGACCAGGAGGCAGGAAAGTGCTTGGTGTGTTTAAGGAGTTCCATGGAGGTTCATATGGCTATAGCAGTGTAAGCAAGAAATATAGTAGAAATTAAGTCAGAAAAGTAGCAGGAAGCCAGATTATGTGAAACCTAGGGAAGTTGTAAGGACCACATCTTTTACTATGAGTGAGATGAGAATCCATGGGAACTGGAGGACTTTGAGAAGAGGAGTGACATAATTTGACTTTCAAAGGATCATCATAGCTACTATGTAGAGAATTAATCATGGAAGAACCAGGATGGAAGCAGGGACTACTTAGAAGACTGTAGTAATAGTTCATGTGGGAAATATTGGTAGCTTGGATTTGGTAATGCTAGAGGAGGTAGAGAGAAGTGGTTAGATTATAGATATATTTCACAGGTAGAGCCAAATTAATTTGCTGATGGATTGGATATGTGGTATGAAAGAAAGAAATCAAGGATGTTTCCAAGGTTTTTGCACCAAACTGTTGGAAGCATGGACTTGCCATTTAATGAGATGGAAACCCGCAGAAGTAACAGCTTTGTTGGGAGCTTCATTAATTTTGTTTAGGACATGCTAAATTTGAGAAGCCTATAGAAGTCTGGAGGTCAGGGAAGAAATCAAGATAGAAGTATACTTTAGGGAGTTATCAGTAAATAGAGACCATATAAAGCCATAAAATGGAATGAGATCTCCAATAGAGTGAGCCAAAATAGTGAAGAAATGTTGCCCAAAAATTCAACTCTGGAATATTCCAACGCTTAGAAAACAAGAAGAGAAAGAGAATTAGCACAGACACTAAGATGAAGCAACCAGCAAGATAGTAGGAGAACCAATCTAGGTGGATGCATGGATAGGTGAGTGAGTGAGCACACAGACAGACCAAGCAAGTTACGTATTCCCTCTGAGGCTCAGTATGTAAAATAGTGGTGGTGATGTTACTACTTCCTTTACAAGGATACTATGAGGGCTGATTACAGAGAATGTATGTATATCATCTATTACAACAACTAGCACATAGGAAGCACTCAGTAATTAATAACCATTTTTATTATACAATAAAACAACTAGAAAAAAAAGTGCCTTCTTTTAGTAATTAATGAAAATGCTGCAGGAATTAAAAGAAGGGAAAAACCAGTATGTCAGGATATTAAGGAAGTCTCTGTGGAAGAAAGAGAAATTTGACCCAAACTTTAAAATGGATTTTGATAGAGGCAGCAGAGGCATTCCAAGTGCTGAAAAAAGTAAAAACTCAGAAATGGATTTGACTACATCAGGTGGTACAGTGATGAGATGTTTCTCTTCAAATGAAATTTCATTACAAGCATGAAATCATTTGAGGTTTTTGTTGTTGTTTAGTTTTATTTTATTTGGAAGCAAACCTATTTATTTTTAAACATTTTCCCCACTTAGGAAACTAAGCTCTGTAGACATTGCAAGACTAATTATTTGGATGGTACCATTCTCACTTACTTTAGTACTTATGATTGATGATGGTTTTGCATTTGTGCCCTTAGGTTTTACCACCATTGAGGGATGTGACAAATCGACCTGAAGTTGGCTCAACTGTAAGAAATAAGCTGGTGCGCCTCATGACACACGTTGACCTTGGAGTCAAGCAAATTGCTGCTGAATTCCTTTTCGTCCTCTGCAAAGAAAGAGGTGGGTTAAACTCTTTTCCCTCTACTTTTTTTTATCTTTCTGAGGGAATTTGAGAAATGTTTCTGTTAGTAGTGGCCATCTCATTCCGCTCTTTTTGGAGCTTATTCCCTATCTGTTCCATTAGAGGGCTTGAGGAGATAATAAAAGTTAATAATTTAAAAGCATTTTCTATATGCTTCTGAATTCAGAGAGACATGCAGGCCAATACACTACCAAACACGCTCACATTTAACTTTGCCTTCTGTACCCTTAACCCAGACTTCCTGATCTTGATGAGTCAGGGCCTGGAACCATTATGAAAAATCTGCTTAAGTAATTCAGATGCTACTATTTTGATAACCAGGCAAAGGCCTGAGTTAGTTCTCCTTTTTAATTCCTCTTGGAATTAAAGTTATAGGAGTTTTGGGCTCCTAACTAAGTTCTTTAATCAATGAATAGTTATTGAATATGAGCTATAAATGCATAACATATACCCCTTACCCTTGAGATAAAGGTAAGACATAAGTAGAGGAAATTAAAAAGTAACTATACTACAGTGTAATAAGTACTACTTTATAGGTATATATAAAGTGACTGTCTTCTGAGATACAGCTAAGAATTTAAAATATTTCCTAAAATTGTGTGGGTTATTTTGCTCTGCAAAAGGCAAGTTATCTAAATAAGGAACTTTGACTAAGTTATTTAGATATTCTTAACTACTTCCTTCTTCATCTCCTTGTTTATTGAAAGTACTAGTGTAAAACTTCAACTAAGTAGATTTTATATTTCACTTTTCTCAAGTATCCCAGTTGTGTGAGATAGTTAATTTGGAGGTGGAAAGCTTCACTCACTTCTCTCAAAATATTAAGTCAGTTGAATTATTTTTTCTCCAGCTTTATTGAGGTATGATTGACAAATAAAATTGCATATATTTAAAGTATACAACATGATGATTTCTTAGACATTGTGAAATGATTACCACAGTCAGGTTAATTAATACATTCACCACCTCAAACATGTGTGTGTGTTTCTGGTGTGTGTGTGTGTGTGGTAAGAATGCTCAAGATTTACTCTCTGCAAATTTCAAGTGTAAAATACAGTGTTATTAACTATAGTCACCATGTTGTACATCAGATTCCCCAGAACATATTCATCTTATAACTTGTACCCTTTGACCTGATCTCCCTATTTCCCCTACCCTCTAACCCCTGGTAACCAGTATTCTACTCTTTGTTACTATGAGTTTGAATTTTTTTTTTTTATTATTTAGAGGATACTTTATTATTAAAGTTTCTGCAATCAAACCCATGTAGATAAGACCTTACATATTTAACACAGTGTGTTACCCCTGTACAAATGGAAAAAAGTATGTTTAACATTTCTAGACCAATATGGCTGTTAATTTCTGTACAATGCCAACCAAACACAGTACAACTGGGATACTTTTTCCAAAGTTGACAGCACAGCTAAAGTTTCCCAAAATTCAAATTTTATATATATATACATATATGTATTTTTTTATATAAAAAGACCAATAGCAGTATGTTATGCATCAGTAGCAGCAATAGCTTTTCCAGGTTCTGCAGTCATCTGAACAAAATTATAGAGACATCCTTAGATTCTACATATAAGTGAGATCATATGGTATCTGTCTTCCTCCATCTGGCTTATTCACTTAGCATTCATGTTCTCTAGGTTCATCCATGTTGTTACAAATAGCAGTATTTCCTTCTTTGTGGTGACTAAATAATATTTCATTTTATACATAGTTGACCCTTGACCAACGTGGGTTTGAATGGCTCAGGTCCACTTAGATGTGGATATTTTTCAATAAATATACACTACAGTACCACATGATCCGTGGTTGGTTGGATCTGCAGTTGATTAGATCTGTGAGTGCAGAACCGCAGATGTGGAGGGCCAATTATAAAATTATACACAGATTTTCAGCTGCATGAGGGTGCCCCTAACCCCTGTGTTGCTTAAGGGTCAGCTCTGTGTGTGTGTGTGTGCGTGTGCACACGTGCGCACGTGCATATATATACACACACATACTCATATCTCCTTTATCCACTCATATGTTGATGGACACTTAGCTTGTTTCCATATCTTCGCTGTTGTAAATGACATTGCAGTGAACATGGGAGTGCAGATATCTCTTGGGGATATTAATTTCATTTCCTTTGGATATATGCCCAGAAGTGGGATAGCTGGATCATATGGCCAACTGTAAAGTTATACAAGGATTTTCAACTGCATGGAGGGCTGTCACCCCTAACCCCCATGTTGTTCAAAGGTTAACTGTAATTATCTTCAACTATTATCATAGACTAGTTTATTTAACATCTACTTTTAAACAATTCAATTATTTCATGACTTTGAAAAAAACACTGATATTATATCTTGAAAGTAAGTGACTGGAATAGTGCCTTGCATATAATATTCTTTAAATACTGGCTGAATTGAATAAATTTTTCTGAGGTCGGAAATTAGCTGTTTTTAAAGTATAATTATGTATGTATATGCATAAGTCTGAACCACACATGTATCTATTCATTTAAAAGTTTATCAAAATATACATCAAAATATTATTCATTGTAAAGTCTAAGTAGTAGGATGACTGGTGACTTTTTTTAGTTCTCTATATTTTGTAATTTTTTTTTCACTGAGCATGCATTTCTTGTGTACTTGTAAAATTTTTAAGAGGGGAAAATTTAAGTTTATTTCTTCCATAATTATATGTCTACATATCTAAATATGTAAATTATATATCTAAATATATACTTAAATAATTCTATATATCTGAATATATAAATTATATATCTAATCACTTTACTAATGAGTTAACATCATAACGAATACGGTATATACATTTATAAATGAATTTGTTAATTATTTTTTATTTGAAATGGTTAGCTTTTCCCCTCAGGACCCAGTATTTGAGGTTTCATAGTCCTAACTTTGAGCCCAAAGCCAACCCATGTTGGCAAAATTGCATCTTTTTCAACTGATCATTAACAAACCCATATATATTCATATGCTTTTCCTTCCAATTTGATTTTAAACTTAGTAGATGTATTCTGAAATAATAATTCACTTATTCAACAAATACTTTTTGAGCTAGACCCAGGGAATACAGAGGTACACAAGATATCCAAGATCTCTGCCCTCATTTTATTTACTTTCTTTATCAAGGATTGCAAACTCAGATGCCTGCAAGTGCAAGGCTAGTAATAAAGTAAGTCAAATGGACTGAACATAAGATGATAAGTGAAAACTGACACTTAGCTCATTGTTGAGGAAACAGTGGGTTGGGAGCGGAGGAGCAAGGGGTCTGGGGAGGACTGGAAAGAGGACCTTGCTCCTTTTTAGCTCCAGCTGATTACTACCTTGAATGTGTGGCCAGTGTTACCATATCTTCTAGATTTTTCAAGAGAAGCCAGCACTCTGGATTTTGACATAAAATCTCCCAGTTTTTAAATGCTGTCAACTAATTCTAATTTAAAATCTTCCGGCCCCCGCCCCCCCCCAAAAGAAAGTCTGTAGTCCATATTCAACTTTAAAGTCATCAGATTTGGGAGTTTTGGCTGTGTTTGGAGGCAGACTATATCAAAATGAAATAAATTTAAAATAGTTTATTAGAATAACTGAACTTTCCTCTTAACGACACTCAAAGCTAAGTTTGAAAGTTAAGGCACCATGATCTAGGCACTTAGTCACACCAGTAAGCAGAGACAGCAGTCCAGTTGGATTAGGGACACAGAGGTAAGATTAAGAAGGAAAAATTAAGTGGGTAAGATACAAAGAGCAAAATTTTATGGAAGACTTGGCACAGAAAAAGCCATCCAAGTGCCATCTATGCCAGGCTAAGCTGTATCTCCAACTGATAGCGACAAACATGTGCTCATGCTGCCAACTTGTATTGTTGAACCCCGACAAAACTGAATTTTAATTATCTGCTCTGCAAATTGTGTACTTTCTACAGGGAGCCTAAATACAGGCCTTACTTAGTTTAAGAAAAGAAAATAATTTGTAAAACAACTCCCTGCCTTTGTGGGATTTCTCCTCCACCCTAACCCCCCAGTCTTTTAACACATTCATAATTCCCAGTATGTGTTAGGTATGTTGTAGAGTAGGCGCTGAATTACAGAGGTAAATTAAGGCTTGGATTCCCTCAGCACATAGCCCCACACCTTTATAACTTTATTTTTGTCTCATTTATTTCAGGGGAATAGGTGTCTTTTTAGCTTGGAGCTAAACAGTCTCCCCCTCCCATTGATCTTTTCTCTTCCTGTCTTCTCAGAAGCCTTGTTCCATCAATTGTTACCCTCTGGCCTTTTGTTTGTTAACTCTCCCTGTGTTTTCCTCAGTCTTTGTACATCTTCATGTCACTGTCCTTCACATGTTAGCATGAAAGACTGATTTGTTCTTCTTTTCAGGATCCTTATTACCCACTCAGGCTTCAACTTGCTGAAAGTAAGGCTTTTCCACAATTCCCTACTCCCCAGATTCCACAGAAAATGCTCTCAGGAAAATCACAAATTAAGTTTCAAAAGGAATGGATATTTTTAGTCTTTGTCTTATTATACCTCTCCTAACAGTTGACACCATTAACCACTGTCTTTGTTTCTGTGCTACCACACACTACTAGATTTCCTTTGACCCACCTCTCTGTTCGTTGTTTAAAGTCTGATTTGCTAACTGCTATTTTTGTCCACATCTAATTGCCAGTATTCCCTAAAGTCATCTTCTAACCCTGTCCTCACTTACGTTGCTCCCTGAGTGGTCTCATTCCCCTCCTTTGGCTTCTGCTTCAGCCTATTTGAGGGGAATTTCCAAATCTGTGTCTATCTTAATAAACTATTAAAATAATCATATCCCTCAGGTTTTCTTCATTCTGTCTCCCACATGGCTAACAGAGGGACTGTTCTAAAATACATATATGATCTTGCCATTCCCCCTCATAAAGCTTTCAGTGATTCTCTGTTACTTGCATGATAAAATCTAAATTTTACCTCCATGGCCTACCTCTATAGTGTATTCTAAATTCTCTCCTACCCTACACTTTCTGCTTAATCATACGAAATTCTTTATTTTTGCCTCATTACCTGCACTATTTCTTGGCATATCTCCATGGCTTGGCAGATGTCCTTTGGCATGGAATGTCTCTCCCATCTCTGTTAGCCTCGTGAGCTTTCTGTATTCTTGAAGGTCACCTTAAGCGTCATCTCTGTGAAGATCGTCTGAGGCAGAGTTCATCATTCTCTGCCTTGTACCATTTTTACTTTCTGTTTTTAATACTTTTGACATCTATTGTGACTTTTTATTTGTCAAAGTTTTATTCTAGACATTGAGTTTTTTTATATCAGAGATCATGTCTCCCCCAATTTTTTTGTATATATGTATTTTTTAATTGAAGCATAGTCAGTTTACAGTGTTTCAATTTCTGGTGTACAGCACAATGCTTCAGTCATTGATGAACATACATATATTCATTTTCATATTCTTTTCCACCATAAGTTACTACAAGATATCGAATATAGTTCCCTGCACCATATAACATGAACTTGTTGTTTATCTATTCTATATAAATCAGTTAGTATCTGCAAATCTCTAACTCCCAATTTATCCTCTCCTATCCCCTCCCCCTCAGTAACCACAAGTTTGTTCTCTGTGGCTGAGAATCTGTTTCTGTTTTGCAAATAAGTGTCTTTTTTTTTAGATTCCACATATGAGTGATACCATACAGTATTTTCCTTTCTCTTCTGGCTTATTTCACTTAGAATGACATTCTCCAAGTCCATCCATGTTGCTGCAAGTGGCATTATTTTATTCTCTTTATGACTGAGTAGTATTCCATTGTGTAAATATACCACAGCTTCTTTATCCAATCATCTGTCGATGGGCATTTAGGTTGTTTCCATCTCTTGGCTGTTGTAAATAGTGCTTCTATGAACATTGGGGTGCTTGGATCCCCAGTGTTTAACAAAGTACCTTACAGATAGTACCCTTAAATCTTTAATGAAAGAGCAAACATTTGTGCCCTCTATGAATTCAGTGTGATGAATACACTATCTTGTGGATTTCTCCACATAAAGGAATAATTTTAGTACAGTGTGGTAAGTGCTATAAGAGAGGAATGTGCCAGGTACTATAGCAACCTGGAAGAAGGAATGATCAGTTGGTGTGGACAAGGTCAGAGAAATGTGAAACAGACTTGGTATGTAAAGAAAAGAGACTAGTTCAAAGTGTGAGGAATCCATAGTGCACAGGAGTAACAGGAGATGAGTATGGGAAATAAGGCAGAGGCTAGAAAATGAGGATCCCTTTAGGCCCTGTTTTAGAACTTGAGCTCTAGCCTTTAGGGAGTAAGATATTAGAGGTTTTATCCAGGAAGGTGATAACATCATATTTTTGCTTTACAAAGATATAATAGGTAGTTTTGTGGAACAAGGAATGGAAGGGTGTGAGACTGAAATAGGACGACAAGTTTGAGGAAGCTTTGAGCATAGGATTTCAAAAACTCACAGTATTTAACTGAAAGGAAAAGGACTGCAAATCCTTCTCTGTGTAACAGAAGGGGGGATGGTTTCTGGGTAGAATCTGACTCTGCCATTCTTTCTCCTTAATAAGAGAGCAAACCCCCCTTTGTTGTTTTCATAGTAGAGTGTGATAAAACCCATGTTTGTATAAACAATAATGCCATTTCTACCAGTGCAGTTCTGACTTTGCACTGTGCTGCTGTGGTTGCTTTCTTCTGTTCATAGTGCCCTCCAGCACCCTGATAAAATTATGGTGAAATATTTCTTGCAACTTTCTGACTGAATGCTGATGTTTCCTTCTGCATCAGTTTCGCCTAACTGCATGGATGAGTACTGTGGGGAAAAAAATACATTTATGTTTCTTTTATTTTTTAAGGACCACCCAGAAGGTCTTTTGTTTGCCTTAGCAGCTCACCTTAACATCCAAATTCAGTCCATTTTCCTTTCATACTTTCCCAATATCAAATAGGATGTTTTATAGTATATTTGAAAATAGACTAAAAAGTCACTAGAAACATTCCACCAAATAATGTCAGTCAGAACTTCACAAAGAAAATGCCTCTCACTGTAAGGATTTTGTAGTCCATTTGTCTCCTCTTCCCCAACCTCCATTTTTAAGTATTTTATCTTATTAAGCAAAAGTTCATTTTATTTTTAAACTATTGGCTATAGCCTCATCTACATATTCTAAAGGCAAGGTATGTCTAAAATAGTCTTTGTAAACTCAAACTGACACAGAGTTGGCACAAAATGTTTGTCCCAGTGAATGAGCAGTAAACATTATTTTCGTAAAAATGCTAGGTATTTCTATTATTAACTTCCAGGAGGATTTTCTGCATAAGAAAGCAGGTTAATTAGTGTTCTGCTGACTTCTTTTTAATCTGTTTTGGCCTTTCATAAACTCTGCATTCTTAAACTGTTTTAATCTTTAGCCATTGTAGGTGGTTATTTACATTGTTTCTTTTTCTTTTTTTTTTTTTTTTTTTTTTACTGTTGCTATTATATTTTTTAGGTATACTTATTTAAACCATTTATTCACATCATCTCAAATTGGACTTTCACAATTTCAGTTAATATTTCTTTTCTAGAATCACTAAACATCCTTATTTGTTTAAAAATAAACCTTGTTTAAAAACTTACAATGGATCATTATCATGTGGGTTAAGATCTGTTCTCCTTCGGCCTCAGTGACTTTGTATCTGACCATGTCATCAAGGTCATGAATATTAAGAATACCTGTATACAGTGGATAGTCACTTCCCGTAATAACTCATTAAGAGTCCACTAATTTATCTAAATCACTCCATCTTGTGGAGGCACTGATGGCAAGAGAGGGCATATCAGATTTATTCAGAGGGCTTTCAGATTATACCATGACCCCTCATTAAATTCTAATCATTCTACTCAGTACCCACTGAGAATTATTACCAAAGAGACCACAGTTACCAGTAGGTTTTAACTCAGAAAATAGTTGAAAGTGACTAGTGTAAAACTTTATTTAATCCACTTACATAATTAATCCTTATTTCCTCTTGTACGAATTTCACCAGTTTGCAGCATCTTTTGAAAGCAGGACTTCCTTTTATTTGCCTCTAAACTCCCTGTTTTCAGTGTCAAGGGAAGTACCCTCCAGTTCAAGTATTTGAAAATTTAATGAAGAGCTCTATCTTGGACTATTCACCCTACATCCTATCCATGCCCTTCATGATTTCATACTGATTGTATGTATCCCCTTTCCTTACCCATCTAGTTCCTTATCCACTGCCCCTTACAGGTCCCCAAGGTCATTTTAAACGCCCTCTTCTGAATCTTCTCCAGCTTTATTTTGTCTTTTTTAAGGTAAGTTATCTGAATTATGGTAGTATTTCAGATGTAGATTTTATGGAAGACTTTATATGTGGATAAGATATGTAGTGCTTTGTTTTGTTTCCTACAGTTGTCTTTAGAATGACATATTTTTTTGAAAGCCTTAAGTAACTTTTGCCATTTTTTATCTTTTGGTTGAATGTTCTCGTGTTCACCTTGAAACTGTACCTAAAGAAAAGAAAGTGTTTCTAAATAAAGCTGCTAGTGACTGCTTAGTACCTTCCTTTAAAGTATTTAGAAATCAAGAAATTCCTACAGTTTAAGGTTCCCCTTACATTGATGAACTGATGACAAGTAATATAGAGGACCTGCCCCAAACGCTTCACTGGGTTTTTTTGGTTGTAGTCGTTGTTGACTAAGATAAGCCTAAAATTGCCATTTTACGTTTTACCTAATATTACCAGGGAAAAAGAACATGTGTTTACTTTGTACCAGATACTTTTCTAAGCACTCTGCATGTATTTACCTGTGAGGTAGATGTTATTCCAATTCTCCAGATTTGACAGTTGGAGTAAAGAGCTGCAAAATAATTTACCCAAGATCAACTTGCTAGTAAGTGGTATAACCATTATTAAAATCCAGCAACTCCTGGGCCTGCCTTCTCAATGGGTAGCATGTACTTACATATTGTTGCTGACTTCTTTGAAAAAGCAGTAACTTAGCCTATCCCATTTGCTAATACCCTCAAGTTTTCTTATTTCTTATACTCCTTCCCTCCAATTCTTATAAAGGGAATAAGAAAGATTTTACATTAAGTGCTAAAATCCCAGTCTGGCTTTTATTAACTTTCTAGTCATCATGTCTCTGAAACTGGATAAAGAAATAATATTTGAGATCAGAAACTAAAAACATCACCCTTTACCCCGTGGGTGGCCCTGTGGTCACAAAGGCCCCACTCCTGTCACAAAGTATATTCGAAACAGCTCCATTTGAATTTCTGATACCTGAAAAAAAGTCTCTCCTCAGAGACTACTACTACCACACTTTGAAAACCTCTCAATTTTAAGATTTATTGCTGTGGCATATATCTCCAACCTCCCTGTGTTGGTGTAGTTGGTGATTATAGTGAGCACCCAAGGATTCCTGTTTCCTGTCTAAAAATCTATTCTGTTTTTGCAGTGGATAGCCTGCTGAAGTACACCGGCTATGGGAATGCTGCAGGACTGTTGGCGGCCAGGGGCCTCTTGGCTGGAGGACGAGGAGATAATTGGTACTCAGAGGATGAGGACACAGACACTGAAGAATACAAAAATGCAAAACCAAAGTATAGTATCACATTTCTTTTTATCTAGCTATGTCTGCCTTTGAGTTGGTTATTTGCCTTTCACTTCCTTTGTCTTTCATTTTCCAAGTATTTCTTTTCTTTTGTGGATTTGGAAGCCTTCTCTTTAATAGTGTTTTTAGAGGCAGTTTCACAGCCAGTGCTTTAGAGAATGACTTCAAGTGATTGAGGAAGGATAACATTGCAGGAAATGTTCTGCTGCATGATATTTTCAACATGCTCATTATCCTCTCCTAAGTATTAAAAGAGGTAGTGTTAATAAATATCTACCGTCATATACTTAAAAGATACTGTTGCTTATTTTGTGCTTTCCTTTTCATAGGTTGAGATTTTATAAGGTGTAACCAAGACCAAGTATTTAAGTTGGTTATTTGATGCTACCATCTTTCTCAGAAATCTAAATGTAGGTTCCATACATTCTGATCTTTCCTCTTGCATAAAAGCCCTTATGAGTCAATAAAATAAAGCAAAAGGCACATTACCAGGAAAAGGGAAGAAGTCTGGCTCTATGGTAGGGTTTAATCAAATACTTAGGGAATCATCTTTTAACGGAGGCATTAGTATGCTGGATAGGCAAACCGGAGACTCTGTCACGTTTTCCCTGAGTCAGTGCTTACAAATTAAAGACACTGATTGTTTTTTATCCCAAAACAAACCGCCTCTCTCTTCTTTTCCCTTCCAATCCTTTCATCCCCCTCTCAACTCCAACCCCAGGTAAATTTCATAGTGTTCACTTATTAGGAGTCATTTAAGCTCAAGTTTTCTGGTTTTCATTACTGAACGTTAGGATGCCCCATACGACATTATCAATAATGATATTAATATATGCTATGTTTTCTACTGACAGTCTTCTAGAGGGTGGTATGAATTATGTAGTAGTTGATCAGGGACTGAAAATCATTATCTGCAAAATTAGGCCCTTCTTTAAATATAGACTGTGCCTTATTTACATGAAAATAATGGGTCGTCAGAAGGTAAAAGAAAATCTATTTGAGACATTAAAATACACCACTTGAAAAGCCTCATTTTTTAATGAAGGTAGAAATTACATTCAGCATTCAGTGTGTCCTAGGGTATGTGGACATAGTCAACTAAGGTATAAAACTCTTGAGTACTCTTGGATGGCTGATACCATTGCATTTCAATGTGTATTGTTGATTTTGTTTGGTAGATGACTTCTGTAACAGTGATGGTCATATATCTAGCAAGCACAAGAATGCTACTATAGCAAGAAGGGGCTCAGAGAAAGTATAAGAACACTGGGTCTCTCCCAATAACATGGGAAACAGAAATGTGTTACATCATGGAAATGATGTTAGATTTCAATAGAGTACCGTTTGTTTAAATCAAGGACCATGATGTTTGATATTGTTATTGTCATGGCTCTCTGTCTTAGAAAGTTTCTATACTTAGGCCTTACATCCCTGGTTGAAATCTTTTTCAGCCTTTGGATCTGGCCAGTACCATTCATAGGAATGGTATGTTACTGTGGCCAGAATAATCACCATTGTGAAATCTTGCTGTGTTTCTTAAACATTGCTCATTACATGTGTATGTTTTTCTCATATAGCATCACATCTTCCCCCTTCAGATAGATTTGCATCTGTTTATTTCTTGCCTCTTTCAGGTGAAACAGTGTGGTGGGATGTTTCATTTGTTCATTTAAAATACTTACTAAAATGGTCCCACGGAAGGAGTGGTGAACAAAGCACTTTGCAAGCAAGACAGTCCTTTGTGTAGTGATCCACAGAGCTCAAAGAACTTCTTCCTTAAAAACTGTTACGAAAATTGTTATGAAAACCTCCCAATCTAGTCAAGCTTAGAAAGTCAGCATCTGAAAGAATCTCTTACTCCCCTACCCGCTGATTACTCTTCACCAGTCAGCACTCCCAGGATCACAGTCTACTTTTCTTATGGTGCATTTATTCACAGTGCTGGTATTGGCAGAAGCAGAGAAAGTATCCTTCATCCACTTGGCCCTCATTGCATTGTCAGAAATGCAAGTGGATTCTGATTAATGCACCAGGGTAACCTGTAATCCTTTAGTGGAATCTGAAACTAAGAATTGTATGGAGCATACATTCAGGCTGTGAGAGACAGTTAATATCACAACGGTCTTTTTTGTGTCAAAATAAATGTATTTAATGGACTGGAAATGGCTTTCTACAACTAACACACTTAGACAAAATACACACATAGAATCAAGTTACACGCCACACAGGTTTTTGGTGTATGTCTAGCTGTGTTTATTTAAGGTTTTCAGATAAGCTTTGGTCCTGTATCAGAAAGAAACCAAATTTCTAAATTCTAACTTTCATACCTGTTTCTTTTATGCCTCTGAGCATAGAGGCCCCTTGACTTTATAGGTGGTATTGGTACAGCATTCAGAGCATCAATTGAAAGATGTGTATTTAATGACGTTTGGCTCATTTTAGACCAGTTGCTTTCAGGCAGGGTATGCTATATAGGAGTCGATGGGTCAAAAAAAGTATCTTTAAAGGGCTGTGCTGTGGAGGGGCAGAAGGAAGGGATGGCCAAGGAGGGCAGAATTCTAGGATACCTCTTTATATTCTTAACACCCCACACTAGCTCACAATCACACCCAAAAGATTAAAATCATTAAACTAAGCAAGCACAAGAATGGTTTCCTTCTTGAACATATATCTCTTAGCAGTATAGATAGTTTCTTCAGCACAAAAGACTTTTTCTTTTGTCATGCTGCTTTAAGTAAAGTTCCATTATAACTGTCTCCATATGATAGGGCTATACAAATGAAAAAATATCTTTGGTTTTAATACTTCTTGAAGTAAATGAACCACAAACTAGGACTTGAAGATCTTTCTCTTTGCCTAGTTTGGACTGTGGTGATATATTTATGTGTAATAGGATTTAACTAGCATTTCTAGGAACTGGAATTTATTTACTGTAAGCAATGAAACACAACCTAAATTCAGACCTCTAAAGACTAGACTTGAAAGTAAAATCTTTGCCCTTTCTGCTATGTATACTGGTTAACTAGCCTTTGTGATATTTACAGTCACACTAGTTTTACACTTTCAAAGTTGAATTCTTTAATTGTTCTTTGGTATTTTAATTTGGGTAAATGGCCAGCAAGAGGTGTGTTAGCTGAACTACAGTATTGAGCTTTGCTTTAGGCTTCATTTCCTATAGATTCACAACCATAATTTTCTATATTCTTTATATCAAGGATATTACTCTAATCCAGCAGCCCAACACAGGAAGCATTATAAAGCACTATAATTTAAAAAGATAATTTGGAGCTTTTTAAGTTGCCTACATGCAGCTTGGTATTTGTGTATGTATATGTATTCAGTTTGTCTATTTGTATGGCTGATACATGATAGACACTTATTATTTGATAAAATAAGTGAAAGAATTATACCCCATTACCCTGTTTCTTCGCATTGCTAATAGGATGCAAATACTTGGAGTAGGATGTTGTTTCATAACTTACTCTACTTCTTTAATGTGGAATCAGTCTTACATTTGTATGGTAACTCTCAAATTACTTGAGACATTTTCACCTCAGTCACCATTATTAACTGGTGTCTCCAAACTGTCTTATGTCTGGATTTAACCATAGCAAACTCCACAAAACACCTAGTTGTTGTGTGTCTTCTTTTGTTAATGAGGACTGCCCCTGCAGCTCCATAGTGATGATTTAACTTAATAGATTAACTCACTGGATCATCAAAGGCCTTCTGACTTATTTGTTAGCAAGTAGCTCACTTAATGCTAATAATAATAGCTGATGTGTTTACTGAGTACCTAATAGGTGTCAGGTACTGTTCTAAGAACTTTCCTGATATTATTTCATTTAATCTTCACAGCAAACCTTTGGGATAAGGTTATCCCCATTTTACAGGTATGGAAACTAAAGATCAGTGGTTTCCAGGACATGTCTGTGAGTTAATGAGTGGTCAGGTGGCCTAACTCCAGAGCTGGTGTTTTTTTGGAATTTATATACATTAACGTTGTGCAGCCATCACCACCATCCATCTCCATAACTTTTCATCTTCCCCAACAGAAACTCTATCCATTGCCTCTCCCCACAGCCCTTAGTAACTACCATTCTACTTTCTGTTTATATGAGTTTGACTAGGAACCTTATATAAGTAGAATCTAAGGACCTCATATAAGTGAAATCATATAGAACATTTGTTCTTTTGTGACTAGTGTCTTTAAGATTCATCCATATTATATAGCATGTGTCAAATTTTCCTTCCTTTTTAAGGCTGAATAACATTCCATTGTATGTATATACTACATTTTGTTTATCCGTTCATCCATCAGTGGATACTTGGGTTGTTTCCACCTTTTGGCTGTTGTGGATAATGCTGATAGGAACATGAGTGTACGGATATCTGTTCAAGTCCCTGCTTTAACTTCTTTTGGGTATATATCCAGAGTGGAATTGCTGGATCATATGGCAGTTCTATATTTAATTTTTTGAGGTGCTCCATACCATTTTATATTCCCACCAGCCATGCATAATAAGCGTACTAATTTCTCCACATCCTCGCCAATACTTACTAGTTTCTGTGTTGTTTTTTTCAATAGGATAGCCGTCCTAACAGGTATGAAGTCAAAGCTTTTGTCTTAACTGCTATATATATTCTTCTTCAAGCCAATCAAAGGGAGAGATGAGTTTGCCCTTCACATGGTTTCCCTGTTCTTGGAGCATCTGTTATCTTTCTTTGATATAACCAAAGCAGAAAATTAAGGAAAGAAAAAATATTTTTATAAACCCTGATATCCCCAAAAGCTGTAAGTTCTATTCAGTTCATTCTGATTCAATTAAATCTGTCAGGTAATTCTGGCTTTACCTTCATAATACATTCAGAATCCAGTCATTCCTTACTGCCATCACTGCTACTATTCCAGTCCAAGCTAAAACTTTATCTCCCTCCAGGATCATTTTAAATTAGCCTCCTAACTGGTCTTGTTGCTTCTACCTTTGTGAGTCTTCAGTCTGTTCCCAACACTGCAGCCAGCGTAATTCTTGTTAATGTAAGTCAGACGTTATCACTGCCCAAACTCTACAATGGCTAAAAACCAAAGTCACTGCAGTGGTGTGCTTGCACCCCTTTTCACTGTGCTATCACCACACTGGGCTCTTCATTGTCATGCTGCAGACACACTTCTTTCTGAGGCCTTTGCATTGACCATCAATAGCCGCGTGTCTCACTCCCTCACCTCCTTCAAGTCTTTACTCAAACACCATCTTCCTAGTGAAGCCTATTCTGCCCCCTATTAAAAATTGCAATTCCTACCTACACCCACCACCTTGTACTTCTTTCCTTATATTGCTCTTTTTTCTTCATAGCACTTAGCACCTTCTAACATACCATATAATTTACTTATTCATTTAGTCTGTTTTCCCCACTAAAAGATAAAGCTCCATGAGAGAAATTTTTTTGTTCACTGAGATGTCCCCAAAATAATGCGTGGCATACTGTAGGCGCTCAGTAAATTTTTGTTGAATAATATTTTGAGTTGTTGAATAAATAAGTTTGTCAGCCCCTTCTCAGCATTAGGATACCAAGACAACTGAGGTCCTTGCCCTTACCAAGCTATACATGTAGTTGGGGAATGGGAGCCAGGGAATGGAGTTCAAGAAAAACAGGATATGGTAAATATCCACTCTGTTCTTTTTATTGTTTTGTGGGCGGCAGATACTATGGAGAGTTTTTCCTGGAAAGGCATTTCTAATTTCATTTGCATATAATGTCTCCTTTCCCACCCCACCTGCCCTCTTCTTCCCTGACAGTCTGGGCTCACAAATGTCTTTTCCCATAAATCCTGATCCCTTTCTTAGATTGTCACCCCATAGGCTACATTTAGCCCACAAGTAGGTTCTGCTTGACTTGCCTGACGTTGCATTGGTTATTTGGTTTTGTGTTTTTATTCTTTTGTTTTACATAGTGCTTCTTAAAATAAGAATTCAGATATTTCAGATGAAAATTTGGATTTCTAACTTCTTTTGAAAAACCAGAAGTTCTGATAACATTAGGCCTGCATTCTCACATGGCAGCTGATTGATGGAGTTGAGTGGCTGTGGTCCCTGTCATATCAGGCATATCAGATCATACCTTTGATCTGATAACATATTTTTTCATTCATTTTATCTGCCTAGCCCCTGCAGGGATCTGACCTTATAGCCTCTTTATTAACCATAATGCTTTGAATAAAATGTAACCCGCATTTTTTAGAGCTAGAAGTTAACTTCCATACAGCTCAGGGAACATTTAATCGCTTTTTTTTGTTAAGTGAACTAGTATAGTATTGTTGATGTTGGCCAAATAAGGCAACAATTTGAAGACAAAAGTCTTGAAATATAATTCAGCTTTGATGCATATGTTCATATACTTATATCTTTTTAGTATGTCTTAATGCTTTTGTCTCCAGGCCCATAGCTGCTGTCAGTTCATATAATGGCCTTATATAATACAGAATTCTCAATGAAATATCACACATATACACAGATACAAGTTCAGATACTTCTTGTCACCTAACTGGAAGACACATAATCACAGGATTAGAGTGCTACAAAGATGGAGGAGGGGAGCAGAGACATGGTGGGAAAAATTATGATAAATATAATATTACCCAATAAAATATCCACCAGTTAGTGTACTTAAAGCATCTTAGGAGTCAGAGCCTTGGAACAAAAAACCGGTCCCATAATTTCAGTGTTAAGATCCTGAAACCTGGAAAAGTTAAGACTCAGACAATGTACTGTTTGAGGTTATAAAGGTAGCAAGTGTTTGTCCAACCAAAAACTCATCTATTTTATGAAACCTCACTCCATTGTTGTGGTGGTGACTACTATTTGCTTTCTCTTCCTCTGGGTAGGGAAACTACATGAGATTGGTTTGAAGTGGGGAGCATGAGGGGAGATAGTATCCAAGCCTGCCTCCTGCCCCCAGCACAACTGGCATTTTACCTGTAAGAGAATGGCATAGTCCAGTGTCCCAATTTTTGTTTTCTGTGGCATTGTTTACATTCTTCTAGTACCAGGAGAAAAAAAATGTGTCTTTAAAGGAAAAAAATGAAACCTGAATCCTTGGAGTGACTTTGAGGATTTGGAATGTTTTACTGCATTGGTAAAGGATGGTAAGTTCTTACTCTGTAAGAGTGAATTTCTGGCTGCTACTTTTATGCTCAGTGAACAAAGAATTTTGTGACTATAGTAGCTAATTTCAGAGCAAGCCATTAAATCATTTTAGCAGCAGCAAAACTTGAGGTCAGCTTATGGAAGAGATATCATGTCCACTAAGCCCTTAAGAGAACCAAGAAAAGAATCAGATGTGCCAGTCCAGGAATTCATGTCCTGACTTTGTGTGCTGTTGTATCCACAATACACAAAGCTGACCAGTATGTCCTCCTGAGACTTATTTTTTCCCCTGAGGCACATGATGGCTTGTGCTAATGTCATTATATGCTAAAACTATCTGTAGATCTGATTTTTTAAGTCACCCTTCCATTGAACTTGAGGAGAGAAGCCTTCTCTCAAGGGACAAATGAGCGTAATCTACATAGTTAACATATCTACTACCTTCCCTTATGCTTTCTTCTAAGGCCCTATTTCCTTTGTCTGCTTGGGAAGTGGTATGTGCCTATAATAAGCACCTTTACTTATTTATAAGACTAGTTTTTCTAATTTAGCAGGCAGCAGAAAAGAAACCAGTGAAAATATATACCATTGTTACATGCCTAAGCAAATAACAGATGGATAGTGGAACTGAATTTTCAGTATGGCATCTAGATACTTCTTGAAAGCCCTGTAGTTCTCAGAAGCCTTGTCTGGGTCCTCTTTGTTCTTGACTTCTGGGAAATGTGATGACCCCATTTAGCGTTTTTGTTAATGGTCACTAACTCAGAGGCCTTTTTCTCTTCTCTTATGAGCACCTGAAAAAAAAAAAAAAAAGGAGAGGGGCTAGTGGCACACAATGAGTATCTCAAGTAGGTACTGTAGCCCAGTGGTTCTTAACCTCATTGTGTATCACAATCACCTGGGGGGGGTTAAAAAAAAAAAACAAAAACAGATATAGTTGATATCCAGTGAGACCCAGGCCTCTTCACTATCAAGTTTCTCAAGTGATTCGAATGTACAGCCAAGGCTCAGAATCACTGACAAGCCTGTGGGTTTTCACACTATTTCCCCAGAGTTCCTGAAAGTGCCTTTTAGGGGGTACCTTAAGAGGAAGCAAGTGAGTGCGGACAAACAGAAGGGTTCTGGGCTCTCACTCCTGGCCTCTTCTGCCTGGGCAGTTCCACTTTTGTCTATTTCATAAATTAGCTTTCTGTGTAGATTTCATCTGTTAAAATAAGAAGGGTGCGGGGTTCCTTGCTTTGAAGGAAAAAAGTTTTTTAACCATGGCTCTAGACAAAGATCTTATGCAAGAATGGCAAAACATGTTTTAGATCCAGTTCCTAAGGATGGTGAGCACTGAGTCCTTCCACAGGAATCTGTGTGTCAGGTAGCCACTGAGGAATGTAGAAAAAGAAATCTTTTAGTAACAGGTAATAGTACCCAGTGACCTAGCCTTTGCTCCAAGTAAGAGAAGCCCTGCTCAGTAAAGAAAGTTAACTTGTCCAAGTAAAGGTCTTAAGCAGGGCGGGCAAGCTAGCCACCAGAGGATCTAATTGATTGCAGTGTCTTAGTTTGGGCTCACATGATTCTTTCCCCCCATTTAGGCTAGTGCTGTTCTCCATTTTACCCCAGTGCTCACACTCTACATTATTTATACTTGATCAATTCACTCACTTGCTTATCCTTAAGGCCTGGCCCCTGAAAGTATGTGTTTGTAGACCCTAGAAAGTAATTTATTGGCAATTTGCTGTTTGCAGGGATATTTCATTTGATCATTAAAAACATACTGTCTGTACTTGGCTGGTAGAAAATGCTATAACCTCTTGTCTGCTTCCCTAGAAAGCTGTTTAAACTATAGATATTTAGCAGCCATTGAAAGAATTATCTTTTATTTCACCTCTTCAAAAAAAAAATGTGGCTTTTATCTGAGAGGATAGCTTGGTTTGATATTAGAACTTCATACAAAGTTTATGGAATGTATTAATTTTAAGTACTTTATTAAATCTGTTTCCAGAAAGCCAGATGGTATACCTGTCTCTTGGTAGACTAGATTTCATTCATTTTTTAATCTAGGTTAGATCAAATCTAAAATTGTTCTTCTGCTTTATCTTCTATTATTTAAACACTCATTGCCTTCTGTGGTCTCACTAACGGACTAATTTCCTGAGATTATAAATTGGCATGCTTTCATTTTCAGATTCCAACCTCTCTGTCATCATTTTTCCAATTTTTTTTGACATATTTGTTTTTATGCTGTATCACAAAATAGATTTCTCCTTCTCTGAAATCATTTGTCCCCTATATAATTAATTAAGCTGTGCATCCAAAGATATTTATCCTAACGGCACCAAATTCCTTATTTTTAAAAAGCAGCCATGCCTTTAAAAAAAAAAAAAAAGTTGGCAAGTTAGCTGTCACCCATTTCCCAAAGCAAACTAGTAGGAAAAGTCAATTTTTAAAAAATACCTATAGCAGTTCTATACCATAAAATTGCTATTGCCAATTTTTTGGCTATTATACTCTTTCTTATTGTAACTTACAACTTGGACCAGAAAAGTATAGAAAGAGCATAATTTGAAAACATACAGCATAACTTTTTTTTCTTTTTGTAGCATTAATCTTATCACTGGTCATTTAGAGGAACCAATGCCAAACCCCATAGATGAAATGACAGAAGAACAAAAAGAATATGAAGCCATGAAACTTGTCAACATGCTTGATAAACTTTCCAGGTATTGTATTCCCATACATTTTCTGCTTGGTTTCTAAAAGTGTTCTATTTCTTTGTCTCTCTCACTGAGAGTTACCATAGAACAGCAACTCTGGAAATCCATGTTGATTGGAACAGGATGGCCCAGGCAGCAGTAGTTCAGATCTCTCTTGGCTACCATGGTTCTTCTACATGTGCCGCTATGGATGTGCATTCTTAAACATTTAAACTCTCAAACCTAAGATAGTAACTACTGTGATATTTAACCAACTAACCTCCCTGTCTTCAAAAAGATGCTGTGAATTAGGTTCAGTGATTTTGCTGCTTCTTGTATTTTTTTTGTTTTAGTCTGTTTTGGTTTTTGTTCCAAATCATGATGCTTTCTTGTTCTTTTTTTTTTTTTTCCTTCATTTTTGATGTGCAAGTTTGCAATTCTATCTTTTTTGGGTTGCTTCTGAAACCAAGAATTCCAAAATGTCATGCACCCAGTAGGAAAAAGTGAAAAGGAATAGCTCAAATGAAGGGTTTTTTTTTGATAGCAAGCACTTGTATTAATTAGAGATTATAAAAACAATTTTCCCTTCCCTTCTTGCTTCACACCTCCTCCTCCTCCGAAAATAGCCAGTTTTGAAAATAATTAAGTCAAATACATACTAATAAGCAACCAGTCATCTTGGAGGAGTTATTAGAAAATATTAATTCCTTTCACACTTGCCTGAATTCCTCTATTTTCCAGTCATACATTGAGTCACTGTCTCCTTTAAGCCATCTTGAGTGAATGCTTCTGTGTGTTGGTGGCAGCTGCCACCAAATAGGTGAATTTCTTCTGGTCATCTCCTTTTTCACAACAGCTATGAAAAGGCTAGTGTCCCTCAGTCAAGAGAAGTAGCAATGGGAATGGGAAAGTCAGAATGCCAACCATTAAAGGGAAAGGTGTATAAAGCAACAAGCACAGGCCAAGAGTACAGCAGGAAGCTTAGAGTAGAAATGTTCAAAAACAAGAAGAGGCTGACATGGGAGTGTGACAAGTTAGGGTATTTAGACACTCTACAAAATCTAAGTTTTCAAATGATGCTGGTAATGTGGTAAAGTTATGTAGAAGTAAGTAGCTTCATTATCTACAAAGCTAGTATGACTAGAATTTAGCTGACTTCCAGTTAGTCCTTTTGAATTTTCATCCTTTTCCCAAGAATATTAGAATTTACAGCTAGCCAACTATGCTCACAATCTTCAAAAGACATTGTTACTTGTTATATACAGGCTGACCTGTAGGAGGCAGAATAACAAGTTCTGAATGAATATATAAAAATAAGATTTGTACTTCCAAAAGGACCTGATATGGCTAATGAAACACAGTGGTGTAAGTACAGCAGTTAGGATGAGAACAAACAGAGTCCATCTGGTAGAAGCTAGGGTGGGAAATGTTAACAAGGACCTAAGTGGAGCATCTATTAGTGTGAAGACAATGAACCAGTTGGGTTGCATAAATTTCATTTTCATAAATTTCATTTCAATAATATGAATTCTTAAAAGACAACATAGATGCTATCCAGCTGGCCCATAAACCCTGGATGAGTAAACACCCAGCCTGTGCCCACGACTCAGTCTGAAGGTGGTACTGACTTTCACATATATAATGCAAAGCAAATATGGCTTGTGTTGGCTTTGATAGTACCAGTTTCACCATGAAAGTTGAAGCTAAAGGCAACTGTGAGAATAGTCTTAAATCAAAGAGACTTTTTTCATGATGTGTAGTGGGTTTTTTACATTGTTCGCCTTTGTGTGCTTTCTAACACTCGCTCTGACTAATAACAATCAATGACAAAACTGTATGGAGATCAGCAGTGGGCATTCCAAAGCAGGAATGCAAAGAATGAAGCCATTCTTTATGTGTCTCATGTGTTTGTCTTAAGATTCTTCTCTCTCTTCACTGTTGTTTTGGGTTTTGTTTGTTTGTTTTTTGTTTTTTTTTTTTGAGGTTAAAAAAAAAGATGCCATAAAGCCAAAGTAGACTAAATTTAGTACAATTCAGGGAACATTTTTAAGCAGCAACTCTGTGCAAGGCACTGTGCTAGGAAGATGAGGGAGATTCAGAAGTGAATGTGACAGCCTCTGCCTTTGGAAAAGTCACATTTTAGCGCAGGATATGGCTGTAATCTATTACTGAATACAAGGTAGAAGGAAGTAATGACAAAATAAGGTCTTTGTTGAACTGTGCGCACCCAGGAAAAGGAGCAGTTCATTCTGTCGGGATGAATCAGGGACTGTTTCACAGGGAAGGTAGCATTCATTGCTGATCCATGAAGTTTAAGAGGTACTGAATTGACAAATGGAGAAATGACCATTCATTCCAGGTAGAGGGAAATTTACTCTTGTTAATATGATAAATCTGTGTTATGCACATACTTCATCTTTCTTCCAAAGAGCTCAAGTTATTTTATCATTTGATCAGTATGTTATTAGATTTATCATTGGAGGAAACAAGGCCCAAAGAATTGCCCCAAACATTTCCAAGCTAATGACTGGTGAAAATCCATTTCCCTTCACAGTTTACAAACACTTTCACAATTACTGTCTTTCTAGCTAAAGTGAGACTAAGAACTTCATTTTCTAGAACTCAAGACCTTTGCTCTGTCCACTGTGCTACTGTGTCTGTCTGTTAGAGTCAGTGTTTGTGAGAACACTTCCTAATCATCCTCTTCAGCAATGTGTTATTGATTAGTTCCCTCAACTGTCACTCTAAGGATGTTCTGCATCCCACCAGGTCTTACTGTGCTAAGAGAGTACTGTAGCTTGTAGCTTTGTCTGATTAACTTTCCTTTCTAAAAATGAAATCATTTTCTCCTGGGCCTGAATTGAAAGGCATGCAAGTAAAGGATAGCATTGGAGGTGATGTGGCCAATGAATGGACGCTAGACACTTCCTTTTTTCCATCCGTAGGAGAGCAGATGTGAAGGACCTGCACCAGGATGGTGGTTAGCAACAGTGGCCCGTGCCAAAGCATTTACCAAAGTGATGACTAAGGTTGGTCATGCCAAGTACTGTTACTGAGCCTGGTGTAGGGTACAGATGTTATTTACCACCAAAACTGTAAAACCATCAGTGCAAAGATTAAAATTACATTTCGATGTTGCCTCCATGCTAGACATAGCCACTGCCTCAAGTTGCTCACCACTTGAGCAGCTTTATCTCAGCTAAATTTCCAAGGACACTAGATAGATTAGTGCTCAGGTATTTTTTTTCCATTGACTACTAACTGACAGTAGTATTCCAAGTGATTTCTTTTTTTTTTAGTATAAGGATTGTATTTGTGACAGATGTAGGTAAGGGAATTGGCAGTGGACCTGGAGGTCTTAAGAGTCTGAGAATAACCTGAACCCTATAAATCCCATCATGTCTAGCTAGTACAGTGCCTTGTACCCTATGGTTTCCCCAGCATGTGATAATGAAATAATGAACACGGTTGATTTCCCAAATTGGTTAATTTTTTGCTCAATAAAATAGCCTACATGGTTTAAAGACTTTAAAGTATATTCCTGTCAGTTCCATTTCTTGGCCAGATATCATGAAATTCAGATCTGGAAAGGCATTCCATAAGATACTTTGGCCCATGACTGGCTAATTTAAATACTGGGGTACATAATTCCTTTAATATAGAAATAATTATAATATTTATCAGACATAAGCATTAAGCCCTGAAGCATGAGATTATAGAAAGCTTCATTTGACATTTTTAATATGAAAACAGGTGGAAAAGGGGATGAAATTTGCCTGCCTCTCCATCTCCCCTTTCCTTTTCTGAATTGGAAAATAAGCCACTGCAACTTAAGCAGGAGATTAGAATGAGGATTGTGTATTGTGTGTGGTTAAGCAAGTCCAGTGTGGCTAATACAATTGCATTCACCTTAGCTACAGCACACAACTGACATGTAATAATGCAGCCTCCTCCACAGAAGGGGAGAGACAATTGATTGGCTTAAGCCTAAACTAACCAAGGGAAATAATATTTCAAGTTTCAGTTTTGTTTTGCCTTTCTAATCCCCTTTACTTTCTTAATTAGGACCAGGACTAATTAATCTTCTACCCTACCCTTACCCCATCACAGTTTAACAAGGTGCATTGCCTTTTTGCTTATATATTCTACTACCAAAATCTTCTAAAATTTACATTTATATAGATAATTGTTTTCCATTGCTTCCTTTTATCTACTCCTTATCCTATATATATACATATACATATATATATATATATATATATATTTTTTTTTTTTTTTTTTTTTTTTGCCAGCCATTGTGTAGTATTTGGGACATGGCTTTCTTAATAAATGCAAGTACCAAATACAGGAATAGTTCCCCTTTAATCTAAAGATGATTTTTGAACTTATTAAAGTTGGGACAGGTAATTTATGACTGAAAGTCATAATTATATAATTTTTTCCTTATAACTAAATTACTTTACTCCACTTACAAAAATAACTTTTGATTATACCAACCTTTATGATTAGTTAGTCAAAGAAATGTTTTTCAGATACATTTCAGAAATAGATCCAATTTTTACAGTATTGTGAGATACATTATAGGTACGAAAATGTAAAGATCTTAAAATTGTTTACATCAGAAAATCCTTTAGATCCACACTGTCCAGTATGGTAACCACTAGCCATATATGCCTACTGAACACTTGAAATGGGGGTAGTCTGAATTGGGATATCCTGTAACTGTTAAATACTTAGATTTTAAAAGATTCAGTACAAAAAGAGAATGTAAAATATCTCAGTTGTTTAATATGGATTTTATGTTGAAATAATATTTAATATATTGGGTTAAACAGATTATATTAAAATTAATTTTATCTTTTTCAATGTGGCTACTAGAACATTTTAAGATTACAAATAGCTTACATCATATTTCTGTTAGTGTTGTTCTATGTCATTAAAATGCACTGCATGGTTGCTTGGAAGTGCAATTAAGGGATCTTGGATCCAGTTAAACTAAAATACCCTTGAAGTGGTAGGGGTGAATTATTTTGAAAAACTTAGTATTGTGTATCTTCAGGTTATAGAGGGCCCCTCCACTAGCGAGACACCTCTAAGTAGGATGTCATATGACCTTTGGACTGCCTACTAGTAGTCATTGTCCTTTAACTCTGTAGTAGGAATGACTACTATGAACTCTTGGTTTAAGCACTAGCTGAAATGACTTCTGTCTGTTAGACAGACATCAAATAAGAATAATCTCCACTGACTCTATGCTCTCAGTCACCTTCCTCTAACTTTTAAGTCTTTCTAACTGGGAAGAGCATGGAAGAACTTCCATTTCTATTTTACTTAGTGTCAGTTAGCAAAATGAATATTAAGAGGTCAGCCTGCCAATTTTGGACAACAGGACAGAAAAGTTCTATAGAGAAATTACAAAAAAATAACACCTTCCCTTAAGGATAAAACTGAATTTTATTTTTTTAGCACTATATCTAACCTTTTTCTCTATATTTTCTTATCCAAACTGTATGTGATGTAGGTAGCAAATTTTTAGAAGCTTTGCATGTGATCTTCTAACAGAAATGAGAATAATAAAAGGCTAGTATTTATATAGTGCTTTAAAGTTTAAACAGTACTTCAATATATATTTCTCCACTGATTGTTAAAACAGCCCTATGAATTAGATTAGGCAAGGGATATTCTACTAAAGAGTAAATGGGAACAGTGATTAAGTGACTGAACCAAGATCAGGCATTTGGTTAATGACATAGCTGAGATTCAGTTCTTAGTCTTCAGATTCCAGATCTTACGTTATTTTGAAAAATTACTAATAGCTCTCAAATTTATCAGCGTGATTTTTAATAAGATGCTCAAAATTTTAAATAAATGCAAAGCACAAAGATAGCATATTTCCCTGAGAGGAAAATTAAGATTTGGAGGACAATCATTCCTGCTTTTTCATTCCATAGTTGATCCCTTCTCAAATATCATGTCAGGTGCTAAATAGCTTGTCTCAAAAACAAACAAAAACAGCTTCCTATGAAGAAAACCAGTAAAATTGCTATGATTCTCTGTTAACATAAAGTCTTTTAATTATTTTGAAAAGAGAATGATTATAGGTATTCTAAAAGGATTCCTTATAGGATTGTTTAGGCCACTCCCAAAGTGGAAGGACACGGTGTGGACAACATGTCATATCCATTTGTCTTGGGAATGATATTGTTATGTTATATATTCTTCCTCCCCAATTGTGCCCAACCCCAAAGCACAATGATGAGGCTGAGGGAGGGATCTCATAATCATTTTTGAAAGATGCAGCTTGAAGACCTTGAATTTGCTATGGAAAAGCTGCCACACACCTCTCCTCCCCACTGGGTTAGAGACTTATTTGAAAGATCAGTAAAAATCAATTAGCACTAAGAAGCCATTATATGAAAGATGAAGGATCAGCAAAGGACACTCTTTCATATTATGTAACTAAACATGTTAACCAATGCCAAAGGTTGTAGTAATTTCTGTGAGAAAAAAGGGTTAAAAACACTTAAGAATATCACAGGTTATTGGGAAATCCACTGTATTCAGTGGAGTATGGACTATTCCAGTGATGCTGAAATCTTCATATAAGTAAGATGCACTCTCAGACTTGGAATTATAGCAGATTACAGAGCTTCATTCTCCAGGCTATAACAGGCTCCATTATAGCAGACATTTTTGGAAAAGCTCTGTTAATTAAAACGCTTTATTTATATACTAATTTTTCATCCTGTCTTTCAAATGTGAAAGGGAATTAAATATGAAATGGCTAATTTAAAATGTCAGGGTTCTTTTTTTCCAAGCCAACCTTACATCAAGAACAGGAATCCCTGTGCCAAAGAAATGGTTCCCAATTATCCATCTTGGGTTTTGTTATACATTGTACAGAAGTCAACAAAACAAGTATGTAACAGAACCTGCCTAAATAGCAACCACCCTCATTAAAAACAGAGAATTAATCAGGGGGTGACTGAAGGAAGCAGTGCCTCATAGGTTCCCTCCTTTTCTTCTTTTCTAATCATAGAACAAAATATGTTACATAAAAGGATCGGAACTATTATGCAGTACTCAATTAGAGGGAGGTGAATAGGTCTCTAACATGCTGTTTTATTAAAAGAGCAGACTGGTGTTTGCATGATTGTTGTTTCATTACAGACCCTGTCATTAATTCCATGTGTCAATACTGCCCTGTAGTACACAGAGCAGACAAGAAAGAAGAGCCCTTGAAAACAAGGGAATGATTTTTGAGTCGTTATCAAGCTAAGTGGCAAGCGGGAAGCTGAAACTCGTATAGGTAAATTCGAAGGGACTCTTGGGAGATCTGCAAGTGGGAAACAAGAATGCATTTTACCAACTGCTTAATTATGTCCTGTTCTTCAACAAGTACACTTGAATTGAATGCTTTGTTTGTACTGCACAAAAACATGTGCTGTGGGCAAGAGTATTCTCTTGTTTCCAGGTCAAGTAAGGTGTTTTATACACATACACATCTGGCCTATTCTGTAATGTGCGATTGGGTATCTTAGTATCTGAGCCCCAATATTGCACTGTCATTTCTGGGGGAAAGATTCACATAGGAACTAGAAGCCTAAAAAGTGGAACCTTCTCTGAGGTTCTGAGAGGCTATATAAGCCCAGGCTTCCCAGAGGACCGTATTTACAGGGAAATGGTGGCTCAGGAAAATGTTAAACTCTATCTGGGGAAAAAAGAAAACAGACCATAAAATTTTAAATATGGTATAAATCCCATAATCTCCCACCCCTAAATCTTTAAGAAAGTATTTTTTGGTTTCCGTTAGCAGTCCCAAGGGTTAGGCTGGGGCAAAATAAGGTTTCCTTTCTTGGACGTGCTTTATCTGTGTCCTCGTGCCTGGCCATGCCCTTATAGATTATGGTTCCTTATCGTTTAGTAAGATCAAATTTCTAAATGATGTTTCGTTCCAGTTGAACATTCTTGGAGGCTTATCTCTTCCCTGGCCAGATGCCTGATCAGATGAGAAGCCCGCCATGATACTGTCACAGTGCCTAGAATGGGCTCTTTATCCAGTAGACATCACTGTACTTTTTGATGATAACGAGGGCAGTCTTAACTTGTGTTAAGGCCTGTGTATAGCATTGAAGGTAAGTATGAAGGAGTTGTTGCTATGTGAATATCTTAATCCTGATGCACATTTCAATATACAGTATCTCCGTTTAACCATTATCTACATATATCTGACACCTAGCCATCCTTTTTAGATGGGACCTTCATAATTTAGGACCAGTAACTCTTCATGAAGTGGCCAGTATATTGAGGGCCATGATTGAATTTAGATCCTTCCTTGACATTGCTTTGATCTACTTTTGGAATCATTCTAATCATTTGCTCATAGTTTTGCAGAAAGAATTTGGTCATGGTGTATGACAGTGACAGGTATATGCTGTGTTTGACTCTTAAGTTTAACATATCTTGATTAGAAACAAAGGCTTAGCAGTATGGAGTTTAGTGCCTTAAAAACTTAGCAGCTTTTTAAGTAGATCAAAATTATTTAGTAGTCTAATAGTAGACTCTTAGAATAGAATCTTAGGGATCATCTTGTCCAACCCCTTCATTTTATAAATGGGAGACTCAAGCCCAGAGAAGGAAATGACTTGCCCAAGGACACCCCACAAGTTAGTGGAAGATCTGAGACTAGAATCTAAATCTACTGGTGCCCCATATGTAAGAAGCCAAGTCTACACCAATTAGTGGTTGGGAATTCCAGGTTGTACAGTACAAAGGGGGCCTTGACTTCTGGACTATTAGAATGTCTGGTGAAATTGACTTATTGGGGACATAATTGCAGTTAAAATAATATGAGAATAATTACTGACAAATGGTTCTCTACCACTCACTGTCCATTTATGCTATGACCCATGTATTATATTCCTTCAATAAACATTTACTGAGAACCTTCTATGTGCCCATCCTGTACCAGATACTGCACATCACAGCCAGATAAGACATGGACCCTGCCTTCAAGTTGCTCACAGTCCAGTAGAGAACGAGAAATCCCTGGAAAGCATTATGCAGAATGCTAATACCTTTCTTAACTGTAAATCTTGGTGATGAAAATGAGTCTTCCATCCAAAGATCTAGCTTTTCTCTTGGTCAGGGTTTGTTTATTAGGAGTCCCATAAAACACCATACCTTTTCTTTCTGTCAAAGTGTAAGATAAGATCAACTGCAACTATATTTAATTCATAAACACTTATTGAGGATCTCCTATCTGCAAGGCACTGTGCTAGACACATAGGGATATGGAAACAAATAAAGCATAAAACATTTTCTTATTAATATGCCAGAGCAATGTTTTTTCATAGCTTTCAACCTTTGTAATGAGAATCATTTTTAATAAATACATTCTTACATGGATCCTTGAAATAGGAGACAAAAAATACCTCTGTACTATAATCGAGACTTGTCAGCCTAGGATTTCAAATGCTCCATCCAAATCCTCTTTTGTACCCCGTATCTGTTTTGAGCTTTCTTTTTCCTTTACCTCAGCCACGCCAGCCTGCTTGCCAATCCCTGCACAAAACTAACTCTTGCTTCTGTGCCTTTGCTTGACTAATCTTCTGCTTCTGGGATGCCTTTCTGCCCATGAATCCATGTCCATCACTGCCATTACAGGCTGGCCCTGAATCCATCTCCTGCCAGGAGCCTGTGGTCAGCATCCCCATCTCCTCTGTGTCCCTCCCACATGTACATAGCCCATATGACTGGTGGAGTATCAGTTCTGTGGTATTCATTAATGCTTCCTATTCTCTGTCCACATCTTGCTGATCTAGATATAACAAATCTTGTTAAATGAAACAGTCTAGTATAACCAGGTCATTTATCAGACCTTTTAGGAGTGAGTCTCTATATCAAAGACTTCATTTTGGTATTTGTGGGCTGTTAGTTATAAGATAGGAAGATCAGAATCGTTAAGATGGGGGTTTGAAAAGTAAGCCTGGGGTCCGTAAGAAAAAATGGTCACATATCTGTAAGTGATCCTCTCTCCTAATCCCAGACAGGATGAGAAATCTCCTTTAAACAAATTTCAAATTCAGTAAAGGTATATTGATGAACTGTCAAGCTAGGGAAAGCAGGGCTCTGCCTGTTAATCATCTCAAGCTTGTTGATCTGCTGTTCTGTAATTCTTTTAATATTGTTTAATGTGTGTGTGTTTTACCTTCTGAACTGACTAAAAGCTTCTTGAGGACAGGGACCATGTCTTTTATTTGCTTCTGCATATTCTACCCTCACCTATTCCTGAAGAGTGCCTTCTTGGGGAAATCTTCCTTTCATAAGCACATAAAGGACAGGAAATTCAAACTTGTGGGTTCCAACTACATTCCAGCCATTGCACTATGCACTTTATATGTATAATGAACTTTCACCCTCATGACAACTCAGTGAAGTGGGTATTCCTATTGCAGTTCTCTAGATAAGGAAATTGAAGCCAAAGAGTTCAAGGTCTTACTGCTAGTTAGTGGTGGATCCAGATTAGAACCTAAGTCCGTCTGATTCCAAACCTATATGTGCCTTTCACTACACCACAATTATAATAACTAATATTTAGGACTCCTTTATGGTTCAGAGAACTCTTTTATCTACATCATTGTTATTATTACTACTACTACCAGTGCTAGTACTATTATTCCTTAAGTCATCACTAGGAAGTAGGTAGAGCTAGTATTATCATTATCCCCATTTCACAGATGGGGAAACTGAGACTCAGAGACTTGCCCAAGATCACACAACTGGTAAGTGGAAGAGTCAGGACTTCAGACTTCCCAACTCCAGATGTATGACATTGCTGCCTTAATTTATCTGCACAAATGCATGATTATGTGGCCAGTTATCATTGACACCTCTCCTACAGAAATGTCAGTAAGACCAGGCAACGCATGGAGTCATGTGGAAAAGAAAATAATTCATATCCTCAGAGGAGCTTCTATATTAGTAGAGGGGTGATAGAAAAGACCCAAAAATAAAGGCTCGAGAAGAATAATTCACCAGTGAGAATTAAAATAGGGGACCCTTTATTCTGAATTCCCGTAATTTGGCCTTTAAACTTTTATAATCTTCTCATTTCAATTGTAAAATTGGATTAGGGAGTAGGGGTAAAGCGAACAGATAGGATTTAAAATATTCCTCCTGGGTTCGGATGAGAAATTACTAGTTATTTTGTATAAGCTGGGAGCTAGCCTCAGTATCATCCTATTAGCAAGGATATGCAAGAGTTTTGGGAGTGACGGCATGTCCACCCAGCAGTTCATCACTCTCTTGGTAGAATTCCTGTAGTCCCATTTGCTGATCCTACTTCAGCCTACCCCTACCTTGCACCCTACCCCACCTTATTGTACCCTCAGTCCACCAACCCCTTCAGACCTTTGAACTTTCTGATCCCTTAATGTTTCATCCCAGAAGGTGGTCCCCTCTCCTTTTGTATCAATTATTAGTAAACAGTGTCCAATATCACAGAGTCCTCCAACACAGTCACAACAAGGAAACTTACTGAAATACAGATACATGGCATAGATCAGTGCTAGAGAGAAGTTTCAATGGAAGCAGATTGTTTCTAGCTCCACTAAACATTTTTACCTAGTTGTCCTGCAGAGCTCTTCATGTCCTGAAAAGTGTCAGCATCTCCCCACCCAATCTTCTCCATCTGTTGTGCTCTTGCTCCAGTAACTGGATCACCATCTACATGGTCACCTGAGCGGGGAGCCACAGCGGCACTCCTCACTCTCCTTCACCAACGCCTGCCCTTCCAGCGGATCATGGATCTACCTTGGAAGTGATGCCTTTATATTCCCACAATCACAGCCATATGTCAGCTGTCTCCTCTTACACATTGTTACAATGACATCCTCATGACTTGTCTCTTGGCCGCAGTTTCCCCCTATTCTAGCCTGTCTTTGGCACTGCTGCCAGAGATACCTCCCTATAAAACACACCTGATCAGGCATTCATTAGAGGCTAAGACCCAGCCTTCTTACTTTGGCATTCTGACTACTAGATGCCAAACTCCCCTTGCAGCCTGACCTGCTGCTGCTCCTTCATTGACCCTCACCACTCCCCAAACACTGGGTCCCCTTTCCCAGCTTCATATGAGCAGAGAAAGAAATTGGCACAATCCAAAAATGTCTACAAAAATCACACAAGTAGATGGGACCCCAGCAGAGCCCTTCACACAGTCTCCTTTGCCTAAAGAGTTGGGGCTGTGCCTTCTTTGCCTGGCACAGGACACCGCATCGGGAGGTACTTTCCCCACCTTCCCGAGGCAGTCTGGTCAGTGCTTCATCTCAGGAGCTGCCCGTTTCTTTTGTTCAGGTTCTGTTAACACATTTACCCCATTATGTTCTAAGTTATTTTCATGTGTATGTTTCACTCACTACTCAAGGGCAGCAGCTGTGCCTTCCTTTTCTTCCCAGTATATGACATAGTTCCTGGCACATAGTTACTGAACAGACATTAAACAGCTGAACTCAAAGAGTGTGTCGCTTCAATGCAGTTAGAGCAGTTAGTCCAGATGTATGTGCTGCAAAGAGCACTGGACTGGGATTCAGAGACCTATGTCCCAGCTCCAACTCTGCCACTAGATATGTGACCTTGGGTAAGTCACTCAGTCTCCTTTATTAAACAAGGGGGTTGGACTAAATGATCTCTAAGGCCCCTTCAACTTTAAGTTTCATGATTCTGACCCCATTTCTTGGATCAGGAAACACATTTCCTACTTTATAATAGCAGCCTCAACTTAACCAGCCATCCATCCACATGACTCAAGTAGAGTTTTCAGACTCTCAGAAGTAGTCTGCTGGTACTAGCCAGAGCTGCTTGATTAGGCTCCTGTTGGCTTATCCATTGACCACCCAGCTGTTCCTACCCTTCCCCAGGAAGTTTCTCTGTGCCTGTAACACCATCACACTGCTGTGTGGCCGGCCCTTCCCAGGAGGGGGCCCTTTGTGCTGGCCTAAGGGATGACAGCAAGGAAGCAGAGGGAGAAGAATTTTTATCATTTTCCTTCACTCCAGATCCCACCAACATTACAACTCCTGCCATGTGTGTTCTTACTGTAGACCTGTTTTCAGGGGGTAATGCCTGTTTCCATGAAAAATAAGTTTTAAGCAGCTCATGTGCCTCTTCAAGGCTACTTTTAAAGTACACTACACTGCTGACTTTTTAGGGTGGGAGGAGGACTAGAGTTAGTAACTCAATAGGTACATTTGCCATAATCTCCATGTAATAAATAAGAGCCTATGAAAAGATTAAATAAATCTTTCCTAATGCTTTTTGATTGGCTCAATCAATAATTAATCATCTTTAGATGAGGCTGTAACTTGTGGAGTAGATATAATTGGATTAGCTGAAAAGAGGCAGTTGGGGGAGCTTTGAAGAGATTAAAATGGCTGTCAACCTCATAATTAAACTGCCACAAACAAAAGCAATGGTGTTTAAAAAAAGAGAGAAAGAAGTAGGGGGAAAGACAGAGAGGAGGGGAAAAAAGGGAGAGAGAAAGTTGGGGGAGGCCGACTGATTTGAAATGAATCAGGAAGTACTTATGTATCACTAGAGATTGGAGAGGCAAAAATCAGATGATGGATTTATTCCAGTTAGTGAAATCCGTACATATCAAATCAGCCATTTAATTATATGCCTGGCCCACTGGGATAGGTGAAGTTTTAGCAGCTTCAACTTCACTAAAACAAATCCACAAAAGGAAAAGTTAATTATTAAAAACAGAAGAGACCTGCTCCTTGTCCTGAGCCCATTTAGACCTTGACTTTTCATACTTTTAATTGGCTTAGTAGGTTTGGCCTGTGTGAATGAAGTCTTTTATCTCCCTCTTTTTCTTTCCATGCCCCTTTCATCTTTCCTGTTACAAACACACGAGAGAGAGCTTGAGAAAAAATACTTTGGTTTTTAAAGACTTTTTTTTTTAAGGATGTGGATTAGGGGAGGGCGGGGGTGTATGTGATGCTGGTGAATACTTTTTTTTCTCTCTTTTATCTCTTTTTCCAGAGAGGAGTTGCTTAAGCCAATGGGACTAAAACCTGATGGGACAATAACGCCTTTGGAGGAAGCACTCAACCAGTACTCTGTCATCGAGGAGACCAGCTCTGACACAGACTAAAAGCATCACCTGCTCAACTCTGAATATTGCTTTTATCAGCATCTTTTCTCTGTAGCTCCAGGGGAATCTTTTCTCTAAAACATTTATGCCCTTGCTTTGGCTAGAAACACATTAACTGGTTTACTCATTGAGAATCCAGCATATTTAAGAGGTGATCCTGTGTTTTTGCGATATTGAGGCATTCATTCAGAGCTGCAGTTAGATGGAGTTGCAGGGGCTAGAAGCGGAAAAAAAAAAAAATTCCATTCCATCAAGATGGAACTGAAGGACTTCATTCTATAAAGCAGCCCTGGTTGAATCTGGCAGTTCTGTTTGCCAAGATTCTTAACAGAAGATTTAGCCGTGTCCTTCCTCTCACTCGTGTGAGCTGCCCCTTCTGAATCTCTCCAGAGACAGAGGCAGGTGAGAAGCAGAATAATCTGCTAAGAAAAGGGCTGAGGCAAGTGGCTTGTTAGATCAGGACTGAGTGAATGGAAGCCAAGCAGCTGCTCCGTAAACCTAGCCCCACTCTTCACTTCATTTCAATTTTGTATAAATCTATAGAAATGTGCACACACGCACACACACATACACACAGCCCCAGACTTGCAAACTGATTACACTCAAAAAGTTTGCATGTCAGTTACCTAGAACTTCAGAATACATTTCTCCCTATAAAGTTATAAATGATGGTTTAGTTCTGAGGCAGCTACAAATGCCTATTTATTCCGTAATGTACCTGAACACTAGTACCATAGAACTGAACCTCCATCTTTATTACTGCATGGGGAGCATGCATTCTGAGGTCTAATGTGGGGTGCCAGGAAAACATATCCTCCAACCCAGTAGAGGGAATAGGGACCCCCTGGGTACTGGAAGTTCTTTTGTGGCCTCCCCTGGGGGTGGGGGAGTCAGCAGCACCCGTTTGTACATAGAGGTCATTCATATGTCACATGTTTTAAATCGGGGACTGTGTGTGCTTGTGTGTGTGTTCTACCTTTCTACCACATGTGATCAGTTTAATGGTAACTTTATTTATTTAAAGAAGAAACACAAATAGTTACTGTTAAACTGATTAAGGCTGTTTATTTTTACTTTTAGAATTGGTCATACGAAGAAGTAGAAAACGAATCATGCAGTAGACAGTGGGCCTAGTTAATCAATGGCTAAAGTTGAAAAGGGGTTGGTTTCCTTTTATATATATATATGTATGTGTATATATATGTATATAAGCACATACATATATATATATATATACACATAATGTGCTTAACCACTGCCTTTTAAAACTTTAAATTAAATAAAACATTGGGGTTGATTCAATTTAGCCATCTCTGTGTGTTTCTTTATAGATACATGGGTTAAACAATACTATTTCACAGTTTATGCTTTTTTAAAGTGCTTTTACATCCATTATCTCACATATAATAAATAGCCTTTCTAAGGATAAAGTACATGGAGCATTAGTGAAAATGTCATTTATCCAGAAGTCATTTCTTTAGCAAAAGAACAAATCAGGAATTAAGTTTTAAAAGTCCATTGAGCTGACAAAAAAAGATGTCAAGGTTTCTTGCTATTTACTCATAGAAGAGATCCTCAAGAATCTTTTTTGCCTCTTTACTAAAATTTGCATATATTTCTAACATGTTTAGTTATCTGACTTTCAAAAGCCCATAAAAACAAACAAACACAAAAAACAGCAGAGGAGGAGGCTGCTAGTTGGAAAGCAGAGCTACTGAAAGCAGCAAAAAGCAACTGAAAACCAGATAGGAAGGTGTGGAGAATGAAAAATACTGGAGGCATCACATGTCTGGGACGATCAGTTTCCCAAAGGACCCAGGAAGTTTCTGTACAACAGTATGAGTCATAACTAATTCTCAGAATGATCCTGAACTTCTTTTAAATAAGTTAAATCCAGGATACTCTATAAAAGGCTAGAAGAATACATTTTAGGATTTTCATCCCAAATAGTTGGAAAAGAACTTACGGGTGACCCATGTTTTTAACAGTAAATAAAGTGAAATTTGACAATTCATAATTTTAGATTAAGTGAAAAAAAAGTTTAGAAAAAAAATTTAAGTATTTTTGTTACTTCATTCTACAAATGCATTTGAAAGTATTTTTTAAATTTCTACAATCAAATAGCTTTGGCATGAGTGTCAGCTTACCTAAATGAAGACATGTTTAATGAAATACCATCTTGTAAGCTTTATGCAGAGTTAGTGTTTGAACAGTCCTATTTAAGAAGCTGTGTTCTTCTGCTTTCACTGAGTTGTTTCATTTTGAGTTTCCCCCTGCTGGGCACTTAGCTTTGTTCTGAAGAGAGAATTTGCAAAGGGAGGAGTTGAGAGTGACCTTATCTTGCACAGGGAGAGAGAACCATCGATCAAGCACTTGCTCCCCAGTGGGCTTTTTTTGTATCTCTCCGTGTAACCTCATCACATCTCACATTAGAGATCATCTCTAGAAAGCAAAGTAAGTTACCCAACGTCACACAGCAAGTAAGAGTCTGGCCAGCCTGACCCTCAGCACCTCTCCTTCCCCTTCACCGCACTGCCCACCTGGGTCCACACTGTGCCTCCTTAGGACTCTGGAATGCTGGGAGAGTGGCAATTCTCAGGCCATCTTAAGCAATAACTATTTCAGTGGAACCGATTTAAAGAACTTATTAAGCAGGGAGGTGACGTGAAGTTGAAGTGTGAGTAGGAACCTTGCTCAGTTAGTACTGGATTTCAAATTAGGACCTAGAATCCTTTACGTCAGAGATCAGGTCTGCAGGCCCCCACTACCAACCCTGACATTTACCTGGCTCAGTGGCCTGCGGTGGAGGTCATGAGAATACAGTGGCTAACCACACTGCAGGCCCCTGTGTCCACATCCCTCTTGAACTCTGAAACAGGGTATGGAGGAGCAGGTCCTAAAATAAGGCACTTGAGCTGCTGCTTTAGAGTAAAACAGTCAACAGACACTTGAGGCCCCTTCACACACCCAGTGGTCCTGGGAGGTGGACAGGACAGACGTTACTGCCCCTCCTTTATAAACGAGGACATAGGCCGAGCAGTACAAGTACTCAACACCCCCTTACCACCCTCAGTCTTGCCGCCTCCCAGCACTAGGTGTCACTTACGTTGACTTCCTTTTCCTCTCTGATTATAAAGTAATATATGTTCACTGTGAAAAGTTTGGAAAATACAGAAAATAACAAAGTTAATAATTCACCCCAAAACCCACCACCTGAGATAATCTCTGTTAATGTTTTAGTGTGTTTCCGTCCTGTATTTTTTCTATGAGTGTATAATTTATTTTACTACAAGATTGGGATCATGCTGTATTGACAGATCTGTTTCCTGCTTTCTTCTTTAACATACTGTAGGCATTTTCCCATGTCAATAAATATTATTGAAAACTTAATGTCTATATGACATTCCATTATATGAATTGTGGCAAACACTGGTAATTGCTTCCCCAATGTTCTTCCTTACTAACAGAGGAGACATCACGACCTACCCCCTCCCCCTCAAAAAGTGCCAGCTGCCTTTCTGGGAGGCAGCACAAGCCCTGTCAGCACTGAAGAGCACCAGGACCTGGAAACAGCACCAGAAGAGCAGAAGCCTTGGCAGCACAAATCATGACACAGCTAGATTAACTGTCCAGGTAATTCTATAATTTTTGTTAAGGAGAGGCATTTGAAAATAGCAAGGGATCTAGATGACTTTAAACAGTCTGCATGTGGGGAAAAAAAGCAAGATGTCAATCATGTTTACTGCTGTGTAATCCAGTTATTGGCATCAATTTCTTTGGAGATATTCTTCACTGCAGTTCCAGAGGTGAAAGAGGGTACACAATGATGGGGAGTGACATGATATCCTTTCAAGAAAAGCAAGGGGACACCTGTCAGAACTACTGGGGATGTGACGAATACAATATGGAGAAGAAACAAATGAATTGGTGTTCTAGGAACAACTCATGGGTGAGGGAGGCAGGGAGGGAGAGATTTTTAACAACTACCATAAGTGAAAAGATTCAAGGGAAGGGAGATGCTTCTAGAGAGGAGTTAGGAGGGTGTGACTCTGATGCACTCTGCTGAGTCCCTGCACCAGATCTTCAGGAAGCATCAGAACAGCCTTTCTTAAAGGGGAGGGGTGGGGAGATTAAGCCTCAGTTCCCAAATCATGCATTGTATATAGTGAATCAACCTTCCTGTGCATCTAGAATAGTGCTAGTTACACAGCATCCTTCGGGGAGAGAAAAAATAGTCACTCCAGTCGTTTCCTGAGTTCTGTGATTCAGGTGAACCCTAGTTGAGAAGGACTGTCCTAAAGAAAAGATCAAAATTATTCTCCAAGACTTCTGGAGTCAGATTTGTGTTTTCTTTTAATGTAACACAGGGATGATCCTGGGTCCTAAGCTCCAGCTGTATCCAGTCACAGACCTACACCTTTTCTGCACTGAACACAACAATTACAGCTGTGTATGCTTATGGAGCAATTACTGTGCCAAACACGTGCTAGGCACTTTTTTTAAATGGAGGTACTGGGGATTGAACCCAGGACCCTGTACATGCTAAGCACCTACTCTACCATTGAGCTATACCCACTCCCCGCCACACTAAGCACTTTATGTGCACCTTCTAATTTCACCTTCATAACAATCTTATGAGGTTAAGTACTATCAGAGTAACTCCTACTTTTCAGATGAGAAAACTACAGCATAAAGATGTTAGGTACTATGTGTAAGGCACACAGCCAATAAGTAGCAAAATTTGAACTCAAACTTGTCTGATGTCTATGTAAATACTATGCTATGTGTTTTTTTTACAATTAGAAAAAAACGCAATGAAGTCATTTATTTGGGAGAAAAAAACTTAAGAGATTAAAATGCAAAAAAAAATCAGAACTGGGAAAAAATTTAACACATTTTTCCTCACTCCATTTCCATATCTCCACACTACGTAGAATCCCATACTCCTTCTAGTTTCCAAAGAGGCCCACACACACAAGCATACTTATCTACGTCAATTTGTTCAGTAAACATTTATTGGGCACTTATCATGTCCAGGCACTGTTCAAGGTGTTGGGGGATACAAACACAGCTAAAAGAACCGATCCTTGGAGTGCTCAAAGTGTGAGAAGTCCATAACCAAAGCCTGTATGAAGTACTAGCAGATGCCAGGATTGTGGGGGTTGAGTAACAAGGTTTGCCAAGGGACAGGTGAGCTGAGCGTGAGTTTGCCATGTGCAGGAGCAGGACTGTTCCCACCAAAAACTGGCTTCAGCAAAAGCTCATGTGTCTGATGTGCTTACAGAAAACAAGCAGCTGAGTGTGACTCAAAGACAATCCCATGTCTCACGATGGGACACATGAGTAGCAGCATTTCAGGTGAGCAAAGGACACAGCCAGAAAGCTCAGTCTGGCTGCAGTACAGAGAGTGGAGTGGAGAAGGGACAGACAGTAAGAAAAGAGCAGACAGAAGTCGGCTGCATCAGTACATGTAAGGGGCCTGGACCAGAGTAGTGGCAGGAGGTGTAGAAAAGAAAGTAGATCCAAGAAATACTTAGAAGCTGGAATAAACATAATTTAGTGTTGTGGGAAGGCAAGAAAGAGCTCATTTAAACTTAGATGGGGATGACCTGGGGAAAAGATCATCTAAAACACTAGCTCCCAACCTGTGAACCAAGCAACGTTGGGTCTGGGAGCAGGAGGGTGGAAGAGTTACCTCAAGGAATTTGCAAATTTGTAGGGTCACAAAGCGTCATTTACACACTGAATGAAAAACGTCCTGGACATTAAATATTCCTGTTTTACAAGCACTGTATCACATGCTGATGTAATCAAAGTTCATTCATAATAAGCATTACTCAATTCATAATATCCTTTTGCCCATCTGTATTTTCTCAGTCAAAATATTAATGATAAACAGCTATCATGTGGAAAGGAGATTCACAAAGTTCAGACTTTTTTTTTTTACTCTCAAAACTGAAAAGAATTAGAATTCTTGGTAACAGGTATCAGAAACTCAAATTGGACTTGGCTGGTCATGAAAGAACACTGGGATCTCTCTTGTAAAGGAAGGAGATGAGCAGCCAAGCTGTGGAAAGATGGAGATGCCATGAGGTCTCAGTTACAGCCAAATCTGGGTCTTCTTATATTACAAGGGGGAGATAAAGGAATTTTTAAAATCCCTTTTTCTACAGTAAATTATGACTTTCAAGCCTATTGTTTTGTCTTTAAAGTTAAAAAAACTAAAATGATATTTTTTCTTGCTTTACTCTTTCCTGCTGTAACAACTCCCTCCTATCTCAAGACAGATGACACGCTCACCAGGAATAAAGTCAAGGCTCAGGAAAGAAAAATACCTATTGACAGACTTAAAACACTACTACCTCATTTTACCCAAAACACTCTTGAAACTAAAAATTTCACTACAGTTTAATGTCTGTGACTTCTATGTGGTTAAGAGTTAATATAGTAGTAAATGAATAAATTTTCAGTAGCAAAAGTACATTAAGCAATGGAAATTAATAAAGTGGATTTTATACTAAAATTTTATGTGAGTCATGCAAGGTTACCAACTATTCAATAGCAAAAACGAAGAGAAAAAAAGATTATACAGGCCAAAGAATGTCATAAAGTTCATTTTCAAGCATGTACATGCAAAAGAAATTAAAAGTAATTCTAACTGGAGACACTTCTTCTTAAACAAAGTAGTTTGAACACATGCATTTTACCTTGACCATCTCCTGATAACCTATTAAAATGGCAGTAAATGAATGTCTTGGGGTAAGACTTAAGCCAGACAGGAAAATGAAAAAGAGAAGGAATGACAGCAGAAAGGAGCTATCAACAAAATTTTGAAAACTGGAAATTAGATGAGCAAGGAATAATTGATGTAGAAAGAAGACACAAGATATCAAAAAATTAAAGCCTTTAAGAGCAAAGGAATCCAAATGCAAGATTCACATATGCTGGAACCAGCTCTTACCAGCTAACAAACGCAGACTATTAAATTTTTAGGAATTTCACAAGCTGGTTAAAATTAATCATCATTTTAAAATTATGTAAATTGCAATTAAATAAATTATATTTAAAACAAAGGTATCAAATGCTCAAAATTCCTTACTTCCTAATTATTTAATACACATTATTATCTATGTTCTTGAAGTTAATAACATCTCTTGTGTCTGTAAGGTGAAAAGACTGGGACACTTCTGCTCCTCCCTTCCCAACTCCATGTTCAGTGAGGTCACGATGATAATTTGAATTCAGCTATAGTGGGAATATTTACACCATGAGAATGAGAAAGCACTACCAGTCAGGCCTTTTTCCCCTGGAGAGCTAATTAAACATTTACCAGCACATCACAAATACTGTGCAGAACCCCATAATGGCTTAGGAATCAGAGAACCTGGTATACATTAGAATAAGGGTGTAGGTGGGGTTTAAAACAGGCAACCAGGTTCCCCTCCGCCCCCCACCCCTGCACACATAACCAGGTGATTCCTATTCTACCTCTCCAGAATAAACCAGGAATCTGCTCAGAAGTTATTTCAAAGGGCTCTGCACCTAAGGAGTCTAGCACAGAAGGTGACCAGGGTACCTTACTGAAAACAAGAGGATCAGGTGACAGAGCTCCTTCTACTAGCCAAGTCCAAGGCCACTGGCAGCTGGGACCCTTCGGCTGGGAAGAATGGCCCAAAAGGATCTAAAGAGGCTGAAAGTTAGGGATCTTCCAACGCAATGGCCAGATACCAGCCCTTTCACACTCAGTGAGACCACCATTCGTTCATTTATTTAAACTCAAAATAGTTTAAAGACCTAAATGTAAGACCTGAAACCATAAAATTCCTAGAAGAGAACATAGGGGGAACACTTGTTGACATAAATCATAGCAATATTTTCTTGGATCAGTCTCCTAAGGCAAAAGAAATAAGAGAAAAAGTAAACAAATGGGACCTATTTAAACTTAAAAGCTTTTGCACAGCAAAATGAAAAGACAATCTAGAGAATGAGAGAAAATATTTGCAAACAGTATGACCAATAAGGGGTTAATATCTAAAATACACAAACATCTCATACATCTCAATTTTAAAAATCCAATAAAAAAATCACAGAAGACTTGAACATTTTTCCAAAGAAGACATACAGCCAGCCAACAGGCACATGAAAATATGCTTAAACATAGCTAGTTATCCGTGAAATGCAAATCAAAACCACAATGAGGTATCACCTCACACCTGTCAGAATAATGCTCATCAGAAAAATCTACAAATAATTATATGCTGGCAAGGATGTGGAGAAAATGGAACCCTTGTACACTGTTGGTGGGAATGTAAATTGGTGCAGCCACTATCGAGAACAACATGGAGGTTCCTTAAAAAAAGGATAGAACTAAAGATAGAACTACCATATGATCCAGCAATTCCACTCCTGGATATATATCCAGATATAATAAAAACACTAATTCAAAAAGATACATGCACCCCAGTGTTCATAGTAGCACTATTTACAATAACCAGGATGTGGAAACAACCTAAGTGCCCATCAATAGATGATTGGATTAATAAAATGTGGTATATATACATACACACACACCAGAATATTACTCAGCCACAAAAAAAAAAAAATGGAATACTGCCATTTGCCACAACGTGGATGGACCTAGAGAATATTATGCTTAGTGAATAAGACAGAGAAAGACAAATATTATAATGATATCACCTATTTGTGGAATCAAAAAAAATACAAATGAATGTATAGGCAAAACAGAAGCAGACTCACAGAGAGAAACAAACTTGCGGTTACCAAAGGGAAGAGGAAAGCGGGAGGGTATGGGATTAACAGATACAAACTACTATATGGGGAATGGGACTAACAGGTACAAACTACTGCATATAAAATAGATAAGCAACAAGGGTACACTGTACAGCACAGGGAATTATACCTATTATCTTGTAAAAACCTATCATTGAATATAATCTGCAAAAACACTGTATCACTATGCTATGCACCTGAAACTAACACAATATTGTACATCAACTATACTTCAATTTAAAAAAAAAAGAAAAAACAGAGATCAAAACAAACAGAAAAGCAGGGAGCCAAGCAAAACTATAAAACTATGATCAATTATATACATCATCTTCATTATCAGACTAGAGCAGATTAAGTAAGCAATAACTAAAAATCTAGAGCTGAACAATATGATTAAGTAAAATAGAAATTAACTGATAAGCAGTATGCTTGGTAGTTGGACACTTTGTTTTAAAGTATACTTGGGTTACTTAGAAAAACTGATAACATATTGGTGTAAAACCCAGAGCATAAACATTGCAAATATTGTGTGAACTGGTGCAGGGAGCAAGCCGACAACGAGAGGATCAGAATCTGAAGCCAGAGAGTGTTAGGCTCCTTGCACTTCCTGTGTTCTCCGGGAATAGCTGGGTGCCCTACAGTTCAAGTCAAGTCTGACACTATCTACCTGGAGACCTCACTACAAGACCTCCTACAAGACTGCCCTCCTCCACCTTCAGACACCAATTGCAAGTCCAGGTTGCTTCTGACCAACTGGCTACAGATTGGAGGTTCCCACGACCCCTCCCTTGGGTCTGATTAATTTGCGAGAGACACTCGCACAACTCAGAGAAACATTTTACTTACCACATTACCAGTTTCTTATAAAAAGATATATAACTCAGAAACAGCCAGATGGAAGAGATGCACAGGGCAGGATACGAGGAAAGAACGGTCAATTTCCACGCTCTCGGAACACAGCACTCTCCCAAAATCCCCATGGTGCACCAACCTAGAAGCTCTCTGAATGCTGTCCGTTTGGGTTTTTATGGAGGCTTCTGACACAGGAGTGGTTGATTACATCATTTGGCCATCAGTGATTGATTCAACCTGATCCCCTCCCCAGAGGTCGGAGAGTGGGGCTAAGTTCCAACCCTCTATTCACCTGGTTGATTACCCTGGCAACCAGCCCCTATCCTTAGGTGTTTTCCAAAAGTCAAGTCATTAGCGTAACAAAAGACACCTTTTTGGCTCTCTTAGGAAATTCCGAGGGTTTTAGGAGCTCTGTGCTAGGAACCAGATGAAGACCAAATATGTATATTTATATGCTTACTATAAATTGGAATATCTCAGCTTGCTTTCATCATCAACATCATCAAGAAAAGTAATAACAGCCCCTTTTCGCTCCCTTCTCTTCGGAGACAGCCTGCACTCTATCTATGGAGTGTGTACCTACTTTTACTTTAACCTGAGCACCCAATTCCCACACCTCTTTCCTGGCCTTTCTCTTGCCTAACATTCTATGTGGTATGTATCTCTCTAAATAAATCTACTTTTACTCAAGAAAAAAGAAAAGTAATAACAATAGAACGCAATTGTGAGAACCACAGTGAAGGTAAAATTCAGGGCAGCGTTGTAAATACTTCAGTAATAAATATCTCCCCTGGAAAATCTTTGAGTTAAATTGTAGAGATCCCCACCTGTATTTTGTGAAAGGAGTCTGGACTTCCTTTTTGTTACCGTCCCATTTCAATATCCTATTATATTGTACACTGTTACTTTCTCCAGGGCAAAGCACAAGGCAGGCAGACTCAGGAAAAGACACATGTAAATATTACATGCATTATCTTATTCAATAATCATATCAACAGGTAAGAATTCTTATATCTTTTAACTGAGGAGAAAAACTGAGGATCAGAAAGATAAAATAATTTGTCCAAAGTCACAAAGCTGGAATTGGAAGAGCAGGAATTTCACGCCTATCTGTATAACCCCAAAATTATAACTTACGATACTATACATCACTGACCAACGAATTTGATTCAGTTGATTCTAAAGAAACCAGTGCCAAACAACTGCTCTCTTCTATGTCTCAGGAATCAGGCAGGAATAAAGGAAGGGAGGGAAGGAAAGCCGTCATCAGCTGGCCTCCACTTCTCACCTCTGGGTCCTCAGGAATAATAAGAACTAAATGTAATAAGTACTTGCTCTAAGAAGCTAAGAATGTTATATGATTAATCTCGTTTTAGTTCTCACAACAACCTTAAGGCATATCCAGTTATTATTCCTAACTTACAGACAGGAAATAGAAACCAAAATGTTAGGTCACCTAACTTGTTAACAGTCAAGCTGGGCTCGAGATCGGGAGACCCTAAGCCACATCCTCAAAGGGAGAACAGTGCGCTCAGTTTGGCTGCCTGATCCAATATGCCTCTTCTTTGTGCATCTCATCTAGGGAGGCTTTCTGAGCATCACTTGATACCATTTCATTTCTAGTTTTGAGTCTAAATGTTTTAGAAAACTGTCCAGCTATCCTTGTAGCCCAGATATCCTATCCTGGGGATCCACTTCCTGCTTCAGAATTGGTTTCTTCAAACACTGTCATGGGCCAGCTAATGCCTGCCAGAGTCACATCCTACATATGAGTGTGTTTGCTGCTCCCAGCAACAGTGTGTGGTGAGAGTGTTTCCACTACCACCCTTAGTTCACAGACGGGGGCCCTGTGGCTCTGAGAGGTGTATTAACAGAGCCGGTACAGGGCAAAGCCAGGACATGAGCTCAGGTCTTTGGATTCCATGTCTAGATGTTTGTATCATATAGAAAGCTGGGTCTCAGAAGAGGATAATCCTTGTTTAAAAGCACATAGCAGGCCCAAAACAGTGTCACTTGTGCTAAGCTCCACATCAGCAAACCAAGACTTAACACCTCACCTAACTGAAATTACAACCTCCTTGGGGAATGTAGTCTTTTTTTTTTTTTTAATTTAAGTACAGTTGAGGTAAAATATTATGTAAGTTACAGATGTACAAGATAGTGATTCACTATTTTAAAGGTTATGCTCCATTTATAGTTATAAAACATTGGTTATATTCCCTGTGCTGTACAATATATCCTTATAGGTTATTTTATACATAATGGTTTATACCTCTTAATCCCCTACCCCTATCTTGCCCCACCCCACTTCCTCTCCCCACTAGTAAGCACTAGTTTGCTCTATGTATCTGTGAGTCTGTTACTTTTTTTTTATTATATTCACTGGTTTGTTGTATTCTTTAGATTCCACATATAAGCAATATCATGCAGTATTTGTTGTTCTCTGTCTGACTTACTTCACTTGGCATAATATACTCAGAGTCCATTCATGCTGTTGCAAATGGAAAACTTTCATTCTTTTTTATGGCTGAGTACTATTCCATTGTGTATATAGCCCACATCTTCTTTATCCATTCATTTGTTGATGGGTACTTAGGTTGCTTCCATATCTTGGCAATTGTAAATAATGCTGCTATGAACACTGGAGTGCATGCATCTTTTCGAATTAATGTTCTTGCTTTTTTCAGATATATAACCCAGGAGTGGAATTACTAGGTCATATGTTCTATATAACCCAGGAGTGGAATTACTAGGTCATATGTTCTATTTTTAGTTTTTTGAGAAACCTCCATTCTGTTTTCCACAGTGGATGCACCAATTTATATTCCCATCAACAGTGTACAAGGGTTTCCCTTTTCTCCACATCCTTGCCCAATTTTTGATTAGGTTGTTTATTTTGGGGTTTTTTTTTTTTTTTTGGATAATGAGTTATATAAGCTGTTTATATACTTTGGATATTAAACTCTTATCGGTCTTATCATTTGCAAATATTTTCTCTCATTCTGTAGGTTGTCTTTTGTCTTGTCGATGGTTTCCTTTGCTGTGTAAAAGCTTTTAAGGTTAATTAGGTCCCATTTATTTATTTTTGCTTTTATTTCCTTTGCTTTAGGAGACAGAGCCAAAAAAATATTGCTATGATTTATGTCAAAGAGTGTTCTGCCTGTTTTCCTCGAGGAGTTCTATGGTTTCTGGTCTTACATTTAAAGTCTTAAATACATTTTTAGTTTTTTCAAATATATGGTGTTAGAGGATGTTCTAATTTCATTCTTTTACATGTATCTGTCCAATTTTCTCACCACCACTTATTGAAGAGACTGTCTTTTCTCCATTGTATAGTCTTACTTCCTTTGTCATAGATTAATTGACCATAAGTGCATGAATTTATTTCTGGGCTCTCTATTCTGTTCCATTGATCTATGTGTCTGTTTTTGTACCACACTGTCTTGATTACTATAACTTTGTAGTATAATCTGAAGTTGGGAGTGTGATTCATCCAGCTCTGTTCTTTCTCAAGATCATTTTGGCTATTCAGGGTCTTTTGTGTTTCCATACAAATTTAAAGATTATTTGTTCTGGTTCTGTGAAAAATGCCATTGGTATTTTGACAGGGATTGCACTGAATCTGTAGATAGCTTTACATAGTACAGTCATTTTAACATTATTAGTTCTTCCAATCCAAGAACATGGTATATCTTTGCATCTGTTTGTATCATGTTTAATTTCTTTCATCAGACCTATATATGCTGCTTATAAGAGACTCACTTTAGATCTAAAGACACAGACTGAAAGCATGGGGATGGATAAAGATATTCTATGAAAATGGAAATCAAAAGAAAGCCAGAGTAATAATACTTGTATCAGAAGAAAAATAAAATAAAACTGTTATAAGAGACAAAGAAGGACACTAAATAATCATCAAGGGATTAATCTAAGAAGAAGATATATATGCACCCAACATAGGAGCAACTAAAACATAAGGCAAATATTAATGGACATAATGGGAGAAATTAACAGTAACACAATAATAGCAGGGGACTTTAACACTCCAGTTACATCAATGAACAGATCGTCCAGACAGAAAATCAATAAGGAAACACTGGCCTTAAAGGACACATTAGGTCAGATGGACTTAAACAATATATAGAGAGAGCATTCCATCTGAAAGCAGGAGGATACACATTCTTTTCAAGTGCACATGGAATATTCTCCAGGGTAGATCATATTATAGGCCACAAAACAAGCATCAGTAAATTTAAGAAAACTGAAATCATATCAAGCATCTTTTCTGACCACTACAAGATCTGAAATCAGCTACAAGAAAAAAAAAAGTGCAAAAATCACAAACACATGGAGGCTAAACAATATGCTACAAAAAAAAACAAGTGGATCACTGAAGAAATAAAAAAATACCTAGAGACAAATGAGAATAAAAACATGAGAATCCAAAACCTCCGGGATGCAGCAAAAGCAGTTCTAAGGGGGAAGTTTATAGCAATACAAGCTTACCTCAGGAAACAAGAAAAATCTCAAATAAAAAACTTAACCTTACACCTAAAGCAACTAGAGAAAGAAGAACAAACAAAACCCAAAGTTAGTAGAAGGAAAGAAATCATAAAGTTCAGAGCAGAAATAAATGAAATATAGGCTTAAAAAAATCACAGAAAAGATCAATGAAACTAAAATTTGGTTTTTTGAAAAGATAAACAAAATTGATTAAGCTTTAGCCAGATTCATCAAGAAAAAAGGGAGAGGACCCAAATCAATAAAATCAGAAATGAAAAAGAAGTTACAACACCACAGAAATACAAATAATCATAAGAGACTACTATGAACAACTGTATGCCAATAAAATGGACAACCTAGAAGAAATGGGCAAGGTCTTAGAAATATAAAATCTCCCAAGACTGAAATAGGAAGAAATAGAAAATATGAACAGACCAATTACCAGTAATGAAATTGAATGTGTAATTTAAAAACTCCCAATGAATAAAACTCTAGGACCAGATGGCTTCACATGTGAATTCCACTAAACATTTAGAGAAGAGTTCAAGACTTATTCTTCTCAAATCATTCCAAAAAAACTGCAGAGGAACACTTCAGAACTCATTCTATGAGTCAAGCATCACCCTGATACAGAAACCAGACAAAGATATCACAAAAAAAGAAAATTACAGGCCACTGATGAACATAGATGCAAAAATCCTCAACAAAATATTAGCAAATCAAATCCAACAATACATTATAAGGGTCATACACCATGATCGAGTAGGATTTATCCCAGGGATGCAAGGATTTTTCAGTATCTGCAAATCAATCAATGTGATACACCACATGAACAAATTGAACAATAAAAACCACATTATCATCTCAACAGATGCCGAAAAAGCGTTTGATAGAATTTAACATTAATTTATGATTAAAAAAAAACTCCAGGAAGTGGGCATAAAGAGAACATACCTCAAAGAGTTAAAGGCCATATAGGACAAACAGCTAACATCATACTTAACAGTAAAAAGCTGAAAGAATTTCCTCTAAGATCAGGAATAAGACAAGGATGCCCACTCTCACCACTTCTATTCAACATAGTAGTGGAAGTCCTAGCTGCAGAGTCAGACAAGGAAAAGAAATAGAAAGGAATCCAAATTGGAAAGGAAGAAGTAACAGTGTCACTGTTTGCAGATGACATGATACTATACATAGAAAATCCTAAAGATGTCACCAGAACTCATCAATGAATTGTGTAAAGTTGCAGGATACAAAATTAATACACAGAAATCAGCTGCATTTCTAAACACTAACAACAACAAAAAGAAAGAGAAATTAAGGAAACAATCCCATTTACCATCACATCAAAGAGAATAAAATACCTGGGAATAAACCTAGGAGGAGGAGGTAAGGAGGAAACTACGGAGGCTAAAGACCCAGGGGATGTAATCTTAACCAGTCAGTCTGGACTTTTCTGGTCAGAACCAATGAGATGATTGGCCACACAGTCCCCTTCTGTCCCCACAGGCAGGCTACCTAAGCCTGAAACAATTCACTCTTTCCCCCTTCTGCCTGTAAGAGCCTTCCATTTTGTACAACTTCTCAGAGCTTCTTTCTATTTGCTAGATGGGATTCTGCTCAATTCATTGAATGAGCCAATTTGATCTCTAAATTTCACTCAGTTGAATTTTGTTTGTAACAGCCCCCATTTCTGTTGCATTACAAAACTTGGTCCTATTTCCTATGGCCCGGTAGTCCAGCCCAGGCTCAGATCACAAGAGGAGGGAGTTTCCTGGGGGTGGATGGCAAGGGGACACCACTTGGACACCTTCCCTGAGGCTGTATGTTTCGTTCTCTGCCTCTACCCTCATCACAATCGCAACAAACCTCTGTCAATATCGCATCTTTAAGATTGTTGAGGGGGCGCAGCTCTCAGAAGAGCAACCACTCCCCTGCCTACCACACCCTGCACACTGCCCTCCTGCTCTCTGCACTCTTGCCCTTTACCTGATCAGACACACACAGGGAGCCTTCGCAACCCTCCATCCTTGAAACTCCTCAGCAAACACAGTAAGAGTTTCCTCTACACCAGAGTTGAGAAAATCACCCCATCTTAAAAGACCAGACCACAAGCTCCCTGGTCTTAATACTTTCTGAAACAGAAGCAAAAAGGAAAAAATTCCTGCTGGTCTGGAGGCTGCCATTCCTAGCTTGGCAAACTTATTTTACATTTTACAGACTCTTCACTATAACGAGAGGAGCTGGAGACGACGAAGAGCCTGGATTGGTTGGAGATACTCCTCCCCGTTTTCCTTGGTGTCAATTAGCATAATTTAAAAGGCAAGGGGGGAAAACTGGATATCTGTGTGCCTGCTTTCACACTTTGAACTTTTCCGTCCTCTGCGGCTGATTATGGCCAAGTGACCCATATTTAAAAAGCATTTACAATAAAATGATGCACTTTCTTTTGTGCCATCGGCTTTCCCAAAGAAAAGCAAAAATGTTTTTAAATTGTCCCTTTTTGTCAGCAGTAATGGCTGTGCTATATTTCAGCTCATCCTCCTTGTGGGCATAAAAAAGGATGGGTAATAAAGGCACAGCTGTAGACACTTTATGGCCTGCTTGGGGGGCGGAAAGGGGAGGAGGGGAGTGGAGGCAAGAAACAGATTGACTGTGTGTCAACAAATGCAGCTGGGAAAAGAGAAAGCTCTTAAAGACCTCTGCAACTTAAAATCCAAGATAAATGATGTTCCTATTTGGAAAGGAAAAAAATGGAGGTGAAATTCAATAAACGCTGACTGAAAAGAAAAGGGTTCCAAAGGCCTTTCTCTGCAGCTAGGCAGCTCCCAAGAGAAATGAGCAAGAGTGGCCATAGGCGAGGGGGGTGTGCAGCCCAGAGAGACAACAAAGACCCATCCAGGCCGACACATGACACCAGCCCTTGCAAAGCTGGGCTCAAGACAGCACTGCCAAGTTGGGGGTGGGGATGGTCTAGGTTCACAAAAATGCCCCAAGAAACTCTGACCCAGTCAGGCCTTGCATTTGGAGAAAAGAGAGAAAAGCATAAGATGACCACTCACGGGAGAGGCTGAGTCACGTCATGATAGAAGATACATTGCATCAAGGGTCAGGAGACCAAATTAAGTCCCAGCTCTGCTTTGGGAAGACAGCGTGTCCACAAGGGGTGGTGGCCTGGCATCTCTGCCGCCTTTAATGGTTTATGAAAACTTCCCCTTCCATCATCTCATTTGAATCTCATAAACACCCTGTGAGGCCAGTTGGGATCCTTGGCCCCCAGTTTACAGATGAGAAAACTAAGCCTTGAGGAGGTGAAGCACTTGCTGAGGGTCACACACTACACACTGTTACAAATGCAAGAGACAGGACTCATCTCCAGGAGCACCTGCCTCTGGAGCTTGTGTTCCTCCTTGTATGTCCCATCAGCCTCAGTGAATGGAGACAGAAACTTTCCTTCATGGGAAGTGCATAGGGAAGACCTCCAGGAAGAAGCTGCTGAGTTTTCTTCCCACAGATATTGGTGGGAACCAACTTTAAAGCAAGTTGTATCCATTAAGACACAAGAAACAGAAACCTTTACTCAATCTGGCTTAAATAGAAAGGAATGAATCATCTCACAAAAACTGGAAGTCCAAAGTGGTTGATTCAGCAGCTCCATGATGTTAAAGAGAATGTCATTTCACCCCAAAGCTACTAACAAGATGACAGAAATCCCAGACATGGCATCACATCCAGACATGACAATATCTAAGAAGATCACCTTTCCCTGTGGTTCCTTCTTAGGAATAAGGAAAATTTACTCAAATCCTCCCAATAGTCCTCCTGAAGATTCTTTGGACAGGGTGGGGTCACCCACCTATTTGAACCAACTATTATTATGGAGAGCAGAATTACTCTCAGTTAAATAAAGCCAAGGTCAGCCTCCCCCAAAGCCCATGACAAGAAGTGGAGACAAGAGAAAAAATAGGATTCCGGTGGAAAGCTGTTTCTCTGAATTCTGGATGGGTAACCATTAGTGGCTACTAAATCAACAGCATCCACTAAGAGGTGTAAGAAATACACAGGCTTTGACTACATACCCACTGGAATTGCTAAAATGAAAAAGAATGTGCCAAAAGATTAAATAAATCGGCATCCATATCTCCCAGACATAGCTGATGGGAGTATGAATGGTACATCCACTTTAGCACTGACTCACGCTGAACCTACATGTACTCTCTGATCCAGCAATTCTACTCCTAGGACTGCACGCAAAGAAACCCATCCTTATGTTCACCATTAAGACATGTATAGAATGTTCACATATTTATAGGAGACTAAAACTGGGAAGCCACCCAAATGCCCATTGACAGTAGATCAGGTAAATATATTGTGGTAGATTCACACAGCAATGAGAATAAACTGTCTACATCACCTGCAACTATATGCATGAACCTCACAAACATAATGTTGAACAAAAGAAGCCAGGGAATGTGTTACCTCACAAAAACTGGAAGGCCAAGGTGACCGATAGGTGGCTCCATAATGACAGAAGAGAATATCCTGTGTTAATGCCATTTATATAAAGTACAAAAACAAGCACCCAATCTATACAGGTAGAAGTCAAAGTAGAAATTACCCTCCGAAGGTTAGTGCCTAGAAGGGAGCAGGAAGAGGGCCTGAGGGGCATCTGAACATTTATGAGATATGCACATGTCTGTATGTATGTTGTATCTTGATATTTTTAAAATAAAGACTGTGGAGTCATACAAGCTTGGATTTGAATCTTTGATGCATCTTTGGGCAAGTGACTTCATCTCTTTGTACCTCTTTTCATGTCTTATATGGGAATAATTATAATACTCATGCTATAGAGGCTTGTGAGCATGAAATGAGACAATGCATATAAAGTGCTTAGCACAATACCAGGCACATAGTAAGTAATCAATAAATAGTATCTATTATTATTATTATTACTGATAACGACAGTGGCTTCTCAGGCACTGAGGATACTGGCTCTAAAGGGCTCCAGGGGTAAAGTTAGCAGTTTTAGGGTCACTGGTGACAGGAGACCTTGTTGCAATGAGGTGAAGTAGGCCAGGAGGAAAACAGCAGGCTCCACAGGGTAACCCAGACCAGTGCTTCTCAAACTTCACTGGACATAAAAATGTTCTGGGGCCCTGGCCAAAATTCAGATTCTGATTCAGTAGGGCTGGATGAGCTAAGATTCTGCATTTCTAACAGTCCTAGGTGAAGCTGATGATGCAGGTCTGCAAACCACACTTTGAGTAGCAAGGCTCTAGGTCTTGGAGAATGCATAAGTCAGAGGAATTTGAGAGAAATTTGGAGTGAGGGGGGTAGTTTTCCCACTTATGCTGGGGACAGATCTAGAGGTACAATTTTTGTAGCTCCTATAATAAATCCTGTCTCCCAAAACATGCCCAGTGGTTCTGCTGATTCAGCTTTGACTGCTATACCCTCTTTTGGATTGCAGGCTTCTCCTTATGTCCTCACGTGGTGGAAGAGGCAAGGGAGCTATCTCGGGCCTTTTCTATAAGGGCACTAATTTCATTTGGGAGATCTCCACCCTTATGAACTAATCACCTCCCAAAGGTCCCACCTCCTAATGCCATTAAATTGGGCATTAGGATTTCAATATGAATTCTGGGGGGACACAAACATTCAGACCATAGCAGAGGGGACACAGATTGGAGCTGTATAAAGATATATAAATACACATTCCAAGTAGCTGCCAAGCTCCCACCTTTCCAGACTTTCTAAAACCAGCTTACACAAGGCTGCAGAATCAAGCCTCATTTCTGACCCAAGAGTCCATGGCCCAGCTTGACCACCCACCTTGTCCAGGACACCCAGTTCCTAAGTGGCAGTGCCAGGATTCAGGTTTAGAGCTGACCAGGAAGCGTCCAGAGGGAAGTCTATCCCAGCCACCTGGAGACTCACAGTCCCCTGTATTTTCACAACTTTTCTGTAGTTTCACAACTCTTCCCCCAACTCGTAATTACATAATTATACACTTGTCAGTATGTGTTTACTGTCTGTCTCCCCAGCTGGGTTGTCAGCACTTTGCTCACCAAGGTATTCTCAAGGCCCGGCTGGCGCTCAGTGAAGGTCCAGCAACTGTTTGCTGTTCGGTTTCCTGGGCCAGTAAGCCCCACGTCCAAGCCACGCTATTCCACGCTAGCCCCGCCCACTCCTCGCCAGGCCCCGCCCTCCCCAGCGTGCCTCGGGCGCGGCAGCGGGAGCACACAGAAACGCCCAGCCACGTCGTCCTGGCTACCCCGGGCCCTCCTGTCGTCCCCGCCCCCCTGCCATCTGCCGCCTGCAGAAGGCCCAGGCCCTGCGCCTGCAGTTTGAGAAGAGCCGGATGTCCGGGATGCCCAGGAATCTCAGTCACTACTCGAAACCTCTGATCTCAGGAGGCACCCCCGGGTTCAGCCTGCAGGGCGGAGAGAAACCCAATCCTGGACAATGAAAGGCCGCAGCCGCCCAAACAGTTCCCGTGCAAAAGGGTCCGTCAGACAGCAGGGGCAGGAGTGAAGCCTCGGGAGTTTCTGAGGGAGAGAAGGGGAGTGCCAACGACTGAGCTTACGGGCTTTCTTAACTAGTCGAGTCTCGCAGCTTTCCACAGAGCCGGCAAATTTGGTGGGCCCCGGCCTACCAAAGTACGCCTGGGCCTCTGTGAGGGAGTGGGCGGGGCTGTGGGCAGGGCCATGGGCGAAAGGATAGGCTCTGGATGGGGAGGTGCGGGGCCTGAAGGTAGGTGGGCGGGTCCCTGGCCAAAGGGCGGGGCCTGGAAAAGTGCTGGCTTGGGCAGAGGTCTCCTCCCAGTGCTCTTCCCAGAGATTCCATGAGGGTCTAAGACACTATTGGGTCAACAGTCCCTGTCTACCAGTAGCCACGTCAACCAGTCCACCTCCACTGTATATACACTGAACTTTCAAAAATGTACATTCTGTTGTAGTGGCTCGTTCTCTCCTTCAGAGTAAAATCTGAATCTTAAATACAAGTTTATAAGCACCTTTATTCGGTACTGTTACAAATCAACTCTTATTACCTTGTAGTATTTTCTAAAAATATTTAAGCATAAAGATACTTTAAAAAGCAACTCGTATATATGTGATGAAATTGCATAGCACTAAATACAGCCATTAATTTTACATATAATGATATGTAAAACTAGTAAAATCTGTGTAAATTCAATGGATTGTATCAATATCAATTTCCTTATTGTGATATTGTACTATAGTTATGCAAGATATGTTTTATTTCTTACAACCACATGTGAATCTACAATTGCCTCAAAATAAAGTTTTTTTAAAAAGCAACTCAGACTGGGTATGTAACAGAAAATCGTATCTAATGAGCTATTTTTAAGTATTTATGTATACCTTGTGTCCACTGAAAGGTGCTTGAGGGCAAGAATCAGGTCTGGTTAAATTTTGTAATAGTAGCTAGTAATTAAGCCAGGGCTTTGTACATAGTACAAACGAATTTCAGTGAATTCCCATGCCACAGTAAGCACCTAACTTAATAAATACACTTGCCAGTATTAGGCTCCAGGAAGGCAAGGGTCTTCCCTTCAGGGAGCTGGCAAGAGCATACAGAGGAGTAAACCCACAAATAAAATACATGTGATCAGTGCAGTGAGAGAGGGAAAGGTGAGTTCACCGAGAGCAATCAGAGAGGGCTTCCTGGAGGAGGCGGAGATGAAGCTGATACCTGACAGAAGCAGGCTTACCTTAAACGCAATAAAGATTAAGCTTCTGGGCCCCTTTAAGTTTCTGAAACAGACCCCAGCAAAGGGACACATGATTATATATTTTTGTAAAATTTGAAAATTTAAGGTACTTTAATGGCTATCTATTAAAATCACTGTTTCTTTTCACCCCATCTTTCCTATGTCACACTTTCCTTCTATTGTGTGGCATTGTCCTGGCTGAGGGTATTTTGGGATCTTGCTATGAGGAGGTTGAGTTGGGAATATTCTGTTTTAACCACGATTCAGAAAGATGTTTTGAGAACTTTTAAATGAAACAAGTGAGAAATTGCCTGACTCCTGATGTGGATATGTAAGAAGAGTATCTTCTTTTGCATCTTTAAATATATTTTATGAAATCCTCTAGGGAAAATTCATATAATAAAAAAATGACATGTAAAACAAAAAGAAATAAGCAATGAAATCAAAGGAAATTATCTGACACTGAGAAGATTAACAAAATCAATTTCAGATAATACCCAAAACAGTAATTGAGAAGAAAGACACATTTCAAATAGAAATAATAATTAGGCTTTTGGATTAATCTAATTAATGAAGAAGAGTGAACATATTGAAAACAGATTTGAATTGCTTACTGATTTGTCAAGAAATACAACTGTGACTATAATACAAAACATCTGATATGTACTACCATGAGAACATTAAGGACATGCTGGTGAATGGGAATCAATTCAATGAATATTTAACACAGTCACTGTGAAAGAAAACTTTAAATGCCTTGAAATCTTACAATTAGTTCATTCATGACATCAGTCCTAAAAAACTTGTATCACTGGTATATGACCCTTGTTATGGGGTTAAAATAAGTATTTCCAAACTATGCATATAACAAATTTTGATCAACTACACTAGAAGAAAGGCTGGATTATCCTTCTATTCTCTCTAAAGAAAATACAACAAAATTACTGTCAACATAAAGAGGTGATTAAAGAGTATGCAGCCATTCCTTAAAAAACTAAAAATAGAGTTACCATATGATCCAGCAAACCCACCCCTGGGCATATATCTGGAGAAACTCTAATTTAAAAAGATATACACACCCCAATGTTGTAATTGTAAAGAGTAAAGATAGTGCTGTAAATAGCAGCACTGTTTACAATAGCCAAAACATGGAAGCAAGCTAAATGCCCTCTGACAGATGAATGGATAAAGATGATGTGGTATAGATATATACAATGGAATACTACTCAGCCATAAAAAAGACAGAAATAATGCCATTTGCAGCAACATGGATGTACCTAGAGATTATATTAAGTGAGGTAAGTCAGAAAATGACAAATATCATATGATATTACTTATATATGGAATCTTAAAAAATGATACAAATGAACTTATTTACAAAACAGATACAGACTCACAGACATAGAAAACAAACTTATGGTTACAAAAGGGGAAAGGAGGGGAAGGATAAATTAGGAGTTGGGGATTAACACATACACACTACTATACGTAAAACAGATAAACAACAAGCACCTACTGTATAGCACAGGGAATTATATTCAATATCTTGCAATAACCTATGTGGAAAATAATCTGACAAAGAATATATAAATGTATAATTGAATCACTTTGGTGTATACCTGAAATGAATGCAACATTGTAAATCAACTATATTTCAATAAAAATAATAAAAACAAAGAGTATGCAGTCAAATAATGTAGGAAAATAATAATAGAGGATATTAGGTAACTAATAAAAATACTGTGTGTTTTCCTGAATTTTATGATGTTTGCAGTACTGGACACCATTAAAATTTTTGTATTTGTTGTGATTCCTTTCATCCTTCTGATCAAACATTCACTTTCATGCCTAACTCTGTATTCATAATGCATTCTTTTCTTAGAGAACAACAAGAACTGTCCAAGCAGTAGGACGTACAAACTTGGATCTGTCCCTCTCTCTGTAACTGAAGGGCATGCCTTGGCCCCTGCTAACCTCTTCCATCTGCCACCCACCCACCTGCAGCCACACAGACACACCCAGAGTGCTTCAAGCACCAGCACTTCACACGTGTTACCTCACCTAATCGTCACACAAACCCAGTGAGCTACATACTATCTTTATTCCTACACCGAGGGATTAACAGTGGAGCAGGGATTTGAACCCAGGTAATCAAGTTCCAGCACCCATGCTCTTAACCATGACACTTGCTTATCTCTCACATTAGTCATATCTATAACATCTGCCAGGAGCTTACAACTGACAGTGCTAGAGACATACAGGCATTATTGAATCCTCATAACCACCTGGGGAGATAGGTATTATTATCAGCCCCAGTATATAGAAGAGGAAACTGAGGCTTGTCCAAGATCACACATCTCACCAGCAGAGGGCCTAGGGAAGCCTCAGTGAATTTTTTACTTTCCCTAGAATGTTCCATTTCTTTTTTGCATGCCTTTTCCTTTACTGGAGCCAGAACTCTCCCTCCCCACATCCACCTTGCTCATTTCTGCTATATTCTAAGGTTCAGTTCAAGCATCTGCTCCTTTAAGAAAGCATCCTTGTCACTCTCTTCGCACTCTCCAAGGCTAAGATAGGTGCTGTTTTCCCCCATAGCAAAGTAAACCTCATTGTTTTAAGGCACTGAGATTGTGGAGGATGTTTGTTTCTGCAGCATATCCTAGTTTATCGTGACTGATACACCCATAACATTTCTTGAGTGGAAGTGGGAAGAGAGACCCAATCTTTCTCCAGCAGAAAGAATATGAGATACACAGATTGCTAACAGGTATGCTTCCAGAGCAATGGAAAAAGCTGATCTGAGAAAATAAGACCAACAGAGAGAGGCAGCAGTGGAGGGAGGGTGATAATCGAGATCCCGGGTTCTGGGTGTCTCTGAGGCTCAGTTGGACCCCTATTTCCCACAGTTACGTGAATCTATAAAATCCTGGGCTGCCTTTCAGGGAATGCTACAAAACTTATATAAACCACCATATACTGAGTTCCAGAAAAGCCCTAAAGGCACAGATAATCAGAACTGGAATAAACTTTAAAGACACCATCCTCAGAGAGGAATGATCTGCCCAGAGCCACTTAAGAAAATTACTAAAAAGAACCCAAATGGGAGGCACCTAGAAATCCTGACCTCTTGGGGCCCACAACACAACTCTGGCTCTGCCTGAGAAGTTAGCTAGTAAAGACTCCATTTCTGAAGTCCTAGTTCAAGGTCTCCTATTATGAGGGTAAAGGAGAGTGAATGTAAGCAAAATTAGAAAACCGTTTTCAAGTTGAAAAAAGCAGTGAGAACAAGTGTGGTGGAAATGTGGGCTCTGGGTGTTGGGAGCCAGCCCTTCAGCCCTGGGGAGGGGGGACAAAGAGGGAAATGAGCTGTCGTAGGCAAATGAACCACGGGGTGGGAGGGCCACATGGGAACGAGCCTGAGAGTTCGTGGGTGTGAGCCCTGAACAGTCACCTTGGACCCTCATTTCAATTTGGACAAAACTGGAATGAGCTGAGAAAGAGGCCTGGGAATCAGCTGGGAACCCCAGCACAAAGGACAGTCTCCTCAAATCCCAGGCTTTCTGGACTCTTCATTTAGCAGTCCTCCCACTTGTAGCTGTAGCAGACACTTTTCCAGGTGCCCACTCAGCCTTTTCTTGCTTCCCTGTGGGCTGCTCCCACCCCACCCACACTCAGAGCTTTCTCAGTTACACCTGTGCCCCTCAGCCCCAGCCCTAGCCGAGGTGGCACAGACAGGGATGAAGTGCATAGAATGGAATGGAAAGCAAGGACTGAGTGACTCTGGAGTGCCACAGAGTCACCACAGTCTGGACTTTCCAGGATCTTAAGGCCTGGTGTACTTCTATCCACTTGTTGCTTGTTTAAGCCAGTTGTAAGGGTTCTAACAATAATTAACATTTCTGGGCCACAGATCACTCTAGGAATCCTAAGAGGACATAAGAACCATGCCCCAGAAAAAGGCACATGTGCACACAATTTGACAAACTGCAGCAGGGGAGTTGCAGTCTCCTGAAATGGATTTGTGGACCCCAGGTGAAGAACCTCTAGCCTAGAAGATAAGAAAATTTAGGTAAAGAAGGTTGGGGAGAGGGTGCCAAGATTATGGCTGAGAGCCCACATGGTTGAAGGATTAGGAGACCTAGATTCATGTTCTAGTTCTGGTAATAGCCAACTATGAGAATCTGTGTGTGCTGGGGGGTGGGGGCAGAGATAACACACATTCAGAGAGTCATAAAACACACAAAGGTACAGCTTAATGAATTATCATCAAGTGCAGGCCTGTGAAACTCTAAATCAAAAGATTAGAACACTGCCAGCACTCCAGAAACCTCCCTCATACTTCTTTCCAGTTGTAATCGACCCCTTTCCACCCCCTTCCCAAGGATAATCACTGACTTTTATTGTAATCATTTCCGTGCTTTTGTTTATAATTTTATCATCGCAGTGTACATCTCTAAACAGAGTGATTTACTTTTGCTTGTTTTTGAACTTTGTATAAATGGAAGCCTACACTAGGAATTCATTGGGGTCTGATTCCTTTCCTTTAACGTTGTGTTTGTGAGATTCATCCTTGTTTTTGCACATATCCGTGGTGTGTCCATTTCCTTTACTGTGTATTATTCCATTCCATGATTACCACAATTTATTTATCCCTTCCATAGTTGATGGAGATTTGAGTTGTTTCTAGATTGGGGCTATTATAACTAATGCTCCCAGGAACTTCTTGTACACATCTCCTATTGGTTTGAGGCTCACTTTGTAGGCTATAGACATAGTGGAAATGCTGAACCACAGGACATGGATATTTCCAACAGAGTACATAATGCCAAATGGTTTTCCAAAGTGGATGTGTCAATTAACACTCTCTACGGCAGTGTGTACAAGTCCTTCTCTCTCTCCCTCCTCTGTTTTCCAAAGGCTCCCTGTTTTGATCCTAGAAGTACTTGGACCCCATCTCAGGTGAAGCAGAAAGCAGAGTCCTCGGTGGTAGCTCTCAGGCCAAACTTTTGTGCTCCTGATGTGCCCATAGGGCAGCGAGCTCTAGAACTCTACTTCCTGACTAGCATTAGGCCTTTCCTGAGGACTGACAGTGAAAGAAAGCTGCCTGGACAGTCCAGGTTGACCCACTTGTGGAGGAAGCAAGGGCAGGGGAAGGCAGAACTGACAGACTCAGGAAAACAGGCCAGCATTTAGGACATCTGAATCCTCTCTCTGCATGGTCATTAACTAGCTCTGTTCTGGGCACACACATTAGCCTCTCTATGTACTAATTTCTTCTTCTAGGAAAAAACAAAACAAAACACTGATAACTGCCTACCTCCTAAGCGGGGAGAACTTATGGACATCACAAAATGATAGACGAAAAGGCCATCAGAAAAGAATTTTAAAATACAGGTCATATTGTGGTTTGCATTACTTCCTGATTTTTGCTAATTACAATAATATACAAAACCACTTCTTCCCTTTTTCCCCTCCTATCTATAAAAATTGTATGATGGATGTTTTACCTCTTAGTTCTTGCAAAAGCCCAGCTAGAGCCTCTGGAGCTTCAAGCAGGGGAAGAAAGCCCTTCTGGTGAAGAGAAGATAACACAGATTCCTACCCCGGGCAAGTGTTAATACCCAAAGAAAAGTAGTTCATATCACCATTCCCAAGTGACAGTTGGAATCCCCTAGTTCCAGCTGTGGGTTGCCCCTGTAGCGTCAGATACTGAGAATTCCTGGCTGATCACAACCCCACAGGTGTCTTCTAGCAGATGTCACCTCCATCTTAGGAAGTGATGGGAGGAGGAAGCTAAGTACATTTGACACAAAGTGGCAGGCACTTTGCCTCTTGAAACAGGCTTTATTATCCTTATTTTCCAATGAGGGAAACCGAGTCTCTGAGCAACAAAGCTTTTCCAAGATAACTTAGCTAGTAAGTAGGCTGCAGAGTCTGTCTGCACACCTAAGTTCATCCTGGCTCCAGAAGTCACAGGCCTTTCACTCTAGTTCTGTTTTAAAACTATGCTTTCTTGATTCCATACTGCCAGACCAAGAGTCTCTACAAATGGGAAATTTCATGAAGTCTGTCAGTCAATAACGAATTGGAGAATCTCCCCATAAAATCTCTGAGCATCTATCAAATGCAGGGTTGGAGAGGGATGAACACAGTTTCTAGTTCTGCTACGTATTGAGGCTTGACCACATGTCCCGTCATTGGAGGCCATGAGATGCCCCATATCCTTCCCACCCCTTTTCTGATTAAACAGGGAGAATAGGTTTTTCTTTCTAGTAATCTCACGAACCATGGTTAAGATAGAAACAAACTGATCCAGTTCTTTAATCTCTCCCTTTTCTAGCCCTTCCTGGAAGCCTCAGTGATGATATTTGTGAAGTCACAGACACCAAAAATGTTTCCACAGCTCATCAAATTGAGGAACACAAGTTCTTCCACCTTGTCTTTTTTGAGTAACAAGCTCTGCCCTGTACACATTTCTCCCAGCTGCTTCCTTAATTTATAAGAAGTACAGCCTAGTGGGAGAGGCTTGAGTTTTGGTATGAGAGTGGAGTTTGAAACAGGGATCCACAAATTTGAGCAGGTAGCTTCACTTCCTTGAACCTCAGTGTTCCCTCAACTGTAAAATGGAAATAATAACATCTCCATCTGTAATAATTTGTTAGGGTTGTTGTAACAAATACCACAGACTGGTATTTATTACACCAAAATTAATTTTCTCACAGTTCTGAAGGTTAGTAGCCCAAGATCAAGGTGCCGGCAGAGCTGGTTTCTCCTGAGGCCTCTCTCCTCGACTTGTAGGTGGCAGTCTTCTCCCTGTGTCTTCACATGGCTGTCTCTCTCCCTATGTTGTCTGTCTTAATCTCATCTCTTACAAGAACATGAGTCCTATTAGATTAGAACCCACCTTAATGACCTCATTTTAACTTAATTACCTCTTGAAGACCCCTATCTCCAAATACAGTCCCTTCCTGAGGTACTGGGGGTTAGAACTTGAACATAAAAACCTTGAGGGGACATAATTCAGCCCATAACACCATTGTAGATTGTTTTTTAAGGACTTTAGAAGATGAACCAGCACAGAGAAGGTATAAATAAGGGTAAAGACCTCAAGGCTCAGCCCAGCCCAGCTTGTCTACCCTGGGGGCCCAACACGCACCTGATGGAGCAATTCAAACTGGAGGCCAGTATGGAGAGGATCAAGGCCTCAGGCAGTACTGCAAAAATGCGCTACTGGTTCAAGTTCCAGCAGGAGGCAACCCCCTCTGGGAGCCTGGATCTGAGACTTTGCTCTGAAGACTGCGGGGAAGAAGTTTGCTGAGAAATACTTTCAAGCACAAAGTAATGAATGGCTGCCTCCACAACTCAAGAAAACACATTTCTCTAACCAAATGACCTTTAGATATTTCAGACCTTTCCTGTGGCCTGGTCCTATAGCCAAAATTCTATAGAAATCGATGAGTCAGTTCAAATAAGGAAACTTGTTAAAAAGTAAACTTTTAAATAATAAGAAAACAAACTTATGGTTACCAGGGGGGAAGGGGGTGGGAAGGGATAAACTGGGAGTTCATGATTTGCAGATACTAATATATATATATAAAATAGATAAACAACAAGTTCATACTGTATAGCACAGAGAACTATGTTCAATATCTTGTAGTAACTTATGGTGAAAAAGAATATGAAAATGAATATATGTACGTTCATGTATGACTGAAGCATTATGATGTACACCAGAAACTGACACAACATTGTAAACTGACTATACTTCAATAAAAAATGTGTAAATAAAAAAAAGAGTCTCCCTTAAAGCTACTGATAATGAATTTAAAGTGAGACCAGTTAAAAAAAAAATAACGACCTGGTTCTTTTGGTGAAGTGCTTAAGACAAACCAAACCATTTTCATGAGCTATATCAAAGTACATTTCTTTCATAAGTGAATTGCTGGTGTTTATATACCTGGAATACCATATACTACATTTTATTTACTGGATGTTTACATTTTAGGAAAGAAACAAAATTTTAATTGAATATTTGTTATTCCTAAGTTTTTTATACTGTGAAAAAAAAAGTTCTCTTTTCTCATGAATTTACAATTTCTAAATGAAGACAAGGAATTATAAAACTGGAGAAAGAACAGGCTTTACCAATCAAATGATGTCTTGATTTTTTAAAATGAGAATCAGATTATTTTATTTTTAACACTAAACATGGGACCTATTTCTTAGAAAGCTTGTTTGGAACGATTAATGCTGTGTTTTGTATTAGATTGCCCCATCCAGTAAATGAAAAAGATTTTATCTTTGTCTTCAAAAGTCCCTCTACTTTACAGTTGTGGTTGTACTTTTAAAAAATATTACATTATTTTATGTCTTTAAAAAATGTTTAAAATGTCATCTGCAGAACATTACAAATGGTTAAAAACAAAGTAATGTGAAAATACTACAACATAAAAAATTCTTAATGTCACAAATACTTTGTGACTTAATGTCACAAATACTTTACTTTGACAATGACATTTTGATTTAACTTGATTAACTTTTAAATAAAAGGATATTTTATTTATGTTTACATAATATTTGAAGAGCTTGGAAATAAAATTTCTGCTTAATTCATGAAAAAAAGTGGTAAATATTACTTCAATTTGAACCTCAAATTTCTAGGGACAATCTTTATTAAAACAGTATTTTCTCCTGTGCATGTAAGTAGTGGGATTATCCTAGATATTCTGATATCTTGGAATCCAATTTCCAGAACTGAGACCTCATGTCCCAATCTTGTGTGAAATCTGTGGTCCTTGCACTTGAGGTGCAAGAGGGGTGGATGGTAGCAGAGGGAGCACACTGGATCTAACAGAAGAACTTCATCCCTTCCAGGCTTGAGACTCCTGTTCTATGGTGACGGCATTGTCCCGGCTGCCCCACAGAGCCGCAATTCAGGCCCCATGCTTGGCTGTGCCAAGCTCCCGGAGAGATCTGAATCCTCCCAAGTAGTCACTGGCCTCCAGTGCCAGCCGTGTGAAAAGAGGCCACTTTACATTTGATACAAAGCATCAGCTGGTCTCATTCACAGTGCCCGGAACATGCTAAGCTCCGGACGTAAGGCTGGAAAGTGGCACTTCAACACAAACTCCCTTTCCTGCCAACCCCACCCACAGGGATTTCACAGGCTGAGAGGAACACGCAGGGGCTTGTCTTTTCCACCCCTCGTCTCCCCAGATGTCAAGAGACGTTGTTCTGGGGAACAGCCTGAAAAAAGCCTTATTCTCCTCGCTCCTCCTCACCTGCCAAGAAGCCCTGGCCTGCAGGTGCCTCGCCCAACCAAGAAGCTGCCAGAAAGCCTAGGCCATTCACTCTGGTTGAGAAGTGGTCCCGCTCTGTGCCAAGTCCCAACCTTGGCAGCTCTGTCCTCGAGGCTTGGTTCTCATGAGCAGCACCTGTCTGGCTAGGCCTCAAACCCCAGCTCCCACATGCAGCTTCTCACAAATGCAGGTGACCCCGTGACCGGGGCCTCCCTCGGAGCCATGTTTCCTCCTCTGACAAAGCCCTGACTTGTTTGAATCACTGAGCCTCAGGGAGGTCTCGAGTCCTGGAAATAAGAGAAGCCTGGAGACTGATGATAATTGCCCAAAGTGTTCTTTCTACAGATGGAGAAAATCAGGTGGAGGCAGGAGAGGGACCTTGAAGATTACCATCAGGTCTGGGGGTTCTCAGCCCTGGCTGCAGTTAGAATCACCTGGAAGAACTTAAAAAATGAGATCCTAATTTAGATATTCTGGTATAGGGGATGGGGACATGACCCCTCAGTGGAGCCCGTGTTGAGAATCCCTGATCTCGTTCAACCCACTTGTTTTACAGACAAGAAAAACTGAAGTCCTGACAGAAGGGACTTTTGAGATTGTTAATCTTGTCCAACTCACCTGTTTTACAATTGGGGCACTGAAGTGCAAAGAGGTTTAGTAGAATCACCTACAGCTCTATAGCTAGTAAGTGGTATCTTAGTATTTTGGGCAGTTTGATTTTTTTTTAAATAACATTGTTTTAATTGAGTTATAATCATTTTACAATATTGTGTCAAATTCCAGTGTAGAGCACAATCTTTCAGTTATACATGCACATACATACATTCATTGTCACATTTTCTTTCTCTGTGAGCCACCACAAGATCCTGTATATATTTCCCTGTGCTACACAGTACCATCTTGTTTATCTATTCTACACTTTGAAATCCCAGTCTGTCCCTTCCCACCCCCTATCCCCCTGGCAACCACAAGTTTGTATTCTATGTCTATGAGTCTGTTTCTGTTTTGTATTTTTTTTTTTTTTTTTTAGATTCTGCATGAGTGATCTCATATGGTGTTTTTCTTTCTCTTTCTGGCTTACTTCACTTAGAATGACATTCTCCAGGAACATCCATGTTGCTGCAAATAGCGTTATGTTGTCGGTTTTTATGGCTGAATACTATTCCATTGCATAAATATACCACATCTTCTTTATCCAATCATCTGTTGACGGACATTTAGGCTGTTTCCATGTCTTGGCTATTGTAAATAGTGCTGCTATGAACATTGGGGTGCAGGTGTCATTTTGAAGTGGGGTTCCTTCTGGATATATGCCTAGGAGTGGGATTCCTGGGTCATATGGTAAGTCTATTCCTAGACTTTTGAGGAATCTCCATACTGTTTTCCACAATGGCTGCACCAATGGGCAGTTTGACTTTTAATGGTCTCAGATTGGTTCTCCTATCACATCTAGTTTTATTATCATAAAGCTCTGCTTTAAACCCATTATGGTTCCCTACTGCTCAAGAAACAAAGCCGACATCCCATAAAACAGCATCCAAAGCCCCATCACAACCTGGCCCCATCTACTTTTCTACAAGTTCTACCTTCAATCTAACCCAGGCAATTGAGGCCTATCCCCTAGTCCCCTTACTTTAAAGGGCTCCACTCTGGTCTTTTTCTAGCTATGTCACACCTCATGGGACAAAGAGTCCACAGGGTCAAGGAGACACACTCGCTGGGGTACTCTAGCATCTCAGAATACCCCAAGTTCACCTATAGAGCCTGTGCAAGCCTCTTCTTATGTCTTTCTGAAAAAAAAAAAATATATATATATATAGTGCTGCTAGGCCTTAGAGGCAGCCCCACAGCAGCTGTTCAGTGGGAGACAAGAGTACAGTTGGAGCTTGGACATGTTGGAAGTCCTCACACAGGCACTCAGGTCTCCTCCTGGTGCAGGCTGGAGTCCAGAGTGGGAAGAACAGAGAACCTGTCTTCAGGCTGGGAGCTGGCTCCTCTATATTTCAGGGAATCCAAGAATTCTAAATTCAACTGTCATCATCTAGGTTGTCATGAAGGCGTATTTGTCAAGGCAGGAAGCTAGAACAATTTTATCATTTTATTTATAAATTTTAAAGATTTAGACATGGTATGTAGGCCTCCATTTGGACCTATGCTTTGGCTCTGCACGTGCTGGGGAGGTGGACTGACCCCTGAGGTAGTCAGGGAAGGAGGGCTGGTAGTCAGACTTGCTGCTGGAAGGTAAGTGGCCCAGCCCTCCAGTATGTGTGAGATCTGCACTGGAAATTCCTGGAGGGATCACAGGCTGCACTTATGGTAAAAAGAAAGTATATAATGTTGATGTGATATGAAACTAGGATGTGGTGTCCCCCAGGTCCTGGTTGGTGAGTACTTCCTTTCTTTCTTCCTGCAATGTAATTCTTACAAAGTCCTGTTTTTAGATTCCTAGGCTCTGGTCTTTTTCCCACAATAGAATTTCCATGGAACATATTAATACTAGGAATAGGACTACCAGGTTGTAGGATAGATATCACAGATATTTAATTTGCCTAAGTAATTCCAGCTCTGCATAAAGGTTCCATTGCCCTCTTGTCTCTGCTAACACTTGACATTATTCAGCTTTCTAATTGTTAGAAACTGGTAGAAAAGTTATATATCATTATTGCTCTAATTTGAAAAAATTTTAAATTATTGTCTTAGCCCATCTGGGCTGCTATATCAGAATACCATAGGTTGGATGGCTTATAAACAATAGAAATTTCTCACAGTTCTGGAAGCTGGAAGTTTGAGGTCAGGGTGCCAGCATGGTGGGGGACTTCTTCTGTGTTGCAGTTGGCCATTTTCTCATTGTGTCTTCACTTGGCAGAGACAGCAGAAAGCTCTCTGGGGTCCCTTTTATAAGGGCACTAATCCCATTCATGAGGGCCCTATCTTCATGACCTATTTACCTCTCAAAGCTTTCACCTCCTAACATCATTACATTGGAGGCTAAGCTTTCAAAGTGTGAATTTAGGGGGACATGTTCAGTCCATAACAATTACCAGTGATTTTGAGTGACTCAAATCTAATTTTTTCAAAATAAAATAGCTATGATCACTCCAAATTCTCTCAACCAGTGCACCTTTCTCTACAGTTATCTGCAAAAATAGCTTGAGACTGGGAATCAACCTGTTGCTATCTAGATTCACTGTGAAACTTAATAGTGGAGATACCCATGATGCTACATTTGCCATTTCTGTTTATTCTCATCTCTTAGGGATTTCACCTCCTGCCTTCTTGCCCCTCTAGTTCCCTGCTCCTAGCTGCACTGGCCATGAATATGCAAAGCCATCCCCACATCATGGAATTTGGTTCCCACTGTTCCCTCTGCCTGGGCCACTGACATTCTCAGGATGTTCCTTCCCTCCCTTGAGTTTGTGTTCAAATGTCATTTTCTGTGACATCTTCTCTGTCCTTTTTAACTAAGGTAGCTCTTTGACTACTTTTCCCCCTTAAGTGTTCTTCTTAACAGTCCCCACCAACTGACATTCCCACTGCCTGTTATTTACCGGTCTTTTTATTTAATGTCTGTTTCCGAGATGCCACAGTAGCAAAGGCCATAGCACTGCAATATCCCAAGTGCCTGGAAAGGTGCCTAGCATATAGCAGGCCTTCAATAATCATTTATTGAATTGAATAAGTTCTTACTGGTTCCTCCTATCTAGACATACTGACACAGCACTTAATCGCAAACATTTGGACATTTATTAGTTTTCTCAGGATAGTTTTTAGATCATTAAATAAATAGGTTATTGTGGGAAGAGGCATTACAGAATAACAAAACCCACAAACAGGTAAATAAACCATAGATTGGATTTCCTAAGGAGATTCATTTAGCTCCCTCAGGGTCTCTGGTGCCTTCCCCAAACTGACCAAAGCAGTATATTTCCAGGTCTCGCTTTGGAAAAAAAAAGGTAAGTTTCTTCTAAATATAAGATTATTTTCTAGAGTTCATGCAGCACAAATTACTTTGTTGTCTAGTATCAGTAATACAAGTTTAGTTACAAGTGATCAGTTTTTATCTTGAAATTTTAGTGCAACACAATGACAAATAATTAGAAAAGCAGCTTGTCACAGTTGCACAAACTCTTCTAAATAATTTAACTCCACTTGCTTTCTCTGAAACTTGGGGGGAGAAAGTGATTAGGAAACACTGGGGCTAGAATTCAGCCACAGCCATGTATTTCTTTGGAAAAAAAAAAAAAGTCAGTTGGAGTGCCAGCTGTATAGGGCTGTCCATTGTTTAAAAAAAAAAAGTTTTAACCCCAGGGTGGAAAAACTAACATTGTCACTAGGATATGAAGAAACCATGGTGAAGAACTAGCCACAGAGAGGCCCCGCAGAATGGCCAGTGGCATCTGCTCCTAGGGCCTTTATCAGCAGCCTTGTATGTTCTATTCAAGACTCTCAGAATGATTGTTGGCATGATGTAGACAAATTGACGCAAATTAGTTTAGCACGGGCTATGCAAAGTTTAAGCTTGTTGAGCAATACACGTGGACCACATAGCAACAGCTCCCAACACTATGCAAAAGGTGTTGGATGCAAAGTACTAACTACCCAGACCCTCTTCTTCCAGAAGCAAAATTTGCAAATCATTGGTGGAGGCTGGGGAAGGGATTTGTGGGGGTCAGGAAGCTGGCAACAGAGGCTGGAGCCCCCATACTGACCCTGAAGGCCAGCGAGGGCTGTGAAAAATATCTCCTGAAAGGGCTCCTTTCCCTGTCTAAAACCAACTGCCTGTTATTTCATGGCCATAAATCCTCAAAGGATTGGCCCTCAAAGATTAAGGGGATTCCGCCACTTTGCTTTTTACTTTGGTTCAAATATCTCAAGACAATTCCTTCGAAGCTGGTGTCACACAGACCACCTAGAGGGGCCTTGTAATTGTATTTACAGTAATTTAATTACAGCGGGGAGAGCTTCAGAAGGCAGGATTTACCAAGATTGATAGTATAGGTGTTGCTGGCAGAGTTTTAATCTGTTAAATCAACAGAGAAATGGTAAAAATATAGCCACTCCAGAATTTAGAAACCACTTCATGAACTTTTTCTTTTTTTTTTTTTCCAGGGAGACTGGGAGGGTGAAGGAGACGTTTTCCTAGGGTCCACAGCTTTCCCACTTTTGTTCATATTATTTTATACTCCATGCACACATTACATTTGATCTCACACAAACACACGTGAGTCTGGATATTACAAATGCACCACAGCCAAGTGTGTATGCATGTGTGTTTAATTAAATATATCTCTGGATAGTTATTCAAGAACTTGGCAGCAGTGGGGTTTCTGGGGAGAGCAACAGTGAGAATACAAGGTTGGGGTAGGAGGCAGACTTACTTTTAATCTCATTCCTATTCTTTTGTACTGCTGCTATAAAAAAAAAGCTTTTTATAGCAAATATTTGAAATAGTTTTTCAATGAATCCATAAGGAAATTTTTCCTGCAAATATTAAGCCACAATAGCCAGCAATCTGTACACAACTTAGACTGTTTGGCTAACTACCTACCTAGCCTTGGTCAGTGTCTTTCCCAGGGGCTTTGGCTTTCTCACATGTATAATGGTAGGTAATGAACCAGCTACTCCTGAAAGCTCCTCGCTCTGAGATTTATTGATCAGAGTCTAAAGACATCACGTGCTGCTACTGCCATCTAGCAGTCCAACTGGGTCCAGCTTTTCAGGACATTTAAAAAGAAGTCTGGGGGCCATTATTCAACACACAAAGACTTCACTGGCTATGCAGACATCCTGCAGTCCCTAAGTGCTTTCTGGAGCAGCAAAGATTACACATATATAAATAAATCCTTAGATATTTAAAAAATAGTTCTTAAAAACACTGTTAGAACTAACAAATGAATTCGGTAAAACTGCAGGATACAAAATCAATACACAAAAATCAGTTGCATTTCTTTATACTAATAACAAACTATCAGAAAGAGAAATTAAGAAAGAATTCATTTATAGTTTCATCATAAAGAATAAGATACCTAGGAATAAATTTAACTAAGGAAGTGAAAGACCTGTATGTTACTACAAGACATTAATGAAAGAAATTGAGAAGACACAAATAAGTGAAAAGATACTCCATGCTCATGATTGGAATACTTAATGTTGTTAAAATGTTCACACTACCCAAAGCAATATACAGATTCAATGCAATCCCTATCAATTCCAATGGCATTTTTCCAGAAATATTACAAACAATCCTAAAATTTGTAAGGAGCCATGAAAGATCCCAAATAGCCAAAGCAATCTTTAGAAAGAAGAACAAAGCTGGAGGCATAATGCTCCCTGATTTCAAACTATATAATAAAGCTATAGTAATTAAAACAGTATGGTATTGGCATAAAAACAGACACATAGATCAATGGAACAAAACAGAAAGCCCAGATATAAACCCATGCATATACTGTCAATTAATTTATGACAAAGGAGCCAAGAATATACAATGGGGAAAGGACAGTCTCTTCAATAATTGCTGTTGGGAAAGCTGGACAGCCACATGCAAAAGAATGAAACTAGACCATCATACACAAAAATTAACTCAAAATAGATTAAAGACTTGAAAGACCTAAAACCATAAAACATCTAGAAGAAAACACAGGCAATAAACTCCTTGACATAGTCTTGGCAATAATTTTTTGAATCTGACACCAAAAGCAAAAGTAAATAGTGGGACTATATCAAGCTAAAAAAGCTTCTGTACAGCAAAGGAAACCATCAACAAAATGAAAAGGCAGCCTATTGAATGGAAAAAAAATAACTGCAAATCATATATATGATGAGGCTAATATCCAAAATATAAAGAATGCATACAACTCAACAGAAAATAAAACAACCTGATTTTAAAATGGGCAGAAGGTCTGAATAGACATTTTTCCAAAGATAGCATAAGATGGCCAACAGGTACATGGAAAATGCTCAACATTATTAATCATTAGGGAAATGTAAATCAAAACCACAATGAGCTATCACCTCACACCTGTTAGAATGGCTATTATCAAAAAGACAAGAACTAACAAGTGTTGGCAAGGGTGTGGAGAAAAGAGAACCCTTATGCACTGTTGGTGGGAATGTAAATTGGTGCAACTGCCATGGAAAACGGTATGGAAGTTCCTCAAAAAATTAAAAATATAGAACTACCACACAATTCAATTCTGGGTATTTATCTGAAGAAAAAGAAAACACTAATTCAAAAAGATATATGAACTCCCATGTTCAATGAAGCATTATTTACGATAACCAAGACATGGAAACAACCTAAGTGTCCTTTGATGGATGAATCAATGCAGAAATTATGAATATATATATGAATGAAATCTTGCCATCTGTGATAATATGGATGGACCTTGAGGGCATTATGCTAAGTGAAATAAGTCAGACAGAGAAAGACAAATACCATATGATCTCTCTTATGTGTGGAATCTAAAAATAAAAAGCAAACCAAAAAACCAAGCTTATAGATAGAGAGTAAACTGGTACCAGGGATGGCGGCCAGAGGTGAGGGGGGTGGGGGTGGGAGAAATGGGTGAACTATTATTTTTTATTTTAAGTAAGTTGAATAACACATTAAAAAAATAGTACTGAGCCTGTAATATTTGACTAATAGTAAAACCCTCACTGTAATTCCCTGGCTTCAAGGGCCTTTGGGAGTGTACATCTCAATGTAACAGATACTTGCTGGGTATCAACTATATGTTCAGGGCACTGTGCCGATGTGTATGTGTGGCAGAAAAGAGGTAGAAATTTGGTGTCCTGAAGTTCAGACACTGGAGCCCTATAAGGGCAGAGACCAAGACTTTTTGGGGCTGTATTCTTGGTTAGCCCATGCATCTCCAGCAGCTAGCATAGTACTGGCACATACTAGGAATTTAATAAATGCTTGTTTTTGATGAATGAATGGATGATTGCATGCATATCTGCATGAATGAATGAGCTGGATTTGAATACATGTTTCCTGCTTATAAGTGCATTTTCTTCTCTGAGCCTCCATTTCCTAGTCTGTAAAATAGAAATGATAATCCTAAACCCTGATTGTGAAGGTCCAGTGATTAACAAAGGGCATTGCCTCTGTCAACTGGAAAATATTTTAAGAAGGACACGGGGTAGAGGAATCTCCATATTTTGAGGCTCATCAACCATTTATTTGTATGACTAAGAAATATATTCTTTACTCTCCAAATTGATATTTGCATTTGAGAACTAGAAAATGTTTTCTGCCATATATCCTAAATTTATTTGACTAGTTAAAAGGAATATTGTGGAAATAGCCCAAATTCAGTACGAAGTACATACAGAGGTTGTTCTCACCATCTCGTCCCCCAACCTCGCCCTTTTTGGCAAATAAATAGGTTGTGCTTTGTTTTTTACCTCATCTCCAGGTTTCCATATATGTAAATTGAAAGAGTCGAATTAAACTTGACTGTCTCTTCCTTTCACAACAGACTCTAACAAGGAAAGTTGTCCAGCAATGGCACCAGGGCGGGCCCAATGTTTGGAAGAAACCATGATACGCTGCCATCTGTTGGTGATGATTTAAATTATTTTAAATTTTAAACAAGGCTGAAGTTAAGAACTTAACTATTAAGTACAACCTAATGAATTTACACATGTATTTACAGTAAAACTCATTACAGTGCCAAGGTAAAAAGGCCTTTTCCCCTAAAGTAATAATAATAATAGCTGACTCTTCAGAAGCATTTGGTACCAAGTGCTACATGTGTTCTCCAACTTAAACCCTCACACCTACCATAAGCCGAGTTTCTTTGATTATCCCCACTTTACAGATGAGGAAACTAATAGTCATTGAGGTAGTAACCTGCTCCAGGTCACAAAGGTAGTAAGTAGCCGAGGCAGAACTCAAGTCCAGTCCTTTCTGACTCCAGGGCCTTACCATTAACATATACCCTCAGCAGGTGTATTCTTTGCTTAATTTCCTTTCTTCTGATTAGAAAAGTATTCAGAAAAAAAATCTCTGTAGAAATTTTATAAATCACAAAGGAAATAAAAATAACTTGGATCCTACAACTAAAGCAAAATCAGTGTTAACATTTGGTGCATGTCTATCAAGTATTTTTAATGCTTATATTGTGTACATATTTGTACTTTATATATAATTGTTGTCAAAACAAAAGATCTCCTTTTCTTTTTAAATTCATTCATTTATTCAATTAAATTTAGCAAATGCTTACTTGGTGTCGGGTACAGATACAATAGATGAGATTAAAAAACAAAAACAGAAACAAAACGACATGATCCCTTGTGAAACTAACAGTCTAGAAGAAGAAACATACAAATAATCATAAAGAGATAAATACTCCAGAGGAAAATTGTTCCAGAAGAACAGGTGTCAAGGGAAGCTAGTCTACACTGGGGGGAACCACAGAAGGCTTCCTTGAGGAAATGATGCGTAGAAAGGTATGGACAGTTCATGTGTATGTCTTCCCCCTACCCCTACAACCAACTTTCCAAGCAATTTTTGGCTTCATGGAGGGGAAAATCTGCCCTCTCCATTCTCTTCCCACTGCTCGGGTAGGCACAAGGACAGATTGGTAAATTCTTCCCTAAGCACATGAAAGAGTGGGAATAAGATGTCATTCTTTTCTTATTGCAGGCACCCTTACATTTACAAGTGCTTTTGAGACTGCCACTCTTTGGCTGTAGGGAGAGGAAAGCATCTTCCCACAAACACTGCATTTCTACTTCCACCACTTAAGGGATCTAGAGGTCTAGCCCCAATTGTTGGGGCCTCTCTTGAGGGAGAGCTAGAGTCTACAGTTTTCAGCAGAGGTCCTATTGTCAGCTCCTGGGTGACAGAAAAAGGCCTGCTTAACAATTGTACCACTGGTTCTCAATCCTAAAGGTACATTAAAATCATCAGAGCTTTGGTCCTCAGCCTCAGGGATTCTGATTTAAATGGCTTACAGCAGTTCCTGGGTCTCAGGTTTGTTTGTTTGTTTTAAGCTACCTGTGTGCAAAGCAAGCTAACAACAACTGTGTCATTTTTGTTATTTCTGTAGCATTTAAAACTGTTATGTGCTTCCTTCTCCCACACTCTGAAAACTCTTTCTTTCCTTGGTTTCTCATGGTTCATAGCACATTTAATATTTGATAGGAATAGTTTCTTCTCATTGTTTTCTTTTTCAGAGTTTTATTGGCAACTTTTGCTAGCTTTTTTTTTACATTAACTTCAGATTCAACTTACTTAGATTTGAAAAAACTGGTTAATATTTTAATTGGAATCAGGTTAAGTGAATGTATGAACAGTTATAATCTTTCTGATGTTCAAATTGTTCTATCTTTTCCATTGAGAATAACTTTAAATTGCCTTAGAATTATTTCTAAATTTAAAAAAATGGTTGTAAAATATTTCAAACATACAGAAAAGTGGAGAGGACAAACAATACATCCCCTCATGTACACATCATCCAGCTCTAACGATTATCAATTAATGGCCAGTCTCGTATCATCTACACCCTCATCAACTCCCCACCCACAGATTACTTTCAGGTAAATCGCAGACATTAATATATTATTTAATTCATAAAATTACAGTGGGTAATAAGTTATAAGGACTCTTTCTTCCAGCTTTACTGAGATATAATCATCATATAACATTATGCAAGTTTATATGGTGTGACAATTTGATACACCTATGTATTGCGAAATGATTAAGCACTTTTTTAAAATAGCCACAATATCACTATCACAAGTAAAAAATTAATAATTCCTTAACATTATTAAATATCCAGTCAGTATTCAAATTCCCTTTAGTGTCTTATAATTTTTTAAGTGTTTTTTTTAAAATGGGACCCAAACAAGGTCCATAACTTCATTTGGTTAATATGACTCAAGTCTCTTTTAATCATAGGTTTCCCCTCAGTTTCTTTTCTTCCTCGCTATTCCTTATTCCCCATGCAATACATTGACAAAATGGGTCATTTTTCCTGTACAACGTCTCACAGTCTGGAATTGTTGATCTCATCCATGTGTTGCTGTTTAACATATTATTCTGTTCCTGTTTTTGAAAATATCTGGCAAGACCTGGAGGTTTGATCAGATTCAGGCTTGATTATGTGGCAACAATCGTCTTTCACAGGTGGAGGTGTCTACTGCCATCACCAGGCATTTAATTGCTTGCTCATCTTTTTTGATAATGTTAGTGGCCATCAATGATCATCGATGGTAGATCCATTATTTTATTAATGGCTTGCAGAATGGTGATATTCTAATTTTGTCAATGCTTTTTTTATTAGCCAGGATACTTTTATAAAGGGAAGACTTCCTTCATAAACCATTTGTTGTCCTAAGCTACAGTTCATAAAATAAAGGCAAGTCAAATCCTTGATTTTCCCTCCTCGTTAACTAATTTTGCAGAAAGATTAGTTGACTCTCTAGCAACCTCCAAAAACAAATACGAGTTTTTTTGTTTGAGTAATAACATAAATTCATGGATTTAATGATATTTGATGTGTTCAACTCCCCTTTAGTTGTCATTTCATTGATACTCAAATTGCCCCATCTTTGTTCGGTGGAAGCCTCTTCAGTCCGGCTCCTGAGTCCTTTTGACAGGACATTAGCTTTCTTTACTAAACGTTTAATTTTTTTCCTCTCTTAAACAGTCATATATTAAAGGGTACACTTTTCTCTATCTTACTTTTTTCACTTAATGGTATATTCTAGAACTCCCTCCATGGTAGTACACAGAGATCTTCCTCATTCCTTTGCACAGGTGCCTAGGATTGTATTGTGTGGACGTTTCAGATGTACCAAAGTTTGTTCAACTAACCTATTATTGAATATCTGGATTGTTTCCAGTCTTCCTATTACAAATGATGCTGCAATGCACAAACTTTTGTGAACATCTTTTCATATTTTCACCAGTGAATCACTGGGATAAATTCCTAAAAATTGGATTTCTGGGTCAAAGAGCATTTGCACATGTACTTTTTCCAGATATTACTAAATTCCTTTTCATGAAGCTTGTCCATTTTTGCACTCCTATCAACAGTGTATGAAAGTGCCTCTTAAACAGGCTGGTAACAAAGTCTATCATCAAACTCTTGCATCTTTGCCAATCTTATAGGTAGAAAATGAGATTTTATTATGAGCCAGGGTGAGATATTTTCTAATGTCTTTGTATTTCTTTTTCTGTGAACTGTCTACTTAATATTCCTTGTTCATCTTTCTATATGATTCTTGGTCTTTATCTTTTCTATTTCCAAATATTCTCTCTCTATTAAAGGTATTAACCCTTATATCAGTAAGTTGCAAAAAATTGTTCTCAGTTTGCCATTTATATTTTCATTTACAGTGTTTTTTGTCATGCAAGTTTTTGTGGGTTGAAAACTCCCCGCCCCTCATTCCTATATTGAGGTTCTAACCCACATAACCTCAGAATGTGACTGTATTTGGAGATAGGACCTTTAAAGAGGCAATTAAGGTAAAATGAGGCCATATTGGTGGGCCCTAATTCAATATGATTGATTTCCTTATAAGAGGAGATTAGAACACACATACAGGGGGAAGACCATGTAAAGACAAAGAGAAGACAGCCATGTACAAACCAAGGAGAAAGGCCTCAGAAGAAACCAACCTTCTTAACATCTTGATCTCAGACTTACAGCCTGCAGAATTGTGAGACAATAAGTTTCTGTTGTTTAAGCCACCAAGTTTTTGTTGTGGCAGCCCTTGCCAAGTAATACACACAAGGTTTAAAAAATCTTGCCAGATTTACCTTTTCCCTTATTGCTTTAGATTTTGAGGCATAGTTAGGAAACATCGCCTACTCCCAATAAAGAAATTCACTCTTGTTTTATTTCTAGTACTTACATTGTTTCATTCCCCCCGCCTCAATAAATATTTAATTTTAGAATAGTTTTAGATATATAGGACAGCTGCAAAAATAGCAGAGAGCATTCTTGTATCCCCTTACCCTATTTACCCTGTTGTGAACATTTTATATTACTGTAGCACATCTGTCAAAACTAAGGAACTAATGTTGATACAGCGCTATTAACTAAACTCCACACTCTACTTGGATTTCACTAGGTTATTTTCTAACATTCCTTCTGTTCCAGAATCTCATCCAGGATACCAGATTACATTTACTTGTTGTGTCCCCTTAGGTAACGCCCAGGTTGTGACACTTCCTCAGACTTTCCTAGTTTTTGACGACCTTGACATTTTATAGGAGTATTGGTCAGGTATTATGTAGAATATCCCTCCACTGGGGGTTTTCTGGTGTTTTTCTCACGTACAGATTAGAGTTATGGACTACTGGCAGACCACAGAAGTAGCATCCTATTCTCATCCCATCAAATCAAGAGTACACGGTATCAGCATGAATTATTATTGATGATGTTAACCTTGATCATCTGGGTAATGGAGAATTTGCCAGGTTTCTCCACTGTCAAGTTATATTTTTCTTCTCTTTTCATATTTCTTTGGAAGCCCAGGATGCATGCAAGCACAAGAAAGGGGTTAAGCTCTTTCTAGGAAAATGTCTGATGAAAAAATGCTCTATTTGAACATTCCACTGCCCAAGCCTCTACTGTGAGCAATAGAAAACCTGGTCAAGCTCCTCAAGGCTGGTCAGATTCCAAAAATGTAAATGTAAATGTAAATCATTCAAATGTGATATTTGGTTTTCATGCAAACTTAAAGCAATTATTTTAATTAATTATTTGCAGAAGATCATGGGAGAGGGGGGAAAGACTGGTTCAATATGAAATTTTGGTTATATGGTCTTTCCTTGCATGTTTTGTAGTATTGCCACATTGCCTTCTGGTGCTGAATGTTTCTGTGAGAAGTCACTGCATGTTTCTGAGAAGAACCTAAGAAGAAATAGTTTTCTTTCCCTTATAAGTACCTCAATGTTTTTACCTGGCTGCCTAAATCATTTATTTCTCTCTCTGAAATAATTTCCATACCAAAATATTTGCCTTTTAGAAATGTACAATGCAATGATTTTTAGTAAATTTACATAGTTGTGCAATCATTACCACAACCCAGTATTAGAATATTTTCATCACCCCACAAAGATCCTCTGTGCCCATTTGCAATCAATCCTACCCCCAGTTCCAGGCAACCATGGATCTGCTTTCAGTCTCTATAAGATTTTCCTTTTCTTTCATTTAATATAGTACTGGAAGTCCTAGCCAGGGGAATTAGTAAAGAAAAAGAAATAAAAGCCATTCAAATCAGAAAATAAAAAGGAAAACTCTCTATTTTAGATAACATGATATTATATACATAAACCCAAAAGACTCCACCAAAAAGCTGTTAGAACTAATAAATGAATTCAGTAAAGTTTCAGGATTCAAAATCAATACACAAAAATCAGTTGTTCTATACACTAATAATGAATTATCAGAAAGAGAAATTAAGACAACTCAATTTAAAACTGCATCATAAAGAATGAAATACCTAGAAATAAATTTAACCATGGAGGTAAAAGACCTATAAACTGGAAACAAATAAGATATTGATAAAATAAATTGAAAAAGACACAAATAGTTGGAAAGATATTCTGTGCTTATGGATTGGAATAATTAATATTGTTAAAATGTCCACACTGCCCAAAGCAATTTACAGATTCACTGCAATCCCTATCAAAATTCCAGTGGCATTTTCACAGAAATAAAATAATCCTAAAATTTCTATGGAACCACAGAAGACCCTGAATAGTAAAGCAATCTTGAAAAAGAATAACAAAACCAAAGACATCAAATTTTCTGATTTCAAACTATATAACAAAGCTATAGTAATGAAAAAAGTATGGTATTAGCATAAAAACAGGCACATAGATCAAATGGAACAAAATAGAAAGCCCATAAATAAATGCACACACACATGGTAAATTAATTTACAACAAAGAAGCCAAGAATATATAATGGAGAAAGGACAATCTCTTCAATAAACACTGTTGGGAAAACTGGACAACCATAACCAAAAGAATGAAACTGGACCACTATCTTACACCAAACACAAAAATAAACTCAAAATGGATTAAAGACTTAAATATAAGACCTGAAATCATAAAACTCCTAGAAGAAAACAGGCAGTAAACTCCTAGACATTGCTCTTGGCAATGAGTTTTTGGACTTGATACCAAAAGCAAAAACAACAAAAGCAAAAATAAACAAGTAGGACTACATTAAACCAAAAAGCTTCTGCAGAGCAAAAGAAAAGATCAGCAAAATGAAAAGGAAGCCTACTGAATGGGAGAAAATATTTAAAAATCATATATCTAATAAGGGGTTAACATTCAAAATATTTAAAGAACATACACAATTCAATAGAAAAAACAATCAATCCAATTTAAAAAGGGTGAGAGGATCTGAATAGACATTTTTCCAAAGAGGACAAACAAATGGCTAAAAAGTACAAGAAAAGGTGCTCAACATCACTAGTCATCAGGGAAATGCAACTCTAAGCCACAATGAGATATCACTTTACACCTGTTAGAATGGCTATCATCAAAAAGAACACAAATTACAAATACTGATGAGGATGTGGAGAAAAGGGACTGCTGGTGGGAATGTAAATTGGTGCAGCCACTATGGAAAACAATATGGAGATTCCTCAAAAAATCAAAAATTGAACTACCATATGATCCAGCAATTCCACTACAAGTATTTATCCAAAGAAAATGAAATCACTATCTTGAAAAGATCTATACTCTCATATTGTGTGCAGCATTATTTACAATGGCCAAGACATGGAAACAACCTAAGTGTCCATCAACATAGGAAGGATAAAGAAAATGTATACATATACAATGGAATAATATTCAGCCATAAAAAGGAAACCCTGCCATCTGCAACAATATGGATGGAATTTGAGGGCATTATGCTAAGTGAAATAAGCCAGACAGGGAAAGACAAATACTGTATGATCTCATTTATATATGGAATCTCAAAAAGAAAAAACTTAATTCAGATGTTGAGAACAGATTGGTTTTTGCCAAAGGTTGGTAGGGGTAGGGGTAGGGTCAGAAGGTACAAACTTCCACTTATGGGACAAATAAGTCCTGAGGATACAATATACAGTATAGTGACTAAAGTTAACAATACTGTATTTTATATTGGAAAGTTTCTATGAGTAGATCTTAAAAGTTCTCATCACAAGAAAAAATGTAACTGTGTGATGATAAATGTAAACTTACTGTGGTAATCATTTTGCAATACTATTTACAGATATCAAACCATTATGTTGTATGCTAAAACTAATACATTATATGTCAATTATAAATCAACATTAAAATATTTGCCTTTTCTGGAAATTCCATGTAAGTGAAATCATACAGTATGTAGTCTTTCACATCTGGCTTCTTTCACAGGTAGGAAATATTACTGAAGAATGTTGAAGCATATCACTGATCATATGTATTAGATGCAATGACAGAGGGAAACAGAAGGTATTGATAAAGAATTATGAGGAACAAAATGTCAGAGTAAGTCTGACAAATTATGAAAATCAGGATAGCAGAGTAAATCTGATAAACAATTATGAAAAAAAAAACTGTTATCAAAGTAAGCCCAATGTAACTACTAACAGGAATTGGAAAACTGCTTGTTTATTAAAAATTGGGTGATGTATAAAAACTAGCTTTAATTGCAGATTAAGTAATTTCCAGAATTGAAGATCCACTATAGGTTTGTAGCCACTTCTGAGTAACTTGCATACATTCCAGTATTATTTTTTTGCTCAATAATAAAATTATCTAATTCTATTATTTATGAATTGGCATGTTCCTTTGAGTCTTCTCATTTCTCCTACATACACAGCATATTGTTTTTGAGATTCATGTATTCTGTAGCCTGTATCAGCAATTTGTTCCTTTTTACTGCTGCACAGTACTCCATCATACGATATATAATGTATTCTCATTATTACTGATAGTTATGTTTATAAAGTCACTTCAAACACTGAGTTAGTGAATACTGAATTACTGTTCCTAGGGAAAATACAGGAATAAGTTCCTGAAAAATGTCATTTTCATTGTCAACTAACCAATACATAACCTTGTTTTGTGTGTTTCTGTTTGAAAACACCCTATTTTTAATGTATGGTTGGTTCATTAACACTAAACTCATGGCAAACAGCACTATAATTCATGCCTAAATGAAGCTTATCTAAACACATGTGTTTTATCCATAAGGTATATCACAACCTTCTCGTGCTTAGGAACAGTAGATGGCACTTCAGCCTTATGGTTGGATAGAATTTTAAACAAAATCACCAAGAAAGGCACAAAATGTGAATAACATGGCACTAAATGGACTGTAAAAAGACTTGTGTACAGCAAAAATGCTGAAACAAGAAAGCAGAGTGCCACCTTGTTTGACCTCAGCTGGGAACATGTTTGTTGGGTCACTCAAATTTTCTGCTGCTCTGCACATGTGCATGTCCAAGAATGACCAGGAAATCACTGTCTTGATTTGGGGTTATAAATTAAGTTTTAGCAAGCAGGCAAATTTGCAAATGTGAAATCCATGAATAATGAGAATTGACTTTACTATATTTTATCTATCCACCAGTTGATGGACATTGTGATTATTTCTACATTTAGGCTACTGTGAATAATGTTGCTATAAACATTTACATACAATTCTCTGTGCAGATACATGCTCTCATTTCTCTTGGGCAGATACCTAGGAGTAGAATTGCTGGGTCATATGGTAAGTTTGTTTACCTTTTAAGAAACTGTCAAACTGATTTCCAAAGCAGTTATAATATTTTACACTCCCACCAACAATAACTGAGGGTTCGTTTCTCCACATCTTCACCAACACTTTTTACAGCCTATATTTTAATTATAGCCATTTTAGTGGTAGCTTACTGTGGTGACATTTCCCTAATGACTAATGATTTGGGGCAACTTTTCATGTGCTTAATAGTCATTCATATATCTTTTATGGTGAAGTGTTCATGAAAATATTTTGCTCATTTTAAAATTGGGTTGTTTGTCTTCTTATTGAGTTCTTTCTGTATTCTGGATACAAGTCCATTATCAGATATATAATTTGCAAATATTTTCTCTATCTGTCGTTTGTCTTTTCATTTTCTCAATGATATTTAATGAAATGCAAAAGTTTCAAATTTTGATTAAGTATAGTTTACCAATTTTATCTGTTCCGGAATGTGATTTTGGTGTTATAGCTAAGAATACTTTGCCTAATCAAAGATCATGAGAATTTTCTCCTATTTTCTTTTAGAAGTTATATTCTTTATCTTTTAAAGCCCAATTATTTTAGTAGGATATTGTATTTGGCATTGTTGATTTCTCCTAGATTATGATGTACCAGTCAAACTGTAGACTTTTAATTTTTTTCAGAAAAAGTATTTTTCTTAGATTTTGCTTATAAATACTTGTGTGTTTCATTGTTTTGCTTTTCTCCATAGGGGACTTCAATTAAATATTTAAATTTTTTATAATTTCTATTACATATTTTTAAATTTTAATAATATCTATTATCTGTCATTTTCCCTATAATTCTTTTTAGATATATTTTTTTCATTTCTAATCACTCTGCTGCTGCTTTTAGTCATATTTTGTTTTCCTTGTGTTGTTTATAATTTAATCTTTATTTTTTGAAGTGATTTTGTTTTTTCCTTGTTTTCTCTTTGACACCTATCACTTAATGCTTCACCTTCTTCTATCATCTAGCTATCACCTCCTATAACCTGGCCAATTCTTTCCTGAGCTCTTTTAGTTCTGCTGTGTGATTTTCCTTCTTAGTAATCTAAGAACTGAAGTAATCTAAGAATCTAAAAACTGAAGCATTAGGTTTCTGAAAGATCATGTTGAGATGTTGGATAATCATTTTCTTTTTCTTTGGGTCAACAATTTTCTGTTGAGTTTCTCTGTCTTCAGGAACATTTTGTTGCCCCTTTCCACTGCTTTCTTACAGTTTCATTGTAAGGATTTTATTGTATTTTATTTTCTGAAAAAATTTTCTGAAAAAAGCCATAGATTCCTAAGAAGGGTAGAGGAGGGCAACTTTTAGATTCTGCAGTACAGAATAAGTCTGTTGCAAAAGACCTTCCTAATGAAGTGACATTTAAGCAGACCTGAAGGAAGTGAAATGGCAAGCCAGAAATCCCACAGATTCTAGGAGAGGGAATAGCAAGTATGAAGGCCCTGAGGAAGGAGAATACTGGACATGTCTGAAGAATAGCAGGGGCTCAATCTGACTGGAACAGAGTTTGAGGGGAAAAGAATTGAAGATAAAGTCAAGGTGCAGGCAACATTTCTAATCATAGGAAGTGAAAGGATTTTGGCTTTTATTCTGAATAAGATGGGAAACCATTGGAAGATTTTGAGCAGAGGAACTGACATAATCTAAGTTTTATAAGGATCACTCTGACTACTTTGTTGAGAACTGACTATAAAGGTATAAGGATGAGAGTAAGGAGACTTGTTAGGAGGCAACTACAATGATTCAGGTGAGAAATGATGGAGGCCTGGACCACAGTTACAGACAGTGGAAGTGGTAAGAAATGACTGGATTCAGAATATATTTTGAAGGCAGAAGTAACTGGATTCCCCCTAATATTGAACATGGGGTATTACCAAAAGGAGGAGCCCAAGACGACATCAAGTTTTTTGAATTGAGTAATGCAGTTGTCATCAACTAAGCTGAGAAAGACTGCTGGAGGATGAGGTTTGAGGGGCAAGATCAGGAATTAGGTTTTGGACATCAAGTTTGAAATGCCTATTACACATCTTAGTAGAGACATACAGTAGACAACTGATTATACATAGAAGTCTGGAGTTCAAGGGAGAGGTCTGGACTAGAGTTATAAATTCAGAAGTAATCAGCACATTCATAATATTTAAAACCATGATACTAAAACTAGACGCAACTTCAGTTACTCAATCTAGGGAGTCATTTTTTGATTAAGATGTCTGACGCCTGAGTCCTGGGACTCAATGTTTAGTAAGTCAGAATGAGAAGGCACTAAAACATGAGGTTCAGATGGTACCTGAAACACCAGTGAGGATCCAGTGCAGAGCCCAAGAACCTGTTCACAGAGCAGCCTCCTCTTCTACATTGCCATGAAGTCCTGTAAAACAAACAGATAGCCTCTTGAATAGGGTAAAGTTGGGGAAGACCACCCTGGAAGACTAAACACTTATCCCTAAAGAAGCTAAGTTGACTCTAAAAAGACTCTTTATAATGGAAAGAGATTGAGTTACCCTGAAAGACTGGCAAATTTGTGATTTCCCCCCTGCCATCAAAGGGAATGGGAGCATTAAGGCAAGTTATAGAAAATAGAGTGCTATATTTTTTGCATATTTGAGTGTAGTGTACAAAATTTAAATTCTGCTACATTGATTTACAATGTGATCAAAGATATCCATATTCCTCAACCCCTACGAAGCTCTGACGGCCCCAGCAGATCTAATTTACTCACAGGTCTCAAAAGCTTGAAGGGAGATGATGTCGTGCCTTCAATACAAACAGCTACTCTGTGCGTGAGCAGTTTAATACATTATGTTACTTGGTAATCACCACAATTTCAGGAATTGAGGACTATTATTAGTCCATATTTTAGAAATCGGAGAATAGAAGCACAGACAAATAACCTGAGCAAAGTAGCAGAATCATGATTAAAACCCCTGTCTGGTTACAGCACCTGGACTTAATTCACCATATTGTATTGCCTACTCACATCACCTTGAAACTCAGGTTTAAGCTATACGAGGCTCCAGGAATCTTCAGGGAAAGGGGGAGGGGCATAAGGTATCCCTTAATATCCAGGAGAGGTGCTGCATCTCCTGGTTTCTCTGTCTATATAGTACAATGCCAAGAGTTTTCACTTTTGGCAGGTAAATCTGAGCTCCCTGGAGCAAAGAGCGGTCAAGCTCTTCTTGATTTTTCTTTTTTTAATGAAAAGTGTTATTTTCAGGCTACATGAAACAGCTGGATTGTATAAACCAGTATTTCATCCCTTTCTTGATTCTGCGAGAGAGAGGTGTCCTCAGTTTTGTTTATCTTTCTATTTCAAAAAGCAATTCTTTGGGGGTTTTTTGTTTTTAAAGAAAAAGACAAACCCTGTGTTGATCTTGACCAAATGCATTTTGAAAAAAATCAGCACACAGGCAGGGGTGTGGTGAGAGCATCCCCCTCCCACACCTTTTTTAGGAACATAACGCTTTTATTGTCCAGCACCTGTGACAGTTTCATGTCTCTTTAAAGGAGATGAGAAGTTTGGAGCATTATGGGCTCTTTCAATGGAAAAGAGGAGTGGGTAGACACATTGGAGGTAAGTGAATATATTAACATGTGGAACTGTGCTGCTGGAACAACCAAGCCCACACCCGGCATGCTCCTCATCACAGTCTGCTTTATTGTTCCTTTAAAAAAAAATCTGGAACATATGTAGCAGAACAAATAAATTACTCTCCATCTCTCAGAAAGTAAGTTCAAAAGTTGTTGAAGCTGCTTAGGAGGCTTCTGGACAGATGCCTCCAAAGAACTGAGCAAAGGGAGTTGGGGGTCACATCTTTCACAAGCATAAAGGCACCAACAGACACATATTGCTCAAATTCTGCCTCTCCTATAATTGGTCCTCCTAAGAAGCAATGGGCGGTGGGACTAGTGGTCTATTCTGGGACTATTAACTAGCACAGAAGCTCTGAAAAGCTAATTAATCTCTTGGCAAATAAATGATTAGGCCCCATGTAAGAATGTGCCCTCAAATCAAGGAAGGAAAGTAGGTCAGGCAGTCAGTGATGACAAATTTTAGCAGTTTTAGATCTAGGAAGTGATTAATGTTGGCTCCTTTACACTTTGATGAAAGATTTGCGATTATTTCCCTCACATTCAATGTGAGTATAAAGGACTGATTTTAAAAGGTGTCCTAAAACAGGTTTTCCCCTCCAAGAACTCATTTTCCTTTGCATATTGTTTGATATCAGAATTTCACATGAGGAGAAATCCACCTACCCTGGTTACAGAGGACTTGATTTAAGATGCTTGATATCCTCAGGCTTTTTCTTTATTATACAAGAGGGATCATATCCCACAGAATGCACACAGCATTGTTTAAACCATAGGGGGGCAACTGTTCCCAAACACAGGCCAAACTGAGAGGCTCTCCTATGGTAGTTCACACAAATCCCAGACAAACCATACTGTGCTCTGAGGTCCTGTGAAAAAAGTTAACTCAGTACGTCTCCCATCTCATGGTAAAAATACATGTTCTTTAAACCTGACTATTCCAGATGAGATAAGGACTCTATGATTCAACTTTGGGTTCTCCTTTATATATATATTTTAAAGCTCCATCTTGTCTATCTTCACCAATCCCCATTTAACTCTACCATTCGAAAAGGCTTTTGCTGGGTGAGCTATGCTACCATTTAGCCTCCATTAGGCTTTGCCCCAAGGTGAAGTAGTTTAAGTTCTTTATTAGTCCCCTCCATAGGTCTAGTACCTACCCTAGAAGTGGGTGAAAAATAGTAATCATTCTGCTCTGCCTATTTATAAGTATCCAGCCCAAGTCCTTACAAAAGTAGGCACTTACTACTTATTTAAAAGGGGAGGGAATACTTCAAGTGGTAGAGTGCATGCTTAGCATGCATAAGGTCATGGGTTCAACCCCCAGTACATCCTCTAAGAATAAGTAAATACTAAATACACCTAATTACCCCCCCCACCAAAATAAATAAGTTAAATAAACTTAAAAAAAAAAAAGATAACTCCCTCCCATCTCCCTGTCCCAGAAGTTCTCTGCAGCCTATATCCGTATCTATCCTTCCTGCATTCATTCACTCCTCATTTTCTGACCACTCATTTTGGCATTTACTTATTTTATCCTTTAATGATGTATAAGTGCTTAATGTGCTTATGTCTTTCTTGAGTGTAAACTCCTTAAGGATAAGATTCATGTCATCTATCTTCTGGTGTTAGACATATGAATGGTGTATAAGAAATGCCCAGTGTTTTCATTAGACTCTCCTGGCTACAAGAAACAAAGGCTACAATTCCCACAAGTAATGAGGGAGACTACTGAAAGAGAAACCAGACAAAACCAAATAGCCCATAGGAAGAGCAGGACCTGTAGCAGAATCAGGCAATAGGATATCTAGTGTTGTACCACTCTAAGGTACAGCCAGGTAGAACCAAGGTTCAAATTGGTGTACTTACGTTATTTTCCCCAGGCATACAGATTGAGTTCCAATGATTTTAGCAGGAAAGCTGGTTTGAAGCTGATCTGTTAAGTGATATAGAAAGATAATTAAAGTGGGAATGAGAGAACTCTTAAAAGAGAAGACAGGAATAAGAGTGAGAAAAGCAGGGGCAGCTTTCTTGATCACTGAATGCCTACCAGTTCGTTTTAGACTCCCATAAGGTCTGGTTGCACTTAGTGCCCTTGCCTTCAAAGAGATGTCTACACAATCATCCTCCCAATTCCACTTCCTTTTTGACTCTAGTTCATTTTAAAGCAAAATGATCCCTTTCTATAAACCAATTTCTTACTATAAAATGGCTCCTCATTTATACACAATATAGCACCCAAATTATTTCAACCCAATCATGGATTTTATTAAAATCGGTTAATTGTTTGTTTCATAACTGAAGTCCTTCCTTCTGGGAATTATTGGGAAGAAAGAACATCACCTTCAGTGTATACATTGCAGTCTGCACTGTCTCTTCAGACCATGGAGGAGATAGAGGAGGGAATGCAAAAATGAAGACTAAACTGGGCTTGAGAAAATTCTAAGTCATAGGGAGAGATGAGCCAGACAAATTTTTAATGACTGAAATAAGAAAAGGAGACCAAGTTTAGCAACTGAGAGAAAGTATAAGAGACAATCTTTCAACAGTTATAGACTGTTGCAGGTCCAGGTTAGCAGACTTGGAGAGAATTAGAAAGCTGGAAATAGAACTAATGCCAAAGATGAACTTTAACTCAGGGCTGAAAAATGGAGGGTGGTGGGGTAGGGTAAGTCAGATGCAGTTTCTTCTTTACAATTCACTGTGGCTGATCAGGAGGAAGAGACGTTAGGGAAGTCTAGTGATATGGAGTCCCTGACTAGAAATACACAAATTAAAGATGACTGTATAAAAAAGATGATAGTACAAATGAACTTATTTACAAAACAGAAACAGCTCACAGACATGGAAAACAAACTTACAGATAGCAAGGAGGAAGGGATAAATTGGGAGTATGGGATTAACAGATGCACACTACCATATATAAAATAGACAACAAGGATTTAGTGCATAGCACAGCATCTATATTCAGTATCTTGTAATAAACTATAATGGAAAAGAATTTTATATATATATATATATATGTGTGTATATATATATATATATATCTGAATCACTCTGCTGTACACCTGAAACTAACACAATATTGCAAATCAACTATACTGCAACTTTTTTTAAAAAAATAAAAATATGAAAATGCAACAGGTTGACCCCTAAAGCCATCCCAGATATGAAATGCCTGACTCCAAAGTTTTACTCCTTCAGGAAAAAGTTACCTTGGCAGAGTCCTTAAGAAACTTCAGGAAAACAAAGACAATAGTAGCTACTGATGCTGCAAGAGTTGGTAGATAAACCAACGTGGTTCACTGAGACCCTTCAGTCAGAAAGACAGCTTTCCAGCAGTCTGATGAAGTTTTGTATTTACCCAGGGAATTATGAGAGAGACTGAATCCTCTAAGTGAAACTGGAAGATTTCCAGGTACTATGCAGTTTTCTCCAAGGTCCTCTTAGAATGGGTCTGGAACACTTTAACAGAATGAAGACTGGCTACCACTGCCACCTGAGAAACAGGAAATTAGAAAGTCTTTCTAAAACAAGCCTTCTGGGTGAGGCCCAGGATGAACGTTTGTTTCTGCTAGCCAGACAGAACTTTGTCTACTGTGACAGAGATTACTATAGACTTCTAATAGCAGAATTATAGCATGAATTGTGAAGTTAATCTCAAATTAATACTTCTGTATCTCTGCTAGATCTCTAAATCACATGATAGGGGTTTCAAAATATATTTGCACATTTTAAATCATTCTAGTTTATTCCCTCTCATCTTCATTCTCTTTCCCTAGGTATAAAGCAGAGCAGCCATTTAGGCTCCTAAAGGGCAGCACTTCATGGCAATAACCTAAATTTGAAGTTGCTCAATTTGCTCTTATGTTTTTGCCCAATTGCTCACCACAACTGACCACTGTTAGCTACTTTCTGCTCTCAAATACCTTTACCTCTACAAAACAGTATAGAAACCTCATTTGTGCAATAAACAAATTCCTGGAAAACTGTCAAGAGTTTTTGAAATGCAATTATATTTTCCCACAGTTCTGACAGTTTCAGAGGTGCTTTTATCTTCATCTGTGGTTGATCATCAGCTGACAGTGACTTTCAACTTCAGTTTTAACTTATTCCATTATAGTAGTTCCTCATTTGTTAAAAAAAAATCAATGCATTGTGAACTCTGCTACTCTACAAAAAGGAAAGAACAAGATCTTTCATAATGTGGATTACCCACTCATAATTTATTTTCCTTTTTTTTAGATTTAGAATTTAATATCAAGTGGGCTACTATTACTGTCTTCATATTCCTGATACTGGGTGGCCCCGCCTCTTCCCAACATTTTTTCCATTTCAACATCTTTCTAAGTCAGGCTTATTGAGATATCATTCACATAAAATAAAATTGATCTTTTTAGTGTGCAGTTCTATGAGTTTTGAAAGATGCACACATTGTATAACCCACATCACACTCAAGATATTGAACAGTTCCATCATCTCCCAAAATTCCCTTAAGCCCCACTGCAGTCCACCTCTCCCAACTTTCAAACATCGACTGATCTGGTACTTTTTCCCCTATATTTTTGGCTTTTCCAGAATGTCATATAAATGGAAGCTTCAGTATGCAGACTTCTGAGTTTACATCTCTCACTTAAAATAGTACTTCTGAGATTCATTTATGTTGTTGAGTAGATTCCATTGTATATATGTACCCAATTTGCTTATCCATTCACCAATTTAAGGGCACTTAGATTGTTTCCAGTTTGGGCTACTATAAAATGTGTGTCCAGGTTTTTGTGTGAACATGTTTTTATTTTTCTTGGGCAAATATCTAGGAGTGGGATTTCTGGCTCATATGTTAAGTGTATGTTTAATTTTATGAGAAACTGCCAAACCATTTTTCCAAGTGTTTCTATCATTCCACATTCCCACCTGCAATGTCTGAAAGTACTAGTTGCTCCACATCTTTAATAACATTTGGTATTATTTTTATTTTAACCAAGTAATGATACTTCATTGTGCCTCTGATTTGCATTTCCCTAAGGACTAATGATACTAAGCATCATTTCTTGTGCTATCCATGTATCTTCTATGGTGATTGTTCAATTATGCCAATGTTTAAAAAACTGGTTTGTCTTCTCACTGAGTTGTAGTTCTTTATGCAGTCTGGACACATTTAGCAGATAGCTGTTTTCCAAATATTTTCTCCCAGTCTGTTGCTTGTCCTTTCATTTCTTTTTTAAAAAAATTTTTATTGAAAGATTCTTTATCAATTCTATAGTTTTCTAATTTTCAGAAGTTTCACACACATGATTTCATATAATCCATAACTCCTTTTTAATCCCCTCGTCGCTTTTCCTCTTCCCACTGGTAACCACTAATTTGTTCTCTACATCTGAGTTTGCTTCTTTTGTTTAATTCACTAGTTTGCTGTATTTTTTAGATTCCACAAATTAGCAACATCATACAGTATTTATCTTTCTCTGACTTATTTCACTTACCATAATGCCCTCCAAGTCCATCCATGTTGCTGCAAAAGGCAAAATGTTGTTCCTTTTTATGACCAAGTAGTATTCCACTGTGTGTGTATCTATATATGACATCTTCTTTATCCATTCATCTGTTGATGGACACTTAGGTTGCTTCCATATCTTGGCAATTGTAAATAATGCTGCCATTAACATTGGGGAGCTGTCCTTTCATTTTCTTAAGTGTCATCTAAAACAGAAATTTTATAAATTAAAAAAATTTTTTTTCTTTTAGGATTGTACTTTGGGTGTTATATCTAAGAAATTTTTTTTTGTCTAATCAGAGATGACAAAGATTTCTCCTATGTTTTCTCCTCAAAATTTTATAATTTTACACTTAAATTTATGATCTATTTTGAGTTATTCTGCATGTGGTGCAAGGTATGGGTTGACCGGTTGCAGTTATTTTTTCTTGCGAAGTGATGTCCAATTATTCCAGCATCATTTGTTTCTCTTCACTATCTTTTGCTAAGGTTCTGTTTAGCAGAGAATCTCTGCAGAATCTACAAAAAGAAAGGCAACCCCCCCGCTTTGGTGTGATAATCGTATGGCCAGAGATGAGAGCAGTTTCCAATTTATCTGAGTGGCAAGAAATGGCTAAATGGTATGCTTTCCACTCCATAGACATACATAGTATAGGGCAGTCCAGAAAGAACTGTCAATGATTTCTAGCAAAGATAACCTGGAACACACCTGTGGTTGAACAATTTAAGTTTATTACTCATCGCAGCAAGGGAGAACACACATTATGGGGAGCCATGAGGCATCTCAGTAGGACGGTGTTAAAAAGGACTTATATTATAAGATTTGGGTTTGTTGGGTGATCTGGGGGACTTCGCTCTAAATCAAATGCGGTCAGAAAGCAGGGGTAATTCTATAATTGGGTACCTTAATAAATCTTATGCAGAAAGATAGAAGACTAGAATGAGGATCAAGCTGTAATTGGCAAAGAAGTAACAGCCACTCAAATTAGTTTGATATTTTCAGTTTGTGTATTCACTGTTTGCATTTAGTGGCTTAGATAAGGTTCATGCTTTTCCTGGTGTTCAGAGATGATTATGGAGTAGTCTTATTTTTGTCCTGATCCATCATGGTTATGAAACGGCCTTTTCTGATGTTGATGTTCTCTGAAATTGTTTATATTGATCAGAAGACACCAAAGCCTAGCTGTGCCAGGCCAGCTCCTAGCAAAACCAAGACCCACCTGATAGCACTAGACTAGCTACTCAATGCCAGGGACTGTGTTCCTCTTTCTCAGAATTTACTGGTTAAGAACTTAGGCCCTAGAGTCAGAAAAAAAACTGTTTGATTCAAGGGTCTGCTTTTCACTGGTTGTGGGCTCTTGGGTAGACTAACTTCTCTATGCCTCAGTTTCATCATATGACTGTTGGGATAATAACAGTACTTGCCTCGCTGGATTGTTGGAGTACATATCAAAAACTTGTGTCAAATAAACCTTAGTTATCATCATTATATCACAGAAAAGATTAAGGATATTGGGGCAGAGAAAGGAAAACCAAGAATAGTGCAGGTAATTGTGCCAGGAAAGTCAAAGAATAGTAAAAAAAAAAAAAAAAAAAAAAAAAAAGCGAGGATAGACAAGCAAAATATTTTACATCCAGTGGTAATCTAGATAAAGTTATTGTCCAGCTCATTTCAAAATGCCAGGATCATGCACTACTTTCACAAAAACATGGTGAAAAATAGGCAAATTTGTGTACAAATTTGTACACCAAGTGATTTGTCATTTAAATGAGTTCACAAAGAATACACTGAGAAGAGGGGCTGACAACTCAACAATGAAAACTATTATTTTGCATGTGCTAAGAGAGATAGATTAATGTGGATTGGATCCCTTTCAACTTCAATATACTATCAGCCCATACATAATTTATTTCTTGCTTTCATGTTCCAGGTTTTCAGGTTGCTTCTTTCTGGTCCTTTACTTTTTCAACTACCCTGCATTGTTAAGTATGCAACACCACATTTAACTTCTTTAGTTTTTCAATAACGCAAAAGGTTCTGTGTGTGCTATCAACCACAGGAAAATGAAGCCACTGCAGAGATCGGATAATTGATGTAAGCTGTATTAAGAATTTCTTCCATTAAAAGGAAGTTATTGCCTGAAGGCACTAAAGACTCATTATTTTAAGACATTATACAATCTTTCAAAATAACACCCAGAAATAAAAAGTTTCATTTCCATATTCTAAGAATGGGATTTCACAGAATGGGAATCAAGAACTAAGTAGATAAAGCCTATAAAATAAATAGGGCCTGACTTCTTTGAGGCTCCTCCTACACAAAGGTAACCCATATTAAGATAGCATCTTTCTGTAGAAGCCATTCCATCAAGATATTTATTTCCATTTTCGATCTAGGGGTGGGTGAGCACTGAGTCATAGTATTCATTTTTATAGGTAAGAAAACTGAGGTAATAAGAAAAGAAATGACTAGTGTCAGACCTACAACAAATACATGACTACCTATACTTGCAGCTTCATAAGGTTCTGGTGAGCTCATAACTTCCCCAAAGAGCTCCTCTACGTCTTGGTTGGCTTGAGATCATTTCAACCACTGTTGGGAATTATGGCTTTAGTAACAGTAAAAATGCAAAATCTCCCAGGAATGGCTACAGTTTTTATCAGTCATTTATACCTTAAGGATTAAATTCTCTTGTAGAGTCAAAGAAGTGCAAGAGGAAGAAGAATCAGTGTAATCGTGCACTTCATACTCCTGCCTCGCTGTAAAGGTCACATATTAAGTAGATGCTCTGATAACAGGAAAACAGAGTTGGTATCCACCTTTTCACACGCTAGGTAAAACACAACAACCCACAGATCCTGCTAACCATTCAGATCATGTTTTAAAGTGAAAAGATTATTTCTCCTTTAAGTTCTGGAACACTATAATATCTTTATAGTCCCAGAACAATGGTCTAAGTGGATTTGAATCACTGCTCTGATAAACCAATCATTAAGCTGAAACCATAAACCACATTTAGTCCAGTCTATTTAAGATCTGGCTGAAAGTTAGCTTCTGCCACGATGCTTTCCTTGGTTACCACGTCCTTTTCTAAGCGTTGTCAACAGTTATGACTCAGTTGCACCACCCTGATTATTTTGCATTCGAAGAAACATTTATTAAACATACATCAGTGTGTGTATTTTTGTCTTGCTAACCAAATTGTGAAGGAAGATTTCACACTTATACAGGAATTCAGTTTATAAAGCCCTTTCACACCCACCATCTCTTTTGATTCTCTAGGAAAAACCTACCACGGACTTACTTGGTTTTATAGGTGTGGGAAGAGAGGCAAAGAAAAGTTAATTGATACCATTTATCTAGTTTAGTAGCCTTTTCGCAACTTATCCCGTTTAGCCCTGGCAACATCCCCTGAGGCGGATGTCACAACCCTGCCACAACGTCCCTACCCTAAGCTCAGAGTGAGATGCCTCACATCGCACGGGGCTTAGGCCCAGACAATACCCTCTTACCGCTACTCTTTACAACGCCTTCCAGACTGCAAGTAGAGTCATGGCCGAGGCAGGAAGACCTGAGGAGACACCGCGCTCGGCGGGAGGGGGCCAGGGAGGGGCGCGACGTCAGGTTCTCTAATTACCAACTCCTTTTTTCACTACTAAACACCCACTCTCTTCAGCAAGTTTCGAGCACCTGGCGAGCCCTCAGTACTGCGGTAAGCTACGACGAACTAGGGGAGTTCTTACTTTCAAGAAGCTCAATTCTAAGGCAGAAGGGATTAATAATAATAATAATAATAATAATTTAAAAAATGAGCAATGTCTCTCTCGTCACCCCTGTAAAAGCACGTAGAGAGCCCCAGAGTGAAGGGCTGAGAGAAGGCAGCTGGTCACTCCCCTGAGGAGAAGCAAGTAAGGGAATGTCGAGGCCCCGTGCGAAGAGCCGGAGAAACTGGCGACCGTCCCACCTTCCCTAAGGCGAAGGTTCTGAACTTCGAGCGACCGTTACTCGCGGCGAAACGCAGGCTCCGGGAAGCCGCCGGCGTTGATACTCGCGCTGCAGGGCAGCCGCGGATGCGTTCCCCGGTCTCTGAGCCCCTCTCCGGATCTGATTGGACAGCGGAGGAAAGGGGGCGGGAGGCCCCAGGAGAAGGCGCGCACACCGGCCGACCGGGGGTTCTCGCGGTGGCACCCAGTCGGCGAAGGGGCGGGAGCCGGCCTGGGGAGGTGGGGGGCGGGGGCGTCGCGCGTGCGCACGTCGGGAGGCGACAGGCTAGGGGCTGCTGGGAGGGCTGGGCCGTTCAAGAAACCGGTGGGCGTATGACTGGTGGGCGCGGGAGGGGCCCGGGGTGCGCGTGCGCGGCCCGGGGTGCGCGTGCGCGTCGGAGCGCGAGCCGTGGGAGGAGGCGGGAGCTGAGGAGGCGGTGGAGGGGGCGGGTCGCGTCCGGCGCCACGTCCGCAGCCAGAGGCCGCCGTCGCCAACGGAGTCTTCTGGCTGCACAGCTAGAGGAGGCGTCTCCGGAGCCCGCAACTGTCCCGCGGTGTGCCAGCCGCTCAGGCCGTCTCAGCCCTTCTCGGTGCTGCGCGCTCCCTCAGTCCGGCCCCGGTGCCGGCCCCCGACCCCGGCGGTGAGTAAGTCGGGCTGGGAGGGTAGGGGGCGCAGTCCCGGCTTCCTGCCGTCATCTCTGTTCTTTTCCCGTTAGCTGCTCTTCTGCACCTCAGCGCCTCCCTCCTCGGGCCTGGCTGCCCGGAGTCGGGCCTTCTGGGGGACTGAGCGGAAAGGGGGGAGGGACGGGGCGATATTGCGGGCTGGTGGAGGTTCGCTGGTGGGGTTGTCCCCTTTTATGTATCTCTAACTCTCTGGCCATGGTTTGAGATTGGGGACCCTCCTTGGAAGCTTCTGCCTGACTCCTGAGCTCCTGAGGTGTCAGGCTCGGGGACAGAGGGTGGGAGGGCTTCAGCAGCCTGAATGAGAAGGATGCGGCAGAGGGGCTGTGTCAGGGCATCCCCGCCCCACTAACTCCTAACCTGTTGATAAACCACTCTCTTGGTTTCAGGAACACAAGGCTTGGTCCCCAGTGGACATTCCCAGTGCTCTTCCCAGGTAGCTCTACCTCAACGCCTAACCTAAACTTAAAAGTGTAGGAATAGAGAGGGGATGGCGGCTCCAGAGGGTGAGTGGGGGCTGCTAGAGCACCCATCAGTGCCATCACTGCCTTCCGGGTCTAAGTAAAAACCGTGCCTGCTATGTTCACGCAGCCTCAAGACTAGTCCCCAAGCTCCCACTTCCGAGCAGATCTCTTCTTAACAGATTGCCTCTTGTGTGTTGGAAGAGAGGAATTCTGGAACCCTATTCTGGGAGTGGGGGTGTGCTCGGTGTACAACGTGGAGGTTGTACAAGAGGGAGGAGGTGCTGAGCTCAGCCCTAAGCCAGGGCTCCTCCAGGGTCATTTTCTGCCTCTCCTGCCACGTCACTCCCTCTGCTAAAGAAAAAAAAAAAAAAAAGGACTTGCTCGTGCCCAAAGGGATCAGTGGGGGGAGAAACGGCCGCCGGGAAAGGTTTAGAAACACCTAGAGAAAGAGTAGAGGTTTTTTTTTTATTTATTGTGCCCTTGTGAACACTTGTGCTAATTCTAAATGAAAATACTTTATTTACTGTCTCTGATTATTTGCTATATGCTATTGTTTAACCTTTAAAACTTCCAACTGGTGTGGGTGCTCTAAGAAGCTCCCCAGGAATACTGATACCACATCAACAGGTACATATATATGCTTGTATGTGTCCTTGTCTGCTTTTTTAAAGAAAGAGGGTCAGTAAAAAAAGTTATCAAAATTAATTTAAAATGTTATAAAAAAATAAAGAGGGAAGTAACCTTTAATAAACCGATATGCATCCTATTTTGATTTTTACCACTTTCGTTTCTATAGTCTTTGTTATAACAGATGTACTAGAAACCAAGTTAAGTAAAAATATGCCCATATATAGAGAACATCATTAGAAAAGTTTAAGTAGTTCTTGTGTGTGGTTTTTGTTTTTGTAACTCCAGGAAAATCTTTACCTTTCTTTGTTTTAGTCATTGAGTATTTGCTGTTTTGCTACTTACCGAAGGTATCTTACTGGATTGTGTATAAACACTTTCAGAGTAGGGCCTTTAAATCCCTGTTCAGGCTGAAACCTCAGTGCCTAACAGTGTCTGACACATAATAGGGACACAAATATGTGTTGAAATAATGAGGTATAATTTAGTGAAAATGGTGTACTGGTTATCTGGTTTGATAGCTTAATGTAATTCTGCTCAATGTCTCATTTAAAGGCAACACTTAGGAATTGCCATTTTAATACCGTCAGTTGTTACTTGTCACTAGATGGTCATTTTAAAGTTTTACTGGCAGAGTACTTTTTCTTTCCTGCCAGATTCAGTGCATTTCTTCTTGATTTAATGGGCTGGGTCCATTTTTAGAAGCAGGATAGTTGGTAATTAGAGAAGCCTACAAACAATAAGCTAGTGTTTTAATATATACTGTTTGTTGGTGTATGTGGGTTAATGCTCTGTATAAATATATTTTTGAAACTCCTTGTGTTTATTTGGCAAAGGAGCTAAACATGGGAGTTTGTTTATAGAATATATATAGAATATGTAGAAGAATTTAGTTAATTCATTTATAGTCTTTTTCTTATAATGAAATTGGCACTTACTGTTTAATAACAAATTTTTAAAGTGGCTTTGAGGGTAAACTGTTGTGCACTGTATTTTGTAGTTAGGCTTTATGTAAGTGTGTTAGTGCTGTTTAACTTCCTTTGGTACACAGAGGGGTGCTGAGCCATAGGCACATTTGAGTACTGCTTTCAGATTTTTTTTTATTAATGAAAACTTTGTATATAAAATGTTACAGATATCCACAATAACACTGACTCATCTGTTTTCCTTTTTTTTTTTTTTTTAAAAAGGGGAAGGGGTCCATAGAGGCAGTTGTTTACTTATTTCTATTATTGGAAGAAATTACCCTCTAGGGAATAGTGTTATAAATCCAGGCTCAGTATATTTGCCAGCTGCTATATCTATGATACTATTGTACTGGACAACAATTATTTCTCCCTGGCCTAAAATACTTAAAGGAACTGCTGATGAATTGCAGTCTATAGCAAAGAAGTCTTTTACAATTCACAATTTCTTAAAAAAATACTTATGACCAGTTTTAGCTGGTACTGTAATAGTTTGTTCACATCAGGACCAAATGGTAAAACTGATTTATGTCCATAGAATAAGTTAAATTATTTGTCCTGATCTAAAGGCTGTTTTCTGTCTTTACTGCCTTCCTTAAGAAAGTACATTTTTTAATAGAAATTTGTGTGCATTATGAGTTCCCATAGAGCAATTTTTTGGTTTTTGAAAGAAACTAAATTGATAAGTGCTAGAAAAGTATATCCCCACTGGGTTGTAAACTCTGAGTTAGAGTAGTGCTGTGTGTATTTAATCACACTGAAACCTTTAGTGCTTAGCAGGGTGCCTGGCATATAGCAGGGACCCAAATGTATGTTGAACTAATGACTCAGTGAGTTTAGGGCAGATGGTTGCATAGAATTTAATAATATTGTTTAAGGGTAACATTTTTAAATGGTCTTTTTGACAATTTTACTGTCAGTTGTTTGTGTTCACGTGTATACTTAAAAATTTTACTAGTGGATAGTTTACCTCTTCAACTTTTAGGAGTTTAGGGCTGTGTTTGTCTTCACAATTCCCAATTTAAGAGAAAAAAAATGTAGTGATGATAAAGAACAGGATCATAATATAAAAAGTATTTATCCTAATGATAAAGTGATAATATCCATGAAGAGGTAACATCACTAAAAGTTTGGTACATATATGTGTGTAGACATTTATGTGAGTAAAAATTATAGGTTGCATTAGAGATAGTTAAGGATTTTAGCAAAAATACCTTTATAAGGTTACTTGTTGTCTTATCAAATTAGGGATACAGAAAAATATATTCCATATACTTAATAGCTTTTAATACAGCTTTTATTACCCTAGGAGTTCTGTAGGAATTTAAATAATACTTGTTACTAATATGAGTGTTGTACAAGGAAATCAAACATTAAAACATATATATATATATATGTATATATACACACAAAACAAAAATCAATCTCTGTGGCCTCTTAGGGCCTTCTAAGCCAAGTTCATCTGGTCTAGGTAGCCAGGCTTCTAGCATGACTCTGGATTTTCTATTTTGTCTATTGATAATCCTATTTGTAACTTGCTAACACTAGTAAATGTAACTGAATGTTTCTGTATAATAGTATCAAGATTCCTATATTTCAAACTCCTCTACCAAAAATATTCCTAATTTAAGAGCAGTATAAACTCATAAAGGAGGTGGGAGTGCAGTTGAGCTGGAAGGAGAGAGTTGGTAAATCCAAGAATATATCCTAAAGAAGCTCTAGGCAAGAATGAAATTTCTTGAAAGTCTAGTTATCTTAAAAATTCCCAAGCACTTTTCATTTAGCTTTTTAATTAGTGTATGTTTTAAGACAAAGCTGTTTTAAATTATTGTGTAGTAAAATATATCCATCTTGTCTCTCCTATGGTTCTTGAAGCCCCTACCATACCACTGGCTCTTCTTAAAGAAGTTCATTTGAAGAGCACGATTCTAGCTTAAAGTTTTTTTTTAACCAAAAATTTAGACCATATATTGGTATGCATCTTTTCTTGTGATGCTTAAAGTTAATATGGATACAAATGATATTTTTTATCCCATTTCCACAAATACTGGGTGTCAGCTTACAACCAAAACATGTACTAAAAAATGGTAAGAATATAATTACAATTTTTAGATTGCAAACCAGGGAAAATAGCTCTAAGAGTGGAGGTCTTGAGGAGGTGTGTCAGGAATGGAATGGACAGTGAGTGGAGAAACATAACCATGAATTAAAAAACTCAGTGATGTCATTTTCTTCAAGTCAGCATTTTGTGATTTAAGAACATTGTTTTTTAGGTGATCAACTTGATTTGAGGATAAAAACCTACAATAACTAGGTAGATGAACTGCATCATCTTTCAAAATATCCTTTATGCAAAAAGTAGAGTTACCATTTGATCCAGCAATCCGACTCCTGGGCATATATCCAGAGAGAACTCTAATTTGAAAAGATATATACACCCCACTGTTTATAGCAGCACTGTTTACAATAGCCAAGACATGGAAACAATGGAAATGTCCATTGACAGATGACTGGATAAAGAATATGGTATATTTATACAATGGAATACTACACAGTCACAAAAAGAATAAAATAAGGCCATTTGCAGCAACATGGATGGACCTGGAGATCGTCAATTCTAAGTGAAATAAGCCAGAAAGAGAAAGAAGATACCATATGGTATCACTTATATGTAGAATCTAAAAAGAAAGACACAAATGAACTTATTTTATGAAACAGAAATAGACTCACAGACACAGAAAACAAACTTATGGTTACCAGAGGGGAAAGGAGGTGGGAAGGGATAAATTGGGAGTTTGAGATTGCAGATACTAACTACTATATATGAAATGGAAAACCATTCTCAGGACCTCAGCTCAAACTCAGACTTCATGTTGAGTTTTAGGCCCTTTAAATCCAATTGCCTGCTAACACCTACTGTGGATGCCCTGAAGGCATCTCAGATAGCTCTTCAAAAAACAAGTCCTTTCATTGAACCTATAGTCAACAATGATGTGTACACTTATTTGCTAGAGGGGAGATCTTGTGTTAAGTGTTCTTATCACAATAAAATAAGCATTTTTTAAAGTGTTCACCTTCTCTCAGAAGTGGTTTCTTCTCTACTGTCCCCTGTCTTCATCATCATCTCTAAATTTTACATCCTATATTCTCCTTTTATCTCCCATTAATATCCATTCTACTTCATACAAAAAATTCAAGTATTTGAGTGTCCACCATGTACCAGGCATTGATTAAGGCTGTGGGAATGGAGCAGTGAAGAAAATAGAGCAGGAATAGTTGAAAATGATAGGGAGAGGAGTAGGAGAGTGCTAATCTATTTAAAGGTGGTGAGGGAAGACCTCTGATAAGACATTTGCACAAAGACCTGAAGGAAGTAAGAAAGCAAGCCATGTCCATACATTGAGGAAGAGCCTTCAGGAGAGCATGAGCATGGATGTCCATGTTGCCAGGCTGGAATGAGCAAGAGGCAGAATAGTAGGAGGTTATATCAGGGTGTTAGATGTTGGGCATTCATAAGCAAAGGGAAGGACTCTAGATTTTATTCTGAGCAAAACAGGAAGCAGTTGGAGGGTTTTAAGCGGAGTATGATATGGCTAGACTGAAAGAAGAGCAAAGCTTGGCAAAGCTTGGAGGCTCTTGAAATTTTGTCCTAGTCCAGATGAGAGATTATGATGCCTTAGTCAAAAGTGGTAGCAGTAGAGGTGACGAGAAATAGTTGTATTCTGGATTTATTCAAGCGACAGAATTTACCAGTGATTAGATGGTAATGTAAAAAGGAAAACAAGAGTAATTTCTCGGCTTTAGATCTGAACATTTCTTTAGACAGAAAAAAACTGGCAGAGTTCAGACTGTTATTCCATCTCACTGTACTACTAAAGTAGCCACTTACTGTATTTAATCTCTCTGTACTTCCATCTGATCTTGCTTCAGTAAGCCTCTTAAAGTGCAGATCTGACAATGTTACTCGATTGATGGCTCCTTGTTGACTACCTGCAGGAGAATAAAGTCAATTCATACTATTTAGATGAATTTGCATGTCTTTTATGCTATCATAGTATAAAGCAGCTCTAATCTTTTTAAGTGATGGTCTTTTAAGTTGCAAGATAGATGTATGTGGAAAAACTAAGTTTTTTTTTTTAAGGGATTCTGTATTAGGAGGAAAAGGTAAGACTTTTAGTAGGGATTTATGAGATATGTACAGAAGAGCAGTTTTAAAGTGTGCAGTTACTATCATGTCTGTTTTTAAACTCCAGCTAAAATATGTAAGGTGTATGTGTGTATATACAATCTCATATTTCTCTATAGGGTATTATAACATCTGTTGATTAGTTGATCAGCCAGGTGATCTCCTGGTATACACATAATGGGATCACAGTGATGAAAAGCTAGACAAAGTGTCTCTCCTTTTGGAATTAAGAGTCAGTGGGGAAGAAAGTAGCTCCAAAATAGTTACTTCTCAGGAAGGGACACACACACACTCCTGGCCATTCTGCCAGGAGTTTCTGCATGTTTTGTTTTGAATTTTTAAATAGTATTCTCATCTTAGAGTTAGGCTAAAATATTTTTAATTTCTGTTTTATATTTCCTGAACAGCAAGGATCTGATGAAGTTATTTGTCCTCAGCCCTACAGTTTATAGTCAAGTTGGGATTCAAACTGAGGCTCTCTGATCCCAGAACTTTAAACACTGTGTGGTGTAATTTCTCATGATCTTACCATGATGATAAATTAAAGAAATATGTGAATGGAAATAAATTTAACTTTCTCTTTTAAGGAAGTTTTAAAATTAAGGCAAATCAATCAAGAACTCCTCAGTAATGCATCAGCTGATATTCTTTCTGGGTTTTTTTTTGGTCTGTTTTTTGTTTTTGTCAGAGATTACATATCTTCACTGTTACTTCTTAAATCTTAAGTGTGTATGGGATGATATGCTAAATTGACAAATCAGACAAGCATAAGATTAGGTGCTCTTGATAAAGTGGTCTGAGTCAGGGTTTTCACTAAAGCAACTAAAAGATGTTTCAGCACTGGACATGTGCTGCTGGGCACTGTGGATGCAGTGAAGTCCCATCTTACACAGGATTTAGGTTTTAAAGGCATTTCAAGCTGAATTACATCAAGTTAAATTATCTTTATTAGCTACTATATATAAAATAGATAAGCTGCTTCTGTGTAGCACAGGGAACTATATTCAATATCTTGTAATAACCTATAATGAAAAAGAATATGAAAATGAATATATATATATATGTATGACTGAAACATTATGCTATACACCAGAAATTGACAACATTGTAGACTGACTATACTTCAATTGCATAAATAAATAAATAAAATTTTAAAAAATTGCTTTTGAAAAATCCCACTTCTCACAACTACTACCTCTACTACTCTCATTTGCCACCAGTGTTTTTTGCCTGAATTATTGAAAGAAGGAAATATGAATGACTTTTTTCTGCTTTTTAAAAGCAATAGGAACCATAAAGGACCTTCCTTTGACAACTTAAAATTAACCACTTAAAATTTGTTCTGAAACACGTTGTAATAGGTATGAACTTTGAAAACATGTTAAATTTCCTAACAGGTCTTCTCTCTCTCTTCTTGCTCTCCCATTACTTGCTCTCACACAGCCAGAATGACCTTTTAAAAGTGTAAATCAGAACACATCACCCCTCTGGTCAGTGCCTTTCATTGGCTCCCCATCCTCAGAGTTAAAGCTAATTGCCACCCTGGCCTATAAGGGCTTGCGGCATCCAGGCCTCACTCTTTGACCTCCTCTCCTACTACCCTTTGCTGCGGCCCCTGCCACACTTTTCTAGCTATTCTTTCTTACTTAATGGAAAGCTCTTACCTCAGGACATTTGCTCTTACTGTTTTTTCTGCCTTGAGGGCTCTTAACCCAAATATCTTATATCCTTACCTCCTTTGGGATGTCACTACAATGAGGCCTTCACAGACTCTCCTATTTAAAATATCACATCCTCTTCCCCCTCCATCCCTTTTTCTCCATAGCATTTAACACCATCAGACATGCAGTATATTCTTTATATATTTATTTATCTTCCCCAGTAGACAATATGGGATGTTCAGGATGGCAGAGCTTTTTCAGTCTGTATTGATCACAGCTATATCCCATGCACCTAAAATATGACCCATAGTAGGTAGTCAGTTAATAATTTGTTAATTAACCAATGTATTAAAGTACTTTGTTAGTTTTCACAATATCCTTTTTTCCTAGCTTTATTGAGATATGATTGATACATAGCATTGTGTAAGTTAAAGGTGTATAATGTGATGGTTTGATACACATATATATTGCAGAATGTTTACCTGAGTAAAGTTAGTTAACACATCCTTCACTTCGTATAATCCTCTTTGTTGTTGTTGTTGTTATGATGAGAACATTTTAAGATCTACTCTTAGCAACTTTCAAGTATATAATACAGTACTGTAAACTGTAGTCACCATGCTGTACATTGGATCCCCAGAACTTACTCCTCTCATAACTGAAAGTTTGTACCCTTTGACCAACATCTCCACTTCCTCTACCCCACACCCCCCAGCCTCATGTAACCAGCTTTCTATGAGCTTGGCTTTTTAAGATTCCAAGATTCCACTATAAGTGAGATTGTATAGTATTTGCCTTTCTCTGACTTCATTCACTTAGCATAATGTCTTCAAGTTTCATCTGTATTGTTGCAAATGGCAGGATTTAACAATATCCTTTTAAATCTCTATTGTATATGTACAGACACAATAATTTAGAATTCATGGTTTTATAACTTGGAAATACTTAGCTACTGGGTTCACAACCCTAGTTTTCTGGCCAAGCAGGAAAGCTTTTAGACCAATCTTGGCTTGTTTTAATCTTTCTTTAGTCAACTGAATATAAAAGTAAATATTTTAAGAGAGTAAAGGAGATTGGGAAAAGGAAGTTTAGTTATGTTTTCTTCATCCCAACATAGCTTATATTTTATTTCTTAGTTTTCCTTAATGCTTGTACTTAGAAGTAATCATAATGCGTGTGTGTATGTATGTGTATATATATGTATATATATATATTTTCATAGTAGAATTCATTGAATTCTTTTGTACCTCTGTTTATTGTAACTTTAAAAATAATAAAAAGCAATCAGAATCCTTCTGTTACTGGTTCAGATTGGTGCTGTCATCTTTGTAGGAGAAAGATGTCATGTTTTTTAGTAATTTTTCATATAGAACATGTTTAAGTCTTGTGAAATAAATTATAGTTAACTAGTATTTTGTAGGAAGAAGTACTTAAATTTTTGTGTGCTAATCCCCACCTTCTAGCTTTCTTTTCAGTTAATTTTCAATTTAAAGTGAAGCAGCAGTAAAAACATAGGAAAGCATGCACCATGCCTGTCACTTTTTGCTTAGTTTGAGATAAGATTTATATTGTCCACTAGTGTAATTAAAAGTATTTCTTAAACACCACAGAGTAGGGAGACAGACAAGATGAAGTAATCTTGTAACAGGTGTTTTAAAATGTTATCTGAATAAAGTTAATTATGTCTTAATTGAGCATATGATAAGAGGTAGTCTCACATGTTGAAGTTAAAATGAAATGTGTGTGTGTTTTAGGAGATCATGAATCAGGCAGATAAAAATCAACAGGAAATCCCATCGTACCTTAGTGATGAACCACCAGAAGGTAAGTGTGCATTTGTGGCACTAAGAATGGAAAAAATATCCTAGTGAATTAAAGTTCTGATTGTTTTTATTAAATGTAAAGTGACATAACCTGTTTACCTTGTCAGTAAATGTGTTCATAAAATAATTGAAGATAAATATTTTTAGCCTTTAATAAGAAAGCCACAGATATTGGTGATTGGGGATACAATTTAACTGTTTTATTGTATGAGGTCTATTTTTCTGCTATTCTTTTAACACAAAGAATATCCTTTCTTTTGTAAAGAGTCAGGTGGGGTGCAGAGGAAAGATGGATGTGGTTTAGTTTTGATGTCATGCATACAAAAACTCAATTCAGAAGGCACTTGAGATTTGTTGTTTAACTCCCATTTTTAATTACGTTATAATGGGTAGCTCTCCCTTTAACATGTGGTCTGAGGGTCTGCTTAATTTATCTTTTAGTTTGAAACCTATGACATTAGTAGTCATTTTACTCTTACCTTTACTTCAGAAATCCTTGAAAACACTAAATGCACACCTGAATGTCCTAACTATAAACAGAAAATGACTGTAGGCATTTTTTATTTGTGGTTTTGGTTCAGAATATTATTAAACTTAATCCAAATAGTGATCTCCTTAGACAGCTGCATATTTGTACAGAACAGTCATAATAGGTAAGAAAGAGAATCAAAATGGAGAACAAGGAGTGAAGTTGCCCACAGACCAGACCGGAGTAGTTAGACAGACTAAGATGTCTCTGCGAAGGGGCTAGGGCTAGAAGTTGTGACTCTGGGTCTTGTATTTTCTTCCCAGTTCTGTTATTACTCACTGTCCAAATTTTTTCCCTATATTTCTTATGTTGGTAGACAAAAATGAAAGTGCTAGGAAAATAAACACAATGAAAAGTTCATACTTAAGCCTAAATAAGAAGATGCAGGTAACTAGCTGCTTAGTTTTAGTTCAGTTTACTTTGGTTTGGTGGAGAAATAGCCTGGAAAATTATCAGCTCAGCTGTTTGCTTTATTTTTTAAGACTAGAATCCTAGAGTTTTAAAAGAAAAGTTAGGATTCAGTGAGAAAGTTAATAGAGACCTGTGAGAAAGAGGTCAGGAAGAGATGAAGGCTGTCCAGGAGCATGATTGTCAAGGAAGAGAATGAGCCTCAGGAATGTCTTTATATGGCAACCTGCTAAACAAAAGTTGTCTGCAGAGTGGATCATTTATATGTTAATTAAGAGTACACTGTAATTAAAGAGATCAACAGCATTAATATTTACCTGATTTGACTAAGAAAAATTAATTAAATGCATGTAAACCAAATTTAGCATAGCAGGCCAATACTAATGAGGTATTCAGCATGAGGTAGTTATCTGTTTTATCCTCAGATCAGGAATTTCCCCCTTTTTCCTAGTGTTACTAACCATGATTACAAAAGAATTACCACTTGTGTAATCCTTTCCATCATAATTTTATAATTAATATACTCACATGCTTATCTGTCTTAAGTCTTTTATTTCAGCTCTTTTAAAATTTATATTAACTATGCTTATTACTCAAATAGTTTCAGTTAAAAAATTGGTTTTATAAATTTAGCCATTGCTATCTCTTTATCAGTGAGCTATTTTGACTAATAAATGAGATTTTCCTCCTTGTGATAGGATGTAAAATCTACAATGAAAAGAAAATCTAACACAAGGTAAATTTGTGCCTTCTGTATTTAAAAAACATTGATTTTCAGAATGTTTTTCTCTTTCAAACATTGGTTTCTCAGTGTTACCTTCTCTGATAACCACATTATGCTAGGTTTTAGTAGCTTTGGTGGTCTTACTTGGACCTATATACCCAAGAATTTACCCATCTTTGTGTCAAATTGTACCTTTTCAGGGGTTGTAGCCTGAATTGTATGGTTACCAAGTACTTTTCCATGAAGTTTAAAAAAATAAAAACACCATCACTTATGTGTAGTTGCTGTCTACGTCATTAGATTATGAATGAGAAAAGATCTGTGTGTGAGCCTGGCAGAAGAAAATTTTTATGAAATCTTCCTGCTAATCAGTTAATGCCTGAGTTTGGGTTTACATGCCAATTTGAATGGCCCTACTAAAAAACAAACAAACCAAAGAGAACAAACTCATGACAAATAAATCTGAATTTTTCCTATTGATGTTACCTTTCCTGGGAGTATTTGAAGAGTTTTTACAAACTACATGCTTAAATCACATACTGCATAAAAATGACTGAGGCAGTGAAAGTATTAACCATAGCTCTAGTTTCTCAACATTACAAAAAAGATTTTATGTAGATAACATGATTTTAAGTGATATTTTTATATATAGCATTAGCTCTTTGCGTTATTAAGCAGCACATAGAATGAAACTCAAATATATTTAAGTTAGTTCTCAAATTTTTTGGTCTCAGGATGCTTTCTACTTTCAAAAATTGAGGACTCTAGGGAGCTTGTGTCTTTGTTGACATCTGCCATTTTAACAATGAAAACAGAAATTAGGTATTTTATTCATGGAAAGAACTGAGTATGCCTATTACATATTAACATGATTAACATTTTTTTGAAAAACAACTATTTTTCAAAACAAAAAATTGTGAACAGGGTGACTGTTTTAAAATGTTTGCAAATGTTTGCAAATCTCTTTAATGTTTGGTGTAATATAAGATTCTCACTGTTGCTTCTGTGTTTAGTCTGTTGTGTTACTGCACATCATTTAGCTTCTGGAAAATTCTGTTGTAGACTGGTGTCAGAATGAAAGTGAAAAGACAAATGACACGTTGGTGTTATTATGAAATCAGTCCTTACCCTGAAATGGTCTTGGGGATACCTAGGGGTTCCAGACCAGACCTTGAGAACTGCTGCTTTAAATGAGGAAGATTGTTTCAGTAATGACTGATTTACTTCTATCAAGGAAATAAAGGCTAAATATATTAATCTTTTTGTTTTTTCATATACTTTTTAGGATATAAAATAAAGGTTTTTTTAAATAAAGGGTTTTTTTTTATTATTAACAGCAACAAAACTGTAAATCAAGAACACTTAAAATAGGATTCTATTTTATGTAGGTTGTCTAGTCTGTAAAGCATTTATTTTCATAGATACTAAGACTTAGCATCAGACCAGGATATTTTAAAAACGTGTACAACTATACCCTTGAGGGAAGAGTTCTTCATGTCTTGATCAGATTTGTATTTATGGTGTTGACCTTATCAGAACAATCTCCTGATTGTTAGGAAGTCTTAGGTTATTTAATGGTTTGTACTGCTCTTATAAAGACTTTCACTGTCTTATGATATTTTCTCTCATTAGGTTCAATGAAAGATCACCCACAGCAGCAACCAGGCATGCTGTCCCGTGTGACTGGGGGTATCTTCAGTGTTACAAAGGGAGCTGTTGGTGCCACCATTGGTGGTGTGGCTTGGATTGGTGGAAAGAGTCTGGAGGTGACCAAAACAGCTGTTACAACTGTGCCTTCCATGGGAATAGGGCTGGTGAAAGGGGGCGTGTCTGCTGTGGCTGGAGGTGTTACAGCTGTTGGGTCTGCTGTTGTAAACAAAGTGCCCTTAACAGGAAAGAAGAAAGACAAATCTGACTAAAAATACGGAGATACACTTGCTCTCCACAGCATTATGATGCCAGTGGCATTGAATTGCTAAATTATGGACTACAACCAAGTCACCTGTTTTGGACGTTTATCTTCAACTGCTGTGTTGAAAGTATTGATGACTGACTGGTTTTCGTCTAAAAAGAAGAGACCAATACTAGCACAGTGTATGAAGGTTTCTCATACTTAAATTCCAGCTTTTTATCTGGTAAAATGTTACACTTACTCAGTTGTAACTGAAGATACAGTATATTTGAGTATTTACTACATAAGTCTTTCAGTTTAACTAATGTGAAAGTTGAATTTAGTGGATGATCTTTACAGTTCCATATGTATAATGTGCCAGGTAACTCATCTGCCCCTTAAGAAGGGAACCTTGAATTACATAAACTGTACCTTTGATGTGCCTAATAGTTTCAGATGTCTTAGTTTTAATAACCATAGTTGATTAGACCAAGTGGCATTCTTATTTAAGATGGTAAAAGTAGCAGGAAATAGAGAAGTTTAAAAGAAAAGATTCATGGTTTTATGTGTTAACAATCTTTTGTTAGATATGCATTATATTAATTTAATCATTGATGCCTTACAAAAGAAAAGCATCTTTTCTAATACCCTAAATATGTGCAGTTCTTAGTATTATTATACATGGATTCTTTCAAAAGTTGGTTGTGAAATTAGTTTTCCCTCAAGAATCTCAGGAGTAGTGGGGTAAAGGCATTTCTTGCTCTTAGCAGGTTAGATAGTGTTTGTTAACTTTTTGTTAACTGTCAGTAGTTATAACCAAATTGTACGCTTCAACCTGGGTTCATGCTCCATCATTAAGAAACCTCACAGTGCCTAAGTAACATTTCTTTGCTGGTCAGAAGCTGTGTTGGAAGAGTTTCATATTAAGGAGGAACACATAAATAATTTTAAGTTCTTAAGAATTACCTAAAGCATTCAAGATATAAAATGAATTCTTCACACCTGTTTTGTCTCAAGGATAGCTTAAATTATTAGCAGTAATACCCCCTTTAAGAAAACACAGTAAAAGCAACCACAGATATGTGGGGGCTGATTTTTAAATTGAATGGAATGGGCTCCATAGATTAGTTTTGAGTGTAAAATATATATAAGTGCTTTCAGTGGTTGACAGGCTTTTAAAATATGTTATCTTACAGACCTTAAAAAGCAGCTGTAAACTTTGTACTGTTTTCTAAGTCAACTTTAGGCAAGGAATTGAAATTTTTGGTTATGGATGATAAGTGTCGTGTCTTATTTATGTCTCATCATGTCTCATTCATTCTCAAAGAATATGTCTTAGATGGAATTCATCTTTTTGCTTTTTGTTTCATGTTCAGTTTCATAAAAATTTCAAAAGTGGCATATATATCTGGCATTTGTCTTAACTAAGGGTTATAATCCAAGCCTGAAAAATCTTAGTTTTCCTTATACTTAAGTTTGGAAATTTGCCTCCATTCTGAAGACTTTTTTTTTTTTTTTTTTAAATGAGCAAGGGGAAGAAAGGAAGTGATGCTCTGGAGTAAGTCAAAATAGCACTCCTGAGAAAAAAGCAGATCAAGCTTAAATGTTTGTTTGCAAACCACTGAGAGTTTTACATTAATAATGTGGATCAACAAATGGATAAGAACAAAACTTAAAAGCTTTCATAAATACCAGAAAGGATTTTAAGCAAATCCACATAGGTTCTTGAACCTTTGTACCATATACAAAACTGAAAAGTCATCAGGGAGTTAATCAGAAATTAAATGGTCATTTATTTCATCCATTATGATTTAAGTATATTTGTTGGTATATTTAATCAACCTGTCATAGTTAGCGAAGGGGATTTTTAAAAAAAAAAAAAAGCTCTAAAATTAGTGGATGAACACTAAATAATGGTATTTGAGAACTTGTTTCCTGCTATTTGAAAGAAGTTACTGCTTCGTTGCTAGCTTATATTTCTACATTATCTTCTATTGTCATAGGCTCTGCTGTGCTTTGTACCTGAATTTCTAAATATAGACTTTAGTTTACTGTATGCTTGCATATTTATTTTCAACTTTGCTTGTCTTTAAAACTACTTAAGGAAGAATGGTTGTAATTAATTTCTGCTACAGAAAAGCCACCTGGTACATTTTATCTCATCAAGTTTGTTTTAAATTTTAAAGTATAACTTTGTTCAGGAGAGGCTTTTGCAATGCTAGCAGAGAACTTGTACAAATGAATAGTTATAGAGGTTCTTGTTCAAATGAACTTGCCATTTGATATGTACAGCCGTACACTTGAGTCTTTTCCAGTTTATTTTCGTAGACTAGCAATTTGACCTGTTAAACAGTACTAGTTCACTTCAGAAAACTAAGGTTGTTGTACACACCTGGAGGCATCTGTTATTCAGCTTATCTTTTGAGTGGGTATTTGGCACAATAAGGATAAACTTGTGTGACCCACTTGAAAGACTGATCTAATGATGTTGATATTATGAATCCTGTACTTAGTGAGATGTCAGATGAAAATAACTGATGATTGAGTAATTTTTTTTTGTATTAAAAGAATGGGAAAAGAATACACAAACTGTTAATAAAGCACTTTGATCTGCAAAAGATGAGCTGTTTCATGAAGATCTAAGGAAATAAAGGAAATTTTAAAGCAGGGTAGTCTTAAAATTTTAGTTACACAGCAGTTCAGAAAGCACTGTAGCCAGTTTTTGAATTTTTTTGATAGAAATGCACAAACATGACAAAACATCTCCAAATATGAATTGTGATGCCAACACAACAATGAAATACAAATATATTTTAAACAACTCTAATAAAGATTAAAAATGCAGATTTCTAGGTTTGACCCATCTTGCTATATCCCTGCATGGTGGAGCCTAGGATTACAGTTTACCAACCTCTGCAGGTAATTCTTGTGCATGCTAAAATTTGGGAACTGATGGAGGCATCATAAAGTAGAGGGCACACTTTCCTCTGTCCTAAGCAGCTGTGGAACCAGCTAAGACATCTTTTTGGCCAGAAATGACTCAAAGGGATGGGAACCATTTGGAGGAAGGTAGAAAACTGATACTCACTTGGCATTTATTTACTCACCCTGCCAGGCACTGCTCATACTTCTCTAATTTAATTAGTATGAGGACTTTATGAAGAAAGTTATCTTTATTTCCTTTTTACAAATATGGAACAAGCTAACTTTCAAAGTTAGCTGAATTTCCCGTATCACTTTTGAATTAGCGTAAGTCACAACCTCTTCAGCTTATGTCCAGAAACAAAGAGGACTATTCAGTAACTAGTCTTTCATTCTGCTGTTGGCATTAGTTGTGTATATGCTTGACTTACCAGGCTCGCTGGATATCTTCTAGGTGATCATATTTACTTTGGCAGCTAATTACATTTTGCCACAGAAGTGAATTTATACATACAATTTTTTAAAGGAAATAATGTAGTTTTGTTATTAGAGCCTTTTTTCACAGAGGAAGTGAAATTTGACTCTAGTGTTTCATGTACATATATCTCCCCCTGCTGTGCTGTTGATTTTGAATATTTAAAATTTTATTTGTAGGGAAATCTGAGTAAGAATGCAAGGATGGAAAAAGGCAGAGGTTCAAGAGCTAAAAAATGGACTAGGATTTGGTCTAAGGAGAAATAAAGTCACTATACAGCATGTTTGACCACTAATGTGGATTTTTTTGTTTAAGTTTTCCAAGTTAGAGTAAGCTACAAATATATTTCTATAACCATAACTGCCTTTATTCTCTATGCCTGGGCCTGAGCACCTAAATTTTGCTGCTGTACTGATGACGCTTTTTAAATTAATGGCCACATAGCACACGTAGCCACTCAACTCTGCCAAACTTTCTTATATACCTTCGTTTGTTCACTTTCCTGCTCCTCAAAACGACTACTTCATACCTCCTCTTCCCAGCCCTTCTGCCATACTCCCCTTCTCCCATTCTGTATCTTTCCTCCTATGTGAAAAGAGGCAACCAGATAGCAACTCTCCTGCCTCTCAGTGCCCACTCTGTCCACCTGCCTGCATCTGATCCCACACTCTGTGGACCAGGACTACTACCTCTGTTCTTATCCAAAGTCAGCCCACCCTCACTTCCGCAAGGAGATTAATCCTACAGTCTTTCCATCTCTCATCCATCCCTCTCACCTTGGGTCACACCCATCAGCATATAAACATTCTGCAGTATTTGCTTTCTTAAAAGAAAAATTACTGACTCTCACAACCTCCATTTCTCTGCTTCCTTTTGCAACAAAATTTATTTAACAGAACTATAATCCCTGCTTCATTCTTATCTCCTATTCTCTCAACCCACTCCAGCTACCTTCTTACCTTTCTCATTCCACCAGAATCACTCGGGATAGGGCCAACCAGTAAGTTCCTTTTTGCCAAATCCACTGGTCACTTCTCTGTATCTTAGTTGACCTCCCCATGGCATTCAATATTATTGAAATGCCGTCTTTTCTTGGCAGAGTTATTCTGATCCCCAGGCTTGGTCATCCACTACTCCAAATCTGTCTTCTTTCTGGGTAATCTCATTTATAGCCATTACCATAGATATGCAGATAATCCCTGAATATCTATCTCCAGTCCTAATTTCTCACAACTCCAGACTTCACCATCTTCCTGTTTGAAATCTCTGCTCAGGTACTAGTAGGCATCTCAAAATTGATATCTAAAATAGAACTACCAAGGTGACCATATAATGTATAATGTATTCCAAATGGAGACACTTGAGAGTGAAAGACAGTACTGATAATTATGTCAGGACAACAAGCATAAACTAAAACCTGCCCAAGGGTTTCCCATCACACGTAGAATGAGGTCTCTTAGATGGACCTGTGATGCTCACCTTGTGCCACTCTTCCCATCACTTAACTCTGCTCCAACCATACTGGCTGTCATGCTTTCTCTTGGACAGACATTTCTGTGTGACTTTGAGTAAGTGACTTATCCTCTCTGTGCCTGAGTGTCCTCATCTGTTAAAACACTAAACAATGGTACTCAGCTCTTAGGGTTGTATAGCACAGCGTGCCTGGCACTTAGTAGGTGCTGCATAGAGTAGTCTTTCACCTTCCTAACTAAGGAACTGAATCGATTTGGATAGTGAGTGTTACTTACATTTGCTGATTGAATGGATAGAGTGAAGACATGGCCTGTTTTTCATCACTTAAGGCCATGCACAGCGCACAGATGTTTGAGCACCAGAGTCAATTGTTTAGTTATGTATTTGTTACAGTTCAAACTCCACATCTGAAAGTAAGCCACTCTTATCTGGGTAATGTTTATCTTGGAACAAAATTTAGGAATAGAAACTTGAAACCTACTAAAATCATTATCAACTGTCATACACTTTACGTTTTTATATTTTATAGTCAGGTTTGGATTTTCAGAAAGTTTTCTTAAAAGCTGCATTTACTTTGTATAAATTAGATCATTTCCAATATAAGGAATTTTATGGAGTTTTCATAAAAATCCCTACATTTGTAGTTGATACTCACTCTTCTAGCATGTCAGGTAAGAGGTGACTTTTCATGACAATTCATAAGCAGTCCTTTTTTCTGTTCACAAGGTTTGAACAAAAGAGAGATCTTAGTAAATCTGGGCTCTGGCACTTGGCAGCTGAGTGGCCTCTCTAAACTTCTGTTTCCTCATCTGTAAAAAGGGATAGCAATGAATGCATGTAAATGTTTCATGAGAGATAAAATAGCTAATTTGAAACAAACGGACCACACAAATAAGCTCTAATTATTCCCTTTGATGGACAATACTTGGTTCTCAAAGATACTCATTTATTCCAACCAGGAGATAAAATCAGCTTTCTCTATAAAAATGTATTAGAAGTTTGGTAATGTTTCACTAAACACTAAGCTGTAGAATTCAGACAGCAGTAGAATGATGTTTTAGAGCTAGTGGTGAGAAAGAAGGCTGGGTCTGCATCCTGGATGAAATGTGCTATATGGATAAAAATGTATCCATACTTTGAATTAAGGGAGTGTACTTGACTGTTTCTTAGAAATTATTCACTTATAAAATATCACATTAGTGTGCCATTTAATAGTAGTTTTTTTTGAAATAGTTCAAGGTCAAAATTACAAAATTTAAAATAAGTGCAATTTATATTTTTAAATACAGCAATTGAGTCAGAGACTATGTACTTAGAGGTAATTTAAACACAATCCTGAAGCTAAGTAGATTCTTAAAATTACTGGTGCCCATAAACTGCCTGAATCACTTAAGTTTTTGCTACTCAGTTTCACTCTGCACTGTTAGAAAAAAGCAACATCAGTGAGCAAGTTATTCTTCAATATTTAATGGTGCCACAGGGTTAAATAATGGCCTTCCTTTTTTGGCCTGAATTTTACCAAAGTTGGCCTCAAACTCTTTTTTTGTTCCATTTAGGTTTGCTAAATGTCCATCCCTTATTCTATAGCCTAAGGAATTCAGTTTCCTTATCCTGTACTGTACTATATGTGGCATTAATTCAAGAACCATTGGTGTCTCTCTTATCTGAGCTATGGAAATTCCTTCTTTTAATAATCCCTGAATTCTCTCTTCCAAAACTGGAACAGAATAATATAAGAGGGCAGGACATTTCAAAATTAACTGCTTCAGGTCATGATCAGTACATTTAAAAGCATTTTTAGAGAAGGAAATACTCTTCTGTATACTTCTTGGGCAAAGCTGAAAAAGAAATCCTTTGAGTTTGGACAGAAGTTGAAGAATTTCAAAGTTTGTAAAACTTTGTTCCTGGAGAAATTCTAGTGTTTCCTTTATAGCTGCAGAAGAATTTAACAAAATAAATGGGTTTTGGCTTAACAATTTCAGTAGCCAAACTTTCATGTTGGCCTCAGAGCCACCTAAATTTAGATAACTCTCTTGAAGAATTTTTATCATTTGCTTATTCTTCTCAATAGGATTATGAAAAATATTAGATGCAGTTGTCAAAAATCTGCTAATGACCACATTTTTGAGCCCCAACTCTTTAAAGAACTGAACATTCAGCCTCTGATTTTCCTGGTCTTTAATAGTAAAGAAAGATTCTGGAAATTGTTCTATTAACCTAACTAACTCTTCCTCGTTTTTGCAAACCAACTGCCAGAGTTCTCTTTGGATGTTAATAGCAGTTGGACTGCAAATAATTGCCTCTGGGCAGCGTTCCAAGATACTGGCTATGGCAGTCTCTTCAGCACCCAGTTGTTGTAAAATATTTGCAATTTCTTCAACATAGGTTTCATCCTCCAGAAGTACCCATCCTTTTAATCTTCGAATTTTCCTGATGTCAACTGACAGTTTATAGAGCTTTTCCACTGTCCTTTCATTTTCCTTGTTTGATTGATTATCAGTTGTATAGGTGAAGGATACTAGAAAAGGTCTGTATTGTGGAGCTGACAGCATCTTTCTGAAAGAACACAGCCTGCAGGGCTGGGATCTCATCAGCAACTTCCACAACATGCCTGCAATCCACTGGCTAATTCCCACCGTCCTGGGATTCAGAATGTACTCATATCTGTAAGAAAGAAAATACAGGTTTTAACATAAAGGGTGTTGACTTTTAGAACACAAACACAAATTTGAGCTATAAGTAGCAAGCATGGAAATAAAACGAATTTAAATTAGACAAGTAAACTACTCATGTGGAGCTGACAGAATAAATAACTGACAAAGTAATGGTAATACGCTGTTTCACATCTTACACTTTATACATTGTCTACTTGAGCTTTGCAACAATCTTGTGAAGTAGTTATTTCCATTTTACAGATAAGTCGCAAGACCACAAAGAGTTCAGACTGACAAACCTTAAATGTTATTATGACACAAATTCCCTTTCTTACAACTCTGATATGTTTCTGTTTAGGAGGCATATATTATTTACACACACAGCTTTTTTTTTTATGTTTTACATTTTCAAGTTGATGTTTAGTGGAAGCAAATGCTTTTTAAGGGAGGAATCAAAATCTAATTTCATATTTTAGAGTAAGTATTTTTTGTTTAATAACTATTATCCAAAGTAAAGTCAGTGAATTTATTTCAAATGTGTTAATAAATGTATGCTTGTTTTATGAGAATTATGTGAAAATCCTTTTTATAAATCCAGAATTAAAATAAGTCTTAGCCAGGTAGAATGAGGAATGCCATGTGACTGCCCCAGTGGAGCCATGGGGAATCATGTTAGCTGTGGAATGGTGATCATACTTGTAGTACAGTCTAACCTGGCTGTCCCCACTTGACATCCTTAGGCTATCCTGTGCCTGATGCATTGCAGCCTTTGGCACTATTTTCTTGTATCTCTAATAATGAAAACATGCCTAGTTTGTTGTCTTAACTTTTAGTACCTGTGAGTGTTAGGTGTCTCAGTCTGTCACAAAAATGTGTACTAAGCTACAGAAGCATTTCCTTATTATTTTAGGTTTGAAGGAAAGTTAAAAAAAAAAAAGCCATTTCCAATCACTGACCCCAATAATGCCCTTGCAATATATATGCCATCTTCAAGCCTGTCCTAATTAATCCAAATAAATGATTACTTTTTCAGGAAAAATAACAAGTAACAATGCTCTCATTTTGGTTTACCATTTCTAATAATAGCTCATTGTTAGTGCCTATGGTATCAAAATACTTGTAGGCATAGCTTCTGTTTTTCTTCCAGTGGTTCAACCAGAAATTTCCTCAGATAATTCCTAACAGGTAAGATGTAATTATTGAAGTTTTTTTTTTTTTAATTTCTAAGAAGGAGGAAGTAGAGTATAATGAAAGGCACAGACAGATAGATCTAGGCAGGAGGCCCATACCCCACTGTTCCTGGGACTCCATAAGCTTGGGCTTCACATCTGTATCAGCTGCTGGAAGGAGTGTGGGCTCTGCAGTCAAACTGCCCATGCCCAGCCCTGGCTCTAACATATGGGGTCACCTTGGAAAAGTTACTTAGCCTCAAATTAAATAAACAAGTAAGGATTAGAATAGTGCCTCACAGTAAATGTTCAATAAATATTAATGATAACACCATCTATAAAATGGAGAATAGCAGATAAATCTTACAAGGATACTACGAAGGTTAAAATGCATGTCAAGTACTTTGCAGAGCCTGGTACTTAAAAAGTACTCAGTAAATGGTAGACATTACTCAGAAATATGTGGAGCTAAAAGTCTTGCAGAGATGTGACATTAAACTGTATTTTAGACCGAAGTACGTTATTTACAAAGAGTAACTGAAAACTGTAAAAACTATTTTAAATGCTTTGGTTGTTCAAAATGATAACTGCTTATAAAAGCAATACATGCTCACTACAGAGAATCTGCCAAATTCTGAAAAGTATGAGTAGAAAAAGTCTTTCACAATCCCACCATCTATAGACAACTTCATATTTTGACATATATGTCTAATTTTTTCTATGTTGCTCACTTCACTATAATTTTTTTAGGTACATAAAAGCAAGGCTGCCCTGTACATGAGAGTTTGGTTCTAAACTTAGCCTATAAAGTGAAAATTGCAAAGACTCAGAATTTTCCTTGAAAATCTCTTGAGCAGGCACCATGCTGGATACCAACATACTGTCCTCCCAGTAAGTCCAGTGCAGCCAGGGGTTCCTCCAGGGTAGTAACAGATTCCAGCATTTGGCTAAGCAAATAATAAAGGGTGTTGACTTTTAGAACACAAACACGAATTTGAGCTGTAAGTAGTAAGCATGGAAATAAAAATAGATTTAAAGTAGACAGAAAACTGTCTAAGCACTATACGAAGTAGTTCGCTTACTGCAGGGGTTACTATACAAAATGACAGATCATTAGGCATTAGAACTACATAGACCATGGCAAGAAGTTCCTGCCCAGTGTGGCTAACGGAAAGGCAGCCTGTCTCCCATTTCCTACTTACTCCAGAGTGAATGATCATGTGCTCAGATGAGTTGTTTGAACAATTAAAGCTGTCTGTCTTGCTCTATCTCACTCTCTGATGAGCAAACACAGTTGATGGCCAGAGTGAAAATCACAAACGTTGTGACGCCTCTGTAATCAATGCACATGATATATACAACACATTTTCTTCTTTTATTATATGCACTGTAAGTATCCAACCTTGGCATCAAAAATTCTCTGAACATTTAAAATGAGTGATACATAGAATGAAAACACTATAATTTTGTAATTCATTCCCTAATACCAAGCATTTGGGTTATTGTAATTTTGGCGATATGCTGAATTACCTATCTACATTTCTTTTTTTCCCTTTAGAATGAATTCCTAGGAGTAGAATTACTGAAAAGGAGATGTGTGAACATTTAAAAAGCTAAGTTGTTAATGTACTATCCAGAAAAACTATTTAGTTGACATTCTCACAGGCAGTATGAGTGATTTTCTCATCAGTTTCAACTTTGATATGTGAAAAATGAATAAACACTAATTTAACTTCATTTTCTTTTATTACCAGTGAGGCTGAACTTTTCTTAGTTATTTTGACAATCTTTATTTCCTTTTGTGAATTAACTATTCCTGCCTCTGCCTTTTTAAACAGCAATCTTTTTTTTTTAAAACTGACTTGTACAAAGTCTTTATACATTAAGAAAAGCAATCTTCTCACTTTTGAAAGTATTTTCTCCAGTTCATTTGCACTTGTTAATGGTATATTAGCATACCAAAACGACCACTTTTTTTCTTTCTGTGGTAAGATATACATAACATAAAGTTTACATTTTAATCACTTTTAAATATAAGACAGCAGCATTAAGTAAATTCACAAAGTTGTACTATAAGCACTACCACTGTCTCCAGAACTTTTTCACCATCCCAAACTTTGTACCCATTAAATGGTAACTCCCCACTCCCTCCTCTCAGCCCCTGGGAACTTCTAATTTCTGTCTCTGTGAATTTGCCTATTCTTGGTACTTCATATAAGTGCAATCATGCAATATTTGTCCTGTTGTATCTGGCTTATTTCACTTAGCATCATGTCTTCAAGGTTCATACATAAGGTAGCATGTGTCAGAACAAACGGTTAATTTTAAGTTGTTAAAGGGTCAGGGAAGTGTCCCTTTATGATTCTTACTGCTTTTATGCATCAGATGATCAGGAAAAAAAATCCATCCATATTTCCTTCTATATTTTTGTTTGAATTTTAAAATTCATTCAAAATTTCTGGCTGTGAGCTGAGAATCTAAACAGATTTTATCAATAGTTCAGCTATCCCCTAAGCACCATTTTTGAACAATCCATTCCTTCCCCATGATTTGTGACACCCCCTTTGTTATATAGTATTAAATGTAGTTTCTATTTCTAGTTAGCCTCCATCCTCACTCCTCTACTATGTCTACAATTCTCTGCATGAGCCAGGAGGCTAACTTCTTTGCTGCATACTTGGCTCCCTCTGCCAGACCATCCTAGGACAGTCTCTGGTCAACTCACTCTTTCACAACCCCCAACAACTATGTCAAATATTCTCAACTCAGACCTCCAGCCTCCCACTCCTATTCTCTCCTTCACTCTCAACCAATACCCTTGCCTTTAACCTGTACAAAGAAAGGAGTGCAACTCCTCACACTAAACGTAAACCTTCTGCTATCTCCCCTTCCCCACAGTTACACTTTCATTATCCAGGAAAACCCCTGCTCCTGTGCTGATCCAGCCTCTCTGGCCTGAGATCTCTGGAGCCCTGCTTGCTCATGTATTCACTCCTTCAGCTGTGTCCTCCTCTCTGAGGTTCCCACCCTTCACCCTTCACTGCCCCTCCGCTATAATCCCATTTTCCTCTTCCTCTCAGTTATTTCTTGCAGCTCCTTCTTTCTCTCCATTTCTTCTCCTCCTATTCATATCACTCTCAAGACAATTTCCATGTGATTAAAACCAGTAGTTTTAGTTCCTATCTCTTAACATCTGCAGCTTTCAGCAGAGTTGACCGCTTTCTCTCTGAAATCCTCTCATGTGACTTCCAAGACTTCACAATCTCCTACTTCCTACCTGCACTCCTGACCTCCCTCTATCTGTCTCCTCTGCAGGCTCATCTCCAAGGCCTGGTTTTAGACCCGCTCCTCTTCTTACCTTAGAGCGTCTCCCCAGAGGTCCTGTTCTCATCCAGAGCTTCAGTGAATCCACCTGGGCTTCTTTCCAGCTTCTTCTCAAAATGTGACCTTGTCACCTCCCTGAAATAAACCTTTCAGTGGCACTTTAGGCTAAAGACATAGAATTAAAATGCCTTACTGGGGCCTTTAGGCTCTTGCCCCACCCAAATCTCCCGTCCCCATCTGCCTATACAAGCCGCATCTACTTCCTTTCAGCCCCTGGTGCTCCACCTGTTCCCATTACACAGGTCTCTGAAGCCTGAGGGCAGTTCCCCATGCCCACAATGCTCCTAACTTCTAGGTCCAAGTGTCACTTTCTCAGGAAAACTTTCCTGCCCTTCACAAATAGATGAGATCTCCTGCCCTACTGTATGCTCTCTTGACACCATGGACTGTTCCTCTGTGCCACTTGTCATAGTTGCAGCTGTTCATGTGTGGTTTCTGTCTCACTGTCCACAAAGGCAGAGACTGTTCACCACCATGTTCCAATGAATTGCTTCCCTACCTTTCACTTGGCTGGCACTGCTGACTCTAAAAGACATTCCTGGGCAGGAGACCTTAATGTGTGCTCTTCCACAGCACTCTGCTCTTTTTTATTTTCCTTTAAAAAATATTTTTAATATTTATTTATTTTATTGAAGTATAGTTTACAATATTGTGTTAGTTTCAGGTGTACAGCAAAGTGATTCAGGTTTTTTTTTTTATTGTAGTAGTCAGTTTACAATGTTGTGTCAATTTCTGATGTACAGCATGTTTCAGTCATACTTATACATACATATATTCGTTTTCATATTCTTTTTCATTATAGGTTACTACAAGATATTGAATATAGTTCCCTGTGCTATACAGTATAGACTTTCTGCTTATCTATTTTATATATAGTAGTATTTGCAAATCTCAAACTCCCACACCTTTTCCCGCCAGTAACCATAAGTTTGTTTTCTATGTCTGTGAGTCTATTTCTGTTTTGTAAATAAGTTCATTTGTGTCTTTTAAAAAAAAGGCCACATATGAGTGATATCATATGGTATTTATATACATATTATATAATTTTTTTCCATATTATTCTCCATTATAGATTATTACAAGATACTTAATATTGTTCTGTGTCATACAGTACATCCTTATTGCTCTCTTGACCCTACTGTAGCACTTATACTCCTGTAGGTTCTTCATTCAACCAGTTTTTTGGTTTTGTTTGTTTAGCTCATGCTGTGTGTCTCGCATTATAATAGACAATAGCTCTTCTGCTAAAACCTTTCTTCATACCTTTGGATCAGACTCATCAGAGAATCTGAGGAGAGCCACAGACTCCCTTTCCAAAAAAAGGACCCATACTCACAACATTTTGCAAGACTTTCACAGTTTTTGTGGGCACCTTCTAGTTTAACTATGAACAACCTGCACTAGATTAAAGCATGTGGAAGGCAGGGTCTGCATACTGTTCTACTTTATCCCCTGTACCAGCAAAGAACTTGGCCCACTGAGGAACAAAGTCAGTATCTGTAAACTGAAACTAAACGAACACCCCAAGTTCACTACAAACTAATGTATGGGTAAAGCTGTGGGCTGCCTGGGCTTAATTCCTGCTCACTAGTTGTGCTATGACTTGAGGTAGTCACTTCACCTCTCTGCCTCAGTTTGAGCACCAGGAAAATGGGTACATTATATCCTGTGTGATTGTGAAGATTACATGATTAAAACCATAAATCACAGACTATTCAGAAACTCATTTAGTCAACAAAACAATCCATTTTAAAGATGGGGAAACATATGAAGGTAAAGTAACCTTCCCAAGGTTGATTAGCTAATAAAGGGCAGACCTTGGATTCAAACTCAATAGCTTGGCTCAAGTCCTGCTCTTAGCCCTCTGCTCTACACATACTAATACTCCAGGTAAATGTCTGTTAAATCACAATATGGGCTATTTTCTGATGCTTCATGTTTCTCACATTTTGGGGGCATTAAATCCACTTCTGTAATACGCACAATTTTCATAATACAGTCCTCTCCACAAACACCAGTAGCTCAATTAAGTTCTACTTTTATAACATGTACGATCTGATGACAGTTTCAAATTAACCACAACGTTTGTAAGAAAGGAAAAACGAGGGCCCTAGGGAGAGACTCTTGAGGGGCGACCAAAAGCTGCGCATCCATCATGGCAGGGCCTGCCCTTTCCCAGAGGAACTTCCGACCTGAGGCGCCCTGGCGTCCAGCCAGGCCAGCCAGGCGGGGCCAAGCAGTTGGCCGGGAGTCTGACTTCGCATTGGTCGGTCTCTGGCCCCAGCCTCTTGGCCGCGGCCCGGCCGGTGACGATCACCCCCAGGGCCGCAGATACGGCGCAACTCACCTGTTAGCACCTGCTTTGTACAAGGTGCAGCGAGTCCCGGGTGCCTGGCTCCGTCCTTCCTCCCTCCCGCGGCCGAGGCTCCCCGAAGCCTGCAGTCCTCCCGAGGCCTGGGGAAAGGGGCTAGAGTCCCAAGTCACTGGTGAATTTCCCTCAGCTGCGCCGGTGAGCCCGCAGACACGCAGCCAATCAGGGCGAGGGATACAGGCTACGTGGCCCTCCCGACGCAGCACGGCGGGACGGGGCGGGGCGGAGCAGAGAGGCGGAGTTGGGCCTGCGTGGGAAACAGCTTTCCTGGGAACACTGTCTAGCCAGCAGTTATTGCTTCTGGCATTTTCACACCCTTTTCCTCTCAGTATTTTAGAGAACCTGGAGTTTCAGTCGTTTTGTCCTTTGGGAAAAGATACTAGCCCGTGAGAAAAAAAGGGTGGAAATAACTCAGAAACCGCTATATTTTTAAGCTGTAGTCATTCAGAATTCCCCAAATAATTCGATAGGTAAATAACTAGTGTACAAAAGAAGCGTAGTTTGAAAAATCCCAAAACTTCTTTGGAACAAATGTAGCCTTCCTGCCTCCCTCCTCCCATCCAACAGTCAGCTAGTGTCTGATTCGTCTCCATCCTGCCACCTTCACCTAAATACTCATCTTTTCTGATAAACTGCTAAATGGTTTACATTCTAATTATTACTTGTGATGCCAACCTCATAAACTAATTTCTGCTTAAAGTCAGGCCAATGTCTGTCCCATTATTCTCACAATTATCCATACAAATGAATATGGTGTGACTATTAAGTGCCAAACATGTGAAACAGCCATGAAAAAACAGAAGTGGACAAGACAAGGTGGGGATAAAGTACATTCCTGTCCTTACGGAGTTTATATTCTAGTTGAGAACAAGGACATTAACAACCAATGACATGATTAATCACAACTAGAGTCAAAATGTTTCCTAGGTCAGGGTGCCCTGACTGGCCAAGCTGTCCTATACTCAAGTGTGAAGTTGGGGTCAGGAAAGCTGTGATTTTCCCAGGCTGGAGGCCTCGCCTTTTGTATATTTGACAGTATATTGTGCACAGTTCTAACGCAGCCTTAACACACTGCACTATAATTCTTCCAGACTGCCCTCTCTCCTTGTGGAGTGAACTCCTTGTGGATACTGATGAATTTTTTATCCTATGAACAATTCTTGGAACACAGTAGGGACTCAGGAAATGCTAACTAAATCTTTGAGTGTAGCCTTAGTACCCAGCTTGTGCTCAATAGGCTTTGTTGAGAGGGACTGACACTTGCACTTTAATTCCACAGAGCAGCAAGAATTCTGACTCCTTTTCTCCAAATCAACTTTGATCTCCAGAATATGCTAGAATTAACTTTGTAGTTAATGTATATGAGGTAGGGGAGTGTTTGTCCAGTAATCCTTCTCCAAGTTACCCTTATACAAAAACCCCATTATCCATGGCTTTATTGCACTCTTCTTCCTGAAATAGAAGGATTTGGGGTCTAGACTAACCAACGTGTATCAGTGCATCTAGGAAAAGGGAATTAAAGTAGAATACAAAAAAGAGAAGGAAGTTAGGAAAGGAAACTTGGGCCTTAGAACTGCATGCTGCAGTCACTGGTCAGGAGGCAGGGAGCAGAGATGTGCACTAGGATGCTGGCAGCTTGTACCAGGGCTCCACATAACTGTATGAGGAATGACGATACATATAACCTTGTGCATCGTAATCTACACTTGAAACTGACCAACTTAGCTATGTGAACTGTCTTAAATGCTACCCAAGTTTTCTCCATCCTAAATATTTAAAGAGTTCTTTTTTGGGACCATATAATCAGAAAAAAACACCTGGAGAAATGGATGTTCAAAGAACCTAGTATTAGGCATGTTATCTAGAAGAAAATTACAAACATATGTTTGAAATTATGGGAAGATCCTGAAGTTTCTAGTACATAAGAGATGATTAAAAATAATACTGTTATCAGTTTTTTACATTCCAAATTTACTAATTTATTTTAAATAAATGTAAAAAACTTAAGAAGTTTGCATAGTTTCATTCAAAAGTATGGTTCCCTCAATTCAGTTTTTCTAGGTTGCCAGCAGTTTTTGGTAACGAGAGTTCAAGAAGTAGCTGCTGACTGAATAAAAGGTCTTAAAAATCGCTCAACCACCTCCAGGGTTTTTAGAACACCAACCCTTTTAGTTAGGGGGAGAACACTGCATTGAAATATGGTACATCTGCTGAGCTGGAGCATGCTGATTGATACCTTTCTCTTTCAGTGATTTTTTTTTTTTAAAGTCACAATTTAGACCAAACTGAAAAAAGCTTTTCTAAAAAACATATTAAAAGCTCTCTACATTTAAAAGTAAAATATCAGTGTCTATGCTGAAATATTACTTGTTTTACTAAAATACTGATTTATTCACATTAAAACTGTATCATTTATTCCCCTGAACTGTGATGACAAATTCCAGGTCTATGAATTTCTCAACTCTGTACAGTACAATCAGGTGCAAAGAGTAGGATGTAAAGTACAGGTGTGAAAAACAAAATATTACTCCTTACTAATAGTAGTAAAAGAAGATAAGGCACTTTTTTTCTTTTCATAGTAATGAATTTGTTGATCAGTATTTACACATTATCCAGGATACTTTTAAAAATCCATGTCATCTAAAAATGATTGTTTCTGGATTTCTGACTCAATTTTATCTTGAGTTACCTTTAAATACAATTACCACACTGAACATCTGTCACTAAAGTTAGAAAAACAAAAGCCACTGGTTATAATTCCACATGGTAAGAACTAGCCTACTAGACAACAGTAAAGGGCTAATAATAGTGGTAACAATAATGGCAGCTAACCAGAGCTGCAGCATATAGTTATGCAGACTATGCACTGCACAATCCAGGGAGTTACACAGCAAGACAACACTGTAGCTAACATTTATCAATCATCCTACCACATGCCGGGCACTGTTATGAGTATTTCATATGTAGTATGAAGCAGATACTACTCTCACCCCATTTTATAGACAAGAAAAGAGGCACAAAAGGTTAACCATTTGCCCCAAATCTCAAAGCTAACAAGTGCCAAAGCCAGGCATTTGACTCGAGAGCCCACACTATTAACTGTTATCCCATACTGACTAACTCACAAGTTATAGGCCCAATTACTTGAAAAAAGTATATTTGGTTTTAAATCTTTCTTATAGATAATTTTATTTTTAAGAGTATAAAGTATATGGAAGATAATATTCTTATATGGAATGATTTTGAAAAATATTTTACTAAATATATAATAGCTGTTTCTTCATTCAGAATGGTGACATGTAATTTATAGAATCTGTCTCTAATTTTGTGATCACATCTCACATACCAATGCTCTCCCCCTTATGTGAAACACACAAAAAAAGAAAAAAAAAAAGAAAAATACAACCACCAAGTACACAAGATTCCATATATGCATATACTTTAATAACGAAGTCACATTAGCTGTAAATGAACAAAAAGGAGACAAGAACTTAACACACGATACTTCTACAAGTTTGGATCAAAACAGGCATACATGAAGCTTTAAAACATATACTGTCTGTGTTAATAGAGGCTATAACTACCAATTTTGATTACACACATTTTCTCAATCAGTATCATCAAAGAGTGCAAAGTTAGACCAAACAGTGATGTCAAGAAAAATTCTGTCCTAAAATTTTAACAAATTCTTTTAAGAAAGTCTAAAAACCTCCTATTTTCCCACACTGACTTTCAAAATTTTGATTTTTATATCAGAATATCAGTTTGCTACTTTTACCATACATGAAAAATTATCAAAAATATATTGATGGATCTATACTAATTGTGACTATTTATATTTACATTAAGCAAATTCTTTTACCAAGTTCTTTATATACAAATTACCATTTGTCCTATGTCAAATTCATTAAAAAGTTAAAAACCACAGAAATGTTATTAGAAATAATGCATTTCAAAATGTAACTGCTTTCCATCAACAAAGAACATTTTAAAATAATTTAATTGAAAAAGTATTGAACTCCCCACCAATTTCAGCTGCAACAGTATTCCTCCTGAATGTTTTCTGTGATTTAAGGGAAAAAAAAATTGATAAAGCTTGATTGCAAGGAATCAAATGATAAAAATCTGATGACTGTTTACGGATCTTCAAGAAATTTACAGTCTAATAGGCTGGCATTAAAAAACAGCAATAATTTTAAAAATGTAAACAGTTCAAGATAACTGAAGAGACATGTCTTTAAAAACTGGCAAATGTACCGTATGGACACTTTTTATATAAATTTAAATCACAAAATAGTATCCCATATCCCACTGAACTGAATACAGGCATGGCTTTTGGACACTTCCAAAAAGGGCCAGCTCTAAACAAAAGCTTAAACTGTTCCCAAACTGAAAAGAATTTAGATCTTAGAAGTAGCATAATAGGTAAAAGGAATTTATAAACACTTAAAGAGAAGATTTGGATAAAAGTTTATAAACAGATTACATTAATACCACTAAAATAAAAAGTCACTTTAACTGTTTTAGACTCATGGTCACAGAGTATGGAAATGAAAAGGATGGCTTTTTCTGAGAAAATCTTGAGCACAACATCATAAGCTTTTCAAATCTGAAGATCATAAGTTCAGATGACCATAAAATTGACTACACTACCTCGTCCACTACAGATGCATTTCTCTTGCCTAAGAATTAACTGATTTTGGAACAATCATTGAAAAATTTATGCCTCAGATTCTCTAGTTTGAAAATAGAGATTAGCCCCATTTTGGAAATTACCTTAATTTATGTTGATTACACACTCTGCTAAAGCAGGGAATAAAGCTCTAAAATACTTACCTAATTAGTGCTCTGTCGCTGGACTTTAGAACCAATACTCTGCGTGTCCTCTTCTTGACTAGGACGTTTCCCACTGCTGAGACCAGTGCCCGTGGAGCTTTTTCCTACACATTTTTTAAAAAAATGTATGTTTAAGATAGGGAAGGTGAGAAGAGGAGTATGCTCGAATGCTTCATTCTTACCTTGCTTTAATAGGTGAGCTTGCTGACTATCTCCATGAGCATAATGTAAAATACCACTCCCTTGAGTACAACCTGTTAGTATTTAAAACACAGTAAAATTACTTACAATAAATTCCAAGTAGTATGTATTAAGATCACAAATCCAATTTTCCATATTTGTATTTAAGGTCGTTTATGCTTTTTAGGACTAACCCACAATCCTTCATGTGACCCAAAAATCACATGCCCAAATTAGGAAAACTTAAATTTAGGGTCACAGAAATGTTGACTTTTGAAAGGCAAAATCACTGATAATCATTTTCTAAACATACATTTCTTTACTGGAAGTCAACAATTAGACACTTGACCATGAAGGCAAAACATAGGGCAAAGTGAGATATACATCCTCCCTTCATCTCTTGTCCCCCTTTTCCACCCTCCTCCTCCCTCAGCACCCATCCAAACATATGTCCTTGGAGATAAAGGAATAAGGGCCAGCCACATGAGAGTTAAACAATTCAAATCACACAAGGGGGAGACATAGACAATGTGGCAGTTACCTAGCCTGAGCAATTACATCAACTCTCCTAAAAAGAAAAAAATCATGGGAAAATTGGTTGCTACAGAAAAGTAGGTTCTAGAGAAAACATTATGGAAAAATATGAGGATTCTAGTCACTAGAGCAGCACCTGATGGACCAAGCAAAACAATCAACTTATTTTTATTATAATTTCATACTCATCAAGTTCCTCTGGATAAAGAATTCAGCTTTTCAGGTACTCAAAATTGGGAAAGTAGATGCTCTGCTCAGGGATGAGGATTTCTGGAAAGGGATATCTCCATGATAAACTAATAAACTAGCGTTCCCCATTGATATTTTACTTCATATGATTTAAAAATTTCTAGTCTGTCATTCACAGAATGGTCATCTCTAATTACACTGACTTTCAGGTTTTAGGCTTGTAAGGCTGACAGTCAAATTCTGGACTATGGCAAATTCACCACTGAATGGTGCCACTACTGGTCTTACCATCAGCCAGACTTCTCCTAATGGTGATACTTGTCACTATGCATCATTGTATAACACTATTTAAAACTTCATAGAACATGAATGTACTTAATTCCATTGAATGGTACATTTTAAATGGTTAAAATATTAAGTTTTATGTTATGTATACTTTACAATTAAAAAACTTCAACAAATATATTTTCAATTATATTTATTTGATTTTTGTTGTTTTTTATTTTTCTGAATTTTCTAAATTCTCTATAATGAGTAGTTTTTTTTTTAATTTTTAGAAAACTTACGACTGTGTAATCATCACCACAATCCAGTTTTAAAACATTTATCACCACCAAAAGATCCCTCCCTCATGTCCATCTGCATCCATTCCCCACTCCTACCTCTAAGCCTAAGGTAACTAACTACTGATCTACTTTCTCTTTTAAAAACATAACTTTTCTAGATAGTTCATATAAATGGCATCATGCAGCATGTGGTCTTTTGGTTCTTGCTTCTTTAACTTAACATAGGATTTCTGAGATTTAATCCTTGTTGCAGCATGTATTAGCATTCTGTACCTTTCTATGAATTGATATTCCATTGTATGGATATATCAGATTTGACCATCATGAATAAAGCTATTATAAACATTCACATAAGTCTTTGTGTACACATATTTTTTCATTTTGGGGGATAGATACTTAGGAATGGAATTTCTAGGTTACATGTTAAATTTATATTTAGTTTTTAGGAAATTGCTAAAACTGTTTCCCAAAGCAGCTGTACATCCTACCTCTCAGCAATATATGAGGGTTCCAGTTCCTTCACATTCTCCACACACTTGTTACTGCCTTTTTTCATTTTAGCCACTCTAGTGGGTACAGGATTACCAACTTACCCCAGTTTGTCTGGGATGCTTCAAGTGTCAGCACTGAAAGTCCTGTGCCCTGAGAAACTCCTCAACCCCAAGGGATCACTGATAACTGGTCACTCTAAGTGGGTGTGAAGTCCTATCTTTTAAGTCCTATCAATTTGCACTTCGCCAGTGACTAATAATGCTGAATAGGTATTTTATAATAGAAAAGATTTAAACTAAAAATTAAATTAAAACTATTATTGTAGTAAACAGATTGTAGTTTGCGTCATTATAAGAACAAAAATACTTCAAGACATCTGTGTATGTTAGCTTATTCCTTTCCTGAGCACACAAAGTCTATAAAAATGAGTTAGAAAATGCAGTTTGTATTGCAGAGATTAAAAATTCTGCACAATCGTAAAAAACTTAAGAAAAGTCATAAAGAATCTTGCCCTTTGAAATGCCTTGTAAGAATGTAAAATAAAAGCCTACAAACAGGATAAGTGTAGGGCATAAAGGGATATGCTTCAGAAGTATGTAAATCCTTTCAAGCGGAATAGAAAGCTGAGGGGAGAAATACTTAACAGCATATCCTAAGGATCTTTCCATAATCACTCCCATTTCAGTCTACAATGCTCTCTCTGCCTACTTAGATACTAACCACCCTACCATCTTCCAAGAAAAGTTTCCTAGTTCCTTTAGCTCTCACTGATCTCTTCCTTTTTACCTGTTGCATGTGGAAGCAGCATCTTACAGTTGATCACTTTTTTCTTTTTTTTTCTCCCCTTCTACAACCCTACTTAAACTGTAAGCTCTGTGTAGCTTTTATGTCTTCCAGGTCTTTTGAAAGCTTCACAACATCTAGCTACAAAGTGTGTTATAGGCAAATATTCACATGATTAGATAGATTACTCTCAAAATTTATTAATCCTATCATAAAACATCATATGTTTATAAATTTGTGAAGCAAAATTATTCCAACTTAACTTGCTACCATCATTAGTTTTTGCAGATAACTCCAAATAATGAATACAGTTTTGAGTGGACTAAGAAACAGTACGTACCATCATTATCCATTAGGAAGGTATCTGGAGCCTGTTGCTTTCCATCCCTCTGCTACCTGCCTGTTATCTTAGTGCTTCACAGAACTTCTGTACCTCAAACTCATGTGTGGGCAAAAAAGGCAGTCTATGACTTGCACAAGAAATATTATCGAACTTTTGAAATTATACCTTGTTAAGGTTTACTTCAAATTGTAGGAAGCTCTGAGAAAGAACATTTCTAAAGTACACTGCCATCATTAGCAGCTATTCGAATGTGAAACACATTCCAGTAATAATATATTTTATCTTATAAGCACTACATATGGCATTACATCTTCAGGGGAGACCCAGTGATACAAGAAAGAATATGAACTTCAGGACTAGTTAGACTTGGATCTGAATCTTAGCTCAACTACAGACCAACTGTGGATCTTTGTTAAGTTACCTAACCTTTCTAGGCTTATTTCTCCAATCATAAAATGAGAATCCCACCGCCAGCTCTCCAGGTTACTGTAAGAATGTGGCAAAAATCTCCTCACATTGGGCACAGAGTAAGCAGTCAAGATATGAGTGCTTTTGTTTCTCCCTAAGCTAATTCTTGGAGGATAAAGTACATGCCCTCAAAAGTGTGCAAAAATTATTTGAGTTCAGAAAGGTTCAATTTGTCAAAGGTTTTGTTCTTAATATCAATTTTGAACATCTGACTTCACTTAGGATGCTTCCTAATCTTGGCAATTACAAATAATGTCGCTGTTAATAGTGGGGTGTATGTATCTTTTTGAGTTAATTCTCATTTTGTGGTTGGCTTTATTCCTTTGATAATTATGTAAGTTTAAAAAGCTAAAGCTCTAAACATTCTTAGAAACAATGAACAGTACATATGTGTAAATTTAAAATATATGTGCAGTAAAATTTTTTTTAAAAATTAAAAAAAAAAGATCAAGTCATAGAAGAAACTTAAAAGACATATTGAAAGAAGCTAGTCTGAAAAGGCTACAAACTGTACGATTCCAACCAAATGACATTCTGGAACAGGCACAGCTACAGAAACAATAAAAACGTGGTTTCCAGGGGCTTGGGGAGAGGGAGGGAAGGAGGAATGAATAGATGGAGCACAAGAGATTTGTAGGGCAATTAAATTATTCTGTACGATACTATAGTGGTGGCTACATGTCATTATGCATTTGTCAAAACCCATAGAATGTACAACATCAAGAGTAAATCTTAATGTAAACTATGGACTTCGGTTGATAATAAGATGCCCATGTTGGTTCATTGATTGTACCAAATATGCCACACTGATGAGGGATGTTGAGGGTAGGGGAGTATATATGTGTGGGTGGGGAGGGCTATGTGGGAGCTCTGTATTTTTTGCTCAATTCTGCTGTAAACCTGAAACTGCTCTAAAAAATATAAAGTCTATTAAAAAAAATAAGCATTCCTCAAATGCAGCCTTGTTTTAAATCAAATTAATTACCCTTATGCTATTTTTGGTTAGAACCTTTGAAAACCGATACAATGATTCAAATTTCCAATACATACTGACTTCTTAACATTATTAATGTCACGTGTATTAAGAATATATGTGGCAAATAAACATATATCATAAAGAAAGTGATTAAAGATTAGGGTTTGTAAGGAAAAACCCATCTACAAAAGGACTAGAGGCCCTATGCGTGTATATGACAAATCTTTTGGCCATATTCATAGGGTCACTGACCTTCTTAACGAATTACATTATAGCTGATACATATCTAAAGAGAATAAATAATAATGAGCACTCTGAAAATATAATATTTGATTTTCATTTTATCCTTAAAATTTTATTCTCCTCATTCAGTTTGCAAGATCGTTACCTTGACCCAAATTCTACTACATGTAATGATGTTTCCCATCTTTAAAATGTCACTAATGGAGCCTGTGTGTGTGTGTGTGTGTGTGTGTGTGTGTGTGTGTGTGTATACATGTATGCACGTGTACAAGAAACCTATCACACAAATTTTAATGACAGAATTTTTAAAACATATTATGGTGAAGTTCAATAAACAATATATTTGATTATTAATCTCTTTATGTTACTAAGTGCAGAAATTTCCTTTTCACTCACTTACCACTGCTGCTACAACCTGGGATATTTTCTCCAGGAGAATACCCCATGAGGCTTCCATTCCCATTAGGATTAGATGGCACAGATGCAAGAAGACCTAAAGGGAAAAAATTCCCTATTAAGTTATGGTCAAGATCAAATTCAAGGAAAGGCACATTAAACAGCTGTCAAAGAAACAAATCAAAGGCATTTACAGACATACCTAGTCCTCTGTATCGTGAAAGCTGCTGATAGATCTGTTTCATCCTTTCAATATTCAAACGGCTTGCTTCAGCATGGTTCACCATTGGTTTAGGATAATTTACTCCTATCAAGCATTTGGCTACCTTTTGAATACCTTCTGGTGCATTCCAGGGATCATAGATATATTTTGCAGGGAAGCCTCTTAGGACAGGCAAATAACGCCTTTTAGGAGAAGGAAGAAAAATTATTAATAAGATGAGCTATATGCAAATTGTAACAAACTGTTTATTAGCTATAAACGACCACAATCAAATCAATACCATTTAAATGATTTGTTACCCTTCTCCTCATCTCTGCTGCCCATCATGAGTGGGGAATACTTTAGGCATTTCTTAAACATAAAAGGCTCTTCCTGGATTAGCTATTCCAAACTGAATAATAATCACCCTTGATTTACCTGATATAGTCTCCATTGGGATCTGTTCTTCTACCAAAACCAACAGGGCAATAGCAGTGAAAAAACTGTTGGAAAAAGGAACTACAAGACAGCCACATCCAACTTCCAGCATTTATGCTCCAATCTGCATCAAGCAATAATTCTTCAAATACCTTCAGAAGTAACAGTAACCAATTAGTTTGCACACATATAATTCTCAAAGCAAGCATTTTCCAGGTCTCTGTAGCTCAAAAGTCAAGGCAAAGAAGGAGGAGGGTATAGGTCAGTGGTAGACTGCATGTCTAGCATGCACATGATCCCAGGTTCACTCTCCAGTAACTTTGTTAAAAATAAATAAACCTAATTATCCACCCCCCCTTAAAAAAATAATCAAGACAAAGAAAATCTAGCACAGAACTGTAAAATTAAAAATTCCAAAGTTAGCTTCCTTGTCTATGTTCTATTCTATGATTTATTTCAGGAAAAGAAACAAATTAGTAATATATAGATTTCTGAACAGAATTTACCTTTCTAATCTTTGCAGCATTATTAAGGGTGGAGGGTAAAAATTACTCAAGTCACTGATTTAAAAAGATAAGATGGGATATGAGGAGATTAAGAAATGAAAAAAAAAAGCAATAAACACTTTAAAGAAAGCAAAAATGCTACCAAATAAGTCATCAACAAAAACTTAGGAGCCTGGTACACTGGCCTACATAATGGAAGCATCCAAATATAAACAATCTTCAAAAATTCACTAGTATTAGAGAGTTTAAACTTGGGACTCTAATCCAAAAGGAAAGCAGAATTAAATTATTTTTTATAAATTCATTAAATGTATGCTATTCGTCTATGTTGCATACAACTTTGTATTAGAAAATACAGGAGATATAAAAAAAGCTAACCCATAGGATTAGAAATGGCCCTTGGATAGGGGAAATTTATATTTTACCTCTATAATTTTGTTGTTGTTGTTGTTGTTAATGGAGGTACTGGGGAACTGAACCCAGAACCTCATGCCTGCTAAGCATGCACTCTATCACTGTGCTATACCCTCCCCTCAGTTTATGTTTCAGATAGGAGGGTAAAACATATATCTAAGTCCTGTTCTGTATAACCACAAGATGATGTCACAAAATGAAGCATGCTTCACTTTATATAACAGAATTATGACTAAAAAGCTATGGTGTTGAAGTGAAGTGAAATGATATATATTTTAAAATTTATAATACAAATTCACTATTTCTAATAACCCTTAGGTGAATCCTTTTTGTGATAGAAATGATCAACTATAAATATATATTGATCCAAGAAGTCCACAGTGTTAAATCTTACAGTTCCCTTGATGGTGAGGCTGATTTTGCCATTGAAATGATCGCAGGTTAATCATACCACTTTTCACCATTTCTTCTGTCTGATTAGACTATTCTGCTCCCCTAAAGTGTGCCTGTATTGTGGGAATAAAATACTTTCCTGCTGAAAAATCAGACTATAAATGACTCTAAATAACAGACAACTTTTAGGAATTGTTTTAATAAGGTAGAGTTCTTCAAAATAAGACCATGCTACATTTGTTAAAACACTTACTTTCATTCCTTCTTCCCAACTAATCCACAGGTCACCGCGTGTCAGGAAGCAAGCAACTGCATGTCTGGCTAAATGATGAATCCAACCCTCCTGACGAAGCTGTGTCATGATGGCATCAATCCATGGAAAGCCCGTCCGTCCTTCTGCCCATTTTGCTAAAGCCTCAGGATTCTTATCCCAAGGAATCTGAACACAGATGGGATTCCCTTCCATTTTATCAAAGCGTGGGTTATTTGTTGCTGCTGTATAGAAAAACTCACGCCATAACAGTTGCCCATAAAGGGATAGGGGAGGTGAACTGTTCTTCTTGACCTAAGATTAAAAAACAAAGAAGTATTATCAGCAGTTAAAATAAAAGTATTTTGGAAAATAAGCTCCAGTTCTAGACAATACCTTTTTGTAGAGATCTGTCAGTTTGAAGTAAAATAGTCGACATGACAAACAACCAAATCGGAGATAAGGACTGAGTCCAGTAGGGCTAGCAAGCAGGGAATTTGCATTCATTCGAGGTCTTTCAAAGTTTGCCACCCAAGCCTGAAAACACACAGAGAATATTATGCTACCTAATTGCCTTTTCCATTTTAACAGATTAAAAGAAAAAAATTACATAGTCCTTGGGGAATAAAATCTCATTATTCCAGCCACAAAGGACATGTTTTAATAAAAAACAAGAAAGGATAAAGCTGAGCATTCTTTTGTTTCAGCCAACCTCAGGTAGCACATAATCTTGTGAAATAAATTACCTTCAAATTCCTAACACAGGCTGAGAGCAATTTCAGTCTGTCTTTGACACTGAGATAAAGGTGAAATAGAAGGATTCCATCTTAGCTTCAAAGTTATGGTCATGAGATACCAGCTTACATAGAAAAAATAGAAGAGGTAGTATTGGTAGTAGAGAGGAAATACTCAGATGAGGAGGAGGAAAGGTATTTAAATGAAGAAGTAGTTGTTAATTTTCAAACAACTGGGCTTGTGCTATTTTAACCATTTCTCTCAATTCTTCTTTTTCAACAATCTATATTTTTGTCTTAAAAAACGAGTGAAATTATTTTTAAAATGCTAGTTTGGAAATATAAACATGATCTATATTATCATACTTTTCTTTCCAAATGCCTTTCCAAACGTGTAAGTGCTTCAGTCTCTCCACCTGGCCATACTGCTGAGGGTAAGCCATCTGTATCAAAACCTAAAACAAAACAAAACAAAACAAAAGAAAAAAAAGAAAAGAAAAAAATATAATTCTTCTGTAACTAAAATATTTTTCATTTAACCACAATCATTGGGATAAAAATTACTTTGCCAAAAAATCTGACAGTGGCATAAAAATGAAATGACAGCCCTGAGCAGGTCCTCACATATAGATGATATATAACATGGTCTCTATTCTTTAGAATGTACATCTTAAGAGAATAACAGATAGATCATATGTTTATAGAATACACAAATAACGCATAGATTTATCATTTCTTAATTGGGGTTTTCTTTTTTCTCCTTTTTTTTTTCCTTTTAACACAAAACACTTTACATGTCAAAGTAGGAGTGGGATTTTCTGAATGGTTTATTAACTTTTAAGCTCCACATGTATTACTGTTTATACCTACCTAGTTCTTCCAGTGAAGGGACTCCATATTTCTCATCATGGTCATCAGACAGAGGAGTTGTGCACTTTTCTATCACTTCTGAAGTAATTGTCTCTACTGGTATCTCTAGTGGTTCCATTTTGCTGATGAGAGTCTGGAATCTTTTATAAGTAAGAGGTGGCTGTCCACCATTTAGTTCTATGATCCTATTACAAAAATTAGTAAAACACAGTTAGTATAAAAAAAAAGGACAATATACTTTGATTGATAAGCTCTAAAAAGGCTTAAAAATCAGAAAATAAAATGAATCACTTAAGATTTCTAGGAGGATGTTAGCTTCTTAGGATCAGGAAACTTGTTAAAATAATTAATAAATCTGATAACTATTCTCTTCATTTTCTAGACATATGCTAGATGTCAAAAATATACAGTATGCAAATATCAGAACTTTTAAGACAAAGGGAATTAAGCACCTATAAATGAAGAAAGAAAAAAACCAGCTAAATAAGCCTAAAGGCAAAAACAAACCAAAAAAATATGGAAATGTGAAGACATATCACAACATAGCTCAAAGAATTTCTTAATATCAATAAAAACTAAACCAGGCCAATACTATATCAAGGAGCAATCAGTAAGTCTCACTAATTAGGATTCTATGTTACTGTAGTGATAATCACTTGCTATATTCTACTGTGCTCATGTTTTTGATCAATGTCAGTATGTCGTATATATTTTACATTGAATTCTAATCACTAACTTTTCAATCAAGTCATATTTAAAAAGAAAGATTAGCCTTGCCAATGGTAGTCCAGATTAGACATGATTTGGGAATAATCAATTATTCTTTTTTTACCATGGCTATTTGCTTATTCGCATTTAGCCTTAATAAAAAATTACCGGTAAAATCCAACTCCATCATTTTATGGATCAGAGGCTGAAGCCCACCAAAAGAGTTAAATTAATTAGTCAAGGTCACATAACTAATAAATAGCAAATCAAGTTTTTCTTAATCCAAATATAGCACATATAATTATGTATCAATTGTACATACAGAAAATAATTACCATAAAAACTATGTTCTCTGCTTTTAGCAATTTTGCTTTGGTGTATACATACATAAACTTTGAGTTTATTTATTTTTTTTAAAGCATTTTATTTATTTATTATTTTATTTTTGTGGGGGTGAGGAAGGTAATTAGGTCTATTTATTTTTAGAGGAGGTACTGGGGATTGAACCCAGGACTTCGTGCATGCTAAGCATGCACTCTGCCACTTAAGCTATACCCTTTCTCTAAACTTTGAGTTTATACATAGGCTCATAATGAAATCTGTCCACTATAATGGTACTGTAATGATACTAATGTGAACACTGCTAATTATTAACAGAAGCAAGGTAAAAATCTTAGAAAAACTGTTTTCTAGATGTTACATTTGTACATGATGGATTATATATGGTAAATATTCACATTCAGTCCAATAAACAGTCCAATATTGTGTGTAACACTGAGTTTCCCACTTAAGGCATTTGTTCTTACCCTGTTTTGTCTCCTTGCTATCAGCTCCCTAAAGTTAAGAAATCTGGTAAACTAGAAGACAAGTTTATTATCAAAGGATATATGACTTCTGGCTTAATATCAAGTAAGACCCTTGCCTGAATCAAACCACAATTTTTTGATACACTTGGAAAAGTGGAATAAAATTAGCTAGCTTGTCATGTTACTTATAGAATTAGCTTTATTAACTTGATAACATGTAAAAGTAACTTTAAAAGTAGAATAATTTAAAAAGTACATAAATTTTGAGATTTCAGCACTTGTAAGGACAACAGTATGCCAAAAGCTAATGTTAACAAATCTTATATAACAAACCATAAATACTCTAAATTTTGCATATAAAACTTCCTAAATTTAAACTTGACCACAGAATCTTTGTTGGACAAAGCCTCATCAAGGACTGGTATTTCAAGAAATATACTTTAAGAAGTAAGATACTATACCTTTGTTCAGAGGACTATGTAATGTTACATATAATTTGCATATGTACTTAAAATCCAGATAAACTACATACATATACATTAAAAAAATAACTTAAGACAATCATATAAAATACACCAAGGCAGTTTATGGCTATGTATCATATAAACTATAAAACTAATATTGCCCAAAAGGCGAGACCACAGTAGGCTGAGTCAGAATAGTCAAAGATAATTTTTTGATACTTTTAATAGTTTTGAAACTGGAATTCTGAGTATTTTATTCTTATGCCTTTAGGTAATTTTGGTGTCTGTCACTGGGTTAAAAAAAATCACAGAAGTTACATACAGTATTAAGAGTTTGACATATATTCATTTAATTCTTCCACAACTCTATTATACATGTATTTATTTCCACTTTACAAACATAAGTCCCACAGTACTTTCTATGTACTTAATACTACTGAACCATACACTTAAAAATGGTTAAGATGACAAATATTATGTGTATTTTACCATTAAAAAATACGTACTTGTCTAGGTCATACAATGTATGTGAAGTTCGTACAATTACTTCTACTCCAGCTTCAGTAGCCAGTTTCTTAATAGCTGCATCTCGTTCCTTTCCAAAGGGCTCAGAATCATACTCAATTGAGAGTTTAGTAATGTTCCATTCCTAAAGTAAAAGAAAGAGGCAAAAATGTACACAAATTTTAATAATTATTTTCTCTGTTACAACAACACAGGCTGGAAAAAAGTGAAAAGCTCAAACTCCACACATCAAATGATTATACATAAATCAAACTTTGACTATGCAGGAAGAAAGTACACAATGTATAAATTCAAAAATATGTAAATAAGAAATTTATACTCACTAGATTTCAGGCATTACGCTAGGCATTAGACAATCTAGTAACATGCTTAAAACCAGCTTCTTACACTAAATGTGTTTGTAGATCACTTCACTTTTTCAAATAATTTACACTTATATTATCTGATCTGCTACTCAAAACAACCCTCAGAGTTTGGCACTTTGGTTGTTGTCTCCATTTTGCAGATAAGGTTATTTTAAAATTTTAGGGATTTGTACAAGTTCAGAGAGAGCCAGAATACCTGAATTTATGTCTGATGATTCTAAGACTTGGTCTGTAATAAACCTTTGACAGTTTACATGGTAAAGCTGCTATGCTGAGGTATTCTGTTTCCAAATGTTTTACTTCTGATTACCAAAAAATGTTAACTGTGGAATATATAAAGATAGTAATAACAATAGCAGCTATTATTGAGTAGCAGGTGCTATATTAGTAAGTCCTGTATACTCCTTTTAATGAATGTCAATGAAGAGACTGTGACTTCAGGGACTTAAGTGATTTCCCAGGGGAGTAGTAAAGTTTTGTTTTTTTTTAATTCTAAAATCTACTCTGGTATAACTTATACAGAAAAAAAAAACCACCTGTCATTCAACTATTATCTAACTGATTACATGGTCACACATTGTAATTCTCCAAACCTGTACAGATTAGACAAAGACTATTGCCAATGGTGGTTTTTTAAAATTGCTGTTATAAACCTTGCAGGATACATTTTCATCTTTATGCAAGCATTTTAAACATTTGCGGGCATTTGTTCTATTTTTCCTAGAAATAATTCTTTAAGAACAATTAATAGATAAGATAAATACATTTAAAATTTTGATAGACACTACCAAATGTTCCGCCAGATATACTGTACCAATTTACATTCTCACCAGTAGTACGCCAAAGTGCTTTCTCCCCATACACATGCCAATAGCATGTGTTAGTGATTTTCAAAAACCACTAATACACACACATAGCATACACAGAAAAAAATATCTCATTTAAAATTTCCTCATGTCTTGAAAACTTTGAAGAAGGCATACAAAGCTGTCAATAGCTGTTATCTTTGAAAAGTAGAAGTTATGAATGTAAATAAGATAATTATTTTATACTTTACACACTGTTGCATTGTTCAGATTTGTTAGTATAATAATGTACTGTTTTTGAAATTTAAAAATGAAATTAAAATGAGAATAGGAAAGATTATATCTCTTTGTTTTACAGTGAGAGGCAGTATAGAGTGGTAATTAGAAAATACAGATGTAAAGTCATACTTCCTGTGTTCAAAGACTGGCTCAACTATTTGTGCAAATTTCTAAACCTTCCATGCTCATTTCCTTATCTATAAAAAGGGTAGAAGATAAGTAAAGTGCTTAGAGAGTATCTAGCAAATAGCATACACTATGTAAGTGTTTGCTACAGTAAAATGAAAAAATAAAGTATATTACTGAGTTGCTGAAAGCATTTAAATTGCTTAGGACATAATATACCCTCAATGAATGACAGCTGCTATTATTATTATTAGCCATTTGTATATCTCTTCCTTTGTGAGCTGCAGCTTATGTTTGCTTGGTTTTCTACTGCAGTTAACTGTCTTATGGATTTGTAGGGGCTCTTTATATTTTAATGATAGCAAACTTTCTGTTACATGTTTTTTTTTTTTCTAAACAGTAGTTTGCAATTCAATTGTATGATTTTTTGACAAATAATTTTTTAGTTTTCAGTTGGTAAATGTTAGAACTTAAAGCAAGTCAGTAACACCCTCTTCCTTTACTTTTTTGAAAAGGAAAGGGACATAAGTCAGAAAACTGAAGACACATTACTAGCAAAGCTGATTGGAGAAAACATATTAGGTTTAAGGGCAGGTAAGCTTGCTAATATTTCACCCCTGAATTAAACAGATTTACCTACCCAGTGAAAAGCAGCACCCTCCCTGCAGTGTGGGCTGCTCCTACAAAATTTATCACATAGAAGAGAACAGGATATGTGCTCTCTGCAACTGAAGAGGAGAAAGGTATGATCTGAGTTGTACTTGCTTAACTTCTATTAAACTCACCAATGAGATCATTCACTTCTTCCCTGGGGATAAATTAGTGAACAGCTCTCCATAAGAAAAATGAAAAGCTATGGAGGAGAAAGTTCCCCACACAGTAGATTAATTCATTCATATTCCAATATTTATTATAATTCTTATCATAGGCCAGGTCCTATGCTAGGTCCCTCCCTTCTGGAACTTACTAAGGAAGACTTGCAATATAGAGGTAATAATAAGTAAGTATACAATAATTATTAGAAAAACTAGGAGGTAGCTTACAGTGAAAAAATGTGACAATGAATACATCTGTATGTTCATGTATAACTGAAAAATTGTGCTCTACACTGGAAATTGACACAACATTGTAAAATGACTACAACTCAATTTAAAAAAAAAAGAAAGAAAACTAGGATGCTATGATAGAGAACAGGAGAGTGAAGGTGAGCTGGTAAGTTAATTATCTACTCTTTTTCTTCCCTAGTTACACTGGCTAGACTTTCAGTAAGTGGTGAAAGTGAATATACTTGCTTTGTTCCCTATCTTAGGTGGAAAGCATTCAGTGTTTCACCATTATGTAGGATATTAGCTATGTCTTTTGTGGACAACCTTTATCAAATTGATTATTTAGCAATTTTCCATTCCTAGTTTGCTTAAAGTTTTTTTAAAATTATAAATGGGTGTTGAATTCTCTCAAATGCTTTTTCCTTCACCTACTGAGACAATCTTAGTATCTTTACCTTTACTCTTATATTAATAGGAAAATTATGTTAATTGACCATTTTAAAATGTTGAACCAACTTTGTATTCCTGAAATAAACATCACTGATCATGTGTAGTATTATTTTAAAATATTGCTGAATTCAATTTCTTAACATACTAAGGATATCTGAGTCTGTGTTTATGGAGGACACCTGGCTACACTTTTTTTTCCCCCTTAAAAGTTCTTCATCAAGTTTTGGTATCAGAGTTATGCTGCTTCATAAACAAGTTGAGAAATCTTCCTAACATTATCCTCTGTTTTCTGAAAGAGTATTCTAAGACTAGTATAATTTCTTTCCTAAATATGTGGTAGAATTCACAAAGTAAGATCATCTTGGGCCCAGGATTTTACTTATGGGGAGGTTTTTTATTACAAATTCAATTTCTTTAAGAAAGGGCTAATCAATTTTTCTTTTTTTTTTTCTTCTGAGAATTTTAGTAAGTTGTACTTTGCAAAAATGTTTTTTCATTTCATCTTAGTTATACAATATATTGTGACATTATGATGTTTACAATATCCTTTCCAATGTTTTTAAAATTTAGAGACTCTTCAGTGTTGTCCCCATTTTTATTCCTGATAAAGGTAATTTGTGTTTTCTCCATTTTGGGCCCTAATCAATATTGCTAAGAGTCTGTCAATTTCATTAATCCTTTAAAAGAACCAGCTTTTGGCTTTGTTGACTGATTTAATCAGGATTCAGTCAAAAGAAGAGCCACAGTAGTAATCTGAATGGGGAAAATGCAATATAAAGAATCATTAGCAGGTAAAAAGTTGTCAACAATACAAGGAATAAGAGTTAAGGCTATACCATCCAATATGGTTGATAGCCAGTAGCCACAGAAGTGGCTTCTGAGCACTTGAAATGTGGCTAGTTGGAATGGAGATGTGCTGTAAGCATAAAATATACATTAGATTTCAAAGCCTTCATATGAAAAAAGACAAAAATAGCTTAATAATGGTATAATTATTTTATATTGAAAGGATAATATTTTAATATAAGGGTTAAATAAAATATATTTTATTAAAATTATTTTTTTTTTTAGGGGGAGGTAATTAAGTTTATTTTATTTTATTTTTAATAGAGGTACTGGGGATGGAACAAAATACATCTTAAAAATTAACTTCACATTTTTATTTTTTACTTTTTTTAATGTGGCTATTAGAAAATTTAAAATTATACATGTGGCTTCTGTTGGATAGTACTGTTCTAAGGAGTCCAAGAGTAGCAATTGCAGAAAGCAGCTACCACCTCTAAATGGAGGGGAAATAAGTAATGAATTAAGAACTGAGAAGAGTTCTGTTTCTTTCCCCTACTGAGATTCACATCTCATTGTATGGGGGGTGCTGCCTCAGGAACACATAACTTTCCCTGTAGGGAAAAAACTTGCCGGAGGGTAAGATCCGGAGCTGGTTCATAGGAACAGATCACTAAATGGCTGAGAAACTTCCAGCAGGACATGGGCTGACTGGAGCTGATCTGTAAAAGTGGTCCACTAGAGAAATTTGTCAGAGGATGTGGATGAGCTGGAGCTTGTCCAGAAGGGTTACTGAGGTAAGTGCTACAGTCTTCCCACATGCTTATCGGCTGTCTAAGGTGCTAGGAAAAAACTATAAAGATACAAGAAAAGAAAGCCCCTTCAATTCTGCTATGACCTTACAAAGAACAACTAGCAATTCCTATTGACAAAACCTAATATCAAGCCAGCCAGCAAAGGAGAAAAGTTTATAGCATCCAGCTTCAGTATAAAACAAAGCAGGGCAAAGAAGGGTGGCTTTGGAGTTGAGACACAATACACTGATTATTTCACATTTATTTTCTCTGCTGTTTGTTTTCTATTTCAGTGATTTCCATTCCTCTCTTTATTACTTCCTTTCTTCTATTTACTACTGGTTTAATTTATTCTTTCTCTGTTTTTTAAGGTAGAAGCTCAGTTCTTTGTTTCTTTTCTAATAGAGTGTTGAATGCTATTAATTTCCCTCTAAGTACTGCTGTAGCTGAATCCCATAAATTTTGATACATTGTGCTTCCATTATCATTCAGTTACAAAGATTTGCTATTCTCTTGCCATTTGTTTTAATTTAACTCTACTGAAGTCAGAATACATTCTGTAAGATTTTAGTCTTTTGAAATTTACTGATACTGGTTTTGTGGCTGAGTGTATGGTCTATCTTGGTGCATGTTTCACGTGCAGTAGAAAAGAATGTGTATCCTGTAGTTCTTGGGTATAGTGTTCTACAAAAATTAGTTACATTAAATTGATTTGGTAGTGTTATTCACATCATCTATATGTTTATTAATTTTTGTATAGTCTAACAATAATTGAGATGTAAAAATCACCAACTATGATTGTGAATTTATCTACTTATCTCTTAACTTTTATCAATTTGAGATTCATGTATTTTTATGCTACTGGTAGATAATACACGTTCATGATGGTTATATCTTTTTGATGTGGGATTTTATTCTTCATCTATGGCAATTTTGTCTTGAATTCTACTTTATTATCTTACTATTTACAAGGTACAGCTTTTTCAGTCATCAACCTATTTTTTCACACTGCCACTGGTACTCCATGAAGGCAGTGAAGAAAAGAACTGGAGAGTGGATGTAAACTTGCTCTCTGACTAGGACTTCTTGGGATTCTAATCTGCCATGTCAGCCCACATAAAAACCTTGGTAAAATTTTGTCTGGTTTCTCTTTACTCTTAACTACAGTAGATTCCCTTCTCTTCCTGCTGTGATTTCAGGGATGTTGCCATAGGTCCCTTCTCTCCTATGAAAGGCTCATCCCTTTACGGAATTTTATTTATTTATTTATTCAACTCTCTGATAGGTTAAAAACAAACAAAAAAAAAAAACCGAAAAACCTATGATACTGTGGCATATTTACTTTCTTTTCACTGTTAAGATGGGAATGATGGTCTTTGCAACTTTCTACATCTTAACCAGAGGTAGAAGTTTCTATCTACTCTTTAGCACACATCTTTATTTTAAACAACATGTGGTTAACCTTTGGATTTCAGTAGTTGAACATAACAATAAGATTGCATGAAGTATTAAAATATTTTCATGTGAAAAAATGAATATTCACTTTATAATATTAAGCACTAAGATTTGTAACCTTTTGTGTATCACAATTATTTGTTCAACCATTCAGAAGGCATAAAATGAACCACTAAATGGATGTAAAGTTCTTAAAAGTCACGGGTAATATTGTAAAAATACTTAAGAAACATTACATTTTATATAAAAACAAAGTTATAAATCACAAACTTCTTAAGAGAAAGCATTGAAAGTAGTATAATTACATAAAGGATGTTATCTCACAAAATAACCTAAATATAAAGATGGTAAAGCTCTAAAAATTTCCATCCATACATATATTGCTACCCCTTCCTTTATTCTATAAATCTAGTCTCAGCATTTTAAATATATTTATATATTTAAGATTCCTGAATTTAGTGCAGACTTCTCCCCTGGGCTCTGGACTTGAATGCCTACTCAACAAGTACATGCAGATGTCTAAAAGGCATCTCAAACTTAAAAAAAATGAACTCCTGATTTTTCCCTAAACTTGTTCCTTCTATAATCTTCCTCATCTCACTAAATGGCAATCCATTGTGTCATCTGTCCAGGCTAAAAACACTGGAGTCATCCTTGATTCTTATATACCACATATGAACAAACCCTATAACCTCTTTTTAAACAATATATCCAAATTTCTACCATTTCTCAACACCTCTGCTGCTTCTCTAGTCCTAGTCACCATCATCTTGCTCCTGAACAACTGCCATGGCCTCCTAACTGATCTTTCTGCTTAAGCCTTTATAGCATTTCCATTCTCTCATGTCCATTCTCTACAGTCAGAGTGATTCTTATAAAATGTAAGTGAAATCATGTCACTCCCCTACTCAGAAATCTCCCATAGCATTCCATTTTACTCAGAGTAAAAGCCAGAGTCCTTAACATGGTAAAGTCCTATGATCTGGCTCTTCCAACCTCTCTGATTCCATCTCTTATTTTCACTCACTGTGCTCTGGCCAGAGCACACTGGCCTTCTTGCTGTTCCTGAACAAATCATGGCACACTTCCACATCAGGGTCTTTGTAACTGCTGTTCCCTCTACCTGAGACACTCTTTCCCCATGTTGCAATTATCTTAGCAGATTAAAATAGTTAATTCTCCAAGTCTGCCAGTTAACTAGATAATAATTCTGTTGGTCTCACCTGGGTTCATTCATGAGCCTGTAATCAGCTGGCAGCTTGGCTGCTGGTGGAGGATCTAAATGACCTCTCTCATACATCTCAGACCTTGGTGTTGGCTGTTGGTTGGCCCTCTCTCTCTCTACATGTGCTCTCCCATAATTTGATATTCTACCCCAGGTTTCCTTACATAGTACAAGGAGCATTCCAAGTGGACCAAGGTAGAGGTTACGAGGTCACTTGAGACCTAGGATTCAGAACTCATTATCTTCTTTGGCACTCAATCAAAACAAGATATAAGGACAACCTAGATTTAAGGGAGTAGGAAAATAAAGTACGTTTTGATGAACAAGCTAAAAAATACTGTGATTCAATATATCATACTCCAGATATCTGCAGGGCTCAGTGATATCAAATGTCTCCTTATCAGTGAGATCTTCCACAATTTCATATAGAGAAACTATTCTTCCCTCACCTAGGGACTTACTATCCCATACTTTATTTTAGCATCTGTCACCATCTGACATTGCATATTTACTTGTTTATTATTGGTCTCCTTCCTAATATAGTGTAAGCTCTGTGAAGGATAGGGATTTTTTCTGTCTGCTTAACCACTATATCCCTAGCACCTTGACCACCACCTTGGATATCATGGGCACTCAATCAGTATCTGCTGAATGAATTTTCTTATTCAAACGAGCATGTACCATGAAATAACAAAGTAAGAATCCAAAATAATTCAAAAATCATAAATTAATTTATGCATGGGAAATGTTAGTAGCTTTATATGTTCTTTTTTGATTTATTCTGAGTTTTTTTTTAACAAAACATGTTATTATGGTTCAGTATATCCATTTATAAAGACATGTCTCCGTTTCTTGAATATAATGAGAATGTTTTAAACCAATACTTTAAACTCTTCATAAAAAGTTTCTACAGGCCATAGAATGTACATGGTGTTAATAGCTCATCAGTCTGGCATCAAATGTAGATGTAAAATTTAACTGTATAATAATAATTTATGTAAGACACCTATGATCAATAGAGTCATTTAAGTTTTGCCTAGGCTAGTGTCTGCTAAGTCCATCATTTCTTCAGTAGAACATGAGAAAAAAGTTAAAAAAAAAGCCATCTTGTTAGCTTATATTAAGTTAGAATTTAACTGAGAAAAATTCTAAGTAGAAAACACATAAGAAAAAACAAGTTTATCAGACATAAATAAATATGTTTATAAAAGTACTCTGACCCCATTCCTAAATCTACTCATTATAAACAGAATAAAATGAGCAAATGCTACAAGAGAAGATGCATACTAGAGACACATCTGTACTGAAATTACTGTCATCACCCCAATAAACTAAAGGCACTGTTATCAGGTCCAAACCAGTTTTATCTCCAATGTGGAAAACAGAATTACTTACCTATTAAAAATTCTCACTATTTGCCGACTAGAATAATAAACCCAGAGACAACAATGTAAATGAGTCAGTTAGTTACCGACAAAAGAATCTTCCCTCTCAGAGAAACAGGGGGTGTAAAGGTTAGGGGTGGGAAGGAGACCTGCTTATCACTGTGTATACTTTTGGGCTCTTTTTTGAAACACATGCATATAGTTCCCCTAAACAAAAAGTAAAAATAAAAACAATACAATTTTTAAAAAAAGGAATTAACTCCCTCTATGGCTCTAGACATACTAAATATATCTGAAAGTTTTCATAAATGATGTTTTATACAGAGTACTATGTGTAGAAGGAAAAATCAGAATAAAATAATAAGCACTCTATGTGTATGTGCGTGTGTTCAATATCTGTATTTTATGGCCTCTCTGCTCAACTAAAGAGACAGGACATCATGTAAATAAAGAAGATAGTTTGATCCAACGATATGCTATTTTAGGTAGAAGAAAGCTCAAGAGAAAAGGATACAAGAGACTTGCTGACTTAAACTGTTTTTATTTTTCAAATCAAGTAAATAAATGTCTTGTTATTTTAAAGCAAGTAAAATGGTCTTAGGATTCATTTTACTTATACCACATGGGTTTAGAGATAGGGTTGAGGCAACTATTCACACATACTTTCATACTTATGAGTTGCTGATAAACCATTACCATTGTTTCTGATATACTTTTTACTCAGAGCTCTTCCATACACCTAGATTAAATTCTGACTTTAAGCAGCTACAGTAAGAAGCAAACTTTAATAAAATAAATTTTCACTGGCCACATCTGTTGCATTAGCCAAACCCTAAACATGTCTTTCACACTGATGAAAAAAGGTCTAGGTAGTGCTGATTTGATTCCTAGCATTGGAGATATTTTCATTCAGGAGAAAGAACTGTTCTCTTCTGCATTAAAGATAGAAACATTGCTATTATAAAAATATGATGCATCAAACAGCTGCAAGAAAAAAGGAGATATACATTAGGAATTCTACTGGTAGTAATTAGGAAGGGACAAATAAAAGACAGCTAGGAAACTCAGTTTTTGGTCTGAGCACTTCAATGAGCTAGTTTTATGATTTTGGCCAACTCATTTAATCTCTCTAGAACTAGTTTTTTTCATTTTAAAAAAGGGGAGGGGATGGGAAATAAGACTAGGAATTGTATTTTTTTTAAATAAAGTTTTGACTTTTATTATCAGTTCAGACACAAAATATCAAGGTTACTGTGAACAAGTAATTTTGCTGCTCTAAGCTTTATTTTCTTTAATCTCCACAATAAAAAGACTGAACTAAGTGTTTCAGCTCTAACATATTCTAAATACACAGGTCAGGCATACCTTTTTTTATTTTATTTATTTTCATTTTTGATACAATTTTTAAAGGTCATATTTCATTTACAGTTATTACAAAATATTGGTTATAGTCCCCATGTTGTACAATATATCCTTTTAACCTGTCTTACACCTAATAGTTTGCACCTCTCATTCCCCCAACCCCAGCCTCACTGGTAACCACTAGTTTGTTTTCTATATCTGTGAAGACTAGGAGATTCTTAAGACTCTACCAAGTTAAAAAAAAATTATAATTTTGTATTGTTGGTAGTATGTGAATTGTTACAACTTTTTGACCCAGAAAGTCTTCTAAGAATTATCCCACAAATGTACTGGCATATGTGAGCAAAGATACGCATATTTAGACAAGGATGGTCACTGACAACATTACTTCTGTTAGCAAAAGACCTCTGGAAAATAACTAAATGTTTAGCAGAAAGCTAGTGAAAGAAATTATATCCTTAAAAAATTAAAAATAGAACTGCCATATGATGCAGCAATTCCACTCCTAGGTACTTATCTGAAGAAAATGAAAACACTAATTCAAAAAGATATATGTACCCCAATGTTTGCATCACCATTTACTATTTACAATAGTCAATAAATGGAAGCAATCTAAGTGCCCATCAACAGATGAATAGATAAAGAAGACAGACAGACACATACACACACATACATGCACACACACACATGGACTATTACTCAGCCATAAATAAGAATGAACTCTTGCCACCAGCAACAACATGGATAGACCTGGAAGGTATTATGCTTAGTGAAATAAGTCAGACAAGGAAAAATACTGGATGTTTTCACTTATATGTGGAATCTAAAACACGAAACAAGGAAACAAATATAACAAGACAGAAACAGGATCACAGATACGAAGAACAAACTAATGGTTACCAGAGGGGAGATGGGTAGAGGTAGGGGTGAAACAGATGAAGAAGATTAAGAGGTATAAACTATCTGTTATAAAATAAATAAATCACAGAGATGTAATGTACAGCTCAGGGAATACAGTCAATATTTTATAATAATTTTGTGTGGTGTGTAATCTATAAAATATTCAATCACTATGATATATACCTCAAACTAATATAATATTGTAAGTCCACTACACTAAAAAAAATTATAGCATATCTAAACAATGGAATACTATGATGAATACCATTTAAAAGACTAAGAGTAACAACAATCTTCAAAACATAGTTACATGAATAAAGCATGGCACAGATTGGTATAACATAGCATGTTCTCCTCTTGGCTTTTAGAAGAGGGGGTGATAACATACACACACACCCAAAATATACATAAACACATATACATATGCATTCTTATTTATGTAAAGAATATTTCTAATAAATACACAAGAAACTGGTAGTAGTTGTTGCTTCCGGGAGGGAAACTAGCAGCTGAAGGTAGAAGAAAAATTATCTTTTCATTGTAAATCATTTTTTTCACCATTTGATTAAATAAAGGAAAAAACCCACAAATTTTTAATTTAAAAACACTTACATTCCCCACATTTAAATTACCTAAAACGCCTAATTTAACAATATATGTCTTCTTTGGCCAAGGATTATTATTTTATGCAAAGATTTTTCAAATTACCTTGAAAAGCCTGGGAAACACATCTGCTGGTTGTCCACGAATCACAAACAGACGAGAATTTAATTTTCGCAGATTGGCATCAAGGTCTTCAAGACACTGAAGCAAAAATCTATAGAGAAGAAAATTTTATTTAAATTCTTCAAAATACATATTTAGAAGATATGAAGTAATGCAAAATCATGTTATTCTAAAAGTTGAAATGTCAGCCCATCATCTTTTTACCTCTTATCAACTTATTATTTCTAATTGATATGTAAATTACTGTTTCCAAAAACCGTACTTATAATTTTCTTAAAAATTACATCACAAGTTTCTCAGTGTTTTAATGAAGTTCCTAAATTAAATCATTAACTTTTCATTAAATAATAATGACTGTTAGCAAAGTTCAATTTCTAAACATAAAAATCATATAAACAAATAATAAAATGAATTAATCTCATTGTGTAAACTTGGCAAAATAAATTCAAATTCGCATGAAAAGCCACCTTGAAAAATCCAGAACATTTTCTACTGAAATAAAAGGGAAACATCCAATTTTAATCACAAGTGAATAATTTAAGAATTTAAGTAGTATTAAGGGATAATGTAATTAAGAGAGAGAAAGCATAAAGACCATTTTCAAGTTTCTAATATAATTAAACAAAAATAAATTGATAATAAATAGATGTTAAATTATGTGGCATTAAACTCTGTGAGTATAGAGAATATCCAATTAATTTTTTTCAAAAAAGGTTTCATGAGGCAGGTGGGGCTACAGATTTTTTTCAATGAAATAATTATTAACAAGGAATACACATGATAGATATATGGGGAAATTCTGGAGTAGCACCAGCAGACTGCTTACTGTGCATTTAATAGTGTGAAAAAATGGAGTGGTCCCCAAAAGCAAATCCAAAGAGATGTCATCCCTGGAAGGTTCAATCTCATTGTTTGCCTCACGTTAATCTTCTCTAACATTTCATTTAGATTCTGTTCTTCTTAGCTGGACACATCTTATTTCCTCTTTACTTTACTTCTTTTATGTTTTTAATCTTAAGGTTAAATATTAATCTTAAATATTTGTCTCCTTTTTCCACAGGTCATGCGTTCTTTCAGAATGATGACTGTGTCTTACTTGTGATGAGGAATGGTTAAGATGAATGGTAAGGAACTTCAGACAATACTACAGAGCTACAATAACCAAAACAGCATGGTATTGGTACAAAAACAGACATATGGATCAATGGAACAGAATACAGAGCTCAGAAATGAACCCACAAAATTTTGGTCAATTAACCTTTGACAAAGGAGGCAAGAATATACAATGGAATAAAGACAGTCTCTTCAGCAAATGGTGTTGGGAAAACTGGACAGCAGCATGTAAATCTATGAAGTTACAATACTCCCTCACACCATACACAAAAATAAACTCAAAATGGATTAAAGACTTAAACATAAAACAAGACACAAGAAACCTCCTGGAAGAAAACATAGGCAAAACATTATCTCACATACATCTAAGCAATTATCTCCTACGGCAGTCTACCCAAGCAATAGAAATAAAAGCAAAAATAAACAAATGGGACCTAAGTAAACTTACAAGCTCTTGCATAGCAAAGGAAACTATAAGCAAAACAAAATGACAAACTACAGAATGGGAGAAAATATTTGCAAAAGATGAAACTGACAAAGGCTTGTTTTCCAGAATATATAAAGAGCTCATATGACTTAATAAGAAAAAAACAAACAACCCAATCCAAAAATGGGCAGAAGACCTAAATAAGCAATTTTCCAAGGAAGACATATGAATGACCAATAGGCACATGAAAAAATGCTCAATATCACTAATTATCAGAGAAATGCAAATCAAAACTATAATGAGGTATCACCACACACCAGTCAGACTGGCCATCATTCAAAAGTCCACAAATGATAAATGCTGGAGAGGCTATGGAGAAAAGGGAACCCTCCTACACTGTTGGTGGGAATGCAGTTTGGTGCACCCATTGTGGAAAACCATACAGAGATTCCTCAAAAGACTAAAATCAGACTTACCATATGACCCAGCAATCCCACTCCTGGGCATGCATCCAGAAGGAACCCTAATTCAAAAAGACACCTGCACACCATAGTTCATAGCAGCACTATTTACAATAGCCAAGACATGGAAACAACCTAAATGTCCATCGACAGATGACTGGATAAAGAAGATGTGGTATATTTACACAATGGAATACTACTCAGCCATAAAACAACAACATAATGCCATTTGCAGCAAGATGGATGTCCCTGGAGAATGTCATTCTAAGTGAAGTAAGTCAGAAAGAGAAAGAAAAATACCATATGATATCACTCATATGTAGAATCTAAAAAAAAAAAGAAGATGACAACAAATGAACTTATATATAAAACAGAAACATACTCACAGACATAGAATACAGACATGTGGTTGTCAGGAGGAGGGGGGTGGGAGGGATAGACCAGGAGTCTGAGATTTGTATTTGCTGACAGGTATATATAAAGTAGATAAACAAGTTTATACTGTATAGCACAGGGAAATATATACAATATCTTGTAGTAGCTCACAGCGAAAAAGAATATGAAAATGAATATATGTATATTCATGTATAACTGAAGAATTGTGCTATACACCAGAAATTGACACAACATGTAAACTGACTATAACTCAATTTAAAAAAAGATGAATGGGAAGGTATATTTCAGAATTGCATTGTCCACTATGGTAGTAGCCACCAGGCACATGTAGCCATTTAACTTTAATTAAAATATAAAAATTCAATTCCTTACTCACATTTGCCACATTTCAAGGCCTCTAAACGGCCACATATGTGGCTAGTAGGTAGCCACCATATTGGACAGCACAGGTGAAGAACATTTTCATCATTGCAGAAAGTTCTACTGGACAGCACTGTTCTATAAGGATGTTCCATCTAGATCATTTTGTTCTCCTTACCCATTCTGATGCCATCATTTCACCAAGAGAGTCTTGTTAATTTCTACAATTGTGGTTATTAGTGACATCAGTATACCTAGTCAAGTTTGATATTCTTTGTCCTTTAGGATTCATTATCTCTATGGGCTTGGGGAGTCTCAGTACAATACTCACAAGGATGTTAAAGACATCCCATTATTTCACCTTAGGAAGTCTCACAACTGTCTTTAAACAAATGGGAAACAAACCTCTCTATCCTCACATTTATGTTTCACCACATCTCCTTTCTGTCCTGGTTTGGAGTTACTTCCCTAATACTCCATCCCCATCCTAATCAATTACCAATGTACAAATATTTTGGGAAGAAGATTGTTGTTGTTATAGCAATATAAAAGCAACTGAGTTCTGTAAAATTATCCGTAACTATGAATAACTCATCATGTTTGGTGATAAGTATTTATTGGGAAGCATGTAGTTTCTATACTTGCTTGGTAAGAGTTTTTAGACCCTGTAGTACTCAGATCAAAATTGAAGAAGTTGAATGAACTAGCAATTTTTAAGTTTTCTTAAATTTAAACAATACAAAACTTAAATGTCCCGGAAGGATAATCCAAGGCAGAGATAATCCTCAAATCTCTTTTGTGCTATTAGATTCAGTACCTTCTCTATCAGAGCTAAGCAGCAAGAGTTGTCCACATTTTACTTTATTGGAAGAAAAGTTTTTATGTAGTACAAGCAGGTCAATGAAAGACAGTAAGATGGGAAAAGAAAAAAAAAGGCCTGATTAATTTATAAAATGAGCAGGTAAACCTGGATTTGCTAATAATTAGCCCTTTATTTTTCCCTTTCATGTTCACAAGCTGAATAAGCATTCTTAATGCTTCTTAATAAACACCGTATCAACCAAACATTGTACAGTATGATGTGGACTGAAGCAATGAAAAAAGTTTTGTAACCAAAAAATTAATTTTGTTTCCATACTTCATAAAACAAAGGAATAGAAATTGTATTTAAGTATAGGGTCTTTCTCCCAGAGATGTTACTGATGGTGTTTTTCTTTCATAGTATGTTTTTCCTTCATTTACATCACTATAATTTCACATAAAAATTATAGAAGTACAGTGGACTTAAAAAGGTATTTTAGGAGAGATTGTGAAGAAAAGATAAAGAGCAGGATAGAGGAGAACACATGGTGATGTTGTCCTTTGTTATAAGACTTTTTGCCTTAAAACTACTGTATATATTATTTTTATAAAATAAAATTTATTTTGCATGTATCTACTTATGTTATTTGTGCAAGAGAAAATAAGTGGAAGGATACTCACCAAGCTATTAATAATAGCTACCCTTGGAGAGTGGGAGTTTGGGGTGGAAGTAAAGAAGAAAGACACATATGCTTATTTTTAACTTCATAAAAAGGTATAAAATTAGCATATGTTTCATCAAAGTAGAAGAAAACTGAGAAAAACTGTATCTACTGTAAACCTGGTTTAACACATAGTAAACATTTTTCCAAAATAAAAGACATACTTCTATGATACCAATTTTCATGGTTTCGCTGTATTCCATTGCACAGATGTCCCATGATTTAACAATTAAGAGTAACAAATTATTACCCTTCAATCAATCCTGAAAAATTCTAATTTCCTCATCTGTTAAATTAGGATAGTAATAGGTTCTATATCATAGCACTGTTGTGAGAGTTAAATACATTAATAAATGTGAAGTTCTTAGAACAGTGCCTGACCCATAGGAAGTAGGATTATTTATGTGTTATTATTTTTCAGTTCTCTTCTTCCTGCCACTTCTATTCTTGCTACAATAATTCTACTTGTCATCATTTGCTGGTATTATTTGCTGCAATGTCTTAAAATGGATATGCCTACCAACAATCTCTCTCCATTCTAATTCATTTTATACATAATACCAGATCTTCCTGAGACACACTTCCCTGTACAAAGGTCTTCAGAGACTCACTCCCTACAGAATAAATAACAAATTATTTTGTTTAATTAACTTAGGATTCCAGGTTTCTTTCCTACAACTCCTCTTTCCCTCTCACCAAACCAAACTATTTCCCTTTTCCCCACACATTCAGTCTCCTGGAATTTGCTCCATGGTCTTCCCTAGGCCTAGAATACCTTTTCCAATTTCTATCTCTTCAAGCTCATATTCTATTAATCGTCAGTCTTCCATCTGAAAGTAATTTCCCCATCCTTTAAACTGTCAAAGGACATAATATACCTCATCCTAGAGAAACTTTCAGATTGTACCTTATACTATAACTATCATATATATATCACCTTCTGATGGATTTCAAATTAAGTACCTGTCTCATTCCTAACTATGCAGTTTTCTTTATCTGTGTTTTGGTTTCTATATTTGAAAAATAAATCTCATCATGTGCCTTATACAATTTGTTGAAAAGATCATAAATAGAAGAAAATGACTTATAGAGTTGTCTTGAACATCTGTTGAAAGGATTAGAAACAGTATAAAATCACTAGTGTTGGTAGATATTCATTAAGCAGAAGTTATAATTATTCTCCCTTGGGAATAATTTATAGTTTAAAAAAAGTAACATGTATTTCTATATGTAAATAACTAGGCATGACAAAAGGAGACAATGAATTACTTGGATGCCTACAGTTATATACAGAATCATTCTGAACTCATAACTTCCCTTGAATGTGACTTTGAACAAAGGTTTGATGAAAATCTTTCCCACTGACAAGGCAAATGTGAATATGAATAAATATAAGAAGATACAGTGACCCTGAGTCAACTAATCTCTAAGTATATAATTCTTCCTTGACAGTACCATAAAATAAAATCTCTAGTATCCCAAGTTGAAAGTATCAACTCATTGATAGTAAGATTCTTTTTTTTTTTAGTGCTGAAGGAATAATGTTACTTCAAAGGGTACTGTATAAAGTCTAACCTTTCAGCCTTTACCCTAACCAGGAAGAGATTGAGCTCTGTCAGAGTTCAGATTCAACATGTTCCAGACAACACAACAATTTCAACTTTTCTGTTACAAATGGATGTGCCTCAAAAAAGGAATCCAATATTGAATGGAATGATTTAATATAATACATTGAAATTACATAGGGTACAATTTTTAATTGGAACATATTTTCAGACTCTATCCAATTTGGTATATTCACTGCTTTCTTGAAACCATACTCATTTGAAGGCTCAGCTAATAACGCTATTAACTACATGCAACAGATTGGTTTTTAAATAGGCCAAGTGGTAGTAACACTTACTACATCCCTTTGCGTAACATATTGCCTACATAGAAGAACAGTTCTGGTGTTATTTAATTACAATACTAATTACACCACTTCAAAGTAAAATGAAGAGATGTTAAGTGAGGTAATATACTTCTTTACTTTAAACATTTTAAGGAATTTTTTTACGTTTAGCGATCACTACCTTACTATTAGAAAAAAATTCCAGGCAGTGAGTTTCCTTATATCAGTTCCAAAAGATGATTTCAACATGAATCAACAGAAATAGTTTCTTAAAGTAGGTCATTGCTATAGCAACCAGTGGGAGGTTTGGTATACTCCCCATAACAATGACCTACTTTCCAGGCTGTGCTAGAACAGCTTTATATAACTAGAATTTCTAGTTCTGTCTATAAAATAGTCTAAAAAAGGCAATGGTAAGATACAACATAATCCCATTCCTGCTAAAAACAAGGCATTATGAATTAACATGTATCATATTAAAATAAAGCCATCTGGTTCTGCACTTTAGTTTATAAAATATATCTTATCACATGCTCAACAATGAAAAGTACATGAATATCTAAACCAAAACAATTCATTGCTAATCCTAGAGAACTGATTTAAAGAATATAAATTAAGATCATCAAAATCATATGCAAAATCTCTTCTATTCTCCATTTGAAACAACACAGTTAAATTTTTAAAAGTTAAAATTCTGGATACATTAATTATAATAAAGAAAAAATGGAGAATCTCAGTCATTAACGAGTCTATGGTGTTTTATCAGAAATTCAAAAATTATAAATAGCAATTTGTCTCTATAAATTGAATAAAGTTTACATATGCTTTTTTTATCCAGTTTGTAACAAGTTTTTAGGGCTTTCATCTAACATTATACAAATTATCAGAGTATTTGTGATATAAATTTTCCGTGAATAGTTTAATATTGGATAAGTATTAAATATGTACCTTAAAAGCAAATTTTGTATTTTGCCAGGCTCTGTTGGTGATAAATCAGTAGACCAATATCATGACACAATGTCACTTTTTATAGTGAATATTTTTCACTGCCCTCTTTTAAGTTCTGAAATGAAATTCACAGATAATATAACATATTCACATATACAATTTTAAAGCACTAACATAATGCTCTAATATAATACATGGAAGAAGTTAAAGGAAAGTCATTTTTATTTTAAAAAGAAGTAATATTTACTTCCAGTAAGTAAATATCTAGCCATGACACAAGTAGACAATGAATTCGTTAGATTCCTACACCTACAAACAGAATCATTTAAAATTCAACAGCTACAAAAACAGAATGATACAGTTGCGTTACTGGTCACTTAAATACCACGAGTGGTATTGCCTTTGGTGACATGACTTTTTATACTATCAAGCAAGACTTATTTAGTGAAGTTCTGGACAAAGTGCAACCTTTCCTTGATTTACATGAATGATAAATGTATTTCAGGAACATTCACTGTATAGTAAAATTGTATGAAAAATACCTAGTGTTTACATACAAAACTGGATTTAGGTTCTAGAGTCAGAAAATCATGAATAAGTTTTTCACTTACATGAAACATCTGGCAAAATATCTGAAAGTTATGTGGGACTCGGGACAACTATTTATTCTGAGAGACTATCCTGAGCATTGCAAGAAGTCTTCCATTCTTGGCCTCTCCTCACTAATTCCACTAGCACCCTCCAATCACTGTGATGACCAAAAATTACCCCACAAATTCCTTAAATACCAACTAAGGAGTGACATTATTCATTATTCACATAATTTTCTTGATCTGAGGGAAACAAGATAAATGATAATGAGATCCCAATATTCAAGGAGCTTAAAATTTAGAAAAGAAACTTGAAAATATACATAATGTATATGAATACAATAGAAATTGTTATGGCAGAATGCAACATTTAAGAGATATATGAATACCATTAATTTGCTATGGAAAATCAAGGGGAGAAATCACCTGTAGGTTTTTTCTTTTTTTGAGATGGGGAGAAATTTAAGCAAAAATTTCAAGGTGATGATAGAAAGAAGCCTTGCTGTATTAATATAATTTTAATAGCTGGAGATAGGAAGGGAGAATTATTGGCTGTAGGACTGTAGCCTCTTTAAAGATTGGACTAGGCCTTGTTCACCACTTTCCTAGACAATGCTTGACATACAGTATAAGTTCAAAACATATTTATCTAATGAGTAACCAAATAAATAAATTAACAAAGGCAGGAGAAAGGGATTTTAAGGACTTGATTCAATAAGTCAATGGAGAATTAAGAAACATGAGAGGGAAAGAACATTCTCTAAATGTCTGTTATACTAGGTACTTTACATACACTATATTCCCAACAACTTTACAAGGTATATCATTTTAAAAATGAATATAAACCTCATCAAGGACATTTTCCAAAGTAACTTAGCTAAGCAATGAAATAAAATTTAATTTGGATATGTCTGACTCTAAACCCATGCTCTTTGCACTATATAATGCTACTTTCCTACAGGATATATGACAATGTAAAATATTTTAAGAAAATTAACTTGACAGGTTTAAGGACATAAAGATGATGAGAATATAGTTTTTGCCTTCATGATGGGGGATGAGTATGTATGTCAATTAAGACAGAATACGTTAAATTACACTGAGGTAACAACTCCCAAAGCTCAGCTTCTTAAAATAACTAAAGTATATTTCTAATTCACACTACATACCAAGATCAGCCAAGGTATTTCTGCTTACATTTAATTGGTCAAAGCACATTGGTCACATGGCCAAGCCAAACTTCAAGATGGCAGAGGCATAAACCTTCAGGTGAATAATGGTGAACAATAATAACATCTACCATAATATCTAAACCAATGTTGATATATATGTACTATATAGTGCATTTCTTAATGAAGGGTATATTATGGCAGCACAGAAGAAATTTAACTCTGTGGAGGACGACCAGGGGAAAGGAGACAGGGGAAGGAATGAGGAAGAAAACATTTGAGCAGAGTTTAGAATCAACAGCTGTTGATCACAAGGATAAAGTAGGAAAGGCCAATCAAAGCAGAGAAAACAGTATCCTTAAATCAAGAAATTCAAAAGAATTGCGTGTGTGTGGTGGGGGGAGGACTGGAAGAATGACTACAAAGATGTATTTTCTAATACTAAGATGTATTTTCCCCCGACACAAGTGTTAATTTCAAAATATATTCAAAATCAATGACAAAAGAAACCGACCAACTTCTTTTGCTGACAGTACATTGGATTAAGATACCCCACAGAAATAACTGACAACAAGCTAACAAAAAACAGTAACAAAAGAAAACTTTTAAACATAATTCACTGGACTGCCCCCAAAATAAGAGGTTAATAAGCAGAGTGCTAAAGTCAGCTTTAGCCTCGAGGATTTCTATAGAGCCCTGGAAATCTTGAACATAATCCAGGTTGAGGGGGACAGGACATGGGCCCAAGACTTATCCAAGTGAAGAAACTAATAATAGACCCTCAGTATAAAGTCTGGGCTTCAAAGAGCTCCATCCACAGTTCAAATGTAAACAGGACATAAATCTTAATAGGACAGAACAGAACAGGAAGGAAACTTTCCTGTCTCTACTCAGTCTGGGTTGAAAGAAAACAAAATCTCCCATTCCTGAATAGAAAGAGAAAATACAGTAATTTTACAGTGGAGAAACCTGGCAAACACTACCTTAACCACATGATCAGAGTAAACATCATCAGTGTCAATTGTGATGATATCATGTACATCTTGATATAATGAGAAAAACATTTCATTTCTGTGATATTTTCCACAAAACCCATAACCCCAGTCTAATGATAAGAAAAACATCAGACAAATTCTAAACTGAGAGCCATTCTATAAGATACATGTATAGTACTCTAAATCAAAAAGGTCATAAAAAACAAGGAAAGCCTGAGGAACTGTCACATGACAGAGGAGACTAAGGAGACACATGACTAAATGCAATGAGGTATTTTGGGTGGGATCCCGGAACAGAAAAAAAAAAAAATTAGTGGAAATTTGAATATAGTCTGGAGTTTAGCTAGTGCTACAATTTTTCAGTTTTGACAAAAGTATAGAGCTAATGTAAGATGTTAATATTAGGGGAAACTGGGTACAAAGTACACAAGAACTCTGTATTATCTTTATATGTTTTCTATAAATCTAAAATTATTTATTTTATTATAAAATTCTTGTGCATCCTTCTCTATGCATAATCTCAATGCAAATTCATGGATGGAAAGTGGTCCCAAACACCTCAAGCATATCATTACATTTAAAGTGGTCCTGGGTTGGCTGTGATCTGAGATTAAAAAAAAAAAATTACAAATCCTCTCTGGATTCTTAGCTTCAACCCATGCTTCAATTTCTACAGAAAAAGTTCCACCAAAATCAATCATAAAATAAAGAAACAAGAACTTAATCTGAGATGCAGAATGAGAGGCTTGAAAATGACTGAGAATTTTCCAGAATCACTGAAAAATACCAATGCAAGAAACTCATGTATCTCAAGCAGGGTAAGAAAGAGAGGGAGACAGGGCTGGAGATGGGAGGTGGCATGGAGGGGAGGTAATAAAGATAGAAATAAAGAACAGAAAAAAATCGGCAGAGATATAGAGAGGGAGAGATGAAGAAAGAGAAAGGATCCACATCTAGATACATCATGCTGAAACTACACAAAACCGAAGACAAAGACATAATATATAAAGCAGCCAGAGAATACCATAATCAATAAGTAAAGAATATTTTTTCAAGTATACATGGAATATTTATGAAAATTAACCCTGTACTAGGTCATAACACTGTACTCAACAAATTTAAAGGAACTAGTATCAATCATATATTTTGAAATTAAAAAACACTCCTCTAAACAACTTATGGGACAAAGAACATCATAACGGATTTTAGAAAATACCTAGAACTGAATGATAATGAAGAAAATATATCTAAAATGTGCAGAATATAAAACAGAAAAAAAAGTGGTACTAGAAGAAAATATATAGGCTTAAATGTTTACATTAGAAAAAAAGACTTCAAATTGAGTTATGAAAATAGCACAGAGTATCCTAAAAAAAAAAAAACCACAAAGAAGGAAATTATTTTCTAGCCAGTGCTGAGCAATGAGGATATTTTGGGACAGTAGACATATCTGGGGACAACTGCCACAAGACAAAGAGCAAGAGAAAGGCCTACTACAAGAAGCAGAACTATGAGCTGCGAATCCCCACTGCCAACACTAAGACTAGACCCCGCCTCATACACACAGTCCATGTGCAGGGAGAAAAGGAAAAAGTACCATGCCTTGAAGCGGGACGTGGGTAACTTCTCCTGGGGCTCGGAGTATTGCATGTGCAAAATGAGGATTAGATGTTGTCTACAACGCCTCCAACAATAAACTGGTCTGTACCAAGACCCTGGTGAAGAACTGCATCATGCTTATTGACAGCACACCACACAGACAGCAGTAGGAGTGCCGCTATGCACTGCCCCTAGGCTGCAAGAAGGGAGCCAAGCTGACACCTAAAGACAGAGAGAGAGACATTAAACAAAAACTGATCAAAGAAAACTCAAAAGAAATATGCCAAAGTTATCAGTCTTCTGAAGGAACAGTTCTAGCAGGGCAAGCTTCTTGTATGCATTGTTTCAAGATCAGACCAGTGTAGCCAAGCAGATTGGCTTTGTGCTAGAGGGCAAGACACTTGAGTTCTATCTGAGGAAAATCAAGGCTTGGAAAGGCAAATGAATCCTCCGCCCTCCTTTCTTAGCTCAAGTAATAAAGATGTTTATTGTTCTATGAAAACAAAAGAAAAAAGAGAAGAGAGAAAGAAGGAAATGATCAAGAGTAGGAATTAGTGAACATAGAACACAAATACATAATAGAAACAACAAACCCAAAGTTTATTATTCGAAGAGATAATAATATAAACCTCTGACAAGATAAATTAAGGGAAAAAGTGAGAGAAGCCAAAATAAGCACTATTAAGAATAATAAAGGGAATATAATCACAGATGTTGCAGAGGTTAAACAGAAAATAAGATAGCATGAATAATTTTATGCAAATAAATTTGAAATGGATAAATTCCTTACCAAAACTGCCTCAAGAAGAAATTTAAACTTACCAAAACTGACTCAAGAGCAAAAAAAGAAGTTGTTAAAAATCTTAAAAGGAAAACACAAGAGACCAGTCAGCTTTACAGATGAATTCTACCAAACATTCATGGAAGATAGCTTTAATTTTATAGAGGATTCTAACCTCAAACAAAAACAGACAAAAAAGGAAAACACTTCAACTCACTTTATGAGGTTAGGTTTACCTTGACATCAAGAGCTGACGAGAACGGTACAAAAGGAAAATTACAAACCAATCTCAATCATAAGCATACCATATTAGCAAATCAAATCCAGCAATACATTAAAAAATATACATCATGATCAAGCTGGGCTTATCTACAGAATGTTGGTTAGTTTAACGTTAAAAATTGGTTAATGTATTCACTTCATTCATAGAATGAAAGAAAAAAATCATATGACCAAGTGAACATACACAGAAAGAGTAGCTACTAAATTCAATTTACATTTAGCCTCAACAAACTAGGACAAGAAGGTAACTTTCTTAATGTGAAAAAGGGCATCCACAAAAATACAGAAAACATATTTAATGGTAAAATGTTGTCAGGGATGCCTGCTATAACTACTTCTATTCATCCTGGTACTAGTAGGCCTAACCAATGTAGTAATAGAACAAGAGATGAAAGTTATAAGGATGGGAAAGGAAGAAACAAAAGCATGATTATTTACAGATGTATTGATACTATCAATACATAAAAAATACACAGAAAAATTATTAGAATTAATAACAGAGTTTCTTACTACTAATAACAGAATTAATAATAGAGTTTCCATTCAATTTCTGGAATCAGTTTACACCAATACAATCTATGTAACTTAAGCCTCTTCTGATCTCAAAAATCAAACAAAGCTATTTATAATCTAGAACTCTTTTTTCTGTCTAATTTTAGAAACCACTGCATTGTGACTCCATCAGATTAGGCCAAAATCAAGTATAAGATATACTTTTAGGCTTTAAAGGATTTACATACAACTAAATAAAACTTGCCCAACACGTGTTCAAAAGCATGCTTTCTGAGATGTGTGTAATGCTTTTCAGTAGTCTATTAGAAATTTCTCTCCTTCAGAAAAATACTTGTTAAGTGTCAATTATATCTCAATAAAGACAGGAAAAGATTTAATAAAATTTCTATTTTCACCTTCGAAAAGTAAGACTAAAACGGTAAAAAAAAAAAAAAAAGTCTTCTTTTTAAAAAATCTATGACTTAGCACATGTCACATAGGTCTGTTTGAGGTTTGGCTAATGGTCAAGTACTTCCCTATACCGATATTATTGCAAAAAGTGATATTCATATTATGCAATCTATCAATCCATTTATGAATCATAAATTTATTGAGATCTTACTGACATTGTTGTGGGCCCTGGGGTAAAAAGAAAACAAAATTAAGTGCCTGGTGTCATGAAATTTGCATGTTAGATAATGATGATGATGACAACAATAACAGCTACAAACTGTTAGAAAGTGTGTACCAAGCACTAACCACTTTACAGGTGTATATGCAACAACCCTTCGATATAGGTACTTCCCTCATATGCAAATGAGGAACTGAGGCATAGAGAGGCTAAGTATATACCCCCAGGACATAAGAATAAAAAACTCCGAAGACTCCACCAAAAGACTATTATAAATAATAAATGAATACAGTAAAGTTACAGGGTACAAAATCAATATACATAAATCTGTTGCATTTCTATACGCTGACAACAAACTAACAGAAAGAGAAATTAAGAAAACCATTCCATTTACAATCACAAATAAAAGAATAAAATACCTAGGAATCAATTTAACCAATAAAGTGAAAGACATGTACACCTGTCACTTATATAATATTGTACATCAACTATAATTTTTTAAAATGCTATGCAAAGAATGCCAATTATCAAAAAAATTAAAAACCAAATAAACTCAGAGAATAAAAAGATGTGAAGCAAAAGCAGGAATAAATAGTAAAGGAAAAAACCTAATAATAGCACCATCAGTTTAAAGAACTGGTTGTTTGTGAAAAGTAATGGTTAGATAAATCATTGGCTAACTAATTTAAAGCAAAAAAGAAAAAGAAAAACAACTAAATATCTCAGCAGAAATGATAAAAGGGAATATCTGCAAATACAGAGGAAAATAAAAGAATCAAAAATTAAAAAAAAGAAAATGAAAAGCATGTACACTGAAAACTGTAAGACATTGTTGAATGAAATTGAAGAAGACACAAAGAAATGGAAGGATATTCCCTACTCATGGGCTAGAAGAATTAACATTGTTAATACCATACTACCTGAAGATTCAATGCAATGCCCATTAAAATCCCAATGACATTTTTCACAAAACAAAAGATACTAAGATTTATATGGAAACACAAAAGCTCCCAAATAGCCAAAGCAATCCTGAGAAAAAAGAGCAAAACTGGAGATATCATACTCCTTGATCTCAAATTATATTACAAAGCTATAGTAATCAAAATGGCATGGTATTGGCAGAAAAACAGACACATGGATAAATATTAAAGAATTGAGAGCCTAGAAATAAACTCATGAATATACGGACAACTAATTTATAACAAAGGAACCAAGAAAATACGATGGAGAAAGGAAAGTCCCTTCAATAAACAGTGCTGAGAAAACTGGACAGCACCATGCAAAAGAATGAAACTAGACCACTATCTTACACCAAAAATTAACTCAAAATGGATTAAAGACTTTGACAGAAGACGGGAAACCATAAAACTCCTAGAAGAAAACATAGGCAGTATGCTCTTTGCCATCAGTCTTAATCTTTTTGGATATGTTTCCTCAGGTAACAAGACAAAAGCGAAAATAAACAAATGAGACTACATCAAACTAAAAGGCTCCTGCACAGTAAAGGAAACATCCAAACAAACAAACAAACAAAAAAACCCAAACAACAACCTATCAAATGGAAGAAGGAGAAGGTACTTCCCAATCACATATTTGATAAGGGGCTAATATCCAAAATATATAAAGAACTCAAAACAAAACCAAACAATACAATTTAAAAAATGGACAGAGGATCTGAAGAGATACTTTTACAAAGATTACATACAGATGGCTGACAGCAAATGAAAATATGTTCAACATCACTAATTAGGGAAATGCAAATCAAAACCACCATGAAATATCACCTCACATTTGTTAAAATGGCTATTATCAAAAAGACAAGAAATTATAGTGTTGAAGAGGATGTGGAAAAAAGGGAACCCTTGTACACTGTTCATGGGAATGTAAATTGGTATAGCTACTATGGAAAACAGTTTGAAGATTCCTCAAAAAATTAAGAATGGAACTAACATATGATCCAGCTATCCAGTTTCTGGTTATTTATCTGAGGAATATGAAAACACTAATCCAAAAAGATATATTTACTCCTATATTCACTGCAGCATTATTTACAAGAGCCAGGATATGGGAACAACCATTTACAGATGAATGGATGAAGAAGATGTCGTATATATGTAAAATGGAATACTACTCAGCCTTAAAAAGATGAAATCTTGCCATGTGCACAAACATGGATGGACCTTGAGGGTATTGTGCTAGTAAGTGAAATAAGTCAGATACAGAAAGACAAATACCATATGATTTCACTTATGAGGATTATATTTTAAAAAACAAAATAACTGAAAAAACAAAACAAAAACAAACACAGATATAGAGAACAGACTGGTGGTTACCAGAGGGGATAGGGGGTGCAAAATGGGTAAAGGGGGTCAACTGTATGGTGACTGTATTGGTGGTAAGCATGCAGTAGTGTAAACATAAATTGAATTATAATGTACACATGAAACTTATATGTTATAAATCAATGTTACCATAATAATAATAATAATAATAGTAATAATAATAATAAATATAGGAATTTTTTGAAAGGTTTTGAGTAGAGGTTGATATGACATAACTTTGAAAGTAATCACTTGGGCTTCTGGGCAAAAAATGAGTATCAGGCAAAAGGCAGAAATAGGAAGACCACTCAGGAGGCTATTATACTACTTTAAAGGAGAGATGATGGTAGTATGAATAAGAGTGCTAATAGTGAAAATGATAAGAACAGCTGGAATCTGGGTAGAAATTCAAGAGGTAATATAGCAAAGAAAGTGGGATTACTAAATCTGGAGTCCAAGCTAGACATGTGGGTGGAAGATATAAAATTGGAAGTCATCAGTACATATATGGTAGTAACAAGACTATATAAAGGAAGAGAAGAACTGATGAAAGAAAAGACCTTCACTTTGAATGAACAGAAGGAATGACAGACAGAAGGACAGAAAGAAGGCTGGGGGGAGAAAAGGAAAAAGAAAAGGATAAAATGAGGTCTGCCTATACAGAAGCAAAGGGAAGATGCATGTATTCCTGGAGGGAAATATGGATAAAATGACTGAAAGAAGGAAGGGAGGGAGAGAAGACAGTTAAATGGGATAAAGATGCAATGATACATGGGAGAGAAAAGTAAGAACACATGACAGAAAGAAGCAAGAGTATATGGGACAGAAAAGCAAAGACTAATGGAAAGAGATGCAAGAATGAAAAAGGACAGAGTACAGTAAAAAGGTCAAAAAAAGGGAGAGAAGGAGGTAGCATGGAATAATCAAACTAAAATTTGAGAATCTTAAGTTTTATGCAGTTTTCAATAAGAAAAAAGGGTCAATTTTATTCAATTACTAGTAAGAGTTATGAACCAGTCACAGACCTCAAACATATTCCATTAATTTCATAGTTGAAAATAAGAAACATTTCTTTACAGATGCTATATAACCATATCCAACCTATTCTATGCTTAGAGAAAGAAATACAAGAAGAGAAACTAAATGAACCCAAGTATTATTCCATCATTTCTAATTTGGTTAACAGACTCATTTAGATTCACATTAACTTTTACTCTCTTTAGAGACATTTGAGAATTAAGTATTAGTTATCTAAAAAAATGAAGAAGCACACATTCTGAGGTACATTCTTTTATTCATACAATCAACATCTGGGTATCTACTCAGGACAAACAAAAAATCCAGAATTCCAATCCCTGGAGCCTCTAAGTTCAACAAGAATAAGATAAAAAAATTCATTATTATAATAATTAGTACATTGTATTATTGAAGTCCCCACTGTTGAAGGACATGTAAAAGGATGACAATTATGCTGAGGAAGATCTCTAAAGTTGTACAAAGATATGACTGATGTGGGTCTTTTAGTATTTATCACAGCACTTTGTGACAGCAGGTTAAGTCAAGTCTTTACCTGAAGTATTTTTAACTTCTGAGGTTAATTTACTAGGTATAAGGCTATGTAACTGATGTCTCCCTAATCCCCAAATCACAAAGGTACTTGAAATCTAAGACTTTTACTATTCCATGTGTATTTTTACAAACCATTGCATTGTCACACTAAGAGAATGGGCCAAAAATCACATTTAACATCAATTTCTAGGCTTCAGAGGATTAAAATGGAACTAAATAAAATCTGTTCAATACACTTACAAAAACAAAAGACAGAGTTACATATACTGGTTTTCTAATATTCCTACCAGTTAATTCTCTTCAAATAATGCTAATTTTACTCTACATATAATTCAACTTTTTCAGAGATTTTCATGGTAGTAGGACTGAGGAGGAAGAAGAGAAGGAGAAGAAGAAGGGGGAGAAGGGGGAGGAGGAGGGTGAAAAGGAACAAGTTTTCATTACAGAAGAATTCCAAGTAATAAATATAGAATGAATGAAAAATATCATGATTAGAATAGCACATAATAACTGCTTCAGGCAAGATCTACTGATGAAAATTGAAATTAATGTCTGAAAATACAAAAAGAAAGAGAGTATTTATATAATCTCAAAGTATCTCTTCCAAAATATTTATTAATTATAAAGGAAAAACAGTAATTTTATAGTGGAGAAATCTGGTAGATACTATCTTAACCACATGATCAAGGATAATATCTTCAGTAATAAGACATACTGATAAACTTTAACCCCTGATATGAGAAGGCCATATCACTTCTGTGGTATTTTTCAAAAATTCAAAACCTCAGTCTAATCATGAGAAAACATCAGATACGTCCAAATTGAGGGACATCCTACAAAATGCCTGACTAGTACTTTTAAAAGTCTCAGGGCCTTGAAAGACAAGGAAAGACTGAGAAAACGTCAACAGCCAGAAGAAATTAAGGAGACATGACAACTAAATGCAATATGGAATCCTGGACTGGACTCTGGGACATAAAAAACATTAGGGGAAAAATCAGCAAAATCCAAATAAAATTTGTAGTTTCATTAACACCATTGTTATCTATGCCAATTTCTTAATTTTGATAACTGTACTATGGTTACATTAGGTGTTAACATTAAGAGATGCTGGGTAAAGGGTGTATGGTAACTATTATTTCTGCAACTCTTCTATAAACCTAAAATTATTTCAAAATAAAAATAAAACAAAAGAAAATAGATGAATCAGAGAATTGCATCCTGAAATAAACAGGTCTGGGAAGTTTTTTCCCACATGGATATTACTTCCATATCTCTACCAGTAGTAATCACTTGAATACTTCCATCCATGCATTTACTCATTTAACAAATAAACAGTTGTCTACTATGTGCTAGGCACGTATTACAGAGAAAAATAAAGTAGGGAGTGTCAAAATGGTGAAATGGGATTGCTGTTTTATGGGCTGATTAAAGAAGATGACATTAACAAGGTGATACTTAGCCGGGTTCTGAAGGGAGGTAGTAAGCAAAGTGGATTATTTGGGGAAAGGGAACAGCAAGTACAACGGCCTAGAAATTCAATGCCATGTTTGAGGAAAAGCAAGATGGCCAGTATGGTTGTAGTCCAGTGAGGGTCAGGAAGAGGGCAAAAAAATAACATAAGGTGAGAAAATTATGTGGGGTTGCCTTGGCCACTTAAGAACTTTCTTTGGCTTTTATGCCAAAAGAAATGGAAAGCAACCAGAAGGATATGAGCACAGGAGCGACATGAAGGTTTTACAGGGTAATTCTGACTATTGTGTGAAAACTGGGGCTTAGGAGTGGAGATAGAGAAATCAATTATGGCAGTTATCAGGTAACAGATAACGATGCTTCGGTCAGGCTGTAATCAATGAAGGGAATGAGAAGTGACTGGATTCTGGATATATTTTTAAGATATAACCTATAGGTTTACCTGAAAGATTAAATGTGAGGTATGAGAGAAAGAGAGCAGTTGAGGTTGATTCCAAATTCAGACTACATTATAGGATGAAATTTCTATTCACTGAGATGGAAGAACACAAGACAAAGCTTTGGGGATATTGTTGTTTGTTTCAAGAGGTGGAAATAAAGTCTTCAGTTTTAACTTTTGTTCATATACATTATTTCCTTCTTTTCATTTTCAGGGTTTTTTTTTTTTTAATACTTTTTTCAACTTCTTGGAAATGAACGCTAAGGTTTCAGATATTTCAGTCTTTCTTACTTTCAATTTTATATATTTAGGGCCAGAAATATCTTCAGCTGTATCCCATAAATTTTGATACATCATTGTCATGATCATTTAGTTCAAAATATTTTCAAATTTCCACTGCAATTTCTTCTTTATTATTTATAATAATGCTTAATTATCAGCATTTGGGAATTTTCTAATTATCTTTCTGTTTTCGATTATGACCTTATTTCATTGTGCTCAGAGAACATATTCTGTTATTTCAATGTTTTGAAATAAAAGTTTTGCTTTATGACCCAGGATACAATTAATTTTCTTCTGCACTTGAAAAGAATATGTATACTATAGGTGTTGGATAAAATGCTTCTTTTTCTTGTCTGTTGGCTGTGATTAGGACTTTCAATACTATGCTACATAAAAGTGGTGAGAGTGGGCACCCTTCTCTTGTTCCTGAATTCAGTGGGAAGGCTTTCAATTTTCCACCCTTAAGTATTATGTTAGCTGTGGGTCTGTCATAAACACCTTTTTTAATGTTGAAATGTGCTCTCTATACCCACTTTGGTAAGCGTTTTTATCATAAATGGGTTTTGAACTTTGTCAAATGCTTTTCCTGTGTCTCTTGAGATAATCATCTGGTTTTTGTCTTTTCTTTTGTTAATATGGTTTATCACGTTGATTGGTTGTGTATGTTAAACCATCCTTGCAATGCTGGAATGAATCCAACCCGATCACGGTGTATGGTTTTATTTATGTATCAATTCTGTTTGCTAATATCTGTTGAGAATTTTTGTATCTATATTCATCAAAGATATTGGCCTATAATTTTCTTTTTTTGTAGTGTCTGTGTGGTTTTGGTATCAGGGTGATGGTGCCTTCACAGAATAAATATGACAGTTTCTCCTCTTCAGTTTTTTTGGGAGTACTCTGACCAGGCTAGGCATACGTTCTTTGTATTTTTGGTAAAATTCCCCAATGAAGCTGTCTGGTTCTGGACTTTAGTTTGAAGTTTTTTAAAATTATAGATTCTAATTCACTTCTAGTGGTCAACTGTTCAAATTATGTTTCTTTTTGAATCAGTTTTGGCAGATGGTGTATTTCTAGAACCATGTCCATTTCTTCTAGGTTGTCCAATTTGTTGGCGTGTAACTGCTCATAGTAGTCTCATAATTTTTTGTATTTCTGCAGTATCTGCTGTTATTTCTCCTCTTTAATTTCTTACTTTGTTTATTTTGGTTCTCTCTCTTTTCTTCTTGGTAAGCCAGGCCAGAGGTTTGTCAATTTTGTTTATCTTTTCAAAAATAGTTCTTGGTTTCACGGATCTTTTCTATTTTTCAAAATTTCTATTTTATGTATTTCCTCTCTGATCTTTATTATTTCCTTCCTTCTGTTGACTTTGGGCTCTGTTTATTCTTTTTTTTTCCCCCTAATTCTTTTAGGTGGTAGGCTAGGTTGTTTATTTGAAATAGTTCTTGTTTCTTGAGGAAGGCCTGTATCTCTCTAAACCTCCCTCTTAGAACTATTTTTGCTGTATCCCATAGATTTTATAAGGCTGTGTTTTCATTTTTGTTTGTCTTGAGATATTTTCTGATTTCTCTTTGATTTTATTGTTGACCCACTGGTTTTTCAGTAGTGTTGCTTAGTCTCCATGTGTTTATTCTTCTCTCATTTTCCTTCCTGTGGTTGATTTCTAGTTTCATATAACTGTGGTCAGAAAAATACCTGAAATAATTTTTATCGTCTTAAATTTGCTGAGGCTTGTTTTGTGACCCAGTCTGTGATCTATCCTAGACAATCTTCGTTGTGTGCTCGAAAAGGTCATGTATTCTCGGTTTTTGTTTGTTTGCTTGGTTTTGTTGTTGTTGTTGTTGTTGTTGTTGTTGTTGTTTGGATGAAGTATCCTGTATATATAAATTAAGTCCAATTAATCTATTGTGTCATTTAGGACCTCTGTTGCCTGACTGATTTACTGTATAGATGATCTGTCCATTGATGCTAGTGGGGTGTTAAAGTCTCCTACCATTATTGTATAATTGTCAATCTCTTCTTTTATGTCAGTTAGTATTTGTTTTGTATATTCAGGTGCTCCATTATTGGGTGCATACTTGTTAATAAATGCAATATCCTCTTCCTGTATTTATCCCTTTATCATTATATAATATCTTCCTTTGTCATTCTTTATGGCCTTTGTTTTAATAAGTTGTATTTCTCATAAGCAGCTTAGGTTGAATGACATCAAACTGCTAATATTACACTCTTTTTGATCTAAAAAAGTTGAAATTTCATATAGCTCAATCTAGTAGTTGATTTTATTTTTTAATTCAAACAATCTTTGTTAACTGGGGAATGTAGTTCATTTCCAATTAACAGAATTACTAACATAAATGTACTATCTTAAAACTGGTTTCACTTGTTCTATGTCTCTTTTCTTGCCTTCCTTTTAAAGTTAAATATTTTTATTGTATCATTTTCTTCCATTCTTAAATTGTTAGTTATAACTTCTTTTAGTATTCTTTTAGTGGTTACCTCAAAATAAAAACATACATCCCTAACTTCTTTTTTCATCCCTTCTTAATCCAACATAAATTTGTACTTTTATAACAATGTAAAGATCTGGAATATGCTGACTCCATTTAACATACACACTTATATATACAGGTAAAAGATATTACTATTATTTTAAATAGTTAACATACATTCAGCTATATCCACATACTGTAATAAACATTTCTATTGCTTTTCATTATCTTTTTGTGTCTATTTCTATCTAGAATCAGTCTTCTTTTCCCTCACAAACCCTGTTTAGAATAACCTTCATATTTGAGCTACTACTTCTGGATTGTTTTCTTTCCTCTCCTTCTGGGATTTCAATACAAATATGCTAGACCTCTTTGCTGTATCCCAAATGTTTCTCACACTCTTTTCTGTATTTTCCACCCCAATGTCTCTTTGTGCTTTAGAGTCTGGTTGTTCTCTTTTGAACTATATCTCAGTTCACTAATACTCTCTGCAGCTCCATCTAATCTTCTGTTAAATTTAGTCACTGACTTATCAATTTCAGCTATTACATTTTTCACTTCTAATATTCTCATTTGATTATTTTCATAGCTCTCTGACAAAATTCTTTCTTATTCAATTTCTTGAAAATACTAATCACAATTGTTTTAAAGTCCATGATTGATAACTTGAATATATGAATCTCTTATAGGTCTGCTTCTAATTGCTTTTTTTCCCTCTTGGTTTCAGTTACGTCCTTTTAGTATGACTTGTCATTTTCAACTACGTGTTAGACACTAGGGTTTTGTTTTTTTTTTTAATTACAGATATCCTCCTTTAGAGATTTAACTTTTGCTTGTGGCAGGCTTTTAAAATACAGGCTGATACCATTAATCAATCAGTGATTGAGCTGATTTAACATGGGACTTCAGTGCTTGAACAGGATGCTTTTTGAAATCCTACTTCTAGGATATTGCCCTTCAATTATCCCACCCCAAAGTTGAGAGTATTTTCCAGGTCCCTTCTTCCTTGGCAGGCTCTGAAATCCATTTTTTCCCCCTTCTAGTCCTATGAGACCACTGAAAATTCTGCCCAGCTTCCTTCTTAGTCACCATTTTAATTTTTAAAATTGACTTCTACACTAAAGAAAAAGCAGCATCAGATGCCAGATTCAATTATGGTTTCCTTTTTTTTCCTACATCTTAGCCCCACCAATTCTTACTGTTTTTGTAGCTCTCCGACAACCTAAAAAGATTTTTCAAAAATATTTTTCAGCTTTTCTAGGTATTTTTAGCAGTTAAGTTGGTCTAAGACAACCTAATCAGTCATTTCCAGAAGGAGAAATGCTCAGGAGCTCAGCTTTACATATTTAGTTTGAGATGTTATTAGATAGCGAAATGGATTTGTTAATTATAAAATGATGTATATAACTCTAGAGTTCAGGAAAGACATACTGATAGATATAAACTTGGTATTCTTTGTATAAACAATATTAATAGTTATGAGACCAGATGTATGGATCGGAGGACTAGATGTATGGATGGAAGGAAAAAGGAGATGTAGAAGGGAAGTACAGAGATGAGAAAAAAGGGGTGGACTAAAGGTGGAGAGAGAGGGAGACACACAGGGAGAGCAAAAGCAAGAAGAGGACATACTTTCTAAAAGAAAATAGGAAGAATGGAAAGAGAAAAAGTTGAAGAAAATGGGAGGATATAGGGGAGATGATGAGGAGGGCTGAGCAGAAAAAAAGTCAAGGGGAATGAGGAAGGTGGGAAAGAATATGGCACACACAAAAAGAAGAGTTGAACAGAGTAAGGAAGAAAGTTTGGCATAAACAATAGAACTTTGTAAGACAGATCTCTGGAAGGATGACACGGATGGAACAACCAGCCTTTGGAAGGACAAACTAACCAATTTTACAGAAAAGAGATGGATGTTTCGATGTCAATTACTAAAGAAGAAGAAAGGAAAGATAACAGAAAGAAAGGGCGGGATGGAAGCAAAAGAGAAAGACACTTGGATGAGGAGGTCCAATAAGAGGTCAATATAAGAGCTCTAAAGAAAAAGAGACAAATGGAAGAATGAAAAAAATCCAACTAAAACAGCTACTAATAAGATGTAGCTTCCACTGACAGAGAAAGAGAAAAACATTTCTTAAATTCCAAACAAGACGGTGTGGATCTGTCATGGACCACAAACAAATTCCAATTGCATGTGCCTGCACATCTGAAAATTTTAAAAATGTTCCCTGACCATACAGATGTTACATAATTACATGAAAAAACATATTCTATGCAGAAAGAAAAAACAGCAACAATAGAAGTATACTTAATGAAGTAATTATTTGAACTACATAATCTTATCTAGGTAAAAAGTCATATTTAGGCTTGTATTAACTTTTACTATCTTTTGGCCCACCATGTCCCATACCACTTTTACAATTTTTTATATTAATTATTAGTGATAAAATGTAGAAAAGCATAGCTGAAGCATTTTCATTCATTCTTTACATCAACATTTGGGCATTTTCTTGAGATATAAAAATAAATACAGAATTCCCATCCTTAAGGCCTCCCAAATTTAATAAAAACAAAGTACAAATATAAACTACTATACTAAGTATTAAACTATATTACTAACGTTCATAGCGCTAAGGAAACACAGAGGAGTCAAATCCATCTAGGGAGGGCCATAAAGATTCACAAAGATGATGTTTGATATGGGTCTCTTACTATCACAGCATTTCACTTTGTGACAGCAGTGTAAGATGATCTTTAACCCAAGTATCATATATCTTCTAGAATTGAATTATGCTAGTACAAGTATACGTAGCTTATGCCATCCCCATTTCAAAAATCACATTGAACTATTTGTTATCTAGGCCTCCTACTAATCTTTGTCTATTTTTAGAGAACCTCAAAACGACAGGCAAAATCAGATAGGAGATCTATTTAGGGACTCTAGGGGACTTATGGAGAATTAAGTAAAATCTGCTAAACATTTGTAAAAGGCAAATCGTCATGGAGAACTATATATAATGGTTTTTTATAGTCAGATAGCCTAAAAGAAATTCGTTTTCTGAATATTTATTCAAAAATGCTAAAAATTATACTGATTTTTCTGATCCATGAGCTAAATTACAAACACAATTATCTCAAGTTTGCCAGAAGCTTTCTCCAACGGTAACCAAATAAGTATGCCAGGAAAAAAAAAGGGGGGAGGGGGGGAGAAAGAGAGAGAAAAGAAGAAATCAAGATGGTCACAGCAGATGAAACATATTATTCTTATATAATTAGGTTTGTGACTTTCCCAAAATGATGATACCTACTCACAATACTGACAGTCCCCTTAACAATGCTATGTAATCATTTATTTATTCAACAAATATTTATTGAGAACCTATTATGCACTAGGGACTATACTAGATTTTAGGGATACAGCTGTGAAGTTTTATAAAAAGATATTCCTACTATTGTGTAGGTTACATTCTAGTGGGGAAGGGATGGTGACAGAAGAATAAAGAAACAAAAAAGAAATCAATCAGATGGTTATAAGAGAATAACACAAAGTTAAAGGGGCATTGGGATTTCAGGGAATAAAAGAACAGAGATTGCTATTTTATATGACTGTCAGGAAATCCTCAGTGATAATGGAACACTTGTTCAGGGACCTGAAGGAAAGTGAGGGAGAAAGCCATGCTGATAGGAAAACATTCTGTGCAGAGGGAACAGCAAATGTACAGTTCCAGATGGAGAACATGCATAATATTTTTAAGAGAATACTCAAGAGGCCAGTACAGCTGCAGCACAGAGAGTGAAAGGCAGAGTTGTAAGACATTATGTTAGAAAGTGGTCAAGTTCCAGTTCAAACAGTATCTTATAAACTGTTGTAAGAATATTGCCTTTTACTTTGAGATCTAAGTCAAAAGAAGATTGATCTTATGATTATGAAGAATCATATTAGGTTGAAGGGGAGGAAAGGCAGAGCCAGGGAAATCTAAAGGAAAGTATTCCAGTATCTTTTGTGATGACTTGGACAGTGACAGAATAAAAGTTCGTGTACCTAATGCACCATGAGGCTGAACAAACTGAAACATCAGAGTTTGGAGTGGAGAAAGGTTTACTGCAAGTCAAGCAAGGAGGATAGGTGGCTCATACTTGGAAAAACCTGAACTCACCAATGGTTTTGGGGGGAAAGGTTTTTATAGGCAAAATTTGAGGTGAGGGCAGCAGGGTGTATGACTTTCTTTTGATTGGTTAGGGCAGTGTTTCAGGAATTTTGTGCTCAACCAGAAGTTACCATCTTCTAGCTGGGTGGGAGGCAGAAGAATTCAAAGATATTGCTATGTAAATTCCTTGAGAAAGAACCAGGACCTTGCCTCAAGGCTGTACTATTGTTTCTTGACTGTTCCTCCCTTGTCTCTGCACAACCAACCTTCCCTGATTAGCAACTGTTTGAATCTGCCCTTTGGAACTCAGGGAAGGTCAGGGAGGCTGAATGAAGCCTATTTCTCACAAACAAGAAATGGGGGACAAGGAAAGGATTTGCACCAGGGTAGATCCCAAAAGGTTCTCCTGTGCTTCAGGACCAAGGTAGTGAATATGAAGGTATGAGTTTGAGTATGTTTTGAAAGCAGAGCCAATATAACTTAATTAACATGCTTAAAGTAAAATATACAAATAAAAGCAAACAAACAAGCAAAAAACAAAAATAAAACAAAATGTTTAGGAAGAAGGAAATGGCATGTTTGAAAAAGAACCAAAGAAAATCTCTCTATATAAAAAATACAAATGAAATAAAACATAATGATACAGTTAAAAGGAGAATTTATGAAATGGAAAGCTGATATAAAGACATTTTACAAAATGAAATACTGAGAGACAAAGAGATGGAAAAAAATGGAGAAGACCTTAAGTATGCAGTGAAAACATCTAACACAGGTACAGAGTTTCAAAAGGAGGAAGGAGAATGAGGTAGGGGCAATACTTGAAAAAGTAAAAGCTGAAAGTTTTTCAGAACTGATGAAAGATATCTACTCTCATCTTCAAGGAGCCTTACAAATTCAAGAAAAATAAATGTAAAGATGGTCACACCTACATTCATCGTTGAAAAAAAAAAAGATTATATCAGAGAAAGAGAAAGATTTTAAATTAGACAAAAAGAAACAATATATTATCCTCAAAAAGTAACAGGTAGAAAAAATAATGTCAATCTACATTTACACTACACCCAGTGTAAATAAGTACAAAAAGATAGTATTCTCAGAAAACAAAACTTGAGTTTGCCACTAGTAGTCCTTCATTGTAGATAATTCTAAAAGATATATCTGAGATAAAACAAACGTGATTCCAAGTGGACAATTTGAGATGTTAAGAAGAATAAGGAACACAGAAAGTAGTAAATAAACACTAGCCTTATAAAACAACAAAAATAATGTATTTTGGCTTTTTAAAAAGCAAACAAACAAAAACCAGATAATTAGAATACAGAAGTCAGGAGTAGACTTACTGGAGTTTAAAAGTTTAAGTATTTTAAGGTCCTGGTAAGATCCAATACAGGGACAAGGTCACTGATTAACTTTAAACATTGATCAATGTAGTTGCAGTAAGTTTTAGAGTAAACACTAGAAGAATAGTTAAAATAGTGTATTATTCCTAAGGTTGTAGGGGAAAAAATAAAATTTAAAACAATTAATTAAATTTAAAAGGGATGATAAAGAAATAAAACACAAAATAAGACAGCAGACATCAATCCAAAACACATAGGCAACTACAACAAAAGTAATTAGACTTCAATTAAAAAATAAAAACTGTCAGGCCTATTAACCAAAAGTCAAATATACACTGTTTATAAGGTACATCTAAAAACAACGTTCCAGAAAAACTGATATCAAAAGTTTACCATAAAAATATCAAAGAAAGCTGCTGTAGCTATATTAATTACAAACATAATGAACGCTAAGGAAAAATACTACAAAGGCATCATACATAATGATAAACACCTTACCAGAAAAATATAATAAATATATACATATATATTTTATATATACACCCATCATACTTCATAATGATAAAAACTACAAGTATCAGTTCATTAGGAAGACATATATCTATTACAATAATCTCAAAACGTATAAAGTAAAAAGTGACAAAACTTCAAAGAGAGACTCATTATTAAATTGGGGGAGACTTTAACACTCTTCTGATAATAACTGAGATAAAAATCAGAACCAAAATGGATAACCTAGAAACGATGGACAAGATTCTGGAAACATACAGTCCACCAAGACTGAATCAAGAAGAAGCTGACCACTTGAACAAACTGATCACTAGAAATGAAATCGAATTAGCAATAAAAAACCTCCACAAAGTCCAGGACCAGACGGCTTCACTGGGGAATTCTACCAAACATACAAAGAACTCATACCAGTCCTTCTCAAACTCTTCCAGAAGATTGAAAAGGAGGGAATACTCCCAAACTCATTCTATGAAGCCACCATAACCCTGATACCAAAACCAGGCAAAGACACTACAAAAAAAGAGAATTACAGACCAATTATCATTGACGAACACAGATGCAAAAATCCTTACCAAAATATTAGAAAATAGAATCCAACAGCACATAGGAAGATTATATATCATGATCAAGTGGGGTTCATCCCAGGGACACAAGGGTGGTTCAACATAGGCAAATCAATCAATGTAATACATCACATCAACAAGAGAAAGGACAAAAACCACATGATCATCCCAATAGATGCAGAAAAAACATTTGATACAATTCAATACCCATTTATGATAAAAACTCTCACCAAAGTGGGTATAGAGGGAACATATTTCAACATAATAAAAGCTATATATGACAAACTTATAGCCAGCATAGTGCTCAACGGTGAAAAACTCAAAAGCTTCCCACTAAAATCTGGAACAAGACAAGGCCACCCACTAACACCACTCCTATTCAAATAGTCTTGGAAGTCCTAGCCACAGCAATCAGGCAAGAGAGAGAAATAAAACGGATCCAAATTGGAAACGAGAGGTGAAAGTGTCACTATATGCAGATGACATGATACTATTTATAGAAAACCCTAAAAGGTCCACACAAAAACTACTAGAACTAATTGAAGAACTCAGCAAGGCAGCAGGTTACAAGATTAACATTCAAAAATCAGTTGCATTTCTTTACACTAACAATGAATCAACAGAAAAGAAAGTAAAGAAACAATCCCCTTTAAAATAGCACCCAAAGTAATAAAATACCTAGGAATAAATCTAACCAAGGAGGTGAAAGACTTATACATGGAAAACTATGAACCATTGATGAAGGAAATTAAAGAAGACTTTAAAAAATGGAAAGATATCCCATGCTTCTGGATTGGAAGAATCAATATTGTTAAAATGGTCACATTGCCCAAGGCAATCTACAGATTTAATGCAATCCCTATCAAGTTACCCAGGACGTACGTCACAGAACTAGAACAAATCATAATAAAATTCATATGGAACCACAAAAGACCTAGAATTGCCAAAGCATTACTGAAGAAAAAGAAAGAGGCTGGAGGAATAACCCTCCCAGACTTCAGACAATACTACAAAGCTACAGTAATCAAGACAGCATGGTATTGGTACCAAAACAGACATATAGACCAATGGAACAGAATAGAGAGTCCAGAAATGAACCCACAAACTTTTGGTCAACTAATCTTCGACAAAGGAGGCAAGAATATACAATGGAATAAAGACAGTCTCTTCAGCAAATGGTGTTGGGAAAACTGGACAGCATGTGAATCAATGAAGCTAGAACACTCCCTTACAACATACACAAAAATCAACTCAAAATGGATTAAAGACTTAAACATAAGACAAGACACAAGAAACATCCTGGAAGAAAACATAGGCAAAACATTATCCTCACATACATCTCAGCAATGTTCTCCTAGGGCAGCCTACCGAAGCAATAGAAATAAAAGCAAGAATAAACAAATGGGACCTAATGAAACTTACAAGCTTCTGCACAGCAAAGGAAACCAGAAGTAAAACAAAACGACAACCTACAGAATGGGAGAAAATTTTTGCAAATGAAGCAGACAAAGGCTTGATCTCCAGAATATATAAGCAGCTCATACGACTTAAGAAAAAAACAAACAACCCAATCCAAAAATGGGCAGCAGACCCAAACAAGCAATTCTCCAAGGAACACATACAAATGATCAACAGGCACATGAAAAAATGCTCAATATCACTAATTATCAGAGAAATGCAAATCAAAACTATAATGAGGTATCACCTCACACCAGTCAGAATGGCCATCATTCAAAAGTTCACAAATGACAAATGCTGGAGAGGCTGTGGAGAAAAGGGAACCCTCCTACACTGTTGGTGGGAATGCGGTTTGGTGCAGCCACTGTGGAAAACCGTATGGAGATTCCTCAAAAGACTAGAAATAGACTTAACATATGACCCAGGAATCCTGCTCCTAGGCATATATCCAGAAGGAACCCTACTTCAAAATGACACCTGCAGCCCAATGTTCATAACAGCACTATTTACAAAAGCCAAGACATGGAAACAGCCTAAATGTCCATCAACAGCTGACTAAATAAAGAAGATGTGGTATATTTATACAACGGAATACTATTCATCCATAAAAACGACAACATAACGCTATTTGCAGCAAGATGGATGTCCCTGGAGAATGTCATTCTAAGTGAAGTAAGTCAGAAAGAGAAAGAAAAATACCATATGAGATCGCTCATATGTGGAATCTAAAATAAAAAAAAAAAATGAACATAAATACAAAACAGAAACAGACTCACAGACATAGAATACAAACTTGTGGTTGCCAAGGGGGCAGGAGGTGGGAAGAGACAGACTGGGATTTCAAAATTTGTAGATACTGACAGGCATATGCAAAATAGATAAACAAGATTATACTATATAGCACAGGGAAATATATACAAGATCTTGTGGTAGCTCACAGCAGGAAAAAAATGTGACAATGAATATATATATGTTCATGTATAACTGAAAAATAGTGCTCTACACTGGAATTTGACACAATATTGCAAGATGAGTATAACTGAATAAAAAAATGAAAAAAAAATCAGACCAAAAATGATTATAAAAGATTTGGACAACACAATAACAACTTTGTCTAAATGAGAAAAAGAAATACTCCATGTAATAACAGTAGCAGACAACTTCTGAAAGAGTAGTAAGAACATGGAACTTTTTTTTTAAAAAACTGACCATATATTGGGACGTTAAAAAAGTCTAACCAAATTTCAAGCAATTAAATAATGCAGAGCATATTCTCTGACACCAATGTATTTAAACTGAAAATTAACACTAAAAAAGATAATTAGAAAAACTTTACATGTTTGGAATATAATAAATGTTACAAATAAATACTATATAAAAGTAATATTAAAGGTATATTTACATACCTAAATGCTTATATTAGGGAAAACAAGCTAAAAATTATTAACCTAAATATGCATCGCAGGAAGCTAGAGTAGGAAAAAGACAGCAGAAGGAAGAAATAAAAGTAACAGGAGACATTAATGAAATTGAAAACAAATCTACAATAGAGAAAGAATATCAATAAGGACAAAAATTGGTTCTCTGAAGATGGTAAAATTAATCAACCTCTGATGAAATTAATCACAACAAAAAGGGAGAATACACAAATAAGCAATATCCAGGATGAAAAGGGTAAAATAAACACAGATGCTACATACATTTGAGTCACACATACAAAAGTAAATTAAGTCGGTCTCAATTTCAAGTAATGGCCTAATTATTTAGATCAACATTCCCATTAAAAACAAATAAAAATATTGGTTAATATTTTTCAAAATCTTCTTTAAGTATCTAAGAGCTGACAAAACAATAAGGAATTAACAAATTAAAAGCTAAGTAGAACACATAATCAGCTTTTGCCCTAAGAGTATTTGCTAATCCCAAAGCATATGAAGAGCAGTTTTGATCACCTCATGATGCAAGGGGAACAGAAGACAAAGCCCAGGGTCAGCTCAAGACAGAAGGTCCAAAAGAAGACACCTCAAAACATTAAGCCAAAATGACAAAACACTACACACATCCTCAGGGAATGAGTAAACCAGGTATAAAATCCTTCTTCACATCACATTTTGCAGTGAGGTTGCCTTGGCATTCAGTAGCAAAAGAGGGGAGAAAATAAACAAAAAGAAAAGAATCTATAAATTTATGCACTGACCAGCCCTGGGAGAGATTTGCAGCCCAAATTGAAATCATCAGAATGGTCCCAGAAAATTCAAGCCATAAAGTTAAAGTGTCCCTTAAGTAGCACTGACTCTAATGCCACTAAGAAGTAAGTTCAAATTCTCTCTGAAGAAAGATACCCTTATCCTGGGCCTCAGGAACTTTCCGCAAAAATTTTTCAGACAATGAGAATAATCCTCAAAATAGCTAGGGGGTAATGGTGGATGTCAGATGACCTTCAAAGGAACAACAGTTCTCAACAGCAACAGTAGAAACTAGAAGACAGTAGTAAATTTTCAATAAGCTGGAAGAACCAAAAGCAACCAAAAACACAATAACCTAAAACTCTACACTCACGAAAATATCTTTCAAGACTTGAGATAAACATATAGACCTACTATGATAAAAGATGAAAAGGTGTGTCTCTAAGAGATCTCACTAAAGGAAATTCTAAATATGTTTCAGGCAGAAGTAAAATGACTTCAGGTGATGGTCTAGAGTATGCAAGAAAAATACAGAGAAAATAAAATAGTATATATGGGTAAATATAAATGAATTCTGACTTTACAAAATAATTAGGTAATAATGCCTCACAGAATTTTATTTTTTAAAGGACAGAATTAAAACACAGAGCAAAAGTTTAACTATAGAAGGGAGGGGAGTAAATGAGATTTCGGGCTCCCTGTACTATGCAGGAGGAAGGCAAAAGGTACGGATCTACTTCAGAATTTGAAAAATTAAGTATGTATCTTCTTATCTCTTTTTTTTTCACTTTAAAAGTCATACAATGTATCCATGGCATTTGATAAAATTTAACCACATATATGAAAATACTCAGAAAACTAGAATATTTTTTAACCTGTTCACACTGATAAAAAGCTACCTAATAAAAACCTGAACACAAAGCATACTCAACAGAGAAATATTAAAATACTCCCTTTAAAAGTTGGAATGTAACAGGAAAACCTACTATGACCACTTCTGTTCAACACTTCTTAGAGGTCCTAGCTAGTGCAGTAAGACAAATACCAATCAGCCAAACAAACAAATATCAAGTAAATAAAAAGAAGATAGAGAAAGTGGAAGGGAAAAAACAAGGCTGTCATTATTCAGATGATATGATATATACATAGAAAATTTGGAAGTCTCTATAGGTAAAAATACCATGTCTAATAGCATTAGAAAACTTGAAGGATCTAGGCATAAATGCAACAAAAATGCAAAAGCTTTTAATGGACAAAAATGTCTTTCAGTAAAATTTTAGCTATAACCAAAATAAATGCAGAAATATACTACAGAATGGATTGAAAGATGCAATGGGGTAAAAATGTCAAATCCTTCTAATTCATATATAGATTTATTACAATGCAATTCTAATAAAAATTCCAGCAGGTGATTTGTGGGACTAGGGAAGAGGAGGGTTGGAGAAGAGACAAGAGGGACTATGTTCTGCTTTTTCTAAAGAGCTTTAACATTTTTTTTGAAAATTTTAAACTATAAGAATATTTAATTTGGGGAAAGATAAACAGAACAAAGAAAAATATTAACAATGAATGAAAATGCACCAAAAATTCAACTGTTGCTTTTAGATGAAGGGATTTAGAGGCTCTCACCTTGACTCAAAAAAATTCCCATTCTTCCCAATCTTTCTTCAGTGAATCCCATTGTTTATCCCCCTATACACTGCTTCTTTTAGCTTTTAAAATTGAAAAACTGAAGTATAACAAGTATACAATAAAGCACACCAATCATGTTACTTTACAGTGAATTATCATGAAACACACAACCTTCATTAATCACTTCTGTGTTGTGAACAGAACATAACCAATACTCTAGAAACTCCTCTTCTTTTCCCAAATCTCAAAGGAGACTACTCTGTTGATTTGTAATTCCATAAATCAGTTCTGCCTGCTTTTAAAGTTTAGTTCATGTACATCATTCGGTATATATATATATTTTTTTCTGGTTCTTTTATTAAACATATTTTTGGGTTTTATCCATGTCACTGTGTATAGCTGCAGTTAGTTCCTTTTTTATGGTATTTCAATACATGAATGTACTACAATTTATCCATTTTACTGTTAATGGGCACTGAGTTGTTTCTAGTTTAGGAATATTTGGGATTCCCAAATGTTGGCATTATTTCTACAAATAATGCTGCTGTGAATATAATGTGCACTCGTCTACACATGTCCGTGACTTTCTACTGAGCATATATACTTAGGAGTGAAAGGGCTGGGCTATTGGTAATGTAAATACTCAACATAGAGTCCTACGGGTTTCCAAACTGTTAACTGTTCACATTCCTCATAGCAGTATATGAAAGTTCCAGCTGTTTCTTATCTTCATCAATATTTTGTACTGCCAAATCTTTTCATTTTAGCAAATCAATCCAGAAGGTATGTAGTAGTGCTTTGCTGTGGTTTTAATTTATATTTTCTAAATATTTAATGTACCTGGGCAACTTTTACCATGTCCACAGACTATTTGGATATCCTCTTTCATGAAATATCTATTCAGGGTCTGTATTTTTCTTAATGACTTAGTTTTTTATACATTCCTGATACAACTCCCTTGTCAGTTATATGTGCTTCAAATATCTCCACCCACTGGTTTCTCATTGGCTTGCCGTTTTACTATCTCATTGCCATTTTTGATGAATAGTTCTTAAATTTTAAAGAAATCCAATTTATCAAATTTTCCATTATAGTTCATCCTTGTGTGTGTGTGTGTGTGCGCACGTGCAAGCATATGTGCATAAGAGAATGCATTCTGTTGAAGAAATCTCTGCCTCCTCTAAACTCATGGAGATTTTTTTTTTTACTACATTTTATTCTTTAAAAGCATATTGATTCACCTTCCACATTTGGATCTACAATTGATTTCTGTATTATGGTACAAGGCAGGGATTCAGATTTCTTTCTTCTACGTGGATATCAAGTTACTCCTATTTTAGGGGGAAAATAATTAGTAATCAGAAGATCTGGGTTCTAATCCCAACTCTAAAATAATATGCAAACCACTCATCTCTTTAATTATGAGATTCCTGATCTAACTCAAATACATATTAGAATTACTGGATTAGGAGCTCTCCAGGTGTTTACAATATGGCAGTGGAAAAAGTTACATAAGCACTATAATATATTGTAAAAAGTATTGCATAATACTCAGCAATGCTTTTATAGATAAAATCTATAAAATCTGAACTAACTGGACAAGAATGAAAATAGTATAAAGAACAAAAAATGCCAAATGGAAAGAAGTACAAACTTAATTGTCACATAGTGTAAATGATAATTGGTAAATGCCAAGTAGAAAGATTTACAAAGTACCTGTTACACAGTAGGCATAAATGATGACTGGTACATGATGAGCTGGCAAATCGAGAAGCAATACAACACAGGAATTAAAAATGATAAAGTCCTGCCTATCTTAATATGAATAACTGTAATGAGAAAGAAAACTAAGATGGGGGTCGGGGGAGAAAAAATTTCTCTTTCCTTCTCTAAAGTCCAAATTTCAAAAGTGAGAAGTCCACATTTCAAGTCAGAAGACTGGTGTATAATCAAGTAAAACTGCAAAAACAAACAAAAACCTTTAAAGTGTCTGGAACATTAAAGCTGAAGGTTTTTTTTTCTTTTTTTTTTTTTAATGCTAGAGATGACAACATAACCCTTTAAAAAATCATGCTCATGGCAAGAAAATTAACAGAGAGAATTCAAGTCTATACTTAAGATAATAATATTAATAGACAACAGAGACAATGCAGAATGTCCCATTCCACTAGCCCCTGGCAAACACATATACCTGAACAACAAACTTTAAACAGGTATGTACAAACCTAAAGAGAGAACAGAAGTCCGAGAGATAAATCTTGGCAAGAGTAACAGAGCACCAAAGACATAATGAACAAGCTCAAATTGAGAAGATGAGAAAATAGGTCTGACTGTTTTTTCAAAAGGTGTGTATGTGTAGGGAAGATTCTAAAAGTACAAGCTAGTAAGTTTGATTTTTTCACCCCTGGAAAATAATAGAAAAGGTTACTAAACATAAAGTTTAGAGGCACTTAAAAAATAAAGCTTTTTTTAAAACTAAAAACAGAATTGCTGATAAGTTCAAGATAGTAATCTTTTTTCCCTCTCTGACAGGATTATCAGACTGACAGATATATGACAAAGTTAATGATGCTTTTTGTAGACAAGATTGAAAATTCTGAACAGATTAATAAGGTTTTTAACTGTATGAACTGAATTCAATACAGTACTGTTGAATTAGTTAATGTTAACCTGGAGTGAGGATTCTAACATGAAACACTGTGAGGCTTTCTGTCTGTTCTCATGTATCTCTTGATAATTTCATCATTATTTTCAGTTACATAAAAAAGCTAGAAGGATTTTGAATGTAATAACCATGTTTTATATTGACACTATTAACACAGACATGGCCTGGGGCAAGTGGTTTAATCTCACTGGACCTATTTCTCCATCTGATAGACTAAATCGGTGGCTTTCAAACTTTTTGACAGTGATCCGTAGCAAGAAATATGATTGAGAACAATTAATTATGCATGTGTCTGTCTGTGTAACTAAAAGTTTCATAAAATAACTTACATTTACAACATAATGCCACTGATAGTTCCTACTCTGTATCATTATTTTTAATGTCCACTATGACCCACAAAGTTGATTTCATAATCAAAAATGAGACATAAAGTGTGGTTTGAAAAACTGGACTACTGCTTCCAAAGTTACTGATAGCTCTAAAATTTTATAAATACTTCTTTAATTTAGATATTGACATAAAATACATGATACCAAATCAGTAGATGAATATATTTGAGAGAAATAATAACAATGATTTCACAATGATAGAATTCATAATTATAACAAATATATGAATACTGGGTTGAAAACAAGATGAATCTATAGAACTAAGGGTCTACATTTAGGCTCAGAAATGCCCTCAACAAGTAAACAGTCTGTTAGCAAGTAAGATGAAAATGACCTAGAGGCTTTATTAACTATAAGTTTATCGAAATTTCAGTGGGATCTGCCAGTTTAACCAGTCTTGGTCTATAAATAAAATAGATAGTGAGTTTTTAATAAATATGGTGGTATAAATCAATCTTTCAGTAAACTTAATCTTGATCAGAGTTACTAGTTCTAGACCTCATCCTTTTTTATCAGATGTAACATATAAGAACAAAATATTACTAATATTATATGCATTAAAAATATTTAATAAAATTTTACTGACACAGTGCTATGTATTTCCTTTACCCAATTTAATTCTGAAACAATTCTGAGATGGATAGTGAAAAATATACCTCCATAAAAAATATAAAGAAACAATTTCAGAAAAGTTAAATATCCTACTCAGGTCATACATAGTGTTAACATAAATGCTGAAGCCAGGAATTGAACCCAGGTCTGTTGGAATACACATAATGATCTTTTAAGCTTTTAGCAGTGTTTACTAAAATAGCTGCATCCATGGCTTTAATGATTATTCAGCATAAATATATGGACCACTAATTTTAGGTATATTAACAGAAAATTAATTAAAATGTTTAAACATTTTAATTAATAATAGCAATAATGATTTCTTACCACTAAAGGGATGTTACTGTTTGCAATATTTTATCCAGGTCTCTTTACCTTATGTAGTGGCAGGTAAGTACTTTAATAACTCATTGAATTAGTTTAAAATTAATTTTTAAACTAATTCAATGAACCCCCACAAAAGCTGACAGTTGAATGTTTCAGTTTGGGAAATAGTGACAAATGGACTCCTAATCCATTCTTTAGCTACATTTGGAGTTAAAAGTACTTCCTCAAATATGTAAGACTTAATTTAAAAATGTCAAATTAAAAAAAAACCCTGTAGTTATATCTTTTATATTTCTAATAATTATTTTTGCTATTACCATAAAAGAAATCATACAATTCCTCCATACCCTCTGTAAAATATATAGAGGCCATACTGACTGATGATCATGGTTAAATTTAACTTAAGAAAAGCAAGCTATTGCTCTCTTGTACATCTGTTCTTGTTCTAATCAGTTAAAGTTCTAGGCATGTCAACAGTCAATTGTATTATTTAAACCTATTTATGCCAGCTGAATTTCTTACTGTAATCACATAATTCAATTAAATTTTATATAAACTGATTAAATGAGTGTAAAAAAAAGCTGTTTTATTGAAAACTAAATTGAATTCTTTAAAAAGGTTTGATAAAAGGCAAATCACAAAAAAAGCTTCTAATTACCTGTGGATAAGATAGTTATAATAGATTAGAAGAAAAAACTGTACTAAAGGAATTCTGTACTCAAGTTTGCTTCACAAGGGTCTTTAAGTTTTTAATCAACTTCTAAGAAAATGATAAGCAGTATCAGACTATAATTTATGCATTAAAGCCAACATTAAACTCCACCAACAAGTCAGCAGAACAATATTCATTTAGACATTCAGTCCACAAGTGTATATTGAACACCTAACCTGTACCAGGTATTGTTCTATGGCAGCAGTTCTCAAACTTTTTGGCCTCATGACCCTTTATACTCCTAAAATTACTGAGTAACCCCAAAGAGCTTTGTCTTATAGGTATTATCTATCAACATTTATGTGAGAAACTAAAGCTGAAAAAATTTTAAAACAGAAGAATACAACAGTACGCATTCTATTAGCTATCATAGCCAATGATGTCATAACTTACCATGTAGCTTCTGGAAAACTCAACTGTACAAATATGAGAGAATGACAGTAAGAAAGTCAAATGACTTAGTATTATTACAAAAGTAGTTTGACCTCAAAGATATCCTGAAAGAGTCTCAGGAACCCATAAGTATCCTTGGACCAGCCACTGAGAACTATTGTTACAGGGCTGAGGAACCAATAATGAATCAATTCCTCTCTTGTATAATTTGGTAAAGGAATAAGACAATAAAGAAATAAATGAATAAATATATGATCTCAGGTAATGGTAAATGCCATGAAAAATAGAACAGGACATGGAGATAGAAAGTGAAAACTGGGGGGTCTAGGGAAGGAATAAGGGCATATTAACTTCACATAGGATGGTGTGAAAACACCTCTAAGAAGAGATACTGAAGGAATGAGCCCTGCTAAAGTCTGAAGAAATAATGTTCAGATAGAGAAACAGAAATGCAAACACCCTGGAAGTCACTGACAGATTTCGAGCGGAGGAATGACCTAATCTGATTAACGTTTTTTAAAATACGACTCTGGCTTCCATATGGAACAAACTCGGAAGGCAGGTATAAAAATGGAAGTAGAGAAGTTATGAGGCTACTGCAGTAGTCCTACAAGAAATGTTGGTGACTTGGGTAGTAAAATAGCAGTGGAAGGATGAGATCTGAATGGATATGGGGGTTATTTTGAAGGAAAAGTCACAATAATTGCTTAAGGGCTAGACATGGGGTTGCGTGGGAAAAAAATGAAATGAAGGAAAGATGACTCCTAGGTTTTGCCGAGCAATGAGGTGAATGTTGCCATAAAGATATAGAGAAACCATGGGAGGTGGGAGAGATGAGGGGCAAAATCAACTTTAAGATGCTTACCTAGAATCTGAGTAAAAATACTGGATATGTAGGTCTGTAACTCAAGACAGAGGTCACAGCAAGAGATGCATTAGGTACTCAAGTACATGACTAGATGAGATCACCTAAAGAGTAAATGTGGATAAAGAAGAGAACCAGAGAACTGAGATCTAGAATTTTATCTTACATTAAAAGCTGTCAAATTAACGTACATTTATGTTTTTTTTTATGCTTGCCTTTTTCAAATAACTGCTAGTCCCAGTGATATCAGATAAGAGGGTTTGTTTTCAGTACCTCCTTTTTCATATTGGGACACTGACTCGAGAATCTCCTTCATCAAGAAGTATTCTGTATGTATATGTAAAACTGAATCACTATGCTGTACACCAGAAATTAACACAACATTGTAAACCGACTATACTTCAATTTAAAAAAGTTAAAAAAAAAAGGGTAATTCTGACCAAAAAAAAAAAGCATTCTGGAACTCTCTGGAACTCCTCTCTCAAACCAATAGCTCACTCCCGACACACAGGCACACTGTCTCTACTTCTAATCCTTCCCTCTCCTCTTCCAGGGTTGTCTCTTCTGTGCTCCTATGATTATCCTTACATATTTTCACAGAGGTCCTATTTAATATTCTATATTCTAACTGTTTGTCCTTTAGTGGTGTGAAACTTTCCTTATAGGAAGGAACCATGACCTTCATCTTTATGCCTTACAAAATGCCCGGCAGGTAACAATCTCTTAATGAACATTTCCTCAATGAATAAAAGGAAGGAGGAGCAACTTAAAGTCAGTCCAATTGCTACTTAGTAGGAAAGCAGGGATTAGCATCTAGGTTTCAGGACAGCCAGGTGTTCTAAACTCACTTCAGTCTGTCATTCAAAGAACTACACATTTGGACTGCATCTTATCTGTTTTATTTTCTATTTATCATCTGGTCTTGACTGTAAGTCTGTTGATCTACACAAAATTCACTTTTCCTCAGCCTATGCATCCATCTTATGTCTTACCTCTCCCATTAAAACCCTCCACCAATCCCTCAATTATCACCCTCTTCCCCTACACCAGCCACACACATATACACTTTCAGCAACACCCTATACAATTTGATTGCACATTGAAGCTGCTTTCTCAAAGTATACCAAAGGCCTTTGTAACAGTTAAAGTGTAATTTTCAAAATGGTAAAATCATGACACTCATACAAATATGAAATGAATATATAGCAAAGATTACATTTAACTCATTAATGAAAGAAGGAACAGTAAGATGTTAAAACTGGTTCAAATGATGGGAGGGTAATAGCTCAGTGGTAGACTGCATGCTTAGCATGCATGAGGTCCTGGGTTCAATCCCCAGTACCTCCATTAAAAAGAGGGGGAAAAAAAACTGGTTCAAGTGAGACTCTGACTTTCAGAGATACATATTCTCCAGTCTATAAAATTCATTTGTATGGCATGAACAGGATTAACTGCACTGGCATGGGCAGGAAACATTTATTCCCATATCAGTTTTCTAGAACTTAACTTTTACCCCTTTTTACAGAGATGTAAAACAGCCTAGTCAATCAAGGACAAAAATGTGTATCTCTAAATCAAAATAATACAATTCCTGGAGGGTCTTCTAGGTTGTGGAGGATCCAATGCCCAGCACTCAAGATATACAGTAATTTCTTCTGCCCATTTCCAAGTCTCTGACAATTTTTCTTGCATAACTGTCAAAACTCATTCCAATCTGCCCTCTTTAGCACAATGAAGGAAAATTCTTATCACTTTTGGTTTTCATGAGACAGCACTCTCCTGGCTCCCCTTCTCCCTGACTGATACTCTTCAGTCTCCTTCATCAGTTCCTATCCATCTTAAATATAGTATTCACAAGGTATTGATGGGTCTTATTCTATCCTATATCATCAGTCATTCTTCACTTATTAATTACATAAGAATTACTCCCACATCCAGAGCGCTAATGCCTGTAATCCCAAACCTGAACTTCTATTTTCTCCACTTCCCATTCTGATATCTTAGCAGTACCTCAAATTCATCATGACCTAAACTCACTCTTTCCACCATCTAAATGATTTATCCCTACATTTCCTAACTTAATGTCTAACTGTCAGAGGCATAAAACATGAGAATCTTACATTCTACTCTCTCCCTCACCTTCTTCTATGAAACTGCCTTTTCCAGACAGTCACCTAAACTATCCATTGTACCTCTACAATTACTCTCTTGCATCTTCTCCTTCTTCTGAGGCTTTTCCCTAATTCAAGTCTGTATTATGTTTCAACTTAACTGTTGATAAAGCTTCCTCACTGCTATATTCTTTCCTCTACCATTCACTCAGCTGCCAAAGTTATCTTTCCCGAAACAGGGGTCGAAGTTTTTTCTGACTTGGTCCCACTTTCTGATCTGGGTTCTTACATAATAGGCATCTATTGCTTGAGGGCATCCACTTACTTCCTAATCATTCTTCTTCAGTTACTTCAGTCCAGTCGAGCTGATTCCACCCATGAGGCACACAACTCCAGCTCAGACAACCAGGCTTACAATGACTGATTCAAAATTGGCCGAAATAGAGCCACTGAAGTGCTGTAGACTTTTACTGAGACTTCTGGGGCAAAAGTAGATGCTTTTTACTGTGTAACTGCTATTGTTATTGCTATATTTTACCATCAGAGGACAGCCTATCTGAAAAGCCAACCCAGAATATAATACATTCAAATGGGGAGAGAATCTATATACAGTAGATGCATATCCGGGGATCAGGTGAGAGATCCAAGCTGAAGATACTGATTTGTGAATTCTGGGCATACAGATGGTAACTGACTTTATGAAGAGAGAAGATAGCCTAGGAATAATGTAAAATGAAAAGAGGGTGGCGATCACAGACCTAAGGGGCATTTAAGGGTTAGAGAAGTCAAGGAAGAAACCGATTAAGAAAAAAAGAAGTCAAGAAAGAACACTAACAACTCTGGCACAAAAACAAACATAATAGGGAACCAAAGCAGAGGGAAGAGGAAGAAGGTGTGATCAAATGTGTCAAACACGTTGAAAAGTCTAGGAATGAAAAGTTTTAACGTATCCTTTGGATGAAAACAGTTTTGGTGGAGAAGGTGGGGATGGAACCAAGTTTGATGGGCACAAAGGTGAGTAGAAGATGAAGTCAGTCAGTATTAGACACCCTGTTTAGGAAGTGTGGCTATACAGGAACTGAGAAACAGCTGCAAGTGAAGAACATAGTCAAAGGTAGGTTTTGTTCCTGTTTGTTTTGTTTGTTTACAGAATTTGGTCTTTAGCATGTTTAAACGTTGACTGGAAGCAACTTAAAAAGAGGATGAGGTTAAAGAAATGGTGAGAGAGAATAAATAATAAAAAGTGAGCTTCATGATATATACATATATTAAAACATCATGTCTTATATCTTAAATAAATACAACTTTTGTCAGTTATACCCCAATAAAGCTGGAAAAAAATATGAGCAAAATTTTAAAAAACAGAGAACAGATGAAGATACCAGTTTTGAATAGGGTAAGCAATATCTCTTCCACTGAAATCATATAGTATAAGGAAAGAATGAGTAAGGATGTGGATACATTTATAGATCTGGTTACTGAAAATTAAGATATTCCACATGTGACAGCATCAACTATGTCATATACATGCTGAAGTTTAAATGTTAAAAAAATCTGTTCATCAAAAATTATTTTTCAGAATTATGAGTTTCATATATATGAGCATCTAAGTTAAAGTAATTGTCCCTCTTCTAAATCCTAGACTTACAAAGAAAATTAAAAAGATTATTATCAAATGCCTACTTTGTACAAGACATCACACTAGACATATTGGAGAATACACAGAGGGCTCTTCCTCCAGATATTTGCATAGCTTGTTTTTCTTGTTCTCACATTCTCCATTACACTTATCACTACCTGACATATTATATTTATTTTATTGTGTGTTTTTCCTCCTAGACTAGAAGCTCCTCAAGGGAAGAGACTTTTCTGTTTATTCATTGTTGTATCCTCAGTACCAAGAATGTGCCTGCCATGAATATGAACACGAAATAGTTTTTATTAAATGAAATGGTATCATCTCTTTAGGTAGAAGAGGTATAATCCATTAAATGAGGGAGAAATAAATGAGGACTACATCAATATTTACAAATCACAGAAGTAAATATTAAGGATGATACAAGAATAAATATCCCAAAATGGTATAAGGGTTAACAAAGACTGTTAATCTTCCAGACAAGGTGATAAAGAAAGGTATTATGGAAAAGGTGGCATTTGGACTGGGCTTTAAAGAGGAGAGTACACTTTTTGTTTCTTGGGTTTTTTTTTTACATGTACAATTCAATGGTTTTTAGTATATTCACAAAGTTATGCAACAGTTACCTTCTATAACATCTTCATCACCTGAAAAAGAAACCTCATGATCCTTAGCTATCACCTCTCAACTCCCTCAACCCCTCCCCTCCAGCCTAAAAAGTCACTAAAGTCCTTTCCGTCTCTACACATTTACCCATTCTGGACATTTCACATAAAAAGAATCAAATAATATATGGGATTTTTGTGACTGGCTTAATCACTTAGCATATTTTCAAGGTTCATCCATGTTTTAGCAGGTATCAGTACTCCACTCCTTTTTATGATTGAATAATATTCCATTGCATGGATAGACCATATTTTGTTTAGCTATTCATTAGTAGATGGACATTTGGGTTGTTTCCATCTTTTGGTTATTATGAATAACAGTGATTCTATGAACATTCACTTAAAAGTTTTTGTGTGGTATAACTTTAATAAACATTGTGTAGGAGTAATCTAAAAACAAATGACACAAATGAGCTTATTTACAAAACAGAAACAGACTCACAGACATAGAAAACAAATTTATGGCTTACTGGCAGTGGGGAGGGGGTGAGGAGGGATAAATTGGGAGTTCAGGATTTGTAGATTCTAACTACTATATATAAAATAGATAAACAAGCTCCTACTGTATAGCACAGGAAACTATATTCAATACTTTGTAATAGCCTATAATGAAAAAGAATATGAAAAGGAATATAAATATATGTGTACATATATATATAGGTATACAACTGAATGACAATGCTGTACACCAGAAATTAAACACAACATTGTAAACTGACTATACTTCAACTAAAAAAAAAAAAGAAAGAAAGAAGTGAACAATCAACTATACTGCAATAAAATAAGAAGTGAAGGAAGGAACTATAATATTTTAAATCATTCAAACCTAAAAATTACAAATTCAAGATAAAGTATTCACTGGTCTTGAGATCAAATGAGGCAAAGTGACTTTTCATAAAGCTTAATTTACTCAAGTCAAAGGACTGTCCTTTATTTTGCAACAATGTCCTTCAAACTTTTTAATGTTAAAGTATTCTTTTTAAATGAAATGATGGCAAAGCAAAAGGTAGTTTTGTTATATTACTCAGGCAAAATAGATTTTTAAAAATGTAATACCAAGCTAAGTAGTTTGCACATTATTCCATGGTCAATAAGGAAATCAATAGTTGTTTAAATATAAAATTATTGACTCTTGGATATCATTTCATTCAGCAGTAACTGAGTTACTACTATATGAAAAGCACTGAATTTGATGTTACAAGAACAGACTAAATAAAATTCTGCCCTTGCCTTTTTATAACAGTGTTCAGTGGAAGAAAAGTCTTTCTCTATTCATTATTTATATCTTTACTCATTTATTACTTATCAAGTGCAATATGTAGTAGTAAAAAAATCCTTTTTAAAAGGAAAATACGGGATTATTCCTATTGTGCTTATCAGTTTTATTTCACTTATTAGTTAAACCCTAACCTACAGAAACTTATAGTCTAGATTTTATAAATTTATAAACTGCTCTAGGAGAAACTGACTGCAGGCATTTAATTAGATATTATTTACCTAGGGCTTCTAATTTAGGAGCAAATAGCTAATAAGCACTTACTATTACCACTTACATTTTAAGCATTTTACATCTGATGACTAATTTAATCCTAACAATCTTGTGAAAAGGGAATTATTACTATATTATTGTTAAGATATTAATAGATTAGAATATGTTACATTTATCATTTTTTTCCAGAATCAACATTGATACCAATTCTGCTAATGAAACTGTTTTATATACAGTTGTTGTATCATTTCCATCAGCACACAAAGATACTGTAACTTCTCCCATCTTAAAAAAAGAAAAAAAAATCCCCTCTTGACTATATTCCCCTCCAGGAACTACATCATTTCTCAGATTATTTCTAGAGCAAAACTCTGAAAAGAGCAGTCTACATGAGTTATCTCCCATCTTCTCTCAGCCTCTCTCTTGAGCCATTCCAAATAGGCTTTTGCTTCAGACACTACTCAAATCACTCTAGTCAAGATTACAAATGATCTCAAAATGCTAAATACAATTTTTAATTTTCAGTCCTCATTTCACTTGACCAGCAACTTGACATAAGTTAAACACTCTCTTCTTTACTTAGTTTCTAAGACATCATACTCTTCTGGGTTTTCTTACAAGATGTTCCTTCTCAATCTCCTATGCTGGTTCTTATACAGCTCCCACAACTTGTAAACAGAATTCCCAAGGCTCAGTTCTTGGACCTCCTCTCTTTTCTATCTACATTTACTTTCTTTTTTTTTTTAATGGAGGTACTGGGGATTGAACTCAGGACCTTGTGCATCCCAAGCATGCACTCTACCACTGAGCTACACCCACCTCCCAACATTTACTTTTTTAAAGTCCTCATATAGTCTCATGGCTCTACTAGAATGTAGCTTCAACAAGGTAGGGATTTTTTTAAGCTATTTTATTTGTGCTCAATGCCCTGCACCTAAAACAGTGCCTGGCACATAGTAGGTGCATGCCAAATATTTGTTCATGAATGAATAGATTAATAAATGGCTATAAACTGATGACTCTCTAATTCATATCTACTGCCTGGATCTCTGTCCTGAATTTCAGATATATTCAACTGCCTACCTGCTATTTCCACTTGGATGTGTAACAAAAATCTCAAACTTAACCAAGCTCAAAGGAGAACTCAAATCACCTTCCCAATGGCTTCTGCAACTGACTTCACTTTCTTAGCAAAGTGCAGCTCCATCCTTCTAGATCCTTTAAGTCCCTCAAGTCAAAAAATTTGAAATCATTCCTAATTCCTTCTCTTTCTCTCACACCACATATCCAATCTGTCAATAAATAATGTGGATTCTGCCTTCAAAACATACTCAACATTTGACTATTTCTCACCACATCCATCACGATCACCAAGCCATTATCACCTCTCACCTGGATAAATGCAATAGACTCCTAACTGGTCTTCCTGCTTTTGTCCCCCTCCACCCAACAATTCAGTCTGTTCTCAAAATCACAGCCAGAGAAGTTTTTTTTTTTTTTAAACTTAAGTCTAATCACATCACTTCTCTGCTCATAATCCTGCAATTATTCCCACGTTTCTCTCAGTAAAAGCCCAAATCTTGACAACTGCCTATGAAGCTCTACTTAGTCCGGCCCTATTACATCTCTGAACTCATCTGCTACCTTTCCTATCACTTATTCTGCTCTGCTTCATATTAGTTTCTTTTGCTGTTCCTTCCAAAGGTTCCACGTATTTCCACCCAAGGACCTTTTCTCTTACTGTTCCTTCTCCCTGGAATGCTTCCCGCAAGATATCTGTAACCCATTACTTGCTTCATCACTTTGTTCAATCGTCACTTTCTCTGAGTTTTCCCTTATCACCATATTTTAAATTGCAACGCCAATCCCACCCCCTTATATTTTCTATCCTCTTTCTCTGTATTTCTGAACATCACTTATCACCACCAAATATTATATTCTTTCTGGGACATGTGCTCGAAAAGGGCAAAAATTTCTGTCCGTTTTGTTCACTACCATATCCCTGGTGTTTAAAGCAGTGGCTGGTATACAGAGAGTGATCAATAATCTATTTGTTTAAAGAATGCTTTCATTTCCACCAGGGGAGCCTAATAATCATCTGGCCTGGCATTTCAGGAAAAGATCATAAAGCTTCTCTAAGACTTCTTTCAGTGCTCTGAATCCTAGAAAGATTATTCTTTGCCTAGAAAGAAAAACTGTGCTTTGCCTAGTCAACCACAAGGAGGAGTTGAGAGGAAAAGCTGAGCAAAGAGAAACCATTTAATATTGTTTCCCTTGCTTTTCCTACGGCGGCCTCAAGGTGGAAGAAAACTGGATCTGGAGGCGACAGTACTGAATGAATGATTTTCTCCATACTATGAGTTTCCTAGACACACACAAACGTAAGCATTAAAAACTGCAATCCTTTCAAATGCCACAAAGAGGCCAAGAAAATCAACCCACGGCTACTGGGGACTGGAAGGGTGTTTTTTAATTCCACCACTAAGAATTCAACATAAATACAGGGGAAAAGTTCCTATTAGCTCAGAGACATGTAACTCACACCCGAAGGCCAAAGTGTTCCAGGTTGCCAGTACTCTCTGGCCAGAGAACTATTAGGTCCGTTCTATTTGATACTTGAAAACCTGCAATAATTAAAACAACATAAGCAAGGCGGTCCCGGGTCTAAATTCTCAGATCTGGCCAATCCCTTGTAAAGTCCTGATTCATTCAACATCGAAATCAATTTCTCACAGGATCCTGACTCACCGCCACCTGTTGATGCCCACATTGGAGGAGCCGGCGAACCAGGGATCGAGGATGTAGACGCAGCGGATGGTGTCGGCGCCCTGAATGCACTCTTTCAGGGCGGGGTTGTCGTGAAGCCGGAGCCCCTTTCGGAACCAGTGCACGGCGTTCACCCCCATCCCGGGGTCGCCACCGAGTTCTTCCGCGGAGAAATTCAGGGCAGGAGGCTGCGGCTCATAACCGACACCTCCGCTTCCAGGAGAATGGTCGCACCCAAGGAGTGAGGAAAGGGCGGCAGAGGGGAGCCAGGAAAAAATGAGTCCAAGGAGGGAACCGGAGACGGAGAGGGCGCTGGAGGCGCAGCTGGAAGATGAATGGAGGTAACCCAGTCAGCGGAGTCCAGGTTTCACGCCTTTTAGGAGCCAGCACCCGCCGCAACCCCCTGGACGAGACGCATAACTTTGAGGGCCTAGGACCCTCGGAGAGCGAGCGAGTTCCACGAGCCCGAGCCGCCACGACGGCCCGAGCCGGTGCGGGCAGCCCCAGGAGGTTCGTCACGGAAACCTCGCCCTACCGAGGCGGCCCCTGAGGAGCAAACGGCCCGCCTGAGGCGAGCCACCGACAGGGATGAGAGAGAATTCAGCCACTTGTTGGTCACGCTGCCTCTTGGCCCGGGAAAGAAGAGTAAGGACGACGCACGGAGGCGGTGGTCGCGGCCGCTGGACGGCTGCCGGCTGGTGACCGGTCCCGAGGCTGCCCGGGTGACTCCGCCGCCACCGCCGCGTCAGCGGCCTCGGCCCCGCCCTCGGCTCCTCATTGGAGGGCGCGCTCCCCACGTGACCACCGGCACCTCACGTTTCTGAAGTGTGTTTACTACAGCGGCTCTGACTGGGGAACTGCTCGCGCCTCAGTGGCTTCTAGTGGTGGGCGGCCGCTCCATCTCAAAACTGTCGCTCCTCATCCAGTTGCCGGACTCTCTGCCTCTTCGCCTTTTCCCTGCTGACAGGCCACAGCTGCCTGGAAGCGCCCACGGTAACACAGGCCCCATGTGAGGTAAGGCGTAACCCCGCCCTCGGGGTCCGTGAGCGTCCACCATTGGCTGAAGCTCACCGAGACCCGGATGAGCACGGGGATGCGGGGAGCTCGCGAGCGCGCGCTCGGCTGGGGTAGAGGGGGTGTGCGCGTGCGCTCTCGCTGCGTTCCGGAGGGAAGGAGGACGCGGCGGGCTGACTCGAGCGTGCTCGGGGATTCCTTCCGTGGGGTTTGGAGAAGGTCTGAAAGTAGCTTGGTATCTTACCAAGAGTCAGTGGGGAAGCCGGGCGTGGAGTGAGGGCAGGTTGGGGTGGAAAGGGCAGACAGAGTAGGAAGCTTCACGTAGACTTAGAGCCCAAACCATGTGCTTCAATCCAGCTTTGGTTGGAGAACCCAACCCTACTTCAGTGTGTAGAGCTGGCCCTATTATCATTCTTGTGAGTCTTGCGGCGTGGTATCCTTGCACGTGTTCTGGAGAAGAGAGATAATTGGCAGGGCGGGTGCCAGGCATCCCTGGAATTCATACTATCTGTATATCATCAACATATTGATGCTTAGATGCTCTAGTGCCTTAAACTTAGAGCGGTTTAGCGGGCTCATCATGATGGGGCCTTTGCCTACCTTTCCAGCGACAATGAACTTAAAGCCATGCCATTTCTTAGACATGTGATGGTCGTATGTTCATTCAACTATCACTTACCGAATGAAATGGGCACTGTTCAAAGTGCTGGATATACAGGAGAGAAAGGGACAAATACCTCAGCACTAATGGAGTTCACTCTCTTATCTTTTATACCTGCTATTTTTTCCTCTATAAAGTGCCCTTCTTTAGAATCTGCTGCTCACTACAACCACCTTTGAGCTACCTGGTATGTTTCTACACATTCAAATGTTTACTGAATGAGTTAGTGAATGAATGAATGCTGTTTATCACCAGTGTGTTTGGCAAAGTTGAAAGGAGGAAGGGTATGTTTGAATTATGTACCTCTAAAATTCATATAACCACTAGTACCTGTGAATGTGACCTTATTTGGAAATAAGGTCATTGCAGATGATCAAGTTAAGATGAGGTCATTAGGGGCCCAAATCCAGTGACTAGTGTCCTTAAAAAAGGAGAAGTTTCGATATAGACACAGACACAGACAGAGAGAAGGCTATGTGAAGATTGAAGTTATGCTGCCACAAACCAAGGAACTGCTCAAAGCTAGGAGAATGGCCTGAAACAGGTCCTTCCCTAGTGTCTTCGGGGGAGAATGGCCCTGCCAACACTTTGATTCCAGACTTCTGGCTTCCAGAACTGTGAGACAATAAATTCCTGTTGTTCTAAGCCGTTCATTTTGTGGTACATTGCTACAGAAGCTCTAGCAAACTAATACAGCAATAATGTAAATGCAGTCATCTAGTAAGCCAGTATGTCTGGATAGTCTTCCCTAACCCTGCTTCTGTTACCATCAGGAGGACATAACAGCCTGTCTTTGATTTCTTAAGAACTTTTAAAATTATACAGTATGTGAAAACCTGTTGTTCACTATAAAGCAGTGAACAGTTATTTTTATCAATGGGGATGAGCCTGGTTAGTTAGCATTTTGAGGATCCCATCACCTATGCAGAGGATGTGGCAAACAGAGCTGTCCCCTCATTTGGATTGCCTCATACTCCAGGGTCTATTGACTTTTTAATATACAATGTTTCATGTTTCATTTTAGGCAGTTTGAGAGTAAGCAGATTGTGTCTAAAGACATAAGTATTGTTTTCAAGCATCCAAATGAAACAGTGGGAGGTAGAAAGAGAATATTGGTTTGTGTAGAGTTGGCTTATGTTGGCTGATTGTCCATTCAATAAAGATGGATTTTTTTTTAAGAAACAACTGTTTGTGGGTGTGTGTGTAACTTTCATTTACACATAAAAATACTTATAAAAGCATCAGTACTGGCAACTGTGCATTCCTCAAAGACAGAGGGTTTCTATGGCAAATAGATTGTTACTTTTAATATATCTCTGTTTTGAGGGAGGAGTAACCATTGAAGAAAAGCTGTGACTTATTGAGCACCTATTATATGTCAGGTACTTTATATAGGTTGTTATTAATCCTCATAATTTTATGAGGCAGTTTATTATTTAATAATAATTTATGCTCAACTTACAGATGGAGACACTATAGCTCAGAAATACAAATAAGTAGTAAAACCAGGTGAAAAAACCAAGACTGTTTCTGAATCCAAAGCTCTTTCCTTATCATTCCTTATCACATACTATCCCTCACTGACACCACCACTCCCTTTCTTTTTCAGAGTGAGTATTTATGTTTGAAAAAAGAAAGAAGAGATGAGGGCCATTGTCAGGAATCTCTTATGAAATTCTGGCTGGCTTTAACATCCAGGTGGTAGAAAGAGGATGGGACAGTGAGGAAGAGATTAGGTTATATCTCACCTCACCATTAATTAGTTGATGATCTTGAGCTAGTCATCTAGGCTTTCTTGGCCTGCTTAATTCATGTAGAAAATGTGGGGATGAACTAGATTTTTAAATTTTCTTTACTATTTAAAAATCCTTGGGTTCTAAGAGCACAGCCCTGTCAGTCTCAAAAATAATGTGAAGAATCCTGTTAAACGTTCTTTAACTGCCAACAGTGTTAAAAACAAACAAACAAACATTATCTCTTTGATTTCATGAATACCCTTGATAAAAGTGTGTCAGCCTCTGTGTGAAAGCCTGTGTTCTCCCTTGACCCCATCTTACAGAGGTGATTTTTGGCACGTGTTATCAACACACAAATGATGAAGGAGTAGACAGTGTGATCAACTCATTCAGTCTTGATGTGATGTGAATGTTAGGCCAGTAGCCCCTGGCAGAGTGACCCCCAGCACTAGGGTCTTTGGGAGACTGAATTTAAATGTTACAGGATTTTTAAAAATTGAGGTAACATTTATTTATAAAACTATATGTTTCATGTGTACAACATTATAGTTTGACTTCTGTATACACTACAGTGTGATCACCAACCAAAAGTTTAGTTTCTATCCATCACTATACAGTGGGCCTCCTTTACCCATTTTGCCCTCCCCTTTATAATCATTATTTTTTTAAAGATAAATTATGACTCTCATATGAATATAAAATGAACACATGTCAAAAAATTAACTTGTTAATTAATGAGGGAAACAACAAGGTATTACAATGGAATAAAAGGAGATTCCAAAGAACAGTTACATACATAGGCCATTAGGAAGGCTAAAAATAAATTTGCTTAATATATGCAAAACACTTCTACAGAGGGATGGGAGGAGGGAAATCAGTTTCATTTTCACAGGACAAAATCCACTTGCATGTTCATGAACAGCATTCATTTGCATTGCTATCGGTTATCTACAATTTACAGAGTTATAAAGTAGTTTAAAGATAACGACAGGCAGAGAATAACTTGAAAGGTGCCCACACAAGAGACCTAGTAATCTTTTTTGCCTATTTCAAAGCATTCATAATTTTTGTCACCTCCTCAGAGAGGTCTTCCCTGCCAGCCCCTTCTTAGTTTCTATTATGGTTCCCTATTTACCTTCATCATAGCATGACTTGTGATCTGTACTTTTTTATGATTTACTTATTTATTATCAGACAATCTATGCCTGTCCCCACCTCATATGCAAGCTCCAGGAGCACAGAGATTTTGGTGTATCATATTCCTCATTATACCATTAGCCACAGTACCTGGTACCCAACAGACTCTCAATCAGTGTTCTTCTACAGACCATGATAGCACCCAGTTGATCACATGAACACTGTACTTCATCCAAATGTCAGTTATCAATTTATTGGGTCTCAGTTCCAAATTCACCTTTCATGCTTCCTCGAAGTAAGGGTTTCTCCTTCACCATGTTAAACATTGTCAGTAGAGGGCGTTGGAGGGAAACTGAAGGCGGGAGGGGCTTCTCCTCCTGGTTCTGGTATGCTGGGTTTCTTTTTTTGTTCTACTCCAATGCTGCCAGAGGCACTTGGGCGAGGAACATATAGTAGGCTCTCTGGCACTCCCTATTCGTGGGTACCACATCCACAGATTCAACCAACTGTGAATCAAAAGGTATTTGAAAAGGATTCCAGAAAGTTCCGAAAAGCAAAACTTGAATTTGCCACTCACTGGCAACTATTTATATATCATTTACATTGCATATACATAACATTTACATTGTATTGTAAGTAATCCAGAGGTGACTTAAAGTATACAGGAGGATACATGGAGGTTATATGCAAATAATGTGCCACTTTATATAAAGGACTTGAGCATCCGCAGATTTGGGTATCCTTGAGGGGAGCAGAGACATCTGGGAAACAATCCTCCAGAACACTGAAGGATGATTAGACTGTAGAGTTCACTTCTATCAAGTTTCAGTGGCATCCCTGCTGGTGAATTCCCAGCAAGCAGCTACCCCACCTCAGCCCACCTGAATTCTGGCCAGGTGTTTCCTGTGGCCACTCCCAATCATGGTTGTCTTTCTACCAGCCTTGGTGAGTGCAGACCAGCTCTGGCCCAGGGTGGCCCAGTTGACTTCTTCACCATCCTTCGCCAGTGAGGTCTGAATCTTAACCTAAGAGATGGCACCTGGCACTCTGCCTTCCAAGTTTGTCCTTCCTTTGGTACCCTCCCTCAGTCCCAGGGTATTCTTCATAGTTTCCTTTCTCCCTTTATAATTAATCCCCTGTGGTGATTAATAATTCTTTTTATTGAACGTTTCCTGTTGGATTTGCCATGTGGTTTCTGTCTCCTCATTAGACACTGACTGATGCAGCCCATTAACAACGATGTACTTGTGAATAGTTTTCTCACTTGTTCTTAATCTTTTTCCTGACCAAGTGTATTTTGAAAGTGTAAATAGCTACAAATGTGGCAATATGTTACTGTGACATATTAGCCAACATTTTTTGCCCCCCAGTGTTTTTTGTCCTGTGACTATCCCTATTCAGGCCTTTGGATGTGAGTCCTCTTGCCTCAGAATGGCAGAAATAGAAGTCCAGGTGGCTCAACATTTTTATTTTAAATTCAAGAGCCTTGATTCAGATGTAAATCAGGAAAGATTTGCTTCTCCCCTTCCCCTTCCCTTAACACTGTATGAAAATTCTCTCAGCTGGGGTGGGATATGAGTGCCATCTGAGGAAAATGAGATAGATAAGTAGATATCTTTTCTAAAATAAGAAGATAGTGTCTCACCTACCCTTATTGGATTAGCACCATATTCCTAGATAAGCTTAGGGTGATCTGAGAGTAGAAGAGACTTGTGCCAACTTTCTATTTGAAATCTGGAGGCTGGTCCTCATGGAATTTCCATTACAATTTTACTGTGGCCTAGCTCAAAAGCCTAGGAGAGATGCCATTGGACAGAGAGGGTCTGGGAAGCCCTGCCAAGTAGGATGCTGGCTAAGAGAACAGCTGAATTTTTCTAGACCCCCCCCCCCCGCTTCCTTAGAGGGCTGTGAAAGTTAGCTGAAAGAGAAAAACCAGTTAACCAAGGGGTTTTGCCAAAAGGTACAGCATGTGCAGAATGTCACAAGAGGTTGTGACCAAGGACTAGATGGGACATGGGCATCTCAACAGATGCCATCCCAGAGAGATAACAACACCTGAGGACGGGACAGGATCAGACATTCAGCTGATGTGAGTGTTGGCAAGTAAGGAATGACAGTCAGATCTCCTTCCTAAAGATGCACCATTCTCTAAATATCCGGGAACTTAAATGCTACCCTGGAGAGAAGCAGAGGAAAGCAGTTTTTTTTTTTAAAGGAATTGATTGAGTTTAAAGTTGGGATGACAGGAAAATCCTGAAATGACCAATAAAACCTGGAATTGACTAGACCAGTTTTCAACCAGTGAGCAGACTTGGACTTTTAAGACAGAAACTACATTTAGCCATAGAAAAATAAAGACAGTTACTTTTGGACTATGATTTGTAGACTAAAAAAATATGGTACTTGCTATAAAATCCAGCCAGTTATTAGAGAAACTCCAGAGAACTTACACAAGCTATCTGGCCCTGGGGTCTGGTCTGTATCCCTCCCCTCCTCACTTTCCCTCTTCCTCTCTCCTTGCTTTTCCTCAAGCAGGCTAAGAATGCTTCAAGGACTTTGCACTTGCTGTTTACTCTGCCTGGAATGTTCTGTCCCAAGATAGTCTCATAGCTCCTTCCTCATTTTATTCAGGTGTCTGCCCCAGTGTCATCTCCTTGGGGTGGCTTTTTCCGTCCACTGTATCTACACTCCTCATCATTCTAAAATTCCATTACCCAGCTTTATTTTTCTTCTATCACTCATCAGTACCTGAATTATAGTATATATTTATCTGTTTGGTTACATGTATGTATTCATCAGCTCAGGCTGCTGTAACAAAATACCATAGACCAGGTGGCTTCAACAATAGAGATTTGTTTTCTCAGAATTCTGTACACTGGAATCCAGGATCAGGATACTAGCATGCTTGAGTTCTGGTGATAGCCCTCTTCCTGGCTGCAGATTGTCTTGTTGTGTCCTCACATGGGAGGGGGAGAGAGAGAGAAAGAGGGAACTCTGGTGTCTCTTCTTATAAGGACATTAATTCTACTGGATCAGGGCCCTACACTTATGACCTCACTTAACCTTAATTATTATCAGAAATGCCCTATCTCCAAAGACAGTCACTTGGGGGGGGGGGTAAATCTTCATCATATGAATTTGGGGGAGGGAGTTGTACACAATTCAGTCCATAGCAATGTCTCTCCCTACTCTATAGAATAAGCCCCATAGTATGGGCTGGAATGTTTGTGTTCCCCTCAAATTCATACATTGAAATCCTAATCCCTCTCATGAATAGGATTAGTGATTTATGAAGGAGGCTCCAAAGAGCTCCCTAGCTCCTCCACCATGTGAGGGCACAGTGAGAAGTTAGCAGTCTGCAGCTGGGAAGAGGGCCTTCACCAGAGCCTGACCATGCCGGCATCCTGATCTTGGACTTGAACCCTCTAGAACTGTGAGGGACACATTTTTAAAAACTGAAGTATAGTCAGTTTACAATGTTGTATCAATTTCTAGTGTACAGCATAACATTTCAGTCGTACATATATTGCTTTTCATATTCTTTTCCATCATAGGCTCCTACAAGATGTTGAATATAGTTCCCTGTACTATGCAGTATGAACTTTTGGTTTATCTATTTTATATATAATAGTTAGTTTGATGTTGATAACCTAGTCTGTGGCATTTTATTGGGTAAATGAATGGATAAATACCCAAAATGCTGTTAATAATATCCAAGAACCATTGAGTCAGTGTGTGCTAGACATGGAACTACTGTAGTAGTCATTATGCTGAGAAACTTAGATATATGATTTAATTTTCACAATTGACATCTGAGGTAGATATTACTATTCCCATTTTACAAATGAGAAAACTGGGGCCCAGAGTAGTTAAGGCCTCGTAACTTGCCCTCAGAAGTGGAAAAGGCAGGAAGCAAACCCAAAATCTCCCATCTCCATAGGCTGTGGGTTGCCCAGCACACTCCACTACCTTCACTGCACTGGCATTTAGATGGTATTTTTAGGTGCAGAACAAGGACTCCCAGGGTATGGGGGGAGGCTGAGTGATTCTGGTTAAGATGAATGTGGGTGAGCTTTTTGTAGAAAGTTGTATTTGCCCTGGGAAAAAAATTAAATAAATGAAGAAAGGATTCCAAAAGAGTAGATGATTGTGCAACATAAGACAATATATCCATTTAGAATGGTCATGTGGTGAAATAAGTATACACAGAAAACAAGTTGTCAAGAATAAATTGAAAACCTAGTGAACAGTGACAGGAACCTGGGGGGTATCTGCTAAAACTGCAACATCAGCATCCACAGGACAGAGGGTGGTGATGGAAAGAAAGGGCAGAAAGAGGCACTGAATTTTTCCACATATTACTCAGAGCTATTGATGTGCTTTTTAAGGGCTCATCTCCATGGTTCTTGAGCACTGAGTGAGGAATAAACCAGCCACTGCTGGGGTTGTTGTGTTGAGATGATGGCACTTACAGAGGAGTCAGGGTAGAAAAGTAGATTTAGGAGTTACTTCATAAGTTAACCAAAGCCAAAAAGGACTGCCAGGAACTCTTTAAAATACTCATAAATAACAGATATTATGAACTCAAGGCAGAAGAAGAAAGAACAATTCTTATGTCCTTAAAGATAGATTTTTAAGTGAAAATAGTTAGCAGGCAAGACTGAGGCTAGTTAGTAGAGGCGAGGTTCACATGCTAGTGTGGGCAGAGGCATTACGCAACCTGCTACTCCCTGGCGGCAACCTCTCAGAATCCCTGGAAAGCAAAGTTGCCTGGGGCAACAACCTGTTGATGCCACCTAGTGGCTAGTGCAAGAACTACAGGCAGTTTCCACAAGAATCCATTCAGATGTTCAGAAAAATCTCTATTCTGCAAAAAGGCAGAGTGAAAACAAGACTTATGCAAAACACTTGGTTGAGGCAGACCACTTAAAATGTATACAACTTAACCTATAATGAAAAAGAATATGAAAAGGAATATGTTTATATATAAGTATGACTGAAATATTATGATGTACACCAGAAATTGAAGCATTATAAACTGACTATACATTTCAATAAAAAAATTAAACATAAAATGTATGCAACTTTATAACCATGGCAATAACAACAACAAAAAAGCCCAATCCTAATAAAATAATGATACAATTAAAAGTCAAGTTTAAGTTCTAATAAAGAAGTAATTAAATATAGGGCTTTATTTTTAATAAGTTAGCTTGGGGAGGGAGGGTATAGCTCTGGTGGTAGAGTGCATACTTAGCATGAACGAGGTCCTGGGTTCAATCCCCAGTACCTCCATTTTTTAAAAAAAGCAAAACTAATAATAAATAAATAAATAGACCCAGGGACCCCCACCACCACCCCTGCCAATAAACTAAGTGGGAAAAAAAGGTAAAGTTAGCTTGATGTAAAGGTTATAAGAACAGATTGAGGCAATTGATTTATGGAGACAAGAATTCAATAAGCAAAAATCAGATAGAATTCCACCTCTAAGACGGAAGACATGGCTAAATCAAGACAAGAGAAAAACATGGGATGAATCATGGGTATTATATACAGTACTATATTCCTTGGTGGCTTGCTATGTTATGCTGTGTGGGTCTGCATTGCTATTCAGCTGTTGTTACCTAGTGGAACATAGTGGAATAAAACATCAATCTATTAGGTAGAATTTCATGAGTCAATACAACATTTGCCTGTTACTGATATCATTTCTCTATATCACATATAGACTAATTGGCATATCAGAAACACTTGGGGTAGAAGCGCTTGTGCTTGTAAATCACTTCTCCTTCCCCAGCACTCAAGGGGAGCTCCACCTACTGAGCATTCTGCATCCAATCCCCATCCATCCCCCACACCCCACGCCCATGCTCACATTTCCTCCAGTCTTCAAATCTTCATTCCACCTCAGGCAAGCTCTTTATCACTCTTATTTAGCTGATATGAATCTCAGTTCACAAAGCCAGGTGTAGAGAAAAATGATTTTCTACAAATCAACTTGATTTCTCATGTCATGCTCTTACTCTTGCCAAGGTGGCAGGAAATTTATTCCAGCCGTTCTTGGAGCTTTCCCCTCTCTTCCTGGGAGTCATGTAAAGGTTATGTGGCCTCATGCAGTGCCCACATTTGGGAGGGCCTGCAGTCATCTGTCCATATTGGCCTCTGCAGAGATGGCTATTTTCTCTCTCATGTCCTTTCAGATCTGGATGCTATCTATTGATTTTTATGTCTCACTTACAGAATGATGATTTGTTTTTAGCTGCTGGGGTCTACCCAACCCAATCTGGGCAGCCACTTCCCTAGGTCACCACTCTTATCTCTCTGAGGTCTTGCCATCTCCTTGGGGCACTGCCACCAAGAGGCATGTGGGATCCCTGCTCCTCCATCTCTAGAGACATTTCTTCTTAGTCTCTAATAATCTGAATCCCTCTCCTTGCTTCTCTGAGATAACTTTATTCTCTCTTCATATCCTAATCTCCCTATTATCCATTAAGAATCTTATAGTTGGAAGCAACAGAAACTACTGTGCTCAAACTGACTTTAGAGCAAGTACATTGGCTCAAATGACTGAAAATCCAGACATAGGCCTGGTTTCAGGTTGGGACTGATTCAGTCAGTTAAAAAAAATTGAATGAAATAGATTCCTATGTTCCAGGCCCTCTTAGAACTGATGATACAGGGATTAGCAAGTGTTTCCCCTGCCCCTAGTCTAGCTGCCACATGGTACAGAGACAGCTGTCCCTCCCAAGCCCTGCTCAAATTGTGTACTTGTGAGCAAATTAATAATTATTGCTACTTTAAGCCACTAAGTTTTAGAGTGATTTCTTATGCAGCAATGGTAACTGGAATACCACTTGTGGAGCCCCCCCAAATTATAGTATTTATTGATAAATGTAAGATTCATGTTAATGAAACACTTTGATCAAGAATAAGGAAAATACATTTTATAATTAGAAACTAATAGTAACAACAATAATAATGTCTGTACTGATCAACTACCTCTTTCCTCTTAGATCCATATTTGCTTTTATCTGTCCTTCTCTGAATCCCAGTGAACACCTTTCCCACGCTCTTTGCCCTCTGGCTTCCAGATAGGTTTGGCCAGTGGGAGGCATTAGTGAGACAGGAAGGAAGAGGGCAGGACACAGCCATTAAAGGAATGACACAGCAGTTAGCACCAAGATGGTGGAAAATCAACTCCCAGTAGATCCTGAGGCCCAAGATGGCCGGAGACTTGACCTCCAGTGGACCTTGAGCTTCATTATACACAGTGTAATGTACTAGCCTGGTGAATAGCACACCCAAAGACACCATGACAGTTCCAAGGCTAACCATGAAATGTCAAAAAGAGGGCAATGGCCCAGTTCCTGGGATCCCTGCACCTTCCCCAAAGTAGCTGGAATAATTCTCTCACTTGTGAGCATATAAAAACTAGCAACACCTCAAGGCTGTACTCTCTCTTGCCTTCTGAGCCAGCCCACACTCTATGGAGTGTGTATCTACTTTTACTTTAAACTGAACACCCAACCCCACACCTCTCAGCCTTCCTCCTGCCTTCTGAAATGACCTGCACTCTGTCTCTGGAGTGTACATCTCTAAATAAAGCTACTTTTACTCAGCTGTGGCCCACACTTGAATTCTTTCCTGCACAAAGCCAAGGACCCTCACTTGGTGGGGCGCGCCCTAGGGATTCAGTGAGACCTGGGACACAACCATCCTCCTCGCACCCCCCACCCCCATTTTTTCCTGTATCATTGATTGGCATTAGATTGGAAAGCAGAGGAGAGGAGAAGCCATGGTTTGTCTCTACTCACTCCCTCCCAGCTGCCGCTATTTCTTGTGACATGATTTCTGTCAGTGGCTGTGATTCCATCATTCTACTACCACTGTCTCTTCCATTTACTCCTTCAGGCTGAAGGAGGGTAGCCCTTGCTCTTGGTGGCCTGGGTCATCTCATTAGACGTTTGGCTTCTTAGCTTTTCCAGCACCAGTTCCCTTTGTTATTTTCCCTTTGTTTGAAAGACTTAGAGTGGTTCCTATTTCCTGGCTGGACCCTGATTCAATTACTAACATTTATTATTATATTCTAGGAATAACCCTATTTGGAAGCTACTATTATAAGCACCTTTTCCCAACTGAGGCAAATGTAGCACAGGGAAATTAAGCTTTCCAACATCACACATTCCTACTCAGCTCTATTAATTTCTACGAGCAATGAAGTACCATCATATTTTGTTTTTTTTTTAATTTAAGTTAAATAAATACAGAAGTCACTGTTAGGGGACCCAAGAGGGCCTTCTGGGTGCTGGAAATGTTCTATTTGAGCTGAATCTGGCTACATGAGAGAGCTTGCTCACTTTGTGAACTCTCCTTGAGCTAGCCACTGACTTGGGTACTTTTCTGTAGTTTATACTTCAATAAAAATTGCTGTCTACATATGTCAGCTTTGAAATATTCAGAACTCTTTAACTCCTCATTAAACCTGTTTTTCTCCAAGGCTAAATTTCAAGATTCTGATTTCAATTCCAGTCTACACAATAAATAGTTTTTGTGGAACAATTAGTTATATGCCAGACAGGTGCTAGGTGAGGAGAAACACAGCCCTTGCCCTGGTGGGGCCCAGTGGGGCAGACCACATTAAAAAGGTATTACAACCCAGGTGTGGGTCCTTCCCAACAGGAAGTTTGTTAGAAGATGGGAGCTTATAAAGAAAGAAGTTAACCCAAGTGAAATGGAAACTCAGACCTGAATGTTAAAGGGAGGAGAAGGGAGAGGGAGTTAGGCTGCAGAAATGCCGAGGGTAAAGGTCTTGTGTGGATAGTAAGCAGAAGTGAGAGCTGGCTGAGGAGTGGAGAGAGCAGGCAGGGAATGGTAGGAAAGAAGGCTAGAGGCAGAGAGAGATGAAGCAGGCCAGCAAAGACCACATTTCAAGATGAATTTTGTGGTGGAAAAATGTTATCAATGGTTATCAGTGGCTCTCAGATCTGCCTGCAAAGAAGTCCTCAGGAATGAAATCTACATTCAAGGGGTTCCCGTTGGGATATCAGGACATCAGAAATAATCTTTCCAGGCAGCAGTGAGATGAAACCCTATCAATTCCCCCACTACCACCACCACCTCATGTGGGCTGATGTAGGGCAGAAGTTATAGCAAATCAAGGATGGGGCTTAGAAGTGGGGAGGTCAGGAGGTAGGGCATAGAGGTTCTATGCCTTGGGCCTTTATTCCTGGGATGCCTCTCTTCCCAAGCATGTACCTCCTGATGTCCAGTCAGCCCCTTTCCTCCTCCATCACACACACATGTCCAGTCAGCCCCTTTCCTCCTCCATCACACACAGATGTCTCCTCCATCACACATCACACATCTTCCCTTCCCAACCAGGCTCTCTCCCCTTCTCCATCCATTCCTGCTTTAAACAGAATGTAGTCTCTAAGTGTTCCTGGGACTCATTCCTTCCTTGAAGCAAGTATATGTCATCAGTAAGACTTAGAGATTGGACAGATAGAACACAAACATTTGAAATGAGCGCCAATTCAATCAAGCAGTAAAAAGACTAGTTGAATCCAATTAAAACAGTGAAACAGCATGAGGGATAGGGTGGGTTGCAGACTCAAATAGGAGCAAAAAAGTAGACAATGGTGTAATTTACACCCAGAAGGTGGGTTCAGCAAAACCAACCATTTCCCTTGGGAAGATGTGGATGTAAAGTCCCCAGCTGGAATAAGTGACTTACATTTAAAAAGGCTAGTGCATCTATTTTTGGTACTAGAAAAATAACCCTGGAATTCAGATCCTGCCTTGGGCCAAAAATCTTTGGCAAGAGATCAATGCAACTTGCTTGGTGTGGGGACATCAACTCATTTTGAGATGCTGTAAGTATTCCCTTAGTTGTAGTGTGTACATGCCTTGGGAAGATTTAGAATTAAATATAGAAAAGCAAGAGATCAAATCCACAATATTAACACTTCTGTATTAAATATAGGAGCAACAATGTGTGTAGTTGCTGCAACCTCCTACCTCCTGGTCACCCTTCCTACAGTCACCAGTCAGGCCACTAAAAAACCCGTGTTCCCAGAAAGCCCCTCTCACTTTGTCACCTCCCTTCTTGAGAACATACAGGCTCCCTATTGCCCATAACACCAAGCCAAACGCATGGCATTCTAAATCTAGAGGGGATTTTTAGGAATTATTTAGTCTGATCCGATTGTTTCACAGATGGGGAAACCGAGGTCCAGGAAGATAAGCGACTTGTCCAGGACAAAACCAAAACTGGCAGTCAAGACCTCTACATGACAAGTACTTAATATTCATCTGGACTTACTTCCCCTACACATAAAAATAGCATAGAGAGGCTGACCACTTACTGTCCCAAGAGCTCTTTGTGGATTATTTATTTAATCTTCCCAACAACCCACGGGAGTGGTACTACTGTTCACCACATTGTACAGATGGGGAACTGAGGTATACAGAAATTAGATACCTTGCCCAAGGTCACCCAGCTAATCCCAGTCCTGACAGCTCTCCTATCATGCTGGCTCCTTACTCTCTCTCTCTTAAGCCCTCCTGCTCATGCACACTTACACCCGACAAGCACACCCACCAAGTCCTCTCTCACAGTCTTCCCCCAACTTGGACAGCTCCTGCTCCCTCTTTTCCATCTGGATTATGAGAGTGTATCACTCTCACCTGCTTCATTCTCTCCCAGATAAGCACACGGTCTGCCCTCTGGCCACAGGTGATTGCCCCAGGGATGGGCATCTGAACCAAGGGAAAGTAGTAAATAGTTTGGCCAAGCTATTCTGCTTCTCTTTCATGAGCATTTGAACTAAGGAGGCATAGAAACTGAGTTCCTTAGATGGTGGCAGGAGCTATCTAGTAGTCCCTGGAAGCCACCCTGGGCCATGTGGTATGAGGATGAGCTGGGAGAAGAGAGTGGAGTAGAGCCAAGGCGGGGAGAAGGAGGGTGGGTAGTTACCACGTGTGGCTGTGCACACACACCCTCCAGCCTCACCCCCTCTAACAGCCCAATTGTCCTCAGCACATACCCAGCCCAGGGTCTTCTGAGGTCCCATGAGATCTGGCCATATTCTCCCATACCAGTTTCTCTGAGATTCCCGTGTATCTTTCCAGGAAATGCCCTATTTTCACTTCCACTGCTTCAAGTGTATTGGTCCTCATAGCGTAGGAGGCCTGCTCAAGGAATTCTACCCACTCTTCAGAACGAGCTTAGAACCTGACTCCTCCAGGAAGCCTTCCCCTCTCCTGGGTGTGTTGCCTCTCTTTCCCCAGACAGATCATAAACCCTACCACTTCTGTTTCCCTCCCAATAAATACTAACTTTGGGGCCCTCATGTCTAATCTCACTGTCTGAAGCTGGACTATATTCCTGCCATTTTCTGCTCTAGCCAATCCGTGCATCCAGCCATCATTTATTGATCCTGGGAACGTGTATTGAGTGTCTTTGTGCAAGGCCCTGGGCTAGACCCTGGGAATGAGTCAGATGAGGTTTTTAGTTCTTTGCCCTCCAGGAGTTCACAGTGCAGGAGGGAAATCCAGATTCCTTTTGCCAGACTGGTCACAACAACACAGCCTCCGATTTCATGATCCCAGCCACACGCGCACACACATATCCACACCCCAGACATGACTAGGAGCCCTGTCACATTGTCACACACACCCAGACACGGGCTCTATCTTGTCTTCTCCTCCCCGTTCCTCCATCCCCTTCCTCACTTCAAGTGCCCACCTGTCTTGGGCCTGAGATCACACTCACAGTGCTCACTGCTCAGGAAGATGCCCTGGAGTTCCCGCTCCACTCTCCCTCCTCTTTGATCATTCTGTGGTACAGGAATTGACACTATAATCTGAATGTGTGTGTGCCTTTATGCTATTTTAAGACCCCAGCACTTTTCGAAAACCTGGTGGAGACACTGCCAAAGCCGGAGGGCGGGGGAGGGGAGGCTGAGCAACTTGAGCCTGGGGCGACTGGGCGTCTGAGAGCCAGGTTAGCGGAGCCAGCTGCAGAGCCTCAGCTCCAACCTACCCTGTGAACTGCTGGCTGCCCGGCCCGGTCCGGCCCAGCCCGAACCAGGCCTCCAGCTTCTCTAGGCCATGTCCAACCCTCATCCCTCCCCAGGAGTTGCTTAGGAGTTTGCACATCAGGCAGCATGTAAAATTGTTTGTGTTTCTGGAAACACACACGCAGAGAAGCCTTGAAATTCTTCTTGGAACAGGTCCAGAGATTTATTTATGAAATTCCCAGGGGGTGGAAGAGACAGAAGTCTGGACTTTGCAGACTGAGTGCTGTGCCGTCAGCTCATCAACATAACCAGTGGCTCTGGTGTGCACTTCCTAGATGCCCACCACTTGCTGGGGCCAGGCGGGAGGGGAGGGGGTGCAGCTGAGTGTGCACAGGTGCTCCGTCCTCAAGGCAGCAGGGCTGCCCTCCCCACCATCCCCACAAGAGGGAAAAGCAAACATAATATTGACGTATTTTGGCCATGGTCTCCCACCCTCTCCCACCAACCTCCACTTCCTTTCTTTCTGGTTCTCCCTCTCAACTTCTTGCCCACTCCACTGCGGAGTTTGTGCTGTCCTGTGGATGGATGCCTGGGTCCTCTAAAGAAAGGTTAGTTTCTCCACAGGTGAGAAGTTGAGAGCTGTCCGTCCTGTGCCTCACACCCTGGATCATTCTCTTCTGATCCCAGGCAGTTTGGCCAGCTACTGGAGAAAGCAGGGGTGTCCAGGCCTCTTAGGATGGTTTCCAAGTCATCCCCAGGTACAGACGTGCTAGGGGTGCTTCAGAGGGGAACTGGATGGAGGCAGATGGTCAGGCTGATGGAGTCAGGGACAGAGCCTTAGTTTTGCTTCCAGTGGAAAAGTGTGTAGAAGCTTCCTGCTGCAAGACAGGCTTCAGGTCTCTGCCTCTTATCCAGCCCACCATCTGAGAGGGAACTTGGCAGGACCTAAGGTTCTGTTGCTGTAGCTGACTCTGGAGAGATGGAAAGGGGTGGGTCTAAATGTGTCTTTAGTTTTCCAAGTGTGCCTCGCCTTTCAGGAGGAAGTTATAGGATCAATATCTGTGCAACGCCTGATCTTATGCAAATATCGTGATTTTACCTCATGACTTTAGACGTAATCTGCCAGGTGAAAATATGAAATGGTTTGGCAGAACAACAGACAGTTAGACAGAAGACCACTGCACTTTCTGCAGGGATTGTAGGACTTTTAAAAATCAATGGTCACCACGCAGAAAATAATCAAATCAGAGGACAACTCATTAAATATATTAAGTGAAAAATAGACACTGGAGGAACACTGGGGACAGTGTCTTTTAGGGACGACAGAGCCTTCGTTAACTACCCTAAGCAGCCTAGGCTCCAAGCTCGGCGGCTTAGGCTTCCCACTCTGTTTAGGAAAAACATCCCCTAAAGTCCCAGTGGCCTCACAGACTTCCGGAAGTTTCTTCTTCCGTTGGGAAGCCCCAGCCTGGTTACGCAGAGTGAGCTGGGGTGGGGAGGCGTGCCTTCTAGCAGCCTCTCCCAGGTGAGGCGAGCAGGTGTGGGCAGGCTCACTGGCCTGGGAAGCCTGTTGTGAGTAGGCAGGCTCATTCCTGGCTGGGAGGGGGACAGTGTCAGCCTGCCAGGGCCTGTGTGTGTGTGCATGTGTGTGCATGTGCGTGTGTGTTGGCACAGTGCTAAAGGCACAGGAACACCTGCCCCCACCCCCTCCACACACACCCCCCTAAAGCTATACTAAGCAACCATTACCTGCCTCTCAAGGCTTATGGGAAAATGTACCCAGGTGAAGATATATTCATCTGAAGAAGGTCTACTATTTCCTTAGTAGAAGAAAGACCATGGGCTCTGGGTTCAGACAGATCTGAGTTCAAATCCCAGCTCTGCTACTTACTAGCTTTGTAATTCAGAGCCTATCGCTTGGCCTCTCTGAACTTTGGGTTCCTTATCTGTAATATGGGAATAGTAAATTTCATCTTGCAAAAATTTTATGAGGATGGAATGAAATTGTCCCTTATCAATTGCTGAGGGCTGTATACAGGAGAGTTATGATCTCCAAGAGGTCCATAATACAGGCACTGAGGGCAGACTGCCAGTTTTTTTTTTTTAACATTTTTTTTATTGAGTTATAGTCATTTTACAATGTTACGTCAAATTCCAGTACAGAGCACAATTTTTCAGTTATACATGAATATACATATATTCATTGTCACTTTTTTTTTTTTTTTTTTTTTTGCTGTGAGCCAGACTGCCAGTTTTTAACCTTACCATGCTGGTATCCTCACCTGTAAAACAGAAAATAATGGTCCTACCTCACAGGTCTGTCAGAATCAGAGTCAATACAGCAGCACATTTAATGGTGTCTGGCCATAGTAAGTGCTCTAATCATGTCAGGTATTGTTCTGGAGATGGCCTAGCACAGGGTCTGTACTCACACCTCTGTGGTCTTTGTCTCAGGACACAGCCCCACCATGGAGCCCCTGTTCCAGCTTGCCTTGCCTGTGGCTTCTGACTGGCTTTTCTTACCGTAAAATCTGCTTTTTCTTCAAGCTGGTCCTTTCCAGGTGTGCTGTTGTCATGGGAACCTACAGAGGCCGCCTGGGTTTGGAGGAGGAAGAGGCTGTGGATAAAAGCCAAAGAATCCCACCACTGCTCTTGCAGCCACTACAACAGTAGGCTGGCCACCATTCCAGCCACCCCCCACCAGGATAGTTCCAGACAATGGGGGCGCCAGAGGGAAGGGTTTATGGGGGCTCACTCCTGCCCAGCCACACCACTGGCCAGGTGGGTGAAATCCCACAATTCAACACTCTCCACCACCATGTCTCCATCCTCTTGTCAGAAATGGATCCTGGTGCTGAACACCATTGTGTCCTGCTGGAGCTGAACAAATGCCCGGCTTAGAATAGGGATTTATAATTGATATATTACTACCCTTCACCTTCAAGACAAACTACATGACTCCAGGGTAAGTTATCACTGGCCCTACTCTACAGATGAGGAAACTGAGGCTTTAGAACATCTAAGTGAATTGCCTGAGTCCTTTAGCCAGTAAAATGTGGAACCAGCACCTGGAACCCAAGTCTTTTGATCTTTGCCATTGCCCTGAAATGCCTGGGACTCAGGGGGCCTTGCCCTGGACAGTGCAGGCGAGGGAGGGAGGAGGGCCAATAGCTGATCCCCGTAACCCAATGTGTACCATCTGTCTTTCCTCTCAGAAGTGATTCTTTTTCTTCTTCTTTCTTTCTTTCTTTTTTTACTTTATTTATTTATTATTTAATTATTTAATTTTTTATTGAAGTCTAGTTGATTTACAATGTTAGTTTCAGGAGGAGGTGATTCTGAGGGGGCAAAAAAACCACTCCCCTCTCCTCCCCCACTAAAATTCCACTCAAAAATTAAGGCAGCCATTTTTCTTTTAAGAATCCTAAACTATTTCTAAACTTGGATCTCATAATTCCATCCCTAGGAATGATCCCAAATACATCCAGTATATCCACATACTTATTGACCCTGTAGTTCCAGTTGTAGGAATTCATCCCAGAAGAATATTGTAATCAGACACCTGCATAGAGATTTGAAGATTAGGAATGTAATCACAGCTTCAGCTGAAATAGTAAAATATCGGTAACAAACGAAGATTCAAAAATCTTCATGTAGGTACACCTATATAAAGGGTTGTAGAAAACTTAATCAAACCAAAAGATTATGATATACAGTTAAAATGGGGAAAAGCAGATTATAAAATATGTAGTATAGTATAATCTAATACTGATTTTTAAATTATCATAAAAAATGGCTGGAAGGATATTTAGCAAAATGTTTATGAGAGGTATCTCTGGGTGGTGAAAAAGAACAGTCTTATCCACAAAGACATACACTGCAGCATGATTTATGATGGAAAAAATACAGGATAATGATATATTACATAATACATTGTATTAAATATTATGCAGTCATTAAAATGATTATGAAGTCTGTATAGAAATATTAAATGTTTATGACATAAGTGAAAAATATTGGACACAAAGTAGAATGTGCACCATGATTATAAGTATGTAAATTATGTATGCAATAAAAATATTTGCTTCAGTTTGGTAGGATGAGATTATACACAACTTTTTCCTTTCTTTCAAAATTACTAAAATATTATACTTTACCTGTTCAATTAAAAAAGATATTCATGGGAAGATACAGTACTAAGCATTGGGCCCTCCTTCTGAAACTATTCTAGAGAAATGGATGCAGAGAGTTCTGAATTCCCTTCCTCAGTCCTCACCTCGTTCATCCTTTGACTGTATTGATAATAATATTATTGTAATTATTTCTTGGTGACCTACCATATGTATATGTACCTCATTTCTAACTTTCACGTTAACTCTGTAAGATAGGTAAATTATGTAGGACTTTGTTGATTCTAAATAATAGAAACCCAGTTTAGCTATTTAAGAAAAAACATTTTTGTTCTTCTTTAAGAATGCAGGAGTTTCTCCCAGACTCAGTGCAGCTGGTCTCAGGCAGTGCCTAGAAACAGGATGTCAAAGGTATAAGACCCTTTCTTGGTTCCCAGGCCTTTGCTGAAACCTTTGCTTCCATTGTCTTTGATGCAGGTCAGCCTTCTCTGCATCCCGTCCGCACAGAAACATCTGACTCCTGACAGCCATTAAATCTATGCTCTGTCCAACTGCACAGGAAAGATTCCAGTGTGATGCTCTCTGGGTCCCACTTAGAGGGTCTTTGGTTCCCACTCTGGGCCTAGAGGTAGGAACTGATGGTCCAACTTGGGCTGGGTGTCAACCTCTGGCCCAGTTATCTGTGAAGAGTGGGCTTGATCATGTTGTACAAACATGACTGCCAGGGACCACCTCTGTTCCTATAGAAATAGGGAAGAAAGGGCAATTCCCAGAAAAAAATGTGTGAGAGTGGATAGGTAGAAGAGGGTCAGGTGGTTGAAAAGAAAAATCTACATATGCCAGACACAGTGGGTATTGTTATTCCTCTTTCTACAAATGAGGACAAGGATTCAGAGAGATTAGTCAGTCAACAGGCTCAAGGTAACACAGAGCTTGAAAACAACAGAGCTGGAATTCAAACCCAGGTCTGCCTCTCTCCAAAGTCCACTTCATCACACAACACACATTACTGATGCAAGTAATCAGACCAAGAGTGTCCTAGACAGAGGGAGAGTATTGCAAAGGCCCACAGGCAAAGGGAACTGTGGGTCTAAGGAGCTGAAAGGAAGAAGTCCAGTGTGGCTGGGACACAAAGGTGGAGGAGGGCCATGGAAAGAGACGTAGCCAGAGTTGTGGGCCGGGTCAGGTCCAGCCATAAGGGCCTGCTAATAAAGAGTTTGGACTTTACCCTGAGGGCAGTGACATTCAATGGAGCGCATTGTGGAGTGTCAATTTGTGTTTTAGAGGAACTTCTCCAGCTGCGGTGTGAAGGATAAGCTGGAAGGGCTAGATGGATGCAGGAGAGCAGGGGGATGTTCCACTAACCTAGAGGAGAGATGCTGATAGCTGGGGCCAGGGTGGGGACAGAGACAAGTGGACGGAGTTGGAATTGGGAGTTGGGAGTTGGATAATTGATAGAATGGACAAGAATTTGTGTTTAATTGATAGGGGGGTAATGATTGGGAGAAAGCGGTCATGATCAAATCTCCTATGTTTGCTTGGATAGTAATACCATTCTCTGAATATCAGAGGCAGAGCAAGGTTTGGGGTGACAGATAACGAGTTCTGTTTTGGACATGATGAATTTGAGAAGTCTGGGAGGCATCCAAGGAGATGTCCGGAAACAGCTGCGTCTTCAGGTCTAGAGCTCAGAATGGAGGTGTGGGCTGGAGACACAGATTTGGAAGTCATCATCAGTGAGCCTTAAAGCCAAGGTGCGATGAGCGCATGCAGGGGGCGTGTGTAGGTGGAGAAGAGGACCTGGAACAGAACACTGGGAACACCAGCACTTTCGGGAGAGGTAAAGAAGAGTGGCCATCTAAGATGTTTCAGATGAGCCCCTGGCGAGGGAGGAGAGAGACCAGCAGCGCAGGCAGCATGTGGCGGGAAAGTCAAGAGGTGGGAGTGGTCAGCAGTCAAATGTTGCCAGGTAGTTAAAAAAGGAAGGACTGATAAGGGTGCCCTGGATTTTGCAACAAGGAGGCCAGTGGTAACCTCCAGGAGATCTGTTTCCATGGCAGAGCTAGAAGGTGGTGGGCTGGGGAGTGAGTGGGAGGTGCAGAAGCAGAGACTTCACCAATGAATGTGACCATGAAGGGGAAAGGAGAGAGGTTGGGGTAGTTTGAAGGAGGGTGGGGTTGAGTGTTTTGTTTGCAGCAAGTTTACACCCCAGCGGAACAGACACCATAGAGAAGGCCACGTTGAGGATTCATTTCAAAAAGTTAAGGGCCATGAAGTGTGAGGACCTGAAAGGGGGACCTGAGAAGGGAGAGGTTTGGATACAATGAGTTTATAGGTTTGGTGTCTGCAGTTGAGAGCACTCTGGGGCTTCCATTTCCTACACAGAAAAAGGCAAAGTCCGTTGCAATCTGAGAGTCATAGCCTTCTCATTTACACAACTGTGATAAATCCCTTTTTTGTGTTTTTAACCTCAATACTAGGAGTCAAATTGTCAATTTCAAAAAAAAATCGAATTTTTATTGAAATACAATAGAAGTGCAAATCCGGTAGAATTGTGGAAGGGCCAGTTTGAATGAATATTAGTTTAAAAAAAGAGAAATAATTTTTATTCATTTTTAGGTACATACGGTAACAGAAAATATTACCTTGTGGTTGGGAAAGAATGATTTGTAATTAGCATAGAAATTGTTTGGAATGTAAATCAGTTTTTCTGAAGTACTTGACTATGCTTAAAAACAGTACTTTCGTATTTTAAGAATTCCCCTTGCGGGGTGAAACCACTTTATATCTATTTTAAGACCTTGTTAAGTCAGCTTAAATGTAGTTCAATTTTTTTTTTTTTCTGGAAAAGATACTGGCTACATCAGAACACAGTTTCTGGCAAAGGTAAGATTGTGCCACTGTACACTGCACAGCGCTTTCCAAAGGCCATTTCCACCAGAGAGCAGATCTGAGTGCTGAAGATTGTTACTAAGGGAACGGTGGGCGTGAATATAAATTTCATTTCACAAAAGACCTAACCAAAGTATTGATCCAAAGGGAGCAGCCAGTAAGTACAGGATGAGGAGTCTTTTTCTAATTGAAATAAATACATATATACACACGTATCGATACATATATGTGCATACACACGTATATCTGCTATCACAGGCTCTGCCCTTGTCCTGCAAATCTCTCTTTTTTTGCTGCTGCACAGATGAGGAGGCCGCGGACGTCAGAGAGCCAGGGGCTGGGGAGAGGAGTTGCCTTTCTCTGCATTCATTTGAGAAAGGAACAGAGCGAGAGGTATTGACACCAAGCCGGCCTGTAGCTCTGGCGGACTGAAGCTTCGAACACTACCGTGAGGACAGTGCACTCTTATCGGTATGATGATGATGATGATTTATCAAACAACAGTTCTGCCAGGCCCCTTGCCCAACACGATCACGATTCCTCACAACCACCTTCCGTATTACCCGCATTTCAAGGTGAGGAAGCCAAGTGTTCCGTGCTGTTTCATGCCCAGCATCACAAGCTCCTGGGTGGCTAAGTCAGGACCCAAAAGCAGCACTCATCGGTTTTGTTTTCTTCAGCACCCTGCCCCCTGCCCTGTACGGGCCTCAGGTTAATCGTGCTGGTTAACCATGTTATCATCTCTGGCCTGCGCAAGGCAGCAGGCCTCTCTCGGGTTTTATTTTCCACCTCTTTCTCCAATCCCCTTTTCAACCTCCATCCACCTTGTTCCCCTCACCCCACAAGCATTCTACCAAGCTTGCTCCTCATCCTTAAGTGCATGCATATCCTTGTTAAGAATGTAGCGTTGTTTTGAATATGTATGAATTCTATTATTATTGTGTGTGTGTATGTGTGTGTTAAGAACACTTCTCCCTTCTTAGCATGTCTTTATACAATACAGTATTGTTAACTAGAAGCTCTATGCTGCACAGCAGATCTCTAGGCCCTGTTCATCTTGCCTAAGTGAAACTTTGTACCCTCTCAGTACTACCACCCCATTTCCACCTCACCCCAGGACTGCTAACCGCCATCTGCTTTCTTCTTCTATGAGCCTGACTATTTTAGATTCCTCACATAAGTGGTATCCTGTAGTATGTGTCCTTCTGCGCCTGGCTTATTTCATTTAACATCACGTCCTCTAGGTTTATCTACGCTGTTGCAAATGTCAGGATTTCCTTCTTTTTAAACATTAACATTAAAATTAATTAATGGCTGGATAATGTTCCTTTGTATGTATATACTAGCTTTTCTTTATCCATTTGTCTGTCGACGGACGTTTAGTTTGCGTCACGTCTTGGCTGTCGTGAAAAGTGCTGCAATGAACACGAAAGTTCAGACGTCTCTTTGGGATCCTGATTTCAATTCCCTTGGGTATATACCCGGAAGTGGGATTGCTGGATCAGATGATGGTTTTATCACGCATTCTAAATTTACATGAAAGGCACTGTGCTATAACCTTCATTCTTTTTTTGCCAGTCAGTTCTACATTTTAAAGGTCTACCCATGTTGCTGTGTGTACATCTGGTTCCTTGCTTCTGATGGATGACATAATACTTTGGAATATTCATCCACATTTTACTTATCCATTCCCCCAGCGATGGACACGGAGTTGGCTCCAGCCCCCTGATACCACACACGCTGCTGTGTTGGACTTTCTCACGCTTGTCCCCTTGTGGACCTGTATGAGAATTTCTCTGAGATATGAACCCAGAAGGGGAGCCACGAGGTCGGATGGCGTCGGCATACCCCCTTTCACTAAGTAACGCTAAAACAGCTACACAAGTTCATGCTTCTACAAGAGCTGAACAAGAGATCCTATTTCCCCACCTCCTTGCTAACACTTGACATTACTCATTTTTCTAATTTTGCCATTTTGGTGGGTGCTAGTTGCTAAGTTATTAAACGTGCATTTGTCTGATCACTAGTGAGTGTGAGCCTTCCATACCTGTTAGTCATTTGAGCTTCTTTTTCTGTGACTGGCTCTCCATGTCTTTTGCCCATTTTAAAAAATTAAGTCTTGTTGACTTCCAGGACTTCCTCATAAATTGTAGATATTATTCTCATATTATAGATGCTCATGCTTAACAGTTTTAGGGATTGCAAATATCTCTTTTGGTCTACCATCTATTTATTCATTTTATTAACTTATTAATGTTAAATTTATTTGTGGTGTATTGTTGAAGCATGAATTGGTATCATCATATCCATATATTTCTTCATTTTATTGTTTGTGTTTTAAGGGTCTTGGTTTTTAAAATATATTTATTTATTTATTTATTTTTTAAAATTTTAATGGAGGTACTGGGGATTGAACCCAGGACTTTGTGCATGCTAAGCTCACACTCTATCACTGAGCTGTACTCTCCCCACCTCAAGGGTCTTGTTTAAGTCTTTCCCCACCCCTCGGTCACAAGGATATTCTCTTACATCTTCTTTTACTAACCTTACAGTTTTCCCTTTCACGTTTTGGTCCTTAAACCATTTGGAGTCCATCTTTGTATATGATGTAAGGTAGAGACCCAACCAACAGTTTTATTGAGATGTAATTCAGATAGCATACAGTTTGCCCATTTAAAGTGGCTTTCAGCATACTCACAGAATTGTACAATTATTCTCACAATTAATTTACAACATTCTCATCTCTCCTCCTGAAAAAAAAAGCCCACTATACCCTTTAGCTACTATCTTCACTATTTTTGATGCCACCTTTGGCACATATCAATTCTCAGGTGTGTATGGTTCTGTTTCTGGGCCCTTTATTACGTTCCACCTGTCCATCTGTTGGTGTGTCCAATTGTCAGGTAGTATTCTATTTCTATTACTATGGCTTGTCTTACGTCTTACTGTCTGTGAGGGCAAGTCTCCCCTCTTCACACTTTTCCAAAATTGACTTGGCCAAATTCACATATCCTTTGACCTAGGAATTACACTTTTTAGAAGTTCTCGTACTGATATACTTGAATGAAACAAAATGATATACATGCAAGTATAGTCACTATGGCATTGTTTATAATAGCCCCAAATGGGAAACAACCAAAACTTCCAAAATGGGGGACTGGTTTAATTACGGTACATTCAAACAGTAGAATATTATGCTGTTGTTGAAGAAGGAGGAGGAGGAGGAGGAAGAGGAAGGAAGGAAGAATCTGAATGCTCTCTATGTGCAGATATGGAAAGATTTCCAAGACATAATCATTAAGTGAAAAAAGTAAGGTGTAGGATAGTGTATGTAATATGCTACTTTTGTATAAAAATGGGGAGAGGCAAGGATCCAGATTCAAATTCACTTATATTCACATAGAGGAACTCTGAAGAGACAGAAACATAAGAAACTAGGACCAGTAATTTCTTTGGGGATCAAGGAACTTGGGCAGATGCTAGACAAGGATGGGAGAGAGATGTTTCAGTGTCTGCCTTTCGACACTTTGGTTTTTGTATCATGTGAATGTATAACCTATTCAAAAAGTAACCTAAAATAGGGGAAAATTGACTTAACTCTTCATGGATTTATATTCTTCCATGTAAAATTTAGAGTAAAGTTCTGAATTACTAAAAAAAAAATCCAACTGGAATCTTTAAAATTTTTTTTTTTAGTTTAGTGGGGAGGTAATTAGGTTTATTTATTTATTGTTTTAACAGAGGTACTGAGGGTTGAACCCAGGACCTCATGCATGCTAAGCATGGGCTCTACCAGTGAGCTATTACCTGCCCCCGACAACTGGAGTCTGGACTAGGATAAAACCCTTAGCTCTTCACTACTCTGCTCCTTCCCTCAAGTGTCAGAAATGCAATGACAGCTTCAAGGTCTTGAAGCCAGGAGATGGCCCTGGTCAGGTGCTAGCCAAGACTGGAAACAGTTCCAAATTCCAGAGAAAGGCTCCAAGTTGTAGATGGCTGTTGGCTTTCTTTTAAACACGGCCACTTAGAACAATCTATTCTGCCGCTTTATGTTTGCCTAACTGTTTTATTAAGGAATGATCTCTCCGGGGAAGAGGGAACAGGAAGTATGGACTATAAATCTTTAAAACACCTCTGTCCGACTACTTGAAGCCCGAGTGGCGGGCAAAGCCTCCTCACCCACCTGGTGGCAGGTTATCTTAAGTGCAGGCCGAGCGCTTAAGAACAGTGCCTTTGTTGAGCTGAGCTTACAAATCCAAACCCAGGATGGGCAATTGGACACGCTTTGCAAACTTGTTTATTTTATTTTTGTAAACAGCAGTCCAGCTTCTTGTCCTGAAGGATCATAGATTTCAAATTAGAGTCAAAATTAATGAGATTTTTTTCCAGTAATGAGCCTGAGATGAAAATGATGGAAAATCCACTAATTATAGACTACGCAGCCACCTCTCCACGACTTGGATCCAGGCCTCTGGGGGGAAGGAGAGGAAGGGAAGAGGGAAGGTCGGAGATGCAACCTGTGCCTGACAGTCCTTCCTTCCTGCTGCCGCTGCCCTTTTCCCTGGACTTGGGGGCCTAGAAGCACCCAGGGCTTCCTGCCTCTGAGCTCCTACCCAACCTCCTTCCCAGGTCAGACCAGGCCCTGCTTCTGAAGGCTCTATAAGGCTAAATTCCTGGAAACTACGAAACAGTGCCCAGAGTGGAGGTGGGGGGCATGTTTTTCGCTCAATTCTGGGAAGCAGGGGGGGAGGAGCGCTATGAGAAGGAAGAAGGGTAGAAAAGGCAGACAAAATGCCCATTATACCCAAGCCCTGTCAATTTCCTTTTTCCATCTCTTTATCAGTGTTTGTTAACTGAACTTCTTATCAACAGGAAATGCCTGCCTAAGGGGACGAGGCAGGTCCAGGGGGACGGGCCGCAAGGGCCGGGAATTCTGGGTAGTACTTTGCTGCTGTCCAGCCTGATCATGTGCCCTTATGATTCCCAGGACTCGGCAAGTCTCCCAGTCTCCTGGCCTTGGCAACTGGTGAATCCTTAGGTCTACCTAGTAAGACAGCACAGAAGACAGGCCCTGAGAATGCCCTGGACGGGGCTCCAGCCTAGCCCTCTGTGACCAAGGACAGGTCAGCAAATGGCTCAAGCTATGACATGAGAATCACCCTTGCCCCTGAAATCCAACCCCCACTCCTTTCTCACTGAGAGGCTGAGTGACCTGCCAAGGTCACAGACGACTTAATAACAATCACCCCCCTGGCCCCACTAGTGTGTTTGCCTTGAGCCCTCAGAGCACAGTGCCCATTCTGGGCATCCCAGACGGGGCTCCCAGGAGAGGGACAGACTGAGGGTCAGATTTCACAGGAGGCGAAGATCAAATCTTAGTGCTGAAAATAAATACCCAAGAGGAATATGAGGGTCAAGCAAGGTTTTATGATGCCGAGAGGAACAGGTTTATCTAGCCGTCTCGCTTCAAACTGACCCAGGACTGAACCAAGAGTATGGGAACTGGCTGCTCTGGTAGGAGAGGCGGGGAAGGTTTGTGCAGAACAGAACAGGGGCCACTTTGCTTCCCCTTCCTTGCCCTCTGCCTATCACCTGTACAGCAGAACGATTGGATATTTGTATATATTAGGAGATGGCACCACAGTCAGTCTAGCTAACGTCTGTCTCCATACATCATTACAAAAACATATTTTGTGTGTGTGTTTTTTTAATTTTTATTTTTGTTTTCTTTTTTGTTTGTGTGGGCATTTTTATCTTATGCATTGAAAAATATTTTTGAGAACAGGTCATGATTTACTAGACTTAAAGGGGTCTGTGGCTGAAAATTGGGAAAGAGCCTGACCTTATCCTCTTGCAGGGGCCAGGTCCCCAGGGACGAGGAGCCCCAGATGCAGATCCACGAGGAGACAGGCACTGGGAGGGTCTGACCCAGCCCAGAGAGCAGTGGTGCCCGAGCTGGCCAGTAGCTGCAGTGCCACCGCCACCTCCACCGTGCGCCTGCTTGACTCACGCCTGCGCACCGTCTCGTTGAGGTCCTCAGGTGCCTTGTGCTCGGCTGCTGCTGTCTCTACACTGTAGTGAGATGCCGAATGCCCCCTAAGATTCCCAGGGACATGAAAAGTGTGGCTCCAGATGAAGCTGGGTCTGGCATGGTGGCTCTCAAGAGGGACCTGAAGGGCATTTGACCTTATCTGGGCAGTTTCTAAGTGGCACAAGGGGCAGGAGAAGGGGCAGGGCCCTGGGGCAGAGGAGGAGCAGGTGAGAGGTACCCCAGGACACAAGGCAGAGGGGCCGGGGGTCAGGTGAGGATGACCAGGGAAGCTGTGGTCTGGGACTCAGTTCCCCCTACAGTCCCACTCGACAGCTGAGAGGGGCAGGACAGGAACCTCACACTGCAGGGCGGTGCCCTCCACGCTGGGGCCCAGCAGGCAGCTGGGAACTGCACTTCCTTCTTTGGAGTCCCTCAGGCCCATTGGATCCTCTTGGTGCCAGAAGGCATCCCTCACTAGTCTTCCCCAGGCTGAAGCATCTGGCTGGCCCTCATGGGAGCCAAATCAGAGTCCAGCCTGGTGTCCTGCCCCCCACTAGCCAGTCTTGAAGAAAGTACCAACCTTTCTTTGCTGCCCTCTTGCCAGCCTGTGAGGGACATGCTGGGTCCCGTTTCACACCGGAAGAAACAGAGATTGAGACACTTGTCCCACATCTCAGAGACTGACCCATGCCCTGCATCTTCTAAGCCCCAGGAAGAAGATGGGATCCTGACCTCCAGATGGACCCCTGGGATGGCCAGGCTGGGCTCAGAGACCCCCAGCCCTGGGTCAGTTTTTCAGGCTGGCCTGCAGACACTTGCCTAACTCAAGTCACCAATGAGTCCAGGCTGCATTTGAGGGTCCCTGGGAGCAATCCAGTGAAGGTGAGGAAAGGTAGAGGAAGGGAAGGAGAGTGTCCTGCTGTCAAATGGCCTGGTGCTGTAATCCCCTCCTCTCAGCTTATTGAGGGGACCGAATGACATCATGCAGATTGAACCCCCTACCCAAGATGCAATAGCCTCTGGGAGGTAACAGCCTGACCTGCCAAGCCCTCTGGAAAGCATGGGCGTAGGGTGACCCCCTCCTACCATTTCTGTCCTGTCCCAGGGCCCAGGAGTTGAAGTCCACCCTAACCTGCTTCAACACAGCTCAAGTAGCAGAAGAGGATGTGGTGGGCTGGGCTAGGATGCCCTTAAAGCAGTTACCAGCCCTGAAGCCTTGCTTTACTTGGCCTGGATGAAAAGCTTACTTGCTCAGTACAGCTCATCTCAAACAGGCCTGGGAGAAGCAAATCAACTTTGCTAACCATCATCAAGGGGTGAGTGGCTGATAGCCTGCAACCTCCTGGTTTAAAAGAGGATGCTTGTTACCCAGAATGGTTTTCTGTTGCTGAAATTTCAGGCAGCTTGACTAGGTGAAGCAACCAAAATTGAGGCAGGTGGAGACAACTGGGAGAAGGGGCAAGGGTAGTAACTAGGCTAGTTCCTCCTACCTGGTGTTTCCAGGGAGATGAGTTGGCGATAGAAAATCGGTATCACCTGCTGTGTGTTCCAGGCTATCGCCCAGCCTGGGAAGGGGTGTGATGCGGTGGATGGAAGGAAAGAGCTCGGAGCATCTCCCAGCAGCTACAGCAGCAGGAGGAGGGTCAAGAGAAAAACATGGAGGGACTGTTGGAAAGACAAGGGTGGGAAGGAGAGTTGGGCTTCAGAGCTGGAAAAGTGATTAGCAGCTCTGACGAGGCTGAAGTCAGCCCTGGCAGCCCCTGGGCAGCACAGGAGGGAAAAAGAGCTGTCATTCATGGAAGGCAGACCTGGAGAACCACCTTCCACCCCCTGCCAAAGGCAGCCACATCACAGGGGATACAGGCAGGTCCCCAAGCCCTGGGGATAGATGCCTTTCACAGGGATTGTGGGTGGGACTGGAAACGGCTGCCTGTGTCCTGGGTCTGGTACCCCAGGACCTTCTGCGAGAATAGGGGAAGCCCAGGAGCCATCCCCAACCTCCTAGGGGAGTAGATGGGCTGTTTGATCAGTGAGTGTGTAAATTGAGATTTTATGGATCGCTTATTCACTGCTGGAGCTGGGGCCCTCAAATTCCTCTGTGCCCCAGAATGCTTAATCTAGTCCCAAGCTTTCCCCTGGGAAGGGAGGGAAGACAGCTCCCCACAGGCCACCACCTCTCCTGCTGTGTCTTCTCCCAAGGCCCCAGGCTTTGTCATTGCAGGTTGAGAGGTTCAAATGTGCTAATACACTGCCTGGGGGCCACTGGGCTGTGGGACTTACCCTTCAGTCCTGTGATTGGCCAGAGAGACCAGGGGAGAGGGGTTCATGGCAGCAGCTGGGAGTGTGCGCGCACGCGCGGTCATGCCCTGTGTGCCTGTTTGAGGGGAGGGGGTTGGGGGGTGTCCATTCTGCTCAGACCACTGAGCAGAGACAAAGGATCTTCATCTAGCCTGCAACAAGGGTTACGTCCAGAACAAGCCACATCCCTACCTGGTCAAGCTGGTTAGGGAGCCCACCTGTCCATCTTCACATCCTCCTCTTACATCTTGACACAGTGGGACTTAGCCAGTGTGTGCTGAATGGATGGAGGGATGAGTGACCACGTGACCTACTACATTTTTAACTGGGGTTGTGTCTGCTGGAATAATCCAGCATCTACAGATTCCTAAATCTCCCCCTAAGATTCCTCAATCTCCCACCTCCCCTCGCTGAGATGTGCTTCAGTCCAGGCCTGGCTGACACAAGGCTGGGCATGAAGGACTGGCCAGGCCTCAGGGGACACAGCTGTGACCCCTGGACTCTGTTGCCATTTGAGAGTGCTTTCACTGTGGTCACGTTTTCCCCTACCGGCCCCCATCTGTCCTCGGGATTTGATGAGGATGATGATGGTAAGCGAAGGGGGAAGGGTGTTGAGCTGCTGACGGGGGAGGGAAGGAAGCACAGCCTGAAGGGCCAGATGACAAACTGCCCAGTCCTACTCTTCTCTTCAGCCTGCGCCTCCTCTCTGGTGGCAGGCAGGACAGGCTGGGGAGTGGTTGGTCCAGCTCATCTGCCCCCTCCTCCCTGACTCCTGGGGAAGCTGAGGCCTGGCCTGGCCTTAACGCCACCCAGGAGTCCTGAGGAACGGAGTCTGAGTTGTAGGGATGCTACGTGGAGACCCTAAGAAGTGAGACTCCGTTCAAGTTCAAGAGAAAGCAGCAGAGGTGCCAGTTGTAGTGGGAAGCACCCTGGCTGCAGAGCCAAGTCCTGGATGGGATGAAAGCAGCACTGTCCAGTAGAACTTTCTGTTATGATGGGGATGTTCTGGGTCTGCGCTGTCCACACGGGTGCCACTACCCCGTGTGACTAGTGAGCGCTTGGGGTGTGGCTAGTGCTGTCAAGGAATTGAATTTTTCATTGAATTTAACTTTAATTATACCTTTTTTATTTTTTAATAATTAATTAATACATAGCAAAAATGATTTAAATTTTAAATAATTAATACATTTTAATGATTTGAAATTGAAATAGCTCCCTGCGGCTAGCAGCTGCGATTTGGACAGCATGAGCTTAGAGGAGGGGTTCAGGGGCTGGAAGCCAGGCTCAGGTGCAGATCCCTTCCTGCCTGTGTGACCTTAGGCAGGTTCTCCCCAGCGCGCGGTGTTCTTCCCCAGTCTGTCAGACTACCCTAGCCCTGGTGCAGATCATCTACAGTTAGGAAGTCATCTGCTCCTGTGAGTGGCTGAATGCCACTTAAGAGGTTCTGGCCCTTGAGGGGGCTCAATACCCAGGGACCAACAGCCCAGGGTGGGAACGGAGTGGCTGTACCAAGCTCTAGACTTTGAGGCATCTTAGAACTTCTTTGGGGGTGTCAGTCCTAGAAGGCTTCCTGGAAGAGGGGGTTGGTGGGGGAGGCTTGGGCTGGAGATGTGCCTGAGAAGCTAGCCCTGAGAGGGCCCTGTATTTGGCACCCAGGCACCTTGGCCAAGTCTGGGATAGGGAGGGACCGGCAGAATGGGCTGAGAGTCCCAGCTTCCCTGCTACTAGCAATTGTGACCTTGGGAGAATCACTCCCTCATCTCTGAGCCTCCATTTTCTTTTCTGTAAAATGGGGAGAATATGCTAATCTAGCAGGGGAATTGTGAGGATGCAACTGAATGGTCATTATTAAAGTTCTTTGCAAACACCAGAAGGCTAGGAGAAAGGGAACGTTTATCTTCAAGGGTGCTGGGCCCCTGGCCTGGCCTCTTAAGATGACAACAGATGGTCACAGCTTGTCTGTGGCCCTGACCGTGGACACAGGCAGGGATTTCTGCACTCTCCCCTCCCCCCAGCGCGTATGCACAGACAGGGCCCAGATGGGGGCTGCTTGGCCAGCCTCCTGCTGTTTGGCATTTGACATATGAGGAGTCCAGCGCCAGAGCACACCCCCTCAGGCCACCCCCATCCCAGAGAGGAGCCGCACTGGCGGGGAGGCCTCATTACCTCGTGGAAGCAGGATCCCAAGGGCCCTGATCTCTTTACCATGTGTCCGGTGGCCTTTGATGGGAATTCCGTCACCCCTTTTGTCCTCTCCCACAGGCCTGGCTGGGGGAAGAGAGAAGGAGGAAGATTTTTATTTTTTGAAAGGAGGCCAGGTGGGGTCCGTGGGGGCTGGGCTGGGTACCCTTCAGCTCCAGCCAGACCAGGACTGGATATTTCCTCTGGTGGTGTGTTCACAGACATGAACTCCCATTCCAGGCAACCCCTCCCTGTCCACTCCTGCAGTAATTCCCTGGGCTTTGTCTCTTGCTACCCTCAACATCTCATGTGGGCTTATATTTAGTCACCTGGATTTTTTTCTTTATTTGGACACAGAGGCACTTTCAAGCCTCTTTGCTCATCCATCCTCCCATCCATCCATCTATCCATCCACACTACAGAGTTTATTAGGAACTTACTGTGTACTAGGCAGTGTCCTGGGTGCTTGGGATATGACAGTGAACAAAACAACTCTCATGCAACTTTTTAGCAGGTACAAGAAAATAAAGCACCAAGTAGGTCAGGTTATGAAGAGTGCTACAGGGAACATCAGGTTGGAGGGCCAGGGTCTGATGAGGTGACAGCTGAGCAGAGGCCTGAAGTGAGTGAGGGTGTGAGCCGCACGGAGATCTGGGGAGAGAGTGTCGTAGTCACAGAGTGCAGCAAGGCCAGCTTCCCCTCCCCAAACCAGTGTGGGGGGAGCAGTGAGGAAGCCAGTGTGACTGGAGGGGGGCGCGGCAGGAGCGGGTGCAGGTCAGTAGGAAGAGGTCGGCCACAGTGGGGAGTCTGGCTTTTATTCTCAGTGAGATAGGAGCCACTGGAAGCTTCCAGGTGGAAGAATGACATGATCAGACAAGTTTTTAAAGGTCATTGTGGCTACAGTGTTGAGACTAGAGAGTAGGGGACAGGGTGGATGTAGGGAGGGTAGGTGGGAGGATGTTGCCGTCACCCAGGTGAGAGATGTCACCAGAGTGGTGAGAGGTGGTTGCAGCCTGGATAGATTTGGAAGCCGGGGCCAATCTGACTTGCTGGTCTGAGATATGAAAGAGATGACCCTGAGGTTTCTGGCCTGAGTGCTGGAAAGGACAAAGCTACCACTTCTTGAGATGGGGAAGATGGGGAGGGGTAGGTTGGGGGTGGGGTGAGGAAGTAGGAAGTCTGGTTTTTGGGCAGGTCGATTATGCCCATTAAACACTCAAGTGGAGGGGTCAGGAAGATGGTTGACTATGCCAGTGGGATATGCACAGGGAAGAACTAGGCTGGAGAATCCTCAATGTACAGCTGATGTTCAAGGCCATGAGCCTGGATGGGGTCTCCAAGGAATCAGTGTGGAGAGAAGGCTCCAAGGACTGAGCCCTGGGTTCTGCAGGGCTCAAAGGGAGCAGGGAAAGGAGGCATGAAAGAGGCTGAGGAGAGGGGGCAGGGAGCCCAGGGAAGAAGCTTCAGGAAGGAGAGGGATCAGCTGAGCCCAGTGCTCCTGAGCTGAGGACTGGCCATCAGACTGAACAGCGCACATGCAGGCGGCTGGAGTGCTGGGTGTGAGAGCCTGGCTGGGGGGGTTCAGGAGAGAATGGGGGGGGGGAATTGGCGACAGTAGTATACATTTCTTTTAAACCATTTTTTGGTTTTTATTTTGTTTTTTGTTTTGGTAAAAAGCAAGCAGAGAGCAATAGGATGTAGTTGAAAGGGGATCAAGAGATTCTTTTGAGCTTCCCCCACCCCAAGATGGGAGAAATAACAGCATGTTTTTGGGCTGGTGAGAATGAGCAGAGAGGCAAACTGATCACACAGGAGAGGGGAGAACTGAGGGAACCCATCCCTGAGCTTTGAAAGGGGATGGGATCAGGGCACAAGAGGAAGGATGCCCTCTGTTCTTGGTGCCAGGAGGGACTTTCTCCAGCTCCCCCGAAAGGCAAGGGGTCAGTTAGGGTGGGAGTGGCCAAGGAGAATGCATGAAGGGGGCAGGACAGGCCGTGAGCCTTGAAGGATGGGGAAGAGCTAATGGGCAGAGGGAGGGCATTTCCAACTGATGAAACTGGGAACAAAAGGCATGTAGGCCTCAAAGAGCAGGGATGATTTTTCTCTAGGTCTCTTTTGGCCTGGACCATTCCTAGTCCTCAGGGCTCATGGCATGTGGCCCCTTCCTCATCTCCCTATGCCTTCCCCTCCCCGCTCCCCAGCTCCAAGTTCTCCACCATTTCTCCAGCTAAGGAGTGAGTTTAGGGACCTGGAGGGGGAGCCTTCAGATCTGGTGCGTGGACCCCTGCTCCCTCCTGGGACTGCTCCTCCTAGATATACATCCTTGCCTGATCACAGCCTGTGGAGGTGGGAAAACAGTGGCCAGAAGGAGGCGGCGCTCTCTCTGACCTTGGGCCAGCAGGAACCTCCTCCCTGGGACTCAGTTTTATCGTCTGTAAAGAGTATCTACTTAGGTGAGGTGTTGCACAGGAGTGATGACATGGACGTGCCCACTCTCCCTGCTCAGCTGTCTACCAGTGCGGCCCAGTGACCACCGCCGCAGAGACCCATTTTAGGTGATGCTCTGATCCCCACCAAAAACAGGCTCCCCTGCCTCTGAACTTCCAGAATTCATTCTTTTCTTCCTTTCTTATTCTTCCTTTCCACTTCTTCCTTCCTTCCTTCCTCCTTCCCTTCCTTCCTCCTTTACATTTCTTTTTTCTTTTCTTTCTCATGGCCATGAGAAAGAAGACCGTCACCTTCTCCCTGCTGGGTGCTAGAGTCGCTAGAGTTGTGAGGATGGGTCACAGTTTGATTCAATTTCACTCCTCTGACAGCTGCCACTCAGGGCCCGGCCATCTGAAGGTACATGAAAGTGTCTGTTGGTTGGATGGAAACAAGACCATGGACCTGCAGAAAATGGGCTGCAGCCCTGGCAATGCAGCTGCAAAACTCTGGTTCAGGGTTTGGTTCATCTCCTAAACATTTTTTGAGCCCTACCCATGGGAGGCCCCAAGCCAGGCCCCAAGGGTCCTCTGGGCAGGATGCTGGGGGTCCAGCCATGCTGGGGGCTGCTCTCTGGCTGAACTGGGGGAAGAACTTCCTGGGTGGTGGATGCAAGGGCTGTGGCAGGTGGCCCATGCTGTCCTCTGCGTCCTCTAGGTACCCTCCCTCTCCTCTCCTCTTGCAGTAACTAGGGGTTGGCACGAGGGGGCAGGGCCCAGCTGATGGGGGACCTTCCTGTTCAAGCTCTGCCAGGCGGCCAGAGACCCCCAGGGCACCAGTTGTGAGCAGGAGACAAAAAGCCTGGGACAAAAGGCCTGTGGGATCCGTGGTGAATAGATTAATGAGATTTCCATACAAGGCCCAACAATGGGATTCTCCACTCCAGCCCCTTTGTCCCCGGCTGAGATAATGGAGCCCTAGGAGCAGGCCCAGGAGGGTGGCTTGGGCCCTTCTCCACACAGACCTGGCGCCGCCACACAGCTGCCCCTCCTTCCTGCCCCACTCCCAGCCCTGTGTTCTGCAGCCCCTCCCTCCCCTTGGGTAAGGGGATTCTCACCCAGAGACCTTCTGTGAGATGGGGAAAGGGCGTTAGGGGCCTCCTTAGGGAGCTGGAGAGGGGCTTTGACATCACCTGGTTGGGATCCCTTCCCACCTCAGCCCGTGTAAAACTGACTTAAAGGGTTCCTAGTGAGAGGAAGTTTGAGATCCACCATCCATACCAACTGTCTCATTTGACAACTGAAGTTAGTGAAGCTTGGAAAGTTTAGGTGTCTTTCCTAGGGTCACACAGTGACAGCTCAGGGTGTCTGCTGCCCCTTGATGACAGAATGGGGGTGGGAGTGTCTAAGGCCTGTGTGAGGGAGAAACGCACTCCTCCTGCATGTCCCCCGCCCCCATCACTCTCCCTTACTGCTTCACTTCTGACAGTTTTGCAATACCTGCTGGGTGTCCTATCAATTTAACTCAGTTCTGACACTACCTGGAGATGGCGTCAGATCCCATGGATGAAGGGCCAGGTCCCACAAGATTGCCCCCTTCAGATGCCAATCACAAGTCTGGGCTGTTAACTATGCTTTTGTCCACGGGCGATAAATCAGAGGTTTCCACCACCCCCTCCTCAGGTTTGGTTAATTTAGAATGGTTCAGAGAACTCAAGAAAACTGTTTACTTACTAGATTATGGTTTGTTATAAAAGGATATAACTGGGGAACAGCCCGATGGAAGAGATGCACAGGGCAGGTGTGTGGGAAGGGGCCCGGAGCTCTCATGCCCTCTCCCAGCGAGCCACTCTCCCTGCACCTCCACGTGTTCACCAACCCAGAAGCTCTCCCAACTCTGTTCTTTTGGGTTTTTGTGGAGGCCTCATTACACAGCCACAGTTGATTAAACCATTGGCCATTGGCAGTTGAACGCAATCTCAGGCCCATCTCCATTTCCCAGGAGGTGGAGGGTTGTGTGGGGAGCTGAGGTTTCCAACCGATCACGGCTGGTTACCCCTTGCAACCAGCCTCCACTCTTAGGTTACCTAGGCACTTTCCAAAAATCATCTTATTAACATAAACTCAGGAGCAGTTGAAAGGGGCTTGTTATGAATAACAGGACGCCCATTTCACTTCTATTGCTCTGAAGCTGTTTCAGGAACTGAGGACAGGAAACCAAATATTCTAACAAAAGATGCTCTTTTGCTTAGGAAATTCCAAGGGTTTCGGGAGCTGTGAGCCAGGTACAGTGGGCGGAGACTAAATATATATATTTCTTATTGTAAATCACTCGATCACAGCCTGTGCCAGGCCTGATGCACAGAGGGCCCTGGGCATGGTCCACGGGGATCCGAGAGGCCCAAGAAGGCTGAAATCAGTGCACTGAGTGCCTTGACCCTTTGTGAAGGCTGAGTCACTTCCCTCATCCATCCTGAAAGACTCCCTACAAATGAGGGGAGGGGCTTAAGGAATTCTTTGTTACTATTTATTGATCACCTGTGAGTTTGAAGGACTGCACTCTGCGTGGAGTCAAGTGGAGTTCCAGGCTCCAAGGGTCTGCAGAGAAAGAGCTGCTTCAGGAGCCTGACCTTGCTTGCTCCCCACAGGGTGCAATTTCAAAAAGTGGTGTTTTCCCCAGAGTTCCAGCTACCCCCAGTGAAGGCCGCAGATCCAAATAAGGAACTGTCTGTCCAGCCTAGGGGCGTGAATACTTATCAGATGGCAAGTTTACAGGGAAGGGGACACATCTACTTGGGCTGTTTTGCAGTGAGAGAACATGAATTCTCCTGCCCATGGGGGCTGAGGTGATGTGGGATCTCCCCTAGGGCGTAGGTGCTTCCAACTGCAGGTTTGAAGTGTAAAGCTGCAGCACCTGTGGTGTAGCCACATTCCCAGGCAAACACAGAAACACGTTTCCATAGGGCCAAGGAAACAAGCCTTGGTGTAGGCTGTGTCATGGCCCCAGGCTCTCCTCTGGCTGTGAGTACCAAGGGCCGACCTAGGGAGGCAGTGCAGCCAAGAGGCAAGGGCCTGGGCCCTGTAGTTAGAGCGCTGGGGTCTGAATCCTGCTCCCCTGTTTGACAGCTGTGTGACCTTGGGGATGTATGAATCTATCTGTACCGCCATCTCTACCTGCCAGGTGGGGTTGATGACAATAATATTTCCCATAGGGCTGTTGTCAGGATTACACAGGACAGTGCGTAAAGCACAGAACAAGGGGCTGGCTCTGCCCCAGCGCTGGGTGCTGGGGAACTGGCATAAGGACCAGCCTGTCGTTTCAGAGCTGGAGGGAACCTCCCTCACAGAACATTCTCCACATTCCCCCAACCACTGGGATCATTACTATTTGATAACAAAAGGGGAAAAGAAAAGAATCAGAAAGACTTCCCTGACTGTATCCTCCTCTTCTTCCCTAACCTCTCCTGTGCACACAGACCATCATTCCTCAGTGCTATCTCTGTACTTCATTCATTCACTCATTCATTCATTCATTTAGTAACTGTTCATTGAAACCTACTTTGTGTCAGGCTCATATTTTGACTCTGGTGCTTTTCAGAGTCAAATGACCTCATTCTTGACTGTCTCCCTTGCCTTGGTCATCTCTGTCTCGTGCATCCAGCACAGTGTCGGCCACTCGGGACATGTGAATTTCCTGACCGTCTCTCCTCTGGCCTGAAGAACCCCCCAGCACGATTCAGGAATGACTGGAGAGGGATGAGGCTTTTTAACATGTAGTGAGAGATCCCAGGAACATCCAGGTAAAAGGGGATTTCACGTTTTGCTTTTTAAATTCTCTTCCTCCAAGCCTGGCTACCTCCAGCTAGTCCAGTGCAGACCACTGCCAGCCTCGTCCAGGGTCCTTCTTCTGCAAGGCCACTCTCAACCAGGAGGTGGCAGCCCTGTGCAGGAATTGGGAGAGTATTCCCCACCCCATGAAGCTGGGGCTATAGCAGAAGGCGCTAGGGTCAGGTGCAGAGGCAGGGTCTTGGCAGGGCAGGTGCACGGGGGAGGGTGATGGAGTTCCATTTTTGGCACAAAGCACAAAGGATGGAAGAATTATTTTTGTAGATCAGCTTTAGCCAATTTGGCTGGGTACCCAGAAGGTTTGTGAGGTTTCTTTTACCTTCACCCTGGAGCAATGCCCCTTCCAGGTCCTCGGGAGGACTCTATGTCCTTCCCCACCCCCGCCCAGTTCCCCAGCCTGGGTCTTGACCCTTCCTGTGTGTCTTTACTGATAGGGATGCTGGTGGGGTGGGGGGAGTGGAGGTTGCTGGTTAATGTGTAAGATAATGGATAACATCCTGGGCAATACAGGTGCATTTCAGTCAGGTACATTTCCTTCTGGAGTCTCCATGTGGCGGTCTTCAGAATTAACAGTGAAGGGAGTGTGCAGGTTATCCTCCTTTTGGTCTCTGAGCTACTGGGGTCTGACAGGAGTTCACCAGAATGCTCTTTTCTTGCCACTCCAATTTCTCTTCAGCCCTGTTCTCTTCACTGCCTTCTGTTTGTCTTCTGTCTGGTTTCAACTTTTCTCCATCTTTGCAAGTTTTGATCTTTCTCCTCTCACTGTCTGGATCTTTCCATCTTTCTATCCTTCTAACTCTCTCTCTTAAGCCCTGATAATATGCTCTATCTGGAGCACCAGCTTGATTCTCTCTCTGTCTTGGTCTCTGACTGTCATGCCATATCTCCAGCCATCTAATCCTCTGGGCTGGGGTTTGCAGGAGTCTTGAGTGGAATTCAATCAGAAAAAAAGGGAGGGGTTTGGGGAGAGGGCAGTGGCAAATCTGTAGAGAGAGCTCAGCAAACTCTTGGGTCCAGTTTGGAGCACAGACCAGTCATCTGTAGGGAGCCAAAAGTCCTGTCTTCTCATCCTCTTCCTTTCTCTCAGGATCTTCTTCCAGCATGACCCCCCCTACTCCCACTGTACAGGCCTGGTGCAGGTACAGCTGGGGCCAGCGGTCAGTAAACAGCCCAACCCAGTTTAAGGACTAGACATGGGATGGGACCCAGCAGGGTGGGGCGGAGAATGGAGGAGATGGCCTCTGACTCCAGCTCTGGCCCCTTCTGGGGGGTCCCATGTGATCTGCCATAGGTCATGCCCCTCCTCCCCAACCACGATCTACATCACAAAACCCACAGCTCTTAACTCAGTACCAGCCAAGGAAGTCTGGGATTGATTTAGGGCCCCCTCTGACCAGTTCACCCTCACTGAACTATGGCCCCTGGGGCGGGGGTGGGGATGAGGGTCATGGGTGAAGTTCAGGCAGGGGGGGTCCTGCCCACCACTCCATCATACCTGTTGCACTCTTAGTGGATTTGTGGGGGGAGAGGGCCAAGCACAGGAGTTCAAGTTTCTCACTGGCCAGCCCATTCCCTCTGGCTCAGCCCAGGGCCATGCCAAAGGAGCAGTATCCACAGTTTAGTAGTCGCTCATGGATAGCATCCTCAGGATTCAGGCCCCAGGCATCTTACAAAGCCAAGAGAGCCTCCTTATCCACCCAGAGGGCAGTCAGGTTGGTCCTAAGTAAGCCCCTCTGCCCATCACCAACCTGTTACAATGAGCTGCTCAGAGCCAGCTCTCCCTGGCCTGGGGTTCCACAGTCCACCACCCATTACATGTATATTTCTCCAGGAGTGTTTCATGTTGTTAGTTTCCATCTATCCACCATTCCCTTCTGGACATATCACTGAAGAATCTCTTCCACTTGGAATGCTTTCAAGCTTTTTTGACTATCTTCCACAATAAATACATCTACCTCCAGCCCCAGGACACATGAACATATATATAACTAAAGGCAAATTTTTACAAAACTTTGTACTGCACTGTGATGTTTTCTACTCCATTCTATTTTGCTGTAAGGAAAAAAAAAGTTTTAGCAATAACCTAACAACCAAAGGGATGACACTTAACAGTTTATAAGTAACCTCTTACAGTTTTATACCTTCATAAGTTGTAAAGCCTATTTTATAAACCGAAAAATCCATATCATCTTCATAAATGCCAGTGAAAAGGTAAGGCATGGTTCTTTCATTGACCCATTTTATAGATGAAGAAACACAGACTCTGAGAGATTAGTAGACCTGCTTGAGATCACCCAGCGGGTGAGGGGCAAGGATGGGCTTTTGAGCCAGGTCTTTCCTGTGCTGGTTTGTAGTCCCCTGTTCCCTGTGGCTTCTCTCTCTCCCTCTCCTCTACCCTCCCAGTTGATAGCATTGTCTCTTTCCAGTTTGAAGGCCATCCCCTTTCCAGGGGAAGATGGAGGAACAGAATAGCTGAATAATTCTGTTTTGCATGTCATCTGTTAACCCTGCACCATCTGCCAATTCCACTCTCAGCGCAGACCCTCTCTCCCTGAGAGGCCGGTGTTGGGGAGGAGGCTGTTTTCCTGGAGTCTGGACCTTCAGACCCCCCTCACCAAGGAGCTCAGAATACCCACAAAAAGCTCATTTTTCTGCTCAAAACCAACAGCATTTCAGGGCCTGTAAAGGAGTGGAGCAAGATGGGAGGAAGGTATTTCTGATGGCAGAGGGATAAAACAATAGGCTCTCCCCACCCCCACTCTCAGGGGCTCTGCTGTCTTCACATCCCTCACACCTCCACCTTGCTGAGGCTCCGGAGCTGCTGGGAGGGTGAGCAGATCTGAGCAGCAGGAGCCCTGCAAGCCACTCCGGGTGAAGGTAAAGTCAGTCCATCTTACAGGGAGCTGGGACAGATGTATGGGGCCTCGGGTGTGGCCGGCTATTACTCAGCCTCTGACTTTTTCATTCCTCAGCCTCCTCACCCACCCCGCCTCCTTCCCAACAAGGCCTTTGTGCAGGACAATGAGGAATCTATAAATTCCAGGGGGACAGGGATGTGGGGGAGGGGAGTACCCGTGACTTCAGCTGGGCATAGATAGCAAAGGCGGGCCTCCATGGACCTGCCACATCTCATCTGATCCATCTCCACACTGGCGCCCAGAGAGAAAGGTGGGCCAAGCCTTACCACTGTCTTTTACGATGAAGAAATTGAAGCCCAGAGACAGAGAGTGTCTCTAGTCCCTGTTTTGTTCACCCTATCTTTGAGTCCAGGTGTCTACACATCACTGTATTTATTTATTCTCTCTCATACTTAACCCCTGGTCATTCTCATTCACTCAGCAAACACTCGCTGAGTACTAACTGTGCCAGGCCAACGACAGAGGGTGCAACAATTGGCAGCTCCTGGCCTGCCCTGGAGGGGCACACAGCAGAGGAATGTGACTCAGCAGGGCCAAAGTATAGCTCTCATCCCAATTTTCAGGCTGACAACCTGCACCTGATCTCTTTCCTCAGCAAGCCCTCTGCAGCGGATGGTGCACTTCCAGGAGCAGTTTTGAATGTAATCCCGTGGCGGGCTCTGGGAGTTAGGAATTGTGTAAGCCTCCCCTGACACTTTGCAGATGTGGCCCTGAGAAGGGAAGTGGTTGTCCAAGATCACCCCTTCATGGGGAACAGAACAGCAGGACCCACGACCCTGCCTCCACATAACAGCTGCAACCCTGAGTGCTGTGGGGACCCAGAGCAAGGCCGTGGGCTGTGGCCCAAACCAGCCCTGTGTCCCATGCAGACCCTTCCTTGGTGCTCTGTTCTCCTGTTCTGTTCCACCTTCCTACAGGAGTTATTCGATGCCCCAGGCTCAGCCATATATTTACTCATCTCACCCATCTATTGTACAGTAACAATGAATTGAATGCTTATGATGCACGTGTGTGTTTGCTGACCGATCACAGATAGCACACTGTATGTGTTGGTGTGTCTCTGCTTGTAAACTGAGATTAGCATGCACTTTGTCATACAAATTAAATGACTTAATGCCTGGCACATAGTAAATGCTCAATAAATGTTGGCTGCTAAGATTATTGTTACTGGGAACCACAGGCCTGCCTACAAAAATGAGGCATTTGGGTGAACACAGGTGAATACTGGGATTTGCAGCTGGTCCCTCCCAGGGAGTAGCCCCGTTAGAAGTTGAGCAGATGGACCAGTGTCCAGTTCATTTCCCAGGGACTCCCGCATTCCTGAAATGTATGGAGATGTTGAGCACCTTCTGGGTTTGTGCCGGCATTATGCTAGCAAAGAACAAGATCCCTGAATTCATGAAGGGGGAATTCTGGTAGGTGGAACAGACCGAAAACCAAGTGAATGAAGAAGATGAAAGTGGTACGTCCAATGGAAGACACAGATAAGGTTAAGTGACGCAGTACATCCGGCAGATGGGTGTGGGGCTACTTTAGTATTGTGAAGGAAAAGCCCAGCTGGGCTAACAAGCTAAGTCGCAAATCTAAGTGTAACAAGTGTCGGATTACTGATCTGAGTTCTGCTGGGCTAACTCGTAAATCTAAATTAATAAGTGCCGGTTTGCTGATTCCCTGTTCATATTTTGCTAGCCAGCTGGATTTTCAAAGAGACATATCTGGCCTTGAAATGTTGGTTTGCTGCCTCACTGCCTCTACTTTCGTGATAATGATGTTGCTAAAGCTATTGCGTGCCTATTGGCCGAATACCCCAAGCTGGTACTTAACCCTATAAAACCTCATGTGCACGTCTTGGAGGTGCTCAGAGCTTAGGAGCAGAAGCCCGTCTGAGCCCGCCGGCGTAATAAATCTGAGTACTCCAACCCTCCGAGTGGTGCTTGTTTCTTGGCTGGCCTGTCACTTCCGTCACAGTATTGTGATGAGGGCTGATGGGGAGGTGACATCCCTCTGAAAGATCTGGGCAGAGTGTTCTGGGCAAAGGGACTGGTGGGGGAAAGTTTGTCAAGTTCAAGGAATAGAAAAGCAGCCAGTGTGACCAGCTTCTAGGCAGAGGGGAGAATGATGGAGGAGAGGTCAGCATACACAGGGACCAAAGTGAGAACTTGGGGCTCTCTTCCAAGGGAAGTCATGGGAGGTTGTTAAGCAGGGAGTGACATGCTCTGATTTCTTTTTTTTTTTTTTTCTGATTTGTATTTTTAACAGCCCCCTGGCAGCTGTGAGAATGGACTGTTGGGGAGCCATGAGAGCGGACAGGATCTTCTGCAGATGTGCAAGGAAATGGTAGTAATAGGGGCTTGCATGCTGGAGGGGGTGGGGAGCAGGGGCTGATCCAAGATATATCTTAGAGACAGAAAGAACTAATTTGGTTAATGGATTGGACAACAAGGAAAGGATGGGAGAGGAATTAGAGAAGAGAGAAAGGGCCAGGGGAAGCCCAGTTTGTAGAGCTGTCTGTGTCCTAGGTCTTGAGAGTCCTCTTGTCATCATCGGCCCTTCCACTGCCCCCACAGAGGCCAATCTAGCTATTTGCTCTCCTCCACTCTACAGTCAGCAGCCCTAAAGCAGAGACAGTCCAGGCTTGCACCTTCTGGCTCTTTGAGAGAAAAGGTGTCCCTTGCCTTCCTTTAGAGTCAACACCTGCCAAGATCCAAGGCTTAGATTTCAGACCCCATTCACTCCCTCCGCCCTTGTTCAGATCACAACCTGCACAACCGTCCAGCTCACCTCTCCCCAGCCTGGACCCCTGGCCCCATCTGAAAATCCTCGGAGCTCTGAGACCTACAGGCGCGGTGGCTTGTTGGCACAGCGGCTTGAAACGACTCAGGGCGGGAGCGGGTAGGGAGGAACTGGCCTTTTCTAAGAGGATCTCCCAGCCCCGCTCCCGGGCGCTCGCCCCCACCCCGCTCCGAGCCCGGCGAAGGCTGCCGCCCCTCCCGCCCAGGAAAGCTCGAGTAGCCGATCTTCCGGCCTCGGGCTACGGGCGAGGGAGGGTCCGAGCGGTAATTGCTGCCATCTGCTCCCTCCTCCCCACCCCCGCCCCGAGCCTGGGGGAGGGGCTGAGGTGTGCCCCTCTTAACGCGCAGCCGGGGCACCGGAGGGCTGGAGCTCCGGGATGACCCGCGAGCCGGCCTGGGCGAGTGCTGAGGGGCACCGAGAGCGCCCCCACCCGCCTTTCTTTGGCTGGGGACGGGGGTCCCCTGCTGGAATCACACAGCTTTACTAGACGCAGGATCCCAGTGTTCAGGTTCTGCTCCTCGTGGGGTCGGGACTTGTGAAGCATCCTGGGGGCTGTCCCTTCTCAACTCACTGACTCACGCACTGGGCCGTGGTTAACGCTTGCTTTGCGATATTGACACATCGATCTCTGGACAGGACGGTTGTGACTGGTGTGGGTGGGAGGGGAGGGAGAGGAACCCAAGGCCGAGCCCTGGAACCCGCGCGGAGGAGGCAGGGCAGCTGGAGACAGAACTTGCCTCTCAGGCGCCTGCCTCTCTCAGGCTGGGCTTAAATTCCCGGCCAGTTACCCCTCAAGGGTGGGGGATCTTGAATAGGTTCCTTCTGGCTCAGAGCTGTTTCCTCCTCTGTAAAATGGGGATACCCCAGTGCCTAGTTTTTGGGTGATTCGACAGAGGGCTAGTTGGTAGCCCTGGGGAGACCAGGGACATCAGACCTTGGGGAGCCTTGGGGAACCCCTGGGGCAGGGGGAGTGATGACAGGGGTTGACTGGGCCCTGTGGGGAGTGCTGTGACAGCTGGCACCCTGAGGAGGCAGAGACTCTGCTGGGAAAGAGGGCAGGTTGGCTAGGGACAGGAGGCGGGGAACAGGTAATGGGAGCAGCCTCACTGGTTTCAAGCGTATCTCCTGGGGTCTCTGCCACCAGCTTCAGTCAGTAAGGATGTTGTCTGTTTGATCTCTCTATCCTAGTACTGATGGCAGCTCTAGGGGCATTAGGTGTGCTCACAGGGCAGAGGAGAGAACCCCACTAGCGCAGGGAACCACTGCCCAAATGCTTACATATCTTCACAACCCCCCACCCAGGGGGGTCTAAACAATCCCCCAGGTGCAGAAACACAGGTGATCCTGAGTGAGATTAGGCTCCCAGATACATCAAGCCCCTGCCCCACCTGCTCATGCCCAGGTTCCCAGGTGACATAGGCGTCCTTCCTGCCTAGGATCCAGGACCTCACCTTGCAGCACAGAATGCCTGCCACCTCCCCTTCTGCAGCCTTGCCAACTCCAACAAACCTGTGTTTGCCACTGAGGCCAGCTCCAGAGTGGTGGAGCTACAACCTCCCTACCCGCAACCGTTCCCACCACTAACGTAATGGCCTGATTCCTCAACACAGGTGAGCCCTGGAGATGCCTGGCAGGCCTCCTCTCAGCCCTGGAGTGGCTCTCAGTGCAGGGCAGGGGAGGGATGCAGTGTGAGACATTCCAGAATCATAAGGACCATTGGACAACCTGAGGGTGCTGCCCTCTGGAGTCAGCAGGAGGATACCACAGAGTCAGTGGTTTCTGGGTTGGGGCTTGACAGAGAAGTAGAAGTTCATGGGACAGGAGGAACAGCATGTGCAAAGACTTGGGAGTGTGAAGGTACTGATGGGTCTGGAGCAGGAGGAGCTGACTGGGTTGGTGTGTGAAAGGAGGCGGAAGAGACATACCTTAGACTTGAGTTTGTTGTAGCAAATTGAAGAGTCAGCACAGGGAGGGACAGGCAAGAATATAAATGGCTGGAAGGAGTGAAGCTGATAGGAAGTAAGATAAAAAAAGGTCAGTGCCAGCCCACTGATTAAAAAGGCCATTCATTCATCTGGCCCTCAGACCTGGGATACAATAGGGACAGGTGGGGACTGTGGTGCTCAAGTAAACCCCAGGGATCCCCTCTGAAGGCCACAGTTATTACTCAGCTCTGGCCAGTCATTGTCATGCCGGTATGTGAACTTACAATCGTCAGCTATTTTCAAGAAAAATTAGAAATCTAGATCTTTATATGTTGCCTCCTGGTTTTCAAAAGTTGATGACTATGTTTAAAACCTTTAAAATGGTGTGTGTGTCTAAAACACATAGCACAGATATCTCTGAGGATGCAAACAGCGATGGCTGCAGAGTTGCTGGAAAGCTGTTGGAAGTTTTGTAAGAGAGGAATGATCTGAATACCAGGCCTGGGTTTTAGGACACCCACTCAGAGGCATTATGGAGGAAAGGCCTGGTCAGTGGGAGGCAGTTGCAAGTGTCAGGGACCAGAGGAGCTGAGACCTGAACAAAAGCAGCTGACCTGGAGAGGAAGGAAGGCCCCAAGCATAGTGTAGGGGTCTTCAGGGATTAGCCTTCCCTGAGGGGTTAGAAGTTTGTCTATCCCTTTGTCCTCTTTAAGGCATTGCAAAAGCATCATCTCGTTGGTAGGGGGGTGCACTCGGAGTGGGTTGCCCCAGAAAATCCCCAAGGTTGCACTCTGGCAGGCCACAGGGAAGAACTGGGTAAGACATTCCAACAGCCCCAAGAGGGAGGGGCTGGGTTGGGGGAGGGGCTCAGGAATCCGCCTGGCCTTCAGGAAGACCCCAGCCAGCCCTAATGGGAACCACACGTGGAGGGAGCTGGAATCCCGGATTGCCTGTGACGTCTGGCTTTGGAATCGGACACTTGGCTCAAGTCACTCTTGACCCGCTGAAGTCTGAGGCCTCCCAGCCGCAGCTCCCTTCCTAATCGCTGCCAGACATATTCTGTCCTACATCCAGCTCTGGGCCCTGCTTGGGTTCTGGAGAGGAGTAGGGGTTCTCAGACAAGGAATTCTAGGCTTCTTCCTGGCCCAAGGTTGGGAACAGTAGATTAAGAAGTACTTCCCAGTGTCCCCCAAAACAGTGTGCCCTGAACTTCACACCCCTCCTAAACCCCTGAGCTGCTTCTGTCCTGGTAGAAACTGGTGCCCTCGGCCTCCATCCCTCCCCTACAGTGTCTGTGAGGCACTCTGTGGCTCTGGCAGTCTTAGCCTCCACCAGGCCCCACAGGGTTAATTTCTTGCAGGACCTCAGGCACCAGGAGCAGGGAGCAGTCCAAAGGGCAGGGAAAGAGTCCCTGTGACCAGGTGATTTGCTTTGAGGAGTCTCTAAAAACAAGGGAGGGGAACAGGTTTCCCCTAGTATATTTGGTATGCTCTGTTTTCCCCTTAACTCATCCACCTCCTGGCCCACGGACTTGAGCTGTGTCAGCAAGATGTTTCAATACAACGTGGAGGGTCTAGAAAAACACCCAGTCCTTATTTGAGTGGCTCACTTCAGCCTTTGGGCCATGGCTATCATTACACCTGCTAAACCCTCTTCATAAACCTCCAACTATAGTGTATATATGTTTGTGTCGGGTGGTGGGGTAGAGGTGGGATGGATGTACTTCCTACTCCATCCAGGACCCTCCCAGTGGGCCCCTACAGGCACTCAGGCTCAGCCCCCCTCCCCCTGGGTGCCCTCCTCGAGAACTTGCAGGCAGCCTTCTAAGCATCAGGCCAGGGGCCCAGGAGCTTGGACAGGCTGCATTCCTGGGGGAAGAGGAGAGGAGAGGAGGACTGCACAGAGCTGTCTCCGCCCTTCCAGCACAGACCCCACGCTGCCCACCCTGGAGCTCTCTCCAGCCTGCTGAAGATGGCCAGAATAGTGCCAACAAAGTCCCTGGCAAAGGCAGCAGGGCCAGACCTAGGGGCCTCCCTGGCCTCTGCTAAGGATGAAGCCATCTATGCTTTGGAGATATTCCACTCCTGGGGGGACCAAAGGTTCCAGCATGGACAAGGGGCCACAATGGGCACCGGGTAAGAGGTACCATGGAGTGAAGTGACCAGGCATGGAGGGGATACAGCCCCTAGGCATAACTTAACACCACACTCCTGCAGGGCAGCTCAATCTCCTGGGAGTCTCCAGAGAGGACTTAAGGACTTCCAGAGAGAAATCAGGCCTAACAGAATGGAAATCAGGCAGCTGTTGTAGGTGAGAGTGCTGGGGAGAAACAGGGACTTCCTCTGGAGCTGTAGATTCGGATAGTTCCTCCAACCCACTCCATCCCCATCCCCCAGCATGGTTTCGGGAAGCTCTCCCAATGAATATTTAATAGCTCAGCGCTGGGCCTGATTGAATTTTAATGCTGGCGACCCGAGCCCGGAGCCGAGTCCAGGCAATTAGTCAGGAGCCATTAACGCTGACGGAGCTGATTCATGGGCGGGACCGGGCCGGTGCGGGGGAGCCCAAGCAGCCGGGAGGCTCCAGATTGGACGGACAAAGTCTCGGCGACAGCCAATCCCTACATATGTCTTGGCTTGCTTTGCATCTAATTTGCATAGCACTCCTGCGTGGGCAAACCTGGCCGTGGGGAAACCCAAGGGTAGGGGCGTCTGGCGTCTGGCTGAGAGCTTGACCGAGGCTTGGCCCTCTTCCTGGGTCCCAATTGGCATTTATGCATAGCTATGAGAATCTCTCTAAGTGTTGCATGTGGGATTCCATCAGATACTCCCGCTGTTTAAAGGGCCTGCCTCCAAATCTTGGTAGGGCCCAGTGCTGGGGGGAAATTCCAAGAGAGGAGGAGGGGAGCAGTGACTAGGGCCAACCTGGGAACTCTGGGCAAAGCTGCTGGGTTTCACAGGACCTAGCAGAGGACCCTGGGTTACTACAGACAGGAGGCTTATGGAGCCTTTACTGTGCGCCGAGCACTGCGATCCCACGCGTTCCATGGCTCTCCCAGCTCCCTGATCCGCCTCCCTTCCTCGCTCCCACTCACTCCTTTGTCTCTCAGAGGGGCACTGATGGGGGTGGGGGTGGGGGTGGTGGATTTTCAGGGTGCTGGATTATGTCTCAGAGGGCTGGGAATGAATCCAAGGGGCTCTAGGAGGAGATAGCCCATCTCCCCTCCCTATCCCACATCCCCCTGACCTATGTGAATGAACCGGGACTCAGCCTGGAGTGCTCTATTGAACTATGCCCGACCCCTTAAATCGTAGGTCAAGGATTTAGCTGTCCTGTCTGCTGCCACTCTGGCAGGTGGCCTCCTCCTCACCAGCCCCCACCCCTGTCCAAGCTTTCAACCACTAAGGATGTGGTGGAGAGCGGGCATCCTTCCTTTACTGGGCAAGCATCCCCAGGAGTCCGGGTCTTATCTGAGCTGGAGAGGTCTTTACTGAGGGAGGGGCAATGGAAAGGAGTGGATAGAGCTGTGGACTGAGAAGCCAGCCCCTTCAGGGAGGCTTGTGGAGTGGTTGGCAGGGAAGGGGGAGGCATGAGTCAAGGAAGGATTCCTGGAAGAGGGAGAGCAGAGTAGAGGCTGGAAGGAAGGGAGGGACAGGTCAAAGATAAAGAAAAGGAGAGGAAATCGTCTGCAGGGAAACACTCTGTTTGAATCAGGAGAAGGTGAAGTGTAAGCTCAAAGATCAGACTTGCATGTTCTAGACTTTCCTGTGAATGAAGTCGTATTATATATACTCTTTTGTGTCTGACTCTTTTGCTTCAGATGATGTTTTTGAGATTCATCCATTTCATTGTGTGTATTGGCAGTTCATTTTTATCACTGAGTAGGATTCCGTTCTATGAATATTGCACCACGTTGCATTCTCTTTTTCTGCCATCTTTGTCATGTTGGTTTTCATCCTTGTACCCTAACTTCTCTTAAAACTGCAAGATGGCTCTGCAGTTCCAGGTATCACATGCAGACAACATTCAGAGACCAAGAAAATACTGTTTCTCCTTTGGCCTCTGAGAAGCCTTTTCAGAAGTCTCCCAAAGAACATTGCCGCATGTGTCATAGGCCAGAATCATTATATGTCCATTCTTAAACCAGATATTGGCAGAGGGAATGGAATAGGTGTCTCAGACTAACCCAGATTCACCCCTAGGCCTGGGGAAGGGCTCAGCTCAGCCTTCCCTGAAGAACATGCAGGTCTGGTCCCTGAACAAAATCAAGGTCTTGTTAAGCAAGAAAGGGGGGCAAGGGTTGTTGGTCAATAATCAGTGGTGAGTAAATCCTGATGCCCCTACACCAGTCCTAGTAATCCTGTCCCCCTGACCAGGGATTGGTTTAAGCATGAGGACTGTGGAAGACACTTATTGTAGCCTCCTAATGTTCATTCTCCTGTTTTCTTCCTTAATAATAGTCACATTTTATTTAGGGTGACACAGTGCCTTGCTGAAAAATGTTTCTAGCTTTTCTTGCAGCTAGATGTGGCTGTGTGACCAAGTTCTGACCAATAAGATGTAAATAGAAATGCTCTTGGAACATCTGAGAAGGTTGCTTAAGGTTGCTGACTCTGCTGAGGAACAACCTTTGGCCCTTCTGTTTTTGCTCCTTCTGGTCTACAATGTGGATCTGATGGCTGGAATTCCAGCAGCTATTTTGGAACACGAGGTGCATTTGAGAATGAAATCACATGAGATAGGTGGTGCCTGAGTCTCCAATGACACTGAAACTATGGAGACAGCACACCAGCACCACCTAGGTTCAGACTTCTTTTATATGAGAAAGGATAAACTTCAATCTTATTTAAATTGCTCTGAGTTTTGCCAACATATGCAAGGGACGAACACAGGCAGGAACAATTTCCACTCAAGGAGACAAGAGGGAAAATCTGGATATCTCTGGGAAAGGTTTCTTTGCTCTTAAAAGGAGACACCTGAGAGGAAGAGTTGTGCCCACAGGGGATGATTGGAACTTAATTCAGGCATTTTATGACTTGAGGGGAACCATGCAGGGACCCAGCAGATATGCTGAGGGTGTTAGATGTGAAGATGGAAGGGACCGGGGTCCCTTAAAGAAGGTGTGAGTCTCTGAATACATCAACTCTGGAGCCACCGTTTCTCAGAGTTATGTAAAATACTGTATATTTGATCAATTCTCAAATGCACATTGAGTCACTTATAACATTTCTGAAATCAATATACATCTTCCCATCAACAGCATGTTAACCGGCTGTCAGCCAGACAGCAGTTGTGCTTAGCTGTCCTTCCTGCCCATGTACAAATTTTGGTGACTTTCCTGGTGTCAGGACAGGACAACTATAACACTATGATGTTTCATTCCACAAACCATGTAAGGACTCTGCGTTCTGACTGATACCTAGATATTGTTATCGACTAGCTGACAAGATCATCTGCCAGCATTAACACTTCCAGAATGGATGTCAGAGGTTTATGGAGGATCCCCAGGGTAACAATAGCCCCAATAGTCCTCACTTTCTGCTAGGCACAACTTTGTGTAGTCCCATCCCACAGCATTCTGGGTTGGTCTTTGTGACTAGTAGCATAGGGCAGAAATCATGATACTAGGCCACCAAGACTGTGGCTTCTGCCTTGAATGATTGACTGTGCTCTCTCTTGGATCAGTGCTGTCAGGGAAGCCAGCTGCCATGTCATGAAGACAGTTAGGTGGCCTATGGAGAGGCCCACATCATGCAGAAATGAGGTAGCCAGCCAACAGCCAGCTAAGACCTGAGGTCTGCCAACAGCCATGTGCCTGAGCTGGGATTACTGCTGCCCACAACTTGAATGCTAGCTCATAAGAGACCCTGAGCCAGAACCACTTGGCTAAACCACTCCTGGATTCCTGACCCATAGAAACTATAATGTAATAAGTGTTTGTTGCCTTCAGCTGCTAAGATTTGGGGTAATTTTTTAAACAGGAAAAGATAATTTAGTAGAGCTGTCTTTCAAGCTATTATCACCAATCCTTGAATCGGCCCTGATGATGTGTCCATGTGGAAAAACACAGACACTGACAGCTCAAAGTTGAAAAGTGATTCCAGGAATCAGACTCTGAATGTGATTAAGTTTAAAGAAAATCTTAACCAATTCATTTCACCCTTGTTTTCCTTGTTATACATGTGCAAGAGTAATTTATGTTACAAAATATATTTCCGTGTAAGTCCAAAAGAACTTTTAAAATAAATATAAAATAAAAATTCTCAGTGATAAGAAATCATTGTGTCAGTTTAATTGGTAGAGCTTTTTCTTTCTAATGGTAAAGTCATAGTGCTTCTTAACATCAGTGGCATCTAAATTGGATGAAATATGATCAAGCATTTTCCTTATTGTACAAGCCACTGTGGGGAGAGTTTTCTGGTACTTGCAGAAGAGGGTTTGTAACTCGGGAGTATAAAAGAGGGTAGAGGAGGAGGCAAATGAGGAACAGAACAGGGATATGAGGAAGAGTGGGAGGAAGCTGGACAGGGGTCTGTGGTAAACGGTTCAAAAATATTTACAGGAAACCCATATTGCTCGCGGGTTAAGTGTTAGTACTGATTCTTCAGTGGGTTATTAAGAGCCTGGAATCTGTGTCACCCATGGTGCCTAACATTGGAAACACTTGCATTTTCCAAACAAAAGTGAAGCTGTGTGACCTGACACAACAATTTTCTTGTATTTTAAATTTTATTTGCCCCCACCCCCGCCAAAGCCTTTACAGTTTTACAGCTTTATGGCTGATACAAGGGCAAGTGGAAACACGCAAGAGGGAGGCTGCCTTGAGACATTAGTTGCCCCTCATTCCCAGAGATGTGGCCAATTGTTGGCAAAATGTCCAGGGCCAAAAGGTCCAGGGGCTAAAATCTGGACTAGGCATGAGAGGGGCCTGGGGTTGGAAATTCAGTTAGCTTTAAAGTTCGGGGCAGGGGGTGGTGGTGGGGAGGGTATAGCTCAAGTGTGGTAGAGTGCATGCTTAGCATGTATGTGAGGTCCTGGGCTCAATCCCCAGTATCTCCTCTAAAAAAATAAACCTAGTTACCTTCCCCCTAAAATAAAAAAAGTAATACAATAATAAATAAGTAAAATATTAAAAAAAAAAAGGAAGTTCATAAAGTTCAGTGTGAATCACAATTGGTAGATTTGAACGAATCAGCCTTTTTTTCATGAGCATCTTCTCATCCTTCCTCAGGAAATCCCCATGAGGTCTCGGTGTGTATCTTCAGCCCACTTTACAGATGCGGAAGCTGAGTGTCTCTGGGAATGTCAAATTCACAGGGTAAAGAGCAGACCAAGATTTGAACTCAGGTAATCTGGTCCCAGAACCTATGCGCGATTTAGTCACTGCCTTAAGGCATTTTAAATCTTTGGGGAATTTAGTAACCACTGAATCCAAGCCTCTAATTTTACAGTTGAGGAAGCAGGGGCTTACAGAGAGCAGGGCTTTTTGCCCAAGATCCTCAGCGAAGGGGTGGCTGGGGCGGGACTCAGGCAGGGGCGTGTGGATTAGAGTTGGTAAAGGAGTGGGGGGGGGGCGGGTGTGGGCACGCAGAAGCACTGCCCCTCCCCACCCCGCCCCCAGTGCAAGGCGCCCCTTCTTTCCATTTTGGGCCCGGGTTCAACTTGGTAGGGGGTGGGTGGGGGTGGACTTGGGAAGCCACCCGGCCTCCTTCATTCTCGGGATTCCCTGAGGCAGCTCATTGTCCCGGGAGGTATGTTCAGCCGGCAGTCCCGAGGGGCGGGGCCTCTTTCCGTGTCCCAGACAAGCCTGCTTTGTGCTCGCCACCCAGTGCCCCTCCTGGCCTTCACCAGGCAGGCCTTTGAGCATTTTTCAGGGTTTCCCGGCCAGGTCGCTAGAGGCTGAAGCCACTGGGAAATGCGTGGGCCTTGGGAGATGCGCTGGGTCCTGAAACGCCAGTCTGGGAGGGCTGCCTGGAGGAGATGTGAGGGCACAGCCCAGAGGCCTGGGCTAGTGGCTCTTAAAAGCTAAAAATATGCGTTCCCAGCCTCTCATTACTAGGATTTTTATCCTAATTAGACATATGCACAAAGGTGGCTGTTACAAGACTGTTCATGAAGCTTTTATTTCTTGAAAAAAAAATCGACAACAAAGGAGACTTGTTAAATTAATTCTTATATGTCCATATTGTGGAATACTAAGCCGTCATAAAAATTATGTGGTACAGATAAACAAGAAGGATTTACTGCATAGCACAGGGAACTATATTCAATATCTTGTACTAAACTGTAATGGAAAAGAATAGAAAAAAGAATATAGATAGATACATATACACATATAACCAAATCACATTGCTGTACACCTGAAACTAACACAATACTATAAATCAACTATACTTCAATAAAAAAAATTATGTGGTATAAATATATTTATAGACAGGAAAAGATATTCAAAATACTTGTCTATTGAGAAAAGCAGATTATAAAATAGTGTGGCAATCTCTCTCTATCATCAATAGCTAGAAAAATATGTCTTACTCAAGTCTTACCAGTGGTTATCTCTGGATGTAGGATTAAGGGTGTTTGATTTGTAAAAAAAAAAATTGTTTTGTGCTTATCTATATTTTCTAATTTTAAAAGGCACTTTGAAAAGGTGTTTTACTTGTGTAACAAAGTATTATGTGTGTGTGGATCCAACTGCCTGCTGCTCTGGGCTGAGTGTTGCCCACAGGAGAAGGTTCTCCAACTCTCAGAGGGTAGGCAGGGACAGCTGTTCAGGCATCAGAAAAAACGAACCAGGAGCGTCAAACAGGCAACGTGCCTGAGCCCAATAATAATGAGTCCAGCAAGTCACTTAGCACTTCACAGAGCGCTTCCACACACACACTGTCTTATTTGAATCCCACTATAACCCTCTCAGGACACATCATCTCTCTTTTACAGGTGAGGAGCCAGGCTCCAGCAGCTAAGTGCCCCCAACTCTTTGGGGCAGCAGCAGGAAAGTGGGGGAGATAGGAATGGACCAGGAGTCTCCTATCTTCAACCGCTGTGCCCCACTGCCTCCCCACTCGTGTCCATCGCAGCGTCTTGCATTTGATCGTCCACCTGTCCCTCTCCTCCTCTGACTGTGAGTTTCTCTAGGAAGCACTGGGGTCTTATTCAAGTCACTGTTCCCAGAGATTTGGGCACTCAGGCATCAGTACACACCATTGAATGAATGAACATTCAAATCTGGAGCCCTGGAAGCAGGTCTTGGTGTTCCACAAACCTTTTCTTTGTAGCCTGTATTTTTTTTTATACTTGCTGTATTTTCTGTGTTTATTTCCCCTTTGTTCTTTAATATTAGCAAAGCCTTTTGGGAAATGGCTGACAGCAAGAGTTGTTGTGGGAACAGCTCTCTGTCTGGATCTGAACCAAAGCTTTAAAAAGGCTTCCCACTCCCCACTACACACCAGTAACTGGAGGCAGCCACCCTGGAGACCAAGGGCACACAGGAGAGGCTCTTGGTCAACTCTCCTCCCTGCCTGGGGGGAGGGTTTCTTTCTATCCAGGACCAATGCTTGGAAAGGATGAGGCTCCACACACTGAGACACCCCTCCCAGACCCCAGACCCAGAGAGGTGGAGGTTATAGGGGCTGGGCCAATCAGGGAAGGCATCCTGAAGGAGAGACCTGGGAGGCTGGCTTAGGAAGGGGAGGAGGCCAGGGCAGAAAATCAGGGAACATGCCTGGGCATTTGGGCGCTGGATGATTTAAGTACCACCAGATGTGCTGGGAATCTCCTGTCAGGCCCTGCCCCAGTGAGGGCAGTGTGGGGGTGGGGAGATCTCTGAGCCACTTGGATTTCCAGTTCCCCATTCTGCCTTGGGTTTGTAAGCTTTAGGGAAGGAAGAAGCACAGTGTGGTTCTAGAAGTGCTGGTATGTGGAGTGAGCTAGGCAGGCCTGGGTGGACTCTTCTGCCTTCAGACAGGATACAGGAAGGGAAGGGTTCTTCTAGGTAGCAGGGTATTGGGCTCAACCCATGGAACCTAGAAAAACAGATTAAGAGAGCTCTGGGGTAAAGGCTACCAGCTCTGCTGGGAGTAGGGGATAGCTCAGGAAGACTTTAGAGAAGAGGACATATCTGAGTTGGGTTTTGAAGGATGAACAGGAGTTCCCCAGGCAGAATAGGGGGAATGATATTCCAGGGAGAGACTCTGTGGTATTAAATGGTGTGCATGCTTAGTGAGAGGTTCTGTGGGGCTGTATTATAAAGGTGCATAGTGGGGTGATAGCTCAGTTTGGGGTCCTGGCCCAAAGGTTGTGCTGCAGGATGGGAGTGGGGTGGGTGTGCTTCTGCTTACAGACCAAATTGCAGAGCCAGAGGAGGTGTGAGGATTTTGGAAGTGGGTACCAGGGTCTTCAAGTGTTGAGCCCCTGAGGGAAAGGAGGGGACTGATAGCCAGCTCAGCTCCCCCTCCCAAGTCTTGTGTGGTCTGGCAAAGAGCTGTGTCTGCCCAAAGGAAGGGATGCTTTTTCTCATTCTCATGGGGGCTCTTAAGAGCCCCTGGCTGGCTGTAGGGTGGGAACTGGACCCAGACACAGCTTGTAGCTCACTGAGAAGGCAAAGCTGGTATAAGTCCATAAACAGTAAGAGAGTGAGTATGTGAGCTGGGTTGGGGAGGCACTAGGAACTGGGCCTCTTGAAGGCCAAACAGCCAGAAAGAGAAGGGCTAGGGCTTCCACTTGTAGGAGGAGCAGCCTGAGCCCAGGTCGAGTGGGGGTGTAGCAGCCAGCTGGGTGTGGTGTCCTCTGGGCACGCACCCCAGTCCCCCAGCCTGGACACATTTCCTTCCTTTCTTGCTTCTTAATGACTCCTGAGTGGCCTGTCCAGAGGCCCACAAAGAGAGGTCTCCCCGCCCTTTCCTCTTCCTCTCTTCCATTTCTTTCTCCCTTCCTCCCCCCACCCCCATCCTTCCCTGGGGTCCTTTTCTTTCCTTCCTCCTCACCCCACCTGCTCTTCCTCCCTCCCTCTCCTGCTTCCCCATCTTCCCTAACTCTCCTCTCTCTCTTCAAAACCCCTAATGCTGATTCTTCCTGGGCCAGCTGTGCTGTCCTTCCTTCCTTCCTTCCTTTTCTTTTCTTTCTTTCCTTTCTTTCTTTAACTAAGTTATAGTCAGTTTACAATGTTGTGTCAATGGGCTGTTTTTCTTGATGTTTGCAGAAAGGCCTTGTAGCAGGTCACTGGACCAGGAAGATCACACTCACACACCCATCTGCACAATACCCATGTCACACACCCATGTGCACACACGCACGGGCACTCAGCAACACACCCAAGCACACTACCTGCCTCCACCTTGCATATGTTACAAGCAAAAGGGCTGGGAAAGAATGGCGGGCCCTCGGCAGAAACGCGCATTACCACCATCATTACCACTATTATTATCCAATCCATTGCCAGGCACTTGACCTCCCTGGGATGACCACAAGACCAGCCAGAAGCCTGTCCTCAGCAGGGGGCTCTCAGGGCACAGATCCCTTGATTGGGGACAGTCAGGAAAGGGGTCAGCTGGTAGTTCTCAGAGAACAGACCCCCAGGCCCCCGCCCAGGAGAGCAGAGTGAGAGACATGATGAAGGCCCATTTGCCAGGATTATTTGTCAGCCCAGGAGGCTGGATGATGTATTAACAGGACTTTAATGAGCTCGGGGAGGGGGAGCCACACTTCACTGTCGACCACTGGTGAGCAGAGGGGTGAAGAGACCAACCTCACCCCACCTGCTAACTAAACCCCTTAATGCAACCCAGGCCAGTTCGCCCATCAGAAACAATTCAGTGCTTCCAAGATGCAGTACCTTCCTTCGTGGAGTCCAGCATAGGCCTCTCAGCCTGCTGCCCCATCCTACTATCTTACTGGCAAAGCTTTCCTGAGGCCTAAGCTTGTCCTTCCTACCAGCACTGGAGGGTCCTGAGGGGTGAAGGAGAACTGGATCCCCACTCCCGGGGAGCATCTTATCAACTCCTTCCTCCACCTCCATGCCGGTATTCCACCCCAACCTGAAGCCTGGTGGAGCATGGCACCCAGTGACACCTGGCCACAATGTCTCCAGGGCAAGGTTGGGCCTCCTGGCACCAGTCCTGCTGGTTGGGGTCACTCAGCTCATGTGGACTTTGGCCTCTCCCTTAGCTCCTGCCTCTGACCCTTGAGGACCCTGACAGGAAGGGTGGAAAGAGTAGAGTGGATTCTAGACCCAGCTTTGCTGTGTGACCCCAAGTATGTCTCTTCTCTCTGGGCTTCAGATACCCCATCAGTACGGATATACTCAACAAATTCCTTCCCCCTGTTATTCCAGGACTGTCCCTTCAGCTAGGGGTTCAGCTCTCCTAGGAGGGCAGCTGTGGCTCCCTTTATCCTGCCTTTCTGATTTTGAAGCCAGGTATTGCCCTACCATTCTGACCCATGCCATAGTGTGGTCCCAGGGGTGTGGAGTGGAAAGGAAGAGGGGATTCTGGGGTTGGAGAAGATCCTGACCTTGGTGAGTTCCAGAACCTGCTTGGGTGCCAGTCTTGCTTCTGTATGAGGGTTGGGGAAAATCTAGAAGCCTCCCCCTTTCCCATCCCTGAGTGGCACCTACAGGGGTGCCCGGGGAGATCAGAACCCAGAGCTTCCAGAGGGGGCCAGTGAGACCCTGGAGACTCCAGAGGAACCATCCGTAGGAGAAGGGAAACGGAGAGTTTAGAGTTCTGCAAAACACAGAGGACAGAGCACTACCCTGCAGCTGGGGGTAAGGGCGCAAGGGCCACCTTGTCTTACTGGTACTCAGGGAGGCTGAGCAGCACCCAAAAGGGAAAGAAAACAACAATAACAAAAAACCACTGCATTAGAGAGGACCATCAAGCACTGCCCTTGCATGGGAACATAGATGGCCTTGGGACCTCTGGGTGCTTAACATTTCTGGGAAATTTATCTGGACCTTCCAACCTAAGCTCAGCCCGCTCTCCTACAACCTCCTGGGGCAAAGTGGGTTCTGCCATGGGGTGCTCGCCCTGCAGCCTTTCTTTCCCCCCTGGATCACCACTGAAACCTTGCGTGTGTCTGATAGAATTCTGTCTACCCTTGGACCGGGAGCTCCACGAGGGCAGAGATGGGCCTTTGGGATTCTCTCGGGTGTGTCCAACCTCTAGCCCAAATCTTGGCTCTGAGAAGACACTCAATACGTATCTGCTGAATGAATGCACCAACCAATGAACGCCTTGGGTCACCTCTAAGCACACCACAGGTCTAGGATTCATCCTGCTTGGACCAGTATGAATGCTGCCTTCTTGGGAAAGCCCTGCAGTGAAGCCAAAGGTCTAGACGTCACATCCCACTCTCCGCTGCCCAAGTCCAGGGCTCTCCGTCCTCCTCTGAACCCACCCCCGCTCGGAGTGGCATTGGCGCAGAGCAGTGGACTTGCTGGACTGTGTGTGTCCCACCCACTGCATCCCGGGCTGGCGCGGCCAACAGTTCACCAGGAGCGGGGGATGAGAGTGAGTCCACCAGGCTTTGGCCGAGGGGCAGAGGCAGACCAGGGAGAAGAGGTCGAAGGCAGCTAGCGGACGGGGCGGGCCAGCTGTCTTCCCCTTTGCCCTTCGACCCAGGAAGCCGCTCACACCCGGCAGACACGCTCGGCGGCCCTGCAGCTCAATCCTGGTCTCCCCCTTCGGGGACCGCTCCCCACCCTCCCCGGCCTCTACCCCCACCTCAACTTCCCGCTCCGACGGCCCGAGAGAGGCGGGGGCAGGCCTGAGAGTGGCGCAAGGACACTCCACACCAAGGGTCATTTGCTCTTTTTCTCCCTCTGTGGCTAATTGATTTTAGAGCTAGGGGAGGAGTGGGGCGGGGCCAGGCGGGCGGTTAGAGAGGAGGGGCCGGACGGGCCCAGGGGGGGTGGGGTGGGGGCGGGGGTGAGGAGGGGAGGGCGGGGGTGGGGGTGGGGGTCCTGCCTGAGGCGGGAGCCGGGGCGGCCCTTTGTCCGGCCACCCCCACTGCCCAGTTCCGCTCCCGCCCGCTGCGGCCTCAGCAGTAGCGGCTCCAGGACGGTGAGCGCCGCTGACCCTGGCCCCAGCCTGTCGCCCCCGGCCCGCGCCCTGGCTCCAGGGCCGGACGCCCCGCCAGGCCGCGAACACTCACCTAGGACCCAGTCGGGATGCCGAGGTACGGGGCCGTGGGCCTGGCGGGGGCAGGCACGCGAGCGCGCGGGCGGGCCGGGGTCAGGGGGTGGTGACCGGTCGGGGTGTCCGGAGCTTTGTCCACGGGCGCGGGGCAGTGCGAGGGCCGGAGAAGGCGGGAGCTGCGGGTCACAGGGTTCAACGAGGTGGGGGTCGAAGGGCAGGGCCAGCGAGAGACCCGGGCGAGTGCGTGGGAGCCGAGGGTCACTTCCCGGGGATAAGGGGCGGGCGGGGAAGGGGCTTTCCTCTCCGCCGCCGACGGGCACCCTCTTCGCCGCCCCCTTTCGTGCCGAGGCTGCAGCAATAGCGAGCGGCAGGCTCTGGGGGGAGCCTGCGGGATTGGGGGTGGGGAGCCAGTATTTACGGGTTCGGGTCCCAGAAGGGGCCCGGAGATTCCCCAGCATCGTGACGGGGCAGTGACAGGAGGCTGAGGCCACTTCGTGGCCTGCGTCCCTCACGCCAACCCCCTGCCTTTCTTTTCTGACCCGGAAGAGCATAGCCCCCATCTCAGAGGGGTGTTGCAGGAAGCTGCACTTACCTTCACCCGTGGGCTACAGGCTGCAAGGGAGACCCTCTAGCTCCTGGCTCCCTCCCTCTAGCCCTTTAAACTTCCCCACTCCAAGAGCCCGCTCTTGGTCTACACCGATTTCCTTGCTAAGGAACCCGCTCTGTAGAGTGTCCTCAGCAAGGGTTGGGCACACAGTAGGTGCTCAGCAAATGTAAGCCCCCTTCTTGGCCCCTCCAGTCCCCGTGGCCTCCTGGGCGGAGGAGGCCTGGGAAGGTGTATGCACGGGGGCGAGTGTGAGCGGCCTGGAGCCTGCGCCCAGCAGCAGCCCGGAGCCTGGAGCGCAGGGGTGGGTGGACGGGTGGGTGGGCTGTTAAAGGGACGGTCACTAAATCAGGATTAGGCCGTGGGGCTGTCAGGCTGTCTCCATGGATACCTAATTTGGAGACTAGAGGACGGAAGAATGTTTGTGTTACCGTTCGCCTGGGTTGCCGCGGCTGAGCGTACTCAAGCCCTCTCCGCCAGGCAGCGAATGGGGACCCAGTTCGAGCCCCACTCTGGGCTTCAGCAGGGCGGTTCTCGGGACCCAGAGCCTGCCTTCTGGAGTCGCCGGAATGGGCCAGGTGGTGCTGTGACTAAAGAACCCTGACCCTGCCCAGGGAGCCCCAGACCTTCCCAGAGCCCAACCTAAACCCCTGGGCATCCTCTAGAAACGGCCGGGCTGAGTTTCCTCATAGGCCCCATCCCGGAGCTCCTAGCCGGGAGCAAATACCATTCTCCGCTGTGTCGTAGCCCCAGAGGACCGCCAGGCTGGGCGGTTCGGTCCAACCGCGCGGGTACCAGGCGGCCGCTGGGGCGGCGGGGCAAGGGGCGAAGCGGGACTTCCTGGGGTGGGCGAGAAAGGGGCGGGGTCTGCCGGCCGGCCTTGCTCCACCTGGTGACAGGCCGTGTAAATCCCTTTCCCATATTTAACGCCATTTCATTTATTTCCCTTTGATTCCATTGGTGTCTGCGGCAGCCACCCCTGTAAGGAGCGACCCTAGTGCCCTCCCTGTAATATCTTCTCGAGAAAAGCCCTCTTGGGCCAAAGGGAATTAGCTCTGTGGGGCAGGGGAGTTGCTCCTGGGGACCCCCCCCCCCCATCTCCCTGGGAGACGAAGAGGAGGGTTGAGAGACACATGAGTTTGGCCTCTGAGGCCCTGAGGGATTTTCTGGTTGTAGGGTAAGGGTGGACTGGGCTGAGGATCCCATGAGTGGACAATCAATCCAGTGCGCCGGCTGGAGGGGGTAAGGGGAGAGGGACAGACCCGAAAGTGTTGTTCTCAGAGCCCTTTCGTGCCTTCCTCCTGGTCATCCATGGCCACAGCTTCTTATGGAGCAAGAATCCCCTCCCACCCCCTGGCCTGAACTGCGGCTTTATTGCTGAGACCTCAGACTCTCCACGCAATTTCACGTCTCTCTGCCTTTGCTCTTGCTGTTCCCTCAGCCAAATGCCTTCCCCATTGTCCCTGTCTCTCCACAACGTCTTCATTCTTCAAGGCCCAACTCGGATGCCACACTTCCTCCGTGTAGCCTCCCCAGGGCCCCAGCCCTTGTCACTTGCTCCTCCCGACATGTTCTCCTAGCTCTGCACCTGTGCCTCCCCCAGCCTCTGTGGCTGAGTCCGCTCTAGACTTTGCCTCCTGGAGGACAGGGGTGGAACATATACTTCCGTGCACCCTGTCCCCCAATGGGCCTGGCACGGGGCTTGGCACCTCGTGGGTGCTCCATAAACGTTTGTTGGCTGAATAGAAGGGGTTTTGTAAGGACAGCCTGCAAAGCATGGCATCTGAACACTTTCAGGCAAACAGCTCTGCTCCTGGATGGGTGGAGACCCCTGGGTGGGGCTCTTCGTCCTCCTCATTGCTGACCCCTCCCCCACCCCCCAAGTCTGGGGAGGACTTTGCCTCTTCCTTTCCCCACACACCAGCATTCTTCTCCTGCCATTATCATCCTGTTAAACAGAGGCCAGTCAGGATCCATATGGATCACATTAACAATTGCTTATTATCTGGGCTAAGACTGCTCCCTCTCTCCACTCCCAGCTCCTACTGCTGCAGTTGCTGGACCCTTAGGAGCCCAGACTCCCTGCCCCCACCTCCCCCACCACTGGTCAGCCAGGGAGGGCAGGGGACAGGCTGGTCTCCCTTACCCTCCCTGTGCCTTCTAGCAGAAATTTGCTTCTTCTTGACGTGGCTGGCAGTTAATGACTCCTCTGCCTGATTTAATGAAAACCAGATTCGGGGAGGGAGCTTGGCTCAGTGAGGTTCCAGGGCTGCGGTGGGGAGAGGTGGACGTGAGGCTGGGTACACCTGTGGTCCACAACACCAAAAGCCTCTGTCTTCCAGTGGACAGAGGCTGTGGGCTGGGGGTGAGCCCCACTAGGCCGACCATGGGCTATACTTGTGTATTCTGTCATCTCAGCCCTGGGCTGGCCCTGTTCCCTTTCAAGAGCTGACAGGCTAGTGGGAAGATCAAGGTAGTAGGGACCCTGCAAGGCTTTGTGGGTCCTGATGCATTGGGCCCAAGCCTTGTGCTGCAAAGAAGTAGGAAATCCCAGAGTTTCCTAGAGTGGCTGCTGAGTTGGCCTTGAAGGATGAGGAGTGGAATTTATGTTTAAATTCATGTAACCTAAGAGTACTAGGGATGGAAGGGGTCTTCAAGATTACCCAGTCCCAGGTCTGTAACTTTTTTTGATTTACAGACCCCTCAGAAGGACCTACAAAAGCTGTCCCCAGAAAAATACACTTCCATGATCAACACAAGACTTTGCATTCTGCTTTATAGGATTCTTGGACCCCCCGAAGCCTTTATGGACCCTACAGCAAGAAACCCTCCCTGCAGTCCAAACCACTCTGAAGTGCTGAGAGCAGAGTGGGACCTGCAGCCCAGCACTCCTGACCTCCACTCAGTGCTATCTCCACAGCCCGTGGACTGGACAAGCCAGGGATCAGGGGTACTGGATGAGGTTCTGGGCCAGCCTTTGAGCAGGAAATGTTCATACTGCCTCAGTCAGTGTATAGGTTAGTCATCTCATCTCTGAGTGTGTAACCTGGAGAAAGGATGTCCAGAGGTTATTTTGTTTTAGGATCCACTCGTCCCCAGGAACAAGGATGAGTGGCAAAAGAGTCTAGCTCTTTTCTGAGCATTTTCATAAGCATCTTGATGAATCACAGCTAACACGTAGCACTTACTAATTACTCTATATCTCATCTGTGAAATGGGACTAAGCATGGGGCCCTCCTCATAAACATTATTGTGAGGATTAAATGAGGCAGGAGCTGGGAGCCCTGGTCTTAGCCTTGAGGGACTATGGGCCTGTGAGGGCCTGGTCAGAAGTGCAGGTGACAGTGCTCAGGGCTATACGGATCTTCCTTAACTTACGATGGGGTTATGCCCTGATCAACCCATTTTAAGTTGAAAATACATTTAATACACCTAACCTGTTGAATATCATAGCTTAGCCTAGCCTACCTTACACATACTCAGAATACTTATGGCTAAGTGTTTTTTAAAAATAAAGTGTTCAATATCTCATGTAAATTATTGAAAACTGTACTGAAAGTGAAAAGCAGAATGGCTGTCTGGGTGCAGAATAGCTATGAGTGTATAAGTGGTTTCCCCTGAGCCTGCCCTCACCTGGTGCTGCCCTCTCTTGGGCCTGCCCTCCCCTAGGACTGCCCTCTCCTGAGCCTGACTTCTCCTGGACCTGATGTCATGTGGGCCAGTGCTCTCCTGGGCCAGCCCTATCCTTGGCCTGCGCTCACATGGGACTGCACAATCCTGTGAATACCGTCTCCTGGGCCAGCCCTGTCCTGGGCCTCCCCTCACCTGGTCCTATGCTCTCCAGGGCCAGCCCTAACCTGGGCCTCCCCTCACCTGGAACTGTCCTCTCCAGGGCCAGCCCTAACCTGGGCCTGGCCTCTCCTGTGCCTGACCTTCCCTGGGCTTCTCCTCATCTGGTCCTGCCCTTTCCTTGGCCTGCCCTCACTTGGGCCTGCCCTCTCCTGAGCCTGCCCTCTCCAGGGCCAGCCCTATCCTGGACCTCCCCTCACCAGGAACTGTCCTCTCCAGGGCTAGCCCTAACCTGGGAACAAATATCAAGCCTGGATGGACGTAATGAACTTGTTTTTGAGACTCCTAAGTGGGATGATGTCTTCTGCTGATTGTCTGGTTTATTAAAGAAGCCTGAACCCACCTGAGAACCATTATTTTTAGTGCAGAGAGTCACAGAACACACACTTGATCTCCCACTGCTGGAAGGTTAGGGGCTGCTGAGAAGTCAAAGCAGCAGGCTTTGTACATAGGGAGCGAATACAATCCTGATCGTCTCTCCCAGATCCATCTGTGGGTCAATAATTACTTCAATATAACTGCCAAATATAACCTTCATCTGCTACCCCAATGCCAACACACATTTTAGACGACTCCCTTAAATTAAATATTACAGGATTTCATCTGCTCTCCTCAGCCCCCAAAGCCTCATAAACAACACACCCAGCTGAGTGTCCCACTGAAAAGTACCACCTCTGTAGCGGGAAGGGTGGGGGTGGTATCAGGGAGCAGAAGGCTGTGGGGGTTGGAAGGTAAGGGGTGTGTGAGGGTGGGGGAGTGTGTGGAGGGAAGGGATGGGAAGAGGGATTGTGTGGGAAGAAAAATAGATCCTGACCAAGGGCCGGAGCCGATCCACTGGTGGGGTCTGTAAATAATCTTGGGGGTTGGAGGCAGGTTGGAGGATGTCACCTGAAAGGCATCTACTAAGTGGTGAACTGAATGGGCCCCCTGGGGCGGGGTTGGAGAGGCGAGTTGGAAAGCAAATACACCTAGATGCAGATTAACCGTTCTGGAACTGGGTTTCCTAGGGTTAGAGAGGTTCCAAAGCCAAGCTCCAAAAGGGTTTAGGGGCCTGTTCGTCTCACTTTCTCCACAGAGCTTCCGCGGGGCATGTGTATTCGAGGTGGCGGGTTTGGCCTCACTTAACTCAAGGCCCTGCGCGAGGGGAAACGTGACTCGCTTTCCCAGAACATTAGGGAGGAAGGAGAGGGAGGGAAAGAGGCACCCCAAGTGCAAGATCTGAAGGAAAGGTTTGAGACTCCCTTCCCTTTTCATGTGAGGTGCGCAAGGATTCTCAACATCAGGATACCTAGGAGCGGCAAAGACCCCATCGCCCGAGCCCCACAATCTTGTTGGGAGAAAAGGCGCCCCCCAGGAGCATCTGGAGGGAGAGAATGAAGACCCCCGCCCCTTAACATGCTGAGAGACAGAAACGTGATCTCCAAATCTTGGAGAAGGAAGCCCGCACTCTCCTCTATGGAACATGGGGGTGCTGGGAGCGCGACCCCTGAGAGCTCCCCGAATCCAGTTCCGCCTGGAACAGGACTCGCATCCCCAGGCGCCAGGCGTGAGCTCGGTCCCAGCTGGACAGCCGCGCCTCCGGGGTCGGGAGAAGCCGACTAGGGGCCACCGCGACTCCCCCGCGCCCCGCGCCCGGCCATATTGTGCGCGTGGGGAGGGGGCGCACTATAGCCAGGCGCCGCGGCGCGAGGCCTCGCCCTCGCCCGGTCCTCTCCATCCTGGCCCCCGCCCCCGGGACTCACCCTGGATCCCTCGGGGCCCGGACCCGCCGCTGCCCGCGAGCAGGAGGACAACAAGGGGGAAGAAGGAGGAGGCTCCGGCCGACTCCGCCATAGTAACCGCCGCCGCCGCCGCCGCCGCCGCCGCCGCCGCCGCCGCCGCCCAGCAGCGCCCAGCGCGCGCGCGCGCTCCCCCGGCGCCTCCCCTCCTCCCGCCGCCCCGCTCCCGCCTCCCTCTACTCCGCCCGGCGCCGGCACGTGCGCTCCCGGCGGAGCCGGCGCCGCGGCCGCCGCGCGCGCCCCCGAAGGGCGGGGCCGGGTGCGCGCGGGTGCCCGCTTTAAAGAGGCGTGTCCCTGTTAAAGGGGTGGGAGGGGTTCGCGCCTCGGCCAATCTCACGGGTGGGTGCCGAGGGCGGCGCGGAGGTGCCCGGACCGGACGCGCGGACTCAGCCGTGTCCTGCACCCCCTGCAGCGCAGCGTGATCTTATCGGCACCGACCCTCACCCCCCGCATCGAATGTTCTACGAGTCCCGTGCGTGTTCCCGTTCCCTTCATCCCTACTGCTTTAGCCTCAGGCCCCCCGTCACGTCCCATCGGGATCGTCGCAGCCGCCTCCTAACTGGTCTCCCAGCCCCGTGTGGCCCCGTGATCCGCGTAGACGCACAGCCACCTGTGCGATCGAATCATGGGATGACCCTTTTCGGAACATACCAGGGCTTTTTAACGCCAGTACTCAGTCTTGGTGAGGGTGCGGTGTGAGGCACTCCCATTCTGCTGATAGGTAGAACCCTCTTGGTAAACAATTTGGCATTATGTATCAAATGTCTTAAGATATTCATACCCACTGACCCGGTATTATTCCCTATCTGTCAAGAAATGCTAGAAATGAGGACAAATATTTATGAGAAATGATAACTGTTGCATGTTTATTATTGTAAAAAGCTGGAAACTTAAGGAGGCAATAACAGAAGACAAATTATGGCCCATCCATATGATGGAGAATTATTTAGTAATTAAAAATTATATTAGTAAAAATAACGACGTGAGAAAATGTTCATGAGATAATGTTAAATGAAAAAGCAAAATACAGAACTGCTTACAGTATGACTCTAATTTTGTTGATACTATGTCTCTGTATAGGAAAAAGACTGGAAAAAAAATAACCCAATATTATCAGTAATTATCACCAGAATAACTTTTTACTTTTTCTTTAAACATTTCAGTATTTTCTAAATATTTTACAAATAAGTAAGTTGTACTTACAAGTTTAGGGGGAAAATGCTTATAAAAGGTCAACTGAATCACCCATATCTTTTTGAAAAAAGTTCACTTTCAAAAGCTTGAAAAAGCACTTGAGATCATGAAAAGATCAAGGTTTGGAACCCAGAATTCTGGATCTGAAGTCTCCTTTTCTTACTGTTTGGCATGAAAACTTGGGCAAGTTTGTTAACCTCTGTAAGCACAGTTTCATCATCTGAGATCTAGGGATAGAGAGGATGACCAAAGGTGGGAGTGGGAAGAGCTTTTCAAATGGAATCCTCACCTTAGAAATTATCACCAACTTGAAGAACGTCCCTCCTCATATCCAGCAAAAAAGCTGGACTGCAGACACACTCTCCGAACACAACTTACACACAAACACACATGGGCAAAGTCTTGCAGAGGCACCATCTACACATTTGTTAGTAGCTGGATAATGAGACACTTTATTTTTATACTACTCTGCCTTATTCTCCCAAAATGGGCATCCTCACTCCATTCCATCTAACTGGTCTCCCAGACTCTGCTCCATCCACCCTTATGAGTGCCTGGCCACAGTGGACACAGTGCTGATTACTGCGTTGGTTTCCTGGGGCTGCCTTAACAAAGTACCATGAACTGGGTGGCTTCAAAGGAGAGAAATTTATTCTCTCACCATTCTGAAGGCTAGAAATCTGAAACTGAGGTGTTAGCAGCCCCATCCTCTCTCTGATGGGTCTAGGGAAGAATCCATCCTTGTCTCTTCTGGTTTCTGCTGGTTCCCAGAATTCTTGATGTTCCTTGGCTTGTGGAAGCATAACTTCAATCTCTGCCTCTGTCTTCAGGTGGCCATCTTCCCTCTGTATCCAAATTTCTCTCTTCTTATAAAACATCAATCATTGGCTTAGGGCCCACCCTAATCCAGTATGAGTTCAAGTCATTTTAGCTTGATATCAACTGCAAAGATCCTAATTCCAAATAAGATCACATTCACAGATTCCAAGTGGGTATAACTACTTGGGGGAGAGCATTATTCAACACAGTACATTCATCAACCCCTCCCATTGGAAGGAAAAACTGACCATCACTGAGGCTGAGGGGGAGTGTCTGTCCTTCCCTATACCTTGCTAAGTGCTGCTGCTGTGGCCACAAGACCAGGAGTCCCGGAGGAGACCTGTGGTTGCTTTACTCCTAGATTGCAAGGGTGGTCATGAACCTGAAGGTGCAGCCCAGGGAACCAGAACACTGGGTCCACCGACCAAATGCCAGCTCCATTAGCTCACTTGATAGCATTTGACTTTGGGCAACATATTTTGCCTCCCTAAACCTCAATTCCTTCATTTGTAAAATGGAGCTGATAATAGTTCTATCTCAGAGATGTGGGGATGGATGAAGATATTGTCTAGAAAGAACTTGGCACAGTCCCTGACACATAGGAAGTGATATAAAAAGAATAGCTCTTATGATGATGATGATGATGATTTTGACCTTTGCTACAATCCTATGAAGTGGTTAAGGCATGTCAGGGTGTGTGCAATTTACAGGTGAAGCAATTGAGACTTAAGGAAGGTAAGCTACTCGTCCAAGCTCGCATCTAATTAAGTGCTGAAGCCACAGCCTACCGGTCCTGTGCTTCGTCAACATCACAGCATCTCATGCTTTTCTAGGGACTGGTCTTCAACAGTCACCTGAAGGTGGGAAATTAGACTTGATGGGGTGGGGCATGGGTGAGTTATAGTCCTCACACCCTATTCTGGAGAGTTTAAGGCATCTCCTCAAGTCAGAGCTTTACCAGATGATGCATGTACCTTCCCTTTTAGGCCCTGAGCTTCACAGAGACAGACCACACAATCTCCCTACACTCCCTGTGGCAGCCTGGCTCTCCTACCATCCCTGAAGTCCTCAGCAAAGTGTCCATTTCTATAAGCCTCCTAAATCTTAGGACAGGACCCGCATCACAATCTATGAATTACTCGTCCGTCCTGCTTGGTCCCCTTGTCATGAAATTTCCCAGAGCTACCAGGATTCACTTCTCCAGAAAAAAGTCTTACTCCTCAGGCTCCACTGACTAGACCACCCAGTATTACAGCTGCCATCTTGGTCACAATGCACTAAGACACCCCTCTTCCTAAGGGATTCAGCACAAATTGCCTCTGTAAGTAGCAGGCTCATTAATCCCAAGAAGGCAATAGCTCATCTTCATGCACTCTGCAAGGGCATATTGAGCACCTGCATTGTACCTGGCACAACATATAAACAAGGATAAGTCATAGTCCTTGCCATCAAGGAACTTACACTCTAGTAGAGAGGAGCATTCAAAAAAAAAAAAAGCAAAACATGTTATCTAACACTTCTGTAAAGGGTCAGCGGGGACACTCAGGAGGGCATGGATGATTCAACTCTGCAGGGCTAAGGAGGTGGGAAGGCTTTCACGAAGAGGCCAGGCTCCAGCTGACTCCTGGGAGATCTAAGAGTGTTCCTTAGCTAGACAGGCTTGTGTGGGAAGGGGAAGGAAGGAGATTGTTTCTGGCAGAGGGAGTGGTATGAACAAGATACTGAGGTGAAATTGCCTGGCGTTTAGGCATGGCAGCACACCCAGAGGGTGCAGGGTGAAGGGGGCTGGTGGTGGAGCTGAAAGGTGATTTTGGAGAGATAGACAGAAATCCGCTTGGCAGTGTCCTTTTCTCTGGTATTCTTAGAAGGGTTCTAAGCAGGGGGTAAAGTGATCATATTTGTGCTTTAGAAGGACTACTTTGTTCAACCAAATGAACTTGAACTTTATGCAGATGGTTGAAGGAAGGCAAGATTGGTGGTAAGGAAACCAAAGAAAGGGCAATTCTAGTAGCTAAGACAAAACAGGAGGACCTGACCCTAGGCAGCAGCTATGGAGATGAGAAAGAAAAATAGATTCAAAAGATTTTAAAGAGGTAAAAACTGTAAGACTGATGGGATGTGGGAAATGAGGAGGAAATGGGGAGAGGCCCATATATTTCCAGTATAATCTAACTTGGGTGACTGGCTGCTTGGTGGCTTCATTCAGCAGATTAGCAAGAGCCAGTCTGGGAGAAAGATAATGATCTCTCCATTGGGGATTGTGAGTTTGAAGGGCCTCCTGTAGGTACCTGGAGTCACAGAGATATGGATTTGGAAGTCAGTAGCTTGTCATAGTTGTTCAAACAGATCAGGGGTATGTGATAATTCTGGAAGTACAATAACACTGTCAGGAAACAGGGGACAGAGAAAGAACTGTCTGAGAAATAGGAAAACAACCTGGAAAAAATAGAATCATGAAAACCAGGGCAGAAGAGGGTTTCAAGAGATCAGTAGTTTCTAATGTGGAGAAGGAGACAAGTAAGCTGAGGAACAAAGAATGTCTAGGATTTGATAACTTGAAGCCCAGTGGTGACATTTACTCAAGCAGGTTCAATGGAAGATGAGGTGGTAGTCTAACTTCAGGGGCCAAAAAATGAATGGGAGGTGAAGGCTTAGAAATCCTGCCATCTATTCTTTAAATGAACTTGACTGTGATGGGAGGAGGATGGGTTGGGATTTACTTCAGAATGATAGAACAGGTTCCCTGAACAGATCTGCTGCTAAAGAAACAACTCAAAATGCTCAGTAATCTAGCAAGAAAGTGAATACTCAAGTCAAAAACTAAGGAACGGAGAGAGGAAAATAGCGTGCCAAAGCTGGCTTTCACCTTGAGAACTTGAACTTTGGCGTTCTGAAGGTGAGCAGGATATAGGGGACCAAAGACAAAGCCCAGGCCTGCCCATGGTAGGGGAATCTACTAAATCATCCTGTGCTCAAAGTTGAGAACCACAAGGGGTAATAACACACTCAGTTGAAGGATGAACTAGAAATAATTCACTCCTCCAGGAGACTTCCAGGAAATTTGCCTGACTTGAACCTTGACTTTGAAAAAACCTATACACTACTTAGATTCAAGTGGGCCTGGGCTGGTAGTACCCCCTGGTAGAAACTGGAAGGAAGAAGAGGAAATCATCTCTAGAGGAACCCACTTTCAACTTAGGCTACAAGGAGTTCTCACAGACAAAATTCCAAAAAATATAAACTATATAGTCAAAAATCCAAAAACAATTAAACAAGGCTAAGAGAAAAATAAGAGTCAACCCAGAATTGTATACTCATAGAAAATGTCTTTCAAAAATGAGATCTAAAAAAAAATATGTTATATATTAATTTATGCATACTTTATTAATTGTCAGATATTCACTAATAGAAGAGAAACAGACTATATAACTTCCAGGTTAAGAGAAGGAAGAAGATAGAATGAGAAAATATAATCGATCTAAAAGGAGGCAAGAAAGGGGGAGCGGGGAAAGGATAGTATTAAGGTGGGATAAATAAAAAGCACAAAATAAGATGGTGAAAATAAGTTAAAATACATCTGGGATTACAATAAATATGAATGGGCTAAATAATCCAAATTAAAAATATGGATTTCTAGACTAGAAAAGAGAAAGAGAGAAAAGGGGATTTCCAGAGGATAGACAAAAGTCATAGTAGTGTTTGCTGTATTTTGTTGCTTTAATAAGAAGGGAGAGATTGCAATTTAGGCTGCAATAAAGGAGCCAGGAGGAGTTCAAGTATACAAGAAGAAGAAAAAATAAGTGATGGAGCCAGAACCCAGGGTGGACGGGGAGCACAAGATGAAGACCCAGAGGTACAGGGGGTAGCCTTGGCCTGAAAGAAAATATTCCTTCCCAGAAGCTGGAGGAAGGAGATTGAACAAAGAAAGTTTAGAGGCATGAGAGGTCACCTGAATATTCTCAATCAAGTTGCAGGCATGGCTCTCTGTTTTGGTCAGGAGGCAGGACAGCATATGACGGCGGATGTGCTTGAAGAGAGTAGTGAGAATTTGTAAAAGCCACTGGGAAGAATAGGAATGGTGCCCAGGAACACAGGAAAGCAGAAGGGAATTTCCAGGGTGGCACTGGGGCCCAGCCAGAGCTGCTGAACATTAAGTTGAGGTCACAACGAGCCTCTTTGATGGTATAATTTCCCCCAGAGGTGCTCAGCAGCCCAGAGTTTGAGCTGAAGAGGGGATGTTTGGAAGCTGACAGGGTGGGGGTAGCAGCGTAGGGACTGGTGGGAGGACAGGTGGGCCAGGGAGTTGAGGATGAAGAGAGGGGGGAATTTAGGCAACAGAAGGAACTTGAATGAGATGCGGCTGGTGGCTGAGGATGGGAGGCTGGTTAGAGGGACCGCTATGGACCTGAGAAGCACCAGGGACCTGATGCATATCGTCAGCAGCTGCAGTCTGTGCTCATTGGCCCCATGGGATGGTGCTGAGCTCTGCTGTTCTTAAAGAAAATCCTCCCCAGGCTTTTTCCCCCCTCACTTTATACTCCAGAGGCCATTGCATGGTTTTAGATGACTTTAACCCTCACACTGACCTTGTTCCAGCCCAGTACCTCCTTGGTAAATAGGCCCAGTGCCCTCAGCCTTGATGATTCATGCTTCAGTTTCTGTTGAGGCACGCCCAGAGGCCAAGCAGGATGGCTCTCCTGGTCATTCTCCCTCTGCTTTGGACCTCTGAGCTTTCGCCTGTCTGCCACTCCCTCTTCTCCATGCCTCCAATGAAGCCCCATCCAGAGCCTCATACACACACCTCTGGCACAGCAAGTGGTATTCAGAGTATTTTTTATCATGTTTAAAATAATTGGGTGTAGGAGAGTGACTGAGAGATTAGCCTTCTGATTCCAACTTGAAATGTGAAATGGGGTAATTGGCTTTAGATTTGTAATTTATTGCTGAAAAGTATAAGAGGATTTTATGGTTTGCAAGCAGTGTAGTATTGGAATGTTTAAGAGATCTGTTACGTTTATAAATTTAATTTAGTCTGTAAGTATTGAGAATGTTTTGCTTGTCAGGATAGGTGACAAATGTGCTTAAAAAAGAAAGTTGAATATGTTAAATTTATTAATGCAGTTTAAGCGTTTAAGGGAAATTTAATTAAACTAAGCTTGTAAACATAACTGTTGAAGGGAGTTTAGTTTGTTCAACTTGAAAATATTAATCGAAGCTCCCTTATTAAAATATACTAGACTTATTAATAGAATAATAAGATTTGTGTGTTGAATTTGAAGGCTTAACAGAAACTAGGCTTTACATTTTATCATTAAAAAAATTGAATATAAGATTAAAAATCATCTTTTCTCTGGAGAAAGAGAGAGAGCGAGAGAGCTTACAGACAACCTCTCAGTTCCAATAAGGAATTGCTGCAGACAGCAATGTGGCTGATGCCACCTGGGACGTGAGTACCTCAGTAGAAGCCAGCAAAGAAGAATTCTCATGCTTGAAGATCAGCTGAGGTTTACCCTTTTAACCAATGTCAGTGTAGGAACAAGGACAGCTGCAAATCAGACATTTTCCTGCCTTGCTTCCAAGCTGCCAGGAACTTAGATTGTTGAGGAACCCAAGTCCTTGTGCTCGATGCACCGTGAGGCCAAACAAATCAAAATGCTTGGAGCAGAGGAAGGTTTATTGCAGGGCCATGCAAGGAGAAGGGGTGGTTCTTGCTCAAAACACCTAAACTCCTAGATGGTTTTCAGGGAAGAGTTTTTAAAGGCAATATTTGGGGTGACAGCTGCAGGGTGTATAACTTTCTTCTGATTGGTTGACAGTGAGGTAACAAGGTGATATTTCAGGAATCTCAATCATCCACATTCTGGTTCTGACCAGTATGGGGTTTCAGTGAGTAGGTACCATACTCTACCTAGGTAGGGGCCTTAGTTCCTGCAGAACTCAAAAGATATATATCTGATGTTATATAGGTCCCTTGAGGAGGACCTAGGACTCCTTTTATTGCTGAACTCTTGTTTCTTGACTGCTTTTCCTTAGCTCCTGATTCCCTCACTTCCCTTAAGATCATTAATTACTGAGACCTGTTGAAGGCCAAGCATTTTGGTTAGGCTTAGATCCCAAAACAGCTTAAGCCAAAAATGGCTTCTCTTGTGTCAAGAAAGCTGTGCCTGTTTCTCTTTCTCCAATGACCCCCTACCCTATGTGCTTACAGTGACCCCCTGTTTAGTGGTGAGGATACAATTTTTTGATGCAACTCCACACATATGATGAGAGCTCTGCACTCTAGGAAGAAGATACTCTCTATCTTCTGAAGCAGACTTAAAGTCACTGCCACCATTTCCATGTTTATTCTTAATATTTTTGCACTGTCTCACACCATCACTTGAGAAAATAAAATTGTTCTTAAATCTTGGGTCCAAAAATAGGACAATGGGCCAGATTAATTGGCTTCCAAGGAAACACAATTCCCTGCATTTCTATCTGCAGTTCTGCTTTTGTGGCATGCAGACCAATTTTAACATCCTCTCTGTCTTTTTTACAGATAAGAAACACCTACTCTCTTAAGGAACATGGTTTTGGCTACTTCTTGGGCAGTTTCTGGGATATGAACCACTTTCTCTGCAGGCAACCATTGGTGGTTTGTAAGCCCTGCTATATTGGTATTTTAATCTGCAAAGTACTGCATTAAAGTCTTTCATTCAAGCAGCCTTTTAAGAATGTAACGGCTGCTATTTCATCTTGTTTGAACATCTTGTATGAGAACATGACAAAGCAATTTCAAAATCCTTTGTCTGCCTTGTGGTTTGTCTTTGCTTGAAAAAAAATGATAAAAGTGGCCTGTTATCTTTCTGTTTACAGTCAGTAATTCTGCTTCATTAAGCTGCATGCTAATTACTTTCAGAAAACACAACTGAGGATTCATGGCCTGAATGGAATTAAATAACTAAAAGCCAAATGCAGTTTTAGAGGTTATTTTATTTAATGTTATGAATCTTAGAACACTAAATAGTTCTACGAAGATTAGAATTCTGATATAATCTAATCTCTATTACTCTGCCTTGTTTTTTAAATTTTTATAAAACTTCGTTGATTCAAAAAAGAGGATAGCCTTCCTAAAATTTTCTAGTGAATGCTGTATGTAATGTAATGCTATATTAGAAGTTTCTTAATAATTTTTTTCATAACATAAAGAGTTTTCACAATCCTCATTAATTATTCTAACATTTTACTCTTGCAAACTAAAAATGCACATTTAGATTTCAACCAAGTAATAGGAATTAAAAATCCAAAGCACCCAACTTTTTTTGCTCTGAGTTACATCAAAATGCTTACCTATATTTCAAAGTACATATTCAGATATTAATAATGATTCTGAATGATATGTCATTCTATTATTGACACTGTGAAGCTGAGTAGATTTAATGGTTAACTATGCAGTCATTTGCAAACTGATTATATGTGTTCAGGGAGGCCAGAAATGACATTAAAATTGTCATTCTGCCTCTCAAAATGCTAGAAGGCTTTTGATCTTCCAAAGATCAAAGCCAATTCCAAAAACAGATTTCGGCCAATTATTGTGGCTGATGCCAAGCTTTGATATAACCCTCATTCCTAGGTAACAGTGATTGAAAGGAAGTATAAGTATTTAGGCAGGAATCAAAGCGCAGCTACAATAGACAGAAATAATTTATTGCTCAAATTAAGAGGGACTATAGAATTAGGCCAGGAATAGGATTTGATGATCAGGGCTACAGAACATTTTTATCAATTAAGGGGAAGCTTAGATTAGGCACGTCGTTTATGAAAAGTCTACTAAATATCATACTAATGGTATGTATTTGCCATGTGCAGCCCAGATGTCTGCTAGTTTGATGGGCCCTATTATTTAGCAGTTATATCATCCCCTGCCCCCACTCCCATCAGTGACTCTGGTGATTTCCAGAAGACATTCAAAGGTGTGACTCACATTTTCAATTCAATCTGTTGGTTAGTATCCTGTGTCCATGGACATTGTCTATACTGCTGCTTGGGAGAAGTCTCCCCACCCAGCACGGGAGTGCCCAGGACTCTGCCTAGGACACTGCCTTGGGATATACTCAGATTCCAATTCCTGGTATGCCTGAGTGGTGTTTGCCAAGGGTTTGGGCAGTGTAGCAGAGTAGCAGGTAGATGTGGTTTCTTCCAAAAGCAGCTTTCCTTATGTCCAGAGCCCCTCAAATTCTTGAATAACCTCATCTGCCTCTAAACTTTCAGTCCCCCTAGAGACTGCAAAACTAGTCATTATTCTATCACCTTTTGATGCAGGAAAAAGGGATGTGGGGCGTGAGGAGGGCCAAGTCCCAGGTCTCAGTGGAGCCCCTGGGGCGTGCTCCACCAGGTGCAAGTCCTTGCCTCACGCAGGAAAGAATTCAAGAGCAAGCCACAGTTGAGTAAAAGTAGATTTATTTAGAGAGATACGTGCTGCATAGAGTGTAGGCTGCTTCAAAAGGCAAGAGAAAGGCTATGAGGTGTGGGAGTTGGGTGCTCAGGTTAAAGTAAAAGTAGGTATATGCTCCATAGACAGATTGTGGGCCGTCTCCAAAGAGGAGGGAGTGACAGAGGCAGCTACGGCCACAAGGCTGGGTAGTTTTTATGGGCTGGGTAAGCTTCATACTCTGCAAGTGGGAGGACGATTCCAGCTACCATGGGGAAGGGGCTGGTATTCTCAGGAGCTGAGCCACCGCCTACTCTTTGACCTGTTTGTGGTTAGCCTTGGAACTGCCATGGCACCTGTGGGCATGTTATTTATCATGCTAATAGGTTACAATGAGCATATAATGAAGCTCATGATATATTAGAAGTCAGACCTCCTGCCATCTTAATCCTCAAGGCCTACTGGGAGTTGAATCTTCCCCATTTTGGTGTTAATCGCTACCATTCCTTGAATGGCTGTGCCCTGACCCCCTCCCTCCTGTCTCAGGATGATGGGCAGGAATCCCAAATTAAAGGAACTAGTAGAAGCACTCAATACTCGTTAAATTTAACTTCTGGACCACATAGAGAGACCACTCTAGGTAATAATGATGCAGGTGGGAGTGAGGATAGAGAAAAAGAAGCAAATTTGAAAAGTAATGGAAATGTGGGACCCCTTCACTCACCAAAGGCAGCATTTCAGAGCCAGGACAGGCATCAGGGGATTTAGGAAGTAGTGATTAATCATGGAGCCCACTGTGCCAAGTTAATGGATGAGGGCTTGGAAATGCAATCCAGGATCTTTATCATAATAAGATCAAAGGCTTAAGATGGGGAGTGAGAGGCAGTGGTAGGAGAGGGGTTTAATATCATACACAGACCGGATGCAAGCCACTGGAGGGGATTGATTTACTGTTGCCTTCTTTATGAGTCTGATTAACTCTAGATACTCTGGGACAAAGGTCAGTTTCTATTTTTCCTCTCTAAAGGGTAGCCTTTGGTTCCAGAAGCTTCTCCCAGATAGCCACATCGCTTGTTTTCTCATTTCCTTCGGGTCCCTGCTAAAGATAGGCAGAAAAAATTACTGGTGAAAACTAGAAGGTTGAAAAAATAAACCCAAGTTGCTCTTTTGTCTAGATTTTTGGGAAACAAGGAAAAGAGAATTAAATCTGTTTTAAAATTTTAAACTTCTATTATTTTTGCTATTGCACATTCATCATTCATTATATTCCGTGCATTTTTAGAGACTTTAATTTTTTATCATTTTTATTGGATACTGAATATATATAAAGTAATTATTATAACATATGTATAAGGCTTAAAGAATAATAATACCATGAATACTCGTAAATTCAATATCTGGTTTAACAATGGACAATTACCAGTGCCTTTGAAGTCAAGCCCACTTTGTGTAGCTCCTTGATCTCATCCCTCTCTCTTTCCAGAGGTAACTGCGATCCTGAATTTTATGCTTATTGTTCCCTTATTTTTCTTTATGATTTTGTCATAATCTTTAATCAATTCATTGCTTGGTTTTCTGTATTTTTGAACTTTATGTAATTGAATCATACTCAATCTAGTCTTCTGTGACTTAATTTTTGCTCACTTTGTGCTTTTGAAATGCACTTCACTGTTTCATTGCTACCCAGTGTTCCATTTAAAGAACAAGCCACAATCTATCCATTCTTTTACCAATAGATTTGGGTAAATTTCATTTTTTAAAATTATTGTAAACACTGCTGCTATAAACATTTTTGTGGAGCCAGCTAGCACTCTCTGGGAATGTGGAGCTGGTTGGCACTCTCTGAAGCCACTCTGAAACCCATAAATCCTCTGCTCTCCATGTGCCTGGAGCTGACAGGCACTCTTAACCCCTACGCCCTACTTTAGGATAAAAACATCTTCCCTGATGGAGTAGAGCCCTGTGGGGCCTCCCTGGTACAAATCCTTTCCGTGTCCCCCATTTCTTGTTTGTAAGAAATAGGCTTCATTCAGCCTCCTTGACCTTCCCTGAGTTCCAAAGGGTAGATTCAAACAGTTGCTAATCAGGGAGGGGAGGGAATGCAGAAACAGGGGAGGAACAGTCAAGAAACAATAGTGCAGTGTTGCGCAGGCCCCAGTTCGTCCTAAAGGAATTTACACAACAACATCTTTGAGTTTGTCTGCAGGGACTAAGGCCCCCACTCAAGTGGAGGATGGTAACTTGAAGCTAAGCACAAGATTTCTGGAGCACTGCTCTGTTACCTCACTACCAACTAGTCAAAAGGAAGTCACACACTGCAGCCTTCATCCTAAATTTTACCTATAAAACTCCCTGAAAACCATTGGACAGTTTGGGGTTTTTGAGCACAAGCCATCTGTCGTTCTTGCTCGGCCCTGCAGTAAACCTTTCTCTGATGCAAAGTCTGGCCTCACTGTGCATCAGGCACACGAACTTGCATTCAGTAACAGATGTAAAATACCTCATTTTAGTTTTGATTTGCAGTTACTTCCCTGGATAACAATGAAGGTGAGAATCTTTTTACATATTATTGTCATTGGCTATACTTTTTCTTCTCTGAAGTCCCTATTCATGTTTCTGCCCACTTAAAAATTGTGCTGTCTTCATCTTATTGATATTTTGGAATTCCTCACATATTCTTGATAATAGTCCTTTGTCAGTTGTATGTGTTATAAATATCTTTTCCTGCTATGGAGTGTGTCCTTTCATTTTTGTTGTGGCATTCTGATGAACAAAAATTCTTCATTTCAGTGTGGTTGAATTTAATAATTTTTTTCTTTTACTAATATTTATTGAAGTCTTTGTATCAGGTGTTGTGTTGTTGTTTACACAATTATCTCATTTAATTCTCTTAGCAACCCTGTGAGACAGGTACTGCTATCATCTTCATTTATCAGAGAGGAAACTGAGGCACACAGGAATTAGGACACTAGCCTAGGGTCAGATCAGCCCTCACACTCTGGTCTGTACAGTTTCGCAAAAGGCAGAGTACCATTCCTTCTTCTGTTCACTCAACCAATTCATACAAACCTCCTTCTGAGGCAGGAGGGAAGGGGGCAGGGCACAACCATTAAAAGTATGACCCAGCAATTGAGGATATGACAGAAACTGGTTAGAAGCACTTAGGCCCTAGATGGCGGAAGACTTGACTTCCAGTAGACCTTGAGCCTCATTATATGCTCATTGTAATATATTGGCATGCTAAATGACACACCCACAGGTGCCATGACAGTTCTGAGGCTGGCCATAAAAAGCCAAAAAGTAGGCGGTGGCTCAATTCCTGGAAATCCCCACCCCTTCCCCAAATTGTTTGTATAATCCTCTCACTTGTTAGCATATGAAATTATTGAGCCCATAAAAACTAATCAATCCTGCACCCTGGGGCCTCCCTTGCCTTCTGAGATAGCCTGCACTCTGTCTATGGAATGTGCATCACCCTGAATAAATCTACTTTTACTTTACTACAGCTCGCTCTTGAATTCTTTCCTGTGAGAAGCCAAGGACCCTCACTTGGCAGAATGCGTTTCAGGGACTCACTGGAGACCTGGGACATGACCGTCATCTCGTGCCCCATTTTCATGCAACATTTCTGAATGCTTAACAGTGACTGGGCCTCTCAAACACCAAGCAGGACCCAGAGCAAGGTCTGGGAAAGGTTAGACTTCAGGAACTTCCATGGGGACTTGAAAGTGAGATGGAGATCAGTGGATATGGTGAAAGAGAGAACTAGAGGAACTGAGGTCTTTGGAGAAAATCTTGGAGAAACACACACACACATGTACACACAAAAAGGAAAAATAAATTGCTTCTCCAAATAAACTAGGACATTCAAAAGTATCAATTAGAGAATCAAGAATGAATCACAAAATGGAGGGTATAACTCAGTGGTAGAGCCAGTGCTTAGCATGCATGAGATTAAAAATAAATTAATGAATAAATAAATAACCGAATTGCCTCCCCCCCAAAATTAAAAAAAAGAAAAAAGGAATGAATCACAACATTCTGGAACTAAAAATGACCTTAATGAAATCTAGTCAACTCCAACACTTTTACAGACAAGAAAACGGGCCCAGAGACATTAAAGAACCTGCGGACACCCTGGGCTCCTTGGCAGGAAGCCCCCCTCCTCCTAGGCCAGTCTTCTAGTCACAGCCCTATGAGTAAATGCTAACAGATGTTCCTTTTACCACACTGAACTGATGGCAGTCTTGGCGGTGGATCTTGTCCTCAACTAGTAACCAGTTTATCCCAATCGCCTGATACCACCTACTATCCTCCCTTAGAATTATTTTTTCTGGTTGTTTTAAATGAGTATGCTTTACCAGCTGTTAGTTAACACCTCCAGATATTTTTAGAAAAGCACAACCATAAATTATATTAAATTTTTTAAATGAGTACATCGAGGATTTATAAATTAGTCCTACATGTTTAGAATCTGGAAAGTATTTTTCTGTATAAACCATGTTAAACATGGTAGGTAGTTTCTACCACTGAAGTCCTTAATGCATAATGTAGCTGAAGTCTCCATTGCCTCTTTATGTCTTGCTTCAGAAATCCTTTCCTCTTCCAAGATCTTAAACAAATTCTCTTATTTGTTTTCTAAAAGTTTTATAGTTTTACCTTCTACATTTGTCTTTAATCCATCTGGAATTTATTTTTGTCTATGGTATGATGTAGGGTCCAATTATATTTTATTCATTATGGATAACCATTTCTTGTTAGCCTGTAATTCCAGCTATGCTAGATAATCTCCAAAGATGATCAGTTCCTTCCCTCCTTGTATGTGTGCCACTCCACTCATCAAGAGGTAGGGTCTATTTTCCTTTTCCTTGAATCTGGGATGAGCTGCTACTGGCTTTAACAAATGGTGAGAGGTCACCTGGAAGAGAAATGAACTCCAGCCAACAGTCAGCACGAAGGCCCCAGCCATGCGACAACAGTACTTTTGGACTTTCCAGCCCAGCACACCCACCAACCTGAACGAAGTTTCATGACTGAGTGTAGGTGAGAGCAACATAAGAACTGGCCAATCAATCCATAGAACTCTAAGAAATTATAAAATGGTTGCTGTAATAAGACATGAAGTTTTGGGATAGTTTGTGACATAGCAATAGATAATTGCTCTGTAACAAATCCAGTGTCCATACAGTTTATGGAGTCTGTTTCAGGATTGTTTATTCCACTTCATTGGTCAGTTAATCTCAATTACTATATAATAGGGCAAGTATTTCTAATTTGTTCTTTTTCACATTTTCATGTAGTAGAATTAGCTTACTAGTTTTCAGATACACAGTTACTCTGATCTATTATATCTTTCTCCATTTACATGGTCTTGTGAACTGAGACATATTAAATTTTTTGAGAATTTACTTGAGCAAAGATCGATTGTATCCAGCAGCATTAAACAGGAAGTGGTTAGAAGCACTCCACCAACAGGAGTGAGGGAAAAGACTTTTTTACAGAGAGGAGGTGGAAGCAAAGCAAGGAAATTATTTGATTAAATGGTTACACTATTTCACAAAGCCTAGCTGGATGTTTGTGATTGGTTGTCTTTAGATTTCCATTTCTTAACCTTGAGCCATTACAGGCTTAGGATGTGGTTTGCTTGTGCAGGCTACTAAGGCATTAAAGTCACCTTTGTCTAATGTCCTCCTTGTTTAATTTGTCTTCCTTAATATTGATTTAATATTTAGTGTTAGATTTATATTTTCTCCATAGAGATCTTACCTGTCTTTTATTACGTGTATTTCTAAGTAATTTTGTTTTTGTTGTTGTTGTTAGTATATATCTTCTTTGTTACTGATATATACAAGTGCAATTTGCTATAGTATACTGATTTTGTAACCAGAAACTCAGCTAACTCTCTTACTAATTTTTAAACTTTATCTTTGGATTCTTCAGAGTTTTGTAGCAATCCAGTCAGCTGCAAACAAGGATAGTTTTGTTCCTTTTTCTTCAACTCTATTTGATTTCTTTTTCTTTTCTTACTTCACTAAGACCTCTAGTACAGTGGTAAATAGGAATCTTGTTCCTGATCTTAAAAGAATATTTTTATTTTTATATTTCACCATTAAGCATGATCTTTACTATAGCTTTTTTCCCTAGATAAGTTTTATGAGGTTAAAGAAGTTTTCTTCTGTCCCTTCTATTTTGTTGCAAAGAATTATTTTTCCAAAATCATGATTTAATGTTTAATTCTACTAAATTATCTTCTTGCATCTTTTGAGATAATCATTTGATTTTTCTCCCTTAATTTGTTGCTGTGGTATATTAAAATATTTTCAAAAGATGAACCAATATTGAATTTCTGGAATAAAGCCAACTTTGTGATGAATTATGTTTTTTATCTAATGTTAGAATCAGTTTGCTAAATATTTAGGATTGGCCTATAATTTTTCATTCTTATGTTGCTTTTGTCTGTCTTTGTTGCATTTCATGCTTATGTTGACATTATAAAATGATTTGAAAAGTGTTTTTCTTTTCCCATATCCTAGAAGAATCTGTTTAAGACTGGATTTACTTGTTCCTTAAATATTAGGTAAAAATCTCCCCATGAAACTATTTAGGCATGATATTTTTTGTGGAAAGATTTTTGATTAATTATTCAACTTCTTTAAAGATTATATGATTGTTAAAGTTTAAATTCATCTGAGTCAGTTTGGTATGTTATTTATTTATTTATTTATTTATTTATTTATTTATTTATTTATTTATTTATTTTTTAGTTATTTGTAATTTTAAAGTTGTTCATAATATCCTCTTTTCTCTTTAACAGTTAAAATGATATTCCTTTTAGGATCCTAACAATATTTATTTGTGGTTTCTCTTTTTTTCCAGAGATTTGTTCACTTTATTAGTCCTTTAAAAAAAACCAAAACTGTCTTATTGAGCTTCTCTGTTTTGTGTTTTTTCTTTATAAATTTCTACTGTTATATTTCTTATTTCTTTCTTTCTACTTTCTTTGGGCTTATTTTCTTCTTTTTCTAACTACCAAAGTTGGGTGCTTAGCTAATTATTTTGTTAGCTTTTATTCTTTTATACTATATGCATTTAGAGTACTATAAATGTCCCTTCAAATACTCTTTTAGCTACATCTCACTAATTTTGACAAGTAGTATTACTGTGCAGTTTTAAATATTTTCTAATTTTTATTATGATTTCTTTGTTCCATGACCTATTTAGAAGTACATTTTGAAATTTCCAAATGTGTGCTTTTTTCTGTTTATTAAAAAAAATCAATTTCTAAATTAATTGTCTTATAGTCAGAGAATGTGGATAGTAATTCTTTGGCATTTGTTGAGACTATTTTACAGTTAGTATCCAAGTCATTTTTCGTAAGTTATTCCATGGGGCTTGTAAAGAATGTATACATTCCTGTTCTTGGGTTCAGTATACTATGTATAGAGATCACATAATTCATCGTTATTCAAATCATTTCTTCACTGACTTCTTTGTTGGCTTGACTATAAACTTCTTTAAATATTTATTTTATGTTTAATTTCTTGTCTTGTTCAAGGAAGTTATATCTGTTCTGTGTTTGCTCTCCTCTTTTTGAGCCTCTGTTTGAGTCCCGCTGGGTGTCTGACACTTGGTGATCTAGTCTACTCTTGTTAGGTTATGTGAAATAACAAACAACCACCAAGTCTTAGTGGCTTACAGCCACAAAGATTTACTTCTTTTTCATCTTGTATGTTATTCACTGGTCAGCTATGCTACATGTCTTCTTCATTTTGGGACCTAGGTTGAAGGAAGAGCCCATTCCTGGGACAGGCTACTTTGGGTCAGAGGGAAAAGAGCAATGCATAACTACTGGAAAGCTCTGAAAGCTTCTGCTTGGGTGATGCATACAATACTTCCAAGCACATAGCATTGGGCAAAACAAACCATGTGGCCAGTGGGGTGTAAAAGTACAATCATATCACAGGGAGAGAGGAGAGAATGATGAGGAACAGTAATACAATCTACAACATCTGCCTTTTTATTCTTTTTAAATAGTATCTACATAGAATATCTGAAAAAGATCTTTTGGTAACTAATTCACAGCTGCCCCTGCCTGGCCCCAGTTATACACTACATCCAGTTCAAAATAGCTAAGCTGGATGATTTGTTTGTGCTTTAGTCACACATGTTTTTGTACCTTCTTCATGTAGTTTTGTCTCACCTCAACAATTAGACTGAAGATTGATAAAGGATCTGCTGAGAACAGTGAAAAATGCAAACACAGTTCTCCAGCTACCATTTGAGGGATTTTTTAAAAAAACTCCGTGAATTTCATGCATGAGCCATCAGTCCCTGCTGTGTTTGCAATTGCTTATTAACACATCTGTATTCTCCACCAGACTACTCTGTGAGGTCAGGTAGCATCTGTTTCGTTCACTATTGTGTCCCAGTGACTAGCACAGCATTTGCATATAATAGCCTTCAAAAGAAAAATGTGAAATGAATAAACAAACTAAACTGGAATTATAATAATACAAGGCTAGGGTCCCAAATCAAATGAACAAGGTCAGGTTAGTTAAGATAAGCTATAGTCATTAGAAGCCCATGATAAAACAGAGATAGTATTTATACTAAATCAACAAAGTCCTTGGAGACTGTTTGCTTCTTTGGAGAATGTCTGCTTCTTTGGAGAGTGTCTGCTTCTTTTGTGTAAAGCCAGTTGAACAACAAAAAGTCTGAACAGATCTAAGCTAGCTTCCAAGTTGGTGTAAGTAAGCTGGGTTTTTTTGTTTGTTTTTTGTTTGGCCCCCTTTCCTTCAAAGGTTTGCAGGCAGAACTTGTCAGGCTGGTAATGGTTGTTTCTATTTTATGTCATACCACTCTGAGAACAGCACCATGTGAGAGCCCCAGAAAGGTAGACAGCCTGCATGAATGAATGGGTCCTGGCAGCAGGAGAGTGTGGGCCATGTCAGGAGTTTTTTGTGTGAGAACCAGCCTCTCCTATATACCCAGAACCACCAGCAGAGGTCACGCCTGATCTCTGTGGTGATCCTTGCTGTCTGCTTTGGTTAACTGTTTTCATAACACAATGTTTTTTCTGTATGTAGCATGCTTTTTCTATGTAGGGCACATTTTCTCTGTCCTCTCACATCATCAAGGACAGCTATGATGTGCTTATTTCGTGCAATAAGGATTTACCATATGCCTACTCTCTGCCCTGTACTGAGACTACAGTGGTAAGCAAAACAGGCATAGCCCCTGCCCTCCTGTCCTCCTCTACTGGAAAGGACAGTTAGTTTAATGAGTAATTTTCAAAATTACGGTTTGGTTTATGCTGTTTGAAATATATGGTACTAGGAGGGTAAGTGAAAGAAAATGGACCAAAAGTAACCCCTTAAGGAACCAGGGAAATTCTTCCAGGGAAGCAGAGTTTCTAGTGTGTTCTGAAAGACAACTGAGTTAAGTAGACCAAGAACCATAGAGAAAGCCTGTAATTTATCTTAAGCAAATATTTGTTCTTTTAACGAAGAGAAGAGAGAGGGTCTTGTTAAACTGTAAGATTCTGGGCTATGCTTCCTGGGGTCTAATCTTTGCTCTGCCATTTACTAGCTGTGCTCCAGTTTTCTCATCTGTACAGTCAGGAAAGTAACAGTACTCGGTTCATGGGGCAATTGTCAGGATTAAATTGTCACGTACGCATCTGGCATAAAGTAAGCGCTCAACGCACATTGTTATTTACTGGAATATTCAGCAGTTTCCATTTTACCTCAATAATTTTTCAGATTCAAAAATTCTCTGTGAATCAGTGCTGTGCTAACATAATAGACTTTAATCTGCTAAATTCTGTTTCTGAAGCACAGCCACTTTTTGGCTTCGATTGTTGTTTATGTGTCTTGCGTAGACAGCACACAAGAATCCAGCTAAATTTCACAGGACAATGTAAGATGTACAGCTCCAAGCCACATAATGTAGTTGTAAGTTGTATAATGTAATTTTTCCTAATCGCATAAGAAATCCCCTAGGTAACGTGGTCACACTGATAGAAACAGAGTCCTTGAATCTTAAGATAGCAAATCACAGACTTATTTCAAAGTTATTAATTCACAAAGCTTTTATTGTGTTTTATATTCGGTCAGTTTTAATTGCACATTTTCCTTTCACTAGACAATGAAATCCCATCAGTCTCAGGGCTGTATAGCATCTTAAATCACAAAACTTTCCTTGACTGTTTAATGAGGATCTTTGTGGCTAAATTTTGGGGACTGCTTTGAAGTCTCTTTCCAATAAAGGGAGCACTAAAAAGGATGTCTAGGACATAACTGAAAGGTCTCAGATTGTTGTAGATATTAGAAGCAAAAAGCTGCATAATATACAAATAGATCTGACAGAAAAAAAAAAAACTATGAAACGAAGAGCACACCTTTTAAATTACAAATTATTTTCATTTTCTGAAATTATACTCTACTCCAGAATATCAGTCAAATGCCCTTCTGATTTTTGAACATTGTAAATTTTATTTTATTTTTTATTTTTGTTTTTGTGTGTTTTTGTTTGCTTTTTTGGAGGGGAGGGTTGGTAATTAGGTTTTTGTTTATTTATTCATTTTTAATGGAGGTACTAGGGATTGAACCCAGGACCTCATGCATTCTAGGCATGCACTTTCACAAGTTTTAGTTTTTTTAGCCTGCCCATTATCCAATCTTTGCAGATCTTTTTGATGTTCAAAGTACACTAGAACTTTCTTTATAGCTGTTAGAAAAAAAGTCATAGGTTCTATATCAATTTTATTTACATCTACATATTGATATATAGAAAAATACTGTAAGACATTACTCATGGGTCTCTTTGGTTCTGGGATTAAGGGAAGCTTTTGTTTTTGTTATTATCATTTTTCTATTTATAATTTTAGTTTTATAATAAAAATATGTAGTGTTGGTTTTCTAAGTGGACCGAGGTAATAGTTCTGAGTCTTAAGCAATTCCATTTGAACATAATTCACCTATTTTAAACAAAACAAAGCCAATCAAAAAAGTTAGCTGGTAAAAGAAATACTATATTTTACTGCAGAATTCCCCAGTTCCAGTATTGCTTTGCTGGTCAAGGGTTAATATATGATATCTACACCTTGCCTTTATATGGTTCTTAAGGGTCTCGCTCTTGGATTGATTCATTATTGAGACCAAGTTAAATTTTTTGGAAAGGAGAATTCCCCTGCTCAGCAGGCTAGCTGCCCACAGACTGGCCACATTAACTCCACCTATCCCCAGCCTAGCCAAAGAATGAATAAAAAGCTGGTGGAATAAGACAGGTCATAAATTTGATTTCTATATCCCAAATCACTTCCATTCTGGGCTGACCTCACCCTGGCGGCCTGATTTGATTACAAGGTCATTTTCCCACATGTTGGACTCAGCCATTTAAAAGGTACAATGTGTTGGTTCATATCTGATCCTTGGGGAATATTTGCCCATTTTATGAGCAGCCCCTCTATTTGACATAATTCAACCCAATGGGCAGTTGCTCCTCAGGGAACCCGATGTTAAACCCTCAGTTAAACCTCAGGGTTGTCCCAGCCAGATCTCCAGGTGCCCTGAGGAGAGCCGCTTGGCCGGGTCAGTGGTGCTCAGGCGCTGCTTTCCTGAATCTCATTTCAACTCAGACCTTTAAGAACAATCAACAAGGAAGTCTTTGTGCTCCAAAATGTTCTCATATTTATGATAGCTCTAATGTGTGGGGAAAGACTCAACCTAAAGATTTGATTGAAAAGTTACTTCTTAGCCTCAGGAAAGTCATTTTTATAAAAATAACATTATTTCAGTTACTCAGAATCTTAAAACTGCTTCGAAGGCAACAGATCTCATTGATTTTAATTTCAGAGCTGAAAAGACCAGGTATGCTAGCGATTTTATCTAGTAAATGAAGACACTGAGGCCCAAAGAGAACCAAGCAGACTGGCTCTTAATTGGAACTGGGACAAAAACCTTCTGATTTCCAACCCAATGCCCTTCGCACTACCTCTCTCTGCCCTTCGGATCCTCTTATTGATGCTGGCTAAGGGACTGTTGCATTGGACAACATCGCTGTTAATAATGATCACTACTGTTTATGGAGCCCTTTCTAGGTGTATGAGGCTGTGTATCACACTCAGTCTTGACAACAGCCTGATGAAGTATGCCTGTCCTCTTATTATCCCATTTTATAGGCAAGAAAATTGAGTCCCAGAGAAGATAAGTAACTTAACCCAGCACTTCAAATGACAGTGAGTAAAAGGCAGGACTGAGATTTAAATCCAGTTTTTTCTGACCTTAGAACCCAAAGCTTTGTACTATTCAGCACTGTGGCTGGATTTCAGAACCTTCTTTTTTTAGCTAAAGATATAAAATGATCTTATAAAGGCTCTTAGCCTTGAAGGCTTAAGTTATCTCACCTGATAAGAACAGCATCATTATCAGGCCTTAGGATCTCATTGTAGGGCTCTCTCCCTTCCTGGCCCACAAGTCAGAATAAAATTCTTCTAAAATAGGTTCGTTTTGTGTATGGTAATTAAACCCCCTTAAGTGTATCTTACACTAAATTCTTTTCTGAGAGATGGGCTAGTTACAAAACCGCGACAGAGTCCGCACAAAGATTGCAAGCACCCTAGAGTGGAAGTTGCTAAAGACATTTGAAAAACCAGGGATGGCTGGGCAGAGGCTTCTTGCCTGGGAAAGACAAGAGCGTGGGGCCCGTCTGGGCTGTCCACTGGGTCCAGGCAGGCATAGCACGTCATAAATAACCTCTTACACATGCCTCACTGCCAGCTCAAACTGGGTTTTGAATGTATTTGGTTTGCTTCTAAAGAGAGTGTGAGCTAAAGGCTGTCATTTAAAATTGCCCAGAACTCATGTCACAAGAACAGGTGGGTCCAGATTGAAAACAAAATAAATGAGAGGCTGAATTTACCAAAGCAAACATTATGGAGTGATTATTTTGCTTTAGAACAGGATTACCCCTTGGGACTCTTTAAAGCAGTGATCTTCCTTACTGCAATTAAAATGTAAATTTCTCTATTCAAATTTGGTTAACACTTCTGAACTTTCAGGAAAATGCTTGTTTTTATTAAGCAAAGGATCCCTTGTATGGAAGAACAAATGAAAGGTTTGATTCTTTCTTAGGAATACTGAAGAAGGCCTGCAAAACTTTACTTCCTTTTCCTTCCTAAATGTTAAAGCTGTTATAGAAGCCCCTTTATGGGAGAACTTCTGTTTTTATTTTATTTTTTTTTAAAAACTTCTTATTTAATCCTCCCTACCACCCCTCGCCCTTAACAGAGGCACTGGGGATTGAATCCAGGACCTCTAACACTGAGCTATATCCCCTATCCTTTGTTTTTAAATATCACCCAACATTCTTTCCAAAAACATACTTGTTAAAGCCCAAGATTAGGAAGAGATAAAAAACCTTTTTGAAATCATTTTATCTGCTGCTGAAAGCCCTTTATCAGTAGGTGGCGCTCTAAGAATGAGATTACTATATTGTGGGGCCCATGCATTTAGGCTATAAGGCAAAATTCCACCCTTTCTGGGGCACCCTCCTGAAGGAAACAGCTTTGCCCTGACCCCTGAGAAACCCCTCTTCCTGAGCTGTCCAGCTCTGCACCTTCTGCTTGCATAAAAGGATGCCCACATTGTACCTTTCTTAGAACCGCAGTCTATGAAGGCTAGAAATGACCTCATGTAATGGCTTAGCTTGCAGCCTTTTGGTCCTGGGAATTCCCCGTGAGGCTATAGATTCAGTCTGGGCAAGAGAAGATAGCGTAGCAGGAGTGGGGACCATGGGCATCTGTCCACTTTTTCATGTAACTTACTTGTGCCTTTTGGGCCTGCATGGACCTGATCATGTATTTGCCTCTTCCGTCTGAGGATGGAGTGCTGCTGCGCACACTCAACTTTATGGCTTGTTGGGTCAGATAACATGTAACTCATGATGTAGTTCAGGTTGTATGGAACCTTGGTAGGTCATTCAGTCTCTACTGAGGCCGAGTAGTAGGCAAAGACTATTTTTTCAAAAGGAGATACGTATCTGCAGTTGATGGCAGAGCTTTGCTCCAAAATCCTTAGTCTGTGCTGTGATTCATCTATAGGGGTTACCAAAGGCTCCAAAAAGCATCCCCATCTGCTGCGGTTGCCGCAGGCACCACTGAATCTCCTGGACCATATGAACCAAGTGGTAGAGCTGCTTTCACAGCAGCCTGGACTTGCTGCAGAGTCCTCTCTGGGAGACCTTCTCTTGTTCTGTGCTCCACTCAAAACTAGCACCTTCTGCTTTATGGTACTTTACTAGGGCATTGCTGTTCTCTTAAAATTTTTTTCCTTTCTCCTCCATTTTTCCGTGTTAGCTTTAGAGGGTTGGAGAAGTTAGTTTAAATTGAAATAAATAAATAAATAACTGGTGAGATTCACAGGAGGAACTTGGAACTGGTCCATTCAACTCTAAAGTTTATATACTTAACCATTATACTGTACAGTATATGCACATTTGTAAACTGCTTCCCCATTACTTAATACATGATTAGCATTTTCCTCATAATATTATGTTTCTCATAACATAAAAACTCCTCATAAACATAATTTTTGTGACTGTTTAATAGTCAGCTGTATGACCTGGCTATTGAAAACAGCACATAGTCAACATCTTTTTGCATGTATTCTTATCTGGCTTTCTAATTAATTGTTTACTTAGAATATTGTTGGAATGGAATTGCTAGATTAAAGGTCTGAACATTTCTAAGGCTATTCATACTTAATGCCAGATTTCTTTCCACAGTGTTCTCAAATTCTTTTGTTTTGGGCCCCTGTTGCCATAGAGATTATATGATCTGTGAGGTCAGACATCATTTCTAAATTCCCAGGTCCTCATGCAGCATAAGGCATAGCTCTGCATACATACTAGGAATGTAGTAAATAGTTGACGTGATTGGAATGGTTGGAATTGAATAACTGGAGTGCCTTATCTTGTGTGGAGGAATTGAGACCCAGGTGGATACTGGGATGAGAAGTGGGAACTATTCACTTCAACCAACTTGATCCATGTAATTAAGGGGGAAAGTGGACATAAAAACAGATACATGTCAAAAAGAAAAGATAACCTACTGAATGGGAGAAAATATCTGCAAATGATATGACTGATGAGGGGTTACTATTCAAAATACATAAATGCTCATACAACTCAAAATCAAAAAAACAAACAACTCAATTTAAAAAATAAGCAGAAGACCTGAATAGTCATTTGGCTAAAAAGGACATGCAGATGGCCAACAGGCACATGAAAAGATGCTCAACATCACTAATCATCAGGGAAAGGCAAATCAAAACCAGCTCACATCTGTCAGAATGGCTATCATTAAAGGAACACAAATAACAAATGTTGGTGAGGATGTGGAGACAAGAGAACTCTCATACAGTGTTGGTGGAAATGTAAATTGGCACAGCTACTGTGGAAAACAGTATGGAGGGTTCTCAAAAAACTAAATTTAGAACTACCATATGACCCAGCAACTCTACTCCTGGATATATATATCTGAAAAAAAATCAAAACAGTAATTTGAAAAGTTACATGCACCCCAATGTTCATAGCAGCATTATTTACAATTGCCAATATATGGAAGCAGCCTAAGTGTCTGTCAACAGATGAATGAATGAAAATGTGGTGTGTACACACACACACACACACACACACACACACACAATGGAATACTACTCAGCCATAAAAAATAATGAAATTTTGTCATTTGCAACAACTTGGATGGACTTGGAGGGTATTTTCATAAATGAAATAAGTCAGACAGAGAACAACAAATACTGTTTGATATCACTTATACATGGAATCTAAAAATACAACAAACTAGTGAATATAAGGAAAAAAGAAACAGACTCACAGATATAGAAGACAAACTAGTGGTTACCAGTGGGGAGAGGGAATAGGTGAGGGACAATATAGGGGTAGGGGATTAAGAGGGGCAAACTATTATTATAAAATAAACTACAAGGATAAATTGTATAATACAGGGAATATAGCCAGTATTTTATAATAACTATAAATGGAATATAACCTTTAAAATTTGTGAACCACTACATTGTACATCTTTAACTTATATAATATTGTACATCAACTATACTTCAACAAAAAATTACAAAAATGAAACAGAACAGTTGTGTCAAGTGTTAGCAACTGTCTCTGGAAACCATGGCAGACACTGTCTGTTGCCCATAGTCCAGTCCCCAATCCCCATTCATGATCTCCTTAACCCATCTACAACCTTGTTTTCCACCACCTTCCAGCCAGGTGTGGCCACATGGCACAGTTCTGTCCAATGAGATGACAGCAAAATCTGTTGGGCAGGATTCTAAGAGAAGCTTTTGTGGTTTGATTTTAAAAGGGCTAGATTTAACTGGCATGGCATTTTCTTTCTTTCCCCTTCTTCCTGTTCGGAACACTACATGATGCCTGAGGATACAGCAGCCCTCTTGAGATCATGAGAGGCCAAGGATTAGGACAAACTCCAATTAGCTAAGGCTGGCAGGACATGAATGGATATGAACAACTGTAATAACACTTATATATTCCCTGTTTCACTATTCCAGCAGTTTGCCTACGTTAAACTATTAATCCTTTCAATAGGCCTTGGAGGTGAAGTGTATTATTATTTCTGAAAGATAATTTTTAAAATAAGTTTTAGGTTCATAGCAAATTGAGGGGGAAGGTACAAAGATTCTTGATATACCACCTGCCTCTACACATGCATAGCCTCCTCCATTATCAACATCCCCCACCAGAGTGGTACAGTTGTTACAACTGATGAACCTACCTTGACACATCATAATCACCCAGAATCCATTGTTTATTTTAGGGTTTACTCTTGGTACATATTAGATACTCAATAAATATGTTTGAATAATTGAATAAGTCAATAAATGATTGATGGCTAAAACTGCAATAAATTGACTCTCCTGTTCATGCTTTATACTTAGTATCACACTGATTTGCATTCTCTGGGTACAGGCTAGCAAAGCTAGAGGACAGAAGTTCTGTACTTTGTGGTTATGCCAGTCTAAACTGGCATTAAAAAATACACTATGAATAAATCATGAAGTCCATGAACTGTTGAGGGGTAAGTTTGGTTTTTTTTGTTTCCCTTGTAGTTTTTCTGTCCCCTTTTAGCTTCCTCTTTAGCCATCAGTTTCTTACTTTTAATTCCATAATACCTCTAATATTAATTTATCCTTTTGATTTGTGCATCTCATATATGCTCTTTTCTTCTTCTTTGTCTCTCCTTATTTCCCTGGACATTCTGTGTGGTTCCTCTCCACCTCTGATTGGATGATTTCTCTAAGGTATAGAGAACTGTTTGCTACCCTGTAATGTTCCCTGCTTGTGCCACCCTCACCACTCATTTCAATTTCCTGGTGTGATTTATCCAGCAATCAGACCATTGCCCCAAATTGGCTTTGCAGAAAGGCTTAATAGTGTGTCTTATCCCTTCGGGGACTGCTCGTGATTATCATCCAGGGAAACTCAGGTTTCCATTTTGCTGATCCTTCAGTTGAGCCAGATCAGCCACATGAGCCATCTTGTTTAGTACCAAATTGCGCTATTAATTCCCAGAGTAACGTGCAATACGTGGAAGGAGTCGAGTGCCTCTGTCGGCAGGAAGGGGCTCTGCTTCTCCTTTGTAATGCAGCTTGCTTTTTCTTTCTCTGAGGCAGTGGAGATGCCCTGGAAGACAGGTGAGCTGGAGTGGAGGCTCATCTCATTGAGGTGTCAGTCTTGAGCAAGTCACTGATTCTTTCGGGGTCTCGGATTCCTCCCAAATCTCTAAGATATCATCCAGCCCTGTAATTTATGATTTTATAAATAAGAAATGGCACACTAACTTTTAAAAATCCATATTACGAAGGTCACCTCAATTAAATGTTAGGGGAAAAAAATCTTAGACTTTCCCCATAACATTATTATCAAATTAATCATATTCAGTCTCATACATGGAGTTCAGAAAAATAGACTGTAAGAAGCAAATAACAGGTAACATCAGAATCCAGGATTCAAGGTTAGATTCATGGCAGGAATCAAGAACAAAGGGATCCAGTCCAGCCAGTGACTTGGGTGAGACACGGGGGAAAGAGCTTCTAAAAGGTGAAATGGGTTTTTTGTCTCTCCTATTTCTGCTGTTTGTGTTCTCTTATTTCCTGACCCTTACCTTCTGCTCTCCTTCCTCTCCCCACAACAAGTATATATTTTATACTTGTTATTTTTGTTATATAAAATATGTTTTGATGTTTTTGGTAGAAAGTTTCTAAAATAAAGTATGTATTGTTTCCTTGTTCTCTGATGATCATATTCAGGTATGTTCAGTCTTCCAGCAACATAGCAATCTGATCAGTAGGTGGCTACAACTGCTCTGGTGCCACCTCAACAGGTTAATGAGTGCCTGGCACTCTCCACTTCAAGGTTCCTTCCAGGCAGTGATGCCAATGGCTGGAGCAGGTGGAACATCACTAATGTGCAACCGCATGGCTTATTATCTTCAGGGACTGCTTGAAAGTCAGGAGGAGAAATGAGAACATCCTTTGGAACCCAGAGGCCCTAAAGTGCACCAGCTCAATTTAAGCCTTTTCTGCGTAACTCACATGTGTTTACTCTTCTACACAAACCCTTCCCTGACCCCTTTCCTAACCTTGTCCCCAGGTGGGGACAGTTAGACCACATGTGGATTTTTAACTTCACTTGCATGGTGTTGCCTTATTATGAAGTAGGGATCCCTTAATTGTAGTGAGACTGTTGTGGTGGCTAATTTTATGTGTTGAAAATATTATTATGTTTTAAAGTGTGCCCAGATATTTGGTCAAACATGTTGGATGTTTCTGTGAAGGTGTTTTTTGGATGAGATTAGCATTTACATCGGTGAATTTTGAGTAAAGCAAATTACTCTCCATAACGTGGGTGGGCCTCATTCAATCAATTAAGGCCTGAATAGAACAAAGACTGACCTCCCCCACTGCCTGGCGTAAGGGAATTCTGCTGGCCCATGGCCTTCAGGCCTGAACTGCAACTCTTCCCTGAGTCTCCAGCCTGCTGGTCTACCCCGTCAGTTTTTTTTTGTTTGTTTTGGTTTTTGTTTTGGTTTTTTTTTTTGGACTTGCCAAGCCTCCATAATCATGTGAACTAATTCCTTAACATAAATCTCTCTCTGTATATACACATCTTGTTGGTTCTGTTTCTCTGGAGAATCTGACTAATACAGGCTGGTCTTGCGCATAGAAAGCCCCTAGACAGACAGAAACAAAAAACTCCTGTCCTTGAACTGCAGGTACAGATAATGGAAGATTACCCCAGTGCAGAATTTCAAGTGTTGGAACCAGGATCTTAAGCTTAGATGACCTGCCTGGCTAAGAAGCAGAGCTGCTGCCTTTTATGGTAATATTAGTTGTTTCTAGCCACTGCCGTGGGGTGTAGACAGCTTTGAGTCTGTGAGTTCGTGCTCTTCTGACCTGGCAGAGACTCACTGAGTGTGGGCTAAGTTTAGGTGCATCTGTCTGAGATAACAGAGAATGGGGGCCAGGTTTACTCTCCTGCACCCTTGTCCTATTTATACCCTTTGTGCTGCTTCAGGAGTAAACCTAAGGAGAAGGAATTTTGAACTGAGCCTCAGGTGTTTTTCTTACCTAGTCTAGAACCCAGACCAAATGTTATGATCGAAGCACATGCAGTAATGATAAGTCATGGAATTGTCAGTCTCACATAGATCTGCTGCTCCTTTTGGTTAAACTCCAGATGCTTTTGGCTACTTACCTTCTTGGTCATAAGGATGCAAAAATTCAGCAGTTTCCAGTTTCTACCTCCTTATTTTACCTGCTTTTCCATCAGGACTTTGCATTTTGTACCCATTGCCTTAAATTCAGAGTCCATAGCTACACTTTATTCTTGACTCCTTTCCCTTCTCTAATATGATTGGTTCTTCTTCTGATCAATGCTGCTTATTTAACAGTACAAAGAAAAACAGAAAACTCATGTATAATTCTACTATCCAGTGATAGCTCCTATTAATATAGGGCAACAAGGCAAATCATTGACTTCAATTGGAAGACTGGGGAAAGAGCAAGTTTCAGAGATGGATTTCAGGGTATAAGGGAAATTAAGAACCCAGTTTTGGATAAGTTTGAGGTATCTATTGGATATCCAAGTACAAAAGGAAAGTCAGCGGTTTGACATAGTCATCTGGAGTTCAGAGGAGAAATGCAAGTTGGAGCTAGAACTTGAAAGTTATCAGTACATAAATGAAATGTAAAGCCATGGGCAGGAGAGGTCACCAAGGGAGTATAAAAAGAAAGGAGTAGAGACTTGAGGACCGAGTTTTGGGGCTCTCTGTGGGAAAAATGAGGAGAAACCAGCCAAAAAAAAAAAAAAAAAAAAAGACGGAGATTGAATAGGGAGACAGGAAGACAAGAAAGAATCAAATTTCAGAAGCCAATGAAAGAAGAATTTCATAAAGATGAAAGCCATCAACTATGTTCAGTGCTGCTGATAAGGTGTAGAAAATGACGACTGAGAATTGGCCAATGGACTTGGCAATCTGAACATTATTGGTGACTTTGACAAGAACAACTTTGGTGTCGTAAAACCTGATTAGAGGGGATTCTGGAAAGAATGGAAGGAGAGACTGGCACAGTGAATTTAGATAAGTCTTTCTAGGAGTTTTGTGGAAAAGGGATGAGAGAGATGGGGTGTGGGATGGAGGAGGACGTGGTGGATCAAGGGAGGATGTACCTTTCTAAATGGAAGGTATCGCACATGTTTGAATGCTAATGGTGATGATCACAATGCTGTGTTCCTTTTATAGGCACACCATATTTTAACCAGTCCCGCATTAGAACACATTTTATGTCTCCAGCTTTCACTATTATAAATAATGCTGCAACTAACATCTGCGCTATTTCAGATGCATGTGAAACCCAAACTGAAAAATTACTGTCCCTGAAACAATAAATGATGATTGATCAGAGAGGTGGGAACTGTCACTGGACCATTTTGGGTCAGGTGCCCAGTACTGCTTCCTCCAATCAGTGGGGGCTGAGATGGGGGTGATAAGATGGCATTTCAACCACAGGAGAAGGGGAATTTCCTCAAAGCTGAGTGTGTGGTATTTGCTCTGCACAGTTTTCAACAAAAGGTGTTTATTACAACATCCTTGAATGCCAGTCATTGTTTGCATTTCTAATTCTTACCTTAGGATAAATTCCTGAGTGAAATTAGTGGATCCAAGAATATGAACTTTTCAAAGGCTGTTGCCACGCTGTTTGCCAATCGTTGTGCCCACCTGCAGAGTATTAGAAAATCACTCCATGCACCTTGCCCATCGCAGCATGGACTACTGTAAACAATTCAAGCATCTGAAAAGTAGAAAACAGTTTCTCCTTGTTGTTTTGATATTACTAAAAATAGCTTATCAGTGAGCTTGAATGCAAGTGAAAATTAGCATTAACCAACATGTGCTTTCACAGTCCACTCATGGGCTATTGAACATGGTAGAACTGAATGGAGCTGCCGATGTGCAGCTCCTTCCTCTCCCTGCAGCACTGGAATGTTTCTGAACACAGCCTCAGAGATCGGTCTCCTTTTACAAACCTTCAGCTTGAACTTTTGGAGTGCACAGGCAAGGCAACTTAACCCATCCCCCGCAGAGTCTTGGCAAAGAGAGAGACCAAGCAGATGCTTGCAGAGCCAGTCCCGACACACCAGAAAGTAAATTCCCACCTCTGCTTGGGATTTCTTTTGTATCCTCCATTCACTTCAGTGACATTTCCTATCAGCTGAAAGAACATGTTGGAGGCTGTGGATAGTGGCAGCTGATAGTGGCAACACTGCAGGTCATCCCAGCTCAATCCCTTCTCCTTCTAAGGCATTTGTTCGGATGTCAGTATGATCCATGGGGCCTGTTTCTATTCCAGGCACCTCTAGCCCCAGCAGCCCCTGATCCCTTAACACGTGAACATTGTTCCCAGGCTAACCGCCGCAATGAGTGAATTCCTTAGGAGTGAAAAATGGACCTTTATTCCACAAAGGCAGGAGGAGGAGGGGAAATAAAGTTTAATCTTTAAAATTTCTTCTTTAAGTCTGAGATCTGTGGGGCCTATACAAGCTCAGAATTATGCAGAACTTCATCCTTTATCTCACTATGAAACTGCCAGGACTTGGGTCCTATGGCTCCCCACCAGAGTATATTTTGATTCCTTTATTGTATTTGGGTAAGTCTCATGACCTCTGGGCCTCCAAATTTGTAAAATAAGAAGAGTAATGGGTATTACTCTCCTGAGGGTCATTAATACCTCTATGAATAGAATTATGTGGTGTTTGCTCCTGACAGTGAACAGAGCATTGGACAACTAAGATGCACTGCATGACGTCATTTATTTTCTGGCTTTTTATTTTTTAATTTTTTTTAATTGAAATATGGTCAGTTTGCAATGTTGTGTTAATTTCTGGTGTATAACATAGTGATTCAGTTATACATATATATATCTTCCTTTTCATATTTTTTTTCCTTATAGGCTATTATAAGTTATTGACTATAGTTCCCTGTGCTATACAGTAGGACCTTACTGTTTATCTATTTTATATATAGTGGCTAATAGCTGCAAATCTCGAACTCCCAGTTTATTCTTCCACTTCCTGCCTTTCCCCCATGGTAACCATGTTTGTCTTCTATGCCTGGGAGTCTGTCTCTGTTTTGTAAATAAGTTCATTTGTGTCATTTTTAAAGAGTCCACATATAAGAGGTATCACATGGTATTTTTCTTTCTCTTTCTGGCTTACTTCACTTAGAATGACAATTTCCAGGTCCATCTATGTTGCTGCAAATGGCATTATTTTATTCTTTTTAATGGCTGAGTAGTATTCCATTGTATTATTTTCTGGCTTTTTGGTAGGTTAAAAATTGAGAGGCAGGCCTTGAAAAAGTTTAGAAAAGATAAACTTCTCCCCTCAATATTTATTAGTTCAGGAGTGAGACCAATGTGGGTTCCAATTCTAGGTCTCCCACTTTCTAACTACATGGATCGTAGGCAAATTCCTTGACCTCCCTTTGCCTCATTTTCCTCTTCTATGAAACGGAGACATGAGCTGCATATACCTCATGAGGTTGTTGAAAGTTAATATAGTAAAATACTTGGCACATAATAAGTGCTTGATGTTGATTGGCTATTATTATTATTATTATTATTTTAAAAAATTATCATTAGTTAGAGCTAAGGCTCTGGTGTGAGATAGACCTTGGTTCAAATGTCAGGTCTCCTGTTTATTTAATGTCTCTGTGCCTCAGTATTCTCTTCTGTAAAATGATGTAATAGCAATGCCACCTAACTTCACAGGGATGTAGTAAGGATTAAATGAAATAAAGTAAGTAAAGTGCATGGTACAGAATGTATGCTGTATAAATGTTAGTTTTTTGTTTTATTTTGTTTTGTTTTGTTTACTGTTGGTCCCTCGAAGGGGCCTACCTAAGACAAACTTGTGAAGCTTGTGAGATATGTCATCTGGCCCTAGAGCCCTCCTCCTGGCTCTGCCCTTAGCTTCTCTCCCTTTGATACTCACTCTTTCCCAGCTGTTCATCCATATCATGTTCTTTTCTCAGCCCCAATCAAACCCAAGGACAAACACAGAGAATATATGTTAGTCTATGAGACATCTTCTCAAGGATATTTGCAACTTAAGCCTTACCTTGAATGGCAAAACAAGGCTCTGGCCACTATCCCAGGAATTTTGGTATCAGCAACCAGGTAAGTATGTTTCTCAGGCAGCTGGCTTTTTCAGTGCTGTTAATATTGCAGTACTTTTGTGGCAGTTCTTGGAGAAGGTCAGACCTGAACAGAATAGGAATTCAAAGTCAGATGTACTATAAGATGACATATCATTTAGGAATTGGTTTCAGCTCCTAATAGTAGAGACTCAACCACAACAAGCTAGGGGTTTATTCTCTCACCTACAAGAAGCCTGTAGATAAACATTTTAGAAAAAGGATAGTATTTCTGTGACAGCATTAAGAACCTGAGTGTTATTTTCTGCTCTTATCTTCACTTGTGACTTCTATCTTCAAGGTAGCTCCATGGGCCCATTATTGCTACTGGAGGTCCAGCCATCACATTTTCTTTTCAGAAAGGAGGAAGAGGAAGAACAAGGGTCAAAAGAGAGGTCCCATCCTACTAAGTTAGTCTTCTTTAAGGGGGGCTCCTGAAAGCCCCACCCAAAGATTTACTCTTATATCTCCCTAGCTGCAAGGGAGGCTGAGAAAAATAGACTTTTAGCTGAACATATTGCTTCCCTGAATAAGATCACAATTATGTTACTGATGAGAAAGGTGAGAAAAGATGATGGGAAGATAACTGCTATCTCTAACACAGATAAAATTTCTTTTAAACCAGCTACCTTTATTTATTTATTTATTTATTTATTTATTTATTTATTTATTTATTTATTTATTTTTGGTTTTTTCCTTAGGGCTGAGTAGGTAGACATGCAAACTCATTTAGTAGAGTTAGGTCATCACCAAAAATAAGTGATTTTCCCCCAGCTGATTAGTTTTTTCTGTTACGTCAAAGGTCTGGATTGTAAGAGATGAAAAAAAAAGGGCTTTGTAAATTTCTCCTCCAATTTTTTTCTTTCTTCTTCTTCTTCTTTTTTTTTCTTTTTCTTTTTTTTTACTATTACACGCAGTGTTCTTTATTTTGTGTTTGTGTGTTTGTCAAAGTCTTCTCCAATTCTTAATTATGCCTTTAGCTTCTACTTTCTTCTTGGTAGTTCCATTGCAGTTTGGTTTTAAACCTGAAGTTGCCTCTATCAAGATCTCCTTTGACCTTCCCAATGGATAGATTTAAGGGATCTACTTCAGTACTTATCTTTCTTGAACTCCTATAGCTCGACATCAGTAACCACCTTGTGGTCTTAAAACCACTGATTCTCCACTGCTTTGAGCTCTCTTTCAACTTTTTCTTCATTATCTCCCTGACCCCAGGGTCCTATCCCAAACCCTTCTTCTCTTCTTTCTCCAACACACTTCTGACATGAGGAACGACTCATATTTCAGTGACTATGTGCTAACACTGCCAAATCTGTACTTCCAGCTCAAACTTCTCTCTTGAGATACAGAATTATATATTCAAAGGTTCAGTGGGCATCTCAACTTGGAAAACTCAGAGATAACTCTAACTTTAATTCAAAACTGAGCTCATCATCTTTACCCTCAAATCTATTCCTCCATCTTTTTCTTTTGAGGGCCTCCGCACCCACTCCAGAGATTTAACTGAAAACTTGGAAATCTCCTTTTTCTTGTCCTCCCTCCCCACAACCAATCTCAAAATCCCACTGTTCTAATTGCCTCTTTATCTCTTGAATCTGTCTCCTCCTATTTCTCCTTTTGTTACCTTGGCTCTGGTTTGCATGGCCCCTCTCATGACTTTTATAGTAGCCCCCTTATTGCCATCTCTTCTTCATCTCAAATGCATTCTCCCCACTATTGACAGCTTTTACATTTTGAATGAAAATACGAGTTTGTTGTTTCGCTGATTAAAGACATTCTTTGGGTCCCGATTAGGCAAAGAGGAAATTTAGAACTTTAACATGGCACACAGGGATCTTCATGATATAATCTCTTTTGCTTGTCTTGCATCATCTCCTAACATTCTTTCCTGAATGTTCCACCACCCAGCCTATAACTGGAGTCTTATATTGGGGTTTAATTAGTTCATTAAACAAATTTTTATTGACCACCTACTGTTCTGGGAATGGGGGATACAGCAGTGAACAAAATAAAACCCTTGCCTTCAGGAGGCTTCCATTTTTGGTGGGTGGTAGTAGTGGTAGGTGAAATGTTATAGACAAATAAATAATATGTCAGGTGGTGGTAAGTGCCATAAACAAAAATAAAGAGACTCTAAGAGTGTTGAAAGATGCTTGCTAGTTTAGATAGGGTGGTCAGGGAAGACCTGTTTAATGAGATGACTTTTGAACAGAGACCTGAAAATAATGAGAAAGGAGCTGTGAGGATATATGGGGAAGTGGCACATATTGGGGATCTTGCAGTGACTTCAAAGGCTTTGGGCAGGAGCATCTTTTGCAAGAGTGACAAGGAGGCATGTATGGCAGGACTAGAGTGAGCAAGGGGAACAGTGGCTGAAGATGAGGTCAGAGAAGTAGAAGGAAAACCAGATCATACAGGATCTTACCTGGCCATAGGAAGGATTTGGAATGGTCTGAGTAAGATGGGAAGTCACTAGGGAGATTTGAGACAAAGATGGTCAAGATATGACAATGTTCCTCTCCAGTGCAGTGCATGGCATACACACTGTAATCGGCAAGTGTGGAAACGAAGATGACAGATGGAAGACCATGAAAGTAATCCAGACAACAGATAATGACAGCTTGGACAGAATGGTTGCAAGGGAGATGGTGAGATTCTGTGGACTCTGACAAGTGGTCAGATTCTGGATATAATCTGAAGATACAGCTAACAGGATTTGCTGAAGAACTGGATGTGTGAGGGGAAAGGAGGAATGACTAGAAATTTGTGGCGTATCAGCCACATGGAATAATGTAGCACCACTAAAAGTATAATTTTGAAGATTCTGTGAAAATATGAACAAATATTTAAGATAAAATGTCAAGTGAAAAGAGTAGAATTTGGAACAGTATGATTCTGATGATTACAAGTATGTACATTGCCAATGAGAAGTAATATGCCAAAATAATAATAGTTATATGATAAATAAATTTAAAAATTTATCAGCCTTAAATCCAAGGGTAACACTGGCAAAAGGTTAGCTTTCCTTTTTTAGGATTTGGCCATCATGTAACTTCACAAATTAGTTCTCTTTATTTCATTGCATAAAAAATGGAATCACAGAATTTAGACATGGACAGAGCATGAAGATCACCTGGTACAACCCTCTCCTCTTCCTACAAAACTGAAGCTCCTAAATGTTAAAGGGGTTCCATAAGGTCATACTTGTAATTAGAAGCAGATCCCAACCTAAAGCACAGCCTACTAATTCCTCACCCACTAGTCCATGTAAATCCTTGCACCCAATTTTATTTTCTGCTTTTAAAATTATCTTAGAAATATGTTTCTTATAGTTTACTCAAATCTTGTCTCTTGGTGATTTATTCAAAATCACTATATTCACATAGACTTGTTTGCATGCAAAGTATACCCTATTTTCAAAGTCAGGAAGATGTGAAATGTCTTTTCCTCTGCAAAGCCTTGCACAACATGTGAATCTTAATATTAGACCTTCAAATGCGAAAACCTGGTAAATCCCATATGTGCATAACAAATGCTTACTCTACATTTTTTCAGGGTCTCTGATTTATCCAGCAGGGCAAGTTATTAATAACTCTGTAGTGTTGGGTGAGAGAGAGTTACCTGTCATAATAAATTTGAGTCTGGAAGTAAGTCAAAAACTGGGAAAACCCCACAAAACCCACTAAGATCTTACATTTATTAGATTCCCATCAATATCATATTCCTATTACTAAGCTTTTGGGGTGAGTATTACAGACGAATTAAAAAGAAAACCCCCAATAATAGGATTGGTTACATATCTTCTAGAGGAATTCAGATACTGCAAAGAGAGAACGATGATTCTTGAAAAGAAGGCAGAACCAAATACTTGTATTATTGGATTTGTGATATTGAGGTGGTAATAGGCAGTAGAAAGAGCTTTGGGGTGGAACTCAGAATACCTAAGCCCCAGCCCCTGTTCTACCACTGTGATCAACTTTGTTTACTCATTCAACCTTGAACGCCTAGTGCTGACATTCAAACTACAAATATTTATTGAGCTTCAATATTTCACAGACTGCAGCAGACACTGTGAGTGGCCAACTGAGTATTTGTCCTCCCTTCTTACTTGATTACAGAACCCTGGGTTTTGGGAGAGAAGTAATGTGCTCAGTTAAAAAAAATCTCTTTCCCAACCTCCCTTGCAGTGAAGGGGATCATGTGACATAATTTGGGCCAATGAAAAAGAAGCAGAAGATGGCTGGGGATTTACATGAGGTCAGAGGTTCCTGGGATTCAGTTCAGAGTCTTGTTCTGTCTATTACCAAGATCTAGGATAGAGAAAGGGTACCCTGCTGAGCCTGTGAGGGAGAAGAGAAATTATTGGAGGAGGTGATACTTAAATTGGGTCATGAAATATCTCTGGGCTTCTCTTTCCTCATTTATAAAACAAGAGGAATGAACTAGGTCCACTATTTATGTCTTGAGTTAAAAAAAACGCAGTGATTAAGAAAATCCTACTTATAAACACAGAGGAAATTTAAAACAACAAAAAGTCATATTCTATTGGGAATAATAGACAGGGCATTTGGAGATGTGTATACACACACACACACACACACACACACACACACACACAGTTTAGTGGGTTTTTTTTTGGTGGGGGTGGTAAATACGAGAAATGCAACAACTTCATTGTGAAACTACAGCCCAGGGCAAAGAATGAGCTTTATTGTAAACCATGGCCCTAAGATGTTATTTCTATTAATTTGGTTTTGGATTCATGTTTTAAAAATCATTCTTCCTTGGGCAAAGCTCAAATTGCAAAAATTCCAAACAGTGAAAAGAACTACTTTCCTGTTAATAGAGGTGAGAGAGAGCGGAAAGAAGTGAACCTGACCACCTGAGAGAAAAGGAGGTGGAATTAACTTGATGGCACCATGACCAGAGAGAATGAACTTAAAAGACAAATGCAACTTGACTCCCTGTTACTGGAGATGAGAACTAATTTTGTCTAAATCTCTATTTTGAACACAGTGTTTCCATATCCCTTATCTTATTTGATCTGCACAACAACCCGACAGAAAGGCATTATTAATATCCTTGTTTGACAGGGAAGGGCTGATGGGATATGCCCAAGGTCAGGCAGCATACATAAGTGGTATAACTTGGAATCATACTACAAAACCATATTCTTGTCCTTTTTTTTTTTAGATTCTATGTATGAATGATATCATATGGTATTTTTCTTTCTCAAAACCATGTTTTTTATATGATTCCAGAACTGCATCAAAAAGAAATAATTTGGGTGTCCTTTAATAACAACAAATGTTTCCTACACAAAATGGTCAAACAGAAGAATCTTGGTGAGGCAGCAAATAGACAATTTTCTACTCCAGTCTTTTATTCCAGCTATTATAATTTGCAGCTGAGCATGGAGAATTTGAAAGTGAGATTGCAGGAGGTAACTACAGTGTAATAAAGTGCCTTACATTAGTCAGAACATGCTAACTGCTGTAATAAAGAACCAACCACTCTTAACACAATCAAAGTTTACTTGTCACTTTCAAAATGTAGATATTCCTGGTCATGTGACTCTCCTGAATGATTTTTGTGTAAGTGATGACTTAGGAAATAGGGGCTTTCCTCTGATACCACAATCTTTGCACATGATCTCCAGTGTCACTGTGGAAAGGAGAGTGAGCATGAGGTCAAACCACATACCCAAGTCTTGCCTCTACAGAGTCACACATCACCACTTCTTTCATTTCACTGGCCAGAACTAGTCACCTGACCTCCATCTAGAAGAACACGAGGCTGGGTGATGTATTTCCTGATTGGATGGCTGCTTCCTAGTACCAAGGCTACAAAAGGGAAGGAAAAGATGGATCTTTATTGTCAGCTGTCTCTGTGGCAGGCCTCAAAGTAATCGGGCATGTGATTCTTCTCACCCTACTAAAATCTACAGAGGCCTAAAAACATTGTTCCATTGCAGCAATCTAGAAAGAAGGCATTTTGTACCAGAAATATTTGCAGAATTGGAGGAGTATTGCACCATCCACATTGGCTCAGATAAAAGTAATAGCTAAGTGAAACAATAGTAGCCAGAGAAATGCTGAGAAGACTGTGCTTTAAAGATAGCTTGGTGGTTACTATTTGGTACCCACATCCTGTGGTACTTTTAGAAGCACAGTGTTGTTTAGGCAGCATGCCAGGTGTCTCCTGTGCATCCCCTAGATGCACTCTCACCCTTTTCTGCTTTGCTCTCTGCTCTAGGAGCTTCCCTGTATGTTCTACATTCAAGGGTGCCATTGTCCTCCGGATCCTAGATGGATTTGGCCAGTGGGAATCCTGGCAAGACACTGAAGGGGAAGAGGAGGAAAGGGCAGGGACTAACCCCTGACCCATCCTCCCCAGCTTTATTTCTGCAAGGTCTCTGTACTAAAGGTTACTGTTCTCTCTCAAGGCTCCTTGCTCTACAAGACCCTCTCTTCTCCTAGGTTCTGGTAATCTCTTTCTCCTCAGGTCCCTTCAGTCCTAGGAGTGAGTGGTGACAACTCCTCTGTTGCTAGCCCAGGATTTCTGCACCATCTCTTGTGGTTCCCCCTAGATCCCACTTAACATTTGCTTTCCTGGTTCCTTTGTAAATATGTTATTCTAATTTTATTTTGCCATTTGTTTCTATTTATTATTTTTTTATTTTTAATCTGTTAATATTGTGGTTTCAGCCCCAAGGAGCAGCCTATTCTTTGTATAAACTACAAGAATCTTTTTTTTTTTTAACATTTTTTATTGATTTATAATCATTTTACAATGTTGTGTCAAATTCCAGTGTTCAGCACAATTTTTCAGTCATACATGGACATATACACACTCATTGTCACATTTTTTTCTCTGTGAGCTACCATAACGTTTTGTGTATATTTCCCTTACAAGAATCTTTTTTTGTCGTTGTTGTTCTTAGCATTTTTAAATAAGCCTTAGAGATTCGGGGCATTAGCCTCTCAGACATAATTCTTACTGGGCTTTGCTAGTCTTTGTACATTCAGTCTTGATTCTGTGTCCCTTTTTCCCTCTTCTTGTACATGCCCTTTGAAAATCTGAGCTCATCAGTGCACTCTCCCCCTAGTCACATGTCCCTCATCATTGCTCCCTGGATCTTCTAAAAGAAGAAATTGCTAACGAGGCAAGTGGAAGATTCATCAAATATTTTGCTTTTTGCAGAATGAGAGTTTCATCAGATATCAAAAAAGCTGAATTAGGACAAATCCAGTATGGGAGGAAAAACTTGTTTTGAGATTTCCTGTGTTACCAGAGAAATATGGAGATACTGGATACCAGAATTCAGTGGTTCTTTGTCCAGTTCTTTTCTCCCTGATTATTTTAGAAGTCTGTATTTGACTTTATTTTTTTCAGTTTTACCTGTTTCTATCCCAGCTCCAAGCTGAGTCATCTCCCTCCCCTAGTTCTCTCAAATCTCTAAGGAAGATTTTGTTCGATTTTCAGTTCCTGCTCCTAGCCTACCTTCTTTGATCTTACCTAGCTGAGAAGCAACTTTCTTCTAGCCTTGACTGTTACCGGACCTACTCTTCTTTTTCATTTTCTTCTTCTTTTTGTTTTCCTAACTGAGCAGCAGTGTGGTAGAGTGGTAAAAAAAAACAGGATTTTTCAATCAGAGAGAACTGGGCTTGAGTTTTGCTTCTGTTCTTTCTGAGTGACCTTGGTGAGGTTACTTAACCCAAATCTCAGTTTCTTCATTTGTAAAATGGAGATAATAAAGATTCCTAGTTTACAGAATTATTATGAGAATTAAATGAGTAAATGAAGGTACAATGTGTGGCACATAATGAGCACTCACTAAACCTTGGTCATTTTTATTATAACCCTCTGTATGCCACTCAAATACAGGGTTGTAAATTTGATTTATTGTTCAGAGTGGGACCTGAAGTCTTTAAATCCCTTCCAGAAGACCCCAGAAGTGTTCTTGTTTATTCATTGCCCACTGATGCTCATCAATGAGTTCTGGTTATTGCTCTAAATAGACTATAGTCACTTAAATATGTTACACAAAATCAGATTCAACCAATATTTATGGAGTACCTTATAAATATCAGATATTATGTTCACAAATTTTCTACAGAAAAGGTTAGTACCACTACAGAATCAGACACAAGCAATGAATAATTTTGTTTTGTGTAGTAACCGTAGATAATCTTCAACTCTTTTATTCCTCATTCTGGTTTGATACTCAACCTGTTCTGACCATCTGACCCATAGATGATCTTTTCTGAAAAGATGGCAGTTTTAAAAAGCAACCATAGACACATAAAATTCAGATGGGAAGGGATCATTTTGAAGTCACTTGTTTTTAGAACTCTTTTACTTATCATCAAAAGACAGTACTTACTTTGAATGAATATAATTTCAAAAGGCTCTTTCATGATCATTTGTTTCTTGATAAAGCTATGCATTTGTTCAGGTTATATTTACCCTCTAATCCTGTTCCTGCATATTTGCACCAGCTCTTTTCCCTCCTCCATAGGGACCTGGCCCAATTCTCTGTTTCTATGGGCATTCCAACTTGCATTTCAGCTGTTTATGCTGTGCTTGTCACCTGGTTGATACATCTAACTTTAGCCACCTTCAATTGTTTCTTCCCCTTTTCAAACTTTCCCTATCCCTTCATATATTCCAGGACAGTTGCCTTCTCCTTACCCACCCCCTTTTGAAATGTTGTTTAATGCTCTGACAGTTTTGGACCTGGAAAGACCTTTGAAAGTTATCTACTGTGTTAGTTAGGAATGTTCTTGGCTGCAAGTAACAGGTATGCAAATAAAGTAGTTCAAACAATAGGGGTGCACATTTTTCAAGTAACACTTAGAAGACAGTTCCAAGACTGGAAGTTATTCCAGGGTTGTTTCAAAGGCTCAAAAATGTCATTAAGGACCCTGACTCCTTCAATCTTTCTGTGCTGGATCTTCAGTGTACTTGTAATGTCTCCTTTCAAGGTCTGAGGCAAGCTGCAGCATCTCCAAGTATCACAGTTTCACATCTCAGCATCTCAAGAAGAAGGAAATGGATCAGTCCAAAAGATCATTCTTCTCATGCAGCTTTCTCTTTTATCAGGGAGAACTTTTCCTGAAAGTCTCCAGCAGATTTCCCCTTAATCCCTTTGGCCATAACCTGGCCACAACCTTACCTTTAGATCAATTAATACTGTCATTGGCTTAAACCAATTATTTTCACCTGAGAATGGGCACACTGACACCAACAAATAATTGAGGTTCTGTTATCCAAGAAAAAAGTGAAAGGATGGCTGGATAGGCACCCAATAGTCTCCACATATCTCTTTTCACCATCATTTATAGATGAGGGACCTGAGGTTCATTGAGGTGAAGGACTTTGCTCATGACCATATATCCAGAAAATGTCAAAGCCAAGACCAAACCCTTGATCTTATGTTCTAGAATTAATTTTTCCATTCTATGCTCTTGAAAGTAACCTCTTAACCATAAAAGTTCTGGAGAAGAAATGGAAGTTGGTGAGGAGCCAGGTCAAGGGGAATTTCTGTTTGTATTCCAAGTCAAGACTTATAAGGTGATGAACTTGTCATGTCCAAATGTATGGGGTTATTTCATTTATTCACTCAATAGATATTTACTGCTCTCCTATGGAATATTAGGAATAGTGTTATGTGCTAGAGATACAGTTCATTTGGTTCATTTTCATAATTGCCTCCTCAAATATTAATTGGAAATCTAGGAATAGAATTGTAGAAATCAAAGTAATTGGGGACAGACATAAGCTATACATTTTTCAAGTCTGTTTATTTTCCTCTTCCTAGTTACACAGGAAGACTACATTTCCCAGCCTCCTTTGCAATTAGGCTGGACCATGTGACTGGCACATGGCCAATGGGATGCTAGCAGAAGTAGTGTATGCCATTTCCAGACTTAGCTTAGAACCTGTTATATCCTTGACAGGGCTCTCAAAGTTAAAGCAAGACCATCTCTGCTAGTCCTTTTGCAGTATTTTGGACTGTCAAATAGTACTTCCCCTTTATCCCCCTTAAGCTTCATATGATTTAGAAAACTGATAGCTTTGGGCATAGTCTTGAACTCTCATAGCTTTTTAACTCTCTCCTGTGGGTTCTTTTAAACTAATAGCTTCATCTTGTTTTACTTCAGCTTCTTTAAAATGAGGAAATTTTTCATTCTTTTAATCTGAAACAGAACTAAACTTCTCCATCCAGAGAGGAAGTTCTAGAAGTAATGACCTTGTTAATGGAGGTGCAAGCCAGTCAAGGATAGTGGAGAATGGAATTGAGGCTCATATTAGGGTTTAGGCTTTAGTTATTGCTTAATCCCCTTCCAGTCTTCAGATGCTATGTTTTCGAGCTTTCACCTATTCCTATCTCCTAATGTCAACACCCCAATGGGCAAGGGGAAGGGGGTAATAACAAGTAAAAAGATAAATCAAAGCCTTTTAAAGTTCTAAGCTCCTCACCTTTAAAATGGCCATAGCAAATCCAATTTCACTGGGTTCCTGGGAGGAATAATGAGATAAAAGATAAGATGGTCTCACAATAGGGCCAGGCATAAATACTAAGAAAATGATGTTATTTAAATTATTATGTTGTTGTTGAGAGACACCAGAGTGCAGAGATTAAGAACTTGGACTGCCTGCATTCCAATCCTTGCTCAGCCATTTACTTTTTTTTTTAATTAATTTTTTTTTAAATTGAAGTATAGTTGGTTTACAGTGTTGTGTCAACTTTTGATGTACATCAGCCATTTATTTTTCATGTCACCTTGTATTGCACGTTGTCCCCATCAAAATGACAATAATGCTATTGTCTGCTTCACAAAATTGTTGTGAGGATTGAGGTAAGCACCCCAAAACATTAGCTATTGGTGTAGTGGTTGTAAGGTCCCTTGGCTTAATTGCATCTCTTTCTCAAATGAGACAAAATGGCACCAAACAGCTATCATGACTTGACATAGGCTAAGTGATACTGACCCTTTTGAGAAAATGGGAAAATTTCTGTTTTTTTTTCCTGCATGCAGTTTACTCTTGATATGTCTTATAACTCTCTGTTCAGTGCTTGGTATCAACAATATGTTCATAATCAATCCTACATTAAAATTATATGCCTACCTTTCTTGATTTTATATACATGTTATTTCATATGTGAATATAAAATGTTTGGTTTTGTGACTATTTCACATGTTCTAGTATCCAAAAGTGTTAATCATTTCTAAAATCCATTTAATACTTGTTTGAATAAAAACCACATTCTTATAAAAGTTGAGGAAAATACAAACTGTTAGCCTTTGAAAACTTAATGTACCGTGAAGTGCTTTGAGTTTTTACTTTTCTTCTGAGTTAGTGAGTTAACTTCTGAGTTAGTGATGGTGTAGGCTATTGACTACATATAAAACATCTCATAAGTAAGCACTGGAGATTGAATAACAGTCTCAATCAATATGTCATTAAAATGCATGGGAACATTGAAAAGGTTACTGCTGATAACCAGTGACCTGTGTAGTATATGGAAAGGTTGTCCAACTTTTAAGCCCATTTATAGCTGATTTGAACATAAAAAGAAGATAAAATACAATCGATTTTGAATCTTTTGAATAGACAATAGAAATCAATTCCATAGGTCTTTGTAATTTGTTCTAATAATACACAATATCACATGTTAAGCTAGCCTGCTATACGTTTCATTAAAGGTAATCTATTTGTGGAGGTGATTAAAACCAGGGACAGAGAAAATCAATAGGTTGACTCTCACTCTACTTCCTCAGTTTAACCGCAGCCACATTCTAGAGGACACAGACCAACGAAGTCAGTGGAGGGACCCACAGAAGCCAATTGTTCATGAGCCCTTGTGTTGTTGTTATCTACCTAAGTCAAGAGGCTGGGAGACCAATATTCATCGTTATAACACACTGAGTTATGCGACCCTGGAAAACTGTACAAGGTTGTGGCTTTAACATAAAACCAGACCTGAATTTGAATCCTGGCTTCGTTATTTCCTGGTTGTATGGCTTTAAGCTCACTGCTTCGCCTTTATAGTGTCACATTTTCCTCATCTGTAAAATGGGGATAACATAGGAAGTATGAGAATTATAAAGCACTTTGCAATGGACCTGACACGTAGTAAGTGCAAAATAAATGCATCTATTATTATTATGTTTCATTTTTGTTAGGTAAGTTACTTTGGCTCTCTGGGCCTCAGTTTGCCTCATAAATCAAAAGGAGTGTGACTGTTTATACTCATTTGAGAGCACCAGGCTGCATTAGATGACCTCCCAAGGTCATGTCCTGTGATTCTTGGATGAATATATAAATACTTGAGATGAGCAAAGGATTAAGACTGATTCCATAATGAACCAGGACATGGGCAAAGCCAGCCCCATGATGGAGTCATTTTGACACCTCTCTTTTCCTCATACCTCATATTCAATGTATTATTCATTAAACAAATACATAACAAATATATATTGAGTACCAGTTGTACAGCAGGCACTATTTTAGGAACTGGGGGTAAAGTGATGGAAAGTCAGACAAAATAAAAACTCAAAAAGTTCTTGCCCTTTTGGAGGTCATTTTCTACCACCAGAAATGGACAATAAATGAACAAATAAATGAATACCAAGGCATCAATTCCTGGGGACTGACTGTATCTTCAAAATATATCTCAAATCTAATCATGCTTACTGCCTTTCCTGATACCACTGTAGAAACCACCATCATTTTTGGCTTCGGTTACTGAAGCAGCCTCCTAACTGGCTGCCCTGAATCCATTCTTGCTTCCCTAATGTCTGTTCTCCACCCAGCAACCTATTTGGATATCATATCATATCACTTCCTTACTCAAAACCTGCAGATGGCTTCCCATCACACTTGAAATGAAAGCCAAAGTCTTTCTATAGATTATAGCCATTGTCGAACTCTTCAATGTCTTCCAATCACTCAGACGCTCTTCTCTTCGCTTCAACTCTACCGTTCTTCCTTGAACCTGCCAAGCACGCTGTTGACTCAGGGCCTTTCCACCTCCTGGTCCCTCTACCTGGCCTTCGCTTTCTGTATCTTTCTCCTTCATCTGATTTGGGTCTCAGCTCTTCAGAGAGGTCTTCCCAACTATTCTTTTGATAAAAGCTCTCCAGTCCTTCTCTCTTTAGCCCCTTATCCTGCTTCATTCATCTTACAGTCCCATAGCATTCTATAGTTATTGGTTCACTTATTTATTGGTGTCTCCCTGCAGGGGAATATTATCTCCAAGAAAGCTGGGACTTTGGTTCTCTGCTGAACTGGTTTCTCACACTGTGCCTGCTCTGCTGTGAGCCAGCAGCACAGGTGATGAACACAGGTTCTGCAGCTGGATGCCCAGGTCTGAAGCCCCGCTCCCTCCACTGTGAGATCTCAGGCAGGTCCCTCAGCCTCTCCTGGTCTGTACAATAAGGATAACAACAGGCATGTAGAGATAAGGTTGTTATTATGCAGATTAACTTGGTTAGTATTTGTAAAGTGCTTGAAACAGTGCTTAATGCATAGTAGGTCTATGCAAATATTTGCTAAATTAAAAAAAAATCTGTGAAATGAATGATGTCAGAAGGCCTACATGTCCAAAAACATCGTCTTACATAGCCAGCCTCAGTATCTTGAATTCCACTAATACTGATGAATTAATGAATTTGTTTTACTGCTTAATGAATGCTTATCACAGCTTGCCTTTTGTTCTCTAACTTTTCCCCACAGATATATGTCTTATTTCTCTAGCTGGATTGTCAACTGCTAGAAGACAGGGACTTTTTATTATACTTTTAAACTTTCCCACTTATGTCCCCCACCTTATCCCTGGACCCCCACACACAGCACTTATTCTTAAGAAATAGTCCTAAAAACATAGCATTTCAGGGACGGAAGATTCCTTAGAGCCTCGATCAAGTTATCAAGCCCTGATCTGGTTCATGAGTCCTTCCACATCTCTGCTTAAGTGGCTGTCTGCCTTTATACTCCCAGTTACCAGGAACTCACTTACTTTATTTTTTAACCAACACTTATTTTACTACAATTTATTGCTCACTTACTACATGCCAAGTACTGCAATAAGTGTTTGGCAAGCATTATCTTCTCTAATCCTGACAATAACTTCAGGGTATAAATATGGACATTATCCCGTTTTACAGTTGCAGGAACTGAGCAACAGAGTTGAGTTGTAAACCCAAGCTGTCTGACAATCTGACTGCTATATATTACTACACTGTCCCTAGAAAGTTCTTTAATATGATTTTTTGGTACTAGAGAAGGCTTTTTAAAATTTCCTTTTAATCTTCCCTATCTGTGTAAGAGTGTTTATTCTGATATATCTGTTTACCCCATCACTATGAGCCTTTAAAGCTGGGGATGGAGTCTTACTCAATTGGGCATCTCCACCATCTAGCAGAGCCTGGCAGGTAACAGGCATTCTGTAAGTGTCTCCTGAACTCACCTCTATTAAAATGCAAACAATGCTGGGAGGGGTGTTCTAGTCAGAGTGCAGCCTCAGCTATTCCTCCCTCTCCCCTTACTCTCAGTCAGCCTCCCTCATGCCTGTCAATGCCACACTGTTCAAAAGTTTTCCAGGATGTGGATTTTTAAAACTAAAGATTATAAATAATAGTCACAGAAATGAATTCTATTTGGCTCTACTGTAGTCTATGAAAGGAGTTCAGAACAGCAGTGGGTGGGTGGCCAGACTGGGCACAGCTCTTATTTATAAGTGAGGTGAACTGGAAAGTATGTACAAACAGTGCACACACACAGACACACATGCGTACTTTTTATATACAGAGAGAAACAAAGCAAAGGATTTTTTGCATTTCTCCTGCCTTAACCACAGAATGTTGTTTCAGTTCGCTGGAGTGCGTGATTATCCACTCCACAGAAAATTACTATTTTGGTTTTTGCTAAAGGGTGGTTTGTTCTATAGTAAAGTACAAAAAGACTGAGTTTCCAAAAGGAGCATTTTTGTCATGTAGCAGATAGAGCACCAGGGTGTGGAAGAAAGAGTGCTGGCATGGGGGTCAGGAATTCTGCCTGTACATCCACCTCTTCCCAGACAAACTCTTGCACTGGGGACAAGTCCCCTTTCTGGGTTTCAGAGTCTTGCCTAGAATTGCTGCTCATCTATAAAAGAAATGTTAGGAAAATCGCCCTTACCTCCCATTCTCTACTCTGTAATCTGACCTAGGGTAACACTTGGGAAACAAAGTTGTGGGTTTAGGTTAGATGGAGCTAAGTTGAGACTCAGCATATCTGCTTCATGCTGGAGATTCAGCCTCTGCAAGGCCCTGTGTCCTCCTTTATGAAACTGGTAATCATTGTGCCCATTTTCTAATGTTGTTGTGAGGATTAATAAGGGATGTGTGAGAATGCTTGGTTTGGTGTTTGACACGTGGTTATGTCCTTGATAAGTGGTAACCAGAATAGTAGCAATAACAGTAATTATCAAAAGAACAAACTATCAAAAATTACAAAAATAACAGAATAACTATCAAAAGAACAATAATTATCAAAAACTTGTGCCAGAAAAGAGAGGGGAGGCACAAAGCAGAAGACACAGTCCCTGACCTTGAGGAGATAAGATGTTTAAAACATGAAAACAATAAAAGCCACTATGAACTGGGTGCAGGAAGGAATAGAGAGAGGTGATATCAGCATTCAGAGGGAGTGAGAGCCCCTCAGACTGACATGGTCAACAGAGGCTTCCTAGAGGAGTTAGGAGAGGAGCTAGGCCTTATTACATCTGGGTGCCAGAAAGGAAGATGATGAGATTTCCAGGAGAGTATGTAATAGGCTTTAGGGGTCAGGACACAAACTGCTTTGACAGACCAGAGGGTTTTTAATAAAATATAAGTGGGTCAGAGGCCTGTTTGGTTTCTTTCTCAAAGAATACAAATCAATAGTCGTTGTTTTCTTTCTACACAAAATTCTAAATCTGAAGTTTACTTCAGTGAAAGGTGGGCTTTATACTGGAGATGTGTTGGTGTGGCTTGAGCATCAAGATGTCTGTACCCTCCTGGGGCATATGTGTAACTTATAGCCTGGACCAGGCTGGGGCAGGGGACAGGGAATGTGTGTTCACAAGAGCCAGTGCCAGCTGTCCAGCTGGGAAGGGGCTCCAGGTGTACAGAGAATTTGGTGGAGAGTACTGGAAAGTGAATCCTTCTTGGCTTATCTCTTTTATGGGCTTGCAGTATTTGTGGTTTGGATCCCCTGTGGTGGCCACCCAGGAGTCCACATGTTCAGAATTATTCTGTTGAAGAAGTCATGAGCGTGTGTGTTGAGCCCCAGGAAACAAGGACAACATTAGATTTCTAAAGAACCTGTGGGAAAATTGTGGTGATAGGAAGAGTTTTGGGGCAGACAGAGTGGGAGTGGTCATCCAAGACTGGGGAGAAGTGTGGAGAAGGGGTCCCGGAGACCAATGCCCTAAAGAACATCCCAAATGGGGAGATGACTGCAGGATGCCACGTCCTTGCACCATGAGGACCACTCCTGGGAGGGTATCTGGGCCCACCTGCAGAGAGCAGCATCCATGAGATGGGGTGGAGACCAGTGCTCAACAGACACAGCATGAAGGGGCACTGGTAAAGCTGGTGACCATGGTGTAACGAATAGCCTCATACTCTAGTTTTCTGGCTTCACTAATTCCAGAATTCTTGGGTTACTCAATGGAGAGGGAGAGAGAGTTCCACCTCCCACACCAATTACTGAGTTTCCAATATGTCTCCCACCAGCCAGGAGAAGATTGAGGCGTTTGGGGCAGATTACAGTTGATTTTGAGAAATATTGTAACATGTCTAGATTTGTGGATCAAATTCTTTGTCCATTAGACTTCTGTTCATAACTGTTAGCAGGTGGTTAAAGGAGTAAATTGATTTGCTTGCTAGCATCTTCATTGTTTCTGCATGTGAAAATCTAAGGCTAGCCCAGGAATCACTGTGGCTAGCTTTTCAAGAAGGAAGCAGAGTTTCCTAGGTCTCTCACCATGGTCTAAAGATCCGTTGTTGAGTAGGCCCCTCCCTTGAAAGCAGACTGCCCAGGGACGAGGCCAGGTAACAAGTAAGTACGGTCTTTGTACTTACCATGCCCAGATGCTTCAGTGTCTCAAAGGGTCACATTACAGTTGCAGAATTTACAAAACAAATTTCCAAGGACAATTCTGAATTGTGGTCCTTGAATCCCTCAACCAGATTAAGGATATAATAAAGGGCCAGAGTGTAAGAGAGAGGATTTGTTGAGAAGGTTCCTGGGGGAGGTACTGTGCAAGTCTTCCCTATCTCCCTCGAGGGGAGGGGAGGAGATTTCAACCTTCTTCACCCCAAGTCTAGTGTGGTCATGGCCACAGTCAATTTTACAACATTTTCATCACCCCTAAAAGAAACCACTTATCCATTAGCAGTCATTCCCCATTTCCCCCCAAGCACCTCAGCCCTAGGCAACTGCAAATAAACTTTCTCTTTCTATAGATTTGCTTATTTTGGGCATTTCATATAAATGGAATCATATGTAACATGGTATTTTGTGACTGGCTTCTTTCACATAGCATAATGGTTTCAAGGTTCATCCATGCTATATCACAAATCAGTACTTCATTCTTTTTTCTTGCCTAATAATATTCCATTATATTAATATACCACATTTTGTTTATCCATTTATCAGTTGATGGACATTTGGGTTGTTTCCACTAACTGGCTATTATGAGTAATGCTGCTAATAACATTGGTATCATGTTTTGTTTGGACATATGTTTTCATTTCTCTGAGGTATATATACCAAGGAGTGAAATTGCTGGGTCATATGATAACTCTGTGTTTTAACTTCTTGAGGAACTACCAGACAGGAGACAAACATAAAATTGTGTTTTGATTATGTCACAAGTTGTGCTTGTTCAACGTACTGACTACAGAGGAATTCATCTCCCACCTCACCTCAGCCACCCTCTGTGGTCAGGACAAGAGCAGTGAGAGAGAGACACACACAGAGACACAGACACAGACAGACAGGGAACAGGCCAATAGGAAGTTAAAGACAAGGCATAAAGACACTGGAAGAGACCTCAGCAATGGTCAGAATGAGAATAGAAGTGGCTTGGATCCAGAGGTCTGTGAAGCAACTAAGCTAACAGTGTGTACTGGAAATGGACTCATTCAGCATTTAATGCCACTGTACTGACTGCTACAGCTCCTGTGTGCCAGATACTACCTTCAGGTGAGGTTACAAGTATGCACACATTGTTTTACCTAATCGTCACAAACGTGGCATGGCTATCATTATCCCATTTTACAAACGAGGAAACTCGGGCTCAGGTAAATTACTTGGTCAGAGTCATACAACTGTAGGTGACAATCTGAGATCAGAAACCTTGTCTGTCTCACTCTGAGGCCAATGTTCTTAACCACTACATGCCTCTCATTTAGCCTAGACTTCTGGAATTACCCTGCCAGCTCCTGAATGACTAGTTCTGCTTGACTCATAACTGTTCTATGTAGTGGGGTGCACTGGTAAAATGACTCTCCTAAAGGGGGAGGGGTGGCAAAATATGTAGTATGTGTCAATTTCCCTGGTGTAAATATTCCCACCACAGATTTCAGATTTCAGGCTACCATCATTTTAACAACTAACTCATAAAATTCCTGAATATTTAACAATCGGCTTTCATGAACCAGCATTAACAACTCCAGCACATCCCTGCTTCTATGCCTTTGAGTTGTATGAACTTTTACTCTTATTCTTTAGAGTCTTACCAGAGTTCCAGGATGACATGCATCCTTGAGCATTCTGGTTAATTGAAGGGTTTAACCTGTAATGCTAACTCAACAAACCATTTTTTAGGGGAAGACATGCCTGTAAAACCTGGTGTTTCATGACTCAGAAATAGAAGCAAAGTCATATTAAAGAAATGCATTAAATTTGTATGCATTTTCCTCTTTTACCTCTAAGTAATAGTTAACATACTTTTAGGCTTATTCCAAAAATGTGAGTTATAAGCCAGTGACCGTACGATAGAAACTAGAATTGAGGAAAGCCAGACTTTTTTCAACACTGTATTTCTCAAACTGGGGTCTGTGTGTTCTACCAGGATTAAAAAATATAGTACCAATTTTCTTAAAAAATCTTGTCAGTAATAAAGATAAAGGTAAAACTTCTCTTTGTGCATGATTCACAGCTATTTAGCAAAAGGCTTTAGTTTTTTATGGGAATGAATTCTTTGGTGGGGGAAACGGGGATCACACTTTTTTCCTTTCAATTAGGTGTGTACACACTTAGACTCTGATCATCCTTTTTTTTCCCCCTAAATCACCCTTCCACATTGTTTCCAGGTTTTTTGTTTTGTTTTGTTTTAACAGACTCTTTTCAGCTTTTGTTTTCACACAAACAGGCAACCAGTGACAACCCTCAGTTTGGGTAATGCATAGATCAGCGAGAGCAGGATAAATTGGCAATCTGTAATCTTCCAAGCAATTTCACGTGGTTCACCAGAGCAAGATCTGCAGGAATGGTATTTCCTAGATGCTAATGACCAACTTCATTATCATGCCACCCTGAGCTAACATTTTTGCCTTTGGTTCTGATGGGAGTCATTAGATTCTAGAAAATTCCTTATTTGTCCTGTTTTTAAATTTGATTTCCCCAGAATCAGAGAGAATACAAATTCTCCTGAGTTTTGTGTATAACAAGTGAACGTGTGCATGAAACAAGAACCCGTTTCACCCCGGTGCTGCCAGAGCTCAGCCCTTGATTCAGCTGGGAGGAGGCAAGCTCCTGATGGACACCACAGCTCGGGCTCACTGGAGTGGTGTGCGTGGAGTTTTCCGTAGGAAATTAGCTAAGTAACACTCACATTCTTTCCCTTTTCTCTTTCCACTCTTCACTTCCCCTTGTAATGAAACAGCTTGAGCTCAGCACTTTAGATCTCTCATGGGGGTAAAAGTGGTTGACAGTTTCATTCTCTTGTGACCCTCCAATCGAAAAGAAAAGTCTCTCCTCTCCTTCACGTGCTTACTCCAAAAAGGGCTTCTCATCAAGGCTATTGTATTTCACTGAAGACACAACTTTCTGAAAACAAGATGCCCTGAAATGATAGTTCAAAGACTCATTCTGTTTTAAAAAAAATGGCAAAAGTGGCACTTTAAAGAGAACCTGATCACGTTGTAAGTAGATCTGATCCTGTATTCAACAAAATAATTGTGGCATAGTCAAATAGCCAGTTGCTAATGCCATAGACATAAAATCATCCAATGAATCAAAATGAGGGTCAAATCTTCCTGAAGTAGTCATTCTCATGTTTAATGCGTGTGCTCCTTCTTCATAATGAACCCAGTAATGGAAGGTTTAAATGGAAATGTACAGTAGCAATTTAAAAATATTGATGGAGTGCCTTGTAGGTGCAAAGCAGTTACTATCCACTCTAGAGACATAATTCAGTATGCTTATGACCTACAATGCACACAACTCTGTGATAGGTGATACAGGGCATATATAGGTAGTCCCTGACCTCAGAGAGTTTGTAATTTAGAGTAGAAGTGAAGTAAGTATAGAAATAACCAGAATATAGGCAATTATGCATGCAATGTATATTCCCAGAACTCCTCTGATGGGCCAGGCACTTAGCTAAGTTGATTGAGACAGTGATGAGCCAAGGAGAACTGATACCTCCCTTAAAGGAAAATGTAAGTGTTAAAATTCCTTCCTTCCTTTCACAAATATTAATTAGCATGTACTGTATGCCAGCCACTCTTCTTGGAGCTTTGGACAGAACCATGAACAAAACAAAATCCCTATTCTCATAGAGATTATGTTCTATTGTGGAGGTAGAAAACAAACAAACACATATATTATACAGTTTCCGGTAGGAGTAGGTGCTATGAAGAGTCTGTTGAAGGGTAAGTGGATTAAAAGTGATGGAGGCACTACATTAAATAGGATGGTCAGGAAATTCCTCTCTGGGAAGCAGGGAGCTGGTTGTGGGGGAGAGAAGCCCAGGCATATCACTTAGGTTGAAGGAATCCCAGATGTAAAGGCCCCAAGGTGAGAAGGTGCTTTGTGTGTTTGTGGAAGAGCAAAGAGGCCAGTGTGGCCGGAGGAGACAGAGCCAGGGGAGAGGAGAGTTGAAGAGGTAGCCATGGTCAGATTGTGTGAGGCCTTGAATGCCCGGGTAAGGACTTTAGATGTTGTTCTGGGGGTGATGGGTAGCTGATGGAGGATCTTGAGCAGAGGAATAATCTTACTTGATTATCATTTTTGAATTGCTTGGCTGCTGTGTGGGAAATAGATGGTGTGTGTGGGATGGCAAGGGTGGAGGGCAGGAGGAAGCTAACCCTCCCCCAAGTAAGAGAATTTCTCCCATCTGACTGTCTTTGACCTGGGACATCAGCTTTTCCTGCCTTAGGGCTTGAACTGAATTGTTGGCTCTTCCTGGGTCTCAAGCCTGCTGGCCTTTGGACTAGAACTACACCACTGACTCTCCTGGGTCTCCAGCTTGCTGACTCCTCCTGTAGATCTGGGACTTGTCAGCCTTTGTAATCACATGAGACTTTTTGTTCTGTTCAAGAACATCATGAGGCCCACCCACATTAGGGAAGATAATCTGCTTTATTTCATCTACCCATTTGAATGTTAAACTCATCCTAAAATACCCTCACAGAAACATCCAGAGTAAGGCTTGACCAAATATCTGAACACCCCATGGCCTGGTCAAGTTGACACATTAAATTAACCATCACACTGCCGTTAGGGTACACTCCACCTCTTTTTCCAGCCTCATCCCACAGTCACTCTTCTATACACTCTACACCCCAAGTCAGACAGAACCTCCAACTGCTTTCTAATCATGTCCAGAACTTCCTACCTCCCTGCCTTGCTCCAAAGTCATCCCTGCTCCCATCTCTGCCTGTCTAACACCTGCCCACTCATTGATTCAAATACCACCTCCTCGAAGGAGTGGGTCCTGTGCTGAGCTCACCACTCCTTTGTCTCCCCTTTGTTTATGCCTCTGTTTGGCAATTGACACACTTCCTTCATAGAACCAATTGAAGTGAGATGTTTAGCAAGAACTATCTTTTTTCTTCTCACTCTTCTGAGAGATGTCCCAGAGAGTCACCCAGAGACCACTGGAAGGATGGAATCCCTTGTGAAACTCTTATACAGGAATGAATCGCCTTGGCAAACCATTTGCTGTCTCTTACTTCTTTGTCTGGAAAGTGAGGATAATAAGGATACCTACCTCAAAAGATTGTCATGGAGATTAAATGGGATGATGCATCTCAAGCACCTAGCACAGGATGTGGTGAAGAGTAAACCCTCTGTAAAGAGGAATTATTGCCACAGCCGCTGAGGAGAACCTCCCTCCAAGAGGTAGACACACGGCTCCCACGAGGCCTGAGGGGAGTTTCCCACAGGATGGTGGAGCAGATAGTGCCATTGATTGGAAAGGGTGTGAATTGAGAAATACATCCTTTATCTAAGCTTGAGATGGAACTGGTCTGTTCCTTCTGTATTTCCCAGGAAAGGGTGAGTGGTTCTGGATAGGAAAGACATTGATGCTTAAATGATTCTGATAAAACTCTTGCGGGGCAGCTGGACCAAGGAAGATGTGGGGTGGGCAGGAAAGAGCTGTGCAAGGGGATGAAGGAGCTGAGGACCAGGGGAGGCTGAGGCATTCTCTGTCCTGCTTAGCTTGAGAAAGGCAGAGAGGGTGGAGCTGGCCTCACTCAGAGGACCCTGTTAGCCTTCTGACATGCGAGCTGAGCTGGGCCACAGAGGCAGCACGGATATCGGAGTGAGCTGGCTGTTCCTGACATAACTCTGGCAGACCTCACCCCAAGCCTATTTATTTATACTTTTTCATTTCATTTATTTAAATAAATCTATTTTTAAAGTCTAACATACATACAGAAAAGTGCAAAAATCAAAGTAAAATAGCTCAGTGAATGTTTATAAAGAACTCACCCGTGTAGCTACCACCTAAGTTAAGAAATAGAGCATCACCTGCAGCCGAGAACTCTCCCACCCTCATGTCCTGTCATGAATCTCCACCCCCTTCCCGGGAAGTAACCACTAGCCTGAATTTGACCAACATAGTTTAATTCTGCCCGCTCTTCATCTAAATGGAATTATACAGAATGTGCTTTTTTGTGCCCGGCTTCTTTTGTTCAAGTTATTTTCATGAGATTCATTCATTTATTGAGTATAAGATTATTTCATTCATTCTCATTACTGAATAGATTTCTACCATATGAATATGTCATAATTTGCCTATTCTACTATTAATGGACATTTGAGTAGTTTCTGGTTTGGGGCTACTGTAAGCAATGCTACCATAAGCATTCTAATACTTAGCTTTGATGCCCATATATTTACATTTCTGTTGTGTAAATAAAAAGAAATTAAATTACTGGGACTTAGGGAATGCATATATTTAGTTTTAATAGTAAAGTAGTTGTAACAATTTATACTCCCACAAAGAGTGTATGAGTGTACCCATTTCTCCGTAGCAGTTTCTCTACATCGTTGCCAATACTTGGAATTGAAAGACTTCTTAACCTTAACCATTATATTGTGTATGGTGAGATGACCGGCTTTTAATAGAGCTGCAATGAGGCAGTGGAAAGCAATAGCCAGAATGGGTTTACCCTTGTGGTCCTCCAAGTGAGATGTGCTTCTCTAAGAAGGTACAAAATAAGGGTTGAGAGAAGGACAGAGAACTTATATTTATATGTATTTTAAAAACAGATTTTTTGAGGTATAATTCATCTACTGTACAATTCACCCATTTAATGTGTACAATTCAATGGTCTTTAGTATAGTCACAGATATGTGTAGACATAATCATAGTAAATTTTAGAAAATTTCATCACTTCAAAAAGAAACTCTGTACCCCTTTAGCTATCACCTGGTATCCCTACCAGCCATAAGCAACCATTAACCTACTTTCTATCTATAAATTTTCCTATTCTGAACTTATATATGATTGAAATCATATCCTGTGTGGTCTTTTGTGACTGGCTTCTTTTACTTAGCATAATGCTTTCAAGGTTAATTAGTGTAATAATATGCAGGGAATGTAGTTCATTCCCTTTTTATGGCTGAATAATATTCCACTGTATGGACATACTACTTTTTGTTCTATCCATTCATTCATTGATGAACTATATGTATTTTTAATTTTAAAATGTTGATTCTTTCAGTGTTTTATAATGTAACACAGTATACTAGTATATAATTTAATTACATTAGTATAGAAGGATTCATCTGTGGCTAATACATCAGTAAATGTTTACATACATATGTACACTGGGGAGACAATCTCAAAAAAGGCTTTACTGATAGAAGCTCACAATCAACAGTGTTTTAAGATCCCTGATTTAGAACCAGTGTTCTCTTTCCCTTGGCCTTTGGACTGCTAATTCCAAGAGTGTGTTTGATTGTTTCAGATAATCAAGGTGGAAAAGGGAACCAAAAGAGTATTTCTGCTAATGTGGCAAACAAGGGTTCCAGCTAGTTAAATTTAAACTTAGAAAAATAAAAGAGATATGACCATATTTCTACCTCAATTGTTAAGGAGCTGTTCATTCTAAAAGTATTCTCTCTCTCGGCCTCTACAGCAGAGGCTGTGCCTCTCTCTTTTGTGTCTCCTCCAAGAGTCTATCACCTAAATCCAGCCTGGCTCTTCTGTCTGGAGCACCCTTTCTGCTGTCTATGGCAAGGCTCTCAGGGAGAGTCCAGCCTCCTCCAGGAAGGATCTCTGTCAGAGCTCTTTGGGTTGCAAATAACAGAACTCACTCACTCTGGTTTTCCACGGAGCTGCAGTTTTGCCACCCTCCCACCCACCAGGGACATTGGGCATTGTCTGGAGACATTTCTGATTATTACAACTAGAGAGTACGATTGACGTCCGGTGAGGAGAGGCCGAGGAGAGGCCAAGGAAGCTGCTAAACATCCCACAGTGCAGTTGATAGTCCTGAACAACAAAGGATTATCCAACCCCAAATGCCAGTAGTGCCAGCATCTCCCTGACCCCCATCTCTAGCTTATCCCTCTGTAGTAGCCTGTCTTTGCATCTCTCTGGCAGTGAGTTTTTTGGTGGGGTTTGTTTTGTTTTGTTTTGTTTTTGCATCTGAACAAAACTTTATTTTTTCCCTAAAGCCCACTCATATTTGTACTTACAGACACCACTGGGGTGGTAAGGGTGGACATTTCCACCCCCAATTTTCAGGCTCTGGGAGGAGGCAAATGAATAACACATGATCTGCAGGCTGTCTGAACCCTCTGGCTGCCATGGGTGGCATCTGCTAATGCCCTTCTCTTCTCCTCAGATGTCCAGGGGAGAAATATCTTTAACCGAAGGATGCTGGAAGATTCCTCTGGTCTTGGCTGGGCTACGGAGGCAGCAGCAAGATTGATGAGACTCTCTGATGGACAGGACATATCAGAGGCTGGAGATTCTGGCAGTGAGTTTTATTCTCCCCTGTTTGCAGACTGGCTGTCTGTTTCTCTAAGCAGCAGTAGAAGGTGACCACTCACAGTTCTTAAGTTCACAGGCTCCTAGTTCAAGTGAACAGTTATAAATAATGAGCATCCCTTTACCAAAATTCCAAAAGTGAGAGGCCATATTCACCCACATTAGGATAGGTGTCCATTTCTTATCCCATCTGTTATGACCGGATGGCAGGATTGCTCTTCCACATCATTGTCAGGTCCTATTCCTGTGGATCAGAAGGGGCAATTCTCAGTGAAGTGAGAGCCTGGGTTGAATGTACTGTGGTTAACTGTAGCATAACACCTGTCACACTTTCTGGAAATCTTTTGCTACACTCTTGTCTCCTCCACTGGACTATATGCCCTGGGGCTCACTTCCATAGTCCCAGTGCCAAGCACACCACCTGGCACATTGTGGGCACCCAACAAAGTCTCCCTGAATGAAGGGGCATTGACTCATTTACTGTCATATGTAAAGGATCATGGAAGACCCTGTTACAAACCTCTCAAAACACTGCAAAACAAATTGCAACGAGTGAAAACAAGAGCAACAGTGAGGGTCTTGAAGCATATCCTTGGAAAGGGATGCTTTCATGAAAAAAGAGAAAACAAACCTGGAAAGTGCTTGCCTAGGAAGTTACTGAAAGTGGAAAAATGTTCCTCCTAAGGCAGGCACTGTCAGTTGTGGGCAGGACAACTATTACCTATGAAAATAGTGCAGTCAAACCTCATTATAGAAGATGATTTAAAGCTTCACTTGCCATTTCCTTCCACATTCTAAAACCAGAACTTCTTTACATTGAGAAAAAAAAAAAAAAAAAAGACCACAGACATTGCAGCCTTGGAGACAGCCTCTGTGTTAGGTACTCTCACCAACAATCTTCTCAGCTCAATCTTTACTGTCTAAAACCTGCTTGTGTAAAAGTCCCCTGTCATGAGGTCACAGCAATCATAAATGTTAAAAAATGAAAACAATATTAATTCACTGTTATGGGTTGAACTGTGTGTCCCCAGATTTCATATGTTGAAGCTCTAACCCTTAGTACCTTAGAATGGGACTGCCTTTGAAGATAGGGCCTTTAAAGAGAGGTGATTAAATAAAAACAAAGCAGTTAGAATGGGCGTTAATCCCACCTGGTTCGTGTCCTCATGAAAAGAGGAGGTTAGGATACATGGAGACACAAGGGAGGCATGTGCACAAAGGGAAGACCATAGAGGTCACAGGGAGAAGGTGGTCATTCCAAGCCAAGGAGAGGGACCTCAGAAGACACTAACCCTGGCAGCCCCTTGATCTTGGACCTCCAGTCTCCAGAATTCTGAGTAAATAAACTTCTGTTGTTTAACCACCCAATTCTGTGATGTTTTGGCAGCCCATGCAAACTAATACAATCACTTTCTCTAATGGTTCCTCATCCTTTCAAGTATGAGGCCTTTTTCTTTTATTATTTGCTTATTATATAAATTTATTTCACTGAGCTGGCAAAGGAAAAGCACAGAAAATTTAGCTCCATAACAAGTTTGTCAGACATGCTCAGAAAGAAAGCCTGAAAAACCAAGGATTAGGGCCCTAATCCAGGAATACCTCATCTTGCAGCTACAAAGACCCTGTGCCCAAATAAGATCCCACTCACATGTACCAGGGGTGAAGACTCAAATATATCCTTTTTTGAGAGGAGACATAGTTCTACCCACTGCAAATGGCTAAGCTTGAGGGGAGTTGAAGTGTGATTGCAAGAAGTATGAAGAATCTTTTGGAGTGTTGGTGATGTTCTTGTTTCTGATCTAGGTACTGGTTATACTGTGGTCTCAGTTTATGAAAATTCATCCAGCTATTCCTCTATGATATGTGCACTTTTCTCGGTGGATGTTATGCTTCAATAAAAAAAAATTTTAAGTCATTTTTGTTTAGAATTCACACTTGTTTATTCTTTTGATTTATATTTCTCTAAAATGTTAGGGAAAAGCAAATCTATCAGTGTCTTGAAATAAAGCAAGAGAAGACTGTAATTGGATATATCACCATGGGCTTTGATTTCTTCCCTATATCTGTGATCAAGAAACTGTAAGTAAAAGCCACAATGTAGTCAATGTTTTAAAATTGATATTTTTATTCTTCACAACAGCATCTATTACATTTGAAAAATATTTGTACATAAATGTCTCAGGTATTATATATCTGTTTACAGATTCTGCTTGTCTGCCATATGGATTCCCAGGTACTTTGTACAAGTTCCATGGCCAATCTGTAGTGACAGGCTGAGGATCACTTGTGTAGAGCCCTTCAGGGAATAATGTACAGTAGTGAAGAGCGTGGAATTTGGAGTTAGACTGTCTGGGTTGGAATTCCACGTTGCCATTTTTTTTGGTATATGAAATTGGTGTGTGCCTCATTTTTTCCACTTGTAAAATGGAGTGATAATAACTGTCTAACTCATAGGATAGTTGTATTAAGATAAGTTAATACATGTTAATACACAGGATTTGGACCAGATTATTTATAGGTGTTATTACTGTTGTTGTTGTTGTTGTTGTTGTTGTTGTTGTTGTTATTATTATTATTATTATTATCAGGATTTGCAAGTCAGAATGAGTGTCCAAGGCTAGTAGCTGCCCTGCTCCTGATTGGAGTAGGTATTAGGGGTACAGGTTACTTTGGAGGAGTCTTATCTTTTGGCTGTTGTGAATAATGCTGCTATGAATATGAGTATACAAGTATCTGTTCCAGTCCTTGCTTTCAATTCTTTTGTATATATACCCAGAAGTTGAATTGCTAACCAAATGGTAATTCTATGTTTAATTTTTTGATTATTTAATTTGATTATTATTAATTTAAAAATTTTTTTGATTTTTGGATTATTATTAATTTTTGAACTGATAGATTATTTTCCACAGCAGCTGCACCATTGTATATTCCTACCAGCAATGCACAAAGGTTCTAATTTGTCCACGTCCTTGACAGCACTCATTTTCTGTTTAATTTTGTGTGTGTGTGTGTGTTTAAATAATAGCTATGATGTTTAATTTTATGTGTTAACTTACTGGGCCACAGTGCCAGGATAGATGGCCAAACATTATTCTGGTTGTTTCTGTGAGGATGCTTCTAGATGAGACTAACATTTAAGCTGGTGGACTTTGAATAAAGCAGACCTTCCTTTATAATTGAGTGGGCCTTGTCCAATCAGTTGAAGGCTTGATTAGAACAAAAAAGACCTACAAGTAGTGGGAAGTCTCTAGCAGTTGGCTTTTGGACTAGAACTGGAACACTTCCAGGTCCTCCGGCCTGCTGGCCTACCCTTGCAGATTTTGGACTTGTCAGCTTCTATAATCACGTGACTCAATTCCCTAACATATATGTAATATCCTATTGGTTCTATTTCTCTGGAGAACCCTGACTAATACAATAACCATCCTAATGAGTGTGAAAGTTTCATTAGTATTTGAATATGTTACAAAGAAACACATAGTATATACATACTGTAACCATGAACTGCCCTAAGCATTTTACATGTCTTAACTCATGTGATGCGCACAACAACTCCTTGAAGCAGGCATTATTATGACTTCTAATCCATAGATGAGAACACTGGTCTAAGGTCGTGTGGCTGGTATGTGGTGATTTGAACTCAGCAGTCTGCTTTGAGAATCCTTGCAGATGATGCTCGGACACCTTCTGTTCTAGTAGCTGCATTTAATTCTAATTATCTTGGTGACTTCTTATGCATTGTATTTCCCTTTCCATCACCTCCCCTCTTCCTAAAAATTCTTCTGTACTTATGTTCTTCCAAGGCAGTCAAGGCTGAGTGCTGCAATATTCCCCATTGTGGCATGTGGTGTGAAGGGGAAGAATGATGGTTTCCAGTCCCAGAAGAACTCTGAAAATATACCCGTGAGGGGAAAAAAAAAACAAAAAAACTAGAAACTGCTAAATCCTTTACCCTGAAAGAGGAAAAATTAAGTCTTTTAAAAATGAAAATTATTCCCATGATGTATTTCAGCCAAATAATTAAAGTGTACTCATGTATTAATTACACCTTCAGACTCTCTTGCCGTGCTTTGTGAGGCTCTTCTTTTTCCTGAGGTTAAGTGAGGACAAGCTTTTTGAGGTAGCACTGAATTCCATTTCAAAAGAAGTCTCACAAGGCTGGTTAGGTGAAAATTCCCATCCAAAAGAATTGTCCAGCCAGGCAATTAAGTCACTTTCAGAAGTTACTAACTTCCAGCTCACCTTTGTTGAAGCCAGAGCTGCAGTTATAACTCACAGATTTGATTTTTTTAAAAGATCAAACTCCCCCTCCAGGGAAAAAAAAATGTATCCAGCCCTAGAAACTTGGAAACAGTCCTAAGCCAGATCCCTCTCTTTAGAATTGCTGCAAGTGTTTCTACCTACAGTTGACCTTACTGTGTCCCATCTTTCAAAGCCAAAGCCTGAATAATTTCATCCAAGCCGTTTGCCCTGACCTTGATGGGCTTCCCAGGATAGTTGTCTTCTGCTATGTGTCTTGGGAACGTGGACTTTCCCAGGCTGCAAAGCTTCAGCTTCTGCTGGAAAGAGGCTTAGCAAGGCTTGTCACACCTCAAGTGGCATCAGAGACTTTTAAATCAGAGAGAGATCTCAGAGACCATCAAATTATACCCCTTAACTTTACAGATGAGGAACTGGAAGCTCAGAAGGGTCTTGGGAAGACACTGAAGGATTTTAAACAGGGATCTCACTTATTAAATCTATGGGTGAGACAAAGCAAAGAATTGGAGATACCACAATAGGTTGGAACAGTGAACCCAAACCAGCAAGATAAAATTCAGCAAATAGTAGTAATAAAGCCTTGCTCTAACTGCAGAACCAGCAAGGCTCTCTGATAACTTGAGGATGTGGGACAGGCGGGGTTTGGCTACTGCAATCTCTATATGAGCCTGCAGAGACAGTGGCCAGCCAGATGTTTCAAAACCTAATTAAATTCTAATAATGGCACAATCACATTGTGTTAGGATATGGAAAATTCTAGAAGGACACATAAAATTGTTCATGACAGTTCTCTTTGGGCAGTAGATCTAAGAGGAAGAGAGGGTTGTACTTTCTACTTTATACGTATAGTATTACTTGATTATTTTATAATGAACATTTTATTAGTTTTGTAGTAAGAAAATCTTAAAAACTTAAAAAATATAGTGATTAACAAAAACTGAAGCTGAAGGAGAGTGTCCAGATGAATAACAGGAATGTGCTAGATGGATTGTATGGGATGTCCACTGTTTAGCCTTGGGCATCAAAGGGACATCAGTAAGTTAAGTACCCTATTCAGGAGGAGTGAGATCAAGGTGGTAGAGGGGCTGTGAACCAGGTCACAGAGGGCATCATTGAGCAAATTTAGCTAACTTTAAGTTTTTGAAAACGCAGCATGTAAAACAGAGACTTATTGTCTATATCAGTCTGAAGAGCTAGTAGAAATTCATTTGTTTATTCATTCATAAAATAACATGAACAAAGTGTATCTTCCTTAAAAAGGCATTTGAGAACACACTTCCCCTAGCAAAGAATTAGACTACTTTAAGAAGAATGATGGGCTTATTCTGAAACATATTCAAGGAATGGTTGGCTAATCAATTCTCACAAACGAACACCTGCCTTTTTAAGGAAGATGGACTAGGAAATGTGTAATGATTCTTACCAGTTTATACTTATGTCATTTTCTTGCTCAAAAATACTATGAAGTCTCCACAACAATGTAAAGGAAGGTCAGATTACTCACTGTGATGTTATAGGCCCTTTGGAATATTACTCTGATTGCCTTTTCCAGTTTATCTTCTGCCGTCCCCATTAGGCACCCACTACCCAGCCTCACTGTCCATTTGTCAGGTATCTTTTTGCTTCTTTGTCTTTCCTTTTTCACACTGTTCTTTCCTAGAATGCCCTTTTGACTTTTCTTGACTTAGTGAAATGCAACTCATTTTTCAGTTTGAATCATCAAATACTACCTTGCTTTGAGGCTTTCCCCCTCTCCTAGGTATTACTTTTCAAAGCCGACAGCCGCTGGTAGGAATTCACAGTCATACCAGTAATTTACAGCCAGGGTCCACTCTACTTGGTTGGTCAGTGCCCACACCATATTAGAGGTTAAAAATAAAAAATAAAAATTAAAAAAAAAACAAAAACACATCACCCTGCTGGAACCGTAATACATCTAATATTGTGATACAGTTAATTGTTTATGCTCCTGTATCTGCTATTAGACCACGAGCCCCTTGAGGTCAAGATCATATCCAATCAAATCCAGATCCTCAGAGCTGTAAAAGGTCTGTCACTTTTCTGCAGCTATCTGGAAATCTGAGTTGAATGAATTAATGGACTTTAAATATCTCTGGTTCTAATGCTCACCAGTTAAAATTTCCAACTTCAGAAAGCAGTTACGGGGGGAGGGTATAGCTCAAGTGGTAGAGTGCATGCTTAGCATGCATGAGGTCCTGGGTTCAATCCCTAGTACCTCCTCTAAGAATAAAATCAATGAATAAACCTAATTTCCTCCCCCCACCAGAACAAAAAACCAAAACAAAAAACAAAACAAAACAAAAAAATAATAAAATAAAAAAAAGAAAGCAGTTACTTCCTTCATGCTTAGAGATTTTAGCTGAAATTGGTATGATATACAGATTAAGTATTTCTTACTACTTTAGAGGTCTTGGGAACATTCTGAGAATACACCTAGTCAATGTAGTTAAACTTTCAAAGACGCAGAGATACCTATGATCATCAGTCTCAGGAGGGGTAGAATGAGCCTTACAAATAGAATCTATTATGCAGGACAATCCAAATGAAGAGTCCAACAGATCTGACTTTGAACTCTGTTTATGCCAGGTGCTAGCCGTGTGAGCTTGAGTATGTTATTACTAGGTCTAAGCCTCAGTTTCCTCACCAAAAAAGGGGGATAAAAATGGTTGTTGGAAGGAGGATTTCATAAGATCCTGCATATAAACACTAAGCCCAGTACTGGCATAAAAGCAGATATTATTGCAAAGTGTTCTGGGTTTGGCAGCTGTAGAAACAACCTTGGATTCATGAACAACTACTATCTGATGTAACTTCCTCTGGCTTCTTAGAATGTATTTTCGTATTTCTAGTGCCTCAATCCTAAAAGACATTGTAAGATGCTGAGTACACTCAAACATGTATTTCAATGTTTATAGTATTTGAATTCCAAAAGGAATATACTTTTATATTTGCTATGTTTTAATGTACAGTTTTTGCCTTACATTCAGCAACAAATCGACTTGACCCATTTGTATTAAGCCCTTTACATGAGCAGAACATTGTGGCTTGCACTTACTCAAATCCAAATTAAGATCTAAATCGGAAGAAAGAAAATCACCTTTTTAAAGAACCAAACTCCATGAGGAGAGAAAGTAGGCCAAACACCTTCTGGACAAACTGTTAGAAGGGATCATCACTTCTTTTAACTTTTGTTACTTGTCACTGGCACTAAAATAAATCCATTGGTGCCAACACCTATTATTTCCCCACTTCCAAAAAAGGTCAGCATTCAAACAATACAGAAGATTCTGGATAGGACCTCATAATAACCATCCTTTTGATGGAAAGTTTAAGTTCTGGTTCTGTATATTTCTGGCTGTGTGATTTTGCCATCAAAACCTCAGCCTTTCGGAAGCTCAGTTCCTGTTTTCCAATCTCTAAAGTGGGGATAATGCAGCTTTGCCAGTCCCTTAACCTGTGACTCAGTTTTCTTTCCAACGTATGCAATAGGGTTAATAATACCTACCTCAGAGATTGTTGTGAAGACTAAATGAAATATATATGTACATAAATAAATATACATAAATAATATAAATAAAATAAATAATATTTATTCTATGTACTGTATATTATAGTATACATTATGTATACTATATATTAGTATATATATGTATGCTATATACATACAATATATTTTTTATACACACACACACAGGTATACTGGATTATAGCCATTCTAGTGGATGTATAGTGGTATCTCACTATAGCTTTTTTTCTCTTTCTGGCCCACTTCACTTAAAATGACAATCTTCAGGTCCATCTATATTGCTGCAAATGTCACTATAGCTTTTTTTAAAAAATCTTACATCCAGTATTTATTGTCTAACATCTTAGGCACATTTGTGTAACTTTTTAATTGAAATATAGTTGATGTACAATATTCTGTAAGTTATAGGTGTATAGCATAGTGATTCACAATTTTTAAAGTTTCTACTCCATTTATAGTTATTATAAAATATTGGCTCTATTTTCTGTGATGTACAATATATCCTTGTAGGTTATTTTATACATAATAGTTTATACCTATTGCTCCCTTACCCCTATATTGCCCCTCCTCCCCTCTCTCTCCCCACTGATAACCACTAGTTTGTTCTCTATTATCTGTGAGTCTGTTTCTTTTTTCTTATATTCACTAGTTTATTGTATTTTTTTAGATTCCACATACAAGTGATATCATACAGTGTTTGTCTTTCTCTGATTTATTTCACTTACAATAATGCTCTCCAAGTCCATCTATGTTTCTGCAAATGACAAAATTTTATTCTTTTTTATGGCTGAGTAGTATTCCATTGTGTATATATACCATATCTTCTTTTTTTTTATTTGCATTCATTTTTATTGAAGTATAGTCAGTTTACAATGTTGTGTCAATTTATGGTGTACAGCATAATGTTTCAGTCATATATATATACATACATATATTCATTTTCATTATAGATTACCACAAGATATTGAATATAGTTCCCTGTGCTATACAGTATAAACTTGTTATTTATCTGTTTTATATATAGTAGCTAGTATTTGCAAATCTCAATCTCTCAATTTATCCCTTCCTACCCCCTTTACCTGGTAACCATAAGTTTATTCTCTATGTCTGTGAGTCTGTTTCTGTTTTGTAAATAAGTTCATTTGTGTCTTTTTTTAGACTCCACATATAAGTGATACCATATGGTATTTTTCAATCTCTTTCTGGCTTACTTCACTTACAGTAATGATCTCCAGGTTCATCCATGATTGCTGCAAATGGCATTATTTTATTATTTTTTATGGTGGAGTGGTATACCACTATACATCCATTAGAATGGCTATAATCCAATATACACACTGGTATAGTGGTATCCCACATCTTCTTTATCCATTCATCTGTTGATGAACACTGAAAACTTAGGTTGCTTCCATACCTTGGCAATTGTAAATAAAGCTGCTATGAACATTGAGGTGTATCTATCTTTTAAAATCAGTGTTTTTGGTTTTTTTAGATATATGGCCAGGAGTGGAATTGCTGAGTCATATGGCAGTTCTGTTTTTAGTTTTTTGAGAACCCTCCATACTATTTTTTTCAGTAGCTGCACCAATTTACATTCCCACCAAGAATGTATGAGGGTTCCCTCTTCTCCACATCCTAGCCAACATTAGTTATTTGTGTTCTTTTTCATGATAGCCATTCTGACAGATATGAAGTGAAATCTCATTGTAGTTCTGATTTGCATTTCCCTGATGATTAGCACTGAGCATCTTTTCATGTGCCTGCTGGCCATCTGCATGTCCTCTTTGGAGAAATATCTAGTCAGGTCTTATGACAATTTTTTTTTTATTAGGTTCTTTGGGTTTTTTGATGTTGAGTTGTAGGAGCTGTTTATGTATTTTGGATATCAACCCCTTGTCAGTCACATCATTTGCAAATATTTTTTCCCATTCTGTAGGATGTCTGTGTTTTGTTGATGGTTTTCTTTGCTGTGCAAAGCTTTTAAGTTTCATTAGGTCCTATTTGTTTTTGCTTTTTTTAATTCTTATTTTTTTGAAATGTAATCAATGTATAATGTTAGTTCAGGTGTACAGCAAAGCAATTCAATTATATACATACATACATATATGTATTTTCAGTTTCTTTTCCATTACGACTCATTACAGGATATTGAATACAGTTCCCTGTACTATATAGTAGGGCCTTGTTGTTTATCTATTTTATATATAGTGATGTATATCTGTTAATCCCAAACTCCTAATCTATCCCTCCTTTCTTCCCTCCAGGTAATCACAGTTTGTTTTTGCTTTTATTTCTTTTGTCTTGGGAGAGTGATCTAAAAAATTATTGCTACAGTTTGTGTCAGAGAATATTTTGCCTATATTCTCTTCTAGTTTTATTGTGTCATGTCTTATATTCAGGTCTTTAAAATAATTTTGAGTTTATTTTTGTGTATGGTGTGAGGGAGTGTTCTATTTCATTGATTTACATGTAGCTGTCCAGCTTTTCCTCTTGTTGAAGAGATAGTCTTTTCTTCACTGCATATTCTTGCCTCCTTTGTTGTAGATTAATTGACTGTAGGTGCGTGGCTTTATTTCTGGACTCTCTGTTCTGTTCTACCAATCCATATGTCTGTTTTGTGCCAGTACCTCACTATAGTTTTAATTTGCATTTTATACTGGTTAGTAACATTGAACATCTTTTCATATGCGTATTAACCATTTGTATATCTCCTTTGGTAAACTGTCTATTCAAATATTTTGCCAATTTTTGAATTAGGTTTTTGTCTTTTTAGAGTTGTAAGAGTTCTTTGTATATTCTGAATATAAGTCCTTTAACAGATATGTGATTTGTAAATATTTTATCTCAGTCTATAGCTGCTTATCTTTTTTTAGTCCTAGGTGTTTTGTTCTTTTTGATGCTACTGTGAATGGAGTTGTTTCCTTAACTTCATTTTTAAGTTGTTTGCTGTCAATATGTAGACATATAATTGATTTTTATATATTGATCTTGGTTCTCGTGGCCTTGCTAAAATCATACATTAGTTCTAGTAGGGTTATTTTTTAAAATTTTGGTAGAACCCTTAGAATTTTCTACATATAGAATCTTACTTTTTTTAATTGGGGTGAAATTCACATAACATAAAAATTAGCCATTTAAAAATATACAGTTCAGTCGCATTTAATGCATTCATATAGTTATGCAGTCACCACCCCATCTACTTTCAAAACATAACACACTCAGAGAAAACCCCATGTCCATTAGCAGTCATTCCCCATTCCTCCTCCAACCCCTGGCCCTGGCAACTATCTGCTTTCTGTCATATGGATTTGCCTATTCTGGATATTTTGCATAAACGGAATCATACAATATATGACCTTTTGTGTCTCAATCCTTTCACTTAGCATGTTTTCTATGCATTGTAGTATGTATCAGTACTTCATTCCTTTTTAAGCCTGAATAACATACCATTGTATGTATATATTACATTTTGTTTATCCATTCATCCATTAATGGACATGTGGGTAATTTACAATCTTTTGGTAATAGCAAATAGTCCTGCTATGAGCATTTGTGACAAGTATCTCTTTGAGTCCCTGTTTTCATTCTTCGGGGTATGCACCTAGAAGTAGAATTGATGTATTATATGTTAATTCTATGTTTAACTTCTTGAGGGACCACCAAACTGCTTTCCCCAGAACTTGCAGTATTTTACATCCTTACCAGCAATGTATAATGTCTCCAAATTTCCACATCCTCACCGAAACTTATTTTACTTTTTTCTTTAATTTTTAAATTATAGCCATGCTAGTAGGTGAGAAGCAGTATCTTGTGATTTTGATTTGTATTTCCCTAATGAGATCATATTTTGTAACTCTATATATTTTTGGTTGTTTTCTTGGTGATTGCTTTAGGAATTATGTGTATTATTTTATCACATTTTCCTTGAGGTTATTCCTTTTAATTTAAGTAAAATATAGCAAATTTGTTTCAATATATCCTCTGTTTTTGTGCTATTATTCTCATATATATTATATCTCTATATATTATAAACCAGATAATATAGTTTTTTTAATTGAAGTATAGTTGGTTTACAATGTCATGTCAATTTCTGGTGTACAGCATAATGTTTCAGTCATACATGTACATACATATATTCCTTTTCATATTCTTTTTCATTATAGGTTACTACAAGATATTGAATGTAGTTCCCTGTAATATACAGTAGAAACTTGTTGTTTATCTATTTTATATATAGTAGTTAGTATCTGCAACTCTTGAATTCCCAATTTCAGATAATACAGTCTTAGAATTACTGCTTTACACAGTTTATGTCTTTTAAAGACATTAAGGGGAGAGAAGAGATAAAATATGTTTATTCAGTTTTTTATATTTACCGACATATTTATCATTTGCTTCTTTCTGTCCATTCAAATTATCATCTGGTGTCATTTTCTTTCAGTCTGATGGACTTCCTTTAGCATTTAGTTTAAGGCAAGTCTCCTAGCAACACTCTCCCTCAAAACTATCTGCTAATATTATTTGGCCTTCATTTTTGAAGGATGGCTTTGTTGGATATAGAATTCTTTTTTGACAGTTTATTCTTTCAGCACTTTGAATGTGTTATATCACTGCTAATTGCTCTCTGTTGTTTCTGATGAGAAGTCAGCCATTAATTGTACTGTTCTTTTCCTGTAGGTGATATTTCTCTCTTGCTGCTTTTAAGATTTTATCTTTTTTTTTTTTTTTCAGCATTCAATAATTTGACTGTTATGTGTCTAGGCAAGAGTCTCTTTGTGCTTATTCTACTAAGGGATTTTATGACTTCTCGGATCTACAGATTAATGAATGCATGCTTTAAATTAGTGGGAATGTGTGGAGAACTTACTTAGCTCTTGTGACTCTTTCACTTCCAGGATCTCCCTATTAAATTTCTGTGTAGTCCTCTCATTCTGCCACTCACCCCAACCAGCAATGCAACTTCAGACTGTCATAACTGTGGGCTTTCTCTGCTTGTTTCCTACCATGCTTGTTACTTTTACTGACAATGTGCTGGGCACATTCCTCCACTCCAAATCAAGCACACTCTGGCAGGAAAGCTACTGATATTTACACACCACCCTGCCCTGAGAGCACTCCTGTGACATGAGCTGGGTGGAAGGATTGAAGTTCCAGGTAAGAATGCCATAGACTCCTTCTGACTTACTCAAAATTCAACAGTTTTTCATGAATAAATCGTTATTTTCTATTTCCTGTTTGCCTTTGGTCAATTTCCAGAGCTCCGAGATGGTCATTTTTGAACAATTTTGTCTAGTTTTTATTGGTTTCTTTTTGGGTGGGGGGAGAATTTACCTACCTCTTCTCTCTGTCCTAGCCAGAAGTTCTGCCCACACATGCATTTTTACTACTTTCAATAAAGAAAGATAAATTACCCTTCAGAAAGATTATACCAATTTGTGCTTCAATCTGTAGTATATGAGAGTGCCAATTTCCACATAATTTTTCTAGGATTGGATAATAGCATTAAATAAATCTATCATAATTTATAGGTGAATATCTTACCACAGTGTGGGTTTAATTTAAATTTCTCTGATTACTATTACTTCAAGGATCTTATTCAAGAATAAGATGAGATGATATTATATGTGCTAAAATCCTTTGGATGTGACAATTTTTTATAGATGTGCAAGGAACATACTATTATCTTGCAATACTTAAAGTCTGACCACAAACCAAAATAATTGAATTATATGGTTTCTAAGATCCTCTTCTAATCTTAAGATTCTGTTCACTCATTCACTCATTTATCCATTCACTCATCTATTTTTTCTTTGTTCCAAGAAAAGCATTAAGAGTCTTACAGGAATTCACAAAATACCACAAGAGAACATAAATTAGAAGAAGTAAGAAAGAGAAAAAAATTAAGCCAGTTTAGAGATATTAAATGAAGTCATCGGTTAGGCAAATACAAAAGAACCTGTCTTACTAGACTTGATGTTGTTAGATGTAAACCCACACATCTGGCTTCTAGTTTTCCAGGAGTCAAGGCCAAGGGGTAGGCTTGATCAGCTACACAACTTACAGTGCCCGCTAGATACAATTCTTCTTGATTCTAGGACCAGAAAGAAATATCTCCTGATCCCAGCCCCACAAAAGTCACTCCTTTATATTATGATATTTCCTTTTCCAGTTCCCCTTTGCACTTTTAATTACTTTGCTAACTGCCTTCTCTCTCACATTGGGTGGCACTGGGGAATGCTGACAGCTTTGAAGCTGAGAGCTATTGCCCCACAAATGAAATTAACAAAAAAGCCATTTCTCCTTAGAGTCTCAACACGCAAGTCCTCTTTGCATTCGCTCTTATAGTGATGACTTTTGAATAATAACCACAGCTATCATTTATTGAACACCCAGGGACTTTACTGCCTCGACATCTAGGCTTCTCAATAATTTTAAACAAGATAGCATTTCCGTATTTTATAGATGGGGAAACAGACTCGGGGAAAATGATCTGTTCAAGGTCACAAAGCTGGTAAGCAAGAGAGCCAGGTTTCAAATCCAGGCCTGTCAATCTCCATAGACTGTGGTCTTCTTTCAAGACAATGCCTCTACTGTTTCTAACTTTTTCCCTGAGGATAGTTTTAATTACTTCCTAAATTCTTAGAGCTTTAACCTCACTGTTGGTTAGGCTAAATTTAGTCTGCTGTGACAGAGAGACCCAAAATGCAGCGTCTTACACAATGTAGGAGTGTTTTTTCCCTCTTTCATGTAGAAGGCAGTTGAGTGGGCCAGGCCAGTAGGAAGGCTCTGACACTCGCCATGTGGCTTCCTAGGGTGCTCTGGTAGTCATCATTGATCAGCTAGTCGGCAGGGAGGAAAGAGTCAATCAAGGACAAGGAAATAATGCAGAAATTTCACATGACACTACTGCTCATATAGCATTCAACAGAATGGACCAAATTCTTCAAGGGCCATGAGGGATTCTAGGAAATTTTGGTTCTGGCTGGATGGTCAAGTGCTCAGTTAAAATTTGATGTGTTTGTTTGGATAGGAGTGAGGTTCTATAAACCTAAAAGAAAAAAGGGGGAAACAGTCTCTGGGGAATGGTTACAGGCTTCCTCACAGTCCCCTTAGGAATAATTTGTGTCTTTCTGACTCTGAGTTTTACTATGAATCAGCATTCTCCCACCAGTGGCCCGACAGCCTTTTTACTATTTGCTTTATATCTGGCTGAGAAATAGATGATGTCTCTTGTGTTTTTGCAAGTTTTCTTCCGTTTTTATTTCTTCCCTTTACTCCCTAAAGCAAAGACATTACTCACATAGAAATTTGGAGCTAGAAAAGACTTTCTGATTTTATAGCTGGAGAAATTGAGATTCAAAATTAATGACTTGTCTAGGGTTACTCAGATTGTTAGTAGCAGGGGTGGGGGTATAGCTCAGTTGACAGAGCACATGCATGAGGTACTTGGTTCAATTCCCAGTACCTACATTTGAAAAAGAAAAAAAAGAGAAACCAAAGTGAAAAAAAAAATGTTAGTAGCAGAGGTGGGACTTAACCTGGGTATCTTGGTTCCACCCCATCACATAGATGTAAGTCCCTCTCCACCTAAGCCCCTTCCTTTTCCATTTGTGTGTGTGTGTGTGTGTGTGTGTGTGTGTGTGTGTGTATGTGTGTAGGACAATGCAAGAAAATGAACACATCTGGACAGCTCTGAAGTTTTCCTTAGAAAATCATTAAAGGTGAGGCTAATCAGAACACAGACAAATCCTTCCACCCAGATAAAGCACAGATTGTGCTCATTTGAAAACTGGCAGAAGTACTCCAAAATAACTCCGAATCATTTCCAGGCTTCCAACAAATCCTCTGGATACCTCTGAAGAAATCCCTCCTAACCAGGCTCGTAGTCTTGTCTCTGTTAATTGACCTATGAAAGGTTACTTGATGCATCAGAAATTCCTGCCCCTGTTAGCACCATGAGGATCCAGGATTAAACTGCTTTTTCCCCTCCTCTTTTTCCTTTTCTCAGCTCAAACCCAATGCTACTTGAAGGACTGGAGGAATTCCATGAGCTTAGGAGTCTCAGCCCTTCAGCAGCATTGCAGTCAGATGGGCAGCCATCAACTGGGCTGCTCAGCCTGTTTTTCTTCACTGATGAGGAGATACAAAGAACAGAGGGATGCAGAGTGTGACAGACACTCCATTCTAGGAGCGTGTGTGAGGGAAAGTGGGTGTGGGTTGTACAAGAGTTGTGGGGGAGGATGAACACAAGAGAGGGAGTGAATGTGATACAGAGACAGAGAGCGGGTTAGCATGTGTGTGAGGGAGGAGGGGGAATAAGGCATAGGTAGGGGAACTCTTGACGGAGAGAGGCGTCAGTTTAAGAGAAAACACTCCTTTACTCTGGTGGCTGTCAGTCTGTCCATACATGTATCTCAGTTGCTGGCAGTGTTGTATAGTTTGCAGCAATATCAGATGTCCCACAGGGAGCTTATAAGGAGATGGGGAGCTACCAGAGAAAGACCTGAGAGCCCCAACACAAGGGTAAGTGAGAAGCAGTAATAGCTGTGGGGAAAAATTATGTTCGTTTGCTGGGAGGTGAGGCATGGAGAGGGAAGAGGACTCTAGTCCAGCACTGAGTCCAAGAAGAGGGGATTATTAAGTCATAATCATCTGTCATATAATGTACCACCAGGAATGATGACGTAGATGCATATTGATTGCCAGGGAGAGATCCACAATTTATTATGAAGTAGAGAAAAAAACAGCAGGTTGAGAAACAGTATATACTCTATGATGCAATTTTATTTAAAAATTATACATTAGATATATGAAAAAATATCCAGAAGGACATACATAGAAATGTTAATAGTGGAGTTTTTTTTGGATAAAGGTATGTTGATTTCCTTATTTACTTTCTTTACTGATTTTTTTCCCAGTAATATGCATTTCTTTTACAATCAGGAAAAATAGGAAAGAGAGAGTGTACCTAATGAATGGGAGGCTGTGAATGGGATAGGAGCAAGTGCACATTTATCAGTTCTGTCTTGGAGCTTGCAAAAGGCTCTGCTTGGAAGCCCAGAACTAACCAATGACCATCTATGGCTGACCAGTGGCCAACCAATGACTACACTTTTGTGGCTCCCCTCCCCCACCTTTACTCCTACCCTCCCTGGTCCCTGGCTCTCCCCTCTCCCCTGTCAGCCACCTGGCATTGTGGGACTGTCCAGCTGATCCTGGGGAAGGTGCCTTTCCAACGCTGTGCTGAGTTGGGCCCAGCAGGAACGTGCCCTTGACCCCTGGGAGGAGGAGGAGAAGAAAGGAGCATTGGGCTTTCCTTTCGGGTTTTCCCCCTCCCTTTCCCAGGAAGCAGAGCTCAGTCAGTCCTCAGGGAACAACACACGTTTTCCTGCTCAGATGGACTCAGAAGATGACTTTGTCCTGCCATACGTGACAGGAACTAGATTGGAAGTTCTTGTGGAGAAAAACTAGGGAGCATGTTCTTGGCAGCTGACTAATTAATTCTTTTAAAGTTTGGGTCTGAGGTTGGTTCACACTGCTGAGGCCATCTGCCAGGCGGGAAGGGGTAGCTCAAAAAATCAGGAAACAAGGGGCTGGCATAAAGGGAGATCGTGATAAATACCCTTTGGGACTAACTGATCTCAGAAGGTGAACTTAATAGAGACTGTTCTCATTCAGGTTCATTTTGTTCAAGCCCCACCACTGGACTTACTTCTCCATACAAGTGAGTTTTTTAAAGACTATGCATATCAAACAGAAAAACAAACCCTACTTAAAACATAGTTGCTGACAGCTGCTTCTGCTCACAGTGATACAATTTCTAGAGGAGGTGGCTTTTTGTTTAGCAAAATTCAATTTAATTAGAAGCTCAAGCAAGCATCCCTCCCTGTGCCCTCTCCTGCCCCGACCAGGGATTATTGAGAAAGTGACAGGAAAGCAGAGAGAGCTAAACTCTTGGATACGAAATGAATAGAAACTTTGGGGCATGGAAAACGGAGAACTTAAAATGAAGTGAAATGGTGGTGGGTAGAAGCCATGGAGAAACATGACTAGAAAGGTTCCAGTGTCTAAGGCGGCTTAAAGACAACTAAAATGAAGTTTGAAAAAAAATCACTGGTTTTGATTTTGTTTTTGAATCAGTTCTGAGACTCTGTAGCCCCCTCAGCCACCCCATTGTAAAGAGCGTTGGTCAAGTGACAGGGAAGCACCAGTGGTTTAGAAATTGGGCTCTGGGTCAGGCTGCCCAGTTTGAGACCCAGCTATGCCACTTGGGGGCTCTATAACTTTAAGTAAGTTTCTTGAATTCTCGAAGCCTTAGTTCCTTCACCTAGAAAATGAAGTAATGGGACTTGTGAGGATTAAATGAGATCAGCTGTATAAAGCATTTAGTACAGTGCTTGGCTCATTGTAAATGCTTAGTAGGTGACAGTGATAGTGATGATGATGATGATGATGATGATGATGATACGAAGGAGGAGAAGACAATGATAACACAATAGCTGCAGCTACATTATATAGTCTTTCATCTGCCAGTATTCAATATCAACTAGAGAAACCATAAAAGACCTTGCCAAACGCTGGACTTTAGATGAATTAGTGCAGTGGTTCTGAAAGTGTGGCCCCTGGACCAGCATCATCAGCATCTCCTGAGAGCTTGTTAGAAATGCAGGTTCTAAGCCCCACCCCAGATCTACCGAAACAAGAACTCTGGGTATGGGTCCAGTTATCAATATTCTAACAAGCCTTCCAGATGATTCTGATGCAGGCTTTCAATTTGAGAACTACTGAATTCATGAATGCTGCTTTAGCGACTTGCAAGAAAGGAGCCACCTTGCTGGTGGGTTAATTTTTTTCACACTTGATCAAATGTGGGTAGTGTACCATCATTGTAATTTTGCTGCATGTGATTATAAATAAGTATATGGTGGAGTCAAAATTTATCCAGGTGTGAAAAATAGTACTTCAGTTTTCTAAACTGATCTTATCTTGCTCTGGAGTTCCCATTCTTCTGGGGAAAGTCTTTTTCAGTTTAGCTCATAGGTATACTTCATCAATTCAAGTTCACATTCCTACTGGGGATGTTTTTCCTCCTCCCCTCACCCCCTTCCTAGGATGGCATCTGGGTGCAAGAGGGAGCTGAGGCAGCCTTATGGCAGCAGGGAGAGGTCTTTGCACATGCTGGGTGTCCTCCCACTGTGGGTGTCACTCATCCCTCTGGGCTCACAGGTGTGACTTTGCTTTGGGGCTCTGGGCTCTGGCTGTTCCCACCTGGTCTTTTGGTGCCCCATGCTGGCACCTGCTGCTGGAAGCTGTGATCCCTGTCACAGCTTCCCCCACTGCAGCCTTCTCATCCCAGTCCTTCTGCCTAGACCTCCTTGGATCCTGGCAACCTGGACTGCAAACAAAGAGTACAGACTGCTTCAAACTAGGAAAGTGGCAAGGGGAGAAATGAGTTAGTAAGAAAGGACAAAACACCAATTTATCCCATAGCTGTTCACCCACCCTCCCTCCATTTTTCTTTTTTTAAAAAAAATTTTATATATATGTTTATTTTATTGAAGTATAATTGATTTACAATGCTGTGTTAGTTTCAGGTATACAGCAAAGTGATTCATTTATTTATTTATTTATTTATATATATATACACATACATACATTTATTTATATATATATATATACACACACACACACATACACATACATACACACACACACACACACATACACACACACATACACACACACATATATATATTCTTTTTCAGATTATTTTCTTTTCTTTAATCAAAAGCCAAAAGGAAAGGCATCTGTCTTGGAAACTGAGATTTAATAAAAGTAGTTAACACTTGGGGAGGCCCTGTTTGCTATAATTGCTTAAATATTCATTTCAAGATTCTTCCCAAGAACTCAAGGTCTAGGTTATATGACAAGACACATCAGGAATTAAATTTTCTTTTTACTTTAGATGGAACAAAAATTAAAGCCGTGGTAAATTTGGGTTTAATATAAAACCAGACCTTTTCTAATTATTGTAGGACAGTCTCCTTCCACTGTCTTCTAGAATATATGCTGTATTAAAAATTTTCATTTATTTAACACTTCTAATAAGCAGTGAAGGCTTGTTACTTAATATTTCATTTTTCTTAAGTCTTGCTTCTGCTCTACATGAGTTGTAAGCCGCTCAAGGACAACAATTGTAATAATGATAGCTGATAATAATTTGAGAGGTTACTGTGTACCAGCTGTGTTAGGCAGGGTGGACTAGGCTATGCTGCAATAACAAATGACCTCAAAATCTCAGTGGCTTAACACAACAAAGGTTTTCTTCTTGCTTATTGTATATGTCCATTATGGTCATCAGGCAGCCTCTACTCCACATAGATTCTCTGGATCCAGGTTGACAAAGGGACCTGTGTCCCACAGTCTTCCCAACGGAGCAAAGGGGATGTGGAAGATCGTGCAGCCTCTCTGAAAACTTCTACCCAGAAGTGACATATCAGTTTCTGCTCACATTCTGTTGGCCAAAGTAAGTCACACAGTGACACCTAAGTTTAAATTGGCAAGGTATAAACCTATCATGTGCCTGGAAGGAGGTGAGATAAAAATATTTGTGGGGTAGCACTAATGATTATACCAGGCATTGTATTAAGCTCTTGACTCATGTCTCCATCTTTACAAGTCCATGATGGAGAAACTGTATTAGTCCTATTTTTTTATAGTAGGTCTCACAATGTGTAAATGGTGGAACAGGATTCAAGTCCAGATCTGTTGGATTTGAATATATATGCTTGTAAGAAAAGATTATTCTATTTCTTCAAGAATAGTGTTAACTTCTGTTGAGCTCAAAGATTATCGAGGCACAAAGTTTAAGTGTTTTCTACTCTTTATCTCATTTCCTCATGACAGCTTCATGAAATGGATTCCATTACTGATCCACGCTAAAGACCACTAAAGCTTAGAGAAGTTAAGATCTCACAAGGAAACTTCACCCTTGTCTAACTCCAAGGACAATTCCCTTAATCTATACTACACTGTAGTGTTTCACTGCAGAGTGAATATTCTTCATGAGAAGCACTAGGGCACTTATTCAGTGCTGGCTCCTGGACCCCATAGTGACCCACTGGATCAACCTTTTGGGGAGGGGTTTGGGAATGATAGGTCTGATGCTCACGAGAGTTTGAGATCTAAGATCCTGTTGTCAGTCTCATTCATGGTTGTCCGACTAACCCTGGCATGGCACTTTGCTTCTGGTGACAACTAAGCAAGTCAAAAACAAACAACCCCCCAGCCCACCACCAGACCAAAAAGAGATGATTGTTTCTTTGCCACTTTCCCAGCACTTATGGAAGAAGGTGAAGAAATGAATACATTCAGCACCAGGTTCCTAAGCAAAATCCCCACGATCAACACTTCTTAAGACTTAAGGCAATAAGGGAGAGGAAAAAAGTGAAAATTTTTTCTCACTGAAATTAACTCCACAATTTAAGTCATAATTACAGAACTCATTACTGACCTAAAGCAAAGTCCAAAGATATTAAGATTCTGTAGGTGTAGTCAGTGGGCCCCTTTCTCCCTTCATACCCTACATGAAGGCAGCTAGATTCTGATGCTCTGAACACAGAAAGGGCAGGTCCATTGTGTACAGCTGTGCAGGCTGAGCAGTGCACAAGGAGGATGCCATTCACATAGCCCACGATGTACCTATTGTGAAGAGGAGTCACAGATGTCGTCAAGGGACCTGATTTCTGAGCCATTCTCAGGCTTACCCCTCTTTAGCTAGTGTGGCTTGAGCAGAACTCTTAAGTTTTCTGGACCTCCAGAATGTCATGATTTTGTGAGGTACATTACATGGAGATTTTACTGATTATCACATTTATTGAATAATTTATGTGTCCCAAGCCCTATTCTAGTATTTTAAGTCATGTACATTTCAAAATAACCCATGAAATAGGTACTATTATTATCTCCTTTTCACAGATGAGGAAATAAGCACAGAGAGGTTAAAATGATATGATTTGTGTGAGACTACCCAGGTGCTACGGTGTAGGAAAAAGGATTCAAATACAGCCAGTCTGGCTCCCTAGCTGAATTCTAGATAGCCTTATATGCTATCAACTCTATTCTATGGTACCCGAAGGCAGCAGGTGTAAAACCAGGCATCTAGAATGAACTGGTCCAATTTATTCAGGCTGGCCGGACCACGGTCAGTGGTAGTGCTCAGCTCTGAGTGATTTACTCTAAAAGAGGCGTGGACAAATTGGAGGTGATTCAGAGAAGGCTGATTAGTACAGTGTGGAAGCTGGGGTCCTGGCATCAGTGGTGTACTCACATACTTAGTGCCTGACTATATGAAGTGCTTTACTGGATGGTTTTATTTAAACTTTTGTAGCATCCTTATGGAGTAAGTCCTAAAATTATCCCCGTTTGATAGAAAAAAAACTGAGGTACAGAAAGGTTAAATAATCTACCCCCACACAGCTAATAAATATCAGGGCCAGAGTCCAAACCAGTGCTGTGCACCAATCATGGACAGATGCTGTTAAAATGCACACTCTGATTCAGTAGATCTGGTGAATCTGAGATTCTGAATGCCTCGCCTTTGCCAGATGATGCTGCTGGTCCACAGGCCACACTTTGAGTAGCAGGTCTTTCCACCACTCTGCCTGACTGCCCCCCAGTTGAGCCGAGATGGGAGGAACCAAAAGTGTGTAGCCTCTAGGCGGCTCAGTGAGTAGAGATGAAGAATGTCATGGGTGTCCTCGAGTATTTAAAGGACCTTGGTGTGGATAGCAAATCAGACTTGATTTATAGAGCCCCAAGGGGCAGAATGATACTGACATGTCCCTGACCTTGCCCCTGAGCTTCAGACTTCCATATCTAACTGCCTGCAGGACCAGCCAGAGACAACTCAAACTCCGTATGTCCATGTGCACCCACATGTCATGTGACTTTCCCCTGATTTTCCACCTCAGTCACCCACATCAGGACCTTGAACCATCCCAGACCACACTCAGTCACCCCAATATCCAATCAGCCATCCAGGCCTGCCCATTTTACCTTCTATTCCTTCTTTTTTAATTTTTAAAATTGAGATATAATTGACACATAACATTGCATTAGTTTTTGGTATACAACATAAGGATTTGATATATATATAGATTGTGGAATGATTATCACAGGTTTAGTTCACATCATTGCATATAGCTACACTTTTTTCTCATGATGAAAACTTTTAAGATCTATTCTCTTAGCAACTTTCAAACATAAAATACAGTATTATTAACTATAGTCACCATGCTGTACATGACATCCCTAGGACTTATTTGTCTTAAAATTGGAAATTTGTACCTTTTGACCCCACTCACCCATTTTGCCCCCACCCCACATCTGCCCCTGGCAACCCTCAATCTGTTCTCTGTCTCTGTGAGTTAGGGTTTTTTTAGATTCCACATGTATGTGATATCATACAGTATTTGTCTTTCTCTGTCTGACTTACTCACTTAGCATAATGCCCTCAAAGTCCATCCTACCTTCCATTTCTTTAACACATCCTCCCTCTGTTTGTCTCTGTCTACTATTATTTCAGTCTCTTAGCATTTTTTTTAACCTGGACTATTATTATAGCTTCCACACTGGCCTCCTGGCCTCCAATCTGATAGCATTGCTTTCTCCACACTTTGTCTGCCACGATAGTCTTTCTGAGATCCATACTTCATCATAGATCTTCTTGGTTTAACACCCACTCATGACTCCTCGCTGTCCTCAGGATAGAAACTAGACTCCTTGGAATGGCTAAGACCCTTCTGGGCTTGGTCTCTGTGGACCTCATCCTTATTTCCTTCCATGTCCTATCTTGCAGACTCGCCTCTAGTAATACCCAGTGCTTAGTGTTTTCCTCAACGGCTCCCTAATTTTCCTGCTTCCAGGCCTCAGCCGTGCTGGTCCCACCCCTTGGAAAGAGCTTCACCTGCCAACCATTACTAATCCAAGCCTTATACATGTATTTCTCCTCTAGAAAGCCCTTCCTGCCCCTTTTCAAGTATGTTCAGTTTAACATCAAGCCTAATACTGCAGTGTCTCTATTATTATTATCTGATCTTTAAAATAGAAAAAAAATTGAACTTTTTTAAACAGGGTCTTTGATATATTAGGTCCTAATGTATTAAAATAATTTGGGAATTTGTCTGGCTCTCTTTCTGGGGAGTACATGAACCAACTGTGTTTTATTCACAGGTGTATCCTTACCATCTTACACAAATATTTGTTGGCATAAGGTTACTTGCTTTGAAGAAACTTTGGTTATCTCTGACTCTTCTCTCACTTCCATACCCACCTCTAATCCAACAATTCTGTTGATTCCACCTTTAAAATACATCCACAATCCAACCACTTCTAACCTATTTGCTGCCTGGGCAACTATAGCAACCCCCCCACAGGTCTCCCTCTCCCCTCTTCTTCACCTCCTTCTGTCCTCACACAGCAGCCAAGTGACGCTTTGAAAACATCAGTCAGTTCATGTCAGTCCTCTGCTCAAAAGCCTCTGGAGGTTTCCCATGACACTCAGTGTGAAGTCCAAAGTCCTCAGCATGGCCCTCAAGGTCTTCATGCTCTGCCTTCACAGTCTTCCCTGACCTCTTTCTCCTGCCTTTCTCCCCCGTATTCACTGTCCAGTCATCCTGGACTCAGGATGGGCCACTCCTGCTGGGACTCAGATATGCCCGGCAGGCTTCTGCTTCAAAACTTCGCCCTCGATGCCCTTCCATCTGGAATGTTCTTCCCTCAGATATTTATCAGGTGCCCTCTCTCACTTCAGTCAGGCCTCCAAGGTCACCTCCCCAGGGTGGCCTTCCCTGACCTCCTTTTTAAAAATTGTACTCTTCTCACTCTCAGTCCACATGCCTTGATTTATTTTCTTTCATAGTTCTTAGTACTGTTTTTATCATACGTATATATCTATCATATATCATTGTAGCTCGCTCCCACTAGAATTTAAACTCCTTGAAAATAAGGACTTTGTCTTATTCTCTATTGTCCCCCAGGGCCTATAAAATTGTGTGGCACATAGTAGGTCCTCCACAAGGACTTCATGAATATTTATTTCATGAATAAGACCAGTGGGTAGAAGCTCTAGGTAGACACTTTTCAGTTCATCAGAAGGGAAGACTGTGTCATCGGACCCTGAAGATGGAAAGCGTCTTCAGGATGGCTCTGGATGGGATTAGTCTCCTGTCATGGAGACATTTCATGCACAGAAAAGCTGGCCAACACCTGTCTCACGGGCATGCCTACAGGAGATTTAGAGCAGCTGGGGGCCAGGTGAGACGGTCTCCTGAACTTCTCAAGGCTTTAGCTGTATTCGGTTTCATGTAACTGCAAATGATCCTTAAGAAAGCCTGGTAGGAACCCTCAAACTTGACTGAAGGAGCCTGGATGCCAAAAAAGTTATAGTTAAGTGCTTTTCAACATAACATTTATTTTTCAGTTTTTCAAGGAAACATATGATTATTCAATAAATTCAGAAAGAAGGGGAAGGAAGAAAATACATACACATAATCCCACCAGAGATGATCATTGTTAATATTTTGGGGTGTCTTTTTCTTAAGTGTATTTTTTGCTGTTACCTTATATAATTATATAATTTGTACACTTATATATTAGTTATCTATTGCTGCTGAAGAAATTGCACCAAAACTTGGTGCCATAAAACAGCAATAGTCATTTGGTGCATCAGGAATTCAGGAGCAGCTCAGCTGCGACTCCTGGCTGGGGTCATTCATGTGGTTGCATTTGGTCTGGGGCTGGGGCGAGAGTCCTCTCAGTGGCTTCTGCACTCATGAGTCTGGTGTCTGGGCTTGAGGACTCAAGTAGCTGGGATTCCTCAGGATCCCTTTCTCTCTCTCTTTCCGGTCTGGCCACACAGTCTTTCCAGCATGGGCTTTGGGGACAAAGTGGACATCTATATGGCAGCTCAGGATTCCAAAGCCACTTGTCTCAAGAGAACCAGGCAGAAGTCTTTAGTGAGCTAGCCTTGGAAGTCAATAGCAGCATTTGTGTCACTTTTATTGGTAGAGGCAGTTACAAAGCGCCACCAAGGGAGGTGGGTTAATGTCACATGGTGAGGAAAGTATCTATCTATTCATCCATCTATCATCTATCTGTCTGTTTATCCATCCATTCTCTCTCTCTCTCTCTTTCTTTTTCTCTCCCCAGCTTTAGAAAATCCAATGCCTGTAAGTTATAATCATAAAATGTTTCTTATATTAAAATTATAACATAAGCCTTCTCTCAAATTATAAACACTTTTAAACATTTTAATTGCCAATAGTATATTCCTTTAATTAATTTTACCTGGTTTGGGACCTGCATTTGGCTTCTGTTTTTTTCCCCTACTATAAAATAATGGTACAATGAACATTTTTTAATTATAAAGCTTTTCTTTCTTTATCTCAAGAATTGGGGATATGGGACTATTCTATAAAATTACTGCTTAAAGAGTAAGAACATAAAAAATATGTTTCCCTCTTCTAAGTAGGATAGAAGTGTTTCTTTTAATATTCTCACTACATACTACCAAATTGTTTTCCAAAAATGTTGTAGTTACTAATTTATATTCCTGCTACAATGCGTGCAAGTGTCTGTTTCACCTAAACTTAGAAGGTACCATTAGGAATTACCATTAAAATAAAATTGTTGCTAATTCAATAGGCCAAAACGTATCTTTCTTTACAGTTCTTGAATTACTAGTAAGAGAGAATATGTTTGCCTCTGTTTGATAATCTGCAACAGTCTAACATTCTCTTTTTCAAAAACATTTTATAATTGAAAACATAAAGCATTCAGAAAAGTAGAGAGAATAGTGTAATGAGTCTCCATGTGCCCATCATCCAGCTTTATGACATCCAACCCACTGAGGGATGGATTTCATCTACAACCTGCTTATTCTGCCTCCCACATTAGATGATTTTAAAGCAAATCCCAGATATCTTTTTCCTTATAAATATTTCAGAATGTATCTCTAAAAGATAAACAGTTTTACAAAATGTAACCATTAAACCCTTATGATACCTCAAATATTATTTAACATTAAGTATCAAAATATTCTTTAATATTAAATATCCAGTCAATGTTCAAGTTTCCCTGCTTGTCTCATAAAGTTTTTTTTTTAAGTGGAATTTGCTTGATGTGTATCTTAAGCCTCTTTTAAATTCATAGATTTCTCCTCCCATTTTTTAGTTTTGTAATTAATTTTTTTAGGAAAACAGATCACTTGTCCTATAGAATTTCCCATATCCTGCGTTTTGCTAATTGCATCCCTCTGCTGTTCAACATGTTCCTCTGTCCCATGTATGTTCTGTGAATTAGTAGTTAGGTTGAGAGAATTGGTTTGGTTCAGGTTTGAGTTTTGGCAAACAGTAATTTACAGGTGACATTGGGTAGTTCCATTGGGAGCCATGATGTCTAGTTCTCTCTTTCTGTGATGGTAGCTGCTATTGATGACTATTGCCTAGAACCACTGTTTTCCAAAGGGCTTTGCAAAAAAGTTGTTTAAAAAAAATTCTTTCACCCCTTCTTTATTTATTAGGTGAAATATATCCATAAGGAGACACCTTTCCTCATCAGCTCTTTGGCTACCCTGAATTATATAGGAAAGGCAGGTTAAATGCTTGATTCTTTCTCTTCCCTTACCAAATTTCGGAATGATGAAGTGATGCATTAGTTTGCTAGGGGTGCCGAAACAAGTACCACAGACTGGGTGACTTAAAAAATAGAAATTTACTTCCTCACAGTTTTAGACGCTGGAAGACTGAGATCAAGGTGTTGGCAGGGTTGGTTTCTTCTAAGCCTCTTTCCTTGGCTTGTAGGTGACTGTCTTCTTCTTGTGTCTTCATGTGATCATTCCTCTCTATGTATGTTGATGTCCTAATCTCCTCTTCTTATAAGGATATGAGTCACATTGGATTAGGATCCATCCCAATTGCCTTATTTAACCCTAATTACCTCTTTAAATGCCCTGTCACTAAATACAGTCATATTCTGAGATACTGGGGATTAGGACTTCAACATATGGGACACCATTCAGCCCATAACCATTGATTCCCTGTCATTCTCCAAAGGTGACCAATGAGAGTCCTCCTCAAGCCCCTTAGTATCATGAGCTCATGGATTTTAACATTTTTTGATACATTTTTGTTCATTGCAATTATTGTTCTATTTGGTGCTTAGAATGTCCCATCTTTGACTAATGGGAGATTCTTAAAGTTGACTCCTGAGTCCTTTAGACATAGCATAATTGCCTTTGGTAGATTTCTGTTTTCTGCCATATCAAAATGTTCCAGGCTCATCTCTATACTTCTGACCTCAGACATAAAGTCAGCTGTTTCTCCAGGTAGCCTGATTCCTTTTCACAGGAAATGGCAATCAAGGCCCACAATAGAGGTATGAGGGATGCTCAGTACTACTGGGTTGGTTATAAAATATTCATATTTTTAAAAGCAAAATGCCAAAATATTGATGAGAGGTGATGGGATTATACAGTAACCACAAAACTCAAATTCCTAGAAGGGTAGGAGACAGTCCTTTACTTACAGCAGATCAGCTTTACCGATTCACACTTTCACTGCTGCCAGTGTTATTTAGCTTAACAGGTATGAACTGAGTGATCCCTAAGGGCAGGGCGCCTGCAATGTACTGGGGACCCAAAGATAAGTAAGGTATGGTTCCTCCTTCCAATTTGCTTTCAGTGTAGTGGATGCACCCACATGTCATTCTTTTTGTTGAGTTGCTTCCATAACATTCAGTTACTTCAATAATAGGCCTAACATTGATCGGGCACTTCAAACCTTGGTTCTGTGAGTTGCTAACAGGTTTAAATGAATTAATCCATAAAAAGCACTCGACCCTGTGCCTGGTTTATGGTAAGAGCTTAATAATGTCAGCATTTGCTGGTTAACTGCCTATTAGCCGTCAGATTCCCCCCCACCCTTCTCTTGCTCTGCTCTATGTTTCAGGGAGTGACATTTTCTAGACTCTTTGACCTGATAGTTTCCCAGGAGGTTCAGCCATGGGAAGCTTTGGTGAAAAACTGGAAGACAGGATTTGGGAAGAGGCCAGAGTATTTCTCCTCCTCTCTGCATCCTGTGGCATCCCCTCCATGGCTCCAGCTCAGACCCAATTGTGGTTTCAGCCCCTGCAGGACAGCCTCCTGTTGTCCCCTTTAGCTCTAACAATGTCCCACTATTTCTAATCTCTGAGCTGCTTTATGGGCATCTGTTTGGTGTCTCATCTCTATTGTCTCCTATATCACTTATTTCCTGTATTAAATTCCTGTTGATTGAAAGACCTAGAGTAGTTCATATTTCCTGGCTAGAAGAGTTAGCTTCTACTGTCAATATTAGTATCTCATTTAACTGTATAATCACTCTATCAGGCAAATACCATTATTATCTTCATTGTATAGGTAGGGAAACTGAGGCAGAGGAAGGTAAAGTCCTTTGTCTCCAGTCAGATACTTAATAAGTGGTGGAGCCAATGTATGAACCCCAAAGTATCTGTCTTCAGCCTGGTACCCGTGCGCAATTAGGTGTGCCAACCATCTACCCACTCACCGTGTTTTGGGAAGCCTCTTCTTATGCTTTATAGCCAGTTCCTAAGCTGAGGAGGGGTACCTCTTGATATCTTGGGGTTATTTCCCTTCTGGGAGTTTTTCCAGGCCATTTTCTCATTAAGCTCCTCTCTCTTGGAAACTCACAAATGAATAAAATGTCGTGGTTCATTTCTGCATTGTTCTATTTTAGTGATTTATTGATAATTTAGAATACTTTGCTATCTAATGTATAGGCACATAATGGACAGTTGATTAAGTACTGGGTTTGTGGTCATGTCTATAAAACCAGAGTATCGGCCCTCGGAAGGAATGTAACTCCATATGATAAGACTGTTTCCCTTGTGTACCTAGAAACAACCAACAATATCTTTTTCTAAAAAGCCATCCATAATAGTCCCAGGAATGCCCATATTATACAAAAGACACTCAAAATTTAGAACAGCTGCCTTTGCGTGGGATGAAAAGTGAGAGAATGCTTTACAAGGTGGAAAATTACTATCGTTCCCTAGAGCCCAGTATGAGAAATGGAACATCAGATTAATCTCACACATGAAATAAAAATTATTAAAAACCCCTATCATCCCAGAAAGGCATTAAACATGGACATTGATGAAAGATTACTTTGGTTCAGAGAACTGGGGCTTTTCCCTTACAACTGATATTGTTATTACTGAGAAGACATTTTACGACTTCAATCATGAATCCACTCTCACCTTTTGTCTATTAGGCAAGGACTACATTTGGGTTGAGGTGATCATTCCAGACTTTGTGAGAGCCTGTGTCACCTTGGTGAGTCTGGTTGAGTCAATTATGTAACAGGGTTGCTGGGTTTGTGGATTCTGCCTTCCCAGGCTCTAGCTGTGAAAATCATTTCTGTCCAGCACCTTGGGTGGACTGAAGATTGGTTACATCCTCCCTAGTTTGGTGTTTCTACTATAAACAATACTGGAATGAGATTCTTTAATGAGGACTTTTGAAACAGGATCTAGTTTCAGTCAGACGCTGGAGAGGGTCAGAAGAAAGACACCACACCCTCTACATCGCAGACCCCTGCTCCCTGCCCCAGGAAACAAGTGAATCCTTTCTTTATGGTCTTTTCCGGTTACTCCATTCAAAGCATCCTCTGTCCACAGTTACACCAAAGCTGATAGGGCTCAAGGCCACATCTAAGTAGTAAATTTGGAGGAACCAATCTGTACAATCTGTAGTTTTAATTCCTCAGCTCCCCCCCCCCCCCGATCACTATTCATAAGTGTAAGACCCTGTAGCCAATTAATTTTCTTATACAGAGACAGCTCACCTGGTAAGTATGTTGGGTCATTTTCTGTGGTAACTCCAAAGGACCAAGGTAAAAGCAGCTCAAGCCCAAGGTGAGTCTCACTTAATCCCAAACTCACCAAACTAGAATCATGAGGCCAGGTGTGGTGTGCAGAGCCCTGCTTGAGTGAGGTGTTAGGGGCAGGCTTGCTGTGCTGACCTTGCAGATTCTCGGCTGCCTTATCAATAATGCAAACAGCAGTCCTCGCAGCTTAGAGCAGACACAGAGCAGATAACTCCTAGGATCATCATACATCCTTACTGCTGTTCTAGAGAATAAATACGGAGAAGGGGGGCCAGCACATATCCAGAGAGAAGGCTGCAGCCAGCACCTTGACCAAGGGCCTAGACTGACCCTGACAGTAGCTATTTAGTGAAGAACAGAAAGAAATTATGAGCCTATTTACACCTTTCACAGTATAACAAAATATCAGTTTTTAGCACAAGGCAGAGAACTTTTCCAACTTATGATCATCAAACTCAGAAGAGTCTCCAGCCTTCCTGCTTCCAATCCCTTCGCCACCCTGTGAACAGAGTTCTTGAGGCCGCTGTGGGAGTAAGACTTAGCTGTAATAGTGATTGCTAATAACTGTCAGTTTACTCCTTTCAAGAGGCTGAGAATGAACTACAGTCTTCTTGTCTCAATTCCAAACACCCAGGATATGGATTCTGATTGGCTCAGCATGAATCATGTATTCATATTTGGTCCAATCAGCTGGGTGAGGTGCTGGAGGCTTCACAGAACACACACAGCTGCCTGAGGCCCATCCCTGTAGGTGAGGGGACAAACCAGGATCCCTGTGAGCTGAGCAGAATGTGCAAATAGTATGACTATGATTGTCTTGCAAAGAAAGTCTGGGTAGCAATTTCTGTTCTTAGAAAAGAATTAACACTGTATCCTCCTTCTTTAAATTCTCTACTTTCTGATGTAACTTGTACTCCTGAATTCAGGGTGTCTATTGTTAGGTGGACACGATGCTAAGGATTCCAGATCTCAGTTTTTGAATTTTGCAACATGGCTGCATATTTCTCTAGGTTCAGTATTAGTTAGATTCACCCATACAATAGCCATATTAGATGAATCACCGGCCTGTAATGCTTAGGTACCAAGATACCCCAGACATTTTCAATCTCTCATCCTTTGTTCTTGCTGTCTTCTCAGCCTGGAATAGTCTTAAATAATCCAGCTGTTGAAATCCAATTCCTTATCCCTTAAGGCACAATTCAAATGCCAATTCCTCTCTGAAGTCTCCCTTGATCCTTCCAAATTTAGAATTGCCAGATTTTGCAAATAAAAATATAGTCTACCCAGTTAAATCTGAGTTTCAGATCCACAATGAATAATTTATAAGTATTTCTCAAATATTTCATAGGACATACATATGCTAAAATTTTGTTTGAAGTTTATCTGAAAATAAAATTTAACTGGCTATCCTATATTTTTATCTGGTAACTCCACTTCAGTTGGATGTAAGTACAATCTCTTTTCAGTCCCAACATCGAGCCTACATTCTTTTCTCACATTTATTTTATTCTACTGTGAATTAGTTGGTGGTTCTTGTTTCCTTCTTTCTCACTGAATTGTAAGATACTTGAGGGCAATATTCTTCCTTGTTTTTTTAAAGATGTTTTAACTAAAATTTTTTTCTTTTTATTTGTTTATTGGGGGAGGTAATTTTGTTTGTTTGTTTGTTTATTAATGGAGGTACTAGGGATTGAACTCAGGACCTGGTGCCTGCTAAGCACACACTCCACCTCTGAGCTATAACCTCCTCAAAGATTTTTTTTTTTGAAGAGCAGTTTTAGGTTTACAATAAAATCAAGAGGAAGGTACAGAGATTTCCCCAAAACCCCCTTCAGTCCCCACATGCCTAGCTTTCCCAATATTAACATCACTCACCAGAATGGTACTTTTTTTTTTTTTTTTTTTTTTTTTTTACAAAGGATGAACCTACATTGACACATCATAATCACCCAAAGTCCATAGTTTACTTTAGGGTTCACTCTTGGTGTCGTACATTCTATGACTTTGAACAAATGTGTGATGACAATTATCCACCATTGTAACATCATACAGAATATTTTTACTGCCCTAAAAAAATCCTCTGTGCTCTGCCTATTTATCACCACCCTCCCAGAACCACTGATCTTTTTGTTGTTTCCATGGTTTTGCATTCTCCAGGATGTTGTATAGTTGGAATTATGCCATATGTAGCCTTCTCTGATTAGCTCTTTTACTTAGTTGTTAATACGCATTTAAATTTCCTCCATGTCTTGCTGGTGTTAATTATATTGTCAGGAAACTGACAGTGATGGGACCATGATGGGACTTTGATGGCACAAAGACACTTTTGGGGATAATAGACAAGTTCTATGTCTTGATTGTGGTGGTGGTTATATGAGTGTATAAATTTGTCAAAACTCAATTAACTGTACACTTAAAGTCATATTTTATTGTAGATGAATAGTATTTTTAAAAACTTTACTTCTTAGAAAGACAAAAAAATTCCCTCCATGTCTTTTCATGGCTTGATAACTCATTTGTTTTTAGTGCTGAATAATATTCCATTGTCTGGATATACCACAGTTTATTTATCCATTCACCTACTGAAGGACATTTTGGTTGCTCCCAAGTTTTCTCCAGAACTTAGCACAGAGCCACATCTTGCTGCAAGGGAAGCTGGGGAATGTTTTCTTCAGATGGTTGTCCACATGCCCAGTTAAACCTCAATGGTCCTTTATTGGAGGGAAGAAGTGGAGAGTGGGTTTTGGGCACATCCAACAGTCTCTGTGGTAATCATCAGAGTAAAGGAGGCAGAGGAGATGTTAGAGAATGAGACTATGAATTCAGGGAACTAGAGAGTCAGAGGGGTGAGAATACAGAGAAAGTAACAGTCACAGGTGAATGGCTTAGTAAAAGGCTGTGCTGGATTTTCACACCTCCCTGAGCTCCCTGGGGTCTACTGTGAAGGTGGGTATAGTGTACATTTGCCATTCTTTATGACCACCCAATCCCTTGAACATCCTTTCTATGTTTGAAAAATGCTGTACTTAATGAATCAACTTCCCATCTCCATACTAGGTAGAAGCCAGAAACTTGTTTTTCCAGCCTCCTTGGTAGTCAGGATACAGTCAATGGGATGTACCTTCTCTAAACAGTGAGCTGGAAACTAGTGAAGCAGAAAATCTGAGTAGAATCCATTCTGATGAGGATGCTGGTAAACACCTCCATTTACAAGAGGCCATAGGAATAGAAGTCCCAGGAGTAGCAGCTAGAGCCTGGTATTGGTAGTGTAAAATGAAAGGGCTGTGCCCACAGGTGGCAGCAGTGGGAGTATGGTAGACTAGATGGCTTCACTGTTCACACTCTCTCTCCCTATAACAGAATCCATGCCTTTGAATATGTGACTTACAGTGTGCCTCTCATGACAGTAGACAAAGTGTACATTTTAGACCCATTCACCTTAAGCTTGGCTGTATGACTTATTTTGACCTATGGCAAGTTGATAGGAGGGAGAATGTCTTAGTTCTATCTAGGTTGACGGTTTTAGAAGCATGGTGAGTTTTTATTAGCCCATTGGAGCCTCTGCCCTTACATTGAGAAAAGCATGCTCCATGTGGCCATTGTCCATTCAGCCTGGATCTTAGAATGAAGATACCTGAAACAGACCTGAACTTGACCTGAAATCTAGACCCAAAACTAAGCTCAGCTGAACCTAGCCAAGATGAGCCAAACCACAACTGACCCATGAAGATAGATAAAATGCTTGTTGTTGAGATTGGAGAATAATTTATGTGGCATTATTGCAGAAGAAACCTAATACAGTGTTCCTACTGGAGTGCTTCCAAGGTATGATTAGGGCAGAGGTGATACTCAGCGATTATGCTCCAGAACAGCTATAGAGGTTATTTACCATGTTTCATGATTCTGATTAGTTGGTGCTAATCAAACGGTTGTCAAATATTTCACAATCATCCCTAGGTTTCATTGTCCCTGGCAATGTGGCTACTAAGCCTGGTTCTTTAAACTTTCTGGAGATTCTGGGATGTACCTAATATCCTTGAGTAAATTAATTTTTCTACATAATAAAAGGAGTAAGTATGTTTTGATATGCAACTCAAAACCCTGACTAAAAGAGATGAGAGTGCCAAGGTCAAGGCCATTGAGAGGGTCTCTCAACTTCCTCAGCAACCACAATACATTTTCAAATTTGCTTCATGAAAGCATTTCAGCACTGTCTATCTTTGGACTTTGAGTAAAAATGTCAGCAACCTAAGAACTCTGATTCTACGTTTTACAAATTTGGCATCAGTACTTAAGTCTCTTCTCTTTGGTGCCCATGGGGCAGATTTCTTTTCCAGTACAGTGGAAAAAAGACTTGGCCGTGACCCAAGAGACCTAGGCTCCAACCCCAGTTGTGCCAGCAATCTGTGTGACCTTGAGAAAGTGACTTTATTCTTTGGGTCTTAGTTTTCCTGGATGCAGAATCCTAGGATACGAACGTTTGTTTTCCTTTTTATGATAGGGGCCACAGAAAAAAGAAATGATGGGAACATGTCATGGAAAGTCACAAGATCTAAATATATGTAAAGTATATGGTATGCATCCTGTTTAATATGTAGTCTGGCATTAATTATGTAAAAACTTATATATAAGCATACATAAGTAATAGTCTGGAAGGAAATGTGCAAATGTGCTAGTTGTGGTTTTCTCAGGGCTCTGAGATTATGGTGATTTAAATATTCATTTTTAAATGCTTATTAATTTCCTATATTTTCTCTAATGAGTCTATTAATTTTGTAATGAGTAGATTATTTTTAAGAGTAAAGGAAGGCACTAATGTACTATGTTAAGGTAGGGTATTTTTTATAAGTTCTCTGAAAAGCACTTTGGCTCAAAGTGAGACCTCTTTTCAAGTAAAAGTAAACACAAGGAAAGGCAGGGGAAATGGAAAAAAGAAACAAGAAATGGTAGCAGGGAGGTGCCCCCACTGCAGTTAGAGGCTGGCCCCTTGTAGGAAGGGAGATGAGAAGAGGGAATAAGGATCCCCCTTGTAAGCCCAGGGACCCCCCCGCCCCGTAATGTGTCAGTTTGAGTCATGGAATCATTCATCACCAGTTAAGCCATGACCACCAAAGGCACAGGAAGTCGAGAAGAAACCTGACCCCCCAGCGTTAGGCTATGGGTGACTGTTCCTCTCCCCATTACAGGGCGATAAAGAATCTGGTTACACACATCCTCAGGAAATCCTCAGGAAATAATCTGGGCACATGACCCTGGTGAAGAGGGGCCAGAAACTTTCTCTGGGTCCTGGGTTTTTTGAGATCCCTGCAGCAACCATCTTCCAAAAAGTCTTCCCCCTGTAAGTGCAGTGGAGGTAAGGGGAACTGAGGCTACAAGCTGAGTGAGCACAGAGGCTGCAGAGTTTGGTTGCCACCCTACCCTTGCTTTGTCATCCCAACAAGACAACTCCAGCCCTACCTAAAAAAATGAGAGAGGAAAATCAATTATGATCATATTGCTTCTAAAGCGTAAAGATAGCACTGTCCTCCCCTCCCTCAGTGCACACTTCCTGAAGAGTTGCCACATTCACTTCACAAACCTTTAGGGAGCACGACATGTGTTCCAGGCACAGGGCAAAGCTGGGGGTACAAGGCATGAGCCAAGATCACAGTCTAGTGAGAGAGATAGACAGACATGCAGGTTTCAGTACTGCCTGATGGGTTCTCTAAGAAAGATGGAGTTAATGATAATAAACTTGGGGAGTTTAAGTAACTGGCTGAGGTCACACAACTTATTAGCAGAGGATCAAATGTGTGAATCTAACTCACTTGACTCCAAGCCCATGTGCTTAATCCCTCTGTTCTGCAGCACATAGAGGGGAGACAGAGGAAGAGCAGGCCACTTGGCCTGGAGAAGATCAGAGACAGTTTCATTGAGGAGGTGATTCTTGAGCTGGGTCTTGAAGGATGAGCAGGAGTTTGCTTGAGGACGAGGAGGTGAAAAGGGCATGCCAGGCAGGGGAACAGAATATTGAGGCAAGGGGTAGAGAAGCAACTTGGCTTCTTCTGGAAATACTTAATATTCTGGTACAGCTGGAAGGTAGGGGACCAGCGAAGGTAGGCTGTGAGTAATGGGGAGCCTGTTGAGACCCTAGGCTCAGCAACTCCACACCTGGTGGCTTGTCCTCAGAATCATCACCGACATGTGGAGATGCCAGCAGGCAGGGTGTGAGCCAACAGGGGCCTCTCAGGGCCTGGCGTTCCCAGCCCAGCTGGGATTCCTTTGCAAGGAGCTAAGTTGAGTGCTTTCCAGGATGTTCCCTGGTGGACCTGAAAGCAGCCTGTCTGAGCGCCAGATATGGCAGGGGCATTGGAATGTGAGAGGGAAAGTTCTGGCAAGGAAAGGAGAAGTTTTTTTACCTGACTGCAGGCTTTGCCTACAGAAGGGTGGATTTGAAGCCCAGCTCCTCCATTTACCTACTCAGTGACCTGAAGACCCGTCAAGTAGCTGTGCTGCCCCTCACGTGTGCACCATCATACGGATTTCTTAGGCTCTTTGTGGAGCTTAAATGAAGCAATTCCTACCAAGTACTTGGCATGATGCCTTGCACAGAGTAAACACTCAGTTTATGGTAGTCTTTATTATAAGCAGTCACAGCTATTCACTCAACGTTCACTCAGCGAAGATTTATTGAGTGTTTTCTCATGCCTACACTGGATTACAGCCATGAACAAGGAATACAAAGTCCTTGTCTTCCTGGAGTTTATGTTCTAGAGAGGGAGACAGACAATTGGCAATTAATACATATACTAATTTCCAATAGTGATAAGTGCTATGCGGATAATAAAAAGGTAAAGAGTGAAACGTGTGTGTGTATGTGTGTGTGTGTATGTTTGTGTGCACATGTGAGCTTTAGATAATTAGTTAAGGTCTCCTTGAGGAGGTGACATTTGAACAAAGACCTGAATCAAAGGAGCTTATCTCATGAAAATGTAGGGCAAAAATAATTCAGGCAGAGAACACAGCAAATGTAAAGACCCAGGGGCATGAAAGACCTCAACATATTCAAAGAATTACAGGAAAGCCAATGGCCCAGAAGTGGGGAGAGTGACAGGAAACAAAGGAGGTCATGGTAATAGTAATAACGACAATAGCAACAACAGTAATTTGTACGGAACGTTTGCTTAGGGTTAGCCGATTCATACTCATCTTCACAACTGCTCTGTGGGGAAGGGACTGTTAGAGTTTCCACTTTCTAATTGGGAAATGAAAGCTCAGCAAGGCAAAGAAACTTGCCCAAGGTCATGCAGCCAACATAGGGCTGCAGAGCCAGGATCTGAGCCCCACAGATGGATCCAGAACCCATTCACAATCACGGCCCTATTCCAACTCCACCGGGAAGGCACTCAACTGTGTATCCAGCTCTGTGTGGCAGAGAGATGTGCAAGTGAGTGTGTGCGCCTGTGTGTCTGTGCACATGCACGTGGGATCAGAGGAGGACAGTGAGAATTACAGGTGTATCTGAGCTCTCAGCTGTGGAGGCAAGACCAATACACAAGCAAGCATCGGTGTTTTGTTCAAGACAAAATACTATTCAGTGACAAACTGAGCCTAGTACTCTGTTACTATCTAGAGAAGAGGAAATTGATGAAGGAGCAGAGGGAAACAGTAGAGTCTAGTGATAAAAAGAAAGGGCTCCAGACCAGATGGATAGGGCTCAAATCTCAACTGCTCACCTCTCAGCTTAACCTCTCTGTGCTAGTTTCCTTGTCTGTAAACTGGGAATAATAACAATACCTCCCTCATAGAGTTGATGTGAAGATTAAATAAATTATCTACATAAGGTACTTAAAGTAGTGCCAAGCAAGGAGTGTTTGCCATTATTAGGAACTGTTTTTTGTTTTGTTTTGCTATTTGGTTCTGGATTTTTAGAAATGACTTCACCAATAAAACATAAATTTTCATTTAATAGGTCCTTTATTTATAATTTATTTCTACTGCCTCCCAACGTTGCAGTTTCAATATAGATGATTCATCCCTCCTCCCCACCACCTAACACCTTGGTGTTTGTTTGTTGAACTTCTTCCCTCCAACGACCTGGCCTCGACCCTCTCTCAGTCACTCTCTCTCATAGCCACATCCTGTAACTGCACTTATCTCTAAGCTTGATTTCTGAGTTTACTCGCTAGCCACTGTAGTCCTCCTCTAAAGTACCTCAACTCTAATAATCCTTTGTCCCCACTGGGAACTCCAGTTTATCAATCCTACCGTGTCACTATCCATGGGCAACCATTATAGTACTATAGTATATCATGTTGTATATATATACCACATATATGCTGTATATTATATACTATTACATATATTACAACCCATATATAGTATATAGTATATAGTATATAGTATATAGTATATAGTATATAGTATATAATATATATAGTATCAATTCCCTTGCCCCTTTTAGCTATGTCATCCTTTCTTGGCAAAACAAAGCCTTGGTTAAATTCAGCACTGCCAACTCCATGTCCAGACCTCTGCAGCTAAACATGGCTGGAGAAAAATCACACAAAGTTCTTGCTGGTTTCACTTTAAATTCATGACCACAAACTTCACTTGATATTTCTCTAGTGAATTCACTCTCTCAGCTGTGTAGATGAACTTCAGCTTCTATTTAAAGTCAGTCCTTCCTCCTGTACACAAGCTCTCATCCTCTCTACCAAAGTGCATCTCTTCAGCAGTTCTGTCCCCTCTCTCCTGGATTTTTCCCTCTACAAAGTCATTCACAACAGAATACAAACCTGTTTTCTTTCTTTCTTCTTAAAAAACCTGTATCTAGCTCCACTATATTGGTTATCTGTTGCTACTTAACAAACTATACCCCAAACTTAGCAGCTTGAGACAACAAACACTTATTTCCTCACAATTGTTTTGGGTCAGGAATCCAGGCATGGCTTAGTTGGATGTCTCTGGCTCGAGGTTTCTCTCAAGGCTGCAATCAAGATGTCCACCAGTCATCTCAAGTCTCAAGGAGGGTGATCCACTTCAAAGTGCACACACTTGGCTGTTGGCAGGCCTTGGGTGCCTATTGGCTGTCTAGACACATTAGTTCCTTGCCATGTGGGCCTCTCCATAGGGCAGCTCACAACACAGCAGTTTGCTCCCTTCAGAGTCAGCAGAGAAAGAGAGGGTCCAAGATAAGCCTTTTATAACCTAATGTCGGAGGTGATATCCTGTTACTTTTGCCTTATTCTGTTTGTTAGAAGGAAGTAATAAGTCAGTCTGGGAATGTAAAATGGTGCAGCAATTGTGGGAAACAGAATGGTGGTTCTTCAAAAAGTTACAAATAGAATTCCCATATGGTCCAGCAATTTTACTTCTGGGTACCTGCCCGAAAGAATTGAAAGTAGGGACTCAGATACATATCTGTACACCCATATTCAAAGGCATTATTCACAGTAACTAAAAGGTACAAACAACCCAAATGTCCATTGACAAATGAATGGATAAACAAAATGTGATATACACATAGAATGGAATATTATTCAACTTCAAAAAGGATTGAAACTCTGGTGTATGTATGTGTGTATGTGTATACCAAATATATACATATATATCTCAGAATATTAGTATATTCTGATATACACACTGGATGAACCTTGAAGATATTATGCCAAGTAAAACAAGCCAGTCACAAAAGGACAAATATTGTCTGATTCCATTTATATTAGGTATCTGGAACAGTCAAGCTCATCGGGACAGAAAGAAAGTAGAGCAGTGTTTACCAGGAGCTGGGGAAGAGGCAGGGGAACATGAAGTTAGTGTTTAATAAGTACAGTTACAGCTTAGGATGATGAAAAAGTTCTGGATATGGATAGTATTGATGATTGCACAACAATGTGAATATACTTAATGCCGCTCAACTGTACACTTAAAAATGGTTAAAATGTAAATTTTAAGTTAAGTATATTTTACCATGTTTTTTAAACTGATAGGGAAAGAAATAAGTCCGCCCACACTCAAGAAAGTGCATGAATATATGAATACAAGGTCGTGAATATCAGGAAACAGCTCTAATTGATGGGTAGTTAATGTTAGGGTGTACATTCTTAATGGAGCTGTATTTCCGCAACCAGCTGAAAGTTGATTCTTGGTAGGAGGGAGAAAACTCTTACTCATTTTTATGTGTAAAGCACAGATATACACACAGTACATAAACAAATAGACAGTACATCTGTGTTATTAACGTTTCACAGGACCATCTATTAGGAAAAGTATTTTCAAATGCTCCTTTAGGGAGGGCCATAATAACACTGGGTTAAGGCATAAAGCTGGCCTCTTCTGGCCACAGTTATGTGAGGTGGGATTGTGGGAGCCCAAAATTAATGATGAGAATCCCTTATATTGATTTTACTCCATAGAATTTACCAAAGGCTTTCAGATATGGCAGGTGTTCTTAACTCTAGATCTGTGGACTTTTAAGTGATAGTGGGTGGGTTTTAGATGGATGAATCTGTGACCTTCATGAATTGTAGGCACAATCTAAGTACCCTGGTATGAGGAGCAGTGAAGCATTGTTGTTAAATCACTGAGTTTGAGTCACATGACCTGGGTTCAGATTCTGGCTTTGCTGCTTACTGTGTGACTTGCACAAGTTAGTTAACTTCTCTGAGTTAGTAACTAACCATTTGCTGTGATGATTAAATAAAGCTAGAACGTGACTAGAACACAGTAAGTGTTTAGCAAAATGTTAGTTGTTGTTTCTAATTATATTGTATTAGTTATGTTGTATTAGTATTTCTATGCTAATATTTCTGGGAAGAGAATGTACAGATCTCAAAAATTCTCAAAGGGATCCATGACTCCAAAAGGTTAAGAATCTTGGAAACACAAGAACAATTCTCATCAGAAACCCACAAGATAATATACAATCCTCACCTTGCTTGCCCCCGTCCAAAGAACCACCATGTTCTGTCTCTTCAATTACCATATCTACTACCTTAGCCCAGTCACTCACCAGTTCACTCCTAGACAATTTCAACAGCGTCCTCACCACAGTGCCCCGCTCCCACCACTGCTTCATCTCTGTCTCCCACCTTGTCCTCTTTCAATCATCTGGAATTGTGGGGTTTTGTTAGGGTGTTTTTTTTTTTTTTTATAAGCTTTCAAGTCCTAGCCAATCTCTCCCCTACTGAAAATTCTTTGGTGGCTCATCATGACTTTTAAAATAAAGGTCAAACTCCTTTTCATGACATAGTTCATGACCTGGCCCCATCCTCCTCTCCTGGCTTATGGTGGCCCAATCCAGGCTTCATATGCTATCCTGAAGCATCCTGCATGGACTGCTTGGGTCTTGTGTCTCCTCACCCCATTACACTGATCATTGTAAGAAGGAGATGGGGTGTCATGGTTAGCCAAGGCTGAGTTACCAGTCCACCCTTGTGGCCTCTGTCCAATGAGGTGCTCTCTGTATAGATGAAACAGGTGGTTCTCTAGAGGCAATATCAAGCCTCCTCCTGATCCTTGCTGTCCTGCTTCCCTGCTGTCCCTGACCCTCTAATCCCCTGCCAACGGCCCCTCACCTTGTGGAACATCCCTTCTCTTGGCAACCTTGTACAGCCCACATCTCCTGCTCCTTCCTCTAACCCCTGCTGCCTGACAGGGAGCCCTGGGAATCTCCGACTTCCTCTTTGACACTTTTTTTTTTAGGAGGTCCACATGGTTAAAATTATTTTAATAATAAAATGTTATTTACCTTTTTACTATGTTGACATTTGCACTAATGGTACAAATATAATTGGTGTGTAAAACTGCTGGCACATTAGCATGAATTAAGTCAGTGGACACTGAATGTTCTAATTGTCATTGTATTCTTCACCACCTTGCACTCAACAGTAGAAAAAAATTCCAGTTTCACGTAAGAATGTCTTGATGAAGCAGTACAAATGATTAAATCTAATCTCAACCCTTGAGTATATGTCTTTACAATAATATTCTGTGTTGCAACTTTCAAATGTACAATACAGTGTTGTTAACTATAGTCACCAAGCTGTACATTTACATCCCTGAGACTTATTTGTCTTAAAACTGAAAATTTGTATCTTTTGACCACCTCTACCCATTTTACTCAGTGGATTTGAATATAATAAAGTACAAAAGAGATTGACATGGTTTCAGATTATACTTAAGAAATGACCACTTGTTGAGTTTTGGTGTAATAGCAAAGGAGAATATCTACAGTTATGTGAAAGGCTATGAAATATTACTCTTTTTCAACTGCATATCTGTGTGAGGCCAGATTTTCTTCATATTCTTCAATGAAAGAAACAGTGCAACAGATTGAATGCAGAAACAAACATGAGAACCGAGTTGTTTTGCATTAAATTAGTCATTCAAGGAATTTTCAAAAATGTAAAGCCATGCTACTCTCCTCATTAATTTTTTATTTTTGGAAAATAGAGGTATTTTTCAATAAAATATTCTTTATGTTAACATGTAATCCACTTTTAAATTCATTTTAAATTTTAAATTATAGACTTACTATTTAAAATTTTTCTAGTTTTAATTTCTAATACTGTGAATGTTCATAGACAGAATTCATATAAGCAAAAGCTCCTCAGGGTCAACAATAATTTTTAAGAGTGTTAAGAGTCTTGAGTCTAAAAAATTTGATAACTGCTATGTTAGGAAATGAGGAAGCACCCCTCTCATCCACTATAAAAGAAAGTCTCTGACCCCAAATGCAGTAGGACCCACTAGGCCTGTGACTAACTACCCAGACTTTCCACAACTCCTTCCTTCCTAATATGAAACAGGTTCTTCTGCTTCTCTTATAAGTCCTGGTTGGATAACTGGCCCAATTATTTGTGGCCCTATTTAGAAGGCTGGGTATGTGAAACCTTTGTTCAGTCTTAGTTATCAATTCCAGGAACTAAGAAGATCTCCCCTTAATGTCTTATTAAATAATCTGTAATAGTTGGACAGTATTTATTTCTGTTCCTTTGTGGGAGAATAGTTATTGTGGGAGATTCACTGTCATTTTAAAATACTTATTACCATTTTGGTTTGACAGTGAAGAGAAGTCAGAGTACAGGGTGGTGTTTTGAAGAGAGCATGGGATTTAATTTAGAATCCCAGCTTCGCCATTTACAAGAGTGACTGTGGCAAATTACTCAACTTTTCTAACTTAATTTTCTTTTTTTCTTTTTAACCTTTTTTTATTGAGTTATAGTCATTTTACAATGTTGTGTCAAATTCCAGTGTAGAGCACTATTTTCCAGTTATACATGAACGTACATATATCGATTGTCACATTTTTTTTTTGCTGTGAGCTACCATAATAACTTAATTTTCTTATTTGTAAAATTAGGATGAAAATACTTGCCTTTTAGGGTGCTTATAGATAACACATGTATCATCTGACACATAATAGCCAATCAAATGAACTACCATCATAATCATCATCATCATTGTCCTAGTACAGGAGTTGGGAAGGAGTTTCTGTTGGAATACTCTGAGACAACTAGCATAAATCCTTTTTGGTGTCCTCGCTAAGTTCTTAGTGGCCTGTTATTGACTTCCTCACCAGAAACTCAAAGTTTCTCTCTGATTACTGGTAACAGCATATCTATCGGACAAGATGAATACTGTCACTTCTTCCACATTCTGTCTTGACAAAGAGGAATTGTTTCACTCTGGTTGAAGGGTCATTCTCCTAGAGGGCCTTCTCACCTCCAATTCCCCACCAAGGCAAACACCTTTCTCTGGGCTTCTCCCAAGTTCCAGGCCTTGGTGTAGGCTAGAATGAACCAGAAAATCACTGGTGGCTACCATATTTGGCCAATAGTGTGAAAAATAAACAGCTGGGTGAATTTTATGGGGTAAGATATGCTAAAGAGTTGTGTGAAGCTGCAGAGAATGTTCCCTTGAGTATTTTTTGGTTGTTTTTTTAGATTAGGGCTCCAGGAGGGGATTTTTATGGAATGATGCGTGAAAATGGTAAACTTCCTCATGCTGCTAAAATGAAAGCCATGGGTCCCTTTCATAGCTGAGGGAGGCAGATTAATGAGTTGGGGGGATGTGGCTGCTGCCTCCCAGCATCTGGCTCAATTATGTTTCCTGCTCAAGCTGTGCTCTGGGCCTTGGAACACAAGCCTGGTAGAATTCTGACCTTGCTGGAAGACTTTGTTCCTTCACTGAGGCTTCCTACTTTTAGCTTAAATATGCCCTTTACTTTTCATGGATAGGTATGCTGGAACCATGGGTATGAGAGAATTGTCCAGTGAGTTTCTTTTTAAAAACAAGGAAAGTATATGCAATCACGAGGATGTTAACAAATAAGAAGCTCTGGGAAGAAAAATTACATCTATTTGGAGAAAGTGTCTTAGTACATTTTATTCTAATGAAGCATTTTGTTGGGAGAAGTGGCTTGTCCAAAGAGCTTGGTCAGAAATCATTTGATTGCAAGTGACAGAAACCCACTCAGATTAACTCAAGTAACATGTGGCTTTAAGGTTGGGCATTAGGTACACCTCATAGATTCCAAATATAGACAGAAAAACTGAGAATTAGGAAGTTTATAGTTCTATGGATAAGTGTAGGTTTCTAACTCAGTTGCCTGGCTTCAAATTCTGCATCTATCTGTTACACGCTTTGGCTTTTTTTTTTTTTTTTTTTTCACTTATCCCTCTATGCATCAGTTCTCTTCTCTGTAAAGTGGGGGAAATAAGAGTACTTATATTTTACAATTGTGGTGAGATTTAAATGAGTAGATACCCATGAAGCATGTGGAGTAGTGCCTGGCACATATCAAGGTCTTAATAAATGTTAGGTGTTGAGGATTTCCATAATAGCTATATTGTTTCAGACCAACTCTCCCACCAAGGTCAACTAGAAAAGCTGGATGAAACTGAAAAATCATTACAGAGATACTGGAAAACTACCAATGCTGAAAGGACTTTAAGAGCCTAAGATCTCAGAAAGAAGGGAAACAAAGAACAATGAGCCTGACATTCTGTGCTGCCTTTCCTCCAGGGCATCTGCAGGTTGACAAGCATTACCTAAAATACTGAGAAGCTGCACAGAAAGACTGACAGGTGAAAAGCTGGGCATCACTTCTGGCAGTTTTATGGGGGTGGAGAAGATAAAAATGGAGCTTAGGGCCTACCAAAGGAGAGGCACCATGGCGTTTACCCTACTCTTTCAGATAGAACTCCCAAGGGTAATAATCCAGAAATATGGATGAACTATAAATACATCAACTCTCACAAAGACTGAAGCCTGGTTCTGAATCTGTTCAATCACTGATTTAATTAATGTGGGCCAATCTGCCTTTACCTAGCTACTTGCCAGAAGCAAGAATAATCCTCTCTGAAGGAAAATAACACCATCCACAGCCTTATGTAGTATATCTCATATTCAATACAAAATTACCAGACTCACCTGGAAGCAAGACAAAATTCTAAAAGCCATGAGGAAGAGAAACTCAGACAATAAAAAGAAACCAACAGGAAATAAAAATACTGGACAGTTGATTAAAATAGCTGTGATTAATGTATTCAAGAAATTAGATGATGAAGTAATCTTCAGCATAGAATAAGAAACTATTAAAATAAAAAACCTCAACACATGGAGTTACTAGCAGGTTAGAAAGAGCTGAAGAAAGATTAGTGAATTGAAGAATTTGACAGAAGAAAACATCTGGACTGAAGCATGGAGAGATAAAAGAATGAAAAATATAGAAAAGAACCTAAGAAACATGGGACAGAGTGAAAAGTTGAACAAATAAGTAGTTGGAGTCACAGAACAAAAGGGTTAGAATGGGAGAGAATGATTATGAGAATGGGATAATGGATGAGAATTTTCCAAAACTGATCAAAGACATTGTACCACAGATTTAAGAATTTCTATGAACTCCAAGGAGGATAAGTACAGAAGAAACCACACATAGGCACAGCACAGTAAAACTACTCAAAATCAAGAATAAACAGATCGTCTTCAAAGCAACCAGAGGAAAAAGGCATACTACCTTTAAAGAAGCAATGATAACCTGATAGATAACTTCTCACAAAAACAATGGAAGCTCCACAGTGGAAGAAAACAAGTGAATGACATCTTCAAGGGGATAAAAGATAATAGTTGCCACCTAGACTTCTGAACCCACTAATAATAACATTTAAAACAAAAGTGAAATTAAGGCATTTACAAACAAACAAAAATGAGGGAATTTATCAACAGTAGACCTTCACTAAAGAAATACTAAAGGGAGTTCTCTAGGTAGAAGGTAAATGATATCACATGGAAACATGGAAAAATAGGAAAGAAGGCTAACGGAAAGCAAAACATGTGTATATAGCTAAATTAATATTGAACATTTAAAATAATATCTTGTGTATTTAAAAATAATTGTAGAATTAAAGTATCTGACAATAATGGCACCAAAGGTGGGAGGGTGGTAAATGGAATTAAAGTGTCCAAGTTCCTTGAATTTTCCAGGAAGGAAAATTCCTAATTTATACTGGACTTTGGTAAGTCTATCTGTATAATTGTCTTCAGGACAATCACTGTAAGAATAGTATCAATATGTAAAACTATGCTAATACATAGATGGAATAATTGAAAATACATAATTTATCCAAAAGAAGGAAAAAATCAAAAAGGGAACATAAAACTGGTGAAACAGTAAAAACAAATTGTCAAATTAAAAAATTACCATATGATATCACTCATATGTGGAATCTAAAAGAAAAAAGAGAACACTAATGACTTATCTACAAAACAGAAACAGACTCTCAGACATAGTAAATAATTTTATGGTTATCGGGAAAGGGGATGGGAAGAGATAAATTTGGGACGTTGACTGAGTTACCTCCCAGACCCTCTGTTGTAGGAAAGCCCAGACCCTCTCCAGGAAGGATAGAGTGGTCTTGACCATAGCAACCTCACTCTCTAATGAAATTGGTCTAATCAATATCTCAGGTGCATCAAATTAGCAATTACTGTCCCATTAGGTAGGAGATGGGGGAAAGGTGAGAATTAGAAAAGAGTGGCTTGGCACAGGAGGAAGAACATCTCACCTCAACAGCAAGGAGTGATGAGAGTTAACATCATTGTTTACTGGGCCATAGAGGAAAGAACTACTGGCGTGTGGGGCAGAGAGTTAAAGGCCAAGGGCAGCTTTATGGAGGAGGTGCCTATTTAACTGGATTCTGAAGGAAGAATGCAAGTTTTCCAGATGGGCAGGCAAAGGAAAATGAATTTTAACGCATATTATGGCACAGAGGGTGAGTAATATGGTGTTTGGAAGGACTGTAAGAGCTGAGACTGACTAGAATGTAGATTGTATGAAGAAGGTGTATTTGCAATGGGTTATTAAAGTATGCGAATTAAGCGTGGCCACCACTCAATAAGTATTGCTTAGGATGAATGAATTACTTAGCTAACCCCCAAATTAAATAAATTCTTATAATCTTCATTTGGAAAATTTCCACTAATTTTGACCACCTTCTCTTTTTTTCGCTAAACTCTGGATAATTCTCCAAGGGCAAGATTGCTTTGAATTTGACTCAGTAAGAGTCACAAATGACAATGCCTGACTTTTCATAAATTCTGAATTAGTATAGTTTAAATAAGCTTTCTAGGCCTGAATCTCCACAGGAGAACCTCAGAATTACTATAAGTTATTGAATTGGCCCATGTATAAATAAAGCATGATCCCCAGAGAGGAGCTGTCTTGTGTAGGTTACAGAGAAAGTGTTATTGCAATTCATTGTTGATTTCAACACTGACAAGGTCCCCTCTGGGGGTGTGTGGTGAAATGGTTCTTTGGAGCCAGACAGGCTTGGGTTTGAATCCTTAATCAATGACTTACTGGCTAAGTGCTTAAGCAGGTCATGTTGTCCCTCTAAGCCTTGGTATCCACATTAATAACTAGGAAATAATACCTATCTCATTGAATTGTTGTGAGGATTAACCTGGAAATATGTTTGTGAACAGACAGTCTTGCCTGAGGTTCTTTTTATTGTAAGGAACAGGAAACCACTTAAACTAGTTCAAATGAAATCAAGAAACAGGATATAAAATAGTCCCTGGGAGGAACCAAGAACTGGATTGTTGGAATCCAGGTACATGCTCCATCTCCCAGGAGCCCTAGAGTCTTCCATGTGGGGTTTCCATCTTTTCCTCTTTGCAAATTCTCCCCTCTTTGCTCTCCACAACTGGTGTCCTCAGCTTTCCTCAGCTCCCACCTCTCATTATTTCTCCCTTCTCTAGACCCTTCTACACCAACTTTCCACATAAAGTCCTATTCAGTTTTATGGTGTCCAAAGCTATATTTCTGGGAGAAGAACTAAGTTTAGGTCCAGTGTCCACCCCTGGTCCAATGATTGGTGACCAGGATGTGAAACTGTCATGTAGTATAAACATGGCCCTTGCAAGCCCACCTCTCCAGCTCTGCATGGGGATGATTCCTAGAGGGAGGGCCTGCAGGAGTGCAGACACTGAAACATTTCAGCTGCAAGCATCTAGAACAACAGATAGTAGCCTCCATCTCTTCCCCCTCTCCTAACTCTAGCAGAACAGGTTTCCATGATGTGCCCCACAGAAATTCATGATGATCTTTATAAGTGTTTACTTTTGCCTGGGCTATATCCTACTCCATCCCTCCATCCCTCCATCCATCCTTTCATCCATACGTCCATCCCTCCATTCATCCCTCCATCTCTGTATTCTTTTTACCTTCTGTGTCCTCTAGAAAATCTTCCCTGATATCGTCAGCTCCTCTTGATCCCCCTCATATCTGACAGTTCTTTTAGTGTACAGCATACAGTTTAGTGCTAAATTATACAATGGTTTAGATTTTTCTCTCAATCACTTTTAAGGTGTTTCTTGTTTCAACGAGATTATAAATTCATTCAGAACAGAGAGTGCCATGATGCCAAGCACAGAGAGGAGAAAGGAATAAATGTTCAATGAATGGAGAAAATTACAGCACAGTAAAAATTTTATAGCTGGAAGGGATCTCAAAAATAATTTAGTCTAATCTTGATTTTAGAAGAACTGACATCAAAATAGAGGAAGCACTTTTGGTTGACTGAATATAGAGATTGAACTGGAGACTAAATATTATATTATCTATGTAATAGAAGAATCCTCTGCAATCAAACTATGGAATAGTATCTGAGGAATCACAATATGTTTGGACCTGGAAGGGAACTTAGAGGTGTTCTGGGATGTGCTGGTTAGGTTTATAGGTGAGGAAATTCTCTCCCAGGGAAAGGAAGTGACTTATCCCAGCTCATCCAGTGTTCAGCAGCAGAGCTGGTACCAGGCTCCACATCTTCTGCTCACTCCTAGGATTTTCCCTTGCTGTCACCTGTGGCCTTAGGTATTCTCACCCACTCCCTAACCATGCACCTGGCACCACGAAAGAGGTTAGCACCAGATTCACTTGCCCTCACAGTTCTGTGTTACCTGCCTGAACTGTTCCTTGCACTGTATTCCTTTTTGGCCTCTTCTTCCTCTTGTCCATTTTTACCTCTGCTCTCTGTTATTTTTTTGCCTTGCCTTGCCTTGCCCTGTGGACTAAATGCTTGGTCCTGTCTCCTTGGCTATAACTTTGACTCTGCCCCTGATCTCTGGCTGGTGTAAATACACTTTCCTGTTCAGTCTAGCCTCAGGAATGGGTATTTCCCGTTGGTTAATTTGTGCATGGATTTAATGCAAATGTACTGTGCGTGTCCTCTGTGGAAAGTTCTGAATTCTGAGGGATTCAGAGATGAAGAGCACTTAGTCCCCACCTCAATAGGCTCACAATCTGGTGGTGAGAGGTAGATATTTTTAAACAATGGGGCATGTGTATTCATATCAGAGTTTTATTCATATGGGAGTCCAAAACTGAGCCTGGAGTGGTGGGAAGGCGACAGTCAGGGAAGATTTCCTGGATGAGGTGTCCCTGAGATGAGACACTAAGGACAGATAAGTACGTAAGTGTGAGCAGATCAGGCAGTAGGGTAAGGGAGATTAGATATACAGGCAAAAGGGATCACATAAGCAAAGACATAAAATCATGAAATAGCAAGGGGTGTGAAAGAAATTACAAGCACCCTGATGTTCTTGGAGGATCAAAGGAGGGCAGTGGGCAGTGTGAGATGAGGCTAGTGAGGCGGGTAAACCAAATCAGAGGGCCTGTCTGTAAGTAAGATAATTCTACTGTTGGGATTTAGAGCACTAATAAATGACACCCCTGTTTCCTGCCCAGGTTCCTAATTAATTGAGAAAAACCCCAAGGAGTCATCCAGATGGAAATTAAAATGTCAGTTTTATTGCAGATAAATTGATAAAACAATAAGCATGGCTTAGCTCTGGCGAATTGCTTGCTAACACTTCCCAGTACTGAGCTTAATTCCCAGATGCAGGCCTCTCCTGCAGGGACTAAGCAGGCCTCTCCTGCTTAGAGCTGATGTGCATCTGGCCCCCAAAGAAAGAGATAAAACTGAGCATGCTCACCTCCTTGTCTAAATTCACCATTCAGATATGACACTGCTCCCCTGGGGGAAAAGGGAACAAGTGTTACTCTAATGGTGGTCCCTCCATTTAGAGACATAAAGCAAAGGGAAAGGAGGTTCCCACCTAACATGTACCCACCATTTACTGAACACCTACTGTGTGCTGCCGTGCGGAGTGCCTGGGCTCCACCAACTGGAAATGGACAGAATCAGAATTCGTTTGGGAAGATTCTCTAACAGAATGGGTAAAAGGACACGGAAACCTCCACCCCAGATTTCAATATTGAAAGAAACCCTAAAACTCATTGAATCTGGTTCTCCATCAATGCTTGAAAGCATCTATATCATATTATCCCTGCAAAATGCCCATTTACCCTCTGCTTGGATGTGTCACTGACAGGAAACTCACTGCCTCCCACAAAACAGACATAACAGAGATGTCTAATGACTGGTGCCTATTTAGACAGGACAGGGCTCTCTGGAAGATGATGCTCATAGTTTTTGTTTTTATTTTCTACTTTGCTAAAATGTTTGTAATTTTATATCACTGTGGAACCAATAGGACACTGCTTTATAGTTTCCATTTCTGCTTTCATGTACTTTTGACAGGTCTATGGAATTTTCAATTCTTACTATTTTTTTTTTTTCCTTCTGGGATATTCAGACATTATTTAGGGATGTTGTGGGAAAGGCAGCCTCCCTGCCAATCTGCTGACACTGGGTTTATGTTGATCCACAACAGGCCATTCCATCAACAAATTGTTCTGGCTCTAAGAAAGTTCCTCCTGACTGCGAATGTTGTGGTCTCTTTGTAGCTCTCACTTTGGTCTGAGTTGCAGAACTTGAAGCATGGTGGGCTGATTCTGGCATCCTTCTCATCTCCTCTGGCAGACCAGACTGGTCTTTGACATTAATCAGATGCTGAGAAATCTTCTGAGCTCAGCCCTGATTGTCTGAATATAATTCCGTAGAGATCCACATGGAGACCAGATGAGATCTGGATGGCACAGGCCTCTGTGCTCAGACAGTGCTGTAGCCAGAGTTCTATGATATTGCAGTTGAAACCTTCCTCATAGGAGGGACTGAAGTCCATTAATCAATATCCTGTGGGCATAGTCATTTCATCAGTTATGCATCTACCTAATCCAAATACCATCCAGACCATACATCTCTATCTAGCATCAAATGCTCAAGGATATATCAAGAGACCCTGACAAGCCTGTCTTAACTGCTGACATACCTTGACTACAGTAGATTTGGAATCGAATAATCCAGGTTTGAATTCTAATACCAACACTTACTTTCTACTGTGCTTCATGCAAATGACTCAGTGTCTTTCAGTCTCAGATTCCTTATCTGTAGGTTGAAGATAAAAATATTTCCTATTTCTTACATTTATTGTGAGCATGAAATGGGGTGACATACCTAACTCATGGGGTTAGCAGAACAGAGTGATGGTTATGATTGCTGTTGGCTGCAGAGTCAGATGACCTGCGCTCAAAATCCAGTTTTACTGCTGACTTCGTCCTGAGGGACAGAGGTGACTGTGTGCCCTTTAATAAATATACGTTTTTATGTTTGTGTTATGCAGAACCTTCCAAAGAGCAAGGCCCAGGGAAGAGGCCCCACGAGTCCCAGTCTAACGGAAGCAATGGAATCAAGAGTGAAGGGTGATGTGCAAAGAGGTACAACAGTCTTTTCTTTTGTTAGTTCTATGTTGGTGAGATAGCTCTGGTGTGATGATGTCTCAAACAGTGCCTACCTGGCAGAAGTTGTTCAGTAATAACAGAAATAACAGCAACCAATGTTTACTGAGTGCCTACCAAGAGCCTGGCATTGTTCTGAGTGTTTATTCATTTATTCATGTGATCATTAATGTATAAATATAAATGTGTATATTTGTATACATATTTCTGTTTTAATATCTGATATTGCTACAGATATGGGAGTCATGGCTTAATTAATCTGCGTTGGTCAGGAATCTTTCCCTGCAAGTAACAGAAACTCAGTTCAAACTAGTTTAAGAAAAATTTTAAAGCATGGAGTAGGGGAGGGATATGGAATTTTTGGCCCTGCATAATCAAGGATATAGATGATCTGGTCTCCAGAACATCTGCCCCAAGGGGTCTCAAATGCTATTATGTCTCTCTGCTTCTTGTTCTGCTATCTCTCTTTGTGTGGACTATGTTCTCCCCTGGTGGGGTAGCAAGCCACCAGCAGCTCCAGGTTCATCCAAATCTATGACCAGAATGAATGAAGCTGTACAGTGATTAGTTCAGCTGAAGTCATGTGCTCATCATTGAACCAATCACTGTAAACAGAGGAAACTGGTCTTCTTATTGGTTCCGTCTTGTGTGACCATGGCAACTCCAGAGGCCAGAGTGTGGGACTATGACTAGTCTCCAACAAGGAGGGGTCCCTCAAAAGATGGGAGGAACAGTTATCAGTTGAAAGAGGGGAGCTGTGGAGACCCCAGAACCCCCATTAGATGCCAACAGAACCCAGCCTCTAAGTATCTCTGTTCTCAGGCATCCCTTCCAATCCTGAGAGCTCCTTCCTGTCACAGAGGTACTGGTTCAGAAAAGAAAAACCCAGTGCGAGGCTAATTCTTTGTAGGAGCAGAAGTTGACACAATGCATATTAATACAGACAGAGAATGTGTGCTGGAGCCTGATTCAGAGTCCAAAGCTGGGTAGAGAATTCTGAAGGAAGGCAATAGTTGTGTCAGCCTTGATATAAAGCCCAAGGAAAATGCCAGAAGGAAAGACAATAAACCTGTTTAGTAAAAGGGTGGGAAGACCTGATGGATGTGAATTGCTTTGATTCACAAAACTCATCAAGTACCGGTCAATGATCAGCTTTTGAGTAGGTTAAAGGACAGTGGAAATAGCCTCTGTGTTTGTACCTGTGCAGGCTCCTGCTTTCTGGGAACCCAACCTGCCACACCCTGTCTATAAAGCCATGGTCCTGCACCTGCCTCCCACTCTGATGTCGTATCTCAAGAATCTTCCTCTGAGTCCACTTCAGCCACATGGACCTTCTTTTGATGCCTCAGAGTCTTCTCACTTGCGGGTCCCTTAGCCTGTGAAGACTTCTCCCACTCATGCTTCAGAACCAGCTTAAACGGCATGACTTTAGTGATGCTTTTCCTTGACTGCCTTCACCTCTGTCCAAATAAAAATGAATTTCCCCTTTCAATCCCCACTGGTAGTGAAAGTACAGTCCCATTCACTATCCTTCGCTTTTCCTTCATAGTGCTTAGACCAGTTAGGATACTTTGAACAGAACAATCGGTGTTCTTAGAATAGTTATGATGCAGTGAACAGAACACCTGAGTAAAAGTAACTTAAATAATAGAGGTTTGTGAGTCTCGGGTGATACGAGGTTTACAGGCAATGCTAGAGTTGGTACGGTGGCGGCGCGGCTACATGGTTGGGATGAGGGAGGGGGGGCCCATGCCCCTTTCTGAAGTTTCCATCCATGCGAAGGAAGCTCAGTCAGTGTAACTCCTGTACTCTTTCTTCCCCTTTATTCTCTCTGTCCCTGGCAGGGAAGAGTGGTTTATCTCTTTGGTAAATTTGGTCGATCTCCTCTTGGGACTGAACTTGCCACACGCAGCACTTGGTCTCTGCTGTTCTGGCTGTGACCTGTCACTGGGTGCTAAGTCTGCCTAACTTGTGGGGTCAGGCCCATCTGGTTCTTCTACTAAGTTGCATCCTCATACTTAGCATTTATCAGCAACCAAGGTGATATTTTTCCCTTCATCTCTGTCTTCATTATCTTATTTCCTGATTTGTTCAGAACTCAGAGTGGGGAAAAGGGAGCTATTCATCAGGCTTCTTTAGAGACTCCAGCAAATGCTATCAGGAGCCCAGATATGTTCAGTCTGCTTGCTCCACCATAATCAGTATGTCAACAATGTGTCCCCTTAGTGTCACGTGATATCTGCCACAGCCACAATATCACATTCTCACATGACCACATCCCAAGCAGGAAGGATAGGGAAAGGAGCAAAAGAGATTTTCCATTGAAAATATTTCCCAGAAGCTCCTCTGTAGACTGTCCCTTACAGACTAGTGGTCAGAACTGGGTCACATTCCAAACCAGTGGCCTGCAAAGGGAAATGGAAATATCATGACAATTTAGTCCAATTCAACTAAATTATGTTGAGTTACTTGGAACTGGGGATATGGCCTCCTAAACAAAGACAGGTTCCTTTTAGCAAAAGAAAGAAGTGGGTGGTGGTCTCAAAAGGCAGCTACTAGTGTTTGTGGCATTACTGTTCACAATTGGTAGTTGAGTATTTATTAGCTTGATGATTCATGAATGAGCTTACTATCCTTTCCAGCTTAAGTCCCAGGACACAGGATGGATGGCTGAATTGTTCGGTGCTGGGCCCTGAGCACCTACTGTAGAGCCTTCCTCAAAGTAGTGGCTCAATAAATATTCATGGAAACATATGAATAATTACATGCTCAGAGTTACTGGGCACCATAGTGAAAACCAAGAGAAATGTCAAACACACTGCTTGTTTTAAAAGACTTTATGGTGCAGATGAGGCAAGACTCACATATTTAAATCCTTTTCTATCAACATGAGACAAGGTGTCTCCCTTCCTTCTTCCAGATAATACTTATCAAGTTTATAATGTGCAGACACAGTGGTAGGTGCTGGGCAGGGGGGTAAGCAAGACCTGAACCCTCTCTTGGATAGTGAAAGGTTAGTGAAGGAGATGAAGGAGGAAATCACCATGATAAAGAGAAATAGGGAGGCTGCTGGGAGCATAAGAGGGGAAGTTCCACATTTCCTCTTTGCCCTTAAATCCATAGAATCCCAGCCCAGGGCCTGGTACCTCGTAAGCACTCAAATAATAGTGACTATTAATTGTTGCAGGGGAAACACACACACACACACACACACACACACCCCTTCTCACACATTTAAGACAGGCATTGTTGGTTACACTGTACAGATCAGGAAATTGACACTCAGGGAAACTAAATGACCTTCACAAATACTGAGGGACAGAGCCAGGATGAGATCCCCGCTCTGCTGGTGGCTTGTTCCTTGTTTCTGCTCCTCCCTGCCTTCCTGGTGAGGTGACCAGCTGACATCAGATTCTTGGTCTCAGGAATTGCTCTGTGTATGTCATCCTCATTTGACCCTCGAACATCTAGATCCATCTTCTCATATGTACTGAGGAGACCAACATTCATTTCTCTCCTGTCATTCAGCTAGCAACCCAGTGCAAGCAAATGGAAACCGCCAGTGCTGGGAGACCAAGGTCTAAACATGTAAGATTTATTTTTCTCCTTGTCTTTTAATGACGGTATGTCTTTTGTATTTAAGCACTATTTATAATTAGTCACTTCCTAGAAAGTGTGCAAACATCACAGCACAGCTGGGAGCCTGCATAATTTAAACATTATTGCTCATTTAGCTTCACAGTCTGGGTTGTGTGGGTTTTACAAAAGAGCCCTCAAACCCTGGAAGGTGGGGTGGGGATAGTCCTTTATTTTTTAACTGATATCTCTCTCCTAGTGCTCTGCACAGGTTTTTGTATGGATTATCAAAATTTCACATGAAAATGCTAACAATCAAAATATTTAAATACTATTATTACATTAAGCCTTCAAAGAGCCTTGGTTTGCCAATTCCCAGCTATAATTTTCATACTTTAATGGGTATGAGTAACTGTTCTCCAACTTAGGTATACAGGAAATAGCATTTTCTTTATTTCCTTTAAATCACCTTAATTATGATGCTAGATCCTTATCCACCTGAGATGTGGAAAATTTAATCTCAAACCTTATTGAAACGCCTTCATGGTCCAGGGCTTTAACAGAATCTGAAAGGCTGCAGTGGTCAGCTGTCTTATTGTCCAAGCCCAGGGGGACCCTGCCTCTGGGCCAGTCATAGGGTTGGAGTTTCTTTCCTGATGAGCTCAGGGTCCTCCTCCCTCAGGCACACCAAATGGCCCTCCTCTCTGAAGCGCTTACATCTTCTAAACTCAGCCACAGAGCAGTGCGTGGGGCTGAGCTGCATGAAGAATCCATGTCAGTGGTCTCTGCCCTGGCTGCTCAAGTCAAAGTCTCTCTATCCTCCCTTCAAAGTCTCTCTATACTCCCTTCTCTTTTGGGGGAGACAAACCTTTTCTCTTCATATGGCTGAAGCTGGAACAAAAGATGGGAAAAGTCCCCTGCTCCAGGTTGCTTCCACTCTTCTGCCCTGTAAGCAGGCAAAGTCCACCAGCTTCCTGCTATAACTGCAGGGAGGGAAAGATTTAGGAAGAACCAACACAAATAAATCTCTTAATCTATTACCCTGCCACATTAGTTAATCCTCATTAAGCAGTCGTTTTACATTTTTCAGCCCAGAGAGATTAACTTACTAAGAATATCCTATATATTTATTCAAACAATATTTATTTAGCATCTCTTATGTGCACTTCAGTGTGCTGGCTACTGCAGACACAGCTATGGCATTATTGTTACCAATTCTTCACCTATCCCTGTGCCTGCGCCCTGTACTGTGTGACTTTGCATTTGCCCCTACTAGAGGCAGAGTAGATTTTCTTACATTACTGAGGTCAGGGTTGGCCGTGTGGCTTACTTTAGCCTGTGGGGTGTGGACAGAAGTGACTGTAAGCCAGTTCCAAGACTAGGTCTTAAGAGCCTTGGTTTGCTTTCACTGCCTTTCCCACTTCCATCACTGCCATGAGAAAAACATGCCAGTGGTTCTAAAGAATAAAAAGTACTGTCAGTTTGGAGTTAATTAAGTTCAGTGAAGACCAGCTTCGAAGAGTCAAACCTCAGTCAAGCCATGGATGTATAAGTGAGAATAAATAACTTTTGTAAGTTACTGAGTTAGGGCATTATTTATTATGCAACATTAGCTGATTGATACAAGTGGTGAATGAAAAAGACATGATGGCTGCCCTCATGGAGTTTATAGTCTAGAGGGAAGGCAGACATTAAACCAATTATTATTAAACAAGCAATTTTAAAAATTATAATTGTAATGAGTGTCATGAAGGAAGTATGTGAGAATACACAGTGCTGGAAGAGAATGTACAAGAACATCTAGCCAAGTTTTTTTTTTTCCAAGGGGGAAGGTAGTTCCAGAAAGAGTAATACTGAGATTTCCTATCTGTAGCTAACTATTATACTCTCAAATTCCCTCAAATAGTTAACCTTGTTGCATTTTTGAGGACCTTGTAAGCCACTTTAACCCTGAGAAATGAAACAACCAAAATACATGAATAGTTACTAATGATGTGCACACATCTACAGTGGGGCTCTGGAGCACTCAGGTTGTAGGGGGTTTGATGTGCTCTCTAGCTACTGGGGGCAGAGGAAGCAATACACAATCTCACCAACCATGTGAAGTGGCATCCCAGTAGTGTCAGAAGTCCCCAGGTAAGCCTTGATGGATAGGTAAGGTGCACGTCATTGGTAGCCTACTTCTTTTCTTTCCTTTTTCTATCCTAGGAGAAAGCAGGTTGTGCAGCCAAAGATTTAAGAATTAAGAGCCTGTTTAGGCAAAGTCCCATGGGGGTATGCAAATAAAACATTCTTCAGATGCATTTGGTCTCATGGGAGTGAGTATGTCAAATTCATTAATGCCTGCGGTACAAGGTGGAATAGGAGATGCAAAAAGAACTAGGTAGAGCAGTGAAGAAAAGTGGACTCCAGTGCCCGGCCAGCCTAGGTTTGAGGCACAGCTCTGCCACGTTAGTGTTATGTGACCTTAGAAAAATGATGTAACTTCCCTGAGTCTCATTTTTCTCATCTAGGAAATGGGAATGACCTATGGTGGAGGCTGCTAGAGCTTACCATTACCTGGTTCTTCTCTTCCTGGGCACACGGTCTGACTATACTTACAGTTAGGTATGGCTATATGATTGAGCTCTGATCCATAGAATGTAAGTAGAGATGCTGTGAGTGCTTCTAGGCCTACTTGGTAAAACTCTCCCATGTGTAATCCTTGTTCTCTTTCCCCATCTTGTAGCTGAATAGAAAGAGTCCTGACACCGTAGAGGAGGGTCCAGCCACAAGGTGAAAGGATCCTGGGTCCCCAGATGACAGCACAGAGCAGAGCTCCCCATCTTAACCCAAATCACCTAACCATTGTGAGTTGAGCAAGACATAAACTTTCATTGTGTTCAACCACTGGAATTTTGGGGTTATTGCCATTAACTTATCGTGATTAATACATTGATCTACTTCACAGGATTTTTATGAGAGAGCTTGTGAAATGCCTCACTTAGGTGCCCAATACATGGTCCTTGTTACCATCAAGATTATTGGTAAGTCCTATAAGAATGGTGCTAAATGAAGATCTGGGGCTTTGGGGAAGCATGGTGGTTTCCAGTCTGGCCCTCAATTCCTTGAGTCTGAGCCCTGCCACACCACTGAGATTATCTAAAGTTTGAAAACCTGGGGGATCTGGCCTTGGTGTTTTCTGCTACCTGCCCAGAGGCCAGCAGAGTGATTACTCAGTGCAGGAGGCAGAGGAAATGAGAACAGCCTCAGAAATAGATGTAGTCAGAGAAAAGCAATGCCGTTGTCTCCAGAATACAGGCAAGCAGAAGCTCTTCTTCCCAGAAAGCTCTTCTCTGTTTTCCCTGAAAATGATTGATGCTGGAAATGGGAAGCCTAGACACGGCAAAGCCACAAAGTGCTTTTCGAATCAACCTCGGAGCCAGCCTTAAATGCGTTGTAGGATTGCTCTAATTCTTGGGGAGCCAATTGTCTTTGACTGAGTATAAGTCTGATATCTAGTAAGTCAATTAACTAGCATTTCTCACTTATACAGAATACAGTAGTCTACAACCTAGCATGCACAAACTGGCAGCCCAGCTTTTAAAAACTGAGCTAGTTGCCAACTTTTAAAAACTGGAAGACTTCACATAAACTTTCATGTTTCTAGTAGCTCTCTAACAGTCAAATGACCTGGAGATGCTGGCCCCACACTTCCAACTGGTGACAACTAGCTGGTGCTGAGTAGAAGCCGCACCTGTAAGAGGTGGCAGACACTGCAGCATTTGCCATGGTACTTACCCAACCCTGTTTTACTATTTACGTTACTTACTTGGCCTTGATAGTCTCCTGAGTTTGCAACCTCTAGGTCAACTCTTATGATCAACATGACTTTACTATATAGTATAATTGTTGGTGATTATGCCTTATTTTTATGCCAATGGTATTTTAAATGTATTTGCTTATTTGTTCAAGAAATGCCAATTGGACAATCGCTATGTGCAGTGTACGATGCCGAGTATTGTGGCACTACAGAGATGCGCTGTATTCTCAAGAAGTCCTAGTCCAGTGTCAGGGATATAGTATGTACAAAAACTATACTAAAAGGTACAAAAGTTTCCATTTCTAGGGAAGGAAGAAGGGAAGATTTATTCCTCCTGAGATGATAAAATAAGGCTTCGTAGGGGAGGAAGTATTTATGCTGGGCTTTGAAGATTTGGTCTGATTTAGGTGTGTAAAAATTGCGGGGATGGACAGCTAGGAAGGGGAACTGTGTGAGCCAAGGCCTAAAGGTGTTCCTCAGTATGTACAAGGAGTAAAGAATAATTAAGTTTGATGGGAGCATAGGAGTCCTCAATGAGCATGGTGGGAAATAACATTGAAAAGCTGAATGAGACCAAAGCATGAAGGTCTTTGAGGCAATCTAGAAGGTTTAAACTATTTCTGTGGACAACGAGGACCCATTGAGAGATTTTGAGTAAGAGAAAGTCAGGCTCAGAACTGTGATTCAGAGAGAAGAATCCAGAAATAATATGGAATGTAGATTAGTAAAGAGAAAGACCAGAGATTATTGCAATTTTCTAAATTAAAAAAATAAATAAATAAAGGTATCAAACCAAGGTCATAGCCATCCAAACAAGACAATGGAAGTGAGAGATGTTACATATGTAAAGCCTTCGGGTTTTTATAAACAGTGAGACCAAGAAACAAGTAGAACTGGATCCTTCTGAGAGGTGAAGGCCTAAGTGGAGTTGGGAAGAAGTGTGGCCGGCAAGGAAGGAGGGGGAAAGCATGGCTGGGAGGAGATATGATTTTGGAATAGGGGGACTTGAGCACACTTGGATTCTAAGGAGGATGCAGGGAAAGGCAGGGTGTTAAGAGACAAGAGAAAGGAATCAATGAAGCAGAGCCTTTGAGGAAGCAGGAGAGGGAACTACCTTCAGATGCTGCCTGACAGAGAGGCTGATCCTTATTCGAATCAGCCACTGTTGGCCTCGGGACCATGTCTAACAGGTAGGATACCTTGACCATTTACATCTGCCAAGTGGTGCACTCCTGGGTGATGCCTCTTTGTGCTGCATAGATGATGCCAGCCTGGGAGGCTACCTCTGGGCCACTGGTAACAATAGTCTGACAGTTTCTTGGGTTCTGGTGATCCTTTCCAATTCATCACCTGAAAAGTTATTTCCAGCTAAAGCCTAGTATGCCCCATGGAACATGTTACATTCTCTGGTTCTTTCCTCCAGTAGATGCAACTTATTAAACACAGCAGATTGTCAACACGAGACTCACAGATAAAAGTTCTTATATCTGTTCCCCAGGTCATGCTTTCCAAGATGCTTCTATTTCCTTTTCACTTTTATTTTCTATTCCCCATACTTAAGTATGTTAATGATTACGACTAAAAGTTGCAGAGAGAGTATTTAACATCTACAAAGTCTTTCCTCATTTGATTCTTCTAACAACCTTATCAGGTGGGTATGATCATTAGACCCATCCTACAGATAAGGAAACTGAGGCTCAGAGAAGTGAAATATCTTGTGCAGTCATTGACAGGTAATAAACAGCAGAGATGGGATATGAATCCAAGATCCCAAGACTCCAGAGTTCATGTTGGAAGGAGTTAAACCATCCAGACACTCCATCTGAACTATTGATTTCGAGGTTTCAGGAGATTAGATTTAAGCAGTTTGAGTTTGGGGTGCATATCAGTTATTTCTTGCCACCATAATGCTGTGCAACAAACAACCACAAAAGGTCAATGACATGTAATAATAAACATTTATTAGCTCACAAGTCTGCACAGCCTGACTGTTCTGGGCTGGGCTGATCTTGGCTGTGCTCACTTGTGTGCTTATGATCAGTTGTGTTTTGGCTAATCAGCCCTGCTATGCTCACTGTATGGGAATTGGCTGGCTGATGGCTGATCTAGAATGGTCTTGAAGGAGATGACTGGGTGCCAGCTCTGGTCCATGTCTTTCTCCTTCCAGTGAGGCCAGACATGTTTTAAGGTGATAACAGAGGAAGTAGAAACATTGCAAGTGCTGTTTCACATCTCTACTTAAGTTCCATTTGCTAATAGTCCTTTCAGAGTAAGTCATGTGTCCAGCCCAGATTCTAGGAGAATCTTTATTGAGAGGAATTGGACAGTCACATGGCAAAGTACATGGATATAAAGAGGGGTAAAGAATCGAGGTTATTAATGCAATCAGCCTACCATGAGATGAAAGTCCAAAGTGAGACTTTCTCATTTCTACAGATTTACTATACCATCAAAATACAGTTAGAAAGCAAAGCATTTCAAATTCAGTGGCTTCCTGTGATACCAAGAGTAAAACCTAAGTTCCTTCTCATGACTACAAGACTCTCCATTAGCTGCTCCAACAACTTCTCCAAACTCAACTCCAATCACTCTCTCCAGGCTCCCTGCGATCCCAGCCATACTGGCCTCCTTAGTTCTTCAAACAGGCCCAACTTTCCTGTCTCAGGGCTTGGCGCGTGCTGTTCCCTTTACCTGGAAAACTTCCCTGCCCCACTCCTCACCTTTTGGTTGGTTGCCTCCTCTGCATCCTTTAGGACTAGGCTGAAATGTCACCTCCTCAGAAGGGCCTCCCTGCCCTCCTGACCCCAAGTTTTAGCCTCTATCTCAGCTTCCTATGTGGATTCCTACTTAACCCTCATCACCCTTTGCAGTAATATTTTTTACTTGTTGGCCTGTCTTTTGGTCTGCCTTCGCCACTGGAGTGCAAGGTCCAGGAAGACAGGAACCACATCTGTCATGTTCACCAGCATCCCAGTGCCTGGCACAGTGCTTGACACAGAGTGGACACTCAGCATACACTGGAATGAGTGAATGAATATCTGGGATAGAGTGTTTTCTTCCAGACAAACTCGCAAAAATAGAGACCAAGCTCTCTGGACTTGGAATTCAAGGTCTTCCATCCTCAGACACTCCCCATGACCTTAGAATTTTGAGATGCTTGACTTATCAGGGAGAGCAATATTAGAGTGTCTTTCCTCTTATATGGTTGGGGGTGGGTGGTAGGGGTAGAGCAGGACCAGGGGAGCCACCCCTAACCCTTGGCCATGAGCAGGTGGGGAAGCTATGGAATCTATGATGGGGAGGGGTAAGAGCAATAGAGATGGATGCAGGGAATTGGGGCTCTAGCCCTACTCTGACATTTTCCTGCCACGTGTCCTTGGGCAAGTCCCTGGGAACCTGTGTGCCTCAATTTCCTCATCTGGAAAAAGGGGATAGGAATCTCCAGCTTGCAGGATAGATGTGGGGGTGAAATGCACATGACAGAAGCACATCTCTCTGAGGATCAAGTGCAGGGCCAGTTCAGTAGGGATGGGGTCTCCGTCATTTCCTCTTTCCCAAGCAGGTTCCAAGTGCTTCCCTTCCTACTCATGTCTCACTTGGACCGTGCATCCCTCTGGCCTATTCCTAGCAGCACTTCCAGACACTCTGTCAGAGAAGGGGGCTGTACCTACTGCAGAAATTGTTTCTAAACAAGTCTAGGGTGTTACTCAGCATCAGACCTAAGCCCATGGTCAGACGGGGAGAGGGTGCGAATGTTGGCAAACACTGGTGAACGAGGCCTTCAAAGTCACCTGGCTCGCCACTCCGTGTTCACCAACCTGGTGTGGGAAAGAGGGTTAAATGCACTGAGCACCCACCAGGGCTCAGGCCTCTGCTAGACACTATCACCCATTTCCTCACAACACTTATTTTAACATCATCCCCATTTTACAGACCAAGAAACTGAGGCTCAGGGACATCAAGTGTCTTAGTCAGTGCCCAACTTTGATACAAATGAACTACCAAAAATGTGTAAGTTAAACGTTCTAAGAGATGAAGTGGGGAGGCTTCTTCCCATGTGCAAAACACAGTGGAATTTCTATGTATGCATCATCTTTGATAACGTGACTCCCATACTTTGTCCATGTTCTTTCATCTTATTCCTTTCCTTCACAGATGTATGTAGTTGGCCAGCTTACTTCAGTAAGTGTCAACATGAGGCTGAAAATCTACTCTTTTGCCTGCTCTGTGTTCTCCCTCTTGGCTCTTAACATTGTGTTGCAATTCTGAGAGCTATATTTCTTAGGACTAATATCAATGTTATCAATTTCTATTTTCCACTCATTTTTATAGAACAGTGAAGGCAAAATGCAATAAAATTGCTAACATTAAGTGCTTTACTATTCTGAGCAATACCCATTAAAAGATGTGTAGTGCATTCACAATCACATCTGCTGTATTATCGAGTATTTCCCTGAAAAGAGAGGAATCCTGGTTTGATTAGGCATGGATGAGAACTCCTCCACTTAGAAATTGACATGTCTGATGCCTACAGGAATTTTCCACAGGCAGCGTTCTGCCTTCCTACATTTCAAGGCACTCCGTACCAGTGCCAGGCCCCACAGGACACTTCCTGAGCACTGTGTCATCTTTATCCCTGCACCTTCAGGTTACGACGATGGATGATGGATGGTGGGTGGCAGCAGTGCTCTGGAAGCCATTCCCAAACTAGGTGGCAGGCAGTAGCCTAATCACACAGACATCTGACTGAGAACCACAAAAACATCCCCTTAGATTCAAACTACAGGGTTCCTCTCAGGCTAGACCCCCAAAATGCCCATGACCATTTCAATGCCTCTTGCATAAGGGAGAGTAGGAGGGAGTGGAGGTATTGTTAAAATATCTTCCTTATGCAAATTAAATATATCTGTCTATCTATATATCCATCTCTATATCTGTACATATCTCATTATGCAGTTCCACTGCGAGGGTTGCACCTAGGGCCTTAGAAGAAGCATGTACAAATGACTCTATGTAGCAGAAGCTTCAATAACTTCATGATAATCTGCTTGTGCTGTCACAACTGAACTGGAGTCATCTGGACTCTGTCTGTCATCAGAACTGGGCATTGTTGTAGCAGGGTGGTGGAAGTGATGGGAGTGCTAGTAGGAGAAGCAAGTGAGTGATGCCATAGTGCAGAGGTCAGCAAACTGGCCCCTGAGCCAAGACACGCCTGCTGCCTGTCATTGCAAATAAGGTTTTACTTGGACACAGCTACACTCATCGCCGTGGTGGGTTTTGCACTGTGATGGCAGAGTGGAGTCATTTCAACAAGACTGGTCCACAGAGCTGAAAATACTTACTATCTGGCCTTTTATGTAAGAAGTTTGGGGAAAATTGTGAACATCTTGAAGAAGGAGAAAATGAGGCAAGAAAAAGCTAGCACTAGATTCAAACTACTGGGATTTGATTCTGGCTCCATCATCTCATTACTGTGTGCTTTTGGGCAGGTTCTCAACTTTTCTGAGCCTCAATTTCCTCATATGTAAAAGGGGATAATAGTTCTTCAGTCAGTAGTTTTCCACGAGGATTAAATGAATCCCTATATATGAAGTGCTGGTACAGTGCCTGACGTAAAGCCAGGGCTCAATATATTATTGACTGTTATTAGCTGATATCTACAAAGATAACCAGTTTTTGTTGTCAGGTCAGGTAGAAGGATTTTATGTGTGCCATGAAGGTTCAACACCAGTGCTTCTTCCTTTGCAAGATTCTCACTGCTGTATTCCATGGTGATACAGTGGGGACAGCCCAGAGCAGTTTTGATGTGGTTTAAATACCATCCTGTTGTCTCTCAACCGATTCTCTGCTCCATATCACAACCAAAGTCTAGACCCTTTTCCTCTTCTTTAGGACCCTCACCTTTTCCTCAGATGCCAGTGAATTCTCCAACTCAATCATTCATTCACCTCATCTTAGAAGAATTTCTGGATTTTCCAAGGAAGCATCAGATGTACAGACCAATTTACTCTGAGCTACTATTTCTTTTCTCATCCCAGATCAATCGTCTTCATCTAAGGTATAATGGAGAATGGGGTTGGCAGATGAAACCTTTTCAGAAAGAAATCTGTATCAGTTAAAATACTTTGGCTACAGATATGAAAAGTCTATGTATATATGTAACTGAATCACTATGCTGTACACTAGAAATTAACACAACATTATAAACCAACTATACTTCAATTAAAATAATTTTGGCTGCAAGTAAAAGAAAGCCCAACTAAATATGGCTTAAGGAATAAAATACATTTATTAGTTTGTTAGCTCTAATAACCCTAAATCCAGAGATAGGGCAGTTCCAGAGTTAGGTACTCAACTAGCTCAGAAACATCAACAAGGGTGTGTTCCCTCCAATGTGTTGGCTCTTCCTCTTAGACTGGCCCCCCTTCATGGTCCCAGGATGGCTGCCCCAGCTCCAGCCATTACATGTTGATGGCAACATCAAGAGCAGAGGCAGATTTCCATGAAGCTAATGAAACTTAAGCTTCAGGGTCCCTCACTTTCACAGGCCTCTTCAAGACCTAGCAATATACTCAAATAGCCATATACTTTGGCAAAATTTTCCAAAATAAGATGCATATATATATTCTTAAAGAAGCTGCTTGAAATTATGTAAGCTTTATGCCCCACAAAATTTGGACCCATCCCTGGTCCTAAAAAAAAATTGTCCTACTCTAGGTCCTTTTTCTAAGAACAAAGAAAAGCTTCCTGGAAGCCTCCCCCCTACCCCAGACTTCCCTTTGCATCACATTGGCCAAAATTGTATCACGTGCTCATGCTTTAGTTATTTGGTGTGTTAGTCCAGGTTATCTAAGAAGTAGATGCTGAGATGGGGTTAAACAAGCTCTCCTAATTTGTTAGAGGAAATGCCTTGAGAGAAAATGGGGAGGGAGCCAAAGAGACTGGGAGGCCTGAGCCTCCAACGGCAATGCTGGTCTGACTCTGAGTGAAGACAAGAGAGAAGGAAGGAAGGTTGGGTGAGAGTATCTTATCCTACGGTGCAGCCTAAGGAAAGTTCGGCAAAACTTTCAGGGATCACTCAAGGTTAAGTGACCTGTGTCTCCCAGGAACAAGCCTGCCTTAGTACCCCTGCCACACACAGTTATTGGCTGGGAGCAGCCCACGTGAAACGTGAGTTATCACCAAATCAGTGATGGATTTTCAAACACAGCAGATGGGCTCATGTCCAATTACACTCCCTGCATTAGGGAATCGAAGAGGTACATCCTCATGGCCACCACATTACCAAGGAAAACAAGCACCCCACAGCTGGCATAGACCAAGAAAGATTCATCCCTGGGTCAGGGAAGGGCCTGGTCTGCACAGGGACTTGGCCATTCAGAGCAGGGAGAACAAACTAGGGGATTCCTCTTAGTGGAAGGAAGGGAGGAAGGGTGATAGGGAGGCAACAAGAGTGTCTGCCAACCTCCTCCCCCCACTGCACCCCTCAACAAACCTCTTGTACAATAGACGGCCATTGAGCATGTCCCTCTCAGACCCATTCAGACACAGCTGCTCTTTATTAGGAGTCTTCCCTGACCTCAGTGCTAGCTGAATGTATGCAGTAGAAGGGAGGAAAATAGCTTTCCATCTTTACTATCCAAATCTCAATGTTTGTAATGAACCCATTCTATCATGAAGTCAACAAAAAAGCCCTGGTCCCAGGGCTTCTGCTCTGCAGATCACCTGAGTTTAGTGCTGGGCTGCTTTTGTTTTTGATTTTTGTGGGGGTGTGAGCGTGGGTGTCCTGCGTCTATTCTCATTTGGCTAATTGCATATTGCCTATTAAAAATCTCCCCCACTGTTTCAATTAGATAAAGAGTTCTTCATGTTCTGCTTGGCAAATCCGGTTGCAAAGCACTTGGTGTCCTCCCCTTTGGAGGGGAGGTGGGCATCGTTAATTATGCATGAGGTGTGGTGGGTTGAGTAAATCATTTGAGTAACCTTGTCATACTCTTGTCGATGATTTGGAAATGCTGGACATACTTCCTGTGGCACAAGCCTGGATTATTGCGGTTGTCTCCTAACTGTTCTTCCCACTTTCACTCTTGCCCCTCCTCTCTATTTTCTCTTCTCTACTCAATACCCAGAGCAATCCTGTAAAGATGCAGTTCAGATCATGTCACTCCTGTGCTCAGATTCTTCCAACCAACCCAGTTACTTCTAGTAAAAGCCAAAGTACTAATGCTGATCTACAAGTCCCTGCTTTAGAGGTCAGAGAAGTATGGCTCTCCAGGCAGATCCAGCTGCCTGCTGCCTGCCGCCTGCCCTTGTAAATCAAGTTTTGGCACCCAGCCACGCCCACTTGTTTACATAGCTGCTTCCTCCTGGAGTTGAGGAGCCACGGCAAGACCATGCAGCTTGCAAAGGCTAAATTCAAACGATCCTTTTACCGGAAAGGCTCACCAACCCCTGCCCTGTATGGTCCCCTCATCCACACTCCCCGCTCTCACCATTCAGACTCCTGTCCTCCCGCTCGGCTCCTTGCTCACTTTGCTCCAACTACATGCTGGGCTCTATTCCTCTAACTCAGGACACATCCTTCCACCTCAACCTTGAAAGGCTGGTCCATTTGTGGGAATATTCTTCCCCTCCGTACCCTCATGACTTGTTCCCTCACTGCTCTCGGGTCTTGATTAGATACTCATCTCCTCACCAGAGACTCCTCCAGGCACCCCATTTAAATTGCAACCCTCCCCCTCCTGACAGCCTCTATTTCTTCCATGGTTTACTTTTCTCCTCAGAACTTTGCACTGACAATACATATTTTACTGCTTGTCTTGTTGATATCCTTGACCACAAAAGTAAGCTCCTTGGAGACAAATGTTTTTTTCTTTTTTTGGTGTGCTCTGTCTTGAGGGCTCAGAATCATGCCTTGCACATAGTAGGTACTCATTAAATGTTTGTCAAATGGATAAAGAGATCATCAAAGGCTCATAATTCTGCTGCCAAAGAGAGGACCCAAACAATGGCAGCTTATTCAGGCCGTAGGAGGGCTTCTCAATGCGATCAGGGCCCCTTGGCTCCTCCGGCTCTCCCCCCTGCCATATTTGGGAGGTGGGTTTCTTTTCTCTGTGGTGTTCTCTTTAAAAAAAATTTTTTTTTTAATTAAAAAAGTTTTATTGAAGTATAGTCAGTTTACAATGTTGTGTCAATTTCTGGTGTACCATATAATGCCCCAGCCATACATGTACATACATACATTCCTTTTCCTATCCTTTTTCATTATAGGTTACTACAAGATATTGACTATAGTTCCCTGTGCTATACAGTATAAACTAGTTGTTTATCTATTTTATGTATAATAGTTAGTATCTGCAAGTCTCAAACTCCCAATTTATCCCTTCCCACCTCCTTTCCTCCTGGTAGTCATAAATTTGTTTACTATATCTGTGAGTCTGTTTCTGTTTTATAGATAAGTTCATTAGTGTCTTCTTTTTGCCTTTTTTTCCCTTCAGATTCCACATATAACTGATATCATATGGTATTTGTCTTTTTCTTTCTGGCTTACTTCACTAAGAATGACTCTTCCATGATCCCAGAATCTGGAAAAGGAAAAGAATTGAGGCTAATAGCAGCAAGCCAATATAACAGGGCTTAAAGCTTCTTTCTGATGTAACATACGCTACTTTCCTTCACATCTAACTTACCAAAGCAAGGCACTTGACCAGGCCTAATTTTTTTTTCCTACAGGATGGGGAAATGTAATTCTACACAGCACCCAGGATGAGGAATTTTTATATTTGTGATGAATTTTGATGACTCTGCAAGTTCCAATAGCGCTTCTACCATGAATACTTGAGCATGAGTTCTGTGTTTTATGTGACTCATTCAAAGTTCAAAATCCTGGTGGGAGCTTCCCAGGCCAAGGTAAGGTCATGTTCAGTGCTCCATCGAGAAGGCACATGAGGGAGGGCACGTGCTAGTTAGTCTGAAGGCCACAGCATGACAGAATCATTCCCCATATTTTTCAGTTGGAATCTGTAGTGTTGTTCAATTAAGTCTCTTTCTTCTAGGATGATGCATTTTCAAAGGGACTCCTCAGATTTAAGCTAAACTCTGAGCTCTTCAAGGAGGCAGTGCTAGGTACTCAAAACATGTTTTTTTTTTTAAAAGAATAAATTTTAAAAGGAATTGTCTTATATATTCTTATGCCTTGGGACCTAGCACTGAATACATATTAGTTTTGCATGTTTCCTGAAGTATTTTTCTAAGTTAAAAGGTATTACTTAAAACAACTTAGGAGGGCAAATAAGTATGGGAAATGCTGGGTTCTTTCAGTTGTTCTTTGTAGTAGGCAGCCTCTGAGCTGGTCAGTGCCCCCATCCCCCAGTAATCACTTCCTTGTGTAAGCCCTTCCTCTTGGACATGGATTGGATTTATTGACTCACATCTAACAAACAGAATATGATTGAAGTGATAGATGTCAATTCTGATGTTAAGTTATAAAAAGACTGTGACTTCTATCCTGGGTAACTTCTCTTAATCTTTTGCTCAGAGAGATGCCAGTAGTCATGTTGTGAGCTGCCCATGTGCAAAGAATTGATGCTTGCAGCCAATAGCCAGTGAGGACCTGCAGGCTTCCAATAGCTATAACTGCTCTTGAGAGTAGGTCCTCCCCAGATGAAGCTTGAGATGACTGCTGTGCACCTTGACTGCAGCCTGGGAGCCCCTGAGCTGAGGACCCATCTAAATTGTGCCTGGATTCCTAACCCACAGCTGTGAGATAATAACTGTTTGTTGTTTTAAACCACTAAGTTTTGGGGATAATTTTTTATCAGCAATACATAAAGAATTCAATTAATATCTATCAGAAATATGTAAAGCTCTTGGGACACATTAATGAGCACAACAGACCTGACTTCTGCCCTTATGGAGTTTAAATTAATTTAAACGTGTTTCTGTGCTGCGGGAGTAGACAGATCGTTTACTATGCAAATGTGCATCATTAGTCTCTACGAGGGGGAGGATGGGCTTCTAACTTTTAAACTCTCTTTTAAACTTTTTTGTTGTTGTTATTCTGCATTTCATGGGGCTAATGTTTTATGGAATACACATTGGAAAATTCTCCATTAGCTAAAATGAGTAAATGAATTAAAGTTGTAATTCTAAAGGCTTAAGTTCCCCTGCAAAAATTTCAGAGTATGCCCCACTTTGTTAATTATAGACTTAATAGCTGTTCTTATTTTCCTGGACCCCATGCACACTTTCACTACTTTACTTAGCAAATATTGACTGATTATCTACTGTGCAGTAAGGCACTGCAAGCACCGAATTGTCACTTGGGCGATGGGGTATATTCGGAAATTCGCTAATTGTTTCATTTTGTGAGTAGTGGTTTCAGCCACAATATTTGGACACAGAGCAAAGGAGAGAAAGAATAGGATTGGCTAATGTTAAAATCAAAGCTTTGCTGAAAACAGTAATGTGTACTGAAGCAAAGCATTGTCCTCTAGTAGAGGAGGCATAATCGGTATTGAAACAGTGCCTGAAACACTTCATCGGACTGTATTTAAAATGTTTAAAGAACTCTTGGAACAAATAAAGCCCTGAAAAGTTCTTTCAGATTGAAATGAATTCTTGGCGTGCTTTCCCCTCAACTACCAAGGCTCTCTACACAATAGCCTGCTCCAGAGAAGCCAGTGGAAGCAGGGCTTTTGTCTTAATTGTCTAACATGTGTCAAGTGTTTCGTATTTTAGGTGAAAAGCAGGAGGGAAAAAAAAGGTACCTCATTTATGAAACAGATGGAAATGGCAATCCTATTTTGTCTTTGGTGCACTGCTCCTTAGGATTTCACGTGACATTTCCAGATTTAATGAAGTAGTAGATGTCCCTGGATCAGCCTCTCATTGAATGATGTCCCATTTCTACCCCAGATAGGCATTTGGGGTCTGGTTTAGAAATAAGGGGGTGCTGGAGTTGGCAAAGGCACAGAGAAATGGGATAGATTGAAGATGTAAAAGTAACATATGAAGATATGAGGTAAAATATAGGGTAATATTTATCCTCTAGAGAGGAGGGCAGACCTTTCTAATTTACCAACATTAAATAAAAGAATTGACTATGAGAAACTTTAACTATGAGAAAATGAAAATCTTATGCTAAACAAACAAATAAATACAAAGAGGAAAATGTCAAGCCATGGAAAATTACCTGCAGTGCATACGATAGAGAAAGAGTTAGTATTTTTTTTTAAGAGTTAGTATTTTTATTCTGTTTGTAGCTCTTAAAAGTCATTAGGAAAAAGACAAACATCATAGGATGCTCCCTGCCCCCTCCAAAAAAGGGAATGACATAAATAGGGAATTCTTATGAGCAAAGATATAGAAGACAATTGAAAAAAATTCAACTTCTGGGGTGATTAAGTAAATGTTAGATTCTACACTGAGAGGTAATAGCATAAAGTAAATAAAGGCACGGTCTCTGGATTCAGGCTGCCTGGGTTGCTGCCTCAGTTTCCTCATCTATAAAATGAAGGTTATGGGGTTATTTTAAGGGGGAGGCATGCTGATATCATACAGTTGGAATAGTGCCTGGCACATCAAGAATGGTATATAAATGTTAGTTGTTAGTATTTCTCTTATTAAACTGATACATATAAAATGGTAACAGCAAGTGGTGTCAAAGGAGTGGAGACAGGCACTCTTGTACACTGCTGGGGGTACAAATTAGTACAATCTTCTGGGAGGCAATTTAGCATCATGCATTAACCTACATTGCCTTGGGCCAAATTCCACTGTAGAAAATTTCCCCAAGGAAATAAGAAGTCAAATATATGAAGAAAAACTGTAAAGATTTTTTTCAGAGCTATGTATAATGATGCAATACTAGAAAGAACCTAAATGTCCAACAGTAGATTCATTGGACAAATGATTAGATACCCATTTAGTAGAATTCTGTGTAGTCATCAAATGGCATAAGGAAGAACCATGGTACCAGGCATTTTGGGAACAACTGAAATAGGACTTAGATAATGTAGTATATCAGTGCAATTCCTTGGTTGTGAAAATGGTCCTACAGCTTGTTATGGGAAAATGTAGAATATATGTTGAAGTGCCATGAAGTTTGCAGCTCGCTTTCAAATGATTCAGGGAAAAAAAGAACGTAACACATACACACACAACATATATATATATATATATATATATATATATATATATATATATATATCTCCCCATAAATATCTCAGAAAGAGAGAAAGCAAATGTTAACAATGGTGAATCTGGGTGCAGGGCAGAATGGTATTATTTTATCTATCAACATTTCTCTCTGTATGGCATTTTTCAAAACAAAAAAAAGTTGAAAAATGTAGGAAAACATTTAAGGACAGGAAAAATGATATATTTTAAGGGAAAGAGTAGTCTACAAATCAGTATATACAATATGATCTTTTTTTGGTTACAAGATTAGGATAAGGTAGCAGCAGCTGGTATTTACTGGAGCGTTTCTGGGTGCCAGGCACTGTGTTAAGTGTGCATTGTCTCATGTAGCTAAAACCCTATGAGGTTATGAGGCCGTATGATTTTCCCCATGTGAAAAATTAATAGATAGAAATTCGAGATTAAAAACTTACTCAAATCACACAGGCAGCCACTTGTACTCAAACATGGGTCTTTATGATCTCACGTCCACACTTTTCTTTTTTTAGTGAATGAAACATTCTTTAAATTCCATAGTGCTTTACGCTTTTTAAAAGTTTCACACACGTGATTTCACAGAATCCTGTAATAACCCTTTTTCCCCACCCCTATGTTGCCCCTCCCTGCTTCCCTCTCCCCACTGGTAACCACTAGTTTGTTCTCTAGATCTGTGAGTCTGCTTCTTTTTTGTTTTATTCTCTAGTCTGTCATATTTTGTAGATACCACATATAAGTGACATCATACAGTATTTGTCTTTCTCTGTATGACTTATTTCATTCAAGTCCACACTCTTAACTATCACTCTGTTGCACAGAGGAAAGAGCACAAGGCACTGTAGCTGCTGACAGTGAGGCTGATTACACTGAGGGCTGTAAGGGAGGCACATGTCCAACATTTTAAAAAAGTGAAGCAAAGGAGGAGGCGAGTTCTGGAGGGCAGGAGGAGTGTAATAGTTCTTACCAAAGTGGTACCACTTGAAATGGGCTTTGAAGTACCCATAGGAGTACAATAGGGGAAAAAGCATTTGGTACAGAGGGAACAGCATGAGTAAAGACAGACAGTGCATTTAAGAAACTATAATTAGTTTGTGCGGAGCATGGGGGCAGGTTAACCAGGGCAGATGCAATGAGTAAGATTGGACAGCAACCAGCACTACTCCTTTCTGAAGGCGATGTGAGCTGTTTTTGAAAAATGACCCAGGCAGCTGAGCAGTCTGGATGGGAACATGAGACTGTCACTGGGGAGACCATGTAAGTGGCTTTTGGGAACAGTCCCAACAGGAGGTGATGAAGAGTTTTACCAGAATAAGAACAGTGGGGATGAAAAGGGAACAGAATGGAAGCTCCCCACTCTGAAAGTCTGCAGTATTACTTTGGGACAGGCCATAATAGATACACGTCTTGAATTATCATCTTATCTTCCTGAGCTGGTCCTTGGCTTGTTTGTGCTCACAGCTCTACCTGCTCTGCTTTTTCTACTTTGTATCACAGGAACTACCTTTCCCAGACTCCCTCACCCTTCCCTTCTTGATGGGTTTGGCCAATGGGAGGCACTGGCAGAAGATGGGGGACAGGAGGAGGGGAGATCCCAGGGTTTTCTGTCCCTCTCTGTCTGCTGAAGGCTGTGTTCCTGGCAGCAGCTGTGTCTCATCCCTGAGCCCACATCCCGCTGGGCAGCCCTTCGCAATACGGAGCTATCTCTCCTGCTCGGCCTCCATTGTGGCTCTAGATTCTGTCAGATGGCTTGGCTTCTGGGCTCTGGGAACACCATCTTCTCCCCATCTCTTTAGCCCTGGGCACGAAAGAGGCTTCTTGCTGATGCTATGTTCTCCATTGTCTGCTTCCCGTCCTATTTGGCTCCTCAGCTCTCCCACCTACTGTGGAACTGATTCTTTGCAGTAGGTTCCTTCAGATTGAAACAGCTGGGTGGGGAGAGATGTATCTCAGTGGTAGAGCACGTGCTTAGCATGCACGAGGTCCTGGGTTCAATCCCCAGTACCTCTGTTAAAAGAAAAGAAAGGAAGGGAGGGAGGGAGGAAGGAAAGGAAGATAAAGAAAGAAAGAAAAAGAAAGGAAAGAAAGGAAGAAAGAAAGAAAGAAAAAGAGAGAAAGAGGGAAAGAAAGAAAGAAAGAGAGAAAGAAAGAAAGAAAGAAAGAAAGAAAGAAAGACCTAGGGTATTTCTGTTTCCTGGCCAGACTCCTCGCCTAGCTAGACTCCTCGCCTAGAGCAGTGACTGGATCTCTCCATCTTTAGAATTCCACAAAGAGGGAGATAGAATTACTCAAAAAAATATTTGATTGATTCCTGGCCTTGGATTCCAACAATAATCCATATTGGCTCACTTGTGTGAGGTCTGAGAAGAGAAGATACAAAAGTAAAGTGAAGAAGTTCTAATTCCTTCTTCCAGGTGCTTACCTTGGATTATGGTATAGTTTCCACCCATTCATTGATTCATCAATCAACAAATGAATTGAGTACCTAGCAAGTACTAGGCACTTTTCTAGGTGCCAGGGATACAGGAGTGATCCTTTCCTTGTGGAGTTTACATGTTAGTAGAGGACTTTAATGCACCAGTAAGCCACTGGTGGGGTGGAGGGGGCGCAGGATGCTGGCTCATTTTTCCTAGAGTCACTGCCTGGAGATCCCCCATCAGATAATCTGGTTAGGAAATGAGGACTATCAGGTAGAAAATAACAGTAACAGCAGTACCATTTGTGGGGTAGTGGCAGATTCTATGCTAAGACACCTATCTGTACAATCCAAAAAGCATTTCTTGACTATCCACTATGTGCTAGGTGACAGGTTTACTGAAGTGAGCAAGGAAAATAGGTCCACACCCTCTCAGATTCATATAGTCTAGCTGGGATGAAAGACAGTAAGCAAATAATAAGATGAATACATAATTTAAAATTAGGACACATTCTCTGAAGGAGAAGTAAATGCGCTATGGGAGCTATTAATAGGGGAACTTGACCTATCCTAGGGATATTAGTGGTCAGCTAAGTTCTCCCCAAGGAAGTGAAGTTTTGGCTAAGCTTTGAGAGGCTAGTGGTGGGAAATGTTCTGGAACAGTTTTCATTTGCCATTTCACTTAACCCTCATATCAGAGGGTCCAGAAACTCAAGAAGCAGTCTTCCTGTTTTCTTACTGCTCTCTAAGTGCTTGTCACCAACATTGTCAGATTTTTAGCAGACCAGATTGCATGCAAATAATGAACTTGGAAAGACCAGCACCTCCTCCAGAGTCTGTCAACTAAATAAACTGTCCCCCTATGGAATAATACTACTGGTAGAGCAGAAGCTGCGTTTGTGGTAGCCATTACGATTGTTCACAAATATTCCAGTTCCCTTTCTGGGTACGTGTGAGATTATATTTTCATGCTCCTTTGAAGTTAGATAAAGTCGAATGAATGGGCTTAGCCCATGAAATAAGAGCAGAAGTGATGTATACGTATAACTTCCAGGTGAAAACTCTAGAAGTCAGAGTGTTATTCTAATGTCCTCACCCCTTTTCCTGCCTCATCAATTTTGGAAGCACATGTTGAGATGGTGCTTCCAGCTGCCTGGGTCCCTAAGTGAATACTATAAGTAGAGTAACCAACCCTATTGACCCTCTTTGCACATCGGAGCCTGAGCAAGAAACCTTTGCTGTTTCAGGCTGCTGAGATTTGGTGATTGCTTGTTATTGAAGCATAATCTAATATATCCTGACTGATACAGGATTGTTTGTATATTTTCTTTTCCTCTTCTCAGCGATGAGTGAACAGCTGTTCCCTAAAAGACAAGCCAGGCGCATTGCACACCTTATGTCAACGAACTCTCCTAACCCTGACAATTTGAGATAAATGTTATTTCCCAGTTTCAGTTTTGCAGTTGGAAGTCAAGAGCAATCATAGATAGGGTGCTCACTGGGTTTTGTCCAGAGGACAGACTAACTCTAATGCGCATACTTTCCCCACTCACCCTACAGTGTCGCCTGGCTCCTGAGGAAGAAGCAGGAGAGGTTTATGAAGCTGGGCAAAGGGAAAACCTCTGGCTTGGATAATGCCATTTACAGCTTTGCGTAAAATCTCTGGGCTCTAATGGGAGAGAGTGAGTTGATTCTGAATGATTGTGGCCCTGCCTTCCTTCTCATAGTTAATCTTGTAGGTCTACTAATTTTTGTATTTCAGGGAGGTGGGGCATATTGGCCAATCGTGGTCTTAAATAGTTTTAAGAATTATGTCCAAACTCCTTAAAATGCCCACAGGGCCTTGATGCTGGCCTGTGCCTTCCTCCTCAGCCTTATCTTATGGATCCCTTCTTGCATCTCTGAGTAGAGCAACACTGACCTTCTGCCAGTTCCTCCAAATGACTGAGTTCTCTTTTGCCCTAGGACCGTTGTATGTGCTATTTCTGCTTTTTTGGAATATCTTCCATACTAGATAAATTCCTACTCATCCTTAAAGTCTGGCCATCCATGTCACTTCCTCCAGAAAGCCATCTTTAACTCACCCACTGTGGGTCAGGATCCCCTCCTCAGAACTTCGCTGGCACAAAACACATCTCCTATAATTGCGCTGTGGTACTGATTAAGGAAGTGGGATTTGAAGTTGGAATGTCTGGATTAAAATTCTATGTCCACACTTCATAGCCCTTTGACTTTGGGTAAATTACTCAACTTCTTTGAACCTCAGATTTCTCTTCTATAAAGTGGGGATGCTGTGGGATAGGTATGTGTAAAGTGCTTAAAACAGTTGTCCAGTACAAAGTACATTCTCAATAAGCATTAGAATCTACAATGATGATCATATTAACGGACAATTAGGACAATTACGGGTGGAATCTCAGGGGTCAGTAAACCCCAGATATTGTGTATCAGTTGAATACAGATTATGTTTATGCACATGCATACAGCTTTACCAGTCTGTCAAAGGATGAATGGCCCCAAGACACGAAGAATCACTGCTATCAGGGCCATGCTTGCGTTGGGATCTTCTCACAAAGCTGCCTTATATTAACAGGTGCAACTAACACCCCTTGCTTAAAAGTTACCTTTTTAAAGCTCTTTGAATTCAGTGATCTATCTGCTCTGCAAATGAGCAAGCCATTACGCTGACTCTCTATTTCTTTCAGGAGAAAGTTCAGAAGAAGTAGGCACATACATACCTTTCTAAGTGGAGCAGATTGAGGTGGACTCATGAATAGTCTTCTACCCAGTGATAGAATCTTCCAATCACAAAGACACTCACATGGCAAAGGGATCGTTGCTGTGCTTTACACACACTGACTATGCATTCAGGAAAAAGCTGATGTTTGCCAGGGACTTGCTCAGAAATGGTGCATTGAAACATACACAATCTGTTCATTCGTGTGTGTCATCCTTGAACTTCTCCTTTCCTGAAATTCATTGCACTATTAACGTCTGTCTTTCAACTAAAAGCTCAACAAGGGCAAGACCCAGAGGGGAAGGGAAACTGAATCCCCATTGCTCCCCTGCCCCCAACCCCCAGCATCCAGCACTGTGCCTGACCTGTAATAGAAGTAACCAACACTAGTGAGCATTTACACTGCTGACCAGACACTGTTCTAGTGTTCTCATTTAATACTCATTGCCAACCTATTGAAGCATGTAGTGTTATTACCCCCAATTAAAGATGAAGAATGGAGGCACAGAGAGGCTAAGGAACTTGCACAAGGTTACACAGCTAGAAAGTAGTGAAGCCAGGCTTCAAACCCAAATGGTCTTGTTTGTTCCTGCACAAGTAGATACACAGGAAGCACGTGATGACATGATCAACACGTGTGACCTCAGATGCATGAGGCTGGTTCATGTTATGGTTGTTTGGTTGATGGCTATACTTGCTGTTTGGTTTCTAGAATGCTGAAGGACAAAAGATTATATTAGTACTTTGATGGACACGTAGGCTTCAGAATAATGGGCAGGAAATTATTTAATTTTCTTTGGAAAATTGCTTTCTGGCTTTGGTAAAAATGATATCTGTTTTATCATAAAAAGTTTAAAAACACAGAGAAGAATGTTTTAAAAATCATCAGAAAACCAAATAAAAAGTAAAAGAAGACAGTCATCAAGACAGCATGGTATTGGTACAAAAACAGACATATAGAGCAATGGAACAGAATAGAGAGCCCAGAAATGAACCCACAAACTTTTGGTCAACTTATCTTCGACAAAGGAGGCAAGAATATACAATGGAATAAAGACAGTCTCTTCAGCAAATGGTGTTGGGAATACTGGACAGCAGCATGTAAAACAATGAAGCTAGAACACTCCCTTACACCATACACAAAAATAAACTCAAATTGGATCAAAGACTTAAACATAAGATACAATAAACCTCCTAGAGGAAAATATAGGCAAAACATTATCTGACATACATCTCAAAAATTTTCTCCTAGAAAAAATAAAAGCAAGAATAAACAAATGGGACCTAATGAGATTTACAAGCTTCTGCACAGCAAAGGAAACCATAAGTAAAACAAAAAGACAACCTACGGAATGGGAAAAAGTTTTTGCGAATGAAACCAACAAAGGCTTGATCTCCAGAATATATAAGCAGCTCATACGACTCAATGAGAAAAAAGTAAACAACTCAATTCAAAAATGGGCAGAAGACCTAAACAAGCAATTCTCCAGGGAACACATACAAATGATCAATAGGCACATGAAAAAATGCTCAATATCACTAATTATCAGAGAAATGCAAATCAAAACTGTAATGAGGTATCACCTCACACCAGTCAGAATGGCCATCATTCAAAAATCCACAAATGACAAATGCTGGAGAGGCTGTGGAGAAAAGGGAACCCTCCTTCACTGCTGGCGGGAATGCAGTCTGGTGCAGCCACTATGGAAAACAGTGTGGAGATTCCTCAAAAGACTAGGAATAGACTTACCATATGACCCAGGAATCCCACTCCTGGGCATATATCCAGAAGGAACCATACTTCAGGATGATACCTGCACCCTAATGTTCATAGCAGCATTATTTACAATAACCAAGACATGGAAACAGCCTAAATGTCCATCAACAGATGACTGGATAAAGAAGTGGTGGTATATTTATACAATAGAATACTACTCAGCCATAAAAACCAACAACATAACGCCATTTGCAGCAACATGGATGCTCCTGGAGAATGTCATTCTAAGTGAAGTAAGCCAGAAAGAGAAAGAAAAATATCATATGAGATCGCTTGTATGTGGAATCTAAAAAACAAAACCAAAAACAAACAAACAAACAAAAAAGCATAAATGCAAAACAGAAATAGACTCACAGACATAGAATACAAACTTGTGGTTGCCAAGGGGGTGGGGAGTGGGAAGAGATAGACTGGGATTTCAAAACTGTAGAATAGATAAACAAGATTATACTGTATAGCACAGGGAAATATATACAAGATCTTATGGTAGCTCACAGAGAAAAAAAATGTGACAATGAATATATATATGTTCACGTATAACTGAAAAATTGTGCTCTACACTGGAATTTGACACAACATTGTAAAATGATTATAAATCAATAAAAAAATTTAAAAAAAAAGTAAAAGAAGAAAACATCAGGGAGAGAACTAGAATCAACCAAGCTCCTTTAAAAAAAAACACCAAATCATCAGAAATCCAACAAACTACTTATAGCTATGATTCCCATCCATTTAGGCAAGTTTACATATTTATACACATTTTAAGCTCTACATAAATCATTTGACATAAATGGGTTCATATTATACATGCAATTCCAAAACCTGTTTTCAAAAATTTCTTCACTCACCAATGTGTTGTGAAATAAAGATCACCATTATTATTCTTTGCCACTGCTAAGTATTTCCTTGTATGAATGAATATAATTCATTTAAACAGGCTTTATTAAAAGACATTTAGATTGTTTCCCAAAGTCCTGTGTTAAAACAACATGACAAAGAACATCCTGTATACTTTTGAAAAATTCACAAGTATCACGTTTGATAATATCTGAAGATATGATTTCTGGGAATTCCAAAGGAGGGCACAATGACATTTTGATACATGTTGGCAAACTGCCCTTCTTAAAAGATTGCCCTAATTTATGTCCCATCATGAGACACATTCATCACCAATGACTTTATAAATCTTCACTAATCTGATAGGCAGAATAATACCAGTAATTGAATTTCTGTTTTAAAAAAATCTTTAGTGGGTGTTTATTGTCTATCTACATTTCTCAGAGGATAACATAGATTAAACTTCTAGTTTTCAAGAAGAGAGTTATTTATGTACAAAAAGGTTCATCCCAGCATTACTCATACCAGTTAGAAAACAGAAACAACCAAATGGGGAATCAACACACCAGTTAAGGTATAAACATACATTGGAATATTTTGTAGTCACAAAAAAAGAATATTTTGGATGAATATTTTAATAGCATGGGGAAATGATTATACTATGAAGTTTGAAGAAGTTTCTTAAGAAAAAAATAAAAATGCAAAATGATTTGCAGAATAATTCCAACTCTGTTAAAATACATAAGCTTAGAAGAAAAAGACAGGAGAAAATTAGAAAGACTTGCAGGAAACACAAGAAGTCATTAATGTTGATCTGAGATGGAATTTTGGATTATTTTAATTTTCTTCATACTTTTTTGCAGCTGTATTTTCTAATAGTTTGGGGCTAATATTTAACATTTGGCTGATGTGTTTATTATTCTCAGTGCTTGGGGTCACTTGCCTTCAGTTGCTTAACATTATTATTAATGATCTACGTCAATAAATTAAACAGACATATGCTTTGGTTTATCCATAATGCTAAGGAACATGCTCATTAGTACTGGCCTGTTTGGGGGCAAGATCCCGTCTTTCAAGGAGCGTGGCTTCTAGAAGGTGAGAGGAGGCATGTGCTCATCTATAGCATTAGAGGGAACAGCGTGTCTACTAAGACACATCAAGCCTCCTAGACAAGGTGGCATTTCAGCCCAGCCTTGAAGGATCATTTGGATTTTATATGTAACATTTGTCTTTTTTTTCCTGATTCTATCAGAAATGTGTTTATTGCAGAAAATAGGAAAATGTAGAAAACAATAACCGACATATATAGTTATTATCATGTGTGGAACACTGTGCTAAATCCTATATATGGAAAAATCTCATTTAACCCCCCAGCAACCCCAAAAGATGGGTATGATTATTTGTACATGTCAAAGACAAGGAAAGGGAGTATAAAAGATTGAATGAGTGAACTTAGGGTACATGATTGGAAAAGTGGCTGAGGCAGTAATGGAACCCAAGTTGACCTGGTGCCATAGAAAAAAAAATAAATCAGTGTTGATCCCATTGCCTTTAGTCTCTTTTCTTCCCTGTACATGAGGCTTTTCTTGGGTTCTCTTGCTGCCTGCCTCTGAGTGGTCATCACTCAAGCCTCATCTTCACATAGGTAGAAACTGAAGGCATATATGAACGAATGAGATCACCAAGGAAACACACGGAGGAGAAGAGAAAAAGTTCTGGGAGCAAATCCTGAACAACAGAGATGGAGACACCTTCCTAGGTCTAGGCTGGGTGGACAGGAGGTAGCATCAGGGAAAACTTCACAGTGGTGGTAATCTTAGAGCCAAATCTTAAAGGATGAGGTCTGCCAGGTTCAGAAGAGGAAGACAGGTGTCCCTGAACAGAGTGAGCAGAGGGAAGAGCATCTGCAAAGACATATCAAATGCAAGGAACAACATGTTAATTTGGAAAACCAGGAAAGATTTCAGTATGGCTAGAGCATAGGCATGTGTTTGTGTGTGAGTGCATCTGTCTGTGTGTTCGTGTGTGTGCAGGTATCTCTGTAGGTGTATCAGGGCATCTGTGTGTCTATGTGAGTGTGAATTCGTATTCAAGAGGCTAGTGTGATGACAGAGCCTAGAGAAGGAGGCAGGATTCAGCTCATTAAAGACTCAGTATCCCTGTACTTGTTGGTATGTGAAAAAAATACATATATAGAGATTGCTTATGAGAAATTGGCTCATATAATTATGGAGAATGAGAAGTCCCATGATCTGATGTCTGCAAGCTGGAGGCCCAGAAAGGCTCATGGTATAATTCAGTCCAAAGAGCTGAGAACCAGGGGAGCAGGTGATGTAAATTCCAGTTGGAGGGCTGGAGAAGATATGTTCCAGCTCAATCAGTGAGGTGGAGGTGGTGGGGGTGATGAACTCTTCTCTCCTACACCTTCTGTTTTATTCAGTCCCTCAGCAGACTGGATGAGGCTCAACCACATTGGGGAGAGCAATTTACTGATTCCATCAATTCAGATGCTAATCCCATCTGGAAAAACCCTCATAGACATACCCAGAAACAATGTTTAGTCTGGGCACCTGTGTCAAATTGATACATGAAATTAACCATCACAATCCCTTATAAAGGGTTTGGAATGTTGTGGAAAGCATCTGGGAACAAAGTGAGGAGATCCCTGAAGGCCAGCTAATCAATATAAACTTAATTTATCTGGAAGGCAAAGGGAAGCATTTGAATTTTTTTCAAGAGAGGAATGACAAGATAGGAACTGGGCTTTTGGAAGATTCTTGGACTGGATGGTTTGGAGAAGGAAAAGGCAGGAGAGAGGGAGACCAGTCAGGAGAATATTACAATAGTCAATAGTGAGAGGTGATGGGCATATGCATTAGGATGGTAGCTACAGGGTGATGGTGGTTTATTGGGGTGAAGGGATGGGTGGCTTTTAATTTCAAGCTCTGGTTAGCTGGTTTACTGAGTGTTAACAAGACACCAGGCTCCAAACGGAGTCGCTTATGCTAAGTTACTCCTCTTCACCAAACTGACGCTTACTCACTGTTGTGGCTCTCCCAGAAATGGAATCTTAAACTAGTTAATCAGGAATCTCCTGTTCAGCACTAGTTAGGTAGTCTGCCTGATAGACCCCTGCCATCCCCTAGAGGAAAGTAACCTTGCAAAAACTAACCTGCTTTTTTCTGTCTAGTATACCTTCCTTATTCCTGCTCCCTTCTGCCTATAACAGTCTTTCATTTTATACAGCTCATCCAAGCTCCTTTCTTTCTGCTAGATTGGATACTGCCATATTCATGAATCATTGAATAAAGCCAATAAGATCTTTAAAATTTACTCAGTTGAATTTTGTTATTGTTTTTAACATGAAGGATTGGGGCTACCTTCCGGTAGGGGGGCACTTTTAAGCTGGAAATTCAGAGGAAGCCTGATGGGGAGAGTCCCCTACTCCAGGCAGAGAGAGTGGGAACTAGTGATCCCCAGGTGAATAAGAGATGGTTTTTGCCCTGGTGGGTGAGTACAAATAAGACAATGCTATTTGACATAAAATTCAACTAAATCATGCATGTATATCCTTCTTTAGTAAAAAACAAACAAAAAAACACCTCTCCTCTGTGCAAATTTACCCCTTTCAAAGCTGAGCTGTCTGGAAGCATACCCACCAGAACAGCAAAGTGTGACATAAGCCTTACCCACAGTGCAACCCCAGGCATTTGAAGGAGGGAGTCTAGTTAGTAGGCCCTGGCGCTAGATGTCTGATGTCCAGAGACAGCCTTTCAGTGATGTCCATTGCCCCGATCCCTCTGCTTGCCTGGTTTATTTCCTTCCACTTTGGGGCAAACTAGGACAGAAAGAGGGCCACATTAATTGGTTTGGGGACTCGAAGGTGGAGGAGGCTGGAGAGGAAGAAAAAAACGCTTCGTGTATTAGAGAAAGAAAAAGGAAAGTGAAATTCGAAACGCAGGGGCAGAAAGCGACCCCAGGCAGACACTTTGTGAACCGCTGGGGGGAGCACAACACGGTAGGTGGGTGGGTCACCTGCCCAACCTACCATTCTTCTTTTCTGGTATCAAAGCCGAAGCCTGAGGGGCAGCTTCTGCGTCTCTACGCTCCCACGGGACCCCCGGTTCCAAGGCACTCTGCTCCCCACTTCCTGTAGCCTTTGGTCACGGGCCGGGGGGCGTGTGAGGGGCGGGGCTGCGTGGAGCTGAGGAATTTTTTTTTTTAAGAGATAATTAGCATCCTTCAATACCATTGGCTCTCCGCCGGCCCTGCTTTACATAAGCCCGCCCCGCTGGCTGCGCGGGGTTTGCGGGGTTCGAGAGGGTTTGCAGCCGCCGCGGTTGCTGCTGCGCTTCAGTGAGAGAACCCCGGGCCGGGAGCCGGGAGCTGAGGAGCCCAGAGCCGAGAGCCAGCTGCCGGCAGAGCTGCTGCCTTGGCGGTATCTGGGTCGATTTCTGTCCTACGAACACCGAGGCCGGCGTCCAGGGGCTTCTGCGTCCAGCCTGGCCCAGTCACGAGCGGTTCAGACACTATTATTTTATTCTGGAAGAAAGGGGCGAGTCCGGCGTGAGCTTCCCTCCCGGCCTGGCTCTCTCCTCAGCGCGCCCCAGCTCTGGCCCGGGCTCTGGAAGATGACTCCCTTGTCTGCCCTGTGTATTCCGGCGGCGAAGGCTCGGGGAGGCAGCCGAAAGTAGAAACACTTTGTACTAGCGTCTGGTGGAAGAGTGAGCCGAGTCGGCGCGGACTCAGCTCTACCCGCGCCCGGGCGCCCGCTGCTCTTCGCTGCTCCTTCCCCTCAGCTCCCCGGCGGCCGCAGCATGAAGTGGCGCAGCGATGGCCAGGAGAGGTAAGAAGCCCGTGGTGCGGACACTGGAGGATCTGACACTGGACTCGGGTTATGGTGGCGCGGCGGACTCGGTGCGCTCCTCCAACTTGTCTCTGTGCTGTTCCGACTCGCACCCGGCGTCCCCGTATGGCGGGAGCTGCTGGCCGCCTCTAGCTGACTCCATGCACAGCCGGCACAACAGCTTTGACACTGTCAACACTGCCCTGGTGGAAGACTCCGAGGGGCTGGACTGCGCCGGCCAGCACTGCTCTCGGCTGCTGCCGGACCTAGACGAGGTACCCTGGACCCTCCAGGAACTGGAGGCGCTGCTGCTGCGCTCCCGGGATCCCCGGGCAGGCCCGGTGGCCCCCAGCGGCCTGCCCAAAGACGCGCTGGCCAAGCTGTCGACGCTGGTGAGCCGGGCTCTGGTACGCATCGCCAAAGAGGCTCAGCGCCTGAGCCTGCGCTTCGCTAAGTGCACCAAGTACGAGATCCAGAGCGCCATGGAGATCGTGCTGTCCTGGGGCCTCGCGGCACACTGCACGGCGGCCGCGCTGTCCGCCCTGTCCCTCTACAACATGAGCAGTGCCGGCGGCGACCGCCTGGGCCGCGGCAAATCGGCGCGCTGCGGCCTCACCTTCTCCGTGGGCCGCGTGTACCGCTGGATGGTCGACAGCCGCGTGGCGCTGCGCATCCACGAGCACGCAGCTATCTACCTGACAGCCTGCATGGAGAGCCTCTTCCGGGATATCTACGCGCGGGTCGTGGCCTCCGGGCTGCCCAGGAGCTGCAGCGGCCCGGGCTCCAGCTCCGGCTCAGGCCCCGGAGCGGCCCCCGCGGCGGATAAGGAGCGGGAGACTCCTGGAGGCGGAGCGGCGAGTGGCGGCGCCTGCAGCGCAGCTAGCAGCGCCAGCGGGGGCAGCAGCTGTTGCGCCCCACCGGCCGCCGCTGCTGCCGCTGTAGCCGCAGCCCCATCGGTCGCCGCCGCCAACCACCACCATCACCACCACCACGCACTCCACGAGGCGCCCAAGTTCACCGTGGAGACGCTGGAGCACACGGTCAACAACGACTCCGAGATATGGGGGCTCCTTCAGCCTTACCAGCACCTCATCTGCGGGAAGAATGCCAGCGGTAAGTGACCGCACGGGTGCCTCCCTCTCCTCCTCTACCCGGCCAACAAGCATTGCAAGTTTGCTTCCTGACCCCCCTCCCGCGTCCGTCTGGCCGCCCACTGTTGTCTCACGCCTCTAAGGGGACAGCCGAGCTGGAGGCGGCCAGAAACCCGTCTGATTCCTCCTACTTTGGGGATCCGCGTACTTTACGCCGCTGGTGGGGTCCCAAGTCCGAGAGTGCAAGGTTCCGCCCCGAATGCGGCGGCTGCCTCCTGCAGGCAGTGGGAAGAATCCAACACCAGTTTTGGGGGCAGATTTGCAATCAGTTGAGCTTAGTACATATTTCTGTCAGAACCCTGTGGGTTTTTTTTTTTTTTTTTGACCTTGAAGATGCCAAATATACGTGTGCACGAGTTTGGAACTCGGGAGAAGGTCATTCCTCCCTCAGCCTCCGAGTTCGTGTACTTCCCCGCGCCCTCGGGGACACTGTCAGTGCGCGGGTGAAGCAGCAGCCCCGCGGCGGTAAACGCAGAATGTCTGAGAACTCACTCGACCTAAAAAGAGACGGGGAGAGGTGTGGGTGGTGAGAGGGTGGAGTGGGAAGATTTACAAGTCCCAGGTTTTTCCGGGGCAATTTTTAAGGGCTAGAGCGCACAGCTGGTGGGTGCTGTGCAACGGGCAGACCCCCAGATTCCGACCTCCCAGCTCTCGCCGCGGTCGGTTGTCAGGGGGCTGTTATCACTTGGCTTAAGGAGCGCCACTAGGGACCTGGTCAGGATGGGAGTGGGGCGGGGTTCTAGACGGAATGTCAGTTTAGGACGTCGTTTGCAGCAGGTTCTGTCATTCCCTCCCGCACCCCTGTTTTTAAGGCCGGCACTGGGTGGCTTTGAGCCTGCAGTTCTGGCTGAGGAGGGAGTGGGGCTGGGAGGGCTTGTTTTCGAGCTGGAGCTGGCGGTCCCGCTTGTCTGTGAAAGACGGAGCTAGACACTTCAAAGCTTCAATTTTCCCCAGGAAATGGTAGAAGCGTAACTGGAGACTCCAAAAGCGAATTAAAACTTTGTTACATATTCAGCGGTTTGGCTGGAGGTTGCGTGGTTGGAGGTGAAATGAAGTCTTTCTGGGCAGATTTCATTCATGTTGCTGCCTGTCGGTTTCCCCAGGGCTGAAGCAGAGATGCGGCGGGCGCGGCTCGACCTCTAGGGGTGCCAAGTGTGTGCCTGTGAGTGTGCGCAGAAGCGAGCAGCTCAAGCAGAAGCCCTTAGGAAACCGAACCTCCAGCTATCCGTCCCCTCACCTGGCTTTGATCATCGTTGGAGGAGGGGAAGGAAGAAGCAAAGCGTGTGTGTGTGTGTGTGTGTGTGTGTGTGTGTGTGTGTAGTGGGGACAGGATGGCGACTTCCGCGTTGATCGCCAAGACTCCTCCGGCCTCTTTGCCAGAGCCCTTCCCCCTCTGCTGCCAGTCAAGGGCGCAACATTTAAACGGAGGGTACCTGTTAGGCTTCCCATGCCCTCCCACCTCCACCGGTGAAATCCTGATGAGATGGAAACATCTGCGAGAAGGCACTGGTCTTTGTGTGAGCTTCTTCTGGAGGCAGAGGAGGATTCACCTGCAAACCCTAGAAGCGTTGGACTGGGTAGTTCTTTGTTTGAAACCCTACCCTAAGAAAAAATGCAGGAGGCTTAATTTCTTCCCACCATGTGAGGGAGATGACCCTCATTACAGGGGCTCTTTGCCATTCTCTTGAAGTTATGACTCTGGGTGAGTCACTCCTTTTCTGAGCCTCAGTCTCCTCATCTGTAAAATAAGGGTCTAGATCTGTGAGACACCCCCAAGTCCTGTGGTAGCACTGTCTGTGTTAGTAGCCTCTATATTTTTTCAAACTGGTTTTACCTTTATGATCTTTAACATCTTTTAAAAACCATTTTTGTGTTTATCCTTTTTGGAATAAGTATAATTTGAGGAAGGAGGAGACCGCAGAGCTGGTTTGGGGTAGGGTGAGTGTGTGGCGGTTGGGGTTTGCTGCCATCACAGCATTCCCCACACCACAGAGCTTAACTTTTGGGTTTCAGGGCCCCTTCAGCCATCTCTTAATATGAAATATACTGTAATTTCATTGTGATCCCTTCATCTCTTTTCCTTGGGCTTGTTTAAAATTGCAGGAAGAGGTAAGGAATGAGCAATTAATTTCTTAGGTGTCTGAAACATACATTAAACATCAAACCTATTTCTTCAACTGTATTGCATGACAGTCCTTCTGATCTGCAAGGCTTATTAAGGAGTCCATGCCTTACATAATCTCCCCCTCCACCTTAACTCAGTAGCATCACTTATTAATTCATTTGTTCATCACTATTTATTGAACAGTTACTAAATATAGGGGCTGAGCAGGCACTGAGGTACAGAGCTAATAACAACTAACACACATCCTACACTACTCTGTATATTGACCCATTTAATCTTCAACATTCCCTTGAAAAATTACTACTCTTATCACCATTATACAGAGGAGGAAACTGAGGTGCAAGGAGCTTAACTGTCTTGCTCTTTAGTGACAGATGAGTTCCCTGCCTTCAGGCCATCCTACCTTCATTACCTACATAGCGGAACTGAGGCCCTTCATAGCTTGACAGTTTTTCTATCCTAATTTATACACCTTTTGTTCCTATGAAGCTGAACTGGGCAGTACTGGATTTTATGTTTTTATATCCTCCGTCAAGTCTAAGAGAGGGCCTGGTACCCAGTTGGAGCTCATTAGACGCCTACTGAGTTGAGCAAGCTATTGTGTAATATTATACAATGACACCCAGAAAAAAACAATTGAATTCTGAGTTCCTTGAATCACCTTTTTAAGTCTTTCTACCTTGGTTACCCCTTCTTACTGCCATCTCTGCACCTGTCCACTCTTCTAATTTGCAGCTCCTAAGGCCCGAGGAATCATGAAATGGATCACATGGGCCTCAACTCAGAAAACAAAAGATAATTGACTCTAAGTGTGGGCTTGGTTGCTCTCAAGAATCACACATATGCACTTAGGGCATGAACTCTGTGGTGACTGTCTTATTCTTCAGAGCTGGTTTTTTTCTTATGTTGATTTTCAGCTGTTTTAAAGAGCTGAGGTAACAGCTAAGAGACTTCAGTGAGTGTTGCATTTCTGTGGGGTTTTTAAAATTTGGCTTAATTGATTTTGCTAAAATTAAATAAGGAGCAGGCAGAAGTGCTTCATCACACCATTATCTATTCTAGTCATTTTACCTTAAACCCCTTCAGAGCTTGCCAGTTCCCACTCATTCTTGAAGACTTGGCTCAAGAATAATCTTTCTGGCATCTCTTTGAGACCTTTCTTGATGCAATCCTTCTCCTCTTCTCCAAACCTAGGCCTTACACAGCCCTTTCCTCACCTCTGGGGAATCCTGACCCTCAGAACTTGCTCCAAGTGACTCCCATCACACTGTGACATCTCCAGTGTAAGATCATATCTTAATCATCTTTGTGTCTCCCTCATTATCACTCAGCACAGCACCCAGCTCTTAGTAGATACTAAGTCCTGTTTGTTAAATAACTGGCCCAGTAAATCTTTGAGACATAAAATTTACCCAACAACGTCTGTAATCAACATCTGAAAAGGTCTCTAAAGTCAGACCTCCTGGATTTGAATTTCAAGGATGCCATTTTTCTAGCTGTACGTTCTTAGGTGTGTTACTTAACCTCTTTGAGCCTCAGTTTCCTCCACTGTAAAGAAGAGGATTAATAATTATGAGGATTGAATGAGATTATGTGTAAAAGTATTACAATCTGGTGCCTGACACAGTTTAGGGGCCAAAATAGTGATAGTAGTTATGATAATTCAGGCACAGTGGTATCCCTTATCTCCGTCTCATCCAGATGAACTCATCCCCATGTGTTTCATGTGGTTGGAGCCAACAGGGTACAGAATTTTAACTGGTTCTTCCTTCCTGATATTCCCAACATCAAATAATTCAGTGCACCCACTTAAGAGATTGACCCCATAGGCACAGCTCTTCTTGCCAAGGTCACAAATAGGTTGTTTGGTCAGAGGAAAGTAGCTCATTTTATTGGCTGTATTTTTTTTTTTTAAAAAGGCATCCTTAGTGAAGGGGCACCAGAGAACTTTCTGAGGAGATAGAAATGTCCCTTATGTTGATAAGGGTGTGGGTTCAGAAGCATATGCATGTATCAAAATGCGTGGCACTGTAAATTTAAGGCCTGCATTTCACTGTATTGCAAAATTCACTTAAGAAAAAAAAAGCATAAAAAAGTCCATAGGCATCCTTGGATGAAATTTTGTTTTAAATGCAGAAAGAATTTGAAGGCAAGACTGCAAGAGGCAGTGCGTGTCATGAAAGGGCTTTACACTTAGAAAGATCTAGCCTTAAATTTTGGCTCTGCCACTTTCTAGCAAGTGACTTAATTTTGCTGAATTTGTTTTTCTTATCTGCACAGTGAGGATTACCAAAAAAAAGATGTATAAAAGGAAGAAAATGCAAACCTACCACATAGGGTGATTAAAAGGATTAAATCAGATCAGATATGTGAAAACAACTGCCACATAGTAGGCACTAGGTAATAATGGCTTCCTTAGAAAACAGATTATTCAGGCTAGTGATAATAATAATACTTTGGGGATTTGCAATAGTCTCTTTCATTTCTGGGATCCCCAATCACTATATAAACATTAATTAACATGAGCCCTTACCTCACCAGCACTGGTTTGGTGGGTAAGTTTTTGTTCAGGTCTTCTGCTTTTCCGTTGTTTCGTAGACTAAATGCTTACTTAGCAGTTTCTTGGTCCTTTCTCAAGCTGGTTGTGCTGTTCCATGGTGCAGTATTTCCGTGCTGGACAGAAACAGAAAAAAAGCTTTTTATGAAGAATGGCAAAAGCTATCTCAACAGCCAGGCATGGCAGTGTCTGTGCTCACAGAGCACGTTTTTAATTAACTAGCTCAGTGTAAATTAAAACTTGGAATTTGGGTCAGTGGAGGGTTATTTGGTTTTCTATTCAGATTTGCCAGTTCAGTGCTGGGACATTTACAAGTAGAGTGTTTCCTGAAACACAGCATAAAAATAACAACAAAATAAAACAATGAGGTACCAACCTGGAGATCCGGGGTCAGGGGTGGGGTTGCTGATGACCTTCGAATAGAAGAAAGGAAGGTCTCTAATTCTGTGTCTGTTATTATTTGTGACCTTGAGCCAGGCACCAAACTTCCCATAAAATGGATCTGATTATCATCTACTGAGAGGTAAATATAAAACAGTAATTGACTTTGGAGTCAGACATACTCATAACTTGCAGTTTCCCTATCTGTAAAATGGATATTGTAATAATAACAGCTACACTTGTTTAGTGCTTATCATGCGCCAGGCACTGTTTTAAGAATGCTATATATTATAATTGTTACATTAGCTATTATAAAAGACAACCCCCAAATCTTAGGAGCTTAACATGATAGAAGGTCATTTCTTACTCACTAAAGTCTAATTGGGAGAGGACTGTGGTGGGAGGAGGCTGGAGGGTCATTTAAGTACCAAGACTGATGGAGAGTGTGCTTTTTTTTTTTATCTTTGATATGTGGCCTTTAGGGACTTCCTTGGACATATATCTAGCCAGTAGGTAGGGGAAGAAGGAGAGTGTGGAGCATCTTAAGAAAGGTGCTATGGGCGAAGCCTGAAAGGAACCTTCATCACTCTGCCCATATGTCATTGGCCAGATGTGTCACTAGCCCCCTGGCCACCAAATATCTATGTGCATCCTTCTTTTCACACACAAAACATGTTTCCCTTTCCTTAAGGAAGGATATTCATATTCTATACAATCACTACTTCTAACTTAAAGTTCAGGATTTTGGGGGTGAATCCCTGTCCTATCCATGGAATTGAATGTGACTCCTTCTGGTTCAGGGACCTATGAGAAAAAAGAGACTCATTATCTTCCACTCTGTGCCCATAAACCATATTGGAGAATAACCCATTAGGAAAAGGCAACAGTGGAAGGCACACAGAAGTCACTGGCCCTTAGTAGTTGTGAAATCTTGCCAAGCAGACACTGTGGGACCAGGCCCTGGAAGTGGGTGAGCTTTCCTGCTTAAGCCCTGATTCTGCTCTGCTCTCTGGGAGCAATTTCCTGGTTCATTGTTCTCTATGATCCTGGCTCTGCCCCGTGGGAGGATTTTCTTTGTCCATTATTCATCTTGGCCACATTTGAAGTGGGTCTTGGGGAATATGACCTCCTTCAGGCTCTAAAACTTTTGTAACCTTCCTGCCACTGAACTTTAAGTGGCCCAGGGATTATTTTAATGCTTTAACATCCAAGCTTATAGATTTTGCCAGTGCAATTCCCTCAACAACATAGTAGGATTTTCATTTATGGTGTCTAGTGTGCCAGTAGCCAAAGTTGTTTCCTAGACCTAATTTTCAAGCCTGGATTATTTCTCGGCTTTCTTAACCTCATATCTCTATTTCTCTCTCAGCTTAGTGACAGCTGCCTTGAGGCCATCAGGCTTAGTTGAGAAGCTTATATACTTTATCTGATATTTATTTCATTTAGAAGTCTGCTCAATCTTTATTCTTATTGTTTGGTATCTAGGAATAGTTATCTTCTTCACATCTCCACTGTTCCTTTCTGATTTTACTTACAAACTGACTAATTCATGCCTGGAGCTCCTTTCCCTAATACCTTACTAAACTCAGCCAGGAACATCAGCAAACTCTCTTACCATTATTTTCCAGTCTTTTTTCTCTAGAGCTTATAGGGTCAGTAGGCTTGAGTTCTGCCTTCTAAGTTATCATAGGTGATAGCTTAACCAAACATTTTACCACTGCATAACATGGGGCTCCAGTTTTCCAGCCTCTAATATCATAACCCACTATCAGACTTCTGTGCCCCAGTGCCACATTTATAAGCACCCCACTTTTTTGTTTGTTTGTTTTGTTTTTAAATTCTTCTATTTGATTCTCAGAATCTAACCCAAAACCATTAGACACAAAATCTCAAGTCAGCTGGAAAGTCCCTCCCAAGTCAGCTGGACATCTCAGTGATGCTGATGACTCTTGGGAGCTGAGAAGCAACCACAGAAGTAGTGCTGTGTTCAGTGACTAAATGACCACATTCCTTGACTGTGGGAGCTATCTCTCTCCGAGCGCCTCTCCACACTCCCTTTTTTCCTGCCATCCTTGCCTCGGGAGACATCCAGTGAGTGGTAGCTGGGTGGCTTCTCTTCAGGCCACTTTGGCGAACGTGAGCAGTGGCGGTGGGCCCCTTGGTTCCTGGGGTGCCTCTCCTTCTCCTCCTCCTTGGAGCTCCAGCTCCAAGAACTAACAATTTCTTTGTTAGGGTGATGCTAGCTGTTGCATCAGTTAGACCCTAGTACCTTAGTGGCTGAACACAATAAAAGTTGTTTTCTCATTCATGTTGAGTCTAGTTGAAAGTAGGGGAGGGAGGTGCTCTGTTCCATGGAAGTTGATGGAGGTTCTGCCATCTGGAACATGTGATTCCCGGGAGCTTCCCTGATTGAGGCAACAGGAGTGTGGAGGATTGAAAGATTTTTATACCATAGTCTTGAATGTGGGTATATTAATTCCTTCCACATTCCAGACTCCAGAATTTAGTCACATGGCCTCAACTAGATATGAGGGGTGGGGAATTACGGTCTCTGGCAGAGCAGCCACTCCTGGCCACAATTCTGCACTATGGGAGGGGCATTGATTTTTGGTACAGCACAAGAAATCTCTGCCATCATATATGAACTGTTCTACTTTTCATTACAACTTTATGAAACAGATGCTATTATTATTATTCCCATTTTTCTGATTAGGAAATTGAGTAACAGAAAGTTTAAAGAATTTGCCTGAGGTGACACAGCTAGTAAGCGTTTGGGTCAGATTTGAACCCAGGTAGTCTGGCTCTGGACTGTCTCATAGAATGTTTATGAAGGTCAAAGTAATATTGTAATATTAAAATAATAATATGGTGAGTACAAAGTGTTTTTCCCAGTGTCTCATACATGATACATGCTTAACAACTATTATGCTTTGTTGTTGTTATTGTTATTATCATCCTGTTCTGGAATCCACTGTATGGATTAACAGTGAATTGGAATGTAGCTCTCAGGCACGGGTAAAATATGAATCTGAAAGAGGGGGTTCTCCAGGCAAATTGTATTTCACGCCTGTCCTCTCCCTGCCAACGCCTGCATTTTATCCACAGGGGACCCTAATAGTTGCTAAGCCAGGCGCTGTGCTAGGCCTTTCACACACATGAACTCATTCAATCTTAACACCATTTTTGCAAAGTGGGTGTTTCTTATCCCTATTTTATTAGGGAGGAAACAGGCTCAGACAGGTTCAGTGACTGGGTCGAGATGGGGTAGAGTTGAATTTGGGCTCCAGAGCCCGTGCTCTGAACAGCTATGGCCCAGTGGTGAGATTCAGTTCAAATGAGTCTCTAAGAGGATCCCAGATTATCGCCAGTGCAGCCTGAGGGATGTATGGAGAGGAGGTGGGGCTTGCCCTGGTGCTGGTGGTCATGGTTGATGACAGTCCTTTGTATAATATGTGGTCACAGGTCTTTTTTTTTTTAGCCCCGTTGGCTTCCTCGTCCCTGGCTGCTCTGTGAGTCACTGCCCAGCTGTCCATGAGTTTGCTGTGTAGCCTTCTCCGCTGAGGCTGCGGAGCAGTAGGTGGCTTTGTGGCCTCCAGGGGACAACTCTGGCCATACCCTGTCTAGCCAGGGAGTCTCAGTGCAGAAGGAGCATGGGCCTTCTCACCTGAACTGAATGCAGGAATCTGAGGGATGGTGGGGAATTTGTCCTCCCCTAGAATCACAGACTGGGTTTTCCCAGACTCTGGAATTAGATGACCAACTCTTTACTACCTGTAAGCTAGGTGACCCTGGGCAAGCCAGTTAATCTTTCTAAGCCTCAGTTTCCTCATCTTTTAAGTGACGATAATGGTTGTACTCCCCCATAGGGTCACTGGGAGGATGACTTAATTTATGTAAAATCCTCAGAATAATATTAAACACATCATAAATACTCACTGTCAGTTAGCAATTATTATTATTATTAAGTGCTTAAGAAGTGCCAGCTTCCTTGCTTAAAGGTCTGTTCCCTGTATCCTGCTTCAATTATTGAGTTAAAGGCTTTAAATAGTTTGCCAGTAACCAGACTTACATGATTTGTCCACTTACTAGCTGTGTGATATTGGGCAAGTTACCTAACCTCTCTGTAACTCACTCTTCCCTTTTGTTAAGTGAGAAAAATAATAAAACCTGATTCTTAGGGCTGTTGGGAGGTGCCTGGCATGTAGAAATTGTTTAATAAATGTTGGCATTGTTGGATTTTATTATGTTCATTATGACTTTTTCTACAGGCACTGTGTTAAATGTTAAACAACATGGTCCCTGCCCTCGTGGAGATTGCAGGCCTGTAGTGGACTTAGTTTTGTCATCAAATAATTATGCAGATGTAAATTTACAACTGTGACAGTTGCTACAAAGGAGAGTTGCATGGGGCTGTATGAGTCTTTACTGAGGTTCTTGATATAGTCAGGAGTGAGGAAAGGCTTCACTAAGGAAGTTAGGGAGTGAAGCCTGAGTGAGGTTGAAGTATGGTGTGATTGGTTGAAAAAGTAGAAGAGCACTCTATGTATGCAGACAGAATGTGCAAAGGGCCTGTGGCAGAAGGGAGTATGATGAGGATTACAGCAGCCAATGTGGCTGGAATGGAACAAACAAGTGAGGGGAGCTGCTTAGAGGTTGGACTAAGCATCTGCTGGATTAGGAGTCTGTCTTTTCCTAAGGATACTGGAGAGCCTTTGAAAGTTTTTAAGGAGGGAGACACTGTGATCAGATTTGTATTCTAGGAAGCTCATGTCATCTGCAGTATGGAGAGCAGACAGAAAGGGAATGGTGAACGTGGGAAGGCCAGTCAGGTATTATCACCCTCATCTGACATAAGAAGAACTGAGGTTGGGAAACATTTAGTAACTTTCCCAGATTTGCAAAGACAATAAATGGCAGAGTGGGGATTTGAACTCAAGCCTGAGGGACTTCACACTCAGCCTTCCTCCCACCCATGCCATGCCTCATCCTGAGAGAATGTCTGGTTCAACTCTCACATTTTACAGATAGAAAAATTGAGGCCCAGAGCAAGATGTTGCCTTGCCCAGGGTCACATGGCAGAGCTGGACTAGTATCTTCGGTTTCTGGATTCTTAGCCCATCTCCCCTCAACTGTGTTGCACTGCCTTCACCAAATCAGATCACTCCTGGGAGGCAGAGTAGGATGAGAGGCTGCCTTGTCGACTGGCAGCAGTTTTGGAGATTCATTTATGACCTGGATGTAAACATCTCAGGTTTTACTATACATCTCACGGCAGAAGAAATGCTAGTCTGGAAGCTTGGAGACATCCCCATTAGCTTGTGGCCGAGCCAATGGAAGCGATTACTGTAAAGACCAGGTGTGCTGAAGGCAGAATCAAATTAGCAGTTCCCCAGTGCATTAACATCTGAAAGCAAATCAGAGAGGCAGCCTTGCTGGGTGAGAGGAGCATTATGGAGGTTGAGGTTGAGGATTCAGCTGGGTTTTCTGGGGGTAGGGGGTAGGGGGTGTGTGTCATTGTTTCTTCCAAGTCTCAGTTCACAGTTCATCCAGAGCGGTCAGGATGTGCCTGAGAAGCACGCTGACACAAATTACCTCTTCTTTCTCTCACCCTCCACTCCATGTGTCTGAAAATGTCAAATACCAGGGAGCATGCATGGTTTTTCCCTCCCTCAGCCCCTTCCGCCTCTTCTTGGCTGACTTTGAGAGTTAGGGCCAGGGATCACCCTTGTGAGCAAAACTAGGCGTGGCTCCTGCCCTCATGCAGCTTGCAGGCCTAAGGCATGTTTAATTTATTCACGAATAATCACTCAGATGTAAAACTGCTTGTGGCAGGAACTACTTAAGAGAGGTTCATGGGGCCAGAGGACAAAGCCTCCTCAGATGTGGAACGGGGTCCAGCTGCCCCTCCCTTTTGCCTCCAGGGGTGGCTGCAGCTAGCCTGGGGACATCAGACATTCGGGGCTCAAAATTTTCTTCCCATCAAGGCAGGTGGAGCAGAAGAGCCAGGCACCTCCTCCCCAAGTCAGTGTCTATGAATTCTGCATCTGCTTCCTCTGTCTTTAGAAGCCTATCCCCACCCTCCTCCTGCTCTCCATTCTGCAGCTGCCATTTTGGGGGCCAGTTGATGAGTCTTCCGAGGCTTCTTATTCAGATCACTGGGACAGACTAGTGCAGGTGGGAGGCCAAAGGCTCAGTTCCAGGAGCCAGGTGTGGGCCCCCTGCCTCTCTCCCTGGTTTGACCTCCTACACACCTCCCCACTTGGTTCCACTGCTGTTGCTGATTCTGCTTCTGGTCCAGGTTTTCCTTTCTTCCAGCTTGAGAGCTATGGATGAAGGAACAGACCAAGGGCAAGCTGGCGATTTCACGGCTTCTAATGGCCCCATCATGTGGAACCACTGGGGGCTGCTGGGAGCCTGGGGAGGGGGAAGATGCAATGCAGGACAGTGCCTGAGCCCTCCAGTGAGTGAGATGTCTCAGCCCAGGCCTAGCAGTGTGTACCCATGCTGTGTGACCTTGGACAGGTCCCTGACCTCTCTGAACCTCAGTTTCCTCATATAAGAATGGGAAATCATGATACTACCAGGTTCTGGTACATGTTCATAGAAATTTGCAAGTGTCAAAAGAGATAACACTTTGGAAAACCAATACCAGTACTTAGTAGTGGTAAAAGCTAATGTTTATTGAGTGTTTACCATTGGATTAGGGTTCTCTGGAGAAACAGAACCAGTAGGAGATATATATATATATATATCTTACAAATATATATGGAGATTTATTATGGGAATTGGCTCACAACATGGTTATGGAGGCCAAGAAATCCCACAATTTGCCATCTGTAAGTCAGAGTAAGCAGGGAACTAGGGGGCCGCTGGTATAAGTTCTGGAGTCTGAAGACCTGAGAAACAGGATTTGCTGCCCTTGAGCTTCCTAGTAGCCTGTGTAAAAAGGAGCCATCGTGAGCAGATACACAATTGATGATATGATGGATAAGACAGAAATAAACTAGCTGCTGTAGCTATTCCCATGGCTTAGGCCTGAAAGAAATTTCTCAGCAGGAGACTAGAAGCAGTTATTAAGTTGCACTTTGTGACCTGGCATTTCAGCCCACGGTTGTTAAAAAAGAACAAGGAAGGCTTCTTCTTGATTTGCACAGTGTCTTTCTCTCCTCTCTCTGTCTGCTCCTCCTCCCTCATTCCTTACAGAATGTCCAATTGTGGTGATACGTGTGTTCACAGGAGGCCAGTGGTGGGCAGCATATCAGTGTCCCTTCTGTATTCTGGAGGAGAGTCTTGGGGTCAGAAGCTGACCTGGAAGCTTATGTCTATTTGATATGATCCCTGGAGACAAGATATGAGTTCATTGGAGTACAAATATACAGATGCCCCTCTGGGAAAAATAAACAGCCTGTATGCTGAACCTGTAAACGTGGTCACCAGAAAGCCTGGCTATGAGTTTGAGGAGGCAGGAGAGAGCTGGGTGGGGCTTGGGCCTTGGAGAGACTGGTACCAGTGAGGTAAGATCAGATGCACTTGAGGGTTTAATGATAGAATAGGGCTTGAGGCCCACTGTGGAACAAGCTGTGTGATTTCAGGCAAGTGATTTAACCTCTCTGGAGTTGTTTTCTTATATGAAAAAATTCAGGAGAGTTTCGAGGCTCAAAGGAATTATCAGGTGTAACAGTGATTGGTAAAGTGAAAAATAATCATTCACTCATTCCAACAAATGTTTATTAAGAGCCTACAATGGAGGAGGTCTGGTTCTGGGCACCTAGCGTTCATCAGTGCACAAACAGACAAAAATCCTTCATAGAACTTGCATTCTAGTGGAGGGAGACCCTAAACATAAAAATAAATGTAAGTAAATGATATAGGATGTTGGAAGTTGATATCTACTGTGGAAAAAATAAATCAGAATAAGAGGAATCAGAAGGGCTGGGGATGGTGGGTTGTAATTATAAATAGTTTGGTCAGAGTGGTCTCTCTGACAATGTGCTGTTGGTGCAGAGAGAAGTAAAGAAGGTGAGGGATTTAGCCTTGTGAATATCTGTGGGACAAGTGTTCCAGAGGAGGTGTGCTACGAAGTGGTTGAATTGGGGCCATAATGGAAAGGAAGAGTCAGCAGGATGTCATTGCTGCATTGGGTGTGGGGTGTGAGGGCACAAAAGGAGTCAAGGATGCCTCCAGGGTTCAGTCTGAATCATAGGAAGGATGGAGTTGCCATAAACCAGGTGGCAAAGATGGAGGAGAAAGCAGGCTTGGAGATGGTGGGAAGATCAGGAGTCCAGACTGGGACATGCTAAGTTTGAGGTGCCTTTTAAATGTCCAGGTGGAGTTGTCAAATAGTAGTTGGATAATCATGGCTGGTGTACAGGAGGGAGGATGGTTTGGAGATATAAATTTGGGAGTCAGGAGCCTATGGGTGGTTTTTAAAGCCATAAGACAGGACAAAGTCACCTAAGGAGTGAATGTAGAAGGGACCAGAAGACTAAGGATGGAGCCCTTCCTTGGACTGGACAGAAGGGGAGGTCCCAGCAAAGGAGACTGAGAAGGAGCAGCTGGTCAGAAGGAGAGCCAGAAATACCCTAAAAGTTAACAGAAGAAAGTATCTAGGAGGAAGAAGTGATCAACTGTGTCATATGACAAGCGAGGTCGTTCCTACCACTGCACCCTGAGCTGTGGGGTGGTTTCTGCCTGCAACCCCTGGGGACTGTTTCAGGCCCAATGAACAAGCAGCATCGATATGCCTAGTGGGAACCACACTAACCACAGGGAGGTTTTCCCAAGGGGATGGAGACAAAATGCCCTCAGTATGTCATCTATAAACTGAGGGAATTAGGCCAAATCAGTGACTTTAGTCTGGGCTCTCACAAATCTTAGGGTTCTGTTAAGGGCCTTTGAGACCCCTGTAGCGGTCACCTGGGGAGGTTCCCCCCACCACTTCATCATAATTGCTACCCTTTCATCTGTTTTTATGTTGGACTTTTGCGTAAGATGTGTTTGAAAAAGGGATTCAGTTGCCAGATAGAGTTTGAAAGAGCACTGACCTGAAGCAAGTCCTTCTGGCTCTGACATCCTGGGGGGCCCAGGCTACCCCAGGAACAGGAATCACACACTGTGCTTTGGCTTTATCCTTGGAGACAGGCCAGGAGAGTGTGTCCTGCTGAGGCTCAAAGAAGCACTGAGTGAGGTGGGATGTGGCAGAGGAGAGAGGTAAATGATGTGCTTGGAAACTTGTAGAGCTCCAGGACCCAAAAGGGATGGAAGAGAGAAGAAAGGGAATGAGAAGAATCAATACCACAAACAAGCAGAACTGGTAAAACGCAGGGGCCATAACCATATGCTTCAAAGTCAAACATGATTCTCCTCTCCCCATCCTCACAATTATTTGCAATTCTGCTCGCTGCCTAATACAAAGCTCTTCTTTTTGTTCGTCCTCCACTGCTACATCCTCACCTCCCAGGTGGCATTTCTGATACAAGGGAGCAGAGGTAGAACTCATCAAAGCTATCTCTGAACTAAAAATAACCCCGTCCAGCCAGACACTCCCCCACCTTCCGCGCCAAAGTGCTTGCTTTCATTTGTCGAAGTTGGCACTTTCACTTGTGGCTTTAAAAGGTCTGAGGTTCAAAACCAGCTTGCCTCTGTATGAAAAAAATATGTGTATTTTTTGCTAAGGGGTTTTGTGGCTAAATCAATTTTACATAAACAGAAAGGATCAGTCTTGAATTCCTAAACCCCAATGTAGAAGATGGTGACTTTGGGATATTGTGACTCACAGGGTGTTGTTATTTACTCACTAAAAATGCCTAATCTGGTCGATGCTATGGAGAGCAGTCAACATGGTAGATTATATCATATAACCAAGGGTCTGAGGTCTGAAACCTGGGTTCCCATCCCAATGCCATCCCTTACTGACTGTGCCACCTTGGGCAAGGTCTTCTCGCTCGTCCTCAATTTCCTCCCCTGTAAGAGTGCCCACCTTGTGGGAGTATTCTTGGGATAAAAAGAAACGACATGACATTTATATGCCCTTTGTTTGGGACATTGAGTGCTTGACGCATGTCAGCTGTTATTGTTGGGATTATCATTCCCCAGCATCAGAAAACCTCTGATATTACGGCACTCATCAGATTATACTGAATAGTTCACTCACATGTTAATCTTTACAGGTCAGACTGTGTCTTCTTCATCTCTGTGTCTCTAGTACCACACTGGACACATAATAGGCACTTAAATGTATTTGCTCAATGAATGAAGGAGGTCATATAATGTAAGTGCCATTTGAACAGAGATATTTGATTCATTCACCTGGCATACAGTGGACACAGAATAAATATCTGTGGCCTGTGAAATGAACCATGAATCAATGGAACTTCACTCACGGGCCCACCATGAGTCTGGCGCTAACCACTGGCTAACTGGCTGGGTGTCTTCCTCTGTTTCTGGATTCTTCACACTGAAAATCTTTCCTTTTCAAAGCTTGCTTCTCTTTGAAGAACAGAAAAGGAATGATTGTTCATTATTCCTTTATACCGATTTCTTCCTGTAAAATGGCACCTCACTCTAATTCAAAGTTGAAAGCTGTGTCTGCAAAGACTCTTGGATCTTACAGTGGAAGAAGCCTGCCTAGCTCTCCTGGTGCAGCCCTGCTGCCTTCAGTCTGGGTATCAGATGGATTTTGCAAACCAGACACCTGAGAAGCAAGCAGATTAATAGATGGGTGTGAAACTGCACAGCCGCCAGCTGATGAGTGAGCTTAGTGGGTGAGCGAAGGTCCTGACTTTAGAAGCAGAAAGTCCTCGGTTCACAGTGGGGCTGGCCACAGCTCCCTGAACCCCCGGGTCGGTGTCTCTCCACGATGCCATGCTGCTGCCCCGGGGAAAAAGAAACATGGCTTTGTTTTCTCTCTTTGGTTGTGATTAACACCAGGTCCTGTTTATGGAAGTCTGCCATGTGTCAGAATCTGTGCTGAGCAATTTCCCAATATTCTGTCACTGATCCCTCCAACCCCATTGTTGAGGTCATTGTTGTCAGTTCCACTGCGCATCCAGGGGAACTATCTCAGAGAAGCTCAGGGACTCACTCAGGGCAATGAGGTGAGGGTGCAGGAGCTGGGATTCCCACTCCAGCCACCTGGTTGTCCCATTAACCCTATTGGCTGCTTGTAACAAGGATGCCATGTGACCCATTGAAAAGTCTTTAAATGTTCTGATGATGCTAAGACAGTCTAGACTGTGCAGAGGCAGCTGGTCAATTCTCCGTGGGGGAAATATCAGCCATTAGATGATCAATTGATTTAATCAGATTGGCAGTGTGGACTTGTAAAGATGAAGCAACTTTGTCTAATCCTTCCCTTATGACATGTTTTTTGTGGTTTTATTGGTCTCTCTCCATCTTCCTTTCAGTCCTTCATTTGGGAAATAGTTCAGTGTCTACTAGGTGCCAGGCTCTGGTGTAACAGGAAGCTCACATGCCACTGCAAATATCTAGTCCAGTTTTGTGATTGGAAAGACCAGCGTGACACTTACTGATTCAAACACTATCTGAACCGATTTAACCTAGTGTTCCTCTTGACTGACTGAGGTCTGCCTCTTCTTCCCACTTCCCCAGGGAACAAATTCACCTGCCAAATAAGTGGACCTGAAGCAGGGCCCACTGGACAATGGGAGGAGATGTTTACTCTTTATCAGGCTACACTCGCTGTAATTTTGAACCCAACAATGCCTTGTTATTATCAATTATTTAGACTCACACAGTTTACAAATAGTCCCATCAAACTAGTTCTATTAATATTCACGATAGCCCTGTATAGTAGGGTGGATAAGTGTTAGCATCCTACTTTTGCACAAGAGGAGGCTGAGGGTGGGAGACATAAAGTATCTTGCCCTGGGTCACCAAGTAAGTGGCAGCACTGAGCATCTGACTCCTAGTCCAGAACTCTTTCTGCACTTCCTGATACCGCTGCATGAGTTTTGTTGGTGCTCAAGTATTTTGAGAATCTGGATTAAATATCCTGGGGTGGGGGGGGGGTGTCAAGAGTACACAGGGACCCCATCTGCAGGTTACCCCAGCCTTTGGATCCCCCAACCCTTGGATGTGTGGAGTTATCCTGTCCCTCCTCTGCAACCTCTTAGGTCTCAGTGGAACCTTGAGTCTGACCCTGACCCCTACCTTTCCACTTTCAGCTGTGGGAGGGAAGGGACTCCTCATGGACCGCCTCTCCCTACCCCAACCCAGAGCATTTTGATTTGGGCTTCAGATGCTACTATTGGAAGATCAGGAAGTCTGTAGATCATCTACTCAGAAGGGAGAGAAGGAACTGTGGGTGGAGGTAACCTCTGGAGCAGCAGAGCTTCTGTGGGCCAGCTTCCCACTGGCCCCAAAGTAAGGAGCCTCCATCATGAGCTACTTGAGCCTCCCCCATTGTGGGACTTTCTGAAGGAATCTGTGGCCCAGCCAGAACACACTCTTTCTGAAGGAAAACACCAGTGTCGAGGCTTACAAAGCCCAGGGCACCTCAGCTCAGCTGTAAAATCCACTCCATCCCTACACAAAAGAGTTTGCTCCATATTGCACTGGGTACCTGGAAAGATAGGGTGTACCCTGTGGGAGACATGCTCCCAGGCAGGTTTTTAATTTGCCAAAAATTTTCCATCACAAGGGCTGTCACAGCAGAAATCCTTATGTATTCCACTCACGGAATCTCTATTATGGATCTTAATCACTCATAATGTTTTCCTTAAAATGAGTTTTCTATGAAAAGAGAAGTAGGAGGTTATTGATTGTACATCATATATCAAGGAAAGCTTCAGTTTGTTTTTATTTGGGTGAATTGAGGAGAAGTCTTGTTATTGCAGCAGAAGCCTGGGAAACAGGCAGCCACTGTGTATTTGTGTGTGTGTGTGTGTGTGTGTGTGTGTGTGTGTCTGTGGGATGCATGTGCTTGCATACATGTGCCTACATCAGCTCAGCAGAATTGTCAGAAATCAAACATTTGCCATAACTTCTAAGTTTTGATAGCTAAATTTTTGTAGACTGGCATGTAGGTAGTTTTAACATCTTCCAAAACTCTAGCCATGCTGTCTTTGGAGGGACAATCCCAGGTCACACCCGAACATACCTCATTAAGCTTGTCTTACAGCTGGAAAAAAATTGTACCATTTTCTTTTGGAATTATTTTGCTATGTGTATAGCTCACCTGTTTAACAATGGGCTCCAATTTCTCTACTGCTGTCATATATCCTCAGGCACTCTTACAAAATGAGAAAAATCTAACCAGCCTCCCTACTGTAATCTAACCCCCACCCCCAACTGTAATGAAATTGTTATGAATATTGAAGTCAACATTCATGATGTTGATTTCATGCTACAGATTTTAGCCACTTAATTACACAGTTATCAATTATGGCTTTGCAGTTTTCTCTTCATGCTTTGGAGCTGATAATTTTTTACTTATAAGGCATCAGATATTTCTGTAGGCCCAAGAAGAGGCCCTAGAACTGAGTTGCCTAATGGAAAAAATTGTCCTGTGCTGTGACATCAAGAAACTGAGTTGAGATTAGCCTAAGAAAGGTCACCACGAGCATTCCACTGCCCAACTGAGGTATCTCTCACACACACGCACACACACATACACACACACACACTCTCACACCCATGCTATGTAGTTGTTGAGATCATTGGAATCTAGTGCAGAGTCAGCAGTGAGCCATCTCCTGCCTCTCCTGCTCTTTGTGGATGGTGCCATGTGTTGTCTGCAAATCTGGATAGGAAGTCTGGTTCTATAGGTGTTTGGGCTCAGAGATGTGAAATGAAAGTACAGGTGGCGCCTGCAGGGTGGTTCCTTATTTATATGGTTCAGTGGTCCCTTTGCTTACAATTACATGGAACACTGATGCAGCCATTGGGGTTTGATTAAGTGGCCAACCTTCCATTTTAGAGAGAAGAAAGGAAAAGAGCACCAGGCAGGAAGAAAACCACTGGGAGATTCACCAGAGACTTCCCAGGATGGAGAACTTTTCTAGCTCAGTCACTTTACCATCTGCACTTTCCCAACTGCATTTTCAAAGACTTGTCAAATGTTTCTAAAAAGTCAGGACTTTGGTGAAGAGATGCAGAAGGGCAGTGCTGAGTGTCTGTTCTTGGCCAGGCTAGTTGCTGGTGAGACAGCGATGGATGTGGTGCAGTTGGTGCCCTTCAGGAGCTTTCCTCAAACACAGGACGCTGTGAGCTGTAATGGAGGCTGGAGACAGCAACAGGGGAAGGGCTGGGGCACAGGCCACAAGCCCTGTCACAGGTAGCTGGGAACTCTGAGCAGAGGAGACAAGGATGCCCTGTTCCTACATGCCCAAGCTCCGTCACCTGCAATAACTGGGTGTGGCCCAGGCTGGAGTTACCATAACTCTGCCACTGTCACCCTAAAAGCCACCTCCATCTTCTTTGAATCATAGCTCTGCTTAGAAGATGCTTGTGAAGTACCTACCTCATGGTAGGTTTTGTGCCAGGAGCTGGGGGTCCAGCAGTGAATGGGAACGGCCGGGCCCCAAGCTTGCGAGGCTGTCCAGGAAATGTAAATGTTGTGTGAATAATTACAAGATCGAGGAGTGACAAAAAAGGGAGTGCAGAGTTCAGTGGGCTTCAGTGACATGAGGAAGGGAGTTGGGTTGTCAGTGGCTTTCAGACTTGGTATGACCCTTTGGTTTGGAATGTAGCCTTTCTGGGAAACTCAATTCATGAAACATGAAAAAGCAGAGTTGTTTTGGTCCCATCTGCATCCCCTTTGTGTATAGTGGACCCTCCTGCTGTATGGAACCCAGTTTGAAAACTGGTGGGTGAGATGATCCCTAAACAGCCTTCCAGGAGCCCAAGCTATTCTAGGATTCTGTGACTTGTTGATGACAGGTGAGGTCCCTTCCATTCCATATCCTCATGATGTTGTGTCTCAAATCCTGAACTATTAGTTGGAGTAGGGCTAGCATTTTTTTTTTTTTTGTATGGATGCCAGATGCACACTCTTTATTTTTCTTTAGGGGCTGGAGGAGTATGAATGTCAAAGCCTCCATCCAAGGAGCCTGCCTGCAGGAGAGGAAAGAGGGATGACGTGTAGTTAGTTTGTTCTGTCCAGAGTGACTCTCAGCTGGAGGGACCGTGGTGGTGCTGTTGCTCCCATCAACCCATCTGCCACAGTGGCCAGAGCCACTGAACCCCAGCCCTACTCAGAAAGTCCCAGGAACCCACATACCACAGTCAGCTTCCTGGAGCCTCACTTGAGTCCTCTTTACCACCTTCTCCTGGTCCCAGTCTGCTCCTCCTGATACCCTAGATCAGCTTTGCTCTGATAGTATTATTTCCCTATTGGCTGCACGGTCAAGTTCGAGCTCCTGTTCCTGGTGTCCCCTAATCCTGCCTCAGTGGAACCTCTGTATCCTCCCAGTCTACTTGCATCTTCCTCTGAACACTTTCATTACTAATTCTAAGCTTCTACTCAAGCTATTCGTCCACCTGGAACGACTCCTTTCCTCACTCCTTTCAGCTGCACTTCCCCAAGCCAAGCCCTATATCCATCCTAGGGCTGCCCCAGAATGAGCATCTTTTCCTGTCTTTGAAATCCATTTTTGCTTACTGTCTGAAATACTTTAGCTATAGGTCCTTGTCCTTATGTTGTTGGAAATCTTTTGCTGTGGCTGTGACCTGCCTCTCCCACTAGCCCATAAGTTTTTAGAGGGAAGAGTGTTGATCTTCCAGTTCTTTTGTCCCTTTTCCTGCCCTGTACTCAGTAAAGCTATCACCTGATCAGCTCTTCCTGAATTGGAACACAAACCATGTATTCAGTGAGAGCATTCTGATTGCTAAAGGTGGCCCGAGGTGAAGGTGCCATCCTTGACCAATAAGAACACTTGATTTTAACTGGCCAATTTGATGTCAGATTGTATTTGCCTGTTAGTGTCAGAGACCAAACTAACAGTGACTTAAACAAGAGAGGGAGTTGATTTTCTCTCTCATAAGAGTCCAAGGCAGGGAGGCAGTCCAAGGTCCATTATCTTTCGGCTCTGCCATCCTTAGCATGTGGTTTGCATTCTAAAGATACCCTCATGGTCCCAAGATGACTGCTACAGCTTCAGTCATTGCTTCTACATCTTATGCAGGATGAAAAATGATGAAGGGTGGGAGAAAGGGTGCCTTCCAGTGGATTAGCCCTTCTTCTGAGGAGCTTCATCCATGCCTTACTCAATAATCCTGCTTTTATCTCATTGGCCAACAGTTAGCTCCCCAGCCACCACTTCTCCAATGGAGGCTAAGAAATTTAGTTCTTCAGCTGGACATATTTTTCCCACCACCATTACCCAACCAGAATTCTTTAGTAAGAAAGAAGGCAGGAAGGGATACTGATTGAGTTGGCAGGCATCAGTGCCTGTTGTAACTGGTCAATGACACTATGGTGTTCCAGGCTGAGGAGGTCTCTGTCAAGAAGGCAACAGATTTTTTTTTCCAGTCCGTGCTTTATGGTTTTCTGCCAGTGAATCCAAGGACTTCAAAGGTTGGGTTTCTCCAAAACTTCATCCTCAGACAAGTGTTTCTTGAATGTTTCACCCTGAGCCCCCAAAGTCACTGACTATAATTGGCCTCATGAAGAGATGATGGCTGACACGGTTGTCATGGGCAGCTGAGCCTTTAGCACTGAGGAGTGGTCCTGGGGTTTGGGATTACTTTTAAGATTTGCTGAAGCCGGGCCACACCTTCTGCATTAAATTCACTGTCCCCAGTACTTGCTAATGAGCATAATCTTGATTCCATACAACTTGGAGCTTCAACACAGATATAATTTACTATTTCTGTGGGTTTTAATTTAACAACCTGATTAATAAGAGTGAATTCTGATTTTTAAAAATGATTGATTTGCTTTTAAAATTGCTCTGATGGGTAAAGGGTCTCTAAAAGCAATTAGCATTGGACCAGAAAGCTCTCCACCTGGTGATTTTATGGTCAAACCTTGTTTATTTCCAAAGGAAGACAGTGATCTTCCAGACTGGTTACTCATCCAAGCTCACCAGAGAAGACTTCAGCTAGATACCACCCCTGCTTTTGTCATTGCTCACGACATTCTCTACCTAGAAGGAGAGTCCAATTTTAGCCACCTCTGTTTTCTGTTTGCAGGGCATTTAGTGTTTAGAGTTGAGAGTGAAGTGTCTTGTTTGTGGATTACCATGGATTGTCTCAAGGTAGAAAAGATGGACAAAATCAAGCATGATGGAGGCAAGAGATCCTTTATAAGCAAGCAGACACTTTGGTGGGCCTGAAAAATATATCTGTGAGGCCACTTGTAAAAGAAGTAGATGCTTCATTCCCTGGTTTTAGAGTTCTTTATGAAAGTAGAGTTTCATAGAATTTGTCTGGCAAAGGGAATTGGAGCAAGATTTGGTTTTGACCTTGGATAAAAAAGTGCTTGGTGTCTTCAGATTCTTTCAGATGCAAGTCACAAAACATCCAATGCAAACATCCATAAAGGGGAGATACTGGCTCATGTTAATGAGAGGTCCAGGGACAGGGCTGGTTCAAAGGCTGCCGGATTGAGGCTCCCACGTTCCTGGGCCTCTGCTGCCCTTGACACCTCTCAGCTATACCTGCCTCCCTGTGGGTTTATCTGCAGCTTATCTTCTTGTATATTAGCCAGATGGCTGTCACTACCCAGATCCACTTCCTCGTAGTATATCAGGAGAAGAGTACAACCTTTCCCTTCCCAGACATCCCCATAAACATCCCCTGGTGCTCATTGGTTCTGACTGAGTGTTGGTTGGGCCTGTTCCTGACCCAATCACTGTGGTGGTGGGGTCACTCATGCTGGAATGAAGTTTCCTCCAGAAGGAGGGTGGTCCCAGAGAGCTGGAGACCAAACAGTTCCAACATCCAGAAACTCCAGAAGATGGAATTGGGATCTAGAATGGCAAAGAGAGGAGGTTTTGTGGAGCCACTGGGTCTATAGCAAGAAAGCTATTCTTTCAGGCTGGAGCAGATAAATAGATTGGTGTCCTGTGCTCTGTCCTCACCAGCAATGTTCGTTCGTTCATTCATTCAGTTGTTTGTTCATTCACCCCACACACAATTCTGCTGGGTGCCTGCTCAGGCCAGACCCTGTGCTAGGTTCTGGGACTATGAAGATGAAACATTCATCTCCTGACTCCGAGAACTCAGAGCCAAGCAGAGGAGACAGACACGGCATGTGAGCAAGTGTGACAGAAGGCTTGAATGTGGGGATGAGGACCAGGGAAAGGGCAGGTGGAAGGGAGATGAAGGAAGTTCTGTATTAGACCAATTAGGCTTTGAGGAGGGAAGCAAAAGGGCAGGGGTGTATTATCCCCCAAATTGGAACTGATTTTGGGCAAGTGTTGGGGGCAGGCCTTGGTGGGTGGGCAAAGCGCAGAGGGAGCTAAGCAGGAACAGCGGGTAGAAGAAAATGAAGGGTGAGCTGGGGAGACCACCAGTGAGTGGGGAGATAGTCACCACCTGCTGGTCTGCACTGTCTGTTCAACTGAAACAGCTCCTTCTGCTGAACACTTATTACCTACTAAGTGTTTCACAAAACAGTATCTCACGCAGTCTTCACAGTAGTCCCATGAGGTATGAGCTGTCCTTGGCCACGCAGACCCAGGGAGGTCATGTGGCTTGTCTCAGCAACCATTGTCTGGAAGCAGGAGAATTGGGACTCACACCCGGTCCTGCTGAGATGGGGTTGTGCCTGCTCCCACCCCTGCCCTGCACCCTGGAACAGTCTGATTGAAAAAGGCCACTGCTCCTGAGCACGGATTTGACCAGGCCCTGGCCTAGGGGCCCTGAGATCCCTTCTGGTGCTGAGTTTATGATTTGGAGGAAGATGGAAGGTCCGGATTTGGATGGGGCTAAACTGAGACGACGTTGTAGCAGCACGACAGGTGAGGAAAGTTAAGAGACTTTGTTGAGGGAGGCACCCTGGTCCAGAGAATGGCCTCTGTGATGGTCCAATGAAGGCATCCTATGGCCAGATTTCTCAGCTACAGGAGATATCCCATGACAAGAGATCCTTCTAACTGAGGCTGCTCCTAAATTTTAGCCAATAAAAAGCAAATGCAGTTTTACTGGAAACAGAGACCCTTACTTGCCTGGGAGTAAATAGCCAAGGCCATAGGAACACATCTCCATCCTGGTCTTGCAGAGAATGAAGAAATTTGTCGGGGCTTCCTAGTACCAGACACAAAAATGGGGTATTTTTATGCGATGTTTTTATAGTGACTGTCATAACCGGCAATATTCCTAAAACTTACTAGGGGTAATCATGGTTTTATTTCATCCCTATAAAAGTCTTTTGTTTAGAGCAGCCTATAATATTCTGTAAATCTCCATATAAATGCTACCCATTCATTTTTCACATGGGCCAGGTAGTAGCTTCAGCTGATCTCTGAGGACAGTTTGGCTTTATTTATTGAAGTAGTCCTCCTAACTTGGGGAAAATTTAATTCAATCTGAGCTAGTTCAACTCAGCCAGATTTTATTGAGCTGACTATGAGCCTCACACTGTTCTAGGCCAGGAGATGTAAAGTTAAGTAGGATAGAATTCCCGCCTTCTGGGATGTTTCAATTAACTATTGCAGTGTAATGAACTACCGCAAATCTTATGGCTTAAAGCAACCATTTTACTTTGCTCTTAATTTTGTGCATTACGAAGCTGGGAAGGGCTCAGCTGGGCAGTTCATATCTGATGCACATCTCTGGGGTGGCTTGGGTTGGAGGACCCACACTGGAAACGGCTTCCTTACACATTTGGTGCCTTGATGCTTTTCCACCCATCTCTCTTTACATAGCATCTCATCTTCCAGGGCCTCTCCACCTGGCTTGAGTTTCCTACAGCATGAAGGTCTCAGGGTCATTGCCCTTCTTCTATGATGCCTGGCTTCCAAGAGCCAGAAGGTGGAAGCTTCCGGATCAATTCATGACTCTGTCCAAAATTGGCAGTGTCACTTTCGCTATGGGCTTAAGCAGTCCCAAGGCACAAAGTGCCATTCATTTTCCAGGGAGTAGGAGGAATTCCACCTCCTGACAGAGGAGTGGTAAGCTCCTACTGCAGAAGAGTGTGTATGCTGGGAGACATTGTTGCATCCATCTTTGGTCAAGTACAGTCTATGCCATTTAGTCAATTATAATGTCGGCTAATACCCACAGCCATGAAAGTACCAGCAAGTTGAAAGAGGAGCTCAGAGGTGGATGGAGTACCAGGCACTTTAATGGGGTGGGAGTGGGGACAGGGTAGAGAAGCCTTTCAGGAGAAAGAGGAAGCTGAACTGTGTTTTGAAAGATGACTTGTTTTATGCATTTCAGGGAGAAGAAACAGTCTATGTGAAGATGTGATGGCGAGGTCCTCATGAAGGGTTTACCCGGAAACTCCCCCAACACTTCATTGCTTGTATTTAATTTAGTTAATGTTTTATGTATGTGTGTGTGTATTTACATATGTATATATATAAATAGTTCTATATTATACAATATATAACATTATATATTAGTTATTATATCAATTAATATATTAATAGATAAATAGAAATACATACACACATATATGAATATATACCATACATGTGTGTATATATATATATTTATATATATACATATGTATATATTTTTTTAAACAGAGACCTCATTCAGTCTTTCATTCAGCAAACATGCCCTGAGCACCTGATGTATGCCAGACAGTGTTCTAGATGCTGAGGATGTCGTGTTGAAGAAAACAAAGGTGGTGAACAAGAGGCCTGTTCTTGGAGCTTATGTTTTATGCTGGAGACCAGCAGTCAACAAAAGGACATTACAATACATGAAGTGATTTCAGGTAGTGCTGAGATAAGGTAGAGACCTTATCTGTTTTAGACAGGGCAGCTGGAAAGCCTGTCTCAGGAGGTGACACGTAAATAGAAGTAGGGGTAGGGGGTGATCTTGGACAGAGAGTTCCAGGCAGAGGGAACGGCAGGGCATGTGTGTGTGAACTGCTTCAGCACATATTGTCCACCTTGCACCATGGTTCTCTCCGTAAACCTGCTTTGTTGCACTGTGGGCTCTCTGAGGTGACCGGCAAGAGCAAGGGCTGGACTCCTGTCCAGTGCTCTGCTGCTCTGAGCCATGGAGCAGGGCAGCTGCAGGTGGAGAATGGTCAGCTTTCAGGCCTGGAGCTCCAGGGCGAGGGCTTCCCAGGGAGGTAAGCAGTCTGTTCTGTCCAGACACCTTCCCCGCCTGCTGTTCCTGGCACTGGGAGATTTGTTTTCACTTAGGGAGAACCTGGCCTCATCCACAGCATGGTGCTGTTCTCGAGAAGCTGGCCCTTTCCCAAGAGAAGGAATGTGGGGCAGCATCATCACAGTGAGCAATCTCGCTAATAAGGAAATGTGGCTGCGATTCCAAAGAGGGAAGATGACTCAGAGTAAGGCACATAACAGCTTCCCTGGTTACTCATCTTCTGTGGGCGTGCATGCATTCATTCATTCCTTCATTCATTCATTCTCGAAACATGTACTGAGCATGTAGATGGAAAGGTAGAATTCAGATTCAGCTTTACCACCTACTAGCTGTGTAATCTCAGCAGGTTAGTTAGCCTCCCTGAGCCTTTGTTTCTTTAACTATAGAATGGCTATAATACCTCTTTTTGAAGCAAATAGAAAGGACAGGATGCCAGTGAAATTTGAACATCAGATAAAACAAGGGCTATTTTTTAGTATAAGTTATGTCCTGAATATTGCATGCTTGTCTGACATTAAGTTTTAACTCTGCATCCAGTATTTTCACTGCAACCCTATGTGGGGATAAAGATGAAGGGAAAAAGGCCTGATTTGGAGGAGCACATGGTAGTGGAAGGACAGGTGTGAAGAGTGTCATTGTGATGCTGGGCTATGTAACTCATGTCAGAGGTATAGACAGAGTGCTGTGGACACAGACATCCCTCTCTGGGCTCTGAAGACTTCTAGACTCACCCTTGCCGATTGCTGGCTTGCTTGTTGAAGCCCCCAGTGACCGTGGGACTGACGCCAAAAGAGCACAAAGTGTGTGCACAGTAGGTGAGACGGACTGTCGAAATTTTTCTGTCGAGTAATTGGGAAGATGAACTCTGTTTTCATCCCTCTCAAAGCAAAGGGCGATCTTTAATGACCAGGAAACAGATGATCCATTACCTCAATTATTTTTATAGGTATTTAAAAATAAAATGGAATTAATTCAGGGGGAAAATCATATTGTTACTCAACTTTGTGGAATGTGTATCTTTCAGATAAAATGCTAATAATTCATTATTCTGCTTTCCTGGAGATCCAGAGATAAATTTGCCATGTGCCACCCAGAGATCTAATAGGAGACACACAATTGAAGGCTTTAGCTCCAAACTTCTATTTACCCAAAGCCTCTCTTTGGGTAAAGCTGCAAGCATCAAAATACTAGGAGAACAGTTTGGGAATATTCTGTAAAAAGTGATATCTGCCAGACACATTCTTGTCTTCCGTTGCAAATGCATGACCTGGTATTGAACATGGTCTAATCAGCATTACTGAAGGCTTCCTCTTCTTTCCCAGATGTGGCAGGGGATAGTTTAGGCTGAGGAGGTTGTTTGAAGACCCCCAAAAGCCTCAAGGCAATTCTGGAGTCCCCCCAGTTGCTTGCAGCCACCTCTAGAAATTGAACTCCCTGTGAGGTTTGAATTTTCTATTTCACCACAGTGAGGGATGGGAGGGAGTCAAAGGTAGGCTTTGTGCTGATGGGATTGGCAAAGGGGAAAAAGCAGGGGAGTCAGGGGAGGAGGTGGGGTGCATCACAGGGTTATAAAAAGCGTTGTTCAATTACAACACACAATTAGATTCACAGCTAATTTTAATTGATTAGTAAGTGCCAGGCACTGTGCTAAGTACTTTTCATATGGCATCTCTTTGGTCCCCAACCATACCTTATGCAATAGGTGCCTAGGTTCCACTTTACAGATTGGAGGCCAAGTGTTTGATCAAATTAGCTGCCCAAGGAAACATGCAAGGCTAATAAGTGGCCCCTGGCTTTCTGGTTGCAAAGCCCTTGCGCTTAACCACTGTGTTCTACTGCATTTTGCCACCAGACTTTCTCTAAAGTATCCCATTTGATTCAGGTACTTCTGCTCTGTCTGCTGTAGTGAGTGGAGGATTGGCCTGGCTTCGAGTGCCCCCTCCCAATGGACCTCACACTCATTACCTGTGGAAAGTTGTGGGGCCTTCCCTAAGGGATCAGCCTCCTTCTCACTAAAATGATGGGTCAGGCTAAGTGAGTAGGAGTCTTCTGATCTGAAATTCTGTGTGTCCTACCAATGATAAGCCATTTTGTTTCATTCACTTACCTCTTCATTAGTTGATTAATTAATTCACTCAATAAATATCTCTCTTATGCCAAGTATGTGCCCCAGATATAATGGTGAGTAAGCAGCTGGTTCCCACCCTTGCAGAGCATGGGGTCTAGGGGAGAGACAGCCGAGTAAACAGGCTATAGTGGTTCAGGGTGAAAAGGGCTGTTTGGAGGGAGGTGCCGGGTGCTGTAGGGTCACCCGTATAGGACTTGGTGGGGTCAGATGAGGCTCTGGTGGAGGGAAGGACATCTAAGGTAGAAGCTGAAGGATGTGCAGGAGTTGGCCGGGCTAGAGGAACACTTTGTTCAAAGGGAGGGCACATGTGGTGCACTTGAGAGCTGTGCTGACTCTCTGGTTGGATGATGGAGTGCACTGGGTTGAGGGTGGGAGGGGAACAGACTGGAGGGGGAAGAGGGTACAGAAATAGATGAGGGCCACATTGTGCAGGACCTCAGGGCACCTGGGAGGAGTTTGGTGTTTGTTCTCAGAGCAGTAGACAGACACTGAAGGTCAGGGCCGTCCTGGGTGGTTTCCCAGGTTGGGCCCTGCACAAGGGTGTCAGCTTAGGGGAGCCCTCTGCTCACCAGGCCATGAGCCCCAGTGCAGGGCTTGTGTCTGCCTGTAAGAGGACACCTTTTTCTTAATCTTACCAAGGAGCATTAAAGGCCGGTACATCCCTCGATATCAGGAGAATGATGTGATCAGATTTGTGTTTTTGAGCCTTTTCTCTGGTTACAGGATTTGCTGGATGAAGGATCAGGGAGGAGGGAGGTGGAGAATGGTTGGGGGCGGTGGGGGGGGGGAGGCAGTAAAGAGATGGTGGCAGCCTGGGGAGGCAGTAAGGATGGAGACAAGTGAATGGGTTTGAGATACAGAGGAAGTCGTGGCCTGTGTAACCACCTTGTTCTCACTGCCTCCTGTAACTTAGTGAGGCAAGGACTTTCTTTCAGGAGCAGAAATACTAAATCATGGAGAAGCAGAGCTTACAGGATAAGTGCTTTGCCCCCAGGCTCCTGAGAGAGCCAGCGTTCGGTGTTGTCCCCTGCTCTCCAGCTCACACTCAGGTATTTGATCCAACTACAGGGGGCCCATCATTTGAAGACCACATGGTCTAGCGGTCAGACTCAAGGCCAAGAGCCCAGAGACCCAGATATGAAATTCCCCTTAGGCTGCTCTTCTGTGTTTCCTAACGGCATTCTCCCTGCCTCTCTTTATACCCAGACGTTTGTGGAGTGCCTGCTAAGTGCCTGGCTCTGTGCCCAGCATGGTGGGGGAGACAAAGCCCCAAGGCACGGTCTCAGCCCTCGAGGACTTACCAGTTGGGCAGTAATGAGCCGGCGGTCAACCAATAAAGACTACTGAGAGGTGCTCAAGGAATGTTCCAGATAATTAGTGTGGAGGGAGGCAGAGCACAGTGGGTATTGACGTGGGATCTGGAGTCAGACAGAACTGGGTTGAACATCTGGCTTTGAAAACATTTCCTAGTTGTGATCCAAGGTCAGTCTCATAACCTCCCTGAGCCTGAGTTTGCCCACCTGTAAAATGGGGATAGTAATACTCAAGTGGATTAAGGATTAAATAATTCAAGGCATATAAAGTACTTAGCAGAGTGTCTACTAGAGGGTAACCATTTATAACATTGATTAGATTAGGCTTTTTTTTTTGCGTCTTTGGTGTACAGTTCTGAGTTTTGACAAATGCATAGTCATGTAACCAGTCTTGCACAAACAAGATACAGACTATTCTGCTGCCTCTCCGCCAAATTGCCTTGTCTTATTCCTTTGTAGTAAACCCTCCCCATACTCTTTGTTTCCTTGTGGTAATTTATTGTCTCTTAGTTTTTGCAACAGCTTTCTTAAGATGTAATTCAAACACCGTACAATTCACCTATTTAAAATGTACAATTCCATGGTTTTGAATATCTTCACACAGTTGTATAACTGTCACCACAATTTTAGGACACTTTCATCACCCCCACAAGAAACCCTGTACCCTTTAGCAGTCACAGTCCGTTCCTGCTAACTATCCCCTCCTCCCTTGTCCCAGCCTTTGACATTCACTGATCTACTTCTATGTATTTGCCTCATCTGCACATTTCATATAAATGGAATCATACACTATCTGGTTTTCTAGCACTGACTTCTTCACTGAGCAGAATATTGTCAAGGTTCATTCATATGGTAGAATGTGTCAGTGCTTGATTCCTTTTTACCACTGAATAATATCCATTTTATATGGACGTACTACATTTTGCTTATTGATTTGTCAGTTGATGGACATTTGGGTTGTTTCTGCTTTTTGGCTGTTATCAACACTGGTGTACAAATCTTTACATAGGCTTATGTTTTCACATGGACTTGCTGGGCTATCGGGTAACTATGTGTTACCTTTTTGAAGAACTGCCCTGTCCCTCAAAAGGAACTCTGAGGACTATTTTCCACAGCAACTGTTCCATTTTACAATTCCACCAGCGCTGTCTGAGGGCTCCAATCTCTGCACATCCTTGCCAACACTTGTTATTGTCTGCATTTTTGATTCTAGCCATCCAAGTGGGTGCGAAGTGGTGTCTCAATGTCTAGCTGCCCCATACGTACCCTTAACCCCTGGCAACTACTGATTTACTCTCTGGCTGCCGTTTTGCCTTTTCCAGAAGGTGATATCTCTAATCATACATGATGTTGCCTCTTGACTCTCCTTCTTCCCTCCAGCATAAGGCACTGGAGACTCAGCCATGTGGTTGTGCAGCTTTTTGTTGCTGAGTTGCATTCCCTTGCATGCACGGATGGACCACCCTAGAGGCCCCTGCTCATATGCACAGTAAAGTTAAATGAATCCCTTGCCCAGTGAATCAAAGACTAAGCCTCACATCTTTTTAGGGCTTTTTATAGTTTGGGAGGCCTTTTCTGAGCCTCCCAGTGTTGCAGGACACCCAGCCTCTCCCTCTTGTAGGTCCCTCTGAGTGCAGAGCTGAGCCTGACATCAGTGAGCTGGATCCTCCCGAAAGCGGAGACCCACTGGGATTAGAATTTTTCTGTCGTGGCTCTGACATGCCGTTCGTGGCAGTAGGTCTCTGTGTGCGGGCCACAGTCCAGTGAGACAGATGGAGCCCGGGCCACCGGGACAGCTGCTGCTGGGGAGCCGGGGCCTCTGCTGCCCGGCTGTCTCCTTTCTCAGCGGGAAGCCCCAGAAGCTCCTCAGGCTGATAAATAAAGCTGTTTTCTCATTCCTTTATCTGTTTTCATGACTGGCTTGCAACTTTTAGGTATTTGCTACTTCCCTCCCTCCCACTCCCGAGTGTAGCAGTTTTCCAACTCACCATTACAGGCATGGGAGGAATATGATGTAATAATAATAAACAAGTAATGAATTTGCACCTACGAGAATCTACATCAGAATCCATGAGGTAGGCATAATCACTTTATGCAGGAAGAAATCAAGGTCCCAGGCGGATAAATAACTCCTTCAAAGTCACCCCACTGGTCAGCAGCAGGCCTGGGGTTTGAACCTGCCATCTGTGCTTTCATCAGCTCCCAGAGATCTCAAACCTCAGTCATTTGCAAACCACCTTCATGAGTTCCTTCTACCACCTGCACTTTCGTTATCTAACATTTTTATTACAATCAACTTCACATTAACAGTTTTTGTTCATCATCAGAAACACATCCAGCATGCGAATTCATGTGACACAGAGGGTTTGATGTGTTAGGTATATATTTTGTGTGTCATATATGAAAATAAACTCATAACAGAATAAAAATGTTCATCCATATATCACCTAAAATCAGCTCACATCTACCAGCGCTATGTGGACCACACTTTGGGGAAGGAAATGTATGATATGTGGTGATTTGCTCCCTGGTTTGTCTTTCCCCTCAATGGGGAATGACAAGCAGGTTGTGCCTGTGATTTATTCATCTCGGCGTCCTCAGCATCATGCACTGTAGCAAACCCATTATTGGCACTTGCTCTGTGATTGATGGTAAATGATAGAATGAATGGAGTGAGAAAGAGAGTGAGTGGCATTTCCCCTTCCGTATGGAGAAGAACGGAAGGAAACCTCCTTACCTGACCGTTGATGACATGGGGAGGCTGGCAGGGAGCTGGGGCCTTATCACTAGGGGGACAAGAGTGCTTAGAAGCTCTGATTGCTGTGGGCACCACAGAAATGTTGCGAGTCTGACATTCTCTGTGTGAAGCCCTTCCAGCCTTCTCAAGCTCTTGGTTTGTGGGATTGTGGACACTGTCATCTAACTACAGTCCATCCAGCCACTTTGATCTCTGGATGTGGAAGAATCAGCCTGCATCTGACAGTTTCTCTCAACAAATGAGCTCCCACCCTGTGTGCCATTTCCTCCTCTGGCTCTCTTCACAAAGTCCGACAGCACTCCAGGCAAATTCTGCACCATCTCTTCTAGAGGAAAATGCAGCAGCAACCATCTCAGGAGCCATTGAGACCACAGAGCCTTATTCAATATTAGGATGAATTCGAAGATCTGTCAGTGAACCCATTAGCCAGAATTTACTGAGGACCTACTATGTGCTGAGCGCTGGGCTGAGTGCCTTTGAATTCTCTCCTACTTTAGAATCAGACAATCTTGGCATAGACATTGAAGCCAGAACTTGATTTTTGAGTTTAAAAGGAAAAACTCAGCTCAACAAATATTTGTTGAAGCCCAACTGTATGGGGGTGGGGGAAGCGGAGAGGGCTGAACTCAGTCTTGAGGATACAAAGATAGTTAAGTTCTTGCCCTGAGGAATCTTGTTGAATTATGGTTGGGAAGTTGCATGTGCACTGGGCAGTGTCTTGAAATGTCTCGGTACTTGTCCCTGGAGATAGCCAGCATATCACGGGCACGTTCAGCAGGCAAATATCAATCATGAATCCGATCAATACTTGTGAGGTATCTGCTGCAAGGATGGCAAGTGTATGGTACACGTGTGCTCCTGCTCTCACGAGCTGCTCCCCGCTGGGTGTCCCGGAGGTGGCCTCTGCATCCTTCAGTGCCCCAGGCATTCAGAGTTGGTCTTTGAAGTGAAATCTGCAGCTCTTTCTCTTTCTGCATACTTGAAAGGCATTGGGGCTAAAATATCCTCTTTTATGAAATGATGGTGCTCAGAGCACGCGGCACTGCATAGGCTGTGCATCATCCAACTCCTAGGGTACCATTCACTCAGGTATCATGTGCTTAGCGGACTCTGGTCCATCCAGTGTGGCCCAGAAGGAGTAGGAGATGGTATTGATGTTTCTGAGCTTTTAAAGCACTTACTCAGCAAAATAACAAAGTACGCACCCATATTGTTGATCTATAGCTATTACAAGAATACTCCTTGTCTGTGAAATTCCTTCCTTCCTTTGCTTCCTTCCTCCCTTCCCACTCTTTTTCCCTCCTTCCCTCTTTCCCCCTCTCCCCCTCCCTCTCTCCCTCTGTCCTTCTCTCTCTTCCTTCCACAAATACTAGATTACCTACCCAGATGCTATTCTGGGATAAATGGTAAACTAAACAGACAACCCCTTTGCCCTTATGGAGCCCACATTCTGCTGGAGGAGACAGAAATAAATAAAATCAATGATATAAAATATATAGTATATTGTGCCAGGATAAGTGCCACAGAGAAAAGTAAAGCAGGGAATGGGGATAGCAAATGTTGGGAAATTGTGATTTTGGATAGGGTGATAGGGTAGAGACTGAAGAAGCTAGTGATCTTTTAGTAAAGACCTTCAAAGTGGTTAGGGAATGAGCTATACAGATAACTGAGGAAGGGGCTTCTAGGCAGCAGGGACAGCACATGCAAAGGCCCTGAGATAGGCACATGTCTGGTGTGTTTGAAGACTAATGAGGAGGCTGGCTGGAGTGGGTTCAAGGGGAAAGTGTAGGAGATAAGTTCAGGCAGGTAATGAGGGTTGAGGGCCAGGCCTTGTGAGGGTTTGGGAATCTATTCAAAATAATGGTTCTCAAAGTGTAGTCTCTGAACCACCCCTGTTCCACTGGGGGTTGGGGCCACAATCTTTGTTGAAACAAGCCCTCCTGGGGGATTCTGATGCTCACTGAAATATGAGAGCCACTGATACCAAACACCTAGGCCTCTCCAGACCAACAGGATCTGCTATTATTCCCTCTGGTGTGTAGTATACAACAGATGGGGTAATCATCATTGACCTGATCTCTTAACCTCAAGAAATGCCATCATCTTAGTGTCTGGAAGTTGACAGTCAGACTAATAAAAAAAAGTTAGATCCTGTGCCTATGCTCAAACCGGGGTCAGGTGACTGCAAGGGACAAGAGATGGGAGGCAGGGCTGCATGGGCCAGTGCCTCAGAGATGGGATCATTGGCTGTCAGGGTGAAGAGGCCCTGAGGACATCCAGTCTTGTCCCCAAATTTGTCAGAGAAGACTGAGGAAAGAAAGGGGAAATGACTGCTAATTAGATACATGTGGGATTTCCATGGGTTATCTGGACTTCTAGGTACCTGCTCCCTTTCAAATTGTGCCAGTAGGCCTAGAGCTTCCTGCTTCTGGGTAGATGTAGGGGTGTTGGCAGTGTAGGTAAGTGCAGGGGGCATGAGTGGTGTAGTTATGCGTAGGAGACATCAGTGATGTAGGCAGATGTAGGTGGACATTGGTGGGATAGGTAGGTATAGGGGATGGTGTGTCGGTATGTGTGGGGGATATTGGTGGTGTAGGAGTGTATCAGAAAGAGGTGGGAGTTGGTTGGAGGAGGATGAGGAGAAGAAACACCTCATCAGGGGCTTTGAGGGACCAGTTTATAGACCATTTGAGGAGTGGGAAGACTTCTGAGTGTCTGGAGCTGAGCCAGTAGGATAAGGTTGAGGGCCAGATCCAAAGGCCTTGAATGCCATGCTAAGTGGTTGGGACTTTAATCTTTGGCAGTGAAGGCCCCGAAGTCCCAGGCACCCATTTCCTGATAGTTGTTTCCAGGCTGTTAAAAGCTCCTTGCTTGGGTCAACACCTCCCCTACCCAGCCAGTACTGATTGTCCTACAGGGCTCCTACAGAACCCTGCCCCGACTTTTTTCAGAACAAAGTCAGAACAACCGGATCCTCAACGGATAGGTCAGAAAAGACTCTGAGCACAGTCCTGGGCACCTAATCACTCTGTTTCCACAGTACAGGGTGGGGATGGGGGTGGGGGTCAGGCCCATCTGAGCCTCAGAAGCAGGGGCTGAGCTTCCTCAGGAGTTCTCTTCATCAGCCACAGTACACTTGACTTTTTGAAAAATGAAAAATATCTTCTTTCCTTCCTTTTTTTTAAATTGAAGTATAGTTGATTTACAATGTTGTATAAGTTTCTGGTGTATAGCATAGTGATTTAGTTATACACATTTATATATCTATTCTTTTTCATTACAGGTTACTATAAGCCTTTGAATATAGTTTCCTGTGCTACACAGTAGGACCTTGTTGTTCATCTATTTTATATACAGTAGTTAGTATCCACCAATACCAAACTCCCAGTTTATCCCTCCTTTCTCCTTCTCCACTCCATAACCATAAATTTGTTTTCTATGTCTGAGTCTTTTTGTTTTGTAAATTAGTTCATTTGTGTCTTTTTTTAGATTCCACTTATAAGTAATGTCATATATTTGTCTTTCTTTGACTTACTTCACTTAGTATGATAATCTCTACGTCTATCCATGTTGCTGAAAATGGCATTATTTTATTCTTTTTTATGGCTGAGTAGTATTCCATTGTGTAAATATACCACAACTTTTTTATCCAGTCATCTGTTGATGGACACTTAGGTTGCCTCCATATCTTGACTATTGTAAACAATGCTGCTATGAACGTGTGGGTGCATGCATCTTTTCGAATTATAGTTTTCTCCGGATATATGCCCAGGAATGGGATTGCTGGATTATATGGTAACTCTATTTTCAGTTTTTGGAAATGCCTTCTTTTCTTAATGTAAAGGAAATATATGTACATTAGGTGGAAATTGAGCATTTGCATAAGCAGTAAAAGAAAAAAATTTAATGACCCACCATCCCACCATCTAGAGATGTTAAGAGCTTGTATATTCTTTCCAAACATCTTTATGCATTTCATATTTTCCTTACAAAATAGAATGATGTTGTACATATTGTTCTGTACTTGCTTTGTTCACTTATCAGATTATGAACATCTTTTCATGTCATTCCATACTCTTTGACAGTATCACTTTATTTTTTTTAACTTTTTTTTATTGAGTTATAGTCATTTTACAACGTTGTGTCAAATTCCAGTGTAGAGCACAATTTTTCAGTTATACATGAACATACATATATTCATTGTCACTTTTTTTTCGCTGTGAGCTACCACAAGATCTTGTATATATTTCTCTGTGCTATACAGTATAATCTTGCTTATCTATTCTGCATATGGCTGTCAGTAGACAGTATCACTTTAAATGGCTGTATGATGTTCTATCTTATAGTCAATTATTGAATATTGGACATTTAGATTGTTTCCCATTTTTCAACTCTGTAATCAGCTCTGTAGTGAATTGCCCTGTAATATAACTTTTCATATGTCATTGATTATATCCTAAGGTTAAATTCCTAAACGTGGGATTGCTGAGTTGGACCAGACAGCTCATAAAAGGTCTTGAATGCCCACCAGAAAGATTGCAGTGACAATCATTGAGGTTGGAGGCAATCTGATAAATAGCACCACCTCCTCTACACCAGTTCTAATATAGCTGAGGTAGACACCAGATATATCGGGCAAATGGAGATGAAAATATTGCTTTTATTACAATAAAGACGAGTTAGGAGAATGTGACTTAGGTGTCCAGCTACAATCAGCTTCCTAATACTGGACCCTGCAACTAATTGGATGTAAGCACCTATTCGTGGGCTGTGCTGAAAAACTGCAGACCTCCCCCTGGAAAACTATGGCAGTGCTGGAGTCCAGCAGACCGCTCTCTTCCTATAGGCAGCTGGCTTCCGGGGAGAGGGTGGAAGGAGGGGCTAAACTATGCCTGCCCAGCCCCTCCTCCCAAACTCACTAACCGGATGAGTCATTCCACCTCCCCAGGGAAGCAGTAAGTAAAAAGGTAAAGAAAAGCCAAGAGTGTAATATAAATGGATGTCCCTCCACGCGGCAGGAAACAGTAAGGGAGGGCAATAAGCCTTCTCTAGTAATAATTATAAAAATGATAGCTAATTTGTATTGAGCATTAGGCTAGGCTTTTTGCACGCATCTTCTCCTTTGATCCTTCTGACAATGAAATAGATATTCTGGTCATGTCTATCTTGTAAATGAGCAAACAGGCTTAGAGAATTAAGTAATATGTCCCAAATCTCTTCACTGGTATGTAGAGGAACTAGGATTTGAACCCAGACAGCCTGACTCCAGAGACCAGTCTCTTTCAGTCATTGTTAGTCTGCCTCCCATCATCAGCATCATCTGACTTTTGTAAAGTTGACATCCCCTAAACTTAGAAGAGTGAGTAAAGAGCCAGACCTGCCAGCTTGTGAGTGTCCCCAGGTTTAAATGGCGTGCCTCTCATTGGCCGACCTTCTGACCAGACCTGTTCCCATGAAATGCATTAATTGCTTTTGAGAGAACCACTTAACCAAGTGTCCTGAATTTTGGCCAGCGGTGATTATGATGGACCACACACGACAGAGAGGACCTTGACAAATGTCCTTGCTTCACAGAGGACTGAGAGACACACTTGAGTTCATGACGTGAGGTTTCTGATGATTCCATTTTATCTTAGGGATCTCAGCAACTCATTAAGGATTTGCTTGAATTTAGGCAGAAAATAATGAATCTGTTAAAGAAATATTTTTTTTTTCAATTAGAAAGAGAACGTAATTTGGAGGGATAGAGTGAGAGCACTATACTTTTAATTTTGTCTATTGCCCTTTAAGGTAAACTCTAAGGAATTGGGTAAAGAAAGAGAAACTGAATTTTTCTTTAAGTGGTTTTCCATCGTTCCAGGCAATTCCCCAAAGTACAGTCACCTCTGTTGTAACCCATTTTCAGTTTTAATTGCTTTACAAGCAGAAGCTAGGCTGGTTTTTTTTTTCTTCTTCAAAGCAAGTAATTTTGGTGTTTCTTTAATTATATGTCCTTATAATTCTTTTATTCTTTAAACATTGGCTAAGCTTACCAAGGAACTTGTAGACCTTGATGTTTATGCATTAGTATATCTGACTGGTAAAAATGTTAGTGAGGAAATGTAAGGTAGCGATTAAGTACTTAGATTTTGGAGTTCCATTCCTGAGGTTCACAGTTGGCTCTACCTTTTACTAGCTGTGTGATCTTTGGCAAATTACTTAGCCTTTCTGTGCTTTAGTTTCTTACCTATAAAATGGCTATAACAACAGTACCCCCATCATAGTTGTTACAAGAATTCAATGACTATTAGTCAAGATAGGTGAGGTTATGCTGCAGTAACAAATCTCACATCTCAGAAGTTTAATGCAACCAAAGTTTAGTTCTAACTCAAGCAAATTCCTCCACAGATCTGGGTGACTCCCAGTGCAGATGCCCTCTGTGTGTTGGCTCAACATATTCCAGGCTGCTTCAATTTTACAGCCCCTTAATCTCAATGTGCTTCCATGCCGGGGACAGCAGAGAAGACAGATGATGGGGAATTATGTACTGGTCCTCAAAGGCTTCGACAGGCAGTGACACAAATCACTTCTGCTTGTATTTCACCGGGGAAAGCAAACCGTATGTAGATGCATAAATTCAAGGTGGTGGAAAGGGCCGAGAAGCAGAGGGAAAGCAGGAAGATGGGTGAGCAGCAGTATGTCTACCACCATATGCACAGTGCTTGTTAGAACTCTGCATGGCACACAGTGAGCATGAAATAAGTAAGCTCTGGCTGATGGCAGGCACTGCCAAAATACAATTTTTTTTAATTGAAGTATAGTTGATTTACAATGTTGTGTTAAGTTTCTAGCGTACAGCATAGTGATTCAGTTATACATATATATATATTCTTTTTCAGTATAATTATTATAAGCTATTGAATATTGTTCCCTGTGCTATACAGTAGGACCTTGTTGTTTATCTATTATGTACATAGTAGTTTGTATCTGCTAATCCCAAATTCCTAATTTATCCCTCCCTGCCCACTTTCCCCTTTGGTAACCGTAAGTTTGTCTTCTATGTCTGTGAGTGTTTTTCTGTTTTATAAATAAGTTCATTTGTGTCATTTTTTTTAAGATTTCACATATAAGTGATATAATATGATATTTGTCTCTCTGTGTCTGACTTACTTCACTTAGTGTGATAATCTTTAGAGCCATTCATGTTGTTGCAAATGGCATTATTTCATTCTTTTTTATGGCTGAGTAGTATTCCATTGTATTATACACCATATCTTCTTTATCTAATCATCTGCTGAAGGACATTTAGGTTGATTTCATGTCTTGACTACTGTAAATAGCTGCTATGAACACTGGGTGTATGTATCTTTTCGAATTGGAGCTTTATCCAAAATATAATTTTGATTTTTATTGAGGTTATTTTTTCTTTCTCTAGATTGTTCCAAAGAATAGCTTCCACACATTCAAAGAGGCCCAAATAGATTCCCCTGGTGGGTAGTAGATGTAGCTGCTGTCACAGTGGTTACTTTAGTGCCCTGCCACTTAGTAGATGGCACACATTTGAAAGGTAGCATTAGTTGTGTTTGCGAACACAGTTCTCACAGGCTTAGAGTCAAGTGGACTTGCATTTGAATCCCAGAACCAACACCTACTGAGTGAGTATGAGCTTGACTATGTGATTTAACCTTTCCAGGACTCAGTGACTTCACAGTTAAAATGTGAAGTCTAATTAACTAATTTTGTTAATCATTGTTTTTTCATATTTTATTATGTCCTTTTTAATGCCCTTCTTTTATTTTTCATTCTTGTATCTTTCATTCTTTTATCTTTTATGGCAAAACTGCCTTACAGCCAACTAGTTATGCAGGAAAATGTTGGTGGCAAAGAAGTTTACAGAGATAATACGGGACCCAGAGGAACAATTTCCTGAAACCTCAGCTTGCTCATCTGCGAAATGGGAATAATAATACTAATTTTTAGAGCTTTTTAGATCACATATGTGGACACTTAATGCACAGAGTAAACACCAATTTTTTTTTTCTTTTTCCTCTTCTCTCCACCTGCTTCAAATTATGTCAGATTTTGATCCTGATCTAGCTGTAGGGGAACCATTTGGGATAACTTCAACTCTTCCTTGCTTCGCAAGGCTCTTCAGGAGTAAATGAGCTGATGTAAACATCCACCAATGTGGTTGCATAGCAGCTGCTCAGTAAATGTTGGTTTCCATCATCCTCCCACCCACCCCATCCCATCCTGTCTTCTTACCATAGCATTATTCCCATGATGAGATGGAATTGCAGACATCGGGGATGGAGTTGTTTCACAACTTGGGTGGGTCCAGCTTGACACTGCACACATCTCAACAGACAACTGCCCATTCCACCTGCTGCAGTGAACTGATCCACCACAAAGTGAAAGGTTAGACTTCACTCACAAACAGGTAGCATTCATGGATTCGACTGCCACTGAAGGAATACTAGCAGCCAGCAACCGCCTCACTTTAAGATTGACCAACAGTCAGCTGAGGTGCCTGCGGGTACCCGTGGGAGCTGATGAACACAAAGTGAGGCTAATGCGTCATGAGAACACACCACACATCCTTGATAACATTGCTGCCACCAGCACCTTTTCACACTCCAGCTCCTAGAAGGCTTCTGAGAATGTGCCGCCGCCTCTCTGAAGCCCTTTCCTCCCCTTCCCAGCTGGTTGGCTGCTCCTTGCTTTGTGCCCCACTTGAACCCCTGGTCAGTATCTATCAGTGAGCTTCAGGAGGAGAACTGGATCTAATTCATTTTGGCACCCCAGGCACTAGCACACAGTAGGCAGTTAACAGATGATTATTGATTGAATAATTTCAGGAGGAAATCAGGGACCTTGAAAACAATGGTTTTCCAGAGAAAACATCTTACATAAGCTCTTGGATGTAAGTGAGTCTCCTGGGAAGAGAAGAGTGAATATTTTCCTTCTCTTCTAATGTCTTTTTTAAAAAAGAAAGAAAAGGAAAGTAAAAAAGGAAAACCTTACCACGAGGAAATTCTGCAGGGTACCATTTGAGGCTGCAGAAAAGGTTCAGTGATTGAATAGTCATGCCTGCTGGGGAGAGGGCAGGGAGGAGGGCAGCACTTACGCCTGACAGCTGCCGTCTCTCTTAAACCTTTAACTAGCGACCAAATTAGTGAAAATGCAGCTTAAACAGTGAAGTATGGCCTTTTCTTCAACCTTTAGTTGGGATATTTAGCAAATGTGTTTTACTATTAAAATGAAAATGGGGTGGAAAATAGACTTCATTTTATAATCCATATTGAGCATATATTGCTACCCTATCAACAGAAAAGATTCTTTTAATGAATGAGAAGGAATGCAGCCTCCTACACCTAAATGACTCATGATTCTTTCTGGCTAGAAAGGGATCTGATGATAGTCCTGGAGACAAGAAGGACGGACATTGTTTGTACACCAAAGGCCTCCTATAGGGGTAGGCCAGTGTCCTGGGTAATCCTTGGCCTTAAAACCAGAATACCAATGTTTTCCTCCCAACTTGCTTTTAATTGAAAATTTTCAAACCTACCAAGAAGTTGAAGGACTAGTACAGTGAATACCTGTATATCCTTTATCTTTGCCTTGATTCACCAACTGTTGGCATTTTGTCACATTTGTATGCCCCATCCCTTTCCCTCTCTTTACACATACACATGCATGTACATTTCTGTTTTGCTGAATCATTTAACAGTAAGTTTCAGGTAGCATGACATTGCACCCCTAATCTTCACCCCAAATACTTCCTCTGCCTTTCCTGACAACATAGACATTCTCCTACATAATTATAAGACCATTATCACAATCAAGAGGTTTAACATTAGTATGATAATAATATCACACCTCAGAAAATTAATAGTAATTCAGTAATATTATCTACTCTTCAGTCCTTATTTAATTTTCCTGAAAAGGCTCAAGAATGACTTTTATAACTTAGGAACCAGTACATTACATTTGATTGTTCTATATCTTTAGTCCCTTTAAATTGAGAACAGTTCCCCTGCCTTTTTATGTTTTCATGACAGAACTGTTTTTGAAGAAAAACAGACCACGTGTCTCATGGAAGGGCCTACATTCTGGATTTGTCTGATGGTTTCCTCATGGTTAAAGTAAAATGAAATCTGTTTGGCAGGAATACCCACAGGTGTTACTGTGTACGTGCCAATGCATCCGTTTGGGAGCACGTAACATCAGGCTGTCCCACAGCTGGAGACGCTAAGTTTGATTTCTTGTTTAAAGGTAGTGACAGTGAGATCTCACCATCGTAAAGATATATTTTCCCTTTGTGACTATCAGTCTGTGAGTGCTAATTTGAGAGCACATGAATATCCTGTTCTCCAACAATCTTCCTCCCAGAAGTCTTAGCTTCTGTTGATGATCCTTACCTGAGTCAGTTATTACACTGAGGATTGCAAAATGGTGATGTTCTAGTTCTGTTGTTCCTTCCATATTGATTAGCTTGAATTCCAGAAAACTGTGAATTGATTCCTTACCTTCTTTGAGCTTTATCCTACTTATCTATATAAAGAGCATAATAAAAGAGCATTGATGTGGGATTAATCTTGATAATGAATATGAAAGAATCTCACGTTACATATTTGCCAATTTAAAGGAATTACTATTATTTACATTCTAGGAGGGGGGTGCCTCAAATAAAATGAATGCATTTATCTAAATTGGTGGTTTTTAAAAGAAAATGAATGAGTAAAGAAGCGTATAAGCAGTTCAGTTCAATTCAGCAAATATTTATAAGCTTCTGCTGTGTGCCTGACACCTTACTAGGCATGGAGATAAATAGCTCGATACCCTGAGTTAATTCTATGCCTGAGGGAAAGAAGATGGGTTAAATAGAGATGACTGGAAGAAAAATTAATTTACTAATCAGTTAACTAATTCACTCACTCATCATTTTATTCAGTCAGTATACATTTCATGAGTTGCTGGAGATATAAAGTCAAATAATCCCTGGTCCCTGCCCAGGAGAGCCAATAGTCTGGTAAAGAGACTTGAAGCTTCTCCCTGGGGCATCCCCTGAATTCATAGTCAGGTTTGCCTGACTTCAAGCCCAGCCCCTTTACACTACACCAAGGAAAGAAAATGATGGTAGGGACCCTCTTTGGTGAACTGTGTGGGCTGTGCTGTGTTTGTCTCTCAAGTGTGTCTTGTACAGTCATTGATGTAATGTGTCTATACAGTGGATTTCCAAGCCAGCCTACTCCTGACCCCCACGTCCTCCAGGAACACAGCAAATTCACGCTGAAAGCCTTGCATCATCTCCTGCAGGTACAGGCCTGAGCATGACTTGCTGGCTCGCCCACTTGGCCATTCTAGCTGCCCATTCATTTGTCCTCAACTGAGATCATTTCAGGAATGGGGCTCGCTCTTCACGTGGGAGGACACAGATCAGCAAAGCCATTGATTGGTGCCATTCAGTTCTTGCCTCTTCAGTCAGCTTGTTCCCTGCTCTGTTCCCTCACAGAGGCACCTTTCTTAGATCACAGAGAAATGGGATATTGGCAATAGCTGTTGTGGCTGTAATCTTTGTACCAAGGAAGCGTGGTAACCAGGGAGGTTGTGAGGTCTGTCTGGGTCAATTAAAACTTGGTGGGGAAAGGGAAACCCTGTGCTTACAGAGCTGATTGGCATAAAACTGCATACCAAACCCAACAGGAAAGTTATTTACACCTCTTACCCTCTTCTTTTCTTTTTGGATCTCAGATATAATAGAGAGTTGAGTAATTCATACTCATAAGTTTATAGAAGTTTCATCATGATCAATGCTAGGTTCTTTCTTGTTTTAGTTCTTAATTTTTTTCTATTCATCTCTGATCTCAGCTCCCCTCTAGGTACCCATCTAAGGTGTTTATTAATATAATAATACTCTGGAACATGTATGTGTCTGTAAAAAATACAGTGTTGCCTTGTGTGTGAGTATTAATGATTTATAGGAAGGATATTGTGCCAAGGAGTCTGTTCTGTTGTTACCATTTTCCTCCATGTTCTCACTATGATTTTAGGATCTATCCATGTTGTTGGCTGTATATCTAGTTTGTTGCTTCTAACAGCTGCATAGTTGTATCAATCAAGGTAGGCTAAGTTATGCTACAGTAACAACACCAAATTCTTAATGGCTTAAAATGTTAAAGGTTTACTGCTTGGCTGTACTATGAATCCATCAGCCCAGTAGGAACTTTGCTTCCCACCTCACTCAGATTGTAGGCTGATGGGGCCTCCACCATTCACCATGGCAGGGAAAGAGAAAGTGGCAAATCACTCACTGGCTCATAAAAGCTTTGTCCAGAAGGTGACAAATAACACACTGGTCCACAAGTGGCCCAAACAAGTCACACAGCCATTTCTGAGTTCATAAGGGGTGAGAAGTGCAAGTCTACCCTGAGTCTAGAAGGAGGAAAACTGGAAATAATTGGTGAAAGGCACTAATAACTACCACATAGTAGGTTCCTACCGTATTTTGCATTTATCCATCCTTTAGGGATAGGCAGCTAGTTGCTTGCAATTCCCTACTACCACAAGCAGTGCTGCCATGAATAGTCTTTGCTTATCCCCTTATGGACCTGTGCAGATATCTCACTGAGCTCTGTCCCCCAGCCTGGGTTTGTTGGGTCATAGGATTTATCTGTACTTAGTTTCAGTAGTCACTCCAGATGAATCTCTTGAATGGCTACACCAGTCAAGACTCCCACCAGCAGTGTGTGTGTTCCCATTTACTCATATCCTCTCCAATATTCCTTATTATTCAGCATTCTAATTTTGCCAGTCTGTTGGGTATAATGAGGAACCTCGTAGTTGCTTTCATTTTCATTTCTCTTATTGCCAGTGAATTTGAGCATTTCCTATATATCTGTTGAGCATACTGGCATTCTACTTTCTAGTTTTGTGAACTGCCTATTCATATTCACAGACCATTTTTCTGTTGTTTTTCCTGTTGATTTATTGATGTTTCTTAAGTAGCTAAATGTTAATCCTTTGTTGGGTTTAGACATTGCAAATATCTGTATCTTTTCCCACTATGCCATGTCTCTGTTAACTTTGTCCATAGTGACTTTTTTTAAATGGAAGCCCTTCATTTTGTTGTAATCAAATCCAACTCTTTTTTTTTTTTTTTTTTTTTGCTTTATGGTTTGTGCTTTTGGGATGTTATTTAGCTGGTCCTTCCATACCCTAAGCTCATGAAAATAGTCTCTCACATTTTCTTCTCTTAGCTTCATTGTTTTTCCCCCTACATGTTTGTTTTTTATTCATTTGGAGTCTACCTCTCTATATGTTGTATGGAAGGGATCCAAATTCATTTAGTGAGTCAGTTTTCTCAACATTATTAAAGAATCAATCAGTCCTTTCTCCACTGATAGAGGATGCAGCCTTTATCATAAATCAAGTTCTTCTGTGCATGGGTTTGTTTCTGTTCTGAGCTCTCTGAACCTTACCATTCAAAAACAAAAGCAGAAAAATAAAATAAATAAAATAAAATAAAATAAATTTAGTGTGTTCATATAATTAAAACAAGGTGGATAATAAATTTGAAAATTAAAATATATATAAAAAAGAAACAAAAGCAGAACAAAGTTTTTGTTTTGCACAGTTTGTATGCTGTGCTCTGTGCAAGGGAGCCTTGATGATTTCCTGTAATGCTGAGAGATGGTGAGGCATAATGAAACAAACAGGGATCTTGGGGGTCAGATGAACTTGCACTTAGTCCTTGCTCCACCACTTCCCAGCCTTGCGGACTTGAGCAACTTCCTCAACCCCTCTGAGCCTCCATTTCTTCATCTGTAAAACAGGGATGATTATATGCACTTACTAAGTTTGTTGTAAGACTTAACTGCTATAATATATATGAATGTAACAGTAAATATTATTTCCCCTCTGATCATCATCATCAGAAATGACTTCAATGATGCTCTGAGCTGTTTCCCCAGGTCTTACCAAGGTGTGGGTATAAGCGGGGAACATGTTACCTCTAATCCCCAAAGTGTCATTGCCTCTTGCCCTCACAGCTAATTAATCCACGGCTTCCACTTAGTTATTTCTGGTATCTCCATGGTGTCCCACGTGGGCTCACGAAAGCGTCTGTTGGCCTTTTCCCAGCACCTCTGTGGGTACCACCGAGGTTTCTGTGGAGCATCTGCTCTGCCCAGCCCCATGAGGCTCTAAGACAGGGTTTTGGCACCTGGTAGATGCTTAGCAAGGAATGTTGAACGAGGCATCAGAATGCTCGTCTTGCCCGGCCATTTCTGGACTTGGGCTTCAGGAACACATCGTATTTCTGCTTGACTCCCCTTCCTTTTACAGCCCTTTTTCCTGAAATGAAAATAAAAATAAAAATAAAATAAAGCAAGGTCTTTGAGCCACAGGTTTGAGGGCAGCACCAATGGCTTCACAACCAGGCTCTGGGCTGGGCAGCCTATTGGAGATGCTCAGCCTGTGCTACTGGAAATAGTTTAGTGTAAAGGCTGCACAGAGCTGATTCTGTGGAGGCACTTTTTGGGGGCTGCCTTTTTAAAAAGGCCCAAGTCCTTTTTTTGGAAACTTTTGTGTTTTAAGCTTTTGATCTGTTGGTTGCAGCTCTGTTCTGTCCCCTTCTTTCCTGAGCCTTGCAGGGCTGTCACTCTAGGTGAGAGGACAGAGCAATTCCTCTTGACTTACACAGTGGCCAACAAGGGTGACCGCCTCCTCCCAATATGGCCACCCTCAGAGGGTGCACCTCTGGGGGGAATCCACCTGGCCCTCCTCCCCTCCTCTCCTTTCCCATTGTTTGTGTTTTGAAGTTTTGCTGGCACAGCAACTCCCAAACACTCTCCCCTTTCACTTGGTGATATTAATAAAGCAATTCCATCTCTCTCTAGATCCTGAGGCCTGTGCACTGCCGTTGGCTCATTCCCAGCTTGACTAGCAAGCAGGAAGATCAATCTGGAGCTTTGTTGTGTCAGAATCTGACTAAATCCCATCTCTGGGTTGCCGCTGCCAGGCTGACAGAGTTCTTCAAACAGCCTTAAAATAGGGCTGTGGACAGAATCCCAGAGAAAGGAGACTTAGGAAGTTGGCCCCAAACCTGTTGCTGAACAGCCTTGTGAAGGACTGAGCAGTAGCAGAAGGACATCTTGCCTTGTCTGGTCAGGCCCTGGGAAGGAAGGATTTGACTGGCAAATCCAGTTCTGGGAAGAGATTTCACTGTTCTCCTGGCAGACTCCTCCGGATGGCTTCCCGTGGAGCTCTGGGGAGAGGAGAGGAGGGCGGATGGGCTTGGCGGGGGTTGTAGGCTGGATTGGGAAGGGGCCCTCAGTCCAGAATTTGGCCCTCTGATTTTAAGTGATAATGCCTTGGCTGAGTCTTTTGCAGTTAATCTTTTAGTAGCAGAGAATTCCTTGTTCTTTCTCTTATTTATTAAAAACTCCTAGAGTTAAAGAGGTATATAAATGTATACGCAACTGTGAAATTGAGTTTTTTTTTTACTGCTCCTCCCTTTCCACTTTAATAGTGTAACATATTTATTATATTTCTATGTTAAGTATTAAAAGGAAGGACACAATTCACTATTAAAGCTACATTTCCACTTATTTGGTCTCCACTTAAGCTTGGATGGCAAAAAAAAAAACTTGGAATGTCTGCCACTTGGCTTCTTTGTTCATGGCAGACCCAAGAAATTGAGCATGGCACTTTTCTTCATGAGCTCATATAGGGCTTCAGAATCCTTCTTAACACTGTTCTAGGCAACCACTATTGATGAGAGCTGTCATGTGAGATGAAGACTGCTACCCTGCCTTACATGTAGTCATCTATTCTTCATAATTCCTTGTTTACTCTCTCAGTTGATACTTTGTACCTTATATTATCAATTAGACAGATGTTTTAACTTTTCTACGCTCCCTGTAATTTGCTTGAGAGAGGAGTCTGTGCTTGATTTCATTTTTGCATTGTCCTAGCTCTGCCATTTGGTCATCTTCAATAACTACTTGTTGGATCAATGAATGGGTATGTCTTCTTATGAAGACTCCCTCCTCAGTGATACTTATCCTTATATTCTGTCTCCTGAACTGAATGAAAGCCAATCAACAATTATAAAATGAAAACTGAAAGCACTTTTAAACCCATTTCCTGCCCCAAACCAGAACAAAGTGGGGACAATTTGTCTTATGCAAATTTCATAGTGCAAGAAACTGCCTGCCCGGAGCCAAAATACAGTTCAGCTTGGCGTCTCCTTCAGTTTAGTTCCATCAAGTGTGTTGGCACCAAGAGGTTGCATACAAGGGCATGACCTGTGTTCTCAAAGAGTACACCATCTCTGGGGGTCATAAGAGGACCACACAACTAACTCAGTTGTCCCAGTGACTTTCTGACCTCGTCTCTGACCATTCACTCCATGTTCACTGCTCTCCAGCTGCACTGGACCCCCTGTTTCACCTGAGGATGCACGTGTGCCCTGCCTAGGGCCTTTGCCCATCACAGCTACTGGTTCACGCCTCACTTTCCTCTGGTCTTCTCTCAATGTCCCTTTTTGCCCCCAGTGACTGCATCACTCTTTCCTCTTGTCCTATTTTATTTTTCTCCTTAGTGCTTTGTACCAACAGGCCCCTACATGTTCATTTGCTATTTGTCCGTTATCTGTTCACTGTTCTGGGATGTGAACTCAAGGAACACTGGCCTGTTCAGTGCACTGCTGAATCTCCAGGGCCTAGGGTATGGTTTCTCAGCCTCTTCACTATTGACAGTTTGGACCAGATAATTCCCCATTGTCGGGGCTGCCCTATGCATTGTAAAATGTGGAGCGGCGTCCCTGGCCTCCACCCACGAGATACCGGCAGCACTGCCCTCCTCCAAGTCATGACAATTAAGAATGTCTCCAGACGTTGCTAAATGTTCCCTGTGGGAGCGACAACATCGCACCACTGGCCTAGAAACATTTAGCACATAGTAAACATGAATGTGTATCAACAGACTGAATTTGATGCCTATTTTTTGTTTTGTTTTTTAACTGGAGGTACTGGGGATTGAACCCAGGACCTCTTGTGTGCTAAGCACATGCTCTACCATGGAGCTATTATCCTCCCCTGAAAGATTGAATGAACTCAGCATTTATTCACACTCCTACCATGTGCCAGGCACCATGAAAGTTTCACTCCCATTGACTGTTGCATCTGGTGCAGGTAGAGCAATTCTCACCTTGTGGGATGATGATAAGGTCTAGGAATAATATCCACAAAGCATCTGAAGCAGTTCTGGACACTTGGTAGTAGGTGCTTATTAATACAGGGCAACTATGATATTATACAGAGACCCAGACTTGACCCCTGTTTGCCCTTTCAGGCTTATCACTCCTAATTCCCATCCCTAAGCCCCTCCATTTTACAGGAAAAAGAACTGAAATTGAGACAGCTGGAGGAATTTGCCCAACGTAACACAAGCAGAAAGTGATGCAGCTGGACTTTGGATCCCAGGTACCTGGGCTGTACATCCTTGAGAGAAGGATGATCTCATAACTCAACATCCTTCACAGCCCTCAGCCCAGTGCCTTATTCATACTCAGTAAATATTCGTGGAAGAATTGAGTCCCCAACCCAGCAAATAGAAGTCAGACAGGATAAATGCTGCAGTGGAGTCCATGCAGAGAGCTCCGGATGCGCAGGAGGGAGATATTCATTCTGGCAGAGAAAACTTTCAGTGGAATTATTAGCAAGTCTCCTGGGCAGAGGCCCAGGTGAGCCCAAGAACTGGCCTTGGGTCTCCATACATCTCCATGGTGGAAAGGAATCCTCTGCTCCTGTACCACTTAGCCCTGAGGGAGTGGGCAGGGGAGGGGCTGCTGGCAACTCTGCCTCTGCTCAGCCCACCTTCCCAGTACCCCTTCCTCTGCTTCATTGGAGTGATTCTTTCTTTAAAAAAAAATTCTTTTTGTTTTTTGTTTTTTTTTTTTTGAGGGGGAGGTAATTAGATTTATTTATTTTCAAATGGAGGTACTGGGGATTGAACCCAGGACCTTGTGCATGCTAAGCATGTGCTCTACCACTGAGCTATACCCTTCCAGAGCAATTCTTTATTCTCCCCTCCTCTGCTCCTTTTCCAAATCGGAAGCTTTCAGCTCCGCTTGGTCCTTTGCCTCTTCTGTTTCCTGTCTCTTAAGGCCCCTGCCTCACTTCCCCACAGAAAAGCCCGGGCTTCAGAAATGCCCTAGATGTCTAACCTACATTTCCTTCCCCTGCTGCTTGCACCTGTCAGGCCCCTCTTGGAACTGCAAACAATTTCTGCCCTGCCCTACAGTTGGGGGTAAATACCAAGGCCTTGCTCACATTCTCTCCTGCCTCCTCACCCTCCAGTGCTGGGACCCTCCCCACACTGAGCCAAGATCGGGCTTTCAAATCCTCTTTGCACATTGGAGTTGGTGGGTGTGGTGTGAGGGGCAGCACTTTTCCTCACTGCTCTCGTTCCTCCTGGCCTGCTGGCGTTCCTGGTCCCCGACATCATAGCTCCTCCCAGACTGCTGGGACAGGGCTTCTTAGCCACCCTGCCTGCAAGTGATGCTTAATGTACATAAAGTGAACCTCAGAAGAGCATTTGCTTTCTGGGCCCTGGCAGAGTAAGATGGGCTCAAGCTCGCGGCTTCTTGGCTCATGGCCCTGAATTGTCTCATGCTTTTTCTGTAGGCACCGCTCAGCTAAAACTTTTTGGAGCAGAGTCCCTCTGGGATGAATTGTCTGTTAATGCACATATCAGAGACTCTGGTATCCAAACTCACGTGAGAGGTAGGCTGTTTTTTCTCTTGGGCCCTGAGTGAATGTTCCCAGATGGAGCAAGTAGGCAGCTCTGGGGAGAGATTAAGACTTTTTGGCCTCTTCTGGTGTTTGGAACAGAGAGAGTCTGGTGAGAGGACACAGAGAAACCATGTAACTGGCATCTCAGCTGCTATGACTGAGGAACCTCCCTGAAATGTTTCTTGATACAACCTACTTTAGCGTCAGGGTTTGCCTTTTAAACAGAACAGAACAGAACAGCAACAGCAACAAAAACCAAAGCCAGTTAGTTCCTCAGCATGGGCTGGTGGAGCACTTCCAGAGGAGGAGAGAGGGTCCCAGGCCTCGTTCTGCCTCTCACTGGCTGTGGAACCCTCCGCAGGTCTCTGGACATCTCTGGGCTCCGATTCCTCATCCATAACGTGATGATATTCATCCTTTAGTTGCTGGAAGCAAGGAGCTGGGCCAGATGGTCTTGGGAGACTCCTCACCACACCAGGATCCGGGATCCTCTCCCTTCTCCCTCCACTGACATGTACCCAGCCAGGCGATTCTTATTTGTGGACTTCTCTTCCTCTGCCTGGGAATCCCATGCACGCTAGCAGTGTTCCCCTCCTGCTCAGAAATTTGCCTGGGGCTTCCTTCCTGTCACCCTTAGAGGAAAGTACAGAGTTCTGGCCCGGCCTGAGGCTCTGTGTGGTCCAGCCTGGCTACCTCTTGAGTCCCAGGGCCCTCCCCCTTGTTCGTGGCTTTCCAAGCCCCAGGGCCTGTTTTGCTATTTCCTGAAGATGACAAGCAGTTCCCAGCTACCAGGATGGCACCCCCAGACACTCTGTGGTTCCCATCCTCACTTCGGTCTGGAGTTTTCTTGCCTCCTCAGAGATGCTTCCCTGATCATTCTGTCCAAAATGGCTCTCCCCTTCCACATCATCCCGCCCCCAGCCAGTCCCCTCTGTCCTCTTGCCAGGCTATATGTTCGTTCCTGGGGCTTGTGTTACAAACATACTGATTCTTTTGTTCCACTCAACTCCATGAGGGCCAGGCTTTCTCCATGGATCACCACGGTATTCCTGGGACCTAGAACTGTTCCCTGCATGTGATTGTAGGCCCCGAATAAATATCTGATGAATTTGCATCTATGCTGCAGACCCTCTGAGACTAACAATCAGAAATACAACTGCTATGGCCTGTAATTAGCAGTGTCCACCTCTATTGTGGGTTTGCAATAATGATCATAGCTGCCTCTTATTGAGTGATTGCCATTTCCAGGCATGTGTGTTCTTTTATTCAGGCCTATGTCAGCTGAATGTGGAGATACTATTAAGTGGCCCCATTTTACAGGTGAGGGGCTTAGAAGTGTAAGGGGGAGGTCCTTCATTAGAGCCCAGGCCTGTCTGACTCCAGAGCCCAATACCTCAACCACTGCCCTGTTCTCCTGCTCTTTTGTTGGGGGAAGAGTCAGTGGCTGTGACCAAGACTCAGACACAAAGATGTGCTATGCAGTCCAGAGGACCCCTTTAGGACTGAGGCCACCCTCACTATTGGGAGTGATGCTGGTACTCATAGCCCTCTTTGGAAATCACCTGTGTTCAAAAGAGTATCTGGGCTGAAGTCATTTCTCCTCCATAGGCAGTCCTCACTACTACTATATAAAAAATAGATAAACAACAAGGACGTACTGTATAGCACAGGGAACTATATTCAATATCTTGTAGTAACCTATAATGGAAAAGAATCTGAAAAAGAATACACACACACACATAAAACTGAATCACTTTGCTGTACACCTGAAACTAATACAACATTGTAAATCAACTATACTCCAATAATTAAAAAAAAAAAAAAAAGCTAGGCCCCTCACTCATCAGCTCGGGACAACTCTGAAGGGTCGTCCCAGCTTCTGAGCACCAGTGGGCTGGGCAGAGGCAACTTCTCCCTCTGTCCAGCCTTGCTTCTCACTTTCCCTTACGCAGGGACTGAACCCAAGAGCACTCCTTTTCCTCTCTGTATGTAAGTCCTATGCAGACATCTCCACATATTCATCTCCATTCACATTTCAACTTCTCAGGGAACTCACCGAGCCACATGGACTCCCCCGCGCATCCCCTTGGAAGTGTCTTGGGTCTTGGACAGCCAGCATGTGCTGGTTGAAGGCTTAGGACTGTTCACTGATAGTGATGACCAGATGGAAGGGACTGTCAAGTGTCAGACTCAGTATGGTCTCTCCTTGTGGTTCTGAGTCGTGATGTTCCACTGATGAGATGAATAACTCTTTGCACAGCTGCTGTGAGCCCCATACCGTGGTTTTCTTAGGAAATGCTTGTTGAGAACTGGGAATAAGAGAGGCAGAAATTGGATTGCCCTTTTCAGATTTCACATCAGCCTACACAGGAGATGGAAAGACCTTGTTTTGGGTGGGCAGTGGGATGTGGCCAAGTGTAATACATAATTCACCTTCTGGGTGTTCAATGCTTACGTCTGATGGCTTCCATTATAGCCCTGTCCCAGACTCCTTTTAATACCTTTCTAGTTTCCAGCAGGACCATGACACACAATAGATGTTCAAGAAGTGTAGGAAGAAGATAAATGAATTGGCAGGGAGGGAAGTAACAGGGACCAAGCGAAGGGAGAAATTAGGGAATAGTCTCATCATGGACTTCAGGAAACCTATCACTTGTACATATCTCAAACATCAGTGAAGTGCCCACTTTGTAAAGCCAATGCCAGGGGCTGAAATATCAGATGATTCAGCCACAGTCACCCAGCCTTGGACATGTCACTTAACGACAGTCTTTGGCTAGGCTGTATTCAGACATGGTATGTTAACCTAATGTCACATAAAGTTGGCGGGATGCAGTTGCTCCCTCCTTACATCTCACCTGCTTATGCCTTTGCCTCCCTTTACTTAACACATCAGTTAGCATGACCAGACTACTACCACCACCCCTGTTACTTGTTGAGCTCTTCCCATATGCCAGACCCTTACAGCAATTTATAGACACTATTTAATTGAATCCTTATACCAACTCTATAAAGTGGGTACTGTTATTATCCCCGTTTTATAGATGAGGACCTGAAGCTCTGGGAGGTCCAAGTTCTCATATCAAGTAAGCGGTTGGTGGATGCAGCCCATCCTCTTGGTGCGTCTTCATCCCTTGTACCTCCTGGTTCCAGTTCCACACAATGGCCCTGTTTTCCCTTTCTCCTCCCTGTCCAGACTGTTCATGCCCAAATCTACAAATGTGCTGGCCCCTTTTGCCTTTGGGAATGAGAGTGGATCTTTTGTCATTTGTGCAAATGTCCCCTGACAGGGTTTTGGCTGCATGCCCCACCCTGTGGACAGACATCAGGGTTCCCCAGGAGGCTGAATCACAGGAGTCACTGGGATGCTGCCTCCACTTGTTGTGGAAGCCTTCCTGCTCTTACAGCACAGAGTGACAGAGGCTGCCAGAAAGAATTCAAGAAGTCCGATTTCTGCTCCCAGCGGCAGCCAGGGTAGGGTGGTGGATAAGCATCAGAGCTGGCTAAGGTGACATTCTGGGTTGATCACCTATCTGCTGGGTGACCTTGGACAAGTTACCGAACCTCTCTGTGCCTCCATTTCCATTTCCCTTTCTAAACAATGGATATTACAACAGTGCCCTCCCTGGTGATTGTTGGGAGAGTAGATGAGCCACGGCGTTCAAAGCACCAGTTGCTCCAGCTGATGTGAGGTGAGGGCTCTGTGAACAGTTGTTTTTAGCATTGTTCTCAGTATTGGCAGACAAGCCATCAATTGAATCCCCTCTCTCATCTCCACCATCCGTTCCTTAATATTAGTCACTTCCACTACCAGCAAAGCCTTGTGCCGGGGCAGTGGGAGGCAGAGATGACAAAGACCAATCCAGCCTTGAGCTTACAGAGCCTTCCAGAGGAATAAGGATCTGTGGGTCCAGTTGCTGGGAAGCCTTGGCCTTGAGTCCCGCCTCCACTCCTAGCTGTGTAACTCTGGGACAAGCTGATTTCTCGGAGTCCCAGATTCCTTAACCAACCTAGGCTTCCTTGCATCCACCCTAACCCGTCACAGTGCTGTGTCTGGCCACAGTCCAGAGAGCAGGCAAACCTCTACCATCTATGTACTTTGTAGCAGCAGAATTCCACGGCTCCTGGCAGCCCTGGAATTGACAATATTGGGAGTCACCTGTGACACTTAAAGGACCTGCCTTTAACTCTGGCGGGCATGCAGAGCAACAGAATGGGTTCTCAGTGCCAGCAAATGTGTTCCGAACTGAGTGCTGGTAAACTGACGCAGGATCTATGAACGGATGTCACTGGCCTGCTGTTTTGTGTTTTATCACCAAAGATTGTGGAAGATTGGGAGCTCTTATTTCAGTGAATGCTTTATGGTTTTCATTACTCCCTTGAATCTCTGCATAATTCGCTGGGGTTAGAGACGGAGTGCCTTTGTTTGTTTGCATTTTTTTCCCCTTCTGTGTAACCCAGTAAAAATCAATAAAAGGCCAGCAAATGAAAGCCCTGTCCATGCCAGAGCTTGGCTGTGTGTTGCCGCAGGACTGAGTGGGCCCCCTTCTAGGTCTGAGAACAGTTGTGTGGTTCATGCTGCGAGAGCCTGACCCTGAGTTTCTGCTCCAGTGTAGACTCATGGAGGTTCTTGGGGATTTAGACCACACCCTGTATTTACAGATGGGGAAACTGAGACCAAGAATTAGGAAATGACCTGTCTGAGGCTGACTTACCTAGCATCTACCAAACCCCATCCCCTGAGTCACTTGCCAGATTATTTTTGGGTGTCTGCCATGTGTAGTTAGCCAGGATCAGGGAGTGGCCTTGTTTCTTTCTTTGCATTTTTCCTTTTTTAACACTAAGCTGAGCTGACATCCTGGCACAGTGGTCTCTAAATCAGGATCTACGCACCGGTGTGCAGGATGGTGCACCAGGGTGCAGGAGGAACATTCCAGAACATCTCTTGCCAGTAATTTTTCTTCTCATCCTTTCAGTATTTCTATATTTTGTTCCTATTTTTTAATGAACTATATAATAAGGTAGTACAGCAGTGATTAGGATAGTCTCTAATTAAAAACATATTCATATACTGGGGAGGTATCCTCAAAATTATAGGGTATATGATCAGAAAATTTTGGAGACCATTGGTTTAGTGACTGACCACATCCGTGACCACTCAAATAGAGCCCCCCCCTCGTCATTCTCTTTCCCTCTCCTCTACCTTTGTCTCCATTGTTCTCCCTGAGATGATACTGTATTTTTGTTGCTTTTTTGTTTGTCTCCTTCACTAGAATATCAGCTCTGTGTGGTTGGAGAGAGACTTTGGTTTGCCCATTGCTGTCTCCCTAGCTCCTGAAGGCTGGGCATGTACTCAGCAAGCAATAAATACCTGCTGAAACAAATGAAGGGGTGGGGAGACACTGAGGACAGGGAGACACTGAGGACAGATATACACACACGCCCACCAGAGTGGGCTACACAAAGGGTCTGGGGAAGTGCCAGGTTCTAGGAGGACACAGAGGGCACATGTATCCCAAGCCTTAGGAGACTCTTGCTAAGCTGGAACCCTGAGCTGGAACCTTCAGGGTCAAGAAAGACAAAAACTTCAGGTGAAGAACAGCAAAGGCAAATGGTGGAAACAAGGAAGGACAGGGTCTTCCAGAAGTTTCTGAGGGACTAGAATTTAGTGTGTGGATCAGGGAATGGCCAGAGTGAGGCTGGAAAGGAGATTAGATCTGATCACCAAAGGCTTCCTCATTGTTTCTAGGAGTTGAGGCCGAATCCTGAGGGCAAGGGAGAACTATTGGGACCTTGGTGGTGTGCGGAGTAGGGACTTAGCAACCAGATTGCCTGGATTCTCATCCGGGCTCTGTCACGGCAAGATGTTTAACCCCTTCTGCCTCCACTCCTTCATCTGTAAAATGGGGATGATAATTAGGATCAGCCTCAGCAGCGTGTTGTGAGGATTAAATGGGCTAATTCATGTAAATCACAGAGCTCGTCTCTGGCATGGAATAACTTCTCTGTAAGCCTTACTTCAACGAATGAATAATTTGCATATCCTACTGTTTTCCTGGGGTTAAATCGTGACCAAATCATTCATAAACCACCGTGGCATGGCTCTTGCATTCTAATTCAGTGAGAAAAATAATAAATGAATAAAAACATTAACAAGAGCAAATCGGCCAGTGACAAGACTAAGAGGAGAATTAGAGCAGGGATGTACAGAGGTGCCTGGGGCTTCCTCGGGTTGGGCATCCAGGAAGGGCCTCCCAGAGGAGGTGACTTAACTGCAGCAAGATTGAGTATCTGCCAGGGCCCAGAAGGATCAGTGTGTTTGGGGGAAGCGGGGTTGGGGGGACTGTGATGGTCAGGAGGGGTTCAGGTAGAAGGGCAACACAGGGTTTAGGAGGTGATGGGATTTGGCTCCTTTTAAAAAGGTCCTTGTGGCAGCTGCCTGAACTCATTGCAGAATGGGAAGTAAGATGAGATGGAGAAAAAGATATGTTTGTCTGTGTCCTTCTTCTGATGACACTTCATTGCTACCAGTGCCCTTGTGTTGTCTCCCCAACCCGTGTCATGCTCTGATGCTCATTCAGGTGAAGGTCCAAATGATCACAAATAGCTTACTTAGTGATTCTTAGTTTGGGGACAAGATCAGCCAGTAAGTGACTACTGCATTGAGGGCGCAGACCCACTCCTGAAGCAGAGGCCTGTGGGCCTTCCCTGCTTCTGCAAGTGTAGCTGGCCTGGGACTGTCACTGTCTCCGGTCTTCTCTCCACAGGTCTGACTTTTGCATTTATCCCTGGTGACACATTGACTCCTGGATTTTGGGTGGCTACCTGCTGCAGAGAGTAAATGAGCAGGCCCCAAAGCCAGGCCTCCTGGGGTGGAATCATGCTTCCACTCCTGCATGGCTGGGCAACCTTGGCAAATTCCTTAACCTCTCTGGATCCTAGTTGCCTCTATAAAACGAGGCTAACAATAGTAACTACCTTACAGTCATTAGCGAGTTAATATCTATAAAGCACTTGAAATAGGGCCCAGCATAGAATAAGTGGTCGATGAGTATTCACTATTACTATCAGTATTATTTTCCTGTCTATTCAAGGGGAGAAGTGCCTGCTCTTTGCCTACCTTTCAGAGATGGCGGTAGGATTAATGAGATAATGATTGTCGACTGTTTGGAGCTTTGCAGAACAAAGGCGCTGCATAAATACACATGATTATTATTGTCATCTTTATGCTTTGCGGGTGGGCCGACTGTGTGGTTGGCTGATTTATGGAGATGGCGTGTCCCTCATTGATCTGAATTAGTGATAAGCAAATTTCAGATAGTAACAGTATCTTCCATCTGCTCTACAAGGAGGACCAGCAAGAGAACCCCCACCCAGGCATCGTCCTAGTGTCCAGGCAGGTGTACATCCATTTACCATCAACCCAGTGATGAGCATCAGGCCCAGGCCATACTGGGCTTACTGGGCGGCAGACTGTAACCCTGCAGTCCCTCCGGGAGAGAGAAGAAAAGCATCCACCTTGTAAAAGCAGACCTAGCTGAGAGCTAATGTGTCCAGGGCGCTGGCAGAGTGACGGGCTGTGCTCTGAAGACTTCCTATGTACTGAAGTGTGTGATCTTCAATGTCCCATGACAGAGAATTCCATTTTACAAAGGAGAAAACAGAAAAGACTTGCTTTGGGTCATGTAGCCAGGAAGGGTGAAGCTGGGTTTCAAACTCAGGCAGCCTGGCTCCAGAGCCAACAACACCCTTTACTAGCATGTGGCCACTTCTAGCCAGAAAAAAAGCCCCCAAGTCTCAGTGGGTGGAGGAACAGGTTGACTGGGACCAATGGCACTGACCTAAAATTGAGATCCTGGTTGGGTTTCCATGGTTTCCAAAGTGCATCTTGGGAGTTGTCTTAGGTCAGGTTTCCTGGAAAAGAGACTAGGATTTGCTGTCAGGAGGATCATTGGAGAGGGACCCTGGGATCAACACAGGGAAGCAGAAATGGGCAGATGGGGAGGCTGAATTGCAACAGAGGTCTCTGCTAGTGCCGTGGGGGGCTCTGAAGCTGGAATGTCCCTTCAGAGCTATTCTCAGTCAGGGAAGGAGGCCAAGCCTTTGTACGTCTATGTGGACCAGCCATTAGATACAGCTGTCCTTGAGGGGACATGACCTTGGGCAGGGCCCTCCCTTAGGCTGAGCAGTTCCTGGGAAGGGTCTCAGCAGCTGGGGCAGAGTGCCTTGAACCTGAAAAGGAGGCCTTGGGGAGAAGCCCCACAGGCTCCACTACACAAGGCATTGCTGACTCTGACCAATTTTGTATCTTTTATTCACTATGGAGTCACTGCGGAGTCACTATGGAATCAGGAGTCATAACCAGAAGCCAAGAGACTAGCTTGAACTTTGTGTCTTTCTCAGCCCTGCACTGAATCACCACGTCATGCTTCTTCTCCTTGGGCACGTCTCTTTGTTGCCTTCCCCGCTCCCCATCGCTGTACCTGGGTGGGGCTCAGCAGGTCTCCCTGGACTGGATTTAGGCTCCAAAGCTCACTTGCAGGGCAGTGGAAATAAGTGCAGTCTTTCGGGGGAAGGGAAATGGTGAGAGTTAGTGGGATAATGTATATAGCTCCCAGCCCAGGGTCTGGCACAGGTAGAAACTACACACTAATTATCTTTCTTCCTTCCTTGATGGCAATCATTGATTGATTGATTGATTGATTCTTTCTTTCTTTTTATCCTTCACTCATCCCACGGCCAGGCGTTAAGTGCCAGGTTCTGGGATACGGCAGTGAGAAGGCAGGCAATATGAGCTGTCTTCATGGAGTTTACCTTCCCCTGGGTAGACAGACAACAGACAAGTTAATACATGGATGATTTCCAGTATTGATGAGTGCTGTGACAAAAATAAAGCACGGTATTGGGATAGCAACTGGAAAGCCTTTGAGTGACAAAAACAAGTTGGTGACTTACACATCTTTGCACTCCTGCTGCCTAATGCAGTCTCCCCGTACATGATAAATATTAGTTATTTGAGTATAACTGAATGACAGGCTGGCTTAACTGTCATTGTCAAGGTTGGGAAGCCTGTCTTTCCTTCCTGCCAGCCAGGGTGGGGTTCCATATAGCTTCTCCAGGGGTGTGGTGCCTGCTGACTCAGCAGTCCTCTGCCTGGCAGGGCTGAGATGTTCCTTGGAAAGCCTCCCACCTTCGTCCTTGCCCGGATACCCTGGAAGTGAGGATCTGAGCAGCTCTACTGTGATGACAGCTTGTGGGGCCCAATGGCTATGCACACCCTCCCTACAGCCCTCCCCAAGCCCAGACTCAAGTTGGGCAATCTTGTGAGAATGGGCAGTCTCCGCCATTTCCTGCTCCTTGCTGGGCTAGAGTGCCTGGTGAGAACAGCCCTGCCCCCACCCTCCTGCCAGTCCCACCCTCCCAGCCTGCACCAGGACCATGGCAGGCCTGGGAAAGGGGATCCTGGGGGCTTTAAAGATTCCATGGAGTTTCACAAAACTAGGTTTTGAGTCCGAAGTCTGAGTTCTGATCCTGATTCTGGTGTGTTTCTCTGGGTTTTAGTCCCTCATCTGTAAAATGGAGATAAGGTAAATACAGCCTTGCCTGCCTCTCACAGTTGTTCTCTCCTGCCTCAGGGCCTTTGCACAGGTGCTTCCCTCTGCTAGAATGCTCTTCCTCACCCCTTTCCCTTTTACCTAATGGACTCCATTCCTCCTTCAAGCCTCAGCCAATCATCACACCTGCCTAACCAGTTCCCCATTGTCCACTCTCATGGGCCTACAGAGAGCTGCATTCCTCACCTTGGTCACTGATCAGTTGTCAGTTGGCATCTGTTTGTAGGATTCTTGGACCAGCGATGTCCTTATATGCCCAAGGAAGGCAGGCAGACTGCTGTCTTGTCCGTGGGTATATCCCCAGTGTGTAGCAGAGTGCTGGGCATATAGTAGATACTCAATAAATTTTTGTTGCTGAATAGCCATTCAGCAACAAAATGAGATTATGTAGGTGAAGACCTTTGTAAATGTAAAACACTAAACAAAAAGGGAGGTGTGTTATTATCAATAGGATTGTAACCTTGACCTGGGGGAAACATCCTTTTATCTTCGGGGATTTCAGTGACTCTTCTAAACGTAAGAGAACACTTGCTCAATTCTGTCCCCTGTCAGCCGGTGCCCAGGACCCATGGTACTTTGGCCTTGGTTGCAGATAAAGCAAGGAGAGGCATTCCATAGCCCCCGGCAGGTCGGCTTGTTCAGCCTCTCCTGCTACATCCTTTTACTGCAGCTGCCACAAGCAGCTTTCTAACTGTGTCGTGTCACAGTGATATCCTTGGTATGTCACAGCAGCCTGGGCCTCCTGGGGTGGGAGGCTGAGAAGTAGAAGGAAATGGAATGTGTGTGTGTGTGTGCGCGCGCACACACTCTCACGCACAAGGGATGGTATGAATAAGATGGGCACTGTGCTCCAAACCCACATTAAATCTTCACATCTTTGCTAGCCCACTCCTGCAGACAGGGCTCTCCAGCCCCTCTTGATATGAGGCAGTCTCTGTCCCTAAGTCAGTGAGTGTTCGTTGAGCATCTGCTGTGTGTCAGGTGCCTGTTTTGGTACTAAGGACTCAGTGGTGACAGTACAGGCAAGATCCTTGCCAGCTTGCAGGTGACTGTTCAGTGGGGAAGACAGATGTTAAATGAATCACCAGATGTAGTCATGATATGGTATCAAGTGTTCCAGGTACTGCAAAGGAAGGCAATGGGGTAGGTGCCTTGTTTTTAAGTCCATTCATTTGTTTAACAGTATCTTGAAGCACCCACGCTCTGCCAGGAAGGGTGCTAGATGACTAAGCACATTTCCTCTTTGGCACCTTCCTAGACCACCAGGCCAGATTAATGACTCCCTTTCCTCTGAACAGCCCACGTCACCTGCACTGCTCATTTGAGACTTGGGAACTTTCGACCTATGCTGATTAGTTTCAATTTAGCACCTATATAAACACACATATATATCGAGAACCCTAAGTTCTGGGAGATGAAGATGACTAAGACCCTTTCTTGCCCTCCAGCATCTTGTACAAGAGCTTTGTTGCCTTTTATGTGGGTTTGGTTTTATTCCACTAAATAGTTTGAAGAGTTTTTCTTCCTTCTCCTCATCTTTCCCCTCCTCCTTCTCCTCTCCTTCCCCTTCCTCTCCCTCCTCCTCCCTACTGCTGGAGGCCTGGCCCAGCTGTTCTCAGTCCCTTGAAGGCCTCTGCTGGAGACTGGGTGAGTGTCATCTGTGTAGCACCAAAGGGTCCCCTTTGCCGGGAGTTCTTATTTCCCCAACCTCCATTTCCTGGATTACCTCAGGGCTCTTTTCATATATGTAAAGTGCTTTGCTCAGTGTCTGGCACATAATCAGTGCTCAGAAACAGTTGATGATCATGATCATATTGGTGGGTACGGTGATGGTTATTAGGAACCAAGGTTTTCTCCTCAATTCTTCCATGGATACATTAATTTAGCAAAGATCAAAGAGGCTTGCTCAGATCTTGTGTTCCTTGGAGGAAAGTTTATGCTTTCCATGTTGGAGTGAATCAGTCTTAAACATCAGAGTTAATTTTTTTGATTTCCTTTTTCAAAGAAATTGGTATGGGCTGCAAGTGATTATTAAACGTGGTAATTGGGACTGCACTTCTGCACCTTGTACATCACAAACTGGCTTTGTTTGAATGCCTGGGGTTGTAAAATGGAGAGAGAGGTTAATGGGATTCACCTCAATAAATCTGCAACAATATTTGGGAAATTTTTTTAAATTAAACAAAGACTTTTGAAAGGAGGGTTGGAGGGATAAATTGGAATTTCAGGATTTGCAGATACTACTATATATAAAATAGATAAACAGCAAGGTCCTACTGTATAGCACAGGGAACTAGATTCAAAATCTTATAATAACCTATAATGAAAAGGAATATATTTATGTATGACTGAAACACTATATTGTATACCAGAAATTAACACAACATTGTAAACCAACTATATTTCAATTAAAAAATAATTTAAAAACAAACCAACAAAGACAAAGATGGTTCCATATAAATTTTATTATGATTTGTTCTAGTTCTGTGAAATATGTCCTGGGTAGTTTGATAGGGATTGCATTAAATCTGTAGATTGCCTTGGGCAGTGTGACCATTTTAACAATATTGATTCTTCAAATCCAAGAGCATGGGATATCTTTCCATTTTTTAAAGTCTTCTTTAATTTCCTTCATCAGTGGTTTATAGTTTTCTGTGTATAATTCTTTCACCTCCTTGGTTAAAATTTATATGGAACCATCAAAGACCTAGAACTGCCAAAGCACTACTGAAGAGAAAGAAAGAGGCTGGAGGAATAACTCTCCCAGACTTCAGACAATACTATAGAGCCACAGTCATCAAGACAGCATGGTATTGGTACCAAAACAGACATATAGACCAATGGAACAGAATAGAGAGCCCAGAAATGAACCCACAAACTTTTGGTCAACTCATCTTCGACAAAGGAGGCAAGAATATACAGTGGAATAAAGACAGTCTCTTCAGCAAATGGTGTTGGGAAAACTGGACAGCAGCATGTAAAGCAATGAAGCTAGAACACTCCCTTACACCATACACAAAAATAAACTCAAAATGGATCAAAGACTTAAACAAAAGACAAGATACAATAAACCTCCTAGAGGAAAATATAGGCAAAACATTATCTGACATACATCTCAAAAATGTTCTCCTAGAACAGTCTACCCAAGCAATAGAAATAAAAGCAAGAATAAACAAATGGGACCTAATGAAACTTACAAGCTTCTGCACAGCAAAGGAAACCATAAGTAAAACAAAAAGACAACCTATGGAATGGGAGAAAATTTTTGTAAATGAAACCAGCAAAGGCTTGATCTCCAGAATATATAAGCAGCTCATACGACTCAATGAGAAAAAAGTAAGCAACCCAATCCAAAAATGGGCAGAAGACCTAAACAAGCAATTCTCCAAGGGACACATACAATGATCTATAGGCACATGAAAAAATGCTCAGTATCACTAATTATCAGAGAAATGCAAATCAAAACTGTAATGAGGTATCACCTCACACCAGTCAGAATGGCCATCATTCAAAAATCCACAAATGACAAATGCTGGAGAGGCTGTGGAGAAAAGGGAACCCTCCTTCACTTCTGGTGGGAATGCAGTCTGGTGCAGCCACTGTGGAAAACAGTATGGAGATTCCTCAAAAGACTAGGAATAGACTTACCATATGACCCAGGAATCCCGCTCCTGGGCATATATCCAGAAGGAACCGTACTTCAGGATGACACCAGCACCCCAATGTTCGTAGCAGCATTATTTACAATAGCCAAGACATGGAAACAGCCTAAATGTCCATCAACAGATGACTGGATAAAGAAGTGGTGGAATACAATGGAATACTACTCAGCCATAAAAACCAACAACATAATGCCATCTGCAGCAACATGGATGCTCCTGGAGAATGTCATTCTAAGTGAAGTAAGCCAGAAAGAGAAAGAAAAATACCATATGAGATCGCTCGTATGTGGAATCTAAAAAACAAAACCAAAAACAAACAAACAAACAAAAAAGCATAAATGCAAAACAGAAATAGACTCACAGACATAGAATACAAACTTGTGGTTGCCAAGGGGGTAGGGGGTGGGAAGAGATAGACTGGGATTTCAAAATTGTAGAATAGATAAACAAGATTATACTGTAGAGCACAGGGAAATATATACAAGATCTTATGGTAGCTCACAGAGAAAACAAATGTCACAATGAATGTATGTATGTTCACATATAACCAAAAAATTGTGCTCTACACTGGAATTTGACACAACATTGTAAAATGATTATAAATCAATAAAAAATGTTAAAAAAAAAAAAAAAGACAAAGACTCTTTAAAGACGCTGTGTCACTCAGGCTGTAACTCCCTACCTCCTCAGTCTCTCCCCAATAATAGCTAAAAATGCTTATTTCACTAGAACTTGGCCACATTCACACAGCTCGAAAAGTCATGGAGCTGGATTCAAACCCAGACAGCCAGGCATCCAAACCTGGACTGTAATCATCAGGTTTTACTACTTTTCATAAGGAAGAGGGAGGCTGATTTAGAGGGGACACTTCGGGGGACCGTGGGTAAACCAGCTTGACCAAAACATCAAGTGCTTGTAAGGGAGGAGTGAGCATAACCGCAATCAACCCTTAAATAGTACCCGATTAATTCCCAATTGACGCCTGTCTCTGCAAGACTGTACGCTCCAGGAGGGCAGGAATCACGTTCACTGGTGAACCAACCCCAGTGTTGGGTGCACAGAAGGCACTTAATACTAAATGTTTACTAGAGTGAATTGAAGTGAAAAGTGTAGGCTCTGTTCATAGAGAAAACATAAATCCTTTTTCCGGGTATCAGAAAGTTTCTCTGACTTAGGGGAGTTCTCCCTCCCTGGGAAAGTCTCATTACAGTGGATGGGAAACTGTGAGGCAGTTTGGCTCTTTCCAGATTCAGTCTTCAGGACAAGTTGGTGAGGTGATGGGGAAGGCAGGTGTGCAGGACGTGCCCATCCTGGGCCTCAACTGGTGCCTCTGCAGCAGCCGTTGAGGAAGCTGGTGATTGGCATGTAGGTGACTCAGGAAATGCTTCCTTGAGGGGCCCTGGGGGTGATCAGGCAGCCACGGGAGCTCCTGCCTTGCAAAATGCAGTCATCACTCCTTGTCTTAAAAATAAATCATCTGTGGTTTTCTAATGAGGTCACAGGAAAAATGCTCTGTGCTTTCTAGTAGGAAGGGCAGGGAAAACAATCTCTGAGTCTCATTTCCCATCTCAGACAGAGGTGCATTGGGGTGCAGAGGTGCCGGGGAGAACTGGGGAGATGGAAATCCAGAAGCATCCAGAGCCTTCCCTCAACTCGTGCACTACGTACGGGTCAGGACACAAGAGCTCCAAGCAATGACAGGGGCCCTGAGCTCTAGCATTTATAGTAGTTTCCCCCAAGGCACTGACCATGTCCAGTCATGGTGCCTGGGTCATAGTAGGCTCTCAGTAAATGTAAATGAATCAGTGATAAAACCAAGTCGCAGAGAGGTGAATTCACTTCCTCAAGTGGGGCTTCCCTTGGGGTGGCCTGAGGGCTCTCAGCAGAGCCAGTGCAGCCCTGCAGTCAGCCCTGGAGGCCACTCTGTCTAAAGGTCTGGGGGGTTTTATTAGAGCCTTCCTTCTTACCATTGTGTTTTACTCTCCTGGGGCCTTTCTGTGGAGTTCTGAGCACGGCCCACCTGCACTCCTGGCCCAGCCTAGTCTCTGACCAAGTATTTGCCTTTGCCACTCCCCACCCCCGCATCAGCAGATGGCATCTGGAAGTGCTCCTGTAGTCCTCACCTGTCGGAGCTTCAAACACCCACCTGCACCTACACTGAGCTCTATTCTCTGCCCCACTGGTTTACCTGTTTCTTATGCTAGGGCTTCTGCCTCAGGTTCCTGGTTTGGCCTTTTGGTCCTCTGCTAACGATTTCTAGAGGTCTAGGTTGTCTGTGACCTTGACACTCCCTCCCTCCAATACACACACCCCTCTGGGCATTCACCTGTGTTGCTTGCACACCTAGCCAGTAGCTCCAAACTAGCCTTGTTAAGTGTGTTTAATGAGCACCTACTCTGTGCATTGTTGGAGGCCAACTGTTTGTGACAACTGTGTCCAAGCTTTGCATTTCCCCAATTGCAAGCATTCCCCTGCTCAGGTGGGTGCTGCCATCCATCCAACAGGGAATCTTTCTATGTGTGTTCATGGCCTCCCAAATCGGCCACACTCCCCAGGTGCTGTGGGAGAGCTACCCAACCCCAACAGGGGCCAGCCCTGGCCACTTCCCCAGCTGCCTTCCCTCAGGTACCCACTGCCCTTTAATTTCCCGTTTTTTCACAGAAGGGAGCCAAGGCACAGACAGCATAAGTAATCACAGAAGGCAACATGGAAACCGTGTAGGGGCAAATGGATGGTAACCAGAGTTACTCAGAGTGCCGTGTGATGTGCACCAGCAGGCTGGGCCTGGAACGATGCTGGGGGTGAGAGGATCAGGACCTGGGCACTCTCCCCCAGTGGTCAGGGATCTGTGAGGGTGCAGGCGTAGTCCTGGGCAAGTACACGTTTCCTGTTAATCCCTAACTCCAGCAGACCTCTTCCTGGCACTGCCCTGCCTAGACCTGGGAGGTTCTGAGCCAAGAGGCCCGGCCTTTGCAATTCAGACCCTTTACAACCCCACCCACCCTCTCTCTGCCTCTCATTGTCCTCTGCGTGTTCTTTTATTTTTATTTTTTTCCTTTCCCAATGAGGCAAAAGGCTTTGCATGTTAATAATACTTTCCTCATAGGGCTGTTGTCTTGTTTTAATAAGGTACCGCGTGTGAAGAATTTAGAACAATGCCTGCAGCTCATGTGCTCCACCCCACCGTCTCCCCAACCTCTTACATCTTGTGCAACGTGTATGCCCTGAACTTGGCCCAGTGATGTCTGTGGAATTAGATCCAAGTTCAAAATCTGCTACTCTTGGGGGCTTGGGCAAATTGTTTCAACTTCCCAAACCACAGCTTTCTTATCTCTACAATGGGGGCACTCCTAAGGATGTTGTGAGGACTGAAGGAGGTAATGTATTAAAAGGTCCATTTATTCAGCGCTCCATACTGTGGCCGCACGCTGCCAAGTTCTAGATTTGTAGCAAAAAGTAAGGTCCCAAGCTCCGCCTTCCAGGGAGGGGGACCTGAAATAAATGGTGGCATGCATGATTTTTTTCATATGATGAATTTTAATTTTATTTGCTTTGGGATTAATGTTTTTTCAATAATTAAAAATGCAGCATATATAAAACCACCCACTAAAATTAACAGTAGTTAATAATTTCTCACATTTGCATGATGTTCTGCGAAAAAGAAGGAATACATTTTAATAAAAGCCAAAACCCCTCTTCTTAGCCACATCCCCGGTCCTTCCTTCTTCCCTAGAGGCAACTGTGATCTTGAATTTGGAGCAAGTCTTCCAGTCTGTCTTTATATTTTGCTCTCTCTCTTTCTCTGTGTTCATAAATCATGGATGGTCCTTTTTGTATTACATTTACATACGAAACATCAAACTGTGGGTGATACTCTGCAACAGAATCTGAAACCTAGCATTGTTTCTCAGACATATTTATGTTGAAACATGGAGTTCCCTCATTTATGTGATGGCTGTCTGCTATTCTGTCAGTTCCCCACCTTTGCTCCCTCCCAGGGCTGCAGTGATCAGAGGGCATGCCTCTCTTCCGGCTCCCGTAGGAGGTATTCCTAGAAGTGGAATTGCTGAATCATAAGTAGGGCGTGCACGTTTGCAGCTTGGCTGGCCAGTGCCAACTTGTTTTCCAAAGTGTTTGTACTGATTTACCGTAGCAACATATGAGAATTCTTGTTTCTCCACATTCTCACCAATGCTTGGTATTATTAGACTTTTTACTGTGCACCAATCTGATTGGATGTGGAATGGCATCTCATCCTTGTCTTCATCTGCATATCTCTGATCACTAGCGAGCTGAACGTTATTCCTAGTTTTCTCAACATTCAGGTCTCCTGTTCAACAAAGTACCTGCTCATATTTTTTACCCACTTTTTTTCTTTTTCTGTTGGGTTGCTTGCCTTTTATTTTTTCTGTGGGAGTTCTTGATACATCCTGGGGACTGATTCTTTATCTGTTGTGTATGTTGCAAATGCTTTTTCCAGTACATTGCTTGTTGTTGAGCCTTGTTCATTAGGCTTTGTGTCATGCAGAAGTTTTTCATTTTGTTATGGTCAAATTAATCAATCTTTTATAATTATAGCTTTCTTGTCTTAAGACTTGAGATTGAAATTCATAATTTCAAAGTTTGTTATTTTGGTTTTACATGTGGGTGGTTAATCAGTCCATTTGGAACTTGTTTTTCCAAATAAATGTGCAGTGTGAGGTAGGGGTCCAATTTAATTTTTTCCCCTAAGGAAAGCCATTTGTCCCAATGCCTTTTTGAACAGTCCATCTTTTCCATACTATTCTGTAATACTACCTCTGTTCTGTACTGAGTTGACATGTTTATGTGGTCTTTTTCTAGGCTATTTTGTTTTCTTTGTCTAGATGTAAAGTATTACTTACTCATAATTGTAGGAAATGCTATTGTGGAAGAGCCCAGGATGCTCTAGGAACATACAGCAGGGGGATTGGAAGGCCCTTCATTCCTTTGCTCTATTCTGCTGCTTTCCCAGCTTTTATATGAATTACAGGACCTTTCCATTACACAGCCTATCCATCTTATGTGAACTCTCTGCACTGACTTTGGGGTGGGGCTGGGTGGGCACCCACTGGGAGAAGAAAGCATGACCCACTGAGCAGTGACAGATGCCACACCACTCTGGGTGGCTGTATGCAGCCAAGGCCCAAGTTTGTTTGTGGAAGCCTGGTATTTACACACTCCTGTCCTCATTGTGAAAGAGTCACTTTTCAGAGCAATTTAACCGTGGCACAGGCCTGTCCCCACAGAGGTTAGATAACAGATGCGTGACAGTGCAGGTTAGCTTCCAGAGGAAAACTGAGTCTATGAGCTCACTGGGAACAGGCAGGAATCTTGAACTGAAAGTGGAGGTTGGAGATAAATTCCCAGGATAGGTTACCCTTGGGCCAGGAGCAGAGTTTTCAGTTGAAAAGCAAGCAGGTTGGCTGCCTGGGCCACTCCAAGAGGCTGCATTTCCTGTTGCTGCATCCCTCCTGAAGCCTTGCCCTGTGTTCAGAAGCGCCTCTTGATTTCCCACTTCTGGTTCTTACATCCAGGTTGCTGCATCAGCATGCAGTTATCACGCTGCTCAGTTTCACTGTAAAATCCAGTGCATGCAACTTAGAAGACCACCAAATTGGGACTGAGGGGGACTTGGAGGGGGCGGGGGAAGGTGATTGTTTATGTTTTATGCAGAGGTTCTGAACTCACACAGCTCAGGACATACTCAGCAGGAAGTTCCAGGGAGCTGTTACAATTCACAAGGCATAGTCAGGCTTCCCAGTGCCTTCTAAGAATCAGTACAATCAGTAGAACATTGAGTCTGGACTCTGGAGAGTAGAACTGGGTTGTTGAGTTCTGTGTAATACTAGATGAGCTACAGTGAATTCTCATTTTGCATGGGATGGGGACAGAGGATTAAGTCTAACATCAGCACATTAAGTGAGTCTACACTGCACTGGAAAAATCCCTTACATTGTCTACAAAGTGTGATGTATAGATAGATATTCTCAAAACAGATCTCATTCTCAAAATAGGTCCACTCTAGCTAGTTTATTCCTTGGTTATTGGAGCAGATCTCCATTTTTTTAGTGGAGCCCCAGATGAAGGAGGTGACTAGTGTGTTTAGGGGATGCATTTGAAAACCAGTTATCTTTAAACAGAAGCACAGCTGGCTGGGGAGGAGGAATGCAAAGGGGCCCACTGAGCACATTCTCTGAGAGTGACTCCTTTTTGATGATAAGTAATGCACATGATGATTGTTCAGACCATGAGGAAAGGAATAGTGTGGAAATAAGATTCCTAGAAGCTTCTCCAGCAGAGATACAGCTCCCTACCCCAAAGACCATTTCCTCTAGTATTAGAACCTGGCTCTGCCTCTGTCTATTATTTATTTTTTTTAACATTTTTTATTGATTTATAATCATTTTACAATGCTGTATCAAATTCCAGTGTAGAGCACAATTTTTCAGTTATACATGAACATATATATATTCATTGTCACATTTGTTTTCTCCATGAGCTACCATAAGATCTTGTGTATATTTCCCTGTGCTATTCAGTATAATCTGCCTCTGTCTTTGAATGCTGGGCTCACACTCAGGGCCCAGAGAGGAGTCCATTCAGGTGGCTGGGAGCCCTGGGGGAAGCAGGAGACTAAAGACTCACAACTCCCTTGTACTCCGGGCATCAGCTCATCGATTGGAAGAGTGGGTGGAATTGTCTGCCCAAAAATGAAAATAAAATCATGCCACTTATATTATAGCAGCTAATGCTGTGTCCAGCAGTGTTCTAAATGCTCTCTCTCTGTTAACTTACTTGATAATATGTATGTAATAAACACTCCAGTGTGCCCTGTGATAGATCACCTGGGGCACTCATTAACTAGACAGGTTGCCAGGCCTCTCTGCCTGGGATTTCTGATTGAGTAGATCTGGGTCAGAGCCCAGGAATCTGTGTTTTTAACAAGTACTGGAGGTAACGCTTGCATACAGGCTGGTTTAGGAAATGCAGAATCATTTCTATCTTGCTCGTTTGCTGAGCTGGTACAGTGATGTTTGTGTCAGTTTCCACGTGTGTTGTTATGCCCCTGTATTAAGCCTTTCTAAGCCTGAGTCTCCTCTTCTGTGAAATGGGAATGGTAATTGGGTCTACTTCTCAGAGTGTGACAATTCAGTGAGATGAAGCATTCAAAACGTGATGTCTGATACTTGGTAACTTGGCCAGCACTACCATAGTTATTACTATTATTTAGAGCAGCACAAAGCACGCGAAGAGACTCACACCCCTGCACTAGCGTCACCAGATGGAGTGGCCTTTACATAGTTTACTGCAGGGATGTGCCCAAGCTAATCTCCTTTCACCGGTTCTCACATGTAGATCCAGTGCCTGGAGGAAAATGGATTGGCAGAGAATTGATTACTTCCTGCCTCCCTCAGCAGCCCTGTTTCAAAAGGCCCTGGTCAAATTAAAATGCATTAACTGAGTTTGTTAAGGAGCCACCAGTCATCTGGGAAGGTCCATGCATGCCCTGCCTCCTGCCCTCCTATGCCAGGCTGCCGACCATCCACATTCACATGCATGACCACACAGCTCCAGGACTTGTGGCTGCATCCTGGCTCCCATGGAAACCTGAGGTTTGGTTCTGAGCCTGGAGACAAATGAGGTGGCTGTCTGTACCATGTTCCCAAATGGGTTCTCTTTCATGTCCAATATTTTCTCTGCCTATTGTAGAGGCTCAGCCTCAGAAAGCAAAAGCAAAGCACAAAAAGGCCAAATGGAGAAATAGACCAACAGAAAGAGAGCCAAGGGGAGGTGGTTACATAACCCGGCAGCCAGGCTGTCTGCAAGCCGAATGACTTATTTAGCTGTCTGTCTTTGCGGGATGTCAGACTCCATCCTTTCCAGCTGGCTCTCTGCTTCGGTGATTACATTAACACTCGGTAATTATAGGAAATAGACACTTCTCCAGTCACCAGCATTCCCAAGTGGTGGGATGGGGGAGATTCAATACCAGGAACACTGGATTGCTAATCTGCACACTGGTCCCTACCCAAAGTCTTGATCATCTGTGTGGCAAAATGAGACAGAAATAAGGGCAGAGTAGTGAATTTTCCTTCCCCAAAACTGCAGAATATATACAATTCAAAGTCTGGTACTTGATCTTGAGCTGATCTTAAAATGTCCATTTAAAAAATCCAAATTCCTTTTTAAAAATCCAAATAAAAAACTTGTAATAACCTATAATGAAAAAAATATATAATACATATACCTGAATCACTATGCTGTACACCAGAAATTAACACAACATTGTAAGTCAACTATACTTCAATTAAAAAATAAGAAATCTAAAATGATGGTGATAATAATTAGTGGTTGCCTCTGTCATTTTGATATGACACAAAAGGTTGGTTCCTAATACCAGTTTCTACTTTAGAGAAAAATTCCTGATCTATGAAATCCTCAAGTCTGAGAATCACTGCTTTATATACAAAGAAGTAACACAATAAACAAAATTGAACAATAAGGTATGAAGGGAACCTCTCTCCTTTTTTAACTCATGTGCGTAGTATTTTTAGCCTCGACCTCTGCTCTTTACACAGGAGGTAACAATTGCTTAGGGATCCCTTGTGGCTCTGCCCATCTTGCTTCCAATACAGCCAACCCTGCCTTGCCCCACAAGGCCTTGAAGACAGAATTTCTAGCTAATGACATCCTTGCCCTCTGCTAATGCCTAAATTCTTCCTGCTCCTGGGTTTGCATCTTTGTGGCTGCCCCAGTGGATTGGAAACCTCTGGGGCCGACAATTCCCAGGATAGTAACTATAGCTCTGCGGTTTGTTCCCTTCCCGAGCTGTGCTGTCAGGAGGTGGGGAGGGGTGGTCCCCAGCCACAACATGCCTTAGGCACAGATCCTGGCACTTCTTGTCTCTCACTTGCTGCATGGTGCTGAAAGGGTTCCCTGAGGCCTTGGGTCCATCTGTTTACATGGGTGCCCTTTAACATGGCACCTGTAATATCCCAGGCATGGTCTGTAGATCAGGTACGTAAGTGAATCCTCCTGACTGCTTGTGAGGTGGGTGTCATTCATTCCATTTGACAGATAAGCACACCAAGGCCTGGTGAGAGCGAAGAGATGTGCATATCACCTGTAGCCCATCAGTGACAGATCTGCACCTGTGCAGACTAAATATCCCTGGGCCTCAAATGACCCAGGCCGGAAATGCAGTGGGTGTTTAACCAGGCTCCCTCAATTTCCAGAGTCCATAAGAAAGCTTAGGGGATGGGCGGCACCACCTCCCTACCAGCTCCCTCTGCCCAGGGTGTGCCTTCACCTCTCCAACGAGCCTTAGTTTTTGCATCCCTCAAGTGAGCTTACAGATGCCTAATAATACCTCCTAGGGCTGTAGGGAAAATAAAATGAGATAATGTCTGCCAAATGCTCACCAACAATAGATACTTAATAAATGTTATTCTCCTTATTCTTGATAAAATCCTCCATCAACACAGCAACATTCTTGTTTGAAAAAAAAAGTACTGCACAGGGCACAGACTGGATGGTCAGGGAGCTCTTTGGGATCACAGATCTCAGAGGGCAGAAGGAATTCCAGACAAGGAATACATATCTCCAAAGGGCTACCTGTTTGCTCAGAACTCTTGAGGATGCCAGGGAGAGATCCTCCCCTTTCCCAACCTCCTCCCCAAATCAGAAGTGCACAAACTAGGAGGACCTGCCAAAATGCCTGGAAGTCCTTGGAATTTATGGAGAATCCAAAGTCCATGGCAACCAGGTTTTATTCTAATGATCCATTTCCCATGTGTTGGAAAGAACCTGTTTCCGCAGCAGAATGTCTCTATGTTCTCTTGAGCAGGGCAAGAGGGGCCAGTGAAATTGCAGCTTGGGAAATTGGTTCCATGAAGACACGGTCTCTGCTCAAGAGAGACAGTGTAGTGGTCATGCCATCTTGCTGTTGCCTCTCATGTGCCCCTCCTGTCACTGCCTCCTGTCTCTTTAAAATCCATAATAGAGAAGGATCTGCTCACGAGTGCCTTTGAAAGCAGCTCTAGCAGCTCACTAGCACCCCAAAAGATGGAGTATTTTGTGAACAACTTGCTGGATTTGGCTCTCCTGGGATCTCCCTCTGGCTTCTAGGAATAATGCATACCTAGTTTTCCTACGGCTTGGAGAGTACTGATTAATGGTGCTGTGACGCTCATTGGAGGCAGGTGCTTTTTCACTGCCTCAGCTGGCCCTGATGGATGGCACAGTCTCTTCCCTGGCAGGGCAGCCTCTTTCAGGACTTCCTCTCCCCACTGCAAGCCTTATTCATCACTGTAGCTACTATGTCTGAAATGCTGGCTGTATTTGAGAGCACCGTTCATGTGTCTGTGCTCCTTCATAGCCACCCACAGGGAAAGCACTATTATTACTATCCATTTTGTAGTTGAAGATAGTAAGGTCTGGTGAGGTTCTGGGACTCCCCTAGACCTCAAATCAGTAGCAGATGGCAGATCCAGGATGCAAACACAGGTTGATACGATTCCAGGGCCCTGCTGTCTTGCTGCAACACTCTTGCTTCGGTGAGCAGACCCTGGGAGTGATGTAGTCAAAGTCCTGGTTTGATTTACCAGCCTTAGGAGGTATCTCTGCCAGGCCCGTGGCATACAGTTGGCCAGGTTGTGCACCGCACAACTCCAGAGGATGCCAATCACAGTGTAGTTTTTTGTGAATGGCACCTCTAGGATTGTGCAGTGTGCAAGCTGCACAACCAAAATGGTGGCCCTGGGAATCTGGCTGTTTTCAGCTGTTTACTCATAGGACGGCTTAGGGGGGTGTACACCATCCCGTCAGCTCTGGGTTGGGCAGCTGGCTCTCTGCTTTCCATCTGTGTGACCTAGGACAATTTCCTTAACACTTCTGTGCCTTAGTTTTCTCATATATAGAATGGGGAACGGTAGCATTGTCTTTCTCCAAAGATTGGTGTGACAATTACGTGAGTTCATCCATGTACAGTGATTGGGACAATCATGGCCCATAGCAAAGGCCTCATGAACGTTGGCTGCTCATGTTTGCTGTTGTTTTTATAGCCTGCACAACTTCACTTCCCATCGTCCCTTTCACTAGTCATCACCTTCCAGCTCAAGTGACTTTCCCCATACGGTCTTCCTCTTGCCTACCTCGGTACCTCTGCTCACATTATTTGCCTCAGGAATGCCATCCATTTATTTTACTATGTCCAAATTCTACTTTCAAGGTCTAGCTCGGCGCAGCCTCTTCTGTGAAGCCATCCCTGATCTCTCCTCCCCTGTTCTAATCTCTCTTAGCACATAGCTTGTGTCTCCCTGACATCACAGCTATGCCACCTGTCTGATGCCTCCCCCACTAGGCTCTGAGCCGGCTGAAGGCATGACCAGTTGATCTGGCCACACCTCTTAGTCCCCACGGTGCCTTTGCCTAGGGCTTGGCACATAGCAGATCTTTAATAAGTGGTTTGTATTTTTAATGAAATTAATAGATTGACATCCTCCTAATGGTAACAGGAGGAGCAGGACACAGGTTGTGTGATGGGTGCAACCATGTATCTTCCTCCTTTTTGTTTTAAAGTATAGACAGCTACCATTTATTTGACCTCACTTTATTTTTCTTCTATTTTTTTAAGTTTCTTTTTAATTTTTTCAAGTGTTCAATTCAGTTGTTTTCAGTATAGCACAGAGTTGTTCAGTCCTCACTAGCTCATTCTAGACCTTTTTTGTAACCTCAGGAAGAAACCGCATACTCATTAGCAGTCAGTTTTCATCATCCCCTCCCCCCAGCCTCTGGCGACTGCTAATCTACTTTGGTCTCTCTGGATCTTCCTTTTCTTTACATTTCATATATGTGGAATCATGCAGTCTGTTGCCTTTTGTGTTTGGCTTCTGTCACTTGGCACTGTGTTTTCAAGATTCATCCGTGTTGTAGCACATATGAGAATGTCATTCCTTTTTATGGCTGAACAATATTCCATTGGATGGATAAACCACCTTTTGGTTATCCATTCATTAATTGAGGGACATCTGGGTTGTTTCCACTTTTTGGCGATTGTGAATAATACCACTGTGAATATTCACATACTGGTTTCTTGTGCCCTTTTCTCTTTTCATACTGCCCCTGACACCACTACACAGTCAGGAGAACAGTTTGAAAGGGATTTTTGCAGTGAGTGGTGAGTAGCAGAAAGTTTTGATTTGAGATAGCCTTCCAAGTGTCAGGCTCTGTGCTGGGTACGAGCTATCAGCTGTCTCCTTTCATCTTCACAAAGCTCTGTGAGATTCTCAGAGAGGCCAAGTGCCACAATTAAGGAGATAATCAGTGTGCAGGATGCAAACCTGCACATCTGTGACTTCTGTGTTTGTGCCACTGTCTGGCCGTGGCTGCCTCAGTGAAGTGAGTGAATCCACTTCTTCCCAAAGAACTCATGCCTTACCAGCCTGGCCCCAGACAATCACAGATGAGGGTGCTCTTCTCCCCTGTTTTTCCTCAGCCACCCTAGCCAGCACCCGGGTCTCTTAGGCCCAGGCCACCTAAAGCCCAACATTCAGGCTGCAGATGCCTCAGGAAGGTAAGGATTGACGTGGGGTGGAAGAAACCAAGTGTCTGTCCCAGCAGGAGTGCCAGCTGTGACCCAGCAAGTAGTGAAGATGCTGGACTTTGCTGTCCAGAGCTCTGGGCAAAGAGGGCCCACCACGCTCAGCAGACATCCAGGTGACAAGTTTATATGGTCCAACCTTCTGAAGACAGACAAGGGCTACAGAGACTTCTGCTGGGTGTGGGGCACTGGTGGTGGTTGTACCTAAGATGTAGAGAAACAGCCCTGAACTCCCCACCAGCAAGCCCCAGGAGAGGCTGGACCTGGATGCTGAGATGGCCTGTTCTGAGGGGCTGCATTGGGGTAGGGGTGGGACATCCCCAAAGAGGCCAGCCATGAATGGACTGGGACAGAACAGATCTTAGGATGACCATGAGAAAGTAGTCACCTGAGCGCCTACAATGAACCAGGGCAGTGTTTTTCAAGCTCCAATTATTTGAACACTAAGCCATGATTTTTGTTGCATCTGTGGTACAAGAGGCAGTATAGCCTGATGGTTAGGAATCAGGCTCCCTGGGTCACCCACTTATGATCTGCTGCCTTGGGCAAGGTACTTAATCTCTCTGAGCTTCAGTTTCCTTCTCTGTACAACTGGGCTGATAGTAGAGCCTGGCAGTAGTGTTGTCATGATTTAATTCATGCAAAGCATTTGGCACAGTACCCAGCCCACTGTAAGTGCTGATTATTACTTAAGCAGTATGATCCTAGCACTTTATTTCAGTTTCCACATCTGTTAAATGGGAATAATGATAAGAGTAACCTATTGAGCCATTGTCAGGAATGAATAGGAAGTAATCATTAAATGATCTAAATGGTCGCTATTTGTATTTACTTGTATTTTTCTTTAAATCTATGCACATCTTCTCCTATGTTTTGCCTCATTCTTTCTTGAAGGCAGCCCCCATCTGAGCAGTGGGGGCAGGTGGGTGGTCATTGCTGGCCCCATGGCCCCTGTCCTGCCAGTCAGTGGTATGGGAGCCACGGAACAGCAGACACTTGGAAATCCACGAGTCCGGCCTGGACTGAGCAAGGATGGCCATCTGACCCACCAGCTCAAGCTGGGAGGGGAAGCCAGTCCCTGGGGGGCTGTGCTGTAAACCTACACAGACCTGGCACAGATGCTGGCCGAGGAAGCCCTCCCTGCCTGGAGTGGGTGGAATTGGCGTCCTCTGTTTCCCCGCCCTCCCAGGGCCGGTCATCCACATGTCCTGAGGGGACTGAGCTGGGCAATTAGAGATCCAAGTGCAGGTCTCTGCTCTGCTCCTGACCAGCTCCCTGACTTGGGCGTGATGCTCTCACTTCTGTCTGTTTGGTGTCCCCATCTGTAAATGAGGGCGTGGTCCAGGTGACCTTGGAAACTCTCTTCTTTCTCTGCTGGTTTGTTTGAGGGGCAGCCTCGGACAGTGGTTAAGTGGTGTGAGGTTGCACATACTCCTGGGTTCTATTCTGTCTGTGCCATGTCTCAGCTGTGGGACAAGTTACTTCACTTCTCTAAGTATGTCTCCTTGTCTGTAAAATGGGTTGGTGGTGGGGTTGTGATAGTACCTGTCCCAAGAGGTTGTTGTGATGATTGTGAGTTCACACACACACACACACACACAGGGTGCTTGAAATGGTGCCTGGCACCAGCAGTGCTCCACAAAAGGTTACTTACCAGGCTGCTCCTTCAAGTTGCCCTGGTTTTCCTACTGGAAGAGTTAGTCCCACCATCCGAGGCCTTAGAGTCTGGTTACTATTAAGCTGTAGGTCAACTCAGCATGCCAAGGTGGTCTCATGCCATCCAAGGTCCCTGTTTACCAATTATTCCTTCAGTTACTTGTTCATGGCTGCTCAGTGAACACCTGTGATGTGCCAGGTCCTGTTCTAGGAACTGGAGATGTGTTACTGACCAAAATAGGCAGAAATTCCTGACCCTATGGAGCTGTTCCCCTACAATCTAGTGGGGAAGACAGACATCCAACAAATAAGTGGAATATAAGCGGGAGTCTTTGGAAAAACCATAGGTGACTTTCTGACTCCCACCACCTCCATCCCTGGTTGAGACTCATTGATCTAGAAAGCTGTATTCCTGTATTTCTCTGGGAGTTCTGAGCTATCCTTCTCCAGACTAGGCCTCCTCTCCGTTATTGCCCCTAACCTTGGGCTCTGCAGTCGGACAGGCCTGGGCTTTGAGTCCTGGTTCTGCCACTTCCCATGATCTTCCATTCTTGCTTCCTTATCTTTAGAATAACATTGCCCACATCCTAAGACTGTTGTGAGGATTAAAAGGGTTAATACATGTAACCATTTTGAACAGTGTTTATCCCTGTATGACCTTGGTAAGTTACTTTTTGAGCCTCAGTTGGCTGTCTGTAAAATGGGTGTATAATAGTACCTAAGCATGGAAGGCTTAGATATGATAATGTATGTAAAATACTTGACTTAGCACAGAATGGTTGCTCTTTCTCCTCTCCTGTATTGATTAATTATTACTGCATAGCAAATTACTGTGAAATGGGTTAGCTTAAAACAACAACTATTTATAATTGTTTATATATCTGGGCTGCTGTGTGTTAAGGCACAGATCCAGCAGGACGTGGCTCCTCACTGAGGTTTGGGCTCAGATCCGCTCCACATGTGTTCCATCTTGGGACCTGTCTCACAGAACAGTAGCTACCCAGGGGCTAGGCTTCTCATCGCAATGCAGAGGTACAAAAGGGCAAACATGCAAGGCCTCTTAAGGCTTAGACTGGGACAATACTGTCTCTTCTCCCCATTCTGTAAGTAAAAGCAATCATTGGTCCAACACAATGTCAAGAAGGTAGAGAAATAGACTCCTGACATTTAGTGCAAGAAACTACAGTCACATGGCAGGGGTTCGTGAGTAGAGCCAGGAGTAGAGTCTCAGGGACATTACTGGGATCTGCTGGGCCTCCCAAGAACCCCCAGCAGAGTGTAACAACTGCCAGTGGGGGCAGTAATTAGGGGAGTCCTTCAAAAATATATTTCAACCTTGAGGACACTTGCCCTGAAAATCTCACTGGGTTGCTGCTCCAGAATATTACTCCCATGTTGCCCCCAGATTGCCTGGGCTTGGAGTATGGGATTTTCTTCCCAGGAATATTGTGCAAAGGTGGAGGATGGGTGCAGGGAGGCTGGTTGCAAAGCCCTGGAATGCCTCCCCCTGACCCTCTCCCCATCAAACCTGTCTTTGCCATGGAATAAATAAAACTGTCAGCTGGAAAAATGAGGGGCCAGCCGACCAAATATGATAAACTGTCTCTTGCTGTGTATTGTACTCTCCACAATAAGACCCCATGCAGATGCTAAAAATGTATGCAGCTTTGTGAGGAGACAAGCGTGCTCCTTGTGGCCGAGATTTTCTGAGAAAGGTAATTTCACTGCAACGCACAAAAAGGGAAGAAATGCAAAGAGCGGTAATTTGGAAATTGTCCATCAGGTGCTTTATAAAAATTGATATTGTTGGTTATTTTTCCTTTATTAAAACTGAGAGTCCTGCCGACTGCTGTCGTATCCTTATCTAGCTCATTTGACAGGCATGTTGACATTTCTAATTTGCACATTTGAAGATTGTCAGGAAATGGTTTCAACACTCTGCAGGGTTGGGAGCTCTTGGACTTTTAGTGAGCAGGGCTCCCTTCTGGGACGACGGTAGCGGGCAGGGGAGGAGAGCAGGGCTGGACTTAGGAAGACTTGGGTCTAACATTGAGCCCTTAGTGCCAGACACTGTTCTAAGTGTTCTACAGATATGTTTTATTTTATTTTACATTAAACCTGTAGTTTCCATTTTGCTGATGAGGGCAGTGAGGCACTGGAGGGTTAAACTAACTTGCCCCAGATCACTTAGCAACTAGGTTGCAGAGCTGACATTGAAACCAGGCACTCTGGTCATTTCACTGCCTAAGCCTCAGTTTTCTTCTCTGTGCAGACATTCATACCTACCTCGTGGGTGCATTACTTGCATTAAATGCCATAATACGTGTAAGGCAGCTAGTACAGTGCCTGGTGGTCCTTAAACATTGCCTTAGCGAATGTGGGATCTTTACTCAGTAGATTACCTCAATAAACGTTAGCATCCCCTTCTTTCTTACTTTCCTTCGTAGCCTCCAAATGGCAAGCTGTGATACCGTGGTGAGTCTTGTTACCCGTCTGGTCCTAAGTTTGCCCATCCATAGGAGGACTATTGGCCTCTGAGCCACCATCCCTGATTCTGTGGCCCATCAGCTCGAGGGGCCTATGGAACCATACAGATTTAAGGCCTGTGGCTACCCCTAACTTCATCCCTCGGCCCTGCAGGACTGACCAGTAGTGCCCAGTGGTGTGTGTTTTAACTTCACTGATGAGTGGATAGCCTAGTTTTTCATCTTCTGAGCTCCATCTATCCCTCCTCAGCTGGTGGTGCTGGGGGCTGAGAGCAAGTCCCCTTGTGGCCTGTAGCCCTGGGAGCCACAGAGCAATGACTTGCTTTGTGCTGGGAGGGTTTGCACCTGCTTCAAGGATGCCAGGGCCCAAGCAAACCCTGACTTATCAGGAGAGACGAGCATCTTCAGTGTCTTTTGGGAACTGTGGACCTTATTACAACACTTGACAATGTTTAGAGGGTAGTCCTCTGTTACTCTACTTTACTGCCACCATCAATAGCACATATTTATTGTGCTCTTAGTGGATGCCAAGCACTCTAGTAACACTGTATACAACCCTTTATTGTATTCATGCAACAGCCTGTGCAGTGTGCATAATACACTTCTCTCCATTTTGTAGGTGAGGAAGCTGAGGTTTGGCAGGTTTAAGTTACAATGCTCCAGGCCACACAGCTCATGGTCTAAGCCTTGGCTCAGATGCCTGAGCCTGCACACTTACTGTTGGATGTTTTTCATCCAAGCAGGATGCATCAGTCTTGCAAGGTTGAATGAGGCAGTGAAGGGTAGCCATTTGTGCTTATTGTCTTCCAAATAGTGATGCGTTCATGAAAATGCATTAACAGAGGAATGAGGAGATGTAGGAGATTTCAGCAGGGCCTCACAGATCCTTTTATTATTTTGCAAATGAGAAAACTGAGGACCAGAGCTGAGGGGCTGTACCAGGTGATACACAGATTAATGAAGACCCTTCCCTGACCATGCAGTCAAACTCGAAGCCTGGTCCCCTGCTCAGTAAGGGTGCTCTTGTTGGGGACAGCAGCGTGGGGTTGAGGTGGTTGGAAGGTCAGAAACCTGCATATTAGAAAAGCTCTGAGTTGAGGGACTTCACCTTCACTTGGTGGCCTCCATCCTCCACCCTACCCTGAATTCTGATGCCTGAACTACCCAGGTGGATGGCCCCCAAACTCACAGGATCATCAGAGTCATCTGCAGGACCTGTTAGAACTGCAGATTCCCAGGCCACAGCCCTAGAGCTTTAGCTGTGGTATGTCTGGGGTTGCAACCAGAGAATTGGAACTTCTTTCAAGTCCCTGCTGATTCTAACATTGGTCAAATTGGGAAGCTGCTGCCTTAGTCCAGCATCCCCCAAAGTGTGTTCTGTAGAACACTAGCTCAGTTCCATGGGGAAATGAATAGGTGTATGTTAAAAAAAAAAAAACTTCCAGGCAAGTTAGTTTAAAAACTGTTGAATTAGAGGAGTGATTCCCAACTGTGGCTGCTCATTGGAACCACCCAGGAAGCTTTGATATCTCCCGTCCAAGCTGCACTCCTGAGTCCCTCTTTAGAGGCGGGATTCAGGCATGAGGATTTTATAGAACTCCCTGGTGTGCAACAAGGTTGAAAGCCACTAGGTTACACAAAGTTATATAGGCTTTTTTTTTTTTTTTAACTGCAGAACTTCTCAGGGCCTTTAATACGCAGTGTGCATTGTGGATCTCCAAAAAGGGAAATAAACAAATTATTTTCTCATCTGGTGATCAGGGATAGCAGGAGAGAAAAGAAGGTTTGCTGGGAAAGGAAGGATATGCTAAATATGGAGAAAGTGTGCGTTGGTAAGAGGAGGTGATGGTAGGAATGGGAAATTTAGAGGCCAGCAGGATTTTTGAACTCAGATGAGCATGAATGATTTTTGTTAAGCTGTTTTGAGTAATGGGAATAATTTGGTAATTGGTAATAGTTCTAATACCCTTTAGGCTATATAGACAGCTTTTCTGTAAGCAATATGCACACTGTTACCTGCATTATCTTGCTGGGGGCTCCAAGCACACTGTGTTGGTCATATGGACTGGGAAATTTGTTCTATTCTATAAAGAGTGATGCTTTACAAAATCAACCAGCTCCTATCATTCTCCCATTTAAAACTCTTTGAAGGCTCATCATCCCACTCCTCACTCTTTTTTACAAAGCCCTACATTAGTGATGTCTAAACTTTTTAAAATTATGTACCCCCACTAAAAAAATTTGAGCTTGTACCTTTATTATATGCATATTCATTTAGAAATAAAATTCACATACTACCAGCAAGAATATAGTGAAATTAATTGAGCTTAATTTCCTTCTTATTGTTTTAGATTCACAAATCAATGTAGTTAGAAGTTCCCATTTTTCCCTGCACCTTAGTCGATCATAGCATGCATCCCAGTTTGGAGCCCCCACATGATCTGATCCCTGCCTTTCTTCAGCATCACCTTTCACCATTCCTATTGGTAGAGAATAGTTTCTTGTCTGGTGCAGGAAAGAATTCAAGAGTGAGACATAGTAAAGTGAAAATAGGTTTATTCAGGGAGATACACACTCCATAGACAGAGTGCGGGCTCTCAGAAGGCAAGAAAGGTGGCCCTGAGGTTTGGGGGCAGTTAGTTTTTATGGGCTGGGTAATTGCATATGCTAACAAGTGGGAGGATTATTCCAAATGTTTTGGGGAAAGAGCTTGGATTTCCAGGAATTGGGCCCTGCCCGCCTTTTAGTCTTCTATGGTCAGCCTGGGAACTGTCAAGGCACCTGTGGGCATGTCATTTAGCATGCTAATGTATTACACTGAGTGTATAATGAGTCTCAAGGTCTACCGAAAGTCCTATCTTCCACCATCTTGGGCCAAGTTGTCTCTAACCAGTTTCTGTCCTATCGCTAATTGCTGTGCCATTCTTTTAATGGTTGTACCCTGCCCTCTTCCCACCTGTCTCATTCCTACCCCTTGCATACTATACTCCAGCCACATGGCTTCTATCTGAATTTCCAAAGGTGGCTCAACCCTTGGGCCTTTGCACTAGCTATTCCCTCTTCTTGGATTGCTTCTTCTCCTGTTTTTTGTGTAGCTGGCTTCTTCTTTTGCCTTGGATCCTATTTTCGATGTCACCTCCTCCAAGGGGCCCTTCATGGCCACTCCATCTAAAGCTGCAATCCATCCACTCTCTCTGCCACTACCCATTTTTATTCTCTGAGTAGCACTTATCACCATCTGGTATTTTTCTTGTTTGTTTGTTTGTGGTCTGCCTCCTTCTGCAGAGAGGAGCAGTGCCGGCCACAGGGTGAGAGCTCAGTAACTATTGGATGAACACACAAACTGAGACTCAGAGGTGAGAACACTTGTCTGGGCCATGCTGTCAGTCAATGGTGGAACTAGGATTTGAACTCCAACCTATATGACCCCAAGTTCAAGGTTCTCTGCATCACACCAAGCTACCTCTTGTCCTTTAGAGGCTGGCTGAGAAGTGTTTGAGACCAGATACTGACAGTTTGAATCTAAAATCTGTTATGATGTCAGATGACTATGGAATATGAAGAAGAAGAAGAAAATGACTGGCATTTTATGCTCTATTTCACGGCCAGCCAGTCATGGGAGTCTGGAAAAATTCCGGAGTCTGAAATAATTCAGGCAGGCCCAGCTGCAAATTGGAAAAGTCTGTGGTCAGGAATCACAGTAGGTGAATGCAGCCTGAAGAAATGTTTGGCTCACATGTCATAACGAAGCCCAGAATGAGAGGAAAGGCACCAGGGTCGATGTGTTTGTTATAGTAAGAAGAAAGTCCCTTCCATCTTCCCTTCTGTTTCTTGTGCAGTTTTGAAGCGTGATGTCAAAAACTGACACCTTAGATAAAGAGGTATTGAATCTACTTCCTTCCTTCCTTTTCTTGGGCACCTGCAGGTTGAGAACCTGTAAGTAGATTCTGGAAATCCAACTGGCTGGCCCTTCCTGTACCCTGAAGGCACCACACCCATCCTTGAAGCCTGAGGAAGGAGAAAGGAGGGGAGGGAAACAGTGGAAAAGAAAATGAATGCCTGGCCCTTGACCTTTGGAGAAAAATGGTTCATTTTGATGCCTAGTTAGGTTTGTTTGTTCAGAAACCTGTCACCTCTCTGCATTACTTCTTTGTCTCCTTCCAGGAGTGACCTGCTCACATTTGAGCTGAAAAGCAGTTGGTTGCCTGGCTCAGGCAGGTGTTGCCATCTGATTTCGCTTTGTGGCCTATTCGTGCAAAGTCCGCTGTCCCCTTCTTCCTTGTCTCCTGAGCTCAGGAACCCTAATGATGAATGATCAGACAGAATTAACAGTGTCAAAGTGGACATAGAAAACAAACTTATGCTTACCATAGGGGAAAGGAGGTAAGGGATAAATTAGGACTTTGTGATTAGCAGATACAAACTACTATGTATAAAAAATAGATAAATAACAAGGATCTACTGTATCGCACAGGGAACTAGATTCAATATCTTGTAATAACCTATAATGAAAAAGAATATATATATATATGTGTACATATATAATTGAATCACTGTGCTGTACACCAGAAACAAACACAACATTGTAAATCAACTGTACTTCAATTTTTTAAAAAAGAGTGTCAAATTTGACATCTGAAAGCAAAGAAATGCAATTGATTTCTTTTTCCAGCCTGCATCTCCCTCCTCTCCATCTTGTCACCAAAACAATATTGGTTTTCTGCTGTAATGAAGTTTCCTCATTCATTCATTAATTCATTCATCCAAGTGTGGATCCGTTCATTCACGGTTAAAAGCACAGCATTTGGGGTCAAACGGATCCACCTCTGCCACCCACTGCTCTTGTGATTTGCATTTGTGTCCAAGGGCTGCTGTAACACATTACTACAAGCTTGGTGCCTTAAAACCATGGAAATTTGGAGGGAGGATATAGCTCAGTGGTAGAGGGTATGCCGAGTGTGCACAGGGTCCTGGGTTCAATTCCCAGTACCTCTGTTTAAATAAACAAACAAACAAACAAACAAACCTAAATTACCTACTGCCCCATAAAAATAAAAAGTAAAAAGTAGAAATTTATTCTCACAGTTCTACAGGCTTGACATCCAAAATCAAGCTGCTGTCACAGGGCAGTGCTCCCTCCAGAGACTCTAGGGGTGAATCCTTCCTCTCCTCTTCCAGCTTCTGGCAGCTGCAGGTGTTCCTTCGCTTGTAGCTGCATCTCTCCAAGCTCTTCTCTGTCTTCCCCTGGCCTCCTCCTCTCAGTCTTCTCATCTTCTGTCTTTTTTAAGGACTCTTGTCGTTGGATTTTGTGCCCTCCCAGAAAATCTAGAATGATCTTATCGCAAGATCTGTAGCTTATTTATATCTGCAAAGACTTTTTCCAAATAAGGTCACATGCTCAGTTCCCACCATTCAACCCGCTGTTCAACCTTAGGCAGGTTATTAAACCTCTCTGAGCCTCAGTATCTTTAGCTGTGAAAATGGAGGTGTCCCTACTATATACCTCATAGGGACAATATGTGGAAAGCTTTTTCAGTGCCTATTCATAGCTCACGCAACCATTGGTGACAGTTGCTCTTAGTTAATGAGTGTCTGTTGTGTGCTGAGGTCTTGTGCTGGGCTCACACGGTGTCCCCTGAGAAGCTGAGCCCTGCACCCCTTTCTGATACAGCCTGAAGAACCTGTGTTTAATTCCTCTATGCATCCGAAGCCTACCCAGTTATGTATGTGTGCCTAAGAATTCTGCAAAACCTGGTTTTCCTATATATGTGTGGGAATGACCCCACCTATAGGGACGGTTCTAGAAAATTCCTCAGCTTATCCTAGGATACCTCTCTGGGGATGGTCAGGACAGAGGAAACCGATGCCTGGCTGTTGGAAGTCATTTTAGCCTGCATCCTGTCCCCCTACACCAGTCCACCCACCCAAGCCCCCAGGGTCTTTTCTGTGACTGGAACTGGCGAGGACATTTCTCATCCACCATGTGGTAAGTATTACACAGATGACGGGGCTATGAACACTCCGAGAGCAGTGAGCTGCATGTCGTAGCTTAGAAACTGGACAGCCAAGAAGGGAGCTGGCCTGATAGAGAGCTGGCAAGAGTGTTCATCCCTGCTCTGCAATTTCCTTGTATGACCTTGGGCTAGATTCTGAACTTCCATAAGGCTCAGACATTTAGCTCGAGATCAGTGGAGCTGATTTAAAGCAGTAATTCTCCAACTTTTTTTTAAAAAAGCAGTAAAGCTACTTTAAAACCTATCCCAGAATCCCATTTTGGATAACCAGATGTCCACTCAGGGCTCCCTGTCCTCAGTCCTACCCTCTGTGAGAGTCCCATGGCTTCCTCATGCTTTTTTTCATGTCCACACTTGCTTCCTCATTTACAAGTCCCTCCCTCAATATCAGAATACAGAACTCACCGCTTTTCCTCTCCTGCCAGACCTCCCCTTACTCCAGGAGTTTCTGTGGGCTTTATTGACATTGGGAAAAGGCCATGAGAAGAACGTCACATCCTTGCCTAAGCTACACTGGCACCCTCCAAGTGCCTCACCTTTACCATTTTCCTCTCTCAATGCCCCACCGTCACCCTCTGTTTCAACATCCCCTCACCATCCCCACCCCCACCCCCACCACCAAGGGAACTGTCACACTCCTTTCCTCGTCTCCCACAGGGCATCTCCACCCAGGCCACCATCCCCACCAATGGGCCCAGAGCAGACATGACTAATCCATCACAGCACTTTTCCCCACAAAGCCTGAGTGTGAACACAACCCTCCAGGTGGTCCTGGAGCTGGCCCTTCAGATGAAACCTCTCTGTCTTCCCATTCATGACTGGGAGAGTGGGGACTGATATGGGGTGGACACACTACAGGGCTGCAGATTGGCCTCCACAGCCTGTCAGGAGCAGGATTTCTGCTTGTCATAGGCCGTTACCTCCAAGTTATGGGTCCTGGGGTTCCTTGTGCTTTATCTCCTTTCTTCTCATTTTTCCTTCATGTTATTTTCACTCCCACCACTAGAGTTATCTTTCTGAAATAAGGATATGATTATCTCACTTTCCTACTTTATCAGGCTTAAAAATCTCCTGGTACTCCCTAGTTCAGAGATATTCCCAAGTTTCAGACATGGCATTGAAGGCCTAGAACCCCCTGGCCCCAAGTACTTTTCAGTGTCACCTCTGGCCATTCTCTGCATGTACCATATGGCCATGCTCCCTCTTGGTTTTCTCAACCCAACTGTGCCCTTTAGGTCTCTGTGCCTCTGTGTATGCTGTTCCTCCTACCTGGGAAGGCCCTTCCTTACTGTATTAGTTACCTATTGCTGCAGTAACAAATCACCACACTCAGTGGCTTAAAATAACACAAATTTATTATCTTACAATTCTGGGGATCAGAAGTCCACTGTGGGTCTCATTGGGCTAAAATGAAGGCTGTGTTCCTTTTGCAGACCTTTGGGGAAACTCTGTTTCTTGCCTTTTCCAGGTTTAAGAGGCTCCTGCATTCCTTGTATGGTGGCCCCTTCCTCCATCTTCCAAGCCAGCAAGGGCCTGTCTAGTCTCCCTCACGGTGCATCACTCAGACTTTTGCTTCCATCATCACATCTCTTTTTGACTCTGACCCTCCTGCATTCTTCTTACACGGACCCTTAGCATTACATTGAATTCATTCAGATAATCCGGGATGATCTCCCCATCTCAAGATCCTTAATTTAATCACATCTGCAAAGTCCTGTTAGGTTAGTCCCAGGTTCCATAGTCCCAGGTTCCAGGGCTTTGGGCATGGGCATCTCTCGAGGGCCATTATTCTACTACCCCACCCACGTTTTTCTATCTGTTGAATTAGTCCTTCAGGGGCACTTCAAATGTTCCCTCCTGTCTGTAGCATTCCCTGTGTTTCCCCAACAGAATTACTCTTTCATTTTTTTAACCCATGGCGTTTGTGCATCCTTCTGTTACAGCATATACTGCCTCCTATATGGTTCTTTGTACATGGTCTCGCTCACTTGGCAGAACGTGAGCCTGTTGGAGGCAGAATCCTGAGACGATCTTCTGTGGGACTCAGTGTCTTCCATAGTCAAATATGTCAGGAATTTGTTGCATTTGTCTTTCCTTCAAGAAGCATTTCATGTGCCACCGCCCCCACTATGGTCTTCCCTTCCCTTTAACATGAACTTTCCCCTCTTATGAATCCCATCACTAACCACATCCTGAGGCAGAGCTGGGGCCCAATGGATGCTGAAAAGCTAACAACCTCTTCTAGCCTCTGATCTATACAGTGGAGCCATGCCTCACCCAGGCATGGGGTTCACAATTGATTTCACAGTCAGAATTCCCCTTGACAAGGCAGAATCACACCCCACACCTAAGATGCTCCCCTTCAGAGAGTCAGCTGAGCCCTTGGGTACTGCAGGTTCCTGTCTCCCATCTCACCCGCATTTCCTGGCGTCTGCATATTGACTGGAATTGCGAATAAACCTGCCCTCACTGTTCAGATTGTTTTTTTCTCTCCCTGCCCGCATTCTGGGTGGGAGTGGTTGGATTTGCATAAAGAGAGTGCCTGCAGGAGGAAATGCCATGGAACCTCTCTTGGGCACTCCTCTTCCCCCAACTCAGGCTGCTTTCCTGTACCTCTGTTCCCAGGTAGCAGATGGCATGATAATTTAATGCTGTTAAGGGGGGCAGGTCACTGGAATTTAATTAAAAAACAAAAATACTTTGAGAATGCCTGCTCTCAGACACAGATGTGAGGACTAGGTTAGTAGGGTCACTGGGCTGCCCAGCCCCAGCGTTCTCATTCACAGCAGAATCCAGGTGAAAAGCTCCCCTGCAGAGTGATGGAGAGCGTGGCCTGCAAGGGGGGTTCTGTAACCTTTCTCCCTCCCATCCCTCTCCTCAGGGCACTGACCTGCTTGGTCTCGCTGTAGGCCAGTGGGGGCACTTAGAATAAAATCGATTCTTTTTAATGGCCTAAGAAGCCCTCCATGTCTGACTCTTGCCTATGTCTCAAGGCCCTCCTAGTACCAGTCTCCCTTTGCTCACTACACTCTGCTTTCTCCAACATGTGGGATTATTCCTATTACAAGACCTTTGCACTCGTTCCCTCTGTCTGGATTGTTTCTCCCCGGATATTCCCATGACCACCCCCTCTCCTCATTTAGGTCTCAGGTGAAATGCTACCTCCCTTAAGAGAATGGCCTGGAACACTCTATTTTTGCTGTTCCTTATGTTAGTCAGTTTAGGCTGTTCTAACAAAATACCATAGACTGGGTGGCTTAAACAGCAGAAATGCATTTTCTCACAGTTCTAGGAGGCTAGAAGACTCATCAGTTTCTGGTAGGAACTCTCCTCCTGGCTTGTACATGGCTGCCCTCTTGCTGGGTCCTCACATGGCAGGAGCGGGGTGGGGACACTGGTGTCTCTTCCTATAAGGATGCTAATCCTATCAGATCGGGGCCCCACCCTTATAACCTTACTTAACCATAGTTACCTCCTTCTAGGCCCTATCTCCAAATATAGTCACATTGGGATTAGGGCGTCAGCGTATGAACTTGGAGTACACACATTCAGTCCATAATACCCCCCATCACCACCCCCACCACTTTTTATCCTGTTACCCTCAGCTACTTAGCTCCTCTGTGCCTTGGTTCCTCAACTATGAAATAGTGACACCTTACCACCTAGGATAGTTATGAGGATTGAATGAGTTATTATGAGGAACACTTGGAGAGAACCCTGACCTTGGTCCTGAGTTGGAATCATGGCTCCATCCCTGTCTCCATTGTGGAACTCAGGAAAACTCCCTACCTCTCTCCTTCAGAAGCTCCTTCATACCCTGGAGATTAAAAGAACTGCCTGGAGATGGACATGAAGAAAATAGAGGTCATTCTTCTGTCCCCCTTTTCTTCTATCTCCTGTCTTCCTTTTCTCCACCTGCTCCCAAATGTAGGTATTCTCCAAGGGAGCTGCCTGAATCAATACTGTTCAAATTACATAAGGCTAGGTTCCCAATTTTTCTTGTCTCCTCTGCCAACTTTTTAAGCTATTATAAAAGAGAAGAGAGGCCTCAGGGCCCCTTTCCTGGGAGCAGTCCACTAAAGGGTTATTGCCTGAGGTTCACTCTGAGCCCCCCCTTTTTTTCCACATGCATCTCTCAATTTGCTGACTCTATGGAGGAAAATTTTGGCTCCAAGAGAAGGTGCTGGAATAGGCAAGAAGCAGAGTCCCACCAAGAGGCTTTTTAATTAGCCTTATACATGGATTGATTTTTTTCTTCCTTCTTAAACTTAACATCTCCGTAGTTTTAGAGAAATTTGCCAATTTCTCTCAATTGCATATGGTAAAAGAAAAAGGAGAGATCTGTTGCCAAGTGAGGAGGGAAGGGATTTCCTTTAAACACCAAAGCACGGGGACTTCTCTGCTGGAAACTTCCATGGCAGAGGAGGTTGATTGGCAAATACCCACCAGATAATATATTGCCACCAAAAGCCAGTGACCCCTCTGTACTTCTTTAATGAAGAGAAAGAGAATCTGTGTAGACTTTCTCAGAATTTAAGGCAAAGAGAAAAAGCCTGCAAGAGAAAAAGTCAAAAGTGCTGAAATGACAGAGAAATGTGGACTGTGGACTTGTAGGCCCAGCACTGAAGTCATCCAGAAGACTATCTCAGCCACCTCTTAACAGTGATATGCTTCATTTCTTCTGTGAAACCTAATACATAAAAATAAAAATTGAGCTGCTCCGTTGAAGCAGGGAAGTGGCTCCAGAGTGCCCCCCACTCCCACTCAACCTAAAAGTGAACTGTATTTTGAAAACTATAGGTCTCATCTGATCTCTTCCTTCACATGTGGAAAAATTGATGGACCAGAGAGGCTACTAATTGCCCAAGGTCATTTACCACACATTCAGCCCTTACTCAGGCTCCTGACAAAGATTTACTGAGTACCTGTGATGTGCCAGGCACTGTTCTGGGCCCCGGGTGACAGCAGCACACAAGAGAGATCAAGTCCCTGTCCTGATGGAAGACAAGCAGTACACTGATGGAAAAAATATATAATGTCAGGTAGTAGAAAGTGCTGTGGAATAAAGTAGGGCAAGGGGGTAAGAGTGAGGGGGACTAATTTACATTGGCTAGTTAAGAAAGGCCTCCAGGAAGTGAAATTTGAGCAAAGAGAGAGAGGTAGGAAAATATTGAGAGAAGATGGTTGCAGACAGAGGAAAAGCAGGTGCCAAGTCCTAAGGTGGAAAACGTATGTGACTCAAACAAGGACCAGCAAGGAGGCCAGGATGGCCTGGGCTGAGAAAGGAGGAGGGTGATGGGAGTCGGGTCCGAGAGGGAGCTAGGCTTGATCTGTCTGGGTTCGCAGGTCATGATAAAGTTCCACAGGGCGGTGGAAGGCCTTTGGATTTTATCCAAAGTGGGATGGGAGCCATTGGTTGATTCTGAACAAAAGAGTGATGTGGTCTAAGTTAGATTTTAAAAGGATCTTTCTGCCTGCCTAAGTGAATTGTCTATAGAGAGAGAAGAAGAGAAACCATGAGACCCACAGGGAGACTTTCTCAGTAGTGTGGATGAGAGGTATTGGTGCCTTGGACCTTGATGGTGGCAGCATAAGTGATGAGAATTGGTGAGAGTTGAGGTAGATTTTGAAGACAGATCCAATAAGATTTGCTAATAGGTTGAATGAAGAGATAACTTCTTATACCTCCTCTGTGCAAAGCACTGTAGTACATTATATGGGTCAGGACACTTTTGCTTTGTAAGACCAGAAACCCAACTCAGATTGGCTCCTATAATTGAATAGTTCAGCTGTACATAGGCTGCAGGTATGGCTGGTTCCAGGAACACAGATGATATCTTCAGGATTTAGTCTCTTCTCTCTTTTCATATCTTAGTTTGGCTTCATTTCTCACATGGTGGCCCCCAGCAGCTCTAGGCTTACATGAACACTGCAGATAACAATTGCCATGGGAAAAGTTTATTTCTTGCTTAGTCTTGTCAATAAAATTGACATTTTACCCACTTTAAGTCATCTGTACATCACTCTGTCCAAGGAAATAAAATACACTGATTGGCACCCCTTGTCATGAGCGCAACTTGGAATCAGGGTAGTAGTGAAGGAGAAGAATACTCCCCCTCCTCCCAGGAAATAATTGTGCATTACTAGGAGAAGGGAAAAAGGATGCTGTGTAGACAAAAATAACCAATTTACATTACCCAGGCATAATAAGATTTTAAAAAAGATAAATGAGAATTCTGCCTTCTCGTTTTTCTGTGTCACAAATATGCTTTCCCGGACACATAAAGTAATTGTAGCAATGAGAACTACAATATGCTGGATACCAGTTTCCAAAGAGCTTCCGCACACATTATCCAGCTACAGAACATGATAGCTCCATGCCAAGAAAAAGAGCTTGAGCCTGAAAAGCTGACGGTCACATGTTCTCTAGCCACCTGATGAGCCCGGTGAGAGCAGAGAGAAGCACAGTATTTCCTGCATTCAGAAGGGATAAAACACTGTTTTGTGTAGGGAGAATGGAGAATCAGAATAGCAGCTGGGGTGGGGGCAGGGCAGGAGAGGAGCTGGCTCAGACAGCAGTGGGGACCATCACACCAAGGTCCAAATTTGTAGCCTGTGATGCCTAATGACCCCTGGACATCAGGTTTTCTGTTTAAAAGGAAAGAGAAAAAAAAAAAAAGATGGCTGAGTTACATTGAATTATTCAAATGCAAGTTCAGTGACAACTTGATATTGTTCCAAGCCTGGCCCTCAGCAGCCTGGGCTTTTTGGGCTTGAGAATACAAGCTGGACTCATTTAAAGCAACATTCTGAGAAGATGCTGTTTTTGCTTCGTTAAAACAACCATTCCTCCTTTGCCTCTCTTGCTTTGAATGATACCTGATCGTGTCCCCGAGTCGTCGTCTTTGGGTAGTTTTGCTCTTGCCTAGGTTTTGTTTGCCTCTCGGGCTGTTTTATTCGTGGCAGTTAAGAAGCTCCCCAAAGCCCCCAGTTTGCCCATGAAATTGTTAACTTTCTTCTTCCTCCCCACCGTGGCACCATAAGCTGGGCCATGTGACAGGGGAGGGATCAGCTAATACTATTACCTTGAGAGGCCAGAGCGGGCACTTAAGTGGTGTAAAAAATATACACAATTCTGACTCTCCACCCTGGGGACGTCTCCCTGGTTACCTTATCTGAGGCTGCTTCATCTTTGTGACGCTGGGGTCTAATTCATCTCCAGCATCCCGGGGAATTTTAAGTGTTTACTGGGAAAACATTGTTCTCCTTCCTGTCTCTCCTCTCTCCATGCACCCCCACCCCCACTGCACTTGAACATCAAGATGGCAGAATTGCTGCTCTGTGGTATGTTCGGGCCCGTATTCCATCTCCCGTAGATGTGCTGAGTGGATTTAGAATTTGGTGGGAGGAGTGGGAGCTTCAGGGACAGAATTAAAAGGCAGCTTGGCTCAACAAAGTTCAGAGGCTTTGGAATCAGCCAAATATGGTTTCATACCCTAGCTTGGCTTTGTGAAAAAAGCCAAACTCCACTTATTAGTTCTGTGGCCTCGGGTATGTGGCTTGATCTCTCGGAGTCTCCATTTTCCCATCTGTAGAATGGGAATCATGTTCATTCGGTAATGCAGACTTCTGTAAAGAATCAGTGAAGCAAGGAATCATAAACCTTTCTCTTCAGCCCAGACTCTTCTCCTGACCTGGACCTAGGTGTCACCCAAGTGCTGCAGGAGGGATCCACCTAGATAACCCACAGAACCCTGAAACCCAGCTCACCCACAGCAGATCGCCTCATGGCCTCTCATTTCCACCCTCAGGGCATCTTCTCCTAGAACTCAACTGAGACTCCTGCATCTCATGTCCATGGTGGGTGGGCCAAGCCTGTTAGGTTTGCCTACTTAACACACCGCATCTGGTTCCTCCTCTGTGTCCCCACAGTTCCTGCTTTAGTCCTGGCCCCATCACCTCCCAGTGGTTGTCTACCTGGTTTCCCCACATCGTGGTCCACATTGCAGACAGAATTTCTTTTCTAAAATGCAGGCCTGGTCATGTCACAGCCTGGTTTGCATTCCTTGGCCCCTGTTACCAAAGCAGAGAACCCCCTTAGCCTCCTCGGCCCTGCCTACCTTCCAAGCATACTCTTCACCCCTCCTGCCATCCTGACCTCCATGCCATCCCCAGAGGAGACCCTGCTGTTTCATGCCTCCATCACTTTGCCAGTATCCCCTCCTCCGCCATGAACTCTGTTCCCCCTTTGTCTCCCTGGCTTGCTGGCACCTACTCATTTTTCAAGATCAGCTCAAGAATCAGAATCACCTCCTCTATTGTTTAGTCAAGAAAAGGAATGAAGTACGGATACATTTTATAACATGGGTGAACCTTGAAAACATTATGTGAGGTAGACAAACCCAGACACAAAAAGTCACCTATTGTCTGATCTCATTTGCATAAATGACCAGAAAATGTAGATCCATAGAGACAGAAAGCAAGTGGATGGCTGCTAGGGGCTGGGGGTTGGGGGAATGGGAACTGCTTATTGGGTATAGGGTTTCCTTTGGGGGTAATGAAAATGTTTTGGCACTACATAGAGATGGTGGCTGTCCAGTATTATGAATGTACTAAACACCATTGAATCGTTCACTTAAAAATGGTTAATTTTATGTTATGTAAATTTCACCTCAATTAAACAAACAAAAAGAATCTCCTCTTCTATAAAGACACCGTGAACCACCCAAGTGGCACAGACCCCTCTTTCCAGGGTGGCCCCTATGCCCACCATATGCCATCCTGATTTTTATCAGACCTTCCCCTGGGTCTTCACTGCACTCGTTCATTTCCATGTCTATGCCCCCAGTGGCCTGTGAGCTCCTTGCAAGCATCCATCCAGCTCCATCCAGCCTGCATCCTCTGCTCTAGCACATGGCCAGGCACCAGGTGATACTCAGATGTTGACCCTCCCACCTAACTTTGTCTTCCTGGGAGATTGTAACCTTTCAAGTCCCCCTGTTCTGGGGAGGGGAGGAGCTCTTCACCTGCTTGGGTCTCACCATCCATCACAGCCTTACGAGATGCCTGGAGTTTAGCCTTCCGAAGATCTTTTCTGCACAGAGAAGACATTTGCATTTCCCTCATGGGCTTCCTAGCCCTGCCCCCTGCCTCTTGCCTCTGGGAGGGGGATTCACAGATCTCTGGCCTAGTTGCATAAATGCTGGCATCTCCTGTTCGGCTCCTCTCCCAGGTGTTTCCTTTTTATTTACTATTCTCTCCAATTTTGTGCCATCAGCACTTCACAGCAGAGCTACCTCCCTCTCTTTGGAGCAGTTGAGACTGATTGAGGACAGAACTAGGGCCAAGTAGTGGCCCGCTGGCCCCATTGTGTCTGGGCAGGCTGAAGGTGGATGGATGGGGACAGGGAAAGGGGAGGGGTGACTCCATGCCTGCAGCAGTGGCTGCGAGCCTGCTATGAGTCAGTGCAGATTCCATCCGGCAGCCTTCCCTATCCCTGATGGGACACAGCCTGTGAACCAATTTGTGGACCGATTCCAGCTAGAGAGACCTGGAGTGGGCTCCCTGCCTGCTGTGGCAGGGTCAGCTCCAAAGCTCAGATCCAGGGGCACTGCTGGCCTCTCCTTCTGCTCCCCCAACCCAAATCCTCCTCCTCCCCTGGTTACCAGGCAACAACCAGGTGTGGTTACTGCAGCTTCCCATGGAGTGTCTTGCACATCCCAACCAGGTTGGCTCTCTGGATTAGTTGGCATATAGTAGCCTCCTGCAAAGAAAGGCAGCCATTATGGAGAGGGCGATTCAGCCTTGGCCTGACCCCAGGGGCCTGGAGGGCTGAAATTCGAATCTCCCCCAGGCAGGTCTCAGCCTCCCTCTCTCCTCAACTACCCTCGGCTCACACACCCAAACCAGAAACCTGTGCATGACCTTGCCTCCACCTTCTCCCTAGTCTCCCACTTCTGTCGAGCCCTGGGGGTCCTGTCCTTATAACTCCTTTCTAATCATCCGCTCCCCCATGCTGGCTATGGGTTTACCCTTAGGCACCATCCCCTGAGACCTGGCAGTGGCTCCCTCCTCTCTACTCTTTCCTCAATTTTGTCCATTTCCCCCACTGCCCCCCGGAGCCTTTGTATCAGTTTACTTTTTGAATGAAATACCACAAAGCAACACAGATTCTCTTAGAGTTATGGAGGTCAAAAGCCCAAAATGCATCTATGAGCCTAAAGTCAAGGTGGCAGCAGTACTGGTTCCTCCTGAAGATTCTCCAGGGGAGGATTTGTCCCTTGCCTCTTCCAGTTTCTAGAGGCTGTCAACATTCCTTGGCTTGTAGCTCCATCACTTCAGCCTCTGCTTCCATCATCACATTGCCTTCTTCTCTCTGAACCTCCTGCATCTCTCTTATAAGGACCCTTGTGATTACATTGGGCCCACCTAGATCATCCAGGATAATCTCCCCATTTCAACATTCTGAATTTAAACACATCTGCAAAGTCCCTTTTGCCATGTAAGGTAATGTATTCATAGGTTCCAAAGATTAGGATGTGGGAGTCCTTGGAGGCAGGGGATAGAGTGTGTGTGGGGAGGTCATTATTCAGCCCACCACAGCCATCTTCCATCATCCTTTTTAGAATTCTGTGGTGGCTCTCAGTTGCTTATAGATCAAAGTCTAATTCTGACAGCCAGAATGGATGGAGTGTTCACCATGCTCCTGGTGTGCCCCTAGCATCTTAACTTCTCCTTACAAGAGTCAGAATCCTCCAGAACAGCCTTAACCCCCTTGCCCTCCTCATCTCCACTTCATTTTTTCACATGTCCCAGATCCAGCCGGGCTAAACCCCAGGCTAAATCCTTCTCTGCATCGTGAGGGCTTCTCCTTTCAGGCTTTGCCATGTGGATCCCTCTGCGCAGAATGCCTTCCCTGCTCTTCTCTGCCTGTCAAAACCCACCTCCTTCCTCTTTGACTCTTGCAGTGTGTCTGGCACACAGAAGTCAGTACAGCTCACTAGGTGCTCGGTGAATGGGTCAGTGAAGGATGGAAGAAATGAACAAATACACGCATGGAATAAGGAAGACTCACTTATCTGACTAAGCTCTGAAATGGCTTGCAGATTTCAGCATACTCGATATCCAGGGTTCACATTGGCCAATACCACCTCTCCCACCATAACAGGTGCTGTCAGTGCCCAAGCCATGTCCTTGGCCCCCTTTTGTGTACTCCTGTGTATCTCCCTATGTGTCCTCTGGCCACCAGGGCATGTTCAGCCTGAGCTGCACCTGGAAATGTTGGGAGTTAACACCCCAGGAGTGATTCATTGAAGGATGGGAATTAGTGAATAAACCCCCAGCACCCTCACCCCCTTGGTGGGACAGTTCTGGGTGCATTCGCAGACTCTCAGAGGGTCCTCAGCTAGGCTGAGTCCCAATTACCTATAGTGTAACTCTCTTGTTAAAGCAACCTTGGGCTTTCCTCCCCACTCCCTCACCTCCCAAAATTGCCTCCCGAATCAATAGCTCACACAAAATCCCTGCCTCTGGGTCTGCTTTTGGGGCACTCCAAGCTAAAATACCACACACAGGTTAAAATAATAAAGTCTAAGGTTAGGTGCCAGGCACTGTGATAAGCCACCAGCACACATATCACATATCAGTTGATCCTCACAGTAACCCTGCCAGGTGGGTGCTGTTGTCAGTCCTCTTTTATAGACAAGTAAACAGAGGCTGAGAGAGGGGATGAGACGTGTTCAAAGTCACGTAGCTGCCATTTTGCTTCACCAAGACTCCAATTCTTTTTTTTTTTCCCCCAGCATCCAAAATCCTTTTAATAACAAGGCAAGATCTGGGGTTAGTTTTTGTAGCCACAGCTGGCACGTCACCCTCTGGCACGCTCAAACTTCCTGCCCTTGGAGCGTACATAGTGTTTGGTGTGGCTGTGTGGGGTTCCTGGGGCCTTGCCAAAATGCCTGTATACCTTTCGGCCCTTGTGAGGACCGGAGAGTAGGACAGTGCCGCAGCCCTTGGGTGAGTCCAGGGCCAGCTGGTCGAAGGTGAGGCTCTTGCCCCCAGCCTTGAGGATGCATCTCTGGGCATGGCTGCTCACTTGCAGGGCATATACCTTCAGCTTGGGCACCTCCTGGACACGCACATCATCAGTTATGGTCCCCACAACCACAGCTGTTTTGCCTTCCCGACCAGGAAGCTTCATCTTCCGAATCATCCGAGAAAGGGACAGGTGGCCAGTTGGTGCGACTCATGAACAACCTCTTCAGCACAACTTGATTGAAGGTGGAGTTGGTTTGTCTGGCCAGAAACCTGTACAGCTTGACCAACAGCCTTAGGTAGATGTCCTGGCTCTTGGGCTCCTTGCACTGAACCTTTTGGTCCTTGTTGTGGCGAATGTCAACTCCCATGATGGCGCCTCCTCCTTAGCCAGGTCTGGAAAGAGAGAGCCAAGCCTCCAATTCTTGAGGGAGGGTTTGGGGGGTGGGGATGGGGGTGGGGGTGGGTGCTGTGCTTCAGGGAGAACTTGCTGCCAGCGGGGAGGGTAGATGGAGTTGTGGGGTTGTTCCTCTGGCTTAAAGAGCAGAAAGTGCTGTCTAATTTTAGCATCAGTTGTCAGGTGTCCACTTCTCCTTCTCTGCTCTGCTTCTGAGTTGAGTCAGCCTGCCCCATCCAGAGCAGCAACTATGGAAGGGGATGGGACCAGATGACCCTTGGCAGCACCCCTCCCAGAGCTTGAGCTCCCCTCCTCTCTCTTCAGCCTCAGAGACCCAGGTCAGTAGCCCTCTGGGTCTCCTCCCCGCTTTGGGTTTGAGTTGAGAGCCTCTCTGCCATCTACCCAGACAACTGGTTGACTAAACATCTCAGCCCACACCATTTAAAAATTTTCATTCTCTTGCCTGGTCAGCCCTCTTCACTGGGAATTAGGGAAGTGAAGTGTGTGCCATGAATCACAGTTGTCTCATCCTCTCACCTGGGCCAAATGGTTCCTCACCCTGCTTGCTGGGCTCTCGAAAGCTCTGGCATTTGTCCTCACCTGCCAGATTCAAATTGCAAGATCAGCTCCATGGAAACTGCTGATTTCTTGGAACTCCACAAGCTGCCATTGGGTGAATGGCAGTTTATGAGAGATTTGGTCATTGGGTTAGATTTTCTTTAGGGCTCATCGCATAAGACAGTCTGCTTTATGATTGTGTAGATCTGGTTTTTCTTCACAGATATACAGGGTCCAAGTGAGCTATAATGCAGAAAAGGCTGTTAGCCTGTCACTGGCCATGGACAGGCTTTACCATGTCTGGCATTGGGTTCCCATTGTGAGTGTTCCCATTCTGAGATACAGGCTGGTCTTTACCAACAAGGTAGACAGTACTTATTTTTTAAATAGCAGATTTTGTTTTCTAATTACTTCTAATAAACACAAAGAAAAGATAAGCAAAACCACCAAGATAATCAGTTTTACATTTGTGTGGAAGTCTTTCTAGTCTGTTTTCTATCTTTGTAACTATAATTTACAAAAATCAGATTATCCTAAGCATACTGTTTATATCATGCCTTTTTCATTTAGTGGTATATTATGACCTCTTTCTTGCAATAAGTACTGCTCACCTCAAATGTAATTTTAAAGTACTGTTTTATATTCCATCCATCTCCTAGGGAAATCATAATTTACCCAGTCCTCTTTTGCTGGACATCTGGGTTGTTTCTGCTTTTGTGCTTTTATAAATAGCTTAATATTGAACATCTTTGAACATAAATATATACCCATGCATCTCAGATTTTTTCCTGAAGAAAAATGTCTAGATTAAAAGTGTGGAAAAGGCTTTTGCTTTTGATATTTGTTGTTTCAGTGTTACACTTGAAATTACACACAATTTATATTCTAATAATTAGTGTTTAAGAGTACCCATTCCCCCACACTTTTGGCTTTCTAAATCAACAGTCACCACACCTGCATGTATTCACGACTTGGGTCCCTACTTTCTAATATTTGTCTTTCTTCCATTTATCCATCCATCCATCCTTTCCTCAATGTACTGGCTACGATTTCCAGAATAATGTTAAAAAGTAACGGTGAAGGGTCACTTATTCTTGTGCCTTAATTTAGTGGGAATCTCTAGTGTTTCACCATTAAATATGATGTTGATTATTAGTTACAGACACATTCCCCACAACAGTAAAAAAAAAAAAAAATGTCCTGCGCTCTTAATTTTTCAAATCTTAAAGCAGATTATGAAATGCCTTTTATCATCCACAGATAAAATCGTTTGTTTATCTCCTTAGATCAATTCATGTGTTTGAACTATATTATTTTCCTAACATTAAAACACATTTTATTACTGGATTAAACTCTTCTTGGTCAAGACTTATTACAATGTTTAGAACATACCGCTGCATGTGGTTTTCAGGTGATGTTAAATTAACTTTAGAAAATAAATGGAAAAACTCCCAGGCTGTTGTCTCAGCAACACTCACCATAAGCATGTGAACACATAAGTGCTTGTGCTCCTTTTGGATATTTCCAGTAAATGAATGAGTCTACATGAGGTTGAGTGGAAGGTGAAGCCTGGTAGACCCCGGTGGGGACTGTGGTCCTGTTTTGAAAATATGACTCACTCAGTTTGATTTCTGTTCCTGTGAATCACTGACCAGAGGTGACAACGCACAGCAGATTGCACAAATGCTCATTCCGTTCCATAAGCAGGTGTGGCTCAGTCAGCTCTGCACCCCTAGAAGTTCAGGCACACAGTAGGTGCTTTTAAAAAGTCAACCCAAAGAACTGGAAAAGGTGGCTTTCTTTCTGGGCAGCAAGTAGGTAAGTCAGGTCCCATGTCCAGACACATTCAAGGTTTTATTACCTCCCTCCAACCCGCTTCTCCCTCCCTCGTGTGGCCAGAGGTGGTCCTGATGGTGGAAAGCCCTAGAAGTCAAAAGTCACCCTGAGGCTTGAGAGGACTGATGGGGGTTAAGAAAGAAGGAAAGAGCCTTTTTTTGTTAGTGAGAGGATAAAGTGTGTGAAGAAAGTGGGTGATGAGCTGATTATGTGTATAAGACCCTCTGGTGTTTTTTAACCTCTCTGAGTCACCATAAAAATGTTGAATCCTCAGGGAGGCAATCCCCCAAACTCCTTCCTTTACCCCTGGGAAGGCCCTGGTGGTCCTTAATTCTTCATTGAGGACCTACTGTGTATTTAAGGCTGGTTCCTGATCCATTGAAGGCGGCAGATATGGACCCAGTTCTCACTGGGCAAATATTACAGTAGTCCTAGTGCTACAGAGGGAAGGTGTCCAATAAGATGACAAAGGGATGAATTGATGGGTGTTACTCTGATCCAGGCACTGGGCCAGAGAACACTAGTGCTAGGAACAAAAGGACCATATTTCTCCAAGTGTGTCCTGGGGGGTGTCCTCTGCTTCAGAATCCCTTGAGGAATTTGCTAAAATGCAAATTCCTAGGCTCCATCCAGATATTCTGTTTCAGAATCTCTACAGGAGGGACCTAGGAACATGCATTTGTAGTAAGTCCCCAGTCTTCTCCCGCTGCCCTGGGGAGGTTCTGACACACCCTTCAATTGGAGACCCATGCTCTAGGTGATCATTCTTAATGAGATTATGTTGTGAAAAGCTTCCTGTTCACAGCCCACTCATTAACAAGCACACCTCTTTGCCTGCCTCTTTCTCTCTGTAGAATGTGGTTAACACATTCAAGACAAGATGAGCAACGGAGGTTTGTCAGAGTGGCTCTAATGGTTTTATCCAAATCATAAAGATGAGTTATAATTAGAATCTGTAATTACCCCACAGCTGCTGGGGAAATAGGAGAGCATGACACAGGCAGCCCAGGAAGGCTTTGCAGGGCTCGGTGGACAAGATGGCACTGGGAACAGATAAAACTGTGCAGGGAGCGATGCCCATGGAAGGGAAGTTCGATTTGCTGAGTGCCTACTGTGTGCCGCTCTGGGTATGTGATGTCTGTTCCCTCCTCTGAATCCTCATACCAGCCTTACATAGGGTAGGTTTCTAACATAACCTGGTCTTCGGTTGAGTTTCCCCCAGAAGCAGACCCAGAGCAAGGATTTGAATACTAGAGATTTATATGGGAGGTGAAAGTAGAAGATAGAGACTGAGTCAAGGAAGGGATGACCACCACTAAAGGAGGTGTTAGCAAGCCAGCTACCACGGTGGTGACTGGGGCGTATTCCCACTGGGGAGGTTGGCAGCCCTTGTAGAACATCTATCTTAGAATCATCCCACCTGCAGGGCAAGGCAGCCTGGGTACTTATACACCAGCTTCTGTCAGTCTCAGATGCTCCATCCAAATGGTTAAAGCAGACCCAGGAGACAGATGCTCACCGTAATTCAATGTCAACAAACCAAGTCTGCATTAGGAATAAAGGCTGATGGGAACAGAAAATAATTAATTCTGCTCAGGACAGGTAGTCTAGAAGTGGCAAGTTGGTTTCGGAGTGTGACCAGCATCTCCCCTAGATGGCCACCTTGTGCCCCATGAACACATCAGCAAGGCTTTAATTTTGGAGCCCTTTACACTTAGCTGAAGTTTCCTCTTTGAAACTTGGAACTTCAACAGCACTACAAACACACAGCCCAAAACTGTTTACCAAATGTTTATTAAACACAAGCGCCTCTGAATTCTCTTCCCATGCTGTTGCTTTGTGCACACCTGTTCCTATGGGAATTTAATCGGCGCACACGGCTGTTCCTCCTGCTGCTGACATATGATACTGTGTGCACACATTCCACACACTCTGAGAAAAACCACTGGGTCTTCACAGGGCCAGGAAGCAATACACATGAGAACCTTTGTAAATAGCACCCTCCCCAGTTCCCCACCACTGTACTCTCTGTGGCTTCAAGCTTCTATTTCTTTGATGTACTTAACCCATTTTGAAATAATCTTGATTAACTCATTGACTTGTTTGTCATCTGGCTCTCCTGCCCCTGAATGAAAGGACCACAAGGACAGAGATTTTCTCTGCCTTGTTTGGCATCTATCTCCTGCATGTGACACAGGGTCTAGTGCACAGTAGATCCTCAATAAATACTTGTTGAATGAGTGAACAAATACAAATACGATGGGTCATTATTGTTTCCTTCATGTTAATATAGTTTGCTTAGCCACTCTCCTACGTGGAAGCATTTGGGAAGTTTCCAATTTTCCCTTGTTTTATTTTTTATTTATTTTTATTGAAGTATAGTTGATTTACAATGTTGTCAGTTTTGGGGATACAGCAAAGTGATTCAGTTATATGTATATATATTCTTTTTTCATATTCTTTTTGCATGATAGTTTATTGCAAGATATTAAATAGTTCCCTGTGCTATACAGTGGGACCCTGTTGTTTATCTATTTTTTAATATAGGAGTTTGTATCTGCTAATCCCAAAGTCCTAATTTATACTCTTCCTGCCCCACTTTCCCCTTTGGTAACCATAAGTTTGTTTTCTTTGTCTGTGAGTCTTTCTGTTTTGCAAATAAGTTCATTTCTATCATATTTTAGATTCTACATATAAGTAATATATTTGTCTTTCTCTGTCTGACTTACTTCACTTACTGTGATAATCTCTAGGTCCATCCATGTTGCTGCAAATGGCATTATTTTATTCTTTTTTATGGCTGAATAGTGTTCCACTGTGAATGTGTGTGTACACACACACACACACACACACACACCCCACACACATATATATACACCATAGCTTCCTTATCCATTCATCTGTCGATGGACATTTAGGTTGCTTTCATGTCTTGGTTATTGTAAATAGTGCTGCTATGAACAATGGGGTGCATGTATCTTTTCAAATTAGAGTTTTCTCCAGATACATGCCCACGAGTGGGATTGCTGGATCATATGGTAACTCTGTTTTTAGTTTTTAAAAGAACTTTCATACTGTTTTCTATAGTGGCTGCACCAATTTACATTCCCACCAACAGTGTAGATGGGTTCCCTTTTCCCCACACCCTCTTCAGCATTTATTGTTTGTAGACTTTTTGATGATGGCCATTCTGACCAGTGTGAGGTGATACCTCATTGTAGTTTTGACTTGCATTTCTCCTAATAATGAGCTATGCTGAGTTTCCTTTCATGTGCCTATTGGCCATCTGTATGTCTTCTTTAGAGGAAGGTCTATTTAGGTCTTCTAACCATTTTTTGTTGTTGTTGTTGTTATTGAATTGTGTGAGCTGTTTGTATATTTTGGAAATTAAGCCCTTGTCAGTGGCATCGTTTGCAAATATTTCCTCCCATTCTGTAGGTTGTCCTTTCATTTTGTTTGTGGTTTCCTTTGCTGTGCAAAAGGTTATCAGTTTGATTAGGTCTCATTTGTTTATTTTTGCTTTTATTTCTATAGCCTTGGGAGACTGACCTAAGAAAATATTGCTAAGATTTATGTCAGAGAATGTTTTGCCTGTTTTCTTCTAGGAGTTTTATGATGTCATGTCTTATATTTAAGTCTTGGAGCCATTTTGCATTTATTTTTGTGTATGGTGTGAGGAATATTCTAACTTAATTGATTTACATGCAGTTGTCCAGCTTTCCCAACACTGCTTGCCTAAGTGACTGCTTTTCTCCATTGTATATTCTTGCCTCCTTTGTCAAAGATTAATTGGCTGTAGGTGTGTGGGTTTCTTTCTGGGCTCTCTATTCTGTTCCGTTGATCCATATGTCTGTTTTTGTGCCAGTACCATGCTGTTTTGATTACTGTAGCTTTGTAGTATTGACATCTGGGAGTGTTATGTCTCCAGCTTTGTTCTTTTTCCTCAGGATTGCTTTGGCAATTCTGGGTCTTTTGTGATTCCATATGGATTTTAGGAATGTTTGTTCTAGTTCTGTGAAAAATGTCATGGGTAATTTTATAGGGATCACATTAAATCTGTAGATTGTTTTGGGTAGTACGGCCATTTTAACAGTAATAAGTTTTCCAACCTAAGAGCGTGAGATATCTTTCCATCTCTTCAAATCATCTTCAGTTTCCTTTATCAGTGTTTTATAGTTCTCAGCATATAAGTCTTTCACCTCCTTCATCAGTTTTATTCCTAAGTATTTTCAAATGCAATTTTAAAAGGGATTTTTTTTTTTACTTTCCCTTTCTGATATTTTATTGTTAGTGTAAAGAAATGCAACAGATTTCTGTATGCCAATCTTGTATCTTGCTACCTTGCTGAGTTCATTTATCAGTTCTAATAGTTTTTGTGTGGAGTCTTTAGGGTTTTCTATATTTAGTATCATGTCATCTGCATATAATGACACTTTTACCTCTTCTTTTCCAATTTGGGCCCCTTTTATTTATTTTTCTTGTCTGATTGCTGTGGGACTTCCAATACTATGCTGAATAGAAGTGGTGAGAGTGGGCATCCTTGTCTTGTTCCAGATTTTAGTGCCAACTTTCCCTTGTTTTAAATGGTGCCCTCTGTATAGGATACTTCATTGTTCTTTTATTGTTTCCCCAGGATGTAATTCCTGAAGTGGAATTATGGGGCCAGAGGGTGTAGCCCGGCACTGTTCAGTAGAAATTTCTCCATGGATGGAAATGTTCTGTAGCTGTGCTGTCCAGTGCAACAGCCTTTAACCACATGTGGCTATTAAGTACTTTAAATGTGGCTAGTATGACTGAGAAATTGAATTTTTAACTTTTTAAAGTTTTAATTAATTTAAATCTAACTAGCCACATGTGGCTAGTCGATGCCACATTGGATAGTGCAAGTATAGACTGTTTTCAATTCTTTCTCTGTATTTGCAGGGCATCCTCCTCAGAAATGCAACCAACTCATTGTGCCACCAGTACGGTGCACATGCACCCATATCCCTGTGTCTGCCCACATGGGGGTTTTATAGTTCTTCTTAAGCCAGGGTGGAAGGAATGGGAACAGGGTCCATTCATGGGCTCATTTCTTCATTTAGGAAACACCTACTGAGTACTCTCTGGGGTGCCAGACATGGTGCTAGGGGGAGAGAATTCAGAACTAAGGCTTAGTCCCTCCCTCAGGCAGCTTATCAATGAGTTGTTCCTTTTAGGAATGATGTGACAGACACTAAAAGAGGTCTAATCAAAGGCCGATAGGAGTATTGAGGAGAGAGTAACAAACTGGGCTCGGGGATGTGAGTGTGGCCCATAGTTAGGTCTGGAATTGTTTTCTACACCACAAGTTGACCACATGGTCTAACCAAGGATTGGAGACCAGTTTTGGTTAAGACAGGCAAGTGGGAGTGTGGTCGCCATATTGGAATTTCTGGAGCTTTGTAAAGGTGTGGAGTTTTATGTGGTAACATATTCAAGCCTATGACTGACTCAGAGCATCCGGGAGACTCATCCTGCCTGCCACACTCTTCCAGATGCAACAAGCAGTCAAGGCCTAAAGGAATTTGGGCAGAAAATCCAGATGTTGGATTCTCTGTCTGCATCTGTATTTTCCCAGCATGTAGTGGGAAATCTACTAGCTCTGCTCATTTAGCACACAGCTGAGCACCTGGCACATTTGGTGCTTTTTAAATCTTTGCAGGACAATTTCTAGAATAAGCGAGTGAATAAATGATGAGCTGTGTGACTCTGGCAGCTCTGGGCCTTCATAGAGATCTGTGGTGTTTGGTGCTTTTGGGTTCCTGGTCCCATTTGAGAATCTGAAAACTTTGGACGCTTTACTCTCAAAATATGCATGATTGTTTAGTCACACAGAATTGGTATATGATTTCAGGGATAGAAAGCATCCCTGAGCTCCTGGAGATCCTTCTTAGGGAAGCTTGGTCTGTAGATGGGTCTAAGCTCTCTTGGGTAATGTCCTCTGATTACATTTGTTAGTTTCCTGTAGCTGCTGTAACACATTACCATAAGCCAGGTGGCTTAAAACAATAGAAATTTATTCTCTCACAGTTCTGGAGGCCAGAAGTTCAAAGTCAAGGTGTCAGCAGGGCAGCACTCACTTGGGGTTCTAGGGGAGAATCAGTTCTTTGCCTCCTCCAGCTTCTAGTGGCTGACAACATTCTGTCTCTTGTGGCCACAGGGCTCCAATTTCTGCCTCCCTGGTCACATTACCTCATCCTCTTCAGTCTCCAGTCTCCCTCTGCTTTTCTCTTATCAGACACTTGTCACTGGATTTCAGACCCACCTAGATAATCCAGGATAATTCCTCATCTCAAGATCCTTAACTTAATTACATCTGCAAAGAACCTTTTCCCAAAGAACCTTTTCCCAAAGAAGGTCACATTCACAGGTTCTGGGAATTAGGATGTGGACATCTCTGTTTTGGGGGACACCTTTCAACATGCTACAGGAAGTATGGAGGCTTGTTGTCCCAGTACAACCTCCAAGTAGCCTTGACCTCAATTGGAGCTGCTCAGTCAGACCCACAGGGGCTGGTTTGCATTTTACCTGTTTCCTCTGGCCCTGGCTGGTCCCTTTGAAGGATATTCTCTAATGGGTGGGTGGGGGGTATTCAGAGGTGACCCAGAACCCCCGAGCTGGGCCCATCTCAGCTCTAAGGTAATGCAGCCAAGCCCCATGGCACTGAGTCACCCCTGTATCCCTGCTTCTGTTCTGGGTTCCAGTCACTACGAACGCGCTGTGTGATGTTATTCTCTGGGAACATGAAGGGGAATTGAGTTGGGGAGCTCACATAGCACCCCCTTTTCAGGCATTGGCAAACTTGGATGGGGCTGTCTCTAATCCATTCTACTAGGAAGTCATCAAGTCCTGTCTTTCCAGGTCGCAGAAACAAGATTGCCTCTTTTTTTCTTATTTTTTATTGAAGTGTAGTGGATTTATAATGTGAGTTTCAGGTGTACAGCAAAGCGGTTCAGTTGTACATATATATGCATGATATATGTTTTTTTTCAGTTTCTTTTCCATTACAGCTCATTATAAGAAATTACTTGCCTTTTAAAAATTGTTTTATGTCAACTCTGCAAAACCTTGCAATGGATTCCTCTAGGTGGGGGTGTGATGTTTAACTCAACTAGAGCTGTGTGAATGAATGAATTCTCATACAGAGCCTGCCCTTTTCCTGCTTCTCTGCTCTCTTAGCCTGTCAGAAACTTGAGCGCTGCAGTCTTGAGAGATGTTAGAATATTCTTTACATACTCAATTCTTTGTCCTCAGGAAATGCAAATATCCATGCTTTCTGGAAACATACCTTCCAGCAGATAAAAGGCATCAGCCCTCTGAGAATTCCTCCCTCTCTTTCTCTCCCTTTTTTTTTAACCAATAAATTGCTGTTATTGCCCCCATGAGTTCTTGGAGCCATTCCATTTAGTGACCCCCGAGTTCTCACCAAAGATGGAACAAAATTACACGTTAGCACCAGCTCCTTTGTAGTGATTATCTTGATGGAAAAATAAATTCTAGCATCAGAAGGCTACAGCTGCTTGCCTCTCAGAAAGCAGTTGCTCCAGGTGAAGTAACTTTGAATGCCAAGTAATGGCACCACTTTTCAAAAAAATTCTTATTTAATATCTGTTTAGCTGAAGGAAACACCCCTGCTTCTGCCAGTATTAGGCAATTAGCAAATGGTAATGTGTTTTGCAAACATAAGGCATCCCCTGTTTTATTTTATTCTTGTGATTGTTAACAGCCATGGACGTGTGGCTAACATTTGTCTCTTGAAGAACAAACAGTTTGTTTGTGTCTTGAACATAAAGACCGTCACCCACACACGTGAGGTGCTAATCATTGCCCATCTTTAATGGTGCTGTAATTTGTAGATAACAGCACTTCAAATGTCTGTGTTTTTTCTTCTTCCAAGATTTAACCTTAGCCAGACATGCCTGGCTTAATAATAAGGTTGGCTGTCTCATTTTGACATGAGCTAGGTCTGAACTTTGGCTCTGGAAATGTTCGGAATGAGTGAGGAAGCATTCAGATCAATTAGCCTCTCACTTCCCACCTTAGGCCTCCTACTCTGGGGAGGCAGCTGCAGGTCAGAAATTTCACCTCTACCTGCCTGTCCGGTTGCTGGCTGGGACGCTCAGGCCACACATTCCTCTTAGGTGAGCCCTTGTGGCTGCCCAGGAACCCATAGCTGGGGTGGGTGCACCTTGGGTTCCACACAGACAGGGCTGAGACCACCCAATGGCACACCCTCTCCTCCTCCACTGCCCCCCCCCATACCCCCTGTCTCTCCTGAACCAGCACAGAGGCCTCTTCCCTGCCTCCTGGCCCCTGCCATTCATCAGCACACAGCAACTAGAGTGGGCTTTTTAAAATATCTTCCTGCTGATTATTCCCCTATTGCTTTGCCTGTCAGTGGCTTCCTGTTGTGCCTGGAATAAAATCTAAACACCTTCATCTGACTTATTTGATGGCCTGGTATTCTGCTGATGTTCATTCATAAGGCAATAGCAGTTATTAGAAGCCTTGTCTAATTCATTACCTGGGGGCTCCCCACCAACAGTTTTGCATAACCCATCAGGGAAAGGTTAACACCTGGCACCTTTGGGGCCTCCAGGCCCTGCTTCAGCACTGTGGTCAGCATCCTTTCTGATGCTGTGGCTGCCTGGTAAGTATTCTGCCCATCATGCAGCTAATAGGGCTCTACATCTGACCTCAGCTCCCTGTTCCAGGTTCATGCCTTTGCCTCCTCCAGCCAGCCACACTGACCTCTTTCAGCTCCCCAAACACCCCAAGCTCACACCTGCTTCCCAGAGCATTCACCTGTGCTGTTCCCTCTACCTAAAATGTTCTAATCTCTAAGTCCTTCTCATCCTTCCAGCCTCCATTTGGCTGTTGCCTCTTCAGAGAGACCGTCCTTATAACACTTCCTACTTAGGGTCCATCCCTCATTCTTTGTCTCTGCACCTTCTTTATTTCATTTGTAGAAGTTAGTCCAGCCTTGATTATTTTGTCTGTCTGTTCACATGTTGTCATATTTAAAATGCAGAATTCCAATTTCACCCCAGAAATTCTGATTTCAGTATGTCTGGGATGGGGGCACTGAAATCATAGTTTGTTTGTTTTTTTTAAACATCTTTGGTGTACAGCCTTTTCTCTTCTTGCTCTTGAGGACAGCGAGGGGTCATCCTACCTTTGCGTTTCCAGGACATAGTATGGGATATGTAGCTGGTGTTCATTAAACATTAGCTAAATGGGTAGATGAGTGAATGAATGAATGAGTAAATGTTTTCACTTTGGATACTTTTTTTTCTCAATTAAGCAAGAAATTTTGAAAATAATTCAGGTCTTGTTGAAATAGGACGTTAGCTCTAATCACTTTCCTCCTCTCTCTGGGTTGTAACCTCATTTGTGTTTGGAAAGTAGAGAAGACTGTAGATTTCATTTCCTCTTTTGCCCATTGGAAGCTGAACATTTGGGGGGTTGCTGTTTAATTGTGTCCCGCTAACAGTGAAGGATTGATTTTGCAGTCTTATTTGATATTATTTATTTGGCAAAATAGCCTAACATCTGCTAGCTTTTCTTCACGAGGCTCAAAATTTTGGGAAGTGGAGTAGCAAATAAAGAAGGCTGTGAGGTTTCTCTCTTTCCTCCAGTTTTCCCTCCTTTCCTTTCTTCCTAGCTACTCAGGGTTCTAGGAGGGTGATAAGAGACTTATGAAAAGCTTGAAGGATGTACATCCTGTGAGACAGCTTTCCTCCGTGGAGGCCCAGGAGGGCTTGTAAGCAAAGAGCATGGAGGAGGGGTGGGGACACGTGGCCAGCTCGCCATCCTGGATTGTCTCTCCTCGGCTCGATGGACATGATTCCCAGGGCAGCCACATTGATAGTCAATATCCACAAAGTTGGGATGCTTTTGATCAGGAGGAGCTGGAGAAAATGAAATGGCATGGTTTGTTTCCTTAGGTTTCTTAAGAGCAAAGGAGAAACTAGGGAGGACCAGGCAAGGCAGAGGGACTGGGACGCCCCAAACTGCCCATTAGGGAGAATAGGCAGTCAGGAAGCCAGAAGCTAGAGGTATCAACTAAGGAAGCATGTGATCGGGAGAATGAGCCATTCAGTCATTCATTTGTTCATTCATTCATTCCACAACTGTTTATTTCACTCCACTATATTTTGTTCATTGCTATAGCCTCAGCACCTAGAAAAGGATACAGCCATGAACATAACAAAGTTCCTGCCCTCACAAAGCTTATATTCTAGTAGGAGAGACAGCATATACATACATATATGCATACACACATAGACTCTGTTGAATGGTGATAAATTCTATGGAGAAAAAGCAAAAAGAGGGGAGGCTGAGGGTTGCTGGGGCAGAGGAAGTGGCCATTTTAATAGGGCAATTCAGTCTCCTTGAGAAAGTGACATTTGAGCAAGGACCTTGTCAGAGGTTAGATTCCTGGGAAGCTGACTCTGAGAGAGACTCATGGAGAATTGTCACAAATTTAGTGACTTAAAATAACATAAGTGTATTATTTTACAGTTCTGGGCATCAGAAGCCTCAAAGTCAAGGTGTTAGTAGAGCTATGTGACTTCTGGAGGCCTTAGGGAGAATCTACTTCCTTGCCGTTTGCAGTTTCTAGAGACTACCTGCATTCCTTGGCTTGTGGCCCCTCACTTCATCTTGAAGACCAATAGCATAGCATCTTCAAATCTCTCTTTCTCTGACCTCTGCTTCTGTCATCCAATCTCTTCTCTTCTCTGACCTTCCTGCCTCCCTCTTATAAGGACCCTTGTCATCACATTGAACCCACCTAGATAATCCAGGATAATTTCCCCATCCCAGGGCCCTTCGTGTAGTCACATCTGCAGAGTCCCTTTTGCTATGTAAGAACATATTCACAGGTTCAGACCTCATCTTTGGGGGCTGTAATTCTGCCTACCAGAGATGGAAGGGCATTTCAGGCAGGAGAAACTGCTTAAACAAAGGCATAGTAAACATAGTGCCAAGTGCTGTGTGAATGAATGGGGGGAAAATTAGTCTTTCAGACCACCTCCTAGGTAAGAAGTGGTTTTTGGCTGAGTTTCTAGATAGGAGGGGTTGGGGCTTAGTCTGGGTAGAGCTGTGGGCCAGGGAACATGTTCCAAAGCTACCATGTTCCATGACAAGCATGCTATCTTTACTTAAATGGTGTGTTTATTTGTGGTGGCTTGTGAGGAAAGGGATGATTTGGAGACTGGGAAGGACCTAACACCATGCAGGCTGGGAGGGGGAATGGGCATATCTGTGGTCAGGTTTTATAAATTATAGAGACTGGAAATCCCATGTGTGCTAGAGCATGGATGCAGTAAATGAGACACCCTAGAAGCCAAGATCACTTCCTCCCCTGTGTCCCCCACTGTGTGGGCAGGGAGGCAAAACCCAGGTGACTTCCAGGAGCTGACTCTGTGTCTGTCCCCAGAGTGACCACTGATGCCAATAAAGTCCTTAATCTCAAAGAAAAGAATTGCCTCTGTCAAATGGAGTGTCCAGTAAACATGGGGTCACAGGAAGAGGTTGTACCCAAATTTTGAAGATTTATGCAGAACCCAGCCATTTTGCTGGCAAACTGTGTGGACCTGAACAAGTTATTTAACCTCTCAGAATCTAAATTTTTTCATCTAAAAAGTGTGGATAATAACTTCTACTCCAAGGGGCTGTTGGGAAGATTCGATGATGTAATACTTTCTTTGGAAAGTGCCTTCCAAATAAGAGCTTTATCATTTTTTTAAAGTGCAGAGATTTTGAAAGCAGATTCTAACTTGAAAGGTGGCCATCCTTCCAGGGTCCCATAGCCCCTCTCAGTTAACTGGAACACTCTGTTTTCCAGAGCTATCTGTTCTAGAACATTATGGGGGAAGAGGATATATGATCCCAGGCATCTGCTCCCTGGTTAAGAAGAGGAGGTGGAGGCCCTCAGGTTGACTTTTAAACCTTCTCTCCCTGTCCCTGAGCCCTGCCTGGATCTTCATGTTGGTGGTCACCTGCGAATCCAGGTCCCCCACACCTGTACCACAAGCTGGTGGTTGGGGGGCAGGGGTAGTGAGACAGTGAAATGTACCCTCCTCTGCACATGGAGATGTTTCCAGTAGCTTTGCCACATTTGAAATTCAAATAGCTGCCACGCTTCCTACGCTGTATTAACTTTCACAATGACCGGGGAGAAAGACTCACGATGGAACTCACAAGTCAACCATGTAATGGTTTTGTCCCCATGAATTATGGAGCCTGCCTGGGTCTCCTCTGCTGAGACAGGGGAGATCAGAGGCACCAGGCACAGCCTTTTCATTAGGGTCTCCTACAAGCTAAAAACACGATTTTGAACTTGCTTATTCAAGCCAAGAGAGAACTTGAGCCTCAGCCTCTGACCCACACCCAGGTGGGCCCAGCGTTGTTGGCCAGGATAGGTTCCAGGGGCCCCGTGCTCCATCCAGGTGTCCCCTCCTCCAAAATATTTACAGAGGAACTGAAGGGCTAAGCATGGACTAAGGTCCTCTCCGTAACTGTCTTCAGTGCACTTCAGAGTGTGAAGTGAAAGAGAATTCTGTGGTCCCCATTTCAGAGATTGGAAGAATGGGGCCCAGAGGGAAATGGAATCAGACTGACTTGAGCTGGAAATTCACCTCTCAAACCAGGCTTCATCCCTTAAGATAAACGAGTGGCTTACACCAAATACCGATCCTCTCAACTTGAGTTTATTCACCTACAAAGATGGGGATCATTTACTGACTTGAGGGGTTGCTGTGAGGAATAAGCGAATGAAGGTGTGCAACGGTGGTGGGAACTCCATGAGCGGCAGCCATGTGATTGTTTTGCCTTTTGCTGTCCAAATGATACCTAAATCCTGTGGTTCTGTGGAGCCCGCATCTTTGACTGCGAGTTTCATGCTCTACCCCAGGGGGCATCAATCAGAGTCTGCTCTCTAACACCCACTCCTGTTACTGTAATTGGCTCCCAGAAAGAAAGGAGGGCAGTTTCCAAAGAAATTGGAAGAGACAGGAACAAAATAATTTTAACTTAAAGCAAAAATCCAAACTAAGCTCAGTGCAGGTCCTTCAAAGCACCCACCATCAGCTGCATCTGTGAGGAGCACCTGGCCTGGGGCAGAGTCTACAGTTTATTTATTTTGGGGCCTTAGGACCTCACAGGTTAGAAGCTCAGTGGTGGGTTCTTGAATGAATGAGTGAACAAACACAAGTAGTGTCTGGAGAAGCATGAGAAAGCCCAGTACTGAGAAATAAGGGGCACAAAGAAGGAGGCCTTGGCTGGAGCCAGGGCCCTGGGGTCCCCCTTGTGCTGCCACTTGCCAGTTATGCGGCCTCAGGTGAGGCAGTCCTATGTCTGGGCCCTTATGTTTCCCAGTTGTAAAACTGCAGGCGTGGGCAGTCTAGATTTCAGTGCTTTGGGACCCAGTGTCTGGGTCCAGGAAGCCCAGACAGCACCACAGGGAGAGACTCTGCAGTGGGATTTCTCTTCGTCCTGTTGTGGGTCTGTTTCACAGAGCAGGGACTGGCCACACCGCTCTGATGAAGGAGAAGTCCTGAAATCTAAACTGACCATGTCAGCATCTTATCTCCAGATGGCATGTGGGACAAGTAACAAATGGACATCCCAAAACGTAGAAATGTAGGGAGCCTCTCCCCTGCTTCTCATTTCACTGCCTGAATCTACCTTCCCAGACCAGGAGGTGCAGAGCTTCTGGATGGAGGGGCCCTGCCTTCCACATCTTTGGAATCCCTCCAAGCCACACACTATGTGGGCTGTGGGGCATAATAGCATCAACTCTCCTGTACATTCTGCACACCTCCACCCCATCACTTCATCCTTCAGGCCTCTGTTTTTGCATCTGAAAGAAAAAGTAATAAGGTACCCATTTCTAAAGGCAAGACATGGAGTTTAACCGAAATGATGAGTTTAGCACAGTGCCTGGTATGCAGTAGGTTCTCAATAAATGTCAATACTCTTCTTCCCTTAATAGTAAATCTTTGCTGTTCAGATGATGAATATGTGGTTGCTGGAATTCTAAGTCATGAACAGCCCATGGGTATGGGCATTTGTCTCTGGTCTATCTTACTGATTCTTCCTTCCTTCCTTCCTTCCTTCCTGCCTGCTTGCCTGCCTACCTGCCTGCCTGCCTCTCTCCCTCCCTCCATCCCTTCCTTCCTTTTCTTCCCATAACAGGGTGGAAGAAAATTCTAATGCCACCTCTGGGTTAAAATGTGTATTTTTTTTCAAGGGAGAGGGCATGTGAAGTAATTCTACAGTTTTTTCAGGTCAGAGAATTAAACATAGGAAATGGTGCCCTTTCACAGAGCAGATGGACCCCATTCAGCAGCCCCTGGGATAGTATGCAATGTCGTGTATAGCATGCTTTGCTTTGATAAGTTTGAAAGAAGCAACATTAAAGAGAGAAAAATATGACACCGTAGAGGATGGATTTTCTTCCTCTTGCTCACGACGTAATCTGAGATGAGATTGGTGCGCTTTGATAGCTCTTTTTGCTCTCTTCCTTGCAAAATGTGAGGTGGAAACCTCATTTTTTTTTTTCAGCTGGAGTCTGTGACTCTGAGGGTGAGCTTGTTTAGAGCACGTTGAAGGCAGGGCTATCTGCAACACCCACCACCCTCCCGCTGCCTCCCGTGGTACTGAACACTCGGAACAGTGGTGTGAAATGGATGCACGTGCTCCCTGGAGCTCATAAATAACTGTCTTCCCCTGGCCCCTTTTAATTCATCCTCCACACAGCCTCCATGGCACACTATTAAAAACAGATCATGGCTTGCTTTAAATTCCCCATAGGTTTCCCATTGCCCTCAGAGTCTGGGCCACTTAGCGTGGCTGACAAGACCTTTAGGATCTGACCCCTGCCTGCGTCCCTAGCTGTATCCCTTGCTGCTCTCTCTCCATCCACCTAATGCCCCTTCCAGACTGCCAGATACCTGTACTCTTTCCTGCCTCCCTGCTTTTCATTCATTCATACATTCGTTCATTCAGCAAACAAATACCAAGCACTAGCTGTGTGCCAGGGACTGTATTTGGTCCTGGGGTTAAGAATGGCTCAGACACATCAAAAGGTCTCTGCCCTCATGGAGCTCACAGTCTCCAGGGGAGGACCAGGGGGAGGAGATTCTTAAAATTTAGAAAGATGTTTCAATATAATAATCACCAATTGTTATAAATGATAGATTAAAAAACAAACAAATGAACAAGATGTGATACGGGATAACGGGGCAGGGCTGAAACACCTTTAGACACAGTAGTCAGGGAAAGCTTCTCTGAAGCTGGACATTTCTGTTCAGAAACGACCAGCTTATATGGAGCAGCAGGGGGAAAGTGACCCAGGTCTAGGGAACAGAGTGCGGAAAGACCCTGAAATGGAAAAGAGTTTGCTATACTCAGAGAACTGAAAGGAGGCCAGATCTTGAGGCCGGAGGCCAAGGTTAGGAGCTGAGATTTTCTGCTAAGGGCAAGAGGAAGTGATTAGACAGCTTTAAACAAGGGAGAAATATCTTGTTTACATTTTAATTCCTCTGGTAAGAGAGAATGAATGGGCTGGGGCAAGAATGAAAGTGGAAAGACCAGTAAAGAGGCTGTTGGGGCCCTCCGACCAGAGGGTATGATGGCCCAGAGGAGGGGTACCAGGAGGGATAGAGAGAAATGCACAGATTGGAGCTAAATTCAGAGGGTAAAATCCACAGGACCTGCTACTGTTCTACACATAATTGTGAGCGGGAGGGAGGAATCCGATGACTCCTGGGTTTCCAACTAGAGAGACTGGGGAGATGATGGCCCACTTATTGAGTGGGAGAGGTGCAGGACCAGGAAGAAGGGAACAGGTTTAAAGGAAATCAGGAGTACACTGGGGGTGTGCAAAGTATTTATTATAGACACCCAGCTCTTGGCACTGTACCCAGCACACAGTAGGTGCTCATAAATGCTTGTTGAGTGAATACATACCCAAGTCTACCTAACCAGTGGGGCTGCAGCTTTGGTCCCTGCTGATGCAGATCTGTCAGGCGATACCCAGAGGATCCCCACTTGAATAGGCCCAAGGAGGACAGTCTACATATTGACAGGGCCCACTGCCACACAAGAATGCAAGGCCCCTTGTTCAAAATTGTTAAGAAATTCAAGATGGTGAGCATTAAACCAAGCATGAGGGGCTGTGCGACTGCATAGGACACACACCCATGAAGGTGGCCTTGCTCTTGAGTAGCAAGATGAACTCTTGGGTTCATCCAGGGTTTCTGAGATAAAGCCTGATGCAGAACTTTCCTTAGGGGCAGTGGCAGGGGCCCAGAAGTTCAAGGAGTCCGGTGGGGACAGATTGTGTGCAACCTGCAGGTCTTGGGGAGCAGTTTAGCTGTGTGTGACCCCTTGATGATGTGTCCTCCCTGCCTCTTGGGGCAGCCCTGGTGCAGTGAGCAGTGGCCACAATGGAGACTAAAAGGCAGAGCCTTTTAGGCTGGTGTCCTTTCTGGGCCAGGAGGAGGTGGCAGCCCCTGCTCTCTAAACTCCAGGCCCCAAAGGCATGTAGATCTAAAGGCCCCCATGCTGGGCTGAGAGGAGAAACATTTTCACTCCTTCCCTTTACTCTTTTTTTTCCTGTAATATTTGTATCTCTGTTAAATCAGGTTGATTTGAATTATAATAAACAATGGCTGCTAATTATTCAGCTCTTAGTATGTATCACCTTATCTGCAGGTGGGTCATATTTAGCCTGAGGTCACACAGCTAGTAAAGGGCAAAAACAAACAAACAAACAAGTGAGGGATTTGAACCTCTGCCAGGAGATGATCTGTACCACCTCTTAACTCAATGATTTTAGGTGAGTCTCCTAATCTTTGAAGAATCTTACCAGCTAAGTTGTTGAGATGATTCTGTGACTCCATCTAAGTGCCAAGCTCTTCTGTTGAAATGGAGAAAGTCCTTTGGTATTTGTTTTTCCTCCCTATTCCTTCACTGTTGAGGGCTGGGATGTTCAGATCTCCTGCTCATTGGAGAATGGCAACAAGTGGGAGAGAGATACTTTCACACCTCTGTGCCTTTGCCCAGGCTGGTCTTTCTGACTAGAATGCCCCTTCTCCTTCTTGGGAGGGACCCTTCAGGGCCCAGCCGTGATGGGATTATTTTTTGGTGTTGTTTCCCTGACTGGACAGGAAACCCCTGAAGGTGTGAGCAACATCTCATTCACCACTATTTCCGTCATTGGTCCTGTATCAGTTAGGCATTGCTGCATAACAAACCATCCCCAAACACCAAATGACTTAATAAAAGTTTATTAATACTCACAAGTCTTGGGACAGTTGGCTGGTCCTTCTGATCTCATACATCTTCAGAGGTCAGAGCCAGCTATCAGTTGGGGCATCAGCTCTGGGCTGGGCTCTCTCACAGGTTTGGAAACCAACAGCCACAGGCAGGTCTAGGATGGTCTCAGACGGCACATCTGATGGCCCAGAGCCTCTGGGCCCTCTTCACAGTCACTCATCCCACAGCAGGCTACTCAAGGTTCATTCACGTGTCTGCACTAGGGCTCCAAGGGAAGGAGTAGAATTGAACAGGATTTCTTTAAATCTAGGCTCAGAACTAGAGTACCATCACATCTGCTGCAATCTTGTGGCCAAAGAAGTCACAAAGTCCAGCTTAGAATCAGTAGGGAAGAGCACTACCAGAAAGTATGGATCAGAGAGACATGAAAAATTAGAGACACAATGCACAATAAATGTTTATTAAGTAAATGGATATGCACTTAGCATGCTGGGGACCATTCTAAGCCTTTTTCCATTGCTATAGGCTGAATATTTGTGTCCCCTCTAAAATTTATATGTTGAGGCCTAAATTCCCAGTGTGATGATGTTTGGAGGTGGGGCCTTTGGGAGGTATGTACGTCATGAGAGTGGAGCTATTACGAATGGAATTAGTGCTCTTATAAAAGAGATCCAAGAAAGCTCCCCTACACCTTCTGCCATGTGAGGTTATGGTGAAAAGATGGCCATCTATGAGCCAGGAAGCAGATCCTCAACAGACATTGAATCTCCTGGTTCCTTGATCTTCCAGGCTCCAGAATTGTGAGATTTGAATTTCTGTTTATCTGCTACCCAGTCTATAGTATTTTTTTTAGCAGCCCTGATGGGTTAAAACATCCATATTAACATGTCTGATCCTGACAATAACCCCCAGAAATAGTTAATAAGTTTTACCCCCATTTTATAGATGAAACAACTGAAACACAGAGAGGTTATGTAACTGACCCAAGATTACACAGCTAGGAGGTGGTAGAACCTGGATTTGAACTTGGGCTGTTAGTTGGCTTCAGGGGCCCTGTATGTGGCCACTAAGGTAGTCATACTGCCTCTTCAGAATCCCGGGCAGCCCTTAGCATTGTTCACAACCATTCATGTTAGCATGGGGTAATTGTTTGACAAGCTCGTTCGTTTTTGATGGTGGTCTGAGGGTGTGGAACTATGAGATACAGCACCCACAGCTCATTTAAATACAAACTGCTTCAAAGGCTATCCCAAATTTTACTGCCAGGCAGCAGAGCCCACTTGCAGACAGATAGACTCCGAAGTTTTATTGACTGTCACCATGGCAATTTCAAAGACATTGGTTATGCCCAGAGATTTCCTGACACTTCTTATTCATAATGGCACTGGCAGGTCCCAGGCAGACTGATCTATGACTTTTAATCAACTAATGGATGGGATCTCCAGGTGCAGATTCACAGTGTTCAATCTTGTTAGAGCAGAAAGGATTCTGCAAGCTCAGAGCCATCCCAGTTCCCAACCCAGAGCCAGAGAGAGTCCTTCTGGGCAGACAGTGGTAACATGGCCCTCTTCAGCCCAGTATAAAGCAGCTTTGGAGCCCTGGAGGCGTGTGTGACCTTGGGCAGCTTGCTTGACCTTGCTGAGCCTCAGTTTCTTCCTCTGTAAAATGGGGATGATAGTGTTGTGAGGACTGAATTGGGTGATACATTTAACTTGCACGGGGCTTGGTGCAAGAATTCAATGGCCATTCTCTGCTGCTCTCTTCATTCTCTTCTCTTCCTCGTCATCTCTGCTGAGGCTGTCAGTTCCTCCCAGGCTGGACGAGAAGGGAAGTAATTTGTACCGCCTCCCTACTGCATCCCAGCCACTGTTATTTCACTGTTACAATGCCCTGTGGGATAAAGGGGTTTCATTGTGATTTGACAGGTGAAGAGAGTGGGATCAGAGAAGTTAAGTGACTTTTGTCAGGTCACTCAGTGAGCAGGAGCAGAGCTGGGACTGGAGCCTAGTTCATGCTAAGACCAAGGTCCACACCCTCTGGGCAGTTGGCAGTAGGATTGGACCCAGAATAGCAGCCCTATCAGTACTTGTTTAAAGAGACAGGACAGAATCTGGTGAGATGCGTCTCCTTCTGAAAGTCTTCGTGGTGGAAATTCAGCCTGGTCGGGTCAATGGAGACCTCCAAGGACAAGATAGTGTCACAGCTGGAAGGGGGCTCTGCTCCCTCACACTGCTGTTGGGGAAACTGAAACTGAGAACAGTCAAGTGATTTGTTTCAGAGTCACTCAGCCAGCTGGGGGCAGAGCCAGGACTTAAACCCAGATGTCCCAGGGAGCCTCTGTGGCCAGGAGGGCCCTATAGGGTGAGAGAGAGCCAACGGACAACCCACTCCATCTGGATTCGCCCTCCCGAACTCCCCTCACCACAGAGTTACCTGCTGCCTTCCATGGATGAGGCCACGGAACACGGAACCATCCTCAGTCAGGGCCCTGGGGATGAGGCATTCTGTTTATTTACCTGCCACCGTCGGCATGTCCACTTTGTGCCAGGCACTGGGATAGATGCTAACAGCTTCATGGATACTTTGAAGCCCTAAGGTCCCTGAGGATGGGGGGAATGTCTTCCTTTCCTCATCCTCTCCTCCAGAACTTTGCAGTGTTCTGCCCCAAATGATAATAAAAATCCAGTAGTAACAAAAATAGCTGATATATACGTAGGGGATAGTGGCATGCACCAGGCACTTCAGAGTCATCTCACTGATCCGCCTCACAACTCTATGGGGTATCCCCTTGTACAGAAGAGGAAACTGAGGTTCAGCAACATTAAGTGATTTGCCCAAGATCCCATGCTAGGCAGTGAGGAAGCTGATTCAGTTCTAGAGAATCTGAATCCAGAGCCTCACGTTGCTGCCCTGAATCCTGTCATGAATTTATTCATCTGTGTGTTGATTTATTTAACAAATATTTGTTGAGTGCTGGTAATATGGCAGACACTAGGGATTCAACGGCGAATAAAGCAGACAAAAATTCCTACTCTCATGGACTTCACAGTCTGGAGGGATAGACCATAAATGAAATTTAAAACTAAAATATGTAAGATGTTGGAGAGAAATTCAGGGAGGGATCCAGGGAATGCTGAGGGTGTAATTTTAAGAAGGCTGGTCAGAGGTGGCCTCAGAGATGAGGTGAGTTTGAGCAGAGCTTTGAAGCAAGTGAGAAAGTACCATATGCCTGCCTGAGGGAAGAGTATTCCAGGCAGAGGGAACAGCAGGTGCAGTGGCCACAAGGCAGGTGGGGGCAAAGAGGCCAGTTATCAAACTCGAGCTTATTAGCCATTCACTAAACAAACAGGATTATGCCTGCTGTTTCTTCAGAGGGACACCTGGGCTTGCTGGTTGGCATGCATGGCCCTTTGTGGTCCAGCCTGTGCGATGTGGTGTTGCAGAGATGCGGCCTGGCCCCGCAGAACACCCTCTGCAGGCTGGCTGACCATGTTCCTCCCACCCTGCAGGCAGACATCAGCCTCTCACTTTCATCTCTCAGCAGATTTTAAAGCTGCACTGGGGAGTACAAAAAAGGAATTAGCATAATAAACCTGCAGCAGGACTTTGAGGAAAGCTAATCAGAGAGAACAACAGGAAAGGGGGCCCAGCAACCTCTGGCTTCTCTTGAGTTTTTCTTTTTAAGAAAAGCAACCCGGCTCCCTCTATCCTGCCAGTGCCCTGCTACTGTGTTCTGGTAAGTGGCTTATGTCTCAAGAGGCAATTTCTCCCCAAACCGCCAACAGATTTCCAAGCCACCTATTTTCTGTTGCAAACTCATCAGCCCTGTTCTTTCCTTGGTAAGAAAATTGGGAGAGAGAAAGAGCCTTGGGGAGAAGGCCTGGGTTCTAGGCCCTGCTCTCCACATAGCAGCTGTGTGACCTTAGGCAAGTGGCCTAACCTCTCTGAGCTATTTCCTTATTGGATGATGAGGAGGCCCACTCTCCCTCTATGGTCATTATGTGAGGTTATACTGACATACTGGCTGGGAAAATGGTTTGAAAACTCCAAGTTCTCCCTCAGAGGGGCCACAGCATTGCTTCTGTTGATGACTCTACATCTCCATTTGCCATCCTACACTGGGGGACTTGAGGCTGTGCGAGGCCCTCAGAGAGGGTCCCAGAATGGGCAAGAAACTAAATACTTTCTTTAAATTCTCGCCTTCTCTACTGAGTTGAATAGTGTCCCCCCAAAATACATGTCCACTTATAGCCTCAGAATGTGACCTTTTTGGAAATAGAAGCTTTGCAGATGTCATGAATTAAGAGGAGTTCATACTAGACGAGTGTGGGCCTCTGATCCAATATGACTGGTGTCCTTCTAAGAAGGAGAGAGGACACACAGAGGACAGACAAATGGGAGGAGACAGAGGCAGAGATGGGAAGGATGCAGCTACCAGCCAGGGAAGGAACGCCAAGGCTGCAAGGAGCCGTCTGGAGGCTGGGAGAGGCCTGGGACAGATTCTCCCTCCCAGCTTCCAGAAGGAACCAACCCTCCTGACACCTTGGTTTCAGGCTTCTGGCCTCCATACTAGGAGAGAATAGATTTCCATTATTTTAAGCCACCCAGTCAGTGGGAATTTGTGACGACAGCCCTGGGAAACATAAGACAGGACTGTTCTCTGTCTTTCAAATCCTTCACTCTGTGGCTTCTGAATAATCAACTTTCTACTTGAGACTTACCTCACAGATTTTCCCAGAAAAAGAAAGAGTTTTGTGGTTGGGGAGATAAAGGACATGGATTAGCCTGGGGTCAGAAACCCAAACTTCAGAGATTCATAGCAGCCACGAAGCCTCCAAAGAATATACACCAGGCCTGGAGTCAGGAACCTTGAGTGTGGCGCTCCCAGCATACTCAAGTGTTCCCTGCTGGCACCATTCCAAAGCTGGCTAGACTTAAAGTGTGCTGATGAATAAATAAGGAGAGCCAACCAGAGCCAGGGTTTCTTTGGAGAGTTCCATTGATTTTGCCTCGTGGGTGGGGACAGAGAAGAGGGCGTCCCAGGATAAGATTGTCTGCATGGGGAGAAGAGTCCAAGCCCTTTCTGATTGACTGTTTCTCTTTGGGGCCTCTGGAGAGACTCCTGAGATTGAAATCAGCCTCAGTTTAGAAATCTCTTTAGTAGAGGACAGAGTAGGGCTTTGCAGCCCTGGGAATCTTTGTAATTTTTGCACTGACTTTTTATTTGAAGATAATTTAGTCTTATTTTTATTAATGCCTTTAAAAGAAGTGAGGTTTTAATATTAGTTTACTATTCAATGAGTAAAACTATCTTGAGTGCATTTTTCAGCCCTCCTGTGATTTCTCTTGTATTTGGAACAGTTTTTTTGTTTGTTTGTTTTTTGGTTTTTGAGAGTTGAGAAATGTTCTAAGCAAGTATTTTAGGAGAAGCAAAAGCTTCCCTGGGAACCAATGCTGGGACTTGAAAGTCAATCAAAAAGTAGATTTGTAGAGCCCTCCTGTGGTCCTGGCACTGTACTGGACTTTACCAGAGATTGGAATGATGAAAATGGTGATAGTGATGATGGTGGTGGTGGTGGTGATGATGATGGTGGTGGTGGTGGTGATAATGGTGATTGGTATGATGGGGATGATGGTGACAATGATGATGGGGATGATGATAGTGATGATGACAGTGATGGTCATGGTCATGATGATAATGATGATTGTAATCTGTAATGACTGGCCACGCCCTGGCTACCCTGCTAAGCACTCTACACACATGATCTCATTTCATCCTTACAAGCTCCCTATGAGGTACCCTCATGTGAGTACCCTCATTTTATGCATGAGATAATGGAGACACAGAGGGGCTAAAAAATTTGCCCAAAATCACACAGCCAGTAATCAGCAGAGCTGGGATTTGAACTAAGACACTCAGACTCCAAAGCCTGGATCTAAACCACATAAACTTGGTGTGAGACAAGTGCTTGCGAAAATGATGACGGCACCAGCAATAACAAATGTGATCTGTTAAGTGCCTCCTTTGTACCAGGAATGTGCTTGGCCTTTCATAAACATCCCCATTTAATCTCCTCAACAACCCCACAAGAGGCTCTGCCGTCGTTTTGCAGATAAAGAGCTTTCCCGAATGCTGTATTAAGGGGCCTCAGCCAGCTTCTGTTGGTTTTGCTTCTGGATGAATGTCGTTCCTGCCTGGGATCAGAGAAGATGCCCTGATCTCTAGATTGCCACCAACTCTCCATAGGACCCTGGAAAAATCTGCCCCATCTCCGGACCTCTGTCATTTCATCTGAAAAGAAGGGGGAGACATAGATGATCTCCTTGGCCCCTCTGAGTCAGTCCAGGAAGGGGAAGTGCAGTCTCTAGGAGCAGATGGGGCCATGTTTGGGGGCAGCTGCAGCCTAGCTTTGCATCTTGCCTTGCATCAGGCCCTCGGCCTTCCAAGTCAGGTAGCTCTAACTCTGGTCTGATTTAGATGAGCTATAGGATGGTGGGTGAAAAGGTGTTTGAGAGCCATGAAACCAGTATGTAGGGGTGTGTGTGTGTGTGTGTGTGTGTGTGTGCGTTGCATGTTGCCATGGTCAGAGGTCCTCTGAAGAGGTAGTGACGTATAAGTAGAGGGACTGAGCCAACCTGGTTATCTGGGGGAAGAGCACCACAGGTAGAAGGAACAGCAGGTGCTAAGACCCTGGGGGTGTGAGTGGGCTTATTTATTTGAGAAACAGCAAGGGAGGTCAGTGTGTTTAGAGCAGTGATGCTCAACCTGGGTCCTTATTACCTGCCCAGGAGATGTTTGCCGCTATCTGGAAACAGTTTGGGATGACAACTTAGTGGTGGGGGGTGGGGCAGTGTTGGGGATGCTAGTGGCGCCTAGAGGCCAAGGCTGCTACTAAACAACCTACAGTGCACAGGACAGCGCCCAACTCCTGGCAACCCACGCACACGCATCCCCAAGTTTGTCTCTAATCCCAAATGTCAATCATGTGCAGGTTGAGAAACCCCAGTCTAAAGCAAGTGGGGCAGCGGAGAGAGTGTTAAGAGCTGAGGTCAGAGAGAGACTAGGTCACTAGGGCCAGCATTTGTCACAATGTAATACTAATTACTATTATCATTAGTAGCATAGTACATCAAACTCATGCAGAACATGCTGCAAACTACACAGTGTTCTGAAGACCTGATACATATTAGCTTGTTTGAAACTCACAACTGCCCAGGGAAGGAGGCCCCATTACTACCCACTTATTAGGGATGAAGGACCTGAGGCACAGAGGTAAAATGACTTTTGCAAGATCACACGTTTAGGTGATGGAGCCTAGTGTCGACTGAAAAATTGCACAACCTGAAAGTTGAAAATTATGTTTTATTCAGCAGACTCACTGTAGGACTGAAGCCGGGGATACAACCTCTCAGATAGCTCTGAGGGACTGTTCTGAAGAGTTAAGCAGCCAGAATGTTTAAGAGTTTTTGTGAAAGAACGCCAGTAGTCGGAACATCAAAAGATTACTGCTAATTAAAGAAAATGATACACTTCAAATTAATGAATTTAGTGCTTTTCTATGTATGGGAAGTTGCAAGAGTCTGGGTTTATTGAAATTATTCCTTTGATATACACCTTAACTATCTAGGGCCAGCATCCTGTTTTCTTCCACCATCACGGGCAGCTGCAGTGGCTGATGGCTTGATGGCTTCAGCATCCTTTGTTTACTGAAATGGCAGGCCACATTCTTTGTCCACATCAGCATCTTTTTTTTCCCCTTTGAACTATAGTTGATTTACAATGTTGTATTAGTTTCTGGTGTACAGCAAAGTGATTCAGTTATACATACATATATATGTTCTTTTTCAGATTCTTTTCCATTATAGGTTATTACAAGATATTGAATATAGTTCCCTGTGCTATACAGTAAGACCCTGTTGCTTATCTATTTTTATATAGTAGTTTGTACTTGCTAATCCCAAACTCCTAATTTATCCCTCACTTTCCCCCACTTCCCCCTTTGGTAACCATAAATTTGTTTTCTATGTCTATAAGTCTGTTTCTGTTTTCTAAGTTCATTTGTGTCATATTTTAGATTTCACATGTAAGTGATATCACATGGTATTTGTCTTTCTCTATCTGACTTACTTCACTTAGTATAATAATCTCTAGGTCCATCCATGTTGCTGCAACTGGCATTTCATTCTTTTTTATGGCTGAGTAGAATTCCATTGTATATATACACCAGACTTTATTCGTTCATCTGTTGATGGACATTTAGGTTGCTTCCACGTCCTGGCTATTGTAAATAGTGCTTCTATGAGCATTGGGGTGCATGTATCTTTTCGAATTAGAGTTTCTTCTGGATATATGCCCAGGAGTCAGATTTCTGGATCATATAGCAAGTTTATTTTTAGTTGTTTAAGGAACCTTCATTGTTCTCCATAGTGGCTGCACCAATTTACATTCCCACCAACAGTGTAGGAGGGTTCCTCACTCCAGAATTCACTGTTTGTAGACTTTTTAATGATGACCATTCTGACTGGTGTGAGGTGATACCTCATTGTAGTTTTGATTTGCATTTCTCCTGATAATGAGCTATGCTGAGTTTCCTTTCATGTGCCTATTGGCCATCTATTATGTCTTCTTTGGAGAAATGTATGTTTAGGTCTTCTGCCCATTTTTTGACTGGGTTGTTTTTTGTTATTGAATTGTGTGAACTGTTTATGTATTTTGGAAATTAAGCCCTTGTCAGTGACATCTTTTGCAAATATTTTCTCCCATTCTGTAGGTTGTCTTTTTGTTTTGCTTATGGTTTCCTTTGCTGTGCAAAAGTTTGTGAGTTTGATTAGGTCCCATTTGTTTATTTTTGCTTTTATTTTTTTTTTTGCTTTGGGAGACTGACCTAAGAAAACATTGCTAAGATTTATGTCAGAGAATGTTTTGCCTGTATTCTCTTCTAGGAGTTTTATGATGTCATGTCTTACATTTAAGTCTTTGAGCCATTTTGAGTTTATTTTTGTGTATGGTGTGAGGGAGTGTTCTAACTTCATTGATTTACACATGGCTGTCCAGCTTTCCCAACACCACCTGCCTAAGAGACTGTCTTTTCTCCATTGTATATTCTTGCCTCCTTTGTCAAAGATTAATTGGCTGTAGGTGTGTGGGTTTATTTCTGGGCTCTCTATTCTATTCCATTGATCCATATGTTTGTTTTTGTGCCAGTACCATGCTGTTTTGATTACTGTAGTATTGTCTGAAGTCTGAGAGGGTTATGTCTCCAGCTTTGTTCTTTTTCCTCAGGATTGCTTTGTCAGTTCTGGGCCTTTTGTGATTCCAGACAAATTTGAGGATTATTTGTTCTAGTTCTGTGTCCACACCAGCATGTTAGTAGGCAGTCTGGCTCCAGAACACACATTCATGGCCACCAGGCTATGTTCTCTGTGTTAGGATCATCTGTTTCCATCTTTGTTCCCAAGACCCCCAACTGTGAGCCCCTAGATACCTTTGTATCCCCAGCACACAGCATGGGGGTTGGCACATAGTAGGTATTCAATAGTGGCTTTTTGGTTGCAAGTGGGCATGTAGCTCTTAAATTAAAACATGCAGGCAGTCCCATCATTCTGAAAAGTGTAGGTTTCCCTCTTAAGGAAAGGAAATGTTGGGAATATTCATGATGCTCTATCCTTATCTACATACCAGAGAGGAAAAAGTCACAACCAGGACCTCTGCTCTGGGGTCAGGCTCATCACTGGTGTCCCTTGATCTCTGGGCTACACTCTTTGGCCCAAGCCTCAGGTTCTGGGCATGCTCACATGATCTCATGGGCCTGACATGTCTCATTTCTTCCTACCTGACATCCATGACCCCCCACTCCCAGAAAGCACACGCACACACACACACACACCATTACACACACCGCCCTCTGTTTATATTTTTCATGCTCTTGTAGGAAATAAATCTTCTCTGCATTTTGTACTGCCTCTCAGAGCTATTCTTCATTTACCATTCATTCATTCCATAAACACTTATTGAAGCCCTACTATGTGTCCAGTATTTGCTAGACACTCAGGATGCTGAGCTGAGCAAAACAAACTAGTGTGGGGAAGACAGACAGGTGAACAACTTTAATAAGCTGAACTGTATTTATAACTTCAGCTGCTGCCTCCAGCATCCCCTGGGCAGATGCTGCTTACTTTGAGGAAAAGCCTTCATAAGCTGCTTGTGATAGAAAATGGAGCCTGAGGCCCAGGGCATGGTGTAGAAGGGTATTAGGAGGGCCTGGCAAGGGAAAAGCTGGTCAGTTTCCTCTGCAAGGAGGAAACAGGAGTTGGATATGCTCCTAGGAGTGTGGAGCAGAGACAAAAAGAGGGCAGAGTTGCGGGGCAGAAATAGGGAAAGGAAGGACAAGTGAGGAGAAGGCATGGGACACTGGGGGTGGAGGACCGGGAAATTGTCCTGCATGGACATTGAAGAACAGGACCCCACATTCAGCCCACATTCGGACTGACAGGGGTTGTAGTCCTACAGTGTAAACATCCTCTCTGTTCCACCCAGCCCAACTGCAAATGTCCAGCAAAGGCTGCTCTTCCCACATATGCTTTGTGGAATGGATGCATAGTGTGCCTCATGGAAGGGGCTGGTTATCGTGTGAATGAGACCACTCAGAGGAAGGGGAGCTGAAGGCTGCGGTGACCACAGATGAGACCCACCCCTGGAATCTGTGGACAACTTGAGGGTGTGTCTTTGGACTTCAAGGGGTGGTGAATCAGGCCTTGGGGCCTGTCTTGTTCAGATTCCAAAGAGCAGGTAGGGTCCCCTGGCATCTGGTTATTCCTCAGCAGAAAGTATTCTTGGAGAGTTAACAAGGAGCTGTGCAGCTATGAGCAAGGCTGAGAAGGATACAGCAATTCATTCTGGGCTGACAGGGGTCAGCATGTGCCTTACAGAGGAAAGGGCATTTGAGTGGTTTTTGAAGGATGGATAGGAGTTGGCCAAACAGTAAGAAAAGTTGAGGACATTCAAGGCAGTAGGAAGAGTATTTGCAAAAGCACAAAGGAGTGAAGGATTCTGGTGTATTCAGAAACCTGTATGATTGGCTCTTGGGGCAGAGATAGAAGTGGGTGAAAAGAGTAGGTCTGGGAGGTATGGTAGGAGCAAAATCTGCAGGCCTTTGCATCCGTGCAGGTAACTCTAGCAGTTCACATATATATGTGGAAGGGAGGCCATGCAGAATCGGGGCTGACAGCCCAGTTCCAGAGCCGGTCTGCCTTGGGTGTGAAGGCTGCTTCCGTACTCATCAGCTTCACCTCTCACGTTTCACTCTTCTCTGCAAACAGGACTTCGTACTCCATTATCTGCAATTCCAAACCCCCCAAAACTCTGGATACCAGAGGGTTTGTTTTTTTTTTCATAAACTTGGCACAAAGTCATTTGGCAGCTGAACCTGGCCCAAAAGACATGAGGCTGTCTATAGTCTTATTATTCCAAGTGAGGATAGTTCTATGAATGGCTGCAGGAGCGTTAGGGTGATTGATCCTCTGTGAATGTTATTAATAAATGGCATATCTTCTCTATCCTCCTTCTAAAATGCAAGACTTTCTTAATTCTGAAACACATCTGGGCCCCAGGGCTGTAGAAAAGGGATTGCATATCTGCAGCATCCATCTCATGGGGTTGCTGAGGGGGATAAAAATCAGTTTATTCAAGTGAAGCCCTGAGAACAGTGCCAGACAGCACGTGGGTGACAATAGATGGGAGCTGGCTGTGTCATTAGTTTGATGAGCTATGAAACTAATATCCTTTGGTGCCAGAGCCCAGTGTCTGCAGAATTAGGGTGCAATGAACAGCCAAGAAGCATGTGAAAGCCAACTGCACAGAAGGTTGGCCTCAGCTTCGAGGGGGCCACATAAAGCCAGCCCTTTGTGTTGTGCTGTTTCAGAGACCAGCAGGCATGCCCACTTCTGTGCTCCCAGTGGGCGTCCTGTGCCCATAGTAGTCCAGCCTGACCTGGCATGTTGCAGACAGCCTGTGAGCTCCTGGCAGCCCTGGACTGTCTTGTCACCTCTGCTCCTCAGCACCAGCTGGGACATTCAATAATTGTTTACTGAATTGAATCCATCTATTGACTCTAGAAGCAGCTAACCCAAGACTTGCTAGAATACTATGTTATTCTTCAGCCTAAGACACACACAGACACATGTGCAAGTACACACACACACACACACACACACACACACACACACACAAATCAAGACCCAACCTATATTTTGACCCAGTCAGGGCTCCAGAGAAACCAGTTTCTTGAAGCAACACTCCTTTTTCTTCCCTGCTTTTCTCTGTCAGAGACTTTAGGGAAAGAACCAGGAGAACACGCTTAGTTTTACATCACAGGTCATTCGCTCCTTTAGTTTATGATAACTATTTCCTCCAATGCTTTCCCTCTCTGGAGCTGCTTTGCTGCCTGCTACCCACCAGTTAACAAAGAGCAGAGGCATGGCTGGCTGTAGAACCTCCAGATGTGGCCACCAACCATCCCTCCAGATGTGAGCCACCTGACTGGCCTGGCAGTGGCCCCTCCTACCGTGTGCGAGAAGCCAAGGGAGGCGCCTGCAAAGACCACCTCCCCTCACTTTGTCTTTGTCTTGACTTGATAGATTCTTGAGCTTTGCTAAAACTCGTTCAGGCTTTTTATAACTGGGACGTGCCAAATCCATCCTCTGCCCCTGGATTTTTGTATATGAGCCCTTCCTGCAGGAGCTGAGGTCAGCTGAATTAAAAGCAAATATGTGCCCCTCAGAAGGCTGAGCAGCAGGGAATAGGCATTGTATTAATCAAGCAAAAGAGGGGAAAATCTGAAGACCCAGCACTCCCTGGCAGCAGTGAAGGTGGAGCTGGAGCCAGCCAGCACGGGCTGTTTATTTTTCACTTCTATGGGCCTGGCAGGAGAAAAGCATTCTCCTTCCCCCGTTTTGCTGGGAGGAGGGAAGCTGGTGAGACAGTAACCTCGAGAGTGGGTAGAATTTAAGGGGGCTCTGGCTTCTGGCAGGGGACCACGGGGGCCACAGGAACTGCAGACAGCCAGGACTGGGAGTGTGAGCAACATGCTGCAGGGGGCTGCAGGCTGGGGCCGAGAGCCTTGGAGGGTGACCTTGAAAACAAACCGCGCCTTTTCAAAGATCCACTGTGGACAAGGCTGGGTGGGAAGGGATGATCTATAAAGATGAGCTGCTTCTGGGTAATGAATTGAGAGCCGTGTGGTGCTTCCTACTTGGTGAAGGGAAGGGAGTGGTCATTTATTAGCATACAAGGTTATTCAGTGAGTATTTATTGAGCACCTACTATGTGCTTGGCGCTATTTTACGCAAGAGGAGTAAAGAGATGGACAAAGGGCCCTGCTACGTGGGACCTACATTTTGGTGGAAGGAAAGTAAGAAGTAAGGAAATAAATCTATAAATACTATAAGTGCTATGATAAAAATAGAGCAGGATATCGGGGGTCAAAGGAGGGGTGGGTATTCTTCTCAATTTTCTCTGTCTATTACTTAACGTTAACTGTTTGCTAGAAGTCTTAAAACTCTGATGTATAACATGTAACCCTCCTAGCCACTCTGTGGTCTGAATGTTGTTGTTCCTGTGTCACCTTTGGGACCTTGGCCCTGGACCCTGAGGAGAGAGGGCCTGGGCTGTCTCCTGGTGCTGTGGTGCCTGAATGGCAGGTGTGAGAAGTGCAGTCACAGGAGCCAAAATGGACGCGGCCCTTCTCAGAACAGTATGCTCCCAATTTATCACCCAGAGCCAACCGGGCTGCCACCTGCAGGGTCACCCCTGGGCTTCGTCGCTTAGCACGTCTGCTAATTAAAGGCAAGATTAACTGACCCTGATCTGGTGGCACCTCTCCCAGTGCCTGGCTCTGGCTGGTTGGGCCCTAGCTGGGAGGGGCTGCCTCTGCTACTTGGGATGGTGGCCAGAGAGTAGGAAACCCACCCAGAACAAAGACTTAGGGGAAAATCTCCGAGCCATCTGGAAAGCTGTGGTTAGCCTGAGGCCTCAGTGGCCACCTGGGTGAAATGAGATCTGGATCTAAAACAGGAGTGACAAGGGAGGGAGGCTGGCATGTGGGCATTTTATTCCCATTTGTATTCCCAGCACCTTAGAACAGTTGTTGGGGATTGTTGCTGTCAGAGGGAACAGATGCGAAGTACTGAGTGTGCCAGGCACGGAGGAGGCATTTAATAAATAATAAATTGTTGAATAGCTTGATGCACGGATGGTGGGAGTCTAGTACATAGCCGGTGCTCAGTAAGTGTTTTCAGCATCAATGATAAGAGCAAACCCTTGTATGGCGCTTTGAGTCAAGTGTTAATCTAAGTATTTGTATATATTAATATAAGTGTGAATTATATTTATATATGTATATTAAATGAATGGATTCTCACAAGAACTGTATGGAAGATATTGCCCCATTCTACAGATGAAGAAACTAAGGCACAAAGAAATTAAGTAACCAGCCTAAAGTCATACAACTCAGAGGTATTAGGAATAAGAGAAGGATCACAAGATTTGGGGTTCTAGAAGGATTATCAGGGGGAACTTAATCTTCTTCCAGACTTCTTCCAGAATCTGCTTTTCATTTCTCTGGAATCTTAGCATTGGGAACAGAAGCAGGGGCTCCCACTGCAGTTCAAAGAAAGAGAAAAAAGGAGTGCAGAGGAAAGGAAGTAGTTGTAGTAAAAAATAATACCTAGGAGATATTGACCCCTTACTCTGTGCCAAGTTCTGTACTGAGCCCTTAAGATGGTTCATCTTATTTCATCTTGAAAACAGCAATATTTTAAGTTGGTGTGAGTTTTATTCCCAGTGTATAGTGTAGCTTTTACAAATGGGACACATGGCAAATAGCCCTGGAGACTCTGGAAAGAAGTCACAGCAGCAGCTTCTCCCTCTGTGATCCAGCTGGTCAGGCTTTAAGATGGACCTTTGGGATTCCCTGGGCTCATCCATCCTGACACCCACGGTGGGCGAGCTCTCCATGCTTTGGTATCCTTATCTAAGAAATGGGACTAAGAACACCTCCCTCACACGCTGTGCGGCTCAAAGGCAGAGCAGGTGCTAACTCCCCGCTAGTGCCTGAAGTTCTAAAGAGTTAGTTCCCTTGCCTTAAAGTTTTCTATACAATTGCAAATTGACCTCAGCCACTGAGGCTCCAGGTCTTCCTCATGGACCTGGTTATAGACCCACCCCCTGGAATAGACAGAGCAGACACAATCACCCCGCTTTTTGAGATGCAGAAACTGAGACTTGGGGTGACTAGAACTCAGGGCTCCCAGCCCAGTGTAGTTTCTAAGGTTCCTTTGATATCTTTTGAATCTAAAGACAAGCTAGTGGCCATTACCAGGAGGGATATTGGGACTAAAGAGAGAACACGGAGGGGCCCTTGAGCATGTCTTGTGTGACAGAGCCCAGAATACAGCCTCTCCGCCCATCCCTGTTATTTCCGCAGCAGAGATAATGATGATCTGAGCAGCTGCTGTGGATGTAGATAGGTAAACCTTATCTTCAGTCTGGAAGATAAAGGCCGAGAGAGGCTATGGTGGAAGCCAATACAAAGTGGAAGGGAACGCGTGGGTGGAGTAAACAGTAACTACTCAAAACCAACATTTCTGGTATGATGTTACTGGGGAAAACATCGTTCATTCACTCACTTGTTTATTCACTCACTCATTCATTCTTTCATTCTGCAGATATTTATTAAGCACAACTTGTGTGTCAGGTGTATCCTATAACATCAGTACTGTCGCCAGACCCACGAGACATCTGACCTGCCTGGGGTGCGACATGGTTGAGGGATCAGAACAGGCTTCCCAGAGGTGGTGAGGCTTAAGCTACATTCTAGAGTCTTTGTAGAAATAAATGGACTATAGAGAGCTGGGCAAGTGTCTGTCCCCCGACCCCCATCCAGTTAGTGAGCTCCTTGAAGGCAGGGAATGTGTGGGTATGAGAGAATGCATGAAGTATGCGTGCATGGATGTACTTGCTTATTTGTGCATGCACAAGCACACATCCATGCTCCTCATTCATTTCATGTCTATAGACTTGTGCCTAACGGGATGTTCACATGGTAGGTGTTCAAGAAATATGTATTGAATTGGACTAAAGAAGAGCAGCTGTGTTTTCTAGTTGGGGGTCCAGCTTTTGGAAGAAGTCTGCATCAGCTGTGTCCACAGGACTGCTGATACTCAGCGCTGACTCATCGGGGCATTTAAATAGATCAGTGCCCTGTGTCTGAGTATGCTGGGCTTTCGTGCTTAAAAACCAAGGCACTGGTGCTCATGCCTTGAATGATCGCTAAAGGCCATTTGTATCTCTCACCTCTGACCGAAGTACGGTCAGGGGGCCTGTGACCTCTCTCTCGCTGCTTCTTCTAACACATGTCCATGATACAGAGTTCAATGGGTAGATCAAGAGACATCACTGTGACAAACAAAGGAACAGAAATCTGACTACCTCTTAATGTTTACTAGTGGGAAAAGGGTGATGAAATCTGTTTTTTTTTCTTGGGCTGGGAAGGTCATGTGGATGAGCAGACACACTGGCACTAAAACTTGCTCCTGCCAGATGCATCCACTGAGATGGGAATATTAACTATAACAATATTAATGGGCCTTTGGAAAGAATATGCTAGAATGTACTCTGTATTTCAGTGTGAATACCATAGCTGTGTCATCCTGGTATATGAGAAGACTTCAAATTTTTCAAAAATTCAAACTCAAAATTGTTATTTTATTTCATTCTACTTTATTCTACTGTATTTCTTTCCATTCCTTTTCATTCCATTTTTACCCACCATCATGTTCCAAAAATGAGAAAAGTTTGCTTTAAAAGTTATATGATGTATGGCAAAATAAAATAAATGTCAACTTAATGACAGAGATAAAAGGGAAACAAGGGTGAAGACACAAAAAGAAGCTAGAAATGATAATTTGAAAATGAGTGTTCTTGCTTTGTTGTACACATGAAACTAGCATTGAAAATCAACCAAAAAGGTCCACACAAAAGCTACTAGAGCTGATTGAAGAATTCAGCAAGGTAGCAGGTTACAAAATTAACGTTCAAAAATCAGTTGCATTTCTTTACACTAACGATAAATCAACAGAAAAAGAAAGTAAAGAAACAATCCCCTTTAAAATAGCACCCAAAGTAATTAAATATCTGGGAATAAATCTAACCAAGGAGGTGAAAGAATTATACACAGAAAACTATAAACCATTGATGAAGGAAATTAAAGAAGACTTTAAAAAATGGAAAGATATTCCATGCTCTTTTGTTAAAATGGTCACATTGCCCAAGGCAATCTACAGATTTAATGCAATCCCTATCAAATTACCCAGGACATATTTCACAGAACTAGAACAAATCATAATAAAATTTATATGGAACCATCAAAGACCTAGAATTGCCAAAGCATTACTGAAGAGAAAGAAAGAGGCTGGAGGAATAACTCTCCCAGACTTCAGACAATACTATAGAGCTACAGTTATCAAGACAGCATGGTATTGGTACCAAAACAGACATATAGACCAATGGAACAGAATAGAGAGCCCAGAAATGAACCCACAAACTTTTGGTCAACTCATCTTTGACAAAGGAGGCAAGAATATACAGTGGAATAAAGACAGTCTCTTCAGCAAATGGTGTTGGGAAAATTGGACAGCAGCATGTAAAACAATGAAGCTAGAACACTCCCTTACACCATATACAAAAATCAACTCAAAATGGATTAAAGACTTAAACATAAGACAAGATACAATAAACCTCCTAGAGGAAAACATAGGCAAAACATTATCTGACATACATTTAAAAAATTTTCTCCTAGAAGAAATAAAAGCAAGAATAAACAAATGGGACCTAATGAAACTTACAAGCTTCTGCACAGGAAAGGAAACCAGAAGTAAAACAAGAAGAAAACCTACGGAATGGGAGAAAATTTTTGCAAGTGAAACCGACAAAGGCTTGATCTCCAGAATATATAAGCAGCTCATACGACTCAATAAGAAAAAAATAAACAACCCAATCCAAAAATGGGCAGAAGACCTAAACAAGCAATTCTCCAAGGAAGATATACAAATGATCAAAAAGCACATGAAAAAATGCTCAGTATCACTAATTATCAGAGAAATGCAAATCAAAACTACAACGAGGTATCACCTCACACCAGTCAGAATGGCCGTCATTCAAAAATCCACAAATGACAAATGCTGGAGAGGCTGTGGAGAAAGGGGAACCCTCCTACATTGCTGGTGGGAATGCAGTTTGGTGCAGCCACTATGGAAAACAGTGTGGCTAGGAATAGACTTACCATATGACCCAGGAATCCCACTCGTGGGCTTGTATCCAGAAGGAAATCTACTTCAGGATGACACCTGCACCCCAATGTTCATAGCAGCACTATTTACAATAGCCAAAACATGGAAACAGCCTAAATGTCCATCAACAGGTGACTGGATAAAGAAGAAGTGGTATATTTATACAATGGAATACTACTCAGCCATAAAACCCGACAACATAATGCCATTTGCAGCAACATGGATGCTCCTGGAGAATGTCATTCTAAGTGAAGTAAGCCAGAAAGAGAAAGAAAAATACCATATGAGATCGCTCGTATGTGGAATCTGAAAAACAAAACCAAAAACAAACAAACAAACAAAAACAAAGCGTAAATACAGGACAGAAATAGACTCACAGACAGAGAATACAGACTTGTGGTTGCCAGAGGGGTGGAGGGTGGGAAGGGATAGGCTGGGATTTCAAAATTGTAGAATAGATAAACAAGATTATACTGTATAGCACAGGGAAATATACACAAAATGTTATGATAACTCACAGAGAAAAAAATGTGACAATGAGTGTGTATATGTCCATGAATGACTGAAAAATTGTGCTGAACACTGGAATTTGACACAACATTGTGAAATGATTATAAATCAATAAAAAATGTTAAAAAAAAAAAGAAAATCAACCACAATTCAAAAAAATTAAAAATTTTTTAAAAGTTACAGTGCAAGTGAAAAAAAAAGAGCATTCTATCAAGCTCTACAGACACTTGCTCTGGTGAGCTATAAACAGGGCTCTGAGCTTCCAGGAAGGCATTGTAAAAAGGGAAACCCAGTCAGTTATACTGTCCCAGTGGTCATCAAACGAAGCTGTTGATCAGGACGAGCAAAACTCTAGATGGCTTTCCCTGAGGGAATTTCCTCTGAGCCCTTTGTGGAGAAGACCCAATGTAGTAAAGGGCAGCCTCCTAGAAAGATCCTTACAGAGAGCCTGACACTGCATTAAATAGCTTTCTCAACTGCAGTGATACTCAGCCTTGATCTCCCCCAAAGCACAGTTCAGAGGGATACGTTATGGCCCAGATGCCCTACTCTGCTGCTCCTACTAATTACTTGGGTTGGTTTAGCTCAGGTATTCTTGTCCCAGAGCTGAAACTATATGCAGTTACTTTTAAATTGGTGTTTAAGACTCACAGATATTGAGAACAACCTAGTGGTTCCCAGTGGGGAGAGGGAAGGGGGAAGGGCAGGAGGAAGGTAGGGCATTAAGAGGTACAAACTACTGTGTATTAAATAAATAAGCTACAATGATATATAGTACAACACAAGGAATATAACCACCATTTTATAATAATTATAAATAGAATATAACCTTTAAAAGTTGGGAATCAGTATGTTGTACTCCTGAAACTTGTACAATATTGTACATTAACTATCAAGAAAAATAATTTTAAAAACACAGTTGGTATTGTTTAGCAATGTAAAACAAATCAATAAGATAAAATTGGTATTGAGTTATATGTCATACATTTCTTTAAGAAGACATGATCTTGTTTGAATTTCAAAAGTAGTGACTGTTGGATGGAGAGGGGTTGAAAGGGGCTATAGGGCTGGGGGCCCATCAAACCAGGCCACACAGTCAGGCCTATGGAGGTGAGAGCCACATGAATTAGTGTACTGCTGCACCTTTCATGCCTAGTCTGGCATCTGGCACATAGTAGGTGTTCATAGGAGGTGTTTGTTGTAGGTGTGGATGTAGCTTGAATAAACGAATGAATACCTGTTTAGAGAAAAGAATTAATCCAGGCACAGGAAGATAGGGTGAGTGGATAACTGCTAAACATTTTTTCCTTTTCCATCATTTGAATCAGAAGACAATGACTTAAATTCAGGAAGGACTGGATCTCAGATCATAATCTAGTCTCATCCCTCCCCCTCATTTTTATATATTATAGAACTAATATATTTAGGGGGAGGTGGGCTTGAAACCCCTCTCATCTCACCTCTTAGAGAAAGGACTCTAGTTTCATCATCATCTAGGATGCAAGAGTTTCCTGCTTTGGCTGTCTTGAATTCCCACCTTCTCAGCCTCTGACCCCTCAGAATGGCCTTGAGCTCAACTAGCTTCTAGGTTTGCCCTGATACACACTGAACCAGGACCAACCTTGGAACTACTTGATCCTCCAGAACTTTGAAACTAACAGAGGAAGCGGGGTCTGTTTGAGATTCTTCCTGGAGATGTTCTTTTTAAGTCTGCCCACTGCCCTCCCTCTCCCTCCTTCCTACAAAGTACTTGAAATGCTTTGAGAACCAACAAGTTTTGAAAATTGTGCATACATTTACTTAGCTCAGGGAGTGCCAGACATCTGGCCTCCAGGTGTTTCCCAGCCCTGCAGAGTGGTAGCCAATCCCAGGTGGTTGTGGATGGAGCTCAGGCTAAACAGCAGAAAGCCCTGCATAAAGGCACCTTTCAGATTCTTCTGTGGCCTTTGCCACTGTCTTCTCCCTAAATCCTAGATCTAGGATGCCCTTGAAGAGCTACTCAAGGTCTCTGTCCCAAGAGAAATCACAAAGTCACCTTGTTAGGACACAAGTGTCTAGGGGCTCAAGAGTCACATGACTTGGAATTGAATCCCAGTTCAGCTGTGTGATCTCAGGTCTGTTATTTGCCCCCTCTATGTTTCAGTGTTTGCATCTCTTTTTAAAAAGAGCTGATGGTCTCCATCTTATGGGGCTGGGGTGAGAATTACCAAGTAAATGCATATAAAATGCTTAGGACAGTGCCTAGCACATACTCACCACAAAGTAGGTGTTTGCTGTTATTATTTCTGATTTTCTCCTTCTCTGGAGGCCACTGAGGAGTTAGAAGTTGATGCATGTCCTTAAATTGGCCATTATAAATTCACCTTAGCTCTGTGGAACAGTCTTTCTTCCCAATCTCTCCCCAGGGCCTGATAACGACGGCTGTGATAGTACTGAAATTTATTGAGCACTTCCTCTATGCCAGGCACTGGGATATAAGCATTTTGTAAACACTTGACATATATATCCGATGTATGATCCTATAGCTTGGCTCAGTGTCTGACACAGAATTTAATGCATACAATAATGCTTTGAAGAAGGCTCTATTATTAGCTCCATTTTTTCAGCTGACAAAAAGAAGGCTCATTGAGGAACTGAGGAAGCAGGTGGCATCCAGGACTAAATCCAGAATAGTCAACCTCAGATCTAATGTTCTCAACCACTACACACAGGGAGGTCCTTAGGTAAGAAGCCCTGGGGTGGGTTACAGGCAGAACATATGATGCCAAATGCTGTAGGAACTTGGGGTGAGAATAAGCTGTGTCTACCTCCAGAGGAGGTGGCCTTAAAAAGGATGGATAGAAGTGAGGATAGAGAAAGGAATTCCAGGCAGAGGAAGCAGCATGAACAAACATATAAAGGTAACAACCCCAGAAAATGTTTAAGCAGAAATAGTTACCTTTAGCCAGAGTTTAGGCAGGTGGAAAGTGAAAACAGGACCCAATTGTGGAGGGCATTGGATGACAAAAAAGGATGTTAGCCACAGAGTGTTGTTTAGCAGAGAACATTCCTACAGAGAACATTCCTACTTCCTGTGGCCTAGGAAGATTAACATGGCAACGGAATGTCTGGTGGAATGAAAGGTAGAGAGAATAGAAACTGGGAGATCATTGGATTTGCTGATGCCTACTTGTCCTTGTGGCCCTAAAGCAATGAGCCATTCTCAGTGTTCTAGAACTGAGGTCAGAGGACTTGTCCAAAGTCACACAGCTAAGTAGCAGAACCCAAACTCCAGCCAGGTCTTCTGACTCTAAGTTCTGTGTTTATTCTGCTGCATCAGGCAAAGACATGGCTGAGCCTGTCAGAAGGTCTGAAGGGGTTAAGTCCCATGAACTCTGAAGGGTCATGGCTCTTGGAATAAGGGGTCTGAGGACTACCTGACATCATAGGCAGAACGCAGTGTGTGTGTGTGTGTGTGTGTGTGTGTGTGTGTGTGTCCTGGGAATGTGCACACAGGTGGCACTTGACTGGGGAGACGGTCTGTTGCATCAGCTTCTTAGAGAAATCTATGACCACAAAAACAGTGATGAACCACTGGGATGCATCAGGGACCACACCCAAAGTTGAGGCCTGGAATTCTGCAGGCTAGATTCCAATGCCTGGAATCCAAAAGCAAGGATAAAGAAAAGAAAAGACGAGAGATTGATCGACTGGTTGATTTTGGAGGAAAGAAGGAAGGATAGAGGTAAAATGAAACAAGAGTTGTCCTCTGGGCTATCAACATTCTTTAGAGCAGCGATTCTTGACCAGGAGTGATTTTGCCCCCAAGGCAAAACTTGCCAATGTCTGAAGACATTTCAGCCTGTCACAGCCAAGGGAGATAATGCTATTGGCATCTCATGGTTAGAGACCAGAGATGCTGCCGAACATCCTAAAAGGCTCAGAACAGCCCCCCAAAACAAAGAATTGTCCAACCTATAAGGTCAGTCCTGCAGAGGATGGCAAACTCTACTTTAGAGAAAAAATAAATCTTGCCTTATAAATCAATATACACAGAGGCTGAGCAGGACCACTGTGTTCATACCTTATACTGTTAAGCTTCCAGAAGAGGCTGAGGGCTAATTGACCTCCTATAGAGTGAGACTTAGGTGTGGTGAGTAGGAACCTGGAAGGCTTGGTGATATTCATTAACCCTCGGTAAAAAGGGGACCCTACAGGACCCAGGCCTGACCCAGGAGGCCCTCTGGACACTAGATCGCATCTCCCCCTCATCACTGGGAATTCAGGACTTGAGCCAATGGTGGTGGCCCTCTGCACAGACCCACAGTACAGAGCTGGGGACCAGGGGAAGCTGGGAGCTCATCTGGTTCCCTGCCCACCCAATATTAAGAGCGGAAGGCACTGAGTCCCAGGGAGGTGAACTGACTTGCCCTAGGCTCTAACTGTGCATCCACACGGACTCTTCTGGCAAGAGGAATCCTGCTTGGACTGGATTAATTCAAATGTCTTTATTCAATAACCAGAACATCCAGCCAGCTTCTGACACAGCTGGATCCAGGAACCCTGACAATGTCACTAGGTCCCACCCCTGGCCACCTCTTGGCTCTGCTTTCCTGTCCTCAGCTCTGCTCTTTTCTGGGGCACTCTGAGTCTTACCCTTCTGGGAGGCAAGATGGTTGCTGGGTTTCCAGGCTATACCCTCACAGCCCCAAATCAAGAGGGAAAAAAATCTCTCTCTCTCAGCGGTCCCTGAGTGCACCTTTTGGCTCTGAATTAGGGAACATATCCATCCCTGATCCAACCCCTGTTGCTGGGGGGAAAGGATGCTCTGAATGACCAGCTGGAGAAGACAGGAGAGGTCACAATGCCTGCACAGGAAGTGGGGGAGGGATGGTCCTCAGAGGGAATTCAGGGATGCTGCTACCAGAAGCAAGGGAGTGGATAACAGTGGACAAAATGACACATGGCCACTACCCCCAGCCAGTAAGTGGCCGAGTGGGCGCTCAGCCCAGCTGTCCTGTTAGCTAGCCGAGATCTCTGCCCCGGCCTCCTAAAGGTGGAGCTGCTGCCTCCCGAGGTCCCACCCACAGTTTTGATGCTTGGCCCAGGGGTGCCAGAGGTGGGGGAGATGGGGGAGCCAGGTGGAGTCTGAGATCTGGCACTGCTCTCTTCAAAGCTCGGACTTGGGCTAAGGGCATGGGAGCAGATGGCTTTGACGGGCAGTGACTCTGGGAGACAGAGGACAAGAAGGGCCTGGATCTAGGACTTGGGAAATGACTTCACAATCATTTACTGCCGTCCTTCCAGTAAATAGGAATTGAGTGCGTACCGCCTGCTCCTTTATCTTCCCTTCCAGGCCCAGGGTCCGGTGTAGGCTATCTCCTCTTCTTCCCAGCCCTCCAAAGCTCGCTTTGATGCTTACTTTAATCCCCTTTCATGTGTAGGGCATGTCGGGGAGGATGGCTCCCACCTGTGGTTTCCCAGGCCCCTGCTCTTCCCTGGACCTGTGGGTGGTCAGACCCTCCAGCATTACAGACATTCCCTGCCCATTCGCGGGCGCCCTGCCAGGTGCCGGTCCCCCAGCCTCCCTCCCGCAGCCTCCTCCCCTTCCCCAGCAGGCCCCTGGCAGCCCCCTGACTGACATCAGCTAGAAGCAGAACAAACTTGGCTGCTCTTATTCCGAAATGCCTGCCCAAAGCTCTTTCCTGATATAGAGGTGGCACTGGTGAGATAGAGGCAGGTTGTTTGCTTATAATTCAGTACAAACCGAGAATATCAAGTGTGTCTCTGCCTCGTAAACACACATCTATAAGTCCTTCCATGGGTGTCCCCTGAGTCCCTACTACTAGAATAGTCCTTACACTATTCTAGCTCTGGGGATGGTGGCAGAAACACAAGAGACACCCCTCCGTGCCTTCGTGGAGCTGCCTGTGAACATGTTAAGACATCAGGTAGATAGTATGTGAGATCAGAAAGCCTCAGTGGAGAAAACCAGAGTGGGTTGAAAATCGAAGGTAAAGAGGCAGAAGCTTTGACTTCAGACAGGGAGTTCCGGAGCCTCTGAGAAGGTGACATTTGTACACACACCTGAAGGAGGGGAGGGAGAGAGCCATATGATGTCTGGAGACAGGCTCCAGGCGGAGTGATGAGTCCACATCATAGCCCAAGGGTGAGTTAGGGAGGTGGTGGATCAGCCCCACAGGTGATTGGACCCCATTCCCAAAGGCATTGTGAGGACTTCAGCCTTTACCCCAGTGGGATGGTGGCCATTGGAGAGTTTTAAGCAGAGGAGGGACCTGATCCAGTTTATTTTTTGTTGGAATCACTCTGGCTGCTGTGTTGAAAAATAGACCCAGTGTGGGAACGAGGATGGAAGCAGGGAGACCACTCCTGAGGCTACAGCACTCTCTCAGTCAGAGGTGGGATGGCAGGACCGGTGGTAGCAGTGTGGATGGTACAAATCGATCAGATTCTGAGTCTCTTCTGAAGAAAGAGGCCCCACATGGTTGTGGGGTGTAAGATAGTGAAGGAGTCAAGGCTGACCCCCAGGTTTTTGTCCTGAGCATCAAAGGATGGAGTGATTGTTTACTGAGATGGGGAAGATGCTGGAGGAGCAGGTTTGGGGATGGACATTGATCAACTGTTCAGTGTGGGACATGTTATCTGTGAGATGCCCTTTGACATTGAGGGATGATGTCCAGCAGGCATCCACCAAGATGGAGAAGGCTGCAGGAAGCATGCTCTGTCATCTACAAAAAGACCTTCCTACACATTCTTTCCTTTAATACAGATAAGAACCATAGCCCAGTAGATCAGATTATACCCATTTTAGAGATGAAGAAACTAAGGATCATAGAGGTAAATAACTAGTCAACGGTCACAGGATGCCTATGTGGCAAAACAGGCCCTCTGATGTCCAATTCATTTCCTCTTTCATGTCCATCATACTGCTTCCTCCAGGTTTCCAAAATTGGTGGGGAAAAGTAAAACCAGTGAATGTTATAGTCTCCAGCTAGGAGAGCAGAACCCCCAACTATACCTCAAGACCCCAGTCTCCCTTGCTGCTGCTGTGTGCAGGGTAGTCTGGGTTGTGGGTGAAAGGGGCCCAGGCACCACTCCTGAGATCAAAATAATGGGCCGTTTGGGTCACGTGGACACTCTTCCTTTAATGCCTCTTTCTTCTGCCTCTCTGCCACTTGCATCTTGAAAGGGAAGCTCTTTTTGAGACTCTGAGTAAGTCTGTCTGTGTCTCTGTATCTGTTTTTGCCCACTGTAGGCTGGAACAGTGAAAATAAAAGAATGCTTGAACTTGGGAAACGAATAACCCAAATTTGCAAATAAATCAGCTACTCTACCTGCCCAAGAGGGATTACACCTGTAGGGCAAGAAATGAGATCATTGTTTTTGTCTGTCTTTCTTTCTTTCTTTCTTTCCATATTCTCTTGACATACAACATAACTTTCTCTGGAAAGTAATATTTCTAAGAGAAACATGAAATAAAATGTATTGTCTTTATGGTTAGTCTGAAGAAATGACTTCATATATCTAATTTACTCTCTTAAGTGTTTCTCTGAAGGATGCTGAGGTGGCAGGAATTTTTCTGATTCCAAATTCCTGATAACAGAATACATGAGTCGTGGGGGACTGGTATCTGAGTCTGGAGCAGGAAAAGAACTAGCTGGGAGGTTTATACAGAAAGCACAAGAATGACTGAGATCCTTGGATTCTCAATAATGTGCGTGGCATTCTTAACTTGGTATCTATCACCTCACTAAATTCTAATAGCAACCCATTTTACAGATAAGAGACTGAGGCTCAGGGGGAACTCCAGTTCACTCACCTAGTAAATGGCAGAGCTGGAATCTGAATCTGGCTCCAAAGCCTATGATTTTTCTACTACACAGTACTTGTAAATACCATCCAGGCTTCATGGATGACATTTGAAAATTCTACCCAGGTGATGAGTCAGGGGACATAGTGAGTGGTCCTGATGCTGGCAGACGCATGCCCCCAGGCCCATCCTTTCCATATAGCACCTCTGCTGGGTCCCACAACTGGGATGGGCCACAAAGGGATCATCTTAGCAGAGGCTACGGAGCACCAGCATCCTGCCTGCTTCCTCGAGGGGCTGTATATTGAGGACTTCTGGAAGAAGTGGCCTTTGTGCCATCCAGAGCTACCACTTTGAAACTACATGGCTCCCAGGAATGATGTGAGTCAGGAAGGACAGATGTTAGGATGTATTTCCTGGCATGGCCAGGTATACAGCTGCATACACACACACATACACACACAGAGCCCAGGAATGATTATGTGAGCATTAATTTCCCCTCTAGTTGTTTTTAAGAATTTTAAAAGAAATATTTACAACTCTGCTGGGGAAAAAAGCCATGCCTGAGGATCAATTCTGCAAAAAACACAATTTATCGCAAAGAGCATGGCCAGGTCTAGTACCACCATAAATCTGGGTTTGTGTCCCCTTAGTCCTCTAACTCAGGGGTTGGCAAATTATGGCCTGAGAGACTATATTTATAAATAAAGTTTTATTGGAACACAGCCATTCCTATTCAACAATAGATCTGAGTAGTTATATGGTCCACAAAGCTGAAAATATTTACTGTCTGGTCTTTTTAAGGAAAAGTTGGGTAACCCCTGCTCTAAAACACATACACGCACGCACACACGCATGCACACACATACACGCACACAGATTCTGTCTAGCAAACTCCTATGCATCATATAAGGCCCAACTTAAGTATACTGAGAAAGCTCTGTAGCAACCAAAACCCAAGGCAAAGCTAATCACATCCTCTTCAGCCACTTGCCAAGGGGCTTTGAGCAGCAAATAATTACTGATGTTCATAGAACACAGTGTGCCAGAGACACTGTTCCAAGCATGTCACATGGACTAACTAACTTAAACTTCATAGCAATTCTAAATAGTAGGTACCTTTATTATCACCATTGTACAGATGAGAACAGCAAGGCACAGAGAGGTTAAGTAACTTTTGCACAGTCACACAGCTGGTAAAAAGGTGAGCTGGAGTTTGAATCCGGGATGTCTGTCTCCAGAGGCCAGTTTGTTCACTGTTTTGTCATAGATGCTGTTATTATCCCCATTTCACAGAGGGAAACAAAGACCACTACCCGGCACATATTCCATTGGGTTATGATAAGGTGCATCTGCGTCTGTCTCTTCCCAGTTTTTCCTCGAGGGCAGAAACACTCTTCCTCACTCCAGACCCTTATGCCCGGCACACAGCAGCTGCTCAGTGGCTAAAGGCTTAGGTGGGGTCACTTTCTGGACTGTGAGCCCCTCAGAGCCAGAGAGGTCATTTCATTGACCACTGGATACCCAGTGCCCACCACTGTGCCTGCCTCAGAGAACTGGGCTCAGCACATGGACAAGGATGGAAGGAATTATTCCCGGAGTAGGAAGTCGTCTTATTTGGCTGCCTGTGTTCTTCCTTTCCTTTATTCCTTTCAGCTCACCATTTCTCCATGGTCTCAACAACTGAGACTCAAGGCCTCTGCCTTCTGGACTGACTGCCATTAGGGAAAGGTCAGCCACACCTCTGTGCCAGGATGTGTTTAACTTGGCTGGGAGGCATCCTCAGAGAAGGAAGGGACATCACTTCCTACATTCATTTATGTTTAATGTGGTCTGACCACCTTCTTGCTGATTGCAATTAAGAAGTAAGTCAGCATAAATTCTGCCAGCAAGGAAATACTGCAGGAAATTTTTTAATGTATTTTTTAATTGAAGTTAGTCAGTTTACAATGTTGTGTCAATTTCTGGTGTACAGCATAAAGTTTCAGTCATTCATGCACATACATATGCTCATTTTCATATTTTTTTCATTATAGATTACTACAAGATATTGAATATAGATCCCTGTACTATACAGTAGAAACTTGTTGTTTATCTATTTTATATATAGTAGTTAGTATCTGCAAATCTCACACTCCCAATTTATCCCTTCCCACCCTTTTTACCCCTGGTAACCATAAGTTTGTTTTCTATGTGAGTCTGTTTCTGTTTTGTAAATAAGTTCATTTGTCTCTCTCTCTCTCTTTCTTTTTTTAGATTCCACATAGGAGTGATATTGTGAGGTATTTTTCTTTCTGTTTCAGGCTTACTTTACTTAGAATGATGATCTCTAGGTCCATACTTGTTGCTGGAAATGGCATTATTTTATTATTTTTTATGGCTGAGTAGTATTCCATTGTATAAATAGATCACAGCTTCTTTATCCAGTCATCTGTTGATGGACATGTAGGTTGTTTCCATGTCTTGGCTATTGCAAATAGTTCAGCAAAAAAAATTTTAAAATTGACTCCCTTTCATTCCAATGAGGTTGATCTTTGAGAAAACCCATTGATTGATAAAGACATCATCTACAATTTTGCAGTCAGAGAATCCCGGTCATTGCCAGAAAGACTCTCAGGGATTTTCTGGTCCAATAGAGGGAAAGGACTGTTTTTTTTTTTAATCACCTAAATACAAATGGCATTTGATCACTATCAACTGAGTATTTGGGCAGCATCCAAAGGGTGACATAGATAACAAGATGATGGCATCAGAGGAGAGGCAACCTGCCCTCGGGTTGGCTGGGTTAGGGCAGAAAGACTTGCTGGAGGAGAAACATTAAAGCCAGGCTCCTAGGGAGGAGTGGGACTCAGTCAAGAAGGAGGAGGGACGCTATTCTGGTATGGGAAATAGTGTTTACCAAGGTGCAGTGTTGCAGGTGGAAGGTATGGTTCAGGTGCAAGGGGCTGGCTTCAGGGGGACCCGCTCGAGGAGGTACGGCTGGAAGGAGATGGGAGACCTGGGGGGACAGAGTGGCTGAGAATTTGGTTCAGAATCAGACCTGGGTTCAGTTCTCGGCCAATTCCTTTGCTAGCTGTATACCCTTAGCTGGAAACCTAGATCTTTGTGTTTAGGGGATGATGGAAATAGACTATGATTTGATCAGGGTCTCAGTCACAGAGTTGTAGATTTGTCAAAACTCATCAGGCTGTACACTTAAAATGGATGTTTTATTGTATGTAAATTACACCACAAGAAAGTTGATTTTAAAAGAGAAAATATTTGTGCTCTGATTCCTTCATCCGAATATGGGAATAATAATAAAGCCTACTTCATAGGAACGGGGTGAAGGTTGACCAAGACAATACTTGGAAATTGCTCAGCTCAGCATTGGCTCACGTAAGTCATGATCTCTGTTGCTGTGTTGTGATCACAGAGAATCTTAAAAGCCCATGCTGAACACTTTGAATTCTGTCTGGTAGGCACAGGGAGCCATTGAAGATTTCTGAGCATGGGAACGATCCAAAGGTTTTTATTAATTGTGGTAAAATACACATAATATAAAATTTACCATTTTGACCATTTTTAAAGTGTACAATTTAGGCATTAAGTACATTCACGTTGTTGTGCAATCATCACCACCATCCAAAACTTTGCTTTTAAGAAAGGAATTGGGCAGGAAAACCCAGAGGAGGGAGAAACTCAAGGGAGACCCTTGGTAAGGTCGTTAGAGTGGTGCATGTTGGAGATGTTAAGGGCCTGACCCAGGGATGAACTTACAGGAATGGAAAAAATACCAAGAGAATTTAAGAAAGAAGACACCATAAGATCTGGTAAATGATTGCAAGTTTAGTATAAGAAGGAAAGAAGAATCAAAGATGACTGTGATTTCCAAGAAGAAAGAAAAAGACATCTCAAGCTCTCTTTGTGATATTTCCATTCACGACATATTATTTGGCTACGATTCTGACGGTCCTAATAACACTTAATGCTGGCGCAGTTGTGGTGAAATTGGCACTTGTGGACGTTACTTGGGGCACAACCTTTAAACAACTAGTTTGGCAACACATGTCAGAGGCCATTTAAAAAATGGTTCTTTCTCTGACCTGGTGCTTCAACTTCTGGGGATCACACTCAGAACAACATAGACCTCGCAGGACTGTGTGTGTTGATATCCATGAACCTCAGTTGTAATAGCTTCCGAGTAGAAGCAACCTGAGTGTCCCCAATGAATGGAATAGTTCAAATAAGCAGGGCATTGCATCTTAAAAAAGTATTTTTAAGAAGTGTTGCAGGTTGCAAGGCTCTGTCCTCTAGGGAGATGCCCTGAGGCATTTAAAATCATATTTGAGAAAAGCTATGTTTATAGACAATACTTAGGGAATAAGAGGCCCATTGCAAAAGTGAGAGCCACTCATAGGTGGATCTCTGTTCATCAACGCTGGTTTTTTTAAATTGAAGTACAGTCAGTTTACAATGTTGTGTCAATTTCTGGTGTATGACATGTTTCAGTCATATATATACATACATATATTCGTTTTTATATTCTTTTTCATTGAAGGTTATTAAATGATATTGAATATAGGTCCCTGTACTATACAGAAGAAACTTGTTTTTAATCTATCTTATATATACTAGATAGTACCTGCAAATCTCGAACTCCCAGTTTATCCCTTCCCACCCTTGTTCCCCCTGGCAACTGTTAAGTTTATTTACTATGTCTATGAGTCTGTTTCTGTTTTGTAAATAAGTTCATTTGTGTCTTTTGTTGTTGTTGTTGTTGTTCATGGACTATTTAATCACACCTTGCTCCAAGTGCCCTGTCATGACCAGGAGAGTAACCCCCAAATTCCAGTGAATTTAGCTGTCTTCCACTTTCCCAGGTTTATTGCCTGAAAACAAGGCTGCATAAGAAGACTGTGGGTTTGCACTGTGGATGTGCATATTTCCAGTTCCCAAGGCCACCGAGGGCCCCTGAAAGGGGCCATATCACAGGCAAGTGGGAGATGGTGACAGCCCTGTCCTGAGTGACAGCCCGACCATCATCACTGAGACTGGGAATAACCCATGCAATGGGTTGGAGAGGGCACCGTCTATCCACTTTGGTAAGAATATTATTCCATCCAGACTGGGGGAATTGGCACATATGGTGGCAGAGTACTGCCTCTGGACCTCTTGGGCGACAGGATCAGAAATGGTAGTGCCGAGGAGAGAGGGATGTGGATATCCACCAGGAAGCTCTCTCCAACAACCCTTAGGAATCAAATTAGAACAAATGCCCGTAGAAGTTAACCACAAAATAAAAATAACCCCTCTGTGGTGCATTTACATTTACAAAGCACTTTCATCTTCTTCATCTCATTACAAGTCTCATGAGAGCGGCTGGGCAGCTATCATTGAGTCCACTTCACAGAGAGAGAAACTGAGGCATAGTTGGGCGAAGCAGTTTGAGTCTCGACCTGTGACGAGGATCAGGGGAGAAAGGGTGCTGTTATGCATGTGTTTCCACATACAGTGTTTCCAGGTGGTGCTAGGAGCTTTGGAGTAATTTCATCCCTTAATTCAGTCTTCATAGCCACCTGAGCTATTGGTAGCCCCTTGTGTAGTTAAGGAAAGAGGCTCAGAGAGGCTGAGTCACTAGACAAGACCACGCAGCTTATAAGAGTCAGAGTCAGGATGAGAAATCAGATCTGCCTGACACCAAAGCCAGTTGGGACCACACCTTTACAGGTGTCATTGTCATATAGTCATAACTGTACATCTAAATAGGTGGGCCTCTGTGGCCGGGGAATCTGCTTGCCTCCAAGACTGGCTCTCCATGCTTTATTCTTTCATCATTCAAGTGAATGAAGTTCCTTAGCTACCTGCCTTAGCATTTTGATTGTCCTCTTGATGAGAGCAGGTCCGTATGCTTTGTCTTCATGCTCTGTTATTCAGGTCAGCTCACAACATTAATAAGTAGGAGAGAACATGGTACCAGAAATGTGCAGTTTCCTTTTAAATGCATTCATTCTTTCTTTTACTGTGCATCCATTTATTCATTCAGCAAACACCAGTGAGGCATTCCCTCTGTACCAGACCTTGAGCTAAGAAACCAGCACTGCCAATTGAATGGAACGCAGTCCTTCCCCCACAGAGCATAGTAGTTAACAGTGATAAATCATTTCATTTAAGAACTGGGTTGAGTCATAGGATCTAATGGCTTTGGGTAGAAGATTATAAAATGGGGGAGACTTTATAAACTTATGTTTCTGAAGCCCTTGGATGAGAATTTAGATTTTTGAGGGTAGAAAGAAGCCTCCCCCAACCTTGCCCCTTTCCTATTATGCTTCATTTTCACCTCCACTGACTGAAACATCCCAATAATTTATTGACCATTTTCTCCCCTGAAAAATGGGGGTGATGCTGCCAACCCAGGGACTTCACCACATCCCAGTGCAGTCTGTGCTCTCTCTCTCTCTCTCCATCTTCAGATGGGGAAGCTGAGGATCAGTCACGGAAGTGCCTTGCCCAAGGTGCCCCTCAGGAAGGCAGAGAAAGGATATGCACTTGGCTTTTCCCAGATCCAAAGCTGGACCCTTCCATGCCACACCCCAACACCCTCATGAATGCCAGTGGCACAGGCACCATTGTCCAAGCCTGTACCACCCCCCAACTTCTGCCCCAGGTCCCCAGACTGCCCTGCCTCCCCGCTCCTCTCTTCTTCCCCACTACCTCATCGGTACATCCACCTCCCTCTGGGAACTTCCCTGGATTTTTCTAGAGGGGGCCGACCGACGACACTCAACATAACCAAAGGAAACAGTGTCACAGTTCAAGCCAGCACATTTGGGGACAGCTGCAGGAAATAACCTGTGCTGACTTGTCTGCTTATTTATTAGCTTTGTGCCCTTGGGCAGCCGCTGGCCTTTTGGGAGATGACGGTGCACCCGAGGGCCTGGAAGGAACTCTGTGCTAAACACGGTGACTGTGTTTAATAGATATTATTTTCATGGTGCTGCTGTTAGGATCAGAATAACATTAGACAAATGGGAAGCACAGTCACCCCCAGGGCTGGGAAGATGAGCTAAGCTTCCTGGGGGCCAAGCCACAGAGAGAAGAATTCTCTTTCATAATAGAAAAGGCTAAGTTCTAGCTCAGAGGAGTCACCTGAGGACTGAGGTAGCTCTCGGGGCCTCCCAACTCAGGGTCTCTGCTGGGAAGAATGGGCAAGAAAGATGGAGAGTGGGTTGGCCTTTCCCTGCCAATCCTTAGCCTTCCTCTAACACTGTCACAGGTGGTGGGAGCCATCACGCAGAAGACAACTTTGGTGTAGGACATGGCGGCGCTCTCTGGGGCAGGATGCCCCGATGGGAAAGTTGTGCTGAACTGTGAAGGTAGACCTCTGATGGCACTTGCAGGGGGCAGCGAGCAGAGCCTGCATCCATCCACCAAGCAACCTCAGAGTGCTAGAACCTTCTCTCTGAGGCTGCTTCTGTTTCATGAGGAAGGAAAAGGGTCTGGCATTTCTTGAGAGTCCATCCTATGCTTAATATCCTTATGTATGTGTTATGGTTTGAATTTTGTACCCTGAAAATTCCCAACCCCCAGTGCTCCAGAATATGACTTTATTTGGAAATGAGTTCATTGCAGATGTAATAAGTTAAGATGAGGTCATACTGGTGTAGGATGGGCCCCTAATCCAGTATGACTGATATCTTATTAAAAACGGAAATTTAGACACAGAATGCCATATGAGGATGAAAGCACAGATCAGGGTGATGCTTCTTCATGCTGAGTGATGCCAAAGATGGCCAGCAAACCACCAGAATGTCAGGGAGAGGCCTGGAACAGATTGTCTGTCACAGCCCTTGGAAGGAACCAACCCTGCCAACACTTTGAGCTCAGATGTCCAGCCTCTAGAACTGTGAGACACTAAATGTCTGTTGTTTAAGCCACTGAGTTTGTGGTCCTTTGTTATGACAGCCCTAGCAAACTGAAATGGTATATTACCTCCTTAGACCTCACAGCAAGCCTGCAAAGGAGATATTATTATCCGCACATAGGAATTGAGGCTCAGAGGGGTCAGTGACTTGCCCAAAGCCACACAGTAAGAAAAGAGGAGAGGTATGAACCCAGCTCCGTTCGGCTCCAAGCACGCAGACAGCCTGGGACCCACGTGAACATTGAATCCTGGGTCTCGGGGGGAAGTGAAGGAGATCTGAGGAGCACCACGAGGTTCCCAGGATCTCACTCTACAGCCTGGGATTCCCAGCCCACAAAATGAGTCCTGCCAAGGCCTACACCCTCTCAATAAGGCGGGCTGGGACAGAAAAGTCAGGACGAGCCCACAGGGTATTGAGCTGAGTCACCGGTGAGGGGTCTGGGAAAGTCAGGGGTAAGGAACTGACCAGAAAGCAGAGGGAGCCCCTCAGCCAGCTGGGGCTTCTCCTGGTCCAGGCCACATGTGGCCAGGGAGCCAAGTGGCCACAGCTAGAAGGCTTGGCTTTTGCAGGGGCCAGAAGCAAGAGGTCATTATGTGTATTAAGTCAGTCTGCCTCTCACTCTCTTTAACATTCTTCTCCTGCAGACTTCCAAAGCCCAGGCCTCTCCCCGCTGCTCCAGAACACCAGATTATTCCCCAAAGGTCTTCCTTTTCCCTGCACACCTCCTTCGGGCCTGAGCAGCTATCCCCAGGCAGCTCCCTTTCCCTCAAGGACCTTGGCAGTGCAGCGCTACTCCCTTTCCTGTATCCAGCTGTCAGCAGCACACGTCCTCTCCTCCAGCAGGGCCCTGAGGATCATTCTTAATCAAGACACAGAAAGATGGTATCACAGTCCCCCTGGAGTCTGCAAAATAGGCCTTTTAAACTGTCTCCTGCCAGAGGACCTTGGGGACACCAGGGAGCTGTCACTAACAGAACCAGGGAAATGCAGAGATAAGGAGCAGGCTGACTGTCACTTCTTAGGAATCAGGGGAAGGCAGGGGGCGGCCAGGACCCCTAACTGCCTAAGGATCCCCTCTCAAGGGCATTGTGGACTGAGGCTGTCTGCAGCTCCTGCTGTCCTCAGGAACCCCACCCCCTCTCCCTTGGTGACTGGGAAGCAGGAGTCAAATGGGGAGGTGACATGTTTTACATGCAGCAGAGCTAAACTGCAGTTGGAGTAATGACATTTAGCCTCAGCCATTGCCTCCTGCTGGACCACTTGGCCAGCATCCAGCAGGGAAGGGGGCGGGGCGAAGCCAGACCCACTTATACTGACTCAGCCACACTCTGGTGTTCCTCTGTTCTGGGCTCTGCAGATAGAACAGACTCTAAGCAGGCAGCAAAGGAACTCAAAGACCCAGCCCAACCCCCATACCCTGGGGGTGATGGCCAAGCAGGCAAGCCACTGCTGGCAGAAGTTCTGCAAAGGGGGCTCCTGGCTGCCCCCTTCAATTACCACATCCAAGGCTCAGCTAGGATCCCATAATCACCTCTTAGGGGCTCCCATCCATGAGAGCTCCCTGAACTTTGGGGGATCCCTTCTTGTCTTCAGCTGGTACTGTCTCTTATGGTATCAGTTCTGGATGTCCATTTCCCACTGGGTCAGCCAGGTCCGCTCCTCACTCTGCCTAATATAGTCTTCTACAAGCATCCAGGTCTTGGGTCTCTGGGTTTCAGTGCAGCTTTACCCAGGTCACAAAACTCTATCCTGCCTCTATTTTCTCATCTGTAAAATGAGGATAATAAACATAGCTACCTCTTAGAGTTACTGTGAGGATTAAATAAGACCCTAAGTATTTAGAGTGGCGCATAGTAAGTACTAAGTAAAAGTAACTGTAAGAAAGATCATGATGATGATGTTTCAGTTCCCACAATGATACTACCCCTACTACTGTTATCACTGCTATGACTATTAATGCCATCATTACTACAACTACAATTTGTGTTGGTACTAATGCCCCCACTAGGGGAAACACTACCCCCTAGGATGTGCATAACAATTGTAGGCTTATGAAGCTTTCAGAAATTTTAATGGCTCCCATCCAACCTGTAAAATGCTAATGTGATGGTCAAGGTTTTTCATCCTGTAGTTCTGCCTCCTGCCATCTGGGCTCCTGCCCTGTCCCCAGGTAGAGCCTGCTCCCCAGCATTTCTCCAGGAGTGCACCTCCCTCCCTTGCTTTCTCCCTCTAGCCGAACCAGCTACTTCCTCCTTTTTGATTAACTCCCTCTCTTTGTAAAATTACATGTTCCTAAAGACTCAGCTCAGGTGTCATCTCTTTGTTGAAGTCTTCCTTGGCTGGGGAAAGATAAAGATGCACAATAGAAAATCAGGTTTAATCAGAAGCGAGGATGTTATTGTCCAGAATGGCAGCAAGAATGGAGGCGGCAAAGACTCCTAATTAGATGCTAGAACTAGTCTGGGGAAGAAGCCAAATTAGGAAACCGAAGCAACCAAATATGCCTTCGAGTGGCATAGATAAATTCTGCTGAGCATCTTACAATAACAAGAAACACAGGTTTGATCATCTGCTGTGTACCAGATGCTGTTCTGGTATGGATATGTGTAAAATAACCCCGTGAAGTAAATGCTATTCCGATCACCCCCACTTTATGAATAAAGAAACTGAGGCACAGAAAGGTTTATTAATTTGGCTGGAGAGTTAATAGGAAACAGAGCTGGATTTAAGCCTGGGCAGGTGTTTCTGGAGACCATATACCTAACCACTACTCTTTTTCTAACACAATTATTGTTTCTATTTCTCCTCTTCCATCTTCCCTTCATTTTAGTCTACCACATCCTACCCCTAGTTGTGAGATTGGAGTGGTAAGGACCAAGTAAGTCTCTATTCACTGATTGGGCAAATATTTCATGCCTACCACCTGAAGATATAAAATATGTGAGTGTATGAGAAATATTTAGAACAGTGCCTGGCACATAGTGAGTTAGCTGCCATCATAACCATCATCACCATCACCATCAGCATTATCATCACCATCATCATCATTATCATTACCATCACCATCATCTTCATCATCTATCTTCCTGATACAAAACCTGACACTAAGAAAGTTCAGTGAATATTCTGTTGAATGCTGGGTGATGAGCCATTTCTCATAATCATCCACATTCCCAGGAGTAACAGCTTTTCAGTGTCAGAAAAATCGATGCTCTTATTCTCTGAGTCCCCAGAGGAGCCATTTGTCACCCATCTCCCTCCCTGGAGGTGGTGGATGCATCCTTTCTTCTCCTGGAAGTGGCTCATTCCCACCTCAATTCTCTGACCCTAGTGGGCAGAACTGATTCCCCTTTCTCATGCCAGAACACAGAGCCTGGCCCTACTCTGTAAGCCCCTCTCCCTCCCCTCTGCATCAGGAGGACCTTGAGTGTTAAGCACGTCCCCAAAGCAAAAGACAGTCTCCAAACAGAAATTGAAAAATGCAGGGAGGCTGGGGGCCACGGAGAGAGCAACACTGGCCCCCAAGGTCACCTCTTCAATGGGCTGCAAAGAATGAACGCCAAGAGCATTTCTGAAAATAAAGTGCCAGAGACAATGATCTTAAAGCAGAGAGAAGAGTATCTGGAAGAACTGAGGAAGAAAGTTATGAAAAATGGCATTCTTTGGTCATCTCTATTTCTTCATTAAATGCTGAAATTTCCCCAGTGGGGGGAAAGGCAAAGGCTGAGAAGGTGTCCAGACTGAGAACAGATAGTAGTTAAGTTTTAAAGTGAAATTAGATGTCTGGACTTGAGGAAGGATGGGTGACGTTCATTTCAGAATGACTCCGTCAGGCCCCCAGCACCCTGAGGAGTTTTGCAAGGCTCAGTCTAATTATAGGGAGCATTAGTTTCCTATGTTTGCTGTAACAAATTACCACAAGCTGAGGGGCCTAAAACAATAGAAGTTTATTCTCCAACAGTTCTGGAGGTCAGAGTCCAAAATGAGTCTCAATGAGCCAAAATTAAGATGTCAGCAGGGCTATATTTCTTTCCAGAGGCTCTAGGGGAAAGCCCCTTTCCTCACCTTTTCCAGCTTCTAGAAGCTGCTCACATCCCTTGGCTCATGGCCCCCTTCCATCTTCAAGACCAGCTATGGCTGGTCCAGTCTCCTTCACACTGCATCATGTGGATACTGACTCTTCTGTCTCCCTCTTCTCCATTTAAAGGAACTTTGTGGCCCACCCAGACAATCCAGGAGAATCTGCTTATCTTAAAATGACTTGATTAGTAGGGGGAGGGTATAGCTTAGTGGTAGAGTGTGTGCTTAGCATGGACGAGGTCCTGATTTTCAACCCCTAGTACCTCCATTACAAAAATAAATAAATAAACCAACAAATACCACATGGTATTATCTATATAGGATTTTTTTTTGCTAATTCTTTCAAAATTGGTAATTCATCTCTGGAACTGGAAGTGGCTTTTCATTATCCAGAAATGGGATTAAACCAAGTTAGTGTGACCTTGGGAGAGTTACTTAACCTCTCTGGTTAAACCTTTGTTTTCTCATCTCTAAAATAAAGAGTTTAGTGTGACTTAAGTTCTCGTCATGAGTGACTGTGGCTTCACCGTATCATGCCCAGGGCCTGACACATAGTAGACACTCAGGAAATGTTTGTGCTGACTGAGGGGAGCTGGATTTAGTGGTGTCAGAGGCTTCCCAGCTTTCAAGATCTTTCATGACTCACACTTCCAAATCACAGAACACAAATTTTCTTTTTTTTTTAAATGTCATTTTAAAAAAATTAAAGTATAGTCAGTTTACAATGTGTCAATTTCTGGTGTACAGCATAATGTTTCAGTCATACATATACATAGACATATTTGTTTTCATATTCTTTTTCATTATAGGTTACTACAAGATATTGGATGTAGTTCCCTGTGCTATACAGAAGAAACTTGTTGTTTATCTATTTTATATATACTAGTTAGTATCTGCAAATAACACAGATTTTCAAAATGGGTATTCACATCTGTCAGGAAGCTCCTCCTGGGCAGAAGCTGTGTCATTTTTCTCTGTGGCACATATCTTTGTACGAGAAAACACTCAGTCACACGCACACACAATAAATGGAAGGATGGACAACTGAATGTGTGTGTATATATGTGTATGTGTACATATACGAGTGCACGTGTGTGTATGTGTATAAATATATATATACACACACACATAGAGGGGGAAAGAGTGTGTGTATGTGCCCACAGACACCTCAGTTTTGTCATCTGTAAACTAAAAACAGTAGTAATAATACCAACTGCAGAGAGGCATTGTAAGGATTAAAATCGTTAATACACGTGAAACACTTGCCTAGAACGTAGCAAGTGCCGTATAAAATCTTAACTATTGTTTTTTGTCAGTATCATTATCTCACCACAACACTGAACGGATGCGGAAGTTCCATAGTTCACCCCGCTGTGGGAAGAGGAGGGAGTCCCGGCCATTTGGGGATCTCTGGGGCAGCTGCTGAAGGAAGTGGCATTTAAGCCGTGCCTTGAAGATGGGTGGCAATCACTCCCTGTAGAAAGCTGAGGGAAGGCGTTCTGGGTGAGAGGAGCCGTGGGAGGGGAGGCATGGAGGTGGGGAGTCATATCAAGGAAAGTGAGCCCCTCTGTCACTTTGGAAGTGGTCTGCAATTTGGCTGGACAGCTGGGTTAGGTAAAGCTCGCAGAGGTGTCTATAGGCCTGGTTAAGAAGTTTCGATTTTATCTTCTGGGCAGTAGGGAGCCACTGAAGGTTGTTGAAGTGGAGAAGGTGGTCATGGGATCAAGACTGTTCCAGGCAGTATGAGGCATTTAAAATCACAGAGAGATCAGTTAGTCCTAACACTGCCGTAACAAATTTCCACAAACTGGGTGGTTTAAAACAACTCTGAGAGAAATTTCTTGAGACCAGAAATCCAAAAAAGTGTTGGCAGGGTGAATTAGGACTGGAAGCTCTGAGGGTGAATTAGGACTGGAAGCTCTGAGGGTGAATCTGTGCTATGCCTCTCTCCCAGCTTCCAGCAGCAGTTGGCTATCTTGGTCTCCCTTGGCTTGTAGACACATCACTTCAGTCTGTCTCCATCCTCACATGGCCTCCTCCCCTATGTCTCTCTGTGTCTCAACTAGCATCTGCTTTTGTCTTATGAGGACGCAAGTCATGGGATTTAGGGCCCAACCTAAATCCAGGATGATCTCCTCTTGGGATCCTAAGTGACATTTGCAAGACCCTCTTCACAAATAAAAGATGTCCCAGGGTTAGGACACAGACATATCTTTTGAGGACCACCATTCAGCCTACTACAGATGATTATAACTATTGTCCAGCACATATCTACACATAAATACCAAATTCCTGCCCCTAGACAGGATAGAGCTCTCAGAAGTTTGAAAGTACCACAGAGCCCTGCGTCATTGTGTTTTTTTCCCATGGTTCTTCTTATCTATAAGAGTAAATGTGGTGTGTGGGGGCCAGGCCTGGCAGTGGGGCAGCCACTGTGATCTGGGTTAACTCAGAGGTTCTCAACTTGGATGCCCATGAGAATCATCCCGGAGAATGCTGAGAAAACACCAGTACCTGGGCCCTGCCCTCAGACGTGCTGATTTCATTGGTCTGGGATGGAGACCGGGTATCACTACCTTTTAAAACTCTCCAAGTTGTTCTCATGTACATCTTAGTTTGGTCCACTGTGGATTTTCCAGGAGGGCAATATAGAGCCAAGGAGGTGAAAATTAGTTCTTGGGAGGCAAAAAACCCCTTAGGAATTGCAATGGTTTGTGACCCTCCAAAGGAGCCTAGTACAGAAACAGATACACAGTGTGTCTATGCTATTAAAATTCCATAGGGTGGGGTATTTTATTTTATTTTATTTTATTTTTTTGGTTTTGTCTTTATTTTTTTTAAACATTTTTTATTGATTTATAACCATTTTACAACGTTGTGTCAAATTCCAGTGTTCAGCACAATTTTTCAGTCATACATGGACATATACACCCTCATTGTCACATTTTTTCTCTGTTAGTTACCATAACGTTTTGTGTAAATTTCCCTGTGCTATACAGTATAATCTTGTTATCTATTCTACAATTTTGAAATCCCAGTCTATCCCTTCCCACCCTCCGCCCCCCTGGCAACCACAGGTCTGTATTCTCTGTCTATGAGTCTATTTCTGTCCTGTATTTATGCTTTGTTTTTGTTTGTTTGTTGGTTTGTTTTTTAGATTCCACATATGAGCAATCTCATATGGTGTTTTTCTTTCTCTTTCTGGCTTACTTCGCTTAGAATGACATTCTCCAGGAGCATCCATGTTGCTGCAAATGGCATTATGTTGTCGGTTTTTATGGCTAAGTAGTATTCCATTGTATAAATATACCACATCTTCTTTATCCAGTCACCTGTTGATGGACATTTAGGCTGTTTCCATGTTTTGGCTATTGTAAATAGTGCTGCTATGAACATTGGGGTGCAGGTGTCATCCTGAAGTAGGGTTCCTTCTGGATACAAGCTGAGGAGTGGGATTCCTGGGTCGTACGGTAAGTCTATTCTTAGTCTTTTGAGGAATCTCCACACTGTTTTCCATAGTGGCTGCACCAAACTGCATTCCCACCAGCAGTGTAGGAGGGTTCGAGGGTGGGGTATTTTACAATATTTGTATATGATGAAAATCTGAGGTACAGTGAGGCCAGCAGATTGGAAGACAGTTGCCATTGAAAAGACAGTCTGTTACTCTCAATTCCCAAGAGGAGAGGAGGCGGCCCAGCATCCCAGGTGGGGAAGCATGGGGGAGGGTCAGGAGACAGAGTGAGAGGGAGAAACATGGACAAGACCCTTTATGGTGGTTTCTGAGCAAAGAAACTGGGGAGGCAGGATAAGCAGGTTTAGATTTGGCTCGTTTCAGTGGGCACCGGAGTGTGGGGGCTGTCCCTGGCTGTCAGGTACCTAGCCGGGGGATGATTACAGCAGATGGTGGCCTGGAGCATAAGAGCCTGATTACGGAGGTGATTGTGGGTATGGGCTCTGGGTTGGTTGGTTTGCATTGGGAAAGCACATTCACTGGCATGTTGTTTGCTGTGTCTAGGAACCGTCTAGCCCAGGGAGGGGCAAACCCAGATGTCAAAGCATTAGAACACAAAAAATGAAAGATACAGCGAATATAGTGGCGCTGGGGTTGGGGAGGGAAGAAAATAACCAAAAAGACGTCTTGGGGGGAGTAGGCCATAATTTTAAAAGTTGAAAGACTTTATATCTGGGCTACATCACATATTTCTTGATAAAACTGCCAGAACGGTGCTGGGAGGAAGCATCTCCCCAGAAGCATCCTTATCCAGATGTATAGCTGGATAGGCCCCCTTCTTGGCCAACAAAGACCATGTGCTCACCTTCCCCAGGGGCCCATGGCCTTGTCAAAAGTGCAGTACCTTTAACAGCGGCAACAAATGAGAATTTAGAGTCCTCTTGAGGTTTATTTTGCTCTGTAATCAGCTGCTGAATTTTGACCTAATGGGATTCTAATGTTTTTAAAAGCCAATTTAGTAATCTTTGTATTTTCGATGGATTGTAAAAGCCCTATTAGTTATTTATATCACCATACACATGCGTTGCTGCAGATGGCAGATTTATGCTTCCATGTGCCATTAACATCTACACTATGTTAACAGAAGCATTTTAGCCAGCTCTCAAAATATTGGCCTACTCTCCTTCATGCCTGTAGACACACACACACATACACACACACACACACACACACACACACACACACACACACAAACCCCTCTCATTCTGTGTGGTCAGCCATAGGGTATTTCAACTTTAAATTAAAGATCCTATCCTCACTATATCATATCAAATAAGTGATAAGTCTATAGTCACAAGGCTATTTAATTAAAGATAATCAGTCTTTGAAGACTCAGAATACAATTAAATATACTTAACACTAAAGCTTGGTTGAACATGATTTAATCTTTCTTGGGTGATTCAGGATCTTACAGGCCTTGGGGGCCTTTGTTACGAATATAAATGATCTTCATGCTCTTACTCTGCAGAAGTTCCGTTGGAAAGAGATTTCTAGTTGGAAACCTGCCAAGTACACAGGCTTCCACTGTAGAAGGTACCCTTAACAATTACCTGGAAATGTTTCTAGACATCCTGGGGATAAGAAATCTGTGAATATTTGTCCTTGGCATAAAATTGTTGACAGCTGATGTGGAATCCATTTTTCAGCCCCCTTTTTTATCTCTTACAGGGAGAAATACTCAGTGGGGTGTTAATGATACATTAACACCTTTCTTACTAATCTTTGTTTTCCATCAAGAACTCTACCCAGGACTCGTTCATTAATTCAGCTTGTGTTTATTAAGCAAGTCTCAGTGAGACACGGTAGAATTAGAGTTGGCAACAGGTAAGGGTACAGGTGAATTTGTTTCAGGGTACATACTACACATTCAAATAATTAGTTCAGAAGTTCTCTTAAATGAATATGTACCTCCTTACCACTCCTATTGCCCATCATTTCCTTCCTCCTTTTCCTAGTATGATCACCTTCACTAGTCAAACCATATTCAGATACTTAATGACTCAGAATTAAAATTAATCTGGGAAAGACATAGCTTAAAATAATCTCAACATACCTTGTAAAAAGAAAGGCAAAAACTGATAGAACTACAAGGAGAAATAGGTCCACTCTGATTGTTGGAGACTTTAACACCCTTCTGTCTGAAATGGACAGATCCAGTAGGTAGAAAATCAGTAAGGACATAGTACAAGTCCTAATCAACTGGTTATAATGGACTACAGCCTACCTCATCTAACAACAGAGAACCATATTCTTCTCAAGCTCACATGGAACATTCACCAAAATAGACCACATTCTGGGACATGAAACACACCTTAACAACTTTAAAAGAATAGACTGTTCTCAGACCACAGTGGAATTAAACTAGAAATCAATAGAAAGATAGGTGGAAAATTCCAAATTCGTGGAGGCTAAACAACACACTCCTGAATAACACTTGGGTCAAAGAAAAAAAAATCTCAAGAGAATTTTTAAAAATATTTTGAACTAAGTGAAAACACAACATAAAAATTTGTGGGATGCAGCAAAAGCAGTGCTCGAAATTTGTAGCAGTAAAAGCATGTATTTAAAAAGAAGAAAGATGTAAAATCAAGATTATAAGTGTTTGCATTAGGAAATTTAAAAAAGAAAAAATTAAAGCAAAAATAAGCAAAAGAAAAGAAATAATAATTAGAGCAGAAATCAATGAAATTAAAAACTGGAAATAGAGAAAATCAATGAAACCAAAAGCTGGTTCTTTGAAAAGGTTGATAAAATTGATGAGCCTAGCTAAGTAAAAAAAAGAGAAATTACTAATATCAGAAATGAAAGAGGGGACATCACTATAGATCCCATGGACATTAAAGGAATAATAAAGAAATAGAATGAACAACTCTATGCTCATAAATTTGATGATGTAGGTGAAATGTACCAATTCCTTGAGAGACCCAATCTAGCAAGACTTACAAGAAAAATTAGACAATCTGACTAGGCTTATTAAAGAAATTGAATCAACAATTAATAACCTTCCAAAATAGAAAGCATTAGGCCCAGATGGTGAATTCTACCAAACACTTAAAGAAAAAATTATGCCAATTTTCTACAACCTCTTTCAGAAGATAAAAGCAGAGGGAGTACTTCCTAACTCATTCTGAGTCTAGCATTACCCTAATACCGAAACTAGACAAAAATATTATAAGAAAAGAAAACTACAGATGAATGTCTCTTGTGAACATAGATGCAGAAATCCTGGACAAAATACTAGCAAATCCAATCCAGTAATGTATAAAAAGAACTTATCACAGTCCCTTCAATGCACCACGAATTTTCCTGCCTCCGTGCCTTGCTTGGCTTTTGCTGCTCCCTCCGGTTTGCCCTTTCCCATTCTCTTTTCTTCCCCACCCCCAACTGCATCCAATTCACCTAGTGAACATGGGCTCACTTTTCAGTACTTGTCCTAGGACAGTTCATCTATAAAACCTTTCCTGACACACCACTCATGTGAAATATTCCATTTCTATTTGTGCCCTCAGTGTAGCATGTGCGAGCTTCTCTTACAGCACCTGGGACACTCATGAGCATGTGTACATGTGCCACTAGATTACGGATTTCTTAAGGACAGAGTCTATGTCTTACTTTTCATTAGAGTCCCAGTCTGTCACATTATATGGGATGGATGGATGGATGGATGGATGGAAGGAGTAGTACAGGAAGGGACTGAGGAAGGAAGGAAAGAAGGGAGGGAGGGAGGGAGGAAGGGAGAAAAGGAAGAAAGTTAGTGGATGGATAAATAGATAGATGAATGGGGGTTAAGCTCCATGAGGGCAACTACTTTGTTTTGTTTCCTGCTGTATCTCCACTGCGCAGCATAATATATAACACATAATAGATGCTCAAAAGTTGTTTGATTAATTAATTACTCTTTAATTAATTAAAGGATGAGCCATTATAAAAGCAGAAGTTTGGATGGATGAATGGATAAATGAGTGTTGAGTGGACAGACTGATGAATGCATTTGAATTCTAAGTGTTCAAGAGGAAGATACATGGCCACCTTGATGAAGAGCAGTAGTCTCCACTGTCCAGAAAGCTACGTCCTCATTATTTCACTCTGACTTGTTGCCATGTGTTAATTGAAATGTCAAAGACTAGTTTTTAAGTCAAAACAGTCTAACACACACCCCCATCGCACCCAGGGCTGAATTTTATCACCACCACTTGACACTGTGCCCACAGGTGTCACTGCTGTGCAAGGGGACAAGGAAATAGATGCTTTTAGAGAACTTCCAAATGGCCACAGTCCATGGTCCTGGGAGCCAGATGATCTCCAAAATCTGACCAACCTCTCACATTTCCACAGCTACCCAAGACCTGGCTGGAGTGGAGGTCTAAAATGTTGTGGGCACAGTGCAGCAGCCAGTTGGTGACATGGTGATGTGAGGGCTGGTAAAAGAATTTACCAGAGATAAAGTATGGGAATAGAAAGGGGTTTATTAAGGTATGCTGTCATAGACAACAGCAGGCCACGCAGACGTGAGGTGCCTGTGTGAGTGCCAAGGGCCAGTTACTGGGGTGTTTTATAAGGTAGGGTAACAAGGTGCCTGCTCGGCTTGAACACAAGTCTCTGTTTCGGTTGTAGGTGAGGTAAGAGGTTTAGAGTCCCTGAAGGGCGGTGAGGTTTATAATAAGGTGGGCTAAAACAAACCAGCCTGAGCTATTGTGAGATGAGGCTGAAGGATCTCAGGCAGATATCAGAGAGCCCAGAAATGGGGGTTGTTGGACTTTGAAGGATGTCAGTTGGCCCAACATAAAATACCTCTTAGCAGGAGTCAAGGACCAAAGCAGATACTCACAAGCCCTGCAAGGCCCCAGGTGCACTTCACCACAGAGATGAGAAAATTGGGGAAATGAGTCTCTCTCTCCTCTTAAGCCCCTGCGAGATGGATGGCTCAGGAGCCTACGGGGAGTAGAAAGGATAATGCAATAAAGACAGACCTCTGGGAGAGGAGGGAGGGCAAAGGAGGTAACCAAAATTTTTGTAAGGATATTTAACCATGCTCGCTAGTCACAGGGAAGAAGAAAGAGTGAGGGAAAAGCACAAACCACGATGGGGCTTACATGATGCAGCTTTGCATCACGGGAGATGGGGAGAAAGCAGGGAAGCCTGCTCAGCGTCTTCATATGGGTGTCCAAGGGCTGACTCAAGTAGAACGTGACCAGAACTGAACTTCTTATCTTTTCCCCAAACCTGACCCTCCTACAGTGTTCCCCATTTCCTTAAATGGTAAATCCATCCTTTCAATTGTATTGGTCAAAAACCTTGGAGCTGTTCTTGTCCCCTCTCTTCTTCTTGCCCCCTACACCCAAGTAGCAACTCCATCGACTTTTCCTTCTCTTTGTACTGAGAATCACTTTTGTACCATCTCCACCATAACCACTCTGTCTCTGCCCAGGCCACTCCCTACAGTCTGTTCTCCATCCACCAGCTGGAGTGACCCCCTCCAAAAAAGGCCAGATCACATCCCTCCTCTATTCCAAACCCACCAGGGGCTCCCATCTCTCTCAGAGTAAAAGCTAAAGTCCAGAGTTGCCCACAAGACTCCCCCAAGTTTGTGCTCACCACTTCTCTGGCCTCATTGCCTACTACTTTCCCCCATTTTCTCTGTTCCTTCCTCCAACAAGCCAAGCCCAGCCCTCAGGCCTTTGTCCTTACCACCCCCTCTGCTGACCTGCTTCTCCCCCGAGATACCAGCCTGGCTCACATGCTCATGTCCTGCAAGTCTCTCTTTGAATGTCCCCTTCTCCATGTGACCCCGCTGCTCAACCCAGCACTCCCGATCCTCCTTTCCTGCTCTATTTTTCTCCATGGCATTTACTACTCAACTGGTTACATATTCTCATTATGTGTTTGGAATACACATACCAAGATGGCAAGGATTTCCAGTTTTTTGCTACTGGATCCTCAGTACCTAGAACTACACCTAGCACCTAGCGGGCACTCGGCTAATACTCACTGAATGAATGAATGAACAGAGTATCTTTCCCCTTGTTTTCCTGCAGATTTTCCTACTTACACGGTCAGTGTTAGAGCCATAGCAATGCCCCACTGTCTCTGTGCCATGTACCACGTACAGTGACTTACTAACAGCATGGCTGCCTCTGTGCCCTGCTCTCAAGGTGGACACTCCCTTACCCAGACTTTAATTATTAGCTTCCTTCACTCCTGAGCTGCCTTCAAGGGAAAGCTGGCTGCATCCGGCTCTTATGGAGAGGACCACCTATGTGGTCATCTTGGGCCATTTCTTCCTTGGTGACCCCACCCTACTTTGTCCCTACCTTTCTCTGCCTCAACACCCAGCAGGCACAGTGGGTACACTTTTCCTATTGTCTCAGAATCTTCCTCTCTGGACTGGGAGCTTCCTAAGAATAGGAACTTCTTTGAGCCTTGGGATCTCAAAAGTGGCATTTGAGCTAGGCCTTGAAGGATGAACATGAACTTGCTGGGCACCCATCAAAAATGGAGAGAACAAGTACAGTGATAATGAGGGAGAGGAAGAAATGGACATAGTGAGTGTAGACCACTCTTTCTAGGCTTTCAGCTATGAAAGGGGAGGAAGAGAAACATGGCTGGAAGGTAAAGGTTTAGATTTTAAGTCCAGAATTTTTTTGGCCCAATGCCCTCCATGGTCCACCCCTGCCTCCTGGTCCAGCTCCTTCTCCCACCTTCTGCACCCTCTATCCCATCTTGTACCCTCGGTTCCAGTCACTCATATGCAGAGCCCATGTCTTTGGGTCTTTGCTCTTCCTTGGAATGTCCTTCTCTAATCATCATCATCATCACATCTATTGAGCTATTTATAGGGGCCAAGATTTACATGTATTAACTCATTTAATCTTCCAGTGGCCTTATGAGGATTACACTGTGACCCTCCCCATATTATTCAGAAGGAAACGGAGATCCAGGGAGGCTAAATAGCATCCCTAGGTGACACTGCTGTGACAAAGTACAGGTGCAGTTCAACCCGAGCATTCCTTCAGGCTCCTGAGTCCACATTCTTTCAACTCTACTGTAAGGTGTCTGCTTCCCCAGATCCCAGCTCCAGCACTAAGCTCCCCTGGGAAGCTGCCCTGACACTCCCAGGCCAACTCTGGCTCACCCACTGTGCTCCATGGTTTCTTTGTCTTCTTTTAAGGTTGTCATGCTCATTCCTCCTGTGTACTTCAGCCTCTTCCAGTGGGCATGTTATTGAATCCATTTCTGAAAATTCTCCATCTTTGTGTCTACCTCTTATTTCTTTTGATGGTTTAGCTTCAGACTTCCTAAGAATTTTCCCTTTGAACATAATTCATTATAGGGGAAAAAATGAACCATGGTCTGGATTTATCTAATTGGAAAATGGCATGGCTCCCACAGACAAATGGGCTCACCAAGGCAGTCCTGAATTTGCTTCCCGCTGCCAAGTCTCTTAAAATAAAATGGAGTTTCCAAGCCGATGGTGCAAACATTTTTAAAAATCTGATCATTTCCTATCTTGTTTCTTAATAAATTGAACAGTAAAAGAAAGCCTTCTGGCACCTTGTTATTGAATTCCTAAATCTTTAGCTTCGAAGAACTTCACTTGGATTATTAGCAAACATTTATTGACTCTCTTTTCTGTGCCAGGTTGTCCGTATAGATTATCCCATTATGGTCTCCCAGCCATGCTAGGAGGTAGATAGCATCAAATATTTTGCAGAGAGAGGAACAGAGGCTCAGAGGAGCCAAGTCACAAGTCCCGGGCCACACAGCTGGGAGACGGCAAGGCAGGAATCTGAACCCGGCCAGGTCTGTCTGGTGCCAGTTCGAGGGCTGGTCTGCTGCACCCCAGCTGCTTCCTTCCCAATTCTTAAAGCTGGGACTGGTGCCAGGGCCCTCCACTTTAAATTCCGGGGATAACTTAGCAGAAAACAAGGCCTAGCTTGGCAGGCAGGACTTAGGAGTCTGTTCTCTTCTCACAGCCAGAGACAGACAAGGCAGAACCAAAGCCTGGGTCCAGGGTGCCAAGACGTACGTAGCCTCCTCCTCTGCCATTACCATCAACACCAAAGGGAGAAGGGATGAGTGCTGATGGCTGTCTTCTTTAGTTTTCTCTTGGTGGGAAACAGCATCCAGGTCCAGTGATAGAATGGAGATACAGAGAAAAGCTGAGAGGAGGGAGATGATATATTTGCCAAGGGGCTGTCCTATGAACATAGGAAGGTGGGTATTCAGGGAGACCGAATTGCCCTGATTACTCCCATGGGAGACAGAATGCTCGATATGGTTGGCCCCAGGGCCCACCCAGTGGAACAGTTCTCACATTTTCTGTTCTAAATGACCTAACCAAAAAGTTGTCTGTCTCCAGTCACACAGACTTTGGAAAGATGATCTGCAAGACTATATGAATCCAGACATTAAATAAACAAAACTGCACATTTTGGGGAACAGGCCATTTAGTAAGTGCTTACTGTAGGCTAGTGGCCTTAAGTATTTACCTTGTTTAATCACCACAATAAAACAATGAAGTGGATATTTTAACATCTCTTTGCAGACACAGAGGCTGCCTGGGGATCTGGGAAGTGGTTTGTCCAGGTTGCCCAGGGGATGGGCGCAGGATTGGAGCATAGCTCCATTAAGAGCCTACAGTCATGCCTGGCCTCTCTGTCCCACCTATGGCCAGTGAGGCCTGTATTGGTTATGGCTGTAAATGTGAACATTCAAAGGCATTGGTTCATCATCTTTTAGGACTTGCCAACCCCTTTGAGAACGTGAATGGATTTCCCCTCAGACAAATGTACCACTCAGCCCAAAGTAATAGAATTTCAAGAAGACCATGACCCCTTCAACACTGTGGACCCTCTCCTACAATCGCCTGCTTTTCAAGGAAATTATTCCCTTAGTTGCAGTCAAAGTCATATTTGAATCTTAGTTTCCCCTGTCTTTAAACTTGAGTCTTAATTACAAGACTGTGGCTGTCCTTGACTCTAATAGTGGAAATTGATGCATAAACCAAAACTCAGGCCTGCAACTGGCACTAAAATATGATGCTGAGACTTTCTTAATGACTTAGTTGATTTTTATACAAAAAAACCCTCTACTTTATATGTATACCCCATATAGAGTCCTCAAAGAAAAAGAAAACAGGAAAACCCTGGCATATAATCTTTGCATAATAGATCAATTATAGATTCCCCAAATCCCAGTAATCTAGCTTTCAAAGCTTCTTTGAATAATTATATTTTCACATTTAAATTTCAGAACCCTCTAAAAGAAGGAGGAATAATTTCAAGGGAAATTATTTATTCTTATGATAAAGAAGTCCAAAGCTGGGCTTAGGCACATTAACTGATTTTCATCTCAGTTAAGATATGTTGAACACCTACTACTGCTCAGCACATGCAGAATACTTCAGTACACTTTGTCTCATTTCTTCCCCTACCCTCAGCAACACCTTGAGGGAGACAAAGCCATTCTTAACACCCTCATTTCACAGAAAAGGAAACTGAGGTCGAGAGAAGCTGTCTGACCTGCCCAAGGTTAAACAAATGGGAAATGGAAAAGCCAGGACTGAAGCTCTGGGTTCCAGACTCCAAGACCTGTTTGCTTGTGCCTCAACCAACATGTGAAGCAATGTTTCACATGCAGGTCTGGGATAAGAACTTGCTGCATATAGTGCAGATTCCAAGAAAGCAGTCCTGTAAGTACATGTCAGGTCCATTTGTACTGCTAATTAGAGAACTTTACCTCCCTGATATTCAGAAGTTGCTCCCAGACCTCCTTTAATGTGAAGCCCCCTGACCACCACTCCCTTCCCTAGTGGAGGGTTTCATCCCCTGAACCTTGGGCCAATTATCACAGTGGGTCATGGTCATCTGGTGTCCTCTGTGGTGATTGCCATTAAGGGTAGTAAATGTCTGAATTTGATCAGGAACATCTAGGGCATCAGATGAGGGCTTGGCCCAACATTGGTTGCCATAGCAATGACGACTTGAACTTGGCTTCTGACTAGATGTCTGGGCAGGTGCACAAACTGGAGGAAGCAAGGATGACTCAGGCGTCACTGCCTGAGGTGATGGGGGTGACTCAGCTGTTGAGGGAGAGGGACAGACAGGAGGCTGGCCTCGGATGACCAGCATTTCTGAGAAGGTCTCGTCTTTCCTGAAAAGCTGAGGGTTCCTGAAGTGCAAGGATCGCCTCTCGGTCATCTCTACATCCCGTGTGGAGCCCAACACAGCACTGAGTAGTGCCCAGTGAATGGTGAATCTGTATTGCCCCATTAGTGCCAAGTTGTGAACTGGCCCAGTTCACAGTGTTTTTCAAACTGCCAGTTGTGACCCACTAGTGGGCCATGAAATCACTTTTGGTGCTGCAGGCAGCATTTTCTATTGGTAAGGTAGAAAAGAAGTGAAAAGGAAAAAGAATTGAAAGTGCCTTGTACATAGTAAGGGTCAGTATTATTTTCCGTGAAAATATTTTTCATGGAAAACATTAGAAGTGTGTATAGTGGTCGTGGGGTGTGTGTGTGTGTGTGTACTGGGAATGATGTGAAATACATTCTTATTCTGAGTCCAAAATATTTGAAAAACAATGGTTAGAGAACAATCTCAGAAACTTACTTGGCCAGTTTCCTGATTATAGAAACATTAAAATCTCATGGTCATTTGCAATGTTCATCCATGATTCATTGTTCATAAAAAAAACATCTGCTATGGTTGCCTTCTCCATTGTGTCAGCCTGTTAGGTGAGAAGGTGAAACATCCAGGAACAAGTGACTGGCTCAGTACGTCTGGAGCCATTAATTAGGCAGCAGAGGCTAGAAGGGGTGTGTGATGGGTGCCTTCTCATACCTGCCCATCTTCAAAGGCAGAGCCTTTGTTTGCTGAGCTTTTGAGATTTAAGCAGAATGAGGAGTGGGCTTGAACTACTGACATTTGCCTTTCTGTCCCCTCACCCTGACAGTTGGCTTAAATAATTCAGCCCCTGTATATTGATACTGTTTTATTGTTCCCAATTTATTGTGTCATTGGCAGTCTTGTCTCTTCAGTGAGTTTATACACTACTTGAATATGTTTTCTTTTGCATCTCCAAAATGCCTAGCAGGGGTAGGAATACAGTAGGCACTCAATACGTGCTTCCAACTTGTTAACAACTACTCTTTGTTCAGGTCTCTGCTAAGACATCCTTTATGGATGATCTACATCAGTGAAGAGCCAGGAACTTCTGGCTCATCTTCTCCTACCATGGAACATGTATCATGTGGCTTTGTAGTTATGTGTGTAACAGTCTGTCTCCTTTGCTTAGACTGTGACCCTATCAAGGACAGGAAGTGTGTGAATTCTGTCCATCATTGTATCCTCAGCCCCTAACACAGCACAACACCTGCCTGCTTTGTTCATTGTCTCCTCAGTGACTGACACTTGCTAAGTTTACCTGTTAGTTATTGCCATAAGAATGCTGAGTAACAAACAACCTAAGTGTCTCAACGGTATATTAAATTAGCATTTGCTTTTGTGGGGCAGCTCTAAGCTGCAGGTTTGTACTAGATCTGTTCTATGTTTTTCTCACCCTTCTTAGACCAGCAGGCTAACCAGGGCATGTTTTTCTATGATGATGGTAAAAACACAAAAGAGCAAGTTCTTCTGCACAAGTGCTTCTTAGGCCTTTGGTTCCATCATGTCTCTTAACATACCTTTGGCCAAAGTTCATTAAGTCCAAAGTCAAGGAGCAAGGGAGCAAGTCTAGCCTATGGAGGTAGGGGAGATGAAGGGAACAGTGAATATTTCTGAATAATCGGCCGAGTAAGGTCTCAGGTTCTCGCTAAATGTTCATGGAATGGAAAGGAAGGAATGAAAATAGCTGGATTCCAGGAATTTCCCATCATACAGGTTACAAAAATCCATGGGACTCTACCTCCTGACATAGCTCTATGGAGAAAGCCAGAGCCTTCTCTAACAGATAACAGCCCAACCACCCAGAGTTAAGTTTGCTGGGCAGGTAAATCATGCCCTCAGGAGGTTGCCAGCAGAGACTTCCTGCAGGGCGCCCAGGGGCAGCAGCTGCCTCTGGGAGGGAGAATGGGACAGTGACCACTAGGTTCTCAAGAGGTGTCAGTGGACAGAATCCCTGGCAGGTCTGAGGAAATGATTTTTTGTCTCCTTTGGAAATGTCTGCATAAAGGTGAATGCTAGTGTGTTTGTTAAAATCAGCAGGTCAGGACATAGAGGAGACTTTTTAAAAGAACTGGACATTATTTCTAAGAGGATTCAAAGTCTTGGTTCCTATTTTGGCTTTGTGGTACCAACTCTGATGTGGTTTGAGGCTGGGCAAGGTTTTGTGCCCCCTCCTTTGGTTAGCTGAAATATAACAATATGTTTTCCTCTCATTCTCTCTCCCCTCTGACTGCAGGAGTGCTCTGCTTGCCAGACAGCCTGAACCTTCACAGAGACCCGCAGCGGACCAGCAAGCCAGGAGAGCTGCCCATGTTCAGCCAGTCCGAGCTGAGGACCATCGAGCAATCCTTGTTGGCCACCCGTGTGGGCAGCATCGCAGAACTGAGTAAGTGAACGCTGGTTCTCCTGCCCTTTCTATGCCCAAGTGGCCAGCTGCCTGCAGGACAGTGCTCTGTCACCAGCCAGGTGACTGCTTTTATTGAGCACCTGCTGTGTACACAAATCAGTGCTGATGGCCATGGGGAAAGCGAGGGCTCTGGAGTCAGGCTCTCCTCTGATGTAGGTCAAGTTCCTACCCTTTTCTAAGCCTCAGTTTCCTTTTTCTATAACATAGAGAAAGTCATAATACTTCACTTAGGGTGCAGTGGCTGTAATTCAGCAAGCTAATGCCCATAAAGGGGCCCCCACAGTGCCTGGCACACTGTAAATGCTGTTAACACTGTTGATTTCCACAGTGGGATCCACTGAAAGCATATGTCGAATCACATCTCTCCTTTGTTCAGAATCCTCCACTGACTCCCTAGCTGATCCGCAGGAAAAGCCAAAGTCTTCACAACTGTGTCCAGGCTCCCCTACCTGTGTCCCTCAGACATCTTTTTCCACTCTCTCCCGAAGCCCACTGAACTCCAGTCACACTGGCCCCTGGTGTTCCTTGAACGTAGCAGGCATACCTCAGGGCCTTTGCACTCACTGTTGCCACTTCCTGAACCACTCTCTTCCCCAGCTATCCACATAGCTTGTTCCCTCATTGACTTCAAGTCTCACCCAAATGTTACCTCTTAACGAAGCTTTCTCTGCCCACCCTATTTAAAATTAGAACACCCTGAGGACCCTTCTCCTACTTCACTGCTTTACCTTTCTCCCCAGAAGTTATCCTATGACATACTCTCTAATTTTTAATAACATCTCCACTGAGATATAATTCATATACAGTTCACCTACTTAAAATGTACCATCCAATGGCTTTTAGTATATTGGCCAAATTATGCAACCATAACCACAATCAATTTTAGAACATTTTCATCACCCCAACAAGAAACCTGATAACCATTAGCAATCACTGCCTTCCCCATTCCTTGAAGTCACATTCTATAGTTTACTCATTATTTTAAATAGTCTATTTCTCCCTACTACAGTATATTCTCACAGAGAGTAGAGATATTTGTTTTGTTCATTGATGTAAGCCCAACATCAAAAATACTGCCTGGCATGTAGCAGGCCCTCAGGAAATAGGGAGAAAGAGGGAGGGAGAGAGAGAAAGGGGCAGAAAGGTGGAGAGAGGAGAGGAATTGTCAGGAAGGTTGGGTTTTCCCAAGTTTGAGCAATGACTTGTCAGGCAGGCATCTCCCCTAATTCAGGGCTGAGCTCTCTGAGTCTGGCCAACCAGAGGGAAATAAAACTGTATATACTTGTGATCCAACTGATTGTCAAATGACATAGCTGTGTGTTAGTTCTGGGTGGGACTGGTACATTGATGTCAGAAATGCTAGAGAATGTTAAAGTATGAGTTGGTGTGAAATTCCAGAAAATTCTTAACTGTAAATGGATTCAGTTAAGAGCAACTTGTGCCTCTTCCCAAGTATTCCCAGTACACCCAGGACAGGCATCCTCCCTTGAGTATATGGCATGAGCCTCTGAAAAGGGAAGCAGTAGTTGGTTCAAGCCATAGGGGGTCCTTATGGTCACTAGAGTTACTTTCCTGGCACCTGAATTTAGAAATTGTGCTTCCATTTCCATAAAGCCGCTGAAATCATGAGATGCCTCCAATTACAGAGTTTTCAGCTACTAGTCAGTTGTATGATGGTTCTTACACTTTCAGGTGCTATGGACCCCTCTGGCAATCTGATGAAGCCAGTGGACTCTGCCTCAGAATAATATTTTTATTTTTTTAGTGGAGGTACTTGGGATTGAACCCAGGACTTCGCATATGCTAAGCATGCACTCTGCCACTGAGCTATTCCCATCCCCCAGAATAATATTTTTAAATGCATGAAATTTTATTTTTTCAGTGTAGGAGTTTATAAAGGAAGCTAATTATATTAAAATACAATTATTAAAATATTTTACCTAAATTTGGGTATAGTCATTCTAAGCTTTTTCATCAGAACATTATAAAACAAGATCTAGCAGCAGCTCTGATGACCCACTATTTTGAAGTAGTGATGTGTGTGAATGATATTTTGAGATACCTGCAACAATTGGGATGGGATAAGGAAATGTCTGCATTTTAATAGCTCCCCAGGGACTCAGATGTAGGCGATCCGAGCAGCCCCTGTTGGGAAACATCTTGAAGAAGAAATGCCATATTCTCTGGGACTCCGCAAATTTCTAAGACATGTCCATGACCTTGGAAATGCCGAATCTGCCTACAGTGTTGGTTCACATCTGCGTGGGCACAACCTGGGAAGAGGCCCCCACATGTTCTTCCCTAGGGTCTCAAAAGCTGGTCCTGGGATATTTTAAGGGCCCCTCCTAGCACCTGAGCTGGGGCTCTGCTTCATTCCAGTCCCTCTTGGAGGAAAGGCTTTGCTAAACAAATCTGCACTTCACCTTAGCAGGCAGACTGCAGGACCGGCTTGCTGCGTAAATTGTTTGTAAGGACAATTTGCTATTTAAATTAAACCCTGTCATTGTCGTTGAATGTTGACTTTTGCATATGAATTGTTGGCACACAAATGGGTGCTGCTAATTATGAGTGGGTTCCTTAACATTCATTAAGTCAGCCCCATAGAACGTATGCACGGAAACACGTTGATAAGCCACGTCGGGGACGGAAGGTAATAAAATTGCCTTTGTTTCTGATCTGACTATAATTGAACTTGCTTGCTCTGTGGTCTGAATCAATACAGCCTTTCCTTCTCTGTGTACATAGAGAGCTGTTCTTCATATTCAAAGGTTTCTCTGCGAGTGTGGATTCCAGAAAGCACTATTTTTCCAGCAAAGGGAGATGGAGAGGGTTTGTTCACAGCCATCCCTGTTCTTGAATCAGGCTGTTCAGGCTTGAGGGCAGAACCCCTGACTGTGGCTTTCTTAATAGCCAACAGTAATAATAGCAGCACCGATGTTACTGAGCTAGGGAACTATGAAAAATATCCGTGAGTTATTTCCAATGTAACCATTATTATCCACACTGACATAGGAACGGAAGCAAGAAAAGGATAAACAACTTGTCTAAGATCAAGCACCCTTGTAAGCTGATGGCTTGAAACTGAATCCAGTTCTCAAGGCAGAACTTCCACCCATCACCACTGGACTAGAGTCTGTCCAGGAGATATTTCTATATGTTCCAGGTGGAATGAGATCGCCCCTCTGTAAGACCAGAGTGTTGGTCAGATCTCTGTTCCTTCCAGGTCTGAGAATCTGCAGTTTGCTCTGTATGATGCATTGTGGATGCTCTCCTCAAAACCACTGGGAATGTGAAAATTCACAAAGGTTACCAAGTACCTTCCTCACCAAGTACCTAGGTGGGGGACCATCCTTGCTGGCTGAGACTTCTCCCTGTATACCTCCTGCCTCCGTCCTCAGGGCATCATACTAAAATCCAGAGCTATCTCCATCAGTGATGATGTCCAGAGCACTTTCTTTGTTCAGACCATTATGGCTTGGGGTGAAAGATACATCCACTATTTCCAGACCACCTACTGTGTGCCACATGCTTTAAATACATTCAAGGTATTTTTATTCCCATTTCACAGGTAAGAAAACTAAGACTTGGAAGGATATGTGTTTTACCCAAAGCCACACAGCCAGTAAGTGGCAGTCACAATTCAAACCTAGTTTGTTCCTTTTCTATCCTGCTGTGCTGTGTCTAGTTTAGCTTTGCATTCTAGGCACCTAACAGTCTCCCGTAGCTGGGGAATATCTGTTGAATGTGAAATGAATAAATGAATGACACACAGTGAACTAGTCTGTGAAATAAAAGCCAGAGAAAATGCTACAGGTGAAGGGAACGCTTAATGAAACTCTTGTCAAATATTAAATATTCTATTGAACTGAATTTTGAACTCAGAGAACTAGAACTGAACCTCTGTATGTCTCAATTATTTGAATGCGAAGCTAAATCAGGATAACACAAAGGTCAGTTTGGACTGACACAGGTTGGTGATTCTTGGCCGTGAGCTGTAGGAAATTCACAAGGTGATGAGCTGAACTTCACAGTTGACTTAGAGTCTGGCTGGCAGACTTTTTACCTGAACCAGGCAGGAGTAGGTCTAGGGGAAGCAGAGCCACTCTGTCTCCCACACTGAGGCCACAGGGAAAGCAGGGGCCCTGGCTATTCTCACTTTTGAACCAACTGCATTTGGTTCCATCAATGCCACATTTCTGTCCTCTGAGATCTTGTTGAAGCTCTTCTGCCCAACGCCTCGCCTTGCCCCCAAGTTCCCAATTACAATCAAATTGGACAGTCATTAATTAGAATAATTGCTTTCTGTTGTTTAAAGAGAAAAAAATCAGGGCTTCATCAAAAAATGCCTCTTTGTTTTTTCTTTTCACACTAAACTATGAATTTGTTGTTCCCACTCCATGAGTCAATCAAAACAGGGCCATTAATTTACAACTTGTGCATAAAAAGAGTTTCTGGATTGTCTTTCCACAGTATCACCAGAAAAAAAAATAACCCTTATTGCTTGGACAAGGGGCTTTCTCGAATGCAAATGGGCTCTTTTCAGAAGGTCCTCCTGCCTCCAGCCCCTATAATGCACCTGTGACCCTTTCACGTGATAAAGTGGCCACTGACCTCTTGGTATTTCTTGAATACTCCACTCCACCACAGGGCTTTTGCACTTGCTGCTCCTTCTGCGTGGAAAGCTTTTCCCTTGATACTGACCAAGCTCCTCCCTCACTTCATTCAGGCCACTGCTCAAATGTCACGTCCTCATAGAGACCCTCCTATGACAGCCCCACTCACCCCTCCCTCCATCACTGCTTTCTTTCCTGCTTTAATTTTCTTCATAGCACTTAGCACCATCTGACATACTATATATTTATTTATTTGTTTATTTTCTGTCCACCCCACCAAGACTGCAAACCCCATAAGAATGAAGACTTATTTTTAAATGTCATTGACTGTATCCCCAGTGCCTAGAACAATGTCTCAATGAACTCGATAAATATTTGATGAATGAATGAATGCATGAATGGTAAGTTTCCTGCTGGACCCAGAGTTCAGTCTTCTGTTGTCTCATCCCTGTTCCTCCAGCTCTCCTCCTTAAAAACAAATCTCATTACTTTGTACTAATGACCTGGATAATACGTGGTCTTTCTTTTCTTTCTTTTTCAAGGGGAGGGGATTTTTGGTGAGACAAGTTAAACTGCAGTTTATGGTGCTGGAGAGAGCCTTGGTTTCTTTATCTGTGCTGTGTGACCTATGACAAGTGACTTGATCACTCTGATTCACAGTTTTGGATGAGGGTGATGATACCTCCTTCCCTAGGGTTGTGGGAGGTTTTGAAAACATAGTATATAGTAAGTAAGTATATAGTCTGTGGATGAAATGATGAGCAGGGCAGGAACTGAGAGTGCTGTCATGGCACAGGTTTTGGCAAAAGGATCCCACCATTGGAATGTGTGGCTCTTTGTCCCAGGGGGCGTCACATCTGCATGCAGGAAGATGGCTTAATGAGAACTTCACTGATAGCCTGAGTCTGGAAGGTTAGAGCGTTTTCCAAAGGGTGGCACAGGACACAATCGTAGGTGATACACAAAACATTTCTATTTTTAATTGCTGTGAATTTTTATGAGTACTAGAAAAATACTGGTTTTCTTTTTATGGCACTGATATGAAGTTTCCTTTGAAAATGCATTTAGTTGTGTGAAAGAATTTTAAGGGAAAATATTAAGTAAATAAATTGTACTGCAGCATACAGATATGTGAGAATTTACAATGGTGATTCCCAGACAGCTGACATTTGGGGAACCTGGTTGTAAGTGGGCGCTCAAGTAGACTCCTAGAACCAAACTCCAGCCACCAAAGCTCAGTGCATCTAGCGACAAATGGATTTGTTGTTTTGGGCTCATGAAGCTGGCAGGTGAAGCAGCAGATAGCACATATGTAGAGCAGGATTTGAAATGGAGCTGGCGATTGCAGAATCAGTGCGCCAATTCCATCTCCTTTAGCCAGCCCTCATCAGAGACATCCTTTAAGTCTCTGATCAAGATACTGGGCTGATAACGATGATAATGATGGTGATGACGATAGTGATGATGATGATGATGAAAATGATGATGGTGATAGTGATGACAGAAATGATTGTGATAGTGAAAATGATGATGGTGGTGATAACAATGATGATACAAAGAAGAAATAATGCTGAATGCTTATTAACTTAGGATGTGCCAGACCTATTCCAAGTGCTTTAAGTGATTTATATGATTGCTTCATTTAATACTATGAGGTAGATACAATTATTATCTCCATTTTTTCAAACGAAGAAACCAATGCTAGGTACTTTATATGTGTTATAAATTTAATCCACACAACACATTCACTCAGTCATAATCATCCCCATATACAGAGACCTTAACTCACCCGGGACCAGGCCACTTATCAGTGGCAGGTAGGAGGCTCAGACTCAGTCTGACTCCAGAGAGCTTGTTCCTAACCACTACACTACACTGCTTCTTCAGGAACAGGACAATGAATGAGTCATGGTCTCTGCCTGTGAAGCTCAGTAGCGGAAGCCGACATGTGGGCAATTAGAACGCATCTGAATTAAACAAGTAGCACGTTGGACTTTATTAGCAGGTGTTGTGGGTACACAGGAGAGATTGATTCTGATGGTGGGGGCATCCTGGAGGGCTCCATGGAAGAAGTGGCATTTGATCACAGCTTTGAAGGTCTTTAGTAGCTGGGAGAATGAAGGGAAGGGTGCTCTAAACAACAAGAACAAAAGCATGGAACCTAAAGTACAGAGCAGGCCAAATGATGTTTTGAGAAGATGGTTAGCCCAACCAAGGCCAAAGCCTTCCCAGTGTCTTGGGGAACTGGAAGAGTGGTGCAGGGGGGCCCCAGACTTGGATCCTCTTCTCCTCTCCACTCCCTTTTGATTTTTCTTGTTTTGAGCATTTTTATGAGTACTCTCAAAATGAGTGTACCCCAACCTGACCCTAGATGGAAGGTACAAGAAAATAAACACTACCTCGGTAAGCTTATCATTTTGATAATCCCAAGTAGCACATGCTGTAAGTCAAAATTTGGAAATGACAGAGAAGTTGGAAAAGAATGTCACCCACAATTCCAGGAGGCAGAGAAATCCTTGGTCAACAATTTGATGTTTTTTCTCTAATATTTTCTCAGTGCATGTTTTTTCTAATAACATAATCCTGATCACACTGTATGCAATTTTGAATTTCACTTTTTTTTCCCCACTTACCATTTTAACATGAGGTTTTTTTTTTATTTATTGCAGCTCTATGTAAATATCTTAAATAACATTTTTAAATAATTTTTAAGAATAAGCTTATTCTTTTGTCATATACCAGAGTTTATTTAACCATGCTCTGATTTTTAAACACTTGTTTCTTTGTCAAACTTTGGATCCTGTAAATAAGGTTTGGGTGAAAAATCCTTGGGCATGAGGATTTTGCTGCATTTTCATTGTAACATTGGGACAGAGTCCCAGAAGTGGAATTATTGAATTAAGGGTAAGGAGCATTCATTAAACCTTGGCAACATAATCCCGATTGCCTCATCGTGGACTCGGAGCTGGCCACAGCTGCAGTGGGCTATCTCTGAAAGGACTCAGGTCAGTGTAGGGTGAAGAGCACAAGCATTAGAGACAGACAGATCCAGGTTGGAATCTTTTCTCTCTCTTACTAACCTTGTGAACTTGACCCTCAGTTTCTTTATAGTAAAACAGTGTTTCTCAACCTGGGCATTATTGACATTTGGACTAAATTCTTTGTTGTAAGGACAGATCTGTGTTTAGCAACATCTCTTACCTCTACCCATTAGATTAAGTAGCAGCACCCCCACCGCTGGAGATGACATCCAGAAATGTCTCCAGATATTGCCAGGTGTCCCCTGGGAGGCAAAATCACCCTGGTTGTGGATCACTGCTGTAAAGTTGAAATAAGATAACACATACCCTAAAGAATCTTGTGAGGATTAGGAACAGTGCATGTGAGGTGCTTTTTCAGTGCCTGGCACAGTGTCGGCGTTTATCAAACAGCAGCTATTACTGTCGTTCACATTAATAGTGACAGTGACGTTTCCCCCTGCGGGATGCCACAGAGAGGAGTCCTGGGAGAACACTCTGAATCAGCTTGGAGGCCACTCTGGGGTCTCTGGGGCTTTGATTCTTTGGCCAGGCACCTAGCAGTGCCTCTGTCTTCTCCTTCCAGTGGTCACAGTGTGGCCCACTATTTAGAAGCAGAATTGCTTCTCAGGTCTTCCTGATGGAAGCCTTTCTCTCTTCACTTCCCCTCTGCTCTCCCATGCTGTTTCTTCCAGGAGGACAGAGAGTGTTGAGATGGGTCAGTTGTCGGGGATCTCTCATCCTTCCAGCCGCACCCCCTGTGCGTGAGGTCAGCCCACCAGCAGTTTCTCAGAACTTGCCCCTCTAAGTGCAAATTCACTAGAAATCCAGCCCCTCTGAAAAGCTCACCGGTGCTATGTGAGAGTCCCAGGCGGCACCTCACATGTTGTCACCCCTTCTTGCTGCCCTGCTGTGGCTCAGCCTGAGGCCTTGGCTGCCCGAGAAACTTCATGAAACCTTAGATCTTGCCTGTGGCTGAGGCGACCCTGACATCATAGCTGCGGACAGCTATGGAAAGTCTCCTGTCCTTTCCAGGCTGTTGCCATCAGCCCTGCCTCCTGCAGCCTCGGGGGCTCATTCCCACTCTGTGCCCACCAAGGATGCTGTTACCAACAGAGGCCAGTTAAACAAGTGCTGAGCTATTCCGCCAACTCTGGGTGCACCCAAGCCAGCAGTGATCTTTGGAGCTCCTGATGTGTTTATGCTGCCACCAATGAAGAGAGACTCCCTTCTACCTTCAGGGAGCCAGGGTGGCACGGCCACTAAAAGCGTGTGCTCTACTCCCAAATGGCAGCAGTTTGAAGCCCAGTTCTTGCACCCAGTGGCAGTATGATTTCAGCCAGATCCTCTCCCTGTGCCTTCTGTTTCCTCATTTGTAAAATGGAGATGTTATCAAGACAAACCTCACTGGGTGTGTGGCACTCAAGGGGGCATATATATAAAGTTCTTAGAACTGCTCTGAACACAGGAAATGCCAGATGTGTGTTTGCTGTTATCCTCCACAGCATCATTCCATGGCCCCCGAGCTGAGCTGCCCAGGCTCCTACTCCTTTCCATGGTTTTCAGGGAAAAGCTCTTTCAGCTCTGCTGGGGGCTGAGCAGAGGGTCTGATCTGAGAGACTAGGTTTCTCTTGGGTCCAGAACCAGCTTCACAGCCTACCACATTGCTGATTATCCTTGTGCGCCTGCCCAGGATCTCTTTCCTTAGGATGATTTTCCTTCAAGAGTGGTCACTTATGCAGATGGACTTGTCAGCCCCTCTCCCCGCCACCCTACTCTTGCAGGCCCATCAGACTCTGGGAACCCTGAGCTGGAAACTGCTCCATCTGCAGAAGTGGACCCACCTCCCAAGCCCCCACCCACCAAGGCGGCCCCACCCTGGAATCTACAATGGCATATACCTTGGGAGACTTGGGATTTAAGCCTCAGATTCTTCCCCAGGGTTCTTCAAAGACCACACCCAAAGGTAGATTCCAGATCAGTGCCTGTTTGGAGATTCTATGCTGTAATGATGAAGAACACGAGCCCTGGAATCCAGGTTGGAGTCACCTGCCGCTTCCTGAGTGACACCTGGATAAATTTACCCTTCCACCTATTTCCCCATCTCTGAAGTAGGTGCAGTAGTATCTGACCCATGCTGCTCTTCCATAAATTAAACCATAAAATGTATCTCAACAGCCTGAGACTGGCAGGAGCTCAGTATATTGTGATTCCTGCCTCTGTGCCTCCTGCCCTCTATTCTAGGTCAGCGTCCTCATCAGGAACTTCAAAACATTGTCATTGTACTTGATCCCACCCTGGACCTGGTGTTTTCTTCTAGATTCCTTCTCAACTTGTACTGACTCTGCTCTCTTATTTGGACCAGTGACTGGAGCAGCCCCTTATTAGAGTGGACTGACGAGACTGGCTGGAGGCAGGAACCAGGCTTCCTGTTTTCTCCCTGCCAGGAAGTGAGATCCCTAACAGATGAAAGGGTAGAGAGAAAAGGGAGGAAGAGGCAACTAAGGACCTAAATGCACCCCAAAGGGATGCCTGGAGCGTAGATTCCTTTAAAAGTCAACTCCAGCATGAGGTGGCAAATCAGACTCTGGGCTGGGACACTGGCAGGACTGGCCTTCAATGTCCCAAACCCCCAACTTCTCAGTCCCCCAACCAGAAAGGAGGAAGAGTAGGCAGGACATGAGCCTTAGAGCTGCCGATTTAGTGCCTACAATGTGACAGGTACTTCCTTATTTGCACTTAACCTTCACAGCCACCTGATGGGGAAGTAGCATTTCTTCACCTGAGAGGGTCATTGACCTGCTGGTGATCACACAGATCAGTGGCAGATCTGGGATTTGAATTCCTTCACCTGACTCCTACCTAACTTTAAGCAGTGGTTCTCCACATTTTCCATCTGCAGGTCCCCTTGAGTTTCCTGCCCATCTTCCTCTAAAAGAGAATTTCCTTCTCTAATTCTGTCAGGGATTTCTTGGGTATATTTTCCTGCTGTGGGAAATGGAGAGCAGGAGGGGCAGGCTCTGGGTTAGGCTTGGTCAGAGGTAGAGGGATGTCAGGAAACATTCCCCTACTGCTGTCTGTTTACCCTCTGCATCTGTTGTCTGGATTTTATACTGGTTAGGTCATTCTGATTAGGTCTTAGGACTCTGACAATGTGGAAGTTTCCTTTCCTCTGACAACCCCTATCAGAAATAGTGACCACCTGGAATCATGTCTTGAGAAGGATTTTAAGGCTCCATCTAATTCAGTGGATAAGAGCTCTGAGATTGATTAAGTATGTCTGCCAAGGACATGGAATGGAAAGAGGAGTATTTGCCATTTCTGCCCTCAGCTGGGAGCTCATCTCTGTAGTCGACTCCCATAAAGTGGGTGAATAGTTCTCTGTCAATCTTCTTTTGAGGAAGTGGCCCCTCCCTCAGACATGAAATGGGGGCCTAGAAGGCAGGCTTTAGACCTTCAGAGGAGAAACTCCTGCCTCTGACTGGGCCTCACTTTCTTGGGTTTGGATTTTAGGTAAAAGTGTCATGTTAAAAGGTAACCAGGCCCTGCAGGCCTGCTTTCGACTGGGGAGTGAGGGATTGGGAATAGGGGAGACAATCTCCCACCCCACCAGGGGCTAGAAAGGGGCCTTTACATTCCAGTAAGAGTTGATGTTTCAGTCATGAGTCTGAAGGCAGAATTCCTTCCTCTTTGAGGTCCTGTCTTTTCTCCTAAGGCCTTCAACTGATTGGAGGAGGCCAACATTATGGAGAGTTATCTGCTTTATTTGCAATCTACTGATTTAAATGTTAATCACATGTAAAAAGATAGCTTCATGGCAACCTCTAGACTAATGATTGACCAGCCAACTGGGCACCACAGCCTCGCCCAGTTGACACAAAGAACTAATCATCACAGATATCTTAGACAAGTGTCTCCTCAAATGTGGGATACCTCCCACTGTGGGTGAGCTGATTTCAAGTGGAAAAGGGCAGTGCATTAAGTAACATTGGTCATGGAGTGATTCGATTAAATTCTGGTTTAATTTTGATGGCTCTAAGAGGAAAGTCTTCATGTGATATGAGCCCCTAACACCTTTCTAACACTTGTTATTTATTACAAAAGAAAGCAGGGCCAGAATTCAGCTATAAACTCATTGCACTGTTTTGTTTTCATCAAATTAACTTTCAAAATGACCTTCTGTTTCTGGCAAGAGATACCAATTTTTCATCAAGTGATGCTGATTTTCCATTTATGGCAGTGATATAATGTTTCCTTTTAGATATATGTATTTTTTTAAAAAAACAAAATTGAGTCCATTTAAAATTAAGTAAATAATGGTGCAGGTGGGTACAGCTACACTCATGAAGTTCACTTAACAAGCAACCCAAATTTAGAAAACACCATCTTAGCCAAAAAAAGTCAGGGCTTCAGGCCCAACCAGCCTCCTACATGAAGATCTTCCCTCCACGGCCAACCTGGGTGTGTGCCAGTTTGGTTTGATTAAGACGAAGTCTGGTTTCCTTCGGAGAAAGCATGAGAGAAACTAGAGTGTTCCCAGGGTTTTGAAAAGAGTAAAACAAGCCCCTCAAGGAGTGTGGTTACGTGCATGGATTCTGGAGCCAGACTGCCTTGGGTTCAAATCCTGGCCCTGCCGCCCATAGCTGTGCAACCTTGAGAAGTTATTTAACCTCTTTGGGCCTCTGTTTCCTCCTCTATAAAATGGGTTCATAAAGGTACACTACTTTATAGGGTGTTGTGAGAATTAAATGAATTAAAGTGCTCAGAACTGTGCTGGCAAATTTAGGACTGAGTTGCTATTGTTGGGAAAGACCTACAAAAAGAACATTCTAACCCAGTGCCCTAAATGCTGTAACAAGGAAAAGACAGTGTGATAACAGACAGGGGAATAAGGGAGATTCCAGAATGGTTTCCTGGTGAAGTTAATATATGAGCTGATACCTGGATGATCAGTAGGAGTTAGCCTGGAGAAGAGGAGAGAGAGAATGTTCTGGATAAAGGAATAGCATAGGCACAATAGACACTATAGACCATTCCTGTGACTACAGTGAAGGCAGTATTGGCCACAGCAGAGGATGTGACAAAGGGGATGTCCTGAGGTGAGGGAGGCTGGAAACAGACATGGACAAAGGGCTTTGGGTGCCTTGTAGAAACATTGGGTTCCAGAAGGGCGGGACTGGGATTATCTTAGCAGCACTCTGTGCTTGAAGCAGCTCCCCAAACCTGCTAAGCCCTCGACAGTCGTGTGGTGGATGAACAAGTGCTTTCCCCTCTGCTTGATGTGTGGCCTGGAGGACCCCTGGGACCACTCCCATTGAACGAGGGAATGCCAGGATCAGAATCTCTGCAGAGATCTTCAGGCACATCTCTGCAAAGTCTTGGCTGCCTGCAGAATCTGAAATCTTACTTCTGTCCACAGGTGACCTGGTGTCCCGAGCTATGCATCACCTGCAGCCCCTCAACGCCAAGCACCACGGAAACGGCACCCCCCTGCACCACAAGCAGGGTGCGCTCTACTGGGAGCCTGAGGCCCTGTACACCCTTTGCTATTTCATGCACTGCCCGCAGATGGAGTGGGAGAATCCCAATGTGGAGCCCTCCAAAGTCAACCTCCAGGTGGAAAGGTAAGACTTGTGTTGGCCTTGGATATCCAAAGAGAAGTGCTCCCCTCTGGCCAACACCACCTTGTGGTGGGTGGGTACTGCCTCTAGGGAGGTGCAGCGGTTGGGGAGGGATGCTGGGGGTCAGAACTGCCCTGTTTCCAAAAACTCGCAGGAGGGGTCCAGATGGGACTCTTGTGGCTGAGTAGATATCTGACACCTGGGTGGGATCTTTGAAATGGCTTTGCATAGGCCTGGTCCAGTTTGGGATAAAAGTGACTTGGGTCAGAAGAGTGGGTCTGCAAATTCAGGAGGGATAAGGGCCTCTGTCGTGCTGGGGCGGGATGGAATGCTTCTTTGTGGAGGCAGTTTGGGGGGATGCCAGCTCCTTGGATGGGAAATGTCTTATATTCATTTCATCCTGGCTACCCTGGTGACTCCAGGGGGAAACCGTAACACCTGCTCAGCCAGAAGTGGGCCTCTCAGGTGGGTGGGAGCATAGCTGTTCTGTGAAGCAGAATCCTCACGACAGAGAAGGAAGGGAGGGCTTCTGGGGAGGGGAAGGTCCCTCTACCTGGCTTCTGCTGCTTCTGAGCGCCATCTCTCCACTTCCCAGTGCCTCAGCCTCGCCATCTGTCAACCAGTAGCTGAATTAAGCAGTTCCAAGTTTCCCTTCTACCTGGAAAACCCCAGGATTCTCTGTGGTTAGTTTCACCCTCTCAGAGGCAGGGTGTCCAAACCACCATCAGGAGAGAAGGCTGCCTGGAGGTGTCCCCTCTTCCTCTGGGAACAGGTCCACAGAGCTCATCTCCCCTCAGCATCTTACAAACCAGCCCCCCCCCCTTCTTGTATCCACAGGCTTGTTCACTCTAACTACTGCAGTAGTAACCTTGTTTATCAAGGGTGATTAAAAGAGCAGGCTCTGTGATCTAGACTTCTGGGTTCAAATCCAGGCTCTTCCAATTCAAAAACAGGATGTCTTGGAAAAGTGCTTTAACCTCCCTGTGCCTCAGTTTTTTCATCTACAAAATAGGGCTACTAAGAATAAATCCTTCATAGGGCTGTTTAAAAATTGAATGCAATAAATGTCCCCTTTTATTATTGTTGGTGTAGATATTTTCTAAACACAGCTGAACAACTCCCAATTTGGGCTCAATGCAGTTTTCTTTTCTCTGTTAAATGGTTCCAAGTGGTTTTGAAATTCTCATTGGATGTTCTGTTTCTGCCAGGATGAATTGGGCTTAATTTGGCTCCTAAATGGTGTCTCTTGACTTTCAGTTAAGAGGATGGAGTTTAGGCAAGACAGAAGTTGCCTCTTTTTTTTTTTTAAAGAATCCCAAGTTAGCATCAATATTTCACTGCAGTCTGGGATTAACTACTTAATCAGGGGAGGGGATTACTTACGTCTTCCGCTATCCAAATCAAATCAGTGGGTACACTGTGCATATTTACATGTGCCAAACATGCTCAAGGTGGAGCGGTGGCAACATTCCCATGGTCCCTGGGCAGAAAACAACCTCAGTCAGACGCACCAAGACTTTGCTTTCTATGAGTGGGAATTGTGATGGCTGAGAGGATGGAAACCATTGGCCTCAGCCTTTGGGATATCTAGTTCTTCAGACCCCACTGCCACCCCAACAGCCTGTACCAAAGGACAGTTTCTCTGACTCACCTCCCTCATGTCCTCTTTAATTCCCACCTCTATGTAGATGCCCACCACCCCCATCTCCAGCCAGATATCACCTCCTCTGAGCTACCGAAACTTGTTCAACCCAGCCTTCCAGTTTCCACTGTCAAATCTCACACTCTCAGGATGGTTCTTCTTCTCAGGGCACCTTATTCTTTTCTGCCCAACACTATATGTGTGTGTGTGTATATATTTGCTTGTTTATTGCCTATGGGCTTCGTGAGGGCACAGAACATGTCTGTTTTGGTTGTCACTCCACACCTAATGGCAAGCTTAACATCTGGTATATATCATGAAGTCAATAAATATTTGCAGAACGAAAGAATGGACAGAGCTATCTAGCTGGACAGAGCCATCTAGCTGCCTTTGTAACATTTCCATCAGGAGTGCTCACAACCACCTCGAAACTAAAGCCAGCATCTTTCCCCCTAAAACGAACTATTCCTCCTTTATCCCCAGTCTCTAAGAATGGCATCACCATCAACCCAGTCACCCAAGTCAGAAAACTGGGACTCAATCCTTCCTCTCCTTCACTCCCTCCTACAACCAGCTGGTCAGCAGGTCTTGTTGATGCTATGTCTCGGTGCCATCTCTTATTTCTCCAATCCTTCCTCCCCAGACTGTGGCTACCGCATGGTTCAGGCCCTCGTTCTCTCATACTACACTTGATTTCTAAATGATCTCTCTGGATGTGAAGCTTATTATTCTCTGGCCAGCTCCATCCTCACGGCCACCAGACCGAAACTTCTAAAATATAAATCTCACCTTGTGACATGCCCCCTGCCCCCAACTCAACACGGTTGCATGGCTCCCGTTATATTTTCTATTATGCAGTTTCCATCTTCCCTTCTTGAATCTATTTCAGGATTCAGAGTGTAGTTGAAGTGGCTATAAGTCTATGGAGACTGTCGGAGGATTTCAAACTTTCTGGGACAAGTTTTAAAGAGGCATGAGCTGCAAGAGAAAGCCAAGTAAAGAGAACATGTCCCAGAATTTGTTGAAGTCACTTATCTTGGTCTTTCCATTCCTTCTTGATTGAATTTTCAGGGACAACACAAAATGGAAAGTGGAACTTGTCATTTTTTGAGTTCTGTTGACTTTGGTCCTCTGGAAAGAGTATGGATTTGGGAGTCAGATCAACCTTTGGGTTTGTATCCCAGCTCTGCTTCTTCTAGTTCTGAGACCTTGAGTGAATCATTTCACCCCACTGAAACTCTTCTCAGCTGTAAAGTGAGGGCAAGACCAGACTCCTGGGACTGGTGTGAGCAACAAATTAGATATTGTAGCTAAGACATCAGTGCCATGCCTGACATAAGGGGGTGCCCCTCACCGTCCCCCCCAAAAAAGTGACTAATATTATACATCTACTTTTTATTTTTGTTTTTTGGCTTTTAAATGCTATTATCATTGTCCCTAAAGAAGCCTGTGTGTGGTTCCTTCTAGATAAAAAGCTGTTTCTTCCCATTTTGTGATAGAATATGCACTGGTGTTCATTAGCATCTGAAAACACACAGGGAAGGGCTTCAGAGGAGAGCAGGCTCTAACTGTTTTCATTCTGTGTTTACACCAGCTTCGCACTAAAACTTACAAACAAGACACTTCCAGCGGGAGGGAAGATTTAAATTTGGAGCTCTTTTCTCTCTTTCTGTCTCCTGGCCCCGCCCCCCCAAATCAAACAACATCTCCTTGACTGTTTGTCTCTATTCTGGTGAATTTCAGTAAGGCCGTGTACTTATATGGTTTTCCATAGATGCTAAGCTCTTCAGGAACAGGGGCTGAATATTATGTACTTTTTTCCCATCCCAGCAGAAAGCCTGGGACACATTTGTTGACTGAAATATGGATTGTTTTGTGCCTCAAACCACCTCTGCTTGTCAGAGAGCCTTTCTTGGCTGGAGTATTTGGAACACAGCCACCATGTACCATTTTACTCTTTGATGTGGACCCGGCTTTCAAGTTGCTACATTTGTTTTGGATAGTTTCATTTTTCATTGCAGGGTTTTGATGAAGCTCAGTGCCAGTATGAAATTTCTGTAGTTTAAGTTTTTCCAGAATTTTGGTCACTATTTTTTGAGCATCTAAAATCATCCAGTTCCCTCAGATACTTTTATTTTTTAAAAAAACTCAGATGAATTTTTAAGATTACAATTAGGCAATATTTCTTTTCCAAACAGTAATGCTAAATATAAACACCTTAATTTTGAGGGTAGAGGCCATAAGAGACTTCTGTTTTTTAATAGAAGCATCTTAAATCTATAAGACTTTCCTCCCCAATATCATTACTGGAAATACTAGGGATTCCTAGATGTGTTTGGCCATGGATGATTTCAGTAATTTGCTACCACAAATGAAAAAAGAGTAGGATAAATAGAAGTATTTTGTCACCTGAAGTAGCTGGTAATGCCTGAGAGAAACAGTGATCAGCTTCATGTAGAGGACTAGACAATTAGGTAGCTCTATTCTGCCCCAGTCTCACAGAAAACAAACCAGAATTTGTACCTAGGCTGTGGCAGCCCTCACCCCTTTTGTAAGCAGAGCTGTGCAAGTAGATGTGGTAGATGGTCTACCAGGGGAATCTCAACCACAGACATGAGTATACAATCACCAGTCACCAACTATTTGAGGAAAACTAATGGGAGAAACAGAACAGTCTTAACAAATGGAAGAATTTACACTTGAGGAAAAGGAGTTAATAAAACAAATTTAACAGACATTAGAAGCTAATGGTACCCAAACACATCTTCCAAGAAACCCTACCAAAAGATCACCCCAGCACATCAGTATGTGACAAGTGATATTCAGATTTTAATGGAGTACAATAGACATACTCAGGGTTATGCAAAATTTCCAGTATTCTAGTTATAACACTTCCCATTCTTTCCCACTAAGGAATGTATATCAAAACGCAAGTAGGCAGAGATATCCTTGATATAAACAGCACTACTAGTAGGAATGCTTCATTGCAAAAGTTGAACTTCCTTAAAGCAGAAAGAAAACCTCTGAGAGGCCCAGTGTAGGCAGAGGGTTACCAAATCGTTTTCCCTCCTGCATAAGAATTTGATCTTGGACTAATTCTCTAGCTCTGTTCCCCTAGAAACCTAATAAAAATTGCAGTTTAACTGTGTTACTAAGCAACATTGCTTATGGTCAAAATGACCCTAGATTGGTGCATTAGATCTGGCCTTGTAGTACTATAAATACTTGATAAATACCCAAAGCTTTGGGCTTCCTTGAATTTACTGATTCTTATAACTGGCAATGTCCCTTTCAGGGACCTTGGAAGCTATGTCTCTGGAGTTGTTACAAAAGATATTGGGGCTCATGAAGCAGGGCAGTTCCCACAAACACCCGAGTGGATCTCATCTCTGTGCACCTGGGTGTCACCTGGGCAGAAGATAGCTCCAGGATGGCTGGATGAATTGTTATAAGAATTCCCACTAAAGGAAACATCTGATGTTGTCCTGCAAGACAAGAGTGGCCTATCATTGTCCCATGAGTCTAAATGTTTAGTGGAGCTTAAGGAGGCTTCTGGCGGGCATTGGAGCAGGCTTTGAGGCAACACAACCTGGAACAGTGACCACGTGGCACCCCAGAACTGCTCCAGCAGAGAACTCACAGCCATAGACACTAGACCTCACACCACTGATGCTGGGCATTGGACACTCCCAGCAGGACCTCAGCCACCACTAGCCCTGAAAACTGAAATGTATCTGCCACCAGCCTTGTCATGTTCCATTTGTGTCACACCACTTGCTTCTAAATCTGTGAAGCCTGGGTCTCATGCCTGCACCCTAGTTGCAGAGGCATCTGGGAAGGTGAATTTCTACCTTGTTGAACCATAGACTAGTAATATGGCAAATTCTCCAAACAGTAAGTTTATCAGTGGTTCTGGGCACACAAAAGAGTTGACAAAGCCTATTGCACTCTTCTACTCTACTTTTCTTGTTTTTATAAATAACACACAAGTGAATCATTTGCACAGTTCACTACTTTGACCATTGTTAGCCACACAGCTCACAACTGATTGGCTTATGCACCACAGTTGATACTCCCCAACGTAAGGACTCCTTGAGCTGACATCCTAGGAACCTCAACAGCAAGAAGGAGGAAAGAGGAGGACAGTTGTTTCCTGGCATCCTAAGCAGCAATGCAGAATGCCATTTCCCAGAGGGAGAATGCTACTTTCTCATCTTCCTATGGGCAGTGATCACATCTGGCACAAAAGTCCCCTAAAATGTCCACCCAGTGCTAGTGAGTCCTGGAGAAATTCAGAGTCAGTGGATGAATGGAGACATGCCAGAGTAGGAGAATCATCTATTAGACCTGTTTTCTGCAGGGCTATATGTGGACTTTTGTGGGCTGGCCTGGAATTCCAACCATTATATAAATAGTTTTAATGAAAAAAAAAAAAAAAACGCATGTTGAATTCTAAATAATAAAGTTTTAAAATATGATCTTTTTGTGATGTGAGCATTGCTATAATTTATTTCATTTGGCCAGGATAAAAGCAACTCCAGTCCCAATATTTTTCCAACTGTAGGTTACAGACCATTAATGGGCCATTAAATCAATGTGATACAGAGATTGGCAAACTGCACCCCACAGGCCAGACCTGGCCCGCTGCCTGTTTTTATAAAGTCGTATTGGAACATAGCCACACCTGTTTGTTTACATATTATTTATGACTACTTTTGTACTGTGGTTAATTGTGCCAGAGACCAAATGGCCCACAAGGCTGAAAATACTATTTGGCCCTTTCTCAAAAAAGTAGCTAACCCCTGATGCTATGGGTTGTAACCTGAATTTTTTAAAAATTAACTAGAATTTAATAAAAAAAAATATTAGACTAGCTTGCATTGAGGTAAATATGTTTCTTGAAATTTTTGTTTCTTTGGTTACATTAACTTAACTGGAGTTGATTAACTTGCCCAAGGTCATGTAGCTAAAGTTGCAGAATTAGGGTTTGAACTCTTGGCATCAGGCCCTGGTCTGTGTCTTCACTAGCCTGTTTTGCTGTCGATGGGCTATGGTTTTAAAGAAATAATATTTGAAAGCCTCATCCCTAACCTCTAGTTTCTTTTTTATAATCTTTATGGATGTTTATAGGATATAAAATGAATATACTTATTAAATAAAATGTGGTAAGGACACAAAACAATAAAGAAGAAATTCTGAATCACCCATAGTCTCTGTATCCAGGAATAAGCACTGGGACGATGTGTGCCGTTTCCTTCCAATCTTAGTTTCCTGTGTACCTTCAAAAGTTTTTTTTTTTTTTTTTTGGTTGTTTTGCAAAATAATTTACCCTATGGTAAATATAGTTTTGTTGATCCATGTCACTGAGTAGCCTTCAAAAACATGATTTTTCAGTGGACTGTTCCATCATTGGACATGGAATTTAAAGTCAAGAGAGAGCTAGGCACAGACATGTTGAACATGCTTCAGGTCAAAGATGGTAAAACTGAGGCCTAGAGGGATGAGTGGACTTGTCTGGAGTCCTAAGCACATTTTCAGTGGATGTTCAAGGCAGTGCCTCAGTGCCTTAGCACATGCTTTGACGTCTCCTTGGAACACTGCCTACCCTCTGCTCCATTATTTCACTACTCCCATCAGATCATCCTTCAAGACTCATTTTAGGAATCACCTCTTGCAAAACCTCTTTCCTACCACCTCAGGCTGCACTGAGTGACCAGGGCCTAGCTCAGTGCATAACATATAGGAAGTGCTCAATAAATTCTTGCAGACCTGAGGAGAGTTTGTTTTGAAACCTACATGTGCCAGCTCTTAGCCTAGAGAGCTGTGTTGCCAATGTCAGCTCACCAGCCCTCAGACTGGTGCTGGCTCTACTGCTCACATGCTCCAGGCCTCAGTTACCTTAGCTGAACAAAAAAAGTGATAATTCCTACTTCATGAAGCTGTTTTGATGACTCATGAACTAATTTATGCACATGCCACACATAATCACTGACATGTAGCCCATGATCTGTAAACAGCAGGGATTATTATTTAATTCCTAATCCAGGAATTGTCCTCTTCTTAGATATTATAAGAGATTATAATCCACACTAGAGTGTGGCAGGTCCTGCTCTATGTACTTTGTGTGTATTAACTAATCCAATCTTCACAGTACCCTTGAGGCAGGAGCTAGGCTTACCTCTCCCCATTTCACAGATGAGGAAACTGAGGTGCAGTGGGGTTGAGTAAAGTGCACATTTAGGCAGGTCAGGAATACTTCAAAATCAAAAACATCAAATGAGGGCTAGGTGGCTCTAGGGAAGGAAGCTCTATACTAAGGGAACAGAATGCAAACCATGGGGAGTAGGAAGGTATGAGAACAGAAGGCAAGATCTTGTTCTGAAGAAGTGTTGGATGCAGCAACAAGTTAGGAAAGAAGGTTGAGTGACTCCCCAAGGCGTCAGGACTTTCTTCTGTAAGCAGTGAGGAGCTAGAAGGGATTCTGAGAAGGGAGGTGAAGAGACCAAAACTGCGTCTGACACCTCACAAGTCCTCCTGTGGCAGAGGCATAAGGCTGCCTAAAGGAAGGTAATGGACATTTGATGAGCACCTACTATGTGCCATGTGCTATGTGAGCTACTTTATTTGCTGAGTTTAATTTAATCCTTGCATCAGCCTTGTGAGGTAGAAATGCCTTCATCTACAGATGGGATGATTAAGCTTAGTTTCTACTAGTAGGAAAGTGCTGTTTGGAAAACCTTTTAGGTAATGCTAAGGCCCTTTATAGCACATAAATTATATCTCTGGATATATTTTATCCTGGAGCCAGAATGTCTAAGTTAATATCTTGGTTCTAACACTTATTAGCTCTGTGACCTTGAACAAGTTACTTAGCCACTCTGAACCTCAGTTTTCTTTTCTGTAAAATGGGAGCTCTCATAGAATCTGCTTCAGAGGGCTGTTATGAAGCTATTATATGTTAATATATAGAAAGCACTTAAAATTGGGCATGCATTAGGCTCTTTATAGATCATGGTCATTATTATTCTCACTGTCATAGTACTTATAACCTGGATGTGTACTGTAGCAGGCTTCTCAAACCTTAAAGTGCATTTGAATCCTCTGGGATCTCATTAAAATGCAGATTCTCTTCATTAGGTCTGGGGTGGGGCCTGAGATTCATTAGGTCTGGGGTGGGGCCTGAGATTCCTCATTTCTAACAAGCTCCCAGGTGGTGCTGATGCTGCTGGTTTCATGGAACACACTTTGAATAACGAGATGTTATAGTTTTGTGTGTTTGTGATTCATTTCCCCAACTTACACCAACCCCCATTTTTAAGTTATGCAAGGGCCAAGAAATAAGCCTTTATGGTGATTTTTGTCTCTCCAGAAGCACATATCAAATAATAGGTGCCTAATAAAGATCTCCCAGGCTTTGGGGGCTGGACTGAGCCTTGCAGGGCCTCTACTCCCCTTACTTCTTGAGATGCTGGATCCCTCTGCGATTTGCCAAAATGAATGGATTCCAGAGGTCAGACATGGCCAGCCTGCAGAACTCTCAGGCTTTGGAGGAGCAAACAAGGGAAAGTGCCGAGCATCTGAATATAATGATGATCTTCTGCCCAACAAGGTAGCTGTCTCCTCTAAAGTAAAGCTCAGGGATGGCAGATTAGCCACAAGCATGCAGGAGAAAGGTGAGGCAGGATTTGATAGGTGTACCCCAAAGGGAGAAGCAGCAGGGCAACTTCGCCAGCTTCAGGGTTGTTAAACACCTCCAGCCCCCAGAGCTTGTCGAACAGCTTACATTCAGTTACCCAGGAGTTTTTTCCTAGCCAACGTGGGAGAGATTGCTCCTGACCACCGGTAACAAGCTGAGGGACTCAAGTCTAAAAACAGCCCCCTCTCCCAATATGCGGGGTTATTCAGGTCAAATACATGTGCTACACTTGTTCATTTCAACATCCAGATCTTTCCTGAATCCCAGTTAACTGGCTGCCACAGCAGTCTGGTCTGGTCTGACACTAGCTTTTCTTTATTTTATGGAAAACGGAAGGAAAACTTTACCTTAATGACACAAAATAAAGTTCTAGCGCTGCCTGTCCAGTACCGTAACCACTAGCCATGTGAAGCTGTTTAAATATACGTGAATTTGAACTGAATAAAACTAGAGCTGCAGTTCCTTAGTACCACTCATCTCCTTAAGTTCTCAATAACTAGACACAGCTAGTGGTTCATGTGTTGGAGACCGAAAGGTAGGACATTTCCTACATCAAGGAAACTTCTATTGGACACCACTGAACTTGAGACTCAATGCAGATAGGGTCCCCCTCTTAGGAAGAAGAGCCCATGATAATCAGCACTCCTGAAGCAGTTAAGTTAAGAAGTGTAGAGATCAGGGACCAGAAGCATTTTTTCATGTTTTCATGTTTTGATCATCTTAGAGCTGAGTTTTTTAAAGCAGCCATCCTCCTCCTCATCACCACCGAATTTTACCAAGTATTTACTGCATGTTGGGCTCTCTTCTAAGTGTATTAGTCATCGGGTCCTACCAGAATCCTATGAGTGTAGTAGCACCATCTTATACTATCGCTATCTCTATCTCCTCCTGAGGAACTTCTGGCTCAGAGAGGTTGTGTAACTTGCCCAGGTTACACAGCTAGTCTGGGGCAGAGCTGGGATGTGAAGGTAGGAAGCTTGAGTCCACAGCTTACTCCATCAACTGTGTGCTGTGCCCCAGGGACAGGGAGGATATTAGATGCAAGAGGAGATCACAGGATTCCCTGAAAGGTTAAAAACCTGAAACTCTCCCAGCAGGAATATTTTTATTTTAATACGCTTCCCCTACCTCTTCCCTTGTCCTTCTAGTATTTTCCCTAGCTTAAGCCTCCATAAATCTCACGAATATAAATGGAACAATGATAATCAAATCACTTCATCGGATCCGACAATAGTTAAAAACTTTTGAGAAACATGTTAAAACTCCTGAAACGAATTGCCGTATATGTAAATATCAAACCCACCTCTTAAATCTTTATCTCAGTGCTACCTGGGCTTTTCATTTTTTATTTTACTTTTCAATATCGTTAATTATTTGTTTTATTTACTATTGGACTTTTTATTCGGTTCTTCATTCTTCACTTATTCACTGAACGTGCACCAAGTGCCTGTTCTAAGCATAGTAACAGAAAAATCTCATGTTCATTGAATTCTTGTGTGTACCAGGCACTGTTCTAAGCACTTTACAGGAATTAACTCATTTATCCTTCATGATAACCCCAGGAGGAAGGTATGTTATTGTCATCCCCAGTTTATTGATGGGGAAAGTGAGGCAGAGAAGATAAGCAATTTGCCCAAGTTCACAGGGCTTAGAAGAGGTCCTGTATTGGAAGTGGGGGAGGGGAGCCCAGGGATCTTACGGGACTCCTGCCCTGCGCAGCTCATTTACCATCAAAGACAGAAAGAAAGCACCAAGGGTCAGAAAGGAGATGTGGATAAACTGCCAGGGACTGAGGGAAGGCGGTTTTTGAATCAGAGTTTGAAAGATGGGTAAGATCAGGCATTCTAGATGGGAGGAGCCCCTGGCAAGGGCTCCAGGGTAGAAAATCTCAAGATACTTGGTGGGAGGCAAGTACCAGAGACCAGCTGAGTCAGACTAGAGGCCAGGCTGAGCTTCAGCTAGTTTGCAGAGGTGCAGATGTTTAGCCATTTTTAAAATGCTGAGATACTTCTCTAGTGGTTGGTATAGAGCTGCTGCCTCTTATATACCCCCATCACGTCCCACCATCCAGCAACTGCATCCTGCTGGCTGGCCCCTCAGGGGATCCTGTCTGTGTCAAGACCATAGGATTTCAGTGCTGCCTGGGCCTTCCCCATAGTCAAATATTGAAAATATCCTCACTTAATTAAAAGTCTATGGGAGAAAAATACATCCTGCAGGTGCTGATAGGCCTCTGTTCCTTTGCAGTGGGGTTAGGGTGAAGGTTTGGACAGAGGGAGGAACCCAAGCAAAATACAAATGCCTGCTTATCCTTAACAACTCACCTCTGCTGCGAAACCTTTGTGCCCATTCACCCCGAGTCCCTGTGAAGCTCTCTTTGAATAATTACAATGACTCTCGAGGGCCATTGTGAACCAGGCCCTGTGATGAGCTTTTCCAGATTCCCCCACTGAAGTGTCCCAGTCACCCTCTGAGATACTGTAACTCTGCCTATTCTACAGATGAGGAGAGTGGGGCTTAGAGAAATCTAGGGACTTGACCAAGGTTGCACAGCTAAGCTAGTAAGTGGCTGGGCTGGAGGCTGAGCTCAAGCACTGTGATTCCAGAGCCTGTGTCCTCTTGACTCCCTTCCATGTGGCCCCGGTCCTTTCTCTGGCCTCATTTGCTTCTAAGTGTCTGTCTTTGCTGCCAGACTTTGAGCTCCTCTCCAGCAGGGACTGGGCTTTGATCATCTCTTGCTCTCTCTGGCAACCAGCCAAGCCTGGCACAGAATGGGTGGAAGCATAAAGATCAATCTGAGTGCATGCAGCAGGAAGCTGGAGCCTGGGATGGTGTAGGGACCAGTTAAAAGTTTTCTGCAAAAAGTCTCAAGAGAGATGACAAGTGCCTGGCTTGACTGAGTGCCATCCTCTCTGGCCCCCAGTGAGACATGTCACCAGGGGCCTCCACCCTTTGCTGAATAATCCGGAAGAAAGCTACATTAGCCTCCTTGGATTTTTCATCAGGTCTTTTTTGGGAGGAGGGGGTGGGAAATTAGGTTTTATTTATTTGTTTGTTTGTTTGTTTATTTCAATGTTGGTACTAGTGATTGAACCCAGTACCTCGTGCATGCTAAGCATACACTTTATCACTGAGCTATATACCCTCCCCTCACCAGATTTTTGGTTCTTTCTCATTGGTCTAGACTTGGCAGCCCTTTGCCTGCCCTGTGTCTGGGCCTCAGGCACTGTACATGAATGTTATGAACACACAGGGAAAAGGTTTTAAAGGACATTAGCGAACACTAGCCCTTGAACCTGCCCAGTGCAAACTGAGGGCCGGCCCAGGATGGCAAGGGCAGCAAGAGCCCAAGTGCTTGGGAGCAGAAGGGCCTGCAGAGAGAGAAAGAGAGAGAGAGGGAAAGAACTCTCTGAGCTCAGCCCCCTTTCAAACCATCTGCCCCTGTACCAAGTCTTTACTCTGTTTTATCCTTTCAGAAATAGTGATATTGACAGCTGCCAGCACATAGCTGGATTTCACATGTTACGGGAAATGGTCCGGGCAGTAAACCTGCTCATTTGCCCCGAGCAGCATAGTGTCTGAGTTGCCTTTTCATTCCTCAAAGTCTGACTTCCCAAATGAAGCCTATACACATCTACATGTATCCTTGTCTACAGTTTTCCTAGGTTTTATTGATTTAATCACATTCTCCCCTTCCATCCATTTTGCCCTCCTCATGGACTGCACACGTTTACAACTACAACACAAGGTGCTATAAATACAAATTTTTATGTCATCATATCATTTTACTTAGAAGTTATATATGCTCATTTTTTTAATTTTGGAAAATACAGGAAAATGGGAGAAAGGAAATTAAAATTATCTATAATTCTACTACCCAGAGGTAGCCAAAATAATTATTTAGTATATTTTCTTATCCTTTTTTTAAGGACTAATAAGCTTTTTTAAGTAGTTGTACTGTATATATGTAATTTCATATCTTTTTATTTCACTTAGTGGTATGCCCTAAGCATTATCCTGGCTTTACTAAAGAACATTTGTAAACATCATTTTTAATGACTGCAGAATATTCCGTCTTGTCAATGAACTATAATTTGCCTAACGGTTCCCCCGTTGCTGGACATTTGGGTTGTTTCCAATGTGTAAACTGCTGTTCTTTCAAAACTGCCCACAGTGGTGTGAATAAAACACTGATGTAGAGGAAACAGATATAAAAAGAGTAGTCTGTCTGGAGCAGAGCAACTGAGGGGTTCATTCATGAGGCTTCTGATGGCCTGTGTGAGAGAGAAACTGCAGAAGAAAGAGAGCCCTGGGAGGCAGGCAGCCCCAGCCCTATCCTGTGCTGCTGCTGCTTCTGGGAAGAAATGCCTTGTGGGAAACACCAAGAGTGGCACCACCCAGCCTATCAGGTTTCCAGACACAGTCATTATTGAAATCTCCTGGAGTGAGGGCTTCATGGTTTCCAGGGGTCTTCCTCATTTGCAGCTTCCCTGGATTCTGGAAGTAGGGAAACCAGCCAGGTTGTTTTCACAACTTAAGAGACAGATTCTGGAAAAGTCATGAGGTTCCCAAAGCCATGCAGTGACTGGCCAAATTGAAGCCAGAGGGTTGCTCTAGGGATCCCTGGAAATCCCACCCTCCTTCCTGCATAGCTTCTAGAATGGAGAAGAGCATTCCAGCATCATCAGAAAGCATGTTTTGAGCTTGTACCATGTACAAAGTTCATTGCACATGCACTTGGCCATGTCCATAGATGAGAAAGTCTCCACAGTTCCAGGAGTTGTTTGTTTGGTGGTTGTGTTTGTTTAAAATTCTGGATTTACAGTTTTTGCTCTGTTTTCATGTCTTCCCCATAGATAGGAAACATTGCCCAGGAAGGCTTCCTCAGTTCTTTCAAATTGGTGTGAGAAATTCTGTCAAGATTCAGCAGATCAGGTTCAGGCCTGCCCAGGAAGTTAGGCAGAATGTGTTGGCAAAAGAAGGTGCCTATTTTCCCAGAATTCGTTCTCGGTGAAAAGTTTCAACTCCAAAACTGGAGAGAGCCTTTTGGCAACCTTTTGTCAAACTGCTCTCTGTAAGTTCCTTACCCAGAATCACACCCCTTATACGGCCATACCCCAGTCCCTTCCGGCAGCAGGGTGTGTGGAAAGAACATTTTTGCGAAGAAAAAAAGAAAACCTTAAATAGGCAAAACCAGGGACCAACCTGTTGAAAACACTAATGCTGATCACAGATTCCACTGCTTCCAAAATCCTTCCCTGGAGGCACCGACCCCCGTCAGACCCCCAAACACTTCATAAGAACATCCCACAAAGCACTTCTCACTGTCAGCCTGACATCATGGTTATCTGTCCTCCCTTCTGTGATGGCCACAATACTCTCCAATCCACCAATCAAAAACAAACACATAAGGATAATTCAGGATAAACAGACTTACCACAATTGGGGCTGCTCTGGGAAATAGGGGATGTGTGACTACACTAAACTTCCTTGCTAGATTGTACACCAGGGTCCAGTGCATAAATCCTTGCATCTTCCACAAAACTCAGCATGGACCTTTGCTCCAAGGAGATAGTCATTAATAGGTAAGAAGTGAAGTGATCAGCCTGCTGCATAAATGGCCCTCCCTGTTGATACATTTATCATCTTCCAGGTTCATCTGCTGCAGTGCCTCCCATCTACTTATCTGTTCAGCTCCTCCAGTCCACACAGTGTCCCCCGAGCTTGCTCTGCCTTTCCTCATCTAATTTCCTCTGCCTAGAAAGCACTTTCCTCTTCCGGTACTTCTCTCTCCCCGTTCAGGGCTCAGGATGGCATTTCCCAACACACTCTTACCCCTTCAACTCCAGCTGGTTTTAATTCATTCTCCTATAAGGATTTATACATTCCTTTCTCAAAAGGCTTTTCAGATAAGCTTCTTTTCTCATTTTTTTCACATTAGACCATGAGTTTGCTGAGGGCTGGGACCTTTCCAGTATCGTCAAGTGTAAAAGCTGGTACTTGTTTTATTTATTCATCTATTCAACAGATATTTATAGCACATCTGCCATAGGTCACGCAAAATACCTGTCTTCATGGAGCCTACATTCTTCTAGGAGGTACAGAGGAGTAACAGATGCACAAAAAATGAAATATCAGGCACAGATAAGTGACATAAAGAGAAAGAAAACTGAATACTTGAACCAGGTACAAGTGATGAAAGGCACTATTTTAGCTAGGATGGTCAGGGAAAGTTCTCTAAGGAAATAGAATTTGAGCAGAGAAACAAAGGAATTGAGGCAGTAAGTCATGTGGAAATCTGTGGAAAAGTTCTTGCCAGACAAAGAGAACAGTAAGCACAAAGTCTCTGGGACAGGAACATTCTTGGAACATGCAAGAAATAGCAAGTGCCCAATGAGGCTGGAATGGAATGAGTGAGAGTGATGGAAGAAGAAGGAGATGAAGTCCAAGGTGGGAAGAGTTAGATCTTGCAGAGCCTTTTGGGCATATGGAGGAGTTTGGTTTCTATTCCATGTATAATGAGAAGCTCAGTAAATGTTTGTTAATCTGAATTATTTAAGTTGGATTGAATTGAACTGAACAGAATGGGGTCTTATCTTGGTATATAGACTGTATACAATTTTTGAAACATGCAAAATCCCAGGTCTGCCCTCATTACCTACAAATAGAAAAGCACTATGAATAGTCCCATTTAGCAATTTAAAAACCTGTTTGTGTGAGTCCACCTGTTCTGTAACTGGCACAGCCTTGTAGTTTGTTCCAGAAGTCATGCTGGTGACACATTGGCCTGCCCCCACCCCCAAGCCGGCACTAATTTCAAATTGTAATGGCAGATTGGGGTACAGGGAACATCTAAACTCAAGAGGAATATGGTCCTAATGCCTGCCCATCATTTATGTTTCATTTCTGACTTTCCCAGAGTTTGAAGTCTTTGAGGGTCACTGGTATTTATTTTGGGTGCTTGGCCAGGTCCTGACCCTAACTTTTAACATAGTTTTTACCCAAGCCTGGTTCCCATTGAATCTTAATTATGTGGATTCCTACCCTTAATCCAACTGAAAATAAACTACATTTAACTATTTTTATCATTTTATTTAGTCTTCATAAAACCATTCCAGTTATCCATCACCCACAGTAAAGTGGGAAACCCACCAGAATTTAAGCTAAGCAAATTCACAGGATTCAATCTTACATTAATTGATTCCTTTAACATTCATTCATTCACTCAAAGAATATTGGTTGAGGACCTCTGAAGTTCCAAGCACTCGACAAACTGCTAGTGATACAGCAGAGAGCACAAGATAAGTCAAACCAGGACAGAACAAACCAGGACACTAATATAAAATGTCATCTGGAGTGGCAAATGCTAGGATGTGGATACAAAATGGAATATTTCATGCCTCCGCAGTGTGGTTGGGGTAGTACTGAAGACATAAATTATAAACATAATATAATATAAATGGTATTATGGAATTGGATACAAAATGCTATGGAGGTAGAGGGGGACAAAGGACTATCTATGTTGTGGATATAGGGGCTCTTGAGGGGTATGTCCCAGAGGAGGTGACTTTGATCAGTATCTTAAAAGATACATAGAATTTAAGTGGATGGAGAGGATAGAAAGAAAGGAAACAACAGCTGATTGTTCCAGAAATGGCTGGTCACGTGGGGTGGCTGGAGCACTTCGGTGCTGGACAAGCATCAGGGCAGGGGCATGAGAGAGTGAAGACTTGGGTTGAAGCCAGTTACACATGGGCAGGCCAAGGAGTTTATACTTTCATTAGGTGACCATATTTACATGTTAGCACATTTATCCCAGCAGCAATGTGAAAGGACTGAAGAGAAAAACTAGAATCAAGAAATTATTATGGATAGAATGCAATGGTCCAACCCTAGAAAGAGTCTTACAGCAGTGGCCAATCAGTTAAGTTTGGAGTGTTGGACTCTTAGAGTGAGGAGGGACTCCAAAAAGTCATCTAGTCCAACTGTCCATGTTTAAATCTCTTTTCTAACGTCTTCCCCAAGGGACTGTCCCCAGCCAAGGCACTAGCCCTTGAGGCTTTCTTCCCATCCCAGCTTTGGCGAGCCAAGGCTCCTCCGAGGTCTTACTTACATAGAGCCAAGATCTACTCCTTGAGGCTACCACCATCATGCCTTCTTTTTTTCCTTGAGGCATCCAGAACCAACCAGTCCAATTTCTAATTCAGATGCAACTTTTCACTGTTTAAAAACAGTTGTAATTTACTGAACACCTTCTGTATGCCAGACAAGCTTGCAGGGCACATATTTCCCCATTTTCAGATTGGACTCTGGGGCCCATTAGCCATGTTTCTTGCTGAGATTTAGTCACTGACCCACTTATTTGGCAGCACCAGGATTAAAATCAAAGCTATCTGACCCCAGACCCTGCACTCTTGGAAATCACTATCAGTTTAACTTGGCAAACATTTATTTAGCACCTACTCCTTTGAACCCCCTGTCCTGGGTATCACAGAAGTGGGAAACCTAAGATGAATTAGCATGATTAATGAAGTCCAGGGCTCCCCACTCTAGTGATTTGGACAGTGGAGTCCACACCCAAACATTGTGATAATGTGTACTTGACTTTGGCCTGCCACTTGGCTATTCCAGAAGAGAGAAATGATTCATGTTTGGCTCACTGCATGGGCCTGGCTCCTGCTGGTAGCACTGGGGCAAGCACAATGCAGGAGTCATGCCTTGGGAAAGAAGATCTCTGTCCCGGGAGAATGCAGGAGGAAGATTACCTAGAAAGGTGGAAGGTATGAGACCCGTGTGTATAATCAGATTTGAGTAAAGCAAAGCTTCAACTTGGATATGCCCCGGTGATAAGCAAAGATAAATACAGCAAGACTGAGGGGCTGGAAAGCTGGGAGCAGAATGAGAACAGGTGTAAGGAACCAATGACAGGAAAAGCCCTCAGAACCCAGCCCCTGTGCTGAGCATGTGTGCAGGAGCTCCCCCTTTAGGCAGCTTGTGGCATTAGCTGTAGCAGGAAGACCCTGACGAGATTTCGGTTGGCAGAAATATCTTGTTTGTTGTGTTTTTCTCTTCTCTTTTTTCTAATATATATTTTTTAATTGAAGTATAGTCAGTTTAAAATGTTGTATCAATTTCTGGTGTACAGCATAATGCTTCAGTCATACATGAACATACATATATTTGTTTTCATATTCTTTTTCACTGTAAGTTACTACAAGATATTGAATATAGTTCCATGTGCTATACAGTATGAACTTGTTGTTTATCTATTTTATATATATTAGTTAATATCTGCAAATCTCGAACTCCCAATTTATCCCTTTCCACCCCCTCTCCCCACCAGTAACTGTAAGTTTGTTTTCTATGTCTGTGAGTCTGTTACTGTTCTGTAAATTTGTTTGTTTGTTTGTTTGTTTAGATTCCGCATATAAGTGATATCATGTGGTATTTTTCTTTCTCTTTATGACTTACTTCACTTAGAATGACGATCTCCAGTTTCATCCATGTTGCTGCAAATAGCATTATTTATTATTTTTTATGCCTGACTAGTATTCCATTGTATAAATATACAGCTTCTTTATCCAGTCATCTGTTGATGGACATTTAGGTTGTTTCCATGTCTTGGTTATTGTAAATAGTGCTGCTATGAACATTGGGGTGAATATATCTTTTTCAATTAAGGTTCCCTCTGGATATATGCCCAGAACTGGGATTGCTGGGTCACATATGGTAAGTCTATTTTTAGTCTTTTGAGGAATCTCCATACTGTATTCTACAATGGCTGCACCAAACTGCATTCCTACCAACAGTGGAGGAGGGTTCCCTTTTCTCTACACCCTATCCAGTATTTATCATTGGTGGACTTTTGAATGATGGCCATTCTGGTGTGAGGTGATACCTCATTGTAGTTTTTATTTGCATTTCTCTGATAATTAGCAATATTGAACATTTTTTCATGTGCCTTTTGGCCATTTGTATGTCTTCATTGGAGAATTGCTTGTTTAGGTCTTCTGACCATTTTTGGATTGGATTGTTTGTTTTTTTATTATTAAGTTGTGTGAGCTGTTTATATATTCAGGAAATTAAGCCCTGTTGTGTTTTTCTTAATCTGATGTTTAAGTTGGCAGCAACTTAAACTCGATGTGTTAGACGTCTGGGGTACATGGAGACACCTGAATGTAAATCTTTCACATAATTGTACTTCCGTGCCTGGTATCTCATCTTCTCAGTAACCCTGTTAAAGAAGGACTAATGCATGTTATCCTCAGTCTTTAGGGGAGAGAGGGATCTATGGGTTAGGTGGCATCTTTGCCTTATCCACTCACCATGCACCCAGCTTCCATTCAGAACTAGTGCCCGCACCCCAGCCAAATCCCAACGCATTTTCCCCCCACCCCCCACTCCCCGGCTTGCCAGCCCATATCCCTTCATCTCAAGAGAATTGCTGCTCCTGACCTGCCTGAGTATCCCTTCCCCATCCTGGGCTTATCTCTGGATGGAATTTGCTTTGGTTACTCTGGTTGGTAATTACTCTGCCTACTATGGGACTGGCCCCAAAACTCAATACCTTCACCAGCTGATTGGGAAAGAGAGGGTGCAAGAACTCTCCTGAGAGAATTGGACAGGTCGTGTTAGGAGACATACCCAGACTCCTTTCCATCTCACCAGATAATCAGCCTCAATATTTCACCTGTGTAGATGGAGAGGGTCGTCCTGGAGTATCGACCTAGACAAAGAATCCTTTCCTAGATAGCATCAAAGTCCAGTTTAACAAATAGCCTCTTTGGTTTTCCTTTCATTATAATCACAAGCTTCCATCACAGTTTCTATCATCTCTCACTTCCAGATTCAGCAAAATGTAAAATTGGTAACATTTAGTCCGAGAAGTAAATTGCACATATGTTTTCTTCAGATGTGTATGGAGATTCTATAAATCTGCTAAATCGCCAAATGGTTATTTTGTGGAGGCACCAAAACTGCCTCTTTTCCTCCCTTAGTCTCTTCCTTGATTTTTAAGGCTCTGTGGGGATTTCTCTTTTCTTTTCTTCCTTTCTCTGTGTTCCTTTTTCATTTTTCTTTTAACTGGGAAATTCTATGAAATAATACAGGTTTAAGCTTTTTGCACAGAGCCTGGAACATTGTAAGCACTCAGGAAATGATAGAAGCTATAAAATCCTGATAATGATGATGATGATGTAGATCATGATAATGGAAAAAAAAAAGAGTCAAAAATCAGGTCACCTAGTATCTACTGTAGCCCTTTTTCCACTACCCCATTCATCAGTATTCCTGTCTGACATTATACTGACTTGAAGGACATCCCTTAGAACTGCACCATTCAATAGGGTGGCCACTAACCACATGTGGCTGTTTCAACTTAAATTAATTAAAATGGAATAAAATTAGAATTTTAGCTACTCAGTCGCACTGGCCATGTTTCAAGCATTCAGTCACCATAGTGGTTTGTGGCTATTGCATTGCATAGCACAGATTCAGAATATTTCCATCATAGCAGAAGGTTCTATTGGAAGTTGCCTTCATGACTTCCTCCCCCACCAATTTCCTTGTAGCAGTAATTTTGTTATTTCTTTATTTATTTAAAAATTTTATACAGTTGTGGGGAGGGTATAGCTCAAGTGGTAGAGCATATGCTTAGCGTGCAACAGGATCCTGGGATCGTTCTCCAGTAACGCCTCTAAAAATAAACAAATAAATAAACCCAATTACCTCACCACCCCCCCCAAATTACACAATTATTCTAATCTAGAAGAGAAGGTTCTCTGCTCTCTTAATTCTACTGGTGAGTACAGTTGAGGCCCCCAAACTTCGTGGGTACACAAGTCACACGGCTAGTTAGTAACAGAGCCTACTCCAAAATATGCTTCTGACTCAAAGCATGAGTCATTCTTCGGAGGCCCGGGGAATCAGCTGTCTTAAGTCTGTGTTTTGATAAGCAGGGCTCTGATTGATCAGGGCTGGAGTATGAATTTAATCCATCCTGTCATACTGCCAAATGCAGGGTAATGTGAGTTCGAGGGGTTTATTACAAGAGAACTAGAATATCATTTTCTCAAAGCCACAGCCCAGTGGCAAAGACTCCAAGGACACGTAGGGGAACCTCTCAGCCATGCCCAGCCTCACCTTTACCTCCCCTTTTTTTGTGTGAAAGAAGCAATTCTGTGTGGTGTTCTAAAATTGATCTGTTAATGGGATATTATTCAGCCAAGGGAAAAAGAATGAATCCTGCCATTGGTGACATGGATAGATCTTGAGGGCATTATGCTAAGTAAAATGAGTGAGACAGAGACAAATACTGTATGATCTCACTTATAATTAGAATCTAAAAGAGCTGAACTCAGAGAAACGCAGAGTAGGATGGTGGTTGCCATGGGCTGGGGGTGGGCAAACTGGGGAGATGTTGGTCCAAGGGTACAAACTTCCAGCTGTAAGATGAATAAATTCTGGGGATCTAATGGTGACTATAGTTTACAATACTGTATTATGTACTTGAAAGTTGCCAAGAGAGTAGATTTTAAATGTTCTCACTACAAAAAAAAAAAAAAAAGGTAATTATATGAGGTAATGCCAGTGTTAACTAACCGCACTGTGGTCCTCACAGTAAGTGTATCAAAGTATCTGGTTGTACATCTTACACTTACACGATGTTCTATGTCAACGCTATCTCAATAAAGCTGGAGAAAACAGCTAAACTAAGCTAAAATTCCTTACAAGAGAACTTTTGCAAGGATAAAGACTTGGAGATATATTTCTGTCTCCAAGAGTATCTGTATGGCAATTTTTGTGGGTTAATTATGATGAGCTCAAAACCATTGTCAGTAAAACTTGACAAGGTTGAGGAACAAAATCAACTTCCTATGACCGTAGTTTACACCTTTAACTGAACAAACAATTCATTGTAACAAATAATTTAGGAAATGTAGTTTCTGGGAACAAACACCGTCTCAAGGTTACAATTCATAGACTTTAGAAGATAACTATAAAAAAGTAATGTTTTTGTCTTTTTTTGGTAAACAGAAAGAAACTTAAATCCCTGGTTTTCAGGGAGAATAGAGATTTAACATAAATGTTAGGGAAACTGATATGAGTGTCACTTAGAATTAGAATTGGCTATCAGTGACAGAAAAGTCAAATAGTGGGTGTTTAAACAAGATAGAAGTTTATTTCTCATATAAACAAAATCTGGAATTAAGAAGTCTGGGGGAAGCATGACCACGTAAGCAATTGTCTTTCTGTCTTTTTGCTCTGCCATCATCAACATGAGGCTTTGACCTGATGGTCCAGTTTGGCTGCTTAAGTCCCAGCCATTGTCCTTCTGTCTTTTTGCTCTGTCATCATCATGTGGCTTTGACCTCATGGTCCAGTTTGGCTGCTTGAGTGCCAGCCATTATGTCTATATTCTTGTCAGCAGAATGGAAACAGAGAGAAAGTTGGGCCTCCTCTCTTTAGGGAATTCCCTGATAATCTCATGAGAAACTTCTGCTTATATCATTGTAAGAACCAGTCTCCTAGCTGCAAGGGAGGCTGAAAAATGTAAGCTAGGTGGTCATAAGCCCAGCTGAAGATTCAGGGCTTTATTACTAAGAAAGAAGAGGACACATATAGAGGGACACCCAGCTGTCTCAGCCAGAGTGTAAAATTTCTTCATTAACTTTCTAAACAGGCAGTTATGGTGAACCCACTGTTTTGCATTCTCAGAGATATTTTTGTCAACCCATTTTTGATGTTTCTTTTCAAATGTTTTTCTGATTTTGTGTTTTTCAATAGAATTCTCAGGGAAAATTAAAGTATTAGGAGTTTTCACTTTTATTCCAGGAGTTACAGGACACCATGTGGTTCTTCCCCTGTCTCTCTCCAGTGTTACCTCCTGCCCACCGGCCTCCCTCCACCACTCTCTCCCCTCCATCTCAGCTCCAGCCACACCAAGCTGAGTTCCTCCAAAGCACTAGGTCCCAGCATGCATATGCTGTAGCCTCTGCCCGGAAGTGATAGAATGCATGACTACTAGCCCTGGCTCTGCATGTATATCCCAGTACCACTGCTGATAGCTGTGTACCCTTGGGCAAGTTCCATAACCTCTCTGTGCCTTCATTCATTATCTACAGAATGAAGATCATAATGGTACTTACTTTATGGTTCTCATTATTATCAAAAGAGCCAATAAAAGAAAAGTGTTCAGAACCATGCCTGGCATATAATGAACCCTCCATAATAGCTCCTTTTGCTGAGCATTTACTGTGCTAAGCACCTTACAGAGATGCTCTCAGTTAATCTTCACAGCAACCCTGTGGGGTAGCCTTACTATTTCTCCTATTTTACATAAAAGGAAACTGAGGCACAGAGAAGCTCATTAACTTGCCCAAGGTCCCACAGCAAATGACAGAACCTGAGCTCAAATGTAGGGCCTTCTGTCTTCAGGCTGTGTGTCTTTCCACCACACCAGCATCAGACTCAAAGGTGCAGCAGGTTTCTTTGTAAGACCATGGGCTGCCTTTTGAAGACTCTGATAATAATCTTTTGGTGGCAGGAGCAGGCCCAGGTGACCCCAGGAGCCCATCTCTTGCCTTTGCCTCCTGTCCATGACCAGGTCAGGCCCTACCCTTTTAGGCTTCTTGAGCCACTGCTGCTGGGATATGAAACTGTGTGGCCTCTGCCACCTCCTGAATGTGTATCTTTTATGCCCAAGTCTGTGAGGAGGGGTCTGTGGCAGTCTCAAACAGAGCCTAGGTTTCCCTGCTTCTGAAACCATGGCTCCCACGGCTCCTCCCAGGGCCATTTATATCCTGGGCCCCATCATCATTCCACCCACTTGAGATCAGGTTCCCACCACAGAGGCCTCTGTGCCTCTAAGCCAGGCCCAGATGTGGTGCTGCCCACAGCCTAGAGAGGAGACAGGGGCAGACTGGTCCACTGATCCCTGTATGATGTATGTGGAAGGACCTCGGGCCTGCCAGGCACTCCACGGCTCAGAGCTAGCTCTCTACACTGGAGGGGCTCAGCCTTCGGTAGGCATCTCAAACCCCTGTAGAGAATGGCCTAGATGCAGATGCCTAGTGCAGTCAGCTGAATAATGGCCCCCAAAGATAACAGGTCCTAATCCCTTGCAACCTACAGATGTTATTTTACAAAGAAAAAGGGTCTTTGCAGAGGTGATTCAGTCAAGGATCCTGAAGTGGGGAGTTTGTCCTGCATTACCTGGGTAGGCGCTAAATCCAATCACAATTGTCCTTTATGAGAGAAAGGAGATGTGACACACACAGATGATGAAAAGTTGACATAAACACAGAGGCAGAGATTAGAGTGATGTAGGAAAGAGTAGATTCTGCAGCTCAGATCTGAAGGCAGTGAGCTGTTCTTCGGAGGAGACCAGTCATCAGGCCTCCAACTGACTGGATGAGGCCCACCCACCTTATGGAGGATAAATTGCTTTACTCAGAGTCCACTGATTTAATTGTTAATCTCATCAAAAAAATACCTTCAGCATCCAGCAACATTCAGGCTACGTATCTGGATAATGTGTGTTTGACCACATATCTGGGTAGCTGTGGCCTAGCCAAGGAAACACATATAATTAACCATCAAAAGTGTATTTTTTTGAGCATTTACATCCCCAGAATGATGCTAAGCAGTGTCGTGAATACAAAATGCCTATCAGACAATGAGATGGGTCTTGGTTCAGAATGAACTCCCCAAGACCCAAAGATTGTGTTTCGTAAGATTGTTGAAAAACTAAAGGAGAATCCTGGGGGAGGCAGAACCCACCTCCCCCAATAAAAGCTGAAATCACCAAACACTTTGTCTCCCAGCCTCCCCTAACTTGTGAACTAGGTTCAGCCAATCTGACATAACCCCCAGTTTAATCAGAAGGTCCAGGTACAAATGTGCTCCCTCTTCCATTCCATTGTCTCCTGAGCCTCTCTCCTCTCTTAGGCAGCTCTCTTGCTCCTGGCCTCATCTTCTCCCCCTTAAACATAGTAACAGAATTCACCATCCCTGGTTTCTGGCTTGAGTCATAATACTCCCTCTGGCCTGGTTATTGAAATGTGGTTGATAGATTGGCAGCTGCATCATTGCAGGGAATCTTGTTAGAAATGCAGAATCTCATGTCCTGCCCTAGACCCACTGAATCAGAATCTGTATTTTAAAAAGATCCCAGATGATTCGTATGCATATTAGTATTCAGGAAATGCTGACCTAGCCCACACACTTGGCCCCTCCCACTCCAGGCTGTCTCACCCTCTCTGGCAAGCCCACCATACTTTGCACAGTAGGGCTGTCACTATAGTAACCAGCTATGGCCGCCTCTGACCTCTGCCATCTTCCTAGCTTTGGTCCCACAAATACAGTGAGATGACAGTGAATATTGCTATAGAAACCAGCCCCAGATATTGTCTACTATCAATTCTGCTCCTTGTCCTTCACTCCCTATGTCTCTGAAATTATGAGCTTCCCAAAGCCCAGACCAACATCCACATTCCTCTCCAGCCTAAGAAAGCCTCAACAAATAACAAACATGAAAAGTCAGGGCCATACAATTTATAAAGGAAAGACATATCAACTGCAGAGATTTGCTTCAGTTTGAAAAGAGGAGACAAGAGCATTGCTGTGTGTAGCCAGGCCTTTTCCTCCATCCGGCAGAGAGAAGGTTGAGTGATGCTAAAAACCATGCTGGGCTGTTGCTCCTGCCGATGATGACAGCTGCCACTTATGAGCGCCTTCTTGGTACTGGGTGCAGGCTACGTACATCATCCCATTCAATGCTTATAATAACCCTCTGTATTAGTTTCCTGTGGTTGCTGTAAAAAAAAAAATACCACAAATGTGGAGGTTTAAAACAACACATTGATTATCTTATAGTCTGGGGGGATCAGAAGTATGAAATTGGTCTCACTAGCTAAAGTTAAGATGACCCAGGGCTGGTTAATCTGGAGGCTCCAGTGGGGAATCTATTTCCTTGACTATTTCAGCATCTGGAGGCCACCTGTGTTCCTTGGCTCACAGCCCCTTTCTTGCATTAGTCCAACTTCTTGCTTCTGTTGCCACATCTCCTCCTCCCTCCTTTGACCTTATTTTCCTCTTCTAATTTCCCTTGTGATTTCATTTCAAATCCACTAGGATAATTCAGGATAGTCTTCTCTACTCAAAATCCTTAATTTAATCACATATGCAAAGTCCGTTTTGTCAGATAACCTTGACAGGTCTAGGGGATTAGGATGTGGACATTTTGGGGGGCCATTATTTGGCCAACCACACCCTCTGAAGTAGATACTGTTGTCTCCATTTTCCTGGTGAGAGAACTGAGGCACGACGATTGAAATACAGTCAGTCCTCCATATCCCAGGGTTCTGCATCCACAGAACCTGCAGATTCAGAGGGCCAACTGTACTGTGCTATTTTATATGAGGGACTTGAGCACTTTGGTACCTGTGGGAGTCCTGGAACCAATTCCCCGTGGATACTAAGGCTCAATTGTACTTTGTTCAAGGTCACACAGCTTGAAGGTAGAGCTGGAATCCAGCTCTTAGCCTGTCCCCAAAGCCTAAACTTCTAGCCTCTGCATGGCACAGCCCTTCACATGGCTTTGAACTCCTCCACTATTGCCACTGGGTTGAAGGAAATGAAGCCAAACCCATCAGCTCTCTAACGAGTGTGACCTTCCAATTGAAATTCCTCTACCACAGACCGAAACCTCAAGGGCAGGGCAAGATTTAAGTCAAACCACAGGTGTATTAATTAGTCCTGGGGCCTCCATAACCAATTGACACAGACTAGGTGGCTTGAACAAAAGAAACTTATTTTCTCACAGTGCTGGAGGTTGGAAGTCCAAGATCAAAGTGTCAGCAGGTTTGATTTTTTTCTAAAGCCACTTTCCTTGGCTCACAGACAGCTGCTGTCTTGCAGCCTCTTTCACACGGTTGCCCCTCTGTGTTTCTCTGTGTGTCCTGGTCTCCTCTTTTTAGAAGGACACCAGTCATACCAAATTAGGCCTGCCCTAATGGCCTCATTTTAGTACAGTTACATTCTGAGGTTCTGGAGGGGTTAGGGGCTTCAACATATGAATTTGGGGGGACACAGTTCAGCCTATATCAACAAGTATTGTCTTGGACCTCAGGAACAAGGCAGTTTAGGTGTCTGAATGAATTCCAGAGCCCTGTGGATGCCCTCACTCCCAGATTTAATACTTGGTTCACATTCTCCACCACCATATCTCCAACCTCAGCTGCAGGGACCCTGTCAATACCCTGGCTTAGTTTCCTGTGGCTGCCCACAAACTTGGTGGGTTAAAACAGCACACATTTATTCTCTTACAGTTCTAGAGATCGGTAGTCCAAAATCGGAGTGTCAGCTAGACTGTTTTCTTCTGGATGCTCTGAAGAAAAAACCCATTTTGTCACCTTTTCCAGCTTCTAAAGCAGCATTCTTTGCATTCCTTGGCTTGTGGCCCCTTCCTTCATCTTCAAGCCAGCAGCAGAACATCTTGCTTTGGTATCACCTGTGCCAAATCTCCCTCTGTTTCCCTGCTATAAGGACCCTTGTGATTGCATTTAGGGCCCTCCTGGGTAATTCAGGATAATCTTCTAAAGATCTTTAACTGGATCACGTCTGCAGGTTTCCTTTTTTGATCAACATTCATAGATTCCAGAGAATAGGACCTGATGTCTCTGGGAGTTGTTATTTTGCCAACCACAGTGAGCCTTCCTCACACATATCCTGGCCACCCCATTTGACTTGGAGCACTATACAGGACATGATGCCTGTGAAAGCCCTTGCTGAGCTGTAAAGGTCTTTTCTGCCTCAGGACCTTTGCACAGTCTGTTACTGCTGCCTGGAACATCTGTCTCTCTACAAACACACTCACATATGGCCAATTCCTTCAAATATTGGAGGTTTTGTCACCTCCTCAGAGAGGCCTCCCCACCACCCCACCTCAACCCTGTTTGTTCTCTATCCCAGCACCCTGGCACTGATCACAGCTTGTAATTGCTGTATTACCTGTTGGTTTATGGGTTTCTTATCTGTCTCCCTGTTAGACTGTTAGCTCTATGAGAACATAGATGTATCCTTTTCTCCACTCTATCTCGAGCCCCTGGAAACATGCCTGCAACCTGGGTGCTTCCTAAAGGATTGTTGGATGAATAAATGATGTTTCAGATGACATTTCATCACACACCCATGGCCAGGTTTGGGTTTTATCCTTGAAGGTACTGCCTCTGAGTATGCCTGTGGCTCAATATCCCCCCAATCCAGCCATGATCTCTTTGTGGAAGGGTCCTCTTTTCTAATCTCCCCAAAGCTTTCTGTGCCCATCACCAGGGCCTTCATGTGCTTCTTCCCACCTTCCCTGATCCACACACTACACTCTTCCTAAGCCCCCAGGGAGCTGGATATTTCAGTAGAATAAAAGAATTTGAAAGTAGGAAGAAATCAAATAGACCTAGGGTTGGCCAACTGTGATCCACCATCTGATTTGGTGAATACAATTTTCTTGGAACACAGCCAGTTCTGTCACATCTGTATTGTCTGCGGCTGCTTTCTCACTGCAATGGCAGAGCTGAGAAGTTGCAACAGAAACTGTAGGACTTGTAAAGCCTATTTGCTACCTGGACCTTTATAGAAAATGTTTGCCAACCACTGAAGTAGACCATCCGATCCAAATCCACCCACTTACAAATGAAGATCCTGAGAGTCAAAACATCTAGACCAGAGCCAGGGTCCTACTGTGAGCTCTTGCAGATTCAGGGCTGGAATTCAGTTCTGCAGAGTCCTGAACAAACTGGGCTTCTTCAACATACCCCACCATCCTCTTTAGCACCCAGCCCCTCCTCTACGAGACTCCCTTTCCACCCTGGATGGTCACCCTCATCACCACCTCTCTCTCCACTGTTTCAGAAAGACTCTACCCACAATAACCTCCTTAAACCTAGACCCAGCAACGTTCCTGAGCTGACTTACTCCTTTGACCCTGCAAAAAACCCATCTAGGCCTTCTCTCCCCTTCTAGAACCTCTGGTCCCATGGCCACAAACCTTCTCTTCAAACACCATGGCAATGATGTTGATGGCCACGGCCTTGTTATAATTGACCGCAGGCCACAAGATCAGGGGTTATAAAGAATTCCTAGAGGAGCTTACTTAGAATACAGTTGCCCAAGCCCCACCCCAGGCCTGTTGAACCAAAACTCTAGGGGTGAAATCAGGACCTTGGTAGTTTTCACACATTCCTCCACCTCTGTGGTGGTTCTGATGTTGACTCCACTTCACTAAGCCAGGAGCCTCTCCTGCTCCATCTAGGTTTCAGTTACTACAGACAACTTCAGAACAAAGTCAGTAGCCAGTGCAACATTGTTCCCTTAAAAAAATGTGTCAGGAGAATGCAGTCTTTTTTCCCTCAGCATGCTCCACCCTTTCCTTAACTCAAGGCCCTAGAACGCTTTCCCATCTCCAACTCTTCCAAAAGAAACATCACAAATATTATTTTTTTTCTTTCCCTCTGAGTCGACAAGATAAGATTTTTAAATGAGTTGCTGGCAAAGAATTCATAAGCTTATAAACTACTGAGGTCAGAGTGACGAAAAGAAGGCAATGTTGAAAGGAGAAAACCGGTACATAGAAAATTCCAGAGAAGGCTGAATCCTGGGGTTCAAGGTTTCTTATTCTAGTGCTCGCCAGCTATCTTGGTAAAGGTGTGATTTTGAAGGTAGGAGAGCCTTTTTCTCCTCTCCGGTATTCATCAGGAGCTGGCTGTGTGCCCTGGGCCTTAGCATCTAACATGAAAGGCAGCACTGAAGGGCAGTCTGTGCTAGAGACACAGCTCCCAAGGGGCAGTGAGTTGTGGGCTGCGCTTTGGGGGCACTGAGCAAAGGAAAGGCAGGATGGGGAGCCAGGGGTGCTTCCTCTGAAAAAACAACCCAGAAGGGAGTTCTCAGAGCACCCGAGGCTGGTTTCAGCAGTGATGGAGACATGGTGACAAAAATAAGTCCTACTCACCTGAGACTGTAGAATCCAATTCAATTTCAGGTCAGTGTGTGTTTATTGAGTGCCTGATTCAGTTTAGGTGATGGAGGAAAGAGGAGAATGAGGATGACAGCCTAAGCAGCAGGCCGATGCTGGCAGAAATTCCCTGGGAGCCTGCCCCACAGGTCCATGGGTCCAGAAACTCGATTTTATCTGTTTCACCCAGTAAGGGAATTGGTAGATCTTAGTCTATTTCATGAAAACATTATTTATTAAGTGCTTACAGCCTGCCAGGCACTGTCCTGGGACTGCCGCTGGGGCTGGATCAGTGAACTCAGCAGTCCCAGGTCCCTCCCTGTGGAGTTTACATTCTAATGGGGCCAGCAGGTAGGGCCACTGTGGTGGGGGCTACCATGGGAGGGGGTCTGTGTCGGAAGGAGTCCTCAGGAGAAATGTTTAGGGAGAGATGGAATTTGAACTGTGGTTTGAAAGTTAAGTGGGGTGTGGATTTTTAAAGGGCTGGAGGTCTTCCTGATAGAAGATTGAGCTGTATGAGCAGGAATGAAAATGGCATGCCATCAAAGGTCTGTGACCAGATCAGCCCCCCCTGAGGTAATGGTGCATGCTGGGAAGGTGAACAAGAGAGCGACAGTATCACATGGGCTATGTAGTGAAATGTCTTGGGTCGGACTCCCAGCTCTTGTACTTGCTAACTTTGTGATCCAGGGTAGGTTACTTAACCTCAGTAAACTTTAATCTCGTGATCTAGAAAATGGGCATAATTGGGGGAGTGGATATAGCTTAGTGGTAGAGTGCATGCTTGGCATGCACAAGGTCCTGGGTTCAATCCCAGGAGGACCTCTATTAGAAAAAAACAACATAGTTCAAGAAAGTGGGCATAATCATAACTAGCTTATAGGCTGATCCTAAACATTTAGATGAGATCATGAGTGGGATTAACTGAGACGAATATAAAAGCTTAGCTGTTGAATATTAACATTGGACACATAGGTTGCTTTCCAGGAAAACTGGAACGTGTCACCAAAAACTGCATGGGAAGCTCATGATATCTGCATACTGTGAGGGGTTTGCTGCCTTGCAGAACTAAACCATTTATCTACCAACCTCTTCTCCCTCTCTGCCTCCCGTGGCAGCCATGCTGGACTGAATGTCAGCATCAGAGCTAGGGTGAGACAAGAGAGGTGCTAGAACATATTTGCATGATCTGGCCTTCTTAAATTTTACACCCTAGATACCCCCATGCCTCACCCTGATTGTAGCCATACTGAATGGTTTTTGATCTACACTGCGCGTTTCTCAAGGTGTGGCCCTTGATGCACCTAAATCAATATCATAGGGGATGCTTATTGAAATTATATTTGTGGACCCTACACAATCAGCATCACTGGAGATAAGGCCAAGGAATCTCCTTTTACATGTGCGTGCACACACACACACACACACACAAAGCCGGGTGAGTCCCAGGCCCTCTACAATAATTTAGAGAAGTTCTTTGAGTGTGTCCCTCCCAAGCCTAGCATCATCAGCATTACCCTGGAACTCATTAGAAATGCAAATTCTTGGCCACCTCCCCTGATCTACTGAATCAGACAATCTGGGGATAGGGTCCAGCAATCTGCATTTCAACAAGCCATGCAGATAATTCTGATGTGCATTAAGTTCACATGGAGGAGGTTTTAAAAACTACCAATGTCCAGACCCATCCTTGATGAATTAAATCAGAATCCCCGGGACAGGACTCAGATAAGAGTATTTTTCAAAAACTCCCCTGCTCTCAATCCTAATGTGAGGATGGAGTTTAAAATAATCACTGGAAGAACAGGAAAGTGGCACAAATGTGTTACTCTTAGAAAGTTCTAGTTCAGCCATAAACATTATCTCAGTTAATTCTTGTCACAGGCTGGACTCCTGCTGTGATCCCATTGGAAGATGGGGAGGAACCTGAGGCTCCCAGAGCTTCAGGGGTGTGGCCAAGGCCCGAAACCGCAGCCCCCCTCCCCCGCACTGTGCCGGCTGTACTGGGCTGCCAGGCCAGGCTCTCGGCAGTCTGCCTCTCCGGATGCTGGAGCCTGCTGGCAGCGCGGTGCTTGGGCAGAGCTGAGTCCTGGGAGAGCTACAGGAGGGTGACACGGAGCAGGCTGGGAGTGGGAAGGGAGAGCTGGAGGACCCTTTCAGTGTGGGGAAAGCCAAGACCTAATAACCCCAGGCGTTTGTTGGATTTTCTAGTAAGCACCCAACCCTGTGCTTGGTGCTTTAAGTGAGTCATCTCCTTTATGTTCACATGATCACTGAGGGAGATTATACTCACAGAAGACTCACATCCTATCCTGTCAGTCACATTATCCCCGTTTTACAGATGAGGAAACTGAGGCACAAAGACTCAGGAGAGCCTGCCCCGAGTTCACCGGTGCGGTCGGGATGTCTCCAAAGGTTCTCGCACTTTGAATTGAGAGGCAGGGTCTCCAGGGCAAAAGGGGTGTGGGGCGGGATGAGGTAGGCAATGAGCGGGAGGTGGGGCTGAGCCAGCAGCCCCCAACACGGCCGCCCTAACGCGTCTCCGGTCCCTCCTACGCCGCAGGCCCTTCCTCGTGCTGCCGCCGCTGATGGAGTGGATCCGGGTGGCCGTGGCGCACGCCGGCCACCGCCGCAGCTTCTCCATGGACAGCGACGACGTCCGCCAGGCCGCCCGGCTGCTGCTGCCCGGTGTGGACTGCGAGCCGCGCCAGCTCAGGTAGGCGGGCCGAGGCTCCGGGGGCGGCCGGGCGCAGGGACGACGCCCTTCCCCGCACACCCACGCCGCGTCCCCGTGCAGGGAGCGCGGCCGCAGCCCGCGGGGCTCCGGGCTGATTGTGCGCAGCCCTCCAACCCGAATCCTGCAGGGCGGTGTGCGCGGGAGCAGACGTTGCCGTCGCTGAGATAGAGGCTCCGCTGGTTTAACTGACAGACGCGGGTTTAACTATAATCAGGTCTCTAGAGTTGCAAGGATGGAGGAGGGCGAGGAGCAAGGCTATACGGGAATGCTCCTGATTCTTCCATTAGGAGATAGCAGTGTGCCTTGATTCTACTGATGCTCATTCTGTTTTCTATCTGTCTCTCTCTCTCTCCTCCTCCCCTCTCCTTCTCCTTTTCTCCGTCTCTACCTCTCTCCCTCTTACTTTCCTGCCCTCTTCTTACCTCTCTCCACAAGAAGTAAATTTTTGTCTAACTGTGGTTTTCTGACAAAACCTTGCAGGGTTGAATTTCTGGCTGGGTAAGAGCGTGTCTGTGCTTTTTCACATGCACGGGGTGGAGTGGGTCTCCCTCCATTTCTCATGGCCACATTCAGGTCTCTCCTGTATCACTGTGGAAATTACTCCAGGGCTGCTCAGGGACAAAATAAATGGGGGCTCATATTTATCCAAAGTGAAAGAAATGAAGCAACAACTCACTCAGCCGAGTCAAAACATGGCTGTAAATGCAGAAAGCACAGCAACTCAGAGATGGATTTGTGTGCACACATGTGTGTGCACTTCTCTGACTCCCTGTGCTGTTGTCCAGATGATCATTGTCACCATTTTCAAATCCCCACTGCTTACCTGATGAGATACTGCCCTTCCTCTAAAGTTCATCTAGCACATGATGTGGCCAGGCTGCAGAGATTTCCACTCTTCCAAGAACTGTTTGGGGGTCCACAAGAAAATGAAGGGTTTGCAGTATAAAGCTTAGCCCACTGAAGGCCCAGAAGTGCCCCTTGGCCCAAAAACACTCAGGGGGCTGATGGAAGTCATCATTGCTAGCGTTTATTGAATTCTTACCATATGCTGGGCACTGTTCTAAATGCTTTACACAGATTAACTAATATCTAACAATCCCCAATCCCCATGAAGTGAGTACTATTATTATGTCCACTTTACAGATAAGGAAACTGAGGCACAGGTAGGTTAAGTAACATGTCGAAGGTTACAAGACTCATAAGTGATGGAGCCAGTATATGAATTCAGGCCACCCAGACCCCCGAGCCCATAGTTCTAACCACTGAGTTGTACTCTCCTCAGGTTTCTGTCTAGGCAGAATCTGGCTGCGCCACCATCCCTTACACCTTGTTACCTAGAATAACAGCAGGTCTCAGGGAGAGAGACTAGGGAGCAACCATTTATTGAGTACCTACTGTGTGCTAGTTATTAACTGCAACAAGAGATTTGCATGCATTACCTGTCTCCTTTAATCCTTGAAATAGCCTCCTGAGATTAGTATAAGCGTCCCATTTTACAGATTGGAAAGCTATTGGTAGGACAGGTGCCAGGGATGAGATCCTCATGGCTCATGCTCCAAAGCCCATCCTCTGCCCACCAGACTTCCCTGCCTCCTATTTCATGGGTGTGACACCTTACCTGCAGGCTCACTCCCACTGTCCCTGTTCACTGTCCCAGCTCCAGCCTGGGATGACCTTGAGACTCCAACTCTCCTCCTTGCAGCAAACATGAGTTGGGTGGCAGGAAAAATAAGATGCTTCCTTAACTCTTATTGACAAAGCACTTCTTGTTTGTCCTGCTCTCAGGAAGTCCTATAGCTTAAAGGTAAGAGCCTGGGCTCCAGAGTCACACTGCCTGGGTCTGAATCCCACCACCATGGTTAATTAACTGTACAACCTCGGGCAAGTTAGTTAACCTCTCTGGACCATAGTTTCCCCACCCATCATGGACATAATAATAGCAGCCCTCTCAGAGATTGGTGCAAGCAGGGTCACAAACATGAAGGACCCACACAGACGATGCCTGAAAGGAAGTGCTCATGACATGGTCATTATTAGCTAGCATTGCCCCAAGTCTCCACTATCCCTGAAATAATAGTGGAGGCTTATACTAAGGGGTTGCTTTATTTTAACACTTTCTCGTGGGAGCCTCCAACAAACACTCTTGTTATCTGGGAAAGTAGTGCTGGTCATTTTACAGACAAAGAAATCAAGGCTCAGCAAGATTAGGTAACTCTTCCAACATCACACAGATATTAAGTGACAGAGTTAGGAGCTAGATGGCAAACCCAGACACCTAGAGATATAACCAAATTTTCTGGTCCCCGCCTTAGACCTTGACTCAGTCCTCTTGGAGTTTGCTTCCAGACACTTGTGTTCCTTATCCTAATTCCATAGACTGAACATGAGCTCCAAGAGCTGCTGTCCATCTCTGCCCTTCCTCCAGCACGGAGCTTTTACTCCACGGTCTAGTGGCCGAGCATCTGCCGCTCTGACTGTCACAACTGGGATTCCAATTTCAACATCCATCCAGTTTGAGGCCTCAGCCCTGCCATTTGAGATGTGAGTATGATCACCTGGCAGGCCAAGATGCACACATTTAGAGCAGAGAAACAAAGGCAGTCAGTGCCACTTGAGGCACTCTCTAGGCTGTTTTCAGTCATTTATCTCTCAATTCTTGACTCATTTATCTCCAGAATGAGGATTTGTGTGTAGAAAATATACTAATTTGATTGTTCTAGCTAAATTTTCATCAAGTTTGGAAATAAATTCCAAGAGAAAACTAAAATATAGTATTCTGTTATAAACTTTCCTAAATGATAAGTGTAAGAGAAGTTCCATTAACTAGACTAAATTCAGTACAGGGTAGGATGAACTGGTCTTTTTTGGGCAGCAAGCAAATGGATCCACACATATAGTTTCCAATCACATTTAGTGTGACATGAAGTAGGAATTAATCTCCAATTTTCAGGGAATGGAGTCAAAGAAATTTTGTTCATTCAGTTGTCCAACAAATAGATATTGAACACTTGCTCTGTGCCTTGCACTGTCAGTCTTCCTGGTGTGCCGTCCCCAACAATTCTGCAAGGCAGACTTTCTTATCTCATTTTATCGATAGGAAGGCTGAGGGTAGTTGAGGTTCTGGAACTTGTCCAAGGTCACACAGCAACTGTGAGGCAGATTCGGTATAGGATGGAGGACTTGGCAAGTGGACTTGTCTCTCTTCCCTCCGAGACGTTAATCTTCAAAGTTGCCAGGCAGGCTCCTAGTTCTGAGTCAGTCAGAGCTGAGCACCTCTCTCTAAATAATCAACCCTAGAAAAGTGTGATAGTTGGACGTTGTAACAGATGCAGGAACTTGGGACCTCGTGTTGGCGGCTGGAGTGTCAGTGACTATTAGCACATATAATTACCTACCAGCTGCCCGGGGTTTCCTGGTGGAGGGCAGCCTGGATACCAGCCAAGACAGAGCAAGCAGAGAGTCAAGGATTCCCAGGTCTGATGCTAGTGCTGCATTGGTTTTCACAGTGACCTTGGTCAGTCCTGCTGGAGCTCTGCTTTTGTCTTTATTCTGCTACAGTAAAACCTCACTGTGGGATCGGGTTTATGCCAAAGGAACACCATCTGATGTGGCTGCAGGTTGTAAGCTGACAGGGGTGACCCATTTATTCTTCCTTAAAGTATTGGATAATTTAAACCTGGGAAATTTGGCCTTTCTTTCTAGTCTTCTTCCTGTCCTTTGGGAAGTGGGGGAGGAGGGAAGTTAGAATAAAGGAAAAAAACAAATAATACACCCTGGCAGGGTTTATACATCTTCTTATTAGGGTTTGTACATTTTCTTATTAATAATTGGTTTTGAAACATTTCAGAAATACAAAGAGTAAATACTATTGTTTTCTCCATATTTGTAAGAGGCAGTTTTTCTGCTCTGGAGTGAGGCTGTGTATAATAAGGGTAGTAAGGGGTATTCTCAAATCCTATCTTTAAGCTGATAAACAGCACCTACCAAGAGGAATTAGGGCTTGTTAGAACCATGAGCTCACTCCAGGAAATAGTTAATCTTTTTGCAAGTGTTTCGTAAATTTATACCAGATTTTGAGCTATCCAGGATGGTAAGTGTAGGGGTAGTAAGATGCTAAGAGTATTCAGATGGGACTCAGGAGACCTGGGTCATTATGTTCTTTCTTTTGCTCTTTTATTATATTTATTGAGCACCTAAGGCCAAATCCCACACCAAAAGCTTTCCTCTGGATCTGCTACTTTCTAGCAGGTCACCTTGGACAGGTCATCTCGCCCATCTTACAGGGCCACATTCATCCCCTGTAAAGATGGGGGTGACAACTACTTCATGGGGTGGGGAACCTCAAGAGGTGGTCACATACAGATTTAACAAATTGCACCATTGCTTGGTCTGCCCGTTTAACCCTTCCCAGGTCTCCTGGGCATCTTTTGAGGTTAACAGGTTTTGTTATTTGTCTGGTTTGGGTCAAACTAGGTTCTAAGGTGAAGGTTATGCCACTGAAGCACTAGAACTGAAATTCTCATGCCTCTTTCACAGCCCTATAAAGACAGCTGGAAGCTCAGATTCATTTTCCAAGCATGTATAGGGTGCTGATGGCCCTCCAGGACCTGCTTGGAGCCCAGGGATACCAAGTCAGGGAAAACCCAGCTGCTGCCCATCACATAGGAAACAGGCCTGGTGCTGCTGGAGCTGCTGGTCCCATTCCTGTCAGTATCTGTGGCCCTTTAAGCAGAGGATCACCCGGATGAGGGGAGTTCCAGCTCTTGGTGTCAGAAGGCGAGATGCTCTCCACCCTTTCCTTCCGCATCTGTATGAAGCCAGGTCTTGTTCTGGGTTCAGAGGAGATGGAGTCCCCGGAACTTACATGCTGCTGGAGAGATGCAGACAGTAAATAATAGCAAACAGATGATCAGGATAATCTCACAGAGTCTGAGTACTACAAAGAAAGTAAAACCGAGTGTGCAGTAGAGAGGAATTGAGGAGGGCAGGACAGAGCACCTCAGGACCTTAAAGGGAGGACAGTACCACGCTCCTGCTGTGGCTGGGATCCTGGCCAGGGGCTTATGGAGAAATTGGGGGGTGGGAAATCTGGAGCCACATCCACACCAGCCATTTCCCTCGGTCAAGTCCACATCAACCCCTGAATTCAGACCTGGGGCCCCCTGTTCTTTCCCTTAGAAGGTCACCTGCAGAGGCTGTACACCTGGGCCCTGCGCACGGCTCTGTGGGGCCCTGGAAGGCTCCCCAGCCTCCCACAGAGTCAGAACCGCTCTCTCTCTGCTCCCCTTGAGTGCCCTTGTCCTTGCAGCTCCCCCAGCCTCTCTGGCTGGGCTGGCGTGGAGGTGCAGCCACAAGATGCCGGCTCCTTCACCTCCAGGGGACATTAAACCCACACTGCAAGCCTCGCGGTGACCCCTTGGAGCCACTGCCACCCCTGCACTGATGTCAGTGCATTAGCGCCTCCTGGAAGACAGGAAACTGCCCTCTCCTGATCCCAGGAGGATCGCTTTGGGGCTCAACTGTCCTCCCCTCATAGTGTCAAGGACGGGCCACGGAGCCAGCTCCAGGATCCCAGTGGGTGAGGCCGCCCTTCACTCAGCAGGCACAGACCAAGCACCACCTGTGTGGCTGGCCTGCTATGAATTAGACTGGGGGTGATGGGCAGAGAGGGCGAAGCAATTACAGAAAAATCTGGTACATGTTCTAATAGAAGGCTGTGACTATCTAGGTCTGGAAGAGCTAGAGATGCAAGAGGTACAGTTTGAGTTGAATCCTGAAGAATAAACATATTTATCAGGTAGAGAAGGTGAAGAGAGGAGAGGAAGGGGGAAGGGGCATTGGAAAAATAAGTCCATGCAGAGGGAACCACGTATGCAAAGGCCAAGGTGGGGATGTATATTGGAGGAAACATAAGGAATTCAAACCGAGAACCCAAGGTTTGACCAGCACTGCCCTGACTGCCTCCTGTGGGCCAGGCCCTGGACCAGAAGTTGGATACAGCACCCAAAGCTTAGCTAAATTCAGCCTGGGGATGGTCTTTTATGCCATGCCAAAGAATTTTTACTCTATCCTGCAGAAGATAGGAGCCATCACAGATGATTAGGTATGGGAGTGACATCAGATTTGTATTTTAGAAAGAGGGGCTGGTGGTGGCCTGGAAGATGGGCTGAGGCCAGCAGGGGCCTGGAGTCAGGAAACTCTTGCAGGGATGCGGGTGAGAGACTCTTGACAGCCAAACTGATACAGAAGCGGCAGGGATGGAGAGATGGGGAAGGATCCTAGAGAAACAGAGAAGGTAGAAGCAGTAGGACTTGGGACAGATGTTGGGGTTGAGGGAGTGAGCAGTAGTAGAGATGGTCCTGGTGGGCTGGGGGAGAGGGGCCTAGGGAGTTAGTGTTTTATGGGTACCGAGTTCCAGTTTGGGAAGATGAAAGGGTTCTGCAGGTGAATGGTGGTGATGGTTGCCCAACAATGTGAATGTACTTAATACCGCAGATATACACTTAAAAATGTTAAAATCATCAATTTTTATGTTATATATACTTTACCACAATTAAAAAAAAATAGTCCTGGTGTGTTATCAAGTGAAAAAGGCCAAAAAGAATAGTGTATGAGCTATCACCCTTGTATGAGATTATATATGAGTATTTGCTATCCGTGCTTAGACTGTATCCAGAAGGGCAGATATGAAAAGAATAATCAGAGTTGTGGTCAAGGAGGGGAATTAGAAAACTGGGTGGATCAATTTCCTAGGGCTGCTGTAACAAAGCACCAGGGACTGGGTGGCTTAAAACAACTGACATTTCTTGCCACATAGTTCTGAAGGCTAGAGTCAGGGTATCGGCAGGGCCGTGCTCCCTCCCAAGTGTCTGGAGGGTGATCCTTCCTTTTCTCTTTTAGCCCTGGTAGGCCCTGAGCTTCCTTGGCTTGTGGCAGCATCAATTCCATCTCTGCCTCCTTCTTCACATGTCTGTCTTCTCTCTGTCTCTCTTTCCAAATTTCCATCTTCCTGTTTAGTCATACTGGATTAGGGCCCACCTTAATGAGCTCATCTTAGCTTGACAACATCTACAAAGACCCTATTTACAAAAAAAAAAAAAAAATCTTAAGCTACATTCACTTCACAGGTATGGCGGGGTGGGCAGGGCTTCAACATACCTTTTGAGGGGACATAATTCAACCCATCACACAGGAAGACAGAGATTCCTTGACACTTGGGCTTCATAGCGTGTGATACCAATTCCCCTCCCCAAGCTTTTATGTTAAAAATTGACTCTGAGGTTTCTATCTTGGGAGAGTGTGTAGCAAGGGATGCTTTTAACAAATACAGAACAAGGACAGTGTAGGAGAAGTAATAGTGGGTTCAGTTTTGAGAATGTTGAGTGCCAGATGCCATCCCACTTTTTGTCCATGGAAATGAGAGAGTCCTCCACCAGAGCCAGGGAATTAAGTCCTCATGGCATCATCTAATTAGAGAGGAAGCAGAGCACAGTGGCTAGAAGTGCAGGCCCTGCAGCCTGACTGCCTGGAGTTCAAATCCTGGCTCAATCATTTACTCTCTGTGTGTTCTTAAGCAAGTTAGTTACCTCACTGAGCCTCAGTCTCTGTGTCTGTAAAAGAGGAAAAATAATATGCCCACCTCATAAGGTTGTAGGAAGAATTAAGTTAAATTATATATATACATATATATATATATACACACACACACACACATACACATATAATATGTATATATAAAATGGTGTGGGTGTGTGTATATATATTATATTAAATACATATAAATGTATATATTTAAACCATGGAGTATGTAAACTATGCAGCATACTTGTGTCATAGCAAATGCACATTAAATGTTAGTGATTATCCTCATTCCCCCTACTCTGTACCAAGAAGGTCAGCTCCTCCTGATTGCCAAAAACAACAGCCTCAGCATCCTCTAAGAGAGGGGAGAGAGCAATATCTTGCAGAGTTGTGCTAGTCTACAGGGATAGGATTTGTAGCCCAGGCTGAAGTCAGGTGTGTCTTGGCCCTTCTGCCACTGATGGTGGGTCAGTCCCTCCAGGGTGCAGGAAGAGAATTACCTAGAGCTGACTGGCTTGGGGGCCACTGCCCCACCCCAGTGACTTTAGAGCTCCTCTGGATAATTCTGGTTTTATATTTTCTCTGAAGTATGAGATTTTGAAAGCCATCATTGGCTGGAGTCCTGAACCACATCCAAAGCAGCTAAGCATCCATTACCACCTGCATTTGCAACCTTAGATGGGGTCAGTAGTGGCAAGAGATAGCAGAAGGAAAGGAATCTGTGTAGACAACAAATGGCCTCTCATCACTGGGGTTCTGTCCCAAGTAAGCAGAGATTAGGGGAGAGAAGGGGGCATAGAATATTTCAGAAGAAACAGTCACAGCTTGGACTTTATCTGAGACAGTGGCTTCCTTCTCTCGTTAGGACTGAGGCAGAAATCAGTTTCCTGGATCATGGGGCCTACCACAGGGCTGGCACATAGCTGGGGCCCAGTAAATACTTGTTGAGTGAATGAACGATGCAAAGGGCCATTACTAAGTGCTAGAAGTGACAGGCTAAGACCTTTCCTGGATTAATTCAGAAGTAAAGGGCTTCAACATGGAGACAGTGGTTAGGCAGGTGAAGTTCAGGTGTGGAACTCAGAAGAGAGGTCTTAACTAAAGAAGCTTTTGGGGGAGACCTGACAAACAGGTGGCCACTGAAGTCACAGGTAGGGATGAAGCCCAAGAAAGGGACTGATGAAGAGGCATCATCATGCAACAAAGGAAGAGGGCTTCCAGGTCCGAGAAAAGCCTGAAGCAAACAAAGTAGCAGATACAGGAGACTAAGATGGAGAAGGGTCACCAGAATCTGAGACTGCCCCCAGCAGAGAAGATGCAGACCAAAAGGAAGCCACCAGTGCCCTTCACAGCAGTTTCAACAGCCCGCTGTGGGTGGAAACCAGATTGCAGGCGGCAGAGAGTTTGCCAACACTTGGCATTCGTTCGGAGTTTCTAAAGTGTTAAAAGCAAAACAGAAACACATTTGGCACTTACAGCAGCTCAGAGAACATCTTGAATGGCATTTGGGGCTCACTTCCAAAAAGAGGCTTCAGACCCAGGCTAGCAGTTTGAGGGTATATAGTTTGCCATGTGAGATTTAGCTGCCTGGAGAATAGGGATTTGGGGGCAGAGTCCCCTCTTGAGTCTGTTAAATTTCCACCCAAGATGCTTATTTATTCATCTGCAAGCAAACCTCCCAATTCTAGGTTAAAATATTAGTTACATAGGAACGTTAGCTCCCCTTAGCAATTAGCCAGGCAACCAGTACTTACTACAAAGCCGTGTCCTTATTACAAAGTCCTTTGTATAAGGTCATGATAAAGGTGCCTTGGGTAACATTAAAGGATTGCATCCCATCCTTCAGAAGATCTGTAGTCCTCTCAACATTCAGGATGTGTGTGCCTTTTTTCCAACGTGAACTTGCCTCTCATCAGCTCATTAAATCACCCTATGGAAGTTCAGAACCTCCAGACTGGGTGATCTCCAAAGTCCTCTCTAGCCCTGAAGGTTTTTTAATTTTGTGGTCTGACATTCTATGTGCAAATGGTAGTGACCGTTTTCCCCATGAAGGAAACTGAGGCGTATGGAGGGCAAAGGAAATAAGAGAAGCTTCAGCACATGTCCTCTCCTGTGTCTCACAGGATGGGAGGGAACCAGCCATCTGGAGTCATGGGCCAGACACTGCCCTGGGTGCCTCTCCAGCTGCACTCAGTCCCCTCCCCTAAGCGTGAGAGACTATTTTCCACTTCACACCTGAGGAAACTGGGGCTCCAGGAGGTTAGGAAACATGCCCACCATCACATGTAGAAAGTGCCCCATCTTGGATTTGAACCAAGTCTATCTGACTCCAAAGCCCAAGTTCCCTCTACTAAAAACGTAACTTCAGTCAAAGACTGGGCATTGGGAAATAAGAAAGAAACTTTTGAACGATACCCACTGGTTCATCTTGGAAGGCTCAGCCTCCGGCCTTAGTTCTCCTTAGAAATTCAGATGTCCGTCAATCTCTGTGTCAATCTGCAATGTCAGCATCATCCAAGCCCAAAGACCCCTGTGAAGAATTAACATAGAAGTAGTCCAAAAAACATATGAAAAAGGCTCAACCTCACTAGTAATCCTGGAAATGCAATTCAAAACCACACACAGGTATGCATTTCATACCCATTAGACTAGCAAAAAAATTAAAGTCTGACAATGTCAGATTTGAGTGAAGATATAGAATAGTAAGAACTCTTAAATACCACTGGAGGGGACTCTGAATACACTTTCAAGTAAACTGGAAAGCACATAATTATACTTTCAGATCTATACCCTAGGGAATCTCCCCTTTATGGAAATCAGGAGACATGTACACAGATGTTCATAGATGCAGTGTTCATAGTAGCAAAATAAAGAAAAAGAGAGGAAGAAGCTTTCTACAGGATAATGGATGAATAAATGCTAGTGTGTTCATTCACTGGAATGCCAGGCAGCAATGAAAATAAATGAAGTAGAGCTACGTGTTATTATATAACTAAATCCCAGAAACATAATATTATGCAAAAAAAAAAAAAGCAAGTTGAGGCAGGATTTGGGTACTATGCTAACATCTACATAAAGTTTACCAACATGCAAAACAGTCTGTATATTATTAGGAATTCATAAAAGTAGTAGAAAGTATAAAGCATGACAGTGATGATAAATATCGAATTCGGGGGAGATGGCAATCTCAGAAAGGTCAGAGAGGTGATGGAATCAGGAGGGGTGTGCAGAGGCTTTTGTACTTGTAATACTTTATTTTTTCAGCTGGGTTGGGAGGTAAACGTGTAGATGGTCATTGTATTTTTTTTGTCTGCCTACAGTAATCCATTAAGAGTGAAAGTTACTTAGCTGGTGTTCGCAACAGCACATTCAGAAGGCCAGTTCTGCAATAGTAATAAGCATTATAAAAAAAGGTTTTAAGTGGTTCAATAAATTTGGGAAGCGCTGGCTTAAATAAAATTAAACAGGCTTAAAAAATTCTCAGTGCTTTTAACATCCTATGTTTCTTGTAGATCCCAAAGAAAAGGTTATCCTATTTCATTCTTTTACTATAGATCAGGAATCAGCAAACTATAGCTGCCACTGATTTTTGTAAAGGAAGTTGAATGGGGAAATGGCCATGCCCATTGTTTTAGCATTGTTTATGGCTGTTTTCACTACAGTGGCAGACTTGAGTAGTTATGAGACCACATGGACCACAAAGCCTAAAATATTTACTATTTGGCCCTTTATAGAAAAAAATGTGCAGACTTGTCATAGAGCACCTTATGGGACCAGTGTTACTAGGAGTGAATTTGGGGGTTGTAACACTAGAACTTTGCCCTTATACCTCAGGAATTGATATGTTTTTTTGTGGAAAATGTTAAAAAGAAGACCATCTGTTCTTTCTAGGATTCCTTGGAAAATGGTGTTTCATCTTTGAACCTCTAGCACCTAGCGCAATAGGCAGCATATACTTAGTGCTTCCTATGTGCTTCACTGAATTGATTTAAATTTTTTTTAAAAATTGTGGAATGGATTAATTAGGATATAGATTTGTTAGCTGTAACAGACATGCAAAGTACCTGTGGCTTGGATAAAATCAAAGTTTAAAATTCTCCACATCTAACAATCCAGGCATAAGCAGTCCTGAGCTATTGTGGCAATTGCAGGTCAGGGGGACCCAGGCACCTTCCCACTTGTTGCTCTGTGGTCCCTTAGGTGCTCCCTTTCTCTGCATGGCCCAACATGGTTGGCCCCACCCACCAGGACTACATCTATCCAGTGGGAAGAGGGAAAGTAGAAGGATAAGGCATGCCCCAGATTTCACACATCATTTCCCCTCACTCCCTATTGGTCAGCATTTAGTCAGGTGGCCATGTTAGCTGCAAGGGAACCTGGGAAATGTAGTCTTTATCTCAGCGGCCGTGTGCCCAGCTAAAAATTCAGGTCCTACAATACATAAAGGAGGGAAAGGATTCTGGAGGACAACAATGAGCCTCTTCCAAAAAAGATACATTAAGGGGGGGGGGGCATTAAGGACTTGCCAAAATCTAGACTCCTTTCTGTAGGGATAGTCATTATTTTCAACTCTTTTAAAGTAAGCCATGATGCCAAAGCAAGAGATGTGTAACTCTGCTTCATTATTTTCTACTCAAAGTAACATAACAACACATTCAGATATGAACACACTAGTTTCATTTTCCTGGGTATTTGTAATCATTGCGTTTGAAATAATTTTTTTTTCACATATTTGAACAGATTCAGAATTTCTATTTTGGCAAGGATATAAATGCAGTGGGTTTTGTCACTAACTGAGCATTTACTTCTAAGCAGGAGAAAGGTTCCAGGCCCCTTGCTATATCTCACAAGGTAGAAAAGATTGGCTGGGAGGAGGACATAGAATCACACCTTTGTTACCATCATCCGAGGCAGGTTTAATGAACTGGCTCTTTTCTGTACTTCAGTAGCAGCATTAAACAGCAAGTGGGCACAATTTTTGAACAAAGATTTCTCCTAGGAACTTTGCAAGCATTACATGTTCCATTTGCTGCAATCATATAATTTTTTTTTTCTTAGAAAGGTGCACAGAGATCTCGGTGTGACTTACTTCAGCACAAAGCAATCTCAATTTGTTCATCTTTTTGCTACTCAAAAGAAAAGGAAAAACTCATGAATAGGGAGACTTGAAGCCTATGAAAGGGAATTTGGCTTCCTTGGGAAAATGGGTTGAGGAGGAGGGCCAGGAGCCCCTATCCGAGTGAGGCCTATAGTCCACTGATTTGCCATTTCACGACTCATTTCTGAAGGCACCATTTTATTGTCACGCTTACAGAACTCTGTAATAGAAACTGCTCAATATATAAGAGAAGACACAAAAAAATTGTATTACCCTCCACCAGGGTTTCTCAACCTCAGCACTGTTGACATCTTGGGCTGGATCATTCTTTGTTCTGTGCATTGTAGGGTGTTTAGTAGCATCCTTTGCCCCTACCTTCTAGAAGCCAGTAACACCTCTCTAGTTGTGACTGCCAAAAGTGTCTCCAGATATTGCCAAATGACCCCTGGGTGACAAAATCACCCCTGGTTGAGAATCAGTGCCCTGCAAACCCTAAAGGTATCCACAGGGAGACTGGCTAAATGATCTTAGAGGAAGACGTTTATTCTGCTAAATACATCTGTGACTGCTACAGATTAGTTAACCCTTCTCAGGCTTCCAGGTTCCTGATCTTAAGTAAGTTAAGTTGTTGAGGGCCTTCCTTCAACCCTGACTTTCTGGGATTCTGAAGGTCAGAAGCTGTGATCTGGGACTTGTCTCTAGAATATGACCTGAAGAAAAACAGGACTCGGGGGAGAGGATATGCATTGAGGAGCCCACCACACAGGCAGGCAAGAAAGCGGTAAGGAAATGTGTGTGCCAAGTGGGCTGGAACCCACTCCATGCTCCATTTCTTATGGCTGGGATGGTGAGAAAGAAGAAGCGGGGAACTTTCCAGAGGGGCAACTGCAAGAGGGCCTTGGATTTGAAGATTGTGGTTGGGAATTTATATTTCTTTGGCACCCAACCCAGGACCTGGCATCTAGTAGTTACCCAGGCAGCATTTGAAGAGAATCTGAATGAACATGGAAGGCCTTTGGCAACGCAGAGAGGCAGTGGAGGGGTCTGGTAAGAGCAGGGCTCCAGCAACAGCCTGCATGGTTCAAATCTCAGTTCTACTTACTATTTGTAGGCTCTGTGACCTGGGACAATTTCTTAGCCTCTCTGTGCTGCAGTTTCCTCTTCTGAACAACAGAGATCAATGTTCTAGGGTTAAAGTAAGGATTAGATAAGTTCAAATATGTAAATATGTGTGTACATATATATGTGTGTGTGTATATATATAATTAGAATAGTTCCTGTTACACAGTAAATACTGTATGTGTTTGTTGTTGTTGTTGTTGTTTATTATTATTATTATTATTATTATTATTATTATTATTATTGGAAACCAATAAAATATTTTTAGTGTGGGAGCAGTCACTGTGCCTTGGACACCATTAGGTGATCAGACTGAATTAATGAAGATTTCCTAGAATATTAGTTCCTTAATACCCATCTATGATATTAGAACTTATACCATATCACTCTTCCCTAGTCCGGGGCCCAAACTCAGATGGCCCCAGAGCCAGGCAGGGAACACCAATGACTGGACCTAGCTGGAAGTAAGACAAGAAGAACTAGGCATGTATATGCCCCACATAAAAGTTTCCCAATTGTTTGCAAACCCTGTGCCGTCCAGCAGTTAGGACTGCACTGGCCTCGCGTTGCCCCACCCCCACCCTCACCCCCACCCCGCCCCCAGGCACCCAGGCCCAGTACTCCTCCCTCCTTTCTGAAGTTCTTTTCCAGGAAGACCCTATGCTTCACAGCAGGAGCAGAATGTGACTTTCTTTGTGGCTCTTTGAGAACCCCTGGGCTGCTTTTAAGTAAGAGTGTAACCTGGCAAATTCTTGGCCTTGTTTTTCCCCAGGCTGACCTCATCCAGGCACCCAGCAAACTGGGCCAGCAGGACATGCCCTCTGCCCTGATGCATCCCTCAGGGCACTGCAGGCAGCCTGGCCAGTGTAACCACAGGCACACTTGGGTCACGTCTTGCTTTCGTCCCATGGGTGACCAGACCCAGGAACCTACTCTCCTACACACTCTGTGCCTGTCCTGGACCTACAGATTCCAGTATTATCTGAAGGCCCAGAAATTAGAAAACTGGGAAAAACGGTCAGAGCTGGCCCTTTAAACCCCAGGAAAGGCATATTTCCTTTGTAACCTCTTAGGAGAGTAGCTGTAAGGAGCAGTTACTTTCTCAGCCCCTATATTAGTTAGGTAGATAACAACAGAGTGACTGTGGGTTACGGGGACTTAACTGAGAGAGACGTTTATCTCTCGTGTAATAGATCAGCCAGTGCAGCCTGATGGGCCACTCTGCTCCACATAATCTTTTGAAGACCCACAATCTTTCCATCTTGTTGCTCTGCAATTCCTTTAGAGCAGGGATCAGAAAACTATGGCCCATCAGTGGGCCTCTTTTTTTTTTTTTTAAGTAAAGTCTTACTGGAACACAGCTCCACCTATTCATTCACATATTGTCTATGGCTGTTCCCAAGCTCCAACAGCAGACTTGAGTTGTCCCAACGGAGACCATCTAGCCTACAAGCCTAAGATAACACTGCCCTGGAGCATTGAGCTCACCTGCATGGTCAGAGCCAGGACATAGTCAAGTTTGCTCATCAGCTGGAGAAAGGGACACAGGGAAAGCCTGGGGCTAGGAGCTTCCTTTTAAGCAAGTGACATAGATGGTAGTGTGCTGGTAAATGTTTAACAACCGACTGTCCCAAGACGGCAGCCAGAGCCATTGGTTTTTAGTGTTTGCCAATTTCCATGATGTAAATACTCCCATTATGGCTGATTTCACGCTAGGAATGAGATGTCACTGAACATAGAGTGGGGACTATGCAAACAGTTGCTTTCACAAGCCAGTACGAGCTGTCTCCAGTGCACCACAGGACAGAGGTGTCTCCTGCAACACTTTTGCCCATGATTTGTTGGTGAGAACTTAGCCACCATGGGAAATGTCATCTTGAGCTGGATAGCCAGGAGCCCAGCCAAGACTCAGTAAGGGCAAATGGGTCTATATGATGCTAAGGAAGACATGGAGAATGGATGCTGAGGGTCAGTTAGCGCTCATTGCCACCCATTTCTTTCCCAGGTGATCCTCTTGGCTGCAGTAATAATTGCTTGCATGAAATAAGAGCAGAAACAGATAAGGTGAAATGTTGGGATGGAGGCAGGGACAAAAGCTATTGCACAGTGAAGAATGGTACATGAGCACCAGAAAACATGAGAAACTCAGAGAATGTCTGTGCTTGGAGGCACCCAAGAGCTTGACTCACCCAACACCCCCATTTTATACCTAAGGAAACTGAAGCTGTCAGTGGAAGTGGGATTTATCCACCGTCACATAGCTAATGGGTGATAACCATGACTTACAGCTACTGGCCCTATTCCTGCCTTACCAGTTGCTTTCAGAACTTTTTGTAGGCCCTAGTTCTATAAGGTTCTTCTTTCTTGGCTAAGTCTGGACATGGCCCCAGAATCCTCCTTAACACTGTACTCCAGTTAGTCATACCAATGAATCAGAGTTTGCCCAAGATGAACCCAGTTTTCCATCCCTGGTATAAGTGTTGTTTCACAACCAACACATTACCTCAAGTTCCTAAAGAGGTAGTGGGGTCGTTGACTATATGTAATGTCTCTCTTGTGTTTCAGATGGCTGACATAGGTCCACATCTTCTAGAAATTCATAGTCTATGTCAGCATCAAATATCCCACATTCTCTAGTTACATATCTCGATTCAAACAGTGCTTCCAGCAGAATCAGAATAGATTCACATGCACCATCTTACTTATTCCTCTCAAAACTTTGACACATACATACTGCTCTCCTATTTTATTGAGAGTTTATCCTGCCACCCTTGGGTGAGTTCCTGGATATGCAGATAAATGAAATCAGCATTGTCGTCTGCTCCTGGTTATCATAAATCCCTCCACATGTCCACAGAGGAATAGGAGGGGCTGGCTCCTTGATCCGCAAGTACTCTTTTGAGGTAAGGTCATACTCTCAACCCTAGGCACCTTCATCTTCAATTATGTAGTCAGCTATGCAGCCAAACAGTTTGCTTAATATCCCTCTCCATGATGGCCTGGAAGGGCAGGGCCCATGTCTGGCCCACTTGCTGCTGGACTCCCAGGACCTGACCCAGCACCTGGCCTGTAGCAGGCACTCAGTTAACATGGATGTGGAATGAATGAATCAGGGCGCTTCCCTTAGCCTCCGAGCTTCTCCAGAGCAGGAATCTCATCCTGTTGGCCCCTCTGTGCCCCCAGTGTGTGGCTCACGGTAGTCATTTGCTGGTGTGGGATTCTGTGGAGTTGGGCTGGGACTGAGTGTGGGACCCAGGCACTAACCTGAGTCTTGCTTAGGCCTAACTATGCGACAAGACAGGTCTGGTTGACATGGAGGTAGAAGAGCCTAGTGACTTCAGAGCAAGTTACTGAACTCCTCTCGGTCTCTGTTTCCTCATCTGTAAAATAGGCATTCTGAAACCTGCCTTTTTGGTTTAAGGGTTTCAGCAAGCTGTGAGCATGGACTCACAAGTGACACTTGAGTTGAACCAGGCCCCACCGCCTACAAGCTGTGTGGGCTTGGGCAAGTGACATAACCACTATGCCTCTGTTTTCTCATCTGTAAAATGAAGAGAACAGTGTCCAGTTCATGGGGTTATTCAGAGGATGAGGGAAGCTATTACATGTGAAATGCTTAGCACATGGAAAGCTCTCTGAAAATGTCAGTTGTTGTTGTTGTTGTTATTATTATTATTATACTATAGTGTGTTAGGGGAAACTGCAAATATTTACTAGTTCCTCTGATTATTGCTAACAACTTTACTCTACTCCCAGGCAACTAGTCTGACTGCTGGCCTTGGGGAGCCAAACTGTCAACCAAATCATGGGTGGTGGGGGCCCAGGCAGCAGAATGGACAGGACCCAATGGCCCCTCCCTCACACGGCCCCTTAGGCTGACCCTAGTCTGCTGCCTCTGAGAGGAGCCTTGGAAGTCGCTCTGTCCCAAGTTGCCAGTGTGCTGGCACGATCCAGATGAGCAAGAACAGAAACACATGAAAAGGGAAGCGAGAAGCCATGGGAGCAACTGCAGAGTTATCACAAAGCCCAGCAAATGAGAGGCTGCAGTGAGAGCTGGGCTCAGAGGAGCCGGCTCGGAACAGCTAGAAACAGTCTTGGGGGCAAGGAAAGACCTGCCCTGAGACTGGAGGATTGTGTGGTTGGAGGAGGGGTGGGGTGGTTTGGGGGCTTCCAGATGGCCTGATTAAATCCCTAGAAAGAGGACCTACAATTACAAAATAATAGAATCGTAATAAGTAGGCATCCCATGTATTGGGCAATTATTATCACATACTGTGCTGAGTGGTTCAAAAGCATCATCTCCTTTAATCCTCATCACAGATACAGACAGTAAGTACCATTGCTGTCACCCCTGCTTTGCAGATGGAGAAACAGAGGCTTAGAGAGGGTGAGCTACCTGCTCAAGGTAGCAAGTAAGAAGCCAAACAGGGATGCGAATGCAGGTACTGGGCACTGGGTCCTGCCTGCTGCATGGGTGCACAGGCTTTGGTGTCAGACATGTAGACCTGGGCCTCAGTTCCCTTGCCAGTAATTATAGGATAATCATAACAACAACAGTTCCTTCAAGGAGAGAATTCACTGAGGGTGGGAAACGAGCACTTAGCCCAGTACCTGACACATAATGAGCATACAAGGAAGGGTAGCTTTTCGTATTACTAATGAGGAGGACATGGTAGTGGAAACAGTTTAGGCTTTTTAGGGTACAGATCCCGGAGTCATGAGGAGCCCCTTTGGAAAGCCATTGGTTGCCAGCAGATCACTAAGAACTGGGCTGTCCCAAACAGTTAGTGGGACAGACTCCAGATCCAAAATGCCTCAGTTCAAATCCTGACTCCTACTTATTAGCTGTGTGACAATAAGCAAGTTAATTAATTTCCCTGTGTCTCGTTTGCCTTATCCATAAAATAGGTTAATAATAATGCCTTCCTCAAAGGGTTATCATGAGAGTTAAAGAAGTTAATATTTGTAAAAAACTTATAATATGCCTGGTCCATGGTAGTTGCTTTCTAAGTATTGGTTGAATAAATAAAACATGCAATGTTAGTGTCCCTATTTTACACATGAGAAAAATAAAGATTTGGGGTAACCTGTGCAGCATGACCCAGTTAGTAAGGGCAGAGCCAAGAGGTGAACTCAGGGCGTCTGGCTTCAGAGCCCACATCCTGGAGGATGGGATTAGCAGAGTTCCACTGGAACTCAGGGAACCTGGGAGCTGCCGATTACCTTCTAGCCACCTTTGGGGTAAAGATTAGTCCCGGGGACAGAGGAGGAAAGAGGGTCTGGGAGCTGGGCTTGGCAGGCCCACAGCATCCTGAGAAGCTCTGCCTTTTCTTGTTTGTTGTGCTTTCATCAAGGGTGACTCCCATCCCCCCTCCCTCCCCAACCTCTGTCATCACTTATGGTTTTCTGGCAGAGGCACACTGGACAGGACTAGCAGCCCTTCTGGGTTGGAGTTTCCCCACTAGGAAAAGGACTGCCTTTATTCTGGTAGAATTCATTCAATACAGTGTCTAATTTGAGACCTTAAATAGCACTAGTACTAAAATGTTCTTTAGTCTCTGTGTCTCTGTATTTGCTTCTTTGAAATGTAGCGTATTTTCTCCAGTCTGCACCTTGCTTTGTGATTTGTCATAATGATTATGATATGAGATCTCCAACATTTAATGAGAGCTGTGTGCTGAGCTCTGTTCTTTTCCGCACACTGTATATGGATTATCTCATTTAATCCGTACCCAAAATCCTACAAGGAAGGTATTATTACTAAAAGCTCATTTTACAGATGAGAAAACTGAACAGCAAAGAGGTTAAGCAACTTGCCCCAAGATCAGATAGCTGCTAAATAGTAGGGCTGGGAAAACCAGAGTTCGTACTCATAGCTTCTATGCTAGCTTTAAAAATTAATAAATGAATAAAATGTGTCTGAGGCCTCACCAGCTTGCCTTTGTAAGAGTGCATCAAGAGATCAAAAGAATGCATTAACTCTCGCCTCAGTGCCGCCTCCTTCCCAGGGGAGAAAGGGCAATGCAATCACTGGCTATTCTCAGGCCTACAGGCCTCCTGGAAAACATCTTTCTGAAGTCATGTACCTGAAGTGGTGGGAAATATTGAACTGGTCTCCTGGGGCCTGGGCCCTTGAGAAATCAAAGAAATTGACCACCTTGGTAGCTGACCTCTTACTTAAATTGATCAGCTTTTTTTTATGGCATTATTGAAAGCCACTCAAAGGGAAAACAACAATGTTGATCACCTTCTGGTGAAGCCCCAGGCGACCAGCTTAATAGATTTCTACATAAATAAGTCTGGCACTTGTGCAGGCACACCCATTTGTCCCGGCCACAGCCACAGGGGGACCTGCTGGTCTTCCAGGACAGATCCTTCAGAGACTTTCCAGAAAGAGTAATTGGAGCTCTGAGTCGTGTTTATAGGAATATTGCAGGAATTAAGACTGTGCAGAGTTCAATTTTTTAACAAACCCAGTTGAACAGAAAGCCATATTTTCATAGACCTTTATGGAAAATGTTTCTTACCTGCTTCAGTTTGCTTGCTTGCACTGGCCGGCAAACTTCGGTAACCAGAACCATTGCTAACTTTGTATGGTAGAGGGATTCTTGATGAACAGATGTTTCCTGAGATCAGCTCTCAAGAATGAACTGTGGGTGGTGCATGGATCATCCGTCAGTTTATGGTGTTATGCTTCAGGCTCTGTTGGAGATACAACTGATAACAAGTGGTTCTGCCCCCAGGAGGCTGACATTCTTGTGAGGGGGGAGAAAAAGAAGCTTTTTAAAAAGTGAAAAAAAAAATAGTCACGGACTGTGAAAGGTGCTAAAAAGGAGACAGATGAAATTGGCCTGGAGATGAGGCATGCTAAGACAGGAGAGAAACTTACCCTCCTTTAGACACACTTATCAGAGAAGACATCCTTTGGACATCACATTCAAGCTCACACTTGAGGGGTTAGAAGGAGCCAGCCCTGCAAAGAGCCAGGGGGAGGGCATCCCAGTGAGAGGGAACAGGAAGAGTAAAGTCTCCTCTAGGCTAGAAAGACCTTGGCCAGTGGAAAGGTCAGCAGCGTGAGAAGAGCTACTGGCGCAGAGTGAAGGAGAAACGGCAGTGTTGGAGGGCACGGTGGAACCCGCACCCACAGAGCCCAGCTGCCATGCATGGGGAGCTGGACTCTATTCTCAGAACATGGGAAGGCACTGAAAGGTGTTAAGCAGAGGCAGAGCATGGTAGATGTGTCAAGCTCACTTTTACCTTGTGTAAGAGACTGGTTTGGATAGCAAGGAGAGTGAAAGTGGCAAGACCAGTTAGGAGGCTCCTGCACTCATCTAGGCAAGAGATGCTCGTGTTTAGAACCAGGGTATGGGCAGTGCAGGTGGAGAGAAGTGGATGGATTAGAAATTCGGGATTTGGGTGGCAACATCAACAGCTGGTGGAATGGATATGAGTGTGAGAGAAGGTTCTGGCTGGAGCACCTGGGACGATGGTGGTACCATTTGTGGAGATGAGATGACTGGAGGACAGGGAGAGAGGGTGGGGGGTGGGCATGTTAATAAGGAGTTCCATTTTGGACATGCTCAAGTTGACGATCTGAGAAACATCCAAGTGATTAGGTCTGGTCGGCAGTTGTACACATGGGCATGCCGGCACCATGGAGAAGTGCCAGGTCCCGCCGAGAGGGGTCAGGCTGGGATGTCAGATCAGCTGGGTCAATCCTGGCTCACTGTTTACCAGCTCTGACTTGGGCAGTTTCCTTGTCTCTGAAGCAGATCTCCTAATAAAACCTGCCTGATGGGTTTGTTGTGTTGATTGTGTGAGTTGGTTTATGGGAAAACTCAGATTTCAATAGTAAGTATTCAGTAAATGTTGGTGTCCTATAATAACCATTATCATCGTCATCATCTTAGCGACAGTAATTTTCTTGCCATTTCTCTCTTTCTAATTAAAATCAAGGACCTCTGTAGCTGGTAACCACTTCTCCTGATGTTCCTGGCATTATCAGTTTACTAGTCTGGGAGCTCAGTGACCACGGGGTGGGGTCTGGATCTCTCCTCCATAAACCGCCCTCATGGCGCCCGCACACAGGAGGTGCCTCAGTAACATTCACCCAGTCACACGGAATTTAACTTGACTCCAGAAAAAGATGCCTATCTGAGGAAGTCGATCAAGCACTGAGGATGGCAGAAGGGACTTGGACACAGACAGGAGAGAGGAAATTGCAAACTCAGTGCCAGTGATGATACATAGCATCTCTGCTCCCCAAGAAGGAGGCTCTTGATTTCTCACAAAGCAGCCTCTTCCAGAATTAGTTAGAGGCCTATTAGAAGAAAGACTTTCCTCACAATTAGTCAAATCTGATACCTTCCCGAGATTTGCACGCACACACCCTCGTTGTGGCTCCAGATACCTCAGTACAACACCTGCAGACCCCCACCTCTCCCTCTCTGGAAGCCTCTGTGGTGTGTGCCCTGGGACCTCTCCCTGTTGCTCTCACCCACTTCTCTCTGTCCTGTTCATTTTGCCTGAAGCATCTCCCTTAACCATGGATCCCTTAGTTGAGGCCCACTGCCACACCAAGGGTCTCCCCTTTTCCTCTAGAGAGGGGTGCTGTCTACACTTCAGTGAGTACCATGATGTCTCCTCCTGTTCCTTTCACATCATGGCAAGTGGCGCTGCCCTTTCAAGATATAAAATTGAAAAACAAATTTCAATTTCAGATGAACAGTGAGTAAAGTTGTAGTATAAGTTTGTCCCATGCAATATTTGCTAACGTATTTTTATTTGCTAAATTTGACAACCATAGCTGTAAGAATCCCAAGTCAAAATTCCCATGAACTGGACCAAGAAGCCCTAGTGCACAGACCCATCCTTTGACCTATAAGTTCACATCTTGGGTGCTAATGCCATGGTCTAAAGCCAGAACCCAGTCCTTCAGCCCTCCCTCCACCCACCTAGGGCTCTCAGGCTTCCCTGAAGAGTCTTCCAACTGGAGTGGTCTTGGCTCCCACACCTGCCATGAAAAAGTCTTAATCTTCGAGTCAAGAGTCCAGGTCCAGATCCCCTAAATAAATTCTTAGTCCTTCCCAGGGCTCTCATACAAATAGGCCCTCAGAGGCCTGGCATGATACCCAGTTAGAGGAATGTTTGCAGATTAGACCCCAGATCAATACCAAGCATCCTTTCCCTGAATTCCATCTTCACTGCATCAGCTCCCTCTGGTGGCCAGAAGCAAACTCCTAGTGTCTTGTAGGAGCCCTAACATCTCCTGTGACTGGGTTCCTATTTCAGGACAGCCTTCCACCAAGGCTCCTCTGCCAACAGAGATGAATGATACATCAGGAACCCAGTGCAGAGTCAAGGGCATACCCATCCCCCCCACTTCCCGAGGCTCTCTCTGTTCTACACCCATCAGGTCCTCTCCTCTACACCCGAGCTGTACTCAGGAGCCCTAGTGCCATAAACTTTCAGAACAATAGTCCCCTCTCACTTCCCCCAACAAGAAAAACGAAGGTGGTTTCCTCACAAACAGAATCCTTCATCATGCCGCAAAGTGGGTTACAGGCAGGAATGTAACCAGGATTTCTGGACCCCTGGCTCCTTTCCTGAGCTCCCACGCTCAGAATTGCAAAGAGCAGGAATATGAAGGGTCATGTTTCTGCGACAGTGCTGACTCCAGCTGATGCAAGGGCATGTGGTTCACCAGCCTCCAGGCAAGGGCCATCATCTGAGAAATGGGCACCTGTAGGTAGAGAAAACGGGATCCCTGACCTCTGCTGCACCCTAGCGCCCACTGCCTTCATGCAGTCCCTTGTCACTTCTCACTTGGGCAGTGACTTCTGTCCGTTCAGCCAGTTCATTTAACACTAACACATCTTTCCCCTTCTAGGGTCAGCTCCCCTCAAATCCATCCTCCACACTCTCCCAGAGTTGGCCGTCCAACCATACCTGCCTGCTTAGAAACCTTCAGTGACTTTTAGGATAAAGTCTGTAGCCTTAGGATTAAGTAAAGTTTCCCGCCCCCCAGCTTCTATCACTCTGCCTGGAAGTTTGTGCCTCAGAAACACTAAAATCCCCCTAAATAACCTCTCATAGCCAGCCATGTCTCATCGCCATCCCTGTGCTCATACCAGCCCTGCTCCAAATTCTTCTCCCTTCTGTCCTATCTCCTTATTTAAGACACAGCTTAGGGGTCACCTCCGCCAGGAAGCCTTGCTGGATCCCCTAGGCTCTGTTTGGTGCGTGTCTCTGATCACCCCAGTCATTGGGTTTGCCACACAGCATTGTCATGACCAGTGCCTGCACCCTCTCCCCTTCCAGGCATGGTGCACCTATTGCTTGGTGATTTGATTTAATAACTGACTGATCAGTTCACTGTGAGAAGGAAGTAACATCCTTTACAAGCGGAATTTGTGTCTGCTTCTTGAATCTGTTGATTCTCCCCCAACCCAACCCTCCCCTCACTCACTGTACCCAGCTGACCGGTTAGTTTTCCATACATTTCACCACTTGTACTCTCATATCATCCTGCCAAGTCTCTGCCCTGCTTCTACTTTAAAAGTAGAGAATCCAGCAATTCTGTGTTCATTCAGCTAACGTTTTTAACACCTCCATGTTCTGTGTGCTATCTGGCACTGGGGTACAGAGACTCACTAGGCAAGGTCCCTGCTCCCAGAAGTCGCCAGCCTAGAGGGGAAGTCAGACAAGGAAAGAAGCAAATAAGTATGTGCTATGATGGGAGGACGGGGTGACACAGTAGCTACCCAGGCCAGCTCTGCACAGACTGCCTTGGCTCACATCCCAGCTCCACTGCTGGCTCACTGTGACCTTGGGCAAGTCCCTTATGGGTTAAAAAAGATGGTAATGATAGTATTTACCTCTTGGGGTTATGTGGGGAGTGAAAGAATTAATTTATGTAGAGAGTTTAGCAGAGTGCCTAGCCCATAGTAAACTTTCAGTAAACATTAGCCATTATTCTTAGCTCATTATGCTGTGGGAGCACAGAGAGACAAGACAGATAAACAGCAGTTATAAAGGAAGGAAGATTAAGGGATATTCCTGTTCTAAGTGGAGCCTAGAAACAGGCAACTGACATGAGACACAAATGGAAGTCTCCTCGGTGCTTCTTAACTCTTGTGGCCCTCAAGAACCAGTCCCTGGGGAAGCTGCTGTGCCCAGCTGACCATCTCTCCCTTCCTTAGGGCTGACGACTGCTTTTGTGCTTCTCGGAAGCTGGACGCGGTGGCCATCGAAGCCAAATTTAAGCAGGACCTCGGTTTCCGGATGCTGAACTGTGGACGGACAGACCTGGTGAAGCAAGCAGTGTCTCTTCTGGGGCCTGATGGGATCAACACCATGAGTGAACAGGTACAGGGTCCTCCAAGTGTCTGAACAGGACCCTGCCTCCACCTCCACCACATGCACCACCCCAGGGCAAGATGAAAACAGTAGGCACTGGACAGAGGCTCCCCCTACTGGTGAATTAGGGTGGGTTTTTTTGGTTGTTTTTTCGGGTTTTTTAAGTTTTTTCTTTCCTTTTTTTTTTTTTTTTAAGTTTTTTAAATATCTTATAAAAATACCCTTATTCATGTTTATAGAAGTTGCATGTGACCACTGCAGCTGAAATGGAAAAATAGAGAAAAATAGGCCTATGCCAGAAGGAAATAATGCCATCTTCTAAATAACCATCATTTATATTTAGCATGTGTCCTTCAAGTCCTTTTTTTGGCATAGTTAAAATTAGTTCTCTGCCTGCCTGTCTGTGACTGCATCACAGAACAAGTCCAGGCAGATTATCACCAGAATTTCAGGGTATGTTTAAGATACACAAAAGTCATTCTGCGGGACCCTGGGAGGCACCTCAGAGAGAGGCAGGGAGAGGCTTGTGTGTCTACTGGGGAGACACCGTGTGTGGGTGAAGATGTCACGGACAGAGCAAACAAACAGCAGTTTTCCATGTGAGCCCTAGATGGAAGGTCAGAGGAACAGATGGAGCCTCTTCTCACGTGGGCAGCTCATGCAGCAAGTTCCAAGGAAGGGATAACAGCTAATAGTTTTCTTGAACAACACCAAGGAGCCCCAGTACACACACATATTATATTTTTAAAACAGAGATTTATTATATCTTGCTTTTTTCAATATTTTGTATTAAAGTTACTTGCAATATTATTAAATATTCTTGCATTAAAATCACTTTTAATGGCTACATAAAATGGTCATATTATTTATTCTGCCAACCATCCTCAGTTGTTGGATACTTAGGTTGCTTCTAATTACTTATATCAATAATGCTTAGAAAATATACTTAAACAAGTCTTTGTTCAAATCTTTGATTATTTGATTAGGGAAAAATTTTTAAAGTGGAAATAGTGGCTTAAATGCATCTTATGGCTTAAATGCATAAGGTTTTCCACCTCAAATTACTTTCCCAGAGACTGTTTCCTCATGCACACTCTCCAATTATTTGTGTTCACTATAAATCTTTTACTTATCTTTTTCTTATTTTTCATTGGCGCTTAATTGTTTTTCTTCTTTACTTAGAAGAGCTTTTTATATATTAGGCATATAACACTTTGTTATAATGTGACAGATGCCTCAATTTATTGTTTACCTCAATTTTGTTTATGTTTTCAATTTTATGTTCTCAGTGTTGCAATACTTTTCTTTTGTGATTTCTTCCATTACTTTTATGCCTGGAAATGGATCCAGTTAGATGTCTCCTATGGTTTTAATTTTTTTCTCTATATGTCTAATCAAACTAGAAATGATTTTGGTGTATGATATAAGGCTCTAATTTGAACATTTTCCCAAATAGCTGCCTTCACAACACTGTTTATTGAAAAATCCATCCTTTTGTTGATTGTGGTACTTTGTTCGTAATAAGCAAGAATCAGGGGCAAATATGGAACTCCTAAAAGCCACTCCTCATTCACTTGCCTTTTGCTTGTACATATTAACATCAAGGCAGATGTGGTGTTGGACATACTCAGAGGCATCCAATTTCCCTTGACACTGACCAGCAGCTTATACAGAGCAAAGTGTTATATTATGAAAGAGAAAATGTCAAGGAAACAGTGTCTACCAATTAGATAGCTTAAGGCTGATATTGCAGAATCCAGAAAGTTCCTCAGAGCTTTCCATTGAAATCAGCCTCTTGTTTTAGCAAGCATTCTTAGATCTGTTGCACCCTAAGACAGACGAATGAAAATCTTCCAACTTAAGCAAAGATAAATGCAAAACAAAGGGCAACTTGTGTTCCCTTCTTGCCTCTATTTTGGTTTTCAAAATATGGAGGATTGTGACCTTAACACATCATCATAGGGCTGTACATCTACTTTTTCATGCTGGATTTTGAGAACAAGCAAAGCCTCCTTCACACGAGTAAGATGTTCCTTTTGTTATCGCTGAGTGACACACCCACCTTGTAAACCTTCTCCATTCTCTGGTTTTTAACTCACTGCAGGGCATGACCCCCCTGATGTACGCCTGCGTCCGTGGGGACGAGGCGATGGTTCAGATGCTGCTGGATGCCGGAGCTGACCTGAATGTGGAGGTGAGGGTGCAGAGTGCTGTAGGGCCCCTGGCCTGGCAGTCTCCGGGGAAAGCGAGCAAAGAGAGGGGGGCTTTTTCTCCCAAGAGCCACCGCTGAGGGTGCTCAGTCCAGCAAATAGGTCAGATCAGCTGTTGCATTTCCTCCATCCTGAGGCCTCAGCCCAACCAAACTCCAAGGAGCTGCCTGCAAGCATGCTTCATGTAAAAACAACCAATGAAGCTGCAGGGGGCACCAGCTTTTCCCTTGGCTTAGCTGTACTGAGTCTCTGATTCTTCCTGCTGACCCATTCCTTCCCGGACGGGGCAGAGAGAGCTCTCCTGAGCCATCTGCCTTTCCTCTGCCAAATACAAAGCTGGCCCATATCCTTGAGCTAAGGTGTAGCTCCCCTAGATCTCCCACCCTCCCCCACCCAATCCTGATTGGCTCACCTCCCTGACCAATTGAAGCCACAGGTCTTAAAGCTAATCATAAAGTGAGGCAGTGTGGTACAGTGGAAAGCGTACCCCCACAGGCTTTAGAATTTGACATGTGGCTTCAAATTCTGAAACTGCTGAGTCTTAGTAACTTGCTTGTCTGCTTGGGCAAGTCGTTTAACCTTTCTGAGCCCGTGTTCCCATTTGCAAAATGAGAGAATAATTGCACCCATCTCACGGAGTTGTTGGAATAGATAAATACAGAGTGTAACATCAGTTTAGGACTCAGTTAATATTGGTTCCCCTACTCAAGGCTTGTAATAGGTGAAATCACACTTTTTGACCATGTTCTATGCTGTCTTAAGACCCACTGTCTCCAGCAGCCTAATATTGTCAGTCTCAGAGGCTGGGAAGATTGACAGGCTGCAGTCCTAACTCAGCAACCCCAGGAAACTTTTTCAGTTCAAAATTAGATGCTTTTGTAGTCTCAGTACTGTGTGTGTGTATGTGTGTGTGTTTTAATTAGTGAGCTTTATATTCATCTGAGGAAAACAGGCAATAGACATGGTTTTGGATCCAGAACCACTTGGATCTTGTAAGTTTCAAGTATCAGGGATTTTTTTCCCCTGCTACGAATCTCCAAGCATCGTGCAGACCCCTACAGGGGCTCCCAGCTTTGGGTCTTGGTGGGATCCTCTGATCCTCTAGCCCATCCCATAGCTCCCAGCTCAAGGTCTTCCCCTGGCTAGTGATTAGTGAACTCAACTGCTCTAAATGAAGCAGGTATCTCAGTTCTATGGCCTCAGGAATGTTTGGGAGAAAAAACATGCGTAGGTGCCAATCCTGCAGGACCCCAGCCTTCAGCTGTCCTGCCACCTCTCTCTTGACCTGGGATGTTTTGAGGCCCCTATATGGAAAGACCAGTATCAGACTGCTCACCTGTGGTGCACCCAGGGAAGATTTGTGCCTAGGTTTCCAGTAGCATGAAGGTCCTTGTCAACCAGGAAGCCAGCAGAAGAGTGAAATGAGAACAATGTGGAGTGAGCTGTGACCAGATGATGATGTTTCTCCATCAGATGGGTGGTAGTCTTGCTTGGCTTGAAAGCTTGAAGCAGACCTCCCCTTGCCTGGGGTTTGCCACTGCCAAGAATTTCCCCTAAAGGTGTGGGTGTGATGGTAGTGGCATGTCACACTGTCACAACCTGTAGCTCTCAGAAGCACCACCCTCCCTTAAGCAGAAAGAGGAGACAGGCAGGGGAGCTGGCTCATTGTAGCCACCATTATAGCTTCTCTGAGGCACCTCAGAGGTGGTCAGAAGTCATCCAGTTAACTCTTCAGATGAGAAGCAAAGGAATCCCTGTTATGCGTGGAGGACATAAAGTCACTACCCTGAATTGCCAACATTTCCTAAGGCACCTTCCAGGATGTCCTTTTGTACATCTCTAGCCTATGTGCCCAGCCACAGATAGGTCAGATTTGCTAGTCTAAGTATTGTCAAGGTCACATTTTGAAAATAACTTCAATTTGTTTATAGGTTGTCAGTACTCCTCATAAATATCCATCCGTCCACCCCGAGACCCGCCATTGGACGGCTCTGACTTTTGCTGTGTTGCATGGACATATTCCTGTAGTTCAGGTATTAACATATTTCCCTATCCACATCTGACCTTTAATTTTACCTCTTCCATTATGCAAATCTGCAACTCTCCCAGCATGCATATTCCCTAAGAGATTCATATTGGTTAATTGCAATTAAATGTAGCACATTCATATCATATGAATGAAAATATTATATATAATGACCTATATGACCTAGCCTTAACCAATATGAACTTATCACATACCCACATGCAGCCTCACACGCAGAGTGGCAAACCTACCAAGTTGTTCCCAGTTGCTCGGGGGTGGGGCCTGAGCTATGATTTTGTGGATTTTGCTTGTGACATGAACATATGACTTGGCTGGTATGAGACCTTAGAGCCTTCCCTTAGATGTGCCCCGTATTTGCATAGAGTCTAGTGGTTTCCAACCAGTGCAGAGAAGCATCCAAGTCACCAAGGAAGCAATTTCGAAAGACACTTGCTTGGATCCCACTTATGGAGAATCCCATCCAGTAGGGTAGTGTAGGGTCTTCACGTGTGTCTTCTGAAACAGCTCCCCGAGTATGGAGAGATGTCCTCATCCACAGTCCTTTGGGCACGTAAGTGTGTTTTGCTTGCACCTTCTCTGGCTGTTGTAGAGTTGGTATTCAATGAGTAACTATTCAGTATATTTCAGATCTTAAACTTGGTCTTCACTTAGTTGGAAAAAAAAGAGATCGGCATCCAGGTGCCTGACCACACCTGGTCCCATAGTGAGTGCTGAGCTTCAGGCATATCAGAAAGTCATCTTCTATGTGGTCCAAGCCTCTTAGAATCATGTAGAGCAGGAAATAGTGTACTAGGGACCACTAGGCAATGTTGGAGTTCCATAGGAATCCTTTGTTGCTTCCTAGGTCAGGGGAATCCTTAAGACAGATCTAAAGTTGTGTTTCAGGAAGTTGAGTGTGTGACTTTCGTACCGAGAGCTGGCTTCTGCCTGTAGGACATCATGATCAGTCCACTCCTAGTGGAGGAATCTAAGAAAAAAAGGGTCGAAGTATGTCCTAGTAGACACAAATGCCATCCCTTAACATGCAGTGGCATCCCCAGCCTTTAAACCAGGAGTAGGAGCAGCAGGCAGCCAAGCAAAGCCAAGCAGAAGGTCATCTCTCCACTGCAGGTGCACACATCATGGAATGCCAAGTAGGCAGCCCCTTCCTGACTGTGCCCTCAAGTAGGCCTGGACAGGTGGTTAAGAAGGCAGGTGTTTCCCTCTCATTTTACATGAGCAGTGATGACAGCACATTCACTGTGAGTGAGATCATACATGGACAGAATCTCCATTTTTAAGAAGCCTGATTATCTTAGAGAATGCACAGAATAGTCATATGAAGCAACACTCCTGGAAGCTCACTTTGCCACTGTATTCACTGATCTTGCTGGCCAGGAAATTTAGCATTTGCTTAGCTGTCCTTAGAGCCATCCAGGGTGTTCTAGAAGGGATTCCTTGCCCTGGTTGGCCCAGGTGGTCACCAGAGTCCTTCGGAACTCTTGAGATTCTGTGGTTCTGAGACTCCACTAATGCCCTCTGAGGCTTCGTGTCACCAACTCCAAAAGGGAGTCCTCCTGTACTCTGTGCCATGAGCTTCTAGCTCAGTGCTTCTAGAAACTTTAATGTACATATAAATCACCTGAAGAACTTGTTAAAATGCAGATTCTCATTCATTTGGTCTGGAGTGGGGCCTGAGAGCCAGCATCTCTAACAAGCTCCCAGGTGATGCTGGTGCTACTGTCCGTGGACCACACTTTGAGTGATCCAAGGTTCTAGAAGATACAAGAGGCTCTCAGTTCATCCTCTGAGGTGCAGTTGCCCTCACCCTGTGCACATGGTCACTGACCCAGAGGGAGGGCAGGAACACTGGCATCACACTGATTTCCACCAGCTTTTCTTGACATCTCCTCATGTGCGTGTCCTTTAAACATCTCAATGGCCACTCTTCCTCTGCAGCTCCTCCTGGATGCTGGGGCCAAGGTGGAGGGCTCTGTGGAGCATGGCGAGGAAAACTACTCAGAAACGCCCCTCCAGCTTGCAGCTGCCGTAGGTAAGGGTTGCTGATGTTCATCCCAGCCAAGGGGCTCCACCACCTTGGTCCTTGATGTGTCTGTGACTGACTGTGTATTTGCTTTATTCTCTTATAAAACCCCCTTCTCTGGGCTTGCAGGAAATTTTGAGCTGGTTAGTTTGCTGTTGGAGCGTGGCGCGGACCCCCTGATAGGAACCATGTACAGGAATGGAATTTCTACCACCCCCCAGGGTGATATGAACTCTTTCAGCCAGGCTGCAGCCCACGGACACAGGTAGGCTAGGATGGGCCAAGCCACAAGGTCCCAAGTGGTGCTTGTTAAAAATGCAGATTCCAGGCCTACCCCAGACCCACTACATCTCTGGATGTGGGGCCCAGAGGCAGTCCAGCCCCGGGGCCAGCCAGTGACCTTAACTGCCAGACTTCTGGTGAGAGCCACCTTCATGCAGGATTGGCTTGTTTCATCCATTCCCATCCATTTCCCCTCACAGAGATGTCACTCTTCGCCATTATTGGTCAGAGCACATCACACCCCCCGTCATGAAGTGAGGAGACCATTTTAAAAAATAATAAAACCCCTCATATTTGGCTACTTCCCATCTGCGTTTCCTTCAGGATTTACCCCCTCAGATTTTATTACACATAACCCCAAGTAAAGCAAATTCATGATGTGGGGACTACAGGTGGACAGTTAAAAGAGCAGAGTTCCAGAACCTTCTAGATATTTGAGGAAAGCACCTAGCTCCAAGTTGTCCTCAAGGAAACACAGCCAGTCATGCCCCACTGTCTGCTCCACCCACAAGACATAGTGCTCATGACCAGGCCTCTGAAACCACCACCCCGGAGTTGGCCCTGTTGCCCCTTGTCCCAAGTGAGTGTCTCCCCGCTCCCCCACCCCACCCCCGCCCTGGCACAGCCCTTGCCTCTCTGAGTGTCTTCCTCTCTGGGTTTATGATTGACAGGAATGTGTTCCGCAAACTGCTCGCTCAGCCAGAGAAGGAGAAGAGTGATATCCTGTCCCTGGAGGAGATTCTGGCCGAGGGGACTGACCTGGCGGAGACAGCCCCGCCCCCCCTGTGTGCCAGCCGCAACAGCAAGGCCAAACTCAGAGCCCTGAGGGAGGCCATGTATCACAGCGCTGAGCATGGCTACGTGGATGTCACAATTGATATCAGAAGCATAGGTCAGTCTGGGGACCCTACACTGCTGGGCACGGCGCCACCGCCCAGCTGCAGGTCTCTCATACACACGTACACACACACAGACACACACACGTGCACACACCCCACATGGCCCAGGGAACTTCTTATTTGCTGACTGGAGCACTTCCCAGCTATGATGCCCACACCGTCCCCATAGACAGCAGCATCCCACCAGCCCCGAAGTCCCATCTTTAGCTCACCTTTCCACGATTCCCAAACTCTGGACCCTGAGTTAGGAATTTGAATCACCTGGGGAACTTGTCTGAATACAGATTGCCAGGCCCTACACCCAGAGGCTCTTCTGTTGAAGGTCTGGATGGATAAAGGCTGGAAATCTTTATATTTAACAATCATCCCAGGTGGTTCCCAGTGGTTGGGGAATCGCTGCCTTAGAGCACCCAAATCCAGGAACCAGAGCAGGCATCAGCTAAGATGAGGATGTCCCTTCCCAAGCAGGGCTCCACCCACTGAGCTTCAGGGGTAAAGCCACTCTCAGGAAGAGTGAAGGGTGGCTCTTCCTTGAGTGAGCTAGCCCAGGGCCATCTCCTCCATGTGTCTGGGGAACAGGTTAGGGCAACCTTCACCCATCTAGTGGTGCTAGCCCTGACAGGGGAATAGCAGGACGGAACAGGGGCTGTCAACACAGGGTGTGGCAGGTCAAGGTGGGCTGAGGCCCTGAAGAGGGGCCCCTGATGCTATTCTGGAAATGGGCCTCTCTCGGAGGGTGGCTGTTTAGTATGTGGGACCTGTATGCAATTGCCCTGGGAGCCTGTTTAGCATGATTATGAATTCGAGATTCTGAATAGTGTGCTTGTTATAAACAGTAGTAAGTGCCTCACTGAGAGAGGGGAGAAGCAAATCGCAGCAATCAGCTGCTGGATAGGTTTCTATTAGGAGAGGAAGACCTGATGAAGTGCCTGCAGATGGAAATGTGGTTTTGCACATGGGAGCAGCAGCAGCGGTATCCTCCTGTGTCTTCATATTCAGATGTCAGTATCCACCCTGGCCAGAGCAGCAGGTGGTGAGGTCCACCCGTGGGCTTCACCAGCACTAAGCTCTAGGCACAGGATGTAGAAGGAATGGAGATGAAGGAAGTCAGAAATCAGAAGAATGCAATCTGCATAAAGAGTGTGCATTATAATTTCAGTGTTCTACACAATGATTATATCTTATAAAATGCAGCTCCTGATAATACGAGTAGCATGCAGAACTGGACACTCTCATAGTTAAGGGAATCGAATTACAACCTTTAATTTCAACTTCTGCAAGTCTTTGTGGGGAATAAAACCAATACTTCATTGAAAATTGGTCTCTTGGTCTCATAATTTGGAAATGTCCCCAGAAAAAGCCAGCTTCCAGATAAAAACATGTCTTCTCCTCTGGTTGTTTTCTGCCCTGCCCTCCCCTCCCCACCCACTCTCCTCATTTCCAGGTGTCCCATGGACCCTGCACACATGGCTGGAGTCTTTGCGGATCGCCTTCCAGCAGCACCGTAGGCCTCTCATTCAGTGCCTGTTAAAGGAGTTTAAGACCATTCAGGAGGAAGAGTACACGGAGGAGCTCATCACCCAGGGCCTGCCCCTGATGTTCGAGATCTTGAAAGCGAGCAAGGTACGAGGGGGCCCAAGGCCGTTGTGATTGTGGGCAGAGACCGAGGCCGGGGGTTCTTATCTCAGTACTCCCTGGGCCTGGCCTTGCCCACTGGTAGGAGCCCTGCAGTCGCTGCACTGGTGCAGATGTACCCCAGCTATTCGTGCAGCCATTCGTGGGGCAGCCACTTGCTCGGGGCCTGTTATATCCCAAGGCATTTGGGCACATGGGGCAAAGTAAAAGGTATCTTCCAACCCAGGGAACATGCGTGAAAGCTGGGGAGCTAAAAGCCCACATGTGTGCCCCAGGGACATCTGAGGTGGTTTGTGAAACAGTGGGATGGCACAAGCTCTGAGGGGTGTGAGATGGTCAGAGAAGCTGTCACTGAGGTGCTGGATGGACATTAGGAATCTGCTGGAAAAAAAAATGGGTGCAGCTCCCTGGATCAACAGGATGCAGACCCTGCCAAGGTCCCTGGAAGGCTACGCCCTGAGAAAGCTTTTCAGGTCAGAGGATCCGAGGAGCCTCCGAATTCCTGCTTACACTACACTCCCAGCAACGGGAAATGCTGCAGCCCCTTCAGAACAGGAGGGCTCTTAGGAGATCAGCTCTGAAAAAAAAATCTCTTCAGGGTCACGTGTTTGGCTATTCCATATGGACATCCAGTCCTGCTGGTGGGCCATGCAGTGTGTTGCATGTGTGTGTCAGTGGAGAACTGTGAGAATGGGCATGTGTCTGTGACCATCCCCCAGCCATCCCAGGGTGGGGAGAGCCAAGGGCAGGAGGAGACCGTGGCAAATGTCCCACCACTGCAGCCATGGCAGCACCAGGAGGACCTGTCTGCCTGAGAGGCTCTGAGGAGTTTGTGGGCCACCATCACATACCCCAGGCTTCTCAGTGGGCCACATGGGACAGTGTAGCACAGTGGTTGAGAGCATGGACTCTGGAACTAAACTGCAGGGATTCAAACCTGACTCTGCCACCTACTAGCCTTGTGACCTAGTCAAATTACCTAACTTCCTTCTGCCTCAGTTTCCCCACCTGAAAATGGAGACAGTAATTGTATTAACCTCTTAGGGTGGTTGTAAAGATACAATGAATCAATTGTCCCTGCCCCTTAATAAGTGCTTTACAAGTGATCTCCATCATAAAAATGGCCTCACCAGGGGAGGTGGGACCTCCAGTATTTCCCAGGGGTGTTTTTAAGCAGGGATGATATCAAAATATTTAATACCCCATTGCAGCCCAGATGACAACCAGTTGTGAATAGCGACCTGTGAACAGGCTGAATATTGGCTCCCCCACTTCAGGACAGAGTTACCCGAATATCTCTACCACAGCCTGAATACCCTCATTCACAAAGGCAATGAAGCATTTCCCAAACTCTCTGGCCTCAGACCCCTTCTGTAATGAATGATATCAAGATACAAATGAGGATTTTTTAAAGCTAAATATATATTATATATATACTATATGCCTGGAACTGTTCTTAGCATATTATAAGGATAACTCATTTAATCCTCACAGGCAATCTTTGAAGGAGGTACTGTTCTTATTCCCCATTTAACAGATGGGGAGACCAAGACACAGAGAGAGTGACTCACTTGCCCAAAGTCACACAGCTGGTAAGTGGCAGAGCTGGGATTGAACCCAGGCAGTCTAGCTCCAGCACCAGCCTCTTATCCCTTTGCCCCAGAAAAGGCTTTGCAGAACTCTGGGGTCCCTCCAAGACAGTGGAGACTGTGAAGTCTAAAGGAAATAGGCCTCTGAACCAAAAGGGCAGCATGAGTTCTCTTGCCAAGTTTGGCCAACGAGCTACCAAAAGTGGAGAGTGGGGAGCATGGAGCAGCCTTCTCCAGACAGCAGGAGTGGCCCCACAGCAGAAAACACACCCTTCTGCTTTCTGAGCCTTGCAGCACCTGGCCTGGGGTCCACAGCTAGTGGCGTTAGAAGTTCTCACTAGCCCCAGAGTCTCTGGGGCCCCTGGGGCTGGATTTATGCTTGATATCAAGCCCCACTGAGACCAAAATGGGAGCAGGTGTGCCAGCCCTTTGGGTAATGAGTCTCAGCGATTGAACAAAGAGCAAAACCTGCTGGAAGCATTTCAAAACCAAACTCTCCTTGCCCCTCACCCTTCAACCCCCACCCCCGACTCCATAACTTGAAAAGAAATAAGTAAGGCCTGAAATTACGTGAGAAACTACCTTAATGAAAAACATTGCTCAGTCTGTTCCCAGGGTGTTCTAATTGGTTTTTGGTTTGGGTTTTTTTTTTTTTTTTCCTTCTTTAGGCTATAGTGGGGATTCCAGAAATTACTAAGATATCCTATATATTAAGGATATTTCATCTACAGATGTTTTAAGTAAACTTTATTTTGAAGTATGACATACATCAGAAAAGTGCCCAGATCATAACTATAGAGCCTAATGAATTTTCACAAGGTAAACTTACCTATGTGATCAGTACCCAGACTGAGAGATAGAACATTGCTAGCACCCCAGCAGTTCCCTTAAGCCCCATTCAGCCACTACCCACCAAAGGGCAGCCAACAGCTCTGACAGCAGCAGCTGTAGGTAGAGAGGAAGGGAGGGGCCTTTGCCAGGAGATGTGGACTAGAGCTACTCCCAGTCAGCTGCACTGATCCTGGAGAATAGGGGGAGCCTGGGGCAGGGCAAGGGCAGCTCCTTGTCCGAAGGGGACAGTCTCTGAAAAACGGTGCGTTCCAGTCAGATTTGCCCTTATGGTGGAATTAATGGCAGCCCCTACTGGTGAAATATGGTATTACACATCATGTGCAGGGTCCACGGGGGGCTGTGGGCTGTGGGCGGTTGGCGGTTGGCGGGGGTGGGGAGTTTGAATCAGTGATCAATTTCCCATGGTTGCAGTGTGAAGTCAAGCATTCCCCAAGCCTGGTGATATTCCTATGGTCAAAAGACCGGAAAGAGATGGTGGTATAGAAACTCAGAGAGTTGACAAAGTGCTGCAAAGCTCTGCCATCAGAAAGTGCCCTATTGGAGGACAGTAGTGGCCTTACATCACCTAACTGGCCAGCATTGTTCTTTCTCCCTCTACTAATGGATTCCTGTTCAAATCGTGTCTTCTGTTCTGTGTGAACAAATACCTGGTTGTATCAGAGTAGTGGATAAGAATATAGAAGTCCCATAAATAAATTCACTTTATGGTCAACACACAGCAATACAGCTGTCCTGTAAAGTGAATTGATGCCTTCTCCCCGTCCTTGACTCATGGTCGGTCATACATTACTTGAAAACTACTTGCAGATGTGTTTTTTTGCCCCTACTACTAAATTTTACCTTTAAAAGAATTCAGTGTCTCTAGATTTCTCCAGGAGTAGAACAATAGTTTTTTTTGTTGTTGTTGTTAATAGAGGTAGTGGGATTGAACCCAGGACCTCGTACATGCTAAACACACACTCTACCAGTGAGCTATATGTCCCACCCCTCTACAGTCATTTTTTAAAATACATCTGTTTAAAGAGAGCTCCTGACCCATCTCTCCCACATATAATTCTTCTGGGCATTTATTCATTCTGTTGTCATGAGTACCCACTATGCTATCCTGGTGATGGGATGTTCTTTATCCTCCAGGAGCTTACTGTGTCCAGGGGAGGGTCAGACACACAGTAAGCAAGGAAAATAAATCTGTGAAAGAGAGTGAAAGCATGATAAATGCTTCAAAAAGAAATGAACTTGAACAATGGGAGGTGGGGCAGGCAAGATCTAATGTAGACAGAATGGTAAGAAAGGTCTCCCAGAGGAGGTAGTATCTGAACAACCAGGTAAGTGAGGAAAAACCTCCAGCCACACAGAGGTCTGGAACACAAGCGTTCCAAGTGGGAGAAGTGCAGGAGCTGAAAGCTCTTGGTGGGAACATATTGATGTGCTGGGACAGCAGGAGGAAGGTGATGTGATGGAAGCAGTGGGACACAAGAGAAAGTGTAGGAGATGAAATCAGATTGCATGGGGTCTCTCTCCATGGTGGAAAGTTGGGGTTTCCCTCCATGTGCACTGAATGCAACACCACAGGAGGTTTTAGACAAGAGTGAGACATGAGCTATATGGGGGGTTTTTACCTCATGGTTTATAAACTTTCTTAGGGTTTTTTTTTCCCACTTTTTTAAACTGAGGTATTTGAGTTTTTTTAATTACACTTTTTATTTTGAGGCAATTGTAGAGTCTCATGAAGTTGTAAGAAAAAAATACAGAGATACTTTGTTTCCTACATATCTTATAAAATGATAGTTAAATATCACAACCAAGATATTGACATGATGCAGTCAACATGCAGAAAATTTCCATCACCATAAAAATCCCTCCTTTTATAGCCACACCCATATCCCTTCTGCTTCTACCCCCTTCCCCAGTAACCTCTCATCTAGTCTCCATTTCTCTAATTTTGTCATTTCAAGAATGAGATTTAAGTGGAATCACACAGTATGTAACTTTTTAGGATTGGAATCTCTGATTCAGCATAGTTCTCTGAAGATTCCTCCAGGTCTGTGCATGTGTTTGTAGTTTGTCTGTTTTCGTTGCTGAGTAGTACTCTGTGAAATGGACTGATCAGTAGTTTATTACGCAGTCACCCACTGAAGGACATCTTCTGAGTTGTTTCCATTTCTGAGCTATTACAAATAAAGCTGTTATAAACATTCCTGCACAGGTTTTCAATGTGACCATGAGTCTTCATTTCTCTGGGATAAATGCCCAGGAGTGCAATTGCTGGGTTGTATGGTAGTTGCATGTTTAGTTTTAAAGAAACTGCTAAACTGTTTTTGAGAGTGGCTGTCCTATTTTACATTCCTACCAGCAAAAGTGTGAGTAATCCAGTTTCTCCACATCCTTACTGTTTGGTGCTATTGCTATTTTTTATTGTAGCCATTCTGATCGATGTGTAAGTGGTATCTTACTGTGCTTTGAATTTGCATTTCCCTAAAAGGCTAGTGATGTTGAACATATTTTCATGTGCTTATTTGCCATCTGTATATCCTCTTCAGTAAAATGTCTTTGTATCTTTTGCCCAGGACCTAATTAAATTGTTGTTTTTTCACTGTTGGATTTTTAGAGTTCTTTGCATATTCTAGGTACCAAGTCTTTTGTCAGATACATGGTTTGCAAATACTTTCTCCCACTCTGTAGCTTGTCTTTTTATCCTCTTAACAGTCTCTTTCACAGAGCTTTTAATTTTGAGGAAGTCATATTTATCAGTTTTTCCTGCTTTTGGAGATTATGCTTTTGGTGTCAAGTATAAGAATGCTTTGCCTAGCCCTAAATTATTAAGATTTCTCCTGCATTTTTTTTTTCTAGAAGTTTTATAGTTCTATGTTTTACACTTAAGTCTGTGATTCATTTTCATTTTGAGTTAATTTTTGTATGAGGTATGGAATTTAGATAAAAATTGTTTTGTTTTTGGTTTGGGTTTGGGGTTTTTTTGGTTTGGGGAGTTTTTGCCAGTGGATGTTTGACTGCTCCATCACCATTTGCTGAGAAGACTCTCCTTCATCAAATTATTTTTGCACCTTTGTCAAGTCGGTTAGGTATATTTGTGTGGGTCTGTTCTGGATTTTCCATTCTGTTCCATTGATCTATGTGTCTGTCCCTCCACCAATACCACACAGTCTTGATTACTATAGCTATAAAATAACTCTTAAAATTGGGTAGGTTGGTCCCTCCCATTTTATTCTTCTTTTACAAAGTTTATTTAGCTATGTTAGTTCTTTGTCTTTCCATATAAATTTTAGAACAAATTTGCTATATCAACAACAATAACAAAAATCTCGCTGAGATTTTGATAGGAATTGTGTTAAATCTCTTTATCAATTTAGGGAGGATTGACATCTTTACTAAGTCTTTAAGTCCACAAACATGGTATGTCTCGCAGTGTATTTAGATCTTCCTTGATTTCTTTCATCAGTATTGTGAGTTTTCAGGATACAAGTCCTAGACATGTTTTGTTAGATTTACACATGAGTATTTCTTTTTTTAGCAATTGTAAATGATATTATGTTTTTAATTTGTTGTCCATGTGTTCATTGCTAGCATATAGAAATATAATTGATTTTTGTTGTTTTGTTGTTTATCTTGTATCCTGTGACCTTGCTGAATTCATCTATTAGTTCCAGGAGTTTTTGTAGATTGATTTGGATTTTCTTCTTAGATAAGCATGTCATCTGCTTGTAGAAATGGTTTTATTTCTTCCTTCTCAATCTGGGCTTGGGGATTTCCTTGAAGGGAGTTTTTTTTGTTTTTTTTTTTTTTCATTACAAATTCATTCAATTCATTTAATAGTTATAGACTTATTCAAATTATCAACTTAATATTGAGTAAGTTGGGGTACCTCATGTTTTTCAGGGAATTGGCTTATTTCATCTATGTTGTCAGATTTACGTGTGTAGGATTGTTCATCATATTCCCTTATTATCCTTCTGGTGTCTACAGAGTCTGTAGTGATAATCCCTGTTTCATTCCTGATTTTGTTAATTTGTGTCTTTACTACTCTCATTTTAAATTTCATTGATTGCTGCTCTTATCTTTACTATTTGCTTGCTTTGGGTTTATTTTGCTTTTCTTTTTCCAGGTTTTTTTTTTTCTTTTCTTTTTTTCCTTTATTTTTTGGGAGGGGGTGGTAATTAGGTTTGTATGTTTGTTTAAATGGAGGTACTAGAGATTGAACCCAGGACCTTGTGCATGCTAGGCATGCACTCTGCTAATGAGCTATACCCTCCCCTTTCCAGGTTCCTTAGGTAAAAGCTTAGATTATTAATTTAAGACTTTTCCTCTTTTCTTACATACACATTTGATGCTATACATATATTTTCTCAGCTTTACTCTGGCTGTGTACCATAGATTTTGATATGTTTTCTTCTCATTTTCATTCAGTTCAGTGTATTTTTTATTTCCCTTGGAACTTCCTTTTTGACTTATGAATTATTTAGAAATATGTTGTTTAGTTTCCAAGTGTTTGGAGATTTTCCTGTTATTCTTCTCTTATTGATTTCTAGTTTGATTCCATTGTGGTCAGAGAACACATTCTGTATTACTTCAATCCATTTAAAATTTTGAGTTTGGTTTTATGGCTCAGGATATGGTATATCTTGGTATATGTTTCATGGGTATTAAAAATACTGTTCTGCTGTAGTTGAGTGGAGTGTTCCATAACTGTCAGTAAGATGCTTTTTGGTTGATGGTATTGTTGAGTTTTTCCACATCCTGCAGATTTTCTGTCTAGTTATTCTATCAGTTGAGAGAGGGGTATTAAAATCTCCAACTGTAATTGTGGATTTGTCTTTTCTTCTTTTGGTTCTATCAGTTTTCGATTCACATATTTTGCAGATCTGTTGTTTTGTGCATACACATTTAGGACTGCAATCTCTTCTTGATGAATTAACCCTTTCATCATTATATAATGTCCCTCTCTGCTTCTGCTAATTTTCTTTGCTCTGAAGTTTACTTTATCTAATATTAATATAGCCACTCCTGCTTTCCTTTGATTAGTGTTCATGTGATACATTTTTTTCCATTATTTACTCTCCACTTGCCTGTTTCTCTAGATTTGAAGTGAGCTTCTTGTAAAAAGCATATATTTGGGCTTTTCATCTACTCTGCCAGTCTCTGTCTTTTAATTGGTGTATCAAGACCATTAATATTTTATTCAATTATTAATACATTAGGGCTTAAGCCTACCATCTTATTTTTTGTTTTCTGTTTGGTCTCTCTGCCTTTTGTTTTTCTCTTTTCTTTTCCTTCCTGTGAGCTTCTTGAACATTTTTAAAATTCCATTTTTATTTGTCTGTAGTGTTTCTGAGTGTATCTCTTAGTACAGTTTTTTTAGTGGTTGCTTGCAGTATTATATAACATATATATAAACCATCACAGTCTACTGGTATCATTGTTTCACCAGTTCAAGTGAAGTATAAAAACCTTACTTCCCTTTATGTCCCCTTACCCTCCCCAATTTATGACATAATTATCTTGAAATATTTAATCTACACATATATTTAGAACCACATCAGACACTTATCATTTCTGCACCAACCATCAAACATAATTAGAAAACTCGAGGAGAAAGAAAACCTATTATGTTTACCCGTATTTTTGCTTACCATGTTCTTTCTTCCTGATATCCCAAGAGTCCTTCTATCCTTTCCTTTCTGTTTAGAGAACTTTCTTCAGCTCTTCTTTTAGGATAGGTCTTCTGGTGACAAATTCTCCTAGTTTTCCTTCATCTCATAATGTCTGAGTCCCCTTTCATGCTTAAAGGATATTTTTCACTGGTTACTATGTGCTTGATATTCTTCTTTAAATCAACTTATCTTCCCTTAAATGTATTTAGAAAGGAAACATTATATTACTACCATAGTTCAAAAACCCTCATCACTTGCTGTGACTAGAAGGTACATATCAAAACACATGGATAACTACTTAAAAGCATTTAATTTCATTGTGTGTTCAGTTTCATCTTACGCACAACTCTAGATCAGGGAATGTGTGAGAGACCTAGGGCTGCATGCATGAAGTCTTCTGAGGGTGAGGACCCTTCCCACCTCCACCTGTACCAGGTGTGCAACAGCACAGAGAGACTCACTGCTTGCAAGTCAGCCTAGCACATCCCAAGGGAGAGGCCTCTATAGGGAGAAATCACTGTTGATGGTGGACTGCCAGTGTCTCCAGAAAGTAACAGTAATTCCACATTCTCTTGATTCTGGTGGGTTAAAAAAATGGTCAGATCTCAGCACTTCCCTTCGATTCAACTTGATGGTGTACTGGTACCATCTTTAGCTCTCATAGCAACCTCACCAAGCAGGCATTTTTTTAATCCACTTTGGAAGAGATCACCAAAGCTCAGAGAGGGTGAGCAACTTTCCGAAGGTCACAGAGCTAGTGAATGAGGAGCCAGGACTGGGACCCAGCCCCATTTGGCCTCCTTGTCCCTGTTTTAACCACTGCAAAGAACCCCTACCCAAGCCACCTGAAAATGGACTTTGGGATCAATCCTAGCACTCCTTTGTGAAGAAAAGAAAGTGTTTCAGTATCTTTTTAGGAGAGGAGTGAGGGGTCAGCGGAGGAAGGGAAAGAGATCAGCCCTGAAACCACAGGAGTCCCTCTCAGGAGGGTCTCCCGGTAACTGTGGTGTTAGGAACTTCACTTCACTCCCATTTAGTTCTATGGAGCTGCACAGTTCTGAGTCCCAAGGTCCCGAGCTCATCCTACAGGAACACATACTCAGCATTTTCCATGAAAGACCTGAACGTACCCAGTGGCATGCCAGTACTAACTGCTAACCTGCTGCTGTGTACTTGGGCCTGGCCAGGCCCGCCCCTCCCAGTCCAGGCCTCCCTCTCCGGGCTGCCCCACCTCCCAGGTCAGAGCCGACCTAAGAGCACCAAGCTGAAACGTGCCGCTCAGAGGTGAGTGTGGGCATCTGACTCAGTTCAAGGACACAGTGCAGAGTATTCTCCTGGGGCACTGGTCTCTGAAAGAGAAGTGGACAGGAAGCCTTGGAAATGACAGCATCTTTGGTGCTGGTGTCCGTCTCATCACCATCTTCCTTCACAGCTGCCAACACTCAGGGCCTTGCCAGTGCCTGGCAGTTAGCAGATGCTCAATAAATATTTGAAGAAAGAATTCATGAATGGGTGGAGGCAAAGCTTAGCGTGTGGGGAAAGGTTTACATTTGTGAACCTTTTTTTTTTTTCAAATGGACATATTGGGGATTGAACCCAAGACCTTGTGCCTGCAAAGCACGCACTCTACCGCTGAGCTATACCCTCTCCCATGAACCTTTGAGGGATGAATTAATCAAGCCCAGGGAACTGTTGATGTCCACTTTAACCCTCAACCCTTCCTCTTTCACTTTCTCTCCTGAACTTCTAGTGCTTTCATCATACTTATTCTGTCTCCTATTTAGGCAGACTTTAATTTAATAATAGACTTCATTTTTGAATGACTTTAGATTTACAGAAAAATTGAGAAGATAGCACAGAGAGTTCCCATACAACCCCTCACCTGCTTTCCTCCATTAACATCTTATGTTAGTGTGGGATGTTTGTTATAATTAGTGAACCAACATTGATCCATTATTGTTAGCTAAATTCCACACTTTATTCCTACTTCCTCAGTTTGTATATACTGGCTTTTTCTGCTCCAGGATTGCGTTCAGGACAGCACATTATATTTAGTTGTCATGCCTCTTTAGGCTTCTCTTGGCTAATAGAGTTTCTCAGACTTCCCTTGTTTTTGATGACCTTGACATTTCTTGAGGAGTACTGGTCAAATATTTTACAGGATGTCCCTCTAGTGGAATATGCAACGTTTGTCTCATGATTTAGACTGAAGTCGTGGGTTTAGGGAGGAAGATCACAGAAGTAAAGTACCATTCTCATCACATCAAGGGTTCATACTATCAATATGAATGATCACTGGTGACCATGACCTTGATCACATGACTGAGGTACTGTTCGCCAAGTTTCTCCATCACAAACTTACTCTTTTCCACCTCCCACACTTTCCAGACTGCTCTTTGGAATCGATTTGTGATATGCATCCCTCACTTTGGAGTAGGGAGTTATGCTCCTCCCAGATAGTTCCTAAGTATTTAAGGACTGAACATTTGAACAGACGTTGCCAGCCCTTATCTTTCCCTTCTCAGGTTGAAGTTAGGACATATTGAAGTTAGGAAGCAAGGCCAAGCTGTGAGTTCCTAGAGAGACAGGATCTTGCTCTGTTGGCCCCAGTACAGCTCCTTTCATAGTGCAGGTCACCTCTTAAGATGCTTAGTAAATACCTGTTGAACTGAATTAAATAACCACCACCACCAAAAAAAAAAAAAAAAAAAAAGCCCCACAGAAGGGTCCACTGGTTGCTCAGACCTCTCTTAAGGATCACCAAGTCCAAGAAGTGGATCTTCATTCCTCCCTGCACCAAGGTGGTGAGGCAGGGTCTGACTCACCAGCAAGGCTCCGAAGACAAACCCAAGTGCAGACAGTGAGACCAGCGCCATTGGTCACGTGGTCTGCACATAGCATCTTGTGGGTCACAGGTCTTGTCTTTCTTGTGATTTGCAATTACTTTTTGAGCATCCACAGTGTGTCTGGCACTCTGGGGTCACAGTGATGATGAAATACTTGAAGCAAAATCTAGATTGCTATATTAGTTTCTATTGCTGCAGTAATAAAATACCATTAACTATCTCATGGTTTCCATGGGTCAGAAGTCCAGGCACAGTGTCTTGGCTAGGTTCTCTGCTTTGGGTCTCACAGGACCAAAATCAGGGCTGGGTTCCTTTCTAGAGACACTGGGGCAGAATCCATTTGCAAGCTTGTTCAGGCTTGGGTAGAATTCAGTTCCTTGTGGTTGTAGAACTGGGTCCCATTTCCTTGCTGGGAGTCAGCTGGGGGTCACACTTTGCTCCTAGTGTCAGTGCCTGCATTCCCTCTCAAGTCACCAAGTGGATACACTGCCTTCAAGCAACAGTGTATCAGGTCCTTTTCAGGTTCCAATCCTTCTGGCTTCCTCTTCTCCCCCATCCCTTCTGAATTCGTCTTCCACCTCTAATTTTAAAGGCTCCTGTGATTACATTGGGCCTACCCGGATAATCCAAAGTAATCACCCTCTTTTAAGGTCATCTAGTTAGTGACCTTCATTACTCCCACCAAGTCCCTTTTGCCCTGAAAGAGAACCTACTCACAGGTGTGGTATCTCATGACCTTGACAGTCCCGGGGATTAGAGCCCGCAATCTTCTAGGGACCATAGTTCTGCCTACCACACAGGGCACCTCCAGCACTAGTGTGCCTGGGAGTCACCTGTAGAGCATGTTAATGTGGATTCTGATTCAGTGGGCCTAGGGTGAGAGTCTGCATTTCTTGCAAGCCCCCAGGAGATACTGCTGCCGCTGGTCAATGGAAGCACATTTGTGTGGCATGGCTTGAGACCAGAGGAAACAAATTTACAGCCCCTAGCCCAAGACAGAATTTCAGTACATGAAACTTGTGGTTCTCAAACCTAAGGGAGCATCAGTATCACCAGAAGACTTGGTAAAATATTGATTGCTGGGCCCCACCCCCATCGTTTCTGAGTCAGAAGATCTGGGACAGGACCTGAGGGTGTGCATTTCTAACAAGCTCCCAGGGGATGCTGATGCCACTGTTCTGGGGACCACACTTTGAAAACCACTACCTGGAGCCATGAGACAGTCACTCACTCTGTGAGTGTTAAGTGAGAGGAGCTTGTAACACCTTTTGGTCATAAGGCAGCATCTTTGAAAGTGGAATCCCTTCTGTCCAATATGGTTACATCCCACTAGGCACCTCTATGGATCCTGTCTGAGGTGACATGTCGCCTTCTAGGATCTCATCCACTTTAATCAAAGGGTTAGATTTTCTTTTCCTCTGTTGAGCTGTCATCCTCTTTCAGGAACACAGTGAAGTAGATTCCAGAATAGCTTGAACTGCTGACACCAGTAGTAGTCCCAAACCTATCTTTTAAAATCGAAAATAACATTTATTGTTTTTATTACCAAATCAACACTTGTTTGTTGTAGAAACTATGGATTAAAAAGAAAAGAGAAAACATCATAATCCCACCCAGAGGCAGCTACTCTATTTTTCCAGATCTTTTGCTATACATATCTGTCAACTCAAATATATATGTAGGGTTTTATTTCCAAATAAAACAAACTGTGTTATAGCCTACTTTTCTTAATATATTTTAAATTTCTATCTATCTAACCACTGTTTTAGCCCCTCATTTCAACCACCTTTACCCACTCAAAAGCATCCAAATGCTGTGAGTCCTGGCTGCCCTCCTGCACACCTGCAGTTGGAGGGAGGTTAATGAACAGCGTGGGCCCCAACAGGAAAGGAGGAAAAAACGTGAAGGACGGAGGCCAATCAGAATCAGGCTCCCTGAGCAATTGGGCAGCTGTAGTTTTGCATTGCAGAGCTGTCCTCCCACACACACACACACACACACACTTTTTTTTGGAGAAAGCGATTCAGCTGAGTACTCCTGGATCCGGAAATGCCTCAGCACCAGAATCAAATTCGGAAGAAAACCGAATCAGGAGCGTTTGTGTCTTGGTAATGAAGGGCACGGGCACAGGCCTAAAAGGGCTTCCTGCTGCTATTTTCAGGATAATTAGCTGCTTCTAGAATTTTGGAACATTAATAAAGGTGTGTTTGGGGTAAAAATTTATTTTCCACTCTATGAGTCACAAAATTTTTTTTCCAATGGATAGTGAAGAAGTGATTGGAAGCAAGAGAGAAGGATTTAATTACACCTTAAACTTCCACCAATGAACCCACTAGAAAGAGACTGGACAAAAAGAGAAAGTAAATCCAGGGCCTGTTGGGCAAAGTGAACGTGTGATGCCCAGGGAATTGCTCTTGGAACCTGCAGTAAGGCTGTGGGTTCCTCTCGCCTGGGGGCAGGGAGAGGGGTGGATCAGTTCTCACACAATGGCTTGGATGAGGTCGTGCACAGCCCCCAGCAAGGTGTGCTGTTCTTTCTTTTCCACAGAACGAAGTGATCAGCCAGCAACTGTGTGTCATCTTCACTCACTGCTATGGGCCCTACCCGATCCCCAAGCTCACAGAGATCAAACGGAAACAGACCTCGCGCCTGGGTAAGTGAGTGCTTCCCGGGCTCTGCCCTGCGTGCGCTTCACTGGTGCTTTGTGACTTGAGGACAGGGAGGAAGCAAACACCATAAAAGAAGGTAGGAGTGTTGGGGGGCAAACAGGTAGATACATGAGTTAGGCAAGTGGAGATTAGGATATCACCTTTGTTATGTGATTACGCTATTTGGAGAACATGCCTTGGGGATGCGGACAAGGAGACTTGACGATACCTTGTCCCTCCAATTGATCCCCTTTCTCCCCTAGTCACAGACAGTGACAGACCTCCCAGGCCTCCCGAGCCCACGCACTTCCGGCAGCCAGGTAGAGTCCCAAAGAAGCTGCTCTGTGCCTGTCTGCTCTTCCCAGTCTCCCCTCTAAAAAGCCCCTCCTCCCTGAGATGGAACATGCAGGGGACAGTGACAGGCCAGAAGCGTCCCCCTAATGGAAGTCCTTATGCAGGGAACTGGGAGGAGAGATGAGCAAGTGTTACCCCCTCCCCACACCATGTACACACACACCACGCACACTCATGCGCACGAGGGCTCCATACCTGAGTGAGGAGACTGGACACCCTAAAATCCCGTCAGAGTAGCAGTCATCACTTTTCACTCTGCTTGGACACTTGCATTGAACGGGCTCCAGCCAAGCCCCTGACCTACCCTCTTTCAAGCAATCCCTGGGCCACTGCAGGAGGCAGGCAGTGTCAACCCAAGTCACGGCTGCAGACAGGGAGGCTCTGAAGAGGCTGCAGCATGAGTTCAGCTGGAACGGGAGGTTGAACCCAGTTTCCCCCCAAGCCGTAACCCCATCATGCTCCAGTCCTGGCTGCTGGGATTTTCCAGACGAAAACTTTCCATCAGGCACTGATTTCATTCGGAGAATCCTGGGTCCACTTGTAACATGGTTGATCAGCCTGAAACAGAGCTATTCTGTGGCAAGGACCTGTCTCCTCGCTGCGTGGGGAGTTATAAAATATTAAAGTTAAAGGATTCCCTTTCTGATGAAGGTTGGGGACTGTCCTACTTCCTGTTTCGTTTTCCTATCAAGGCTGGGAAACATTGGAGAAATGGAAGCATCTGCAAAACTCTTATCCTTTAGCAAAACCCCTACTTTTGAGACAGACTAGCTAGTTTAAATTAGTGAAAAGGCTGAATTTATGAAACAGTTTTAAACTATTTTTATTCCTGTCATTAATGTGTTAATTTAAGTGCCACAACTTTTTTGCTAAAGTGAAAAATTTAGCAGTCAAAGGCTGGCTGGTTTTCTTTATGCCCATTCATGTGGGAAACCAGGATGTACTGTAAAATGGCAAGCAGTTATACCTTTAGAAAACAGGTATTAATTACAATACTATCAGGGCAACAAATTATAAAGACTGATCAAATTAACAGATTTGGAGATTGAAGGTTTCATTCCCAAGACATGGCAATAATCTCTGACGTCTGGTGTCTTACAAGACACCCTTGTTAGAGTAAACATTTGCCAGGGCTGTTTCAATGATGCAGCATAAAATCTGCTTTCCTCTAGCTGTAGGAGAGGAGGGTACATTTTTTTCCACCTGAATGTGCTGAGATTTCTTTGATCATCAATTAAAAGGGCCTGGTTTCCTGGCCAATCACTGGAATTCTGAGTTAGCACCAACAGAAGAAAGGCAGACCTGAGAGGCTCATAACTCACAATATGAAAGAAAAGGGGTATATTATAGTTATTAATAAGTGAAATAGAGAGCATAGAGTGCATCTTCAATACATTTCAAGCTGGGATAATGTAAAGATTGCCAAATAGTAGTTCTTTAGGGGCCTGCTTTAAAGGAAAGAGTGAGTAGTGGCAAAGGTCCCAAACTGGCATCTCTGTAGGACCAGTCAGGTCATATAAATGAATGAAATGGGTTTGGTGTAAGACAGTAGGGAGTGGTGGGGACTATGGCAAACTGGAGAGCATATGCCTGATTAAATTTTATAGTACATTGTCCTCTTTCCCTCCCAATGAATTACAGGAGAGAACAGTAAGAAGAGCTAAAGGTAGGAGATACTAGCCATTTAGGAAGTGATGGGGTTAGTGGGGTAAATGCTACTTGGAAGTGGACAGTGGGAGTGAGAAAGCCTGCACAGAGGGAAGCAGGTTGTCGAGAAGAGGGAGAAAATCACTCCAAACTGTTAATGGTCTTTAAAGCAAGTAGAGAAGTGAGTGTTAGTCAGCTCTGGGGCCTTCCCCTCTAGCCTGTCTTCCCTTTACCTGGATAGTCTTAGAAATTTGTTTTTTGTCTTTTTTTTTCATTTTTCAGTTTTATTAGGTAGAATTGTTACAGTTTGCACATATACAATGTCATATATTTTAATAAAAATTTTAAAGATAATGGGATTACAGGTGACTTGGACTTTTTACACTTTTTGGATATGTTTTAGATTAAAACATTTTTAATGGGAAGAGGTGAGGTGGGTCTGTGTACTGACAGAGAAATATGAGTTGAGGACCCCAAGGCCCACCAGCTGGGGCGACACAGAGGCTGAGTGAGGACAGTCAGCCGGGAAGGCAAATTTTGGGTCCAAATTACAGCAGGGGCTGGACAAAATGGGGCCAGGCCAGGGGTCTGACTTAGAAACCAAGTGGGGTGGAGCCAGGTAGGGGTAGGAGTGTTGCACAGGGTGTTGGTGGATTTTCCCAAGACGGAAGTGCTGAGCTGAGGACTGGCACCTCCTGTAGCCCCAGGAAAAATGGCTAAAATGGCAGGCAAATTGGAGAATCCTAGTGCTGAATGAATGACTCAGGCCCTTGAGTCAGAATGTCCAAGTGCACACCTTGCCTTCTCCAGCTGCACTAGTCTGACCAAGTCACTGTAACTTATGGGCTTCAGTTTCCCCAGCTGCACACCTGACAGCGGTCCTGCTCTCCCAGGACTGAATGAGTTTACACATGTTAGTGCCAGCTTGCAAAGTGCCTGGTGTGTTGTGAGTGCTCAGTGAGTACTAGAGGACTAGTTGTACAACCAGTTGTACAGCTTCTTTGTTAGTCTTGGAGATGAGGCCAGGCGAGCGGCTCATTTGCCTCTAACCCTGAGAGAAGGGCTTGGGTTTGGAATCACCTGGAACACAGCAGCAAGGAGGCAGCCCTTCAGAACCACCTCCATCAGGCAGGGAGGGCATAGAGCTGGAGGAGGAGGAGCAAAGTGAGGACGTGTGACCTTCCTAGAGGCCCGATGGGTGGATGTTCACCTTCCACACCTGACGGACATCTGAACTCAGGCCATGGGCGAGTCTTCTAAGGGGAGATGCTACATTTAATCACAAATAAGCTATGAAGATTCCCTATGAAAAATCGAATTTGAGTGATGCATTCCTTTGATTGATTCTGTCTCCTGTTTGGTCAGTGTCTCCCCACTATGTTATTGCCATGGCTTCCCTGTCAGCTCTTCTGGGCATTTTCCAAAAGAAGAATCCAAACCTCACCCTTCTCTCCACTAAAGCTGCCCTCTCTCCCTTTCCTGTTCCAGATCCTCATTTCCTTAACAATAAAGAAATGTCAGATGTTACCTTCCTGGTAGAAGGAAGACCATTTTATGCTCACAAAGTGCTGTTATTTACAGCCTCTCCAAGGTATGTGTCATCAATTTTGAAAGCACTGAATTATGAGGGTGGTTATTGCTATTACTGTTCTCTGAAATTCAATTTTGGTGGTATCATCACAGAACTGGCAGATTATCTTCTCAAAATCAAAAACTGGAGAGTACAGGGCATTTGTGCACCTGCGTTCAGGCAGCATGATTCTCAGAGACAAAAGATGGAAGTCATCAAGGAGTCCATCAGTGGAGGAATGGATAAAAAAAAAATGGAGTGTTTTCAGCTCTAAAAAGGAAGGCAGTTCCAACATATGCTGCAACATAAATGAACCTGGGGACATTATATGCAATGAAATACCCCTGTCACAAAAAGACAAATAATGCATGATTCCCATTTATATGAACCTAGAGTCATCGACTCTAGAAGGGTGGTTGCAGGGCTGGAGGAGGGGGAATGGGAAGTTGTTGTTTAATGGGGATGGGGGAGTCCTGGAGACAGGTTGCACGATGATGTGAATATACTTCTCATAAACATTACACTTAAAAATGATTAAGACAGGAAATTTTATGTTATGTGTTTTCTAATCACAATTTGAAAAAAAAAAAGAGTACAGGGCAGACACTAGCATAATCAGCAGCTTTTGTGGGGCTTAGACAAGCCATCATTCCTCTGGACAGATGGAGTGTGTACCAGGCACGGAGCTTCGTGAGCAGAGCGTGGGTTGGAGTGTAGCCCCCTCAGCCAGGTGTCCTCATGCACCCTGACAGCTCATACACTGCAGCCTTCAAAGTCCTGCTCTCCAAATATCAGGGAACTTTGGTGTAAGCCACCTGAAATACACAGGTCCTGAACTTTATGTTTCCCTAACCTGGAGCTGACAACAGTATAATACCATCCCTGCGAGCTCTGCTATGGCCTTTCCTCCTCCTTTCTATTTGCATTGAGATGAAGTTGACCATTTAGAACCACATTATTCAAGGACCTGAACAGGAATAGATGAAGCAGGGCAGAGGAGTGATGCTGAAGTGAGGAGGAGGCAGACTGTAGAGGGTAGGGACTCTGGGATCCAGAAACAGAGCCCACTTCCAGCTTGCTTATGAATGTGTGTGGCCAACACTCCCTGGTTCCTAAAAGCATCCTAGCATCTCCAGTATCCCCCCAAAACCAAATACCCTGTGTCTGCTTTGCCACCACAAGAAAAATACGTTGTCCTTTCCATGGTTCTCAGTTATGAAGCCATAGAAAAACCAGATCAATATAGTACCAATGTTAATTTCCTTGTTTCAGAAAGATACCATGGCTGTGTAGAATGTTAACACTGGGGGAAGCTGGGGGAAGGGCATACTGGAACTCTTTGCACTATCTTTGCAATTCTTTTATAAATCTAAAATTATTTCAAACTTAAAGTATAATTTTTAAAAAGAGGCACATCTTGGCTTATTCCTAAATGTATTGAGTATCAGTATATTGTGCTGACTGGGTCTTTACCCACAAGGAGCTTGGCTTAGTCAGTGGCAGGAATATGCGTCTAAAACCCTAGACAGAAGGTCACCTGTGGGGAGATCGTTAGGTAGTCAACAGATGTTGATTAGATACCTGTGATGCATCAGGTCCAGCCTGGTGCAGGCTCTGAGGATGCAGCAGAGACAGAAAGGCAGAAGTCCCCGTCCTCTTGGAGCAAAGGGTGTGTGGGAGGTGGGAAGAGGAAGTTGGTAAGCTCGGTGGACACCAGAGGAGCTTGAAGCCTGAGGTCAAGAAGGACTCCCTAAAGGAGGCAGCCTTTGTGATGGGCCCTGCAAGGTGGACAGGGTTTTAAAAGGCATTTGTTCATCTCCAGTCACCTGTTTGAGAAATAATTTAACAGTTCCAAACACTGTTTTTAACTTTAGAGTTTTAACTTTAAATTGGATTTGATAAATTGGTATCATAGCAGAGAAGGGGCATTAAATTAAGAAACCTATGGATATGTCATTGTGTTTCCAAGTGAGGGAGATACAAGATATTCCATGTTTCTGTCACCTGAGAGCTGAGTTTCTTGCAAGCTGTGGATGTGTTGGTGAGTCTTCTTAGCTCTCTTCTTGCGTTCTTGTTCAGGTTCAAAGCACTCCTCTCCAGCAAACCAACAAATGACAGCACCTGCATAGAGATCGGATACGTGAAGTACCCCATCTTTCAGGTGAGCCCCTGCTGTGGCCTGGAGCCCTACTGGTGGGTGCAGGGCACTGGTGAGTCACTCCAGTCCTCCACCTGTGTGTCAGCCACTGCACTGAGTCATCCTCAGTCTCTGGCACTCTTGGCCCTTGTCCTCACACTGCCCCTCCCATTTACCATCCATTCATGCCCATAGCATTAATTGAGCATCTACTATGTACCTGACACTCTGCTGGGCCCTGGGGACACAGGGATAAAGGACATTCCTGTCCTGGAGACTCAGCCTGGAGGAGATAACTCTGATCAATTTCAGTATGAAGTGGGGTGCATGTGAGAGAGGGGTGAACCAACAGCTATGGCAGCTCAGACTGGGGAGACTGAGGAGGGCCCTTGGATGGGGTGTTAGCTGAAATACTGAAGGTTGGGGAGAAGCTGGCCAACCATAGGGAAGCTTAAGGCTTAAGAAAGGAGTTAGAACATTCCAGGCAGAGAACAGCAGGTATGAAGTCCCCAAATGTGGTTGAACCCATGTGATCAGGAACCAGTGGACTTTAAGGAATCCAGTGTCATTTTAACATTGGTCTGAACCTCACGTACATTAAATAGGAGAGGATGGTTTGTCAAAGGCCGGACGATGTTAACATGTCTCCCTGTGTTTGGGGGAAGTTGATACCGTCCATGGATTCAGTTTGTGGGGCACCTCTGAGAGGGCACAACAACTGTCTTACATTTTCCTCCTTCCTTCATGCCTGATTCATAAATCCTGCCCCACAATGACATTCTTGCAGCTGATAGAAATTCACACCCCAGCCAGCTTTGCAGCCCTATTTCCAGAGCTCCGAGTATCATCTGGGCATGAAGTCTGGTGGGCTGCTTGCATCACAAGGTGGGTGGGCGATTGTTGGGAGATTTTGGTCCCTCCATGCTGTCCTCCCACAGTCAATGTGGACGACCTGGGAATGGAAGTTAGAGAGGTCTGAACAGGACATGTTCCCTCCAGTTCAGTTCTGGAAGGACAGCCTTAGGAAGAAAACACGGGTGGGGAAGACTCAGGCTGGCCCTCTAGAGACTAATGTTCCAGGAGGGTTGGTGAGACAACTCAGAGATAAGCCAGAGGCAAAGATGGCTGTGACCAGGATCGTTGGACAGGGGTCCTGATCTGGGATCTGAAGGACAGAGCTGCATTTCAGGATTTAAATGCTGCATTCCCCAGTTTAAAATCATTGTCCCTCATATGACCTTGAACAAATTGCCCAGCCTTTCTGAGCCTTAGTTTCCTCATCTGGTGAGTAGAAAAGAGAGAGTATTCCAGAGGAAGGAACAGCATAAACAAAGGCACAAAAATGGGAAGTTGAGGGAAAGTGATTATAGTCCATTTGGCTGTGTCTTAAGTTATATTAGAGACTGAAAAGATGCATTGGAACCACGTAGTATAAACCAAGTGTGGCAAGCCAGATGGTGGTTCTTCCTTCCACTATTGACCCTGGTCCCCCAGATCCTGCTTTTCAGAGGGCTGCCAGGAAGCCACCATGCCCCCACTCTAAAGCTCTAAAACCCATTGAGGTACCTCTATTTCCACCATTAGAGATGCATTCCTTTGGTTATCTTGAAACTTCAAAATAAAGAATCCTTCTCAAATAACCATGGGCAAGACTCTTCTCTGAGCCTCATTTTCCTCATTTTAAAAAGGTCATCATTATTATAATCATAAACTAAAAGTTAATCATTCCTGATCACATGAGTTCTTGCCAAGATTAGCAAGTAAGACGATATGAGGAAATGATTGACTTGGCAGTTTTTAAGTAGGTTGTTATTTTTCAATATCATAACTGATAAACCACCTCCCTCCTAAGCACAATACCCCAGGGAATAGGTTACTTTTTGACTAAGCAATGGGGAAAGGCTGAAGAGGTTTCCAAGGACAAGGCCCACTGGGATAGAGGTAGCAGAGAGGAGGCTAGAACCCCAAGGTGGGCTGGGGAATCAGCACACCCCCAGACATCCAAGTGCCTGTTTCCCTCTTTTCTCAGCCCCTCCCCACATTTTCTACTGAGAGCAAATTGGCCACAGCCCTGTCCACAATGGTGGTGGCTTTGAGTCTGAAAGTTTCCATGGAGCTGCTGTTGTACTTTAGGGTTAGGGGTGGGGAGGGCAGTGAAGAAACCTTTATGAGACTCCAACAATGAATGAGTCACTGAGCTTTGCTTGCACGTAGTTATCTGGATTATTCTTGCCACTTTTAGAGATGGAGAAACGGAGGGCCAGAGAACTTATCCTTGATGCTAGGCAGTGACAGAGTCAGAATTTGAACCCAGTCTATCTGGTGCCAAAGCCAAGGTACTTGGTTCTGGAACATCCATTCTAAAGCAGGAGAGTGATGAAGGCAGCTCTCGTTTCTTGTGCGCTAAATATGTGTAAGGCTCAAAAGGGGGTTCTCAGCCTCAGCTGAGCAGTGGAAATTCCCAATGTCCAGGCTATAAATCAGAATCTGGGCTGGGGCCCAGACATCAGTATTTTGAATTCTCTGCCCTCTGCCATCACCAGTGTGCAGCCTAGGTGGAGAACCAGTGCTCTAAGTTACTGCGGTTCTTGGACCTTGGTAGGCATTGGAATCTCTGGTGGACCTGGTGGTGGGGTGGAGGGAGTTGCTTGTTAAGACACAGAAAACTTGCTAAAGTGCAGATCCTGGGCCCCACTCCCAGAGTTCCTAATTCTGTAGGCCTGGGGTGGGGCCCAAGAATTCATAGTTCTTACCAGAACCCAGGTGATGCTGATGCTGCTGGTCCAGGGACCCCACTCTGAGGACCACTGCCTGCATCATCTCATTCAGTCCTCCCAGCTGCCCCTCCAGGTAGCTCTTCTCCCAGCCTACAGACAGGGCACAGCCTCAGAGAGGTGGAGGGAGGGACCTGAGCTCCCACTGCCCATCACAGCCAACCTGAGCATCAGACCCAGGCCTGGCTGATTCCCAGATCTGATCTCTTAACTGCCTCCCAGCTGTAGGGTCTTGGTTCCTCCCTAAAAATCACCCAGCCCTGAAGAAAGAAACTCAGGCCTGTTAGAGTTTGGAGCAGAAGGTAGATGCTGGAAACTGCCCACCCCCCATCTCTCTGAGTGCTCGTGGAGGGGACGCTTAGGCCATCAAACCTGGGACTAATGTTGGGGGTGGTATGTGTAATCAGAGCCCTGCTTGTAGTAAGCACTCAATAAATGTTTGCTGCAAGGACTCATTGAATGAGAGACCTACCTGGGAAATCTCGGCCCCGGAGAAATCGGAGGCCTGTAATTACTTTGACTGGGGAAGGTTTCCCGGCCACATTAGCCTCAAGTTACTGTAATAGGCAGGGAAGATTTAGCAGGCCCCGAGGACTTTTCCATGCGCCTGCCCCTTCCCCATAAAATGAAGAAAAGCCTCATTTGTGGCTCGAAATAAGCCAAGTAGGGCTGAATCTGACCCAGAAGGAGGCTCCCAGGGGCCTGTTCACTTCACTTCCATGCTGACAGAAGAATTTTAGTAAATGAGATGGCTTTGAGTTTCCTCCCTGCAAGACTGTTTAACATCACACGTGGGCAAGAGCCCCATGCAGCTGAAGCTGCACCTGGAAGCGGGGCCTCCATGAGGCTGTGTACACCGTTTAGATCCTGCTTCATGCGGGTTGGCAGCTGCCAAGAAAAATAACTCCAGAAACAGGCCCTTTGGCCTAATAAGGGTCCATTTCACCCCCTTGCAGAAAAGGGTTGTGCTGGCTGAGTCTGAAGGTGGCACAAGACAGCCCAATTTAAATTCCATTAGCCCCAGGATATCCATCTACTAAAAAGCAACGTTTCGAGTCAGCAGCCCAACCTTGAAGAAATGAGATATCATGATGGAGAAGCGCTTTGTAACTGGAGAGGCCCTGTGTTTGGGGCAGTTATTATTATGGCTCTTACCATTATTATTATTGCTTTTATTAAAGAGAGGTGCTAGGGGAATAAATTGATTTTAATAAAGCCAATATCCCAACATTCGCCAACATGGCGTTTCATCAGGGTGACAGAGGGGAGAAGGGTAAACAGTGCCCTGTTATCATTTCACAAAGCCTCAGCTGTCAGCATTTAAGCACCACCATCTCTGCGACAGGCAGGTGGTCAGTACACGGGAGACCCTAACACAAACGAGGAAGGGGAGAATTCGTGATTAAAGTACGCTTGCTACAGGCAGGCACTGGGGATGCAGAGACAGACAGGACACAGTCTATGCCTTCAGACTCCAGGAGGAAATAGCTGCAGTTGTGGATGGTGTGCTGCCCAGCACACGGTGGAAAATAGCTAAAAGGTCTGAGGAGGCTTCACAGAGGTGACCACTGAGCTGGATCCCGAAATGGGGGCCAGAGTTCAACAGGTAGATAAGAGAAGGGCATCCCAGCAGAGGGGGCAGTGTGGGCAAAAGGAGTGAAAGAGAAGGTGGTAAGTTCTGATAAAGGCAAATGGTTGGGAGTGGTCACTGTATAAAAGGCAGATATTATCAAGATTAGAAGGAGAGAAGGGCAGAGTGGCAGATGATATCTGAAAAAGTAAATTGATCCCTAGCAGCTGTATTCATGACAGCAAAGAAGTGGAAAACACCCAAATGTCCGTCAGCTGATGAATGAATAGATAACACAAAATGTGGTACATCCACGCAACGGGATATTGCTCAGCAATTTTTTAAAAAGTGGTATGTGTGACAACAGGGTGAATCTTGAAAATATCACACTAAGTGAGAGAAGCCAGACAGAAAAGAGCACATATTGTACGATTCCATTTATATGAAATGTTTAGAACAGGCAAATCATAGTGATTGTCAGGACAGGCACAAGGAGGAAATGGGAGAGACTGTTAATAGGCACGTGGTCTCTCTTGGGGGTGTTGAAAATGTTCTAAAATTAGATTGTAGTGATGATTGCACAACGTTGTAAATATACTAAAAACCACTGACCTGTATACATTAAATCAAAGCATCTTGTGTTATGTGAACTATAGCTCAGTAAAACTCTAAACAATATATTTTTTAAAAAACGATTACTGTAAACACCCATACAAAAAGTCGATTGAGATCAGTCACAAAGGATGTTGAATGGCAAAGTGGCAGTGCATGGCAGAAGGATCAATGGAAAAAGATTTCTTGAACTTCAGAGAAAATTAAAGAGCTAACATTTGCTGAGTTTTGGCCATGCACCTGCCAGGCCCCTGCTCGGCCTGTTACATATATCGACTCATTTAATCCTCATCACAACCCCATGAGGTAAGTAATATTATCCCCACTTTACATATGATGAAACTGAGGCACAGAGAGCCTAACTTAATTCAGGCCAACCAGCTTTTTAGCGGCAGGGCCAGATCAGATATGGAAGTAGCCTAGCTCCAGGGTCCTTGCTCCTAACCACTGCCCTGTATTGGTCACGGACTATCAATGTCTGAAGGGACCATAAATAACAGCCCAGTCCAAGCTCCACATTTTACAGGTGGCCAAAGATGGGATATAAACAGTCTACAGATTTTTCCAACACAGCTTCCCTAGGACCAGTCAGGTTAAGTTAGTGTGTCAGACAGGCAGGCAGAAGAAAATTGAGAGTGGTGGAGACTGTGGCCAACTGGAAAGTATACACACTACCTGAAAAATTAACACTCAGTTTCATAGGAGGTGGTGACAGCCAATACTAACACATCTGTGGGCTTCATTCTACTTAAAGAATACCAGTTTGCAAAGCTCTGGGACTTTGCGCACCATCCAGGCATCCTGAGTCATATGAGCAAAGCCTGGCTTAGACAGTTCTCATCATCAATGAAACACTGAAACTCTGGACCTCTAATAGCTTCATCTTAGATCTTGTTGAGTTGTAATAAGGAGCAGGTAGCTCATTGTGGCCCAGAGCCACCCTCTGGAACTTAACAAGTTTTAGTCACACTGGGCCGTGTTCCCAGGGGAGCTGCCGCTGGCGCAGGGTCTTTAAGCCACACCATGTGTGCTGCAGTTCTGGGCAGCACGATGGGGTGGGAGGTGGGAAGACAACTGTAGATGGGGGGGAAAACTGTCCTGGGGAGCAGAGCTTAGGATTGTTTAGTTTCTCCCTGGGGGTGGACTTGGAACCCAGGGAGAACCACAGGGGGACAGATCGCAGCATGCTGCAAGGAAGAGTATCAAGCTTGTAAAACTCTTACATGGAACTCCTTCTGAAAGGCATTGATCAAGCAGGAATGGCCACCACTGGGAAGGGCTGTCATACAGGGGTTCAAAGCAGCCAGCCTGGGTGGCTTTAAGATGATTGTGTCTTTGATGCTTTGCCCTATGTCCTTTCTTCCAGCTGGTCATGCAGTATCTCTACTACGGTGGCCCAGAGTCACTTCTCATTAAAAACAACGAGATAATGGAGGTAAGGAATCAGTTGTGTCACTGAGTGGGTAGCATGCATGGGCAGTGCCTTGTGGGGTTTTCATTTGGATGCAGGCTTTGGGGTCCTGCCTGCCTCCTTAGATCTCCTAGGGGCTTCTCATCAGAGCCCTTCCCTGGAAGGCTGGGGTGCTGGGTGCGCTAGTCCAAGCCCTTTTAATAGCAACTGAGTGAAACCTAATTTTAACTGGCTTTGGGAGGGGTGGAGTAAAGGAAATTTACCAAAGAGTCTGAGGCCAGCACTAGCTCCAAGCACAGCTGGGGCTCTAACAACATCATCAGGAACTATCCTTGACTTCTCCCTTGTCATTTGTAAGAGAAATGTATCATCTAAAAAGCATCCCTCAAATCTCAGCATGTCCACTGAGGCAGAAGCTGAGAGCCGGTTACAAAACTCTCCCAGCTTCACTCAGATCCCTCATCCCTGCAGCTCTCTGGCCTTCTCCACCTCCTGTCTACCTCTCCTTACTCAGCCTGTTCTCCCCTCCCTGCTCTGTGGGCCTTGTTTCTGCTCTTGCCTATTCAAAGCCAAGATTGCCCCTCCTCCTTCCTAGAAGTGGAACCCTTGTGTCAAAGCTGGTAGCTTTGAACCAGAAGTCAAAATCACTCCAAAAATCCTTAGCAAAATAACTAGGGCCCCGTTCACCCTGAAGGCCAGGGTGGCTGATGAGAGATGTCAGAACACTATCAGTTATTCAAAAGGTGACCCCACATGGTGGTTCAAACATGGGCTCTGGGCCAGACTGGGTTTCAATCCAGGCCCTGCCCCTTCTGAGCTCTATGATCTTGGACAAGTAATTTAACTTCTCTGAGCCTCCGTTTCCCAACCTGTAGAATGGGGATAACAATATCCATCTCACTGGGTTTTGAAGATCTTAAGAGTTTCTATTTGTAAGGTGCGGACAGTGCCTGGCATGCAGTGAGGGCTGCAGAGCCTACATGTTCACTGTGTCGTACTTTTCTCCTTACTCTGGGAAACCTTCTGTGGTCACACATCCTCCCCAAAGTTACTCTCTTGTCTCTTCTCTGACACTTCACTACCTCAGGACCAGCCTACAGTCTGAGGACGCCATCTCTTTTGTAAACATTTTAAAAAATTATTTGCATGTCAAAATAACAACATATGTTTCAATTATGTAAATAATACAGGAGGGCTTTATAATACATAAAAAAGCAGCTCATCCACCTCCACCCCCCCCACCTCCCCAATCCTTTCTCCAAAGGCAACCCATTTGAACTCTTGCTTCAGCACTTTATTCCCCTCTCAAGAGCCTCTGTTGAGCATCTCCCACGGCCAGGTGCCTTGCTCAGGGCCAGGATACAGCAGTGATGCAAAGGAACAGAAATCCCTCCTCTCTTGGACTCTGGGGAGGGCAACAGGCATGGCATCATGTCTGGTGTGAGAATGGCTGTGAGGAAGGCTCAGACAGGGTAAGGGGGCCAGACAGTGAAGGAAGGAGACGACCTGAAGTGACATCTGTGTGGAGACCTGGCTGAACAGAGGGAGTGAACCCCATCAATATCCATCTTACTGAGTGTTCACACCTATTTCTGGACATAACAATTGCAGGCATTTTTGCTTGACCTCCTGCTATAATAGATGCAAAGTTGATTCACTTCAACCCCATCCCTCCCCTCTGCCACCTTCTTCCCCCAGTCGAGTTCTGCGGCTGGGTCTTAGTCCTCTAGTGTAACCTTCGTGCTTTTGAGTGACTAGCAGCACTTTATCCCTGTGCCTTCACCTTGCGTACCACAGTGGGAGATGAGGGGTTTTCTCACCACTGCCGTTGATTTCCTTCCACCTCCCAACCTCTAACAGGCTCTTTTTATGGTTTTTAGCTTCTGTCTGCAGCTAAGTTTTTCCAGCTGGAGGCTTTACAGAGACACTGTGAAATTATCTGTGCAAAGAGCATCAATACAGACAACTGTGTGGATATTTACAACCACGCCAAGGTAATGAGTCCCATTCTCGCTGCCTGATTGATGTGGGAGAGGCTTTCTTTGCAGACACTCTGAGTTGGGGCAGAGGGAGGATGCTGGGCTTGCCACCCATGCTCCTCCCAAGGTTGGCTTCCCTGCTCTAGAGGAGACGTCTTTCCCTTCATTCACCCCTCCAAACACAGTGAAAGCAGGAACCCAGAAGTTCCCAAAGCAGAGTTGCTCTGAACCCCAGCATGCATATGAATCACAGTGCAGACTCTGCTTCAGCAGCCTTGGGGTGGGCCCTGGTTCTGCGTTTCTAGCCAGCTCCTGGGTGAGCCTCTGCAGCTGGTCTTGGCCACCCCTTGAGTAGCAAGGTTCTGGAACAGTGGTTCTCCAAGTGTGGGCTCCAGTCCAGCAGCATCAGCATCATCCAGGAGCCTGTCAGGAATGTATATTCTGGGCCCCACCCAGACCTAATGAATCAGAAACTCTGGGAGAGAGGCCCAGCCATCTGTGGCTTCAGAAGCCCTCCAAGTGATGCTGGTATTGTTCATGGGTGAGAACAGTTATTCTAGAACTGAGGTTCCCATCGCTGGCTGCATGGTTGGGTCACCTAGGCACTCACTTAAAATCCCTGTGCCTAGGACCTATCACAGACCAATTCATCAACCTCTGAGGGTGGAGCCTGCAAAAAAGTATTTTTCACAGCTTCCTGGGTGATCATCAGATGTGCCAAGGTTGAGACAGGCTCTCAGCACTAGAGAGGTTCAAGGAGCCCTCCTAGTCACGTGGACCCAATGCCTGACTACTAATCAGAATCACCGGCGAGAGTTCCAAATCCCTGTTTCTCCCCTCACCCCCATGATCTCTGCGGTGGAGCCCAGAAATCTGTATTTTTAGCAGGCTTCCAGGGTGACACTGTTGTGAATTTAGCTCTAAGGCCAGTCTTCACAAAATCAGTGAATCACCGGTTTCCTACAATTCATTTCACAAGTAGGGATACGGGGACCAAGAAAATTAAAATAATTTGTCCAGGTGCCACTTCATTTTCTTTCATGTGCTCAGGACAGAAGGATTAGCATTTGCTGGGAAGAAACAATGAAATGAGTTAACATCAGGAGTTCATTTAAAACAAACAAAGCACTCTTCTTTTGCATCACTGGAGCTCAGCACACATGCCTCCCACATCCATAGTCTTTAGAAGGACAACTGATGTGAATAATGTTCTTTCTGCTTGTTGTGAGAAAACAGGTTGCATTTGAGATATTTTCTGTCTTAAGCTAACATTCACTGAGCCCTTTCCATGTGCAGGCACCTGTGCTTAAAGCTTTGTTGTTTTACCTTTTTTAATCTTCACCACAACCCTTTAATTAGTCCCATGTAATAGTAAGGAAACTGAGGCACAGAGAAGTGAAGTAACTTGCTTAACACAACTATTACTGAGTTTTTTTTTGTCATTGTAGTAAGATATACATAACGTGAAACTTACCATTTTAACCATTTCTAAGTGTACACTTTAGTGGCATAAGTATATTCATTCACGTTCTTGTGCGACCATCAAGCACCATCCAACTCCGGAACTTTTCATCTTCCCAAACTGAAACTCTGTACCCGTTAAACACTAACTCCCCATACCCTCCTCCTTCCCAGCCCCTGGCAACCACCATTCTATGTTCTGTCTCTATGAATTTGACTACTTTAGGTCTCTCATATGAGTGGAATCATATGGTATTTGTCTGGCTTATTTTTGTGGCTGGCTTATTTCACTTAGCACAGTGTCCTCAAGGTCCATCCATGTAGCATTTGTAGAATTTCATGTCTTTTTAAGGCTGAATAATATTCCATTGTATGTACATACCACATTGTGTTTATCCATTCATCATCTATCAGTGAACACCTGCGTTGCTTCCACCTATTGGCTGTTGTGAATAATGCTGCTGTGAACGGGGGTGTGCAAATGTCTGTTCAACTCCCTGCTTTCAGTTCTTTGGGGTATCCACCTAGACGTGTAAACCTGGATTGGTCTCACTCCAAAGCACATCTTCTTAACCTTGTATTTACTGTCTGGCCTAACAAATGTCAAATGTTTGAAATATCTACAATAGTCCTGATACTCAAAAAAGATTTTCTGATTGGTCATCAGTAAATCAAAAGGTCCAGTCAGACTACTTCCTACCCACACACACTGGGTGTTTTGGTTAAATGAAGATTTTACCAAAATCTGGTTTCTTGGGACATAGAAAATTTGTTTTTTATTTTAAACTGATTATTTTTCGAAAAAGCATCCAGAGAAACTCTGTCTCTACCCAGGAGGAGGGCCTGATTGGTCCTATGGTCCTCTGCCTCCTCCCCTGGCTGTGGACACTGAAAATGCCCTGTGAACCCCACATCCAGGGGGGCTTTTCCATGGCCTCTCTTCTTGGCAGCAAGACCCTCGTTGCATAGTCCCATTTTAATCCATTTAGGCTCCTCGGCAGGCAGCTTCCATAGCTCTTTTGTTATCTTATAACGCATTCTGGGTGGGGAATACATTTGTGCTGCAGGCTTAGAACACCTATGGCAGAGAACCACCTCTGCAGCCAGAGCTTGGCCTTTTTTAGAAGCCAGCCTCTGCCTCGCCTCCCAGGCCACGTCCTGGAACGTTTCTAAGGTCAACGCCTGCCCTCCGTGATCCTTGCATGGAGGACAGGGCCAGGCCAGCACCCCTTGCCCTTTCTATGCGTCATTTCCTGGTGCTGTGGATACTGCAGCTCTGGCTAATGATAACCTGCCATGTGGATTCCATTACTGGCAGACTGTGCTGCAAATTGAATCTGGTTGAGTAAAAGAGAAAACAAAGAAACCAACACTCAGTTTGGAACCCCAGGAAATGCAGGCATTTAGATACCAACAGCCAAGTTCCAAATGTCAACAAGTTCTTGGCAACATTCCCTCTGTTCTATACCTAACCATTGGAGACAGCCATGGAGTTTTATACAGAGGAGAAGCCCAGCGCATAAATGCGCAGCTTAGTCATCTTTTTTTTCCTAGCAAAGCTGTCTCAAACTATTTGGGCATGAAGAAGAGGACCTAGAGCTTCTGCCACCCCATTCGGGGTATCTTTCAACTTGAGAAAAAGGACAAGCTGGCTCATCAAGTTGAATCTAAGCTAATGCAATAAGTTCAACAGGGCACCATGATGGGAAGAACATAGGTCTGGAAACCAGGGGATCCGTTCCCTAGTGTTTATTGTGCACCCACTATTTACCAAGGAACTGTATATGCATCAGAATAAGAAATTAGTAAGACATGGTCTCTGCACTTGAAAAAATCATTGCCTAGGACAGAGGTCAGCAAACTTCTGTGAAGAGCCAAATAAATATTTTCACAGAGGCCATGAGGTCACTTCAAATCTACTCAACTCTGCCATTGTAGTGCAAAGGCGGCCAGAGGCAATATGCAAATGAATGGGTGTGGCTGTATCCCAATAAAACTTTGTTTACAAAAACAGGTTGTGGGCCACATTTGGCCCAGAGGACTTTAGTTTATCAACCATTGGTCTAGGAGATGAGAGTTCCAATGCCAGTTCTGTCAGTAACTAGCCAAGTGGAGATAAGCAAGCATCTGATGTGTAGTCACCATTCAGTAAGTGCCACCACATGTAAATGTAAGTATTTATTGGGCTTATTCTCCACTTACACTAACTTGTGATGAGAGACATTTGTATACAAAGTATATGGTAAGGGGAAGGGGGCTCCCTGTGTCCAAGGACTCAGAGATAACTCTGAGCCTCAGTTTCCCCACGTGTACAATGAGGCCTTTTCTCTGTGACTCTGAAAGGAGGCTTCATGTTGAAAGAATGAAAGCATTCCTAAGAACTCTTCCAGCTCCAGGATACTGCGCATCTATGTGAACATTTGGGTGACGACAAACCTGCTAACCTGATAAACCTCCTCTGGCTCTCAGAGACCACAGAATTTTCTGGTGTTTCTGTCCTAAGTACCTCTCATTTTGTAACTTGGGAAACCGAAGCCCACAGAAGTGATTTGACTTGCCCAAAGTTGCACATGGTTTTTATGAAGACAGGCCATTGAGTCAGTGAATTAGCATGTGGTGTCAGCAAGTTCAAGGTTACAGACTTGGTCCTTCTACAGGCCAAGTAGCTGAACTAGGTTTCATAGATACAGTCAACTCCCCTTATCCCAACCTAGCCACCTACTTTATCCATATGTGTCACTGGATACAAATTAGTGAAATGAGAGTAATAATTATAAATAGTTTACATTTATCATGACAGCTAATGCTGAGTGAGTGCCAACTACAATCAACCATTGTTCTGAATGTCTCGTGTATTATCTCATTTAATGCCAACAACAGCTTATTAGGTAGGTATTATTATCTTCCCCCATTTTATGGGTAGGAATACTGAGGCACACAGAGATTAAATAACTCGTCCAACAGCAGACGGCTGGAAGTGGTGAAGTCTGGAATAAAAGCTCAGGCAGATTCCAGAGCCCCCCTCCCTTAGCTCCCTTCCTAACCTGCCTTCCCTAAGGGTGACAGATGACAAGAGTCCTGCTGTAAATTATGTTCCATTCAATCCCCCGACAGGTCTATGATGCAAGTAACATAATTCCCATTTGGAAAGTGAGGAACCTAAAGCCAGAAGCCAAGTGACCCAGCCTTGGTCAAATATTCAGAAAAGTGTGGGAGTCCCAAATTGAATCCAAGGCTTCCGGTCATTCCACAATTTCCCTGTTGGCATAGCCTCATTGTAATACCACCATTCCACATCTAACAGCTTAAAGCGCGTCTCTGGCTTAAAGAACAGAATATTAGGGAGTTCAGAAGGATAAATTCCACATTTGGATAATTTAGATAATTCAGCATCTAAATAAAGCAGCAGGACATCATCTCAGGGAGCACTTTAACTCCTGAGCATGCACTTCACTGCAATAGAGATTTACAAGCTTTGAAAATTGTAGAAAAGTTCTGAGTACAGACAGCCAACCCACATCCACATTTGCTTCTGCATCTCAAACATGGATCCCTCCACCAAGCACGCTTCTGAGGCTAAATACCCATCTTCTGTTGAATGGTATCAGGCTGGAAGCCGTACATCCTAATAGTTAAACACACAGCCTTCAGGACTTGAGTTACCAAGGCTCACCTCCTGGCTCTGTCCTTGACATGTTGTGTGAATTTTTGTAAGCTACTCTCTTATTTCAATTTCCTCATCTGTAAATCGGAGGGGGTAATAGTACCTGCCTAAAGGAAATTTGAGGATTAAATGAGATGATGCACATGAAGTGCCCAGCACAGTGTCCAGTATATCATATACTGTCAATAAATGTTTGCTGTTGGCATCATTACTCTGAGAGTTAATTGTTCATTCATACATTCAACAAATACGTATTGAGTGTCTACCACCTGCCAAGCCTTCTGCTTGGGCTTGTAAAGTGAGCCTGCTCAGCATCATCCCTTCTGTATTGGTTTAGTCTGTCAGGAACCACGTCTCTAGATCAGTTTGTTAACCTTGGCAGTATTGACAACGTGAGCTGCATAAGTCTTTGCAGTGGGGGCTGTCCTCTGCATTGTGGGATGTTAATGGCGTCCCTGGCTTCTACCCATTAGATGCCAGTGGTACGTACACCGCCCCAAGTTGTGACAACCAAAAATGTATCCAGACTTCCAAATGTCTCCTAAGAGGCAAAATCACCCCTGTTTGAGAACCACTGCCCTAAGTACAGGTGGTAGGTAGGCACTGCCCACTCACAGGGTGGTTGTGAGAATTAAGTAAGTTAATTAATACTTGTAAAGAGATTAGAACTGTGTCTGCAACTTCATTAGCTGTAGTGGAGCAAAGAGACACAAAACCCAGTATTAAAATAGTGAGTACTTGAGGGGAGGATATAGCTCAAAGGTAGAGTGTGTGCTTAGCATGCACAATGTCGTGGGTTCAACCCCCAATACCTCCATTAAATAAACAAAAACCTAATTATCTCCCCCCCCAAAAAACAAAAACAAACAAAAATAGTGAGTGCTTATTTAGCACACGAGTCAGTGGCATGGCTGGTTTCTTCTGGTGTCAGCTGGCCTTGCTTCTGAGGTCAGCTCACCGGTCAGTTTGTGGTTGGCTTTGCTGATCCTGGCTGGGCTCTGTCACTGTCAACTCAGTTTCACGTGGTTGCTCATGCTGCAAGCAGTCTAGCTCAGGCTTGTGTTGAAGGCAGAGGCAGGATTCTGAGAGAAAGCACTGTAGTACACACTGCCACTTGAAGCCAGCTCAGAACTGGCAACTCTCACTTCTACCATGTTCTGCTGGCCTGAACAACTCACAAAGCCAAACAGTGGAGAAATGGACTCAGCCCTTTGGTTGGAGGAGCTGCAGTCACACCCCCTGGGTGTGATACAGCAAAGAACGCAGAATCAGAGCCACTGTTGCAGGCCATCTACCTTAGTAGGTGTTCGTCATTATCATATAGGAAAGCAGGTACATTTTGGAAACATAACCATCTCCTGCTTGCTCTCCACTCTCTGCAGTTTCTCGGAGTCACAGAGCTCTCAGCATATTGCGAAGGCTACTTTCTCAAAAACATGATGGTCCTCATCGAAAACGAAGCATTCAAGCAGCTCCTATATGACAAAAATGGCGAAGGGACGGGCCAGGATGTGCTCCAGGACTTACAGAGGACGTTGGCCATCAGGATTCAGTCAATTCACTTGTCATCTTCCAAAGGTTCTGTTGTATGAAACATCCAGTCCAGGGAATATTCCCCGGGGACTTGCCAATTCTCCTGCTGCATTGGCTGTACACAAACTTACAAATTTCACCTGGAGTCTGTTTTTGGCTGGGTCAATGAGCTGCCTCTACTGCCTCAGCTTCTCTTGAATAAGCAAATGCAGCTCCCATAAGCTCCTGTTGAGAAACAAAGGACATGCCACTGGCCAGCAGGTCAGATTGCAGCTGGGTGCAGAGCTAGAAGGTCAACATGGGGTAGCCAGGCTGACCTCATCCCAAAGCACCCCTGGGGCAGTTGAACACCCATTGCCAGGGACTACTGTCCAATGGATGGACTGAGAGCTAAAGATCATTCGGGTTCCAGGTTGACAGCTGGAGAATTTAACTGTACCAGCCCTGAAAAGCATTATATTTATTACACATTAAGGTTCTTAGTAGCTGCAGTTCAGTAAGAGTCAACAGTGATAGCAAATCAGTGAGACTGTTACCAATAACGAAGACATAATTTGGCAAATTTTTAGGGGTGGGAACTTTTTAAAATATTCATTAAAAAAAAAACCAAAAACAGGGCAGCCTTGTAGTTTAAAATATATTTCTAAAAGCTTAACAGTTCATTTTCAACTGAATTGTGTCTAGGGATCTGTGTTTTGAGATTTTTTTTAAACAGTAAGTCGCAGGTCTACTCTGTATAAACATGCATCTGACAAGATACTGCTGACATTCTACACAAGGTGAAATAGTGACCTTGCCTTAGTGATCATGGTTACACAAAAGAGGTGCACTGCCAATAATTATCTCTAACTCAGTAGCTGAAAACCTGCATGCTAATCGTGGTTTCGGGGTGAAAATAAAACCCCCCCACATTAAAAAAAAAACAAACATGCGTTTGCATGGGCCCGAACCTGTGAAATATTATGTTTGTGCTTCATTTTTGCCAAGGTCAAAAGGTACCATGACTTCTTGCTGAAAGCCCATTTGATGAAACTAACATATTCATTTCCTTTCCTAGTTACAAATGATTCTGGGATGCTTTTGCAGAAATGTGTTCATAGATGATACTGAATAGGGGTTGGGAGGAGGGGCATGTCAGAGAATTTACTATTAACCCAGAGTTTTCTCTGTATTCTCAGAAGATGTTAATAGTTTGTTACTAGCCAGAGAAGATGACTATGTTAGATTATTTTTAAAGATGAAACATGTATGATAGGATGGATTCTTTCTGTATTCTGAGAGTGTACAGTATAGGGTTATCTATAATGAAAGTTTATATCAACAGGGTTCCGTTTGCTCTGCCATATATTATAAGCAAAAGAGATTAGTGAAGTGCCACAATATTCCAAATAATTTTTGAGTTGCTGCCTTTTTTTTTTTCTTGTCCTTTCATTTGAAACCTAGATAACATGCAGTAAAACTAGGAGAATGACTTTTACCCTCTGGGATGGCAAAGTTTCGTTGATAAACGTATTTCCTAGCATGCCTTTGGGAACTTGTGCGCGGACCCTAGATTCTAAAGGAGCTGCTGTTCATCTGTTGTACAAGCTCCCTGAGCCATTGTACAGAGGACCAATGTCAAGTCCTGTTTCACGGGTATGACCCATGGAGGACCCTGGCCACGTCTGTCTAGCCATGTCTGTCTACAGTATTGGCTCTTCTGTGATGCTGATACACAAGGCCTCTCTTCCACTTGGTCATTTGCAAACCACCCCAGCCCCTACCATCAAATGAGGAAGGGGAAAAAAAACTGCCTACAAGGAGCCCAAGTTACAGATACACAGCTCGTCGTGAGTCGTGGGTTGTCCCTGTCTCCTGCCTCCTCCTGTCCTCAGAGATGCTGCGTGGATGTTTCCTTCCCCGTGACTGACTTCCCTGTGAATGTCTAATGCTAGTTCAGGGCCTCTGGGCATTGATTTGTACAGCGGCAACTCCTGACGGGCTTCTGTTACGGTTTGGTGTGCTTTCTCTGTCATTAAAAAAATGGTTTTCCCACGCTGCGCATTCTTTGTATGGTCCGAGTGAGCTCTTTACCCCACATCTGGAGCCTGAGAACTTCACTCAGTCAAGAGATTGGAAAATGTGACCCCAAGGGGAAAAAAATCAAGGGAGATGAAGATGCCAGATAAAAGATAGGTGCTGTGTTGCTGGCACTTCCACTCTGTCAACTAGAACTTGGCTAACCAGGCTGTAGTCCCTTGGGTCTGCAGGCACCCTCTGGGTGCTGCCCTTGGGTTTCCTCCCTTTCAGGCAGAGGACTTACAGGTGTCGCCTGTAAGTGCCTCTAGCCCCGGTAGCTAACTCACCCACAAAGGGTGGAGTCCTTGATGAATCATTTGGCTGGGGCAGGGGTAGGGGGATCCCAACCTGGTATGCCCCGCTCCAAAGGCCAGCATGAATGATGTTTGTGGTTGGTGGCAGCATTCTGGGATTGCGGGTTAGGGTCATGGAGGGACAAGCAGCTCTCCCCTGGGAGTGTCATCATCACTAAAGTCAAACTGAGTCCCCAGCTGGTCCCCTCTGTCTACTGGCCCAGCCTGGGCCCAACCCAGGTCCGGTGGAGATGAATATCCCTGGCTCATCCACAGAGGCCTACAGAAAGCCAGGGAGGGGCCCAGGCAGCCCCTGGAGCCCTGGGCCAGTGAGATGAGGTAAACAGCGGACAGCACAAGCACCTCCGCAGGCTGATCACCCTTGCTTAGCAGTCGAGGTCTGTTTTTTCTTTAGGAAGCAACCCAAGCAACGGAATGTCAGAGGCCAGAACTCTGAGTCAGGCCAGGAGAACAGAAGGTCAATTTATTTTTGTGGAGCATCACCCTCTGCGTAACCTTGGGGTGAGTAAGGCATTGGATATGTTCATTTTGGGAAGATAGAGTGTGTCTGGGGTATCTGTCTTTTACTCCCAACAGATGGCTTTGTCATTCAGTCCTTAGTGACTGACTGTACAAGGGCCCCTTAGCATCTCGGAGAGGCAAGGGAGCCTGCCTGCCCCCCACAGAGCTCCCCTGTGCCCCTAATACTTGCAGTGAAAACCAGAAGGGGCTGTACGCCTGCAGCCCCAGGAACAAACACGAAGGCCTCAACTTGGCTTCTGCGGCCCAACCACACCCATCCCCACATGTGATTGGTCTTACATAGACCATGTTTGAGTGCCACCCATTCTCCCCCAGAAAAGGAGTATTCTCCACCCAAAATAGAGATGATGGTCTGAGCTCCCAGGCAGGAGGTGGAACAAAGTGCAGTCAGGCCTCCAATGGGCCTCTCCACCCCTGGGATTCTGTGATTTTTGTAGCTCCTGTTGTTTTTTCCCATGAAGCCCCAGGCAAAAAGTGTTACTCCAGCTGGGTGATGTTTCATCCACAGTTGTCTCATCAAGGCTGTGGGAATACACAGCGTTTACTAACCTCGGGCCATGTGCTCTCAGTCCAGATAAAGGGTCAGGATCTTAGGCAATTGTTTGTGAAAAATCTCCTCTTTCACCGTCCTGGACTCCCTGCCTTCAGAATCCTGAGCCCACCTCCCTGCACCCTCGCCTGCATCCGCCAGCTTGAGTCGCCCAAGTATTCACATACTAACTCTACCAACCCCAATTCCCTTGCCGGCCGGCCCCCACGCAGATACCCCCCACGACTAGCAGACCGTTTCCTGGGCTTGTCAGCTTCAGGGTTGGAGTCAGGGAGAAATCCACCGAGCACCCCCTGCCGGGCAACAGGCTCCAAGGCAGGCCTGAAACCACTTTCCCAGCCCCGATTCAGCGCCGGACTCATTTTGAGACCGTGGACAAGATACTACTCTATCTAGTTTTCCTTTTCCTCTTTTGAGAAATTGGGTGTAAATATAGCTAGTTAACGTGGTTGTTGGGAGGGTTAGAGGAGATGTACGGGCCCCACACTTGTAGCAGAGAAGAAGCGTTCCGAACGTCTAAGACTGAGTGGATAGGAGGCGAAGACGATGACTCACACAAGGAAAGGAAGGTCAGCGATTTTGCCATTCGTTTCTAGAACTTTCTACCACAGTAATTCCCATGGTGGTTTGTGAGTCTCTGGGGTTTTGCTGCTCTTCCAGGAGGTGGGGGAAATTCCCCCAAAGCAGTTTCGTTGCCAGTCTCATTCCTAGTGCGGTGCCTTACACAAAGCTGGTGATCGACATGTTTAACTTAGTGGAAGCCAGGTTTCTAATTTCAACTAGATTTCCTGTCATATAAACACTAGATTTCCTAATACTAGAGTTGCAGGGATCAGTTCCCCCAAACTCCTGAGCCACTCAAGATTGTGAGACCCTTGAGGCCCCAAAAATGACCCAGAGGGGAACAGACTCCCTGGAGCCAACTCTTGGTTCAGGGCTGCTGACCAAGGCTCTTTGGGGAGGAGGAGGGAGTCATAAATTCCTGAATGAAGCAAACTTCTGGGTGTCAACTCCAGAAAAACACGAGATCTTCGTCCTCATCAAGTCAGCAGCTAAGCCCTTGCTGCCACTTGAACATGTGGACACTCGTCCCCTGTCCCTCCACCAGGAAATCTCCCTGGTGAGATTTCGTGCCAGCCACCTTCCTCCCAGCTGGCCAGTGCCTTGAATAAAGCAGCACGTGCCTTTGGACAGAGCCATTACAGAAACTGGTATGATGCCTATTTTTTCACCCTCTTTAAAAATAACCCAGCACATTTTAAACTTCCTGCTTCATAGGAAAAAAAAAAAAATAGAACTTGAAATCAGCAATCACATTGCACATGAGTTCCCATTCCTGATGAGGCAGTCAGATAACGAGTGCCCTGCAAAAGGACACGTCTCCAAGTTTAGCTCTGAATATGAAAAGACAATCTGTCTGCGTGAATAGGCAATTAAAAGAGATGCCCTGATGTCGCTGATGCGTTCTTTGGATGTTGCTTTCCAGAGTTAACCTTTGGATGAGTTCTGAATTTTAATGCCATTTCAAACCTCCGAGCCTGAGAGCTGCCAAGAGAAGAGGCAGGTGGTAAAACAGAGGGGCTCTGGGCCGGGCGCCAGATCTCACCTCTGGGCCCACTGCTGCCATCGGCTACTTGGGTGACCTTGGCAAGGCCTCTTCTCCATTCTGGACCTGTTTCCTCAGCTCTAAATGAGAGTCCTTCTGAGCTGATGTTCTGTCACCTGGACTGGCACATGCCACACACATCCTCTTACTACATTTATATATTATAAATATAGATAGATATTAGAATGGTGATGACACCATTTAGTGTGATAGAACATTCTGGATTTTATCCAGGAGGATTTAGGAAAAGGGACCTCAGTATATGACGATGTCTTCAGTAAAACAGGCAGGAAACCAAATAAAAGCCTATAACAAGGCTCCCAGAATATTTTATTATGAGGTTGCTTCTCACCAGATCATGGCCTCAGGACTGCCATCTCCTTTTGTTTTGGGGGATTTTTTTCAGTGTTTTTTGTATATATATTTTTTATTGAAGTATAGTTGGTTTACAATGTTGTGTCAATTTCTGGTGTACAGCACAATGCTTCAGTCATACATAAACATATATATATTTGTTTCATATTCTTTTTCACCGTAAGTTACTACAAGATATTGAATATAGTTCCCTGTACTACACAGGATGAACTTTTTGTTTATCTATCTTATATATAGTAGTTAGTATCTGCAAATCTCGACACATTTTGTTTTTCATAATCAGATTCACAAAAAGTTGCAAAGACAGTGCAGAAAGGTCCTGTGTACCCTTCACCCAGTTTCCCCCAACAGTAACATCTAAAGTACCTCTATAGTATAATATCATATCAGGAAATGGGCTTTGGCACAATGTGAGTTTGTAGCTCTATACCGTTTTGTGACGTGTATAGGTTTGTTTAAGCACTGCCACAACCACTCCTCCATCACCACAAAGATCTCCCTCGTGCTACACCTTCGTGGTAACTCCTACCCGCTTCCTCCACATGAACCATCCGTAAACCCTGGCAACCACTAACCTGTTTTCCATCTGTATAGTTTTGTCATTCTGAGCAGGTTATATAAATGGTATGTACAGTAAGTGGCTTTCTTCACTCAGTACAATCCCCTTGAGATCCATTGAGGATGTTGTGTATATCAAGAGTCTGTTCCTTTTTATGGCTAAGTAATACTCCCCCAGTGTCCCATCTCCTTTTTACCAAAGGCTTGAGCATGTCAGGAAGTATGGCAGTAAGACAGCTTGGCTCTGACAGCTGCCTCTCTGGTCATAGCTCCCAGGAAACAATTATGTCTCCTGAGAGCTGAACATGACTTCCTCATCCTGTAGCATCAAGGTGAGAATGTCCCCTGATGTCAGTCCAATAATTCAGTGCTGGTTATGGATCAGAGATCCATTGCCCTCACTGGGGCTAAATGGTTTCTCAGCCCTGCAGTAAGTTCCTTCTATGACTGACTGGCTTTTCCAAACACCTCACTCATGGTGTTGGGAAGTGCTTCCCAAACTTACTCTGTGTGCACATCACTGGGGACCTTGTTGACGTGCAGGTTCTGATTCAGTGGGGCTGGGTTGGGCTTGAGACTCAGCGTTTCAAATGAGCATCCAGGGTATGCTAATGCTTCTGGTCCAGGGACCACACTTTGCGTCACACAGGTGTTGCTTATGGAGGTCAGCCATTCATCTCAAACCCTTCCTGCCGCTGGACCAACCTGTGACTTCTGTCCTGTCATCTGGCCTGTCTGGAATTTCAACCTTGTGAATTATTGTGAGCCTTTCTTTCTGACCCAAATCATGAAGACATTTTAGCAATACACCTGTGGAAATCATTTCAAATTATATTTTTCTAGGCAGTTCAAACAGTCTGAATTACGCCAAAGGAATTACTCGCCTAAGGTAGAACTCTGTGCTACCCTCACTTTTTCCAGGTCTGCTTTTGGTCTAAATCCTTTGTATTTATTTCACAGGTGTTCACTGAAGGTGTAACAAAAGACCCACCTCTCTGCCATGGCATTAAGCACTCAACCTCTCCCCCTTTTATTTCCCCCTTTTCCTTTAGGGCTGGCAGTAGAAGGAAAGGAGAAATTTCTTGTTTATTTTGAGGCTGTTTTATTAGGCTTCTCTCTGCACTCACAGAAGCCCCATGGGAGTGGTAGGGACCCAGGAGGATCAAGAAGGGAACAATCAAAGACAGCTGTCCCTTCTGTGTTCGCTTCAAAACACTTTGATAGTGGAGAGGGACCGAGTGAAGCATCTGGTTCATATGGCTGCCGGGTAACCTTGAGACATGTCAGCCTGCGCTGCAGGGGAGGACACGGGGCACGATTTCACCCATAATTACTCCTTTTCCCTTTCCTTGTCAAGGGAAAGACTGCATTTTCAGCACTTCAAAGGAATCACTCTCATACATTAAATATTGTGCTTGGGGGTGGGGGGAAAGCTCAGACACCGTGTTCTGTTGAACAAGTAATAAGAAAGTACATTAAGTCTGTTTTCCTGGAAATTCCTTGAACCAGGGAATGAATCGCTGCCCCGGAAGGGTGAGGGTTTCAGTTGACCATTAAACTTCCTGTAAGTCAGGTGTGTGATGTGGGCACTTAGAAGAGTTCATTTCACTACCGTTCCAGCAATAGAAGCATGACCCCTCGAATGAGGCAGGGATGGTGCTCTCTGCACTGGAGGGAAGCCCTCTGGAGCTGTGCATCCAGTTCAGGGCCTGGATGAATCAGGGGTCCCAGCAGCCAGTCACTCTGGCTAATCTGAGAAGAAAGGGGATTTGTTCAGAGATAATAGATGATTCATACCATTGCTGAGGGGGCTGGAGAAACCATTTTAAAGGCAGAGCTTTTCCGAATAACTTACAAACCATGACACAGAAAAGGCCTGATGAGGTCATTGCTGTCAAGGCCGCCACCGGGTACTATGAAGGCAGAAATTAATAAGGCAATTCTGCAAGTACTAGGAGCTTGATTTCTGTGGCCGCTACAGCCACGAGCACCAATACCATTCCTGCATCAGGGACTCAGCCTGCCCCCAGGAGCTCAGTGCTTCTGCCTCCACCTGCAAGAACAGAGTTTCATTTCCGTGCATCCCACTGGCAGAACCTGGGTTACTAGACACAGGCGAGGCTGGGAATTTCAGTTCTTCGTGCTACATTAGGGAGACGGGACCTATACCATGGGATTTTTACAAATATAGAAAGATGATGCAAGACTGTGAACATGACACATGTCCCCTACAATTAATGAAGGTCACAGAGAAACTGTGGCCTCCTTAGAAGGAAATAACCAGAAAGTGAAAGAAGAGCTGAAGGAACTAGCATGTTTGGCCCATAGAAGGCTGGTGACCATCATGGTTGTCTTCAGAGGGAGAGATTTCATAGATAAAAGGAATGAGCCCCTTTGAGTACGGCCACAGGGATTAGAGCTGTTCCAGTGATAGACTCTTCAAGGATTCAGATGCCACCTAAGTATAAATAAGAACTTATAAAAGTCAGAGCAAAGCCTTCCCAAGATGGAATGAGTTCTCTCCGGGGTAGTGAGTTCCCCATCACAGGAAGCATTCAAGAAAATGCTGGTTAACTACTTGATAGAGACTCAAGCAATAAAGGGAGGGTATAATTTAAAGGTCTCTTGCAACTCAGGGATTTTGTCACTATTAGTTCTTTCCTTCTGATATTAATCATTCATTTGGCCACAGAAAAGAAATCAATCTTGAAATATCTGGCGTAGAATTTGTAAGGACCTTCTGGCCTTCACTTTTTTCAAGGGCTGCATTTTATTAAAGCCTGCCACCCTATTTATCTTCATCAAGTTAGTGAGGCAGCAGATCTATTCATTATTCTTACTTATCTAATACAGAAGGAAGAGAAATGTTCTACAAAACCTCACCAGCTGGGGAAGAGAAAAAGTAGCTAGAAGCAATTCAGTCACTGAAAACTGGGACTTCTTTTTAAAAAGGGGGAAAAAATGGATTTCAGTAAAGCAAGCAAGTTAGGGAGGGCCACTTTTAAGAGCAGGGAGAAATCCAGGTACATGAAATTGCAGGTGTCAACACTGCATCTGTTACGCTCTTTTTAAACCAGACTCAACAGAGAAAAACCATGAATGATGCATTAGTTTGGCCACAAGTGCCTGGTGAGTGAGCTCCCCTGTCAGCCTCAGTCTTCCCACCTACAGAATGGGAATGTCACTGCGTTGACAAAGTCGGTGGTGGAGAGGCCCTCTTGCAGCAGTGGGGGGAGGCGGGGGAGGGTTCCGTCAAAATGCAGAACACAGTGTTCCCCAAGGGCTGGGAAGCAGGAACAAGCAAGAGGGAAACCAGGGATTGTCCCTGCCCTGGAACTAGCTGCCTCCAGTCTTATCATTGATTGGTTAAATCTACCTCCCCCGCAGCCTCAGGTCCCCAAGGCCAGCAGTGGCTCCATCAACCATCCAGCCTGGGGCCACCTACCACCCCCCTACTACACTGTTGAGTTTGAGGAGTCACCCACTAGGTTCCAGTTTGATTCATGACAGTCTTTTGACAGCCTTACTCCCTGGAGCCCCCAGGGACTCCTTCTCTGAACTCTAGGGTAAGGAATTGTACTGTGTGACTGTCAACTGTTGTCATATTTCATCCCAGAGGTGATGGAAACAATACCAGAGTCTGGCGCCTCTGTGTGCATCAGAGATGCTTCTATGTGACTGAAATGCCATTTTCAGTGCATGGGAGAGTGGTGTGTTTTCCATTCCTTTATATTTTGTGTTCCTTCTTTATATCTTCAAGTGAAGAAATTGGCATGAAAGGACAGGATTGGTTTTAGAGAATGATTTCTTGACAGATAAGGGACCACAGATATACATGCCTGCCATGGAAAGACACTCTGCAATGTATATAAATATGAAAACCGGTAAAATCCAGCATTGCTCTAACTTGGACATCATGGTGAGATCTAACATTTATTGAGCACTTATCATGTGGCAGACATGGTACCAAGTACTTTATATGCATTATCCAGTCCTCAGCTTACCTGATAAGGATCTGTACTTCCATTTTACAGAAGAGGAAATTGGGGTGCAGACAGCAAGGCTAAAAAGTTAGTCAGTGCAGAGCTGGAATGTGGACTAGTGTTGGTCTGATGTCTAAGCAAGCCCTTGCTCTTTGCCACGCCTCTTCACTTACTGCCTCCCGTAAAGAGAGGCAAGAAAAAGAGGATGCTTCTCTTCTCTTCACCGCTTTAAAAAAACGACCACTCAGATAACTATTCAGAAGGGGAAGATACAGCCCTCTGGGCTACGACCAAGGTTAATCTCGTGTGCCTGTGGTGAGCTATCAGGCCAAGGTCAGCTTCCTCCAGATGTAGTTTCTGTTGTGAGTTTTGTGTGGGAGAGAAAGGAGTGTTGAGTGGTGGAAGGGTTCCATTCAGATCAGCCAATATTTAATGGGTATTGAGTTCACTGGGGACAGAGATGAGGAAGATAGGGTCCCTCACGGTGCTCCCTAACACAGCCACCTGGGCACTGAGTTGCTGCCAGGCCAACTCTTGGTGCAAAATGAGGTAGTGGGAGGTGGGCAGACAGCCTCTGAGGACTCGCCACCTCAGGATCAACCCCACGCCTCTTTGGCAGATGGGCCTGAGGTCACCAGTTGTCGTGATCATGGTCAGCTGGGCAATGGGTCAAACAGGAGACGTGATTGGCCCATTATCCTTCTGAGATCGCCCCTTTCCCAGCTCAGATTTTTGGCCTTTATTGGGCCAAGGTCCCACTGACCTGGGCCCTCAGCCTTGAAAAAGAGAGAAAGCATTGGGGAAAGTCCCCTAAAGGCTGACTCACCAGCAAACAGTGACTCTGCCATGGGCATCACTTCGTTAGGGGCACACGCCTAGAAGTCATATCCTGGCCTCCAAGTCTCACTCTCTGTGACCTCAGGGTACAGGGAGCAGGTGTGGTGTTCACACAAGGCTGGATTTATTCCTCTTTCAGGCACAGGGAACAGTCTGAACTTGGGAGGTTTGGTATTTAGTCTCTTGTTAGAACTGAGAAGGACTTCAAAGACTCAACTGCTTCTTAGAGCTTTTTATTTTTTTTTCTTTTTAAACATTTTTTATTGATTTATAATCATTTTACAATGTTGTGTCAAATTCCAGTGTTCAGCACAATTTTTCAGTTATTCATGGACATATACACACTCATTGTCACATTTTTTTCTCTGTGAGTTATCATAACATTTTGTTTATATTTCCCTGTGCTATACAGTGTAGTCTATTCTATAATTTTGAAATCCCAGTCTATCCCTTCCTACCCTCCACCCCCCTGGTAATCACAAGTCTGTATTCTCTGTCTGTGAGTCTATTTCTGTCCTTTATTTACGCTTTGTTTTTGTTTTTGTTTTTTTAGATTCCACATATGAGCGATCTCATATGGTATTTTTCTTTCTCTTTCTGTTTTACTTCACTTAGAATGACATTCTCCAGGAGCATCCATGTTGCTGCAAATGGCATTATGTTGTCGGTTTTTATGGCTGAGTAGTATTCCATTGTATAAATATACCACTTCTTCTTTATCCAGTCACCTGTTGATGGACATTTAGGCTGTTTCCATGTTTTGGCTATTGTAAATAGTGCTGCTATGAACATTGGGGTGCAGGTGTCATCCTGAAGTAGATTTCCTTCTGGATACAAGCCCAGGAGTGGGATTCCTGGGTCATATGGTAAGTCTATTCCTAGTCTTTTGAGGAATCTCCACACTGTTTTCCATAGTGGCTGCACCAAACTGCATTCCCACCAGCAGTGTAGGAGGGTTCCCCTTTCTCCACAGCCTCTCCAGCATTTGTCATTTGTGGATTTTTGAATGACGGCCATTCTGACTGGTGTGAGGTGATACCTCGTTGTAGTTTTGATTTGCATTTCTCTGATAATTAGTGATACTGAGCATTTTTTCATGTGCTTTTTGATCATTTGTATATCTTCCTTGGAGAATTGCTTGTTTAGGTCTTCTGCCCATTTTTGGATTGGGTTGTTTATTTTTTTCTTATTGAGTCGTATGAGCTGCTTATATATTCTGGAGATCAAGCCTTTGTCGGTTTCACTTGCAAAAATTTTCTCCCATTCCGTAGGTTTTCTTCTTGTTTTATTTCTGGTTTCCTTTGCTGTGCAGAAGCTTGTAAGTTTCATTTGTTTATTCTTGCTTTTATTTCTTCTAGGAGAAAATTTTTTAAATGTATGTCAGATAATGTTTTGCCTATGTTTTCCTCTAGCAGGTTTATTGTATCTTGTCTTATGTTTAAGTCTTTAATCCATTTTGAGTTGATTTTTGTATATGGTGTAAGGGAGTGTTCTAGCTTCATTGTTTTACATGCTGCTGTCCAGTTTTCCCAACACCATTTGCTGAAGAGACTGTCTTTATTCCAATGTATATTCTTGCCTCCTTTGTCAAAGATGAGTTGACCAAAAGTTTGTGGGTTCATTTCTGGGCTCTCTATTCTGTTCCATTGGTCTACATGTCTGTTTTGGTACCAATACCATGCTGTCTTGATAACTGTAGCTCTATAGTATTGTCTGAAGTCTGGGAGAGTTATTCCTCCAGCCTCTTTCTTTCTCTTCAGTAATGCTTTGGCAATTCTAGGTCTTTGATGGTTCTATATGAATTTTATTATGATTTTTTCTAGTTCTGTGAAATATGTCCTGGGTAATTTGATAGGGATTGCATTAAATCTGTAGATTGCCTTGGGCAGTGTGACCATTTTAACAATATTGATTCTTCCAATCCAAGAGCATGGAATAGCTTTCCATTTTTTAAAGTCTTCTTTAATTTCCTTCATCAATGGTTTACAGTTTTCTGTGTATAATTCTTTCACCTCCTTGGTTAGATTTATTCCCAGATATTTTATTACTTTGGGTGCTATTTTAAAGGGGATTGTTTCTTTACTTTCTTCTTCTGTTGATTTATCGTTAGTGTAAAGAAATGCAACTGATTTTTGAACGTTAATTTTGTAACCTGCTACCTTGCTGAATTCTTCAATCAGCTCTAGTAGCTTTTGTGTGGACCTTTTAGGGTTTTCTATATATAGTAACATGTCATCAGCATATAATGACACTTTTACCTCTTCTTTTCCAATTTGGATCCCTTTTATTTCTTTCTCTTGCCTGACTGCTGTGGCTAGGACTTCCAGGACTATGTTGAATAGGAGTGGTGATAGTGGGCATCCTTGTCTTGTCCCAGATTTTAGTGGGAAGCTTTTGAGTTTTTCACCGTTGAGTACTATGCTGGCTGTAGGTTTGTCATATATAGCTTTTATTATGTTGAGATATGTTCCCTCTATACCCACTTTGGCGAGAGTTTTTATCATAAATGGGTGTTGAATTTTATCAAATGCTTTTTCTGCATCGATTGAGATGATCATGTGATTTTTGTCCTTTCTCTTGTTGATGTGATGTATTACACTGATTGATTTGTGTATGTTGAACCAGCCTTGTGTCCCTGGGATGAACCCCACTTGGTCATGATGTATAATCTTTTTTATGTGTTGTTGGATTCTATTTGCTAAAATTTTGGTGAGGATTTTGGCGTCTATGTTCATCAGTGATATTGGCCTATAATTCTCTTTTTTTGTAGTGTCTTTGCCTGGTTTTGGTATCGGGGTGATGGTGGCTTCATAGAATGAGTTTGGGAGTATTCCCTCCTTTTCAATCGTCTGGAAGAGTTTGAGAAGGACTGGTATGAGTTCTTTGTATGTTTGGTAGAATTCCCCGGTGAAGCCATCCGGTCCTGGACTTTTATTTGTAGGGAGGTTTTTAATTGCTATTTCTATTTCCTTTCTAGTGATCGGATTGTTCAAATGTTCAGATTCTTCTTGATTCAGTTTTGGTGGACAGTATGTTTCCAGAAACTTGTCCATCTCCGCTAGGTTATCCAGTTTGGTTCCATATAGTTTTTCATAATATTCTCGTATGATATTCTGTATTTCTATTTTGTTTGTTGTAATTTCTCCATTTTCCTTTCTTATTTTGCTAATTTGTGCTCTCTCTTTTTTCTTCTTTGTGAGTTTGGCCAGAGGTTTGTCGATTTTATTTACTTTTTCAAAAAACCAGCTTTTGGTTTGGTTGATTTTTTCTATGGTCTTGTTAATCTCTATTGTATTTAATTCCTCTCTGATCTTTATTATTTCCTTCCTTCTGCTGCTTTTTGGGGATTTTTGTTCTTCTTTTTCTAATTCATTCAGGTGGTGGGTTAAATTGTTTATTTGAGATTTTTCTTCTTTTTTGAGGAAGGCCTGTATCGCTATAAACTTCCCTCTTAGCACTGCCTTTGCTGTGTCCCATAGGTTTTGAGTGGTTGTGCTTTCATTATCATTTGTCTCAAGGTATTTTTTAATTTCAGCTTTGATTTCCTCATTGATCCATTGTTTTTTCAATAACATATTGTTTAATCTCCATGCTTTCCTTTTTTTCTCCTTTGTTTCTCTGTTGTTGATTTCCAGTTTCATGGCATTGTGGTCAGTAAAGATGCTTGAGATAATTTCTATCTTCTTAAAATTGTTGAGGTTTCTTTTGTGCCCAAGTACATGATCGATCCTGGAAAATGTTCCATGTGCACTTGAAAAGAATGTATATCCTATTTTTGGGGGGTGTAATGCTCTGAAAAGATCCACCAAATCTAGTTTTTCTATTGTAGTATTTAATTTCTCTGTTGCCTTGTTTATTTTCTGTCTGGAAGATCTGTCTAGTGATGTTAATGCAGTGTTAAAATCTCCAACTATGATTGTATTCCCATCAATATCCCCCTTTATCTCTGTTAGTACTTCTTGTATGTACTTAGGTGCTCCTATATTGGGTGCATATATATTAACGAGTGTAATATCCTCATCTTGTATCACTCCTTTAATCATTATAAAATGTCCTTCTTTATCTTTCTTTATGGCCTTTGTTTTAAAGCCTATTTTGTCTGAAATCAGTACTGCAACACCTGCTTTTTTGGCTTTTCCATTTGCGTGGAATATCCTTTTCCATCCTTTCACTCTCAATCTATATGTGTCCTTCTCCCTAAAGTGGGTCTCTTGTATGCAGCATATTGAAGGTTCTTGCTTTATTATCCAGTCTGCCACTCTGTGTCTTTTGACTGGAGCATTTAGTCCATTAACATTTACAGTAATTAATGATAGATGTGTGTTTATTGCCATTTTGAACTTATCTTTGCAGTTGAATTGGTATATCCTCTTTGTTCCTTTCTTCTTCCTTTTGTGGTTTGGTAATTTTCCTTTGTATTATCATGGATTTTATTTAATTTTTGTGACTCCTTTGTAAATTTTTGGCTTGTGGTTACCCTTTTTTGTAAATCTATCAACCCATTACTATAACTGTTTTTATTAAACTGATAGTAACATGATCTCAAACCCATCCTACTGTTAAAAAAAAATTTAAAAAGAAAGAAAAAAATATTCTATATTTCCCTGCCTCCCTCTCCCACTCTCAGTGATTTGTATGTCTTCTTTTATAATTTCATGTTTACTTTATTTGTAATTCATGAGTTATCACCTTTCCAGTTGTGTGTTTCTCATTTCTGTAGCATCCTGCTGCTTTTCTATTTAGAATAGCCCTTTCAATATTTCTTTTAGCATGGGTTTAGTGTTGCTAAACTCCTGAAGCTTTTTTTTGTCTGTGAAACTCTTTATTTCTCCTTCTATCCTCAAGGATAGCCTTGCTGGATAAAGGATCCTAGGCTGCATCTTTTTTTCATTCAGGGCTTTGAATATATCTTGCCACTCCCTTCTGGCCTGTAGTGTTTGTGTAGAGAAATCAGCTGAGAGCCTTATGGGGGTTCCCTTGTAACTTACTCTTTGCTTTTCTCTTGCTGCCTTTAGAATCATTTCTTTATCCTTGACTCTGGCCATCTTGATTATGATATGTCTTGGTGTGGGTCTATTTGGGTTCTTCCTGTTTGGGACCCTCTGAGCTTCCTGTACTTGGATATCTGATTCCTTCTTTAAGTTTGGGAAGTTTTCAGTCATGATTTCTTCAAAAACCTTTTCAATCCCCTTTGATCTTTCTTCTCCTTCTGGGACCCCTATTATGTGAAGATTGGGACGCTTTATATTATCCCATAGGTCCCTTATGCTATTTTCATTATTTTTTATTTGCTTCTCTTGTAGTTCCTCTGAATGGGTGCTTTCTATTGCCCTGTCTTCTAGATCACTAATTCGTTCCTCTGCATTATCTAGTCGGCTTTGCACAGCTATTAGATCATTCCTCATCTCTGTCAATGAGTTTACCCATTCTACTTGGCTCTTCTTTATAGCTTCAATTTCATTTTTGACATATTTTATATCTCTAAACACTATCTCTTTTAATTCCTTCAGCAATTCGATCACTCCTTTTTTGAACTCTTGATCTAGTAGGCTATCGATGTCTATTTTGTTGATCTTTCTTTCAGGGGATTTCTCTTGTTCTTTTAATTGGGAAAGGTTTTTCTGCTTCTTCATCTTGCTCATACCTCTTTGGCACTGTGGTTTATGGAGTATCAGTTGTTTATTTTGGTCCTTAAGGATTTTATCTATCTGATGCCTATTTAGGAATAGAACTTAGGAAAAAAAGAAAAAAAAATAGAGAGAGAAAGAATTTTAAAAGAAGGGAGAAAGAGGGTTTGAAAACAGTGTATAATGAATAATAGAAGAGTGAGTTGAAGCAGAGTATTAATCGGGTTGAGACGTCCTTTTGAAACCTTTACAAAAAAAGGGGGGGGGAGATGAATAGATGTATTTGAAACCTGTGTCTAATCAATAGCAGGACATCAAAACCCAAGAGAAATAGAAATGAATTAAGAAGTAAAGATTAAGAGAGTAATAGAAAATAGAACAGGCAAAAACAGATTTAAAAAAAAAAAGGAGGGGGGTTGTCGGTGTTCTCCTGGAGTCTGTGTGCTTTTAATGTGAAGTCTTTCTGTCTTCATCCTGTTTTGGAAGCTCAGCTTGCTGTTTTCAGAGGCCCTCGGTTGGCGCCCTCTTCTGTGCTGCTCCCAGCACCTGTCGGCAAGCTGATCGCGCCTCCTCCTAACACTGGGTCAGGTGCAGCTCTCTGCTGTGGGCGGGCGGGCGGGTCGCTGCCCCTCCGGATGCCGCAGTCAGATGTTGCAGACTGGCCGGGTAGGAGGGCGGGTCGTGCCCCCTCCCAGCACCTCGGTCAGGGGCTGTGTTTCTGCCCGAAAGGCGGGGGCCGCTCTCCCTCTACCTGCGCCGCCGCTGGTAGCTCCGCTCTCTGTGCGGCTGCGCGCTCCGCCCTGGTCGGCGCTCCGCGGGTGGGCTCGGGGAAGACCGAGGGACAGCCCTGTCCCTGCTCCGAGCCAAAACCCAGCTCCTTGTTTGTCTTTGTGGAGCAAGTTCTCTGAGGGACCAGGATGGAAGGATCCTGTCTGCCCCGGGCTGCAGGCCAGTCTCAGTCTGGCCTTTGAGGCTGCTAAGCCCTTCGGTGCGGATGCAGGTTTCGCCCCTGCCCCTGCCTGAGTGCTCAGCGCTGAGGATATGGCGGCTGTGCCTGAGCCCCGCCTCTCTTCCCCCGAAAACTTTCCGCAGGTTTTCAGAGATGGGGGTGTGCACCCTTCCCCCGAGAGCACATCAACCTTGCTGTTTTATGGAGGGCCCAGGTTGTTCTGCCCTGTGCACCCACAGCCACGGCGCGCAGCCCCTTGCGTTCCCCCGGCGCTGCCTCCGTGCAGCCACTTCCGTCCTCCGCCCGGCTTGTGCAGCCTGGCCCTGCCCGCCGCTGCCGGCCCGCGTCTCAGGCTGGGTGTCGGGGGGACGCTCTGTGCCCGTTTAACTTAGTTCTGTTAGTCAAGGGCTGCTCTGTACAGATCCGAGCCTCGGAGGCTCCCCCTCCGTCCCGCTGGCCTCTCAGTTGGAGAGGGGAGACCCAGCGAGCGAGCGCCAGTCCTCCTTTGCCGCTCCCTCCCCGCAGGACCCGTCCCGCGCTGCTTTGCCTTTTGTTCTTTCTTTTTTCCTTTTCTCCTACCAGATTTTTGGCGTCTTTATCTTTTGAAGACGGCGATGTTCTGTCGGAGTTCCACAGGTGCTCTGGTTGGCTGAGTGGGTCTGTAGATGTGGGTCTTGGTGTATTTGTGGGAGAGGGTGACCTGCGAGCGTCGTTCTACTCCGCCATCTTCTCCCTGTTCTGAATCACTGCAGAAATATCCTGGAAATGAAGCTAATCTTCTAAGCCCATTTAGAAATACCTTTGAGAATCACAGAGCTCCTGTACTCCGGCTCTCCCTTCTCCTTCTCTGGTGCTCTTCTTAGAGCTTTTTAAATGGGTAAAGGCCCACAGAGCCTATGGTCTAAGGCCTCCTTTATTCCCTTCTGAGGTTGCGGGAGGCGCTTTGTGTGGCCCAGTTCCTGCAGTGCGGCAACCAGGCTTCTTATTTTGACTTCCACAGGGAGGACAAGAGATTTGTTTGCTTTCCATTGCTGAGACTGCTCTAAAAACGAATTTGGCTTTTAGCTGCAACCTTTCAGAAGCACCCCAAGAATAAACCACCAGAAACTCCTCAAGCGTGCAGAGGCATTATAGTTTCCTCATGGTGCTTGTTTGTGTTTTTGTTTTTTGATGGGCTGGCTTGAGCTGAAGCACGGTTCTGTTTCCCCCATTTCCTACTGTACTTACAGCATCTTCATCTTCAAAACGTCTGTATTCAGGAGAACAAGAGCAGATAGAGAAAGCCCAGCACCTGCTTTTTTAAGAAACATTTTTTAAAGCAAAATCAGGAAGTAAGTAAATAGCTGTGGTGTCGAGGCAGCAGGAAGTCAGGAAATGGAACACCTTTGGCTGTGGCTGTGGACTCAGGGCTAAGCCGCAGGGAGGGGTGCTCAGCGTCAGCCTTGGGTGGGACGAACTGGCCTTTGTTTCTGACTTTGTGGGGGGGGTCACTTCCCTACTTAGTGCACAGTTGTGCTAGGGGAGGGGAGTGGATGGCAGGCAGGAGGCAGCATGAACTGAGGATTTGTATTGTTGGGTGAAATCCTTTCATTGTCCAGTGAGGAAGTTACAGTCCAGCTGCTGCTCCTTCTGCTGCTGCTTCTACTTGGAGTGAGTGAAACAGCACAGGAGAGACTTGAGCGCCAGCTCCGCACTTCACTCACTCTGGCTGTTGTTGGCAACTTTGGACAAGTCTGGGAACCCTGCTCTACCACTGCTCCTCCATCTTTGTAAGCGTGTGTAGCTTTTTCTAAAAGAAGTGTTCTACTCCCTTGCTTCTCTGAGTGGGCTCCACAGACAGCAGGGTCAGCCTCATTATGTTTGTAGGGACTGCAGACTCTCACCCCCGACCCCAGACCTATGGCCCTGGAATCTGCATTTTAACTAGAGGTCCAGGTGACTGCTGAGCACACTGGGGTCTGAGATACTGCCCTAGTCTCCCAGGCCGCTGTGATTGCACCAGGCATCTTGCAAAGGTTGCTACAAAACATGCCTGAAAAGACCATCTATAGGTGGTCAGGATTTGGGGAGTGGACCAGGGTGGGACGTGGAAGAAGACCCTTAAAATGTTTTATCTGTTCAGCTCTAATAAGTCATTTTAAGACCTCCATGGTCTCAGAGACATTTTTTGATAGTCGTTTGTGCATCCTGTTACTGCCAATCACTTCTCCCCTAACTAGAGGTGTGAGATGTTTTTCAAGCCCGCTGTGAATGTCTGGTACATTACCTTCCCGCTGGGTGGCTTCTTTCCTGCTGTCTCTCACCAGGGGCACATTGTGAAGAAAGCTTTGGAATACTGTATAAGCAATTGTCCTTTCCAGCCACCTGTTTTCTGCTGACAACTTTAGGAATTAATTTCTTTACCAAGCATTAGATATAAATCACTCCATTCTGGGGCGAGATGTCACAGAAAACAAAGGGCATTTTATAAAACCACATACGCATGCATGAGGTTTGCCAAAAGCAGCTTGTGTCCCAAGTGGGACGGACAGGCCACTCAAGGGTCAAGAGCAGAGAAGGGGACTGAAGGGAAGGAAAAGTGAACAGCTTGAATGGGTATGTTTCAGTGGTATATGGACTGCAGTAATTGGGGGAAGGAGAGTCTGCAATCTGAAACGTCTTCCTTAGGAATGTCCTTTGAGAGTCTAAAAGTTATAACAAGAAACTGATGTTTGCAGAATGCCCCAAACTCCTAGGATTTCATAGATTATGTCTCTATATACCTCTTAATGAAACATGATCTTTTGCTTTTTGCAAAACTGCTTTTTTTGCAAAAGCAATTCTTTTCATCCAAAGGAGATCAAGGCCCTGCCTACAATGCAGCTTGGAGAAGGAAAATTGATTAATCTTCCAGATAATCCAAGGCCAACCTCCCAACCCAACTGCCTGCATACACAAACCATTACCATGGACTTTTCCAAAAATATCTGATCAAGGGCAATAACCATACAATTGGGACTTGGTTTAGCAAACCACCTGCCTTGTGACTCTCCATTTACCCTTTGGCGGTGGTTCTCAAAAGGGAAGGGGGCTGTGATGATGCCCCAGGGGCATTTGGCAAGGTCTGGAGGTGTCATAACTGAGGGAGCGGTGCTGCTGGCATCTGGTGGCAGAGCTGGGATGATGTTAAACGTCCTAAATGCACAAGACAGTTTCCACAGCAGAATTTTCTGGCCCTGAATGTCAGTAGTTGAGAAGCTCTGTTCTAGGGAGAGAGGTGTGAGTTTCCATTCACTGCTCAGCGCGGCGGTATGGAAGAGATCTGGGTAGTTCGTTGGATCCCAGGAAAATCAGCATGACAGACTTGAGTGATGAGTGCAGATTGCTCCATACACAAGAGCCAGGGCCGACCACCTCAGTTGTGTCACCATAAGGCCTCCTTGGAGAGCTGAGCCCCCTCATTTATATTTTAGTCTCCAAAGGAATTTCTGGGGTTTAGCTTCTTCCAATCCTGGTACTTGGCATAGATCAGATTTTCTGGAAGGTCAAAAGAAACCCAGGTCATGTCCATTCCAGAAGTTCCAAGTATAAAAATGAAGAAAAGTGAAAATAAGATTATAAAAATATCCATTTATTTTAAATATTTGTATATAAGAAATTAATACTTCCACCCCCAAATAATGGAACACAGTATACTTGAACCATTCACAACATCTATAAAATTCACATAGTACTTCATACTGCCCTATAGGTAAGGTTGTCCCATAATGGAATATGACCTTATAGGTGCACAGTGAAAGTTTTCTTCTCTTTAGTCTTGTCAGTGTGTCTTTGTGTATAAATATACTTTACTTGGAAAAATATTAAAGATCTAAATTTACAGCTCTGTGAGGTTATGTCAGGAGCAGCAAGAGTTCAAAAGCAGAAAATAATAGTTATATGTATATGCATAACTATATATTTATAGTGAAAACATATAAATATTTACTGGGTGTCCTGCATAGTATTCTGAGTTAAGTACATACATAAAGCAATATCCTTTGCTGCTGTCAATCCCATTTTACAGATGGGAAATCCAAAATGGAGAGAAATTAAGTGGTTTGCCAAAGGTTACATACTTTATAAGTAGATATGTTCTTAGAAGCAGGTAAGTGAGTAAAATCAGGATTCAAACTGAGGGGGTTAGCTTCAGAGGCCATACCCATAACTCTTGATACACAGCCTCTCAAAAGGAGAGACACAGGTTCAAGAAGACCATGGAGTGACTTTCAAAAGCACATGTGATACCAGCAGTACACACACTGGAGTCAGATGGATCTGAATTCAAATCCTGATTCTGACCCTCATTGGCCATGAGGACTTGGGCTCCTCACTTAATCTAAAACCAGTTTCCTCGGCTGTGACACGGGGTCCCTCCGTGGCCAGTGAGGCCATGTTGGGATCTGAGGATTAGTGAGGGGGTACAAGTGGTACACAGCTGTGTGATGATAAAACTGAAGCTCAAAGAGAACAAGTGCATTGCCCAAGGCTACACAGCTAACCAGTGATGGGCCTCTGGACACCTAGTTCAGCATTCTTGTCACAACATCCATGGCTCTAAGCCATTTCACACAACTGGTCCTGTCCATTCCCTTAACAGCATCTTTCTCAAATTGCCCATTTCAGAGCTGCAGATAGGCTCTGCTCACCTGCAGGGCTAGGCTGCATACATGGTGGTCTGTGCTGAACTGGGTGAAGTGGGCACTAGTAAGTAGAGAAACTATACAGTTCAAGAACAAGTGGGGGGGGGGGGGGTAGTTCAAGTTCCAGGTGCAATCCTGGAGTGTCCACTAGGTGGAGCCACACCCCTACATTCAGTAGGGGGGAAAAAAGTTCAAATTCCAGGCACAATCCTGGAGTGTCCACTAGGTGGAGCCACATCTCTACGTTGAGGGCTTTCTAAAATTGTTTTCAGAGAAGAGCGTGAATTTCCCTCCTAAGTGAGGGACGGACGGAGAAGGCTGACTCATTCACTCCCTTACTCATTCATTCACTAAATATTGACTGAGCACCTACTCTGTGCTAGGCTTGGTGATACAGCAATGAATATGTACTTACAAACCCTGTAATTAGAATCTGAAAGCTTCTCTGCGTCTGTGATGTCTCATAGCCAGGCGACAACTGCATCGTTCTACTCACTCCATCCTTAACAGGGGTCCAGCATTGTCATTCTTCCATTTCTTCCTCAAATATTTATTTTGCATGTATTCTCCACCAAGCTCTGCTAATACTAAGCTGAGCCAGGCACAGTCTGGTGTACTAGACAAACGCATGCGTTCAGCCTGATTTATGTGACAACAGACATTTGCAAAGGCTGGCTGGAGGAGCCTAGCTCGCGTCTTCAGGTGCCTATAAAGTCAAGTCTTTTCTCCACTGGCGTCCTTAAGGGGGAAATCATAACCTGTGCCCCACCAATCCTTTCTCTGCTTCTTGTGAAGAACTGGATTCTTTTCCCAATCCCTGGTCTCAGGAAAATGGAAATAAAGTTCCCTCTCTTCAAAAATCTCTTCATGCCACCTAGGCGGAGCTAGAGATGACAGGGATGTGATTGATTTCTTTCATCTGGGACTTTGGTGAAAGCATCACTCTTCCCTGGGCACACATTTCTGCCTTCCCTGCCAGAAGGGGCTGTGTGGGTGTGGGGGGAACCACATAAGACTGAAGTTGGAAGACTCAGGCTCTGACCCCCATTTTGACCCTTACATGTTGTGTGATTTTGGATCAGTCACATCCTCTGTCTGGGCCTCAGTCTTCTATGTGATAAATTAAATACAGCCACCAATTCTTTGCAGACCCTCCCATCAGGAAATGGCATCTTTCCCCATGTCTCTCCATCCCACAGTCAGCCACCCTCTAGTCCAAGTCACATCAACTCCCCCTAGATTAGCCTCCAGTACAATAGCCTCCTAATGATTCTCCCCACACTCACTCTGGCCCAATCACACATTCTACACAGAGGAGATCAAATGACATGAAAACATATGTGAGATGTGTCTGTCATGGCCCCCTGGTCACAGCCCCCAGCCTCCCTACCATGAACTGCAAGACTGTCACCCTCTGGCTGCCCACCACCTTGCCACCTGTCTCCTCGCTCACACTGCTCCAGCCTCATGTCTGGGACTGTGACCCCTGGGTGGCCACCCAGAGAGAAACTGGAGCAGAAAACTCAGGTAGAACTGGAGTTAGAAAGCTTATGGGATTGAAATTTCACTAGAAGACAAACACTGAATTTGTTCTCAGTGCTGCTCAGAAGCCAGGTGAGGCAGAACCACTACCTGAACCTGGGGAAAGGAGTTATTCTAAGAGGCGAAGATGGTGGTGGCATCAAGGAGGAGGGGACTGGGGAGATGCGGAGCTTCTGTTGGAAGTTAAGTGTTCAGAAACCTCAGTTGTCACTCAGCAACTGGACAGGGAACAGAGTGAGTCACCCATCAGGCTGCTGCAACCACATTTGCTTGCACATCTTACTTAGTTTTCCCTCTACTCTACACCTCTAATCCTCCATTAGAGAATAAAATCCTTGGGAGGCAGGGGAGGACATATTCATCTTTGTAGCTCACTGTTTCCCAGACAGAGCTCTGGGCAAGGATAGCAGAGAAAAGGTTTGATGAGTGTCGTGAGCTGCAGTTCTTCTTGCCAGCCCACTGCTGGGAGCAGCACCTCCATTTTCTTCTAAAGAACTTTCCCCACTCTCACCTATGTGCTCCGTTGAAGGTCTGACTCCTTCCCTGGGTCCTGAGCTGCACACATGGCTCAGGCCCAGCCAAGCAAAACATCACCTTCTCCTGACCACAGTGACTGGTTCAGAAATGGGCAAGTGACCATTCCAGAACTGAGGAGACAAATGACAGAAGCAGGGATAAAGGCAATGCTTTTCTGCTAGGACTGTAAGTAGTAAGGATGCTGTAAGCTGGAAGCTGCTGAAGGCCTGAAATTAGCCAACACATTGGAAGATGGAGACAGAAGATGGGAGAAAGGTCAAATCCTGATGACATGGGTTAAGCCCCTAGATCCAGCTGAGTCTGAAGCCATTTATGTCATTGCATTCTTGAGTCGTCAGAGCACCTAAATTCCATTTCTTGCCTATGGCAATTAGACTTGGGTTATTTGTCACTTGCATCCAAGAGTCCTGACAGATGAATGAATGAATGAATTTACCAGAAAATTTGCGGCATAGAGGAAAGGATTCTGTGCTAAAAGTCAGGACAGTATATTGCCATTTACTATGTGACACTGCACAAGTTGCCTGATGTCTCTGGACTTCAGTTTAGAACTTTGATATCGTTTTCTTTTATTCAACAAATATTTATTGGCATTTATTGTGCCAGGCACCACGCTACATTTTTACACTATTGTGGTTTAAGAAACAAAAAACCCCTTATGGTTCCTGTTCTCATGAAAATCTAAATAAAATTCAGTTCTAGAAAAATAAAGTTGCATTTTTAAACACCCAATTTTGTCACTGTAAAATCTGTTTGTAGTAGGAGTCTCTGGCATTTAGGAACTGGTGGCTATTGTTATTCCTTCCTCTCCTTATCAGCTAATACTGCAGGGTTAGCTGTAGGAGGGGCAAGAAACAGAGCCTTGTGTAATGGGGGAGGGGGGACCACATACTTCCCTTTTCAGTGCTTAAGGCCAATAAGAAATCATGTTTATGAGCCTAATTATACCTGGCCCTGAGCTCAACGGTGTAATGGGAGCCTGGCATCAGCCTGGGCCAATCCTCAGGGACTTTTAGCTCCAAGAATAACCAACATGCTACAAAGCACATTTTTTTTCTGGCCTCTGGCAAAGAGACTTCTTGGGGTTAAATATGCTCATCAGTGTTCCCAAGAATCAGGCTTAGAAATGGAACTACTGAAGCTCAATCTCTTTCAATTCGTGTTAGAAGGAACTAATAATGTCAACTGTAGTTAGATTTTCATTTTTAAGGGTAATTCACAGCTCAGGCTGAAATGGCAGAATGTCAAATATAAGCCCAGTAAAAGAGTATAAGTTTAGCAGGCCCAAAGTAACCAGCGCCCTGTTCCAGCTTCTATCATTTACTTCATTCATTTAATAAATATTTATAAAGCACCCACTCTGCACCAGGCACCATCAAGGACTCATGAGGGGGCAGCCCCCAGAGAGAACAGATCAGAGGCAAATACTCAAATACAAGCCCACTCCCACGTACCAGGTGTGCATCTGACTAAGCCCAGCCAGGTGTTAATAAATCAGCCTTTACTAATAAATCAGCTCGTGTGCTCTATTCTAAATATAGCCAGGGTTTTGCCTGTTCCAGTTATTACTGCTGCATTTTAAAATGACCTCAAAACTCAGTGGTTTGGTACTTAATACTACTGAACTGTACACTTAAAAAATTGTAAATTTTGTATTATGTATATTTTACCACAATAAAGAATATGGAAGGATTAAAAACAAACCTTAATGTTTTGAAACAACCATTTAACAATGCTCACAGGTTCGGGGGGTGGTCAGGCTTTTAGGGTAGGGCACAGTGGGGAGGGCTCATCTCTGCTCTGCTCCATGGTGTCTGGGCCTCAGGTGGAAAAATCAAAGGCTGGGGGTAGAGTCTGGGCACTGGAATCATCTGAAGGCTCTTTCATTTACATGTCTGAGTTGAGTCAAAAACCAGGATTGTCTACTGGAGCACCCACACATGGTTTGGCTTCCTCACAGCATAGTGGCCTTGGGATAGTCAAACTTTTTATATGGTAGCTCAGAGCTCCAAATGTGAATGTTCCAGGAAAACAAGGGAGAGGGCAAAACCTGCATTTCATTTATGACTTAAACTTAGAATTTCTGTCATACTCTATACTGGTCCAAGCAGTCATAAACCTATCCAAAGTCTAGGTTGGGGGTGGGTAGAATGAGGAGTATCAAGACCACATTGTGGAAAAACATGTCTGAAGGAAGCTATTGTTGCAGCCATTTCTGAAAAATACAATCTGTCATACTACCTTTTGAAATGGACCAAAAGCAAAGAAGCCACAGAAGAATCCATTTAGAGAAACAGAGCCCTGAAAGAGGCCTTAGTGAACACACAGTGCGTCTACCCTAAGGATTAGCAATTCACTCCTGAGAGGATCCCTCCACAGGCTGGGCAAGTGCCAAGGACATCAGATAAGTATAAGGAGTGGCTGGTGTCTAATTGTAGTTCTCTCAGTCCCCAATCATGTGTAATTCCAAGGTAGGAAGGCTTTTCATCACTGAGCTTCCTCACCTTTAAAATGGAGGTAATTCTTGATCATGTTTCACCAGTAGTGTTGTGAGAATCAAGTAAAATATTGTGAGGAAAATTCGTGGCAAAGTTGTCCACAAACTGACTCCTCCGGTGGACAGCACACTTCGACAATGCAACTGGGGTGGACCATGTGCTGCAGATTCATCTTTGCCACCACTCTTCCCCATAGCAGCCACCCTCCTGTTTTTGCTTGCCTATTTCAGAAGTAGGAGAGACAGATGGAAGCTCAGAGAGGGCACATGACCTGGACAGGGCAACACAGACAAAAAAAGTAACCAAAACCTAGATCTTCAGGCATTGCTTAGACTTTCCATTCTAAAGCCTCCAGGTGACTCTGACCTTAGCTGAGAAGCCTGACAAAGATTATACCCAGCACCTGGAGTCACACTGCCTGGGTTCATATCCAAATTACCTACTAGCTGCGTGACCTTGGGAAAGATAATTAACGTTTCTCCATATATTAAATGGAAGTAAGACCTCCCACACAGGTTTAAAAGGTAACCAAGTGAACAAAAGGCACTTAAAAAGGTGCCTCCCACATAACAAGCACTTATTTGCTGTTATTACAAATACTATTGTATATTTAGTATATAATAGGTACTAAACGTTTGAAAGTGAGAAAGTAACATCCAAAAATGTAATGAAATGTAATGGCGGAGGAATTCCTTGAAATGATACATTCATTTTGGAGAAAACTTTAAAAAATAAACCCCAAATCTCTACCATTTGTCAGCTCTAAGTCTCTGGGGGCAAAATAAAGGTCGGTGGAAACTGGCCTCTGATGCCTACGATTCCAATTTCATTTATTTTATTTAATCATTGCCTCCACGAAGCCCGCAGACACCATCACAGGCGGGACAGTCCTGTAAAGCCCATTCAAGTCAACCCACACAGCACAGCCAACGCCACGTGGATTCCTCGCCCAGCTGCAACCGCTTTCAACCCTCTCCCCACCCTTTCCTATTCGGCGCCTTCGAATGACGTCAGAACCGGGCGCCGACGCCACGGGAACCAGTGTCTGCGCCTGCGCTGCGCCCAGGTGGCGGCTCAGAGCTCGTCAGCTAGTGTGTTGGCTGGAAGGCCGTTAGGGTTCCGGACCCGCTGGGGCCCAGTCTCTACCGTGAGGCGTCGGTGCGTCGGGGACCATGAACCGCAGCCGCCAGGTGACGTGCGTGGCCTGGGTCCGCTGCGGCGTGGCCAAAGAGACGCCAGACAAGGTGAGGCCTGGTCGCCCTGAGGTGAGGGGAGCGGCCTCTTCGCAGCACCCTGGGTCAGCCCCGCCTAGGGGACCTGGACCCAGGACGCGCGGCCCAGGCGCGGCTGCTAGGACTGACCCGGGTGAGGCCGGCTGTGGCCAGACTGTCGTGACTAGGGCTGCAGCTTCTGGGGTCTGGGACTCCTGGGCCTAGGAGCAGGGGCCGCGCCTCCTCATGGTCCCTTCCCTCAAGCGCAGCCCCACCCCCTCAAAATCGCTCACACGTGGATTTCACGGGCTGGAAGGTGGGGGTGCGGCTCGGAGTGGGAACTCCCCAAAAGTCGCCTTGACGTCCGCGCAGCTTCCCCCACACCCTAGTGTGTTTTCAGGCATAACGGGAAGAGGGAGCATGTATGTGAAACTCCACTTTCCACTCCTTCGCTCGGCGTGTAGAGGAATAAACTGGATGAAAGCTATGGTGTAGAAAAACTGGTGTGGAGACAATGTCGTGAGTCTGGGAGATACATTAGGAATTTCTCGCAGTGAACCAAGTGAGATGTGGATGTGGCAGTGGGGATGAGAGGTAAACGTGACAGTTATGAAGAGGAAACCTTAAAGACTGAGCCGGTAGCAGGGAAGATTACTTAAGATACTTAGTGCTTTCTGTGTTCCAGGCATTGTACAGGATCCTGGGATAGGCATAAACAAAACAAGAAAAGTCCCTGCTTTTATGGAGTTGACGTGTATATGTAATATTATGTCATTGGGAATTAATGCTATGAAAGAAGAAAGGGAGTGTTTCAGTGTTACTGGGCCAGTTCCACCAGACACAGACGGTTTTATTTACCAGTTTTCTCCAATGTTTGGTTCACAATAGGCATTCAGTGCGTATGTACAGAACAGGGACAGGAAATAATCTCATATTAAAAATTACTGAAGGAGGTAAGATTTGTTTAAAAAGGGACATCTCGCCTTTCAAATAGTTGAAGATGGTGATTTCTAAGCATGTTTATAGTTTGGAACCACCTGGGGAGCTTCAAAAAAATACCAATTCTGAAGTGATTTAATTGGTCTGGAGTATAGCCTGATTCCCCCATGTGATTCTAATGTGCAGACAAGTATGGGAACCATTGCTTTAGGAGTTTATAGGAAGAAGAGATTTAATTTATTCTACAAAGTCCCAGGAAGGAAAATTCAAACAAATAAGAGAAATTAGAAAAACAAGTCTCTTTTTATTAAACTAAGAACCTTTTAGGTTGGGTAGGTGTGGTTTTAATTTGGTATTTAAAATATATACGTTTCAAGTCTTGGTTCTATTTGTGGACAAATTTCCAAATTGCTCTGTGATATTTTTGTTACTCTGTGTTACAAAATGAGTTGCTACAACTGGAGATTGTGATGGTGGAGACCTATTGACACATGGGGAAAAACCATATGTGCAATTAAAAAAGGACTTTTAGTTTCTGGAGCTATAGAATGTCATCACTGTAGAGGATATCCATATTATCAGAAGCGTTTTAGTACAAACTGGGTGATTGATTGGCTCATCACCTATCATCAAGCATCCCTACCATGGGCGGAATGATAGAAGCTTAGTTTAGCAGTGATAGAGGTGTTTTAAAAGATACTGAAGCATTGATTAGGTAAGGAAGGCCAGTTTTGAAGTAAAGAGAATGACTTTAATTTTAAATCAGAATATCCAAGTGGAAAGTCTTATGGGTAGTTAGAAAAATGGAACTGGATTATATGTGGCTAGAGAAGAGAAAGTTTGGAGTGATCATTTCAGAGACAGTGGTTTTACTCTTGAGAATGAATGAGCTTTGTGGGGAAATGAGAGCATGATGAGTGAATACTTGGCAGTGATAGCAAGGAAAAGAGCAGGGGATGAAGGCAAGGGTGGTTTGTTAAGGAAAATCCACAGGGAAAACTGGGAGAAGCAGCCAAGGAGTCTGAGTAATTGGAAGAAAATAAGATGGGCTGTCATAGAAGCCAGTTTATACAAGTCTGTCTTTTTTGATAAAGACTGGAGAGAGGTAGACTGAACATGATTTTTGAACAGTTCTAGGTTAGAAGGGATCTTAATTATAAGGACCTGTGAAAACTCCATTTACATTAAATTTAGAGACCCTGGATTGATACTCGATTTTTTTTTTTTTTGGCCTGTTTTTTGTGTTGAGTTTTTTTAGGGGTGGTGGTGGGGAGAGGTAATTAGGTTTATTTATTTATTTTCTAATGGAGGTACTGGGGTTGAACCCAGGACCTCGTGCATGCTAAGCATGTGCTCTGCCACTGAGCTATACCCTCCCCCCTCGATTTCTTTTTAAATTGAAGTACAGTCAATTACAATGTGTCGATCTCTGGTGTACAGCACAATGTCCCAGTCATTCATATACATATGTATATTTGTTTTCATATTTTTTCATTAAAGGTTATTACAAGATACTGAACATAGTTCCCTGTGCTATACAGAAGAAACTTTTTTAAAATCTATTTTTATACATAATAGCTAATGTTTGTAAATCTCAAACTCCCAAATTTATCCTCTTCCACCCCCTTTCCCCAGTAACCATAAGACTTATTAAGTCTGCGATTCTGTTTCTGTTTTGTAGAGATGAGTTCCTAGTGTCCTTTTTTTTTTTTTTTTTTTTTTTTAAGATTCCACATATGAGTGTTAATGTATGGTATTTTTCTTTCTCTTTCTGGCTGACTTCGCTTAGAATGACATTCTATAGGTCCATCCACGTTGCTGCAAATGGCATTATTTTATTATCTTTATGGCCGAGTAGTACTCTATTGTGTAAATATACCACAACTTCTTTGTCCAGTCAGCTGTCATTGGACATTTAAGTTGTATCCGTGTCTTGGCTATTGTAAATAGTGCTGCTATGAACATTGGGGTGCATGTGTTTTTTTGAATTAAGGTTCCCTCTGGATATATGCCCAGGAGTGTGATTGCTGAATCATATGGTAGATTTACTTTTAGTTTTTTGAGGAATCTCCTTACTGTTTTCCATAATGGCTGCACCAAACTACTTTCCACTAGCAGTGTAGGAGGGTTCCCTTTTCTCCACACCCTCTCCAGCATTTATCATTCCTGGACTTTTGAGTGATGGCCATTCTGACTGGTGTGAAGTGATAACCTCATTGTAGTTTTGATTTGCATTTCTCTGATAATTAATGACATTGAGGTTTTTTTCATGTGCCTATTGGCCATTCATATGTTTTCATTGGAGAATTGCTTGTTTAGGTCCTCTGCCCATTTTTGGATTGGGTTGTTTTGCTGTATGAGCTGTTTATGTATTCTGGAAATTAAACCTTTAGGCTTTCAGCTTTTCACCATTGAGTATTATGCTGGCTGTAGGTTTGTCATAAATAGCTTTTACTATGTTGAGGTGTGTTCCCTCTATACCTACTTTGATAACAGTTTTTGTCATAAGTGAGTGTTGAATTTTATCAAATGCTTTTTCTGCATCTATTGAGATGATCATATGGTTTTTGTCCTTTCTTTTGTGGATGTAGTGTATCACATTGATTTATTTGCGTATGTTGGACTAGCCTTGTGTCCCTGGGATGATTCCAACTTGATCATCGTGTATGATCTATTTTATGTGTTGTAGGATTCTGTTTGCTGATATTTTCTTGAGGATATTTACATCTATGTTCATCAGTGATATTGGCCTGTAATTTTTTTTTTTTTTTTTTTTGGTAGTGTCTTTGTCTGGTTTTGGTATCAGGGTGATGGTGGCTTCATAGAATGAGTTTGGGAGTACTCCCTTCTTTTCAATCTTTTGGAAGAGTTTGATGAGGACTGGTGCAAGTTCTTTGTATGTTTGGTAGAATTCCCCAGTGCAGCCATCTAGCCCTGGACTTTTGTTTGTAGGGAAGTTTTTTTTATTGCTTATTCTGTTTCATTTCTGGTGATCAGTCTGTTCAGGTGGTCTTCTTTTTTTTTTTTTTTTTCTTGATTAAGTCTTAGTGAACTACATGTTTCCAGAAATTTGTCCATTTCTTCTAGATTGTCCAGTTTGTTCCCATGTATCTATACATAGTATTCTTTTATGATATTTTGTATTTCTGTGGTATTGGTTGTAGTTTGTCTGTTTTCTTTTCTTATTTTGTTTGTATTCTCTCTCTTTTCTTCTTGGTGAGCCTGGCCAAAGGTTTGTCAATTTTGTTTACCCTTTCAGAAAACCAGCTCTTGGTTTGATTGATTTTTTTTCTATTGTTTTTTTAATCTCTGTTTTATTTATTTCCTCCCTGATCTTTATTATTTCCCTCTTTCTGCTTACTTTTGGTTTTGTTTGCTCTTCTTTTTCTTATTTTAGGTGGTAGGTTAGGTTGTTTATTTGAGATTGTCTTCTTTTTTGAGGAAGGCCTGTATTGTTTCTTTGGACTGCTTTTGCTGCATCCCATAGGTTTTGTGTGGTTGTGTTTTCATTGTCATTTGTCTCAAAGTATTTTTAAATTTCTTCTTTGATTTCATCATTGCCCCCCCCCCCCCTTTTAAGTAGCATGTTGTTTAATCTCCATGATGTCGTTTTTCTCTCCTTTGTTTTTCTTTGGTTGACTTATACTTTCATGGCGTTATGGTCAGAAAAGATGCCTGAAATAACTTCTGTCCTCTTAAATTTGTTGAGGCTTCTTTTGTGCCTGAGTACACAATCTATCCTAGATAATGTTCCATGTGCACTTAAAAAAAGGATGTATATTCTATTTTTGGATGATGTAATGTCCTAAAAATATCAACTAAGTCCAACTGTTTTATTGTGTCATTTAGTTTCTTGTTGCCTTATTGATTTTCTGTCTGGAAGATCTATCCAGTCATGTAATTGTGGTGTTAAAAGTCTTCTACTATAATTGTGTTCCCATCAATTTCTCCCTTTATATCTGTTAGTATTTGCTTTATGTATTTAGGTACTCCTATATTGGGTGCATATATGTTAACAAGTGTAATATCCTCTTCTTGTGTTGCTCCTTTAATCATTATATAGTGTCCTTCTTTATCTTTCTTTCGCCAGCAGTGGTGCCTCTGATCTGTGAAGACAAAGGCTATAGCACCCCTCCCCCCTAGCATGCACCAGCAGTGTTGCTTTCTTTTTTCTTTTTTTTTTAAATAGGGCAGTCTGGCTGTTCTGTTCTGTATACACTCCCAGCCATGGTGCGCAACACACTCCAGTCCCCTGAGGTTGCCTCTGTGCAGTCGCCCCCATTCTTGGGCAGCCTGCTCCGGCTCACCCCTACTGGCTCGCCTCTAGGGCTGGGGATTGCAGGGACCCTTTGTTCCCATTTTACTTAATTCTGTCAGTCAAGGGCTGCTGTGCACAGATCTGAGCCTCAGAGGTTCCCCCTCTGTTCCTGCTGGCCTCTGTGTTGGAGAGAGGGGGAGTCCCAGTGTGAGAGCGCTATTCCTCCTTTGCTGCTCCCTCCCTGCAGGACAGGTCTTGCACTAATATTCTCCTCCTCATCCCCCTCCTCCCCCTCCACCCCTCCACCCCCTCTTCCATCTCCACCAGATTTGTGGCAAATTTTGTCTCTTGAAGAAGGTGATGTTCTGTCAGTTCAGCAGATGTTCTGAATGGGTGGGTCCGTGGATGTCTCTCTCGGTGTATTCATGGGAGAGGGTGAGCTAAGAGCGTCCTACTCCATCATCTTGGCTGCATCTCTCCTGATATTCGATTTTTAATGTCTCTTGAGTTATATTTTACATTAGTTTACAAACTTATTTTTAATTCAAAGACTTTTGATTTCCTAAAATATATCGTAATGAAATATTTGCTCTCTTCCAGGTAGAGCTTAGTAAAGAAGAAGTGAAACGTCTCATTGCCGAAGCAAAGGAAAAATTACAGTAAGTTACAGAATGTTGATGCCTGTAGTAAAGTCAGATGAAATGTAAATCTTAAATAATGATGACGGGATGGTCTTGTTGTTGAATGGTGCCTTTTGGGTGATGTCCTTTTACTTTTCTTTTTTCATTGGTGTAGAGAAGAAGGTGGTAGTGATGAAGAGGAGACAGGTGATCCTTCAGAGGATGGCATGCAGAGTGCCCGTACCCAGGCACGACCGAGGGAGCCCTTAGAGGATGGCGACCCAGAGGATGACAGGACCCTGGATGATGATGAGCTGGCCGAATACGACCTAGATAAATATGATGAGGAAGGTGACCCAGGTGAGAACTCACTCACTTCTACTAGTTTTTAGTCACAAATTCAGTGCGTCAGATCATGCTTCTAGTGTTCCAGAGCTTTACTCTGAGGCTTTGTTGTCCTTTATGTCAGATAATCTGGTTCAAGGCTTGGGCAGACAGCGTGCTTCCTAAACTGTTTCCTGAATTGAAAATCAATTCAACCCACTAATATAAAATCTCAAAAAAAAAAAAAATTAGTATTATATGCTTTGTTGCAAGTAGTGATTATGATAATCTGTAATTCATCTTTCTTTGTCTGCAATAATTAGAGAGGAGTTATTACCTCTATTTTACAGAAGAGAGAACAGGCTTACAAAGATGAAATACCTTTGCCAATGTCACACAGCTGGTGAATAATGGAGCTGAGGTTTTAATAGTCTCTGGCCTTCATGCTTTTTCACTGTACTTCATTAGATGCAGAGGATAGTTTTTTTCATTGGACTCTGGGTTGTGGGCCTCTGAACTTGTTACCATCCTGCTAGGACAGAGTACCATGGGAATACAGAGCAATAAGAGCTAAGCAGTCTACAGAAATGGCATTCAGAAACTGCTCCCTGACATTCTCCACACCCTGCAGAGTATTGGTCCTGTCTTTCTCATCTGGTGGAAATTCCCATTTGTTGCCTATCAGGTGTTATTAGTCCTGCCTCCTTAAATATCTTTAACCTTGGCTATCTTGATTATAATATGTCTTAGCGTTGGTCTATTCGAGCTCTTCCTGTTGGGGACCCTCTGTGCTTCCTGTACTTGGATATCTATTTCCTTCTTTTGGTTTGGGAACTTTTCAGTCATGATTTCTTCAGATACCTTTTCAATCCCCTTTTCTCTATCATCTCCTTATGGGACCCCTATTTTGCATAGGTTGGCACACTTTATATTATCCCATAGGTCCCTTATATTGCTTTCATTGGTTTTTACTTGCTTTTCTATCTACTGTTCTGATTGGATGACTTTTTTATGTGTCTTCTAAGGCACTTATTTATTCCTCTGCATTATCTTGTCTGCTTTCGACTGTCTTTAGCTCAGCTCCTATCTCAGCAATTGAGTTTTGTTTTTAATTGGCTCCTCTTTATAGTTTCAATTTCCTTTTTAAAGCATTCTCTGTCTCTATTCATAGTCTCTCTTATTTCTATCAGTGCTTTTATCACCCCCTTTTTGAAGCCATGATCTAGTAGACTGTTGAGATCTGTCTCATTGTTCGTTCTTTCAGGGGACTTCTCTTGTTCTTTTAATTGGGAGTGGTCCCTCTGCTTCATTTTACTTATATTTCTCTGGCTTCTAGGAGTATCAGTTATCTACTGTGGTCTTGAAGGGCTGTTTTATTTTTTATTTGTTTTTATTTAAAGTGGGAGCATTCCTATGTAGACTGTGTGCGTCTAATAGTTTTGTTGCGAGGGCTGTTCTTAGTATGGATGGTTGCCACCTCTTTCTTCTGTGAGTGTTGGCTGTTATCCCTTTGATTGGAGGTGTGGTTGGTGGTGTGATCAGAGCCTGCCCTGATTGTTGTTGTTGAGCTGGACCTCCTTTTTTGTTCTGTGGTTGTCACAGCCTTGACAGGGGCCGGGTCTGCTCCCCTGTTGCTGGAATAGAGGCTTCTAGACCCGTTTCTGAGCTGTGACGTGTGGTAAGCAGGGTTGGAGCGCTTCATCTGGAAAGAAGTATCGCTGAGTACCTCCGCAGGAGATGTCCCATTAGGAGGTGCTCTCCGTGGTGTTGTCTGTCACTTGTTACGTGGGCGGGCTTACAAAGTATTCTTTGTTGACGCTGCCTTTGTCCCCACCTTAGCTGCGGGAATGTTGGCCACCTGCTCTGATGTCCCCCAGGTTCTGGCCCCCAGGACCACCAGTGCAGATTCACCAATGTCAGGTGATAGGACCCAGCGTAGCAAGCATGTAGTCACACACCTGAATCCGTGGTGCGCCACAGGGTCAGTGCAGTCCCCAGCCCTGCCTTTGCATACCGTATGGTATGCCAGCCTGTTGTAAATACCCGTAGTCACCCCCGCCATGCACCAAAATTCCGCTCACTGCTTATTCGTCCCAGAGGGATGGGTCCATCAATGGTCCAGAGAGAGCAAATCCACCCTCTCTGCCTGGGGTTATAAACAAATCTTAGTCCCTCCTATGAAGTTGCAGGGCCACTAGGTATAGATTCAGCTTTCAGCCCCACCTCCGTGCAGCAGCCTTGTCTATGACAGAGCCCCACTCCTCTTCTCGCAAGAACACACCAACAATGGAGCCAGGCAGAGAAAGCAGCTGTGGTGCAACTGCGTTGTACCCCTCCCCTCCATGCACACCAGCAGTGGTGCTTTTTTAATGGGGTCCCAGGCTGTTCTATTCCACACACACCCCCAGTCAGAGCTCACACCAGCCTCCAGTCCACTGAGGCTGCCTCTGGGCAATAGGCCCCAGCCCTCTGCCCAGGCTCCTCACTGATCTCCAGCAGCCAGTCCCAGCTTGTCCCTGCTGGCTTGCATCTAGGGCTGGGGATCACAGGGACACTTCATGTCAGTTTCTATTAGTTCTGGCTACCAAGTAGCTGCCACTTTCTCCTCTGACCCTCAGAAGCTCCACTTCTGTCCCCACTGACCTGGCTGGAGATGGGGCATCCCAGTTTGAGGGTGACTTCCTTTGCTGCTCCCTCCCTACAGGACTGGTCCTGCACTGGTTTTTTTCTTTTTTCTTTTTTTCTGTTACTGAATTTTGTGAGAATCCTCCTGTATTTCGAAGCGAGAGACACTGCCAGAGTTCAGTAGGTGTTGTGTGCAATTCATTGGATTTGTAGATGTAATTCTTGGTTTACTTGTGGGAGAGAGCGAGTTGTGAGTCTGTACTCTGCCATTATAGCCTGTCTCTGTGTTTTATTCATTTCGATTTATAAATTCTTACAGATACTGAAACTCTTGGTGAATCTCTTTTGGGTCTTACAGTCTATGGGAGTAATGATCAAGATCCTTATGTTACTCTGAAAGATACGGTAAATATTCGCATGGCTTTTCTAATTCTGCTCCTTAAGTGTTTGAAAAACCTTATCAAATATCTGATTCTAGTCAATGACTTTTTCTCTGTCCACTTAGGAGCAATATGAACGGGAAGATTTCTTGATTAAGCCCAATGACAATCTCATAGTTTGTGGCAGAGCTGAACAGGACCAGTGCAATTTAGAGGTACATGGTAAGTGAAATACATCCCTTACTAAAAGGTTCTCTACTTTAGTGATATTAAAATAACTATAATAGTAACTATGATGAATTTCTAAACACCAGGTCCTGCTGTATCTCATTTAGTTGGGTTACCTGGTTAAATTCTACATGGTCTGCAGACTTCCTGGTTATTGTGCCTGGGTATGTGTAGTCTGATGTGTCATTTTAGTATCTGACTTTATTTATGGAAAATGATCCCCTGGAAAGTTCTAATAGGGGTTTTTTATCTTTTATTTAAACACTTTTGCTAATTTTTGTTTTTCTTTCTCCCTTCATTGGAGAAAATGGAGAAAACCTAGAGGTAAAACTATTTTTAAATGCAAGAAAAAACTATAATCTCTTTATCCCAAGGTAACTTGTTACCTTGGCTTTTTACTCCAGTTCACTTTCTGGCTCCTTTTTCTTTATATGGTGAAGGTTATATTCTATATAATTTATCTTGCTTTTTCACAAATTCATTTCAGATATTTCCCCTTCTGCAGAACATTTTATTTTCTTCATAAAAATTCAACTTAGAGGCCCACAGGTTCTCTTCAGGAACCAAAAGGTCATGGTCACTTTTCCCAGTTCAGGGAATGTTTGCATTAAAGCCAGAGGTGAATACAGTTAGTTGACCCTTGAACAACATAGGTTTGAACTGTGAGGATCCACTTATACGTGGATTCTTTTTCAGTAATAAACACTGTAGTGGAGAAACACTGTACCAGGGATATGGAGGGTGGTCTGTAAGTTATACACGGACTTTCCACTGCATGGAGGGTCAGTGCCCTTAACCCCCCACGTTGTTTAAGGATCAGCTAGTTGGAATCTGAAGCAGACAATGATTCACATTTTTCTTTTTATTGAATTTTTAAATCAAATATCTTAAAGTTGATATTTATTAATTCAACAAACATTAATTGAATGATTATTTTCTTAAAAACACCTTCAAGATGTCTGGAATATTCTGCCTCCACATTTTCCCTTTTGTTTTTCTTGCCCCTTTCCATGCACGCAGATCCTCAGACAGGTCTGTTTTTGCCCAGATACTCTCCTTCCCCAACAGTCTTCTATTCATTTGCCTTAAAATTTGGAAGCTTTAAAGAGATGATTAGGCTAATGCCTTTTATTATAGGAAATACAGTTGCATAGTGTGAAAATTAAAACCTTTAGATTTAATGTTTATTGGCATCTTTTAGGTTACTTTGTCACTTATTTCTTTTATTAACTTGGATTTCTGTAACTCTTCACAGTTGAGGGCTGCCTGCAGGAAGCCTAATAGGCCATCTTTATCCCATGGCCCGCTGAAAGGCTTTAAATAGCAAATACATGTGAAGCTATTCTCCTAATTATCTTTGAACTTTTTATGTATTTCAAATGAAAACTTTGTTCATGGAATTTTTAAAAGACCAATTCTAATTTCAGAAAAATTGAAACTGTTACAGTTTGTCATCATTGATTTTTATGCATTTTCGTGTGAGAATTTATTGTAGTCATTCCTTTGAATCTAGTGAGTATCAGAGTGGAGTTGAGAAGTTAAAGAAAAACAGTTGTCTTCCTATTTTGTTCTAAGTTAGGTTATTAATGATATATTTTATTTGGATTTGGTCTGAATCTCCAAGTTACCCAGTGTATCTCTGTTCAAGAATAATTTCAAAATTGCATTCTGAATTAGATCTGAATGTTGATCTGACGTGGTTAAAAGAAGATTAAAGCATCGTCATCAGGGGGAGGGTGTAGCTCAGGGGTACAGTGTGTACCTAGCATGCACTAGGTCCTAAGTTCAATCCCTGGTACCTCCACTGAAAATAAATGAATATACCTAATTACCCTCAAAATAAAATAAATTAAAAAAAATTAATTAAACTCAATTACAGCATCATCATCATTTTTATTTAAAATGTAAGCTGAGTACATTGACCATAGGTGAGGTTCTTGCAGGACCACTAACTAATCATTTTGAGCACGCATTTTAACCATGAAATGATGTGCTAGAACATTACAGAGAATCTGCTAATCCCAAGATCTATCACAGGTTTAGTGATCTGAGGAATTTTAAAAAATCATTTGCTTATCTTAACATTACTTCTTTCTAGTAAAAGACATATTTGAGGGAAATCTGTGATTTCTTGGGCTCTATTTTATCAATGTTTCACTGTATAATTTTTAAAGTTCTCCTTAGTTATTGATTTTAACAATATTTTTGTTCCTTAACATTGTAACTGTGAATGATAAAGAGCTAATTTTTTTTAGTTGCCATATTCCAGAAGAGTGTTCTCAAGATCATTATTTACTTTGCTGGTCTTCATAAACTTTTTTTTTAATTGAAGTAATTTTTGACGAGCATTTAGATTTCTAAATGAGTTATTTCTTTCCAGTGCTGATTCATTCTTGACTTATAGCCAGATAGACCTTTAAAAGATAAAATTATATTGAAGTACTTCTTATGGAGACATCATGAGCATTTGTTTTCTGTAATAAATGAACCAGAAAGTAGGACCATTGTAGCTGGGGAACATGCGGATCGAGTATTCAGGCAGATGTCAGTTCTCTTGTCAGTACTGCTGTTCCTCTTTGGAGCACACCAGACAATGGGAATATGTTAGACATGCAAAACTTCTGCCTAGTAGTAAATACTTTGGAATCTCTTTAGTGCCATCAAATATGTCTCGCTTTAAGCCTATGGCTCCCATAGGTTTAGGGAGAGTTTGTTCTTTTGAGCTGGATGTGATTTCTTATTCTGATATAATAAAGTCTCTTCCCAATCTTTTCAGTTTATAATCAAGAAGAAGATTCTTTTTATGTACACCATGATATCCTGTTGTCTGCATACCCTCTGAGTGTGGAATGGCTGAATTTTGATCCTAGCCCAGATGATTCGACTGGTAATTAGAAAACTTAAGATTACTCAATGCTCTTATTCCTGTGTTTTTCCTAGCCCACATAAGTTACCTATTTTGTATGAATGTTTTCAGAATTGTTGATATTTTATGAAGTTAATGTTCTTTTATGAAGTTATAGAGTTCTCAAAACATAATCACTTAATTGTTTGGGGCTGTATGTCTCCAGATTTCAGACAGGCTGAAGAGGTAACTTCTCCACTGTAGGCAGAAGGACAGGGCCTGAAAACCATTTTGGGCTGCACAACTGTGCAAAGATCCCATAAAAACCCAGTATAAAATGGCGTAATGCACCTGATGTTACCAGCTAGAGTGTAGTGCATGACCCTTTTCAGAACCCTCAAGTAAAACCAAAATGAAGAGAGAATTGGATATCAACTACTATATATAAAAATAGATTAAAAAACAGATTTTTTCTGTATAGCACAGGGAACTATATTCAATATCTTATAATAACCTTTAATGAAAATGAATATATGTATATATATATGTATGACTGGGATATTATGCTGTACACCAGAAATTGACACATTGTAACTGACTGTACTTCAAGTAAAAAAAAAAAAAAAAGAGGAGGAGAATTGGGCTTTCATGTTAGTCACTGTAGCTGTGCTGCACACTGCTAGTTGTCCCTGTCATACTAGGGCTAAAAACTCTTTAACACTCAGTCCCTCATCGCAGCCTGTGAAGGTGGAAGGGATTTTCTCATTACATGTGTGAGGACCTGGGGACCAGGGGCCTGAGTCTTTGTTACTCAAGTGTGGTCTGAGGGCCAGCAGCACAGCATAGCCATCACCCAGGAGCCAGCTAGAAATTCAAGGCTCAGGGTCCCAACCCAAGGCCTCTTGAAACAATCTGCATTTTAACAGCATTCAGGTGATGTACATGCATATGAAAGTTTGAGAGAAACTGCTTTAAGCCATTACTCAGTGTGTCATTAAAATTTATTTTTAAAATCATAAGTACATCATTTTCTCCTGTAGGAAATTATATTGCTGTGGGAAACATGACCCCCGTTATTGAAGTGTGGGACCTTGATATAGTGGACTCTTTAGAGCCAGTCTTCACACTTGGAAGTAAGCTATCAAAAAAGAAGAAAAAGAAAGGAAAGAAGGTAAGCAAGCTAATAGATATTTAAACTCCAATGACAAACAGAGAGGTTTGGTGGGAGAGGGGACAGGGGATAAGAACATACACTTTTTCAGTTAGATAGTTTTGGTGGAAGAGGACAGGTAGTTATGAAGTTATTGTAGTTTCTAGTTTCAAAATGCCCATCCAAGGAAAAACTGATTTCTGATTACATAAAGCCTCCATTGTTACATTATTCATCTTTACACAAAACAGATTACTCTCTGGTCATGATCCCGCTTTATAGATAGTAGCTATTCACACTAATAAGCTATTTTTGAACTTTTAAAATATTCATTTAGCCTTGAGTATGTTGAAATCTAAATATCCCTCTATTAATTCCTATAGCTTTTAGAACTGTTCAGTTTTGAAAGGGAGGGATTGATTTGTAGAATTATAGCACCCACATTAAGAACTACTATAGTTTTTTTCCCTGAAAAAGAATATCATGTATCTCTATAGTAACAGAGAGACAAGGTGTTTCCAGATCTTTGAGCATGTGCGCTCAAGATCAAAACATTAATCTTAAGGTTTAAAGAATCTTTCAAATTAGTGTTATCAGTTTTGTTTGGGGAGGTAATTTAATACCAAAAATAATTAAACTGAACAATCATTACAGAATTCCTCAGCAGATGGGCATACTGATGCTGTCCTTGACCTTTCTTGGAATAAATTGATCAGGTAAAAAGAAATACCATTTGAAGGATTGTTAAAGACTAACCGTTGTGGTTTTTCCTCATGCCTGCACTTGTCTCCCTACACTGTGTGTTTCGAGTCTTTGTGTCCATGTCTTATCTTTTCCTGCAGTATATACTGCTTGAAGGCAAGAGCTCTGCTGTCTGTCCTTGCATACCCCACATCACCTGCCAGCTTTTTGCTTAGTAGAGGCTCATTACATATTTGGGGACCAAGTGCACTCCTCTCCAGCACCACTGGGAAAAACAGGATGTACCGCAGTGCCAGTGGTGCAGTAGAATTATTTCTTCACGGAAGGCAGGCCTTTTTCTCACTTCATTTAGTTTTCTCAACATATCCACATGTTTTTGTTTTTGTTTTTTTTAAACTGTGGTGAAATATATATAACATAAAATTTACCATTTTAATCGTGTTTAAGTATACAGTTCACTGGACACTGTTATACATTGTTGTGCACCACCATTCAACTCCAGAACTTTTTCATCTTCCAAAACTATAACCACATACCCATTAAACAATAACTCTGCATTTCCTGCTCCCCCCAGGCCCTAGTAACCTTTGTCTCTATGAATCATTCTACTTTGTCTCTATGAATCTACTCCAGATACCTCATACGTAGAATCATACAGTATTTCTCCTTTTGTGACTGGCTTATTTCACTTAGCTTAAGGTTCATCCATGTTACAGCATGTGGCAGGATTTCCTTGCCTTTTAAGGCTGAATGATACTCCACTGTACATGTATACCGTATTTTGTTTATTCATCTGTTGGTGGGCACTTGGGTTGCTTTCACCTCTTGACTCAGTGAATAATGCTTCTGTTATTTACATAGATATAAATAATGTGGACTTACATGTACGTTAGAGTCCCTGCTTTCAGTTCTTTTGAATATATATCCAAAAGTGGAATTGCTGGACCATATGTTAATTCTGTTTTTACCTTTTTGAGGAACAGCCATACTGTTTTTTATAGCAGTTGCACCGTTTACATTCCCATCAGCAGAGCACAAGGGTTCCAGTTTCTCCACATCCTCTTCAACACTTGGTACTTTCTGGTTTTGTTATTGTTGTTTTTATAATTGCCATCCTAACTGGTGTGATGTGGTATCTCATTGTAGTTTTGACTTGAAATTTCCTAATGATTATTGATGAGCATCCTTTCAAGTACTTATTGGCCATTTGTACATCTTCTTTGGAGAAATGTCTATTCAGGTCCTTTTGGCCATTTTTTAATTGGGTTAGGATTTTGTTGTTGTTGAGTTGTGGAAGTTTTTTTATATATTCTGAGTTTTGATCCCTTATGAGAGTTATCATTTGCAAATATTTTCCCCCATTTGATGGATGGGTTGCCTTCAACTCTCTCATTAGTGTCCTCTGATGCACAAGTTTTTCATTCCGATGTAGTCTAATTCATTTTTACTTTTTGTTGCCTGTGCTTTTAGTGGTATATCCAAGAAATCATTGCCAGATTCACTGTCATGAAGATTTTCTTCTAAAAGTCTTACAGTTTTAACTCTTAAGTCTTTGATCTATTTTGAGTTAATTTTTGTATACTCTGTAAGGTAAGGGCGCAACTTAATTCTTTTGCATGTCATCCACATATTTTTTATATTTATTTACCCTTAAACAACAGTTACCCCAGAAGGCCATTTTCCAAATAGTGTAGTTGGTTTGAGGGACTACTGTGGCAAGAAGGTAAGCACTAGGTTGAGTACAACTTATCTGGAGGGGTGAGAACAAGCTGGATTACCCAGTGCACTTTTTTTTTTCCAAAGCATTTCTGTCACACTGGACACTTCGTAATTATGAGCATTCTAAGGAAAATCCCATAGTGCTGGCTTGCCAAAGAATATGTTTGTGTTCGGACCTCTCCAGAGTTACGACCATTTGGGGAAATGCACCTGAGAAGGTTGTTTAGGTAGTATTTCCCAAACTTAGCTGCAAACCAGAAACTTCTGGATAACCTTTTAAAGTACAAGTTCCTGGAAAAAAAAAAAATGAAATTTTGCCATTTACAACAACATGGATGGAAGTGGAAGTTTTTATGTTTAGTGAAATAAGTCAGATAGAGAATAACAAATACTGTATGTTATCACTTATATGTGGAACCTAAAAAATGAAATAAGCAAATGAATATAACAAAATAAAAACAGACTCTCAGATACAGAGAACAAACTAGTGGTTATCAGTGGGGAGAGGGAGGAGAGGAGGGGCAAGATAGAGGTAAAGGTTTTTAAGATACAAACTATGTATAAAATAAATAAGCTACAGGTATATTGTACAGCACAGGAAATGTAACCAATACTTTATAATAACTTTAAATGGAGTATAACCTATAAAAATAGTGAATCACTATGTTGTACACCTGAAACTAAAATAAACTATAAATCAACTATACATCAATTAAAAACAAATAAAATGCATCCTAAAAAAATAAATTAAAAATTAAAAAGTCAGAAAGAAAAAACTACAGATTCCTTGGTTCTAATACCCCAAGATTGAGTCAGTAGTTCTGAAGCAGGGGCCCAAGAATCTGTTGGTGTTTTGGTTTTGATTTTGTTTTTAAAGCTTCCCCCAGATGAATCTAATGCTGCCAGGCTATAGGTAATTGGGTTTTGTTTGAATTGGGCCTGATCCTGACTAATGGGCATATAAATAAGAGATCTAATAATGAGTGCCCTGTGCTTTAGAAACCCACTCATATTTACAAATCTAAACTGTCACAATGATTACATATATTAAGTTCTCATCGTATAGCAACTGTTACTTTGATTAACTGAAAGGTCAGTCTAATGCAACAACCTCTCATCAGCATTCCAACTGATTCATCATTCCCTTTCCCCAGCCACAGTTCCCTAGTTCCATTTAGCTTCTTATTGGCACCTGTTCTCCCATCCTTCCGCATCTGCACTCACATCTGTTTGACTCCAGTGGCACACGTTTCTTTGCTCCTTAACTCTTATGTCTCCATCTTATTTTAGATCTTGGTTCTCCTTTCCCCTTTCTTTACTGAAAAGGTGCAGTATGTCTTGAAATATGTCCCATACGCTGGGTGCATAGAGTTTGGGACTGTGGTGAAGAATAACATGTTGGCCTTGTTACTGGTGGGACCTTGGTTTCTAGTAAAATGCTCCCAGTTAAAAAAAAAAAAAATGTCCTCTGCTGATTCATTCTCTTGTTGGAGTGCTCTTCTTGCAGGTGTAGTGTTCAGAAGTTTTGTTTTTTGTTTTTGATCTTACACAGTAAGAAATTGAATGTGGAAATAATTTCAGATATTTTTGGAATGATTAAAATGAAAATGTACTATGAAATTTTAATTTTTTGCTTTTGGGAGCCATTGTTTATTAATAAACTGATTATTGGGAATTTAAGTTAAATTTAATGTATAAAATGCCAGGGGCTTAAAACATGACCTGTATGCAGGACTTAATGGTAGAAAAAGCTAGCATGACCCAAATATACATGATCTTCTTAAGAGACATTGCATATATCAGTAAATATATAGTGACTTATAAAATGACTTATAGAACTGAAAGTACTTTGAAGTAACTTCTTGAGGAAATAATACCTAAAAATGGACCCATCAACATCTTATTTTAACAGTATGTTGATTTTCTGAACAAAAAGATTACTGTCACTAATGATGTAATTTTGTGTTGAGCCATTTTAAAGCTAGATGTTGAAGAATGAGCTTTCAATTTTAGGAGTGTCTGTATTTTTTAGACAGCATCTAACATTTATCAAGGGCTCACTACGTTCCAGTCACTCAGCCAGGTACTTGGCATAGCAGCCCTTTGAGGTTGGTTGTTTCATTCTCATTGGCAGGCAAGGAAATGTAACTTAAGTCTTAGAGCTGGTAAGAGGCAGCACTCAGGAATCCATTTTAGGTTTTCTGGGCTCTAAAGCCTGTGTTCTGTTGTGGAACTACATTATTAGCTCTTGATCCCTGACAGGTAGACATCCTGGGTTTTTTCTATTAAAAATATTTAATGCTCTTTTTTTAAGGGAAAAAAAAAAGTTGAGATGTATTTCATACTATATGACCTAGCAAATACACGTATCAAAAAATTCACTTTAAAAGTGTTTCAGTGATTTTTAGTATATTCACAGAGTTACGCAACCATCATCACTAATTCCATAATATTTTCATCAATCCAAAAAGCATGCTATGCCCATTAGCAGTCACTCTTTATTCTCCTATCCCTCCAGCCCCTGGCAGCCACTAATCTACTTTCTTGTCTCTGGATTTGCCTGTTCTGGATATTTCCTAGAAATGGAATCATAATAAATGGCCTTCTGGGTTTAGCTTCTGTTCCTTAGCATAATGTCTTTGAGGTCCTTCCATGTTGTAGCATGTATCAGTACATCATTCTTTATTGCCAAATAATATTCCCTTGTATGGACGTACCACATTTTGTGTATTCACTCACTGGATAATGGACATTTCCTTTGTTTTTGCTTTTTGCATATTATGAATAATGCTGCTAAGAACACTTGTGAACAGATTTTTGCAGGGACATATGTTTTCATTTTCTTGGGTATACACCTAAGAATATAATTGCTAGTCATATGATAGTGTCTTTGCCATTTACATTCCCACCAGCAGTGTAGGACAGAGGGTTCCAATTCTCTACATCTTGTTAGCACTTGTCTTTTTCATTATAGCTGTTCTGTGTATGAAGTGGTATCCCATTTTTTTTTAATTTCCCTAATAACTAATGGTTTGAGCATGTGAAAACATGCTCATTGGCCATTTGTCTATTCAGATCCTTTGCCCATCATTTAATTGGATTGTTTTATTATTTAGCTGAGAGTTCTTTATATATTCTAGATGCAAGCCCTTTATCACATACAATTTACAAATATTTTCTGTTCTGTGGGTTGTTTTTTCACTGTCTTGATAGTGTAATTGCAACACAAGTTTTTCATGTTGATGATACCCAATTTATTTTGTTTTATGTTTTTGTCATATGTAAAAAACCACTGCCTAACCCAAGGTCATGAAGATTTATACCTATTTTCTCCTGAGAGTTTTATAGTTTTAGCTCTCACATTTAGTAGCCCTGTGATCTATTTTGAATGATTTTTTGTATAGTGAGGAAGGGGTCTAAACGTCATTCTTTTGCTGGAGAATATCCAGTTGTCCCTGAACCATTCGTTGAAAACACTGTTCTTTTCCCCACTGAACAGTGGATAATCTTGGCACCCTTGTCAAAAACCAATGACTATAAATTTGAGGGTTTATTTCTGGACTTTTCTATTCCTAAAGTCTGTACTTACTGCCAGTACCATTGTTTTGATTACTGTAGCTTTTCAATCAATTTTGAAATCAGGAACTGTGAACTTTCTAACTTTGCTCTCCTTTTTCAAGATTATTTTGGCTATTCTGGGTCCCTTGCAGTTCCATGTCAATTTTAAAACCAGCTTTCAGTTTTTTTGCCAGAGCCATCTGGCATTTTGAAAGGGGTTGGTTGAATCTATAGATTAACCTGTAGATGGCAGTATTTCTGTCTTAACATTAAGTCTTCCAGTTTGAACATGAGCTATCTTCCTATTCATTTAGATACTCTTCAGTTTCTTTCAACAATCTTTTATAAGTTTTCAATGTCTTGCATTTCTTTCATTAAGTCTATTCCTAAGTATTTTATTTGTTTGAATGCTATTATAAATGGAATCTTTATATGTAATGCTTTTTATTTTTAAAAGATAACCTGATTTGTTTCCTTTCTCAGAAACGTACTGGCAAGTGCATCAGCTGATAACACTGTAATTCTGTGGGACATGTCCTTGGGGAAACCAGCAGCTAGTCTTGCCGTACACACAGACAAGGTATGGTGATTTAGTGGGTAAAGGGGATTCTAAAAAAATCTGGGAAGCATATTGGCTACAAATAATCCGAATATTTATATATGGCTTTTTGTGAATTACAAAGTGCTTTGACTTGGTATCTCACTGGATTGTCATAGAACCTTGTGCTTTACAACATGTTTACATAGGCTCCTAAAAAGGGCTGAGGGTGTGTCAGTCACCAAATGGGGTTAAAGAATTTAACAGATGTTACTACAGAACTCAGGGATCTAATGTGCTGATGCACCTTGTGAAAATTCCAGTGTTTGGAGTTGCCCAGTAAGTTTGATCCCCCCCCCCCCTTTTTCCTTCTGATTATACTTTAACATTTTAGGGACATACATATTCTCCAAGCACAATTTGGGGAATACTGCATTGTGTCTTTCAGGTGTCAGCCTTTACTGGGAAGCATGTTTTGCCCTTTTGATTATGCAGTACATTTATGTTTCTTTAAATAGTAGAAACAGTGCCAAATTGATTCTCACCAAGTATTAGGCAGTTTTACCAAAACCAAACAAACATTGACCTGTTCATTTATGTTTCCTCCTTTTAGGTACAGACTCTTCAATTTCATCCATTTGAAGCACAGACTCTAATTTCTGGATCATATGATAAGTAAGAAAATATCTCAGGAGTTATTGCTGTTTTTATCCTCTTGAACTAATTCAGAAAGTATCACTTGATACTCAGGTAGAATTTATTACTGAGGCTTCTGGGTGTTTAAGTTTTTAGTAGTACTTTTTCCCTTTCAACTTGATCCTTTCAGCCTGCAAAGGAATATCGTTCTATCATAATAACATAGTTCCTAACTAGCAACTGCTGTGATTTTTAGAGGATGTATGAGTTAGCCACTGCTGTGAAACAAACCATTGCAAAATTCAGTGACTTAAAGCCATGAACACTTATTGCCTGTCCTCTGCAAGGTTGAGCTGACTACTCTGGATTCAGCTGGCAGCTCTGCCAATCTTGGCTTGTTTCAGCTGGGCCCGGAGACCTGGCTCTCCTCGTGTTTCACATCTCCTGGGACCAGCAGGCTAGCCCAGGTTTGTTGTCACAGCAAGGTCAGAATTAGAAGCAGAGATACCAATGCCTCCTAAGACCTGGGCTCGGAACCAGTACGGTGTCTTCCTCTCTTGGCCAAAAGAGGTATCACATGGAGTTGGAAATGGACTATGCCTTTATGGGAGGAACTTCCAAATCACTGACAGGGGCACGTATATATAGGGAGAGGGGAAGAATCGGGACCACTGCAGCCCCCCACAGAGGGGTTTCCAGCCACATGTATGGGTTTTTTTTTGGTTTTTTGGGGTTTTTTTTTGTTTTTTAACAGATTCAGTCTGAAGGTGGGAGAGGTAGCTAGCAGAAACAGAAACCAACTTGCAGTCTTTATTTTGATTCCTTATCCTTTTGAAAAGTACTATGTTTATGTTTTTCAGTTGGGATTCATTCAGAATTAGAGAAGTATATCCATCAGTTCCCCAAACACAGTAACCTGCTTACAGAGAGTAAGCATGGGTGGCTGAGACATGAATTATCAGTCTCAGCACTGCTGGGGAAGCAGAAATTAGAAATTGGCCTGTTCTTTTGGAAATAGAAAGGATTCATCTTGGAAGTAGAGGATTCATTCTGGAGGTCAAGGCCAGAGCCACCAGTGTCTTTAGGTGACAAGACCCGAGTCTACCAATTATAAAAATCAACTTGTCGTCTCTACTTTTAGAACCTTAAAACAGGCTTTAAATAATTGGCTCTTGATTTCACAGTCTTATTACCATGTCATTTTAAATAAACTGAAAATACAGGAGAATTGAAGTCTTAAAACCCTGACTGTGCCCATATCTGTCCAGGTCAGTAGCTCTGTATGACTGCCGGAGTCCAGATGAAAGCCATCGAATGTGGCGATTCAGTGGGCAGATTGAAAGAGTGACTTGGAATCACTTTTCACCTTGTCATTTTTTGGTAAGTATGCATATTATTTGCTTACCCAGGTTGCTAATGACTTAGACTCTTACACTGCATTGTAGAGAGGATCTCTGAAAAGCTTTTTCTACGTTAACAACGTGAAGTATTTGGATTGGAGTCTTTCTGAAAAGGATTTTTAACAGAACAATGGATCCACCACAAAAAATAGTAAATATGTAAACACTTTTATTAACTTCCAACCATCCCAAAGTGTGCCACATTTTTTTAGTTGTAATAATTAGGTGATAATTGTAAAAATTATTTTGAAATAGAAAGCATGGCTAATATTGTTTTTATGCTTTTTTTAATGGTTAAATCAGTCCAAGAAAATAACCCTTTTTGTTTAAATATTAGTACTTAACTTGAGCTGCAGTGATGCAAAGCCTATTTAACAAATATAGCAGGAAAAAAGTGTATGATCTCTTAATCCCCTTAATATCTGTAAGATAACAGTTTTCTATGTAGCATCCAAAGATGCCACTGATATTTCAATCCATGTAGAAGTAAAAGCCCAGCTTTTATCCAGAGGGGAAGGTTAATTAAGGAAATTGTTATACATCCATATACTTCCTAATTTTCCTAAAGTATGTACGGAGTGTTTTGTAAAATGAGGGAAAGAATCCTTAAAAGAAAAAAAAAACTCTCTTAAATATGGATAATTTTATTAAGTTTCTTGCCATTTTGATTTTGAGAACATTTAATCTCAACTCTGCACAGAAGTGCATGCAGCTCCCCGCTGAGCTGTGTGAAGCCAGATTCCATTTTATAGTTATCAGGAGTGAGGTGCCAGTTGTATTTGAATGTGGTATTGTACTTTGGCTCTCAACAGGCAAGCACACATTTCCTGAGGTTATTAATAGATGGTCATCAGCACTAAAATCACAAATATTTAGGAAAATGGAAAGTAATCAAAATAAAATGGTTTACCTCGTTCCCCCCAATCTCAAAGGATGAGACCTCCCTCTTCAGTTTCTGTCCCCATCCGCAGCCTGGCTTCAAGACCACAACATGTGTCCTCCCCGTCCTGGCTGTTCCCTTGGCTGTCTATAGGCTCAGGTCTCTCTCCCCTCTTTGACTAGGTCTCTCTCTTAATTCCTTCTGTTTCCTCTCCCTTTCTTCAGTGTTACTGTAATCTGCCTTTCAGTTTTTATCTGATTAAATCTCTGCCAAAATATCGATAGCATTGGCACTCCTTTCTTCAGAACCCCTAGGCTTCCCTGATATTCTTTGTAATTCCCTCCTCCCTCTTTGGTTCTTACTTCTTCCTCAGCCTGTACCTTAAGTGGCTGTGCTCTCCAGGCCTTTGTCCCCAACACACTGCACTTTAATTCTGTGCACCTGGGATGTGTCCTCTCTGTTCTCATGGATGTAACTTCCACCCCTGTGCTTTCATCTCTCTAACCCTGGCCCATACCATGGCCACAGCTTCATATTCATCCTCACGTTCAGCTGCCTAATAGACGTATCAGCTGAACTAGAACTTGTCCATGTTAATTTTGTAATGAGCTCCTCAGGTAAGTCAGGTACATGGCTGACTTTCACTATGATTTATACTACTTACCAGTTGCTAAATTTTATTGTCATGTAGCGTCATGTCCATCTTTTTACTCTTTCCAGGCCAGTACAGATGACGGCTTTGTATATAATTTGGATGCACGTTCAGATAAGCCAATTTTTACACTTAATGCACACAATGATGAAATCTCTGGTGAGCAAGAATAGTGTTTCATTTCTATTATGATGAAGTAAATCTATTTCAGAGTGAGTCTTTGAGCTAATCTTACCTTCCTTTAGGTCTTGATCTAAGCAGTCAAATCAAGGGCTGTCTTGTGACTGCATCAGCAGATAAGTATGTGAAGATCTGGGACATATTAGGAGACAGGCCAAGTCTAGTTCACTCAAGGGACATGAAAATGGTAAGAATATCCTTGAGCATCTTGGTTTTTTCTGTTTCTGACTTATGTGTTTGTCTTACTCTAGGAATCACTGCATTAAAGAATATGTATTTGTTGGGAAGTTAATTTTGGGCTTAGTCAAATTGTGGGAGTTTTACAACTCAGGACAGTTTTGGGAGAAATCAAAGACTGGTTCCTTTTCCAACTCCGTAACAGTTGCCTTGTAAAAACAAGGATGATAAGGACATGGTTTCTAGGACACAACTGGAATAGCCTTTTTTTTTTTAAACTCAGGGCCATCCCAGGAAACCCTTGAACCTTTAGGGCACCGTATCTGTTGAGGTCAGTTTTTCACCTGCCTCTTTTTATAACTAGTTCTTATCACACTGAAATTGATCACTACATAGTAGCAAAAGTTTTAAAAATGACTGGAATTCATTCATCAAATATTTATTGAGCACATACTGCAGTCAGGCACTGAACTCTAAAACTGCAGATATATTTGTGTGTATGTATGTATATATACATAAATTTGTGGAAAGGCAGCTTACAGAACAATTTTTATATTTAAATACTTAATTACTTGGATGCTTATATTTAAATCTAGAAAACCCTGTCCCAAAACATGAACAGCTGATTATCTTACTGATTTTATTACATTTCCTTATTTATTACTAGATAACATATGCATCATAGAAAATATAAAGGGGAAGAATTAAAAGTTTAAAAAAATGATTTAATAGTGATCTGTGGTATCAGCATAATTACGTAAAAAGAATTAAAGTTTCTGGGACTATTGAGCAGGTTAGACTTAATAGGAAATCTCTATTAGAGGGACCTGAGGGTCCTACCTGTCCTCACAGAATGTCCATCGTGTTGAACTTGGCCAGCTTTGTATTGTAATGATAACCCTTCCAACTTGACTGAACTTTGCAGGAGGCCTGAAAGAGATACTGGTGAGTTAGTTTTAAGTAACCATTCAAATCATAGGTTCTTGTAGACAGGACTAAGGATCAAGGTTGGGGCTCTCTGGAAAGACTGGAATCACTGACTTTGTATTCTCTTCTCAGGGAGTTCTCTTCTGTTCTTCCTGTTGTCCTGATTTGCCATTTATTTATGCTTTTGGAGGTCAGAAAGAAGGGCTTCGGGTCTGGGACATAAGTACAGTCTCTTCAGGTAAGACTTAATTTCCTGCTTTCTCTGGATGAGTTCTGTAAGAGCTAACGTAGAAAGTGTGACTTGAATACATTAGAGAGTGAGCAAAGGTAGATCCAGTGTTCATCCCCTTAGTACAGCCTGCTTAGGAAAAAAGATCAAATGTAATTTGGAAATGTTCAGGTTCACAAATAAGTTTGTCTTCACGCTTTTAAATGTAGGTCATTTAAAAAATATCTTTATGGTAAAATTTGAATTTTAAAATTAAAAGATCTGAAGAGCAGCCCTCCTTTCCCAACAATGACCCGTCCCAGTGTAAATATATGTGCTTCCCACTCCCCCAACTATTTCCTATAAAATCCAGCTTTCCTGAAGGGGCTACTCTGCTGGGCTGTTTATTATTTTTGATGTAATCTGGAACAATAAAGCCCCCCTATCTGATTGATGAGAAAAGGTCCTAAATCCAAAAAGGCTCTATTCTGCTCATGATGCAGAGAAAGATGAAAGTAGGAAACAATTCTACTCCTGCATAATAAGGGAGGGACAGAGTCACTGTTATCATAGATTGGACATCTGTTAATCAAGGTGAAGTGGATAAATCCAGGACAAGGCAAAGAAAGTTTTTTTTTTTTTTTTTAAGGGGACCAGCTTAAAACAGTTAATGTTCTGATTGAGGTTAACTTTATTTTGAGTTGGTTACTTCCCATTTATAAAGTGCTAAATATATTTTCAAAACAAAATTTCCACCTCAAGGTAGAGAACCTCATTGCTCATTTCTACATTTTAGTCTCTTTATATTTTTATAAGCTAATTTTTTGATCTGGTAGTTTAACTATTTATTTATGTTTTTAGTAAATGAAGCATTTGGAAGACGAGAGAGGCTTGTTCTCGGCAATACAAGAAATTCATCTATTAGTGGCCCCTTTGGGAGCAGAAGCTCAGAAACACCAATGGAATCTTAAAAAGCTGGCCTAAAAATGTTCCCTGTGTAGCTGCAACCATGCACACAACAAACAGAACTGCCAGACATTCCTCTCTGCAACTGCGGGGGCAGCAGACAGGGCTGGTCGTTGTGCGTACCTTTCAAGCTTGTGATATGTATGCTCCACCTGCATTTCTTGAAAGGGATAATAAAAGTTTTTTTTTTTTTTTAAGTAATTCCTTAAACATACCATCTATCATAGGTCATCGAGGTTTGTAAAATAGTTACTACTTGATTGATAGAATTTTAAAAGAGGAAAATTCTCTAATCTTAAAAGATGGTGAACCCAGGCCTGGAAACTGGGTGATTAAGCCAAGACTGCACTTTCCTGAATGACTGTTCTCCAATTAATGTTCATGATTTAGAAGTGTTCTAAAAGTGGCATGCCTTTTTTTGTCCCTATCATGGTATCGTGTTATCAAACGAAACAGGCATTACATAATGATAAAAGGGGTCAGTCCAACAAGAGGACATAACATTTGTAAATAAGTATTTTAGGTGCCCCTATATTGGGTGCATAAATAAAGCAAATGGTAAAAGAGCTAAAGGGAGAAATAACAGTACAATAATACAACCCTACTTTCACCAATGGGTAGATCGTTCAGACAGAAACTGTATTATAAAGCTATAGTAATCAAAACAGAGTAGAGAGCCCAGAAATAAACCCATACATATGGTCTGTTTATGACAGCCAAGAACATACAGTGGGAAAAGAGCAGTCTCTTCAGTAAATGGTGCTGGGAAACTGGACCACTGTCTTACACCATACAGAAAAATTAACTCAGAATAGATTAAAGATTTGACCAGTAAACCTGAGACCATAAAAAACTTAGCAGACAAAGGAATTACCGCCTATAACATTGGGTATGACACCAAAGGGAACAAAAGTAAAAATACGTAGGACTACATCAAATTAAAAAGCATCTACACAGCAAAGGAAGCCATCAAAAAAGAAAAGGCAACCTATAGAATGGAAGTATTTACAAATCATACCTGATAAAAGGTTAAAAATCCAAAATACATAAAGTCGTAGGACTCAATAGCAAAAAAAGCCAAACACCAATTTAAAAATGGACAGAGGATCTGAATAGACATTTTTCCAAAGAAGACATACACATAGCCACAGGTACATGAAAAGGTACTCGGCATCATTAATAATCAGGTAAATGCATATCAAAACCACAATCAGATATCACTTCATACTGCTCACTTGGAATGACTCATGAAAAAGATGAGAAAGTGTTGACAAGGATCTGGAAAAAAGGGAACCCTCGTGCACTGTTGGTGGGACTGTAAACTGCTGTAACCACTTTGGAAAATGGTATGGCGGGTCCTCAGAAAGTTAAATATAGCACTACCATATGATCTGGCAATTCTACTTCTAGGTATTCATCCAAAGGAAACAAGAATACTAACTCAAAAAGGTGTGCACCACCAGTGGTCACTGCAGCATTATTTACAATAGTTAAGACATGGAAACAACCAAAGTGTCCATCAATGGATGGATTTTAAAAATGTGGTATACACAAAGTAATATTAGCCATAAAAAAGAAAAGTCCTATTATTTGTGACAGTGTAGAGGTACCTTGAGGACATTATGTTAAGTGAAGTAAGTCAGAGAAAGGCAAATATTGAACCATATCTCACTTATGTGTAGAATGAGACCCCTCCCCCCACCCCTCCTAAGCACATAGATACAGTAAACAGATTGCTGGTTGCCAGAAGTGGGGAGAGTGGGGTGAAATGGGTGAAGGGGGACCAAAAGGTACAAAGTTCCAGTTATAAAGTTAAGTCATAGGGCTATAAATGTACACCATGGTGACTACAGTTAATAATACTATATTACATATTTTAAAGTTGCTAAGAGTAAATTTTAAAAGTTCTAATCACAAGAAAAAAATTGTAACTGTGTGTGGATGGATGTTAAACTTTGATAATCATTTTGCAATACGTAGAAAAATCTAATCATTATGTTGTATACATGAAACTAATACATCAGATCTCAATTAAAAAAAAAAAAATGAAAAAGTAAAGATGTGCTCCCTTTAGGCAAAGACAGTATCTTAATTGGCTATGTCATAGCCTAAGTACATTACTTACCCTAAATGTTGTTTCTCCCAATGCTTAACTTCTTCCCCAGAATGAGTTAAATATCGCAAAAAAGGAATATGATTGTATCAAAAGCAAAGTAAACAGACTCATAAATGTGGTTTCCTAGAACTCTGCAGTAGATTACTTGGAGTGCTCTCTGAAACAAAACCTGTAAGGAAGTAGGGGAGCAGAATTATACAGAGGGAGAAGTTGAACTAATGGAACTTTCCACAGATGTTCCATTCAGACGCCTACCCCTAAAGCTGAAATGACTGTTCACACAAGTCCTGACTGAGATACTGTGGCAGAGCCTCTGTAGCAGTGTATCAACCAGTCATCTGGTTTAGGCTACCCCCAGGAATGAAGAGTCTTGAGCAAGGCAACTGCCAAGAGCTAAGAGCCTTCTCCAGAGAGAAACTAAGCTGTGAGCAATCAGCAGCCAGCACCTCTGGAAACAGCTTCTTACTCAAACGGATTCAAAGTGGTACATCCCAGCATCCATTACATGGTTCACCGTCTCCTACAGAGCCAGACTGAGGAATCCACATCATAGAAAATCCAGAGGAACTAAGGAAACAGTGCACCAACAGCCAGGAGAAAACAAACCCAGAAAGTTGAATCGTTTGGGACTATTCGTTCCCTAGAACATCTGTTCTGTGGACTCCAGAAAGGTGTTAGGGCCTGAGAAGGGTGTGGGTGGGGGGGGGGGGGGGTGTGTGTGTGTGTGTGTGTGTGTGTGTGTGTGTGTGTGTGTGTGTGTGTGTGTGTGTGTGTGTGTGTGTGTGTGTGTGTGTGTGTGTGTGTGTGTGTGTGTGTGTGTGTGTGTGTGTGTGTGTGTGTGTGTGTGTGTGTGTGTGTGTGTGTGTGTAGCATATATAGTATTTTAAACAGTGCTAGTGGGAAACAGCTGGTATTGAATAACCTCCCAATGTTAAGATTGAAAGCCAGTTTTGAATCATCAGAATTATAATTCATTAAGGTAATCCAGTATTCCTAATACCCTTAGCTGCCTGCCAAAACCACAGATTCTCTCTAGAGGAAGATAACATCCTATTGGGCCACATTTTTATTATAATTTGATATATAATAATCAGGGCATAAAAATAACCAGGTGCAAAACCAATAAAACATAATTGATAACTGAAGGGGGAAAAAAGGCAATAGGAAAAAGCAAGAGATCCAAATAAAGGAGTTATCAGAAATAGATTTTGCAGTACCTATCTTTAATATGGTCAAGAAAATTTAAAAATTGAGAATTTTGGCCAAGAACTAGAAATTGTATTTAAAATGTAAAATCTGGAACTGAAAGATGTAACAGAAATGACAAATTCCATAAATGGCTTTAAGAACAGTATAACTGAAAAGAGAATAAACGAAAAGATACATAATTCTCTAGAAGAGAGAAAGTGAATGTGAGACAAAAGCAATACATACAAAAATGTTAGCTAAAAAGTTTCCAAGACTAATGACATCAAACCACAGATTTGAAGGCACCACTAACAAACCTATGCAGAATACACCAAAGAAAATCATATCTAAGTACATGATGGTAAATTGCTGAAAACTATAGCTAAGGCTAAGGAGGCAAGGCAGGGAGGAGCATTTATCTTTAAAGGAGCAACAACTCAACTTATAGATGACTTCTTAGCAAAAATAATGGGAGCTAGGGGATAATAAAAATATATATTCAAAAGTACCAAAAGAAAATAGCAGCCAAATCTGAATTCTATACCTAGCAAAATGATTCTTCAAGAACAAAAATGAAAATTATTATCAAATAACACTGAGAGTGACCACACTAGAATAAATCTAACAAACAAATATTAAAATACACAAAAATAATTGTGAAGAGAAACCTAACCTAAGGAATGAAAGTGCCTAGAAAGTACTGGTCACATTTTTATTGTGATTTGATATGCAAAAATCAGGAAATAAAAATAACCAGGTACAAGATGGCCAATATGTACATAAAACAAAAGTTCAGTATTGCTAATTATCAGGGAAATAAAAATCAAAACTACAATGAGGTATCACCTCACACTAGTCAGAATGGCCATCATTCAAAAGTCTACAGACCTGGAGAGGGTGTGGAGAAAAGGGAACCCTCTTAACACCGTTGGTGGGAATGTAGCTGGTGCAGCCATTATGGAAAACCGTGGAGATTCCTGAAAAAAACAAAAATAGACCTACCATATGATCCAGCAATCCCACTCCTGGGCATATATCTGGAAGGAACTCTCATTTGAAAAGATATATGCACCCCAGTGTTCACAGCAGCACTATTTGCAGTGGCCAAGATGTGGAAGCAACCTAAATGTCCAACGACAGATGACTGGATAAAGATGATGTCATACTTAAACACAATGGAGTATTACTCAGCCATAAAAAATGAAATAATGCCATTTGCAGCAACATGGATGGGTCTAGAGATTATCATACTAAGTGAAGTGAGTCAGACAGAAAAAGACAATATCATATGATATGACATATGTGGAATCTAAAAACAATTTCACAAATGAACTTACTTACAAAACAGTAACAGACTGACAAAAAACAAACTTATGGTTCCCAAAAGGCAAAGGAGGGTTAGGGATAAATTAGGAGTTTGGGACTGGCAGATACATACTACCATATACAAAAGGGAGGAACAAGATCCTACTGTATAGCACAGGGAACTATATTCAATAGCTTCTAATAACAGAACTATACTCATTAGCTTGAAAAATAGGAAAACAATGTATATGTAACAATCACTATGCTATACACCAGAAACTTAACACAACATTGTAAATCCACTGTACTTCAATTTAAAAAAATGACCAGGTACAGAAGGAAACAATAGTAAACCATAACTGAAAATATTTAAAAAGCAGACAATAGAAAGTGCTGAAAGACAACAGTAGTCAAATTTGAATTCTATACCTAGTAAAACTACCCTTCAAGAACCATAAGGTGTTTTTTGATCACTATAACCTAAAATGCGAGTTGGCACAGTTTCAAAAAAATAGCCAGATGGTAAACATTCCGGATAGCTAGCTTGCTGCATCTGTCAGAACACTCAACTTAGCTGTAGCATGAAAGGAGCCACAGACAATATATAAATAGACATTAAAAAGAACAAGGGACTGAGTGTGGGTGAGAGACAGAGGAGAGAGGGGAAGGAGAGGCAGACTGTTCCTTCATCTTCAAACACTGAATGCCTGTTCTGTGCCTAGTGCCACACAGGCATGGGGGAGATTCAGTGTGAAGAAGAAAACTCTGCTCTCCACCTAATGGGACAATTCTAATTACAGATTAAGTCCTCCTGTTAAGTGTGAGTTTTCACAAGTGGTAAAAATTAGTTTGATTTGAGACCCAATCCTAAAGCGGCAGAACAGAAGAGCTATCAGTTCATGAACCATTAATGTTTCCTGTGAAATTCATGAATATGACTTCAATCGTTTTAGATAATTCCTGCAGAATGTCATTCCAATTCAGACACTGGTATAAAGGTACAGCAACTTGGGTTCACCAAAATCTCTCTAGAAAGGACAGCAGACTGAAGGATGAAGTGCCTATTTTGGTTTTCTTGGTTTTGATCTGGCTTTTAATTAGATTATCAAAACAAGCCCCAGATTAGTGACAGCCAGAGGGAGACTTCTGATAGGTTTAAACTCAATAGTTAAGTGTCTCTCAAACTTTATATTCTTCTGTAAAAAATAGCTATAAAAATGTATCTTTCCTGGATCTCAGGGAAGGTTGTATATAAAAGGGAAAGAACTTGCACTGTTTTTATATAGACAAGGCTCTACCCAAACATATGTATCATATAAAGAGTAAGAACTCATGTTTACTGCCTATAAAAACTTTAATGCTAAAATGGAGTTGACATTTCTGTTTCCAACTTGAAGGTACCAAGTCTGAGGAATGCTAAGCAGGGAGGTGAATTCAAAGTCAAGAGAATTTGCCTCCAAGGCTATTCATGAGAATAGCTCTGGGCACCTGGCATCCAAGAACCTAGGCTTGCAGTTACTGCTGAAAGCCAGCACAGGCAGGGGGTGAGACATCTTGAGTAGACAGGCAACAGAGGTAGTCAAACCTGGGGGACTGGGGAACATGGGGGTTCAAATACAGGTGAGGACTGCAGGTTTAAAAGGAAGCTCAACAGTGCCATACAGACTGAGAAAAGGGTTCCCCATTGCTTCCTACCATAGATACACACCACTCCTAAATGTGGGCAGATCTGAGCCCAAAGATTTGAGGCCAAGAGAGAGTGCCTACCTGGCATGGAAAGTGGGAGAACAAAATGCAGCATTATTTTCATCACTGGTAGTCTGCTGGTGACAGGTGTTTTCGTTAGGTAGTGTGTGGAGAGGCAATAGGGTTGACCATGTCTGTCAAATTATTTTATAAAGCAGAATCAACTTATTTGGGGGAGGTGAGCATTATACAGGAGTGACCATAGGCCTTATAATTGTTCAGGACAACCCCAACTGCATACACACGACATATTAAAGATGGCACATAGTTTTTTTGCCCTGGTCTTTTCAAGACAAGCAAATTAATAAAACAACAACAAAAAAAATTGTCAGAGCAAACATCCAGAATTTGGGTTCAAAAATAACTGGTTTTATATTTCCACTTCTAGCTATGACAGATTAGATCATTATGCTCTTCCAGTGAAAACACAAAAGGCTGAACAAAATGCACGCAACATCTATATGAAGTCATTGGAGAGTTTCTAAGATAGCCGAGCCTTGAGGGAAAAAGAGATCTGTAGAAGTGACCTAGACTGGTTTTCTTCTCAAGCATTTAATAATTATTACGTTATGTGAGGTGAGAAACTAAATGGGAGGAAAATGCAAGTGAAAACTACAGCAGAGCATTCAGCAGTCTCATGATGCCAGAAAAACAAAATCTGAACTTAAGTATCTCAAGGAGGGAGGTTTCCAAAAAACACTTCAGGCTTTCATTGTAACAATACCCTAGAAGGAGACGTGAGCCAGAGGTAGAGCCAGCTGTATAAAATCAGAAGCCTAGACTTGAATAAGCTCAGTGCTTGACTGGATTGAGATGTTCCTGCTCTAGTTGTTTGCGAGGCTACAGTGAATCCTCTCTGGAAGAGAGTAATTTTATCCACAGCTTCCAGTCTTTCTTATACAATCTCCAGGATGCCATCAAAAATCACCAAGCATACCAGGAAACAGGATCAGAAGAGAAACAACTCTGAAAGGAATTCACCCAATCGACTTGCATTGGACATGGACTTTGAAATAGCCAAATAAAAGAGAAAGTAAGATTGAATATGTCACCAGAACAATGAAATCTATAAGGAATCAAATGGGGATTCTAGAACTCATATATTAAACAAGGAATTTTATATATGAGATTAATGAAAAAAATTAGACACAGGTGAAGGATTAGTGCACTTGAGGGGAGGTCAGTGGGAAATATTCAGAATAAAGTACAAAGAGAAAGTGTATTATAAAAAGCATAAGACACAGATTGGACATGATGCAAACGTCTAAAATTCATGGAACTGGAATCTAAGAATAGGATGAGAGAGAAGGCAATATTCAGAGATTATAGCTAAGAATTTTTCCCAAACTGATGAAAGGTATCATGTCAATAAGCACTTGGAGGGAAAAATGCTCAACACAGGTTATGAGGGAAACACAAAGCAAACCCACAACTGGGGTGCCTCTTCACACCGTAGAAAGGCTATAATCAAAAATACAAGTGTTGGTGGGGATATGGTGAAGCTGAAAGCTTCAGATATCACTAGTAGGAATGGAAAGTGATGCAGCCACTTTGGAAAACAGTTTGGCAGTTTCTTTAAAAGTTAAACATCAATTTACCCTGCAAACCTGTAATTCCACTCCTAGGTATGTACACAAGAAAAAAATACGTCCACACAAAGCTTGTATGCAAATGTCCAGGAGCTTTATTGATAACAGCCAGAAAGTGTAAATGATCCAAAGTCTATCAACTGGTGAATGAATAGTCAAGACGTCGTATATCCTTACAATGAAATCTATTCCGTGATAAACAGGAGTGTTTATCATGCAGCATGAGTGGGCCTTTCAAACACACTAAATGAAAGAAGCCAGACACAAGAGACCACACACTGTCTGATTCCACTTATCGTATCAGAAAAGGCAAATTTATAGAGATAGTGGATTAACGACTTCCTGGGACTAGGGATGGAAATGGGAGTGACTGCAAATGGGCACAAGGGATCTTTCTGGGGTGGTGGAAATATTTTAAAAGAGGGTTGTGGCAATGGGTGCACACCTCTGAACATACTGGAAAGCATTCAATTGTACACTTTAAATGTGAATTTTATGGTAAGTAAATTACCCTCAATAAAGCTTTTTAAAATTTATTTTACTATTTTTTTTTAATAGAGGTGTTAGGGATTGAACCCAAGACCTCATGCATGCTAAGCATGTGCTCTTCCACTAAGCTACACCCACCCCTCCTAAAAAAGCTGTTTTTTAAAAAGATGAAATAAAGACATTTTAAGACAGAATGTCTTACAGAGAATACAGACTTGTGGTTACCAGGGGGGTGGAGGGTGGGAAGGGATAGACTGGGATTTCAAAATTGTAGAATAGACTACACTGTATAGCACAGGGAAATATACACAAAATGTTATGATAACTCACAGAGAAAAAAATGTGACAATGAGTGTGTATAAGTCCATGAATAACTGAAAAATTGTGAACACTGGAATTTGACACATTGTAAAATGATTATAAATCAATAAAAAATGTTAAAAAATTAAAAAAAAAAAGACAATGTCTTACAATTAATCTTTGACAAAGGACGCAAGAATATACAATGAGGAAAAGACAGTCTCTTCAGCAAGTGGTGCTGGGAAAGATGGACAGCAACATGTAAATCAGTGACGTTAGAACACTCCCTCAACACCATACACAAAAATAGTCAGAATGGCTTAAAGACTTAAACATAAGACACTATAAACCTTCTAGAAGAAAACATAGGCAAAACATTTTTTGGCATAAATCTTGGCAGTGTTCTCGTAGGGCAGTCTAACCAGCAATAGAAATAAAAGCAAAAATTAACAAATGGAACCTAATTAAACTTAAAAGCTTTTGTACAGCAGAGGAAACCATAAGCAAAACAAAAAGACAACTTACGGAATGGGAGAAAATAATTTGCAAATGATGTGACAAGGGCTTAATTTCCAGAATATATAAGCAGCTTGTACAGCTTAATAATAAAACAGCAACAAAAACCCAATCCAAAAATGGGCAGAAGACCTAAACAAGCAATTCTCCAATGAAGACATACAAATGGCCAATAGCAACATGGAGGAAAAAAAAAAAAAGCTCAGTATCGCTAACTATTGGAGAAATGAGAAATGCAAACCAAAACTACAATGAGATATCCCCTTACTAGTCATAACGGCCACCACTCAAATGTCCACAAATGATAAATGCTGGAGAGGATGTGGAGAAAAGGGAACCCTCTCATACTGTTGGTGGGAATGTAGCTGGTGCAGCCATTATGGAAAACAGTATGGAGATTCCTCAAAAACCAAAAATAGACTTACCATATGACCCAGTAATCGCACTCCTGGGCATGTATCTCGAGGGAACTCTCATTTGAAAAGATACATGCACCCCAATGTTCATAGCAGCACTACTTACAATAGCCAAGACAAGGAAACAACCTAAATGTCCATTGACAGACAACTAGATAAAGAAGTTGTGGTATATTTTATAGAATCAAATACTATTCAGCCATTAAAAAGAAAACGCCATTCACAGCAACATGGATGGACTCAGAGATCATCATTCTAAGTGAAGTAAGCCACAAATAGAAAGAAAAATACCGTATCATATCACTCATACATGGAAACTTAAAAAGAAAAAAAAAAAAAAAAAGACATAAATGAACTTATTTACAAAACAGAAACAGACTCAGACATAGAAAACAAACTTATGGTTACCAGGGGGGAAAGGAGGTGGGAAGGGTTAAACGGAAGTTTGAGATTTGCAGGTACTAACTACCATATATAAAATAGATATACAAGTTCCTTCTGTATAGCACAGGGATTTATATTCAATATCTTGTAGTAACCTAGAATGAAAAAGAACATGAAAACAAATAAATGTATGTATATGTATGACTGAAACATTGTGTACACCAGAAATGGACACATTGTAATTGCCTATATTTCAATAAAAGTGTTTTTTAAAATGTCTTAAAACAGAAAACTCATTGTCTTTAGACCTACATTAAACTTAAGAATGAAAAATTATCTCAGATGGGAACATGAAACTGCAAGAAAAAATAATGATCGATACAGGTAAATTTAAACAAACATTATAAAACAACAACAATAATGTTGTGTAGGACTTAAGATGTCTGTAAAATTAGAATGCCTGACAATAACATAAAAGGCTAAAAAGAGACTAACAGTGGAAGGTATTCTGCAATACCAGTATTCTTTTGAAAGAGGTAAAAGTACTAATTGGTATTACAGTCTATTGAGGGTGCGTGGTGTAATCTCCAGGCTGACTACCAAAAGAACAGTGACAGAACACACACCAGCCAAAGGGGGGGAGGAGGACTTAATAATAAATACTTCATTAATCCAAAAGAAGGAGAGAAAAAGGAATATGGAACGAATAAAAACAAAAATAAATTGTAGGATGGAAGATTTAAACCCAAATATATCCCTAAGTATAATACATATAAATTACCTAAATAATCCAAAGGCAAATTATCCTAATATATAAAAACCAAAACAACTATATGCTGCTTACAAAAGCCACACTTTAAAGATACAGAAATGGTGAAAATAAGAGTGGAAAAATATACACTATGCAAATATCAAAATTAATGTGATACAGCTATTTTAATATCAAAATAGACTTTAAGGAAAGACATTATAAAGACGGTGTCCTTTTTATAATGCCAAAAGGATCAACATGAAAGATACATTTCTAAATTTTTAAACATCCAGCAACATAGCTCCAAAATGTATAAAGCAACAAGGACCTACTGTACAGGTTCCTTGTAGGTTCCTACTGCATAGTTCCATAGGAAACTATATTCAGTATCTTGCAATAACTATAATGGAAAAGAATCTGAAAAAATACATACACACACACACATATATAACTGAATCACTTTGTTATACACTTGAAACAACATTGTAAATCAACTATACTTCAATTTAAAAGTATATATAGAGTTCCGATCAAGATGGCGGAGTGGTAGGACCACGAGCTCGCTTCTCCTAGTGACTGCAATGAAACCACAATTGACCGCTAAACAACCATCGAGAAAAGACTGGAACCTAGCAAAAGAGATCTTCTGAAAACATAAAAAGGGAACCACAGCAGGACGGTAGGAGGGGCGTGCCTGCGATATAACTGGGCCCCATACCCACCAGGTGGGTGACCCACAAGCTGAAGATCTGTTAAGTCGCAGAGGCCCTCCCACAGGAGTGAGAGCTCTAAGCCCCAAGTCAGGCTCCGCAGCTCGGGTCCCGGCATTGGGAAGAGGAGACCCCAGGACATCTGATTTTGAAGGCCAGGGGGGCTTGGCTATGGTAGCCTCACGGGACTGGGGCAAATGGAGACTCCATTTGCTTGGGAAGCGTACACAGAAACTCACGTGCACCAGGTCCAAGGGCAGAGGCAGTGATTTCACAGGAACCTGGGCCAGACCTGCCTGCTGGATTTGGAGGGTCTCCTGGGGACTTGGAGGATGGCTGCGGCTCACACGGGACATAAAAGCTGGTGGCGGACATTCTAGGATTGTTAATCTACATGAGTTGCCCTGGAGGCTGACATCTTGATCGGATCATTAGCACCAAGACCCAGCCCCGCCCAACAGCCTGTAGGGAAGCCTCAGGCCAAACAACGTACAGGGTGGGAACACAGCCACACCCCATCACCTGACTTCCTAAGCCACAAAGGCCTCTAGACACAGCCCTACCCACCAGAGGTCCAGGACCAAGCTTCATCCAGCAGTGGGCAGGCACTGGCTCCTCCTGCCAGGAAACCTGCACAAGCCTCTAGTACAGCCTCATCCACCAGGGGACAGATAACAAATAAGAAAACAACAATCCCAAAGCCTGTTGGAAGGAATCCACAAACACATAGAAAGACAGACGATGAGGCAGCAAAGGAATATCTCCCAGGCCAAGGCACAAGATAAAATCCCAGAAGAAGAAATAAGTGAGGAGATAGGTAATTTATGTGAGAAAGAGTTTAATGATGGCCAAGATGTTCAGAGAACTCAAGAGGAGTACAGATGTACAGAGTGAAGTTTTTAGCAAAGAGTTGGAAAATATAAAGAATACCCAGAGTTGAAGAATAAAATCACTGAAATGAACAATACACTAGAAGGAACCAAGAATAGACTAAATGAGGCATAAGAACGGATCAGTGAGCTAGAAGACAGTTTAGTACAATCACTACTTCAGAACAGAAAAAATAAAAAATAAAAAGGAATGAGGATAGTTTAAGAGAACTCTGGGACAACATGAAGTGCTCTAATATTCACAATACAGGGGTCCCAGAAAGAAGAGACCTGAGAACATTTTTGGAGAGATAATAACCAAAAACTACCCCAACTTGGGAAAGGAAACAGTCACCCAAGTCCTGGAAGCGCAGAGAGTACCACACAGGATCAACCCAGTAAGAACACACCAAGGCACATAGTCATTAAATTGACAATTAAGAATAAGGAAAAAATAACAAAATTAGCAAGAGAAAAGCAACAAATAACATACAAGGGAACTCCCATAAGGTTATCAGCTGATTTTTCAGCAGAAACTCTACAGGCCAGAAGGGAGTGGCACAATATATTTAAAGTGATGCAAGGGGGAAACTTACAACTAGGAATACTCTATTCAGCAAGGCTCTCATTCAGACTTGATGGAGAAATCAAAAGCTTCACAGATAAACAAAAGTTAAAAGATTTCAGCACCACCAAACCAGCTTTACAACAAATGTTAAAGGACCTTCTCTAGCCATCAAACCATAGGAAAAGAGAACAAAAAGAAAGAGAAAACAAAAAAAAGAGAGAGACCTACAAAAGATTACTTTTTCTGTTAGGGGTCTTTTGTGGTTCTTATAAATTCTGGAATTGTTTGTTCTAGTTCTGCGAGGAATGTCGCGAGTATTTTGATGGGGGTTGCGTTGGATCTGTGGATTGCTTTGGGTAGTGTGGCCATTTTGACAGTGTTGATTCTTCCAATCCAAGAGCACAAGAAATACTTCCATTTCTTTGTGTCATTTCAGTTTTCAGAGTATAGGTAACCTCCTTGGTTAAGTTTACTTCTAGGTATTTTGTTGTTTTTGATGTAATGGAAATGTCTCTGCCAGTTATAAAATTCTAGTTTTTGAGGTGAAAAAAAAAGTGAAAGAAGGGCTGCCACTGGCAAAATATCCTTCTTTTTTATGGTGAGTTGTATTCCACTTTATATATTTATACACACACACACACACACACTACATCTCCATTATCTATTCAGCTATTGATTTGCACTTACGATGCTTCCATATCTTGACAATTATAAATAACGTTCCTGTTAATAGCAGGGTGTATGTATCTTTTTGAGTTAATTCTTATTTTGTGGTTGGTTTTATTCCTTTGATAACTATGTAAGTTTAAAAAGCTAAAGCTCTAAACGTTCTTAGAAACAACGAACAGTACATATATGTAAATTATATGTGCAGTAAAAAGAAAAAAGATCAAGCCATGAAAGACATAGAAGAAACTTAATTAAAAGACATATTACTAAATGAAAGAAGCCAGGCTGAAAAGGCTACAAACTGTATGGTTCCAACTATATGACATTCTGGAAAAGGCACAGCTACAGAAACAATAAAAAGATCATTGTTTCCAGGGTTTAGGGAGAGGGAGGGAAGGAGGAATGAATAGACAGAGCACAAGAGACTTTCAGGGCAATGAAATTACTCTATATGATACTATAGTGGTGGCTACACGTCATTATGCATTTGTCAAAACCCATAGGATGTACAACATCAAGAGTGAACCCTAATGTAAACTATGGACTTTGGTTGATAATAATGTGCCCATGTTGGTTCATCAATTGTACCAAATATGCCACACTGATGAGGGATGCTGAGTGTAGGGGAGTATGTATGTGTGGGTGGGGAGGGCTATGTGCGAACTCTGTATTTTCTGCTCAATTCTGTTGTGAACCTGAAACTGCTCTAAAAGAATAAAGTCTATTAAAAAAAAAACACACTGGAAGAAAAAAAGTATATATATACTTTTAAGTATGTATATGTAAATCAAAAAATATATATAAAGCAAAAATGACAACTTAAAGAAGCAGAGAAATCTACAGAGTGGGAATGTTTAATACAACTTTCTCAGTAACTGACAGAACAAGCAAGACAAAAAGTTCAATATATAAGCTTAATTAACGTGATTATTGAGTTGACCTATTTGTTATTCACAGAACTCTGTACCCAAGAATAACAAAATATACATTCTTTTCATATGGAACATTTTCCAAAATTGGCTCTTATACGCAGGGCCATGAAGCAAGTATCAACAAACTGTAAAGAACTGAAATTGTTCAGCGTGCTCTCTGATCATCATGGAATTAAGCTAGAAATCAATTAGAAAAGATCAACTAGAAAAATTCTCAAAATTGCTTAATAGAAATTAAGCAATTTATTATAAATGATCCATGGGGCAAAGGAGAAAGCACAACAGAAATTAGAAAATATTTTTAACCAAATTACAATGGAAGTATGACATAAAAAATCTTATAAGGATGCAACTAAAGCCCTATTAAGATGATTTTATAGCCTTAAATGCATATTAGAAAAGGAAAACAAAATCAGCTATTCAAGCAGCCATCTTAAGAAAAAGAACAGCAATTTAAACCTGAAAATGTGGACAGGAAAAAATAACAAAGTAGAAAGTAATGTCACAGAAAACAGATACAACACAGAAAACCATCAAAGCTAAAAACTGATTCTTTCCTAGAATACTAGGAAAGTCGATAAGCCTATGAGCCTTACTGTCGTAAAACACACACAAGTTATCAACACCAGGAACAAGAAAGGGGACATTGTTAGAGATCCTACAGACATTAAATAGTTAATAAGATATGAACTTCATGTGACTAAACTTAAACATATATAAGATGCACAAATTCCCAGAAAAACATAACTTTCTAGAACTGATACAAGAAAAAATAGAAAGTCTGAATATAGAAGTACACAGTATTCATATCCAATTGCCTGACACACACACACAAGCTGGATCAGAGAACCATGGAGTTCTCCATGACTGCCTTGAAATAGTACCTTCCCTCTTATAGCTGATACAGTGATAAACCAGCAGCAGAGTCAGATCTGCAAGTTAGTGATTTACAACACAGTGTGAATTCAGTTTCAGCAGGCTTCTTAAGTGAAAATTGTAATATTTGGGGGGAAAGACCATAAATCTGAAGAGTAGACTGGTGATATCTGAGAGGACTCCAACAACTCTAAGTCCCTCCAAACCCCAAAGATTTCCCTTATCAACAGAAGCAGCTCCTTCTCTCCTAATGAGTACGGTCCTTTCTTGCATACCCTGTAATGACCACACCAAAATGAAGTTCCAGTTTCCCTCATTTACTACTACTGCCTCTGATCTATGACTCAGACAAACTCAAACTCTCTATATGTCCAAAGTCAAACCTTGGAAAATAAAGCTTACATATTAAAAGAATTACAAGAATTTCCTAACTCTTGAGGAATAAGTGTCCAAAAGATTCTAAGGGTGCTAGACAAGAAGAGGAGAAAAACAGTTTTGATCAAGTTGATTTTACTGTTTTGGGCATTTCCTTGTAAGTGGTCACAGGTGATGAGCTAACTCATGTTCCAGCCATGAGTGTCAGGTACAATTTTGTGTCCCAATCTTCTAAGAGTAGCCAGATCCCCGGTGCCTTCAAAACCCAGGCAGGTCAGACAACTAATGCAAGATCCCATTTCCTTGAGGATCTATTTCCTGCAATATTTCTGGATACCAATTATTTGATCAGAATTCTTATTTTCAGAGTTTAAGCAAAAAGAATTTATTAAGCAGTACAGACAGCTCACAGAATTGTTGGAAAGGTTTTAAATGGAGTCTAGGTTGAACTCTAGGAATGAACCCCAATCCCATACTGCAGAAGTGAGCTTGCAAGGTATAGCTGCTACTTCTACAATCAAGAAGCTACCTGACACATCCGAAAGCCTCCATCCAGCCACCAGCTCCAAAACCACATCACCCTTGGTAAGATCAACCTGCATAACAGACACCTCCGGCCCTGCTTCTCCCCGTACATAACGCAGTTCTAAACCAAAGTTTCACACAAGTGCATCTGATCAGAGGAAGTCTGGTTTTGTTTGGAATCTTAGCTCTAAAGGAGTCTGGGAAGCAGTTTTTAGCTTTCTAGATTCTATAGCACAGGAAAGCATAAAAGGGAATTGACAAGTAATGGTATATTCTTTGTGCAATTCATGTTAATATATTAGACACAGACAGGTAACAGGTGATCAGACAACGTGCTTTTTCACTTTACAATATGTCTTGGAGACATTTCTATGTTAACACATGGAACACCTCATCCTTTTTCAAAGCAGCACTGTATTGCTAAGCATGCACTCTACCACTGAGGTATACTCTCCCCCTTCCCTGTATTGCTTTGGGTGAATGCGTCATAATTTATTCAACATTTCCTTTCTGGGGGACACTTAGGTTTCTTCCATCTTTGCTGTTAAAAACACTGACGTATCCCTCCATCCTAACCACACACCTGTAAGAAAGGACTAGGATCCCGAACATATTTTTTGCCTATGTGTGTGCTTCTGGGCTTGAGATTGGATTTCCTGGTCACAAGCCACTGTTCTTCATTTATACATCTCCCTCCCCTACTCTCCTTAAAGTCTAACATGTTCCTTTCTCAAAGAGAGTAAATATATGCCGAATGCATGGATCATCCTGCTTTTCTTTTGCCTCAAAACAGTTTGCATTTGGGAATTTCAGATACACAATAGCCTGGTTTGCTCTCCTTTTGCTACAGCAAATCTGCATCAGGTCTCTTGAAAAAGTCCCTAACAGGATATTATGTCATCTCCCACGCTTTTGACTAATTCATTTTTCATAGCTGAGTCCAGTTGTCTCCAATAAAGAGTAATGGCCCACAACAGTGTTCTCAGCTTATAAAAAAATGTACCTCACAACCCCAGTGCAAATGCACAACTACTACAGGTAGCAGTGTAACGCACCCTGAAATGAGATGTCAGAACAGCAGCATGTGGATTAACATGGAAGAGATACCTGGAGGAGACATATATACATCTTAAAAAAGTGCTCCCAGAAAGCAAATCACTGAATATGAAATATGGAAAACCTTGTAATTTTTATGAACTTCAATAACCACAACATGGGGGTAAAACCTACTTTTATAATGCTCTGTGAGGACTAAACAAATGTTGAACTGAAATACACTACTGCTGTTACAGATGACACCCATGAACAACTATGTCCTAGAACATGGTAGCTAAGAAGGGGCTAGAAGTTGTCTACTGACCAGTGATGGATCAGTCAAGAAGCAGCCTTTCCCAAAGTCAGCCCCTTTATCCCTAAGTGATTTTCTCTCCTCATTCTGGCCATCAGCGGACCTCCATGTTTGTCCTGCCCCAAGGCCCATCTCTCCAGCCTGTGCAGCAGCACGAAGGGCACTGGGGGCCGCAGCAGGGCAGAAAACAAGGACCACAGCTTGCTTTCCACAAGCTCCCTAATCCACGTCTATAAATATGCTTTGTCTAAATGGAATAGTTCAGATGTTGTGCGTGACTGCCTTTAAAGACCTGTGGCCTGGATACATGCCATGGAGAGACCCCATGCGAGGCCACTACTGAGGAATCAGTAAGGCTCGGTGGGCTACGCGCAGACCGCCACTTACCATCTGTGTGACCATGTGCCAATTACTTAACCTCTCCTGTACCTCTGTCTTTCTACTAGGGATAAGCACAAGGCTACTGTCCAGATTAAATATGCTATTTATAAAGCATTTAAAACCACACCTGCCACAAATAAACACTAGCACTGTAATTAAAAATAAAATAATCAAAAAGCAGCTATTGACTTGGTAAACTAGTCATTCTAAAGTTTTCAGCCCTGTATCTCCAATGTATTGCACCAGCTTAATTCACTACATCACAGATCCAGGCTTGACTTACCCACTTTTCTTTACTATCCTTCTCTTAGAGTGACACTTTCACTTCTGCTCCTAGATTTTTATACCACTTGTACCTGTAACGCTTGCCATGGTCTGGGTCGTCTTCGCTGCAGTCATCCGCGTCTGTATCCTGTGTGGTCCCCAACATGACTCCTGTGGACGACTTCAGGATCACCCGGGAGCCCAGGAGGCATGTCAGTAGGCCTGTAGCTGACCAGGGCGCCTGACTGCTCTCATTTGCTCAGGTGATCCAGCTGTGCAGCCAGATCGCTGCAAGATTCTGAGTTTCCAGAGGGCAAGGGCATAAGCCCTGGCCATTTTTCTGTTCCCCTACAAAGCCTTAAACTGTGCCAGCACGTAATGACTGGTTTTTAAAAGAAAGTCCTTGTCTGAGGACTATACAGGCCTAGGGGCTTCATGACTGTCAAGTGTGTACAGGCAAGAGAAACAAAGGCGCAAAAGCACAGCTGACTGATCACATCCCTTTCAGTAGCCCAGACATCTGCCAGTGGCAAAACACACCACCACCGATTGTTACTGCCATTTATATCGCTCATGGTTTGTAAAACTGAGGTTAAACTGTAACCACTACTCTGGAAGCTGCTCCTCTATAAGCAATCATCATGAAGATGGTATATTCGGTTGGACAGCGTTTAGTTTTCAGGGCAACAAAGTACCACAGATTGAGTGGCTGGAACAAGAGAAATTAATTTTCTCACAGTCTGGAGGCTGAAGTCCGAGATTAAGGGGCCAGCAGGGCTGTTTCTTCCAGGGCCTCTCTCCTTGGCTTGCAGACAGCGATCTTCTCCCTGTGTCTTCCCGATGTCTTCCCTCAGTGTCTGTCCAAACTTTCTCTTCTGAAAGGACACCAGTCACACTGGATTAAGGTATGTCCTAAGAACCTCATTTTAACTTAATCACTCCTTTGAAGACCTTATCTCCATATATACTCACCTTTAGAGGTGCTGGGGGTTAGAAATTCAATGTATGGGTTTTGAAGGAACACAATTCTGCCCGTAACAGATGGCGTCACTTACATATTTTTGAATGTTTGACTAAGATGAAGCCCAGTGATCAGATAGTGTTAAGTTTACACAGCTTCTGGCAATGTTTATGCTCCTCAAGACACAGTTAAAGGAATGTTTACTAAGAAGTGGTCAACAGGCTGAAAAGGTTGAAGACTAGTTCTTTGCTCTCTGATACACTGAGGACCTCGGCTTAGCACACACATTCGAGACCACTAACAACTCGCCTTTTAAGGAAGAAAACACCAGGCACATACTGATCTACAAGAAGACTGCAAACCAGGTTCTATGCTTTGGCCTTGAAAACTCAAATCATGGCAGTTTTACTTGTATAACTAAAATCTAGGGCTTCTGGGGTCATCTATAGCCATTTTTTTTAAGGATAGAAATCTGTGCTAGGCTAATCTAAAACTAAAGAATATTAGCCAAAGTTGTTTACTAAACATTAAGCACTGTGCCAGCCCTTTATGTGAATTAACATCAAACAATATTATGAAATGGGAATTCTTATTTGTCTCTATTTACAGTTAACAGAGGCGCAGAGAGACTACGTAACTTGGCTAAGCTTACAAACCACCACGCAGCGAAGCCCAGACTGGAGAACACTCAGGGCTCCACACGCATAGCATCCTGCCTCTGAGTATGACCCTTCACTCAGCGACAGACGAGGCCACCTGCGACAGACAGAAAAGGTTCACAGTGAAATCTGGTCAAAGAGGTAGTTACTCATTTACTCACCTTCTGAGAATGGCTTAGAATGTGCCATTCAGGTCTAAGAGGTAAAAAATGGAAGACACAGTTGTAAGCAAGCAGTAGCAGCTACAGTCCCACTTCAGTTGTTCCCCAGAATCCCACTATTGTTTTGTTTGGGTTTTTCTGATAAAAGGTTTAACTATCTCATTCAACCAGCACTAGGAAATAAAATTAAGCCCAGCATGAGCCCCCGAGTTACAGGGAGAAAGGGAGCTTTGTAGTTCTAGCACTGGTGGTTTCCTGAGGACAGGGGTGGCTGCTACTAGAATGCCTTTACCACCTCAAAAGGCTGAGCTGAGAGCTGCCTCAGTCCCACCAGAGCTGCCCTGAGGAAGGCTTCACGACCCAGCGTTGGCAGCCACCTCTAACCACCAACACCTCACCCACTCCCTTAACTGCAGACCTGCCACAGTTCTCCAAGGAGCAGGCAAAGCAAAGGCACCACCTTTCGGGGGGAGAGGGCAGATGAGAGCTGGAAACACAGGAAGCACAGTCTGTCTAAGCACCATTAGGCAGATGCACATTAAAATATAATTTCAAAGCTACAGTACTTAGGAAATACTTTATCCACTTCTAACCTTAGAAAAACTAAAGTTGTACCTGGTTTTTCTCTAAAAAACATTCCTCTCCTCCCACAAAATAAGGTAAGAAGAATCTTTCATTTTTTAAAAAGTTTATTTTAATCCTTCCTAGAGGAATAGAGATTTGAATGAAATACATTCATTCCATAAATACATTAGCAGCAAAACCTCTCCACCAGAGTCTTCTCTCCTCCAGCCCAGAGGTTGTGACTTAAGAGCAGAGAGCATGTTCCATCAACCGTCAACTTAAAGATGTGTTTACTTCTTGCTGAAAGCACAATATATACGAGAGACCCGGAGAAAGATCAGATGGGCAGACGAATTAAGTGGAGACCCTGAAAGCACATCCATATGGTGACCATTAAGCCTTCTGCACCTTCCAAATCCTTTGGCATCCACCATGCTGAACCGATGAGATGCTTCACCAAAGACAAATGGAAAGGCCTAACCTTGCAAATGCACCGGTGTCACCTGTCATTCTGAGTTGGCAACATTTTAATGGTGTCTTGATCCTTTTCAGAGGGCAAGCCAGACAGAATCGTTCCCTCCTTCCTTCCATGGCTGAGATACCACTTTGTCAGCTGAGTCCACAGGTGCTTGCTGTCAGGAAACAATCCAGCAGGCATTCCTTGGCTTGCTACACCTCCGGTCCCCTTTGTCTGGGGGCTGCAGGCTTCACTAGAGACAGACAGACATGTCTAAACCTACAAAGATCTCTAAGGAACTACCACCAGGTCTCTCACCCTGGCTTCCATCAAAGCTAGTTTCTTGGACAGTGGCTCAGACATCTCTCCTTTTCTTCTCTCCATCAGGGCCTGCGGCCTGACTGCTCCTTTTTTATCTGCCCTCTAGGCACCTGTTGAAATTTTTGGAAGCAAGATCTACCCTAAACTCCCAAGCAGCCAGGAGAGATTTAAGGCAGGTGGTGCTTTAAACGTATTAGCTATAGTCAGAATAACAAGCTTACACTGCTATGTTCCAATCCACTCCAGGATGAGCTTAAGCCACCAGTCTGCATAAAACAAAACACCATAACCACAATCAGCAATCAAGACGACTGTGAGGCAGGAACCAAGTTTAGAGTGCTACCAGATCACTGTTGGGAAGAAAATGGAAAAACAAAATAATTCAAAGTAAGTATGATTTGTTTGGGCAGAGGGCAGCTCTGACTCAGGCATAAATGTATCACCCAGATTATCATGTAGATAAAGAACAGAGCTCAAAAGATGACACTATTCTCCCCACACAGCACTTAAAATTAGGACTCATGCTCTCTTCCCAAGCTCTTCTAAAGTGTTTTCACTAGGATACTCTTCCATAAGTGCTTTATCCATTTCCATTTAGTCTGTTTTGACTGTTGGCTGGAAGGAAATACAGAAAACATTTTACATAAAAATCATTGTAGTGGATAACTAACTGGTTATATGTGTTTTTCCCATTTTGCATTTTCCATCCAAAATGGGTGGCTGCTTTGTCTTCTATTTATGTGTAGAGAGAGATTCATCTGCTGAATACACAGCACTGTTAATCCGACAGTCTTCTGTCCCCACAGAGTCTGCTAGTTCTTCCTCCTCTGAGTCCTCTTCCTCCTCCTCCTCCTGTGCTGATGAACTGGAGGTGGGCCCTTTGCAGGTCTTCAGGTGGCGGGTGAGATGATATTTGGTTAGATAAGCCTTTGTACATTTTTCACAGACATAATCCCGTTTTCCTTCATGTGAATTGAGATGTTTCTTTAAGTGATTTGTTCTCAAGAACAGCTTATCACACTTGGGACACTTGATCTGGCGTTCTCTAAGAGACACAAGAAAAGCATTTGATTTGGGGTTACAAATGACAACTGAGGCACACGCTTATTCTTCGTAACTTCAGGCCTCTCTCAGAGAAGCTCTACCTGTTTAGAATCTAACTTTTTTACAGGAGATACACAGAAGAGTCATAAAACATACACATAGTTTAAACAGCACAAACTGATTTAGCCTGTTTGGGAATTCTACGTAAATGGGATCACGCTGTATGTATCTCTTGTGTTTTGCTTCCTTCACTCAATATCATGTTTCTATGCTGGTGTGTGGGTTTGCACATGCATCAGTTCCTCTAGGGCATCTACTCAGGAGCAGCACAGCTCCATCAAAGGACATGCACATCTTCAATCTCACTGGATAATGGCTAAACTGTTTCCCCATATGGTGGTTGTATCAATATACACATCCATCAACAGCCAACTGAGAGTTCCTCTTGCCCCAGATTCTCATCAACAACTGAAGACTCAAAATTTGAAAACGTTTGCCAACTGGCCAATACGTAACAGTATCACACTCTGGTGTCAATGGCAGCTGCTACAACAAAAAATTATCTGGCTCAAAATGTCAACAGTGTCAAAGTTTGAGTAACCCGGGCCTAGACATTTTAGAGCTGAAAAGAAACTCAGAAATCATAGAGAGCAGAAATTTTTCAACTCCTTTTTTGAGCAGCTGAACCCCATGTCTTAATAAAAGTTCAATATGTGAACCAGATCAAGGGGGGTTAAAACTCTTGACGGAGTGGGAGGGTGCCTGGCCTCCTTAGCATTTCTACCACCTACTCCCAGCAGGAGAGGGCTCAGAAGAATTCTGTGGAGCTACAGGACGTGGAAAACTCATTGCCTGACCTCGTGGAGCTTACCTTCTAGTGGAGGAGTTATACCATAAACAAATTAAGAATATATAACATGATATCAGGAGGTAATAAGTACTATGAAAAAAAGAAAAAAAAAGCCAAGTAAGAGTGATGGAGTCCTATTTCAGACAGGAGTCAGGAATAAAGATCCAGACTCCCTGGATATTTTAGGGAGGGTCTGGTTGCACTATGATTACGAATCAGATAAAAGAGCCGATATGAAAGCCAAGTATTTATCTAAAACCCACAATAAGAATATAAAGTTTCCATTGTTGATGGATTTCTAAATAAGAATACAAGCTAATGTTTTCTCCCTCTTCTAACACTTGCTGAAAGCTCAGTACCACAATATCTGTTCTCTTCTCTCGACTGTTACTGTGACTAACACAGGCTGGGCAATTAATTACACGTGGATTCACACAATAAATTCCCAACAGGTCTCCCTTCAATCACTCTGTCCTGCTGCCAGAGTAATCTTTATAAGGTGGACATTTCACCATGACAGTCTCTCCCTTAAAATCCTTCTTCATTGCTTGTACAACGCGACTATACTTAACATTACTGAAATATACACTTTAAAATGGTTAAGATAGTACATTTTGTGTTTTATGCCATAATTAAAATAAGACATGTGCACACACATGCAAGGCACAGAACAGCTCCTGGTACACAGGGAGGAAAAATGATTCGGTGGCTCTCCATTATTTCCAGAATGAAATTTAATTTCCTTAGCTGGATAAAAGGCTCTTCATGATGTGGCTGCTGCCTCTCTCTCCATCACTCTCTCACATGCACATGATGCAAAAAGGTTCTTTACAGTTAGCGCATCTATGATTCTAAATACACCATTTCCACGTCTAGAATACTATTTCTATCCTTTACCCTTCTTTGTCTGCCTGAATAATTCGAGTTTATCTTCTTCAACACTTAGCTCAAACTACCAGGAAGCTTTCCCAGGACACCTGCAGGCTGGCTTAGATGACCCTCTTCTATGGTCTTTCACGATCCGGTGCTTACTCTAACAGCTGCGACACAGTATGGTGATTATTTACTGTTCTGTCTGGTCTCAGAGCTCTTTAAAGACAAGGAATGTCTTCAAATCTCTGTATCTTCACCACTTAGCACAATGCTGGGCATCAAGGACATACTTAAAAACAATTTGCTTAATTAATGAAATTACGTTTTGAAAATATGAAAAAAAGTAAATATAGAGCGTAGAAGTAAAAAATAAGGAAAACAAAACAAACAAGTAAAATGTTTCAGGATAAACCAAAACCTTAGTTTCCTGAACTTTGCTTGGCTATGCGGCCCACAGGAGGCAACTAATGGGCGCCAAGGCAGAAGACAGACGAGGAGCCAGCACTAGGCCCTTGTTCACTGCCCGAGTGTCTGGGCTGTGGTAACTTACTGTGTGTGGATGAGCACGTGCTGCTTGAGGTCCTGCCTCCGCATGAACAGCTTGTCACAGTAATCACACTTGAGATTCTTCTCACCCGTGTGGATAACCATGTGGGACTCCAGGTGAGCCTTCTGGGTGAAAGACTTGTCACACAAAGTACACCTGTAGTTCTTCTGACCTGCACATTATCCCAAATTATCACACTGAGTAAAAGCACCACTAGCATCCTCAAAAGAGGCACATTGTGTGGTATGTGGCAGAGGCAGGAATGAAATAGGCCTGACTGGTAACCGTAACTTCACTTTCTAGGACTGTCTACCACAGAAACACTCAGAGACCCTGAATTTAGATTCTGCAACTAAAACTAGTGAAACGAACACATCTCAGCTCCTAGGATTGCTTAGCTACACATGCACATTTTTTTTTAATGTTTATAGCTGACATACAAAATCAGGAAAAATAACCACTTATAACCCCAGTGCCCAAATTAATTCAATTATTATTTTTAAAACCTCATGAATTCTAATACTTGTCTACAGGCAAACATATTTTTACCATCTACATTTTATAGTTTTCTTTTTTAAAACATACTATATGATCTCTAAACCATGGATGAAAAAAATCCTTTTAAGAATGCAGAAATAAGATTACTCTAAGTCAGGGGTTAGCAAACCTTTTCTTACAAGCGAGTCAGAATTTTAAGCTTTATAGGCCAGTCTGTTGAGCCTACTGTCTTAATGTAAAAGGATGAGGAAGAGTTTTACTTTTAAAGATTTGGAGAACAAATGACCCAGACAAGAAAACTAAATTAAGAACAGTTATTTTGCAGTATATATGAAAAAATAAATAAGTGCTGAGAGGAAGGGGTTGGTTGGCATGGAATTTAGAACAGACACTCAACAAACAAATCTGGGCAGTGTTCACTGGGCAATATTCAAAGGAGAGAAACTGGCTCCGGCTGGTGACCAGGGGTGAGCTGTAATGGGAGGCTCAGCTGTTTCTATAGAATCCCCTTTAAGTCCAAACACATGCATCAACTTCTTGATCACTAACTGCATTTTCCCAGTCACCTTCAAGCTTTGGTGGGAGCATCTGGAAAGGGGAGCATCTTAATCACTGGAAGTAATACTCTGACGAAGTGCAGTCATCCTACCCAATGAAGTCTTGCTGACAGCAAGCTGGATTCATTCTCTAACATCTTATCTCAACCCTACCTGCAAGGCAAGTCTTACTACGGCAATTTCTAATTTTGCAAAATTCCGTTTTCATGGTCCAACATAACTTACCTGTGTGTATCTTGAGGTGAGTACGCAGGTTGCTGGGATCACTAAAAGCCTTGCTACAGAAATCACACTTGTGGGGCTTCATACCCATGTGACCCATAAAGTGGACATGAAGTTTGGAAGGGGAGATAAAAGCTTGGGGGCACATGGAGCACTTCCACTTCCTTTCTTTGCTGTGGCTTGGCCCATGGCTGCTGCTGTGGCCCTGGCTAGGAAGATGGTTATGGATGTGGCTGGTCAGGTGAGCTTTGAACTCTGTATAGGAATTGCACTCCTTGCCACAGTTACAGAGGTGCACATCTGGGTGTTCGGGAACACCTTAAAAAAAAAAATTACTCAATGTCTCCTGGTACTTAAAATTTAACATATGTTGATACTAATAACTGTTGCTTACAATTCTCCCTTTTACCAAAATTGCCAGCTTGCCCCACTACCTGTAAAATTAAAACATCCAGTTCAATGCTCTAGTTCCAGCATCTCAAATAGTGTGCTAGACACAAAGGAAGCACCTGGCAAACTCTGGATTATAAGGCTTCTTTCCTAGGGAAAAAAACTTTAGATTCTGTAGTACACACACACACTCTGAAACATCACTTGTCATCATGACACAGTACAAAGAAAAAGCCTACCAAGGTTAAATCAGTTCAAGAGCTCTGCTTCCTTTATGAACTTAAATTCCAATGATACTGGCTCAAAAAGGAACTCAGGAACTTGAAGTTCCCCAAATCAAAGTCCTAACACAAAAGTTCATTTCATATAAATACTGCTTGGTCAGTAACATTTAGCTTGTGAAGAACCTTACAGATTTTAACATTTTAACGTAGGGAGAATATCCTGCTTTTATATACACAAAGGTATACAATTTGCTTCAGTTGACGTGTAAATCAATTACCAAAACTTTATTCCTGGTCTGTGGCGTTTTTACTATGCTAGATTAATGACAAACATGTCTTTATACATAAACTTACCAATCTGCTGAGCATAATCCCGGCTGTAATAAAAAAGCAGTTCATTTTCAGGAGGGATATCCTGTGAGGTGCAGAAATAGATTTTTCCATCATGGGGATAAGCCACCAAATTCTGTTCTTCCCGATTCCTAAGTTATCACATTTAACAGATCAAGCATATTAGTTTTGAAATACACACTTAATACATCATATCCCTATAGCAAAATCCTGTATGAAAACTTAGATGTAACTACTTCTCTCGGTCATTTCTCTAATTCCCTATACTACCTAACAGGAGTGACTTGTATAGAAACAGAATTCTTACTTCAATGTATTAATTGATTGCCTTTTATAGTCAGAACACTGGAGTCTGCTACTGGAAGCAAGAAAAGTAAATAAAATGAAGTCTTAAAACAATATGACAAAGACAGACAGAAGCTGAACAAGAATTAACCACCACAGCAGCCTGAGGGATCGACTAATAGCCAATATAAAGATAAGGTACCCATTTGCAAATTCAATGGTGACTGTACCACTCCTTACTGCATTGGTAAATTGATTAAACTGTTTATAAAAAAAGGATGGTTTTATATGTTTTGATTTATAATCACCAAAAGTCGACTACTACTGGTGAAGAAGGTGAAAAGCCTTAGGCCTTACGTAGGTTCAGATATCACTGTCATTTGGATTCTTTGGCTTTCCCCTACTTTATACGGAGCTTCCTATTGAAAAACATCTGAATGGTACTATTTCTTTCATCCAAGTCTACTCTTACCTGGCTTTGCGCACAAACATCATCCAATTACATTCATTTTCATCAGTTGTAATGATGCAGAATTCTAGGACACCATTGTGGTATATCTGCCAACAAAAGGCAAGCATACATATCAAATGAACTGACCAGTGACCCAAAGTGCTACTAAATTTAGTCTAGCAATGGTCTCATTTACTTTGCAGGAGACACCAGCTTTCCTAGTCAGTGTGAAAATACACGGTTGTCTTCACACATATTTGTCATTTCACCATCCCAGTATTTCTAGCAATGTAATTAAGACTGTTAGAGACCTACAGTTAGTGCTCAGTGGATAGAATCATGTTGCTCTTGATTATTCACATTTTGGCTGGACTAGAAAAGACATGAAAAACAGTCTACTTGTCTTCATCATCTACCACATGAATGGGTATAAAAGTCAGAGGACAACCTCTTCTCATGACTTCTCAATGCACCTAGCGCTCCTGTGTTCTCTTCTGGATACAATTCAAGCCCCAATGCCAGTGGCACTCTACCTTTCCAATTATCACAAGACCCATATCTCCCTTACTTCAATTTTGTAAGCATCATTCCTAATTTATTGGCTAAGATTCTACACAAACATGTTACAGGAATAGCTGTTTACATCAAAACTGTATGTTTCCAGCCCCTCACATTAGAAAACCAGAGAAATACTCTTAGCTTCTAATTCTAGAATTGCTTCCCAAGCTAAACATTTGAGGAGTGTTTCAGCTGATTACAAAATAAGACTTTTATCATATAAACAAAATCTATGGCCTCAGCTGCCATAAGTAATTAAAATGAAGAATTATTGGGTTATCTAACAAAAAAAAGACTAAAACAGTTCACCTTCTATATTCAATACCTGGTGTTTTACTATGTATCATAATTTGGCTACCAAGAACAGAAAGAATGTAATATTAAGGAAATGACTGAGAGGCGAATGGCACTACATGAACTTGACTAATTTTGACTTTTACATTGCTTTTAATTACCTCATAATAATAAAAACACCCAAAAGTCACAGAGAAGTTTCATAAACACTGACCTTCCAGATATGGTTCACTGGCTTATCTGTCCATTCTGCTACTTCCATGGAGTGACTCTGCTGGCCAATGAGAGGCCCAAAGCACGTCCGCACAGGAATGGTTTCCCCAGTCCAGACACCTAACAGCGAAGGACACCAACTACACAATCAGTCACTTAAGCAACTAATAAGATAGAGAAAAGAGCAGCTTAACGCATGCAAAGAATCTTATTTCAATGAACCTAAGAACCACTGATGTTCCAGCATTTCTAAGAGGTAGGTAAGTCTTATAGGTTCTATCCTGTAAATAAGGAAAAAGTAATGAACAGATTAGATGGGGACTCAGAAGAAATATGCAGAGTAAGAAGTGGTATCAAATTCCTGAACCCATTTTTATACATAAGGACTCAAACAATGTCCCTCCAAGTATGTTACTTTGGAGCTAATATATAAAAAAATGTAGAGAACATTACTTTAGTATAAAAACATTACTACAAAATAAATCAAACTTCTAAAATTGTTTGTGCTTAATGCGTTGCTTTTTATTATCTAAGCTGTTTAATGTTTTCGATTGACTCATGCCTAAGCTACACCCGAAAGAATAATGAACCTAGTTTCATATTTTCACAGAATGGCACAGTAATTCAGACACCAGGTTAAATTCAAACATGGATAAGCACACTTTGGCAGTCTAAATTCCTTACTCCTTTTTCCTAAGGAGTATTAGACAATTTGCAAACATTTGATCTAAACATCTTTTGTGATAAAAGGTCATCAACGGTGAATTTTCCATGTTTTATAAAAGAAACCAAGTTTCCATGAGTGTTTTGTCATGATATTTGTTAGTATATAATAGAGCTGAGAATAAAAGTCAAGTCTTCAAAGACTCAGAATTCTCTCCTCTATTCAATTCTAAGACAGGGGAACTTTCCCAATAAAGTTTTCAACCTGATTTATTGCTATCACCACTGGATAAGACAAATATTCCCTAAAAGGATAAATCTTCAGCCATAAATTAACTTTTGGATCAATCAAATAATGACTAAATTATAAACATCTACTTTTACAATACCCTACAAAAGAAGAAGAGACTCTGCAGGGGGCTTTACAGTTCTAAGGTTCTTACCAACTTCTGCTCCCACAATTGACTGGCGGAGAACAAGCTGCTTTGGGAGAGAAAGTCTCGCTCTGCTCTCTATTGGTGTGTCAGGAACAAAAGTCACTGGTCCATGATCGGGGCAGTCTGAAGGATAGGCTCGGTCACAGAGAGTGCACCCTGCGGATGGGAAATTTGAGACACAAATGGGGTCAGTTCAAGCAAGTGAAATGAAAGAACACCTGCTTTTCTACTTAAATGTGAATTACTAAAATGTACCCAGTACGAAGAAAGGTTCTAATAGAAATACTCTGATCACAGAACCACTTTCTTACACAAAAATATATATACACTTACATATCTCTCTTAAGAGTTGATTTTTCTTTTAATCCAACTGGACAAGTGTCCTACTCAGTGCATAAGAGAAAGACTGATCAAAAAATAACAATACATTATTTCTTACATTAAGAAGATAAGTAATACCTTCAGATGTGATGTTTCAAAGTCCAAAAGATTCCAATTCTACTAAACTATAAGAGGAAATTGAGTTGAAATGCTGTTAGTCATGTAAAGCCAAAACAGAGGTGACAACATAGCACAAAGGAATCAGAGCCAGCTGCACCACTGCTCTTCTCTGCTTCACTGTAAACAAAAAGGTCAAACCAATTTTGGTGACAGATTCTTCAGACAATTTCTTACTGTTTGCATGGTCTTTCTTTCTGCATTGTCAGAAAGGATGCTGCCTACATATACTGTTCTCTATGCTTACTGTAACTTCACTTTTACAAGCTCAGGAGTGTCCTCCTTCATAAATCTTTTGCTCTTATACTTTCCTTTCTATTAAGGAGTAGTACTCATAACCTTATTTAGTTAATGACTGTGTTCAAACTTTCCACATTCTTTCACAAAATAGTTGTAGTACATAAACTTTAGAACCATGACCTTCTAGGTGTCTTTTTTCCCTAAGTAATCCATTAGAAATTACTACTTAAATAGCATGAAATATCAGTAAGTTTTCATACTAAGGCAGAATACTACTACTTCTTCAAGAACCTCTTGATTAAAACTTCTCTGAATATCAGATTAGAGATCTCTTATACTTTATGAGAACTTATTCTCTGATGCTCTTAACAAGAAACATGTTAAACCTTCAAAGGAGAGTCAGACTTCATCCTGCAAAAAATGCCTACAGGTTTCCTTCAAAGATATATAAATGGCCAATAAGTACATATAAAGACGTTCAACATCATTAGTCATGAAGGAAATGCAAATCAAAACCACAATGAGATGCCACTTCACACCCACTACAGTGGCTATAACCAATAAAGAAAACAAGTGTTTGCAAAGAGGTAAAAAAAAAACTGAACCCTCTTACATCGATGCTGGGAATGTAAAATGATGCAGGCACTCTGGAAAAGTCTGGTAATTCCTCAAAAAGTTAAACACAGAGCAATTCTGCTTCTAGATATATATCCAAGAGAATTAAAAACATATGTTCATACAAAAACTTGCATGTGAATATTCATAGCAGCATTAAATGTAACAGCCAAAAAGGAGAAAGAGAAAGTTCATAAATGATAAATGGATGAACAAAATATGGTATATCTATACAATGGGATATTATTCATCCAAAAAGAGAAATGAAGCACTGATACATGCTACATGGATGAGCCACATTATGCAAAGGAAAAGAAGCCAGACACAGAAAGCCACTTATTGTAGGATTCCATTCATGAAATGTCCAGAGTAGGCGAACCCATAAAGTAAATTAGAAGTTGCCTAATTAGTGGTAGGCGGGGGTAGCGAGAGAGGCATGAAGAGTGACTACCAATGCTATTTCTTTGTAGGGTGATAAAAATTTTGGAATTATACAGTGGTTAAGTTGCACAACCCTGCCAACATACTAAAAATCACTAAACTGTACACTTTAAAATGTATATGGGAATTATATATCGTTTTTTAAATGTTTTAAAAAACACACTTAGAAGCAAGAGGTTTCACTTGCCCTATTAAAAAAGGATCAATAGGCTTATTTAAGCCACCTCTTCTGCTAAATTAATGAGCCTACATTAATAACATTCCTAAATTTAAATATTTTAAAATTATAAATCTAAGACTTTAAAGGGTTAACACAAAAGGTCTCTCCACTGCTTGGTGGCCTCAGAAGCTTCCTCCTGCTTTCATGACCATCCTGTTCAATCTACTTTAGAAGCTCTTCCTCTGCCACTGTATCTTAACATCCCTCGCCTTCTTGTCATTCCACACTTCCTAGAAGTTCTTGCCCCACTTCCATGGCTATGATTAATATCTTAATGCCAAGGACCCCTAAATATTTCCAGACAGATCTGAGCCCCAGATTCAAATTCTCACTAGACTCTCTAGATATCATTAGACACTGAAATCAACATGTCTGAAACCAGATTCACCATCATTCTGCAAAAAATAAAAATAAAAATCTACTCCTCCTCCACCATTCCTTATCCAAAGGAATGGTCACTATCCACCGAGCCAGAACTTCATCCCTCCCCCAACTTCACCCAACCAATGAGTTTGACTGAGTTCTCTGTAAATATCCTCTACTTTTTTCAACTGTATTACCTCTACTCTGGGCTGGAAAACCAACCATCACCTCTCACTTAAGTTATGGCATGATCTTTACCCATATGCCTCTAACAAACTAGTTATGCTCACATTGCAGCAGAACTCCCCATCCCAACCCTCCCTCCTTAAAACCCTTGACTGGTCTTACAAGAGCCTCTGTGTTCTGGCTCCTATTTCTCTCATTACAGATCCCTCACTCCATCCTCATTTTGTGCTTCAGTAATTCCGAACCACTCATGATTCTTTCAGTTCTAGGAAATCATGGGTACCAACTCCTGTCTCGGACACTGTCCTTCCTGATACTCAACTGCTGACATCTTTCTTGTCCTTCAGGTCTGTGCTAACATGTATGTTGCCCTCCCCTTCCCTGTCAGTCTTCCCTGCCCCTTGCATGGCTTGGTTAGCTGCTGCCCCTCAAGCTCCTTTAGCACCTCGCACCTAATCCCATCTTTTCACTTATCATACCATACTGCAATAGCCTGTTTACTTGCCTAAGCCTCCCATCATGCTATAGCTCCTTAAAAGCATGTGTTCTCTCTTGGAGACTGTTCTTCACCCTGTATCTAGCACAGAGGCTGGTGCTTATTTCCTGCATCAATGAAGCATGTAGTGACACCAACAAATTAACTGTTTTTATATTGCCTTTTGTTATTATTGCCCCATAAAAAGAGAACTTTTACGTGCTCAACTATGGCAATTTATACACATTCTGAGCCAAAAAAAAAAAAAAAATCATTTGTATCCAGCTACATTTTCCCATGGGGATAAAACAAATATGCATGATCTTCTAAATTTGTCTTATGTTGAAAAAGCACACAGCATGTCATACAGAATACCTTACTGAAACATACTTTCCTAACTCTATGTAACTTTGGAAAATATCCTAAGTATATTAGGCTAAGCTTACCTGTAAAATATAGAAATGACTATGTTTCCTTACTTCAGGAAAAATACTGTAAGAACCCACAAAATGTCTATACATCACTTGATTTACTTGAGGAAAAGGCACCACATTAATATAAAGGACAATAAAAAGGCAAAGAAAAGTTTCAAAGTCTAGTCGCTTTTTATACTCCCTTAACTGACACCTGACTTTGACCAACTCTGTTAGGGATGATGGCCCTTTCTACCAATATGTCCAAAAGAAAAAGGCTAAGCACACTCACAAATTGTAAACAAGGTTGCCATATTTTCCTTGTTTGAATTGGAGTCTTCCATTTGCAGTGAAGGTGGTACAAAAGAAAGACTGTCTGAAGATACATCTACATGACCTGTCCCCATAGCAACCTCCTGGGTGATGGAGGAGACAGCCACAGGTTCTAGGCTTAGGCCAACTTCATGGAGGGAAACAGATTCTAGGGAGGCGAGGTTGTGTGAGGTAGAGAGTGCCACGCTTACAGAGTTGGTGCTCATGGCCACGGTGTGGATGGAGTCACTGAGGGCACTGTCAGACATCCCGTTGACCCGACTTGCAATGTGGTCTGTCTCCATGACCACAGGGAGCTCCAGTCCATTCCCATGAATGGGTATCACTCCACCATGTCCTACAGTTTCTGCTGCAAGGTTGTTGCTCACAGAATCCACAGACAGAGGTTCATGACTTCTGGAGCCATTTGGAATTTGGGTATGCTCTCCTGCAACACCATCCATGGTAAGCTCTTCTGCCATTCCATCTGTAGAGATTGGGCTGGTAACCCTAGAGACGTTCTCCATAGTGATTGTTGTATCCAAGGCCACCTCATGGCCATCACTGGGATGAAGACTTTGGGCACCATGTGTTGTCACAGATCGAGAGTCTATTGAAACAATGCCTGGTTCTAAACCAACATTTCCATTGGACTGATAGGGATCTAGTGCTGAAGCGTTATTGGCGATAGATAATGCTGTATTACCATCAACATTTATAGAGTTAGGGTGGATATACTGAGGAGGTGGTCTGTCGGCTAAATAAGATAAAATGCCTGAGAAAAGGAAAAGATAAGATATCAGGGACTTTTCAGTACTTTGCTAAATATAAAAAATTCCAAATGCTAAAAGCTATTTTCTTTACAAATACAACTAAATTAAAATAATCTCCCACTTATTTTTTTGGTTTCATACATATATATATATACACATACTTTATAAATAGCAACATACATTTACCATTCAGTTTTTCCTGTGAAACTCAGAAATAAAAAAAATTAACTATATTCCTTTGAAGTCACTAGAAATTAAACCATTTACATGCTGTCTTTAATAAACACATGGTTGGAATTCTTGAATCGTAAAATGATGAAATTTGCTCTATTAAGAGTTAAAAGGTAAAATGATTTAAAAGCCAATCTTCCAAGTGAAGAATAAAATTTAATTAAGTTTTAACTTATTAAACTATCATAAAACATTACTCTATTCAAAATAAGTCACAATTATACCTGCTTTACTAAAACAGAAAAAAATATTTGAACAGTCATGCCTGTGAGGATGTGGTGAAATGGTACTTGCTGCACTGCCAGCAGAAGTATAAATTTCTAAAACCTCTTTGTAAAGTATATAGCATAATAACCTCAAAAATGTTCATACCTTCTTGCACAAGAAATGCCACTTACAGTAATCTTCTCTAAATGTATTTTGTAAATATTATACACAGAACATTTATATAACAGTAATTTAAAAAACTGGAAAAAACTAACCAACAATAAAGGTTGATATAATAAACCATGGAATATCCATTCAACAGAATATAATACATCATGAAAAAGGGTAATTATGAAAACCATGTAACAGTTGGAGAAAAAAACTATGTAAAAACAAAAACATTAAGTGAAAAAAGTAAGGATACACAATTGAATAGAAAGTAATATAGTAATAATTATGAAAAACAGTAAAAACCTATACACAAAAATGGGGATATAGCTCAGTGGTAGAGTGCATGCTCAGCATGCACGAGGTCCTCGGTTCAATCCCCGGTATCTCCATTAAAAAAAACAAAACAAAACATACACAAAAATAAAAGACAGGAAGGACACCAAAAAGATGGATGGAGAGACTATGAGAGACTGCCCTCCCTTCTTTTTTGCTAAATTTTCTGAAGTGAGTATATAATATTTTTAGAACAGTCAAAATTTAATAAACTTTAATTTATAATAAACAATGACACTGTAGCAGGACATGTAGTTGGTAGGAATCACAAATGCAAAATTATAAAAACTGAACCAAGGAGGCACTAGAAGAGAAAAGATTAAAACTGTTTATGTGCCATTAAGAAATTAAGCTTAGTCAAACTGCTGTATCAATAATAGGTTATCTATATATGTTCTAAGAGGACAGATACACAAACACAAAGAAAAATTTTTTCCCACATAGATCAATATGTAATAGTGACAAACAGAAAAAGTGTTACTCAAATCTTTTAAGAACTGAGATTAATACCAAAACCAGGCAAAGACACTACCAAAAAAGAGAATTACAGACCAGTATCACTGATGAACATAGATGCAAAAATCCTCACCAAAACATCAAAAAATCGAATCCAACAGCACATAAAAAAGATTATACATCATGATCAAGTGGGGTTCATCCCAGGGACACAAGGGTGGTTCAACATACGCAAATCTATCAGTGTAATACATCACATCAACAAGAGAAAGGACAAAAACCACGTGATCATCTCAATCGATGAAAAAAAGCATTTGATAAAATTCAACACCCATTTATGATAAAAACTCCTACCAAAGTGGGTATACAAGGAACATATCTCAACATAATAAAAGCTATACATGACAAACCTACAGCCAGCATAGTACTCAACGCTGAAAAACTCAAAAGCTTCCCACTAAAACCTGGGACAAGACAAGGCTGCCCACTATCACCACTCCTATTCAACATAGTCTTGGAAGTCCTAGCCACAGCAGTCAGGCAAGAGAGAGAAATAAAAGGGATCCAAATTGGAAAAGAAGAGGTAAAAGTGTCACTACATGCAGAAGACATGATACTATATATAGAAAACCCTAAAAGGTCCACACAAAACCTACTAGAACTAATCGAAGAATTCAGCAAGGTAGCAGGTTACAAGATGACTATTCAAAAATCAGTTGCATTTCTTTACACTAACGATGAATCAACAGGAAAAAAAAGTTAAGAAACAATCCCCTTTAAAGTAGCACCCAAAGTAATAAAATACCTAGGAATAAATCTAACCAAGGGGGTGAAACACTTATACATGGAAAACTATAAACCATTGATAAAGGAAATTAAAGAAGACTAAAAAAATGGAAAGATATCCCATACTTCTGGATTGGAAGAATCAATATTGTTAAAACGGTCACACTGCCCAAGGCAATCTACAGATTTCATGTAATTCCTATCAAATTACACAAGACACATTACACAGAACTAGAACAAATCTTTATGTGGAACCACAAAAGACCTAGAATTGCCAAAGCATTACACTGTGCTCTACACTGGAATTTGACACAACATTGTAAAATGACTATAACTCAATAAAAAAAATAAAAAGAAAAAAAGATAGAAAAATACCATAAAAAAAGACAGCATGGTATCGGTACAAAAACAGACATATGGACCAATGGAACAGAATAGAGAGCCCAGAAATGAACCCACAAACTTTTGGTCAACTAATCTTCCACAAAGGAGGCAAGAACATGCAATGGAAAAAAGACAGTCTCTTCAGTAAATGGTCTCTTCAGAAAACTGGACAGCAGCATGTAGAACAATGAAGCTAAAACACTCCCTTACACCATACACAAAAATAAACTCAAAGACTTAAACTTAAGATAAGATACAATAAACCTCCTAGAAGAAAACATAGGCAAAACATCTCACGTACATCTCAAAAATGTTCTCCTAGGGTAGTATGCCCAAGCGATAGAAATAAAAGCAAGAATAAACAAATGGGACCTAATGAAACTTACAAGCTTCTGCACAGCAAAGGAAACCATAAGCAAAACAAAACAACAAACTACGGAATGGGAGAAAATTTTTGCAAAAGATGAAACTGACAAAGGTTTATCTCCAGAATATATAAGCAGCTCATATGACTTAATAAGAAAAAAACAAACCACTCAATCCAAAAATGGGTAGAAGACCTAAACAAGCAATTCTCCAAGGAAGAAATACAAATGACCAATAGGCACATGAAAAAATGCTCAATATTACTAATTATCAGAGAAATGCAAATCAAAACTACAATGAGGTATCACCTCACACCAGTCAGAATGGACATCATTCAAAAATCTACAAATGACCCTCCTACACTGCTGGTGGGAATGCAGTTTGGTGCAGCCACTGTGGAAAATAGCATGGAGATTCCTCAAAAGACTAGGAATAGACTTACCATATGACCCAGGAATCCCGCTCCTGGGCATATATCCAGAAGGAACCCTACTTCAAAAAGACACCTGCACCCCAATGTTCGAAGCAGCACTATTTACAACAGCCAAGACATGGAAACAGCCTAAATGTCCATCAACAGCTGACTGAATAAAGAAAATGGTATATTTATACAATGGTATACTATTCAGCCACAAAAAATGACAACATAACGCCATTTGGAGCAACATGGATGCTCCTGGAGAATGTCATTCTAAGTGAAGTAAGCCAGAAAAAGAAAGAAAACACCATATGAGATTGCTGATACATGGAATCTAAAAAAAAAAAAAAAGAAAAGAAAGAAAGAAAAAGACAAATGAACATAAATACAAATGAGAAACAGACTCACAGACACAGAATACAAACTTGTGGTTGCCAGGGGGGAGGGGGGTGGGAAGGGACAGACTGGGAGTTCGAAATTTGTAGATACTGACAGGCTTACATAGAATAGATAAACAAGATTATAACGTATAGCACAGGGAAATATATACAAGATCTTGTGGTAGCTCACAGTGAAAAAGAATGCAACAGTGAATATATTTATATTCAAGTATAACTGAAAAATTGTGCTCTACACTAGAAATTGACACAACATTGTAAACTGACTATAACTCAATTTAAAAAAAAAATTTGAGGAAGAGCTAGCTGTATTCTTTCTTCTGACTTCCCAAATAACCATTAACACTTACCAGGTAGAATGGTTCTGAAGTAACTGCTCTCAAGGTGGGGGTAAGGTGGTGGAGGTAGGGCATAGTTTCTCTCAGGTAACCCACACATCACCCCTCGATCCCCAATACCCATTGGGAGCATCAGAGACAAAGCAGAAGGCAGAGAGCTCAGGGAGGGACCCAGGTTTGGAATTGCCACTGGCAGGCCTAAGGAAAAAAAGTTTTCTTCTCAATTAAAAGAAAGCAAGTACTTAAAAATTCTCTTTATAATCACTGGTTAAATTCCTAGGAAGGTTTCTGCAATGAGCAAAATTCTCACCTAGTAGCCCTTTACATTCCCAGATAGGCAGTATTGTGCAGACATCCACAAACAGGTCTATATTTAGTTCTTAGGTTAGTTTTAAAATGCCAACTTGATCATCCAGTTGTCTGTACTGCTCTTAAAACATTTAATTATAATTAAAAACTTAGTTTAAATACAATTTAAGAAGACAAATCATTTATAGATAAAAATAAGAAGAAACATACCAAAGTTCAAAGAAATATATCAACATTGAGAGTGGTCTCTGAGTAGTGACAGTACAAAAAATTTTTTAATGTATTTTTTATTTTACTGTATTCTCTATTTTACATGGTGAGAATACTTCACTTATAAAAAATTTAAAGATATGCTTCTACCTAGAAAATAATTTACAGTTAGATGCAAAACTGCACATACATATTTTCATACAGCCTTTTGTATATATGCTGTACTTCATGTTTTTAAAAAACTTGAGCTTTGTATCTACCTTGGATTATATCTATCTGCAAAGTGTTAAAATGACTCTAACTGTGCCTAAGTATCACAATGAACACTCATCAACTTGGGCAGTACTGATTCGCATTATCTTTGCCAGCTGCAATACTTTTTTTACCAGGTTTCTTCTCCTTAATAAGAGTGTCCATTAAATGGAATGACTAAGAGATTAAAAAAAAATTTATTCTTAACTCATCTGATTAATATCTTTTGTGGACAATAAAAGGCATGTGAAGAGACCCTAGTTTAGATGAATCTTATTTTACTGCTGCATTTTAGTAATTAAGCAGGTAATTCTCTATAGAGAACTATTTAAACAACTTGCTGATTTAAAATACTCTTAAACATTTTTATTGTGATAAACAAAGTCCATTACAACGTCAGAGACCTTTAGAATCACTAGCTTACCATTGTGAGACTCAATAGCTTGTTTCTTTTCTGTTTCAGTAAAAAGAAGAAATTAAACTAGGCAGATAAGAAGGTTTTAAATGCACAGTGATGGGGAGAAGCAAGCTGCCTCTTTTGCACTCTTATTCTTTCCGACTAGAGGCTCATGGGGAGCTCCATGCAGGAGCTCCATCTCTGAAATCTCCTCTTTAACCATAATTCTAGGCCTGGTGAATTTGCAATTGTTGCCAGTTTCAGATGTGATAGGAAATAAAGCTCAATTCCTCATGTTTTCTAGGAACAGCTATTAGAGTAACTTTGATTCTCTTCTATTAACTCCGGGACAGAGTGCCAAGGGAATGAACCAGATGCAAAGGTAATCCTAGATAAAATGCCAAGTCAACTTCAGCACTAGACGAAAGACCATTAATCCAAGGAGAGGACCATCAAAAAGAAAGGCCACTCCTATCCACTACAGCTCCAGTACTGTACAAAAATGGTTTCTTCCATTCTGCTTCCACATATGGAACCACCATTTAGACCTGCTTGGCTTCTCCCTTCCACTCTTAAAGGGGCTCTAGACCCCCTCTAGGCTCCATTTAGAGTTGTTATTACAACTGAGTGTTGAAATTCAGTCGCTCTCCCTTACCACTCACCTGGGGCAGGGATGGCATTATGAGTGGGTGAGGCAGCCAACCCAAGGTGACTCCCTGAGACTGGCAGGGCATTGCTAACAGAGGATGAAGTCAGCTGCTCCATCCCCACTGGGCTCAGGTTCATTTCATTCATCCTAAGAAAGAGCAGACACAATTAGTTATGCAAAAACTTAGTGACTGTTAAAGGGACTGAAGAACATGAAACAATAAGGGTGGGGAAATGTGCCTCGACCAATTACTACTTCATTTTTATGCCCACAGCTCTCTGATAGCCAGGTCATATTCTTTCTACTGATAAGGAAACTGGGATTCAGAGATGTTACCTCGGATGTCATATAGCAGAAACAGGATTTAACTCAGGTCTGGCTTGCTCCAAACCCTAAGCACACTATCTAAAGCAAAACCTGCAATCCTTTGAACACTTTGGCAATCAGGTTGTTGTTTTTTTGTTTGTTTTTTTTAATTCATCTAAGTTTTTTCTTCACAATATTTATTTTCTACAACTGGCTTATTACTTCAAACCAGGACTTTTACAGTTTGCTTTAACTTACTCAAAGAACTTTTACTAATTCTTTTTATACCAGGAGTTAAAGTGATACTGGGCCTGATTTAGATTATCAGTGCTGTGACAGAAGTACTATATTTTCTCCACGGACCAGCATTTTATTAAAATTCTGCACAGGTATCTTAATATTTAATCAATAATCTTAATACCATCCTCCATAAATCAAGGTTCATTATGTAAGCTTTCCTAGATGTTTTATTTAAAAAATTATCTCATATTCTCTCACCAATTCTTCAAAATAAGGTAACCAAGGAAATTAAGGCTCAAAGGGGGCTTGCCATATGCCCCAAATCACACAGCAATTAAATGGAGGAACACAGATCATGCTGCAAAATACTGGCAAAAGTTTTTCAATACACCCCTTTTTTTTTTCTTAATCATTTTGCCATTTTTGGCAGGCTGAAGAATCTGAGAATTGCCTTTTCTATGCAGTCCATCTTGTAGTGCCATTGACAACCTTGTTAAAATAAGAGTAACACTGATCTGAACAAGACACTATTGGGGGTTGCTATCAATAAGTATTAGTTGCTATGTCAGAATTTAGAGACTGCCATATTATAAACAGAATTTCAAGAGGCTAGCCAATAGGTATCGAAAGGAGGTCACTAATGACCTCCAATCCTATGGCAAGTATCAGAGTGATGCAAGTTCTTCTGTGTACCTATGTACATGGGAGGGGTGAAGTACAGGAAAGGAAATCAAATGGGTCTACACTGCCCTAGCAGGGAAAGCAAAACTTAACAGGTTTTTAGTCTGAAAAATGGAAATATCGGCTATCAATCAACACAAAAATAATAGTAACAATTAATACTTCCTTACTATATGTATTAGGCACTGGGCCTAATGATTACATGTAATTATCTCACCTAATCCTTATAACTACTGTGAGGAGGTATTATTCTTCATCCCACTTTAGAGATGAGGAAACAGACTCATCTAAGTACTTAACCCCAAATTACATAACTAGTAAGGGACAGAGTTGGGATTTAAATCCAGGTATGCCTAATTTAAGAAACTAGTAAATCACAGAATTGGTGTTTAAATCCAGGTGTGCCTAATTTAAGAAACTAGTAAATTGGCAGAATTGGGATTTAAATCCAAGTGTGCCCAATTTAAGAAACCCAAGCCCTTAACTATGATTAGAAAAAGACAATAAAAGAACCATTTTGCCTTTTCTAGTTCCAACACTTTAGGGTCTGTGTATTTATATTGTGGGCCAGGTTTAAAGTCCCACACAAACCTATTCCTGCATTATTCTATATCCATAGGCTTCAACCTTACCCTGGGCAAGGTAGCTCATAAAACCAAGCTCCCAGGCATTAAAAGTGTTCAAAGCCAATTGAGGACAGTACCTTGTACAGAGTAGGTACTCTGAAATATTTATTTGGATGGAGCAATGCAAACACATCCTTACTAGAAAGACAACAAGAAGCACATGGGAAATAAAGTACATCTTATGAAGGACAGCATAACAACACTAATTATGTTATAAAAGAATGCAAAAATCCTTATAACCAAAAGAAACCATAGCTATCTTAATTTTGAAAGTTTCTGGGTTTGATTTGGTTTAAAACAGCTTTTCCTGTAACTTTTTTTTAGATACAAAGATAACTAAAACTTTACAATCACTAGAGTAGTACTGACCTACAAAAAAACTGGTTACAATAATTTTTAAGTACAATTACGTTTGCAGCTTCAAATACCATGCTGAAGAGTCCTGAGTATTAATCTGTGCACCTAGTCTCAACATAAAAATCAAAATGGTGTTTCTAGGTTGACTCCTAGGCCTTCTCAAACCAGTTTAAACCAGAGATTAATGTGAGAGGCTCAGCAGATTTCTGCTTTGTTGTGAGTCACTAAAATGTGATGCCCTCAGCAGCCATAAACCAAAGGTAACTAGTATCCCACAGAAAGAAAGCAGATGAAGGGAATTCACAGTATGATCCTCTTAAGACTCTCCCATTCGAAAGTGCAATTCCATTCCAGCTGCTCTTCTGAGATTGCAGGAAGCAGTCTTGGGAGAAGGGCCAGAATAAGATACTAAGCTCTCTCTTCTCCACGCATTCATTGTAGAACCATTCCCCTCACATTTCTCTAGTTTACATGGTCTCTGCGTAAACGATTTGCCTGCTGCTGACCTTTATACTTTTTCTTAGAATGACATATACGAAGCTAATGGAAACGCAGCCACTTTGCAAGTAAAATGGACAGTTTCAGCAATTTGAATGGAAGTTTTTATCTTCCTTATCCTCAAAATACACCCTATGAAAGGTCCCTTCACACTTCTGTACTGACATGGTACCGCAAAGTACTTTAAGCATTAACACGAAGCCTACAAATTAAGAACCTCCTTCTCTACATTACTAGCCAAGCCAGACGGTAACCAGCAAAATTCAAAGCGAAGCATGGTGATGACCTAAAAATACACTTCAAAATCCAGATAAAAATGTTATTAAACGCGCAAATAATTCAAAAGTAATGGTAAATATATCAACGAACCAACAATCACAGTACAGCGATTTGAACTAGACACATGTGGAGCTAATCAGGTTTAATGAGAATATATTCAACTCAGCACTAGCTTCTGGATTTCTCGTTCCCTCTGGGACACAAATCCATTTACAAATCGCACCTGTAGCCTGCCCAATGGCACCAAAAGCAAAGGCACTCTAAAGTCCCACTTGCCAGATATTTTCTAAAGATATCACGACCGCTGAGCCCCACAACCTTCTTACCTGTGATGCATCTGCTGGGGGCCAAGTGTCAGAGAAAAGCGCACACGGGTGGCGGGGAACCGGCATCAGGATTTGCGTTCCAGCGTCACGTGCTACCGCATCTTGCTTACAACCGCTGCACAAGCGCGGCCACTAGTCCCCGGGGCCGTCCAGGGCCACCAAACTTCTCCCGAGGGTCGGCAGCCGCGCACCCTGCCGCGAGATGGGGCATGCCGGGGAACACCCGGGGCCTTTCCTCCAGAAGCTTCGGGAGGGGGGGCTACCCAACCTGAGGGGGAGGAAAAGGGCGGTTACCAAAATTCGGGGAGGATGCAGCCCCCGTCCCTTCGCCGCCGGCGAGCCCAGGCCTGCGAACACCACCTCCCAAGGGCGACTAAGTCGCCCGCCCGCGGGCATGGGGCCCGCACGCCGCCCTCACCCCGCCCAGCCCGGCCCGGCCCGGCCTGCGCACAGCCCACCTGCCGGCCGCGCGGGGAGCGCACGCGCCTGCCCCACCGCTTTTTTCCTCATCCGGGAAAAACTCGCCTAGGGGCCCTCCCCGCCCGCACGACCCCCGCGCCGCGAGGGCCGCTCGCCTAACGTTTCCCGCCGGGCCGGGCCCAGCCCGCACTCTCCTCCCGGCCGCACCCTCTAAAGCGCGTTTCCGGCTCCTGAGCCACTCTTGGCGCCCGCCGCTCCGCCCCTCGTGCGTGCGCCCCTCCCCACCACGGCCCGCAAGCGGCGCCTGCGACTGACTTGCGACTGACTGGCCCCTCCGCAGCGCTCCACCTTCCACGCGTGCGCATCGCGGATAACCGGGCCGGATGGGGCGGGGCCGCGAGAGGGGCCGCGTCTCAGTCCGGCCGAGCCGAGTGGAGCGCCGAACGATCGACCCCGTTGCTAAGCAACCAGGGCTGACGTGCACGCTGGGAGTGGGTTCTGAGTCCAATAAGTCTCCCAGACTTCGGGTTTCAATCTTCAGGGCATTCTCCTATTAGGAAAGCGTGGTTCTACGCAAGCCCGCAAGATTAGAAATACGGGACTTAACCCAGAAATGTTGGGGGTGTTGCCCAGGAGGAATTAGGATTGTATACCAAGTATTTGTCATCATATGTTACACCTGAAGGTTGCTCAGCTTCCCAGCTTGAAGTCATAAAGGGTGGTGTTTGGGACTTGAACAAATTTCTTTTCGCTTCTCTCTTTGCCCTTCGTTCCCTACTGCATGCCAGGCACCGCGCTAAGCCCTAGGCAAATTGAGTTGTCTTTAAAGGAAAATGGTCCCAAGTTCATGAGGATTGACATTGAAACTACAACACACTACCTAGTAGTTTCCTTAAGCTAGCAAAACGGCAGACACCCAGGAATTCCTCTTTTCGTTAAGAAACCACTTATTGAATTACATCTCAAACATAGGGATACAAAATAACCTACAGGACTTGACCGTCTACAGCTTGCAGTCTAGTGGGAACTAGTGAGTTTTGAAAATTCAATCTCATGTAAAAGACAGGCACATAACAATGTTTTCGACGAAAACCTGGAGTGGTGTCAACTCACAGAATGTTTCTCTTTCTTCTCATAAGGAGAAAGCACATTCCAAACTGAGGGAACTAATCACTGAACATTGGCAGGTCACGCTGGTTTTGCTCTCGTTGACAACAAATGGAAATCTAAATCAAAAAATCATCATATCACAAGTAAATAAGGGACAGTATTCCCTAAAATGTCACATCAAACCTGGGCCTAAGGAATGACAATGTGTCTTATAAAGGCTAAATGATTTCATTCCGGTTTTCCATGCCTGTTCTTTTGAACAATTTTATTGATTTCAGATGTGTATGTAAAATCAGGTCAGACAAATGTAAAAGCTAAAACTATAATACTTACAGAAGAAAACATAGGAGAAAATCTTTGTAACCTTGATAGGACAGAAAAATCAGGAACAACTAAAAATTTGACAAATTGAATTTCATCAAAATTAAAACTTTTGGTCTTAAAAAGATACTGTTGACAAAATGAAAAGTCAAGCCAGAGATGAGAAAATATTTGCAAAACAAATATCAAGTGAAGGACTTTTATCTGGAATATATTTTAAAAGCCCTGTATACTCAATAAGAAGGCAAACAGCCCCCCTTTTTTTCAAATGGGCAAAATACTTGAACAGCCACTTCACCAAAGAAGATATATGCATGGCAATTAAGCACATAAAAAGATTAGACTTTGTTAGTTATTAGGGACATGCAAATCAAAACCCAATGAGCTAACGTTACATATGTCCTAGTGTAACCAAAATTTAAAAGACCAACTATAAAGAGTGTTGGTGCATATATGAAGCAACTGGAACCTTCACACTTTACTGGTGGGAATACAAAATGCAATAACTATTTTGGAAAACAACTTAGCAATTTCTTATACCATAAGATTCAGTAATTACATGTCTAGGTGTTTACCCAAGAGAAAATAAAAATATATGCACAGACGAAGACTTGTCCATACAAGATTTATGTATAATGGCATCAAATTGGAAACAACCCAAATGTCCACCAACTGGTGAATGAATAAACAAATCCAAGTGTATCTACATAGTGGAATACTCCTCCACAATAAAAAGAAATAATATATTGATACATGGATGGATCTCAACAGCATTAAGCTAAGTAAAGGAAACCATACACAAAAGACTACATACTATGTGTGTCATTTATATGAAATTCTAGAAAAGGCAAAACTATAGTAGTAAAAAGCAGATAAATGATTGTCAGGAGTTGAGGATGAGCAGGAGGAATGAGACTGCCTATAAGGTGGCATCAGGAAACTTTTAGGGATGATGTAATTATCTTGATTGTGGGAGTGCTTACATGACTGCATACATTTGTTAAAATTTATCAAATAGTACACTTAACATTGGCAAATTTTACTGCATGTAAAAATACCTCAAAAAGTTGATTTAAAAAAAATGATGTTAGGGTGACCAAAAATTGAAGCATCCTAGCCCCCACTCCTCAGACTAGATTATGGTTCACTGAATGCTCTCTCATCGCTCTTATTTTTATTGTAATTGTTTAATTTTCTGTCCTGCTCAATAGATTTTAAGTTTGGGGGACAAGACCCATGTCTACCTGACTTAATGCTACATGACACAACACAATACCGAGCACGTATTTGGTTCTCAGCAAATATCTGATGAATGAATGAAAGTCAAACTGACGTAATTTGAAGCTATGCTTATAGACCCATCTATCTATTTCCTTGGAGACTTACAGCAAAATGAATTACAAAAATTTGCCTAAGGAGCTGATTTAGGGTGACTTACCACTTTAAGGAGACATCAATGTACAACTGAGACGATGAAAACAAAGGGAGAATTACCAATTAGAGGAGAAGAAATCAGAGTGTAGTGCTCTTCTCGAATCCAAGTATTAGGCTGTGGAACAAAGGTGTAGGGTTGCAATCAAAGATAAGCCTTAGAGATAATTGTATATAAGACAAACCAAGGTGGAGGGGTGTGTGGCTCAGTAGTAGAGTGCATGCCTAGCATGCACAAGGTCCTGGGTTTAATCCCCAGTACCTCCATTAAATAAATAAATAAACCTAATTACCTTCCCTCCAAAAAAAAATTTTTTTAAAAGACAAACCATTAATATTTTTGCTGGATGGCAAAAACTGAAGCAGAGAGCAAATTACTTTTAAACATTATTTTCTAGCCCTAAGGACAAAAACATGGGTAAGGGGTAAATTTGGGCCGGACTGGGTTTCTCAGGTTATCTTTCTTTCAAATTGACTCTACTTACGGTTTCAAATCCTTCTTCTGATCTCTCATGTTAAGGAGGGTCTGGAAATACTACTTTTTACATTGGTAAGCCTGTTCTTTGGAATTCTTGGGATTCTCTTTCATAAGCCTGACTTATAATCTTTTACAATATGTTTATAAATCAGGCTTATTGTTAGAATCTGATACAGTAAGTTATAATTATAAAATATAATTTAAGCTGACTCATTTCTTTATTTAATATTTGCAGAAAGGTCTGGAAAGGCTAGAGTCTGTTCAAACATATGCTGAGTGCCTACTATGTGCCAGGCATTGCTCTAGGCACTGGGGAGTCAGCAGTGAACTAAACAGGCAAAAAAAAAAAAAAAAATACCAGGACTTACGGAGCTTGCATTAGAGGAGAGAAAGAAAGATAATAAACAAATAAATAAAATATAAAATACACCAGAGAGCAATAAATACCATGAAAAAATTATGGCAAGGAATATAGATAGAAAGCGCTCAGGAGTAGGAGCTGAGATTTTAATAGGGTAGTTAGAGAAGTCATCATTGAAAAGGTGACACTTGAACCAAAGGAGGTGAGGAGTGATCCATGTGCACATCTGGAAGAGTGTTTCAGTCAGAGGGAAGGGCAAGTTGCAAAGGCCAGAGACAGGAGAATCCCTGGCAGGTCTGAGGAACTGTAAGGAGATTATTGACACTAGAACTGGACAGTCCAATATGGGAGACACTTGCCACATGGGGGTTCCAGGGGGCTATTTACTGAGCCCCTGAAATGTTCCTAGTTCAAATTGCATAATTATTTTAGACTGAGGAATTGTGTTAACGGCCCCAGTTCCTCCCTGCTCTTGGTAACCATTCCCTTTGCAAGGAGACTTTATAGCTCGTCCTAGGAAGAGGTGGAGACTTTTTCTGCTCCTTGACTCTGACTTTGCCAGGTTAGAAATATGCTAGAACTCAGCCTAAACCACTGCCCCTCAGGCTCAAGAACTAAATAAACGCTTGTTATCTTAAGCTACTGAGTCTTGGGGTGGTTTATTTGATGACCATTCTGAGAGGCTGCCTTCCTTTTCTTGGATACCACTGATTTTCTGATTTGATCTTTGGAAACTATTACATGGCTATAAAAGATTAAGTGTTAGTATTTGGAACATTATTTTTCCTGGGTTAAGTTCTAAGTATTTGATTTAACTTCTCTAAGAGCTGCAGAATGGCTTGTTTTCTAATGTAGTGGATATGGGACCAGAACCGGGATAATCTTGTGCGTTCTATGAACTTAAAAAGCAGAACACCGGTGGTGTTGGACTAATTCAATTTCTGATTTGAAGAAACTACACTGACTTCAGTGGAAGATCACCTCAGACACAACTACTGAAGGAACCCTGACTCTGCTCAGGTTTGGCAGTCTGATCCCTCTGCTTGAGACTGAGCAGAATAAGAAATTGGGAGGAATGATCTGTGGAGTTTAACTAGAAAAATTTTGATGTCGAGATCTTTGAATTTAAACCTATAGGGTAAGGTTATTTAAACTTTGGATTTTAATTTATCCTCAGCAATTTGATAATGGGAGGTATATTTTAAAATCTGAAGTATTACTCTACTGATAATTTGATTTGTATAATCTCTGGTCAGCTATATTAAAATGGTTTCCATTAGAGAAAGGAAAAGACTCAGAAATGAGTATTTGACCTAGGGACCACCAGGCTTTGAGGTTAATCTAATGTACTGTTCTGATCTATTCTACAGATTTTAATGGGGCAAAACTAAACTGGTGAAACATTAGAAGCTTTCCTATAAAAAATACAAGGATGCTAGCTAGCATTGGACTAGAGAACTTAGGCATTGAAATTCAATAAGAAAAAATAAATGAGTTATATTAGAAAAGAAGAAACAAAACTATCATTTGAGACAATATGTTTATAGTTTATGAAATCCTAGAAAGTCATCTTTAAAAAATAAATATTAGAACTATCTTGAGGTGGTGTTTCACAAATGTATACATGTATCAAATCTCATTAAATTATATATTTAATATATGAACATTTAACTTATGTAGATCTTTCAGTTAAAAACCACTAGAACTGGTAAGAGAGATCAGTGAAATGACTGGATTAAAAATGAACATGAAATAAATCAATAGCTCTGGAAAAAATTCTATTCACAACAGCAACTGAACTGTCTTGAGATAAACATAAAAGCAGCATGTAAGAACTACATGAAAAAACCTGTGAAATTTCATTAAAGGGCAAAAAAGAAGACCTGAATAAATGAGTTCTACTATGTTCATATAGGAGAGATTCAGGGTTAAAAAAAGTTAATTCTATCCAAATTAATCTGTATATTCAACATGATCCCAATTAGAATCCCAAGGTTTTCCTCTTTCACGGATATTAAAAGTGCATGTTTCTTTCTGCCTCTTTTCCATATGTGGGCATCCTTGCCCTGTAGTTATTCCAGATGAATTGCAGAGCCAGCCATTTAACTCCAGTGGGCCTGATCTTTAGTGAATCCACTTCCCTCTTTACAAGCTGACCTAAATAGGACTAGACAAACCTAGTCCCAAGCATTCTTGGGTACAGTATATCTGTAACTTGATCTAGCCAGTCTTAAGAAAGACATCTTTAAAGTTGGAGAGAACATCTGTCTGGATCAAAACTGACTGGGGAGGGATTGAGAGAATCTCCTCTTTTGATCTCCTATGTAATGAAGAAAGCAGTCCCCCACCACCCACATCATGCCGATAAAACTGCTTGTCTCACTGGAAAAGCCACTTATTTCCAATGCACATGCGCCTTCAAAAAGTGTAAGAAAGATGGTCAACACTGCTTGTGACCAAGTAGATACATCATAATATTACTTGGACCCTGTAAAAAGACCACTATACGATCAAGATCTGACCATTTTTTGCTGCAGTATTAGTAGGGGAAAAAATCTGTAGATATTTATTCATCAGAGACAGAATTTATAAGAAGCTAGAAAACCTGGTCCAAAACTTTAAATCATAATGATAAATATTTCGGTTTGGCCAGGATTAGGGCATTGTTCGAGTTTTCCATACATTTTATCTTAGTATTTTAAACTTCACTAAATTAAAGAAAAGTAAAAGTAATATGCTTTTTGTAATATTTTAAATAGTAGAAAGATCCATAAAGAAAGATGAACAACACCTCCCTCCATCCCTAGTGCCACCCTTTTTAGGGTCCAAACCAATGACAAAAGTTTAGTGTGTGTCTTTCCATTTCCTTCTCTGCATTCACACCAACATGTATAAAGACACACACATCACGAAGAATAGTTTAAGTTTGTGCTGTGTGTGTTTGCCATTTCCTTTTTTTCACTTAACACATTATGGATATCTCTGCAAGTTTTTATACATATAGATCTAAGTCATTATTTTTAATAATAGCATAATATTCTAAAAGTAGTAGCCCTTTTCCTATTGATGGACATTCAGGCTATTTCCATTTGTTTTCTTGTTTTAATCACTACAGCCAATGTTGCAATAAATGGTACTGTGCGTATAAATCTATACCAGTGCATTTATTTTTGTGGGATAAAATGGTAGGGATCACAAAGGATATGTGATGTGCACTATTAATTTTAACACTTTCCCAAAAGCTTGTCACAATTTATGCTTCTGCCCCTTCCCCATATCCTTGTCTGCCCTGGATATTACCAATCTTTAAAATTTTTGCCAAACTGCAGATAAAAAAATGATATCTTTAACTGTTCTTCCTTTTGATCCCTTCCAATCTACTCTCCACTCTGCAGACAGTGATATTTTAGAAAAACAAGTCTTACCATGTCACCTCTCTGCTCAGAACACCTCATTTATTTCCCATCATTCTTAGAATAGTAGCCAACATTTTTAACATAACCAGAAAAACTCCTTGTGGTCTAATTGTATGCCTCTCTGGTGGGCTTTTCGCCCAATGGTTTCCTCCTGATAGTTCTCAACTCTACTGAGAAATCAAGATGACATATTAGTTTGTTTACCAGTACAAGCCTCATATGCCTTTTAAAATGTGACTAAATTATGCCTGAAAGGAATAATTATTTCTAGTTTATTTGCCTTGATGTAAATGCTTTTCCAGTTGCCTTGGGCAGATAATTTAGAGTTAACAGGAAGTGTAGGACTTGTCAAAAAAAAAAAAAAAAAAAAACCAAACCAAAAAAAAGAAAAAAAAAACATGTTAGGGCGACACCTTGGCTCCCAAGGAATAAGCCAAAAGTCTGATCATATACATAGGGTTTTTTTTTTTTTTTTTGCTTCTCTTGTTTTTAAGTTGGTCTTTTAAAGTAGAAGCTGCCTTTAATGTGCTGGTTTGCAGAACAGGAAATCTGATTTTCAGTGTGATAACACATTCTTTGACATTAACCAGTACAGTTGGATTTTTAATGACACTTTCATCTTCAAAGTCCTTCACCAACATGGTGGATTAATTATTCATTTTTTGGTTGTGTGTTAAAAAGACAAGTCTTCAAAGCCATCATCATTTCCCCTTGGAACTGGGGCTCTCCATCTTTCAAATGTTGCTTTCTTACCCCCAAGGTAGAAAATTAATTACATCTTTTTTTTTTTAAGACAAAAAGAATACAATAGAAATATACTCTTCACACTACGGAAAGATGATGTCCTTATATCCTGGGTGGGATTAGAAGTGGTCTGGAAGCAGTGTTTAAACTGTGTTTACAGTAAGCACTGTGAGAAATTACTCTGGCTGAAAGTTTGTTACTGCTCAGTCTTTTGATGTGCTCTTAAAAAGTAGCACAAATACATCACGCGCCCTGCATTCAACATAATAATATGCAGATCCTTATATTCGTTGCTAAAGTATACTTTGTTTCCTGTTCCTTTCAAAAAATGTCTACTTGGGTTTTAAAAAGGTTTGGTTTTGGAGAAGAAAACCCTCAAGCCTTCCCTAGGGTCTTCCTTGACACATTTTATAACCACAAGGGAGCAGTCTTCCCTTTGATGAGGTCTTCTCTCCACCTCCCCAGAAATGAAAGAGCAAGTGTAAGTCTGCAAACAGTCTAAAAGCTCTTTCCATTAGCCCTGGACGCCGGAAACCACAAAGGGCAGTCAAGTCTTGATTTTCAAGGAGAAAGCCTCTGATAAACTTTCGCTCAGCCGCCAGGAGATCTGCTGGTTCCTGGGAGGAGCTCTTCTGAAACCTTGAAGATTCATATGCTCTTGAAGACCCAGAGCTGTGGATTATAGTAATTGAAAAGGTTTGGTGGTTTTGGAAGATTACTCTGTTTTTGGTGTGCTCTCACGTTTCCAGGCTAGGGCACCGAGCAGAGAAACCCCTTTTGTTATCTTTTGAAATAAGAATATCAGAAGGGAAGACAGGTTTGAACTGTGGATTGGGGTTGGGGGTCCTAAATCTTTGCCTATCACCTCCGCCTAGATCTTTATAAAGAGATCGAAGAGAGCAATGAAGTTAGGAAATCATGCAACGTTTCCTTGAAGCCTGTTCTGGAACCTAGCTTCCGGGCTCAGAAACTTCTCCAAAAACAGACCAGCTGCGTCGGGCAGTCTGAATGGACCAGCATCTTTGCTTTGAAGATTTTCAGTCTCATCTGCTGAGAGGGTCATCTCTGCAAAGATCTGTTTGCTTTTTGGCAAGTGATGGAGAAACGTAAACAGGCCGGATTACTGACCTTGCCGTACCACCTGCGCCCAGTGCCCCTGGCCGTGCCGGGGTCCCTGCCCCGCCTCCCTCTGCGGGACCCGTTCAGGATCTCCTTGCGCCTGGACACCGCGTGCTGGGAGAGGGCGCCGGGTGGCTGCGCCCCAAGACGGCCCTACCTGCCCCTGTCTCTGGACGGTGCCTTCGAGCCCGCCTTTCTCCGCAAGCGCAACGAGCGCGAGCGGCAGCGCGTGCGCTGCGTTAACGAGGGGTACGCGCGCCTCCGAGACCACCTGCCCCGAGAGTTGGCCGCCAAGCGCCTCAGCAAAGTGGAGACGCTCCGCGCCGCCATCGGCTACATCAAGCATCTCCAGGAGCTGCTGGAGGGCCACGCGCAGGGGCAGGAGGGCGCCAGTCCCCCGTGCAGGGCCGAATGCAACAGCGACGGCGAGTCCAAGGCCTCGTCGGCGCCCTCGCCCAGCAGCGAGCCCGAGGAGGCGAGCAGCTAATGAGCGCCCGGCCCGCCCCTCGCTGCGCCGCGCGCCTTTTCGGTCGGGTCTAAGGTTCTCTCCGGAGGTGGTTTACATTTGTAATCTGGTTTTTTACCTCCAGAACTAAATCTTAAGAAAAAGAAATGAGTGCCTTAGAGGGGAAAAAAAGATTTTGACATTCTGGTTGTTTCCACCTCCCACCTCACCCCCCTTACTGGTTATGTGCCTGTGACTTAAAGGCGCTTATTAAAGAGAAACTTCCTTCTTCTCAAATACAAACTGTACCAGATTCTGAACGCCTCAAAGGGTGAAAACAACAGGAATTTGCCACAGTCAGCGGGGTGGGTAAATTAAGGACGTAAATACTAAAATAAATACAACCTTAAACAAAGAAGAATTACCCAAACTAAATAAACGACAGCCCTTAAAATGAGAGGAACGTTTTCCTGCATCCTTCCTTTGGGAATTGAGGAATTTGATAGACACCGTGCTTTGGATGAAGGTGACTCCAAGCTGACACTTGAGAACACATTTGCCAGAGCGCGTTGCTGGACCAGCCTGTGCTGCTGAGTGTCGGAATGGCAGTGCTAGAGAAGACAGTTCATATTTGAAAGATCCTCGTTTATCAAAAAGTGGTCATTTGGAAACTTCATAGCATTTAGCAGATAATAACATGGTAGTGTCAGTGACCTTTTTTGGAAGAAAACTCAAGATTTGTACGAAAACTTATTCCTCTGAGTTCTGTCCGTTGTTTTTTCATTTTCCTTTTCTTTGCATACCCCCTTGTTCTCACTTCATGTAACATTTTGTTAAATGTGACCTTAAAAAAGAAAAAAAAAAAAAAAAAGGAAACGCTTGCATGGTCGAATGGGAGGGATTGAGGTTGGTACATTCTCAAACTTTTATCACCTTGAGGCCTTCCAGGTATATACTGAACTTGTCTAATGACTTTGGTAGTTTTTTTTTTTTTAATACTTAATTCTGGTCATTTTTTTCCCTGAGAAACAATTATAAATTCAGTAGATAAGTCAAATGCTTGTTGACATGTGAAGATAAGCTTCCTCTCTCTAAAGTTGCTTCCTAATGTGCTGAATTTCCCTTTCCACGGAGACGCTTTGGTATGGGGTGAGAGGGTATAGGGGTGCTGGGAAAAGGACAAGGAGAGAAAAGTTACAATGGTGAGAGCCGGTTCCAGGTATTATTTCACTTAACCCCTACACTGAGGTAGGTTTTATTACTCCCCTTCTACAGATGTGTCAACCCAGGGAAGCTAATGAACATTTTTGATGTGCCAGAAGTTTTGTTGTGTGCTTTACACATTTTGTCCTATTTAATTCTCATTAATCTGTGAGGTATTATACATATTTTGTGGCTAAAAACAAAAAACAGAGACTCAGAAAGGTCCCTTGCCCAGGTTAGTGTTGATAGGATTAGCTGAGCTGAAATCCAGTCCTAAGTCAGCCTGACCCCAAAGCCCAGGCTGCTTTCTCCCTGACCATGCTCTCCCTTGCTCTGTTATTTGCTAGCTAGGTGACAGCAAATGCTACTTAACCTCTCTGCAACTCAGGTTCCTCGCCCTCGTCCATACTATTTCACAGAAGTGTAGTTGAAAGGCTTGGGTAATCTGCAAGATACAATCCGATGATTGTTTGTAGTGTTACTGTTTGGAAAAAGTACTGTTAAAATGTATTAACTGCCAATATTTATAATGATGAATACACTGGGGTTCTTTTGTTTCTGGATGCTCAGTTAAATGCTGCGCAATGAACGATTCACCACCAAACTACTTTTTCTTAAGAAGCAGGCAGAGCCTTGTGGTTTGAATAAGCAAGATGTAACAGCTATTTTCTCTTACTCATTAGGTAGTTACATCCTCACAAAACTCCATTTTGTTCTCCAGGCAGGTTGTTATTCCAAATGGGGGTTTCAGTGAAGCAAGTATAAGTGACGTATATTTACTAATTAGGAAAAAAAAAATGGGGAAACATTACCTTCCTGGCTGAGTTGGAGGAGAGGCTAAATGACCAAATTGTTAATTGGGGAATCTTGAGAGACTTTTTTTCAGGGGTCTTCAATAGGTGGTAGTAACACTCTCCACTCCTTTATTCTGCTCCAGCCAAAGGGCAGTCAACTTGACATTCTCTTTTCTGAAGCAGGAATAATAAGAATAAAAGAATGTATTTTGTTTAGTCTATACAGACTATGTGGTTTCTTTTTAAAGCAGGAGAAAATGACCTTTTCTTCATTTACTTCTTTGAAATATGTGTATAAAATGTGTGAATAAATATAATGTACTCTGCTGACATGGGTGGTTTATAAAGAGAGGACAAAGGCAGTTTTAAAAGAGAACTTTATTCTGGATAAAGTGCCTTGAGAGACTTTTAATGTGGTTTTGTTTAAAGCTCTATTGAGAATAAGGCAATGATTTTAAGAAATCTTTTGGAAAAAAATCAATAAAATCCCAACCCAATCATGTAATTTTTTTTAGAGAAAAAAAATCAAGCAGTTTTCCTGGAACTTTCCTGATGGCTTACAGGAGGAGCCCCAATCCAGGAATGAGAACTTTTAAAATATTCAGGCTTCTCTTTTCCTGTGATTGAACACTTAATTAACCATAGAACAATCTGACTTAGGGAAGAACAAAATTAATTACCAAGAAGTTATGTAGAAGCAACGAAATGAGGAGAGTTTTATGGAAATAATGAATTCATTAATGGAGAAAGATTTACATGTCCTTCAAGATCTCTCCTGGTTTTTTGGACACTCAGCTCAGACATATCCATTGATTACACTGTATTGCTTTTAGAATATTCCTTGTGGTTCATGACAATGATTAATAACTCTGACACCCTACCTCTACCCTGAGGGTATAAAGAAGGAGCTGTGGGAGAGTGTGCCCTACAGCTTGACCTCTCATCTACCTGGTGACCTTGGGTAAGTCCCTAACTTCAGTGACCTCAGTTCCCTAACCTAGGTCATGTGAAGATTAGATTGCATGATCTTTCAGGCCTTCCAGCTAGAAAATGTCATTCTTCTCACATGTGCAAAGTCCTCAACTAGAGGAAACAAATGTTGGTAAGGCCTGCCCACTTCCTGCCACACAGCGCAGCAGTGGCTCAATGCGTCTGTATCATTTTTTCCCACTAGAAAGGTCCAGTCCCAGAGTTGCAGCTTACTCTTTTTGAATCCTAGTTGCTATTACAATGCTTAATTTTTAAGAAAGGCAACGTTCATAAATTTTTGAAGAATCTTACAGTCTGGAGGGAAAATGGACCGATTTCACCTCAGTATGAGGACAAAAGGTGTGTTATAGCTGGGGTCCAAAATAAAAAATACTAGGAGGATATACAGAAAGGAGGGACTTGTTCTAGCGTTAAGTGAGGAGGGGAGTAGGAGGAAAGGCTCTAGGGGATGCAGCATTGGGCAGGTAAAACTGGAATGGTCTGGCCACTTGAAGCAGCAGACCAACAGGGTATTGCAATCATTAAGAAAGAGGAAGTAAGGACTTAAACTAAGGCAGTGGCAGTGGCAATGGGAAGGAAGTAATGGACTGGGAGATGGTGTGGGAGTAGCATTGATAGGTTCTGGACACTGAGAGGATGGGGTTGGGGATAAGGAAGAGGGAGAAGTTAGAGACAACTCTAGTGAGTTCCCATCAACTGAAATCGGGAAGCAGAGAGAGAAGCTGATTCACAGGGTACCAGTCTTTCTGGAGATGCTTGCTTTAAAAATAGCAACAGGCTACTCCTGTCCATAAGCATTTGAAATGCTGATGGCACAGTCCGGAGGGAAGCCAAGGACAGCTGTAGATTGAGAGGCAGACACATGTAAGTAGTAGAGGCAGTAGATGAGATCTCCCAGAGAATACTGATGACAACAAGAGAAGAGAGCTGGGGCAGGCCTATGCTGAAGGAGTGGCAGAAGAAATGTCTTTGAAGAGGACTGAGAAGTTGGAAGAACCAGACTGGTGTGAAAGCATGGCAATTAAATGCAGATATCATTTTATAAGAAGGGAGTGGTTAACAGCATTATGTGAATCAGAGATGTCAGCAGGGAGTTTAAGTGCGATAAGGATCCATTGGATTTAACCATTAAAAGACCACTAGAGACCTTTATAAGAGCATAAAAGGGATGGGATGAGAAAGCAGAGGATGAAGACTGCCCTTTCAAGATGCCTCACAGTGAATAGAGGAGAGATGGGATGATATAAAGGGACACCAGACTGAGAAGATGGGATATCAAAGGCAGTGCTGAGCCTGAGGTCTCACAGGTGAAGCGGCTCTAGTGGATGACAAGGCCTCAAGGAGTGTGAAGTCAAGTGGAGGTAAAGATCCTAGGAATTGGAGAGATTAAAGAACTGGGAGGGCAGCAGGTTGGAAGGTAACCAACTAAGACTGAGGTGGGTGTTTATGTCACTGAAAAAGATAGAGCAGGGTCTGCCATTTGCAGACAATGGCAATGAAAATGAAAAGAGGGTTGTATGAAAAGTACAACTGTGTTGGTTTAACAGTGTTCCTTAGGTGCCATCTGGTTTCAGAAGCATTGAGTTAACAGTTCTTAATGACTTGGGCAAAAAGTTGCACTAAGTCCTCTGTGATGACACAAAAATTTAATGACATTCATATTTATTTCATATTTTACAGTTTCATGACTGTAAGTAGCTCTCGAAGTTTGCCAGTGTTTATTATATGAGGTAATGATAATATACACAACACCCCTTGCCCAAGAGTCTGGCAGCAAATAACCTATTAAGCATCTATTTATTAATATCCTTTTTCCCCCTGTGGTTTCTGGGGCTAAAAAAAAAATACTCTTCTCATATAGAATAGTTTTAACACAGCAACCAGGATAAAGTAGATTTGCAGTAGGTTAAGAGCTGGAAAGAAAGAAGAAAACAGCATTTTATTTTCTTCCCTTTGTGGAATTTTTTCTAGAGACAGGAAGAGGAATAAAACAACCTAGGGAAATAGAACAAGGTTTGGAGGCGAGTAGAATTGAGATGCCCTTCCGTTATCTGGATCTGGAGAGATGGGGTCTGTTCCTCTGGCCTAACCATTTTTGACCTGTGGGTAACATAACGTTAACTCAGGACACTTGAACATTAACTCTCATCCTCCTAACTCCAGGTGCTATTAAGCCTTAAGTGAATTTGAGAGCAAGGTCTCATCAGGCTAGGGAAAGCATTTCACAGGATGAGTCAGGACTACCCAGCTACAGCCAAGCCAACTGAGGGTCAGATGGTGTATTTCAAAAGGTTTCTGAGCTGTTTCTCTCTAGACAAAGGTTTTCTTCAAGCTCCCAAAGTTATCATTGTTTTCTCCCCAAATGGACAACAATCCTACCCTTTGCCCTGGGAATGACACTTCTGATGGAGATGTGGATAAGCAGAATCTTTCTCTGCAGAGTGATCACTGAAAAGGCAGACTCTACCCCTTCTTGCCCCTCCTCTATCAGCCATCACCAGCCCTTTCATCTCCACGTTGGCAGACAGGCTGCTGGGAGAGGGCAGAGAGCCTAGAGTTACTTTATATTTTCCTTATTGGTCCATGAAACAACAGAACTATCCCCAGCTCTTTGATTATCATGGCTGAGTTGTGTATGTGTTCTACGCGCAGGCCCTCTGGGTGGTGAGATCGGTTTTTAATCCTTTCGTAGCTATTTAGCTGCGTCCTTTGGTGAAAACGTGTCAGCGTCCTTTTCACGTTGGGTTACTCACTGTCATTAATCATGGCTTAAATGAAACCGCAGATGTGGCAGAAGGAAGTGCATCCAGACAATGAAACTCTCCAAACTGGTTTTTGCCTGCAGAGCAAACCTTGAGGGGACCACTCCTGAAGACATTTCTCATTTCCCTGAAGTGGAAACATCCCTGAAGAAGGAATCTTATCTTGGAGTCATAGGACAAGAAAGGGCCTTGGGAAATGACCTGGTTCAACCCCAGGGGTTTTAGTGAAATGAAGGATTAAACCATGCAGGGCAGAAGCGTATCTTCTCATTTTAAAAGACCTCTAATGACAGAAATTCTCCACCAGCAGACATTTCCTGAGGGCCTATCAGCAGCAGGCTAGCCCTTATATGTATTATTCTCATCTGATCTTCACAAACATCCTATGAAGTATGTATTACATATCACTTCCTTTTTTTTTTCACTTTCTTTTTTTTTTTCCTTTTTCAAATGGAGGTACTGGGAATTGAACCAAGTACCTCGAGCATGCTCAGTATGCACTCTACCAATTACGCTATACCTCCACCCCCTATATCACATCCATTTTAAAGATGAGGAACTGAAGCTTAGAGAGGTTAAGTAACCTATCATACAGGCAGGGGAGAGGTCAGAAAGGTTCTAAACACAGAAGCTTCTGTTGTTACGGAGTTTGGAGAGTGCCACCCTGTCAGCACATGGATGCTCACCAACCTGGAAGCTCTCTGAACCCCTTTTGGGTTTTTATGGAGGCGTCTTTACATAGCCATAATTGATTAAAAAATTGGTCATCGGTGACTGAAGTCAATTTCCAGCCCCTCTCCTTTCCCTGGAGGTCCAGGGTTGGGGCTGAAAGTTCCAACCCTCTAATCACTGGTTGGCTCCCCTGGCAACAAGGGACCCCTCCTCAGGGGCTTTCCAAAAATCACCTCACTAATATAAACTCTGATGTGGCTGAAAGAGGCTTGTTATGAATAATGAGGCACCTTTATCGCTCTCATCACTTAGGAAATTCCAAGCATTTAGGAGCTCTGGGCCAGAAGCCAGGGGTGAAGACCAAATTTATACCTGTTATTATAAATCACAATACCACCCAAGGACACTACCCTGAACAGCCACCAAATCAAGAAACCAACTGCTGGCCAATTTACAGATTCTATTCAAGTTTCACCAACTGTCCCAGCAATGTCAGTTTTTCCTTTTCGGCCCAGGATCCTATCCAGGAATATACATTACCTTTAGTTATTGTGTCTTTTCACACTCCTTCAGTCTGGAACACTTTGTCAGCCTTTCCCTGTCTTTCATTTCCTTGACAGTTTTAAGTGTACAGGCCTTCACACTGTACGATGACTGTCAACCTGGGTCCTTTTGGTGTTTGCGCATGACCAGACTCAGGCCATGCGTTCTCGACAGGAACATCTCAGAGACGGTGCTGTGTTCCTCTCTACCTCACACCAGGAGATGCAAATTGTCCCACCACTGGCCACGTTAACCTTGATCAGTTATGCTGGTGTCGCCAGGTTTCTCTACCTTAAATTCACCATTTTAGCCTCTGTGACTGATTAGTATCTGAAGGAGAGTGAGGTATTCTGATATTATGCCAATATCCTTTTCTTCATCAAACTTCAACCAACTTGCCTCCATATTCATTGACAGCTCTCACCTGCAACAGTCGCCTCCACAGTGGTTGCCAAATATGGATTCTCTATTTCCCTTGGTCCTTCCATATTTATTAATTGGCATTCTCCCATAAGGAAGAGCTTTCCCTTCCTCAATTCATTATTCACTTATTTTTATTAGTATGGACTCATTCAGTAGTTTGTAACCCATCAATATCATTTTTGATATTGTTCCTAAGTGCTCAGATTGTCTCCAACTTGATTGGGGGTGGGGAAGTCCCTTCAAGCTGGTTCCTTTTACATGTCCCACCCCCATCATTCATTGAGCATTTCATTATTTTTCTGGCACAAGAAGATGTTCTTTCTCTCTCGCACACACATCCTTGTGATTTATCAAGAATGATCTCAGTAAACCCCGTGAGACTTTTGTGTAATTGTACATTTTTCTGCAGAGAATCTAGCCTAGCTTTTATCAGATTCTCAAAGAAGGTCCCTGCCCTCTGAAAGTTTAAGGACCATGACTAACACTTCAAGAAATGCCTAGCGGTTCTTTCAGATTTGCCACTTTTCAGGTTCCTTATTACTGGGTACCTTGGAGGGGCTTTAGCCTTCTTGCTATCTCTATTACTTCCGTCCTAAAACAATTTCCAGCTTATAGGAAATGCTCAATAAATGCTAGCTGTTAAGATTATTATGGAGGATTCCCATGCTCTGGTGCTAGATCCTTCAGAGTCTGAGCCCGGAAAACTCTCATTTTCTCTGAAATCTAATGATCCATTTAGAGTCTCTCTTCTGCACTCCTGCAATGCATCTTCAAGTTGCCTCTTCAATGGCCTGCAGCACCTTAATTCAAAGTGTCTAATTCCAAGCTCATGACCCTTTCAAAATCGTTGAAGTTTTCAAAATTGCTAAGTTTTCCTTAGCACTTCTGTTTAGCTATCCTTTCCATGCCCCAGGTGCAAAAAGTGTGGATTCAGTTGACTCCTCTCTTTCCACGTCCCTCCATCATCTTATCACTGTGCCAGCCAGGAATCTTATGGTCTTAAGAAAATTCAAATCAAAATGACCTAAGCACAAAGATGTAATTTTCCCCCCCTCATGTAACTGGGAAGTCCAAAGGTATCCTTTTGGGCACAGATAAGTCCAGTTCAAATCTTAACATCACAGGGACTCCTGCTTTTTCTACCCTTCAGCTCTGCTTCCCTTTATGTGAGTTCCATTTCTCAGACAAGTTTGCTTATGTGGCAAGATGGCTGTCAACAGGCCCAGGCCTACATCTTATCTTCTTATCAACACCAGAGGAAGAAGGCACCTTGCTCTTGGGAAACAGAAAAGCTCCCAGGATTAGCTTTTATTCTAACTGGATCATGTGCTAATTCCTCAACCAGTTCCTGGGGCTGGAGGCTTGGGGTGGAGGCAGTGATGCTGAGTATCCAGGTCTGAGTGGCGTCAGTCCACCCAAACCACACAAAAGAGAATGGAGATCGGATGGTTCTCCAAGAAACATGGGTTCTACTGCCAGAAAAAGAGGATTTACGCAGGGCAGACTATCAGCTAATGCAAAGTCTGAGAAATGGCAGCTAAGGATCTGAACAGGTAAGTGATGTAAGCACTGAAATGAAGAGAGTGAAGTATTTTAGCAATATCCAAGATTTAGAATTGACAAGACTTGGTTGAAGGTGAGAGAGGAGGAAATAAAAAAAGACACTAATTTCTAGCTTAGGTGATTGGCCAGTAGTAGTGTCTTCCCTGAGAGTGGGAACAGATTTTTAAAGAAGGAAGAATAATGAATTGAATTTACATGTTGATTCTGAGATGTTTATGGGAACTTTAGGTGGAGCTGTCCAATAGATGTGGGTTGGTCAGGTGAACGTGGGGTCACCAGCCATGGGTGATAAGCCATGGGAGTGGGTGACAATGAGTCATGAAGAATGCACACAGTGAGAAGAGGGCCAGGATGTGGCCCAATTAAAATGTTTTCAGGAAGTGTTCTGAGAATGATTAATAGTATCAAATACTACAGAAGGCAAATAAAAACTAAAATTGGTCCACCTAATTAGCAACTACAAGGTAACTGGTGATGCTGGTGAGGAGTTTCCTTCGAGTGGTAAGGACTCAGCCGGGATTAAGAATCAAGGATGGGATGGGAGCTGAGGAAGCAGAGGCTTAGGCTACAGACACCTCTCTGAAGTAGGGTGACTATGCACAAAGATGGGCTGGGATTCAGTGTCTTTTCCCTATAACATATATTCTTCAAGGGGTCTTCTTCCCCCAGAACTTGGGCAAGTGTCTTGGTGCCTGATTATACACAGGTTTTCTCCCATTCTGGGAAAGAAACACATAGCAATGGAGGTGAGGCAAACTCCAGAAGTCTTTCTCAAGCTAACACTCTAAAGTGGGGTAAATGATTATAGGTTCCTGGGGTCCCTGGAGATGCTCAGTGTTTTGAGGGCTACCTGTCATTTACTGATTTGTGGACTAGGACACAAGGCAAAAGGAGAAACCTGTTTTACACACATTCATCAAGCAGAGTAAAGTCTTTACAGTTCTTCACAGAATCCTTACTGGTGGTCAAGATCTCCGATCTGCCTCAGCAAGGCCAAGCAAGATGACTAGTCCCGTTTAAAAGAAATTTCTGTGAGTATTCCAAATGAAAAGTTCTAGACTGGTCTTGGCTGGTTCTTGGGCTGAACAGAAAAAAGCAGCACAAGATGGCTAAATGAGGCAGTGTGACATCAAGAAAACAGCATTAAACTTGGGCATCAAAGCGCTTGGTTCTCTATGCCTGGCTTAGTCCTTGGGCAATCTGCCAGACCTTTGAGGCTATATTCTAAATTGTAATGAGGCGATAATACCTATCTTGCCAACCTCATTAAATTTCAGTGAACAACTCACATAATCCTCCCTCCCTCCCTCATTTACTAAGGACTAAAACCATATGTAAAAATGTTGGATAAACTGCAAAGCAAGAATGGTGATTTTTAATGTATTAAGCACCTACTACATGCTTGGCATTTCATTCATTCACTTTATATCTATCAGCAAAGTACAAGTTCAGTCACCACTCAATTCTCTGTGGTATGTCCCCCTTATAATATCTTTTCCTTGGATCATTGGTGTTTCAGTTATCAGTTTTAGAGCAAAAGCTTTTAAAGATCAGAATCTACTGTAACAACTTGGTATACTCCAAGGTGCTTAATTAATAATTAACAGCATCTTCATACTCAGCTGATCCAGACAGACACAAATCATATTGTCTGGACAACATGAAAATTCCATATATTCAAGCAATGGAGCAGATGCAAAACTAAGGATATAGGTATGAAATAAGGACAGAACGAATTGTGCGAGTTGTGTATTGGAATATCAGGTACAGAGAGTTGTGAATGTTTCAGCAATATAGATGATACTTACAAGTGATTTTCAGAAATAGGAGAAAGAAACTCTAATGAAGATGAGGGAAAAAGGCATCTTAAGCGAAAAAAATTGGAAAAGCTAAAAAAATGTTATCTTGTGGTTAAATTTTCAAAGGTTATATGAAGATCAAAATGGGAGCATCTTAAGATCTGCAAGATTTTATTCAATATTTAAGTCTTCAGTTCCTTGTTGCTCCAGGAAATATTCACAAAATTAGAAAATTAGTGAGTATTTTTATTTTGTTTGTCTCTTGAATTGGTTTCCCCAACCATATGCTGATGACAGGAATGATACAGCCCATCATCAAGGTGTGAATGTCAGTGCTTTTAAAAATATTAATGATAAACCTACTGACTGTAGAAGCCTGAAAAAGGGACCAAGATGTTGCACAGTAGTAAGACTCATTTTCATGCCTGGAAGAACCAGACAGTGTCTTATCAAAGGGCTTTCCAGCTGCGTCCATGTGCACAGGCATGGGGTACTTTTACTCACAGGAGTAGAAACAGCTGCTTACTTTAGCTTCACTTGAACATTCATTTTTAAGTGGCTTTTTGCCTCAAATGGAAAAATAACATCTTTAGAAGAAAGAAAACAATGTTTGTATTATTCTTTTTGAACTCAAAATATTAACCACTACCTTCTATGGTCATTAACAGGGCCAAGTTTGACAGAAATGCCACATTTAAGAGAAGCTTACAAAACAGAGACACCATTGCACAAACCATTCCTTTCTGTTTTTCTTCCTCACCTACTCCCTTCTCCCCTCCCCTAAGAGTAACTTTCAAAACATCCAATCAAATGTAACATATGTATTTAAGATGATCTGCAGCATTTCTTGCACTGACATCAGTTGGTTTTTGGAGGGGACTATGCTATGAACTGGTTTCAAATGACTTATCACTGGGGAAGCCCTGATAAGGAGGAGCCCACACAGATGCTCACTGTTGCCTCATCTCTAGGGAATCTAGCAGCACCTGCCAGAACCCTGCTTCTCATCTTTCACCAGCGTCCCAGTGTTCATAGGTAACATGCATCCTTAAGTCACCTGAGCACAATGGTCATTGGTCCAATGTAAACGCTTAAGCAATATAATTGTTGTATTAAGATTCTTAACTTACGGATAACTTTCAAACTCTACCATCAGATGACATCGGGCACGTTCAGGCTGGTATGGCCGCAGGCCAAATTCTACCATCAAAAATATTAATGTTACTAAGTGCTCTTAGTAAAGACATGCTATGCTATTTTATATCATACATCTTTCAGAGGAAGTTTCCTTTTCTCCAGCCTTCCAAATAGCATTTAGAAGATACTCCAATGAGGGGGTTTTACTGTAAGTTGAGGGATAAGTTGTAGGAAAGAATATTTTTTAGGCATGTCTCTGAAAGCAATCAGGGAGGAAAATCAGAAAACAACAACACTGTCCAAAGTGAATCAAGTGAAAATACTAACTGTCCTAAGTTTTAAAATATTAAGCACAAAATATAAACAACATATTATAATTTTATTAGATTTTTCGATTTTACTGGCTGTTTGGACTCAGCCAGGGCCTTAGTAACCTATTACTTTAATATCTTTGGGTGTCACAGTACATTAACATGAAATCTGATTAGGTGGCACAAGACTAGTCAACCTGTCAACAGAGAGTAACCATTAACATCCCAGCTGTGGCCATTTGATCCATTTATAATAATTCTATCACAAATGTAAAGATAGTCAGTATTATGTGAGGGTCCTCTGCTGCTGCTGTGCAAGTTATTATTTAAGAAAACTCTACCAGACCAGGCCTAACTAATGATAGATACCAGCTGATGCCATTTTTACAGATAAGTCAAAACTCTGCCTTATATTTAGAATGAGGAAGGTAAGCACGCTTAGGAAGAATTATTTTCTCTTCTGGGTCCCTATCCACACAACCCCACATGCATTCCCTCCTCAATCTCCTCCATGTGTCCCATTATCCACCTGTCTAATATCCTGCTATGACCCGTGGGTACGCTCCAAGTAAAAGTGGTACTGAGGGTTTTGCTCAGTGCAGGGAAAGCAGGTAGATGTGTGGACAAAGTGACAAACGGATGGCAAAAGGAAACATTCTAAAATCTTTCCATTTAATAGAACATTTTTCCTGACACCTCTCAGGATGGAAACAGAGCTTGGTGCAAAGACCTTCAATCTGATGCTTAAATGACTAAGGCAGTTTACTGACTTATCCCCACCCCCAACAGATTTTCCTAAAAATCAGTGGGACAATCAAGGAGGAAGTACATATATCCCTTTTCAAATGGGGGCAACGTGACTCCTCCCAGAAGGCCCATTAACAACACTGGCTCCTAAAGCAGGAGCCTCCCCCGCCAGCCATTTCGGAACAGGTAACTACATATGCACACCTTAGAACCTGTCAGATCTCTTGAATCTGATGTCTCAGGAGCATTCAGTCCACTTCCACTTCAGTGCGGGTCAGTGGTGTCTGGTGGCTGCAGTCAGGGTTCTATCCTTTGATAACAGCAATTGGTCTCAGTTTAATGGTCTTCTTGCTGATTCCAGCATCATGGCAGGTGTTCACCACATCGGTCACATTTTTATAGGACTCAGGTGCCTGCAGGGGAGGAGTTAAAACATTGTAAAAATCTACTTAAAATGGAATCTTTAAAGCATTAATCTTTACTTGTAATTAAAGAAATGCACATTCAAACAACACTGAGGGTTTTTTTTTCCCTATCAAATAAGCAAGATTTACAAAATGATTAAGCTCAGTGTTGGTAAGGGAGTAGTGAGATAAACACTCTCATCCTGTTTTATATTTTTTCTGTATTTCTCAAAATTTCCCCAAAGAACATATATCACTTGTACAAGTAGAAAAGCAATAAATGTAATTGAATAAAACAAATACACCAATACTCAACTGGAAGGAAATGAACAAATCATCTTGTTAGTGGTAACTGACTTTGGATGGTTGAGTTATTGGCGATTTAGAATTTTTTTCATTATGTATTTCTGCAGTTGTCAAAATTCCTGGAATAACTAAGCCAAATGGTACTTATTCAGCATTTCTTATACCCAGGCCATGATTTTTAGCCTCAGAACTTTTGCATGTGCTGTTCCTGTGGCTTAAAATGTAGGCGCATCTTTGCATGTTCAAATGCTACATATTCTTAATGGTTGAGTTCTAAGCATATGATTCCAGTGCAAGTTTTCCTGATCACCTTTTCTCCTACCCTCCCCAGATAGGGTTCACTTTCTTTGAATTTCCAATTAGGTTTCATTTGCCAAGATAAACCTGGATTTATCTCCCTTGAATCACAGTTGTGCAGTAAGATGCACTCTTCTGCTTAACTACGAGATCCTTGAGGAGAAAATCCATGTCTGACCCTTTATTGAGTCTTTCTACAGCAACCAGTACATACTGGAGACAAATAAATATATATATATACACACACACGCACACATACCCAACTTATTTCTGTGAGTTTCTAGTAGAGCTCCCCCTTCCTTCCTACCCACGCTCACTGTCTTGCCACCACTAGAACAAATCTCATCACACACATCTATGATCTCCATTCATGTCAACACAGCACAGCAAGCTTAGGCTGCTCAGACTTATTCCCACGGGGCTCTCTACAAACCCCTTTTTAGCCCATCTCGCATTCCCTTCCGATTTCTGAAATGTTTCCATGGTGGCCTCTGGCACTCCTTCCACTGAGTCAAAGGCAAAGAACTTCTTCCCTTCTTTAAACAATCTCTTCACTTCCTGTTCTTCCAGAAACACGGCTCTTCCCTGAGGATATTACCTCTGCTTCCAACTTTCTCAAGTGTCAGCTATTTTCTCTCCCAAACGGGGTCATGTCATTAGGTTGAGAAATGGGACAGGTGTCCTTGCTCTTCCCAGTTCCTTCCAGATCATTCTCTCTCCTTCCTCCCACTGTCGAATCCTGCAGTCATCATTTATACCACCTACTACACATCTGGTTGCAATTATCTGCTAGAGTCTGAATCCCCATTGCTACTTGACGATTTCTAGCTCCTGGTTCACTGACATTCTCTCCTGCTATATTTTCTGAATGATTTTAATATCCAGGAAGAGGATCCTTCCAGTACCTTGGCTTCCTAGTTCCTCGATTTCTGCTCCTTCAATGCTTCCCTCAGCCATTCACTTCCAGAGTCACACCCTAGAACTTGCCATTACCAATGATTACAACTCCTCCACAGGCTCCATTTCCAGCACCCCAGACTGGTGATCACAGCTGAGGTTTCCAGCTCACTTACCCTTGTGCTCCACCTTCAGCAATTCTTTAACCCCATGAGACTTACAATCCCTTTGCAACACCCTCAACAACCTTGTTTCCTTTTCACTGTTTCTCTTAGGTGATGATTTCATACCTTCTGCAACCTCACTTTCAGTTCATGACCCTACTTCCTATTACACTGAAAAAAAAACAGAAACAATCAGAATAGAATCTCCATAAACTCTCTCCATATCTTCCTTGACTATCTGCGTCCATACCTTGTCTCCTTTTATTAAGGATGAATTAGCAGACCTCCTACCAAAGACCAAGCCCACCAGATTCCATCTCCATTCATCTACTCAAGGACACTGCTCAAGGAATCTCCCCCTCACCCTTTCCCGCATCATCAATATCTCTTCTGGTTTCCTCTCAACAGCACACAAACAAATCAGTTAGCTCATGTTACTCTTCTGCTCAAAATTCTCCAAAGTCTTCCCCTCATCTAACTCAGAGTAAGAGCAAAAATCCTTTTGTAAAGGAAAAAACAAGGACCCATGTGATCTGGTGCCCCTACCTCTCTAGCCCCCTCTCCCTCTTGCATGCTCTACGCGCGCTGGCCTCCATACTGTTTCTCGAACATTCAAGCATAATCTGGCCTCAGGGTTTCTGCACTTGTCATTCTCCCTGCCTGGACAGCTTACCCCTAGATACTGACATGGCCTGTTCCCTCACTCCCCTTAGGTCTTCACTCAAACACTAACCTCACTGCATGCTATTTAAAACTGCATCCACTCCTAGTCTCTCCCTATCTACCTACACATTTTACTTTGCAGCACCTACTATCATTTTACACACTATACATCGTACTATTTGGTAAGTTTCACTGAAAAGGATTTATGTTTGTTTTGTTCACTGCAGTATCCCTAGCACCAGAACAGTACTTAATTATGGTGGCTATTTAATAAGTACTAACTAGATGAGTGAAAAAAAAATCATATATAAAATGTGCAAGTAAAAAAAATCCAAATAGTAACAGTGGTTATCTCTGGTTGATGGAATTCTAGATGTTTTCTGTTTTCCTCTTTATATTTTCCAAAACTTAATTAAAATTGGGTGAAAAATTATTAGTTATTAAAAAGTAATATTATACTTAATCATACTCTAACTTAGTAATTCTGCTTTTGGGGTTTCACTCTAATTACTAAAACATGGAGAAAAGTTTCATGCATGAAGACACAAATTACAACTTAACTTAGAGAAGAAAAGATTTGGAAACTACTTAAATGTCCACGATGGGCAGAAACTTAGCATATCTGGCAATCATTAAAAGGTGACACTTACAAATAATATACTGTGCTAAATTAGAAAAAAAGTATAAAGTGTAAACTATGATTATAACTAGTTTAAAAAATGGCAATAAGCATCTTAAAAAAGGAGATAATTGTGTTAGGGAACTGAGTTTCTGGATGACTATTTTTCTTTTCTCTTAAACTTTTAAAAGGAGTTACGGTGCTTCTAATTTAAATATGTACATATGTGTACGTATACATACAGGTCATTTAGACATAATCTTCGCTCCCTTTTAAATCAAACAAAACCGTTTCCTCAAACATTTCCCCCCCTGCCTTCTCAAAGTTGTTTTCAAATTTAAACCTATGTATGCAGCTGTGCAAGAGAAAGGTGAAAATGAGTCAGCTCAAACTATTTTTAAAGCTTGATATGTAGACATGAGATTATACACGAAAGGTAAATTCTTATGGACTTGCCTTGTAATTGATCTCCAAACAAAAGAGAAGACGATAAAGTATAACTGAGGTTATTTTTTAAAAAACAATTTCTACTAGCAATACTAAAAATTACTATCATTGTGCACTGGCATAAATTATAAACAGTTTTATGCTCCAACATTCATTAAAATTTCACTTACCTCTTCCATAACCAACTTGGGTGAGGCAACACGGATTGCAATTCCCATATCTGCCAATTTGTCTAGGACATCCTGGAAATCTAAATTACGTCTTGATTTTGCTCGGGACAGTGCACGGCCCTAGATTGGGAAAGAAATTAACTTCACTTATAAACTCTGAGCTCCAATTTATGTCTAATCCCAGAAATTATTTAAACCCTTAGGATTATATGGTTTTTCTTTGACTTCTTTTTAAACTAAAAAAAGAATTAAGAAACAATCTTTTTTTATCTTATCAACCTTATAATGTGCCTTTTGTTATAAGCTTCATCATATCCTTTTGGAAAACAAATTGCATCTACATTAGTTTTGTGTTCCTAATTACTATTAATGATCAATTCAATATAAATAAATATACTGATTTTAAATTGTAAACACTGTATGTATCATCACAAAAACTTTGTGCTCTTTGTGATTTAAAACAGTTTCTCAACCTTAGCACTTACTGACATTTTGGATGAGGTAACTGTTGTAGGGACTGTCCTGTGCACTGTAAGATGATCAGCAGCATCCTTGGCCTCTACCCACTAGATGCCAGTAGCAAAACCCCCTACCCCACTGTGACAATAAAAAAAATGCCCCCAGACATTGCTAATGTGTGTGTGGGGGATGGTTTTGACGGCTGGGTTAAAATTAGGAGTTGGGAGGCAGCAAGAAATGAGAAGGTATGAGAGGAAAAAGTAGAGTTAATATACTTGTGAGGGTTTTCCTGCTGAGAAGGTATCCTAGACAATTTCTATTTTCTATGCAGTCACTAGCTAAGCACTCTGATGGCTTAGAATAGTGACTGGTGAACTGGTCTGCAGGCCAACCCTGGCCTACCATCTATTTTTGTAGATAAAGCTTTACTGGCATACAGCAATGCCCATTTGTTTATGTATTATTTATGGCTGCTTTTTCACTACAACGACACAATGGAATAGCTGCTACAGAGATCCTATGGCCCCCAAGCCTAAAAGATTTACTGTCTGATGCTTTACAGAAAAAAAGTCTACCAACTCCTGGCTTAGAGGAGGCAATATGTTGAAATAGGTGTGCAGTCAACACATGGGTCCTGATTTGCAAAACAGGGCATATCCTCCAAATCTTGAGTGGACTCACCCAGTAAGGAGCAAATTACGATAGTGACTAGGTCCATGAATCATTGAGATAAACTGTGATGCTAATTTGCATAGGATAAAGTTGTATCAGTTATGCTAGTGTGACAATTTCTTAGTCTGGATTTTGTGGACTTGCAGAGTTGAGGAACAGTCTCTGGCCCTACAATGACCCCAGGAAGGTCAAGATACTAGGCGACCTCAGTTAGTTCACCAGACAGTATATATATTATGGGAATAAATTCAGGTAAAAGACAAGACAGACCCAAACCTCAACTTTGTTAATGATCAACCAAGTGTGTTTGCCTGTCAAAATACAAAACAGTAACTACAGTGAAGAGAGCATTTCTCAGTAAGTTGCTGTTTTTGTAACTTACCGCTCCATGACAGGTTGTTCCAAAGGTCTCAGTCATGCCCTGCTCAGTGCCAGTAAGAACATAGCTACAGGTTCCCATGGTGCCACCAATGAGCACTGGCTGTCCAGTGAGCTGAGGATGCACAAATCAAACATGTTAAAATTCAGAAATGCATGAACTTAAAAATTTATGCCTGAGGTTTAAATTCCCTCTTGCATTGGAGGATTGTGGGAGAAACCCAGACTTCTAAATGCACTGCTCTCACAGCTTTATTAAGACATTATTTTTTGATAATTGAGAGAGGAAGGAAAATGTTAGGACCAGGAAGGCACCAGAAGACAGACTAAAGGTAAGAGCAAAGCAAAACTCAAATGTGTACTTTTAGGAAGAGCCACCCTGAGCAAGGCACCTGCCCTCTCAGGTTTGTTGGTCTGCTCATCTGTGAAATGGCAGTAGGCTAAAGGGTCTTTCTAAATCCATCACAGCCAGGCACCAAAAGGAGAAGAGGAATGAAACAGACTGAGTTTAATCTTAATCCCGTCTTCTAATCATTTAAAGGCCTTACGAAAATAATCTTAATGTATCTTAATGGATCAGAATATTCTCCGTGCAGCACTCCACGCAAACACAGATAATGGGCAGAGTCATTACTTCAGAGACGACTGGAAATCACTGTTCTTGTGGATGACAGATTATTTTCTTTTCACAATTGCTGCTTTCCTGTTTAAATTTATCCATGTTTAGAACTGTCTAAATCATGCCCCCACTGCTTAAAACCACAAATGGCTTAGTACGTACTTGGTAATCAACAGCAATGAGGGGATGGTGAGGAGGGAAAGCACGGGTAGACCCCTTCCTGTGTACTAAAAGAGTCCGTTCCTTTCCGTCCACCACGTGCTGTTCTACTTTGGCAATATTGTGAGAAACATCATAGATCACATGCAGGTCCAAGTCATCAGGGGTTGTGTTGAAGACCTTGGCAAAAGCCTAAGAGAAAAAGCTTACATTAATAGCAGCCAGAACTGGCTCTTCAGAACTTTACTGATTTCGGCTAGTCTGTTCCTGAAGGGAGTGAGGGACTTAAGAGCTCAAAAACAGCAGTATTATTAATCCTCATGTAAAGGACAAAAACTGTCTTTAGACCCCATAGCAAATTCCACTCCATAAATTACAACTTTGGTTGAAAAGCTGCTGGGCTATTCTTGTTCCTACTCTCCAGAGTTGCTTCTTCCTCTGCATTCTGAATCTTGGTGAATGGCACTTCTGTCCTCTCCACTGCTCAAGACAAATTCTAGGAATAATTTTGGCTTCTCTTCTCCCCTCCCTGTCCCCTACTCCTGATACCCTGCTGATTTAGTTTAAGGAGACACCAGAAGCTTGGACACTTCACCAATATTTTGAATATTTATTACATACATTTCCAAAACCAAGCTTTATAGGCTCTGATTTGACTACATTATGTTTTAAAGTGCTTAACTTCATGGGAACAGAAGAGCAACTTCAACTGTACCTGGCGGGTTAAGAAGGTCATGGAAGAGCGGTTGACCCAGGCATAGTTCCCAGCTGCTGCCATTCCCTTCAGGTAGTCCTGACCCTCTGGGGAAGCAATTCGAGCACAAGCCAACTGACGGTCATTGACTATAATCTTGTCTCTCTTCATGGCTTTTTCCATAGCCACCAGTGCGTCTGGAACAAAAGAGTAAGTTCAAACCAGCCAGCTTTCCCTTTATAACTCAGATTTATTGCAGAAAGGTAGGCTACATTCAAATCCATTCTAGAAAAAAACAAGTAAAATATAACTTCCCCTTTACAGTATTTCTGAGTTCATCTATATTTACTGAGAATACTCTGCGAGAGCTGTGTGACACAAGCTATGCAGTCTCCAAAGAGAGTATCTGCCCTCTAGGAACCTGTACGGGGAGTGAGAGGTGTACAGAAATAGCAACAACATGGTCTTAGTTACTCCTTTCCTGGCATGTGACTCAATGGGAACAGAAGTAGTAAGTTCATTTTATTACCATCATGGTTTTAAAAAATATCTTCGGTGACTTAACCTAAAAGAACTGGAGACAAGTTGCTAGATCTTCTGCAGGAAAATCAAATCCATGATAAAGTGTAGAGAAATACTCAGTAGAAAGTTCAGAAATACTAGTCAATGCTCCATATATTTGCTAGACTAGAAATTCTAACAGGCCAGGTTGGCACAAATTATGAGATCCCCCCAAAATGAAATATACATACAAGAATGAACTGTAATTGCAAATTAAAGTTTACGATAATTTCCATGTGCTCATTATAACTTTTCATATATTCATAAATCCTTTCACACATCCTACAAATAGTCCAAAGTAACCTTTCTGCCACTTCCCTTCCTCCTGCTTTTGTTCATGCTGTCTTTTGGTCATGAATGTCCTATGGGTGTGATTGCCCAAACTGCAAATGTTACTTATGTGCCCATGAAGTCATCTCCAAAATCTTTTCCCTAAACACTTTATTTTGTCTATTCTATAGGATTTTAACAGTTACCACCTTGTCTTTACTTTTTCTTTTTAATGAACATGACATCTCTCTCATGAGACAATTTGAGGGCAGAGTCCCTACTATATCATCACTGAATCCAGTGTAACATCTAATTTTGCAGTACAGCTATCCAAGACATATTTGCATATACCATAATCTCTACAATTTAAGGTCTTTATTGCCCTTTCTTGGCCAGATAGTAAGAGTAATCTGCAGAGTAAACATAATAACTGGAACCTCTGACAACACCATATGAAATAATTATTATTCCCATTTTTTTCAGACAAGGAAGTTAAGGACCAATGAAGTTAATTTGTTAAAAGTCACACTGTTCGGAGAACCAGGAGAACTACATGGTACAGTTCCAGAGCTTCTCCATTAAATCTATATAGTTCCCATAAAATGTATGTTTTAACATCAAGCCAAAAATCAAGCCCAGAACATACCTGTGGCTACTTGGTGGCCCAAGCCTCTGCTTCCACTATGGATCATCACACACACCTGTCCCTTATGGTCGATGCCCATTTTCTTAGCTGCGTATTCATTGAAAATCTCATCCACAACCTGGATTTCTGCATAATGGTTGCCTGCTCCTAGGGTCCCCAACTGCAAATGCGAAATTAATAAAATAGATTTTACTCCAGTTAAAAAAACATTTAAAAAGTAAATAAGTAAAAACAACCAAAAAAACCCACACACAAATAGTGTTTTATTAAAAAAAATTTCTAAGCCTTAGAAATGCTTCATTCATTTACACTAATATTCCACATAATTAAAATACTGTAGAGCAGTTTCTGAAGTTTATTATATCATTATCTGCTTCAAGTACAACATATTAAAAGCTTCATAAACCAAAACTCAGACCATCAAATAGCTCAAAGGACAATTTAAACATCATGGAGGGAAGGGTCAAATTTTGGGATGAACTCTGATGAATACTGATTCTTACACAAGGTTCAAGTTCAAACGATTTTTGAAATATCTATGAGTTCATTGACACCTACCACTATCCATCATTGAAAAAACATACCCCATAACTAGAGCTAATAGATGATTTAGGGACCCAGAGAATGGCAGAGCTGGAAGAGTCTTTAGAGTTTGTCTAGTTATAACTATCTCAATTTTCAGATGAAAAAATAAGACCTATTCAGGTGAAAGAAGCTTGCCCAAGGTCACAGTGATTAGTGGCAAAGCCATCACAATTAGCTGTAAATTTCAAATATCTGGTATATTTTTACCTCATGAACACTATGAACTGACAAGGTATTTGTTTTCATCTCAGATGCCAGAAAACTTTCAGCCAAATCTGTAGATTGTCAAAACATGTACATATGCAATTCTGGCATATGTTTTAATAAGCCTTATAATCATAACCCATTTCCCTCCCATCCACTTCTAATTCATATCTTGTTTTACTTTATGAACATCTGCAAGCTCCTGATAGCTTTTTGAAAGAGTAAGAATGAAGCATAAACAAATTTGTACTGTTTTTGATGTACTTTGAAAAAACCTGGGGATACATCTGCCACATGGAAGACACATTTCCCCCTGCCCCAACAAAAACAAAACATGAAAAATATGAACATGTTTCCCATCCAAAGTGAGTGTTACCTGGGGAAGGCCTCGTTTTTTGGCCCTGGCAGAGACCTTGTTGGGGTCAGCTTGCAGCATCCTTCCATACTCCTCACAGTGCTCCTTGTCTTCAGCCCAGGCATAACCTTCCCTTAGGGACCAGTCCACACCCATCTCCAAGGCCTCCTCCAAGTCTCTGAGTAACAAGGTGCACATCATTTCACAGCCAAAGCAGATTAAAACCTAAGGATGACCACATCTCAAAGGACAGAGGAAAGCACTACATCTACTGACTATTGTCTGTGTATCACACATCATGCTAGATACAGATCATGCTCTCAGCAACTCTAGTTTTTCGAGGAAAGCAGTTACAAAAATAACTGCAATATAAAATAAAAAATGCCATATCAATAATATAGTTCTTGAAATTATACAGCCCCTCATAACTTTCAAATCTTATTTACAACAGATTTGCTTCTCTGATCCTGAATTCTATGAGGTAGTGATTAAGCAGTCACAGAAAATTTATAACCATAATCAAATGTCATTACCTGCCACTAACTTTACCAAAGCCACACTAACTTTTCATAAGTTATTATAATATATATGCTAATTATAATATATATCATAATGTATATATTATTATAATATATAATATAATATATAGTAACTTATGAAAAGTTACAATTAATAAATAAAGCTATCTTTAGTGTTCTCAGACAACGCAGGTTAAATTTTAAGGTCTATTCCCACCTTCACAGAAGTATTGTGTAGCTTTATCGCACCTGCATTTTGAAGCTTAGGTACATACACATTAAGTACCTAGAATGAAAAAGCTCTGATCCTCACTTAAGGTCCAGCCCTCTTCTAAAACACTATGAGATTACAATGATCAACGTGCCCTCCTCACTACAACTTATTTCAAACATTACTTATTAGGACAAAATTGTTATCTAAAATATATGTAAAGATGCTTGGAATTTATTTAGATGTTCCAGGTATTCTTTTCAAAGTGGGACTGCATGTCAGGGACCACATAAAATCCCAGAATAAGCATCTTCCAAATGTATCAATTTTACTCCAACTTTTTTTTTTTTTGTAAAGGGGAGTTATAGAATAACAGGTAATAGCTAAAAATATTTTAATATTAATGTCTGTACGTGTTTGAATAGAATGCAAAATTCACATGAACCTTAAACAGTAAATATTAAAGATACATACTTCTTAAGTACACCCTTCTGCAAAGTGTAAGGTGCACAGCTTTACGTGAGCTATGACACAGTGCAACAACGGCCATCTAAAAGGCAGTTACGCTGTAGACTTACACTTAATTCTCTACTTTGGGAGTACATGGCATCTTATGTAAAGAACATATTCAGTGCTATCATTCAAAAAGGAAGGTCATTGATAAATACTGGTTCACTAACAAAGGGCAGTGGGGTTCAGAATACAGCCTCTGAAGCCAAAGGATCTTTGGTTTGAATCCTGAGTTTACTTACTAGCTTATTTACTATTATCTCTTTAAACTTGTTTCCTTTATTGTAAATTAGGGACAATATTAGGGTTATTATCTAGACAAAATGATACATATACACTACAGCACAGTGCCCTGCATATAGGAAGTGCTCAGTAAACATGAGTGGAAATTACTCTATTATAAATTCTACTATATGTCAAAGGCTGTCATGATAAACAGGAGTTGACTAATGTGTCTAATAAATGTTCTGGACCTCATGCTTGAAAAAAAAATTCATTATCACTTCTGAAAAGTTACTGAACAACGCCCATCTCTTAAGTATCCTGCATTGGAAATGGATGTGAAGGTTATGTGGTTATTATCTCCCTCACTCCATTTATTGGAAACTTTTGCTCTTACTTGGCATTCATTGGGATGACACCTTTTGATCCCACCCCAACAGGAATGTGGTCAAACATAGCTTGGGCAAGTTGCTCCTTCACAGGCTGGACATCACTTTCATCTAAATTGGTTCTTAGCAAGCGGACACCACAGTTGATGTCAAATCCGACACCACCTATAAAACAGAGAAAAATTAGCCAAATATTAGCAAGACCAGGCAGTTGGGCATTGTTACCTGTGGTTTCCCACCATTAATATACGGTTTAAAAGACAGCCATTCTTTTAAAGATAATTATGTTTTAAAGTAGCCAACAAGGCTGCTCTCCCTTCTGAAACAGACTGCATCCTATCTATGGGATGTGTATCTTTCTAAATAAACTCGCTTTCACTTAAAAAAATAGCCAACAAAGTGTTTCTCTGTGGGTAAAGTCTGATGACACCAAAACAATTTAAATAACTTACATACTGAAGGTACTCTGTGGGCCAGGGAGGCAGTAATGAACAAGTAACATCTGGACTAGAGACAAAAATGTGAATGATGTGCTTCTTTTTTCTTGATCACTCTTGTCAGGGGTTTATGAATTCTACTAGTCTTTTGAAAGAACCAACTTTTGGCTTTGTTGATCCTTTCCACTGTATACTGTTTCATTAATTTTGCTCTTAATTATTTCCATCTTCCTACCTTTTCTGGGTTTAATTTGTTGTTCTTTTTCTAACTTTTTGAGATGGATGTTTAGATCATTGACATTACAGCCTTTGTTCTTTTCTTATTTGTGCATTGAAGGCTAAATATTTCCATCCAAGTATGGCATTAACAGTAACCCACATTTTTAGACAGGTATTTTTAAATTAACATCAGTTAAAATTATCTTATAGCTTCCATTATGATTTTTTTGACCCATGGGTTAAATGTATATTGCTTAATTTATAAACGTGTTTTTTTCCTGGTTATTATTGTTGTTGTTAATGACTTCTAACTTAATTCCACTGTGACAGGATACTATCCTCTATATTAGCGGTTCTTAGGTGTGGTCCAGAGATCCTTTCAGATCTATAAGATTAATTGCGTAAGAATGCTAAGACATTTTTAGCCTTTTAAACTTACTTTCTCTAGTGTACAGTGAAGTTTTCCAAAGGCTACATGCTATGTGATAACATGTTTGCTCTATGGATAATGAAACATGTACTTGTATATTATTGTTTTAAAAATTTCTGAGTTTTAATTTCTAATAAGGCAAACATTGATAATAAAAGCCTTTGAGATCAACCCTCAATAACTTTTAAGAACATAAAGGGGTCTTGACGTCAGAATTGAGAATTGCTCTCTACGATTTCAATTCTTTGAAATTTGAGACCTGCCTCATGGCTCAGCACATGGTCAAATTGCATGAACATTCTGTGTGTACTTGAAAAACAAAAAGTGTATTCTACAGTTCTTGGATGCACTGAAATGTGAGTGCACACACAACCACACATGTGTATTAGAGGTCAAGGTGTCGAGTTTGCTAACTGGATTGTTTAAATTATCTGTATCCTTACTGATTGAAATCTGCCATTACCTCCAGAGAAAAACAGTTCTAATAAACGCTGGGCTCATGTATGTCCATTTTTCCTCTGGATCTTGGCCTCACAAATTTTTACTGTTTCAACTGGTATGTTTTTGGTTTTTTGTTTTGTTTTAAAAATTTCACACAGCCTTTCTCATTATTCTTGGCAGAGGATTGGTCTGAAATGACTTTGTCTGCCACTGCGGAAGGCAAAACTCTCAAGATATTTTAAACTTTTGTTTTTTTTTTTTCTTCTTCCAGATTCTGAAAACAAAGATATAACTTCTGGTGTGAAATACTTTTCAGTGAAAACACTCCACAGCAGAAGAGAAGTGTACAACCAGAAGTGAATAATGATGATACTGAGAGCAAACACTTACCAAGTACCTCCTATGTGCCTAGTTCTAAGTATATTAAGTATATAATGTATTATAGTATATATAATATATTAAGCACATAAGTATATGTACACTGTTCTAAGTATAATAACACAGCTTATCTCATTTAATCCTCACAATAATGCTGTGTGGTAACATTATTAGCTCCAGTTTGCTCCAGAGGTAGCTGAAACACAAAAAAGAAACCTAATTTGCCAGGGAAGTGTTTCAGTTTGTTTTGTAGCGAATGTCTGAACAGTACCTGGCAGGAGTAGGAGCCCAAATAATTTTCAATAAATATATGCTTTACTTGATATTTTTATAGCCTCTGAGTGTCTACCATTAATTCTCTCAGCAAATGAGGAAAAAAAAATGATAGAGGATGATGAGGCTGACATGCATACACAAAAAGCATCTGTGCTCTATTTCAGAAAGGCTATGATTCAGAGGGAAGCTACACATCTGACAGCAGACATGCACAGTGACCTTACCTGGGGATACCACTGCTTCAGGGTCATTCATATCAAAAGCTGCCATATTCCCAATAGCAAACCCATAGCCTGAATGGACATCAGGAAGCCCAATGGATCGCTGAAAGAGAATTAGAAAATGATATACAGCTTTCTGAACCTGGCACTCTGGTTGCCTAATGGATCTGATACTAACACTCAAATAGGCTGGGGGCTGAAGCCTTTCCCAAATTAAGATTTTGTTTTTATGAAATCTTCTCTATTGGTGGAAATCAGGTGTAAAAACTTCTAATCATAAAGCTAAATATAGTGAGAAAAGCCTTTAAATAAAGTCTGACCATTAACTAAGAAAATTGAAAACAAAAAAGCCTCAGTACAACATGATACAGGAGGAACACATACTAACTTTAATATATTATTACATTTTAAAGATGATCTTTAGACACTGACAAATTGTGGTTGTGTCAGGTTGACAAGAGTTAAGTACCCAATCTACACAGGGTCTTAGTGTTTAAACAACCATAGACAAAGTAATCCATTTGATGGTATGAAAACTGTACACTTTCTATATCTGGGGCCTACAAAAGGATCCTGACCCAGGAATAATGGAGGCCAATCATGGTAAGGATATAAACAGTCACCTAGACTCTGAAATATCCAAGCTATGTCTTTTCATTTCTTCTTCCAAGTACCCAGGATATCAGCTGGCATAAAGACCTCAAAAAAAGTCTGTTAAATAGATTTAATGTCTACCTCTAATGGTGGAATCTGAATGTTAGACTGCGGTGGAGGCCTCACGTGTACCATTCAGTGCTAACCCTGTTACCACCACAACCCTCTTTTTCCAATCATGTTCAGAACAGCTATACTGTCCTCTCTCCCTCCCCTCAGTTTTAACCCTTAAACTTTTTCTATTCTTTCTCAATCACCCTCTGGAATGGGGCCACAGTGAAACCTTCAATGGTTGATCCAGGAACAATGTGTACTACAATAAGAAACAAGAAAATAAAATCTTCAAAGATTCTCAAACACATGGATTCCAGCCAAAGGCAACTAGAAACTGAGATGTTACCTGGACTCAATTATTTCTTTTAAATCCCATGGTTATTTCTAGATGTTTGAAGGTCACTGTCTGAATGACCACTATCAGTTAGGTACGGCTATTCATCCATTTAACAAACTTTCAGACTAAAAAAAACTGTAAGTGACAGAAGCTCTGAACATGGACTCACATGAACAATTCCAGGCAGGGCTGCCACATTGCCAATTTGTTTCATGGCTGGCAGGAAGCCACCAACACCTGAATACAAAATTTCAATATTAGCAAAGTGGACACAATTGATTTTTAGTGAAGTATATTCATAATTTTCTAGATCGTGTTAAATAAAGGATAGAGGTTAAGACTACCAAAACAACAAAGCACAAAAGGGTGCTTGAGATGAAGTGGGAAAGAAGGCAGCATACGCACAGAAAGGCAGTGAGGGCAACAGACTAACTACAAATGTGCTGTTAGTGCTCTGTGCATACCACGAGAGGGGTGCTTGCAAATACTGTACTGGGAGATATAAAACATAATTATTACACCTTGTGTTGTCAATATAAAAAAAGCATTCTTTCAACAGTTCATATTACTTATCAGAAAGAATAAATACTGGTTTTATACTAAGTGACAAAGATGGGCAATGTGGAAGAGCTGGAGAAACACTGGATTGAGAGTAGGGGATGTGGGATTCTAGTCTCAGCTGTTACTTGGTTGCATGTCATTTTAGACAAGTCAGCATACCCTGGTAGGGAGGGGAGTGGGATTTAATTTGTTGACCTAAAAAGTTAAAGGGTTAAAACCAGATTTTTATTCCACCATCACCATTAGAATGTATCAGAGTTTTATACATTTATCTCTAAACTTCTCCATAGTTCTGCAAGATAGGTGTGATATACTCTCTTTAATAGATGAGAAAACTGAAGTTCAATGAAGCTAGTCAGTACTGACTTTGTAATCAGACACTCTTGGATCTTAATCCTGGTTTTGTCACTGAGAAGCTGTGCAACATTAGACAAATTAAAATGACTCAATCTCTTTGAGCCTTGACTTACACACCTGTAAAATGGAGATATATTCCTCTTACAGTTACTGTAAGCATTACACAAGATAATCTACGTAATGTAGCTGACACATAGTAAGTGCACAACAAATGGTAGCTCTTTTTATTATTGTCTAAGGTTACATGCAAAACCAACCAGGTACACACAGCTCCAAAAGCTTTCTACAAGGCCAAGTGGCTAACAATATGATCATAAATAATTAACAGGTTTTTGATCTCATTTCAAATCTTGATTATTCCTTGACAATATTTTTGTAATTTTAAATTATAATTATTTGAATTACCATTCTTCAGGCCATAGGGTAGACAGACACAACTTGCACTGCCACATGTAAAACTCTAATCTACTTACCACCACCTCGACATGCATTCCTTAATTCTTCAAACATTAATTTTTCCAGAGCATCATTCACGTAGAAAACTCCTTCAACCTGGTAGAAAATAAAAAGAAAAATTATGTCTGAGCACATGTACCTGATATAAAATAAACACTGCATGCAATATTTATTTTGCTTTACTCTTTATAAAACACTTTCATGCCACCTTAAACAAGCAGAAAAGTTCCTATCAAAAACTACAAGATGTTCCCATCTTTAAATATATCTTAAAAAATGTGTTTTGCAATGTTCACAAATCATTTTATTCTTCTACTTTCAAAGCCATATTTAAGAGTTCAATAGGTAAAATATTTTTGGGGTGTGTGATAAAAAAAAGTCTTCCAACAATGCTCTCACTAAGGCCAAAGGTCTCAGTATTCTTGTACTTCTAAAATACCAGTAGGTTTTGGGGGGAGGGTACAGCTCAGTGGTAGAGTGCACGCTTAGCACACATAAGTTCCTGGGTTCAATCCCAGTTACCTCCATTAAAAAAAAATTAAAGTATCAGTAGGTTTTGAAAAAAATAAATGAATCAAAATCTCAGATCTAAACATAAAAATGCACTCATCTGACTGAAGTATACTTTTGCTGTGTCTGAGACAACAGCACACTACACTTCACTGTGTCCTATGCTGATTTACAAATCTGTACTTAGGTAAACAGTGAGTAAAAAAATTTTAACAGGTAGCTATATGGCTGTGTGCTTAGTTTTATAATACACATAACTTTAAGAGGATAAAAAAGCTTGATAATAGACGCACACAAAAGGTAATGAAAGGTACAATTACGTAACATCAAAGGCCAGAACATTTTCATCAGAGACCAAATACTATGTAGGATCGGCCTAGCAATGAAGAACCAAAGATTGGTCATCTGGACAAGGTCACTTATTTATCAGAAAAATGACATCTGCTTTTTACCACTCCATGAATAACAACACCAGTTGATGGAAAGTGTCTTCAACACAATTTTTGAAAGGGCCACATATATTAATTCACCATTTACTGAGCACTTATTATGGGCCAGGCAACATGCTGGGCAGCAGGGGAGACACAGAGAATAAGCAAGATCTTGCTTTTGAGAAGCTTCCAGTCTAGGATGCAGCCCAGACTAGAAAATGTAGAGTGCAATGAGGCGAGTGCTGTAATAGAAGTGCTAAGGAAGAATCTGAGGAAGAAGGGGTGTAACAGTCTAGAAAAGTGGGGCAGTCGGGGAGTGCCTTCAGTTTGTTCACTTTTTGTGAACACTATTTGTGCTGGCTCTTTAAAGGCAAGAGACATTACTGGAGCAGCAACACATTTAGGAGCTGAATGCAAAGATGGGAGAGAAGTGCTTTTAAGGAACAGAGAGGAATTTTTTAGCACAGTACATGGGTCTTACGGGGGAATGCAGATTAAGTAAGAGATATATGAGCACTATAAATGTGAAATTCACTAATCTTATGAGAATGGGAATACAACTCAAGCCTAGCATCAAAGTCAGTAACTTTTTAAGAGCCATATCAAGATTTCAACTCTCCATTCACAAGGGAGAGGTGGTAGTAAAGTGTTGTTCAAATAGTTAAACCAGAACTGTCTAGCAATATCAGACTTGCTCCTATGCAGAATTAGCAGTACGGGCATCAAAAGTTAAGCCAGAATTGCTGCAAGATCATGACAGTGTGAGTTACAGTCCTCTCAGGATGATCATATGCTTTTTATTTTCTACTCTTTCATTCAGGGAACCAGATTCCATAAACAGAAAATGGCCAAATAAAAAACAGCAGAAGGTAGCTTTACGACTATGGGCTTTTTTCGCTCTCAGTGTCTAGCTTTGCTCACAGGGGACACTCAACAAATTTTAATATTGAGTGAAAGGGTGGGGCAGTGATCAGGAACTTTTACCAAGACACAAGATTACAAACCTTCAGTACATTTGCAGGGCACCTTAAGGGATGTCAAAATCTATCTAACAATGTATGCACCAAAATCTCACAGATGTCTTCTTTCCTCGCTTTAATGGAAGATAGTGAGCACAAATGGCAAGGAAGCCCGAGAGATACAGTGAGCCCAAGCTTTCAAACTCTCTGGTTACTGAGCTCCCAAGTCTCCATTGGGAATACATCATCCTGTCAGAGAAAAAAGAAGGGAACTGGGCCTTAAGTCTTAGTTGAGTAGAGGAAGCTGTGTGACTGATCTTCAAGGCCCTTCTACAAAGTGCATACTGAAAACAAACCCTGCCCTATGAACTTTCCTTGTTGCCGGAAAAAAAAAAAACCCACCGTTTTATTAAAAACCAACGTGTCAATTAAAAAAAACAACAACATGGAGCAGTGAACGCTAAAAACTTAGTTCAGCGAATACAGGTCCGTGAACGTTACATAAATGACCAGCATGACTCAGAGGAACGGAGCTCAGTCCCAGCACCTCTACCTCGGACTGGATGTGCCACCTAGAAAAAGACCACTAACGTCCCTAAGGCTTAGGAATGTAACACATCTCACGGTGCGTTTATGAGACTTATATGCGAAAACACTTTGCAAAGGCCAATTTCATATTTACTTGGATTCCCTAGACTTGCTCCGCTTTGCGTGTTCTCACGGTTCAGGGACCGCTCCAGCGGGGAGAAGCGGCGGGTAGGGGTTAGCCATCTCCGGAGGCGGGAGGGTGGGGGTGGAAGTTGAGGGATGAAAGAAACTCTACTCGGGGCAGGGCGGGGTAGACCCCAGCGAAAAAGGAGTCAGGAGGGGTCTGAGGAGGCCCGGCCAGGCACAGCCGGGTGAGGAGGGAGGCGCCGCGGGCCCTCAGCCAGGAAGGCCCCGGCACCGGGTCCCGCTCCCCCGCCTCACCTGCATGTTGGGCACGAAGCCCTTCTTGATTCTCCAGCAGTTTTTATTGATCTTTTCCAAGAACTGCAGCTCATCGTTATAACTGCGACTCATGGCGGTGACAACGGTGGCAAAGACTCCCGGCTTCGCTTAGAAGAGCCGCTGCCGCGTTGTCCCGCTGACTGAAACTCCGCCTTCCAGAATTCAACGCGCAGGCGCGACCGGCTTCGCGGCAGGGCGGGCGACGGGAAAAGCCGAGGCTCAAAACTCGTTGCACAAATCGCTTTTTTCTTTTCTTTTCTTTTCTTTTTTTTCTTTTTGGCGTTAAGATAGACTGCCTCTAGTGTTTACATTTTTGGAAATTTACTAGTTATTCTCTTCTAGGCTAAAGCTAAGCTAAATTCAGTAGTTTTAACTATGATCTAGTTATCGTTTTGGAAGTGCTTTTCAGCACTGAAAAGCACATTGAATCTGGATCAAGTCCAACTATTCTTATGAATACAACTGCTGGTAGTTTACACCCCTAGCCGTGAGGGGAAAAAGATGTCCGCAGCCGAAAACAAGATTAAATAAATACCACTACGGAAAAAAAAAGAAAAAGAAAATAAATACCACTACGGAAAATTTGTAATGTTTCAGAATGAATTTGTGGATACACATTAAATAACTTTTATGTCAGAAAAAAAGCATTCCAAAAAGAAAGAAAGAAAAGAGCATTCCAGAGAATGAGACGTGACAGTTTATCATTTATTCCACTAACACGTAACAGATGGGGGCATCTATTATGTCCAGGTGAGCAATACAAAGATAAGTAAATCGCAGTCCCTATAGATAGTCAGGGCTTCCCAGGTTAGCCCTCTTTGATGACTAAGTACTCCATGATCGCGCTTTTACATGCAGTGTCTTTTCTTCACAGTAATGAGTGAGCTTTAACTGCTCTCAGGTTCTGCCTCATGTGAAGAACAGCGATTTTGGGATCAGAAAGGCTTGAACTGAATTTGTACCTCTGCTGTTTACCAGCTTTGTGTGATTCATCTCTTTTAATCTTTGTTTCCTCTTCTATGAAGTGGGATCATAAATCTCCACAGAGTGGCTGTGAGGATTCAGTGAAATGACCCTTGGGAAGTAATCAGCATAGGGCTTGGTAAGCCCTCCAGTAAACAGCTCTTCCACTCACTCACTGGATTGTCAGTGTCAGTCACAAAGCAAAGTTTGTGGTTTCTGTTCATTTCTTACATTATCCATACCAGTTCCCCTTTCTATCTCTTCTGTCCCAATTTTATCCCATTGATTAGGTGCTCTAACAACATTAATCAACTATGAATTATCTATGTTTAGTATTCTGCACTGCCATTTCACTTAATTTGGGATGGAAAACAGCCTAAAACTTAAAGAAGTAATACAACTTCCAGAGTTTCCTGGGATCACCCTGTTTCTCACTGGAAACATCTTGAGAGATAACATATTCCCTTTAAATTAATCCTAGAAATCTGTACAACCTCAATTTGTGTTAACATTAAGGAGATTAAATTCTCTTCCTTTTCCCCTATCTTATTTTATTTAAAAAATCAGGGGCAGGAAATTTTGCAAATAAAAAGACAAAGCTGACATTGATAGAAAACAATTTTAAATACATGGGATAGTAACAGTAAATATAAAAGATAAAATCAAGTATGCAGGGAGAGGGGAACCCTAGAGAGCTGAAAGGGCTGAAGGAATCTCCACTGATAACAACCGATAACAAACCTGTACTTCAGAGTTTCTCATATACCTCCTTGGAAGTATATGCCTCACTCTTGGCCCCAGAATCTTATGGACACAGGAATACACAACATGCCCTCAAACATGAACACACATTCAAATATGTGTTCACCCTCCACACAGATGGGGACACACACACACACACACACACATCCCAGTTTAGCTCTTTCACCCAGTTTGTCATCCTCTTTGTCCCTGAGGGCTTGAAAACAGAAAACTTTCAGCAGTTTGCAGGGGCTTTACAATTCCAGTGTGTACTGTTTTCCCGCTCTGGGTTGACAGGAGCTGTGGGATTAAGGGCTTTTTACTTCCTGGAGTGGACTCCAAACAAACAATCAAGGGGCTGGCTTCCCCCTCCACCGTCCACTCATCAGGTTCAGACCTTCCCAACCATGGAAACTTGGCTGCTGCTTTAAGGACGTTTCATACTTCAGGTCGGTAGAAATCAAAAGGAAATCCTGAAAAGGAAGAAGATGACATCAAACTTGGGGCGCTTGCAGCCATAGGATGCTGGGTTTGCCTGAGAGGTAAGGGGGACATGGTTTCTTTACCAGGTCCTACTGTGTCACATCCTCCCTTAACCCTGACCCCTTTGTGAGTGCCTCAGACATAGGAACAGGCCATTTTGGATTACTGACACGTTATGTGACTTAGTCAATTATAGAAGGGGACATAGGGAGCAAAGAGGGAGTGCAGAGTAATATATAGGATTGGAGAATTCCATCAGAATCTTATGTCCATCTCCCCAAACCAAAAAGCATCAGAAAGGAAGAAACAAGGTATTCTGAAGCTTGTAAATAATGATTAACCGGGAGACAGCTCACAACAGATCCCTGAACCCAGAGTAGGGTCTTTGGTTCAGGCAAAAGTTTGCTGAGAGAATCAGAGGAACCAGTCTGATCTCAGCTATACCCTTTTCCAGCTACATAAGCCACTTTACTTCCCTGAGTCTTACTTTCCTCATCTATAAAATGGGACTAGGAATCCCAGCCTTAAAGGTTATCTTGTGGAATGAATGAAATAAAGCACACCAGTGCATCTTCTTGTGCTGTGGGCTGAATAAATTTGGTTATAAAGGAAAATGAGACCTAATCTGATTTTTAAACTCAAGTTTAAGTGCTTTTCATTGTTAATTGTGAGCTTTAAGAGCTAAACATCTTGTTTATAAAATTCCTTGGGCTGGGAAAAAACAAAGCAGAACAAAATAAAACAAAAAGTAAGCAAAATAGGAAGAGGCACATTCTGCTATGAAAGGAAATGGGGCAATTAAGATAATCCTTACCTCAAGAACTTCAATATCTGAATTGACGAGTGAGATTTTGTGTGGGTTGGGTAGAGGAAGTCCTTGCTGCAATTTTGCTAAAATATAGAACAAGATGTAAAATAACTGGGCACAGGCACAGAAGACTTGATAATCTTTTTAGGAAGAGACTAACAAGCAGCTTTTTTATAATTAATCTTTCTATTCTTCCTGGTTCTGTGTTTTCAGTCTCTCTGATATGTCCCTAGCATCTCCCTGACAGAATGGCTAATTAATCTCTACTTAATAAAAATGCACCTGCAATTATGTGCATTTGGATGGCAGAAAAATGCTGGCAACTCATCCAATTTGTACTTTGAAAATACCTTAATTAGTGGGTCCTGAGAATATTTTGGTCTCTAATATAAAACATATTTTAACCAAGCCAAACTCAAGATGCTACAGTTTGTGAATAATTGCGGTGTAGGGAGAAGGCCTAGGATTGTCATTCATTAAAACCATGTCTGTCCAGATAGTGGTCTTTGCATAAGAACCACAGAGACACCTTCTAGGAAGCATAATCTCATTTCTAGCTGACCCAAAGGAGACTTGACTGTCTAAGGAGAGTGGTTTTAATCTCCTTAACTCAACCAGGGTTAGCCAGCCATTCTTACTGCGTCTGTTAAGTAGATTTGTTAAACAAGGCTTAGACCTGGAATATCTAATTCTGAAATCATAGTGTAGATGGTAACAAACTTTGTAAATTCTGGCCTGGATTCATAATTACTCGTTAAAAGTATAAGCTTCAGGATGGAAAGTCCCAGACAATCCCCAACAGTTAGCCAGTGTCAGAGTCACATTGTTTCCTAGGAGTCCCTTACCGTTGGCCAGTGGGAGGACACCAAAGTGGAGAATGGAGGACAGAATATTCTCAAACCTCAAGACCTAAAATGAAAAGGGAAAATGAATCAGTTACTAAATCAGGGCATTTTGAAAGTACCATACCTGGTTTGGACATGCACTCTCCCAGACCTTATCAGGATTGAGAGCAATAATTAGAATCTCCCCATAGAGATGTTCTAGCTTCCCAGACACTGAAAGCTATTTTGTGGGAAACCATTTTACAGAGTTTCCTAATCTTTTTTCCTCTTTGAGGATGGACATTTCTGCTCCTCTCTACACAAGATCATGGTGACAACAAATGCAGAGGGACCACATGGCAGCTTAGATATCCACCAGGTTAGACAATCTAGAACAACTAACAGATATCTCAGTTAGTAGTCTTCCATTAATTTATTGGGAACCCTGACCACAGTAGTTTCCTTGTATTATGTGACTCTCTATAGTTAATGGCATCACTGGAACATCCAATTTATTTTTAATAAACTATGGTAGTTGTATAATCTCAGCAAAGTGCTGGTCCTTGGGAAGATTCAGGTCTTAAAAACAAATAGACTATAATGAACATCAATTCATTCAATGAATATTTTTTGACCATCCTATTTGCTTAGCAAGAATAAGAACCTCTTAGCAGCTTAGCAAGGGTGGCTCTGAAGAGGTGACTTCCTAGGTTTATCTCTTGTTTTTACTACTTTACTGGATGATGTTGGGAAAGTTCCTTAACCTCTCTGTGCCTCAGTGTCCTCAACTACAAAATGAAGATAATAGTACTAATCTAAAAGGGTTGTTATCAGGATTAAACAAGTTAATATTATGTAAAAAAATGCCTGGTATATACGATTGCCATTTTTTCAAAAATGTCTTCAAACATTGCCAAATGTCCCTGGGAGTGGGGAGCAAAATTGACCTCAGTTGGCCCTTTGTTGAGAATCACTGCTCTAGAACATAAGCAGCACAAGAGTAGGGGCACCAATTAGTGATTTGGCTGATCCTCCTGATGCCTAGGGGGGTGGTTTCCAAGTGCACGTTGGGATGACCTTTTCTAATCAGGAGGTCACCAGGCTGCCCCTCCCCAAAGGCATCTACACAATCAGCCCTGACCTAATTTTAGGAGACAGGTAGAAAGGTTTCGAAGAACAAACCTAATCACAGCCTAATAATTCACATATAGCATCATCCTTTGGTAGTCTGAATCTTAAGTTTAACTCTAGAGGATTCTTTTATCCAAAAAATGAAATGTCCTTGAAAATATCTGTATTTTTTCCCAACATTACACAATGTCTTAACGGTCTTTTGAGTTTCTTTAAAAGTCTTTTTGAATAGGTAAAAGTGAATTGGAGAGTTCCCCTTTTGTTTAATAGTTAATGGGGTTGGTGGATGAGTAGCTACATAAATAATTTTAAAGTTAAAACCCATACTCAGAGGGCACAGAAAACAATCACCCAGTTACTGTATAGGAGAATTCTCATTTTTCCCTGAACGGGAAACTCAGAGCTCTGATTCCTACCTCAATATTGCTGCGATTGGACTCTGGCAAAGAGAGGCGGAATCTGAAAAGAAAACACAAAACAAAACCCAGCAGGAAAAGATTAAAGGAGGGAAGACTGAAAAACAACTGTATCAGTAGAAAGGAACAAAAAGGAAAGGGAACTTTTTTTTTTCAGTTCAATAAGCTGTTATTTTAAAAAAGCCGCACAAACTTGTAAGGACGTAATGTTCTGTTACATCTTTACCCCTATATTTGTTGCTTCAGAAGCAGAGCAGGAATAGCAAAAAGCTTGGATTTGTAACCAGGATGTGTTCCCCAAGTGCATTTACTATATGATACATACTGTTGGCATTTGGGAATGCAGAACATTCTTAAGAAACAGTTTTTAGGTCTTCCTGCTTTGAACTCAACCTTATAACTTCCCCAAGTCAAGCTGGTCCCTTATTAACAAATATCACAATAATGATCATGATGGTGATGACGCTGTTAGGACATCTATTGTCTTAGAAGCTTTACAAATATTTTGAGATTTACTCTTCACAATGACCCTGTGATAGATGCAATTGTTATCGCCTCTGGCAGACACAAAAACTGATGATCAGAGAGGGGAAGTAAATTTCCCAAGTCACAGAGTCAGCAGCTGATAGATCCAGATGACAACTCTCACTCTATTTGACTCCAAGTTCTATGCTCAGTTGAGGCCACACCTCTCAGAAGGCTGTATTACCTGTATAATTTTTTTGAGCTGCTCATCAGAACACATAAGGGAAACGTTAACTATGATGGCCATCTGACATGAAAGGCACTAGGGCATAGTTATTTAAGACTAGAGACTCAGCAGAGTGCCTGAGTTTGCACCCCATTTCTGCTTCCTACCATGGAGAATTACTTAATCTCTCTGGATCTTAGATTTTTCATCTATACAATATGAATAAGAATGGTACATACCTTACAAGACCATAGTGAAGACTGAATGAAATAATGCACATAAAATGCCTAGAACTGTGGCTAGCAAATCCTTAGCACTCTATCAATGTCATTACTATTACAAGAAGAAATGCTAACAGTTAGGCCAGCACTTAATGTCCTTGGTAGTCTTTGTCAAATACTAACAGAACCCTTGATGTAGGTCCCAGTAGCAGGGAACCCCTCCATCTCCCCAACATAGCCTGTCTTGATGCTTGATGCTCTGTGGGGAGCTTTCATGAGAAAGCTAAAGGCCAAGATTGCCTCTTTCCCTATTTTTCTAAGGGCTGATCCATAGGTACTCCTCCCAATACTACACACTTGGTTTTCGATGCAATAGTAAGAGAAATGTGAAGCAACAGTAATCAACAGGGAGGATCCTCCCATTTTACACTTGGGGAAACTGAGGTCCAAAGAGGGGAACATTAATGACAGATTTGGGACTGGAACTCAGATCTCTTGATAGCATCCCAAAGCTCCCTTCTCTTCTAGGACATTGCCTCATTTTGGTTCCCCCCCTTAGCTTTCAATGGCTCACTTCTGCCCAGGTCTAGAGCCTTACTTCCACTTCATCCCTCCAATGGATCTCCCTGTCCCCAGTCTTGATTCCCTCCAATCCATCTCTACACTATCCCTGGAGTGAGCTAGGTTACACACATGTCTGATGAGGACATTCTCCTGTTCAAAATTCTTTAATGGCTGTGATAATGTCTAAGTGACTTGCACAGCACATGAGGCTTTTTGTATCCTGGCTCCCAGTTGCTTTTCTGCTCTCTTCTCTCATTCTCTACCTTGAATTTTATACTTGATAACTCTGAACTGCTTAGTGCCATGTTTTATGTATTTATCAGGTACTAGATATCTGAGGTTAAAGTATTTGGGCTTCAAAACTCATTACCAAAAAGTCCTGAAAAATTAAAATTAATGTCTACAGCAAGTAACATTAAGGCCATCAGTCACTTTAACTCAACATGACTCAAAGTTAAATATAAATTATATTTACTGTGGAATGCATCTGAATATATGCAATATATTTTAGGATGGATTCTCCAAAAATTAGAGTGGATAAGGCCATAAAGATTTTGACACAACTATGAGGTATTTCTTTGCATATTTTATGATACTTCCGGCCTCCCTGCTTTGCTCATGCTGTTCCCTCCTTCTAGAATTGCCTTTCCTCTTCCTCTTTGGTTAACTCATTTTAATTGCTGAAGACTTAACTCAGGTGTTACCTCTTCTAGGAATCTTTCTGTTATTACATTTAATGAGCAGATATTCATGGAAGAGGTAAGTTTATTATCAGCCAATATCAGGTCAGTAGGAATTAGGTTTTGAGATTTCTTCAAAGTGACAGCTAAGAGTAAAATCCAGAAAGGCTGTTAATTCTGACAAGGATGTGATGGACAATCTAGAGCAGTTTAGAAATTCGGCTTCCATAAATGTGGAACAAACTTGTGAGTTTCCTTTCTTTTCTTTCATCATAACCCCAAGCCATGATTGGTAACTTAATGACCACCTGAGTTTCCCAGGAACCAACTATCCTTTCCTACTAAGGCCATATTACTTCTATCTATCTCCTAGTTTCTAGGCATATTTAGCAGGTTAGTTTACTAATGGACAAGTCTCACTAACTGCAGAGAAATAGGTGGAGCCAAGAACAAACTCTTCCTCTCCTGGTTCTGAAAAATACACAGGCTCAACTCAGACCACTAGGTGGCGACCAACTTCACTCCTTTTGTTCTCTGCCTGGCTCCTAACCTGTTACTTAAAGCCCTGCTACTAAGAGCTAATTTTTATTACAGAACCACAGAGTAGTTGGGGAGAAAGGAAGCTCAAATGGCCCTTCCTTGCAGACATATAAAAGTATAGCCTAAAAGACCTAAACAGACATTTCTCCAATGAAGACATACAGATGGCCAAAAGGCACAAGAAAAATGTTCAACATCGTTATTCATCAGAGAAATGCAAATCAAAACTACAATGAGGTATCACCTTACACCAGTCAGAATGGCCGTCATTCAAAAGTCCACAAACAACAAATGCTGGAGAGGGTGTGGAGAAAGGCAACCCTCCTCCACTGTTGGTGGGAATGTAATTTGGTGAAGCCATTGTGGAAAACAGTATGGAGATTCCTTAAAAAACTAAAAATAGACTTACCATATGACCCAGCAATCCCACTCCTGAGCATGTAACCAGAGGAAACTCTAATTCAAAAAGACATATGCACCCCAATGTTCATAGCAGCACTATTTACAACAGTCAAATCACGGAAACCACCTAAATGTCCATCCACAGATGACTGGATAAAGAAGTTGTGGTATATTTATACAATGGAATACTACTCAGCCATAAAAAAGAATGAAATAATGCCATTTGCAGCATCATGGATGGACTTAGAGATTTCCATACTAAGTGAAGTAATTCAAAAAGAGAAAGAAAAATACCATACGGTATCACTTATATGTGGAATCTAAAAAATGACACAAATGAACTTATTTATAAAACAGAAACAGACTCACAGATATAGAAAACAAATTTATGGTTAGCAGGGGGGAAAAGGGTGGGGAGGGATAAATTGGGAGTTTGGGATTTGCAGATACTATTATATATAAAATAGATAAACAACAAGGTCCAACTGTATTGCACAGGGACCTAAATTCAATATTTTGTAATAACCTATAATAAAAAAAATATGAAAAGGAATATATATAAATATAACTGAATCACTACGCTGTACACAAGAAGCTAATACAACATTGTAAATCAATTACACTTCGATTAAGTTTTTTAAAAAAGGAAATTAATAGAAAGGCTGGGACCATAAGAAAAAAGTATAATCTATTTTTTAAAGTTTTGGAGAAGGTTTATTGCCCTGATTGAAAACCAGAGCTAAAGTGCAAACTTTAAATTATGGCAAAAGATCCTTCATAATCTGGGTCAATAAAGCTAATATGACTTAATGAAGGCCAAGTGGACCAAAGCACAGGCACTCACAATGCCATTCCTCCAACCCCATGGCCATGGCAGACACTGAAAATCAATCCCTGCACTCAATCCCCTATAATAATTGCTTATTTCTTTGCTCTCTGACTATAAACTCCTTGTGGGTAAAGATCCAGTCTTAATTCCCTTTGTATTCCTAGGACTGAGTACAGAACATGGGACACTTAGCACTTAGTGTTCATTCATTTACTCATTGATCCTTCCACAGGTATCTATTGAACATCCAATATACGGTAGCCCTAGGACAGGTACCAGAGATACAGTTGTAAGAAAAACCAAACACAGCCACTGATCCCATGTAAGTTACAGCCTACTAGGGAGGCAGACATCATCCAAATAACGACACTGACGAAGGTTTAATTACAGGTTAGATAACAGTCTACAGGAAAGAAATAAGTTCACTGATGCAAATGACAATGGAACCTGATCTAACTTGGTGGATGCATGAAGGTTACCAAGGAAGGGCTATGTCCTTGGATATGAAGGATGAGCAGGATTAAAAAGGCAAAATGGGGAAGGAATAGGGAAGGGGTCTGGGTGGAGGTTGCAAAGGCCCCTTGGAGAAAACAGAGAGTTAGGGAGAGAGTGCCTAATTAGAGATTCATTAGAGATGAATCTAGAGAGACAGATCAGGCTGGGTTTCTCAGGCCATGTTAGAATTTTGACATTTATCAAAAAAGAAAGGAATCTATAGAAGGTTTCTAAGAAGGGGGAGGATGTCAGTGTTTTGTAAAGATCACTCTGGCTGCAGTATGGAGAAAAGACTGGCAGGCCCAGAAGTTCCCATGTGCTCCTTCTATGCTTGGTAATGTGCTAGGCAATGTGAAGAATTTTATTTATATCTATATTTATGAGGGATGGAGAGAAGCTCTGTGTACAGGAAGCAATTAGAGAACAATACAAAGCAGCCTGTATTCAGGTGTTTCTTTGTGGGTTTACAGCATGTACTACTTGTTGCAGGGATCCTGAGAAGATGTGAAAAGGTGATGAGACCAGGGTGGGTTGGAGGTGTGTGTGTGTGTGTGTGATATGGCAGGAAAATAAACTGCCCTTTGAGCAAAGCACTTTGTATACTACATGTCCCTTAGCACCCAGTGTTATAACTGCATGTTAAGTGCTACCCCCTCACCAGGCTGTGGACCTGGAAGGTAGAAACCATTGTCTTTCTCTCAGCTTTCTGTATGAAGAACAGTGCAGAGCACGTAACAGGCACTCAACAAATTCTCACTGAAGAGATGGATGGATAAGTGAGCAGATAAGGGATGGGTGGGAGAGTGTCTATTAGAAGTGAGGTCACCTTGAAGGTGAGCCAGCTAAAGCAGAATGTTTATTTTAGGGGAGCTTTGGGAGGTAAGATTGCCTGGCTTGAAAGATAGGACCGGAAGTTGAAGAGCTAGAAAACCCTAGGCTGTGGATTTAATTCAATGATGGAAAGTTTGGAAGAACGTGTTGAGACTGTTCCAGAATTAAAAGACCCTCTTGATGAGAAAGAGTTCCCCAGTGTCTTAACTTCATTGCCGCCTGCAGTCTAGAAGTGCCTCCAACAAGTCTGGAAGAAGGGGAAGAAGTCATTCGGGTTCTTCCTCAGATGGGGGCTCCTGGCTGTGGCATTCCTCTGCCCTGGCCTCAACAGTAGCTGGAGGGAGGGTGGAGACGGAGGTCAGCCCAGTTGCCAAGCCTAACTCTGCGGACCTGTCCAAGCACCATTCCAACGGAAACTGAAGCCATTCTTCCCAGACCTGTTTTCCTTTCTGGGTTTCTCTCCAGATGGCTCACGTTGGGAAATGCTTATCTGCCTAAGCTGTGAGAAGTGGAGTTAGGTGGTGACTCTTCCTGTTTGTAGTCAGCTATATTTGCATTCTCTGATGGTGCTGCATGGGAGGGGTTGTAGGGTGTGTGCACGTGAGTGTGTGTGTGTTTGTGTGTGTGAGTGAGTATGTGTAGTAGTGGGGTGGGTGCATTTTGGAAGCATCCAAATCCTCAATCATGGGAATATTAAAAAGAATCTTCCAAGCTCTTAATGGCTGAACAATAACGAACATTTGATTGCACTGAGCTTTGTATACGATTAAGAAAAAAGGTTAGAATTAAGTCATCTGTATGGAAGACTGTAAAAGGGAAAGTGCTGTTTAATCTGGTCTCTAAATTAGTCTCAACGATGCCTACTACGTGGATCAACCAGGATTGGAGCTACCTCCAAACAGAACTGTGTTTGGAACAAAAGCTTCAAATGTAGAAACAGCTGTAAGATCCGGTTTATGAATTTGAGGGCCAACTCCACAGCTTTTAAGACCGTCCCCTCCCCCCGCCTTCCCTTGTCCCTTGGGACCAATTTCTCCCTCTTATTTGGTCAAACTTTGATCTTACAGTGGAGAGAGAATGAAATACTACTACTAGTAGTAGCAAATATTTCTTAAGTGCTGATTATGTGCTGGGCGCTATGCTTTTCATACGCTCTCACCTCTACCCAGACAACACTCTACAGAGGTGCTCTGTTTTTCTCAGGAGGAAACTGATACTTAGAGAGGTTAATTAACTTTCTCAAGGTCACATAACTAGCAAATGACAGGCAGAGTTAAAAATCAGACATGCCTGACTCCAGAGCCTGTGCTCTTAATTGGACAGATCCAAAGAGGTCAAGTTTATTACAAGTACTCCCAGCTTTTGCTTTCTTTATTCTTTCCCTCACTCAGTTCCTTCATGCATTGAGAAAAGGGCTCTGAATTTTCCATTTCAGGACACCCAATGCCACTATCTTCTCTTCTCCTATCAATACTTAACATTGAGAAAGGACATGCTGCCTGTTTCAGTTTAGCATGACTCCCTGCTTGTGGGTTTCCTCCTCTAGGCAAGGATATTAGTAAGTTGTAGATCTAAGCCTCATTTTCTAAGTCTTAGCTACTCACCGCATCAAAGGCAGTATAAAGTAGTAGATACACAAACACACACAGCTTGGAAGAGTCTCTTAGGTTCAAGTTCTGGCTTTGCCATTCAATACTCTGACTTGTGTAAAAAGTTATCAGTAAAGAGAAAGCTCAATTAAATAGAGTCAGGAGACCAGAAAGGGGAACTCTCACACCCTGCGATAACAGCAGAGCCCAACAGAAAGAAGGAAAATGCCTCCTCTTTCCTGGCAAGGACTCAGCTAAAGAAAAGCCATGCACTCTTGGTTTACTATAGCTGCCCAACTTCCCTTTCCCCTCTCTAAAAGGGTTCTCCTTCCCTTGCCATGTGGAGACTTGCACGTGGCTCACTGTACCTGCAGACCTTGAGCTGCAATTCTCTGTGGATCCCAGTTAAACCCTTCTTTGTTGGAGAGATATCTGGCAGTCCATTTATTTTGGTCAACACTTGAGTTATTTGACCTCTATAAACCATAAAGTAGGGATAATAAGCTACCTCCAGGACTATTCATTCAATCTATAGACATTTATTGAGCACTGTGTCAGATCCTGGAGATACAGGGCTATGAGATTTAAATGAAGTAATATATGTGGGGTGCTTGGTACAGGACCAGCAGATAGTAAAGGCTCACTAATAAAGAGTAGTTATAAAAAGTAGAACAAATGCTATTTCTCTAATAGTTATCACTGGGCAGGACACAGAGGAGTGAAGTGTTTTCTGAATAGAAATGATCTAGTATAATTGAGCACATCCTTCCCTTGCCTGAGGCCAGCCCCCAAATTTTAAATAACAGCCATAGTGGATATTTCTTGAACACTCAACATGCACTTGGCATGAATTAACTCATGTATTCCTCAGAACCTCCTGAAGTAGGTTTTCTTATATCCTTATTTTATAGAGAAAGAAATTGAGGCCCAGAGAAGTTAAGCAACTTGTCTGAAACATCACAGCTAGTAAATCTGGGCTGAGATCTGAACCAGCTAGCCTGACTCCAAAGCCAGTGATCTCATCACCTCTCTAAACTCACCACCCTGGATTTGCCTCTGATTTCTGCATCTCATGTCTGTGTAGAAGCCCTAAGCAGCTCCAGAAGGAGACACACTCAGGCAGGGGATGGTTAGAAAGGCTGTGGTGTTCTGGGGAGATGTCTTTGGAGACCCTATGTTCCCTGGGTCTTCTCAGAGGTATTTCACGGCTCCCCACCCACTTTACACCTCTTCCTGCTGTGTCTCTATGTTGTCACCTAAGACCAAACCAGCTCATCCTGAAAAGCAGAGCCCAGGAGTGGAGGCATTGGCAACCCCGGCCTGTGTGGGAGGCGGGGCTACGGCTCTCGCTGCCAAAGGCTAAGGCTGCTCTTTCCACACAGCCTCTGCTCCTTTGCAGTCTTGCTTCCAGGTTTGGCTGCCTGAGGCCTGAGTGATGCCAGGCCCACCTGCCTTGCCCCGAGTCTGCTCACTGCCTGATGTGTGCAGGCTGCACCTGCTGTGGGAGCCACCCTCAGACTAAACACACACAACCTGTGCAGTGCCCAGTTTAATGCCCTGCTGTCTCCATCTTGAAATTCATGATTTTTGAACAAGGGGTCTGCACCGGACCTCACAAATTATGCAGCTGGTCCTGCTGAGACCCAACTCAGGCCTCAGGGAGCAGGATGCCTCCCCTGCACATGATTCTGAAGGGATTCACAGGGGAGTCTGGAGGAGACATCAGGTAGGCAGGAGTCCTAATTTCAGGCTTGTGTTCACAAGGTCAAAGCAGACTTGTGGACCGTAGGAAGCCAGAGAATGGATTCAAATGTTTCTTTGGATGATGTGAATTTATCATCAATTTTTCCAGTTATTCCCATATATAAACATAATGCCCACTGAACGTGCAGTTTCTGAGTAGGAGGAATGCTGGAGATAAGGGTCAACCCAATTTAAGCAGAGAAACAAACCTGGTGTCTCTATGTCTTAAATTCTTTCCTACCTGCCTGCCACAGCCTGAAGTCCCATCCTTCTTAAATCCTTTCTTCCAATCCTGCCAGTACACCAGACCCCTGCTCAAGTGCAAATGTTTCTGCCTTCTCAGAGCTTGCCGCCTCAGTTAGCAGCCCTGCCCCGTGTTCCCCATCACTCTACATCTCCCACCTCCCCTTTCCTATTAGCCCTTTCCTCTCAGTCTTCAGATGGAGGTCCTGCCTGTACCCACGATCCTGCCACTCAGGCAAACCATGTTCTAATTCTCTCCTTTCTCTCCCGGCTTTGCTCAGCTACTGCCAGCTCCTCACCTTCCGACCTTTCCATCCTCATCTCCTGCTCTCTGGCTCCATCGTCTCAATGATTAAATCTGCCACCTTAAAGATTACCCATGGAGGTTCAGAATTTCATCAGCCTTGATCTTCTAGAAAGAAGGCCACATTATGACTTCTGGGGGCCCGAGGCCTTCAGGAGCCCTTCCTCCATTAAAAAATAAACATTAAAGATTATCTCTGAAGACTGTATTGTTATAAAGATAAGCATAATCCAGTCAAGATTGTTTTCATTTTTAAAAAATTCCTATTTTAAAGTATATTAAAACATTTTCATGGGCCCCTAAAGTATTGCGGGCCCTGGGCACTGCCATTGAGCTTAGTGGAGAAACCATTCCTGCTGTGAAGGCCAGGGTGACATTGAGGAAAAAGCCTTCACAAAATCTTTTACCTCTGGGAAACCATATTACTTTTTGTTTCTACTGTTCCCTTTATTGGGAAAACAACAGTTATAAACAAAATTTGAAGAAAACAACTGACTCATAATCTCATAGTCTGACACCATGCTTCATCTGTAATTCACCTCCTTGTCCAGATGCAAAGCTATTTTACACAGCTGACCGTTGTGTTTACGCAGTTCTGTTTTCTGCTTATTCCACTTAATGTTGCTTTATTGAAAATATTTTCCATGTTTCTACAAGGGTCTTTCTAACCATCAAGTTGACTTACAGTGATTGACTTACTTTACCCCCTCTGTTGGTTTCCCATTCTTTTCAGACTCTGCTTTCTTTGTCTGTTTTTATAGCTTCCTCTTCCTCATTTCACAGATTTAGTCTGACCCACCTGATCATTCTGTATATCCTCCCTGCTCCAGGAAGTCTGATTCATGGCTGCAACTATTGGCTTTATAGGGCTGAGGAAAAAGGGCTTTGCAGTGGCAGTTAGTGTTCAGTGATCTGTGTATGTGACCCGCTCAAGCCCTTTCACACTGCACGGCTCGCACGCGGGAGCCAGCCAGGCCGTGGGGCAAGGTGTTAAACTCTGTACTCTAGTAATGGGGTCAGAGTGTCAGAGCCTGAAGGTAACAGATGATTCTGTCCCACTTCATTATTTTATAGATAAGGAAACTGAGGTTCTAAGAGGTTAACAGACTTGATCATGGTTCTGGAACCAGGGAGCAGGGATTTGGAATTTCATTCTGTGACTTCAAAGTTTCATGTTCTTTCTTCAACAGCATCCATTCTGAATTTGTTGGAGAGGAATTTTATCTTATATTCACCAGAATGAGAATTGATATTATGGAATTACACTTACAATTATTTTATTGCCAAATTTATCTGAATATTGTCTAATGTCTAATGGGAAGAAAAAGACGTCATAGCACAATTTTCAGTTAGGCCCATACTTTGAAATTGCCTGGGCTATCACAGGAGAAGTGCTTTAGTGTTTCACGTTCTGTCTACCGTAACTTCACTTGAATTGCTAACATTCACTTTGTCGCTAGTTGATTCACTTATTACTACTATCCCACAGTCATAAAAGCTGAGCTTACCTGTTCAGAGATAAAGAGCAGATCAGTCTTTGTCCCAAAATAACCAGGCCAACACTGGTACTAGCAACCTGAGGACAACAAAAGCATTCATTATTAGGATGACTGAATTTGTCCATTTTAGCCACTAATAAATTTCCTGCAGTGGAAACATAAACTTCAATTTCCCTCTCATCCCAGGAGATACTGACTATCTACAAAGAATTTTTGTTTGAAGATCTCCTTTAAATTATGTTTTCTTTCCTCCCAATCTCTCTTTTCCATGTACTGCGTATGTGTGTGTGTGACATTTTGCTTATGTTCATTGTTCCAGTCATTTTCTGCTGGATTGCATTTGGTCATCGTCTTCTCAAATAAACGCGAATTCCATCTCGATTGACTTATTTCGAGAAAAAAAGGAAATTTGGTTATCAATGTAACTGAAGCAGGGGGAAGGGCACACAAGAAGCGGAGAAGGGTGGAGAGCTATTTTACATGTTTGGGGGTATGAGCACTGGCCTCCCATACCTACCCTGTCTCCTCACCCCTAACTGAAGTATCAACCCTGTCCTCACCCCTAGTTGATATATCATATTCCACCCCTCCCAACATTTAATAGGCCCTGCTGGTAGGCAGTCTACCACAGGAACCAGACTGGTATCCATGGGAGCCCTCCAGTCCCTGTAGACTTACAAAGTCCATGGAAACGATGGTTTCAGCAGTCGAGTTCTTGGACTGGGTGAGTATCATGATGGAGGCAGGGATGTCTAGGGTGAAGTTACCTGGTAGTAAATTGATCACAGGAGGCTCTGTTGCCATGACCTGTACCATGAAGGGCTGGGACAAGATGTAGAGCTCTGCAATCTGCCCACATTCAGGGAAGGAAACAGAGATTGGGAGTCATGAGTTGAAGAGGGGAAACCATAAATTTGGGGTGGCTGGTGGTGATTAAATCTTACATCATGCAATCAGAATAGAAAAAAAAACTCTTTAATAATAATACCAATAATAGCAAAATAATAATAATAACAGCTGACATTTACTGAACACATACAGTATGTCAGGCACCATGTCAGGACTTTCAGTATTATCTCATTTAATCTTCACGAAAATCCCTGAGACAGGTTCTATCAGAATTCCATTTCACAACTGAAGAAAGTGAGTCATAGGTTAAGTAATTTTCTCAAGGTTCCAGGTGAGTAAGTCGTAGGACTGGGATTAAAATCTAGATCTGTCTGACTCAAGATCCTTCTTCTAAACCCAAGATGCTACGGGAGCACCTTTGTCCTCCAGGGCAAACCTGAGCCTTTCAGTTACTGTTTAATACTCAGGTGCTGTGACAGCATGATACTAACAGCTGCTTTACTAAAGTCACAGATGTGGGCACTATTCCTTCCTTTCCCAGTTAAGCTAATTATTTCAAGTGTGGTGGAACCTTATGGAAGGAACAGATGATTTATTTTGTGAACTTACAACGTCTTTACTAGTAATGTGTACTGTTCCGTAAATATTTGTGGATCTCTGATTAAAAGAAAAAACTCTTTAAGAATGGAAATATGGACTCCAGCTTGGACCAAAAAGGAATATAAAGAACCTACAGTGAGGAGGGTATAGATCAGTGGAAGAGTGCATGCTTAGCATGCGTGATGTCCTGGGTTCAATTCCCAGTACCTCCTCTAAAAATAAATAAATAAACCTAATTACCTCCTCACACTCTGCCAAAAAAAATTAAAAAAAAAAAAAAAAGAACCTACAAGTATTCCAGAAGTAACTGCAATGAAACCAAATACACCATCAAGGAGTCAAACCCTGTGCACTTACCCGGGAAAGCACGTTGCCAAGACCTTGAGAGTTTTGAATCAAATGGTTGGAAATCTGAAACATCAATATCATCATGTCACTATAAGGTTTTTAGCAGGGTTGTCTTTTTAGGGAAAACATAGCATTCCTTACAGTTTTTATAAATCATGAAGCTGTTGCCCCCAAAATGCCTAATGTTTGAAGGTCACCGATCATCTTATAGCCCAACCACAGGAAATCTGAGGCCGAGAGAAGTGACGTGACCTGCCCTAGGTCACACAGGAAGTTACACTGCTTTTCAGAAAGTGCCTTTTAACCTTGGGAACACAGTGTATGCTATACATATATGACCCATGTGTAAACATTTTACAGTGGTTAACAGTAAGTCTTGTGTTATTTTCCTCATTTTCAGAGATTACTGAGACATATGTTATATAAGTAATTTATCTTCACAGATGAATGGTTTTCAAGTCTGAAGCTAAAAGTGTCTAATTCTCAGCATTTATGGTATCTGGTGTTGCCATCAGTATTTCGAACATAAGATTTACAATTACCTGTATAATTAAGACCCAGAGAATGAAAAGATTCATGAGGGATGCTCAGCAAAAGTTGTGGTTGACTGACTGGAGGGAGAGTGTTCTCATTATAAAAGGGAGGGCATGGCAAAGAGAATCATTGGGCATCTATGCTATTTACTGGTCACTGTAGATGTCAGCTGCAATTACCAACAGGAGAAATCTTTATGTTGGCCTACCACAAATAATGATAATAATAATAGTAATGAACACTTACGGGGCACTTACTCTGTGGCAGGCACTGGTCTGAATGCTTTATATATATTTAAACCTTTTTAATACCTATAACAACTTTATGAGTATGGAATTATTATTATTCCCATTTTCCAAATGATGAAACTCTTGCACAGAGAAGTTAAGTACATTGAAACTGCCAGATTTTCACAGGTATTTGTCACAGGTAATAAGTAGTGGAGGGGGTTCCTGGCATTATTTAAGATCAGTCTAGAACAGTGGCCCAGTATCATTAAAAAAACTGAAACTAGCAGAACTGGAAACCCAACAACTCCCCAACTAACAGCAACATTCATTCCACAATCCCTTCATTCATAGTCCTGCTGGGAGTGATAGTCTACAAAGGCACAGGAATAGGGACTATGACATAAAAAACCTCATAATTGGATACTTATAATAATATTAAATATTGGTGCTGACTGTCCTCATCCATTAACTCTCCTCACCTCTTTCGTGGTGAGAGTGACACCGAAAGCCCCCGCTGTAAAATAAGCATAGGATGCAGATTTAAAGAAATACTTGGAGATTCCAATGTAGAGCATAGAGTCACTGCCCTCTGGGAGCACAAAAGGAACTGATGGGAAGGGGGGATCTGCGAGGTTTTCCTGTGGGTAGAATACGCCCTGTGGGAAAACAGAAAGAAAGACCAGTGTATCAGGTGAAGACTCACACGTGCAGGACTGAAGAAGGCAGACCACTCAAGTCAGAATAAGGAAAACTCAAGAAACTCAATAGGGATGAAAAAAACCATGAATCCTCTGACTCCTTAATTGGGTAGGGACTATGTTTCAAAGCTCTGATGACTTCTTGAGCGTATTTGAGTGTGTCTGTCCACCCTGGGGTGTAATCCAGTGAGAGGTTCCTTGTTGGTCCTCTTCTCAGAGAAAGGAAGGCGGGTACATGTTGCTGGAGGGGACAGCTCTGAATAGTTCTTGAGGTGCCATGTAGAGATGTCAAAATCCATGACTGTTGAGCATCGGGGGCATCATAGAAAGACTCAGAAGGACCCAGGACTCTAAATGGCTCAAAGCATTTTTTGTGGCATTCTTAATACTGCCCTTATTAGCTATAGGTTGTTATTACAAAATGGTGTCTTGTGTAACATTTAACTGATTTTAATGACTCTTGAGTGATTAAAATATAAACCAATATGCATTAAAAAAATGACATTAACTTTGGGGCAAAAGCACAGCTAAATCACTTTTCCAGAATCAGCAGACATCATTATCATATGCTAATGGTCCTGAAAGGTCAGTAGCCCTCAGTTAAACTGACTAACTATAGAGTTAGGAATAGAAGTATCAATAGTTACAATCTACTGATCTGGTGAGTTCTAATAAATGCAGACTATTCTACTTGCTGCCTTCCAGCCTCAGACCTTACTCCCAGAGGCAGACACCATGATGCTTTTCTTGAAGAAGGCAGGGATATGTTAGGTAATTCAGTCATTTATCAATCAAGAAAATGTTCAAGAGTCTTTTAAAAGAGCATAAACACAAGAAAATTGCTTGAAAGAAAATTAAATTATTGGAAGAGAATGTAGTTAATACTTTTTTTCTGCAAATAATATTTGTTCCTTGAATACTGACTGTTGATAGTCAAGATTAGGACTCTGGTGATGATAAAGTTACCTTCAAGTTCAGTTCAATGTAATTCTCAGTAATTTCTGGAGAACTGATTAGGGAATAATCCAGCAGAGTATAGTTGTCAATCTTGGTAAAAACTAAATAACAAGCAAAGAAAAAAGAAAATTTACATTCATTAAAGACATAGAATAACACACTGTTAATGTTTATCCAGGACAGTATAACTTTTTTTATTGTTGTATTATATTTACTCATTTCAACCAGAATACAAGTCTCTTCAAGCAGTTTATAGAATAGTTCAGGATTGGCTTTTATTTAGGAGGTTTGTTGAGTATCTTCTCAGTTCCTAAATATTCTTAGTAGCTAACTAATTCATACATGTTCTAACTTAATTTATTTTTATTTATTTATTTATTTTTACTGAAGTATAGCTTGATTTACAATGTTGTGTTAGTTACTGGTGTACAGTAAAGTGATTCAGTTACATATATATGTATATATATATTCTTTTTCATGTTCTTTTCCATTATAGATTATTCCAAGATGTTGAATATAGGTCCCTGTGCTATACAGTAGGACCTTGTTGTTCATATATTTTATATATAGTAGCTTGTATCTGCTAAGCCCAAACTTCTAATTTCTCTCTCCCATCCCTTTTCTCCTCTGTAAGCATAAGTTTGTTTTCTGTCTGTGAGTCTGTTTCTGTTTTGTAAATAAGTTCATTTGTATCATATTTTAGATTCCACATATATGTCTTTCTCTGTCTGACTTAGCGTCCCTTAGTATAATTTCTAGGTCCATTCCAGAACAATATAATTTTTAATCTTCTACTATTTAAAACAAGAATTAACCATTATCCTACTTCATAAGTAATACATGCTCATTTTTCAGAACCCAGGAAAAGTAGGTAAGTCAAAGAAAGTAAAAACTCTTCTTAATTACATTGCTCTGAGAGAAACATTAGTTAAAATATCGGTGTACAGTCTTTTTATGCATGCATGCACACAAACACACACACATATACAATGCATATATACTTCTTTTTTCCAAAAAGGAAATTAGACAAACAAAAGTCACTTATCAATATAAAGCTAACTATATCAGGTTAGTATAATGAGACACTTTCAAGTCCTATGTGACAGCCTTCTACATCATTATTAGAACTTTATTTTTACAATGAGTATGTATTACAGTTGTAATTAAAAATAATTTTTAAAGAGAAAGACAGATAGACAGACAGGAATAAAATTCCCTAAGTTGGAGAGGCCAAGAAAATTCTCATGCACAATGCTACTAATTTAATTCATTTTTTGGTATCATCATTTTCAAAGCAAAGCAGAAGTCCAGGGGACCAGGGGACAATAGGTAGGGTTTGCAGGAAGCGTAGATTTCTGAGTCTGTGGCAGGTTGTACATGCAGTGGTGCACAGCTTTGGTTTCCAGCCTGACCTAGAAGCGCTGCTTTCCTGACCACCACCATGTGATATGATGACTTCCTCCCTGTTCTAGAGGAAGGTACATCACTTTTTGCATCCCATGTTTGGTTTAATCCATAGACGGTGATGAGAAACAAGAGATGAAGTGACTTGCTAAGGTGAGAACAATACTACCCCGTATCACTATAGTTTTTAAAAATGTTTTCAAATTCACAATCTCAATAGATCCCATCACTATGCTGTGAGGGAAGCAGGACCATGAGGGGAGTGAGGCTCCCAGAGGTAAAGAAATTTGCCCAAGGCAAACTGGATCCTTGACTGGTTCTTTATTCACTACATCTTCTTTCTCTTTCCCTATGTCCCCAATCCATTCTTTTTTTTCCCTCATCCATCTGCATCCACTCATTGATCCATTTGTCCAGCCACCATCTCCTTCCATCCCTTTATCAATCTAATGTTTATTATGCTAGTGTGGGTTAGTGCTTGGTGTTGGGGACACAGAGAAGAGTCAAAGGCTCTGCCCTCTGGAGGAGGAGACAGATGTATAAATAGGAAATTAATACAATGTAATCAGAGCAGATCTAAAACTGAACTCCTGACAGTCCTACTACAAACCTATTCTTACAGTCTTCCCCATCTTGCTAAATGGTAATTGTATTCTTCCAATTTTCTTGTTGTTCAGTGTAAAACCTGAGGTCATCCTTGACTTCCCTCATGACCTGCACTCAATGTGTCAGCAAAAGCCACTGTCTCTACTGTCCAGGTACATCCGAACACATCTCACCACCTCCATCACTCCATCTAGGCTGCTGTCATCCTTGCTTGTAAGGGTCACTGCAGTTGCCTCTTAAGTGGTCTCCCTGCTTCTACTTTTGACTCCCTGCCTATTATTAATAGATAGAAGCCAGAGTGATCTTCTTAAAACCGAAGTTGGATCATGCAAGCTATGCTCGAAACTCTCCAAAGGGAGAACATCTCAGATGAAGAGCCAGCCTCCGTGATGACCTACAGAGCCCTGAAGACCTAACCATCTGCTTTCCCCTCTCTGACCCCATCTCCTATTACTTACCACCTTGCTTCCTCTGCTCCTGGTATGGACTCCTCCCAGTTCCTCCAACACATTTGGCATGCTCCCACTTGGGCCTTTGAGCTTACAGTTTCCTCTACCTGGAATGTTCTTTGTGCAGATCTAGGAGCGGCTCACCCACTACCTCATTCAGGTCCTTACTCTTAATGCCACTTGCTCAGGGGTACCTCTGCTGGCCTTGCTGTTTTAGACAAAAACCTCTCACCAGCTCCTTCCCTGCTTTATTTTTCTTCTTACAATTTACCACTGTGATACCACAGATTGACTTATTATCTTGCTGTCTGTCTCCTCTCACAGTCCCCTGAGGGAAGGGATTTTTATCTCCTAGGCTTGCTGTTCTATCTTCAGTACCAAGAGCAGCACCCAGACTATTACCAGTGCTCAGTACACCACTGGGGGATGAGCAGACGGAGTACAAAGAAAGAGACCCTCCCGAAGTATCATGTGAGTAATGAGAAAGTGGAAATTTGGGGTGTGGGCTGTCAGGGAAGGTTTCTTGGAAGAGCTATACCTGAGCTGAGCCTTGAAAGATAAAGAGGAGTGAACAGGACAGGGAATGGCTGAGAGTTAGGGAGAGGAGGGGGCTCAGCATAGTTCTGGCAAAGAAATAGGTATTCAGTAAATGTCTCTTAAGTGAATAGATGGATGAAAGGGAGAGAATGCTCTTCTAGGTGGAGAGGGCAGCATGACTGGAGGCAAGGGTGTGAGGCAGTAGAAGCAGTTTGATGGATGGAGCAGAGAAAGGTGCAAGATGAAGTCGAGAGAGGTAAGAGGGAGCCACAGCATGGTGGGTGGAGCTTGTAGTCCATGCTAAGGCATTTGGACTTGACCCTGAAGGCAGCTGTAGGAGCCACTGAAGAGGTCAGAACCAAAGGATAACTGGTTAGGATAAGCATTCATCATTCTGAATAGGATGGATTTAGTGCCAGAGCTGGATTCAAGCTCGTGAGAGTTTAACTCTCTGCCCTGCATCTAGTCTCCTGAAGCTACCCCCTCCTGCAGAAAAGAGCAGGCCCCACACACGGGCTGCATCCTTCTACACAGGGTGCTAGTTGGCAGAGAGGAAAGCAGACTGAAGAGCTGGAGAAAAGCAAACCTGGAGAGCCCCTGAGTTTGAAGGTGGGAGGAGAAGCACCTGGAAGAGACAGTTCTGGTACTCACCCTGCAGCATGCTGAGGTTGGCATTCAGTGCCTCCACCTCATGTATGATGATGGGACAGAGCTGGCCACAAATGAAAAAAACAAAAAACACCGCAGGTTATCACATTGTACTGGGAACCTGTAAGGGCCTAGGCCCTGCCAACAAAGGCCTTTTGGTTAGGAGACATTCTTCCTTTGGTCATCAAGACTCTCTTAAATTAGCTGATGTCTATGGGCCTCAGGTTACGTGTGTATGGGTAATGCTGGAATGCTGGCTCAACTTCCTAGCAACCTGGACTACACCCAGTTAGCCCCATAAAAGAACGAGCCCTTGGTTTTTCTTTCTGTGGCAGGACAGGACATGCGCCCCAGTCCACGCTGGTGCTGTGACACCTGGGGAACCTACTGTCGGCACAGCTGTGCCTCTCCTGACTGCAGGGATGCTGCCACCTCCCACCTCCGCTGCCAAGGAGGGTCAGAGCCCATGAGATCAGACGTCTATTTAGAGCAGAACCCCTTTTTGAATTAGAAAATCAATCTTGAATCGGACACAAGCACACCTTTAGGAAGGACAAAGAGCACCAACATTGATGCTGTGTGCCAGGCATGTGTTAAGCACTTAGTATGGTGGTTCTGAGCAGAGGCTCAAGAGCCTGGCTGCCTGGGGTTGGATGCTTTGGCAAGTTACTCATGCTGTCTAGCCTCAGTTTCCTCATCTGCAGCATGGGGTAATAGCTGTATCTACTGTATCAGTTTATTGTGAGTAGAAATTGAGGCAATCCACATAAAGTTGCCCAGCTCATAGTAAGCATTCAGTAAATGTCAGCTGTTGCTGTTTTAACCTCATTTCATCCTCACTACAGCCCTGAGAGGTGGGCACTACTGTCCCCTCTTTACAGATGGGCAAACTGAAGCTTAGAGAGGTTAAGCGAGTTGCCAGGGGTTACATCAGCAGGATCTGAAGTCTGATCTGACATGGCTAGACAGCTGTGGTCTGAGCATTCTTTTCTTTTTCCAGCAGCATAGAGGGAATCCTAGAAGCAAAGCATCTATGATCTGTAAATCATATACAGGCTTCAGGCAAACTTAACTATTGGCTTCTTGTCATGGCCAAAGAACCATGCCTTATTTCAAACAAAGGAATGATCAAGTGTGGGGCCCTTGAAGGTGACAGCACTATTTCCCAGTCACTCTTTAATATGCACGTTCACTGGCACTCAGTGCCTTTCAAGTAAGGATGGAGAAACACTGCAACGCTTCAGAGACCCCTGACCAACTGGGCAACCTTGTTGGACAAGGTGCTTGATGTTATTGTACGTTGATTTCCTCACTGACATTCATTGAACATCTACCACCTCCCAAGCACTGAATTGAGCACAAGGGAGATGGAGACAGCTGGACATCATCCTTGCCCCCCTTCTCCAGAAATAAATCTCCTTCCTTTTCCCATCCTCCTCACCCCTCTCCTTGTCTCTCCAGAAATATTAGTAAAGTGTTCAGGGAAGATAATGTCAGGATTGGAAAGAGGGCATACAGCCAATTCCCTTTCCCTTCCTTGAACACTGACTTCTGGAATTGAGATACTTGGAGGCCATCTTAACTTACAGTGTTTCAATTGGCTGGAAATATCCTTTCTTCTTTCTCATTCCTTACCTGTCAAAATCCTACCTATACTTCAAGGCCTAGTTCAAGTCCTGCACCCTCCAAAAATACCTCCCAGGATACTTCCAGGCTCTATTTATTTAATTTTTCCATTTCTCTGAATCCCTTCAGTTCAATCTAATTACCATGGAAGTATGTATGAAATTCAGTTATTGTTTCATAAGCCTGAGTTGGGTTTTCTTAAAAAGATAATAAGTTTATTCCTTTTTCATATCCTCAACAGACTCTAGCCTAGTGCTGGGCACACAGCAGGTACACAATAAAAAAACTCTTTTTGGCTGTTTGCCCACCTTATGGTGAGGACTTGAGGGAGCGCTATTTTATTTACCTCTGCATCCCCAACACCTACCATAATGTTTGGCACACAGTAGGCACTTGATAAACTATTATTAAGTTGCAAAGGATAATGTGTGTGAAAGTGCCTTGGATGGTGCTCACAGTACGTGCTCAGGAAAGGTTTACTGACTAAGAATTAATGAAAGCATGGCAGAACTGCTGCTGGCATGTTACTGTGGATGTGTATCCTCTAAAGACTTACCATTTCATTTAAGTTCTTTAAAATGGGTTTCTCCATGGGCTCAGCAAAGGAGTTATATAGGACACTATGGAAAAAAAAGATTTAAAAAGGGCTTACACAGGATGATATCTGTCAGTTAATAACCACCCCAAGGTGCTGCCTGAGACTCCAGCCCTGGACTGACCCCTGTGCCCCATGACACTCTCCCTCACCTGAACTCTCCGGAAAATGAGACGTCGGCGTGGCTCACTTGGGCATAGCAGTCTTGGAGCTTCAGGACTGGGTGACCAAAGTTATTCCGGGACAGGATAAGGATACCGGTGAAGTAGACCTCAGAGAGAAACAGGTCAGCTCCTCCTGTGTCTTGGCTGTTGAGAGAAAAAGTGCAAGGTTACCCAGGCCTGGGCAGGGGTGGAGATGGATCGTGTTTCTCTGATTACCCACAGGCTCTAAGCTCCTGGAGCTCAGGAACTTTGTCACCTCTGGATTCTTGGCATCCACAATAGGTAGGAGCAAAATTGGTGCTGAATGGGTGGATATTCACTGAGCAAATGAGGTAACGAATATGTGAATGGTGGCAGCTCTAGGGATCTTGCAGTAATTTCATCCTGAGTCTCTGGTCCTCATAGTGGTTGAACATGTATTGAACACCATTCATATATAATGCTTGTTTGGAGAGAGGACATGGTGGGGAAAGTTGACCACACCTTATTTAGGAGGGGGATGGACGGGGAGGTGACATTTAGATATAGTCTGTGAACTCCTTACAGGAGTAGTGTTATTCATCTCCACATCCCGGGGTTTAGCTTGTGGCCTGACACAGAATAGGCACTCAATCTATGGTTGATGAGTCAGCGAAGAAATGAATAATACATGAATCTACGTTTCTTACGGGGGAACATGTCATTTCTCTACAGTCTACAAGACTGGAGTTTTTGAGATGGGGATGAGTGGTACTCGGTATCATTTATAAATGGATACAGTAGGCACTCAATAAATGGATGCTGAATGAGCAAGTGGATGAATGAATGTGTTATTATGGGGCATCAACCAAAGCAGACCTAACATTACACCCAGGACAGTGACTTGCACTTAATAGGTGGTTTGTAAGCATACCTTGAATTTGATATTTTCCTTCCTGTATGAGGATGCAAAGCCCTTTTGGTAGGGAGAGAAATGGGTTCAAGCTAACTACCATCCTCCAACCTCCCTGTGAAGCCGGAAGGCTCCATTTCCCATCAGTTGGCCCTACAGATGGGGAAGTGTGTTCAAAGACTAGCTCAAGATCAGACAGTGACTCACTGGGGCTCTAAAATGTCAAGCACATGTCCATGCCCCTAACAGCCAGGAGCTTCTAGCTCTTAGGAAATCTTAGATGACATATTGATCAGTGGCTCTGCCTTTAAGGGAAGGATGCTTTTCAGCCCCTTACCCCCTGCCCTCAGCAGAGATATTCTGACTTAAATCTGTCCTGGAAAAATGCTCTTAAGAAAGATGGTTAATGGCAGAGGGAAAGAAGCCAAAAACACTGGCAAATTTATACACTTTAGATTTTTGCTCCCTTTCCCCCCAGAACAGCAGCAGACTTTTCAGTGGAATACTCACAAAAGTGGAGACTTGATATCCCAGTCTGTGCTGATGTTGGCAATGCCGTGGTTGGTCAGTGCCCTGATTCCCACCCCAGGCACAAAGGCTAGTGAAGTATTTGGAAATGAAAAGGCAGTGATTTTTATACTGTAAAACAAGAAACAGAAGAATTAGTGCAACTCTTCTAGCACATCTCTAAGTAAGGCAAAATCAGAAATGCAGTTGGAGAACTCTCGAGGTGGGCAATTGTGAATTCCTGTAGAGGAAGGACCCTCAGCGCTACAGTGCAGCCTCTGGGCACCACCCTCTAATTCCCCTCATGTCTCTCTCATACCTCTGGCAGGAAGTCCCTTGCATCTAGTTGAGGGGAGAAATGAGAAAGTTTAGAAACAAATTTGCAAATAATCAATCTGCTTCTTCAGTTTCTTTGAAGACAAAAAGAGGTACAACTTTGCTATCATTATTTTTCCTTTTGGCTGTTACACTTATTTCTCAATGGGAGAAACATTAGTATTTTGGATGGGACAACTGTTTTTTTGTAGAGGATTGTTATACACATTGCAGGATATTTGGCATATGTACCAACTAAATGCCACCCTGTCCCCATCATCAGGACAATCAACAGCATGCCTTCCTCCCAAATGCCCTCCATGTGGACAGTATCTCCCCTAGTTGAGAGATTTATTTTAGAACATTAACTCTCCCTGGGATTCTTTGAGCTGTCAATCACGTATCTAGGAGGTAGTCAGTGGCATACAATGTACATAGGTCGATGGCCACATGCATTATGACAAGCTATATGACCATTGATTGAGCGATTACTACCAGCTAGGTACTATGATAATACGTGCATTAGCTCATTTTAACCCTCACAATAATCCTATGAGACTGTTGCTGTTTTTGCAATCTGCAATTCAGAAATGAGAAGAAACAAAACTTGGCTGAAGTCATATATCAGAGGTAGAACCAGACCTAGAACCCTCCTCAATCTGTCTTTAGGCTTCTTAAACACTAGGCTATGGCATTTCATGAACTGAGCAAAGGGCACTTGACTCGGAGCCAAGTTTTGTGCTAGCTGTAAAACCTGGGGTAAGGCCCTTAGCCTCTTTCAGTCAGTCACTCAAAAGAGGTGTTACTCATGGGTAGGCTGGGGAGACAAAATGAGATCATCTGTGTGTAACTGCTGCACAGGAGAAAGCATTGCTATGAACTAAGATTAAGAAAAATTTTAAATGTTACAGCACATAAGAAATGATTATTTGCTATTCCCTCATTTCTGCATCCTTTCCTACCTCTTCTCTGTCAAATATCCTGAGTATCGCTCTGGGGAGAGGATTGTAGAGATTAACGTATCTTGGAAATATTTTCATTTTGATACATGTAGGTCTAACCCATTCTCTGTAACTGCTGCAGAGTAATCTAAGCTGTAGATGCATCATTAAAAAAAATCATCGCTTTGTGGGCGGACATCTAGGTTGTTTCCAGTATTTCTGTTTTATAAACAGTGCCACAGTGAACATATTCGTACATGCTGTTTGTGTATATGTTTCTCTAGGGAAGATGCTGAGAAGCAGAATTGTTGGGTCAAAAAGCGTGTCTTTAAAAAATCCTTGTAAATCACCTTCTAACAGAGCACTGTCTAATAGAAATATAATGTAAGCCACATATGTAATTTAAAATTATCTAGTAACATTAAAAAAGGAAACATCATTTCAACATGTAATCAGTATAAAAATTGTTAATGAGATGTTTTATTTTCCTTTTTCCAAAATAAGCCTTCAAAATATGATACATGTTTTATACTCATGATGCACCTCAATTTGGATACTGGATTTTCATCAGATATACTTGTCCTGTATTTAGATTGAATAACATTTTCAATTGAAAGAGTAAACTTACATATTTGAATTGTTCCAGACTTAAGTTTTTCAGTAACTGAGTCAAGCATGAGCTTTTAAAACTGAAATTGAAATTTAAAAAATTAAAACTTCAGTTCTTAGTTGCACTAGTCATATCTCAAGTTGCTCAATAGTCAAATGAGGCTAGTGGCTCCTGTTTGGACAGCACAAGTCTGAAATTATTATACCGGTTTATCTGCTTCCCATAGCAATGCATGAGAATACCTGTTTCTCCTCATCTTTACCATCACTTGATATTACAGGAATCACCCTGGATTTTTCTGCTGTGGCACTATTATCAGTGTAATTAGATCATTAGTTTTGTAAATATATATTTAATGTTCGTCACTCTCACTGGACATTAAGGGTATATCTGTGTCCTTCACTACAGTATGCCTTATGCCTAGACCAAAGCCTTAGTACACAGTAGGTATTCAATAAATCCTTGTTGAAGGGTCGACTGTATTACAGATTAGAGTATCTGCCATATTAAACCATGAGGCAACTTTAAAGCCAGAGGCCAGATTTAGGAATGGTGGAGCAGAAAAATACAAGAAGGCTGTATTCTGAGGAAAGTGTGGGGTTTCCATAGGATTCTTCCACTGTTTCCTAAGAGCTTATTATTTGTGAGACAAAAATGAACCCATATTTCATTTAAGTCACTGTAATTTTCTGTTATATTCAACTGAAACTTTTTCCTAACTCATACAGTCACCCGTACATGTCCTAGGGAGCTAAAAGATCTCTGCTTTAGCCTGTTTCTATTCTTGTTCCAAAACACATGATGTTTGTCAAAGATGTTTATCAGTTACACCTCAAAGGAAACTCAACGGTCAACCGCCCTGAACTGGTCCTAGCCTAACTGCAAGAGCAGCACCTGTGCCAAGGAAACAGAAGTGTCCAAAAATTGCTTCTGCATCATTACCATGCTAAGATCACTGTCCAACGAGGGGACGTGTACCTTGCTAGACACATTTAGTGCTGGGTGCAAGGGAGCCTGAGGGACTGCACATGTACGGCTGTTCCTTGAAATCTCTGCCCTTTCCCCAGTTTCTGATGATAGACCTGCCTCTTCCCCTTAAGAGTCCTTCCTCCACTTTCCTCCCATGGGGAGAAGGGGTCTTTAGAGAGTGAGCTCTCCCTTCTCCATTCCTTGATCAAGGAATAAAGTTTCTGCTCTGCAGAACCTGGTCTTGTTCAATTGGTGCAAGCGACACTGGGCAAAGGAAGGACCCAGCTGGTGTCCACCCAATCTGAGAGGTTGGCAACAATCCAATCAAAACTCTAGGTTGTGTGAAACAAGGATCTGAATCAATGTGGTAATTCCATTGTTCTTACAATGATGGCCTTACGCTGTTATCAAGGCTATCAACTAATCCATGTTTGGCAGCTTCAGTTTTATAAAGTATCTTCACATTTCTTACATCATCTGATTTTTACTGTTTACTGATTTTGACATTTGATTTTATTGTAACATGGTATAAAAGATTATAGCTGCCCCAAAATTCTTAGGAAGAGAAGTTTGTTGGTTGGAAAATTACATGGAAAAACATTTAGAGTATAAAGGAAGATTCTCTGGTACCCAGCTGTAGGTGGAACCCCTATGGATGAGACCAGGGGAAGAACTTATGTTGTGCCAGAGAAAGAGGGAGGGTCTAGACAGCAAGAGGGCAGAAGGCCATGTGCCTTGTCATCCATTTCTGTGGTCTCTGAAGTCTTGACCAAACTTTACTAAAATAAGACAAAACTTGATGAGAGTAGATTTGTTTGTGAGACTGAGATTGAATTCTATGTCTAGGTTTATGGGGGTGGGAGTAGCAATAGGATGAACATGAATTTCATTTAGAATTCTGAGGGCAACATGGCCACAGCTGATATCTGTGTTGAATCAGAATTCTCATTTTAGGAATGAGGAGAGGATACTGAGACTCTGAGCAGATTTACCGGGTGCACACAACTAGTGTGCAGCAGAGTTATGACTTGGACCCATGTGTTCTGACCCAAACGCCACACGCTTTGTCAATTCTATGAACTCTCTTTTTTGGGTGATTTATCTGATAAGCCTCTCACCAAAGGTTGGTTAACTTCTACTCTGCATGTCCTGATGTTATACCAGAACACGTGGTGGTATATCCACAACCCTGAGATTTAATTTCATTGCTAAAAATGTTCTTCTCTTTTACTTACTTTGTAAAATTGTAGTTCACATAATCAATCTTCAGAAATTCAAGAGATTCAGAACCTTTTAAATCTGAGATATTTCTTTCCTTGACCATTTGCTCAATTATTTCCATACCAGCTTGAACACCTGTGAAGCAACCAAAAGTAAGTGTTTTCTGATAACAAAGATGATGATGGTGTAATATCATTAAACATATAAGTGAAGCTTACTAAGTAAGCCATGCTCTTAGATACTTAGAAAACAGGATTCTTACAAGGGGGTATTACTGTCCCTGCTTTATAGAAGCAAACACTGGTCCTCAGAGAGACTAATGAAATTGCCCAAGACCCCAGGACAAACAGCATGAAAGATTTCATTATGTGGCTGGGCTAAAGAATATTAACACAACAGTGTGATAGGAAAAGTACAAAGTGTAATCATTATTCATCTTTGCAGATGAAGAAACTAAGCCTCAAAAGGTAATTTTCACCTATGTCACACAGCAAAGAATTGGGGTAGCCAGTATTCAAATCTGGACAATTGGGCTCCATAGTCCATGCCTGACAGCCAGTTTCAGAAAGTTATTCCACCTTGTCCTTTTCCTCCCTCAGATTCCTTAAGTTTGGGAGTTTTAGACCTGAGGTCCATGAACTGTTGGGAACTCTTGAACCCCATTAAATTCTAGTCAAAGATTGTGAGTGGGTTGTGTGTGTGTATCTATCTAACTTTTCAGGGGAGAGGATCCACATTTTCATCACATTTTCAAAGGGTCCAGTACTCCAAAAATGTTAGCAACCACTGCTTGTGTTTAATCCTGGGCTAAACCCACCTTTATATGCACCACAGAACATAGTTCTCTGAGCTCGTGGGAAATAGAGCTCTCTTCCACATTAAAGAGCTTGAGAAACATTAAGTTACACAATAAAGAAGAATGATCTTTTCATTCCTACCTTCTCAAGGAGGAAGCTTTGCCTTTACCCCCTGTTTTGCAGCTTAAGCTCATTTCCACTTATTCTACCCTTGTTGGAGAAGAACAAGAGCAGATTTTATCCTCTGCAATACTGTGAATAATACTGTAATGTTGAGATGTAAAGATAGACTGTAAAGATGGGAAGATGGAACCAGAGGCACTATCAGACTGCTTAGGTTTGAATCAACATTGTCACTTACTAGCTTGTGTGACTCTGCAAGTTACAAAATCTCTCAGTCCCTCACTTTCCTCATATGTAACATGGGGACATTAGTAACTGCGGAGGGGTCTGTTCACACATGTGAAAATAATAGTTTCCAATACTGGTTGGGTATTTGCTCTTGTCAGATTCTCTTCCAAGTGCTTTATACGCTCTGGGATGTTCACTGTATATGCATGTGCAGGAGACAGAGAGAGGGAGAGGGATTATGAATCTGTGGCTGTGTTGGATACGTCTATTGTTCAATGGGATTATTTTTTAGACAACACTTTTTTCCCCAGCCATCCTAGCAGCTCTGGATTACGCCACTAGAGCTTGTCTCAGTCATGAGACAATCCAACATAAGCTTCTGGATTTGGGTCACAGATTCCACCAAGGGAGTTTGCAGCCTGGCCTCTGAAAGCATCCAACTCACCATAGTCCAGAGCTCGCTTAGTAGCCCTTGCCTTGATTCCAGGGTAAATGGTCTCTGTGGATGAGATGTAGAGATTGCACAGGAGGAGACAACCCCAGAGGACTTGGACCATCTTTGTATGCATCTGCAATTAGCCAACATTTATGGTTCCTTTATTATTCTTGACTTTCATTAATCAATTCGATCTAGCATTTCTAGGCTTTCTCACTTTCATTGCTCGCTTTCAGAACTCCATCCATCCATCCATCCATCCATCCATCAAGTAATCATTTATTGAACATACCAGGACATATTCAAGGTGCTGAGGATGTAGAGATGACCTACATGTGGCTCCTGGCCTTTGCTTCCCACAGACTATTGGGTCAATCAGACATACACACACAGGTGATTATAACACAAGATATAATGTGATGCAATACAATGCAAGAGACTTACATTAAATGTAACAATTTGTATGCACCTTGGGAAGGATAATGGGGTGGAATGGGGGATTCTTGACAGTTTTAGAATAAATGAATCAGTAGTTTAGAAAAGTGGCCTCAGTGGATGTGAGGCAACCACTTATTTACTTAAAGACCCTTGACTCTCCTTTGCCCACAGGATGGGTTTAAGCTCTTAGCATGGCAATCAAGGCTCACAACTGGCTCCAAACTTCTTTCAAGCTCCTATCCCTTCTTTCCTGGCCAAGTGGTAGTGCTCTGAGCTGGTCACACTGAGCTATTTGCTATTTTTCAACTTGTCAGTTCTCTCATAATCGAGGGCTTTTTCTTTAGCCCTCCCAATGTAAACACGCATGCACATACATCTGTCCCTTGGTCTCTTTGCCTCTGGGTCACATACCTACACCTGTATGGTGAATGCAACCTCCAGGGCCAGCTCCAAGGTTCCCTCTGGGAAAGCTTCCATCACCATGCTATTTTGAACTGGGCTCATCACCTTCTCTCTATGCTTCCGCTGCACTTTGTACAATATGTATGAATCCGTGCTCATTTGACACATGATGAGCTTGCAGGCAGGCTCATCACTTCCTCCACTATACCTCCAACTTCTACACCAAGCCAGCATCATTTCACATGGATTTTTACAAATGTCTCCTTACTGGCCTCCTCTGTTTCCCTTGCCCCCTCCTAGCTATTCTCCACACTACACCCAGAGTGGCCTTTTAAAATGAAAGTCATCTTGTCACCCCTATTCCCTACCCCATTAAAGCCCTCCAGTGGTTCCCCATCTTACTTGTCATAAAACCCAAAGCCCTTCCACCAGCTGCAAGGCCCTGCTCTGCTCCACACCTCTACCTCCTTATTGACCTCTTTCCTTAACACACATGCCTGGCTCACCTGGCCCCAGCCCCACTAGCTGACTTGATCTTTCTTGATCACTCTAAAAAGCCTGTATCCTGGGGTCTTTGCACTTGTTGTTCCCTCTGCCTGGGAACAACAGTCACCCTCCAGATAATCACATGGCTGGGCCTTTCACTTTCTTCAGGTATCTCAAGTGTTACCTCGGTGAAGCCTCTCCTGACCACTCTATACAAAACACCCTCCCCCATGACCCTGATATTTCTCATGCCTCCCTTGCTTTATTTTTCTCCATAGCACTTGTCATCATCTAGCATTGTCTACAGTTATTTATTTATTTATTTTCTGTCCCTCCTACTGGAACTTTTAGGCTTCTCGGGGAAGAACTTCATTACTGCAGCACCTTGAACTGCAAGTGGCACATAGTAGGCAATCGGCGAATATTGGATGATTGATTGAATGAATGGATGTCTCTTCCTTGAGACCATAAAGTGGACCAGGTATACCTTTTGAGTTCCCACAGTACTCAGGGCAGTCCTTGATCTTAATATGTACCATCCTGCATTGTGATGTCTTTACTTGCCTGTCCCTTCATCACAAAGATTGTGTCTTTTCCGTAACTCCAGAGTCTAGTACAATGCCTCGCATGTAGTAGATACTCACACAAAAAAATCCTAAATAAATATCTTCTCCCAGGAGAGGAACCACATCTTATTCACTGTTATATTGTCAGCACTTGACATAGAATCAATGGTCTCAATAAATTAATGCCACACCGTTTTCCTGATGAATGAGGCATAGATACCAACAGCAACAGTGACATAGATTTCTTTTAAGGATAGTTGAGTGAGTAATCCATTTACAAGCTTTGTTTCTAGTTCTGGAAGTTTATAAGCTGGGTGAGCTATCATTACTGCATTCACACAGATACCCACTGAGTTAACACACAAACATGAAATAAATCAGGGAAGCATTTGTGGGAGTGGCCAAGGAAAAGAAAGTTCTAGGGGTCATGTATTTAGACAGAGGGAGGAATTAGGCCAGGTGGCTCTGGGAAGGATTCAAAGAGGGACTGGGATTCGGAAGCAGTCCAGATAAATGCAAAGGTCTTTGTAAGAGGTGTGTGTGTGGGGTGCGGGGGAGTGTGGAGAGAGAGTCTGTGCGTGGCCAATATAAGCAAGAGGTTGGATAAAAGGGTGTTGTGTCGGCTCTTGGGTAACACCATACAGGTAGGAATGGGATGATGTAGACAAAGGGGTGTTCCAGAGAATTTATTTGAAAGGAACAGAGCAGTCTGACCAGGAAAGGGAATGTTCAAGCAGGGTTGTTGCTAGCTTATCTTCGGCTTTTCTGTGAAATGGGAAAAGGTGCCCTTTGGAGATACACCAGCCTTCCAGCACAAAGTGGTGCCAGTATAAAGTGTTTTAGGAAAACCCCACACCAGCATATTCAGCTTGTGGGGAAAGAAAGGTCTGCTCCCTCACCCCTTGTGCTGGTATTTTGTTTAGTGCTCAAGCTGCCCAACTCATACAGTGGAACTTTGCTCAGATCAGTGAATGCTCATGACGGTGTTTTGCTAGAGGACCATACAGCTGAGAATTAGGTGCCTGTTCTGTAGTGTATAAGCCCAACTTTAGGTATGAGAAGAGGCTGGCTCAGTCAAGCATTCAACCATTATATTTCTCACTTGATTTCCCAGGAGCCCCCTCTGTGTACTTCCTGTGCAGACAAGTTCCTAAACTCATACCTTGTTTCCTGCCTAAAGCCTATGCTTATGCCATTCCCCTTTCCTTAGGCCTGCAGAAACCCTGTGTATCAAGGTCCATTGTAAACATAGCCTTCTTTCTGAAGCCATTTCTGACTCCCCGAAGCTAATCTCATTTCCTTCTGAACCCCTGGTAGAAATATATATTATTCATGTGTATGTTTATTTTCTTACTTATTGTCTGTCTCCTCTATAGAATGTAAGCGCCATGAGGGGAAAGGCCTCATCAGGTTTGGAGGTGCTAGAGCCTGGCTTGGTGTCTTGGACACAGTGAGTGATTAGTAAGTGTTGGTAGGATGAATCAATGACTCATAAATGAAGGAATTGCCCTTTCTCTGATTCTACATTGTTTATGGTTCTCTGCAGAGATGGTTAACGAAGCATTTATACACTAGGAGAGCATGTTCACTCATCAGAACAGATGTTGGCCACAGTCCTGGAGCAGGGTCAGGGAGGTTAGGTATTGGATCATGGGCAGGACAGGGGTAGTCTTTGAGGAGTGGCCAGTATGGTTGGGGTACTGGAGAGTGGGGTGGGGGACTCAGAGAAGTAACTATTTACTGTTAGATACTGAGGTATTTCAATATTTTAACACTTACTATGGCCTTATGCCTTCAGTGTGATGTCCCAGCCCTGTGGAGTTGGTTTGGGTAACACAGGAGAATCTACAGGAAGAACCTGGGCAGCAGTGCTGGGTGCCGGGCTAAGGGCGGGGGCCTGAGGATGATTAGGGTGAATACAACACTAAGGGGAGCACAGAGGAATGAGACTGAGAGACAAGGGGAAGGAATTCCAGTAGGAGAGGAGGGTCTCTAATCAAGCAATGAGTAAACTAAGGAGGAAATGTGAGGAGTGGGATAAGCAAGTGTGAAGTCCTCTACATTCTGGGAGGCAGGTTGATATTAACAACATTTATACTCAGGATGGATACAGCAGTTACACCCAGTTGCCATTTGTGCTAGGCCTTCCTTGCTCCTTTAGTTGTCTTGGGTGGGTGGTCCAGGGATCCCGAAGAGGGGGATAGGCAGAGGTGGATGGGACTATGGGAATGAGAGGAACACTCCTGGGGCTTAGATTAGTGGCTATTTATCAACTGTGCTTCCACATTTTAACAAATGGTGGAGGCCATACTGATGTGTAGTAATGCTAGTATCACTGTAGGCAAAGAATTGTAAATGGATATGTCATGCCCAAGCAGGCATAAGAGGGGTTTTTAAAAAAACTGAAGCATAGTTGTTTATAATATTGTGTTAGTTTCAGGTGTATAACAAAGTGATTCAGATCGATCGATCGATCGATCTATCTATCTATCTATCTATCTATCTATCTATCTATCTATCTATATCTATATATATACATCTATATATATATACAGATTATTTCCCATTATAGGCTATTACAAGAGAGGGATCTTTTAAAAAAGGAAGACATATACATAGTAGTAGAAAGCAATGGAAAAAAATGTCAGAACAAAAAGTCTATATCCACTAGACTGTATGCAAAGTAATGTAGAAATTATATCTCTGCCTGGCACATAGTCAAAGCATCAAAGTGCAAATCCCTTTGTATTTTTGTTGGGCACAATAAATATTTGCTAATTGACCAACTGACTGGCTTACAAGATTCTGGTTAACTAAGGAAGGTTTAAAAAAGATTGAAAAAAAAAATGAGACAACCAAATCATCACATAAATAGCTCTCCATTTCTATAGTTAAAAAGCACAATAAGCCAAAGCAGAGATATTACTTGTGAATGGAATAACAATTAAAATAATAAATTTGTGTTTCTCTACCATTTACAAAACTCACAACCATCTTTTGAGGTAAATGTTACTATTATCCTCTCCCCATTTTAGACATCTGGACACTGAGGCTTAGAGAGTCTGAATGACCTGCCCAAGTTCACATAGTAAGTCACACCTGGGAATCAAACCTGTTCTTCTGGCTCCTAATTCTAGTGTTTATAATTTTTTTCATTTAATGACTTGATAAGCTTTAGATTTTTCATTTTCATCTGGCAATTCATTTAAATAGGAGTTGCTTGATGTCATCTTAAATGTGGAAATATTCATTAAGCATCTGGAAATTTTCAAGCATCAAAGTGCAAATCCCTTTGTATTTTTGTTCGGCACAAATGGAATTTTAAATTCCCTTCCAACAGCAGAAACCTGTTTTCACTTCTTGGTTAAAGGAAGTTTCTGAAGTGGTATACTTGGAGAGCCAGGAACTCAAAACTGCACATAGAAAACATATTTTTCCTCTAGAAGTTTTACAAGTGAATTAAATTACTGGGCTATAAAGAGAGGGACTGTACGCACCTTTCACTTGAATTGTTTCATTAGGATGCTAATTTATGGGCAGGGGAGGAATGAAACCTTGTCAAGTAAGGAGATGATTCTAAAAGGTTAAGTAATTTGGCCGACAAGTAAGGGCAGAGTGAGTTGCCTGTTGAAAGAAGAGATCCAAGATGATTTAAAAACCTGCCAACAAGTTACCTATTTTGTTGCTTCTGAGGAATTGTTTCTTTCCAATATTCAAAACCACAGAAGTTACTACATTTCCATACCAATGTCTGGACAAAACAACACTTCTAAATTAGATGGCTGTTACCCGAGCCATTCTGATGACTAGAAATAAAAAAACTCAAGCACTACTTAGAAAATTCCTGAGACAGATCCACTTACCACTCATGAAGGAGAGCTTCGATAGACTATGGAAAAATTGATTAAAGGCATGATGAGTGAATGAAATGTAACCCTTAAAATAGAGGCAAAGTTTGAAAAATTAAGTTCAATTGGCTTAAAGAAGCCTGTTCTATAAGAATATTCCAACCTAATGGTTAAGATAAATAATAAAATTGGTAAGAAGTCTAAATCAACAAGTATGGAATATGGGCAGAACTGGAGAATATTTCAAGGGATTCAGCCCACACATCTGGTTTTGTACCAAGATCTCTAATGACAAAGGCCTTGAAAATTTACACCAAGTCTTTCCTCCCCAAATTCCATACTTCACACAGACCAGTTAAACAATCCAGGCAGGTGGGGAGGTCATTTGCTCTGGCAGGATCTAGGTCACTGATATGGTTTAAGAGCTGTTCCCAAAGCATGGAGATCACAGCAGTTCCTTAATCTTAACCACATCAGCTGAAAGACAAGTTAGAATTTTCTGCCACCATACTGAATTCCCCACAGGAGTGGAGGCAAAAATAAGTCCAGACTATTGAGCATTGCTGAATGATGCAAAATTAACATGTAGTCCAAACCAACTCTCATTTCTGTTTTAGAGCTGTTCACAGCCTTCCTGGTGGGCATGAGTGACATAAAACACAGAACACAGAAAAACCTAGGCAGACAATAATAATTCAGCAAATGTGACAGCTGGCTTTTCAAGCTGTTCTACCAGATCTGGGATACCTCCAGTGAGAGGGTAATTCCCACTGGGAGACTATGCACAGACAGAGACCTGAAGTTTGTTCGTGATTCTTACCTCAAGTAGAGGAAGTGTCCAAAGCTGGGGAGCACCTTCGATTCCCTCTGCCTTTGAAGTCGATGTGTTCTCCACTTGAGCCTTGAACTCAGCTGCTGCAAGGACGAGATAATTAAGTCTGAATCATCTGGTGGTGGATTTTTTTTAAATGCCTCTTTCAAAATGTGATACATAATTGCTTCACTTCAATTACCCAATGACATGAAGGAACACTTCAGTCTCTACCTAAATGAGCAGACAATGCCACCTATGCAATAATTATCTCCCTACATACACACACATGCGCACGCACGCGCACGCTCACACACACACACCTCTGTGAGTGTTATGGCTACTTTACCAGAATGGCTTAAGTCAAGAATTTCAATGTATTGAATAAGATGTTAAACTGTATTGAATTGGAAGAGGAAGAATTTTCCTTTCTGGGATAACAAGTCAGTTTCTCCTGGTCAGGGTGCCTGCAGTGGATGGCTCCACTACTGCCCAGAATATCTTTTGGACTTTTGGTGGATCAGTTTAATTCTGAAAGCATGAGGCTTGATATCTAGGCTGACCTAGTTACCATCTTTATCTTTCAGGGTAGGACCACAGATGGCATCTCTGAATGTCTGCTCCTTTTCAGGTTATTAATGACTTCCTCTCCAAACATGCCTTTGAAGTACGTTAGATAGGTTCATCAACTATTATGTAACTCCTTCCCATTCCCATTCCTCATGTTTTAGTCGTTGCATTTCACATGGCCAGGGACATGGTTATATGAAATGTCTAATGTTTTATTTACAATTTTCTGGGTAAGACAAGGTGACCAACTGTCCCGGTTTTCCCAGGATGCAGGATTTTCGGTACTAACCCCAGGACAGTCCCGGGAAAACTAGGAAGAACAACAGGCACGTTCACTTGGCATTGTCCGCACTTCTGACAAATTTTCAGGTTTCTCATCTAACGTACCTCTAAGTTTATGTACCTGTTTAACGTGAGTTTCCTTAGGGGAAGAGTGGGGATAAAAATAGTACTTACCTTGATAGGTGCTGGTGAAAAAAAGATGTTGATAGCTGTCTTAGTCTGTTTGGGCTGCTACAACAAAATAACAGGCCAGTCTAAGCTAAGCTAAGCTTATAAGCTAAGACCACATAGCTTATAAACAATAGAAATTTATTGCTCACTGTTCTGGAAGCTGGGAGGTCCAAGATTAAGGAGCCCGCATGGTCACGTCTTAGTTAGGCTCCTCTTCCTGGTTCATAGCCAGATCCTCTGGCTGTGTCCTCACACGGTGAAAAGAGCTCAAGATCTCTCTGGAGCCTCTTTTACAAGGCTTTAACCTCCAAGCCCCACCTACTAATATCACTACCTTTAGGGGTTAAGATTTTAACATATGAATTTTGAGGGGACACAAACATTCAGACCACAGCAATAACCTATGAGAATGTGCTTTTAAAACTGTGAAGGGCTGTACAATTTTTATTGATTAGTATGTGGTCATATCAATGGCGATATGAGCCTGAAGACACTCTCCTCATAGAATTATTTACTGTCAGTCATCATAGATTAATTCATTCATTAAATCCAGATATTGGGCACCTATTATGTACAAGTTTCTCTTCAGCAAAAAAGATAAAATTCATGTCCACAAGGAGTTTATCTTCTAGCAGATAGAGATATAAAATAAACAAGCAAACAACAAGACAAAATTAAACGTGTAGACTACAACGTGCTACGAAGGAAATAAGGGTGTGTAGTTGCTGCGGTGGTCTTGTAATTGGGAGGGCAATGTAACTGGGGGAAGTGGGCTTCCTCTGTTAGGATGGTCCAGGAAGGCTTCTCTAAGGAGGTGTATTTGAGCTGAGATCTGAGCATTAGAAGCCAGGCAGGCAAAGCACTGAAGGGAATGGGTGGAGGGAACAGCAAAGGTGGGCCAGTGTGTCTGGAATGTAGCAAGGGCAGAAATAATGATATTAAACATCTAAATGGCTATATCAGGTGGGTAGTTGGAGTTTCGAGGAGCTGGCTGGAAATATGAATTTCCAAGTCATCATCCTAGAGGTGGTATTAAAGCCACAGAGGTGGTGAGATCACCTGAGGCTGTTTTCCCTGGTGCATGTGCTACAGGAGGGATGTGGGATAATTTCAGGTGCAACACAGATAAACACTTGAAATTGCATTGTGACTATTTTTAGTACATTAGGGAAAAAAAAAAAAAACAGAACCAGACATGGAAGAAGATGAATGACATGACACATCACATGGGAAAAATTCATAAAGTATCTCTAAATATTTCTGTCCTTTCCTCTGAATCTTCCCCGGGTGGCAGCATCACTCCCTCTCTTCTCTCCCTCTTCTCTGTCTCTGTCTCTCTACCTCTCGTCTCTCCTCCCCAGAGCAGCTTCTTACCTCTACCCTCCTCCCCTGCTCCCCAACTCTCTCCCCACCCATTCCTTTTCTCTGTCAGAAAGACTTAGGTCTTGCTCAGCCTCCTGTTTTTCACATCCATTAACCAGCTGCATAAAAATCTGCTAGACTTAGAAGAAGCTGAATGTTGTAAAATAACAGTATTTTTCCTGGTGCACATGTTAATTTTTCATTTTGGGACACAAGGCCTGAAAGTCTAACCATATTTGGTGAAAACCTGAGTCGTTGTGTATCCTTGGGCTTTTGGCGCAGGATTTGGGGAGAGATCTTGGAAAGGATGGCCTGGATGTAGGATGAGGAGAGAGAATGAAACAGGGGGACTCCAACCCTGCAGCCCTTGAAGGGCTGGCCTCACATGGACCTGCCTGTCCACTCCAACTCTGGGACCTTGGGCAATTCACTTCATTTACTTGGGTTTCAGAACATCATCTATAAAAGCAGGGATCACATTTACTTTGAAGAATCATTATGAGAATTAAACTAAGTGAGCCAGCACATTTAAGTTTCTCCTACAGTGTCAATAAGTTAGAAGCATGGTTACCTGTATTTCCTCTATTATTATTTTCAATTATTAATTTAAAAGTTATTTTGAACAGTTTTTATTTTAAAGAAACATACAGAGCTTAATTTTCATGGTATTTATTTTTTACATTTACCCTCTATTTGGAAATTAATAAAAGCTTTCCCTTTTAAACAAATTTATATACATTTTAAGAAGGGTTGGGTTGATTTATGGGGAAAAAAAGCAAATAACAGTACAACTCATGTGGGATATGGGATAATTTTGGAAAAAGGGGCTCAAATAATTGGAGTTTAGGGAACAAAGAAGAAGAAAGTACAGATAGTTTTATTTCATTTGGGGCCTTAGAAATCAACTGAAGTCTTCCTTTCTGTTCAAGGAATCATTTCAGGGAAAATTTGCCAAATTCATCATTAAAAACAACAACAAAAGCCAGCATCACTATATCCAGTTTTGCTATTTATTTTAGTTTTTCAGATTTAACTAAAGATTTGCTGGGAACTCCTATCTATCCAGCCTACACACGATGGCAATCTAGAATGCAAGATTAATTATTTCACTTACTAGTGGCTGACAGTGTTAGTCTCTGCAGATCAAGGGACACCTTTAATTAAAACTCAGAAAGAAAAATCATAACTAGCTAGAATAATTGTTCGTTAAAGAAAAATGTCAAGATACAGTGTTAAGGAACTGAGCATCCTAGTTCTTGGTTTCTAGAATGTCTGGGCTATGCCCGTATAGAAAGAAGCTATCTGATTATGACTTGTTTTAAGCTTGGAAATGAATTATGTTATTCTTTGTGGGAGACAAAAGTGGGAGGGAACAGGGATTCTGTGTATATGGAGGGAAGAGCCAGATAAAGCAGTTTGAGGGCAAAAGATACTTTGAGCTCTTGTCCCTCACCATCCTCCAACATTTTGTAGTTGGTGAAATCTTGTTAAAAGGAAAACTTGAAGAGGGATATGAGAGGAAGAGAAAAATAAGAGCTAACATTTATTGAGCTTTTGTTATGCTCTGGGTATCATCTGTATATTGACTCATTGAATTCCCATCAAGACTGTTTGAGGTAATAATATTATCTCCATTTTATAGATGAGGAAACTGAGAAGTTAAATAATTTTGCCTAAGTTTAGGCATCACAGCTAGTTTATGGAGCCAGAATTCAGGATCCAGGTGTTCTGCTTCCGAGAGTCACTTAACAACTTTGCTAAGCTGCCTTTAGGAAGGTCATTAAAGGGCAACCCACAGTCTAGGGGATGTGGAAGGTGAGGAGAGAGAAGGATGCTGTTGTTAGGCAACACATTTGGTTTTCTGAGCTGCTAATTGAATCTGTGATACATGTGTTTGTTTGAAATTGCTAATTTATTCCTGACCAGAGGAAGCTGCCTGGAATTAGCATGGCTCTTAAGAGAGATGACCTTACAGTTCACTCTGGAAGAGCTGGAGAGACATCTGGTAGAATCACCCTATTGCCTGGCAGCCTCTCTCCCTTTCTCCCCAGTTTGGTCCCAGACCATACTCCCATTACGTCTGTGTGATGACATTTCTGGGTGGACACTGATGACTGACTCAGATCATGGCCTCCCCAACCAGTCACACTCTGGAATGATTTATGGCAGTGACTCCCTCCTGGTATGGAAAAGTAAACAAACCTATTTACCCAGTAACCTCCAGTTATTGTCAGTTATCTAAAAGGGAGTTACTTTTTTTATTTTTTGCAGTTCAAAGTGAATTTATATTCATGCAAAAATTTAAATGTACATTCATATAACTTTTATGAAACACGAGGAATATTGTGAACTCAAGCAAACAAGACAGTGTGATACAACTCTGAAACGTCTGAGAATCACTGGTGTGAGGCCAATTCAACTAGACAAGGATTTCTCTAGCTAGGCATTACTGACAGTTTGGTCACACAATTCTTCTATGCAGGGAGCTGTCCTGTGCATTGTAGGATGTGTAGCAGCATCCCTGGCACCCTGGTGTTAGCAGCACCACTCCCTTCTACTCTAATTGTGACAAAAATGTCTCCAGACTCTGCCAAATGTCTCTTGATAGGCCTTTGTTGAGAATCAAGAAAATAAAGTATATTAAACTATTCCATCTAGCCCTTGCAGTAGAAAATATCGCTCCTCTTAAGGATCAGATTCTAGTATCCTAATGATACTTTTCTTAATTATCCAATAAATATGTAAATACATTTTCCTGGTAAAAGATTCAAACAATACTGAAGTTTACAGATCAAACCTGAAAATCCTTAATGTTCCCCTACCCACTTTGCCCCTGTCTCTTGTATGCCTCCTTCTTGTTTGCTTTCCAAGAGTATTTTTATTCTTTCCTTTTAATAGGTTCCAGACATCTTCATTTGGTCCACAGATAGGGTCTTAATCATTTCAACAACTACTGAAGATTTTTTTTTCTAACTTGCATGGATCTAATTTCAACTCACAACATTTTAAAAAGCCCATTTCAATTTCTCACCAAGCACAGCTACCTCAAAAGTCTTTTCCAAGTGTGAAAAACAACCACAACCACAGCAAGATCACATGGTATAGACCAGTTCGTTCCCAAAGTGTGGTTTATGGTAGCATCACATGGAAATCATTAGAAATGCAAATTCTCAAGCTCTTGTCCAGACTTGCTAAATTAGAAACTCTGGAGGTAGGGTCCAGCAATCTGTGTTTTTAACAAGCTCTCTAGGTAATTCTGAGACACTCCAAAGTGTGAGAACTATTGGTATGCAGATTAAAGCTCAAGATTCAGGAAAATGGATTCTATTTGTAAGAAAATATTGAAACTAAGGCCAACCTGACTTTCTCTGGTAGAGACAGAATGAAGAGCTTACTTTTCCAAGCAGGTATATCAAGAATTCTGAGATAAGCATGAGTATCTTTATGTCATTTTAAATCTTGCTTAAACATTGGAGGTGGGGGTTGAGAGTTGTTGAACATGGATAAGACGTGCATTTTCTCCTTGAGAAACTCATAACCTAGGATTGGAGAAAGTCTGGTGTGCAAATAATTGCACTATGGTGTGATGGATAACATTGGAAAGTATGTTCCAGGTGCTCCTGGAGCAAAAGGAAGAAGCAGCATACTCTGCTTAAAAAAAGGGTAGGAAAGGTATTCCAGGTAGAAGGATCAGCATGTGCAAAAGCACAGAAGCAAGCTGACTTGATGGAGAGGATGTAAAGGGGAGGAGGAGAGGCTTTTTGGAGTAGCGCAGTGTGAGCAGTCTATATGTGAGGGGTCACTAGGAAGACTGAAGAAAGTGGTTTCCAGCTGGATTATAAAGTGTTTTTGTCATGTACAGAAATTTGATTTATATTTAGAAAACTAAAGGAAACTCAACAATAAGAAAACAAACAGCCCAATTAAAGAGTGGGCAGAAGATGTGAACAGACACCTCACTGAAGAAGGTATAGAGATGGCATATAAGTATACGAAAAGATGCTCAGCATTGTCATTAGGTATTTCTGAATGCTTTGAAAGTTGCAGTGCCTGTTGCTTGCAAACATTAAGGTGACATCCTTCAAAAGAGAAATAAACAAATTCTCAAGGAGGGAGATAGTTGAGAGAAGGGGTATATAATATTCTCATAGAACTTCTTTGTTTTGGAGGATCGTCCTCCAGTGTACCTTAAATCTTGGCTGTGTTTTGGAGATGCTCTGGTCCTCTTCCAGTACCCTCCTACACTCCTGTGGTTGGATTACTTCCTCCATCCCAGTGCTTATACTCTATTGGGCAAAGGGTTGAGACAAGGATTCCAGGTGGATTAGTTTTCTATGGTTGTCATAACAAATTACCACAAACTTAGTGGTTTAAAACAAAACCCAAAAGATATTATCTCACTGAATCTTTACAGCATACTTGTCTGGTATATTTTTGTTACCATTTTCATTTTTATAGATTAGTAACTTATCTAGATTTATGTAGTACTCTGAGGTGAACTGTGGTAAATGTTCTCCAAAGATGGATATCATAGTAGCCTTGCACTACTTTCTCCAAGAATTTATTTCAGAGAGAAATAAAGTTATATCTTGCTTAAGGTCACTATTATTTCAGATCTCTGTTAGAGCAGCTGACGCTGTATCCTAACTGATACAGACTCCAAATATAACCATTTTCCAAGTTCTATTATTTCTACTTCTGAAACACCTTCCCTTCTCATCCCAATGTTTTCATTCCCACTGTCATTTCACTAATTTCTTTCTTCTCCCAGTTACCAAAAGAGCCTCCTAACGGGGCTAGTCACTAATCCAGTGGTTCTCAAGGCAATTTTCCTCCTAGGGGATATTTGGCAAAGTTTGGAGATATCTTTGGTTCTCACAACTGAGGGAGGGTGTTCTAGTGGCATTTTGTGGATAGAAATCAGGGCTACTGCTAAATATCCTACAAGGTCCAGGGTGGGCCTCCACAACAAAGACTTATGAGGCCAAAATGTTAATAGTGCTGAGGTTGAGAAACCCTGATCTAATATATCCCCCACATTCTACCAGTGACAGATTTACATTTCAGATCCGACACATGCCCCTTGTGGTATACACCTCTCAGACTCACAGTCTCCTATTATCTTTTGGACAGTCTTCCAACATTTGGAGAAATACAAATATAATTCTCACTTCCCCAAGGAAGGATTTCAGACCCTATATTTCAGTCTCCTTTGCAGCCAGGGTTCAGTCTCCCTCAAACAGATGTGTCCTTTTGAGCCTTTGATTTAGAAGAGAACAAGGTGAGAAAACAGGCTCTTTTGGAAGCTTGGCATTTTGCTGGTGCAAAAACATTGGCATTTGAAGGTGGCACCCATTCCCCAGTGGTTCCTGGCAGCAGTGAAAGCAGTTTCCTCCAGTGTGGGGTGGGGTGGCAGCAACAGTCCCAGTCATGATAGTTTCCTCATCAGGCCAGTTCTTCAGCATGGATCTGGGCATCACTCCCGGAAGCTTAAGCGGGTGTCACTTCTCCAGCCCTCCCAGAACTCCTCAAGCTATTCAGTATCCTTTTGAATATGCTCCTTTTCTGCTTAGTCAGAGTTATGCTTTATTGCTCAGAACTAAGAACCCTGGTAAAGATCCCCATGCTTAAAACTCTTCAGTGGCTTCGCATACATTCTAGAATGTGTCTCAAATCCTTTGTTTAGCTCAAGGCTTTTCTTTATCTGGGATATACTCATTCTGTCCTCATTGAGCCACTGTATCCACTCTGGCCACACTGAGCCACCCTGGTCCTGCCATCCTTCCTCAATCCCATATTGCTTGCCACGAAAGAACCCTACCAACACAACAATCCTTCCCTGTGTATCCCAACCCCCAGGACTGTTCTTATCTCTATCGTAAACAGGAGACTTTTAATGCTCTACTACAAGAAGGTGATTCACTTACCTGTACACACTGCACAGGTAGGAACATGGCTTTTCAGCACTTAGGATAATATCTGGCGCAAAGCTGATGTTTATTTAATGAATAATGTTTATTTAACGAAGGTCAGACTGTGGACAAGTACTGCCACCTATTGGGAGGAACGTTAATCAACTCTTTTATAATGATGTGGAAAATAGCTATTATGCAAGGATGAAACTTGATGATACTTTCTCATCTAAGTTATCGTTATCATTATTGCCAGACCCTCTGTGGTAGCCAGTCTCCTCCCGGCCCCCAATGGTCCCTGTCTATTGGTACTCATGCCTTTGGGTTGATTCTACCACAATGAAGAGTTTTGTGATCAGTAGACCACAACTGAAGTGATGGTATGTGACTTCTGAAGCTAGATCATTAAAGGCATTGTGCTTCTGCCTTGGTATCTCTGGGATTACTTGCTCTGAGGGAAGCGAGATTCCATGTCATTGGGACACTCAAGTGGCCCCATGGGGAAGTCCATGCAGTGAAAAACTGAGGCTTCCTGCCAGCAGTCATGTGAGTTAGATCGTCTGGCTCGAGTCAAGATTTCAGGTAACTGCAGCCTTGACCAACTGAGTTAAATCTCACGAGACCAAGCCGTGCCCAATTTCCCGATCTATGGAACTTGTGGGACGATAAATGTTTGTTGTCTTAATCTGTTCAGCTTTGAGGTGGCTGTTTTGCAGCGAGAGATTACTAATATACTCTCCGACACAAATTTTGCTCTAACAGGGGGAAACTACCAGAGCCCGGGCTTGGTTTCTCAGAGCGGATGGTGCTGGAGCTGGGCGCCACAAGAAAATGGGGTAAGAACCAGGCACACCAGGGCTTTGCGGAGTGGTGAGCAGTACGGTCTGCAGCATCCCTTCCAACCCTAACGCTCTCTATGCACAACTGTAAAGAGGCGCACACAGTCACCGGCCGCAGAGCGGCGATACCCGCGCCCCGCGGCAGCTCAGCGCCTGCGCAGTGCGCTCCTCGCGCTCCCAAGGGGCGCCGCTGCATGCCGAGTCATCGATCGCGAGTTCCCGAGCGGCCTGGCTCCGCGCAGGCCGCCAGCCGCCCGCTCGCGGGGTGGGCTCTAGGGGGCGCCCTCAAAAGAGGGGCGGAGCGCTCATGTTCCAGAGACCGGCAGGCAGAGCGGCTGCCGCGGCGAGGCCTGGTCCATTACTCCGCAGCATCCCCATAGCTCCGGTAGTCGCAGTTCCGGGGCCGCCGCCGCTTGAGCGGGAGCTGCCCGACTGCTCCGTCGTCACCGTCGCCGCCTCGGGGTCCGGGCCACTGGGGCCTCTTGCCGCCGCCATGAAGCTGCGGGTCCGGCTTCAGAAGCGGACCTGGCCTCTGGAGGTGCCAGGAGCGGAGCCGACGCTGGGGCAGCTGCGCGCGTACCTGAGCCAGGCCCTGCTACCCACCTGGGGGTACAGGTACGCGCCACGGAGAGGCGGGGGCACGCCGCGGGCCCTGGAGGAGGGCCGGGTGGCGCGGGCACGCCCCGGGCCGTCACGTGTGGCCGGGCAGGGAGCGCGTTGTCACGGGGCCCGCGCCCCTGGGACTGTGACGCGAGCAGGCACTGGGGTGCAGCTCACCGGGTTCCGGCTCTGGGAGATCATGGCCCAGCGGCCCGGAGGCTCCGATCCCCTCCAGGGTGAGCCTTCGCTTCCGCTTTTGCAGTGAACGAACCCAGGCGATAGGCTAGGATGCAAAATTCTCACGCCTTTTGAAATGTAGAGTTGGAAATTATGGGCTTGTCTTGGGTTAAACCTTTCCAGGCTTTCAGCAATTTAATTAATTTTAAGTTCACCATCTCCAGCTCTCCAGCTGTCAGAGCATTTCAGTGAAAAAGTTTGGAAAGTACTGGAAGAGGTTAGAAACCCGCCCTCCATCCAAGACCACCTGTAACTTGTACCTCTGCGGTGAGGCTGCAGTAACCTCAAGACTCCGTTAAGTGCTGACTTACTAGGCGCCGCGGTGAGCACTTTGCCTTCCCCACTGCAAAGTTTTACAAAATGCAGTGTGTCGGTCTGTTTTAAATAATTTTATTTTCCCGGGGTAGATGTTGCGCCTTTTTCTTTTTAAGCTAAAAACTAAGGTAAACGTTGGCTTATGATGTCCCTGGAGAGCTTGCACTTTGGGGGCAGTGACACTGAGAGATAATGGATCAAATTGTTATTAATTTATGGGGCTGCAGGAGGCTGCTTTCTTTCCAAAAGAGATTCTGGGGACAATTATTTGGGAGTAGAAGAACAGAAGTCAGGTGGTCCTCTTCAAATACTGAGCTAGCGAATTTGAAATTTGTGCTGAGAAAAATACAAAAGATGAAGTTCCCTGGGGCTTTTTAGGTGAATTATTCAAAAGAAATCTTTCTGTTAATTAAGTGACTCCTTTCATAAGACTTTTATAAACTTACATTTTATTTTCAGTGAATTCAGTAAAATGAGGGCATATTATGAATCTCTCTTTCATTTTTCAGGTTAAGACATTATTATGTTAAAAAGTAAGCCTGTTTTCTTCCAAATTAAAAAAGTAAAAACAGGAAATGAGGATTGACATAACTCCTTTTAAACATTATATTAATTGATGTGCCTATTGTTTTTTCCTTGGTATTGAACAAAAATGAACTTCTCTTTAAAAAAATTTTTTTTAAGTATAGATTTACAATGTTGTGTTAGTTTCTGGTGTACAGCAAAGTGATTCAGTTATACATGTATATTCTTTTTCATGTTCTTTTACATTATGGTTTATTACAGGTTATAGCACCCTGTGCTATAAAGTAGGACCTTGTTTATTTTATATATAATAATTTGTATCTGCTAAAAAGTTACTTCTCTTTTTAAGGTATTTTCATACATATATGTATATATGTTTTATTATTATTATTTTTCAATTAGGCGGGACAGTCTGGAAAGGATGTGAAACCGAATATGACACTTTGTTTACCCAGGAACTCAAGTTAGTTTCTCTTTCAGGTTTGTTTTTACAGTTGAGGCTGGTTAACTGGAAGGAATGTAAGCTTCAGCTTGTGAAAGTAAATTCATTCTGAGTGTGTTCATTTTTAATAAATGGACAGTTTTAAAATGTGTCCATATGACATTATTACTTTTTAAGTGTCTTTGCTGAGCAAGTGGATCTAGGTTTGCCATAAAATAATTTTCGAAGGCCTGGAGTTTCTAGGATGGCATTCCCTGATGAAGTTCATTTTTTTTCAGTTTCCGAAAACAAGTCCATTTTTTAACCCTTCTCCTGGAAAACCATATATTACTTCAGAAATAGCTCTTCCTTTTTCCTAAAGGGAGAGGGAATGCCTACATTTTATTAAGCAGACAGTCCTTTACCTTTTTTATGAATAGATATTGAATAGACATTATACTAAATACAATGAAAAAAACAAAACTTTTGCTGTGACAAATGATCCATAAACACGTAGTTAATTTGAGGTAGGTTTTTTTTTTTCCTGTTAAAAATGGGATGGTGTTTTTCAGGGTAGTTGGCAGGTTTTCAACATTTTATCAAAACATTTGAAAACAGAAGCATGGCTACTTTTTTTCTAATAAGCAAGAGTAGTTTCTAAAACTTCAGTAATTTCTCTATCAAAGACACTTTAATTGGTAAGAAAAAATGTATTTACATGCAGAAGAAAAACATAAATGAATTATTGGGAGCACTTTTGAAAATGTAGCATTGTAAGAACAAATAAACAGAACATGATTTTCAGAGGACTTCATCCTTTGTTAACCTCTCAAAAAGTTAATGAAGTCAGCATTACTGAGTGTAAATATCTTATAAAATGTTCTACAATGGTTTGTTAATTATTCCTTACCATTATGTGATGAAATGACAGTTATTCTCTCAAGGTCAGATAATCTGTGCTGCAGAAAGAGTCAGGGTTCATTGCTTCTGACTAATTTGAACTCTTAGCTAGTTTAGCACTGGGTTTTTGGATTTGTTTTGTCTTCCATGTAAAAGACATCATAACTGGTCATCAGTAAGGAGGATGAACTTATCAGTAGGACGGATGAATTTATACCCAGCCATCTACATGCACTCATCTAACTTTTTGTGATTATGAATATTCATTTAGGACATAGGTCTAGTACTTTGGAACCGCCAAAAGCTAACTATCCTGGAAGGATATTGAAGGGTAGCCCTGATTCCAGCCTCATCTGGATTTTTCCATCTAATGTTTATGGGTTGTGTCTATTCCACAAATACTTCTTTTTGCCAGGTGCTGGAGATACAGTTTTGAATTAGACAGACAAGGTAGCCAATCTTATGAAACTTAAATTCTTGTGGTAGAGGTGGGGAAGAGAGATGATAAGCAAATAAATACGATATTTTCTAATATTGGTATTATAATGAAAATAAAACATGAGAATGGAATAGAGTGATGGAGGCTGGATGGAAGGCATCTCTGAAGAGGTGACATTTGGGTTGAGACCTGGATAGTGAGAGTCAGTCATTTAAAGGGCTTGAAGAGCAAACGCAGAGGCCCAGAGGCTGCAGTGAGGTTGATCTGTTTTTGCGGAGTGAATAGAAAGCTCATGTGAACAGAGAAGAGTGAGTGAGAGGATTGATGAGGTAGGAGAAGTAGGTAGGGGTCAAATGTTGGGCTTTGGAGGCCCTGTTAAGGATTCTATTCCAAGGTCAAATAGAAGCCATTGGAGGATTTTCAGCAAAGGAATGATGTGATATAATTTATATATTAAAAAAAACTATTTCCTTGAATCTCATTTGCCATCAATCCTAAAATGCACGTCCTTACATCACACTAAATGAAAAAATGCTGTCCATTAAAGTTGTGATATGTCATCGATTTTAAGAAGCATCCCCACATGCTTAGCATGTACGAGGCCCTGAGTTTAATGCCCAGGATGTCCTCTAAAAATAAATGATTTCCTCCCCCCGGCAAAAGTTAAAAAAAAAAAAAGAAGACTATAAAAAAAGAAGCATCCCTATTTTGAAGATGACAAAATATAAAGAACTATGTGTTTTAGACGTGATGGAAACATGGATTAACGATAGAAAATGCTAATCCTATCCCCCCCGCTAGAATCTATAACCTAGGTATTTGGTGATAAGAACAAATAATTTTGATAGTTTTTTCCAAGATTTGGCTTTCTTCTTATTTTTGTTTTGTTTTGTTTTGATTACTTAGTTCTGCTGGGTCATACAGTGTACGTTATATATGTTCCGAATGTATTATTGAGGGTAATGGTAGTAGGTAGCTCTTACTATCCTTATCCGTCTTTCTTGGCAGTTCTGATACCCGGTTTGCAATTACATTGAACAACAAGGATGCCCTCACTGGAGATGAAGAGACCTTGGCTTCATATGGGATTGTTTCTGGGGACTTGATATGTTTGGTTCTTGAAGATGCCATTCCAGCACCTAACTTACCTTCATCCACAGATTCAGAGCATTCCTCACTCCAGAATAATGACCAACCCTCTTTGGCCGCCAGCTCCAGTCAATCCAGCATACAGGATGAACAACTGAGTGATTCATTCCAAGGACAGGCAGCCAAATCTGATGTCTGCAATGATGACAGTATGGTAGGTGTTAATATCAAGACAAGAAATAGAGTAGTTGATAAATCATACTGAATAGCTCAATTGAATTCTGTGCCAGTCGGGATAATTATCATTAGTAGAATGTAGATAATATTCTTATGGAAAATTTATTTTTATTTTAATTACTTTTCTTTTCTTTTTATTGATGTATAGTTGATTACAGTTTATTACAGTATATTAGTTTTGGGTATACAGCATAGTGATTCAGTTTTTTTAATAGATTATACTCCATTTAAAGTTATTATAAAATAATGGTTATATTTCCCTATGCTGTACAATATATCCTTGCTGTTTATTTATTTTATACATAGTAGTTTTTTTAATGTTTTGAGAAGCCTCCATACTGTTTTCTGTAGTGGCTGCACTAATGTACATTCCCACCAATAGTGCACTAGGGTTCTCTTAGAAAACATTTTTTTAAACTGCTAAATGCCTGGACCAACATAGGTCTGGCATTTGAAGAATCCAGTTTTTACATATTTATTTTGTTTACACACCCACTCCTTCAGATGTATAATCCCTTGCCTTCTGTTGTTGCCTCTAACCTCATGATTCCCAGCTTTGTTTCTCTGGTCTACTCCACTCACTAAGGCTATATATAGTTCACTTATTTCCAAATGATTTGCAGGGCATTTATACCTGAATTTAAAAATTGTCACCTCAGACTCTAGATGCTAACATAAGTTTGAAAATATGTGCACTGATGGTTTCTTCTTCCTGAATCGGTGACCTTCTCTGTCAATGGCAGAGCGTAAAACCTTGGAATGATTTTTGATTCCTTATATCCAGCCCCTTAACAGGCTTTGTCCGTTTTTCCTTTCCATTTCAGGCTTCCAGTGTGTGTTTTTCAGTCTACTTTTGTGGGTTCATCTTCTCTCTGCACATTTTTGATTATGTTATTCCTCTGCTCCCTAGTAACTCTGTGTCATGGATACACCTGGGCTCATAACTTTTGAACTGAAAAAGACCAGATATCTCTAGTTCATGTCACAGAGGAGGAGAATGTTGTCTGTTCTCCTGAACCTAATTTTTAAGGCTTTCTGAAAGGTAGCCCACAACCTTTCTGGAGCTAGTTTCTGCTCTTCCCTCCTGTAAACTATCACCTCCAGTTAGACTGGACTGGACTCCTCCTCATTTTCTATCTTGCAGCAGCACATTCACCTATTCGCATGTGCACATGCACACACAACTTAGTGACTGCTTCGCTCTTTGCCCTTGCTGTTCTCCCAGCCTGGAACCCACTACCTTTCCTCCCTCTCCTGTCTACATCTCTGCCCACCTTCCAAGGCCTTGCCAACCACAGCCCAATGGTTTCCTTCAATTTCTTTTTGTTGATTATTGCCTTGTATACACTTCATTATTTATTATCCTTCCTTTTGATTTCTTGTATGGCACAAATAATCACTTTATTACTTAATATTTTCATACCAATACATATGCCATCTTGTTAGTTTTGTGTGTGTATACTTATCACTTCAACTTAATTTTTTTTGTGGGCCTTAAATATAAGTATTCACTGTGCCTATCATGTTAAGTGTAGACAGATATTAAAAAATACTTTTTAACTGATTGGTAAATTATAAAAATCATCTATGTTTAGGTTTTTAGTAATAGTATCCAGAGAGATTACATTAAAAAAGATTTTATAAACCTCAAAGTATTTTTGTGAATTTTTTTCCCCCAGGACTCATTATGTATCTCTGAGCTTCTGTCTCATAGAGGTAATCTAGGGAATGAGTAAGAGTATTTAGCCAGATATTTAAATTACATTTCTGAATTTTTTCTGCTGATAGACTCATTCAGAGATTCTGATAGAAGGACCCATTCCCTTTATTTCTGTGTACTCTTAAAATCATTAAGATGGAATTTTTCATAGGGTATATGATAGTTACTTCACTAGTTTCCTTTTGGAGAATTTTGAGACATTAATATTGACTCAAGTTAATAATTTCAGTTCTAAAAGTATGTTGTTTTGTATTCTAAGACTATAGGGTAGAAACTTTTTAGTGTGGAAACTGAGCTTGAAATCTCATAAATAATGCTTTAAGCACTTGAAACAGTATGATTTGTCAATTAGACGTAGAATGGGGCATTGGAAAAGAAAAATAGGTGGGTAATATTTGAAACAGTAGGAAAATTTTGCTCTTCTGATTAAGTGTAAATTAATTTTCTTATTTCATTATATTTGGGAATTCATCTAGTACCTGTTGAATCTTCAATGAGAAACGCATAACATGGTATCAGATCCTAATATTAGCTGTAAATTGCTTTATAGTCAACTTGTTCCACTCACTTGTAAATGACATACGACAAATGATCTATTTAGAGAGGTGGTGCTAAACTTTTTTTTTTTCATTTCCACATACATGAAGAGTATGGTAAGTATATCATATCAGGATGGCCCAGAGAATGTCAGTGGTTCTCTTCGAGTGGGTGTGAGGTTTGATAAGCTCACCAGGGGATTCTGGTATCTTCCTCCCATGTCATTATCAGTCTAGGGTAACCTTCTAATAGATTTCCCTCACATGTATTCTCTCCCACACAACTGTCAGTAAGTAGTAAATGGCCAAAAGTTAGGCACAAGAAGCAAGAGCATATATACAGGCATACCTCGTTTTACTGCACTTAGATAGTGTGTTTTTCACAAACTGAAGGTCTGTGGCAACAGTGCATTGAGCAAGTCTGTTGGTGCCATTTTTCCAAAAGCATTTGCTCGCTTCTGTCTCTGTGTCACATTTTGGTAATTCTCAGAATAGTTCAGACTTTTTCATTATTATATCTGTTATGATCCATGATTAGTGATCTTGATGTTACTACAGCAAAAAGGTTACAGCTCACTGAAGGCTCACATGTTGGTAAGCATTTCTTAGTAATAAGATATTTTAAAAATAAGGTTATATACATTGTCTAGACATGCTATTGCACACTTAATAACTACAATATAGTGTAAATATAACTTTTATATACACTGGGAAACCAAAAAATTTGTGTGACCCTGCTGTATTGCGGTATTCACTTTATTGCAGTGGTCTGGAACCCAACCTGCAATATCTCCAAGGTATGCCTGTAATTCATAATGTAGTTGGGTGTTAAGTTGTTTTAATAAATAGTTTCTCCTTGCTCAAAAATATGTCAGAGCCATGTTTTTAGATAGTGTGGATGGTCATTGGCCTCTAGGTTTTAACAAGTGAATCTGGATCTTTTCCGAATTTGGATTAATTTCCTCTGCTCCTTTTCTAATGAAAATACGAACTTAAAAAGAAGAAACATGTGCTTTGCATTAAGAGTTGAGCACATACCTAGGAAACAGTCTTTCTGAGCAAAATTAATATAGGTAACCTAGTCTTATTGAAGCAATATATGATGTCCAAACATTGGGTGGCTATAACATTTCAAATTTTTATTAGCTGGTAACATTGATTATGTTATTTAATCGGAATCAAAATTACAGCATGTATAAAAAGGCGACATCATCTGTCTTGCCTATTTTACAGAATTTTTGCATGGTGCAATTTAGGAAACACTGAAAACAAAAACACGAAATTTTAAGATATTTTCCTTCAGTTCAACAAACATTTATCGAATACTTACTGTGTGCCAGGTACTATTCTGGTGTTACAGAAATGGGTGATATGTGATCTGTTCCTTTCTAGGCCTGTGGTCATGGTAGGATATAGGCATGTAATCAGAAAATTGCAATACAGTGTAATAAAATCATCCTGCAGTAATCAAGGCCTTGGCAAAGCAGAGAGGTAGTCTGTATTACCTGGAGGGGTGGGGAATTCTAGAATGGGAAGGAAGGGACTGCAGAATTTGATACAGAGTCAGGGATCAGGTGATGAAGGGCCTTGAATGCTAAGAAGTTTAGGAGTTTGGACTTTATTTTGTAGGCCTGAATTTCTCAGCATGTCTTTTATGAAAAACTTGTCTCATGAGATTGTAAGTGTTATGGGGATACTGTGTGTTGAGGAAGGAGGAGGATAGTGTTTCTTGGTTAAATGTTATGCTCACTTAACTATTATTACTGAGCTTCTCAGAGCTTTATAATGCCAAAATGTATTTTGTGAATGTGGAGGGTGAGGTTGGGTGGCTGTAACATGAAGCATTTCCCAAACTTACTTGCTTACAGACTTCTTTTTTCCTAAGAACACTTAGGGTCACATTCCAAGGCAATGCTACTGTCTGCATTGGGGAAATACTGGCAAGTTTAAGCTGAGACATGACCAAATTCTACTGTCAAAAAATTGGCAGCAGTGGGTGGAATGTATTAGAAGTCAAGGAAGAAGAGTCAAGGGATACCTGGGGAGGCTGTTGCTGGAAATTAGGAGCTAAATGAGTCTGAAGTACCAGTGCAGTAGGGAGGGGCAGATTTTAGAGATATTTAGGAGATAGATTCAGTGGAACTTTGAGGACTGATCAGATTGAGGGTGGGGTTTTATAAGGTAGAAAGGAAAGTGGAGGATGATTTCCATGTTTTTGGCATATCAGCCAGAATTAGTGGAGATAAGGAATTCAGGATGGAGGAGCAGATTGCAGGCTCATTTGTTTAGAAGAGTTTGCTTAAAATGTGTCCTGTTTCTGAACCCAATAATGTGCTTTGGCTCTGAGCACTAATCTCAGTTCACTTTGGGATACAAAATATAGTGTGAAAAAATGAGAGTCTAATGAATTCATTACTTTTGTTATCTTTTTCAGTCAGGGCCCAGTCAGAATTTTGAAGCTGAGTCAATTCAAGATGTTGTGGATATGGAAGAGGGCACAGGTTTCTATCCCTCAGAACCAATGCTCTGCAGCGAAGCGGTGGAAGGGCAAGTGCCACATTCATTAGAGACCCTGTATCAGTCAGCTGACTGCTCCAACCCCAGTGATGCCCTGATAGTATCGATACATCTTCTCATGTTGGAGTCGGGTTACATACCTCAGGTAAGAGTACAGGCAGAAAACAGACATGTTAGGGTTTAAGTTTCCCATTAGAAAAGAGGTGGTGCTCTAGACTTCTTTATTAAATGTATCTGGGTGTTAATGTAAAGTGCCGAACACAGTGATGGGCATACAATAGGCAGCCAGTAACTGTTCCCTTCCCTCTTTTTCTTCTTTTTTTCTCCTTCATTTCCTTGTCATTTTTAGTTAGTACTATAGAATTAATGACAAGTATGGTTTTTAAAGAACCCAAAAGATTACATATACTAATACGTAGATAAAATGTTCTCAGTGGGTGTGGATTAGGCATGACTAGACAGAGGACTCACTAGGTTATTTTTGTTGTTGTTGTTGTTAATAGCTCTATGAGCCAGTAACTTAATAGGATTCCGTTAGAAAGAGGGACCTTGTTCTTATGCTGTAGTTGCTTACCTTCATTTGTTCGTTCTTTCATTCATTCCTTATCCACTTGATAAATGTCTGCCAGTGGCAGGTACAGTGCTTTGCCTCTGCTCTTAGGTAGCTTACAGTCTGAGTCAGACAGAGAGACAAGTATATAAACCATTATACTGTATTGGCTAAATTGTAGGGGGAACAAATACAATTATAGGATGCCAAAGATTCACAGAGGAGAACATTTAGAAGTTTTAAAAACTTTAACATACATAAGCATACCTGGGGATCTTACTAAAATGTAGATTTTGTTTTAGTAAGTCTGGGGTGCAGCCTGAGATATTATGTGAGCATATTCCCACATAATAACAATGCTGCTGGTTTGTGGGCCACGCTATGGGTAACAAAGACGTAGATTCAGTGATCATTAAATATGTTCACCATGCCATGCACTGAGTCAGGAATTAGAATATAAAGACATTGGGACAGTCCTTGTCCTCAAGGAGTCCATAAGTAGGGCAAAGAAACAAATACAAGGAAAATATATATTATTATAATGTATTATGATAAATAACATCATAGAAGTATGTGGCGATAGAAATACAAACAGAATGTTAGAGGGTAAAATAGAGGGAATGACAAATAGGATTTTTTTTTTGAAAAAGGCTTCACAAAGGAAGTGGTATTTGAGCTGGGGTCTTGAATAATGATACGGCTTTGCTAGGCAGAGAGAGAAATCTTTGATGAGAGAAATCAGTCCCTATCTCTGTTGTTATCTATTTACACAAAAATGTTGATGGTGGATAATGTATTGTGACATTGTTTTCTATCAAAGTTTTATTACTAGAAATATTAATGATTTGGTAAATTTTATTACCGGGACTGTATGGAATGCTTATTTGTAGACAGGTTAGAGGCCTCTTGGGTTTTTATTCTTTTTGAGAGTAACACCTTTCTTCATTATTTGTTTCCATTTCATTTCATTCCCAGGGGACTGAAGCCAAAGCTGTGTCCATGCCAGAGAACTGGAGGTCGGGGGGCGTGTATAAGCTGCAGTACACACATCCTCTCTGTGAGGGCGGCTCTGCTGCTCTCACCTGTGTGCCTTTGGGAAATCTCATCGTCATAAATGGTAATGGGACGGCATGGTTTATGAATACTTACAAGTTTCTTTCCAGACATTTTATAGCCACTTCAGTGATTGGCTATCATGATATAGTTATGAGTCTTTCTCAACTTTGTTTAATCCTGGGACCACTGATAACATGGGTCTGAAAGGTTGTAGAATGCAAGGCAGATGTTTAGGCTAGCATCCTTCACTCTTGGGACTTTTGCTTTCTTAACCTTGTAATTTTTGTTCTGGGGGAGTTAGTGATAAATAGGAGTGAGATGAGTTTATTACATATGAACTCTTTGAAGAGTACTTTTTCTTTATGCTGGTGGATGGCTTTTTAATTTTTGTTTTACTAACCCAGGTTTTGAACTGAGAGATGGTGAGAGGTGAGATTGAGCTGGGGTCACTTTTTATCTAGGTTGGCATCTCTGAACACAAATACTTGTTAGGGTTCTGAGGTCTCGGTATGTGTGTTTTATCCCTACTTCTCCACACCCTCAAGAGTCACTCTGAATGGAATTTCTTTTTCTAGTTCTCTTTCATACTAGAAATGTCAAGGGATACGAATACATTCCATTTTTGTATTTCATTTTAGGTCAGATGGCCACACAGAGATCTATACCAACTACCAGTGATCTGTGGAATAGTTCAGTCACACATTCTGGAGATCCATTTTGAGTGACTAGACTCTTTCATTTTTGTTCTGTTTTGATTTTTGAGGTTTACCCTTTTAGCTAGGTAAGATAGTATGGTAAGATTGGAATGACTTCATTTTTTATTTTTCATTGATGCTCATCTTTTGTACCACAAAGACAGGTGCTTTGATGTGCCTTAGCTTAGTGTTTTAAGATGTTCTTCAGCTACTAGTTTCTGCTGAGATGGAAGCAAAGAGGAGGCTTAATAGAACCCCTATTGCTACTTAAACCTTGAACAGCAACATGTTTGTTTTGTTTAGTGAGATCCCTAGTAAGATTTTGTTGGAAAATGTTTTTTCTGTTAAAATTTATTTGGAAGCCACTGACTTATACTGCCTTGATCTTTGAAATAAAATAGTTCTAGGTCCCTTTTTATGTAATTTCTTCTATTTCTTTGTAATCACTAGATTCTTTGAAATGTTATTTAAGAGCCTCAAAATTTTAGCTTTAACAGCTTTGGTGGTATTCCACATTGGTCAGTTTGTGACTATTTGATGGCACTGGGACCCAGCAGTGTCTCTTCAACAATTCATCACAATTAGCAAATGTAACTTTAGTTGGGCATTCTTACTCACAGAGAGTCAGCAGTTTCTGCCTTCATCTAATATTCTGCTACATCACATCATAACTTGCATGGTTGAAGTTACCGAATAATAAATGTGAGGTTGTAATTTTGGCTTCAGTTTCTTATAAAGGCACTTTAACAGCATGTGTATCCTAACCTTTATTTACTAGTTTTAAGATACTTAACATAGAGAATAGCTGCTGAATGTCTTAGTTTTTGATGTTTTGTTCTTCACTAATTCTTGGCAAATCAGCTACTTGTGGACTTGGGTGGCAGACAGCTATTTCAGGCTTAGTTCTTTGAAAAGGAGCAGTGTGTCCTTAAATCTTTCCTTCACCCAAGACATGTGCACAGGCACATCACAGGCTCTTTCATGGAGTGAGATGAAGTGTGCCTTTGTATATATGATTAAAAATGAACCCCCTGGCAATGTCAAGAATATTAGTCCTTTGGGTCTAGAGAGAGATGATACTGTGAAAACTGGAAGGATTCTTTTAATAAACAAGGGAAGACTCTTTGCCAAGGGTTAAATAAAAAGTGGAGTTTTTAGTGACCTCATTAGAAATAATGACTGCACTGTGTTTAACTGTCTCCCTTTAACCTTGTTGCATATCTTTCAACTACTAATAAACTGCTGTTGGTAATAGTTAGTGGATTTCATATAAAGGTGCTTACTGTAGTTTTTAAAAGTGGTGTTTTAGAGTGATTTGATTTAATGAGATGCAGGTTTGCACTTTGGATTTTGCCGTGAGGAAAAGAAATAAGCATAGAGCAGTTTGTTTGTATAATGTGTCCTTCATGTATATTGGGGGCAAGGGAATGCAAGTCCATACTAAAAACTGAAGGCAGTTGATGAAATTACAAAGCTTTTTCATCATCTTTCTTTTGCTTATTTACAGCTACACTAAAAATCAACAGTGAGATTAGAAGTGTGAAAAGACTGCAGCTGCTGCCAGAATCTTTTATTTGCAAAGAGGAATCAGGTACTATAACCATGATTTAACTTTTGGGATGAAGCTTTGAGAGGTACACTTTAAAAAAAAAACAGGAAGGTAATGTTCAAAAGACTTACAGTTTCTGAATGAGATTAAAGAAGTTCAAGATAATGTTACAGAATTTTGGTTTTCCTGTTCTTCTGAGGGTCTTGGAATGCTAAATTATATTTATATTGCCATTATATGATAGTATGTAATGCTTCACATACCATTGATGGTTCATAATTTCTGAATTAATCTTTGTGGATTTTTCTAGCATTGTATTTAACCAGTATGGAGAGGATCTGTGTTTGTGGAAACCACACAATACAATTTCATTATTGAAAAATATTGAAGGAAAAACTACACTCAAAATGTTTGCTTAAACTTATATAAACTTGGTTGTTATTTGATACATTGGTATCAAAGATTGAAACTTTACCAAAGTTTTCATTCTAGGCATGGTTTTGCTATATTCTATGAAATTAATAGATGTAAAGAAGACAAAATTTCTTTTTTCTTTTTCAGTTAATCCCAAAGGCAGGTAGGTAGTTGAAAGAGAAGAGATGGGATGGAGAGGGAATTAACTTCTTTCAAGTGCTTGTTTTTTGCTGGACATGTGCCTTTACTGATGTTACTCCATTTTATTCTCATAGTAAACTTAAAATACAGATAGGGAGTGGTGTGGTTTATATAGTGGGGTGATGGAATTTACACCAGTGTCTTTTAAGAGAACGCTACCTAGATCTAGATCTTTGCCTTTGGAAGCCTAGAGGTTTATTCTTGTTAGCTCCCAGGGGAGATCAGGCCCCGATAGACGAATTTATATAAACTAAAACTGATAGGAAAAGGAGACATCAGAGTGCATATTAATAAAAGTCTCTGAATATTTAATGTCATACTAGACCAGTGTTTCTCAACGCTTTTTTCATTATCAGTCCCTTAAGGAGACTTTCAACACATTTCTCCCCCCTAAATCATTCTCCCTATGAAATTTTAATTCCATGGATATACTGTATAGTTTTTTTATACTGTGGCCCTTTGGAGGGTTACAAACCAGTGTAATAGCTAGGATTTTTGCTCTGTTGGGGACAGTATTGCTTCTGTTGAGAATGTCTGAACTAGATTGATAAATCTGTAAAGATGGTCTTACCATTAACACCAGAAAAACTTGAAATTCCTTGGCTAAAAAACTGTATATTCATCTCTATATTAGGGAGGACCTTGCTATCGGGAGTAGATACACTCTACATTCTACGCAGTAGAGGTTATCATGCCCATTTTGTAGATCAGGAAACAGGTCTAGAGAAAGTTAAATTACTTCAAGGTCACAGAGCTAATAAACGGTGTAGTTTATGATTAGAATAGACTTTACTCCTGAGCCTTTTTTCAAGAACAACTTTTATAGGACTGTAGCTCAGATGATCTGGTTTCTGTTAAATAAGGAAAAAGGAAATGAAAGGGGAGGAAGAAAGTTAATACTGTTAGATTATAAGCTTATGGATTATATTAATTGACTGTTTTCAATATGTACTTTTTATATTGGGTAGGAATATGCTGCTCATTTGACAAGACATCTTAATCAGTTTTTATTGTGGCTCATAGTATAGTACCTGGTATATACTAGGCACTGTTATTTACCCTTTTATTTGTAAGTTCCTAATTACTTCTATAATAGGTCCATGAAGGGGAAAAAATTGTTTAAAGATGTTTCAGTTTTCAGAGTCACACACTGTATACTTCTTCTAATCGAGACTTTGGTTCGTTTCGTGTATGTAGGAATTATGTGTGAAAACTTACCACTTTGATTTGGTTTGGCAGAAGCAGAGGACACCATTTCGTTTTTCCACTTGATTTTGTGTTTTGATTTTTCATTTCAAAAAATATCCTAGGGGAAAATGTAGCCAAGATATACAAAGATCTTCAGAAGCTCTCTCGCCTCTTCAAAGACCAGCTGGTGTATCCTCTTCTGGCTTTTACCCGACAAGGTGAGAAATGATAAATCATCACAGGTTGAATGGCTAGAAAGAATAGTAAGTTTACACATGTTTAAGTATGAGATATGACTCTTCCCTTTTTTCTCCTCCTCTAGACTGATAAATCTGTCAAAATTTTGCTCTTTTAAGACTAAGCTTAAATGTTAATTCCTTAACTGCTATACATTTCCTGTTTTATTTCCACTGCATTTTGCACATATCTTTATTGTAGCCCTTCTTCCAGTGTATCATAATTGTTGATATGATTTCTTTCCACCTAAGTTTGTGAATACCTTGAAAACAGGAAATATGTCATTTTGTATTCTCATGGCCTAGCACAGGGTCTGGCCCATAATAGGTGTTCAGTAAATACATATATAAATAATGTATAGCTTGTAAATTGGGTCTTTTTAAAAAAAACTATTTATTGGGACTCTTCTAGGTACTTGGGATATTTCACATGCATTCTTATTTAATGCTAACAACTTTGAAGTAGATTTTATTCTCATTTTATAGGTGATGAAACTGTAATTCAGTGAGGTTTATAATTAACTCAATGTCCTTGTATTAGTCAGCTTTCTCTTATGTTGTAGTAAAAAATATTTTCAAATCCCCATGGCTTAAAGTATCTCTCACTCATTACATGTTGTGTGTGGGTTAGCTCTAGCTGAAGGAGTAGTGAGTAGTCCTGACCCAGGACTTGCACTTCTTGTGGCACAGGGAAAAGAGGGCCAGTGGCCTAACCTTGTGTTGGTTATTAAAGTTTTTGTTCAGAAATGATGTACCACTTCCACTCATACTTCATTGGACAAAGTAAGTCAAAATGGCCAAACCTAATCGTAGTGGGACGGGGAAGTCTAACTATAGGGTAGAAAATGATACAGTAGAATCATAATCTACCACAGTCTTTTAGCTGGTAAATAATTTCAGATTTATGCAGATAGATATGTGGCTTTTATCTGCTATCTGTATGTAGAAAAATAATTTTTTTAGGTCTCAAGTTACATGGTACAAGGCTATTGTAACTGTAGTTTTCTTTGGTTGGTGGTGAGGGAAGAAAATAATGTGAATTTTAAAACCCCTTGTTGGATTTTGGTTATAGCTTTGCTAGTAGAAAATAGTATCCCATATGTTCAAAGGAGCTAATAATCAAAAAATAATTTTCATTTGACTTTGGAAAAAATTATTCTTTTCCTTTTATGGTTTTGCTTCTGAATTTATCTACCCCCCCCCTTTTTTCAGCTTACTAGACATCAAATAATAGTAATCTAACACTTGAGTGCTTATTATGTACCAAATATTATTCTAAGCACTCTACATGTATTTATATGTTTAATTCTCAACTCAGTGAGGTGGGTAATATTAACCTATTTTATAGATGAGAAAATTGAGTTAGAATTTAAATAACGTATCCATAGGCACACAGCTAATAAGTGGCAGCATTAGGAACCAAATATAAAAGCCAATGAATTAACCATTTTCTGTAGTTGAATAGAGAATTTTTTGTTGCACTGAATATTGCTTGAAACAAAACAGTCCATTGGCTAGTATTTAGAAATTGTCATAGCTATTTGTTTGATTTGTATTAAGAAGTAATTTGTCTCTCTACTAAAACATAAAGGGAATTGGGGGCTTAGAGTTAGTAGTAGTAATATAGTCAACCTGGGGATAAAATTCTGTTATAGATGACATACTTAGATAATTGAGAATACCATCTAATTTATCATCTCTCTAGAAAGTTGGCAACTTTGGTTTGAATATGTGGGGAAAAGAGGATGTTCTCTACTTAGTGATACCTATTCTTTTTTTCCTTTTAGCACTGAACCTACCAGATGTATTTGGGTTGGTAGTCCTCCCACTGGAGCTGAAACTAAGGATCTTCCGACTTTTGGATGTTCGTTCTGTCCTTTCTTTGTCTGCAGTTTGTCACGATCTCTTCATTGCCTCAAATGACCAACTTCTGTGGAGGTGTTTATATCTGCGGGATTTTCGAGGTGATTTCCATGATAACATGTTAACAAGAAAAGGGTTCTTTCTTACTGAGGTCTTAATTACCCAGCTTCCCAGAAGTTTTAAGTTGTGGGCTCTTTTTTTTTTAAGAGTAGGAACTAATCATAACATAGCCTTATTGTAAAGGGATTCCAAGCTTTATATACCTTTGCCTGTGTCCTGAAAACTCTCCCCATTCAGTTTTGTGTTCTCTCCAATACAAATAGCGCATTAGACCAAGTAGACTATTTCAGGATAGGAAATGGAAGTAAGACAGGCTTAATGCTGGATGAGTAAAGCATTTTTAAATCTTTATTTTTTATTTTTTCTTTGTAGATGGTACCGTCAGAGGTCGAGACACAGACTGGAAAGAAGTAAGTATTTTTAAATATCAGGGCCAATGCTCATAGCACAGAAATAACTAGTGAATTAATACGTGAAGGGCATATTTTCCACTTTTATTATGATATAATACAATCAAATTTATTGCTAATTTTTCAGTAAATGAAAATGTTTTCAACTTTTACCTTGATAGTAAAATAAATAGTCCTTATCTTCTTGTAATTACACAGGAAAAAAATCTTAACACAATGATGATTTTTACCTTTGCTTAATGTAAAATATTCTTCCTTCTTCTATTGTAAAAAAAAAAAAGAGTTGTTTTTGTGCTGGAGTAGTCTTCATCTGTTTAGCTAGTTAAAATAGTATGCTATGAAAAGAATAAGTAACGTTTTATTTGCAGATGCCTACTATAAAAGACATTGAGAGGACTGAGAAACTTGGGATGAAGGACTAGAGATAAATTTCAGTGAGAGTCCTCAGATATGTACAAAATACATAGTACTGTTCTTTAGGAATATGTTCCATCCTCTAAAACAGTCATCTTTTTGTGTTGTTATTTAAATTGTGATCTATTAGGGACATAATTTAGGTGAGAAAGTGAACTTAAGTGCTGACCGCCCCTCCTACCCCCCCCCACCAGTACCTTAACTTTTTCTATTTTGTGGCATGATATTTTCAACAAATATTTAAATTTTCTACTTTCAAAAAAGGCTGACTTAAAATTGCATATCAGCTTGAGAGCTCTAGAATGCAGTCTTGAGAGTATATGTCACTCAGTTATCCCTCTATTGGATGTATTGTTACTCCAAGTTGTCACAATTGCTCAGTTGCAGTGTGGTTAGAGAATATAGTTCATTTGGCGTTGTATTCACAGCTACTACCTTATTCATGAAGATAGAAACTGGTAAGAGTTCTCTTCTGTGCATTGGTTTCTTTGCCTCCATAGTGTGGGAAAAGTATAGATAGATCTATACAATGAAAGCAAATTGGAACTTGGGGGAAACAGCCAACTCACTTACCATATCTTGTTCTTGTTTTTCTATAGCTGTACAGGAAGAGGCACAAACAAAGAAAAGAAGCTCAGAGAGGGCGGCATGTGATGTTCCTGCCATCGTCACCCCACCCCATTCCATTCTATCCCAACCCATTGCACCCCAGGCCTTTTCCTCCTAGTTCTCTCCTTCCTCCAGGAATTATTGGTGGTGAATATGATGAAAGACTAACACTTCCCTATGTTGGGGACCCAATCAATTCACTCATCCCTGGGCCTGGGGAGACACCCAGCCAGTTCCCTCCACTCAGACCACGTTTTGATCCAATTGGCCCACTTCCAGGACCTAATCCCATCTTGCCAGGGCGAGGTGGCCCCAATGACAGATTTCCCTTAAGACCCAGCAGGGGTCGGCCAACTGACAACCGGCTGCCATTCATGTGACTGATTTGTAATCTCACTCTGGAGCTTGTTCTGGTTTTTAAAAAAAACTACAGGTGTCATCTTGTTGGGGTGTTGATCTCTAGTGTTTTCTGATTGTGGTGGTGAGAAATGCACTCACAGAAGCCTTTTGGTAGATATATTTAAAGCTCCAGGGGTGACATGGCCCAAAGGGCATGACAGGGTTGGCCCTGGGAATAACAGGTTACTGTCATCTCTCTTCTGAATTTCCCTCTAGAATGAAGGTTGTTCACTGATAGTGTTCTACACCAGAATAAAAAAAAAATCAAGTGTAAATTACATAGCAGCCTTGACTTTTATTACAGAAAGATAAATATAAATATTCAGAACAGCTTTACAACATTACTTGGACATTTCAAAATGATGAGAACCTATTCATTGTCATCAGATGGTTGCAAGAGATTATCTGTATTTTGCAGTGGCATCCTTTCTTCAAATGAAATCGTTTGCAGACTTGATTTATAAAATGGATAAAAGCAGAGCTAGTTTGGCTGAGCTGAACTTGGGGTGAGAGCTTTGGACACTCACCAGCAATTGAATCCACCTCCTCTTTCTCTCTGCAGCTGTTCTTAGGCTCCAGGCTGAAACTTCTGTGCTCTGAAGTGATGCTGTTTGGCTGCCATTGGGTTGTTAGGGACTCTTGTTTCTGACTTCTTCTGGAGTGGAGTTATGGGTTTTTTCCCCTTGTGTTTTGAATACTTGGTGCCTAATTTGTAATCTGAGTAGATGACATCTTTTAACAACAAAGTTAAACTGCTTTGGTGCTGCCAGATACTTGTTCTTCAAAGATAGCCTCGTTATTTGAAGAACATTTTGCTTTTAAGACTTAAAATACACAAAGTTCAAGTTTTATTTTTCCTACAATAAGAAAAAGGCCAAACACAGATGTCTTAGCATAATGCAAACAACCATAGAAACATGCTATAGTGACAAATTAAAATCTGAATCACAACACAGGAATAAAACACTCAGTATCTGCAGAAAATATTTAGTAATATTGCCAATATCTTCCTGCTTTTAAAAAAATCTGTTTTGCATATAAGGAAATGGCTTGGAATGTTATGTGCTGCAAGAATATTTAGAGTCCTACATACATGTGATTTTTTTTTTTTGCTACACATCATAGTCTTTTTTTATTTTTTCCATCACAGTGAAGAAAATTCAGTCAATAATTTATTTTCCAGAGGCCATGTCACCTTTATTAGCTTAATGTATAGGTAGAGTACTGGGGCTGTTAACATTTTTTTCTGTGGTATTTTGTAATGTCTGAGCTATAGGACAGCTTTTTGAAAAGTGTTCACCAGAGGCCACATGGCATTAACTGGGTCTGGGTTGAAAGAGTCACCCTGAAACTTTGATGGGTCCAAAACATCCTGGTTCACCAGTACACCTCGTTGTGGCCGTGTAATGTTAGGTTGTGCTGTGTGTATGTGGCTGTGTGTGTAGTGGGAATGGAAGGACATAGTGATGACCAGAAGCACCATATACTATTAAACAGTAGTTTTCAAAATGCAGTCATTTTTGAGTGGTCCTTGAGAGGTCTGTGAATGGTGCTGGTGTCTTGCAGATACAGGTGCTACTTTCTGACCTCACCTCAGACTTACTAGCCTTTGTGACAAATCTTAGTTCAGGATACCAGCAGTGTGTCATATACCTAAATTTGCAGTCCTCTTGCAATAGTTTACTCTGAATTCTTAAAACTACCGTCAAAGCTTTCCTCTGGAATAACTTAATTTATAGTTAGAAGCTTGTAAAATGTACATTCTTTTCATTAGACAGACTATTGAGCTTTAATATGTGCTGGTGTATAATGAGAATGAACTCATGGTTTGGTCGTAGCCTGTTCACTGCATGACATCCTGACATCACTTTGTACTGTGACGGAAGATAGAGTGCCGTGGTGACCATGTTAATAAGATGCAGCTCCACATCACTAGCTTGTAACCTTAATGCCTTCGTCTGGCTCTTATTTTCCCCTTTCATTATTTTTGTTAACAGAACTTGTTGTCCCCCTGCCCCCCACCATTTATAAATGAAAGCTATGGTTTGGCATGACTGGAAATCAAATCATGAGAAGTGTCCTCTCTTTCCAATGTAAGATTTTGTGATTCTCTAGGTACAAGCAGTTGAATTCTGTCCCCTCTCGCTTAGCTCTAATTCCTGAGATCACTGCTTAGCTTAATAGCTCTAATTCCTACACTTTCCCTTTGCTCCCTATACTTGGCGCCCCAAGCCAAGGCTTGTCTTTTTCCTACCTTGGGCTGTAGCTGCCAAAATACAGAGCCTCAGGGAGGAGCCAGGCAGGTCCCAGTTTGCTGCTGTGCTGTAAGCATGGTTAATACCTTTGGGCAACTTTCTGTTGACTGCAGAAGATGTGGAGTGGATAAAATTATTGGGAAGTAGTAGGTAGGTGACATGACATAAGGTTTAATCTTAACTAACTTAAATGTCTCTCCTGGGATTACCCAATAGGTTATAGCACCTAACTTTCTGCTATTCCATAGCAAAACAGGTAAAATGTTAATTGAGAGGCAAGGAAATGTTAACTTGCTTCTCTAGACTCAACAAAAGACCATAGAGAGGAGATAGTTAAAATGTCAGAGTTTGGAAATTGAAATTGTAAGTGGGAGGACCAATCAGAACAGAAATAATGAAAGATATTTAGGATTTAAAGGATTCTCTCTCATACACATACATACACACAACTGTAGAAGGAATATTTAGTTTTAGATTGGTATTCCCTTAAAGAAAAAATCTTTTAAGTGTTCATCTTTTCCTAGGTCTGCCAGTTGAGGGCTCTGAATACACCATCTAAAAGCCCCATCTATTGCAGCTACACACTGGAAACACGAGGGAGCCTCTGTGCCCTTTATGTGTTGCGTCTGGTTAATGGACTGGTTTGACTTGCTTGTCACCCAGCCTTCCAATGTGTCTCCAACCAAATCAAAAGTGCCTTCTATTCCAGTCTCAGTATTAGACTGAAACTGAATCTAATCAGCGACTGCTTTGGTGTGGTTAGGAAGCAGCCCACTTGCTGTCTAGGGTAAAGAAAAACATGCGATGCATGTGCAATTGCTCTTGGGTCACGAGCTATTCCTCCAGCATAATTAAGTTACTGCTTGTGTCTGCAAGGCTGGCACTGTGACTCTAACCTGCATCCTTTCACCAATTCTAAGCACACAAAACCAAGTGAGCCACCAACCTGTTCTATGAAGTTGAATGAAGCACAAGAGCTGGGAGAGGCGGGGTTCTGAAAGGACACTGTGCCTGTGTGGTGGCTCAAGCTGAGCTCTGCTGTTCGGAGAGCTCCGCTGTGGTCCACTGGGTGGTGTGCGGTCTGGATGGGACCCCTGGGTCCTGGTCTCTGTTGGACAAGCTTTGGTACTGTCCTGGTCTGCTCACCATACCTCCTGACTGATCCTGACAATGGCACCTCATCCCTTCGGCTCCCAGCCATGGCGGCCCCATGGTCAGCTCACCTCTGTGGGGTCCATGCTCACCACGGGGGAGTCTCATGGCCCCTGCTTCTGCTTGTTCCATAGGTTTAAAGAAAGGCTACAGATTTTCTTCAGCTTCTTATCTCATTTTATTAATCTCTCTGTTGATTTGATTCTATTGATTCTGTTCCTGGGCAAGTGACTTCCTCACATTGATACTCTTAGCCTTGACTCGACGCTTTGTTTACATTTGTTAATATCATAGGTTTCTAGGAGGGCCAACCTAATGCACACCGTGCACACCTACTGTGTGCCAAGCAATGTGCACTGTGCTGTGCCCACATAGCTTGTTCACAAGGTGCCTGCACCTGCTTGCTTTCCCCTCCAGCTCCTTTCACAGCAAATTCAGATGAAAACTTCCAGAAGGTGGTTAATGTCCAGGCTTATGGGATTTGCTACTGTATTTGTTACCATGGGAGTGAAGGCCCATTACCCTTGAAATTTTGGAAAGGTAAAGCTAACTGCCCCATCAGCAGGGACTGAACTAGGAAGCAGTGTGGTAATGATGAAGAGAACACAGAGGATTGATGAAAGAGAAAGGGTATGTATATTCCAGTGTCCCTTGAAAGCTGATTTTACATTAAATTACAGTACCCTTTTATCATGCTGATAGGAAGAAGAGCTGTAAGAAGATATTTTCCCTGGCTGGTAGAGGTGTTCACAGAGGTTGCGTTTTAAATTCCGTTCACTGAACTACATGTTAGCATAAACCAAGTGGATCTTTGTTGTTTCAGCCTCACCAAGTCAGCTTGGAGGGAAAACGCTAGCCTTTTTTGGGGTCAAAATTGTGAAACAAAGCAAAAAATAAACAACCTTTCAGAATCTCTACAGAGTGACTCCCCTCCCCTCTTCTTTTTGTTCTTTCCCATTGAAAAACGTCACAATTATGAACGGGTTAAATACCTGGAGGGAACATGTACTAGCCTATGTGAGGAAACAGTCCATTTGGGGGGGTTAACGGTCTCCAAAAGACCAGTTCTTGGTCTTTACATTCACACACAGACCAATGGGAAAATGCATCTCAATGTGTTCGTTGTCAACTTGTCTTATGTCATGGATCGTCTGTGCATGGTTATAAAAGCCAGGGTGCCTCCTGGCCTGATGTAGGAGTTTGCGCTATTGTACTGGAATATCTGGGAAATACGGTTTGAATGCTGGGATGTTTTTAGGGACAAGGGACAGAATATAGGAAAGTAGGAAAATTGAAGCCATGTAATCATTGTTTACGGAGCCACTAGTTTTACTCACCAAAGGAGGGAGCCCTGGCTGTAATGCTTCCACACCAGGACTGCTTCTCATGCAGCAGCCTTCCCACACCGCTCAGCCCGGGGCTGCTTGTCTAGCTTATCACCACTTCGTTGTGTGTTCTGGGGCTGTATTTTGTTACTGAGAATCGGGAGAGTTTGATTTCTTCTTCCAATCTTAATTTCCAGTGTAGAGGAGTGACGATTGCCTCACGTATTTTTCCGTGTTCTTCATTTCCTAAAATGTCTGGCTTTGTGGTGTTACACCCTGCCCTACAAGTTTTCTTCACTCTTTTATTCAGAATATAGCTCCAGGCCAGGGACACTTTCATTTTTACCCCCTTTTCTCCTTTCCCTGTGAACAGTGAGGGGAAGACATGTCTCAAGTTGCACAGCGGGCTATAAGGGGCTAGCATGGCTATGTTCTAACAACCTGGGCTCTTTCTGGAAACAGGAGTCTGGTTCTGGCACCTACCACTGTTTCTAGCACTAGGTGCTTGGTGATTTGGGACACCCCTGCACCCCATCTGATCATGAGAGGAGTCTAATGTTGGGGAAAGAGCACTGGAAAGGGACTCAGGGCTATGTTTTCCAGTTCTGCAGTTAAGTTGGTCAAATAAGTGTGAGTTAAACAAAATTAAAGCTAATTTCTTTACTGTGGAATTTCTAAGAGCCTTTGACATGCACTATCAATCTAAAAAAATTAAATATAAACAGTGTTTCCTAAACACATTTGACCAGGGTACCCTTTTATAACTGAGTAACCTATCAATGCCTTGCTGTACACAGTCTGAGAAGCGCCGAGCTGGAAGTTACTATCACTGCACTTTCTGATCCTGTGTCATCAATCTCCTTGTCTCTGGTTTCTCATATATCCTTGAGGAGGAAACTGCATTCCTGGTGAGAATTCAGAGAGACCACATGGCGGTATAACACGGAATGGGTCGAGGAGCCCTAACCTAACTCCTTCCTTGGGAAGTTGAAGGCATCTTCCTCCTCTGGGGTCTAGTAATGATTCCTAAAAGAACCTGGGGTCTGCTCTTGGCTGTCCAATTTAGGAGAGCACTCTGGGTGTGAGCAGCACTGCAAAGTCTCCCCTCTGTTTCAGTTGTGTTCTGAAAGGACCCGCGTGTCACACAGGATCTGGATTCTTTCCATGGCCCTCAAGATCCACCGGTGGCGGGTGTGACGGGGCAGCTGCCTGCATGGTCTGCGGGGCTGTCTCTTGAGCCTGGATGTTACTAGCAAGGGTAGGCGGTAGGTTCCACTGGATGGGCTTTTCTCCTCTTGTTTGCAAAACACTGTCAGAAGGTTATTGCCTCCTGCATTGCTGAGGTCCTACTACAGTGTCTGCATTTGATGGAGGTGGGGTAAGGCTCAGAGGGGGCCTTTCCCAAAGGCAAGCAAAACACTACAAAGAAATGTCAAAACTAGCCACACACAGGCATCTCACTTGGTTATCTGAGGCAGGAAAGCAAGCATCTGGGGGCAGGTTGACGTGATGCCCACTTTGAGGCCCACCACTCAGTCAGACACTGCTGGAATGTCATGGCAAAGGGAAGTGGGAAAGTTCCTGGATCAAAGGCATTTAGAAAGTATTTTCTCAGGCCCTCCATTCTGTTCCCATCCGGAACCAAGGCTGAGATGGAAGATGGTGCAGGAGAGGTGGGGAGGGTAACAGAGCACTCCCTTCCCAGCCTGGGCAGCATTAGTCAGAGAACAGGCTGGCGAAAGACTTCCTCAGGTTGCGGATGGTTTCAGCCTTGGCCTCGTCTTCGCTTGGGGTCCCACGCTGGGAGGTGTCAGATGTGCTGAGGCTGTTAGTCAGGGACTGGGATTTGCTGAAACAGAAAGGCAAGGGGGTTGGGGGGGACAAGGCCTGGACTCCCCAGGAAAGGACCTGCAGAGGCGAGCCTGGAATCCAGCTGGGTGAGCCCCGTCACTGCAAGGATATTAAGACCAGAAACCAGGGCCTCCTTTCCCTCATGGGTGAAATGGAGGGTTGGTCTAGCCCACCCTTAGGCCTCTTCTAGCTCTGACATTCCTGGGATTCAATTCCAGCTCTTCCCTGAAGACTTTATTGCCAGTTTCGGAACTCCCAGGGTACGTACTGTTTGAACAGCAGTGTCTGAACATTCGTGCCATCCTAATGCTAGGTGACAGAGCTGTAGAGATGAATAAGGTTCAGGCCCTGCCTTCAAGGGGCTCACAGTCTAGTGGAGGTGAAAGACATAGGAAGATGCCATATAAATGTCACAAATTTCAGAGATCCACACATGGTCTTGTCTTCACATTAAAAAACTGAAATCTCTTCAAAGCAGGGACTATCTTTTACTCCTTGCTTATTCCACCTGGGGTGTTATCCAGGACTAAGTTCAGAGTAAGCCATTGGATAAATAGCTGCTGACTTGAATTGAACCAAATAATACGGTAGAGCAACAACCCAGGAGATTCAAGTATTTTTAGCTAGATTACTATAAGGTCAGTGTCCAAACCTGGCTTATGTCCCAAAGCCCTGGTCTGTCCTGTGATTAGCTGGGCTGTATCTTTCCACAGGTGAGAGGCTGTCACAGATACACCTGTATACTGCCAGCAGCATTCTAAGCACTAACTGTGCATGAACTCATTTTAATTCTTACAATAACCCTGTGGGGTAAGTACTATTGTCCCCATTTTGCAGGTGAAGAAGTTTAAGCACAAAGAGGTTAAGTAACTTTTCTGAAGTCATGCAACTTTTACGCAGCAGAGATGAAACTGAACCCAACTGTTCTAGAATCTCTGCTGTCAACCACTATACCTACTGCTGGAGGACCACTTGCTAATATCTATAAAACTAAAAATGCATTTATCCCTTGATCCAACAACACATTTCAGGTATTTTCTATACAGTTGATCCTGCACACATAAGAAACAGCATGTTTTTTCAAGGCTATTCACTGCAGACTTCTTTGTAAGAGCAAACCAAATTTCTGTTTATGATGGATTAGTTAGATAAGCTGTAGTATAACTATACAGTGGAATACTATACAGCTGTGAAAAGGAGAAATGTCAATGAACTGAGTGGAAGAGCTCCAGGACTTACTGTTAAATATAAAAGTAAGGAGTAGAATGGTATAGATAGAACTACTGACTGTGTAAATAAATGGGAACATATATTTTTGTATTTGCATGAGGAAACACTGGAGGAACAGCCAAGGAACTAATAAAAGTGGTCACCTCTGGGGAGCAGGGGGGCAGGAAAGCACTGGATGGGAATGAAGTAGGAGTAAGGTTTTTCAAGAAAAACATCAGTATCTTTTAGATCTTTGAACCATGTGAATGTACTACCTATTCAGAAAAATTATGGTTAGCATAACCCATGGGCTGGATGTCCTCTGTTCAATTCTAGCTCTTGTACTTTCTAACAGTGGAAACTTTGGCAAGTTATTAATCTCTTTCTCTGTTTACTCATCTGTAAAATGGGGATAATAATAGTTATTAACTCCTAAGCTTGTGAGAATTAAAAACAAATCAACCAGGTAAAGTGCTTGGTACGCAGTAAGTAGACAATAGATGCTTGTGATGAAATTACGATTATTAATATTAGTGTTTGGAGTTGAAGGAAGGGAGAAGCTTTCCAAAGAAAACACATTTGGGATCTCTCTTTCTGACCTCAAACCAAGAGATGGGCTTGGGAGGAAATAGGAAAGAGGATGTGTATGTGTATCAGGATGGATTTTTTACAAAATGGCAGCAACCCTTCCTCCTGTCCCTGTTGTGTAGCCTTTTACAATGTGACTTTGCAGGTCCTCCTATCAAGAGTCTATTTCCCTGGCAATAAGAACATACATATCAATAATTACCTTAAATGTAAATGGAATAAATGCTCCAACCAAAGACATAGACTGGCTGAATGGATACAAAAACAAGACCCATATATATGTTGCCTACAAGAGACACACTTCAGAGCTAAAGACACATGCACACTGAAAGTAAGGGGATGGAAAAAGATTATTTCATGCAGACAGAAACCAAAAGCAAGCTGAAGTAGCACTTGTATTAGACAAAATAGATTTTAAAATAAAGTATCTATTTCCCCACCTCTTGTTTCTGGGCTTCACCATGGAACTTGTTTTACCAAAAGCATGTGATGGGATGAAATGACATTGTGCGGCTTCTAAGGCTGGAACTGAAGAGGCCTTGAAGCTTCCACTTTTGCCCTTTTGGAATGTAATTCTACCATATGATGAAGCTGAGCCCAGCCTACTGGAGGATGAAGCGCAAGGAGAGACAGAGGCACAGCTGACAGGCAACACCAAAAACTAGATGTGTGTAGGAGGCCCTCTTGGACCATCTGACCCCATTTAAGCTGCCGGGTGACTACAGCCATATGAGTGATCCCAGTAGAGTTGGGTTGCTAGATTTAGTAAGTAAAAATACTGGATACCCAGTTAAATTTGAAATTCAGATGAAAAACAAATACTTTTTTAGTATAAGTATATCCCATACAATATTTGAGGGCATACTTATACTCAAAATTATTCACTGTTTATCTGAAATTCAAATCCAACTAGGCATCATGTATTTTATCTGGCAGCTCTACAGGAGAGACCAGCAGAAGATTCTTCCCAGCTGAGCCAAACTCAGAACAAATTACTGAACCAAAGAATTATGAACAAAGAAAATCATTATTTTCTTAAGCCACTAATTTTAGGGTAGTTTGTTATGCAGCAAGAGATAATCGATACATGTATGTATGAAGGATCACAGTGGGGCCTAATCTATGCTCTCATCTTGCTGGGCCCTGCCTGCCATCCACGTTCCATCCTCTAGGCCTCCTTCTACCCATTTAAATTCTGAGTGAGGCCTCAGGGGGTCTTCCTCTGGCTCTGAGTTCCTGAGCCAGAGTCAGCCCAGCTCCGCCCACACCCCAAGTCCACCCCATACCCTTCCCAATTTCCAAAGCACTTACTTGAGATGGGGGTGGGGTGGTGCTGGCTTCTTGGACTCTTCACTTTGTTGGGAAGTGCTGCGGCCCTGCACAGGTGGCCGGGGCTGTGAGGTAAGGGTGGTGCCCGGCTTGGAGGCCTGGTTTGGAGAGCTGCCTCCAGATGCCCGGGATAGCTGTGGAGAGCCTGGTGATCTCTGCTGCTGTGGAGATCCAGATGAGGGGCTCAGGGGCTGCTGGCCTTGTGGGGAGAGCCTCTGTTGGGAGGGGCTTCCAGATCTTGGGGGCTGAGGAGACTGAGCTTGGCGAGGGCCCCCTACAGGGAGAAAAAATTATTACATTCAAAATTCTTTCAGGATAAATATGGCTGTGCACAAATAACACTTCAAGGATGTTCATTAGAGTGTTCTTTAATAACAGAAAAACTGAAAACAATACAAATGCCTAACCATAGGGGAACTGATTAGGAGCATTAAGATACATTCACATAATGGAATATACCATGGTCATCACATATGATATGGCAGAATAATATTACATGACCTGGGATATTGTTGATAATATATGTTAAATGTATACTATTACTTATGAAACAGTATTTACAGTTTAATTCCATTTTGGCATATATATATATACATACATACACACACACATATAAAAATCTATATAAAAAAGAAAGACTGGAAGGTTATACATTAAAACCAGTGTGTCAAACTTTAATGGCATATGAATCACAGGGGCATCTTGTCCAAATAAAGATTCTGATACAGTAGGTCCAAAGTGGTGTTTTGGATTGAATTGTGTCCCCTCACAAAATTTATATGTTGGGGTCTTAAACCCTGGTGTAACTGTATTTGGAAATAGGGCCTTTATAGGAGGTAATTATTGTTAAATGGTGTCATAAATGTGGGGCCTTAATCCGATTGGACTGGTGTCCTTATAAGAAGTGAGAGAGACCAGGGACCTGCACACACAGAGGAAAGGCCACGTGAAGATACAGCGAGAAGGGGCTGTCTGCAAGCCATGCAGAGAAATTTCAATCCTGCTGGCACCTTGATCTTGGGTTTCCAGCCTCCAGGGCCATGAGAAAAATAAATGTCTGTTACTGAAGCCCCTTGGTCTATGGTATTTAGTCATGGCAGCCTAGCAGACTAACACAGGTGGGTTCTGCATTACTAACAAGCTCCCAGGTGATGTTTCTGCTTTCCATGCTCTGAGGAATGTGGCACCGAGCAATGGTTACTAAAGTGGTGGGATTGTGAGGGATTTAAATTTGCTTCCTTTTGCTCACTGATGTTTTCCACAATGAAGACATACTACCTTTGAAACAATGAAGATAATTACTCCTTACTTTTGAATAGCTCTGTAAACTTCGGAGAACTTTTAAAAGCAATATATCATTTGATTTAGAAAGAGGCCAGTAGGGAAGATACCTTTGTTCTCATCATATCGAAGTGGAAACAGACTCGCTATGGTTTCACAGCTGGAAGGGGTAACCACAGAAAGCCCACAGAAGAGCTTGGCTTCACCCTGTTGCTGCACGGAGCACACAGGTGTTCACCTACAAGCCAAGAGGCATCACTAGCTTGGGGACATTTTGGCCGCACAGAAATGACTTTGAGTGGAATTCCAAGGCCCCAAGTAAGCAAGGTACACTCTCCTCACCCTTGAACTCTGGTATCAGGACTGCTGATTGGGAAATGTATTTTGCCAAAGCAGACTAGCTGCCTGCTGGTCTCCTCTCCAGGATAAACCGGCTCCTGGGAGAGTGGGATGCACCATGGTTATTCTCACCATGCTTTGTTGAGAGGATAAGAGACTGAGAGGTAAAAAGGGTTGGGGCCCATCTCAGAGCCCTTTCATAATGTGGCTTCCATTCATGTGAGCTCCACAAATATCTACTGTGTCCTATTATGTCCTGGCCTTGGGCTGGGCATCCTCACAGCTCTGTCAGTTAAGCATTATTATCATCCCCATTTTTACAAAGAAACTCAGTCCCAGATATACTGTGACTTACTCGAACAGTCACTTCTAATAAGGTGAAGAGCCTAGGTTCAAACCTACGTCTCTCTGACTCAAAGCTCTGTTTTCTTTTGTTCTTCTTTTTTCTTTCTTTTACTATATCACACAAGGCAGCAGCATCTTTGTGCAAATTGAGAAAGGTGCTTTCCTCCTGTGGCGGCAGCTCTGAGCCAGGTGCAAAGGGAGCAAGGGCTAGATTTCAGCCGACTTCCCCCTCAGACAACCTTAGCTGGGCCCTCTGCAGATGACACAACTTGTGTGTCTGGTGGCCCTGACACCGAACTGGTACCATAGCCCCAGCTCCTGACTCAAGCCTTGCTGTTAACTTGCTATGTGACCACGGGTAAGTCACTTCTTCTCTCTGGGCTTCTGGGCTCTCATTTGTAGAATGAGGTTGTTGGAGTATACATCAAACATCCCTCCCAATTTGAATATTATTGTGAGTCTATGCAACACTTTCCAGGTTGGATTGAACTGTAGCACCAATTAGCAACTGCTTGCACGTGGCTTGATTCATCCTTTACCTCTTTCATGACTATATGTCCCAGTAGACTGGAGAACCCACTGACTGCAAAATTCAAACACCAATAGGGCCAGGCAGATACACATGTAAATAAAGCAGGTGAGTGTCAGAAAAATCATGTGGCTTTCAAAATTTTCCCACTTGAGATACACAGTTCAGAGACCTATCTCTCTAAAGAGGTACACGCATAAAGAAACTGGCCATTGACATTGTGTCACTGTTTAAGTGACAAGAGGGAGGAGTAGGGCCTGAAGCAAATAGAGGAGTCCTTGCCCTGTCCAAGGGAGCAGCTGTTACTAAATGTCAGCAAGCAGTTGCTACGTAGCAATGCAGGCCCATTGTTTCTAGAGCTCCTGCTCTACCAGGAGATGCTGGAAATCTAGATATTTATGTATAAGCTTTTGATTGATTGATTGATTTATAGCTTTTGATTTTTAAATGTTGGTTTACTTTTTTATTTTTGAAACCCCCTATAGGTCCAAAAACCCATGTTTTCTACTTTTATCTTAAATCTCCCTTCCTTCCCCCTCTGCCTCCCAAGGCTGATAATATCTTGAAAAATCTGGATGCTCATTCATTCACTTATTAACTATGTGTTCAGCACCTATTACACAGCTAGGATTCATCAAGAGACACTAGTTATTTCTTTCAGCTTTTTGGCAAAGCAAACAATTTAGTATTTTTTGTTTGAGCACATATAAAAAATATTAACTCATATGTGGAAAGTATTTGCCTAAGCACAGGATTAGTGCTAAAAAATGATGAGGTTCATTAAAAGAAAACTTTACTTTTACTGAGTTAAAAATGAGTAGTGAGTTCAAAAAACAAGTTAATGTGACCTTATTATTTTGGGAACTCAAAGAAAGCATTGTGTTTTAATTAGCCTTGTTATTTTTAATCTGAATATAAATTCAGTGAGCATTTTCTTTAATTATCTTAATTGGTTTTAAATTGATTGTTTTTCAACTCAATAAAAGTGTGTTTAGCCTCATGTCCCTTAAAATAATATCTCTTTATCAAGTGTGTCTCTACTCTGGGCCAGAGAGGAAACGGGAATACAGTAGCTCTCTGTTTTAAAAGTACTCTTTTAAATGTGGTTTAGAAAGTAAGTCCTGGGACAGAGTGGGAAAGGAGAGGGTAGGGCAGAGGCAAAGCCAGAGCCTGGCAGGGTGATGAATAAGTCGTTTTTGAATATTTATAATTACAGAATTATCGCCAGGCAGGAGGGCAGTAGGGCTACAGTAGTCATGAGGATTGTTAATGATGACAAACATTAAGAACAACATGTATATTATAATTGTTAGCAAGACACAAATTATTAATAGTGAGTTTTTAATAGTGAAGGTTATGTAAATATTATTAACAGTAAATCACCAGTAGTAAGAGCTAGCACCTACCACGCACGCTACCTCCACGCCCTGACACCTAGCTAATTGCTTCACTGCATTATCTCACGGGCAGCTGCCCATAACTAAACAGGGCAGCTGTTATTTCCTCCTTTATCAGAGGGAAAACTGAGGCTCTGAGAAATGATGTAACTGCCTAAAACTGCCAAGGTATGGAACATGGAAGTGGATTCAAACACGTGTGTGTCTGCCTGAAGAAGATAGCAGTGTTCCCTGGTACACAGTTGTATAGGTCATGCAACTTCTCTTTTCTTAGAGCTTTCTGCTTTCCCAAGAAGAGAAGCATAGACGAGAAAGATGAATGGGTTGTTTTATCTAAGACCTGTTGAAGAGGAAGCCATTTAGTGCCCAAGGTCGATTTTCCCAAGAAGCAATGAATCTGTTACTTTGATAAAAGCGACTGGGGAGGCCGCAGCATGTTATTAATGCTTTCTTTCTGATAGGTCTTAAAGCAGATCCTTAAAAGATCACCGTGCAAATGCCTGGACTGGCTTCTTGATGTGACGCTGCCCTGAGGATCCAAGCTGGCACTAGAGCAGTGAGTGTGCCCGGGATGTTCTGACTGTGGGGCCGATTTTCTCCCCAGGCCCGAGCGTGAGAACACCCGACCTGCTGGTGTCCTGAGAGAAGGTTAGTTATTGCCTCGAGTTCTTTTCATCTTGTCATCACTGATTTATCCATTCTCTAATAAATGGTGGCATTTACGTAGTAATACTATTTTTTTTGAGGAACAATTTCAATTGACAAGTTTACGTATAACGATCCATTTTTCTTTCTCACTCTAACCGGTTGGCTCATAAATCTATAATCAGGCACTACTAGCGGTTGGGAAACAGACACTTTGTAGAAGATCCTAAAGGCCAGACTTGTAAACCTGCCATTTTCTTTTGCTTCCTTGGACAAAGCCTAAGCCTCCACTTCTGTAAAAAGGAAATACTGTTGTTTTCACTGTTGACAAGTTGGGAGGCTGAAAATGAGAAAATAAACGGGAAGTCCCTAGCACAGTGCCTGGCACGTATTAGGCACTTAATATATTTGCTTTCAGTCTTCCTTTCCTCCTTTCCTGACTTTAAAGGGGTGACAAACCTCACAGTCTCATTCATTCTGCATATAGAGTGAGTACACATATGTGGGGATAAAGTATTAAGATGGAGTTTTCCAGAGTGCCTCCTGGAAGTCACATGCAGATCCCTCAGTGCATTTTAGCATCCTTGCTGGATGTTTTCTCTCGGTGGGTGGCTCCTTGTGGGTCCTACCTTGCGTGGGTGGGCGTGGCTGGGACTGTCCCAGCGGAGGCCCCAGCTGGGGCCTGCCCGGGGGATTTTGCTGGTTTAGTCTGAGGAGCCTAGAGCAGGAGAAGAGAGAAGAAGCCTGTTGTGATCACCACACCACTTACTTTCTGGGTGGGAGGGCAGGATTTATCAACATCAGTTCATTATTAAGGTAAAACTTACATGATGTGCACAACTCTTCAGTGTATAGCACAGTGAATTTTTACACGTGGATACACCTATGTAACCACCACAAATATCAAGACAGAGGATTTCCAGTGGAGAAGGTTGCCCAGTGCCCTCTCCCAGCCAACAACCCCCTTGCATATAACCATTCCAATGTCTGTTATAGGTTTGTTTTTGTGGGGAAAGGCGGGAGCAGGTTTCGAAACCTGCTTTTCCAGAAAGCTGGGGAACTAGCAAATTCTTTAGAGAATGATCCAGTAATCCATGGTGAAGACTGTGAAGGGGAGGAGCCCTGTGGAAGCTTGTCAAGGTTGGAGGAGGGGGAAATGGGACACACAATAGTCTCTATTGACGGGAAGCACACATGGGCACACACACACGCACACACACACACACCCTGCTCCAGCCGGATGTGCAGGGCACAGAGGGGACAACTGGCTTCTTATGTTAATAATCTCTGCCCACAGACACCCAAAGCCCAGTTGAGACAAGATTTTTCTCCCCAGGGTGGTAGAGGGAGGAAGGGACCTTCAGAGCCTCCCAACCTCCCCAGTCAGGAGCAGGAATACCAGCCCCATGTCCAGCCTCATCATACCACATTCCTTTCTCCCCAGGTTGGTTCCTCCCTGGGGACATCTCTTCTGGATCAGGGCTCCCACTCTCAGACAACCAGGTGTTTCTCATGGCTAAAAAATCTCCCTTGCTCCCAAGGACCTTACCCAAGGCCTCAGGGGAGAGGGCACTGTGCCCCCTGGCATCAGGAGTTGGCTCATTTTGGAGACAACTAGGTCGGCCATCAGCTGTTTGTCTTCTTCCACGTGCTCTCCAATCAGGGGCATTGAGCTGTCCATAACCTTCGGGAGAAAAAGGAGTCCTGAGGGACCCTCACGCCAGGGTAGCTGGGCAGCTGGGTAGCACATCCCAGGGCAGGCTCAGAGCTCAGGACAGAAATGACCACTAGATGGCAATGTTCTCCATGCAAACACCCAGCCCAGTACCTCCCCGGGGAATGAGCCCCATGGAGACAGTTTTCCTCAGCTCAGTCTAAATCAACTCCGTGAATTCAGTTCAGTTCAGTCTACATTTGCTAGACCTCAGACATGTAACCAAGGGCCAGGAGCCTTTGCTGACCTTTCTTGCTCTTTTCTTTGGGGGAGCTGGTCTCCACCCCTCCTTTCCCATCTTGGCCCCCACCCAGGATTGGGGTTGGCTTCCTGAACCTGGCCCAAGGTCAAGGTTTTCCACAAGGCCAGAAGCAGTGAAAGTGGGCACTCGATTATGAACAAAAAAATGACATGAGTTGGAGTCGTCCCAGGTTTCAGAGAGAAGAGGGAAGAGGCAAGGCCTGTTCTCTAGGGCTCCGGCAGAAAACACTCCTGGAGAAAAACTCCTTCCACAGGGAGCAGGCTGCTTCTCAAAGGAGTGCTTATACTGGGAGGGGGCCTAAGAGATCATATTTCAACATCCACTCTTTTTGCAGATAGGGAAACTGAGGCCTAGAGATGGGAAAGACTTGCCCAAAGTCACACAGGCCAATGGTCCAGATGATTCCCCAGGCACAGGCAGCTGTAGAAGGTCTTGAAGGGGAGTGAGGCCTTGGCTGGCCCTCTGTCACCTCCCCCACTGTAGGAACCAGCCTGTTCACCCACCCAACCCCATCAAACACACTGTCTTGTTTCCCCTTTTCCCAAGCTCTGGACTCACCAGGTTCTCTCTCTTGTCCAGGTCCTTGTGCATGTCATTCCCTCTGCCCACTCCTTACCTACACCCCCTTCTCATCCACCAGGGAACACCTAGCCAGCCCTTCCTCCGGGAAGCCCTCATCTGTTCTCCTGCTGTCCTCACTTTGGTAGTCCCATTGGAGAGCTTACCCCACAGTGCCGTCATCTCCTGTTTATGTGTGTCTCCCCAACCAGACTGTGAGCCCCTGGGTTGGGGATGTGCCCTGTATCCTGTTAGACAGGTGTGCCCTCAAAAAGTACCTGTTGAATGGAGGAATGAAAGGTTCTTGCAGTAAATCCTGCTCCTAACGATAAGGATACTAATAAGTGCTATATTTTATTACTATGTGCCAGGCACTGTTCTAAGTGCTGGGTGTGGATTATTTCACACAAATCTCAGAATAGCTCTTTGAGATAGGTATCATTATTTTCCTTATCAAGATGAGAAAGCTGAGGGTCAAAGAAGTAGCAAGTTCAAGGACAGGTTGCTAGCAAGTCATGCGTGGTCCTTCCATGTCTCACCAATCACTGAACAGCTCCCTGTGCTAAGAACTGGGAACACGAGACCTGGATTCCAGTCCTAGGTTCTGCTACGGACTTGCTGTGTGAACTTGGGCAGGCTACTTTTCCTCCGTGGGCCTGCTGTTTTCCTCAACAATAAACTGAGGGGTTTAAGCAGCTTCGAAGACCCTTCCAGCTGGGACTTTGAAGGAGACTGGGAGTCTAAAGCACCTACTGTGATTGGGAAGCTGAAAAGCAAATGCAAAGATGTGAATGCAGATGCTATCATGGTCCTGAAAACTGCCCTCAAATTGAGCTCCTTGTGGGTTTACCCTGGGTCCTTGGCATCACGGATCCCAGTGCCCAGCACAGGGCAGCCTCTCGGTCGAAGTGGGCTGAGTTAAGTTATGACTGTGGAGTCTAAGTGCACACAGGCTTGTCCTTTCTCCCCCTGACCCTGCCCACCCCTTTTTGTTCTGGTTTCTGTTTCCTACATTCCCTGCAGTGGAAAACAGCCGCCACAAGGAAACTGAGGTCATAGCATTTTGGAATCCCCATGGTGGACGCAGCCAAAGGAAGTGGACACTCTGGTTTCCCCAGGGAAACATTTTTCCAGTGAGCAATGTCGTTCTCTGGACAGGCCATGGAGGGCAAGTTCAAGGGTCTTTCCCCTGAGTATTTCACTGTGAGGATCTTCACAAAACATGTCCCACAAATTTTATGTTCTCACCATAGAGGTGGCTGAAAAAATCAGTATTTTTGGATCTCTTCTGCTTTCTTTTCCTGACTGGGGAAAAATACCTTTTATCTTCCTGGTGAAAAAACTCCCCATCTCCCTTGGTCCCACTCTAAACTGAAAAACAAGGGAAACAATTCTGCAATGTTTCTGAGAGAAAAAAATATCTGAAAAGCCATTTTCCCCCTGGAACATTTTTGAGAAGTTTTTTTCTTGTTTTTTTGAAGTCCAAACCCACTTTTTTTTTTTTTTTTTTGTGAAAGGTCTTTCATCCCTGACCCTCTCAATGTCTGGAGGCAGGGAGCCTGGGCCCACGAGTAAAATTTTTGTTTCCTAAGAGTGAAAGTTGAGAAAACTCAGAGAGGCAGGAGCTCTTGGGGTCAGAGATAATGCTAAAGCAAGAGAGAAGGGGCTATACTCACAGGAGGGGCAGGGAAGGGAGTCCAGGAGTCCTTCATCAGCTGATTGCCAATCCTCTCACTGAATGGAAGCTCTAGGAGGCAGGGTGCCTGCTACAGTGTCCACTGCTCTATCCTCATCACCTGGCTTGGGGTCTGGTGCCCAGAGTAGGGACTCAATAGTGAATGGATGAATGAATGAATGACTGTGTGTGTGCCAAAGCTGAGTTCATGTCTGGTGGTCCTGGTGAGGAGAAGCAGAGGCAGGAGGGCCAGGAAGGGTCTTAGGAGATGCAGTGTGCCAGGCATTGATCTGAAACTCCCAGACATCCTCAGGAAGGTGGGAGCCTTGTCCCTCCAGGAAGCAGCCTGGCTCTGGCTTGGAAGCATATGTACAGGCCAGTAGTTCTGCTCCAGATCCCTTCAAAGTCCTCTGAGAAGGGGCTGCTGGGGGGATTTCAAGTACAGTGACCACTGGGCTAGAGGGGTGAGCTGTTTTCTAGAGCAGAACTTAACCTGCAAATATAGATGCAACTCATCCTTGGAAACTACTTGGCCTTTCTGGTGGGGAGGGGTTTGAGAGTTGGTAGCAGGACTGTATCCACCCTGGACTCCCTCCTTTTCACCTCTAAGCTGGCCGCTCCTAGGCTCAAGTGTGAATGCCCTCCTGGCATGGCTGGAGGAGAAGAGCAGGGCTCCCACCCTACGAGTCATCTGGTCCTGCTGCGCTGTGGGTCCCAGGAGTGGTGCAGACACACGGGGCTGGAGGACTGGCTGGCTCCTGCGGTCACCCGGGCCATGTGCTTCCCATTAGCCGCCCACACCCCGGGGAGGGGGCAGCCGCAGGGCTCTCCCTCACGTGCCTTGGCCTTGTGTCAGCACCACCCCTCTGCTGTGGTTTGAGGAGAAAGCCACAGAAAGGGAGTGCTGGAAGGGGCTCTGGGGGGCCGTGAGCATGGAGATGTGAGGTTGGTGAGAGAAGGGAGAACTCCAAGCCAGAGGGGCATTTTCAGGGGGAAGCAGTGGAGAGTCATGAGTTGTGGTGGGGGGCAGGGAAAGGGAGTCAGGAGGGGAGAGGGAGATTGTGGGACCAGGAGAGACATGGGGAGCCATGGAGGGGAGAGAGGGACTGTGGGATTGGGAGAAGCATGGAAGAGGAAGTTGTGTGTTGGGGAGTGGCAGGAAAGGAAGGTAATGGAAGGACTACAGAGACCTGTAGGCTACAACCCTGAAAGGGTTCTTTGGCTTGTGAGAGGTATGGGCTACAGGAAGGTTGTGGAAGAGATTCTGGGACTCAGAGACCCTCTGACTGTCTCTCTTACAATTATATTTCCTCCATTTACACCCTTGCACGTCTGTGTTCCCTTTCCTCATGTTCAATGCCCTGCCATTACTTGTTTACCATCCTTCCCTGCTAGCCTGCATACTCCATGTCTGTCTTGTTCAGGGCTGTGTCCCCAGAGCCACCCTCATGCCAAGCCCACAGGAGCCCCCAAGTACATGTTTGTTCAATGAACAGACAATGGAATCTCTGCATGGTGACTAGGGAAGTGTGCCCTCTTTACACATTTGTACACTGAGAAAATTTAAGAGGCCCGAGGGGACAGAATCTTGCCGACTCTTGGCCTGATGCTCTTCCCCTACTGTTAGGCCCATGGGTTGCAGAAACCTGTCAAACCTCATACGCAGACCTCTCAAGGCCTTGCTCAGAGCCCCTGGACATGAAGATGTGGCCAAGAATGGGAATCAGGCGTATGTGAGGTTAGTGGGTAAGGAGCCTCTGGGAGCTGCTCACCAAGGCCTGGGCTGCATGTGCCTCGGCCATGGACAAAGACACAGCTGACCGTGCTGGAGGCCACACCTGGACTCATTCCCTCTGGCATGCCTGCCCGGGGGTGGGGGCCAGACCAGGCCTGCTCCATCTCTTACCTCAATGATGTAATCTCTTCCATCTTTGCTGTGGACGGCCTTGACAGCACAGATGTCCAGGCCACCAAACATCTCTGAGCAGCTGTCCACCCATAGCCTATACCTGCAGGGATGGATAGACAGAGAGTGAGCATATGGGACAGGGAACAGGGAGAGGGAGCAGAAGGAGAGAGAGGCAGAGACAGAGGGATGGAGAGACACAGATAGACCACAGAGAAAAACAGGCTATGAGACAGATAGTGAAACACACATGTACTCATTCAGAGATGGAGACAGACAGTAAGACAAGAAACAGAGACGCAGCAAGAGAGACAGAAAGACAGAGAGAGACAGAGACACAGAGGCAGCGGGAGAGACAGAATGGATAAAAAGGGAGGCAGAAACACAGATGGACAGTGAGAAAGAGAGACAGAGAGAGGGAGAGAGACTAGAAAGAGTGCCAGGAGGGCAGGAAAGAGGAACGATGAGGGGGAGAAGGAATGAGAGTTGGGAGAGATCTCAGAGATCTGACCCCACCCCACTAGGACTTTGCTGGCTCCACAGTATTGGGGAGCTTTCCCTGACCCCATCTGGAGCCATCCCAGACACCAAGCTGCCTCCGAAGTCCTTTTCCCTTGAGAAAGCTGCTTGAAGGGCCCCAGAAATCCCTTCCAGGCCGCCCTCCCAATCCCAGCCTGCAGGGACAATGGGTGCTTTCTCCCCCTGCCTGGGGTGCGCAGGCAAGGGAGCCTGGCAGGACTGCTCCCGTCTGGCCCTGGGGGCCTGGCCCTCTGGACCCACTGCTTTTGTTCTCTTTCCAGCCACTTGATGGCTGCAAGGCCCGTTTGCTTTGCAGAAGATCTCAGTGCTGGACTTTGACCCTGCAACAAGGGGATGGTTGTATCTGGAGAGGTCTTCCCGGCCTTGCACTTGGCTTCCCTCGTGGTGACTGGATTTTGAGTCACAGGGGACTTTGTGTCAAAGTTCTTGCTTCTCTCCCCACTCTCCAGGGTCACACGGGGCACGCCTGCTCTGAGATCTATTTGTGTCTCTGAGCCATAAGGCCTGGAATGAGGAGAGATCATCGCTGAAGTGTTCCCAGAACTTATCCGCTAATGCCCCTTGAGGCACTGAGGGTACTGCCCATGAATTTGCAGAAGGGAAAGTGAATTCCAGGCCTGAGCAGACCCACTCCCATGGTAGGCTCCTGCAGAGATGGCCTAGGTGGCCTGGGGTTGAACAGAGCCAGAGAGATAGTGACCTGCTGCAGACATCTGTGAGCAGCTTGTGAGACACTGGGGAAGGCCGGGCTCACGTTCTGGAAAGGCTAGGAAGAAAAGGGCCATGACTGTCCCATGAATGCCCGCTAGGGGAAGGTTATGACTGCCCAGACCAGGTAATTCAGTTGTGCCAGGTAATAAGCACAACTCCCCTGAGTCTCGTTAGCATAGGTGGGTATCCAGATTGAAGTGCCACCTGGGATTGACAGGAAGGGAAGGAAGCCAACATTGACAATGCCCCTCCCTGCCATGGGCCAGCACTGGGTTAGGTACTGAACATCCCTCTCTCATTCAGCCCTCTGACTTTAGTATATTACCTCCAATTTAAAGAAGTTAAAGAAGTTCAGAATGGGTAGTTAACTTACCCTGTGTAACACAGCTTGGAAGGGGCAGGACCGCTCACTTTCAGTCATGCTGCTTCCTCAAGCTTAGAGCCCAGAACCAGAAATTCCATGAGGACAGTGACCATGTTATATCCTTCCCCTAAGTCTCATTCAGTCATTGTTGCTATAGCAGGGTGGGCCCAATCCAATCTCTAAGGGGAAGAGACATGGCATAGGCCTACCTAATTGCAGCACTGCAGCTTTCTGGGTCACAGTGATTGGTCCAGGGATGGTCATGTGACCTAAGCCAGGCCAATCAGTGAATAAGAAACTCAATTCCAGGCTTTATTGAATTGGTTGGGAAAGAAGTCTCTTTCTGCTGGACTTGACACGGTCAGGATGTAAGCCTGGAGCTGACCGGAATGAAGTCAACACAGAAGCAAGCTAAACGGAAGTGGGTAGAATAAGTTTTAAAGTCCTACCTGGAGCTATAGCTCTGGAGTTTTCATTGCCACAAGCCAATAAATCCCCTCCTTGGCTCAAACCAATATGATTTGTGTTCTAAACTTGCAACTGACACAGAGTTCTTAAAGGGAAGGATTAGATCTTTTCATCTTGGCCTCTTTAGTGCTCAGCACAACATGGCATGCAGTAGGCACTCAATATATGTTCACTGAACAGATCTTTCTGACCCCAAAGCCCACATTTTGTCCACAGTCATTGAATGCTTGCATGCAAGGTCACTGGGCACGCAGGAAAGGATGTCTGTGTGCTGCTGGCCCAGAGCAGGTGACTAGCCCTTCTTGTTTAAAGGAAGGAAGACCTGAGGGCCCTTCAGCCAGAGTGCATCCCTGCCATATTCATGATTCATAGGAAATCCACCTCTCCCTCCTCGTATTGAGACAGGAATAACTCTGAGAGGAGTAGACACCCCAGTAGCCCTGGTGCCCTTACAAGGATGCTTCCATGCAGCCGTCAGAGCAGAAAGAGACTGGTGAGGACTTCCTGCTCTCTTCCAGCAGCTAGGCAGGTCCAGAAAGACCCCTGGACTTGGAGACAAGATATCAGGGTTCTGTTCTCAGCTCTGTCATTGATCAGTTCTGTGACCCTGGACAAGTCAACTTCCCTCTCTGAACTTTCTTCCCCATCTGTAAAATGGGGTTATTATAAAACCTTCCTTGCAGACTGTTATGGGAAGTAAAGGGGATCATGCCTAGGAACATGCTCTGTTGGTGGTGAGACACTGGCCAGAGGGTGAGATGGCATTACTTACAGGGTCCTTGTTGTATCCCTATCCACTTCCCATTATGGCTGGTGCATCTCCCTAAACACATTCTTTGTCTCTTACCTCTCTGTCATGGCCACCTGCTCCAGCATGGCAGAGCCTGTGTTGGCCTTCCAGTTTCCAGAGATGGAGGTTCTCCTGTATCAGAACAAGTAACACAGTGAGGGCATTAGGGATGCTTGTCACTGATATGCTTTCATTTTTTGTGTTGGCTGTTAGGAGGCTCTGATTCACATATCTGGCTTACATTATGACATGTATTCTTAGGTACACATTCTGTCCTCAGATTTATTTTTTTGTTTGTTTTTATTTCCCTTTATGTTGATTGCCTTACTTGTTGGATCATAAGTATCTTTTTCTTCGGCATGTTTAAAATCTAAAAATTAAATTAAAAAATGCCTACACCATCAGATTAAATCCTTCAAACTTTGGCCTTCTGTTTTTTTCTGAGGGGGAGATAATAAGGTTTCTTCATTGATTTCCGCTTTGTGGTGGTACCAGGAATTGAACCCAGGACCTCTTGGGTGCTGAGCATGCACTCTACTGCTTGAGCTATACCCTTCCCCCTGGCCTTCTGTGTTTCAGACGAACTAGGATAGTAGAGCTCCTGGTGACTCTGGAATTTTGTTTTTGAGAGTCCCATACAGTAGGGAAAATGATCCATGGAGAGAAGTGATTATTTTCCAAGGTGAAGAGCCCTTGCCTTTTCTGCTCCAGGAATAACTGACCTCCTTTCAGGTGCTCCAATGCCTATGGCACTTTCCTGTGTTTAGGCCTCCATTCACCTTCTTCCCTTTGCCTGGTCCAGTCTTCATCTCCATCTTTGCCTCCCTAAGTCCTACTCATCCTTCAAGTTTCATCTGAAATGTGACTTCTGACAGCACACCTTCCCCAATAAGAACAGACCCTCCTCCACTACACCCTATACCAATGTTTAATAATGCTTATCTTACTTGTAATGACTGTTTTAGTCTGCTGTCTTCTCTGAGGGGAGGGAACATATTTGACTCATCCTTCTATAACTCTAGTATCCAGAAGTCCCTGGCATGCAGTAGGTACCCACTAATTACCTACTGGCTAAGGGACTGTGTATGCTGAAGAGAAACCCAGACAAACTATCTCTAATGGATTCAGCAAACGCTGAATGGATTTAAACAAAGTGGCAGAGGTAAAATGATTTGTTTCATGACCAAGGAAAGGCACGTGGTTGAAGGGTGAACCAGGAGAGGAATTGCTATAAAAATGTCTTTCTAAAAGAGAAAAAAAATGTATCTGAGGACAGCAGAAACTAAGAATAGATGGTGGAGGAGTCCTAATGACTAAGGATTGCAGTGACATTGATAAGATTCATGTCAGTTCAGTTCAGTTCAGTTCAGTTTAGTTCAGCTCAATGCAATGCAATTCAATTCAATTTGGCAAACAATCCCTGGGCCACCCTATGTTCTGGGTACTGGACTAGTCTAGTGTGCAGTGATGGCCCCTCCTCTGGCTGCCCACTATCTTGAAGGGTAGACGATCCTAAAACCAGAGTATAGGCATGGTAGGGTTAGCAGTACACACGAGGCATGAAGCACTCCAGGGAAGCAAAGGAGAAACCAGTCACTTAACGTGACCCCAGACGGCAGTAGTTGAGATGTGCCTGGGAGGATGAGAAGGATTTGGTAGAGTGGGATCTGTATGGTAACAAGGGAAGGTAAGAACTGACTTGAGTCAGACGGATGTGAATTTGAATCTTGGTTTCAGCATTTTCTAGATATATAACCATGGACAACATCTCTGAGTCCTTATTTTCTCATTGGTAAATGGGAATAATTATAGTACCATGCTTATAAGGTACTGTGTGGATTAAAGGAAAGATTCCCAGAAATCTCTTAGTACAATGGATGCTACTATTATTTTTCATTAAGTGGAGACAAGAAAGCCTTCTAATGCCAGAGGCAGCAGGAACACAAGTCAGACTGATCTTCTAAGAAGATAATGATAGTGCTTTCTATGTTCGAGGCATGGGTCTAAAAGCTTTTTAAGCACTGGCTTATTTCAGCCTCACAAAACTTAATGAGATAGACGTTATTATTATCATTCCCACCGAACGGCAGAAGCCACCAAACCATATCTGAGAAACTCCATGCTCTTAACCATAACTCTCCACGGCAGAGCCCATCACAGATTTGAAGGAGTCAGCTGGCCCAAATGTGATGCAGCTGCTGGGATGTAGGATGGCATGCAGACTGGAACAAAAGACTTCACCTTTATGACAAATGCATGATGTTGAAGAGGGAGGGGATGAATGGAAAAGTGCTGACCTAAGTAACTCTGGAAATTAGTGAAAATGGTATGAGTGAGTACAAAAGGAACTGTAGAAAAGTCCTGTACTGTACTTGGTGAAGCTGTTTCTCATGGGGATATGGCTTAACAGTTCTGGAACTGTACACATATACTGGGATTAAACAAAGACGTACATGGAAGGGGGATGGTGGGAGCCAGGTTTTCCTCTGTTGGAGTGGGAAGTCACAGATAAGCAACCTGGGAAGGCTAAGATGAATCATGCAGTACTAGATGAAAGTCTGAGACATCAATATGAACTCTGTTTAGCTTTAGCTAAAGATGGATATATATAGAAATAATTACAGACATGCGTGTATATACAAGTTGAGATACACACATATTTCCTAGCTCTGTCTGCTGAGAGAACTTAGAAACAATGACACCCAGTAGCAACAAGCCCAAAGGCCCAAGTGCAGGGCAGAAAGTGGGCCAGAAAAGACGCTGAATGGTCAGGGGCGGAGAGGGCATTTTACACTGAGGTCTGACACAAACCCCCTCCCTCGGACATCGGCCAACCCAGGGTCCAGGAAATGTCATAACTAATGACAAATTGGAGCTGTAAGGGCAGAAAGGCTTAGCATAAAGAATGTGGCAATGAGGTAATCTTCAAGAAGAAAAACTGGGACAAGGTGTCGTCAATGTCAAGTGGAAACGCTAACAATGAGGAGAGGAGGGAAATGATATGACGGATGGTGGAGGCCTCAGGAATGCACTGGACCATGCACTGAAATGTTCTCCAATTCAGAGGGGCTGGGGTTGGGGGTGAGGTGATCTTATCACCCAGAGGGCATCTGAGAGCAGTGACAGGTCTGCCCTGGCTTGTGAGTTGGAAGAGAGCAATTGGCAAGACAGACCAGAAGTATTTCTTGGCTCCATCCCTTTCCTGGCATATTTCCTTAGAGGTCAAGTGGCTGCATCTTCTCCAGTTTCCCAGGTAATGGCAGAGTGGAGTGGTTGCAACAGAGACTGTGTGGCCTATAAGGCCTAAAATTACCATCTGGCCCTTCATAGGAAAATGTTTGCTGACCCCTCATCCAGCCAATCCAGGTAGTGTAAGAGCAACCCTAGATAATACAGATATGAATATGTATGGCTGTGATCAATAAAACCTTATTTACAGAAACAGGTGGCAGCTGGATTTGGCCTGTGGGCTGTGGTTTTCTTGCCCTGACCTAAAGCACAGCTCCATCACACAGAAGCACACAGAGAGACTTTCCAGAGCCAGCTGTGGCAGTCCTCAGAGACGGAGCCATGCAATCAGTGCTCTGTATGCTTGGAAACAGAGCACTGGTTGCCTCTCTGGGGTCTCATCATTTCAGTGGAAACAATAACATTCCAAAGTGAGACAGAGAAGACTTGGAGCAAATAATACTTCTCTGAAGACTGAGCCCTTCACCTAGTGAAGAACTCCTACTCATCCTTGTAACCATACCTCCAGTGTTAGTCATCCTTTGCCCGACCCACCCCTGGGATGAATGCGTGTTGGATTTTCTGGCATTCATTCCTTTTATTCTAGTCACAGAATTTCTATGTCCACTGGATAATGACCCTGCCCATATTGCATACCACTTTGGTGGGCCTCTTCCTACTGGTTGTCTACCTTCCTCTAACCAATAAATATGTGACCACAGTGGGACTAATCCATACTGTTTCCATGAAATCACAATCTTGAGTTAAGCCATGAAAATGATTTGGGCAGACTGACTTCCTGATGGAATGCCACGATGATTGTCTATTACTTCTAGCTATCCAGATTCTTGGGGCTTCCCTGGATCCTAATATTTCTGAAATTGGTAGTTTGGGTTTTTGTTAGTTAGTTTTTTTTTTTAGGTTTCTAATCATACGTAGGTTTCCAATAAATTCCCTTGAAAAACTCCACCAAATTAGATGTGGTTTCTACTGCTTGCAGCCAAAGAAAGCTGATATAATCTCCTACCTGATCTTATTTGTCCCAGAGAAACCCTTTTGCAGCCCATGGCACCAGAGCCATCCTTTTTTTTTTTTTTTTTTAAATAATAAATACAGGTCAGATAATGCCACTTCTTTGCTCGGAAGGAAAGAGAAGGAAATCCAAAACCCTTAGCAAGGCTTCAAGGCCCTCCTTGATTTGTCCCCAAGTCTCTCTTCCACGTTTGCCTCCTATGACATACATCCCGTATATACTTGCAAACATGCCAAGAGTCTTTCTTTCTCTGGGAGGAAATAGCCCTCATTTGGGTAGACAGATTTCTATGCTGGGATAAGCTATGATGGAACATCAGCCTTCAGTTGAACTGACCAGAGAAGAAGGGCAGTAAAGGAGACAGAAAGGGAGAATAATGATGTCCCTACGGGATCTCTGCCCTGCTGGACATGTATCTATACTCTCTGTCCCTCTCACACTCTGCTCCTACCCTTCCCCCCAGCTCCCCAGCCCTTGCCCAGGGACTCACATGTAAGCCTTGTAGTTTGATCCAATTTTCTGGATGCGAATGTCGTACTTGGAGTCGATGAAGGCCTCGGTGGTAGCATAGGTTTTGGCCATAGCCACCATGCTTGTGATGTCCTGGTAGTCATGCTGGTTTTCTACTTTGATCTGTGTGGGAGGATGAGGGGGTAAGTATCACCCACCCAGCGTTCACTAAGCACCTACCCAGTGCTGGGACCCAGAACTGCATATATAATGACCTTGAGAAGGTCAGATGCCTGGCAAATAGGAAATAATTCACTCCACTACTTCCTGTGGAAGAGAAAGGCAGCATTCCACTTGGGGGAGTCAAGGGAATCTTTATAGAAGGGGTGATCTTGGAACAGGGTTTGGAAAAATAAATGTGATTCTCAGATGGACTACAGAGTAGGTGCACTCTGTGGAGAGCATGGAGGCTGGACAATGCAGAGGCAGGAGGAACCGGTGTGGGGGGGTGGGCTAGTAATTCAGACTGGCCAACATGGCAGGAGGGGGATGCCTGAAGGGAGTCTTCATGGAATAGATATGGAGGGCCTCAGCAGCTTTGGTAGGGGCTAGGATGCTAGCCTGAAAGCTCTGGAAAGCCACTTGAAGGAGAAGAGCTTAAACAAGAAAGTCGCCTAATTTGTGTTTTAGAAAAATCACTTAAGCAGTTGCGTAGAGGGCTGGATGGAAGGGTGTGATATGGGGTAGAGAGAGACCAGTTAGAAAGAAGAGAGCGTGTATGTGTGTTTGTACATGTGGTGTGCATGTGCAAGGTGTGTGCACGTGCGCTGCATGTGTGAAGTTTTTGGAAGATTGTGTGGGGTATGTGGAAGGTATGGTTTGTGGTTTATGTGTGTGGTGTGTTTGCACATGTGATGTGTGTGGTGAGTGGTGTGTTTGTGTGTGCAGTGAGTGTGTGTATGTGTGTGTGGGAGTGTGTATGCACTGGACACAGCCAGCTCTGCTAGACCAAGGCCTGGGGGAGAAACTCACTCATACTGTTTACTGGGCTGAGGCCAGGAACATGGGGTGGTGCCCTGGGGTCAGGTAGAGGTCTCAGGAGAGCTTCCAAGGCCAAGTGCAGGGGACGAGTCCAAGACTCCGTGATAGTGATCTCAACACATAACAGAGGCTGATTCCCAGCGCCTCTGGACAGCTGGGCGGGTGCCCCCTCCCCTGTCACCCTCACCCAGAAGGCAGAGGGGTTCTGATGCTAGGCCAGCAGTGAGCAGGGGCCAGATCCCCTGAGGGCCTGGGTGGGTGCTGAGCAGCCTGTTTGGGAGGCGGTCCTGTCCTTACAACCTCTTCTATCCCTTTCCTGCCTGCTCTTCAGTCTCAGCAGTGCCCTGAATACACCATCCCTCCATGATGATGCCCATCCACATCTGCCACATCTTCACAACTTACAAAGCATCTTCACAGCTTTCCTTTGGTACCTGAAACAGAATTGTGAGGTAGACACGGTGGGCATGATTATGAGCATGTAACAAATGCAGAAACTAAGATTTCTTACTTGTCTAAGGCTATAAAACAGCTAAACACAGAGCTGGGAATGAAACTCAGCATTCCAAAAGTACAGCTGTTCTTTGAACCATCTCAGGGTATCTACAAGTGCATGTCTGCTATTCCACCCAATAGACTGTAAACAATGATGGGGAGGGAGGCTTGGAAAACCTCTCTTCTTCACTCCCTGTGCATCCCAGTTTCAGTGGCAGGGTGCCTCCTCCCACTGGAGGCTGACCCAATCCTTTCTTCTAGGTCCTCTAAGGCTATGACTGCTTGTTCCCTCCTTCCTCAGTAATAGGACCCTTAAGTTTTATCTCATCATCTGGTCTCTCAGCTAAAGATTACTTTGTCCCAGTCTCCCTTACAGATAGATGTAGCCAAGTCTCCAAGTCTAGCCAATAAAAAGATGAAGAGACATTATGTGAGCAACTTCTGGGTGGTGACTTTAAGATAAAGGGAATCTTCCCTTTTCCTCTTTCTTCTACCTGGCTGGGATGTGTACATGATGGTGGGAGTTGCAGCAGCCTTCTTGGACCACAAGATGGAAGCTGCATGTTGAGGATGGCTGACTATTAAGGTGGAAGGAAGCTGGATTCCCAACACCATGGAGTCACCGATCAGCCTTGACTGTGTGTGCTCTCAGATTCTTATGTCAGAGAGAAGTAAATCCTAATCTTGTTTAAGCCACTGTTATTGTGGTCTTTGTTAAAGCAGGCAAACTGTATTTCTGCCATATATTTTTAGTCTCTTGCTCTTCACTGATTATCCTTTGGATCAACATGATCAATGAATCCACTAATCTCAAACTGTTCCTGCTTTTCAATACCTCAGTTACCCACTGCTCTCTCTGTCTCTACATCCTCATTTCCCACTCACTCCTAAACCCACTCTCTGGATTTCACTCCCCACCATTCTAATGAAACTGATTTGATAAAGGTCATCTTTGACCTCCTCACTGATAAATCCAATAGAGTTCCCTTTGGTCCTCATCTTGTTTTGGCTCTCTGTAGTGTCTGAAGTCACTGAACTTTTCAAAATTTGGTTTTCACCCCACTATTCTCCTCTGGTTCTCTTCCTTTTTTTCCTGGCAACTTCTTCACAGTCTCTGTTGCCTCCTCTTCCTCCAGTTTCCCCTTGGGTGATCACAGTGTTGTATTCTCAGCCAACATTTGGGACCCGTAGAGAGAGTTAGACTGACCGAAATGAAACAATGTGGGTGAGAGCTTGCGGGGACAGCTTGTCTAATTTAGTTTTGTCACTGGGTGGATGTGGAAAGGACCAGAACTACTTTTGCACCTTGGTTTCCTAGACAGCACAGCATACACTGCAGGCTGTCTCAGAGATCTGGCTGTGTACAACATCCACTCTCTTCTATAGCCATGAAATGCTTTGATCTAGGGGTGCATGCCTACCCAGAATAAATACTACACTTCCCCATCTCCCTGGCACCTGTGTGTGGTCATGTGATCATGGTCGTGTAATCATGTTTTGGACAATGGGATGTGAGCAGAACTTCCAGATTTGCCGTTAAAGGGAAGTGGGTGGGGAGGTGCTTTTCACTGCCTCCTTTCCTGTCCTGCTGGCTTGAGTGGGCATCATTGTAAACCTTGTGTCTGAAGGGCAACACTCCACAACAGGATGATCAACAGGATGGAAGGAGCCTGTTATGTGACAGGGAAAGTCTTAGCTTATTTAAGCACCTCAGGTCTTTGTTATAGCAGCTGTACCTTATTCCTAAGTAAATATTTGTTAAATGAATCATGCATATATTCATTTATTCACAGGAGAGACAAAAGGAAGCAACGAGAGAAAGTATAGATGTATGGGTTTAATTAATTAATTAATTAGTGCTGGTCTCATCTCCCTTTGTGAGCCCTTCTTTCCTACTGTAGTCAGGTGGTTTGGGGGTGGGGGGCACTCATCCTGCCCTCTCCAGGACTGAGCATGTGACCCAGGTTTCTCATACATAGGCTAGTAATTTTACTCTCAAATTGTATGATGTCCAAGTCCCATAAAACCTGGCTTAACCTCTGGCTCCACCCATGTCTATCTCCCCGCTAGGCTGTGAGCTTCTAGAGGACAGAAAATGTGTCTCATTCCTAGTTGTAACACTGGTGCCTGACATATTGCAGATGCTCCAAACATGTTTGCTGGATTGATTTTAAGAAGGCTGGATAGAGATCTGCTTGTAAATTGGAAAGGGGCAGAGAGATGGAAGGAAAAATAAGGGAGCCTGGGAAAAGGCAAAGAAAATGTGTTTCAAGGAAATGTGTTTTATAAGGTGAATTTTTCTGTAAATGCTCAGGCTGGATTCCACACTTACAGCTTCCTATTGTAGCTCCAGTGGCGCAAGAGGTTAGTGCATGATACAAGAGGTTTACAGCTTCCATCGTGAACCTTGAGAACCTGATGAAGTCAGGGACCCAGGAGAAGGGAGCAGGTGGCCTGGTGAGTCGGGGCTGGAGGGGACTTTGGGCTGGTGCTCAGGCCACAAAGGTAGGTGGGGTGAGAAGGTATTAAGGACAGGCAGTCACTGGGGATGGGGGATGGCTGCTGGCCCAGGGCGGGAGTTGTGGCACCTCGCTTTATTTCACCTCGCTGGAAATCCCTGTAAGTGTTCATAGAGACAAGCTGAAAACAGGAACCCCTAAGTGAGCTGTGATTCAAGATTACCCATTTGCTGCTTTGGGGACCTGTGCTGAGGTCCCCGTGGCCTCCCTCACTCGAGACTCAGTTTCATCCCACCTCCCTCTCTCCTCTTCCCTATCTCCCCTTCTTTGCTCCTTTCTCCACCTTCCTTGACTTTTCTCCCTCTCCTCCTCCTCTCCCTCGTCCTTCCTCTCTCCCACATCCACTGCCTTCTCTCATCTTTTCCCTCTTACTTTTAATGTCTTCTGTCTCCTCTTTGTCTCTTTCCCTCTGCATTTTCCCTTTGTCACCTCTTACTTCTGTCTTTTTCCAGTCTCTCCCTTTCACTTCTTTCTCTCCCTTCATTTCCCCTGATCCCTTCTCAGGGCCCATCTCCTTCCTCCTGCTTTCTTTCCATTTTGTCTTCATCCCTGCCTCCCTGTCTCTCCTACCTCTTTTTCCTCACTGTCTCCTCATTCAGTTTTGCACACTTTCCTCCTCTCCTGCTTTTTGAACTGCTTTCCTTTCTCATATGAGTGTGTGAGTGTATGTGTGTGCACACATGTGCTCCATCTGCAGGGTGAGCAAGCAGAGAAAGTGGAAACAGAGGTAGAGGAACTGGGGAGAGGAGTCAGGAGACGATTCTAAATTCACCTCATAGGTGTCCTATTCCAAATCCCAGTCTGGGATGGGAAAACCATCTTCTACAGCCTCGGCAGACTATGCACTATTTGCTTGAACAGGATGCTCACTACTAGGCAAGGCCACTCATTCCATCTTAGGGAGCTTGTTCTACTGTACATTCGACCAAGAGTGAACAAATGGCCCCAATTATTGATCATGCAGAGTAAGTCTTGGCCCTCTGCCTTGTGTCTGCTTTTCATCCACTGGAAGAGGGCCGCCCAGGTGTGTCTAAGTCCCTCGTCCCTCTCTTCTTTATACATCCCAATGTGAGCTGGTTCCAGATCCTCTACTACCTTGAAATGCTCCCCTTTGACATGCTGTTAAACCATGTGGTGTCCAGAATTATACACATAGTTCAGATGTGGTCCTACCAACTGAGACTGGATAAGATGTCACCTCACTTTATCTGGAATACACCTGGCTTAATCCTGCCTCAGAGCCTTTGCACTTGCTACTCCTTGATTGCATGGCTCACAGTCTTACTTCATTCACGCCTCTGCTCCAGCCTCACCTTCTCAGAGCTGTCGTCCCTGACCACCACATGTGAGGTTACTCCTCCCACCCAGCACCCCTCATCTACCTTACTCCATTCAATTTTTCTCCATAGCACTCCTAATATCACTTCATTATCTATTTATTTGTTTGTTGTCTTTCTTCCCTACCATTCCACTAGGATATAAGCTCTGCAAGAGCACTGCTGTATTTCAAGCACCTATAATAGCAGGGAGCAACAGGCACTCAGTAAATTAGCTGAATGATTGAATAAATACATCTAAATATTTATAGATATATATCGAGTGCCCATTATATTCAGAGAATTACTGATCATTTTCCCAGATACTACGCTGGGGGCTGGGATGCATTTAGGGAACAAGATTCATAACTCTTATCCAAATGGAGCTTCGTGCCTATTAATTATCTTGCTCCTATTAATGCAGCTAAATAAAATATTAGCTTTTCTAAGGTCCACGTGGAGCTTGTTCTAAGCCAATATCTCTAGATCATTTTTAAACACAAGATCCTGATCTCTCCAAGCTTGGACTTGAGTGGTTTTAATACCAGAGCAGGACTTTGTGTTTATCTTTTCCAGTCTTGACTGGAATCCAATATTGATTCTGTCATCTAACCTGTTAACTCTCCCTCTCAGCTCTATGTCATTCAAGACTTTGGTGAACTCTTCCTATACCCAATCCAGCTCTTTGACCTTATCTAAGTTACTTCTCTGAGCTTTAGTTTCCTTACTTCTAAATGTGACTATAACAACTATCTTGCAGGATTATTATGATTTTTAAATGAAATTACAATGAATGTCTAAGGACCTACCTAGCATAGCACCTGGTACCTAGTAAGTGCTCAGCCAAAGTTGTTTATCTTTAATCGGATAATTGTTGAGATTCTTTGCTGACATTGAACCATTAATCAACACTTTTTTTTTACAGTTATTTATGCAATTATTCATCTGGCACCAAATCTATCTCCTGTATAATCATCCAAATTGATGAGGAAAGGTTCTTCTTTTTAGATAAATTCCAGCTAATACAGAAGGAGTAGGAGAATTAGAATGCCATCCTTCTGCAACAATTAACTTAATGCAACAATATATCTAGGCAACAGTGATCAATGCCAAGACCACTGGGAAAGACTGATGGAGAACTTCCTAATATGTAGATCAGGCAGACAACACCTCAACTCACAGATCAGTCTTAAATCCTAAAAGAGAGACAGTCAGATGTGATCTTGTCTACAGATATGCAAAGAGAAACACCCACTATCACCTATGAAGTATTTTTGCCAAAACCCAGAACTTGAATCAGATCAAGTCTCTATTTCCAACCACCAGTTATAAGAAATGCAGACAATGGTGGAACACTAATCAGCCAAATTCAGAAGGCAGAAAATTCTACTGGAAGATAAACTTTCCTTCCAACAATAAAGTGATGAGAAAAATATAACAGAAGGAAGGGAACTGTTACAGATCAAAGAAGACTTCTGTCATACCAACCATGTGAAATATGAAGGCTTTATTTGAATACAATGAAGAGAAAATCAATTAACAGAGGACTATTGAATACTGACTATGTATTAGATATTAATGAGTTATTACTAAGCTTTTAGGTGTAATAATGGTAATTGACTATGTTAAAAAAGAAGTCCTTATATATTAGAAATTCATGCTGAACTATTTACAGATCAAATGATGTGATTTCTGGGATCTGCTTTAGAATAAACTGGTGATCCACAGAGACAGAAAGTAGATGAGTGGTTGCCAGGAACTGAGGGGAAGGGGGCCTGGGAAGTGACTGTGAATGGGTGTGGGGTGATGAAAACGTCTTGGAATTATATAGTGGTGATGGTTCCTCCTTCTGAATACACTAAAAAGCCACTGAATTGTACTTTAGAAGGGCTAATTAATCCCTTGAGCCAATTCTTTAAATAGATCTCTTTCTCTCTATATATACATTTCCTATTGCTTCTGTTTCTTTGGACAACCCTGATGAATGCACCATCTCAGCAAGAGCTAAAGTGAGAAGACAAAGCTGTGACAGAGACCACCATGGCCAAGAACTGGTAGACTCACCCACTGATATAACAAGGTTGGGTTACTGGAGATCAGAGGTTCTGAGATGGTGCTTTCTTAGGAAAAAATTATGCCAGCCTACCACTCCTCCCTTGTTCTACATCTGGTAGGAGCTTCAGTGGGACACCCAGCAAGACTGATATGTGCCTGGTGCTGAATCCTTCCCAGGCCATTTGCAGGTGAGCATCCTGCCTTTGGTTTATCCAGGCTAAGGATGTGAGTGGCTTCCTGTGGACCACAGGTGGGCTGTGTGGAGAGAGCATGAATTTCTGGCTGAAGTAGAGATGCTGCCATCTGCACAGCCACCACCCTGGTCCAAGCCACCATCATCCCTCATTGGACTACTGCAATCATATCCTTTTGCAATTCCTCTTGCCGAAGCCAAACCTCAGACTAATTTCCTCAGAATCCCTGGGCGTGGGCCAAGGCATTATTATTTTTGGAAGTTCCCAAGGCAAATGTGTGCAGTGCAGGTTGAAAAGTTTCTATGATCTGGTTCCTGGTCATCTTTCTTTTGCACTCAGCTGAACTTGTCCCCGCTTCACTGCCTTTGTACTTGCTATTCCCTCTGCTTGGAGTAATTTTCCTGAATACTTTCCCACGGCTTGTTTCTTCAGGTCTCAGCCCAGAGGACCCCTCAGAGGCTTTTCCAACTACCTGATATCAAGTAGTTACTCCTTCCTGCTCACTCTGGGAAGTATCTAGTTATTATTATTTTTTCTTACCATCTTTGACTATCTGAAATGACTTATCTGCTAATGTGTTTATTATCTCTCTCCTCCACTAAAATGTAAGCCAAATAAAACCAGGGCCTCCTGTGTCTTGCTAGGGAGACAATATAACAGAGTGCTGAAGAATGCAAGCTCAAATCCCAGCTCCATCACTTACTAGCTGTGTGACCTTGGGATGTTACTTAGCCTCTCTGTGTCTCTTTCTTTGTCAGCAAAATGTGGGTAACTTGTTAATGTAAAGAAACTACTCCACATCAAATATGCATGACTTGAATTTTTGTTGAGCATTAAATGAGATACATGTAAAAGGTTTAGAAGAGCTCATGGTTCATTATAGGCATTCAGTAAATGTTAACTACTATTATCATTCCCTTTTATACCCTTAACACCCAGCATAGTGCTGGGCAAACAGTAGATCCTCAGTAAATATTTACTGAAAGAATGAATGAAGGGGTCAGTCAATGGGAATATCTGGGTGAAGAGAATCCAGGCAGAGGGGAAAGGAGGTGCAATGGCCCTGGGACTGACACTGCCTGTTGAGAAGAGACTCACAGATATTAACTGAATACCGAGCCTTGACATCTTTTTGTGGAAGCTGAGGACTAATAGGGATTTATGCTTAAAAAGGGGCAAACCTACCTCCCCTCAGAGGTGAACAGTGAGAATTGGGCAAAGATCCTTCCTAAGAAAATGGTTTGGAATCAACCTTGATACAGAGACACACAAGCAATTGAAGTCCACTGCCCTATTTCAATAGCCTAGAAAACATTTTAGGCGAGTGTGACCAGCAGCTCACCCCAGCCAAATTTATCTCCATCAAGGTTCTGTAGAAAGCTCAGTTTGGAGCATGCTCCATCTGGTGTGATGGCAGAGACACATTTGTTTTTTTCAAAGATAACTACATGAGGCAATGTACTGAATCAGGTTATTTACGAATAAGCTAAAAGCTAGGAGGAGATCTACCCAAAATAATAACTGTAGCTTCAGAGTACTTACTCTGTGGTCTCTCTTTCTGGCAACAATTAGCTGGCTGAGCCAGCTGGATATTCAGGCCACTCCTAGTTCGAGATAATAAAACCATAACCCTGGCACACAAATAGATGCTTGTTTTTCTGTTTTTATAACAGGAAGGTGTGCATCCAGCTCATTCCAAAGTGGTATACGCTTATTAAGAAACTAGTAAAATGGAGTGAAGAGATGGGCTAAATCTCTGTTTTACCTTCCAGTAAAATTTTCCCAGTCTTGCAACTCCTAGACTTTCAAGGCAGGTCTAAGTATAGATTCTGTGCTTATATCAATAACATCAGGCCAGGCTCACACAGTTTAGCTCTGAATCAATTCCTGAGCTCAGCATCAAAAGCTTTAAAGAGGTAAGTGGGAATTGCAAATGACCTAATGCAGAAGTTCCCAAACATTCTGGATTTATGACGCTCATCTTAGCAATTATTTCACAACATTCCAAAGCCGAAAGAAGTACCAAACGGCTTCATTTGTTAAGTAGTTAGAGCTACACAGCTTAATAAATATTTATGTCCTAACAACTTAGTAACTGAAAAAAAAATGAAGCACAACATATTTTTATTTCATTCTTAAAAAACTACAATTACTTACTAATGGGATGTGTGTGCTTGCTGGGCACTGCACAAATTCCCGAACCTTAGGATCAAATCAGACCCTTCACCCACATTTCCTGTTCCACACTGATTTTCATATAGTACTTGCTTTTTAGCATAACCACACCAAAACCTCAGTTTTGCAAAGATGTGACATCATTGAAAGGAACATGTTGTGATCTAATGTTGAAACTGTGAACCACTTTGGCTAGTAATTTGCATGATGTCCGACAGATGCCGAGAACTGCTGTTTTCCTCTGAAAATTTAAAATACACTCTGCTGCCCTAGGGTATTGGGTGCACGGTTTAGGATCTGTGGACCTAATGTTATTACTTTTGGCATTCTCCCCAGCAGTGAATAACACAAGCCTCTGGTGCAACATCCCTGTCTGTTCTTCATGTGAAACGTAGGTCTGAGAAACCCATGGGGGCAGGACATCCAGTAAACCAGTCCCTACTTTAGGAAAATTACAAAGATACTATGCTTTTTAAAATGATATAAATTCTATTCGAGATTGATTCATCAGGACCATGCTCTCAGCTCAAAGGTGGGTTAGTTAATGAGAGTAAGCAGACAACTTTCACTAGTCCCTAAACATATCTGAAATCAAATAAAATGTTGCCTAAGTGCTGCATTAAACAGATAATCACGGCACAGTCCCTGCCATTGAGGAGTCCACAGTCTGTGGGAAAGACAGATACATGGGCAGACAATTCAATAGATGGTGACTGATGCTGTGACAGAGGCCAGTGCAGGATGCCAGGCATGTGGCACAGGGACCCTGATGTACCTGGGGTGGGTACCAGGTTTCCCAGATGAGGCGATGGATTCTACTCCAACTTTGTTTGTCTTGATCGTAGAGGGGAGGATAAATTCAAACCCAAAGCTTCTTTTCTTTTTTAAGTCACAAAGTTACAGTTCACAGTGGGTGTTGGCATAAAGCTCTACATATCTCATTATTTTCACATGTACTCTTTCAAGATACCTATTTCTTATTGAGCACTGACTATGTGCCAGGAGCTGTTCTACACCGTTTACATATAGTATTCCATTTATTCTTCACAAACAACCCTAAGGGTGTCTAGCTGTGATGTACCCACAGAAACCCTGTCTCTGCAAATAACTATAAAACTGGAAAAAGTTAATGAGGTACCTGGTTTGAGGCAGTGGGAATAGGCTGAGACAAGGGACATTCAGGAAGTGACCCCCATGTGCATCTCAGGCTTTCTGCGCTTCCCTGGGACACTCCCACCCACTGGTCTCCTGGCACTTCCTCAACTACCCCAGCTCTTTCCTGCCTTTGAGCTTCTGCATGTGCTGTTCTCTCTCTCTCTGGAAGGTTCTTCCCTCCTGTTCTTGCATGGCCAGCTGGTTCTCATTCTTCAAGTCTGCTTACCTGTCACCACCTCAGAAGTTTCTCTAACAGCTCTCCCATGCTTTTCTCTCTTTTAGCAACCTGTTCTTCTCCTGCCTGGTACTGAGTAAAGCTTATGATTGTACATTCATTTGCTCATTTATACCCCCATCTGCCCCTCCTACTAGCCCATGATTTCAATACCCAGTGATAGCACCATACTTGGCATGCAGTAAGTCCTCAATGAAGAGCTGCTGAGTAAATGGAGGAAGGAAGGCTGTATTAGATTGTGGGGAAATGGGGATTTAGGGGGAAATGAGGAGACAGGGAATTTCTCCTCTCCAGTAAATGAAAGTTACAAAAAACCCAGAGAACACATAGGGCAGATCAGAGAAGGCTTTGCGAAGGGTCTGGGACTTGAAGACAACATATGTCCACTCAGTCAATCCTCCCAGTAACCTTGAGAGGGAGATGTTATCCTTCCTATTTCACAGATGAGGCTCAGAGAAGTGAAAGACATGCCCAAGGTCCCCCAGCTGGTAAGTAGAGGGATAGAGAATCAAATACAGCCTGGTGAGTTCAGAACCCCATGAACTGTTTGTGACACTGCCCCACTTTGAAAGCAAAGGATTGAGGCAACTCTCTCTTTCCTATCTTTTTCCTTTCCCACTTTATCCTTGTCTGGCTCTTTTGCAAGCTCTACTGATGGATGGACTTTAGCTGGCAAAGGGCAGTTTCTGAGAGCACAGTGGAGCAGGTGCCCAGTCTCTTCCTGGAAGGACCTGGGGAGGGCAAACTCTGCCAGCCAAACTCCACAGCCAAGGTGTCCCCCAGCCGGAATTGTGGCATTGATGACTCAACCCAAGGGCCCCTTGGCCAAGGCAGCCTGTGCCAGGGGACCCTGGCATGGCTGAGGCTCAGGGCTGACTCACAGGGCAGGCTGCCACCACCTGAATCACCCACTCCTCCTCTGGCTGGAGAGAAGAGGCTGGGGGGCTGGGGTGGGGCACTGGGCTGGGACCATGTGACTCATCTAGTGAATAAATTATAAGGATGATTGTAATAACAACAATGATGGACAATGACAGCTACCTTTAACAAGTGGTTTTTATGTGCCAGGTGCTATTCTAACAGCTGCATATTAATTCATGTAGCCTTCATAACAATCCTATACAGTAAGGACTATTATTTCCCCATTTCACACATGAGAAAACTGTGGCCGAGCAAGGTTATGTAACTGGCTGCAGGACTTAGCACTGACATATGGAAGCATTGAGATTCCAACCAAGGTTTGTCTGACTTCAAAGCCCAGACATTCATTCAATAAATATCGAGCCCCTACTATAAGTCAGACACTTAGAGGCACCAGGTATACAATGATGGGGTTGGGTGAGACGTTAGTAAACATATAAATATATGACATATTAGGTGGAGATGAGTGTTACGGAAAAAATAAATTAAGCTAAGGGGATAGGGCTTTCTAGGGGTTAGGGTGGGAATGTGATTTCATGTGGAATTTGTTGGAGTTTTCCCTAATAAGACGGCATCAAGCAGAGACCTGGAGGACTAGAAAGCAGAGAACTGGAGGATGTGAAGGAACGAGTCACAGGCCAACCCCGGGCAGAGAAGAACATGTGCCAAGGCCTGAGGTTGACCTTGGATTTCTGAGTGTGTTTGATGAGTAGTGAGGAGGCTGGGGTGGATGCAGCAGAGTGGACCATGACCAGAGGGGTGGCTGCGGTGAGAACGGTGGGGGAGGGGCACAAGTCATGTAGGGTCTCAGAGCCATTGGGAGGACTTTAGCTTTTACTTCAAGTGATGTGGGGAGCCAGGGAGGTCTTGGATCAGGGGAACAATATGCTCTGACTTATGATTTAAAAGGATCCCTTTGCTGCGAGAAGACTAAAGCAAGGGCTAAAAAGCAGGGAAGCCACTTGGAAGGCTAGTTTAACAACACAGGTGAGAGAAAACAGTGGCCTGAACCAGGGCAGTAGATTCTAGAAATATTTTGAAGGTAGAACTGAAGGGATTTGCTGATGGGTAGGTTGTGGGATGTGAGAGAAATGCAAGAGTAAAACATGACTTCAGGGTTTTTGGTTGGAGAAATTGGAAGGATGGGCACCTCTCCCCTTATGCCCCTTCCCTATATGGGAAAGGCTGTGGAAAGAGCAGGTTTGGGAGGGGCGGTGAAATGAGGAGCTCAGTTGTGTCCACTCTCACGGGTCCAGGTGGACATTTGGTCATACAAGTCTGGAGTTCAGAAGGGAGGGCTCATCTGGGGATTTGAATTTAGGAGTATGTAGATGGTTTAGAAAGCCATGGAACTGAATGAAACAGCCTATGGAAGGAGAGAAGGTAGAGGAGGGGTCAGAGGATTGGGCCTGAGGTGCCAGACTTTAGAATTTGGAAGATTAGATGCAACCAGCAAAGAGGACTAAGAAAGGCACAGCCAAGGAGGTAGGAAGAGACACTGTCCTGTTTGGAAAGGCAGGTGGGTATAGGCTCCCCAGAACTCTGGATTTTTCTGTGCAGGAGAGTGGGCCTGGGTGGTGGTTCAGGGGGCACACCATTGCTCTTCAGCCCTCTTCTCATCCCATTCTCTCTCCCCTTCTCCTTCCTTCCTTTCTTCTGGCCTGACTTTACCAAATACAGACTCACACCTTCTCTTACACCCCACTCGGGCCTCCTCTGCACCAGAAAGGAAGCATGTTAGGCACGGGGGTGAATGTAGTTGAGGAGAGGGGCAGACCAAATACAACTTATAGAGATCAGACAGGATGAGAAGTATAGCAAAAGTGTTCCGGGAGCTTAGAGGCTGACACAGAATTTCTTGTGCCTGTGCCTTCTACGAGGCGTCTTCACCTTTGGTTCTCTCTTGCTGAGGGGAAGGTAGGGGTGTTCATCATAGGAGGGGCTGCACGTCACCCTAGACCCCATTCTGAGTTCTCAGAAGAGACAGAGAGAGGCCAAGACAGCTCCTCTAGGATGGTTGCTGTGCTCTGCAGTGGATGTTGCGCCATCTGGATCCCCACCCCAACCCCATAAGGACAGAGGCACCCATTCCCCCAGCTGCCTGGAGTGGAGGCTGCTGAGGCTCATAGCTTCATTCCTCCCCATGAACTGCCCTCAGCAAAGGGGAGATGCCTGGCCCAGGTTTACCCACATTCCTCGGGCAGCCCACATCCAATGACTGACTGGTGCAGGAGTCCAGCGGCCCAGACCCTTGCCTTGATTTGGGACAATTCTGAAGGGCCAACTCAGCTTTGGAACTCCCTAGGAATCAGCTGAGGTCCCTGTTGTAACTACATTCTAAATCAACTACTCCTTCTGCCTAATCCTACTTCCCTTGCCTCCCAAGGGCAGGTCCTGACACATATCTTGTAGCAAGCTCCCATCTCAGTCTACTCAACACCTATCTCCCTCTTCCTCCATCCTGATAGAAGCCCAGTTTTGCTTAGGTATTTACCTACCTCCACCCAACCATGGGCTTCAGGGGAATTGAAGCTACATCCCACTCCAGAGGTGGGTCTTGATTATCTTAAGTCAATCAGAACACAGCACTCTTCTCACAATGGCCCAGGGCTGGACATATGAATAAAATGGCCCAGTCAGATGGAAGAGAACCTCTAACCCCATGATGGATGGGAACAGGGAGGCATGAAGTATATAACCCAGAATGCCACTAGCAGCCAGTGTAGGACAGAGGAAACTGCCCAAGAACAAAGCTGAGCCTGAGGCCAGCCAGCAGGGACACAACAAGCCTGGGATCTCAGTGACTTCACTGAGACCCTAATCCCCAAGCCTTCAGAGTGTTTAAGCCAGTTTGAGGTGGAATTTTTCATTACAGCCAAAATAATCCTGATACAGGGTTGATGCCCTTACTGGATACTGGCCGGCTAAACCTGCTTTGCTGGCCCAGGGGTGTGTCTGCAGGGAGGTATTCTTGCTGAGGCTCTTGTCTGAGGCAGAATTTTTCCCTCTGAAAGGAGCTGGGGGCTCCCAGTCCTTTTCTTTGGCAGCAGAACAACTTTAGGTTGGGGGTAATGTATCAGAGGAAATCTCTTATTTCTAAAGTCCTGTAGTTTCTTCCATGTGGAGGGAGCAACACTGCTGCCCTGTCTGCCCTGCATTCACTCCTCTTCAGAGGGTGTGACATATTCAGATCAGAAGGTTTGGAGGAGAAATGGGGCAAATGTAGGAGCGCAGCCCACTCTGCTCTCCCTTTTCTTTGTCTTTCCCACAAACAGCATGTAATCCGTTCTGCTTCTCAGATTGTAAGTTTTTTGGGTCAGGCTCAACATGGGGAAGCTGGAGGCAGCTCAGCAGTGCCTGTGTTTGATGGATTAAGTCTGTCTAATTCTGGGGTTCAGTATTGAGAAAACTATTTGCCTGCAATAGCTAAGCCACATTCTTTAAGACGTTTATTTGTATTCACACATGTGATATTTCAAACTTCTTACTCTTACTACACCCAGCACCTCCCATAGAGCCTACAACAAAGCCAACTGGTGAAATAAGAGTATTGCAGGAGCAAAGTCAAGCATGAGGCTGGTCAATGACCTTCAATGCTTCTTCCAAACCCAGACCCATTGATTCTATGATTTGACAAGTGCACCAGTTGTATTGAAGAGACAATGTGTTTTGTCCCCTAACACATAATTCCAAGAGGCATTTATTCAGTGGTTCTTCATAAGAGACCTTTCACCATGAATGAATAGCAGGCAGCACCTTTCCTAGTGGTTTTATAGAAGTTGCTGGAATCTTTTCTTGACCCACTGGAACATGCTCTTTTCTACCTTCCCTGAATGACCCCCTGGCTTTGTGGGCTGAAGAGAGGGCAGCAGGCTTTTTGCAGAGCTCATTAAGGTTTGCTTTTTCCTCGCCTGAAGCCATCCTTAGTAAATCTCCTCTTTGGGGTCTGAGAACTCAACCTTCAGGCAAGTCACCATCTTGGTTGGCTTGGAGAGGTATGACTCACTGTGGAATGATCATCCCCGCTCCCCCCTCCACCCGAGGGACAGGCTCTGACAGTGAGCCCATTTCCCCTGGGCCCCTGCCTAGCACCCCCTCTGTCTGGGCTTTTTGGGGAGTGTCTTGACCCTGGACTTGACTGGCTCTTCCTCCCTGTCAGCACTTCTTAGCTAAGCTGCTCCACCCCACTCTCTTTGCTGCCCAACAGAAGAATAAAGGAAGCCTTGGAGCCTCCCAGGCGGGATCAGATTCTAGACCATCTGAAATGAAAACACATCAAGCCAAGCAAACAAAGGGAGATGTTCCCTCAGCCAGGCTTATTATTTCAACCCCTCTGTGGACATTTCACTGCTTCAGGCCATGTCTGCCCGAAAGCCGCCTGGGGTCCCTCTTTCCCGTTGGGGCCATCAGCCTGTGCTTTCATGGTATGGGCATGTGACCAACCAAAAACAAGAAAAAGAACACTGAAGGCCAGCAGGTCTGGACTCCAGTTCTGGCTGGGAAGGGACCTCACTGGGTGACCTTGGGCAAGTAACCTTCCCTCTCTGACTCCTGGCTTCAAAATTAACCATGCTAGCTTGGTTATAAAAGTAAATCAAGGGCAGCATTACTCACAATAGCCAAGATATGGAAACAACTTAAGTGTCTGTCAATGGATGGACAGGCACACACACACACACACACACACACACACACAAATATTATTGAGCCTTGAGAAAGAAGGACATCCTGCCATTTGTGACAACATAGATAGACATTGAAGGCATTATACTAAGTGAGATAAGTCAGACAGAGAAAGACAAATACTGTATGATCTCATTTATACGTAGGATCAAAAAAAGCCAATCTCACAGAAACAGAAAGTAGAATGGTGGTTACCAGGGGCTGGGGGGTGGGGGAACTGGGGAGATATTGTTAAAGGATATAAGTATACAACTAGAAGATGGATAAATTCTGGAGATCTAACACACAGTAGAATGATTACAGTCAACGATACTCTAATATAAATTTCAAAGTTGATAAGAGAATAGCAACTTAAATGTTCTTACCACAAAAAAGAAATGATAATTATGTGATGTGATAGAGGTTTTTGCTATGCTATGGTAGTAATCATATTGCAATACATAAATGTATCAAATCATCCAGTGAATCCCACTCCTGGGCTTATATCCAAAGGGAACTCTAATTTTAAAAGATACATGCACTCCAATGTTCATAGCAGCACTATTTATAATAGCAAAGTCATGGAAGCAACCTAAATGTTCATTGACAGATGACTGGATAAAGAAGTGGTGTATATATACAATGGAATACTGCTCAGCCATAAAAAAAGAATAAAAGAATGCTATTTGCTGCAACATGGATGGGCCCAGAGATTGTCATTCTAAGTGAAGTAAGCCAGAAGGAGAAAGAAAAATACCATGATATCAATTACATGTGGAATCAAAAAAAAAAAAAAAAAGCACAAATGAACTTATTTACAAAACAGAAACAGACTCACAGACATAGAAAACAAACTTATGGTTGCTGATGGAAAAGGAAATGGGAAGGGATAAATTGGGAGTTTGAGATTTGCAGATACTAACTACTACATATAAAACACATAAACAACACGTTTCTACTGTATAGCACAGGGAACTATATTCAGTATCTTGTAGTAACCTATAATGAAAAAGAATATGAAAAGGAATATATGTATATATATGTAAGACTGAAACATTATGTGTAAACCAGAAATTGACACACAGTAAACTGACTATACTTCAACTAAAAAAAATTCAAAAATTAAAAAAAAAATTTAAAAAGGATATGCCAGTAAATACATATCTAAAAAAAGGTATCAAATCAGCATATCGTATACCTTAAACTTACACAATGTTATATGTCAATTATATGTTAATTAAAAAAAAGTAAATTGAGGTTGAGAGTGTGGTCTCTGAAGCCAGATCACCTGGCTTTGAACTCTGGCTCATCAAATGCCAAAAGGGGGTTACTCTACCTCTACCCTCCCACCTCCCTCAACTGTAAGGTGGTAATTAGTACCGAACTCAGATGCCCCATAGGTAAGAGGAGTAAGTTAACCCTCAGGCAGTGCTGGTGCATAGCATGCTTTCAGAAAGTTTATTACCATCAGCGTTATTCCTAAGATGCTCATGTGCTGTAAGGAGAGTCAGACATGTAACTGAAAGTGCTCTAGTGGGTTGCCAATGGGGCAGCGGAATTCTGACAGGCAGAGTATGGGCACAAAGTTGGGGTTTACATCCACTGAGGGGTCAGGGAGAAGTTCAGGGAACTTTTGAACTTGAGCTGAGTCTAGTGTTGATGAGGCTGACATGGTGTGCGGTGATCATGGAAGATGAAAGAGGGAGGGAAAGGCAGAGGAGCATGGAACAGTCTGGTACATTTGGGAACTGGAGAGGGGATGGGTGTGAGGAGCACTGAGTGTGAGGAAGCCACTGCTGAGAGAGGACCCTGGAGGGTCTGGTAGATGCTGGGGGATCCCGCAGGCTTTATTCATGGACAACATGGAGCCACTGCTGGACTTTAAGCTGAGAAGCAATGTAGCAGTTCTGGGTTTTAGGACCCGAGCTTCAGCAGACACTATGGAAAATGGATGGGAGAGGCCAGCCAGGAGGCCAGGTGAGCATTTAGGCAGTGATTGCTGCAGTTTAGACCAGAAGTGATGCTGAGCCGACGTGAGACAGAGGGAAGAGAAAGGTAGGAAAAAGCAGGGAGGCTGGTGGTGGATGTGAGGGGTCCAAGGGGACAAGCAGTAGAACTGTGTGGTCAGAGCTTACCACACAGTGGCCAGTGCTGGGAGTTCTTTACAAAACTGGGATTCTGGCCGTGTTGTAGTGAGGCCCAGGGTGGGTTGAGTAGCTTCAAGGTCACACAGCTGGTGAGCAAAGCAGAAGGATGCCTAGCCATAGTCTGGTTTCAGAGTTCTGTGCTGTGACGACTGTGCATGGCTGCCTCTCCGTAAGCATGGCTCTCATCCAGCGCCCTCCGTGCTCCAGCCATTGTTCTAAGTAACCTGCCTAAAGTCACCCAACTAGTAAGTGACACAGCTGTGATTCAAACCCAAATGGCGGGGCTCCTGAGTGGCACTCCTTATCACCATGCCAAATTACTCCAGGTGTCACTGTGATTCAGGTGAGACCACAGAAGTGGACACAACTGTCTAAGGCATTGCTGTACCTAGAGCCACATGTGAAATTCTAAATTTCCCAGGAGCCACATTTAAGAAGGTGAAAAAAGGCTAAATTAATTTTAAGACATTTTATTTAACGCAACGTCTAATTTTTTTTATCATTTCCATGTGTAATCTTTATAAAAATTATGAATGAGATATGTTTTCTTTCTTTGTACTTGAAATCTTTGAAACTGGATGTATATTCCACATTCACAGTCCTTCTCAACTGAGCCACATGTCAAGGGCTCAGCAGGCATGTGTGGTTGGTGGCCACCATATAGAACAGTGCAGGCCCCAGGAATCACATACAGTGAGGACAAAGGAGAGGCCAGGATGGAAACCCAGGGCACCTGGACAAAAGAGGGGAAGAGGCAACTGCAAAGGACGTGAAGAAAGTCTGGCTGCAGAGAAAGGAGGAAAGGCAGGTGGGAATGGTGTTCTAGAAGGTGACGTAGATGGGTCAACAGCGACAAACAGCCAAGGAGCAAAACAAGGGGCTTAGGCCTTTATCAGGCTTGTCTATCCGGAGGACATGAATGATCTTAGCCAGAGGAAGTTTCGAGGAGTACTGGGAGCTGATTTAGGGAGCTGGGGAGTGAATGGAGACAGCAACCACAGGCTCTTCTATCAGAAAGGTAGGGTAGGAGAGGCACACAGGCTCTACAAAGACATAGCCATTCTTTTCCAATCTAGTAAGACTTGAACATGCTGAAGGGTTGGGAAGATGCCAGTGGAGAAGTAGCATTGAAAACCAGGGGTGCAAAGGAATGGACAGGTAGCCAATTCTCAGAGGATATGCACGAAAGTAAGAACCAGAGCTCAGAGGGAAAACGAACTCAGAACAGGAGACAAGACACCACTGAGACAGGGAAGACAGGTGTAGGGGAAGGCACAGTGCAAGAAGGTGTATACATAACGTGTGAGGGCAGAAGGGGTGAGATGATTCTGCCAGCATCAGTGAGCTCTGTGGCAGAGGTGTGTGTCCTCTTTTTCGGGGGAAGGATGTGGGGCTTGTAGAGAGCATAGTGCAGTTCTGAAAACACCACTATGGGGATGCGAAAGGCACTGACCAGGGAGGTGTAAAAGCTTTGCCGAGACCACTGGGGGCCCCTGAGGCTGGAGACCATACAGTTGCAGCTACAGCAGCAGCTGCAGCATCAGATCAGTGGTCTTGGCTTAGAAGAGATGAAGGTCCCATGGCTGGATTGACCAAGGTTGGGAGTTCTTAGGGAAGGTGTGACAAGAGGACTAGGGAGCTCACTCATTCATTCAGCAAACACGTATTAAGTGGCTACTCGATGCCAGGTACTATGCCAGGTGCTAGAGATCATACACAGCACCAAATGAGAAAAGATTCCTGCCTCCATGAAGCTTATGGGAATGCTTTTCTCTAAACTCTCAGTAGGTTCCTAACATAGAAGGGAAGAAGTGTTCTGGGTTGGGCCTCAGCATGTTTGACAAAAAATTGGGAGGGACTGAAGTTTAACATTCCACATGTGGAGCTGATGTGCTCCACTGTGTGGCCCAAGGAGAAAGTAGCTGCTCTGGACAGTGGGTACTGATTCTAAAGTCATGGAGTTAGGGATACCATCTCCATATGCCTGGAGGGGACAGATGAAGCTCAGAGAGGGCAGGCGACCAGCCTGAGATCATACAGCCAGTAAGTGGGAAGACTGAGCCTGCTGAGCCCAGAGCCTGCTGTTTTTACTTTTTCATATTCCCCAATTGATAAAGCCTCAGAAAGAACAGACTTGTCGAGCCCCTTGTGGACATGGGTTCCCTACCTCCCTCCTTCTCTTGCCAGCCCTGGTTTGGGCCAAAGCCATGGTCATTTTATACACAGATGGAGTGTTGTCAGGGGAGGCTTGCTAATGTGGATGGTCCCCAGTCCCAGAGGGGACTAGAGAGTCAGAGATGAATAAACTCCTTTGGGTGACTTAAGGTCCTCAGGGGAAGGACAAGGCTGTTAGGAGCTTCCTGGGGTGGCCAGGACAGAAGCACAGTCAGACTTTGCTTCAAGCTGTTTTGAGGCAGCTCTGCTTCAGGGTCCTGGGTGATGCCAGCTGGCACTCTCTGTGTCTTTGCTCTGGTCTCTTTTTTTCTGGAATGCTCTCCTTGCTCCTCTACCTAATACCCACTTACCCATCAAAGTCCTAAAACCTGTCACCTCTTCCAGGGAGCCTTTCTGGTCCACTCCAGCTCATAAGGGTTCTTCCTCCTCCTCTGAACTCCTGCAGGGCTCTATATCACTTGGGTTTTACTGTTGACTTAATTATAAGCATGTGCTCATTGACTTAGTTGACAGATATTTATTGAGGGCACTGTGCTTGGCACTGAGAACATGGTAATAAACAAGACAGATGCAAGGGAATATTCTAGTGGGGGGAAGTGGAGAATGAGCAGACAGATAAAGAGGAGGTTGGGTAGATGGAAAGACAGATATAAATAGGTAGGATACAGCTAGTTTGCAAGTGCATTGAAAGACACAGCAGGAGAGTGTGATAGACGATGTATTACTGTGTATTGATTGAATTTTTAGGGACTTCCAGAAGCTGATCAATCGGGCCAGGTGTGTAGAATCCCATTTAATAGGATATAGGCTCTACTACACCACCCTTTTTTATTCTCCCCACACAAGTCACAAAGTTTGTTTTTTTCTCCCTGAAAGGCTAGTTTTATTTTTTTAAATTTTTTAAACTTTTTTTATTGAGTTATAGTCATTTTACAATGTTGTGTCCAATTCCAGTGTAGAGCACATTTTCTCAGTTATACTTGAGCATACATACATTCATTGTCACATTCTCTTTCGTTGTGAGCCACCACAAGATCCTGTATATATTTCCCAGTGCTACACAGTACCATCTATTCTACATTTTGAAATCCCAGTCTGTCCCTTCCCACCCCCTCTCCCTGGCAACCACAAGTTTGTATTCTATATCTATGAGTCTGTTTCTGTTTTGTATTAATGTTTTTTTTTTTTTTTTAGATTCTGCATATGAGCGATCTCATATGGTATTTTTCTTTCTCTTTCTGGCTTACTTCACTTAGAATGACATTCTCCAGGAACATCCATGTTGCTGCAAATGGTGTTATGCTGTCTTTTTTATGGCCGAATAGTATTCCACTGTATAAATATACCGCTTCTTCTTTATCCAGTCATCTGTCGATGTACATTCAGGCTGTTTCCATGTCTTGGCTATTGCAAATAGTGCTGCTATGAACATTGGGGTGCAGGTGTCATTTTGAAGTAGGGTTCCTTCTGGATATATGCCCAGGAACAGGATTCCTGGGTCATATGGTAAGTCTATTCCTAGTCTTTTGAGGAATCTCCATCCTGTTTTCCACAGTGGCTGCACCAAATTGCATTCCCACCAGCAGTGTAGGAGGGTTCCCTTTTCTCCACAGCCTCTCCAGCATTTGTCATTTGTGGACTTTTGAATGATGGCCATTCTGACTGGTGTGAGGTGATACCTCATTGTAGTTTTGATTTGCATTTCTCTGATAATTAGTGATATTGAGCATTTTTTCATGTGCCTATTGATCATTTGTATTTCTTCCTTGGAGAATTGCTTGTTTAGGTCTTCTGCCCACTTTTGGATTTGTTTGTTTGTTTTTTTCTTATTAAGTCATATGAGCTGCTTATATATTCTGGAGATCAAGCCTTTGTCGGTTTCATTTGCAAAAATTTTCTCCCATTCCGTAGGTTGTCGGGCCAGGTGTGTAGAATCCCATTTAATAGGATATGGGCTGTACTACACACCCTTTTTTTTTCTCCCTCCACAAGTCACAAAGTTGTTAATCAGATGAAATTATGCAGGCAGCACAGTGAAAACACAGACTATGGGGTCAAATCTTGGCTTAGGCACTTGTAAATGCCGTGACCTGGAATGAGTTCTTAAATCTTTCTGGGGTTCAATTTCCTCATGTATAAAGTGGAGATGATAATATTTATACCCATTCTCACTGAACTGGGAGACTATAAATTGTATTTCTGTCTCTATCTCTACCTATCTATCTATCATCTATCTAATCTATTAATCTATAATCTATCCATCTATTTCTCTAAGTGATGGTTATTATTAAATGCTTTAGAGTTCTAAAATACACAAAATGGCCCATATATGGAAGACATTGCTTTGAGCATGGGTTTGAGAATCAGACTTTACAACTTACTAGCTTTGTGACCTTGGGAAATTTCTTCTCTTTTCTAAACCTTGATTTTTCTCAACTGTAAAATGGGGTTTATAATAGTACATGCCTCATAGAGTTACTACAAAGATTTAAATGTTTCAAATGTAAATAGGTGAACCATGCCTGGCACAAAGCAACAAATGTAAGCTGCTTGTGATTAACTGTAAATGCCTTTATGGATAAGGTATCTAGAGATTTTGTAAAGTTGATATGTACAAACTGAACTCAAGCTATTTCCTATTTCCTGGGGGCTTATGTTTTCTGGGTGTGGAGGCCTCTCCCCCAGTCTGTAGAGTGATTTTAGTAAGGGAGATGCTGAAGGTGCGTTAGGTATAGCAAAGCCATACCTAATTTTGCTCATGTGCAGTTTCTGCAGTCCATTAAACATTGTATCTAACCCCCTCCCTCCACTCACTGCCCTTTTAGGGAGGGTTTGAAAACCTGCTGACTTTCCTCAAGGACTTGGGTGTTTGTCTCGGGCCAGACTGTGGAGGAGGACGCTGAATGCGGGGGTCCTGCCAGGGAATGGTGAGACTCCTTGTCTGTCTGGCTCCTTTGTGAAATACTGAGATAGTAAAGGCCATCATAAGCATTTTTCAAAAACAATAGAGAGATTTCTTTTGTGTGGGTTGGGATGTGAATCCCTGGCAAAGAGTATTATTCACTTCATCAAAGTTGAAGGAGTAAGAGTACTGCGCTGAGGTCTGAAAAAAATCAAAGTGTTTTTCTTCCAATTAAAACACTTAATTTTCATTTTAAGGGATCTATGTGGGCTTCTCTCCCCAAAAGATGTGCTTTGCAATAGGGAAACAGGTGAAACAGAGTGGCGGGGGGAAGCTTTGGTGGCAGGGGAGAGATAGCAGGTGCTAAGAACTCTGTCCTCAGTATGCTGCCTTCAATAACTGCATTTAGTCAGTGAACAGCTCAGACCCTTTGAATATAAAGGGACCTGAGAAGGCATCTGGTCAACCCTCTCATTTTGCAGATAAGGCAGTTGACACTTAGGGAGGGACAGATGACTTGCCCAGGGTTGCTCACAAATCAAGGACTGAGACTGTCTCCAAGTCTGTTTAGCACCAGGGTTGTCAACTTCTCTCTACCAGTACACAGCAGTGCGGTGTGCATGATGTTGGTGGTCCACAGGATGACTTAGAGGGTACACAAGTGAACATTTAAAATTTAACAGTTAGATATTCATTTCAGTGTGTATGAGGAAAAACTATCTGGCCCATAGAACTCACAATCTATGATAGTGATATAAACTGTCATTAAAAAAGACATTTATTTAACCAAAAAGAGAGGGAGTGTGTGTGTACGTGTGTGTGTGTGTGTGTGTGTGTGTGTGTGTGTGTGTGTTGTTTTAGAAATGTTGGATAAATAACAGAACAGGTGACCTGTAGGTTTGTTATAAATCATGACTACAGTCCACCCCATCTTTAGGGCTTATGGTGCTACATGGCGAATACCGGGGAGGTCCTTCTAGGTTCTAGAATTTGGTATTTTTAGTCTGAGAAGAAGAAAACGTCTGCTCCCTCAATCCCCAGCATCCCCTTTCCTTTACCTCATCCTGTCATTCGACTTTCTTTGCAATTTCTCCATTCCCTTCCATTTGTCTGTCTGATCCCCAATGCCCAGAATAGCCAGCAAGCAGTGGCAATGGCTGCCCTGGGCTGATCTGTGAGCTCTCCTCATCCCAGGAGCTGGGATTCACCTAGCTGCTGAGGGGCAGAGTCTGGGGCTTTTTTCTCATCCTATCTCCAGGAAATTTCAAGCTTACCTCATCTATTTGCCTTTTTCTCAGAGCTGCCTAACCTGTAAAGAAAACCCAGCCTAAGATATGAATAGTTGACGGTGAATAAACATGTCACTAGCAGCCTCCTCTAACAACTCCTGGTCTATGACAATGGTACGTTAATAGGCCTTGGGATATCCCAAAGTCATAACTAAAAAGCAAAATCAAAAGACTATGAAGCTACAATGACACATCATTATCACCCAAAGTCTATAGTTTACATTAGAGTTCACTCTTGGTTCACTCTACGGGTTCGACAAATGTATAATGACATGTATCCACCATTACAGTGTCACACAAAATACTTTCACTGCCCTAAAACTCCTCTGTGCTCTGCCTATTCGGCCCTCTCTTTAGCCCCTGGCAACCACTAATCTTTTTACTGTTTCCACAGTTTTTTTCCATTTTACAGAATATCATGTGGTTGGAATCATATAACATGTAGCCTTTTCAGATTGGCTCCTTTCACTTAGTAACATGCATTGACATTTCCTCCATGTCTCTTCATGGCTCCATAGCTCATTTCTTTTTAGTGTTAAATAAACTTCACCAATTGTAACAAAAGTACCATGCTGGTGGGGGATGTTGATAATGGGAGAGGCTGTGCATGTGTAGGGGAAGTGGGTTTTTGGGAAATCTCTGTACCTTCTACTCAATTTGGCTATGAATCTAAAACTGCTCTAAAAAATAAATTCTATTCAGAAAAAAAGACTATAAAGGGGGGCCCTGTTTATGTGTGGATTCTGTGCTAGGGTTAAAATAAAATAAATGAAAGCTCTCCTCTCCTAGTCTTCTTAAGAGTAGTGACCACAGGGGAAAGTCTATGAGATAATAATTTAATATGTATTGAATGTCTTCTAGAATCAAAATCCTAATGAAGGCAGGGATTTTGATTTGGTTTCCACTGTATTCTCAGTGGCCAGAACACTGCCTGGCACTTAGTAGGCTCAATTAATATTTGTTGAGAAAGCAACAAAAAATATCAAGCCTGATGCTAGGCACTGGGGCTCCAACTGTAGTTTCTCCTCTCAAGGTTTGACCCAGAACATTGACAAGCATATGTAGCAGGACAGCACAGTAAGATGGCGCAGTGAGAAGAGGAAGCTGGGCTAGGTCCAGAGCTGGCTCAATGGAAGATAAGAGGATGAAAGTCTTTAAAGGGGAGAAGTTGCTTCCATTGGGTCTGCAAGAATGAGTCCCAGGGTAAAGATACCCCGAGGTATGCTTTGAGGTGTGTAAAGGGCAGATGAGTTTGGGAAGACTTAGGTTAAGATGGTGTCACCATGCCTGTCCCTAGGGTCACACTCTGGCCATTTCTGACAACAAACCCACCCCTGGACTTAAGGATGCCAGCTCCTGGGCTTCTGCTCCTCTGCTCTCCAACCCATTCTGTCTCTCCCTGGCTCCAGTCTATGGTCTCAGGGCCTTGTGTGTCACCACAGGTGTCAGTTTTTGGGTGACAGTATTCAATGAGGTTTTACCCAGAAACACCAGCTACAGATGAGGGCTGGAAGCAGTGGTGTCCTGGAGCTGTCTCATACTGGCTTATAAAAGACAGTTGTCAAATATTTAGAAATTTTGTGAGCTTCAAATTATCCACAGTGGAAGGATTACACCCTAGAAACTGGCAAACACTACAAATTAGGGCACTCCCCGCCGCCCAGAGAGTCAGTTTGCCAGAACCACTGGCTGGAAGACCACTTATCCTGACTGTTTTTCAGTGTTCCATGGAAGGATTTGAAGTGTTGCAACAAAAATTTGATTATGTTTTGTTAAAATAAAATGTTTAAAAGCTTGATTTTGGAGCATCCAGAAAGCACACTCAAATGTTTAAAATACATTAACTTGGGCTTCCTGGGCAATCCTCTTCTGTGCAACACCCCCAGAGTAAGGCTTCTCCTTCCATCTTGGTTTAGAGAATACCTGAGATTGCAAAGCAAGTCAGTAAAACACTAGCGATTTTCTCAAAACCATGCTCTGCAAGGACACAATACATAAAGGTAGGATGGGTGCTGAGACTGATACAAGACCAAGTTCATCAAAGGAGCCCCAGTGTTCTCCCAGTGGACTTGACAATAAATGTTGTAAATTAAAAGTCACGGAAAAATCACAGGAAATACAACACTACTTTTATGTCTGTTATAATTTCAAGTTCCATGTAGTATTTCACTGGAAAGAGAGTTCTGATATCTCCCAGGCAACTCATGCTGCAGAAGAGGAATCTGAAGCCCCCCAGAGGGACAGGTGGTAAAGTTTCTGGAAAGGAAAAGGAAAGGAGGAAACCTGGAAGGAAGTAAAAGGACTTTCTGAAAGTTAGAACTCCTAGCTCCCCCATCCAGTGCCCTTTCCTCTATGAAGGAGTAACGTGTCCAAATTTCATTACAGATCATCCTTGACTTACAACGGGGTTCCATCCTGATAAACCATCATAAATTGAAAATATTGTTAAGTCGAAATGCATTTAAATCACCTCACCTACCGAACATCATCACTAGGCCTCGCCTACCCTAAACATGCTTGGAACACTTACATTAGCCTACAGTTGTGCAAGCTCATTTAACACAAAGCCTATTTTATAATGAAGTGTTGACTATCTCATGTAATTTACTGAGTGCTGTACTGGAAGTGAACACAGTGGTTGTCGAGGTACAGGCTGGTGGTAAGTGCATTGGTCATCTACCCTCTTGACCGCGTGCTGACTGGGAGCTGTAACTCAATGGGGCTCCCCAGCATCACCAGAGAGTATCACATTGCATGTCACTAGTCTGGGAAAAGACCAAAATTCAAAAGTTGAAGTATGGTTTCTACTGAATGCATATCACTTCTGCAACATTGTAAAGTAAAAAGAGTTTAAGTCAAATAATCCTAAGTCGAGGACCATCTGTATTTCAGCAGGGAACAAAATCACCATAATGGTGGGTGCCCAAAATAACTGAACTCAACCCACGCCCACTGGGTTTCATGAATGTGCACTGACAAGGGCCAGCACATCCTGGTCCTGCTGATCTCTCTGACCTCATTTTCTATCATCTACCCCCTCACTCTCTTTCGGTTCCTAGAACATGCCAAGCTCAATGCTGCCTCAGGGACTTTGTACTCATCATTCCTTCTACCAGCAAAGCTCTTGCTGCAGATGGTCTCATCGCTGGCTCCTTCTTCTTGTCTTTGTTCCGTTGTTCTCTGTCCTTCTCAGAGAGGCCTCTCCAGATCCAATTCAAAGCAGCTCTTTCACTCCCCCATTGCATTCTGTGACATCACCCAGTCTCCTGTTTTTTCGTACACTTATCTTGGTCTCTATGTATCTGGTAGTTGTCTATATCCTCCACAAAAATATAAGCTCCGTGAGATCAGGCACTTGTCTGTTAGATTCACTACTGTAAGCCTTGCTCCTTGTACACAGTAGGTGTTTGGGAACTATTTTCTGAAGGAATAAGTGAACAGAAAAACACTGACCAAGATCTTTGGGCACTTTTTTGACCTAAGGAATGGTTTTCAACCTGGATTCCATGTAGTCTTAAGGGACCTTGGAGAAGCTTGAGGGGTCCTTCTTTGTGGGCGTAGACCCATGGAAGGAGAACAGCTGAGTGGGACTTTAGATCTCCTCCCTCCATTTGAAGCTGCTCCACATAGATCTGGTTATATATTGACTGCTTTTATTGTTCCTTGGACAGAGGGCTCAGAGACCAAAGAGTAAGGTCAGGTCATTGCTGAGAAAGCATTGAATGGGAGCTTGGGTTCCATACCTTCAACTGGATACTTAGGAGTCCATGAGTGGGACACAGTTGGAGTAAGTGTTGATACTGAGGAGTGGTAGCAAGAAGAGTAGGGCCATGGCAGACATATCATAGTGGGGGGTGGGTCTTCAGGCATGAGGATAGGGCCTTTGGGAGAGTGGTGACCCGATCCTACGTTTTCCTTTCAGCTGCCTCAGCTATTTGCCCCTGAGTCACAAATTAGTGATGGGCTGGCTGATGCTTTTTGCCGAGGCCACATGTGAGACACTGGCATTTTCTGACCCCGACTTTAAACATAATGTTTGCTTCTGCACTCACTAAGAGAGCAATAGCTTTGCTCTCAGTGGCCTCATTAAATGGGACTGTATTTTCATAGCACTCATTTTTGGAACATTCTGATTTGCTGTTCCAAGCTCTTGGAGAAACAGCCCAAGAGGCTCTGCTGATAAAATGACTCTGGGCTCCATAGAGATGAGGAGATGCTGAAATGAATAGCAGCTTTGTTTACTTGGCATTGGAACAGGCGAGAGGAATTACATTTTAAAAAAATAAATAAAGTTCCCCTTCTCTCCACAAGAAAAAATCTACTCTGGCTGCATGGTCAGCAACACAATTTCTGAGATTACCAACACAAGACTGAGATTACCTTTGGGAGAAAAATTAAGGAAATAAAATAATTATGGGGTGGGCATGGGGTAGGACTAGAGAATAAGTAAGATCAAGAGGCATTTGAGATGCCTAATTAAAGAACCAAAAAAGAAAAAGCAGCAACAGATGGAGTATAGGTCTAGTGACATATATATACACTAAGGCATTTAAATATACATCTCTACATACTATATACACACATGTATACCAAGTATATATGCATCTATATAGATACACTAGGCTTCTAACTAGTTCTCCTCCCTGCAGACTTGGCCTGTGTTTTCTTCCCATGGTGGAAAAAAGATAACAATAATTAATATTACTGCCATTTTCTCAGCATTTGTCATGTGCCTAGCTCTGCAAAGTGGCATGTGCATACAATGACAGATACTGTTATTCTTCCCTAGCTTCTCCAAGCCTCAGTTTTCCCCTCTGTAAAATGGGGACAATCAGATATCTACCTTACATAGTTGTTGTGACAATTTAGTAAGGTGTATATAAAGCAAGGAGCACAGGGCGCGGGACCTAGCAAATGCTCAATAAATGGCTTGCGATTATTATTATTATTGTTTTCTACAGGTACCTCCAAGTCAAAATGTTAAAAACCAAACTGATTATCTTCTCCCTCAAGCCTACCCTTCTTGAGCTCATATTTCACTTCATTTATAGAATCATTATATTCTCAGTTTTCTTCTGCTCAGCATCCAGTTAGTCCCTAAGTTCTTTCAATTCTGCTTTCCCCATATCTCTTGACTGCATCCTTATCTCATTCCTTACTGCCTCTGCTCCTGCCTGGGTGAAAACACTTATTTCTTCTCTGAAAAGCTACAGTGTCTCCCTAATAGCTCCCAGGGGCTCTTTTCTCCCCGTCCTCACTCCTACTCCTCTCCTCTCCTCTCACGCTGCTGCCACAGTGCTTTTTCTACCTTATAAAGCCAACCATGCTCATTCTTTGCTTAAAACCCAACAGTGGGTCTCTTTCTTACCTAGAAGATAAAGTCTAAATTGTAGAGTGTAGCATAAAGTGCATCCATGATCTACCCTGACTCTTGCCTATCTCATCTACTCTTTCGGGTCTCCCTCCAGCCCAGAGTTCTGAAATACCGGCCTCTCATTAGCATCACCTGGGGATGAAAAAATGCCAAGTGCCTGGGCCCTTCTCCAGCCAATCACTGCAGAGTCTGGGGATGCGTCCTGAGTAGGGGTATAATTTCAAAGCTTCCTGGGTGCTTCTAATGCCCTTCAAGGTTTGAGATTGACTGTTCCCACCACACCTGGTGGCTTGAGATGTTCTCTTGGGCCTTTACACTTTTGTGTGTGCAGTTCCTACTGCCTTGAATGCCTTTCTCAGCTTCATCGACCTGCAATATGTCTCCTCATCCTCTGAGATGCAGCTGAAGTTTCCTGTCATGTGGAAGTTTTCCCCAGTTCCCCACAAAAGGTGATCCGACTCCCACTGACATTTCCTTCTATCACAATTTATTTGCTTGCATGGTCATTATCTCTACGAGAAAGAGAGCTCCTTGAAGGAGGGCCCATGTTTATTTGTTGCCTCAGCATAGTGCCTATGCACACTTAAAAGACATGATCTTTGGACTGATGAATTTATCAGTGGAGATTCCCCCTCCACCGTGGTTCAGTTTTATCTGGACTCCTTCTCAGCACTTGGCTTGGATTTCTGCTATAGGGCTTACTTCACTTTTCTCTGATTATGGCCGGTTGTCTACATGATCTTCTTCCACCACCTCTCCCCAGCTCTCCAGCCTTACTTCCTATCACTCAAGCACTCAGTCCTGCCCCAGGACCTTTGTGTGTGTGCATGCTGTTCCTCCACTTGTCCACATGGCTCACTCTCTCCTTCCTTCACATGTCACTTCACAGAAAGGCTTCCCTCATCAACCCCCCCATCCCCACTCTGTCACTCTTATCCTGTTTCAGTCTTCAGAACCCTTCTCATCACCAAACTTACTGCAGTTTAATCTGTTTATTCTTGTATCGTCTGCCTCCTGCCACCGGGTGCAAATTCCGTAAGGACAGGGACTTTGTGATGTTCAATATCGCATCTCTGGTGTCTTGACTATTGCCTGGTGTATAGAGAGCACTCAATAAATATTTCTTAAATAAATTAATGAATGAACCAGTATTTTTCAAACTGTATGTTTAAAGTGGGTCATCAAATCAATTTAATGGGTCACAGCCAACATTTTAAACAGTGAAATAGTCTGGAACAGAACATATCTGAATGTCTCGCACATGCAAAGGGCCCAAGTATTCATCTTTCAAACTTGCCTCTCTCTATATATTTAATATCTGGGAATCAGGTAGCAAGACAAAATGTATTACTTATTGTGATGTGCTATACAAATTTTTGGAAAAACATTACAGTAGACCATGGATTGGCAAATTTTTGTTAAGAGTACAGTGGTGAATATTTTAGGCTTTGGAGGCCATAAAAATGACTCAACTCTGATCTCATAGTGTGGAAGCAGCCATAGACAATATGTACACAAATAGGCAAGGCTGAGTTACAATAAAACCAGATTGGGAACTGGATTTAGCCTGTGGGTGGTAGTCTGCCAATCTCTGCTCTACACTGTAGTCTAATGTGAGATTTCATGTGTAAAGTTCCTGCATTCAGGAGCCATGTCTTTTTTATGTCTGCATCTTAACCAAGAGTCCTCCCTCCCAGGGTCTAGTCCACTCCCTGCACATAACAAATATTCATAAATATTTGCCAAAATACTTAATAAATATTTACTGAGTCCCTAACTCAGAACAGCTGAGCACCAAATCCATTAATGTTGGTTGAATGAACACAAGGGCCCTTGGCCTCAAATTCCCAAAGCCCTTACCCTTCCTCCAATCCATCTGAAAGCTGAGACTCAGAGTCCAAAGGATATCCTCGCCCGGGATGCCTGGGTCATGTGCTGCCAGGGTCAGAAGGGGTGGTGGGAAGTGATGGGAACAACGGAGGGTTTGATGGACTGTTTAGGGAACTGCCTAATAATCCTGCTTATCAGCTTGCTGGTTCCTTTCCTTTGCTCTTCCCCTTAATAAATCAAAACTCCTTCTGCTGTTATTGAGCTCCGGGTCACTGATTCTTTTGCCCGCATGTTTATAGAGTTACAGTGTGACCGTGAGATTGAATGGAAGGGAAGGGAGGCACCTGACAAGTGTCAGCTCTGAAAGGCAACACCTCAGCTTCCCAGGGCCCTGTGCATTGTGCAGGGTGAAGGAAGGGGCTTCCCGCTGTCCAGGGCACTGGCCAGGTCGGGAGTGAGGTTGGAGTCTGTGGGTGCAGCTTGTGCACCCAGTGAGTTTACAATCTAGTGGAGGAGTCTGACTGCCGGTTTTTGTGAGGCCCATGAATAAGAATAGTTTTTAAACGGCTAGGGGAAAAACTCAAAAGAAGAGCGATATCCCATGACACATGAAAATTAAATTAAATTCAGATTTCATTGTCCATAAAGTTATATTGGAACATGGCCACATGCATTCATTTACCTCTTGCCTAGGGCTATTTTTACATTGCAGTGGCAAGGTCCAGTAGTTGCAACAGACCATTTGGCCTGAGAGGTTAAGATGTTTACCATCTGGCTCTGTACAGAAAAAGTTTGCTGTTCCCTGACCAGCAGGACTAGTAAGACTAGCTGACATAGGCCAGCAGCAGCATTGATATCACCTGGGAGCTTGTAAGAAATGCAGATTCCCAGGCAGGCCCTCTCAGACCTAGTGAATCAGAATGTGCATTTTAACGAGATCCCCAGTTATCTGTAAGCACCAGAGAGTATAGAAGCATTTAGGATCTAAAAGAAGTGAATCAGTATCTCTTAAGTATCCAGAAATTTTTTAAAGTGCTTTATCTCAGTCAGTCTGTAGGGCAACTCCTCACCCATTAGGAAAATTTATTACGGCCATTTTACAGATGAGAAAACAAAGACTTCAAGTGAAGTGCTCACCCAAGTTTATATACCTAGGAAGTAGCTGAGCTGGGATCTAAACTCCCTGGGCTATTGTACAACCTGTGGCATTAACCACCAGGCTCCATGACCTCCTGTAAAGAGAGGGCAAGACCACACTCAGGGTCTGGAGTTGGAGGCACACAACTAGTGCCCCGGGGTGTTCAGTGGCCTACAGATGTGTTTTATTTGGCCTGTACAGTGTTTCAAAAGATTTTAAAATTAGTTGTCAATATGTTAAAATCAGGAGAATTCATATCAGAGATCCAGAGAATTGGCTTCTTATGAAAGAATCATATGATCAGGTCTGCGCAGTCTCTCAGGGTTTTGTCTGGCTGGGGCTCAGTTGTGGCTGCCCATGAAGACAGACCTGGACATTCCAGGTCATCGCTGTCCCAACTGGAGCTCTTGACTCATTATGGTAACTACCTGGACCAGGTAGGTGTCTGAGTTCACGTCCACTGGGCATGCAGAGCAGCATGCGGGTCACTGGGCATCTTGTTAAAATGCAGCATCTGATTCAGCAGGTTTGAGGACATGTCTGTATTCTGCATTTTTAAGGGGCTCCCAAGCTGCTGGTCCTTCTAACAAGTTCCTATTTCTTTTTAAGCTAACAATAATTCTTTAATAAGGCTCTTCTCTTCAGCTGTTGGCATCCTCCTCCATCGACCCCACTCAATCCTCAATACAACAATTTTCCACGAGTGTCATGATGTGGAAAAGCCTGAGCAGCATTCGCTGTCCCACATGGCCTCCCTTGCATCTTCTGGCCTCACTGGAGGATGGGGTGTTGGTGTAAAGGTTTCTTGGGGCTAGAGGCCAGGAGTGGAAGCGAGAGCGTTCATCTGTCTGGAGGCTTGATAGAGGATGCTGATAATTGTGTTTAAGACATCTGCTCACCCTGCCCCTAAACACATGGACACACACACACACACAAAATGTAATAAGCCCACTGTTTACATCCTCCTCTGACTTTCTCTCACACATAACCCTGCTGCTGACACCTGTCAGCAATGATGCCAGCTGCCTCCAAGCGGATTTATTTCCAAGAATCCAGAGATGTGGCTGGTCTCACTTACAGGAAGCTGGGTGGGAAGCTGCCCTGGGCCGTGGCCACAGTGAGGCAGGTGGCATCTGCTTGTTTCAGGACATCACTTCTCTTGCCTGCTGATAGTAACAACAGGCTGTGCCTGTACATTTCGGCCGAGCAAGGCCTCAGTGGACATAGGCTGTGTTCCAGATGGGTTGGCAGAACTCTCTGGAGGCTTCCCTCCTCTGGCATGGGCTCCAGGACCAGTGGAAAGAACATGCAGCCTTCACAGCACACAATGTGTGACTGTGTGCCAAATCACTTTGCCTCCTTGTCTCATCTGTTAAATGGGTATCATGATAACAATACCCTCATCAAAAGACTGCTGGAGCCTGTATAAGCTCCCAGCATGGATGTATTTTATAAATTGTATATGACTATTAAATGCTGGGGGAAAAGTATGGAGCTGGTCATCAAATTGTGGGAAATTTTACAGTGTGCCCCACCCCAACAGGCAATGTGTGCCCCCTCCTCTCTCTGGGGGGCCCCTAAAGGGATGACTTCTCTGGCTTTTCTTGCATACGATGCCAGGATGGGTCAACAGACATTGCCAGGAAAGCAGAGAAATAAAAAAGGAAATCTTATTACTTTTCAATGTTTGTCAGTTCAAAAATATTCTGTTTTCCATGTAGGAGTGGTGTGGTCAGTGCACACAAGAGCAGGTAATTTATTCTTTCTGGATGAGTCTGTTCCTGTGTCTCTGTCCCTCTTAACAAAATGGGGCCTGTAGGTGGCTGGGGTGTACACTGTTTTAAAAACATAGTGCCAGGGGATGATAGTCTTCTTTTTCTTCTTCTCATTCTCTTGCATGAGTGTTCTTATTCTTGGCTTCAGGCCTGGGGTGAGGTCAGCCCATCAGACAACAAGAGCAGTTCATATGCAAAGGTCAATGCTGGTCTCCAAAGTACTGACATGTTTCTTGGGTGGAGCCCTGTGAAATTCTTTATAAATCAACTCTCCAATTAAGTTGGCTGGTCGCCTTATAACAGGAAGAGATGATTCCACCAGGGCGTTCCTGAGGGTCCCAGGCAGAAGGAAGAAAACGGCTGAAGGACCTGATGACCTCAGTTTGAATCCCATTTTTGTCACTTTCTTGTGACTTTGGGCAAAACAACTCCAGAGACCTCTGCAAAGCTGGGATCAGAAATATCTCTCAGGTGCCTCTGAGTGTTAGAGGAGATGTTGAAGGCACTCACCCTGGTGCTTGGGCGCTCGGGAGCTGTTAATAACCTCCTTCTCTTCTTTTGGTCATCTCATCTGATCTGGAATTATCCCAGAGAAGGCAAGGAATTTACTCCAGGTCACGAGGCCAGATCAGAACCCAGTGAGTTCTAAGTACAAGTTCACACTCCCTCCTTTGCTTACCTCCTCTTCACATATTCACAGGGCCTTCATACTTTTTAACACACTTCTACTCACTAGCCCTTCCAAGTGAGTAGTGAGAAAAATCATATACATGATATCTGACAAACTTGATGTGTGTCAAGTATGCATTTACATGTTTCAATGACTTGCTCAGGTGGATACTGAGAGCCCCAGGAAGTGCGAGGCTGGTAGGAGGACCTAGGTTTCCTGAATCCAGGCCAACCAAGGACAGTGCAGGGATGTGAGGGCTGGCAGAAGGAGTGCCACCAGTAGATCTCAGCCTTAAGTCTTCATACAAAACAATGAGTTGATGATCCAGGTGATGTCACCATCAAAGTGACAAATGTCAGGCTGGACAGATCATAAAATGACTGTCTCATTTTGTTTCTGTTTGTGCTCAGATTCGTGGCATTTTGGCATCCAAAGGAAGAAAAAGACCCTTAGGACTCTTTACAGAATATATGTGTTTGTGTGTGTGACATATACACATATGTACAAATACTATACACACACACATAAGAGTTAGTTCTCCTTATTCACAGTAGTCATGTTCTGTAACATTGCAGCAAATAGTGAATTAGCGAATCCTGAACCACTGCTCCTAGCAGAATACAGAGTTAGGTTCCTGCAAGCTTCTGGTCACATTTTTATCAACTGATCAATATATAATCTTGTTATGTATGTTTCCTTTTACAGACACCTTATTTAACATATACAGTTGATTCATGAACATTGAACTCATTTCCAGCAGCCCTATAATTCATGCCTGAATGAAGCTTATCTAACACATGTATTTTTCTCCAAAGGAAATATCATAGCATAGTGCTGGAGTGCTGTCTAGTGTTCTTAACGCCAAGCAGGCTGTGATGTTTAATAAATACAGAATTCATGAATAAGGACGACCGATGGTATTTATTGTGCTTATAGAGAGGGCAACCTCATGCCAGAGACTTTGAGAAGCAGAGTACAGTGTTTAAAATTTTCACTAAGGTGTAAAGGATGGATGAAACCCTCTTAAGGGCCCAGTTTGCTCAAGAGAAGTAGAGAGTAAAGCAGGCAGTGGTCATCTAAGGGGAGAGGGGACATGGGGAAGGTAAGAGTTGAGAGGGAGTGTGGTAGGCAGTGCAGGGAGTGTGGCTCCCTCTCCCTTCTACTCCTTCAGAGCTCAGAAGGGAGCATGAACACTCCTTCCCCAAAACACCTTGCAGACTGGAGCCACTCCTGCTCTTACTTGACTTGGCTTTTGATAAACATGAAACAGAGTGACTTTCCTTTCCGGTGGCCTCCCACGTGCTGGGGAGCATTTTTTTTTTAGCTATTCCCCTGGGTTCCATTCCCCCATTGGCTCATTTTCTAGTCTTTTCTCTCCATTACCTGTGTTATCTGACCACCTACTCCCACTTAAAAAGCGAACAGTGCCAGGAAGGCTCATTGAGTGAGTCAGCCCGAGAGGTGAGAGCAGAGTATAGGTCGCTGGGAGCTGATGACAACAGCAGTCGTTGTCAAGAGGGAGTGTGCAAGATCCCCTGGGTGCTGAGAGCAGTGCATTTAGGAGCTGCCACCTGACTCCCTAGAACAGACAGGCTGTCTGCTGGGGTATCTCAACTCTGTCCCTCATCACTCCAGGCTCCTTTTAGTAGAATAACAGGGGGAAGTGTTAGGGTACCTGCATTTGGACTTATTAACCTGTGAACATGGCAATGCCCTTCACCTCTCTGAGCTCAGGTGCTAGAGCCAGACTGCCCACTGGTTGAACCCCAACTCTACCACTTATTCCCTATGCCTCAGCTTCTTCATCTGTAAAATGGGGATACTCATAGCATTTTCCTCATAGGGTGGTTATGAGGATAGAACACAATGAATAATTTATATAGCATTTACAACAGTGCCTGCACACAGTAAAGTCTATAAAGTATTAGCTTTTATTATTATTTTAGCTATGATTATTACTACTGTTCTTATCTCCAAAGTATAGAATGGGATTGAATAACCTTAAAGGTCTTTCTTTCCCTTCCTGTACTGTTACTGGGAATGCTTTCTTGCTGTGTGGCCCTGAGCAAGACCCTTCTCCTCTCTGGGGCCACAGGTTCTTGTAAGTGAGGTGCTGGAACTCAAGTCCTGAAAGTCTGTGAATTTATGAAATAAGGATAAGGCGACTCCTAGGGTGGGGTTTGCTTGTTATTTTGGCCTCTCCTGAGGATGCTGGAAATCTGTTTTCCTTACCTTAAAAATTTACTCAGAATTTAATCCTCCCATTTTTGTCTATTATGAGCAACTGCTTATCTCATCTTAGCTGAGACAAACAGTTAAGTAACCAGAATAATAGTTTATATTCCTAATGAGTTTTTAAAGCTCCCCATTCACTGAGTGTTGACCAGGCACCTTCCTAAGCCTGGGCTGATTGGTTCCATCATCATTACAACTCCAGGAGGGAGATTATTGTCCCCATATTAGAGATGAGGAAATTGAAGCACACAGAGACTAGGCAGCTTGCCCAAGGACACACCATTAGTAAACAGTAAATCCAGATTCAAAGCACAAACCCTGATTTCAGATTCTACAAACATTACCCCCACACTACACTGGCAGTTGGCCTTGAATTTGACTTCTGTGATGATAACAGATACCATGTTATTCCTTTCAATGAACTGCTCAGAGTACTGATTAAAACCACAGACTCTCATCATTGAAAGATATTCAGGGTGTGTTCAACTTTGGGAGGGTCATAGGGCCCTGTGAAAAGATGAAAGAAGCTATGAACCCTTCTCCTCCACTAAAAACATTCATATCACATCCACACATAAACATACACAGATGTGTCTCCATTTCAGAGGTTCAAACGTCTTAGGCTAAGAATCTCACATAATGCTTAAATTCTCTTGAAATTCTCCAGTAAGTGTTCATCTTTGCTCCAGTTTTGCATTGACGAGAACTTCCTACCCAAAGGGGTTGTCCGTTCCATTAATGTTCCCTCTGATTGTTAGAAAATTGCTCTCTCAACACAGCTGACATGTGTTTCCCGCTAACTTTGGTCCCATTTTTGCCTCCTGTGTGTTATATAGAATCAGTCCTGCCTATCTTTCCATGACAATTCTCCACATTTCTGAGGATGTTGGCCACCCTGTCTCTAGCCCTTCTAGGCTAGATGCCTCTGCCTGGCTAGATGCCATTGCTCAGTTCATTTTCCCTTGACATTTGTCAGTAGCTCTCTCAAATACCCAGAACTGGTTTATAGCCCAGAACCTAATACAGTGTTCTAGCTATGGATGGACCAGTGCAGTGCAGGACTCTCACTTTGTTTTGGATATCAGATCTCAATTAATATGTCCTCAAAGTAAGTTACATTTTTAACCTTATTTTATTTTTGAAATATAACACACATATGGAGAAATTGCCCAGTACAAAAACAAGAGTTCAGTGAGCTATCACAAAGCAGACATCCACATAACCACCACTCAAGTCCAGAGCTTGAACTTGAACTGCTGCATCCCAATGACCACTCTTCCTTCCTCCACAAAGGTAACTTATATTTTTTTATGGTAGTAATTTGCTTGCTTTTCTGAAAAGTTTTATCACCTAAATATGTATCCCATTTAACACTATAGTTTAGTTTCCCTGGTTCCGAATTTTATATAAATATAATCATATAAATAGGCATTCTTTTGTATCTGACTTATTTCACTTAATGGTTTGTTTGTGAGATTCATGCATGTTGTTGTGTATAGTTGTAGTTCATTTATTTCCATTGCTGGAATTTTTCCATTTGTCTGAATATACTGCAATTTATTTATCTGTTCTATTACTAATGGGTACATGGGCTGTGTCCAGGTTTTTAATAATTATGAACAAGATGCTGTAAACATTGGAGCACACATGCATCCATTTAGGTTGGGTATACTTAAAAAAACTGTGTAACTTCAGCTTAGTAGATAATAACAATCTGTATTCCAGAGTAGTTGAATCAATGTCACTAGCTCAGTGTGTGTGTTCCAAATATTCCATGTCCTTCCCAACACTTAGTATTATTAATCGTTTTAATTTGAGCTATTCTAATGGTTCATAGTGTTGCCTCACTGTGGTTTCCATTTGCATTTCCCTAGTGACAAATAAGGTTGAGTGCATTTTCATCTATTTATTAGGCATTTATGGATTAGGGATTTTGGCAACTCCTTACTCATCTGACTCGTACTGAACTTGGAGCCAAATGGAATAAAGTCTCTGACAAAGAATGCTGTTTAGTCATCTCTTCCCTATTGACTTCAATTGGATTTTGGGTTCCCAGAGCAGGTCCAAACATTCTTAATAATAATGACAGCTAATATTTACTGAGTGCCTACTTGTTCCAGGTGCTGAACTATGTGTTTGACATGCATAATGTCTCTTAATCTTCACATCCAGCTCATTAGGTTGATACTATTATTGTTCTTTTACATAAGACGAAACTAAGGTGGGAGAGGGTAAGTAACTCACCTAAGGACTCACCACTAACAAGTAGATTCAAATTAATACCCTTAGCCACTATAACATATTGCCTCCCAAAGATGGAAACACTTGACTATAATTTTTTAAAAAAAACTTTAAAAATGGTGAAAAACTGGATTATAAAATGGACATGTAGCAGTCAAATGGAGAAAAACCATTGCAAAGTATGACATAGGATAAATGTTCTTAATGTGTGAAGTGTTTTTACAAATTAATAAAAGGACAAGCATCTCAATAGATAAACAAGATTATACTGTATATAGCACAGGGAAATATATACAAGATCTTGTGGTAGCTCATAGCGGAAAAAAAAAGGGACAATGAATATATGTATGTTCATGTATAACTGAAAAATTGTGCTGTACACTGGAATTTGACACAACATTGTAAAATGACTATAACTCAATAAAAATGTTAAAAAAATTAAAAAAATTAAAAATGGTCAAAAGTTTCTTGGGTCAGGTAAACCTGGGAAATGCTACATGAGTTGTTATGTTCTTCTACCCTTACAACATATATGAACACATTTATGACTCTGAGAAGTTCTGCACTAAAAACCTACTTTAAGATGGAATTTTTGGCTTTGACTAAAATAGACGTTAGCATACTGGCTAATTATAATTTTTTGGAACAGATTTTAATTCTCTGATAACCACTGCTTCCTCTGGTTTCTAGTCTGGCAAAACTTTCAACAAAGGAAATGGAATTAGTTTTGTCCACGCTTTCTCAACCTTGATGCTACTGACATTTAGGGTTGGATAATTCTTTGTTGTAGAGGCCGTCTTAGGCATTTTAGGGTGCTCAACACCAATCTTGGCCTCCACCAAGTAGGTGCCAAATGCCAGTAGCACCTTCCCCACCCCCAGTTATGACAACTGAAATTGCCTCTGGACATGGCCAAATACCCCCTGGGGGAAGAATCCCACCCACCCCCTTAAGAATCATTGGTCCAGGCTTACCGGTTTCTTAAGAACTCATGGTGTGCTGCATGGTTACCTCCTGACTATTCAAGTGCTCCCCAAGCTGCACAGCATTTCACATAGTTTGATTTCTGTGCCTTGTGACGTTCACTATTCTTTCTCCTTTTTTTTTTTAATACAAGAGAGTATTGGTACATCTCTTGCCTTCAAGTCTTTCCTGTTTATTGGAATTCCTTAAATCTCCAGGCACACCAAACCACGTAGTACCCCTGTCGTGGAACTTCTCTCCATCTTTCCAACCCCTGGGTGGAATTAAGCTTCTTCCTTCAATTTCCATATACCCTGCACAGCCTTCTACCAGCCCCTACTCCCAGCACATATTATACTTAACTATTTATATGGCTGTGTCCCCAGTTCCTTAAGAGCAGGAATTGGGTCCTATTCATCCTCTGATTCTCAAAACAGAGTAGGCACCGATTAATAGGTATGAACAAAGAGGCAAAATATAGTTGTGGAGGGGTCAAAAATTTCAATCATGGGGTCCTGGATGTATTTCCAGTAAGACTGAGTTAATTGACAGCCTCTTCACCAGTTTCTTCCTAGAACATTTCTCTCCAGACAGACTTTGTTCCTTCTGGAGAGAAGGCAGAAGTACTGTAGAAGGTATCAATTTTGTCTCCCCCTCTTTCAGCCATGAATATGACATCATCTGCTCAGTTGGTATTTCCAGGCTGTTCCTGATACTTTTCTCATTCAAAACAGAAGGAGAAAAGCCCTTTTCCCTTGATCTCAGCATTTTTATAAACCCCAGTTTATTCCAACCGGTAACACTTTTTACCCTTGGAGATGTGTCCTCCCTTTCAAGTTTTGGGAATCCCTTTTGGGCCTGAGCTTCTCAGAGGCACCCCTCCCTCAAGCATTGCGTCAGTCTCTTTAAGTATTTCCTTCTTTTTGTTTCCTGTCTGGAATTATTTTAAGATTTAGAAACAGAATTTAACTCTTGGGAATCCTCTAACTTTACCAGAGCTGTCCAAAATGGTGGCAGTGAAAGAAAGGGACAGGTTTGAGAAACATTAACAAAGGGCAAGTGACAAGACTTGATGACCATTGGGACATGGGGGATGGGAGATGATTTCTGCCCAGATTTCTGTTTCAAGACAACGGAGGGACTGGTGGTTCCTGCTGTAGAGATGGTCACAGGAAGAGAAGGAGGATGGAGATGAGGAAGGGGAGTGAGCTGTTTGAAAAGAAAACAGGCATGGTTTGGGGTGTTGAGAGTCTGAGGTTTCCATGGGGGATGCAGTGGAGATGGCGAAGGGGTACCTGGATGTAAAAGCCTGATGCTCTGGATAGGAGATGCGACTCGGGGGCTGTTAGTGTGTCGATGGGAGCTGTATCTGAGAGAGTAGATGAGCACTCAGATGGTGTGTGCTGATGGAATAGACGTGGCTAAAGATGGGGCAGGAAGGGCAGCACTTGAAGGCGGGGTCAGAGAGAGCGCAAGAGAGCCAGGAGAGGGGCATGAATTTGAGTCCACTGGAGAAAGAGTTTCAGAGCAGAAAGATGGCCAGAAGCTTTAAATGATATAGAGAGGTCAACTCAGATATGGACAAAGTGCCTGCTGAATTAGAAGGGGAGGATCATTGGGGACCTTGGGGAGAAGAGCAGCCTCAGCAGAGTAGAGGGGGCTGTAGCCAGATGACAGTGGGTGGAGGAGGGGTTAGGAGGAGAGGCAGTGGGAAACAGACATAGGGTGGCACCTGAAGAGAGATTCATTCATCCACTCAACTAACAAACTGAGGGGCTATGGTGCACCAAGGACCATTCTGAGACATGGGTACAGTACAGGGCAAACAGGTAAAAATCTCTGCCCTCACAATGTGTACTTTTTAGAGAGAGGTAGTATGGAGGGAAGGTTTTTTAAGATTTATTTTTTCTTCCAGTTTTATTGAGGTATAATTGACAGAGGTTCATTTTAAAGATGGTTATAAGAAGTATCATCATTTGCCAGGTGAGGAGGCCAAGAGAAGTTAGATGGTAACTTGCTCCAATTCACACAAGTGTCTGAGCTGGGGTCATGCCCTGACTTGTCTGACCCTTTTCATTCTGTGCTGCTTGAGGGGGATGGAGTTTAGGTGGGAAGAGGTGAAACAGAAGGCATAATGAAGGGGAAGAACAAAGGCACAGGGTGCAGGGTTATTTATGGCTGGACTGGGCTACACAAAGCAAGGTGTCTACTGGTTCCTGCAGTCCTTTATCTAGGACCCCGTGTTGGGCCACGTGCTTGGGCTCAGGTCCCTCCAATGGGGATGGAAGGCACTGAGATCCACATGTTCTTACACAGTTCTACTTGAATGAGAAGCTTGAGAGGTGGTCTGTGGAAGCGCCCACCACCACCCACCTTATTTAGAAGTAAATCTCCAGAAGCTCAAGCACTGATCAATATCCTTTCATGAAATCTATATAGAGATGCTGGAAAAAGTCTTTCTTCCTCTGGGGCAGTGATCTTAGGGACCAGAGTGGGCCACCCACAGCCATCTATCTTGACTATCTGAAGAAAACACCAAGTAGAGAAAAACAGAGATGAGCTGATGATGTCATTTGAGCTCCTGGACCCAGCTCTGCCTGAAGCTATCAAGAACCATCCCATATTCTTTTTCACCTATGACTGAAGCATTATGCTGTACACCAGAAACTGACACAACATTGTAAACTGACTATACTTCAATTAAAAAATACATATGTACAACAACAACAAAAAAGAACTACCCTAGACTTCCTGATGCTGGAACCAACAAATTACCTTTTGCCCCTCCATTTGAGTTGAGTTTCTACACTTGCAACTGCAAGAATCTGATCAGCATAGTTTGTCATAATACATCAGCTGTGACTATGTAAAGTATGTTATTTACTTTTAGGAAAACTAACTGACACCTGGGGCTTCCTCCACGGAGCCCTATGCAGTCACCACCTTCTAAGTGCTAACCCTGCTGGTGATAAAGAGGTAAGTAGGACATGGGCTTACACATAGCTGTGGTGATGATGGGGGAACAAAAGAATCACCATCTACAAAATGCTTTCCATCCATTTCTCTGAATCCACAATCACAGGAACCAATTAGCTAGTAATTCCAGGTAGGGTTTGGTAAATGCAGACTGAGCTGGAGAGATGTTCCATGGGAGCTCAGAGGAAGGTGGGTAGTGGAGGGGAGGGAATGAATGTGGGGCTCCTCTCACATTCTGTTGGGGAGGCTGGGCTAATGTGGGGTGGTAAAGGATGCAGGGAGAGGGGGACAGGTAGCCTGGGGAAGCTGTGTGAGTATTACTGGGAGCATAAGTGCTGCTTCTCATACCTTTCCCATCCCGGCATGGGCGTGTCCCAGCTTGACCACCACAGGGAAGTGTGGGGCTGTGAGCTGAAAGAGACAAGAGGAAATCACTCATTAGCATCCCAGAGCATCACCACCAAGACTTTGGGTACTGCTTATTTTGTACAAAGCTCCAGCCATCTGATTCACCAGGAATTCCCAACAAGAATGCTTTGACAGATGATCATCGTGCTGTGGCTTAAACACCCTAACTGCTGGTGCTTTCAGCTTCCAAAGGTAGCGCCAAGTTCTTAAAACCAGCCTGCCTGGGGTATCCACTAACCTGGGGAGACAGCCGAGCACAGCAAACCGACTGGTTTCAAATTCTGGCTTTACCACTTGTGCAACCTCAGACAAGCTACTCCATGGATCTGTGCTTTGGTGTCCTCATCTATAAAATGGGGACGAGGAGAATCCATCCCAAAGGGTTGCTGTGAGGATTAAATGAGTTCTTACATGTGAAGCCTTTACACTGTAAACACTCAGTGCAATATTCCTGTCTCGGTTCTGCCTTATGTTATTCCCCCTCAGCAACCTTCACATATCTGGGAACTCTCATTCCCTCCCCCAGCTCTCTCCAGGCCACCCCATGAGTCTTCTTTATAGCAGTGGTCCTGTCCATCACAGGCACAAGCATTCATGGGCTGCACTGTGTGGGCACTGTGCTGAGCGACTGCCCTGGATTATCTTCTTTAGAGAGAGATGGGGCAACAGCCTGGCCTGGTTGGTTCCCTGTTACATCCCCAGCTCCTAGAACCTGACCTGGGGAAGGTGCTTGATATGGAATCTGTGCCTAATCAGGCCTCTGAGCAAGACCTATGAGACATGCATGCCTCTTCCTATGATACAGAAGAGGAGAGGGGCTCAAGTGATCAGGTGCTTGTCCATGCACACTCACTCAGCTAGGAAGTGAGGGAGCCAGATTCGAACCTAGGCTGTACATTTCCTCCTCATGCTGTTCAAATTTTGCCTGAGATGTATTTGCTCGGTGTCTAGAAGTATATTGGGAGTTGCCTGAATGCAAAAGTTATCCTTTCCCATTATTTAGTAATACTCTTATTTTCCCAACTTGGAGAAGCCCCTGCTAGAGGTAATCAAATCCCACTCTATGCCGCACAGTTGTCTGTCCTGGTGCCTGTCCCTCCATCTTGGATTGTCGCCTGACACTCTGGACACTTTGAGAGGAGAATCCAGCTCTTGCCTCTTGGTGCCCAGTACCTAGTCTTACATGTAGGAACTGCTGTAGCCACTGCAGAAGGGTCTGCTGGGGTCACAATGCCATTCAATGGACCTCATTTCATTTTACCCTCTCAGTAGCCCCATGAGGCAAGCAGGGAAGGTATTCTTATTACCATTTCATAGATAAGAGAACCGAAACTCAAGGCAGCTTCTGGGAAGGGGTGGAGCTGGGGTGTCAACTTGGGTCTGTCAGACTCCAAGCTTGATGTGAATGGTTCCTCTAAGATCTAGCACAAGGGCTTTCTGCAGTAGATGCTGAATAAAACATTTCCTCCCTGATTGCAGGCTAAAATTTATCATATCCTGGTGCCTAAAGTGAACAGATATATCTTTAAAAAAAGGTAACATGCACTCACCAAAAGCAGTATGTACTCACTATAAAAGGTTTGGAAAATATAACGAAGTGCTATGTTGTTATGTATAAACAAGACAATCAAAATCACCCTCAAAGTTTTACCAGTTTTAGTGTATTACCTGCTGGTTTTGTTCTTTTAGTGGAAATTTTTTCTTATGATTTCTTCTGCTCTTACAAAATTGAGAGTATAGTGCATACCCAATTTTGCTTCTTGCTCTTCCCACTTAATGTTAAGCATGTTCTTGGTGGTGATTATTTGTCAGCTTAAGAGTTGTTATCTAATATTTCACATATGAAAAAATACTTAAAGAGCAATATTGTGGACATCACTTAGTTTAAGAAATGAATGATTATCCAAGCAGTTGAAGCCCGTGATGTACTTTTTTCTTATCACATTTTCTTCCCTCCCATCCCAGAGGTAACCATTATATAAATTCTGTGTTTATTATTCCCCTGTGTTTATTAATATTCTAACTATTACATATGATTCCCAATCAATATACATTACACATTTTAAAACGTCATGTAAGTGGCATCGAAAGAATCTAGTACAACTTTTGGGTGCGTTATGTTTGTGAGATTCATGTATATTGATATGTAGCTCAGATTCATTTTTACTACTGCCAAGTATTCCATTTATGAACTCATTACCATTTGTTCATTTTCTGCTGATGATTTCTATTTTTCCAATTATAAACAAGCAGGGGAGTTTCTCCAGGGCACATGCACAGGAGTAGAATTGCTGGGGCTGAGCTTTGTTAGATATGGCCAAATTGTTCTCCAAAGTGGCTGTACCCACTTAGCTCTCAGGGGCAGGAAAAAAGATCCCAACACTTGAGGCTGAAAAGACTTAAATTTTACCAACCCAAGGCATGTGAAGTGGAATGAATGGCTGCATTGTCACCAATGGCTGCTGCTCCCCAGTAGAATCATCCGTCGGACCTGCTATTCACTCACAGACCTTACACACCCCGCAGTCCAAGAACTGCCCAGGCCACTGTGGGGCTTCATCTCCATCTCCCTTTAAGGTAGAGCATGAAGTGAGGGGAAATGGGTATGTTCTCTTGTCCTCTCACTCCTCCCAGCCTGATCATTTCCCCATATACTGACAGGTACTGGAGAGAACTGGATGTCAGAGTTACACTTAATCTTTGTTTAATCATGGACCAGATATTTAACCTCTATGAACCTATTATTAGTTCTATAATCTGCAAGATGGAGACAATAATGCCCAACTCACAGGATTGTTGGGGGAAGAAGAAATAAAGAACGTAAAACTGCTTAGTGCCAAGTGGAGGTTCAAAATCAAAATGTGAAGTAGAATTGAGGAGAGGAAGGAGATAGTCCTGGCTTTGTGGGGTGAGGAGAGAAATAAAGGAAGGCTGGATGATGAAGGAAGGAGAACAGAGGCTCCAGCTTGGCAGTATCTGACTGATAGTATAAGAAGGAATGAAATTAAGTACAACAAAGGAAAATCAGGGGGCTACACCAGAGGGAGGAATGAGAGGTGATTAAAATTTGATAATTTTAATCTGTAAGAACCTTAGCAATAATCTTACCTATTTCCCCGTGTTCCCATGCTGTGGTATGTAGAATTTCTAGGAAGCTCCCACAGATGCCCCCCTCTAATCTCTGAAGCCTCTAGATGTGATGAAATTGTCACACAATGTCATACAATGATTGTTCTGTTATATGCACAGGTGACCTTAAAATAGGGAGATAATCTTAATCAAATCACATGAGCCCTTAAAAGCAGAGCACTTTTTCAGGCTGGTGGCAGAAGAGGAAGTCAGAGAGATCCAAAGCATGAGAAAGACTGAACACATATTTCTACTTTGAGATGGGGCAGCCACATAAGAAGGAATGTGGGCAGCCTCCAGGAGCTGAAGGTGGCCCCTGGCTGATAGCCAATAAGGAAACGGAGACCTCAGACCTACAGCTGCAAAGAACTGAATTCTGTCAATAACAAGAATGAAATGGGGAGAGAATCCTGGGCTCCAGCAGGAGAATGCGGCATGCTGGCATACTGATTTCAGATGGATGAAACCCTAAGTAGAGTAGTTGTGCCATCCCAGACTTCTGGTTTACGAAACTGTGAGATAATAAAGAGGTTTTAAGCTGCTAAATTTGTTAGAGCAGCAAATGTCCTCCTAGGTACTGAAGCCCAGAGAGTGAAGTGATTGTTTTCATGCCACACAACAGCAGAATTAGAGTCAAACTCACATGTTTTGACTCTTTTAATCAAGCTCTTGCTCTACCAAGGCACACTTCCCCAAAATGGCTCTTTTCACTTAATATCACACCATGTTGGGAAGGGATAAATTTGGGAGTTTGAGATTTGCAAATATTAGCCACTACATATAAAAACAGATTTTAAAAAAAGTTTCTTCAGTATAGCAAAGGGAACTATGTTCAGTATCTTGTAATAACCTTTACTGAAAAAGAATATGAAAATAAACATAGGTATGTATATGCATGACTGGGACATTGTGCTGTACACCAGAAATTGACAAATTATAATTGACTGTACTTTTAAATCATACCATGTGCACCCTTTCCCCATGTCAGTAGGAACACTACTGACCTAGTTGTTTTAATAGCTTCACAGTATTCCACAGGACACATGGGCTGCAATTCTTTGGCCATTTTCCTATAATGGACGTTTGTGTCATTTTTTCTCTTTCTCTCTCTCTCTTTCTCTGCGAGCAAGACCACTGAATATCTTTGTACAAATGTGCTTGTAAGCTAGTGTCTTAATTTCTAGTGGCCAGGCCAAGAGCTTTTCAAGGGGAGGACCAGCAGAATTTGGAGACATCCTGATAGGTTTCCAAAGTCATTTGTTAGCGCTCAAGAAATAAATGTGGGTGCCATGGTACTGTACACTGTCCACCTACCACATGCCTCCTAGGCTACTAACAACTACACTTATTGAGTGCCTTGTAAGGGCCAGGGATGGTTCTAGGCACTTTATATATGTTAGCATTCGTCTCTTCCCCCATGTGATAGATAAGAAGTCAGAGGCAAGACATTTGACCAAGGTCAGGCAGTTAAGACATGGAGGAGCATCTCCACTGCCACCCAGGCTTTCTCCTCATCCCTTCCCTTTCCCTTTCCAAGCTGTTCAATTGGGTTTCAAAGGCCATTCTCATTTCCACTCATTTGCAACATGCCAGCCCCTCCCCAAACACAGACAGGTCACAGAGGACAAAAAACATCTTGTCGGCTATTTTCTCTCTTCCTTTCCCAACAATAGCTTTATTTAGTTCCCCTGGGGATGGCGGGGCCTGCACCAGTCTCTCACGGGCTCCCTGTCCCCGCTCACATGCCCCCGGGTGCTCCAGAGTTCAGCACTGCCCAATGGCGTGAGAGGCCTCACATCCTGTTAGAAGGGTCAGATCAATTTTTGAAACCAGAGATCCCCACCCTGATAAGGGCCCTATTCAAAAGTCTCCCAAGAAACCAAAATAAGTGGGGGTGGCCCAGTGCTCATGCTGGGCGTTCTCTTGAGGGGCTGGAGTCAGAGCAGTATGGGCCACTGTACCAGCTCCATCTTCAAGTCATGGAATTGGAGATCTGGGACCTGAGTTGTCTGGTGCAGCTTCCCATAGCAGGAGGCAATTCCCTCCACATTTGTGACCTTCTGGAGACATAAATAAGTAGTGTCTGGTCCATGCGCATGAGGCTTTGCCTGATCTAGTTCTTGCCTCCCTCTTCTGTTTTGTCTTGTGTTTCTCCCTTCTCCCCACCCCAACCTCTGCCTACCAGTTACATCCCAACCCATAGGCCTCTCCATTCTTCACTGAATGGGCCACTCTCCCTCCAGCCAAAGGGCCTTTGCACATGCTGCCCCCTTTTTTTCTGAAACTCTCTACCTAGCACTCTTTTCTAGGTCAACCCCTTTTCATAGTTGAGGTCTCAGTTGAAATGCTCTGTCCCTAGAGAGTGCTTCTCTGGCCACGGGTCTAAAGTAGGTGCTTCTTGTTATCTTTTTATCAAACCCTGGACTCTCCCTTCATAGAGCTAGCCACTTCTGTAACTGCATATTTATTCCCTTTGTGTTCATCTCTCAACTCCCCTGTAGGTACTCTGACAAAACAAGGTGCTCTGCATGGTTTGTTTACCACTGTATCTCCAGGCTCCATCCAAAGCCTGCCATGCAATGAACTGTGCATGCAGTGTATTTGTCAGATGGGTGTAAGACAAAGCTTCGCATGACAGGGAAAGAGTCAGAGTCAGACAGAATTTGGGGAAAAGTTGTTAATAAGGTCGGTTTGAGCAGAGACTTGTTGGGGAAGCAGTGGGAATTGGGGTGAAAATATGGTCAGTAGCAAGCTTCGGGGAGCTTTACACCAGAGAAAGGAGTCCGGATATATATTCTGTGGGCACTGGGCAGCCGTTGAAGGTTTGGGTGCAGAGGGTAGACACAGACAAAGCAGGTTCAGGAAGACTATTCTGAAGGCTGTGTTAACAACAGCTCCCATTTTGGGAGCACTTATTTACAGTGTACCAGGCATGGCGCTAAGCACTTCACATACATCGCCTCATTTAAATCTCTTGACACTTCTATGAGGTAGCTCCTATTTCTACTCCCATTTTACATACAAGGATGTGAAGGCCAAGAGAGGTGAAATTTCTTGCCTAGGATCACTCAGCAAGAAAGTGGAGGAGCTAGGATTTGGTCAGAGCCCCACTGCCTTATTGTCACATGGTGTTGCTTCTGGGTAATCATGTTATCCATCATCCAGGGTTCCCATGTGCCCAGAACTATGTCCACTCACTGACTTGGTTGGAGAGGGTGGGTGGAGGACAGAAGACTCCTTTGGACAAGACCGCTACTGTAATAACCAAGCACTCTGGGGTACAGTGGAGGCAGCACATGCTGTGGAGCCAAAGACTCTAGGGTTCACATCTAGCTCCGACACCTATGGTTTCGAGCCCCTAGGTAACTCACTGGTCACTCTGTGACTCAGTTTTCTCATCCCCTAAATAAGAATATCATTTGACAGTTTGGAATTATAATAGATGTCCATCACTAAGTGGTCACTGCCAGTGAAGAGGCTTAAATCGAGTTAGGGGATGTGCAAGGCCTGGCACATAACAGGACAGCAATCTATACTAGTTTCCATTCCCTTCACATCTGTGATTTCAGGCACATGGTGAACAGTGTGGGTAGGGGGTTGTCAAGGGCTGATGGACAGGACTCAGTCACTCCTGGGATACAGGATTGGGGAAGAGAAGAAGGCAAGGAAGCCTGATGCCATGTTGTCAGCAGGGAACATGAAGAAGCCTTTGACAGAAATGGGGCAGCCCAGAAACGGGGTTTGTTACAGGAAAATCTTTAAGAAGATTCATTTGACAGAGAGAACAGAAACATCTTGACAGCTGCTTGATAAACCTTAACCTTGGTAAATTGTATCTGATAGAATCTCCTTGGAGTTAAGCACTGCACACCAAGAAAGTCTTGTCTGGAGGGAGGAGAATGGACAAGATGATCTTTGATAATTTTTTCCAATCCTTTAATGTTGTGACAAATCTATAAAATACCACCTAGGCGACTGAAACATATCAAGGCAAAAATACGTCAAGACAAAACTTCTGTCCACAGCTTACAGGGCTCTGTGAAATCTGGCCCCAGCCTTCTTCCTCAACCCCATCTTACCCCTGCTCCCCATCAGCTTCTTTACCCCAGCCTTACTAGCTTTCTTTGTGACCCTGATACTAACTTTGTTCCCTCCAGCCGTGGGGCCTTTGCACATGCTCTTCTCTTTGCCTGGAACAGCCTCCCTGTTCTTCCTATCCATGCATCAGATCACAGCTCCAGAGTCACTTCCCCAAGCAGCTGGCACTCACCTCCCTGTCTAGGCTTGCTCACTTCTTTCTCTTTCTTAGCACTTCTGCCATTTTAAATTTGTCTGTGTGATTGCTGGATAAATGTCTGACTCCCTCACTATCTGTAAGCTCCATGAGAAGCTGCGGGTCTGTGTCTACAGTTACTCATCACTGAATCCTCAAGTCCCTCCTGGATTACAGACCTGCCTCCTGAGCCCAGCCCCTAGATGGTCCCACAGGCACTTCCAACCCAACGTTTCCAAGCAACCTCATGAACGTCCCATCAAAATGCTCTCTTCCCTTTCTGGATCCAGACCTCAGTCAGTGGTCCCACCACCCACCTAGATGCCTGAGATAGAGGTCTCGCCTGCCTTCTCCCTTCTTGTATCTGACCTAGACCCAGGGCTGGCTTATAGAAGAGGGCCAGAAAATGTTTGCTGAATGAGGCCTGTGGCCTCACTGCCCAGCTTAATGCTCTCTGCCCTTAGCACCCTACCTCTGAACCCTCTGCATCACCTCTTCCTACTTTTAGTGTGTCTTGGAAAAATACTGGTAGCATATTTAGAAAAATTAAACTAAACCTGCCCTAACAAAATACAAACATTCCTTTCTGTTACATTTCCTGTTTCCCTGAGAAACGGAATAGTCAAAAATAAACAAACCGATAGGATGGCAATATTTGTCTGCAAATACAGTTTTCTTGTTCTCACCCCTGTGATGTTGATGGCATTGAACAGACCTGGGCTGCCAGCTCTCCTCCCGTGAGGATTCTGCTGGGTACTCTCCCAGGAAAACACCCCAGCAATGTAAGGGTCTGAATGATCCAAGGTGCTGAAGACCATGCTGAATCACATGGATTTACACAGCCATGAGATTTTAAGCCCTTTAGATTTGCCATCATAATTTACTTTTATTCACACTCTTATTCTAGCTCCATCTCTAGGTGGGGAAAAGCCTCCTTTACAATCAGATGATCCCTAACATGGGAAATTATTGTCCTTCTTAGTTACTTTAGAAAATAGCTCAATAATAATTGTGCTCCTTCAGTATATGCATTTCTTTGCTTCAGTTTATGTTCATAGTGTGATGTCTTAAGATTCGAGATAAATGTAAATTTTTGGTTACAGGTACTCTTGTTGATGTTGCATAGAACTTGCTTACTTGGGGCTATAAGCAAAGGACATAATTTCCTCTGCTTCAGGGAAGAGCTATTCATGGAATGCTGTAGAATGAGGAGGAAGAGCAGGTGGAGGCTTTGAAGCCAGACAGTCCTGTTTAAATACTGTTTAAATACTGTTGGGCAACTCAGTTCTTAGTTGTTTTTTCTACAAATGGGAATAGACACACCTGCAGTTAAGGTGATTGTGAAGATTTGAGTTTGTATGTAAAATACATGCTACATATAGCTGGATCCTGGGCAGAATTCTCTGGGGATAATTTGAACTAGCATTCACTTAAAATCAATCCAAAAAGTGTCAAATTACCACCTGATGCAGTTATGGACGGGTTACCCCTCCCCTTTTTTTGTTTTTAAAGTTTTCCTTTTTATATTATGTGTTATAAAAACTTGCTTTGAAATTATTTTTTTAATTATCATTAAATTGATGTAATGGATAGATCTGCTTTTCCTTGCCTTCAGAATGATTCTAGGCACTTATTTTCCTGTGCAGAAATATACTCAGACTCTGATGATTGCATGCTGCCTGTTTTTTTTTCCTATAAACCTTGTATAACCTTTCATTTAATACTGTGAAATCTGACTTACCACAGCTGCAGTGATAGTGCCTGCCTTAAAAAATAACAGCTTAATTGAGAGAAAATCCATATACCATAAAATTCACACTCTTTAAAGGGTACAATTCAGTGACTGTAGTAAATTCAGAGTGATAATTGTACAACCATTATCAGTATCTAATTTCTGAACGTTTTCATCACTCAAAAAGAAATCCATTACCAGTCACTCCCCATTTGTCCCTCCTCCCAACCCTTGGCAATCAACCGTCTACTTTCTGTCTCTACTGATTGGCATATTCTGGAAATTTCATATGAATGGAATCATACAATATGTGACCTTTTGTGACCGGCTTCTTTCATTTAGCCTATATTTTCAAGGTTCTTCTATGTTGTAGCATATATCAATACTCCATTCTTTTTTATTGCCTGACATTTAAATATACTTGAAATGGGCTAGGTATGTATTTCCAGTGACTGCAAACCATGAAGGCAAATGAATGTCTTAGCAAGTTTCAGTGAATAAAGATAATACTTTGGTCACGCCATGGATCTGAAATAATTATAATATCCAGCTGGGCATCTTATGAATTTGTAATACTTGGGAAGGAGTAGGATTTTTACTGGCAAACCGACACCAGCTTGCAGGTATTTGCATCCTGTGTGTGTCAAACCTTGTCTACTTCAGTCCCCATTGTTTCTTCAGCCCTTACAAACAGAGGGCCTGAACCAGGTCATTAGTCCAATTATTGAAGCAAGCAAGATCTCTGCTCCTGGCACATCCTCACTCAATTTGTCGTCCCATGAACAAGTTGATAAAGAGAAAGGCTAAGAGGGAAAAATGTCTAGGGACCAAAGAAGGAAGTATTAAGAAATACTGGTACTGACAACCCACGAGCAGAGTAAGAGAGAGAAAATGATCTCTGGTGCTCCCTCCCCCTTACAAGACCAAGTGCTTACAAGTGCTGAGGGCTACATAAACATTGGGCGCTGTTATTATTACCACCACCATCGTCGTTGTTATGTATAGACTGAGCTGCTTTTAGAGGTGCCTTCTCCCTTGTACTGCCATTCCAGGTGACTGGTTTTCTCTTGGTGTCTCTATCCATATTTAGGTCCCACTAGAGCACCGCCTTTCTTTAACTTCCTCCTTACCATTTCTTTCCATCTATGGAAGAGGCTGCACTGCATAGTGAGCATTTAAAACTACAGGTGGCCTGGGCTGAGCACTACCGCTGCTGAGCTGTGTGTCCTTGGGCAAGTTACTTCACTTCTCTGTTCCTCAATTTCTGCATTTATAATTAGGACAGTATGTTTTACACAGGTTGTCTTAGGATTTAAATGTTTTAATATACAGGAAGCACTTAACTGGCCACAGAAGGAGTGCTAGAATCATGCTGGTTATTGATATTAGTCATGTTAACACAACACTATTCTTGCAACTGCTGTTCTGTCTCCATCCCTCACTGCTCTCAGCTTTCCAAGAGGACACCTGCCAAGAGGAATCTGGGCTTCCACGTTTGAGGCTGGCAGGGGTATAATGGGTTATCCATGTGGCCATAAATCTGCAGTAGATGGATGTGTGTTGGAAACAGGGAAGGACATCTTGAGGTGAGGATTCTGAGCCCAAAAAGAAAGATGGATGAGGGTCATTCCAGCTCTTTCCTGGGCTAGGGTCAGGCAGCTCTGCTTGGACACAGGGGAGGGATCTGATGACCCTCAAGGGTCACCCCAGCTACCAAGATCCCCACTCTTCTTCATTACACTGTATCAGGGTCACCTGTCTGACCCAACAGAGATGAGCCCTGCCCTACCCGAGGCGGGCAGATGTGGGAAGGGAACCCCAAATCAGTCAGTAGAGTAGAGCCCTTTCATTGCCTACAGAGGGAAACTGAGGCCAGAGAAGTAGAGACCCTGTGCAAGTCCCGTGTCCAGCTAACATCTTTATAAATAAGACAACTGAGGTGCAGACAGAAGGCACTTGCCCAAGGCTACAGAGTCTGTGAAACCAAGACTTCAATTCCAGATCGAAGGTCCCCTTCTGAATCAGAATTATTTCTGTCCCACCATGTCTTCTCCACCCATGTGGAATACATTCTGTGCCTGCCTCATGGAAGTGGCCCCTGACTCCAAGGAGCCTTTTATTTTGCAAGTTCCAGAAAAATGTCAAAAAAAATTGTTCAATGAGAAAGAAAGGTTGGAAACTTAAAAAGTACACCCACCATTTATCGGTAGTTGACTGTGTGACACTTTGCCAAGTGCTGATGAATGTTTCCCCTTGGATGTACGGATGGGGAAGCGGGTGTACACACACACACACACACACACACACACACACACACACACACACACACACATAAAGCACGAGTAATAGGCAAGGCTTTGGTTCCGTCTCAGCTCTGCTTCCTTCCGGAGGAAGTGAGAACACCCACCAGTGGAAACATTGCTCTCATTCGGGGCACGTGATACAGGGGAAAGCACACTGTAATAAAGGAATAATGCTGGTCTCAAAGGCTTGCTGTTGCATAGTTTTAAAGCCAGCCAGAGTCACCCATTGTTCAGAGAAGATATCAGACAATCTTTTCCCCACTTGTCTCAGGGCATGGAGATATGGGGAGAGGAGGGCCAACCTGGGCTCATTCTCACCCTCCCTTCCATGCTGCACAGCTGGGCTGGATGGGACCCCTCTGGCAGCTGGGGGAGAAGGGGTGGGTGCCCAGACCGACTTGGGACAGCATCTCAATGACAAAGTGGAGGGGAGCCAAAGGGGCTTCCAGTCTCCCTAAGTTTGGAGTGTAGGCAGCTGAAAGCAAAGCTGGGAGACATACCTGACACCTGGTCATGACTGGCCTGGAAGATGAGACTTTCTGGGGACTGAGGTTTCCAGGGAATGCTGGGTGACAAGAACTGGGGGAAGAGAGAAGCACTCTGCACCCAGCTGCGAGGTGGAGGGGGAGGCAGAGGGTGAGGGGTGAATGAGGCTCTGGGTCAGCACTGCAGTGAGCTGGTCCCTAGTGCTCCTCTGCCAGGGCTCCAGCTCAGGACAGGCAGGGAAATTTCCATCAGCTCTCACTGAAGGGAAAACTACCAGGACCCAAACAGACACCAGGGCCTTGTGTCAGAGGGTAAGGCATGTCTCTGGATGTAGGGGCCCGTTTAAGGAAGGAGTCATGCTCAGAGATGATAGAGGCCAACTATTATGCCGTGTCTACACGTAGTGGGCTCCACAGCAATTGAATAGACACAGCTCATTGAATCCTCATGACAGCCCTGTTGTAGTGCTACCATTACACCTAATTTACAAATGAGAACACCAAGATTGAATTAAACATCCTGCCTAGGTTGGCCAAGGCCAGAGTCCATGCTTTGGGACCAGACTACCTTTCCCAGCAGCCCCAGGGACATAGAGAGGACCCAGGCCACCCTCAAGGGGCTCACAGGCTACTGGGGACAGCAGATCTATAAATGGATGATTTCAACAATGTAAACATTTAAGAGAATTATTTGAAGAAAGTGCTTTAGAAGCAAAAAAAAAAAAAAAAGTCAATGTCATCTGTCGGGGAGGAGAGTTGCTGAAAGAGGTGTCACGGACAAGGTGACATTTGCATCGGCCTTTGCTGGTAAAGCAGCAGTTTGCCAAGTAGAGGAAAAGAGCTTCCAAGGAGGAGTATCCACAAAGGAAAAGGCACAAAGGTGTGAAAGTTCCTGGAGGACTCAGGGAACATCAAGGGCCACCACAAGGCTAGAAGGTCAGTAGAGGGTGATCTTTGGAGAGCAGGGCTGTCAAAGTTTCACAATCAAGGACCTCAAATTTGGGCTGCTCCCTCCAAATAAGGATATACACACAGTCATTGTACTCTATGTGTGTGTGTGTGTGTGTATGTGTGTGTGTGTGTGTGTGTTGAAAACGTTGGTTTGTCAAATGTACAAATTAAAGCTATACCACAAATTTGGTTATCCTGTTTTGGAATTTTTAAAAACATTTTTGGAGTCTCAAAAAAATGAAGCACTGTCCTCATCTTTCAAAAATACATACTGAAGTGTTTTCAGATAAAAGTACCTGCTGTCTTAGATTTGCTTTAAAATAATTCCATGTGGGGTGGGGGTGCAGAAGGGACAAGATCAGGCACGTATTGAAGCTGGGTGATGGGTACATGGACATTCACCATTTTACAGTCTGTACTTTCATGTATGTTTGAACGTTTCCGTAATAAAAGATTTTTTATTTTAGAGAGGGACCCCTCACTCTGAGTGGTCCTGGGGAGCCCCAGGATGTTCCTTCTGGTGAGAGAAGGATGAATGATGGACAAGGAGGGGACACAGGGCTAAAAAGTGGGTTAGAGCCAAATTGTAAATACCCTTGTAAACTCTTCTGAGAGGTTTGGACTTAATCCCGCAAATAATGGGAAGCCCAGGAAAGAATTTTTAGTAGGGGAATGACACCATTAGATTTGCATTTGGGAAAGAACACTTCTAGCTGGTGTCTGGAAGAGAGTAGGGGTACGTGTGTGTGCTTGGGGAGGAAGGTTTGGGGTCAGGTGGAGGGCCCAGCCCAAGGCCTGTAAGTGGTAGATTTACCTTCCCCTCTACACTGTCGCTAGGCTGTGCCACCAGGGAGGACTCAACCTAAGACAGGGACCAGGGAACAGAAAGGAAGGATGGGTCTGAGCAAGACCTCTTTTATCTTTGTCTTCCTGGCATCACACTCTCTTGTGGTTCCTTGTCACAACGAGTAATTATTCAGTGCAATATGTCAATAAGGATTACTTACTGACGATGTCTTGGGCTAGACTAGGTGTAGCCAGACCACAGCTATCTCCCTCCCTCCCTATCCCCAGAGCTGGCCTGATGCCCAGCGGTAGCCAGCTGTTGAGTGAATGGATAAATGTCTAGCACAGGGCTGTCCCAGATCACCGAATCTCTGGTGCATGAATGAATAAACCCAGCACAGCACCCGACACATAGTAGCCCCTCAATAAATATCTATGAGTGGGAATGAACTCATGTGAAATTGCAGGACACCAATACCCAAAGTGGGCGAGGAAGGTTCAGATCCTCCCTTAAGGAAAAAGCAGGTTCCTCTCGGCACGAGAGCTTCCAAAAAGGCAGTGGTTTCTAAGCTGAAAGGGGATGGGAAAAAACAAACCAGGCGCAAGGTTTGTCCATTAACATGTCAGCCCTTGAAACTTATGTCTCCATTTCTCTCTTGGCCCCTTGATGAGGTGCTTCCTCCATTTCAGATGGATGGTGTTTTTTCCCCTTTCTAAAAAAAGCTTATAGATGCTTTTAAATTAGGCAAATGAGCAAGGGCAACGTTCATTTCTCCCCCCTTTCATTTTGAAAATGTGTGGCGTGCCAAAAGGCAGTTGGACGGAATGTTCAGAGGCCACATAATAGAACAAGAGAGGCTGCCAAGATCCTAAATCACTAACCAGACAGGACAATCTCAGCCCTCAGGACTTAGACACCGCCGGGCCAGCACCATGAGTCCTAGACAAGTGAAAAGATGGCCCACAGCCCAAGGTCCAAGCAGGAAGGGACGCCCCTACCTTGAGGAACTGGGAATTCACAGTGGGCCACAGGTCTCTGACCTCAACTCTCTGCAAGCTGCCTAGTAATAGAGGAAAGTGGGTCCCTTCTGTGAAATTTCAGGGAGTTGGTCCAGTGCCAATAACTTCTTTGTGAACTTCAGTTTACTCATTGGTAAAATGGGTCCCAGTGAAGGGCTGCCAAAAAAGGAGAGAGGATCTAAATGCAGGTGTCTACCTACCATCTCCTCTCCGCTGGCCCCTCTTTCTGGAATCTGTGAGGTCTAGAGCCATGATACTCAGTGTCACCTGGGCTCTTGTTAGAAATGCTAAATCTCAAGCCCACCCCAGACCTACTGCTCAGATTCTGCATTGTAACAAGATGCTCAGGGGGTTCGTGTGTCTGTTACAGTCTGAGAAACACTGGTCTCCCTAACCATATGATCTTGACCTAGTCACTCTAGCTGTGGAATTTATTCATTTATAAAGTGAAAGGTATTACTTTAAATGGCTTCTAGGTCTGAAATCATATAAAGTTCAAGGTCTGCTAATAAATACCAGCCTTTGATCCCAAAATGTACATAGGAGTTCTGTCTCTGTTCTGAGACACTAGGTTTTGAATTGGTCAGATAATCGATGAACATGTGTTCAGGGGCAGTCGCTGGGCTGGGCTGTTAGGGTGATGTGGAGGTACAAGTACGTCCATGCACCCTGGAGTTTCTAACACAACCCCATTTGAAAATACTGTGTCACATATCAACCCTAAGTCCCAAATTTTGTTTTGGAAAATACAGGCTCCAGCAGCATTAGACAGTCCCAATTCATGGTAGATTAATTGCAATGATAGTCCCAATTAATGGTTTCCTTGTATCCATGTCCTTTACAATGTGATTTTACAGCTCCTGCCAATAAGAGATGAAGTCCATTTCCCCATCCCTTGAATCTGGGGTGTCCTTGACTTCCTTTGGCTAAGACAGTGCAGCAGAAGTGATGATGCCTAGTGCCTGTGAGCACAGCAGGACAGCAGCAGGGAGTGCTGCCTTTCCCAAATCACTCCTTGTAGTGGGTCCCTCTTTTCTAATTCACTCAGCTCTCCATATATGTTCATCTCTACTCCAGAGAGAAGGACAAAGGGACTACAGGGTGGCCAAGAGGGGCCTGCAGCATCTCTGGGGTACCGGCTGTTTTGAGCACTGCCTACAGCACTTTTACTTTCATTTCCTTGTGTATCCTGCCGAGTAAGTCTTTAAGTTAGGCATTACTATGGCTATTTTGCACATGGGGAAAACTGAGGCTCAGAAGAGATTAAGAAGCACACCCAAGATTACCCAGCTCAGAAGTAGGGGAGCAGGCATCCTGACATCAGTTGCATGTGACCATCTGATGCCCAGGTGAGATTTGCCAGGGCTGAGAGTGATGACAGATAGGAATGTGTCCTGGACTCAGATTCAGCTTCACCTGCCTGACCTTGACATCTCACTGCCTCTCCTACAGAAAGGATGGAGTGAGCTCTGTAAGTACAGACTGGGAAGGGGTGGATTCTGACCCTCCACTAAAGGCCCTGTTTACTTATAGTCTCACAGCTGGGCTGGATTAGTCTAGCTTCGTAAATAGCTTTCAAAAACCAGTGGGCTGGAAAAGTCCAATTTGTCCTGGAGAATGCACAGAGGCCCCACCCACACTCACCAGTGTCCCCTGCCCTGTATCCTGGTGCCTGACCTCTCTATTTTGTGGCCTATCTGTACCTCCTTCTCTGGACCCCAATCAAAAAAAAAAAAAAAAAAGCTTAGCATTTTCCCCCACCTCTATCCCCACCTTTGTCAAACTCTTGAAAGACTAAATTGGAAAGAGAAGCAGAAAAGAGGAAATTCCTTTCAGGCTGAGTTGCCTGGATTTCCTTTTGCTTCCCACCTCATTTCCGTGAGGGTTACCTTTATTGACTTGAGGTTTGGGTATGGAGGAAACTAGGGGCTGTATTTGGGGCCATTAGTGAAGTCCAAGCTCCTTCATTCCCAAAGGGCAGCTGAGAGGGGGGCCTGGGGGCGCCTCAGAGGGGGGCAGCTGGAACGTGTTTTCTCACAGTCACGCTTTGGTTAACATTCCAGAAAGTCAGAGCTGGGAGGAACTTACAGATCAGCAAGTCTAAAAGGTTCTGACCCTGGGTTCCCTTGCTGGGCTGCAAGGGGACTGTGGACCTCCAGACACTGGATGCAAAAATGTTCCCCTCTGTGTGTGAGGAGCTGCATGTTAAAGGAGCTGTTCCATGGCTTCTTTGTTTCTAAAAGGGGTCTGAGACATCTCCCCCTAAAAGTCCAGAATATTGGCTACTTCGAGTTTATCTTGCATTTTTGGTAGAAGAGGAATCAGAGTCCCAGAGAGGGAGAGTGTCATGCTCAAGGTCATTGATGGGATTGAGCTCAGGTTACAGTCCAGCAGGAGTGGTGGTGGGGGAGACATGTACCTCCTGAACACTCTTGCCGAAGTGGGGCCTTTTCAGCAGTGTTTAACCACAAAAGCTTGACCAGATAGCTGTTACAGGTAAGATTAAAGATTTTAGCAGAAGCATGAAGAAAAGATTGTGAACCATGGGAAGAAGATAGTTGAGGGGTTTAAATATATACCACACACCTGGACCAATCCATGGCAGCCCCCACTATCCCAACCTGCCCATCCAAGCCCAGCTGGCATACCTGGATATGCCCCTGGATCCCTGGAACCCAGGAGGCTACTTCCCAATCCACGTTCTTTCCTCCTAGCTATTCATTCATCCAGTATTTATTGATTTCTCAACTCCATACCAGACGCCAGGATATAGTAATGGAACTTATTCAAATTGTGGAAACTGGTGACATCTTTATAATAATAACAGGAGACTTGGGTCCAGGGTGGAGTGGCACAACTTTGTTGGAAAGAGGCTCCTCCTTGAGCTATGAAGTGCCCCCTCCCTCACCAAGAGAGGGTTCTGACAGGACGAGGTGACACTAATGCTTATTTGTTTCAGATTCAACATCCTCCATCTCAACAGGGTCCCCGAGGTTTTCCTGACTCCAAGGACACTGCAGAGCCCCAGCTCATAACAAATGATGTTCATGAGCATGCCAACCCTTTCTTTCTATGAGGCAATCCTCGGAGACCTTTGCCAAGATAAACTGTTTGGCCTTCTGCCTTGAAAGTTGATCCTTTTCTGAGTCTGATTATTGCTTTTCTGAAACACAGGGACAATGACATCATTGGTCCCTCCCTGGCTTGGAGATTTGATGGTCAGCATGAAGTCAGGGTTTGGAATGGTGCCTGCTCTTTGCCAATGCCCAGGGAGGCCTGGGGTGGGGGCCCTGGAGTGAAGCAAGCTTGTGAGGGAGGAGTGGGCACCGTGAAGTCCACAGAGGCTGGGAGGGGGTGGTTTACTTTTCATTCTGTTGCTGGCATCTGGATCTGCCTAGCTGTACGCAGGAAGGGCAGCATTCTGATGAGGGCTGAGCTGACATTCAGTGGATACACACCTGCCTCCTATACCAGTTGTTAAATTTTGAAATACCTTCATTCCCATTAGTAAGTAATCATTTGCTGGGGTGCCTTCCTGCCACTCCAGCTACCCTGGCCTCTCCCTGGGCCAACTTCCCATAATTTCTACCATCCAACTCCTCCAGGACCTATCCAGGTAGCCCTCTGATGGTCAATGCCTGTGCCATACTGTGGATGAAGTGTGGTTACTACTCACAGAGGGATGTGAGAATTTTGGCTGGCCTATTGGTCAGACACCTGCAGCAAGCCACTGCCACATGAGTGAGGGGCAAGGTCTGCTTCTCGGACTCCCAGGCCATGGACCAGCCACCAGGAATTTCCTCTTGTCACTATGGGGTGTGGTCCTCACATAATCAAGGGTTAACACTTTCTTTGCCAGAGGCTGGAAGGCACTTCAAAAGTGGTCTAGTCCAGCTGCAGAGGAGAACATGTAGCTAAGAAGGGAAGTCATTTGTTCAAGTCATAGCAAGTTACTGACCCATCCAAGCCTTCTGACTGCCCTTTAGGTCTTAATACCCAAGGGTGGAAAGGACAGGAATACTGAGGTGGTCTATCTAGTCCATCCAGAGTACAACTCTCCCTGGAACAAAAATCAAGGCAATGTTATGCTGCAGTGAGAAAACTCTGGGCCAAGGGTAGCAAACTTGAATGTTTGGAGGGGCCAGTGAGTGACTGATGACAGTGGGAGGAGGAAGACCATGAAGACATCTGAGCCGTTCTCCTGTCCTTGTTGGCTCCTTTTCTGCATCATGTTAGTTTAGCAGAACAGCCATCACTTTCTCTAGTTTGAGTGGATTTCAGACTTAGCCTCAGCAAGGAGAGTCAGACACAGCATTACTCAGTAACCCGGCAGGTGCCTGAGCAGAGGTCTTGATTTGGCAGTGCATGGGCTGAATGTGGCCTGAAGATCTGTTTCATTGGGACTACCAGTGTTGCTGATCTTTTTAAAACTGGGTAAATCTCCAAAATTTATGAAGTGGGCGATTTATATAAAGACTTGGACACAGGGATTTTCCTGAATAATTGTTAGAGATCTGGCCACCTGTGTGCCTGTGTTTCTACAGGCAGGGCCAGTTCCTTTCAGATGGGGTGTGTATTCCTGTTTGCTACCCACACTCCCATCTCTGCACTGGCTTTGGTTATTTGCTGGCCCAGGGTTTGCCAGTCCCTGGCCCAGAGTCTTCTTGCTGCATGACACTGCCTTGCTTTTTGTTTCTTGGAAAAGTTGTGCTCTGGATGGAATAAGTATACCGCCTCAGCATTCACGATCTTTCTCCCCAACTTCAGGGCCCTTTGGGGACTGGTGATTTCAAGGTCTCAGGCCCGTCACGGTTGACCAATGCTATGATTTCTGAGGTTCCTCCTTTCCTCTCTGCCCAGCTCCCTCCCCAGCAATGCCACTCTTTCCACCCAGGCTACTACACTCCTGCCATCCCATGGCTGAGGGCTTCACCTAGACCACAGCATCATACAGACATTTGCAGAACACCGTGAGAGGTCATGCACGGGGATTCAGGCATAAGAGACACATTTCTGACTTTAAGTTTTAAGGATCTCAGTCATACTGTGGGGAATATACAAAGACATGGATGACTAAAAGCAAAGGCCAAATATGAACGGTTTCAAAAAAGCTCACACTCACTGGGGAAGGGATGGGAGGAATCAGGGAGGGCTTGATGAAGGAGGAAATGTTTGAGAAGGGCCTTGAAGGATGACTAGAAGCTCAAGGGATGGGAATTGTTTGGGAGTGAGGGGAGTGAGTGTTCCAGGCAGGTAGAGGGAAGGGCGTGAGAAGAGGCTGGAGTGGGGAGAGTGTGTGTGGAGCAGTCTGTATGGCTGACACGCAGAGGCAGGTCGGGGGTTGATGTGGGACCTCAGGTTGGAAAGATGGGTGGAGCCATGTCTGGGAGGGCTGGGAACCCCATTAAGTGCAGACTAGTGAGAGGACTTGTCAGTCATTTATACTTTCAAGCAAAGGATAACTGACAGCTTGTTTGCAGAGGGAAGGAAGAGAAGGAAGAAAGCAGATGAGCATTTGGGCAGAGGTAGGAGGGAAGGGAGTACTGCTGACATGCTCCAACTTGGGATGGCGGAGATGGGAGAAGTATGGGGGCCTGGAGTCATGAGGTTGCCTTACTAAGAATCATGGAATTTCCAGTCTGGAGGAGGCTTTGGAAATATTCAGCCCAACCTCCTCATGTTGCTTTGGAGGACACTGAGAGGCCCTGAGGTGGGGGTGGGGGGACACAGATAGGGATGAGAAATCTTTTACAGTGTCTAACACATTGTAGGTATTCAGCAAATTGTGTTGAAATGGTTAAAATGATGATTTCTGCCTAGAACCAGTCTGGTAAAATGAAACAGTAAGGTTGGTTGGTAATAATTTCCATGTGAAGGTGTCACCTCTTGTCTCCCCTCCCACCACTCCCAGGGAGCCCTCCTCTTTGGGGAAGCCCCCATGATACACTTATGTCCCCACATGGGCTCTCAGTTCCCATATAGGGGCTGATGCTAGCTCAGGAGTTGGGGTGCAGTGAGCTGGGCGGCTCCCCCTTCCTGCCCACCCTCCTCCCAGGCATGTTATGTAAGTGGGCGGTGGTAGCTGGCGGGCTGGTGGCTTCCTGCAGCAGCAGCCGGGCTGGGCATCCGAGCTGGCACCCTTCAAGTTCACCACAGCATTCTGAACATTTGGGAACACAGGAAGGGCTGCGTTTTTAAGCTCCCTTTGTTTTCAAGGAGGGTCCGGAGCCCACAGGGGGGAGAAAAACAAAACCAGGAAAACAGATGACTTGCTTTGCAAAGACTGTGTACATTTGCTGCTGCTTCTGTGAATCCTAATGCACCCTGGTCTCTGTACACATATGCACATCTACATATCCAGACACACACATCCTTTACTTACACATTCCTACAACACACAAAGATGCAGACACATCCCAAAACTGAGACTTCTGTGCACACAGACACCACCCAAAACTACCAGAGGGACATCTACACATGCAGACAGCAAACAAAAACATATACACAACCAGAAACAGAGAGATCCCTATGCAGAGACACACACCAACACCCAGATGCACATCACCACACTAAGACATCCAGACCCATGGACACATGCCAAGACACTCAGAAATTCTGAGACGGCCATTCTCATAGAAAGATTCATAGACTGAACACACACACACACACACACACACACACACACACACACACACACATCCCTTCTTACCTCTGGCTCCACCTATACAAACGCAGGGGAGTATTTTTCTAAGGAGTCAGGGAGCCAGTTGGCTCCTGGGGACTCTGCATTTTTAAAGGAGATCCGAAGCTCTCGGTCCTACACAGCCCCTCAGCCTGTGGCCCACTAGGCTCAGGCCCTTAGCCCTCTGGCGAGAGTGGCAAGCAAGACAGAGGCTCAAAGGCTCCATGGTGCAGAAGGCAAGTCCTTTTGCCTTTCCCCTTTTCCCTGGAGTTCTTGTGTTTTTAGAATGTTCCATTTAGTGTCCTCATTAATTTACAAGTTTGAATTCTTCTTCCACAAAGTAAACTCTTCATGATTAAGGAGAAGTGAGGGGAGAGAGGCAGGGAGAGGCCCAGGAGGAGGCATATGGGGCTGACTGGAGCAGCCGTGTCATCTGCCCACCCTGGGGATTTCCAAGTTGGTGCCCAAAGGGGCTGGAGAAGAGAAGTTGGAAGAGAAGATCTGCGGGAGGGGGCTCCACAATTCTTCTGAAAACAAAAGGAAAAAGGACGATAAAAAGTCACTTGAATCTTTAGCTACCAGCTGGGAGAGGCCTGATTCTCTCTCCTGTAACCTGTGCTGTTACTGGGAAAGTTTCCTTTGATGTGCGTTCAATTTCACTAATTGAAATGGCAAAGTGGGGGACTTTCTCTGGAGGAAGAAGCCCTTTCTCTCTGAGGAGAGGCCCAAGTGAGCTGTAGGGCTCTCTAGGGAGAGAATTAGACCCAGCTGGATCCTGGCACTTGGGAACTATGGCACTACTCTACCTGTTAGAGAATCTGTAGCTTTCCAAGAAATCTGGGCAGGGTAAGGGGCTTAGAGCCTGGGAGATGGAAAAGGAAGTCTCCAGGTGCAACGTTTTCCAGTGTGCTCCCCAAAGCTTTTGGTGAAATCCAGTATACTCAAAGGTCACTTCGGGTTCGAGTAGGGCACCCAGATCAGTGGTAGCAGAATAGCAGCCCTGGAGGTAGAAGTGGAGGTTTCCCGGTCTTGCAAAAGTCTCCAGGGAGATTGCGAAATGGATGAAGGTCCAAGAAAATTACTTCTAGATCTTAGAGAGGCAAGGAGGGAGGCCCAGTTGATATCTGGGCAACATACGTAAATGCGTTTGTAAACTCTAAAGCACTGCCCGATGCAACGAATCATTTGCTGCCCTTCTTATAATATATACAAACCATCATCAAAATGTTTGTGTTGAGTGGTTGATAATTATGAACGTAGCTATGAAAGAGCTGACTCCCTGGGTCAGATCCCCAGGACAGGCAGCACGAGGTGGGGGCATACTGGCAGGTGGGAGTTTCTTCCAAGAGCAGCTAACTTCCCCCTAATGGCCAGGCCCAAACAGCTCCCTGTTCTCTCAGTCTTTTGTGTCATCTACAGATTTATTTAAACACATTCTAAACGTTTTTCTTCATATTTTGCCAGAGCTGCTCCCTGGGAGTCTCTGTTGCACTCTTGCCTAGCTCCTTAGTCTAAGTATCTGTTTGTATGTTATTTTTCAAAGCTCCTGGAACCATGCTGGTGCCACTGACTGGGAGTGGGAGGCCCACATGTGGGCTGGTTAAGAGCATGTGCCCTGGAGAGGACCAGGGGCTGGATCATCAGGGCCGGGACTAGGGTAAGGAAAGTGAGGCTCTTGGCGCATACAAAATTTAAGGGGGGGGTGCCCCTAAATCAGTAATCAAAATACATGTTGTAGTGTAATATTTTTAAAAATAAAAACCATTGCGAATAAGTCCCTGATGAACAACACACCAACGTTTGAAATAAAGGCAGGATTTGACCCTGCACTTGCATGATCACGCCTCACTTGCCTCACCCTAATCCTGGCCCTTTGTGGATCTGAGTCTTGGCTCTGTCTCTTCTTAGCTAGGGCACTCTTTTCTTTTTTAAGAAATTGATGCATAGTTTACATATAGTAAAATGAACATATCTAAAGAGTATGGCTCCATGACTGTCTGCAAATGTGTACAGCTGCACGACCAGCACTTGATAAAGACAGCGGACATTTCCATCACCCCAGAAAGTTCCCTCTTAAGCACCTTTTCTTTCACCCCACCTTCAATGGGTTTTTCCTGCTGCCAGAAGAAAGATCAGGCCTCTTGTCCTGACTCCTTCCCAGACTGTAGGTGTATCCCTATCTTTCTCTACGAAGCTGGACACAGGTGAATTTCACCTGAAAACTCCAGTCTGTCTAGCACACCACACTGCTGAGCCTCCTGAGGCCAAACTTGACCCAGAATTTGACAGCAACATTGGCCCCAAACCCAATGCTAACCCTAGACCGAGAGGCATTTTTAGATGACTTCAAAGGTCAGATGATGTTTGAGGTGCCATTTTTTGCACTTGTTTTGAAATCCTCAGCTCTTCAGGCCCTTAAGTCATCTAAGCACATCTGCACAGCTCTGCTAAAGGCTTATGACTGGGGATCCTGAAGTTCCCTCAGGTGCAAGGGGAAGAGAATCAGAATTCACCTGGAGTCAAATAATTCACAGATCCTTAGAGCAGGAAGGGCCTTTGGAAACCACCTGATACAACCCTGGGCTTTCAAAGATAGGCAATAGAGGTGCTGTGTCTTTCCTAAGGTCTCAGCAGTAATTATATTAAAAAAAAATTGAACAGCTACTATCTGCCAGGCATCAGAGTGCTCTTCATTTAAACTTCCTACCACCCTATGAGGTGGGCACTGTTAAGATTTTTGCTTACTGGATGAAGATGCCAATGCCCAGAAAGGGTAAGTGACTTCCCCAAGGTCACACAGCAAAAAGTGGAGATGTGGTACTTGAACCTGGAGTAATCAGACTCTAGCACCTCTACCCTAAAGTCTGCTTTGCCCAAGGCAGAGCCCTTTTAATGACACCAAAGGCAGGGAATGAATAGTCTATGAGGTGAGGAATTTGCTTTTGGCTCTTACTTTTACTTCCTATAAAAACAAGTCAGATAGTGAAGGGCCAGAATCTTGTCGCCCCTTCTGTTGGTTCACCAGGAGCCAGAGTTGCTACAGATTGGCAGATGGGGGCTGCCATGGGCAGATGAAGGTGTTACAGCATCTCTTGGACCAGTGGCTTCATTGCACAATGCAGGGTTGTTGGGGTATGTGAATGGGAGTGCTCCCATGTCATCAGGCACATCATGGAACCCTGAGTGTTCCAGCACTGGTGGCCTGGATGTGGTAGGAAGAGAGGGTGGTGAATCTCTCAGGACCCTGGAGGCGGCAGCCTAGTGTTAAGAGACTTGAACTGGCAACTTGGGCATGGGGTTCTGCTCCCCACTGAGCAGCAGGCTATGGTGGTGGGAGCCCTTGCCTGGAAATTTAGGATCCCAGATTGGACATCTAATAGTTCTGTGACCTCAGGTGATTACTAACTTTTTTGAGGTCTTGGGGTCTCATCTGTAAATGAGACTGTGTTTGTGGATGTGCAGTATTTGAGTCCTAAATTAATGGGAAATAGCAGTGTGACCTTGGGCAAGACACCTTCCCTTTGGGGCCTTAACTTTTTTATGTGTCAGCTATCAGGTATGGGCCAGATAATCTCTGAAGTTCCTTCCTTCCTTCAGATATTTTGATTGTGGATTTGTAGCTCTGTGCCCATGGGTTTGGGGCAGGACACTCAGTGCTGGGGCAGAAGACCTGTAGGCATCTGTTTGGCAAACATCCTCCTTAAACTTCTCTTTCCTATTTATATTTCAGCTTGGCTCATGGGTTGATATATTACTGGTAGAGAAATAAACCAAAAAGCCAGCCACTTACTGCTTCACTGTGTTTTCTTAATCTCATTTTCTATTTATATAATGAACACAGGGTATGTAAGACCCAGGACAGCCATGGATGTCTTTGGCACTCATTTCCATTTGTTTACTGGGTAGTTATGGATAATAACATAATATACATCATTTGGCCAGCACTTGTCAGTTTATTCAGTGCTCAAGAGTGTTGGCTGTGAAGCTCCAACCCTTGGGTTTTATCCCAGCTCTTCCACATAGAGGTGTATGACTTTAGGCAAATGACTTTGTCCACTCTGTACTATAGTTTCCTCATCTATCAAATGGGAGAAATAACAGCACTTTGCCCCATAGGGCTGTTGCAAGGATGAATAGATATGACATCCTGTCAAGCACTTAGCATTAGGCCCAGAGTAATAATGCATTGGCTATTATTTTTATGAAGCACTTTGTATTCATTTTCTGATTTAACGCACCTATTCACTCTATCAGGCTGGTATGATTTTGTTTCCCCTATTTTTAGCTGAGGAAACAGGCTCTGAGGGTCAGTGCATGCAGTTAGTAAGCAGCAGAACCCCTGGTTTCTACCCCAGGGTTTTCAAAACCAAAGCAAGTCCACCTTCTACTATCACCCAAGGATTTGACTTCTCTGTGTAAGGCAGTATGATGAAGTGCCCCGCCTCTTCCAAGGCAAGACTAGTCCCAAATGCTTAGGCATTAGGGAAAGACGCCTTGGGTGGTAACCTGAGGACAACAGGTTTGGACATCCGTGGCGGAAGAAAGAGGAAAGTCATCGCAGTCCTTGAAAAGGACTTTCAGCTAAGATCCAAAATGTGTTTCCGATCACTTCACTGCTTTGTTAAATTCACTAGGCAGCCTCCTAGAAATACAAGTGTTTGTGGTTCCCTCTTTACCCCAAGGGATTTCACGACTTCCCGAGCTTTTGCTCATCTGTTCTCCTTTTACCCTCTTCCTCATCCAACTAATTCCTCTTCATCCTTCAGAACTGCCCCCAGGCATTGCCTTCTCCCTAGGAAGCACTCCTTGGTTTCCCCAGGCTGTGTACCATGGTCTCCTCTGTGCTGTCATTGAACTGTCTGCCCACCTGTACCTTACCACCCTAGGTAGAAATGATGTCTATCAGAAGTACTCACTCTGTGCTCCCTATTATCAATCAATTGTCTACCTCTCTATTTTCTCTCTCTCTATCTTTCCATCCATCTATCTATTTGTATCTATTTACTATCTCACATCTTCTTAATTTTTCAACTTCAGAATTTGGTACTGTATTTGGCATATATTTGGAGGCTCAGTAGACACTGGTTGAAATAAATGGATCAGAATTCCCAGTGATTATGATAGAGGGAGATATTTATTCACAGCTGAGACTGCACCAACCCACTGACTTCATTTTCTCAACCCAAATCAGGGCATATCCATAGATAGTGGGGCCAAATATTTGAAATAAGGACATCCAGGGAAATCAAGGCAAATGTTTGACAGAGGCTTTAAAGGTCCCTGGTATAATCCTGGATTTCAGCTGATGAGGAATTTCCTGGCCTCTGGCTCAGTGCCTGGCTCAGAGCACGTTCTCAGCAGGAATGGGCCGAATGGAGGAAAGAGTCACCTTATGTAGAAAACCCACTGCTTGAGGATTGTCCTCTAGGAGACTGCTCCCTAAATCACAGGAAGGTGATGGACTTAAGCAGACTCCCAAACAAGCCCAGGAAAATTCCTGAATCTCCCCAAATGAACCCAAATATTACCTTTGTTTTAACTGAGTTAATGCTTTTCTTTTTTTAAAAAAAAATTTAATAAATGGAGAAAGAAAAAGAAAAATCCCTACTGGTTACTCCCCTGTTTAAAACCATTAGGCAGCTCCCTATCACCGCCAGCAACACAAGTGTTTTTGAACTTGAAACACTGCCTACATATTTTTTTCCCTAAAAGTACTGATGTAGGAGGAATCTGGAATTTCTGAATATTTTCCTAACTAAAATGAGCCATCTTTTCATTCTGAGGGAGCCTGCTGAGAACCCTGACAAGAACTGTTAGAAAGTCAACATTATTTTGCTGGAACTGTTGTTACAACCTTCCCCAGCCACTGGTGAGAGGGAAGAGTCAATTTAAAAGTGGCTGCCCCTGTGACAGACAGGCCATTGCTAAATGGGCTTGACACCCTAACCTCCCTTTGTAGTGAAGTTCAGTAATGGTGAACTTGATCTTGGGTAGGCAACTATGGCCAAACACTCGATATAGTTGGAATTGGACAAAAAGCTTGGCTTAGGATCTTTGATTTCTTTCATTTTTCTTTTCCTTGGGTATCTGGAAGCTCTAAAAAGAGAAATGGGCTCTTTCAATGGGTGTCAGGAAACCTGGACCACAGGCTCCATTCTATCCTTGATTTGCTGTGTGACTCTGGACTAGTTGCTCAACATTTCTGGGCCTTGACTTCTTTACGTTAAAAAATGAGATGGTTGGATCAGACAAGTAGCTTTCCATTTTATTTAAAAGCAATGGTTCTCTTAAAAAAAAAATCAAACTGTACCCAGTGTTCCAGTATATAAAACAGATAAACATGGAGCTGCTCTTCCCTATCCAGCCCCCACCATGAGCCTGAGTCACCCTGCAGAGGCTGAAGTGTGTGGTCTGAGAACACTGAACTAGAAACAACAACAATAACAATAATTAACATTTACTGAACACTGTTCTATTCTGTCAGGAGTTTGGGGAGCCCTGAGGTTCTAAATCATACCAGAAGTAAAGTGAAGTGTTGGGGCTAAAGCATGAGTTCTAGAGTCAAACTGCTTGGTTTACATCCTGACACTCCTGCCTGCTTGCTGTGTGACCTAGGGTAAGTTTCCTAACCTCTCTGTGCCTCAGGTTCTTCATCTGCAAAATGAAACTAATGATGGCTCCATTTTTGTAGGGATGCTGTGAGAATGTGACCATATACTATATACTATGTGTTTATAAGCATGCCAGGCACACAGTCTGTGCTGTGGACATGTCAGGCATTATCACTAATCTCCACTGTCTCCCTGGGATTTCCTTGGCTTCTGTAACGTCCACAGATCAAGTTCTTTTTCTTGGAGAAGGACTGTTGTCACAACAGGTGATTTAACTAGCACCATACTGGCTGTTGCTTTGCTTGGCTCTCAGGTGGTATAAGGTCCCACCTCCTTCCCACTTGATCTTGATCCACCTCTTCTGTCTTCTGCTCTTTAAGCCTTTCCTCTCTACAAACCGTGAGTTCTAGAACCAAAAAAACCACTTGGTCTCCACAAACACGCAATCTCCCTCTTGTCTCCTTAACCTTGCACCTGAAATACCCTCTCCCTCCTCCTTCTTTGTGATGAAGGACCATTCTGTCTTCAGGTTTCAGTTCAGGCCTCACCTTTTCCAGGAAGCCTTCCGTGGTGCTCCAGGCCACAGTATCTGCCTCCTATGACCATACTCCCAGGTAAGTACCTCTGGTATCATGCATTTACCACATGCATTGTTACCTGCCTCCCTGCTAGACTATAAGCCCCTTCGGAGTAGGAACTCCATTTTTTTGGTTGTTGTTGTGTGCCCAGAATCTATCACAGTGCCTGGCACGAGGTAGCTTTTTAGAAATATTTGAGGAATTAATGAAATGGTATTAATAACATCTAGATTAAAAATCTTCTTGAGGGATGACTTAAAGTTCCCAGACCAGAGGTTTTCAAACTGTACTCTTTAGGCACTAAGGGTTCCACTAAGGGGCCAGGAGGGCCACTGTTGGGGTGAGAGAGGGGCTGAGCAGGTAGGATTCCAGTCCCCAGTCCCTCATAGTCTCCATAAATATACTTATACCTGACAGAGCACATGGATTCATCTTTGACTTAGAAAACAGAGTCAGAAGAGGTATTATGGATAAGGACTGGGCTTCAAGTCAGGAGGCCCTGGTTCACCATAAAGCTGACAGCTGGGTGAGCCTGGGTGTTGGTTCACTTGTCTCTCTGCAGCTATATGGAGGCAATCATATTAGCCTCTCAGGCTGATTGTGTGAGCTAAGTATGGTTGCATGGCATCATCTCATACATGAGAAAAGCCTAAATAAATGGTGCACAAATGGCAACAAATGGTGATTAAAATTACAGGCAGTCAGGCAGGGCTGGCCTCCTTCTGACTCATGATCTGATCAGTGGAGCTCACATGATTGGAATGAGCATTAGCTCCCTTGAGTCCAGTGGTTCTGATACTCGAGTGCACTTCAGAATCCCTGGGGAGGGTGTCAAAATGTCTATTCCAGGCCTCCTCCCAGAAGGGCAGATTTAGAGGGTCTGAAGGCCCAGGAATTTGCATTTTAAACAAGTGCCTTTGACCCAGCAATTCCATCCCTAGATATCTACCCAAGAGAAATGAAAATATATGTCCATTCAAAAAACTATGAAAGAGTGTTCATAGCAGCATTGTTTGTATTAGCCAAAGGTGGAAATAATCCAAATGTCCACTAATGAACGAATGGATAAATGATTATGGTATATCTACACAAAGGAATATTATTCGACCATAAAAATGATGAAGTACTGATACATGCTACAACATGGATGAACCCTGAAAAGATTATGCTAAATGAAAAAAAAACAGATATAAAAGGCTACATATTGTAAGATTCAGTTCATATGAACTGTACAGAATAGGCAAATCCACAGAGATACAAAGCAAATCAATGGTTGCTTAGAAGTGGGAGATGGTGGAAGAGGGAATGACAAGTGACTTCTTAAAAGGTATGGGGTTTCTTTTTTGGGTGGGGAAACTGTTCTAAAATTGAAAGTGGTAATGTTTCACAGATCTGTGAATATGCTAAAAACCATTGAATTCTACACTTTCAGTGGGTGAATTGTATGGGACGTGAATTAAATCTCAATAAAGATATTATTAAAAAAAAAAACCCTAAATGAGTCCCTCTGAGGGAGGTGGGACCCTACTGTTTGAGAAACCCTTTTCTGGTTTTCTAAGTTAAACCACACAGGATTCACAGGGGTGAAGACTGCCTCCCCTAGGCCTCCAAAGATGGGAACTCCCTCTCCCAGAACACTTCCTCTGGACAGCCTCACACTGTGCTTCTGGTTAAGGATTCACCCCATATTCCAGATGCCTAATCTGAGACACAGGACTGTGAAGGGACTTGACCCATGGTCAGTGTCCTATCAAAACATCTGAGGATGCATATCAATATATGATTAGTTATTTGTGTTTTCTATCTATTTAAAAATTATACTATGTGGATTCATTATGAACATGATAAAATACACACACAATTTATATTTTAAAAGATGGGCTTAAAAAAAAAAAAGGAACAAGAAATCCCTCTTTGAGGCGGTGAGAGTTGAGCAGAGATTGGCATGAAGTTTATTCTCACACTTTCTTTCTGCTACCTAATCTTGTCCCTCAGGGAATGCCTTTACATCCTCTGTTGGAGACCTGGGGAGTCCTTGAAATCATTGAGCAAGGTCTCTAATAACATGTAGGAGGGAAATTAGAAATGAGTGTATGGGTAGATAAAGCAGGCTCAAAAAAGGAGGACAAATGAAGAAAAGAGATGGGCTGGTGGGGTGGGGCGGGGGGGAGCTGTAGTGGAAAAAGATCACAAGGACCCATGTTCAAATCCCAATATTTCAAAGCTCCAACATTTTACTAGCTGGATGAAACTGACCTTGAGCTTAGCTTTCTCCTTTGTAAAATGGGGATGACAATGCCTGTTTGTTCACAGCATTAACTGAGAGAATGTGCTTAAAGAAAGAGAGAAGACAGATAGTGGAAGGAAAGAAATATTAAAGGAGGGAGACAGGAGGCAGCGTTCAGTTCCACAAACATATTGAGTACCTACTCTGTGCCCAAACTGTGCTAGGCAGAAGGAATGAAGAGGAATTTGAGTTGCTACCCTTCAGGGAGCCCACAGTTTACTGGGGAGACAAGAGACATAAAGAGAGGGTCCTACAAGCCACATATCCAGGGCCAGATACTGTGGAGTTGGGGGAGGCAGAGAGAATTGAGGAGCATGGGGAGGTGCCCCCATCACTCCCAGAAGCTATAATTGAGAATAAACGTCCTTCTTCTGGGTGCCAGGTGGCAGCTGTCCTGCCAGGTGAGTGTCAGGGGCCCTGGGGAAGGCCTTTTCAGGAGCTCAGGCTCCATTTAACCCTTCCAAAGGAATCCTTTCCAGTCCAAACAAGCAGGGAACTCACTAGGCCTGCAGACAGACACACACAGACACATGCACAGGAAACAGAGTGAACCGCTAGGCAGATTATTTTTGTTTTCCCCTCACCACCACCACCGGATCAATCAATGACATTCCTTTCCCTCCTAAACAAACACGTTTGTGTACTGCAGCCTGCCAGGAAGTGAAGAAATCCCCTTTGGAATAGCACAGGCGGCCTCTCTCCACCTCCGGTCTGGGTCTGCTCCCTCCTTCCACTCCTGGGGAGGCTGTGGGGGGCCCCTCCCAGTGTCAAAGCCTGAAGACTTTCTCTTCTTTCTCTGGCTGTTCCCGGAAAGTGGAGGGAGTTGAGGAGAAACTTGGGTCAGGTCTCAGTTTGGAATCACTGAGCCTCTGTACCTCCCAAGCCCTTCTCACCTCCAACCCCGGCTCAATCCTTGAGAATGATTTCAAACATCATGGCCTGAAGCAGTTAGGGGAGAGGAGGATGACAGAAGTGACATTGTCGGGGGAGAGGAGCAGTTTCCAGGTCTGAGAAAAAATACAGGAGTGCAATCAGGTGTTTTGACAATTCCTTCCTTCAGAGTATTTTTTGTAAAATGATTATAAATCAATAAAAAATGTTTTTTTTAAAAAAAGGAAGGCACCCAGCATCCTTCCTAAAGCCAAATAATATACTTAAAAGAGAGCTAAGGGTCTAGGAATGGCAGAAAAATACCTCCTTATATCTTAAACCTGGCTGTGTTAATAAATTGCTCTAAAAGAAACATGTGCTTTCATGCTTGTTTAATGTTTGTGAGCCTGGATGATGTTTCTGAAAAGTTAACAGGTAATTATTTTTTCACTCTGGTTTGTCCTTTCTCTCTTGAGATCCTCCCTGATTTGAACCACTTGACTATGCTGTCATCACTGCCTTAGGAAAGAGATGTGATGGTAGGCAGCAGAGAGGAAGAAGCACCTCCTAGCTTTTGAGTTTCAGAAACCTAAGTCCTTAGGAAAATCCAAACGACTGTTTGCTTAGAAGGCCACAGATTTGGGAGAAATACAGTGAGTGAGAGCAAAGCTTCTCATCTCAGAGATGAGAAAAAGGATTCCCTGGTCTAAGGGGAGAGGGGAGATGAGGAGGTAAAACTGTAAAGGTGGGTATTTTCAGGGGAAGGAGATGCGGATCTGCACCTGCTTTCAGGGCATGAGCCTTAGGGTAGGTAGCAACCCTCAAGGAGGTTTTGTGGGATTCAGGTGCAGAGGGAACCAGTGCACTATTTTCTGGCAGAACTGTATCACCAGGAAGGGAGTAAGACTCTGGAGAAGAAATGGCTACATGAAATGCCTTGGTGGACAGAGCCTCCAATAGAACTTCCTATGCCTAATGAGGTGTGCAAAGAGCAGAAAGTGCATCCAGGAGGGGCACAGATGCATCAGAGACCTGAAAGGAACCCAAGGATGGAATTGATTGGATTCAACCTGTGGACCAAGGACACTGACATTGACTCTTGCCTTTCAAACTCTTAGAACAAACTTAAGCTCCAAAATTTTGGCACAATTCTGGGAGAGGTGACGGGAAGCCCAAATTGACTGAGTTTTGTTCATGCTGGTGCCTAAAATAGGAAATAAGTTGAACTCTAGAAAAGTCCATTTCCACTTCTTCCATGAGTCCTCTTGAGATGATGGTGGACTGAGATTCCTACTCACATGCCTGCTTTGTGCTGAAAATTTTAATAGAGGTTTACATCTGAGTTTTAAACATTCCTTGAGCACTTCTCTGCACTAGATCTTATAGGGATGATAGATGAATAAAGACAGAACAGAATGTACTATAAGAGGTGCTTCAGGAGGGTTGCACATGCAGCATTACAGAAGCAGGAAGACCTTGAGAAGGCTTCCCAGGCACTGAAAACTCTGGGTAAGGTTTTTTCAGGTATGAGTGAAGGATTGAAGCACTTCTGATGGGACTGCCTTTGTAAGCAGAGTCTTGAGAAACAAAGAAACGGTGGGAAGAATGGAGGTGGATATTGGCAGGAACACAGGGACAGCAAATAACAATGTCTCCTCTCCCATTATGGTTCTGTTTTGGAGAAGACATGCTAATTGTGGAGCAATTGGCCCGAGTAGAGGTCTGCTGGACTTGTGGGAGGGATTTTGGGGAAACAATTCTGCACAGACAGTAAGAAGTCATCAGGATGAAAGACAAGGGCTGCCTCCCCTGGAGCCCCTTGTCCTGCTTGGCTGGGAACCAAGTGAACCTTTCTTGGATTGGAATTAGCCCAGGTCTGTATATCCTTGTCATTGCCATAGGCTTGGGGCTCATCTGGCCACCTGTTTGGTGTGTCTGGGTTTTTCCTCTTCCACTTATTCTCTATGTAACTAGAAAACTGGCCTTTGTCCTTGGAAAAATACTCTTCTTCAGGTCTATGAAGACCAAATCCAAGGGGTCCGCAGGGGAGGTACTCTTTTCTTAGAACTTACTGAGGGTTCTTCTTATAAGGCTGCAGACATATGAGGCTGGGCTGGAGTTTCTGGTGGTTTCTGCAATGAATTCTGGTGACACTTGGATATGGCATCAAATAGACTGAAGCACATAGTGAGAAGGTGATTCCCTTTTCAAGTAATTTTTGAGCCTTCAGATTCCATCAAGGAGAGTCTCAGTTTGGTGCTCTTGGAAGTGTCTTCCACACCTGCAAACTTGTAACTTTCTCTTGGAACCCACAGTAGGCAAGAGTATCTGGCACAAATTTCACAATGTTGCTTTGTAAACCTGTTTGTGGTTCTCTTCCTTTGTTTATGGCAGGAGACAATGGTTTTCCATTTATGATAGTCATACTGAGTTTCTTTTAAAATATATTTATTTAAGTTAAGGTGGATCAAATTTAAAGACTAATCAATAATTATATGAATTATGTAAACAATACTACAGATAATACATAAATGCGGTAAAAATTGTAACGTTGGTGATTGATGATTGAAGTCTGAGGAAATTTGGACTGGAAGTTTTGGTCCCAGTGAGAATACTGCCCTCAGGGGGTTAATGGAAAGAACATAGCATTGGTGCAACATATCTGCATTTGAGACTTGACTTTGTTAGGCCTTCTTTGGGACTTAGTAGCTAAGTGACCTTGGGCAGGTTGATTTCAAAGCCTTGGTTTCTTTAGCTGTAAAATGAGAACATATTGCTACCAGCCTCCTGGGGCTGCTGCAAAGATTAAATGATATAATACACAGAGCAGAGGCTGATCACTGAGCCTGCTACACAGTAAACATGAATCCTGGTTTTGCTGTTGTTAGAAAGGCACACTAAATGCTGAGGTGCTATCCCACAGTCTTTGGTGGCTTATACAATGTGTGTGAATTTTACATTCTTTCCTCACGGTGAGTCTTGGAGAGCATGAAGTGAAACCAAGAGGCCCTGGGTGTGGAGGAAAGTTGGAAATAAGGAAACAAATATTTCCCGACCATCTACTGTACTACTTTGATTCATTGTTCCTAATTCACCACCTTTCCCTGTAGCAATAACTTTTGGCGGGTAACTTTGTAATTTCTTTCACTAGAGGAGGAGTAAATGTCTGCTGTCCTTAACCTTGGGCTTGGCCATTTGACTTGCTTTGGCCAACAGGATACTAGTTGACATGATGCAAATAGTAGCTTAACGTGAGCTTGTGCCCTTGGGTGTGGCCCTCTTGTACTTCTGCACTTGCCATACTGAGAACGTGCCCTGGCTGGCTTGCTGGTCCATGTGAAGCCAAGCCCAGATGGGCCCAGTCTAGATCAGCCAATTCCTACCCAACTAGTGAGAGCAGGGTGGTTATTTTTTAAGCCACTGAGTTTTGGGGTGTTTTGTTAACCATCATAGTTGTGGCACTAGATGCTGATGGCTCTGGCTATGTACCAGTCCAGTTGCTTTCACTTAGGCTGTTCAATTTGATCTTCCAACATTCACATTTTCTGATGAGGAAACAGACTTCTCAAGCCCTCCTGGTCCAAGGTCACACAGAAAGGAAAAAGCAGAGCTTGGAGGCGACCTTGTTCTGTCTGACTCCCAAAACATGTTCTTTCCACTACATCATGGAAGAATGGGGTGGTGGTGGGGGGGGGGGTGGAACACCATGTGACTAGTTTCACAGCTGGGCTTCAGGCCTGGCTCATCTATAGTCATCCCTGAGCCCACGCTGGCCAACATAATAAATCTAGGATTGTGACATCACAGGATGACTCGAGCAGGAGGTGGCAGGACAGGGAAGCCCTGGTGAAGGGCTAGTCAGTTATAAAACCTCAGTCTAAATAGGGACAGGGTGGTAACAGTAGACAGGGCTGGGCCACAGAATTGGGTGGTTTGGGTCAAATAATGACTTGAAATTTATTTTGGAAAATATTTTCCCAAGTGTCTCACTGAGCCTTGTGGGAATGAGAAATCGATGGGGAAAGCCAAGAGGGAAGCTTCACAAGGTTGGAAAGGCATGATCAGCAGGGCTTGATTTCATAAAATTCAGGGCATCAGATATTCCTGGGGGCAAACTCTTGCTATAGAACTCTTCCTCCAGTTCCCCTGCCTTGTGAGCTGTCCTTGTCATAAGGCAGACTCAATTGCAAATACCCCTATTAATTCTTCAGTGATTATAATAATAGCCAACATTTAGTGAGCTCTCAGTAAGTGTTCTGATATGTCACACCTTTATTTACCCTCTCAATTTTCACAACAACCTGAAGTGGAAGATATTCCCATTTTCCCCATTTTACAAATGAAGGAGAAAACAGAGGCACAGAGAAGTAAAGAGAAAAACCCAAACGTACACGGTTATTAAGAGACAGCACTGGGATTCAAAATCTAGAGAATACAGTCTGAAATACTGTGCTGTGTGTTTTTTGCACAGCATTGTAATGATCTGATCCTATCATTAAGTGAGATAATGCACATTAAGTACCTAGCTCATTGCCTAACATTAGAGGCCAAAAATATTATTATAATACCAAATATTACTACACTGACATGAATTTGTTTTATTACTTTATAATAGCTGCTTCCATAATTCTCCTTAGGGTGGGAAGTTTTTCACGGGGAAAATACCTTGGTAGCTGGTTGGGATAAAAAGAGAGCCTCTTAAGGACCAGGGTCAGTTGGAGCCAGGGCCTTATGGGTGGCAGGGAATGCCCCGCATAAGAAGATGAGAAGAAATTGGAGATTTTGGTGAACTAGGAGCAGGGCTGAGGAATGGAGATTGGAGAGCAAGGAAGGCCAACAAGATGGATGAAGTCTGTGCTTCGTGAGATGAACCTCCTTCCTGGGACCTGACTAAGGAGGTCAGCAAGTCTCCTAAATGCACCATCCTTGGTGGGAGATTGTTGCTTGTTGCAGGAGAAGGAGAAGCAGCTGAACTTGGTGCTAGAGTCCATGTGTTGAAAGATGATGGCCCTGGAGGATCCAATGCCCCTAAGACTGTAGGTTCTGGAGAAGATGAGCCCACATGGGATCAGCAACATCTGAGGGAGGCCAAGGAATTTTCCTTGGATCCTAAAGGGTCAGGAGGTCTCCAGCTGACCTCTGGGTAAAGTTATCACCAGTGCCACCGTTAACATGCCTGTCTCTCTTCAAAGAATGCATGTGCTGGGAAGGCTGGGCTGTCTCTGCTCATTCATCTTGACTTCACAGGGCCAGCTAAGTCCTTGGAGCTCAGCAGGCCTTCAACACATGGTTCTTGAGTGAATGAATGAAAGGCTCTGAACTAAGGTCTGCTGGTGTCTGCTCGCATAAATGTCAACTCAGTCATTCTTGACATCTCATCACAAGAAGGTACTTTGGACATCTCAGTTTGTTAACATCTGAAGTCATGGAACTGCTTGCTATGCTTCCAACCTGCTCCATGCTTCCCTATCTGCCCCAATGCTAACCCACCTCCACCTCTGGGCTCACTCCTTGGACTTGAATTCGAGCATAATGTTGTACAGGGCCTTGTGGCTGCCATTTTATCCTCCTACCTTGGACTGACATTAGAGCAGTGGTTCTCACCTGGGGACAATTTTCCCCTTAAGAGAACACCTGGCAACATCTAGATGTATTTGTCGCAACTAGGGAGACTCGTACTGGCATCTAGTGGGTAGAGGCCAGGGATGCTTCTAACCATCCTACAAATGCACTGGACAGTCCCCTTTCCTGGTCTGCCTGGGCTGCCATATAACAGAATATCAGAGACTGGGTGGCTTAAGCAGCAGACATTTATCTCCTCATAGTTCTGAAGGCTAGGAAGTCCAAGATCGAGGTGCTGGCAGATTTGGTTCCTGGTGAGAGTCTTCTTCCTGGCTGGTAAACAGCCACTTTCTCACTATGCGTTCACGTGGCTGTTCCTAGGTGTGTGAGTGTGGAAAGAAAGAGAAATCTCTTTCTCTTCCTCTGCTTGTAAGGTCACTAATCCCATCATGAGGGTCCTACTCTCTCGACCTCACTCAAAACTAATTATCTCACAAAGCCCCCATTTCCAAATACCATCATATTGGAGGTTAAGGATTCAGCATAAAAATTTTGGGAAGACACATTCAGCCCATAACACTCCCAAAACAAAGTAATCCAGTCTAAAATACTAATGCCAAGGGTTGAGAGATCCTGCATTAGAGTATTGTGGTTAAGAGCATACTTACTGGAATGTGAAAGAACTGGTTTGGATCCTGACTCTGTCATTTACTTTAAGACACAGATGAAAATGCTATCTACCTTCAGGGTCATCAAGAGGATCAAAATTGGGTCTGACCAACAACTGGCTCCTGCCCTCTCCTCCCCTCGGTCCCCACCCCAACACATACACTCAGTGTGGACCAGACAGCTGGATTTCTCCATGACCTGGGGACAGTACACGTTCAGGCACCTCGAGGTCCATGTGTTACTAGTTCAGAGGCCAAGCCTAGAGAAACTAGTTCTTTATTCCATGAGCCATGACATGCTCCAGCCCTTCCATGCATCCAAGCCTGAGATGTGAGCACCTTTGCTGGAAGCGATTTTGATTTTAAAAGACTTAAGTTTTCCTTTGATTTTCTTACGCCCTGGGGGATTAGTTTTGGGGCATAACAAAATTGTGAATGCAAATGATCATATGCAACTAGGCAAATTGAGATTTATAGAAATATCTGGTTTTACTAAAGGAAACACTTTTTGGGTGGAGGTGGGGGTAACAGGCCACTCTGTTCTAAGACACAGAAGCTTAGTCTCACAGAATTTATGCTACAAAAATTTATCACACGTTGAGAGAATGTCAGAGCAGGAAGTGATGTCAGAGACCATCTTGTCAAACTCCCTCATTTTACATTTGAGAAACTGAGGCCCAAAAGGGAGGAGAAATTTCCTCAGGGTCACATGCTAGTTACTGACAGAGAACAAATTAGAACTGAGGGTTTCTGACATTCTGTCCAGGCTTGTTCCACCACACCATACTCTTCTTGCTAAAGGGAGTCCCTATCAGGTTAGAGGTCAAGGAATAGATGATTTCCCCACTAAGTGTTAAGTTCAAGCTTCACACTAAGCAAGAATTTGATTTTCAGAAACTTCTCCTGCAGTGGGGCTTTATTTGTATTTCTTTTTTCTCCTGTTGGCCTGGAGGCAATATTGAAGCAATTCCCTCTGTGGGTTCCTTGCTCCATACATAAACACATGTCTACCATATACACACAAGCACACACATTTGTCATTCCTTCCCAGAATGACTTAATGATTTCCATGTAACCAATATGTTGCAGCTGTTGGCTTCCTTCAGGCTGAAGCACTCAGAAAATCATCAGTTATCAAGTTGCCTTCCCGCCACTGATTTTCCCAGCCCAGATACATTTCCCCCTTTTTCCTTTGGGGAAAAAAAAGGTAAGAAAAAAGCAAGAAAACAAGTTAAGAAAAATACATTGGGACCCTACTTTCAATCAAACCCAGAGTTAGCATCTCTGGAGGGTCTGCAGGGACCAGGCTGTTACTATATTTGGGTGGGTGGGGGGCTTCCAATAGGAACAATTTTAGTTTGCCCATAGATGGAAGGCAGCTTCCTATCAGGAGACATAGGATGTGAAACATTGGGGGCCAGAGGTGGGAAATGTGTTTAGAGAAGACAGAGTGTTAGGTGAATGCGGTCAGAAAGCCCTGGGTGCAAATTCTGACTCTGCCTTTTACTAGCTTTGTGACCTTGAGAAAATTGCTCAACGTATCTGAGCCTTGATTTTTAAATCTGCAAATCCTGTACTCATTGGGTTATTGAGGAGTAGAGTGAGTGTTTCCTGCTTTCTTTCCTACCCCTTAATCTCTTGTCCATAGAATGTTAACAAGTGATACTTGTTCCATGAACAAGTGACACTGAACCATCAGCATGTTTTTGGGAACATAATAATGAAGAATGTCCTCTCGTTTGCATTTCCTTGTGTGGAATCTCCCTGTTACTTGTCCTGCATGTGCTCATTCTGGGGAGGGTGAAGAGTGTGAGAGCAGCGAAGTATTCCAGCTGCTTACATTTACTGAGCACTTACTATGGCCTGAGCATTAAATCTACATCATTTCATTTAATCCTCTCAAGAGCCTGTGGGCTGGTTTCCATTATTTCCCCATTTTACAGATAAGCAAACTGAGACTTCCTTAGTCCAGAGTCAAAAAGCAAGCATATGAGAGTGACAGGGGATCAATATTCAGCTGTAGAAATTTTTGAGTATCTTATAGGATCATAGTATCAAGTGAAAACAGACTTTTCCAAATTATTTTTGACATTATTGACATATGGGGAGTATGATGTAGAGTTTCTTTTAAGGGATAGAGCGGGTATCTCTTCTGCTTTGTAGGCTGAACCATGAGGTCAATGCCCATGAGAGGAAGACATGAGGTAGTGATGTCCATGAGGGAGTGGAGGAAGAACAAAGTCACCTTCCCCACTTCAGGGGATCGGAGGAGGAAGACAGGGAGAGAAACGCAGAGGGAAGGGCCAGTGAGAAGTAGGGTTTGCTGACATCGCCTCTGAGCTGAACTGTCAGCTAGGGGACCTTGCTGGGTTGAGGAGAAAGCTGATAAGGAGGGTGGGGGCCTTCTGCCCCATTAAGGCACCGTTGCAGGCACGCTTCTCCACACTCTGTCAGTCTCAGCCTGAGAGAGACTGAGAGAGACTGAGTTTGCTCTCTGGAGCCATCCTCAATTCTCCAGTGACATGGAAAGGAATCCGAGGCCTCTCTAAGTACCGAGAGGAATGTAGAAGTTAGCAGGACTCAGGACAGGGCTCTTGCAGAGGAAGACTGCCGCCATCCTGCCAAGGGACCCTTCAGCAGGAGCTGCTCATATTTAAGCTGCTCAGTCTGGACCTCAGGGCCATTGCAAGCACCAGTGAGAGTGAGGTGCGGCTTGGTCAGCAAAAGTGGCAGGCCATGCTCCTGGGGGCCTTGCGGGTGCTCAGAGGAGAGATGGCCAGGAGTCATGCTCCAGTGTCACTCATCATCCAAATGCCCAGGACAAGATCAGGGTGACCGCTCCTCAATGGCCAAAGTTCAGACCCACAGCCCCCCGGTGGAGACCAGCCAAGGACCATCGTGAGGTCAGAAGACCTCCACCCCCTCTCTCCTTGCCACCCCCAATGCCCCAAAGACATAGTTGGCCCAGACACCATCTTGGGGAAGAGAAGGAGGGGAGAGTGAAAATTAGAAAGACTGAGCATTTCTCTAAAGTAATCAAGCCATCCCAAGGAGACATCACTCAGCTCTGCTGGGGAGTTAAAACTGGGATAGACTGAATTTCTGAACTGAAAAGAAACTGTTCAAACCACAAGAGGCTGAGATATCATAATTGATAGGTCCAAGTTTCTCTGCCATCTGGGAATGAGTGTAATTATGAAAATATAGAAAATAAAGCAATGACATTTTCTTTGCACATCAGAGTGTACGTATAAGCCTGGCTCCCTGATACATACTGTTATAAAAGATGAATGATAAATCCTTGTGAACAGATGGATACAAGCATGAATACATAAGAGAATGTAAGATCGATTGTAAGACTGTTTCTTAGTTCCTGCTAAATACCTATAATACTTTCTTCAGGGTCTCAGAAGCAAACAAACAAAACACACCCAACCAGAATACAAATGATTTGTATTAGAAAACAACATGCACTAGAGTGTTAGCCAATATACAACATGAGATAGTAGTAGATTAACAGTGATATTAAATATAGATTAAGTACATATTTAGTCATAGACAGGTACTATATTTGGGAGCAGTTTTTGACAACTCCCTCACATGACATCTAATTTTTAAGTTCATTACTACTTTCAGAGTCCACTCACAGTTTTCTGTGATCCCAAGCAACACAGCTCAGTGGGGAAGTAGGAAAAAATTATCAGGGTCTCCTTAGAACTTAGCCCTATGTCTGTGTCAGGGACAAGGGTGGGTGTTGGAAACTAGGGGTATGTACAAAGATGAGGGCATAATTTCCCCTGGAGGAGCCATAAAAGGCTACATAGGGGACATTGGGATGGGCCTTCAAGAATGAGCTGTTGTCCATCTGAGGGAGGGGAGGGTAGGGCATTTCAGGTATAGGGAACAGCAAGTGCAAAAGGAAATATGAGGAAGTACAGTGTATTCAGTGATAGTAAAACACTTGGCGATACCTAAGAGGACAGACGCAACTAATAATTATGAGTGTCCACGTCATGTGCTTTACATGTGTTAATCCATTCTATTTTGATGATGACTCTGGAGGTAGATACCATTATTCCCACTCTATAGATGAGGAAACTGGGGCACAGGAAGTAACCTGTTCAAGGGGATAGAGCTAGAACGTGACAGAACCAGGAATCAAACTTAAATAGTATGCCACACTATGGTAACTACCTCTAACTTACCTCATTTAATCCTTACAGTGATGCTCTCGAGTGTAGGTACTGGTATCACAGAGAGTTTAGTTAACATGCCCAAGATCACACAGCTTGGAAGCAGAGGAACAGAGATTCTAACCCAGGCAAGATTCCAGAGCCCACTTCTAACCCTGTACCCTGCAGCCTCCACCAATGGCACTATATTGAAGTCGCCAGTTTATAGCTGATTCCCCCTTTAGGCCTTGGGCTATTTCAGTGCAGGGACTATAAATAATTGCTTATCATGAATCCCCAGCATCTTGCACAATGTCAGGCTCACAGCAAGTGCCCCACCCATAGAGTATTTGCATTTTAAACCATTAAGATGCAGAACAGTAAAGTTACCAGGAGTCCAAACTCTAGAGCCAGCCTCAAATCTCAGCTCAGCCACTTCCAGCTCTGTAATCTTGGGTAAGTTCCTTCACCGTGAGGTGCCTCAGTTTCCTTATCACTGAAATGGTAACAGTACCAACTTCACTGGCTTGTTGCATTAACTGAATTAGTACATGAAAATCATTTAGCTGAAACTCTCATGTATAATTCATTTTTTAGAAGTTTTTTTTAGCATTCTTGCTGCCATTCAGTCCCCTGGTGTCTGGTTTAGGGATCAGGGAGACATCTTACAACTAAAATGATAGATGGATTTGTAGTTCACCACAAGTTTGGGGCTGAAAAATACAGAAGGGATTCAGCAATCTTGGGCATGTGTGATGACAGCTGACACAGACAATATCTGGCTTCATATTGCCTTTAAAATGCCTATCACTGGGTTTTGGATCCCACTTATCTCTGTATTACATGCCTCTGTCTTACTGTGAGATATGTTGTGTGAGGGTATGGTTTAGGAGAACGATGTAGGTTTTAAATATCTCTACCATGTAGTAATGGAGTAACTTTAGGCAAGTTTCCTAATCTCAGCTGTGTACACAGTGAAGTGGGGATTATATACTAGAACCTACCCTAGAGGTGCAAATTTCAGGGGAATAACCTAAGTATTCGGCATCATGCAGGCACAGAGCAGACCCTCAATAAATGTTTGCCCCCTCTCCCCTCACCAGCTCATTGTTTGCTTCTTATTCATCACTGAATCTACCACAATGCCTTGCAGAGAGTAAGTGCTTCACACAAAGCTTGATGAGTGCTTGAAGGAAGGGTTGTTAAGTGCCCTGAGATGGATCGAGGACATTAAAGACAGCTGCGGGGGAGGAAGGAACGAGGGAGAGTGGGGGTGGGGAGCCAAGAAGGGACCTTTCCATTTTTTCTGTAAACACAGTCCAAGCTAGTCAGAGGAGGAATAAAGGCAGAGCCTGGGTGGAGAGGAAGACAGTGTGGGAGGCCCCCAGAATCCAGGAGAAATCGGAGGAAGGCGCTGCGTGAAGAGTAGGTGGGGGTTCCTGGGTTAGCTGTGATGGCAGCACAGCCTGGGCTCTGTGTGCTAACAGCCAGTTCGTGACCTACCTAGACTCCTCTGTGGGCAAGGAGCCCAGCTGCCAGCGCCTGGGAAACAAGTGTGGGTGAGCAGGGCTGCAGAGCACGCTTGTGTGTATGAGAGGGAGGGGGCCCTGCCCTGCTGGAGGGTGGGGCTCCAGGGACAGGCTGACCCTGCCTTGTCAGGTCAGAAGCCAGGCAGCTGACATCCCTTCTGTAATTTCAAAAATATACATGCCTCATGCTTGTCAAGGGCTTTGTAATTTGCACAGCCTGTGGGATGACTATGGAGTTGCCCATCTGATCCATGAAGCATCATGATCAACAGATGCCATTACCCTCATGTGAGGAGGTTCAGGGTGTCCGTGGGACTTCTGATGAACATGCAGTACGTGTGTGTACAAAGATGAGGGCACAATTAACTTCCCCTATGACTACAGGGGACATTGAGCTGTATCTTGAAGAAAGTTGTCCGTCTGAGAGAGAAGGCAGAGAAGGACATTTCAGGCACAGGGAACAGAGTGTGCAAAGGGATGGGAACATGAGGAAGCATGGTGGATTTAGTGATAGTAACAGGAACTGTCGCTAACATACTGAGAGCATACATGTGCCAGGCACCGTTCAGAGGGCAACACATGCTGAACTCAATTGATTCTTGCAACAACCCATCCCAGGAAATGCTATTGGGATCTCCATTTTACAGGTGAGGAAACAGAGGCACAGAGAGTTTAAGTGATTTTTTTAAGGTCACAATGATTATAAGCCAGGTCTGGAAGCCACTCAAGACAGGCAGACAGTGTGATCAAGGTGTTAAGAGCTAGGCAGTTGAGGATGAACCATATGGCTGGACAAGTGGAGTGGGACCAGATGGTAAAGGGAGATAAAGACATTTGGATTCTACCCTGTGGGCAATGGGGAGCCACCAATGATCTAAGCTGGGGAGTGTGGCACAGGGCAGAGAGTGAACTGGAGAGAATGAGGTCTTTGGGGGTGTGCTGGGGAGATGGCCAGACACTTTGTTCTTACACGTGGACCAGACTGCTCTCCATGTGCATAATTATTACCATTCTGAAGCTCAAGTTCATGCACCATCAGGACATGGGTTGTAGTATTTCACGTTTTTCCTGGGAGACACTTGACCCTATGACATGATTGTAGCACCTCCTGCATCATATTCCATGTGCCCAGTGCCTGTGTTTCAGCTCTTTCTATATATTCCTTGGATTGCTAGACATTCTTTACCTCTTTACTCAATGCACGAGATAGGATTACTTATTTCCCTAGGAGCACAGGCAAGTGTTAGGGCCCTTGGAAAGGTATTTCAGAAATCCTCAGTGGAAAGCTCTTCCACCAGGTATAACTCTAGAGAAAGTGTGAGCTGACCCTGCCAGGCAAGCATAGTGGCAAATCAGTCAACATGCCCGCAGGTCCCAGACCTGAGACTAGCTGAGTGACCTTGGGAAGTCATTGTACCTTTCTGGGATGTACCCAAGAAAAAGGAGGTTCTACTAAACAATACAGACAATATCTACATTCTCCTCCAGCAAACAATGTTTGCTGTTTCAAAAACTTAACTTTTAAGTGTCTGATTTCATTTCCTTGTTGAACATATATTTGTATGGCCAGGCACTGTTCTAGGTGCCAGGGACATACTGGTGCAAGACAGGGAGAGAGCTTGCTATCATTCTGGCTAATTATGTGCAGTAATTTATTCCATTTAATATCCATGTGCTGAGTACCTACTACCTGCCTGATCTTCCAATAGAGGCTATGAGACACACAGAGAAGGTTAAGATATGGTGCCTGCTCTAAAGAAGCTTCCTGTCCAGGTCTACCTCCTCAAGCGGAAACTTCAGTCAGCTGAATGTGGACAGAGGGATTTCTTAAAATGTGTTCCCCTTACCCCTCACCTATAACTACAATCAGATATAAGCAGCCAAGGCAGACCCTGTTTCTTTAGAAGATTGCTTCCAGGTCAATCCATCTCTGATAAGTGCCCACAGAGGCACTAGCTGTGAAACGAACAAGGCTCAGGGTGCCCACAAGGTGGCGGCATTCTAGCACATTCCCAACTGCTGGGGTTATTGGGAGACAGCGCCGTCTGTTGGCATGGAGGGGAGAAACCACTTCATCTCTTAGCAGTGGCTGTGAGTGGGTCTCAGCTCCAGTGTTCAGTCAAGGTACTGACTGGGAAGGTCCTGAAACTGGCGGATAGGGGGAGGGGGCTATGGAGGCTGGACAAAGGAGAATGGTGCTAAATGTTGCCTTATTCAATTCAACAAACCTTTCTGGATGCCTTCCCTGAGCTCCCCTGTCTGTGTCTGAAGATCTCCTCTGGGTCCTTCCACCACAGCACTTGCCACATTGAATTTGCATCACTGATTTACCTGTTCTTTCTCTTTTGTACAGCTGGGAGCACATCCATTTCCCCATGGAACCCCTGGTGCCTACACAGAGTGAGGATTAAAGCTCTGTCAAATGAATGAAGCTTTTTCTAAGAACTTAGAACAGACTCTCACTTGAGTCCCATCACCCTGGTGAGGGCATTTCAGGCCATTAATATCCTTGTCCTCAAAGATGGAAACTGCAAGATGGGAGACCAAGAGATGCAATCCAAGATACCCTAATATGAGTTATGGGAGGAAAGACCAGGATCCACTTTACATCTGCCTCTGCCCAAAAGATGTCAGCCTTGTCCACATCAGCCAGAAAAGTCAAGGTGGAGAAGATGGAAAATCCAGATCTGGCTGAGTCTGGTGCCCACTGGAGAAAACTGTGGCTTTTAATCTGAGTTTCACTTCACTTCCATCTCTGACCAGGGAAGGGGCATGAGTTTTAGTTCTGTAAGTGGGGAGCATCCACCAGTTGGAACAAGCCAGTTCAACCTGCCTCCTTCCACCCAGGCTTCTCCACCTCCTTTGGCTGGAGCTCCAACAAGGAGGGAAGTAATCAGAAGCACTCTGCTTCTTGCAAGGCCCAACCTCCTTGCATTCCAGCCCTGGCCAAAGCCAGCCCGGGAACAAGTGGAGAGCCTCTCTTGGAGGAAGTGATTCAGAAACCGCGATGGCCTGGCGGCCCGCCGTGACTCACAGCACATCAATGGGGGAATTGTCTGTGGAGGCTGAGAATACCAAAGCTCTTTTCTTTCCTTCCTTTCCCTTTTTTTTTTTTTTTCTTTCTCTTTTGCCCTCCCTTTGGCAGCATTGTGCAACATCAGAGCTGCCTAGAAACATGTGTTTCTCATCACTGGCTCCAACAGCCGCCTTGGAGGACTGGGGAGAAAACAAGACTGAGAGGGAAGAGACCACAGAGGGGAACACGTAGTGGTGAAAGTAGGGTGTGGGGGGGTTCTTTTTCACTGCACTCGAGTCCTGTTTCACCTTTCCCGTCAACACCAGCATCCCCAAAGAGCATCTGGAATGGCAGAGAGTAGAATTTTGGTTCCAGGAGAAAATTTAGAGTCTGTCTTTTCTAATATCTTTGTCTACAGATGAGGAAACTGAGGGCCCAAAAAGGGAAGTAAGTGGCTTGCCAAATACCTCACAGTCACGTTACACCTTGTGTTTTGCTTTAGCGAGTGCACTTTCCTGTACCCCAAATCAGGAAATGTAGCTTGACAAAGATGATTTTTTTCCTGAATAGTGAAAAATGAGAAGTCATACTCAGTTTCATTATAAATCTATCAATTGTCTCTTTCCCCTTATCTACTATTCTCAGGAAATGGTCTGCACAAGATCACTTGTGAGGTCATTTGCAAAATCTACAGGCCTTCTTGCAATCCTCATCTGACTGGCTATCTCTGTAGCCTGTGACATTGGTGCCCACTGGCTTCCAGGTATCACTCCTCTCTTTTCCCTCCCTACATCTGCAGCTTCTTTTCAGCATCCTTTGCTCCCTACTTCCCTGCCCCACCACTGACTCTCAAATTTCCAAGTTGCACAGGGTTCTGTCCTAGGCCTTCTTCTCTTTTTATTCATACCCATGTTCAAGGTTTCAGCAACTACCAGTTAGCTGATGACTCCCAGATCTTATGTATGGCCCATTCATTTTTCTTAGCTAAGGTGTGTATATGTAGCTGCATTCTCAGCATCTTCTTTGGATGCTCCAAGCTGAACTCACCATTTTCTTCCAAAGCTCTTTGACTACTTTGATTTTATTGCCAAGCAACTATGGGACCAGTAGAGTTAGTGTTTTGAAACACAAGCTTTGGAATCTTATAGGCCTGGGCTTGACTCGCAGATATGCCACTTAACTGGCTATGGGGCCTTTGGTTAAATTACATAACCTACCAATTTCCTCATCTGTAAAATGGGCATAACAAAAATACCAACTTTATAAGGCTGTCATTAAGAGGAAATGAGTTAATATAATAGCGTTAGCACAATGCCTGGCCATAGTAAATGCTGTAAGTGCTGAGCTGTTATTTTCATAATGAGTCTCAGCATCCTCCCTACTGAGCCACACTGAATTCCTACCAGTTCTTAAAGACAGGGCCTTTCACGATTCCAGGCCATTCTCCTGGTTTAGGATGTTCTTCATACTCTTCGCTGAAGCAAACTCCATCTCACCCTTCAAACTGAGTCCAACTGTCATTGCCCTTATAAGAAATTAACAGCTCCTTCCTTTGTTCTTATAGAGCATTTTGCTTGCACCACTGCCACAGCATTTATTACACCAAGTCCTAATTACCTACCTCTCCAGCCTCATCTCTCACTGCTTCTCCTATTACACTCTGCTCCAATGGCAAACAACTGTCCCAGATAGTCCTGTTCTTACATATCTTGATGCCTTTCCATATGTTGCTCACTCTGCTTGGAAGGTCTTTCCTTTTAGGGTACATTATCCTCCAAGAAGACACTTCCTCTGAGAAACTTTCCTGGAAGCCTGAAGCTGGGTTAGCTGTGCTTTCGTTGTGCCTCCACAGTGCCTTCAATGATTTTCTATAATACAACTCACTGTACTCCATTTTCACTGCTGAATTATCTGTGTTCTCCAGTAGACTTTACTGTGTCTTACCCATAACAAATATGCACTGATTATGTGCTATGTACCAGGTACTGTACTATGTACTGAATTGCATGAATGGATGAATGAATTTTCTGTTTCAATGTCTATTCTCCCTCTGGGCTGTGAGCTTCTTGAGGGGTATACTGAAGATAATGAATGAATAAAATGAGAGGAGATGGGAACTGTCAAGGGAAAGATCCACTCATGGCCATGGGCCAGGCATTAGAGAATGACTTGTTCTTATAGTAATATTCATCCCACCAACATTTAATGAGTCCCTACCATGTATCATGCACTGTGCTAGTTACTAGTGCTATAACTGAAAGAGATGCCTCACAGACTACTGGGGAATACAGACAAGGAAAACCAAGCTTCATGGGGTAGTGTGGTCAGTGCCATGATGGTGTTTGCGGAGGGAGACTGTCATTAGGGCCAGCTTCCTGGGCAGTACCACAAGCCTCACATTCAAAAGGGCTTCATACTTGGTTTAATTCTCTGCTTGTTGCCATCTTGAAAGTCTCAATAATTTGAACCTTTGAACTTGTGTTTTATAAATAATGATGATGGGACAGTGGGGCACGTATATGAGCAAAGGAGACAGGTGCCATATGCACGTCCACTGCTGTTCCTTGCTGCCCAATTTGCATACAGCCTCTTTGATGCCCCATGAGCACAGAATCCCAATGGACCTGTGATGCATAGGAATTCAGTGAACCTCAAAGTGAGCACAAGTAAGTGTGTTACATCTACAGCTAAGTAAGCAGTGAGTGCCAGCAGCCCTGAAAGGCCATGCTTTCTGTTTGAACCAGAACTTGATTTGCTTCAAATGCAGAAAAAGGCAATGATGGTCTAAGAAAAACAAACAACCAAGAAACCCTCTCATATTCTTTCTTACCAGTCAACAAGTTATGCTGCAAATGATGACACAGAAGGAATGGGAAAGATAAGGCAACCCATACCTCCTTTTTCCAGTCCTTTCTCACTCATCAGAAAGCCAAGAGTAGAGAATGATGGTAGAATGCATGCACATAAAGAAGTGAAATGAAACAGCTGAGTTAGTTTTGAGCTGCATTTCCGCTACTCTTACAAGAAGGAAATACATATGCACATATTAGCTATGAGAAATATGAATTGTGTGATTTCATTGATTCTGCATATGAGTTAAATGCTGATATATGTATTTGCACTTAAAGTTGGTATTATACAATGTAAATGGTAAGATTCATTCTAATAATTTTAAAAATTATTTTATTTTTGTACTTAGAACAACATAAGCAGTAAGTAAAAAACACCATGACAAGTAGAGAGAGAGACCCTGGAAGAAAGGAAAATACTTCACATCTTAATACCTTTAACAGCACTCACTTTCCCTTTGCATTTTGAACAAGGGATCATGCAAATTATGTAGCTGGCCCTCACTGTGAGAGATGGATGTTTCTGAATTTTTGACTTGAGTAGCTGAGTTGAAAAGTATCTCAGTGGCCCCTTGACCAAGACTTCCCTGTTCGCCGTCCACCATATTGCATGTGAAGAAGCTGAGAACTAGACAGGTGTCTCAAGATCACCCACGACATGAGTGGATAAGCCAGGAATGGAACCCAGGTTGCCTGACCCCATTCCTTCTTAGTCCAGTGTTCCCACACATAATATGTGCTCTTCCTTCTGTTAAGAATCCCACTTTAGCACTTGGAAATAACTCCTCTGTAAGTTAAACCACCCAATCAGTATATATGGGATGATGCGCAAAGTGATATGGTTTCCATCCAAGGCCAGGGAGGCATGACTAACACTTGGTTAAAAGTAATACATTGTGTTCAGGGGAAAATCAAGTAGTCAGCGTTCTAGTCCTCATCTTTCTTGACTTAGCAGCAATGTTTAATCTCTTGCTCCTCCTTCAAACACTTGCTTCGCTTGATCTCCTATGTTCTACCTCTGTTTGTCTCCATTGCAGGTTCCTCTCCAACTTTCTGACTTTGTAACATTGAAGAGTCCCAGGGGTCAGTTCTCAGACCTTTTCTCTTTTTCTGTCCATGCTTATTCCTGTAGTGATCTCATCTAGTCTAATGACTCTTAAAACTATCTACATGCTGATGACTCATCTATTTATATTTCTAGCCCTGACCTCTCCCTGAATTCCTTCTAAAAAATCTTGACAGCTCGACTCTTATGTCTGATAGGAATCACATGTTTAAAATCCAAATCTGAGCCCTTGAATGTTCCCCCAATCCCAAACTGCTCTTTGCCTTGGTTGATGGCAGTTCAATCCCTCCACTTTCTCAGGTAAAAACCTGAGTTGTCTTGATTCCTTCTTCTCTTTCACACCTCACAGGCAAATCCTTAAGGCTCTGCCTCCAAAACATATCCAGAATCTGATCATTTCCCACCACAATCACTACCTTGTCTTGGTCCAAGTCACTGTCCTCATTCACTTGGATTACTCCTGTAACCTTTGAACAGGTCTCCCCATTTTGGCTTACATGTCTTTGAGCCAAAATGATCTCCTTAAACTATAAGTCAGACCCTATCACCCCTTTGCTCAAAACCTCCCGATGGTTTCTCATCTTCCTCTGAAAAGCAAGCCAAACCTTACAGTGACCACAGAGCCCGACAGCATCCAGTCCTGGGCCTCTCGGACCTCAGCTTTCACTTGTGCGCCTTGCTTGCTTGCTCTGCTCCAGTCACATGGCCTCCATGCTCTTCTTCCAATTTCCCAGACACTCTCCTTCCCACCTTAGAGCCTTGCTGTCCCTCTCCTGGAATGCTCTTTCCACAGAAACCTGCAAGGCTCAACCCCTCACTCCCTACAGGCCATTATTAAATGTCACCTTCTCATGAGGCCTTCCCTGATCACCTTACTGAAAACTGCCACCTGCTCCCTCCTTGTGCACGTTCTCTGTCCCCTTTCTCTGATTGTTATTCCCTATAGCACTTATCACGGTCCAACATGCCATATAGTTGATTTTACAATCTGTTGATTATCTATGTCCCCCTATTAAAATGTAATTGCTTGTTTGTTTTTGTGCATTTTACTGTGTCTGAACCTGCCATGTTGAGGGCTGAGGCCTAGGTCAACTTTTGGCCAAGAATTTGCTAAGGTATAATGGACCACCTTCCCCACTCAGCCAAGCCCCAGGAGCCTCTTTGACTTCATATTCCAGCCTCTACCTGACATGTCCTTTGCCAGTTACTCTGGGTTGAAAATCATACCATCCCTCAAAGTCTAGTTTAACAGTGTTCTCCTCTTGGAAGCTTTCTCTGACCCCACCTTCCATGACCTTTATTGACCTTCACTCTATCAGAAAACTAAGCAAAATACAAGACAGATAAAACCCATTCTGTGACTGCTCATGGAGATGAAAATGAATACACACCAAAGTATACATTGGTATATATTTGGAAGGCAATTTAGCAAACTAAAATGTGCATACCCTTTGACTTAGCAATCCACTTCAAAGAACTTAGCCTATAAAAAACCCCAAGCAAGTGTACAAGGATGTATGTGCCAAGACTTTGCAACACTTTTGTACTGTCAGCAGAAGCTGGTTTAATAAAATTTTAATTCTACAGACTACCCCATGCTGATGGAAATATGTGTCAAGATATTTGTTAGGTGAAAACTAACTGCCAAATAGTTTGCAAAATGTTTTATCCTCATTGGCATTGAAGAAAGAAAGGATAGAAGGAAAGTAAGAAGAAAGGAAGGAAGGAAAGGAGAGAGGGAGAAGAGAAGTAAGGAAGGGGTTGTAAATTATCCTGGGATTTTGGTTCTAAAGCATAAGATAAAAATGATGCATATGGTGAAAATCATCCTTAAAAACCTCTAATACCACCTATAAAAGACAGTACAAATTCCACAGTCTCTCAATGTTTCCTCTAATATTAGATTAGATTTCAGGTTTTCCCATTTAGCACTAGATAAACTAATTATTACACTGTACTTTGGGGCCATGCCGCATGAAAAATACCCTCTGTGTTGTAAAACACTAGCAGTCCCCCAGGGGTTTATCAGTTCCTGAGGAAACGGCAGGTCCACATTTCTCTTCTGGAGCCTCCCCCGGAGAATATGCTCACTGAGGCGAAACGAGGGAGGGATTCCCTGCACTGTTCAAATTGCTTATCTCTGTCTCTCCATTCTGCCTGCCTTTCCTCTGTGCATATTAGCTATGTGTTTGATGTGACTCTACTGTACGCACGCATGTGCTACTTGCCTTTTACTTTATACACCTTTCCAGTGTTTGAATTTCATAAGGCTATATCTTACTTTTTATAATGAGTAATGAGATAAATATTTGGAAAAAAATCTCTGCATAATGTAGAAATATGAAGTATACATCAAGATTCTTAACTTTTTTTTTAAGTAACCAATTGTTTAGAACTGTTAATAAGAGACTGTGGAGGGGATTAGGGGGTACCAACTACTATGAATAAAATAAATAAGCTGCCAGGATATATCGTACAGCACAGAGAATATAGTCAATATTTTATAATAACTATAAATGAAGTGTAATCCATAAAAAATTTGGGGGTTTTTGGGGGGGTAATTAAGTTTGTTTATTATTATTTTTAATGGGGGTACTGGGGATTGAACCCAGGACCTAGTGCACGCTAAGTACACACTCTGCCCCTGAGATATACCCACCCCCTGTAAAAATTTTGAATCACTACACTGTACACCTGAAACTAATACAATATTGTAAATCAACTATACCTCAATTAAAAAAAAAAGAGAGACTGTGGAAGTTAAATTGTTATTGTCCTTTCAACGAAAATGACAACTGGTGTTTTCTCTTCTCCCTCCCTCCCTCCTTTCCTCTCTCCTTCCATTTCTGTGTTGTTGTTGTTATTGTAATTGTTGCAAGCTGTTAGTTTCAAGGAGGCAGCAACTGATGTAAAGGCACTGACTGAGAGCTTGGAGTTGGGACCATCCAAACTTCAGTCACAGCACACAAAATGCTTCAGGTGGGTCTCTGTGGAGACGAGGGCAAGAAAAAGGAAGAGGAAGCATGGTTTTTGTTTCGCACATTGTTCTGCCCTCCAGGATCCCACTGTCTGCTCCATGAAAGGTCTCCGTGTTCGGATGCTGCTGCTGATAGCCCCCCTGGATCCAGAGTGGGTCCCAGCTCATGGTGCCCTATGTTTCTAGAAACCACTAGAAGGACTCACTCTTGTACTTCCTAACTTCTTGGAACACAGCAGGCCTTAAATAAAAATAGTTGGCATTTATTGAGCTCTTACTATTATATGTCCGATCTGGATTATCTGATATAATCTTTCAATAATCCTATGAGGCAGGTAGGTAGATCTATATATTTTATGGATAAGGAAATGGAATCATAGACCGGTGAAGTGATTTCCCCAGGCTTGTAGTTCTGGGATTTGCAATGAGGTTCTTAGGACTCTAGGGCTAGTTCTTTTAATCACTACCTTGCCCCTAAAAACTATGCATCAAATAAATAAATGAATGATGAATACATCAGACTTGCCCTTATGAAGGTCCTGCCAGAAGATATTTCTGTAATAAAATGGAAGTGGGAGTAGTGTGTATAGGAACTGAGTCATTCACACTTTCTAGCTTGTCATCCCTTATGAGCCAATAGGCTGGATACAGTTAGGGCCAAAAGTCTTTGGGGAATAGACAAACTGAATCATGGAGTCTGTTCTGGAATTCTCTAACAGATCCATTTGGCCCCAACCACCAAGTGAGTTTCATTCTATTCTCCCCAGCTCTGCAAATCACTATTATGGAGTTATAGACACAGGTGTGTACAAAGGAGGCAGTGGGAAAAGGAGAAAGGTTTATAAGAGAACCACTCTTTCCATTTGCAACAGTTGGAGTAACCACTAGAAAGATGGCAGAACTGTTAAAAGTAAGAATGAAAATAACGGCAGGCACACTGTTTTCTAATATCCATTCTCCTCTTCTTCCATGGTTTAAGAACTACTACTCTGTAGTTGTATATGTGCCTGCCCAGAGTCAAGGCTATATTTCCCAGGTTCCTTTCAAATTAGATGTGGCCACATGACTATGTTCTGGCAAGTGAGATTTAAGTGGAAGTGTCATATGACACGTTCTGAGAGACTTCCTTAAGGGGTTTCTTTGTCAGGATATTTCCTGACACATATCCTTTCTGCCTCTTCTTCATTCTTTCCTCCTTCTAGCTGGCTGAAATGAAGATGTGATGGCAGGGACTAAAGCAGCCATCTTGGGCTATGAGGTATACATTTTGCAGGTATGGAAACTGAGAATGGAATGAAGGCAGTAAACTAGAAGAAGCTTGAGTCCTTGGGGCTTTCATGAAGCAAAGCCATCATACTAGTCCTGAACTGCCTTTTTCTAGGCTTCCATGCACAAGAAAATTAAACTTCCATCATATTTAAGGCATATTAATTTGAGTCTCTTTTAAACCACTTAATACATACCATCATGGTTTCTTTGAAGGAGTCTAGAACTGGTAGTAAGAAGACTTGTTTTATTTCTACTTTTGACTCTGACTCATTATATGATTCTAAGTTCTCTTGTTCCTAGTCGAGAAGTTAGAACTAGATATAGCCTCTTCACATACATTAGATTTATAGTAAAATATATTTAATTAGAAGCAGAACAGAGATTTAGGAAGTTAACACCAAAAAAGTTGAGGGGAATATAATTATACTGGTTTTTTGTTTTTTTTTTTGGCTTTGGGTTACAAGGGGGAAGAGACTCTACTTTAATCGATTAATTTAAGCACAAAGGAGAGTGTACAAAATCCAAGGAAGATTTAAACATTCAAGCTATAGGAAGTCCAGAGATGAAGCTGGGCCCAGAAAAGCTGTACATAGGGATTCTCCATGTCTCTTAACCCTACTGCTCTATATTTTGGGTCTGGTCTTTGTTGCTGTAGACTTTCTTCTAACATAAGGCAAGTTTCACATCTCAACATCTTCACAAAAGTCTAGGAATTTCTATTCTCCTTTGCTCTTACTCTCCCATCTGTCATAGCTAGTGGTAATGATTTGTCCTTTCATTAGTGGTAGAAGACAAAGTTCATTCTGTAGCCCCCTAAGGAGATGTACTTGTGAAAAAAGATATATACAAGCTCTATTTATATATCACATCCTGCCCCTCTATAGACATACATATCTCTATCTTTAAATATATGTAGATTAGGAATAAATTAAGATGTATGGCATCTGTTGGTTTGGGGCCATTTTCTGAATTAACAGCTACTAAAGTAAAGAAACTGATGTGTGAGGTTGGAGAGAAATTATGATTTATCACAGAGAAGGCTGGAAATAGCTGTTCCCTGAGTTAAGCTTTCAGTCAGGAGTGCTCTCCCCGAGGGCAAATGTGTGTCTCCAGTTTGTGTGTTGCTTGGTTGGGGCAGGGACAGTCCTGCCAATGCTTTGCTACTCCCTCTGAACCCGCTACAGGACATATTCCCTTCTGCCTGGTGAGAAAACAGATTCTCCCAAGCACAAAGCCTTGCTGTCTGGAGCTGGCACCTTCATTGTGGGAACTCAGAGCCACTCTCAACAGTCCTTTTTATCTCTCTGCAGTCCAAGAACCTAGGAGGCGGCCAGCCGGGTGGTTCTCACATTGAGAAACTGGGTGAGGCCTGGGGAACCCTTCGGTCTTGGACTAGGAGCCAGACCCAGGCCCCTCCCTGGGAATTCTATATAATGCAGAGATGGATAGAGAAAGAGAGCTTTGTGGAGACAGTCCCCTCCCATCTGGCCACAGACAGGTTGGTCACTGACACTGATGTGGGATGAGAAGAGTGGCTGGTTGTCTTATCAGGGCTTGCACTTGGCTAAGCTGGGGCCCAATCCCCTTATGAGGGTCCCAGATGGTGTGTAAGTGGGGGAAAATGGATCTCCAGGAGGAGTCTTACGTGGGTCCTCTTCTGGGGAATGTAAAGAAATAAAACAAAAACCCAAGTTTCTCAGTGGATAGTTGGTGGGGGAGAAAGTAGAGGGTGATAGCTATCCATGGTCTGCTGTGTTGGAAATGGAGAGGGAGGATCCAGGTGGCTTCTCCTCCAAAATTGTCCCCTTCTCTTGAAAGGGACCCAGCAGCAGAATCAAGAGTTGCCCACCCAACATGGCTGAACAGGACTCTCACCACCATAAGCCTTGATGCAACACGTTGGCTGCACATGGATGAAATGACCAAGTCTGTCTTCCATGCTCCAGGACAATAACAAGAGATTTCCCCTGACCGCAAGGAGCTCCCCATGTAGTAGGGAAGGCAGATGAACCAACAGACGAATAGGATCAAGCACCATGACAGAGGAGTGACGGGGGCTACAGAGCCCCCAGCAGGGGCACCTCACCAGGACTTGGGGAGCCAGGGAGGCTGAGTTGGGATTAGAAAGGGTGTGGGGGAGTGTTCTAGACAGAAGGAACTGCACAGGCAAAGAAAGGCCTAGGGGCAAGAGAAAGATGGTGAGCTCCCTGAGTTCAATATGGCTGATTTTATGGCATGTAGGTTGAGGAGAGATGAGATGATGTCAGAGAAGTTAGCCTGGGCCTGATCATGCAAGATGGTACTGAGGAGTCTGAATTTATCCTGGGCACAAAGGGACCCCCTGATGAGTACTGAGCTCAAGAGCAGCATGATTAGAAGTGAGCTTTGGAAGCCTCGCTGTGGCTCCCCTACAGACATTGGATTCACAGGGGATAAAACTAAAGGCTGGAAGGCCCCTGCTGAAGCCCAGGCAAGAGTTGGTGAGGATGGGAGCTTGGAAAGTGGCAGCAGGAGATGGACACTAGATGAGGATGAAGGGCAGACTGGATGTGGGGGGTGAAGAGGGAGAGAAGGGGTCAAAGGTGATGCCAGGTTTCTGGCTTAGCAGAGATGGAGATTTTCCAAGCTGGGAACCCTTAGAGCTTGGATGAGGCCAATTCTGCAGCCCATCTGTCCCTGAGGAACGTTCTGGAGTCAGGGTCAGGGGTAGGAGGACAGGGGAAGGGATGTTCCAATAAAGAGAGTGGCCCTAATGGAAAGACTAGACCATGGTTTGCATATTAACCTCTGTCTCCCCCAGTAGAATGTTCATGCTATGAAGGTAGAGACTTTTGGTGTTGTTTTCTATTGTACCCCAGTCGCTAGAATAATGCCTGGCACATGACTGAGGCTACAGACATAGGATCAGAGGATTTACCACTCCAATCATTTGGATGAAACGACTGAAACCCCTTTAAAATGTCACAGAAATGTCTCTGGTTTCATCATTCCTTTTATCACAGGGTGATTATGATTGTGGAATTGACCAGAATGGGGAGAAGGATGATGGCATACTATGCACGTGTGAATATACAAAGTACACACCTAGATAATAGATAAGTGAACACACACACACTGTACAACTTCATATCAATTGTTTCATTATCATCAGCAGCAACATCATCATCACTAGTGTAAGACCTTAATGTGCTCCAGAAACCAAACTCATAGGCACTTTATATATTTTATGTCACTTAATTGTCACTGAGACCTTATGGAGTAGACCTTGTTGTGAACACAGCTCTCTGTGACTCTAAAGCCATCTTTCCCTCATTCTAAGAAGCCATCTCAGGTAAGAAAAAAAAATATAGTTGAAACAGAGACTGTGGGCTGAGAGACTCTGTGATGTCCCAGGTGGCCTCTGGGTTTGTCAGAATCTGAATGCGCTGGAGAACTATTCAGCCCCAGCCTGGCTGGGCACTTAGGGAAACAGCATCTTCTTGGTTAGTTTCTTTGTCATCCACCCCAGGCCTTGTCATATAGTTTCCAGGCCTGACACAACACCTAACAGAACACTGTCTCCTGCAGGGTCTCTTTCCAGAACCACCCCCAACTCAGTGCTCCACCGGAGAGAGCCGGGAGCAGGTGCCTGTCATGTTCCCTGCGGGGATCACGGGGTGGACACTTGGAGTTGTTGTGGCAGCTTAAGCTGAGGTGGTTCCGGGGCCAGGCAATGGCTGGTGTCTGGGGTGCTGTGTTAACACTGGAGAGGTTAGGAACAGTGTGCTTCATGCAACTCTGCACCCCCAGTCCCAGAGCATTGAATTTCTTCTCTTGTGCCCAAGGGTAACCTCTACAGAGATGAGTCACTGCTTTGAGGGAGGGAGGTTACTATGGAACCCAAAATCAAAGACACTACATTTGTGAGTATTAAGCTAAAAGTCAGCTAAGTTAAGTGAAGGCTGACGGATTCACTTGCCTACTTGTATTCTGTTTGTTCTCACTGCAGACTTGATGAAAAACTCCCTGAGCTAGTGGTGAGGGGGAGACGAAACCACGGACAGGGACCAACTGAGGGAAACCAGACTGCCACCTTCACCCTGGAAGCTTCAGGAGTGGCCAGAAGCTGAATCAGGGCTGAGCTGTTCTGATTTTGCTGTTCCATGAGGATCGCGGGTGGCTTGTCCAGCAAAAAATGATGTTTGTCTCTAAGACTGTTCAGTTTTTATTCAGATTACTATTATGTCATTTTCTCTACACAGTGGTCTGAGACACTCTTAAGCCCTCAGAACAGACTCAAGGAAGAGATGGGGGAGTGAAAAGGGAAAGAAAAAGGGGAAGTCCAACTTTGATCAATACCTAATGGATATCTGAGATGACACCAGCCCAAGATCTCCCCTGATCTCCCCTGACTCCTACCCAACCACTGCCACAGTTGCACCTGTATCAAAAGCAATATTGAACATCCTTTATCAGGTTAAACCTTCACAGCACAGTGTATTGGCTTAGAGAGAAGTTTCGGGTGATGTCTACAAGACTTGCCCATCAAGGTGTGTCACAAGGAATGGAAGCCAGTCATTTCCACCTGGGAAGGGCTTGGGTACTTAGAAGGAGCTGGGTAGAGGCAATAGGTCCCAGACAGCTTGGCACCAGCAAGATTTATCTGGGCATTTGTCAGGGAAATGCCTGCCGGTTCTAGGGAGTTTCCCTATCTGTGAAGCCTGGAGGTGCATAGAAGGGGCCCAGTGCCAACCCAAAGTCTCGGTCTAGCCTCCTTCTTCAAGCACATGCCAATCACAATAGAGTCCATCCTCAAACACCACCCATGTGCCAGGCCAAGTGCTACAGGATCTCATTTCATCCTTCCAGCAGCACACAGTTGGGGATTTTTCTCCCGCTTTACAAAGATGAGAAAACTAAGCTCAGAGGCTAAGTGACACAGTAGTAAATGACAGAACCACGATGATTCGAACTCCAGCCAGTCTGGTTTCAAAGCCCAAATTCTTTGCAATTCAGTTAAACAAATACCTATTGGACACATATCTTGTGACAGGCTTTATGCTAGACTCAGGGGTTTCAGAGACAAACAGCACGGTCCCAGCCCTCAAAGACCTAACTGTCTAATAGACTTTTACTAGAAATTTGGATACACCCACTGAAAATGCTATAGCAGAGACGTAAGCACACAGGACCAGGTGGCATAGAGGAGGGAGAAATTCACTCTTTCTGGGTAATCAGGGATTCTCCCCGCACCCCCAGAAGCAAGATCCTTAAACTGACTTTTAAACAATGAGTAGGAGTGTGCCGGGGAAGAAGAATCTTTCAAATGCACTGGTATGTAAAACTATGTTCTAGGATGTTTCCTACAAGATTGTTTACAAAAGACTTGGGGGGCTCACTAGTAGGGGAATGGATGAATAAACTGTGGTCCATCCACACAAAGGAATATCTTGAGATGATTAAAAGGAATGCATTAGAGTCATATCAAAACGACGCAAGATTTGTTGAGTGAAAGGCAAGTTGAGGAAAAGTGTTTTGCATGTGCGTACATCTGCACACACACATCCATACATGACGTGAACGCAGAGAAGAAGATTCCCTGTGATAGACACAGCACGGTCAAAGTCAAGGAGGTGTAAACCACTGTTTGGGGAGCTATCAGGAGCTCAGTCCTGCTGGAGGGTCACGAGGAATGTGAGCACTCAAAGGGCAGCAGGAGGTTCCCAGAAGTTGAAAAGTGGGTGTGGTTGAAGCAGGGGTTTGATTTGGCAATTGGATAGGCACCTGCTGGCACCGGCCTGAGCTGGGGAAACTCAAGCCTGGGTTCCAACAGGGATTTGATGTTGCAATGGTCACAGCCATACAGAGGGTGTCAGAACTGAATTTGCTAGAATGAGACAGAGGGATGGAGAAATGTTGGGGGAATTCAGACATCTGTGGCCTGGTCCAGTTGAGTACAAGCTCACAGGGGGCTCTCAGAGTCCCTTTCCCTCTCCAGACCTTTCCCATCAGTTCCCAGCTCTCTCAAAGTGTGGGGTCTCAGATCCCACAGGACATCCTAGCCAAACTCAGGTAAGACAGCGAGCTCCAACCGTATCTCCTTCCCCACTGCTCCACTGAAAATGCTCTTGCTGAGATCATCAATGTCACCAAAAGACCTTGTTCTTCTTCCTACATCTTCCCTCAAAAGTGTTTGACTCAGGGCCATGCCTTCATTCACAAAAAGGCTCTTCACTCTCAACTGTGTGACAGGACTCTCTCCTGGTTCTTCTTCTCCCTTGCAGGTCTTTCTTCCTTGATCTTCTTTGCTGACTTCCCTTTAACTGAAATCTTAAAGCTGCCTGCTCTAGATGTGATTCTGAGCCCTGCCCCCTCTCCCTAGGGCATCCCATCTAGTCTTTTTGAAGGAGGGCCAAATAATATTTCTTCTTTATCTCTCTCTTGCTATGAGGAGAAAAAATTTCCAGAATATCCTGAGACTCTTGTCACACTCCTTACTCTGTCCGACCGAGATGGAGTGTGCTATCTCGCGAGCTTAGGAGAGGAACTTAGCCTCCATTGTAGTTTTCTTGGTGCTTATTGCTCTCCAGAATTATCTTATTTGTCTACATCTTTCTTTTCTGTCTCACCCATTAGAGTATAAGCTTCATCTTATTTATCACTATATCCTCAGCACCTTGATACCCACACAAAATTCAGTAAACATTTTATAACTGAATGAATGAATACATAATCCTCAATCCCTCCATCTAAAGGGTCCCAGGGAGGTGTCAGGATTACTTACTTCTAAACTACAGTTCCCCCTGGTTCCTGGTCCTCATTGTTTCCTGATTTTCTGTCGCTCTAGCTCAAACGCAACCCTCTCTGTGCAATCTTAATTCTTAATGGCAAAATTACTCACTCCCTTCTGAGCCCTTTGCCTCTGCCTGAATTCTTGCAATTGTTTAATTCAACATGATAGTAGAGTTTGTTGCTTTGTCTCCCTCACCAGACTGTAAACTCCTTGAGGAGAGAGCACCTGTTCTACTTTTCCCTGTATCCCTCTAGCACCAAGCTCAGTGTGTCTTTGACTTCAATATACCTTGTTGAATGGGATGGAATCTGGCTGATGGCACTCTCATAGCATTGTTTGCAGACTGACCAACTGGTTTATCTGCTTTTCCCACAAAGCCTTCTTATGTCTAGGTTGACTCCCTGTTCCAGAAGCAATACTCTCTATTTAACTTGCCAGATGGGTTTCATCCTTTTGGATTCAGATTTTCCTATCTTTTCAGAGTTGTAAATTTCAATGGCTAGGCTGCAAGTCCAACTCCATTCATTATTCTCTCTTATGCTCTTGGCATATTTCAAAATCAACATCTAAAGGATTACCAAACTTCTTTTCCTCTCTTGAGGTTCCTTCCATATAGCTAGGCTATCGCTAACACCAAATATCCCAGTTCTAGAAATGTAGGCTGGGCAAAGTTACTCTTTCCATTTCCAGAAGAAAGTTATGAAGTTCAGCAAAATGTGGTTCCTTGTTTTCTCTATATATCTTTACTTGTTAAATTATACTCATCTTTTAGGGTAGGCACAGTGTAATCTTCTCCATATTTCACTTACCACTTTTTTAATAATAATCTTAGCATTTTTAAGCACCTACTATGGGCCTGACTATCCCCTAGATGATTTTACCTACACAACCTCTAATCTTCTCAACCATGGAAGACATATTATCCCATTTGCCATATGAGAAAACTCAGAGAGGCAGAGGTGCTCCACTACAAGTTACCCAGCTAGTATGTGACCATGGCAAGACTGGGAAGACCATGCTCACCGTATTAAGCTGTCACAGATTCCGACCTCAATCCACTATTCTCAGCGGTGCATCACTTCATTCAACAAATATTTATTGACCCCCCTAGAACTGTTCTAAACACTCAGGATACATTAGTGGGTATAGCAAACAAAGCTTCCCCATTCATGGAGGTTATATTGCCATGAGGAGAGAAATATACAAAAATGGTAGAATTAAAAAGTTATGAAGTACCAGAAAGTAACAAGTGGTATGGAAAAAACAGTGAGGCAGACAGAGAATCCTGAGGGCATGGGTGGTAAATGCAGTTTCAAATACAGTGACTAAGAGCCACAATTAGACAGCATTTTTTGAGCAAAGACTTGAAAGAGGTGAGATGGTTGGTCATGTAGGATTGGGCAAAGAGTCTGGGGAACTCAGTCTGGGGAAAGAGCATCCCAAACAGGCAGCTGGTAGAAAGGCTCTGAGGTGGGAGCTCACCTGGAAGGATTAAGGAATGGCCCAAAGGTTAATTAGCTTGGGGAGTAAAGGATGAGAAAGTATAGATTAGATCACAGAGGTAATGGGGTTGAGATGGTGTATGGCAGTGGTTCTCAACAAGGGGAGATATTTGTCAATGTCTGGAGACATTTTTTGTTGTCACAGCTTTGGGAAGGGATGTTATTGGTATGTAGTGATGTTTGTGGCCAAACATCCTACAATGCATAGGCTAGCACCCCCTCCCCCACAAAAAAAGAATTATCCAGCTGCAAATACCAATAATGTTGATAGGGAAAGAATTTGGTATAGAGCCTTAAAGGATGTTGGCTTTTGCTGTGAGTAATATGGGACAAATTTGGGGAACCTGAACAGAGGAGTGACATGCTCTGATTTATATTTTTGAAAGGAGACTCTCTGGCTGCTGTGTTGAGAATAAATAGACTGTTGGGAAGGGGCAAGGGAAGAAGCAGGGAGACCAGGCTGAAGGTTACTGCCAGAACCCAGGTGTGCGATACAGGGTGACTCATCCATCTCTTGGGTGAAAGGTCCTGGAAGCCAGGTAGGAAGGAAAGTAGCATTACTGAGCACCTAGGGGGTGCTAGGCTTCCACACTGATTTTCTCTTTAGACTTTTTCTGGTTTTTGTTAGACCCAACACTTAGATTGGGAGCTCAGTTATTTAAGTAGTTTGACACCCCTGAAAGCAAACAAGGCTTTGAGTTGAAAGAAGAGAGTGTTTTCATTTCATATCTTCTGATCATTCAGTGTTTGATCTGGATGATGCTATTTCCTCATCAGTAGAGCAGATGCCTGGGCTGCAGGTTGGCACATGTCCCTCTAGAGGCACGTGAGGTGCCCAGGTGGATGGAGCTCTCCTGTGGTCCCCTTATGTTATCACTCAGTAAAGATGCCCTCAGAAAGTGCCTCAATGAGGTTGTCTGATACACATTCTGTTAAGAATAGATGCTTGCACTGAGCACCTAAAGCCAGGCAGCTGTCATTTTTACTGGTGGAGCCAAGCCCTTGAAAATGGCTATATTAGGGTCTTTCCTCTGAAGACTGGAAGGTCATCCATTCAAGAGAAAACAAGTAGATGTGAGGGGAGTTGCAGGAGAGCAAGAAGCTGAGCCAATAAAATTCCAGAACGGTGACTCACAGTGGGCAGCGATGAAAAGTGAACATGTCTCAGTTGTGCCAACAGAGTAATTCATGGCCACATCAATACTGTGGTCCTCTCGGCCTCTGCCAGGGAGAGGGTAATAAGTGCAGTAGATGCTGTTGGTGCACCTTCCCTCCATCTTTACTGCTATCCACATTCTCGGCGTAGGTGACCGGGCTGACCAAGCTGTTCTTTCTTGGAAACCTCTCTTCTCGAGGCTTCCATGACCATGCTTTTTATTTCTTTAGCCCTTACTTATACCACTTCTCCCACCTAGAATGCCTATATTAATTTCCTAGGTTCACCTGTGACAGACTGGGCTGCTTAAAAGAGCTGAAATATATTGCCTCAGTGCTGGAAGCTAGAATTCTAAAATCAAAGGTTGTTAGGGTCACATCCCGTCTGATACTTGTAGAGGAATCCTTTCTTGCCTCTCCCTAGCTTCTGGTGGCTTGCCAACAACCTTGCGTGTTCCCTGGCTTTCAGCTGCATCACTCTGATATCTCCCTTCATCATCACACGGTGATCTTCCCATGTCTCTGTTTTCACATGGCCATCTCCTTATAATGACACCAGTCATACTGGATGGGGTCCACTCCACTCCAGTCGAACCTCATCCTAACTTAAGTAATTAATCTGCAACAACATTATTCTGAAGTTCACATTCTGAAGTACTGGGAGTTAGGACTTCATCATACCTTTTTTTTCTGGAGGGGTTGTAACAATTCAACCCATAATAATGGCCCTTCTCTGCTTTCCCCTCATGGCTAGAAGTATATGAGCAAGACAAGATAGCCCTGCAAACTGGGGAAATTCTTAGGCTCTCTGGATAGATGGGCCTTCAGTAAATAGATGGATGTAGATCTCTTTAAATTGTTGATTCGCTGCATTAGTGGTCTTCTGGGAGTTATTATTTATTCCAAAGGGGAACATCCCCTTCCCCATCCCATGTGATCCTAATGCAGCATCAAGCATGGTGGTAGATTCCTTGACAACAGTGGTCAGTCTACATGTTCCTGGGCACAATAGTTGATCCAGTGGTGGGCACGTGACCCAAGAAGGGACAGAGTCCTTCTGTGAAACTGTGAAATATGGTGTCAAGAGGATGAGTCTCCCTTTCTTTTTTGAACACAATTATACCCGGAAGAGGCTTTTTTGTTTGCCACATAAAGACTGATGCAAGGACAAGCAGAGCAGAGAGAGGACAGAGTAATAGCACCCTGACGACATCATTCAGGCCATGGATCCAGTTGTGCCTGAAGCCATTACCCCTAGGTCTTTGAGGTATAGGACCCAATTAATTTCCTTTTTCTCTTAACCACTTCTGTTACTTTCAATGGAAAGAGTTTATTAATTCAGCTGCCTTCCACAATCATCAAACTCTTTTCAGAAAGAGTAACCACATCATCATCAAACATTGCTATTAAGACTAATGACATTGATCTTTTATTTAATTTTTTTGCATTTGTGGTTATTTGTTTAATTTACATTGCTATGCATTCATGAAAAATGGTTCATTATGCAGTAGAGAAAGCTCTAAATTAGGAGTCAGAAAATCTGGTTCAAATTTCCAGGTTTTCTAATTACTAGCTGCTTGGCCATGAACAAATTACTTGGTTTCTCTGAGCTTCAATTTCTCTATATAATAAGCACACTCATTCTTGCCCTACCTCCTTCAGAAGATAAGGAGGATGGAATGAGATAAAGCAGGGGTTGGCAGACTGTGGCCTGAGGGCTAACTCCAGCACACAGACTGTTTCTGTAAATACAGTTTTATTGGGACATAGCCACACCCCTAAATTTATGTATTTCCACAGCTTTCTCACAACAGAGTCGTTGCTACAGAGACGTTAAAGCTCAAAAGCAGAAACTAACATTGTCAGGGGCATTTTCTTATTCTGTCTGGTCCAGAAGAAATCTGCCAATCCCTGCTCTCAACAAGGCATGGTTTCTACTGACAGCAGGGTTTCCTCGTGTGCCTCCTGTTTCCCACCTGGAAAGCTCCTTGAGGGAGTGTTTCTAAAGTGGTAACATCCAGTACTGGCAAGATGTGATGGATGATGGATGATGAAAATGAGAACAAAATTTCTGGAGGGCAATCTGACAACTTTTTAAAATCCTTAAAAATACAGTAGTCCCCGCTTATCCACAGGTTCACAGTGCTTCTATTCAAGTACCTCTTATTTTACCTAATAATGGCCCCAAAGCACAAAAGTAGTGATGCTGGCAATTTGGGTCTGCCGAAGAGAAACCATAAAATGCTTCCTTTGAGAGACAAGGTGAAAGTTCATGACTTAATAAAGAAAGGAAAAAACCTGTATACTGAGGTCACTGAGATCTACGGTAGGAAAGAATCTTCTATTCATAAAATCGCGAGGATGGAAAAAGAAATTCTTGCTAGTTTTGCTCCTGTACCTTAAACTGCAAAAGTTATAGGCACAGCACATGGTAAGTGCTTAGTTAAGATGGAAAGGGCATTAAATTTGTCCAATGAGATATTTTGAAAGAGAGAGAGAGAGAGAGAGAGAGAACACATTCATGTAACTTTTATTACAGTGTAATGTTCTGTTTTATTATTGGTTATTATTATTAATCTCTCACTGTGCATACTTTATAAATTAAACTTTATCACAGGTATGTATGTACAGGGAAAAACAGTATAGACAGGTTCAGTACTATCTGCAGTTTCAGGCGTCTACTGTGGGTCTTGGAACGTATCCCCCGTGGAAAATGAGGCACTACTGCACAGCATCCCCCTTGACCCTTCTAAGAAGTTGTCTTAAGAAATATCAGGTTTGAGATACATCTACAAAGCTAAGAAATGATGGCAGAATAATTACCTAAATTATCCATCATATTATACATTCAAAATCTTATTTTCAAAAAATCTTTAATAGTATGAGAAAATGGCCTGTTATGATATAGTGAAAAAACAGCATCATGAAGAGATGTTATATACAGTATGATCCCAGTTGGATAAAACAGGGCTGGCAGGAAGCACATCCAGATTTAACGGTGGTTTTCTTTGGGTAGTGGGGTCATAAAAGACTTTTATATTTTTAATTATTTCATTTTTCTTTGAAAATTCGTTTCTTTTTTTAATCAGCAAAAATAATTTCGTGGATGATTATCATTATTTAATTAAGACCGGGTAAGTTTGAAAGATAGTGATTATTTACTTCTCCCTTATCATTACCTAGAAAAAGGGTGATCCCCTGAACTGGGCCAGACAAGGCATGCACTTAGGTGGGAGGGGGCTGGTGGGTACTCGCATGAGAGAGAGCTCTCTAAAGGAGCAGCTGCTACTTCACTCCCACTAGCAATTGCCATGTGAGGATGTGATTCAGACTCAGTGTTGTGGATCTTCTTTTTTTCAAGAAAAGCCAGAAATCTGGGTTGTGTTGGGAATTTACCAAGATTAGACTCTCGGTCAAATAGAACACTCAGGTGTCACCCATTTTGAAATGCCTGCTTAAGAACCATGTGACTTTAGGGCTGGAAGGGCAGTTGCAGGCAATCTAGTCTGACTGCTACATTTGACTTTAATGTGGTGAAATGACTCATCTGGGGTCATGCAACTAAATATTAGCAGGGCCAGAACTAGAGCAAAGGGATTCTGACTCTCAAACCAGAGCTGTTTTCTGCCATGCCATTGCTGAAGTGAGATTTCCCCCACCGTCCTTGCCCACCTTCAGCTTTCCCTGTCTCAGGGAACTGGCACCAGTGTCCCATCAGGTGCCCAGGCCAAAAAGCTGGGTGTTAATCTTGGTACTGATCAGGCATGAAGACCCATTAAGTCTACCTCCTAAATATATTTTGCATCCATCCTGTTTCTTTCCCTTCCCATGGCTACCACCTAAGTCCCACTGCAATGGCTTCCTAACGACTCTGATCACCATTGTTCTGCTTAAAACATTGCCTGGTTTCCAAAATGTATAGGACCCTGCATGGCCCCACCTCCCTCTTTGACCCCATCTTGTATCTCTCTCCCCCTCACTCTAGCTTTCAGCTCCTCCAACCTGTCATTTTCCTCTCCTCTAAAGGACTTTGTCCATGCCATTCCACTTGTCTGGAATTCTTTCTCCTTGTCTTTCCTTAGTGTAAATCTCAACTAATCTTCAGGATCTCAGAACAATGCTGGCCCATCCTAAGTGCTATATGTGTTAGCTATTTTTATTCTTATCATTTCAGCCCAAATGTCACCTTTTTGAGGAAACCTTCTTGGGTCAGGTCCTTCTGTGATTCATCTTCCTAGCACCTAACACAATCATAGTTCAATAACCGTTTTTATTTGTTTTCTGTCTCCTACCTCCATGAGACTTCAGGGAACTCCCAGAATAAAGACTGTGCCCATCTTGTTGAACTCTTCATATCCCCTGTGACTGTCAGAGTCCATACTATAGCACTCAATAAATATTTGACTGATGCTGAGTAAATGCTTGCTTATATTTGTATATCTCTATCTATCAGAACATCCAGTGAAGCCTCCAGAACCACTTCCATGTTGGTCATTCAACAGATGAGGAAACTCAGGGTTAAGTGGGGCAGTAAGTGACTCCATAGGTCTGTGAGAGTCACATGAGAACATAAGCCCCCATCCCTGAGTCCTTAGCCTGGGGTCCTATCCTGTGTTTCTGGCTCTGATGGCTGGGTGGATATCTGACCTCTGTTATTTCCTGACTGAGAACTGGTACACATATATATTTTTTAGTGGTAGGAAGTCTTGCTCGGGGTAATGTTACTTGGTTAGCATCTGGGGAAAGAGGAATATTTTTCTCTTTATTAGCTGGTGCTGGGCAGCCTGAAAACACTTTATCCCCACTGTCTGCTGCTTGGGACGTAATGACCTGCTTTCAATCCTTTTTAATTATAGGATTTCTGATAGGAATTTGGAAAACAACTTCTAAATCCCAAGGCTTGGATGGTAGCCCATGTTTCATCTCCAAGTCTCTGTACCCAGTTTTTCAGAAAGACTTTTTTATACCGGGCCCTCAGGCAAAGCCCCATCCTCCATTGCTCCCATTCCTCCCAAACTCCCCACCTGGGGGCCGTCTAGCTGTGTCTGTTTCCCAATTTACTCACTGGGTGGAAGCATCCCTTTGCCTCCAGTGCTGAGCTGTGTTTTCAGTTCAGAGGCTGTCCCGAGGCAGCCTCTGGCAGGTAAAATGCCTCGGCAGGTGTCCCTTGGGAGGCAGCCTTGGACAATGGCCTGGGAGTGAGCAAAGCCAGCTCTGAATCCTTGCTCTTCCATGTGTTAGCACTGGGGTCTTGGGCAGCTGACCTAAGCCCCCAAGCCTCAATTTCCTTGACTGTCAAATGGGAATAATAACATTTAGGGTTAATGGTGGAAGCACACAGCGAATAATAAGCACTTAAAAAATTCTTTTCTTTTCTCCTCTAGCTTTTGGTAGAACTAGGGGTAGTGGTGGTGGTAGTGGGTTAAGGTAGAAGATCTTAGAGATGGGTTAGGGAAGGGAGCTAAGATTGGTAGCTGAAAAGTCCAGTCTAGGGAAATGGCCAAAGCACCACTTTTGGGGGGTATTAGTATGAGTGCCAGTGTGGGGGTAGAAAGTGAATGGCCTCTGGGCCTTAGAGCCAGACAGACCTGGTTCAAACCCCAGCTCTAACACCTAATAGTCGGGTGACTGGATGACTGAACTACTTGTAGTCTCAGTTGCTGCATCTGTAAAATAGGAACAATGATTCCCATTTCACAGGGTATCATGAAGACCATCATTAACATATAGGAAGCCATTTATTCTGACTATAACCTTTGCTCCAAGATCTCCTCCCACCCTAAATGCCTGAAGGCCACCTGGTTCTGAGTTTGTTCCAGGGCATCCTCTGGCACAAACAGGAATTGGAATTCATACCTGCTTTCTCTGTTTTCTAAATAACAAAAATTACAGTATCTACCTTTTATTGAGTACTAATTGTTCTTAACCCTTTTTTATAGATGAGAAAATGAAAGCTCAGAGAATGTCACTTGCCCAAGGTCACCAAGCAAGTCAATGGGAGAGCTGGACTGTCTGGGCCAGATTCCATCCTGACCCTCTTCTCGTTGCTCTGGGCTTCCGCTTCCTGGATTCCTGAAGATTAGATGGATCCAAGATAGCTGTTACTACCTTATTTGGATTCAGGCCACTCATACAGAGAGCAGCAGTGTCACCCATTTTCCTGCACTCTAGCTGTCAGTGCCCTTGATTCACTTCTGCATTGTTCCCAGCATGTCAAGCAGGAGATACGGGGCGTTGCGGGGGGTGGGGTGGGGTGGGCAGTTCTCCACCTGCCCTGCATCCCTCTACCAGGTGAGAGCTTTGGCAGACAGAAGGCAGATGAGGAATTCCCAGGAAGGCAGGAAGTGAGAACTTAAAGACTATCAGGGAAGGGAAGGGTGCCAGGGAGAGTTCTGATTTTGGAGCAGAGGCCATCTTGCCTTCATTTCCTCCGCCCACGTGGGATGGCAAGGGCTCATGCCCTCGCTCCCTCCAAAGAGGTGAGAGAGGCCTGCAGGTACAATACTCCAGAGACAGAGACTGGACTATCAGGAAGGAGGAGGTGGCACTGAATTTGAATATCCCAGGATGGGGAGGATGTGCGCTCAGGGTGCAGGGGAAGCCAGAATGGTGATGAAGAGGGATCTTGGGGGTGATGTCTTGGTGGAATAAGCCCCTCCTTAAAGCTTCATTTCTCAGCCATGAGAAGTTCTCTTCCAGAACTTCCCCTCCCCCTCCTGCAGCCTCACAGAGCTGACCAATGGGACCCTGCTACAGGGGCCAGCCCCCCTGTCTATATTCTGGACTTGGTGAAACATCAACACAGCTTGATTCAAAATGAAGAAGAATTTGCCAGGACTGACTTGTGCTTGTCAGACTGGCCAAGAGGATGCCACCTATGGAGGCAGCTAGTGACGCTCCTGAGCTACTGGTTAGCTATGTGGAAGATCTTCCCTTTGGGGGTGAATCCAGGAATGAATGGCCATGGGTGCTTGTAGTCTCTTACGGGAGGCTTTAGAAAGAAGCCAGGTGCTCATGTGTCTGGCAAGGTTTAGGAAAAGTCATAGTCAATAGAAAAGAAATAGATGTTTGCATTCTGGGAAAGTGTGGGCATTTCTGCATCTACGCCTGACACAAGCTCAGGCATCTCAGTGAAACCAATGATGGTGGAGATGGGGATAGGGAAACTTTGCAGGAGCACTTTAGACCTGAGGAAAATGAGGAAGGAAGGTAGTCATGGGGAAGAACAGTGGAGTTAAGCTGCCCCCAGAATGCTGTGAGCCAGCCTTGGGTCTTAAAAGGGAAATGGGATGCTAAGTACAAGTGGGGCTTGGGTCAGAGAGAGAGGGACAAATAGAAGGGACATAGCCAGCTTTTACCATGCCCACCAATAGGGACAGAGTCTAGAGGACATCTTTAGGCCCTCACTACATTTTCCAAAAACTGTCCCTCATTTACGTGCATAAAATGGGCTCCTGGGACCATATTTCTATTCCCTGGACTTCAGATCCTTGACTATAGCCAACTAGACCAGACTGGACCCTTGACTCATACTGGCCAATCATATGGTCTCTCTTGAGAATTTGGAACAAAAACAAAAACAGCAAAACTAGTGGGATGATTTGTAGCCTTGCAGCAGGGATATGATGTTACCTTAGAACTGGAGTGGTCACTTTTTTGCCATTGGTACAGAAAAGGCAAAAAACAAAAAACAAAAACTGGTCTGCAGAGAGAGAAAAGAATGAAACAGACATGCAACCGAAAGAGTCTTGGCCAAATACACAAGCTGGTCGGTCCTTCCATTCAGAAACTGCTGCCAATACCTCTGCCTGCTCCTGAGGGCGGGGGTAGGGGGTGGGAGAGAGAGGGGAGGGGCAGTGCAGCCATGGGGGTGGGAAACCAAGCTGACAAAGCACAGGAGCCCTGAGAATCCACTTCTGCCTGCCTGACATCCTGCTGGGGCTCAGAGGATGGCCAGCCTTGGTCTTCCCTCTAGGAACATTCTCTTCTTCCTTCTGTTGCATTCTCTTCAGACTTCTGCATGGCTTGTCAATTAGCATGCATTCAGTCCCAGGGAGGAGTAGACCTAAGCTTCCAGCTTGCATGCTGAGAGCTCCCACCACCTCAGGAATACTCATCATTTCTGAAAAATACATGTGTACTTTTCTGCTTCTGTTGCCTTTCCCTTGTCTGCCCAATCTGTATCTTGAAAAACGACAGTGATTCTTTAAGGCCCAGCTCACATGTCATCCACTTTCTGAAGCTTTTTCTAATTCCTTCAGGCATAAGTAGCTCTTTCCTCCTGTCACTTTCCAGAGCCCTTTGTACATTCTGTGACTATGGCATTTTTCATACTGTATTATACTTTCTTGATACTTAAGTAACATTTTAACATACAGATGTAACACACATTTTCTGTATAAAGTGAAGAATAAAATCCCTCTCCCCCTCTAATCCTTCCAGTACCACCCTCCAAAGCTAATCACTATTAGCAATTTCTTTGGAGGGAGTCCAGAAATTTCTATGTATAAGTAAGCATATATGAGGATGTGGGTATATAAGTTATTTGATCCAAAAAAGGTCGTATAAAGCTGTTGTTCTGCAACTTGCACTTTTCACTTGTTGGGCATCTTTATATATTTATAGAAAAGTACTTTCTGTTTATATTAATGCTCTACCAATATGTTTGGCCTAAAACTGGTGATTTTATTTTATTAAAAAATAATGTTTACTACGTTTTCTGTATTTTGCTATGTCTCCTCCCTTCCTTCTTTTCTCCCTCCCTCCCTCTTTCTCCCTCTGTCCTCCTTCTCTCTCCCTCCCTCCCTCTCTCATTTTATTTATGAGGTTTCTTTATTTCTCATCTCTTCTAACAGTTTGGAAGTCTGTTTTCAGTCCTTGAAGTGATCACTCTTATAACTTGAAACAGTACACCTAAACACCTATTTATGGATTTATCAATTTTATTCTATGTCCAATTCATAGATTCTCTACCACGTACCATGTAAAAATTGAGGCATGTACACGTCTCCCCACATCCCTTCTTCTGCCATTGTTGTTGGTTAAGTGATTTCTTTTTATACAATGGCTGTGGTTTAGAACATTTACATTCTGGTTTGTAACCATAATCCCCACAGCTGCTTAGCCTTAGTTCTATATTTAAATGAGTATGATGCTCATCACCAATTCATGCATTTCATAGCTTCTCCATTCCTAAATTGGTAATTTTGATATATCTTTTGGGGGACTAGATTTCATTATTAAGTTCCCTATTCCTCTCACCCCACGCTGAACTTATGAGGGCTGTGTGCTATTTTCTCTGAGTGTTCGTGAATGGCCTTCTACTACTTTTGTACATGAAAGACAACCAGACTGGATTTCAAATCTGAGAACACACTCATTACCTTCAGAATTTTGTACCTATTGCTACCATGTCTTTTGGCATTAAAGGATAGTTTCAATGTTACTATATATATAGAAAACCCTAAAAGGTCCACACAAAAACTTCTAGAGCTGATTGAAGAATTCAGCAATGTAGCAGGTTACAAAATTAACGTTCAAAAATCAGTTGCATTTCTTTACACTAACGATGAATCAACAGAAAAAGAAAGTAAAGAAACAATCCCCTTTAAAATAGCACCCAAAGTAATAAAATATCTGGGAATAAATCTAACCAAGGAGGTGAAAGAATTATACACAGAAAACTATAAACCATTGATGAAGGAAATTAAAGAAGACTTTAAAAAATGGGAAGATATTCCATGCTCTTGGATTGGAAGAATCAATATTGTTAAAATGGTCACACTGCCCAAGGCAATCTACAGATTTAACACAATCCCTATCAAATTACCCAGGACATATTTCACAGAACTAGAACAAATCATAATAAAATTCATATGGAACCATCAAAGACCTAGAATTGCCAAAGCATTACTGAAGAGAAAGAAAGAGGCTGGAGGAATAACTCTCCCAGACTTCAGACAATACTACAGAGCTACAGTCATCAAGTCAGCATGGTATTGGTACAAAAACAAACATATAGACCAATGGAACAGAATAGAGAGCCCAGAAATGAACCCACAAACTTTTGGTCAACTCATCTTTGACAAAGGAGGCAAGAATATACAATGGAATAAAGACAGTCTCTTCAGCAAATGGTGTTGGGAAAACTGGACAGCAGCATGTAAATCAATGAAGCTAGAACACTCCCTTACACCATACACAAAAATCAACTCAAAATGGATTCAAAGACTTAAACATAAGACAAGATACAATAAACCTCCTACAGGAAAACATAGTTAAAACATTATCTGACATACATTTCAAAAATTTTCTCCTAGAAGAAATAAAAGCAAGAATAAACAAATGGGACCTAATGAAACTTACAAGCTTCTGCACAGCAAAGGAAACCAGAAGTAAAACAAGAAGACAACCTACGGAATGGGAGAAAATTTTTGCAAATGAAACCAACAAAGGCTTGATCTCCAGAATATATAAGCAGCTCATACGACTCAATAAGAAAAAAATAAACAACCCAATCCAAAAATGGGCAGAAGACCTAAACAAGCAATTCTCCAAGGAAGATATACAAATGATCAAAAGGCACATGAATAAATGCTCAATATCACTAATTATCAGAGAAATGCAATTCAAAACTGCAAGGAGGTATCACCTCACACCAGTCAGAATGGCTGTCATTCAAAAATCCACAAATGACAAATGCTGGAGAGGCTGTGGAGAAAGGGGAACCCTCCTACACTGCTGGTGGGAATGCAGTTTGGTGCAGCCACTATGGAAAACAGTGTGGAGATTCCTCAAAAGACTAGGAATAGACTTACCATATGACCCAGGAATCCCACTCCTGGGCTTGTATCCAGAAGGAGCCCTACTTCAGGATGACACCTGCACCCCAGTGTTCATAGCAGCACTATTTACAATAGCCAAAACATGGAAACAGCCTAAATGTCCATCAACAGGTGACTGGATAAAGAAGAAGTGGTATATTTATACAATGGAATACTACTCAGCCATAAAAACCGACAACATAATGCCATTTGCAGCAACATGGATGCTCCTGCAGAATGTCATTCTAAGTGAAGTAAGCCAGAAAGAGAAAGAGAAAGAGAAAGAAAAATACCATATGAGATTGCTCATATGTGGAATCTAAAAAACAAAAACAAACAAACAAACAAAAACAAAGCGTAAATACAGGACAGAAATAGACTTATAGACAGAGAATACAGACTTGTGGTTGCCAGGCGGGTGGAGGGTGAGAAGGGATAGACTGGGATTTCAAAATTGTTGAATAGATAAACAAGATTATACTGTATAGCACAGGGAAATACACACAAAATGTTATGATAACTCACAGAGAAAAAAATGTGACAATAAGTGTGTATATGTCCATGAATGACTGAAAAATTGTGCTGAACACTGGAATTTGACACAACATTGTAAAATGATTATAAATCAATAAAAAATGTTAAAAAAAAAAAAAAAGGATAGTTTCAGGACAGCCTGACTTTTTCTTTAGAATATTTCCTGATTTTACTATCTGAATATTGTCCATCAAAATTCTATGACATATTGAGGCTGTTTTTTTATTCCATAGATTCAAGCATTTTGTTAGTTCAGTCAGGGTTTTCTTCTGCAATATCTTTGAATACATTTGTGTCCCACTGTTCTGTTCTTTTCTTCAGGAATGCCCAGTGTACTTATTTGAATATCCTTTGTATTTCTTAAGTATTGTCTTCTCTTATTTCAATGTCTTCATTATTTTCTCTTTTCTTTCATTTTTAATACCTACTTTATACATTACTGAATAAATGCTCTGCTCTCAACTAAATAAATTTCATATCTTCCTGATGCTAAATTTCCCTATAAGAGATTTATTATTTTTAAATTTATTGAATTATAGTTGATTTATAATGTTTCAGGTGTACAGCCAAGTGATTCAATTATATCTCTCTATATATACACACACACACATATACATATTCTTTTTCAGATTCTTTCCCATTATAGGTTATTACAAGATACTGAATACAATTCCCTGGGCTATACAGTAGGTCCTTGTTGTTTATCTATTTTATATATAGTAGTGTGTATCTGTTAATCCCAGATTCTTAGTTTATACCCCTCCTTCCCCATTGGTAACCATAAATTTGTTTTCTATGTCTATGAGTCTATTTCTGTTTTGTAAATAAGTTCATTTGTAACATTTTTTAGATTCCACATGTAAATGATATCATATAATACTTGTCTTTCCCTGTCTAACTTAGTTAGTATGATAATCTCTAGATCTATCCATGCTGCTTATTGTAAGTGGCATTATTTCATTCTTACTTTTTAAAAAAGTTTTATTGTTTAAAAAAAGAGTTTTAGTATTATTTTCAATTTTTGTTACTCTGTGTTAGAACCTGCCTGCTTATTTGTAGTTTTACTTCGGAAATGTTTTACTCCGGTTTGTTATTTTCTCAGGGATGCAATGAGGTGGAATGAGGCAGTGACGTGGAGCTGCCAGCAAATTCCCCTTGAGTTTCTTATCTCTGAATCTGTTATCAAATATGTTCTGTCTAGGTTTCCAATATTTTACCAGGAATGAAGTCAATGTGGGTCACAAGGGAGACTCCTAGCTCATGGGCCCTCTGATTGGTCATTTAACAGTTATGTGTTATCTCTTCTGGTTATTAGCTGTGACTCTGATTGTTGCTTCCCTCTCTCTCCTACCTCACATCTAAGACATTTAAGGAAGGGGAGTCAGGGTTGGAAAAAAACACTAATACGTAGTGCCTCCTTTGCCCTTGTCTCTCTTGCCCTCCCACCTTGTGGAACTGAGTCCCACTACAAAGAACCTCACTCTTCCATGGCCCACCCACACCCCTGCTCCTTTGCTCTTCCAGCAAGTGATCATTTATTCAGCCTTTAGGGAGCCTCTTTCTTACTTTCAAGGAAACCTGGCAATGTATTTGACTCCTTTTGTTGTCTTCCTTTGATGAAATCCAAGCTCCACTGAATGTGGCAGATACGGGTTTTAGCCTGTTTTAGAGTAACAGCTTTGTAACAATCCCACCTCCAATTTTCAATGATTTAGCATAAGTTCCTTTCTCACTTGCATTAGAGTCCAATGCATATGTTTCTGGTCAGTGGGCAGCCTTCCATATGGTCTTGGTTCAGGGGCCTGGACTCTTTCTATTTTGTGGGTTCTTGGAGGCCCCTGTACCCAGCAAGAAACAAGTGGGGAGAGAAGGAAGGAGGGAGGAGGAGGAGAAGGAAAAGGTATACTCATCTATTAACCTTCTTGGCCCAGAAGTGGTACAGATCACTTCTGTTCACACTGTAACTATGAGAACTAGTCACATAGCTCAACAAAATGCAATGGGAGGCTGGGAAATGTGGTCCCTGCCTATGCAGCTGTTCCCTACCCACTCCTCTTTATTATAGAAAGACAAGAATAAATTCTGGTAAGGAGATAATCATCTCAGCACCATAGTAATTTCCTAGTTTTATTGAAGATGGAATTTTCTTACTATTTTTATTCTTTATGTTGTTTTTGGTGGGTTTCAGAGAAGGGAGTACAGTAAACATCTTTTAACTTGTTTACAAGCCTGTCTCTCCTACCAATCCGTGTTCTCCTCTAAATGGGGGCCATGACTTAACTGTTTGATATTTTCCAGTCCCCAGCATAATGGCTGACAAAGAGCAGATGCTCAATAAATGCTCCTAGGATAAAAGGATGAATGAATTTCTGTCCTGAGTGGCTGAAAACTGTTTTGCCCACTTTCCTCATTCTCGACTTAATCTTTCTATACCTTCTCTCTTCTCTCTTTAAGGGAAAGGTAAGGAGAGGGATTGTCAGGCCGGCTCAGTTCTCTCTTCTCCATTTCCCCTTTCCATCATAGTTTGGCTCAAATCTTGTATCTCTTGTCTCCCACACTGATTCAACCCTCTCCTGGATGAGATCAGGTTAGCGTCTGGCCCATGGCTCAGCAGGCTTCTTGCTGCCAAGCCAACATTTAACAATGTGTCTCCTTGTAGCTTGGCTGTAAGATTTGACACTGGGGAAAGAAATCTCTGTCTAGGGAGACATAACTCACTGATGGGGATGCCAGGTGCGCTACCACTCCAGCTGGTGTTAAAAGTCATGGACGTTAAGTGGGACTAGGGTGGGATCAAACGTGTGTATGGAGGGAAGGTATAGAGCAGTGGTAGAGTGTATGCCTAGCATAAAAGAGGTCCTGGGTTCAATCCCCAGTACCTCTGTTAAAAATTAAATAAACCTAATTACCTCTCCTCACCACCCCCCCCCCCAAAAGATGTGTGAAGGAGCCTGACCAAGGAGAAAACTCTTTCCTGCTTTAAATGCCATGAACTAAGTGGTCCACTAAATTCAAATCCACCTCCTGTGGCAAGTTATTCTTCCTGTGACAGTCCCCAGGAAGGGGCATCAGTAGAAAAATAGTAAAACAGAATAGCTAAGAACTTGATCACGGGACTCCAACAGGACTGTGTTTAAATCCTGTTCTGCCATTTACCTGCTGTATGACTCTGAACAAATTATTTAAGGAATCTGACCCTGAGTTTCTCCACCTATAACATTAAGATAATAGTATCTACCCTGCTGAGTTGTTATGAGGATGAATTGAGTTCAATCTTACACATACAAAGAGACATTCAATAGTTATTGAATGAATAAATACATAAAATTCTTAACATAGTACCTGGCACATTATAAGCAATCAATATAAGACGGTTATGTCAGCAGTAATTATAGGCTAAGTTTGTGAGGTTTACTGCAGTAACAAAACCCCAAAAATCTCTTATCTTAAAACAAAGAAGGCTTATTTCTTGCTCATGTCATGGAAGGTCAGGTGGGGACTTTGCTCCAAGTAATCCTCAGGCTGACAGAACAGCCACCACCTGAAATGCTGTAAATCACTGTCCATTAACAGGTAAAGTATATTTTCCACTCCTTGATTCTGAGTTTGGTCATCTTATCTGACTTACTCTGGCCAATGAGATGTTAAGAAAGTTGAAACAAGTAGAGACGTGAACAAGCACTTGCATTTGAGCTCTCATAACTCTGCCATCAACATGAGAACATGCTTGAGCTAGCCTGCTGGAGCAAGAGAAACATGTGGAGGAAAGCCAAGATGCCCTCATCAGTTAGTCAAGGATATCCTAAATCAGCCCACACTGAGGTGACCCCAGACATGTGAGCAAGACTAGTCACAATCAAAAGAGCCTCTTAGCCAACCCCAGCTGACCCCAGATTCACAAGCAATAAAGAATTACTATTATATATTAAAGTTTTGGGATTGTTTGTTACACAACATTATTATGGCAATGGATACACCCTATCTTGGCCTTAAGCTCTCTTGGACAGAGGACTCTGCACCTCTTTACTTCCCTCAGGGAAAAAAACTAACATGGAAGATTTTAGTGAAGACTTCTGGGGGAAGTCTAAAGGGAGTCTGACATAATATAATTTCATAAATTCCCACTTAATATGGCTTTTCTCCTCTGCTTCTTTGGCTGAGATGTTAACCAGGGCTTGTCCTTTACTCTTACTTCACACAGGACACTATTTTGCCTTCGTATATCTATTCTGTTCCCCATCTCTTCATTGCCCCCCAATACCTCTCACTCTTTCTTCCATATAGCAAATCAGCCTTGTTCCAGATATTCCAGACCCAAATACTCATCAAAGTCCTTCTATTTGTGAGAACTACTCTCCTTAGAAGCCAGTGGTTCATAAATAATAATAATCCTTGTTTGTTTTTCTTCATCATTAGAAAGTCCCTCGGGGGCAATGATGCAATATTAGTTTCATTATCCTTAATACCTAGCAAAGTGACTGGATCACCTTAGGCAATGGTTTGGAAATAATACTCATTGCTATTGGAAGAATTTTAGAGCATCCATACCCTTAATACCACTCTTTAATTGGTAACTGGGAGACAACTAGAGAGTAAGTGTTATTTATCCTTTTTGTACATAAGGAAGATATGGGACATTGGACTTCTGCAAGTACCCAGTGAATTCTATGGGAGAAAGTGGATAATGTGCTCCAAGATGGGGATGTGACACTGTCTCCATTTTATCTACACAAGGTCATGAGGCCCCAACAGGTCATCTAGGTCCAAGGTCAGAAAGCCAGTAAGAGGTTGACTGGAAACAAGCATCTGGACCTCTTTTTTCTCCACTGAACCAGACATTGAGATTTGGCATTGGACACTCTGAAACTTGGCCTGGCTTCACTCAAAGCTTGGCCCAGGGTCTCCAATGGCTCCACTGAGCTTGGTGGGGCACACTGAAAGAGCTGGCCCAGAAAGCCTCCAGTACAACACTCAAACTCAGCAGTGCCACCTCAGAGCACTTGTTTTGGGGGCTCTACAGAAAACACTATGTGGACAGCCCATGGCATGTAGATTGAAGTTGGTTATGACAATGCAGGGCTGCTGGCTTCCCCTGAGCCAAGGCCTGCTGGGCTCAGTTCAGGAGAGAGGCTACTGCCAATGGGCAGGGAGATTTAGCATTCCACCCCTGCTCTTTTAATCCCCTCTGTGCAGGAATGTTCCACCGCAGAGACAGCAGAGCTTGCAGAGACAGGAGGTGGTGCCAAAGGGGAAGGTGTGGTAGAGAAACAGCTTTGTGGGGTTTAGGGTGGTGTGTCGGGGGGAAGCTGGGGTTAGGTTCAACCATAGACTCACTGTGTCACATTGGACAAGTGACATCCCCTCTTGGGACCCTATTTTTTCATCTTTAAAAGATGAGGAAAGATTGAAAATACATATGAGATCCATTTCAGGATAATGTTCTAAGATTCTGAGAGCTTCTTTTCAGTTGTAAAGTCCAAGGTGGGATTTTTGTTTTTAAACTACAAGGCCTCTTCAGATTTCTATACAAGCATATTTGTAAGAAATAGAATATCTTAGTGGGATATCAGAAGGGCAATCTACCCTTCACTTCAATTCTAGGATTTTTAAGCACCTTAAGGCAGGGTCCATGATTCATACTGGTCAGCATATAGAATTCTTTGGAATGTCAGAAACGGAAGGGCACTTAGAGGTCACCTAGCCCAATCTCTTTAGATGGAGAAACTAGAGACCACAGATGGGAAGTTATTGTCTCAACACTATGCAATAAATCTCAGGCCCAGAACTCAGGTTCTCTGATCCTTAGAAAAAAAACTCTGACAATTAAAATTTTCTGCCTGAAATTTCACACAAGGCCTTTGAATTCCAAGGCTTTCAGATGCTTCAGCTTTTAAAATAGGCTTGGCTCTTCCCTTGTCTGGGTAGCTGTCAGGGTTAACTCAGGAATTTGTCACGGAGACTGTGAAAGTCTTAGGCTCATATAAAATCTGTGAAATCCAAAGGCATAAATGTCCCCTGGGGATCCTGCAGATTTCCCCCAAGCAGCCCAAGCCTTGGACAGCAGCCACCCTGGAAGGGACGTGGCCTTCTGCACAGCTGATCCCAACTCCAGCTCCAGGATAGGACATGAGACCCAAGTTGACATGACACAAGCCCATTTGTGAACGAGAGAGTCGTGACCCTCTACCGATGACTAACGTGCTAATTTGAAAAGTCTGCCTGCAACCAGAAAAACAAACAAGAACAACGAAACTTAAAGCAATCTTTTAGACAAACAGGAGGCAATGGGAAACTCAGAAGTATTAAAGGAGTCCCCAACAGTCAGTGCCCCTTCCACAAACGCTCCCTAAAATCACCTACCACGTACAACCAATGTGCCAGGCACTTTGGGGGAATACAAACAGGAAAACAAACCAAGCCTGTCCACTGAAACCTCACAATTTAAGGGGATTAGATAAACACTCATATGTCTAATGGTTATAGGCAGAAAGTGAAAAACATCTCATCCATCCTCTGTAGCTTTAAATACTATATAAAATTAATCAGCTCCAGCCTATATCTCTCTTATGAGCTCCAGACCAGAATTTTACACATTACTGCTTGAATGTCTCACTGGCAGCATAACTTCAAACAGAACTCATGGTCTTTCACCTCACATTTCCATTGTTCTGTTAGGATAAATGGCACTGTAATTTACTCAGTTGCTCATTCCAGAAATGGGAGTCACCCTTGATAACTACTTCACCTTCACTGGCCTCTCACATGTAATCAATCACTGAGTTCTGTAGATTCAGACATTTAAAATATGACTCCATTTATCTCATCTTAACCACTGCTTCCTTGAATGTAAGTCAACACAATCTCTTGCCTAAAGAGACTCAGAATTGGCCATCTAGGATCCACTATTGCTTCTAACTCAGTCTCCACAGAGCAGCAAGACTGATTTTTTTTTTTCAAACGCATGCTTGATTCAGTCACATTCCTGCTTAGGAAAGTCTCGAAGAAAACTTCTGATTCCACCCATGGATGATTTAACTGATACAGGATTTGCCCTATCACCTAAAAGAAAAAAAAAAAAAAAAACCAAGTAGAAAACTGGGCAAAGCATATATAACAATGGTTTTCAGACACTGGACAACAAGCAGGACCGGACTGGGGTCCCCATGAGAAAAGAAGCAAACAAGGTGAGCCCTATGGTTGCCCCAGCTTACTGCCAGTTTCAGGCTGCAGTATGTGAAGGGGAAAGTGAACAGAACCTGACAGTTTCACCATGTTAACATGAAGTTAGGGAATGCTGAGACGGCTAGAATTTGTGGGCAGAACACTGAAGAGGAGGGAACTGCAGAGAAAGAGAGAGGGAGAGAGAAACAGAAAGAGAGAGGTTTCCCAGATCTCCAAAGGGGTCCCCTTGAGTCTTTGACTGAATGCCAATCTGAGCATACATGAGAAGAAATTCTCAGACATTGGGGGGAAGACACTGGAAAGCAGTAGGCCAAATACTTTCCAGGGCTCACACAAGGATGGGAATAGTCTGTATTCCCCATAGCCACAGCAAAGAAATTTTGTAGTTTAGAGGCAATAAATAGAGTCTTTAGAAGGGTAACACCTTAATAATGAAGCTCAATTAGTTTCAAAATAAAGGCTGATCTCGATATGTCATAACAAAGCTTAAAAGAAACTCCCTAAAAGATCTGATCCAAAATTGTTTAATTGCTCACCAGCACAAAACCCAATGCTCTTGAAATATATAAACAAAATCCAGCACCTAACAACATAAAATTTACAATATCTGGCATCTAATTGAAGATACTAACAACTATATATAAAATAGATAAATAATAAGTTTCTAGAGTATAGCACAGGAAACTATATTCAATATCTTGCAGTAACCTATAATGAAAAAGAGTATGAAAATGAACATATGTATGTATATGTATGACTGAAATATTATGCTGTACACCAGAAATTGACACAACATTGTAAACTGACTATAATTCAATTAAAAAGAATTCATAAAAATCACCAGACATGCAAAGAAGCAGGAAAATATGATCCACAACCAGAAGAAAAATTAATTAATACGATTATGTCTAAAAATGATAGAGATGGTTGAATTAGTAGACAAGAACTATCACAAAGCTATTATAAGTCTTATATGTATGTCCAAGGATGTAAAGAAAAACATGAATGTGATGAAGAAATAAATGGAAGATGTAAAAAGGATGTAAATGGAACTCCTAGAGATGAAAAATACAATATCTGAAACTGAAAAAAACATTAAATGTTATTAACAGCACATTATAACTGTAGAAGAAAAAATTACTGAACCTGAAGACATAGCAAGAGAATCTATCCAGTATAAAGCAAAGAAAGAAAAAGAAAAAAAGGCAGTGCCTCAGTGAGCCATGGGACAATGACGCAACCTAAAATATGCCTCAGAAGAGATGAGTATAGAAAAATTTTTGAAAATCAGTAAACAATGTTTTCCAAATTTGACAGAAAATTTACACCCAAGCAGCTCAATGAACTTCAAATAGAAAAAAAAAAAACCCATAAAGAAAACCATACCAATAAACATATTATCAAATTGCAGAAAACTAGTGAAAAGGACATTTTAAAAGCAGCCAGAGAAAAAAAAGACAACTTAAATACAAAGGAACAAAGACAAGAATGACAGCAGATTTCTTGACAGAAACAATATAGTCCAGAAGAAAATGAAACGATGTATTTAAAGTGCTGAAACAGAAAATGATCAAATTAGGATTCTGCACTCCAAAAAATATCTTCCAAAAATTAAGGCAAAATGAAGACTTGTACACATCAACAAAAGCTGAGATAATTCATTGCCAGCAGACCTGCATGAAAAGAAATGTTAAAGGGAGTTCTGGCAGAAGGGGGAGACCAAGAGGAAGAAAAGAGAGACCAAGGGGAAGAGAGGGTGCAACTGAGGGGCAGATGGAGGATCTGAGGGAGACAGAGGAGGAATTCATTTGTAGCAAACTGATACTCACTTCATTGACTTAGAGCCCTCTGGTGCTGAGGCTCCCTTTGACCTCTGCCCAGTCATTCTCATCTGCACCCTGCTCTTCCCCTTTCTCCAGGAGAGTCCTGCATTTTGTCCCATACCTTCCCCGTCTTCTCCCCTCTGCTCCAAAATCACTCAGCTCAACTCTAATAGTCCTTCCTCTTCCTCCCTGGCCCTTGTCAATCCTTGGAGGGCTGAACACTCTTGGCCTCCCTGCCTCACTTTTCCAAGAGACCATCTTCCTCCTGCTGTTCCTATGTCATCGCACCCTCATTTGAATGTCACTCTCCCTTTAAGATGATCTCTTTCTGTGACTTTTTCATGTCCTCCCTCCAGTATCTTTCGAATTTTTAACATGAGCATATATTACTATAATAATAAAAAATAATAATATTGATAACAACTCATGATGGGTAATGAATGGATAAACAAGTGAATGAAGATTTCCAGTCCCAGACTCTCTCAAGGGATGGAAACTTAGAATCCATGAGCAGATGCGGACACGCTCCTTTGTCTCCCTAAGGAGCCATGGCACTTGCCACCCAACTGATCAGGGATTCTCGTTAGTGTAAGCCAGGAAAAACCCAGGCCATATGGAGAATATTTGAGTCATCTCTTTCACCCCGAGACCTCAACTTGGAACCACTAGTGAGTCTGAGAAGCATGGGATTCAGCATTCCTTTTCCCAAACACTCCTTGCTCAGAAGCTCAGAATCTTCATCCCCTTCCCTGTCAGACATGCTGTCAAGTCTTCCTTCTGCTCAAGGCCTCTGCGATAAGAGAGAGGTGAGGGGTATTAGTCTCAAAGTGACCAGCATTCACTTTTAGGCTCTGCATCTTACTTGTCCATGTGCTTCCAGGTAAGTAAACTTTATCTTCCTGAGACGTGGTGTCCTTTCCTGTGAAGTGGGGACAATAGTACCTGCCTCTAGAGGCTTCTGAGAGGCCCAAATTAGATAAGAAATGAGAGTGCCTGGTATGAAATAGGAATGTTTCCCCTGTCTCTTCTCTCTACTAATTAGCTCCAAGTGCTAACAGTTTGGTCTGTTCTCTCCCTCCCAATAATCTTTGGAGACAAAGCTTTAAGCCCTGGGCTGGTGGGGAACAGGCTTGGAGGCATTGTGTCTAATTTCTGTAAATGCTCCTGGGCCAGTCACTCTACCTGCCCAAACCTCTGTCTCCTCATCTGTAAAATGGGCACAATAGTACCTACCTCGCAGGGCCAGTGTGAGAATATGTCTGTGAAAACATTCTGTAAATTGTCAGTGCTCTGCACACAGATGAGAAACTACAGTGTAGAGATCTGCTCAGGATCTCCACGTCTATATTACAGCTTAGTACTCACACCTGAAGAATGGGTTATTCTTGTATATGAGCTAATTATATAGAACTGTTAACAACATCTAATAGTACAAGAGCAGTATCTATCATTGATGGATGTGTAATCTGTGGTCGGCAATGGTGTGTCCAGGCAAGGGGTGGTTGGAGGGGTCAACATAAATGATGAAGAGTATATATCACCAACCCTGTTTAGGAATGTTGATGAATGGGGATCGTAAACAATGGGTTTTAGTCAGCTTGATAATGGTTTGTAAATTATCTACAGGCGATGCAGCCCTTTTTTGCCTGCACCCTATGTGGGCCATTCCCATCGCCCTTGAGACATCACTGGAGGCAAGGCTGTGCAATAGACAATTTCAGAAAGATTATTTCTTTTAATATTCATGCTGACCCTGGGAGGGAGGCATGCTTCTCCTCTCTTTGTTCACAAATAAGAAACTGAAGTGTGACTGAAAACCCTTTCCCAAGGTCACCCACCTAGAGATTCCAGGACAACACAGCTCTAAAACCATCTCAGCTGAGGCTTAGATAGTCTCTAGGAAAGCATCAGGGAACAAGGTCTTCCAGGGCTTTGGGGGGACCGTGTCTGGTGGCTGGAGTGGGTGTACTGCCCCAGCTCACCTCGCGGAAGCAGCTTGTCTGAGACAGGAACTAACCTTCATCATGCTTGCCTCTCTCTCATCTCTACATCTCCTAAGAGAAGAGTATTAAGCCCTCCACATAGTCAGGAGCACACCTTAAAATAAAAACTTTTAAAAGGAGCAAGATGCATGTTTTGTTGGTAAGGAGCTCCAGTCACCACTCACGCCATCCTCAAGCAAGCAATTTCCTGGCATGACAGCTTTGGCTGAATGATTACCTCATGCTGCAGGAATTCTACCAAGGATTGCACAGCCCAGATCAAACTGTTCTGGGTGACCACGCACAGGCCTGGCATGGAAGAGGGAAGCCCCAAGTCGTGCTGAGCAGTGGGCCGGCCCCTGTCTCGTGAGACCAAGCAGAGTTAACTTAAAAGCTGCAGTGGAGCCAAGGAAGGTCCCAGGGCATTGTGGTTCTGGGCACACCATGGTCAGGGTCAAGAGGCCTTCTGGAAATGTCTCAGCTGTGGCTTTTGTTCTGTGCCCTGGAGAAATGGCCACTTGCAGGCTCTTCCAGGCTGAGAGACACAGCAATTTTCTAGATAATTCAGGCTATAAACCTCTCTGCCTTTGCTCCAATTATTCAGGGTTATTGTGGGAATTCTGAGGAACGACTTGAACTCCACCAAATCATGAACCAAGAATAGGAACCAACCGCTTAACTGCTTGAATCCTAAACCAAATCCCAATATTAATTTTCTATAAATGCAATTCAGATGGAGTCAACGTTTCTGTTTTTAAACAAAACCAAACTTGAGTGGATCAGCTGGAACCTGAATCAAATCCCTATATGTTCTCAAATTAATGTACCAGAACAAAATTGGAAAATAAAAACATTTTTTGAATGAAAACACTATTTCATTGGGTTTGCGACCAGGATTTTTTATGTGTTTAAAAAATGGGAAAAAATACAAATATGGAAAGAATATTTTACTCATGGCAAAACATCCAGGAAAATCAAAGCAGTTTAAAGATGAATGTCATCTGCAATCTTACCCTGGGATATTTCCACAACTGTTTTCAATGCAATCTCCCCTCCCCCATTTTACATAACTGTGACGATTTTTTGTAAAAATAAATATTTAATCATCTCATTTTCTTGTTAAGACTATATTGTGGCAAAGTTCCATATCAATCCCTAGAAAACCATATTATTATTTTTAATGTGCAAAGTACTCATTGGATACAGTCTGTTTATTTTACTAATTCTCTACTGGCAGTTTTTAGGTTACTTTCATTATTTCACTTTTATGAATAATGCTTCAGTGAATGGCTTTGCACATGAATCTTTACACCCTGGGCTGATTACTTTGGATAAATTATCAAAGTGTTCCTAAGTCAAAGAATACATGTATTTTTTACTTTTCATACATATTTCCAGATTTATCCCCCCAGAAAGGTCCTAACAATTTTCAGTCCTACTGTTAGTGGATAAAAATGCTGATTTCCCCAAATCCTGGCTACCACTGAGATGCCAAAGGTGTCCGTCACTCTATTTGTCCTTCCAGAACTCCATAGGGAACTGTTCCACCCAAAACTGTAGGGTGACTAATTGTCCCAGTTTGTCCAAAACTGAGGACGATCCTAGGACATGAGACTTCAGTTCTGAAACCTGGAAAGTCCCAGACAAATGAGGATGAGTGGGTCACCCAACACAACCCGTGATAGTTGCGCAGCCAGGATTTTTATGAGAACTGCACATGCTCTACTGCAGAGTTTTGATCTAGCTGATTGGCCCAGGAATGAATTCCTGGGCCAAGCATGGCTAATCACATGGCACGAATGATGGTCTGAGCCTATCAAATTTCTTTTTTTGGGAATTTGCTTTGGGAACAAAGAAATAATTTATCAGAGAGCAGTGGGAAATAGGTCTAGAAGTTCACTACCAAGAGAGTGGACAAAAGGGGTCAGTTAGCCAAGCACCAGCCAAAGTAATATGGGAAAAAAGGAGTAAGGAAGAGGTGCTGGTTGTGAGACGAAGAGAGGAACAAAGTCACTGTGTTAACAGAAGCAAGATTCCTCAGCATTCCTGCACTTCCCTAGGGCTTTCCTGTTCTCTGGATTCTTGTGCACCTGTCCTCAAAATAATTGCTTATGCCCCCTCTCTCTCATTAACTTGCTATCACTTGAAGGAATCTCAGTTCCTTACAAACCAAGAGGCCTATTCAACAGTCCTGGGTATTACCCATAACTTTCCTCTTTGCCATCAATCTGAATGGCCAAAATGGACTTATCATGTAATTTTGTTAGAACTTGCATATCCTGAACAAGACCAAGTGTGAACATCTTTTTGGAAATTCACACTTTCAGGATTTAGTCTGTGAGCAGGTGCAGATGAGAGTGAGGTTCAGGACAAGACTTGCCAGATTCTCTGATAGAGTTTCTGATGCCTGCTCTTCAGCTTGGCAACCTGCCTCCCTTTTCCAGCATTGAATCTGGCCTGGTAACCTGACCATGGTCACGTGGGCTTCTGCCCTACTTCATGGCCTTTTTTCAGTCTGATAATCTTACCTAGACTGAACCCATCTCTATAGCTGAGAAGGAATGACTTCACCCTGACCCTCCAATCAAGATGCCTTTGCACTTGCTCTTTCCTTGGCCAGGAGAACTCTCTATTATTCCATGGCCAGAGGCTTCTTTTCATACAGGCTTCAGCTCAAATATCAGCTCCTTAGAGAAGCCTGCCCTGACTGTCTCATTTGATGCAGCTTCCTCCTCTCTCCACCTCCTGGTGCACTCTTTGTAACTATTTTATCTTCCATATAGAACTTATCACAATTTCACATTAAATGATTAACTTTATTGCTTGTCTTCCTCACTAGATGTTAGCTCCTTGGGACTTGTCTGATATGTTTTGCTCACTGGTCTGAGTCCAGGAATAGAATGCCTTGCATGTAAGCAGGTACTGACTGACTGAGTTGAATAATTAATGACAGGGGAAGAAAATTCACTGTAGGAAAGGTGTGTTGGCCCCTTTATCATGGTCAGCCTGAGGGGGATAGCTGATGACCTCCCTAGCTTATAAGACTCACATGTAATTTGGGGTCCTGATGTATGTCCCAGGACATCTGGAATGTTTGTCAGCTTGAAATCCTCCAGCAGCTTCCCACCTGCACTTAGAAAAAGGACTTGGGGCCTGACCTCTGCTGATCAACGCAACGTCATCTCCTTTCCATTGCCCCTTTTCTCACTCTGCATCAGCCTCACTGATCTTTGAGTTCTTTGAGTAAAGCTATGTCCTGTCTCTGGACCTTCACATACACCGTACTTTCTGCCTGGAATGTCCTTCCCTCTGTTTTATCTGCAGCCCAGAGATTTCTGTGACCCTCACACCAAAGTACCTTCCCCAGGCTAGGCCTCCATCACTTCCATTTGCTCGTTTTCTTCACAGCATGTGTCCACTAGTTTATTTCCTTATTCATTTGGTTATTTGCTTTTGTTGTTGCTGTTGTTTTGTTTTGTTTTCTTCTTTTGTGGGGGGAGAAGTTCTGTTTATTTATGTATTTTTAATGGAGGTACTGGGGATTGAACCCAGGACCTCATGCGTGCTAAGCACGTATTCTACCAATGAACTGTACCCAACACCCTGCTCATTTGCTTTTATGTTATGTGAGTACTCCTTGCTCCCCTCCCCATGGATTTTAAGCTTCATGAGTTTAGAGACCACCTTGCTTTTGGCTTATCACTGTATCCCCAAACCCAGAACAGATGCTCAATAAATATGTATTGAACGGGAGAATGAATGGATGAACAAGCTAAAGTCAAAGCCAGCCACTGTAATAGACCATCTCCAACATTTAACTGACTTATGGTCAATAATTCTGTACATCAAATTAACTCACTCAGTCACCAGATAATTTCCACTCTCAAATCACCTTCAAAAGTACAACCATTAAATTATATGCTCCAGATTAAATACCGCATACTTTACAGAAAATGTTTCATGGGCTCTAAACTTTACCTAAATTCAAAAAACTTCTGCTCCCAGTTTCCATGTTCTGCAGGGAGCACTTTCAGGGCCTTGTTTTGCCTCTCTTGCCTTCAGTGGGCTCCAGCTTATTTTTGGAGATCACCTAGGCCCTGTCTTTGAGATACCTGACCTTTTTTGCTCAGGTGGGTTGCCTCCATTCAGACTTAAGAGCGTGTCTCAGCAAACAAGTGTTCCAGGAAGCAAACAAAAACTGCACCAATATCAAGGGAAACCATACCATGGAAAGCAAGATGCTGCAGGACAAATCCCCATTGGGATGACCTCCCCAGTAACAGTCATTTGAGGCTGGGAAGGAGGCTTCCTCCAAGATGAGCACAGGGAGCAAAGAAAGACTATGCGGCCTGATTCTATATGCAGCTTGGGAGAATGGCCTCCTTGCACAGAAGAGCATGTTTTCCTGACTGCCCTTGGCTGATAAGGTTAGCTTTTACTTGGTGGACAAGTAACTGACACTCCTTTACCCAAAATGAGCTTGTATTTCAGCTGAAATAATCTCTTTTAAGCAATGTATTCTGAAGACCCTTCATGCTACAAGAAAAAGGAATCACCCAGAGGCCAGGAGGCCTAGGCTCTAGTCTCATGTTCTGCAGCTGACTCTTGTGTGACCCTGGATAGGCCACTTCCCATGTATGGGCCTCAGTTTCCCCATCTGTAAAATAAGAGTTAGTCTGCCTGGTCTGTAAGTGCCCTTCTCTTTCAATTTCAGTGGTTCCCAATCCTGGCTGCAGGTTAGAATTGCCCTGGAGAGAGGGTGAAGCTAAGGTACTGGCATTTTTTATAAAGTACCCAGGAGATTCTGAAATCTGGGATATTCTGCCCATGGCAGATGATAAGTAGGAAGAAGACAAGATGTGGGCCAGCTGAGATTCTTAGTAACTTTTCTGTTATTTTCTAGAAGGATCTCTGGCAACTCTAGATGCCTAGATTCTAAACACAGCTCATGACCTGTCTACTCATCATTTAACAAATTTGTCTAAAACTATTACCTAAATCTTATTGCAAACACTCCCCCATTAGACATTATAAACCCCGATTGAGATAGGCTTTGTGCTGCCACTTCTTGGCTGTGTGAAGTTGGGAAAATGCTTTAATCTTTCATTTCATTTGTAAAATGTGGGTACTATTTATATCTCTTTCCAGTGTCACTATGAAAATTAAATAATGTACATAAAGTATCAACATCTTGCTGTGCACACAGTAGACACTCAATAATCTTCCTCTCACTCTTCCCCCTTGGCATTTAGTTAAAATATCTTTGCATAGGACAACTTTCCCCAAAGGATGTTCTGTGGAATACTACTTCCTTCAAGACACTTCCCACAAGATGAGAAAGGAATGTTATGGTCAAATGCATTAGGAGAACTTGCATGCCATGGTCTCTTCTTGAAGTAGTATTCAGTGTGTGCTGGTAAGCCAGCTCTTTGAAAAAAGGGGTAAAAAAAGAAACCCCAGATCTGTAGTGTGTGCTGATTTCTGTGGTATAAATACTCCCATCATGGCTAATTTCAAGTTACCAGTGCTGCATGAATGAATGTGAATTGGGAAGAGATGTGCAGAACTGGCTCTCTCAAGCTGTTAAGAGCTGGCCTCCGTGCACCATTAAAGTAATTGTTAGCATGTTATATTCTCCGATATATCCTGTAATAAATAAACTTGTTTAGCTTTATTTAGCTTAGTGTTCCTCAAATATATTAGACTATGGAACCCTCTTTTCTCAAACACCTCTTGACATTCTATGGAGCTGGTGTTCCTAGAAACATACACTGGGAACTTCTGATGTGAAATATCTTATATATACTTTTTTTTCTGAAAATTCATCAACATGCCATCATTTAAAAACATGGAAGTGTGGTCTGCTCAATTAGAGGCAGTGTGCAAGGTGAGGAGTGCAGAGAAGAAAAGTCACAGCTCCCATCTTTAAGGAGGAGACACAACTGACACACACACAGTGATTGGTGAACAACAGCTGAGCTAGAACTAAGTAATACACTGAGGCTTTGATGCTCAGTGCAGAAAACAGACCTGAGGAGGGCTGGAGAAGCAGGGAGAGCCCTCTGCAGGCGGTGGCTGTCAGCCAAGCCTGAGAGCATGGGAGGGTCCATGAGGTTGTGGAAAGGATCAGAGGAGAGAAAGGCTTCGGCAAGTGGGCTGAGCCTGAGCCAAGGCCTGATGATATAATGAAAGTGTGGTTGGTCACCCCATCCCCACCCCATCCACTTTTCTTCAAGGTCTTACCTGGAGCAGTTGGAGCACCCATCTCCAGAGACCAAAGTTCTCTCCTAGATCATCCCCTCAGTGGCCCTTCCTGTCTGCCTCCGTGGGCATCTTTCTGTGAGTCCATCTCTTTGATATGTCTGTGTGTGTATGTGTGTGTGTGTGTGTGTGTGTGTGTCTAGCTGTGTGCGATTTGGAGGGCTCCCCAGGTAACCACATTCCTTGGTGAAACTCCTAGGAGACTGGAGCATTTAATTTTCTTCATTGGGAGTCTAAACTCAGTGTAGAATCTAAACTCCATGCTGGAGAAGACCCTTTCCTCCTCCCAGCTGGCCAAGATGCCACATTTACCCTAGAGCTCCATGAGGAGCTGAAGGTGGCCCCCTCAAGTAATAATAAGAGCTGTTACTTTTTAAAAATTATGGTAACATAGAAATAAAATGTATCATTTTAACCATTTTTAAATGTACAGTTCAGTGGCATTAAGTTGTGCAATGTCAACACCATCCATCTTCAGAGCTTTTCACTTCCCCATACTGAAGCTCTGTAGCCTTTAACTCCCCACTCACCTCTCCTGCTATTACTCACTGATCACTCCTCAGGTCCTAAGCACTGTTCTAAGGAATTTACTCGTATCAATTCATTTAATTCTGATATAACCCTAAAATGCAACTATCTCTTCTTTACATAATGAATGAAGAGATGAAGGAAAGGTTAGGCAACTTGCCCAGAAACATAGAGCTAAAAGCAGCAGAACCAGTATGTGAACTCAGCTAGATCTGATCTCCAAGCCCATGATTCGATACCTCCTGTCTACCTGAGGGCCAAAGCTGGACTCATCCCAGACCCAGCAAGGGGAAAGATTCTCCTGAGGCTCCTTGAGGCCCCCAGGTGCATGAGGGCTGGAACCCCTCGGCCTCTGGGGGACCAGTACCTGACATCATCTATCCTTCTCATACTAGAGGCTCAAGCACCCAGTAGAGCATATCTGGGGTACCTAGACCATACTGAGCAGTGAGGGCTGTGCATGCGGCTGGGAAAGATTCTGCCTCTCTGAGAGTTGTCAGCTAGAAACACCAGAGACAGAGTGTGACCAGGTCTGGCAGTCACAGCCTCTGGGGCGGCTCTCTATTCTGGAGGTATCGATGGAGGGTTAAGGGTGATGTCAGATTTGGGCAAGCTGAGGGCTGGGCCAAGGACAAGCTCTTGGCAGAGATGGCTCACTCTTCATTTGAAAACAGCTACCTCTGAGCCTCCACAAACACACAAGAATAGTCTAGATAGAGAGTGAGGACAGAGATGAAAGATTCTTGGATATGGACACAGATTTTTCGAATTATGAGGGACAAGGCCTGTCAAACACTCTCCCCTGCGGATCTGACTTGAAATTGAAGAATTGGTCTCAGTTCCTGTGTGGTGGCCTGTATGGCCTCACCCTTTTGGTGGCCTCGTCTTAAACCTTCCTGTTTGTGCATGCAAATATGTATGTATTTTTGTGGGTTTAAAACGTCTAATAATGTGTCTCTCTGTAGCTATTTCAGGCTCAATCACGTCAAGCCCAGACAAAGATCTAAGGCGACTAGCTTGTGTTGTTTCCTGTCAAATTCCTTGGCCTTCTTGGAATAAGACTCATAAGGTTAGTTTACACAGGCAGGATGTCTTTCCCAGCTGGAGCAGGGTGGAGTGGAAAGTGATTGATGCTGTACTGATCACAGTCTGGCTAGTGGGCAATTACTACAGAGGGGGCCCTGGCTGGAGAGTTCACAGCCTATCACCCACATTCTTCCACATCCCCTTTCTGAAACCCTCCTTGCTATCCTGCCCTCTCCATCACAATCTCTCCAGATTCTGCCCCACAAGTAAGTCAATCATGGTGTCCACTATGTCCCCATGCCCTTTGGAGGAACATTGCTCTGCCCTCGATGCTCTGCCAAGGAAAAGACTCTAGGCTATTTCTATGAGCAAGAGATGGTCACTGGTTTTCACCTGACCCAAAGGCAGTCAGGCATGCTGGAGACAATACCAAAAGACTGAAAAAAACAAAAGAAAAGCTATACAATTTAAACAGATTCACAGGTGAACCATATATAGTGGTGAAAAAATTGATTAATATGTTCAAGAAAATAGAAGAAAAGGTGGAAAATTTCTACAGAGAAATGAAACTGACAAAAAAGTCAACTGGAAATTCTAGAACTGTTAGATGAAATAACTCATTTTTAGTACCCAAAAGATACATTTAACACAGTTTAGACACAGCTATAGAAATGATTAGCAAAAAGGAAGATAAGTGAATAAAATACATGTGTGATTGGGTCACACTCTTACTTAGAGATCTCCTATGACTCTTCATTGCTTACCAGATGGCACCCAGAGTTCCTATAATACTCTCCAGTCTCATCTCTCCCCTACATTCACCCTGTTCTTCGCTTACATAAAAATGAGTACTTTGTTCCCAAATATGCTGCACATATTTTTTCTTTTATTTCCAGGAAATCTTTCTCTAGATTTCTGTCTGGTGAAATCAGTCTTATCTTTCAAGGAGAAGCTCAGATGGCACTTCCTCTGTGAAACCTTCTTCAGGCTTCTTCTGGTTCTTCCCTCATCTCCTCTTTGAGGTATTGGGGGAAATTCTTCCAAAACAGTTCTTAGCACCATATATTAAAATCATTTAATATATCTATTCCTCTTTCTAGATTAGGATTTCACCAAAGGCAAAGCACATGTGTCATTCATCTTTTTAATTTCAGTTCCTACATAATGCCTGGTACATAGTTGACATTAGATATTATAATGAATAATGCAAGAATAATGCAAATTACTTTAAGTATCTTCCTAATCTTTAATAAGCCAATCCCAGTGAAACTGTGACTTGATGTTTAATATTTTCCCTTGTCCATTTGTTTATTTTATCCCCCACCACCCCTTCCAGAATATAAGCTCCATGAGGACAGGGATTTTTCTTTTTCTGGTCTGTTCACTTTTATATCTCAAATGCCCAACATATAGTAGGTGTTCAAGAAATGTTTGCTGAATGAGGGAAACACTCCTTCTAACACTGTGGAGAGAAAAGAGGGCAAAGGGGACTGGCTAGGCATCCAGCTTGGACACTTTCAATCCACTGAAGACTGGGGACAGATTGAGCTCCAGCAGGCAGGCAGGCACTCAGAGGAGAGGGGAGAAGGCTACAAGGAGAAGGTTTGAAGGGTAGATGAGTGACTTAGCACATCTTCTGGAGTCCAATCTTCTCTATTTAAGTCCTGATTCTAGCTATTTAAGGAAAACAGTAGTACTTGCCCCACGTGCTTTTTGTAAGGACAGACTAAGATTCTGAGCACAGAAGATGGGACACTGCAATCACCGTACTACTGTTACCTTTATTGTATTGTTTGGCCATGGGTCCAGCCTGGATTTGTCTTTTGGTCATAAACCTTCAGGAAAACCAGGCTCCATCCTAGTCTTCAAGCACCTACTAAGTGCTAACAGTTTATGTATCTCTTCTCATTTAATTCTCATCCCATGCCCACGAGGTTAATTGTATTGGTGTTGGTTACAGATGAGGAAACAGGTTCATAGATGCCAAGTGACTCACCCAAATACTATCCACAAGGTGAGAAGAAGAGCCAGAATTTGAAGTTAGGTCTTTTTAGTTATCCAAGGCTCACTGCCCTAGCCTGCCTTGCCCAGGATCATACACCCAGCAGAACCAAGACTAGAACCCAGGTCCTCTGGGCCTCAACTTAGTGTTAGTTTCACTGCATGATGGACAATGTTGGAATTCTCAACGATCATCACCAGTGTGATCACTGGACAACTGAGAAAACTGAGGCCCAGAGTCCACAACCCAGGTCTCATGGCCTTAAAGCCAGTGGCCTTCCACTGTGCCACCTCACAGCTGGTACTTTGGAGCTCCCAGAATGAGGAAGTTATTGTTATTATTCGATATTGCCCAACTTAGCTTCCAGGCCTAAAAAGAAAAGACTGGGCATGATTGGAAAGCCCACAGCTCAAAAGCCCCCCTCCCCAAGGCCCCTCTCAATAGCTCATGTGGATTCTGCTCTTGCCCCCAATCCTACATCTCAATAACTTCTGTCCTCTGCTGCTGAGACAGCTCTGTGGCCCCAGAGAGAGGGGGAGGAGAAGGCCTTGCAGTGCAGGCGTTCAGATCCAGGTTCTTGGGGGCTTTCCTTTGCCTCCTGGGCTCTCAGAGCTGTGGTCAGAGCCAGAGAATCTGTTTCTCATTAGCTGTACTTTTGCTGTGAAATGAAGTGCTCTTTGAACCTGTGGGAGCAGGAAAGCCATTTACACCCCTGAGAGGACAGGGACGCCAGACTTGCCAGCACATTCCTTTGGTTTCTTTTATCTTCTGGGTGGAGCTCTCAGCAGGCGGCTGCTGCTGCCATCTCCCTGGTACAGCCATGAGGAAAAGTAGTCTAAGGGGTGAGCAGGAGACAAAGGAGGGGATCATGCCCCTCTCTCAACTGGGGTAGAAGAAGCAAACTCCCACTGGAGTTACCTGCCCTTTTTCCCTGTCCCCATCTTCTTCCTGATACTCCTTTATCCTGGCTGGCTTTAATAAAACCTCCAGAAATCATTCATCTGTTTGTTCATCTGTTTGTCCACCCAACCATCATCCATCCGTCTATCCATCCATTTATCCATCCTTGCAGGCATCCATTTATCCATCTATCCATCTGTCTGTCCATCCATCCATCTATCCATCATCTATCTCAATGAAAACTTGTGAGTCTAGAGTCAGAACCAGAAGAGTCCTATGATATTTCTCCTTCTCCTTCATTTTACTGATGGGGAAACTGAAGTGAAAGAGTTAACTTGTTCAGGTCACCAGCAAGTTTTTGGATTCATTTGACAAATACTTATTGAGTACTTTTCATGTGCCACATCCCTACTCCCACCCCCATTGGAGGTATATTGTAGATAGAGCTGCAAAAATATGCATGTCTCAGCCTTTATGATCATTCTAGCAACGGGGGCAGATAGTAAACAAGTGAACAAATAAATAAACACCATAATGTCAGATGGCAATAAATGCTCTAACAAAACCAACAGAGGTTCTCTTTAAGAGGAGTGGTTGAGGAGCAGGGAATACATACAAACAAGGTGGTCGGGGAAGTCTCTCTGAGAAGGCAACATCTGAACTGAAACCTGAATAATGACAAAGGGCCAGTCACAGGGACATGTGAGGATAGAGCATCATAGGCAAGGGGATTGCTGATACAAATGTCCTGAGGCGAGAACGAGCTTGGCTTGTTTGAGGAACAGAAAGAAGGCCAGTGTGGCAGGAGCAAATGAGCAAGAAGAGGGAGACTGGTACAAGATGAGGCCAGATTGTTAAGTACCTCCCAAAGGGCCTAGAAATCATGTAATGAGTTTAAACTCTATTCACATAGAAGTCTTGGGGAGTTCTAAGCAAGGGCTGATACAAAGTGTTTTGTGTGCTCAAAAGAACTCCTCTGACTCTGTCAAGAACAGGCTTAAGGGATGCAGGGGGCAAGGCATACACAGGGAGGCTGGCTGGAGGCTACTGGGGTAGACCACGTACAAGATGATCATGGTACCCCCACCTCCCACTGGCCCACGGTGGTGGCAGCAAGGTGGGCAGAAGAGGACAGAATCAGAAAACTTTGGGGGAATAGAGCCAATGAGTCAAAATAATTTGCTCATGGATTGGGTATGTGCTGTGAAGAAAAAAGGGGGATGGAAGATTTTAGCCTAAGAAACCTGGGTAGATGATCATGGCACTTACTGAGAGAGGGAAGCATGGGAGGAGCAGGAGGAAAATCTAGAGTTCTGTTTGAGTAGATTAAGTTGGAGATGCCCCTTAGATACTCAGGCAGTGCCAAGAATAGAAGATAGAATAGAATAGAATGGATAGAAGTCTGGAGGCTGCAGCCAAGGCTGGCCAAACAGGCTCCCATGCACAGGTGCCTGCACACAAACTCAGGGGAGTTGGGGGAGGCACCCTTCCCTCACAGGGCCATCTGCTCTGACTCAAGGCTGTCAAGAAGGCACTGCCCCTCCTCCCCACTCTAGGCCAGGGTAGGGGGCTTTGAAACTGTCAGGATTCCTACTGGGTCTTCCTGCTGGAGTCCCTCTCTTGTAGAATCAGATCTAGGTGATGGTGGGTAGAGGGTATGGAGATCAGAATTCTGTGGGAATAATAATAATAATAATAACAACAACAACAATAACAACAACAATAACAATAATAATTATTATAATAATAGCCTCTGTTGGGAGACTGTTAATCTTGTTTCTGAGCTTCTTGATGAATAATTATCACCTCAAATTCCCCACAGGCTCTGGGAAGTTAGCAGCCTAGGTTCAAAAGGCACAGTTTATAGATGAGAAAACTGAGGCTCCAAGGAATTTAGGGATGTCTCCAAAGTCACCCAGATGATGGGGCCAGAACTCAAACCTCGGTCCCCTGAGACCAATTTGACTGTGTTCTGCCCCCAGGGAGGTCTTACTTTGAGAGAGCTAGCAGGGTGGGCTCTGAAGCCAAACTGCCAGGGTTCAGATCCTGACTTGGCCACTTACAGGTAATGTGACTATACGCAAAGCAAATGAGCCAGCCTCTTATCTGTTTCCCGTCTATAAAATGGGGATATTTCCAGTGTTAAGAGAATTGATATTTATAAAGCACTAAGAACAGCACAGAAGGTGCTATATGTGTGTTGGCCACTACTGTTGAAATTGTCTTAATTTACACTGCACAGTCCAACCGAGAGACCTGGGCATGTCTAGAACCTAGGGGAGGATCCTCTGCCCTCATGTAACAGATGGGGAAACTGAGGCCTGGAGAAGGGAAGTGAGGCAGCCTTCTAACCAAGTTGGGTCCATGAACCTGGCTGGTGGAGGAACTCTCTCTATCTTTGAAAGCCACCACCCGCCAGACTATTATTTCTCCAGGAGACAGACTTCCAAGCTCTCTATACCCTTAATTCATGTGGAATTTCTGCTCTGGGCTTGGCTCCCAGGAGGAGCCCCTCCACCCCTTTGTGAAAATAGAGTAGAGTCATTCGGCAAAACCTCAACCTAATGCTCTTAAGGAACTGGCAGATTGAAATAGGAAACTGTTCTAACTAGAAACCACAGAAACAACATATGCTTGTGGCTGCCTGAGGCTGCCTGCTGCTGCCTGCATCCTTGCCTGAGGCCCGGGGGATGGAGAAGCTGTTGATCGTGCCACGTGAAGGGGCCTTGGGAGCCTGGCCCTGGTGCTGCTGACCATCAGTGTCCATGTGACAGCAAATGCCACGTGTTGTGGCCACATTTTCAGGTCAAAGCAAAGTGAAGTGGCTGGACAGGCCACCAGTGTTAGAAACACAGAAGGTTAGTGTCAGAGCAAACCTGCTCTTTTCTGTGTGAGCCCTTCATGTTGTTATCTGTTGAAATGGAAGCCCAGAGAGGGGAAGCAACTTTCCTAAGTTACCCAGCAAGGAGTGGTGGAGTAGGGAAAAACCCCACATCCTCTGGCACCTAATCCAATGCTCTTCAACAGTACTCACTCACCTCTTCCAGGATAGACTAACTGTTCCAGAGTATCAACTCTGATTCAGAACACCAGAGTTCAACTAAGGCTCTGCCTTTTCCTAGTTGGGTAATCTGGGCAAGTTACTTCTTAACCTCTCTGTGCCCTGGTGTCCACATGAAGCTCCTAGCATGGTGCCTGACAAGTAGTAAGAGCTCAATAAAGTTTTTATATTTTTAATGTATTAAATGCCCAGTAAGTGCCAGCCACTTTGCCCCCAAAGAGTTTAGTCAAGTGGGGGTGAAATTTGATATATTGCTAAAAATGCTATGACAGTGGGAAGCAAGGAGGCCCTAAACCAGGTGAAGGGCTTGACCTTGGTGAGGAGGAAGACACTGAGAGGATTGGAAGGGCCAAACATTCGTCAAACACCTACTACGTGGAGAGATTAAAACCCAGGCCTAAATTGCATCAGGTTTTTCACTGCTTTTGAGGACTGATGCCAGTAGAACATGCTTTGGTTTCCTAGGACGGGGGACACACTGCACAGGGCCATCCTCACTCTTTTGCCTGCCACCTGGACTGTTTGACTAGTGCTGGGATGCCATCTGAGGGCATGAGAGAGAATCTAACTATTTCTTATAAACCTTGACATATAATTTAGCTTCCAATCTCTACACCTGAAAACCCACTTACTTAATATGGTAGACAGAACTATGGTTCCCTCCCTCCAAAGATGTCCAAATTCTAATCCCTAACACTTTCTTACCTGCCAACAGGGATTTTGCAGTTGTGGTTAAGTTAAAGATCTTGAGATGGGGAGTTTATCTGAGATTATGTGAGTGGATCCAATGAGTGGTCATCATAAAAGGGATGCAGAGTCAGAGAAGATGTGATGATGGAAGCAGAAGTTCGAGTAGAGGAAGCCAAGAAATGCAGGTGGCCTCCAGAAACTGGAAAAGACAAGGAAAGAATTCTCCCCTAAAGTCTTCAGAAGGCACCACCTTGCAGACTCATTTTAGAATTCTCACCTCCAAAACTGCAAGAGTGGCTTAGACTATGTTAAGCCATTAAGTTTGTGGTCATTTGTTACAGCAGCCATGGGAAACTCATATATTTGGTCAATATTTGGCCTCACTCTGCTTTAATCTGACATTGGTCCTGTCAGCCCTGTCCTTAGATATGGGTAGTTTGGGTCTTATTATTTTTAGCCCAACCCCCAGATAGAAACAAGGGATCCTGAGCATGACATAAAATGCTCTGCTTGGCACTAGCCTCCTTTTTACCTCTCTCTTATCCTAGGACACAATCTTGGTGAAAATATGAGATCTACAGTAAAGTCTAGATTTCCCATAAATAATCCAGTGTGGATTCTTTTGGGGGTACTCAGAGGGGTTCTGAATTCTGTATCCATGTTGCCCTTAGAGTGTCATGCCCATAAGGTGTGATCTTTGCTGTCACATGGCCATGTATATGGGCAGACATGAAAGTAGAGTGTGTGACACAGGACTTGGAGGAAAGGTAGGTGACACCCAGGTTGACAATACGACATGGCATTATGGTTTGACTGCCGTTGATACATCCCACACTTCCCTCCCTCAACATATACACCTGTATCAGTCTGTATTTTCATATATGGGAGCTTATGTTTCACAAGGTGGAAGATGCTGGGGTTGGACCTGTTTAGAACAGAAGATAGAAAGGCTATAGAATGGCATCTGGGCTTGTCTGGTCTCTGTCAGGATTAGATCCTCAAAGGAAAGGGGGCATCAGAGGAAAAACTTGATGGAACTGTTTAAAGGCAACTTTGAGACTAGTGTCTCAAAGGTCACAGCAGAACTAGTGTCTTAAGTGGTTCCCCAGCTTCTTCTTTTACCATCCCACAGTATCTTCTCAACAAAGCATTCAGAGGAATCTTCTAAAAAGATAAATCAGATGAGGTCCCTCCCCTGTTTATCATTCTCCAATGATTCCATTAAACTTGGAATGAAATCCAAGCTCCCTCTCATGGTCTGCCCTCACCTACCTCTTGGACTTCATCTTCTACCAGCTCCTCTCTGTCCCAGTGCTCTGCCACATCAGCTCTCTCTGTTCCCTGAGCACACCAGCTCCTTTATACTTTAGGGCTTTGGCTTCTACTCCTCCCTTTACCTGGAAAGCATTCCCCTCCAGACCTTTGTATCTTGGTTGTTTGCTTGTATCCATCTTGCTTGCTTGGACATAATTTGGGTCTCAGCTCAAGCATCACTCTCTCAGTGAGGCTGTCCTTGACCATATATCTCAGTTTGGGTTCCCTTCAACCAGACACCAAAAGATACTTGGTAGAGATGGCTCATTTGCAAGGTGATCCCAGGAAGCACAAGCAAGGGAGTTGGCAAAGTGTAAGAGAGATGCATGTGTTAACAAGATAAGTTACTGTCACGGGCAAATGTCAGGCACCTTTGTGGGACCCTTGGGACCCTCGAAAATAGGGCAGGACTACACTGATGAGGACTGAGGTCCTACTACTACATGTTTGGAAACTTTAAGTCAGCAGTCATTCTATTAGTAAGAACAAAAATGTTCAAGGTTACCCCTATAATGACATCATTCTCACTGACTCACAATCCAGTCTACTTTCTTGAGTGGGAGAGAAGGGGTTGAATTTATAGTATGTACTTGCTCAGTAGGCATGCAAAGCATGATCCATCCTATCTCTGCTGCAGAGGCCAGTGTGATGAATGTAATTGGAATCCCTTCTCTTCCACTCACTTGGTGAGTGACCTTGGACAAGTTACACTACATCTTTGAGCCTCAATTTCTCCTTTATTCATGTGCATCTTAAGAGTGAAAACACCTATCACAATAGGATTACTGTGAGGATTTAATCAGATAATGTCAGTGGTGCTTAACAGTGTGCCCTAAATGTAGGCAGCAGTCCATAGATAATGACTGCTCTCCATAATGCTGCTACTAATGATGATGATGTTGATGATGATGGGGAAGGCTTAGCTTGTTCATGTGGGCAGTGTGCTCAGGCTCCAGATTATATTCCAGATTAAGTAACAGTTGCCTTTGGAATCATAGCACATTAGCACCATAAGAGAACTTGGAAGTTAACCTAGTCAAGTGTCCTTAGAGTGACTTGTCTAAAACAAAGAAGTCATTGTAATAGTGGCTACCATTTACTGAGTGCATAGGTCAACTATTTTCTATCCCATTGCTCCAAGTGAACCGATTGCAAGTGGCTGCATCAGATGTCTTAGTTTGATACTACTGTCAAATGTTCAGTTCGACAGATTTCCATTGCCCTGAGACTTGTAAGACACTTGCTGAACAGCCACTTGAGTATGCTGTTCTTCCTGTGTGTTTCTTCTTCCAGAGAGAGAATGGGCTGGATATGTAGATTCCAGGGTTTTCTCACTTCAGCTTATTTTCTTGTCATGAATTAGTAATTGCGTATTCTGACCTCAATTCAATTTCCTATAGATCTTGCAGGAGAAGATGAACTGGCATTGTCTTCAAGAGTGTTCTGGTCTAAGTGTTAACTATAGTTCTCATTTCACTTTTATACAATAATTTTGAGTCTGATTAACATGCATTCACCCCTGAAAGATATATTTGCTCAAGATTTGCTGATAAGTTGGGGTTTTGGCACCTCCTGACCCAGAGAAACTGTGATGTAATAAGTGGGTGTTGTCTTGAGCTTATAAATCTGTGGTAATTTCTTATGTAGCACAGAAAACAAATACAGACCGCAAAGCCTTCCTCAACTTGCCTTTGCCTACCCACCAGCCACATCTCTTGCCACTCTCCCTTTCACTCTCCTTTTCACTCTTGAGCAAGCCCCTTTCTGGTTGTATATGTAGCACCTCTGCCTGGAGCATCCTTCCCTCCCCTTCACCTGAAAAACTCTCCCTCACCCTTATGTACTACAAACACTCTCTAGAATAGCCTTTCTGATCTTCTGGACAAGGTAGGTCATGGTCCCAGAGGCCCCTGTGCTTTTCCCTTCAGGACATTCATCATAGTTGTAATGACTTGTTAACCAGCTGTCTTCCCTGCTGACCTGGGAGCTCTGTAATGGCAGGGTCACACATGTCTCATCCACTTTGGTGCCCCTGTTGCCTACTCAGGCACAAAGTAGGTGATCAACCAATATGTGCTTAGTGGAAGAATGAACGCAATGCCACACAGAGGAAAGGGTCTTAGATTAAGGGTCAGGAACACAGACTTTTCCCTGACCTCTGTGACTCATAGCTGTATGACTCAAGGTCTCTGGCCTTAAATACTTCAGATGACATGTTGGAACTGGGATTCAGGAAACCTGGGTGTTGGAGGCATCTCTGCACCGAACTGTACTAGGTGACCTTGAAAAAGTTAATTCCTGTTTCTGGGGCCTCCAGCTCCACAATCTATAAATCTGGGATGAGGCCGCCAGCCACAGTTTCTGGGGAAGTTGATAGAGGACAAGTGAGGTAATGCCCAGGAAGTTCTCAGAAAGATACAGCTTCATAAAAGCCTATGGTCAGGCTTTTAGATTCAGGACACAACCCAGGCTCTTGGCTTGGCCAGCAATGATGTAAAGGCCAGTGGTGAGGTAACTGTCAAGGCTGGGGGGCCTCACCAGTGAATGCCATGGTGCTCTGCTCCCCAGACCTGCAGGGAGCATCTGTCTTTATGTCTAAAGGAGGTACAGAATCAAGACCAGGCTTGACTAGATGACGGAGGCTTGTGGGCTAAATTCCCCACTCTTAATGATAAAGCCCTTTATAAGAGTTCCAGATGTTTCTAAATATGTTCTGAGATACAAGTAACCAGAAGCAGTAGCAAGATGCAGTAGAAGCCGTACGGCATGGTATTTAGGACTAGAGGCTCTGAAGGCAGACTGCCCAGGTTTGAAAACAAGCTCTACTGCTCAACTAGCTGTTAATTAACCACCTCTTTGGGCTTCAGTTTTCTCAAGTGTAAAGTGGAGACAAATTACGATGCCTACCTGCACTGTTTTGAGAAAATTTATGCAAAGAGCTTAACATAGTACCTGGCACAGAGAAAAATGCTTAATACATGTAAACTGTTATTGTTATTATTATTATTGTTGTTGTTGTTGTTGTTGTTTTTATTAAGTCCCTGCAGAGCAGCAGCAAGCACTTTCACTTGCTTAATACTGACAAATCTTTGTTTGGGAAGTACTTCTAAGCACACGATCTTACTCTCATTGGAGAGTAAGGCAGGGACCAGCTCCGAGACCAGCTCATGTCTCTTACTGAAAGCTCCATTCTCAGTACCTAGACACTACCTGGCACACTGCAGGCTTCCAACCACCACTTGCTGAACCAGCGGATCTAAAGGGGTCTATAAAGAACTCTTGAGGCAGAGGTTATATTTGGTGACATTTTGCAAATGAGGAAACAGAGTGATCTGCCCATGGTCCCCATCACTGTGAAATCAGAATCCAACCTACCTGACTCCAAATTCGACCCTCTTTCACCACCTTCTGCATCCTGGTGACTCCTCACACTCACTCAGCTCAGCAAGATGGTGCAGGTAGCAGAGTGAAGCGGCAAGAGCATAGGATCTGGAGCCAGAAAGGCTGATTCAAATTCCAGCTCTACTACTTTTCAGCTCTGTGGCCATGGATGAATTATCAATCTCTCTGTGCCTCTTTATTTTATCAGTGAAGTGGGGATTAAGAGTGCCTACATATCCTATGGGTAGATCCTATTGCTCTATTTACAGGTGGGGTTGTTTTGCACATGTGGGCCTAATCACCCATCTTTATAATAAAGAACCACCCATACTTTGTGATAGAGTTCATAACTTTCTTGAAGGTGGAGACCATGTCCACTTACTTCAACTTGCTTCAGACCGACAGACGGGAACCATGTTCACTGAGCATCTATCTAGCAGGTGTCAGGCAAAGCGCCAGGGTCTTCACTATGTTGTTTCATTTAACCCTGACATCAACTCTACAAAGGTGTTTCCATAAATCTTTGTTTACACATTGGACAAAAACATAACAAAACAAAAACCTGAGGTTCAGAGAGTTTAAGAAAATTGTCCAAGCCTTCACAGCTGGTAAGTGATTCAAACTCAGGGAAGTTAAACTTCAGAGGCTGTGCCTTATTCTCACACCACAATTGCCTTTCAATAGCGTCTATGCCAATTCACTTGGTGAACTGGTTGATCCCCTTACACAGAGGCAGAAAATAGGCAGTGAGATCGATGGAAGGAAGTGGTCCCAAGATTTCTAGCTCCTTGGAAAGCCAAATCAAGGCCACTGAAGGACACTTGATTGATGGTGGCCACAGCAGCTAAAGCATCAATAGAACTTTATCTTGACTGACCAGGATATGTCAAGGGGTGGGGCGGAATGAGGGCAGCCATATTACACAATTATGATGATGCACAGAACTTTCTTGAGCCTAAAATGCTTCCTGAGTCCTGAGGGGAATAGCATGAATACCTCATTATACCCAAGGAGGAGGAACTAACAAAGACTCCTTATCTTCCAGCTTCCTATCCCAGAATCAGAATTATCTCTGACATTCTGGGCTTTCGTGAGTTCTCCTCTGGTTGTCTGGACCCAGGAGAGCTGTTCCTTATAGCTGGCTCTTGGTTATTACCCAACATTTAATATGGCCATAGCCTGCCTGAGCTCCACCTTGGCCTTATCTGTGGTCTTCTTGAAAGCAACAGCCTTATGTGCTTCATCTCTTTATCCCATTGTCTGGCATAGGACTCGATGTAGAGTCCAAACTCACAGAATGTTGAACCAAGGCCCAAGAGCTTGGCCAAGTACAAATGACTAAATCCCATGTGATGTTCTTGAAATCTTCACCATGGGCATCTCAGACTGGTCCAGCCAGGCTGCTGGCTAACAAGAGCTGGAGGCTGAGTTTTAAGGCAGTGGGCAATGGCCTTCCTGATGACATTCTGAACATGAAGGAACATTACAGGATGACAGGGCCACGTTTAGTCAAAGCCTGGTTGAGAGAACAGAGATTTACAGTGTGGAAGCCAAGAACTGACAATTAATCTAAAGGGTCAGCTGCCAGGACTGCACTGAGCAAAGAGCCAAGACTCCAGAGGAGATGGCATCTGAGAAAAAAAGGTCCAGAAGTAAAGGAAGGCTGTCTAGGGCTGATGGACCATGGGTATACAGAGTGGTCAATTCTGCTTAAAGGGCTGGGCCTGGTGAACAGATTCAATCCCTCATCTGGTGTCTAAGTATCAACAGCTTGGCGGCATCACTGCACATGGGAGGAATATGAAAAATCCCTGAGCTCTGATTAGGCCAGTGACAGAGTATAGTAGATAGACATATGAGGCATATATCTCGAGGAGTGTTCTTAGCCTATGGACCAACAACTCCCCTCTCTCCACCATCTTAACTGCCCACCTTTATCTCCAATGGTGGGGATGGGAGGGGAAAGAGGATGGGCAGCTGCTGTTTTGTACAACACATCCCAGGCTGTCCAGACCTTCAAACATGTCAACTATGTCTCTGCCTTGGCTACCAAGCTCCACTAAGTCTCTGCCTGGGCACTTGGAATTGGTGGAGGAAAAGAGAAAGAGATTGACAGACAGATAGATAATTACTCTCTGAGGCTGCCCTGCATGGGCAGCCATACTTCCTGTTGTGTGAATCTGAGAAGCAAAGCAACCCCATCTTCCAGGAAGGAAAAAGGTAAAGCAAATGCATAGAGTGGAGCTGAGACCAGTGATAAAGGGGGAGTCCTGACAGTGTTTTCTGGTTCCAGAGCATTCCTAACTTATTGCTGCCTTTGGAGTCCACGAAACATTTCCCATATGTCTTAGGTTAAATCTCTGATTAAGCATGCTTACTTGCATTTAGTTGCTGATACTTCTTATCCAAGAGTCCTGCCTAATACCCCATGCACCTCTCTATGGCTTTTAACTCCTCCAGTTCAAAGCTGCCTCTCAGGGTAGACATAGTCCTCAGTATACATTCCATTCTCCTTCTAATGTGCCTACCTATTCTGAAAGAATCAGGAAAAACTAAAACTACTTTATTCCTAGACTTTTCTGGAGCTAGGGCTCCAGATGCAGTATAGGTTTCCCTGAGCCAAGTACATGTGTGCAAGATTTGGGAGGCAGAGCTGGGGAATGGCACACTCCTGCTGCCTCTGCTCCGCCACTGTGTTCTTCCATGAAAGTGTTTACAGAGGCCCCAGTTTCTGGCCATTTGCTTTGTGTGTGATGGGGGCAAGGACTCCAAGCAACTGCTTCCTGCAGGCTGATGCCTCCCAGGCATCAGGCACACTAGGTTCTAGTCCCAGTTCTGCCACTTCTAGCTGTAAGACCTTGGGCAAGTTACTTAACCTCTCTGTGCCTTAATTTCCTAATCAGAAAAATGAGGACAAAGGTGATATCTATATCAGAGAGTTCCTATAAGGGTTTGCTGAAGTAATGAATGCAAAGTGCTTAAGGAATTGCCCATGCATAGTAAGTCCTCAATTAATGCTAGCTATTATTATCACTATTAGTACCATTAGCACCTCAAATCTGTAACACCATAGTAGGAAGCAAATGAATTTGTGTAAATCACCTAGCACAGGCTAGAACATCATGCTGTCCCCTTTCCAGCTTCCTCCATATCTAGCCCTGGAATTTGGTGGCTCTGGGAGTTCTGATTACCTAAAAGGGGGGAGAGTCTGTCTATTCCCAACACAGTTGCTAATGACTAGAAAAAGAAGGCCAGACCGTGAAGTGTCACCATCAGCTGACTCCCCTGATGCCTTCCACACTGGCTTGTGAATCATGGTCACCAGACCCTAGTGGCTCAGGGTTCACTGGATCCCCCAGCCCAGTGAGGGCGGGGGTGTGGCTGCTGACATTTTCATCCCATTATGAGCCAATAATGGGCTCCCACTCCTGTCTAGGACCTTGTACTGCTCCAGCCCGCACTCTTATTTTGGTTTACTGACAAGGTAGAGAGCTGCAGTTGGCTAGCCTGAGGGTGGAGAGTGGGACCAGGATGTGCACAAGTGAGGCAGAGGCCCAGAGGAAGGGAGGACGGCACAATAAGCGCTCCTGGCCAGGAATTCTATTTGGTGGGTAGAGCAGACGGCCATACCTAGAGGGAGCTCTTAGAATCAGAGTTAGAACTCATCTATCCAATACTTTTAATTTTGTTGTTGTTGTTTTGTTAATTTTAAAATGTACTTTACCAAAGTATAATTTATATGCAACGAAAGCATTGAATTTAAGTGTTCAGGCCCAGGAGTGTTGACAAATGGATACACCCATGTGACCATTCTCACAATCAAGATATAGAACATTTCCATCACCCCCAAAATTCCATTGTGCCCTTTCTACAGCGAGACCCTGTGTTAGCCAGGGTTCTCCAGAGAAACAGAACCTACAGGATATACTTGAGGCGATTCATCATAGGAATTGGCTCACGTACTTAGGGAGGCAGGAACTCCCACATTCCACTGTCTGCAGACTGGAGACTCAGGAAAGCTAGTAGTGTAATTCAGTCTGAATCCTATGGCCTGAGAACCAGGGAAGTTGATGGTGTAAGTCCTAGTCTGAGCCTGAAACTTCAAGAACCAGGAGCACTGATGTCCAAGGGCAAGAGAAGATGGCTGTCCCAGCCCAAGTGAAGAGAGTGAACTTGCCCTTCCTCTGCCTTTTTGTGCTGTTTAGGCCCTCGGTGGATTGGATGAAGGGTGGTTTTTCTCTACTCAATCTACAGATTCAAATACTAATTTCTTTTGGAAATACCCTCACAGACACATCCAGAAAGAATGTTTTACCAGCTATCTGGAAATCTCTTAGCCCAGTCAAGTTGACACATAAAATTAGCCATTACAGACCCTTTCACTCCAGGCTTTAGGCAATTACTTATCTGTTTTTTTGCCACTATAGATTAGTCTTTTCTAGAGTTTCATAAAAATAGAATTATATGGACTGTACCTTTGTACCTGGCTTCTTTTGCTCAACATAGTTTTTGAGAGTCATTTCTTTTTGTTTTTTCACTATAATGGTATTTTAAAATTGAAGTATAGTTGATTTACAATGTTGTGTTAGTTTCAGGTGTACAGCAAAGTGATTCAGTTAAATATATAAATATATATAATTTGTCAGATTCTTTTCCATTTTAGGTTATTATAGTTATTGAATACAATTCCCTGTGCTATACAGTAGGACCTTGTTGTTCATCTATTTTGTAAATAGTGGTGTGTATGTATGAATCCCAAACTCCTAATTTATCCCTCCCTCCTCTTTCCTCTTTGGTAACCATAAGTTTGTTTTCTATGTCTGTGAGTCTATTTCTAGTTTATAAATAAGTTCATTTGTATCATTTTTTAAAGATTCCACATATAAGTGATATCATATGATATTTGTCTTTCTCTGACTTAGTTCACTTAATATGATAATCTGTAGGTCCATCTATGTTGCTGCAAATGGCATTATTTCATGATTTTTTATGGCTGAGTAATATTCCATCACACACACACACACACACACACACACACACACACACACACACCCCACATCTTCTTTATCCATTCATCTACTGATGGACATTTAGGTTGCTTCCACGTCTTGGCTATTGTAAGTAGTGCTGCTATGAACACTGGGGTGTAGGTATCTTTTTGAATTACAGTTTTCTCCGGGTATATGCCCAGAAGTGGGATGCAAGATCAAATGGTAACTCTATTTTTTATAGAAAATATGAACAGAATAATTACTAGTACTGAAATTGAATCAGTAATTTAAAATTCCCAATAAGCAGAAGTCCAGGACCAGATGGCCTTATAGGTGAATTCTACCAAACATTTAGAGAAGAGTTAACACCTATCCTTCTCAAACTATTCCAAAAAGCTCCAGAGGAAGGAACACTTCTGAATTCACTCTGTGAGGCCACCATCACCCTTTTAACAAAACCAGACAAAAATATCACAAAAAAAGAAAATTACAAGCCAATATCACTGATGAACATAGATGCAAAAATCCTCAACAAAATACTAGCAAACCGAATCCAACAATACATTCATACACCATGATGAAGTGGGATTTATCACAGGGATGTAAGGATTTTTCATATCTGCAAATCAATCATTGTGATACACCACATTAACAAATTGAAGAATAGAAACCATAAGCTCATCTCAACAGACATTGAAAAAGCTTTCGATAAAATTCAACATCCATTTATGATAAAATAAATAAATAAATAAATAACCTCTCCAGAAAGTGGGCATAGAGGGAACATACTTCAACATGATAAAGGCCGTATATGACAAACCCATACTCAATAGTGAAAAGATAAAAGCCTTTCCTCTAAGATCAGGAACAAGACAAGGATGCCTACTCTTGCCACTTTTATTCAACATAGTTTTAGAAGTCTTAGCCATAGCAATCAGAGAATAAAAAGAAATAAAAGGAACACAAATTGGAAAAGAAGAGGCAAAACTGTCACTGTTTGCAGCTGACATGATACTACACAAAGAAAATCCTAAACAGGCTACCAAAAAACTACTAGAGCTCATGAATGAATCTGGTAAAGTTGCAGGGTACAAAATTAATATACAGAAATCTATTGCATTTCTATACACTAACAATAAAATATCAGAAAGAGAAATCAAGGAAAAAATCTCATTTACCAATGCATCAAAAAAAAAAAAATACCTAGGGAGTAAACCTACCTAAGGAGGCAAAAGACCTGTATTCTGAAAACTATAAGATGTTGATGAAAAAAAAAAACTGAAGATGACACAAACAGATGGAAAGATACACCGTGTTCTTGGATTGGAAGAATCAATATTGTTAAAGGGGCCATACTGCCGAGGGCAATCTACAGATTCAATGAAATCCCTATCAAATTACCATTGGCATTTTTCACAGAGCTAGAACAAAAATCTTTTAAATGTGTAGGGAAATACAGAAGACCCCAAATAGCCAAAACAATCTTGAAAAAAAAGAACAGAGCTTGAGGAATCATGTTCCCTGACTAGTGACTACTACAAAGCTATATAGACACTTCTCCAAAGAAGACATACAGATGGCCAACAGACACATGAAAAGATGCTCAATATTGTTAATTATTAGAGGAAATCAAATCAAAACTACAGTGAGGTCAAAATGGCCACCATTAAAATGTCTAGAAATAATAAATGCTGGAGAGGGCACGGAGAAAAAGGAACCAACCCTTTCACACTGTTGGTGGGAATGTAAATTGGTGCAGCCACTATGGAGGATCCTTAAAATACTAAAGACAGAGATAGAGATTCATTTCTATTGTTGCTTGAATCAATAATTCATTCTCTTTTGTTGCTGAATAGTATTCCATAGTATAGAATACCCACCTTTCATTTTAATAATATTATCCAAATTATTGGATTCATGTTAGACAAACACAGTGTTAATATTTCATACAGATTTTCTCCCTGAGTTCCCACAACAACCCCATTAGGTAAGTCCCATTAATATGCCCTTTTCAAGATGGAGAAAGGCTCAAAAGAAATAATGTAATTGTCCCAAAACATACAATAGGTAAGAGTTAGAACCAGTATTTGAATCAAGGCAATCTGACTCCAGAATCTATACACTTTAGAATCAATCATGTGTTACTGTCTCCCACTTTACCAATGAAGAAACAGAGGCAGGAAAGGAAGCAATCTGATCAGTATCACACTAAAGTCAGAAGTAGAATATTTAGTATTTTGAGAACCCAAGAGCCCAGATTCCCAAAGTATCATGCAGCCTCCTTTGAAGGGAGCTCAAAGATCCTGCCAGCTCCTTCTTCACTTGTTTGTAGCCTGTGTATCCCTCCATATCAAAGTCAAATGCTACCCCACTGTTTATTCACCAAACATGTATTGGTATGTCATATGTCAGGGCCAGGCAATATGCTAGGCCCTGGTCACACCAGTAAACTAGTAGGCACAGCTCTCTGAAAATAAAACAATGGGTCAAAAAAATCAGCTACAGAAGCATAAACAGGGTAGAATTGCAATAACACTTTAGGGTTTTGCATGTGTTAAATTCAATACGTTCAATGATGTTTTAGACCCAAACAGCCATTTCTGACCTGAGCTCCTGATACAAATTGTATTTTTACAGAACAGTCAAAATAGGTCAGCCTGGTCCTATGTACAGTCATAGTTATCACCCAAACCTCAAAACAATCCTATGAGGTAGGTACTCTTAGTATCTCCGTTTAGCTAAAGAGGAAACTAAGGCTTAGTGGGGTTAAGTAATGTCACTGAGCCATTCTTATGAATCTTTTCTATACATGGTCTCATTGTTCTCAAATCCTTTTTGAAATGAAATGAGGGAGCAAATCTATTCCTACCTATCTAATAATTGTGGCAGAGATGGTATTAACCACCAAATACCCCACTGCTCCCTGACTTTCCCAACCTTCCCTGGAATCAGACTTGGGCCCTTGGACCAGTGCTGGCCAATGGACTATGAGCAAAGAGGTTAGGGCATCACTTCCAGGAGGAGGCAGTTAAGAGCTGATGTACCTCCTCCCCCTCTCCCTTCTTTCCTATTGTGACCATGGAGGCTACGTGTTCTAGATGGTGTAGTTACCAGATGGGGGAGGACTAGATGACCCACATTAGATGTCACATGAACATGAAATTAGCCTTTACTGTGGTAAGCCACTGAGATTTCAGGGGTTTGTCTGTTGTAGCAGCTGAGCATTAATTATCCTGACTAATATAGTAGTAATAACCACAATTACTACCATTTATCTGTTTACTCTGTACCAGGGGCTGTGTGCTAAGCACTCCACATCTGTCAATTCCTTGAATTTCTTCTTACCTTTTGAGCTTACCTACAGACATAAGAGATACATGGTCTCCAGTGGGCTCTGGATTTGTCAATGACCTACAAGGAAAAGACCTTCCCTGGGAGGCAGAATTCTCAGGCCTAAGCAACTCCATTATCAGCAATTGTACAAACAGTTGCACAAGCCTGAAAAATGCCTGCTTCCACAAATGTGGACACTATGTCACTAAATAGAATCTATACTTCATCCAGCAGAAGAAACCCAGAGCTCAAATGAGAAATAGAAACTGAAAGGCTTTTGAATATACTGGATGGGAAAGAAAAGCACATCATAGGTGGACTCCCTCTCCCCCTGCCCGTTGCAGAGCGCCGAAATGAAGCTCTAGCTGCATGAATGCAAATATGAAGAGTCCTTCTTGATGTCTGATTTCCTGTAAAAATGAATCTCATCAGGTTATTTGAAAGCTGGCTGCCTCTTGCCCTCAGGATTAAGTGTGACATCCAGAGACCCAATTTAAGCTCACAGGTAGGGTTAGGCTTTGGAGTAGGGGACATGTGAACTAGTATTAGTAAGTAAGTAGGAGTCTGTCAGCCAGAGAGGGGAAGACAGAGTGAGGCATGGGTTATCTGAGGGTTTGGCATGTTTAGAAATTGTCAGAAAGCTCAGTGTGGCTGAAACATAAGGTGTGACAGAGGTAAGGCTGGACCCTTAGGTGGTGACTGCACTGTGGGGGAGGCCAATCCTAGTCCAGTGCAGCCTTGACTTTGAAGGTGAGTGGGTTTAATCCTGGGTTCAGTTAGGAGCCAACTCACCTGCAGATACAGAGCCAAACCTTTCAATCTAAACTTCTTCAGGTAATACAGGTGATATTTTCATTCCGATCTGCTCATTATTTTTCATTATTCCCTAATTAGTTCTGAATTTTATCAGGGAAGAGGGGTGTTACTTTTGGTGTCCCTTCAAAGGCCCCAACCGTAGGTATTACTTTCAACTCTGCATCACCGATGAGGAAACTAAGGCTCAGAGCACTGAAGTCACCTGAATCTGGTTATAACCAGGATTCATAGCTATCTGGTACATACAGGTGTGGCTGTGCCAACTGTTAAAATATTCAGATATGCCTGTACTGCCCTGATTACATCCTCCCCACTGCCATTCAGTGATCCAAAAACTAAAGGGATAACACTAGGCACAGTAGGGGCTTTCTGATCTTGCTATAAAACCATAGTTGACTTGTCAACCCCTGGACCAAGTCAGTTGTTCAGTATCACTACTAGTTACATGGCTGATGGATACCAGAGTTAGAGTTTGAACCCACATCCAGCTGGTTATAATGCCAGTGTTCTCTCTGTGCTGTGAGCCACTTCATGCCCAGAATAAGTGGGCATAATCCCACTGCTCCCTGAACATGCCAGGCCACCATGGGGGCTCAGGGTGCCACTTTGGAAGACATACACTGAGAAGGATGAAAGACCTGAATTTGTCCAGAGGAGAATGATGGGGCTTAAGGTGGACTTGAAACCACATCATGTAAGAAGAGGCTGCCAGAACTGGGGATGTTAACTTGGAGAAGAGAGATTTCCAGGAAACATGAAGATTGTCTTCATATATTTGAGGGGCAGTTGTGTGAAAGGGGATGGAACTTGCATCAGTGTGTGGAATTAGTAGCCAATTCAGTTCTCCTGTGTTCACTGGGTAAATATTTTCTGGATACCTACTCTTTGCAGGTGTTACGCTGTGGACAATAAGGGGCTGCCACTATTCCAGTGCAAAATGAGAAGTGCTGGAGAAGTTTGGAGAATGGAACACTGAAATCCTGAAACACTTTAGGGAGCTGGCAAGGCTCCTGGAGGAGATGAGTTTTGATCAGTCTTAGAGAATGGATAGGAGATCGTCAGTCAGAGAAGGGAAGAGAGTGGGAACAGCATATGCAACATAATGGAGTTATAAAATGGTGTGCAACATTTTGAGACAGGTGAGCCCTGGAGTGTGGCTGGAACATAAGGCTTATGGGGAAGAGGTGAAGGGATAGAGATGGTGTGAGGGCTCTTGGGTGTGAAGGAGTCTTAGGAGTTTGGACTTAACCCTGGGACCAATGAAGAAAGAGCAGGATGTGATGAGTGCTTATTACTGGAGGCACTTGAGGGCAGGTAGATGAGCAATTTGAAAAGAAGTTAGCAAACAGACCCCAGTATCCAAAGTGTGAAATGACCTTGATGGTCCAGAGAGATAATGGTCTCTCAATGTGGAGGGTGGGGAGGGAGGGCAGTAAGCAAAAAGATAGAAGGAGAAGGTTTGGGACCCATTTGGGGGGCCCTGTAGATAAATGTTCCTGCCCGTTTGTGCCTCAGCTAACTTTATTTCCAGGTGGCTGAGAACAAGGGAGGCCCTGGCTCTCTATCCTGGGCATCAAGGACAGGTTCTAATTGTCTTCCACCAAACCACTGGGGAGGAGAGGAGAGATGCAGGGGTGATGTTAACAGGCTGGTCCTTACACAGGAATTGCTCTGAGCATTTTACTTTGGTCAGCTCATTCAGTCCCCACACAACCACATGCAGTGATATTACTGAACCTATTTTACAGATGAGGAAACAAGGCACAAAGCAGTTATACAACTTGCAAGTGCTACAGCTGGGATTCAAACCTGAGGATTCTGACTCTTGAGCCCAGTTCTTGACCGTTGTACTGTATTAGTGTGTATCCTTCTTTTACGGGATAGACTTTTAAAAAATTATTCAACAGAACTGTAAGCAAATCTTTGTTTGCCAACAGATAAAGTAGCAGAAACAGAATTTACTTTATGGGTGGATTTCTCACAGGGTCTCTCAAAGGTCTGTTATTGACCAGATTATAGCAAATGTCCCAAGCCAAAGTGCTCCAGGCTCCTACGGATACGTGAGATACAGCAGATATGAAACTAGTTTTTTTAACCCAGATGTTTACCCTTCTAGTTCAAAACTTTCCATTTTGCCAGACAGGAAGTTAAAACACCAGGCACTTGGCCACACAGCCCAGAATGGCTCCTGGCCTTGGCTTGGGCTCTCACAGGGTCTTGCAGAAACTCCCAGAAAAGCAGAGGACAGAAGGGCAGAAGACTTGGCTCAAATCAGAGGTTGGATACTTGCTGGCTGGGCAGCCGAGGGAAGAGGAGAAAGGTCTAGAGCGACAAGAAACGACGTGATAATCGCCACCATGGGAGCTGTTGTCTAAATGCCTGCTCTGGGCCAAGAGACGCAGACTCTAAGTCACTTTACAGATGAGGAAACAGGTGCAGAGGAGAAAAGCAATTCACCCAAATCCACCCAGTGAGGAAGCAGATGAGTAGGGATCTGAACAAAGCTGTGCCTGGTTGCAAAGCCCATTTCACCTCCTTGGGCTGATTTTCTCATCAGCAAAATGAGTCTCATTTACTGCCAGCTCTTCCACAACACACAGTGTGCTTTACGATCTTACATCTATTCATGAGATTAGCAGACAAAATACCAGGTCCCCACAACTGTTCGAAGCATTTTATATGTATTAGCTCATTTAATCCTCACCAGGACCCTGTGAAGTATGAAAACTTCCATTTATAGAGAAGGAAACAGAGATGTTAAGTAACTAACACAAAGTAGCACAGCCTATTAAATAACAATGAATAATTACAAACCAATCAAACCCTTTGGATTAATAAAAGACTTCTACAGTTATTAATTAGTTGATTGACATGAGATAACCAGAATTTCTAATGTTGGCTATTTCAGTAACCCCCTGCATGAGTATAAAGGTATGATTCACTGTGGCTCTGGGAAATATAGGAAATTACTAATGGATTCCTAAGGGCTGGTGGAGGGAGTGGGCCCATGCTGGAAGTCATAGTGGTCTAAGGCCAAATAATTCAGCTCTGATTCTAAACATACAATGCTTCACCAGCAGAACAGGACTTCAGGAATAATCCTTGGTTGGCCTCTGCAGACAATTCTGGGCCATCCCGGTACCCTGAGCCAGCTAGTAACCTGGATCTCCTCCGAAGCAGGGGTGGAGTGCACAGAGTAAATAAGACTGAAGGCTGAGGAGAGGGAGGGAGTATCACGAGAAGAGAGGGACAGAGGAGGGAGGCTGATGGCTGAGTCAGCTTTCATTGCTGTTTGTGCCAACCTGCTTGGGAAGATGAAAGTCTCATGGTTTCTGTGAATTTCACCAAAGTGGTTGCATGTGTGAAGATGAGAGCAGCAGAGATGAGTCACTTTCCTACCCCAGGCAGACTGAGTGGGCTGTCGGTATACCTGGGGCTCAGGTGACAAGAGTCTTCAATTCTCCCTCACCACGGGCTCCAATTAGTGCAGGTGAGCTTGAAGACCCACTTGGGCTATCAACCCCCGCCCCCAGCCCTGTGCTACCTCTTCCCTCTTGGAAACTGGGCAACCTGAGGCACCCTGGGGAGGCAGTGAGGTGGTCTTCCTGGGTCCAATCCTCCTCTTTAGGGTAATTTTTCTACTTGGTGTCATTCAAAGGCAGCCCAGTTCTGCAGACAGACCTAGGTTGGAATCCCAGTTATGGGCACCTCTAGTCATGTAACCATGAGCAAGTGAAGTTTTCGAAGAGAACAGGATGTACTTCCCCAGCTTGGAGAAGCTTGAAGGGATTATTAAGGAGATGACACATTTCATGCCCTTCCAGGCCACTCTTTGCTCTCACTCCCTCTCATCTGTGCAAACTTGCTAACAGAGGGCATTTTGTACATCACTACCTTACCCTCAGGAGTTAGGGATCAATAAAACCCAGATGCGATCTCCTCTTTGTCTTAATAGAGAACAAACAACTCTGTGAACATGTTTATCAGAAGTCTAAGGAAATCTCTTTCCCTCTTTGGGGCCTCATCTTTTCCTTCTAAATGTGGAAATGGGTGGCAGACCTGTGATTCCTGAAATCCTTCTGAGTCTGAGAGGCTTGACATCCCCAGGAGTCCCTGACCAAGCCGAACTGTAACAAAAAGTCACCAGCGGAAACAATGATTTGTGACAGCTGTTCCATTCTACTCCTCTACCTACTGAACGCCTAGCACTTTATACCAAGCCCTGTGCTAGGCGCTGCTGGAGCTAAAATGCTGTGTCATAATAGCTGGAAGTCAGTCCCTTGATTCACGGAGGGCTTCACAATGTGCAAAGCTCTTCATCATACTTAAACTTCAGAATCCAGTCTTGCACTTATTATCCTCATTTTATAGGTTAGGTCATTGCCCAGGAACAGAACTAACAAGCAGAAAAGGTCAGACCCCGACTTGGGTCTAGCAAACCGTAAAGTCCACACTTTCACCCAATATTCGATGGTGAACGCCTCCCTTTTAGTGTGAGACACTGTCATCAAGAAAGAGCGGCTTGCTGTGTCAGTAAGGAGACAGAGTATCAGCAGAAAGTGATCTGAGGACTAACAACAACAGCAATGGCAACAGCAGTAACAACAATGGTGCAGCTACTGCCCATGCAGAAAAGCAGCCTGGAGGGAGGACCGATGGGTGATGGGTCGACAAAGACCAGTAAAGTGCCGTAGGGAGCAGTGAGCAGGAAAGCAGTGGGAGTTGGGCTTGTCCAGGAAGACTTTCTCGAAGGTAAAGGAAGGCACCAGTGTGCATTGCCAACGTCTACCCCAGGCACTTTAGAGAAGTGACTATTACAGTCACTCTATGAGGGAAGAATCATGGTTCCCATCTGGCAGGTAAGGGATTAGAGGCCAGGGAAGGGGATCCAGTGGTCCAGAGGCACGCTGTTATAACTGGGAGGAGCCGGGACTGGAATCTAGCTAGTGAGGAGGAGGGGCAGGCTGGATTTCTATTCCTCTCTCTCTAACCCCCAGCACACAGCTCCCCATGCAGAGCAGATAGAGAGTGTGGACTTTGCTTTTCGTAATACTGACTCCTATTTCCCCATCCATGCCCTCTGCTCCCCCTGCTTAGTTCAGCTGTGAAGGCACTACCTCAGGCTGCATATCTGGAGGGCGGAACTCCACCCTTCTTCAAACCAGATGTTGAGGGGTGGAGGGCTGGGAGGGGGACTGTCACTGATCAATGCCTCCTGTTTGTCTCTTCAACTCCTCCTTCCTTTCTTGCCAAGGGAATGTGCAGTTTTGGGCAGGGGCTTGGTCAGATTTCTTCGTGGCTCCCTCCTCCCACTGGCCCAGGAACTGGAGCCTGGGAACCCAGAAAGTCTGCGGGAGGCAGCCATTGTGCAACCCTGGGCTGGTCAGAGCAAAGCTATGTGGCACCTTTGAGTACCTGCATAGGCTTCCTGGGAGGGGCAGGGACAGAAAGCAGAGAGAGGACAGACAGAGACTGATAGACACACAGAGCAGAGAAAGAGAGACAGACAGACAGAGGGAGAGACAGGTAGAGAGGGAGGAAGAAGGAAAGAGAGAAGAAACAGAGAGATGGAGACAGAAAGAGAAGGGCAACAGAGAAGGGATGGAAGAGAGAAAAGGGGAGGGAGACAGAGAGACAGAGGAAGACAAGGCAGCACTGGAGAGAGAGAGAAAAACACAGAGAGAAAGAGGGACAGTGAGCTATGCAGAGATGGACGAAAGGGGTGCCAGAGGTAGCACCAAAAGGCAGAAAAGATAGAGCCAGCCCAGAGACCACACTCCAGCCATGTGCCAAGAAATAATTCCTGCTTCTTAGATGGCAATTTTATAAAAGAATAATAAAGGAGAGAAGAGGAGAGGCCTAGGAAATAGTTACATTCTCCTAAGTAATAAAATTGACTTCCCAGTTTGAAGTCGAATCATGATGCTGACTCAGGGCTCCCTAACTTCTGAAATCAATTTCCCAATTTCGTATTCACATCGTAAAGATTTTGTCCAGGCTCAGCTTCCTTATCTGTAAATTACGTTAAATGATAGTTACTTTACAGGTTGCTGGGAGGACTGAGGGGCATGTGATAACCTGTATAAACTGTAAAGAGCTGTGCAAGGATGACGAGCAAAAGAAAAGATAGCTCTAAGAATCCCCCTTTGGATTTATTTTTAAGACCAGCTGGTGTCCTTCTCAGGCAGTTGCTCCGATTGGAAATGGATGCCCAAGAAGAAATACTGATCTTCACATAAAAGTTCCCCGATGTTTCTAGCAGACCTAGTTGGGTGATCTGAGAAAGTCACTTTAGGTCTCTGGGCCTTTTTGAAGTGACAGCTGGATGAAATAATACTTTAAAGCCTCCTCCAGCTTAGAATGTAGACAAATCTATGACCACCAGGATGAGGAGGTACTAGTGTGATGAAGACTTCACCATGGAGTAAGACTTTCATATTTAGACATAACTGGGTGAGGACTGGTTCCTCTCAGATGTCCCCTCCTTCAGGAAGCCTTCTTTGATTCTCCCATGCTGTGTACAGTGCCTTCCTCTGGACTCCTGGTCACAATGCTACGCTATCATATTGTATCATATTGTCTTTGTCTATGATGTGACTGTTTCCCCCCACTACACTATGAGCTTCTGAGACCATCTAGCACATCCCCAGATTCTCGGTGCCCAGGGCTTGGCACAGAGCAGATGCTCAATGAATGCTGGTGGACTCAAATGGGACTGAATTGCCAGTCTGCATTCTTCCGCATTAGGCCAGACATTTTCAAGGAGGAAGGGCTGTGGCCAGGCTGAGCCGCCCGAGGCTTTGGAAGCAACCTTTGGACAATTTGTGCTATGCTCTGAATCCTTTCTGGGAGCCGATTCCAGAGCAGCTGAGAGCCAAAAAGGGTGGGAAATAGACTTGCTGGCTAGGGAGAAACTGGGTGGGGTGGGGGACAAGAAAGGCAAACTATCTTAACACAATAGCTAACATTTCTCCAGCATTTTATGCTTTACGTAATATTTCCACATCTACTATTTTGTTTAAGCTTCATGGGAATCTTGGGGGCTAAGTAGGGAAGGCTCCAATATCACCACTTTTCTTTTTCAGATGAGTAGGACACAGCCACATTGAATGTGAATCTTTGGATTCCAGGTCCAGCGCTTTTCTTCCAAGAACAAGAAAAAGGTGGAAGGTAGTGTCCATGAGGTCTGGATTATTTTCGCCTTTCATTGATGGCTAAGTGAATTGTTCAGTCTTTCTTAACCCATGTATATTAAAAAATGATTATAATTAGGGCTGCCATTGATTGAATGCTGCTAAGTGCATTGTTCCAAGTACATTACCAACATTATCTCATTTAATCTGATCTATGAACTTATGAGATCATATTATTCTATTAGTAACTCCATTTTACAGGTGAGGAAAGTAAGGCTCAGAAGAAATGAAGAAACAACTAAAGATCATGCAGGCAGTGAGGAGCCTCAATTTGAACCGAAGAACTCAGATTCCAGAGTCTAAGCTCTCAATCATCCACCATATTGCTGAGATTTATTTCTCTGCACCAAAGCAGGAATCATGCAGTGAGTAGCCTCCAGCGACCAGAGATGAGCACATGAGCCATTGGTAGAGGAGAGGCATGTTGTTGGCCTTGTTTCTCGAGACATGGAGATTGACCTATACTGGGCCTTCCCTGGCTACTGAGTCCTGTGATTCTCCCCTGGGCCTGGCCAGAGTTTGCAGAACTGGGACAGCAAAAAGCTGACAGGTGCAAGGGAGATTCGAACTGGGGCCTTGCTCAGAACAGCCTTGGCTCATCACTAGGAGTCAACCAGACTGGACACTGCCTCAGGTCCTGGGCACTGTGGCACAGTAGAAAGAGCTTCATGTTGGGGTCAAACAAAGCCTGATTCCAGTCCAGTTCTGAAACATAGCAGCTGGATGACCTTGAGCAAGGAAGGTAACCTTACCGACCCTTGGTTGCCCCATTTATAAAAAGGGATAATATGGGTCTTATAATATGGGAATTACATAGAACAACCTACCTGAAGTGCCTTAACGCAGCAGCCTGCACATAATAGATACCAATCATTCTACGCTCAAGAGAGGGTGGCCCAGGAGGAAGGGGATGGATCTGTGGTTAGGCAGATCTGGTTTCAAGTGCTAGTTCTGCCAGCTATAAACAGTCTAACTTTGGGCAGATGACATCCTTTCTGAGCTTCAGTTTCCTCATCAATAAAAAAAAGGCTGACAGCAGTTAGGGAGAATTGTAAAAACAAGAACAAATCGGGGTATGATCGGGGTCCAATGAAGAGTATCTGCACCATCAGTAAAAAAGCTGATTCCCCCTCTTTCCTTGGAGTAGGGAATTGAGGTATTCATTTATTCATTCATTCATTTATTCATCCAACATTTAGGAATGCCGTCTATATTGCAGGCCCTGGGCTTATTCCTCAGGGTACCAAGATGAGCACGTGGGGCTCACTATCTTTGGGAAGGAGACTGATTGCCATGCAGATAATCATGATACAACCTGAAAGGTGCTTAGATTGAGCTGTGTGCCAAGTGTGCTTCCCAAACTGGGAACAGCAGTTATGGGCAAGCACATCCATGTCTTATTCTCCACCAGCAAGAAGGCAGCCCCTAGATGCCATGGGTCAACTCAGACGGAACATTAGAATTTGGATGGGAGTGTGAGAATTTCCACAAGTGCAGTGAGAATCAATGCTCACACGTGGAGTTTAAGGCAATGAGCCAGAATTGGAGGTGGTGGGGGTGGGGCTGAGATTTCAAGTGGTATCTTTCACAAATTCATTTTTTAAACACCTGCTGTGTGCTGGCTCTGTTCTAGGTGCTGGAGATACAGTAGTGAATATGTAGATAAGGAAGGAGACAGACAATAGACATACACATATGTCATTATATAGTCTTAGCTGGGATATGAGCTATAGAAAAAAAAAAAAGCAGAAGAGGGGGTTAGAGAATGCCATAGATTGGGATGGGCTCAAGTTTAAATAGTGTGGCCAGGTAAGGCTGTGAGAAAGTAACATTTGAGTAAAAATCTGAACTAGGTGAGGGACAGAGCCATGTGGACACCTGGAAGATCATTCCAGACATGGGAGAGCAAGGGCAATGGCCCTGAACACATCTGCTGTGTTAAACTTCAGCCAGTGTCTGGACTTCTTTGCTCTAAATCCCTTTCATGTAGTGGGATGAGGTTAGAGAAATAACAGAGAGCTGTAGAAACAACAGGATGTGCAGATCATGTAGCACCTGGTAGGACCTGGCAGTGACTGACTCTATGTGAGATGGGAGCCACTGGGCAGTTTGGAGCAGGAGAAGGGTGGACCCACATTTTCCAGTCTTATTCTGCTCTGTGAGAATATACTGAGAGCAGGCAGAGGCAGAAGCTGGAAAACCATTTAGATGAGCCAGGCGGGATTCTGGGTAGATTCTGACAGTAAGGATTATAGATTTGCTGATGGATTAGATTGGGGGTGAGGTGGAGAAAGAGAGAAGGAACATTCTAGGGAGACTCTAAGGTTTAGGGTGGAAGAGAGTTGCCTAAGTTAACTTAGGACGAGAAGGCTGAGAGAGAAGTGAATTTGGGGGGAAAGATTGGGAGTTCAGTTTTGGATGTGTGTACTTGAATGTCTATTAGATGTCCTCAGGAGACACTGCACAGTCGTCTTGGATACACAAGTCTGGAGTCCTGGCTTTTAAAACTATGACACTGGGTGAGATCAACAAAGGAGCAAAGGTGTGGGTATAGATAGAGAAGAGAAGAGGACAGCATTGAGCCTGACCTCAGACTCCAGCCAGAGTGAAGAGGAAGAGAGATGATTAGGGATAAGTACAGTAAATGGAGAAGGAACAGCCAAGGAGACAAGGGGAGGATGTGGCAAGTGTGGTATCCCAGGAGCCTAGTGAAGGAAGTGTTTCAAGGAGGAGAAAGAACCAACTGTAGGTCAAAAGAGATAAGACTGAGCGGTAGCCACTGGAGGTCACTGTGACCTTGAGAGGAGCAGCTGCAGTGGAGTGGTGAATGGCCAGAGCCTGGCAGGAGTCACTTAGGACCTCTGTTCTGGCCCTGAGAATTTAACTCAGACTTCTGGGGTGGAGGCAGGAGGGGGCATGTACTTTTTAATAAAAGAGCGGAAAAAAGAACAAAAAAACCCCCAAGATATGCTTCTCCAGTGTTCCTCCGGGATTGAGGGTGTCCAGGTGCTAGCAGTTACTGGGGGGACAGCACTCTGTCGGGGTCTGCCCCCTTGACTTAACCACTGTCAGGCAGCACATGGCCCTCGGTGGGCGCCCGGCAAAAGGAGCCTGTGGGCAGTTTCTGGTGCTGACCTTGACAGAGGATATTGACAGCAGTGGAATATCACCACCTTGAATCAGAGCGGAAGAGTCAGAACAAGAGGAATAATGGCACTTGTTTGCCAATAGGACAAATTCTGAGAGCCCATGTGACAAGTTCCCCAGTCAGGGGGTAAAATGCTAAAACAGTGAAAGCAGAGCAAGGAAGTCCTGCTCTGTGATGTCCATAGTGATTATTTACTCCCAGACTGGTATGGCTAGAGCTAGCTAAAATAATAGGAAACATTTACTGAGTACTTACCATGTTCCAGACAGACACAGTCTTAGTGCTTTATGTATGTTCTGATTTTTTTTTAAGTATAAATAACCCTTCCCCAAGGAAAAACAATGCATTTTATATATTCTTTAGGTTGTTTCTTCATCAGCTCTCTTCTACAATAGATGGTAAGCTCCTTGAGAGGAAGATGTGTTTACTGTCGTATCCCCAACTCCTAGAAGAGTGTTTGAAATTTAGCAGGTGCTCTAAAGAAGAACTGAATAAATGGAGAACTATCCTATTCATATATAGGAAGACTCAATATTGTCAAGATGCCAGTTCTTCCCAACTTGACTTACAGATTCAATGCAATCCCAATCAAAATCCCAGCAAGTTATTTTTTGGATATCGACAAACTGATTCTAAAGTTTATATGGAGAAGAAAAAGACCCCAAATAGCCAACACACTATGAAAGGAGAAGAACAATGTTGGAGGACTGACATTACCTGAGTTTAAGTCTTACTACAGAGGGGGAGAGTACAGTTCAGTGGTAGAGTGCATGCCTAGCATGCATGATGTCCTGGGTTCAAGCCCCAGTACCTCCATTAAAGAAATAGATGAATAAACCTAATTACCTCCCCCTCCCCCCAAAAAAGATAAAATAAATTAAAAAAAATTTTTTTAACTTACTACAAAGCTGCAGTCATCAAGGCATTTGATATTGGTGAAAGAGAAGACAAACAGATCAATGGAACAGAACAGAGAGCCCAGAAATAGCACCCCCCCCACACACCATGTATATAGTCAATTGATCTTTAACAAAGGAGCAAAGGCAATACAGTGGAGTAAAGTTAGTCTCTTCAACATATGGTGCTGGAACAACCGGACATCCACATGGAAAAAAGTGAATTTAGACACCGACTTTATGCCCTTCACAAAAATGAACACAAAATGGATCACAGACGTACATGTAAAATGCAAAACTATACAACTCCTAGAAGATAACACAGGAGAAAACCTGGATGAGCTTGAGTATGGCAATGCCTTTTTAGGTTAAATACCGAAGGCACAATCCATAAAAGAAATAGCTGATAAACTGGTCTTCATTAAAATTAAAAACTTCTGCTTTGTGAAAGATTATGTCAAAAGAATACAACAAGCCAGAGACTGGGAGAAAATATTTGTAAAAGATACATCTTATAAAGGACTTACTCAAAATATACAAAGAACTCTTAAAACTCAACAATAAGAAAGCAAACAACCTGATTGAAAACTGGGCCAAAGACCTGAACAGACACCTTACCAAAAAAGATAGACATGTCAAATAAGCATATGAAAAGATGCTCCATATCATATGTCATTAGGGAAACACAAATTAAGATGACCATGAGATACCACTACACACCTATTAGAATGGTCAAAATCTGGAACACTCACACCAAATGCTGGCGAGGATGTGGAGCAACAGGAACTCTCATTCATTGCTGGTGGGAATGCAAAATGGTACAGCCACTCTGGAAGACAGTTTGGCAGGTTTTTTTGTTTTGTTTTGTTTTGTTTTACAAAATTAAGCATGCTTTTGCCATACCATCTGGTAATTGTGCTCCTTGGTTTCCACCCAAAGAAGTTGAAAACTTATGTATACCCAAAAACCTGCACACAGATGTCTACAGCAGCTTTATTTATAATTGCCAAAACTTGGAAGCAATTAAGATGCTCCTCGGTAGGTGAATGGATAAGCAAATTGTGGTACATCCAAACAATGAAATATTATTCAGTACTAGAAAGAAAAGAGCTATCAAACCATGAAAAGATGTGGAGGAATTTTGATTGTATATTAGTAACTGAAAGCAGTCAGTCTAAAAAGGCTACATATTGTATGATTCTATCTATATGACATTCTGGAAAAAGCAAAACTATGGAGACAATATAAAGATCAGTGGTTGTGGAGGTGGGGGAAGTATGTAGAGAGGGGGAAGATGAATAGGCAAAGCATACAGGATTTTTAAAGCAATGAAAATACTCTGTATGATAATATAATGATAGATACATGTCACTGTACATTTATCCAAACCCATAGATTATACAACACCAAGAGTGAACCCTAATGTAATGTATGAACCTTGGATGATTATGATGTGTCAACATAAGTTCATCTTTTGTAATAAATGTACCACTCTGGTTGGGGATGTTGATAATGGGTGAGGCTGTGCATGTGTCGGGGCAGGAGTTATAAGAGAAAATCTCTGTACCTTCCTCCCAACTCTGCTGTGAACCTAAAATGACTCTGAAAAATAATAAAGTCTACTTTTAAAAGATTAGTAGGTGCTCAACAAATATTTGTTGAATGAGGCCATGAATGCAGGTCCCCTGGTATTGGACTTGATGCATCCTTACTAAGGGGAACTCCAAGAGTATCAGTAAGCTTTTATTATGCATTGGCTGTATACTAAGTACCAGGCTCTCTCATTATGGGTCCATGTCCCCCAGCCACCCTAGGGCTGCCCTTTCTGGACCACTGACTCAGTCTGGAACATCCCTTCTCCTCCTCCTCACAAGCAGTTGTCCTCCTCACCACTGAAACATCGCTCATTTATGAGCTCACTTCCTCCTCAAAGCTGCCTCTGTTTGAGCTCGCTTGTCTCTGGCCCCAGCCTCCCTCTGGTCTTCTCAGGACGGGGTGCAGTCTGAACTGCCTGATGGCAGTTCCTTCGGTTTTTTCTGTTCCTACATTTTTCTTTCTCTAGTGTCTCTCACTCTACTTCAGTAAATTACAAAAACTACTATTAAGGCTGTTGTTGCTGCCATACAACTACTATTACTACTACCACCACCAAGAGAACAACTACTACCACTACCGCCTCCCTTTGTACTGAGCACTGGCCATGTGCCAGGCCTCTGCTATTGCTTTCCAAGCCTCATCTCATTTAATTCTTACAGCAACCTTCAGAAATGCGCTAATATTTTTATTTTACAGACAACCAAGTAGTCCACTCTCTAGCCCAATAATTTATACTCCCTTTGGAGTCCTGATTCCTTTGTTAATCTCTCCTGCATCCAGGAGAGGCTCTGACACAGAGATGGCCATGGGGCAAGGCTGAAGTGCAGGGGGTGGCGAATGCCCTGGGGATTTGTTGAGGAAGCCTGAGCTGGCTTCTCTGACAGAAGGGATATGGGAGCAGAGAAATGGAAGGAGTTAAGCCAGAGCCCCAGGACCCATCAGGGCAGCTGAGGACTCTGGGGAAAGCCCTGGCCTCCCCTAGAACCAGGGCCATTTAGACCATGAGAAGGATCAAGGGTTGGCCCAAACAACATGGATTTCCTCCAGTAGGTGAGCCCAGCCCAAGAACCTCCAGCCGAGGTCAAGAGGAGCCTCAGGGCCCCTGAGGAACACACAAGTGATGGAGCGCTGCCCCGCCCAATCCCAGCCTGAGCTCTCCCCTCCTCACAGTGAACCAAATTCTAGAGCCTGGCAGGGTCAAGAGGCAACCGTGGAGGGAAGGGTCAAAAGTCATGAGTCCTGTGGGTGCTGACCCTGTGACTTCAAGTCAGGCAGCCATGTGTTTCATCCAAGTCTGGGGACCAACCCAAGGGGTTGGCATCTGGTCACCTCCAGAAATTCCCAATTTGTGACTTGGGCTGTCTCCAGGGGGCCTCTGGAAGACCCTGACCTCCTAGTGACAATGACACATGGGAAGCTTCCCTGGAAAGGGTCTTGAGGAGGAGGCCCTTCACCACAGGAGGAGCCCAGGCACAATCAGACTCTTCAACGAGGGTTTACATCTAGTGACCCCAGGGCTCACCAGAGACCTCCACTGTCCCCACTGCTGACATCCAAATTTCTGGCAGCCAAGGTCCACAGCACCATACCACTCTCATCTATGGAACCCCATGCTCTATGAACCCCAGGCTTCTAAAGCATCTGTATTTGTGAGCATCTACTTTGTGTCAGACACTTCACGTGCACTGTCCTTCACTCAGTCACCCATTCAGCAAACACAGATTAAGGGATCACCTGGGCCTGACATTGTTCCAGCCTTGGACTTGCAGGAGCAAACAAGAGATATAGGGTGCTAGCCCTTATGAAGATTACATTCTAGTGAGGAATTACCCCCATTTTACAGATGAGAAACCGAGGCTCAGAGAGGGTGATGAGCTGCAGGTGGCAGAACAGTGATTTGAACACAGGCATGTCTGACTCCGAAGCCGTTCTTTTTATCCCTCTACTTCCTACAACTACCTGAAGCCCGCAGACCACGGTGGTGGTCCACACTTCGAGAGCTTTGCATGAGCTGCTCCCTCAGCCTGGAATACCTTCTCACCTCTTCTCCAACCAGCAGATCCCCTTTCTTTATTCAAGACTCTTGTCAAGCTTCGCTCCCTCTAGCAAGCTTTTCCTGCTCCTCCTCCTCCCTAGGCTGGAAGAGGTGTCCCTCCCACTCCCAGACACCTCAGGCTCACGCAGATGAGTGGAGTCGCTCAAGCCCCTCTTTCACTGTTGGTTTCCACTGGGAGGTGGGTCTCTGTGAGCAGGAATGTGTCTCCTCAGGTCCGAGTCACCAGTGTCCAGCACAGTGCTGCTTAGGGTGGCCCAGGGCCTGTTGGCTCAAGCTCCCTTGTCCTAAGATGCTCAGCAGGCATAGTTGGCAAACCACTCCCCTGGAAGAAAGTTTTGATGCCTGTTGAAACAAAACGGCTTCTGGAAGAGCTGGCCTGAATCACTCGCATTTCAGTGGGAACAAGGCTTCCAGAGCTGGCTTGGATGTCAAGGAGATCAGGTCCCAAGGCCTTGCTGCCAAGGACTTGGCGGGGGGTTGGGGGAGAGGGCTGCAGGAGAAGCTGTACTGTGGCAGGTGCCTGTGCTTCCTCCCCATTCCCCACAGCTTGGTCAGCCACCTGCTCCTGGACTAGTGAACATTCATTCCCAAGAGAAATTGGGCCACCCTGTGCTGCTACAGACCTCCTACTACATGATGATTCGGGCCGAGCAAGGCAAACAGGCTCCTCCACCAGCTCCCCCTGCCCCTCACTGGGATCCTCATTATGAATCCCAGCAAATTTTCATACAGTTGCACACCTGATGCTCAAAGCAAAGGTGAGAGCATTTGCCATGGGCCAGCACTTGTGCAAAATCTTTAGGCTGAGAAACCACTCTCCTCTGCCTTTCCCAGTGGGTGTGGCCTGGGGCCAGGGCTGAGAGGACTCCAGAAATTCTCCCTGTCTTAGTCACTTTTCTCCCCACGGACCCCACAGCTGGCCAGAGAGGGCGGTGGAAACTCTCCACCATAAGGGGACTTCTAACCTCTGCTCTCTGTGTGAGGACAAGCTGGAAACTCAGCGTGACTCCACTTCCTTCCCTCCCCAGTCTGGCTCTGGATTCAAGGGACAGAGTTCAGGAACTGGTCTGAGGAGTTTGGGGAATATGGGGGAGGTTGGAAGAAGAGAACTAACATCTAACATTTATGGAGAATTATTGCGTTTCAGCACTTTTTGTACATGCTGTCCTGCTAAACCCCAAATGTTATCATAATCCAGTCAAGGTAGGACTCTTCTAATTCCTATCTTGCTGAGGCTAAACTTAAGGCTCAGAGAAATAAAATTACCTGTCCAAGGTGGCATATTCAGGTTCAAACCGGATGGATGCTCTTATCACTTCCACCCTCCTGCCTTCAGACCCACCGCATTGGCTGTTTTGGAAGCACAAGGAATCTTGAGAACCCTTGAAGACTGATCCTAGAGCCACGGGATGTTACACACAAGATCACCTTGTTCGAGCCAAGGGGCTGTGTTTACCATTAGGAACAAAGGCCAGCAAAATTTTGCCTGGTTTCAGCATCAGGAAGGGGCAGAATCAAGATTCAAATTCAGATCTTTTGATGCCAACCTCAGTGCTCTTTCCATTCAGTTATCTACTCGAACAACAAACAGCTCTCTTGGCCGAGAAATCACTCCCCAAGTCAACTTCAAGTCTCATAAGCACAGCTTCCACCCTGTTCTCAGCAGAGTGACAAAGAAGAGGTCACTGCTCTCCTGCTGTTGGTGACCTTTCACCTACAGAAGTGACCCCACCCCCCACCTTCTGACACCCAATGCCTGTTTCTATAACAAATATCCTGCAGTGTGCCTTGCACTATGTTGAAATAAAACTCATAGTTAACCTATATACACAATTCTAAAAAATTAACAGGATACCCTAATACAATATAGAGAAGAAATCAAAGATAAATAATTTATAACAAGTTAAATTTATAATAAAAAGTAAATAAAAATTATAGCAAAATAATGTGTTTCCATTTATAAGTACTCAATCATGACTATACTGGAAGACATAATGAAATAGTCTAATGCTTGCACTTATGCGCATAATCGGCATGAACTTAACAGATACAAATGTGGACTAATTTAGATGTTTCATCAGCAACTCGAAGGTCAGGAGTGGGATTGCCATGGATGACATGATTTCTTGGTAAGGTATTTGGATTTCTTGGAAACTACTCTTGGTAAGGTTCAAACAAAACAAAGTGCAGCCTTCCCTTAATTTATAAGGTGAATGCCTTGGGGATATGTATATTAAAACTGCTCTGCATCCAAATGATTTGTGTTTGTATTGAATGTGGAGCTAAGTTCTTGGTTTGGGTAACTATAAATGAGTTTTCACCTGTCTGGTGTCTGGTGGTATGGGGCAGCTCTTGGCTGTGCAGAATTTCCCAGGGCACATCACTGGCTCCTCCCACTCAGTGCTCAAGGTGCCCAGTGCTTGTGATGACAACCAAAAGTCTTCCCACCAGTTTCCAAACTGCACCCTGAGGGGTAGTACTGCTTCTGTGAAGAACCACTGGTCAGAATTTTAAGCTTTACTCAAAGGTTATATCTCAACTTCTCAATACCTTTCTAAGTTATTCAAGCCCTATACTTAGTTGCAGCATCCAGATGGAAGAGGCAGCAATAAGGAAGCAGAAGAGCTCCAGAATCAGTTGGAAACTCAGGTTACCTTACTTATGGCTGTATTTCCAGTTCTACCTGGCATATACTAGGTGCTCAACAAATATTTGTGAAATGAAATTATTAGGGTGGCCTTGGGAAAATTATTTAACTTTCTCAACCTTCAATTCCCTTACAGCAAAATGATGCTCATACTATGGGGCTCTTGAGAGGATTAAATGAGACTAAATATGAGAAAGCCTGGGACATGCAGAGTGAGCACACCAACAAGGAGTTGACAAATGGAAATCATGACCCTGGGATGATCTGACTGGGGTGAAATTTTGGATCATGGAAAAGCTAACAGAAGAGTGTTTTCAAATCAGCCCCTGACTAGACTACTTGACCTTTTGGAAAAGTGGTTCCTTTCAACCTTGAGACTCAGCAATTCTGAGGCCCTTGTCTAGAGCTGGTGGTGAGGAGTGATGTTCCCACCCATGCTTGCCTGCCTTGTCCGCCCACCACCTGCCAGCACCTCCCACAGCCCTGAGTCTCTCACAAGAGTCTCAACTTTTCATGAGAGAGCTCTCTCTGTATCCTGCTCCTCCACCCTGCCATTCAGGTGAAGGAGAAATGAACATTTGCCAAGCACCTCCTCTGTGCCAGGAGCTTTACTTTTCCCTAAACTATGCCATTAAATCTCTTCCTTCGGACGGGATGAAGTGAGGAACAGTATCCCACATGTGAGGAAATAGGGCTCAGAGACAGATAGTGACTCGCCCAGGATCTCAGAGGAAGTGTGGGGTAGCGTCTACCCAAGCTGCCTTCCTTCCACCCCCACGGGAGAGGCTGACAGAGGCACAGCCATGGGCATGTCCACCCCAGTCCACCCCCACCCCACTACCCAGGCTTTTGGGATAGGGGCAGTTCCTCTGTCCTCTACCAAGGGTTCAGAGGGACAGGGTTAAGATGGACTGGGAGAGAAGGTAGGGAAAATGTCACAGGCCTTAAATGCTGGGGATACTGGGAGTGACTGGAACTGAGGCAACAAAAGGATTTGGGGTGGGACAAAAGAGATGCTCAGTGAGATGCTTTAAAAAACTACCCACAGTGATGGACCAGGAGACTTTAAACAGGTCAGGCGGCTGCAAGGGGTCTCCTTGAGTGTTTCTCCCAGTCTCCCATTTTCCTGCCCTTTCACTCTAGCAGGGGGAGCTTCCGGAGCTCATAGAGACCCAGCCAGCTCTCCCATTCAGAGGACGGTGGCTGCTGCCAGCCTCTGGAAGTCGAGGTCTACAGAATCTCTGTCTTCAATTCCAAAGGTGCCAACCAACCCAGGATCAGCCTCTGCTGCTGTCTTGGTCTCAGTCTCCATGTTGGCAAGATGAGGGGATTAGACAAGTTGACTGTCTAGAGCACCATGTCTTTTTTATTTTTATGGAGGGGTAGCACACAGGGAAGTAATGGGACATGAATGAGAGGCAAGCAGTGGCTGGTGGAAGCCATGTGCACAAGTCACCAAAAGGGGGGGTGACCCCGAAAGGAAGCCAGGTACATTCACAGGATGTTAGGCCCCAGGGGCAGGTCACTCCTGGTTCTTCTCCTACCTCAGGGGGACGAGAGGACAATGGCAAGGCTGGGCCACCCAGAGCCCAGCTTGCCTTTGAGGGTTGGCCACCCAATTTCGAGCACCCTGTAGAGGGCTGGATGGATTCTTCTCTGGTGGGGGTGCCTAAGGATGAAGCAGAGTCTCAGGGAGGTCAGGTCCTGCAGATTCCTTTGGTGATGACAGCTGCTTTGTTTTTGGGGGGAGGCAATAGAATTCCTTTTAAGCAAGATTTCCTTCCTCCATTTATTTATTTTCTTTTTGCCAAGTGACTCAGCAAAGCAACCTCAAAACCAGTCTTCAATGGGAGGCAGGAAGAACCAAACCCTCAAACATCAGTGTCCCTGTGAGGTTTTGCCTTATGGAACTCTCCTTAAAATAACTGTATCAGGAGATTGTCAGGATAGGGGTGAGGGAGGGGGAAGACCTGGAAGCAGAGTCCTGTGGGGCTTCTGAAGGACACACATAACTGGAGTGACAACTCTCAGCAGCTGCCCTAGGACCTTTTCTCCACCATAAGGGTCTGGATGGGTGTCTTAGCATCAGTTTCCCCCAGCTCACCAGTTCCAGAGGGTGCTGTCTTCCCGAGGAAGGAATGAGACAGGGATTCTCCCGAATGCAAGAGAATTGACTTGAGTGACAGGCACTATGACTGTAGCTGTGGAATATGGATTGAACCTTCATGCCCCGTGTCCACATGCTCTTCACTCAGGCTGTAATACATTGCAATTCCTGATACAGTGATTTTGGTTCCTTTAATTCAGTGGGAAAAACAAACAACAAAGTCTTTCTCTTTGTAATAATGCATCTAAATTGGAAACAGGCCAATAAGATAAAAGGTTGTGGAGGAAATAGTGCCAGACTGGAATTCAGGAGACATGGGTTCTATTTTGGCTGTGGCGTGTTAAGCCGTGGGACCTTGCGTAGGTCACTTCCCTGAGGACATAGACAGCACCAGGGTCAGGGACCCAGTGTCTAATCAGGAAGTCGGGTAGGATCTGAGAACAGAGTTGGTGATGAGCGGAGCAAGGTAGGGTAGTAGCCCTTGTCCGAGAGTCATATGAGGCATGCCCTAATTCTGCACTTACTAGCTAGGAGACCTAGGGCAAGCCAACTCCATCTCTACAGCCTCAGTTTCTCCATCTGTGAAGTGGGGAGAGAACAGAAGCCACCTTAAAGTGCTGTTGTGATAACCAAAATAGAGAGAATGCATGGGAAAGTGCTTGGTAAACTGGAAAGTGTGAGTTAAATAAGGGAGATGATCATTACAGGAATACCTCATTTAATTGTGCTTCACAGATATTGCATCTTTTATAAATTGAAGATTTGTGGCAATCCTGCATCAAGCAAGTCTATAAGCACCATTTTTCCAACAACATTTTGCTCACTTTGTGTCTCTTTGTCACATTTTGGTAATTCTCATAATATTCATTTATTATTATTATTATTATTATTATTATTATTATTATTATTATTATTATTATCATCATCATCATCATCATCATCATCATCATCATATTTGTTATGGTGGTCTTTGACATCACTATTATAATTGTTTGGGGCACTGCAAACCACACCCATGTAAGACGGCGATGTGTGTCTTCTGACTGCTCCACAGATCATTCTCTTGGCAGCCATTCCCCCATCTCTCCCTTTCCTTGGGACTCCCTATTCCGTGAGACACAATATTGAAATTAGGCCAATTAACAACCCTACAATGGCCTCCTAAGTGTTCAAGTGAAAGGAAGAGTCAACTGATGCGGCAGACTTCATTGTCGTCTTATTTTAAGAAACTGCCACAGCCACCCCAACCTTCAGCAACCACCATCCTGATCAGGAAGCAGCCATTAACACAGGCAAAACCCTCTAACAGTAAAAAGATTACAAAACCTGCTAAAGGCTCAGACGATAGCATATTTCAGCAATAAAGCATTTTGTTAAATTAAGGTAAATTCATTGTTTTTTTAGACATAATGGTATTTATTGCTCACTTAATAGATTAAATTATAGTGTAGGAGCATAACTTTTATATGCACTGGGAAACCAAAAAACTTGTGTGACTTGCTTTATTGCAATAGTTGCTTTATTGCTGTGGTCTAGAACCAAATCTGCAATATCTCTAAGGTCTGCCTACATTCTCAGTACTTAGGAGCAAGGAATACTAGTCCTCGGAGGGACCAAAGTTAAATAATAATAGCCACTACAATAACAATAAGTATCATTATTGAGCACTTACTATGTGCCAGACACTGAGTGCTTTAAATGTATAAACTAATTTAAATGTATAGACTCATTCTTTTTCCTATGGATAACATGTATACAGTAAATTAATAAAGTGCTCTAATCTTACAAGTACTGCTTGATAAACTTTTACATTTGTATAGATCATCTGAACTCATTTGATCTTCACAAGAGCTCTACACTGTTTATCCCCATTTTACAGATATGGAAACTGAGGCAGAGCTAGGACTCAAATCCAGATAGTGTATCCGCATACTGTTAGCCATGCGGTACTGCCTTGAGGATCCAGCACACTGAGAGTGCGGCTGGAGTCACCAGTGGCTAGGAGACTGGGAGGTTTCCGTGAAGTGTGAGTTCAATGAAGGTTCTGCCTCAGCAGGAACCTTTTGTTTGCTTCCCCAGGAGAGGAAAGCCCAAATCCAAAAGGGAGGGCAAGGAAGTCAATGCCGCTGAAAGAGTGGAAGAGAACAGGGCATGAATCAAGTTCAAATAGTAGTGGAAGAATTTGAGGGGAGGGGACAGTTACTGCTATTGGCCACGGAAGGGTTTTTGATGACTGTTGCCTCCAAAATTTGGTGTAGAAGATCCAGTTCTTAATCAACTTTCCTGAAACAGAATTTCCCTTTTCTCTGTAAGTGCTCACTGTGCCCTGTCTGGGCCCACAGGAGGCAGCCCGCTCATTTTCTCAAGGACCTTGCTTTCTCTCAGAGTTTCCACTTCACTTCTGTAAAGAACAGGCAAAGGCTGTGCTGAGGAAGCAAACTGGGAGGGAGGCACCCCATGGCCCCACTGCTGATGGTGATGGAGGACTTGGTGACCTGCTCTCAAATGGACCAGAACCACAGCTGAAGGCAGCTTGGTGTCTGAAGGAACTCTGAGCTGGAGGCCAGGAGGCCCAGGTTCTAGTCTAGTCTGATTAGACTCTGGCTTCACATAACCTCACACTTAGACCTGACCTTGGGGAAGTCACTTCTGTCTCTGGGCTTTGATTCTCTGTGCTGTGGAATCAGAGGCAAGAAGAAGATGACATCTGTCTCTTCCGCTTTAAAATTCCTTTTTTTTTTTTTTAAACTTCTTGATTAGAGTCCAGTGCGACTCTGAATTCGGCCACATCGTGCAGGTAGGCTCAGGTTTACATGCTATATAAATACTGAGGGCACTGGGGTGGGGGCGACGGCAGGTGTCCGTCAAGCAGTCTTCATTCACATTCCTGCTTCTTCATCCTCCCTCAAAGTCTCTCTCTCAAAGGCTCTGAGCAGCTTGTGAGCTCATGACTGATGCCATAAACACCATCTCCTTATTTGGGAGGCAGGAAGTCGCTCCCCACCCGACCCTCTTTTGTCCTTCCAGGATTCCCATCCCACGCCCCCTCTATTCAGTTTCCTGCTTCCTGAGGGTCTTTGAGCTTGTGGGGGGACCTGGGTTACAATTACTCCTCTCTGATTTGAGTGAGAGCCAGAGACTGCGCAAGTGGGGACTGTGTGAGCCAGAGGCCGGAATGAATATGCTGGGCGGAGGGGAAAGGCGGGGGCTGGGGTCACTTAGAACAAGCCAGTCCCAAGAACCTAAAATTAGCTATGGAATGTTAGGGCTCCAAGGAACCGCAGCTGTGAAAGGAAAGCACAAGACAAGGAAGGAAAATGCACCCGCCTAACACCCACCACAAACTTCACCTGCCCACGCCATCTGCCCTGGGGTCTCCACAGCTTTCATCCCACCCCCAGAGTATCTCTGGCCAAGCCCACCAGGCTGGTTGGTAGGATTCCCCCCACCCCTGAATGCTGTCATTTTCCTCTCTGGCAACCGCAGAACAGTGTGGCCTAGGATTCCTGATAGGATGAGGTTTAATTGGAAACAGGAAAGCAGAGAAGAAATTTGGGACTAGGGTGGTGGTAATAATGAGAAAATGACAGGCCCATTCAGGCGAGAGAGCCTGGAGGAGGGTCACATGGAGAGGAGGGAGCGTCACAGGCAGGAAGGTCCCCTGGGAGTGCCACACGTGGGAGGGAGCACAGGCTTGCTGACAGAAGAAATGCCTGGGAAAAGGCTCAGGAGAGGTGGGGCTGGGAGGTGTGCACTCCTTTGCACAGATACAAAGATTTGGTGTAAAAAATCTACTGAGTGTGTGATCTTGTGTTTCAAAGTAACTGCAGCTCACGCATCAAACGCATCAAACACAAGCCATGGGGAAGATTGTATGGAGCCAAGCTGGAGGCAGGGGACCTCAGGAAGCCATCCCACATAAGTTGGGCCTGAGATACCAGTCCTGGAACTCTGGGGCCCCAGGACCTACATTTCCTCCTCCAGCTCTGTAACCAGATGGAAGAGATTGGTTTTCAAGGAATTTTGCTGAAAACTGAGGTCCCATCATTGTGGTATGGAGACTGGAGGAGAGGTACTCAGAGCCATATAATTCTGCCAACCATCTGGAGGAAGCCTGGGGATGTGGGGTCGGACGAGGAGCCTTTGTGGAAGCCACTTTGGGAAGGGGTAGGGTGGAAGTGATATCTATCAAGCACCATTTGTGCTTTTCATGCCCAGGCTCTGTGCTTGCAGCTTTTCTCACTCTACTTCTCACGAACATCTGGAGTGGAAGCTCCAGGAGGGAGAAACACGAACATTTTCTTTACCAAGGAACCCTTAGCCCTGGGAACAAAGCCTGGCACACAGTGGGCCCTCCACAACAACCTGCTGGATGCATGTGATATTCACAGAATGTCTGCAAGGGCTGTGTTATCATTCAACTTTATAGAGGAGGAAGTCAGTGCTCAGAGAAGTGGAACCATTTTCTCAGGTCTCACAGTGAACAAGAGCCAAGATTTGCACAAGATTTTAGCCAAGATCTCTGCAGCTCAGAAGACCATGCCCAGTGTGTTATGCGGCTGGTCCCACCTTTATGCAATGCTATTTCATAAAGTAACCTGATTTTGTCCTGGGTTTCCATCCCTGCCTTCATGTGGTTTCCCACTTTTGTCATGCCACTGAGAACCAAATGTCTTTATGCTTCCCCTAGGTGCCCAATCTAGGGCTTCCAGATATGCTTTAATTCATTCTTCCTCAAAAAATTATCAGTCTTATCATACTCCCTTCCTTCAGAAATCTGCTCTAGTTATGTGGCAATGAGTGATAACAGACAGCTCGCAGCTAAATGATGTGCTGACTGGGCTATGCTCCCAGATCACAGAATTAAATACACTTACACTAAAACACATGCTTTAGGTATGTGACTCTGATAACCTGTTGGATATCTGTAGCAAACTGTTTTCTCTCTCTCCTCCCCAACCCTTTTTTCCTTCTCTCCTCCTAACCAATCCTATATGTTTCTTTGCCTCCCAAATCCAAGCTAGTCAAACATCTGTGCCTTCTAGAATTAGAAGTCCTATTCTCAAATCATCAGCATTGATTTAGTCCCTACTGTATCAGGGCTGCCACACATTTGTACACCTTCCATGTCTACAACTCCTTTTCCTTGGCTTACAAACACACTTGGATTTTGCTTTATAAATAAAATCAAGTATTCCCTTAAATGATCTTCCCCTCTTGCTTTATCTCCATATTTCTTGAATAAGTATTTTCTGGATACTGCTTTTATATCCCCTGCAATCCAGCTTCTGCCCCAACTACTCTTCCAGGATTACTCCCCCAGAGGATTGCTGGTGGCTTTAAACACACACATACAACTTACACACACACACACACACAATTTACTTGCATGCTCTATCTTCCCTCATTTTGAGATCTTTGTTCTGATTGATTTTTCATTTGACTGGAGTAGATTCTTAAGTAATTCCCTCAGCAAGAGTATGTGGATGGTATTCTTTGAGTCCTTGTAAATTATAGTGCCTCTAATATGCATGGAATCATGGCTGGGTAAGAGAATCCTGAATTATATACATTTCTTTCATTAGTTAAAGAAAATTGTTCCATTGTCTTCAGACTTCCAGTGTTGAGATGAGTAGTCTGTTAGCAGCCTCTTTCTCTTCTCTTCATAAGTAGCCTGTTATCTTTTTCTTTTTTTTAAACACTTTTTATTGAGTTACAATCATTTTACAATGTTGTGTCAAATTCCATTGAAAAGCACAATTTTTCAGTTATACATGAACATATATATATTCATTGTCACATTTTTTTCTCTGTGAGCTACTATAAGATCTTGTATATATTTCTCTGTGCTATACATTATAATCTTGTTTATGTATTCCACATTTTGAAATTCCAATCTGTCCCTTCCCACCCCCCACCCCCTTGGCAACCACAAGTTTGTATTCTATGTCTATGAGTCTGTTTCTGTTTTGTATTAATGTTTTTTTTTTTTTTGATTCCACATATGAGCGATCTCATATGGTATTTTTCTTTCTCTTTCTGGCTTACTTCACTTAGAATGACATTCTCCAGGAACATCCATGTTGCTGCAAATGGCGTTATGTTGTCCTTTTTATGGCTGAATAGTATTCCACTGCATAAATATACCACTTCTTCTTTATCCAGTCATCTGTCGATGGACATTTAGGCTGTTTCCATGTCTTGGCTTTTGTAAATAGTGCTGCTATGAACATTGGGATGCAGGTGTCATTTTGAAGTAGGGTTCCTTCTGGATATATGCCCAGGAACAGGATTCCTGGGTCATATGGTAAGTCTATTCCTAGTCTTTTGAGGAATCTCCATCCTGTTTTCCGCAGTGGCTGCACCAAACTGCATTCCCACCAGCTGTGTAGGAGGGTTCCCTTTTCTCCACAGCCTCTCCAGCATTTGTCATTTGTGGACTTTTGAATGATGGCCATTCTGACTGGTGTGAGGTGATACCTCATCGTAGTTTTGATCTGCATTTCTCTGATAATTAGTGATATTGAGCATTTTTTCATGTGCCTATTGATCATTTGTATGTCTTCCTTGGAGAATTGCTTGTTTAGGTCTTCGGCCCATTTTTGGATTGGGTTGTTTGTTCTTTTCTTATTAAGTCATATGAGCTGCTTATATATTCTGGAGATCAAGCCTTTGTCAGTTTCATTTGCAAAAATTTGTTCCCATTCTGTAGGTTGTCTTTTTATTTTACTTCTGGTTTCCTTTGCTGTGCAGAAGCTTGTAAGTTTCATCAGGTCCTATTTGTTTATTCTTGCTTTTATTTCTATTGCTTGGGTAGACTGTTCTAGGAGAACATTTTTGAGATGAATGCCAGATAATGTTTTGCCTATATTTTCTTCTAGGAGGTTTATTGTATCTTGTCTTATGTTAAAGTCTTGGATCCATTTTGAGTTTATTTTTGTGTATGGTGTAAGGGAGTGTTCTAGCTTCATTGATTTACATGCTGCTGTCCAGTTTTCCCAACACCATTTGCTGAAGAGACTGTCTTTATTCCATTGTATATTCTTGCTTTTTTGTTGAAGATTAGTTGACCAAAATTTGTGAGTTCATTTCTGGGCTCTCTATTCTGTTCCATTGGTCCATATGTCTGTTTTTGTACCAGTACCATGCTGTCTTGATTACTGTAGCTCTGTAGTATTGTCTGAAGTCTGGGAGAGTTATTCCTCCAGTCTCTTCATTTTCCTTCAGTAATGCTTTGGCAATTCTAGGTCTTTTGTGGTTCTATATAAATTTTATTATGATTTGTTCTAGTTCTGTGAAATATGTCCTGGGTAATTTGATAAGGATTGCATTAAATTTGTAGATTGCCTTGGGCAGTGTGACCATTTTAACAATATTAATTCTTCCAACATAGAAGCATGGGATATCTTTCCATTTTTTAAAATCTTCTTTAATTTCCTTCATCAATGGTTTATAACTGTTATCTCTTTCTCTGAAAACTTCTCAGGTTTTCTTTTTATTCTGGAGCTCAGAACTGTCACCAGATTTTATCTTTCTATTTATTTTATCATTAATCTTTCTAGGACTCAGGATACCCTTTTATCAGATGACTCAGATCCTTCTTTAGTTCAGGGACATTTTCTTCTGTTATATCTTTAGTCTCTCTGCCAGTAACTTTTTTTTTTTTCTTTCTAAAGCTCCTATTATTTGTATATCACTCTCTTTGGTCTTTTCTTTCATGCCCCTTGTGTCTTTGCTCATGAGTTCCTTTTCTCTGCACTTCTGCTAAATGCTCTGAGATAACCCAGTACCAACTTCTTTCTGGGTAAACCCAGGGGACTTTCTGCTTCTTCCTGACCTCCCTGAATGATTTTCACTCTTTTTCTTTGAAATTCTCATTTCTAGGCTTCAGGAAAAAATGCTTCATCTAATTTTTCAGCTCCTTTCTCTGCCTCTCTTGATGGATCCTTTCCTCTTTCTACCCTCTAAAATGAAAGTGTTTCATAAATTTGTGCCCAACCCTCTTCTCTTTATACTTCCTTTCTTAGATATCTCATCTACTTTCTCAGTTTCAGTTACCACCTCTTTGCTGATGACCCTCACTTTATCCCAGACCATCTCCTGAGCTCCAGATCATACTTATAATCAGCTGCCTCCTAGCCATCTAATCCCACAGGCACTCAAGCACATGTTCAAAGCTGATCTTGCCTTCCTACTATAAATGTCACTTTGTTTCACTTTACTTTGCCCTCCAGTGCAAAGGTGATCAGAACATACTGCATGTGAACACGGCCAGAGAGAAAGATGACCATTAACTTCAGGACTCATCTGAAGCTCATCCATCCTATTATGCTTTCCTAGTCCATTCACTCTCCTGCTCTTTTAGGCAACTATTTAACATTGTATCCTTTCTTCTTATGCTTTTAAGTTGGCCTACTCCTCTAGATTCTCACTGACAATAACTTGCTTCATATTTTATCAAAAACATCAAAAACAATCAGAAGAGATTTGCCCAAGGTCCCGCCACCACATTTACCACCTTCCAGTATCTACTGCCATACACTGTGCCTTCCCTTGTTCCTCTGGATGAATTCTACTCCTACCCATGGGAACCTTTCCATTGTGCTCTAGATAGCGCTCCCCTCCCCCAATTCTAGGATATTACTCCACCAATTTCTCCTCTCTCTCCTGTATCAACTTTTCTTTTACTAATGGATCATTCCCATGATCATTCAAACATGCTATTGTAATACCTCCCTGAAAAAATTAAAAAGTCTTTCTTGACTCTATGTTCTCTCCCAATTACCATCCAATTTTTCTAATTATATTTATAGCAAAAAGTCTATACTTCTGAGCTCTACTTCTCTTCCATTCTGTCTTGAACTCATTCCTACCCCTTCACTTGTCAAGGTCTTCCATGACCTCCATGTTGCTAAATATAATGATAAAATTTCAACTCTCGTTTTATTTTACCAAGCAGCTGCATTTGACATAGTTGATCACTCTACTTCCTTGAAAAACTTTCCTCATTTGGCGTCTGGGACACCACTCTTGTTTCTCACCAACTGTTTGATCTCAGTCACTTTTACTGATTCCTCTTCATTGTCCTGACTATTAAAACTTGGAAGCACTCTGATCTCTGTTCTTGTCTATCCACACTTACTCCCATGGTGATCTCAGTCTCATGACTTTAAATACCATCTATGTACTGATGACTCCCAGATTTATATCCCAAGACAATCCTCTCCCCCTACCCTAGATTCAGTGACGTCTTCAACATTGCCTGGATGCCTAAAAAGCACTGCTAGTTAAATACATCAAAAGCCAAACTCTGATTTGCAACCCTACTAACTACTCAACCTGCAGACTTCCCCATCTCAGTCAATGGCAGCTCCTTTTATTTGATCAGCCCAAAGCCTTGGTGTCACCCTTGACTTTCCTCTTTCTCTTATACCCCACATCCAACCCATTGGCAAATTCTGTCCACCACACCTTCATAATAAAATCAGAATGGACCACGTTTTACTATGTCTATTGCTACCCACCCCGGTCCAGGTCACCAATACTTCTCTCCTGGATTATTTTAATCTCCTCCATCTGCTCTTTGTTTCTGCCCTTGCCCCCACCAGCCTCTTTTCCTCATGGCTGACAGAATAATTCTTTCAAATGTAAGTCAAGGGCCACTCTTCTGCTCAGAGCCCTGCAATGACTTCCCATCTCACTCTGAGCAAAAGCCAACTTCCTTACCATCAGCTATAAGGTTTTACACAGTCTACTCCTCCCCACCCATTCCATCTCTGACCTCATCTCCTGCCTACTCCCCATGCTCACTTACTGCTCCATGAACACACTAAGGATGCTCCCATCTCAGGGCCTCTCCACTTGATATTCCCTTGGTCTAAAAACTCTAATCCTAGATATCCACATGGCTGTCTCTCTCTTTGCCTTTATTCATGTGTCTGCCTCATTGGAGAAATCTTTCCTCACCTGTCCATATACTTTAGCAACTTCCTTATTCCTGGTACTCCATATTCCCCAAGTAATAGGTGTGTGGCCCTGAATCAAGGTTCTTAACTGCTCTGTGTCTCAGTGTTTTCCTCTGTAAAGTGGCTATAATAAGAGTACTCATAAGGATGCTATGAAGATTAAATTAGCTAATCCATATGATGCACATAGAAGGGTGCCTGGCTCATACTAGGAGCTCAATTAAATGGTAGGTGGTATTATTATTGCTGTTGTTGTTGTTATTATTATGATTATTATTATTAATTTTATATAAGCAGCCTGGCCCCCTGAAGTTGTCTACCACACAGATGATAAAATTCTGAAAATTGAATACCAGACAGAAAAAGTTCACCAACAAATTTAGTGACAGAGAAGACATCAGAATAGTCCCCTAACTCCCAGGCCAGGCTCTTGGCACCTTCCATGCCACCTTTGTTATACAACAGACTTCACCCAGGCTGTGGAAACACCAGGTAGGGAATGGGCTCCAGGACCAAATCTGCTACCTACTATTTTTCTAATATTAGACCAGTTACCTACCTGATCTTTCTGAACCCCAGTTTTCCTTCTTTAAAACGGAGAGAGTAACACCTGTCTGTCTCTCTCACAGGGAAGGATCCCATGACATCATGATCACCAGAACTTCAACGCCTATACCCTGTGTGCATGACTGGCCATTTGTAATACCCCACCAAAAGATGAGCAATGTCCTTTGTTCATTTTCAAGCTTGTGGACTGCAAAAAAAGAGGCACACTCTCCATGGAGGAGCTTACCTATGAGCTTGTGTGGTATTCATTCATTCCCTCAGCAAATGTTCATTTATTAGCATGTTTCTGCTAGTTTTACCAGCCAATGAGGACCTAGAAACTAACATAGCTCTCTTGCCACGATCAAACTTGGAAAGTGGAGGGAGAGTAAATTTCTTAGCTGCTGCTTGGAACCAGGTTTGTGCAAGGCCTGGGGAACAGAACAGTTCACCTCGGGAAGGAAGGTTGTTTGCATGATGCTGGAATAGGGTGTCAGGAGAGCAGTTGTAGACCAGAGAGGATAGAGCAAAACCCTCTGAGGACATCAGGAAAAACCATCAAGCCTGAAAAATAAGGTGAAGAAAGAATCCTACTCTGGAAAACAGAACTTCCAAAAATCTCTCATTCTTTTTGTCTCTGAGGACAGTGCTGGGCCATAGGGGAGATAAAAGCAAGACCAGAAGGTCAAGAAATGTTGCAGATGTTGGTGTTATCAACTTTTTGCAGGGGGGGCATGGGTGAGGAAAACATACACAGTCCTAGGAAGTGTTTAACAACAGGGAGAACCCTGGTGTGGGCCAGATGTAGATGCAGAGTGAGCCGAGGGGCCTCCAGAAGGCAGATTCAGAGGCTGGGAGCTGACCATTCTGGGAGGGGCTTCCCTATCCTTCTAGAACAGGAGTTGGCAATCTGTGTTTGCAAAGAGCCAACCATGTGATAGGCTGAAAAAAGATATCCACATCCTAACTTTTGAAACTTATAAATATTATCTTAATTAGAAAGGGTCTTTACAGATATGATTAAATAAGGATTTTGAGATGGGAAATTAACCTGGATTATTTGGGTGGGCTCTAAATGCCATCACATGTATCTTTATAGACAGAGAGAATTCACTCACACACACACACGTAGGCCATGTGAAGATGGAAGAAGGTGTCAGAGAGATGCAGCCACAAGCCAAGGAATGCCGGTAGCCATCTGAAACTGGACAAAGCAAGGAAGGGATTCTCCTCTAGAGCCTCCAGAGGATGCACAGTGCTGCTGACACCTTAATTTCAGCCCAGTGGTACTGATTTTCGACTTCTGGCCTCCAGAAATGTGAGAGAATAAATATCTGTTATTTTAAGCCACCCAGGGTGTGGTACTTTGTTATGGAAGCCCTGGGAAATGAACACACCCATTATCTCAATAAATACTCAAAATAAACTATGAGGTAATAAAATATGATCACTTACTATGTGCCAGATGGTGTTCATTCAATATTCTAAGAGCCCTATGAAGAAGATACTGTTATTGTCCCATTTTATAAATGAGAAAACTACAGCCCAGAGAAGAGATCTGGCTTTCCTGAGGTTATACGGCTGGCACCTGGTAGAGCTGGACTTTGAACACAGGGTCTGGCTCCAAGCCCCAGACCTTGGGCCACCTTGAGATGAGTTATCTGCCCCACAGCAGGTGTTCTTTCTACTGAGCCACATGGCCTGAAGTACTTAGTTACCACCTCCCTTTGCACTACCTTCAGTGGCCTCCTCTGGGATCCTGTGGAGATCAGATGGGACAGAGAACATGAACAGTGTTCAGTAACTGTCAAGTGTGGTCCTAGGAGGAGGCATAAGACTTCCAAGTTGAAGAAAATTTGCATGCCTGGCAGGCATAACCAGGCTACCCTGACCATTACTCTGAGGTAGGTGGGGGCCTCAGCAGCAGAAGCCACCCTTTCCCATCAGGCACACATAAGAAAGTTTCTAAAGCTGGAAGTGGCCACAGGTCACCTCACAGATGCACCACCCAGAGCAAACCCATGATGCTGATGGCAGAGATGATTGCTGAATGCCAAGGCGTCAGTTCTTCAAGCCTGAATCATCAGTACCTCCATCAGCTTGCACCAGCTCATCAGTACCTCCTCCTCTCTGCCTTCTCTGTAGGTTTCAAATTCAGAACCAATCCCTCCCAGAATCATAGAATTTCTTTTGCTGTAATGACTCCTTCATTCCACAGAGAAGAGACATTAAGGAACCTACTTAAGGCCACACAACTTGTATGACTTGTCCAAAGTGCCCTAGCTGTGGATTTCAGTATTCTTTATTCCAGGCAGCTGGAAATCCTGTCTTCTGGGAAGAATCGGAGGAGAGGTAAGATGGCACATTAGAATTCATTGCCGGGAGCTAGCCCAACCCTCCTTCTACCAATTATTATCACACAGAAACCTGTTTAGGAAGGAAAGTCCTCCCTCAGTACACTGTTGTTCCCAAGGCACCCTTGTTCCCGAGGCATTTCTGGGGTTGGAAGACCCCAACCTCAGTGGATTTGTCACAGCCCAAGATACAAAGCCTGTCCTGCCATTCACTCATCCATTCATCGTTTTTGTACCCACACATCCCATATTCACTGAATTTATTGGGCTCCTGTGTATCAGGTACTGTGTCAGTGCTTGGGATATAAAGAACAAAAGGCAGTCTCTGTCCCAAAGGAACTCACAAATTAATGGGAGGAGAGAGAAGAAAATAAATAATTGCAGCATTCCTAAAGCTCGCACATTAGCTTTTCACATTCATTTTTGCCATTTTCTATTAACAGTTTACTGTTAATATTTATTTAGTATTTTCTTTGGATTGACTTTTTTTTCCTCTTACTGAAGTGTCAGCTTTTATCTAAGCAATAATATCCACGAATTTGTGAATTTAATTTGCTAAATTTTTATACTACTTATTGTACTAAAAAGTTAACTATTAGATAAAAGGTTCATGGGGACACCACCAATCTAGTGAAAAACCCTAAATTATTGCAAAGGAAGGTGATATATGCTGTAATAGAGGTGTGCAGGCTGCCACACCAAGGAAAAAATGCTTTTCTCCTATCAGGTCCTGGCTGGTCAAGACACGTTAGGGTTAAAGGATTGATAAATAGCATCACAAGGCAGGAAGTTTTACGGCAGGAAGTAGATAATTCTGCTAGGATCTTAGGAGCATTAACTTTTCAATGTTCATGTCATCTGAGGGAAAGACAAGGCCATTCTCATTTCCAATTTTCTAGACCAGAGGCTACAGGCAAAGGGGACCTGTGACGTAATACCACATTTTTCAACCTTCTGTTTCTATCAAGACCCAATGACCAGATGACATTCCCATGGGAGACATTCTCATAGGATTATGCTGCGTGAAGTGTAATCCTCAGGGCTTGCATTGAACTATAGCCCTACCCAAGAAAACATATTGAAAAGCAAGCAAAAGAGGATGACATTATTTTAATTTTATTTTTAGTTTTTTGGGGGTTAAAAAAAAGTTAGGTTTCCTACAGTTTTAAGAATTATTATGCCATACAATGTTTGACCTTAGATCATTCTGTTTCCCGTGGGTCAGGACATGTGCTTTCAGGAGGGGAGTCAACTTTGCTAGAATGCAGTTAGGCCCCTCTGTGGCCTCCTCCACCAAAATCAAATTCAGAAAGGGACAGAAATCCCTTTATTTGTCTGGCTGTGCCCTGACCCTGCAAACTACTTCCTGTCTCCACTCTCTCAGGAAAAACACCACAGCCAAGAGGCAGAGAAAACCAGAAAGGCTAAATGTTGACATTGGCACTTATCAGAGTCCAGGTGATTTGTGAAAGGTTTAGGAGATGTTTCTGACAGTGAATGATGTTCAGTTTTGGGTGAAGTAAACTCCAGTGTCCAGGCAGGTGTACCTCACTGTGGACCATTTGGTTAGACTTGGGTGGGATTCCAGGCCCTTCTACTCACCCAGGAATATGAGGCTACAAACTTCTTTTCAAAGAGAAGCCCCTAAGGCTGAGCTTTGTGGCAAAAGCATGGGGGAGGTGGAGAGGCAGACAGCAGGAGGGGACCAGAGCAAAGAGCTGGCTTTCAGAGGGCAGGGTGGCTGGGAAAGGACACCAGGAAGGACACCTGAGCCATCTGACAATGCCAGGGAAGCTCCACATGCCTGAAGGTTCTGTTCTGGGTGGCCCTGACCCGGGCTGACCCAACATCTCCCTCTCCTTATCCTTTCCCAGGTGTGGTGTCAGCCATGGGGCTCAAAGCAGGTATCTGGCTGCCTGGTTCTATTTGTCAAGTGAATCTAATATAACAGGGCTCTGATCACCTGCATCCTTGCTTCTGGCAAAGCTTCTGTTAATGAGGATGACACTATTTTAAAGACAATCTTGAACATGCTTTAATTATTTCTTAAAAGGAAAATAAACTCAAGGACTCACTACCAAAACCAAAAACCTATTTGTAACCCTACCTTCCAAATAAGTGGAATACACCAGCATATTGAGGTACTACTCATTTCCTTCATTTACTCCACAAATATTTATTGAGCACCTATTGTGTGCCAGCCTTGTCTCAGGCATTGAGGTTACAGTAATGGCCCAAGACAGATACAGTTCCTGCCTCCATACATGGCTAGTGAGGGAGGCTAATGATAATCATATAATCATCCAAATAGATGTAAAATGTGATGTATGCTACAAGGAATTGCTACATATGCTGGCTTGTACCGGATTCTTATCTGGTCCTAGAGGTCAGAGAAGGCTGTCCTAAGGGAATGACAACGGTGCAGAACTGTAGATGTAACATACCAAGTTACTCAAATTACTCGTCACTCTTCATTAAGTTTCTTCCATGAGTCAGGTGCTGTCTCATTTCATCTTCACCGTGACTCTATGAAGTGGGCCTACTTCACAAGAAAGGAAACCAAGGATGCACAGCTGGCTAGTGGTAGAGATGGGAATCAAAACCAGGTCTGTGTGACCCTCGCGCTGTGCTTTTTCCCCCAGGACATACTGCCTCCCCAGGAAATGCATTACTAGGACAAATATGTTACCAGCTGTACGTGCTTTGCAGATTACAACTGTGATGCCATCTATATTAACTCCTTTAATCCTCTGTCTCAAGACTATAGGTTGGGCAGGTATTGGTGGCCCCATTCTGCAGCAGCATAACCAGGGCAGGGAAGTGAACCATAGTAGAGGGAGCAGGAACAAAGAGCTCCCTCTTTAGGGAAGGCTGAGCAATCCTCTGTGTTCTACCTTAGCACTGCCAAGTCCACATAGGCAAGAACCGCGTGCCTAAACTGAGCCTCCTGAGGCCTGCTGCCTTGATTTCTGTTTTCCTTTGCCTACCTGCCTGAGCACAAATTAAATAGCTGCCAGCTCATGAGTATGGGACACTGCATGTGGTTTGTGCTTTGCTGAACTAGGCTAGGATTTCATGGGCTGCACCTGGCCCTGGGCGGACGAGGCAGTAAATGAGATGGGTGTCTCAGGAGTGTGTCCTGGGGAGTAAAATTACAGATGACCAGAGTATAGCTGCATAAGACCAAGCTGCACCTGAGTGGACCAGGCCACCAAAGGGCCTCTGAGCAGTGCAGTCGGCTGGCCGGGTTTCTGTTTCACATCTCCACTTGCCTCGGCATTTTCCACCTAAGTGTTAGCTGAGAATCGCTGGCTGAGAACCCCGGAAATTTCTGTCCCCATCTCCACCCTTGGAAACCGCACCACAAAGAGTTTTGTAATCCACCAAGTACCCTGCATATGGGAGGGATTACACCTTGACCTCAAATATTTACTGTTTTTGTTACTAGCTAAGACTCTGGGTACTAAAATGACACTGCCTGTTTGGAATCCTGGCTCCTCAACTTTCCAGCTGTGTGACCTTGGACAAGCTAATGAATTTCCCATGCCTCAGTTTCTTTATCCTTCAAATGGAGGTAGTAATATTAACCATGCCATAGGATTGTTATTATGAGGATTAAACAATATGATGTGGGTAAAGCTCTTAGCAGTACAAACATTTGATAAGAGCTAGCTACTATTATAATGATTAGTTATTATTGCTTCTATTTCTTTTCTCCCTTCTTTCCTCACTCCCTCCCTCTGTCTCTCCTTTTCTCCCTCCTTCCATTGTGTTTTAATTGTATAAGGCACTGCAAGACCCAGTTATTCATAGTCCTGCCCGAGCTCCCATAGCCAGAAAGTGAACTTAGCCTACGAAACTCAACTTTTAGGGTCTTGCTCTTTCCTCATGCCTCTCTCCTCCTCCCTCTCATCCCCTGGTACCTAGCATGATGCCTTATCCACCTACCTGTTCAGTCAATCCGTGAGGGTCTGAGTAGGTGGAGGTTTTAGGGCACAAGTCTTAGAGCAAGACTATAAGGGTTTGAATCCTGGTTCTGCCTCCAATGGGCAGTGTGGCCTTGGGCAAGGCCAGTTACCTAACCTCTCTGGGTTTCAGTTCACACCTATCAAATGGGATTATGATAATCATGTTTGCCCCACAGGGCTGAGCTGAGGCTTAAAGGAATTAATAATAAAGTACTTACATCAGTCCCTGGCACATAGTAAATGCTATTTAACTGTTAGCTATTATTATTTTTGTTGATGATGGACTGAGGCAGGGCCAAGGCACAACTGCTATTTAAGGGTTTCCCAGATCATTTTCTGATGCATTTTCCTTTCTCCAGGGGCTGCATTGGGATTCTTGGGCAGAGTAGATCCACAGCAGGATATGCTTCTCTCCTCCCTTTTTCTTTTCATTCTCTTGAAGAATAGCTTTCTTTTAAAAATAGAACAAAAAAGCATCCACAAAGAACTCCTTACCTAACAATGAAGCTTTCCCTCCATGAGTCCTCCCCTTTCTATTTTCTCAAAGGGTTGGAATTTTTCCCCCTTTAAAAACTATTTCTGAAGGAAAATTCCACAATAAGAAGGAAAACAAATGGGTTTTCAGGTCTTGTAGTTCTAATACAAGGAATCTGGCTTCGCTTAGTCTATGGATCTGGGCCTCGAAGGATGTTTAGGGGTTAGTTAGTTCATTCTCCACGATCTCACTGGATCTTCCCAAGGGCCAGTGGGACCAGAAACAGCCATTGCCATACAGGTAAGGGAGCTAAAGACCCAGGGAAATGAGTGAGGGTCTTGGTCTCAGCTCACAGTGGAGGCTGACCTGCTTGATACTTGCATCCTTGTCCTATGGCTCCCCTCCTACAGCTGCTGAGCCTCTCACATAGTCACTAAGGCCCAGCTCCTCCTTTGCTTCTTCCTCCTGTGACCACAGGTTTATATTGCTCAAATGCCTGGCCTAGGAGTTCATGGTACAGTCTGAGAAATAACTGACCTATGGTCTCAGTTAAAGAGACAATAGGAAGTGGTGCAGACTGTGGTACACACAAGCATACTTGCCTAGTCTAACCTGGACAACTGCTCCTCAGCACTTGCTAATTATGCCTTAGCAATGAGGACTCAGAGTTTCTGGTAAGCCCCGAATCTACCACGCAATAGCTTTTACCCTTTGGTCTTTGATCTTTTAAGGGAAACTTAACCTTGTCTTCTAATGACTGACAGTCCTTGCTGGGCATAAACCCTGGAGGCAGACTGCCTGGGTTCAACTCCCAGCAGTACTACTCAATAGTTGTGTCAACTTGGCATATTACTTGAAATATCTGTGCCCAGTTTCCTTATCTATAAAGTGGGGATGGTAACAGTATCTACCTTATAGATATCTACCTTATATGACAGTTAAGCGAGCTAATATATAAAAAGTCCTCAGTTAAAGCATTTAAGTGTTTATTATTACTATTTTCCTCTTCTCCAGGTTAAAATTTTCAATTGCCTTCAACTGTACTCTGTACTCCATGCTTTCTAAGGCTTTTCACATTCTAAACCTTCTGTTCACTCTGTTTGAAGGGTAAGCTAATGTGGTCCCTGTGAGTCCCTCCTCTTGGTATTTACATCCTTGCATAATTTCCTTAACCCACATGCTTTCCGCCAGTATAATACAGCAAATGCGATGGGATCTATATGATTATGCATATATGATCACATTATATAAGACTGCAAGGCCCATCCTGGGAGGATACATTCTTCCCTGCTGGCTTTGAAGAAGCAAGTTGCCATATAATGAGCTGCCTATAGACAGTCACATGACAAGGAGCCCATAGCCAGTGAGAAACTGAGTCCACAGGAAATGGAATGTTGCCACAATCATGTGAGCAAGGAAGATGAAGCTACAGCCCCAGTCAACATCCTGACTGTGGCCTTACAGAGGACCCAGCTAAGCCAGGCCTGGACTTCTGACCCATAGAAACTGTGAGATTATAAAAGTGTGTTGTTTTAAGCCACTAAGTGTTTGGTAATACTGTCATGCAGGAATAGATAATTAATTTAGTCAACTAACCACAATGGTAACTCTCTCCTATCCATCCTACTTTGAAAACTCTCTAATATGTCAGTGGCTTGCTTAAAACAGGAGTCCTGAAATAGAACAGTTAGCATTATTTGCACACTGCATGAGGTGCGGCCATGAACAATGTCAACTGCTTTTCTAACTGGCGTTAAGAGAACAGTTGTATTTGTTCATAGAAGAGCAGGCTTGAGCCCCTACTGTGCACAGAGTACTAGGCTGAGTCTGGATGTTGTGAGGCAGGGGAGTCATCTTTCTCCTCCATGCCCCCTCCAAGGCAGGCCTACTCTCTGGCTCTCGATATGATTATTTGGTACAGGTGATATCTGCAGCTCATTTGTTTTCCTACTAATTCTCTTCCTTGTTTGCATTACTTTTCACTGTCAAAGAGGAGGCAGAGAAAGTAAACAAAACAAAACAAAACAAAAAAACAGGTGAACTCACCTGTTACAGCCGGAGCAAATGAGAGGGACCATTCAGTGTCATGAGGGTTACAGCAAGACTCACAGCTCATAAACAGCAGAGCTGGGGTTAGAAAAGTGCCTGTAACATCTAGCACAAAACTCATTCTTCAAATGAAAACCTGCCATTTTTTCCTTATGAGCAGAACGAGGCTGATGTTGTGGTTTTGGGTGGAGTTCTGATGCTACGTATAGTCAGAGGACCCCTTTTTACTTTCTCTTTGTTCTTGGGCAAATGAACTTGCTTCTCTGAACCTCAGTCTCCTCATCTATAAAATGAAGTGAATAATACCAACTTCACAGGGAGTCCAGGAAGGCTGACAGGATAATTTATGTAAAGTGCATGGCTCCAAGCAAGTTGTAGAGAAGTGCTTGTTCGCATGATTATGTTCTTTTGGGAGAATTTAAAACTCTCATGCATCCCCCTGTGCACACAATCAAGAGAAAAACATTTATTGAGCAACCAAATTGTGCCTGACATGCTCCCAGAAGGCATTTTCTCAGACTAAAAGGATCTACTGGAACTTTGATCTCCTCTGAGAAGTCATCTCCAGTTACCCCAATCAAAAGAGCCCCTGCCTGCTCCGTGGCTCCAAAGTCACTCAGTTTTCTCTTTTTCATTGCACTTATGACCCACTGAAGTGGTCCATCTGTTTGCTTCCATGCCCACTGTCTGTCTCCACCATGCTAACACGTTCTCTCAGGACAGGGGCTGTCTGTCTTCTTTGCTGCTTTGTCTCAATAATCAGAACAGGGTGAGATCAGACATTGGTGCTCAGTAAATAAGGGGTTAATGAATGACAGAACCTGTCTTGCTTTTTCCTATGAGAACTGGCCTGAAGAAGAAGGAGAAGGAAAAATCCAAGGAATTAATATCATTTCAAAGAAGAAAAAACATTGGCATTGCAGCAAAACATGCTCCCATTTACTTATCACGCACTTTCCACATCCCAAGCACAGTGCTGAGCCATCAAAAGGGGGGTATCTCATTTAATTCTTAGTTTGGCCTTAGAAGGTAGGTGCTCTTAGTGCCCCCAATTTATAGATGAGGAAGTAAAGAGTGAAATTTTCTGCATAAAAGCACATGGTTAGTAAGAGGTAGAGTTGGGGTTTGGAATGCAAACCCCATGGACTGACCCCAGGGGCTAAGCTGCTCCACACTGTAGAAGCTGATGGTGGCCTGTGTTTGGAAAATATTTATGGGTAAAGAAGTATCATGTCAGCAGCTGACTCGTAAACAGTTGTGTGTGTGTGTGTGTGTGTGTGTGTGTGTGAGAGAGAGAGAGAGAGAGAGAGAGAGAGAGAGAGAGAGAGAGCGAGCGAGCGTGCAGGCAAAGGAAGGAAGAGAGGAAATAGTAACATGTTAACCTTTTGGGCTAAATTCTGGGCAAAAGGTATCTTGTAATCCTTTGAACTATTCTTGCAACTTTTCTATAAATTGGAATCACATCAAAACAAAACACTTCTTAAAAAGCCAATGGTAAGGAGAAGATACAACTTGTGTCATAGTGAGGAAGGGCACAGATCCTGCCTGGCTAGGATGAAACCTGGGGAGAGTGAGGCTGAGGCAGACTCTGGGGCCAGAAGGACAGGCTGAGCAGCCAAGCTCTATCAGGGAGGCAAAGCGTGGACACTGAGAGGGGCACAGATGATGTTATTCATTTAAGTAAGTCTGCCCATCCTCGAGCACCCTAAAGACTTTAAAAGCCAACTTCTAAATCCAGCTGCTAATTCCCGAAGTTACCCACAGGCAGGGCACACGCACGTGGTCAGGAGAGCATCATTCCCCCACGATGTGGTTCCCATCCTAGTGATTCATGCAACATACAAGCCTCTCCATCTCAGGACAGGGGAGGCATTGGAATGCCAGGGCTTCAAACACTGACATGTAATTGTCCCTGGGGAAGTAGAAGCAGATACCCTTTGCCCGTCCAAAAAAAAACACCCAAAGAGGGTAACTAACTCATCCAAGGTAATATAGGTGGCAGAACTTGGACTAGAACACCAGCGTGGTGGGGTCCCATCAAGTGTTTACATTCATATTTCCTGGTACCACTATCATTATACTACTAAAGGGCTCATAGGTAGCCTTGCGTCCTGATTCTTCCCCTTGAAATGCAGGCACTACATTTCCACTATTTTCTAAAGTAGCTGTTCATGGGGGAAAGTTGTGCATACCCATCCCAAAGCATGGGCTTAAGAGGCAGAGACCTTGGGTACATCAGTTCCTATGAGATGATCTTGGGCAAGTGATTTGACCTCCCTGAGCTTCAGCTTTCTCATGGGGGAATATCAGGACAATGATGTCTAGCTTGTTGGGTTGTTGTGAAGATTCATTATCTTGACGTATATTTATTGAATACTGAGGCACTGCGGATGCACAAGAGGAAAAACAGATGAGGGCCCTGACCTCGAGAAGCTTCTATTCTAGGTGGAAAAGACAGTGAATAAAAAGTAAACAAACAAGTAAGTTTTTTTTTTCTTCTTCAGTTAGAAGTAAGTACTGAAAAGGAAATAAATCTGAAAAACAGGGCAATGGGTGGCATGAGTGACCAGGGATAGTTGCACTATTTCAGCCAGGGCAGACGTCTAAGAAGGTGACATCTGAGCTGGAAGCTGAATAACAAGAAGGAACTGACTATGGCAGGACCTGGGAAGGTCAAAGGAGGAGGTGGGGTGGTCCTGGAGCAGTGACTGAGCTGGGCTCAGTGAAAGGATGGAAAGGAGGCCAGCATGGTGGGAACACGATGAGCTGGAGGGAGAGTGGAGGATGTAAGATGGCAGGGACTACATATGCTGGAGATGGAAGGGTGAGGCATTTAGAATTCATTTTAAATGCATTATGGATCCAGAGAGAGCTTTGAGCAGGAAAGCGATGTGATCTAAGGGTTTTTCTTTTTTTCTTGAAATCAGATAATATATGTAATGTTATTAGTACAGGACCTGGCCCAGGGTAGATATTTAGTAAGGATAGCTCTATTATTGTTGACACAATTTTGTATACACAACTTTCCCCCATGGACAGCTACTTTAGAAAATAGTGGAAAGAGAGTGTTTGCATTTCACGGGGAGGAATGAGGACACTCATCATTATAGACTTCAGAAGGTGGGTGGCCTACGCATATCTTCTTTCTAGAGGTGGCGCACCTGGATACACCTGACTAGGAAAGGAGGAGAGCACTGGGAATATTCCTGACCCCTTTGACATCCTCCCTCCTCCCTGCCACCCTGCACCCCAAGGCAGATGCCAGCCTCCTCTGCCAGGCCAAGGGGCAGCCAGGGGAGGATCACTGGGCCTCCAGCTGGCTCCAGCTCCAGGCCTCTGAGCCGCCTTCACGTTGCTATAAAAATGCAAAGCATTCCAGCCATTTTAATTACTGGGTGTTGCATAAGCCAGCAACCAGTTCATACAAAGGAACAACAGACAAAAAATAATTTTTCAACATGCCTTTGGCCTCTCCCCTGAAATCAGCCTCTGATCATTGGCTCCCAGGCCTTGAAAGGCACTCCAGGTTTGTGCAATCTCTTTTAGAGTTTGTTGATGTAACATCAAGATCTTTTTTTTTTTTTTTTCTAAATATTTGAGGTAAAGGCAGTTCCAGCTACTTTCAAGCAGTTTGGAAAGTTACTGGTCATCTTCTTACTTAATGTGCTAAGACTATTATAGGGGCTTCATATTATACACACTGAAAACTTTGCTATAAAAGAGTTCACTGTGTGGTGGGTCTGTCTGGGCACCATGTCAGGGGGCTTTTAGTTCCTGAAATTCCAAAATGACCACATTACAAGGTACTCCCTAGGCATGAACCCCAAACATAATATTTCAGTAGTTCTTGGATGTGGAGAATTTCTTAAAAGCTTATAATGTGATTAGAGAAACCTCCAAGTTCCCTAATTCTGATTTTTCAGTAGCTTCTGAATGCTTTCCTCACTAATAACCTAACAGTTTGTTGAGGACATACTGTGTGTCAGGCAATATGATAAGTGCTCAGAAGAGAAAACTCAATTAGATTTTGTTAACTACCTCACTTCCTAAAGAGGGAAAATGATATGGAAACTGATAATCCCAGTGTAGTGTGATAAATATCAAGTCACAGACAATCTCTGAAGATAGAACCCAGCTTGGGTGGAAGGAAAGGCTACTTACAGAAGATGATGCCTAATAATAATAATATGGCCTTAATAATAATATTGACAGGGGCCACTAACTGACTCTGTGCCAGGTGTTCTGCTAAATCCCTTCCAAGTACCATTTTGTTCCTCACAATCCTGTGAGATAGGCACTAATGTTGTCCCTATTTTCCAGGTCAGAAAACTGAGGCACAGGAAAGTTTCTTCTTCAAGATCATACAGTTAAGAAATGGTATTGGTGTACTGGGATATACATAACAACTAGCTCCTCGGGACAAAAAGCCTGGTTTGTAGCATCTATTACTATGGTGTAAATATTCCCATCATGGCCAATTTCAAGTTACTGAATGCAGAGGTCACTTAGGAAGAATGTACAGCAGCATACAACTCTATACTATTTCAACCATACAGATACAATAGCTGGAAATAACCTCAAGAGCATAGATAAGAGTATGACATAATAAAATAATGAGGAAGTGACAAGCTTTAAGTAGTCATTACCTGTGTTGTTAATATAATTTGTTTGATTGTAAGTTTATATAATTACATCTTTAGTAATGGCTGTGTTTAACAACTGCCTGGCAAAATTCCAGAAAATTTAACAATCAGCTCTCACAAGCCAGCATGAGACAGTTCCAGAACACCAACTGGGGGCTCTGGAATCTTACTCTTCACCCCACCAGACAAGTGAGAGGTAGTCAAGTGAGAGAAGGAAAGGCACTCCAGGCCAAGGGAACAGCACGAACAAAGACTTAAGACATGGATATGAGAGAACAGACAACAATGACATTTAGTGTTTGCAAAATGTTTTCAACTGATCACTGGAGTGCAGAGAGGTGGTAAGAAGCACCGAACTGGACGCTGAACTTCTGATTCTGGTTCCATCACTTATTAACTGTGTGATCTTAACCAAGTTACTGAACCTCTCTGTGCCTTGACTTTCTTTTCCATAAAATGGGCATGATAATAACAACACCTACACTTGGAGTTTTGAGAATTAAATACATCTATATCTGTAAAGTATGTAAAACAGGATCTGGCACATAATAAATCCTCAATGTTAGTTATTTATTATTTCATCCTTAAAACTACCTCTGTGAATTAATGTTTGTCCTCACTTTGCAGAGGAGAAATATAAGTTTGCAGAGAAACTCAGTAGATGGAGGCAATAGGACTTGAATAAGTGTGCTGCTTCTAGCTCTGTGCTCATCCCAAGTCAGAAATCACATTGACCTCATGAGTATTATTCTTCAGTCAGGCCTGCTGATGTATTCAGTGCCCTACGAAGTGTCCTTTTGACAGGGACCACCGGTGATTCATGTTCTCACACACTTTGACAGGTGGGTGCAAGGCATTCTGGGAAGGAAGACCCATCCAGTGACAGACACTGGGCATCGGCCCCTTGTATCTTGCTATTTTCTGCATGTTCATTTTCCCCATGAAGAAGCAGGCTGGCTGGGTGGTTAAGATCGTGGGCTTTTGGGCCAGACTGCTTTGGATTCAAACTCTAGCACTGCAGTACCCTGGCCATGTAATCTTGAGCAAGTTACAAAATCTCTCTGTACCTTCGTTTCTATATTTGAAATAAAAAGGGATGGTGAGGATAATCCTGTCTTCCTCACAATTTTTGGTATAAGCGCTAGCACAAATTACTATACGCATACCACCTAGAAGAACGCCCTGCACCTAGGAGGCACTTTGTAAGAATCAGCTATTACTATCAAGTGTTAGTCTTTTTTCCTTCCTCCTTTCCCTCATCCCTTCTTTGGGTATTACGTACATAGTCAAAGGGGAAAGGATACGAGAATATGCTCTTCCCTAATAAACACAGATCATTAGTAGGCTACTTGATGGCAGGGGCCTCATTCGCCATCTATATCTCTGGGGTAGGGCCACACCCTGGTCCGTATAGGTTCTCAGTGAGAATTTACCATGTGCCAGGCACTGTGCCTGTACTGTATTCACTGTTCCATGAACCCAGACTCATGAAGATCCTATGAGGTATGAACTGCTCCTTCATTTTACCATTAGACATCTGATCCTCAGAGAGGTTAAGGAACTTGTTCAAGGTCACAGTGAAAAGGTGAAAAATGATCAAAACCCAGGTTTACTGACATCAGTAAAGCTTTGGTCCCTAACCCCCTTGTCAGGATATCCCATTGGGAGGGCTTGAGAGATCATAAAGTCCAAACCCCTGCTTTTACATTTGAAGAAAAGGAGTTCATTGATTTACTCATGATCACTCAGCTACTGTGTGTGGCAGAACTGAGACAAAAATCTGGTATATTGCCTCAATCTTATGCTTAAAATTTCAGGAGGAAATGATGCTATATTCAATAGCTGTTAAAATGTACTGATCACTAGTCTATCAGCTTGCCTCTGGATCATGGGCCCTGTTTTGGTAATATAAATGTAATTTTCCTTTGGCAACCATCCAAATTCAGAGTAAAGAAGGACCTACCCGTATCCCCAGATATTGCCCGCTGTATGATTTCTCCTGCCTTTTCTCCACTGCGAACCAGATTGAACAAGAGATGATGCATCTCATTTGCCTGCTGATAAATCTCCCTCAACAGCCCTCGGTGGGGGGTACCTTGTCTCCTTCTGCTTGGTTGCATCATACAATGATCAAGAGCTCTGAATATTCAATGGGAACACGAAAGATGAAGAGGAAATCACCAGCCCTTCATGAACCTATGGGTATAGTAACTTTGCGGTCTCCAGAAAGGCTGCTAGTTTGGAAAGAGACCTCTAGGTCTGAATCACAGCTCTGTCACTCCCTTCCTTATATGAAATTGGAAATGTAATTTAACTTCTGAGCCTCAGTTTTCTTGACTGTAGAATGGGCATAAATAATACCTATTTTTTAGGATTGTGAGGGGTGGAGGAAATACTGCATTGAAAGTGCGTCGTACATAGCAGGTACTCCACTAACTTGAGTTCCCTTTCCTTTCCCTTGCCTTAGAACTCTTCAGCTCATCATCCCAAAGTTGATGAATGTTACAGGGCAGGGAAATAATTATTAACTGTGTATCTCTCATGGGCCCAGCACTGAATTAGACGAGCCTAAAGTGATGGGAAGATGATGAGATACTAAGGGGTCTGACTTCTTGTCTCATGTTTGGCAATAATCCTGTGTGACCATATAAAAGCCCACATCTCTGGGTCTTTTTCTATATCTGTAAAATGAGGGGTTTGGATATGATGACCCACAGTTCTCTCCCATCTCTGACCCTCTGTCTTACAATAATCCAAACATCACGCCACTCCCTGGTTAGGCGGTCCAGCATCTCATGACACACTTGACCCTCCTGTTATAGTCCATACCACTCACTGTTGTTTTTGCATCTTTCTCTCCCACTAGACTGGGAACTCCTTGAGGGCAGTTCTGTGCCTTGTTCACTGTTACATTCCCAGCGCCTACTGGGTACTAGCGGAGATCGAGTCAATGTCTAAGGAAATGTGAAGGAAGAAGGGCAGGAAGGAGGCCCCTGCACCTTTCCTCCAAAGAGTCGATGATCACACTGACTTACAAGCTGTGAGGCAGATAGAGACTATCAGTGAAGCAATGATACTCAAGAGTCCCCCCACAACTTGGAAAGAAGGCTGTCTGTCTTCTGAGCACTGAAGCAGTAAGTTCACACACCACACATGGCCTGGCTGTCCGTGGCAGTAAATGAAGACGCAGTAAGGGGTAAGTTCAAAACCCAGAACCCAAACTTCTTGACCTGAGGGTCATTAGTGGATGGTGACTGTAACCTAAAATATAGAAACCAAATGGATATTCCCAGTGCAGAAAAAGTCTGGGCTAAAGAAGAGAGGGGTGGCAAGTTTGGAGCAGAGAAATGGAAAGACCAAAGGGGCCAAAGTCGGCAATGTATGTCCAGCCTTGTCACTGTCCAGGAAGAGGGGCTCTTGTCAGCAGGTGTGAGCACTGGCGCCCTCCTTGGCCAAGGCTTCCCCTCAGTGAGAAGGAGAATTCCATAGTATCTCAGCTGAAGATACTCATTCTTTGACTCTCTGACCTCATTCCCTGTGTTCTGACTCCATACATACTAAAGCAACTTTCTGATGAGAAACTAACTTCATAAGAAGCTCTCTATGGTTATCAGGAAAAGAAAATATAAGGTCATATTGACATGAATGCCCTACCCTACATGACAATTAAATATCTCATTGGAAACAAAGAAAATGGAATTTGGTTGGTGGGGATAGTCTCTTATGAATCATAGTGTCCCTGGGACTGTTTAACTCTGGGAGCTGCATCGAGCTGAGTTTCTGGACCCAAGAAGCTGGATTCCAGAACGTCTGTTATGGTAAATTTGTGAAGGTGATACACTGACTGCCCCTCCCCACTCCTTTCCCTGCCGTTCTTTGGTTAGTTTATTCTCTCAATGTTTGGTAAGTGCCTAAGATGTGCAGATGTTGTGCTAGGCACTGAAGACGCTCCTGGAATTGCTTGCTGTCTAAGGGAGGGAAAGATGTTTCAACCACTAGGGGCAACAGAGTGTGGGAGGCATGGAGTGGAAACCTGGGGGATATGGTGTGAGTGGGAGGGGAATGAGGGAGGAGAGGCCTCAGAGTGGTGGTCACTTCTGCTGAGGCAGAGAGAGGGTCAGGAAAACATCCATGAGGTGATGATTCAGGCTGAATCCAGAAAGATAAAGACTCTGACAGATGAGACAGAGGAGGGTTAGGAATACATTGGTTGAAGGTGGATTCCAGGCAAAGAGTGCAGCGTGAACAAGCGTCAGAGGCAGGAAACTGATAGTTGGAACGTAAAAGGTTGGGAGAGGGGAATGAGGGCATAGGTTTAGTGAGATAAGCAAGGACAGGACCTGCTGTTGTGTAACTGCAGGGGTAGAAATCACATCGTATTCTATGTGAATGGTCCCCCTCTGTGGGGCCCCAGGAAGAGTCAGATCACAGAGGGCCTTGTGTGCCTTTGTTTGGAGTTTAAGACTTTGTTCAGAAAGCCGTAGAGAACAAATGAATCATTTAAGCAGAGGACAGCATGATTTCAGATTTATATTTGAAAAATTTTACACAAGCAGCAGTTCAAAAGTTGAATTTGATAGAAAAAGACTTTGGATAGAGCAAGCAATTATATGACTATTGAAATTGTCAGGAAAGACTCTATGGGGGCCTGATCCAAGGCAGAAATGGTGGGATGGGGAGAAAGGGATGGTTAGAAGACATGTGTGGAATGAAAATCTACAGGACTTGATGAATGATGGTGCCTTTGGCAGGGATAGGTAACACCAGAGGGGACTGAGAGGAAAAGACAATGAGTTTGGACCCTTAGGGTCTGAGCAGGCACAGGACTTCCAGGTGAACTCGTCCAGGGGGACACTGGTTCTAGACAGGAGCTCAGAGGGATGCTGCTGCGTACACTGCTGATTCCAGTGCACACAGCAAAGTGGCAGGTAGATCCAGGGGAGACAGTGGGATTAGCCAGGGGGCATGTGGAGGCTGGAAGGGAAGGGAGCCAAGGACAGACGACTGGGAAACACCTACATTTCAGTGGCAGGAAGAGCCTGAAGAGTCTGCCAAGAAGACTGAGAAGGTACAGTTGGAGAGGTAGAAAGCAAAACCCCAGAGAAAGTGGAGTCTCAGCAGCCGAGTTTAAAGCAGGATGTGATCAACAGTGTCAGATCCTCTTTGGATGTCCACATTGCACAGGACAAGTCAGTTTCAATTCCAACAGGTTCCACTGAAAAGAGCTCAAGTGCCCTGGCAGAAACAGGATCTTCAGTTCAGTCTGACAGCAGACTGACCCTACGTCTGTTATCCGTCCTGTTCCCTCCCAAGCCACAAGAGCACCAGGCAGAGACACCTGTGTGTGTCTTATGTGCAAAGCTGAGCATGCAACCTTCAAAGAAACCACAAAGGAGCTACTCATTTTTAGAGGAAAAACACGCAAACTCCATGGGCATAAGGAAGACATTAAGACAGGGTTGAGGAAGGGAAGTTCTGCCTCCACTTCATATTATCTGTCACAGAAATAATCGACCAACTGAGCACACAGTCACTTTAAAGAAAGAGCAAGTGCTAAAATTTTAGCTCTGTTTCCCATCTCCCACCACCCCAGAAAACTGGGTATAAAATGTCTCCACTGTGCACATGTGTTTTCTGGCTTAAAATCCCTAGGAATAAGCTGCCCATGGAAAGAAATGCAAAAACCCTAGGATTAAGGTGACGGCAGCCAGAGACTCATACTAAGGGGTCTTCACTCCCTGGTAGGGCTAGGGGGAGAGCTGGGGCAAGAGACGCCCTGCAATTTTACTGCCATGAAATTGGCTCCATATGGAAGAGAGAAAAGGTATTTACTCCCTGCCGATGCCAGACAGAGAACCTAACGTACCTACCATCTTAGGTCCATAATTCCCCAGAGCTGGGCAGCAACCCTGCTGAGGGTCTGGCCAGGGCTCATGGTGTTGGGTGGACCAGGGCTGTCTGTTGCTTGGAAAAGGCTATTTTGAATGTAATGACTTTCAGATGGACTATGGGTTTAGGGGCAGGCACTGTGGCTGGGATCTGGAGGAGAAGGGGCAGGGAGGAAAAGAGGTGTTTGTCTTGTCAGTACCTTCTCCAGGTTTAATTTCCAGAGGCCAGCTCTGCCCTAGAAGAGTGAGACCACAGCATCCTCTCCTGTGTTCCCAGATCTCCCCAGTTCCCCCAAACCCATGATTCACAAGTATATAGCTTTCTGAGAGCACAGCTCTCCTTAGGTTGACATGTGGCCAGCCTAGGGGTGGAGAAACTGGGCAGCTGTGAACCCAGACGGGATGCTGACTGAGAGCTTTGTGGCCACTGCAGACAGGAGTAGTTAGCTTCACCCACTCAAAGGCACCCACACCCCACTGACTAGCGTGGAATTGAGCCTCTCCCACCTTCCCAGTGAAACTGTCCGGGGCTGCAGGCTGAGGGAATGGGTGTTCTCTGGCTTACAGTGCCCCCTAGCACTGGCCAGAGGGATAGGGCTCCGTGATCAATTCAAGGAGCTACCATCTGCCTACCTCAAAGCTGGGAAAGGGTCAGTGGGACCAATCAGTTTCATTCACTCAACCAATACTTATTGATATCTTTGTTACCAACACTGTCCTCAAGGGGCTTACAGTCCAGGAAGGTAAACAATCACTTTCCAGTCAGCCAAGTGATGTGAAAGAAAGAAGCACAGGGCAACACTGGAGGGGGCTGATGAAGACTGGGGATGGGAATCAGAGAAGGCTTTCTGGAGGAGGTGACATTTAAGCTGTAATCTGAAGGTAGTATAGGAGTTCAATGAATTTTTTAAATAAGGTATGTAGACAATAAAAGACATATTCCTGACCTTTCAGTATTATGACCCAGGAGAAAGACAGATAAACAAGTAATTATAATGGGGCTCTATCAGGAATAAGACCCTCAATTTCTCCTATTCCTTCACCATGACAATCTTTGTTTTCAGCATGAATCTTGAAGGAGGGAGCAGCATAGGAATTCAGTAAGTGTAAACTGAGAGATTGATGGGTGTGCTTCAGTTCCGGTCACATTCAATTTGTCTCAAATCTATTTAAATGACAAGATCTATCTTCTCTTCAGAAACATTCACCTTGCTGTTGAGAATTTTCCGTGGAATCTTAGACCTTCCAGCCAGAGGTATCTTGGAGATCACTAAATTACATCTTTCATCCAACAAACACAAAAACTGAATCTGAACAAGTGACTTATCCACACACAGAATTGTTCTGCAGCAACCTTTAGAACAAATCTCAAGTGTTTTTTTTTTTTTCACCCCAGCCTCTTTTTTGTCTCCCAGAAAGAAAATTTTCATAAGTCTTTTTGCAGCAATATGTTTGGAATGTTTTCAAAGGTATTTGATAATTTGGAAAGGGGAAAATAAACACTAGAGATAGACCTCTGAGGAGTACAGAGCTGTATTTGTTCTGATTGGCTCAGAGGTGATTATTATCATAACAGAGAACTATTTAGTCAGTGCAGGCATAATTCTCTACTTGTTGAGCACTGTACAGAGAGACCCTGAAACAAACTCATCTATAGATCTGAAATGCAGAATCAGGACTGTGAGTGGCTGCAGTTTCCACAGCAGGAGTATAAACATTAGGTCATGCGCTGCAGCTGGGGAGACTGAGGCCCAGGAGTGTGTACGAGCGAGCCCAGGTAAGGACTCAGGCAGCTGCAGCACAATCTTGGCTCTGTTACTAGCTTACCATGAGACTTTGGGCAAATTCCTTCACTTGTTTGTACCTTATCTTTCCCACCTATAAAATGAGGGTGGGTAGTCTCTGAGGTCATTTTTTAGGACCTCTAAATAACTACGAGAAACTTTCCACAGATTCCAGCATCCTGGAACTTGATATGCAGAGGGGTGAACATGGACTCATCTTTCCTAGAAAAGTTCGAGGAAAGGAAATACCAGGTCATCCTGGTAGGTTTGAGGACAGGCCAGACAGATTTAGAAACTTCTTCAATTCTTCTGGGGTTTATAAATCTATCATTGTTCTTAGCTGTCAAGAGAAAGTGGGGAGCTGGTATCTTCATTCATACCATTAGCCCCAGGTCCATTCCATCTAGCTTACAAAGTGGACTTGAAAAAGCAATTCTTACATATTATTAGGTCCATGGACACCAGGACATCCGATTGATGGCTGTAAGGTCTGCTCGCTGGAGGGGCTGACCCTGGCAGTAGGGCTCTCCTCTACAAGGATTCATGAAGCTTGCTCTTTCTCTTCCTCAGGGTTGAGGACTGAGCTGGCCTCACATGGATGGGCAGAGGGGAGTCTCCTTGGGTTAAACATTAGGGAGAACTTCCCAACTGAAAGGGAAGCTGACCTCCAAAGATGATGGCCCAGCTTAGGATAGGGAGTGAGAAGAAATAAACCAAAAGGCAACTTCATTACCTTTCAGCTGGAAAACCAATCAGGTTACTCTTACACATACATAATTAAGTAGCTGCCATAGTCAAATTCTTCAGATGCTTTCTATAAGGAATCAGCTCCTTGAAGTTCATCAAAAGTTATTTCTCTGATACTAATATTCTAGGCAAGCCTTCCCTTGGAGAAGCTACTGGCATTTTGGAAAAATCCTTAAAGTGAAAAGAAAAAAGAGAAGAGAAGGCCTCTATCACGTTAGACGCTTATCCAAAGTGGATTCGGTTTGGAAAGACTTTTAAAACCTTCCACATGACTGGCACTGTGCAGGGATAAATGAAACTCTCAAATCCCACCAAGTATGCCCTCATTCAACCTGGATCCTTGGCATGGCCTTCAGAGTATCCATTGCTTAAGACTCAATAGGCTGCTGGCCACACCCATACCCATGTCTCCTGGGACCCTATTTTGTGCTCTGAGGCCTAAAAAGGAGTGGCCAAATATCTCAGGCCTCAAAGTGTTTCCTGTGTGGTTGGGGAAATAGTACAATTATGTCCCATGAAACATGGAACAAAGTGCTGGAGTAAACATTTGAAAGAAGGAAAGAGCTCTCTGGGTCCAGCTGTAGTTACAGTTAAAGTGGGAGGGGTCTTAAAAGTTGTGAAGGGAACAAGATAGAGAAATGTGGGAACTAGATTCCCTTCCTTACAGCTTAAATTTTTAAGGGAAAAAAGGGAGTTTAAAAAATGTTTTGGGAATACCATATCCAATGAAGTTTTCTGCTCCTGCCATCCCAATGTCACTTCTCTGAGGTGTAAACAGAGGAGTTTCTGAGAAATAGGCTGAACTGCATTTCTGAGCAGTATTTCCAGTCCTTACTTTGTTCCAAACTTTTAGCATTTCTATAGCCAAATCATTTAAGTCTCTTTCCAAATGGGATGAGCTGGGATAGAAAGGAAGAGAGATGCAAGAGTAAAAAGATAAAAGACTCTAGCTGCAAAAGGGCATTTGCACTACCATTTGTTAAAGCTACTGGCTGCTAAAGTCCAGGGAAACACATGCTACTCTTAAGGTGGGAGTGAGTGAATTGTGTTCCTGGTTGGTTGCCAAGTCATGTCACATTTCTGCACCAGTTTCCTTATCTGGAAAGTGTGAATAATACTTTGTGATTTTCCTATCTAAAAGGATTATTGTAAGATGTAATGAGGTGAGGTATGAAAAATATAAGACAGAATCAAGATGTTACTGAATACTAAAAATAGTCACAGTTATTAGTTATTAACAGTTATGCATTGCAGCTAGTAGTCTCAGATCCTGGATAGTTTTCCAGGATTTCATTTTACCCCAGTTTTGGATCAGCTCACTCCCAAATTCTTTGCTGAAGGATGGAGACCTGTCTGCCCTAGGTGGGGTTACCGTTTCCTTCTGCCCTTTCTGCCTATTGTTTTTCAAATAAGCTCAGGGCCTTTGCACTTGGCTGTTCTCTTCTCCCAGGCTGACACATGGCTGCGCCTTCTTGTTCACATCTCAACCAGGATGTCATCTCATCAGACAGACCTTCTCTTACTATCCCATAGACAGCAGCGCCCTCCGCAGTCATTTCTAACCCATTATTCCGTTTTATTTTCTTCATGGTATTATCACCTTGGAAAATCACCCTATGTACTCATGTATTTACTGATATATTGCCTGCACGTTCCATAGGAGCAAGGAGTTTGTTTCGCTTATCCCAACATCCAGAACAGTGTTTGTTGAATGACTTTCACAGTTTACTCCAGTTGAGCCCAGGAAACATTTCACAGCTAGCTCCAAAAGGCAGATGGCTTCCTCAAAGTCTGGCGGGGAGGTAAGGTGGGAGTGTGTAGGGTATAGGTCATCTACTTGGTTCTTTCCTCTCTGACACTGCTCGCTCCAGAGAAGGTGGAGAATTAGCCTTTTCCCATTCTTTCCACCAGGCGCAGTCAAGGTCTCTAGGGCCAGGGCCGCCTCTGACCTGCCCAGGGGTTGGTGCTTGAGTAGGTGGTAGTCGATTCAGGTTTGGGTCAGAGGCTCCCAGAAGGCGGGGTGGGCGTATGGCGAGGGTGCAGGTGAAAGCGGGCACAAGGACGCCGCTTCGAGGGCCCCTGGGCGAGAGCGGGTCAGAGGCGCGTCCAGCCCACCCACTCGCGTGCCCACAGCCGCATTATTCCCTATAAGGATCTGAACAGTCCCGGGCGGCCCCGCCCCATCGCCCCGCGCCCCCGGCCCCGCCCCTTTTTGGAGGGCTGATGAGGTAATGCGGCTCTGCCATTGGTCGGACGGAGCGGGCCCCGCTCTCCCAAGAGGGGGTGCCCTGGGGACCCGCGCTATATCACTCGGCCGCCTGGCTGCAGCGCAGAGCGGGCAGCAGGCGGGCGGGCAGATAGCTTCTCCTCCTCCTGCTCCAATAGCTCCTCCAGCTCCTACTCCAGCTCCCGCTCCTTCACCCAGAGAGACTGCCCACCCGCCCAGTCGTGCGCCAGCGCCGAGGCAGCCTCGCCGCACCCCATCCCGTTCCACTGGGCACTCGGAGGGCAGCGCGCCCGGAGTCAAAGTTGCCCCGTAAGGCCGAGCGGGCGAGCTCAGGCTGCAGCGACCCCACCGGCGGCGCGCACCGCAACTTTGGGGAGGCGAGCAGCAGCCTCGGCAGCGGCAGCGGCAATGACTCCCTGGCTTGGGCTCGTCGTGCTCCTGGGCAGCTGGAGCCTGGGATACTGGGGCGCTGAGGCGTGCACATGCTCGCCCAGTCACCCCCAGGACGCCTTCTGCAACTCTGACATCGGTAAGCGCTCCTGATGTCCCCGCTGGAGCCCCGGCGGTGCCCGTTCGCGCGCGCAGCCCAGACTTGGGCGCTGCTCCGGATGGCATGGCGAGCCCCGCTCCTTTTCTCTGCCTGGGCTTGGGACGGGGTGGGGAGTCTCAGATTCCTGGGGCGGGGGCTCTGGCAAGACCGAGGTGGGGAGATGCCCTCCAGAGAGAACCACAGACACTGAGTGAACCCCTTGCATCCATGCTCTTCTAGGGCGTGAGGTCCCCATCCGTCCTTTTGACTTCTGGAAAATTTCCCTTTGCACTATTGCATGAGGAAGGGCTGGGGGAGAAAGGGAGAACGTTCCTAAAACTTGGGATGCCAACTAAAATGCTGGTATGTTGAATAGTTTTTTTCTTTAAGAAAAAAAAGTTGCCAGCCATGTGCATGGAAAGTTGCAGAAGAAACTTAAAGTTTTCTGAGTATGCATCATCTCCTGCACCCATGAAGTTCATTCTTTTCACTGAAACCCAACCCAGCCTCACACTCCTCAGACAAGTGCTAACCGAGCTTCTTGGACTGCCAAGTTTGGGTGGATTTAAGGGGGGAAATGAGAAGAAAGCCATGGGGTTGACCCTCCCCAGAGGAACTGTATTTGAGAGTGTTGATAGCAAGCAGGAGGTGGCGTGTGTGAGGGATCACTTATCACATAGCTGTGAGAATTCACAGGAAGGCTTTTTTCCCCCCTTGAATGTGTGTGGGGAGGGGGAGACTGAGTAAGTGGAAAAGAGATTTGTCACCAAAAGAACAAAGATGCCAGGAGTCACATCATGGTGACTATTCCAAACTGGACTTAGTATCTTGATTAGAGAGACTCAGTAAGAAGTAGAACCAGTTTTTATCAAGGGCCTTGAGAATGTCCTGGGAGAACTTGTTTGGGAGTGTTCAGGACACTTCTTGTGCTTGGATGGCCAGAGGTGGAGTAGCAGCTGGGAAACATCTCTCCTCTCCTTTACAGCTCATAAAGCATGCAAGTCCAGTGGCCCCTGCTGTGTGTGTGTTGGGGGGAAGGGTATATGTGGGCTGGGGGTGGGGTGGGACACAGCTAGCCACCTTCTGCCTGTGTCAATTCAGAAGTGAAGAATGAAGCGTGTGTGTTTTAAGTACAGTCATAAAGGGGAAGGAAATTTTCCACTGGGTCCTGGGTGAGGGCCTCCACAAGTGTGCTGCAAGGGAGGAGGGGGAGGAGGCAGGAACCTGGCAGGGGAGGCAGCTGAGGTTGGGAGGGGCTCTGCTGGTGGGCCTGGCGAGCCTAGGAGAAGTCAGGGAGGTGGCCGTGGTGACCAGAAGGTCAGTCCAGTTGGCCGGCATGGATGTTTGTGTGACCTGGGGTCACCCATGTTAGTGGTTTCCCGGGGCCTTTGTTGTGCACCCTTCCCTCTCCTTGAGGAACCTGACTGGCCCCTGGGTTTGTGGACTGCCTGGAAGGATTCTTTTGGGCTGCCCAAGGCCTAGAAGCCTTTCTTTCTCCTCCTCTGACTGTCCCCACCCAAATCCCACTTGACCTGTCTATGATTACCTCGTGGGTGTCATTCCCACGTGAGTAGTGCTAACGAGCTGCTGTTGGTGTAGCAGTAAGGTTCTGGTCCTGCTCAGTAAAGAGCACACACTTGGCGTCAAGAGTCAGGGTATCCTCCTTTGCTTGACAATGGCTCGAGTGTGTTCACTTGGATCTTTTGGTGTGTGGTGAGAGGGAGACCTCATGCCTTCCCCTGGCCCTTGGCTTTTTGGGTTTCTATCCTGGAAGTTCACCAGGGAATAGTAGAAACAAGAGCAAGGAGACCACTTCCAGTGGGGGCATTGCTTAACTATGCTCACTGCTTAGGTTTCCTGCAGTGTGTCTGGACTGATGCAGAAACTTTCTTGTAATTTCTCCAAATTTTTTCAAGAAATCCTTCCATATCCCCCTCCTCAATAGACTGCCCAGAGAAAAGCAGAGTTACCAGGAAGTACCCAAAGACCAGAACATCATGGTAGCAAAAATAAAAAAGATACAAAGAAATCTTCAATATTGCTGGCACCGATTCCAAACTGTTCTGTCTCGGTTTGGTGCACTGCACTAGCGGCAGGGATGAGATAATGCTTTTAAAAATGGGAGGTGTGGATGTCGGCTGCCTGCTTATTGACCTCCACTGCCTTACAGTACCCTGCTGGTGTCCAGTAGGTGGCTCCCAGTTTTCCTAGCTTACAGCCGTTCTGGTTTCCAATCTGGGTTGAAACGCTGCCTGTTCTCTCCCTGAAGGAAATGTGTAGACAATTCCATTCCCCTTGACCCCTACGACTCCACCAATCAATGCTGAAGCCCATGAATGATGCTCACACCAGCCCATCAGCTTCCTCTTCCATTACCTTCCTGGCTGTTTTCTCTTCATGGCCGGGTACCATGTTGCCCTCTCTAAGGAACCCTCCATGGCCTTCCCTCTCCTTTCTCCTCATCCACAGGTGTCTCTTTTTGCCTTTTCTCCCCCAAAGCCCTGGGGATTGGCACTGCCTTCTGGGTGAGGAGGAGTTAAAAGGTGTTTCTATGGCAACTCCAGGCTCTGCACCCTAGTGAAGTGTTTAGGAGAAGAATTAACTACATGCTGGCTTATAAAACATACTGAGGGGGAAAGGAAAGGACCTGGAAGCAGCCACAATGTCTGTGGCCCCCTCCTCACCAATCATTGCCCCCCAAACTCCTGACAAACCTTGACTCTGGAGGAGGGAAGCGAGAAGACTAGGAATGAAGAAGGCAACCTTGGCCTGCTTTCTGCTCCACAACTCTGTCCAGCTCAGGAAGGGGTGGGCAGTGCCAAGAGCCTTCTGGAAATTGGGGTATGTGAGTGTACATGAGTGCACGTGTGTGTGCATGCACACACAGAGGGGTGTGTGTGTGTGTGTGTGTGTTTGTGTGTGTGGTTTCTGCAGAGGCGGGGGCAGAAAAGAGGATTTTGCTTCAGAATGCCAAGCCCTCCTCTCGGCCTCTTTTGCACAGAAGAATGGGGCTGTGCAATGGAGTGCTAAGAGCCTGCTCCCCGAGCCTGTTGGGAATTCGAGAGTGAGGCTCGGCTTGAAGGCCCGCTGCCAGCCTTGGAGGATGGTCCCTGGATATCTCTGAGTTGTTTTGACAGGGACCAGTGCCAGCGGATTCCTTCAGTATCAGATCTGAGGTTGTGGTATTAGCAAAGAAGCCATTTTCAAAGAGGCCCGATATATCCCCTCTCACTCATAGACACACAATTACACTCCACACTGGGCTTTGTGACTTAAGGAAAATAAAAAGGATCAGACTTCAGAGAGGAGCCAGTCACTTGGGGAGCAGACCTGAGCTGTAGACATCTTAGTAACTTTGGAAAGAGGAGAGCTGCTCTTTGTAGGAGGGAAGGGACATCTCTCAGATCCTACTGGGTGCAGGCACTTCACAGACCCTTAAGAGTAGATATTACACCTATTTTTTTTCACTTGGAAAACACAGAGTCTGAAAGCGATTGTGCCTGCTCAAGGTCACCTGGCTGCTGCATGGTAAGGCCAACTCCATTCCTTAGTTATGCCATTCTTCCAAAACTTTTCAACTTTCATTTACCCTTGATATTCTAAGGCAGACGACCCCTCTTAGAACTAGGATGGAACAGACAGTTAACATTTGAAGAATGCTTTACTTATGGATTTTGGGAGTTTTCCTTAAAAATATGAAGACAGCCAAAATGGCCAGAGGTTTTAACATTATTTTATGGCAGTGAGAACTAATTACTATTACTACCACCATCATCATCATTATCACATGAGGGTATAAATAGAGAAAAATTTCTAATGTTCTTTGGCTATTAGAACTGGAAGAGACTCTCAAAGTAAAAAAAAAAAAGACTTGGTTTATCTCACTGGGGTGCAGGGAAAAGTCAAGCTAATGGGGACAAGAGATCTTGGGCAATACTCTTCCCCTTCTGGGTGAGGACGAGTGGAGGCCTTCTAGAGTGAGGTGCCCTTTCTATGCAGATGGCCAGTGTGGTGGGAGGCAAAACAGAGTCAGGAGACTGGGTCCTGGGCTGGCTGGAGAAGGCGCCCCTCCTACAATTCTGTGTCCCTTTCACAATCCCTGGATGGATAAGGCTAGAAAAGTGGCCACAGAAGTAGCTTGGGTGGAGGGACTTTTGTTTGTTTTGCAGGAACAGCAGGAACCATTCAGCTCCACTGCTGAATGGCACATTCCAACAGGTTCATTAATTAAAAACAAAAACAACAACACAATTCTCCATTGCATTTGGCTTTTACCATTCCAGCCAGTATGGACAAGGAGGCCCCTTCTTCTAGCCTTTGTCATAGTCAACTCCTGGGTGGCCTGGTGAGGCAGTGTGGGGTGGCGGAAAGGCCGTGGGGCAAGCAGAGCTCGCCTTAAATCCTTCCTCTGAGGCTTGTTGGCTGTGTGCACTTAAGCATGTTATTAGCTATCTTTAAGTTTTAGTTTCCTCATTTATAAAAGGGGAATAATAATCTGCACCTCCCTGGCCCTTTAATTTTTATCTACATTTTAAAAATTATAAGGATTATATGGATACATTCTATGTCCATGTATGCATGTATTTGTGTACACATCTGTATCCATTCATCCATCCATCCATCCAGATCGATCTGTCTGTCTGTCTGTCTATTTGTCTATCTATCTAAAATCAGATAAGGGTAAGGGTTTTGATCACTTCCTCTAATTCTAGTCCCTTCCCCAGATCCTTTCTTCCCTATGAATTTACATACATAGGTACCCACAGAAGTTTATAGTAGCTTTTTCCCCTTGGCAACACGAATAGTAGAACACTATAAATATTGGAATACCACATACAACAGTCTATTTTTTTTCAGTGAACTACGTGTATTAGAGATTATTCTCAGTTAATATACATACAGATCTACTTCATCTTTTTTACTGCATAGAATTCCATCAGATTGTAATTTTAAAAACTAATTATGGAGTGATTACTATGTGCCAGGCACCATTCTAAATAATTAACAAGCATTAACTCATTTAATTCTCTCAAAAGTCCTATGAGGCAGGTGTGCTACTGTTGTCTCCATTTTCCAGATGATGAAGCAGAGGCTTAGAAATATTAGCTAACTTGTTCTAGGTTGTATCAGAGCCTGTATTTAAACCCCTGCAGCCTGGCTTTAAAATATAATCAACTACTATACTATACATTACATTATAATACATTATATTACATATTATATTGTGTATCATAATATATATATTGCTATATACTATTATATTACTATAATAATATAATAGCCCTATAAGTTTAGGTATATATTTATTTAGCCATCCCCCTATTGACAGATATCTAGGTTCCTAACAGCCTTTCATCCCTACAAAGAACACTGAAACAGTCATTGTACAATTCTCTTGTTCACATGCACAAATACTTCTCTGTGGCACACATACAATTTGGAATTATTGGACATAAAGTATGTGTATTTTACATTTTAACATTTCCTGACAATGTGCCCTCCAGAGTGGCTGTGTTAACACAGTTCTTTTTGAATGTGCAACATGCAGAGATGGAGGAATTATTCCAGTCCTGTGCTGGAGATACTTCCATGCTTCTCTCAAGTGGGAAAACAATTTATGATCTTTATTGACTTTCTGATATTTTTATTTTTGATTTTCCCCTTCTCCTTTGAAAAGGAGCAAAATTAAGGCCACTCAGATCAAGCTGATGAGAGCGTTTTTGTAGGGAGAATGAGGCTTATGTACCAGGAAAGCCATGGTCCTTGAATTGTTGCAGATTTTTATTAACTTAGTTGCAGATGGTTTTATCTTTTTGCTTTAATAATAAACAATGAGTCTTTAATTACACTGAGTTGCCTGACTTTGGGGTTTGACATGAGCCTAGGTTCATGTTTTGAAGACATGTGCATTGTGCACAGGGTCTTGTTTGCTGATTCAAAGATGTCCCCTAGTTGACTGGCCCTGGCCAGGCTCAAGGTGGCAGCAAGGGGACCCATCTCTTTGTCCTGCTTCTCCCCTTGTTATTGCATTTGGATGGTGTCTGCATGGAAGTAATGGGATGGCCATGGGATGGAGATGGACAAGATGGACAGTGGTGGGATGGAGGTGGCAGGATGGGTCCTGGCCAAGAAAGATGCTGTAATCTCATCTAGATGAGAGGTAAAAGGGCTAGTTTAAAAGAGAATTTCACTGTCCTGATTAAAACCTTTCAGTGGACCCCTGCCTGCCTCCTCCTCATCCTCTCATCGCTGGCCCTTCCAGCTCCAGCTGTTCCTATTCTTTCTCTGGGTCTTGGCCCATGCTGTCTCCTCTGTTTTGAATGCCCCACATTAACTTTTCATTCTCTGGGTTTCACTTGGTTCCATTTCCCCGCCCACTCTCTGGCATTGTTGCAAAATAGTCACACCTTGCTCAAATTTTAAACATGTTGAAAAACACCACCTGTAGAGAAAAAACAATTCTCTGAAGATGCATGAGAAATTTCCAGAGGAGGTCATTTTCGGGCTGACCTAAAGGCTATACCACCCAGAGGACACATCTAACCCCTCTAAGAGGGGAGGCACTTGTTATACTCTCTGCATTACTTGATAAGCCCAGTTCCACTTTCTGGACATAACACTCTATCACCCTCCCAGAGGAAAAAATCTGGCAATTTCTAAATGCACCCCAGGAAAGGATCATCACAAAAATGATAACAGCCTTTCGCTGAAGTGCACTTACCATGCACCAGGCACTATACCAAACTCCTTTTTGCGTATCAATCACCCTGCCAGGTGGAGACTGCCCATTCTAGCTGCCTGATGAGTGATCTGAGGTCAGAGAGGTGAAATCATTTGCCCAAGATCACACCACTAAGAAACAGATGAGCTGAAACCTACACTTGCTTAGTCTATCTCCAAAACCTGTGTTCCAAATTAGTATAGACCAAGGGCTAGGACTCTGGATTTGAGAAGATGCCACCCCTTTTGCAAATTCCCCACGTTGGTTTTTTGACTCCCTGCTGTTGAGGGTTCTCCTTCGTATGCTTCTCTCTGATTTTCTTCCAGACCCAGCCTCTCCAGCTCCTGCGTCCCCTGCTGTCCCTAGTTTTATTACAGTATAGTCCCAACAAAACCAAGCTTTGCACACTATTTCTAACTCCTGACCCAGTGCTCTTTCCACTCAATCAGTGGTTCCCAGCCTTTTCAACACCATAGACTATATTTTATTAATTTTCCCTCAATGGACTTCATGTTGAGAAAAATTATCCATTACAACTTTATGTCTTGGGTGTTGATTATTTTTCCATTAAACAAAAAGAGTTAAACTATATATCTATCACTGCTGATACTAGTCAGTCATTATTCTGATTTAATCAGCTAATATAATTAATTGCAGTCCAAAGCAAAGGAACTTGGTGTTTTCTTATACCCAAGAAGCAGGCTCATGGGTTATTGGATGATGGCAGTGTATGATCTGGGCTGGCTTACTGAAGTGCTGAAAAGAGCTCACGGACCCCTTATAGATCACTGCTCTTCACCGTCTGAGAATGGTTCCTTTATACCTTCACCCCACTTTACTATCTCCCCTCCTGTGGGAAGAGCCGCACATCTACCACCCTTGCCATTTTCTAGGTTGTCCCCAGTGCTGGGAAAAGGGCTGGCGGGGGCAGCAGGTAACCACCGATCTGTCCTCGTTGAGTTGCCAACCTTTTCAGAGGAGGAGACAGGGGCTCAGGTATTTGTTTTCCTATATTAATCTCTAACAGGATGGAGCAGATGAGTATTGACTCTAGCTAAAGGGACTTATTAAATAGCATTTGACAGGAGATCACTGGGTGTCCATCCCAGCCATAGTGGAACTAAGAGGACTTTTTGCTTGGTTGCTAAAAAATTAGTATCTAGAGGAGGGGAGGGAGCCAGGAGAACCTTTCCTGATGCATTTAGAAGCCATCCGCAAGGCTGGCATGGTCTGGCTGCCACAGAAGTGACAGTCCATGCTGCCCAACACTCAGTTCTGATTTATGTTCACGTAAAGCCTATCACCTAATGGTGGCATGCATGGCGCAGAGAGTAGAGACCTTAAGTATTCCCTGGCTGTGGCCACCTGCTTTTTGTAGGGGTGGGGAAGGGAAGGAAAGCTGAAAGATTTGGCCTCAGAGAGCCCAAGGTAAAAGTTCAGCAGGTAGAAAAATAGAGTCCTTGGATGACAGGAGGTGGGGAGGGCAGAGAGAGGGGAAATTCTGAGCAGACCAGAGCTATTCTGGAAGCAAAGACCTTAAATACTGGCAGGAACTTATCCCCTCCCGTTCTGTATATCTTTGATCCCTATCAGAATGAGGGCTCCTGGCATCAGATAGCCCAGTTGCCTACAGAGAAGGACTGTTCCATTCAGAAATCTTAGGGCTTCTGCATCCTCCAGGTTAGGGCATGGGGAAGGCAAGCATTGCAACCTGGGTTCATGAGGACAGGTTTCGTGACGTGAGGGCTCAACGGTGTTTGGCTAAAGTGATTGTGGTTCATGAATTAGGATGGATCTCCTTTGGACCTAGACTTGACCCTCATGAACAGACCCATAGTCTTTGAATTTTGGAAACATAGTAGTTCTTATGAGCTCTGCTGCTCACCAAGTGTGAGTACGTTCTCCGACTTCAGTTTCCTCATCTGCAAAATAGGGGGAATAATAGTATGCACCACCTTGGGTTGGTGATTAAGTAAAAAAATTCAGGGAAAATGTTTAGTACAGAATCTGCCACAAAGCTCAATAGATATCAGCTTTTAGCAGTAGTGTTGTTATATGACAGAGTGGGTATTGTCACTTTGTTTTTGGTGAGGAAATTGGAGCTCTAAGAGGAGATGGGATGTTTTCCAGGGTCACCCACAGAGAACTGAGTTTCAAAATCTCAACTGTTTGACACCCTCTTTTGACCAAGTCTAACACTTTTCCACTTTATCACACCGCCTCTCACAAGACAGAAAAACAAACAAGTTCCCACCCTATATTTTCATGATTCTCTACATTTTAGAGTCTTAAGTTCACTTGATCTTATTTGATGATCACAACATTCCACTGAGGAAAGCAGGACAGTGGGGGTGGGGGTGGTCAACATTCCCACTGAACAGATGTGGACAGTGAGAACTGGTGTGGTTCAGGAACTCAGCCACACAATTGATACACAGAATTGGGATTGGAACCCATGTCTTTCAAGGCCGAGTCCTACATTCTTGTCAAAGGTCAGGTGCCTCCCTTCCCTCTTCAGACGGCTCCAGAACATTTGCCTCTGGTAGTCACAAGTGGTGGATGCTGGGATAGCCAATGGGAGGGTGTGGGAAATGGATCAGTGATACTGAACTTGGATGTTAAGTCTGCGGCTCCTGTGCCCATCTACCCCATCTATGCCACCTACCCCAAGGCTGGGAGATGTCAGTGTCCAGGAATAAGCATTGGCTCAGAGTCAGGACACTTGGGGTCTAGTTCTAGGTTACCTCCTGATTCTAGAATCACCTTGGTGATGTTAACTTCCCTGGATGGATTTGAAGCTCTTATTTATGAAATAGCAGGATTGGTTCTTTGTAGCAGGTATGCACTTTTCTCCACATATATTTATGGTAACTGATATTTTCCTGGATGCCTACTATGTGTCAAATTACTTCTGGCTCAAGTTTCCTTGGAAGGGGTTCTCTAATCTAGCTGAATAATTGAGCACCTAAATCCGTCAACAACACTTTTTAGGAGGTAACTTCTTTAGAAATATGGTCTATTAAGGTAAGAGCCAGGATCCCTGTGACTGTAAAAGCGGATGAGGGCTTCAACTGAACAAAACCACTAGTGAGCTGACATACTTTATCAGATGACATATTTGACCACCAGACTTCCTGTTGGAGGAAAGCTGGTGTGCCAAACAGATACCAAACTTGCAGACCCAGTTGATGGCTGGAATTAAAAATCAAGGTCACTTCAGTGTCTATCACTGATTGCTGGAAGACTTGGTAAAAATTCTTTTGAACCCCATTAACACCACTACTGAAGCTGACAGAGACGAGTTGGAACTGAGACTCAATGCTCATCAGAACAAGGCCTTCATGATCTACAGTCTACCTGAGCAGCCCCTTACTCCAGAAAATGTGGTTAATGGCTTGGCTCAAACATCTGTATCTGAGAAAACTCCCTTCATGGAAAACTAGTTTGGATGAAGACCTGTGATTAAGATGTGTGTCATCTGATGGAACCTTTGTTTAAATGGATGAGGTGGGGGTTGGAAGATCCAGCTCAAACATGTGCCCTATTGCATAATCACAGTCCACTCCCCTCTCCAACAATAGGCAGAGACCCTCAGAGATCCTGCAACTACGGCTTATTAATACAAATGCCCACCAGAAGGCAGAAGGATGTGAGAGAACCCAACATCCAGATTATTCTCTGGGATGCAGTTCTAAGCAAATGGGTGCAGTGGGAAAAGGCTGCACCTGAGGCAGGCAGGTGCAGGCATGGGTTCCAGTTCTTTCTTTGACTGATTCTCTCTTGGCCTGGGTTTCCTCACCTCTCATTCTAGGTCAGATCACAAACTCAAATGCCTACAGAGGCAAGTCACAGAAGCTGATGTCTGCATATTAAATATTACTGAATTATTATTCATGCCTACCAAAAAATACATATGTTTCCTCAGTCTCTTGTTTTCCAACTTTGGTGGAATGAATGAGTACTAAAAATTATTTCTCTGTTATAAGACAAAAACAAAACAGTGGGCAAATATGATGATAACTAGCAACAAATCTTTTGGCTTTGGAGTTGGGGAGCAATAGAGAATGGTGGAGAACTGAATAGCTCATGTCCCTCCCGAAGGGAACAGCTGCTGTCCAGCTCCAATCTATCAGAATGTGAGTCCAGTGCTGTCATATTTCCAGTCTCTTAGGATTAACTAGAAATCTAATTTTAAAATACTGGCACAATTAAAAAGAAACACACACACGTGCACATGCATGGGCCAAACAAAACATGTCCCTGGGCCAGCTTCAGCCCTGTGGGTCACCAGCCTTGTGACCCTGAGTCCAGATGATCTCCTGAATTTCCTTTGGGTTGTAGGATCTCTGAGTGAATAAGGCCAATTGCTTTTTCAGGCAAAATGATATATGTATCCTCTGTGTCCCCAGAGAACACTGCTTGTGTGCTTGTTATCACACTTTCTACACTTTTTGAGGTGGTTAAGACCACAGGTCTTGGAGTTAAGACTGCTTAGTCCAAACCCTGGCTCCATTTGTTGCTAGCTCTATAATCCTGAGCAAGGCAATCCCTCTCCTTTTTCTTATCTGCAAAGTGGAAGATGCCGTAACAGTACTCAACCTCATAGGGTTGTGGGAGAAATCATCGAGATGATGGGAGTCCTCAGCTTGGCCTGGCATGTAATGAGGGCTGGATAAATGTCAGCCACTGTATTATTATCACTTGGATGGTAATTACCCCCTAGAGGGTGAGCCAGCTGGAGTACAGAAGTCACATCTTACTCTCCAGCTCATTGCCTGATGCATAGTAGGCATGCAATAGAAGTATCTTGAATGAATGAGGACATTCAGGGAAGACAGCCTTCCAGTCTTTCAGGCAATAGTGCACTGAGCTTGTGTGTGTGTCTGAGAGGGACAGAAAAGGAAAGCCAGTTTTGACATGTTGGGCACTGACCAGTGCAATGAGAAAAAGCTGTTTTCAGCTGCTAAGATAGCATATAGCACGCTAAATAGTGGTGATTGTCTCAGAAAATACAACCAAAGCCATTGCCCATCTTCTTCCAAATAGAGAAGACAAGAAACAGTGTGGAAACCAGAGCGCAGACATCCAGCCTTGGGTGCTTACATCATGGGTGCTTTGGCAGCTTGACGGATTTTATTTACTCAGGGCCCCTTTAAGCCAGAGGAGATTCCTGGAGGCTCTTAAAATTTAATGCCCCACCTGGATAGTTAACATCTGTGTTTTATTTTGTTTAAAAAAGTTAATCCCAAATAGTTCAAATTCCTTCGGTATCCCTTGGAGAAGAGTTTCTTACTGGGCGACCCACAAGCAAGGAGGCCTAAAGGGTAAAGCTAGACCAGCACTTTCTGGGAGAAATAATACTGCCAGCCACAAACACGGGCCATGTATGTAATTTTAAATTTGCTTGTAGCCGCATTTTTTTAAAAGGGGGAAAAACCATGAAATTAATTTTAGTACTATTCCTAATCCGATATTCCAAAATATTATCGTTTCAACATGTCATCAGTTTAAAAAATTATTAGTGAGGTGTAAATTTTTTAATTAAGTTTTGAAATCCAGTATGTATCTTATACTCAGCACATTTCAGTTTGGATGAGTCACAATTTCAAGTGCCTAATAGCCACCTGTGGTTAATGGCCACCACAATAATAGGACAGTACTAGTCAAAAGAGTATTTGTGAATGCAAGCCATCTTTTTTTCTCCTTCTAGTTGTTTTATGAGATGTGTACAGAGAAGTGGGGAAACTGGGGGTGTGTCTGGGCTGATCAAGGCTCTGAGGCTACTGACTCAGCTTTGCTACAAGTAACTTTCAGGCCACATGGGTCCCTGTGTTGTGATACTGTAGAAGTCATCTGACTCATGCTCTCACTTGACAAATGGGGAACCTGAGATCCAGAAAGGTGGAGTAGTTTAGCTTAAGAAATAGATCTGGAAATGGAATAATAATAGTGGCATTTGGTAAAATCTAACATTTATTGAATTATTATTTTATTCCAAGATCTTTTCATGTATTATCTCCCAAAACTCTCAACTGTAATATTTTGCAGATGAAGAAATCTGGGCTTAGAGGAATTAAATATTAAAGTAGCCAATATTTATTGACAGCTATTCTAGGAACTTTATATACATATTATCTTAATTATACTATTTACCATAAAGTTTCATATTAGGAGTTATTACTATTGTCATCACCATCATTCCACTTTACAGATGGGAAAACTGAGGCTGACAGAGGCTAAGTAACTTGCCTAAAATGCAGCTAATATGTGGTGGAGTCAGGCAGGGTTTGAGCCCAGGCTGCCTGACTCCAGAATCTGAGCTCCTAATCACAACTTTTGTCCAACATCACCCAGCCAGACAATGGCACATCTGGTATGTGAGCTGGTATGTCTGTTCCCCGGTCCATGGTTTTTTTTTTACTGTTCCACTCTACTGCCTGGATCATAAGCCTCTTGATTCCTAGCACTTTCTGTCTCACTTTGCTGCCAGTAAGGACCAGAACAGGGAAGCTATGGACTGCAGCACTGATTGAAGGGTCCAGGCAAAACAGGCACCTCTCCTCTGGCTTGGCTGATTCCAAGGCTGCTCTAGCCCATGAAGGCCAAATTCCTGGCTCAGTGGAGATGGGTGGGAAGAACATTTGTCCTCTCTGCCTCCCTAGTTGGGCGAGGTCAGTGTACCAGGTTGGAAAGTGGTATGCTCCTAATTGCAGGGGGAGTAGGCTGAGAGGATTAACACTCTTTAAATAGACACCAGGAAACTAAGAATAGCCTTGCTGCCTGGAAATTGTTGGGTATTCCTGACCACAGGCCATCCCACTTAGTAGGTGCTCAATAAATGCAGTGAACTACAGGAATAAACAAATACTGTAAATGGGTCATTGGGAGAGCTCTTAACCAGTAAGCCTCTGTGCTCTGTGTAAAAAGAACTTTAGACTGAGGTTATTTGAGTCTTCCTGCAGGCTGGAGACCTCTGTTACCTTTACTTGTCTACTTTTGTAGTCTTGAGGCCAATGTCTTTATTTGTGGCCAAGAGAACAGCAGGCAGTTAGAATGCCAAGGAAAGACAAGTTCAATTTGCTATCCCCTTATGTCTTGTTGCCTGCTATACCACCAGGCTGGAAAGATAGACATTACTTCCTTTTGTGCTATTATGAAAATTTTGCTGCTGCCTAGAGCGCTTTGTAGATTCCAGTTCTTCAGAGAATTAAGATGGGAACCTCCAAATTTACCATCAGACCCTGATCCATCCTCTAACATAGAGCTACAGGGTCCTTACTGAAGGCTACCTCATTGTCTGGCTCAAAATAATTGAGGTTGCCTTCCTAGCAGAAATTCAGAACCGCCGCCTCTTGTAACTTATCAGGTGAGCTGTAAGGATAAGGACAGGGAAGATTTCCTTGTACTGTGGGGAAGCCTGAAGCAGTGATCCTCCCAACACCAGTTGCAAAAAATGTTCTTTCAGCCAACACACTTAGGAAAGCTGTTTACTGAACCCTCTCTTGAAGATACGCGCAATGACCATCAGCATAGGAAAGTCTCTGAGAAGTCCTGCTGCACGGTAACTTGTTTAGGTCTGTTTAACCCAGTGTTTCCTAAACATATCTGATGCAGGAACTGATTTTTCCCCAAGAAGCACCTATAAACCTCATTGGCGAGAAACTGCCCAGGTGAGGATTCTGAAAACTACTTTTGCCTGCTTGCCTACCCTGTGATTGCTGAGCAGGGAAGGAGATACTAAGAAATATCTGCATGGCATAGGAAGTTGCTTGTCTGGGGCTGCCAAATAGAGACGGCTGCATCCGTGTGAGTGGACATCTTATAAGGGCTGGAAGAGAAAGGAGGAAGGGAGGAGTGACACTCAAGGCCAAATGTTGACCAGATTTAAGGTTCCATCCTCTGTCCCTGACTTGTTCTATAATCTTACTTGGCCCAGTTCTAGGCACACATCAGATCTGTAAACCCTTGTATCTTGCTTATACCATTAAGGGCTTGATGGAAGGAAAATATGGCAGTGTGAGGTATTTACGACCTGAAGGTCCGTGGCACAAGTACTCTGGAGAGAAGGTAATAAGCAGTAAGGGGGACGTACCTATGTGCTCCCACCTCTGCTCCCCAAAGTGGTCTTAGCCTGAGCTCTCACCTCTCTGATCTATACTTCTCTTAGATGGTGTCCTAACCATTTTACCAACAGAAGCCTCTTTGAGATTCTGATTAAAGATACACACACAATTTTCTAGAGGTTCAGAGACCTTCCTGAAGGTCATCTATAATCTTCCCTCCTTCCACCCAATTCAGAGCACTTGTCTAGGGAATCATCGAGTTGGTGATGGTATGTTAAAACAAAACAACAAAAAGGGGATAACCTAACTTAAAGTGAAATTGTCTAAAATTTAGTGGCTCTGCAAATTCAGTGGTTACTTGGAATGTTTTGGTAAATGAACGGATTGGATGTTTTGCCTCAGTCCACACAGGATTTGAGGTGATCACCTGGGATTCCATCTTCTAGTTCGTGGCTCTGGGCAAAGCAAAGACGGACACTCCCAGCCTATGCAGTGGATCCAGTATATTTACACTGGTACCAAAAGAGCCTTGGCTAGCTAAGGTCCTGGGAGCGGGGGGAGCAGCATGGGATGTAGATAAAGGGGCCAGTATCCTCAAGAGATAGGGCCCCAGGCTTGGCTCTGCTCCCACTTGCTGTGTGATTCTGAGTCACCTCCCCTTTGAGGGTCCTTGATGCAGTGAATGTGAAGAAGTCTTGGATCCTAAGCATTGACCATTCCAACCCCAGCTTTCAAGAAGGAAGGAAAGAGCAGGGTGGGACTGACCGAGGTGAAAGGCTGGGCATTTGCTAGCCCCATCCCCAGGACTGGGCCCCCAGCTCCTAGACTATTAACTCCAGTCAGAAAGCCCACATGACTGGCCAGATTGAGGAAAAGCCTCAGGATGACATGGCATCTACCTGGGCCTGGGAAAGGGAACAGGGCTGGTGCAAGAGCAGCAGGTAGGACTCTGAGCCGGGAAGAATGTGGGCTGGGGAGGAATTCCCTGCCCTGAGGTTCTGACACCATGGGCCAGGCAGGCAGTGGATTCCCAGCCAGTGGCGTCACTTGGCCCCTGCCACTCCTCCTTGCCCCCTCCTTCATAATTTCCTATTTCCTGCCTCCTTCTCCTCTGACACGGTTATAAATAACCTCCAAGGTTGGCCTCTGGGCTTAAGCCTAGGTGAGCCAGAGGAAAGCAGAGGGGACGAAGATGGAGCTTTATCCTGCACTTGGCCAGGGGGTCATAGGGTTTCAGGTTGCTCAGGGGAATTTTGTTTTCTTGTTTTTTCCACTAGGGAGTGAGGTAGTGAAAGAGGAAATAATCTGTGTTGGCTTGAGGACACTTGGCCTCCCTTGGGCTGGTGCTGGGTTACGCCTGCAAGGAGCTGCTGCTCTGCTGGCTACAGATCCCAGGGCCACGAGCTGAGAGGCTTAGAGAGAAGGCATCTCAGGATACACAGAGGGCCGGGCGACAAGTCGGCAGGACCTGTGGCCTTCTTCCCAAGCCCCGGCTGGTTCCATATGGGAGGCTAATCACACAGAAGGCTGTGTCTCAATTTCTACCTTCCTCCTCAACCACCAGCCATGTCGTTCATTGAGAACACCAGGCACAGGCCTCAAGTACCGTATTCTCCCAGTTTGCTGCCTCTCACCCAGCTGGCTGCATGGTTTCCATGACTGTGTAAAGGTCAAACAACTACATTCCCTATGGACACATTCATTCCTTGAATAAAGATTTATTGAGCATCTACTATGTTCCAGGCATTGGACCAGGTGCTGAGGCCACAGAGAGGAAATGGCCATGGCTCAGCCTGTTCCCCTCTTGGCTGTGGCCTCCTTCCTCCACAATTCCAGCTTAGACAGGTGAAGACCTACAGAAAGCATACTCAAGGGCCCCCTTTCCCACCTCACCTTTTGTTTTCAAAGGTTAAGATGTGATGGCTTTCCCAACCTACCACATAGCTTATTTGGAAGCCCATTAGCTAATTTTTTTTCTGGAGCCCAAAAGCTTTGGGACCTTTTCCTGTATGGTGTGTGGTATAGGCTGCCAACACCTAGAGAGGGTATCTTTGTTTGATTCATTCAAAGATACAGTGTAGGTATTGCTCCGGGCTCCGCAAGAGCAATGAGTTAGACTTCTTGCCTGGCCAGGCCCTTTCTGAGTCTGCCTTTATACCCAAGGCCATCCTCATTCCCTCTGGACATGCCCATGGGTCACTTCCCAGAACTCCCTTCTTTTTCTCTGTGTGTGTGTGTGTGTGTGTGTGTGTGTGTGTGTGTGTGTGTGTGTGATCCCTGCTCTGCCATTCTACTGCAGCTCTTGGCACCACTTGTGGACCTGGAAAAGCTAAGCCTGGGAACAAGGCCTGGAATCATGAACCCAATAGCCACCCAGCTCATTGGCTTTTTTTTTTAACCCCATTTAATTTTAGGATGAGGGGCAGTCTTCAGAGTCAGCCTGAGATTTTTCTTGGCTCGTGTTTCATTGGACCATCTTGACTCTGCAACATGCTTGCAGGGATGGGCACAGGCCCCGGAGAATTCAAGTCCTGGCATCACCAGGACCTTGTTATTTCCAGGTGCCAGGAGACACCTGTGGGAGGGGCAGGGGGTGAGAGTTAGGGGTAGGAGGGTTGGGATACATTCCGGGATAGAGGATCCCAGAATCTCACTCATACCTATTTCTAATCCAACATCCAATAGATGTTCGTTCTTAGAAGGAGAAAAGGAGACTTACTGCTTACTTACTGTACAAGAAGTACAACGTGAGTGATAAAGAAGCCAAGCAGGTTTTGCCACGCGTTGTTAATTAATTCTCTCACTGCTTATTTTATAGATGATAAAAGTTAGGGAGAGACATATTAATTGGCTTCAGGGTCTCTTTGCCAAACATGACCAATCTGAGAAATCCAGATGACCACATGTTTTTCCAACTCTCAGCCCCGTACCAGAGAATAGTTCTGTGCATGAAGAATCCTTCTGGTAGGGCTGATTGGTGAGACAGTGGAGGGTGTTAGAAAGATATGAAGCTTAGAGTCAAATAGACTTGAGGTTGAATCTCAGCTGTGTCTTTTACTCATGAGGTAAGCCTGATGAAAATGTTATAAATTCTGAGCCTCAGTTTCCCAAATGCAGATGGGAAAGATCCCATTTATAATGCAGGGCTGATGTGAAGATGGGTGAGATATGTCAGCAATGCTAGGGGCTCTCAGCAAATGTTGAACTGAAGTTGGATTGAAAATCATGTCTTTTACTTTCTGCAAAAGATCTGCTCCCTCTCTCTCCTGCTAACCACTAAGAGGTCAGCAGTGCTATACTAATAAAAACAGAAGCCAAGAAAAGGTTGGTGTGGCTCTTCACAGAGGTAGAGTTTATAAAAATGGATATATTGGAGAGACCAAGGAAAGGTAAATGACTTTGTGAATGGAGGGAGGATGGGTGGAGATCTGTCTGCTCTGGTCCTAGGCTGGTTCTGGGATTAAAGAACAAAGAAAGTAAGATCAGATGGAAAAACAGAGGAACAAAGAGGTGATGACCTTTTCCAGGGTCACAAAGCTAGTTGGGGAGAAAATGAGGCAGCTTCCAGTGACTGGATTTCAAGGCCAGGAATTTATCACTGTCTTGAGTAGACCCTCTTGTCACCCTACACCCCACTCAGCAGAGGGACACTTTGGAAAGACAAAGGGACCTTCATGAGGCCCCTGGCACTCACTGCCCCGTGCTGCCTACTTCTGATTACTCTGAGAGAAGCTGGAGCCCTCCCATCTGTCCTTTCCTCACTGCCAGCAACTAGTTTGTTCCCTGTGCTAATGCTTTTGGGGATTTCCAGATAATGTCCCCGGTCTGGGAGAAGCTGTGTGGAGAATCCTGGCACTTGCATTCCCATCCTTAGGAGTTTGGTCTATCACTGTCATAGTTGGGAAAAGCATTTGGTGTAGCCTCTTTGGAGGACAGTCTGGCACCAAGAACCGAGAGCCTCAAAACTGTGCATACCCTTTAACCAGCAATCTCATTTCCAGAAATTCAGTCCAAAGTAATATTGAAGCAATGGAGTCCATGGCTGCATTGTTTATAACTACACACACACAAAGGATTCATCTAAATGTCTATCAGGAGTAGATTGCTTAAATTATAGTGTATTCATACTAGGTAGCCATATAATGGCTTGAATTAGTCTCTATATAATGATGTGAAGATATTCCCATGATTCATTTTTGAGTAACAGAAACCAGTTTGCTTAAAAAAATGAGATGAATATTTATATACATGCTTAAAGGAAAATCTGAATATCTATATACCAGAACATCAGCACTAGTTCTCCCTGGTTTATAAGATTTTAGGTGATTTTAATTTTGACTGGTATATTCTGGAAAATGAAATTTCACAATGGTGACACATTATTTTTATAATCAGATAACAGAACAATGGTGGGAAAGTAAGGACTCAGCGGATTCCCTGAATTTGGATGTAGAGTGCAGTTGTGGGAAGGCAGTAGCAGCCTGCCCCCTTTCTGGGCACTCATCTTTGGCTCCTGGGGCAGGGGGGACCCATGTGCTCTGTGGTGGGCTCCATGGCAGCCCCTGTTGCCCATCTGTACTGCTCCTGAGGATCTCAGCTGGATTTCCTCTGTCTCTGAGGGACCTGCTGTGGGTGGGACCTGCTGTCACTTGCCACAAGGGATGTGGGGTGGGGGGGGTGTTCCCATTGGGGGCTGTGGGTGGGGTGGGTTTCCTCTGCTTCTCTTCTAAATATGTAAGCCAGATTTGCACCTGGGGGATTGCCAAAGAGAGTCACCTCTGAGAAACCAGGATGCAGTGGGCCCTCCCTGTCCCAGCCCAGAAACAGCCAGGGTCCTGTGGATTGGTACAGAGCTGGTCAGGCATAGAGGGGTGTGGTCTGGGACTGGGTGAGCCAATACCAGTGGGAATAGCAACTGGAGGGAAGGAAAAGTGTCTCCAAGAGTAACTTGGGCCCCGAAGACTGGGCTCTGGATACTCAGCCTCGTGACTGGCTGAAGTCAGAAGAGACTTGGTGGGCTCTCTTCAGGGTGAGGAAGGAACTCTGAACTCACAGTGAAAAGACTTGGGTGGAATCCTCAGTCATCTATGCTGTCTTAGGCAAGTCAGTCCACCTCAGAGCCCCTGTCTTCACACCTATGAAACGGGCATATCCCTACAATTCCTTGTCACCTAGTGATTGTAGAGGAAGATCCAATGACACTTATGCATGTAAAGGTAATGGAGTGGCATCTTAGGAAGTCAGCACGTAGGAAGGCAAAAAAGTCACCTTTAAAGAGTCAGAGAGCCCTTAAATTCCTCTAAAATACAGTGCCTTCTTGCAATAACCCTACCTGAGCCAGGTCTTCCTTTTGCATCGGGACGAATCACTTTTTCTCTACTAGGCAGCCCTGGATGGAGCAGCTGGGTTGTTTTTGGAGAGGAGGGGAAGGCATAACCTAAGACAATCACATGCTGTATCTCTGAACCCCATAGTCACACAGGACTGAGACAGGAGGGTCTTGGCTGAAGCTCACTTGGGAATCAGGGGTGGGAGAAACTTGCCAGACCTCTCAAAATTGAAGGAAAAATATTTATAATAAAATATATGTAAGTTTATGCCAAACAGAATCACTGAGTTCAGACTGTTAGAGGTATGTGTACACAGTGCAAGTTCCCTGTACACATATAGGAGAAAGTTACTTTTATTAGTTGAATAGGTTATTATCATGGCTTTCTTCACAAGAAACCTTCTGGTCTGTTTCCTTTGCTTTCGATGTCATTCTTATGCTTCAAGACCAGTGTTTGAGGCAAATGCTTTGGGTAAGTCAGTTTGCATCCCCTCTTTGACCAAAATGGATACTCCCTATCTGTGCAGCAGACTAAAACTGCCCATTGCAAGTGGAGAGCTTTTATAAGTAGAAAGGCAGAGGCAGGAAGGAACCTTGTTTGGGGAAGTGGCCTCAACTAGTGACTTTGTGACATAAATGATTGTGCTCCTCTTGGCCCTGCCTGTCCGGGATGTTTACTCAAAGCTTGTAAAAACTCTGAAATAGCAGGCTGGGGTCCAATGGGACAGAAGAGGGATAGAACTCAGGCAGTAAGATATCTCTCAGACTTGATCACCAGCTGGCCTAGGTGGCATAAGGATAGAGGCTCTGGGTGGGAGAATGGGGGGAGGTAGGACTGAATTGTAGGACCTGAGAAACCATGCCTGATGCTTCCTTAGTTATGCTCAGTGTGAGGCTTAGGTGTCTGCAGAGTAGCCAGTTCAGGAGTGGGAAGGGTCTGCTGACTTGGATTCAATTAATATTAAAATGATGGGTTTAAAAAGTGGAACTTCTAGATTCAGAGGAAATAATCATGTAAGTATGCTAAGATGTGTGTATGTAAAGGTATACATGTTTGTATATGTATATAAACATTTATATGTATGTGTATATATACACAAATATAAACACACAAGGATGTTTATCACAGAGTTGTTTATAAAAGTGCTATATCTACACAACTGAAAACAATACAGCTATTCAAAGGGATGAGGCAGAGCCAGATGGACTGATATATTAGGACTGAAAAAACCCAGATCACCAACAAGTAAATTCTATATGATTGTATTATTGGGGCGAGGAGGAGACCTATATCCACAGGTTTATACGTGCAAAAGAAAAGGACTGAAAGTAACATAAACCTGAAGCATAGTTATAACTGGGTAGTGGAAGCTTAGGTTGTTTTAAAAAATTATAGTTTTCTTTTTGTTTACCTCTTTTTCCTCCAACTTTTCTTTAGTAAATTTGTATTAATTATATAAGAAAGAAATAATACAAGAAAATAAAAAGCATGGAGAAGATACAACATTGTAAACTGACTATACTTCAAATAAAAAAGAAAAAAAGCATGGAGAAATCCCCACAAAACTACAGGTAGTGTGTGGACCAGGAGCTGCAGCAGAAAAACAGATACCTTGATCTCATTTTGTCAAATTCCAACTGTGAGGCTTTGGGAAATTTCAGTGTCCCTACTGTACAGATGGCAGGCAGTTGAGGCCCGAGATGTTCACACTTAATTGCTTTTAACTGTATACTCAGTACACGTCATCCTATTAACTATTCTCTCTTAACTTCAGGGTATTTTAGCTGGAATATAATTTACTGTGCATCTTCAGATTCCCCAAACATTTACTAAGCACCAGCGTGTCCACTCTTCAGTCCCAAGCCTGTCACCCAGAAGGCCCATGAGTAAGTGAGTGAATGAAGGCAGGCCCTGAGTTGGGCGTCTTCACGTCTGCTCTCCTACCCGTCCCCACGACAGCCCTGAGAGGTTGCTGCCACTCTCCCTCTCTTACTCCACGTGAGGAAACCTAGAGGCAGAGATGGGATTTGAATCCAGACCTCTGGCTTCCAAGCCAGTGCTCCCAATCCCAGTGGAAGGAAGAGGGCTGGAACCCATGATGCCTCCAAGCTCTCCTGCTCTGAGCATTAGGACATTCTCTCCAGGTGTAGGGGCTTTGCTGATCACGATCCTTGCAAGGATCCTTACATAGGCCCACTATGAAATTAAAAATCCCTAAGTGAACAAACCTCCAGCTTTCCTGTTCTTTCCTTCTCAGTCCTGAAAGTGAGGCCAGGAGAGATGAGCTTCTGCCAGGAATTCAGCGAGTGCGTTTGCATGGAGTGTCAGCTTCTCCACATTGCTGGGTGTTAGCTTACCCTCGGTCCGGCACCAGCAGCAAAAGCAGAGTCAGGTGTGGCTGAGAGCAAAGCTCTCGGTTTAAATATATGAATTCATCTGGGCCTGGACAGCTGCATAGCTCAGGCAGGGCAGAACCTGCTGCCCTACCCTATTTCCTTGAAATCCACAAAGGGACACAGTTCCAAGTAACTGGTGCCAGTCTCTGCAAGCTCCTACTTGTAAAAATGGATTTTAAAACATGTGAGGATACATGCCTCCTCTTGTGCCTCTGGACTTCTCAGGTGTCAGAATGAATCTCATGGAAGCCTAAAGTGACCCTAGGAGGTAGGCAGGGAAAGTGTGGTAATGACTGTTTTAATTCCCTTGCTTTCACTGCAGCCCTCCCTCCAACTCCCTTCTCCAAAAATCAGCCAGAGTGACCTTTTTAAAATGTCATTCAGATCTTAGTAATACCCTGCTTAAAGCCTTCCAGTGGCTTCCCAACTCCTTAACAGGTTCTAGAAGGCTCTGTGGGATCTGGCCTTTGTCTCCCCTTGCCTTGCTGTGGCCACACTGGCCTTCCAGCTCTGGGCTCCAAGTTTGTCCCTGTCTCATAGCCTTTGGACTTGCTATCCCTTCTCCCTGGAACACACTGTCCCCAGATTTTCACTGGCTGGTTCCATCTTATCATAAAGGTGTCAACTTGGATGTCACCTCCCCAGAGAGGCCTTCCCTGCCCACCCTATTTTATAATACCACCCACCACCCCCATTCTCTACCTTCTTTTTTCCTAGCACCTGGCATCTTATTGGATATTTATTTATTTTTCTGTCCATCTCCCCTACTATTATTTAAGCACTAAGAAGAGTATAGAGGCCTCATTTGTCTGGTTCACCGCTTAGAACATACTTGCAACTCTAATATTTGTTAAACACAGCAATGAATGTTCTTTTGGCAGATGAAGAAATTGAGGCTCAGACAGGTGAACTGTCTTGCCCCAGTTTACCCAGCTGGCAAGGGGCAAGGCTGGACTCCAACTTAGCTCCTGTGCTCTAGCCTAGCGTGAGTGAAACTCAAAGAGAATTCTTACAGGGCCACTTAGAAGCAGACAGCCTCTCAGGACAACATTCTTCTCTATTGATGTGAAGCAGCAGATCTTTCAGAGATACAAGCCTCTGGGAGATTCTGCCATCTGTCGGCTGCTGTATTAGAGCCTCAGAGCAATCTAGCCACTGGTCGACTGGTGTCACCCAAGAAGGACCAGAATTTAAAGAAGCCTCTCCTGCCCGTCTAGACAAGCTTTCCAGACCACAGGAAGGGCCATGTGGACTCATAGATTTTTTTAAGGGCCATTATGCAATCTCTTTGCTTCCCAGTTGGGAGAACAGGCCCAGGGATGGGACTGACTTGCCCGTGGCTACCCCAGAGTTAGTGGTCCAGGTGGCTTGGCACAATGGTTTTGCGACTCAGCCGGGACTTCTTGCCTACCCACTGCAGACTTGCTAGACTGGCCCTGGGAGACAGAGTACATCACCCTCCCACACACATTGCTTCCATGTGTTTGGCTCACTAGCATGCTGGATTGAGCCTTTCCAGATTCAATGATGGGGCCAGCAGAGGGGAGTGGTGCTGAGGCCAAAGAGTCCACTGGCAAAGCTGTAGGAGATAGTCACATAAAGAAATGCACACTCTTCCTATCTTATTATGGGTCCCCATGATGGGGGAGGGCAGGACAAAAACAAGGATCTTGGGGGCCTGTCGTTCCTTAACCTCCCTACTACCCCAGAAGTAGCCTTGGGAGTGGGAAGAGACCACTGGCTTGCTCCCTATAGTGGACTTGAAATTGGCACAGGGGACCAGCTGAAACTGGCACTGTTTTCATGCTCCAGAGAGTACTGCTGAAGAATAGGGGGCAGAGATAAAAAAGGAACCGGGAAATTCAGCTCGGCACTTAACAGGCCCCTGCCCCTCACCATTGCTGACTTCAGTCCCAAGCCAGAGAGGCATGAATTGTGTTGAACACTAAAACTGGTGTTCTCTTTAATCTGAACCTTCCTTTCTTGGTCACACCTGGTGGTTCAAAGAATTGCCCCCAGCTTACTGTTCTGGTGGTGCTGAAAGAATACCCGTAATTGTTACCAAACAGTAGATGAGCATGGAGACGCCCTCTTTGCCTAGCTGGCTCCCAGTTGGCACTTCACTACAGCAGAGGCAGGGGAATGGGGCACCCTTAGCATTTCATGTGCACCCACAGCCAGGCACACTGCTTGACCTGGGGATCGATGGGTGCTAGATGCTCTATTTGGTCAGTGCCTGCACCACAGCAGGGCCACCCCTCTCCTGTTTCATGAAAAACGGCCCTGGTTTCTATCAGACCCTAATTGGACTGCATCTGGCCTTCGCTCTACCAAGGCCTCCCCACAGAATGCTGGCCGTTGGCCGTTCCTCCCTCCGGCCAGAACAATGCCGGGCTCTGGCCATTGACCCTGGCCCGAGCAGGCCTGCCAACTCCATGACTCTCAGTCCTCACTTTGCACATCAGGGCTGGCTTCCCATACCCACAGCTCCTCTGCAAGGAAGGTTTGGGGCTACCCACACACTATGACAGAACACTTTGGGCCCATCCAAACTCCCCGCCCCTGGGTAGAAAGGGACCAAGATGTGACCCTGAAGGACTTAATTATTCATTAGCCTTTCTAGCAATGCTTCCTCTCCCTGTCACTGGGCCTCTCTACACTGCTGTGCGGTGTTCATTCCACTTGGACTGATACCAGTTAATGTCCCTCATTTCAACCTGACCTGAAATCACAATGTCCTGAACAAGAGTAAGTGGGGCAGCCGACATCTCACAAGGGGAAGGTTGGCAGCTAGACTGTGAGTTTGCAATGCCCCATATGGATGCCAGCTAGTATTCTGCATTTTCTTTTCTCTCTTCTTGGAACTGCTTCGTTCTTTCTCCTACTGCCCTCTTGCCTCTTCACTGCCTTGGGAAAGGGGGCCTCTCACAAAGTAATAATCACCACCACTGTTTATTGAGAGGTTGCTGCAAGCCTGGCACTGTGTGAAGTTCTTTATGTTCAATGTCTCACTTCATCCTCACAACAACTTATGAGGCATCTCCATTTTCAAAGCTAAGAGGGGTTAAATGATTTGTCTAAGAGTCGGCACCTTACAGAATATGGAGCTGAGATTTAACCTAAGGTTCTTTGGTGCCCAATCCCCACTGCCTTGACCACTGTACTGCGGGTCCCTCTTTCACAGAAAATGTAACTTCTGCTAAACACTGGAGCAGACCCTTGAGAAGCTGCCTTTGGCCTTTCTTATTGAGTCCTCTCTGCACAGATCATGCACAGGCAGTTGTGAACGAATATGCGAGTTTAAGAAATTCCCAATGGAAAATACCAGAGGGATCTGCAACCCTCCCTCCTCCCCATTTGCGTGTTTGCCCTTCCGAGGGCCTAAAATCCCACAGCCATTTCCTGTACCCTGGTCTTGAGAGCCAGTCACACAGACCGGGTGTATCTGCTTTGCACTTCTTGGTGGCCTCTGCTTCTCCCAGTGGATTCTGCAAGGTGTTTCCTGTAGATCTTGCTGACAGTCTTTGCTGGCACGTAGCAAAATCCGCCCAGAACATCACGATCTGTTGGCCTCAGCCTGGACTGGGTTTTGTTTTTGTTTGGCCTTTTAAAATAAAACTTTTTTTCCCCCAACCAGGGGCATGACTGGCAGGACGGAGGAGGAGGGAGATGAAGGTAAAAATATTGACAGAGTGAAAAATATTGAATATTCCTTCTGTTTCAAAAATAGAAACTACCAGGGTTGGGATGCAGCTCGGCTGGGTTCAGGTTAGACTGAGGTTGAAGTTGAGATCATGGTGGTAGTTTGGCTTTTATGTCTCAAAGTATACCCTTCAGGGGGACACGGGGGCCTGAAGTTAGGTAAAAGAGAGGCTCCCTCTTGTTTTAAGGACAGCTTTTCTGATCAGCTCAAGGAGCATCTGAAATAAGCTATTCAGGGAAGACAGGAGTGTATGGTATGCTGTCCCACTCTATAGGAGAATTGGGGAGACCCAGAGAAGTAAGTTGTTTAAAGTTACTTAGAACATTGGAGTGTGTTGGAGAATCTACATGTCTAATAGATCACTGTCTTAGCTGCTGTCAGACTAAATCAGCAGGGCAAGAGGGACTGAATTTTATCTTCATGGATGTGACATATGCGCACTTAGTACATGTGAGGCCACTGGAGCATAGTCCCCATGAAGCATTTTTATTACCTTGGAATAATATGCAATTGAGAGATTAAAGTCAGAAGACTACTTCTCAGCATTTTTTAGAGTTCTTCTGTAGGTAGATATGGGAGCATTTAGAGCAGGAGACTCTATCTGGCATTAATGCCCAGTGCTCCCATAGTGACTTTAACCAATGAAATTATACCAGATTTGTTTACAGTCTTAGAAATATACTCTTTTCTCACTCTTTGCTGGACTGTCAGCCTGGAAAGTGGTATGTCACTACAAAAAATAAGATAATGGCTCATAAAGAAAACAGATCGGTGAGAGTGACTCAGTTTCTACAGCTGATGGACCACGTGAGGTGACTTAGGAGCTACTTCCACCCTTGCTATTGTCCCTAGTTTTCCCTTGCTGCTGTCTTCAGTTTTGGCAACTGAAAATTATCCAGACAGATAACAGGTCAAGAAGGACCTTTAAGACAAAGCCAGAAGAGGCACCTGAAGCATCATAATTAATCAAGTTTGATCAACTCTTCAGAAATGTGACCCTACACTCAGTAAACAGGGAGAACATGATGTCCTGGACCATTAGCAATGGAGACAGTAGAACCTAGGGGAAATGTATAAATTAGAGATATAAGGTGATGGTAAAATAATCTCACAACCTTAGCCCCTTAGGTTGTGAGGGACCCTAGAATATATCCAGTCCATCCCCTTCATTTTGCAGAAGAAGAAACTAGGGCTCTGAGAAGAAAGTGTCAGACGCACATAACAAATGAGTAGAAGAACTGAAAAGAGAATCTAGCTCCCAATTTCTGGCTCAGAGCTTTCTACTACTCAATACTTTCTATGTAATAAGACTCCTTTCCCCACATTTCTTTACTTTCACATCCAAATAAGTACAGTTATCTAGTAGAGTAGGTAGAGTTATTTATTAAATCGTGTTAAAGTTGGGAGACAGAATCTACTTTGAAAACACTAGGGGCGTTTAATGGATGGTGAAGTCTTAGACTTCACTGACAGCAGTAAAAGCATCCAGTGTGGGGAAGGTGAAGTCTCTCTCAAATTTGTACACTGATCAGCAGCCCCTGGGAAATTTGCATTCATCCTCTACCAACACAATTAGAGCTAAAGGTCCCAAGTGAAAGAGACTTAGAATCATGTCATAGGTGGGGAAAGGCCATCAAAATCCATGCAAATATTTATCCTGGAGACGACGTAGAGCATCTGACCATGCTCTTCAAATAGGCTGTTTTGTGTAAGCCTAAGATGTCAACTGGTTGGAGGAAGCCACAGAGAGGCAGTATGAAGAATTTTACAACAGTCAAAAAGAGCTCAAAATGGAACAGGCTGACCTAGGTCAGAGATGTTGCACAGCTGCCAGATTAACCCTAGGATGATGGGACTGTAGAAGAAATCCAAAAGAGATTCCACTGAGTGACTGTGAAGGTCGCACCCAACCTAGAGTTCGTGGCCTGTGAAGTGTGCCTGTCCTGCACTGTGGTCACACATGTGCTTCTGGAAGGGAGGTATGAGCCAGTCGTGAAGAGCAGCGGCTCCAGAGTCAGGCTGCCTGGACTGGCACGCTGGGTCCACCACTTCCTACTTTGATGACCATGGGAAAGTCACTTATTCTCTACAAGCCCCAGTTTCTACAAGATGCAGCTAATGACAGCCTTACTTTATAAGGTCTTATGATGCTCAAATGGGATAATCACTGAGCACTGAATGTGCACAGCAAGTAAAGCATTGAGCACTGAATGTGCACAGTAAGTGCTTGATGGATGATGGCATCTATTATAATTAATGATGGTATCACTATTAGCATTATAATTGATGACAACAGTATTCTTATCAACAGGGAAAGTTGGGCACTGCCTCCAAAGACCATTCTCCTGCTTTTCATGGCAATGTCTGGCCAAATGTGTTCATCTTTGATTCTCCCATTACTTATTTATTCTCTGAGAACACCAGCATATCAAGAAAAACTCTTGCTTTGTCATTCCAGTTGGCAACATCTATCAGCACTGGTTGGGTGTGTGCTTCAGAGACTACTTCAGCCAACCTTTTAGTATAAGCTGCCCATGTACAGGCAGAATAAGAAACTCTAGGTTACATGTAATAACTTTGAACCCCTGCCAGCCCTCAAATGTGTGGCAGAGGTGGTAGGGGGAGGTCACTTGTCCTGGGGATGCTCTGTGGCCATCCAGCATCCAGCAATAGGGCTAGCTGTAACCTGGCACATTCACTGTTTATTGGGCCAGCTCTCCTTCAGAGAATGCAGCCAGATAGATGCTCTGTCAGGAGAGGTGCACTCTGGGTGGTCCACACAACCAGAAAACATGACTGGGTCTGGTCTGGTGCAGGGTGCCATTTAGGCAGCTGGATATGGACCTACATAAAATCTGGTAACTGCCTCTGGGGTTATATCCACTTTCCTAATACTCACTGGTCCCATTTAGTCCCAGTCAACTCTGCTGGGAGGGAGTGAGCCTGCACATTGGGAAGTGACAGGGAGTTGGGTAAGGGCGGGAAAAGAGGAACTTGGGTTTATTTTGGAAAACTTGTGCCAGGTGGCTTCCATCTTTATTACTTTCCACCCTCACAAATGTGCTATTCACCTTTCTTCAGAATGAGGAAACTGAGATTTGAAAAGTTGCGTATCTTGCCAGGGTGGGAAAAGTCAGTGGGCTGGATTCAGAAGTCCATTCTCACTGATAAGCCTGAGGATGGCAAGTGTAAGGCTATCAAGACAGAACCATGTGGGGGGTCAAGGGGCTAAGGACCCGGGCACAGAGAAGCAGCATCATTGTCTAAAGACCCAGTTTATGGGACAGTCCTGAGAAGTCCCCCATTCAAGCTCCTGTAACCCAGAGAACCTGACATTTGGGTTGGAATGAGCTAATGAACCTCCTCTGTGTCTCTTCCAGCCAGGATTTTCACGGTCCCTTAGCCATGTGACCTCTGACACTCCAGGCTCAATTTGACCTCTGTGCCCTTGCTTGAACTATACCCCCAACCTGGAACACCCCTCTTCTTTTCCTTCCATGATTAAAACCCAACAAATTCTTCTTGGTCAGCTCCTGGCAGAGGAACTGGTTTTGGAAAGTTACAGCTAGTTATATGGGTGGAACGGCTGCACAGTAGAGGAAGGTGGAGTGGGAGACTCTCAGGGAGCCAGAAATAGGTGCTTGGTACCTATTCACCCAGCAACTATTTACTGAACACCTACTATGCTCTAGGCACTGTATGAGACATTGGGGAGAGAATGCTGAGCAAAATAAGACAAGATCCTAGCACATTTTAGTGTGTTTGTGTGTGTGTATGTGTGTAGGGGGCGGAGGAGGGGATGACACATTATGCAAATGAATGCACAGACATATACTTACAAATCAGGGACTATGAGAATATGTAACAGGAGTTCTGTTCTAATCTGATATTGGGGGAGGGGTCAGGGAAAGCTTTTTCCAAGGAAGTGTCCTTTGAGTTGAAATACAAAAGATAGATAAAAGGAAGTAGAAGGTCTTATGCAGAGGGAATGGCATGTACAAAGGCCCTGAGGCCTTGCAGCTGAGCAGAGTTAGACCAAAGCTGCTGATCCAGTGTCCATAAAAATTTGCTTGTTTCCTCCTTTTCACTCTCCTTGGTCCTCAGGCTGGTGTTCCCCACCCCAAACCATGGGACTTTAGGCTGACTACTGGACTTCTCTGTTTTGGGAAGTTAACCTCACCTCAAAGTTCTCACCATCTTGGCTTAGATGAGTCCTTCTCTGATAATTCAACCTTCAGAATTTTCCTTTACTCTGCATTTGATTTGTTGGCTGAAAGTTCAGATTTGTGAAGATGAGTGAACTTTGCTATCAGGTGTACGTGGATTTAATTCCTAGCTGTGCGACCTCTGAGGAGCTTCTTATCTCTCTTGAGTCATGTGTTCTTTGTCTACCCTATGGAAATCATGTTACGTATCTTGCAAGTTAGTTTTAAGGATTAGATATAACATCTGTAAGGTTTTGTTCCCTGTATGTTTCCACCACCTGACACAGTGCCTGGCCCATAGTAGTCACTCAAGAAATACTGAATGAACAAGAGGCTCAGGCACTGTGGATTGTATTCAGATGGTGTTCAAGGGGTAGATGGTCTTTTTCCTCTTTACCACTGACACCATCTCCCAATCACACTCAGGCCAGGGCAGATTTTTTAAAAATACCAAAGATTGGCTTAATAAGTCTGCCGTTACCCACTTTGACCAAAGAGGGCAGCAGTTAGCATTCTTTGCTTATTTTCTTTAAACTGGAATTGACCTCCTTACAAGGCACTAAGATCTTATCTCCAGCCATTCCTCCACACCCTCAGCATTAGCTGTCCCTGATAACTGTCTTGCAGCTTGAAGATCTATAGTCTGACTTTATTTTTCCTCGTACCTGTTTCAGCCTGTGCGCCCACTACCTGGGTACTGTGGTTGTGAGCTGGTGGGAAGGTTCTGAGTGAGCTGGGGCACGAGAGCACCTGCTTTCAATGGGAACTTTCAAGCTGTGTCCACTTGGTGTCCACAGCCCTTCAGGCTGAAATGAGGGAAGTTAAAAAGAGGAGGGGGAAGCCTTGACTGTTTTAAAAGCTACCCAAAGGGTAAGTTATAAATCTACCAGGGTCTTCTTGGCATCTGTGTTGTATAACCCTGAGAGATAGAGCAGAAAGCAGACACTGCTGCTTGTTCAAACCACAGGAAAGTCTCCTGCCCAGCCCTGGTGCATTTTGAGAACAGATTCACTGTCTGTCTGCAAAGATGCATCTGCAGGTCTGGAGACCTGCAAACAAGAGAGGTCCCTGGCTTAACAATTCCTTGGCTTTCCTGCTCCTGGACCTATCCTGGAGTCCCTCAGCTCTCCTAGCAAACAAAATCCCAATTAGCAGAAAAATAAAATAAATACTATAGACAACTCCTAAGATGTTGCCAGTTGTTCTGGTCTCAAAAAATAACCTGACCTGAAAGCTCCAAGTTCTGAGAACCATTCGTCGGCGCGGTATTTTTCTGGGCACCGCTTCAAAGGGGCCATGGTTGAAGACCAGGCTGCTATTCTGGTGGCCTCTTGTGTGGGATAAAGTTTCCCATGGGCCCCTGGGGAGGGCTGGAGCTCAGAACACCCCTCACCCATGAGCCTGCATGACAGTAAGCAGGTCGGTACCTCTGAACTGAGTGGAGTAGAACCTTCCAGAGGTTGGCATGCACTCGACTGTGGGACATGCTGTTGCTGAGCCAGCCAAAACACCCAAGGCAAAACTGCTGCAAGAGGTTAATGGGCTTGAGAGGAGGGTGTGGGGGAGATTCATTAAATTAATGAATTCATTAAATCTTAACTTTGAAGATCATAAACAGGATGTGAACTGGAATGGGATCACTGGTGAGCCTGATGCCAAGTGGGGCAAGTAAGACCTGCTCTTGTTTCTAGGGGTTTCTTGAGGCTTTGGGGACCTACCCATTTGGGAACATTTTATCCTGAAGGCTTCTGGCAGGGACAAAGTGATAAGTCTTCATCACTGCCTTCAAAGTGTAGAAACCCACCTGAGAAATGACATGTTGGAGCAAGACCTACCCTACAAAGCCAGGCATCCCTGCCTACCTCTTAGCTTCCATCGTCCCCTACCCTTTGTCGCAAACTGCTTTCTGTCACTCTAACGGGCTAGGCTCTCCAGCACCCAGACCTTTGCCTCTGTTCCATCCTCTACCTGAAGGCCTTTTCTTTCTCATTCTTGACTGACTCACGGTAAGTTCTCAGATGTCAGCTCAGGCAGATGTCTCCACCAGACACGTCCATAGCACCACCAGGGCTGAATCCAGAGCTGACTTACCAGGGGAGTGAGGACCATCTTGGAAGGGAGATGGTGTTGTGCGATCTGGGTTTCTAGGAGGCCAGTTAGGCGACTGCCCCAAGATGTTTACCAAGGATGATTAGAATCACTGAGGCTTTTGCTCTGCAAAGTGTGGTCAGCAGGGGAGCATCAGCGCCCAAAACACGGAGTGTGCCTAGCTTGGCAGTGTGTCTCCTGCACTCTCCTGTGGATCCCTGACTAGGACCACCTGCTTCTTGTCTCACAAGATAGAAATAAGCCTCCTGAAGATAGGGACTTTGTCAGCCTGCTGACTGCTGAACTCCAAGGCACAGCACAGGACCTAAGGCATGTGGTCTCTTCTGAATGAATAGCAGGAGTAAATGAATTAATTCCAAGTACTCATGATAGAAGGAGGAAGAGGAGGAGGAGGAGAAGTGAGAGGAAGGAGAGAAGGAGGAGGAAGGAGAAGGTGGAACCACCTTTCAGAAGCTGAGCCTTGGGTTTCTCATCTGTGGGTGGAGTTTGGGTGCTACTCCTTTGCAGAGACATGTTAACTAGGGCCTCCTGTAACAGGACCCCGTGACTCACCTCTTTGGATTTGAATCTTCAGTATTTGGGGATCAGGGTCCTATTTCAGCTTCTCTGTTCACATTTTCCCCTGCCCCTCCTCTTTTCTGGCTGACTCTTAGGAACTAGGACTCCTGACCCCCACTCCAAGAGCCTAAACATGAAACCATTCCTGTCTCCCTTTATTGTATTACCTTTAGTTTCCTCCTGCAGTATCATTCATTCCTTCATTCAAAAACATTCTGGGGGACCCCTGCGACATTCTAGGCACTGTGCCAGGTGCTGGAGTCCCAGATGCAGCCTCTACTGTCTAGTAACTCAGGCTAGTGAGCACCAAGGTACTGATCATTAAGAAATTTGTATGGGAAGAAAGAAAGCTGAGCAGAAGATAGGAGGGAGTAGCATGGCCTGGGATGGGCAGAAGGCTTCCTGGAGGAGGTGGCATTTCAGCTGAGTGGATCTTGCAGGAAGACAGATGTGTGGGCAGGTGCACAGGAAGGAAGTCATTCTCACAGAGAAAAGGGGCATCACAGGACAGGTCAGTGTAGTGGAGAGGGTGATGCAATGGAGGGTGCTGGTGGCTTTGAAGTGGTAGGACTTGAGGTGGGGCCTCAGCTCTAGACAGTCATGTATACATCACTGAGAATAATGAGAATAATACTGTAGATGCTGTGAAATCAGGGAGGCTTAGGTGGGCATGTGCGTGAAGTTGAAGTTCCCATTTGTTCCTGGGAGAATGAAGGGGCTATAGGAGAAGCACTTTCTGTGCTTCAGGGTGTTGACATTCCCCGCCTGACCACATTTTGCAGAGCAAAAGCCTCTGTGATTCCAATCATGCTTGGTGAACACTTTGAGCCAGGCTCCTTACTGGCCTGCTAGAAACCCAGTCACACAAATCCCATCTCCCTTCCACGATGGTCCTCACTCCACAGGTGAGTCAGCCCTGAATCCAGGAACCAGCCAGCCTTGGGATTTTGCCCTGTCCTGAGCCAAATGATCCTTATCTTTCTCCCAAATTGGCTGTGGCCACTGGAAGAAATTGAGAGTAGCCAACTTTACAAGTGGTTGGATTAGAAATGAAGTGTATTAATCCCAAGTCCAGGTATGTGCCTAGGTAGTAACTCTTAAATTTTGTTTTTAAAAGTTTAAAATTGAGGTCAACACTTTAAACAGGAAAGCAGGAGTGAGATGTAGATTTTGTTTGTGTTCTTTTCTGGATAATCTCAAAGTTCCAGGCAACTTGACCTTTCTGGGCCTGTATTCCGTTTCCTCCTTTCTCTGGCCCCTTCATTTCATATACAACAGACGTCAGCAGGGGCCCCTGTGTGTTTCCTAGCCTGCTCAAGCAGAAATTCAGTGCTTACAAGGTGAGGAGAGCTCGCAGCCCACACCAGCCCCTCCTGCCCTTTGCCAGGAGCCCCAGGACAGGACATCCCCAGGACAGCCTTGCTTGGGGGACCCCAGAACACAAGTAGGAACTGAGAAACAAGAGTCTCTGTGCAGAAAGAGATTTTAATATCCTCTGGGTTTTAATAGCTTTCCCTGAGATGGAAACTTGGGTTGAAATGATTTGCAGCTCTCCAGATTTTTCTGAGTGTGTGTGTGTATTTGGGTTTATTTTTAGCCACAAGGGTTCATTTCTTGCCAAAAAACCTGCTTAAATAAAACCAAGATTAATATTTTTACTTAACGGAAAGAGTTAGTCAGTCAGGACAGGCTTTGAACTGGAGACTCCCTATCTTGATTGGAAGTGCATCTTAAACCGTCTGACCATGGCTTTGACATCAACAAAAAGGGCCTTTGAAACTGACAGAGAGAAGTGCCCTCAGGGGACCAGGGCAGGCTGCAGGAAGAGCCTATTTGTGAGATTCCTCTGAGGAGCATTCTTCCTCACACAGGCTGCCCTGCCAACCCCGCACCCCTCTAGCTCTCCAGGGCCATCTTCCCAGAAAGGCAGAAATCAGCTCACTCCCAGATGCTTTCCTTAGCCCCTTCCCACCAAGTCTGGTCCCGATTTCTGCTTCCTCTGGATTCAGAAGAAGCAAACTGAGTCTCTTCTCCAGCATGGGCTAAGGCCCAAAACTGTTGCCACCTTCTAGGAGCTCCTGACACCCTTCCCTGGGACAACGTTCACCCCTTTTTGTGGCATACTGGCTCTTGGTCCTTGCTACTACTGCCGTGTTTGCTGCACTCAAATGCCATTCACCTGTTTACTTGCTTGACTTTCGTAACTAGCCCCTGAGTTCCTCTGGAGCCTCATTTATCTCGGGGTCCCTGGGAGCCTAGCGCAATACTTAATAAATGATCACTGGACAGATGTTTATCTGACCCTCTAAACTGAGACCTGTTATTATCCCCTTTTAATGGAATAGGGCTCAGAAAGACTTGGTCACTTGCTAGTACTTGCCCAGGAGGGTTATTTATCTATTTTTCAAATCTCTCTCCATGTGTGTGGCACTTTTAGCTTCATGTATTCAGTAAATACATATTAGGGGCCTGCTATCTGCCGGGCTCTCTTCTGATTGCTTAGATTATTATAGAACAAAGACCCTGACTACTTATGAAGCTTCCATTCTAGTGGGGAGAGACAACCAATGAAAAAACAAGGTCTGTATAATATGGCAGATGGTGGCTGGTGCTTTGAGCATAGTAAAGCTGGCCAGGGGATATAGGGAGTGCATAGGGGAGGCAGCTGGGGTTCAAGGAAGGACCCCTGACAAGGTGTTATTTGAAACCAGGCGAGGGAGGGATCCATATAGCTACTGAAGGAAGAGTGCTCCAGCAGGGGTGTTGAAAAAGCAAAGGTCCAGGGTGGGGTGGGATGTGGTGGTGGGGGGGTGGAGTGAGGATTGTTTGGGGTGAAGGAAAAGTAGGAAGGAGGTGGGGTGCTGGAGTGGAGCAAGTTGCCATTTCCTGAGATGGGGAAGCCTAGGTGGGGCTGAGGGCCATTATTAGGAGCTCGATTTTGGATGGGTTGACTTTGGGATGTCTTATTAGACTTCCAGGTGTAAATGTAGACTAAATGTAGACTCTTGGATATGTAAGTCAAAGGTCATGGGAGTTCTGGGTTGGAGGTTGCAAAGATGTGGAAGTTGTCTGTTGTGCAGGTCGTATGAGTGCCGCATGTTGGATGTGAATAAGAGGAGGATGAAGCACCCACTGCTGACTAGACTGAGCACCACAGAGGTCATGGGTGACCTTGAGAAAAGCTGCTTTGGTAGAGTGGGGGAGGGGCATTAGGTCATCATAAGAACCCTTTGGGCTTGATAATTATCACACCAATTTATAGTCTGGGATGGGAAGCGACTTTCCCAAGGTCCCACAGTGACGGGGCAGCGACTTTATCCAGGTCCCATGCACTCCATTCCAGTGTATCATGGCCACTACTCTAGAGGTTTCTTGATCTGACCTTTCAGCTTCTGAATCTTTTTAGAGGGGCTTTCAGGGTTTGAGGTGATGATGAAAAATGGGCTGGGAACCAGAAGGATCCATTAGGGTGGGCCTGGCAGGCCTCTACCTCCAAACCCTTAATTCCTAAGGCCCTTTCTTCAAACATGGACATCATCAAAGTGTCCCCAAAGAGGCAGCAGATAACTGAGGAAGAGCTTGAAAAGGTCACTGGAAGTGGATACTAAAGATCTTCAGGGGATGAGAAAATGCTGAATTGCAAGAATCGTTTTGGGTCCCTTGCTGCCTTCCTCTGATTAGTACATTTGAGAATTTACAAGTACTCATCATCAACAACATGACAGTATATCATCTGTTTAGCTTTAGGGTTATAAAATGCCTTTTTACATGTGCATTGTCTCATCTAACTAATCAGTCTAATTAACCTCAGGCTTACAGTGTTGTGAGAAACCTCATGATCATCAGGTTTTGTGGTGTCTAAGGTCTTTTTTTCCTTCCATGAAAGTCTTGCTGGGGAGCACAGGATGCTAAACAGATGATACTCTGTTATACTGCTGATGGTGATTACTTGAGGACTCTTATTACTAATCAGAGGGCTGTGTGAGTGACTGGAAAGAAAAGTAGGTGGTCAAGGGGATGGGGGAGGTCATTGGGGCATTATAAGGGGGTCTTCCTTCCTAGGGACCAGTCTTCCTCTCTGATTCTTAGCAGTGCTGACAGTGGAGGTGCAGAAGTGCAGAAAAATTATGAACTCTTTTGCAAGCAGAACAAATCTTACGGAAAGGTTTTGAGGCAGTCTGCTTTCTTGGGTGACCCACCAAATTTCTCCCCACACTGGGATGCAAAACTACCCTCAGGACATCTGTTCTTCTTTTCCATAGTTGGAAAACAGGGACAATCCTAGCCACCTCATAGGGTTTCCATGAGAATAATGAGATAACATGCACACACTGCTTGGCACATGGGAGGGGTTAACACAGTAGCTGTTAACCAATGCGTTCTAGCGCCTTCCCTCTTCCCTAGACTTACTGGTGTGATGCAACAAAAGGCAAGGAGCTAAGGGTAAATTGCCAAGTGGGCAGCTGGAGGAGCAAGAGAGCCTGGCTCTGCCCTCCTTGCTGAGGCTAAAATACGGGATCTTCACGGTACACAGTGGGAACTGCTTAGAGGCTGAGTCAGGTGGGCTGTGGACCTGCCTTGCTGTGAGGTCTCTTGCTTATTGCCTTTACTGTGAGTACTCTGACCTCAGAAAGGACCTTTCTTTTGCCATTCTGGGAGGATGACAACTGGGAAATAAACATCAAGTGACCATTAGACAAGCTGGATGATTGTAGGCATACCTCCTTCCTCATTTCTGGAGTGCTTCTATGGGAGTGGGCATCATTTTAACACTCCTAGATCCCTCTTTTCCTCCAATTCCAGGCACAAGGAGACAGGTGAGCCTAGGGTCCAGGCATTTGTGCCCACCTAGTCCTGCCTGCTGCTGTCAGAAGACCAGCCCCCTCTCTGGGACTGACACAAATAGTGACTTCTACTTTTGAAGAAATTCATTTTGTCTGCTGTCCAGATGTGCCTTACTTATCTTCACTGTCCTCCTAAAAACTATACTTTAAGCTAGCAAAATCATTCTACAGGGTCTTTGAGAGACACGCATGGGGCAGTGTGCGTGTGTGCGTGTGTGTGTGGCAGGGGTAGTATCTCATCCACTAGATGGCTGAATCAACTCTCATACAACAGAAGGGATCTGTACTGCTCTCAACAGGATGGTAAGATGGGCAGATCTAGAGTCTTAAGCTGATATACATTAATTCAGTTAAGTAATCCTTGATCCTAAACCCAACCAAAGTTGGCCTTCCAGCTGACTGGTAGAAAAGTCCAACAATCAGTTTAAAGTAGAAAGGTTTGGATTTGATTGAAGATGGTTGGACAGGAGGTGGAAGGAGAGGGTTAGAGGCAGGGGCCAGCTCATGCGTGTTTTATCCCTCTTTGAATATGCTGATGAACAGCAGATGTGCAATTGCTGGACACACCAATAAGCTGCACTGGAGCAGAATCCAACTGACATTGAAATTGGGTTTTGTTCAAAGTGTGTGCTGCTTTTGGTCTATATTACTATGAATGGGTGGAGGCAGATAGGACACAATTATTTCTGGAAGGGATGTGCCTTGCTTTGCTTTGTTTTTTTGCAAGCTCTTAATATCCTTCCTCCCAAAAAATTATTTAAAGGAAGAAAAGATAACTCTATAGAGATATACCTTTACACCTGGATCCTAAGGTGTATGATATATTTAAGAGGTCTCACACACATTCTTATATCCATGTGCCAGTTATATAAGCACACATAGCCAGGTAAATTTCTTCTTACATGCTTTTAAGTTAAAATACTGTTTACTCTGTTTTCTTTTGACCTCCACACCCCAAGAAGCCCAAGAGTGTAAGAGGCTCCAAGACTGAGATTCAGGCTGCACCTCACCCCCATTTCTCTGACTGGTGCTTCTGTACCTTGGAGATCAGCCCTCTGGCCATAAACTTTTAAACTTTGTTTTCCCACTAGACTGTACTCTGTGGAGGTGGAAAATGAGACTTCTATTTCTTGTTGTCACCTCCAACAGTACTCAACTCATTTTCCCGGACACCAACCCAGTTCACGCCCATGTTGGTTTAGCTGCTGGAGGACTCTGGAGAGACAATGTGAGGACCACTCTCCAGCATAGAGGAGAATTAAGAAAATCTGTGTCCAGCTCAGCCCATGTGTAAAGTTGGCTTCCAGTCACCACATCAAGGTGGTGGGAGCTAGCTAGTGGTGGGAGTGGCCAGCTCCAGGTTTGGAAACTGTCTTCTATTGCTGCTGAACTATATTAAACCAAACTAAAATTAAATAACGCTCTGATCTCCCACGTAGATTTGCAAAGGTGACCTCTCTGCACCTCCCCTGTCCATTCTGGTCCCGGTGCCAGCGAATGACTTGGGGGTACCCTGATAGTCAAACAAGAAAGTACAAAATAGCATAGATTTGAATTGCAGAGGAAAAACTGAAGCAAATAAAGACACATTAATTCACAGACCAAATAGACAGATTTGGGTTTGGCTAGTGATTTTACTTTGGAGAGACTTTGCAAATCTATTTGGGAGAGCAGAATGTTATTTAATTTATTTCAGTTTAATACAGTTTTGTTTTTGTAAGAAAAACACTGGTGTGGCCTCTCCACTGGGGCATCTCAGCCTTGGTCTTTCTGGACCCTGACCATGGGATCTTGTTTGGTCCTGGCAGGGCGCTCCTGGGTTACAAGTAGGGGATGAGATGCGACAAGTACCTGTGATGGAGTGGGTGCTCCAGGCCTAAAAACACTTTGTAAGTTTGTCCTGACAAGTTAATGTGTGCTCCCCCACCTCTCCCTGAAATTTTACAAGGCCAGAGTATTTTGGTGAGCTTGTCTTTCTCCTCATCCTAAGGAGAACCTCCCAGGCCTTAGCTTACAGTGCATGTTAGAACCTAAAGATGCTCAGGATAGACACATAGCAGAAATCATGACAGTGGTAATGCTAATAACTGTGACAACAAACACGTGGGGTTTGGGATGGGTCACACAATGTTCTCAGTGCTTGTACTACTTAACCCTCATGGCAACTTTATGAAGTATTGTCATATTTTAGGAAACAAAGGCACAGAGAGGTTTAGTAACTTCCCTAAGGTCACAGAGCACCAGTGCTGGGATTCAAACCCAGGCAGTCACATTCCAGAGACCAGGTTCTTCAATGCTATGTCATGTTGCTGCTCCACTAGTAATAAGTACATCATTTATAAGCCACGTGAGGGGCAGTGGGCCAAGATAATCAGAGAGATTTAGGAGGAAAGAGCACTGGGGACACAGGAGTTTGCCTGAGGCCACACACTAATGGTGGAACTCAAACTCAAATGTGGCTTCCTGATTACAAAAACTTACTCTCTTTTCCCTGAACTATTCTTAGATGAAAAGGTTCCAACCTCAGGCCATTTCAGGGTAAGAAGGAATTGGTTCACTGTGCATGCAGAAGCTTCCAGAAGTACCCAGCCTTACAGGACAGGTCTGCTTATGACATGTTATATCTAAATGAAGTCAAGCCACTTTTAAGCCAGGAAAGGGTAGACATTGCTATTTAAAGGAATCCCTTTTGCTTTTTTTCCTCCCAAGGCAAAGACTCATTCCTTGGTTTACCTTCTGTGTTAATGAAGCAGCAGAAGATGGAGCCAAATCAATTCAGGAAGAATCAATAGGAAAGTCCTGGCAGAGGTGCCTTCTGCTCAACAGTTAAGCTGTTACAACCTGCCTGTGGGAGTTAATGCAGAGGAAATAGTCCTTGGGGCCTCTGGGAGGATGGCTCCTTGCCAGCCAAGGATACTGTTTCGAAGCTAGACACAGAGGTGGAGGCAGAATATTGAGGGAGCTTGGCCTGGGATCTTGCCAAGCTCTCATTTTTACAGCAGACTTGGAAACAGACACTCACCTCCTCTCAATTTGAGCTGCCTCTGCTAAATTGCTAACTTTGCCAATGGGCTCTGTGTTTTGCCATTCCTGGCAGGTAACATCTGGAGGGGCCATTGATTCATCTGGGTCCTGACTGGGAGATTGGGCTCCAAGCTCATGTGGGGAGCAAGAGGACAGAATTCAGTTGAGATAGGGTAACTGGTTCCTAGTAAAGAAATTTTTTGAGATCAGAGGTGAATTGAGAAACAGGATGGAACATCCAACATGGGGAAGGATAACAGAGCTACCAGAATAGACAGGTGTGTGTGTGTGTGTGTGTGTGTGTGTGTGTGTGTGTGTGTGTAACAAATATTTAAACAGAGCACCTACAGTTTTTTGGGACTAAGAGCAACTTGAGGTAGGAAAGAGTAATAAGAACCTAGAGCTGGAAGAATTCATTTTGTGATTCAAAGCATGGCTGCTATACATGCAAAATCTATTCCATTCTGGTCAAAGTCCTAGCATGAGAGCATCCATTCCCCTTTGATGGAGATGCTCCCTGCCCCTATGACAACAACACCCCAACTCGCCCCAACTTTGTTGCTAGTTCTTGTTATTAGATGACTCTTTCTTTGGTTCAGCCAATGAATGCAACTTCTTTGCAGTTTTTAAATTACGTCTTCTAGACCTGTCCATTTTCTCCTCCATGTGCTGGTTTAACAAATATTTGAAGACAACTTTTGGTGCTTCTTCTTCACATAAACTAGAAAGAGAAAGTACAGCCTCTTATAATCTCTAAGTCAACCCCCCTCTTCTCAGTTCTTACTACATGTAGTAAATACCTCTCTTCCAGTCTGTGTCACACTGGGCCTGTCTAATTATTTTTGTATTCACAGTCAACTAATATTTTCTGATCAGTTCCTTCCTACCAGATGTTGTAGTAAGAAATTTCATAAGATCTCTTGTTTAATCCTCATTCCCTGATGTAGGTAAAGGTATACCTTCTTTACGGATGAGAAAATTCAAGCTCAAAAAGAGGAAGTGGTTTCACTTCTCAGTCGGTTTCCTTATCTGTGTAATGTGGATGCCAATATTGCCTTTGTAAGGCAGTTTGAAGAGTAAATAAGTAAGAAGTACTATTGCACATAATAGATGTGTGACAAACTGAAGCTATTTTTCTGGTAACAGTCTTTTCATGGTCAACCCATTTCATTTTTGTCAATGATGATGATAATAATGATGATATTAATAACATTTATCTAATATACCCTCTAAGACATGGTGCCAGAAGCGTCACACACATTATCTTGCCTAATCCCTTCAATTCAGGAGATTGGTACCATTATTATCCTGTTTTACAGAAGAGGAAATTGGAGGCCAGAAACAAAGATACTTGTCCATAGTCATAATAACCATAAAATCAGGGCTAGGATTGGAACAGTTCAGTTGGCTCCTGAGCCCCTGCTCCCAACTGTTCCCTCCTCTACCAAATCCTCATTGAGCTGCCCTCACTGCATCCCTTGCTGTCTAAGCACTGGGTGCCAAGGGCCCCATCAGAATGCCAACTGGGGCATGGAGGAAGCTGGGGTGCATCACAATCCTGCACGGATGTAAGGATGTGGCAAAATCTATGCATGTAAAGGAAAAGCCACAAATGAGGCAGAGCTCAGACAGGGGTCCTGGTAGGAAGAGAATAGGTCTGGGAGACTACGGGATTGTCAGATAGACAATGGAAGGAGGGCAGGAGGCTCTAACAGGAGAAGCAGATTTTGGATTATGGTGAAACCACAGAGTTAAGAAATTCCTACAAGGGTGAGTGCAGCCTAGGAATTTCTGGCTGACAGTTGTGAACATTTAGGGAAATTAACTCCAAAGATGTTTGCCTTCCCTTTCTCTTTCACTCCTCCCTGCCCACCCCATCCCGATGTCTCTTATCTGATTTCTTGCTCTTATAAACACAATCATCTTTTCTACTTGCCTCAAAGTTACTAAGAAAGCAATTCCAGGCACACTGTGGTCTGGACGTCCATCCTGAGATGTGGTGCCTGATGTGGTTCAGGCCTCCCTAACCTCCCTGTCTCCATCTCGCCTTTTTTTACAGTGATCCGGGCCAAGGTAGTGGGGAAGAAGCTGGTGAAGGAGGGGCCCTTTGGCACACTGGTCTACACCATCAAGCAGATGAAGGTGAGTGACAGTAGCCCAGCCTCAGGCTCCAGGAGAGATTTGGGTTTTTTTTTTTTTTTTTTTTTTTTTTTTTTTTGCTGGAAAGTCTTGGCCAATGGAGGCAAGAGGGGGTTGGACTTAGGGTGTGTGTTTGTTTAGTGTCTGAGCCTCAGCCTTAGCCCTTCCACCTGGCTGGAGAGGGCATAGCTGAGGTAGCAGAAAGGGATGGGTGGGGATGGGGGCAGCTGCTTCATCCCAGAGCCAGGGCAGGCAGAGTCCCTTGGAAGCAGCTGTTAAGAGGCTGGACTCTGGAACCAGATAGCAGATAGCCCTGTTACCTGGTAACTATAAAACCTTGGCTAAGTCACTGGCTCTTGATGGGCCTCAGTCTTCCCATCTGTAAAATGGGGGAGAGTGGACTATATCATCTCTATGGACTCTCTGGAGGTCTGACTTTTGGGGATTCAACAATGCCTACCGGATTTATGTAGTTGCTGAGGTTACAACTTAGGTTTAACCCTCAACTCTTTACATTGAACTTGTGCTGATCACAGGAACCTCAAGTCAGGGTAGGAACTTCATCCTCTTATTCCATTTTCCCTCCTTTAACTTCTTGCATCCCAGTAGTTAGCACTGTTTACTAAGTGTATTCATATTCCTGAGCATGTTAACATTATGAAGCACATTCAAGATGTACACCTTAAGAAAAAGCATATCGGATTCGAACCCTAGAGCACCTGCCTCCTAGTCTCAGCTCCATCCCTCCACTTAGCTTGCTTGCCTTACCTTGGAATTGTCCCTTTTCCTGGGCTCAGTTTTGCCATCTGTTAACAATGTGTGATTGGGCTGGATGCCCCAAGAGCCCCTCTGGCTGAGACATTTCAGGATTCTAAGTGCCCTGGGACACAAGCTATGTTACTTCTAAGCAGGAGCTGGTTTGGGTGCCTTAGCACAGAGGGCTGGGGCTCCACCCTGAATAACTCAGCAGATGGCCTATCACTACTCCACCTTTGTAAGCACCTCCTTACATGTAGCACGCTGTGCCAGGAACTGTGGAGGCCAGGAGGAAGATGTGGTTCCTATGTTTAGGGACTACAGTCAGGCCAGGAGAGGAGACACAAGTGAATGATTAATCAGAAGTTCGATACAAGGTGTGCCCAGGTTGCAGTGGACTGCCAGCCTTGTACTCAGTGCTCATATTTGCATCCTCAGCAGGTTGGGGGGTTGGGGGGACCCAGCAGGCAACAGGGACTTGGTGAATGCTTGTCCATCTATGAGGGAATGAAGGTGAGACTCCACTGGCCTGAAAACTCTCCAAAGAAGACAAGCCTTAACTACCTCAACCCGGCCAGGTAGAACTGAGACAAGGTGTGACACAGTCCACAGGTGGTATCCAACCATCTCAGAGGCAGACCTCCAGGTCTCATTATTCCTTGGTCCTGAGGCCTGAGGTTAGATGTACTGAGTTTGTGGAACCTGTTGCTTTGGATTCAATTTTGGAAACATCTACAGCCTTCTGATTATGTAATGTCCAGAGTCAGCCCTGGCCAACTGCCCCTGGCTGCCCTAGCTTGGTCATGGGACCAGCTTATGTCTTCAGACGGCTGTGGGGAGAGAAGAGTGGGCGGGGGGGGGGGGACCAACAAGTGCAGTAACAACCCTCAAAACCCACTGTGCAACCCCTGGCAGCCGGTGAGCGAATGCCAAAGCAGATTAGACAAAAGCAGAGGTTTAGGAGACACATTCCTGCCTGCTATGGAACAATCCTTCATATTTGAGCCACTCTGTGGCCAGCAGAGAGCTGGGAGGGGAAGAATTGGGGGCAGCGGTTCCTAAGCTTGCCGAGATTCTCTCCTTCCTTCAGGACCTGGATGCCAGGGTGACCCGAGGCCCCTGCTGTGGGCAGGATGTCCCATTCCCCGCTTGCTGTGTAAGAACAGTCATTGAGGGGTGTTGAGAAGCCAAATAACATCTGCTCGCCTATCCACCTCAAAGAACTCACACCAGCTCCCAAGATGCTGGTCTTGTGTTGTCCATTCACCATCCTTCACCCAGGTCCATGGATCAGGGCGCTGGGCACTAGGAAATAAAATTCCTTGTTTCACTTGTAACGGCGGCTCAAAGGGGAAATGAGTTGCCCAGAGTCATGCATTTAATTAAATGCAGATCTCATTCCCAAGTGACGTGTGTTCTTTATATGACTCCCAAAATCTCCCTGCCATCTTACTTTGATCATCAACCCCTATCTAATACCTTTTATTAACTCTGGCCCTGCTATCAGCCTAATATTAGATAACTCATAGAACTAGTCATTGCCCTTCTATCCAGATAGGCCACTGGATTCTACTGGCTTCTAGGCACCAGTCTACTAATCAGAGAAGGCACGGACTTAAGAGTGGGAATAGACCATGCCATCACCCTCCCTCTCTCCTTTCCTTTCTCTCTCCCTCCTTTCCTCCCTCTCTGTGCTGTGCACTGTGGTTTGAGCTGGGGATAAAAAGATAATTGTTAGAATGAATATAAGAGTCCATACAGGTAACAGTGAATGAGCATTTACTATGTACCAGGCACTCTGCTAAGCCTCTGCATGGATCAATCCTCACAATAACCATATGAAGCAGTACACATTATCCTCTACTTTACAGGTGAGACTTGGAAAGATTATACAACAGTCAAGATCATATAGCTAGAAAGTGGCAAACCAGAGCAAACTAGAGCCTTGCCTACAAGGAGATTACAGGGCAGCCAAGCAGCAGGCTGATTCATCATTCCCGCCCACTTCCAGGGCTTCCCTCACTTCATTTGTATCTAGTTCCCCCAGGGAACAAAAGGAAGTTAGTTTAAGTTTGTGGGTTTGTCATCCAGTATTGTAGCTCTTGACTTGCAAAGAGTGTATTGAAAAAAATCTTTGTAGGAGGGAAGAGGGAGAGGCCAGAGACGGGAGCCTGCAGGAGTGTTGGCACTGGTCCCTGAGCGCTTTGTTCTAGAGGATTAGAGAGTCTACCCCAGAGTCAGACGGGGAAAGTCAGGGCTCCCTTAGAGCAAGACTAAAGGAACTCTGAAAATGTGAGAATCTGTGCCACCCAGTCTGATCTCCCTCTTCTCTCTCAGGCTTCCCACCCCCTCCCCACAAAACTTCTTACCAAATGAAAGACAGGCAGAACCTCTCTCATATGCTAATTCCAGAGCCTCTGGTCCACCTCTCAGGCATATCTGGAGTGTCCAGAGACCCACAGGTGTGTGTAGCAGGCGGGGAGGGTGTTACAATGTTGGAGAAGCTTACTGCAAACCCAAACTTGGAGATTAGCTGGGGCTGAGGCATTGGGCTGTGGTGCAAAGGTGGAAGTTTCCAGAATTGGCTGCTCTAATCTTTGGGGACCTTATCTGCTATCAGGATCACGAGAAAGAGGTCTGCTTTGCCTGGAGTTGCTTTGTGCTGTGGAGACATGCTCTCAGGCTGACTGCAAGGGACAGCATGTGGGGGACATTATGTTTCAGCTGGTTTTGGGGAAGTCCCATGGGGAGGCCGGCTGGTTGTGTGCTGTGCATGTCCTGACTCTGGGCAGGACAGATTTACTGGGCAATCTGAATGCTTGGCCCCTGGGGACTTCCTTCAGGGCTTTGTCTAATCAAATGAGCAACAGCAGTGTCTCCAGCTAGAAGCCTCTCTGACCCCCTAGCCCATGGGGAATTTCTCTTCCTCTTAATGCCTATGACTTTTTATGGTCTGGGACTGTCTTTAGCCCTCTGCAGAGACTCGCTCCATTCTCATGTGTTCTGCCTCCCCATCCAAATAGCCCATTCTGTGAGAGAAAATGCTTGCACTCGATTCCTCAGTCATGTACCTAACGTCTCCAAAACTCAGTTGCTTACAGGAATAAGTTGAGGGTTTAAATGAGTTCATGATATAAAGCAGTATCCAGCACAGTGCTGATCTTTGGTAGTCATACCAGAAATATTTAACATAGTGGTGACATTTCATGCTGTGAATACAGAGTGAAGACCAGACATTCCATAAGAAATGGGTAAAACTCCCCAAACTGGGAAATTTCTTTCTCACATTATTTGTCCTTTTACCCCAAGGGAAGGAAACTTCCTGAAACTTTGTGTAGATACCATCATGAAGCAAGGCCCAGAGGCTTGTAGAGTCCAATATGGTATACATATAATACAATATTGCAATGGAATATTACAATGGAATATTAGTCAGCCTTAAAAAGAAGGAAGTTTTGTCATTGGTGATAACATAGATGTACCTGGATGACATTATGCTAAGTGAAATAAGCCAGACACAGAAAGATAATATTGCCTAATCTCACTTATTTGTGGAACCTAAAAAAGTCAAATTCTTAGAAGCAAAGAGTAGAATGGTGGTTACCAGGGTTAGGCAGGAGGTAGGGGAAATGGGGAAATGTTGGTGCAAGGGTACAAACTTTCAGTTCCGCAGGATGAGTAAGTTCTGGAGATCTAATGGACAGCATGGTGACTATAGTTAAGGACACTATACTGTATACTAGAAATTTGCTAAGAGGATAGATGTTAAGTGTTCTCACACACAAAAAGGTAACTATATGAGGTGGTGGATGCGTTAACTAGCTTCATTGTGGTAATCATGTCACAGTGTATACATATATCAAAATATTCTGTTGTACACCTTACATTGATACACATTTTATTTGTCAATCATACCTCAATAAAGCTGGAGGAGAAAAGAGCCATGTCTGAAGTTCCAACCCAGCTTTAAGTATTTGCACTAAGAGATGAGGTTGGGCAAGACATATAGGAAGAAGAGAACCAAATCCTTCCCTCTGCTCATTATGAACTTCAATATAACTGGCTTTAGGCTTTTACTAAATGTGTGCAAAGTGCTATTCAAAGGCATTTAATTCTCAAAAACATCTTATGAAGTAAGCGCTTTGCCCCATTTTACAGATGAAGAAACTGAGGCCCAAAGAGGGAAATAACTTTCCAAGAGGCTATTAAGTGGCAGAGACAAAATGCAGACTCTGTCTATAGAACCTGAGTTTACCATTAATCCTCCATTGCGTTGGCTGGATTAGATTAACATCCCTTCCATTTCTGAGATTCTATGATTCTCTAATTTCAGGAAATCAGGATTTATAAACCCATTATAACCCTCCTAAGTTTGTCAAACCAATTCTAGATCTCTACGTCTATAGATCTAATGATACTATAGGATCAATATTTAGGTCAAGCTGGATTATTATAAAGAAAAAAACAATAAAATGAGTAAGATCTGCCTTTACCGTACATTTACCATATTGTTATTTCCAGAATTGACCCTAAAAGGCAACTCTGTGCTTGTCAGACCCAGTCATTTTAACAATGTATTAAAATTTTGACTCTGCATGCAAATGCTAGAAACCATGTTAAAGATTCCTTCAAATTCAAAAGTAGTGGTGATGCCAAGCTGATTTCTATGAGTTGAATTCTCACTGAGCATGGGCTTGACTCTTGCCCATAAAACAGAGAGGAAATAAAGGTGCCAGACCAGCATGGAATGAACTGAGGCTCCAATAGGCTGGCCTGGAAGACCAGAGTGAGTACTGAGATGAAACATTTGCCAAAAAGTCAAGGGTCATCCACACCAAAATGAGAAGTTTTTGGGCCCAGGAATGAGTGCAAGAGGTGTTTCCTGAAGGCCACACTTGATGGTGTGCACACAGCAGCACTCTTAAAGTCAGAGAGGCACTATCCGTCACTGAGGAAGTCAGGGTACGACGTGACACCCCCTGCTTCCCCACAGCACAATTTAAAACTGAGCGAGGACAGCACCTCTTGTTACTCCTAGCTGCATTTCCTCACTCAGCTGGAGAGCCCCACAGGAGAAGAAGGTTAAGAAGGGAGACCAGGTAAATTAAATGCTTCTGCACCGATGGTTGCACACAATTAGAACAGTGCTCTCTTTAAAAAGGCAAAGACTCGAACTCCATCAGTCCAACAGACATTTTGTGGATGGCAGAGGGCCTCATGGACCACCCTACCCCCGCCAGCCAGTTACCACTTAAAAGAAGATGGGGAGAAAAAACACAGCCTATTAGACTGAATGGGAGGCACTTAGATGAGACACCAATGAGGTGATGTCTGGCTTTTTATTAATTACCATAAGTAAATTAATAACGCATGCCAGGAACTAAAGTAGAAACACTTGTCCTACTGGAAACCCTTGGGATAAGCCCAGGGACCACCAGCCGTCCAGGCCCTGTGTACTTTGAGAACTGGGGGGATAATGGGATTGGGCAACACCTTAGTGCCCCCCCCCCGCCCCCCGTCCCCACCAGCTCACACAGTTAACAGTTGTCTGGACAGATCCCGGCCTGTGTAATGCACATGGACTTGACCTGGAATCACCAAGAGGGTTCAGCCTCTGTTATGTTCACACCATTGGCTCTGAGCACAGGTTGATAAAGGAGGCACAATAGCCATAAATGGTATTTGCCTGCATCAAAGGCCCTTGGGCATGAACTTGTGAGGCTGCAGTGGGAGACAGCATAAGCTAATGGTTAAGAGTGTGGACTTGGGAGCAGGCATATTCCTCTGCTTGGATTTGTACCTCTGCCATTCACCAACTGTGTGGACTTAGACAAACCACTTAACCTGCCTGGGCCTCAGGCTCCTCATCTATAAAACAGAATGGGAGGTATGACTGGCTGGTTGGGAAGGTTTCTTGGGGAAGGCACCAACCACAGCTCAGATAAGAGGAGAACAAGTGGCCTGATCTGGAGTGAAGGCCCTGGGGTAGGTAGGTCAGTGACCAGCCACACCATAGCCTATTGGGGAATCAGATTCAAAAAGACCAAATGACAGCATGCTTTCTGAGCCCTGGTCCTCCTCTCACGATATTCCTTCTACCTACAGATGTACCGAGGGTTCACCAAGATGCCCCACGTGCAGTACATCCACACAGAAGCTTCCGAAAGTCTCTGTGGCCTTAAGCTGGAGGTCAACAAGTACCAGTACCTGCTGACAGGTAACAGCCAACTCTAGCATCTAGACCAGGGTTTGGCCAAAGTCCACTGTTCCTTCACTTAAGAAGGATGGAGTAGGAACAGTAAACCCAGCAGTGTCCTCAGGACTTTGGCCATGAGCCCACTGAATTGTACAGAGTATCTAGTGTTGAGTCCATCTTGCTTGACCAGAGCTGAGAGCTTGAGGTTCCTATAGTGAAGCTGGGTTTTAGCCTCAGCTCCACCACTGACCCTGGGGAGGAAATATCCTAGTTCTGCCTAGTGTTGCAATTTCTCAACTTTACTATAAGTAAAAAGAGATCGCCAGTACCTATTTCTCTCCACATCAGAGTCAAGTTACAGTAAAGAGTTGGTCTCAGGTCCCAGTTCCAGTGCTTACTGAGTTTGGGATGTTCTACAAATCACTTGACCTCTCTGAGCTTCATTTTCCCCATTTGTTAAATAAGGATACAATTCGTTCGAAAAGGTGTTGGGGAGGTTGAAGTAAAATCATGGGACTGAAGAGTACTTAGCATAGTTCCTGGCCTGAGGAGGTTACTCAGTAGATATGAATTCTTTCTCTTCTGGCTGGGTTCTGGGCAAAACAACTCTCCCCTTGTCATCCCTTTCCTCCTCTAGGCCGTGTCTACGATGGCAAGATGTACACGGGACTGTGTAACTTCGTGGAGAGGTGGGACCAACTCACCCTCTCCCAGCGCAAGGGACTGAACTATCGGTATCACCTGGGTTGTAACTGCAAGGTAAGACCCATGGAGTGCAGGCAGGGGAAGTGCTGGCTCACAGCCCCAGAAACATAAGCTACTACAGTCCTGGGCCCTGGGCTGTTGGGCTGGGAAGGGTGTGCATGTCAGACCTGGGCAGAGGGGCAGGTCCGAGCAGGGGTGGTGAGGAATGCTGTACCCAGGCTGAGCAGAGGAGAGGAAAGAATGCCTTTCTACTGTAACCTGCCACCTCTGGGCTGCCCACTTGGCAGCTGCTGGGTCATGAGGGCTCTTCAGCATCCCTGGCTCCTCCCATGGCTCAAGGTTGTGGCAGGTACAGGATCCTTACACTGGCAGGTCCTGCCAGGCAGCCCCAAGTGGGCTCACCTGGGCAGATGACTCGCTGGTGGCTCCCACCCGAGGCAGGCAAGCTGGCACAGAACTGTTGATACCACTTGCTGCAGAGGGTCTCTTCAGTCTGGCCCAACTGCTTGACCCAAGCACAGGGCCAAGGCACACAGCCTTGCTGCTGTGGGGAGGAAGTTGGGCCATTCTCTCAGTTATTCTCACAACAACTCTGTAAAATGAGGATAATAGTAATTAAAACTACTACAGTTTTAATTAAATAGTTTTAATTACTCTTTTCCCCATTTGCAGATGAGGAAACAGAGGCCCAGAGAGCTTAAGAACCTATCCCTAAGTCACACAGCTCACTAAGTCTGATTTCCAGCCTAGGCCATCTGGACTCTACAGTTTATGCTTTTATCTTTCAAATTCCTCAATTCCCTACAACAGCTGGGAGCTCTCATACTTGCCTGTATGACCTGGGACAAGTTACTTAACTTCTCTGAGGTTCTATTTTTTTAATCTGTAAAAGGGAGATAAATCTGTCATGAGAATTAAAGAGAATAACATAGAAGCACTTAGAATGTCTGATGCAGTAAGTGCTCAATAAGTACTGGCAAGTGTTATTTGTATTATTTTCACTAAGGGAGAGATGTGGCTGGGCTCCACCTGCAGTGGTCCCAGGTCCCAGGTTCTGAACTGAGACTTGGGCAAACATCAGGCCTAGGTCTACCACAGCAGAGTCCACCAACCTTTGGTTGTTATCTAATTGCAGATTAAATCCTGCTACTACCTGCCTTGCTTTGTGACTTCCAAGAATGAGTGTCTCTGGACCGATATGCTCTCCAATTTCGGCTATCCTGGCTACCAGTCCAAACACTATGCCTGCATCCGGCAGAAGAGTGGCTACTGCAGCTGGTACCGAGGATGGGCCCCCCCGGACAAAAGCATCATCAATGCCACAGACCCCTGAGTGCCAGACCCTGCCCCACCTCACTTCCCTCCCTTCCCACTGAGCTTCCCTCGGACACTAACTCTTCCCAGATGATGACAATGAAATTAGTGCCTGTTTTCTTGCAAATTTAGCACTTCGAACACTTAAAGAAAAATCTATGCTGTTATATGGAGTTTATTTGGAATCATCCTCCTGGCCCCACCCTTCCCCTTCTTTTTGGTTTTGACATCACCCATTCTACCCGGGAATTTTTGGTGCCATACCAGAAAGAATGAGGAATGTATACTCCTCTTCTTCGTGATAATATAATCTATATTTTTTTAGGAAAACAAAAATCAAAAAACTACCCCATTTGGGCATTGAAATATCTACCCCTCTTTCTTCTTCCCCACCTCACCATCTCCCAGACCCTCCTCCCATTGCCTTTCTCTTCCCCCTTCCCCAGCACATAAAGGACACAGACAAGGAAGCTGCTGAAAAAGCAACTGTTTCAAATCAGTCAAGGGCAACAAGCAGATAGACTCAAGGTACGCAGAAGATCTTATACACCAAGGAGATGCTACTGCATGTCCCTACCAGACTATGTCTGTCTGTGTCTGCACATGAGAGTGAGGGAGGGAAGGAAGAAACTGCAAGAGGGTCTGGATGATGGAGCACACACACAATTCCCCCAGCGCAGCGATGCTTGGTTTGACCAGGAGTTTCTGAGTCTGGAGCAAACAGCCAGGCCAGAATAACAGAACTTTCTTAGTTGGTGAAGACTTAAACATCTGCCTGAGGTCAGGAGGCAATTTGCCTGCCTTGTACAAAAGCTCAGGTGAAAGACTGAGATGAATGTCTTTCCTCTCCCTGCCTCCCACAAGATTTCCTCCTGGAAAACTCTTTTGTAGATTTGGCCAGGAGCTTGCCTTTATGTAAATTGGAGAAATACACACACAAGTACACTATCCACAGATATAGCCAAGTAGATTTGGGTAGAGAATACTATTTCCAAAGTAGTGTTTAGCTCACTTAGGGGGATGTGTTTGCATACACATTTGCATATACCCACGCGGGGACATAAGCTAATTTTTTTACAGGACACAGAATTCTGTTCAATGCTGTTAAATACGCCAATAGTTTAATCTCTTCTATTTTGTTGTCGTTGCTTGTTTGAAGAAAATCATGACATTCCAAGTTGACTTTTTTTTTCATTTTAATTAAAATTTGAAATTCTGAGCACCCTCAGCATCCCTCTAATTGGGGTCATCTGACCTCTGTCCCTCTCCTTTTCTCCTGCTTCATGTTCGGGGGCCTTCATTTAACTGCCTTACTGGCTTGGCTCAGATGGGAGATGAGAATTAGTGTGGGTCAGGGGCCTGGGCACAGGAAAGAAAGCTGCAGTGTCCTGCCTTGGTTCGACAGCCACTTTTCCTAGGTTTGGGGACAACTTGCTCCTCTTCCTCCAGTTCACACTGATGGGTGAATGCCACCTCCTGAGGTCTTCACCTCATGGAATTAAAATTGGTGGTTACTGAGAAAGCCTGACTCTGCAATCGGCTATAGGGTTTTTGCTGTTTTTTGAAATAAAACTATAATATGAATTCTCCAATTAAATAAAGTTATTTTAAATTTTAGTGTTGAAAGTGAGATGCCAAGAGTAGGTGATAACGTATATTTTACAGAATTGGGGCTGACAGGGTGGTTATATTTAACATGATTGCTCTGTCTCTTTTTTCAGATTATGAGTATTTACCCTCTATTAGTATTTGTATCTTCAGTCCATTTCACTTTAGGAAACAGAGCTGCCAATTGAAACAGGAGAAAAAAAAAAAAAGAAGAAGCAGACAACACATTGTAATGTCTCACAAACATACACACAAATGCCCAGGCAAGGTGTTTGGCAGAACCCCAGAGCAGGAAGGCAGTGTAGGCATCCAGTTTCCTTGGGATCGATTCCATTACCTAGTACTTTTCACCTTCATGGGTGTGATATGTGGCATGCAGGAAATGGGGAGCTTTGTCCTTTCAATGGGGCAGTGTGAGCAGAAGGAGGTGAGGTCAGCAGGCCAGTGGTTTTTAAGGGGTGAGCCCCAGACTTAGTGTTTTAAGAGTTTCTTTATTTCAACTTCAACTTCAAAGTCCTGCAAGGTGGAACCCCTGACCCAGCCTGCACAGGTGCCCTCCCACTATTGGACATCAGCGTGACCTCCACGAGGCATTTGGCCGTTCTTGGTCCCTGGTGGGGTCACCTCCAGTCATACAAGGAAGGACTTGGAGTGAGGTCTGAACGTGTCACTGGAAGTTTCCCTGCAGAAAAGTTGGTGGAACCACAGTCCCATCTGCCAGGTCCTGGCAAGGAGAACAGCAGGTCCTGGGCAAAGAAGGGTCCTTTGCAAAGCAATGTTGTCAGAGGGCGGTTTTTGAGCTTTCTATAAGCTATAGCTTTGTTTATTTCACCTGTTCACTTACTGTATAATTTAAAGTCATTTATGTAGCTAAGACACTTCCGTATTTCATTCATATCGTGAACATTTTATTTTGCTAAATCTTATGTCATGTGTAGGTTGTAATATGTGTACATTGTGTTTAAGAGAAAAAAAAAATGAAACCCACATGCCGCCATTTTCCTGAATCAAATTCTACATGGAATGGAGGGTAAATACTTCTGCTGTGCAGGCAGCTAGACTGGCAAATTGGGTAAACTAGAAGGAACTAGCACTTGAGATTTCCTCCAGCCTCCTCCCTATTGGCATCCTAGTGACTCCTGGAGTAGGAAGGAGGAGAGAAGAAATAGCAAGTATATTCACATCCTAGCTCTATATCGACTGGCCCTAGGCAGTCTACTGGTCATTCCCATTCCTTTTTCCCCCTCGTTCGTTTGCCCACCCCATTGGGAAGCCATGATTTCTCCTAAAAATCCACGGCTATGAGAGCTATGATTCCAAGACCGCTTGGCCTCCTCTGGCGATCTCTTCTGCCTCCCTACCCAAGCTCTCACCTCTCAGGCCAGTGTTCCATCTGGCTGGGAGGATGATACTGGAAGACTCCTGTGCTTTACCCTTACCCAACCCCAGACCCTACATCATGGTGGTCAAACTATGGCTCATGAGCATCATTTTCCATACTATGGTTCTTGAGCAATTAAAGAAACAAATGACATACTGGAACAGTTCAGTCTCAGAGCTTTATCACAGAGACACTGTGATCCCCAGGAGACAGTACCCTCCCCTGCCCCTGCCCTTCATGTGCTTGCCGATCAACAATATGGATTACCCCAAAATGATACCCAAGTGTTGGCTCCTGGCTGCTAAAGTAAAAATATCACTAAAATGGTTTTACACAAGTAAAAACACTTTAAAAATCTGAGAGTAAAAGCAAAACAAAATGGGGGGGGGGTTGGGGAGGCAGACATCAACAACTTCTAAACTGACTCTTGGGAGGCATGAGGAGGACTCATCCCCAAGGGGAGGGGCTTTGTAGATTCTCCCATGCCCCTACCATCCTCCTTAGCCGGTCTGCTGTCCTGAGACCCAGAAGTGATGGAGAGAAACCAACCAGAGAAAACCCTGTCTGGAAGGAATGTATTTGTTGCTAAATTTTGTAGCACTGTTTACAGTTTTCCTCCATGTTATTTATGAATTTTATATTCCGTGAATGTATATTGTCTTGTAATGTTGCAAATTGTTCACTTTTTATAGTTTGTCCTTTATTCTAAACAGTAAAGTGGTTTTATTTCTATCACATACCTGCAGTCTCTTGCCTCCTTGTGTCCTGACTGCCATTGGGGGTTATAGAGACCACAGAGGGCCTTGAAAGCCAGTCAGTCCTGCCTGCCTAGGTTCCTGGCCTAGAACTCCCCTCCCTCCACTCACTTCTACAGCGTGGACCCTCCAGTACTTTCACCAGGCAGGAACATTTCCAGGAGAGGCATCCTAGATTTTCCTCCTGGCTGCTAATCCAGACCTGACCTTGGTCCCTGATTTTATGGCCAGGGTTCTCCTGAGTTCTGTGGAATCTGGATCTCTATCTAATTACCTATTAGTGGTACAGGTATTCCCAGACTGGGGCCCTGACTTGGCCTTCTCTGTTTTCTTCCTAAGAATCTCAACCCAGTGGGAGTAGGAGGGGGAGGCTAAAACAGCAGTCCTTGATGCCAAATGCCTGCCTGAAAATCCGAGTATGGCTTGGCCTAGTTGGGGATGCCAGGAACTCACTAGAGCAGTGAACCCCCCCCCAGAACTTACAGCTGGGCCTGTCACCCTCAGTGGGTTGGGTTGGCTTCAGACCCCTCACTCAACTTTTATCCCATTGTTGACAATGTTCCAGAGCATAGCTTTTGTTCCTATTTTAAAGATACTCTACTTTGAGCACCTATCATATGCCAGGCACAGCACCCTATGTATATGAGCACATTAAATCTCAACAACCCAATGAGGTATTTCCACTATAATCCATGGTTTTCAGCTGAGGAAGCTGAGGCCCACCAAGACCCAAGACCTACTAAGTAGGCAGATCCAGCATTCAAACTCAGCCTGGTTTGATGATAAACCCTGAATTTTCTCCACTGTGTTCTCATTTCATTGGAACATGCTGGGTTCCACAAGCCCTTCTTATTCCAACCAGCATATCTTGGATTCAGTGACTCTCACTAGATCAGATATAAGGGAAAGCTAATTAATCAGATATGCCTCTGCTTGACTAGACTATCCCCCACCTGGAGACACCTATCAGTGTCTCCAAACAGAATTGTCCAGCTCAGCAGCCCGAGCTTGGGAGTCCACATACAGGCTGTCATCCCCCAGCTGGGATTATCGGATACTCTGTTAACCTTCCTGTTCCCCAAGACTCACAATCCTTGCAAGGCATGCATGGGGCCATGGCCCTACATTCCTTTGACCCATTTAAGAAGACCACTGACCATGCAAGCAGGCATGTCACAAGCTATTTCCAGCTGCCCAGAACTCTTTCACACAACTCCTTCTGGTTGTAAGATGGAGAGCTCTCCACCCCATCCAAAAAGACTCCGAGTGGGAGACAATCCCACATATGCCAAACTAGGCTCCAACCACTTCCCAGAGACAACCTTGGGTATGTTCAAAAGTTGGAATGCAAAGAGTACACACAAGGAAACTTCCTTTCGATGATCAATGCAAACAAAATACTATTGCTTTTATTAAAATAAGAATTGGAGCCCTGAGGTCCCTCTCAGGGCTCAAGTGAAATAACATCCTACCTTTGAAACATCTTTCACCTTTACTAACAACCTTTGGTTCCAACATGCCAGCTTAAGTTGTCTCCTGATCTTCTGAACATGCCCGAGGAGTGCTGTCCATCTTTGCCATTTGCTTTACTGCCTGAAATTTCACCTGAAGACCTGATTCTCCCTAGGAAAGCCAGGTATTCCTACAGGATGTCATGGCTCTACCTTAGAGTCCAAGTGCTCAGGGAAAAGCCCCTGAGCCCACCTCCTCCATTCAAACAGATAGAGAACATGGACATCAGTGTTTGCTCCATATCACAAAAATAAGCAAAGTTAAAAAAAAAAAAAAGAGGCACTCACCATTGGCTTATGGTTGGGGAAAAACGTTTGCTCCACAAGCGGGAACTTCTCAGGACCCAGAGAATGGAAGATCTTAATGAGCTGAGAGAACTAGGACAGAATACAAGAGAACATTGGTCAACCAATGTTACCCAGTATGGTGAAACCTCCCCCTTGATCCCAGGCCTCAAGCATCTGTCTGTTCTGAGCTAAGATCCAGTAGTTGTCCCAAGCCTATGGGATAGAGGCCAGAGTCCTTTGCTGAACATTCATCCTCTCCACCATCTGCCTGCACCAACCCCTCCATTCCTGCCAGGCCTACTAAGTTCAGCTCAACCACATTTAATAAGCACTTACTCTACTCTCAGCATTTCACACAAGCACAACCTGCTGACCTTCATGCCATGTCACCTGCCTGCAATGCCCTTCTTTTTTGAGACACATATTGTGTAGTAATTTATGGTGTAGATTCTGGGTTCAAATCCTCTACCACTTACTAGCTGAATGACCTGGGAAGTCACTTCAGGTTTCTGAGCTTCAGTTTCCCCATTTGAAAATGGAGAAAACAAGAGATCCAACCTCACAGGATTGTTGTAAGGATTAAATATACAGTGTATTAAAAGCAGGGCCTGGTCCGTAGGTATACTCGAATATTGAATAGTATTAGTAGTAAGCTTTTCTCTGCTTTTACAACCCCACTTGTTTCCAACAGCATGAGCTGCATCCCTTCCACACTGTGCTCCCCCACTTCAGCACTATCTTCTTTTGCCACAGAGATAGCTACTGTCCCCAGGACTAAGGGGTAAGCTCCTAAAAGGCAGGCCTCAGACTTACAGTCTCCTCCCCACCCCACTCAACATCTCTGGGAGCTCGCTCTGTGCCCAGCACTGAGCTTTAACACTGGGGCAGCATGCTGAACGTGCGGACCAGGCCTAGGAGAAAGACAGTCTGTGGGCAGATGATTGAGATAATAATGTCTTTCTAGAGGGATGCAAGGGGGATGTGGGATTTGGAAGAGGGCAGAGTGTGGCGAGGATGACACCCTAAAGCAGATGACAAAAGAGAAAGAAGAAGGGTACTCCAAGCGTGCAGTGAATCTACTGTGCACTGGAGACACTCGGTGGCTGCTGTGGCAGTGGCCCTCAACATGAGGGACAGTGAGAGAGGAGGCTGGAGAGTGATCCATCACAGACCACCAGGAGCCTTAAAGTCTGGACAAAGAACTGAGAATTCACCCAAAGGCAAAAGGAAGCTGCTGGTGGATATATGCAGGGAAGAGCAAGGTAGATTCTGTGCAGGAAGAAGGAATAAGCCGCAATGTGCACCCTAACGTGGATGCCCAATGGCTGGAAGATGAGATAAGTCTTCTGCCAGATTGACTTAGAGGTTAACTCAATACTAAGAGCTCACACAGAGAGAACAGGTAACTTGGGAACTTCCTGCATCAGGCCAGGATTGGTCTGGAAACTCTTGGCCTGCAGCTGTGTTGCAACATGGTGTCAGCTTAGTGGGTTTGAGGGACCTCAGAAATATGGGAAATGACGGAGGGTACCTCATTTTACAGATAAGGAAACTGAAGTCCAGAGAAGGAGAGGAATTCCATGATCAAGAATATGAGTTTTGGCGATGCCCAGCTCCACGACTTTCCACCAGCTACATAAGCCTCAGTTTCCTCATCTGTACAATGGAGAAATTAGAAATACCTACTCATCAGGGTGGTTTGAGGATTAAATATAATATTCATGGTAAGGGCTCAGCACAGCATAGTTAGTGCTAATAAATGGTAGCTGCTACCATCACCATGACTATGTGGACAAACAAGTAGGGAGAGCTAATACTACCTAGGACCTTCCTGGGACAGTGGTACTTGAATCTGAGATGTTGTAGGCCTAAAAGGTCAGTTAGGACAGAATGAGGAGATCAGAGCCATGGTAATAGTGGTTAAAGACTATCCATATCTATTAAACTAATGCATGTATGCATTCAGTAAATATTGAGTGCCAACTCTGCAGAGATCTCATTCCTAACAACAGGGACAGTAACAGTTGTCACCATTTACTGAGTGTGAACTTAATATCATCCACCATTCTAGGCACCTTATATGTATTAACTCATAACCCTACTAGGAAGGCCCTATTTTATCATCCTTTTACAAATATGGAAAATAAACTCAGAGAGGTCAAGCAAGTTGCTCAAGGCTGCACAGCTTATAAATGGAGGAGCCTGGACCTAGGCAGTCTGGCTCCAGAGCCCATGTTCTCAACCACTGCCCTACCACCAGAAAACCATGCAGAGAGACAACAAAAGAAGAGATGAGATGGCTAAGAGCTTCACACATCATATTCTACATACCCCAACCTCTACATCTGTCTTTCCCTTTTCTGCTTTGTTTTCCCCTTGACCCTTTTCATATGTCATATTATGTATCTGGCATGTTTATTAACATACTGCATGTGGCCTTGCTCACTAGAATGTAAGATTCAGGGTTTTGGTCTGATTTGCCCACTGCCATGTTCCTAGGACTTAGAACAATCCCTAGAACACAGTAAGTACTCAATAAATATTTTTGCATGAATGGATTACTTCAAGTAGGGGAGCTGGATAATACAGATGAATGGATAAATATATCATTCTATGTGGAGATAAGTATTTGGGGGAAAAAATAAAGTAGGGTAAGACATTTGAGAGTAGTCGAGGAGTGAAGGAGTTATATGCTAAGAAAAACCTTTCTTCAGGTAACATCTGGATGTAAACTCAAATCAAATGAACGAATATGAAACTAATGAATAAAAGTGAGTGGGGAATCAAGCCTTACAGGTTGGAGAGAGTTGACTTCAAGTTCCATTTTCACCCCTCCCTGGCTCCCTGACCCTGGGGAGTTCCTTAACGGCTCTTAAGCCAATCTTCCTTCTCTGTAGAGTAATGACGCTCACTTCACATGATAGCAATAGCGTGAGCACCAGGCAGCACAGTTTTGTAGTACATAGTAAGTGCTCGACACACAGTGCCAACTTTAACAAAACTAGCTATATGCTCAAATATTAGTAAGAGCAATAGGGTACCCCCTTACCACTAATATTATTATAATAATAATAGTATTAATATAATAATAATAATAACACTGTATCATAATATCTGTTGGGTAATAATTATAAGAAGGGATTTGGGATCCAAGTTGTTTATTCAGTTGCTTTAAAAAGACTCCTTTCATTACTGGGCCACCATGCTGGGGAATGTGTCCACTTGAGGGCTGGGAGGCCGGCCACTGCCTCCCCTTCCTTCTGGGTCAGCCTGGCCCGGCACCTACCACCCAGGGCTTGCTGCAAAAGTTGTAGATGGAGTAGAGGGAGTTGATGGCGGGCAACCCTCCGTACTGGAGACCGATAACCAGGCTGCGGTAGTCTTCACCCAGGGCCATGCTGTAGGCATGCTGGCGGACAAGGATGAAGTCCGGCTTGAAGGATCTGCCAAGAGAGGGGCCGAAAGCAGTGTTACATACGTTACATTGATGGAAAAATCAAGGCATCAAGCCATAGCCTGCTGAGGATAGCACCTCAGTTTAGAATGGGGATGGGGTGGGAGAGTGTGGATGAGGAAGATCAGGTGCAAACACACAGCAACTACAAAGTAAAAGGACTGAAAACAACTCACACTTTTTCATTTATTTTTTAGGCTGCTTTCTAAATTTTCTACATTGAACAAATATTTCATCTGAATCAGAAAAAAATGTATCAAACAGTTCAGTGAATATACTGTGATTTTACTAGGCACTGTAGTGGATGCTCATGTTACTAAGTCCTCACAATGGCCTTAGGATGTGGGTATTGCAGCCATCAGCTCCATCTTACAGATGCACACCCTGAGGCTCAGAAAGATCAGGTCACTTGCTCAAAAAGACACACTGAAAGTAGGTGGCAGGGCCAATCTGTGTAGCCGCACAGCCCTGGCTCTCAACGACAGTGTAGCGTGGTTTCCTTCTGTGTATTTAAAATGTGTCTTGTCCTTTCAAGTAGCAGCCTCTGGAAAGCAGCAAGAGGACTAATGAGATGGCTGAGAACACACCAGGCTCTCTGCTAGGTCCCTCTGGAGAGAAGATCCTGATTAATGTTCACATGCAGATGTGGGTAAGGTTGGGATTATTTCTCCATTTTACAGATGGGGGGGGACACTTCAGGTCAGAGAAGTCGGGAACTTCCCCAAGTCACAAAGCTGGGAAGCAGGAGAGCCATGTTTGAACTCAGGTCATCTGGCTCCAAGTCCAAACACTTTTCCCTCCCTCACGCAGCTTCAGGTAGATTCACAGGCTGTTTTATTCACACTGCCAAGGATCCACCTGTTTCTGGATTCCTCACTTCTAAGACCCACAAGAAAATCAGACTCATAGTAGATAGGTGGTTTACACTCAAAATGGTGTGATCCATTTGGCCCATCCAGAGTCAGACATTTGGCTTCAAAGAAACTACATCTCTTTAAAATAGTTCAAATTCAAATTAAAATAACTCTCAAAGGGAAAGGACTTGTCCCCAGTGAAGACAGAGGAAAGAGTGCACTGCAAATGTAGCTGCTTCTCAAATCACTCTAAACTTGGGCCTCATGGTGCCCCCAGGGGCTGGAGCCCAGGAGCAGGAGCGTAACAAGGACATGTTGAAAGAATGAATGATGTACATAAACATCACCCTTTCGTTCCCAAAGGAAAGGGCAAGGGACTCCCCGGCTAAGTTGTAACTGGCCCTGAGGGTGGCCATGTGGATGGTGACATCTGGGTGTGGGTGGCATTGTGCTCATGGAAGCAATCAATTATGTCACTGTGGTTAGGATTAGGGTTGGGTTAGAAGCTTGGAAATACCATGCCTACATCCTCATTGCCTTCTTAGGGAGGAATCAGTACCACTAGTGCATTTTACAGATGTGGAACTGGAGCCCTGTAGCCAGGCAGTGACGTGGCCCAGGTCACCCAGCAAAACCATGGCATGGTAGGAGGTCTACCCACTTCCCTGCTCTCCTCCTGCCTTTGCACTCCACTTTCCTGGGTCTTACAGCAACAGAAGGAAGGGAGGAAAGAAGGGGGCACGTGTATCTCTAATAGGGACCTGATGACAAGAGGGAGCACTGACTTACAACCATTTTCTACTTTTATCTGATTTTTAAAATAGCATATGGAGGAGAAGCCAAGATGGCAGAGTAGAGAGATTCACAGCTCGCCCTCTCCCACAAATACACCAAGAGTCACATCTACAAACCCGCTGAATCACACGGAACACCTACTGAACTCTGGCAGAGTGTCATTTTGAAATACAGGAAGATTCTCACAAAATCCAAGAAACAACAAGTTTATACTGTATAGCACAGGGAACTATATTCAATATCTTCTGGTAACTTAAGGTGAAAGAGAATATGAAAACAAAAATACATATGCTCCTATATGACTGAAGTATTGTGCTATATACCAGAAATTGACACAACATTGTAAACTGACTATACTTGAATAAAAACATATTTTAAAAAAATAATAATAAAATAAAACAACATATGTTCACTGTGCAAAAAAAAAAAAAAAACCCTTGGAAAACACAAAGAAGTAAACAATATTACCTGGAATTCTCAACTCAGAAAATCCTAAAACTTTTCTATGTATTCCTATATATATAGTGATCCAATAATCTATTTTAATGTATCTAATATGCATTCATATTGATAAATGATTTCATGCTTTCTATTATGATTTTTCTGTTTTCCACATATTATAGTGTATCTTCCCTACCAAAAGATCTTCAAAAATACCATTTCTAATGGCTACCTAATAGTGCACTGAATGGATATACCATACATATTAAGCCAACCAATCACCTTCTATTATCAAGTAGGCTATTTCCAATGTTTCACACATGCACATCTTTGCACACATATCAACCTCTTCACTTGAAACTATTTCATACTGTAAGATAGATTCTAAGAAGTGGGATTGCTAGGTTAAAGGGTATGAACTTTTTTTTAAAGATGCTCAAACAGTACCCCTTCTTAAAGATGCACATCACTGTTACTACATCTCACTACAGCCTCACCAGCACAGCAGATTTTAAAAATGTTTTTCAATTTGATAAGCCACTTTTCCCAAAGAATACCCTGCATCCCATTGCTATTTTAGTTTGCATTTCTCTGATTTTAGTGAGATTGAGTACTTTTATTAACCATATGCTTTTTCTTCTCTGTAAAAGTCTGCTCACATCTTTCCCCATTAAAAAAAAAAAAAGGCGGCCTCACTGTTTCCTCACTGACGTGAGCACTGTGTTAGGATGCAGCCTTTCATCTGTCATGTGTGGTCATGTTCTTATTAGTTGCTTGCCCTTTTTTATGGCTGTGAATCTTAACAAAACATACCAACATTTTTCCATTCCCCTCGAGTCTCTCTGTTTTGATTTCTCTCTTTGCTGTGATGCTCAGAGAGTCCTCTGGGGCTTCAGTTCTGACAGTGCGATGCCCCCTCTTCCTGGCACTGTAGTTTCTCTCTCAGACAACACGGTACCATAGTTGGTGCCTCACTAGGGCAACTCTACTCTGCTCCAGGAGGAAATAATTAAAAGCCTTGTGTTGGCCAGCCTCATAGTTTTTCACTGTTTGTGAAGAACTCCTAAGAGAGACACATAGCCTGAGGGGTGGGGGAATCTGGCTCTCTAGAAAAAGAAGGTGTCCTTCCCAGACCGCCTTCCAAGAGGAGTATCTGATGGCCTGTCTTGTGATACTCTGACACTAGTCCCACATATTATAGTGTTCTTTCTCCAGGGCATCTAGAACTCACCTCTAAATCAGATCTTTCTTACTCTTTGAAATAAAGTAGTGGTCACTTCAATGTTCATAGAAGCACTATTTACAATAGCCAAGACATGGAAACAGCCTGTATGTCCATCAACAGATGACTGGATAAAGAAGATGTGGTATATTTATACAATGGAATACTATTCAGCCATAAAACCCGACAACATAATGCCATTTGCAGCAACATGGATGCTCCTGGAGAATGTCATTCTAAGTGAAGTAAGCCAGAAAGAGAAAGAAAAATACCATATGAGATCGCTCATGGGAATCTAAAAACAAAACAAAACAAGACATAAATACAAAACAGAAACAGACTCATAGACATAGAATGCAAACTTGTGGTTGCCAAGGGGGTGGGGGGTGGGAAGGGATAGACTGGGATTCCAAAATGTAGAATAGATAAACAAGATTATACTGTATAGCACAGAGAAATATATACAAGATCTTATGGTAGTTCACAGAGAAAAAAATGTGACGATGAATATATATATGTTCATGTATAACTGAAAAATTGTGCTCTCCACTGGAATTTGACACAACATTGTAAAATGATTATAAATCAACAAAAAATGTTTTAAAAAAATAAAGTAGTGGTCACTCCCTATTTGTACTCAAGGATTTGGGAATCTCAAGCTTCCAAATTCACAAGTGCTCTTTGAAAACTATACATCATGTCCCTGCTTAAAACCCTCTGAAGGCTTCCCTCTTTCTAATGACAGATTCTCACCTCCTCTCCATGGCTACAAGGCCCCTGCCCACCTCTCCATCCTCATTTCTAATTTCTCCCCTCTCTCACCTCCACCTGAGCCACACTGACAACTGCCCCTCCCTCTAACTCTCTTTTTAGACACTCTTCTCCCAAATTGTGCATTATGCCTCATTCTTATCACTTACTTGTTGGCTCAAATTCATTTCCTGAAAGATACCTGTCCTGTTCACTCTACTGAAATTTGCCCCAACTCTCATATTGCCTTATTTTCCTTTCTTCGTGGCTCTTGTGACAACTGTATTTCTCCTATTTATCTGTTCAGTTGTTTATTGTCTGTCTCTCCTCTCTAAAGATGTCAGTTCAGTGAGAAAGGCGATCTGCCCATCTTGGACAAAATTGGCCTCATTGATGTTTTCAAATGAACGATAGGGTTAATGAAGCATGTATACATGAAAGAACAAATAAACACAAAGCGGAATGGCCACTAGAAAAAGGCGTGACCTCCTTCCTTGTGGCCCTGGATAACCTAGCGCTGATGGCCAAAGTAGCTAGGAGATAACTTGTGGCCCCTAATAACCAGAGGGCTGCCTTATAAGGCAACGAGTCCTGTATTTCTGGAGGTATATTAGCATCACCAAGAAGGTTTTAACCCCAGGGAATTCAAGCTGGACCCCATAACTGCTGAAGAGTCTCAGATACAAGATGTGAACAATAAACACTTTCCATATGTAATGTATTAGGGCAAGCCAGGCATTTGTCATGGTTCAAATTCTGCCATTGGTTGATGCACAGAATACACAATATCCTTCCGGACAGCCTAGGATGTGAGGTATTTGCATGGAAGACAGAACAATTAGTGACTTCAGTACGTGGTTCTTCCCTCCGTAACTAGCACCCAAGGTTCTCTATATGGTCAGAGAAAAGCCAAGTCCACCATGTCACTCCAGCATCAAGGATGTGGCCTCCACCAGGCCCTGACAGGCGACCAAGCACCCCTGTAGAGGCTGAAGATCCTGAGATGATTGGGACATAATCCCTGCTTTCACAAAACTCACAGTCCTAGAGGAAGTAGGTGCAACACTAAAGGATAAGGATTTGCTAAAAGAACAAATGAATAAGTGAGTGAGTGAAATATCACAGGTATGTATGAGACACTAGGGTAGCCCAACTCTGTCTGGGGAGGGTGTCGAAGAATGTATGCCAGAAGGGACATTGGGTTTTGAAGGAAAAGCCTGTGGGCAGGGTTTTGAGGGTTTCTAGGCAGAGACAACAGTGCCTGCAACTGAATGAACAGAACCTCTCAGAGGGAGTTGTAGTGGACTGTGCTGGTTTTTGTTTTATCTGCCCAGTACCCACTTTTTTTGGGGAAACAGACCCCATGTAAAATCCTCTCCAATCAGAGAACCACATTTCCCTGGGCAATAACTGGTCTAAGGATTGTGTCGCTGATGTAAAAAAGGCCTGTTATAATCCTCCTGAGTGGCCAGCTAGGCCCAGTTATGTCACCCGGGGCTGACAGACATCAATTTTTCCTGCTCCATGGAGGGGTCTCACCTAGAATAGAGGTATCCCTGGGAAGAAGACAGGGAGGGAGACAAAATCCTATCTGCATCACTGAGTCCCTGAATCCTGCTGAGCCTTATACCAGAGCCATCTTTATCTTGAGTTATGTGAGCTATTAAGTTTTCTCTTTAGCCTACACTAGGTTGAATAGTGTCTGGTGCTTGACATCACTATTGCTCTGACAGATACTGGAAGGAAGTGGGAAGACTGCAGTTAGCTACATTGCTGGAGTATAAGGTCTGATGAGGTGATGGCAAGAAATGAAGCTGGGTAAAAATTCCCAACAACTCTCATGAACCCCTTCCTGCCCTTCTGTCTCCACAGACCCACTGGTCCCAAGCCCAGTCTTTCATGCCTGAGCAAGAAGGCCTCCTTCAATCCCACACAAACTGGCACATCCTGGCTGGAGGCTGTACCTGGGTTTTCTTGTTATTTAGACTTAATATGAGCCATATTGTTTGTTTCTAATCCATGGTCTTTCTCAGAAGTGGCAGTCGGCACTGGAATGGAAATCAAGGACAACATGTAATTGCATGGTAGAGATGGGACAGGTGATGCATTGCTGGGAGATTACTGGGTGCTTCAGGCAGCATCAAGAGGCAAGGGGCCAAAGGCTGAGTGACGTCTAACCATCAGAGAAACATAATAATTCTCTCAATATGCAGAAGCCTGTGGTACTAGAATAGATTTTGACTGGACTTTGCCTAGGACTTAGATTAATAAGCAGAAGCCTCACTATTCTCAGCCATTTGACTGCTATTTTGTAATGGTCCCCTGTTCCCCAAGGGCCAGGTTGACTAAGGGTGACAATGAAGCTTATTTTGGTCACATGCTGACCCATCATACCCAAACTTGACCGTAGCCAGGCCCGGGAAGGCTCCTGACTTCCCAACATCTGCGACCACTGGCAGAGACTTCAGATGTCCTCTTAACTTCTCCATACTTCTCACAATCCTTCTCCATTCCCCTCCACCTCTGAAAATTCAACCTTAGGTACCAAATCTGTGGAAAGGAGACCAAGAGAACTGAGCAAATCAGCAAAAACAAGTGTCCTGAGGAAAAGGGGAGGGAGGAATCAAGGCATCGAAATGGTCTCCATGCTCCTTAAGGCTTAAGGACCACGATCCTGCAGCAAGGACAGATCAGAGGAGATGTGCACACTTGGCAGGCGGAAGGCTTTGAATGGGCCACATGGAAAGACTTTGGGAATTAGCGATGCTTCCCGCCAGCCCGTGGACTGCAAGAAATTAGTCCAGGCTGAAAAGAAATTAGGTGGCAGCCAACCAAGAATCTGGCGAGAACGGACAACAGGATGCTGCAGTGAGGCCTGTGGGGCCCGCCCAGCAGCTGCCAGCTGCACAGCATGATGACGGTGGGGAAGGGGCCCAGCAGGGTTTACAAACAGCCAGGCTCTCTGATGAATCCCAGGGCTCTCTCTGTAAACTATCAGGGGGTTAATAAAACACAGACACTTGTTGCTGGAGGAAGTAGGCTTCCTCATCTCCTTTCTCAGCCTCAGAATCTCAGTCTCTTTATCCCAGTCTGTTCCTTCCCTTTCATTTCAGGGAAGGAGTCCTCGCTGCTCCACCCTCACTCCATCCTCCTCCTCCGTCACCCCCTTGGATCCCACATGTTGTCGATTTACTGATTTTATTTTTTAATGGAGGTACTAGGGATTGAACCCAGGACCTCGTGCATGCTAGGCATGCACTCTCCCACTGAGCTATACCCTCCCCCCTGACGTTATGGATTTAATTGTGTCCCCACAAAAGATTTTTTGAAGTCCTGAGCCCTGTTACGAGTCTCTGTGACCTTATTTGGAAATATGTCTTTGCAGATTTAATCAAGTTAAGGTGCGGTTATACTGGAGTAGAGTGGGCCCTACTCCAGTGACTGGGGCCTTTATAAGAAGAGGGAAATCTGGACACAGACACAGAGAGGAAGAAAAGACTGCCATATGGTGAAAGAGCCAAAGACTGGAGTGATGTGTCTGCATGCTAAGGAACATCAAGGATCGCTGGCAACCATGAGAAGCCAGGTAGAGACAAGGATGGATCCTCATCTAGATCCTTGAGAGGAACCACAGCCATGCTAACACCTTGATCTCAGACTTCCAGTCTCCAGAACCAGGAGAGAATAAATTTCTGCTATTTGAGTTGCCCAGCCTCTGGTACTCAGTTACAGCAGCCTCAGGAAACAAATTCACTGCACACCCCCAATATTTCCTCTTTCTAGCGGGTTCCTGGCTTCCTTTGTTCTTGTGTGTATCTATCCACGGCTCCCTCTTCACTTCCCAAAACAACCTGACCCCAACAATAAGAAGACCTTTGCTTCAAGGTTGAAAATGAATCAACAGTTAAGCAATGTGCATATTTACGTAAAAGAGCTAACAAATCAACACAGATAAATGCATGGAGATTTGTTTGGAAGGATGTTCACCAAAATGCTAAGCTGGCTATCTCTGAAGAGTGTGATGGGAAATGGGGTTTTTTACATTCTTCTTCAGACTTTCTGGTACTATCTCCATTTAAAAAAAAAAAAAGAGCACAAAGCATTTTTACAACTAGGAAAAAACAATGAGGTTATCTTCATTTTGGAAAAATGATAAATGTGACAATGAAGTAACATCACGGAAAATGCTTAGGGAGCAATTTCACATGACATAAAACAATAGAAAAGAGAATCTGCGTTATGACTAAAGCACTGTAAAAACGATAGGCCTGGAAGGGAAGATGGAACATTGCTAATCTGTTAAGGTACTGAGGCTGCGGGTGATTTCTTTTGCTTTGAAAATCTCCATTTTTGTTATAATGTGGTTTGGGCATTAACCAAAATTTTGGTTGGCATAAATAAATAAGTGAATGTGAAACAAGTCCCCTCCACTTGGCCTGGCAGCCATTAACTAGCCATTCCTCCACTTCCTTCTGTTGCTACACAGATTGGACCAGGCAGTTTCTGCCTGCTAGCCCCAGCTCCCATGTACCCATCTCCATAACCTCCGCATCTGGCTGCCAATCCCCTTCCTAACCCAGGGAAACCGCACTGAGGTCATCCCTAAATGCTGAACCCTGAGATCAAATAGGCTCTGCTATGCCTTCAACTTCCCTGACTTCCAGTAATAGCTAAGGCATGATGAGCTTCTGCTCTAAGCCCTCCACATATCTTCATTCATTTAAGCCTGACAACAGTCCTATGAAGCAGCTGTTTTCATCTCCATTTTCCAGATGAGAAAACTGAGGCAAAGAGTGGTTAAGGAAATTGCCAAGGTTACACAGTTGTTGGTGGTGAAACCCGGAGTGAAACCTGGAAGCTGCTAGCTCCAGAGAAGGATTTCACACTCTCTATAGTACTGACCTCTGGACCTGGATAATTTTTTGCTGTGGGAGGCTGGTCTGTGCATTGTAGGGTATTAAGAACATCCTTGACCACTAGATGCAACAGCACCCCCATGCCCAGCTGTGACAACTAAAAATGTCTCAAGACATTGCTGAGAGTCCTCTGGAGGGCAAATTCACCCAGAGAGAGAGCTGTACCTTAGGTTTCCACTCATCCTCATGGCCGCTGTGGCATAATCTCCGTTCTCCCTTCCTCAAAGACGCTCTCTACCCTTGTTTCCCAGCTGCTTCCTCCTGGACCCTCACTGTGCCATCATCTCCCCTCCTATGGCTCTTCCCCCAGGCTCACTGTTGGTTCCCTGCCCCATGAAATCACCTCCATTCAGTGGGTTCACCCACCTTGTCCTCACAGGTAATAGTGGAAATGACTCAGGTTTACAGAGCACTTCCTCTGGGCTAGGAATCCTTTTAATTATGTTATTTTTAATCCTCACAATGACGCTATAAGGAGAGTATCAATAGCCTTATTTTTCAAGAAATGAAGGCACCAATAATCCATAAAAATATTGAATCATTATGTTGTATACCTAAAACTAATATAATACTGAGTCAACTATACTTCAACTAAAAATAAATAAAAGTGAGTAAATAAATAAACAAATAATTTTTAAAAAGAAATTAAGGCACCAAGACATTAAGCACAAGAATAAGGTCCACATGAGACCTGAGTGCTTCAAAGCTGATGTGCATAACCACCGTGCTACCAGCACCATCCTCATCACCTCAGATTCACTGTGCCTGGACCCCAAGTCCTCAGCCTCCCCAAGCGTGGATCTCCTGATTTCTGTTAAAGTGCCCACCATGCTCCCAGGAACCCAGGATCTGTCGCTCTGAAGTCATCTGTGATTCTTCTCTTTGACCCCCCCATATAAGGAGCCACCACCTGGAGGACTCCTCCCTCCAGAAGTGTCTATAGAGTTTCCCCCCAACACTTCCCACTCCCCTCCTTCACCCTGGTTTTCCCTCCCATTGCCTTTATGCCCAGGACATCTCAACACATCCTTAGCACCTAACCCTGGGGTCACAAGTCCCACCTCTTGCTCCTCCCTGTAGCTCAAAATCCAGACTGCTGAGTCTGTTCAGTGTGAAGTGACTTCCCTGCCTCTGCCGCAAGGCTTCCCAAACTAAATGCCAACAGGGCCCAAGCAGGTAATGTCAGGCTGGGGGAGTGAGCCAGTCTTTCCTAGCAGAGTCTCCAATAGTTTTCTAATACCCACTGTTTCCAAATTAAACACGTCAATAGTCTTCATTTCCACAATGCTCTCTCTAACCTTTTTTAGATGCATGCACATCCCTTACTCTTTCATTTTCCCACTTTTGATAACAACTTGAGCACTAGAAACATTTCGTTTTCCTGTAGGGGAGCACAACCTCTATGACAGACGGCAGGTAATGTAGGCTTTTGCGGAGAGCTAGGAGCAGTGGGGCCCGGCGAAATGGAAAACAGCCTAAGCTCTAGCCGCTGTGGCCTCATAGGAAGCAGGTCCCAGGTGGCCCTAATGACTTTTTAAAGAAGCCTAAATCCAGATATTTATAAGAAATTATTACTTAAATGCTGATAGCTCATTCAAAAGATTTTTAAAAAATCACCATGCAGACTGGCACCAAAAATAAATAAAGCAGGACTGCTATGGGGAAAACTCTAATGAAACTCAAGGCTGCATCTAAAGGGGGCAGTTGTGACCCAACTCCAGCATATGGTAGCCACGTGGAAATACTTGGTCCAGTCTCACGAAATCTTCTGATTTTCAAATGAAGGCAGAAACCTGCCTTTTGTGTGAAATCTCCCCTTTTAAAAAATATGAGTCCACATTGTGTGTGCAAACCAAACTTGTCTGGAAGGGGGATGTGGCCTGACAGCAGGCAATGCATGGTCTCCAACTTGGGGGGTCACTCTCCTGCCCCCACCCCTGTCTGCATGCCAGTCCTGCACTAATCCTAAAATTCTCCTTTAATCCTTCGATTCTGCTGTTCAAAACCCTCTGGTAGCCTCACTGCCTACAAGCACGAGTTCATACTTCTTCCCTGGGGCTCAGTGCTCCCCACAATGTGGCCTAGTTCTCCCTTTAGTGCTATCTCCTCTGTGCTCCTAGGACATACTTCTGCCCAGGTCCATGGCCCTGCTGCCCTCCATGCTCATCTTCCAACCATTTATACTGTGTTCTGTCCATGCTCTCCCCATGTTTGGAAACTGCCCCTCAAAAATTCCAACTCAAATCCCCACTTCCTCACAGTTTCTCCCTGTTCTTCATTCTTGTCACCCTAGTGTGTCTTGCTCATGTGGAAATTATTCACACAAGGTCTCCTGACAGCTCACAAATTGTGGTCTCCTACTTAACTCTTCACTTGTCCCCAGGTTACCTCCATCTGGGGGCAGGGTTCTTGCCCTACCTCTCAAGTCTCCTCTCTATGCTGCCCAGAGACATTTTGTAGAATACACACCTGAGAGTGGACAAAGGATTATGGAGGCTGCCTACCATGGGCAGATTGAAGCCCAAATGCTTTAGCACGACACACAGAATCTTGCTTCTGGTATGGTTTTAAAAGGTCTACTTGTCTGGTTCCACCGTGGCCATCCATGGTCACACAGATAATATGCACCCCTCCACTCCAACCACATGGGACTCCAGTTGTCCCCCAGAAGCCACAATCTGCTTCACATTTGTAACTCTGGGAAAAATGAAAAGGACAGCAGACAATTCAGAGAGCACTGTGTGAATTAATAATATTTCTATGTATTCAATATGGAAAAAAGTGAGTCCAGGAATGCTCTTGTCTGTCTACCTGCTCTTACTGGTCTTTCAAATCTCACTCTTAATAAAACCTTCCCTGTAGAATGGGCTGGTATTATCTACTCCCTGGGATAAATGTTAACCAAGACACACACACACAGACACACACTTTTTGAAAACAATGAAGCTCTCTGAACAACCAGGTGCGGTATGTACATCTGGATAGATCACTACCCTGAGTGCTTGGCAGGTGTCCAGTACTGGTAGGTGCTCAGGAGATGCACATGGAAATGGAGTGTGCTCTGGCTTCCCTTCTCAGGGTCCTGGCCCATCTCAAGTCAGCAGTACTTCAACAACTACCAGGGATAGAGGATCCCAAGATATCAAAAGAGCATGAGGAGTGAGAGGTGGGGAGCATGACGTAGTCTAGTCCCAGCTCTGCCCCTGACTTGCTGTGGGTCTCTGACACTGCAGCTTCTCCTCTCTGGGCCTCATTTGCCTCACTGGAAAAAGAACAGTTAGGCTAGGTGACCTCCAAGGGTCCTTCCTGGCATAACAGCTTCCAATTCCAGACTTGGAACCAAGGCTTTCAACACCCACCTCTCTGTCGTAACTGTCCGAGTTCCCCTGTGACATTCTGTCATGTAGCAGTAGTTTATAAGATCACGATCACTGACTATTGGGTACTTGCTGAGTGCCAGGCACCTATGAGGGGCCTTTCAAGCTTTATCTTATCGAATCCTTACATAAAGCCTTTGTGAAGTGGGTACTTGTCCTGGGTCCCCTAAAAGTGGTGCCGAAAACAGGCATCCAAAAGCTCATGATTCATGGAGGGAGGGTGCGCTCTTGAGGAAAATTATCAAGGGTTGAGGACAGGAAGGGGAAGGGGCTGAGGACGGATGCAGTCATGGGTAAGGTCTAGCCTTGGCTTTATCCATAGAGATTTCTGGAGCATAAATAGTCCCATGTGTTGTCCCATCTTGAGGAAACAGTCCTGGGCTTTTGAGTCCCCAATATCAGTCAGTTACCAGCTCCTCTGATGGGAGAGGAAAATAATCTTTCGGTTGTCTCAGGGCTGCTGTTACCATACGTCAGAGGCTCTGGAGATGGCCAGAGGTATAGCCATTACCAGGAACTCACAGTGCTGGGGATGGGCACACTAGCTGGCAAAGGGGGTCTGAGCAGAGAGCTATAGCATCTATATAACACTGGCCCATTTTGCAGGTGGGAAAAACTGAGACCTGGAGTGGTTAAACATGCTCTCCAGATCACAGAACCATGAAATATAGAGTTTTGTACTATTAAGTGTAAATCACATCTCCTATAAACAGTCCTCACCCCTGTGGAGCAGGACGCATGGACCTGCTTCCCCAGCACCCAGAAGCATGACTGCACCCAAAGGGTGCCGATGTGCTTGGAATGGCTGAGTTTGTAAGGTGCCGGCTTGCCGTGGCTGTGGGGCCTTGGGATGGCACGTCTGTGGGGCAGAGGGGTTAGCCCTCACTCCACACGGGGTCCTGCTCTGTGACAGCTGCCTGGGCTCCAAGTGCTGTCAGCAGCCTGCTCCACACTGGGATGGGCCTCCTGCCAGGCTGCCACTGCGGGGAAGGGGAACATTATTCATCAGGGAGATAAGGCAGCTGATGAGAGATGTGCCTCAGAGCAGCTGTTCCTCAGCAGTGGCCGGAGCGGATGCTGGAGAAGCAGAGGGGAGGGGAAGATGGGGGAAAGCCAATTTTGAGATAAGAAATGATGGTATTGCTGGGGGGTGACGGGAGAACACATTTCCTATCAAGGCTGAGTGCTAGTATATACTTATACCCCAGGCCTTACCCACAAATACCCACGCCTGACCAACCACAAACGTGCTTCTGTCAGGTTCACTATGGCACACGTCAGGGGCTTCTCTCATCAGCTCACTCAGCAAGAAGTATCCACCTGGTGGGGTGCATAGTTCCCAGAAAGACTTCTTCCCCAAGCTAATTGTTCACTGCAAGAGACCTGGGGCCAAGGGAGGCTGAATATTCCAGCCTGGGCTAAAGCCCTAAATCACTCATTTCCTGCCCCTAGGGCACTCAGGTGGCAATGACTTTAGGGGGCCTAAACCCCCTTTCTGCAGCTCCCCTGGGACTCTCCTCTGCTCTCAAAGCTAGCTCATACAGGGTGGAATTTTCCAGACTGAGGAGCAAGTGTGGGTGAGGTTTCTTTATCTTTTGTTTTTAATTTTTTGAAAGGAGACACTAAAAAGGGCCCCAAGGGTTTCCTGGGAGAGAGGAAAGAGTTGGGTGGATTCTCTGGAGGGAAATGGGTTCCCAGGCGGGACTGAAGGAAAGTGCCTGAGCTCCTGCCAGTCTTCCCTGATGCACCCTGGCCACCTCTCCAGTCTCTTCCCCTGTGCATCGGTCACCTTCCTTTCTGACCACACTGGAGGGTTTCCTCAGAAGTCAGGCTCTCCCCTGCCCCGTGCCCTGTACTGGACTTTCCCACCCTGACCTCCTGGCTAACTTTTAGTTTTCCTTATCAGTCAGAACAGGGAGGCATGTACAGAGGGGTCTTAAAAAGTGTCTACGATGTTATACTTCTATTTATAAACATGTCTAAAACAAATGGGGCAGAATGTTAAGATTTAACAAGCAGGGTCACAAGCACATGAGTAACAACAGTTAATGTTTATTAAACACACAGTGTGTGCGAGGCACTTTTGACTTTTAAAGAGTTTTACCTTAATTAATCCTGACAATTACCTTTAAAGGTAGGTGTTTAAAAAAAAAAAAAAAGACAGAGGCACAGAGAGGTTAAGTCACCTCCCCAGTGTACCACTGCAGAGCCAGGTAGCCTGGCTCCAGAAGGGCACTCCTTACCACCTCAGCATACAGGTGTTTATTATATTATTTTCCTATTCTTGAAACAGCTTAGAATTGTTTTCTTAAAGGATCTGAAGTAAATATGGCAAAATGCTAATGTTTGCTAAATTGGTGTGTTCAACTCTATGTTTAAAATTATTCCAAACTTTAAAAAATATACATGAATATTTCAAAAGAAAAAGAAAAAAGCCTAGGTGTTGTTACCACTTCATCTCAGAAACTTTATGGAGCCCCCTTAAGCCCCCTCCTCTAAGCTCTCACTTTTCAGTAATATTCTGCATCCTGGCCCTTATCACATCATATTCCAGCTGTTGATTTACTTCCTGTTTCTCCCTCTGGGCTGTGAACTCCACAAGGGAAAGGGTGATGCTAGATTTATATTTGCATTTCCAGGGCCTAGCTTATTGCAAGGAATCTAGATGCTCAACACAATTATTAAATTAAGTGAATCTACTCCGGGGGCTCCCATGGGTGAGGACTGGTGGAAGAGAGGCTGCAGAGGGTAGAACAACTGTGGGCCCTGCCCTCCCTGCTGGAGACATACGGCAATAATTTTTAGGACTATCACGCAGTCAGGGTCTCCGGCATAAATGCTTCCAGCTGCACCTTCCACTGTGCACAGGAACTTCTTAAGACAGGATCTTGGCTGCTTTCAGCTCAGCGCACAGGCCCTAATCTAAGAAGTGGAGGGCTTTCGAGGAAGACATCTGGGATTTACCCATTGTGTTTCCAACTGTGACCCTTTGCTGGTTACGCAGTTGTCAGATGAACCCTCTGCAATGTGGCTTTTTCATTCTAGCTTAGGGCTTCTCAATCTTGGCTGCACCTTGGAATGACCCAGGGAGATCTCAAAACTATTCACACCTAGTCCATCCCCTTCTTCCCCTGTCCCCAGATATTTTGATGTGATTGGGCCCAGGCTGGGGTTTGTAGAAGCTCTCCAGGTGATTGTAAGGAATAGCCAAGGTTGAGAACTCCTGTTAGATGCTCTTGGCAAAAAAGACAGCTGCCACTAGGTGAACTGTGATGCCTTCTTCATCAAGAGAAGTTATTGAGCATCTATTACATGAAAGGCATTGAGGAAGGAAGGAAGGGGTTTGTGATCTCTGTCCCATGGATCAGCTGAGTTGAGGGGAGGAATTACTTGCCAGTTTTGGCATGCACAGATCACACAGCAAACCCATCCAATCCTTGATGCTTTTGCCCTAAGACATTAATCTTGTGAGAAGTTTCCATGTTGCTGGTCCGCCACCACACTTCATAGTTTTCCTGCTACTGCCAGCAGCATGGCTTCTTATAGTCCCACCATAGCTTACTGTCCTCATTGGGTCCATCCATGGTGAAAGTTCTTCTTAGGGTCTTGCATCCACCTACCGAATTCCTTCTCTTTCCTGTACCACAACAGCCCTGGCAATGAACTTCAGATGTTTTTCCAGGACTGTGTACTTCAAAGTCTTCTGTACACTGTTCTGACTCTTGTTTTTCTTAGCAGTATATACTGGAAATCATTTCATAACAGTACAAATGATATTTTGTATCATTTTATTTTTAATTGTATCTCATTACATGGCTCTACCCTAATTTACTTAACCAATCCCCTACAGGTGGACAGTTAGTTTTTTTTCTAATCTTCAGCTATGAACAAACATTCCTAAGAATGAAACTAATACCTTAACATTCACACAATGTATAACATCAATTGCCTGCCACCAATTTTGAATGTACTGTAGTGCACACAAGTGTGTAAGAATTGTATGTACCATGGAGTTGGGTGCAAGAAAAGCATTTGACAGTAATCTGCTTATATCTTCTGTATGCAAGATGATTTTGGCTGCAAATAACAGTGATGACTAAAGCAATAAAGAAAATGTATTACTGAACATTATTGAGCCTGAGATGGGCAGTCACAGGGGTGAGTGAATCAGAGGTTCGGCAACATCCTTAAGGACTTAAATGCTTTATATTCTTCTCACTTCTATTCTCAGGGTTGGACTTTTGTCTTCACACTGCCCCTTCGTATCATCAGTAAGTCACCTCAGCTCCCAGGGTCCTATCTTCATACCTTCGAGAAAAACCCCCTTCCTTCTGTTGCTTTTAAGAAGCTTGGTAGACTTTCCAGAAGCCCCTGGCAGATGCCTCTCAGGCCTCACTGTTATAACTGCATCTCAGACTCTTTCCTAAACACATCTCTCTCAGTGGGAACAGAGTGACCACAACTGGATGAAATGAACCAAGATTCATCCCCTGGCACTAGACGGGGCCTCTGTTTCCTTGAAGTATATGGCCAACATCTGGATAAACTCAGGATTTAGGAGGCAAGAAAGAAGGCAAGCAACCAACAGTATACAGCATACCTTCTGAAGCCTTTGTTTTTATGGATGACCATATGTTGTTCTTTTAAAGAAACAGCTCATAGGATTATGAATTTTAAGAGAACAATGTTGTTAAGTATTTACAATTACACATATGGATAAATTTTAAAATGCAATAATAACTCTTAAAATCTGCTACAAAGCTTTAATGAAGTCTAGCACACCTGGTGATACAAAGACTCTTGACTTGGAATCAGAAAACACAAGGTTGAGACTCTCTGCCATTCCTACAAGGCCTTAGGCATGTTTCCTTAGCTATCCAGGCAACCATCTTCTTCTCTGTGAAAGTGGCAGCTTGGAGGAAAATTAGAAAAGCCATGCACAGAGAAAGAGTGAACTTGCAGTTATACCTGGCTCCACTAGCTGTGTGACTATGGGCAAGTTTTAGACCTCAGTTTTCCGCAAAATAAAATGGAGACAAAAATGTGCAATTTGAAAGTCCATTTAAAAAAAAAATATATATATATATATAAAATAAAGGTACAATTTGCATAAAATAAAATGTACCCATTTAAAACGTACAGTTTGATGAGCTCTGACAAATTTATACACCTATATAACCATCGCACCAGTCAAGATACATTTTGTCACCCCAAAATTGCCTTGTGCCCCTCTACAGTCAACTCCCTGACCCATGCCCTTGGCCCTAGGCAACCACTCATCTTTCAGTGACTATAGATTAGTTTTGCCTGTTCTAGAATTTCATATAAATGGAATTATAAAGGATGTAGTCTTTTGTATCTAACTGCTTTTGCTCAACACAATGTCTGAGATTCGTCTGTGTTATGTGTTATGGAGGATGGCCTAGAAAGTAATCCACCTGACCCCTGCCTTCTGGTGTTCATGCCTTTATATAATCCCCTCCCCTGTGTAGGCAGGACCTGGGATTTGCTTCCAGAATATGGCAAAGGTGACAGGGTGTCACTTTCATGATCATGTTACAAGTCTCTATCTTGCCAGCAGACTTGCTCTCTTTCTCCCTTGTGTTTTGAGGAGGCAAGCTGCCATGTTGAGAGAAGACCTATGGAGAGGGCCAGGTGACAAGAAACTTTGGGCAGTCTCCAGGAGCTAAGGGTGGCCTCTGGCGGATAAACAGCAGGAAACCAGGGCCCTCAGTCTTACAGCCACAAGGAAATGAATTCTGCCAACAGTTTGCATGAACTTGGAAGTAGTCCCATTTGCCAGTCAAACCTCCAGATAAGAACCAAACCCCAAATGATATCTTGACTGTAGTCTTGCAGAAGACCTGGCTAAGCTGTACTCAGAGTTCTGACCCACAGAAACTGTCAGATAATAAACATGCATTGTCTTGCACCGATAAGTTTGTGGTGGCTCATTACTCAGCATAAGAAACTAATATGTATCTCTCAGCAGTTTTGTTCTTTTATATCACTGAGAAGCATTTCATTATGTGGATAGGTATATCCATATTTTGTTTATCCACTCAGCAGCTGAAGGACATTTCGGTTGTCTCCAGTTTGGGGACATTATGAATAAAATTGCTATGAAAATTCTTGTACAAGTCATTTAATTGACTTTTTTTTTCTCTTGAGAAAAAAATGTAGTAGAATAGCTGGATTATATAATACGTATACATTTAAATTTATTAAAAACAGCCAAACTTTTCCTAAGAGGTAGTGCCATTTCATACTACCACTGGCAGTGTATGAGAGTTCCAGTTGCTCCATATCCTTGCCAACAGATTGCATTGTCAGTATTTTAAATTTGATATCTTATTATAGTTTTTATCTGCATTTTCCTAATGATTAATGATGTCTGGTATCACTTCATGTGTTTATTGGTCATTTTTTATACCTTCTTTTGTCAAGTGCCTATTTATTAAATCTTAAGATATTGCCATCCCATAGCGTTGTTCAAAGAAAACAATACATATATAATGTGATTGGCATTTAATAGACATTATTTATATAATAACAACATTTATTTATTTATATTATTCTTTTTAAGGGAGAGAGTGCTATGATTCTATAAAGGGCCCACAAAATATACTTCTAATAATATATCCGAAATCCTTGTCCTGAAGAAGGGGAGGAAGAAAGAGAGAGAGAGGTTAAATAACAGAGGGGATGAAGCAGGAAGGCAAGAGCCCCCAGGATTTGAGCTGGAAGACTTCAGGAGCAAAAGGTATTGCCTGGTTAAGAGATGATCAGGAGTTGTGCCTTAGGGACACTGAGGTTGCAAGGAAAGCTGGCATCCAAGTGGCTTCACCACAGAGCCTTAAACTAGGTTGAGTGCTGAGGGCCCATCTCTGCCAGACCCACCATCCAAAAGGGTGCCAAACACCTCTATTTAAAGCAGCAGAGATTTCAAGCATTTTGTTGCAATCTGAAGTCTATTAGTGCCTGTGTTAGCTCTGTAGTTACTGGGGTGGGGGCTGGAGGACAGAGCTACCATGTGTGAGGGGACATTATAGGAATCTTGGAACAACTCTCTACCAAAAATGCTAAAATTAGCACATCTCCCTCCTCACTGCTCCTCTTGCCTCACTTCTACTTACTCACCTTTGCCCCAAGCTCCATTCCTTGGTTCTAAGCAGCCTTGTTTCAGGGGCCTCAGAAGCTTGGTTTTCTAAAGCCTCTGAAGAGGCGTAAGGGCAGTGATTGTGCCCAACAATAAATACATTTATTTCTAAATAAAATGGAAATTATATATCCATGCCATCCTGTAATCTTTTTTTCACTTATTATTTCACAGGCACCTTTGCATGCCAAAATGTAAACATTTTAAAATGTGAAACCTTTCTATTGACTACATAGTATACTTGGTGTCCATTTAGATTTTTTTTAATTATTACAAGTCCTGGGAAGAATGCCTCTATAACTATGTTTTTGGACTATTTAATGTTTTCCTTATCTAAAGTCTTCAGTAAAGAACTTACAGGGTCAATGGCTACAAACATTTAAATTTACACTGTCTTCCAGAAAGTCAGATTAATTTTCACTTTTCTCAATAGTTTATTGGAATGCCAGTTTCCTCCACTCTCTGCAACATTATGTCAATCTTTGTAATCATTTTGATTCTGAAAAAAAATTGTCTCCAGGTGTCCTTTATGTCTTCTATGATAACTATTGAAATTTAGCGTCTTTTTTTACCTATTGTGCAAGGCTGTTTCTTCTTTTTAGAGAATTAAATTTATGTAATATTTATGCTTATTTTTATACTGGGATACTCACCTTTATTGATTTCTAAGCACTATTTACACATGGGAGTAGTGATCCTTCCATAGTTTCAGTATTTTCTCCAAATTTGTCTTTTCTCCAAGCAGGCTTTTTTTTTCATATTGAGGGAGCTGGGATGGCAGCCAGGAGGTGTTCTAGTTTTCCTGGCTCTTACTGTCCCACTGGTGTGAGATGTATCAGAGCTTCTTTGTGCTTCCTGGGGTGCAACAAAGCTAACACAACTTGAAATTCACCCTCCTGCTTGTGTTTGTGTGTATCTTCCTGTCCTGTAGAAGGTGGAATGCTAGAAACTTCTTTCCCAGACTCCCTTGCAGCTAAGATTTTGAATATAAAGCAGATTCAACTGATTGGAAGGATTTTCTCAACTTGGGAGAGCAGAAGCGAGTTGGTGATCATCTCTCTGCCCTCTTTGGCTGTTTCCTGCTGGCAGACAAGCTTCTGGAGGTATGAGTGTGGTTTCACGAGGGGCCTTGCTCCAACTTCTTAGGTGCCAAGAGGCAGCTGAGGTAGTAGCAGCTTCCAGATCCTGGCCTTCTGAATCTCAGTGATGGCAGAGTGCTCTTGAACTGAGACACTTGGTCAGTCACTTCTGCAGTGCTCTAGAAGCTTCCTGGAGGCCCAACCTGGAGCCCACTTCTCCAACCCTCACAATGGCATTCTAGATACCTAAATCCCTATATGAAGATCTTTTCTGCTTAAAAATTCCAGCAATACTTTCTGCTGCCAATGATGAAGGTGTTAAGTAACCTTTCCTTGTATTAGTTTGACTCTGGGCAGGATTACTAAGCCCTCCAAGACTCAGCTTCCTTTTATGCAAACTAGGGACCCTCATAACTACCTCACAGAATTGCTATGAAGATCAGAGGAGATAGTACAATCAGAAGTAAATTTTATGTCTATATAAAAGGTATTGTTTGAAGATCAGGCATTGTTTTAAGACTTTTTAAGCTACGAATAAAAGCCATATTATGCATAGTATTTTATTTTCCCTTAGGGGAAAGCGTGAATGCAGTCCCCCACTACCACAAATTATGCAGTCGAGGTTCCCACATTTGCGGAAATCGCAGGGGTCAGCACATCCGGAGTGCAATGGATAAGCCTCGCCCTGGGAAAACCACTTTTGTGATCATGGTATCTCCCCTGCCAGGTAAGTATATGCATAGTCATTTTTAAAATTCAACAAATACTTGCTGTTTACCTTTTATGTACCAGGCACCATGCTGGAAGCTGAAGATATGGAGGTGAACAGGACAGATGTGATCCCTGTTCTTATGGGATAGCAGGATAGACACAGACAAAACCCAAGAGAACACACACACAATTACAAATTGTGATGAGTGCTGTAAAGGAAATAGCTTGGGGTTGTAAGAAGTGTAAACTGGATGCTGGTAGAGGGTCAGAGAACTTTCAGTTAAAAGATGATCAAGCTCTGAGGATGTAACATACACCATGGTGACTAAAATGAACAATACGCACTATATACCTGAAAGTTGCTGAAAGAGTAGATCTTAAATGTTCTCACCACAGCAAAACAGTAACTATATGAAGTGATGGAGGTGTTAACCAATTTTACTGTGGTAATCATTTCACAGTATACATGTATATCAAATAATCACATTCTACACCTTAAACTTACACAATGCCGTTTGTCAATTATATCTCAATATAGCTGGAAAAAAATTTAAAAAGAAAAGAAGTGGTCTAGGAATCATTTCAGAGAAATGAACATTTACACTGGTTCATCACAACCACCCTAAGCTCTCAGAATCGTCTCCCACTTTGTCTCTCATCTCTAAGCTTCTGACCAGAGTTTCAGAAAGTGGAAATGTTAAGTCTTGGCCAGGAAGATGATGAAAATCTCTTTGCCCTTGGATTACCAGAGGCTTTAGGAATGCCAGCTTGTTACAGACTGGAGATTATCTGGGAGAAGCTACTCATTTCTGGAGTGGAAGGGGAGAGATGAGAGAGTAGCAAGAACTTAGAGAGATGAGTTTAAGGGAAAAGGAGAGGAAGAGCTTAGAGAATATGAGAAATGGGAATTTAGAAAGAAGCTTGGGAAAAAGTGCAGCTGCTTAGGATACCCGGAAATGGCCAGGAATCCCGATAATTGGAATCTCTTCCTGGTCCTTAAAAAATGAAAAAGATGGGCCCCACATCCTTCTGGAGAGAGCAAGGTGGAGTAGAAAGAAACTGGATCAGGGTCAGCTGACCTAGGTTCTAGTCCCACTGTCACTTACCACACGTGAGGCTGTGGGCCTAACACTCTGAACCTTAGCTCCTTCATCTAGATATGGGAATAATCCTATCTGCTATGCCCACCTCCAGGGCTTACCAATTCACTCTATCCTCAGCTACCTATTGGGTAGCGACTAGCACCAGGCACTGTGCTGGGCCCTGGGCTGTGGAGATGAACGAGGCACAGTCTTCGCTCTCACAGAGCACACAAAGACTCACATAAACACAAACACTACCAAAATGATAAGGAAATGGTAGAGAAAACATAGGAGCAGAGAAGGGAGGCTTGTACCAGCTGGGAACAGTTTCTCAGAGGAGTTGGCCTTTGAATAGAGTCTTAAAAATGGGGAAAGTTGGACACTTAAGTGGAGGATATTGGAAGTTAAGGGTTTTCAGTGAGTGAATGCTTGTGTGAGCACTTTGTAACTTCCTGATTGTACCAGTGTGGAGAAGGAATATCTTCACTCCAGAGTCAGATGAGCCTGACTGGTTCACACCTTCACACTGCGAACGCCGCTCCCTTGGCCTGGAATGGCCTTCTCTACCAGGGCTGCTTATCAAGTACAACTCATCCTTTCAGACTTGGCTCAAGCATCGCCTTCTTCGTAAGGAACGCCTTCCCTGAGCACTGCTAGTGAGCCGGCCCCTCCCTTTGCTGTGTTCCACTGTTATCTCTTACTCTTCTCTGGCATGGCCCTCAGCCCCCAATGATGCACGTTTGTTTCAAAATGTAACTTTCCACCAGGTTGGGAACCCATCCAGAGTGCAGAGGGTACCTTCTCTCCTGCAACATTATCACAACCTATTACTGTGACAGTCAGAGAGTAGGCTCTCAATAAGAGAAGGAGTCTTGTTCTAGAGTAGGGCTAGATCCTGGGCCCCTGTCACTGGTCTGCTCATGTAGAGTTTATCCTGTGAAAGTATTCACCCTATACTTTTAGGCTAGGAGCTAGGGGCTGGTGAATCACTGCTGGGAAATAGAAACTGAAAGAACTGTGAAGTGAGGGCTTCAGGCACCAAATTATAGCCTAGAGAATAAAACATCATTTTCCTTTATATTATAAAAGGAGGTAAATAGTCCAGGGTCCTACTTCTGACTTTTCTGTTACTGATTCCGTGACCCTGCACAGGTGACAACGATAAACGTTGTTGATTGCCTAATCCAACACCTCAACCTTCTCTTTTGTCATTCCACTGTCAAGGCTGGAAAGACAGGTACTTAAAAGACAACCTCCCTTTAGCCATGTGACCACTTTTACCCAATGAGGCAAAAATGGAAATCTTCAAGGGGTGCCAGGAAAGCAGCTCTTCCTCCTGACCTGAACACTGATGTGATGCCTAAGGCAGCCCAGTTGGGCCATTGTGATGGTTACCTTTATGTGTCAGCTTGACAGCGCCCTGAGGTACCCAGTATTTGATTAAACATTATTCTGGGTGTGTCTGTGAGGGTGTTTCTGAATGACATTAACATTTGAATCAGTGGACTGAGTAAAGCAGATGGCCTGCCCCAGTATGGGTGGGCCTCAACTAATCTGTTGGAGGCCTGAATAAACCAAAAGGCTGAGGAAGAAAGAATTCTTTCTCTCTGTCTGACTGTCTTTGAGCTGGGACATCAATATTCTGTCTTTGGACCTGAACTGGGACTGGAATTTACACCATCAGCTCTCCTGCTTCTCAAGCCTTTGGACTTGGGTTACAGTCCATACTATAAGCTTTGCTGGGTCTTCAGCTGAATGACTGCCGACCTTAGACTTCTCAGACTCCACAATCATATGAGCCAACTCCTTGTAATACACAATATATGCATTTATATATAACATATAACATTTATATATAATATTTATAATATATTGTAGGTATTATAAAATGAAACACAATATATTGTATTTAAATACACAATATGTTTATAGATTGCTCCTATTGGCTTTGTTTCTCTGGAGAACCCAGACTAATATAGGCATTGAAGTGTTGAGTCTGAGAACAAAAGCCAATATACTAAGGACAGGGGAACAGAAAGATGAGTAGAGCCTGGATCCCTGAGAGCAACTTCTCTCATTGAACCTAATCTGGAAACACCTACATCTAGACCATTATTATGTGAGAAAAGGAAATGTCTTTTTTGCCTGCGCTGCTACATGTCAGGTTTCCTGTTACATGAAGTGAAAACATTCCGGACCCACCCAATTATCACACATCTCTGAGCCTCATTTCCCCAGGTTACACAAGGAGAGTAAGGACACAGAGAGGAATGGCCTTAAATGAAACTCATAAGCATTTCCCAGTGCCCCCTAGATGCAGAGTTCTGAGCGTGGGGCTCCAAGGTGGGCAGCAGAGTTAGAGCCTCAGAGAGTGACTCGGGCCAGATCACCTAGCCCCGAAACCCAGCTCCACCATCCACATAGACACATAGCCTCTCTGGTTTGTAAAGCAAGGATCATAACAGTACTGTTTAAAGGCACTTAGAACATTATCTGGCATGTAGAAAAATGCTCAATAAATGCTAATCATAGCTGAGAATTAGACATAGGTCAGCCCGTGGGAGTTTAGAGTCTAGCTTGGAAGTCAAGAAACACACAAATACATATATGACACTGAAAGATGTACATTTGTGATTGAAAAAAAGAAGAATCCTTTTACTTCTTTCATTCTAAAATGAACTTAGCAGCTCCTCGTCATAAGAGATTGGAGGCTAAAAACTTAACTGCCTTCAAGGAAGATTTAGATAAATCAGTGGATGACAAAACCATAACAATATGTTAAAGAAAGAATCGAGGCATTTGGGGAACCACTTAAGGATTTGAATTAATGGTACTAATATGAGATAGCTAAAGATAATTCCTTACAGCATTTTTTTTTTAGCTTCTATAGTATTTTCGTGAATTCGAACAACTTTGTGGAGAAGGGACAAATATTATGTAAAATTCATTACAAACCTGACCTCATTTTGACTCTCACCTCATCTAATAATGAACATAATTCTCATTTTACAGATGAGAGACCACAGGCTTACTGTGAGGCTCACATGAGATGATGCAAGGGAACACACAGTCTAATTTTTCTATAACAGTTTTTTTTTAATGCATGAGATTATCACTGCGTTAGGGCTCAGAAATCATATATTCTCCAGTGATGTCCCACCCTCCTCATCCCCGAGTCCCTGGAAAGAGCCCCATATTCCTCCCAAGGGCCCTGTTTAACCCACTTCTCTCTTGGGGGCTTGGGCTGCGAGAACTGCCTCTTAGAGAACTCTTTCTGACTCTCTGGGTCTCCAGACTCTGCATCTCTGAAGCTAGGAAGGCTGTCAAGGACCTGCCCCCAATCCCATATCGGTCTTGCCGCCTGCCCATTCACTGAGCCCTCGGGCCCTTCGGGAACGTGCACCTGGACCTGGCTCCCACTTCTGTGAGACAGATGTCGGAACGTTGCTTTCCTCTCCTCGGAGGTCCAGGGTTCCTGAAGCATGAATCTCCCCCTAGTTGTCTGAGATCTGAGGCCCACCCTTGGGAAGCACCACTTATTCAGGGAGGTGCTTTTTCTTGAGCCAAGCTGTGCTGCAGGATGTTGTCTGGGGGGCCATTTCTACTCAGGGAGGGGATGCTGGCTTCCCTGAAGCAAAGCTCTCAGTGACTACAATTACACAGTTACACATTCAGGGGGTGCCCAGGAAGCCCCAAGGGGCAGGGACTGTGAACCTACTTTCACTTCTCTCCTGCAAACACAGCAGCAGGGGAGCCAGTCACATCTGGATTCAAAAGGGTTGAGAACGCAAGCTTGGGGCCAGCCTGCCAAGGTTCAAATCCTGACTCAGCCAACTCCTGGTCCTGCAACCTCAGGCAAGTTACTTTCATGGTGTGTGACTCAGAGTCCTTTTGGGAAATGAAGAGAATAACAGTACTCACTTCACAGAGTTGTTAAGAGAACTGAAGTGAGTTCATGAAAATGCTTGGCAAGTAATAAGTACACAATGAATTTCAGCTATTTTTATTATTTATCCTGTGACTCTGAGTAAGTCTTGAACCTATGTGATCCTCAGTTTCCTAATCTATATAATGGGAATAATGACACATGCCCAGAGTCACTCTCATTTCTCCCTTTGGTAATTCTTATCACACTTGTAATGACTCATCTGATGTCCGTCCACCTATCTGTGCAGCGTATGCCTGCAGCTCAGTACAGTGCCCGGCACACAGTAGGTGCTCAAAAATATTCTCTGAACAAAGGAATGGTACTGTTGTCAGGACTGAATGAAGCAAAAATAGGCAGTTCAGTCTGACTGAAAGATGCTGAATTTGTTCTGTGTGTGAGAGTGTGTGTGTGTCTTTGGGAGGGAGGGATTTGGGCTGTCAAGCAATGTGAGCTGGTGTCCCAGCTTCGTCCTTACTACCTGTGTGACCACAGGGAGGTAGCTGACCTGAATTAGAGTGTCCTCAGCTATAAAATAGAGATGGTGGTATTGACCTGGTTGGGAAGATCAACAAGGTAAGTTATGGTTAGTATTAGTCCTGTGCATGGCTCATGGCAGGTGGGGCCCACAGCAGCAGCTCCCCTCTTCAATCCTCTGATATCTATAGTCTGAGCCAAATGCACAATGAAAACTATATTAATGAACATTTATGGACCCCTTACTGTCTGCAAGGCACTGTAATAAGAGATTTACTTGTATTATGTACAGTGCAGTGGTTTTGAAATGGGACTTAAAAGAAGAAATCTTTTTGTAACCAGGTGTAGGGTTAGGAAATTGAGGCAGCATTTATATGCATTTCCACAAGATTGAGAAAATGTTAATTGTTTCTAGCAAAGAAGAGTGTGTGTGTGCGTGTATGGAGTGGGGATCTGGTCCATGAAGGAGATTATGGGCCCACCACTGGCCCTTCATATGGCTTTATCCAGGGCAGCTTGGAGTTTATCCACATAAGCTTTCATTTGGGGGTAAAAAAGGGTTCTGCTGCTTAAAATAAAAATAAATAAATAAATTGAAATGGCTTGGAAACCCCTCATATAATGGAAAGAACATAGGCCTGGAGTTAAAAGCCTGGCTTCCTGTCCTGGCTCTGACACTAACCAGCCCGAGACCTTGGACAAGTTAATTCCACTATTGAGCCTTAGTCTCTTTATGGGTAAAATGAGCAGGTTAGATGGGACAACTTCTGAGGCCTCTTCCAGCTAAAATATTCTGAGAGAGTGTGCTCTTCTGGCTCTTTCTCAAATGGAACTTTCCAATGAAAACCCAGATACCAGCACATAAAGATGGACTTGTGTCAAGAGAGGGTGGAAATGGAATAAATAGATCTTAAGTTGCCATTCAGCCCAGGATCATCTTCATAGATCCTTGTTCTGAACAAGTACTCTGCCATCTTTCAGCCCTGATGGAATTCCTTTCATCCTGGTCACTGCCAAGTTCTAGGCAAATTTCCTCACAAAATTGCATTCATCCTTAAAAAAACCAGTGTAGATGTCATGGTCATTTGTTCATTGAATGACTATTTATTGAATAGCTACTGTATGCCAGGCACTCTTCTAAGGCATGTACGATGAACAAAACAAAATCCATACCCTAAACATTCAAATGGGGACAGCATTTGCTAACCAACCAGTCCTTGGCACAGACTTCCATAATTGTATGATTATGTTTTAAATTACATGCCAGCCTCCCTATTAGACTAAGCTCTACAAGGGCAATGGCAACAGCCATGCAATAGTGCAGCCCACCTCTTAGGAGGGGCCTAGAGATCCCTATAAGAACTGGGAGGCTGCACAGCTTAGTTGGGCCAGGAGCTGGGAGTCCTCCAACTCTACTCCAAATTCCCCACCAATAGTAAGGGAAGGATGACGCATTCCATGACACTCCTGGGTTGCTGTTGTTCCCAACACACATTTACTTTGCGTAGAACTAAATTCTTGAGTAAGACATACACAACCCTTGAGTCCAGGATGTTTTGGGGAGACAAGCAAGGATACAGGGCATCTAAAAATAATGTGATGAGTGTAGCCCCTGCAGTCCCCAAATCCCAAGCTGGGCCAAGCTGAGGGAAAACATAGCCCGGGCAGGCTTCTAAACCCAAGTGAGTGTTAAGAGGGACTCAGCAAGATGGTTGGAAGCTGGCCATGCCACTGATACTTTCTGGGGGTGAGGTGGCAAAACGGGTTTTCCAGGCAAGATTGGCCAGTACATCTAAATCACAACCTTATGGAAAATAGTTATTAGCCCATTTTTGGGGGGTGAGAAAATTAAACCTCAAGAAAGTACTTTGTTTAAGTCACCCCGCTAATAAGTGGTAGAATTGTTCATTACAAACCATTCACACACAGTTCTAGGAATAGAGGTTTTTACAAAATATGCAAATAAAAGGATGATGGAGCTAGTGGGCAGATTTATAGGCTGAGCTTCTAACAGAAGATCTGGTACCCTCATCTACCATGGAAAAGTTACTTGAAATTTCTAAGCTCCAACTGCCATATATGTTGGCATCTGCTGCAGGGTCATTTTCCCTTCCACTGGTAAATAGAGTCTCTCTGAGTATGCTTCAAGTCAGAGGTTGCAAACTATTAGCCTGGACTAAATATAGCCCTTGGAGGCAAAAAGAGCCAGTGATTTTAGACAAGCTTTACACATGAGGTTTTAAGTGGTTAATGACTTGCCCAAGCTTGCACAGCTAAAATGTAGCAGAGCCAGGACTTAAACTGTAATGGTCTGGATTCAGTGTCCGGTCTTAAGCAACACATTCTCCACTGCTATTCATGCACAGAGAAGTGGCAACTGACACTCAGTCTCTATGTCTGGGAGATATTATGGAGTAGCAGGGACTACAGTAAATTACAGAGCTCATGCCTTACCTAAGGAATGCTCCTGTAATTGATCTTGGGTAAGACCAGTGAATGTTTTGTGCCTCAATTTTCTTCTCTATAAAACAGGGACAGTAATTATGCCTGTCTCATAGGGTTATTGTGAAGACTACATTGGTTAACGTGCCTGGCACATTGGTAAACATTACCTAAATATAAGCTATTACTATCGTTACTATCTGAGGAGTGACTTTTGTCTTAGACATTCATAATGCCATTTAAATATGGTATGGTGAGCTGGGCACACCACTGAGGATCAAGTTCCGACAGTATCTCTGAGGCCTTTTTCTCCTCCTTCTGAACAATACTGGGGCTCATGGAGGGGTTAGGGAGAAGAAACAAGACCCTCAAGCCACAAGCCACAAGCTTCACGCATCAGGAGCAGACTCCAGAGCTGGCTGCAGCAGCCCATCAGTGAGCTCATGGTTACCATTGGCCTCTAGGCTGAAAAGAATGTGAGGTGCAATGGGCAGCCTTCCAGGGACCCAAGAAGAGAGGCCTCATCGTTTCAGGATGTCTCAGGCTTCAGATAAAAACCCTTCCTGTGTTCCAGTTCACAGCTGGTGGGGGCAATCGGCAATGACTGATCGCAATGGGTAAATTGTTGAAAAGATGTATGTGTGAACCAAATGCCAGCTAGATGAGGCAAAGCACGCATTCGGGAGGCTGGTAGGAAGACCACCAACTGCACAGTGGTTTGTTTTACACCTACTATGTACTTGGCCTTGGGCCAGGCATTCAGGAGGTGGTGAAGTTAATAATAGTAGCAGTTTACCTGTATTTCCTTCTTCTGAGCACTCTAACTGCCATGATCTCTCTTGATCTTTGGTACAATCCTATGACACAAGCAGGCCTCATTTCCTGCATTTAAAGATGGGTAATGGAAAAGACTTGTTCAAAGTTACAAAGAGTAGCGGAGACTAGGTACTCGGCCAAACTTGCTTCCAAACTTGTTCACCTGGGAACCCAGCTGGACAATATTTCCTAGCAGCCCTTGTGTTTGGGTGCAACCACGTGACTGAGTCTGGCCAGTGGGATGAATGAAAGGCTGGAAATGATGTTGTATGGCTCTGCCAGGCCTGGCCTGTAAAAACCCTCCCCATCAATCCCCTACCTTCTCTTTCTCATCAGTTAGTTAGAATCCTGCGGAGGAGTCTAAGGATCTCAGGATGATGGAGCCACAAGATGGAAGGGGCCTGGCTGGACTCCTGAGTAACTAACTCTGCTGAAGTTCTAACACATTGAACTCTTAAATGAGTAAAAAATGGGCTACTTTTCTGCTAGGGCATCTAGTTTGTTTGTTTTTCCACAACAGTTAGCCTACCTTAATACACTGAGAAAAACCAGAACTTGGGTTTTAAAGGCATTTTCCTCTACAGCTGGTAGTTTTTCTACCCTCTTCCAATCAAGCAGACAGAGCTCCTTATGGCTGTAGGGTCTTTGGATTTTACTGAGTGCTCGGACAAGTAATAGGGTTCTTGCTTTCATACCACTAGCCACTGGGATGTGACTCTCACCCAGTGTGAAAGCTTTCAGATAGGGTAAGTTGTCTGGGCTAGCCATAGCTCTGGTCCCCATTAGCTCAGCCCTTCTCGACTACTTCTGGGAGAAAATTAATCCCCAGTGTCCAAAAGCATCCCCTGTACGTAATGAGTAAACTTATCTCTTATCCATCTTTAATGGTACAAGTTATATACCATGCCTGGAAAAAATGAAAGCAGGTACTCACATCATTTTCTGCGTTCTGTGGTTCAGATAAGGACCCCCAATTGCAAGCCACTTCCCCTCTCCAAGCCTCAGTTTTCTCATCTATAAAACCACTGGGTGGAATCATATAATTTGGAATTTCTTGCCATCTATAATCTGCAATAATCTCATTTTAAAAAGCAATATTTTGGGCCTAGGATGGGTCAGATACTTTTCCAGGTTATTTTATTTAGTCATGAAATGCAGAGGGATGTAAATAAGGATTTTTTTTCTTAAGTAAAAGAGAAACTGGAATTCCTCACCATTTAGTTGCTTTCCACAAAGATGGTATTTGATAAATTTTAGGTGGGTGGCAAACTAACACAGAGTATTACGCTAACCTGTGACTTCATTGAGACTACAATCTAGTTGGGAGGTTAAAAACCACACCTGCAAAACCAAGAAATGTCCTAGAGAGTGGGGCACAGAGTCCAGATGGTCAGGGAGAAGAGGAGTGAGCTGACAGGAAGAGATCTACTTATCTCCTCCAACCCACCTCAAATCCCTGCTTCTCTACAGACACAGTTACACTTCACCACTTGCTGCGTGCCAGACACCAGCTGGGTGCTTTGTCTTCATACTCTGTTTAATTCTCACAGAAGCTCAGCCAGGATCTAAGAGGCACATGGATATTGAGCCACTATCTAAGGCCCCATGGTTTCTGCGGCTGCAGAGAATTATTGTAAAATTCTCCCCTTTGCTCTGCCCACCTCCTAGGCACAGCTACGCTCCCTGCTTCCAGCTGCCCTTGAAGGACATGCTGGTTGTCTTTCTAAGGACATCCTTCCCTTTGACAGTCAAGAACCACAGAGCCAGATCTCCTGGGGACACCTCAGCTTGCAGGGCACCTCCGTCAGAGGGGTCCCACATTCAGCTGAGGGGTGCAGCAGAGCTCTTGATATATGATCTGGGAAGTCCCTGAGACAAGAGGGCCAGAGGTTTGCACAGCTGGAGGCCCCGGGGAAAGGTCTGGCAGCAGTTGAAGCTAACTGACCCCATCTGGAAGCAGAGCCCCCTCCAGGGACAAGGAGGGAGGAAAGGAGACAGGAAGTGGCTGATCTGCTTGTTCTCAGGAAGCTGCAAGGCCTGAAAGATGCTGTTCCCTGAAAACCTAAGATCTGGTGTTTCTCAACGTGTGCTCCTGGGACCCTTGCATCACATTCACCTGGCATGTTGGAAAGGGGGTTATGGGGACCACAAACATAATGAATCCAAATCCCGGGGAGTGGGACACAGGAATCTGCATGTTAGACAAGCTCATCAGATGGTTCTGATGCTTACTAAGGTTTAAGAGTTAACAATTCTACTTTTCTGAAACAGTTCTGCCTAGTTCTTCCTTAAATGCCCCACTCATTTCTGCCATTTTGCCCATCAGTGACTTTTAACCCCAGGAGATAAATAATAAAGAGGCCAAAATCTACTGAGTGCCCATAATGTGTCCCATACTCTTCGTACTTTAGATGGATCAACTCATTTAAAAACCTCACAGCATCCTTATAAGGTACATACTATCATTAGCATCATATTACATATAAGAGAACTGAGCCACAGAGAGGCTAAGAAACTTAAACAAGTCACACAGTAAGTAGCTAGGCCCAAATATGTACCCCAGTGGTCTGACTCCCAAACTTGAGCTCTGAGCCCTTGTGGTACATAAACTCTATGAGAGCTTCTGTTTATCTGAAGAGCCACTTTGTGCCAGACCCTGTGTCCATGCACTTCATGCATTTAGCAAACATTAACTGAATGTCTACTATGTTCCAAAACTGCTCTAAGCTCTGGCCAGCCCAGGACTAGGGTGAGATAAGTGGAGCTCTCACTTTGGGTACAAAATTTGCAGAAGAGGGGACCCAAAGTTCAGTAATCAAGATAAATAATATTTTAATGCAATATTAAAAAAAAAATGGTAAGGTGTGGCCACCTGTTTTTGTAAATAAGTTTTATTAGGGAGGGATAAAGTAAGAACAAACACTAAAAAACCCACTCCCTAATGGAGCTCACGTAAATGACAACATCTGATCCTTACTACCCAAGGTCCCAAAGGGCAGGTACTAATATCATTACTCTTTTGCATCTACTACTCTCCCTGTGGGTGCCTAACGATGATGCAGGCTAACAACAAGCCAGACACTATTTTTTAAGTGCCTTACAAGTATTATTTTATTTCTCACAACCTTCCTATAAGGGAAGGATAATTATCACCACCATCTTGCAAATGATGAAACTAAAGCGCGGAGAAGTTGTGTAATTTGTCCAACGTCAACACAGCCAGGAAAGGGCAGAGCCAAGATTTGAACCAATGTAGCCACATTCCAAAGCCCATATTCTCAACAGGAGGTTAGCAAACTACAACTCATAGGCCAAATCTGGCTAAATCCAGCCTACCACATATTTTTGTAAATAAAGTTTTATTGGCACACAGTTATATACATTCATTTATGTATCAAATGTCCATTCTCATGCCATAACCACAGAACTGAGAAGTGGGGATTGAGACCATTTGGATTACAAAGCTGAAAAACATTTGTTATCTGGCCCTTTACAGAAAAAGTTCGCTGGCCCTTGCCCTTAACCACTGTGGAATACCCTGTGATAGGCATGAAAGCGCAGAGTGAAGTTATGCCCACAATCAGAAGGGAACAGAGATGGGATATGAACCCAGGTGTGTCTCTGAAGACTGTAACTTTTCAGCTCTGCCTGGTTATGTACACCCCACCCCAATGGGTGCCAAAGCCTCCTGCCTGGCCCAGGGAAGGTGGTGCATAAATGTTCACTGAATGAATGGATGGATGGGCCTTAGCATATCATACTGTGGTGAGGCCAGTCAAGCCAGAGAAACTATCAGATGGACCTACCTGGGAATATTCAGTCTTTCTGTTGCACCCATTACCAGATTCTTGGGGTCTCCTTGCCATGGTCACCTGCCCTAACAGCCTAAATTAATTGGTAGGTTTAGAGTGTTCTGAGGAAGTCTTAATTATCTTTGTACCTAGTAGGCTGCCCTCCCAAGTTAGAATACCTCATCTCCATTGAAATCCAATGGTTAGTCTCAACACCGAGGCTAAACTGCTTTTGCCCTTGATCCTGAGACAGTAGGGAAGGGGGCAGGGCACAACCATTAAAAGAATGACACAGCAACTAGGCCTAAGATGGAGGAAGATTCGACATCCAGTAGACCTTGAGTCTTATGGCACACCCACAGGCACCATGACAGGTCCCAGGCTGACCATAAAAGGCCAAAAAGTGAGCAGAGGCCCAATTCCTGGAAAGCCCCGCCCCTTCCCCAAAATAGTTGGAATAACCCTCCTACTCATTAGTGTATGAAATTACCCGGCCCATAAAAACTAACCACCCCAACGCCTTGTGTCTGCTCTTCCGAGTGAAACAGATTACATTCTGTTTAAGGAATATGTTATCTCCTAGGGCCTCTCTTGCCTTCTGAGATGGCCGCACTCTATCTATGGAGTGGGTATCTTCCTGAATAAATTTTCACTTTACCATCTTGCTCTTGAATTCTTTCCTGCACAAGACAAGAACCTATTCTCTGACCCTAGAGGTCAGGGTCCTAGGTTTTAGGACCCAGTCTTAATCAAAAGAATGAGGATTGGGGAATTGGAGAAATTTAGTTAAATCCTGGCTCCTTCTCCTCCATCAGCTGTGTGGCCCTGAGCAAGCTCCTTCACCTCTCTGAACCTCAGATTCCTAACCTGTGCCTTACAGTCTACTGCAGCGAGAGGATCCATGCAAAGCTGCCCAGCACACAATAGGTCTCAGTGGATGGTCCCGATTCTTTGTTATGATGATGGAGACAGTTTAGGAAAGCTATCTGCTGAAAGACCCCAAATCCATTATGCATCTTTGTGCTCCTAGGGTCTTGAATAAACAATGTCTCTAATCAGTTTTTAAAAGACACTAATTCCGCCTCAGAATAACCACCGCCTCCTACCCCAGCTGAAATTTGGCCGACTGTGCCTGGCTGCTGGCCTGAATTTCCAAACACTACTGGTTTAGCATTTCCAAATGCACCCCATTAACACTATGAACCGGTCAGCTCTTCCTCCTCTCTGAGCTCAGGTCTGACCGGCACAGTGAGAGATGGAGCCAGCAGTGTGAAGCCAGCCTCCCGGACTTGCCTTTGTGAAGCCGAGTGGTGCCGGGGTCGGTCTGCCTGGGACTGGGGGCACCTGTCAGCATTTGCATGAGGGGGTGCACCCAGGTCAGACACAGACACAGGCGGTGTGCTCGGAGACTGGGAGAAAGTGCACTGGAATGAGGGGGTCTGGGAAATGTGAACAAAATACATTCTCCCAGTTGCCACTTGAGGGGAAAAAACAAGACCTTAAACAAGGCTTAACAAAAAGCCACTGCTCTGGGAATCAGGAAATAGCTCTGCCCTGGCATGGTCTCTAACTTACTCGCTGTGTGTCTTTGGGCAAGGTATTTGCCCTTCCTGTGGCACATTTATTTAAAGATATGTGGGTTAGGCTGGATCACATTTTAAAACTCTTGCCTGGCAGCGGAGTTCTTTTTCAAATAAAATTTTACTTGGAATTTTAATATATAAATAGATGAAAGTGGAACTGATTCTCTGGGTGAAGGCAGTAAAAGGGGAGCTGGAATCCTTCCCGCTAAGCCCCTCCAACAACCTGAAATCCAACAATCTGAAAGAGACAAGGAGGTACCTCTGCGGAATATGGTTTGAGAACCACATGACATGGTAGATGATCTACAAAATATCTTGTGCTGGCAGCTTCCGATCCTGGTAGCTGCAGCTGCTACTGCTGATAACAGTAATGACTTTCATTTATTAAGCAGTTTCTTTGCACCAGGGCTAGACTTGACCTCTATGTGTTTGACTTTGAGAGTCAGTAGAGAACTCTGATTCAGAGCCCTGATTCAAATCCCAGCTTCACCAATTTAGCAGCTGTGTGACCTCGTACAAGTTAGTTAACCTTTCTGTGCCTTAGATTCTTCCTATGGAAAATAGATTATTCAGAGGATTAAAGTAATTAGTCTCCATAAAAGTGCCTAGAACAGTGGCAGGCACATAGTAAGCAACTGATGTTAGCCATTTTTATCATGACTGCATAAATTATTACATCTAATTTTTACAAGCACCACTGTTTCACAGATGAGGGAACTGAGGCTCAGAGAGGTGAAGTGAGCACTCCTAGGTCACACAGGAGGACCTGAATCCAGGTTTGCTCAACTGTGCAGCCCGTGGTCTTAACACTCAGCCCAAACTGCTTTGTTCTTGACCCTAGAGGTCAGGGTCTTGTCACAGTAATTTGCTTAAGGGGTTCCAAGCCTAGATGGAAGGGTAGTTAATGATGACTACAGTGATTTATGCTTGCAAGAGTTTGGTGTCAGCAAGGTCAAGAGTCTGGACATTTTACTGAATGCAGATTCCAAGCAGAGAAGATGTTTGGTAGCCAGGGCTATCTGACAATCCTTATTGGGAAAAGGGCAGAGACAGTCTCAAGCTAGAGCACAGGTGAGCAGAGAACTGGCTGGCTTTCAGCCCCCACTTGGAGAGCACCATATAAGCGTTTGGGCAGTGCACAAACTGCACAACCTTACACAACGACCCTTACTCTTCTCCTGCCTCAGCATTTGGTGGGAATAAGCTCAGGGACAGAATGAATCTGGCTGGATGAGAAACAAAGAATGGTCTCAGCCTTGTCCTGAAAGCACGTGGGAGCCCTGAATGAGGGGAAGAAGCATGGAGGCTTTGCAGTCAGGAAGCTCTGCGTGATCACCCAAAGCAAATGCAAGCCACACTGAGTCACTTTATCTTTTTGTGATTCTTCTCTCAGCATGAAGGGTGGTAATAAAAGATGGCTGTATGGCTCTCTCTGGGGAGCTGAACGGAAGCCAAACCATCATATGGTGAACAAATGCCGTGATCGCCCAACTACAGAGCCACTGCTGCACGTTATTAAATGGCACCAACCTCCTCCCTGACCCCTAATCCCTGGAAATGGGTAGCCACCCGCCCACCCACCCAGAAAGCCCCAGTACCCTGCCACCAACAGAGGCCCAAACACCAGCTCCAGCATTAAGAAAAATCAGGAGGCGTGGTATAGTTGTAAGAACATGGCTTTAAAATCAGACAGAGCTGGATAGAAATACCAGCTCCACCCCCATGAGCTATGGGACTTTGAGTAAGATACTGTACTTTTCAGAGCCTCAATTTCCCATCTATCAATATAGCTTATGTACTGACCACACAAGGAGGATGTAAGAATTAGAAATAAGAAATGCAAAGTGCTCAGCACAGTGCCTGAGACATAGTAAGTGCTTTAAATAGCTATACATACAGTTTCTTCACTTATTCAATGACTTATTCAGGCAAGGTGACTATCATATGGGAGGGTTAAGAGGTTTCCCTAAGTGACACTTGAGCTGAGATGTGAAGGATGAGTAGGAGTCTTCTAGGTGAAATGCGGAGGAGGGAACTTTCAAGGCAGAGGGAACAGAATATGTGAAAACCTGTGACAGGAGAGAACAGATGAGGGTTGAAGAACTGAGCAAGAGCTGATGTGGCTGCTGCAGAAACAGCAAGAGGAGGCTGGTGGGGTGGGTGGGGCCAGACCACACAAGCCACAGTAAAGGGAAAAAAAAAATATATATATATATATAAATGTATAACTGAATCCCTATGCTATATAATAGAAACTAACACAACACTGTAAATCAACTATACTTCAATTAGAGAACAAAAGAGTACAAGGAAAGCATTGAAGGGTTTTTAACCGATGGAGTGACATGATCAAATTAGATTTTTAAAAAGAGTACATATTGTATGATTCCAACAACATGACATTCTGGAGAAGGCAAAACTATAGAAACAGTAAAAAAGATTAGCGGTTGCCAGGGGGTTAAGGAAAAGGAGGCATGAATTAAGCAGAGCCCAGGGGATTATCAGGGAGGGAAACTGTTCCATATGATATGATAATGGGGGATACGTGTCATTACATATTTGACAAAACCCACAGAATGCATAACACCAAGAAAGAACTCTAGTGTAGACTATGGACTCCGGGTGATAATGATGTTTCAGTGTAGCTTCGTCAATTGTAATAAACGTGCCACTCTGGTGGGAGATGTGGATAATGGGGGAGGCTCTGCATGTGAGAGGACATGGGGCGTATGGGAACTCTGTGTACCTTCCTCTCAATTTTGCTGTGAACCTAAAATCTCTCTAAAAATATAAAGTCTATTAATTCATAAAAGAGAGAGAAAAACGCAGTCTGGCTGCGGTATAGAGAAAAAAAGATTGGAGGTGGGCAGGGGAGAGCGTGAAGGACTGATTAGGTTACTCTATTGTCTCGCCAGGTTCCTTGGGGACCAGTTACATAAGCTCTGAGGGCTTCAGTTTCTCCAACTGTGATACAAGGACAAGAATATAAAGTGACGTGTGTATAGGAAGTGCCTCACAGAAAGCCTGGCTCGAGGCAGGCTCAGTTCACTCTGGGGGAACGTGAAAGGATGAGTACGACACTAGAAGAAGGGCAAACAGTGTTAGGATCTAAAGCTCTTTGTTGGGGGGATAGTGGGCGTCCTGGTTAGCAAGTAAAAAGTCTCAATGTCTATTGGTAGAGGCAAAAGTACTCATAAGAGTGTATGGCCCAGGGCTAAAGCTGTATTTCGTACTTTGGGGGAAATAAATCATAATAATAGCTAAGATTTATTGAGTGCTAACTATATGGCAGGTGCTGCTGTAAGCGTCTTTTGTATTGAATTAGCTCATTTCATTTTTCATCCTTTCATCCATACCTTGGGTTAGGAACTATTATTATCTCTGTTTTATATCTGGGGAAACTGAGGCACAGAAAGGTTCATCAACTTGCCCCATGTAAGTGACAGAGCTAGTAAACAATAGAGCTGGTTTAAAAGAAAATCAAAAGACACAAACCCAAGTTAACTGAGGAAACAGGTTGTGCAAGCATAGAACAGTTACGAAATGGTACAAAATAGGCTGGCTGTGACCAAGGACTCAATCACGTGGAGGCAGTATGTTGAAGCCCTTAAGAGCATGGGTTTAGAGTTAGCCTTCCTGGGCTTAAATCTTGGCTCTTCCACTTTCTACGTGACCTTAGGCAAGTTATTTAGCTACTCTGTGACTCAGTTTCCGCATATGTAATATGGGGAGTGTAACAGGCCATATCATTTTGAGTCAATATATGTTTCAGAGCAAAGGAGGACAACAGGAACTTCTAAAAGAGCAAGACTGGGGCTTCAAACCGGGGTGGGGCTCAAACCTAGCACCCAACCCACAGCTGACAAGTACCACATTAGATGCCAGCTGGTTGCAGTGATGAAAGCAACATGACATCTGCCCTCAAGGACCTCCTAGTCTGCAGTGGGGAGATAGGTCCAAATTCAGAAAACAAAACAAAAGGCAGGATGTAAGAATCAGTCACTCATTCAACCAAAATGGTGCCTGTCACCATTCCAGACACCAGGGATGTAGTGATTTGCACAACAGACAAGATCCCTGCCCAAAAAAGCTTATGTTCTAGTGCTAGAAACAAGCAAAGAGGACAAACAAACATGGCAGCAGTGATCATGGCCGTTAAGAAATAAAGCAAGGTGAGGGTTTAGAGATCCATGTGGAAAGTTATTTTGGATAGGATGGTCAAAGAAGGAAGTGGTAGCACTAGAGCAAGGCCAAAATATCATGAGGGGGCGAGCCACCTTCATATCTGGGAGGGAAGTTTCCCAGGCTGAAGAAATAGAGAGTGCAAAAGCTCTGAGGAGAGGAAAATACACTTGACCTGTTTAAAGAACAGCACAGAATAGGAGAACTGGTGTGGCTGATGGGGAAGCAGGTGGAGAGAAAGTGGACATATAAACGACAGGGGTCCCACAGAGCATGGTCAGGACTGTGACTTCCACTTTAAGAGGAGTGGGAAGCCCTTGGCAGGTTTTAAACATGGGCTTGGTATCTGATTTAATTTTGAAAGAATCACTCTGGCTGCTGTGTGGACAATGAATGGAAGGGAGCCATGGTGGATTAACATGTCCTCAAATTCTTTGCTGCTCCTTTTGTCAACAGGTAGGGTCTTCTTAAATCTAGTTTTCCCCTGTGCCTGCCTCTGACCACTAGAATGTGGCAGAAGCGATGCTGTGAAACTTCTAACCCTGGCCTTTAAGATATTTATACCTTCTATCCCTCCTGTAACGTGTCCTCTTGAAAACCAGCTTTTATGTGAGATGCCTGACCATCCTGAGACTACAGTACTGTGAGGACGTACACTAGCCACGTGGAGAAAGAGAGACCACGTGCAGTGCACTGAGGTACCAGAGACGTGAGCCGAAAGGTGACATGATCTTCCAGCCCAGCCAAGCCACAAGCTGTGTGCAGCCCAGCCAACAAGGCATGCAGCAGAAGAACTGCCTGCCCCAGCCCTGCCCAGATTCCTGACCACAGACTGAAAGCAGATAAAATGACTGAGGTTGTAAGCCGCTAAGTTTTGGGGTAGTTTGTTAAACAGCAATTGATAATCGAGGCAGAGGCAAATAGACCAGTAAGGAGGATACTACAGAAATTCAGGTGAGGAAGAAAAGTGATGTTGTCTACGTTAGGAATGGTGGTAGAGAATGAAAAATGCTAATGTGAGAAAAAGTTACACACACATCATCATCATCATCATCATCATCATCATCATCATCATCATCATCATCAACTTCACCAGGGGAAACTCAGGGGTCGGGAGACCTGATATTCCCCAGGGATGGTGGCACCAGTTCCCTCCTGGAGGCTCCCTCTTTCAATGAAGGGCTGACTGTCCAAGGGTTGACTTCCTTGTCAGACACTTCACTGCTATCAGGACAGACACTACAGAAGGTAAAGGGCTATATTCCAGAGTGCCAGAAAATAGGCTTAATGGCACAGAAATACTCTTTATGAGATAAATAAAGACATATCCCAGAAAAAAAATTGTTTATCTTACTATAACATGTAACGTTTATACACCATGTCATAACTTATCAAGTATGTTCATACCTATTACCTCTTTTGATTCTATCCCCTGTCCAGCTGGAATTGCCATCCTCATGTACCAACGAGGAAATACGTTCAGAAAGGAAGCAATTACTGTTCTAAAACCCCATAGTCGGTAGCTAGTAGAGCTAGACATTGAAGCTGTAACTTCTCTATGCCAAGTTGATTTTATATGACTATTGCTAAAATGTTCACATTTATTTTAAAACTACATAGAATAAAATCAAGTAATGTATCATTCTGTGTTCCAGTTGTCTGCCTGCGGCTCTTCTTCATAGGCTAGTTGTGCAATGGATTTTAAAGTGGAGCTCTTGGACTCCTGGTCTGGAACTCTTGTTGGTAGAGCTTGACAACATGCAGATTCCTGCAGATTCCACCCAGGAATCAGACTTTTTGGCAATGGGGCCTAAGTATCTGCATTTTAGTAAATAGGACAGGGGGTTCTTAAATTATTCAAACTTCAAAGTTTGAAATTGGTGGGTCAACTGACTGAACTGGTGAATCAACCAGCCCCTGGGAAGCAGATGGACACACTTAAATCAAGAGACAGAGTCTGAAAACATTTGGCAAACTGTAAATAGATCACTCTTCTATGTTGTTACCTGGGGGGGGAGGGGGTCCTAGACAGTCTCTTCCTTCCCCTCCCTCTCTCCACCAGATTCATCCTGGGAGCCAGGAAAGAAAGAGTGTGCAGGACGAGTCATGGAGTGGGAGGGTGAGGAAGGGGGCAGGCTAAACATTTAGAGAGCACTCACTATGTTTCAGGCATTAGCAGACTTCCTCTTTCAGCCCTCTGAGTAGGTAATACTTCTAGTTTACAACTGAAGAACTTGAGAATCAGAGAGTGAGGTACTTGTGACGTCACACAGTGAGTGGGGAGCCAAGATTCGAACTCAGGACCACCTGCCACCAACACTAGTGTCGTTTCCAGTATCAAGCTGTGCCCACCAGGTCAAAGGGCGGTGTGAAATAAAACCACGGGCGTTTGAACCCCAGTCCCCTACTCATTAGCTGTGTGACATTGGACCTAAGCATTACCCTTCTCAGAAAGCATCCCTTCACTTTTTTCAAAAAGGGGATCAAATTACCTACTGCTGAGAAGTCCCCAGGTACTGAGTAGTCTTTTAGTAAAAAGTGATTGCTGTTGAATGAGAAACAGGATGCCAAAGTCAGAATGGTGAAGTGACTATTGGGGCAATTTCTCCCACAGTGGATTGTATCGGGTTGAGAGCAGGTGCCCTGGGGACGGCAGAGTGGGACCCAGCAATAAAGCCATTCCTGGGAGTGGCAGCAGCTCAGGGGAAGGAAGGTGTGCGCGGGGCAGGCGGGGACTCAGTGGCCTCCCAGGTCTCTCCCATCTCCAATTTCTATGATCCTGGGAATGAGGAGCCACACTGTTTTTCTCCACCAGCGAGCCGCTCCCTCTCCTGGGGGAGTTGGCAGATCTGCCGCTGGCCTGTTGGCTGGAGACGCATGGGCAGCGGAGCCTGGCATTTCTTTACAGACTCTCACTGTCTCTTTCTTGTGCTGCTTTCTTCCCGTTCCCACGCCCCACCTCTGCAAGTCCCCAGGGATCCTGCTTTCTCCTGCAGTGCTGAGGGCAAAGGCCCTGGGCGAAGAGATAGATCGGACCTCCCCCCGCCAAGGCTGCTCTGCTGGGACCCTCAATGCCTCATTGTCCCTGGCCTCCCAGACCCCGTCCCTTCCCGGGGAGAGAAGGCGGTGGGCGGTGTGCCGGTCAGCAAGTTCGCGCCTGGTGCAAGCTGGCTAGAGTCCTCTCAGTCGTGAGCTTTTTACTTTGCAAACTTGTGGGATTCTTATTCATTCAGAGTCGGCTGGGCCTGAATGCTTTCAGCAAAGATTTCGGCACTGTGCCAAGACGCTAGGGGTACAATTTGGAAAACAGCCCTTAACCTGATCCTAAAGGAAAGTCCAGTCCAGTAAGAGACATGAGAAGTAAATAATGATTATTGCCCTCCTGAATCCATCACAATGTAGGAAGAGCACTGAACACAGAGCCATTGGTTAAGGGCTGGTTCATTCCTTCAGGCACTGAACAAACAGTTACTGAGAAAGTGATATGCAACAGGCACTGTTATAGGGGGCTGGGAATACAGTGGGAGCAAAACAAAGATCCTGCCTACATGGTCTTCTGTTCTAGAAAATAATACAATAAAATAAATTATATAATAGCATATCTTATCTATATCTGTAATATAATAATATAATAATTATATAATACAATCAATATATAATAAAATATACATTGCAATTATAATATTATATTAATGTATATATAATACAATTACATAAAGCATATCATCTGCATATATTATGATATATTAGACATTAATATAATAATATTAATTACTAGATTTTGCTAATGTATCTAATCTATCTGTCAATCAGTCAATCATCCGTCATTCATCTATCTACCTATCTATAATTGCAGGCAGTGACAAATGCTTGAAGGAAGAAAATGCATAGTTGGGCCTCGAGTGTGGGGATAGTATAGTCTGGCAAAGTCTCTGTGATGAGGTGGCATCTGATCAGAAATTTGAAAGGAAATGAGAGGTTGTGATGTGTTAACATCTGCAGGGTGTTTCCAGAGGAGTGGAGAACAGCTGCCAGGACTGCCCACCAGACATCACTCTACCTACTTCATGCATATCACTCTCAGAAGTAATGACTGCTTCTTCCCACTTTACAGATAGGGAAACCAAGAGCTAAAAAGGTAGACAGACTAATCCAGGGCCTCACAGCTTGCAGAAGGGAGAGCTGGGAACCATCCCTGACAGCCTGCTCTGCCCCTACAGGTGGGCTTCCAGCTGTGAAGCCATGCTGCCTACCTGGGCAAGTCCTAGATGCTTTATGAGCACAGAGGAAGGGAGCCAAATTCTACTTTGGGGAAGAAGGCAGAGAAGGGAACATGAGTGAGCCAGGCCAAGGGAGGTCTCTGTCTTCTTTCTTTGCCTCTTCTGGCCCCAATGCTGCCCATTACCTGTGTGCACATCCACTCAGTAGAGAGAGAGGGAAGCTCCTCTCCAAAACCCACAGAGCTCATTCTGCTCACTTTATTTAGGTTTCTTTCTACTCAAGTCATTTCTTCAGGGAAGCCTTCCCTAATCACCCGGCATTGAATACTGGTCGCTATCTCTTCTTTTGCTTCAACCTTTTCTCACTACCTGCCATTAGAATATTTGTTTTCTTATTTGTTGTCAGTTTTCTTTGGCTTAAATCTCAGCTCCACAAGGGCTATTGTCTACTTTTTTCATTGCTGTATCCTGTGTGCCCGGCATATCTTTAATGAATGAAAGAGAGGAAAGTAGGATAAGCTCCGTGTGTGTATAACCATTTAGGAGAATAAGAGGGAATGCTTTTCCAAACAGACACAGGCACCAAGAAGGGAGAGCAGAAACTGAGCTCTTTGTGACTTGCTGGAGTGAGCCTAGCACTCTGAATTTGCTCAATAAATATTTGTTGAGTGAATGAATTGGAAATTCCAAGTTCAGGAAGCTCAGAAGACTCTGAGCAATTATTTGTGAAATAAACATTACTTTATAATATTCTTGATGGGATGTTTGGAGTTCTCGGGATAGAAACTCAGGATTGAGAGCTGATCCTGACACAAAAGCTAATGTGCTAGGAGGATTCATACAAGTCATCTTCCTCCCTGGTTCCTGGGCCACAGTTTGCCCATCTGTAAAATGGGGGCACACAGAAAACTCTAAGGGACTCTTCTAAGATTTTGTAAAACAACTTCTCCTCTGGGACAGGCCCACACAGCTCCATCTTGTCCTCAAAATTATCCCTGCAAACAGCCTGAGGTGGGCACTGGGGTTAGTTTTCGAGAGCTTTGATGCCTTTCCTCAAGGTCTTGTGTTACTTATGCTTTCTGGCTCCCTCTCTTCAACCTTCCCTGAGGCCTGACCTTCTAATGAGCAGAGACACATTATCAGCCGCTGTGGTTTGAACGGGTGCCTGTAATTTAGTGTTGCCTAATGCAGGACACTGAGAGCAGGGCTTGCGTAATTAGGCTAGGGCCTCATTAATGCCTGCCTACTTGGGTGTTTTTCATTCTTGGTTTCCCCTGTCCTGTATTTTGAATCCCATCTGTCTGTATGGACACGGCTGCCCTATTTTTTTTTTTTTTTTATTGCTCCATTGTGAAGCCAGGCTTGAATTTGGGCCCAGAATGGCCACAGCCATCCACAAAGCATGAATCTTAACATGCCCTGGAATGGCCCCTGCTCTGCTCTCTAAATAGAATTATGCAACTTTACTGAGAACCTGGATTGTCTGAGTTGCTCTTGAGCACCTCAAGCTGGCTGGCAGTTCACCCTTAGTCTGGGTTTTTGACAGAAACCAGAGTAAAGGGTGCCACCAATTTAATTACCACAATTACCCATGATTTAATCAACTCATGTGTAACACTTTGCCATTTACAAAGCCTTAGTAGAATGTGACCTTGAGGAGAGATGTGGTCTGTTTTGTTCACTGGTGATTCCTAAGAGAGTTATTCTCTTTTGGGGCCCTCCTGCCCCAACCCTACTCTTCTCTGCCATGCTCTGAGCCCTGGGAGGCTGACCTCAGTGGATAGCATTAATTGGGCTTTCTTGCTCACTGGTCTCTGCTTGGCTCAGCCAAAGTGAGGTCCCAGCAGGAGACTGAAGGGCAGGGATAGAGAAGGGTGGTGGTGTTTTTTCCTAAGTGCCCACCCTGCTTCACTGCCATGATTCTGGAGATAGCTGAGTTCCTCTACAACTACTGCTCCTACGGCATGGCTCTCCTGACCAAGTGTAGGTGAAATCTACCAGATATAGTCTAGTAACTACTTCCTCACCTCGTCCCTTCACCTCTAAGGACGATAACGGCTTCCTGCTGTTGCTATTGGATGCCGCGTGTTCCCTGAGCCCCAAACACTCCTCTGTAAGTGATTCCTTCATCGAAATATCCTGATTTAAACCATTTGGGGGTGAATACTGTGTTCTGCCTAGTCCCTGTCTGATTCAATTCGTAATATCTGAAATGGAGCCTGGAACGTAGTAGGCCCTTAATAAACATTTGTTCATGAACGAAAAAACTTTTCACATAACATCTCCTTTAATCCTTACAAAAATTATGTAAAATAACACTATTACCTTTTACAGAAAAAGCTGAGGTTCAGAGAGAAGCAGAACCTCAGGTCTGAGCAACAGATTTCTAAGGAAAAGCAACCTACACATGCTTTGTTATGCTTTGAATCCTTTCTTTTTCTAATTGTGTATTTACTATAGGTTTTTGCTTTATGGTTACCGTGAAACATACAGTTATGACAATCTATTTTAAACTGGTAACAGCTTAACTTCAATCACATGCAAAAACTCCTCTTTTACTCACCCCTCCCTACATTTTATGTTTTTGATGCCACAATTTACATCTTTTTATATTGTATATTCATTAACAAATCATTGTAGCTATTGTTACATTCAACTCTTTTGTCTTCTAACCTTTTTACTAGAGTTAAAAGTGATTTAAACATTATCATTAGAAATTATTCTTACTCTAACCAAATACCTTCATCAATTAGTTTCATACTTCCATATATTTCCATTTTACTAATTAGTGCCCTTTGATTTCACTAAGTTCCCACTGCCTAAAATTCATATTCTTGTATCCCCTCAATATTTGTCTACTATCTAATTTTATTTTTGCATACTACTCATTATGAGGAATTTACTGCCTCTTTAAGCAGCTGTGACTATAAAACAATCCCCCCTTGTTAAAGAGGCAGTCCAGTAAGTGGTGACACAAAGGCTCTGGGGCCAACTGCCTAGGCTTGAATCCTAGACTTGCCCCTTACTGGCTGGAGACCTTGATTCCATTATTGGTGCTTCAGCCTCTTCATCTACAAAATGTGGATTATTATAGTACACACCTTATAGGATTGTTGAAAGGATGAAATGAGTCAATACATGTTAACTCCTTGGAACAGTGTCTAGCACATAGGAAATCCAATGAAGTGTCTGTTGAATAAATAAAAATTCATGAATTCTGTATGTGCAATTCAAGCTGGCTTCACCAAAAAGGATTTTTTTCTGGCTCCAGTTTGGAGATGAGTCGGAATCTAGGGCCTTGAATAACATCATCAGGTCATTTACTCTCTTTCTCTCTCTATCTTGGCTGTGTTTTCCTTTGCCTTGGCTTCATTCTGAGCGAATCCTTCTCTCCAGGAGAAAGAACCATGGCCACTGGCAGCTCCAGGAGTCCATCCCACCAGCTTAGCAGCCCCAGCAGAACACATGTGTTTCTTACCCAAGCATTCGAGCAAAAGTCTCACGTGAATTCTCATTGGCCTGGCTTGGGTCCAAAGGTGATAGTCTTTTTTCCCCCTAGTGTGACATTCTGATTCTAAGGCTGGTTATGTGCTGTCAGCTCTGGATACCACACAGACTGCAAGCTGTGGAAGAAATCTAGCTGCTGTTCCCCAAGGCAGGAGGAATAGATGCTGAAGAAAACCAGCAGTGGTCTGCTCTACCACCCCTCCCGGTCATCTTCCCTGAAGATATTCCCCATGAGCAAAACTTGAGAGGATCTAGGCTTTGGTCATATTGCATACTTGGAAGCACCTAAGGGCATTTTCAATGCAACACCTAAGTCTCTTTGAAAGAATATACTACAAGTCAAGAGCATTGCTCAATATTCTTGCTTTGGGAGACCACAGCCAGGGCTTGGTATGGCACTATGTACCTGAGGATGATTCTACTGTCTCCTCACCTGCAGGACAGTGTGAGTCAGGCTGGGGCTATCTGGTTTGTGTGTATGTTCTTGCAGGTGTGGCACCTTATAACCTGTGGCTTGCTGAAACAAGCTGCCTCGCTGAGATTGTAAGCAACATCCTGGGCATGGATGAAATAAATCTTAAAAGCCCTATGGACCCTTGAACCCAGGGCACTGTCCTCACAGCCCTGGCTACTCAAGGTATGGTCTTCCACCAGCAGCAGCAGCAGCATCTGGGAGCCTGTCCATACCATTTGTGCTCAAGTCAAGGTCTGCAGGACTGGCAACAGTGGCTTCATCTGAAAGTATGTAGGAAACTCAGAATTTCAGGTCCAACCTGAAGACCTAGTGGATGATAATGCAATTTAACAAGTATACATGTTAAAATTTGAGAAGCACTGTTGTATTAGTTTTCTGGGGCTTCCTTAGCAAAGTACCGCAAACTGGATGGCTTAAAACAACAGAAATTTATTTTCTCATAGTTCTGGAGACTTGAAGTCTGAAATCAAGGTGTCAGCAGTGTTGGTTTCTTCTGACAGGTGATGAAGAATCCGTACCATGTCTGTCTTCTAGGCTTGAATCCTAGCTTTGCTAGGATTGCAATCCTTGGCATTCCTTGGTTTGTAGATGCAACACTCAAATTTCTGCCTCTATCACCACATGGCTTTTTCCCTGTTTCTGTGTTTCCCACTTCATATAAGGAAGGGCCCACCCTACTCCAGGATGACCTTATCTTAACTTATCACATTTGAAATGACCCAACTTCCAAATAAGATTACATTCTAGGGTATGAAGCTTAGGACTTTAACACATCTTTTTTTTGGGTGGTGGGGGTGGGGGGAACACAATTTAATCCATTACAACTGCCTTCAAAGTTTGCCATTCCTAAATGCTGGGAGACTAGCTGATGAAGAAGTACCTGGAATAGTTTTGTAAATTTAATTTTGTAAATAAACATTTTTATAAATTCTGGAAGAAGATGGCTGGTCTAGACAGAGCTTGGGATGCCCATTTTTGTAAAGTGATCTTGTTCAGGCAGCACATCCCCAGGATCCTCAGCTTTACAGACCACCCAGCCCCAGTACAGGGCCAATGTGCCAGCAGTCTGGGGAGATTCTCCATCAGGCTACCCAATGGAATCACTTGGAGAGACTTAAAACTATGGATACCTAAATTCTACCCTTAGAGTCTAGTGTAAGTGGTCTTTCCTATTGCCTGGGCATCAAGAGTCTAAAACATTTCCCAAGTGATTCTAATCTGCAGCCAAATTTGAGCCAAATTACATGGAACAGATGTTCTCATTTCTACATATTACAAAAGAAGATGATCTAGTCCCTTCCACAGATAGGGAAGCAGGACATAAGCACAAATAATCCCAAATAGGAACATACACAGATTCCTAAATAATGCATTTTAGGTTTTTTACTGTTCTTACGTGCAAAAGGAGGCTACTGTGAGAAGTAGATAAATGTATATATGTACCACCATTCTCAAAATCTCCCATGATGGCAGACTTATTTTTTTCCCTCTTTGTAGTTTTGCCAATTTCTGAAGTACATTTTGAGGCACTTTTTGGTGCCTTATAAATTTAAAATTATTATCTTCTTGGTCAATGACTCCTTTATCCTAATGCGTTATTTCCTTTTTCCCTCGTCATGCTTTTCACCTAGAAGTCTATTTTTGCCCCGATGTTAGTACAAATACATTGGCTAGCTTTCTTCTCCCCAGTAGTTACATGGTATTTATATACATATTTCTGCTAACTTTCAAACTCTCTATATTCTTATGTTATAGATGAATCTCTTGAATAGAATATAGTTGGATCTTTAAAAATAAATCCACTCCAACAATCTTGCTGTAGATGCTCTATAAATTAGGGCATTTAGTTCATTTACTTTTAATGTAATTACTGATCTATATTGGTGATATAAATATTTAGCAACTTGTAGTGTACTTTGAGGAAGTGCAGTTCTTACAAGTGTCCATGAGAGGGCGACTCTAGGGGACACGCAGGCAAACAGCCCTGAAGGGACAAAGGGAACCAGGCATTTGCTCTCTGGGGTTCCACTACTGCTGCCAAGGTTGTATCTCCCCTACAATGTCTGGGCATCTTCTGATCATGGGAGAAATAAGGATATGGGATGGGGGACAGAAGTGTGGTGAACTGGGAGACAAAAAAGCAGTCCAGTGGCCATGCCCATCCATGGGGTAAGGGTGGGCAGAGGCTGTTTATCAACTTGTATAGAAAGAATTTTCAATATTTAGTAATCATTACTGCTGTAGACACAATTCAGAGCATCAGCCTGTTTATAATATATAGATTTACGCCTATCATCTTATTTTGTGTTATTTATCACACTTGTTCTATGTTGGTTTTTCTCTCTTTTCTTATTTCTACTTTTCTCCCTCATAATTTTTAAGAACAAATTCTGTTTCCTATTTTAAGCAATTACCATAGAGATTACATTTTATTTTTCTTTAATTCTTTAATTTTCATCTTTAACTTTTCAAAGCCCATTATTAATCATTGACTATTATCAATACATTGGCTTTCCTCCTTGACAACACAAGGGCCTTCGATTTAGCTGCAGCCCCTACTAACTTACTGTTACGTATTTTAATCCTTCATGTATTTTTTAAATACACAAGACATCATTATTATCATTATTATAGTTTTTTGAAGACCATGTTTATAAGCAGTTCCACCTTCTTTGCTCTTCATATCTTCTTGCTGCTCTATATTATTTTGCGATCATTTTCCTTTTGCCTCAAGGACTTATTTTACAATTTCCCTTAGTGAGAGGCTTCTCTTTGTAAATGTTTTTATTTTGCCTTCATAAAATACAGTTTCATAAAATACAGTTCAGTACATTGAAGGTATTGTTCCACCCCTACTGCCTGGGAGCCAACTGTCAGTCTGTTACTCCAATCAAGTAATCTACCTTTTTCCTCTGGCTACTTTTTATTTTTCTTCCTATTTCTACACTTAATACCATTGTATTTTGGTGTAGAATTCTTTTTATTAATACTGCTTGAAATTTGTTAAGCTTCTGCTTTTGGTGGTTTGGTATCCTCCTGAAATACTCTCAGGCATCACTTCTTAATACACTGCCTCTGGCCCATTCTCTTTTCCCTCTCTTCTTGAAACTCTGGTTAAATGAATGTTAGACCTTCTCAGGAAATATAACCATCTCTTCTGCATTTCTGAGCTTTTTCTCTCTGTGCTTCTTTTGGGATCATTTCTTCAGCTCTACCTTTCACTTCATTAATAGCTTTTCAGTGGTGTTGAATGTGCCACTGAACACAACACTTTCAATTTTTGGTTATTGTAGGTTTCACTTCTAGAAGTTCTGTTTGGTTTTAATAAAATTGGTTGTGTCATTTTTTGTAATTTTCTATTCCCTGATCTTCCTACCTAATTTTTTCAACTTAATGTGTATGATTTTTTTCTTTTAAGAATCTGTGTCTGGTATTTCCAATATCTGGTGTCTTTGAGGGTCTCTTTCTGCTGTCTGTTGTTCCTGTTTCTTCTCATTCACGGCATCTGTACCTGGTTATCTTTGACTATGTGCTAGCTGTTGTACAAAAAATTATTTGAATAATTATTTGAAGACTAGGATGAAAGTGCCTTCCACTAAACAGGATTTGCTTTTACCTCTGGCATGTGTGGGATTACCATAAACTAAGTGTAATGCTTGAGGTTCCCTGGAAGGCCAAAGTGCAATTCAAGCTGCAAAGACTTGTGAGGGCTCATCTACCTATAATTCACACTCCCCTTGAGACGTAGTCCCTTGGGATCTCATCTTATTTTGGGGAAGGTCTACCATTACACCTTGAGTAACCCTGGGTATTGATTTCTGTCTCCTTTGCCCCTGGTAGGCCACCAAACCAATTTTCAAATTTGCTGAACTTAGCAAATACTCTCAGTAAAAAGGTAGCTTTTGTACTCATTTATCTCTCTGGATTTTCATTTTCCTATCATTCTCTTCTTGATAATTCTTTCCTGTCATATCAACTCTTTGAAAGCCTTGAAAATTATCATTATTTAAAACCAGTTTTAAGTTGTTTTCAGATAATCTAGAGTTGGTCTGAATAACTTAGTCCACCATTACTGGAAATAGGAAGCCACAAAATGTCTTCCTTAGTACATGGCAAGCACCCAGTAAATGATGGCTGAATTAGTTGAATTATCATAATTTCCCAAATGTACTCCTTTTTCTGCTTGTCTGTATGTATAAAGACTGTTTCCTATTCTTAGAACTCACAGAATTCCCATATTCTACCATTTTGACAAGGCTAAGAACAAATACCACTTTTTCCTCAAATTTCTTCCTATTTTCTTAACTTCCCCAAATCTGAATACTATTTCTTCCCTATCTAACCTCTCACAAGACCTAGTCTGTTATCATTCTCCAAGTGCTTAACTAGATAGAAATATTTTAATATACTATTTATTTCTCCTGTAGATTTATACTTTCTTTACATTTCTGGGCCTCTAAAGAATCCCCTCACTTCCTCTCCAGCTCAGCATATATTATAAACAGATTTTTTGTAAAATATTCTATCCAGTACTTTCAGGTGTGATGTCCCAGGAGGAGGGGATTCTCCAAACATTTATTCTTCCATATTGCTGGAAGCAGGATGTAGCCTATTCTAATACACTCTTACATTTGTACAGCACTTTAGAATTAATAGGGTGCTCTCATATACGTGCCTTCTACTTACTTCCATGTTGCTATCGTCAGGGTGCTTATGAGAATCAGAGGGCAAGAGAGACTAAATAATACACCTGAATAGAGCCACAAAGCCAGAAATGGAGCCCAAGCCTTCTTTCTTCAAGCCCAAGGCTCATTCCAAGACATTCAGCTGCTTCCCCATATTATTTGTGCCACTAGTCATTCCTACGCAAACAACCCCTCAAACTCTTTGGAAGAACACATGAAAGCATGGGTAGTACAGGAATTCAGTTGTAGGCAAGAGACAGAAGGGTTGGTCATGTGAGGTACCCCATACACAGCTATCAAATCTAAGTTTTCTGTATCTCAGTCCTCCTTACCTCACAACCTTGGTCCCATTTCTCACGACTTGCATGTCCACCATACAGCCTCCAGTAACATAGGCGGCTAGGTTCAACTCTGAGAATTCAGCCTGAAAGAAAAAGTAAAATAATAAAGATTCATCAAATACTAGTGGTGCCAGGCAGAGGATATAGCTCAGTAGTGGAGTGAATGCTTAGCACACACGAAGTCCTGGGTTCAACCCCTAGTACCTCCATTAAACAAACAAACAAACCTAACTACCTCCTCCTCAACAAAAAAATAAGATAAAATAAAAAGTTTAAGAAACAAACAAACAAAACAATAACTAAAAAAAATTGATGCCGATAGCTTCTAACATTTACTGGGTAGTTGTATGCGTCAAATACACATTTAAACCTCCTGAAACTTAGAAAATTAGTAATATTATTTATCTCCCTTTTTGAAATATGAGAAAGCTGAGGTGCAGAGAGGCATGGTGACATGTCCAAGGTTACATCACTACTACTTTCTACCCACTTGAAGGTGGAAGAAGCAACTCTAGCTCCAGGACTATAAAAGGCCAAATGCTATTGGACATATCATTTTCTTCAGAGTTCTTCAGCTTCATGATATGCAGTGATATGGTATCACAGCTAGGCGACCACTTATCACTGTTAACAGAACCCTCCTCAAATTATCTGCCCATTGTCCCCTGTTACGGTCATGGCTCCTCCCCTTACTCCATCCACATAGTTACAATGGAAGTACCATGTTTGTACACAGAAATACTGTTCCCCTGGTCACAGCTGATGGGGTTGGCAGTGACTCAGGGTGGAGGAATAAGATGCCCTCTCATGAGAATTTGAAATTACAGCATGATTTATGAGTTTCTTTCTAGGGGGCAGTGTCTTCAAGACACAAACCTGGGCACAACTGGGGACCATGTTTTCTGCTACCTAGATTGCGGAAGCGTAGAAAACCGGGGCCGGGAGTGGGGGAAAGAGAGAGAGAGAGGAGGGATGGGGGAAAACTTCAAGGTTACCAAGAGAGGATTCAGAAGCAAGAGATATAGGGAGTACTTTGATGTTTACATATAATTCTGTGCTTGAATTTTATTAGACCTTCTGTATCCTTATAAGTTTACTTTTTGTTGGCTTATTTGTTTGAGCAAGCTTTCGTAAATTTCTGTTGCTCGTGATCAGAGTCTTATGGAATACATCCCCCCTACCAGATTATGTGCTCCCTAGGGATAGTGATTCCCTGTTATAACCATGTTTCCTAGGGTTGCCATAACAAAGTACCACCACTAGGAGGCTTAAACACAGAAAACTATTTTCTCACAGTTCTGGAAGCTAGAAGTCCAAAATCAGGGTATGGGTAGGGTTGGTTCTTTCTGAGGGCTGTGCGGTAAGGATCTGTTCCATGCCTCTTTTCTTGGCTTGTAAATGGCCACCTTCTCCCTATATCTCATCACAATGTTTTTCCTCTGTGCATGTCTCTGTATACCAAGTTCCCCTTTTACCAGTTATACCGGATTAGGACCCACCCTGATGACCTCACTTTAACTTGATTACCTCTGTAAAGATTCTATCTCCAAACACCTACGTCCAAATAAGGTCACATTCTGAGGTACCGGGGTTTCAGCATAGAATTTTAGGGAGACACAATTCAACTTGTAACCCCACCCCAGAAAATGCATAGTACTAAACTGCCTTATTACACAGAAGCCAAAAGCCATTTCTTTGGATTTAATGAATAAAAATAACTGCTCACATACATGAAACACTCACGATGTGCCAGGTATTGTCCTAAGTTTTATATATGTATGAATGTATTTAATCCTCGCACTTGTCCAGATGAAAAATCGAGGCAGAGAGAGATAAAATAACTTGCACGATGACACACAGTGGGTAGCAGACCCAGGATTTAACCCCAGCCTGTGGTTTTAACTGCTGCAATCCATTTTCCCCACTGTTGAGCTGAATAAGTCATTAGGTGGATTACAACTGGGAATTTTAGGGACATAAAAATAATCCACTTAAAGAGAAAAACAAGTCTACATTGAAGGGAAATGTCATTTCATGTAGATTTAAATGTAACCCCTTGGAATCGTTTACCAGGAATTACGACCAATGACCTAGCCATCTCTCTGGATGGCATTCTCTTGCTCTAATTAATAATCTCATTATGCTGTGGCAAAGTGAAAAGCAAAGGGCCCAGTTAATGAGGCAGGTTACTAACCTGTGGTAATAACCTAGTTATTAAATGTAATGCCTTAAAAATTCAATCCCATCATATTTAAGATACTTCATTGGAGAGATTACAAAGAAAAATTAGCAAGAAAAGTTGTTGCTCATCTGTGTGGAGAAAAAGAAGTTAGAAGTTGCAACATAGGATAGCAAATATATGAAAAAAGAGAGTGAATCACAATCTTGGATGGTAGAATCTCCGACTCATAGGTGGCAAAGACCCAGAGGCTGTCTTGCTGCTCAAATGGAAAAATACCTGGATAAAGACACCCTCAGGCTTGGATACACAAAGTAGAAGTTCATCTTGTTCAGATCTGGGTGTCTATAGTTGTTTCCTAGTCATGATTTATGAGTAATTGCAGGAGGTAGATGTCTGAGTTATAGGGCACCAAACTTCCGTTGGGTCAAGCACTGGGAGTTGGAGTAGCAAAGAAAAGTCATTCTTCTGTATTTAACTGTCTAAAAATTTCAACAACCATGGAAATGAACACAGAGGTATTCAAACACCTCTCCTTCAACATAGCATGATGACCCTACTGGTAGAATCCTAAAGACCAGCCAGTTTTGAAGACCCTCAGAGCTCTCACAGAAACTATAGTGGGTTGAATTGTATCCCCCAGAAGATATGTCCAAGTCCCAACCCTTGATCATAGGTATCAAACCTATGAATGTGACCTTCTGTGGAAATAGGGTCTTTGCAAATATAATTAAGGCTCACAGATGAGATTATCCTGAATTAGGGTGGGCCCTAAATCCAATGACATGTCCTTACAAAAGAAGAGAAGGGGAGACAGAAAAACACAGGAAAGAAGCCATGTGAAGATGGAGGCAGAGGTTGGAGTTACACTGCCAAAAGCCAAGGAACAACAGGAGTCACTAGAAACTGGAAGAGGCAAGGAAGGAGCCTCCCTGAGAGGCTTCAGAGGAATCATGTTTGCTGCATGACACAATGGGGCGGTGGGTCAGTGAGCCAGTGACACGCGGTTTGGTAAAAGAATTTACCAGAGATTAAGTATAAGAATAGAAAAGAGTTTATTAGAGTATACTGTCATGGACAACAGTGGGCCACACAGGCGAGGGGTGACTGCATGAGCACTGAGGGCCGGTTGTTGGGGTGTTTTATGAGGTCGGGTCACAAGGTGCCTGATCAACTTGTGCACAAGTCTCTGATTGTTTGTAGGTGAGTTAGGAGGTTTAGAGTCAGTAAAGGGTGGTGGGGTTTGACTCTGATAAGGTGGGCTGAAGTAAACCTGAGCTATTGTGAGATTAGGCATTACCGAGGGCTATTAGTTTGTTAGAGGAAACATGCCTGGTAAAGAATGTATTTTATCTGTTGAGGGATCACAGGCAGACATCTGAGAGCCCAGAAATGGGGGCTGTTGGACTTTGCAGGATGTCAGTTGGCCCAATGATGTTGACACCTTGATTTCAGATTTCTGGCCTCTAGAACTGTGAGAGAATAAAATTCTATTGTTTAAAGTCAACAAGTTGTGGTAATTTGTTACGACAGTCCTAGGAAACTAGTGATTTGGGGAATTGGATGCAATTTCAGTATTGCATGCAAAGGCATCAGGGTCCAAAGAAGGTCACCATGGTTTAGGTAAAGTTCCTTTATTTACTTTGCCAAAAACACATTTATATGCATATAAATACTACCCCTCCCCTCTACACAGGCAAAGTAATACATGGGCTATTCACCTGTATTGTAAAACACTATTATCAGAGTTGAGACAGGAGGGAAGGGGGCAGGGCATAGCCACTCAAAGAATGACAGCAATTTAACCCCAAAATGGTGGAAGATTCACCAAAATGGTGGAAGATTCAACTCCCAGTTGGCCTTAAGGATTAAGAGGTTTAACTTCTAGTAGACCTTGAGCTTCATCATATGCTCACTGTAACAGTGTGTTAAATAACATGCCCGCAGGTGCCATGACAGTCCCAAGGCTAACTGCAAAAGGCCAAAGAATGGGCGATGGCCCAATTCCTGGCAATCTCAGTTGGAAAGGTCCCACCTGTAGGCGTGTGAAGCTACTGAGCCCATAAAAACTGACAACACCATGCCTAGTGGCCCTTTTTGCTCCCTCCTCTTCAGAGAAGGCCTGCACTCTGTCTATGGAGTGTGTACCTACTTTTACTTTAATGTGAGCACCCAATTCCCACATCTCTTTCCTTGCCTTTCTCTTGCTTTACACTCTATGCAGTATGTATCTCTCTAAATAAATCTATCTTTACTCAATGGTGGCTCACACTTAAATTCTTTCCTGCGCGAAGCCAAGGACCCACACCTGGTGGGGCACATCCCAGCAGCTCAGCCGAGACCTGGGACATGGCCCTCCTCACGCCCTACACCCGTTTTCCTGCATCAGAGTCACTTAAATTTTCTGCATAAGTTAACCTTTTAACCTCAAAAACATTTGGCCCCAACTGTTTCTGATGTGATGTCTCCTTAAATACTACACATTAGGCATTGTGGTACAGATAAACAAATATTCAAAGAAACTACATTTAAATGTAAGCTGTTCAATATACTAGCTGATGAGTTTGGTCAAGTTACTAACTACCTTGAATCTCAGTTTTGACATCTCTGTAATGGGTATAATAATATCAGTAATATCTATCTTTAAATTTTTTTGGTAAAGATTCAAGATAATATATGAAACATCTATCACAAGGCTGAGACACACATAGAAGAAGGATCTCTGAAAACAGCTGTCATTATTATGTTTAAATATTTCATTGTCTTAGAGAGTAAACCAAATGCATAAAAATTGTGTAACCAGAAAAAGAGCGACCCCTTCAAATATTTATAACACAAGCAATTTTTAAAATATTGAGGTGTAATATATAAAGTGTAAGGCTTCTGCTTAATGGCCACAATGAAGTAACAGAGACTACCTTAAACAATTAGAAATCCAGACAAAATATATTAAGTAATAGTTTTCAGACAGTGGACAACAGGCAATGCAGGACTCTGACCCCTGCAGAAAGGAAACAATCCCTGTGATTGCCCAACTGACTGCCTGGAGGCAGTTTCCAGGCGTGTGAGAACGCTAACAGTCTCACTAAACAGAGGAATCAGAGATTAGAGTTGAGGGAGGCCAAGGTGGCTGGAATTTTTGCAGGACAGAGTGAAGGAAAGATGCAAATGTACAGTAAAAGACCTCCAGGCAGATCTGTTAATCTTTGGCTGAGCACTAATCTGAGCATACATAAGAGGAAACTACTCAGGGCCAGTGAAAGAACCACCATTAAACAGTAGTAGACTCAACACTTTCCAGAACTTCCACAGGGCTGTGCATAGCACATTTCTCACCAGCTAGAGTGTAAAGACCTCTTAATATGAGTTCTCAAAAATTTACTAGTGGGACTAAACTAGCCCTGAAATGCAGCATGTTCAGGATCTAGGATGACCAATTCGTCCAAGTTTACTTGGAGCTTTCCCAGTTTTAAAACTGAAAGTCCAACTTCTCAGAAACCTCCTCAATCCTAGTTGAAGCCTCATGTCCTGGGAAACTCCTTAGTCCCAGGCAGGCTGGGATGATTAATCATTCTACTTAAATTGATCCTACGAAAAGCTTAAAAGGCTTGCCCTGAAGGGATAGAGCTTATTCCAAGTAAATTAACTGCATCCCAAAACAAAGCACAGTACTATTCAAAGGAATACATCAAAATTCAGCACCCAACATGTTAAATTCACAATGTAAAATCTATGGCATTCAATCATAAATAACCAGGCATGCAAGGAAGCAGGAAAAATGAACCACATGAAGGAGAAATCAAGAATGGACCCAAAAATGAGAGACATGATGAAAAGAGCAGAAATAGAAGTTAAAACAAAACAACTATTATAAATACGTTCCACATTCTCAAGAATGTAAAGGGAAACAGTAACATGATAAAGAGAGAAATGTAAAATTTAAAAATGAAAAAACAACCTTTAGAGATTAAAAATATATCTTAAATGTAAAATGTACTGTATGGGACTAATATCAGATTAGACACTACAGAAGAAAATACTAGTGCACCTGAAGAGAAAGCAATACAAATTTATACAAAATGAAGCCAAGGTACAAAAATACTGGAAAAAAAAAAAAAAAGAACCTCACTAAGCGATGGGACAATATCAAACAATTTAATACATGTGTACTTTCAGTCCCAGAAGGAGAAGAAGGAAGATCATAAGGAAACATTTAAAGAAAAATGACCAAAATTTTTCCAAATTTGATGAAAACTATAAACTCAAAGACACAGGAAATTCAATGAATCCCAAGTAGAAGAAACATAAAGAAAAATCAAACCAAGGCACACAATATTCAGCATATTACAGTGATGAGGAGAAAATTTTCAAAGCAACCAGAGAGGGGAAATATACTTTATACAAAGAGAAGGAAAGATAAGAATGACAGCCAATGTCTTGTCAGAAGATAGTACACTAAAAGATAGTAGAACAGCTTCTTTAAAGTACTGAGAGAAAAAAAAAAGTCAACCTATAATTTTATTTCCAGCAAAGTACCTTTTTAAAAAAATCAAGGCATACTAAAGACTTTTTAAGGCAAGTGAAAGTTGAGAAAGTTTACTGCAAGTCTAAGAAATGTTAAAGAAAGCTCTTTAGGCAGAAGTAAAATAATACCATATGGAAATTTGTAATGACACAAAATGAAGAATTCTGCATATGGTAAATATATGGGTAAGTGCAAAATATATTTTTTCCTGTCTTAAAATGTCTATAAAATTAATCAACTTTTTAAAGCAAAACAATAGTACTGTATTATGTGAGTTTATAACACATGTAGAAGTGAAATGTATAACAAAAAAAACACACATGGATGGAAATGGAAATATATTGTTAAAAGGTTCTTACACTATATGTGAAATGGTATAATCCTATTTAAAGAGAGATATTGATTAATTAAAGACATATATTGAAAACCTTAGAAGAATACCTCAAAAAAGAGGGATAGCTAAATTAAATACAGCAAAGCTCACAAATGTTAAGTTTACAGCTTGATGATTTTTAACTGACTTGTACTTGTATAATCAATATCCAGACAAAGATTGGGAAGACTTCCAGCTCCCTGGGTGCTCCCACATCCTCATTATAGCCGATATCAACTCTCACACCATGATGCTGTCACTTTCATGTCTTCTATTTCCATAGCTTAGCTTTGTGGGCTCTTGAATGTCAGATAAATGGAATCTCACGGTATGTACTCTTTGGTATTTGCCTTTTTTCACTCATCACTATATCTGTGAGATTCACCCATGCTGTTGCAGTTGGAAGCAATCATTCTTCTTTTATTTCTGTGTAGTGTTTCAATGTCTCAGTATGCAATAATATATTGACCCATTCTTCTGGTGATGGATACTTGGACTATTTCTAGTCATTGGCTATAAGAAAAAAGTTGTTACGCTGCACCTTTTTGTATATCTCTTTTGGTGGACATACACACTCATTTCTCTTGGGTATACACCTAGGAATGTAATCGCTGGGTCAAAGAATAGGCATATATTTAGTTTTAGAAAATACCACTGAAGAATTTTCCAAGTTGATTTAGTCAATTTAAACACCTATTAGCAATGTAAGAATTATAGCTGCTCCATGTCCTCTTCAACACTTGGTGTTGCTAGTGTTTTTAATTTTAGCTATTCTGATGTGTTTAGTGGTAGCCCATTGTAGTATTAATTTTCATTTCTCTGATAATTAGTGAGAATGAGCACCTTGTCATTTTCTAATTAGCAATTTAGATAATCTCTTTGATGAAATGCCTATTCAAATCTTTTGTTCATATTTGTATTTTTATTTGCACTTTTCTTATTAATATGTAAGAGGTATGTTAAAATATATTCTAGATACACATTCTTTCATTTGCAAATTTCTTCCAGTCTATGGCTTGTCTTCTTACTTTCATAATTTTTAAAATAAAGACTATATATATATCTATATAGACAGATATATAAATATATAGAGATATATATATATAAAATAATTTAACAATTTCTAAGTTAGTGTTTCTATTGTATTTAAATTTTTGCCTTTCCAAGGCATGTGAAGCTTTATTGTTTTACATTTCACACTTAGGTCTATAACCCACCTAGAATTAATTTTTTGCATAAGATGTAAGGTAGGACTCGAGGTTTCATTTTCCATATGGTTACTCAAATAACTTGGTACTGTTTATTAAAAAGATCGTTCTTTCCTAATAAAACTGTATTGGTACCTTTGCCAAACATCAAGTCACTTCATATAAGGCAGTCTATTTCTAAATTCTCTATTCTGTTCTATTGATCTATCTGTCTGTCCTTAAGTCTGTCTCAAGTTGTCTCAATTACTATAGCTTGACAGTGAGTCTTGACATCATTGATTCTAAGAGGGAAGCAATTCAAATAGACCCCAGTGATAACAGGTCCAAAGACAAGGAAGGATGACCACACCTCTTATCCTTTCAACCTACTGATGAGATAAAAAGTCTTCTTACCCACTCCAAAATACATACAGACACTGTGCAACCAGACAACCTCAAAGGCTCTGTTCTGAACAAATTGATTGGATGTTTCCTTAGTGATGTAACTGACTGGACAGAATGTGTTCTACTACTCCCTAATTCAAACTGCAACCTACCATTGCAGCCAGATCTCGCAAAGGTTCCTCAGGGAAATCCCCATCTCTCTTAAAAGTGAAAAAAAAAAAAAAAAAAAAAAAAAAAAAACATCAAGCACTCAACCCCCTCAGCTTCCCTGACAGAGAAAACAATTCTCATCAGTTTATTAGTATGACCTGCCCGCTGGGAGATTGATGAATGGAGAAGTCAGCACTTCTGTTACTTTGGATCCTCACCTATACTGAGGAATGGTAGCTGTGGCATTCCACAACTGCCATGCTTACCTACACCTACAAATTTCTCTTTGTTTTGTAAATGAACTTTTAATTCAGCACAGTTTTAAATACTCTCCATTATTTTAACTTTATACCCTGTTGAAGGCTTGAGCCCACTATCTCATCTGAATTATTTTTTTTACCTATTTGTTCCTAGTAAGGGCATTTTAAAGAGCTTCCTTCCCATATTTTTAACAGAAAAAAACAATGCCATAATCCATGGCTTTGGAAAATGAAAGCCACATATAACTTTGATTGGCAAGATCCTGTTTTAGAAGGGAAAACAGCCATGTTATATGTTTGCAGGGTATTACCTCTAGACATCATTAAAGACAGGTAGGTTTTCACATCAGGCACATATGGGGTCTTTATATTTTGCTACTCTTGAAAAGCATGTGTGGGTGATTTTCAACACTGATCTCGATGATACTTGGAAGTGCTGGACTATGTGAGTTTTCCTGATTGTTTATGAATTTTGTCGAACATGTACATGGAAGAATCAAAGAACAGTGGGAAAGAAATTGGTCCTGAACTCTGGGGACCAGGGATCTAAATCTTGTATTTAACACTGACCCCATGTAAACCCCTCATTCTCTCTCCACTTAAATTCTCTTCATTTTCAGAATGAAAGGGTATATAATCAATATATATCCATGGTCTCTTTCATTTTCATCTCTTGTTCTTTCTCAATCAGTGTCTCCCAATGATCAAAGTAGGAAAAATCTATTATCATAGCATACCTTATGAAAAAGGAATGCCAAGCAATAATATTTTTATTAGAAAGCTGTTCACCACTTCAAACCCAGCTCCTGGTACACAGGAGGTATTGAAAATATACTTGTAGAATGAAGTGTTATTTTTATATTTTATAGTTGAACAGACACCTACACATGCTAAATAACTCTCTCTCTGACACTCTGTGCATTGCCAGATCCACTAGACCATAACTATGAGGAGGGTGTTTCCAGGCAGAGAGAGGGAAAAAGGCTCAATCTAACCTTCCATGAACAAAAGCACACATGAGAACACAGGGATCTTGGGTCAGTGGAGTAGTGAGATGTCTTTTGTAGCTGGGGCATAGAGTATATGGAGGAACACAACAGGACAGAGCTAGAAATGTGGGTGGGAGACCAGTTCAGGATTTTTAATTCTCTGTGAAGGAACGTGAATGTCATTCTATAGCACACTACTATTCTACTGCTGTCATAACAAATCACTACAAATGTAATCACTTCAGACAACACAAATTCATTATCTGACTGCTCTACAGATTAGAAGTTCATGTTGTTAGTTCAGTTGGTTTCTCTGTTCTGAGATTCACAAAGCCAAAATCAAGGTATCAGCCATCTAGGCTCTTACTGGGAGGCTCTGGGAAGAATCTGCTCCCAAGCTAATCAAGTTGTGCGCAGAATCGAGTTCTTTGCAGTTGTAGGATTGAGGTCCCACTTCTTTGCTGATGTCAACTGGGAGCCTCTCTCAGCTCCCTAAGGCTGCATTCCTGTCACATTGCACTCTCCATCTTCAAACTAGTAATGGCATGTCAAGTCCTCATTCTTCAAAATTTTCTGACTTCCCTTCTGCCATATCTCCCTTTCTAGACAGAGAAAGTTCTCCATTTTTAAGGGCTTGTGGGGTTACACTGGCCCACTTGGATAATCAGAGATAGTCTTCCTATCTTTAAGTCCATAATTATAATCACATCTTCAAATCTCTTTTAAGTATCATTTTCAGAGTATCCAGGGATTAGAGTATAGCCATCTTTGGGAGACCATTGGGAAACACTAAAGGCTGCAGAGGAGGGCAGTGATAGATATTTAACCACAGATATTTATGTAGCACTTTACATACAGGCTCTGTTATCAGTGCTAGATATCGTTGGAGTCATATCCATTAACAAAAATCTCTTCTACAGCCCCCTAGATTAGAAGGAAATATAAACACCTGTTTATAATTAAACACATGTCCAGTTTCAAGAAACACGTGTACACATACCCATGAGCACACACACACACACACACACGGGAATGAAATGGAATGCATTCAGTTCCTGTAGGAAACTAGATCTGGCACCTGGCAAGTATGTGATGCCAAGCAGATAATATTACTGAAAGCATGGGGTATTCATGTTTAGTTACCAATAATTGCATTTGAGATGATAATGATGTTGATGACAGAATGGAAAATGGCGACTGCAATCATCATTATTATAATAAGTTGAAGGATGCTATTAGGCCAACAGATAAATGGGAAAGAAACTGAAATTGGGACTTGGAATTAGATGAGTGACTGACAAGAAACCAATAATGTGTGTAAATGTGAAGGTAGCAGCTATCAGCCTTGACCGTGAAGCCTAACTGAAGAAGGATTTCGACACAAAGAGATGTTGTCCAGAGTTTCTGAGAAAGACAAGATGCTAGCAGACAGATTTGTTCTGGAATCCAAGGGTGGCTGATAAGATACTGGAAATTTCTATTAGTTAGTGAAGACTAATCTGTTCCAGACTGTACCCTTAAACCCTCAGAGTGTGCTCCTTTTCATAGCCTTAGATACTTACTCTTTGTAATTTGCAGATGGGGAAAGAGAGAGACAAGAGAGACATGCAGATTGGTGGGCAGCCTCCAGTACCTTTCTTAATGCTAGGACAACTTCTCACCCTCTGCCCCATTCTCTAACCTTTCTCACTAAACCTCATAAAAAGAAACTGTGATTCTAGTGGTCAGGACATCACAATGCTGCATTAAACGGTGGGCAGGGTCATTACTGGGTTGAAAAGCCAGGCAATCGTATGTGATTCTGGCTTCCACATTCTGCGTCTCTGTAGCTGAGTGCCTGCTGATCTGGGTGGGTCAGCATGTTATGGTCCTCCCTCCTGCCTTGTAGCTCCTTAAAGAAGCCAACCTCCGGATCCACCTGTCTTTCAGCCACTCTCTCTTCCATGAGTTGGCAGCCATAAACTCTGATTCCAAGGAGACCCAGATGTCCTGTTGTCTCTTTCCATGACTGTGTTTGCTGTACCTTGGAACTATTTAGTAATACATATTTAGTAAGTAACATCCACAAATGGGATTTTGGCTTTAAAGGCAGGTAAGAGGCTGCACTGCTTTGGTCTGGAACAGATTCGGATAGCTTCAGGAGACAGCCCTGCACAGGGTGGCAGGGGGTGGGGATGGGGCTGGGCCAGCTAACACTTAGTGGTATTTTGACTCTTATTTGTTCTTCCTCCTTGTATTTTCAGCTACCTTCGAAACCTGGAATCCGGGGATGGGTGGGGTGGTGACTGTCAAGGTAGGATTAGAGCATTCCTGAGTCTTCTAGCAAGTTTTCATCAAAATTCCACCCTAATCCCTAACAGATTGTTATGTTTACTCTTGGGAAGCAAACTGTGTCATTAACAAATTCCTTTTTAAAAAAATCAGCATTCTGTATGTACTATGATCTTCTTTACTTCTTAAGTTCTTTCACAGAGGCTCACAGAGTCTAAAAGACTCATTAAAAGCATAAACAACAATAGCAATAATAATAAAATACTATTAAATACAGAGAACCTAAGCCCTACATGAGCTGTGAGGTCCTAGCGTGATTTAGACTCTTTGACATAGCCTCCCACCATCCTCAGTTCTGACTCACTGTCATCAACACACTGGCATCCTTTCCACTGTCAAACACACTGAGCAAGCTCCAGCCTCCAATCCCCCAGTCACTAAACCCTGCTTCCCAGAGCTGGCAGCACATCTCTGCTCCATGGTGCCCCCAGTGGTGCCTCCCCACAAAGCACTTACTATGCTCCAAGCTCTGTTTTTTTGCTTAATCTTCCCCCATGGCAATCATCTGCCTCTGACATAAATACTTATGTCCATCCCAATTAAATATTTAATTGTCCATCTCTCTCACTAGAACAGAAGCTCCAGGGGAGCAGGAATTTTGTCTATTTTGTTCAGGGCTCTATTCCAGCACCTAAACCAGTGTCAGGGCAAACAGCACTGGTGCTCTGTAAATATCACTGAATGAACAGATGCCTATTTTGCAGATGTCAAAGGTGAGGCCCAGGGAATCAAGGGGACTTTGTTCAAAGTTACAGCCTAGACCCAAACCCAGGCCAACACCCTTCACACTGCCCTGTAGCCTAAAGTGCAGAGCTCTCATTTCTACACCTTCCTGTGTCTTCTCCACATCAGTGAGCAATGTCTGCTGGTAAAGCCCACAGGCCCCTCCTTCATCACTCTGCCTCTTCTAACTGCCCCACTGATGGCAAATACTTGGCAGGTGGCCCAAGGCCTGCTGTCGGCAAGAAATGCTTCCTGCCTATTTCCCGGCACAGGCTGTGTTTTTAGCTCTGAGGGCCTGGTGGGCTCAGTGACTTCCTTGGCTGGCATCTTGGGGCTGATCTCTTTTCCACCAGTGCAGACTCACCTTGCAGACAAAAGAGGCTTTGAAAGCCTGCAGACTCATTCAGTGGACCCTTCCAGAGGAGAAAATCTTGTGCAGGAGAAGCACTGGGCATTTCAGTGAAGGCCTAGGCCACTGGGTCAGTGAGTGCTGCCTGGCAGTGCCGCCTGCCTGCCATGCCCAGCACCCAGCTACTCAGGCAAATGCAAAGGCACCTTCTGCTCATCAAAAAATCATAATATTCCTCTGGGTGTGTGTGTGTGTGTGTAAAAGGCAGGGAAGGGAGAGATAAAATACATTAAAACATGTCAAAATATACATAAAAATATAGAAAAATAAAAAAATAAAACCTGCATTCCTAACTGTTCAAGGAATGAAATAACCAAAATTAGGTGGAGTTCACCATATTATTAAAATAAAATCAACAGCAGTGATTTGCAGTTTACAAAGTGTTTTGGTATTTAACGGTTTTCAGAACCGCACCACATGAGTTTGAGTCTGCTCTACCCCTTACTTGCCATGCAATTTTAGGCAAGTTAGCCTTTCTATGCCTCAGTCTCTCACCTGTAAAATGAAGCAAAAAATAGTAGCTTCCTAGGGCAGTTGTGAGTATTTGACGAATTAATCCATTGAGAGCCCTTAGCAAGGTGCCTAGGTGAAAATAAGTGAGGAATCCATGTTAGCTATCATGGTTACGTTATTCAATTTAATCATTACAATGACCTCTTGATTGGATGGTAGATATTAGCGCATTAGCAGATGGGAAAGCTGAGAAGCAGAGAGAGCAAATGACTTGGCCAAGATCATAAAGCTACTGAGCAAGAGAGCCAGAACTCAAACTCAATTCATCCAGTAATTCATTCATTTAACAACCAATTTTTGAGCAACTACTATGCCAAGAATAGGGACTGATGACACAGCAGCAAAAATAACAGACAAAAATCCCGGTTCTCACAGAACTTGTTATCTAATGGGGAAGATGGACCGTTAACAATAAATAATATGTGAGGAGAGTGATATGATCAGTGATACAAGCAAAATGAAGGTGACCATACCAGTAAGCAGTCAGGGGGAGATTTCTAGGCAGAGAGAACAGCAATCACAAAGGCCCTGAGGCTGAAGCAAATGTGCAGAGTTGTGCAGAGTTCAAGAAACAGCAAGGAAGTTTTGTGCATGGAACAGAGCTAGTGAAGGCGTGAGTGGAAGGAGACAATGTCAGAGAGAGGACAGTGGCCAGATTATGGTAAGGATTTTATTCTGCATGAGATGGTAAAATGTGTGCACCACCAACATTCTCATCATCAACATCATCATCTTCACCAACACCTATGAAGATAATGATGAAGATTCTTCATCATCACCATCATCATCATCATCACATTTGACAATGCAAGAAGTCAAGAAGTTGAGTTTGAGAAAAATCACCAGTAGTTGTCTCATTCTGATTTTTAAGGGATTTCTTAATGGCCAAGTTTTACTCTCCAAAGCCTAGATGTACATTTGTTATGGGTTAAGGTAGGGTTCTGCTGGCTAGTGGCCAGAGGACCCAGGTATACCCTAAATCTGTCCTGCTAGTCACTCCTTCCTATTCAGATTCCCAAGAAACAACACCACCTGAGAATCAAAGTTAAATAAATATCCATTGCCCTTTTCCTTCTGCCAGGGAAAACTTCAAGGGTAGAGAGAGCTTTCAATAATGTCTTGAGGCTAAGAAGAGTATTCACTGAAGAAGGGGGAGGGGAGGAGGGGGGAAGAGGGGGAAAGGGGGGAAGAGGGGGAAAAGGGACAAGAGGGGGAAAGGGAGGAGGGGGAAGGAGGAGGAGAGGAAGAAAGAAGGGAGCGGAAGAAGGAGGGAAGGATGAGGGGGAGAGAGGGAGGAAGAATCTTTAAGGGGGACAGAGCAGTGGGACCACCAAATCCTCATCTCTCCCCATTTCCAGAGTTTTTATAAGGTTGAGAGACCTAGGAATGAATTTTGCCACCTGCAGCAAATTTTTGCTAACTGTGACAGATCGGGCAAATGTTCGGAGATTTTAAAACCACAGCTTAGCTACACAGGAAAGAATGATGGATCACGTCCCCAAGACATCTACTTATTCTCATTGTTGAGCGGTGTTCTGCAGGTTTAAACACCATTACGCTGAATGCTCAGAAAAGTGTGTTTACAGGATTAAGCAAAGCAGGCGTGAAAGTCTTCCCACATTTCTCCAAATGGATAGTGGACAGATTTGGGGGCTTGGAGATTGGAGTGCAGAAGTAGAGTCCACATTTGACAGTTGTATCACAGGTGGGTGCAAAATTGAAGGGGAGAAAGCGACTGTGGGACTGGAGCTTTGGGAGGAGCTGCTTGGGGTAGGACAAGGCACTCACAACCCTACGTAGTATGGTGAGGGGAGACACTGGAGGAGCTTAAAGAGGGCTGATGTACTTTACATTCTGTAGATTTTTTTTTCAGATTGAAACTTACAATGTGATGACAGGAACATTTCATCTGTCAAAGCTCTGAGAAATTAAAATGCCCTGTCCTACCTTAACACACTTTTATTCTATTTTATTTTTTCATTTTACAAGTCCAACACCACTTTCAGCATTGTAGGCATGAAAAAAGCATTCAACTTTTCTTTTCTACCTACTGCTACCCACAGTATGTGCCTTACCTTCTCTTCCTGGAGCTGCCTCCCAGCGGTCTCCCCTCTCACCTTCCCCTCCATTTAATCCCATCTGCACATCCAGGAGACCAAGATAAACCCTTGTGCCAATATAAGAACTGGCCACTTCCTCCACTTGGGCCTTGGGAAACATGGCCAGGTTTGAGGCCCAGACATGGAGGCCCTGCTGTCCTCCTGCAGCCTGGGCTTGGTGCAGGACACTCTGAAAAGACCAGTACGGTTAGCATTCATGGCGCTAACTGCTGTGAAGAAAACTGAAGCAGGTTATGTGACACAGAGTCACTGAGAAGTGTGCATAGAGGGTGCCATTTCAGAGAGGGTGGCCAAGCACCTCTGAAGAGGTGACATTTGTGCAAAGAACCTGAATGAGCCATGTGGATTCCTGGGGAAGGAGGGTTCCAGGCAGAGAGAACAGCAAGAGCAAAGGCCCTGAGGCGGGACGTGCTTGCTTGAATGTTTTAAGGTTTGTTTTCATTGTGCTAAAATAACCACAACATAAAATTTACCATTTTAACTGTTTTATAAGCATCAGTGGCACTAAATCAGTGGCACTAAATACATTCACATTGTTGTGCAACCATCACCACCATCCATCCCCAGAACTTTTTCATCAACCCTATCAAAAACTTTGTGTCTATGAAACAATAACTCTCCATCCCCCATAGCCCCTGGTAACAACCATTTTACTTTCTATCTATGAATCTGACTACTCTAGGTACCTCAGGTAAGTGGGATCATACAATATTTGTCCTTTCATGTCTGGCTTATTTTATTTAGAATAAAGTTTTCCAAGTTTGTCCATGTTGTAGTACATGTCAGAATTTTAAAGGCTGAATAATATTCCATTGTATGGATACACCACATTTTGTTTACCTATTCATTTGTCAATGAACACTTGGGTTACTTCTACCTTTTGGCTCTTGTAAATAACGCTGCTATGAACAAGGATTTACAAACATCTGTTTGAATTCCTGCTTTCAACTCTTTTGGGTATACACCCAGAGGTGGAATTTCTGGGTTGTATGGTAATTCTAAGTTTAACTTTTTGAAGAACCACCATACTGCTTTCTACAGCAGCTGTACCATTTTACATTTCTATGTACAAGGCAATGTACAAGGGTTCCAATTTTCCACATCCTTGCCAACACTTGTTTTCTGTTGCTTAATTTTAAGGAACAGCAAGAAGGCCAGTGTGGTTGGATCAGAAGAAGGACAGGGGCAGGAAGAAGGCCAGAGAAATCTAACCATAAAAGGCCTATAGTCATGGGAAGGACTTTAGTTATCACTGGGAGAGAGACTGGAGGCTTTGCAGAGCCATGAGCAGTGCAGGGTCATAATCCCATTTATAATAAGAACTTTAAAACCTAATGCTTCCAGTTCCAGAAGCTGGGGCCCCTAAGGCTAGTACAACCCTCTTTTCTCCCAAGCTGCCAAAGGGTTAAGTAAATGTAAACATGGGTAAATGCAGTGAAAGGAGATATTTCCTTCCCCTGGTTGACACACCTGATGCGGGAAGCAGACTCTTGCTCCCTGGGAAAGAGAGGCCTGGCCAGACTTGTGCTTCAAGAAGAAAATGAACATCGCCTGGACACAAGATGGCTTAGCACTTCTCATGTCAGTTTCTGAGAGCTACTGAACAGCCTAAGGCCCCATCTGTTTTCAATCTTGTTAAAAGGGCCTCGTGCGCTGGCGCCTATTTAAAATAATGCACACATGGAGTTTCTAAAATGAAGAAGAAAAAAGGCCCATGCTTTCCCTGCCGGCACAGCTTATGTGTTTATTTTGGAGCAGGCTCTGGGAGTTCTGAGACAAGACATAGCTAAATTCTCTTCCTGGGGTTGATTTGCAAGTCCCCACAGGCTTTTGCTCCAAACATTTAAGGCAGCTTGGTATGAACCGGTCACTCCTTCAAAAGTCCACTGTGAAATATCTCCAAATTAAGGCTGAACTCAGGAAAAGGGAGCCCAAGGCCATTTTCCTCCTTGCAGAAGGACTTTTTCCCCAATTCCTTTTCCTCAATAGAGACTTCAGTATCTAAAGGCCTAGTTCCCCTTTTCAGACGCTCATTTTCTTCCCAAGGGGCCACAGTGGTTCCAAGATAGCATGACCCAGATAGAGGCAAGAACCAGTGTGAACCTAATCCCCAAATGGGGACTGCAAGGGGCAGAGTCAGGGAAGAAGAGCCCCCTACAGTCAATACACTTCCGTGTCAAGAAGCAAAGGCAAGGAGGTTTCTCCGTCCATGTTCCAGAGAGCAGGCAGTCCCTATGAGCTGCTGAATCAATGACATTCTTGACTTACAAAGGCACTTGCATGTCCAGTGCCAAAAAGAGCCATAACGGGTCATTTCTGACCCTGCAGGTTCAGAGAAAACACCTCGTAAACGCAGAACCACTGCACAACCTCATCAACAATGGCCCCACATGTCGGGGGACTTTATAAATAACTTCCCCTAAACCCAGAGCAAGGGAAGTGCAAAGAGGCACAAGAGAAACAGGGTGAGCATGTGCGAGGCGGCCCAGCAGGGATGGCTCCTATTGTCTTCTGCACCTTCACACCTGCTTTGACTCTAAGGATGCAGCTGACATAGTTTTCACTTAGTGGCAGCAATGTCCAGTTGCAGTGGGGGCAATGGTTCTCACACTAGGAGTAACGGCAGAAGCAGCAGCAATAGAAGCAAAGGCAGGGGAAGCAGTGGTTGTAGTGTTTGGAAGGGGCAGAGACAAGAGTAGTGATGGTGCTAAAAGCACTAAGAGCACTACTCTGAGCACCGAGTAGTAATAGGACCCGTAATTGTCTGTGTTGCCTTGGTAGCTCCAGCAGCAATATAATTACAATATAGTGTATTTATCATACAACACCATTAATTATATTTATGTTAGGATTACAATTTATAATAGTTTTTTAAGCACTTACTATGTACCAGGCACTGTTCTTCACATGTGTTAACTCAATTAATTCTGACAGTAACTCCCCAAGTAGGTCCTGTTATCATTGTGCCCACTTTATAGCTGGCAGCACTAAGGTGCAATGAGATTAACTATAATTCCCCAAGGTTACACAGCTGGGAAGTGATTAGACCAAGAATGCAAACACAGGCGACCTGGCTCCCAGATCCCTGCTCTTAACTACTCCCCAAGGCTTCTTCCAACCCATGGCAGAACCCAAGACAAGGGGAGCAGCAGGATGGAGGTCGTGGCAGAATTACTTCTGAAGAGGCTGTCTAATGAGGGGCCTCAAAGACTTTTTTTGGAGGTTCAAAGTATTCAGGACCTTCCACGCTATGCATCAAACAGAGTAGTAATTTTTATTTTGTAATTTGCTAAAATATGGGTTTTATATGAGATTTAGTTCGAAACAAAAGGGTTCTGTTTTAAAAGATTGTTAAAAAGCAGCAATGCGGTAAGGCTTTGGAGTTAGACAGATATATTACCCAGGTCTTATTTTCTGTATTCTGTTGCTCTGACACCTTGGGCACTCGCTGACCCTGGATGGACTGCTTCTCACAGAGTTAGCCATACCCAGAAAGAGTAAAAGACTTGCCATAGAGAGTACCTGTACAAATGCAAGACAACCAATCCAGAGCTCAGGTGGCAACGGCCTCCTCTACCAGGCTTTCACACTCCAGGCCACCATGCCCCTGCCCCCTAACACCCCAGGACCAGGTACCAGATAACCAGAGACGGCCCCTGCACCCCAGAGCCCGCTGAAATTATTCAAATTAGCCAATCCTGAACCTGCTTGCCCGCCTCACCCTTTCCTTCCCAAGTAACCACAATAAAGGCTTTTGTCCACATTTTCCCCTTGTTCACCCTGCCTCCTGATCAGCCATGGTGTCTCCCCATGTGACCCCCACATCGTGGTGTGCCAGCCTCCTGCTTTTAGGGGACTATGAATATAATACACTTCTTTCTTCATGATGGTCATTTCCATGACTGCATGTCTTACCATACCCAACTAAAACAAATCCTGGGTATCTTTCAACAGGCTTGGTCCAGCCCTTCAGGGTTTCAGTTGGCTCCAGATCTCTGTTGGGCTGCTGGGTGCACAGCCAGGAGACACACTTTCTGAGGTGGGCTGTGTTGCAAAGATCACTGAGCATTCTGGAACTTCCTCACTGTGGGATTTTGGGGAAATCACAGAAACCTCTGCCTCATTGTCTCTGTCTATAAAATGACAGAGAAGGTCCCTGCCCCATCTCTGTCCCGAGGCCACTGTGATAACTAAAACGGAGAGTGAAGGTGAAGTTTATTTGGAATGGTCTGGGAAGCCCACATCATCATAAACTGGATTACTACCTCCTGTCTTTAGAGTATCACAGGGCTCCCTGCACATAAGGTATAGTCTTGGAACTGTTTCAGTCTAGAACAGGATTCCCCAACCTTGGCACACTGACATTTTGAGCTGGAAAATTAATTCATTATCGTGGGAGACTGTCTCATGTATTGTAAGATGTTTAGCAAAAAATCCCTGTCCTCTATCCATAGATGTCAGTAGTAACCCCCGGTTGTGACAAACAAAAACGTATCCAGGCATTGCTAAATGTCCCCTAGAGGGCAAAATCACCCCTGGCTGAGAATTACTGATACAGAAGGGATGAGTTAAGCTCTCACCCCTCTTCTCTTTTCCCCCTTCCACCTTTCCTTCCTCCTCCTCTTTTCCCTCCTTTCTCCCCTGCCCTCTCTCTTCTTCCAAAGACGCTCAACAGTTTGCAACCCCACGTACCCCTGTGGAACACCAGGGCTCTAAGGGACACAAATGGAAAACAGTTGCTCTGTTGGACAACTCCAGAGATCGCCAGAATAGAATTCAGAGTTCTATTATTGGTGGGTCTTGGTTTCATTCCCATCTTATATTTACCAATTCAACTCATCTGTCCAGGACCAAACCATCTTATCCATAATTTACCATCCTTTTTAAGTAGGCTCATATCAAAACCACAGAATGTGAGAACTGAAAGTTCCTTTGGGGTTACCCAGTAAGTTTCATCTGGCTGCTAGCTCTGGTTGCTGTGTGAAGAATAATGAGGCTGCCCTAAGCTCAGCTGGAAAGCGTGCCTTCATTGAGCAGTGGTGTCTGCCGTGGCTGGGGGAGGGCTGGCAGGTAGACAATACTCCGTGCATTTGCCAGTTCCTCCTTTACAAATGAGTCAATCTAGTCCAGGGTCCACCCTATTTAACTAAAATGAAACAAATTATAGCAATGTGCTGAACATAGTAGTATTGTTGTTACTATCTCCATTTTGCAAATAAAAAAACTGAGGCTTAAAATACTGAGTCACATGCCCGAAGTCCCATTAGTAATAAGAGGTAGTGCCAGGATTCAATCGTTTGCTCTTCTGATCAAAGGTACAGCTCCATCCATCATATCAAACTGTCTTGAAATATCTCGTCTTTCTTCCGAGGCAACAAAAAGTTCTCCTCCACAGAAGTAAAATACCATAAAGTAGTAATCAGAATTAGTGAAATGAGCCTGTTTACTTTCAGACTCTAAATGTCATTTCCCAATAAATATATGCAAAGAGCAGTTAAAGTAAGGATTGAAAGAAACCAGAAGCCACAAAGAAGGGTGGCAGGGACAACAGATGTGTATCCCAGAAATGAGGGGTGAGTTAGCAATGGGAGTCAGGAAAATACAGTTTATAGAGTATGGGCTGCTTGGGAGCCAGGAGTTCAAATTCCAGCTTTGCCAACTGTAAGCTGCACTACCAGGCCTCTCTAAACCGTATTTCTTCCATGATAGTAATAGATAACTCAGAAGGCCACTGTGAGGATAAAGAGTATCAGGGAGGGGTGTGTGTGTGTGTGTGTGTGTGTGTGTGTGTGTGTGTGTGTGTGTGTGTGTGTGTGTGTGTGTGTGTGTGTGTGTGTGTGTGTGTGTGTGTGTGTGTGTGTGTGTGTGTGTGTGTAGCAAGTGCTTAATATTTGGGAATTATTTATTATTATTATCACTATTACTGGTATTATGAAATACTAAATTCTGTGAAGGTATTTAGCGAAAGAAGTCTAGTTCTAAACTGATTAGACACTCCTCCCAAAAAAAACGAGTGGGGAAAGAGAGTTAGGTTTTAGAGAGATGGGTAACTGGACAATCGGGTATACAGATAAATGGAAGAATGGATAAATGGATAGGTATTCACAGAAGCAATATTTTTGGGAACTAAGATGCAGAACCTAAGGGAAAGCCACTATAAAAGAGACCGTCTAAATTAAGTATTAATTTAAAACTGAGAGGAGAGATAAAAAGAGAGGTGGTGAGAAAGCCAGGATGGTGCCTGGCTGGGAAGGGCCCTGGTACTGCCTCGAGACTTTGCCTTCATCCCATAGACATCGAGAAGCCGAGGCCACAGAGACCAAAGAGCGTCAGAGAGAGACCAAAGAAGTTGTATAAGAATAAGCAAAGTGAGGCTAGTGATCAAAACCTGGTTCTGTCCAATGAATACAAAGCTGAGGTTCCTGGCACTTGGCTGGCCCAGCCATGGGAGGTTCAGCTTCTCTGTTTCCCCTGCTTTTCCTGGCAGCCGGAGTGGAGAGCTCCCTGTCTCCTCCTGGTCTGGACAGAATGTAGGCCTAGAGGTGGGGTGGGTGGGAAGTTCACCTGATTCAGTTCCATCTCAAACAGGCTGAGAATCCACCCAGAAGCTCAAGAACGGAACCTCAGGGCTGTTGTTTAGGAAGTAAAGAAAGTCCCAGAAACACAGGTAATGAATGGGAGGTCAGAAAACCTAGCTGGGCTGTCTGTGCTATCTGAGAAAACTGATCTCAAAAAGTGCTGGAGGTTGGAGGAAGCAAGCCTTTTTTCCAGCTCTGGCTGGGCAGCAGGTGAGTCAAGGGAACTGGGCTTTGGAACCAGACAGACACAGATTCCAACCACAAATCTGCCACTAGCCTCACAAATACCTACTTTACCTCTCCCAGCCTCAATTTCCTCATCTAAACAATGAGACTTATTCCTCAGGAGTTGCTGAAGAACTAAATATAGTAATATGTGAGAAGCATTAGCTCCATGAAGGGCACATAATTGACCTTCAATAACAATCTTTCTTCTTTCTTTTAATATGCACACAGAACCCCCAAAATGCAACTCTTGATGCCCCTGAATGAGACTCAGTTCCACATTCCCTCTGGCACTGCCCTCTTATTACTGCCAGGTTCTTCCCCTGAGAATTCCTGAAGCCAAACTTGGCAAGGAGGAGACAAGGGTGGGGAGTGGTTTGGCTCTACTGTAACCAGCCCCGTGATCATGGGCAAGGAATACCCAGCATCACGCCGAGGTTCTGGAGAAGAGCGAGAGCGGCAGTAAGAGCAGGGTCAGTGGTGTGGGCCCCAGGGCTTCAGGATCTCAGCTCTTCCACCAACCGATGGGTGGCCTCGGGTAGGACACAACCTCTTGAGTCTCAGTTCCATCAGCATTTCCTTAGTGGGGTCATGGTGAAGTTTAAATGTATACAGACAGCAGCTGGCATGCTGTGCTTACCTAATGTCAAGCATTCCTTTACCTTATTGTAATGTATCATTGCTTTACCTGTATCACTGGTGTCAGATTAGTGCTTTGCCTGTGTAGTTTCTCATGCAAGATGATATTTGTATGAGTCTGTTTCCTGGGATGTTCCTTTAAAAGACCCGTTATTTTCTCTATAGCTTTCCATTTTCCCCTACTTCAAATAAGTTAAACAAGTATTTACTGAGCACAGATTATGTATGTGGGTGCTTGAAGCACCTACTAAGTCCCTGAATAAGTGCCCAGTGGTAGCCTGTCCCCTGCATGCTACCATAACACTGTGTATCTTTTCTTCATGGCTCCTAATCAGTTTGTAATTATGGGGTGTGTGTGTGTGTGTGTTTGTGTATAAGAGAGAGACAGACACAGAGAGAGACAACTCAATTAGATGATTGACAACTATCTCCTCCATTAGATTTTAAGCTCTATCAGGCAGAGACTATATCTTTTTAATTGCCAATGTAGCCCTAGCACCTACCACACAGTAGGCACTCAGTAAATGTCTGTACGTTGAATAAACATATTGTGCTCTCTAAAAGCCCAGAGTCTAGAGGGAGTTGAGGTAGGTGAATGAGATATTTTAAAATAATGGTAGAAATATGCATGAGGTATGTGAGAGCACAGATTATAGGCATGTTGCCCAGCCTGGATAGAAGAGGTGGTGAGGGGAAGCACAATAGAAATAATCCCTGGCACTATTTACAACAGCCATGACATGGAAACAACCTAAATGTCCATCAACAGATGACTGGATAAAGAAGCTGTGGTATATTTATACAATGGAATACTACTTAGCCATAAAAAGGAGTGAAATAATACCATTTGCAACAACATGGATGGACCTGGAGATCATCATTCTAAGTAAAGTAAGCCAGAAAGAGAAAGAAAACTACCATATGATATCACTTATATGTGGAATCCAAAAAAAAAAAAAGATGTAAATGAACTTATTTATACGAGAGAAACAGAATCACAGACATAGAAAACAAACTTACAGTTACCAGGAGGGTAAGGGGGTGGGAAGGGATAAATTGAGAGTTTGAGATTTGCAGATACTACCTAATATATATAAAACAGATAACTAGTTTCTACTGTATAGCACAGGGAACTATATTCACTATCTTGTAGTAACCTATAATGAAAAAGAATATGAAAAGGAATATATGTATGTATATGCATGACTGAAACATTATGCTGTACATCAGAAATTGACAAAACATTGTAAACTAACTATACTTCAATAAAAAAAGAAAGAAAGAAAGAATCCCTGAGCTAAATCTTGAACAACGGTAGGCAGGTGCCAGCTCACAGAGGACTTTGTAAGCCAAGCTTGGGTCCCACAGACTAAGTCTAATGCATAAGCCAGCCCTTACACAGAAGAAGAAACTCACCAAGTCTTTTCAGAGAAGTTAGACTGAATTCCAGCTCTGTCACTTGCAGGCTGTGTGGCTTCAGGTAAGCTACATAACCTCTCTTAGCTTTCATTTTCTCATCTGGAGAGTGGGGGAACTCATAGTATCTACTCTTCATAGAGTTGTGATGAGGATAAATAAACTAATCTATGTGAAATGCTCAGCATGTGCCTGGCATTTAGAAAACATGTGATTAGACACTGGTTGTTTTCACTAATCCCTCCCAAGCCCAAGCTGCACAGCTGTCATGTACATGACAACACCATCTGTAGAAATTATCTCATGTCACTCTCTAAACTCCCTGAGAGAAGTGGTCCAAGACAGGTTCAACTCAGGCTGAATTCTATTCTAAAGGAAGCAGCGCCTTAGGAAAGCTCCTATGTGATGTTAAAGACAGACATTGTAGGGCATATAAACTCATTCTCAGATATCAGCCTCTCCTCTCTTTCCCAAGGTCTAGAAAAAGCAGCCAGACTGGGTCTGATCCAAAAGAGGCCATTTCAAAGCACACGTCCTGTTTATGTGTCGGCCCCACTCCCCTCCTCAGGAGATTCTGGTCAGGGTGGGCTGGGAGATTCCTTAGACAATCTAATAGATTAGTTTCCAGTTTAGCATAACAGCCAGACAGATTTTTGTGGTGAAGTCATCCAAGTCAATTAAAAGGCATTTTTTCCCTGCTGCGAGTTCAGAAGTCCCTTTGGTTTGTTCCAGCTTTCTGGGATGTTTCATAATAGGTTCCACCCTGGGTTAATTAATAACCCTTGATTCCTACTGAAATGCAAAGACTGAAATCCTGTGTGCGAGCACATCTGGGCAGGGGCTGCTAGCAGGGCTGGGGTGAGCCCAGCAGGGTCTCCTCTTGTCAGAGAGTGAGCCAGACCCCAAATGGTGGAGATGACAGCAGAGCTGGCAGCAAATGTAAAGAGTGACCGAGCAAAAGCTGAAGGTCAAGGCTGGAGAAGTGGTGTGGGGAGGGGCAGAAAGAAGCAGAGGAGGGAGAGCATAAGCAGTTGAAGGAATCACAAGGCCAGAGATTAGGTAGCTTGGGAGTAAGTTGGAATGTGGGTGTGAAACGGGTCAGAGCAAGTGGCTGGGAATAAGTTGGTGAATAAGATGCAGTTGACAGTGGTTTGCTTTTATGCAATGCCAGCTCGAACACACCTCGTGGGTCTGGTTCCATTCTCTCTGTTTCAAGGAAAATAGGGCATCTCTTCTACTCTCAAATGCAAGTTACAGGTATGAGAATGAAGCTTAAGCGGCTAAAGAACAGAGGCAGGGATGTACATGCATTTTATGAAGTTCTTTCCATGAACCTCATCCCCTAGTATAATATTCAAGGATAAAGTGTCTTTTACACTCAATACAGAGCTGAGTTTCTCTGCCTCCAGTCTCATGCTACCATTCCTACCCAATCCATCTTTTAAAACCACTAGCATCCTAAAGTGAAAACATGATCACAGCACTCCATGGCTTAAAAAGTCCAATAAGTATGTCCCCACTGCCTCTGGAACACAATTTCTAGTCACATGCCTTGTCATACAAAGCCCACCCTGAAGAGAGACTGTCCTCTATCCTCTTTTCCTGCTTCATCTTCCACTACCATTTTGCATGCAGCCTAGACCCTGTCATTTTCCCTACATGTGACAAGTTGAGATTTAAAACATGCTCTTTAGTGGGAAGGTCTTCCTGGCCTGGCACTCAGCTAATTCTCATCCCCAAGCCTCAGTTGAGCTTTTCTGGGAAGCCATTCCTAAGAGTGTCCCAAGGTAAAGTTGATGATCCCTCCCTCTTCTGTGCTCCACCAGGCTTTGCACGGATCTCCATGACAGCCCTCACCACAATGTATGACAGTCACTGCCCCCAGTGTCTATCTTTCCACCAGAAGAAGAACACTTTAAGAGTGGAGGGCTCTGTCAGTAAGGCCAAGTACAAAGCAGGTGCTCAGTAAGTGTTTCTTGAATGAAGGAGTAAGTTAAGATACGACAAGTTCTGTTTACTTTTTTATTACACATCCCTCAAGAAATTAAAGGGCTTACTGAGTTCTCCTTCAGAACATCTACTTAATTTCCACTGGAGTCTCATCTATCTACGATTCTAACAGAGGGCAGGGCAGATGTTGGCGGTGTGGGGTAGCAGTTAGAAAGGGTAAATCACCAAACTTGGCAGATAGAGGCTAAGGAACTGTGAGCAGGCCTTCTCAGTGCAAGAGGGACTAGCTTTTATCCCCGCTGGTCCCTTCTTCTCATTGCTGGTTAAGGTACAGTCAAGCATGGAGGTGGGCTGTGAAGGATAATTCCACTGGCAAAGCAATCCCTAAATTTTAAAACAGCAGGGGTCATCCAACCATGGCCTCAACACTTCCCCCACTGCACTCTTTGGAGTTCTCCGTTGGCTATCAGCTGTTGTCAGCATCCTTCCTAGACAATCACCCTACTGCCACCCTACTCAAAGAAGAAAGCCTCTTGTGGGTAAATGTGGAAAGTACGAACTTCATGACTAGAGAATTAGATTAATTTGTCTGCTATTAAAACCATCAGAAGGGACTAATGGGTTCTTAAAAGGGGAAGACAAAAGATAATATTGGCAAGAGGAGGAATGTAGTTGGGAAAACAATGACATGGGAGATGAGAGCCTCAGTTCTCCACAGTTTGAACTCCAACAATAATTTGATGTGTGTGCTAGGAATAGCCACTTCCCTCTCTGAACCTCTCAGCTGTTAAGGAGGTTGGATTAGATGATCTCCAAAGTCCTCTTCTGGCTCCAGTCTTCTATTACTGTGCCACATCATCCATCCACTCACACTTACTGAACATTCATTGGACACCTTGACCAGGACCTGTGCTCTCTGCTACTAAGGAAAAGTTGGAAATTCACACCAGGTACCAATTGAGTGCCATGTCTCAATAGAAAATATTATTGGATATATATAAATAATATAAACAAATAAATCAATAATAAAAAATCTATAAGCATGAACTGTTTATATTTCTTATCCCCCAACTACACAGCAAAGTTCTTTAGTGCATGGATTATATCCTTTTCACTTCTGAATAATCCCAGAAACTGAAACCTAGAAACTACTCAGACAACATGTGTTCAATGATGTGAAGGTGACTGTAAAAATAGCTACTAACATTCATTGAGCACTTTCTATATGCCAGTATCTGCTCTGTGTTCTTCACACATGGTAAATTATTTCATTCTCACAACAACTTTATACGTACATATTGTTGTTGTTGTTGTTATTTTCATGTTACATATGAGGAAAGTGAGGCCCAGAAAAGTCAAACTACTTCCTCAAGATCACTCAGGAAATGGCAGAGCTGATATTTAAACCCAGGTGGTCTGGCTCCAGAGTCTGAGCTATTAACACTATTCATGTAATCTGAAGACATATAGCTACACTTCAAGACAAATAGCAAACATTAACTCTTCAGGGAAAACAAAGAACAAGCAGAATCATTAACTATGCAGCAATAAGCCAGAAACATCAACTAATGAGTGAGAGCCAATAGGGTTGGTCAGGAAAGGAGGAGTCTTTTGCTGGAAGAACATCTCCTAAGAACTTGTAATTTATCCAGTAGATCAAGTAAGTCGGGAGAAATAGGAAGGGATGGTGGAATTATGTGCTCAAAGAGCCTGAACAAAGAGGAAAGGCAAAAACCTTGATGAAGGCAAGTTCAAGACCCAATATGTACGCTGATAGATCTACTTCAGTAAAGAAATAGGGCCATGGAGTTGGCTGAACCTGGATTCAAATCCCCCACATTCTTCCTTGCTGTGAGATCTTGCCTTGGTAATTTATTTAAGCTCTCCAAGCCTCAGTTTCTTCAGCAACAGGCATATCGTGGGGATTAAATGAATTCATGCATGGGAAGGACATAACATGCCCCTAGCATACAGTCACATTCAATAAAATTTTGCTACCATCACCATGATTATTTTATTATTTTTTTATCCATTTCCCTATTGCCTTCTTAAGTCAGTGAGCCTAAAGGCAGACCCAGGATGGCGATAAACCCACATCAATCAATGTCATGGTTAAGGAGAGAAACACTTGCTCCTCTAATGAGTTATGTTTCAGCTAATAGCTCTAGTGACCCACCTGCTTTTTTTTTTTTTAATTCCTCCAGCTGGTTCTTAGATTTGAAAAGAAAAAAAAAACCTCCATGGAGACCTGCACGCTTTTAAAAATAATACAAAACAGAACGTCTGAGGTCAGGGTAAGCCAAGCCAAACAAATAAATCTTGGAGGATTGTGTTAACAAAACAAGGCTTAGTGGATCAGAGCGGGTAGAGTTCTGCTGGACGCAGCCCTGCAGAGAAACTGGCAAGCTCTGGTGAATTTCAAATATAAGGAGGTCAAATAGGAAGAACAAATTATGGAGCACTTCAGACTTCAGCATCAATGCTTGGGCTGTAACCAAGGGAGCATTCTGTGCAGGATGGTCTCCAGAACCCATGGGTCATGTAGAGTCCTAGAAATCCAGATCCAAAAGATCCTATAGATCATCCATACAACTGCTATGGAGGGTAATTTAGCAATACCTATCAGATTTCTAAATGTCCGAGGAGGCAGACTCTGAGATGGATGTTAGCCTATGAGAGATACATTAGGGAGCACTCTGGGAATCACCACCACTGGAAGGGAAGAAAATGGAATGAAGCAGGACTGGGCATAGGGAGAAATCAGGCTGCACTGCTATCTCAGCAGAGGCTTCTGCCAACCCCACAGAGAGCTCTGAAGCTGGGATGGCCCTTCAGAGCTGTCTCAAATTGGAGTAAAGGATCTAGGTCTTTATATCTTGTATTAGTCAGGATCACAAGAGATGTCACCCTGAGTGAGTCACTTCTGAATGAGGGCTGACAGCTGATGGCTGTCTTTCAGTATCAATGCCAGCAGCTAGAAGAAAAGTCTTTTATTCCTCAAGGTGCATTATAGCACTCACTCCATGCAATACTTTTATAACCAGTTTTTCTATTCTAGAAAGGAAGCCTATGGATATTGCAAACAAATGTTTGAAATGCCATAGGTTTAGCATTGTTTATAACAGTAAAATTACGGAAAATAAATTATGGTATATCCAGATGATTACCCTCAACAATCATTAACAAGAATGAGGCAACTGTGCACATACTTTCATGCAATAAACCCTAAGATATATTAAGTGAAAAGTCAGAGTGCAGAACAGTGTGGATAAGCAGAAGGGTATGTGTGGATGATAAGCACCTAAAGGGATGGATTGTGCCTCTTACTGTCTACTGCCACACAGCCCCACGTCTATCCTTCTACATTCTCTCCTGCACTACAGGAGTGGAAAGCCTAACTCTACAATTTCCACGTTCTTTTGACATGATTCCAGTTAATTTCAACCAGTGGGAGATCTGCATGCAAGAGCTGATGTTAGGAAGATGATGGCAACCATTCCATTTCTGGGGGTAACAACAGAAGCTTCACTAACAGCAATAGCAGTTAGAGCAGGTTGGTGCAATTCCTGCAGCATCGGTGGGAGTGCAGGCTCATGGTTCTGCACTGGTGATAGTGGCATACCCAGCAGTGGCAGTGACAACAGTGAACAGAGAACTGCTGTGGCTCTGGGTTATATGATTTTCCCCTTTTGACCCATTTGGAATGAATCTTCCTTATTCAATACTCCTCTGAAATACTTACAATGCTTTATTTTTTTTCTGACCAGCTACCATGAATGAAAAGCAAAAGAAAATATACATATATGTGTATTTGACCACTGCATTTAAAATCTCTCTGGAAAGTTGCCCAAAGAACAAGGGATAATGGTTAAATGAACTGCCTAATAAACAGTGAAATGAATGGTCAAAGAAAACTAGATCTGATGGGAGCATGGCTGGAGGTAGGGTTTTCACCACATACCATTTCTCACTTTTTCAACTTTTGACTAGCTGAATATATTACCTTTATGCAAAAAAAATAATAAAAGTTATCTCCAATTAGGTACATAAATTTCCTATGAAATATTTCCCAAATTAACCATCTAGTTTCTGCTGGAGCATTTCCAGCACAGGGACTTCCTACCTACCAAAAGGATGTGGTCCATTCATCATTACTCAGCACTGCTGAAGTTTCTGTTTATACCAAGTTGAAATCCATCATGTTGTAAGATTATACCATTAGTCTGAACTCTAATCCAGGGAAACATTATAGGCTGGTGGCTCAGCACAAATGCAGATGAAACCTGGGTTCAAATTCCTCTTCTAGCACTTCTTTCAAACAGGGTTTTTAACCTTTCTGAGCCTTAGTTTCTTCATCTACCAAATGGGGAGTCATAGTACCCACCTCAAAGGGATATAGTAGGTTGGAATGAGATTAAGCATGTAAAGTGACTTACCCAATACACTTGGTTATTGTTCTTGATATCTGCAGCACTGGCAGAAAAATGTAGTAGATAAGAGGGGGACTCTTAATTCAGACTGTCTGGGTTCAAAAACAGGCTCCTGCCAATTATAAATCAGGCTACCTTGGGAAAGCCACTTATTCCCTCTGAGCCTCAGCTTCTGTAAGATAGAGGCAATGACAGTGTCCATCCCAACAACAAAAAGCATTTATCCTTATCTTGTAAGTACTCAACATATGGTAGCTATCACCCTTTTCAACCACTCATTCAGGTGGTAGATATTTACAAAGAATAGAGTGGGTCCTACCAAAGACCTCTCTTTCTCTGGACTAAACATCTCCAGTTGCTTACACTGATTTTCTTTGCTTCTCTCACTTTAGCCACTCTCTTCAGAAGTCATTCCAGGTTGCTACTACCTTCTCCCAGTAGGACGGTATAACTGGATCTCTCACAAGAGTCTAACTAGAATAGTGAGAGAGAGAGAGAGAGAGTGTGTGTGTGCCATCACCTTCCTGGACTCTAAATGCTGTACTTTGATAATGAAGCCTGCAGTGGCATTAGGTTTGGGGGGAGTAATAACCATAACTACAGTTACTGAGCTCTTAATATATGTGCCAGAAACTATGCCAAACAAAATACTTACACTGACTCATTCACTCCACACATTAACTCTAGGGGGTAGATATTATTATACTCATTTTTCAGATGAAGAAACTGATGCCTAGAGATGTTATAAGTGGAAGGTCAACACAGCTAAAATATGGTGGAGCTGAAATTCCATCTCTAATTTATCTTACTCTGGAGCCACAATCTTAACCTCCATACCATACTTCCTCTCACAAATATTAAGAATTTGTTCAACTCAAATTTTAGGTCTTCTTTTCCCTCATGCTATTTTAATAAGCTAAGTCTCCCCAATCCTGCTCCTCTTCAGCTGAGTTTTTTAATGGGACCTTATATTGTATCCCCATTCAGTTTGATCGCATCAGATTTAATCCAGTACTCTTGCTCCCATTAACTTCAAGTCATCGGCAAATGTAATTCAATAAATCACTGTTAAGAAGGAGAAACAGAACAGAGCCAAGGCAGACAGAGCTCGTTGGCAAAGCATTAGATGTATTTCTCTTAAGGTGTATTACTATCAAGTAGTCAGTTCCTGATCGGGGTGATGTCCAACCTGTTACCAATCCACAAAAATGCATTAACATCCAATCTCCATTTCTCTACCTCATTGACTATTGTTTCTTGAAATATCACATGGCCTTTATGTCAATATCTACAGTTAAGTCCACTCTAAGAAACGTTGCCCCAGAAAGAAATGTGGATGATAGGCTAAAGTGGGTATGAGAAAAAACATACACGGCGATCTTGAATGTTTAAAATATTTAAAGAGAGAAATTCCACCTTTGATTCCAGAAGACATTTTAGTTAAGGAAATAGATAAAGGGCAGAAGATGAACAGGACTCCAACCAACAGCCTTCTCTGGGATCCATACACATCTTCCCCACCCCATCTCAACTCCAACATCACACAAGGACAAGACTCCACTGTATGGAAATCTGTGCTTGCCCAGCTTCAAAAGAGAAGGATCTTCACCTTCTCTCTTCTTTCCCACCATCTGCTGGAGCAAGGCACTGTCATTCCTCATGCTTTGGTACCTCCACTAACACCAAGGAAAGACTGACTGTTGTAATTTCAGCCTTCTTTATTAGAGAAGCATGAAGCCCAAGGCTCTGCCCCACCAAGTCCTGCTAGTCTAAGAACTGTGAGTCTACTTGATATTAATCCATTCATCAATCTCATTGCCGAGTCCCACAGAGGGGTGACTTGTACCTGTGGAGAAAGAGACCCTTTGCCTCAAAAATAAACAGAGGAGAGCTTGACATGCCAACCACCCTGGCCGGAACCTCTCAGGCCCTTCTAGGACACAGCTGTGAGGCCCCGCAGAGCCAACAGGGCATTCTGGGTAATGGAATGCAACATGAGGCAGATCCCCCCACTGGCCTCCCCAGGGCTTCTTGATTTCTGGCTCTGCAAAAGCTGAGGCAAACAGTTTTTAAACTGGGGAAAGAGGGTGGAGAGAAGGGGCGGAGGCTTCCTCTAGGCCAACCACAACTAACTCATTCGTTCTGTCCAGCAAAACCCAGACAGTGCAATTATCTGGTTAATTTGGCCCTTAGTTGGGAGACAGAATTCCGAAATGTGAGGCCAACTCAGACTAAACAGTGGCTTCCATCCTAAGGCTTTTCCTAAGCACTAGAGGATGCATGTGAGATTCCTAGGGGGGATGCTTATGTGACCCACCCACTGATCCAGATGGGAGGAGACAAACAATTCAGACTCTAAAATGAGTTTAGGAAGGAATATCTTCCATAGAAAAATGCCCAAATGACCTGCTAATTGGTATCCTGGCTAATTTGCCTTCTGGGTGACATGGAGGGAGGTGACTGAAAATCAAGATGATTCTAAACTAGCCAACATTTTCCAGCTTGATTGTAGCCCTCATATACTAGCTGAGTGTCCCCAGTGTCCTGGGTGAGTTATTCTTAGAGCAATTCCCTCTGATGCTCCTGCTTATAGTTTTTGCACCCATAAGTTGGGCCAGGGGCAGCACTGATATTAAAAGGTAAAATTAAAACAAGCCCCTGAAGGCTTTCACAAATGTAATGAGACAGGGCTAGCTAAACTGGCAACCAAGCATTTACCAGATGGTTTATGGAAAACTCAAATTTTTGAATGGAGATTAAGGAACAGTGATTTATCTCCGTAGCCTGGAATCTGTGGAATCCATCAGTTATTCATTCTGCAAATATTTGCTTCCGTTCTAGTATGTGCCAGGCCCTGTGTTATTTAACAGAGTGAGATCTAAACAGCCATGGTCCCTGCCTGCATGCAAATCATCCCACATCTAACTATGTGGTTAAAAACCCAGATAAGGGCTAGAAAGGAAAAGCTGGGGTGCTATGAAAAGGGAATAAACAGGTTACCTGACTTAGAATGGAGTGGGAAAGCTCAGATAAGGAGACTTTGAGAAATGAATTTTAAAACTAACACTTTAAAAAAATCTAATTTGCTTTTTTAGAAAGGTCACTCTGGTTTTAGCACAAAAAATACATTGAAAGTGGATGAAAAGATGAAATTAGGAGGCTACTGATTAGGAAGACTGGATGAGAGCTGATGATGGTTCAGCCAAGGATGTAGGCAATGGGAGTGGAGAGAAGTGGATGGACAGAGAGATGTGGGGTGTGGAGACAGCAGCATCTGGCCATTGAATGAGTGCAGTGGTGGAGGGAGAGGGAGGTATCCAGGAGACCGTGCGGGTTTTTGGCTAAGGCAGAAGGTAGATGGTGGCACTCTTCTCTGAGAGGGACTCTGGGAAGATGTTCAGGTGCAGGCCAAGGAAAGACAGTGTCCCCACATCATTCCACACCTTGTACTTCCAGTCTCCTTATGCTGCTTCAGTCTCATACATTCTTTCCATTGCCATCTCCACTTATTGAAATCCTATTCACCCTTTAAGATCCATTTCAAATACCACCCACTCCTTGAAGCCACTTCTGACTCCATCAATTAGTTGTGGCCTCTGGTGCTTGTGGCACTAAGTTTGGACCCCTCTTTCCTGGACTCCACCTGTGTTGAGGTTCTGTGAAGACTTATCTTGCCTCCCTTCCTAGACCACAGGCTTTTTGGGACAGAGCCTCTGCTTCTATATCCTTGTTCCCCACATGTTAGTGAATAGCACAGTAGATGTTTGACAAATACTCGTTAAGTGAACAAAAACAACCTGTTCTTTGCCATGGAAGGAAAACCAGTAGACATTGGACTGACTTGAAAGCCACAGGATCAAATTGAAATTCAAGCTGTAGGTGTTTTAATACTAAGCCAATTCAAATTTGATGCCCAAAAAGGCTTTCTGTTCCTCCAACACACCAAACTCAAAGAGTGCTGGAAAAGTCACACCTCTCTATTTTCTTGTGGTGCTTTTCTGAGTTCATCTTAAAGCAGGGACCTTTTCTATCTTATTAACTGCTTGCCTTTGATAATGATGATTATGACAAATGGGTAACATTTATAAAGTATTGATATGTGCCAGGTGCTGTTCTAAGTACTTTTCATGGATGAACTCATTTGATCCTCACAGCTACTCTGTGAAGTTAATGCTGTGTTACCCCAATTGTAAGAAGAAGAAACTGAGCTTCAGAGAGCTTAACTATTGCTCAACCAACATCACACAGTTAGTTGGGATTTGAAACTAGAGTCTAGATCCAGAACCCATGTTCTGATGTGCTCTCTTCAGGCCAAGGACAGTGCTTAGCATTAAGTTGGTCCCCAACAAGTGTTAACTGAATGAATGGGAGGAGCCCTAGATCTGGAGACCTCAAATTCTCATCCTAATTCTGCAACTGATCTCATATGCAGCCTTGGGCAAGTCTGTGCTTCCTTTCCCACAAAATGAGGGGCATGGATGTTGATACTAGTAGTAACAAGAGCCGCTATTTGAGATTCTAATCTCTTTTGAGGCTTGACATAATTTAATCTCAACAACAACGACACAAGGAAAATAACACACAGAAAGAACCATTTGCCCAATACTTAGAAAATGAGGGAGCTAGGTTCAAACCCATTGTGTTCCTATATTGTGCTTCTTATCCCAAGTGGTTCCAAGGACCATGGTGGGGAATGCAGGGAGGCGGAACAGGATGGAGCAGACAGACTTTCAGGCTCCCTATGCCCATTTCCATCAGAGAAGCTCTACTTGTCTCTATTTTGAGAATGGGCTTCTACTTGAGATTTCCCTTGAAGAAAGGTTCTGTTGCTAAAACAAAAAGGTTGAAAACCATTGGACTAAATAATCCTGGATTTTAACAAGATTCCCAGGTATAAGCCAGGATTTTTCTGGTAAATTGGCTCATGACAGCCACATAGGATGGGGACCAAGGCTGCTGCTGGGAATGGCTCCAATTATAGAAAAGGTCAGGGCAATAGTGCTAAAGACTCAGTTCCAACCTACCTGTTCCACTCGGATCTCAATCTCTCCATTCATCTTCTTTCCATGGAAATACTTGGCCCTGTAAAGGAGAAGAAGAAATCCACTGAGTAAAAACTGCTTCACTCTTTTCTCCCTTCTCCCAAAGACCTTATCCCCAGAGGTGCACATTCCCTACCTTCCAGCTCTCTCCTCCCACCTAGACTGATGATTTTCCCATTATTTATATGTATTGTGCGGGAGAGGTGAAAGAGTACTGGATGGAAGGACTAGAGACTCAGGTTCTGGTTCTGCCAAGTCGCTTTATCTCCCTGTGTCTCAGTTATACCTTCCGTAAAAGGAAGACATAAATACCTGTGTGATATATTTCTAAGCATTATTTTAAGGATCAAAAGAGATAAAGAATCCTACATAAGTAAATAGTGCAGAATTATTTTTATTTAAACCCTATATAATTCATACAGGACTTATTAAATTGATCTATCCATCCACTCATTGCTTTATGTGTCCATCTGTCCAATGAAGCAGACCTCATCTGTCCCTTTGTCTGTCCACCCATCCATCCAACCATCCTTCTATTATCTTCCCTCTAAACCTCCGCTTCTGTCTTCCCATTATCAGTAAATGGCATTCCATTTACACATCACTCAAGGCAAAAACACAGACTTCATTCTTGTTACCTCTGTCTCTCTCCCTATCTCTGTTGATCCTACATTCTAATTATTTCTCAAATCCATCCACTTGACCATTTTTTTCTATAAGCACCCTAGTCTTTGCTTTAGTCATCTCTCCCCTCATATAAATTCTCTTTTCATACTCTACTTTTGTTTCACAGCACTTATTGCAATTACAATTACTTACAATAAGTAACTAGGTTTCATGCCTGTGTCCTATCAAAACTACAAAACAGCTCCTTCAGGTCATGAGCAATCTATCTTACTCATCATTCTATTCTCAACACCTATCAGAGTGCCAGGATGGAGGGATAAATTGGGAGTTTGGGATTTGAGGACACTAATTACTATATACAAAATAGATAAATAGCAAGGACCTACTGTATAGCACAGGGAACTATATTCAATACCTTGTAATAGCTATAATGAAAAAGAACATGAAAAGGAATATATATATATATGTATATGTATAACTGAATCACTATGCTGTACACTAGAAATTAATATAACATTGTAGACCAACTGTACTTCAACAAAAAGAAATTAAAATTAAAAATAAATAATAGAATAAAAAATATTTGTTCAATGAATAAATGATTGAGGAAATAGATGGGGGGAAAACACTTGTTGAGTACATACTCTGTGCTACAAATTGTACTATATGTTTTAACCTATAGTCTTTCTCATTTAATGCCTGCAGCCACCACCATGAGGTGGGTATTATTATTTCCATCCTATAGACAAGAAAACTGAAACCCAGAGAGATGAAATACATTGCCTAAGTGGCTTGAATCCTGGACTTCCACTTCCACACCTATGCTTTTGCTCAGCCCTGAGAAACAGTAGCAAATGTTGGAGTGCTCCTGGGTTTAGATCTTTTTCCTCAAAGCAAAAATAACACAAGTTTCCATTTGCTTTTTTTGATTGTTGGTCTGATGAAACTAATAGCTCTTTGTGACTTGCTGTAATCTGAGCACTGTGTTAAGCATTTCCATAAGCCTTCTCTGGGGCAGAGGCAGCTCTTTGCTCCCAACCCCCATTCTCCTCTTTTTCCACAGTAAGAGAGTTTATAGATTGGCACCAAGAAATGTATATCCCAACTATCCATTCAGCTAGGTGTGGCCATGTGATTGAGTTCTAATCAGTAATCTCACGGATTACATTCAAGAATCTTTTTCTTAGTTTCTTCTTCTATTCTTTTCCCTGGAACATGGATGTTGCTATCTCTTATTTCAACCTTCCATATACGAAAGAAAGTATCTTTGCTACAATTTCTCTGACCAAGCTGCAGTCTGTCTACTCCTGAAGGGTCTCTCTACTTCTGAAGGGTCTCTCTACCTACATTTAGCTGACAGCAGTGGAGTTCATCTCTTTCTAAGACTGCCCGAATTACTGCCTGACAGCTCTAATATTAATGCTACTTTTTCTTACAATGTTGACAGGCTTAGATGACAACTAGGTAGGACTTCAGTAGGAACAGGAGCTGTTACTGTGACTTGAAACTAAGATTTATTTTTTCTCCCAGGATGGTCTTTGACAAAATGTGTGTGCAGCCAGCCTCATGCAAAGGGAATCTTTTCACATAGTTTGTGAATTTTACTGTGAATCTTGGAACGTAGTGCTGGCAAACTCCAGGCACTGGAATAAGTTCACCTCTAATATTCGTAGAGCCTGGAACAAAAGAACAAATGGAAGCCTATGTATCATATACCTCATATTTAAAATTGATTAAACTAGCAAACATTTAAATAAAGCATGTTTGTCTTCCCTCTTTGACTAATACAACTTCATAATGACCTGGAAGGATCATAATTTAAACATCTTGGAATTCTTGGAGATCCACCCAGAATGTGGTGGCATGTGGGTTACCAGTTCTTGGTTCCCATCAACCTTCCTCATTCTCCTCTCACCTCCTCTCTGTCCTGCATCACTGGGGCTTCTTATGCATGCTTGTGGATGGCTCAGCCCATGAGGCCAAACTCCATCTCCTCGCCCACACCTATCAACGGTGTCTTGGCCATCCCTGGGGAGAATGAATCTGGGAACTGACCTACACAGGCCCTGGAACTGGGCCTGGGTCCCTATGGGCAGGGAATTCTACAATTCTGGTTACCCACTGCATGATCTAAGAGTGCAATCTGCAGGGTCCTCTTCTGCTGTCAGGAAGGGTATAGCTTTAAGGGCCAGAGTAGGACTTAAGGCGGAGGACCCTATCACCTGAGTTTAAAAGAAGTATTATATGAGCCTGGGACCTCAGGATGGCAACCAATGAGTACAATCACTGGTGTACTGGAAAAAACATGGATCTGGAATCACACAGGTTTGGGCAAAATCTTAGCTCTACAACTCACTCACTACATGTTCTAGGAAAAGTTACTTAACCCCTCCAGTCATAGTTTCCTCATTTTTCAAGTGGTGATAAGGTCTAACAGCCAAGGTGTGGTGAGAAATTCACTTGGTCCTCTATGCACAGGGCAGTGAGTAGAGTGTAGTGGACTCAGGGCCGGACCACCTGGATGCAATCCCAGCACCACCACTCACTCGCTGTCCAACCCTAGGTAACTCAACTCAACACTGAGGCTCTCCATGTGCCTGTTTCCACATCTGGGAAGTGGGGATTATCACAGTAACTATTCCACAGGGGTGTTGCGAGGATTAAATGAGACACACCATACAAAGTACTCAGAAAGGTTCCCAGCACGTTGAAAGCTCCAAAGTATACAGCCCAGGGCCCAAAACAGAATCAACAATGACAACAAAGAACCATCAAGTGTTTGCTCTGTGGCTATGGGTGCCATGTGCAGAGACCCACAAACAAACATAATCCTACCCTCTTGGAGGTTACAGATCAGAAATACCATTCACCTCACTTTGATCCGTCCCATCTGTGCAATAAGTGACTGACAATGGTGGTAAATAGGTGGCACTGGTACAGAAGGCCAGCAAGCCATTCACATCCCTCCTCCTGTTGACCTCGAAGTCGACCCTGTGGGGCAGTAGGGCCGGAAGTACTCCCGGCAGGCTCAAAGTCAAACAGAGCCTCTAAGTGGCAACGGTGATCTTGTGCTTTAAGATTTCTGGGATTCAGTCCAGACCCTCGAGGTCCTTCATAATCTGGACCCTGCTGACCTATGGCCAATTTCTTCTTCAGTTTTCTGCCCACCTCATGGACACACTCAACTTCCTGTGATTCCTATGCTTTTATGACTCTGAGCCTTTGCACATGCTGTTCTCCCTTCTCTCGCTACCTCTTTCTCATGTTCCAAGATCCCCACCTATTCAGTCAAGTTTTCCTTGAAAGCACCCCCTTAACAAGGCTGGGTTAGGTGTCCCTCCTCTGGATTCTCACGAGGTGCAGTACTTAACAACCATATGACACATATCACCCCATGCTGAAATTACACTTGTTTGCCTGTCCTCTGCCCCCATTACACCTACCTAGTCTGTGAGCTCCCTGGAAACCTGAAACCGTGTCTCAACACTCACTGGATCTCCAGCATCCGGCACAACGTGCCAGGGCACAGACGCATGTTTAACGAATGTTTGCTGACTGGGGAAATGAATAATGTCTTCCAGGGAGAGGCTGTGGGGTCTCCTGCGCTCGAGACGCTCTACTGCCATCTACTGGTACACTGTAGAAACACACCTACAAGTCCACAATGATTACGATGTGGGGGTCAGCGTTCAGGGTCCCACGCGCACCACCGGCAGCCGTGGTCAAGATTCTAACCCAGAACCCAGAACGCGCTGCACTACACCAATACCACCCAAGCAGCTCTGGCCTCCATGGGACTCACCTTCCCAGAAGAAACACTTGTTTTGCCCATCTCTGGAATGTTTACTGCAGGGCTTGCCAGACAACTCAGGCTGAAGATGAGGGTCAGGCGGTCCATCCCCCTGCCTGGCCAGGAGTCAGAAGTCTGTCTCCTGACAGGCCACACAGACTGTTGCCTCCTTGCTGGAGGCTCATTCAGGCTTCAGCTGCCTCTGAACGGTTCTGTCTGGCAGAGGGAAGGGTAGGGATGGTCTGGAATTCTAGATGCCTTGGGGGCTGGGGTTGCTGCCTCTCTAATTTCCTGGCCATTTGACCTCAGGCAAAATGGGTGACCCTCACTGTGCCCAAGGGCTCTGTCTCCCTAATGCGGACCTCTTCCTAATGCCCTGATATGTTTATTCTCATAATGAGCTCCCTGAATAAGCAAGCCAATCAGTCAAATCCTTGGCCCTGGGAAGGAGGTGGGGGAAGCTCTTGATTCCACAAAGCTTCCATCTCTGTGGGTGGTCTCATATTTTACTGCCACATCAGAGGCACCAGGAAGGAGAATATTATAAAACCAGTGCTGCCTGGGGTGGGAAATCCCTAGTTTGGGGAGGCGGGATGTGGTGTGTGAGAGAGATTTATGGGGAGCAGTACCGAGTTCTTTCATGGCTGCAGCAGAGGCAGAAGGAAGAGGAGAATTAGTACAAACAGGATCCACCTGTGTCCAAGCAGCATCCTTCTAATAAATCCATCTGGGATGCAGAGTCAGTGTAGCTGGGCCTTGGCGATGCCCCTCCCAGGGAGGAGGGGTCAGGAACATTCTGTATCAGGCACAGCCATGCCTGTTGGAGTAGTGGGAAGGGGGTACCAGGGAGGCCGGGTTCTGTCCCTAGAAACAGATTTTCATGTTTCTGATGAAACATTCCATTGCTCATTTGTGGCCCAAACAGAAACTGGGGGAGATGGATCACGGACCACACAGGAGAGCCCTGAAGGTGGACACACTCAGGGTTTTCCCAGTTAGCAAGATGAGAAGGGTCATGTGGCAGGTTGGCTGGATGGAGGTGTGGCAAAAGCAGGGCCTTCAAACACAGAGTGCCAAATCAGAGATCCAATTCTAGCTCCATTATTTACTGCCAAGAATAGCTAGCCCTCCAGATCCCCTCCCATTGCCAGAGGGGACCCTCCAATGATGGGGCAGCCTTGCTGTACCTCCTTGCAATTGGGGGGCTCCAATGAGTTAGGACAGAGGGACCCTCTGAGGGTGACAAGGACCCTTGCACCTGTACAAGGATCTGTGAAAGTAAAGAAGTGAGACCTACTAGGGCCCTGAACCATAGGATATGATAAATGTCCCTTCATAGGCTTCTGACAACAATAGGGAACAAGATTTGTGTGGGCAGGTCTGATCACAATCCGTATCATTTATTCACTCCGTCATTTAACCACTACTTACTGAGCCTCATATGGACTAGGCAACTTACTAGGCACAGGGGAAAGGCTGATACAGACCCTGCTCCTGTGGAGCTAGTACGTTCTTAGAAAAGTCAGGAAACTAACCTGGTGAAAAGGAAATGATGAGTACACTGCACAAGGTGATACAAGATAAGGTGTGGGAGCAGGGGAGGTCTGACCTAGGTTAGTCTGGAAGGCTTCTCTGGAAGACACTCAACACACTTATACTGATCACCTACTATGTGCCAGAGCCTGCAGGCTCTAAGGAAACAGGAATGAAGGCAACAGAGTTCTTTGACTCAGGGAGCTTACTACCTAACAAGAGGAAGGGACCCAGAAAGGACATGACCTCGTATGGCATTAGCCCAAAGACCAGGTCAGCCCACAGAAGAGGACCCAGGACAGTCTGAGGGCCCAGGCTGCTTCCCTGGTGAAGTGGCCCACTTCATCTATCCATCCATCATCCATCCATCCAACGTTTGGTACCTATCCTTAGCCAGGACCAAAGGCTGCAAAGATGAATGTGAGAAGGCCTGAATGTGTGTGTATGTGAGTGAAAGGCACAAAGACAAAAGAGTTGGGCAGGCACTGGAGGCGCTCATGGGGCTAATGAATTTTCCAGGGGCATGTCCCTAAATGTGCAGGAAAAATGAGAAACAGGCATAGAACAGAACACCTAGATTTGAGTTGGCAGCTCTGGCACCTGCTGCATGATTCTGGACAAGCCTCTGCTTCCTCATCTGCAGAACGGAGATGGGAATCATGATCACAGAGCCATGAGGATTAAATGAGGAGGCAGATTTGAAGGCCTCTGGAAACCTGCCAGAAATGTGCCAGCAAGTGGATTGCTCACTAGTGGGCTGCTGGGGTGGGCTTCACCCTCCAGGTAAAGAGGTGAGCGGGCACTGCTAGGGTTAGAACAGACCCAGGCCCTCTCCAGCTCTGCAATTTATTTCCCAGTGCTGCCTCATACAAACATCAACTTTCCCGAGCCCCAGTCTCATCTGCAAAAATAAGTACATTTGCCATAAGGCCCCGTGAGTGATATCCCTGACATGTGAAGGGTGTTTAATGTTCATCTTTTCCCTCCTGTCCTTCAACAACTGGACATGTACCTGGGGAAGTGACAGATCATTTCTTCTCCCCAAGAGAAGGAAGGGGGCAGTATCTCCCTTGCTCTAAATGGAACTCCTGCTTCATGTCTCACATGATGGAAACCTCCCTTGGCTGCCCTCTGGGAGCTCCTCTTCCTTCCAGCACTGACCTTTAGGGTAAAAAAAGTTATCAGCCATTCATTCACTGTGATCATGCTAGAATGTTATCTCCCAGTTCTTAGCTCTCTCCTCTCCAAAGAAATGACATTGTGTCACCCTCATTCCCACAGAATCCTGAAAGTCCATAGCCTTCACTCCACCAAGAGAGTTCACATTTAGAAAGGCAAGTTGTTCCTTCAGCAAACATTTAATGGGCATCTAATAAGAGCCCAATCTGGGGAAATGGCATGGGAAAGGTGATACACTGAAAGGTAATTTATATCAAGGTGCAAGTGACTAATATCCTGGAAAAGAGGTTTAGATGGTATAAGGAGGATGAGACGAAGGGGACCATGAGAATATTAAGTGATTTAGAAAGGGGGCATGGGACCTGCTGAAGTGAGAAGAGCAGGGCACAGGAGAAGAAGACTGAGAAAAGTCATCTTCCTTCCTCCCTTCTTCCCTTCTTCCATGTATCCAACTATCTACCCATCCATCCATCCACCCATCCACCCACCCATCCATCCATCCATATATCTAGGATCTACTATATGCTTAGCACTGTGCTAGTTCCTAGGAATTGTGCTGAATAAAACAGCCCCCTGCCATCCTGGTACTCATAGTCTAGCTAGGAGATAGACCCAGATGAGGAACTGGACTAAATATTTACACTGATTCCTATCTTCTCCATCAGAAGTTGCCAACTGGCAAATCTCATGGAGTCTACAGTCTTGTTATGTTGGACTTATATTACATTCTTTTAATTTTAAAATAGAAAATTCATATAAAAATTCAGATTTCTGGCTTTCCTTGAAAATCAATAACTTGGCAACACCAGACCTGTATTCCCACGTGGCAAAAGCTGGCTGAGTGGATGACAGCTGCTGCCTTCAGAGAAGCATCAGTTCTCACGCCAAGTAGTCCCCACAGCTCCCCGTTGTCTCTCTGCAGCCAGAAACAAGTGGCAGACACATTTGTCATAGAGCTTGTGCTTTTGTTTTCCTTACAGTGGGGAAATATTTCTCTGTGCCTGTGCCTTTTCCTAACACCTGCCCCTTCACTCACCGACTGCCTTGTCTCCTGTGAGCAGCTGCACAGGCAATCCCTAATTGAACTAATTCCATTCTGAAGATGGCAATTAGCTCAGTGCAAATCTTCAGGAAGCCCACACTCCTGCCCTTCCTGCAAACCCAGGGTGGGAGGTCAGGAAAATAGACACAAAGCACCATCCCCTCTCTTGCCATCACAGACAGCCTTCCTCCTGCCGAGGAAACATGTCCCAGGCAGGCTCCCACAGGTCCCAGGAGGAGAGACATTCTGTAATGAGGCTGGCACCTGTCCAGTGACCTGCTTCCCCCAGGGCAAGGCTGTAACTGGGTGGGTGAAGTCTGGAGGAACAGAAACAGCTATTGCTAGGAGAGCCCATTCACCTGAAGGACTCCTTTGAAAGAGGAGGACCTGGATGAGAAAACCACATTTTGGAGGATGAGGGAAGACTCACAAGTTGAACAGTTGAATGCTTCAGAGAAAAGCAGGGCAATGGCAGGAAAAGTGACTGAGACACAAAGCCAGAGAGGGAAGTGAAAAGCTTCAGGTCTGAGACTCCTTTAAGGGCTTGCAGGCTGACCCCTTTAGAGTCTGAGCCTCTTCTGCATCATTCCTCCCAAATGGCCAGCCCAGTTATGCTGGAATACCTACAAGTGACGGGGAGCTCCCTCCCTCACCGGGCAGCCCACGTGGCCTTTGGATGCCTTTCCCATTCTGTACACTGAGCTGACACGTCTCCCTCTTTATTTGCCCTGCTGGTCCCAGATCTACCAGTCGGAAAGCCACAGGAAACCAGTCCTCCAGCTCGATGGTTTCTAAACTTGACTCTTCATTATTTAAGAGAATAGTTTCCTGAGCTCTGCTCTAGATATTCTGACTCAGTAGTTCTAAGGGGACAGCTCAGTGCAGCCTGTTCTGCACCCAGTCTGACTTCTAGTAACAGCACCTCCATTTGCACTTGTGTTGATGGAACCAAGCACAAAGTCCCAGTGGGACTGTCTCCAGGTATCCCCAGGACACACTGTAGAACAAGCCAGGTTTGTTCTTGCCCAGGTATTTGATTTTTGAGCAGAGAGGCACAAGGCTGGGAGGAAACAGGCATTGACTTCTCCACAGACTGTCTCCAAGTCCCTGCCTCCTAGGTCCTGGCAGAGCTGTGGGTCCTGACCTCTCCGAAACTTGGGTCTTCACATTTTCTTTCAATTCTGTGAGCCTCCCACATATTTTCAATAAATGTCCATTTTGCCTAAGTCAGCCAAAGTTATTTCTTTTTCTTGCAAACAAAGAACTCTATCCAATACAGAAGGTACAGGGTGGTACCTGGTAATCTGAATGTCATTCTGATGGAAAGTCTCTTGGGGACTGTGATCTTAGTCCATTGTCATTGTTTGATTTATGATGAAACTGAGGCTCAAAGAGGAAAGTGGCTCCACCAAGATCCCACGGCATCAGCAGAAAGGGGAGAACCTAAGAAGAAACAGCATATCCTTCATATCCCTCCCCATATGCCCTTCTGCTCAAAGACACTTCCCCCAGATTTCCGAGCCACAGTCTCAGAGGGTGAAGACTCTACCAGGGCAAGAGACAACTCTTCACTGTTTTCCCCTCCCTCCCTCGCTCCCTGCAAGAACGGGGTAGGAAGCAGCAGGGGCACCAGGCCTCTGGATTGGATGGTGGGGAGACCTCACGGAGAGAGGTCAGCACTTGAAAAATTCCTCAAGTCAAAGGGCTCAGGGGCCTGGGTGCCACACAAGGCCCTCACTGTGTGCGTACATTGTCCCCCTGATAAAAGGGGCCGGGCCTGGGAAAACAGCGCCGGTGTCCAGGCGACGGGGCAGGCTGCTGGGGAATGCCCAAGGCCCCTCCTGCCCCAGGCACCAGGGTGGAGGGAGGGGGTATGGTAGGGGTGCCCAGAGTGGACAGACAAGTCCAGAAGTCCAGCATCACTCCAGCTTGAATGAAGGGAGTAGGAAGGTGGCAAGACCCCTCTCATCAGGTCTTTCCTACCTCCCTCTGCCTTCACCTCTGGATTTCCCCACAGCAAACAGGAAGGGCCTACCCATGTCCAAGGAGAGTCTTAGGGGTGGGGGAAGTGATGGAGAGAGGCATAAAGATGTCTTCAACAGAGAGGTGTATGTCCTGCCTTGAGCCCCTCAACCAACTCTAGGAGGCGGATACCGACTCTGGCACCCATCTTCCCATCTTTAGAGTAGAGTGTGTGCCAGCCTACCATCATACAGACACCCCTCCTCCAGGGCTTCTGGAAGACAGCCCTCAAGCTTATCCAGCTGAACTGAGAAGCATGCCAAGTGGCTTCCTTCCCCCTGGCTCCCAGTGCTATTATACTCACCAGCAATTAGTGATTGCAATTAATTGTTAATAACAGTTACCATTTCAGTGCCTGTTATGACAGCTAAGCCCGGTCATTACATTAAACACCTGCACCATCATCTCTAACTTTATGGCGATTCTTTGTGAAAGATGAGCCATGATCTTGCCTTCCGGCTGAGGAATGTGAGGCTCGGAGGTCGAACTTGCCCAAGGTCACGTAAGTGAGAGAACAGGGGCCTAGGCAATCTGCCTCCAGACTGTCAACTTGGTTTTGCTCCTGTTCTGCTGGTGACCGAGACTGTTCAGTCCTTGTCACAGGCAGGGAAAGCTGCTTCCTGGAAATGGGGTCGACTGAGGGACCTGGTTTGGCTCCCCAACCAGTAGACAAGGACATGCAAAGGCCAGCCTCTCACTGGGCCCATGTTAGTAGGGCTGGGCACTGTTTCTTGTCACCATCCTCCATAAATAGGGTGGCCAGATAAACTACAGGACACCCAGTTAAATTTGAATTCCAGATAAACAACAAATAATTTTGCAGTATAAGTCTTTACCAAATATGGCATGGGATATACTGATTCATTGTTTATCTAATTATTAACTGGGCATCCTGTATTTTTATTTACTAAATCCAGCAACTCAACCCAAAAGCCTCTGCTAGTGATGCCAGCTTTGAGTTAACTACCCCACCTCAAAGGTAGCACAGTAGGAAGCAGAAAGTCCTGGTCACCCTGGGGCCAATGAGGCCACAGCAAGGCTTCAAGGGACTGCCAAGACACCCTGCAGTCCTCATGTCTTCACTCAAGCAGCCTGAGGGAGCCCAGCCTCTAAGGTGGGGGTCAGAGCCTTGAGTTATCAGCTGGGCAGGAAGGAGGAGGAATCCTGGAGAACAGCATGGAAGTATCTGGTACTCTTCCTAAATTCCAGGAGAGCTGAGTGCTTTCTGAAAAAGATTCTCCCCCAGGGCAACCTCAATCCTAAACTTTCCCTTAATAATAACAACTGCCTTAGCAAGAGCATCCATTGCTTGTTAATTAGATCATCCATCTATCCTACTGTACCAAGTTGTAGGCACTGTGCTAGGTAGGCTCCAAGGAAATGGTGGTTAAACAATGAAGGTCTAAACTCTGCCCTCACTTATGTTTTAGAGCAGAACCATATCACAGGTAAATAAACCATCACAATGAAAAATGTCCATGAAGGAAAGGAACAGAGTGCTTTCACTGGAGCCTCATATCTGCCGGGGAGTTCAGCGGTGTGGTGAAGATGGTGGCATTGTGAGCCAACTTTACAGATGAGAAAATTGAGGCTTGGAAAGGTAAAGTGGCTTGTCCAGGCCCACAGAGCAGGTGAATGGCAGAGCTGGACTTCAGTCCTGACCTGCCACCTGCCAGCCCTGAGTTCTTCTGCATTTTATCTTCTTTCCCATTTTTAACTCTTTTGGGAAACATGTCAGCCATGTGTTAAAAAATCACATCTTTAATAACAAAACACAGGGGAAAAGAACAGAAAAGACCCTGCTGGAGCTCCCTTGGTGCTTTAAAAAGAGGAAAACAGTCTGAGGGCAATTTCTGAAAAGGGTCCAGTTTCCAAGCCTGAGCTCACAAGTGTCTGGATGGCTACAGGGACCTCCTTGGCCCCGGCACCTTAACATTCTGGCTGCTCAAGGGTGCCAGCAGGGCAGGGCCACCTGGCTTGAGGTGGGCACTTTCCTCTGAGGGTGAGGTCACCAGGATCCTGTGCTTGGCTATCGTGCTGTAACATGGAGTCCTGCCACCTATTCCCTTCTGCTGCCCTCAGACGCTGGGTGTGTGCTCCAGAGCCTTGCTCCATGAGCCAACACCCTCAGGAAAAGCACATGAGGGGCTGTGCTCAGGTGGGAGAGGGAAGAATGACAAAAGAACAGGGACCCCTAGGCTCATCAGTTGGATGGCCTGAGCTGATCCCAGATGCCACCATCGTGTGCTTTCATTCTGGGCTCAGACTCTCAGTTTTCCTTATTTATGAAATGAGGATAGTAACAGTACTCTATACAGTGGTTGGGAGGATTAAATTAGAGAACCTATGAAAACCATTGAGCAAAATGTCTGGTCATGGAAAGAGCACAAATGTTTGCCATATGACAACGATGAGGACATGACCTCATTTCCAAAGAGCTCATGGTTTATTCACTGATTTTTTCAACCAAGACTTCTCCGCATCTACATCATGCCAAACACTGAAGCCCTGGACAGTGGTCAACAGGAGGGAAGGCACCATCAGAAATGCTTTTTAAGAAGTTAGTCCCATTCAAGTCCCAGCCTACCACTCTCCTGTTTTGGTTTCTTGAGCGGATGTACAGTCTCCTGTGCTCCGCTTCCTCACCTGTAAAATGCTCCCCAGGAAAATCAGGAAGTGCAACGAGCAGTGATATGCTGGCAAATGCTTAACAACCGGCCCTCTGGGGAGACCTAAAAGCCCTGGTTTGTAGCAGTTGCGAATTTCCATGGTGTAAATGCTCTCACTGTGGCCACTGTGACTTTCTGCCGGATGGAGTAGGGTTTGAGAGAGGGAAAAAGAGAACTGAAGAATGCCACCAAGTTCATTCCTCAGTTTCACTGTAACATCTTCACCCTTGTCATTCCCAATAACATCACCTCCAAGGTCACTCATTCAATCAACAGATGTTTCCTAAGCACCTATTATCTGTCTGCCCTGTTCTAGGCACTGGGTTACAAAGACAGCATGCAGGCATGGATGGGGTGGTCGTGGTGGGGACACAGATTATCATACAGAGTTATCACTCTCAGTGAATCTAGAAATGCACAAGGTGCAGTTAACCATCACTTAGTACGCTGGTATCGCCTCACAAATTCCAGGCTGGAAGGATAGTAGCTAAGTGGTGTTTCAAACTAAGAATCCCCTTTTTGTTTGCTCCTCAACAAATAAAAGAAAAAGAAACCCTAGGGAAGGGTGGAGAATAAAAGGGAAGGTAACAATAGATCACTGATGAAAGGCAACAGCAGACATTCTGGGAACAAGGACCACTGGTGAGGTAAGAGGAGAGGAAGGTTCCGGAGGCCATTGGAAGGAGGGGTTGGGGGCCAACGCTTAGCTGCTCTATGGCCCCCCTCAACCCAACATCCCCCACTACCCAAGCCCATCCAGGCTCCTGAGACCTTGTAGGTGAAACTGAGAGCAGGGAAGTGCACCCAACCCCAATCCAGAAATAAACAACTTATTCTTTGTCATGTTCAATGTTTCGATTTTGAAAATCAAACTTGGGGTTCCAGTATATTATGTGGGCAATGGTAAAAAAATTTGCCAATTTTTTTTTACATCTCAAATAGCTGCCTTACAGTAACTCTAGCTACATACTGGAAAATAAAGAGCCAAGACTTTATACCTAGGTGAGAAAACCAGAAACCACTCAACAGTATGTACTCTATTGTTGACTCCCAAAGTAAGGTGAGTTTCAGGCCCCATGATGCCCCATAAAGGTTAACCTGATTGGACTGGGTCGGGGACAATGACATATGCTAATTGGAAACTGTGTTGAGCACCAGGGAAGAAAAAAGAATAAGACACAGATCTTGTTCTTACAGAAGAGATAGTCACCTAAAGCCAATTATAATACAGTGTGATGTGTGCTGCAGTGGCACAATGAAATATACTTAAAGTTATCAAAGGAGGGAGTTCTTAGCACTGTTGGCAGGGTAAGTGTGTCAGGGAAGACTTCAGAGAAGAAGTGACACCTGAGCAGGCTTTTAAGGATGAATGGAGATTGGCCCAGTGAGCACAATTAAGAAGGGTATTCCAAGTAGCAGTGAACAGTCTGTGCTAAGGCAAAGAGGTGTGTTTGAAAACTACAAGTTGTTTGCTGTTCTGCAGGATAAGCAGCAAAGCAGGAAGCAGAGCTGGAGGCAGAACTAGAGGGAGGGCAGACATGTTTGCGACTGTGAATTTGAACTTGAGGGCAATGATGAACCACCAAAGAGTTGTAAAAGGGGATACATGGTGAGACGTGGAAGCAAACTGATCAGATTTATATTTCAGAAAGATGATATTTTGGTGGTAACATGAAAGATAACCATGAGGTGAGGTCAAGATTAGAGGCCTGAGACCCATGAAGATGCTGGAAAGTTCTAGGCAAGGGCATGAGTGGGGAGGCAGTAGGGCTGAAAAGAACTGAGCTTGAAATCCATGTTTTATTTCTCATTTCCCTTGTGGTTCTCAAGACTGACTAATGTCCCTTCATCTCAGAGGACAGCACCGGCTTTAGTTTAGACTGAGCCAGACTTTATGGGGGGGTGACTGGTTGAATGCTCCCCAACATCCCTGCTCTGGCCAGGCTCACCTCTAGGTCAATCCCAAAAGGTGGTAGGGTCTTAAAATGCTTGTTCATGAATCCTTCCCAGCAAAGGTGACTGTGGAACCCTCTGGTGGGTCACCTCAGAAGATGAAAAGCCCTTTCCCCTGGGCCACTGGCCAGGTTTCAGATCATCCTTGGGGGGAGCCCAGGCTGGTTTAGAAAGACTTCAAGCTGGCCTCTGCCAGGAAGCAAGAGTGGGAGTTTCCTGCAACTCTCTCACCCACAAGGAAACCTGATTCTGCAGGAGGGTCTTGGACTGAGAAAGGGACGACAGAAAGAAGGATCTGGGGCCGACAAGGGAGAAAAGGGAGCCACATTGTTCCTGGTGGGTTCACTCTCAGTCCAGACGGTGGATCATCTCCCCCCCTCATTATCATCTCAAAGGAGGAAGAAAGGGCTGTGTGAGCTGGCTTCTTCCCCTTCAACAACTTCTTCCTCTCAGGAGACAGTTTGCACAATGAAGGAGGGGCTGGACAGGAGGCTGACCCTGAGAGAGCCAGGCTCTGCCAAAACTACCCGGGGACAGTGGGGCTGGCCTGCCACCTGCTGGCCACTCCTAGTATGGGGGACAGGCACCCTTCGGAAACTGCAGGGAAGGATTGGGGTTCTAAAGCAGCCAGCATCAATTTGGAGAAAGTTGGGAATGTATTTGGAGAGGTTAGCAAGTTCTTAAAGTATCTAGGATAAAGAATGGAAAATGGAAAAAAAAAAAAAGAATCTAGAATGGAGTTCTGTAGGAGAAGCTGACATGTCTACGGGTAGGAAGTCTCTGTCACAAACATCCAATGAGCGCAGAGCCAACTTCCAGGTGACTTAATGAGTCTCAGCTTCTCACTTTTTCACTTTTTCACCCGCTGAGAGGCAAGAAAAAGACTGCTGTTCTCAATACCTAATTAACCTGTGGGCATACGAGGCATGATTGAAACAGACTGGGAGAAATTTCTCTGGCCAAAATTGTGTCCCCCACCAGTGTGCACAGCCTAAAAGTCACACATTGGTCATACCTGCGGATTATAGAGATTGAAGACCAAAGTCAAAATTTAAACGTTACTTGGCTGAGGCCATTCATGACATTTCAATTCTGTGCACTGTATTCCACACCATATGGGCACTGGAGAGAAAGAGATTAATTAATAAGACCCAACTTTATCACCCGAGAGCTAACAGGGAAGAGTGACCAGTAGAAAACTGTAGCACAATGAGAGTAAATCCTAATCAACTCTGCCCGATACTGGGCATGAAGAAATTAAACAGGCATGCCTACAAGATGATTAATATTGCACAAACAGTCACAATAGTCTGCAATAATAATATACACTTTAATAGAACTTACTGTTTACTAGACACATCCTAAACACTTTTATATTAACTCAGATTTTAACCCTACTTACATATATTAACTCTACAGGAAGGTATTATTTTATTCCCACTTAGAAACAGTAACTTGTAAAGGTCATGTAGCTATTATGGGATACAGATTTGAATCCAGGTAGCTTAGCTCTAAAGTCTGAGTTCCTAACCACTGCACCATGCTGTCATTTATTAGCTCAACCTCCATACAGGAAATAACTTCCCCTGTAAATAACCCCCATCACCATATCATGGCAAACCCTGACTGAACCAGAGAAAACAGTCAGCAGAGAATACTCAAAATCAAGGTCAAGTGTTCAGTTAAAGAGAAACAGAGGACCGCAAAGACCATGCAAGCATTTTGCTTACCAGGCAGACAGATGGGCAGCAGGATTGGAAGCAACATCTCTGCAGAAATCAAACCCTTTGCTCAGAACCTAAAGATGATGCTTTACATAAGAGCATAAGCAGAGATGAACATCATATAAGAACCTTCAAGCAAGTAGCATCACTGAGGACAATTCAGACTGGATCAGAACAGAGGCCAGGCACATGACCACTCTGGTTAAGGTGAAGTGATTTCTTAGCAGGAAAATAAAGGCTGATGTCTGAACCTGCTGAACATGCTTTAATATTGACTATATTGAATATGTTATAAGCTATCTCCCACTTAAAAAGTATAGATTCAACCATTCCCAACCTGAGTTAACTTCTCAAGGAATGAATGTGAGTACACATATCCACGTTAGAATAACAGAGCATCTAGCATGCTCAGTGAAATGAATGCACTAATTTATTCATTTAATACATATTTACTGGGTGCCTACTCTATATCTACTCTCCGGCAGCTTTTAGAGACATGCACTTGCAACTTTGCCCTCCAGTCCCCACAGCCATCCATGGGTCCACTGTCAGATTTGCCCTGGATGGAGTGCTTTCATGCCTCCACATCTAGGTTTACTTCCTGGACTGCAAATTCTGTGTCTCCAACTGGACTGATAACATTTATCATTTCTCTCTACCAAAAATCTGGAGTAGAGACCTATTTTCCACCTGCAGCTACACGTGAGCAGAGCCTGTTCATTACTTACCTGAGCACCTAAGGCTGTTACTTGCACTCAATCCGTGCTCAGTAAACTACCTGTGGAACTACTGTTGCAATGACCTCGACACGTGTCCAGTCTCCGCCCCTCAGGGAGCTTACCATCTATCCAGGCGGGGCATGCCTGAGAAGAGGCCAGAAGGATGTCATTTCTGCCCAACTTTGCTGTTAAGAGGACAAGTTCTGAAACCAGACTACCAGTACATGGAAGAGCAAGGACCCAAATTCACTCTGGTCCCAAGGGTTTTGGATAAGGACTGTGGGTCTCTGTTGGTTTCTTTTACCCTCATAGGAGCCTCATTTAATGAGGGAGCATGGCTGAAGCTTAAAGAGGTTAAGCAACTTGCCAGAATTAGTGTAGATTTTAAAAGTTTTCCATTTCTAGAAAGGTAATATGATGCATATACCATATATTATGTAACAATTCCTGTGGGCTCTGGATAGCATCCCATATCTGATGTGTTAAGATGTTTGCAGCAAATCACATGAATAAGCAGTGAGTGGCACTATGAACACTATCACAGTCTCACTTTCCTTCAAATCAGGCTTTGCTGCCAAATGGGTTATAAAATATTTTCTAGTTTTCAGATCTTTTTGGATTTTGGATTTGCAGCTGAGAGATTGTGGTCCTGTAAACATAAAGCCCTTTGGACAGAGTGTGGCATGAAGCAGCTGCCATGGCGCCTGGCATGCTGTACCACATGATAAATGTTAATGTCCTTCCCTCCTACCAGACTCTTGATACCACGGAGCCTCTCACAGCTCTTATCCTCTCTCCTTTGCAAGAGTGAGATAAGCCCCATCTCCTCTCCTGCCCCTGCAGGAGGAATACCTGCAGATTCTTGCTTACCAGTCTGTGTGGGCATCATCGATCACCAACAGGACCCTGGGCCTTTGAACAACAGGCACAGAGGGACCCGGAGGCTCCATCAGCCCGGAGGGGGCCTGCGAGGTCTGCTTCATGGCACTGGAGAAAGAGCTAAAGAGGCTGGATCCTGGAGAGGAAAAGGAGGCTGCCAGGGGCTGGGGGTGCCTCCTCTCCATGGCCGGGGAGGCAGGAGAGCTGGTGGAACTGTCTGGGCGCTGCAGGTCTGTCATGTAGCCGTTAGGCAGGTTGGCCACAAAGCTGCTGTCGGAGAGGCGCCGCCGGAGGAAATTCATGGCTGTGATGGATGAGATGGCTTGTTCCTACTCAGACTGCCTAGGTGAGGCCCAGATCACAGGCTGCCAAGGAGAGGGAGTGGTAGGGGCTTGGGCCAGAAGAGCCAGGGGAGTCCCACACAAGTCGGCTGCAGCTTTTTTCACCTGAGGAAACAAGCCAACAAACACATTAGTGGAAACGACCTCAACCCCTTAAGAGAAAACAGATTAATGCCCCTCCCTGCCCTGTTGCTGGGGGCAGTATAAAATGAGACATCTTTTTGGCAAGGGATTTGGTGACATCTAATTAGAGCTTCACCTTTTAACCTACAATTTCCATTTTCTGGAATTCTATCCCAATAAAGAAATCTGAGTTACAGAAAAAGCCTCTTGTACAAATATATTTATCACAGCATTATTTACCCTAGCGAAATACTGGAAAGTATCTCAATGTTCGACCACAGAATAACGAACACATAAACTACAGCAGTCATTCAGTGAAACCTTTCGTGGTAATTAAAAAGAAGTATTTACAAAGGGATTTTAGTAACACAGAAAACATTTCATGCTGTAATTTAAAAGATCATGATACAAGATTATAGGTACAGAACGACTACAATCACATAAAAGTTGAAATAACAAAACTTTGGAAAGAAAAAGACATCAGAATGTTAACAGTGAGTATGTTTGGGTAATGTGACTACATGGCTTTTTTTTTTTTCCTTTTCTTTCCACTTACCTATACTTTCCAGATTTTCTAGAATATATATAGCTGTAGACTGAATTGTGTCCTTCAAATTGATATCTTGAAGCACTTACCAGCAATGTGCTGGTATTTGGAGATGAGGCCTTTGGGAGGTACTAGGGTTAGACGAGGCCATGTGGGTGGTGCTCTCATGATGGGATTAATGTCCTCATAAAAAGAGACACCAGAGAGTTTGCTCTCCCTCAGCCCCGTGTGGACACAAGGGGAAGGCAGCCATCTGCAAGCCAGCAAAAGCGCTTTCACCAAAAACCAACCATGTTGGCACCCTGATCTCAGACTTCCAGCCTCCAGAACCGTGAGAAAATAAATTGCTGCTGTTTGACCCAGTTTGTGGTATTTTGTTATGGCAGCCCCAGCAGACTAATAAACAGATATCTTCCTTTTCTGAACAGAAAAACTAAAAAATAATAAATTGTTCATTTGAGATCAAAATATCCCATTGAGAAAAATGATTGTTCAAATCATACAACTGGACCCCACTCATATTTTCTGTTATGATTGTATTTTTGCTGAAGTAAAATTTACTTAGAGTGAGACACAGTCTGTAAGCGGTCCAATTCTTGAAGGTTTGATAAATGTTACTGTGGTATAAGATTTATTATACTCCAATCATCTCAGAAAGTTCTCTTGTGCCCTTTTCTGGTCAATTCACACATCCTTATAGGCAAATGTTCTGCTGATGTCGATCATCATATATTAATTTTACCTATTCTTGAACTTGATATAAATGTGATTGTATGTAATTCTTTTATGAATGGCTTCCTTCCCTCAACATAATGGTTTCAAGACTTAGTTATGCTGTATGTATCAACAGTCATTCTGTTTTCTTATCTGCTGGATGAATAAACCACATATTGTTACTACATTCTCCTGTTGGTGGATGTTTGAAATGTTTCCAGTTTAGAGGGTATTCTGAAAAGACTTGCTCTAAGGAATTTTTATTTAAGTATTTTTGTGGAGAGAGAAAGGGGGAGGTAGGGAGAGAGACAGAGAGAGAGACTAAGAGAGAGTGACTTTTTCTTTGGGAAAATACATAGAAGTTAATTTTGTTAATTCATAGTGTAAGCATATGTTTAACTTTTGAAGAAACTATCCAAAAGTTTCCCATAATGGTTGTGTTATTTTGCACCCTTCATTTGAGAGTTCAAGTTGCTCCACATCCTAACCTACATTGGCTATTGTCTGTCTTTCTAATCTTAGCCATTTTAGTGGGTGTAAACAGTATCTCACTGTGTTTTTAATTTATATTCTCTGACACCTAATGAGAATAGGCAACTATCATGGGTTTACTGGCCATTGATATGTCTTCTCTGGTGAAGTGTCTGCTGAAGTCTGGTTCATTTGAAAAAAATGGGTTGTTCGTATTTTTATTGTTTACTTGTAGGAATTCTTTACAAATTCTAGATATAAGTATTTTGTCAGAAATGTATACTGTGAACATTTTCTCTCAGTCTTTGGCTCGCCATTTCATTTCCTTCACAAGCATAAGTTTGGCAGAAAAAAAATAACTCTTACAAAAAGCGTACTGTTACTTAAGATAAAAACATCCCAATGAGAAAAAAAATTATACCATAGGATGAGATCATACTTTCATATTTTGTTTAATAGGAATATTTTATATATACATACAGAAAATACATATCTACATGCATATGTATACACATTTACATATACATGTATGACATCTATTATCTATATATGCTATATTATCTATATTATCTATATATATATTATCTAGATATTTGGATAAACAGAAATTTAAAATTTTTATGAAGTCCAATTTACTAAACTTTTTTTTTGCATTCAGTCCTTTCTGTCTCTGCTCTTAAAAATCTTTTCCAACCCCAAGATCACAATGATATTGTCTTATAATTTATTTTTTCTTTTTCTTTTTAAAATCTTTATTTTTTTTTACTGAAGCACAGTCAGTTTACAATGCTTATCAATTTCTGGTGTACAGTACAATATATAATTTCTTAAAGAAGCTTTGTAGTTTTAGCTTTTCTGCTTAGGTCCACATTCCATCAAAACTTGATTTTTGAGTGGTGTGAGGCGAGGTTCATGTATCCAGTTTTCCAGCACCTTTATGAAAATATTTTTCCCCAATGAATTACTCTGGCGGCTTTGTTGGTATCAGTGGACTGCATATTACCTACTTCTGGACTCTCTATTATGCTCCACTGATCTTTTTATCCTTACACTGTCTTGATTACTGTGGCTTTATAGGAAGTCCTAAAATCAGGTAAAGTGAGTTCTCCAACCTAGATTTGCTTTCACAAGATTGTTTTGGGTATTCTAAGTCCTACTTTCATATGCATTTTAAAGTTAAGTTGTATGAAAGTCTGTTGAGATATATTGTTTGGGATAATATAGAATCTAGCTGAGTTTGGGTAGAAATAAAAATCAACAATACTGAATTTTCTATCTCACAAACATGGTAGAGCTCTGCTTATTAAATCTTCTTTAGTGTCTCTCAGAAGTGTTCTGTGATTTTCAATTTGAGGTATTGCACTCATTTTGTTAAACTGATTCCTAACAATTTCTTTGGAGCCTTTTTGCATGGTATTTTAAAATATACTGTTTCCTAAGTTTTATTTTCTATTTGTTTGCTACTAGCATCATATATTTGCTAATTATTGTCAATATATTGACCTGATAAATTCAATTATTACTACCCATGATTATTTATAGTTTTCTTAAGATTTCTATTCACGCTACCCACAAATAGAGACATGTTTACTCCTCCCTTTCCCATCTTTTACTTGTCACTTCCCTTATTACAGTTGCTAGTCCCTCCACTACTGAATAGAAATGATGAAAGCAGACACCTTACCTTGTTTCCGATTTTAGGTTGAAAATGTTCAATATCCCATGATAACACGATGTTAGCTATAGGTTTTTTGTAAATGCGTTTTTATCAGATTGGGTCAGTTCCCTGTAGTCTTAGTTGGCTGAGAGTTTTTATCATGAATGGATGCTACATTTGCCAAGTGATTTTCTAATTGAGAGAATTATGCTTTTAAAAGTCATTTATTTGCTTAATTTGGTGAAATTACAACTTATTTTTAAATTTAAAGCAAACTTGCATTCCTAGGATAAATCTCACTTGGTCGTAGTGAATTACCCTTTTTATATAACACTGGATTCAATCTGAGAATATTTTGTTGAGGATATTTGTGCCCCTGTTCATGAGAAATACTGCTCTGTAAGAGAATATGTATTTTGCTATTGCTGGGTACAATGTTCTATAAATATCAACTAGATAGTTGTTAAGTCAGGTTTCCCAGGAAGCTGACTCTGCCAGAATGATTTGGAAGCAGAAAGTTTATTGGAGAGTGCCTCCATGATCAACAACTGTGGGCAAGCATGAAAAGCAGGAATGGGCTGAAAGAGGGGTTGAACTGGAATATAGTTACCACAGAGGCCTCAGTTGATCTTATTGGGAGCATGGAGCTGGGCACCTCTTTAGAATTCCTCACTTTCCAGCCACTTTGTTACCCTGCACTCTATCTGCTACTTGTCAAACCAATAAAGCTGCAGCTTTCTGCTTTGGTTCTAGCTGCTCCATGCCATATGGACTGGGGAGTGCTTTCACGGGAAGAGCCACATAAATGTGAATCTCACTCAGTGAGTGCAGTTCCCATCTTTCAAGGGTCAAATCCCCTCCAGATTCCATCCGTTTTTTTATTTCTCTCCAGGAACCAAAAATAGATTATTTTAAAACTTTATCCAAAATTTATCTTTATTATCTATGAGAGGGTTAATCCAACACAAGCTACTGAGTTATTATTGGACCTGAACCTCTTCTACCTTTTAAATACTGAATAGAAAAATTAACTGTTAAAGTTGAATGGACCTTAGAGATTTTTTCAAACAATCCCTTCTTTAGGAATTCTGATCGACTGGTAGGAATCCCCCACCTTCAGAATATGGACCTCTTTATCTTTTGACCAACTCCAATGTTAGTCAAAGGCTCCTCTTGTAATTTCTTCCACTGCATGCCCCAGGGGGTTTTACAGTCTGGTAAAGGGAGACAGATAATGGACAAATATTTATGGACTGGGATGAGAGCTAGTAAGAAATAAACAGAGTGCCACTGTAGAGATTAACATGGGGGGTGGTCAGGGAAGGCCTCTCTGAGGAAGTGACCTTTAAGCTGAGATTAACATGGAGGGATGTCAGGGAAGGCCTCTCTGAGGAGGTGATCTTTAAGCTGAGACTTAAGGATGAGGGGAAAGAGAAGTACATATACAAAAGTCCTGAGGTAGCAAAAGACTAAAAATAGACTTACCATGTGATCCAGCAATCCTACTCCTGGGCATATATCCAGAGGGAACCTTAATTCAAAAAGATACATGCACCCCAAAGTTCATAGCAGCACTATTTACAATAGTTAAGACATGGAAACAACCTAAACGTCCAATGACAGATGACTGGATAAAGTAGTTTTGGTATATTTATACAACAGAATACTACTCAGCCATAAAAAAGAATACAATAATGCCCTTTGCAACAATATGGTTGGGCCTGGAGATTGTTACTCTAAGTGAAGTAAGCCAGAAAGAGAAAGAAAAACACCATATGATATCACTTATATGTGGAATCTAAAAAGAAAAAAATGTAAATAAACTTATTGACAAAGCAGAAACAGACTCACAGACACAGAAAACAAACTTTTTGTTACCGGGGGAAAGGGGGTGGGAAGGGATAAATTGGGAGATATGCAGATACTAACTAATATATAAAAGAGATAAACAACAAGTTTATACTGTATAGCACAGAGAACTGTATTCAATATCGTGTAGTAACTTATGGTGAAAAAGAATATGAAAGCAAATATTATGTATATTCATGCATGACTGAAGCATTATGCTATAACCAGAAATTGACACCACATTGTAAAATGACTATACTTCAGTAAATAAATAAATACACACACACATACACACACAAAGTCCTGAGGTAGGAAAGAGCTGGGCACGTTTGAAGAACAGAAGGAAGGCTGGCTCAACCAGAAAACAAGATTTTTATAATAAAATATTTAGAGAAGTAAAAAGGGATCAGATCATGAAAAGCCCTCCCACAAATAATTTGGATTTTATTCCAAGTGTGAATGCAAGCCATTGGATGGTTATAAGCAAGAGAGAGACATAATCTAGTCTGCCCGGCCACTGTATGGACCATAGAGCATGTGTTTGGAAACAGCCAGACAAGTTAGGAGGCTGTTACCATCATTTGGGTCCTTAGGTATAAAAGAAGGGAGTTGGATTATATGATTTTGCAGGATGTCTTCCTGTTCTGTGAGTCACTCATTTCTTATGCCACTAGACATTAGATATCCCTCCAATGCCAAACTTAATCTGATGGTGGGGCAAGGAAGGGTGGGAAGACTAGGATAGAATCCAGTAGGCCAGCTTAGTACTCAGCATCATGCTGCCCCACCAAGGGCCACTAGAGGGCAGGAGTGACCACACCAGACAAGAAAAATCTAAAACATTATAAAGCAGATTTGCAGGCTTGCTTCTTAGAGGCTGTTGCACAAGGAAGACTTTACTGGGAAGAACTTTTTAAAAAAAAAAGGTTGGAGGCGTCTCACTTGTACATGGAGTACAAGACAGAAGTAAAGTGTAAATCATAGGGACACAGGTTTTGCATCAAAGCGGGAACAATTCCATAAAATGAGAACCACCCCACAGCAGCACCAGCTACTTTGAGAAAAGATGAACAATTGTCCATGAACTGGACAAGAGAGGGGACATCTCTGCTCAATGTCTCATAGACACCCAGACTCATCTCCTTGCTCATCCGCATATGAATTTATGCACCTGGGTCCCCCCTCTTCCTCTGGGAAGTACCACTATCCATCCACTCACTTTGGCCAGAAACCTGAGTCTCGTGCTTTGCTCCTCCTTTACGCTCAGCATTTCCAGCCATTCAGCCATCAGGCCCTGTCCGTCTCCCAAAACATCTTTAATATTATCCTCTCCTCTCCATCATTCCTATCACAGTCTTAGTTCATATACTGCTAAAATAAAAAATGGACCAAAGACCTTAACAGAGACCTCACCAAAGATAGACAAACGGCAGGTAAGCATGCAAAAGGACGCTCCACATCATATGTCATCAGGGAAATGTGAATTAAAACAACAATGAGCCACCACTGCACAGCTATTAGAATGGCAAAAATCTGGAACACTGACAACACCAAAGGCTGGTGAGGATGTGGAACAACAGGAACTCTCATTCATTACCAGTGAGAATGTAAAATGATACACCCACTTTGGAAGACAGTTTGGTAGCTTCTTATACAACTTAACATACTCTTAACAGACTATCCAGCAATCATGCTCCCTGGTATGTCCACACAAACACCTGCACAAGGATGCTTACAGCAGGGTGTTTATTCATAATTGCCAAAACTTAGAAGAAATCAAAATGTCCTTCTGAAGTGAATTGATAAATAAACTGTGGTACACCCAGGCAACCAAATATTTAGTGCTAAAAAGAAACTGTTACTTGCAAAGCCTATTAGCAATTCCTGGGAAATAAAAATAGAACTTGGATAGTAAAATAAGGTCTAACCTTTTTTTTTTCCTTTATGCTTGGTCTAGTTTCACCTGCAAGTAGGATACACCACCTGCAGAGCCTTACACCTAGCACTTCAGACCGGAGTTCCCAGGGCAAAATGGCTATTCTCAACACTTCAGCTCAACTGGCCTTATGCAGAAGCGCCACCTCAGGGCTCCTCCAATCAAGATGGCGGTGGCAGACCGGGTGCAGGAGCGCCGCCTCAGGGCACCTCCACTCAAGATGGCGGCAGACTGTGCTCAGAAGCGCCGCCTCAGGGCACCTCCACTCAAGATGGCGGCAGACTGTGCTCAGAAGCGCCGCCTCAGGGCACCTCCACTCAAGATGGCGGCGGCAGACCGGGTGCAGAGACGTTGCGCTGGCACTTTGATCTGAATCACTAGGAGCAGCACTGCTGCACGACACATGAGAACAACACTCCCACCCTGCTGACAAGAACCCTATAGAGCAACCCCGCCAATGACGTCAGGAAAAGTGTGTGTTCCAGGGTGTGAGCTCACACCTCTCCGTTCTTCGATCAAAGAATAAAGCTTTACTTTGCTTCCGAACCAAACTCAGTCTCCTATCCAGTCAAAGGACGCTGGGCAGAAGGACCCTTGTTGGGGACGGACTTGGGAGGGTCGGTAAGAAGATGAGCTATCAAAGCCATGAAAAGACATAGACGAACCTCAAATGTGTATTACTAAGTGAAAGAAGCCAGTCTGCAAAGGCTACACACTGTGTAGGACATATCAGAAAAGGCAAAACTATGGAGATAGTAAAATGCTCAGTGGTGGCTGGAGATGGTGGGGGAGTGGGGGAGCAGGGGAGCAGGGGCACAAAGAGACCAAGCACAGAGGATCTTTAGGTATCAGTATGATACCAAAATGATGGTTACATAGCATTAGACATTTGTCCAAGCTTGTAGAATATACAACACAAGAATGAACCCTAATGTAAATTACAGACTTTGGATGATTATGATGTGTCAATTTAGATTCATCAGTTGTAGCAAATGTACCACTCCAGTGGGGATGCTGATTATGGGGGAGCTATGCATGTGCTGGGGCAGGGAGTATATGAGAAATCTCTGTACTTTCCCTCAATTTGTAATGAACCTTACACTCAAAAAAAAAAAAACAATATCTTACTGAAAAAAAACAAGGGGGAAGTTCTTTGAGCACAAAACCCCTAGTAAACCCAGATTAAGGATCACCATGGTCTTAGCACTCTGGTGCTGGACACAGTTGGGCAGAGGGAGTAAGCCTGAAGCTTACACTCATGGATTCTGGAACCCAACTGCCTGTGTCTAATCCCAGCTCTGCTACCTACTACCTACGTAGCCCCTGGTAAGTTTTGTAACCTTGTTATGCCTCAGTTTCCTCATCTATAAAATGGGGATAGCACCTATCTCATAAGGTTCCTGTGAGAAGTTAAGTGACTTCATATATGTAGTATCTAGAATGGTGCCAGCACAGAACAAGCAGTTAGCTGTTGTTATCATGAAGGAGGAATAATAAAATGGCTACATTTAGGCTAACAGATTGCTTATTCTTATGCTTGCCCTTAGAACGGTCAACAAACCTGACCGACCAGTTGCTACCCACAGCTCCAGGCCCATTGTTAAGACTAAAGTTATTGATCTTACTGTTAATCTAAAGTAATAATCACACTTGGTCTCAGAGTCGTTCTCCAAGGAGAAGTTCACAGAACTGTAACCTTACAAAACAGCCTGAATTACCAAGAAGACCACACCGTGGGTGCTTATAAGATAGAGATGAAAAGAGCGACAACCACTAGCCTCTATAGACTTGGTCACCTGGAGACATCATGACGCCACTCTGAGTCCTATGAGAAGAAAATAATTCTGTTGATTGTTATCAACGCTTTGTTGTTTGAGTGATGGCTATATAATCACCCTGTCCCATCCCCAAGATGGGCTCACAGTTTTGAAGGCACTAGCCTGCTATGAATCCCCTTTGCCCAGCAAAGTAATAAAGCTGCCTCTTTTCTTCGAAGCTCCAAGACCTGGTCTCTGAGTTATATGGCTCATCACGGACAGGGCCGATCTTTCGGCAACAATCACACTGACTGCTTTTTAGACACACTGACTGCTTTTTAGAAGGTCTGGCAATATGGTCAGTCTTAGCTTGGGATGCAGTGTGCGGTATTCATATGAGAACGGGCTTTGGATGGATCTGACTTTGAGACCCAGTCTGCCTCTTCCAGCTAACAGCTCAGCCACTGGTTCTTGATCTGCACAGTGGGGATGCTAATCTCTGCCCTCCCTACTCCACAGGTCTTTAAGCAGACCAAAATAAAATGCACTAAACTGCTTTTCAAAACGTTAACTTTTTTAAAGTTAACAAAAGGGAAAATTGGCTTTTTTGGTGTACAGTTTCATGAATTTTAACACATTCATGTAACCACGACCACAACCAGGGTACAGAACTGTTCCATTATCCTAAGGGAAATTGCTTTTTAATCTTTAAAGTGCTCTGCAAATGTTGATGGCATGGTTTTTCACAGGCTAACACCTGGCTCCCTTACAATGGGACATGAGGTAAGGAATATTCAAGCCCTGGCACATCTCTTAGAATACTCAGCGAGAAGATGAATTCCGATGATTGAACTTCCTGTTTGTCAGCTGCCTTTGCACTGGCTGTCCCTTCACCTGCAACACTTTCTACAGATACCTGCCTGGCTCACCTCTCATCTCCTTCAGATCTTTGGTCAAATGTCACCTCAGCAAGACCTCCCCTAACCACCCAACATTAAAGCATCTTGTTACTTTGGCTCTCTCCTACTCTACTCCACTTGTTCTATTTCCCCTGCATGCATCCATGTCAATAAACTATGTAATTTCCTTATCCGTTTTTCTCATTGCTGGTTCTCTGCTCCCTCTGATAGGATATAAGGACCCCAAGAACAGGGATCATTGATTTGTTCACTGATGTACCCCTAGCACTTAGAAAAGCACCTAGCATGTAGTAGGGGCTCAAAAAATACACATTGGATGAACCTGCTTAAAATAACAGGAATGAAATTAAGCCATCGTTACTCTTGTTTGTGAAGACTAAATGTGTGATTGTACAAGAGAAAGCATCCATCCCAGTGCCTGCATATAACCTGAAGTTAGAACAAAGTTGGAATAATGAGAAGGAATAACTGATTTCATTTTTTAACAAACTCCTTCCTCATGAAAAAACACCCAGACTCATAAATTCTCCATCTTTGGCTCAGTGAGCACTGGAAGAGTTTCTTTTTCCTCCCCCACTAGGAACTAGTGTTTGGGTAATTAACAGCTGCTAAAACCCTTTCTGCCGGAGCAGAAAGTTTAAAAATTCATGGAGACAACATGGGCTGAGCTTCATCCATATATGGATGAGCATAGGCAGGGTGGGAGGTGAGGGTGGGCCTGCGAACCCAGAGAGTGTGCCACTCAAGCTGCAGAGAGAAGAGATGCTTAACTTCCTGAGAAAAGGTCAAACACATATCTGCTGAGGGAGCAGCTCCATTTCCACATAACAGATCGGCCAGGTCTTTCATCCTCAGAGCACTGTTCCAGCCACATCTACATGAAAGTGAGCACTGTCTTTGATGAGTTCAAATCCACTCACAGAGGCCTTGTTCTCCTGTGAGTGGCAACCTTCTTGTTCCCACAGGTGGGACCTCAGCTAAGGATCCAGGCTTTGGAGCTAGGATTTGTAGGTGAGTGAGCTCTTGCACCAACAACTCCCTCCCTTTGTTGGAGAACACCTAGACTGTAAGGAAATTTCATGGGAGAAGGTCTCCTCGAGGTGAGATTTTTCCATTTATTAGAAACCACTCTCCCCAACTGGACATATATTCAAGGGAGAAACACCACAGCCAGGTCACAAAAAATATACATGCACATGAATATTTACATTTAGCTAATTAAAGCTTTTAACCTAAAATGATAAAGCAACTATAACTGCATTACCCACAAAATAATTGCAGGATTTATTTACAAACATTATTTATAAGGCTCTCCAGGGAGCAGCAGGTGGGATTGGGACACAAGCTTGGTGTCACTTGGCAATCATACTGGCTTATCTCTGATTTATCAAGACCTGTCTCTGAAGGTCATTGTCAAAAATCTAAACGGAAGCCTTTGATAACCTGAGGTCTGGAGCTCAGTGGTCATCTTCGACCCCTCTGATTGCTGCCCATGGTGGGCCCTTCAAAATAAATAAGGTCATTTCCAGCAAGGTTAACTTACTGTAAAATAAACCATATGTGGTTTGGGGGGGTATATTTCACAATATTATTTCTAGGATTTTTCATTCTAAACTGGAGCTGGAGAGGTGCCCACCTCGGTGATCATCTCAAACGCGGGGCCCTCTGGGCAAGATCCTAGCCTGAGGGTGAACAGCTCCACCTCGCTTACCCCCGCATATTCACAGCCATCAGGCTCAGGCCAGAAGATATCATTTCTCCTTCCTCTTCTCCCATTCCTCTGGTGCTCCATGGATTCTTGTTTCTTAACTGGCTCTGGAATCCAACCTCATCTCTCTCCTCCCCTCACTGCCAGGGCTACCTTCGCCGCTCACCTGTCAAGTGCTACAGCCTGCAGACCTGCTTCCCCCTCCAGCCCCTTCCCCACATTGTAGCCAATTGACCTCTTGGGCACTTCAGCTAGACATGATCACATCACTTTCTGCAGAAAACTTTCCTGTGCTTGGCCATGGCCTCCAAGGTGACGTCCTTCACATTCAGGCTTGAAACTCCAGCCCTCTCACCTCCTGCTTGGAACAAACCACTCCTGCCCCCAACCCCTCCTCATCTTGCTTTGTCAGCTAACTCTCACCCATCTGTCAACTCAGTCTTCAGGGTGCCTTCCCTGATCCTATGGGATTCCCTGAACATGGCCAGCCTGCTCTCAAGGGCAGCTGTTACACACGAAGCAACCTCTTCTTGGTCCCAGCTTCTCCCGCCACCGCGTGGTTCATTTAAGTCTCCCCCTCCTTCAGAACCTACATCACTTGCTCAGGACAACCATCCTGACCACCCCAGAATGCTCCAGGCTAGGTAAGGGGGTTTCTCTCCGTATAAGCTAATGGTTTTACTGATTTAAAGTCTCAAATTCTAATATGTACCCATATCACCTGGAACAATTTCTAACAATAGAAACTCTAGGCCCCAACCCTCAATGGCTCTGATTCTGTTAGGCTGGAAAAGTGGCCCAGAATCTTCACTTAACAAACTCTCCAAATGATCCGAGTGATTTGCTGCAGTTGGTCTCTGCATTACATTTTGAGAAACATTTCTCCAGACCAAAGTCTCCAAGGAGGCATCCCCTGGGACCACCAAGGAAATACACTAGAGGGCAGGGAAAAAATTGTTTAAAATTTTATTTCAAAATTTCCAATCTTATCCCTAAATTTCTTTTTTATGTGTACTTTCTATGAACACAGTTATTAGCGAAGTATTCATGATTTATAAATAAATATGCTTATGCTGGGGTGGGCAATTCTATTATTTCAATGATCAGTCACGATTCTTCACCCCTCCCAGGGTCGACACAGGCTGCCAAGTAACTGCAGTTCCTTCCACTAGGAGCTGAGTGACTTCCCCACCCATTGACTTCAGACCCAGCTGTTGGACTAGTTTTGGCTGATGGGATGAGGGCAGTCCTGACAGTGCAGTGGTTCTGAGCCAGACCTAGTAGACATCATGATGTTTTTCTACTTGCCCTCTTGCATCTCTGCCATTTCCATGAGAAAATGTTCCGTGGGCACGTTCTGTGGGCTGGCCCACGGATCCAAGGAGAAGGAGAGACACGTGGAGAAGACCTGGGCCCAAGCCGCATCCCAGAGCCACCCAGATGAGCCTAGCCAACATTAGTCGATTCTCAGCCAACCTGAATACACATAAGCAAAACAATGCTTATCATCTATGCCATCTGAAGGCTGTGGTTGTTTGTTATAGTAGTGGCTCCTTGTATAGCAATAATTGGTTTAGATTTTAGGCTCACTGAGAGTAGGGTCTGTATTTCAGTCCTGTATCCACAGCACCTTGTAGCTCCTCAGTAAATGACAGAATGAATGAATGAATGGATAGATTCTCTATTTCCCAAGAAAATCCTCACCAATATTCTCTGTGGCCTTGTTTGAAAAGATTTATGATGAACTCACGTTTACAAAATGAACTACAAGGGCTGGGGCTTTTAGGGTTCCTCAGGGCACCTTTCCTGCCAGTCAGACTAAGAACTTGGTGTCCAAGGGTACCTCAGGCTTTTGTATAATCCTGAGATCAAAATACTGCCCCTATTAACTGTAAAATTAAATCTGAGTGGTCCAGGGCCTGACCTTGGCCCCTGTTCTTCTCTTGGACCAATTAGGCTCTCCATTTCACCAGCCCCCAGTAATCTAACAAGACCCCAGTATCTAATCTCTGCCTTGAATACACAGCTGTGCCTGTTGCCTCTGGGAGGATCAACTTCCCAAATCCTGGGAGAACATCTGAAACCCCTCGAACTATGGCAGCCAGGTCCTTCTACGTGGCTGAATGCTTTGCTCCCTCTACCCTTGCCAAAGAAAACCCAGAAAGCCACTGTGCCCTGATTTTGTTGAGAAAAACTTGGCTATTGTATACACTGGGAAAAATTGGGAAATCCAAGGGAACATCTGAGTCTCTCGACACAGGGTGCATCTGACTGGAACGGCCTCTGTATTTCTTTATGCTGATCACAGCTCCTTCCTTATTAGTGTCAGGCCCAGACGTCAGCTGTGCAATGCTAATTTGCACTAGGGTCCCCAGTGCCCAAGTCTCTAGGGAGGGATCTGCCTGAAGGTCCTCTTGTCCACACTTCACTCTGCGGCAACAGGCCAGAAAATAGAACATCTGGATTGTCTCTAAATGAAGTCAGGAAGTTCTGAGGTTTGGGTTGGCCACTGGGGTCCCAAGTGTGGCTGCGAGTAGGGGAATGCAGTGGGGGTCCCTTGATGATCCGCAAAAAGGATCTGGAGTCTTCCCCCAGCAAAGCTCTTCGTGCCTCATCTCGCGTGTGGGCCTGCTCAGACAATGCAAGTGGGGCAGCATCCAGTCCATCTTTTTGTTTTTATCCCATATACTTCTGTGCTTTCTTCCCTTCCCTCTTCCCTCCATCACTTCTTCCTTCCCTTCCTCCTTCCTGATTCTTTATCTTCAATTCCTCCACTTTTTCAGGAACTAATTTTGAATTTGAAAAAGATCTGGGAGTTGATACTATCTCTTACTCGCACAGAATTCCCTTACTGTAGTGTTTCCAATTTAAAATTAATTGCCATCATTCACTGAGCACCTATCAAGTGCCAAACACTCTGCTAGCAGATAGATATTATGTATCTGTACGTATCTATATTCTGATTCAAGTTCTAGTTAAAACCCATCATGTAGGTATTTTCATTTCCTTTAAACAAATAAAATGAAAACCTCAGGGGGTTGAGTTACTTTTCCAAGATCAAACAGCCAGTCAGTAGGAGAAGCACATACTGCAATGCCTAAAATTCCGAAGTGGAATCTTAAAAGGATCAGCTCAACAGCCTCAATTTATGAATAAAGAGTCAAGAGCCTAGCAAAGAGAAGTGAGTTTCATTTTACTCTGGTTCATTTAATCATTATAACAACCTTATGAGATATAAACAATTTTTACATCATCTCCATTTTATAGATGTGGAAACTGAGGCACAGGCAGATGAAGTGACTTGCCCAAGGACTTATGTCTCCTTAAATGATGGCACTGGGATTCAAAGCTAGGCAGTCTGAGTCCTAGGTCCAGTCTTAACTACACTGTGTTGCCTTCCCAAGACGCAGACTGCATAAGAAACAGACAGGGACAGAGCACACAGGGAACCCAGCTGTGACACCCAGAAGCCTGCCCTGTCCTCTCCAGTTTCATCATGAATGGTGACTACAGGTGGAAGTCAAATTCCATGTGGGTGGAGGAAATAGAATGGCCTCAGGATTTCCCCATGCTGATTATAGCTCCATCTCTGTCAGTGCCGGGCCCGGAAGTCATTTGTGCAATGCTAATTTGCACCAGCTTCAGGGAGGGCCCTGCTGCTGGCCTTTCACATGACTCGGGGGAAAGATGACAGCACAGCTGCCAGCATGGCCAGAAAAGCATTTGAATCACTGCTGCCCAGCAAAAGGCAGATAGTCTTCTAGGGCAACTATGGGCCGATTTACAGCACTTAATTCCCAGTTTCCAGGCCCGTGATCTGATGCTTGCTGGACAGAGGGAAGGAGTAAGTGATCAGGGACTCAATGCCAGAACAGCCAACCCAAAAGTATAACAACCACCATGATAATGGCAGTGCTGGCAGTGATGGTGTTGGCTACCATTTGCTGAGCCTCTGTGAGGAGTCAGGGACTGTACACAGATGCCTATAGATAGTCCCCAAGCATCACAACAACCCTGCCCAGAAAGTGCAATCCTCTCATTTTACAGAGGAAGAAATTGAGGTCCAGAAATAATAAGTAATTCACTCAACTTGTAAATAATAATTACAGTTCTGTCAGGCAGTGTTCTAAGCACGTGACACCTATTAACTCATGCCATCCTTTCTCCAGCTTTATGAAGTAGGTGTGCTATTCTTACCTGTACTGTATGGATGTGGACACTGAAGCCCAAAGTTACAGGGCTGATGAGTGGCCAAGCTGCGGTTCAAACCTAGGCAACTTGGCTCTGGTGGGCATGGTGGTAACTACTGGGCAGCACTGCCCCTCTGTGGCATCGGTCTGTCTGGTTTTGCATCCTATTGATTTTCCACCACACTGGGCTGCCTCAGGCTTCCATGAGCCTGGATTTATCTTCTTGGGTGCCTTAAACTTAGCTCAGTTTACACAGAACTGCTTCGGGTTCCCCATCCCCTATGTCTTGCCCCCCACACAAGTTTCACATCTCCGTTCCCTCTGCCTGGTATGACCTCCCCTTTGCTCTCCTACATTCTTCAGTTGTTACTACTGTCTCAGCTCATCTCCTTCTCTTCTGGGGAGGCTTCCCTGACTACTCTCACCAAACCATTAGGACTAAGAGAGCTGTTCTGTGGCCTGCAGAGCCCTGTCACTGCAGGTTTTGGAGAGGTACCAAGTCTGGCTGCAGACTCACTGGGCTGGAGATGGTGGCAGACAGAGCTGGGCACTTGGGGTCAAGGAGAGATGCCAGCATCGCCAAGGTCTGGGAACCAGACTTGTCATTCCTGTCTGCTAGGTCAGGAAACACATAGAGCCAAATTAATAACCTTCCTAGAGACAAAGGAGACCTTTGGGATGCTTTCTCAAGCCTGCAGTGTACCTGAGGATGCATAGGAAGGGCTGAAGTGAGGGGAAACACCAGCCACTTGGAATACCTGAATAAAGATATTCACAGGTGAGGAGAGAGACAGAGAAACATAGAGATAAAGAGAGACACACACAGAAACACAGAGACAGAGAGACACAGAGACAGAGAAACACACACAGACAGACACAGAGACAAAGATACAGAGAGTCCCAGAGGGACACACTAAGAAAGTGACAGAAAGACACAGAGAGACAGAGAGAGATAGACACAGAAAGACAGGGAGAGACAGAGACAGAGAGACAGAAAGACGCAGAGACAGAGAGAAAAGAGATAGGGAAAGAGAGACAGGACAGAGATAGAGAAGAGAGAGGGCACATGGCTATGAGCACTGCAGCATTCTGTCTTATACTTTCAGTTCCTGCAGCCTCTGCCTAAGCTTTACAGGGCAGATGGCCAGCCTGGCGGTGCTTCTCGTGTCCAGGTGCGCCCTAATGAGGAATTTAGCAAGTTCACTCTGAAGAGCAAAGGCAAGCTACCAGGCATCTTAAATGTATCAGGTCCAAAACAGAATTCCTGATTTCCTGCCACCTCCCTGACACATACTGCCCCTTTTTCCATTCTCCCCATCTCAGTAAATACCCCATGCAGTGGATTAAGCTAGAAATGTGGGGAGATGCTGTGATTCCCCTCTCTCTAGCCTACCACACCCAGACCACCATCAGCTCTTTTATCTCCAACTCAGCCTCTGAATCCACCTACTTTTCTCAACTCCACGGTCACCACGAGTGTCTGAGCTACCACCATCCCTCACCTGGACCAAACCAGAAGCTCTCCTCCAGCCTCCCTGCCTCCCCACCTGCTCCCTTGCCCTAACTCCCACCCTTCAATGGCCCCACCGTACTGTGGATGGCACTCAAGCTTCTTTCATGGCCTGCAGGCTGACATCATCTGGGCCCCTCTCCCTCACTCAATTTCTACAGCCAAACTGGACTCCCTTCGACTTCCCTCCCAAAGAAGCCAGCCTCCTTCCCTAGCACCACTCCCTGCCCTCAAGCCTTTGCACCTGCTGTTCCCTCTACCCGGGATGTTCTGTGAAATCACACAGAACCATCCACTGTGGCATCCTTGCTCCCACGGCTTTGTTGCCTGATGAGGAGACGAGGTACAGACAAGGAAGTTACTTGTCTGTGGTCACTTAGCAAAGTAGAGGCCAGGCCCAGAATGCAGGTCTCCTGAGTCTTCAGCCGGTGTATTTTGTTTTGTTTTGTTTTGTTTTTTAATAACTCCATAATTATCAAAATTAAAATACAAGATTCTTAGGATGTCAGTGCCTCCTAGCTAGTCACTCACTGACTTCACCCTCTCCGGGGAGCACTTTTCTCCTAAATAACAAAATTCTAGTAACCACTATATGGCTGGCTGCCTACTCAAGCACTGAGCTATTGACAAGGATCATCTCAGTAATCTTCACACAACCCTTAATCCCATTTTACAGATAAGGAAACTGAGACTCAGGGGGTTTCACAACTTGCAGAACTTTATGTACCAGGTAAGTAGCAGACTTAAATCTTGCCTCTAGATCAGTCCAGCCTATCTCTAGATATAGCCCTTTAACCACTGTGATACCCTGGCTGGCTGGCCCCTCTGGGCATCAGTATGAATGGGGTACTCCGCGATGGCCTGGCACCTACAGGGCAAGCACTCTGTGGCAGTCTCTGCAGTGTCCTTCACCTTGGAGAGCTTGAGTCTGGGCCCTGGCTCAGAAAGGTCCAAGAACAGTGGACTCAGCTGCAATTATGAGAACACAGTACCCTCTTGCAAGCTAGGGAGGCGGGCTGCCTCATGCTCACATAAAAGAGCAGGTGTGGTGTGGGCAAGGCTTGCATGCAGATTTTCACTATAAGAGGTGGGAGCTACCACCACTGACTCGCTGTGTGACCCTAAACAATAATGATGATGATGATGATGATAGTGGCAATAATAACAATAATAACAGCATTTAATAGCAATAATATTAGCAATATAATAGCAATAGTATTAAAAGCAATATAGCAATATAGTACAGTAATAATAACAATATAGTAGCAATAACATTATATATATAATATTTTATAATGCTTCCTATGTGCTGGGTACTGTTTTAAGCCCTGTTTATATATTAAATCAATTAGTCTCAATAGGAATCCTTCATTCTTGTCCACTTTCCATATAGAGGAAACTGAGGACCAGAAAGTTAGAGTAAGTTGCCCAGTTGTCAGTGTGACTCAGTGTGGAGTCAGGATTTGGCCCAGATGACGTGGCTCCTCACCCTACACTATCAGCATCCCCCTGGGCAAGCCATTCCGGCACCCCTCCACAGATGCGCTTATTTGTAAAAGGAGGAGCTCAGACCTGAAGGACTCAGGTGCATATCTTTGAGTCTCACTTTCAAGGGAAAGAACCAGACACAGAAAAAAAGTGGTTTCTTTCTCTGTCTTCCTTTATCCTGGTTTCTAATAATACTTGTCAGACTATATTAATAATAACAACATGGACTGAATTCTTGCTAAATGCCAGACACCCAGCTAAACACTTTACCTGCACCCTCACTCTCTCCCGTACTCCTAGCAATGCTATGAGGGAGGTTCTAGCATCCTGATTTTAGAGCTGACTCATCCGAGGCTCAGGAAGGTTCAGTAACTCACCCAAGGTCACACAGCAGGCAAGCTGCTGAACTCTAACCAGGCTGGTCTGACTCCAGAGTCTAGGCCTTTAACCACTAGTTTCATCTGCTTCTCCTTCTCCCTATTCAGGAGCAACTGAGCTCGGGAAGTGGCCAGCCTTAGCCAAACAGCAGTAATGCCCCCTTAGGCCAGCTGCTATAATACCTCACGATCGATGACATGTGACAGGCAGAGGGAAGTGCCCACGGGAAGCAGAGCTTTCCTATCCTGGCATCAGATTTCCACCAAAGCATCCCCAGGCAGCTACCGTCAACTCCTTCCAGAGGGCGGCCCTCTGGCCCTCTCCAGCTGTCACTTGCAGGCAAGGAGAGGTTTTTGCACAGTCGGGATGGAGATGGCAGAGGTGGCAGCGGCCTCCTCCAGACCCTGCAGAAAACAGCCATTTCTGCTGCACTCGCTAGTCAAACTGCTGAAGAAAAGCCAGACTTACCTCCTGCCCACCAATGCTCTCTTTCACCTCCACTCATTCTTTTTAATTACAAAAAGTTTTTCTCACATCCTTTTCCAGAGGATCTGGACTGGCCGGGGGACAGAATCCATCTCAGAAAACAAGGAGACCTTCAAGGGCCACAGAACGTGGCGTAACATCAGCCTCATGGCTCCCCTGCCCCCAAATGCTGCAGCTCCTCCTTTATTAAAGAAGAAGCAGGAGTGGAGGGAGGAATCAAGTGATCCTGTAGCCCCTGAGACCTGATCTCAGGCAGCCAGTCATCCCATTTTACAGAAGAGTCAAATTAGGAATCTTAACAAGGAGTCAGGCCAGAACTCAGCCTTTCTCCCTTCCCGGGATCGTACAGCAATTAGCCGAGGTGATGAAGGATCCCTGAGCTGCTGGAGGAAGCCTGGGGCTGTTCTGGGACTCTTCCTCCTCATAGACCCAAGGCCCCAGGACCCTGTTCTGCAAAGAAGGCAGCAGCAGAGTAGAGTCCCGGTCAGGAAATCCTGCTCCAAAGAGTTCAAAGACTCCCTGGCTCACCTCCCAGGGCCCACTTCTCATAAAGCCTTGACAATGGCCGCCAGAACCATCTCCACGACCATCATATGAACCACAGAGTGGTGTTTTCAGGGTGCCAGGCTCAGCTGAGCAGTAAGGGTCTCTGTCCAGCCTCATGGCAGTCCTGTGGGATGGGCGTCACCAATCCCATTATAAGGATAAAGAAGTCCATGTTCACGGAGGTGTGATGACACATCTAAGGTCACCCAGCCAGCATGGGATAGAGCCAGGATTCAAATTTAGGTCAGCCTCGCCCCCAAGGGCCATGCTCAAAGCTGCTATAACCGCAACACCTCCAGGTAGGTGTTTTAGCTTCTACATGTTTTATGATAATTTTCCCTTGCCTCCTTTAGCTCTTTACTCAAATATCTTGTTTTTTCAATTGCCCTCAACGCTCCTTTTCCCCTTCCCTGCTTTAGTTTTCTCTGCAATACCCATCATCATTCAACATATTACTTATTTTACTTTTGTACTATATTGTTTCGGCCCCCTCAGTTTGAATGCAGTCCCCATGAAATCACAGACTTTTGTGTTTTTTTGTCACTGTCACATCTCCAGCATCAACTGAAAAGGGTTGGCCCATGGCAGACATTCGAAAGATATTTGTAAGTCAAAGATACTGAGTGAATCCATCTCTCGTATTGTCAATGGCTTCTTGGATGTCCCTACACTATAAACTTTTTGAGGACAGGGATTGTATCAAATTCACCTCCACACAGCCCCAGAACAGAGCAAAGGGGTTTATTCTGGGCGTGGGGATGAATGAAAGGGATGCTTTGACATTCCTCTCATCTCCCTCAACCTCTAGCTCAGACATGCACAATCTCCTTCATGGTCCACTGCAAAACCCTCCTCCCTGGCCTCCCTGTGTCCAAGTAGGTCTTCTCCAAATCCATTTCCATAGCATATAGTGTCAGAGACTTTTTTTTTAAACACAGATCTGACCACATCACTGCCCTCAAACACAGCAGTTGCTCCTCGATGTATGTCCAAGCTCTTCCTCGCAGCCTTGAGACCCTTTCTGCCCAAGCCAGCAGCAGCTCCAGCTTCCTCTCACACCGTGGTGCCCTTTCATAGTATCTTCACTAACTCTCATCTGCTTTCCTGCCACACGGTCTTATATCTTTGCCCATGCTGTTCCCATGTCCTGGAATTCCATCCTCTTTCAGTCTCCTCTAAGCCCTGTTCCTTATCCCATTGGGTTAGTGAACTTTACTCATCTCTCAAAACTCAGCTCAGATGCTCCTCATTCAGGATGCGTCCCTCAAACTCCCTCTCTCCCTCTGCCAAAGGAAACTTCAAAACTCTCCCAGATGACGTACCTTCTTCTGCATTGTTTGGAGGTCTTTTGCTCAGCAAACTCAATCCCCCGACCGCTATGGACTGAATGTTTGTGTCCCCCCCCCCCAGATTCACATATTGAAGCCCTGACCCCAATGTGATATTAGGAGATGGGGCCTCTGGGAGGTGATTAGGTCACCAGGGTGGAGCCCTCATGATGGGATTGTGCCCTTTTTAGAAGAGACACGAGAGACAGCTTGTGTCCTCTCTCTCTGCTTTCCACCATGTGAGGACATAACAAGAAGATGGCCATCTGTAAATCAGGAATCAGACTCTCACTGGAACCCAAGCACACTGGCACCCTGATTGCAGACTTCCCAGGTTCCAGAACTGTGAGAAATAAATGTCTGTTGTTTAAGCATTCAGTCTACGGTCATTTGTTACAGCAGCCAGAACTTACTAAGACAACCACACAGTTGAGAACCTTGAAATAAGTGGAGAAAAGGCCCCAGGCCCACTAATTTACAGCACCTTTTCTTATACTTTACAAAAGGAGAAAAGCCCTTTAGTCAGGCCCTACTGATTCTTCCTGAGGAAACAATGCATTTACATTTGGTCATTTGCCTTCCCTGACTTCAGCCAAACAGACACAGTAACTCAGGAAGAATTCTGCAGGAGGAAAGTACACTGGCTACTTGAAGCAGAGGAAGTTGGGCAGAACGACAGATTTAGAAGAACTCTAAAAACATAATAACCTAGGGTCATCTAGTATAAGGGCAAACAGTCCCACATATAACAACAACTTTTAGGGGCATCATGTATTATAATATTTTATGTTGCTCTTTCAAACCTCAAAAAAGGTGTACCATACAGTTATTAACTAGACAAGAAAGAATAAAAATAGCAAGTTTTAACCCAAAGGCTAAAATCAGAAAAGAAAAATGTTTGTAACATAAAGCTTTATTACTGAAATAATCCCTACATAAAATAACCCTAAGAATAATACACAATGGTGACACAGTAATTTTGCATGTGTGTTCTTGCTGCTATTACTACTTCTCCTCCTCACACTCTGCAGATGCCCTGGAGGGATTATGCAGCATAATAGTTAAAAGCGTGGGCTTTGAAGTCAAAACTACCTGGGTTAATATCCCAGCTCTCCTATTTCCCAGCACTGTGACCTTAGGCCTGTCATTCATCTTTCTGCATCTCACTTTCCTCATCCTAAAACAGGGATAATAATTCTATCTCATTCATAGGCTTGTTGTGAGAACGAAATGGGTTAATTCACATAAAGTGCTTTGAACAAGGCTTGGCACACAGCGAGTGTGCAATAAGTTAGCAGTTTAGCCACAGGAAAATGTGGCTCTAGCATCCTAGGAAAGCAGGTAGGTGATGTGCGGGAAGGAGATGCAGAGTCTGAGCTCTGAGGAAGGCCTGTAGTAGGACTGGGTATAGGGTACCCTGCAGCAAATCTCTGCACACTCCACCCAAGCCAGCACAGCAGGCCCTCTGCACACTGGCTCTTGGTCTGCCTGGTACATTTCACCTTGATAGGCCTCTGGTTAGTAACAGGGGAGCAGATGAGTTGCTGCAATTCCTTTAGACTCATGGAGCACAGGAAGTCACATGACTTCACCCATCACTAAGCAGACATGTATCTTTGGTCAATGATCACCATCATCACCCAACCTATATTTCCTCTTGGCTCCAGCCATTCTTTATCATTCTTCCAAGCTTCTGCTTCTGCTTTTCCCTCTGTCTGACTGCCCTTTCCCTAGCTTTCTCCAAGTCAGAATTCCGACTAAACACTGACACTCCACCTCAAACACCACTTCTTCTTTCTGTGAGGTCTCCCCAGCTAGCTCCCCCGGGATTTCTCATAGTTTGGTAGGCCAATCACCTACACAGAATGATTTCTGGTGCTTGCTGACCACAGACTTCCTACTTTGGAGGGAGCCCAGCCAACTGCACTGTTACCAACCTCCCCAGCTGACTCCAACACACACTGAAGTTTAGAGCGGCTGCCCAGAGAGCTGGCCTTGCACAAGTTACACTTAGCAATTTCTCTGTCACCTGGGGTCCCCTAGTACTTTCCATGTGACCTCTGGGAGCATACCTGATCATGTTCCAGATGAACTGCTTATAGTACATCTCCCCTCACTAGACTGTGAGCTACTTGAGGGCAGAAACCATGCCTAGATTTTATTTAAATTCTCAGTGCCTCCAGCAACGTTGCCATTCTTGACTCCTCTTTTCCTTCACATTCCATCCATCACCAAGTTCAGATGGTTCCACTTTCAAAAGAGTTTTTTGGATCACTTCTAACCTCTCCCACCCCGATGACCTTAGTCCAAACTACCGTCATTTCTGCCCATGAACTACTGCAATAGTCCACTCACTGATCCTTCTGTTTCACCCATTCTCTACAGCTTCCTTTCCACACAGCATTCTGAATGATTTATTAAAAATAAATCACTTAGGTTGTTTCCATGGAAACAGAAAAGAAAAGAAAATAGAACTTATTTACAAAACAGAGACTCACATAGAAAACAAACTTATGCTTACTGGGGGGTAAGGGGATGGGAAGGGATAAATTGGGAGTTCAAGATTTGCAGATACTAACTAATATATATGTAATAGACAAACAAGTTCATAGTGTATAGCACAGGGAACTATATTCAATATCTTGTAACTTATGGTGAAAAAAGAATATGAAAACGAACATATGTACATTCATGTATGACTGAAGCATTGTGCCATACACCAGAAATTGACAAAACATTGTAAACTGAATATACTTCAGTAAAAATATATACACAAATAAAAAATCAAACATATACAAATCACACGTTCAAGAAAGCACCAGTATCCAGAAGATACAAAGAACACTCAAAATTCTAGAGTAAGAAACACAAAAGCAACTTTAAAAATGGGTAACAGACCTGAACAGACACTTCACCAAAGAGGATATAAGGATGGCAAAATACACATGAAGAGATATTTAACATCATCTTCCATCAGGGAAATGCAAGTTTAAACCGTGGTGAGATACCACTAAACTATCAGAATGGCTAAAATAAAAAATACTGAAAATGCCAAGTGCTGACAAGAATGCAGGGTAACTGGAACTTTCATACATTACTGATGGCATTGCAAAATGCTATAACCAAGCTGGAAAATAGTTTGGCAGTTTCTTATAAAATTGAATATAAATTTACCATATGTCACAGCAATCCAACTCCTAGGTATTCATTTACCCTAAAGAAGCAAAAATGTACGTTCACATAAAAACCTGAACAGAAATGTTTATAGCAGCTCTATTCATAACTGCCAAAATCTGGAAAGAACCCAAGTAAGTGTCCTTCAAGAGGCGAATGGATAGACAAACTGTGATACGTCTATTCAATGGAATATTAGCCAGCAATAAGAATGAACAAACTATTGATATACCCAACAACATGGATGAATCTCAAAGACATTATGCCAAAGGAAAGAAGCCAGCCTCAGAAGGTTACAGACTACATGATTCCACGTATACAGCATTCTTAAAAGAACAGAATGGTAGTGATGGAAAGTAGAGCTGCAGTTGCCAAATGTAAAGTTGGGAGTCTGTGATTATAAAAGGACAGCAGGAGGGAGGTGTTTGGATGAAGGAACTGTTCTATGTCCTCACTGAGGCATCAGTTCCATGCATCTACATATCTGTTAAAAGTCATAGAACTGTATACCAAAGCAAAGTCAATTTTATCATATGTCAATTAAAAAATAAAATCAATTAAAAGAATAAGCTGGAGAGGGTGTGGAGAAAAGGAAACCCTCCTACATTGCTGGTGGGAATGTAGTTTGGTGCAGCTGTTATGGAAAACAGTATGGAGATTCCCCAAAAGACTAAAAATAGACTTACCATGTGATCCAGCAATCCCACTCCTGGGTATATATCCAGAGGGAACCTTAATTCAAAAAGATACATGCACCCCAATGTTCATAGCAGCACTATTTACAACAGCCAAGAGATGGAAACAACCTAAATGTCCACCAACAGATGACTGGATAAAGAAATTGTGGTATATTCATCCAATGGAATACTACTTAGCCATAAAAAATAATAAAATAATGCCATTTGGAGCAACATGGATGGACCTGGAACTTGTCATTCTAACTGAAGTAAGCCAGAATGAAAATAAAACTACCATATGACATCACTTATACGTGGAATCTAAAAAAAAGACAAATTAAGTTATTTACAAAACAGAAACAGATTCACAGACACAGAAAACAAACTTATGGTTACCAGGTGGGGAAAGGGGTGGAAAGGGATAAATTGGGAGTTCAAGATTTGTAGATACTAACTAATACATATAAAATAGATAAACAACAAATTCATACTGTATAGCACAGGGAACTATATTCAGTATCTTATAGTAACCTAAGGTGAAAAAGAATATGAAAATGAACATATATGGGAGGGTATAGCTCAGTAGTAGAGCGTGTGCTTAGCATGCATGAAGTCCTGGGTTCGATCCCCAGTACTGCCATTAATAAATAAATAAACCTAGTTGCCTCTCCCACAAAAAAAAAAAAAGAAAGAAAATGAACATATATATGTTCATGTATGACTGAAGCATTATGCTATACACCAGAAATTGACACAACATTGTAAACTGACTATACTTCAATAAAATATTTTTTTAAAAAGAGTAAGTCAAACCATGTAATCTCCTTGTTCAAAGCCTCTGCCTTAGAAAAGAATCCAAATCTCCCTCCACAGCCCATGAGTCCCCACCAGATCTGGTTTCAGGTACCTCTCGGGTCACATCTTCTCAAACTCTCCCTTCTTGTGCCTCTCCACCTACCCTGAGACTCACTCACTGTTCCTTCTGTCTGGGATTCTCTTCCACAGATATTTCTGAAACCTACTTTGAAACTTCCTTCAGGCCTCTGCTAAAATATCAACTTCTCAAAGAGATCTTCTTTAACTGGCTTTGCTATAATGGCATTTTCTACGTCCTTAAAACTGTTTCATTTTTCTTCATGGCACTCATCACTAACTGACGTTACACAATGTATGTGCTTTATAGTTATTTTCTGTTTTCCCACCAGGATATAAGATCCATGAGGGAATGCAGCTTGTCTATACTGTTCATCAATATACCTTCAGCATCTAGGACACTGCCTATCAGAAGATAAGAGCTCCATAAATATTTGTTAAATGGATGAATGAATAAATCCAAGAGATGAACATTCAATGATGAAATTCCCAAAGCTCTGAACTTGGAGACATACTTTGGCTTCTTTGTAGCATCCGTCAAATCACCTGCCCACTTGGTCCCTGAGTAAAGCAACCCTAGCCCAGAATATTTAAGTCAGTTATTGGTGCTTTAAAAATGAATTAAGCTCAATATTTCCCTTCTAAGTGCAGTTTCCCAGTGTTTGGTTAGGTAACTGGCATAAGGATGGGCTAGGATGGAGCAAGGCTTCAAGCACACACATTCTTAAGAGTAATGCCACTTGGGGTTTCCTAAGGGCTCGTAAAAAGCTGTCTAGAAGTGCTACAAACGTGGGCAAAGAAGTTGGAGGTGAGATTAAAGAAAGAAAAAAAGATACCACCTCTCCTCAACACCTTCCCAAGGAGAAGGAATAAATTAGCATTTATAGGACACCCACTCTACATGTTCCAGGCACCTTCTAAAGGTTCTCATTTAATCCTCCATCCACTCTTCAAGGTGGGGTCTACTGATATCATTTTCATAAGTGAAAAAACTCAAACACAGAGGTTAGGTAATGTGTCCAATGTCATACTAGAATAGGTAATGTCTGGTGCTTTGAACTCAAGTCTGTGTAGCATCCAGTCTCATTCTTTTTCCACCTTGGGTTTTAGAAGCAAAATTCAGAGGCACAAGGGTGAGCACTGTCTAGAGGAGCCAAACAGATATGCAACCTGTAGTAGGAAACGCCAACCTGGACACAGCTGTCCAGTTTCTTCACTAAAAGTTTTCAAAGACCGGCACTGACAAGTCTGTTAAAGCAAGACACTGATTACCTTCCAGTAAAAGCATACTGAGCATCTACTCTGTATCTGGGTTCAGGGTATCCACAAATATTATTTCACTTCATTTTCATTATCATTAAAAAGGGTTACATGTATGAAGTATTAGAGGTTGTTTATCCAAACACAACAGCATGAGCCCTGCAAGCAAACAAGAACACCTGAGAATTCTCTACTCCCTACTTTATGCCAGTTAGAAATTTCGCAGTCATCTTAAAAACAGAGCAGTATGAAACCCAAACAACTGCATATAAATTTCATTTTGCTACTTCTTTTAGTCTTGGTCAGCGTTTTACACACTAGTTAGCATAGGAATTATTGTTCAGAGCTGCATACACAAAAACTGTATATAATGCAATTTTTTGGCAATGAAAACATTTTCAAGGGTATTTTGTCTATGAATGATTTCCACCCCTACTATGGCCCTGGGATCTAAACATGAGTAAGATGCAGCTCTGCTCTACCTCTGGCCTCCTCTCATTTACTCCTGCTTGATAGATAATCAAGAAATCTTAGATCTAGAAAGGACGTTAGAGACTAATAAGTGCTATTCTTTGCCAGCACACCAATGCCTAAAGGTTACCACCCACCTCTGATGACAGGGGCAAGGAGGGCAGACTCCTACGCACTAGACCATCAACACAGCCTTCCTCCATTCATCTGCTATCTGCTCCCCTCCAACTTCCACCCACTGCTATGAGCTTTGCTCTCTAGCCCCACAGATTAATTATAACCCCTCTTTCCGATGATAATTGTTAGGATATTTGAAGCCTTTTATTAGGATGATTCTTAACATTATCATGATCAAGAAAAGAGTCACATATCTGCACTGTGCTTTTTAATAATTATTTGATGGTTTTTATTTCTGGGTGTACCTGTCTGCACATGCAAGATACTGACACCCACCTCCCCACGAGGCAGCTCCACCAATTAGGTTCCACATTTTGGGGGCTGTGCCCTGGAAACACGCAGCCTAGTTGGGAAGACAAAGAACAGAGATCACATGTTATGCGGTGTGTTGTTACAGTGGTACAAATTAGGTGTCAGCTACATGCAGAGAGAAGGAGTCAGGGTTGCAGCCCCTCCACTGGGAAAGACTGCTGACCTGTGAGCTAGACTCTCATGAAACACAGCTTGCACCCTGCGTCTCAGGGAAACTGACCAGGTCTCACACTTAGCTTGCTTACCACCCCATCCGTGTCTCAGACACCTGCCACAACGCCAAGCAGGGGCTCAATGAGGCTGACTCCAAACCTCTGGCACTTCACAAGGGCCTGGAGGTAAGAATAACTAAATTCAAATGATCCCAAAGTTCTCACATGAAGGTAAAAAAAAAACTCTTTAATAATAATAATACAACTTTAAACACCTAATGCAAGGAGTCTTGGTCTCCATCCCCTGCCATCTATCGACTCACTGAGTGATACAGAACAGGGAACCTAATTTCTCTAGACCTCCATTTTTCTGGCTATAAATTGAGGGGTCTGGTCCAAAGGACTGTAGGTCCCTTTCAGATCCAGGGACCATCTGCTGTCCCAGACAGTACACTGGACAGAAAATCTAAAACAATCTGGCTGAACTAGTCGATCTGAAAAATCAGTGTGTGATTTCTAATAAAATGAAGAACATGCAAGAAAGCAAAGGTAGATAAGGATTCCAGCTCCAGCCCTTCTGTTATTCTGCCATGTACAGCTGCCCCAGCAGAGGGACCAGCACAGGTTCAAATACCAGTGTCGACATTACTGAGTGATAATTTTGGGACAGTCACTGAACTCCTTCAGCCTTGATTTCCCCATGCATAGATTATTAATTCCACCTCCTCCCAGGTTAACTGGGAGGGTGACATGAGTTAAAACATGTATAAAGCCCCAGCACCCAAAGAATACATGCTCCATGTCCCTTTATGCAAACATCCTTTACGCATTCAATCCACTCAATCAACAGACTCAGATTCTGAAGGCTTCTCATGATCCAGAGCACAGAAAGCCAGGGCAGAAGGGCTCTAAAAGTCAGTGAGTCCAACTCCCTCCTACCTCTGTGACTGACAAAGTAGGGAACTGAGGATCAGAGAGGCACACTGACTTGCTCAGGAACCTACACACACTTCAGCAGCAAAGCTTGACCCAGAACAAAGGGTGGCAGAAGCCAAGGGTCATACAAGACAAGGCTCTGTTCTCCCTAAAGAAAGTGGGGACACTCCATTCATAACCAAATTCTAAAAAATAAAAGTAACAGAATCTTTTAATTATATATTTTTTGGAGGGCTGCAAGAGAGACATAGCATCACAGTTTGTCTACAAAATGCAAGGTTTCCTTGAATTCCTTGTGAAATGAAGGGCAGAGTTTCTCGCTAGCAGCCCTTCCGACTTACTCTGCTCCCCTTTTCCCTCCCCATTTTTACTTTTTTTACTTCGCATCTTGAGGCCAACATGCTGCATCAGCAACCTCTGGGCAAGGTGAGAAGTCTCAGGTTGGGGCAATAATGCAAAACACAAACAGGAAAATCCCACAACTGCACTGCTATTAATACAAAAAGGATCCCCCCCTCACCTCCTAGAACTCCAGCATGGGACAACAAGGATGTGCCCAAATTCACCCATAACTCAAGGGTCAGGGATCCAAAGGTTCTCCCTAAAAGACACGATCAAAATCCCTGAGACCATTTAGGTGTTTCTAGAGAAACCTCAGACCAGAGTCCACCAAGAGCCACTTGCTGATTTGGGAACACTGAAGAGAGAGCTCAGACAAGATAAGGAGGGGCCTGGGTTACAGCTGACTCCAGGGAGAGAGTACTAACCCAATGTTCCCCCTCTGCCTCAGATTACCAGAGAAAAGCATTTCCCTTCCAGAAGCACTGGGCTGAAAGCTACACCAAGAGCATGCTTGTGGTTAACTCCAGGACAGCACACTCCCCAGCGAGTGCTCCCTAATCCAAGCTTCACACTGAATACTGGAGCAAACAGACACAGAGAGACCCAGCTCACACCGCATGTGGGGGCAGCTTTGCCTGACCTATTCCCTCCCACTGCCCCATGGCTCCTCTCTGCCAGGCCCACTCTTCTTTCCAAAACCCTGGGCTCACCTCCTAGTTCAGAGGATCCCGCCAGGTTGAACAATACTCAGAAGCAGGTGGCCATTTAGTAATTCATCCAGTGGGACCTCTGTAGGCCAGAGTAGCTGAAGCTGTGCCAGTCCCCAGTGGCAAGGAGAGACTGCAGTGTTGAACTTTGAAAGGGTTCTCTCTTCTCTGAGCAATCCTGATCACCCTCCTCCACCTCCTCCTCCTCCTTCTCTCCCTCCTCCTCCTTCTCTCCCTCCTCCTTCTTCTCTCCCTCCTCCTCCTCCTCTCCCTCCTCCTCCCTCTCCGTAGTACTATGGAGACATGTGCTCCGCTTGGGAGGAGGTAAGGAGGAAGGTGCAGCTGTTTATTGAAAGAAGGGCAACAACCAGCTGAGCCATGCTACACACTCACACCTAGCAGCAGAGGAATGGAGGAAAAATAGCTCTATCTGCTACCACAGAGTATTAACCCTTGGGCTGCAGCTTTGCTCCCCACACAGCTGAAGCGAAAGAAACAATACACTTAACCAATGGAGTGTCAGCCAAAGACATTACATCATCGGTCAGCATCGTCATTGGCTAATAATTCCTAGAAGACAATATTCTGCTTCTAGGTGCTTAACTCTTTCATGCACATCATAGCAAAGACACAAGCATTTGATCTAAACCAATGGCTCCTGGACCTTGCTTTTATCAGGACCATCTAGGGTGCTTTCTACACATACAGATCACTATGTCCCAATCCAAACCATTTAAATCAGATTCTTCAGAGGGAGCATGGACTTCTGTATTTTAAACAGGGTACAGAGTACAGAGACCACTGGTCTACTCAGAAAGTCTTCCTTCCCAAAAGATAAAAGAGACAACATTTTTCTGAGCATTTATTATGTGCCCAATACATTGCTACATCATCTCATTTATTTCCTGCACTAAACAGTGGATGTGACTGGCTCCATTTCACAAGCATAAAAAGTAAGGTTCAGAGAGACTATCATTTACTCAGAGATGGAGCCCGGCTTTGAAAGCCAGGCTATTTGCACCGAACCTTGCTACTCCTTTGAAGCTTCCACTTGAAATAAAACCAAGCTATTTGTCTGCTTATTGCCTCTGGGGTTACAGAAAAGACAGATGCTCTGGATAAGCTGGAAAATGCCAGTAACATCAGAAGAAATGGGGAATGAAGAGAATGGGGAATTCCCATAGCAGGTGTTCAGGGATCATAAACCCTCCAGAGAATTATTCTGTTTTTTAGGCTCAATCCTTCTGCTTCTGCTGTAAATCTCTGCTTAGCTGTCACTATCTCTAGGAAGCTTCCTCCCACTTCCAAACCTGGGATAGATGCCCCTGCTCCAAGCTCCTGTAGTCCCCTGTATCAGTTGGCTGCAGCTGCTTGTTTACTAGGTAAATTTCACAAGATTAGAGCCATTTCTACCTTCACCAACATATACCCAGCTACAGTGCCTGCCACATGTGAGTACTCAATTAGGACTGTGGAAAGAAAGAAGAGAGGGAGGGAGGGAATGAGGAAGGAAGGGAAGGTCTTTGCTAAAGTTCTAAATAGCATCTGAGGTGGGAAAGGCAAAGGATTGGAAGCCAGCAGAACCACATGAACAAACTGTCTGACCTTGGGTAAGTTCATTTCTTGGTTTCCTCAACTGAAAATGAGAACAGCAGCACTCTTCTCATAGATGGTTATGAGGATCAAGTTACAGAATGATCCTGGGTTGGATTGCTCCTCTACACTCCTCCCCTAGAACTCACCCATTTTGTTGGCTGACATCTGCTGACAACTCCCTTATTGATCTCTTCAGCCTAGATGCACCCCTTAGTCTCCATGTGGATGTCTTCTGGGCATCCTTAAGAGAGCATTTGATTTTTCTCCTCAACCACAATCTGTTTCTTACCCAGGATCCTCCACTCTGTGACTGGTACTCCATCCACTCAATCTTTTTTTTTTTTTTTGATAATTGAGGTGAAATTCATATAACATAGAATTAACTATTTTAAAGTATACAATTCAATAGCATTTAGTACATTCCTAATATTGGGCAAATACCACCTCTGTCTAGCTCCAAAACATTTTCATCGCTACAAAAGGAAACAACTTACCCTTTAAGCAGTCATGTCCCATTTACCCTGCCTCTTCCCCCACCCACCAGAGCCCCCAGCAAACACCAATCTGCTTTCTGTCTCCATGGATTTGACTATTCTGAATATTTCATATAAATGGAATCATATAATATGTAACCTTTTGTGTCTGGCTTCTTTCATGCCACATGTTTTCAAGGTTCATTCACATGGTAGTATGTATCAGTATGTCATTCCTTTTTATGGCTGAGTAATATTCCATTGTAAGTATTTACTACATCCATTCCCTTGTTGATAGACATTTGGTATCCACCCAATCTTAAGCCATACACCTGAGGGTCATCCTTGCTCCTTCCCTTTCCTGTACTCCTGATATCTCAACGCATCAGTAAATTCTGTCCATTTTACACCCAAAATACAGCTCCAGTCCTTCTACTTTTCCAACACCATTGCTACCTTGCAGCGAGGACACCAACATCCCTCTCACCATACTCCTAATTTGTGACACGATCCCATTCTCCCTAATCCATTTTTCACCTGGTAGCTACATAAACTACATCATCCATTCACTTCAGCAACAGTTACTGAGCACTTTTCTTCATGGAGCTTGTCACCTAGAGGTATGACAGACAACAAATAAACAAATACATATTATAACACCAGGTCATCACTCGGCTTAAAAATCCTTCACTGACTTTTCATTGCACTTTGAGTAAAATCCAGGCTCAGCATGACCTTCCAAGGCCCCATCTATTTCTCCAAACTCATCTCGGGCTGCTCCCTAATCATGCTGGGCTCCATTCCCTGACCTCATGGTCCTTGAACAAGCTGTTCCCTCTGCCTCCTGATCTTGGCATTGCTGGATCTTTCTCATCCCTCAGATCTCAATGTAAAATATCACTTCTCGGTTATATCACTCTGTTAAGCATATCTACCCTTCATTCATTTCACTCACTCAAGCGATATGTACCAAACACTGTGCTGGAATAAAGTGATATATGATCTCCTGGAGCCTTCAGTCTAGTGGGGAGGAACAATGACAGGGAAATATATAAAGTGGATAAGCAAGTGAGATGAAGGGGGCATAAAAGGGAGGGGGTCTGCTTTGTACAAGATGGTCCAAAAGGCCTTTCTGAGGAGGTTATATTGGAAGTGAAGGATGAGAAAGAGTCAATTGGGAAGGGGGCTATCACTCTCTATCACACTGTAGCTATACAATGCCATGTTCCACCCCTCAAACTTTGCTTTGAAGGAATCAAAGCATTTAATGTTGGTCTCTGTCTCCCCTAACAGACTGAACTGTATTCCCAGCACCTAAGACAGTGCCTATCATTTAGGAGGCACTCAGTGAACAATGGTGAATTAATTATTGATAAATAAATTGATTAATTAATCAATCCACCAATGAAATCACTTCTCAGAGCATAACAAGTCATATGGTTTTTGCTGTTATTGTTACTGATATTATTTTATGACAAAAGGACACCTACTCTGTTGGGTTTTAGAAAACACTGGGTTGACGTAAAATAAGAATAAAAGTACCTAACTTGGAGTATTACTGGATAACTAGGAAAGAACACATATGCATAACAGACCCTCAATCATAGTCATTGTGCCCATTATTATGAAAGATTCTTTCCTCACAGAAACTGATTTACTCAACTAAAACTCCAAAATCCATTTTCAGATGCAGTCAGGAAGATTAACGCGTGAAAGAAATGAATGCTTTTTAAATGCCTGTGCCCAGTGCAAAGTACTTTCTGTCAGTTATTTCTTTCACTTCCCAAACTCATCCTGTGAGGTGGCTGCCATGGTACAGCTCTCAATCTCCCTCCAAGACCAAGGCACCTCTCACTCCCCCATGCCAGCTGCCAGGACTGTTGGCTGCGCACAGCTCACAGCTGAGTTCCTCTTCAGGAACTGTCCTGCTGAAGGGACACCCAAAGTTATGTCTCCTTCCCTGGGGGGCAGCCTGCACCCACTGGCTGGTCAACATGGGGTTTCAAAGGCCTGGCCCCCTGCTTCAAGAGCTCAACTGAGGTCTCCCTTGCTCTGCATCACAGATCAACTTCTCCCTCTGCCCCGTCCCAGACCATGCCCCAAGAATCCTCCTACACACAATTCTCAGAGTCTCCGAGTCTTTTCCAGGGAACCCAACCCTCTGGGGATGATGATTTCCTTTTAAATCAGAAAACTGAAGTACAGAAAGGTTAATAATGTCCCCAAGGCACAGGACTAAAGGACTTTCTGGTCTGATTCCCTGGCAAGACTGCTCTTCACCACAGCCTCTAACAGCTGAGGCTGTGTCTCTGTGAGGCAGAAAGAGGAGCCTAGGAAGAGAGGAAAACCAGAAGATCAGAAAAGACAAGCACACAACCCTCCATAGGCCATCCCTGATGACAAGGTCAAGGTCAAAGCCTCCAGGAACAATATAAAAATGACCTGCAGGTTGCAGAGGCAAGCGTCACATGGGCAACATCTCCCCCCCTAAATGATCCATGCCTGGAAGCCAAGGAGCTGGGCTCCTGGGCAGATGGGGCTGCCTTTAGGGGCCAGAGTATTTGTAGCCACATGCAAAATATTAACTACAACTTATCAGCTTTCTACTGCTCCAATCTCCATCCATTTTCCACAGAGCTGCCAGAATTCTTCCACTGTTCTCCCTGACCCCGGGTCAAAATTCTAAAAAGCCTAAGGCTGCATTTTAAGGTCTGTGCATATTTTAGCTCTTGCCATGTTGACAGCTCATTTCCTACCCACAAAAGCCCTGGTCCTATTTGATTAGCTGATAAGAGGATTGTCTGATGTTCTAAGTCAGGATACTGAGGATACTGGACTTTTTCAGTTTCTTTACCTTTGCACAAGAAAATCTATCTGGAATTCCTGCTATCCCATCACCCCACCCCACCTCCCAATCCACACAGCTTTCAGTCTGGCTAACTCTTCTACTCTCCTAGTCCCCACTCAACAGTCATCTCCTCTCTGAAGCCTTCCTGTATTGCTCATGGTTCTCTCCACCTCGTGTCCCCTGTACTACAGTGCACTATACCTATTCCTCCTTTTGTCCTTCTTAGCCCCAAGGGCTCCTGCAAGGCCCCTCTTCCTGACGATAGGGCTTAACTCAGTTTCTGGCACACAACAGAAGCCCAGTAAATGCTGAATAAATACACAGGGCGCTGTATCAAGTGCTAGTCTCTGCTCCTAGTTTGGCCAGGGAACTGCTCTGAGACTTTTTTCCCCCGGAGCCCCAGAAGGCCTGTAAATACGAAATGGCATGACAAATCTGACCACCAGCCCCGGGGCAACAGGTCATAAAGCGCCTGAAGGCCTAGGCAGAGCAGAAGTCCAAGCTCTGCAGTCGCCAGCTCCCTACAAGCTCTTCCCGGGCCCAAGCGCAGGGTGATTATCTTAGAAGCCACTGTACTGAGCCCCTCTGGCTCCCGGGCTCCTCAGGCATTCCTTCACGCGGACTTCTCTGTCCTAGCGTCTGCCCCAGGACCGGGCAGCAGCACCCGGGGTTCTGAAGAAGGGAGGCGCCGCGGCTCCTCGCCTCCCTGCAGGGCCGCTCCGCGCTCCCGCATCCCGCGGGCACAGAGCCTGAGAGCCCAGGGACGCAGCCGGGAGCGAGGACGCCACCAGCAGCCCCGGCGGGTGGGGCGGGGACTCCCCGCTGCTAGAAGCCCCACAAAGTCTACTTCGCTTCGGGGTCTGCTTACCGTGCGAGCCGCCAAGAACCCAGAGCCCGGTGAGTACGCTGACCGCGAGGCCCGCTGACTGAGCCGCTTCGTGCCGGAGCTCAGCCTCTGCACCCTCAGGCGCACGAGCTTCTCCCCTAGCGTCCCGGGCTCCCCGTGCAGCGGAGCCCTATTGGCTCGGGCAGCCAGGCCCCGCCCACGGACGGCCCCGCCCCTGCCGCCCCTACCGCCCCTGCCGCTACCCCCCCACCCCCACCCGGTTCCTCACAGCTTCCAGCCCGGGAATGTGCTTCTAGACTCAGCTCGTACCTGCCTCAGGCAGCCGTGAAAAGTAATAATTCTCGATCCCAAGAGCGTCTTAGACGCGCCTCGGGGAGTGCGAAGAGTGCAGTGTCCGTGGAAGCCAGCTTTGAGAAAATCACCTGACCTCCCTGTTCCTCAGGAGGCTTCTTCAGAAATCCCACAGCAACTGTCTGAGGCCGTGTGCGAGGCACTTAGCGCCAGGGGTGCATCAGGGAGCAAGGCAAAGTCTATTTTTCCCTCATGGAGCTTGCGTGAGGTGAGGGTCCGGACAAATAAACAAGATAATGCCAGGTTGTTACGAGCACGGAGCGCGGGAGGTGATTATAAATAAGAAAGGGGCCGGGAATGCTATAAGTGGGATGGTCTCTGAGGCCACTTTGAACTAGGAGATGAAAGGGCTGGAGGGAGAGCGTTACTGACTGGAGGCAGCAAATGCACGGTCGTTCTGAGGCCTGAACCGTAAAGACTAGGGTGGCCCAAGATAGCACGCGGAAAGTGAACCACGGCCAGAGAGGCGGACGGGAACTAAACCTCCCAGAACCGTGTGGGCCAAGGTGTACAGCTTCAGTTTTGTTGTAAGGACAAAAATAAGCCCTTGAAGGGTTGTAAGCGGGACTGTGATAGTTTGAAAAGACCACTCTGGCTCTTGTGTGGAGAATAGATTTTAGAAGAGAAAAAATAGAAGCAGGGAGGCCAGTCAGGAGGTGTTAGTCTTACTCTGCTTGCACTACCATAACAATATTATAGATGGGGTGGCTTAAATAAAGAAATTTATTTTCTCACAGTTCTGGGGGCTTGAAGTTCAAGATTGCGGTGCCAGCATGGTCGATTTCTGATGTGAGCTCTCTTCCTGGCTTGTAGACTTGCGTTCTCCCTGTGTCCTCACGTGGTGAGGAGAGAATGAAAAAGAGCAAGCTGTCTGGTGTGTCTTCTAAGGGCACTAATCCCATCATGAGGTCTCCTTCCTCATGATCTCACGGCCAGATCCTTTGACAGTTCTCCACCTCTCCATTCCCCCAAATCCTTCAGGCAGAGATGTCATCTATGTTGGGCCAATTAGATGCTCACTCCTTTGTCTCTCCAGAAAACAAGGATGGAGAGATAGCAGATGGCATGAGATTGATCAGTGATGGTGGCAGCAGCAGCAGCATCCTTAAAAGGTGGGACCAGTAGTTACTACTCTGTCATGAGTGGTGTTGGCCAGCCTCCAGAATTCCCTTGGTTTCTGCCAGTTTCGTAAGCCTATTCCTTCATGCCATCCCTGTCCCCCATCTAATTTTATTTTGTGAATCTCCCATCTCTGCTAAATTCCCTTCTTGTGTTAGCAGCCCAAATTGTTTCTCTTACTTTGAACCAAGGAACCTGATAGATCCAGGAAGGAAAAAACATCCTGCATCATAGGACAGTTTCCTCCAGGGAACAGTTCAGCACAGGAATTTGCATACATATGGATGCACATATGGTGACAGGTATACACGTTCTCTTACTGCTCATTAAGAAATCCAACTTAACAAGGCAGTGGAAGTCGTGGTTAAAAAGGATATTTGTTTTTGATAAGAACCTAGATATGTTATTCTTTAATAGATCAAAAAAAAAAAAAACCTCATCAAGCCCTTATAATAACCAAAGCAACTGCAGAAATAAGCCTTCCTGTATAAAAATTTTGCAGTTTTCAAAGTCCTTTCACATAAATTCCCTTATTTTATACACCCTCCTGTAAGGTAGGCAGATTAGGTAGTATTCATGTTTTATAGGTTATATTAATAATAGCTATCATTTGTTGAACACTTTTTGTGTGCCAAGCACTGTGCTAAAGGCTTTACATATCCATATACCAATCCTGTTAAGGAGAGGTTGTCCCCATTTTATAGGTGAAGAAAGTGAGGCTTGTGCAAAGTCATATAGATGATATGTAGTTGAAGTGAGAACTCAAACTCAGTTCTGTCTTGACGACAAAGGCCACATGTACTTTTAACACACACAGCTTGGTGTTGTGTAATATAGCTAGTGAGAGACATTGCTGTAACTAGAACCCAGGTCCTGAGTCAGGAAAGTTTCCACTCCATGGGTATGGCTTATTCAAACTTGTCAACAATGGCAGCATTGATTTGGTTGTCCACCCATGGTGAGATTTTTAAGGTCATAGAAAAATCTTTTTCTATTTCTCACTCTCTACCTATTACGATGCTTAAAAGTCCCATAGTCAAAGATGAATTACTGTGTTTAAAGATAGATCAAGGGGCACAAATGCAAATATGCCTGTGAGGGGTAAAACACTGTCTTATCAGCTAGAGGAGTAAAATGGCTTTGGAGAGGGTTAAGGTAGTAGTCATTTCACTGTGTATATTCATATCAAATAATCATTTTATAACTGCCTTAGGATCCTTATCTGTAAAATATAAAATGAGACAACAAATAGTAACAACAATAATAATGCCTTCTGGAGTTGTGGTAAGGACAAAATGTATTAAGAGATAGGAATTTTTTAGAGCATGCCTGGTATATATTAAGTACTCTTCAGGTGTTAAAATGTAAATTAATTTTAAAATTTTTTAAAAGTTTGGCTTACAAAAAATTATAAATGTAAAAGTGGGAAAACTTTTCCATTTCACCTGTTTCCTCTTTGGATTAAAAAAATTCTTTAGGAAGATGTGAAGGTGGGGCATAAAATAAAAGAAAACCTGAAAGTATTAATTTATTCCTCCACATGAAGCAATTCATTTCAGCGCTGAGCCCTAGTAAAATGAGGGGAGTGTTTAGAATGTCCTAAAGTTGATGGTTCTTTTTCAGAATCCCTAAGAAAAGACTCAGAGGTTACACGGCCTAGTCTGGAGCTAAAGCAGATTCTGAGCTAAAAAGATTTTGAGAAGATACTGAGCTAAAGATTTCATGCTTGCTTGTTTGTAGTGTAGAGCATTTTTGCTGACGTTGCAAAAGATTGTCATGGCAACTAGAAAAATATGCTTCCAAGTCCTTGGAGTCCCGGGTAAGGGGAGACAGATGTCAAGGGGTGTTCCTTTGTAGTTAAGGGTGCTTGAAGGTTTTAGCTGATGAAGCCACTTTCAAGGTAATATTCTAATACATCTGCCTCCACAACTCACTAGGAAGCAACTGCAGCAAAGCAGAAAGAACAGCCTCCATCCAATGGGATGGATGAGCATTGAAAATGCCTAGGCAGTGGGTCTCACCACTGGTTACACATTAGAATCACCTCTGGAGGTTAAAATGCACCAATGCCTGGGCCCTTGATGCCCCAACTAAATCAATTGACAGGAGATGGGGACTGGTTATCAGCAGGCATTTTTTTTCAGCCTTCTAGGTGACATCATTGTGTAATCGAGGTTAAGAACCACTGAGCTGGAATCTGAGTCTCAGATCCACAGTTTCCTGCCTGGCTACGTGGTCTTGGTCCTGCCTCTTCACTCCTCCAAGCTGTGGGTTCTTCACCTGTAAATTAGGGTGACATAACTAGCTTTATAGGATCATCATGAGGCTTAGACATGAAAGTACTGGCAAATACCAACCATGACCTCATTATTAGCTGCTTTTGAGTTAAAACCAGCATGGAATTGGGAAACCCAGAGCCAGATATTTTCCAATCCCAACCAATTATCCAGCTTAAAATTTATCTGTTCTGTTCCTTATTTCTCTGAGCCAATACTAAAAACTACATTATATCAAGTATATCTTTCAAAAGTATTTGACTTCACAAAACTCTCTGGTGTTAGAGTTATTATTGTTGGAGATGTGAACTTGTTCTTTGTTTTTTGTTTTTAATGGAAGTGTTGGGGATTGAACCCAGGACCTTGTGCATGTTAGGCACATGCTCTGCCACTCAGCTATATCCCACCCACCCCCACCACCCCACCACCCCACCACCCCCCACCCACACCACCCCCACCACCAGGAGGTAACTTGTTTGCTCAAATTTTTACACCTCTTTGTTGGGTAAACTTAATGGTAAATTAATCCATGCTAGTGAATTTAGGTGTCATCCTTCTAAGATAAGATATTTATATTTTCACAAGAGCTTTCTGGAGACAATGCTTTTTCCTAAAGGAGAGCCACTCATAAGGGGACTCTCAGGCACTGTTGCAGGCTGTGCTTCAGCCTGGGGTTGGGACTCTGGGCACCTTTCAGTTAGGGCACCTTTCTCTTACACATCAGCTTCCCTTCTGCACATTCTGTATTTTCCAGACCCATCTGTTCCTGTGCATGTGGTGTTATTAACTTGAGAAAATATTTTCTCTCATTTCCTGTTTGGTGTGGAAGGAATAATTTGGTGGGAGTGCCCTCAAGAGACTAATGTACATCAATAGAAAGGACTTGAGGCCACATTAAAATTAATAGTGCTTGTATCCCACAATCCAGCTATTTCATCTCTAGGACCCTCCCCTATGACAGGTCCACTCATGTGCGGAAGAAGGTGTATAAAGTGCAAAGACCTCCCTCGTGGCATGATGAACCACCTAACTGTTCATCAGTTTCATCAGTAGGGGGGATGGCTAAGTATAAAATGGCATATCCATAGATGTGTGATGTTATAAAGTACTAAAAAGAATGAGGTAGATCCATACTAGTATGTGCTAATAATGGTCAAGAAAAATTGCTTAGTGAAGAAGGCAAATTGAAGAAAAATGTTACAGGATATGTATGCGTCTATCAATCTATCTGTCTAGATATAGAGAAATAGATACACAATATATATAGATAATATATCTCTATATAGGCATTTTTACACATCTTATTTGTAAATATATACACACTATCTATCTATATCTATGTACACACACTGTGCACACATATATATGTATAAATACACATGTACTGTAAGAGCACAAAAATGCTACCAATAGTTATTGTTAAGGTTAGCAAGGAGACAACCTCATTATATGTGTGTTTGTGTGGGTAGGTTTCAAAGGGGTCTTTAGCCTTATCCATAATGTTCAAATTTGTGTAAGATTACATTCATATTATTTATATAATTAAAACATAATTAAAAACCCAAATCCCAGTGCCCTAGTGTTTCCAGAGGTGGCTCAGGGGTCATTGCAAACTGTGTGTATGTGAGGGAAAGGGTTGTGTAGCAGAGCTTAGAGAGGAGTTGGGGAGAAAAGAGAGTGAAGGGCAGGGAAGAGACAGACAGCAAGAGAAGGAGAGATAGAGAGAAGGAGCGCAGGAAAGAAGGAGCAAAGGAAGGCGAGAGACAGAGAGAGATTAAGAAAGGGAGAGAGGGAGGATTTCTAAGATTCCATTCAGCTCAGCTATTCTAAGCAGAAGCAAATAACAACAGAACTAGTTCTGTTTCGATTGGATTTAAATCTTAGTGTGTGTGTTGGGGGAGGCAGCAAAGAGGCTCCTGGCCGGATATTTCTACCTTGTCATTAGCAAGAACAGATTCAGCCTGGACTCCAGACATCTGGCTGTACAGCGGTCCCTCCATGCTGGACTTTGAGTCCTTTATGCTGGTCAGAGCAAACAGAATAGAGGACTAGCTGAGTGACCCTTCTATGAGTTCATGAGCCTGAATGCTGAGTTTCATCCCCTCAGGTTGGCTTAATGCATTGGAGGATGGAGCTTTCAAGCCCCTAGGAGAAGAACACAATTTAACTTTCAGAGGAAGACAATTGCTTTTCCCAAAACTATCTCTATCCAGACATCAGAGAAGTCAAGATCATATTAAGAGAGAGGATGCACATGAAAGCACTGCTTGGCCTATTAAATGCTATATAAAATTAGGTAGAATTTTCATCCTCATCACCATCATGTAGTGGCATATAATTGTTTATTCAAAGAATACATTCTTATAGCTTTTCCTTTCAAAGAAGGTATGTAGGAATGACAAAAATTTGCCATGATATTACTAGAGGTCTGGGTTTCAATCTCAGCTATATACTTAAGTGGTGTGTGTGAAACCCTAAGCAATAATAATAATAACAGTTGTGCACTTATGCACCAGCCTCTGTGTGAGTGTTTAACCTCCTTTATCTTACTTCTTTCAATGACACTTTGATATCGGTATTATTATTCCCATTTTATAGATGGAGAAGTTGAGACTCAAAGAAGCTAAGAAACATATTTAAAGTTGCATGCTTTGGAAGTGGCAGAGTCAGGAATTGAACTCATATCTACATTATTTCAGAATTACTGCTCTTAATCTTTCTAAAGTTTTCCCTATCTGCTGATTTCAGTTCTGCCTGTTTTGCAGGGTGATCATGGGGATCAACTGGGCCAATTTATATGACCTGTTCTGTAATCCAAACACTTAAAAGCAGGTGGAACAAAAGAAACAGTAGAAGGAAGCAGGAGGAGACTTTCTATTAGTGCCACTAAATGACACACCTGTGCTTGTGATTTTTGTGACAGAGTCACCTCCTTGTGGACAGGTAGAGTTGTGCATGAGAGACTGTGCACAATCCCCCAAGACTGTGCATAAGGATTTTACCACCTCTAGAATGAAAATTCTTTTTCTCTTCCCTACCCCACCAAATACTTCCCTTTAGGCTGCTCTAGCAGCATGATGAGAAAAGCACATTCAGGACAGGTGGAGTTATTAATTCTGCAGTGTACTGCTCTGGCCGTGGCCCTGTTTCTGTGTGAATATCTCTACTCATTCATTTACTGCTCTTCTGGGAGCTGGCAGGCTCCATCACTGTGTTGCCAGGCAACCAAAAAAGCACCTGCATCAGGAGATGAACAAACCAATCAGGACAGTCAGAGGAGGAGCTTTACCTGGTTGGCCTCCAAGATAGAAAGAGGGCTTTCCAGGTCGATTCAGGACTGTGGCTGCTGGAATCAGCATCAGAGCTGCTGGGACCTCAGGAAATCTGAAACCTCCCATTTTGCGAGGCCTGGTTGGGTGGAAGTGAAGTCTTCAAGATCACACAACAACTCTGAGGCAGAGCCAGGAGAACAAGTCAGATGTGAGCCCCAGGCGAGTGTTTCATCCCTTATACTTCATTGCAATCATTTCAAAACTCATGAGTAGGGCTCCATTTATGTATCAGACTCCCTGCTTGGTGGTGTAGGAGCAGAAAGCATTTAGACACTGTTCCTCAGTCATCTAACAGTTACTTATTACACCTCCATATTCGAGGGCATATAGCATGACAGTTAAAAGCACAAGCCCTCACAGTCAGACAGAGCTCAGGCACTTACTACTTATGGGAGAATGCAGGTTATTTAACCTTTCTGTGCTTCAAGTTTTCTCAAATAAAATGAGAAAAATTAAATAGCTTATTGTGTTGTTGTTATGCCTAGCACAAAGCAAGGTTTGATCAGTGTTGTCCATCCTTGGAAATAATACATGGGGCACCTGAGCTTGGATTGGGCTGCTTGGGTTCAGTTCCTGGCTCTGCCTTGTACTTGCTACATGATCATTGTCAAGTTACCTACAATTTCTATGATTTAGTTAGTTTATTTGTAAAATGGGTATAATAATAGAATTTCATAGAAGCTAAAGTTATTTAATATACATAAATGTGTAGAATAGTTTCTGGCACATAATAAGTACTCTATAAATTTTAGCTAATATGGTATATCAACAAATATTTATTGGGCACTTAGTATGTACCAGGCACTGTCCTACAAGCTGGGAATATAAAAATAAGCAAAATAGACAAGTCTGTCTCAGCCTTCATGGAACTATGATTATTATTACACTCTTAATAATGTCTGTTTACTTCTCAGTTCCTGCAACTAGATTAATACATTTGAAGGCATGGTCATGTGATTGTTAATAGTTATATTACCTGTGCTTAGGACAGACCCTGAAGTAATACCTGTTCAGTAAATATTTGTTCAATGAATGCCTGGCACTGTGCTACATACAGGACACTGGTTCTCAACCAGAGATGATTTTGTTCCCCAGGGAATATCAAACAGTGTCAGGAGACACCTTTGGTTCTCACAGCCTGGGGGAGGGGAGAAAGGTGGTGGTGGTGCTAGAGGCAACTGGTGAGTAGAGACAAAGGATGCAGCCAAACATCCTACCATACCCAGGACAGCCTCCCACAGCAAAGAATTATCCAGCCCCTAATGTCAACAATGCCAAGGTTGAGAAACTCTAGTGTCAGAGATCAGAGAGAAACAAAGCCTTGTAAAAACAAACACTCTTGGTCTAGTGAGACAGTGATAGCAGGCACACTGAATGCTGTGTGTGAGGCCAAGGAGAGAGCACTGTGAGGACATAGCGAAGAGGCACCCAACTGGCTTCTGGTGGAGCCAATGTCTGAGCTGGTTCTTCAAGGACACTCATAGCCTTCGGGCAAATTCTGTGAGTGGTGGGAGAAGTTGTGAGGCTTGGGGAATGTAGGGGGTGCATGAACAGAAGCTTGGAAGTATGAAGAGATGTGGTTTTGTAAAAGTGCAAGCATGAGAGTGAGGAGCAGAGGCTGGGGCAGGAGCTCATGGAGGCCCGGGGGAGGCATAATATCGAGTTTGGGCATGATACAGTCAGCCAGAATTTCCCAAAATCTCTTCTCTGAGAATTAATTTTTCAAGATGTACCCAAAAAGGGCCACAATGAAAGAAGACTGAGAAAGTGCTGAATACCTCTCCCTCCCCTTTTGGAGATTTACGAGGCTCATTTGTGTCACAGTTCCTGATAATTCCTACATTAAAGAAACTTGAATTCTTTTATTTCATTTATCAGAGTCTTCCAAAGTTATCTGACCATGAAAACTTCTTTCCCAGACATCTGTCTGCATGGAGCCTACAGACCCCTCTTGAGGAAGAGGAGACACAGGAAAACTATTGATGGTCTTGAAGAAATATCATGGCTGGATTTGTATTTTAGGATAATCTCCTTGGCTCCCGTTTGCGGTGGATTCAGAAGGTAAGAATTGTTTATATATGCTCTTTAAGCACTTGTCATGCTGCTGTGAAACAGCATGTCTGCCCCACTAGACTTGGTGTAGGGAGCATATTTATTAACCACTTTTGTCCCAGTGCTTAGCTCAGCCTGACAGAAGGTAAGCACTGAACATGTTTTTTGAGTGAATGGATGTGTTTTTCAGTCATTATGTTAGACACTGAGTCTGAAGAGAACATGCAATCCCTATTCTCATGTAATGAACAGACTGTTGAGCACATAGTAGGTACTTCATAATATTTATGGACTGACTGAATGGTTAACATAAATGACACAGTACGTGGCAAGGATCAGTAATGGGACAGGGCCTGGGAATGTGTATTTTAAACTGGTTCCATGGCTACTTCTAATGTGCAGGGGCTGGCATTTGGAAAGCACTATGTGGCAATCAGAGATGATATCTCTTTGATTGTCCCACTGAGATCAAGGCTCCAATTTTCTTACAGTGGCCATTCCTAATTTTGTCACTTGGGACCTTTAAATCTCTGGACCACTGCCCCTGAGCCACTACCCTGAATTCCTGATCTTCCCTGGACCCTCTGAATTGAGCTTAGAGCCATACAGGTCATTCATAGCCCAGACTCTAATGGGAGCCATATCTACTTCACATTGAGTGAGATGTTTGTTTCTGGTTTCCACCTCTCTGCACGCACCCCACCCCAACACTCACGACTCCCTCATGGCCATAACACTGCATTCCTGGCTATACAAGAATGTTTCTCACGATCTGCTTGAAGACATCTATGAGGCAAAGCACATTTATATTTTAATGTAAGCTGTGTACACACTAAAGTGCTCTTTGGTGTTTGATGTGAAATCTTTTTAAAAAGAAGATTGCATGGTCTTTTAAGAGAGACTGTAAGCATTCTCCTCATTTTGTCCTATGGTGGAGTGAAAGAAAAAAAGTCCCTGGTTGACTAGTTTGTAGCAAGTGGAATCATTTTCTTAATTGGTTAGTTGGCAAGAGAATTGTTGTGGTTGTCTTAACTAGTAGTTCTCTAATTCTACCTTGTGGATAAGGTTCACTAGAATCATCTGAAAAGCTTATGAAAAAGTCCTGCCTAAGCCTCACCTGAGATCTTCTGAATCAGGGTCTCCACAGATAAGGTACAGGAATGTGTGTCTCTAAAAATATTCCTTAGAGATTCTTATATACAGTTCAGATTGGTGGATAGAATGGGTGGTGGACCACTTCTCAGCTTGCTACAAGCTCATCGTTTCATTAAGCCAGCTCTGACTCTCTCTGTCCCAACTCTAAGTCACAGCTCAGTCACCTACCCTAGGCCACAGTGCATAGCCCCAAGATCCTTCCTCATCAGTTCTTGGACCCAGTTTAAGCCAGCCAAGGCTGTTCAGTCCTGGCTGTCAAACCCTGGCCTAAGAAACCCCAGGGCTGGCTCCCATTCCAGCTGCACCCCACCCCTGCCGCCTGTGAGTCCTCAGCACAGACATTTCTGGGCAAGGGAGAAAACCAGTTTTTCCTGCAGCTGTCTCAAGGAATATCCGTTGCCTCTCATTAGAGCTGGTAATTTCCCTGATGATGCGAACATCATGCCAGCTCTCATCCAATTTAAACAGGTCATCTATTGACTGGCTCTTCTTCCCCACAGAGAACAGGGGCAGGAGGGAACTGCCTCCTATTTCTGCTCAGGAAAAGACTGAGGGTTTTGTTTTATTCTTTTTAAAATTTATTACTAATGTTTAAATAAATTTTGCTGACATTTTCTCATTTACCTTCACCAACAGTTCTTTAGGCTTGCAGATCACAGCCCTGTAGACAACCACTGTAATAGTATTCCTGTAACCATTTCACTGCACCATGAGGGCATTCGGACCTCCTGTCTCTTCTAAGTAGTAGCTTCTTTCCTGGGTCTCACTCCTTTTCTTATCTTAAGCTCTTCCAGATCCATTTAGCTACTGATCCTGGTGATTCATGTTGTGTTTCTGTGCTCTGAATTTATGTTAACAGGAAAAAGGATGAACTGGCTGGATCAGCTGAGGTCTAGTTTAGCATTTGTAAATGTTAGGGGGAGAGAGCATAGCTTTGTTTCCTGTCTTCTTCCTCACTCTTCTTTGTAGCCTTGTCTCTTGCCCCTTCACCGGGACCCCCTTTCATCTCTCCTTCCCTTCCATAGAACTCCCCTCCTTCATGCATCATTGTAACATAGAGTAAATTATTTTTGATCTGATTTTCCCCTCATAATCATGATCACAGTATGAGTCATCATCTTAAGAAAAATAAGTAAACAAAAAATAAGATATGGTTTCATAATAAGCAGATCTGCAGAGGAGAAAGGATTCTCTGTCTTTATTCTTCTATCTGGGAAGTGAGTAAAAGGAGTACCTACCCCAAGGGCCTGGACTACTTTATGTCTGGTCTGGCATATTCTCTATATATCTGACATTTATTGAGTCCTTATTATGTGCCAGATACCGCTCTAAGTGCTTTGCACATATTAACATTTTTAATTATTATAACATCCTCATAAGATCATTGTTGGTATTATTCCTATTTTACTCATGAGTAAATCAAAGTTCAGACAGATTAAGAAACTTGTCCAAAGTCACTCAATTTGTGAATGGTGGAATCAGAATTGAAACCCAAACCACTGCTAGAGCCGGCACTGTGCAACCACTATGCAACACTGCTTCTCTACCCTTTAATCCAAGTAGTTAGTTGGATTGTTTATTAAGATATAGTAATAACCATATTCCAGTAAAAGAATTACATTTTTGTAGCCTGAAGAAGTTTGGGAAGGGGGAGGTATGGTAGCTAATATGTGATAGGGATGGAATTTGAGGTCAGTTCTTACTTCAAATCTCATGGCTTTTTAACATTTGGGTAGTTAAAGAATTTCATTTTAGAGACAAGGAAAATCCTTATGCCAATCATGAGGAAGATTTCCTTCATTCTTTTTCTCAAAAAATGTATTTAGTTCATTTAAGTGAGTTGATCATCTGTGCCTCATTTTCTCTGCTTCTGCTTCCCACTATTCTATACCAGTGGTGGCAAATTATCTCATTATTCCCCCTAAAGCCCCACTGAGGAACCATAAGTAAAACAGTCCTCATTATTCAGAAGAAGTGCCTGAGGCTCAGAGGACTTTGGTAACTTTCCATGATTACATAACTAGTAGGTAGTAGAACTTGAATAATGGTTGAAAAGATCTTGGAAGAGAAAGATATATGGTGATCTTTCTTTGTATCTGTAGAGACTTCCTTGAAGAGCTTTGCACTATTATAAGAAATATAGTCTTGAGTGATTAAATCTATAATTCTATATTCCTTCACAGAATCACATTCTTTTCCCTTTCAGCCTCTCATAGCTACTTTAATTGAATGGGACTCAAGAAGCACAGTAAATGGAAAGTTTTCCTTTCATGAGCTCTGGGGACTATCCACCTAAAATGTATCTTCCAGACAAGGTGATGTCATCCAGATTAGACATGTCCTTAGAGACTGATAACACACTCACCGTGAGTGAGTCACTTTCCTTTGGGATGTCAAATTAGGCAGTGTCAAATCTAATAAACATCGATAGGCCGGAAAGAATTCTAATGTACTCAATGAGGTCAAAGAAATTCGTCTAAGGCAGGGTCAGTAGTAATTTGGATCTGTTTCTCCTCTAATGAACCTTGAAACTTCTTTTCACCCATGCTTTCAAATATGTTAGGAAATGCACAAGAAATAGGAAATAATAAATAATAATATTATGAAATAAGTCTTCCTGACTAAATAAGGAATCTTTAGAGCTTAAATCAGAGTACCTGATTTCTTCCTTGATTATATTCAAGGAATTGTCAAAATACCCCACAATTATGTCACTGAATGTAGACACATTTCTTCTGCTTTATGGTGACAGTGCACTTGAGATGGGATGAATTATAAATAGACTAGTTCTAGGAATCTAGCTAGTTCTTGGCTTCAGCTGTGTGGCCTTGTATATGCAAATTTCCCTCTCTGTTTCAGGGATTTGTGTTCAGTAATTCTTAGGATTGTTTCTAAGATCTTTTGAATACCTAATTGTGTGTATGTGTGTGTGTGTGTGTGTGTTTATTCTGAAGAACCAGGTTTTTCTGAATTCTGAAAGAGAAACTTGAGATATATTCTAGTGCCAGTAGGGTTTGCTGTCCCTGGTGCTGAATTGTACAAGGCATTAAGGTTCCAAATGTGGACACTTTCCACTAGAGAAAAAAAAAGATAAAATAAACAAAACCAAATGTTTAGACTTCATAAAGACCTATAGACCTGGTAAATATTATTCATCAGTGTACTTCTGAATAAAATGAACATGGACAAGCATAAAAGGAATAGTACAGCTATATAAATATTTATTAAATATATTAACTTTTTGTAAGGGAAAGACCTTATTTCTCTCTTCTTTAGTAATGTATCTCAAAAGCCAGAATGTTACTTTATCCAAAGTAGATTCTCAGTGAATTTTTTGAGTGAATTGTGAGTAAATTCAGTCATAATGCTCAAGGAAGTGAATATAGACTTAATGCTCAAGAGAGAGGGCTCTGGAATCAGACTATCAGGATTCACATCCTGGTGTGCTACTCACTTCTCACTAGCTGTGTGTCCCTGGAAAAATCATTTCACCTCTACCCAGTAGGACTACCTCAAAGGCTTAATATAAAGGTCAAAGGAGTTTGTATACAAAAAATTGCTAAAAGCTGAACCTATAATATTGAAAGTGCTCTGTATTTTATTATTATTATTATTATTATTATTATTATTATTATTATTATTATTATTATTATTATTATTATTATTTCTTTACATTTTGTTAAGGATATTGATTAAATAATATATCCAAGACACATAATAATTATTAAAATATATTGAGAGCTTATCATGTATGAGACATATTAATTTACTATTTCCTTACAACAGTGCCATGACCTAGGTACTATTATTATTTTAATTGTAAAGTGAGGAACCTCACAGACAGAGAGCTTAAGTAACTTTCCCAGGGCCACATAGCAATTTTAGATCTAAGATTTGTAACTAGGTTATCTAGATCCAAAATCTGGACCCTTAAACACAGCATTTTGCTGCTTCTCAATACTTTTGACTTTCTAATATTGGTGATGTAGGAGGCAGGCTGGATATGGAAGGAGTATTTTCTATAGATGAGAAGGTGGTGGCTTAAAGAGAGTTCACAGGCCCAAAGAGAATTTTATGTTAAAAATCTCCTTTCAGTATTGGGCTGTAAGAGCCTCACATTGAGCAAGATAAAGTTCCAAAATTGTAATCTTTTTCCTTGAGGTAATAGGAAGAGAAGGGATTTTTTTCTCTTTCATTTCCAATTAGCGCAGTTAGCATGTAGATCCTAAACACATGCTATGTATATTTTATCATTAATCTTAATGAAGAGATTAGAATATGTTACGCTTTTTGGTTTACTGTCTTCACCTCTGATCAGTCCCTTAAATAACTTTTATAATCCATTTTGCTTATTGGATCAATAGTCTAAACTTGAATACTGAAGATTCTTCACTTGAAATTCCACTTGCTGTCTGAGTATAATAAACAGTAGTTCATGTCCAATCAGGATGGATGTGCTTATATACCACTGTTTTGTTTACATTTCTTTTCAAAGCTAGGCTTCTTTTCAGAGATATCTGAAGTGCATGTACTATTTTCAATTTGCAGTAGGAGACTAGCATATAAAAGAAATAATAAAAGTTGCATTATTATGGTCCCAGAAAATAGCTGGTCATGGTGTAATTGATTTTCTCAGGGTTATTTCTTTTCCTGCATTTTTGACTGCTCAACTTCGATCTATCTGAATGGGAAAAATATTAAACATATGATGATTGCTATTGGGCATGGACTAAATTACTAAAGTATAAGAGCTTTACAGATAAATTGGGATTTATACCTCTCAGTCTGCCATGTTGTCATCATTTGGTCATGGTCTTTTGAGCTGTTTTCTAATTAGTCAGTGCTAGGCATAGCTATAATGCATCTTCAGTGTGAAATGTGCCAGGATTTTCAGGCAGTAGAAGCTAACATTTATTAAGCATTTACTATGTGTCAGGACCCTGGCTAAGTTCTCTGCGACAGCATCTCATTTAATCTATGCGATGACTCATTGACATATGTACTATTATTGTCCCCGTTGTATGGATAAACAAACTGAGGAACAGGAAAATAAGTAAACATGCCCATGGTCATACCTGTTAGTTATGGAAATTGGTGGCTGGGATTTAAAGCCAGCCTATGCTCTCTGTTGCTATGTTCTGCTGCTTTCTATATACTCATATCCATATTTCAGATCCTTACGTATCAATTCAGTAATATTGAATTAGTCTTTATTTGTACCAGGGGCTGTGCAAGACACAAAGGGTGCTAAGATTATTAAGATGTAGTCTCTGCCCCTAAGGTACTCATGGCTTAATGTGAAATTTGTTGTAATATAGGCAGAGAGGGTCACACAGAAGAGAAAGAGAAAAACAAAGCGGAGTGTCAGAGGAGAGATCAGGATAAGCTCCACAATGAGATGGCTCTGGATCTAAGTTGTTAAAATTTAGAGGAAGCAGCAGTGTGCCAAGGCTTGGAAATGTGGAACTACATAACACAAAACAGATGGTAGACAGTACAGCATAGTGAGCCAGACTGCTTGGATTTGAATCCTGGCTCTACCTGGTGACCAGGGGCAAGTTTCTTGGCTTCTTTGTAGTTCAGTTTCTTATCTACCCAATGAGCATGGTAAGATTGTTAACTCCCTGATAGTGCAGTGAGGATTAAATTTGAGGGTTAAATTACACAAATCACTCAGAGCAGGGAGTGGCATTTTTATTAACAGCACTCCACTGTAGCTACTTATCACTCATATTACCAACAATTTTTATTATTTTGATGCTTATTAATTCCTCATTGTTATATTAGAGATAATACCGACTGGACTGGATTGCACACTAATTTTCTTTCAAGCCTCGCCAAGCTTTCTAGAAGCAGTTATCAAACACAGTTATCAAACCTGGTTTCCTCATAGAATGAATTGGCAAGAAATGGCCTTATCCTCCTTTCAAACCTTGAACTGTCTGTGCTGTTGAGAAGAGCCTGGCCATTTAGTGCTGCTTGGAAATTTCCCCTCAAAGCATAATTTTACTCTGGGCTCCAAGGAGAGAAGGAAAGGGAAAGATGGGCAGGGATGCTCTGCTGAGGAAAAAACCCATGAAAATGGATCACTGCCCTTCTCCCCAGACAAGGAAATAGTTGGCCAGAGTGACCTTGCTCTTCCATGTGCTCAGGAGCCTATTTTAGAAGCAATCATTCCTTCCAGTGCTGGGTTTCTTAGAACCAGAGGCAGCAGGCATGTGAGGGTGAGGTTTCTGCTCATCTTCTTTCTTCTTCCTCTCAAGTGTTTGGAATAACCAAAATGCAGTAAAAATCACATCGTAATAATAGCTAGGAATCCTGGGTTCCAGTCTCAGCTTTGACATTAACAGGGTAATGATCATTTCATCCACTTGTATAGTGGGTTATAAACTGGGTTATGCTATGATAACAAATCACCACCAAATCTCAGTGGTTTATTTCTCACTCATGCTGTATGTTCATTCTGGATTCATGGGAATTCTGTTCCACATTGTCTTTACCCCAGGATCTAGATTAACAGAGAGGCCAACATCTGGAATGTTTCAGATTTCATGTTGGGGAAAAGCAAAAGACAAATCACACATTGACTCTTAAAAGCTTCCATGTGGGAATGACACAGTCATTCAGCTCACATTTTATGGCTATACCTTACACTGAGTGGGCATGTAAAAGATGTCTTATTGTCTACCTGAAAGAAGAGAACCAGAATATTGGTAAACAGCTCTCAGGCTGTCATAATATACTATTATTATCAGCATTTTACAGATGAGAAAACTAAAGAACAGAAAGGTTAAGTTGCCCAAAGTTACATAGTTTAGAAAGTGGCAAAGCTAGAATTTGAACTCAAGTGGTCAACTCCAGAGACTGCTCTTAATCACTGAGTGTAAACCTTTTCCAAGGCACTGAACCTGTCCAAGTTTGTTTCCCCATATGTAAAAATGGAGGGGGAAACCTCTTTCTTGTATTCCTCACAAGGATACATTTAGACATTATCCAGCCAGCCAGCCAGCCATCCACTCATCCCCTTTTGTGGTAATTGGCAAACCTACTGTGTGCCAATTATTGTTCTAATTGTTGTGAGTCAGTACTGAGTGAGACTAAGTCTCTGTGCTCATGGAGGGCATATTCTTCCATGCCTCATGAGACATTGGGTAAATAGTAAAGTACATAAGGGAATGAATCAGTGGACAAGGTAAGGATTAATGCTCTGGGATCAATAAAATATAGTGATATTGCTATGGTCTCAATTGTGTCCCTCTAAAATTCGTATATTGAAGGCCTAACTCACACTCTGATGGTATTCAGATATGGGGCCTTTAAGAGATATTTAGGGTTAAATGAGGTCATGAGGGTGGGGACCTCATGATGGGATTAGTGGCTTTATAAGCAAAGTAAGAGAGAGAAGTCTCTTTTCCTCCACCATGTGAGGACACCGTGAGAAGATAGCCATTAGCAAACCTAGGGTTCTCACCAGAAACTGAACTGGCCGGCACTATGATCTTGAACTTCCCAACCCCTAGAACTGAGAAATCAATGTATATTATTTAAGCCACCTAGTCTATGCAGCCGTCTATAACAGCCTGAGTAGACTAATTACATATATGATAGAAAGTGACTAGGGGAGGTTCTTTAGATTGAGAGAACAGGGAAAGACCAAAACAAGAAGTGACATTTGATCTGAGTTTAACATGTGAAGATCTAGGGAGCAGAGTGAATGATAGGCAAAGCAAAGGCTCTGAGGCAGGAGTGAACTTGGCATGTTTGAGGAACAGAGAAGGTTAGATTAGTCGTAGTGCAATGAATGAGAAGGAAAATGGTAGCTAATGAAGGTACAGAGGGAGGCAGGAACTATACCATAAAAGAAAGCTATAGACCAGTGATTTTATAAGGTTTTACAAGTGATAGCCTTGTTTGGGGGTTAAAAAACCCTTTTGGGGATCTGCTGAAAACCATAGACATGTGTCTCAGTAAAGACCCCCATGTCCATACAAACCTCAGGTTGGTAACTTCTGAAAAATATAAAGATATTTTGAATAGTAGAGAAAGAGAAGAGAGAGACATTGTTTGCAAGCTTTTTCTATGCCAGAAACTTTGCCAGTTATGATAAATTATTTAACATGTTTTTCATAATCTCATTTGATAAATGATGAAATCAAATATCAGAATGGCTAAGCAATATGCTTTAGGCCAAACGAGTAGCAAATGACAAGGAGTTTGAATCGAGGTTGGCTTCATTCCAGAAATATTATTATTATTAGATACAGGGTCTAGCTTCATCTTGCCGAGGGTATTTTTATTATTAGGTGAAGGGTCTATATTTTAAATCAGCTAAGGCAGTATCCATTTCCTTTTCACTGGCTCTAGCTAAACAGCGGAGCAGCTCAGATTCTAAATTTCCATTTCTTTGCTGCCACACTGGTTATAATGTCAACCTTTATTACTCCCAGCAGAGCAGTGAAATATAATCCCTATACCAATATCAATTAAGGCAGCATCAACTTTATTCATATATGCTCCCTCTGAGTGAATGCCAGAAGACCTCCTCCAAGACTTCTCCAGTGGTTTAGTATTCTGCTCAAAGGAGTCAATTGCTAAGCATCTTCCTTCTTAATTAGAGACCTGATGTATTGCTGCCAATCCTTTGAACAAGAGGAGGTTGGAGACCTAAAAAGGAAGCGTGACCATTCACTTCAAGGCAATCAGCTTTGAAGCTGCTTGACAATGGATATTGATTTTCTAGTGCCTGGAAAACCTCCTGAAAGAGGTTTCTGATCTCAGCAGCCTGGGCAATCCATACATTTCCTTATTCACTCACCATACGAGGCCACAAAATGGCCTATAATGCAATGAGCAAAGAAACTATTTTCTCTGAAAAAACCACATGCATGAAAATGATTGGAAGACTCCTCCTTGACCAAAATGAAGGAGGAAAAGTTGGCAATAGACAACCAAACCCCTCCTCTCTATTTACTTATCTCTTATAGCTTTATATATTAGGTAATACCAGCTATCCTTCATAGCACACATTCTAAATAAATTACTTCCGATGTCAAAACACTGCTGGCTTTACTTCCCCTTTTTAAAAATGAAGAAATTGAGGTTCATAGATGTAAGTTACTTTGCACGGTTAGTAAAAACCTGAGCTAAGAATTGAAACCCATGTTGGTCTGAGTATGAAGTCTTTATTCCGTCACTAGGCTGCCTCATTTTTCTAGATGTGAATTCTCCTCCCTTGACTTGCTACTTGCTTTAATTTTTAAAGCCAGTTAAGTCAGCATGATTCAGAGATAATGATGCCATGTTGGTGGAATTTGACTTCCTTAGGCATCTTACCCAGGTACCTACAGATAGTGATAAAGCCAGGTTGCAATACTCTATGTTACCAGTAGGTGTCACCATCTTATCTAATGTGTTATTTATTCAAAAATACTTACTGAACACCTACTGTACGTAAAGCTCTGTTGCAGGTGCTAGGGTTACAGCCATGAACAAGGCAGAGTCTCTGCCTCATGAAACTTATATTACAATGGGGAAATCTGAGCCACAGACAAATATACAATATTCTATCAGACAGTGATTAGTGGAATAAATAAATTCTGAAATTTAAGGCTTTGGGCTCTCAAAGCTGTGTTTGAAATATGTTATATGGAGAAAGCCTGAATCTAGTGACATTAAATCAGCTGCCGTACAATATATAAGAGCTCATCTCTCAAGAAAGATCCCTGCAACTAACTCTGTTCAACCAACCAGTGAAAATGATCAGTGTTCCCACTCCCCCAATGAAACAGATTAGGAAAGAAAAACTTCCTGGGCCCAGAGTTTACAGAGTTTACTGCCTTAGTGTTCAACTTAATCCATTTACCATCACCTACAGAATAAGTCCCAATTCTAGTATGGTCTACTAGGCCTATCATAATCCAATTGACCTTTCCAACATAATCTCTGGCTATACCCACCTCACACTTTACACCCTAGTAAGCCAGATCTGTTTTTCACTTCCTACATGAGAATACTGTTTCACCCCTACAGGCCTCTGCTGATAATAACCACTCCATTGGAAAGTCATTTTTATTATTTGCCATTTATTAATCCCCACTGCTCTTTTAAGGCTGTATCCTATTATCACCTCCTCCAAGAAGTCTCCCTTGTTTTCCCCAATCTGAGTTAGATGCTCTGTCTGATACTTCTTCCACACCTTTTGGATTCTATCACTTGACTTCCACAATGAGATGTTTATGCTTAGTTTTCTTTTGAGGGAGGAAACTAGGTTTTATTCACCTGTCCTCTTTGCCTAAGTCAGCACTGCCAGTAAAAATGTAATGCAAGCCATGAATGTAATTTAAAATTTTCTAGAAGTCAGTTTAAAAAATAAAAAGAAACAAATGAAATTCATTTCCATAATGTGTTTTACTTAACCCAATATATCCAAAACATTACCATTTCAACACTTAATTGATGTGGAAAATAATCTGTGAGATAGTTTATATTCTTTTTATTACAAGTCTTCAAAGTCTGATAGGTATTTTATACTTACACATCTCAACTCAAAGACCAAAGTTTCATCAGAAATATTTGACCTAGGCTTAGAGTTTACAAAATTTCTTCTCAAAAAATACAATCATATGCTCAAGCTGTTCCAAACATGCTAGAAGTTTTCTAAAAATGGAATTAAATACGAAAAATATAATTTTCCTTTAATATTCAAATCCACATGGACAAAATTGGCTCCTCATTTTTAGAACAATTAATTTGACTTTGAAGCTAAATCATAGCCATTTCAAAACTATGTCTATCCATAACAGATTGACTAACTCTTGTGTAAACTCAGTATTAACATAAGGTGCAAAAAGATATTGTATAAATTGAAAAGCAACTCTAAATTTACACCAAAAATGTTGTTCAAATTTTTCATTTCATTTTTACAGCCGAAGTACATAATTACATTATTCTGCATGTTAATTCACATTAGAAAAATGTATAAAATAAGTATTATTGATCTGTGTAATGGAATTTTTAATTTCAGCAAATTCTCATACTAGTCTTGCTGGGTCACAAATAACTTTTTCTTATCTATTAAACTTCAAGTTTAGCTCACTCATACGTAGTATGATATTGGATAGGAAAAGTAAATCACACTGATATGTTTTGTCTTTGACTTATTGAATTTTATTTCAAGAAAATCTTCAGTTGGAATGAATAATACAGTAAATTTTTACAAAACTAGTCAACTGATGAGCACTGGCAAAAAAACCCAGAAAATCATTGATCTCATTGTCTTTGATTTTGTTGAACAGATCTGTAAACTGGCAGTGATTCACAGCATTTACATGTATATACAAAGAATTCTAATAACTGCAAACATAATACTTTTCATGAAGTATGCTTCAGAAACTTAGTCCACATACTTTTCATAGATATCACACAGTGAAATGAAACAATAAACAATCAGTCTGTTGTTTAAAATTCAAAAAAACCCAGGATTTAAAAAATCTAACATAGCTAGAGCATCATGTGTTGTGACTAAAACATTTTTTTTTCTATTCTAAGTGAAATTTTTCTTTGACAGATGTAAAAGATTCAAAAATATCTACATCGCAAGTTTCATATGTCAGGCCAGGGCTTGACAACATTTATTGTAAATTTGAGACAACATGTACCCAATTATTATTTGGGCAGGGTCGCTTATATTTCCCAACTCATTGAAAGCTGAAAAAAAACTCCCAATTTTTTAAATTTGGATTAATTGATCTTTGACGTTGTTAGAAAGGTTTTGTCATCTATAGGCTATTGTTTGATGGCTTAATTGAAGGTCTTTCTTTTTTTGTAAAATATCACTTTCACTATTTTCCTCATAATTTTCTTAAAATTTGTAGTAAAATAATAATTCATCTTATTATCTATCAAAAAATGGTTCTGGGTATGTGTGCATAAGAATCTAAGTCATTTTATAGCTAGCCAAAATTACAAATTCAGCTTCTGTTAAAAATATTTTAAATTTTTATTAGTTGATGTTTAATTGTGATATCAGGTGACTAACTTAGTCAGTTATTTTTTGACTGTTGAGGAGGAACTTCTTATCAAATTCATCATATTTGCTATAAATGTCTCTAATGTGGTCTATTATCTTTTTAAAAAACAAAACAGCTTTTTAATTCTGCTGCAGTAAATTGCAATTGCTATTCATTGTAAAATTTACGATATGTTTTCTTCCAGTCTCTTACTTTCTTTTCTATTCTGATCATAGTGTTTGCTCCTGCATCTCCACTCAATTCTGCATCAGTAATCTGCTTTTGTTTTAAATTTTAGAAATTTGTCCATACTTATTTTTATACTTAAAAAATAATTTAGTTGTATTACAATGAAGTATTATCAAGTATTTCCATTTAATTATCAATTAAAATTTACACAGTTATCACAGTGACTGAAGCTGTCAGAATAAAGTATTTCAAGAAACATATTACAATGTTGCATGCATAGAAAAAAATTATTCATACTGAATCAATCCATCAAGTCCAGCTAGATCAGTGATGTGTTTATGTGTATTAGTGGAAATATTCACATAAGTGTATTACTATCCGATAGTACTAACTTTGCAATGCCAAAGCTAAAGTGAAACGTACTTCTTCCAAAACAGTAAATCCATGTGAATACAAAAAATATTTTACATTGCTTCCATTTAAAATTTTAAATATAAAATAATAAAAATTAAATAATATTAAAATTCATTTCCTCAGTGACACTAGTCCTATATCAAATGCTCAAAAGCATACATGGCCAGTGGCTACCACACTGGACAGCACAGGCCTATAAAACACAATCAACAAATATCCTTTGAATAAATAGACCCAGATGTATATCTTTCCCCAACTTTACACTGAACCTTGAAAATTAGAGACCTAATCATAGTTGCATTATACTCAGCTCCTCTCTAATCTAAGATCAACGGTACACAGACAATATCCAATTTTTAATAGACTAGTGAGGTTGAAGTGGTATAGACAACCGTGTGTGGTAACGGCAGCATGGTGTAACGGAGAAAAGTGCTGGACCTTGGACCGAAGAACTGGGGTTTCAGTCTCCACTCAGTAGCTCATTAGCTGTGTATGTTAGATTTCTCCTCTTTAAAAGCGATTGCTTATAACACTTCACATATTTGCTGTGAAGATCAAATTAAAATATTTCTATTTATAAGTTTTAAAACAATGTCCAAATGTTAGTGTTTATGGCTTATCTGTGCCAGTGGGAAATCTGTCTCAGGCTGAAAGCCACTTCACTCAGAAACTATGCTGTCATAAAAGCAGGGCAACTTTGTTAAGTAGTTGGCAAAGCCCAAGTTGCTGGCAGAGACTACCTGGCTTTGACTCTCCAGCTGCTTAAGGGATTTAAGATTTAGGATTTAGGATTTAGCAGCTGTATGACTTTGGGTACATTAATTAATTTGCAACGCCTCATTTTTCTCATCTGTTAAATGGAGGTAATAGTAGGGCCTATCTCATAGGATTGATTAAAGAGAGACAGAACCATTGTAAGGTGTTTAAAAGAGTGCCTGCCATATAGTGAGTTCTCAGTAAATGGTTAATGACTTATCATCTATGCTGAGTACACCATGGATGAAGCATCTACAAATCTCCTTCTTTTTATTTCTCTCTGTCTACTTTCTCTGTCCTCCATACAGTACCCTGGTTCTGGCTTAAGAAATCACAAATCCTTAAGATCCAGCTCATCAGTGGAGAAGATAATAAGTCTTCCATTTTCTGCAGAATGGAATATCTGTTAAAATGACTCTTCCTGCTGACTGTGGCCATATTTCACAGCTGAATGTAGATGTGCTGTCACGCTTGGCAGTTTCTACCTCTTCACTTAGGCTTACCAAAGAACCTTCCCCCAAGGAGGAGAATGTGAATGAAAGGAAATCTCATTCATTTATTATTGCCAAAAATATTTATTGAGTACTTACCTTATGTCAAACACTGTTTATGTTCTTGGGAGTCAACAGTGAACAAAATGGGTAAAAAAAACAATCCTGCCCTTTTGGAGTTTGCATCTTAGTGAGGGGAGATAGACAATAAATAGTAACAACAAATAAGCAAATTGTTCAGTATGTTAGACAATTATAAACACTGTGAAAAAAAATTGAGCAGACTTAAAGGGGATTGGAGGTGTGGGATATAGGGGTGGGAAATAATTTTAAACTGAATTTTCAGGGAGGCTTTCACTGAGAATAGAGCACTTGGAAACTACATGAAGGAGCCAGAGAAATAACTACAGGGGTATTTGGGTGAATAATTTGCTTAGAGAGGGAACAGCTACTGGAAGGGTCCTAAGGTGGGAGTACATCTGGCCTGCTCAGAACACAACGAGGAGACGGCTGTGTCTGGAGTGGAATGATAGAGGTGGGGCCATCACATGTAGAGCCTTGTGGGACACTGTAAAAACCAGGGCTTTTACTTCCAGTGAAGTTATTTAGGGGCACAGTGTATAACTATGGGAATAGTTACTAATTGCATAGTTATTTCAAGTCCTGTTTGGGCACTGAGAGTATAAATAGACCACAAAGCTAGATTCTCTGAGCCATCAGAAGCCTTTAAGAGAACTGAGTCCTCTTGCTCATCAATCCTTGAATTTTCTCCACAGCATTACCACCAGAGAGTCAACTTGCCTATTCTTGGGCACTCTGGTGACAGGGAGCTCCCATCTTCCCAGTGCAGCCCGTCTTTCTAATTCTGCTTAGTGGAAGAGTCTCTCATTTATTGAGCTGACATCTGACTGCCTGTCACTGCCATCTATCACCTTTATTTCTACTCCCTGGAGGCCTTTCAGAATAAGTCTAATCTTTCTTTCTTCCTCATGACAGCCCTTCAAATATTTGAAGACAGTTGCCACATCCCTAGAGTGTTCTCTTCCCCAAGCTGATAGACTCCGGTTCCTGATATCTTGTTTCATATGACAAATATGTATCCAGCATGTACTCTCTCTCCTCTGACTTTGCTCCAAGTCTACTTATTTAATGCCCAGAAAGGAGCCCAGAGATGCCTGGCTGGTAAAGACCAGGCTAGAACCATCCCATCCTTGGCCTGGACCAAGTTCCAAGCTATAGCTGGGTGAGGGGAAAGACTTTAAAACCGATAGTTATGGATTCAAATCCCAGCTCTGCCCATTTAGTTTTGTGTGGCTCTGAAGAGTGGTTTAATTTCTCTGAACCTTTGTTTCTATGTCCATGAAGTTAAGATGATAATACTAATACCATGCCTTATTTTGTAACAAGTAAAGTGAGTGTTAATTCTACATCCAGGAGAGAGAGCTCTTCCTTTGTAATAGGGCATAAAGATGTAACTAAATTTATAACTCTCTCAGAGGATTATAGACACAGCTCTGCAATAAATATGACTCTCACAACTCATCTGAAGCTGAGGGGTCAGGGAAGACACTGTCCCTGAATGCTTGTAGCTATTCTGATGTGGAGAGTTAAGGAGAAGGCTGTGGTACATCTGGGTCATTATAGGACTGGCTATTTGGCCAAATTAAGCCTTTCTCTCCACCATCCTGGTGGAGAGGCTCCTCGTGTCTTGCATGGTCTATTGCACAAGGCAATCTCTTAACCAGTGCTCTGCCTCCAGTCTCAACTCCATTTATCTAGCTGTGATCTGATGATGACATTATACTCAAAGGCTCCCCTAGCTATCAGGCTCCTACATACTTCATACTCTAGTCTTAGTCAAACTTCCCAACCTCACATCCAGCTCACTCTTTGCTGTGGCCTTTCAAAATTATTTGCCATTCTCCTAAAACACCTTTCAGGTTCAAGCCTTCAATACTTTGCATGTGTTGTCAACTCTGCCAGAATTGCCTTTCTCTGTTTTTTTTTTGCTTAATGAAATCTCATCCATTCTTCAAGATCCACTCAGATAGCACTTCATTTATGAGGACTTCCCTGGTTTCTTCAGGAAGAGCTTATTACTCCCTCCCCTGTGCTCTTACTGCAACACTTGGCACATACCTGCATTGTATTATAATTGGTGTATTGTATTACAATGATTTGGTAATGCATCTTTCTCCTCCAAAAGAGGAGAAAGACTCAGCGTATTACTTTCCCAGGGGATGCCATAACAAAGTACCACAAACTGGCTTAAAACAACAGACATTTATTCTCTCACAGTCCTGAAGGCTAGAAGTCTGAAATAGAAGTGTCTGCAGGGCCATGAACCTTCTGAAGGCTCTAGAGAAGGATCCTTCCTGGTCTCTCCCTACTCCTGGTGATTGCTAGCAATCCTTGGTGATCCTTGTCTTGCAAGTGCATCACTCCAATCTCTGCCTCTGTTGTCACATGGCCTTCTTCTGTGTCCAAATCTCTCTCTTTTCTCCAGTCATAAGATTAGGGCCCACCTTACTACAATATGACCTCATTTAAACTTGATTACACCGGAAAAGACCCTATTTCCAAACAACATCCCCCTTTTAAAGGTTGGGGCAGTGTTAGGACTTCAAAATATCAAAATTTGGGGTCACAATTCAACTTACAACAGTAGGTTTTCTATGTTTGTGTATTGTCACCACCTGGCTCCTAAGTGGTGCATAAAAACACTCACTCAGTGATGAAGGCATAAATGGTGAATGAAAAGAAGAATACGTTACCCCAATACACGTTCATTCTCTGTGTGCTGCCATCTATGCTAGGCCCTGTGGAGGTGCTGAGATCACAGAGGGGAACAAAATGTGGCTTCAGCCATCATTTGCTCCCCATGAGGCACTTGAGCTCCCAGCCGTGCTCTTTTGCAGTCCTCAGCTCACCCCACATTCTTTAGTTTTATTTTTTATTTATTTATTTTTTTGCATTCTTTAGTTTTAAATAGACCTAGCAGTGTATCTGATGCCAGGGTGTTCATGACTAATTCAGGACCCTCCTGGCAGTGAGTTCAGGGGTGTGGGAATCCAGCTGGGACCCCCATTCCCCAAAGATCACTGGGTCCTGCTCCCACAGCATAGCTGTGGGGGGTTTACTCTCTGCATCTAAACGCAGAATAAATCTGTAGGCTCTTTTGAAACGAATTCCCACTTCTCCACCCCTCTTCTGCTCTGGGTTTTATTTCCTCACCTGTAAAGGGGGTTAGTACCCAGTTTCTCAAGGTGGCTGAGATAGTGGATCTGGAAGTAATTTATTATGCTACTTATTAGTTATTTAATACTCAAAATGTATTTTGGCACACATTCTTTCTATCCCTGTATTCTCACCCCTTGTCAAGTTGACCTTGCAGCTCCTCCCACCAAAATGTGGAGGCAATTCTCTTACTCCTTCATTATACCCTGACCATGTGATTTGCACTGACCAATGAGAGAGTAGTAAATATGATGCAAATGCATGTTGAAAAGCACTTGGATATTGGTACTTGCTCTGTGGTTCTTGGTAGTCTTTTAAAAAAATTCCTTGGGATCCTGAAAATGCTGGACCCCACTTTCCTTCTGAATAGTCTCCGGAGTTCATAATTCTGAACTCATAATACGTCCTTCTCTAGAATTTCATAATGTATATTATGTGACAATCTCTTCATATAACAGTGATTTTGTAATATATCCTATGGGAAATGGAAAGGGAGTTTAGTCAGTCTTTATACTAGAATGGCTGATCAAAACTTATTTTCCTGCTACTAAAGATACCAAAAAGAGTTTTAGTTTCACAAAATAAAGGTAATTTCAAGTAAATGTTTAGAGTGGTGATCAAATTTGACACTTCTATCAGTTTTTTTTTTTTGTAAATGAGCTGTCAGATTTCAGGGCATTTCAGAATTTTCTTGTGTAATGACTAGTTTTAAATACTCAGTAACCAGCTTTTCACCAATGTCCTTGTTTTAGTGAATTTTGTGTTATCTTTGCAGATGTCACTACTTTATTTCTTAAACACAGACAAGAAAGAACATTAAGTGTTATTCCGAAGTGTTAATAGTTGTGGCTATTAAGATTTTAAAGCAAAAGAGAGAATTTCCTTTCAGACGTCATAATGAACGGTGGCATTCTTAAATAACAAATATTTCATAGGATTTATCAAGATAATTGCTGCTTTTAATCCATGAGCATTGGAGAAAATACTAAAATGAAAAAAGCAAATTTAACATTTATCCAAAAGATTTTATTAAGAATTAATCAAAAGAGAAAATGTGTATAAAATTAGGTGGTAAATAAAATAAACAAATCAGGCAGCAAGTAATAGTCCATTTTTGGAGATTTTATTTCGGATATGACAGTCCTGATAATTTGTTGTTTTAGAGCAAAAGAATCCAGTTTACGCTCACATATTGATCTTTATTATCATGTCTCTTTAGTTCTTTTTAGGCTAAAACAGTTCCTTAGTCTTTTCTTGACTTTTAAGACCTCGACAATTTTGAAATCATAGTGACTTATTTTGTAGAAATGTCCCTCAATTTCAGTTTGTCTGATTTTTCCTCATGACTAGATTCAGGTTATGTATCTTTGGCAGGAGTATTACAGGTATTAGGCTGTGTTCTTCTCAGTGCACCATATCAGGTAGCACATGGTTTCCATTCGTCCCAATGCTGATGATAATCACTTTGATCACTTTGATTAAGATGGTGTCTACAAGGCACCTCCACTGTAAAACAAATGTTTTCCCCTTTATAATTAGTAAGTACTTTATGTGGAGATATTTGAAACTATGCAAATATCCCATTCCTTATCAATTCACCCATAACTTCAATTTATTTGTTTATATCTGTATAAGTTCATGCTTCTTATTTTTACAATGTGTTAAAAAATCTTTTATTATCACTTTTTTTTGCAGTTTAAAAAACTGTGGTAAAATACATACTATAAAATTTAACCTCTTAAGCATTTTAAAGTGTACAGTTCAGCAGAGTTAACTATATTCACATTGTCATGTAACAGGTCTCTAGAATTTTTTCATCTTGCAAACCTGAAAAGGTGACACCTATACCCATCAAAAAACAACTCTCCCTTTCTCTCTACCCCAAGTCCCTGGCAACCACCATTCTACTTTTTGTTTCCATGATTCTGACAGGAAATTTGGAATCATGATTTTGACTGGGGACTACTCTGGATGTTTCATGAAAATGGAATCATACAATATTTGTCCTTTTGTGACTGGCTTATTTAATTCAGCATAATGTCCCCAAGTTTCATCCATGTGTAGCATGTGACAGGATTTCCTTCTTTTTTTTTTAAGATTGAATAATATTCCATTGTATGAATACATCACACTTTATTCATCTGTTGATGGACATTTGGGCTGCTTCCACCTCTTAAAATACTGCGAATAAGTGCTGCAAAAAACATGAGCGTGCAAAAGTTTCTTCAAAATGCTGCCTTCGATTCTTTTGGATATATACTCAGAAGAGGGATTGCTGGATCATATAGTAATTCTATTTTCAGTTTTTTAAGGAATTTTCATGCTGATTTCCACAGTGGCTGCACCGTTTTACATTCCTACTAACTGTACAAGAATTCTATATCCTTGTACATATCCTTCTGTATCCTTACCAATACTTATTTTATTGTTTTGGGGTTTTTTTTTTTTTTGATAGTAGCCATCCTAATGGGTATGAGGTGATACCTCACTGTTGGTTTAATTTGAGTTTCTCTAATGATTAGTGATGTTGAGCATCTTTTCATATGCATGTTGGCCATTCATTGAAGAAATGTCTATTCAGGTGCCCGGTCTTTTTTTTTTTTTTTTTGCTGCTAAAAGCTTTATTGTTTCTGTTTGGTCCAAGGCTTGGGACAGGGTCCCAGGGTAGTTAAAAAGCTGCCTGGTGACTGCATAGAGAGGCTTCAAGCAGAAGCCCTGACACCAGAGGGGCTCCACAAGGGCCGCTGGGTTGCAGATGCTCCTAGTCATGCTTGAGAGTGAGCCTCTCGAAGAGATAACTCACCCAGCCTAGCCTGGGGACCAGCCAGCCTGCAGAATTTAGTCAGGTGGTCGCCCATCTTCTTGATGAGTTTCACCTCCTTATCCAGGAAGTGGCTCTCCCAGAAGTCACAGAGGTGGGGGTGTCTGGGCGGGCAGAACCCAGGGCATGCAGACCAAAAAGGGCCTGGTTCAGGTTTTTCTCCAAGACAACAGAAGCTTCCATAGCATCCTGAGTATCACCTCACTCATCTCCTGATGGCTTCTGCATGTCCTGGAAGAGGGCGCAGCCACCGCATTGGTTTTGCATTTTCAAGAGACGCCTGGTGCCCTGGTGCTTCTCCTCAGCCAATTTGCAGAAAAGGGGGCCCACACCCTCCAGGGCCACATTGTCGTGGTCAAAATAGAAACCCAGAGAGAGGTCAGTGTAGGAGGCCCGCAGGTGCATGTTGACCAGGCAGTTCATGGCAGCCTCCATCTCAGGGGAATAATTCTGACGAATCCGGGAACTCGTGGTTGATCAATAAGGAGTTAAGCTCAAAAAATGGTGTTGGCTGGTCCTGGAGGCCAAGGATAGCTGAGTGCATGGTTCTGAAGTTTGCGACTGGAAAAAAGGTTGAAGGGTGGTCGGAGGCTGGAACAAGGGGCGTCCTTGGGTTTGTTCTGTCCAAACACTGTTGAAGCAAGAGATCCGTGTGACCGCGGAACACACTGCCCCTCTGCCCATTCTTTAATCAGGTTAATTGCTTTTTTGTTGTTGAGCTATTAGAGTTCTTTACATATTCTAAATATTAACTCTTTATTAGATATATGATTTACAGTTTTCTCCTATTCCATAGTTACCTTTTTGCTCTGTTGATTATTTCCTTTAATGTGCAGAAGTTTTTAGGTTTGATGTGGTACCACTAATCTATGCTTGCTCCTGTTGCCTATGCTTTTTGTGTCATAGCTAAGAAATCATTGCCAAATCCAGTGTCATCAAGTTTTTCTCCTGTGTTTTCGTCTAGGAATTTTGTAGTTTTAGGTCTTACATTTATGTCTTTAATCCATTTTGAGTTAAACTTTATATATGGTGTTAGGTGAGGGTCCAGCTTTATTCTTTTCCTGCTGGATATCCAGTTTTTCTAACACCATTTGTTGAAGAGACTGTCCTTTCCCCCATTGTGGTCTAGGCACCCTTATTGAAGACCATTGGACCCTTTATGTGAGGGTTTGTTTCTAGGCTTTCTATTCTGTTTTGTTAGTCTATGTGTCTGTACCATCACTTTTTTGTTGCCCAAACTGTCCCCAATTTGACCAGGAGAGCACCCATTCTAGCTGGCTTCTGGGTAGTTTTGATGTGTCTCCATCATTCTTTGAGAACTTCCTTGCTTTCTGGCATGAGATGTTCTGTTCTCACCATTCACTTTGCCTGTGACAACCTCAAAATCAGCCACTTCTCTAGGGAGCCCTGATTCCTTTTAGTGGATGTGATATTTAAAAGCCAAGATCTAGATGCTAAGCATCCTCTTGGTATTTAAGTGTCACTGTTCCCAGTCCCTCTCAGTGAATAGAGATAGGAAATGTGTATGTACATAAAACTCCAATCCAAAACCACAGGGTTAATTCTAGTTTTCATCCTTTCTGTATTTTTAACTCTCTTCTCAGACAGGGGAAACCTGTCTTCTATTTTCCTTTTTTTTTTTTTTTTTTCCCAGTCTTTCTTTCCCCAACTATTTGGGCTGGGATGGGGGGATTGATAATTAGGTTTTTTTTTTTTTTAATTTTCTTATTTAATGGAGGTCTGGGGATTGAACCCAGGACTTCATGCATGCTAGGCGTGTGTTCTACCACTGAGCTATGCCCTGTCCCCCCACTTTTTTCCTATTTAATCAGCCCCCTCCCCAGTATAACCAGTCTCCCATCTCCATTGCTACTCTGTTACCCACACAGATACCTCTTCTCTCTGATTGGGCTCTACCACCCCACACAAGGCCACTCCCTGCATGTATGCCCTCCTCACACCTGCTTAGCCTCTGGCTCCTCAGGCTAGATTATTTCCATACATGGATACCCTCCTCATCCTACAGGCTTTGGTGGCCCACAAAGGTATTCTTCACCTTACTCAGGCTCTGACTCCCCATACGAAGATGCAACCCATCAAGGACCCCTTCCTTATTCACTTTGGGCTGTTCCTCCAATTGGACACCTTGGACTTTAATGTCTCCCTTCCCATCCTGCACCATACACACACACACACACACCCCAGACTACCCCTTCCACAGCTACCCTGCTCATGTCATTTGGGCTCCAAAAGCATATGTAAGGCTGCCCCCATGTGGGCAGCTTCATCACCCAGCTTGGGCTCTGACATACCACACTAGGCCAGCTACCTGCACGGCCTTCCTCTTCACCCTGCTCAGGTGGAGCCAGGTCATCCTTTTCTATTTTCTGGTAAGTATTGTGTAATTGGTGGCATTTCTTCCTTAAATGTTTGAAAGAATTCACCTGGTGGTTTCTTTGTGGGAATTATGGAATTTGATTTCTTTCATAGACACAGGGCTATTCATTCACTTTTCTTCTCATGTCAGTTTTGGTAAGTTGGTTTTTGCCCTAGGAGTTTGTTCATTGCATCTAAATTTTCAAGTTTATTAGCATAATTTGCTCGTTAAATCCTCTTATATTTTAAATTATGCAAACCTTGTATTAATTTCCCCCTTTTCATTCCTCCTACTGGTTTTACCTTCCCTTGTCAGTCTCCTTATCTCTCTCTCCCTTTGTCTCATTAGGGGTTTATCTATTTTAATGTCTTTTCCAAGTGCCAATTGTTGGCTGTATTGATTATCTGTTGATTCACTAATTTCTGCATTTATCTCTATAATTGTCTTCCTTCTATTTTTTTTAAAATTTTGCTGATGTTTTGGTATCTTACTGAGGTAGCTGCTTAGACAGGGGGATAGCAAACTTTTTCTGTAAAGGGCCAGATGGTAAATATTTTAGGCTTTGTGAGTCATACAGTTATCTGTTGTTACTATGCTGTTAGAGTAAAAAAGCAGCACAGATACACATAAATGAATGGGTGTGGCTACGTACCAAAAAAATCTTGATTTACAAAAACAGGGAGAGGGCCAGATTTTGCTGACGCTTGGCTTAGAACAAGAGATCCTTTATAAACTTGTTCCCATATCTATTATTTCTCTTGCCTTTTTGTTCATGTCTTGCCTTTTGGTAAATCAGGTTATTTTTGATTGAGTTCCAGAAATGCATTTGAAGGACTGTAGATAACTTGAAGCTCTGAATGATGTTAATCTTCCTCCAGATAATTTATTTTTGCTACTGCCAGGCAGATAGATTAATGTCACCTGTAGTCCCTTTAATCCAAAAAGGGATTGAGATCATTTGAAGCTGGATGAGTCCTTTTGGGTCCTAAATGAAAATTTGAGGTGTATATTTTTTCCTTGCAGCTTGACTCTAATTTTTGTCACTTCAGCACCATGAATCTGTTAAAAACTGTATTTAGCTTCTAGCTCTCTTGACTTCTACTTTCAGAAGTGGCAGAAAGAAACGATCTCAAATGCCAGACCCATATCTCCTTTCTGAGATTTCTAACCCTGAGATTCCTCATACATTGATTGATTTCTGATGCTTTCTAACAGATATATAATTTCTCCCACTTTTCCAATTGTTTGTAGTGAGAGTAACTCTAAACCATTTATTCTAAAAAAACAAAACAAAACAAAACAAAAAAAACCCACCATCTATTCTGCCATTGCTGGAAACAGACTTTCTTTGTACTTCCGAGTACACAATGTGTCTTTTCAATGTATAGATTTGAGTCTTCAGTTCAGGAAACTGTTGATTTTTCTACTTAGAACTCCAATTATGAATGTTAGGCTTTTTTTTCCCCTGCCTTTCTCCTATTTCTGTAATTTAAAAATCCTTTTTAAAAAGCAATAATTCTTTTTTTTTTCTAGTTGAAGTATAGATGATTGAAAGCAGTAATTTTTAAACGTTTAAAAGTACACTTTTCCATTTGCAACAACATGGATGGACCTAGAGGGTTTTATGCTCAGTGAAAAAAGTTAGCCAGAGAAAGACAAATATTCTACATTATCAGTTTTAAGTGGAATCTAAAAAATAAAACAAATTAACATATATAACAAAATAGAAACAGACACAGATATAGAGAACACGCTAGTGGTTACCAGTTGGGAGAGGGAAGGGGAGAGAGGTAGAATGCGGTAGGAGATTAAGAGGCACAAACTACTATGTATAAAATAAATAAGCTACAAGAATATATTGTATAGTGCAGGGAAATATAGCCATTATTTTGTAGTAACTTTAAATGGAGTATAATCTATAAAAATATTGAACTACAGTGTTGTCTACCTGACATTAATATTGTGAATCAACTAAACTTCAATAAAAAAATTTTAAAATAAAACATAAAAATAAATTGAAAACACTTTTACCTCACTGTGCTTTCAATTTTATTTTCATTTCTGTTATGATTTTGCTTTTTCTTTTATTTCTTTCCTCAGCCTGTCATTTCATATTTCATCTTTTTCTGTTATATGGCCATCTATATTCTCGTATTTTTGCATTGATTTTTTTCTACTATAGCAGTAACTGTCCCTTGTCTACTGATTTTAATTCATGGCAAATGTTTGGCAGACCACTCTTGATGGACCAGTAATGTTTGCATACAAAATAAAAAAGCACACATATTTTATAAGTTATATTACTTATTCCATGAATTTTATTTTTTGCCTTTATTTCAGCGCAATTACTAATAATGTTGTGCTATTTTCATATAATTTGCATTCCATTGACAGTAATGATCTACAAGATTACAAATTTAAACATAATTTTATTCAAAGTATACCAAATTTGTACAGAGGTGTATAAACTTTGGTATATTTTGAAAACAAAAAGAAGAAAATCAATGCCTGGCACTTAGTGGGAAACAGTACTTTGTTATGCAGGAATCTTTTGCGATTTGTGCTGAGAGGAAGAATTTGACAAGTTAATTCATCTTTTCTGTTTCCTAAAACTTCTGACACTCAAATCCTCCCTGCTCTATGAAGCAATGTCAGTAGCAGTACAACCCACAAACCTGTGTGGTATTTGGCACAGTTGCCTTTTGTTTAGAAGATACCAGGCAAAGGATTTGGATAAGTATTTCCCTGGGGCCTGAAAGAGCTTATTCACAAGAACAGAAATTTAAAGTTATTAATTGCAATGTGCTGGCACTGATCCAAAGTGACAGAGGTGCCTATTTGCTCTTTAATGTATCCATGTGCTTGTGGTACATGGTTCACTGTAAAGTGTGGGACCCAGAGCAAAGGCCTCTTTCATCTGACTCTAAATGTGGTACTGGTATTTGGTAATAATTTTCATCTTCACTATGAAATGTTTTTCTGGTTACGTTTTTGGCTGATACCAAGTTTTACTGCTCTTCCTCACTGTTTGTTTCTTTGTTTTGTTTTATTTTTCTTTAGTATCTTTGTATCAGTGCAATGCCAAATACTTCACAGCATGTATCATCGCTGGCTCTTTCTAAAAGCTGCTACTTACCCCTCCTCCCCCACCACTCCAATAGTCCTCCATCCATTTGCACCTGTTTTCAACACTCCTTCCGTATTTTATCATTTGTGGATTTTGATCTGTAACCCAGTGTTGCTGAAAATAATTTGCAGGGTGTTAGAGGTTGAATTGTGTCCCTGCTCTTCTCCTCCCCGAAAAAGGTATGTTGAAGTCCTAACTCCTAGTACCTCAGAATGTGACCTTGGAATAGGGTCATTGCAGATGTAATTAGTTAAGACTAAGTCATACTAGAGTAGGGTGGGCTGCTAGTCCAACATGACTGATGTCCTTATAAACAGACTGCAATGAAAAGTCAGAGATACACAGGGAGAGCACCATGCTATGATGAGTGCAGAGATTGGAGTCATGCAGCCACAAGCCAAGGAATGCCAGAGGTTGCCAGCAAACCACCAGAGCTGGGAGGAGACATGGATTGCCCTAGTTTTCAGAGGGAGCCTGGCCTTACCTACATCTAGATTTCTAGCTTCTAGGTCCCAGAACTGTGAGTCAATTTGTTGTTTTTCTGGTGCACTGTTACAGCAGCACTAGGAAACAAATACACGGGGTGTCCCCTCTGTCCCCTTTTTGCTCTGGTTGGTTTCTAGAAGGTGAAAGGAACTTTGGATCTAAGTTGTTGCCAAATTCTATTGCCCACTATTCTCCAGCTTTACAAAAAAAATTCTGTTACTAGAATTGCCTACATGATTGCCCCAAAAGGAATGGGCTCTTGTGCCATATGATAACTCACAAATGATCCTGAATAAATAAATATATATCACCTCATACATGGATGCAAATGAACTTCTCCATAGCATACGTGTGACTGAAATATGAAGGCTATTGAGTTATTGTGAGTTTGTGTCTTTTCTATCTGGTTGCATTGTTAGAAACGGAGACTCTTTGTAAGTAGTACACATCAAGTTCTGGTAAAAGTTCATTATACCCTCTGAGTCCTCTGTGAGGACACAGGCTTAACTATGTGAGAAAAATGGGAAGCTCCATTGTTAGGACTGTGAAGGCCTTAATGAGGTCACTATCCCAGATCTTTATATACTCACTACTCCCTGATCAGTAGTAGCTCACTGGAAGATGGATATTTTGTAAAAGTGTGTGCTTCTTGGGGGCTTCAACTTCCTATAAGGCAACAAGTGGAAGATGGCATTTCAAATGTGGCTTGGCCATTCTGAATCTAATCATGACATTTCGTTTGTGTAAGACCCCAGACATTTATTGATTCATAATAACATCTCCTCCACCTACTTCCTCATTTCTTACAATATTCTCTTAAAAGCTCTTTACAATATTCTTTTTTTGTATATATATATATATTTTTATTGAAGTATAGTCGGTTTACAATGTTGTGTCTACAATACTGTCTTGAAGACTATCTCCTTTGTCTCCTCCCTTTCCCTCCTGAATTCATTCCAATCATCCTTTTATCCTCAACACTCCATTAAAATCATTTCACTCAAGTTACCAATGAATTCCAGGGTCAAATCACATGGTCGATTTATCTTATTTAACCCCCTTAGTAGCATGTGACACACCTCACCCCCTCTTTTGTGAAATTTGGATTTGGAGACACCCTTATTTTCTTTTCCTTCCTTCCTTCTCCCCCCGCCCCCTTTCTCCCCTTCTCTCTCTCTCTTTCTTTCTTGATCCTCTTACCTCACAGGCTGCAGCCTCGCTTGTCTTTTTGGTTGCATCATTCTATTTTCACTATTTCTAGGTATAGGAGTCTCCCATAGTTCAGTCCACTGATCTTTTATCACTCTCTTGGTGATCTCACCTGATCTCACTGCTTTAAATACTGTTTCGACACTGATACCTCCCACAATTGTATCTCCAGCCCTGAAATTGTCCCTGAATTCCACATATATATATCCAAATGACTACTTGATATCTCCACATGGTGGTCTAATTGTTTTCTCAAACTCAACATACCCAACACAAAACTTTTGATTTCTGCTCCCACCAAAAAAATGTTCCCACCCCATTCTACAGTTTTCTTCAACTGAGTGGAAGATAAGTCCATTTTTTGTTTGTTTGTTTCTTAGGTCAAAAACTAGAGAGATATTATTGATTTCTTTCTCTCATTCACTTCTTGTCCATCACAAATGAAGTTGCTCTACCTTTAAAATATACTCAGAATCCTACTGCTTCTCCACTGCTATTACCTTAATCTAAACCACTTTAATTTCTCATCTGCACAAACGCAAACATCAATCCATTTGGTCTGCCTGCTTCCACAACTGCTCCCTAACAGTCTCTTCTTCAGATAGCAACCAATGATAAAATGTAGGATTATGTCACTTCTCTGCTCATATCCTTCCAGGTTTCTGTCACACCATGAATAAAAGCTAAAATCCCTGTAAAGCCCTACACAATCATGCCCCCATGTACCTTCCGAAACCCATTTCCAGCCATTCTCCTTTTCCCTCATTCTACCAGTTTTTGCCACTTTACTTACCCTTTAAGGCATTTGTACTTACTATTCCCTCTGCTAGAACGGTCTTCTTGATATCTACCTGGCTGACTCCCTCACTGTCTTTGGGTCTCTGTTTAAACTGCCCCTTATAAAAGCCTTCCCTGATGAACCTGTATAAAATTGCCCTGCTTTATTTTACTTAACATCAGTTGGTATATTTGACCATTGTTGATCTTTCCTCACTAAAAATAAGCTCCGACGGGGATGTTGTCTGTCACATTCAGTGCTGCATTTCTAGCTCTTAGATGTGTGGTCAGCATATTTGTTAAATGAATGAATGAATCCTACCTGAGAGAGATGCTAACTATACAATGTCCTGATCTGAACACCAAATTTGACCTCACATAAACCCCTCTTCCAAGACTTCCTGAATACTGCAGCACCACCTTTTTGGGGGCTAACCCTAAAAACTGCATACATAAAATCACTCAAAAAGAGAAATTCCTGAGCTGTATCTTCTTCTGTCAAGTTATCTCCAACAAGAACTCAGTTACAGTAGATTGAGAATCCTCCAAATTAATTAAAATATTTCCACTGCTTCAGAGAAAAATTACCTTTTCATTTCTTCACTAATCTTGAGATGAAGGCGTTTTTTTTTTCATTTGGCCCTAGAACAGTGTCTGGCATCTAGTGGGCAACTCAGTAATTCGTGAAAGAATGAACACACAGAACCCATTGGTAATTAAGGCCTTTCAAGTATTGGAAGACACTATTCAGCGCCATCCCCATACAAGCTTCCCCAACCCATCTTGGCCTGCCACCTAGTGGTAGTTGCTTCCAACACTGTGCTGGGACCCATTCTGTCCCAAGGATACTCTGGTTCTGGTGACCTTCATCTTAGCTAATTTCTTCAGGAAGCAAACTCCAACTGAAGTCATCAACCCAAGATTTGGGAGCCATTAGCACAAATAGCTGTTTTTCAAAACAGTTTTTGACAAAAGGAGGCACCACATACCATAAGGAAGGCAGAAATGGTTTGGCACAGGTATATTACTATCTAAGTGCAAAGGTGTCGGGCTGAGATATAGGCGCATCCAGAGTGGCTCTAGGAGGCATAAAACTCCAGAACAGTCTGCTCAGTAAGGGAGGATGGCAGTTCAGTCTACATCCAAGTACATTACTCGTATCAATCACTGCATCCCATCCAAGACAATGAATACACGAAATACACTTTCGTGTAGCCTCACCTGCAACTCAGAGTTTCTGAATCTTTATCTTGTTACTGACCATTGTTGGTAATTTGCTTCTCCCAACACCCACTCCAGTGACCTTAGATACTGTTGACCAAGCAGTTGGCTTCCCTTTGCCCAGTGCTGTTTTAAGACTAATTTTAAGGCTGTTTCAAGAGAAAGTAGTGTCATGAGCTCACTTCTGAAAAATATAAACCATATGCTTTAATTTGATGTTATTTGAAATTTTGAAATAAAACACATTGAAACAATGGTAGTTTTAAAATACATAGCTCCAAATTACACATGCCTCTTTCTTTCATGTTGCAAATCTGATAGAGCAGGGGACTATTTATAACATCTACCTGCTATCTCCATTCCCTCAATGGAATGTGCTGTCTCCCACTACAAGTCAACTGTACTCAAACAAAACTTCAGATATAAATAGGAAATTGTTTTAAAGTAGCATTTGTAATGTCTTTGGAGAAATATCTTAGGTATTATCCTAAATATTTGTTAGCAGCGTTATCTAGATATAACTGTAACTTGAATGATCTAGAATTCAGTTAGATTTACACAACAGAAAGCATATTTCTATCATTGCAGTTTTATTGTGTTAAATAAATCAGATATGGGTGTGTTAAAATGTGTATTTACAGTTCAACGAGTAAAAACACACAAATATCAACCATTCTGACTAACAAATACATTATGACACCTGAGGAGCACCGTCTGGCAGGCTTCCTTGATTGTATTCCTCTACCTCCCTGCCCCCCATAACTACTATGCTGAATTTTGCTCATGACTTCCTTGTACTACTTTTCTATTCTTTTCCTTATATAGGAAAATACACATTCAAAATTCTGCCTATTTTGGAACTTTATGTAAGTGGAACAATACTGTGTGAATTCTTCTGACTTGCTTCTTCCAGTCAACATAATTTTAAGATTCATTAATGGTGGTATGGGCAGCTAGAGTTCTTGTATTTTCAGCCTATACAGTATTTCATTGTATGGATGTCCTACTATTTATCTCCTCTATAGTTGGTGGACATCTGAGCTGTTTCCAGGTTTTTGCTATCAGAAATAACACTGCTTATTCTCCAGTGAAGACATACAAATGGCCAACAGGTACATTAAAAAATGCTCAATATCACTAATTATCAGAGAAATGCAAATCAAAACTACAATGAGGTATCACCTCACACCAGTCAGAATGGCCATTATTCAAAAGTCCACGAACAATAAATGCTGGAGAGGCTATGGAGAAAAGGGAACCCTCCTGCACTGTTGGTGGGAATGTAGTTTGGTGCAGCCATTATAGAAAACAGTATGGATATTTCTCAAAAGACTAAAAATAGACTTACCATATGATCCAGCAATCCCACTCCTGGGCATATAATCAGAGAGAACCTTTATTCAAAAAGATACATGCACCCCAATGTTCATAGCAGCACTATTTACAATAGCCAAGACATGGAAAAAACCTAAATGTCCATTGACAGATGACTAGATAAAGAAGTTGTGGTGTATTTATACAATGGAATACAACTCAGCCATAAAAAATAATAAAACAATGCCATTTGGAGCAACATGGATGGACCTGGAGAATGTCATTCTAAGTGAAGCCAGAAAGAAAGAAAAATACCATATGATATCACTTATATGTGGAATCTAAAAAAAGAAAGACAAACGAACTTACTTACAAAACAGAAACAGACTCACATAGAAAACTTATGGTTACCAGGTGGGGAAGGGGGTGGAAAAGGATAAATTGGGAGTTCAGGATTTGCAGATACTAACTAACTAATATATATAAAATAGATAAACAAGTTTATACTGTATAGCACAGGGAACTATATTCAATATCTTGTAGTACTTATGGTTAAAAAGAATATGAAAACAAATATATGTATGTTCCTATATGACTGAAGTGTTTTGCTGTATACCAGAAATTGATACAACATTGTAAACTGACTATACTTCAATAAAAATATATATATTAAAAAAAAAAAAAGAAATAACGTTGCTTGGAGGCATCTTGTAAATGCCTTGCACCCAAGTGCAGAGATACAGTCTACCTGGTGTATATATGCATATTTACTCTACAAAATAATGCTAAACTGTTTTTCAAAGTGGCTGTACCAGTTTACACTCCCTTCCAGTATTCATCATTGTACTATATCCTACCCAATACTTAGAATTAAAACTTTTTTTTTTCATGTCTTGTAGGTGTGAAATGGCACCTGTGATTTCAGTATGCATTTCTTAGATTACTAATGAAATTATCATTTCATTTATGATGATATGGGTATCCATATCATTTATAGAATATTTATTTTGTGTGAAATATCAGTTCATGTCTGTTGCCCATTTTTCTATTGGGTTTCTGTCATTTTCTTATAGATCTGTAGCTTATTATATATTCTTGATATTAGTCCTTTTTCAGTTCTTTGTGTTTCAAGTATCCTCCTCCAACTTGAGGCTTCTCTTTTCACTCTGTGGTGTCTTTTAATGAACAGATCTTAATTTAATGTATTCACATTTATCAGTCTCTTCCTTTATGATTTGTAGTTTTCTTAAGAAATCTTTCTCTAATCCAAGGTCATAAAATCATCTCCTGTATTTTCTTCTTAACACAATCTAGCTTTGCCTCTCCCATTAAGTCCACATTTAATCCACCTAGAATTGGTATTTATGTATATAGCATTAGGTAAAGACCCTATTTTTTTAATCTCAATATAGTAATTTCCATTTTAGCATAAATCTACTTTTCATATATATGTGGTTTCTGGTCCCTCTACATTGTTCCATGGTCTATTTATTTATTCCTGTACAAAGTCTGCACTATTTATTACAGGTCTTAGTATGTGATAGGGCAATTCTTTCCTCATCTCTTTTCTTGGTTATCATTTGCTTTTAACTTCCACATAAAGTTAAAAACCATACTGTCAGGTCCCATGAGACTTGACAACTCTTGAAATTTTAAATGGATTTGCATTAATGCTGGGGGTAACTGTCATATTTACAAAATTGACTCTTCCTATTTATGAATATGACATGTCCACTGATTGAGTCTGTTAATGTCTTTGGTTAAAGGTTTAAAACTTTCTCCAAGAAGGCTTGCACATCTTTTGTTAGATTGAATACTAGCTACTTTATATCTGGTTTCTATATTGATTTTGTCTTCACAGAGCTTTCTAATCTTTTGATTCCAATAATTTACTTGTAGAGTCTTTCATACCACATCCTCTGTAAGAATGACCATCACTAAGAAGTCTTACTGTCGCACTCTCTATAGATTGGCTCTTCTGACTCCAGAATAAAGCTGATTACTGCTTTGCTACTGAATCTTCCTAAATTTGTTCCCTCATCTGTAAAATGAGGAACCCCAACAGAATTGTTTTGATACTTACATGAAATAACATGGGGAAGTGGCCAGCATATTATTCTTCTCTTCAGTTGCTTGCTTTCAGACAGCATGTGGTTTCTTTCTTTGTATGCTCACGTATTTTGCACATTGCAGTCACTTTGAGTACTGAGAATAAATTATTTTACTTCCTGGGTCTCAAAGGGCAGAAAGAATATTTCTTGGCTTATTATATCCCCTTCCTGAAGGCTATATATAGCAGAGTGGGCTTGAAAAAAAAAAAAAGATAGGTTTTCACCTCGGGTTAAAAACAAAAAATGTATTATATAGCTAAGTAAAAGTAAACCCACTCTCTTACACCTACCACAAGAATTCTGAGAATGACTTTAGGACACTTAAATATATTCTCCAAATAATCTGTGTATAAATACAAAGTATGTAGATACAAAATTCCTTCCCTTCAAGTGATCCTTATTACGTGCACTGAGTAAATTTAGAAATATTTTCAGTATAAGGATAGAAACAAAGGCTTTACTAGCTGATTTTATCACAATAATCAGGATATTATTATTGTCACTATTATTTTGATCTGGTTTGACTGTACTGCTGTGACTTAACAGGGACAATGGATTAGAAAAGAATCTTTCATATTTTTCTTGGGTATCAGAGCTTGGCTTGGATTCTTCCGTTCTTGGATCTGCTTTTACTGGTTATATTACTTTAGGTCTGAATGCATACTACACTGAACTGTTTCCTTCAATTATAAAATGGAATTACTAAATTATGACTTACCCTTTTATTTCTTACATAGTTATCACTAGGTGGCAGCACACTAACATTTAAAAATATTTTTAAACACAAAGTATTTTTAAATGTTAAAGCATTTAAAACTATTTAAGCCACGGCAAAAAAAAAATCACAAAATATTTAAAAATAAGATACCAATTTTCACTTCCAAAATCGATCATTTTTAAAGCATCCATTGTTGATTTTTTTGTGAAGAAATATGCATTTTCACATACAGCTGTGGTGAAGGTAAGTAAGAGGGCAACTTGTGTCAAAAACCTCAAATGTTCATACTCATTGAATCAAGCACTGCATGAAACTACTTTTGGAAGAGATGTGCATTAGGTTTACTTATAAGGATATTCAATATAGTATTCTTTATACAAGCCAAAAATCTAATGAAATAACCTGAATACCCAATAACAAGAACTGATTAAAATACCCTCCACATAACCCACCTAAATAATCTCTGAATAAAACTGACTTACTCATGCAACATACATGTCCAAGAACTTCTGCTTACTAATTATGTTTACATGTTTACTAAGACTCAGTGTGTTCCTAAATTATATCATTTTTTCCTGTGATTTCATGACTTAATATTATGTAAACCAATTAAATATGGGTACAGAGTTGATTCACTGAAAACTAAGTTAAATGCTTTGGAAGAACTGAATAAGGATGTCACTTTAAAACTCAGTTGGGGGGGGGAAGGTATATATAGCTCAGTGGTAGAGTGCATGCTTATTAGCCTGCACAAGGTCCTGGGTTCAACCCCTACTACCTCCATTAAGGTAAATAAATAAACCTAATTACCTCCTTCCCCGAAAAAAATTTTTAAAAGTCTTAGAGGTTAAGGTTAAAAAGAAAAAAAATCACAGTTGACAATCACATACTTCACACCCAATAAAATAGCTATTATCAGAAAAACGTAAAATAACAAGTGTTGGTCAAGATATGGAGAAATTGAAATTCTCATGCATTGCTCGTGAAAATATAAACATAGAATTACAATATGATCCAGCAGTTCTACTCCTGGATATATACAAAAAAGAACTGCAAGGGACTCAGATACTTGTACACCAATGTTCATAGCAGCATTATTCACCATAGACAAAAGATGGACACAGCCCAAATGTCCATTGACAAATGGATAAACAAAATTTGGTATATGTATACAATGGAATATTCAGTCATAAAAGGAATGAAATTCTGACACATGCTACAAAATGCACTTGGACACATTAAGTGAAATAAGCCAATCACACAGGACCACATATTGTATAATTCTTACATGGGGTACCTAGAATAGGCAAATTCATAGAAGGAACAGTAGCAGTTGCCAGGGAGGGGCTGGAAGTGGGGCAGGAATGAGGAGTTACTGTTTAATGGGTACAGAATTTGTTTAGGATGAAAAAGTTCTAGAAATGTACAGTGGTGATGGCTGCACATTGTAAATGTACTTGGTGTCACTGAAATGAACACTTAAAATGGCTTAAATGGCAATTTTTGTTATATACAATTTGAAAGATGCTGAATTAGCTCTTACAACTGTGGTTGTATAAGCTTAAGCTAACAAGATAATGTGGTAGACCTAAACTTTAAGGACATTCACTCAAGTGTTTGTTGAACATCTATATGCTACACGCTGATGTAGGCACTTGGGACTTAAAACAAGATCCAGGCTTTCATGGGCCTTATAGTCTGACAACCAACATATATTGTGCTAGGTAATAACATATTATTGGGTAATAAATAATTGGAAAAAGGAAAGCAGAGTAAGGGAGATAGCGGATTCTATTCTTCAATTCAAAGGTGAAGATAAAAAATCTCACTAAGATAACACTATCATGCAGACATCCAGGCAAGGGAAATGGCCCAAAGGCTACGAAAGGGAAGCATACCTGGACTGAAAAACAAGGCCAGAATGGCTGGAATGCAGTGAGCATGGGGACAGGTACTGGGAGGTCTGGTCAGATAATAGGGGCCAAATTATGGAGGAACCTCTTAAGGACTGAAGCTTTACTCTAATACAAATGGGGAGCCATAGCAGGATTCTGAACAGACGTGATTGAACTCTGATAGCTGTGCTAAGAATATGCTAAAGGGAGGCAGAGGCAGAAAGCATGGAGACCTGTTATGAACAGGTAAAGGATGAAGGCAGTGGAAACAGTTGTCAGATTCTAGGTAATTTCTGATGGTAGACAAGATTTCCTAATGTGCTGGATGTGGAATGTGAGAAGAGTTAACAATTTCAGTTTTGGGTCTCAGTAATTGACGTTATTTGTTGGGGAAGACTGGGCTGAGCAGGTGGTGAGGAGCGGGTGAGAGTAAAATTCAGCCTTGGCATGTTATGTTTGAAGTGCCTATTAGATAATTCAAGTAGAGATGTCCAGTAGGCAGTTAAATCTCCATTTGTTGGGCGGAGGTCTGAACTGGAAATGTAAGTTTAGAAATTGACAGCATACTAATACTTAAAGCCATGAGACAGGAAGAGCAACAAGGAATGAAGGAAGACTAAGCCTCCTGGGAATACCTCACAATTCAAAGGTTAGGGAAGAGAAAAAACAAAGGACACTAAGGATAATAAAAACTTAAATTTAAATCCTCATTTATGACTCCTCGTTTTATCCGCCTATTTATGCTGATGAACCGATTCACTTCGCTAAGAGGGCATGTTCCATCCTAAATATTCACATATTCAGGAGAAACAATTGGTGAAAAGGCAACTTCAGATAGATTACCACCCAGGGATGAGTTGTGCCATTCATCTCCCTCCTCCCTTTTGCACCCATCTATACACTCAAATCATTTAGAAAGGCAAGGACTATGGAAAACTGACCACTACAGAAGTTTATAGGATAAAGTTTTTAGGAAGGCAGTTTCCCAGTGTGCAGATAAACATAGTGTATTTACAAGTAATGTGAAACATAAAAAAGCTTAAAGGTAGAATGGTTGCCATCAGTCTGAAACAATTTGAGATGTGTAAAAATGACTTCAACAAATGCTTACGTTAACTGTGAAAAGCCAGCCATCACTAAATTCAGTGAATAATGATCAGCTCGTCTCCAGTCTGTAAATCACCTTCTAATAAAGTGAGCGTGTTCTTAGGATAGTTAGATGCTTAGTTAGATCTTACCATTTTGTGTTTTCATTTAAGGTAACTTTCCTCCTTACTTGGGGAAAACTGAAGAAAGGATAATGTAAAATGACTTACCAGATTCAGGGGAAAAAAACTGAAGTGGTACAGTGATACTCACATTTCTGTACTGTACTGGGGTAGGGCCCAACTCCTGAGTCAATACCAAAATTTCCCACAAAGTTAAATTAACATTTCCACAAATGTTATATATACCCATCTATCTTATCCCTAATAGGATAACTATAGTAACTATGTAGGTAGAACCTGTGCTATTATTTATATGAAATGCTTTTTGAAAAAATAACAAGATACCACTAAGTATCTAGCATATTATCTTTTACAGAGTAGGTATGCTTGATATTTCTGGAAATGATTATTTTAAAGTAATATATTCCTAAATGTTTAGAGTTCAGGTATCAATAAAGCCTTTTAAGTTAGCACTTATGGCAGTGGGAGGCTTAGTTTGATAGCCATTCAGCACATAATCTGTGTGAATTTGGGGTCCTAAACCCTAACTTCAACTCCCCATTCTGTTAAGTCATAACCCCTCAGAGCCTGTTGGCTCACTTGTAAAAGAATACTCTTACCTATCTTACAGGGGGAAACCATTTCTAATAAAATTTCTTGTTTTGTTTTAGAAATTAAAACTAGGAGACTTGGTAAACTGTCTACAAATCTTTAATTTAAAAGCTTCCTCTTTCACCTTATCAGGCCTTGACTCCTATGGAGTTCTGTGTAGCACTGATTAAAACATGTTCCTAATAATCTTTTCTTTCAAATACTCTGTGCAAGAGTCTCAATTAACTCAACAAAGCGAGGATCAATGAACACAATCTTCTTTAAAATTTAAGTATATAGCAAAGAGTAATAGGGAAACTAACAAAAATCTGTACCACAATTTTAATGGGGTCATGCATGGAAAGGGATCCCAGTAATGGTTAACTGTATCCTATAGGGTTCTCAACTGTTTAGAATTGCTACCTTCAACATACACTGAAGCATACAGGTGAGAAATCTAGGGCCTGATTTAATACCTGACACACAAATCCGAACTGAAACCACAATGTTACTGTTTTAAAAGCACTCTAATTACTTCCAAGCTAGCTGGTGAAATATTTTTGTTGCAATCTAGGAACATTTTTACTTGATTAAAGTCTAGTAAGGTTAACAATCCCCTAAAATTAGACAAATGTTTTCTGAATCTTACATTTCAAAATATAATAGCATAGAAATCTTTCAGGTTTCTAAATCCTAATTTTAGTCAGACATCATGTGCTTTAAAGACCATCAAAATGCCAATACAAGAAAATAACCACTATCTAGGAGGCTGGTTTAAAGATAAAATATAAATGGTCCAATTTCTGTTATACTGCATATTGCCAATGAATATGAATTATTCAAACCATACACAATGGTTAACAAATCATAAATCCAACAAAAAAGGCAAACTGCAAAGTATTATAAAAACTGTGATTTATTTTCAGTACAAGATAAATACCATGCTTGTTACTAGTGCAGTTTAAAGGCCAACAATGGCCATATAGCAAACTGCTGAACAGTCACCTAAATGCTAAAGAAAGAAAAGACAGAAAGTAAACATTAAACACAAAATTTCAATTACAAACATTTTAATAAAATGGAATGAGCTTTTTAATAGAAGCTAATATGGAAGTCTAGTTCTCATGGACACCAAAAGAAGATGTTTATTTGATCAAATATCACCTTACCTTTTGCACAGAAATCTTATTGTGAAGTCACCATAGAGTCAATAGCTAAAATTTTAAGACTTTCTTTGGCCTTCTGGTATTAGACAAATTATTTACAAACCGTGGTTCAGTAATTCATGGATACTGGTAATATGATACAATTTTTTGTTAAGGGCTTTCCATTAAAAATTGTAAAACAACTTTGTAAGGCTGTACAAGGCTGTAAACTACTTTGCTAACATACCATGGAATGAAGAGGAAGAAGGAATAAGAATAGACCTTTTTTTAAGGCTAAAGTATCAATGTTATAGATGCATTCCTTAGAATACATTATGATTTACCCCAAAGGATCCTTTCCCATTAAATACCACCTGAGTACTACAATTTTCAAAGTAAAAAAATAAACATGAATTTACCATTGTATTTTAAAATAATTTAACTTACAGAATGCTGAGAAGTGTTACGCAGTAACAATGCGACAAAAAGAACACATCTTCAAAATGAAATGTTTTTACTAAATGCAGGGTCTGTCCAATTATGAAATTAATGTAAAACATTTACACCCATGGAGGAGTTTTAGGATACTCCCACATGAAAAACTCTTGGTAGTATTTACTATCCACAGATACAATTTCAAGATTTGTGTGACTTCAATTAAACTCTAATATTTTAAAAGACTCCCATTACAATATGTTAATTAATATAGCAGGAAGTCTTTAAAACATTAAAACCTGTCTATACCTAACCAAGTGTTTATATGTTCCATACAAATACCTAATAGTAGCTGCATACTCAGAGTGAATGCCAACAACCTGAAATTTTAAAGAAATTGGTTAAGACAAACCTAAATCAATCTGAACAGGATACAACTGCTTGAATATTTTGAATATTCATAAAAATTCATATTGCTTCTTTCTAATACCAAGAAAGAAGAGTATAAGAACTTCCTCCCAGAAGCCTAGACATTTTAACATTTTCTATTTCAACTTACAATAAAATACTTTAATCCTGAATCTTTATTTCTCTAAACCAAAAATCTCACATTACAAACACAAGGAATGCTATGTGTAAGGCCACATTTAATAAATTTATAATTTTTGGTTGAATATTTATTAAAAAAATTAGTCTAAGGCTTCTAAGAGTCAAGTTGCTAAAAAATAAAATACACCAGTGTTTAAACTGAAGGTTAATGTAAAAAAAACAACATACACACACACAGTAAGAACAAAAAATAGAATGTTTTGCTACAAAAATCCCACTTAATGTATTTCAGCACAAAAATGTCTAATATGTACAATGGATAAGCGTGCATTTAAAGTACATACAACTACAGGATACATTTACAGATAGCTATGGGATGCAAATGAACTTAATGAAAAAAATTTAAAAGGCAATTATCTGTAAAACAGCTAGTATCTCAATACTGTATTCTCAGTAAAAAATTAGAACATAAACTTCCTCTTAAAATAACAAGCTGAAGCTTAAAACACAAAAGTGAAGCCATCTTATAAGATACAGAAAATGCAATGATCACTCAGGTATGAAAACCAAAATGTTGAGAGCACTCCAACAGGAAGTCTTGTAGTAGCATCTCATTGTATAAAACAGTATGTATTTTTAGGTTATTGGCACATTTTAAATACATAGGGGAAAAGAAAAGTCTTTACCCTTCCAACAGTTTTCCCCTTTCACTATAAAGTGTTATACAACATTCACTGAAACCTCCATGTTTACTTTAAGAACTGACCTTAACCTAGTAGAAAACAAAGCAATATTCTCCACAGGAGAATTAACTGAAAATAATACCTTTAAGCTACAATCCATAAATTTTTTGTGAACTCCAAATTGTAGTTAACTGCTCAAGAATATTCTAGGTTAATATGCTAAACTATGATCATTAGCTACTGCAACTTACTCCATATCTTGCTTATGAAAACTGACAAAATAAACACTTCCAAATTTATACTGGAATATCCTTTCCACAACATATGTCCTTTAACTAAAAGCAGCACATTCAATTCAAAGCGTTGCTTCAAAAGTGATACCATTCAAGTACTGTATCACTGATTCATAATTTTACTGGCTGAAAGGAATTTGACTAATAAATGCTATGGTTTAAAATTAAGCTCAAGTTTGTTTTCATATCCACTAAAATTATTATTAAGAAATGAAGGGATCTCTGGGACTTTTTTTTTTTTTTTGGTGTCTAGGTAAAGATTTATCTCTTTGGATTGTTTTTAAACATTAAAAAAAGTTTCCAAATAACATCAGCCCATTAAAAAAAAAAACAAACAGAAGGGATATGAAGAATAAAACAAGGCTTGCATTTTCACCTTTACTGCTATACATTCATTTATCAGAGAAAGACTTTGCAAAAATTAGTCAAATCAAGTTATTTCCTTCTGACAACACTTAAAAATAATGGACTAACAGCAAACAATTCTAGTACACTCAACATTGTCTGCAACAAGTCACATAATGAGATCAGCCAAGAAGGAAGAAGAGTGATATAGAACGAGCAATTAAAGGGTTCCACTGATAAAAAATGAAAAGGTGAACGAAGGATTTAAATAGTACAAAGTTTCCAGTTTTCATTTCAAGTTCAAGCACAGTTAAAGATTTTATGACTCCATTTTTAAACTGTTCAGAGAAAATTTTATCCTCATGGACATTTACTTACCTTTTAAGCTTACTATTAACTAAATTCCCTTGTAATATGTTTATGTCCACACTTCTTCACATTACGGCATTGTAATATAAAAAAAGCTAAGACATGACAAAAACTAACAATACCTATACACAAAGCAAGAGAACAGATTTTGGAACAACCTCAAATAATATTAAAAAGGCAACTGCATTTTCAACAAGATAGAACACTTAAATCTGAGAGCAGACAGTTCTGATAAACACCAATGATCCCATGCAAATACTCTAATCACAGAATGTTTTAAAATAAAACTGGCAATAATATAAATAATTTGAAACAGCTAATTTTTTAAAAACTAGCGTGATAGTGGACAATATGAAAGAGAAGAACTGCAGTTCCCTGGAGGGCTTCTACCACCGCACGTTACATAATATCTAGGGTGCTTAAATACTTTAATAGCACTGCTCTAAAATTCGACAATATTTTTTTAAAAAAACAATGTGTATTATTAGAAGATCTCTCAAAGATAATCATTTTAAAAACATTTTAAAAAATTAACTTGCTTAAGGATTTTAACTCAAATTTCTGAAGTGGTGATTCAGAATGACCTTCCTATAAAAATGTCTAATCAACTTGACACTGCCGATGCTAATTTTACAATGAAGAACACATGCTAACCAGGTGCTTTTAATGTGGGCTTATATGCAAGGCAGGTTTGAAAACAATCTTTGATTAACTTCAGCATGAATTAATAGGTTTCATGAATATACAGAATTCCTTAAATTGTGGAGATGGGTACACCTATAATCTCCCATTACACATACAGGAGAATACAACCCAATGTTAATAAACATCACACCCTTCAGAAACGTACTTCCTGTTACTGGTAAATAAAACTAAGGCTTTCTTTACTCACATCTGTGTGCTGCACGGCTGGCTATATTTACATTGCCCATGGCTTCAAAAATAAACCATAAGCACTATCAATACAAAACAGCAAATAAGTGCCGCATCAAATCAGAACTGTCAAAATATTTCTTCAATGCTAGCAGTTTACAATTAGTTTCAGCACATGTGTTGTAATTAAGCTGCATTACTGTAGCAAATCATGTATGGGTTTTTACTAAAATGTTAAAACCACAAAAATTTTGACCCCTAACACATTGACTGGATTGCTACGTCGTGAAATTTCAGTTTTTACAAGTTTACATATCATTCAGCAAAGTCACAAGCTTAACTAGGTAAAAACAGCTAGAAAAGCAGAATATAGAAATATTAAATACCCATGTAATCACCTATTCTAATATCAAAATTGAGGGCAAGAGACACTTAATTAGTATGTTTAATTCACTGAACGCAAGATTAAGAGTGATGCATATCCAAAAACGCTATTGCAATGCTTTTTTAAAGGACAGTATAAATGTCATAGTAACATTATCTTTAGATATTGCTGAACACAAGACTTTCCCTGAGGTGTAAACATCAAATAACTTGAACAGCTTTACACATCAGCCCCATTAAACAGTTTATTACAACACTACATCTACTGTAATCAAAGTGGTGCTGTTTACAGACATTATCATATGAACATTTTTAACAAGAACAAACTACTATAAAACAAGCATTTACTTGACTTTTTTTTTCCAATTGCTTGCACATTATAATGGCCAAATGTAAATAACCAGTAATAAAGTTGCAAAAGCTATAACTTTTTAAATCACACTGGTTTCCTTCAAATAAAACAGTTAAGCAACATAAAAAATAAAAGTAGAGCTACTGGTTACCATTTATGCAGATTTGCTTTATTCAGATCTATTCCTGTTCATTTTATCCATGAATCCTTACAGGTTCAGTTCAATCACAAGAAGCAAACTGCTGGACAAGCGTCATTTTTCCCCCATGAAGACTGTTTTGTCTTGGAAGGTGTTCCTCTTCCTTCAGCTGTAATGTGTCAAAATTTATGATGTAGATTTTGCTATTCCCCATAATACACAGAAAAACGCTGGCTTAACTATACATATGCAAGTCGTGCATCTACTTCACTGATACGTATTCTAACACAAAATAAGAATTAACTGAAACAGTAGCTGCCTTTGTGGTGGAGAAATGCTCCCAATTTATGTGGTGACTAAAACTGAGACATTCTGACTTCATTCTTCTTAAGTATTACTGCCTTATAAATTTAATGACTGAAACAGAAATCAAAATGTAGCAGCTACTGTTTCAGTGAAGATGGAAACATTTAAGTCATTTTCTAAAATATGCATACTACAAAAATAAATGGAAAATGCTTGGATGATTTTAATGTAAATATTTTTCGTTCACCCACATAAATTCTATATAACTCATTAACAATTAAATGTGAACTAAATATAAATGCAAGAAATTATTTTACAAATTAGTTATTTATTTGACAGCATACAGGAACTTCTGCAAATGATATAAATCAAATGGTCCTCAATGTTACAAATTTATGAATATATAGCTCATTAGGCACATTTAAATAAATATGACATCCACGTACAAATCTTTAGACATAATACAAATTTAAAACATTTACTTTATTTTCACTCTATTCCACCTATATAGAAATATCTACCATAGTATGTAAACTAACCCAAAACAAGCTAAACAGGAATCTACAATGATAAATTTCATTGAAAACTCACATAAAGGAAAAAACCCCAATAAATCAGATAAAACTAAAATTTCAAGAATACATAAATATGCAAACTTCAGGTAGAGGTTCACAAAAGAAACATTTAATTAATGTGGATATAAGTGATCACTCAAACACCAATTATTTAAAATATAAACTCCAAGAGAACGTTTCAATAAGATGATGTAAGAGGCAAAGGGCACAATGTTTAGTGATAATCTTCCATAGAAGTAACTGAAAAATACGTTTTGCTCTACAATGAAGAGTAATTAATACTATGTCACAACTATAAATTTTATCTTTTATGTCCTTTCCTCTTCAATTAGGCTGTAAGCATCTTAAGAGCATCAGTACACATATGCATTCACAATGCCTACCAGTAGAAACCTAAATTTTACAACTGCAAAACGAGAAAACAGGTGTTATGTAACCCTGGACTTTTATCTTTTAGTTTCTATTTGCCCACATTTTTCAAAGAGATACTTAAGCCATTTCTAATGTTACCTTTTATTGTACTTTATCTTATGCTGGTGAAGCTTTTGGTGGAATTATTTCATGGAAAAAGAAAGGTAGCTTTCATATATTTTATCTTCACTACTTGCAAAGAACTTTAAAAAACTAGTATTGAAGTATTAAAGAGAGAGAAGGCATATGTTCTAATCTGAAAAATGGGGATTACTCAGAAATTCATAAATCTTACTGCAAAAAGATGCTATATCCCTAATTATTCTGTCATGTTGGAAGGGATGAATAATAGGGGAAATATTATTTTAAGTCACAGTGAGCAAAACAAAAATACCCAACCCTTCCAAAAAACATATGGTATACACTGCAATTTTATATCACTTATCACTCCAATGGAGAATTTTACTACTTTTTATGTAGAGAATCCTGTTTGTGAAATTACAACACATATCTTTAGGATGAATGCACTTATCTTTTGCTTGAGTATACTTTATAGATAGATCTTTACTATTAATAAGTCTCTAATTTTCATCATACAGACATAAAATCTAGGGGATAATCTGACAGTTTTTATTTCTATTTCTAAACACTTTACATTTATCCATTTGGAGATACAAATTTTACAATCTCAAAAAGAAAGCAAATTTGAAGGCAATACAACCCATTTCCAATAATCCAATTCCATATTATAGTCTCAAATTTCTAAAGTAGAAATCTACATAAACAAAGATAGCAAAAAGAAGCTTAAGTGACAAATATGACAAACAATGCTCATGTTTTCAGAATACCATGTGGTCAAATCTGTAATGTCAAAGCCACACAATTTCTTGCTTTATCTATCAGTTATAAAAGATCTATGTAGACAGTTGTTTAAAAAAAAAATAAGACATATGGAATCTATGGCTCTTTAATGAAGTCTGTAAAGTAAGCACTAAATTAAAATTTCAAACAGAAAAGCACCTGTATTTTGAGACAATGTAAGATCAAATCAATACTAACAACTCAAATTATGACTGTTTCTGTCAGAAACTTATCTAAGCAAATTTACTGGTATCAGTATCTCTAAACTCATGGCAAATTCATCTTTCAAATAAAAATTCAAATAGATATGGATGTTTTACAGGTTGTGAAATAAAATATTGAATTAAAAGGATTCTAATATAATTTTAGAGTACTTTTATTAACTCAGTAAAATAAAATTCACTTTTATCTGAAAATTTTTTCTTAATGAGAGGAATGGAGATGGGGTGGGCAAAAGAAATAGAAGTAGCTAAATACAAGTTAACTCTTTTTAAAATCAAAATCCCTTCTTGCATTGACCAGAACACATTACACAAAATTCTTTTTACTATATATGTTTACAAAAAATTCCCTTACTATGAAAACATTTCATACTTTCACCTTTCTACTTCTGGAGATAGTACTTACCTCATTTTAACTAAAGCATTTTGTTACACTAGAAAACATATACATGATTGTTGCTCTAGGCAGTTCACTAAATAGTAGAAATAAACTTCGCCACAGTTAAATACTCAGTTTTGCCCCCCCAAAATTCACAAAACGGACATTTCAAAATAAGCTGCTGTGTAATTTAAAATTCACTGTTACAGTTAAAACATGCTACCACAGGAGGCAAATTAGTAAATCTGGATAGCATATATGACACCCTTACCCCCTTTTTGGTTATTAGGTTTCCTTTAAATAATGCTTAACTGTTCATTCAAACCATTATTAATTCAAAACAATCTAATTTACAACCTAAAACAAAGGTAGTAAATTTCACACTGAGATGAAAGTGAGATCAAGGTGACTCACATTGGCACTGGACTTTTTTTTTTTTTTTTTAAACCAGGGAACATTCATCATTTGTAAAGAAAACCATATTCTTAAACCACAGTGAGCAAAACACACACTATATACATCCATTCAAGAGATCACTTCCTACCCTCTTATCACATAAGATAACTATGTAGTCAGACAGGTTTTGCAAATAATACTAAAAGCAAGGAAAATTAGAGCAAAAAAAGTGAGAGCTGGCACATCCAGGTGAGGCAACAGGGTTATACGGGAAATTGCAAAGAAACACAGGACTAGACAATATTAGGCAGATCTCAGATGACTAAGAGTTGCAGAAATAACTTTTAAATCTCATTACCACCAGTATAATTCATCAGATAATTAGAATTTAATTTTCACATAAGACTCAAAGTAACACTAACTCTTAAGGAGATAAAACATCTTAACATGTAAGAAAGAACTTTCGATTCTTTTGGGGTTTTTTTTTTTCCCAAAATAATACAAAGCTATAAACTGAATAAGGAATGCGAAACACCCTAAATCTTGTGCAATGACAACAAAATTGAAGATCATGATGTTTATGATTGAAGAAAAGTAACCATACAGCAAAGGAAAGTATAGTTATTTAACCCCCATCACGTACATGATGCTTAAAAATCTGATCAAAGAAATGGATGATTTGAGAATGTGCAAACATCATGTCAGGGACAGGAAAAGCATGAATAAATAGAGAGTATTTAAAAAAATAATTTGGTTTCATCACTCTTCAGTATACAAAGAAAAGCTGAACTACTGACAGAAATTTGCTGAGTTGGTTTGTTCCAAACAAGTAATAAGAGGAATACAGCTTAAAATAACTATGAAAATAAAATTACTTCTATGAGAAGTATATAATCTTAAAATTAAAATACTGATCTACTTTTGTTTTGCTCAGAGTGGTCTGAGAATAGAGGCAGAAATTACAGAATAAAAGGCACAATGTATTTACATGCTGAAATTTACAATACTGATATTCCTATTAGAATATTATCTATTTGAACTTTGATATTAAATACTTTTAGAAAAACTAATACATTTTTTAAATGAGAGAATGTAATTAACATTACCAACAGTTCAAACACAAAAAAAATTAAGATGGGACAGACATTAACAGCTTGCCAACATTAAGTTTCCAGTTAAATTAAGAACTTGCCTTTTTAGCCATTCATCATCACTTTAATGATAGATTACATTATTGTTTTACTTGTATACAGATTTACTACTGACATTCACTTTAGCTTCCAAATTACTCTCATTCCATTTAGTCCATTTAAGATTTACATGAAAGCTCAAAAGGACTCATAGTTAAAAACTTCTAAAAAGGTCAACAGACCTTATTATGATGGTGATTAAATGTGCAAATAATTTGTTTAAAAAAGTTTTTTTACTTGGATATATTTAATTCCAGTCCCCACCCATTTATTCACGTCTACATCCGCAATAAATACTGTTTGGTATAGCAAAGGTACAATATTCCAGGATAACAGAATTTTTTGTACTGGAAATGCTTATGTAAAATTTTGCTTGGATGAAGGCACATAACAAGATTACAACTCAATTCTGATTAATGTACAAACAAAACATGGGAATTTTGGTATGGTACATATCAGTGATTAAGAAGAAATGTCAACAATAGTTTGCAAGTTAGGAATTCATAGTTAATGTCTGAATGTAATGAAACTCAAACCATGATACAGTTAGGTGTACCCATTACTGGAATGTAATGTTAGTTAATTCAAAGTATTTAAAATTAACGATGGACTTTTTAGGAGTTTACTTGTTGACTATGCTAGTCTAACTAAAATCAGTAAGAAAACTCATTAATTAACTCTGGGTATAAACTGGTGGAGAAGCTCCTTGATGGGGGGAACATCCAATCTAGGAAATGACTGAAAATGTATGCAAGTTCCATTATCACGTCTTCAGTAACTAGAAGTTTGCTGATAACTGACAAAGTCTAAATAAAAATATAACTTGAAGGACTTGTACCTTACTATACATGAAATGGCTGACATACGTTAAGCACTTCAGTAAGTTGGCCTCAGTTCACCTTAAATAATTGATGGACACTAACAATTCTTTAAGATGGGATCAGAGCTATTCAACTCAGGGGGTGAAAAAGCTACATCTTTAAAATTTACTGTTTAGTTTTACATGATGTAACATTCAATTCTTACATCCAAAGAGCTGTTTTCAAAAAGCTTAGTTTTAAAAGTAAAAAATGTTTTGCCTCATATTAAAATAGTGTTTTGAAATTTATATTAAGTTCTAAAATATAGTACATGGAGAACTATTTTAAAGTTAAAGTTTTGATAAGTATTCAAGATGCATATTCAAAATGCAAGGAAAATATTAAAACTTGCCTTTTCACTTCAAAAACCCCTTAAAACTATAAATGTAATAGCTTACTTGTGTACCATAAAAATAAGACTTACATGCTTATTTTCTAAGTGATATTATTTTAAAAGGATCTCATTTGCTAAAATATACCTACTTTAAAGAAACTGCTATTCTATCACAGAATTATATACAAGTCTTTGATTTTGCCCATAACAATTTAAATACTAACAATTACCATAATTGAATTTTTATATTTCCCAATTTTATTTACGGAAAATAATCATGTAAAGAGTAGCTACCTATAAGGAGTTTGTTTTAGCCTAATTTAATTTGGATATGCAACCAACATAAGAAGAAAAATTTGTTTACAGAATAACCTTTGTGTCACATGCACAAGCCTTCTGTGCCCTCTCCCCACTTTTCACATAAATGCTGTTCACAAATATAAAAATAAAATTACACGTGAAAATGAAGTATAAACAGACAACTCGTCCCGCTTTATGAAAAATGTACACAAGAAATAGTTTTAAAATACAGAAAAAAAGACACAATGATTATGGCTTATGAATGAAACATCAAAGAAAATCATTTCAAGGTTATTCTAACCTGGGATGTATGATCTGATACAATTTAAAATTCTTTATATGGAATACCCTGAACCCATTTTAATTGAGTAACTTTCATATCTTCTCTGCAAATTAAAGAGTACTAATTCTTTTCTTTTAAAAACAAAACCCAGATGGCAGGAAAAGCGTCTTTTCTAAAAAAAAATTTTTTTAAGTAGAAAAGCTCTTTCAATGCTGAGAAACCACCCTCCTCTATTATAAACTATTATAGTGTTAGGTTTCTTTAAAAAAGTTTTAGGGATAAATAAAGTTAGTTCAAGGAGAGAAACTTTAAATTTATTTTTTAAAGTCCAAGCACATTGTATCTATGAATTAACCCCCTCTATTTTATATTTTACATCACATGCAAAATATGTATGTGATTAAGAGAATTCCAATTTTTAGATTTTAGAAGTAGGCAATGAGTCCTCTTGATTATTTTCTTGATTCTTAAGACCATTAATAATATGAAACCTAAAAGCTGTAACTCAAGCAAGCAATACAATAATCAAGGATAAGAGGTATCAAAATGTTTACCTGGCATTACTCACCTGTCATTTATCACAGATGTTTCCAGAAGATTTAATTCTGAACAAGTAGTTGGACCATACATACTGTATAAACAACAGCCTCGGAGTTATTACTGTTAATAATACGCATGCTAAATATAACAGGAACAAGGAATACCCACCTTCTAACGATGACGATACTCGCGCTCTCGGTCACGCTCTCGGTCCCGGTCCCGGTCCCGGTCCCGGTGTCTCTCTCGTTCTCTGCTTCTCTCTCTGTAATAATCATCATGACGATCTCTACTACGGGATTTATGACGCCGACTCTTTTCTCGTGATCTACTATGGTCCCTTTCTCTTGATCGTTCACGTCTTCTAAAAGAAATTACTGAATTAATGTTCTCCGTAATTGGATGGCCTTTAAAAAGGTATTCAATATTTTGATGTTTAAAAACACCTAAGAAGGCAAAAAATAACTGACAAATCTAGTTTAGACTAACTATATCCTGAACTGCCAATCATGATTTACAAACTTACCTACAAGTGTGAACTAGAAATCCCATTTTAAAAAATATTCACACCAAAATTGGGAACCAGACACACCATGGCATTACATCGTATCATCTATTATACCTATTATAACAGGTAGCCTAAAACAGACATGCAGTGTTTACTGAAAGAAAAGCAGAAAGGAAAAGGAGAGAAAATTTCAAAGGACCTGTGTTTCAAGCTAAAGAACATGTAAGAGGTAGTTTTTTAGACATAAAATTCATGAAATCGTTCAATATACAATGGGACTTAAACATAAAACTACCACTGATTAACACAAATTACCTAAACCTATATGTAAATATCAATTTTACATTTATAACTTACCAAAATATGGTTCATCGTTAAGTCCTACCCCACTAAGAAACTTTATAATGAAGTACATACACATGTATGCTTGGGGGGTTGGTGTTGAGGGGCATGGTGGGAAGCAGAGAAGAAACAGTAAATACGACCACTAGAAAAGACTGGGATACTATTCAGTGTTTCATGAGCTGCCTTTAAAAGAAACAAAAACAGGTACTTTGGTAACCAAAGTGTAAGCCTTATAAATCCTGCTATACTCATTTCTGAAATTCACAATAAGGAAATGCCTATTAGTTTAATCTCTATTTTGTATTTATGCACCAGACACCTAGACTTAGCAGACATTATTAAGTGCTAAGCTTCTGATCAAGGTAGAAGTTACTACTTTGGACTTTAAAAATTAAAAGAAGACTATATAAGATTTGGTCTTTAGCTATGACAAATTTGTTCAAATCCAAAGATCCTTATACTAGGTCAAAAAGATAGCAGTATAAAGTTGGGGACCATGACAAAGACAAGCTCCTTTTCCTAACTTAATGAAGAAGACTCTACCACCAGATAAAGCATACTAAAGACAGATCTAAGAATACTATAGGCAGATTAAAGATCTACCTTGCAAAAATATGGAAAATTTCATGGTTAGCAGTAATGCCAAAAAAAAGGAACTACCTAATTAAAAAAAAACCCTAAGAAATAGATCATTCATTAACTTTCTTGTTTAAGAAATACTTATTTAGCACCCATTCTGTACCAAGCACTGTTTAGTCATTACAAATATTGTAGTGAACAAGACCAGTAAGAGACAAGATCACTTCCATCTTTCCATGTGTTCTAGGTAACAGAAATGTGCTTTAGTAATATTAAATAAGAATAAATTATGTTAAGTATTATGAAAGCAATAAAGAGAACAAATAGACAAAATAACCTGGGAGAAGACTCCTAGGAAATTAGACTGAGTTGAGGCACGAAGGATAAGGAGCCAGCTAGGGAAGAGCCAGGGAAAAGGGCTCCCAGCGGAATAAATATCAAGTACAAATACAGTGAGGTGGTCGAGCGCTTGATATGTTAAGAGAAAGAGAAGGGAGAACAACATGGCTAGAGAATAGTGAGCAAGGAGAGAGGTACACAATGATGCTGAAAAGACAGGAACTATATCACACAGTATCTCAATGTTTACAGTCTCAGTAAGAGTAACTGGAAGGCTTTGAGGGGGTTTAATCAAGTGAACACCCGACATTTGACTTAGAGTTTAAACAAAACCAAAAATCACTCTAGCTGCAAATTAAAAAGTAATAAGTAAATCAAAGTTTTGTAAATCTCAAACACACAATATTTTTCTATTTGTAAAATAGCAGTTTTAAATAGGCATGAGACAGGAAAGTTTTACCTTGATCCAGAACCGTAAGATTTGGATTCAATTCCATGAAGGCAATCTTGCAAAGAGCTAATAAGAACTTTGCAACGATCATCAGCGGATACTTTGGATTGCTTAATTAAAGAAATTGCAGTTACCAGTGTCTCAATAGCACTCCCATAATCACCTGTGAGCGAAAGGAGAGAGACTGAAGTCAAATTTTGTTTTTAAAACACCACCAAATCATTTGGACTAAACATTTTACAAAAGGAATGCACTTTAAAATGACTAAAGATGTCTTAATTTTTTTCAGTGTTTCATTATCTGGGAAAGGCATTAATATACATGAAATTAACAATAATCTGTTCCTATTATACACCTAAAAATTTTATATTAGGGGTCTTTCCACTACACTATATATACAGATCCATTCAATGCTTTTTAAATATAGGTAATGATTTGGAAATATAAAAAAATAACTCCTGCATGTAGATAACCCCTCTTCAAGATTGTACTTAAAAGTTTTAGGTCACTCCTAATAGCACAAATGAGAAATATTAATACAGAAACAAATATACAAACCAGCACTGGCATCAGACACAGCTCTTGAAATAGCACTGCTTGAGATTGCCCTATTTCTATTCATGATTTCTTCAAACTCAGCTTCACTCAATGGCGTTCTTGCAGTATCCATTTCCCTATAAAATCAAAATAAACCTTAACTTGTACTCAAATGATTTCCTAAATTAGTCATAACAGTGTAAAGCAATTCTGAATAGTTGCTTTTGACAAGTGCCTTACAACTCAGTACTTACTTTGTCAGACTGAAATATGCTATTTTTCCTACAAAGAGAGTAAGTCAAAGCAAAATTATCTTGCACCATTACCTTTCAGCTGAAATAAAGTAGCAACTTAAAAACCTCATCTTTCTGGAGACTAGAGATGATCTATTTACAAATCTAAAATACATTATTTTTCAAAGTCATACAAAAACAGATACAATAAACTGTTCTGCTGTCTCTGTCTCTCTCTCTATATATATACACACATGTATATATAAACAAAAAAACGCTGAATGGAAAAAATACATCCCTACACAATCAAGGGTGAGAATTTAGTTTCACTTATGTTTGGATCCTCTAGGTGCAGAGGCCAACTCACAACAGAAGGATAATAAATGTCTGTTTAATAAAATTTCAGGAGGGATGAGATCTTAGACTTATCTTGTTTGCCACTGAATCCCTAGAAGAATATCCAGCAAATAAAGGGTAGTCAGTACCTGTAAATATTTGTTGAAAAAAATTAAATCCCAAGATTTTCTAAACCTGTTGGACAACTTTAAAAATTGTGACTACATGTATAGCACAGGAAAAGGTAAATTTTTTGCCATCTTAGTTATTAGGTAGGATGCTGAACTGAAGCAAGCAGTAGCAGCTCATTCTAATGAAATGAGGAAATAGCTAATATAACCTTATGCATGTTTTAAAAGATATTACTGTTATCCCCAAAACTTTATAAACATCCTGATGAAACTACAAATTGTTCAAAATCCATGTATGATTTTAACTAAATTCTGTGACATATACCCATCCTACCCCCTTTAAAAAAAAAAAAAAAACTTATGTAGGATGTGTTCCCCAATTTTCTTTTTTTTCAGTATTTCTTTTATTGAGTTACAGTCATTTTACAATCCAATTTTCTATTAAAAACTACTCAATAATAACAAAAATATATACATACACATATTTTTAGAAAACCTGATACTGTAGAAATTCTATTATGTTAAGAAAAGGATATGAAACTCAAATTTTAAACTGTTGAACCAAGCCACCTAACCCACTCCTATACATTAAGGGTGAACACATGATAGGTAGTTGTTCGCTGGAATTAAACTGCACAGAAGAAAAGTTGTGCTAGCCTTGCAGTTGTAACATCTTTCAAGCATTTTTGGCAGTCATAAAGACACAATGTCTATGAATAGATAACTGTCAACAGACTTTTCCAAACTCATTTCTCTGGCCCTGTGCAACTGTATGGAATTAAAATAATGCTCAATTCCATCCCTGCAGGACAATATCAAACAAACTGAAATACAAAGTAGTTCAACAGTGATAAAGAATACAAATTCAAATGATAAACTCAAAGGAAACTGAAGGGGCAAATTTAAATAGTTCTTAGAAATTAAGAATATAGCTCTCCAGATTATGATTTGAGTACAGATAGTTTTAAAATTATTTCAAAAGAGGGCTTAGTGATCACTTAGTTCCACTGTGCTTTCCACGCAGCTTTTCTCTAACGATTACCATTAACTATTTTAATTTCCATAAAGTCCGTGTTTTACAAGTCTCTGTAAATTACTTAATGTTCCCATTTTAATTAAAAGTTAATAATTTTGCTACTCAGGACTCCTGATGAGCATGAGATAATCAATAGTACCTATCTAATAAACTGATCTAATTCCTAAAATAATGAAGAAACTAGCATTCTATGTAGTGGTATCAATGGTAAATGCGATTCAGATTTTAAAATCTTAAAAATGGCTTAAGGATCCCATTTGCTCACTTAAATTATCTTTAGTAACCTCTTTTAATTTAAAAAAATGATAGAAATGAAGTGACTGGCCCTAAAAATCATATGGCTGTGTAAGTGGCAGAGCTGGATTATTCTCAACCCTGTACAGTATGTTTTTCACCATATCATACTGCTTCTTCTAAGGGAAAATAATACAGAAAATTAAGGATCTAAGGGGAAAGGTCATAATTTTTAAGAAAATTCAGTGTGAAAAATATCTTTTGCAGATCAAATACATCAAGTCCACTTTCATAGATAAATACTAACTTACCTTCCAGGAGGCCCATAGTCACCCCTATCATATGGCGGAGGCCGGCCATATGGATCTGTTGGTGGTGGACCTCGGCTATCTGATGTAGGCATGCCGCTGTTAGTTGGTGGAGGAAAAAAAGCCGGGTTCACATGTGGAGCTGGTGGTGGGGCACCTGGAGGTGGTCCAGGAAGATGCGGAGGAGGAGCAAGTGTAAGGGGTGGCCCAAGAGGGCCAGGTGGGCGAGGTGGAAAGGGGCCTGGAGGTGGAGGTGGTCCCTGTTGTGGAGGTGGTGGACCAGGAGGGGGGCCGTAGCCTGGAACTGGAGGTGGAGGACCAGGAGGAAGCGGACCCAACGGAGGCTGCCCAAAAGGTTGTCCAGGAAAAAGAACTGGTGGTGGAGGGCGATCTCCTCGATTAGGAGGCCCTGCTAAAGGAGGAGGCAGAACCTGACCAGGAGGTGGAGGACCTGGTGGACCGGGTGGGCCTGGAGGACCTAAGGGTGGACGTGGTGGAGTCTGTCCAGCTATAGAATAAAAGGGAGAGAGAGAGAAAAAAAAAAAAAAAAAAAAAAAAACAAAAAACACTTCAATAAGATTTTAATCTTCATGCCAAAATTATACTTTTAAAGCATAACTCACAGACCAAGATTCTTTCTCTTTAAATGAAACCCGTATATAAATGCTACACTAACAATTACAAAGGTGAAGTATATCCTTACACATTTAACTAGCTCAATTTATGCTTAAGGAAAATTATTGAAACAAAAACTTTAATAGATTACAATGCTTAGAGATAGTTTCCATCTTTCAGCGTACACACACTTCTTACAGTGAAATCACCCACCTTATAGTCTACTCTGATGCCAAGCTAGAAAGTGAAACAAGGAAAAATGGTCTTGAAAGGATTTTTTAAGAGGTAAGAAAATAAGACGGATGTAAATATTCTATATATAAGTCAAGCAAGTTTGGAGAAAAATAAAGACCTTTTAGGCCAAAAATGGGTATTTCCTCTATGCTGTGCCCCATATGCCATGGAATCCTAGTTTCCAGGAACAAAGGCCGAGTTCCTTTAACAAGATGCTTGATCAAATTTCCTGGATTCCAAAAATAGCATAACAAGGAGAGTAAGTCACATTAATAATGCATTACTTGAAAAAGAGAGAAAAGGAAAAGAGGTATTAGGTAGACACATTTTATCCATGGTAATTTAAGAAAAATTTTACCTGGAAAAGGTGGAGGTGGCCCTCCTGGTCCTGCTGGCCCAGGAAATCTGTCCCCACCAGGAACAGCCCCTGGAAAACGGCCCCGTCCTCTACCACCTTGTGGAAATGCTGCACGTGAACTGCCTCCTGGAGGACCAGCTTTACCTTCCCCAGACATTTGTCCTGATTGCGTAGCTGCAAATATTCAAATACTCATAAATAGCATTTATTAAAATAGTTCTCTGATATGTAACCACTGTTATTAGAAACAACTCTATTTTAAAGTTCATTTACACTATACACTAACTTGCAGATGCCTTGTGCCTGTCCAAACTACGTAAGAAGTACCAGTCAGGAAAACATTCATATCTCTTTAATTTCTTTTGAAGTCTCAAAAGATCCAGGCTTAAATGTATTTCCAATAAGCAAATATGAGTTACTTTCAAAATACCATACTCTGCAGCAGCCAAGACCAAAATTCTCCAACAGAAATCTCAATTTCAGTAAGCATAGATAATTTAAATTTTATAACATATTATCCATCAGTTAAGTGCTAAAACATTGAAAGAAAAACCACTTGAATTTCTGTTAATTACATGATCATCTTATTTCTTTAAATGATAACATTCACAAGTGTATTATGGCAAATCTTTTCTATAGTCACTTTACCAAGTGGTGAAAGGTCTTGGTGCCAAGCAGAAAATCAACGAATACTTTCTGGTTATCAGTGGTTTCTCCCCCACCATAACACACATCCATATAACTTTCCTTCAATCTAGGGATTAGAATGTAGCTTCTTCCTTTCTCTGGGATGGGAATGACAGAACAAGAACGGCAGACCTACAGAACTTGCATACTGTAGTATTATGTTGGGTCTGTGACATCTGGAGAAAAATGGGAGTAGGTTTCCAGTACACGGGACCACAGTCATAATCAGTAATTTAAATCAAATTCAAAGCATGGACTCTCTAAGATGGATTCTCCAATTAACTAAATATAAATATTAAGATGATTTCTCTAGTGTAACATCCAACAAATGCTAGCAAGATTGGTTAAAATGCACATCTTTTAATAAAAGCCTCTGAGGGGTTGCTTACTTTTCCTGGACTGCATTTCAAACTGACTCAGGAACTGTTTATTGCATGGAGTTACAACAGGATTCTGACCATGAAGTTCTCTTTTAGGCAACAGATCCATTAACTTTTTTGAGGATGCTTCAGATCCAACACCAACAAGGGCAAACCTAAAAGATGTTTAATGGGTTGAGGTTAGAAAGTGAGGACAGATTAACAACATTACCATTATTAAAAACGAAATGGTCTGAATTTAATTTTACCTAAAAAAACAGAAAACATGTCTTAGAATTATACAACCTCACTTTCATCTTTAACTTTTAAAAATAACAACACATATTATTCACTCACTTATAGTGTATATAATTCAGTGGGTTTTCTTAGTAACAGAGAATTTTACAACCATTGCCACAATCAATTAAGAACATTTTCATCACTCTAAAAAAACCCCCACACCCATTAGCTGTCACTCCATTTTTTCCATCCCCCAACCCTCATTAATTCATTGTTTCTATGGATTTGCCTATTCTGGATATTTGAATGGAATTATACAATATGTGGTCCTTTGTGCCTGGCTTTTTTCACTTAGCATAATGTTTTCAAGGTTTATACACGCTGTAGCATGTGTCAGTGCTTGATTTTTTCATGGCTGAATAATATTTCATTATATGGATATACTATATTTCCCCAAATCTGTTACCTGATGGACATTTGGGCTATTTCCACTTTTTGATTATTATGAATAATGTCACTATGAAAAAATGTTCTGTATCATTAGCCAACAGGGAAATGTACCACAACGATACCACCCTACACACACTAGGACAGCTATAATCAAAAAGACAATTAACAACTGCTGGTGAGGATATGGTGAAAATTAGAACCCTCATCCACTGCTTAATGGGAAACGTAAAATGCTGTGGCCATTTTGACATTCTGGCAGCTCCTCAACCCTACATGGTATGTAGGGCTAACATACAATGCAATAAATCTTCTCCTGTGTGTATGTATGTACCCAACAGAATTGAAAATACATACTTATATAAACTGATACACAAATATTCATATGGGCATTATCCACAATAGCAAAAATGGAAGTTTGTATTAATTTCTTTCATGAAAGATCTGAGAAAGGGTGGTTTTGGAACAGTGGCAAACCATATAGGGACTATGGTGTAACCTGTTTAGATAAAAGAAACCATTTTCTTAAAAAACAAAACGAAAATCTATGCTCATACAAAAACTAGTACATGAATATTCATAGGAGCCTTATTCATAACAGCAAAAATGAAAACAACCCAAATGTCTGCCAAATGATAGAATTTTTTAAATGTGATGTATCCATATATTACTGGAATATTCTTCATCTATAAAATTACTTAGCTATAAAAATATTATTTAGCTATAAATATTACTTGGCTATAAAAAGAAATTAAGTACTGATACATGCTACAAAATGGATGAACCTTGGATGAACCTTGAAAATACTATGACAAGTGAAAGAAGCCAGTCACATGGACCACATTCTTTATGATACCATTCCAGAATAGGCAAATCCAGAGACAGATTACTAGTAGGGTATGGGATTTATTTTTGAGGTGATGAACTGTTCTGGAATTAAATAGTGGTAATGGTTGTATAACTCTGTAAATAAACTAAAAAACACTGATTTGAACACTTTAAAAGGGTGAATTTTATAGCATGTGAATTATATCTCAATAGAAAAAATAAATTTAAAACAGAAAAAAACAAATGAGTATCAGTTCATACTGTTATTCTAAATTATTCTCAGAAGGACTCTTAGAAGCCTCTTCTCTCTAGGATTCAAAATGGCCTTTTAATTAGATCCCTTCTTCTAGTCAACAAAGTCTTCTGTTACACTCAAGATTATCTTGGGTCACAATATTTAGAAACAATTTAATGAATTCATTAATTTAACAAATGTTTATTGAGCACCACTTCCTATATGCCAGGTATCATTCTAGGGTGAGGGATACAATAAGTGATCAATGCTTTCATGGAACTTACAATCTAGTAGAGACAAGACAATAAACAAGTTAAATACACTATAATAAGGAAAAATTAAAAAAGGAAAGAGTGATGGGAGCAGAAGGTTCTATTTTTGCACAGGGTGGTCATGGAAGGGAACTCTTACACAGAATCCTGAACGAAGTGAAAGAGAGCTCCAAAATTTGGATATTTTGGGAAAAAGTAAGCCAAGAGGAGGCCCTAAGTAGGAATGTGTCTGAGGAACAGCAAAGAGACTAATGTGGCTGAAGCAGCAAAAGGAAGGTAAAGAGTAAGGTTACAGAGGGAGTGGGGAAACAGATTTTTACATAGCGCTTTGTAGGCCACAGTAAAGATTCTCACTTTCACTCTGGATAAAATAGGTGGCCATTAGAAGACACTGAGCAGACAAATACTGATGTCACTTTTCCCCATCCTCTACTGTACTGCACTACTTCTAGACTGTAGGGGATTAGAGTGAAAGCAGGGTAGGAGGCTATCATAGAAATTCAAGTAAGAGATAATAGTGGCTCAGACCAGGTAGCAGAAGTGAAGTTCACAAGAAGCAGCCAGACTGCACATGTTCTCAAAATATTCCTAGTGATTGTAAACTGATACACTTAGCACATTAGCATATTTTTTACTTTATCATTCTGCATCCAGCAAATTATCTTTAAAAGAAATTCAAAATCTGCACCTAAGAATTATATAAAACAAAGCCTGCCGCAACATCATTTATAATAGGCAAAACCAGAAGCCCAAATAATCAAAAGAATGGTAAAATAAATTACAGTAGCATACAAGGTATGGTGAAAAAATTAATACATTAGAGAAGATATATATTTACTGTAAATATTTGTTTTACTCCGTGTATCAAACATACTATAAAATATGTGAATTGTAATCCTATTGTCTTTTTGCAATAAAAATATAAGCACTAGGAAAAAACCTTAGAGGATATTCACTAAAATGTCAAGAGCAATCATCTATGGATGGTGAGATTGTGGCTTTTTATTTTCCTACTTTTGGACATCTGCATTTTATAATGATCCTACCTCATTTGTATAGTTTAATAGTTTAAAAAAAATAAAGCAAAACATGTTACATCATTCTCCAGTTGTCCATCTTCCTCCATCCCTAATCACAGGGATAGTAATACTTCTTCAAATTGTCATTTCAATAATCATTTCAACCACAGAGGGAGAACTCAGGAAAACTGGAGAGGAGATCTAATCTGTCCACACTCCCAGCTCCTCTAACTGTAGTGAGCTAGACAACAGGCTATGTGATTAAGTATGAATCGTTGTCCAAGAACCTCTTGCCAATATAGGGAATAAAATACCTTACACGTTAGTTAGCATTAACTCTAAGGAAAATTACCCCTAAACCTGTAATCAGTAGCTACTAACTTACATTAGGGAAAAAAAAAATTTAAAACAAAATTCTTACCCCTTTGACTGGCCATTTGCCCGATTTTCAAAAAATTTTATCTCCAAAATATCATTTACTCCCAAAGAATGAACTGCTTCAGTTAAGTCTTCATCTGTTGTCCACTGCAAGACATTTCCCCCTCATTAACCATCAAAACATAGCCAAGATATTTAGTTTCAATTTACTTTTTAAGGGTAAACGCAGGACAAACAAGAGAAAATTAATGCTCAGTACCAACTAAGTGCAATTACTACGAGTCAGTCTCCATTTTTAAAATAGCACAAAAGCACCAGAGGACTTTTAACTTCATTCCTTGATAAGAGTTTTGGAAATTAGAAGGTATACACTTAGGGATAATAAAGATTTTTTTTTTAACTCAATTAGTTTTTGGTCTCTTCCAGCTTTCAACTGCTATGACTTTAAATTTGCAATAAAACCAATCTCACTTGTCGTTTCCTTTCCTTAAAGGAAATTATTTTAGGAAATAATTTCCACCTGATGTTTCAATATAAAATGGGGGGAAAAATCCTAGCATATACTCAGTGCCTACCATATACTTTATATCAAGGATATTTAACTCTTAAAACATAAAAGTCCTGTATCATTCCCATTTTACATATGATGCAACAGAGAGATTAAAGAGCTTGTCCAAGGTTATAAAGCTAACATAGGTAGGAGGTAGGAGCTAAGATTCAAAGTCTTACTTAGCAACCACACTCTTTATAACTACATTGCTACTATCTCCAATATAAAGATCACTTAGCCTGGATGGCAGGAGATTGATCAATTAGTTTTTTAAAAATTTAAACATTAAAAAATGCTATTAAGGAAGTGGAATGGTGACAAGTTTTGACTTCTAGACAATTTTTAAACTTTCAAGTATGTGTAATAAATGCTTCTAAGTTGAGCTACAGAAATTCTATAGGACTGTTTTAGTAAATATTTAAGACTTAATGCTAATAAAACACAGATAACACTGAACATCCAGCTAATAAAACTCCCAACCAATAATCCTATGGCCTCATAAACTATTCAAATTAAAATACAATGTATACAGCAGCATTTCCACGAATGAGATTTCAAATTTAAGAGCGGAAATAAAACTTAACATGACTGTAACGTGAACTAATAATGAAAACTTTAAAAACCAAGAGTTGTATTGTGTCTCTCTCCTACACTTCTGAATCCTGGTTTGAGATTTTATGTGAGCACTTTTCTTTGTAAAACTGAGACAGCTGAAGTATAGGAGTAGTAAAGTAAAAAGAATTAATTAGAAGACAAAATAACTGAACTATATTTGATAGGAATATCTACCAAAACAAGTTGAATGACTACAAAATTCACATGTAGAAAATTTGGAATTTATGATGTTTTAAAGGTACTTGTATTTCCTTCCTCAATGCATATAGAACCAACCTAGTAACTTCAAATTCTTATTTTACAAAATTGGAGAAAAATATTAACTACTGGAATGTTTCAAAATCAATCATCAATAACTTAATTCACATGCCAAGTTTACGTACCCATGTTAGATTTCCAATATACAATGCAATTCTCTTTCCAGTATACGTATAGACAACATTTGGTGCTGCTCCTTTACCCACATCATCACCAACAGTTGGTGGGAGAGTATCCATGTAGTCCCGGTCTTCTGGGGCATCTCCATTATTTGCAGATGGAGAGATGACATCATCATACAAATCTATCTGATCATGCCCACCATATTCAGCTTCCTGAGATACAGAAATAATGCTCTAGATTATACAGCAGTCAGACTACTACTCAACAGATTTGAATGCAAATTCATTCAACTACTTTGTTTTAAAAATTTGGTAAAAGAAAAAAGCCTAAGATCTCAGTACAAATTTCAGTTTATGCCATAGACAATTCTTCTTGAACAGTGCCTATAAAGTGAATTTCTAATCAGTGAATTCTGTTTTCCCAGTGATTATTTATTATTATATAGGAAATAACATTCCTGTGGGAAAAGAATGACATGTAGACAAAATAAATAATACAAAACTTTCCATGGAAGTAAAATACTCTACAAGTAATACATGAATACAAACAGATGGGCTTAAAAATTTTTTTGACACAAAAATATCACAAACAAAAATCAGAGCCATTACAAATCCTTAATATTTATCTGCAAAAAAAAAATACAACTATTATTTTCCATGGAATTCAGGATCTTGTTTCCCAACCCTGTGAAAGCTATTAGTTTAAGAAAAAGCAGTGAGCTAAGCCATAGGAAAGGGATAAACAAATGTGGATATTTAAATGATTCTGAATGTCACAACAAATGAAGAGAAGCAGTAAACAAAATATAGGTTAAACTATCCAAATTAGTATCTATTAATAGTTTCATTATTCTCAGTCAAAAAACAGTTAATGCTTACCTGACTTCTTAGTCAATTAGCAAGAGATATCTACATGGTCAAGAGAAAAGGGATATGAATAAGGACCTAGTAAAGCTTTGCCATTAAGTGTCACCAGCAGAATTAAAGCAATGCTAGCGGATGCCACTTACATGCATGCCTAAATGATACGTCAGTAAGAGGAAAATGGAAAAAAAAATGTGAACAGGAAAAAAATGAAAAAGGAGGATTCAATTTGTGAAAAAAAGCACAAGAAAGGTACTGGCAGAACACTGGACACCATTTAAGTTGCCTTTGGTAACCGTTACTGGGCCACAGACGTGACTAGCTAGGATCAGAGGAAAAGCTCTACTTTTATCTTCCTCCCTTTCCACCACTAAGTACCTAAATCTTGATGTGAACTGTTTTATTCTTGAGGTAAAATATTTGAGAAAATAAGGGAAAAGAGGCAATTACATTTACAAAAAAAACAAATTTAAAAGAGTTCAGACATAACTCCTATCCTTTCCCATTAATCCATTTTATTAAGGATGAATACAAATGGCACAGGAGAAACTAACAGTTTTAAGGACTAACTACTATATGGATTTAAAAAATGACACAGAAGTTATTTCTAATATGACTGTGAACAGATCAACAAAATATTGTTACTATAGGTCCCAAAGGAACATGGCTATTGTTTCGTTATTTAGAAGAGAGCCAGAATAAGATATTGTTAAAAAGAAAGAGAAAAAGAAGAAAATCTAGAAGAGGAAATACCACTTATACACATAGCCAAAGGGACCTGAAATTTGTAAAGTCATCTTCAGATAATTATCTAATTTACTAATTATTCAACAGCATCTCTACATAACAATACTGTTAGGAGGTTGAACATCTATAGTAAGATCTCAAGATAAATCAAAAACAAAGCCATCTTTAGCAATGGACAGAAACTAAGAACACAAATCACTGAATAATACTATAATTTAATTTTGTTTGTACAGCAATACCAAAATAACCGTTGAAAATTGAGTTTTTGTTAAACAAAGTAACATGATCAAATTGCGGTGACAGTAAAAATTAGAAAAAAGGAGGGTGAGTTTTGTTATGAAGTTTCAGTGTAGCTGAAAGCTTCAGGTGGCATGGCTGCAGCAGTGATTCCACACTCCACACACCTAAGACACTAAAAAGGTTCCCACAGGGGGTAGTGGGCACTTTAAACTCTTGCAATCCAGTTCTGTACATCAAGTAGAATTATTATTACTATTATTCAAAAGGAGTTGTGTTTCCATCCTCCTCAGCAGAGACTATAATCACAATATATGGTCTGAGGGAGAGTAAAAAAGAATGCAAGGGTTATTAACAGCAGCACTAAAATAAAAAGTATTTAGATTTACACTTTCATGAAATAGGTTAACACATCATTTGATTTTTTCATTAGTTGTAAATCTAGGAGAATGTTTACATAAGTAGACAATTCACAAGCATAATTGCAGCTACACTAACCTGGTGAATCACAATCACTTACTATTTTTGTCCGTCCATGAATTCCTACGTTGACACCAACCAATTTTCCATATTGATATGATTCTACCAATATTTAGCATCAGCCATTTTGTCTGGTAGCTGGACTGCTTCCAACTGGTTGAAGTATGATGCTAATTGAGACCATGGTCCTGGGGTTTGATCTCCATGTGGACTAGTTAGCTTCACTCTGTTCCAAGGCCACAGCCTGTACTTCTAGCCCCAGTGGTATGCATTTGGACTTGGTGAAAAAATATTAATGAATCTGAATACATATGCCACCATTACTAAAATGCAACTCAAAACACACACTCTTTTGTAGTATCAGTAATCTTCCTCTTCAGCTTTAGCATATCACACCTATCCTCCAGATTAAATAAAAATATATATATAGAGAGAGAACATATCCTACCTTCTGTTCCCACTCTAAAAAGGGGGAAAACATGCATCTTCTGAAATTATGTAAAAGGTATATCATAGGTCATATATAAAGAAACTGAGCCCTGAAAGTCTATTGAACAAACTGTCAAAGAGAAATGGGCAACAATGTCAAGTTCTACTATGTAGAGTCTTTTCAGTGATTACCTTTAGGAAATTTTAATGGCATTCAAAAACAAGAACATGTCAACATTAGCCCTCAAATTATTTATAGTATTTATACCAAATACTGCCTAATTGTAACTATCTACTTTTCACAGCAGCTACTCACCGATAGGGCTGCACATTAAATAACTTCCAGCAGGCAACAACTCTTAGGGTTTGTAAAAAAAAAAAAAAAAAAAAAAAATTCACTTTTCTTTTTTCATTTCCTACATTCTAATCACTATAATCATTTTAAAGGCAAAGTATCCTCTCAATATTTTACGCTTCAAGATTATGTTCCTCGTGATATATAAGTAGCTGTTGCCAAGTGAAAGAATAACCAAAATTCAATTAGCTTCTTTTTAAAGTAATATTTCTCAACTTTTTTTCATTATTACCACTCCCTGCTTCCAAACAGTTATTTTTAGACATATTTTCCCTATCACCTCCGATAAAATTTTAGTATTACAGATGTACTGTACACCCTTATTGGAATGGCTGTGGTACAATTGTATTATACACTTCATTCTCCCTTACAGGCCTAGCCCTGCCTTTGGTGGTCCTAAAATGTATTCTATACCATGGAAGAGAAATATACTAGCATGCAAAATCCAATAGCATATAATCTATTACATATTATCTTTTTAGAAAATATTTCACTTTCTGATTTTGTTTATGTTCCAAGTAGATAATTAAAATTAGTTTGTGATCTCTATAAAAAGCTCAACTGATGGTAAGGAAGACAACTTGGTACTAAAAATATGCCACATAAACCACAAAGTGGACAATTTATAGGCAGCTCAATGAGCTACTCAAATAATTAAACTGAGTAAGAAGGGTTTTAGTGCCTCTTAAATATTTCAACCCAAGTTTCTAAATTAATCTCTACCTACCTCAGTCTCCATCTTACAAGACTTATCTTACAGGATTTTCTATTAAATATAAAATTCTTAGAAATAAGATTTTACTGATATTTGTCTAATAAACTTATCTTCCAAAATTAGCTAAACATTGGCTAGAGTAAATACTTAGAAACTAAATGTAAAGTATAATGACTTATGAAATAAAGGCAAGTTGACTTATGAAGATGTCTAAACCCATAACTTCCAAATGAATTTTTCCACTACATTTTCATTTTGGTCAGATTACTAAATGAGCACTGCTATCAGTGACCTGCCACCAGATACATCAATAACTAAATTCTCCATTATGAGCTTTTACTCCCCAAACAAGCAAAATACACACTACTTCAATGCACATGGTATAAACTTTCCTAAAGTTCAGAAAATTTGACTTTCCTCTCCACTGTCAACAAAAATTCTAAGACAGAGATACGCATAAAGGAGTGATTTCTATAATACATTACTTGTCAGTGTTATAATTAGGTAGGTGTCTCTCAACCCCGCTACAGTGCACTGTATGGTAGAGACTGAAAACTTTGTATCCCTCCTTGTTGGCATGTAACAGATACTCAAGAAATGTATATTGGACAATTGAGTTTAAAATTTTTTATTTTAGTTTTGGTCAAAATACAAGCCTATAATTATTAAATATTAAGCTACCAACTACTACATTCAAGTACAAATACCATTTCGAACTGAACTGATACACAGTACAAAGGCTGAAACGAACCACTTTCTTCTCAATTCTAAATCCAAGTAATGTACAGGGTTGGAAGTAGTTCAAATTCTTCCACTGGAGCAACTGTTCTCAATTTGGTTACATCCAAAGACCTTCAGTTTAAGAACTAAGAAGCACCTATAAAGAATAGCGAAGTCCCTTGTGCCTTCTCCCCTTCTCCACTTTCATTCTCCATTCTTAAATTCATCTAGTGAAGAAAGGGAATGATACTATAGTTTGACTAACTTATTCTCACATCATTCCCAAATTAAAGTTTATTCTAAGACAGCTGAATGTGTCACGCTTTTTGAAATAGGTTTATACTGTGCTTTACCAAACACATTTTTTAAAAAAAGCATAAAAGTATGACCATTTAAAATAGAAAACACATAGACCACAAAGAATATCAAAGTATACAGTGCAATTTAAACTGCAACTCACAAGAACAAATTTTTTAAATGTCTACAGTTTAGAAGCCAAAATAAGACCAATTATATTTTAGCAAAACATTTTACTCAACCACCACAAGTAAGAGTTCACAGTTTACTGTAAGAACCAGTAAAAACAGTCACCAGCTAATAAGAGTCCACATTAAATCAATCAGCAATAATTTTGTAGTTGCCTCTAATTCTGATAAAATTTCAGAAAAATATTTGATGATAGGAACATTTTAAAAAATGAAGGATGAACCTTAAAAACCACCAACTATCCTTTTGTGGCCATATTTTATATAGGAATTACCACAACAAGCAGTATATTACGAAAGCCAGTCATATGAAAAAATAACAAAAACAAAGCCTCTATTTAATCCCATTAATCTATTAAAAAGTAAAAAGATTTTACTGTAAAAATTATACAACTATGTGTAAGATATAATGCTACAGGTACAAGTCAATAAAAAGGCACATTTTTTAAAAAAAGATCCCTATAAAGCAGTTCCTCATGAAGGCCACAAAATTTTAAACTCTTCTTACCTCCTCCTCAGTCAGCACTAGTTACTTACTGCACAGGGATAAGCAAGTATCACTCCATCCAGCTATACAGATTAGAGAAATGCCCACCCCAAATAAAGTTATATGAAAGTCTAAAAGATATTTCATTAAAAGGTTCTGAAAAAAGTTCCAACTTCTAAAATTGTAGCCCAATTATTCCTTTATTGTGGGAAGAAAAACAAAGTAAATATATTTTCTGGTAAGAAATCTAAGACTGTCTTGAACATTTAATTGTTCCTTTACTTATAGATATGGACATTTTCGATGGAATGTTATACTCATTTGATTGATAAAAAGAAAAAAAATTTTCCTAGAGGTCTTTGTCTACAGATCTTAAAAAAGCATTAGAACCTGTGTAGCACTCAAGGTAATTTTCTAAATTATCATTGACACAACTCAGGCATCACATATCCAAAATGTAAACACAATAAAAAGAACAAAGATTTTAAAACTTAACATTTGACTACAATGGGTTACATTTAGGCATGTTGAGTCTTGAACGGAGTAAGAAACATTTAAAGCTAATTGAATTTTTTTTCTAACATTAAACGAGGAGCACAAATATTTCTTTTTAAAAAAGGTTTCTAGCTTTCCCTATTTTAAAAAAACTTGAGCCCCTAGTCACAAATAAGATTCTCAACGGAGGAAAAAGCCCCACAAAAACACATTAATTAGCTAGTAGAATTTTACTAAGCTTCTCATAGAGACCTGGAAAATACAAAAAATAAAGCTTTTAAGTGTACTGCAGTTAGGGACAATTTGACTTTTTTAAACGTGTTACTACAAAGAAGGCAGTAAAGATGTGAGCAGTAGGCTTACAGCTTAAACGTCACTACTCTAGTAACAACCTTCTCCAAGGATGCCCAACATCAGAGATCACAGCTCCGCGGCTAAGTTCTTCTAGGCAACTGTGGCCTATGAGATACCGGAAAAACCTTACATTCTCTTTCTCCAGCCTTTCAAAATCCCTTGGAGAACAGTAAACGTTTTGCTTTTGGAAATCGGGTCATAGCTACAACCCTTTATTTTAAAACTATACGGTAAGAATTTCGAGTGAACGTTCTTTAATCACTCCTCTGATCTCTAAGTGAGCTACCATCTTTTTTCGTTCCATCCAGTACCGCGCTTCCAAGTAGTCCTTTCGGCCCAGGCCACCTATCTTCATAGGTATTTCCATGACAAAGGCCGAGAACGACTGGGCCTCAAAGGCAGTGCAAGCCCTCGACCACCGACGCTGGGCCAACCGACTTTTAAACTCGATCTTTAGGTCCAAAAGTCAGAGGACTTGTTGCAAAGTGCCTGCACCTAAGCCGCCTTTGGAAAGTGTGAGGGGAGGAGGAGGAAGGCGCCACGCCGAAACCTGTCGCAAACGTGAGCAGGAGGGCCCAGGAAGCTGGGCGCGCGGGATACAAAGGGCCGTGAACGCGGCCTTCCATGCGGCGACCGTGCGCCGACAGGGAGACAAAATGGAGCGATGGGAGGAATCGGAGACCGAGCGGCAGGGCCGGGGGCGAGGCGGCCAGCGCGCGCCCCGCTGGGCTTCCTCCCCGACACGGCGGCGGGGGAGGGGACGCAGTGGCGGCCTGTTCTCCACGCCGCCCCACCGCCCCGGCCTAGCGCGGCGGGAAGCGCCCGCCGGCCGCCGCCAACAATGGGGAGCGAGGCGGCGGCGAGGGAGGGGCCCGCGGCGGCTGCACGGCGGCCCGCGGCCGCGCTCGGGGCCCCGCGGCGGGTCGCTGCGCCCGCAGCCCACGAAACGACGCGGTAGAACGAGGGGCGAGGGGGCGCCCCGACGCGATCGGGCGGCGCGGCCCACAGGCGCCAAGGACGCACGGTCTGCAGCGGCGCCGGCTCGCAGCCCGCGGCGGACCCCAGGTCCACGTCCCGGCCGCAGCGCCGCCCACTTCGGCGGCGTGGGCCTAGGTCCCCACGTACCTGGTTGAACTCTTCGCCCACATCCGCGTAAATGTCTATGTGGTCCACACCGTCCGCCATCTTCCCTCGGCCTCGGGCGCCGCCGCCACCGCCGCCGCCGCCGCCGCCGCCGCCGCCTCCTGCAGGTCCGTCCGCCGCGGCAGCAGCAGCGGATCTAGCGGTGGGGGCGGGGCACGCTGCGTCACTTCCGAGGCCCGAGGGCCGAGGCGGGGGAGGACGGGGGCGCCGGTCTCCTCCGCGGCCGCCAGCTCGCCGCGGAGAAGAAAAACTGCGCCTCCGAGGGCACCAGCGGATTCTTTTGTGTGTCTGGGTTAGGCTTGGGGGGCGGGGCAGGGGGTGGTCTCAGTTGTTTCCCGACACTGTTTTCACGTTATCTCAGCTACAGTCAAACGTTTTGTAATATTTTCATTTCTCAGTTTTTCTTGCATTTCTCACAGCCAGGGATTTTAGAAAAGTGGGAGTTTGAGGTCCACGATTAAATACAAAGTGTTACCCCAGCTTTCTGTGAGCGCCTTGAGAGCGAGAAGAAAGTCTTACCCCTGCATCCTCAGAGACCAGCAGAATTTCCTTTGCCTTGTAAACGCTAGATACCCGTTGATGGTTATCTTGAGCTATTTGTATACATGTCATATGCATGTTATTTATCTTTCCATCTGTATCTCCGGCATCTTCTTTCATCTCTTTCTTTTCTGTCGTTTATCGTCCCATTCATCGCCCTTCATTTTTCCTTCCTTTGATTTGCAGTTGGTTCTCTCTCGAATAGTTTAAATGCCTCTAACTTGAATGCAGTCCTCCAGAACCAACACAGTAAGGTGGAGGTATCCTGAGGCAAGGAGCTTCTCTCTTAGAATCATGGAATCTCAGAGAGGGAAGGGAACTGGTAAAGGTGTAATTAGGTCCAAACTGCTCGTTTTACAGATAAAGGAGGGAATTGAGGCCTAACAGACTCTAAATGATTTAACTGGGGTCACATAGTTAATAAAGAAAGCTTTTGCCACCAATATATTACTCTACCCTTAAAGAGGGTTTCAGTTAAAGGGGATCAACTGCAGTCCAAAAATGTTCAATGGAAAATTTCAGAAATAGTTCATAAGTTTTAAGTTGCTACCATTCTGAGTAGCATCATGAGATCTCTAGCAATCTGTAGTTTCTGGCATCTGTTAGGGGTTTTGAAACATAGCCTCCCCCAGGTAAGTGGGGACTGCTGTACTTTGATCAAAGATGTCTCTCCAGTTTGAAACCTTCTCCCCTTCTTTATATCTTTTTCACCCATTTAAAAACCCACCAAGTCAGAGTGTCTTTCATAAGATATATACTACCCAGAAATTATTCATAAGCCAAGCAATATCTGTACTTAATATACTAAGAAAAGCTTGGCTGGAGTCATAGAGACCAAACTGGTGATCTGGATACAAATTTCTAGTCAAATACTCTACCAGCTAGATGACCTCAGTCAAGTTACCTAACCTCTCTGATGTTCAATCTCAGAATCTTTAAAGTTGGGACAATAATATTTACCTCACCAAGGCTGAAGGTTGATAGTGTTTTAAATGAGATAATATGAAAAATGCCTATCTGCTTCTGCTTCTTGGAAACACTGATTTCCTTTTTCCCATGGGGCTTTATAGAAGAAAAAAGTCACTCATGATAAAGGGTGAGAGCATTTCTTAGATTGGTGATATGGTAGGCACAATAATGGCCCATCGTAGATGTCCACATCCCAAAACCTAGAATCTGTGACTATGTTACCTTACATTCCAAAACAGACTTTGTAGATATGATTAAGTTAAGGATCTTGAGATAGAGAGATTATTCTGGATTTCTTGGTGAGTCCAAAGGAATCACACGAGTCCTTGTAAGTGAAAGAGCAAGAGTCAGAGGAAGTGTGAGGATAAGAGCAGTTTATGTTCTTTCAGTACACTTAAAAATCATTCCAGGATTCTGACTTCTGTTGTTACCTGTGAAAACTTAGCTGTTAGTGTGACTGTTTTTTGAAGGTCACTGGTGTTTCTTCCCCTCTGGCTGCTTTTAAGATTTTTTTTTTCTCTTGGATTTTGATTTTCCACTCTTGTTCTATATATGTTTGGAAGGGTAATTCTTTTTATTCATGATGCTTGGAATTTATTGGGCCTCTTGAATATATCAATTGATCCCTTTCATGAGTTCTGGAAAATTCTCAGACATTACCTCTTCAAATATTACTTCTGCCCCGTTCTTTCTTCTCTCCTATAACCCCAATTAAAAGTATATTAGATCTTCTCTATTCACTATTTCTCTTACCTTCTCTCTTTTATTTTCCATGCTTTTATTTCCCCATGCTTCACTTTGAGTAGCTTTTTTTCTGTTTCCTGGATTGCTAATCTCTCTCCTATAGTGTTAAACTCATATATTGAACTGTTAATTCTTTTTAAATTTTAGGTTCTAGAATTTCTATTTGATTCTTTTAAATATCTATTACATTCATTTTTATAACATCAATTTTTTTTTTTTTTTTTTTTTTTTTTTTTTGCTGGAACTGTTGATCTTAGCTTTTATCTCTTTGAACATAGTGGCATCATTGGTATACAATCTTGGTCTCTGATAATTCCAATATCTGGAGTCTCATTGCATCTGTCATTGGTTCTTTGTTCTAGTTATTTATTATGCATTGTTTAAGCTGGTTCTCATTCATGTTGTCTTGTTACTTGATTGTCTTTGTAAGCTGGACATCATAATTGAAACACTTGAAGAAATAATGTGAGACCTATGATGATTTTTTTTCCATAAGGGATTTTCATTTTCTTCTGTCAGGCACCTTGAGATACCAACAAACAGGATCACCCTAACCCAGATGATTGGGAACCTTGGGAAGACTGCTTTAGTTTGGTTTGTCCTTACCTCTCAGAGTTCTGTCCTGAGAACCATCCCAAAACATGGTTTACCAGAATCACCACTTTCGACGAGTCCTAGACTCCATACTTCGTTCCCTTAAATGTCAAAAGTGCAGTTGAACCTCTCAGCCATCTCTTTTGAATCTGAAAATGCATACCTCCCCCTACCCCAGGACAAAAGCACTCTGAATGCGTAGACCCTGTCCCTTTTTGCTTCTCAGCCAGGTAATTCCTCATTCCTTGGTTAGTTTTTTTATTATTTTATTTTTTTTAATTTTTTAAAGTAGTTTATTAAAATTTTAATACAATTTTTAAAGTTTACTTTCCATTGACAGTTATTACAAAATGTTGGTTATATTCCCCATGTTGTACAATATATCCTTAAGACTAAATTACACCCAATAGTTTGTACCTTCCACTCCCCCAACTTTTTGATGATTTTAAAATGTTGTTTCAGGATACCTCCTTACTCAGCCCCAAAATGAGATATTGTAGTAGATTACAAAGGTAAATGCATAATAATAATGACAACAATGACAAACTCTACTGCTTATTGAGTACCTTCTACATAACAGTCTCTTTTGACATCTTACACTCATTAACATACATAGAAAAAAGATGGGAGATTTGGATTCTTGTTTTGGCTTTAAAACTGACTAGCCAGGTAACCTTGGACAAGTCTTTTACCTCAAGTCCTTTGCCTCAAATCCTCCATGAAGGTCCCTGTCAGTTCTGAAATTATATTGTTCAATATCTACATAGACTTGAAAGTCCAAGGTGCCTTAGGAGAAATTCCACAGTAGTATGTTAAATACTGCAGAGGCATTTCCCTTTAGCCCACCTGCATTAGTTTCCTGTTACTGCTGTAACAAATTACCATAAATTTAATGACTTGAAGCAACACAAATTTCTTGTCTTACAGTTTTAGAGATGAGACGTCTAAAATGGATCTCACTGGGCTAACATCAAGATGTTAGCAGGGCTGTATTCCAGGAAGCTCTAGAGGAGAATCCATTTTCTTGCCTTATCCATCTTGTAGAGGCTGCCCACATGCTTTGGCTATGGCTCCCTTTCAGCAATCACATCACTCCAACAATATAAGCACTATAAAATCAAAATATTTAAGAAGAGTAGCAAAGAGTCCATCAACAGGTGACTGGATAAAGAAGATGTGGTATATTTATACAATGGAATACTACTCAGCCATAAAAACTGACAACATAATGCCATTTGCAGCAACATGGATGCTCCTGGAGAATGTCATTCTAAGTGAAGTAAGCCAGAAAGAGAAAGAAAAATACCATATGAGATCGCTCATATGTGGAATCTAAAAAACAAAAACAAAAACAAACAAACAAACAAAAACAAAGCATAAATAAAGGACAGAAATAGACTCACAGACAGAGAATACAGACTTGTGGTTACCAGGGGGGTGGAGGGTGGGAAGGGATAGACTGGGATTTCAAAATTGTAGAATAGACTACACTGTATAGCACAGGGAAATATACACAAAATGTTATGATAACTCACAGAGAAAAAATTGTGACAATGAGTGTGTATATGTCCATGAGTGACTGGGGAATTGTGCTGAACACTGGAATTTGACACAACATTGTGAAATGATTATAAATCAATAAAAAATGTTAAAAAAAAAAAGAGTAGCAAAGAGATTGGAAAGGAGATAAATAATGTTCTAAGGTGCTCTATACATCTGCCTCTTCTCTGTATAGAAGGACTTTCTCTCCTTTTCCATGCACATGGCTGTGCAACAATGGCAACCTCAGCTCCAGAGTTCCAATAACCACCATTCAAGAAAATGGCCATCTGGCTTAGTTTCAGTTACAAAACCTGAGGAAAAAGCAACTGATTAGCTCAGTTTTTATAGAAGTTTACTCCTAGTCCAATCAAATTTGTCTAAGGGAGTAGGGTCACAGAGTAACAACTTGGCTTACAGCTTCTACTCTGTGAGTTAGGAAAGCATAGAGAATTATCAGTGAACGATGGTTGCTTTGAACTAAGGAGACACTCCAAAGGTTATCTAACACGTTCCACCTGCTGAATGACAACACATAGACAAATCCTGATGGTTGGGGAAGGCAAATCCAAATTCATAGATATTTAACACATGCTATCATTCTGACTTACTCTATATAAGTCAATGCCACAATCTCTGTAGGAATATGACTTTGGTTCTAACACATTACAGGCCATAGTTTAGCCTTATGGTCCCCAAACTTTGTAAAATACTTAACTCTCTTAGTATAACATTTTAAAACATGCAGCTGTAATATGTATGTGTAAATACTATTTTATTGAGGCATTATATGTTAACATTCTTATACCATGAACATATGTATAAATATAAAATTTTAGAGGGTGAAACAAATAAGATTTTAAAATGTCTTGCTAATAATACTTAAAGACCTCATATTATCATTAGTGAATGTTAATCCATATTTCAAATTGTCTTCTTGAAATTTGGGGGCTTATTCTTGTCAAATCTGATTATATCATCACTTTTTTTATCTATTATGTGGCTGACAAGAATTCATAATAGAAGTGGGTAAGTGTTGGCTCTGCTAATTTCTTGTCTTTTGCTTTTATTTTCATTATTAGTGTTAACTATGAATCATGGTTTCTTAGGAGTCTTTTTAAGACAACTGGGCATTTTGTGATGGTTAGCTTAGTTAAAGCTGGAGAATATAATCTATTAGTCTATGTAACTGGGCTTTCATAAACTGCCATGTATTGTAATACACTGCAGGTGAATCGTATTAAGTGCCTGTGTGAGGGAATCCTTTCGAATCCTCTATGTCGGAGAGGAAATCCCCCTCTTTTGCTCAGGATTGCCCCCAACAGGAGGGACTATGTAGGAAATGAAAGACGTTAATGATTCAAAGCGCCTCACCTTCATGGGTGCTTTCTGCAATTGGAGACCACGGTTCCTTTCCACTCAACTTTTCTCTCTCTGACACATGCCCACTTCGTGTTGGATAGGGGTTGGGAGTGGCAGCAGGCATCTTTTTGGATCTAAGTGGAAGTTGATTGGGGAGGTACATTAAGTTTGGGGTTAATGGGGCTTCTGTGATACTAAGATACAAGGCTAAATGTCGTATCATGATCTGGGTATGTCCGACTGTGCTAGGCTCTGGAGGTATGTGGGTTATGGAGGAGAAACAAAGTATTAGATATTATTCTTTGGAAAATTAATCTAAAGAAACATGAAAAATTGTAAGTGGAAGATTTGGTTCTCATTAATGCATAGTCAAAATAAAAGTCTTTACTGACAGGAATATACTAAATAATGAGACATATAAAATTATTAACTTACTATACAATTTTTTCTCTTTATGAGAAAAATCATGTGAAATTGAAATTCCTGTATTTCTTTTCTTCTTCTAAACAATTTGTTTTCATGCCTTACTTTGTATTCATAACCTTTTTGTCCTTTTTCTTTTTGAAAGCCCCCCAAATACAGACATTTCAGGCTCCAGAAGACCTAGATTCATGCCTTCCACATACTTTAGTGATATAAAACCATTTGACATATGAATTGAGTGAGGACACTAGTGTCAACTCATATATTAAATATTAGTTCAGCTTAGTTTTTCTATTTTTTTCATTATTTAGAGAATACTTTATTAGTTTCTGTAATCAAACCCATGTAGTTAAGACTTTACATATTTAATACAGTGTATTACCCCTGTACAAATGGAAAAAATTAGGTTCAATGTTTCTATTTTTAAAATAACCCCAATATTTATATTTAAAACAAAATATTTTTATTTTAAAAATAAAATTTTTAAAGTAAAAAACATAATACTACATGATCTAATATCTTTCCACATCCCAATGAATAGATTTGTGTACTGTAAGTCAGAGACAATTGGTTAAACCACCTATTTTGCTATGGCTAAATAAAGACTTATTGCAAGTCCAGGAAAGTGGAGCATTGCCTCCTTGAATCAGTCCGTTCCACATGTCAAGTACTGCTGTTAACCAAATTCTGTTAGACTGAATCATCTAAAATTGCAGTTTTTTTAGGTCAACAATGATCAAACTTTGACAAATTCATAGGTTCATACTAATATGCTATTTAGGATGGATTCAGCTTTAAGTAAAAGAAAGAGGACTCAAATTGACACTAACAATAAGAAAACATATTGTGTGGGTATCAGTAAACACACAAAATTGACTATGAGGCTTGAGAAACAATTTTGGAAAACAGGCAGAAAAACCAAAGGAGGCAAAGTAGAGTCAGGATCCTGCTGCAGAGATAAATTGCCTAGGAAGCTTCTACTAGCATTGTCTGCAAGAGATAATTGCTGTAACTCTACTGGACTCCACCGTTAATGGTTGCTCATTGCTAGAATGCCACACCTTTAACTGAGCTGCAGCCACCTCATACAAGCTCTAACGGTTGTTCTTTTGTACATTCCCTCAAGATTCAAAGTCCAGGGCTGGAACATCAGGCCTAAAACAAAGGATTATGTACACACTGCCAGGATGATCAGATACTGGCCAAAAAAAAAGTTAATTTTGAGTACATATAGACAAAATACTGGATGAAAATACTTCCAAATGTTAATATTAGTTTTGGGCAGTAGAATTGTGAGTATTTTTCGTTTCTTATTTATTTATACATTTCTGTTTTCAGTATTGCTAAATATGTTTACTAACTTTATAATAAAAAATTTTTAACTTTCATTTTAAAAATAGAAAAGCATAGAATTAAGATTCTATTATGCAGTATAGCTATACATTTGTACTCAGGATGGAACTTGGCATTTAGAAACTTGTAATCATAATGAGTTCACATACCTGATTAAAAAAATAAAAACATCTGAGGCTATACTGTAGTTTGCCATAAACTTTTTCAGCATTTGTGTGAAAATATGTTTAAAAATTAAAGTTTTTGCCATGATTTTAAAGTTAGTTGTTTGTTACCACTGGTCATACTTTGTACTTTGTACAATGTATTTGTCTTTGTGTTTTTGATGATTTGTTTCTGGAGATTACTGAAGGTGAAAATGGAAATATAAAGTCCATGTGAAGGACTGGACTTTGGCAAAATATAGTAACATTAGTATGAGTGGAAGACAGACAGACATAATAGGTAGCCTTCACACCAGGGAGAAAGAAGGTGGGGAGGTGGAAAGTTTTTTCTCATCTAAAAGGAACTAGGAAAGGAGAAAATAAAGAAAAAAGAAGTATAAATAGAAAATACAAAATAACATGATAGTTTATGTCCAAATACATTGGGACACAGTCAATGCATATCAAACTAAGCTCACCAATTAAAAGACCTAGGTTATCAGAGTCAGTTGCTCTTGAAATTATAGAGGAGACGTACCTAAACAAAGACTTACAGAAAGGTTAAAAATAAAGGGATGCAAAAAGGTGGAGCAAACAAGTGTACAGCTGAAGCAAAGCTAGCATAGCTATATTAATATCAGATAAAGGAAAATTTAAGAGAATTTAACTGTTAATAAAAATAAAGATAGCAATGCATTTCTTTAAAGAATGTTGGAATGCATTAAAAAAAATAAGGTAAAAGAAATACCACTGTCTTGGGTATTTTCTTTGAGTAGTTTCCTCTGCTTTTTTCCCCTGCCTGAAAGTAACTGTGTATTTTTATATGCCATAGAAAATTAATATATGGTAATTACAGAAAAATGTAGACAATGCTGAAAATTAAAAAGGGCAAAATAAAAATTAATCTTATAACCAGAGATAATCCTATTACTATTTTATGTACATCCTTCTGATATTCTGATGCACATGTATAAATATACATTTTATTTTTTAAAATGGCATCATAATATATGCCACTTTTCACCTAAGGATATAATGTAAATGTTTTACCATACCAGTAAACATTCTTTTATGTCACTTTAATGTGTGTGTATTATCCATTGTGTGACTTTACCCTAGTATTTCTCAATGTATATTTTTACAGTTGAAATAATACTGTGTATCATTTTTCATCTTGTATTTTTCACTTAATATAAAATAAGCAACAATAAGTTATTAAGATTTTTTCCTTACATTTGAATGATCAAGTAATATTTTACATCTGTGCAAAACTAACTTAGTTATTGCTCTACTGTTAAATTTTTAAGATGTTCACATTTTTTCACTTATAAGGGCTACAATAATAATTTTTCAGAAAAATTTTTAATGAAATTTGGCTCCTCTAGATTTTCCCTCAAACTTATTCTAAATACAAGAAAGGCATCAGCAAAGCATTAATAAAATGCCTAATTAGTAATTAATATTGGTATATTTAGCATATTTGCCCTAGGTAATTCAAATCTATGATTAAATAATGTTAAATTTAATATGCTGATTGTATTCCTAACAGTGTAATCAGTCTTCTTAGGGAGTCTATGCAGGTAGAAACTTTGTGTCTGTTTTATAAAACTTGAGCAGTTTATTACAATTTTTAGGTGTTAGAAACTTTTCAAGTTGTTTCCTTGCTTTTTTTGATATTTAATGGATCAAATCTGTGATTTATGTGATACTAAGTCTTTGGTAACTTTGGTAATTGAGATGTCCCTATCACAAAGTTATTCTTCCCTGAACCCCTGCTTCCCTTAGTCCAAAGGGCCAGCCAAGACAAGGGGTGGGTGTCTGTTGCCTGAAGCTGTAAATGTCACAGGAATCAAGGGCATGTGCAAAGCGTAGAGTTATCTAGAGAGCTGAGCTGATGAAGTTGGAGAAGAGAACTCTTCTGGATCTTCAGACTGAGGGTGAGGGGCAAAGGCAGATATTAGAAGTCAGAGAACTGACCAGGAATAGAAAGTCAGAGGTTTGAGAACTGAAGAAAAAGATAGATTCGGTGAAGAGTCTGTAGTCTGGGCCTGTCCACCTACCTGGTTGGAAGCAGTTACTGCTGGCTTTATTGTGTTTATCTCTCTGTGGCCCAGGAAGTGTGTTCGAAGAGACAGGAGCAGAGCTACCACCAACATGCCCTTCCTCACTCCTTACACATACCTCCTTCCTTGGGTTCAGTTGTATCACAGCTTCCCTATGTTACCAAACAGAAGGTTCTTGTATTGGTTTCCTATAGTGTCCTAGAATTTCATAAACCTAGTGTTTTAAAAACAACACAAATTTATTATCTTACAGTTCTGAAAGAAGTCTGAAATGGGTCTCGGTAGGCTAAAATCAGAGTGTTGGCAGGACTGTGTTCCTTTCTGGAGGCTTTAGGGGAGAATCTATTTCCATGTCTTTGTGATAAAAGATCAGTCTTCAGCCTTAAACAATATTTAGTGATAACCTTTGGCTGTGTGATTACTTGCACAACAGCCCTCAAGCCTGCATCATGGAAGTCCCTTTTGAAAATTAAGCAGTCCCAAGTAGAGCACATTCTACAAAGCCTACTTCAGATGCAGACCCAGAGAAGAATGGACAGGGAGAATCTCCCATAGGACAAAATTTGGGGTCATGGAGAGAAAATGGCAATGATTCAGGAGAGAGATCTCCACTTCCCACACCTGTCCACCCCCAGGCAGCAATAATAGCAACTGCCATATGGGTAACCTAGGTCCACTACCAGGGCAGGGAGTCTTTGCAATTCCTGATCTTTAGGGTTTGTTAACTACTATGAACCAGAAGCTGTTATGTCTTTCCCATTCTTCTTTTTTTCAAAATGAATGTTAAAAAAACTATATATATATATTTTTTTAAATATGTATATGTGTACATACAAATAGTCAATGCTATTCTTGTTTTACAATTTGTAACAGGATGATTGGAGGCAGATAACTTTCTTTTAGTTTATAGGCTATAGATTGTGAGGAATTATATGTGGATGTTATAAATAGAACTGAGAATTAACCATTGATTGTGAATTTAGAGCTGGATGCAGGAACTGGATGGGAATTTGGTGGTTTATGCCCCAAGAGAGGAAATAAATGTGTGGAAAGAAGGGTGTACATGGATATTTGGGTGACTAGAGGGGCAGAATGGGCCAGAGTTTATTGGTTGCCCCTCAATATGTCTCCTCTTCTTTATTAGTATTAGAAGTCTTTAGTTTGGCAAATAGTTACCCAGGAAGACAATATATTTCCCTTTAGCCTTACTTGCAGCTAAATTATTCGTATAGTTAAGTCCTGGGCAAAGGGATCTTAGTGGGAGTGATGTTTTGGGCTTCTGGGTTGCACTCTTAAAGGGAGTGGCACACTCACTTTCTCTTTTCCTTCTTGCTGGTTGAAATGTGATAAGATACGGAGTCATCTGAGACCATGAGGGCCAAGAAGACACCATAGGGATAAGGAAACAATAAGATGAAGGAACTTAGGCTCCTGACACTGTGGAGCGATATACCAGATTTTCACATGAAAGAAAAATACCTTTCTTCTGTAAAGCCAGTATTATTTTAAGTCTTTATTTGTGTGGCTGAAACCATAACTTAAGTTTCACAAAAATGTTGAGTTTGAGGTGCCTTTAAAAAAATTCTTATGAAAAGTGTCAAACATACACAAAAGTAGAAAGAATAGTATGATAATCTCATACTCATACTCAACTTTAACTTCAACAACTATCACTTCATCTATCTGATTTGAGCTAAACCCACACTTTTCCCTCTTTCCACTGAAGTGTTTTGAAGCAATTCCAAACATCATATTTCTTCTATAAATATTTGAGCATGCATCTCTAAAAGACAAAGATTCTTTTTTTAAAGAAGAATTTCAAATGCTTTTGAGTAAAACAAATGTAGATATCTAGTAGACAGTTGGGCATATCTCTTTAACATTCAGGGGAAAGTTCTGGCCTGAAGGTACTGCTTTGAGAGATGTCCTCCTGGATGGTATTTAAGGCCTTGGCAGTAGATGAGATAACCAAGGGAAAGTGACCTCCTGAGTTGAAAAGAGAAAATGTCTATCAGTTTAGATGAATAAAATTTCTTTCACTGGTGTCAGGTAGCATGGGGTATTGTGAAAAATAGGGTAAATGCACGTGGGTAGGAAACTTGTAGAGACGTTGCTTTCACTGCCCCAAATCCATTCCTCATCTTGCTTTTCTTTGGGGTAGAAAGTTCCAATCTTATTTCCTCAGTACCAGTTATTTGCTCAGGGGTGGTCATATATCTTAGTTGCAGCTGATGAGATCCAAGGAATGTTTGCTGGGACTTTTAAGAAACCCTCTCAGTTCTTCAGGAACTACTTGCATCTGCCTGGATGGTGTGGTGTGATGGAATCTGCTGGAACTGCTGTAGCCATTTTGTTATCATGAGAGGATTCTAGAACCACTGAGGGCCTTGGTGTAGAGTCTAAGGATGAAGTCAACACTGAGTGGAGAGAGAGAAAAGCAGTCCTTAATGACACAATTTGTGCTGCAGCTTAAGCCTCTTAGAGCCAGCCTTCAATGAGCTACCAATTTGCCGTCATTGTTTAAATTGTTTGAAATTGAATTTTCTGTCACTTGTAATACAAAGTGTTCTGACTAGCAGAGTAGGCCATCAGGTTAATGTTTTTTAAGACCTGGGAGAACACCTGTGCTGGTCATCTTAGTTTTATCATCGGGAGGCAATTTGTTTGTGTAAGAAAAATAACTAGATGACATCTTCCACTCAGTATATTTCCTTGACGTTCAGTAGCAATAAACACAGATTGCTTTTTGGCAGATAGCAGGATTTCCTGCAGGCTTTCTCTAGTGGCTTACACCTTGTACAGATACTGGCCAGTTGACAGGGGTAATGGTTGTACTTAAAAGTATGGGTAAATAGCAAATGTGGAACCAGCTCCTATGAAAGAAAATGTTCTGCATAGAGAAATACAGTGAGTTGTGTATAAAATTTGCTTTGGTTATGTGATAGACCTAGTTCTTCTCTGTAGAAAAATAGCATGGAGTATTGCTCTAAGACTTACCTAATACACCCAACCAAGTGGACAGGAGGAGGGAAAATTATATCTTTTTGAACCATATCCTTCAAAATTGCAGCCAAAGACAGCAATTCTTGGAGGTGGACATTTCTTTGACAAAATATTGGGAGGAGGGAGGGTGGGATGGTGTTAATGGAGGGCTAAAGCAGATGAAATGTACTGTACTGATGAGGGATGACCTCAACCTTCAAGAGTATATTGAATTCCTAGGGCCATCATCAACTGAATGTGGTTTCATTCTGCAGCACTGACACTTCAAGTAATCATAAGCAAAGAGTGCTCAGTGGCAGGTGATGTGGACAATCACTAAAGTCACCTTTCAATGATTTTTTAATATGCAACAAGGGGGATCCCTGTTCCTTTTTCATGCTCCATTGAGAAAAAATGGCAGCCCTAGGACGATTTTCCAGGAAGAGTATTCACACTTTTTGACAGTGATTTGTGGGGGAAATTAGCTGAGGTGACACATCTCTTACTAGGTAAATGGAAGACAGCATATGAATGTTTTAAAAAAGCAATTTACATCTATTTAAATTTAACTGAGAGGACTACAGCTTGTTAAAACTCCATAGACAAGGGCCTATAGAGGACGGGCTTATTTTTATTTTTGTTTTTAGTACCTAAAACTCAGCATGTAGAGAAGCCAAACTGGATTTATTATTTTGTTATAAACTATGTATGAATATTTGCATTAACAAATCAAGTTTCTTCTTTGGAGTGCAGATTCTAGGGTGACAGGATTAATAACCTATATTTGCCAATGTTAGAGCAGGGAGAGGCAGCTCCCTTAGAAGAGAGCAAAGTATCTCAAGTGTTTGCCAGAAACTCCTGGAGACAAGAGTACAGACCCCCCTGCTGGCAAGGACTAGCAAAGAAAAACAAAGGCCAAAAAAAGTAGACGCATTCATGGAAATAGTGTGAAAAATAATGAGGTGAGTCAGACCTTGAAGGTTTAAGATTGACAAGATTAGGCTTATTGTCATCCTTGGCAGGAGAAGCTGAGAGTTTGCAGGGTTGGAGGACCTTGGTGTGTCCTGAGATATAGGTGTAAAAGTTGACCCAACTAGTACAAATGAAGATGGCTGAGGACCAGAGTAGGTGTTAAAGAATTAGTAGAAAGGGAGAAGTGGCAGCCAAGTCACAAACCAGAGCTACAAGTGTTGGTCTCAAAGGGTAAAAATGAATTGGTCAGTGTAGAAGTGGCATTTCAGCTCCAAGGGCAACTTTAGCCAACAATTTCTCTAGAGCTGGAAGGAGTTTTTGAGACGGTAACCTCTGGAAGTTCCTGGCCAGCATCCTGCAGTTCATATTCACCTACTATCTCTCTTCACCCTCCTCCTCCAACACCCGCCCCTGGGACCTATTTGTGAAAAAGACTAGGAGATCTCGCTTTAGGATGACTGTGGAACCTCAAAGAGGTTCCTATTTGAAATTGCTGCCTGAAGCTATTGGGCCCTAAACTTCTGGGTCACCCCTAAGCATTCTATTTCCCTGAGGACAAGGACTGTGGGTTTTCAAAAAATCTTTTCAGCCCCTCTCCCCCCTGATACAATGCTTGGGTCATAGTAGTTGTTTAATGCATATTTGTGAAGTAAATGAATGAATCATTAAACCAGACCTGTGGGAGGCCTATAATGTGGTTAGGTCTCAGAAGAGTAATTCATTTATAGGTTCATTTTCCTTTCACTTTATTTCTATTGTGTTTTCTTCCATAAGAGATTTGCAAAGGCTTACAACAATACATATGATCCAATAGAAAATATAAATGAGGCAAGGTTATGGCTCAAGTGTTAGAGTGCATGATTAGCATGTACAAGGTCCTGGGTTCAATCCCCAGTCCCTTCTCTAAAAGGAAATAAACCTAATTACCTCCCCATACCTGACAAAATAAAATAATTAAATAATATGATAATAAATAAATATTTAAAAATATATATATAAATAATAAATAAAGCCAAGATCATTAGAAATATATATTAAGCAAAAACAAATCAGTGAAACGAATTGAGTTATACAAGCAATAGGATTCCATATAATTATCTAAGCTGAGCCACAGATATGGATTTGAGTGTTCTGCTGAAAAAAAAAAAAGAAAGTCAATCATAATTTTCATGACTACAAAGGCAAGACATTCTAGTTTCTCAAGCTTTTACTGGAACTTAGTTCTAAAATAAATTTCTGGTATGGAACTTTATATCTGAGACATTGAGTAATGTGGTGAGCAGTGTCCTTAACGATATTCTTACAGCAAATTCAATTGGGTATTTCTAAAGCTGTGTCTTTTTTTTAAAATACATTTTTATTGAAGTATAGTCAGTTTACAATATTGTATCAATTTCTGGTGTACAGCACAATACTTCAGTCATATAGGAACATACATATATTCATTTTCATATTTTATAACCATAAGTTACTACAAGATATTGAATATAGTTCCCTGTGCTATACAGTATGAACTTGTTGTTTATCTATTTTATATGTAGTAGTTAGTATCTGCAAATCTCGAACTCCCAATTTATTCCTTCTCACCCATTTCCCTTTGGTAACCATAAGTTCATTTGTCTTTTTTTTTTTTTTTTTTTTTTAGATTCCACATATAAGTGATATCATATGGTATTTTTCTTTCTCTTTCTGGCTTACTTCACTTAGAATGACATTCTCCAGGTCCATCTGTGTTGCTGCAAATGGCATTATTTTATTATTTTTTATGGCTGAGTTGTATTCCATTGTATAAATATACCACAACTTCTTTATCCAGTTATCTATCAATGGACATTTATGTAGTTTGGTGCAACCATTATGGAAAACAGTATGGAGATTCCTCAGAAGACTGAAAATAGACTTACCATATGATCCAGTAATCCCACTCCTGGGCATATATCTAGAGGGAACCTTAATTCAAAAAGATACATGCACACCAATGGTCATAGCAGCACTATTTACAATGCCAAGATATGGAAACAACCTAAATGTCAATCTAAAGCTGTGTCTTAGTAGGGTGTTTCTAAACCTGGCGCATGACCCATAGTGCAATTCATTGAAAGCAATTTTATGGGATACCAAGGGAATATGGTTTGAGATCAAAACTTTCTTAAATTTTAGCTAAATCAAAATATATCTAGAAAATCCATAGGAGTACAAGTCCTTTAAACAACACTCCACTAAGATCATCTGTCTGAACCAGACCTCTTATAAGGGGTGGGAGCAGATCATTGGAGCTTATATCTTCTCTCAAGGCCTAAAGGATGATTGTTCATTTAGGATGGTAACATATACTATAATTATCAAATAAGATTTTTACAAGCTTTTATGAAAATTGAGGCACCTAACTAAAGCCTTTTTCAGGATGGATGACTAGGTCTCTTTCTTGGTTATCTATCACTGCCCAGCAAACTATCCCAAAACTTAGTGGCTTAAAACAACAATGGTTACTATTAATATCTCTCATGGTTATAGGGTTCCCCTAGGCAGTTCTTGCTCTGTTTTTCTCATGCAGTTGCAGACAGTGTCTGCAGCTGGAATCACCTGAAGGCCTGCTCACTCACATGTCTGATACCAGGTTGAGAAGACTCAGTCAGCTGGGGGCTGGAACATGGGATCCTTGGGCAACTCTATCTTTATGTAGTCTCTACATGTGGTCTCTCCAGCAGCATGGCTTTAGGATAGCTGGACTTCTTATATGGTGGCTCAAAATTAGAAAGAGAGAGAGAGAGACAGACAGAGAGAAGAGAAGAGAAGGGAAGAGAAGAGACTTAGATAGAAATCATACTACCTTTTTTGACCTAGCCTTGAAAGCTATTTATGTAAAATACAGTCTGCCACACCCTCCTCATTTCAAAAGTCCACCAAAGGAGTAGCTATAACCACGACAGAACTGTTCTTAAGAACCTATTCCAGTCCTTCAATAAATGAGCAAATTCAAGTCCCCAAAGTTTGTTTTTGTTTGTTTGTTTGTTTGTTTTTAAATCATCATGGAGTATGGATGAGGTGACTTAGCATGGAAGATTTTTAAAGAAGCTTTTTAACCGATCACTCACCACAGACACAGAAAAAGCTGCATGATGTTCTCATGAAAGTCCAGTTTTGAGCAACATTGAGCCATTCCTAATTCATGTCTCCAGCAGGCAGGAATGTACCCAGGTCATCCAATGGTTTTCTGTCATTCAAAGTGCAGGTAATAAGAAAGTGTGGGAGGGAGGAGAACATAGTCCTGCTTTAGACCCTTCTATGTAGTTATCTGGTTTGCCAGGAGACAGTGCTGTCAGGAAACAGATACTGATTCTTGCTAATAAGGTAAAATGCAGCTGTTGTGTGCAGCTTTTGTATAAGTACCAACAACTGGGGGTTAATACTGTGCTCAGGAACCTAGAGTCACTCTAGTTCAGGGTTAAAGGCAGCGGAGAGATAAGTTAAAAAGCAAACAGGAAAAAAATTCTATAATTCATTTACTGCATGTAAGTTTTTAAGTTGTGCCCATTTAATTCCAAGAATGTGAGGCCACTAACAGTCTATTATATTATTTTTGATATTTTTTCCATAAGGTAATAGTGGGGTATCTATGCTTGAAACTTGTATAAAATATTGATCCAGAAATCCTCAGTCTGACATATCTTAAGGAAGAAATAGACATCAAGTTTAAATGAAACATTTAGCAAAGAGGTCTATATTTTAGAAGACATCATTTAGAACAGACTTTGAATAATTTTGATAGCAGAAGGTCTTCATCTGCTATGTTATTTAAATTAAGCCTCCTAACCAAGTGAAATATATGAGGAGATATTCCTGGGTACCAATGAAGACCTTAGGGACTACACATTTCAATGTAGTCTTAGGAGGACACTAGCAGGAAGAAAGGGAGCCCTCCCAGTTGTCAGCTAAGATTTGTGCTTTTTTGTGCTTACCATAAATAATTGTCTCCAGATCTATCTTCATTATTGGTTCTGGCAGTAAAAACCCAGGCCTCCCACAACATTCACGAAACTGAATTTTAAGGTATAGGTTTAAATTTAAGGAGATGCCGTCTGATTCTTCCGTGGAAGGATCACTGCACCAACCCAAGTAATGATGAGAGGAATACTGACTAGAATTCTGAACTCCCAGGACTTCAGCTTCCACCAGCCTCCCAGGTGATGTCCTCAGAAAGTGCTCTTCAGACCCTTCTCCTTCGGAGACTCCATGGGAAATGCACTCAGGTAGTGTAGGGAAACCAGGAACCTCTGTTTACAGACCCCCTGGAGTGTCTCTAGCAGATACTGGTCATTGTTTCCAACAGTTCTTGGGAATAGAACCCCCTAGTGTTTTTCTTTAATTTTTATGGAGAGGTAATACCCATACACCAAAAGCACCAATTCTAAGTGGATAGCTTAATGAATTGTTGCATCTGTATATACTTGTGTCATTACCACACAGATCAAATTATAGAAAATTTCCAGCATCTCGAAAGATTCTCTCTTGCTTCTTCCAAGTCTGCACCCCAATACCATGGAGAGGAAGGGTGGGTAATCACTATTCTAACTTCTATTATCACTGATTAGTTTTGCCCCTTCTTGAACTTTGGACTAATACATTATGTATTCTTTTAAACTTGGCCTCTTTCATTCAACTTAATATATATGAGCTTCATCATGATGCATGTGCCAATAATTTGTTCCTTTTTATTGATAAATAAAATATATTATATTTTATGAAAATACCTTTATTTATTTATCTATTCTTCTGTTGATGGGCATTGGGTTGTTTCCACTTTGGCTAAGATGAATAAGGCTGTGATACAAGTTCTTATGTGTGTCCTTTGTGGACATGTACACTCATTTCTCTTGGGTAAATTCCTGGAACTGGAATTGCTGTCATGTGGTCAGATGCATTTAGTTTCAGTAGAAACCATCAAATTGGTTTACAAAGTGTTTATACTGTTTTACATCAACAATGATTAGAATCCCAGTTCCTTCACATCCTTGCCATCATTTGGCACTGCTGATCCTTTTAATTTTAGCCATTCTGGTTGATGTCTAGTGGTATTCCATTGTGGTTTTAATTTACATTTCCCCAATGAGTAATGATGCTGAGCATCTTTTTGTATGCTTATTGGATGTTTGCATATCTTATTTTGTAAAATGGCTGTTCAAATCTTATGTCCACTTTTAATTGGTTTATTTTTTCTTATTGCTTTGTAAGAGTTATTTGCATATTCTGAACATAAATCTTTTGACATAAATATGTATTGTAAATATCCTTTCCCAGTGTGATTTGTCTTTTTATTCTGTTAATAATATCTTTAAAAAGTATTAAGGAAGTCTAATTTATCAATTTTTTTTCTTTTTAGTAGTGCTTTTTGAGTCTTGGTTAAGATAATCTTTGCCTACTCCAATGCAATGGTATAACTCAAGTTTCAACTAGAGAAAGTAGAACCAGTAGGAGATTTATATATTAAGAGATTTATTTTAAGGAATTGTTTTATGTGAAATGGGGCCTATTAGGCAAGTTTGAAATCTGTATGGCAGACTGTCAGGAAAGACAGGATGGAACTCTCAGCATGGGCTGGAGCTGATGTCCACAGGCAGAATTTCTTCTTCATCAGGGAAGCCTCAGCTCCATTCTTAAGGCTTTCCATTGATTGAATCAGGCCCACCCAGATTATCTAGGATATCTCCCTTTCTTAAAGTCAATTGGTTATGAATTTTAATCACAACTACAAAATGCCTTTACTATAACACTTAGGTTAGTGTCTGTTTGTATGACTGAGGACTATAGCCTAGTCAAGTTGATATCTAAAAATGTCATCATATACAGAACAGTATGGAAGTTTCTCAAAAAAAAAAAAACTAACTAAAAATAGAACTACCATATGACTTAGCAATTCTACCCCTGGATAGATTAAAAAAAAAAGAAAATACTAATTTGAAAAGATACATGCACCCCAATGTTTGTAGCAGCATTATTTACAATTGCTGAGATATGGAAGTAACCAAAGTGTTCATCCACAGATGAATGGATAAAGATGTGGTATACACACACACCACACACACACACACACACACAATGGAATACTACTCAGCCATAAAAAAGAATGAAACTTTGCCATTTGCAACAACATGCATGGACTTGGAGGGTATTACGCTAAGTGAAATAAGACAGACAAAAAAAGGCAAATACAGTATGTTGTCACTTATATATGGAATCTGAAATACAAAACAAACTAGTGAATATAATAAAAAAGAAACAGACTCACAGATATAGAGAACAAACTAGTGGATACCAGTGAGGAGAGGGAAGGGGGAGGGGCAAGGTAGGGGGAGGGGATTAAGAAGTACAAACTACTATGTATAAAATAAAGAAGCTACAAGGATATACTGTACAGCACAGAGAATATAGCCAATATTTTATAACAACTATAAATGGAGTATAACCTTTAAAAATTGTGAATTACTATGTTTTACATCTGAAAACTATATATGTACATCAGTTATACCTTGATAAAAAAAGATCTTCATAACATGTTTTTCTGTTTTTTCCAGAGGTTTTATTGTTTTACCTTTTTCATTTAGTTGTATGTTCCATCTTGGAATAATTTTTGTACATGGTGTGAATAGTCAAGGCTGAATAGGGTATGATTATGGAGCAACAATATGTTTAAGGAAGATGAGCTCTGGCCCCTGCCTCAGGGGATGAGTCACAGATCTATCTAAGCCAGTTATGGTAATTCTATGTCCCTTTCAGTCATCCAGCAAGTATTTATTGAGTGCCTATTATGTGTCAAACATATTCTCAGATCTGAGAATACAAAAATAAATATGGCAGATAAAGTCCCTGCTACTGTGGAATTTCTCTTTGCAAGTAATTGGTTAGAGATTAAGTATGTGACCTGGTTCTGAGCAGTGGAGCCTGAAGGGAAGTATGCTGTGAACATCTGGGGAAGGTGTTAATTCTTGATAAAAGGGACACTTACAAAGAAAAACTCCCTATCTTGCATATGGGATCACATGACATTTGGTGGTACAGCAGTCATGTTCTGACCCTTAGGGTAATACCCAGCGAATAACAGAGGACCCAACCCAGAGCCCTGGCATCTTTGAACTCCTTTATTAACCAGTTCTGGAATGGCCCATCTCTGGTTTTTTTTATGTGACATAATTAAATATTCTTATTGTTTAAGCCACAGTTGGGCATTCTACTACATGTAGCCATAGATTCAGAGATTTCTTAGCATGACACCACTGTTCTCTAATACTTGTGCCATAACTCACCTCTGTTTCTTTCATCATCCAGCTCCAGTCTTAATTCTGTCTTTATTCTTAAGTCTTAAACACTTAGAATTCTCCAGCTCCCATTCTAACTTGCTTTGGCCTCTAATGAGCTAGGTCACTCTATCCTAAATTTTCCACATCAAAAAAATATCCACCTCAATTTTCCTGCCACATTCATCTTCCCTTTCTAGTTTGGCTTCTATCTCCCGAAACCCCACACACACTCAGCCCCATTTAAAGGGGTAGGCACTAGATGGTTATATAGTATTTGAGCCACATAGTTGGTACATTTTTTGATGCAAAGCTACATGAAATATAACTTTATGGAGAAGCAGAAATTAAGTGCCTTGCCCAGAAGCCAGACTTCAAAGATCAAAGGGGACCTAGAGCAGAGTTGAGAGAACACATTGTCCTAGATAGAGAAAGACAGAGAATAGCTGTCCAGTGATTCCTGGATACCATATGGTCAAACTCTACTTACTGCAATTGAGTTCCTTGGAAGTCCCCTGTATTCTCACACTAAAACTCTTTCCTTAAGCCACCCTGCAAGGCTTTCTGTTTCTTGCAAACAAATCACCTAGACTAGTGGCTCTTGCAGTCCCCAAAGGGGCCTTATTCTTTCAAACGTACAATTTCCTCTGTTAGAGAATGTTATCAAGCCTTTGGGAGGTAAGCCAGGCACCTGTTTAGCACACTTACAAGCTGCACCAGCAATATGTTCTGCAGATTCTAGCTTAGGATTCTATAACAGGAAACAAATCCTTCCTCAGAGGAGGTTCCTAAATTCCTAGAATTCACTTTCTTGAGAAGCTGGGGGTGAGTATTTAACTCTTCTGTCTTAATTTGGGTCAGTTTATTTGGAAGGTGACACAAGGAAGCAGGAAAGTGAGAACAAGCAGAGAGACTAAAGGCAGGAAGAAAAAGTCAGTAAGTGGTACATTATTGGGCTGGTTACCACTGCAGGTGACTGGGGCTCAACTCCACTGGAAATGTTATGAAAACCCATGTAGGATGTGCCTTAGAATCCACCTACTCTATCCACCATTGGTTGAGGTTTGTCCCCAGGGCATTAATTCCTGTATATTTTTACTGTCCTGCACAGGCTGAGGGAACTCTTGTGACTTTAGGAAAAAACCCAGAGGCAGAATAACAGAGTTATAGGGGCACTCATTGTGGACACAGGCAGTAAGTATGGGAGTTCAACTTCAGCCAAAATCAAAGGTGGGCTGAGGGGATGTCCCCAAACCATCTTCTACAACCTGTCTTTGGAGTGAGGGTTTTATCCTAGTATCCTTAGACCTGACTGTGGGTCCCCAAAAGCAAGGACCCTAGAAGTACATATGGTAATTCTTTGAGACAGAACTGCTATCTGCTAACCCAAACTCCATGTGGTTCTCTTCTTCTGGGAGCCAACTGACTGAGTTCCAGCCAATGGGATGTGAGCAGAAGTAATGTGCACCACTGCCAGCCCTGGCCAATAGAAGTCCTCCCATGGTTACTTCTCCATGTTCTTTCCCCTCCTGCTGGCTCGCTGTTGATTCTCAAGTGACCTTTGAAACCACATGCTGAAGGTGGCAGAGTCTCTGACCACCTGGGTCCTTGAATAACTGTGTGCAACACAGCATCTCTTCCTCTCCCTCCTCCCCTTCCTGCAGCCTCACCTCACCCACCTAGAACTGCCCTGCTCTGAAAGAGAGGAGGAAACTTCTATGGTGTTCAGGTCATTATACATTTGAGGATTAATTTTTTACAGTAGTTAGTCTACCCTAACTAATTTATCCACCACAACATCTTATCATTCCCCAGGTATAGAAATGACTCTTCTGGTGTCTCTGAAAGACTTGAAAGTTTAGAAAGATAATGATAAAATGAACACATACACAAGGTAAAAAAAAATAATTAAACACTACCCGAGAATCTAAAATCAAAATAAAAGTCTCCTGTCTCCCTTCTTACCCCATTTCCAGCCCCACTCCCATTAGGTAATCACTTAATTAATTAATTAATTAATTAATTTTCATGGATACTAGCTTCATTCCATTGTCAGCTGTGTGTTCCAATACTGCTTTAATGATCTCTTGGTGTCTCAGCTAATTCTGCCTGAAAATCTACCGCAGGTACTTGCTGCTGCTGCTGCTAAGATCACCTGGGGTTGAGCTGACACTCCTGGCTGCTAAGTGAGGCTGTCTGTCCATATCTGACTGGACTTCCACCACTGGTATGTGCTGTTCCACAGTCCGTCTCAGGTGTAAGCGGTCCCTGGCCTGCTCCGTTGCACCGCTGGCCGCTCCTCTGAACAGTATGTCAGGCATCTCCGGCACCTGCTCCACTCTCTAGGTAATCACTTTAAACTATTCCGCCTTTATTTTCCAGATTGTCACTTCTATATAGTCTCCTCTATTTCTGGTTTAATCATCATTAAAAAATACTTAGTGGCATCCCACTATGAAAGATGAGTGGTTACCAAAGATTTCTTTTAATGTTGGAAAGTGAGAAAGAGTATTACGCAGGAGAAATAATATGGTGGTAGAAAAACCTCACACCTGCTTTAATTATATAAAGGAGAAGCAATGTGGTAATGTGGGAAAAATAAAAAACTCAGTTTTGTGTGGAGTTTAGCTTCTACTACTTATTTGCAATTTTGTGTGGAGTTTAGCTTCTACTACTAATTTGGAGGTTTTTGTGAGATGAAATAATGCATCTGCAGGTGTTTTGCTGTGGGTTCATCCCTAGAAATATTTGCGGGGTATTCACACACCACCAGACTATGTGGTGGGTGCCAATTAATCCTATTGTCACATCTTACACTCAAACTGTTCTGGAAGGTACCCTGTATGGACTCAAGTGCCTTGCCCATCTCTTACTAGAAACAAATACTAAATTAGCAGTTCCGCCCAAGCCAGCACCTCGTGCTCCAGCCAATAGAGGGCAGTAAGAAACACAGTGCATTGGCTTTAGAGCATGGACTTGCTTATAAACTAAGCCAAATTCAGATTTGAATTGTTGTCAACCTATCAAAGTGTTGGCCAGCCAGAAGACGAGAAGTATATAAAATGGTCCTTCTCAAATGACAGGTCAATCAAAAAAGACTTTAAAAAACCACCATTTTTCTTAAAACATCATGAAATAATAGAAATTCCATGTTAACTTAGAAATAATCAAGATACATATTTAACACATTGCCTAACCATCAGGTGTCAGCCATGAGAAGGTTATGATTTTGTGGGTACGGAGCTCCTATTGAGGAAAATAGCTCATCTTCTTGTCTGAATTACGTCCTAAACGGTTCTTATGCTGATTCGTGTTACTAAACAAATGGTATCGTCTACCACAGAGTGCTCTTTAGTGAAACTCTTCTCCTTCAGTCTGATTAAAGGTTACACTATGGAATTTTTTAGATTGAAACAAACTCCTAACTGACTTCTCAGTAATGGGAATTCTCAGGAATCCTTAAATTACATGGGTAAATCATGGAGGGAGTCTGCCTTAGTCAGCAAGTGCTACCATGGATTAAAAGACAGATGTCAGGCTTTCAGACGTGGATAAGTCACTTTTTCCACTGCTATTTGATCTTAGAATTGAGATATATTTTGATTAATTCCAAGTTTAGGTGGGAGGGTAATGAGTGGGTGTAAAGGGAAGAATGACAGTGGGAATATGCTTCTTATTGAACATCATTCTTGGACTTCTTTATCAGAAATAAGCCCAGAAGAATAGCAGTTTGGAGCCTCATTTTATAAATAGGCATTAGTTGCCAGAACAATAAAATGCCAGACACACAAATGAATTTAATATATAAAATAAATAATAAATCATTAAAATGTATTTTAAACACCTCTATATAATAAGAGAAATAGTGTTCATCAGAAATTTTCTTAGTTGTACAATTTGTTCTCACTTTTTCTACATGTATTGCTAGACCTTTGATTGAGCATCCTTGCTGACCCTATGGGTTTGCATATTTAAGTAGAAAAGGATAATATCATCTTTCAAATATGTAGAATTTATTTGGCATAAGTTTTAGAAAAGAAAGTTTCCTTTTTAGGTAAAACTCATCAGGAGGCAGTATTGTGAAGTGGTTAACAGACAGACCTGGTTTTCTTTATTACTGACTAGCTGTGTGATTATGGGCAAGTTACTTAGCCTCTCTGTGCCTTAGTTCCCTATCTGAAAAATAGGGACAATGATAAAATGCTCAACTCATAGGGTTGTTGTACTTGGAATATGGTAAGTATTCAGTAAATATTAAGTTTTTATTTTAGTGTCAGAGATAATTTTTTGAGTAAATGCCTAATAAATAGCTGCCATCACCATTATCTTGAGCCGTAACTTCAGTAAGTATTGGTTATTTGATTTTAAAACCAGCCTTAGTTCCTCTACTACTTGCATCTGCAAAGCTAGGACCATCCACACTCTGATGCTTGCTTTTGCTCTAACAAGAAATTTACAGCATCTGTCATAATTACTGGTCCTTGATAGGGTAGGACCAGTAATTATGTGTAATCAGTGTAGACTAGAGAATCTAAGTAGATTCCAGGACTGGAATGTAAGATTCATGATTAAGCCTGCAAGCCTGAGCATGGGAACAATGGTGAGAGACATGTATTTGAGACTGAATTTGGGACATTGGCTTACATGGGAGATGAAGGTGGAGGAGTGAAGGGAGAAAGAAGTATGGTGATATCATTAACCAATTATTTATACAGACTCCAGGATCCTGGGTCCCCAGGACTAGACACAGGCAATCAATGGGACTTAAATCATCAGTACCTGGAAGATCTTTATATACAGGTGGCATTCAAGAGAGTCATCAACTGATATTATCACCACAATCATGAGAACATTGGGTTTTAGAGGCAAGAAATCCAGACTCTGTAGAGAGTAAGATACCTGAAGGAATTTGGTTTGAGGGAAGTTGAAGAAAGGAGAAATTATAGGGAACCTGGGCAGATGCAAGGGTTTATTTCAAGGGAATGAGTCAAGATTTTGCGGGGGCAAGACCACCTCTGGGTGTGTGGTTCCTGTATATATTAACAATTTGTGTCACCCAAATCAGTGTGTCAGTACTATCCTAGTATGACTCAGTTTTACAGGACTGAGAAGGAAGAAATGTGCCTGCTGGCCAGTGGAGCAATCTGTTCATCAGTTCATCCTCTTGGAACTGGAGCCATCCACAGGGACCCAGGGTAACTCCACTAGGCACAGAGCCTAGAGCTCTTTGGGGCATCTGATTGACCCCTCTGTATGAGTAGGGAGTATTGGGGGGTACAGTGTTGGAAAGTGCCCCAAAAGAGAGAAATGGGGACCAGGGGCCATGCAGATCCTGGCCCAGACTCAGATCCCAAGCACCAGAGGAGGACTAGAACATTTTGTGGAAGGTGCTCCAAAGAAAGAGGAAATGTGGGGCCTAGCTTCAGGACCCTGCTTGCCCAGGTCCAAGGGTGGTAATCATCTTAGTTCAGAGTGGATTCAACAGCACTTATATATTAACTTATTTAGCTAAAGTAACTGTATGGGAATAGGATTGGTCCAGGGAAAGGATAACCCTACTTATGGCAGTTAAATGCACCTGCCTATGAAAATTAAGCATGTTGGTCCTTAGGAGTCATAACTAACCTAGACCAGTGGTTCTCAATGCTGGCTCCCAAGTAAAATCACCTGAGAAACTTTAAAACAGAGCAAAATACACCCACACACCCAGACACACACCCACACACCCAGACACACACCCACACCCACACCCACACCCACACACACACACACACACACACACACACACACACACACAGAGTGCTCAGGCTCCACCACAGACCAATCGAATCAAAATCTATGGGGTGATGGCCTGATATGATTTTTTTAACTCTCCCCTGGGTGGTTCAAAGTACAGTCAGAATTGCGAGCCACTGCTCTAGATGTTCCTCACCCCAGGGTCAGAGTCCCATCATCTACTTCTCCAGTGATGGCACTTGATTCCTAGGATTCCACTTGATAATTATTGACCACAGATAACTGTGCTCTCCCATCAAGTCTGGGTTATCAGCAACCGAGGAACCCTCAGCTCTGATAGACAAAACAAGCAAGCTACCAGAATACTTTTTAGCTTCACAAATCTGATTTTTATTAGAAACAGGTAGAAACTGCAGTTGCAGTTGTTTTTAAAAGTGATTCTAATTCCATTTCATTCAAAGCTATGCTTTAGCTCCGACAAAATCATGAACGTTATAGGTACTTATTCATCAAATAAAATCAACATGGAGATAAGAATGCTGTATGACTGAGTCCATAAATAGAAATGTGAGAGTCTATTACATGGTCAGCATTATACTGAGAACCATGGTAGATTGCAGATATAGTTTGTGATACTATCCTTGCACCAGGGAACTTACCGTCTGTTGGGGAGGAGATTAGCATATAAGAAATTCTGGTATGGCATGTGAGGTGCAGGCTACAGGTGGCATTACCAAACAGAAAGGGAGGTCAATGAGTAAGTCTTACTCTAAAAAGGAAGTAGGGCTTGGGCTGGGTTTCCAAAACCAAGCAACCAGCCTTCCAAAAATGGGAAGAATTTGGACAGACAGAGGCAAAAGAGGAGGACTTTCCAGGCCAGGGAGGAAACCCAGGCAAGGATAGGCAAGAATCATTTGCATGACAGTGAATGGACCAGGCAGATATGTTTGGATAGGTGAGACTGCCAGTAGAAGAAGGCAAAATAAAAATTGTATTTAAGGAAGGGATCATCTGACAGCAATGGGAGGACAGATCGGAGGCAGAGTCTCAGAAACTAGCTACCCCTTACCAAGTGTCTGCTATGTGCCGGGCTCTGGGATAGGATTTTATATATATTATCTCAAATAATTGTAACAGTCTACAAAGTAGATCTTATTATCTCTCAATTTGCAAATAAGGAAATTCAGGCTCAGGAAGATTAAGAAATAATTCAAGGCCAACTAGCTGATAGGAGGCTCAGTGAAAATTTCAACCCAGTACGGTCTGACTCCTTAGTAACTCCTTATTCCACCAGCCAACACTGTCCCTCCCAGAACGTGGAGGCTGCTGCCAGTGCCATTCCCCTATATTAGCCCAAACCTGATCAGTTGCTGGATTTTGCCACTGGGGCAGCCAGTTTCTGATCAATTGATTATCTTGCCTGGCAGTGATCCAGTTTAGTTGCTATGAATGTCTAAATAACTTTTTCAGCCATTTTGGGGTCTGTCTTGAGGACAGATTTTGATCCAGCGTGTGGCACGAAATGTGACTGAGGACAGAGAAGGCAGACTGGTGGCTGCTCTCCTTATTGACTCCTAGAGGCAAACTGTGGAGGCAGTCCTATGAATAGCTGCTGTAATCACAAACCAAAGGACAGTCCTGTATTCATGCCTCCTCTTGGAAAAACCAGTGGTCACACACCCATCGTTTCACTAACACCTGCACATTCTTGGCTTTTGAGCACATATTAAAAACCAAATTTGAATTCAGACACTGAAGTTATTTCCATGAGCTGCTCTATGATCATACAGAAGATCAGGAGGAGAGCCACATATACAAGTTATTTTTAATTCCATGTATCTTTTGTTGGTTTCCTAAAGAAATCAGAAGAGGGCTGATCAAGTGTGTCATTGAGGGGGGAGGAAGGGATTCTATTTCTGTATAAGAATTTCTTTTAAATTGTATTATAAAGACCAATTATTGTATAAACCTTAGTTCTAGAAGAACTAAGTGTTTTCTTTCTTTAAGAACAGAGGTGAGGAAAGTATAGCTCAAGTGGTAGAGCACACGCTTAGCATGCATGAGGTCCTGGCTTCAATCACCAGTACCTCCTCCAAGAATAAATAAACCTAATTCCCCACCCCTCCTAAAAAAAGAATAGAGATGGTACCCCACGCCCCACATCATTCATGCAGTTCAACCCAGACATAAGCAGGCTGATTATGTCATGCTGCACATCTAGCCAGCTTCTCTACTGAAATCTTCCAAGGTATTTATTGCACTTGTGAATTATTATTCTGAGCCAGGCTCTTATTTTCCTCTTGAAGCTTCTCTTTACTAAGTTTTCTTGAATTGGTTGATGTGGGGACACTGTCAATGCACATTATCATTCAAAACATGCACAATTGTTTTTATTATGCACTTTACCACGAGGAATGGTATACATGGAAAAGTCATAATCCACCACTTATTCCAAAATTCTGTTTTCATTCTTTGATTATAGTTCATTTGCATGAGTTCAGAATTTTGTCAGGTTTTCCTTTTTCTTTCACATTCTGAAATCTAAAATGAAAGCCACGATGGTTTTAGTCTTTACAGAAAGTGACTTGCTTCAAAATAAGAATATCGATAAATATTTTGCATGAGTGCTTTTCAAAAGCAGTATCTCTTCTTTGCCTCCATGTACATTAACAAAGCTCTTATAACAATTTCGCCATGATAAAAATAATTCAGGAAAGCTGGTCATTAATATATCAAGATGAAGATATATAATTCCCCCTATTTTCCAGAAGTTTCTAGTGCTGGAACTAGGGGCTTTCAGTAAAGCTGAAGGGGAGTTGCTCCTGTATCTTGGGAACCAGTGGGAGTCAGCAGGCATCTAATCAGGATAAGGTCTAGCATTTGGCCTAGAATCCCTCACTGGGGTGAGTCAGGTGCTGGAGATGCACTTACAGATGGTTGAGGTCCTAAATGACAGGCTTGGGTATTCAGTGGGTTCTAGTCTGGGTCTGGGGTTGGAAAAGAGAGAACTAAGATACAGAGATTGGAAACAGTTTGATGTTTAGCAGGTACCCACTTTTCAAATAGATAAAATTTAAAAAGAGTCTACTACTTTTACTCTTCCATCTGTCCAATATACTATTCACATAGAATCCAGTGGGGTTTTACAAATGCAAATCTCATTTTGCTGTCACCCTGCTTATCACCCTTCACTGATTTCCCACTGCTCTTAGGAAAGAGCCCAGTTCCCAAGCATAGTCTCCAAGCCAAGCCAGCTACTTGGTCTCCTTTCTGTTCCTCACGCCATACTCTTTGCCACCTCCTCCCAAGACTTTCCTTCATCTCACTAATTTCTTCTCATCCTTCTGCTTTCTGCTTATGGGTCATTTCCATGGGAAATCCTTCCTTGAAACCCTGCTCTCCCAGGCATTGACTCTAAGAGCATCTTACGCTTCTTTTTCACAGCATTCTCCCAGCTTCTTATTCCTTCATTAGTATTGTTATTTGATTAATGTCTGTTTCTCTAATCTGACTTGTAAATTCCATAAGTGCAGAGAATGTACCCATTTTGCTCGGTGCCTGCGACATAATAGGAGCCCTATATACATGATAACTTAGCTCAGGAGTACTCCAGGTACTAGGTCCAGTAGTGAGAACTGGAGCAAGGAAAGGACTGGAGGGCCTGGAAGCTTGTGAACTAGGCAAGAGTCCAGTTAGGAGAACTGGGGAAGAATGAGATTAGAGCAGTTTGACCCCAAGACCCAGAGAGGCAGTCTGGTGGGGCATAAGCCTTTCCTGCCTCTGCTCTGGAGGGGCCTCACTTAACTCTCCCAGCAATGTTGAAATTAGGTACAGATGAAGAAGTTATACCTTGTCCAAGTTCACACAGTTGCTCAACAGAAGACCCAAGATTCAAACTAGCATTACGTTCAGGTGTCCCCTTTCACACCAAGGAGCTACTTTTCTTTTGTGTGAGAACAATCAGGTAGCAGATAAATTATTATTGAGGTGTTTGCCTGGGACATCTCCTGTCCTGCTTCTGCCTGGCTCACTCTGAGTAACAGCAGCATCTGTGTGACTCATTTATTCTTCAGTCGTATCCAGCTAGGGGATCGGATTTTGATGGATGTCACCTAGGGGTTTGTGCTGAACATCTGGCTTCCAGACTCTGCGGTGGTGATTGTCTTCTGCCAGTCCCTGGGGGCTCTTGTCATGCCCAGCATGCTGATGGAGCTGCTCAGGAAGCCAGCCGAGAGCTCAGGCACACTGCAGGGGGACTGGTGGCAGACACAGTGGCAGAGCAGGCAGCAAGCAAGCACGCAATATGGAGGTTCCTGTCCTGGGAGAGGCTTTGGACAGCAGCTAAGGAGCAGGCTCAGAAAACGGTGCGAGAGACGGGATGTGCAACTACAGATCAAATGACAACCTGCCTGCCGGGTGCAAAACAACACCAGCCGCATTCCCACCCAGACTGGGGACTCTAGCAGAAGAAAGACACTCCATTTTGTCACTTACTTCTGTGTGAAAGCTTTCTGTGAGTGAGGACATCTGTGGTGTCGGGGGAAGGCCCTCCTGTGCGTATCGTATACTACTAATGCTATTTAGAGGAACTGGTAACTTAGAGCCTACCCACTTTTTATACAGTTGTGTTTCTATTGATTAAAGGAATTACCTCTGCCATCCTTTTTGGTTAGCTTCATTAATCCATATCCTTGATTTTAAATCATTTTGTAAAACCTGATTGTACACCGAATGAGAAAACCCTTCATTTTGGATGCAGTTTCTCTTGAGCTAGTTAGAAATTGAAAAATCTTGTCTCCACTTCAATTCCACATTAAAAATCCACTCTATGCAATGAAGTTCTCAGGAAATGATGATACTTTTTGTCTTTCAATAATGTACCTAGAATTCTCATTTCTAGCTGTGCATGCAAAAATGAGTTTTAATACTTTTGTCCCTTTTTGAACAATTCTACAAGCTTTATTTCAAATATCTGGGCTAATTTCTTATTTTATTTATAAGATTTTGTACCAAATGACACATTTCGGAAAAATGTCTTAAATGAAAAAAGTAAATGGCTATAGAAAGATAAAGACAAACTGTCCCTTAATTTACAGGCTGTGGACTGTTCTTCACGTGTCCTTGGCATTCTTCAGTGAGTTCTGTCTTTGTATCTAGATAGGCAATATCTGCAGTGATACGTGAATGTGTTTAGAATCAACCTTTGAAACGTTGAACTACTGCCTATTTTAAATACTAAATCAATCACATATCTGCGTCACTTTAGAAATGAGGGTTACATAACACACTTATTCCTCAATACTATATTTTTGGAAGCTATTGCAGATTTAAGATGTTCTTTAAGTAAGGTACTGTATTTCTCTCAAGCCATCTTTCCCCTTAGTTGTGCATATTCTTGAAGCATGGATCTTACAAACATAACACTGGTTCACTGATTTGAGGGATTTTATTCATGAAATGAAAGCTTGTACTTTCTCACAGTCTTGCAAAACTTTTGGCCTGACAGTTACTATTTAAATGAGTGGCTTTTATCTTAGGGTCCGAAGGGCCCTTTTGGAACCTGTCTGAGCAGCATAGCTACCCTCTGCTCAGGAATTTGACCTTGGGCATCAGCGAAAGGCTCTCAGCCCTGGGATGGGACCTCTTCATACCTCCCTCTGAACTTGCTTCCTATGTCTGTCTGGCAAACACTAGACTTCCTTTGTTCTCACTCCTGTCTTCAGGAATTGAAGCTTCAGGCCTTTCCAGCCTTCCCAGGGGGCATGAGTATGTATTCCATTCACCTGTGCTGTATCCAGCTTCAGCCTGATCCCAGACTGTGGTTCCCTTTGGCTCCATTTCTGCTCTTAGGCCAGCCCACCCCACCTCAGGAGGGAAGATGGGACCAGATTTTTCTCCTGAGTGTGAAACACACCCATCATCTAATCTATAAATATTTTGATCCTGGTTCATTTATTCAACAGATGTTTATTGAGGTCCTACTCAGTGCCAGGCCTGTGTGGAGAGCTGGGTATAGTGCATAAAACCATCAGGGTCCCTATCATCATCACCTGGCTGAAAACTAGTAGGGGAGGCAGACATTAATGTAAAAATCATATAAATGCCTACATCAGTAATTAGAGACTGATAGAAAGAAAGGTATAGGATGCTTTGAAACTGTATCAGGGTGACTTAATCTGTCCAATAATGAATGTGGAGAGGAGAAAAAGCAATGGAATGATTTTTAAACACAGTCCTGTTATGCAGCTCTTCTCAATTCTGACTGCATGAAAAAATCTCCTGGAGAACTTTAAAAACAATCCCCAAGCTTGGGCTTCACCCCCAGAGAGTCTGATGTACTTGGTTTGTGCATCAGCATTTTCTCCAAAGCTCTCTATATGATTCTAAAATGCAGCAAGGTTAAGAGCATACTGGGGTTTTTTGTCTGTTTTATTTTTGATTTATAGTTGATTTACAATGTTGTGTTAAGGAGCTTACTGTTTTATACCTACATGTTGGTAGTTTTAGGGTCCTACACTCTATTATGTTCAAATGCAAATCACCTATATTGGAATATATCTAACTAAAAGTTTCAATAAGGTTAAAAACAATTCTTGTCACTCCTTATTCATTTGAAGTAACTGCCAGTGAATACTTTGCAAAATATATTTTTGTTGTCTTTAAAATAGTTTTCCTTTTAGAAGTAACATGAGCATATTATTAAATATTTGAAGAGGAAGAAGGAAGCAGAGAAGAAAAAGGGAGGCACACTCATCAACTCACTAGCCTACTGCCAGCACTGTGAGAATTTTGGTGTATTTTCTTCTCTCCTCCCCCATGCATCTATATAAACAAAAATTAAATAGTGATTTAAGACCTACTAATAGTTTCAATAAAAATTATATATTATATAATATATGTTACATAAATTATATTTTTTGGACCGAGAAAAATTCTTGAATTTTGTGATCACCCCTCAAGGCCCCCCTTCCCAGCCAGCTCAGCACAGATTCCCATCCTCACCTCTTGGTCAAGCTTTGCTCTCTGGCTTAAAGGAATAAAACTTGGCTTGGTCAAGTTCACCTTCTAACAGAAGATAGACTCTTCTGTCCCTATTTAGCTGCTCTCTGTAGCATTTGGCACAGTAGAACACTCTTCCCTACTTGAAACCTTTGTTCCTTGACTTCTAGAACATTTGTCCCCCCACCCCCACCCCCCGTGCCACTATGTTTCTTCCTATTTCTCTGAAAACTCTTCCTGGTTCCCTTTAGAGTTCCTCTCTCTGGTCCTAGATGTAGGAGGTTCCCCAGGGTTCCACCTCTGGCTTTTTCTTTTCTTACTCTACCAAATCTTCCTATGAGATTTCATCCAAGCCCAAAGCCTGAATTACTCTCTGTATGCTGATAACTCCTTGGGGGAAGCCTGATATACTGAAACCTCCAATAGGACAATGGTAAGGCAAGAAACAAAATGCAGAAGTCTGTTGCTAGGGTGCAGCAAGAGAGTTCTTATATGGAGACAAGCTGGACGTTTGAATGATGACTCTTTTCACCTTCCCAGACTCCAAGCCCTGCCTAAAACAGAATAAAAGACAGCAGACTGAGCCCCACAATTCTGCTTCTCCTGACCTACAGATTCCTCACACCTAGAGACTGTCGAGATCAGAACTTGGGCCTAGGGGACCATGTTCGTTCCACACATCCAGGTAACCTCAGTTGGTATATATCTTTTGCAGGGTTTGTTTGGAAGTAAAACAGAATAAAAAGTAGCCTCTGCTGAGTCCCCAGTTGTCATTCTCACCAATCCTCAAACCTGGACCAGCCTCAGTGGCCTGCCTAGCTCGCTCCCAAATCTCTAGTTCTAGTACAAGTCTCTCATCTGACCAGCTCACAGAACAGCCTACTGACCTCCGCCCAACTAGGCCATGGGCCCCAAGTGGGATCTCCATCGTCTGACATAAGCCTTCTCGGGTTAGATGCCCTAACTCAATGGTTGCGTGCACCAGCCCATTCTTCTACCCACTGACTCATGTCGGAAATCTGACGACCAATCTAACTTTTCTCTCCTCTCCACCCCTGATTCAGTCATGGATGGATTCCATCTTGTAAATACCTTTCAAGTCTGCATTCCTCCACTCTAATGTCCACTATCACTGCCTTGATCCAGGCTTCCAGGATCTGTTAAGGCTTCAGTGTAGAGCCAGTAGTCCTCTTCAATTTGAAAAATATAGATACAACCAGAAAATGAGATAAATTTATTCCATTATTAAGAAAATTAACCTAATTATAAAGGTAATTATATTTCAGAAAGTAGAAAGGGTTATATAAAGAAAGTCACCATTTATTTTTATTACCTGAGCTACTACAGATTTACAATTTTTAAAATAATGATTATCTCACTTTTCCCAAATAATCAAGAAATTAGAGAATTTTTATTGGCTCATTTTCTTTTTTTTCTTTTTTTAAATTTTCTTTTCAATAAGTAGGTTTTTACTTCCCACAACTTCTTAAATTATATCAATCATATATTCCCCAACGATGTTTTTCTTTGGTTGAGGGACTTGAGACCAAGGAAGCAAGTTCAGTTATCTTACATTGAAACAAGAATATGACTGGAAAATAGGGGTGTATTATGGGGCAGGAGAGTGCTTTTAGGGGGCTGAGAAAGTAAAGATAGTGTTCCTACAACATGCAAAGCAAGTACCAATGTTTAAAACAGCATTAGGTGGATTGAAAAGCCCTCTAAATTCCTTACTTTTTCTATATTCTCTTATATTTCTAAATATAAATTATCATTAGCAAATAATTATGATGAATAATAACACTGTCACTTAATTTCCTGCCAGCTGAGGGCTGGCAGAGTTGAAGCATGCTGAACTCAAGAGCGTGCAATTTTAGAATTGAACAATTAGACTCAGAAAAGATGAGAGCAGAGGTTACCATGGCAACCTGATCCCAGGACCCTGTGTGCGGCCATATTGTTTCAGTGTTTGAGTCACAGAGGCTCGTTATTATGATTTAAAATCCAGGCAATGTTTGGGTACAGGTAGAGAGCTTCCCTTGTGCAAGTTTAGAAAGGGCAGGTACTTTGGAATCTGCTAAAGAGAATTATATTATCTTCAATGAAGTGACAATGAGTTAATGGAAGTAATTAGTTGCAGCTAATAGTGATGTTTAGTTTTAGGCTGTATCACAAAAACATTGAAATCATGGGCTCTGTAAAAATAATTGCATTAAAATTTAATAGTTAAGTGTAATTGTATAACTAGTTTTCATTCATTCAGTAATACTGATTAAATCCTAGTATGTGCCAGACCTTGCTGTGGATGCTGGGATTCAGTGAACAAAATAAGGAAGACGAACAATATAAAGTAAATAGTTTATGGTATTTAGTGAATTCAAATATGGTAAGGACTATAAAGACAAATAAGCAGGACAAATAAGGGGGGCAGTAGGGCTGTGGTTTGGCAATTTTAAATCAGATTGTCAGAGAAGCCTTCATAGAGAAGATGACTTCTGAACAGACTCAAAAAGGTTGAGATGTGAGCCATGCAAATGGTCACCAGGGGGTTAGTAATGGAAGTGGGGAGAAGTGGTCAGATTCTGGATTTGAATTGATCCCAGGGACAGTTTGAGTCTAGGCTAAATAGGAGCATTTGCAGGTCATGTGCCACCTGGAAGGTCTACCCTCTTGGCCAAAGGACAGGATGGCTGTAAAGTCCTGCAGCATCACTGCTGCCCAACACAGGCAGAGCTCATACACCAGCAAGAGAGGGGTGTGCCTTTTGCACAACAGCAGCAGCAGCTGGCTTTTGCAGGAAGGCCCAGGGGAGCAATGCAAATGTCTTTAGAGAGATAGCAGGACGATGCTCTTGGGAGGTGAGCTCTGAGAAATCTCTTTCCGAGTGTACAAAACCCCCGTTGCTGGAAATGGCCTTTCAGAAGCTGACAAGGAGAGTGTGAGGCCCAAGGGGTGAGTGAGTGGCACCCAGTCAGACTTAACAGAGAAGAGGATCCATACTGCATAAGGAATGTGGAGTTTTCCTTGTGCTGCCCATGGGCCTCAGGGGGTAGAAAGTTGAGTTAATCATGTTCCTTGGTTTGCTTGTATCTCCCTCCCCAGCCCCACCTAATCATCTCACCAATGCCTCCAGAGTGGCATTATTTACAGTTGTGACAAAACATACACACACACACACTTTAAAGTTAGCTCGTATTTATAAAACTGTGCCAGAATATAGCTCTTATTCCATTGTGAGTGTTCAGCCTTTAATCTTGTCAACCTAAATAAAAGTAAACTGAGGGAAGTTCACACTACAAGAAATTGCATTTATTCTGGACTAAGAGGAATTGCAATTAGGGAAACACTCGCTGTGGCAAGTTGCTATGGTGAGTCTCTTCAGGGTTTGGGGGGTGCTGTATTTATGAGCAAGGAATACAGAGAGGGGAGATCCAGCCAAAGTCCAAGCAATAAGTTGACTGGGTTGAGGATGAGGAGAGTCTTGGCAGGTGTCCATTGGTCAGGAATCTCAAGTCTTCTGTAAATCAGGTATTTACGGAAAATCAGTTTCTCAGTTTTTAAGTTCGGTTCTCCTGTGGGCACAATTGTGAGATCCTCCTTTCATAGCCTCAGGTTCCATTTTAGATTTAAATGGTTTCATATCCTTTTGATATTTTCATCAAGTCGTGAGTTAATCCCACTCAGGTATGGTTAAAGGTGAATCAAAACTGGATAGAACCAACTAGCAACTATAGTCCAGATTTTTGTGCGCAGAGTGAGCATCTGTTTCATTCAGTAAATATTTACCAAATGTCCACTACATGCTAGTATCGTTTTTATTTTTCCTTCAACTTATAAAACTACTACATTTATCAAATACCAACCCAGGCTGGTTTTCTGACACAAATGAATTCTCTGATCCCAGTGAGGTGTCCTACAATTAAGTTCAATACTGATACTAACTACTCAGAATTAACCCACAGGTTAAAGGCTCAGGCCTAAAAGACTGCCCCCACTTCAGACACCAGGTTTAAGTCCCAAGCCATCTGTACATCTGACCAACTGGCTGTAACTCAGAGGCTCTCATGACCCTCTCCCTAAGCTCACAGAACTCAGGAACACACTTTACTTTGTTTATCACTTTATCATAAAGGACACAACTCAGGAAGAACCAAATGGAAGAGATGCATGGGCAAGAGAAGCAATGGGGGACCCAGAGCTCCCCTGCCCTCTCTGGGTGTGCCACCCTCCCAGCAGGCCAGTGTATTCACCAACCCAGAAGCTCTCTGAATTGCATTCAAGAGTTTTTATAAAGCTCAACCTCCCCCAACTTTCCTTCACCTCTGACCTTCCACCTCCTTCCTGGAGGTTGGTGGGTGGAGCTGGAAGTTCCAACTCTCATTACTTAGTCTTCCCCCAAGGAGCCCTACCCTAAGTCACATTATTAGCCTAAACTCATGGGTGACCAAGGGGCTTATTATGAATAACAAAAGATACTCCTATCACCCAGGAAATTTCAAGGCTTTCAAGAGCTCTGTGCCCAAAACCAGGAGCAAAAACCAAATACATTTTTGTATCCTGCCACACCCCCATTTGTCAATGTCTCTGAGATCCCTGCCTTAGATCTGAGCTTCTGTCCCCCAGCTGCTGGGAGTGTTGGCAGCTGACAGCTCTCAGCCAAGTTGCTGTCTGGGCATCGCCCATAGCTGAGGACAGTCACCTCATCCAAGGTTACAGACCCTCCCTGGGAGAAGTTGGCATTCAGTGAGTGGCATATGGAGGGCAGGGCAGAGTGAGTCTGAAGGACCTTCCCATGACTGCACTACAGTTTAACTTTGCTCTCTGCCCATTTCTTCATTCCCCCAGGATGTTGCTCCCAGGTGCAGTCCCTAATAAAACTCCTGTGCACAAATCTTCCTCTCAGAGTCAGTTTCTAGGAACCCACCTAAATAAGACACTGGGCATTGTGCTTGGAACTTTACATGTAAGCTATAATTTAATTTTCATAACCCCACAAGGTAAACATTATTCACCACTTTAGAGAGAAAGATATTAAAAATTAGTAAAGTTGAATAACTTTCCCAAAGTCACAGAGCTAAGGTGGGATTTGACTCAAGTCTGCTTAACTTTAAAGCTATGCTCTTCTCATGGTGACACCTCAATCTACTGGCCGTTTTAATTGTTCAGGTTCCACCCAGAGCCTGGGGCAACCTGGTGGGAACCAGGGGAAAGGGAGGCACTAGGGGTCAGGTCAGGATCAGAGGGTGTTAAGAATTGCTGAGCTGAGAGGGAGAAATGACAGTGAAGAAAGTCAAGGAGAGAGGCTAGAGAAATGGACTCCTCCACCCAACTAGGGGGTCCTAGATTGAGACTCTGGAGCTGGGAAGAGTCAGAAATGAAGGAGAGAAGGCAGAATGAATTAAGGAATCAAACAAGTAAAGCAATTCTGAGTCTCAATCTGCAACCCAGAATTACTTCTGTGAGGGTTCTGGAGTATGTTGCCGGGGTGGACACAATTTTCAAGGAGCTAAATTAAGTGTAACATCGGCTGCATCCTATAATTTCTATGTATATTTGTCATTTATGTGTATCTGTCACCTGAGAAATTATTTTGCATCTAGGAGGTATAGGTTAACAAGTACATCTATATTTTTATCTCTTCTTGCCTTCCTGCTGGTTCAACCTTCCATTAAGCCTTCAAGGAACACTTATTACATTAGACTGCGGGCAAACAAAAATCAATAAAGCACAATTCCTGTCAAGGCATTAACAGTCTCAGGAGAAATAGACATCTAAACAACAGCAACAAAGACAAAAAGGCACATAAGAAGCCCTGAGCACCCATTGGAGGGAGGCACTAACTTTGACAGGGATAATAGTCCTGGAAGGGGTTAAGGGAAATGTCTGCTAAACTGGAAATCAGGGTACACTGAGAGCAAGGCCAGAAGAATCAATTCACAATGGATAGGATTAGCCATCAGGAAGAATTATCCAATATGCTGTCTATAAACGTGTGTCTCCTTTGCTTAAACCCTTCAATGGCTCTCTAGTCTCCTTGGGAATAAATTCAAACCACTTACCATGACCCTCCATAATCCCTGCTTGCTTTTCCATTTTTATCTCAGATTCCCAGTGATTAGTAAGCACAAGAAGTTTGAGAATCACGTGGGATAATACATTAGAGATTTAGTAGGGGGCTTGGCACTTGTGCAAGCCCTTTCAGCCCCTAACCACCTTTTCTATCAGGTTTGTGATGCTGGGGCGGGACTTTGCAAACCACGTTTCTGCTCAGCTGGTTGGCTCTCTTCTAGGCTCTACCTATAGGGGGCACCAGAGGGAGGCTGCAAGGCTGGAGGAGGAAGAGTGGCTGGCTCCCCCCAGTGTCCTTCCTTGCATAGAGCCTCATCCTACAAAGCTTCTTCCCTCCAGAAGCAGTCCTTTTCCTGGCAGCAATAGAATCCAGCTGGCAGTTTTCCCCACTCCTGCAGCACCAGCTTCATCCTGCCCCCTCCTCAGAGAGCAGCGCCAGCAGAGGTCTGAGAGGTGAAATGTCCCTCCCTCTACATTTTTAAGTTTTAATAATTCCAGCATCTTTCTTTGTCCCCCAGCCCTAGGGGTGGAGCTGCCTTAGAGCAGTGTCTCCCAACCAGGGGTAAGTTTGCCTTCCAGAGAGGTCAGGGATGCCGCTGAACATCCTACGATGCACAGGACTGCCCTCACTGCACAAAATTATTCAGTTCAAAACGTCAACAGTTGAACTTGAAGAACTGCATTAGAGTCTTCTTTTTCCCTTTTCAGTTAATTTTATACATAAACAACTCTTTATATTAAATTCTCTCTGATCAAATAATAGTTTTTGACTGAATCCTGATGGATACAGCTCTCAGTAGTGTTAAAAGAAATTGGATGACTAGGGGAAAGTTGAAGAGACCCAGGGTTGAATCTAAAAAACATAATTAACTGTCATGTAATCTTCATGTATCATGGTATGAATTAAATACATATAGTCTAAAATGGATAAATCAAGAGCCAGTGGTATTATTTAGGAAAATACAACTTTTCTCTTGGGATGGGGTCTGAGAGAAGGGGAACAGAGGATTGCTGATTTTCATTTTAAGCTCTTCTATACTATTTTGTAAAACTCATGCATTATCTTGATTAAAATATTTTAAGAAAAAAAATTCCATTACATATGTACCGTGCTATGAATATTACAGAACTGAAGCCTTAAGTTGGTGGCTGACAGATGTGTTTTGTTGGCCTTCTCTGTATTTTTTAAACAGCCAATATTGCAAAAACACAATATTTTGCATAAAAGGACAGTTTAAAAATTTTTCCTGAGAAATAAAAATTTGGCAATAACAAACCTTCATTTTCATATGGTAACTATCAGCTGTGTTTGTGTGGTTGCCCACTTTAGACAAAGTGTGTGCTTTCTATTTTGCCACGGTCCCCACCGCTCTCTGCTTCCTTCCTGAGTATTCTTGCCCATGGCCTGCTTTCTTCATTTAGGCTTCTGGCTTACTCCTATAAGCATAGGAGTTTGCAACCCAGATGTACAATAATAAATAATCCTTAGTGTCTTCAATCATGGTGTTATCAGCATACAAAGTAACAAGTGGAATTTACATAAGAGTCGCTGGTTCAAGACTGGCACAAGCCTGGTACCATTGATTTTATTTTATTTTTTTTAACATTTTTTATTGATTTATAATCATTTTACAATGTGTCAAATTCCAGTGTTCAGCACAATTTTTCAGTCATTCATGGACATGTACACACTCATTGTCACATTTTTTTCTCTGTGAGTTATCATAACATCTTGTGTATATTTCCCTGTGCTATACAGTGCAATCTTGTTTATCTATTCTACAATTTTGAAATCCCAGGCTATCCCTTCCCACCCTCCACCCCCTGGTAACCACAAGTCTGTATTCTCTGTCTGTGAGTCTATTTCTGTCCTGTATTTACGCTTTGTTTTTGTTTGTTTGTTTTTGTTTTGTTTTTAGATTCCACATATGAGCGATCTCATATGGTATTTTTCTTTCTCTTTCTGGCTTACTTCACTTAGAATGACATTCTCCAGGAGCATCCATGTTGCTGCAAATGGCATTATGTTGTCAGTTTTTATGGCTGAGTAGTATTCCATTGTATAAATATACCACTTCTTCTTTATCCAGTCACCTGTTGATGGACATTTAGGCTGTTTCCATGTTTTGGCTATTGTAAATAGTGCTGCTATGAACATTGGGGTGCAGGTGTCATCCTGAAGTAGATTTCCTTCTGGATACAAGCCCAGGAGTGGGATTCCTGGGTCATATGGTAAGTGTATTCCTAGTCTTTTGAGGAATCTCCACACTGTTTTCCATAGTGGCTGCACCAAACTGCATTCCCACCAGCAGTGTAGGAGGGTTCCCCTTTCTCCACAGCCTCTCCAGCATTTGTCATTTGTGGATTTTTGAATGACGGCCATTCTGACTGGTGTGAGGTGATACCTCATTGTAGTTTTGATTTGCATTTCTCTGATAATTAGTGATATTGAGCATTTTTTCATGTGCTTTTTGATCATTTGTATGTCTTCCTTGGAGAATTGCTTGTTTAGGTCTTCTGCCCATTTTTGGATTGGGTTGTTTATTTTTTTCTTATTGAGTCGTATGAGCTGCTTATATATTCTGGAGATCAAGCCTTTGTCGGTTTCACTTGCAAAAATTTTCTCCCATTCCGTAGGTTTTCTTCTTGTTTTACTTCTGGTTTCCTTTGCTGTGCAGAAGCTTGTAAGTTTCATTAGGTCCCATTTGTTTATTCTTGCTTTTATTTCTTCTAGGAGAAAGTTTTTGAGATATATGTCAGATAATGTTTTGCCTATGTTTTCCTCTAGGAGGTTTATTGTATCTTGTCTTATGTTTAAGTCTTTAATCCATTTTGAGTTGATTTTTTGTATATGGTGTAAGGGAGTGTTCTAGCTTCATTGTTTTACATGCTGCTTTCCAGTTTTCCCAACACCATTTGCTGAACCATTGATTTTAAATGAAGGAAGAGAAAGGCTCCTCTTGCATCAACTTCCAGTGATCTAAGTGACTTAAGTGAATTAACTCAGTTAATCCTTACAACAATCCAATGACATAGGTAATGGTATCCACTTTACAGATAAGGAAATTAAGGCACAGAGAGGTTAATAAATTACACAATATCACATAAGTACCCTTCACAAGTCATCTATTTTTAACCAATATTAAAAGAAAAAAAAAAAAAACCCATGCAGTTTGTTCAGTTGGTTTCTGTATTCACCAGGGGACTTTCTACTCCAGATATCAGAAAGCCAGCTCAAAACAGCTAAACAAAACATTTAAAATGTGGATTAATTGGCTCCCCCAATCAAACCACAGGATGCTAAGATTGGAGCTGGCCCTGGGTGACTGCATCCAGCCAGTTCTCTTTTTCTCTGTCTTTCCCTAATTCAGAGTCTCTTTGCATACTGAAATCACCCTTTCAAGTTCCTCTTTGTGGTGGGTGTTGCAGGCTGGAGAGAAGACCTTGACATGGAGTTTAACACTCAGGATGTTTATTCAGGAGCACCCTTGGGATTAATAACTGTGGAAGGGAAAAGCAGAATGGGGGACTGGGCAGAGGGAAAAGATGAGCTGTGATGCAGGGCGCAGGCCTAAGCTGACCCCATAAAGCACTGTGGAGTTCGGATGGCTCTTCAGCGTTGTCCCGAGTTGGACGGAGATGGCCTGGCTGCCTGGGGCAGGGGGTGACTTTGGGTGAGGAGGCTCTTTGTAGCTGAGCAGTCCCTGAAGGCTGACAGCCAACAATACTCCCCAGAGCTGGGGCAAGTCCTTCACTGAGGGGAGATCTTGGCTGTGTATCCTGTGAGGAGTGTGTCTTTCAGCCATTCTAAGGTCACATTCTTATAATATTCCACCTAAAGAAAAAGGAAGATCTTTCTTGAACTCCAACAAATTCCAGGGAAGGACTCTGCTCTATCTTGGATCACATACCTCCTTCTCGGGCCAGCAATTAGGCCAGCGGGTGAGGGCTGTGTTAGGCTCATTCTTGGTCATGCCCACCCTTGTCAGCAGGTGGGTGTTCAGCAGAGGACTGAGGCTGGCAATTGCACAAAACCCCATAGAGTCACGGAAGAGCATTTCCCCGACAGAAGGAAGGGGTGGTGGTCCTATAACCTCAAGAAGAGGGAGGGGTGTATTATTCATTCAAAAACAGTAGCTCTCACCAGTTTTCCCTTCATTGTTGCTCAGTCAGCCTTTTGGCCTTGGCCTGCTCCTCAGTGATATTGGCAGCTGTACCCTTTACACAGCTGGAAACCTGACATGGGCACACAGCTATATACTTAGGGAGAATGAAAGTCAGCTGGCCACTCCAAGCCCACGAGAATAAAGGATCAGTGTCATCCCTCAGTTTCTGACCTCAACCTAGCCTCACAACAGAGGCTCTGCATTAGTTCCCAGCTTTTGCAGTGTTCCCCATCCCCGTTCAACCAATGAGAACATGATGAGTCGGGAGTTTCATAGCCTGTCTTGATCCTAGGGCTTTAACCCCTCTTGATACGTACTCCAAACATCTACCAACTCATCAAGGTAAGGTGCAAAACCCCACCTGTATTAATGGAATAGTATCCCAGAGCCTCTTATTTGCTCTTACACTGCCTCCTCTCCATGCTGGTCTCTGTTCCATTCCCCAGTTTTGTCTTCATCTTTCACTTATGATCCTCCTGTTCCTTCACCCTGGTGCTTGCTTTGGATATTTCTGATCCTACTTTTGGTTCCTAGTCAACAGCCCTCTCTTGGGTTCATTGCCCACCCTGTCCTGGTCAACCACAGGGTCCTCACTAACTTGACAGCCACTCTCCTGCTTGATCCCCTATAAGTGACACACAGAGGACCTCAAAATGCTGCACTCTGTACACCCATGGGGTTTTAATTCTTCGGAAGAAATTCAAATGGAAAAGCGTGCAGTGAATAAAAATGACAGTCATGGAAATTGGAAAAACCAGAATCTGCCAAGAGACTCAGAAAGTAATAGCTGACTGATGGGCTTCCCGTGGTCCAGGGTTTGACCTTGCCAGAGTTACCACAGGTGCTCTTGTCGGTGCAGTTAGGAATGTTGACTTATCCTACTGAGACTCCACAAGAGATTGAAAATTATAAATAAGAATGACAGTGTATTATTTTACAGAGGAAATGTACCTATGAAAGGGGACCAGATACTTGACCCTTCTTGCCAGCATATTCTCTTCTTTATGGGAACTTCCAATTTTTGCTCAATTTTTAAGGTAATAAGGAAAAAGACAAAACAATACATAAATGATTTAAGGTGTGTGTAGAGCAACAAGATCGACGTCGATGAACTGAACTATTGGCTGGCAGACAGCGCCATCTTGTGGTAGCTCCAAGAGTCCACTGTTCAGCTGGGTTAAGAAAGGGCACATTCAGGGTGTGAAATGGTGGTTGGGTTGTCTTTGCGAAATATAAAAGTGTAGTTTGTGTAACAGACACAGGAAAGTCAAGGACTGCCTCTACTTTTTGTAATGTATTCACATTTGTTTAGCTCTTCTTAATGCCCTCCCTCTTCAAGTCTTGCTGGCCTCAGAACCATTTTGTCTCTCTGAGCTGCCTGCTTAACTCTGAGCAGTTAATATAATGTGTTTACATCTCTGAGTGGGAATTTACTTCCACGTGCTTGACGGACATGTTACCATCTCCCTTGTGTACAGATCATGTGGCTTTGTGTGTTGCTAGCGTCCAGGAAGGAGGACCAGGCCTCACTCTTGTGATGCTATTGGAGGCTGTACTATGTCAAGCCCCCTTCTTCCTGGGTCTCTTGAATAATCCATGTGGTTCTGCTCTGCCATTTTCCACTCTCCTTCTGCCCCCCAAACTACCTCCAGAGACCTCCTTCTCTCTAGGGGATGTTTCCTGTTCTTGTTTTCCTTGCTTCATTTGAAATAGTTGAATTACCTGGCTCACCGCCATTGTGATTTCTCAACAGGTGCCACCTACCTGCTGTGTGTCCATATGCCCTGCACTTGAAGATCCAGTTTCTGTTCAGACTTTGGGTGGCAGGTTGAAAACTGGACTGAACGTCTTTGCCTGTATTTGGCCTTTGATCATCTGTCCTGGGAAGGGTGCCTGGCTCTGACCTCCTCCCAGTGTCCCTGCTTATTCCTCTCCAATTCCATTTTCCTGCTTCTCCAGACATGCTGTTGGGTGTTCCAAGTAAAAGACTCCAAACCCTTGCTGGGCAAACTCCATACAGTCCTAGAAAAAAAGATTATCCTTCAAGCCAATCTGACCTAGTATCCCTGTACAGATGCCACTTCATCTCACAGCATGATTTTCCAGTGCTGTGTTTAGTGTCAGGGAGAAAGTCACGTGCATTTTCCTGTTACAATAAAATAGGACATGAGATGCCATTCTTGTGTGAGTCATTAGGAGATGTAATGCACTCAATTTATTCTTTAATAATTTTGTTCCATTATTGAATAAATGATGAACAAGATAAATGAATAGGGTACATTTCTGGCATTGGAGAGGAATATTAGGGGAAAATTATGCTGAGAGTTTTAATGCATTCAAATTACACATTAATTTGTTACTTCTATCCACTGAGCACTTTTGCATGCTCCGTTTAATTTATTTCCCATAAATGTATTCTGTAGTGTAGGAAATTCTGATAGAGGTTCTCCTGTATTAATTGGCTTCCCTAGCTTACATTTAGTCACTTCCCATGTCAAATTCTGTGCCCCAGCAATACTAAATGCCATTTACTGTCTCAGATATGCCATGCTTTTTCTCACTTCTGATTCTTCTCTTATTATGCCCGAAATAGTGCCTTTAACTCCTCCCCACCTCTCATCTGTTGGTCCAGTAATTTCTACCATTCCATTACATTTTTATCCAGCAATGAGGGAAAATATCCATAAACCTCATGTCCAGGTAGGATGCCCTCCTTATGTGCTCTCCTAGTCAAAGCTCCCCAGGGTGCCCCCGTCTGAGTGCGCAAACAACCCTGGAAACCCAACGCCTTATGTAACTGAGGAGACTGGCCCCAGGCCCACTGAAGCAGGCAATGCTCTTGAGTGGAACATTGTTTTAAAAATTAAATACCTCTCCTCTTTAGCACAGACCTATCTCTAGTACACATATGCAGTAGCAGTCAAGGTAGCAGAAATTCTGAAACTGACTAGCTAGGTATAGTGATATTTATAGTGAATGGCTGATTTATTCTATTTTCTAAATTTTTAAAAATATCAGTGTTGCTTCCAAGAATGTGTGGGGTTTGGAAACCCAGAGGCAAACTTGGGGAATAATTATTAAAAAATGAAAAATAAAAATCTTTGCAAGATTTTTCAGAAGTTTGATTTGCTTGGATGTTCAGCTAGTGGAAGTGAATTAAAGTAAATATCCCTAAGGCTGTTTTTAGTAATAGAATATTTATTTCTCTTAAAGTGTTCTATAAATTACATGGCATACATACATACCTACGCAGTAGAAATGTAAAGATGTGAATGGAGGAAGAAGGAATACATGGGTGGTTTCAATTGCATTTGTAGTGGGTTTTCCCCAGTTTTACTGAGATATAGTAGACACATAACATTGTATAGTTTCATATACAATAACTTGATAAATGTATATACTGTGAAATGATCACCACAGTAAGTTTAGTAAACATCTGTCACCTCACGTAGTTACAAATTTTTTTCTTATGATGAGAACTTTTAAGATTTACTCATAGCAATTTTCAGGTACCACATTGTTAACTCTTGTCACCGTGATGTACATGACATCCCCAGGACTTATTCATCTTATGACTGAAAGTTTGTACCTTTTGACCACCTTCACCCATTTCCCCCATTTATCTATAGTGTTTTATTTCTTAGGTGGTGTAATGAATGAATCAGTGTTTATCATAGTATTTTAAAAAAACAGATTTAAAATCCGTTTTCCTTACTCCTCACTGAATAGATTTAAAGTAGGGTTCAGTTACTAGCCCCCCAGGAAGCACATGTCTGCTCTTGCCACACCCGTGGCATTTTGTACTTGCCCCTTCTTGTTGCTAATCTTGCAGGACTGTGTTTTGACTAAGTGTGCTTCTCTTGCTCTGTCTCTCCCAGTGGACTATGAACTCTGAAGGGCAGGGGTCGCTGATTCCTCACTGTTGTCTCCCTATCCCCAAGCACAATGCTAGCACAGAATTGGCACTCAGTAAATTTGTGGGATGGACAGGTGGCTGGATGGATATAGGGTGGGGTTCTGTCCTCAAAGGCAGCCAGCTAAGCAGGGGCAAAATTCTAGTCCTCAGGTTTCTGCCATTGACTCCTTCTCTCATCCCCCTTCCTCCTAAAAAAATTCTCAAGGGGCTGTGTAAATAATTAAGAGGTCGCATAGGGAAAATGCATACATGGCAAAGCCTCATCCGCAGCTGCAATTTCCTAAGAAAGAACTCCCCTGGGGCTCAGAGAGACTGTGGGCCCCTCTCTGGGTGACTCTGGAGAGGAGGGGCAGAGGTACTCCCATTTAGTCATTACCTAGCATCCGCTTAGAACAATGCTAGACACTTTCACATATAATACTCTCATTTTTAGTTCTCACAACCACCCTGGAAGGTAGGTATCACTAACCCCATGTACACAGAGAGGAGAAAACAGCTTCAGAGAGACAATGAACCTTGGTCAGCCTACATGCAGCAGGAGGTGGAGCCCAGGCTTACCTTCAGGTCTCCCTGGCACCAAAGCTCAAGTATGTTCCTTTTACCACGAACTCCGTGCTGTTGGAGACATGGAATGCTTTGACTTGAAAGGAACCTTAGAGGTTATCCATGTAACCACTTTTTGCTATTAAAGTAATTTTCTTTTAAAAAAAAGAGTTTTCGAACATTTCTCTTGCCAAATGAGACTTTGCAAATTATGATTTTGCCAAGAGAAACAAAGAACACTCAATTATCCCTTAAGTCTGTAATTGATTGAGCAACTCTTAAAATTAGCCAGGAACTTTTTTGGCCGTATTGGATGAGGGAGGCATGGCCTGTCTTTTTACCTACCTGGGGCATGAGTTCTGGCTTCGATTCCCCTAGCACAGGGATTACTTTTGTTCATCTCCAAAGGTAGCTCACTGGCCTGCTTCACCAATACGTCTAATGTCAGGTCAACTCATTTACTTATTAACCAACATTTATTGCACACTTGCTATTTGCCAGCATCAGGGCTGGGTGTTTTACCTGAATTAGCTCGGTTACTCCTAACTGTTATCCTATGAAGAAAGTAATATAATTAACACTATTTGATCACTAGGAAAACAATTACTTGCTCACAAAGCCTATGAATGGGGATCCAGATCAGTGTGAATCCAGAACCAGTGTTTTCACCTGTTTATGAGCTTGCCTCATGGGCAACAATGTGGTCGTGATGTTGTGACATCGTGCATTGCTCTCTGAACAGCTTGCGTTATTGCCTCCCGCTGGTCAGCATTTCCCAGGGGTCTGAGTTGCATGTGACAGGTTGATTTTTTTTTTTCTTTTTCAGTAATAGAGCAATGGTTTGTGGAACTATCAGGCACATCTCCAGAATCACAAATCCCTTTCATAAGTAGAAAGGATTTCCTTTGTCTGGATTTTTAAAAAAGCTTTCCTTAGAAAGACCCTTTTTGTTGAGCAAATGCAGAGAGTGCTTTCTGTTTTCAACACAGCACTTGAAAAAAGGGAACACAAATCCTTTAATGTTAGTGGCTGTTTCCAGATGGCTCTGTAATATAAGCAGAATGGTCGAAGCTGAAGCCACTTTTCGAAGATCTTTGTGAACAGGATTAATTTGTTGAGATTTATATCACATCTAGAACTTTGCCATCACACATTGTTTATTTATTTTTAAGTTAAGAGGCTTTATTTCTTAGGTGACACAAATAAAAACAGACAGTAGGAAACCCCCACAGGACAGAAACTGGAGAAGTAGTGGTGTAATGGAAACAGCTGTAGGAGAAATTTCTTGAAGCTCTGTTTATGATCACCTCCTTTGGGAGACGAGGAAAGGAAAGCAGATGTCAGCCTGTGGGATATTTTACAGAGAATTGTTTATGGTTATGTCATCCTGAGTAGAAGAAGAAGGAAAAGAGAAACAATGTTTAATGTGGAGTGTAGGATCAATCGGGGATAATTTAGTGATAGTGAGCAAGACCTGGCCACAAGGACTATTGAGCCAATACCAATTAGAGGTGGGGGAGTAGTGAGAAACTGACCCTGCTCATACGGACAGGGGTGTGTGTGTGTGTGTGTGTGTGTGTGTGTACACAACTTCCCACATAGAAAGGGCAACCATGAAAAAGCAAACTCAGTATCAGTCCAGGCTTGTCTAAGAGGGTCACTAATAGCACATCCACCCTGAGGAAGAATACCTAGCCTGTGAGGGTATCTTTGCAGCCAGGAGTCATGGAATGTGTGTGTGTGTGTGTGTGTGTGTGTGTGTGTGTGTGTGTGTGTGTGTGTGTGTTGTGGAGTGAGGGGATGCGCAGGGAGAATAGGGCATGGTGTCAAAAACTTCTATTACATCTCTTTTAGCTAATCAGTTTCTTTTTAAATAGTCTCTTGTTTTTGATTAGATCTTACTGTATGGGTGGGCTGAGAAGGATTTTTTGATTTCTATTTCTATTTGATATCTATTTCCTTCTGCAGAAACATCGCCAGCTAATTTGGAGATGCTATCTGTAGTATAGCACCAGAGAATTTAGGAGATAGCGGACTTTCTACATCTGCTACTAACTAGCTGTGTGACCTTGAGCAAGTCACTTAAACTCTCTTCAGATGTGTTGGATGATTTCTAAGGTCCTTCTCAGTGCTGAAATTTACAGAGTGAACTTTCCTATAAAATTCACTTGAGGTTTCCTATGTCTGTTTGTGTGTCCTATTTCAATAGCCATGAATGAAACTTGGTAAAAGATGGTATTTCGGTTATGGTGGAAAACACGTGTCTACAATGAATGGTTTCTTTTTGGAAGATTTCCCCACTTCATTTCACCTTGCCTAGCAAAGAAGAAGTTTCGACATTCTCTAAGCTGAGCCTTGACAAACATATACCTAGCTCCTTAAAAGAAACATTTGTGGAGAATTCCTGAGGATTTGAAACATTTTTGGAGGATTCTTAAAGTTATTCATCATTATAACTTTAAATAGCATTTATTAAGTAGTCTCATAGCCTTGGATAGTCATTTAGCTCTTACTTCATTTTAAGGACATATGATACTGAATGGAACCCAAGTCTTTATCTAATCACTTATTTCACTTCATTATAACTTCTCTGTTTTTAAATCTGCCTTGCCTACTAAATCATGAGTCCCTTGAAGGTAGAAACCATATTTTATTTATCTTTCTATTCCCTACTGCTGAGTATAGTATTTTGACTCAATAGTTGTCTTTTGAGTAAAAGATAATTAACTCATCACTGTCAAACCATATTTACAATTCAGATTTGATTCATACCATCTTCATGCATTGTGTTTAGATGAGCACAGTTGTGAGGGACTCACAGGTTCACCCTGAAAGCTTTCTCAGGCTGCCCCTCCCTCCCCATTCACACACCTGGTGGTGGTGGAAGGGGATGTATTTTGAAAAGGCTTCCCAGATGAGCAATGAGTTGGGGTGGAGTGGGGACAGATATTTTTCCCACCATGCAAGTCTGCATAGGGGCAGAGAGAAGAAAAGTAAGATGCTCTTCTCTGAAAGCCTGCTCTCCTCCTCATCAGGCAAGGAAACTATACTCACCCAAACTGAAGCCTCATGCACCAGGAATAGGCATGTTTTTAAGGCCACCCTGTTGATGCAGCTGACACAGACATACTGAGAAGGAAAAGAGGAGTAGAGAACTATTTCACATCAAAATAAATCTTAGCAACCTGCCTTTTAAGCATCAAATTAATTTAAAACTGTTCACAAAGAAACCTTGCCAAAAGGAGAAAATGTCAAATATTTGGAAATACTAAACCAAAGCAATGAAACTGCAAAGTTGAGACATTTGGATGGAATGTGCAATGGAAACAACCTTGCTGTGTCCAGCGCAGCTCGGGATCGTGTCTGAGGACGGGCGACACAAGACTTAAGAAACAAAGAGACAAAGTAAAGAGCAAAGATGGGACCAGGGCATTCAAGATCTCGTGGATCTAGAGTGCTGAAAGCCTGGTCGACATCATATTTATTAGGCGTATACAGCTCAGGAAAAAATGCTATCGAAGAGGTGGGGCTTTAGGTATTCCATGCGATAAGCACTAAATTCTGCTTGCTGATTAACTGATTAATTTCAGGCCTGTCCCTTCCAGGAACAATCACCCTCTTCCGGGGTATGCAAAATTTCTAAGTCTATCCTGTTATTGCCTCTGGGAGATCTTGAGATTGCAAATATTTCTCCTGGGTTAAACCGCATGCTTTCATGCCAGAACAAAGTTCTGTTAATGGATGATCTGGCTTTCCAGGACTATCCTTTGTTTTACCCTAAGGAAATATCTGCCCACCTTCGTGCCCTTATGGTCAACCTCAGGATTGCCCCTCACAAATTTTCTTTAGCATAATACGTGTTATAGGTCATCTACTGTGTAAAGCATTAAAACAAAGCAAGCATGTGCATTTTAAGCAAGTAAGTGTGAATATAATATTTTAAGCTCATGGAAATTTAGGTGCGGCTTGTTTTCTAGTTGCTTGTTTTCCAGCGACTTGTTTTGCAGCAGCTTGTTTCCCAGCACAACCTGGGGCATCCCTTTAGCTTTATTGGAAGTTTAAGATCTTCAGCTCAAAGACTCACTCCTCAGAGGGCCTTCCCTGACCACCTGATCTCAAACAGTCTCCTGGTTCTCTGTCACTCACTCTGTTTCCTGTCACTCTGTCTCATCATAGTGTGCCCTGTTTAATTTGTTTCACAGCACCTTTCATCTAAAATTATCTTTTTTATTTATTCATTTCCTGTAGAATGTGTGGGCATCCCCTCTGTCTTATTTACTACAGTGCCCAGCTCCTTGGCAGGAGGAGGTGCTCAGTAAATATTTATTGACTAAGTGACAGTATTAATATTATGCATGGCTCATTGAAGATACTTCCTTAAAACTATTTTTCAAGATGTAAAAACTGTTAGAAAAAAAATCACTCTGTTCAGGATTTGCCTCAAAAAAATGCTTGGAGAGTTGCCATAGCAGGGTGGTTAACAGCACAGAACAGAGTCAGAATACCTGGATGTGTCTCCTGTAGGACCCAGAAACACCTACAAAAGACTCATCTAGTGAGAGTTCCAGGATTTAGTTCAAGTTTGTGCTCACAGCATTAAGAACACATTATTTATTTTGAAACACTCACGCAGTGGGGCCCAGAATGTAGCAGAAGAATGAGATGTGAGATTCCTTTTAAAATAAATTCCATGCTTAATCTAAAAAAAAAAAAGAAGACACCGATGAACTTATTTACAAAACAGAAACAGACTCACAGACATAGAGAACAAACTTATGGTTAGCAGTGGGGAAATGGGGAGGGAAGGGATAAACTGGCAGTTTGAGATTTGCAGATACTAACTACTATATATAAGACAGATAAACAACAGGGTCCTACTGTATAGCACAGGGAACTGTATTCAATATCTTGTAGTAGCCTAAAGTGAAAAACGACATGGAAAGGAATATATGTATGTACACGTATAACTGAAACGTTGTACACCAGGAACTGATGCAACGTTGTAAACTGACTGTAACTTAATTAAGAAAATTCCAATCTTAAAGCATGCCTATATTTACTAACCTCTAAAAAATATTTCCTTCTGTCTCCCATGAAAACATAAAGCTATTAAAAGTCTTTGAAATCAAACATGGCACATAATTTGTCCTCTTGGCTGCTTTATGCAACGACAGAGAAGGTGGAGTCAAAGATGTTAGTTCTGACTCAAACTCTGCCATTTACTAGGTTGAGTAAGTCACTTAATCCCCGTGAGACACACTTTCTTTATCTGTTCAAAAAGAAAAAGGCAATAATATGCACCAACATTCTTGCCCCTCCCAAGGTGGCTGTTATACTCCTGGGATATAACCTATGTGAAAGTGCTTAGTATTAGTGCTAAATGTTAAGGGTTGTAAGGATATTAGCTATTTTTTACATTAATGATGGAAGGATGTCAGCCTAAATAAAGAGGTAAACTGAGGTGAGCTCAAATGACCAGATATTGTGTTTATTTGGGAATAGCAGAAAAATTGCAATAGGAAACACATGTTATAAGAAGCTACAGGTGAGTCTGTGAAGGGTTTGGTCTTTTGAGGGTTTGGAAGGGGGCTGTATTTATGGGCAAGGAATACAGAGAGGGGAGGTCCAGCCAGAGTCCAAATGAGACAGGAGGGAAGGGGGCAAGGCACAGCCACTCAAGGAATGACAGCAACCAAAATGGTGGAAGTTTCACCTCCTAGTTGGCTTTGAGGATTAAGAGGTTTAACTTGTAATAGACCTTGAGCTTCATTATATGCTCATTGTAACAGCATGATCAAATAATATGCCTGCAGGCATCATGACAGCCCCAAGGCTAACCACAAAAGGCCAAAGAATGGCTGGTGGCCCAATCCCTGGGAATCCCAGCCCCTTCCCCAGGGCAGTTGGATTGATCCCACCTGTAAGCATGTGAAGCTACTGAGACCATAAAAAGTGACACCATGCCTAGTGTCCCCTTTGCGCTCTCTTTGGAGATGGCCCGTACCCTGTCTGTGGAGTGTGTACCGACTTTTACTTTAACCTGAGCACCCAATTCCCACACCTCTTTCCTTGCCTTTCTCTTGCCTTATAATCTATGCAGTATATATCTCTAAATAAAATCTACCTTAACTCAACAGTGGCTCACACTTGAATTCTTTCCTGCATGAAGCCAAGGACCCACACTTGGCAGGGCTCGTCCCAGGGGCTCAGCCGAGACCTGGGACTTGGCCTCCTCATGCCCCGCATCTGTTTTTCTGCATCACAAACAGTGACTTGACTGGCTTGAGGATGGGGAGAGATCCTTGGTGGGTGTTTACTGGTCAGAAAATGAGTCAGTCTTCTATAAATCAGGTATTCAGTTCTTTTTCCTTTTTTTTTTTTTTTTTTGAAGTTTTAGGATTTAGAATACTTTTATTTTTCTCTTCTCCTTGTCTTTTCTTCTTTTGGGGGGGAGGGGTAGTAATTAGGTTTATTACCTTATTTTTTGGTGGTGGTACTGGGGATTAAACCTCGGATCTCGTGTGTGCTAGGCATGTGCTCTACTGCTGACTTATACCCTCCCCCGGCTTTCAGTTCTAAAGTTCAGTTCTTCTGAGGGTGAATGCATGAGGTTCTCTGTTTCAAATCATCCAGTTCCATTTTAGATTGAAATGCTTTCACAGATGTTAGCGTATTATAACTTTGTGACTGGTGGAGGATATAATTCTATTTCACTGTTTATAGCGAAACACTCAACTGCCTAAACTAGCTATACTGTTTGCCTTCAAGAACAATGAAGTGGGGAGTGCAAGAAATAATGACAGAGTAGAAGCTGAAGTTACAGAGTCATTGCTGTGCTGCCTGGGCCAGATCTCAGCAGTGTGTTTATCAGAAATTTAGCAACTGGAATAGAGATCTAGAGATCTAATTATATGTTCTCTTATCTACAGTAAGAGAGCTAAATTGGAAAATCATCTCCTGATCCTCCTACTTATTCCACTAACACGTAAGTAGTTAAATCTTTTCTTACTCCACCCTTTCTCTTCCAGCCCATCAAGACTCCTGTCTCACATTCAAAAACCCTCATTTCCTCATGAAAAAAACTTCTCATTTTCAGAGCCAGCATCCTCCACTGTTTAGAAGGAAACAGGCTAAAATGTTAACAGTGGTTACTTCTGGATCATAAGATTAAGAGTAACATTTTCTTATCATATTTTTCTGTACCTACCAAATTTTCATAATAAGCATTTATTCTTTTCATGCTAAGAAGAAAAACAAGGAAGCAGATTTATTTAGGCAGCTTTACTCAAAGAGTATTTTATTTTAGATAATACTAATCCTAGGAAATACCCTGCAATAAGTAAGAGCGCTGACAAAATACCTTTGGCAAACACTAGACACTATCTCCTTTTGGGAGAGTCCCAAAACACATAGTACATTAAGCACTTGAAAGATCCTTCAACAAAGAAACCTGTTTAACTTTGTTTAATCCAGAATTTTCCATATTTTCCCATAAATCATGACTTTCCTGCAAAATCTGTAATTTTTTTGTGAAGTTAGCAAGCCACAGAATATCTTTCTGGGAAACACATGTGGTTGAGAATGACTTTCTTTGGCTGAGCAAGTGGGTGACATGGCTTTCTCGACCAGGGTCCATGCATCACTAGAGGGTCCACGTGTGGGCTTCAGGCAGGTACCACAAACCCTACAAACTATATGAATGATATTAAGTGTTTGTACATATATGTGCTTTCTTCCTGGAGGCAGGGTCCACAATCCTCATTACATTCTCGGGCATCCACATTCTGAAATCATCTCAGGCATTTTCATTCTGAAAAGACGAAGGACCATAGACATAAAGTAAAATCAGCTTCTCGACATCCATCACTTTTGCCTAAGCAACACTTTGCCATCAAAACAAAGCAGAAAGATCAAGAAATCTGTTGCCATATTTAGCAAAAATAAAACAAAACAAATAAGGCGCCCAGTTAAATTTTAGTAATTTCCAATGAACAGTGGACAATTTTTTGGTACAAGGATGCAATGTCTGGGACATCCTAATGCTAAAATTATTTGTTGTTTATCTGAAATTAAAATTAAACCAAGCATCCTGTATTTTATCTCACAGCCTTAGTTAATGAAAATTTATTAACAATGGGGCCATGCAACACCGTATGAGAAATGCCTTTCTATTCAGAGTGTGGCCCACAGCCCATCAAATCACCTGGAAGTTTACTAAAAATGCAGAATCTCAGTCTCCACCAGCAGGGCTCAGAGTCTGCCTTGTATCAAGATCTCTAGGTGAAATGATCTCTAGGTAAAGAATTTCTGACTTGGTTTTTGACTGCAGTTGCACATTGGCATCGCCTGGAAGCTTTAAACCTACTCCCACCGGAGCTTACTCTCAGAGCATCAGGTTTAGTTGATCTGAGGCACAATCCAGACTGCAATATTTTTAAACAACCCCTCACTTCGACCCCAAATGATTCTAATGTGTAGCTGCAATATTGTGATTTATAAGAAACATATATTTAGTCATTTAGATGACCAGAATATATTCCTCATAAACATATTTGGTCCTTGCTCATGGTTCCCGGCTCAGAGCTCCGAAAACTCCTGGAATTTCCTGAATGAAAAGAACAGTGGGAGCGTCTCTTGTTATAATATTTGCAGACTTGTTCCTGAAATTGCTCCAGAGCCATAAAGGTGTCTTAGGTGTTATTTGTAACAAGCTCCTTTTTGCCACAATTGTGTTTATGTTAAGGAGGTGATGTTTGGAACCCACAGAAGGATGGGGGCTGGTTGCTAGGAGAACCAACCATGGGATTAGAGGGTTGGAAATTTTGGTCCCACTTTTGATCTCCCTAACCTCCAGTGGAGAGAGAGGGGCTGGAAGTTGAATTAATCTCCATTGGCCAAAGATTTAATCAATTATGCTTATGTGATGAGGCCTGCCTGCGTTAAAAACCCAAAGGGAGAAGGTTTGGAGAGCTTCTTTTGGTGAACGTGTGGAGATAGGGAAGAGAGCCATTGCTCAGAGAGAGAGCATGAGCCCTGAGACCCTTCCTACATACTTTGCCCTGTGTATCTCTTCTGTTTGGCTGTTCCTGAGTTACAGCCTTTTATAATAAACTGGTACTATGGTAAGTAAAATGTTCCTCTGAGTTCTGTAAGCTGCTCTGGCAAGTAAATTAAACCTGAGAAGGGGATCATGGGACTTTATAGCCAGTTAGTCAGAAATACAGGAAACAACCTGGACTTCTGACTGACATCTGGGGTGGTGGTTTGGGGGCTGCAGTCTTGTAGAACTGAGCCCTTAACCTGTGGGATCTGATGCTATCTCCAGGTAGATAGTGTCAGAATTGAGCTCAATTGTAGGACATCCAGCTGGTGTTAAAGACTTAGTGGTGTGGGGACCCTCCTCCACCATCGGTATTGGGTGTGGAAATTTGAGTAGTCTAGTGGCACCTTTATATAAAGTTGAGGACCCAGCCAGGGTGAGGACTTCATCAGAACCACCTGTGGAGAGTTTCCCACACTTTCTGTGCCCAACCCAAATCTCCAGGTGTGGCTGCAATTTCAGAAAACATCTGGAACAATACTGCCGTATACTCTCCCTGCAGTTGAGAACCATTAAGGTTGAGGGCACCCTAACGTGGCGTTATCCAGCTGCTACCAGGCCCCCAGGACACTGAGGGAAGAAGGTCCACCCATAGGAACTCAGCATTCAACTCGAGTTAAGTTTGGTTTTCCCCCTGTTCTCCTGGCAGCCACAGAACCACAAGTGGGAGGACACAAAAGACAAGGCAGGATGGAGGGAATGCCATGATTGTTCTAATTTCTATGGAGAGTTGCAGTGGTGCCTGAGGATGAAGGTGTTCACTGTCTCCTGCCAGATTAAGTCATTTGTTTCGGCTCTTGGGTTGTGAAATGGCATCCCACAAGTCAACTTAGAATACTAAATGAATTATGAAAATGGTTCTAGCAGAAGTGGGGAATGATTTAAATAATTCTGAGTTATATTACCCAGTGCGGGTGGTGATTTGTCTGCCTGCAGATAATGTGAAACACAGCTGCGGAGAATGACATAAAGCGATTGTCGGGGGTGTTGGATCCCTGGGCTGACAAATGGGCTAAGCAGTAACAGTTAAAGAAATCTCAGCCTTTCCTCCTGAGCGCAAAGCTTGATAAGGAGCAGGCAGATTTAGTCAAAGAAAAGAAATCTCTGTCTCATTAAATCTTACGTATTTCATCTAAGGGTGAGCCTGCACGATGTCTTTGTCTTTTAGATACTTATTTTGCAACTTCTTTTGGAAGAAATTTAATATCAATTTAACACTTTCTCAGCCTTGGATTTATTTTCCTATTGGTTAAAAAAAATAAAGAAATGCTTGATTTTCTTGAGGAAGGATGAGAAATGGGGTGTAAATGCAGTAAGAACTGAGACAGAGGAACAAACAGGCCTATTTCTGGGCTTATGACCACTTGGTGGCCTGCAGGCTTAATGGCAAGTTCATTAAGTTGATGACATTGACACAAGGCAGTCAGTGGGCTTCTAGTTCAAAGGAGGTCAGCTGGTGTTTTTATTCTTTTTCAAAAGTTCCAGGGCGGGTCTCCTTTAAGGCCAAAATGTTGAAGAATTTTATTCAGGTAAAATGCACGTGGTTCACTATCTTTGCATTGTGTTAAACCCTCCAACTTTAACTGGCTTAGGGATCTTCTGGGGATCTTGTTAAAATGCAGTTTCTGACTGAGTTAATCTGGTGTGTGGCCTGAGATTGTGCGTTTCTAATAAGCTCCCAGCTGATGTTGACTCTGCGGGCCTGCAGACCACTCTGTGAGTAGGAAGGCTGTGGAACTTTTGTTAACCGTGTATACTAGTTAGGGTTTTCTAGAGATAGAACCAACAAAATTGATAGAGATACACATATACAAGCATACCTTGTTTTATTATGCTCTATTGTACTTTGCAGATACTTTTTTTTTTTTTAAACAAATTGAATGCCATGATTGTTCTATTATGTGGTAAGTCTATCAGAGCCATTTTTCCAGCAGCATTTGCTCACTTTGTGTCTGTTACACTCTGGTCATTCTCACAATATTTTAAGCCCTCTACCAGCAAAGATTTAACTCACCGAAGGCTCAGAGGATGGTTAGCATTTTTTAGCAATAAAGTATTTTTAATAAGGTATTTATATTTTTTTAGACATAATGCTATTGCACATGTATTAGACTACAGTACAGTGTAAACATAACTTTTATATGCACTTGGAAACCAAAAAATTTGTGTGCCTTGCTGTCTTGCGATACTCATTTTATTGCAGTGGTCTGGAACTGAAACCACAGTATCCCTGAGGTCTGCCTGCACACATGTGTATTGAGAGATTGTGTTTATTTTAAGGAATTGGTTCATGCGGGGGGCGGGGGGCAAGTCCAAAGTCTGTAGGACAGACAGGCTGGAAACTCAGGCAGGAGTTAATGCTGCAGTCTTGAGGCAGAATTTCTTTTTCAGGAAACCTCAGTTTTGGCTCTTTTTTTTTTAAACATTTTTTATTGATTTATAATCATTGTACAATGTGTCAAATTCCAGTGTAGAGCACAATTTTTCAGTTATACATGAACATATATATATTCATTGTCAAATTTGTTTCTCTGTGAGCTACCATAAGATCTTGTATATATTTCCCTGTGCTATACTGTATAATCTTGTTTATCTATTCTACAGTTTTGAAATCCCAGTCTATCCCTTCCCACCCCCCGCCCCCTTGGTAACCACAAGTTTGTATTCTATGTCTATGAGTCTATTTCTGTTTTGTATTTATGCTTTGTTTGTTTGTTTGTTTTAGGTTCCACATATGAGTGATCTCATATGGTATTTTTCTTTCTCTTTCTGGCTTACTTCACTTAGAATGACATTCTCCAGGAACATCCATGTTGCTGCAAATGGCATTATGTTGTCGGTTTTTATGGCTGAGTAGTATTCCATTGTATAAATATACCACATCTTCTTTATCCAGTCATCTATTGATGGACATTTAGGCTGTCTCCATGTCTTGCCTATTGTAAATAGTGCTGCTGTGAACACTGGGGTGCAGGTGTCATTTTGAAGTAGGGTTCCTTCTGGATATATGCCCAGGAGCAGGATTCCTGGGTCATATGGTAAGTTTATTCCTAGTCTTTTGAGGAATCTCCATACTGTTTTCCACAGTGGCTTCCCACAGCAGTGTAGGAGGGTTCCCTTTTCTCCACAGCCTCTCCAGCATTTGTCATTTGTGGATTTTTGAATGATGGCCATTCTGACTGGTGTGAGGTGATACCTCGTTGTAGTTTTGATTTTCATTTCTCTGATAATTAGTGATATTGAGCATTTTTTCATGTGCCTATTGATCATTTGTATGCCTTCCTTGGAGAATTGCTGGTTTATATCTTCTGCCCATTTTTGGATTGGGTTGTTTGTTTTTTTCTTATTAAGTCGTATGAGCTGCTTATATATTCTGGAGATCAAGCCTTTGTTGGTTTCATTTGCAAAAATTTTTTCCCATTCCATAGGTTGTCTTTTTGTTTTACTTATGGTTTCCTAGAACAGTCTACTCAAGCAATAGAAATAAAAGCAAGAATAAACAAATGGGACCTAATGAAACTTACAAGCTTCTGCACAGCAAAGTTTTGGCTCTTAAGGCCTTTCAGTTGGTTGCATGAGGCCCACCCACATTACTGAAGGTAATTTGCTTAAGGTCAACTGATTATAGATGTTAATCACATCTACAAAATACCTTCACGGCCACATGTAGATGAGTATTTGATTAAATAACTATAGCTCAGCCAAGCTGGCTCATAAAACCTACCATCATACCTTGAACTCTTTAAAGGAAAGTTTCCACTCATGTCTATAAGCAAAATAGATAAAAGCAGACATGCTCTGGTTAAATTAGGAATGATGGTCCTGGAGCCTGGCCTCTCATTTCTCAGGCTCCTGTCCCTTCGCAGCTCCTACCACCTCTGCCTGAAGGAGCTTTAAGGAGCACAGTTTCAAGATCTTTGTCTTATATTTCTCCACCTGTAAAATGAAGATAGTAGTACTTGACTGGGGAGTAAATTAGACCACCTGAGAAAAACCATTCAGTGCAATGTCTGGCATATTTGTAGGAATTTTATATGTGTTAGCAGTTTCTAGTATTATTATCAATCAGAACAATTGAAAGATAACCTTTCTTGCAAAGAAAGGAGAACTTGCAATATTTTGGTGTAAGGCTTGGTGTTTCATAGTGAACTCACGATGTATTTCTGCCTCTACTTTTGCTGCTTACCTAGTGGCAAGAGAACCAGCTTCTGTATCCTGCACCCCAGCTGAGCTTCCAAATGGATGATGTCTTTGTGGGCCCAGCATTGGGACAAGCTCTCAGACCTGAGGAGGAAAAGATCAAGGGTTACTGCTTTGTTCTCTTTACTGCCTCTTGACCTAGAACAGAACTGTGATTTGCCTCACCTGGTGGCTGAAGTAAGAAAATGCTAGGTCTTCCTTAACTTCAACTGCAAAGAAATAGCACGGCTGCAACCTAGCAATTTTCTGTTATGTGAAAACAAGCACAGTTCTCTCAATAGCTTCCTTAGAAATTAGAATTTGAAAGGCAAAAGAAGCTACATTTTATAGTGCTCATTTTGCCTACAAATAATTTAATAGAGAAGGGGACATGTGTTTAAAAGGAGAATACGCTGAAGGAAAAATGTCTGAAGTGTATAAGGGGCTTTGAGTGCCATGAGTTTAAAAAGTGGTGTGGAACAACAAAGAATTTTCCTTCTCAAAACACTGGGCTAATAAGCTTACGAGATTGTATTTCAAGTGCATATTTTATAAAGTCATCCTGGGCCTTGGAAACAAAATTATATGCTTTCTGCTCGTTTCAGTAACAAAAGAAGACAGTATATTTTCTTTGATTTCTTTGACGGTCAGTATTTATGATACATGGGATAGAAGAGCCTCCAGCTCATTGCACCAAAGCTGTATTGGCTCTTACAGTAAGAAAAGCAGTGAAAAAAACCCCTCAGCTCCATTAGTAACATGGCAAATACAACTTGAAGACATTCCGGGAATAGTTCCTTTGAGTATGATATTACTAGTTTCCTGATGACGGTCATAGTTCACATGAAGTGGCCTAAGAAAATTTCCATTCAATGTAACAGATATTTCTTACCTATATTCAATATTAATTATTAGTACAGTTAAGGTAAAAAAAAAAAAGGCAGCCAACATTAAGGCAGGGCAGAGTGAGTAGTTATGAGTGGTTATGCCAACACTTTGGTTTTGGGTTTTTTTTGGGGGGTGGGGAGGTAATTAGGTTTATTTATTTATTTAATGGAGGTACTGGGGATTGAAACCAGGACAACGCATTCTACCACTGAGCTATACCCTCCCCCAAATCCCAACACTTTGATTTTAGACAGACTTAGGTTCAAGCTCAAGTTCCAGTTGGTTGCTGTGTGACCTTGGGCAGGTCCTTGAATCTCCCTAAACTTTATTTAACTTGTCCATAAAGTGGAGTAATACTTTATAGGGTTGCTTTGAGGATTAAAGAAAATAAAGCGTGTAAGCATTTAATAAATGTAAGATACAACTATTAGGTTAAGAAAAGAGAAATGGGACATAGCCAGGGCCAGTCCCTCTCACAGATCATCAGGCTATGATGTCCATACGATGCCACAAAAAAATGTTCTAAGAAATTATGAGTGAGTCACACGGGAATCCTGTGTAAATCGTTCTAGGGGCCTATTGGGATGAATCCTCCTACAGCTGTGATACTATGAGCAAGGTAACCTCTCTAAACTAGAGTTCTCTGTAAAATAGTCATAGGACCTACCTCATAGGGCTATCTCCTTAATGAACTTTTTATTTTAGAGTAATTTTGATTTACAGAAAAGTTGCCAAGATAGTACAGTTTCCCCTTAGATCCTGGGCCCAGTTTTCTCCATCATTCACGTCTTACATTATCATGGTACATCTGTCTAAACTAACAAACAAATGTTGGTACTACTATTAATTAAACTCCTGACTTCATTTTGATTTCCCCAGTTTTTCCATTAATGGCCCCTTCGTGTTCCAGGATCCAATCCAGGAAGCCATGTTGCATTTTGTTGTCTTGTCCCCAGTTCCCTCTGGTCCGTGGCAGTTTCTCCATCTTCCCTTCTTTCCATGACCTTGACAGTCTGGAGGAATCTGGCCAGATAACCTGTAGAATGTCCCGCAGTCTAGGTTTGTCTGCTTCTCTCAGGATTGGACTAGGATTACGTCATTGGGGTTTTATGGGGATTTAACGAGAGCATGTGTAAAGCACTCAGGACCCTATTTGGAAGGTGTTTTATGTTATCAAGGTGCATTTTTAATGCAGAGGAGTGAAGATGAGTTGTGGTTGAGAGCAGAGGCTCTGCAGCCGACAGCCTGAGTCCAGGCCCTGATGCTGCTGCTTTCTGGCTCTGTGACCCTGGACACGTTTCTAACCCTTCAGTTTTCCTCACCTATAAGTAAGGATAATAGCACTTGTTGTGAGGACTGCATTGATGTCCATGTGAGTTTATAGATGTTAAGTGCTTATTATATTCTCATCACCTAACAAGCTCCCTTTACTTTTTGCTATTTGTATCATTCATAATAATAGCATGAGGCCATCCCTCCCTGTTCAACTTTGGGGCAATTCTGAATCTTCATGTAGCCGTTCATTGACAGTGGCTAAGCCTGTGTGAGACACCATGTGTCCTGAAGGCACCTGATCCCAAGTGTCATTGTTAGCACAGGTCCTAGGGCAGGTTTTGGAATCACAAGAAACATTCTTCAGTAGCAGCCCTCACATAGCTGAATTCCCTGCTTCCATGTCAGTCCCATCTGTGGCTAGGGCCAGGTGAAAAGGTGGAGACCTCGCCTGGCAGGGAGGGTCCCGAATCAGGCAAACAACAGGAGGAGCCTGGAGTGGGGCAGTGGTGTAGAGCAGGGCCTCTTGCAGGACTGAGAGCCTGGGCTCCGCGGGGTTACCTCACATCCTCTGATATCATCAAGGTCAGGTTTCCCTTGTTCAGCATACATGGAAGATGACTCACTTAACCACAGTGTGGCTTAACTAATCTGGAACAACCTTCTAAAATTATGTAATTAAAGACTTCACTAGGATGAAGTGTCTACATGATTTAACAAAATGGATCAAAAGGAGTATTAAAAAAAAAAAAAAAGAAAGGAAGAAAGCAGGGGGAAAGAGTGAAACAATAAGCCTGGGAAGAAAAAGAAAATTGAAACCCATAACCTCCCTCTTCTCACTTCCTGCTGTCTTGTTCCTGTGGTGCCTTTTTGTCTAGTCTTATTTGTCTTACACGATAATCCCCCTGGCAAGAAGGGTGTCACCTCGGTTTCAGGGCAGCTCTAACACTGAGCAATTCCTTGGATGTTAAAATAGCAGTATATTGTTATAACATCACACTCGGTTACCTCCTAAGGGGTCATCCTTACCTCTCAGTATTTTACCCATTTATGAAACACAATTTTGAAGTGTTATAAATTTGGAGATTGTACTCTTCCTGGATATCTCATTGAGGGGGTGGATAGCAAGTATTATATTCATTTTATAGCGTGCCTACCATGAGCCAGGCACCATTCTAGACACTTGGGCTATCTCAGGTACAGAACAAAACAAGATGCATGCCCTTATGTGCTTACGTCTTAGTGAGGGAGACAGCACTCACAAGCAAAGTAAACAAGTATATTGTATGGTTAAAAGGTGGTTAATGCGATGGGGAAAAAAAGAAGGGAATTGGGAGTGTGGGGTTGGAAGGGTGGGGTCTCAATGCTCCCCATTTGCCAAAGGAGGGCTGCATTAGGGGACAAGCATTCCCCTCTTTGCCTAACTTTTACTAGCCTCTGCTCTAAGTTTTGTCTAGCTGTCTCTGACCCGTTTCTATAGTCCCCTCCTTTTTTTTTTTTTTTAAATGGAAAGAATTTTAAATGCAGCTAAGCCCTCTGTCCTGGAGCCAAAGTGTCTGGAATTGATTCCCAGCTCAGTGGCATGCTTCTCTATGGGACCTTAGACAAATTAACTTTGTTGTCACCATCTATAAGATGTATCCACCTCCCAGGGTTGTAGAGAGGGTTAAGTGTTGTTGCTATAAGGTTCTTAGAGCAGTGTCTGGCACAAAGTAGGCACTCAGATATTGGCTTAAAAAGTGATGTCTGTGTGTTGGGGGGTGGGGGAGGGTCATATGAGTAGGAGAATCTCTGCTCCTTGGAAACTGATGGGCAGCCTGAAGTGCAAGATCCGTTTCTACCCTTAAGCACCCTGAACATCTGGAAACCCAGCTACGGGGGGCTCCCTCCCTCAGGAGCCCACGGCATGAACTGGGCCTCTCCTGCCTTATACATTCAATAACTTTACCAAGACATTTTAATACCATGTTTAAGGCCAGAGTCTGCTTCAAAAATGAGTAAGAATGGGTCCTCCCATATCCCTTGGTTCATTCTCAAGGAATGCTCTTCTGATAGTTTTTTTTAAATTTTCAAATTCTTTCATTTCAGCTTAAGTTTAATCACACCAAAAGTTAGGCATTTGTTCTGTTTTAAAGCTGCCTGAAACACTCGACATTTTGGTCTTTTTTTAGGCCATCATATTCTGATGTTGTTTGGCCTGTACTTTGCTGCTGTTCACAACCACACTGTGTATCCTACTTTCATAAAATTAAACAAATAACAAAACTTAGAATATTGAAGAAGGGTGAAAGGAGCCAAACCGTTTTAGGTTGGAGAAAATACAGTAGCCCACTCTTGGGGATTTGTATGAATCTAGTCTTCTCTAAAGAAGAGAATGCAATGCATTGAAGGCAAAACTCAAAGGGGTGGCTGGAGAATTAGCACAAATACTGCCAAACATACTCAATATATCTAGGCAACTTTCCTGGGGTAACTTAGTTCCTGAGTGTTGGGTCTGATGGACTCTCCCATAGAAAATTATTAAGCTTAGTTCAACATCTAACGTCAAGATAAAAGAAAAAGAATGTGACTTAAAGTGGAAGGTCAAACACACTTAGTGCATCTCCATGATCTGGAAATCTATTCCATCCTTTATCACAATGACAAGAACAAGAAGTTGGACAAACAAAAGGTAGCCCTATAGTACTTTTGTAACCCTCTAGTACTCACATCAGTGCTTAACCTTGTCTCAAGTTCAGGAAGGGTCAGAAGGGTCTCTTCTTCGTCAAGGGAGAGAGAATTAAGGAGTTTCAAATTTTCAGACCAGGTTGCATAGCGTCTGATCAGTCTTGCTTAAGACTTTCACTGAACTTGTACCCCATTTTCCAATAACTGGATCCCTACCTTGGTTTCTAACTTGGGACCCCAGTTCCTCCCATCCCCTCCCAGAGGCTGGTGTCCTGACAGTCCTGGGGAAGACCTCTGGGACTCAGCCTGCCTAGATCTAAACATGATGCAGATCTCCATCACTGTTCTGTCCACCTGTCAGGGCCTCCTCCTATCCTGGACCTCTCCAGCCAACACTCTGCCATCTTGGACCACCTCCTGCCACTCTCCAGATAACACACTCTGCACTCTTCCTCTATTGTACCTGTGTCTCAGCTTCTCCCATTCTAGCTGATTCTTCTGTTCACCAAGTTCCTATCTTGACCTGAGCACAGGAGGTGGTTGGGAAGACAGAAAGAAATCAGGTTATGTGTGTTAGAAGTTCAATTCTGATCCAGAATGTCAGTACATATTTCTCAGGAGTTTGGCATGAGGATTGAATGAGTATATGCTTCTAAATGACTCCTTAGATGAAATTTGAAGCATGAAGACTTACTTAGAAAGGGAAGAGGGGTGGAAACATTCCAAACAGAGGGAACAGCCAAGTAAAGCCAGACACCAGTGTCTACACTGCCCAGAGTCCCCTGGGTGTCCCACTGGACCAATGAAGATGTCTATTGCTGTGGACATCAGGGTCCTGGAATTCAAAGTCTCCTCAGAGGAGTCTCAGCTTCAGGATGCTGCTTACCAGCATTTCTTCTCACCTCCTTCCTCGCCAAACCTAGACATTTTGATTAGACTGTAAGGTGCTAATTAAAGTCACTAAGCAAACCATTTCTCATTTACTCTTAATTTTCAAGCACCACCATAATGATGCATGTTATTAAATGTGTCAGATTAGCTTGGCTCTAAATTTTAATTCACTGCTATGTTGAGTTCCATTTATATAAATTCTCCTTTTCAGTGGGCTATTCACATAGAAAGGTGATATTTTGAAAAATTGTGAGCGTTGGTTAAACATCATGAGTCCCATATTTAGCTATTCATCGTCTTGTCTGTCTGCTTACGAGTTTAAGTAATTCTTTATATAACCATAAAAGTGCCATGAAACAGAGTGATACCTCTTTAATCCATATCTAATCTACGTGCCTGTTATCTGCCTTTTTCCCCAGGAGCCTCTTAATTGATTTCCCTTCATTGTGTTTTGTCTTATGCATGTTTTAGAATCTAATAAAGGGAGGAGGGATGTTCAGCAGGAGAAAGTTGATTGTGTTTGATTGTTTTCAAACTAATTAGCTCACACACCTAGTAGCCTTTTCACCATTCTATCCAAGGATAAATGAACAAAAGACTAATCTGCATTTTTCAACTTGACTCTTTACCTTTTCTCTCTATGCTTTAACCCCTAACATATATTTGTGTTGCTGCAGGATTAAAAACTCACTTCTGATTAATTCACACAGGGGCCCGAGGGCTCTTGTCAACAATATGCAGCAATGGAACCCCTTGATAAAACTGACATTAACCACCTCTTAGGTTGAAGGGTTATCTCGGCCTTGGAATATGTAGAATTGGTATGCTTTTGAGAATGTGACTGGATTTGTATTATAACCATGTTCCAGTGGGACATGAAAAGTTAAAAGATAATAAGTTGGGGGAAATAATTCTATGTTGTACTGACAGGCAAGATTAGTATCCTTATTATATAAAAAACTGTTCTTGAGGATTCATTTATCCAAGTCAGTCAGTCTTCATGCATTCATTAATTCAACACAAATTTTTAAAACACTTCATGTGTTGAATTATGTCCTCTCAAAATTCATATATTGAAATGCTAACCCTCAGTATCTCAAAGTGTGACCTTATTTTGAGATAAGGTCTTTACAGAGGTAATCAAATGAAAGTGACGTCATTTGGGTGGGCCCTAATACAATAGGACTGGTGTCCTTATAAAAAGGGGAAATTTGGATACAAGGACACATACAGAGGGAAGATAATGTGACGAGATACAGGGGAAATATGGCCATCTACAAGCCAAGGAGAGAGGCCTGGAACAGATTCCTCCCTCAGAGCCCTCAGAAGGAACCAACTTTGCAGACACCTTGAACTTTGACTTCTGGCCTCCGGAGCTGTGAGAAAATCATTGTTGTTTAAACTGCTCAGTCTGTTGTCCTGTGTTACGGCAGCCCTTGTAAGTGAATATAAGCACGCACTGGGTGCCAGACACTGTCTGGCACAGTGCTGGGAATATGGCAGTGAACAAACAATGTCTGTCTTTCTGGAACTCACAATCTAGTATGAGAAACAATAATTAAGAACTTAAGTTGGTATAAAATAACATGTCAAATCAAGATCTGTGCTGTGAGGAAATATAAAGCAAATTAAAGAGACAGAGAGTGATGGAGTATGTTATCTAGATCGGAGGGGAGGCAGTTCAAAGAAAATTTCTCTAAGGAGGTGATATTTGAGCAGACACCTGAAAGAAGCAAGGGAGAAAACTATGTGGTTATTTGTGGAAAGACGGTTCCTGGCAGAGGGAACAGCAAGTGCAAAGGCCTTGAGGCAAATGACCTTCTTGCTCTTTCTTGAACATGTCAGTGTGTTTGGAGCACAGCAAAGGAGGAAGAGGAGTCACAGACAATGGAGTCAGAAAAGAAGGCCAGTGTCAGATGCTAAAGGACCAGGCCTTGTAAGGGTTTGGGGTCTTATTCTGTGTGATAAGAGCCATCAGAACATGTTAAGCAGGGGAATGATAAGATCTGATTTTTTTTTTTAAAGGCTTGCTCTGGCTGCAGTGTGAAGAGTAGATGGTAGTGATATAAGAATGGAAACAGGGAAAAAAGTTACACAGTAAGAGGCTGTTGCAATAGTTTGAGAGAGAAGTCCTCGAGGCAAGGACTGAGTTGGCAGCAGGAGAGATGGAAAGAACTGGTAGATCTTCCATCTATTTCATAGTTAGGTCTACACGATTTGCTGAGAGATGGGATGTGAGATGTTGAAGAGTCATGAATGACTTTAAGGTTTGGGGCCTGAAAAATTATGTGAATCCTGATGCAATTTTTTGAGATGGGGAGCACTAAAGGAAGAACAACTTTGGGGAAGCACTAAGAGTTCTGTTTTGGGTACGTAGATTCAGAGGAGTCTGTTGAACACACAAGAGGAGTTTAGGACAGAGGTCTGACAGAGAGATGTAAATTGGTAAGTCTTTAGGATAAAAATAATAGTTCAAGCCAAGATCCTGGCACCTAGAGAGTGATTGTAGAGAAAAAAGAGGTCTGATGCCAGAGGTCTGAGGCCAGAGCCCTGAGGCTTCAGGGGAGAAATAGAAGAATGAAAGAGGGGAGATCCAGCAAATGAGCCCAAGAATGAGGGCCGCTAAGAACAGGGGAGCAAGTTGTCCTAGAAATCAAGGATGACAGCATTTCAAGAAGGAGGGAGTGATAAACCCTGTCAATGGCTGCCCGTGGGTTTAGTAAGATGAGGACTGAGAACTTTGGTTAGGAACCAGGAGACCATTGGTGACCTCAAGGAAAATGGTTTTGGTAAAGTGGGGATGTGACCACCACATTGGTGTGGATGCCAAAAAGAATGGATGGTGAAGAAGGAGAGACAAAGTCCTTTCATCATTCTTTCAGGGAACTTTTTACAGAGCAAAATGGAGCAGCACCCTGAAGAGGTGGGCTCTACAGAGGTTTTTGTTATTGTTTTCATTGTTGTTTTAAGCGGGGAGCTATTGGGTCTATGTCACATGCTTCAGATGTTATGCTAAAGGATATTGTCTAAAAGAAAGGGGGAAATTGATGATGTAGGAAACAGGATTCCTGCAGAGCTGATGAGGGAGATGGAATCCATGCACAACTGAAGGGCTGGTCTTAGTGGGTTATCCCGGTCCTTCACACTCAGGATGATTCACCCAGTGTTGTAGGAGGGAAGGCAGGCCTACAGGAGCCGATGCAGAAAGATGAGGATGTGAAGGCTTAATTTCCTCAGTGAAATAGGAAGTAAGGACATGAGCTGAGGATGAGGAGAAAGGTGGGCATGTTGAGGGGGTTGGAACACAGAGGAGCAGATGTGAAATAGTCTTCTTGGGGAGTGGGTGAGTGGATGGACTAGGAATGTGTGTTGACTTGCCAGATGGGGTCACTCAAGGTTTGAGATTCTCAATTTAAAGTGAGACTAGTTGGCATGGTTGTATGTTTTTTCTTCACCTGTGTCTGGCTGCTTGAGGGTAAGCAGGAGTAGGGAGTAAGTTAGATTTAACCAGTGTTATGGAGTTATGGACTGAATTGTGGCTCCCCCCATCCCACGTTCATATGTTGAAGCCCTACCCTGCAATGTAACTGTATTTGGAGATAGGACCTATAAAGAGGTAACACACATTGAATAAGGTCACAAGCATGGGGCCTTAACCCCATAGAACTGATGTCCTCATAAGAGGAGGAAGAGACACCAAAAGCCCTCAGTTTCCATGTGTGCATGGAAGAAAAGCCATGTGAGGACACAGGAAGAAGGTGGCTGTCCACAAGCCAGGAAGAGGGCTCTCACCAGAAACCAACCCTGATGGCACTCTGATCATGGACTTCTGGCCTCCAGAACTGTGAGGAAAATGAATTTTCTTTTGTTCAAGACACTGGTCTGTGGAATTTCGTTGTGGCAGCCCAGGCAAATGAATACAACCAGTGATGGAGTTTTCCCAGGCAAATGTTACAGGAGATGGAACAAGGACTGATTATAAAGGTGGGTTGAATGAGAAAATAGGTGTATGTGACTAATGTGTGGACCATGGCAATTACTCAACCAGTGGTAGTTGCTGCTGGCCGTCTTCTCAGTGCCTGACTGCCTTCTGTTCCCACTGTGACCGTACTAGGGACCGTACTAGGAAAACAATCATGTAAGCGCTCCAGGGCTTGCCCTCAGGGGGCTCACAGCCAAGTAAGGGAGACAGACATGGTGTCAGTATAACGTGATCGGCACTGGCATAAGAGGTTGACAGCATTCTGATCCAGAAGAGATGTCACAAGAGGAGGTGACGATTGAGCTGAGCATGGGAGCTGAGTAGAAAGTTTGCCAGAAGAGAAAAGGCATTCTAGGCTGAGGGAACAGGAAGCTCAGAGGAAGGCAGGACACTTGAGAGAGAGCAAAGCAGTTACCACAGGCTCAGTGCAGGAGGTAGGCTGTCTGTCCCACGGTCATGGGGAAGGCATGAGGAGGCTTGTCGTAGCTAGGATGTGAAAGGTCTGGAGTTGATCACAAAGCAACCAGAGGAACGGTATCACAGGTTTTTTTTTTTAAAAAAGAAAGATAAAATTCTGATAGCATTGTGGAAGATAAATTAGAATGGAAAAGAACTTAGCAGGCAGTTAAAATACCGATTTGGTGCTTAAGAGAAAGCTCAAGGCTGGAAAAATCTGTTGATTATTTCATACGGGAATTGAAGCCATGGATATGGTTGAGAAAAAGACAGCTTTCACTTACTGAGTGTTCATCACATGCCAAGCACCGCACTTTATGTGGATTAGTTCATTTAATGCTGATAGCAATTTTATTTAGAGTATTGTTATTGCTGTTTCTCAGATGAATCATCTGAGGTTTAGAGATTAAACGTTTTGCCCAAATTCACATAATTGATAAGTGGATTTGAATTCAAGTGGTCTGACCCACAGTCCCCTCTCTCTGCCCTTTGTCATGGAGATAGCTATGTTTAAGGGGCAAGCAAAAGTGAAGTCTGGGCAGGAAACAGTTTTTACAAAATTTGACAGAGAACCAAAATACTATATGATGGGCATCAAAGACTCAAAAGCATTCAGAGGGAGGTTCCTAAAGATGAGGTTGAAATTGAAGCCCAAATCAGGTAAGACCTTGGATACCTACACCTACTGAGAGCAGACTTAGTGAAGGGCAGGGCTGGGGACTGACTGCAGGTGCTGAGGAGCAGGTGAGGCAGTGGTTTGCCATCAAAGCCATACAGCAGATCAGCTGGCACCTGAGGAAGGCGGGAAGGCTGGCCGCCCAGACAGGTACACAGGTGTTATCACCTTGACAGACATCTCCAGTCCTCAGTCTGGCAGCTCAGAAATGGAGCTGGCCAGCACAGGGCTCAGAGTCCATGACAGCTTATGTTTAAAAACCAAAATATTGATTGATTAACTGGTATTGAGCAATAAGCAACTGAGAAAGCCAGATGTTCCTAGTTTTCCAATGAGAGCATGGTAACTTGTCAGCAAAGCCTAATTATACTCAAAAGGTTGCTGGGAAGTGTGAACTCAGAGCAAGAGGAATCATCTAGAGAATCTGACTGGTGTCCTCGGCCTGTGATACCTTGTGTATCCATCTCCACCAGGGACTAACTTACCATGTAACCCAGGTGCTCGTGCTTACGGGCTGTGGTTCTGTCTCCCTTGGGCAGCGGTGGAGTCTCACTGACAGATTTTATTTCTCTGGAATTTTCTCTTAGAGAAACCACCCCTTTCCTTTTGCTTCAGTGTTTCCCAAGCATGATCATTCTCATACTATCTTCATTTGCCATATCCACGTGTCACCAGGATGTGGTATCATTAGCTTAATTTCTAAAACTTAACCTACTTAAAATTCATAATAAAGATTCATTTTAAAAGAAATTCTTATGCTATGAGCATAAATAGAAAGCCAGTATCCCTTGCTACAAATAGCAGGGAACTGTAAAGACAAAGACACAGCTTGAAAAATATTGATTTTTTTATTATCCCCCCAGATCGTGAATACTAGCAATGATATGCTTACTCCCCCTGGGAAGCACTTTTCTCCAACAGCATAATGCATGTACTAGGTGTATGTTTTCTCAGTGACATTCTCCATCACGGGAATCGCCCCACACTGTCCCTGGGGTAGGGGGATATCTGTGACAGTAATAAGATTTGGGCTTTTACTTGTCCCTTAGAGGCCTTGTATGTTGGTACCCAAGTTTGTGTTCTTTTTACAAAGAGAACCTTACCACTACCATCTTGTATAAGGTTTAGGCCCCAGACCTGTATCCTCTCCTACTCCTGGATCATTCCAGAGGTGGCTGAGTTCACCTCATTTCATACTGAAGGAGGAAACTTTTTTCAGGTGCGATGATGTCCTGCAGTTTATCCCTGCACCACCTTTGTAAGGAAAGAGAGATTTAATGGGTAGCTTGAGGGTGGGCCAGTGGGAGGGGAGGAGGGTTATATTTAGAAAAACTTCTACATGTTTATGAAGAAGAGGAATGGGTGGAGGGAGACTAAGTTTGTCCAAAAGAGGAGGAAATTGATGGAGAGGATATTTGGCACACAGGAGAGGGGCTTGTCCTTCGAAAGGAAGAAGGACCCCTTTCCCTCTAACAGAAAGGCAGGAAGGGATGTATTTTAGGTAAATCAACAAATGCGGAAGAACTCTGATGCATGTGGCCTCTATTTTCTCTTTGGATTCTGAGAGCATGTCACATACCAAGAGTGAGGGATATGGAGGTTATAAGTTTGTGGAGGGGTCTCTGGAATTTTCAACATGGAGCCTGCAAGAGGGAGTTCACGAGAGGCAGGAGAAGTCCCTGTGGAGTGGCGTGGATGGACCAGCTGGTTCGGATGCCAGGGCAGAGCAGCAGTAAGATTCTTTCCTGCATGATTTTGAAGCCCTCATGATTATGCCAGGGCCTGGGTCACTAAAGAAGTAGAGAAAGGTGGACAAAGAGGCAAAGGAAATGAAGTTGCTGATAAACACATCATGGGAGGGATTAACCAGAGAGCGAGTGGTTTATCGATTGATATTTGGGGACTCAGGCCTTGGGGAAGTCACAGAGCATGCTTAGTGGAAAGAAGTGGAGACCATGGTCTGAGTAGGATTTCTGAAGAGCTTGAGGAGACACAAATATGAATGATGACAAGGCCCAGGGTTGCCAAAAGAGAGAGACCTAGAGGGATAAAGCAAAGGGCACGGGGACCTAGGCTCGACGTCATTGAGGACAATGGGAGGTTGAAGACAGAGAGCTCTGCATCAGGGGATGCCTGTACAAGGGGAACGACTGGGCTTTCTGGAGACAGGAAGTACAGGTGGACAGAGGTAGAATACATGTCCATGTCCTCATCCCCAGAACCTATATATACGGTACCATACAGAGCAAATGAGATTTTGCAGATGTGATTAAGTTAAGGATTTTGAGATGGGGAGATCATCCTGGATTACCTAGCTAGGATCAACGTAATCACAAGAGTCCTTAAAAGAGAAAAAAAGGAAGCAAGGGTCAGCAAAAGAGATGTGATGACATTGGAAGCAGAGGACTGAGTGATGTGATTGCCAGCTTTGAAGACAGAGAAAGGGGTCACAAACCAAGAAATTCACGTGGCCAATTGGAGGTGGAAAAGGCAAGGAAACGGATTCTCCCCTGGAACCTCCAGAAAGAATGCAGACCTGCCAGCACCTTGACTGCAACCCAGTGAAATCCATTTTGGGCTTCTGACCTCTAGAACTCTTTAGACAATAGATTTATGATGCTCTTTGCCACTTAGTCTGTGGTAGCTCATTACGGCAGCCGTAGGAAACTAATAGCGATGGGAAGCTGGTTGATACGAAGTTTTTCAAAGGGAGAGCTTTTGAAAAAATGTGAAAGAGCAATATTCTGAGGGCAGAAGCCTAAAGCCAGGAGAAAACTACCTCTGGCCGTCAGATACAGCATGTGTGCAAGGATGAGCCATTTCCACATGAGAGGACAGCAAAGGACACAGAGTCCTCCAGGGAAACCCAGGTTTCAGGGGAAGCCAGGAAGAAGAGGAGGTGGTGAGTGAAGAGTGTAGAGGACTATTTTTAATATTGGCAATAGATCTAGACTTTCAAAGTGTACAAGGTAAATAGTTAGAGGTCAGGTTCTGGGAGAAAAGACCAAACTGAATAGGAGTTAGAATACTTCTCAGGATTTGTAGCCTCCATGGTAGCGTGCTGTGCACACATGTAAGCCATTGCTGAAAATCACAGGGAGAAGGGAGGCAGGGCCTTGAGAGGTTGATAGGACTGCCAGAGATGGAACTTCATTCAAGCAGTTTTATCCAAAAGCTTTTTGGCTCCCCCTTCAACTTAGCTGGCTAGTTTTGATGCAGACTGCCTGCCTATGTGAGTCTTAGTCAAATTCCAAAATCAAATGGTTGCTTTTTAAAGGACTGAGACCAATTTTGTGCAGACCACATCACGTGCAATGCCGACTCATTTATAATTGTCATAAACGAGTCACAATAAACTTGTTTCTTCACAAGCTATAATAAAAGCTTGTTTCTGATTTAGAGAGGGTCTTGCCTATTTTAGGCTCATAAGTGCTCATTGGATTTAATTGAATTAAGATAAATCATAAAGTGCTGGAAATCTTGGATTTAGCTCCATATGAGAGCTAAATCAGAGAATCACAAAGGAGCTTTATTGAAGGGACCTTCTATGCAAATGTCAGGTTTATGACTATAAGACCTCAAACCCTTTAGCCCCGTTAGCTGGGCTCAACCAGGTGTAGCGAAGGCCTAGAACAAAAGCAGGCTGAGTTTCTTTCTACTAGATCTACCCCTGAATCCTGGCCTTTAGATATTACTGCGTCCATGAGAAGAGGAAGCAGGAAGGGCAACCCCAAAGGAAAGAACAAAGGAAGAAAGCATTTCTCTAGAGGAACCGGAGCAGAACTGGCCTTGGCCACCCACCCTCTGGTCCACACCAAGATAGGCATCCCTCCCAAGCAAATGGTTGCCTCCAGGTCTCTTTTACCAGACCATCTACAAAGATATGAAAGAGAATCCAAGAGAGGCAATGATAAAAAGAGATAGGAATCCAAGAGACCAGTCATTTCCAAGGCAGAGTCTTTAATCTCTTTGTTGATCATATCAAAAGTTCCACCCCTTCACACCATGGCCCAGTTATGTCCTTGGCTCTCACAGCAAACACTCCCCTCCTTGGGATGGGGAAGAAGGTGGGGAGCATTGTATTTCTCCCTACAAACCAACAAATAGTATTGCCTTTCAAACTCCAAGCTCTTAAATGAAAAGTTATTGGTATCTCTGTTTGTTGTATATATGTTCATCCATTTGTTCCTTCTTGTGTACAAAGTTAATTACTTCTTTAATTAAGCACTCTTCACTCTTATTAGAGCTGTTATCACATTCAAGAACATTTGCTGCTCTTGGTTTCCCAGTGGACCAAGGCATGCATTTTCAGGGAACCAGCTGGTGGTATTTATTTGTACAGTGTGTTTCAGGTGCAAGAAAGATAATTTACTGCCTTTCAGATACCTGTTTCTTCCCTTTCAAATGGATGAACCTGCATCATCAGAACCAGGCATGTCTGCAGTCAGTTATCACGGAAGACCGATCTCAGCTAGCTAACAGTTTCCAAAGCCAGGCACAGAATCAGCTGTCTTGGAACTGCTTGTCTGTGAATCCTGAGGAGCTGTGCAGGGAGATGTAGATGAGGACCCTGTAGAGTTTGGGGCTGTAAAAATAGGATTGAGACATTCAGAATCACTCTAGGGTCACATGCTGGGTCACCACGACACTGTCTCATAGTAACATTTATCCTTGGTGCAGGAAATGCACAGTGTTATTCTGAGTTAACTGACCACTTCTCCTTTTGTACATACTGAACTGGGTAATCTCAGGGCTGATCCTTTTCTTTCTGGAGACCAGAATCTGCAATAGAGCCAGTCTGATGAGCATGCAACCTGTATATTTACATAGGGTCCTGCACGTAGAAGGGCCCCATGCTTGGTTTAACACTCTAGTGCTGCTGTCTTGAAATTCTTAACAACTTTTAAATAAGGAGCTCAGCATTTTCATTTTGCACCAGGCTCTGTAAATTATGTAACCTACCTTGGTCTCCAATATGGTTTCTTTGGTTGAAAGCCCTCTAATTTCAGGGTTATTTCTTTAATAGTCTGAAACTGTCTTTTGTATGCATTATTATTTATGTGCTGGTATTCAGTTTTGGGTTTCCCAAGGGCATGGTCTTTATTATCTCTCTTTCTCTAAGGGTTACAAGAGTGCCTGATATATCGTAAGTGGTCAGACAATGTTTGTTGAATGACTGAATGCTTGAAAGCAGCCTCTGGGATGTTCCCGTGGCCAAGGTAACAAGCAGACTATTGGGATAGTGTCACATTTGGTATCAAGTTCACCATAAAAGGGGTCATTAATTCTGGACACTCCCTCTCTCCCTCCTCCTCAACCATTTCTCTCTGAGCTGTAAGCTGCTTTAATGCCTGATTGCCCACACTGATTCTCTGTTTACCTGATTCCTGATTCTGTAAGCTGAGCAGGGAACCTTGTACTGACTCAGACAACCATGTTAATGAGCCAAGCTGAGTTGCTGTTGTCAGGGTTCAGGGAGACAGAATTTTGACATGGGGAGTGGACACACCTTCACCCTGGCCAACTGAGTTATAAGGTCTTAGAGAAGTAAATGTGAGAGCAAATGGCATGACTTCTAAGACGGTTATATAAAGAGGTGCCATCCTGCCCACTCTTGGCAGCTGGACCATGAATCTGGTAGATGTGAGCAACAGCATCACCATAAGATCTACATCTGTGCTGTGGGTTGTGGTGGAGGTTCTTCCCTTGGAACCCCATTTAAGTTGCCCAGTCCAACAATTTTTATTGCATTTTAAATAAATTAGAGAAGAACAATTTAAAGGAAATACCTATGTCTGGGGACCACAGGTGGGATTCATTTCCAATGACTGCTTGTGACTCTGTGTTGAATAGTGTTCTAAGACAGACCAGAGTGCAGTGATGAATTAGTCACGCTTGCGTGGGCACTTATACTTGCATTTATTGAGAGTTTAGCACAGTACTGAACACATAGTAAATGCTTATACGCATTTGTTAACTGAATAAATAGATCTATGAAGATTTGCCATTGAAGGAGTGGTTCAGAACATGTCACCCCAAATATGCCAATTTGGCATATTGATTGCCATTTTGAGCTGAAGACATTTGAGAAACAGAAGATGTAAGGGCTCTCTGACCTCCCCCTTTCTACCTAAAAGCAGGTCATAAAATTTCCCATGAGGAAGATGCCTTCCCTGCACTAGGAAACTAAGAGCATTACTACAATTTCAGATATATATATATATATACACACACACACAAACGTATACACACACACACACACACACACACACACAGGTAAAGAGACTAGAATAATTAACCCACATGTACCTATCTTTCAACGTCAACAATTATCTGCTCATGGACAATCTTGTTTCATTTTTACACCAACAGCCAACCTCCCCTACAAACTGGATTGTTTAAAAGCAAACCTCAGATAGCAGATCATTTAATACATTCAAATTTCAGTATAATGCCTCAGAAGATAAGGAATCCTTTTAAAAAACACATTAAGAATTCACTTTTTTTCTTAATTTCTAAGGCAGCAAAATATATAGTATATTTGTCATAGAATTGCCAGAATACATTTCTTTTGAATCTGGATTGTGGCAAGTCCAGACTGGAACTAGTGCTGAGAAATGGGGATTTCAAGAATTACATTTTGAAGTGACCGGTGTGACTTAGAACCCAAACTCACAACCTGGTTTATTTAATGTTTTGTAATCTAAGAGATGTATGTCCTCTCCAGAGACATGTGACTCTTCATGGTAAAAACTGGAAACAGACATTTGCTTTTGACTGTGGCTTCTATGGAGGGGGCTCAACAAAGAATATAATTAATTACTTACTACAGTTTTCTCTTTGCTCTTCCCAGTAGCTGTGCCCTATCTTGCACCTCCCCCCAACTCATACACAAACAAGATGCTCCCTCTTAACTTCAAGAGAGGCTGCCCAGGGAGCTTCTTAGGAAGTTGACCTGCAGAGTCAGATAACCAGAGAGGGTATCTGGGGGGAACAAGGATATGATGGATTTGCCATTATTTTGCTTGTTTATTCTGAATCATGAAGGAATCAGGGAGTCACTGGGATCATATTGTGGGGCTGGCTTGGTCTGCCTGCATCAGATGAATTGTCTAGCTTAATTTATGAAAAGCAACAGACATCAGGAAAACTTACTGACCGCGTAGGTGCTCATGTGTGGAACTGACAGTTGCACACGTTGGGCAACTTCCAGAATGCTGGGAATCCCTCCTGATCCATATGATTTCCCCCTTATCCTGCCTTGATCTCTGGATAGCATCATTAGAGATTCATTCTTTGGAGTTAAGGGCTTGTTCCCTAATTTTAAAAAAATGCTCATGGGAGAGATAACACATTGAATGACTGTCAGCTATTAACTATCAGTCATCATTTTTCAAAAGTTTGTTTTTATTGCAAAAGCAATATGCTTTTGTTTAAAAAAAATAAAGCTCCCAAACTGAATAGCACAGTTAATGCTAAACATTCTTTAACTAGGACCACAGTGCTGCACAAGTTCACATTGACTTTTCGCACAATGCGTTATGTGATGTTGACCCGAGACCCTGCCCTTCTGCGACCACTACTCATTTATCCCAACTCTATCTTCCTGCCAGAGGGAAATGTTGTTATCAGTTCAGTATAAATCCTCTAGACTTTTCCCTGTGCATTTGCATAAAAACATATATATGCACAGAACACAAGGAACTATTTTGTGTTGTGTTCCATTTCATATAAATGATATTATAATGAATATATCATTCTGAGATGTGCTTTTTTAACAATATTAACAATATTACTTGGAGATCTTCCCATGTCAGTGTAGATATTTTTATATATTAAAACATTCAACCAATTTCACACATGGTAAAACACAGAAGACATAAAAACAGCCATCTTCCTTCTTAGTACTCTTTCCTCTTGGTCCTATATCTTGGAAACCACTTTTAACAACTTCTGCTTTAAATTCTTCTAACAGATATTTTTATATCTATTTTAAAAAATTCTTTTTCTTCTTTTTTTTATTGAAGTATAGTTCATTTACAATGTTGTGTCAATTTCTGGTATACAGCATAATAGTTCAGTCATACATATACATACATATATTCATTTTCATTTCTTTTCATTATAGGTTACTACAAGATATTGAATATAGTCCCCTGTGCTATACAGAAGAAACTTGTTGTTTAACTATTTTATATGTAGTATTAGTATCTGCAAATCTTGAGCTCACAATTTATCCCTTCCCTCCCCTTTTCCCCCTGGTAACCATAAGTTTGTTTTCTATGTCTGTGAATCTCTTTGTGTTTTGTAAATAAGCTCATTTGTCTTTTTTTTTTTTTTAGGTTCCACATATAAGTGATGTCATATGGTATTTTTCTTTCTCTTTCTGGCTTACTTAATTTAGAATGACAATCTCCAGGTCCATCCATGTTGCTGTAAATGGTATTATTTTATTATTTTTGTGGCTGAGTAGTATTCCATTGTATAAATATACCAAAACTTCTTTATCTAGTCATTTGTTGATGGACATTTAGGTTGTTTACATGTCTTGGCTATTGTAAATAGTGCTGCTGTAAACATTGGAATGCATAATCTTTTTGAATTAGAGTTCCCTCTGGATATATCCCCAAGAGTGGGATTGCTGGATCATATAATAAGTCTATTTTTAGTTTTTTGAGGAATCTCCATACTGTTTTCCATAAAGGCTGCACCAAATTACATTCCCACCAACAGTGTAGGAGGGTTCCCTTTTCTCCACACCCTCTCCAGCATTTATCATTCATAGACTTAAAAAATATTTCTTGATTTAGCAATTTGAAACATTGCCTGCTAACTTCCTGTTATGATGAACAAGAAGTTAACTTCCTCCCACTGCGCGCTGTGTACCTGCTCTCCCTCCAGACACAGCATAGCACCAATTTCAGTTCCTCCACTGGCCGCACCTGTACTGTCAAACCACCAACTCAACCTGCACTCTTCTTTCTGTCAACATAGATGATGCCTCTCAAGTTTCTGTTTTGAAAGACGCTAAGGTAATTTAGCATGTCCTCTCTTCCACAGCAGACCTCCATCAAATTTTTTCTTGCCAAGACTGATACTGTGTCACTGTAATCAATTTTCCATGATTGATCTGTGGGTTGGTTTTCAGCTGAAAAACAACCAAACAGCATGTGCATTATAAAACCCAGGTGAGCAGTGTTCCCCGACCAGCTCTGCCGTGCTGCCATTGTACTTCTGTTCTTCAGATCTGTGGTCAGAGCTCTCGTGCCACTTGGGAGACAATTCAGGGCTTGAAGTAGAAGTGAATTCTCCTTTCCCCACCCGCTCCTTTGGATCACCTTTTAAACTCACATTAGTCTCTTCCACTGGACATCTTTTAGTCACACCTCCTGTTTTAGGCCCCTCCCCTGTCTCCCACTCTTCTTTCCCTGGTTCCACCCAGATGAGAGTCTCTGCTGGATTCAGGCTAGCTGTTACCAGTTCTGGTTTCCTCTGCTCCATATCAGCACTCCTCTCTCCACTCTCTGTTTTCTAGAACTGTTTTGAGGACTCTCCTATTTTCTCCATTGTTGTGGGTTTATATACTTTTGTTTATTCCTTTGCTGCTATTTTAATGGTGTCTTAGGTAAGAAAGAAGATAAAAGCTTGTGCTCAATCCTTGAACCTTGAACCTAGATATTAATATCTTACGGTAAAATGATTGATCTCCTTTTCCAAAAGGAGAACAATCTAAGTGAGGATTTTTGAATGTGGAAAACACAAAATAATCACTAATATTTTCCAAATTCTCTTTATTTTTTTAGGCATATGACACTATTGACCACTCTCTTTTTTGAACTTTCTCCTTCCTTAACATTTGTGAGCCCATCCTTTTTGCTTTCTTCTCAACCTACAAACACTTTCACTAGCTCCTTTTTCTCTATTTGTCTCTTTAAAGATTCATCCTCTTTCATCTATTGTCCCTCTCTTGTTATAATACGCATAAGCCAAAGTCTCTCCAGGTCTTTATCTCCAATGCCCACATCTCCCCTGAACTCCAGACCTTCATTTCAGGCTGCCAACAGAACACCTTTGTCTGGATGTTACATAGGCATCCTGTGCTGAGGCACTGGTCAGGCATCAGGGGGAGTGGATGTGGGAATTCACCTGAATTAATATCTCACTAATCCTGGGGTGAAGATGCCATGCAGGACCTGGGCATAGCTATAAAGTGAGAGGTTCCTTAAACTTCCTGTTTGCCCAGGGGAATATCTTCCCTTTCTCTGTCAGACTCATTGCCATAGCACCTGTGGAATCAGCTGTTGCCTAGAGAGCATCCCTCTTGGGGCTTCAAGATTAGTCTTGGGTCTGCTCATCTCCATCTGTTATTTCCTGCTCAGAAAGCTTACTCATTCTTGTAACTTTAGTGATCACTTCTCTGCTGCCAACTTCCAACCCATTTCTCACTCCAATTCTAGTCTCCTTGATCCTGCTTCCTACAGAGCATCCACCCTTTGTCCATTCCCAACTGGCTTCTTTCTATGGTCCTAGTTTGCCTTACTCTAAATGGATGCAAAATGCCAGCTGTTGAATCTGCTCTCAAAGATTTGCAAAAATCACCCCCTGTTTTCTGCCTCCAAACCACTGCTGTCTATTCTTACCTTCATTCATCACAGACCCCTATTTTGTTCCACTCCTCCATATCCTCCTCTACTCCTGACTCTTCCTACTTTTTAACCACAACCCAAATTTTAGATACATATCCCATGAGTTGAATTATGGTAGCTGCCCTCTTGGCCCAATCACCACAGCCTCCATAAGAGAAATTTTCATCTTTTTTCCTGGATCACCTTTCTAGGTGGGGCTGTCTTACCCAGCCTCTCCACGAAGGTAAGAAGTTCAGATATACCAAAGGTCTCATACTCTCATTCCACAATGTCCAAAATCAAGGTCATTGGCTCCCTCCAATATTCCTCCCATTGCCAATTCTCTGCTTCTAATTGCCAAGGTATGAAACTTTAAAGACATCTTAAAATCAGCCTTTTCTTTTATGCTGTAATTTCACTTAGCATCAAATCCTAATATTTCTGTGTTTCTACTTCATTTCTCTAATCCCTCATCACCACCCACACAGTGGTTTCTACTCCACCTCCTGCCTTTGCTCTTCACCTTCCAGCCATCCTGCATATCACAGCCGTATTAATCTTCCTTAAATACATCTTCCATCTTGTTATCCCCCTATTGGAAAGACTTTCAGGGCTTGTTGTTTCCTAAGGCATCCTGTCTCTATTTTATGCTCTGTTGCAGAAGAGGGATCATATGCTGAGCTGGGATATGGTTAGAACTCTACCATATATTAATATTAGCCCTAGAAGTTGAGCAAGTTAGTAAGCTCCCATGAACCATAGTTTTCTTATCTGTACCACAGTGAAAATGTAAAAGCATGTTTTAAAAAATCTATAAGCCCCTATATAAATGTGAGATATAACTGGGGTATTAACATACTCTTTTGTCTAGGCTTTAAGATTCCCCATGAACTGGTCCCCAGGCAGTTGGAAGATTTCCCCTAAATCCTGGTCTTCAAATTTCCAAGGCATAGGCTCCCAGGACATAGCTGGAATGCACTGAATTATCTCCAGATATTGAGTTTGCTAAATTATAACATTCCCTGTTGGTATTATTCTGGGTTAGTAAAGTGGCTATAGTCTGGGGAGAGGTGTCTTTTGGATCAGAGATAGAAATTTTGTGTGATCCTTACGTTCAAAGGTGATAATTAAAAGCCACTGCAAAGTGCACAGAGAGAGTGTGGAGAGGAGATGGAGGACAGAGCCTCTGGCAATACCAGCCCAGTCTAGATCATTTATTAGATTTCCTAGAGCATCGCTCAGTGCCTACCAAGTAGCAGGTACATAATCATTTTTAAAATTGCAAACCATTAAATAGTATGTATGTATTTTATTCATTCATTGATGCATTCACTCAATAGGTGTTTATTAAATACCTAGAAAGGATTGGGTTATGTACTGAATATTGAGAATACATTGATGATCAAAATAAACACTGTCCTGGGGGCTTACAGTTGAGTGGGAGGTTGGAGAAGGACCTTAATCAAACAATTCCAACAATACAGTCACCAACTTAATAATGTATAAAGTAGTCTAGAGTGTCAGGGAATGTATATCTAAGAAAGTGACATTTAAACTAAGCTCTAAAGACTGCAGAGTTGTGAGATGTTCAATAAATTCTTACCAGCATTGATGGATGGCCTCTGCTAGCTGACCCAGTGAAGGGACTGATACGGAATTTCTGGGAAAGAGGAAGCAAGGGCTGTACCAGATGCAGGATGCTGGGCAATCACAGCCTTTTCTGCAACTGAAGCCTAGTAAGGTATTTCAAATCACTCTCTGCAGGTTGTTCCCCACTGGGTGCATAAAGTTGCCTTACTTAAGGAGGTAATATTAAAAAGCTGAGTTTGAAAATTACTTGGAAGCATATTGCAAAGTCACACACGAAACTTAAGCCCCATTTACACAAATTACAAAGTTGTTCTCCTAAGTTCACAGGCTTGGGCAGGTCTTTGGGATAATCTCAGCAGAGACCCCTATGCTTAGAACCCGTCTAACCCAGTAGCTGGCTCCGTCCTGTCTGGGGAGAATAGTACACACGTTTGACTTCATGGAAAAGACTTCAGCCTGTAGCTAACACATCCCCTTAATATTATAACCCAGCACGGGTTTTTATACTCTACAATGTTATTAATTCTTTTTGCCACTTGAAGGGTACAAAGCTAAGTAGGTTAAGGATTAAAGGGAGTACAGTGAGAAGAGCATGTTTCTTGTTTCACTTTTGTAATTTTAAAAGAAAATTAGGCTTAGGAAGATGGGATGAAATTTCCCAGTAAATACCACAGGATCAGGTGGCAATGTAATTGAGTGTCATGGTAAATGAAGCAATATGCTTTAGGAGGAGCTCACTGAGTTCAACCCTTAAAAGGCTGCTTCTAGTGGAAGGTGAGTATAGCTTAGTGGTAGAGCATATCCTTAGCGTGCACAGGGTCCTGGGTTCAATCCTCAGCACCTCCATTAAAAATAAAAATCTAAAAGGCTCCTTCTATTGGTTGCCAGGACTTTCCTAGGCTAACTGTGAGGCTTTGCCCTCTTCTCCTTTTATATCTTGCATAAAAGAATATTCTAATCACAAAGCAGTATGTACATGCAGGGATTAAAAGATGAATTAGGGAAGCAAATATGATATATGTGAGAAAAACAGACCATGCTGCTTATGTTTATCAGCTATATTTTCATCTTGCCTTTTTTTTTTTCTTTTTAATTCACGTTTTCTTCTCATCTGTCTTTGAGCACATCACAAACCTTTTGGGAAGCTGTCTCTTCATACATCTTTCATGCTGCTTCTCAGAGCAATTTCATATTTGGTACTTTTTACATTTTATAATATTGAGGGGGACAATTGTATTAAAGTATTAATCACTTCATATAATACAGAGCTGTGATGTTTTCTAAATAAATATCTGGGTTACAGCTAGATTACTAAATTAGTTAAATAGTCTGAAAGGGCATTTCTCTTAACATTTAAAGTTATTATTCTGGTCTTTTGGCTTTCATTTCCTGCTCTTTATTACCAGATTCTTCTTTTTATTTAGCAAAGAGATTTGACCCTCCAGTCTTTTTTGTGTTTGCACATCTGTAAAATCTCTACCAAGTTGGAATGCACACAGCTCTGAAAACTGGGCTGGACTCACACAGGGCCTGCCTTGTCCTTGATCTCCATAGTTTATAAACCCTCATCCCAGGCACTTTTTCTTTAGTCAGTAGTTTTTGTGTGTGTGTGTGCTCCTAAATCTCATAGGGATACTTAAGGATACAAAAATACAGCACCTCAGGGTTTAGAGAACATCATCTTCAAACCAGAATGCTTTTGCTCTATGACTGTCCTTGCTCTGAAAACAGCATGTCTTCAAAAGGCAGGAGACTCAAACATGGGAATAGAAGAAGACACGTACGTGGTAAAGTAGAAAGAAGATACCACTGACCATGATCAGAGAAGAAAGGAGGAAAGGAAAAAGGCAACCAGGACAAAAATTAAACGGGAGAGCCCATGGTTTCTTATTTTTAGAGCTTTCCAAGTTTGATTCTCTTCCCAATATTTGTTGGATTTAGACTAAAAATTTTTAGCATTTGTAGAATCAGCCTGGATGGAGGGTCCTTGCATGGAGCAGGTACAAGCCACATGGAGTTAGCCTCTTTTCAAGAGCTGGACATGTATTCCTTTACTCTATGACTTCTGTGGACAAACAACGAAAGTGTATTTAAACTAGCTTCACTAAAAATGGGAAATTCACTGGAATAGATATTAAGATGTCCCCCAGCACCCAAGGCAGTCTGGGTGAGTGTCCACATGGATGAAACCAGGAATCAAGGACCATAGCAGCTACTCTATATCGGAACCCACCTGTTTATTTTCTAGTCTTTGCGCATCTCTGCTTCAGTCCACTCACTTCCTCTGTAGCCTAGCTTTCTCTGCTTCTCTGTGCACCTGGCCCCTCTCTATGCCTCTACTCTCAGTTCCAGGGCCCCTGGTAAACTGATTAGCATCTCAATACACAAACTAAAGAATGCTGGGGGATAGAAAAGCTTTTAGGCTTATGCCAACCAATGAAGGGCCTCCCTCTGGATCAGGTGTCCCCTCTTACCCAGTCAACTGAAGCCAGTGGAAGGGGCAGGTTCACATCATACAAATTTGATGTTAGCCATGTGGAATCCTTCTCAGAGAAGGGGAATTTGAGAGGCAGAATTTCCAAAAGCTATCCATTACATTCTAATGCCTTTATTTTCACTTACTGTTTCAGCTCTGAGGAGAACTCCAGAGGGGCAAGGGGAAGTGAGTCTGGCTTGTTTACTGAAATTCTGACACAAAATATCTAGACACTGACAAATATTTATTGAACAAAATAGAAAGGTGGTGAGGTGTAGGAGAGGAAAAGCAGGAGGGTGTAAGCATGGATGACAGTGTTTCATTTCATAATTGTTTTCTTGCAATAGTCTTCTTAAATTATTCTCATTTGGAAATGATTCCAAGGTGGCTGCTGTACTCATACATAACACCACTAGATTTCAGGAAAATGCATATTAAACCCACCCTGAATATCATTTCACACCCAGTAGAATGGCTAGAATGAAAAGGATTTACAATTCTAAGTGAAGGTGAGAGTGTGGAGGAATGAGAACTCTCATATGTTGCTGGTGGGAGTGTAGATGGTACAACTTTGAGAAACTGTTTGGTTACATATAAACCTACCCTATGATCCAGGAATTTCATTCCTAGGTATACACCCAAGAGAAATGAGTGCCTATATCCACCAAAAGACGTGTGCAAGAAGGTTTATAGAATCTCTCTTCTCCTCCTCCTCCTTTTTTCCCCTACCCCACCCCTCCCTCCTCCTCCTCTTCCTTCTTCTATCTGTTCTTTATATGAAAAATGACATCACAAAATCACTGTTATATGAGGAGTATAATACATTTTCCTATTGCTGCTGTAATAATACCATAAACTTGGTTGACTTAAACAATACAAAATTTAACTTACAGTTTGGATGCCCAAAGTCCAAAATCAGTATCGGTGCATTAAAATCAAAGTGTTGCCAGCCTGGTTCCTCCAGGCAGGCTCTAGGGGAGAATCTGCTTCCTTGCTCTTTCCAGCTTCTAGCTGCCACTTGCATTCTTTGGCTCATGGGACCGTCTTCTTCCATCTTCAAAGTCAGCAATGTAGCATCTGACCTTTTATCCATCATCACATCTCTTTCTCTGACCAAACCCAGGACATTTTCTCTGATTTTTAAGGTTTTCTGTGATTAGATTGAGCCCACCTTGGTAATTCTGTGTAATCTCCCCATCTCACGGTCTGTACCCTTAATCACATCTGCAAAGACCCTTTTACCATTTAAGGAAACATTCACACATCCAAGGGATTAGGATGTGGATATCTTTCAGGGCCATTATCCTATCTCCCACAGAAAGAAAATAAAAAATATTATAGAGGTGTATTAGGCAATTAATTAATTAAAATGTTAGCACTATTACTCTGGATTGTGTGATGTTTGTAACTTGTCCTTATAATATTTGTAATTTATTGTGATTTCCCTTCTCATTCTTTCTCACAAATATGAATTATCTTTTGTACCTAATTATATATTTGTAGTTTTGTATTCTTTTTATTAAAGAAGACTCCCCCAACTGTGCAATCCTCAGACTTCACATAAGCTGACTAATGGCACTTCTACTCACCCATTGACTCAACTGAGATCTTGATGAAATTTCTCCAGCTTCAAGCTTGGGAGAGTCTGCTGTTCGCTGGGACAGGTGACCCGTGGGCTCATGGGCCAGCAGGGGACCCAGGGGAGTGTAGAAGTGTCTCACACAGTGACCCTCCTTCTGTCTGTGACCCTGGAGAGTCACTTGCCCGTAGGTTTATTCTTTAAAAAATTTTTTTTTCTCTATTTTGTTTTGTTTGTTTGGGAGGGATTAGGTTTATTTATTTATTCTTATTTATTTATTTTTAATGGAGGTATTAGGGATTGAACCCAGGACCTTTTGCATGTTAAGCATACACTCTACCACTGAACTATTCCCTCCTCCTAGAAGCTTTATTCATAATGACCCCAAACTGTAAGCAACCCAGCTGTTCAACCATAGTACAATGGATAAATAAACTGCAAAATTTATAAATGGAATGCTATAGAGCAATAAAAAGGAATGAACTACAGCTCCATGCAACACTGATGAAGCCCATAGTTATAGTCTTGATTAAAAGAAGCCCAAACCAAGAGTATACGCTATAAGTACATACAGCATAATTCTATTCCTATGAAGTTCAAGAAATAGATGTCAGATTCATAGTAACTTTTGAGGGGTTGTTGCCTGATGTGGTATGAGGGAACCTCATGCAGTGACAGAAATATTCTACATCTTGATCTGAGTGTAGATTTCTGTAAAAATTAATCAAACTGAATGCTTAAAAACTGTGGGGTTTTTTTTTTTTACCTAATGTAAGTTATACTTAAATTTTAAAAAAATATCCATTTTGTTCTCTTCATACAGAAAGACCTTGACAGGATTTCTCCAGGCCACAGAGAATGCTGTTAGGTCCTTTGGTCCTTTCTCTTGTGGTACTCAAATATAGTCATCTTGTTGCGGAAAATTGTGTTACAGCTCAGTGTTATAGCTCAGTGTTACAGCTCGGTGTTATAGCTCAATTGTGACAGCAACCTGGATCGGGGCGAGAGACCAAGTAGCACTCGGAGAATTGGAGAACTCAGGTTTATTACGCCAGCAGGCCCAGAAGAGTTAACACTGCAAGCTCTGGACCCCATCTGTAGGTTTACACCCGCTTTTATAGGCTGCCAGTTTACACTTTACAACATCATATGTAAATGAGGTATAAGGAAAGTTGACTAATTAAGAACAAGCTTTGTAGAAATGGACCAATCAGGAGTGAGAGAAATAACCAATCAGGACTGAGCTCCATGCAAATTAAGTACTACAAATGGACCAATCAGAAGTTAGGGAAATGAACCAATCAGGAGTGAAGGAAATAACCAATTAGGAGTGAGCTCAGGGAACCAATAGAATTTTAGGTGTAAGTAAGCTGTTTCAGAGGCAAAGAGTGAGATAGAACATCTGGGCCAGGGAACCGGATGGTGCTGGCAGGAGAGTAGTGGCCCTGCTTGGGGGTCCTACCGGTGTTTTTATGGGGCTTCCCGCCTCAACTGATGCCATGACTCTCTTCACAACACTGCTTCTAAATGTGTTAGTTTTATGACAACAAATGAACAAATGACAGCAGGACTGTCCCTGGAGTTTGCCTGGAGGGGTGGATGAGGCACAGAGGACTATTTTGGTGTTTGGCAACATGGCATGCAGATGGGGGGGGGGAGATGGGGTACAGCACATTTGGCCCACATTCCACTCCATGCCTTGGGAATAATTCACAGAAAAAGATTTCCGTTGGCATGTTAGTTAGCTCAGAGCTTGTCCTGGCCTCAAATACTGGCATTTCTACCTTTCTCATCCTCTTTTTTTTGACAGGAGAATGCTTTGTGCAAGGAGGTAATCAAGGGGTTCTGGAGGTCAGCAGGGCTCTTCCTCATTGTCAGTGCCTTTCCCTGAGGAGATAAGTTTGTAGCATCCATTGTGGTGCAAAGCTAAGTGAACCCAGAGGTACACAATCTCCCCTTACATTCCATCTCTGCTGGGGCCTTCCTCTGCGCCATGTCATGTCCTGGACAGGCGCTTATTATGCGTTTCTAGGCCCTGGCAAGATTTAGCCTTTCTTTGTGAACCCTAGGGTGGGCCCTTTTCTTTAATTAATCTCCAAAGCATCTGGATCCTATTTCTCAACAAAGGTTAAATAACTAAGCTTCTTGAGCCCCTCTATCTAAGCTCCATGAGAATGAAAGAGTGAGCTACTTTCTGAGGGATTTGTCTCAGCGCCAGAAGATCTTCCTTATACGAGTTGACAAGGTGCTGTGTTCCATTCCCAGGAGTGGATGTCACCACAGAGTGGGGGATTATTTTAATTTCTGAAATGGGATCAAGCAGAAGCTTGTGTGAAATCTCTTTGAGATGAACTTGGAGGTTCTCTCCTCTGTTTTTGATGGCCTTGTGTTTGCCACTCCCTGTATTGCTCCCTGCCCCCCCGCCCATTTCCTCCATGTCCTTCTCTGAGACACCCTTCCCACTTTCACATTGAACTTTGCTATTGATGCCCTCCCATCGGTTGCATCTTCTAGCATCCTTTCCTGCGGCCTCACTTTTTTATAGGAGAGCTGGACCAGACCACCCCACACTCTGCACACTTCTATTTCCCCTCCTCTCCTGCCTCCTTTTCACAATTTGACTAAACAAAATACGTAGAATTTTGAGAGCCATTTACAAGGATACCTTCATTTATTTAAATCAACACATGTTTTGTTAGAAACATGCAATCTGCTTTTCATTTTAAACAAAATGCACCAGCAAGATTGGTTAGATGACCTTCTTTTTATGCCTTCCAGTTTAAGGAGTGTCTGTTTATTTATATTGAAGTATAGTTGATTTACAATATTGTGTTAGTTTCAGGTATATAGCAAAGTGATTCAGATATATATATATTTCATGTTTTTTTCCTTATGGGTTATTACAAAATATTGAATGTAGTTCTCTATGCTATACAGTAAATCCTTGTTGCTTATTTATTTTATACATAGTAGTTTGTATCTGTTAATCCCAAACTCTTAATTTACCCCTCCCCTCTCCCTTTCCCTGTGGTAGTCATTAAGTTTGTTTTCTGTGTCTGTGAATCTGTTTCTATTTTGTGTATATACTCATTTGTATTACTTTTTAGATTTCACATATAAGTAATATCACATATATGTCTTTATCTGTCTGAGTTACTTCATTAAGTGCAATATTCTCTAGGTCCATCCATGTGGCTGCAAATGGCAATATATCACTCTTTTTTATGGCTGAGTAATATTCGTGTGTGTGTGTGTGTGTGTGTGTGTGTGTGTGTGTGTGTGTGTATCACATCTTCTTAAGCCAATTGTCTGTTGATGGGCATTTGGGTGATTTGTCAGTATGTGACAAAACCAACTGTCTATTGATGGGCATTCTTCCATAGCTTGGCTGTTGTAAACAGCACTGCTTTTAACATAGGGGTGTATGTATCTTTGAATTAGATGTTTTGTCTTTTCTGGATATATACCTAAGAGTGGGATTGCTGGTCGTATGGTAAGTCTATTTTTAATTTTTTCAAAGAACCTCCATACTGTTTTCCATAGTATCTGTACCAATTTACATTCCTAACAGTGTAGGAATATTCCCTTTTCTCTGCACCCTCTATGGATTGTTTTTATGTCAATTCTTTATCAGTGAAAATTTTCCGTATCTTTCACTTTTTTTAATTTGGAAATTTCAAACAAATATAAAAGTATGATGAACTCTGATGTACCTATCACCCAATTTTGACAATTATCTATAATTTGTCAATCTTGTTTTATTTATCCACCACAGACATTTTCCTTTTCTTCAGTGTTTTAAACAAATCCCAGATACCATTTCATTTCCTTGTCCGTATTTCGATGTATTCACTGAACTTTGATGTTCATAAAGAAACCCAAGGATAGAGGGTATAAGAAAATCATTAAAATTTTTCATAAAAATTTTGTTGGTAAATTTGTTTGGAAATGTAAAGAGCTGATTTATTTATAGGATAACAAAGTTTGATTGTGTTTCATATTATGCCAGAGCCTCAGAGATAGGAATTCATGATAAAAGACATCTATTTCTCAGCTAGAATTTATTCTTAGTGTTTCCCAGATATATCCACTTGCCACATGTTCTTACCCTTCTTGAGAGCCATGGACGGGAACCAAAAAATGACACTTTAAATAATAAGTGAGAAGGAATGATGGCCATCACACATTGTACTCTGTGGTTTACAACCAGTATGGCAATTTATTTAGAAGTCTAAAATATCTTCATTTTTAGAACATTAAGCTCACCCAGTGCCAAATGGTTATTTGATGTTACAACATTCAAACAAATCAGAGACAATGGGAGGCACAGTAGGTCAGAACCAAAGAATAATGATGGTGGCTTTTCCCTGGGGTATATTCTCATTCCTAAGCTCTTCTGTGCTTCCTTTTCCAGTTGAAGTGAACTGTTTATTAAACAGGACTGCTGCGGTCCCAGAATGAAAGCCTTGTTAGCTTAGACTCTTCTGAGTTTTGTGAAGAGAGCCAGAGAGGTCTCAATGGTTTATACTGGAGGAAAAAAAAAAGTTTTACTCTGTGAATTCTTTCCTCTGGGAATGAATTTGTTAGCTAAGTTGGGAAGTTGGCCACTGTTTTGCCTCATTGCAGCTCTTCCTTTGAGGGAGGGGTAGTAGAGAATGGCCCATCTTCATGATAAGCCTCAGGCCAATGGTGGAGGGTTGTGAGTTCAGCTTTCAATCGGTGACAATGGCAGCTCCCAACATTTCTATATGGTAGGGGCTTAAGAGGCAGTCATCTTGGGGGTTTGTCTCAAAATCGCGTTTGTCTAGTCTTTTATGTAAAATGTGGAAAGTGACAGGTGTTCAAATCAGAGACTGGGGGCACCAATGGATTACTAGGGGTCAGTGGGGGAGCTTGAAGAATTCTGCCACTGCTTCCTGTCTGCATGTGAGTGGAATCCCGTGGTCTCTTCTCTCCAGCTAGGTTTCTGTAGCAAACCTTCTCCCAGCTATTTCTCTCAGAGAAGTCTTAGATGAGCTTTGCATATGAATGAAGCCATAGAGAGGTACAATCATTATTACCATTATTATTAATTTACTCATATACTTCTTCTTTCCAATAATTTGAGGTGCCCAGAATATTCAGTTGTCCTCAGCTGATGTCCTTGACGTTGGATTGTAATCTGTGTGTATATGTGTCATTGACAGAGCTAATTTAGGGTCACTCAGCTCTCATGGGCTGTATTTTCTTTGATTCAGGGGTCTTTGAAGCTATCAAAAAGGTCTATCTTATTTGCCATTCTTCCTTCTAGATTCCTTACCAGGAAGATCATTATTGCCATGTTCTTAACCTGGCAATGGGCATCAGAAGTGTCTGTGGATCTCCTGAAATTGTAGGCAGAATTTATTGGGTAAAGAGTTCTCCAGGAGAACCCACATTTTTTTCATTAGATTCTAAAATGATTCCATCACCCCAAAAAGTTAGGTTTCACTCTCTATTATCAAGTTTTCTAGGTGGAATTGAGGGGAAAAACCCTCAAAGTCTGCCTTCTCTGCCTTCAATACGGGTCTTCACTCCTCAGTCAGCATTGTCCCATTACCTTGAACCATCTTAGAGGTAAGTCATCTGTGCTCGAAGCCAGCTTTTCCGTTTGGTTGGTAGAGCGATAGGAATCCTATAAGGGCCTTCTTGTCAACATTGTCAGAAAAGCCACGTACTAGCTGTGAGAAGCTGAGTCTGATTCTCTCCCAAAGGCTTGTCAAAAACTCTCGGTGAGCCCACTGTCAGAGGCACTACACATGAATTTAATGGCAGAATGTCTACTTGATGTAAGTGAACTGCAAAAGGTTGGCTCACATCGTCCCTTTTATGATCCATGGATATCAATCATGTTGAGGTATTTTTAGCAACATGGTCAGGTGGACTCATACCAACTGTCATTTTCTGTGAACGCTGAATTCTCTTTTACCAAATACAGACATAGTGAGTAAGCCAGCAATGTCCCTGACCTACTTGGGCAGACGAACAGCATTTTAAAAATTATCCACGATAATGTTCACCTCCATGGATGTAAATAATTGAGAAGTTAAGTATCATTAGGAATGACAGGCTTTTAATTATAGAAAAGGCCTTTCATCTGAAAAGCCGAGACAGGGACATGCTATTAGTGCTGTTATGAAGTTACACAGTTTGCCTTTAGAGTAGGTATTGTTATGCCTAGAATTTACAGTTCTGCCTTGGTGTGGTTTTTGTTTTTTTTTTTTAATTTTCTGCTTCTTATCTCTTGAGTTTCATTGTTGTTAAACTCTGAATATAAAAAGGACACTTAATCACCATCCTTCTGAACATCTTTTCAAAAAGTAACTTCAGCACTTGCAGTTGAAAACCTCTAAAACCTTGGACAACTACTGTTCACAAACCTTTAGTGGGTCGTGAAATCAATTTACTGTGTTGCAATGTGGATTTATTTTTTTAATGAAATAGGATACAGAATGTCAGAGGGCACCAAATATAGGAAGTATAAGTATTATTTTATAAGGTTTTTGTTTGCATTATTTATATGTGTTTTGATGATATTTGGTGAATTGGTAAATGTATATAACAGCTGGCTCTCTGAGAAAATGTGTGTGTCCATAAATCTATTATAAATTTTTCTGATATAAAGTACATATCACTTACAATTTACAAATAATAATAAATATCCATACTCTTTATTGTGAATTTCATATAGCCAGTTGATTTTCACAGGATGCTTTCATTGAGTTTTGCCAAACTTTTGTACCCATAGTCAACCCTATGATTGCAATGCAACTCTAATTTGACAAAATCAGCTATGAATAAATGCTTGATTTCTATCTGATTCAGCAAAAGTCACTCACATTGCTGAAGAATTTATGTATCTGCCATGAATGCTGGTTGACAGTTTCATTTACATTAATAAGACAAAAGTGAAACAATGAAGATATGTCAGAACTTCACTAGTTCATCGATCACATGAGTAAATCTTTGTTAAATCAGATCATAATCTTCAAGTATGTGTAGAATATTTCCTCAGTTTTTTGGTTCTACTCACAATGTAACAGCTGCAGACACTTTAAAATTTAATTGGCATTATGACTATTTTCTCCATCACATTCATGAGTAGATTATCAACTAAACAATAAATCAAGCCCTGATTTACAGTGCTTGCCAACTTCTGTGGTGTAACTATTCCCACTGTGTCTATCTCAGGCCACCAGTGACATCACAAGACAAAGAGTTGGGAAGAAATACTTAGCACGTTGTTATATGGCATTGCTAACACAGAGATGCAGGAGACAGCCTCATGAGCAGAGAGAATAGTAAAATGTCCAATAACTAGGAAGCGATGAGCCTTATTTCTTACTTTTGTCTTTAATAGAATTTCACTAAAAATGTATGTAAATTTAAATAGTGACTGCATTTAATAACCAGCTTACAAAATTTATGAAAATATAATAATCAACTCTCTTGAGAATACATAAGATGGCCCCAGCACGCTACTGGCAGTCATAGTTAAAAACAAGTTTAACAAAAGCCGTTCTAAAAATCTGCTGCTAGTGCTATAGCTGACAGGCTCAGTGGCCAGGTGGTTGGCACTGAACTTCACAGAGTTATCTACCTATTAGAAAAGAACTGTAGTTTTGGCCATATCCCTCATTTTCCTGAATCTTCTTTGGTATTTGATTCCTTAACACCCATATTCAGATGTTTCCCTTTGTCTTGCTTTTAGTTCAGAAGAAGAATTTTACCCAAACACTCCAGATCAGATTCTTTTTTAGTGCTTGTTTCCCCGGTGATTTTTTTTTTTAATTCTTATTTTTTATTGAAGTGTAGTTGATTTATAATGTGAGTTTCAGGAGTATAGCAAAGCGATTCAGTGATATATATACATGCATACATTTTTTTCAGTTTCTTTTCCATTATGGCTCATTTCCCCAGTGATTTTAAATCTAGAGGGGAACTACTAAAATTCCATGAGTTTGACTTCAAAGGGGCCCTCAGTTGTGTGTGGCAATCCCATTACATTTTCCCTCGGATGACTATTTACCATCTTCTCCTCTTATCTCAACCGTCTTCCTCCATCCTCACAACCCAGAGGTATCAGAGTTACCATAATTAATATTTGGATACAGCCTTCCAGCTTTTTCTATATGGATATATGGACTTTTAAATATAGAGCTCATAACATACAAGAATTGCTCCTTTTAAAAAATAATATAGTATTTCTAATTTGTAAGTGTGCAAGCAATAGAATCTCAATTTGAAGTGACTGAATATTGGCTCACCTAACAGACAGTCCAGATGGTTGATGGCGTCCCGGAGGAGCCAGGTCCTCCCTGTTTTCATGTGCTTCCCAACACAAAGTTGGCTTCACTCTTTGAGTGGTTTTCCCCTTGCTCATGGCTGCACCAGCAATCCACTGTGCCTCTTTGTTCACATCCAGCCAAGGTCAGAGAGATTGACTATATGTAGCTTCTTTCCAGAAGACTCCAAGAAGGCTCTCCTCATCTCATTAGTCCAAATGGGCTAAGGCCCATTAATCCTTGATCAACCAGGGATGTGCGGGGTAGGAATACCATGATCAGCTCAGACTAGCAGTAAGGGGAGAGTGGGCATGGAGGAGTCACCATAGGCCCTCTTGATAGCACTCAGGATGTTTTTTAATCCTACTTTGTCACCCATTTTTCTTAACAATATCTTGTGAACGTTTTTCAGTTTTTCTTCTAAATCGTGGTGTGCAATAACTGCATTATTTGTTTATTCAATATTCAATATAATTGGCATCCAACCTCACACTGTCTCATGGGACCTAACAGACACATGACTATAGTGTATATTAAAAAATAAATAATTTTTAAAACAATAATAGTGGCTGATATCTTACACACATTTACTATTTGCCAAAGACTATGCCATGTTATTGTCAGTGACCTCCCTACTTCCCACATCCTGCCTTCCATCCTCAATTCCCATGAGCACTTTAACTCAGTCCAGCCTAGCCTCCACCCCATCATTCCACAATGAAGTGTTTGACAAGATCAGACTCCATACTGCAAAATCCAGTGGTCCCTGCTCTATCCCCACTCTCCTCCATCTTTCAGTACAATTCAGCCCCCTGCTCTTTCCTGTCAAACTGAATTCTTTTGTCTTTCAAGATCCAACACACTTCCGATTTTTTTCTTGTTCACTGGCCACACTGTCTCAGCCTCATCTCTGAATGTTGCTGCATCCCAGGGCTCGGTCCTAGGCCCTCATCCCTGTCCATCGATGGTCTGTCCCTAGGTGGCTTTATCTACTATCTGTTTGCTGAGGCTTCCCAAATTTATATCTCCAGATGGGACATTTTCCCTCCCTTTCTGATTGTCTAACAGCAAGCCATGTCCACATCTCTGCTGGGACACCTAGCAGGCATCTCAAAACGTTGTAACCAAGGCAGAACTTTTGATCCCTTGCCCTCATTCTCCCAACTCTTCCTTCCCCAGTCTTCCTAATCTCAGTAAATGAAACCCTAAATGATCACTCAAAGTCCTGTCAGAAGACGAAAATCACCTCAGTTCTTTGAACATAGAATTGTTAACTAGGTATAAAATTGTTAACTAGAAAGTAGGTATAAAGTTGCTAACTGAAAAGATAAAAAGAAGACTTGAAGGTATGGTAGAGGTAGCAGGTGCGGGAAACAGCTATGGCCCTGAGGGCTGAAGGAGCATAGGGAAGAGACTGGAATTTTTAACATCCAGACATGTATTGGAGGGCCCCCTGCAGAACAGAAACTCTGACTTTTGAGTAGAGGGCTCTGCTTGGCTGGTGTCGCTGTCTCTCCAAGGAGGGCATGATGAAGTCAGCTCTGCAAGTGTTGGGAAAACTACAGCCCGGATTCAACTGCTGCTACCAGAAGGAGTAGCAGCTGTAGGTGGAAGAAGCTCAGCTAGGATGTCCTGCTCAGAAACTGGAAGCAGAAGGGAGGAGCAACGCCTTCTTCCTCCTCAGCCCTGCATCTCCCTGAGCACCTGCAGTTGTCAGGGCCCAACAGAGAGCCAAATGGCAAAGCAGAGATGTGGTTTGCAGAGTTCCAGCCCTGGCGTCACAAAGCAAGAGTATAGAAGGGGAAGTTTAGAGCTGAAGACAAGAAATAACCTAATAACTATCACAGCCACCTGCCTGGTTAATCAAGACAAAAGCCTGGGAGTGACCATTGTTTCCTCTTTCTATTCCTTGTATCCAGTCCATCACCACATCCTGAAGTTCTGCCTCCAGAATATCTTCTAAATCTCTCCCTTCTCTCTATCCAGACACTGCCACCTCGTAGCCCAAACCACCACTGTCAAGGGTGGATGAGTGCAATGATCATCCTGGTATTGCTTCCTGAAATGTATCGTCTCCTAGTACATAACTTGAATGGACTTTTAAAAACATAAACACCCTAGTAGCTTCCCACTGCACATGGAATAAACCCAAACTCCTCACCATGGTCTGGATTGCCTCTCTCACCTGGTCTGCTATCCCTCTAAGCCACACTGGTCTTCTTTCTCCTTTGAACATGCCAAGCTGGATCCAGGCTCAGGCCTTGATCTTGCTCTTCCCTCTGCCTGATCCCTTCCCCTCACCCCACCCTCTTCAAAAAACTGGCTCCTTAATATTCACAGCTCAGCTCAAATATTACCTTCTCAGAGAGGGCTTCCCCTCTAAAGTAGTGCCCTTTCGGGGCAATTACACGGATCGTATTCCTTTATTTGTTACTATGAGCCGTTCTCCCCACTAGAATGAGAGCCTGAGCATACAGGGACATTGCTCTATTTGTCCCTCTGTCCTCAGCAGCTAGGACAATTATCTGGCAAGTAGATGGAATTTCATACATTTGTGTTAAATTATGAATTTCATCTAGTTCTCAGAACAATTTTTTGCTATTATACAGGTGATGAAATAAGGAAATAGAGAGGATAACCAAAATTGCCCAACGGCAGGACCAAAAAAAAATTTTTTTTAACCTATATAAGTTTAACTACAGCCTAAACTCTTAACATTAATACCATATTTTTGACTTTAATTTGTATATGTAATACCTGGATTGTATGCTCCTCCAAAAGAACTATAATGTGAATAAATTTTTCTCTTCATCTTCTGAGCAAAATGTTCATGCTTATCTCCTCCACTGTGAAGCAGACCTTTCCTTGCAACTTCTAAAAATCATGGAGAAAATGGACAGCCAGCCTTTTTGAATGAGCAGGGTGGATTATTTTAAGAAGATATAAATTTTCTAAATGCTGCCATCCACGAATAGGTTTTAGGAAAGAACACCATAGGTGACATAAATCTTCCTGTTTTGAAAAGGAAAGCCAAGTGTTGGATTCCAATTAGTAAATGGAACACAATTGGCTCATCCAAGCTTTCATATCAGATATTTCGGCTGATCTGAGTTAGCTGCTCAGAGTCTAACTGATCCCAGATTCTCTGTCACAACTCTCTAGGTCACATGATGAAATAAGAAAAATAATTCTCAGATCTTGTATCACTTAAAAAAAATTCAAGTTATTACTCTGGGAGGGTTTTCACAGAGGTAGAATCAGGATTATCTCAAATTTCCCATGACTATGCCAACCATAATGAAAGGTTGCTAAGAAATACTTTACTTCCATCAAAGAACCACTTTGGGGAAATGCAGCCAGGGGTGTTTCCCACTGCCCTAGGCCCTAAAGCCCTTCTAAACAGGTTTCTTTCAGTTCCTTGGGTATTAGTTAGAATCATACTGGAAAATCTCTACAACATGAAATAGTAATATGTTCCTAAATTATGGGATTATTTTCTGTGCTTCAAGCTTTTAAAGGATCTACATGAATTAGCCATGAGCAAAAATTTCCAGATATATACACTCATTACCTTGCTTCTTGTTAAGCTGACAATCCTTCAGATTGCTAAGATTTTCCACCAATAGATATCTAATTTACACAGCTCCTCACTTGCCAGTAAGTCCTTCCACTAGAAATTGGCTGAAGAGAAGAGGAGAGCGAGGAAGACTGGAATGCATTTAATGAGACACATGAGAAAATAAATTCTGTTTATGTTAGGAAGAAAATGTAACACACTGCAAACATGTTGAACATGTTCTGATTTCCAAATCCTATTTAAAAGTTTCCTGGCTTTATGCCTAGCAGAGGCAAAAGGTATAGGATGGTAAAACTGTCTTTCTCTTCCTGCAGAACTGTGATTATCTTGAAGATCAGTCACCGCATTCGTCCTAGTGCCAATTTTCTCATCATGACACGAAAAGCCAATAACTCTGGTGTTCTCCTCATACCCAATGCCAGGATTGCAAAAGGGTAGGCATTTTTTGTTTTAACTCTGTTCTTATGTCTTCCTAGGACACACTACACTGCAGCATTTCACTTATCAGATTGGCAAAGAATAAAAGCCTGACGGTACTGAGTGTTGACAAGGATGTAGAAAAATGAGAACATTTACACAATGCTGATGGAAATATAAATTGGTCATTCCCCTTAGAAATTAACTTGTCAACATTTACAATAGTTGGGGATACATATAACCTCTGACCTAGTGATACTACTTCTAGGAATAAACTCTGAACATTTATGTAAGAAAATACTTAAAAGAATGTTTGTTACAGTCTTATTGGTAATTGTAAAAATTGGAAACAGGACAAATTTCCATCAAAAGTAGAACAGATAAATGGTGGTGTACTTAACATAGTAGAGTACAGCAATTAAAACTCATTAGAGCTGCATGTTTCAACATGGATGCATCTTCAAAATATACTGTTATAAAAAGCAAGTTGCAGAAGGTTGTATACAGTATGATAATATTTGTTACATTTAAAAGCATGCAAAACAATCATCTGTGCTGTTTACAGATGCAATCTTTTACATATCTATCTATCTATATATATAAAGAGTATAAAAATGTGAATGGGATTAGCAAGCACCAAATTCAGGGTGTACAGAGAAACTGGGCAGAGAATACAGGAGCTTGAAATAAATCCATAGTTCATTTCCTAAAACAAATACAGCAAAATGTTAAAATTTTAGAGTTAGGCTGTGGATACATTGACATTCTTTATACTTTCCTATTTTTAAAATGTTAGCGGGGGAAAAAACACTATCTCTGTGGGTGGTTTATTTTTATTCAGTAAACATGGGTTGAGCCTCTTCTCTAAGTCAGGCACTATGCTAAGTGCTAGGAGTCAAACAGCCCCAGAGGACTTAGAATCTAGTGGAGGCTGAGCCTAAATCTACCCCATCTAGTGCCATGGCAATTACTTTGTACTTCTATTATCATCTTATATTTTATATTATGGTTTCAGTTTTAATTACATATTTCTTTCTATAGTGGAGCTATTCAATAGAACTTTCTTCATTGATCAAAACATTCTATACCTGTGCAATCCAATATGGTAGCCACTAGCCACCATGTCACTGTTAAACACTTGAAACGTAGCTAGTGTGACTGGGGAACAAAATTTTCCATTTTAATTAAATTTAAATAACTACATGTGGTTAGCAGCTACCATATTGATAGCACCATTGTAGACTTTATGCCCTTTGAGGGCAGGGACTATGTCTTTCTCATCTTTATAGCTCTACCTTCACCCTCAGGGCACCAAGTCGGATACTGTAGCTCATACAAGACATTTGATAAATATCTGTTGAATTGAATCCTGGAATTGGGTCCTTTCAGTGCCATTAACTAGCATGAGCTCCAAGGAAATTCTCTTAACCTCTGTACATTCATTTATCTATTTATCAAACATGAACTGTATACCAGTTCTGTTCTAAGTTGAGGAGATAAAGAAGTAAATAAAACATAGGCCTTTTCATTGAGGAATTCACAATCTTATCTGGGCAATAGTTCTTTCAGAAATAAAATGAGAGGGTTAATCCTGAGGATTTCTAAGATCTCTTCCAGTCCTAACATTCTATAAATACAGTCACTGAATTGTCCATTTGTGGCTATGATCACTTAGAGAGTTTATGCAAATAGGCATTAAATCGATAAAATGAAGATATCTAAACTTGTCGAGAGCTCTTTGGTCTCATTTGTTTATTTATTTAACAAATATTTGCTGAACTCCCTTTATGGATGTTATGATTGCTTCCTCTTTACCCCACAGATGAGGAAGGGAGTCTTGCTTTAAGATTATGGGGATGGCCAAACACACAATACCCCCACTGGACAGATGAGATTGAGAGCAGTTTAGTAATCACATATAGTCACAGCCTGGGATAGGAGGACACTACAGACCAGGCAGGGCCACACAGGGGTTGCACTCAGGAACAGAGTGAACTACCAGGTGCTGTGAAGGCAGGCTTTGTAGTTTCAAGAGGGTGGTTCCTCTGGAGGATGTAATTGACTCATCTGAATAATTCCATGGGCTGGCAGGGTAACCCCTACTCAGGAATAAGCAGGAACTCTTCCTGGTGCATTTGATAAGGAGGGTTGTCTGTCTAGGGTACCTTACCCATGCGAGCAGAATAGGATGGGCAACTTATAATTAGGCCATCTGAAGCCCTCCTGACTTTATCACTGATGTCAAGGCAGCATACTGATGTTAAGTCTTAATTTTAGGGCTTACACCACAATGGGCCAGGCTCTATCCTAGGCACCCTCATGTGCAAGATAAGAATTAAGCAGTTCCTGGGTCTTATGGGTCTTATGATTTAATGAGCATATTGGTGGAATTAGTGAACTATAATGGTCTTCCCATCTCTCTAACTCTGCTATGGGTCCGGAGCCCAACAGAATAGAGAATGGAGAATGGCTTCCTTTGGCCACTAGAGGGCATTTCCTGCTTTCCGCAGAGGCCCCTGTTTCCTTGGGGTTTAGCTTCAACTGTGCGTTTAGTGCACTGTTTGGTTCTTAACTTTGGTATATGTCAGAATTACTTGGGAAAATTTTTAAACAGAGGTCTACCCCCAAGATTCAGATTCTGTAGGAACAGGACTGAGCTTGAGTCTCTGTAATTTGAGCATATTTCCCAAGCACTTTTGACAGGTAAGCAGAGATAAACTACCAATTTGGTGAGATAGCCTACATTCCAATTTTCAGGGGTTCCCATTTTATTTTTTTCCAGCTTTCTTGAGATATAATTGACATACAACATTGTGTAAATTTAAGCTGTACAACATGTTGATTTGATACACTTAGAAAATAATTACCACCATTACACCTCTACCACCTCACATAATTACCATTTCTTTTTTGTGGTGAGAACATTTGAGGTCTACTATATTATCAACTTTCAAGTATATAATACAGTCTTAATTATAATCACTATGATACACATTAGATCCCCAGAACTTATCCATCTGATAAATGGAAGTTTGTACCCTTTGACCAACACCTCCCCATTTCCCACCCCTACCCCCACCCCAGCCCCCAGCCCCTGGTAACCAACACTCTACTGTTTCTATGAGTTCAGCTCTTTTAGATTCCATGTATAGGTGATAGCATATAGTATTTATCGACTTCTGTCTGACTTGTTTCACTTAGCATAATACCTTCTTAATGCACAGGCTCCTTAAGCACGGTGCACTTAGCATAAGGCTGCCCTGAGTCTGGATGCAAAACCACATTGAGATTCGAAGCAAAGTGGAGGTAGAAGGCTGACTCTACCTCCAACATTTGCTGTGCTTGTCATCTGGGCTTCTCCTAGAGCCGCGTGCTTGGAAATCACATCCTATGGTTTCTGGCTCTAGACCAGCCCCTGCCAGTGGAACCTGTGTGAGTTGAGGTGGGTGGGGAGGAAGCAAAAGGGACAGAGGATATTATTCCTTCCTTCTTTATTTTCCTCACCAACCCTCTGTCACCTCTCTCCCAAGCCAGACACAAAATTCTTCTCTTCTCCCTCTCAAAAAAATCAATGCTCTCAAGTATTCTCTTCTGCAAGTAGATACCTGAAGAAGTCCACAGCCTGCAGACAGCTAAGAATGAATAGAGTGAAGACTCCGGCAGGGAACCCTGCCACAAGCAGATACATACAGGTTATCATCCTCATCCCCCGACTTGTTCCCAGTTTATCTGACTCTGAGAAGCACGAAGTAAGGGGCTATAATAATTGGAAACAACCTGATTTTCCATCACTTTAACGCTGCATCACTGGGTCTTTAATTGTCCTCTTTTTGTTAAGATTTTATCATGGTGATTTTTGTTGTTATTGTTGCTTTGTTTTACGAGTGCAACGGGCTCCCCATTTCAAACCTCCAGTGAGTTCTTGAGTGATATTTTTACAGTGGCTTCTTTTAAAATCACTGTAATTACTTGATTATAATATTCCTTGAAAAAAGTTGAAAGGAAGACTCTGGGCAAAGAGAACCACAGAGTTATTTGAGGATTATAGACTTCCTTTCAAAGCAGTTATGCTAAATTATGAAAGGCATACTCCCTGGAAGATAATGCGAGTTCATCTAGAAAAAGCAAGTGTTCCACTTTTAGGTAAGCTGAGAATTCATCCCTGCCCTCCAGTGACTGTAAACCACCCCCTCCACACACACTGTTCTATTTATTAATTGTCAGGATTTTTTTTTAAAGCTCTCAGGGCTAAATTATAAATATCCTCTTCCAACTGAAATGATTAAATAAGGGAAGATGGTATGTATATCTGGTCCTAGGAGTGGACATTGGAGTTGCTGACAGAGCATGCTGAATCCTTACATGGCCTAAGAACTACTCGACAGCTCTTTAGCCTTTTTTTTGCAACCCAGCCTAGGAAGCTCATTTCCATGCCTATGCAAATTAGACATTCCTTAGTGCTGTCTCCTGAATTACTCACTTGTATCACTCATTCTACACACAGGAATAGAACAAGAATTCACAGAATAACAACTTGAATGAGGTTGTCTGTCCTAATACCCAAGACATCCAACAGAATTGGGAGTACTCTCCAGAAGCATAGGTGTGTCAGGGTGTGGACTTGTAAGTTGCCCTTTCTTGAACTAAACATGTAATTAGAAATTTCGTGTCAGATATACCTACTTCAGGTGGTGCAACCAGAAAGAATGATAACAATAACATTTACATTTAAATGATCTTAGTCTATTATAATCAAGCCTCTCTGTTTCATAATTGTCCTCCATTTACAAAATACATTTCTAGGCAAATCAAACTTCTCAGGAGAACGTGAAAATGGTGGGCTTTATAAAGCCAAGTCACAACTCAAACAACTAAGAACAGCTACCACTTTATTGAATGCCTGTGACTGTGGGACAGGCACCGTGCCAGGCACGGTGGTTTACAAGCTGTAGCTCATTTAACTGCTTAACAACTTTTGAGGTAGGTACTATTATTTTGCCTGTTTTATAAGTTGGGAAACCGAGGCTCTGAAAGGCTAAGTAACTTGTTCAAGGCACCCACCTGTAAGTCTTTCATTGCACACAAAAGCACCCAGAGGGGATATAGAGGCCACAATCCAGCCTGTGATCCACTTGCCAAGCCACACACCAGCAGGGCAGTGCCTACCCAGAGGGGACGCCTTTCCTAATATGAACAAAGGCATCGTGTGGGCCATCGTACTACCCTGGCAACAGAACTTAAGAGTCAAAACTATTGATCCGATTCCAGATCCCACGTGCTTCACGCTATACTACCTTGCCAAGCACATTTTCCTACCTTGAAGGGTCCCATAAAGGTCACAAATATCCTGTTCTTTCCAGTGGCTGGGCTTGGGAATGGGCATAAGGGGCAAGGATGAGTAGATAGATGCCCTGTTAGTTTTGAAGTAGCCTGGTTTTCAGGTTTGATGGGCTCGGTAGTGACTGAGAGCAGCAGCAAAGTACTGTTCTGGAAACTGCCAGTGGCCTGATCCCTGGTAAGTTTTCTTGGCTGGCTTTATGAAGATCACTCAAACCTGGGACTCAAGGTGACTCTGCAGGAATGGATGTAAGTGCCCTCATGAGAGACATCGCTTCAGTGCAGTGACCCAATAGACAGGAATTCTTGGGCAACTCTACCAGGGCTGGCATTTTGACCTTGGGCAGTCACTTAACCTCAGTGACTCCCACTTCTCATCTGAAAATGCAGACAATGACAACAGTGCTTAGAAGTAACACCAAAAATGTTTTAAAGCAGGCAGAATTTCTCTCTGGTGTTTACAGTCATCTGTGAAGTTCTTTCCTCCCCGTTTCTCTTTCCCTGCGGCATTACCTTCCTTCCTAATATCAACTTTCCCCAAACTATCTTTATCTCAAAGAAAAGGCAAGGAAGAATTTACAGAAAGGATCAAATCACTATTGGGTGAATTTTAGCAGCAGGTGAAGGTTTGGGGTTTTCCCAGAGCCTATAAATCATAAAGGTAAGTGACTAAGGATTAGGCTGTCCTGAGAAAATGTCATAAAGTACATTTTAAAAAAATCACCTGCATGTATCTACATGGTGGAATATTATGCAGTTGTTATAAATGGTCATTCAGGAAGATTATGAGGCAACATCAGGGAAGTCTCCCAGATATACTGTGATATGTAAAAAGCAGGAGCCCAAAACATATGTATGAGCTATAACTACATACAAATAAAAATTATACATATAATTACAATTAAAAATTGTGTACATATACAGAGTGAGCCTGGAAAGTAATATAGAAAAATAAATAATTGGTTGAAGTGGTGGGATAATGAGTGATTTTTAAGTTTTTCGTGACTGTTATTACAACAATGTGAAGTATATTTAGAAATACTAAAAAAAGAGGAAATTTCATCATTTTAAAAACATCTGTAGAAAACTGGCCACAGAGGTATTTGAATTCTCTGTTGTCATAATTTCAGGCTGGTGATTTCTTTTACTTGGTACAAGATGTTTTTAGGACTTAACATTTCTGTAAAGCTCTTAAATATTGGTTTTTGCTAATATAAACACAGTGTCATCAACCATATGCTTGAGGATCTTTGTGTTGAGATGTTCTGTTTGTACAAGAATTTGCCAAACTCTGTTTAAAAGAGAGAACCTGGTTAAATAATATATAATAATGTTGTGATGACTGAGCACAGAGGTCAATATGGGCACTGTCACATCTCAGAATTTTACTTAGAACAAGTCACAAGTATGAGCTTCAGGAATGGTCACTGAATAGACAAATGGCTTCTTTCACAACAATGTTTAAATGAATCTAAAATCTCTTTTAGGTTAATCACCATCTTTGCAGGAATCTCTGGATGAGCACTCTCAAGTACCTGCTAGATAGAGAACTCCTACCTATAACTCATTCCCATTTTCCAAAGAGGAGATAAGATGTTTCCTATAAATGTAATTTATGCTCTAATCTAAAGGAAAAACAACAGTAGAAGTTTCAGATACTGCAACTAGCTTTCTGTGTGATTGACTCTACAGATTTCTTCCCATATACACACCTGGGAGCTTCTGATCTTCTCCAGGTTTCTTATAACCACCTTCCTATTCTTCACCCTTAAAAAGCAAACTTGTTGAGGCATAGTCTGCTAAAACTAGAAGGAACTTACAAATCATTTGGTTCAACTGGCCCATTTTACAGATGAGAAAACTGTGGCTCAGAATGTGAGATAAATGACTTGCCCAAGGTCACACAATAGGTTAGAAGCAAAATCAGGACCCTTTCTTTTCTCAGAGCAATTATCTTGCTTTGAGATCTTCCAGCCATGGCATAGATATACATCGATGGGGTTTCCCCTTGATTACAAGTGCAATATATGCATGCTATGTAAAATATGAAAAATATAAAAATAGAACAGATGTTCAAAGAAGAATATAAAAGTTACTCATACATAATTCCACCACCCAGAGATAACCACCATCAACATATTGTATATATATTTCTGGTCCTTTAGGTGTTAACTTTGGATGGACAGGAGTATGAGGCAACAGGTGTGCAGGGAGTGGGGACACTAGGCACGGTTGAGCTCTGGTCACGTGGTAGGATTGTTGTGTTGTGTGACTCTGCTTCTCCCAGGAAGCTTCCCCATGGGGCAACCTTGACATGTGGAGCCCAGAGTAGTCTATGAGGGGGTAATTGCATCAGAGCCATCTCCAGCATATCCATACGGGGAGAGAATGCCTGAAATGTGAGAGCATCCAGTTCGGGACCAGAGCTGTCCCTTTTCTATCCAATCCACTACACCTAATAAATAGGCCTCTGTGCGTTTCAGCATTAAAAGCACTCCTTTCAATTGACACATTGTAATTGTACTTCAATTAAAATTTTTTTTCTAAATAAAAGCACTCTTTTCTATAGGCTAAATTGCATAGGTCAAGAAGGGGTTACTTAGCTTTTGATTCCTCTAGCTATTACTGAGGCTTTCCCCAAAATTTACTTGCCTATGAATTGTGAATGTTCTCCCACAATGGTAAGTATTCTCCTATAGCTTGATTTTTAGTCCCTCTGGAAGAGCTCAGAAATATGTGAATCATCATTTATTTATCCTCTGATTTTTTGACATGTAAGTTGTTTCCAAGTTTTTACAATTATAAACAATACTGCAGTGAACATCCTTTAATAATACTTAAATATTTGTGCACATCTACTGTTTCTTTAGGATAAATTCTTAGAAATAGAGTTGCTGGATGAAAGAGTATAAAAATTTGAAAGATATTTGTTACATATTGCCTAATTAACTCCAGAAAGGTTGTTTTAATGTTCCATTCTACCTATCAGAGTTGGGGCTATTTTGGGTTCATCATTTAGAGCTCACCTCCTTCTTTGATCTGTGCTTCGACTTGGTTACTTTAGTTGCCAGGAGACAGAGGTCTCAGATACCAGGAGATGGACGTTTCAGATAGGATGAGATAGAATCTAGTCAAAGGGTTTTTCTTGTCCCTTTATTTCCTCCTCAAGATGGAGTGAAACAACATTCAGACCCTCCCATGGCTGGCTTTCTGCCAAGGTGACACTACTCTGAATGCCTGAATAGTCCAGGACTTCTGGGCTCACCCAGTTCACTTGGACAAAGAGTGAACTTCTGAGCCCTTTCATTACCTCCCCTGGGTCAGAAATGGTAGACTGAACAGACATCCAAGCATAGCCCCTTTCTTTTTTTCTTTTTTTTTTTTTTTTAAGACAGGCTCAATACCAATTTTCTTTCCTTGTCTGAGGCCCTCTTCTCTAATAAAGACATTAAATGGCAAGTAAGCCAACTTTCTGGATAAGAAGGGACTTTACACAGGAATTTGCAAACATTGTATGCTTTTTTCTTTCTCCTATTGTTCCAAATATTTAAATATTTTACCTACCTTCAGGGAGAAGGATTCACAGATCTCAGTGTAAACTGCTTACTTTTCTCTTCTTTGGAAAAGAGACTGACAATGGCTTACACTTAAATAGCACCTACTATGTGCTAGGATTGTAGTAAGTGCTTTACGCCTGTTTGTTTACTTTATCTTCATAATAGTCTGCTGCTGTAGATAGTATCATTTTCATCACCATCACCATCATCATCATCATCATCATCTCCATTATGCAGAAGAAGAAATTATGGTACAGAGAAGTTAAATAATTGATGGCTAGTACATGACAGAGCTGAAAGCAAAGTCTGGCTCTAGAGACCATGTCCTGAAGCACTACCCCTTCGTCTCCAGCCTCCTCCCGCAGTCTTGACTGACATCTCTTGAAACAAGCCCTTTATTTTTCGCTAATAGCAAAGCAGACGTACTGGAAAGGGTCATCCCCAATTATTGCAGTGGCTTATGGATTATCTCTATACCTTTGTCCAAATCTTTCCTTTCTACCCCCTGTTCTCTTTTCTTGGTTATCTAATTTCATCTATTTAAAACATTCATCTTCTGCTCTGGTCTGCATGTGGTTTTAGGTTCTCGTGCCCTGTGCAATCAAGGTGGCTCAGGGTGGCTCAATCTCCTTCCCTGCCTCTCAGCTCAGTTTTCAGACTGACAGTGGTTAGTCTATATTTTAATTGCAGTTATATTTAATTATGACAGTGACAGTGGTAGGTGTGACATTCACAAGAAAATAAATAGAATCAATTTAATAAACATGTTTTGACACCCATGAAAGGTATTTCCCTTACTCAAGTAGACAAAAAAGGACTTTAACTTGGAGGCTTAAGGGAAGCTAGGAACAGAAAATACATTGTGTCACTGGCGTGCTTGTATTAAGGTTCTTAATGAGAATTTCTAGTGTGTTTGCTTGCCCTTCCTCCAAGGCACAAAGTACGTGCTCTCTTTTACAAGTGGGATTATTGAGACTTGGAGAGGTTAAGTGGTCTGACTCAAGTGAGTCTGAGTCCGCAATGAGGCAGGGCCAGGTGTGTCACAGGGCTGCTTACTGCCGGTTCAGCTGCTGGTCCACAGGCCTGTGCAGTCTGGTTTCTTTGCTTTTGATGTCCTAAGATAGAATGAACCAGACAATCTAGACCTGAAGATTAACATCTTCCTTACTGCTGATAACCATGCCAAGATGTGGGCTATAAATTTCTTTAAGAAACGTCAGTCAGCTTGAAAAGAAAAATCTTCCATTTTACCTGCATTTATCGGTGATCTCTGATAGGAGCATCAGGTACTGAAGAAGTAAAAGATGAGTCTCAACCACACTCTGTGCTGCAACTCTTTGTCATTTGCTGGTGGCTTCACACACAAGTTACCCAGTCTGCCTGAATGCCCATCAATCTGTTCTTCTTTTTCTTATAAAACATTCTCTCTCTCCATATAGATATCATAAGGTAGACTTATAAACTGTCATAAGATACACTAATTTATAAATAATATATAAACTGTGTACACACATACATATATTGTATATACACACACGCACATATACATATGCATAAATGCAATCATGGTTTTTTTTGGTTTTTTTTTGTTTTTTCTTGGATCACCCCTTTTCCCCTCCTCTTCTTCTCATATGACCTACCCTCTAAAAGAAACCATGTTGTTTCATGACTGTATCCTTCTGTAGTTTTACTAATGCTCATACAGGCCTACTTAAATAAATATATACACACACGTTTATACAAGTGTATATTTTTTTTTAAACAAAGATGGGATAATACTGCATGCACTTTTCTACATAATGCTTTCCTCACCTAGCATTTTCTGGTAGAACTATCTTTAGGTCAACTTATACAGCTGTAATTCATAGCTTTTTAATAGCTTCATACTATTTCATGGTAAGAGCAGTTCCATCATTTACTTGGCCATTCCGCTATTGATGGACATTCACATTGTTTCCACATTTTTTCTGAGAAAAAGAGTGTAATAAATATCTTTGAACTTACAATTTTATGTGTTTTTAATTTTTTATTTCTGTAGGCTAGATTCCTGAGAATAAGATTATCATCAAAGTATATAGCCAATTTTGGTGTACGTTATTTGATGGCTCTCTAAAAGATATTTTTCTAGAAAATTTAAAATAAATATTGGTGTAAATATTGCTAACATTAATTTTTAACCATTACATTGCATTAAAATATTTCTCTAGATATAAAATTTTCCTATTAATCCTGTTTATTATTTCTTTTATGATATGAGTTAATTTTATATAAACACATCTATATTTTCTATGGTAAATTTTTTTTAAATTGAAGTATAGTCAGTTACAATGTGTCAATTTCTGGCATACAGCATAATGTCCCAGTCATGCATATACATACATATATTCATTTTCATATTCTTTTCCGTTAAAGGTTATTATAAGATATTGAATATAGTTCCCTGTGCTATATAGAAGAAATTTGTTTTTTATATATGGTGGTTAACATTTGCAAATCTCAAATTCCCAGTTTGTGTTTTCTCTTTCTGTTTTGTAAATAAGTTCATTTGTGTCTTTTCTTCTTTTTTAGATTCTACATATGAGTGATATCATATGGTATTTTTCGTTCTCTCTTTTGCTTACTTTACTTAGAATGATGATCTCCAGGTCCATCCTTGTTGCTGCAAATGGCATTATTTTATTCTTTTTTTTTATTGCTAAGTAGTATTCATTGCATAAATATACCACAATTTCTTTATCAAATCATATGACCACCTCCTTATTTTCTTCTTTACCTGTCTCTCACCTAATCCTTCTGACTAAGACTTACTCAACTTCCCAGAACCAGAAGTCACCTCCTGTGTATTCACCCTGTTCCTTCCCTCTAGTCAAGGCACAGGTCATTCTGTCTCCCCTGTACAAACTTGCTTAACACATTGTGTTATACTTGTCTTGAGTTTGTCAGCCCTACTGGACTGCAAGTTTCTAGAAGTCAGAATCAATGCCCTATTCACCTTTATTAAATGCAGCACCAAACACTGTACTTTAATACGGAGCTACTCAACATTTAGTGGACAAATGACATTTTTAAGTCATTTTATGTAAATTCTTACTTTATATCTGGTTTAAATGACTTCATTAGTGCCCGTAAAAAACAGGCTGAGAACAGAAGATTGGGTTAACTCAGTATTCAGAATGAGATGAGAACAATGCATATTTGTGATGCTTAATAGATATTTTAGAGGAAAAAAAAAACATGTATTCATTGTACCACAGACTCTGGATTACAACACAGAGGGAATAAGAACGCATATATGTTTTTTGATTTTTGGATAAGGACTTATCCTGCTTGAGTGATGTGCATACCTTTGAGAATATAAAATGAGGTTGATACTGACATAATTCTTAGATGGCCACGACCCTTGAAGCTACCCTGCTGCTTTAGAGAATTTTCACTTGCTATTTTTCTGTCAGAAATATCCTGTATCCTATTGAGTAAAATTTCCTGTTGAATGTATGTATAATGTAGACAACAATATGTTATTAGATCTTCTTACTTTCTTATTTTCATCTTTGTCTACTTCTTTGATTATTGGGGAAGAAAATTTTAAAATATAAACATTAAAAATGAGAGGCTTGACTTTGCATAATTCTTAATCAAAATCTTTTTTTTTCTTAACAGAACCAGTCAACTTGAGAACTACTGGAGTCAAATATAAAGAGGTGATTATCTTGAAACCTAGTGTTTGTTTATGTTTCTGTAATATTTACTGTTCAGAAGGCAACAGTAAACTCAAATTTATCCAAAAATTAAATTTGACTTAAATCAGCATGTAGTTCCTGGCAGATAATAGGTGCTCAATAAATATTTATTGGATCAAGGACTGATGAATTGTGGTAACAGACAACCTCATTGGTAACTTTTTATATTTAGAGTTGTTTTTATAGTACTTACACCCAACATTCTCTAGCTGATGGCTCTTAAAAAAGAAGGGTAATCCCAAAAATGTGCATTTGGAAGAAACTAATATTGCTCAAGGACTTCAACAGGAAATCTATGTTTGGCTTCTTTCCTCTTGGCAATCTAGGGCCAAAATCTAGCTTCTATGGACAAGCTTCTGGCAGTGTTTTTTGAGCACTGGCTCATGTAAATTTTTTTGTGGTTTTGGTGCCAAATGTAAACAAACTAAAAAAAAAAAAAAAAAAAAAAAAAAAAAACTAAAACTGAATCTAAAAACAGACATGTCTCCAAAATTTGACTTAGGAATACAGGCCTTAGTCTATACGTTATTGGGCAAATGATAAACACATTAAAGAAGTTTGGTGGGCAGCAGTTCTAAGAAACACAAAATGATTTAAATTTTGTGGCACCATTCTAGGCATTTGGAAGAGAAATCAGAGAACAGAATTCACTTATAGAACCTGTTAAACAATGTATCAATTCTTTAGCGATAAATTAAAATATAAAATATTGCCCAATCTTCACCTTAGCCAACATTCCATTCTCCCAACATCTGGGAAACTGGGCAGGGGAGGAAACAGACTGCTTCTAATTACTCTATGTCAGCCAAAGATTGCTTAAACTTTTAAAGTATGAGATGGAGTAAGGGAGAATACTAAAAATAGTAAATAGTTTTTACAAACCTTTCACAGATTGTTAACTTGAAAAATAAATGAACACAGACAGCTCTAGTTTTCTTCTTTTGCCCTTGGCATCATTTTCCAAATATTTGACCTTGATGGAAAATTGTTATTTTTTGACAATCCCCATCAGGGTTCTATGAACCCTCCCTGTGTACCAAAGAAAGAAACTGGTCCTACTGGTCTACCCCACAACAATGTGGTTGAATCACAAAATGGACACAGACACAGAGAGAAGAAAATCTGGCTCTCAGAAGCATCTAACTCAAGTGACATTTGATACAGTCAATTTAAAGGCAGTTGGAGGGCAAAGATGAATCAAAGGAAAGAATAACTTTCTAGAACCCTCTCTTCTTCCTAAATCTGATCTCCTTTCACCTGGCCAGGAGCTAATCTCTATTTAAAAAAAAGACTGCTGGACTAGCCTACCATTCAAAATCTTGTCTTTTTTTTTTTTTTTTTTTTTTTGAAACAGTGAATTCAGATCATACCAATTTTTTTTTTAAGCTAAGAAATTCTAAGGCTGACTAATGAGTTTCCTCCAAGACTTTCTAGATCTGAACAAATTGTGCCGCCATCAGGTTCTCCATGAAGCTTCTTCCCATACTTAGCTGGAAGAACAGATGAAAACAGCACAAGAGTGAACTGGAGTGGACAGTTTCTCTGGTATAATAAGCCAGCAGATGGGACCAAATGTAATACTATATTAATGTCAGACTTAGAAAAATCTTAGTCCTCATGTACAGTTATACAGACCATGCATTTTGAACTTTAGATCCTTCTGATTATGAGCCATAAAGAGCCTCCTAGGAAAGAAAATTGTCCATAGATAAGACTTCCCATGTGTTTTTGGTCTTTGTGACCAATGATTAAATCTTACCTAGTCTTCTGTTGTCTTCCACATCTCAAGTAGACTCTGAGATGAGGATTCATGTGCAAGTTATGTGCTGAGAAAGTGCCCCCACAAAGAGGTCATGAAGTGGATAAGAGAAGCAGGACAAGGAGGGGAAGAATCCAAACAAAGCTACAATTTCAGGTAGAGTGCTAGCTTCTGCCTGATCTTGCAGGAGAGCAGCTCAAGAATGTAATTTATACTTCAGAGTTTGTCCCAACTGGAGGCCAGTAGTTCATCTTTCATAAGCCCATATCAGTTATCCACTGGCCACCTAGGAAGATATAAACTCCTAGGCACTTGGACAGTTTACTGAGTGTGGGTAAACAGCTCTAGTAGCCAAGGGCAGTTCTCAAAGTTAATTACAGATGCAGGCCATTTAGAAGTAAAGATATGAAGAAGCCCAACAAGAGGTACACAGAACCCATAAAAGGGATTCAGAAGGATCTGGGTGGAGCATCCACAGGGTTGCTGTAAGTACTAGTTGTCGTGGTAGATACACAAAAGATAAAGGGGTCAAAGCATATTGCTACAGAAACTCATTCACATAGGCAGGTAGAAAGAGAGAAGAGAAGAAAGGAACAAGGGAACTACAACATAGCCAGAAAACAATAATAAGTAAGCCAGAAAGAGAAAGAAAAACACCATATGATATCACTCTTATGTGGAATCTAAAAAAAAAGACACAAGTGAACTTATCTACAAAACAGAAACAGACTCACAGACAGAAAAAAGGTGATTTAAAAAATCTTTTTAAACAAGTGTGGCTGAAGTAACTGTAGAGAACTAGACGAAAACCTTGAAGGATCCTGTACTGAAATTGATTGTAGGTTTAGTTGTTTTGTTGAAACCCAAACAAAAAATAACTCCAAACCCCTAGAACTATAACTTCTAAGAACTATTCTGTATAGGGCTGTGGTTGATGTAATGGAAAGTAAGGGAATCTCCAGTTATCAAATCTGTACTCTAAATATTAGCAAACAATTGCATATTTATATGCTTTATGTTGAAATAATATTTTCAAAAGGTATGGGTCTTATTTTTATCATGATTCTCCACTTTACATAACTTTATTCAGCTGATCAACCAACTAATCCAAAACTCACAGGCAGAAAAGAGAAGGAAAGTCTTACTTTTGGGAGCTGAGATTTTTCTTTCATGCTTTGATGCTCACTTCCCTCAAGTTTGGCACTAGTTGACCTCTGACACCTCCATCATCTTCACAGCTTTGACGTCGCCTTCTCCCTCTCCTCCATCCCTGGCTTCTATTGCCTGTGCTGCCATCTGATTCCAAACTTACTTTTCATTCACCTAGGTGACACCGTGGGCTCATTCCTCTCTCTCACCACACCCAGCAGTTCCATCCTCCACGCTCCTGAGACATGGCACACTTTCAGCATCCTCAGCGAGGGAGCAAATGGTGGAGTGGATAAATGCAGGGAGCACAGGGGAACCCCTTGGTGGTGGGCACCACCCCAGGTGTTCACAGCGCCCGAGGCCCCACTCTTGACGCTCTCCAGTGCTCTCACACAAAGGTGGGGGCCTCCGTGCCCACTGGACATATCCTGCCAGAGCCGCAGAGCTCTTACTAGGGACAGGTCAGCTACAGCGTGGCCAGTTCACTCAGGAGACTTCAGAGGACGGCTCTGCTCTTCCTGAGAGAGGCTGTGGTGCTGGCCCCCCATTTGCCCAGCCTCTAATCACCACGAGGACTCAGACAATTGGCTGCAGCTGAGGGCCCCGCGTGCCCAGCTGGGCTAGTCTCTTTCTTCCTTCCCTGAAGAGCTGGACTAGTTCTTGAGCGCAGAGAAATGATCTGCTGTGAAAATGCAGGACAGCCCTTCCCTCACCCTTCTGGAGGCCTCTCCTCAGAGTTCATCCAGAAAAAGTCTAACTGGAGAGAGAGAGACAGGCAGACATCTCAGTCCTGGGGTGTCCTCCCCACTCGTGGCATCTGCCTTGCCTCCAGCATCTGGGTTGTCAAGGGTTCAGGCCCTTTAAAAATGCCATCTTTGTGGAAGTTGAGTGTTGTACCACGGACAGCTGATGCTTTTTATATATGCTGGAGTCCAGGAGAACTCTGACCAGGCTGTGAGAGAAAGAACATCTGAAGGAGCTGTACACACAGCCCACACAATGACTCACATGCCACAGATACATTCAGCAAAGTGGACCGGCTGCATCCCAGACCATTCCTTCTGGGAGGAGCCCTGTGTCTGTTGGAAGATGCCTTGGAGCACCCATGGCCGGGATCTGCTGGGGTCACAGCATCTAAGTGAGTAGTTGCTCTGCTAAAGCTGAAAAGACACTTTATAATCTTGTGTTTAGATGGGGTGAGGGCAGTGGTGAATCAAATTTGCAAGGTTTTCTATGCTTAGGGCCTTGGGTTTGGGCGCAGTGAAAAGATTGGTTGTGGGAGGTGCCACCCTAGGGGGTGGTATTTAGGCTGAGGCCTGGCTGGAGAGGTGGGAGGAGAGTGTTCCAGACCCTGAGGTGGGGATGGGCCTGGTATCTCGTGAGAGGACAGAAGGCATCGGTGTGGCTGGGCTGAGGAAAGGACTATGTGTGATGAGGTGCAGAGGGAGGGCCCTGTGGGTCTTGTTGGCCAGTGTTTGGGCTCTGGGAGAGACTGCCCTGGACATCTTGCATCCTCTGACTGTCTTTGTGTACTCCCTAGCTGCATGGACATTTCCCTCACTGTGAGTCTCACTGTCCTAAGGTAGAAATGACACATTGGTTTTCCAGCCTCCTTTGCAGCCAGGGCCTGTTATGTGACCCTGGATGCAGTCATGTGACTCAGTCCCCACCAATGAGAGTTCTGGGGATCTAATGTACAGCATGGTAACTATGGTTAACCATACTGTATTATATAATTAAAGCTTGCTAAGAGAGTAGATCATAAATGTTCTTACTGAAAAAAAAAAAGAAAGATGATAATTATGTGAAATGATGAAGTTTTGGTATCTACTACTATGGTATCATTTCACAATGTATAAGTGTAATCAAATAATCATATTGTACACCTTAAACTTACACAATGTTATATGTCAATTATATCTCAATAATGCTGGGGGGAAAATCAGGGAAAGAAGTTTGAAGCCAGATTTTTGGGCCTTGAATATCCAGTTAGGGTGTTTTTTCTATTTAATTATTTAGGTATTGGCTGAAAGTTTTTGAGAAAGCAAATAATATGGTCACAATCACTTAATCCCAGGAATGAATAGAAGCCTGACACATATGAGACCTTCTATAAATGCTAGTTGAGGAGAATTGGATATCTTTTCCAATTCCTCACATGTGAAAAATGAAGATAGTTGACTAGAAGTGCTTTTAAATTAGAATTTTGTAAATTATTATCCTAAAGTATTCAAAAGATCTTTTTAACAAGAAAAACTCACAACTGTTCTGAATCTAAAGATGTCAGATTCTATCTCAATCTATAGATGCCAGAGTAGGAAACAGCTAAAATGAAAGGAACTATTTTAGTAATTCAAAAGAATTCAACCATCAAGGAATAAAAGAAAGCATTGGGCTCCAAGGGTGACTAATGAGAATTAGAACAAAATTATAGCCCTCCTATAAAGAACTTTACATGGCAAATCAAAGATGAAGGCTCATAGAGAGTTCTGCAGCAGAAAGTATCCAGGAAATACTGTGCGAAGGAGACAGAGCCACACGCTGGCCCTGAATGCACCAGAGCAAAAGATCTTTGGAATTATATGTCCAGGAAAATTGAAGGCATCTGCTATTTCAGCTTTGTTTATAGGACCTTATAAGAAGGAAAGGCAAGGGGAAAAGAACAAAGAATCTCCAAGAAAAGGACTCTAGGTCAATAATGACTTGTATGTAGTTGATACTCTATCAATATTTATTGATAATAATTGGTGCACAGAAATGGTGACACACACAACAGCATTTTAAAAAAAAGAAGTAAAGTGTCTTAAAGAATAACTGTTTGTGGAAATTTGGTTAAGGGGAGATGCTGTGTAGTTTAAAACTCCATCAGACAATCCAGGAAACCCATGGTGCCCACAGACCTCATCTCATGAAGTGAGTGCAAGTGATCCTGCCTTCACATTTTTGCCACAGCATCCTCTTCTCTGGTGCCAGTGATTGGACCAAGGGTTAGTTCTTGAGCAAGGGGAGGGTAGGTCAGGTGCCTAGGAAACAGTGCCCAATGGGCTTCATATTGAAAGGTGACGAACAGAGCCTATCAGATACAAGATGCCCACAGAGAAAAGAGGAGTGACAAGCAATACTAGAGTGAGACCCAATGCTTGGGACATCTGGAGCTACCACTGTGTCCCAAACAGTCAGAAGCCACTGTTTCTGATTCCTTGAGCTGGTTCTACACTAACGCTGCAGTTCTACAGGACTACACGTCTCCCCTGATAGTTCCACAGTCTTCCTTGATTCCTTGTGTATTGTTACAGTACGTCCACGTGACCTGAGGATATCTCAGCAGGTCTCCCTGCATCCTGAAAGAAACTATTATAGACTTCAGTTGTAAATACATATCGTATGTGCAACTGTTGGGTAAAAAAGGAGAACTTACTCACTCTAATAAACCAACTTTTAAAATTGTTATTACTGTCCCAGCAAATCTGCTCTGTGGGTTAGCTCTTCCCTACCCCTTAGATAAAATCCAGGAAAGGATGTATAACTTTTCCGGTTATTCTTAAGTAATAGAAGTCTTCATTTCTATCAAAATACCAGTCTCTGGTATTTTAATATTACTATACTAGGTTGGTGTACTTAAAGTAAGGCAATAGACAAACAAAACCTTCTAAACACGAGTTAAAGTTAAAGGCGCTCCTCTCCCCGAGCTAGGCCTGCAGCAGGCAAGAAGCAAGCTGTGGAAAAGGAGCTGGTCAGTGTCTCCTTTGCTTACTCTCCAACTCCAACCTGCCCATTGATCAACTCCACCAGGGGGAAACAGGGGGTGGGGTCAGGAAAGATTTTACTTGAACGGCACCCATATGATGCTAGTTTTCTTCAGCCTTGAACGGTATTTAAAGGTGGCTCTCCTGTGGGTACTTTTATGGGTTCTTCAGAGACTCGCCTCCACCCCAGTTGCCAGGGATCTCTCACCTGGGGTTTCTAGATGTGGGCACTGTATTTGTCAGGGGGCTACAGAGGACTCCTAACTCAGCCTGTGGCCAGGGACTGTGTACCTTCAGCATCTCTCTCTGCTAAGCAGTGTCTCCTCGGCATTTCATGGAAGCATCTAAAATAGCAGCTCTCTGGCTGTCCCTCCTGGTCCACTAGGACATTCTGCCCTGGGAATACAGTCACTACTTACCCCATAGTGCATTCTAAATTATGCTACTTGGGTGAGCCTATTGCCCTCAATGTTCCCCAGGTAAGAATCAGACCCTAGTCTGTTGTGCACCCCAATTACCAATCTCTCCTTGAAACCCTCCTCTCTAGCCTTGAAGTGATAAAAAAGCTCTCTCAACACCTCCCTGTGAGGGGAGAGTTGGGGCTATGGGACTCACACTTAAATCCTCTCTCTGAAAAAATCCTTCTAATCTCCAAGTTTTTAGCCACATCAACACTTTTATATCCAATTTTAGGGCAGCTTCTTTGCAATCCTGCATAGCTAGGCTGGAGTCTCACTTCAAAATGGAACAGTAATCTTGGGGCCTTGGCCAAAACGAATTTGAAATAGTTCCATTTTAATATCCTGTTGCATTTGTAAAGACCTTTCTATAATCCAGGAGACTTACAGATTTTTTTGTCATTGTTTTACTTTTTTAAAAAATTGGCAACAATCTATCCATTAGGAGCCTAATTTTTTAAGTCTAGAGAGTACAGTCTAACAGAACTAATGAGATAGCCAATGTAAAGTCCTTAGCACTTGACATATAATAAATGCTAAATAAACACTAGCAAATATTATGATTATGATTATTAGATATCCTTTCACCTACAAGAAGAAAAAGAAGTGGATTTGAGCATCGCAGTTGTTTTAACACTTTAATAAATATTTGAGGTCCATTTAGCCCTTTTGATCTCCATGAAGTTGATGAGTATATCTGAGGTAATCACTCTGTTGAAAGCCATCTTAACTCCTCTTGGCACACCCATGGGGAAATCCGCTGATTAATCTAAGAAGTGAAGGATAATATATAAAAATATACATTCCTTAGAGGACAAGCCATCATACAACTCCTGAATTTGAGCTGTTCAACATCTGAGATAGAATTCATGCTTGAGACCTCTGCCCTCAAGAACATGGAGTTTCATAATCTTTGTTCCAAAAATCTCATTTCCTTTCATTTTGCATCCTACAATGTTTCCTATGGTGTGTTTTCAAGTAATTAGTTTTACATTATAACCAACACATCTTGCTGTCACCACCAGAATGCAAAATAGGCGTGTACTATTTTATGATGCAAGTAACTCAAAGCCTCACCTATTACAGGAATAATTTCTTTCCTTGTAGAGTTTTTCCCTTAGAAGCCAAAAGCCCCAGGGGGTTATTCAATGTAATACCTGTCCTGTTGCCTCTCAGAAAACCTGCTTGGTATGCTGGAGTTCCTCATTCTCTATGGCTATTGCTGAGGTTCCTGCAAAAAGAGCTGGTCCAGTATATGGACATTCTGTAATGCATGTAGAGAAGTGTTGAAGAACACATATGATAAAGATCTGTGTAAGAGTACTGAAAAATAAATAAATAGGTAGGTAGGTAGGCAGATGGATAAATAATAAAGTTCTCCTACCCCAGGGAAAAGAGGGGGTCCTGCACTCCACCCAGGGCCTCTGCTTTGATAATAAAGGCACAGGTAGTAGTTTCCCTGAAGGTAGCAGGGACATGAATGCAAAATGAAGTGGGCCTGACTCCCAGATTATGGTTCTTTAGTTACATAGCTCTTTCTGATTGCATGCACTCTTCATCATTTCCCCAAGGCCACTCACTGTGACACAGTGGCTGGGAGAGGGGGAACAGGTGGAACTATCTCTAATGACAATCCAAGCCCTGGGGAAAAAGCACTACAGCAAGAGTAAGCTTTTCTTCAGGGTTGAATGCCCTCCTGCTTGGTGGCCTTGAAATGTGACCAATTCAACCCATTAGAAGCGTTATATTAAAGTTAAGGACAGGAGGTTAGCACCCCTGACCTTCTCCTTTGAATCTCCTTGTCCCTTACATCAGTTTGCCCATTTGCTCCCAGCAATATCTGGGCCTCTTACTCAGAGGGGCCAAGCAGGTAGAGCTTCCTAGGGCAAAGAAGACCTGTGCAAGGCAGCTGGATCTAGCCCCAGCTAGAAAGAAATAACATTCATTAAAATATGCCCATTGTTTACATCTGCATGGCAGTTTCACTTAAAGGGGGTGGGGGAAGGAAAATTAATATTCTCTCACATTGGGCATCTTGCTATACCACTTCAAAGCTTCAAAACTATGGTGGTTGATGTTAATATTGGGAAGATCTAAACTCCAAAGTAGACTACAACTCACCAGGAGTTAGACAGCTAAGAAGCTGGCAGGAGAACAAGTCCTGAAGGCCATCCATGCTGAATGCGCTGGAAAAAAATTTAAAACCTGCATCGTCTTCCAGGTTGACTAACCTCAGAACAGGTCCGTATTTGCCTACTGCAGCACACACAGTGATTTGGTGGCAGTTTGTACGTGTTGCCTATTATGGCGGCAATACCTCAGCCATCAGTTGAGAGAAATTTCTGACCCAGATGCCAGATATACTGAGTCACCTGTAATCCCCTGCCACCCACACCTCCCACTTCTGGCTGCACAAATATGGACATGTGGTTTCAAGAGGTGATTTAAATAATTTGTCTCTGGGAGGTGGTTTGTACCACATGTATAAAAAAAATCCCATCAACACATACAAAGCTGACCATTCTTTTGCCCAGAACAAAAAGGATTTTGTCTGTTTGCTGATCTATCCTTTACTTGATAGTGGAGGGCATGATAGAGAAACTGGTTAAACTATGCTATTTGCCTTTCAGATTATTTTTGGTAGGTAATCTTGTATTAAATGGATGGAACATGGCAGCAATGTAAAATTTTAAACATAAAAAAAACATAGAAACACAAGAGAAAGTCTAAAATTTCCATTTGGAGTCTGGCTCCAATGGAGATTTGCAAAATATCAAAGATGACAAAGCTTCGAGTAGTGGGACAAACTGTGGCTTCCCTAATTAAAAACAGCTAGTATAGCATTTGTCTTTCCACATTCTCTACCCTTTTGCATCCTCCACTGTTTTCTACGGGTAAAACTTCAAATTCCTTAGCCTGAAATACACAGACCTTGACAATTCAGCCCGAATTCTCCTTCCAAATTTATGTCTCACCCCACCATCCCTAGAATCTACAACTCCAGTCTCATCCGACTTCCCGCCATTCCCTATAAATAACATATAACACAGCCCATACTGTTCACGGGATGTCTCTTCTTTGCAAGAGGCTCTTCCTACCTTCTGAAACTAAAAAAATTTAGGTCAAAGGCCACCTGTTACATAAAGTTTTAAAAGTGGTCACCCCTCCTTTGTGCTCCTAAAACGCTTAGCACTTAATTAAATTGTACTATTTTATCACATGTAATTATTTGTTTATTCATCTGTCTCTTCTCTCAGACTTGAGCTCCTGCAGGGCAAAAGCAATATTTCATTTTCTACATCTGCTCTGGGCCCAGCAATGTCTTGGCACAAAGCATCTACTCGACAAATGTATGTTCATCAGTTTTGGCTATTGAGAATCAACAACTTGCTGAACAACCCTTCTTCCTGACCCAGAAGCAAAGCACTCAGCACTGTGCTTAGCCTGGTTGGGTCCTGAGACCAACCATGTAGTTACCTAGGAAGATATGAAGATAATCTTACTCAGGTGAATCAAATGGATGTTGATGCTCAACCTGCTCTGAAGTTATGTCCCAGTTACAGAACATGGGCTTTGGTCTTGATCTGGGAATCTACCCTCAACTCATCACTACATCCACACTTTACTCTTGTGTGTCCAAGTTTCTGTTTCGATACATGCTGTCCCAAGGACTACAAAAATGAGATTCTTCCCTCTCTTCATGCAATGAAAATTGCCAGATATCAAGAATCTAGACCTCGTATTTCACCCTTAATTCTCTATTAAGCACAAAGCTAGGAGCACCCACACCTATTTTACTTCTAGTCCTTGACTTGAAGGTGAGATTCTTAAAGTGTCAAAGCCATTCTAGTTCGGACATGGCAAACTTAGCAAAGGGGGCTTTTCCTGGAGACACAAGTAAAGAGGAGTGATGTAGAGGGATTGGGATCTTTCTAAATTATTGCTACAAATATTTGGACACTTCTCCCATCTAAAAGTGGCATTTAGGTCTCCACTCTTTCAGCATGGGTGGGTATGTGACTACTTTGACCGATAAAGTATGACAGAGATGTTGCTGTGACTTCAGAGACTAGATCATGAAAGGCCAGGTAGCTCCCCACTTGTAGACTGGAAGACTGCTCTTGGAGCCCTCAGCCATGATATAAGAATTACAACTTCTCTGCGGCCAAGTATAGGTGCTCCAGTAGACAACCCAGCCTTCCAGGCATCCCTACCAGGTGCCATTTTGTACTCTCTACACCAGTCACTCCACCAGCTGAATATTACTAGCTGACCTCCGTGTCACTCCAGATGTCATTTAGAACAGAGAAATCACCTAGCTGAGCCCAATTCAAATTGATGACCAATACAATCATGATATGTAATAACATGATTGTTTTTTAAGTCACTAAGTTTGGGGGTAATTTGTCATGCAAAAATAGATAACAGGCACAGATATAGACAATGAAATGCCCTGATTCCTTTTATTGTTTCCCTCAGGGAAGACACTGAATTTCTGTAGCATTATTAAGATACTGATAAACACATTTTTCTTTAATTTTTTTAATAGAAACTGAAAAGCAAGCAAGTATCATTTCTAAAATTAAAAGGGACTATTGCCAGGGGATTTGCAAATGTCGTATTCCTCTTTCCTCATTACAGACTTGGAGCCCATCTCTGGGAATAGATACACAGACTTGTGTGCTTTCTTAAATATAATAGACAATAGTCACAGTGTCTGTTAATCCCATGTGCTTCCCTGGAAAAGGAAAACTCATTACATGAGCCTGTCAAGAGGTCTCAGGACCCATGTAGGGGATTTTTCTCTATATCTCCTATAACATAAGCCCAATATCTAATTCTTTCAAGATTTGCATAGTACCTAATCTATATTTCTAGTAGCACTACCCCTTTCTACTTCGCATTTTAGTTTATTACTATAGCAATCAAAGTTGAATTGCAAATACAGAATGTAGTTTAAGCAGGAAGAAATCTTCTGCAGGTTATTAAGTGATTTGTCAAATTATTGGATAAAAGAAAAAAAAATTTAGATTGAACCATACAGCAGAGCTAAGCCACTAAGTTTGCTACCTCCTCTGCGATCAAAAAACCAGTGACTCAAATTATATCACCACTGCCATGATTGGGAAGCCACTGTGATCAGGAAGTCACCATGATCTGGTGACTGTGCCAGCCCCAGAACTACATCATTTGGGCTGCAATCTGCATCAGCAGAATAGATGTCCTAGACTCCATCTCCAAACACCCACAACCAACAACTCCATGACCATGATCACTGGTATAAAGAGCAGAAGGAGAAGACGTTATGGCTTCCAGTTTGCTTCTGCTTTCTTAATTTCTATCAAGTACATAAGAGTGGTTGAACCTAAATCACATCCAGAATCTGGCAGCAATAGAAACTAGGAAATGCAAGCTTTGCTTTTGGTTTTATTTTATATATATTTTTTAGTTTTCCAGGCTTTGTAGCATAAAAAGGCACACTTGAAAGGAAATGGGATGGATGTTGACTATCAGTCTACAGTATCATAATGTGTCATTTCTTCTACTGGACTATAATCAATTTGCATTTACCTTTATGTCCTATCCCCTAAAGCATGTAGCAATTTTTAGGTAGTCAATTATTTGAAATAAGGAGTGGGGGTTAGCGAGGGAAAAAAAGAGGGAAGAATCCTGAAGTCCCGTATGCCTCTTTCAAGTCCCAACCAGGAAGTAGAGTCTTTCAGGGCAGGATAATGTGACCTTAGTTGTGAAATTGTCTGTCTTAGATATTCTCCATTTCTCCTGCCCCCTCCCAGGTCCCTTTTCCACTCACCCCACCCTACTTTGTGCCCTGGAAGGCTGACCTCTGGAGATGGCTCCATCTGGGTTCCTTGCCCTCTGACTTATGGTTGGGCTTTGGCAAGGAGAGAATGTCAGGTTACTTGTTCCCCTTGTTTCTTCTGTACCAGACTGTGGTTCAGCTACAGCTATTTTTCTCTGCCTAATGTAATTGAGCAAGTGGGCTTGTGCTTGCTATGCAACAAAAAGACCAAATACCAAGGCAATGGTGTTTTGCAGAGGGAAAAAGTCTTTACTACAGGGTGGCCAAGCAAGGATTCAAGGCCATGCTCAGATCTGTCTCCCCAAACAGCTGTTGAATGGGATATTTATCATGGAAGAAGAGGAGGGGATGGAAAATAATTGGTGGAAAATAACTTGTAAGTTTCAAGAGTTTTCTGTGGAAGCACAGTTGTTCATACCTCCCTCTGGGTTTCACATGCAAAATTGGGGAGGGTGTATATGTAACTTATGGTGGATTTTCAGCCTGTGACATTTCAAGTTCACTATCTTTCTTCTTTCTCCCTCTATGCACCTGTGCAGTGCTCAGTTAAAGGGGCTGTCAGAAAGTTGTTTCATCTGCAGTTTCCCTGGAACTCTGCAAAACAAGCTTGATGTTTTCAATATATTATTTTGTTTGCATTTTGTTTCTACCTTATGGGTCTTGAGTTTGTAAAGCACCAGGTATGTTTGTGTCACTAATACCAGTACCCAAATCCGAGCACCTGTCAGGTGGCCCCAATCCACTAGCCTCAGCTCTCACTGGGGTCTGATAACTGCTCCTTCTCTTGCCCCTGCAGGGCCTGTAGCATAGGTGACTTCCCACTGATGCTAGTCACAAAATGCATCACCATCCTTAACTCTTGCAAGGGCACTGGTTAATGAGTGTCCTGTGTGCCAGCTGCTGGGACACAGACTTCAGTGATTGTTAGTGTTTCCAAAGACCATCAGCCTGCACACTCTCCTACCTCTTTACAGCACCATTTATTCTACATCCCATGCTCGACCTGTCTGGTCAGACTTTCTTTCCTTGGCTAAAGCTGGGTCGGCTTCCTTTGCACTGGCGCCCCCCATACACGAGACAGTTTGGGCTCCCCGTAAAGTGTGTTGCAATCAAGGGAGCTGCTGGGTCTGAGAGGACAATGATTGCCATTTGGCTGGATTTAACTGCTCGATTTCATGTCACCTGTAAAGAGGAGACCAGCAATCACCTGTCAGGACTGGTGCAGGGATTAAATAAGGTTATGTATGTTAGACAGCTGAGTAAACTGTGGACAGTTTTACAAATATTAGCTATTTCCACAACTTGGCACTCTTCTCTTTCATCTTTGCGATCACATTTTCCCTTCTGCTAATTAAATTTCTTATCAGTATTTGTATTTTAACTAGTACTGCAATCCTGGTGGTCTAAACCTTTGTTCCAAGGAGAGAGGAATGAGGGGGGAAAAAAAAAGGCAAGGCAGAGGTGGCATATAAAAAGTCATTTTCACTCCTAAATAGAGAATACTACCCTAGAGGCCCTAAAATTTCTCACTTATTAACTTGGGATAGAGAATTGGCAGAAAAAGTCATTACTATAGTTTGCGTCTGTGGAAAGTCAGCTGGGACTATGGCCCTGGGCTGAAATAGATGGTTTAGAGTAATTGTGACAGGATGAAACCAGAGTCAAGTGTGGCCAATCTGTGATTTCCACGGCAGTTTGCACCCCAGTTGTCCCAGATCTCCTCCAGAGCACAGACAGCTTTTAGGATTTTAGCTAAAAGAATAGCCAGGACAGCTGGACAGCCTGGCAGAGTTTTCATAGGCTTGGAATCCTGACTTTCCATTTTACCAGACAAAGAAGCTTTTAAAATATTTAGGAGCTCTATTTACAAGCAACAATGAGAGGCTTCTTAAAGAAGGCAAGCTTCATATAATTATAAAAGATTAAAGTCTTTAAAGAATTTACAGGTTTAGGGAGAATGATTTAATTGTGTCAGAAAGATTAAAATTCAGTTATACAATCTAGGTAAAATTCATCAAAATTTTCCAGGAGACTATTTGAAAAATGACTGTCTATACATTGAACTGTTTCAATATAATCAAATATCCCAAATCTAAACTGAGTCATATTAAGCCCCAAAAGCAAGTCCTATCTGGACTAAAAATCATAGCATTATTCCATTATGATAAGAATTTTATGCCTCAGTGCTTAAACATAAACAGTTTTAAGAGAACAATGAAAAAGGTATCTGTTTCCTGATATAGCTGTTTAAGGTACACATAAATCTTCCCAGTAGGGAAGGTAGTCAGAATACTTAATAACTGGAGAGTATAAGCTCCAGCCAAGCAGAGCAGACTTCACCATGCTCGGCTTTATGGCTGAACCAGTGAGTCCCACCTGAGTACCAGCTCCACCTGCACCCCAGGCACCAGCTCTTGTTCATCACCTGCACTGTTTCCTCAGCCTGCACCAAAGTAGCCCACCATTCAGAGCATTCCACATTTTCCAAAATGAAATCCAGAGTTTTTAGGGTAGTTTTATTCTTTGCTGTCTACCTTCTCCATTCCGCTACCAAAGGCAACTTACAAGAAGGTGGTCCCTTAAGAAGGAAGAGCACAGCTCCACAGCTCTTGAACAACATCTGGCCTCAGTGAGTCATTGCTTCCATTTCTTGATGTCTGTGGCTGTCCTCACTTTTCAGAGGATGACGGTAGGTGTGGGCAACTGAGAAGAATCAAGCCTGTTGAGATGTCACTCACCATCACAAGCCCGGTTGCACTGGCCTCCATCCCAATCAGCCCCATAAAAATTCAAAAACAAAGAGTTCCGGTTACAAAAGTGTTAGCCAGCTCAGTAGCAAGTAGGTTTTTCTGGGGTTTTTTGTTTTTTGGGGTTTTTTTTGGTTTTAAATTGAGTAGCTCTTCCTTTAAGCCCCTTGTCTGGGTGTTCCTAGCTCCCTATAGTTAGCTTTATTTGCAGTGGGTTCAATCCATACTGGATTGAAATCATCTACTTTCATGTCTGTCTCTGCTGCTACATCTCTTTAAGGGCCAGTGGTTTGTCTCATTTTCTCTGTATCCCCAACAACTAACCCAGTGTTGGCCATGGCCATGCGCTCAGAAACAGTTTGTTGACCTGAACAGAATTAGTCTTAGTGTGAAGTGAAGAAAAAAATTGAAACAGTGATCTCCCTGGATCCACTTTGTGGGTCATCCAATGTAAGAAAATAATTATTAATTAATTAGGTTAGATTTAATGTTTCACAATGATCTATTTCCAGCCTAAGAATTTTAATACCTGGTGAGAATGAATTTGAAACCCATGGGCTGAAGCTCTTAAAGTATACCTTTAATGTTAGGTATAAGCACTAATCAAAATTAAACTAGCACAGAGGAAATATCCTTTAAATTGCTTAGGATTCTTTTTTTTTTTTAAATATCCTATGGCAAAATAGCAAAATAATCATTTTAGTGAGTCTTTTTAAATTATCTCAGATTAAAGTTTTCCAGAAATGAAAATTATAACTATTATAGTTTTAAACAGAGATGTGAATTATAGGAAATAATTTTCCCTTTATTTAAAAAAATTACTATTGATTTCTTTTTTATTTTAAAAGGAACACATATTCATTGATGAAACCTGGAAAAACATAAAAAGGGTTAAGAAAAAATCATCATAATCTACAGTCCATAGTCAGTGTAAATATTTTGATTATTTCTTTTTAGTCTTATTTCAATGCATACACATATTTTTTACATGGTTGATACTGTCTTATGTATATGGTTTCATATCTCTTTTCTACTTGACTTTCTACTGTCATAGCTTGACTTCATTTAAAAAATAAAATAGTGACACTGCTGTGCTCTTGGTCAGGAGCCCCTCAGCCTTACCATTTTCATGTTGGTGGGTGACAAGCTGAATGTTTCATCCTTGTCAGCTGTGCCCTCCCCTGGGCAGAGATTGGCTAGGTTGCCCTACGGTCTCTGGCTTTACAAACAACTGGGTTTTATTTTTGTTAAATCTGGTTTTCTTTCAAAATCTGTAACTAAACTTTACAAGAAGCACGAGGAGAACCCAGAGGAGAGCAACAAATGTGATTAAAGGGACATCTGAATACAGAGGAGGATAGTGACTATGAGGTTCCAGTGGAACCAGGGAATTAGGATTAACTTGTCCTTCGGTCTTATCCTGGGGATCTCCTGTGGCCACTCTTGCGCCCCCATCCCCCTGCTCTATTGGTGCCGGTCCCTGAGACACACCTCTTCCGGCAGGGGCACTCTTACCCTCTGACTTCCGGTTGGGTTTGCCCAAAGGCAAACTAATAGGAGATGGGAGGAAAGGAGGAGACTGACACTGGGATCTTCATGCCCTAGTTCCCTCCTTGGGGAGTCACTGCAGGCTGGCTGTGCCCCTCCATGGAAGGCCACAGCTCCTGGGAAGAGCCCCCTCCATGGGGCTCTCCTTTCTCTGGCTTCTGGTAAGCAGACCCCATCCCACCCCTCCAGTCCTGGGCTGAGGTGTAGGAGGAAGAGTTAAAGTACTCTGCTGTTACTAATTTGGGGGCACCATAGTACCCGTTGTGATTTCCTTATATTCTGCTCATCTTTTAAATAGTCCTCTTATTAAACTGTCCTCAAATTACCCAATTTGAGGGGGCCTTTGTTCCTGCCAAGACTCTATTGATAGAAATATTTAAACCACATGTCCCTTTTCCAAGGCTAGAGTGCTTCATTCAGTCTTCAGAATTAAACTATTACCTGAGTTTCCTTAACAGGGTCATTTGGGGATAATAAACGTATAAATAACCTTTCTCCAGTTCCAGCAAGTGACTATTTTTAATGACCAGACTGCTGCTGGTGGTGATGAGGATGATGAACACAGTAATAATAGCCATTGTCATGCTCCGGTTCAGTGCCTGGGCCTGATCCTCAGAACAAATCAGCAGGGAGGCTTTTGTTCCCATTTCAGAGTTGAGAAAATCAAGTTTATCCTGGGGATCTTCCGTGGGCCCTCTTGCTTCCCCCTTCCCCTGCTCCACTGCTCTGGTCCCTGGGACACATCTCTTCTGGCAGGGGCTCTCTTTCAAATTTAGAAATTTTGGTAACTTTGCCTAATATCACATGACTAATGCATGCACGTCCAAAGCCTCACCTCCTTCAAATCTTGTCTTGAATGACATTTTCTCAGTTAGATCTCTCCTGATTAGCTGATTTTAACAGTTTCTACCCTTTCCCCTGCTTTGTCTCTTCAGCACTTTTCACCAGCTAACATTCTTTTTTTCTCATTTATCGTGTGTAATGTCTACCTCATTCCACTCAAAGGTCAGCTCTGTGAGGGCAGAGGTCTTTGTTTTATTCACTGCTTTATCCAAGCACTTAAAATGGTTCATAGCATATAGGAGAGCCTTCATAAATATTTTTGAATGGGTGAATGATAAAGCTGGAGTTCAGAGCCAGGTCTGTCTGACTTGAAGGTCTTTGTTTTTCTACAATATCCTCCTTAGAAGTCACCATCAAAGTAAATATGTAACAGCTTCAAGGAGGAAAAAAAGACAATAGGATTATTTTTTAACTAGATGCCACCATGATGCCACCTGCTATGACTAAGACAACTACTGAAAGAAAACAAAACAATGCTCACCTATTTGTTTTAAAAATATGTTTACTCTCAAGACACCCAGACATGTGGTCAGGCCGTGTGGGCTTTGCCAGAAGTGAGGTGCTATTCGGAATGCCACAGAGAAGAAAGGAATATTCTTCAATATTGAGCAATGGGTATGGATGCCCCACTCACTGTTGGCTCCAGGCAGGTGCTCGTGGATTGAATGGAGTCTTTCTTCAGGGTCTGGGGAGCCGGTTGGGGCAGGCATGCTCACTGAGCAAGCACGGCCCACTGCAGGGTGCATGGGTCTGGAAGAGGCAGCCGTTCTGAAATTGAATCCTGAATATTGCCTTTTCCTGGCTCTACAGATACTTTGTGTTTCATTTCCCATGGCACTTACTTAGGAAAAGGGGAAGGAAATAAGAATTCATGAACAGACTGATGGTAAGAAATAAGTGCGGCAGAGAGCCCATGATTTCCTAGTACCTTTACACCAAGAAGATGATTATTACCAGGTGATTTGAGCATGAGCAGAGATCTCAGACATACATGGTTTGCCCATGTGCTCTACCACTCACTTTGACCTTGGACAAGTTAATCAGCCTTTCTAAGCCTCAGTTTCCTCGGTTCTACAGTTGGGTGATTATGGTATTTATTTCATTGTTGTAAGGATTATAGGAGATAGTTCTTGTACTTGGTACATAGGAGATGCCTGCTAAATCTGTGCTCAAAACCACAGTTATAATATACTATAACTGGGTTCTAATGGAGTGCTCTACTAGCCAGAGGAAGTTATCATTTTCTCCAGCACCAGGTCTCTCATCATAATAGGGAGAGGCAATGCTGATCAAGGACCTCCAGAAATTCCCCCACACAGGTTCTGGGACATGGGACATCAGCAGGTGACAATGTTTCCTTGTCAAAGGAAGCAGGTAGAATTAAGAGACTGGACTGTTGGTTCTGGTTTTTAAGTAAAGCGCTAAGTTCTCTGGGGCCCCTTCCCAGAGCCAGGCTCCATATTGTTCAAAGTCATCTTAGAGATTATGCCGTCTTGCTGTTTTACATTTCTATTAGAAATGTGTTGGGACTTGCCCTTCAGTGTCCCAAATGAGACGGGAAGATTATGTGTGACTGTCCCCAAGAGCCTATAATTTATTCTCTGGAAGAAAATAATACAGTGAGTCAGAACACCTACCCCTTAGGAATTGTAGCCCTCCAGGCCCCCTGGGCTCACCTGCAATGCATGAGTCCTCCCTGTCTTGTCTACTCCCAATAATCTAGACATTCGCTATTAGCATGTGAGGCATTTACATTTAAGTCAGTTGAACAACATGAAAACTTCAGTTCCTCAATTGCACCAGCCATGTTTCTAGTGCTCAGTAGCCGTATGTGTCTACTGGCTACCATATTGGATAGTGCAAATATGCAATATTTCCACCATTACAGAAAGTTCTCCTGGAGTATGCTGCTCTAGAGGGTAGTGTCAGCTCAAGGCCCAGATCCATTCAGTCAAGTTAAAAGTCCCATTTTCAGGCCAGGGCTGCAAGTGGTGGGGTTAAGATTTGAATATTGCTAAGCCTTGAATTTCAAGAGGAAAATAAAAGATCATAAAACCCTTTCAGTTGGACTCTTAATGTCCCTGAACTTCCATGTCATTGTGATTTAAAAAAAAAATGAAATATGAGTCCAGAGAGGGGAATCATGCCTGCATTTCACCAGATCTTAAGATAAGGGTTCAAAATTTCCCCAAAATACCATTTGACCGTTAAGCAGTAAGTCAGGTTCACACTTGGAATCCTGAAAAATGTTCACTCAATTCCTGCTGAAGGGTCAAACCTTGTTCCAGATAAGGAGAAGGAGATTCTGGACATTCTTAGCCATAAGAACAGGGCTGTGGTCCTAGACACCTTGGTACATCACATGACTTAGCTCGCCACATAGTACCCTGTGATCCTCTCTTTTATGTCTTCCTCTCCCCGAAGCACCTGCCCTTAGTCATCTTTAACCCTTTCTGTTTTACTCACTGCCTTGCCTCCCTCCTTTCATATCCAACCTCCAGCTTGAGCTGTGGGTCATTCTCAGCCATTTCAGGCTCCACTGATGGTTGGGAAGGTCCTTCGTGCCTTTGAGGGTAGAGCAGGGTAGTATCAGAGACCCCCATGGTAGTCTGACTGCAGGGCCACAGAATATCTAAAAACCAATCAGGATGTTTGCACTGTAAAATGAAACAATCAAAAACAAAACCTCCCGCTAGCATTTTGCCAGTGCCATATTCTTAGTTTCTGTCTCTTTCCCAGTCTTGAGTTAAATTTTAAAAAGTTCCCTTTTGTTACTTTAGCCTCAGCAGTAGTCAAGTTCTAGGAAAGAAGGCATAAACAGACTTATTCTACCACATTAGTAACCTTGACTAACCCATAGGTTCACAGTGGTAGAATGCATCCTCAGAGCCAAATAAAATGGGAGATTTCTGAATAGAAGCTTGGAAGAGTCTTGAATTATAGCAGCAAACAAAAACAATCTTATTTCCAAATAAAACAAGTTAAAAGGAAGGTGGTTACCCAACAGTTTAGTTAAAGGTCTGGTAACCTCCCCAAGTCAGTGTTTGTGAAGTTCTTTACTTCTTAGCAAAACAGACAGATCAATAGTCTCACACCCATCTCACTGTGTAATTTATATTTTTTCCACTTGGGCCTTGCCATCTTCAGAATGATGTGTGCTCACTCACACAGTGCTGCCTCTGCTTCTGTGGCCCAGTGATTTTCAAAACCTGCAAAGGTGTGGAAGCTGCTTTCACAAGTGAAATCCATGCAGACCCTCAGTATATAAAAGAGATAGGAGTGAAGCCACTCTGGCTGAAGAGGGGACCCCCCCCCCCCCAGCAATCTCCTCGGAGTCTCTCCAGAGCTTGAGGGCTTGCAGAGCCCTACTACAGCCTCACGACTCCAGATTGGCTCACTGGGAACCTCCCATTAGATATTTCAATGTTAAGGATACTTGGCTTAGGAAAGATCATCTTCTGTTGCTTGCAAAGTTTATAGAAGAGATTGAACACCATTATCTCAAGGACAAAACAGCCTCAAGGATCTGAGGATTAAAAAGAATCATTCACCCACATATTTATTGTTCTTCTGCTGGACTCATGCGGAAGAATGAATTCTATGCAACATTAGTATTATTTTAATGGGTCATTGCCACACCATTACCTTTATGGCATGAGAGGGCGGCTTCTGCATGTGTGTAGACAAATGTCCATAAGACCAGTAAATGACCACAGGAAAGATTTAGAAAAAAGCGAAATTTTCATTTTCAATTTACAAAACATTTTACAAATTAGTACTTAGTATTGCCTTTGCATTTACTTTTAAAAGGCATAGTATTTTCATACTAGGAGAAGGAAAAGAAGATACTGGTGCCAAGGGCAGCTGCAGGACAATAGAAAAAAAGAAGAAAAATGATCATGGGAGTTTTATGGTGTTCTTAGAGGTGATTTACATGTCCTAAAAAGATTGTTCAAGACTCTTCCTGTCCTTCTTTACATTTAAAATTATAACTTAAAAAGCTTTACTCCTTCTTAAGATTAGTAATCACTTTTAACAGAGTTTATACAACTTAATTAGATAATCTTTTAAGCATTTAGAATTGTTTTTGTAATTTAAATATATTTAATTTTTGTACTTTAACTGGTTATCAAACATTTGTCATATCTTACATAATTCTTATATGTCTACCAAATTAAATTTATAAAAATGATTAAAATTAAGTTCTTTTAATTATCCAATTATTGCTTATAATCCAAGTAAAATTATCTTAATCCTCTGAGGTCTAAATCAATTAAGTCAATTAACTTTTTCTAAATTAGAATCACAACTTGCCAGGTACCTTAGTATGCCAAATTCTTAAATTCTCCTAGTAGTGCTTAAAACACCAAGTATACACAGATTATTTTAAACTTAACATAAAAGTGTAAATAATTTGGATTTTATTTATGTCATCATTTCTATATTTAATTATAAGTCTTTCCAATGAGGAAATAATTATGTCAGCCCAAACCACAGTGATGTTTTATCCTAGTGCACTGAGGTTTCCTATTGCACCAAGAAAACTTCTCTCCAGATCACAGGACTTGATTCTTTTTTTCAATCCTAATGGGTCACATGGAGCCTGAACCTTGTTAATGGTGGTCATAACAGGGTTCCATAACTTTCAAAAAGAGCAAGTGTTGTAGAGCCTAATCCTGCGTTTAAATCATATCTTTACCTAATTCTGCCCTCAATGATTGGAAATCTGTAACTTCACTAAAATCATAACTAACTCTGTATATCTTTGGTTCTCCTGAGATGTAAATGCCATTTAATTTAATTTTTCTTTTCTTGAGGGCTGGTCTAATTGGTCACAAATAAAATCATGATAATAACAAAAGGCCAAGACAAAAAAGTTTTAGAGGACTGAAAAGAGTTAAACAAAAAGCCTTAACAGTGAAGCTGTGAAGTTAAATACAATTTTGTGGAGATGCTGTTAAGCCCAAATAATTTTAGGGGCTAATGCAGTCACAGATAGAGAAAATGACTGAAACTTTGCTAGTTAAATGAGCACTATTTAAGACCACTTAAACCAGGGCAGATGACCTAGCAGAATTGTAAACATGGAACTAAAGAGTAAGGAAGAAACAATGTTTAATTCCGATGCACTATTACCAGAAACACAATTTTGTCAACACTGCTAAATATTTAGCCATATAAATTTATAGCTCTGTTACCTAAGCCTGACTAAATCCAAACAGGAAAAGTCCTCTAGGCTGTTATTAGAAAATCTCAGTCGCTATTTAGAGTACAGACGTTCTGTTTTTTCACTGCATACTGCTTTCACTAGAAAATGCAGATTTTATGTATTGAATGTACCATTCATTTTTATTCATCTACTTATTTATGCATATTAATTACTACCTTTCCCCAGAACAATCAGTGGCTTAATACAATATAAGTTGAATTCGCAGTTATGTGACAGTATAGTCCAATGTAGGTTGGAGAGGGGTTGGGTTTCTCTTCCACACTGTCATTCAAAGACCCGAGTTCCTTACATCCATAGTCCTTTGTTGAATCCTCTGTGTTCTGCCAGCAGAAAAGGGGCAGGAAGAGAACCTGGAGAACTCCAGGAAAGCTTTTATGGGTTACACCCAGAAGTGATCTTTCTGCCTTCTTCCTATTGGCCAGAACTCAATTATATGGCTTCACTTCCCTGAAAGAGCGGCTCTAGGACCAAGGAGAACAATAGAGCATAGTGAACAACTAGCCAGTCTCTGCTACATTACATTATAGCTGTAGCTTAGTATTTAATGTTTCATTCAGTAGCAATTAATCAAACAGGCAAAATTATGGAGTACAAATTGATACGAAGAAACAAAACTGGTGTAATTTTATCATGCATAGTCATACCACAGCAAAAAAATAATAATGGCCATACTCCTGTGTCACTTAATCTCTCATGTGCCATGTTTTCACAACTTTCTACACGTAGAGAATATATACAATATTGAAATAGATCCTTGTCAAAGTGAGCTTTTTTTTTTTAAGAGGATAATTATGGTCATTAGAAAATTCTACCAGATCACAGTGAGTACTTGGTAAGAGCTCATCTTTATATTATGATCCACTTTATGAAATACAGGTTTACTAAGAAGGGAGATAATTTACTATGAGTTATGTTTTAGGAATAAAGCCCTTAACTGGGTGAAGCGCAGGGGAGTAAGAGACTGAAGATGTGGAGGCTTCTGCAAGTCTCACTACAGGTCTGAGTCAGCATGGGTTTGGCCAGTAAGACCTAGTTTTGAGTCCCTGATGCACCCCTTGCTAGCTCTGAGACCTTGGACATATTAACTAATCTCTATAAGCTTCAATTTTCTTATCTTTAAAATGGGGATAAGACAGCCCTTCAAAGAGATGTGAGGATTAAATATCCATTTCCTTCACTAGAATTTAACATTGATAAAGCTAGAAACCTCTTTCTTAATGTCATATTCCTGGTACATGCTAAGTTCTCAATACTACGTAGTTTTAATGACAGTTTAATAACAGTTTACTCTTGGAATTATCCATATAAATATATCCAAGAGGCAGCTAAAAATTAAAGCTTGTAATTCAGGAGTAGTATACCCCTTAGATCCAGGCAAGAGGGTACCTGACCCTAGGTCTGGGTTTCAAAGTAATGCTACTCATGAGGTGGTCCAGGAACCAGTCAGTCCCAAACTGTTTGTTACTGAACCACATGGGATAAGTATAGAAACTGAGAGCAAGTATTTAGGAACTTCTGAAGCAATTTGACATTGGTGCATCATCTCATTAAACAGGGTATAGACCAGTTAGGGTATGTTTGAAACTGAGTGGTAAGTCACATGTGGTGTAAACTGCAGACTCTCAAGGACAGTACGACCACTTTTCAACATGATATTTTAAGATTAGTCACCTATACCCCCAAAGTGAGTAAAATATAAGTAAATAAAAACATTTCTTTATTTTAGTATTATTTTTATTATAATTTTCCTCTTTCATTATAGGCTACTACAAGATATTGAATATGGTTCTCTGTGCTATACAGTAAAAACTTACTGTCTATCTGTTTTATATATAGTAGTTAATATTTGCAAATCTCAAACTCCCAATTTACCCCTTCCCACCCTCTTCCCCCTAGTAACCATAAGTTTGTTTCCTATGTCTGTGAATCTGTTTCTGTTTTATAGATAAGTTCATTAGTATCTTCTTTTTTCCTTTTTTAGATTCCACATATAAGTGATATCATATGGTATTTTTCTTTCTCTTTCTGGCTTACTTCACTTAGAATGATGATCTCTAGGGCTATCCATGTCACTGCAAATGGCATTATTGTATTTTTATGGCTGAGTAGTATTCCATTGTATAAATATACAATTTGTTTATCCAGTCATCTGTCAATGGACATTTAGGTTGTTTCCACATCTTGGCTATTGTGTATAGTGCTGCTATGAACTAAAAGTTACTTTATACCTTTTTAACCCTAATTTACTGATTAGGAAACAAGTTTTACAAGAGTTCTTTTTTTTAAGAAAAGACACATTTCAAAATATTAGCAGTAGTAAACTACTAAAGTAGTTAGTACTAACTAAAGTAGTAGTTAGTAGTAAATGATAACAATAGAAGTGATTCTGAAAGAGTAAATGCCAAAAGATTTTGTACTAGTTTTACTCAGAAATATGAGCCCTCCTGCACTGAGTTCAATTTGTAGCCATATTGATGATGATGTCCTAAAACTATAGTGTATCGGCTGTAGAAATGTACTGACTAATGAAGCAATATAACCATCAAAAACTTAAGTGGCTTTCGTGTGTCGAATGTAAGAAACAAGTGAAAAGAGAATTATTAGAAAGAAAGAGTATTGAGTTAAAAAACTGACAGAGGCAGATGTTAACTATTTTCACATAAGCAGCTTTGTAGGCTTCTTATAAAGCAGTATTTGGGGTTTCTAAGACATGTATGAAGACTACCAAAAATGTGGGCTTAGAAATGTTGAGTGATGATGTGGCAAAGGAGGTAGCTCACACACCATTTTCCAGAGAAACTATAGTTGAATATATTCGGGAACTGACTCATGATATGGAAGACAACTCATAGAGAAAAATGAAACTAGCAAAGTATCTTTCATTGAAACTAGATGAATGCACAAGTCCTTTTAAAATGGCCATCCTTTTAGTGTATGTATGATTTAAACATGACTGTGATAGGAAGAAATAGTCCTTTTATTTTCTCAGCTTCATGGCTAATAAACACAACTGTGAACTGTATAAAACTAGAAAGGATTACATTGTCTATAAATGTGTCTGGAGTTAGGATTTTGTCTAGGATTATATTCTGATGGCACAGCTGCAATGACTGGAAAACATTCTGGATTAGTTACCCCGTTTATGGAACTTGTGCCAGAATGTAAATCAATTCTGCTTCCTTCAAAAGTTTCACTACAAAAGTCAGCTGAACTGAACAGAAAATTCATGGGTCTCAAATCCCTGACTTGTAGAAAAATAATTTAACTTTCATTATGATTCCAGAGGATGAATTGTTAGAACTGACTATTGATGAAGGATGGAGGATGAATTTCGCTCTATTTTATATAAAAATTTGAAATGAAAAACCTAAGCTTGCTCAAATTACTCTGAAATATCTTTTTCCATTCTGTCAAAATACCCCTGTAAGATTAGTTTCCCTCCTATGAGTGTTATTAACACAAAGCACGGAAACAGTTTAGATGTACCTTGCTCCCTACGGGTGGTGTGTGATCATCAACGTGCTCAAGATTGGAAGGTTAATTAGCAAACTCATTTGTCTTATTGAAACCTTTAAATATTGATATGAAGGGTGCTATCCAAAGTGTGCATGCAGCATTTAATAGGGGAAATCCTCTTTCATTCACAAATTTTTGCTTACTTATGACCATGGAATAACCAAGGGTTATAAATGTAGTAATGATTGCCTAGGTTAATCGTTTGTACACACACCTTCAAGAGCAATATGCTCAATTTTTGTAGTTTTCCCCCCTTTTATTTTCGTTCTGATTATAATCATATTTAACAATATAATAATGAATGAATTTAATAATAGTGAATGAATCTAACAGTAAAAAACTTATATTTTGTATGTCTTTGTTTTTATTTCACTTTTCTAGTAATTCACTTTTATTGTATTAAAAAAAGTATTGATCTGTAACAGATTGGAAGTGGAAGAAAGGGGGAAAGATCCTTCTCAACAGACTGCTGCTGTGGAGAGTCAGTCTGGCACATAGGATCCATGATGCAGAGGGAACATGCTTACCCAGAGCCCATGGTCCTAGGACCCAGAGAATCCAGCAGCCCAAAAGGCCCTGAGCCTGTGTCCAGGACCTATGCAAGCTTCTTCCTGGGAGCACATTGCTGAGAGTGAACGGTGCTACCAGGGGATGAGTGTGGGGGGGCAGGGCACAGCGAGGATGTGCAGGCCACATGTGCACGAAGGCCCTTACAGTATGAGGTGGGAAAGACGCGGGCAGGCCAGGGCTAAGAGCTGGTTCATTCAGTGCCATCACGTTCCAGTGTGAACTCCAAGAACTTGAAATTTGGCAGATTGAGAAGATGGTATGTTTGTCAAAGCAGGATGATAAAATGTATTTATTCAATAGTCGACAGCTTTGTTTATAACTTTAAGTTTCTGGCATTTTGAAATATGGGTCTCAATTTTGTTGTTTTGTCAGGGCCCCACAAATGTTAGGGGACCACCTAGCCAGGAGATACACCAAAACCAGAGCCGCAAATTTGGCAGTCAGCATGGAGAGGGTATTTGCAACTGAAGAAGAGGCAGTCAGGGGTAAAGAAGGCAAGTCCTACATTCAGACTACCTGCCTTGAATTTCTTATCAGCAACCTACTAGCTATAGAACCCTGGGCTATCTTTCTGCACCTCAGTGGGCATGTTGATAGCACCTGTTTCATAGGGTGATTTTGAGGATCAAATGAGTTCATCCATGTAAAGCACTTAGAGTAGGCTAGGCATAGAGTAAGCTCTCAATACCAAGGAAGTGAATTGCCTGGGAAAGAAATAGAGAGCAAGAACAGAAGGGTCTCAGGAGAACCTTGGAAAGAAAGTCTAGAGATAGAGAGAGTCTGGGGAGCATGTCCCAGCCCCTACCACAGGGCCTGGCAGGTGGTATGTGCTCAGTAAATGTGGATCCTGGAAAGGAGACTGAGGAGAAGCACGTAACACACTGGATGCAGCAGGAAGTTCAAATAGGGGGTGAGGGGATGAGAAGACCTTATTGGATTAGGTCAGGAAATACCTTTAAAAGGATGTTCCAGTTCACAGGAAGTCAGACTGCAGTAAATTAAAGAATGAATGGGAAGATATTCTTTTAGTTCAGCTTTGTAACTCTAGTGGAAACTACCCTTTTTAGAAATTCATGTAGAGGGTGAAAGAGATAAAATAGTACCTTGAGGGGTATGCAAAGTTGAAAGAAAATTCTTTTCTGTTCAAAGAACCATGGGCAGACTTGTTGCCAAACAAGAGGAAGAGATTATTACTGGAGCAAGAATCTAGGAGAAGGATTAGAAGAGATGGAATCAAGAGAAAAGACATGGGGGTGAGTCTTACAAAAGAATATTCTGCCTAAGAGGGAAGGAAACAGGATCATCGATAAGAGTATAGAAGAATGTTCAGGACTGATAAATTGATGTTCTTGAAGTCTGTGCAAGGGAACTTGAATATCCAGAAGAACAAGTAAATAGAGCTGACTAGTAGGGAGCATATTCCTTTACCCTACTATGGCAGATCGGTGAGATGGCTCATTCACTCTGGCTGGCTTATCTCCCTACACTGCAGAACAGTAGTTGGCAAGCTACCTACAGTCCACAGGCCAAACTGAGCCTGCTGTCCCCAAACTGAACTTGGGTTTGTTCACCCAGCCGCACAGCAAAGCCAATCTACTGACACCGGGTTGCGGTGAAGGAGAGTACAGTGTTTATTTGCTGGGCACCAAGCAAGGAGAACTGGCAGCTAATGCTCAAAAGATTCAAACTCCCTGATGGCTTTAGGGAAAGGATTTTAAAAGATCATATTAGGAGTGAAGGTCACAGGATGTGTAATCAGCTTGTAGACATTCTTCTGATTGGTTGGTGGTGAGGTAACAGGGTGATATTTTGGGAATCCCAGTCATCAGTCTTCTGGTTCCAACCAGTCTGGGGTCTACGTGCTTGTGGTCAGCAGTTTCCATTCAGTAGGGGTCCTGGTTTCAGAAAAACTACTCAAAGATTCTCATCAGATTGTTATCTGTATCCATTGAAGAGGAACTAGGAGTTCTGTGCCTCTGTTTTATTGCTGAACTATTATTCAATCTATTATTACTTTTCTTGCTTGGCTGCTTTTCCTTTGTTCCTCTAGTCATTAACTGCTTGAGTCTGCTCTTTGGAACTCGGGGAAGGCCTAGGAGACTAAAGCTTCTTCTACAAATAAGAAGCAGGAACATGGAGGGACGTGTACCTGGGAGGGCCCCATAAGGTCCTACTCAGTTTTACTACTGCCTCTTTTTCTATACCCTGTGAACTAGAAATGGTTTTCATATTTTTAAAATTGGGGTAAAAATCTGCATAACATAAAATTTATTATTTTAATCATTTTTAAGTATACATCTCAGTGGCATTAACTACATTCACATATTGTACCTCATTCATCTTCAGAAATCTTTTCATCTTACAAAACTGAAACTCTCTACCTGTTAAACAATAACTCCCCATTTCCACTTTCCCCCAACTCCTGGCAACCATCATTCTATTTTCTGTCTCTATCAATTTGACTTCTCTAGGTACCTAAAGTGGTCTGATCCCCTAATTCCTGGCTTTCCCACACACATCCAAGCAATTCTCGGGCATCAGCTCAGTGTCCTGAAATTCAACTCAGTTCTGACACTGTCTACCTGGAGACAGCATCAGATCCCACAGATTAAAGTTCAGTTGTACAAGTCTGCCAGCCTCCTTCAGACACTAGTCAGAAGCTCAGGTCGACACGTGTTATGCTTCTGACTGACCAGATATAGATGGGAGGTTCCAAAGACCCCTCCTTGGGTTTAATTAATTTGCCAGAGTGCCTCACAGAACTCAGAGAAGCACTTTATTTAGTAGAATACTGGTTTATTTTGAAAGAATATATAACTCAGGAAGAGCTAATAGAAGAGATGCATAAGGCAATGTATGGAGAAAGGTAGGAGTTTCCATGCCCTCTCAGAGTGCACCAGTCTCCCTGAATCTCCATGTGTTCACTGATCAGGAAGCCCTCCAAACCCAGTTCTTCTGGGTTTTTACAAAGGCTTCATTGCAAGGGCTGATTGATTACATCATTTGTTACTGGTGATTGATTCGACCTCCAGCATCTCTCCCTTCCCCAGAGGTCAGGGAGGTGGGACTAAAAGTTCCAACCCTCCAGTTACATGGTTTTCCTGGCAGCCAGCACCCCCTCCTAAGGGGTGTTCCAATAGTAGCCTCATTAATGTAACAAAAGATACCTTGACCATTCTCATTTAAGAAATTCCAAGGGTTTTAGGAGCCCTATGCCAGAAACAGAGATGAAGACCAGATACATATTTCTTATTACAAATGACAATAGTACAATATTGCATGTAAGTGTAATCATACAGTTTTTATTCCTTGTGACTAATTTTATTAGAATAAAGTCCTCGAGGTCCATCCATGTTGTTGCATTTCTCAGAATTTCCTTTCTTTTTAAGGCTGAATAATATTCCATTGTCTGTGTATACCACATTTTGCTTATCCATTCATCTGTCAATGAATACTTGGTTTGCCCCCACCTTTTGGCTATTGTAACTAATACTCTATAGATATGGATGTGCAAATATCTGTTTGAATCCTTGCTTTCAATTCTTTTGAGTATATACCCAGAAATAGGATTGCTGGATCATATATTAATTTTATTTTTAATTTTTTGAGGAACTGCCATACCATTTCCCATAGCAGCTGCATTGTTTTCCTTTCCCAGCTGTGCACAAGATTCTAATTTCTCCATATTCTCACCAATATTTGTTATTTTCTGGGTTTTGTTGGTTTTTTTGTTTGTTTGCTTTATACTAGCCATTTTGTTTCTTTTACTAGGTTTGAGGTGATATCTCATTGTGGTTTTGATTTGCATTTCCTTAATGGCTAGTGATGTTGAGCATCTTTTCATGTCCTTATTGGCTATTTATATATTTTCTTTGGACACATGTCTATTCACATCTTTTGTCCATTTATGAACTGGATTGTTTGGTTTTTTGTTGTTAAATTTTAGGAATTCTTTATATATCCTGGATATTAACTTCTTATGAGATCTGTGATTTGTAAATGTTTTCTGCTATTCTGTGGGTTGCCCTTTTACTCTATGCACAGTGTCCTTTTCCACAAAAATTCTTAATTTTGATGAAGTCCAATTCATATATTTTAACTTTTGTTGCTTGTGTTTCTGGTGTCATATCCAAGAAATCATTGCCAAGTCCAATGCATAAAGACTTTCCCTTATGATTTCTTCTAAGAGGTTTATAGTTTTAGCCCTTACACATACAATTTTTATTCATTTTGAGTTAATTTTTATATATGATATAAGTTAAGGGTCCAAATTCATTCCTTTGCATGTGGATATCTTTTTTCCCAGCACCATTTGTTGAAAAGACTATCCCTTCCCCACCAAATGGTCTTGGTACCCTTATTGAAAATTGATTGATCATATATGTGAGGGTTTATTTCTAGGCTCTTCACATTTTTAAACGGTTGGAAAAAATCAAAAGAAAAATATTTTGTGACATGTGAACTTTTCATGAGATTCAAATTTCAGTGCCCACAAAAAATGTTTTATTGCAACACATCCTGGCTCATTTGTTTCTGTATCATCTATGGCTGCTTTTACATTATAGCAGCAGAGTTGAATAATTGTGACAGAGACCATATTCTTGAAAATCCTCAAGTATTTACTATTTGGTCCTTTAAAGAAAATGTTTGCAAACCTCTGTTATAGATAGGGGATAAAGGGCTGTAAAATGCATTTCTCAGACTCTCACAGCTAGGAGGTAGGCAAAGGACCCAGTTTCCACAATCAGATTTATGCACACAGAGTTGCACGTGAAAATGACTCACAAAGAGCAGCCACAGTCAGGGAGATAAAATTTTCTGTTAAGTAAAGTAGTGGGGCATCCCGTTCTTCCAGTGAGGTTGTTGGAGGGTTCTGGCCCCTGGTTCTTTATATCATGAGTGAAGAATGGCTGAAGATGGTACAGTGGTGTCCCATTAGAAAGGTTCTATGGTATGTTGAGGCATTTTTCTGACTATGCTTTTCCTGGCCTCTTTATTCCTGACTGCATAGCATCAAATCTTAGTTCTCTGTCCAGTTTGGAGAGTCGTGAGCTGCCTAATGTTGCTTTAATAAATCTTCACCTGCTTCAACAGCTAGAGTGACCTCTGTTGTCTGCAGACAAGAACCCTGACTGATGTATTCAGTGAAGACAATCGTATTAGACTCAGTAGTATTTCCTCAAAAGGTAGAGTAGTGTTTTGTGAGAAACTCTTAATTCTAATTGTGACTTTTCTACCAATTTTTATTGTCCATAACCTTCCAATATCTGTAAAACTGGTTTAATGGAATTTATAAGTCACAAAGGGGGTATAATGGAGATTATCCAAGGAACAGACACAAAATTTAGTTGTAAAGAAATCAGACTCTGAGTGAGAAACCATAATTGAAATAGCACATTTAATTGTAGGAACTTCACTCCCCAGACACTTTCATTTCACTACAACTGAAAGAAAAAGAGATATGTTTCTGAGAAGAAAGCAAATTGTTTCAGAACTCTGACTTTGTAGAGCAGAAATCCTAAGAGTATCTCAAAAAAAAGGAAGATTGTTTATCATGGAAATGAACACACCTTGGAGGTGATGGAGACGACAGATAGGGTAGGAGGGGATGCTCTAGACCCAGGGGTAATAATTCAGAATTCTAATCTCAGTTATTCCACTTAGATGCTGAGTAAATCACCTCATTCAGAGCTGCTCCCATTTCTCCTAGCTGATGATTACACTCTTGAAAAAGCAAAATGCTCAAATTAGAATGCTTGTTTTATTGTTATTTATGCCTGTTCTCTGTTTTCCCACATAGTCGTGTGGGTGAGTAATAGTGACATCACCACAAACACAGAACTTCTTACATGAACTCTGCTTCAGGAATGCACATGGTTTTCAGACCCCTGCTTTTACCTCTATATGATTTATCTCTATTATTAGAGATTTTCCCTTTTTCTTTCTAATTTGAATATACTGGTCCTAATGAGACAGTGATAGTTCTCTCCCATGTTCACCTCTCCCATAAAAAGGAAAAATTTCCAATTCTACTCCATGTGAGAAAAGTCAAGAGAAACAAAGAAAGCAGTTTAAAATGGAATAAAGTAAAAAAACCATACACATCCTAAAAGTTGGCAAGATGATTCTTGAAGAAATCAGAACAGATGAAGAAGCAAGACATAGAAAGTAGGTAAGCTAGTACCACATGAAAGGTTGATAGGGAAAATAAAAGATCTCTTCAGAGAAAAGCATGCTCAGGCAGAAATAAGAAGGGGATCTTGAAGGCCATGCTCAGTGGACGGTGTCACTGGGCTTTCACCTTTTATGGGCAAAGAGCAGCTGAGACAATAGCTAGCGACCAGCAGCATCAGACATCTGGGAAATAATGAACTGCTTGCCCTTCATTTTCAGCCTACAATTAGACAATTGTGGGTGCAATTATTTGTGTGTGCAATTTTGTAACAACAGATAATTGTGGCTAAAGAGTTACCTGTATTGTGAAAAGGAGATATAATTGGGGCCCCCTTTTAATAAGTCCGTGTTTTACATCTAAGCAAGTGTATAATTTGATTAGTGGAAAGACACCCATGACTTTTTTCTGATTACATCTTTATGTTTTCACAAGTGCTTTCCCTAGCCCATTGTGGGCCTCAATGCAGCATCATTGGCATAGAGCAATCATTAAATTACAAGGAAGAAAATGCCACATCACAAATGGGCCAGCCATGGATACTATCCAGACCACATAGGTATTCTATAGTCAACAGTGAAGGTACAAATAAAAGACCCAAAAGCTGAAGCCAGTAATTTGCATCATGCCTGAAATATAAAGAAATAGACCAAAGCATATCCAGCTCAGTGCGCAACACATGGAAGTCACCCAGCGAGGATTTCCTGAATTGATGCTGTTAAAACTCCCCTCCCTTTGTGCCCCACAGCATTTAAAACATGCCTCTACTTTGGCCCTTAGGGTTTTGTATTTTTTTGTATGTCTATCTCTCCCCACATCTTGCAGGCTATTGCAAGAAAGTGTTTGTGTCTTTTTCATCTTTTATTTTTCTAAGCCTATTTCTGTCTCTGGTGGCAGAAAATGAACTTAAAGTCAAACAAAACAGAACAAAATGACTGGCCAACAGAGGTAGGCTCTCAGAAGGGTTCTCTTTCTTTCTTTCATCCCATGAGTTGGCCTCTTTTAATAAAGCGGCCTCATTCTCTCTACTGTGGGTAGGGAACCTTCATGTGGGAGGCAGGATAAGCTGATGGCTCTTCAGTAAGACAGCCAAGCCTTGGATACAGCGCCACCACTTACCTAAAAAAAGTTATTTAAACTGCTTTGAGCCATGGCTTCCATATCTGTAAAATGAGAGAAATAGTAACACCTACCTTATTAAGTTGTTGTAAAGAGTAAATGAGATAACATATGTATGACACATAGAATGTGCTCAATAAATGTAAGCTTTATTAGTCGGTTTTTGTTTTTAATGGAGGAAGCAGGGCGATAGATATGATTACAGACAATTCTAGGTTTATAATATCCTAACTTAGTGACCCTAAAAGAAAGAGGGAACATTTATATCCCCGCATCTGTAACAGTTTCTCAGCGCACACAATTTCGGGGAAGGATTCCGATTAGCTAAGATTTACTGAGGGTTTACGGTATGCCAGGCACTATAGTAAATGTTTCCACGCATCATCTCAATTAATTTTCACCACAACTCTATGATGTAAGTGCCATTTTTATCCTCATTTTACAGACAAGCAAACCAGGGCTTAGAAAAATTTACTACAGAGAGCACACAGGTTGGCAAGCTTTTTTTTTTTTTTCTTTGATAAAGAATCAGATGGTAAATATTTTAGGCTCTGCAGGCCACATGATCTTTGTCACAACTACTCAGCTGTGTATTGTAGCTGGGTTAAAAAACAAAATTCAACTGAGTAAATTTTAAAGATCAAATCAGCTTTATTGAACAATTCGTGAATTGGAAACATCCCAGCTAGCAAGTAGAAGGGAACTCCGAAGGGCTACTGAAAGGCAGGACAAGGAAGTCATTAGTAAAAAGGATTATTTCAGATTAGGTCATTTCCCTTTGGGGAAAAAAGGGTCTTCTTAGGTGAGTTACCTCATCTTCCTTTGGAGGATGGAGAGGGCCCAAGTGACAGATTACCTCATTGGTGCTGATGAGAAAATTCCTGACTGACTGGTTAAAACTGCATTTCTGGGGGAGAGTGAAGCTTCATAGAGTAGGTATTAAACCCTGATTTGGTGGCATGGTCTAGCAAAAGTGACTCCATTTTGGGCCTAGGATTTTTTTTTTTTAAACAATGCCCTTAGCTTAACTGAGAAATGTCATCAAAATTCAAGCTGTTAGGGCCATTCTCAGCCACTTCTCTGAAATTCACCCAGTTTTCGTTGTTGCTTCATGTGGTATCCGTAGATTATGATGCTTTTGCTTAATCCCTGCAACATTCACAGGTCACAGCTTCAGGCTCACAATCTTTAAGCTAGTCATCTTCATTTCTTTTCTGACAGCCCAGTTTTAGGGAGATTATTTGCTTAGTGGTTAAGTGGCTGCGAACTAGCATTTAAAGCTTTTGAGAAAAATACAGTGTACCAGGGAAACTATTATGATTATAACAAGCAGGATAATCCCCAGTGTCCGGAGACCCAAACTGATCAAAATCAAATAAGTCAAAGAAAAAGCCCATTGAAGGACTCACCTTTTTAAGCCAAATGGCTTGCTCACTAATCCTCTGCAATTGAGTTTCAACTTCCCCAGAAGCATAGCAGGTAGTGTTGACCACAGAATACTTCTTGCTCAGCTGAAAGTTAATCAAGGGCCATCCTACTATGGAGAACAATTTTGGCCAGAGAGTATAAGGATCTTTGTTGGGCAGCTCTTGTCTCAGCAATGGAATCTGCAATATCTTCAAGAGTTAAGGAGGAAGGGAGATATAATTCAGTGGTAGAGCATGTGCTTAGCATGCATGAAGTCCTGGGTTCAATCCCCAGTACCTCCATTAAAAGATAGATAGATAGATAGATAGACAGACAGACAGACAGACAAACCTAATTACCTCCCCCCACAACAATAACAACAAAAAGAGTTAAGGAGAGATTTCTGATCACATCCTCATTTGCATTTACTCCTAACCGGGGAAGTATGGTTCTGCCAAAGGAGAAAGATCCTTAAGTGCCTCTCAGTAGGTTGTTTCTAACTCAATGCTGTAAATCCAAGGGGATCAACCAATAAGGTGTCTTAGTTTGCTTGTGAAAAATTGGGAACACTGTTGGATAACCCATTGCCCAGCTGTGAGCCAACCATCCAGGCATCCTTGGCTGAAGAAGAATGATAACCACCGCAGATAACAGGGACACAACCATTTCTGTTAAGGAAGTACTGTTAATGGATTCATTCCCAGGGATTGAGATCTCTTAGTGGGTGGGCAAATCTGATCCAGATAATCATGGGAATGTAGGGGTACAAATGTGCTAAGATTTATGTAGGTTACTGTGTCTAACTGAGTAAGATCAGAGAAAGAAAAAACAAAGCACAGTTTCTGGCCGTAAAAGTTGAACTCGGTAAGAGACTTCAGATGGAAGGGAGAGTTGATTGTAGTTTGTGCTGACATTGGGAATAGAAGAGAAATTGGTCACAGCGAACATCAGGGAATCTCTGGCATCATGGATAGATCGGAATCTTTGCAATCTGAAATTTCAGGTTGCAAATCCAGCAATCTGAAAGATTAACCCCCCTTAGCAATGAATAGACTTGGAGATGCAAATGAGGATGTTATATTTCCAGGCTAATGTCAAAGTAAAGTGAAGAAAAAGAAGGAGGAGAATTTCATGTTTAGTTAAAGTATGAAGTCTCAATCCATCATCTTAGGTGGAAGAAATCTTTTCGAAATTATCTACTTCTCTTCTTTTTCAATTTGATTCGGAGTCTCCAGACCGTGACCAACAGGATCCTTTGTTTAGAGTTTTTTTTTTTTTTTTTTTTTTTTTTTTTTAATTAAGGGAGGTACTAGGGATTGAACCCAGGACCTCATGCATGCTAAGCTGCCACTCAACCACTGAGCTATATCCCACCCAGCAAGAGCCTTTGAATTGGGACTAGGAAAGCTTCTTTAACCTTGATGTTGATGATAGGCTTTAACATAAGACATTAAACACATACAGAGGCTGGTCATACTAGCATGAGACAGCAAGGGATCAGCAGAAAGTTGAATACTAATCAACACTGGTCTACCAATAACTATCTCAGGTGGAGATATGAGTTTATGTCTTCCAAAGGGGATACTGCCTACAGTCAGCAAAGCCAGAGGCATTACCAAGGGAGTCTGGTGGTTTTCTCTTGACCTTGCCTGATGATTAAGGGTGATAGAGACAGTGTAATCCCAAGAAGTTTGCAGGGTTTTCATTAAGACTCATATGATTTGTCCTGTGAACTGGGTCCTCAATCACTGGAGATAGTGGAAGGTATACCCCAGGTGGACATTTTCTAACAGTTTCTCTGCACTGTGAGGGCATCAGCCTTGCGGCAGGGGAAGGCTTCAACCCATCTGAGAAACATACATACAATAACAACATATTAGCAACCCATGCTAAGTGGCAGTTGAATAAAGCCCAGCTGCAGGTGCTCAAAAGGTCCAGAGGGAGGAGGTCTGAGGCCCAAATAGTTTTTTAAGATTATGGATCTGACAGGTCAGATACTGCTATTTTTGCAATTTTATCAAAGTCTCCCCACCAATGTCTGTTTATAGTTTGAGTCATCTTAAATGCAGTATGATAGGTGAAGGAATGCGAAAGCTGAAAAACGGCGTCTGCCAGGGAACTGGGAAGAACCGGAGCCATCTTGGGTTTCTCATAGCCCTGACTGGTCATTTAATTTACTACCACTGTTTGCCCATCTTAATTTCTCTGATTCAGGCAGACTGTTGCCATGTTACAAGGACATTAGGATGACAAAACTCTGGCAGTGAGGGGTTATTCTGCAGAAGTAGAATGGACTTCATCCACATGAGCCATAATATTTATAGACTTTGTTGCTGCTGTCCTCACAGGAAAGTCAGCTACTACATTCCCTTGATACTGACTCGGCTTTAGTCCTTTAAGTGTGAGTCTCAGTTGTGATGACAGCAATTTCAGAAGGTCAGAAAACAGCAGTAAGAAGGTTGTCTACTTGTTGCCCATTGTTGATTGGGGTCCCAGAGGATGTAAGAAAACCTTTTTGTTTCCATAACATCCCCAAGTCACAGATGACCCCAAAGGCATACCAGCAGTCAGTATAAATATTAACAGTTTGTCCTCAGATAACTGCTGTGCTCTGGTAAGGGCATCTGATTATTGAGCTGATTTAGCTTATGGGAGGTTTTCTCTTTCAAGTAGTTCATGTTGGGTAGTAATAGCAAAACCAGCTTGGAAATTTCTGTTGTCATTTCTACAGTATAAACCATCAACAAACAGGATTAACTCAGATTGGTTAAAGGGGTGTCTCGTAAATCAGGAAACATCTCAAAGTCATGGGGCTCACCTTCATCAGGTAAAGGATGTAACGTAGCAGGATTAAGAACGTTGCAATATTTAAGGTATAGAGGTGAAAGCAGAAGAATCTCATAGGAGGTTAGCCTGCTAGCAGAGAAATGTGGTCTCAATTCAGAGTTAAGCCGACTCTGGACTGCATAAGGACTTTGTACATAAACATTATTTCCTGGAGTTAGGTCTGCTGAGGCTTCCACTAACTTCCACTAACATGCAGGAGCAATTGAATCAAGTTGCATGCCACAATAGGCAGTTGGTCTGTGTTTATTACCATGTCCTTGAATGAGCACTCCCAAAGCCTGGTTCTCTCTCCTGTACAAATAAGGTGAAACGGGTAGCCCTAAGGCAGTGGTTCTTGCAGAGCTTGTTTTAGTGTTATAAAAGCCTGCTCATGTTTATCCTCCCAAAGAAGGGATTAAGGGACTGAAAGTTTAGTAAGTTCCTAAAGTGGGAAAACTAAAAGGAAAATTAGGAACCCACAATCAGCAATAACCAGCCAAGCCTATAAATCCAGAAAGCTCTCATTTGTCATAGGTCTAGGAAGTTACTGAATTAGCTTAATCCTTTTTTGAGAGAGTAGATTTCTTCAGTGCTTAGGTTATGACCTAGGTAATGAACAGTATCTAAGGATAATTATAATTTTTCCTTAGCAACTTTACATCCCTCTTCAGCTCATCTTTTATGAAATGCCTCTTTGGTAACTGAACACAGTAAAAGGTCATCTACATATTGTAAAAGGATTGATTTCCAGGAACTGGAGGGAGATTTCATCTTGGGGGAGTACTTGGAAGAAATAAGAAGGGGCCTCAGTGAACCCTTGAGGCACAACTGTCCAGGTAGATTACTGATTGTGAAACTGAGTCCCCCTAACACCGAGTTCCTCTGCTGAGTTTTTGATTAACCTCTCTATCTAAAACTTTATTCCCTTTCTTGTCCTTCTCTGTACCCCTCAGGATTGAGAAATACCAAAGAAAAGGATGGGTTGAAATCAAACAGGACCCTCCAGGGCCCTCCCGTTACAAAAGCCCCTCTGTGTTGCCCTGTTTCTTATTTGTAGAAAAAGGCTTTCGTCTCTCAGGGCTTCCCTGAGTTCTAAAGAGCAGACCCAAGCAGTTACTAATTAAGGAAGTGAGGGAATGCAGAAACAAGGAAAAGCAGTCAAGCAAGAAAAAAAGCAGTCAAGTCAAGCTTAGACAAGAGTTCAGTGATAAAACAGAGTCCTAGTTCCTTCTCAAGGGATATATATACCAGTCAGATGTATACCTTTGAGTTGTTTTGCAGAAACTAATATTCCTTCTCAGGTGGAGGATGGTGACTCATACTGACCACAAGCACACAGACCCCAGATTTGTTGAAATCAGTAGGTTGATAATTAAGATTCCCAACACATCACCCTATTACTTCACCACCAACCAATCAGAAGAAACTCCATGAGCTGCAACCTTCATCCCAAATGCTGCCTTTAAAAACCCTTCCCTGAAAGCCATCAGGAAGTTAAGACTTTTGAACATGAGCTGCCCATTCTCCCTGCTTGGTGCCCTGCAGTAAACGCTGAACTTTCCTTCACCACAACCTGGTGTCAGTAGGTTGGCTTTGCTGCTCATGGGTGAGTGGACTTGTCAGTAACAATTGTACCAAGTAAAGGCAAATAGACTTTGGCTGTTGGGGTCTAGGAATGCTGAAAAAGGCTGAACAAAGGTCTACAACAGTGAACCATGTTGAGTCTGGTGGGACTTGAGATAAAAGGATGTTCGGGTTTGAAACAACTGGGAAACTGGGAAAAACTGTCTTCTTAATAACTCTTAAACCCTAGACAAGTCACCATCCCCATCCATTAGGTTTCCTGACTGGCAGGATCTGCGTGTTGCTGGGGCTGGTGCAGGGAATGATCAGCCTCTGGGTGATAAGTTCTTCTGAGATGAGTGAGAAACCTAGTATGGCCTCAGGATTCAGTGGGTATTGAGACAATTTAGGAAGAGGTTTAGTAAGATCTACCTAAATCTTTATAGGCTCTGCATTTTTTATTCTCCCAATGTCAGTACTAGAAATAACCCAGAGATTTTGGGGCATCTCGATTAATTTAAAGGACTTTTGTTGTAATTCTTCCTCTGCTGTATCAAGGGCTGATTGCATGAGCATTCAAGGTCAGGTTCAGGTTAGGTAGGAAATTCTAAAGTGAGGTCTTCATTGAAGTAAAACATGTTAGCCCTTTTGAGTTAGAAAGGATTTCTACCTAATAAATTGACTAAAGCTGTGTCAAATAGAAAAAAAAAAATCCTTTTCAGTGAAAGATCCCAGAGTTATTTGTACTGGTTGAGACAGAAATCTCTCTCTGAACTTTATTAGATGCTCCCACTATGGAAACTTCTTTTTTCACTCTGAGGTATTTGGTGGCCTATGAGAGTGGGTTTTAAAGTAGCAAGTGTAGCTTCCGTATCAACTAGAATTTGGCAAGGTTCCCCATTAATTTTAATTTCAGTTCCCCCTTGGCCATTTTAGGGAATTGCTGGTAATGGTTTACTGGAGAATCCCTCAGAGTCCTGTCAGCTCTGGGAGCAAACCATATGGGAGTCCTCCCTTGAGAATAGATATGGGGGGCACTCAAGTTGAAGACTGTGCATGGGTCCTTTGAGGACAATTTTTCTCCAGTGTCCCAGCTGATTACAAATGAGACAAAAGTCCTTGGGCCAGCATTTTGATGGTGGACCCCTAGAAGGTTGTAATACGAGAGGCCGGGGTATTATTTTAGGTCTCTGGCCTTGGAGCTGTTATAGATGTAAGGCCAACAGCTTGGCAGATGTTTGTTGTGGTCTTATTCTAAGGTCCTTTCAAAATGCTCAGCTATGGTCATGAACTCAGTCAGACTAGTGGTCCCTCATCCTACTTTCTGTCTTTTTATCAATCCACTAATCTCAGGAGACAATCATTTATAAATAGAGCAGCTAGAGAGGTTGGGTGACCCTACTTATTATATGGAACGTGTAATGCCATAGGAAGAGGGCTTCTACATGGGCCTTAAAATCTGCCACAGATTCATCTTTCTTTTGTTCACATGACTGAATAATAGACCACTCAGTGAGGGCAGGGAAAATTCTAGGAATGGCTTATAAAAGGTCAGGTGCTATTTTGCAGGCTTTTTCTGGCCAAGGATCTAGAATATCATCTTCAGGTTTTTGCCATTTTGCTTCCTGCATCCATTTTGGGGCTTCACCAGGACCTACGAACATGTGCACAAGCTGATAAAGATCTGGCATCCTGGGAGCATAGGCCTCAAATAATGACTCTAAATTCTTCAAAAAAAAAAAAAAAAAAAAAAAACTTTGGGGGATCCTCTGTAGGTTTAGGAAAATTCTTAACTATGACCAAGGGGTGAAAGTTACCTGAGGAGGTTTGTCTGCAACAGCTTGTATTTTTATTTTGAAAAGTAATGGTTTAACAGTCTCTTCAGAGTGGAAGGGCAGTTGAAACAGAGAATTCGTCAAACATGAGGTAAAGAAGGACGGAGAGGAGCAGTGTCATGTCTGTCCTATTGTCTTTTGTTTTAGGTACTTCTTGTGTTTTCAATTTTTTATTTAGCCTTTTATAACAAGTCTTCTAATGAAGCTATTTTGGAATCTTGATGCCTTTTGGAGGCTTCCACATACCCATTAAAATAGGTATCCCATTCTGTTTAATTCAGGAGACCTTACCTTCAAATGCACTTCCAAAATGAATGATTTTTTCTACTCAGAACATCCCTCATAATGGTCATTGTAATTCTAGGTTGTTTTAGTAATATTTTGCCATTTGTGTAGAATAGTCACAGCTTCCAGGATTATAGTTCTTGTACATAAAATAATCTTTAGAAATAAAAGATTCAATTTCTTTTAGCTAGCCTTTCTCTACACAAAATAAGACAAATAAATACGTGTACCTTAATGCAAAAGTAGTCACCTCCTTGGACTTATCTAGAATTTTCAGATTCCTTTTTTGGCTTTTATCAGTGGGTTTAAAAGTGTGGTCCCTGGACCAGCAGCTTTGGCATTACCTGGAAACTTCTTCGAAATGCAAATTCTCAAGCCCACTGCTATCCTACTGAATCAGAAACTCTGGGGGTGGATCCCAGCAATCTGTTTTAACGACCCCTCCAGGTAACCATAGTTTAGGCTCAAATTTGAGAATCACTGGCCTACAGCATCTTCAGTAAGGGGTAATGAGGTCTAATTCTGCTCCTTGTACACAGCTGAGCTGGTGTCTTGGGCCCCTGGTCACAGTGGTGATTGTGTGGTTGCTTGTCAGAAACCAATTATTGTCCTTAAACAATGAGACAGCCAGTTATTTCAACAGCAAACTGGGTTTATTTGGGACACAGCAAAGAATTGCAATTTGGGACATACATTCTATGGTGAACCACAGGCAAGTCCAGAGAACAGAGTGTTACTGGGCCCTTTCCAGATTCTTGGACAGCAATGCCATAGAAATGAATATTGCTTCCACAAAAGCCTTAGGCAAGCAAAGCTCTTTATTAGAAGAGATAATTTGTGTATAAGGAAGAAGGTGGAGGAAAAGGCCAGCTCCCCAAGTAGAAGGGGCCAGTGCTCTTATAACAAAAGGGAAAGTTTGTCTTATGATTACTGATCATTTCCAGAAACCATCAAACTTCTTTGATCAGCCATAGATGGCTCCCTGGTGATATGAGGAATAGGTAGTGCTTCCATGGGGGGAAAGGAATGCAGAAGGATTTTCTGCAAGAAAGCATGGGAACAGATGAGGTTAAAATTTCTAGTTCAGCTTCTTGTGGCAACTAGGTGTACTCTTTAGTGTTAACAGAGATAAAGTTAATCTTTTAAGTCTGGTTTTTGGTTTTTTTGTTTTGGTTTGGTTTTTGGTTTTGAGTTTTTTTGTCTTTGGGACTCAGGTCCCCAGGGCTTTTGTTCTCTAGCTTGCAAGGCCTGTTTTCACAAGGCCATTCCCCTAGTCCTTTCCAAAATGGCTGTACTCTTTTGTCTTCCTATCTCACAAGGAGAGGGCCATTCTTTTATAGAGGAGAAAGGGGAGTTGGATGGGGCTGTTATAAACAAAGATTCCATTGGCAGAAACTGGGAGATTGATGTGTAGTGGCTTTTCATTGGCTGAACTGTTGCTGTGCAAGGAGAAATTCTTCCTTCCTCCTGCTGGGTAATGAAATTGTAAACCTTCTATTGGAGTTGCAAGGTATATTGCTTCCTGTTGGGTCTGCAATTGAGGTCAAGTGATAAGGCATGAGAACTCCCCTTTCTGGCCTTCTGACTCCATTTTAAATGAAGCTTCTGTTCATTAATTTTCACACTGCCACCTGAAGCCTGTTAGTCTCTCCTCTCCTCTCCTCCTGGCTGGATTTCCACTTTTTCTGTTTATGAGCAGTGTTCTGACTGGACTGCCCTCCAAGTTCCTCTTTCTTTTCTAAGGATAATCTCAACACTGGTAGAAAGCGGAGGTGATGCACACACCCTGAGCGGAAGGAAGTCCTTCCTGAGCAAGCCCTCCAGCTCTGCATATCCCAAGAGACATCCCAGCCCAACTGTGCTCTTGTGATATTGTGATATAATAAGAAATGTATATTTGGTCTTCCTCCCCAGTTCCTGGCACAGAGCTCCTAAAACCATTGTAATTTCCTAAGTGATAAGAGGTGAAAGGAAGATCTTTTTTCATAGGATTTAGTTTTTGTTCCCAATTCCTGAAATAGTTCTGGAGCAATAAATGTGGAAGGACCGTATGTTGTTCTTCATAATAAGCCCCTTCCAACCAGAAGTGAGTTTACGTTAATGAAGTGACTTTTGAGAAGCCCCTAAGGAAGGGAGCTTTTTGCCAGGGGAACCAACCATGTGATTAGAGAGTTAGAACTTTCAGCCCCACCTCCCCACCTTGAGGGAGGGCAGAGAGGCTGGAGACTGAGTTAATCACAAATGGCCCCTGATTTAGCCAATCACACCTACATAGTGAAACTTCCATAACAATCCTAAGCAAAGAGGTTTGGAGAGCTTCCAGGCTGGTGAACACATCCACACGCTGGGACGATGGCATAACTGGAGAAGGCTTAGAAGCTCTGAGCCCCTTCCTGCATACCTTGCCCTATGCATCTCTTCCATTTGGCTGTTCCTAAATTGCATCTTTTATAATAAACTGGTAAATGTATTTCCCTAAGTTCTATAAACTGTTTAAGCAAATTATTGAACCCGAGGAGAGAGTCACAGAAACCTCCAACTTGCAGCCAAGTAGGACAGAAGTTGTGGATAACCTGGGGACCTACTGCTTGGGATTGGCATCTAAAATGGGGACAGTCTTGTGGGACAGATCCCTTCTCCTGTGGGGTCTGATGCTATCTCCAGGCAGATAATGTCAGAATTGAATTGAATTATAAAACACCCAGTTGGTATCTGCAGAGAATTGGAGAATAGCTCAGTGTGGAAAACCCACATGTTTGGTATTGTAAGTATGAGTAGAAAAAGAAATGAAGTTTTCTCTTTCATCCCTTCTTCCCTCCCTCAGTCCTACAAAATAGGACAGTGCTTCAGAACTGTCTTTTTGGAGTCACAGACAAAACAGGAATACTTCCTTATTATACATTTCTATGTTTTCTGGTCTCCATACAACATGCATAGATTTTATTTATAGTTGGGGGGAAATGGTATTTTTATTAAAAAATCAGAATTAGACAGTGATCCCAGTTTTGTTAAAATATAAAAAAAACAAGAAAAATGAAAAAAACAGTGTGTGTGTGTGTGTGTGTGTGTGTGTGTGTGTGTAAGAATGCTACCCAACACTGTGAGGCCAAACAAACTGAAATGTCAGAGTTTGGAGCAAAGAAAGGTTTATTGCAGGGCCAAACAAGGAGAATGGGTGGCTTGTGCTCAAAAACCCCCAAACTCCCGGAAGGGTTTCAGCTGAGCATTTTTAAAGGCAAGGTGAGAGAGGGGCATCCCAGGGCATGCTATCAGTTCATGCACAATTCTCTGATTAGTTGATGGTGGTCAATCCTTAGGCACCAGAAGGTCTGGGGGCTATATGTTCATGATCATTAAGTAGTTAATTTCTTCCATTTAGTGGTGGTTTTAGCATCTGAAAAACTCAGGAAATATGCATTAGGTGCTATTATCTAGGTACTTCAGAGAGGAGCTAAAGCAGAAGATATGGGGGAAGAGTCTGTCTGGGGAAGGCCCCATAGGGTCCTGCTCAGTTACACGAAGACACTGGCATTCATGATGATCACTGCCCTTGATAGGATTACAGGTGATTTTAATGGTTCATTTGTCTTTTCATCATTTTCCAATTTATTACAAAAATAATACAGATACATCATGCATAACATCCTCATATTTTTTATTTTTTCATGATGTGTCAATGATCCACCAGATTTTAAATCTCAGCCTTCCCCTTTCAACTATGCAACATGGGCATACATCTACATACTAACACACTAGGAATACGGGGGAGCTTACCATCCAGCCTTGAGGCTCTCAGGGGTACTTTTTTCTCCTCTGTCAAATGGAGCTGGTAATTACCATGTAGGGTTGCCTGAAGCATTAAATGAGACAGTGCTCAGAAAGCACCTAGATACTTGGCAAACATTAGCTGTTATTATTATACTTTTTGTTGCCGTTGAGTTGGATTTAAAGATAAATGACTATCCTATAATGTTTTCTGAAATCTATGTTAAATTAACAAACATCTTAGCCCTTATTGTATTCCAGGCACTGCAACAGGTAGGAACTTCTAGGATTAGGAAGGTAGGTACAAATCTGTTACTATGCTCATAGAAATCATTATCCATATCTTTACAAAGGTGATCATGTTTTCCTTGACAACACCAGTCCTAGGCATAAAAATTTTCAAAGGTACAATCCTAGAGTTGTATTTCTTAGGTTCTGTCCTACCTAACCAATCACAGGGACCCCAGCTCTTCTCAGCCACATGTAAATCAATGAGGTTAGAACACCCCCTCACACCATACACAAAAATAAACTCAAAATGGCTTAAAGACTTAAACATAAGACAGGACATGAACCTCCTAGAAAAGAACATAGGCAAAACATTCTCTGACATAAATTGTAGCAATGTGTTCCTAGGTCAGTCTACCAAGACAATAGAAATAAAAGCAAAAATAAACAAATGGGATCTAGTTAAACTTATAAGCTTTTGTACAGGAAAGGAAACCATAAACAAAATGAAAAGACAACCTACAGACTATGAGAAAAAATTTGCAAATGATGTGACTGATAAGGGCTTAACTTCCAGAATATACAAACAGCCCATACAACTCAATAAAAACAATCAAACAACCCAATGAAAAAATGGGCAGAAGACCTAAACAGACATATCTCCACTGAAGAATACGAACAGCCAATAGGCACAGGAAAAGATGCTCGACGTTGCTAATTATCAAAGAAATGCAAATCAAAACTACAATGAGATATCACCTCACACCAGTCAGAATGACCATTAAAAAACTTCACAAACGATAAATGCTGGAGAGGGTGTGGAAAAGGGGGACCCTCCTACACTGTTGGCAAGAATGTAATTTGGTGCAGCCACTATGGAAAACAGTATGGAGATTCCTTTAAAAACTAAAAATAGACTTACCATATGATCCACAATTCCACTCCTGGGCATATATCCAGAGAATACTCCAGTTTGAAAAGACAGTGCCCAATGTTCACAGCAGCACTATATACAATAGTCAAGACATGGAAACAACCTAAATGTCCATCACAGATGACTGGATAAAGAGGTTTGGTATACACACACACACACACACACACACACACACACACACACACACACAATGGAATACTATTCAGCCATAAAAAAGAACAAAATAATGCTATTTGCAGCAATATGGATGGACCTAGAGATTATCATACTAAGTGAGTAAGTCAGACAGAGAAAGACAAATATCATATGATATCACTTATACATGGAATCTTAAAAAAAGGAGACAAATGAACTTATTTATAAAACAGAAAGAGACTTACAAGCATAGAAAACAAATTTATGGTTACCAAAGGGGGAAGGATGTAGGGAGGGATAAATCAGGAGTTTGGGATTAGCAGATACAAACCACTATAAATAAAATAGACAAAAAACAAGAGCCTACTGTATAGCACAGGGAACTATATTCAATAGCTTGTAATAACCTATAATAAAAAATGCCAGAATGCCAGCAAAAGAGTAGTACATGCCAGGATGAGAGGCTACTTTGGTCAGCAAAGGACACAATGAATTTAGATGGAACTTTTTAACTGAAGTATAGTTGATTTACAATGTTGTGTTAGATTCTAGTGTACAGCACAGTGATTCAGTGAGATTCCCTTACAAATGGAGATGTCCCTTGCAAATGTAAGTGTTTCTTACAAAAAGGTAACTCCTACTAGATTTTAGAGCTCTTCCCAGGTCAACTGTTTCTCAGAAAATAACCAGCTTAAAACAATATGTCAAAAGAGACATATTTTAAGCTGGCAAATTCTGCTCCCTTATAGCTCCAAGTTGGGAAACAAGAACATGCCCAACCTTCACACCACGAAGGCCATTCACTCTCTCAAATGACGAGGCTATGTGAAAGAAGAGTTTGCCTGAAGACGTTTCTATTGGTGCCTTACCAAGGAGGGTATCCAGTATCTCTGTGATTACCTCCACCTGCCCCCTGAGCTACAGCTGTCCTGAGACTGGCAGGTCAAGGCCCAAAGGTCTGGAAGGAGAGTGACCTGCAAGACTCACGTAAGGGGAAGCCTACAGAGACACCTACAGATGTCTGTGTCCCACAGAGATGTGCTGTGCCCCACAGTGTGGACAAGAAAGCCGAGGCTGGGGCAGGGTCAGCAACCAAATTTCAATTTAGAGGTGGATTTGGTCATGGACATGGGCAGCCACCTCAGTAAAGTTGAAGAAGATTGTTTTGTGTTGAATAAATCTGTAGCCAGAAAAGTGTGTGTGTATGTGTGTGTCTCTGTGTGTGTATAAAACAATCAGGACCTACAGGACCCTCCTTAGTACAACAGCTCTTCTGTGTTCTCTGTTTCTTATTTGTAGAAAAAGATTTTGGTCCCCTAGGCATTCCCTGAGTTCCAAAGAGCAGAGTCAAGCAGTTACTAATTAGGGAAGTGAGGGAATGCGGAAACAAAGGAAAAGCAGTCAAGAAACAATAGTTCAGCAATAAAAACAATTTTAGTTCCTCCTCAAGGGATATACATAACAATCTGACGCATCTCTTTGAGTTGTTATGCAGAAACTAAGACCCCACCCCACCCTTGTGGAGGATGATGACTACATGCTGACCATAAGCATGTAGACTCAGACTGGCTGGAATCAGGAGGTTGATGATAAAGATTCCTGAAATATCATTCTGTTACCACCAACCAGTCAGAAGAAAGTCCGCAAACTACAATCCTGACCCTAAATGTTGCCTTTCAAAACCCTTCCCTGAAAGCCTTCAGGAAGTTTGGGTCTTTTAAGCACGACTTGCCCATTCTTCTTGCATTTCTTGCATGATGTTGTCGACTGAAATAAATGCGCAGCCTTAAAGTTGAGAGTTATGTTTAATTTAGCGGGAGGACTTGAGCAGGGATGACAGCCTCTCAGATTGCTCTGAGGGACTACTCCAAAGAGGTAGGGGAGGAGCTAGGATATATAGGAGCTTTACAACAAAGACCAGGTAGTTGGAACAATAAAAGATTACTTGTTATCTGAAGAAGCCAAGCATCTCAAGTTAAAGAATGTAGTGCTTTTCTAAGTACAGGAGGAAGCAAACTTTTGGGCTCATTGAATTCATTCCTTTGACAAGCATCTAGCTATCTAGGGCCATTATCTTGTCCTTTATTATTCTGAGTCCCCTCAGAGTGCACCATTGTGAGTGGCTGCAGAGGTTGGGCTGCAGGCTTGTCTTCCCTGGGGGGTGGCAGGCAGCAGCTGATGACTTGATGGCTTCAGCATTCTTTGTTTACTGATATGGTTTGCAGTATTTTTCATTCACAGTGCCCTGAAGTAAAAACTGTACTTTCCTTCACCACAGACCAGTGTCAGTAAATTGGCTTTGATGTGCAGTGGGCAAACAGAACCAAGTTTGGTTTAGTAACAGTATCAACCTCCAGTTGTCTATCAGATAAAATCCATCCACTTTTAGTACAGCACCGTAAGCTCACATAATGAGATCAATTAGTTTGAGTGAATTCTCTCATGTAGGGGAATAGGATTTGCCACTCCAAAATATGTCTCTTTGGCATATTAATTATTCTAAGCTGGTTATTTTCTGAGAAACAACAGACATGGGGAAAACTCTGAAAACTAAGAGTCACCCTTTTGTAAGAAATATTTACATATGTATAAGGGAAATCTCTATTTGTAAGGGTGTCTCCCTCACTGTACCAGGAAAAGGAGGATGACCAATACTCTAGAAACTCAGCAGTGGAGAAGGCAAAGACTAAAGTCTGCATCACAATCTTACCCCTGTTTACTGTGCTTTTCCTGGTAATCTTCCACAACTTACCCTCCCCATCCTCAACATCCTCTTGTCTTTAGACAAAAATTGTATTTGAGACCATTTTGGTGAGTTCCTCAGTTCTTCTGGATCTCTCCCATGTATATGTGTTATTAAACTTTGTTTGATTTTCTCCTGTTAATCTGTCTCACATCAATTTAATTCTTAGGCCAACCAAAAGAACCCAGAAGGGTAAAGGAAAATATCTTCTTCCCCCACACCCATACTTGAGAATCTCAGGGTCAAATCCAAACCATCTGCCCTGCAGTGGAGACCTGTGAAGTTGTATTACTCAGGATTCCCCAGAGAAACAGAACCAACAGTATGGATAGAAAGAAAGATGTAATAGGAGATTTATTATAAGACCTGGCTTATGAGGTGATGGAGGCTGGGAAGTCTCCTGACCTGCTGTCTGCAAGCTGGGGACCCAAGAAAATGGTGATGTAATTCAATTTGAGTCCAGAGACCTAAGAATTAGGGTGTTAGTGGTGTGAGTCCTGATCTGAGTTCAAAAGCCCAAAAAGCAGCAGCACCAATGTCCCAGGGCCGAGGATAGATGTCTCAGCTCAAGCAGAGAGAACTGATTTATTCTTTCTCCACCTTTTGTGTTCTATTTGGCTCCCTCAATGGATTGGACGATGCCCAGTCTCTTTGGGGAGAGCAATCTGCTTTACTATGTCTACCTCTTCAAATGCTAATCTCTTCCAGAAACACCCCTGCAGACACAACAGCTATCTGGGTATCCTTTAGCCCAATCAAGTTGACACGTAAAATTCACCATCACAGGAGTGATGGAGGAGAACCCTACGGGGCCTTCCCAGGACAGACCTCATGCCTCTTGATTTCTAATACCTTGTATAGTCATCTCCAAATAAGTTTTATGTTATATCCTTCAATTTTTCTCATGTTCTAATTCATTTCTTTGATAACTTGGTACAAAGTTTCCCCAACTTTCTCCATTTGTGGCATTCTTAGTGTCTTGGTAATTTTTCTAGGGTCACTAGGCCAAAAGAAATACCTAACGGGTCCATTTATTAATTAGCTCAAATAATAAGTATTTGTGTATGAACAACTTAATAGCTGTTTGGAAAAAAATTATACATGTAAATTGAAAGAAAAAATATAACTTCATTCTTAAATAACCAAAATTACTTCTGAATGGATATGTAGCCTGTTGGGCACCAGAGAGCTTCTCAAACCTTGGGATCAGACTTGTTAAAAATGATTAAAGGAGACAATTTAGGTGATACAAACAACCTTTATTTAACACTTCACTGCAAAATAGGGCAGATGGCAAGAAATTTTTATAGGATAAAGAATAAGGAACGAGGAAAAGGAAAATAGAAAAGGAACAAGGAAATAAGTATAGAGCCCAGTGTTGGTTTGTTGTTTAGGGACTGGCTGGACGGATATCCTGTAGTTCTGGTCAAGCAGAGCATTTACAGGGACATGACAGTTTTCTCAGTTTTGGTTTGCTGATGTGGCACCCAGGGTAGGAGCGGCTCCATTTTGGGTCTAGGAATTTATTTCAACAACCATACACCACCGTCCTCATTCCCTGTTTCTCATTGCTTTGCACAATACTTCACAAGTGTATGCCATGGTGAGAGAGGCTGCACGATGTAAAGCTGATCCTGTGAACTACCTTGAGCTTACAGTTAGTGCAACATCTGGACAGATGTTGTGCTTCTCTGGAAGTTTTCAAATGTCCTGGGGCATCCCTGTGAGTTTGCTGCAGCACCCCAGGGCTCCCTGGAGCACAGCTTGAGAACCATGGCCTTGGTAGGTATTTTAGCCCTTTTATACAAATATCTCTGTGGACGGGGCATGTTGGCTGCCATTCCCATAAACAAAGAATATTGCCCACCATCCAGTTCTACAAGGATCAAGCATTTAGCCACTGCAGCTACCCTCCAATGGTGCACCCGGAGAGGAATTCAGGATGGAGAAAACAAGAAGCCTTCTGTGCTTTGGATACTGGCCCTCAATAGTTAAGATGCAAAGCTAAGGAATAAGTTCAAGGAACCCAGATTCTTGCATCTCCCCATTCACAGAAATGCACTAAAATTATTAACATGAAATGCCTGTTTTTTGTGATTAGCAGTAAACTTTTGATGTTCAACAACATGGTTTTTTTTCCAGCCAAAAAAACTCCTATATATCCTGACTCCTCCATAACCTTTTCAGAGCAGAGCCTCAGAGCCACCTGAGAGGCTGTCTCCTGGCTATACTTCTCAGTAAGGTCCCCAAGTAAAACAACTTACAACCTTTAGGTTGTGCATTTTACCTCAGTTGACAACTCTGTTTCGCTTAAAAAAAATTTTTTTTTCTCCATTTTCTTATCTGAAGTCTTATTGGCCTGAGTCATTCAACTACTGGCGTATACTGAGTGTGAACAGCACAAAAAGAATATTTTGGCTATCAGAAGAAAATGTTAATGAAAATGATGAAAAATGGGGAAAAAAGGAAGTCTTAGAAAATGAGACAAGAAACCATGATCTTACTAAATCATCCAACACGTGTCAAAGTGCATCATAAATCAGGGCCAACTTTGGTGTTTGGCTTTGGTTGAGGGATAGACTAGAACAGAAGGGAAACTACAATCCCACAGCAAAATGTAGGGTTTTTTTGTGTTTTTCCAATATTTAAAAGCCAAGTGTTAAAAAGAAATAATAAGCCCCGAATGGAGTCTTTTGCCCCTTATTGCAGCAAGCCAGGACTTAATTATGGTTTCAACCCCTCCCTGAAATGTGACCTTTAAAAGTCCACCTGAAATTTCCTGATCAACACCAGTGAGGTGATCTGTGTGATAAAGATCTCTCCCTATCCCACCCCCCTCCCCTCAGAAAGAAAAGAAGGTGTCCTGGCCCAAAATGACTCTTTTTCCTTTTTTTTTTTTTTTTTTTTTGCTAATGACTTCTTTGCCTCACCCTCTTTCCAGAAGAGCCTTCCATCTTGTACCCTCCTCTGAGCGCCCTTTCAGTTCATAGATGGGATGCAGCTCTTTCATGAATCACCGAATAAAGTCAATTAGATCTTCAAATTTACTTGGATGACTTTTGTTTTTTTAGCACAAGAAGAAGAGGAAGAAGCACAAGGAGAGGAAGGGAAGAGGAAATTGTCGCTCCCCTCACATAATTTTTTTAAATTACTCTTTCGGCAATCATCTATATTCCCTCGCCTAGAGGCAGTCACGTTTGCACCAAATGGGTTAATGCAAGATGTGAAAGAAACTATGCCTGGTCAGAGCTCGGGCCAGAAAGGACTAAAGAAACTCTTGACCTTGCACAGTGCTTCCCGCTGGCCCATTCTGTCCCAGCCTCGGTGAGGCGGTCTTGTCCAGGCCTATTCAACTCTTTCTTTTGTTCCATTTTAGGTATCTTTGTATTCTAGTCTCTGGGTCCATCTGGACCAGAACAAGATGAAGCAAAGCCCCACAGCGGGAAGACTTGGGTTGTGCTCACAGTTGCTCAGATCTTGTGGAGCTGTTAAATTCCCAGTCCTTCCGGAAGTGGGGGCTATAGTTCTTGCCCCAGGAGGAACTGTAATTATCCAAGTGAGCAGGCCCACATGGGTGGTTCCTTAAAAACTGTGAGTCATACAGTCAAAAAATGGAAAAAACAGATCCTGAAATCCGTAGTATAACAGAGAGCACTGTTTCAGAATCAGGGGTACATTTTTGCTTTTGCTTCCAGATTCCTGAACTTAGGTTTCACTTTATAGAAATCTGAGCTGGTGGTAAAAGGAGCAAAAATGAATATGTTACGAGCCCCTTGGTTCATAATCGGAGTTTTCTTGTTGCCCAGCCTTAGAACAAGGAGCAGCAGATAGATTTTGTTCTCATCTCACAAAGCAGCTGCGCTGACGCTTCAAGCAGCCAGCTGTAATGTCAGCAATCGACTTGACGTTGGTAATTTCACAAGCTAAATTAAACACTCCAGGCTGGTTCTTAAGCACTGGCAATAAGGGAAGTCAGTGAAAAGAACCAGCCCCTCAGTCCCTGGAGGAAAAAGTTTCCCTTGTTATAAACTAAGAGGGAAAAAAGGCAAGACATCATATTTTAAATTACTAATTAGCTATTTCAGGCTGCAGCCAAAGCACTTATCTGTTGGACTAAATATATCACTGTAATGATTTTGCTTAATGTTGTTTGGAAAGTTAAAAGTCGACAAAGTGAAATATTCAACTCATTTGCACCATCATTAAGAAATGAATGAAAGCCATGGCATTTAAGAGTTGAATGTGGTGCTGTTAACACTAACAAGAAGCATCCTTTGAGCCTTTTCCCAGAGCCCAGGCGGGCCTCCAGATTTCATGAACCAGGAATGACTAAATAAGTGGGATTACAGAAGATATGGAAATCAAAACATCTGCCCACAACTGTCTCCTTTGACTTCAGGAGCTGTCAATTTCCAAAGCCAAACTGAAGAATAAACATTTTAAAAAAAGGCACAGAAGACAAATCGCTTGCCCTTAACCATGTCATTACACAAGTCCACCAATGAGATTCTTGGAAGAATCACAACTACACCATTAGAGAAAGTGGGAAGGTAGACCTGAGGCTTCAGGTGGCGTCTAGTTTAGACTGTGTAAGAAAGTTAATTTAGGAACAGGGAAAATGGAAAAATACAGGTGCCAGGGCTATGAAATCCACCAAAGAAGAGAAATAAGAAAGGAAAGTATGGTGCAATTATTGTCTAAACCACACAGAACTCTGAGAGTTTGTGGAGGAAGCCAGCAACCACAGGTGTTTCCACTAAGTCAAATGGACAATGACCCTGAGTGTTACCCAGACACAGATTGGGGAAGAAAGAATGAGTAGAGACCTCAGATTTGGGATCTCAGGTGCAGGTTCTGCTAACAACACAATAATGGCAGCACACAAATTCTTTCTTCCCTCATGGTCTTTGAACTTGCTCTTTCTTCTACTCCAGACATGCCCCCCGTTTTCACATGGATGGTTGCTTATAGTCATTTACCCCTCTGTGAGCTTTCTCCAATCCCTAGTCACTCTCCACCATATCACTCTGCTTTAACGCCTTCATAGCACTGACCATCACCCGAATTCATCTTATTTATTATCTGAGTGTTTGTTCAGTCTGTCTCCCTCGTGGCCATAAATGTTTAACAACCAGCTGTTGGGGAGGAGAAATGATAGTAAATACATGTAGCGCACAACTTCCAGATAATAATAAAACATGCAGTACTCTTTATTGTAAATTCCGTATCGTCAATTGATTCTCACAGGATGTCTTTGAGGACTTTTGCCACACGATTGTATCTGTAGCCAAACTGTGGTTGCAAGTCAACCATGATTTGACAAATAGAGTTGCAGCCCAATCTTCTCATTCTTTTCCCAGTAGAAATATTGTCATTAAATCTGATATGTCATCAGCTGTTGAACCATTTCTCACCCTCATACAAATTATATTCACTAAATGGGCACCTCTTTCAGCTTCCACATGGTTGGTTGCAACAGTGCTAACCATGGCTTTAGATTTTTGTGCAGTTACAAGGATTGGAACATTGTTTATTATAGCTGGCAAAATTCCTGACAATGTAATGAGGCACACTCCTGAGTCAACCCAAGCTCTATGCCTCTCCAGCCTAAGGTAGTAGTAGTAGTACAAGAGGGTGAAGGACACCTGGAACATATCACATGTACACAGATCCTTTCCTAATACAAAACATAGTACTATGGGGGATGGGTATAGCTCAGTGGTAGAACATATGCTTAGCATGCAAAAGGTCCTGGGTTCAATCCCCAGTATCACTATTTAAAAAAAAGGAAGTAAAGAAAAAAAAATTTTAAATACTAGTATGTTGGTTTTGACTATCTTAAAATCTTTCTGTACTTGATTCTTAGTCTTCCTGGGATGGAAAGACTGGGAAGAATGCTCCCATCCCAACTCCCGATGGCCAGCTATTAAGGATGATAATTACAACCCTAATTATTAGAAGATTCTAATCAGAGATTTTGGTCAGACAGAGAACCTGGAACTGCAGACATCCAAAGCAATTCTTCTCACTGTCAGACCATCTTTTTATAGATGTTGTGTCATGGGTTTCATCTTAAAATCTTAAAAGAGTTTTGGTCTCCTGACTCACACTGTTTAATTCTGCCTACTCACTGAGGTCTGCAACTTCCCCCTAGGCTGGTCATGTGAGTGGATGTGGCATTTCTCTAGCTCTTAGGCTATGGAGATGTATTTGTTTGCTAAGATGTCATAACAAAATACCACAAACTGGGTTGCTTAAACCACAGAAATTTACTATCTCAGATGTCTGGAGGCTAGAAGTCTGAAATCAAGGTGTTGGTAGGGTTGGTTCCTTCTGAGAGCTGTGAAGGAGAATCTGTTCCAGGTCTCTCCTTGGTTTTCTGGCTGTCTTTGACCTTCCTTGGCTTGTGGACACATCATCTTGATTCCTGCCGTCACCTTCACGTGCTATTCTCCCCGTGTGCCTGTGTCCAAATTTCTCTTTTTTATAAGGACACCAGGCATACTAAAGTAGGAGCACCCTACTCCAGTTTGACCTCATCTTAATTATATCTGCAATGACCTTATTTCCAAGGTTACATTCTTAGGTACTAGGTTTAGGACTTCACATGAATTTGTAGTGGAGCACAGTTCAAGCCATAATAATAGGTGCTTTTTTGGGGGGTCTAACTCTAAATACCTTTAAACTAGATAGGATTCTAGTTTAAGTGTATTTTCTCTCTAATTAAAACATTTTAAACTTTATGGGATCTTTCATTCTTTTGTGGCTTTAGGACCTTACAACTTTTAGAGATATTTAAAGATACATCACACAGCTCTGCCTGTCTTGGGATCAAGAACTCAAGAGGTCATTCTTCTGACAATTTGATTTGAGTCAACAGTGTTCAGTGCTGGATAACATGCTATGAGCGTACATTATATCTTTGAAATCCACTCTGAAATCTCTACTCTGTTACTCCCATAATCTGCCTAGAAATTCAACAAAACAGTTCAGTGAGTACTTGGCTACAAATCAGTTCTAAGATGAGCATTTCCCCCCACATTTTAACGTCTCTGAAATCAGAATTTGTGTATGATCTCTGGCATGTGATAGTTAAATTAGCAGCATTTTTTCTTTTTGATAGACATAAAATAATGATACGATCTTAATTGTGGTATCTTAATGAAGTACAGTATTGAATATGTTCTATTTGCAGACACTGCTGAGTATTTAGAATCTACAGAATAGTAGAAGAAAGAAGAGATAGCTGCCTTTACAGTCTCTTAGGAGAGACAAATAAACAACAAACTTCAGTGTAGTGATTTGAGGGGATAATTTTTTTTTGTGGACTCCTGATTCTCATTTACCCACTGCCCTTTTCATTCATACTGCATTGTAATTATTGGTTTCCTTGCCTATCTTCTCCTCTAGCATCTTGAGGGCAAGTGTCCTATCTTAATCACCCTTATATCCTCATTGTCCAGCACTGAGCATGGCCCATAGTCAAAGCTAAATGATTAAATGAATGAATGTATCTCTAAGCCAACATTGTGTTGGAAAGTCACTAAAGAAGACTCAGAATTTATCCTTAATTATGGAAACCAAGTCAAGTTTAATTGTTTACTCCAACAGGACTTTCAAGCAGGACTGCCCAGAATGCATATCATTAAGTGAGTTTTTGCCATGGTGGTTCTTGGTGTTGGAAAATTATGGTAAAGTGTAAGAATTGTTCTGTGGTTTGTACTGATCTCACAGACATGTGTCAACTGGGCTGTAATATAATTCAGAAACATGGGGGTGTGGAGTGAGGTCTTCCCTCTATTCCAGGGAGGAGTTCTGCCACCTTCAGGGTCCTATTTTGCTCTACTTTGTTCTCAAGTTCAGACAAAATTGAGCTTAGGTGAGCTTTAACTGGCATTTTGAAGAAGTAAATAGGTGCAGAATCAAGGAACAGAGCAAGATTAAGACTTAATGATGCAAGTGCAAAATAAGGCATGGGTGTTAGTTTTCTATTGCTGCATAGAAAGTTATCATAAATTTATCAGCTTAGCACAATAATTTTTATTATCCCACAAGTTCTGTGGGTCAAGAGTCTGGGCATGGCTAGCTGGGTCCTCTGCTTAGGGTGGAGGCTATAAGCAAGGTGTTAGCCAAGCTGTGTTTTCATCTGGAGGCTCAAATGGAGAAAGATCTGCTCCCAAGCCCCTTCAGGTTGTTGGCAGAACTCAATTCCTTGTGGTTACACAACTGAGATTCCTGTTTACTTGCTGGTTATGGCAGGTGGCTGCTCTCAGTTCTGAAGGCACCTGCAGCTCCCTGCCATATGCCCTTTCCATAGACTCATAACATGGCCCTATATTTTAAAGCCAACATTGGAGAGAGAATCTCTGACTGAAGGGAGAGCCCAGTCCTCTGTTAAAGACATTTATCTGATTAAATCAGGTCTGCCCGAGATACTCTCCCTTTTGATTAACTCAAAGTCAACTGATTTGGGACCTTAATTACAAATGCAAAATCCCTTCCTCTTTGCCATATTCTGTTGACTAGAAACAAGTGACCAGCCCCATCCAAACTCAAGGGGAGGTGATTACATAGGTAGGAACATTAGGGAGGAAATCAGAAGACCCATCTTAGAATTCTGCCTATCTCTGCATAGATAACCCCTCACTTCAGCTCAAAGCCATGGAAAAATCATAACTAGGAAGTTAACTTCATGGAATTCCAGGATTGGAAAGGACCTCTAGAGTCTTTAGTTATAACTAGACCTGGAAAATGAATACTTATCCCTTTATAGATCTCCACAGAAAGTGAGTCTGTTTATAATCAGTCCTTGTGGATAATAAAAGTTAGTGCTTCCAGAGGGGAGATAGGTTACTTATCCCACACCAGGTCCAGTTCCTTAGTAGTGGCTTTCTAGCTTTCTAGGGCATGGAGTTGGGAAGGTTATGAAGCTAAGAGTCAGTGGAAAAGAATTCTGGGATCATTTACTGATGTCTGTCTAGGAAAGGATAGTGGGAACAAAGATATGATGTAGTTGCCAATGTCGTAATGAGAGGAGGACCAGAACAGAAGATCTCTGTTCTAGTCCCAGCTCAAAACGAGCAGGTGACTTTGAGTAAATCACTTTACTTCTCAGCCCTGTTTGTTCACCCATTTAAAAAAAAGGGGAAAAAAGCTGCCTCCTAGAGTTTTCTTGACAATTAAATGACATAGCTCAGATGAAGTTGTTCTATAATTGTAAATCACTAAACAGCCATAAGAAGTTATTGCCATCTAACTTCTTGAAAGAAATTATTCCTGTACATCTTCTGATGCAGCCTTTGTCTCCAGCACCTTATTTCTGCTTTCTTCAAATCTCAGGTAGGAAATAGCTTTCTCACACTTGCACTTGGCTCCCTGGAATAGATGTCTGCCTTGTCAAACTGACAAACAGAACGACAAGACCGTCATGGCCAGCAAGTCAACCCTAGTGTCTTTTAACTCCTTTGAGTTTGATATGTTAAGATCATGGTTCACCTAAACAAACTACCAACGTTACTTTAAAATCGTGGGTAAACCTTCAGATTGTTGAAAGTTTGGACTATACAGGTACATGGAGCAATCTTGGGATCAGAAAAACAAATATTTATAAAGTCAATGCAGTGCAACTGCCCTGAACTCTTTTTACATGTAGGAAATGTCAGTTCAGGAGCTCATACCTACGGGCCCAGCTTGTGTCCCTCTTCAGTAACTGGTTTTTCTGGTATCAAGCAGAGTATGCAAGAGAGGGAACAGTTACCACCCATCAAATCCTAGCTCCATCAAAGTGTGGTCTGGGGACCAGCAGCACTGGCATCACCTGAGAGCTTTTTAGAAATGCAGACTCTCAGGCTGCAACTCAGACCTGTCGTATCAGAATTCACATTTTAATGAGCTCTCCAGGTCATTCACTTGCATGTTAAAATTTAAGAAGCCTGTACTAAACTTTCCAGACTAGTGTACCTCAGACCTCTCTAAACAGTTTGGGATATCCAGCCTCTATCAATTGGTCTTTATTTTGCAGGCATTACTGTCATTTTACTTTATTTTAAAATTTTTTCATCAGTTACAATGTGTTGATTTCTGGTGTACAGCACAATGTCCCAGTCATGCATATACATACATATATTCATTTTCACATTCTTTTTCATTAAAGGTTATTACAAGATACTGAATATAGTTCCCTCTGCTATACAGAAGAAAAATTTAAATCTATTTTTATGTATAGTGGCTAGCATTTGCAAATCTCAAACTCCCAAATTTATCCCTTCCCACTTCCTCTTCCCTGGTAACCACAAGATTGTTTACTATGTCTGCGAGTCTGTTTCTGTTTTGTAGATGAGTTCATTAGTGTCCCCTTTTTTTCTTTTTTTTTAGATTCCACATATGAGTGATATCATATGATATTTTTTTTTTCTTTCTGGCTTACTTCACTTAGAATGATGATCTCTAAGTCCATCCATTTTGCTGCAAATGGCATTATTTTATTCTTTCTTAAGACTGAGTAGTATTCCATTGTATAAATATACCACAATTTGTTTATCCAGTCATCTGTCAATAGACATTTAGGTTGTTTCCATGTCTTGGCTATTGTAAATGGTATAAATATTGTAAATAGTGCTGCTATGAACATTGGGATGCACATGTATCTTTTCAAATTAGAGTTCCCTCTGGATATATGCCCAGGAGTGGGACTGTTAGATCATATGGTAAGTCTATTTTTAGTTCTTTGAGGAATCTCCTTACCGCTTTCCTTAATGACTGCACCAAACTACATGCCCACCAACAGTGTAGGAGGGTTCCCTTTTCTCCACAACCTCTCCAGCATTTATCATTTGTGGACTTTTTAATGATGGCCATTCTGACTGGTGTGAGGTGATACCTCATTGTAGTTTTGATTTGCATTTCTCTGATAATTAGCGATATTGAGCATTTTTTCATGTGCCTATTGGCCATTTGTATGTCTTCACTGGAGAATTGTTTAAGTCTTCTGCCCATTTTTGGATTGGTGTCATTTTATTATTATTTGTTATTGTTGTGATTCTATTTTTAAAATTTATTTATTTACTTATTTTCCAGCTTTATTGAGATATGATTGACCTAACACTGTGAAGTTTAAGGTGCACAACATAATGATTTGATATATGTTTATATTGCAAAATGATCACTACAATAAGGTTAGTTGACACATCCATTACCTCACGTACTTACGTACTGTGTGTTTGTGTGTGGCAAGAACATCTAAAATTGCTTTCTTAGCCATGTTCTAATGTACAATACTTTATTGTTAACTATGGTCACTATGTTGTGCATTAGATCCCCAGAACTTACTCATCTTATAATGAAGTTTGTAGCACCCTTTGAGCACCCTCACCCATTTCTCCTCTCTGCACGCCGGCATTTTAAACATGACCCGCAGTCTGTGCTCTAGCTGCTCTTCCACTTCGCACATGGCAGTGGGCAATCTGATCTATTAGCAGTTTCTATGTAAGATGAGAGAGCACATTATTAGGATTTTGCCAACTTATTTTTTAAAGGTTGCACTTGTGACCTGTTTGTTAGAAAACAGTTCAATTACGAACTGATTTGGACACACTCTGTGACAGTCCAACACAAATTTGGTGGTGTTACAATGACAGAAATGTCAATATCCTTATAGATCTAGTTATACAGAAAAACAGACACACATCTGACTCTGACTCTGACTCTTTGCTTCATCCAAAGGATATATGAGACTCCAGTGAACTCCCAGGGAGCCTTATCATGTTCACATCTAGATCCTCTCTAGGGGCTTTTAAAGTTTTTGTAGCGGAAGCTGAAGTAATAACGGCACATGCCTGAAAGACAAGGCTGTAGATGTAGAAGAGAAGGAAAATGGTGGGAAAAGAAGACAGGAAAAGAAGGTCTGGATCTCATTAATCTGTAACCCAGGTGTCCTGGGTTCTTGTGAACTGTCTCTTCTCCAGCTTTGAAAACAGGGCTCAGTTTACACAGAGCTTCAGAGAACATTATCAGTCTTAGTAGAGATGCTGTAGAAGACAAAAAGAAGGCAAATATTGTATCTTAAGCTGCAAACACCCTAGTAAAACTCCTCAGTAGAACTTTCTGTTATCCATCAGCTGTGGGCTGCCGTACAACGTCTCTCTCAATACATTTTCCTCCCAGACCCCTAACTTTTCCATCTTCTTGCCCTGAATAGACATTCTTTCCAATGGAACAACATGGCCCTGTGTCAGATCTTCCCATTTTGTATAACTGCGCATTGCTTACTACTCTCTTTAAGAAGGATGATTCCACGTTGTACTCAGGAAACAAATGTTTCTCCAGTGATGGGGCGCTAACTTCCTTATGGGGCTGCTGGGGATTATGAATAACAATCAATCTGCAGTCTAATCTGCTGGGTCAGGGTTTGGGTTTTGGATTCAAAATTCTGCTCATGTAAATTACTCAACCCCTCTAAGCCTCACCTTCTTAATATGTAAAATGAAGTGTGGATCCTGAACATTGCAGGCTGTATTACAAACAATCAAAGCAATGCCTACCTTATATGTTTGGGGAGGGTCGTGTCAGATATTATATGAAAAGTATTTCCCCAATCCCAGTGCCTGACATCAAATGATAAATGGGTTATAATAGTAATGATTAAATCACCCAAACCTCCAACACTCCAAGTATATGAACGTCTACCAAATTAAACTCTAAATACTCATTTTAAAAAAATTTTTTAAAATGAAATATAGTCAGTTTACAATGTTGTGTCAATTTCCAGGTGTACAGCACAATGCTTTAGTCATATATGAATATACATATATTCGTTTTCATATTCTTTTTCACCGTAAATACTCATTCAATAAGACTATTTAATGACTAGTGCATGCATAGTACTGCAAAAACAAAATAAGGAAAAAGGAAGTAGGGGATACATAACCAGCTACTGAGACCCAGCTATGTGTCAGGTAAATCATCTTATTTATTCCTCCAAGTAATGTAATGAGAGAGATTAGTGTCCTCGTGTCCACGGATAAGGAGACAAGAGCTCTGAGAGGTGTTGAAGGACGGAGGGAATGAAAAGTGCCCATGGTACTAAGAAGGTATCCTGAGACTGAAAAACGAGGCAGGCAGCTCAATATAATCAATGGATGAATTTATTATAGGGTCACTTACTCTCACGCTGTGATGGGGCAACAGCCATCTGGAAGCATTTGCAGCTGCACTCAGCACCACTGAGGGGCCATTGGGACAATTTACAGTTAGCCCAGGGTATGGGGGTTGGTTCTTGGAAACAGCACGCATTCCTGAGTCAAGATTTATGAACGGGCAACTAGTCTCGCGGGTGCCAGGAAAACACCAGTGAAAGTTTTCATCACTATTTGGGGACTAACAGAGCATAGCGGCTACCTGGTCCTAAAGATTATTAAACATAATCTATTAACTACAAAGCCCTGGTTGGCAGAGAGGTGATTTACTGCACAGTACAGTCCTGGGTAGGGTCAGCAGGAGGACAGGAGAAACTGTAAGGGCCCAAGATGGCATCAGTTATGCTAACAGCCATACAAGAGGTTATATAACTTGTCCAAAAGGCACAAGTCTGCATTTGCACCCAGGTATGTGAGGCTCAGGAGCCCTTTCTCTTCTATAAATTTCAGACCTCAAAAGTAGAATATGTGATCAAATCTTAAATTCTAAGGAAAAAAGGAGAAGAGCAGTGTTAGATACTAGGAGAGAAGAAACAGAAAGGTAGAAAGGGGAAGACAGGAAAGAGAATCAGTTGTTGAAGGAGGGATAAGAGGGCAGCAGAATAAGAATATAGAAATGAATATATGTATATTTATGTATGACTGAAGCATTGTGCTATACATTAGAAATTGACACAACATTATAAACTGAATAAAAAAAACTCGATAAAACTCAATTAAAAAAAAAAGAAAGAGGGCAGCAAAAGGAAGTTGGAGGCTGACTCCTCTGGTCCGGTCTATGACAGTGGCTGGTGATGAGCCGGCGCCTGAAGCTCACTTTGTCACCTTCAGTGATGTGTGAACTAGCACCAAGAGGAAATGCATCACTTCTGTGGTTTACCAACAACTGCAGCCAACAACAACTGATCTTGCTCTCTCTGTGGAGAGGCTCAGACAGAAGTATTTTTACTTTCTATTACAACTTAATTCTCTGTCTTATAATTTATTTTTGTACTACCCAATAATTGTCTCATGTGGTTTCGTCTCATGCCCATAACAAGACTATAAAACACTCAGTGCATGTACCTTGACTTACCTTTCTGAAAGAAAGTAGTCACTGATGAGGACACATTCAATTTCATGAAAGTTTTCCAAGGAGAAACTGAAAAGCAGAGCTGGGCAGAGAGTCATTTTAAGAGTAAATAACAGAGAACAGAATAGAGAGTCCAGATACAAACCCATGCTTATATGCTATAGTAATTTTTGACAAGGGTGCCAAGAATACACAAGGGGAAAAGACAGTCTTCAATAAATGGTGCTGGGAAAACTGGATATCCACATACAAAAGAATAAAATCAGGACACCTATCTTACACCACTCACAAAAATTAACTCAAAATGGATCAAAGACTTAAATGTAAGACCTGAAACCTATAAAACTCTTAGAAGGAAATATAGGGGAAAAGATCCTTGACATTGGTCTTGGCAATGATTTATTGGAGAAGACAACAAAAGAGAAAACAAGTGGGACTACATTAAACTAAGGAACTTCTGCACAGCAAAGGAAACAATCAATACATTGAAAAGGCAACCTACAGAATGGGCAAAAATATTCACAAACCATGTATCTGATAAGGGGTTAATATCCAAAACACATAAAAAACTCATACAACCCAATAGCAAAAAAAGCAAATAATCCCATTAAAAATGAGCAAAGGATCTGAATGGACATTTTTTTCAAAGAAGACATATAAATGGCCAATAGGTATATGAAAAGACACTCAACATCACTAATCATCAGGGAAAAGCATATCAAAACCATAATGAGGTATCACCTCACACCTATTAAGATGGCTATTATCAAAAAAGACAAGAGATAACAAATGTTGGCAAGGATGTGGAGGAAAGGGAACCCTTATACACTCTTGGTGGGAATGTAAAATGGTACAGCCATAATGGAAAGCTGTATGGAGATTCCTCAAAATATTAAATATTGAATGACCCCGTGATTCAACAATCCCACTCCTAGGTATTGCTGGATACCCAGCAATCGAATTGAAATCGGTATCTAAAACTGAAAGTAGAGACAAAGCAATTGAAATCAGTATCTTAAACAGGTATCTGCACATCCATGTTCATTGTAGTCTTATTCACAATAGCTAAGATATGGAAACAATCTAAGTGTTCATTAGTAGATGAATGGATAAAGAAGATGTGGTGTATACATACACGATGGAATAGTATTCAGCCATGAAAAAGAAGGAATTCCTGCCATTTGCAACAACATGGGTGGATCTTGGAGGCATTATGCTTAATGAAATAAGTCAGACACAGAAAGACAAATATGGTAGGATCTCACTTATATGTGGAAACTAAAAAAGCCATAAAAACAGAGAGTACAATGGTGGGTGCCAGGAGCTAGGGGGTGGGGGTGTTGGGGAAATATTATTTAAGAACACAAACTGGCAACTAGGAGATCAGTAAGTTCAGGAGATCTAATGCACAGTATAGTGATTATAGTCAACAATATTGCGTAATAAAATTCAAAGATGCTAAGAGACTAGAACAATCTTAATTGTCCTCACCACAGAAAAAAAGGGGATGGTAATTATGTGGTGTGAGAGGTTTGAGCTAAGGCTACCATGGTCATCATACAACAATATAAAAATGTATCAAACCAATACGTTGTACACCTTAATCTTATAGTGTTGTATGTCAATTATATCTCAATTTCAAAGTTCCAGAATGACAAAGAGTAAGAAACAGATTTTGGAAATATACTTCCAGATGTTATAAACTTAGCTTTTTGATCCCAGGGAAGTGAGGGTGTCCGGAAGGGAGAGACCACTCATCAGCTATCCTGGGAAGAGGTCGATTTGAGAGGAGGGAACAGACTGGGCGAGGAGCATGTGTGGTAGGGGTAGCAGGGCAACAGGTGGCCCAGTCTCAGGTTGTGGAATTGCCTGGAGCACTTCTGTTGATGAGGGGTGGCTGCCCCTCATCACTGGGGGATAACCCAGGAGGGCAGCAGGATTGGGCAGAGGAAAGGGCTCAGGTTGGGTCCTGACTGTGCAGTGTCTCTGAATCATTCTCTGTGCCACATGCCCCTGCATCATGCACACAGCCTGTTCTGCACTGGATCAGGGAGGGCCCACGCCCACGCCCACGCCTGGGGCAGAGTGATGCAGGGAAATGCTGGGTCCCCTCCCTGGAGGCCAGAGGATGGTGCTAGCAAGGAACCAGTGGGCTCAGCCAATGCACTCCTCAAGGGCGTTACTTTGAGGAAGACACTTAACCAAAGCGCTGTCTCAACTTCCCATGTGTAATAGGAAAAGAAAACAAGGTTTACCTCAGAGTTGTCATGAAGATTGAGAAAATACGTGTGGAGTAATTGGAATTTCTATTTTCATTCTTTGTTTCTTCATCTCACCCCCTGTTCTTGTAATGACTAAACACCACCAGGCCATAGGGGTAGGCGGCAAGCAGACAGATCAAGCTTCTGTTCTCTTGACTTTAGATTCTAGTGAGGAAAGGAGACAGATCATCAGCAGACAAAACATCATCAGCCTGAGGCTGAGATTTGGGTGCACATGATTTATTCAGGAAAAAGTCCATAAAGGCTGAGGGAACCAGGATGGAGATGGGGAGGAAACTGAGCAGGGGAGTGCTCAGGTCAAAGCCCACCTCGGTCTGATCACCGGGTGCCTGGCATGCATCTCCCCATCTGATCACTGCATCATCCAGTTGCACTCTGAGGCTCTGATGAAGCTTATCTAGCCCTGTCTCCATCAGTCCTTGGCCACCTCAGGTGAAGGGGCCCTGCAGTCAAAGATGAGTCGGCCGAGATGGTCACAGGTGTAGGCTGTCAGCTGTGCCGTTCACAGGAGGTGGGGTGCAGGCTCACCCACTGGTAAAGGGGCTCTGGACAGAGCATCTACACCTGCTATGTATATTCACAAGGGAAAGTGTCAGATGGTGTAAGGGCCAGGAGAGAATGAACCTGCAGTGTCATAAGAGGAATCTGTGTGATTACTTTAGATCCGGAGGCCATGAAACAGGGGGTATGTTCAGATTTTTGTGGAACCTGAAACTGACAATGTAGGGGGACTCTTCTAAAGTAAAAGAATACAAAGTCATAAATATAAAACTAGTGCAAACATGCAGATTTATTCAAAAGAAGAAATCACAACAAACTACAATAACAATTGCGACAAATAATGAAAGGTAATAAATACCTCAAACATGACAAAATCCAGGAAAAAATAACATGATATTTATATTAACTCCCTGACATACCTCTATAATACCTTTTCCTACATAATTTGACTGCACATTTTTGGATTACCTTCCCATGTGATAATATTTGGTAGTATCCTCTTTATTAAGAGCATAAAGGCATTTTGATCATTCCCCTAAAAAGATAAATCAAAAAAAAATTTTTATTGATATTATGTTAAAGTTTCTTTCAGCTTCAGAACTTGTTATTTGGTAAAATCACAGGATTGAGGGTTATTGTCAAGTTGGGAAAGTCTGTATTAAGTTTCTTTCATAGATGAGCTGTAAGCTTTGGAAAGATGTACCGCAGACTGGCTTCCAACTCCACGCATTTCAAACTCACTCTCCTTCCATGCTCCCCATCTTCTGGTCACTGGGTGTTGTGGGCATAGTCATAATGAGATACCTGTATATGGCAACAATAAGCAGTCCACAGCAAGTGACAGGAGTATTCCAGGAAATCCCTACTGTGCGGAAGGACACCTAGCAATAACGTACCTACACAAGGAAATGATTGCAAATCACTTAAATATCTTCCCTAAACTCAAATGAAATGAATCCTGAAATCAACTTCCTCTTAGGCAGGTCTCCAAAATGCCCATAGCCACTCCAATGCCACCTGATAAGAGGTAGCATGAGGGTGGGACAATTGGAGTGTAAGAGAGAGTAACCTTCTGTTTTACTGACTGTGCATAAAAGATTTCACGTTTGCAACATTTATAAAAACACATAAGCATGTGAATAGATGGCCAGAGTCCGTCCCAGCACTCAGAAAGGGCCCATGTAAATGAGGAGCTCTGAAATGTTAAGTAAGCCTCTCTAGCGTCAGCTTAGGTCTGCCTTTGTCAGTGAGGGCCTCTTGGAAGAGGTGACACAGAAGCCAAAAACACTTAGCTGACACTCAATAAATTATTATTAACTGGAGTCTTGGAGTGAATTCACTGTGGTCTTTGAAGACAGGGATGCTTGGCTGTATCCTGAGCCTCAGACCAAATGACAAAATGACAGGAACTTCCTTTAGCACTTCAGTCCAATAGCACTTCCCCAGGAAGGCCTCTTTTAAAATAGAAGTGGCCTGCATTAGAAGTCCTCTCTAAATTACACCATTTATGGTCTGTAGCCACCCAGGCATACAGTCAATGAGTGGTGGCCGTCTAGATGTCTGTGCAGTGTTGGTTGGATTCAGTAAGGATTTAAAAATCAGTGCATTATTTTGCTGTGATTTGTATCTTTCTTCCCTTGCTGGCTTTGAGTCTCTGGGAGGGATGGGGAGTGGAGTGGGGCCATCCCTTGTGCCTGCCAGGTGTTCCTGACTAGGGCATGAGTCTCCCCGCCTTGGAATTGTTTGTTTACCTGCCTGCCTCCCTTCCAAAACGGAGCTGTGCCAGGGCAGGGGCTGTGTCTTATTTTCTGTGTCCAGCCAACAGCCCAAAGACACTTGATCCATGTTGCGTAGTGAATACACTATTGCCCACTCAGGAATGTATGAAGGAGAATCATTCCATCAGTGTCTCTCTTTTATTTCAAATTCCCGAGGACAAGTAAGTTAATACTTTGTTCAGTTTGCTCAGTAATGTAATTCTTGACCCTGAGCGACCTAAGAATATTTCCGTTTCTCAGGTCGTTTGCAGAAAGCATGAGGTAGTTTACATAAATAATTTTCACTGTTGGCTAGAAAACATTCACAAAATAAAGGAGAAATAACACACAATATGCGGTTTTCATTCTGGTGACTCTGCACAGAAATACGGAACAGATTCTCTTATTTTTGAGAAGACAAGGGAGCTGCTTGTCTAGAATCACTGTTCTCTTTGTCAGTGAATAAAAGGTTCTTCTGTTTGCAAAGATTTCACATGATGTACTAAAAAAAAAAAAAAGGCATGTAAAGTTTTCGATAGCAAGTGTGCTTACCAAATTTGCGTGAACTACTTTAATTGCAGAGAATTCAGAGGGATAAACCGCACTTCTGGGCAGTGCTAACAGAAAGGCTACGGGATGTGGGGGGTTTTCCCTTTGGTTTCCCCTTTCTTCTCTAGCTTTCAAAGATCCAAAAACAACAAGAGCGGTAGCAACAACATCAACAAACCCACAAATTAGTTTTTAATGAAAGCTAAAATTTTGAAGCTTATTTCCAAGGGACCTAACGATATCTGACACCAAGCCAAATTAATAGCAGGGAAAAAAAATTTTTTCCTGTACTTAAACTACCAACAGTGTTTAATAGAAGCAACTTCTATAAACTTTCTAGGGTTCTCAAATAAACCCTGGATTAAGATAAAAGCCTACCTAACTCCAAAGATTTAAAAGGAGCTATATAATATAACTATTTTTATAAAAAATTAAAATCTAGGTGAATCCTGAAACTAGTAAATGAAGATTAACTCTGGGTATTTAGAAAAGATCTAGATCTATCAAATGTCTACATTTGTAAAGCAAGAAGAGCATTGGTTTCATTAATAAAGGAACAGGCTGGTAAATGGAATTTTATCAAGTAAAAGTTAATTGATGTTCAAAAATTAGTAATTTAATCTTTGTAGCTTCAGGCGGTAGCCCTCTAAACCAACTGCCCTATTTCTAAGGGTAATTGTGAATGATACTGAAAGTGTTTTGCCTAACTCCACGCAAATATTTCTCTGTACACTGGTCAACTATGTATGTGACAATCTGGTATCAGCCTCATTATTGGGCTCTGCTGAAATAAGTTAGCTTTCTATCAATCATTAATATCTTAGTTTGTATTGGCATTTGAGCTAGCAAGGATGTGAAAGCAAGAACTCTGCGTAGGTAGGTGGGCTGCAGGCATCAGGAAAGATGAGCACATAAAATGCTGTGAAAAAGAAGAAGAAGAACCAACTTTCTCTAGAAGATACCCCTCCTTGGGTGGAACCTGTAGAATGAGATCACACCCGGACTGTTGTCAGCTCACCCAAATCATGCTGTCCTCCGAGGCTTTTCAGGAGATGGCAGCTCACCTTCTCCTGAGCCCACATTTTCTACCCTCTCCATGTGGCATAGTGTAGAGGTCAAGCCCACAGGCTCTGCAGCCAGACTTACAATTCAGCTGCATGACCTTGGACAAGGTAGTTTTGTTTATACATGTCTGCCCCATTAAAATGTAACTTTCCTGAAGGTGAGAACTCTCATTTGTTCATGGCCATAGAAGGAAGCCTAGTACATAGTAGGTGCTCAATACTTTTTTTTTTTTTTTGCAGCTTAATTGCTCTATGCCTTTATTAGTTAATATTAATGCAGCAAAGAGGGGACAAAAGCTCACAATACTTCACAGTTTCACAAGATGCATTGCAGGGAAAAAAGGGACTAGGAAGGACGAGTAGTATCCTAGGGTCTCAGTCGATGCATCCTGGGGGAGGTGGACCTCTAAATCCTGGTAGAGTGGGTCTTATTCCGGGGGTGGGGGGCATGTCTACTGGGGAGGCCCAATGGGTGGGCGCATGGGTGGTCTCATACCAGGTGGAGGAGCCGTAATGTCACATAAGCCATTCCCAACTCAAAAGAGTCCCTAGCCTTTCATAAAAAACCAGTATCCAAAAGTGGGAAACATATTCCAAGTGTCTACTTAGAGATTTAGACAGAGTCTTAATTCAGGATATTCTCTGTGAGAACTATTTTAGTCATCACTTTCTCAAAATAATAGTCTCTTCACAGACCAATACTTAATATTTGAAGGAGTGGATGAAGTGAAGTGGATGAAGTTTTCTCACTTGTAAAATGAGGGTAATAGTACAATATGACATACACACATGTAACAACCTTCACAAAACACAGGAGCAGAGTTGACCCGACCGAGGGGTCTTTTCTGCTTTTCCTGTTCGGGGAGAACACGGTTTCAGGATGTGCAGCTGCTGACAAAGGGGGACAGATAAAGCCACTGCAGGTGGGTCCTGTTATGCATTGTTAAATCATGTTTACTTGGAAATCCATTCTTCTCTTTGAAGAAAGAGATGTGGTCGTACAGATGTCCTTATGCTGCTGTTTTTGGTTTCATGGCACTTATATTTAATGAAATGAAAGTGACTCAGGTAAAATGTGATTGGGGAAGGAAGAGGGATGGGAGCAAAACTTTTCAGTTACATTTCATAGCCCTCATTCTCACTGGAGTTCCACGTGGGTGGGAAAATATTTTTAGAATTCAGTATGCTCAGTTACAAAATACATGTATAAACATAGGAATCTTTCCTACAGATGGCTGTGTTTCATTGGAAAAAAATAGTGGAAATATTTTTACAATCACAAAACTAAATATTAAACACCAGTGGATAAACTTAAGAAATATGAAGGCCTGTATGAAGAGTCCTCTACAGCTTGACTTAGAGGCATAAAAGAAGACAATTATTGTGAAGAGACACACTTTAATTAGGAAGGAGAAGATTCGTTATTAAAAGGCACCAATTCCCAAATTCATTTATACATTTAATGTGAACTTTCCACAATATTTTTCTTGGACCTATTCAAAATAAGTTTAAGCATCAGCTTTTTAGACTAAACTTATAAGACCAACCAATGTAATTTAGAAAAACAAAAGTATGGTTAAGGAAGGACTTGTTCTAACAATTATTTAGCATAACATATTATAAAGGTGTAATATTTAAAGTATAATAATGACCCCCTACATTTATTTCATGGCCTACTAAGGATCATGAACTGCAGTTTGAAAAACATTGATTTATGGGTATCAAAAATGGGCAATTTGGTTAAATACATCACAGCATAGTCATAATGCAGAATATATGTAGCTATTAAAAATATGGTAGAACTATGTTTATTGGCATGGAAAGGTGTTGACGATATATTGGTAACTAAAAAATCTCCTAGAATTATCCGATTTTGAAAGAATAAAAAATTATATAGGCATATATGCATGGAAAAAAATGTATGGACAGATAAATGCCAATATTTTAACAAAGGTTATACCCATTTGTCTTTAGCTTAAACCTTTTTTCCAGTATTTTTGGTATTATCAATAGTAACATGATTACTAACTTGAAGTGAAAAACCATTTTCTAAATTTCAAATGATGCTCTTGGGATAGGTTTCTGGAAATAAAATGATCATAATACACATTTTTAAGGCCATATTGCAAAATTATTTTCTGAAAAGGTTGTAGCAGTTTTCATTCCTTTCAGCAATGTATAGACAACCATGTGCTTGTCCTCTTACTCATATTAGGCATCTCAGTAAAAAAATTAATGGATGCAAAATTTAAAATACATTTTTTGTTATTTAGATAGGCTAAAAATTTTTCAGTGTTTAGTTTGTATTTCTTTTATTTCCAGTGAAGTTAAACACTTTTCCATACATTAGTCATTTGTACTTCCTCTTTGTGTATTGTTGCAAATGCTTTCTGCCTGGGCTGTTTCCTTTTGAGTAAGACTGAACATTCACACCATGATGATTACCATGACCCAACTTTTTTCATTTCTGGAGAATATATTATTACTATAATCCCATATCAAAACTCAGGGTCTAAAATTTTCTCCCATCTAAAGGCCTACCTCATCAGAAGATGAAGAGAAGTTTTACAATATCTAGGGATCTATATGTCCTATAATTTTTTTATAATCATTCATTGCCAAAGATATTTTTCATCTATGCTTGATACTTCAAACATAATGACTTCTAAATTTCCCTTTTTCCCCTCTAAATGGGCCCCCAAAAGTAATTTTAACTAATATGTTGGTCCATTACTTTAGCATATTTTATTTACACGACATAAAATACCCTTAATGAACAACATTGAATGAATAAAATTGTTTAGAAGAAATTGTATTGTGTCCAACAGACCTAAAAATATTAAAAAGCTTACTGAGCTGGAACTAATTCTTGGTCTCTTTTCAGCAATTAACAGAGCTGTGGTGGAAGTTTCAGGACATACTTCTAGGGCCATAGTGAAGACATTATTTTGTTTTCATGAGTTAGGTATTAAGTGAAAGCATTTTAGAGCAGAGTTTTTCAAACTGTGAGTGGGTCATGAAATCAGTTAAGTGGGTCAGATGAGCTTTTTTAAAAACATAAAATTGAATGAAAGGGAAAAGAAAGGGGAAAACAAGAAAAGAGCATCACATTGTAATAAAGCAGTACTTCATATGATGTGCCTGGTTGGTATATCAAATGTATCCCTACTATGGGTTGTGGTCGGATAGGTTTAAAAGCAAAACACTTCAGATAATAGCCAGTGTTCTTCTCATTAAAAAAACAAAAGGCCTTAATCAACCATATTCTTACTCTGAAAATTACTCTCCATTAACATAGCCCTTAATAACTTAAATTTGTTTTAAAGAGGGTTATTCATTTGCTGCTACAATATGCTAGGCATTGTTCTAGGCACTGAGGATGCAGTGGTGATAAACTGTGACCGGTACTCTCCTAGATCTCCCATAGACCTGGAAGACAATGAGGTACAGCATCAGGTGGTTCCATAAGCAGCATGAAAAGAAGGCACTTAAAGGAGTGCAAGTGACTTGCAGTTTTAGAGAGGATGGTCAGGGAAGGCATCGCTGAGAAGGCAACATCTGAACAGGGTTCAATATTTAATTTTTTTAATGGTGTATTTTAAATGTTATTTTAAATCTAAATGAACATCTTAATAAAAGAGGGCAATTGCCGAAATTAAAAATATATAAACTATTTAATGCCCTATTACGATGTCTATCTTTTCGTTCACTTGTATAATTAGAAATATATAAACTGAGAAAAAGATAAACTTTGCTCCTGCTCCCAAAAGTGTCCAATCTACTGGGGTGTTCAAGCAAAGGCAACAGGCAAAGGCAATCAGAATGTAACACGTATATAAGGGGAGGGGGAGTACAGGTTTCACTGCCTTTCTTGGAGGATCAGGGAAGGCTTCCAGAAGGAGTGATGACCATACTGAGTTATAAAAGGTGAAACAAAATTGTAAGTTCCAATTGTTTTGACTCATCCTCGTTTAAAGTTGTAGTTGTGATTACAGTCACTTCAATAGTGCTTAATGAGAAACTTTGAGTTGTGACAAGGACTTTTAACTTCACATAGCACTGGATTAGTCATTACTTTCTTTAAAAAGTTACGGAGGAGGTTAGAGAATGTTTACACACGTGTTGCCATTGAATTTAAGTTAAATCTATAATGATTCTCTGTCTTGTAATCGTAAAGTTAGATTTCCCTCTTTCTGTTTACTAAGAGGGGCAAAGTGTGTTCCTTTAATATTCAGAGGCAGGTTTTTTGTTTGGAAGGACTGTTGATTCATCCCCTGGGGACTATGAATGTTTGTGCTGCAGAACTATATTCTACATGTTAGAATGTTGTTGCAGAGAATTGTGTTTCTTTACTTGAGGTTGTAACAACGTGTCCGTCATGGGAGGTTAAACCAGCTCACTAACCTTGTGGTAATTAACCAGTAAGATCTCAATGATGCTGTTATAATGAACTCAACCAGTATAAAAGACTGTGGGTTTTCTTGGCGGAAAATACCTGAAGCTTCTTCCTTGTGCAGACTATGCAAATAAAAATAAGTAGGTGAAGCTAAACCAATTAATTTTAAGCACAACCCCAAATCTCATTCTTCCGCAGAAATTAGCACACAAGGTAGGGCGGAGGAGCCAGTGTTCCAGATCCAGGGAACTGAATACAGTGAAGCCTGGGCACCAGCATAGGCAAATTTGTTTCAGGAACTGAAAGTCGTTCATGCGCAAAGCTTCTGGGTGAAGATGGTGGCTTAAATAGATGTGTGTGATTCCACCCCCCCCCCCAAGCCTAACTGAATCTACTCTTGCAATATCCTCCAGAAATGGCATTTCACAACCACCAAAATGCAGTTTTCATCCAAACCATTTATTGCTGTCTAAAATGCTACATGTTTTACCCATTTATTTTTTGTGCCCGCCTCCTCCCCATTAGAATGTAAAATCATAGAGAACAGTACTTTAATCTGTTTTGCTTAGTAGTGCTCCTGGTTAAGAATAGGAGACTAAAAACTGATTAGAATTTCAAAAATGAGGCTTCGATCTTCACTCTAGGTGCAGGGTGATATGGGTGGATTATCTGCTGACTCTCCTCCTCCTTACCCTCTACTCTACATGTTAGTATTTTAAAGTATTTCCCTTGGGCTGGTCAGAAATTTCCACGAGAAGAATATTCCTGTCTCCTACCTGGAGGGTAAAGTCTGGCAAATTATTAGATTGTGGAAGCTGTGTGGGAGAGAGGTCTGGGAGTTTCTGTATTAAGTGTATTTTTAATCAACTTTTCCACATTGGTTTGTATTATCATGGGAGCAAATCTGAGTCCCAGTTAGCTCAGCTCAAGTAATAGAAGCAAAAAGCTGATTATGTGTCCTATGTCTTCTCATTCTATGCCTTCAACATCTGCCAATTCCCTTTGGCAATCTCTCTTTGGTCCAATTTATCAACTTAAATATGAAGCTATGTCTGCTCAATTATCTTAAGTCTTTAACCTGCTCCGTGTGATCTTTGATCTGAGGCTTCCTCACTCATTCTTCCCAGTCCTTCTACCCTCGATGAGCCTTCGCCTTCTCTTCTGATTTAGGACAGGACCTGTTCTATATAGAAGAGGTCTTATTTATTTCCTTTATACAAGGCAAGCAGAAGTCTCAGACAAGACTCAAACTGCATGTATCTCTAATCAGAGGATGAGATGGAGGGAAACGGAAGCAGGGGAACTGACTAGAAAGCTGAGAGCACCCTAACACAGCATATTTGGATGTTTATGGAAAGTTCATGGATTTCCTTAACTCTACCACATGTATATAAAGGTTCCAGCTGAGTTTACATGAACCTGATGAACTTCATTTCTTCGTGAAGTCATATTGGCAAGAAAAATGGTCTTTAAAATCAAGTCCTTCTTTGCTGAACTGTCTGTTAATTCTTCTGGTTCTACTGCATGTAAATGAGCTGCAAAGATGAGTCGGGATCACTATTTAGCCAACATTTACCAATGGGGACCCTGGAACTTTTAGACAGATGATGTTACCTTCCTGGATATCTTAACAAAAGATGGTTTGACTTGCTATTTTTTTTAAAACCTGGCAGCCAAAACACAAATTTGCCGTTAGTAATAATGGAGAAATTTTATTCAATAGGATTCTTTTGGGGGAGAACAGTGCACTTATTTTGAAGGGATGTCTTGATATGGCCTTTGGGGAATACAAAACAAAAGACTAACAAACCAAGTGTTCATCAACGGATGAATGGATAAATAAATGTGGTATATACATATGACGGAATACAGCCTTAAAAAGGAAGGACATTTAGACACATGATATAACACGAATAAACCTTGAGGACATTGTGCTAAGTTAACTAAGCCAGTCACAAAAGAAGACAAATACTGTACAATTCTACTTGTATAAGATATCTAGAGTAATCAAATTCAGAAACAGAAAGTAGAAAGGTGGTTGTCAGGGGTTGAGGAGGGAAAAATGAGCAGTTTAATGGGTTTAGATTTCAGTTTTGCAAGATGAATAGTTCTGGAAATTGGTTACACAACAATGTGAATATACTTAACACTATTGAACTATAGACTTAAAAATGGTTATGATGGTAAATTTTATGTTATGTATATCTCACCACAATTAAAAAATTTAAAAACCTACTAAAAAAAAGACCACAAAACACAATATATAAAATAATCTAACACTTCAAAAGTTTGCTGATTTAAGCATACTTATGATGGCTTTCCAGCTTATATAGTTGTTTTTTAAAATAAAAAATGTATACTACAATTTTTTTAAAGACTGTATGTATTTGCATAATTTTTCTCATGACTCTGTGTCCTTCTGACACTTTTGTGTCAGAAGCTTTTTCCTCCTGATGACTGTCTCTGAACATTCTATTTGGATATGACGGTATCAACCCAGTAAGTTGAAATTAACAAACTTTCTTCATTGTTACTGAGGATGACAGTTCCTAGTACTGAGTTGTACAGTCTCCCAAGTAGCCTTTCACCTGCCTGACTGGATGTAGTTAAAAAGTCAAGATAAGTAGGTCAAAAAGCACGTTTTATTTATTTATTTGTTTGTTTGTTTATTTATTTATTTTCTATCTATCTGCTTTCTCACAGGGATCCTAGACCCAGGAGATTCTGATTGCATAGGTCTGCAGTGAGAATCTGGATTTTTTTTTTAAAGGTTCCCCAAGTATTTATGATAATCAGCCAGGCCTGGCAACCACCAGATGAGAGGGAAAGTATTAGAATATTTACAGGGTGGTAAATAATTGGGACTAATATTCTGAAGTGATTTTGAAGCTCTTCCTGAAAGAGTTCCAAGTTTAAATAAGAAGACCCTTGTCAGGAGAAACCCTGACACTAGAAAATGGTTTTAAAATTTTATTTTCTCTTTAAGATCACAATTACGTAAGCAACTTGATTTCCTCCCTCAGATGTTACAAGTAATCAGTATGCTTAATTGAAGGTGTATTCTTCTTCTTACCTATTCTGCAATTAGGGAAAGATAGGTTCAAAATGGCAAGTTCACTTGAACAGGTCATTCATACTCAGAGAATCTGAAATAAAAACTTAGGCAGGGCCTAGGCTCAAGACCTATGTGGCCACATATGGCCTCATGCTTAGAAGAGCCCCATGTTGGGTTTAATGCTCTGCTCTGCCATCTTGAAATTCTTAATAATTTTTTAACACAGGCCCCACATTTTTATTTTGTAGTGGGGCCCACGGGTTATCTAGCTGATCCAGGACTTAGGTCACTGATTCCAAAATGTGATGCTCCACTGGGGGAGGGTCATATGAATAAAGAATCAAAATTGTCCCTTTTGTTCAAGATTCAGTGTAGCCATTTTATACAAAATTTTCATACACTGGTTTTGCCATGTAGCATTGCAATACTAATACTAGAATCCACAATTTAAAGAGAGGCCAGAACACATAATATTTACATCCAAGATTCAAACAGAAATCCTCACGAAGACAGATATAATTTTCTCATAAATATTTACAAGTTTCAAATTGATGGACATTAGTCACTCCATTTATCTTGCTGTTTCCTTGTGAATGAAGTCCATCCAGTATCTCCATCTTATTGAGAAAAATCTGTGAAGCTAATTCAGGAAGAAGAATTCAAGAATGCCAAAAATAAATGTTTCCATCCTAAGCTAAGAATGAATCACTTGTGCATTCATATGTTAGAGAAAATGTGACTTCTTTTTTCTAGTTTTACAAGGCCAACACCTGTCAGAAACACAAATTCTGACATTTACTGATTCACACTAGTCCCCAAAGCCATAAAAAGGTCGTTCATGGAAATGAACAAAGAAGGTATTTGTATCTTTATTTGATAATTATTGCCAGAATCCATTCCAAAATAGCAGAGTAACGTTTATGTTTACATTTGTGTGTTTTAGTGAATTTTATAGACCCTGAATCTGACTTTTGCTTGTAGGAATATTAACTGATGCTGGGAGGGAAGACCAGGGATGTGGCAGAATAAAATGTTTGTGCATTATATATTAAACCTGAGCATCCTTTCTCACCAGAAATCACCATAGAGTCAGCTTTCCCAGAAGGCACTGAGATCCAAAGTCAGTGTTTCACTTCTTCATTATCCCTCAGGCATCTAACACAGTGCTTGCACAGGGAAAGTACTCAGGGAATCTTCTCACCCTCTCCAATTTTGGCCTCTAGGGGATTAACTTCCTGCCTCCTGCTAATTTTTCACCCTTACCTGTCCTGATTAGGTAGCGCCCCCATGGGGCCAACTCTTTGTGTACTCTCTTTCCTGCTTCCATTAGAATTTCTTTGTCTTTGGTCCCATTCCCTCTGATTCTCAAAGTGAAAATAATCTGATTACTAACTCAGGCTCATGTTTCAATGAATGAGTGTATTAGCAAGGTAGCATGAACTTCTATTCTCCTTTAGTAAATATTTTTTTACAATTACACTGATATTTCAAGACAGTTGCCAATTGAGTGACTCTAAAGACTAAAATTTCTGGCTAGGCAATTAGGATTTTGAAACGCCTCTGAGCCTCCTGGTTTATTGGACGGCAGTTTATGAACAGGACTGGCTCTTTTAAAAAGATGTTTATTCATTTCTTTATTTGATCTCTAAACAAGTACTGAGGGCTTACATAGCCTGTGCCAGGGAATACAAGATGGAAGAGGGTGACCAGGTCCCTATTCCCATGGAGCTTACATTCTAGGCATGTGGGAAAGGGATCTATAGACAAATAAGAAAATATTTAGTAATAATAAGTGCTATATGTTCAAAATAAGACATGGTGATGTGAAAAGAAATGACTACTAGGGTGCGGGTTGGAACCAAAGAAGGCCACTCTGGGAAGATAACATTGATGTTGAGACCCTAATGATAAGAAAGAATGGGATGGTCTTGAAAAAGAATATATCTGGCACATTGGGAAAAAGTAGTGTAAAAGCCCTAAGATGAGAGGCAGCTCTGTGTATTCAAGGGTACGGTGGCTGGAATATAGGATGACCAAGGGAGATGAGGGGAAGAGAAGTAGGCAGGGGCCAGTTCATGTGGGGTCTTAGAGGCCAGAAAGAGGCTTTAAGTTTGATCCTAAGTGTGACTAGAAGCCAGTGGAGCGTTTTAAGCAGGGGAATACTATGTTCTGCTTATGTTTTAAAACAACCCTCTGGCATTGGAGTTGTGACTAGACTGTAGATGTCAGAGAGGAAGCAGGGAGGGCAATTAGGACAGAAATGATGGTGGCTTGGACCACAGTGGCATCAGTGGAGGTGTCAGCAGCAGAGTCAGGATTTATCTTGGAGACAGAGTCAAGAGAACTTAATGATGTATTGCATATGGCAAGGAAGAAAGGAAAGAGAGGACTAAGAATGAGTCCTGGGTTCTTGGTTTTCATAATTTAATGTATGATGCTGTCATTTCCTGAGATGGAAAACCTGGGTGGATGCGGGGAGTTTGGTGGAAGAGTTTCTGCGGGGGGAGGGGGGGTGTGGAATCAAGAGTTAACATTTTTAGAAAATGTTGAGTTTGCAATGCCTATTAAACATCTAAGTAGAATTGTCAAGTGAGCATTTGGATATATAGATCCGGAGCACAGAGGGGAGGTCAGGGATAAAATTTTAAATTTGGGAGTCACTGGCATATAGATGGACGTTAAGCCCCAGGGTAGGATGAGATTATCTCAGGAGAGAGGCGAAATGAAGAAGATGAGGAGTCAAGAATGCCACCACTTAAAACAATACAACAAACAGGCAAATACAACAAAAAGGAAGCAGACTCATAGATCTAGAGAACAAACCAGTGGTTACCCATGGGGAGAGGGAAGAAGAGAGGGGCAAGATGAGGGTAGGGGATTAAGAGGTACAAACTATTACATATAAAATAAGCTACAAGGATATATTGTACAACACGGGGAATATAGCCAATATTTTATAATAATTATACATGGAGTATAACCTTTACAAATTGTGAATCACTATATTATACACCTGTAACATATACATCAACTATACCTCAATTAAACACACACACACACATACACAAACACGAACGCCACCACTTAGATAAGCAGAGAAGTTAGCAAAGGAGCCATTGAGAAGGATAAAAATCTGGACTGTGTGTGTCTTGGAAGCCAAGAGAGGGTAATGTTTCAGGAAGAGGGAGTGTAAGCTTTGCTGGAAGGTGATGAGAGGGGCTGCATAAAATGCAGACAGATGTGTGCTCATCGGAGGTCTTTGCAACCTTGATAAGGCAGATTCAGGGCAACGGGGATGGAGGGAGGGGAACTGATGAAACACCTACTGTCTTCTCCCAGCTTGGACAACACCCCTAGAGCTGTGGTAGTCTAGGAATAACGATGCCCTCCTAAAGCTTTTTCTTAAATTTTTCTAAACTATATAGCACACAGAAAATACACAACAATACAGTGCTGTGAAGTTTTTATTGCCACCTACGTAGCTCATAAATCTTGAAATGCCATGAAGGAAACTCCAAAATAACCAGCATTAATAATTTTATGGGGTAGCTCTCCAAGACATCATGAAGGAATAACTAATAAAAGCAACTGTAAAAACACTAACAAAAATAGAAAAGCTGACTGTGGATCACTCATGCCTGACGAATTTCTGTGTTGTAATGCTAACAGAGCTACCATAAACACATGATGCTGACCTCTGTGGTTAAGGCAGTCAGATTATAACAATTTCCACAACTAGCAAAACATTTATCTGAAATTGTGACAGACTTTTATTATACTTGTCACAAAGTGCTACTGAAACCATATCATACTCCATTTGATTCAACAAATATTTTTATTGAGCAGGTAATGAAGGGAAGGGACTGCATTGCTGGGGAGGAGACATGAAGATGAGTCATAAGCAGTCCTTGCCTTCAGAAAGCCAACAAGCATGATGGCCCCCCACCCACTGGCCGCCACGCCCACAAGGGCAGGGATGGAGTCTCTCTGGATTACTGCTGTCACCCAACAGCTAGATGTAGAAGGCACTTGTCTTAGTCTGTATGGGCTGCTATAACAAAATACCATGGACTGAGTGGCTTATAAACAACAGAAATTTATTTTTCACAGTTCAGGAGGCTGGGAAGTTCAGCATCATGGTGCTGATTTTGTGTTTAGCAAGGGCTTCCTGGTAAATAGACAACCATCTTCTGGCTGTGTCCTCACAGACAAAGGGCCTGGGGAGCTCTGTGGGGTCTCTTTCATAGAAGCATTAGTGCCATGCATGATGGCTCCACCCTCATGACCTAAGTACCTCCCAAAGACTCTACCTCTTAATATCATCACATTGGATGTTAGGTTTTCAACGTACAAATTTGGGAAGGACTCAAACATTCAGACCAGAGCAGTACCCAAGCCAGTATTTGTGAATCAATGAATGAATTTAAAATAAAGGTGAGTATATCTGGTGCATAGTAGGTGTTCAATAAATATTTATTGAACAAACACCTTAGGATACATTACAAAGTAGGTAGGAAAAACACAAACAAAGGAATATAGGGCTAGAACTGTCAAAAAAGAGTCTTGAAATGATTGTGGCTTCTAAATAGGTCTTGAAGGCTAGATAGAATTCAAACAGGTAGAGTTAGAAGGAAGGATATTCAAGACATGGAAATACGAAAGAACTATTTCTGTAAGATTTTTAAACCATGAAAGAGGATTCTTTAAGCAGAAAAGGAAAAGAAAAGTATAAACAGGCTGGAAAAAGCTTTTCACTCTTCATTGAAGGGTACTGCTTTGAGTTCATTATCTAATATGAAGCCAAATATTCTGTAGAGGCAATTTGTATTGATGTCCTGGGCTGGGTCCCACAATGATAACTTATACAGAAAGCTATTTTCCATAAACTGGTACCTACCTTTCCAGCCTGCCATATCTTCTTGAGAAATAGCAGTTTGGGTTAGGTCACCTGTAAATTTTGGAAGAAGATAATGAGCCAGCCAGTGTCAGCCAGGACACAACACAGGTATCAGAGCTCAAGCCTCGGGTTCTTCTGGCCCCCTGGTAAGCACAGAGGAGGTGTATAGGGTCAGCCACAAGTGGGTTTCCTCCCTTCCTGCTTTCAAGGGGGAAACAGGCAGACAACAGGACACCTGCAGAATTCATGGACAAGATGGGACTTCCGTGGAATCTTGCCTGATCTGTCCTCCTCCCAGCAATCAGGAGAAGGCAAAGCCCCTCAGAGTGTGAAAAAGACTATAAACAGGGCAAACTGGGGAAGGTCTCTCTTCTCTCTCTTCAGCTGGTGCTCTGCCTCAGAAATGTCCTAGATGTGTGTTTGGAAGAGGGGAGAGGAGCAGGCAGGGCCAGCTTTGTGGGTGTGAGACCTGCAGTCTCTCAGGGACTTGGTTTAATGCCATGGTTTCTCTGTCTTGAAATTCTTAATAATTTGAACATGGAACCTCACATCTTCATGTTGCCCTGGGCCCTACAAATTGTGTAGCCAGTCCTGGAGGTGGGAACTGGGAAGAACTAGCCTTCAGAGAAAAGCAAGCTCAGGCCTGCTGCTCACCTGGGCCTTAAACTGATGCTTCTTGACCAGTTTCTCATCAAATTCTTTCTCCTCCCAAATATTCCCAATGTCAGAACAGAGAGAGGGGCCTTGGACTCATTAGCCTGAATCTGAGGGAAGAGCAGGAAGCAGCTCTCCTCAACTGTGACATTTCTTTGAAGGCTCATTTTCGTTCTAAAAAAGAAAAAAAAAAAAAGTGGTATTTGCATTGTTAAGTAATGTATCTGTTGGATACATTTTCAAATAGGCTTTCCCCCGATAAAACAATCTTTAAGTAAGACTTTCAAGAATATACACTCTCTTGATCTCCTGGATATGAAGGCCTTCCCCCACCCCCGCCCCATCACCTCCCAGGCTGCAGCAATAGGGGCACACAGGTCTAGGAGAGGCTAGTTGAAGGTCCAGTTCAGCAAACACCCACTCACGGATTCCAACTTCCTCTCTCTCCCCACGTGGTGCCCCCGTGGCCTTTACCTTATGTAACTCTTGGTGTCTGGCTCTTTTTTTCTGCCCTTCTTCCTTTTCCTCTTCTTGTAAAGAAAGTCACATTTGCAACAACATGGATAGATCTGGAGGGTATCTGGCCAAGTGAACTAAGTCAGACAGAGAAAGACAAATACCACATGATCTCACTTATAGGTGGAATCTTAAAAAAACAAAGAAACAAACTAACAAAACAAAATGAAAACAGATTGATAGATACAGTGGACAAATGATGATTGCTAGAAGGGAGTGGGTAGGGAAGGTGGACAAACCAGATGAAGGGGGTTAACAAACCTCTGGTTATATAAGAAGTAAGTCCCAGGGATGTAATACACAGCATAAGGAACATGGTCAGTGGTATTGTAATAACTTTGTATGGGGGCAGATGGTTATTAGACTTATCATGGTAATCATTTCATAATGTATATAGATGTCAAATCATTGTGTAATATCCCTGAAACTAATATAATACTGCACATTAACTACATTTCAATTTTTTAAAATTTAATTTTAAAAAATCACATATACTTGCTAGAACACAGCCCTAAAATTGCTTTATACCTCTGCTCCCAGTCTAGAGATGTGCTCCCAGCCAGACGGGCTGGCTTCTGAGTAAACCTCCTGGTTCCTGGTGGGGCTCTGCTCTCCTGGGCTCTACCCACCTCCCAATCTCTGTCTCTCATCTCTGTTCTGGACACAAGACCCACTGGTGGTGGGCGCTGGAGGGCCAACATTCCACACATACAGTGTAAATTCTGACAATGATACAATCATCAAGCTCTCCCTTACCTCTCAGGTTGGCTCACACAGTGCCCTCTTCTTAGAAGGCTCAAGGGCTTCTGACTGCCTTCACATTCAGTTTAGGTGCCATTTCCTCTGGGAATCCTTCCTGAACATATCCCACCCCACCCTGCTCACCACCAAGACTAAGCTGGTCCTCCTATCCTCCTCCTTCCTCCCCTTATAGCAATATGTTTTACACTGTACTTGTCAATTCTTGTCAGTTCACACTGTCCTTGTCAATTTGTCAATTCCCATGTAACTTCACACATGATCAGAATAGGGACCAGTTTACCTGCTCTCCATTGTATTCCCAAACACTGGGAGCCTCCCCCCTACCATACACACAAAAATTGTTGAATGTTGTTGAAGGCTAGTCACTTAAGTGATTTTCATTTATCCCACGAAAATCTTAGAAGAAGAGGATTAATGTTCCCATTTAACAGATGGGGAAAGTAGGCACAGATTAACTTGCCCAAGGTCATACAGTTGGAAGTGGCACCATCAGATTGTCAGACATTTTTTCTTTTTTTAATTGAAGTATATAGTTGATTTACAATGTTGTGTTAGTTTCTGGTGTACAGCATAGTGTTTCAGTCATTTATATATGTGTTCTTTTTCATATTCATTTTCATTATAGGTTCTTACAAGATATAGTTCCTTGCACTATACCATAGGACCGTGTTATTTATCTATTCTTTATATAGTAGTTTGTATCTTCTAATCGATCCCAAACTCCTAATTTATCCCTCCCCCCTTACCCTTTGATAACCGTAAATTTGTTTTCTATGTCTGTGAGTCTCTTTCTGTTTTATAAAAAGTTCATTTGTCTCCTTTTTTTAGATCCCACATATAAGTGATATTATGTGATATTTGTCCTTCTCTCTCTGTTGTTGAAAATGGCATTATTTCATTCTTTCTTATGGCTGAGTAGTATTCCATTGTGTATATATACCACAACTTCTTTATCTAATCATGTGTTGATGGACATTTAGGTTGCTTTCATGTCTTAGCTATTATATTAAATGATGCTGCTATGAACATTGAGGTGTATGTATCTTTTTGAATTAGAGTTTCCTCTGGATATACACCCAGGAGTGGGATTGCTGAGTCAGATGGTAAGCCTATTTTTAGTTTTTTAAGGAATCTCCATACTGTTTTCCTTAGTGGCTGCACCAAATTACATTACCGCCAATAGTGTGGGAGGGTTCCATTTTCTCCACAACCTCTCCAGCATTCATTGTTTGTGGACTTTTGAATGATGGCCATTCTGACTGGTGTGAGGGGCTACCTTATTGTAGTTTTGATTTGTATTTCTCTGATAATTAGCAATATTGAGCTTTTCATGTGCCTATGGGCCATCAGTATGTCTTCATTGGAGAAATGTCTGTTTAGGTCCTCTGCCCATTTTTTCATTGGGTTTTTGTTGTTATTGTTGTTTTTGAGTTGTATGAGCTGTTTGTATATTCTGGAAGTTAAGCCCTTGTCAGTCGCATCATTTGCAAATATTTTTTTCCTAGTCTATAGGTTGTCTTTTCATTTTGTTTATCTTCCTTTGCTGTGCAAAAGCTTATAAGTGTAACTAGGTCCCATTTGTTTATTTTTACTTTTATTTCTATTGCATTCGGAGACTGACCTAAGAAAACATTGGTACAATTTATGTCAGAGAATGTTTTGCCTATGTTCTCTTTTTAGGAATTTTATGTTGTCCTGTCTTATGTTTAAGTCTTTAAGCCATTTTGAGTTTATTTTTCTATATAGTGTGAGAGAGTGTTCTAACTTCATTGATTTACACGTGGCTGTCTAGCTTTCCTAACACCACTTGCTGAAGAGACTCTCTTTTCTCCATTGTACATTCTTGATTTCTTTATCGATGATTAATTGACCATAGATCTGTGGGATTATTTCTGGGCTCTCTATTCTGTTCCATTGATCCATATGTCTGTTTTTGTGACAGTACCACACTGTTGATTACTGTTGCTCTGTAGTATTGTCTGAAGTCTGGGAGGATTATTTCTCCAGCCTTGTTCTTTTTCTTCAGTAATGCTTTGGCAATTCTGGATCTTTCAGATTGCCAGATTTTAATGTCTATATCTTTAACTCCTAGTCGGAGTTAAATGAGAGAAGTAGAACCACTAAGAATGACATAGAGTAAGGGATTTGTTTTAAGGATTGGATCTTGAATGAGTGACTGTTGGAGCTCATTCAATGCTCTACCTAACTAGGACTTTTGCTGCTGCATCTGGTGCTGGGGCTTGCAGTCTGCAGGGCAGGTAGTCAGGGAGGAAAGATGGCCACGTAGTGGGAGAGAGCAGTGACAGACTGGAGCCTGTGGGCACCAGCAGGAATCCTCCAGGACAGACTGGAACCCACACTGGTACCCCCCTCCCTCCAAGCCTCCCACTTCCATGCAAGAATGACTTCCAGTAGCAGTAGGCATCTTTGCCAGGGGTAGACAAGCACCTGGCCCAGGAGTCACAGAAGCTGAAGGAGGAGATCTGGGCAGATCTGGAGGAGCTGTGGGCCCAGCTGCTACACCAGCCAGGTGAGCCAGCAGAGAAGCCTGAGCTGCAACAGCTCTGCTGCCCTGATCTTCTGAGCACAGAAAGGCTAGATGCTTCATTCCCACCTTCCAAGTCTTAGGCAAAGCATCCCTTGTGGCCAAAGCGATCCAGAACTATGTAGGGAAAGGAACTCTGGATAGCACGGCTCCAGCTTAACTTAGGCACAACATAAATCTACTTCACGCCCTTCCTCCTTGCTTTACTGTTACAAGTTACAAAAGGTTTCCATTTCTGGAAATCCAGTTTTTGTAACATTAATATACTACACAACATTATGCAGTATATCAATGCCCTCAGTAATTATTTTCATGCCAATTGCTTCTCATAATTCTGAAGCAGGGAATGGGCTTGCCTAGGTCAGCTATCTGATCTCACGTTGAGTTTTTCTGGGAACTCCCTCAAAAAAAAAAAAAAAAAAAAAAAAAAAAAAAAAAAAAAAAAAGCTGTACTTGGAGTGGCTGTCCCGGCTGAAGGGGCTCTCCCAAAGCGGTTCTATATGTTCTCCAGAATGGAATGTGCTAATTCTTGATTTACTCAAAGAGGAACATGTGCTCACAGCACTGCAGTCAGTAATTTGGAATTGTTACAATCTAGACGGTTGTAACATGCACTTGTCTTTTCTGTGCATTAGTTATTCACTTCAAATATATGCACCTCTTTTTCCCTTTGAGGAACCAGCCCCTCCTCTACTCTTTTAGTCCATCTGGTTTAGGAGCAGGTGTCTCCACCTTCACTCTGGAAGTGAGCAGGTAAACAAGACCACTCATCAGCCCTCGTCCATCTTCCCCAGAGAATGATCACCTAAGATCATAAAACTGGTAGTTTCACACTTTCAATGAAACTCCAGAAAATAAATTGTTAGCAGTATTTATCTGATACCCATATTCTAGCTATCTAGCTAGATAATAAAATCTGGACTATTTAGGGGCACAGATCAAGGAAACAATTATAAAACTTAAGTTTCAATATTTCTGTTGATTCTGGAAAGGGGAAACTGAAATAACTCTTCCACAGTCTGAAAATTATTCCTAATAGGAGTCAAATAAAGGCCTAGCCCAGCAAAAGCTCAGAACTCTTAAAGGTTTGAGTCCTATTTGTTTGTTTGTTAGATTGTATTTTGGGCCTTGAGAGTTTGCTTTCAATGTTCTGATATTGTGATTTATAATAATAAATATATATTTGGTCTTCATTAAGTTTTTGGCACAGAGCTCCTAAAATCCTTGGAATTTGCTAAGTGATCAGAGCATAATGATGTCTCTTATATAAAAAGGAGATGACTTTTGCACATAAGGATAGGGACTGGTTGACATGAGAGCCAACCATCTGATTAGAGAGTTGGGTCAGGGGAAGGGAGAGGGGCTGGGGTTTGAATCAGTTGCCAATGGCCAGTGATTTAATCAATCATGCCTATGTAGTGACTTCCATAAAAAACCCCAAATGAGGGGGTTTACAGGGATGCTGGGTTGGTGGAGATTTGGGAAGAGAGGCTCATCTGGAGAGCAGGGCAGCTCAGAGATGTTCCCACATACCTTGCTCTCTGCATCTCTTCCATCTGGCTGTTCCTGAGTTATAATCTTTTATAATAAATTGGTAAGTAAAATATTTCTCTGAGTTCCGTGAGCCATTCCAGCAAATTAACTGAACCCAAGGAAGGGACTCTGGAAAACTTTAATCTATAGCCGGTTAGTCAGAAGTTCAGGATTTGCTATTACCAGCTGAAGGTGGGTGGGAGGATAACAGGACCAGGGGCCAGGCTTGTAGGACTGAACATGTAACCTCATCATCTAACACTACCCTGGGTAGATAGTGTTGGCTTAAAACAGTAATACAGCTGGTTATTTTACCAGCAAAATGGGTTTATTCAAGAAACAGCACAGAATTGCAATTCACAACATGAAATCTATGGAGAACTAAGGCAAGTCCAGAGAACAAAGGAGACAACAATTCCTTCATAGAGGAGAAGGGGGAGTTGGGAGGAGCTGTTATAAGCAAAGAGTCCATTGGTGGAAATTGGGAGTTTAAAGTGTAGTGGCTTTTTATTGGCTGAGTTGTGATAGTCTCTGGGCAGTGCCCCAGCAAGGAAAAATTCTTCCTTCCTCCTGCTGGGTTGTAAAATAGCAGCCTTCTTCCTGTTGGACATGAAAGGTATGTCTCTTGCTCTTAGTAATGCAGTTGGGGCTGAGTATCAATATATTATACATGATGAGCAATATAGTAAATTGCTAAAATCTAAGTCCATGGAGCCAGATTGCCCAAATTTAAACTCTGGTTCTGTCACTTACTGTTTAGCTTTGAGCATGTTTCCTAACCTCTCTGTGTTTTCACGTCTTTATCTGTAAAGTGAATTAATCATGGTACCAAACATAGATTTGTAGGTATCTTATAGAGTTGCATATATTAAATGAGAGTTACTATGTGCAAAGAGCTTATAACAAAACAGTGCCTGGCATATTGTTCTTTGGGGAAGTCACAGAGATAAACAACCACTCAGTGACCATTTTGGTGTGTATTATAAGTAGGAAATTGCCGGCTATTATGAGACAGACCAACAGAAGGTGCTAATCAGGTTGGGGTGGGCATGAGTGGAGGTCAGAGAAGGCTTCTTCAAGATATGTCTGTTTAAGCTGAAACCTAAAGGATGGAGAAATGGAGGGCCCAGACAGAATAGTATGTTTTATTTTATATACTGATATCATTTTTATTACATTTGTTCACACACATTATAAACATGTTGGGATATACTTTTACACATTATATACTGTCGTATTTTCTATCCATTTCCAGCATCCCCACTCTCCAAACAACTCTAATAACTGTTCCCCATCTAAAGGGGTTCTGAACACCTAATTTCAATGTGGGGTCATGGGGTTTCTCCCCCTGCGACAAGCAATTCACTGGACACAAACTGGGTGTCTTACATAGAACATAAACTCTGTCAAAGTGAAGGGTATGTTTCTCTTTTCCACCATGGTATTCACAGTGCTTAGCATATTCTTAGATGGTCAATAAATTATTATTGACAGACTGAATGAATCAATTAGTCAATCATGAGAAGACAAAAGGATTTATTTTGGGTGTCATCTGAGTATATTCATAATTTGATTTTGTGGAGGTCATTGTTGAATGGACATGATTTAGGCTGATTTAGACTGTTTTCAATATCCTTCCTAGAGTAACAATCATAAATTGGCAAGTGTGTACTGAGCACTGACCTAGATGCCGTGGGGGACACAGCTCACTCTAGTTGGGGTATCTTCCTGGACTAAATTAAATACTACACTTGTACAGATTTTTCCTGACGGTGGTCCTCAACTGGTTTGTCAGGACACACTGAACTTTGATCCGATTAAACTTTCATTTTGCTCCACTGTCACTAGACAGATAAAATGTTGAGGCAATAAGGTTGTGCTATGCAGTGTGGAATGTGGTCCAAACCACTGCAGATAAGATATAAGAAGTAGAAAATAATATCAAGCCAGCTCCCAAGAAAGACCACACGTTTCTTAGAATATATGTGATTCTTCAGAGGAGAACTCTGACTCTTCTAGAATGTAAGCTACATAAGGGTAGGGATTTGGCCTGTTTTATTCACAGTTGTATTTCCTAGGAGATATCACAGTGCCTGGCCCAGGGTCCACAATAAATAACTGATAAAGAAAAGAATAAATGAATTAAAGAGAGGAAGAAAGGAAGGAAGGAAGGAAGGGAGGAAGGGAGAGGACAGGGCAGAGCAGCAAGCAGGTTTACCCCCACAATGACGCAGCACTGAAGAGGGACCATGGGAACAGAGATAATGGTGGTTGCTTCTGCAGTTATGGCTCTAGATTGTTATACTACTTTTCCAAGAGCTATGTTGTGCTTTTTGATGACTTACATAGTATTTTTCATTCCTTTCTTTCTGTGTGCCATTAAAAATTCTAGAATTCAGAAGTTTATCCCAAACACAAACCCTTTCTAAATCTCCCAAAGGAATATTAATCTATTTACAGTCATACATCTGAGATAAAAGAACTGTTCTGCTTAGCTTTTGATAAACAGCTTGCATAACAAATAGAAAACACAATCACCATCCCTAGAGAAATGCTTATTAAAAAGCTGTACAGTTCTAAAAAATAAAAGAACCAACCAAAAAAAAAAATGTACAGTACAGACTACAGAGTTCTTGTTTTAGAGTGCTTGAGTTGAACTGTATTCTTTAAACTTCTGGGTCCCACTGTTTAGATATCACTCTGTGGTTGTCTAGGAGAAGGACAGAATCTTGGACCTTAATGGAAACCATCTAGCTTTTCACTGACAACTTTCATATCCCTGACTAAAAATAGTAATCTTTTGATTCTACAACATGTAAAGTCACTTCCTTCTATTATTTTTATCAAGAACTAACAAATCCAGTTTTGGTGGAGGTGGAGATCTGATTTGGGGGAGCTAGTTTGCAGGAGGTAGGTGAAGGGCTGAGGGAGGAGAGCCATGCTTGGTAAATACCCAGCCCCTCTCAGATATAAGGAAGCAGCAGGCAGTGGAAAGAATCACTGAGTGCCATTAGCCTGAGACATCATATTCTACATGTGAAGTTTCATGAAAACTTGTCTTTCTTTTGAAGACAATTTTTTAAGAGCAGTTGTAGGTTTACAATAAAATTGAGAAGAAAGAGGTACAGAGATTTCCCATATAATCACTGCCCCTATAGGGGAGAGCCTCCCCATTATCAACATCATTCACCAGAACAGTAAATTTTCCACCAAGGATGAACCTACATTGACATATTATAAATACCTAATCACTCATGGTTTACCTAAGGGTTCACTTTTGGTATTGTACATTCTGTGGGTTTGAACAAATGTGTAATGACATGTATCCATCATTATAATATCATACAGAGTCTTTTCACTGCCCTAAAACCCTGTATGTTCTGCCTATTCATCCCCTGCCCCTCCAACCCCACCCTGGCAACTACTGGTCTTTTTATTGTCTCCATAATTTTGCCTTTCCCAGAGTGTCAAATAGTTGCAATCATATACTATGTAGCCTTTTCAGATTGGCTTCTTTCTCTTACTAATATGCGTTTAAGTTTCATCCATGTCTTTACAGCTAGCTAGCTCATTTCTTTTTAGCACTGGATAGCATTCCACTGTTTGGATGCACTACAGTCTCTCCATTCACTTACTGAAGGACATGTTGGTTGCTTCCAAGCTTTGGCAATTATAAATAAAGCTGGTATGAACATCTTTGTGCAGTTTTTTGTGTGTGGCCATAATTTTCAACTCATCTGGGTAAATACCAAGGAGCAAGATTGCTGAATTATATGATAAGAATATGTTTAGTTTTGTAAGAAAACACCAGACTGTCTTCCAAGTGTCTGTACTATTTTGCTTTCCCACCAGCAATGTTATGAGAGTTCCACATCCTCATCAGTATCTGGTGTTACCAGTGTTCCCGATTTTGGCCACTCTGATAGGTGTGTAGTGGTATCTCATTGTTTTAATTTGCATTTCCCTGATGACTTACCACGTGCAGCATCTTTTAATATGCTTATTTGCCATCTAAAGTTCTTCTTTTGTGAAGAGTCTGTTACGATCTTTGGCCCATTTTAAAATCAGGTTGTTTGCTTTCTTATTGTTGACTTTTAACAGTTCTTTGTATATTTACTATAACAGTCCTATATCAGATTGTCTTTTGCAACTAGTTTTTCCCCAGCCTGTGGTTTGTCATCTAATTCTCTCAATATTGCCTTTTTGCTGAGCAGAAGTTTTTCATTTTAATGAAGTCCAGCTCATCAAATTTTTTTTCATGATTTATATCTTTGGTGGTGTTGTTGAGGAGGAAGAAATTTCCCTCTACCCTTCTAGCTTCTTCTGGCTGGTCTAAGAATTAAACTGACATGAGACAGATTAATGGGAGAAAATCAAACTAAAGTTTAGTAATGTGTATACGTGGGAGAGACAGACAAACTAAGTAACTTGCCAAAATGGCTTAAGCCTTGACCTCAAATACCATCCTCAGCTAAAGACAAAAGAGGATGTTGAGGGTGGGGAGAGTGAGTTATGGGAGATTGCTAACATTGATCTGTTTGTTTAGTCTTTTACCAGTACCTCACTGTCTTGACTGCTGTAGCTTTATAGTAAGTCTTGAAGTTGGATAGTGTCAGTCTTTGTTCTTCTTTAACTAATTGTGTTGGCTATTCTGGGTCTTTTGCCTCTCCAAATAAACTTTATAATCAGTTTATTTATATCTGTAAAATAACTTGCTGGGATTTTAATTGGGATTGAATCTACGGATCAAGTTGGGAAGAACTGACATCCTGACAATACTGAGTCTTCCTATACATGAACACAGAGTATCTCTCCATTTATTTAGTTCCTCTTTGATTTTGGGCACCAGAGTTTTATAGTTTTCCTCATATAGATCTTGTACATATTTTGTTAGATTTACACCTAAGTATTTCTTTTTTGGGGACTGCTAATGTAAATGGTGCTGTGTTTTTAATTTTAGATTTCACCTGTTAGTATATAGGAAAGCATTTGCCTTTTATATACTAGCCTTGTATCCTGCAACTTTGCTATAATCACTTATTAGTTCTGGGAGGTGTTTTTGTTTGTTTTGGCAATTCTTTCAGATCTTCTACATAGATGATCATGTCATCTGTGAACAGAGACAGTTTTATATCTTCCTTCCCAATTGTATTTATTTTCTTTCTTTCTTTCTTTTTTTCCTTATTCTATTCCAAGGACATCAAATACGATGTTGAAAGGAGTAGTAAGAGGGGATAGCCTTGCTTTGTTCCTACGCTTGGTAGGAAAGCTTCAAGTCTCTCACCATTCAGTATGGTGTTAGCTGTAGGTTTTTTATAGATAGCCTGTCAATTTGAGAAAGTTCTCTTCTGTTTCTAGTTAACTGAGAGTTTTTATCAAGTATGAGTGTTGGATTTTCTCAAATGCATTTTCTGCATCTATTGCTATGATCACGTGGTATTTCTTTATTTCTAGTCTGTTGATGTGAATGGATTACATTATTTGATTTTCAAATATTGAATCAGCCTTGTATGCTTGGGATGAATCCAACTTGGTCATGATATGTAATTCTTTTTATACTTTTTTGGCTTCAATCTGCTAATATTTTGTTGAGGATTTTTGCATCTATGTCAATGAGAGATATTGATCTGTAGTTTTCTTTTCTTGTATTTGTCTGATTTTAGTATAAGAGTAATTCTGGCCTCATAGAATGAGTTAGGATGTATTCCCTCTGCCTCTGTCCTCTGAAAGAGATTGTGGAGAATTAGTAAAATTTCTTCCTTAAACATTAAATTCACCAGTGAACCCATCTGGGTCTGGCACTTTCTGTTTTTAGAAGGTTATTAATTATTAATCAATTTCTTTAACAGATACAGGCAAAACCTTGTCTTTTTTAAAAAAGAAATTTAAATGTGAATTTGTAGAAAATTGGTAAGATGCTAATATTGTTGTCTAATAGAGATACAAATAATTTTTGTCCCATACAGATGAAAATGACTTCTGCTTTTAGAGAAGATAGCACCAAAGGTTATAGTTTATTGCTCTGTAGGACATTAATCAGATTTATAGCTAATTTGGCAATAATTTAGAATGATTTCGGTATTCTTTTTTTCTTACATTGATATATATATAAAACATTATTTACCATATCTTTCTTCGAACCAGCTTTGTTTCCTGCTGACTTCCCCAATAATGAGTTAAAATAAAAACTTTACCTGTTTACTCTCTATTTGTATGAGAACTTTTGTTAATATTTTGAAGTTATACCTTCAACATTTTATAGGAATACAGCTTGACCAAATGTTTTAAATTGCATGTGTAAGAACTGTTCCTAAGGAGATAAGGATATGCTCAAAAGATTTAGCTCTAAGACCATTTACTGTGTATAATAGTGAAATATCAGAAACAAATGTACAACATTAGGAGACAGATTAATACCTAAATTTGTTTTAAGAAAGATTGTTTCTGAGTAAGTAGAGTGAGTCTTGTTCATATTTTCTTTCTTTCTTTTGGAAGAAGGAAAAAGCAAACTTGCAGGTCACAAAGTCTAGTTACACTGGTCTTCCTGTTCTTGTTGACATCTATTGAGGTATTTAGTCCCTGACCATAGTCTTCCCTTCTGTTCCAATACCACTATCTCAGGGAATTTCAGAGTCCTTGGACAGAATCACCTATCACCCTAGCTTTTTAAATTCCTTAATATCCCTTTTCCAGTGACCTTCTTCACTTCTGTAATTCACTCCAAAGAAATTTTAGATCCTTTCTTCATTCAGAACTGTTTATCCCTGACATTTCTGTGCTTTTTGCTCTGTTTTGCTTTTAGATGAAAAATGCCTTCATTGTTTTTCTGATTAAAAGAGGTAACACATGTTTACTGCAAATTTTTTTCAGAAAACATAGAAGGATTTAAAAAAGAAAAAACCTTGCAACTCAGAACTTACCACTCAGCATTTTGTAACCCTTTAAACTTTTTGCTAGGAATAATTTTTTTGTTTGTTTGCTTTCCAAAATGGAAATTTACAATTCATTTTACTTTTATAATCTGCTTTTTGCCATTCAATGACTTATCTTTCCAATTCAACAAATACAGATCTACATCATAATTACTATGGCTGAAAAATAATTTATTATATGGCTATAATATTCTTTACTTAACCCAGGATGTCTCAGCCTCAGCACCAGAATCTGGGGCTGGATAATTCTTTGTTGTGGGAGCTGTGCTGTCATTGTGGGATGTTTAGCAGCATTTGTGCCCTCTACCCACTATGAGCCAGTGGTTCCACCCTCCCCAGTCATGGCAATCAAAAATATTTCCACCTATTGCCAGATGTCTCCTGTTGGCAATATTAACCTCCACCGATTGAGAACCAGTTGAGAACCACTGATATAATTAACCTGCGTTGTTTGTTTATCTACTTTGTCACAATTAGAAAGTGTTGCTTATAAAGATCCTAAAGTATATAAACTCAGCACTTCTCCAAATTACTTCTATAGCTTAAATTTTTAGCAAGGAAAAGTGTATTTTAAATTTTGATGTCTATTCCCAGATTTCCTCCAGAAAAGCTGTATCAATTTATAATTCCATTAAAATAGCAGAAATGTCATTTCCCCAGAACTTGTGCATTTCTAGGTATTATCAATCTTTTTAATCTTTCATGGTGGTAAGTAAAACAAAATATTACTTTGCCCTTTTAATTTGTAATTCTTTGATTGCTAACCAGGTTGGTAAATTTTACTATGTTTATTGGCCATTTGTATTATTGCTTTTATGAACTGCCTATTAATGTCCTTGCCCATTCTTGGTTTTGTAAGAGCTATTAATTCTTTCGGTGTATAATTTTTCTGGTAACCTTTATGCTGAGTTTTCCTATATAGAAGGTATACATTTTTATGATGTTATTTTCCTTCTGTCTTTTATTATGGTTAGAAAATCACCTCTAAAGTCTTAGACTTAAGTGTTTTAGTCTATTAGGCCAATCTGTTATTCCTCCGTGTTTCACACTCTTAACACTAAACCTTTCTGACCTCTACTTAGGAATCATCTGGAAATCTTATTAAAATGCATGTTCTGCTTTGGTAGGTTTAGGGGGAGACAAGGGACTCTGCAATCCAATTAGCTCCCAGGTGATGTCATTGCTGTTCCTGGACCACACTTTAAGTGGCTCAGTTCTGGATCTTCAGCCCTCAAACTCCTGCACTCCCCACCTCCATTCTCTGATTGGCTCTCTCCTGAATTTGCTTCCCTTCCTACCTAGTGTGAATCCCATGGGCAGTAATTTCAATTATGCCTTAGCCCTTTGTTTATCTGGAATAAGAACCCTGGCAATCTCCATCCCTGTATTGACACTGCCAATACTTTCTCCAGTCTCCAGTCACAGAACCACTGAAAGAAATTATGTAACTACCACCCTGTGACAAATGTATGATTTCCAAAATCAGATCAGAAATCTGTCACTTTGTTCCTCATTAGTTCCCTTTCCCATTCCTTATAGGAACTTTGCCTAAATTTAATCTCCTCAACCCCATTCCCCCTCTTTTCAGGCCTCGTAGTCAAGGAACTACAATGAAAGAACCTCAGGCCATCTATTAGAAATCACATTTAGCAAAGTATAGCTGCATACATTTTTTTTAAATCCACTCAACAACCCAAGTGTCATATTAAGATTTTCCAACTCTTAGAAAATTCTACTTAAAGACTTATGAATTAAAGTAGACCATTTATTTAATAAACACCTCCCAGAGTTCTCACAATATGCCTGCCAACTGTATTTAGGTAGGTACAATTACCATATCCATTTTACAGACTAGGAAACTAAGGCACAATGAGTTGACATAACCAGTGAGTGTCAGAGCAAGGACCCGGACCCAGATCATGTGACAGTATAATCATAGACCTTAAACCTCTTTACTCTCTACCTGGAGATCACAGGGAGCCTCGGGTTCTTAAAAGCTGAATCCCACAATAGTATGTGTATTAGAAACAAATAAGAGGCAGGTAATCATTAGAGGTTCTCAACTCTTGAAGGTACATTTCATTCACTCAAGGGTTTTTTGTTGTTGTTGTTGTTTTTTTTGTTTGTTTTTTTTTGTTTTTTTTTTTTTTTAATATCCTTTTCCTGAGCCACATGGCGAGAAATTTTGTTCCATCAGTCTGGGGTGGGGCCCTGGCGCTACAATTTTTAATTAATTAAAAAGAAATTTTACGCCCAAATCAGTGCTTTTCAAACTTTTCATATTCACTGGACCCTTCGCACAAGTCTCCCATTATTCTGATAGGTAATGTGTGACAGGTGAGTGCGGTCTTGGTCCGTGCCATAAACCTCAGGTTTCGGTGAAGTCCTTGTTATCATTAGTGCAAACACAGACCACCTGGTCCTTTCACAAAGAAGCACTTTAGGAAGAGACAACTGAAATTGGCCTAGAGTACTGGTGGAGGGAGCGTTGACTTTCCAATAATGGCTCTGCTCCCTTTTTCCATGTGATTTCCACATTTCCAGCGTTAAATTTAACTCTGATTTAGTCACATCTCACACACTATATAAGTTTGTCGGAAATTTTCCTGGACTCCACACCTGATAGCCTTTAAAACTTCTACATACACGTTCTTAAACGCCAGGCGACTTCAGAGCAGGACTGGGGCGCCTGGCGCGGCTGGGAGCGCGGCCCTGGGGACTCCGGCCGGCACGAAAGAGCGTAAGAACCCGCGCGGGACTCCGGGCGCATCGTGGGGCTCCTGGTGGGGCTCCAGGTGGAGCTCCAGGTGAGCCCGGGGCGCGCCCGCCCGCACCACCCAACGCGAGAAGCCGTCCGAGACTTTAACGTCTCCAAACTCGCAGCAGCGGGAGCCTCATGCCCCCTTGGCGGAGCCTCCTGAAACCCGTCAGCGGCCGGAGCCGTTGCCGAGATGAGGACACTTCCAACCTGGGGAGCCAGCAAAAACTAAGGCCACGCAAGGCAACTAGGTTCCCAGACCTCTCCCCGGCGACCCGGGAACCCAGCGCAGCGCGGGCACGGGTTCGCCCAGGTGCAAAGGAGGCAGCGGCGCCCGGGCGGCCCGGCTCGGCCCCGCCCAGGAGGGACCCGCGCGGCGCCTGAGTGGGCCTGGAGGGACGTCAGTCAGGAGCCGAGGGCGAGACCCGGGCGCGCCCGCCCCCTGGCTGGACTATAATGTGGCCCCCGCCGGGCTGCAGCCGCCGGGCGGCGGTGGGCGCCTAGGCAGAGGTGAGGCTGGGGGCGCGTGGGGACAGGCGCAGCTGCACAGCTGCCCGGTGGCAGAGGGTGGCGGAGACTCCGAGAAGAGAAGAGGGAGGAATAGAGGGTGGGCGGCGGGATAGAGGGCACCCGAGGCTCCCGTGCTCCGGTTGCGCTAACTCCCTAAGGTGTTACTTCCAACTTTTACCTCCTTAGGAAGCCAGGGAGGGTTAGCGTCAGGAGACCTGAGACTAGAGAGCTGAGCCGGAACTAGTAACGTCCACACCCACCCTACCCCTTCCCTTATCTGCTCTCAGCTTTATTATTGTTTTTATTCATCTCTAGAACATGGACTGCGCCCGCCTATGGCTAGGGCTGCTGCTGCCTGTGGTAGCTGCGCTGGACTTCATCTACCACCACCAGGGACAGATGGAAGCATTTCTGAAGAATGTTGCCCAAAACTACAGTTCTGTCACTCACTTGCACAGTATCGGGAAATCTGTGAAAGGTAGGATCCGCTCGTGTACTTTCCCAAGCCCCTAGTCCTCGCTTTAAATTCATTTAAATTCATTAAATATGCCTTAGCTTCCAGTCTCCTCTCTATGAAGCTACTGAGAGGGCTCCAAGCAGATCCGTCAGTGCCTGGCAGTGTTAGCTGATTTTGGCTTTTGTGTGTTGTGTTGTGTCAGGGAAGTAGTAGAAAACCTGAATTTCGCTCAACATCTCCGCTGTCATTCGGTGTCGTTGGGTGTTCTGCGTTAATGGCGTTCTGTATTTTTGGATCTTGCAGATGTTGGTTTCCTGGGATGTATATTTTAGTTTTTAGTTGTCTAGATAAACTTCTGCCAAAGAGTCTGTTTATCCGTCTCAGGTTTCCCTTTTTGTTGGCTTCTTTAAACATGATTTGGACTGTTAACCTTTCTTCAAGTCTCTTTTAAACTAAAATAGTGCAATTCTGTTGGTGAGATTTCAGTGTCATGTATAATTAGCCCTATGACTTAAAGTTATGCAAAAAAGTGGCTGGGGTGCTGATAAAAAGGCTAGTTCTTTCTACATTTTTACTTGTATTTCGGGGAGGTAATTAGGCTTGTTTATTTGTTTAATGGAGGTACTGGGGATTGAACCCAAGGCCTTGTGCATGTTAAGCACCTGTTCTATCACTGAGCTATACCCTCCCCACAAGGCTGTTTTTAAAGTTACCTATTTGAATAAGGTAATTGCTGGGTAATAAGTGTATGATAGCAGTGAATGGTACTGCTCCTAGCACTTCCACTCTCATCATTTAATTGCTTATTGTTTTAATGTAGAAACAATATATTAAGTATAAATATATAACTATATATTACATTAAGTGTTCTCATTTTAATAGATAGGGAAATTGAATCATAGAGAAATAAAGTATTTTGCCCAAGATCACCCAGATGGTGAGTTTTAGAACCAGGACTGGAACTCAAATCGCTCTACTTCAAGAGTTAGACATTTGGGGACAAGGCAAATAATTTCACCGGTTATTTTTACTTTCTTAATCTTTTATTATATTAGTAGTCTCCAAAGAGATTACCAGATACCTTAATGCTTAAATCATAAGTTTTGTCAAGTTTATGCCATTTGGATCTCAATTCTTTTAAGGTGTGTTCAAATCTCACCTGGATTTTGGCTCTAAGCTTTTCACACAATTGGGAGTCTCTTAATTATCATATTCTTAAGTAATTATTTCCCCTCAAAATTTAAGGGTATGTTTTTTGTATTAAAGAAGTATTACATAAATTGACTTATGTGCAATGCAACATAAAAATCCTGGTCTTATGTGTGTAATGGTATCTTTGTTTTCAAACATTGCCAAAGAGTTGGTGCCAGAATTACTCTGTATTGCTGTATAATCCAAAATTACAGAGGCTGAATGTATGAGAAATCATATCTTGAATCAGCATATATATTCAACCTTTTCATTCTCCCTAGGGCTAGAGAAGAGCAATTAAAAAGATCTAAGAATACTAATTATATTAGTAAAGGAAATACAGAGCACAACTAGCTTGAGTTATTGTTCAGTCATCATTTAAACCACAAGATGATGCAAATGTTGTTCATTTTAAGGACTAAACGATTTGGTTTTAAGTTTTTATTTTTTTTTCAAGCAAAAAGGGCTTGTGAAAGAAAATTGGGGGCTGTCTTTCTTAATGTCAACCAGCTGTTTTGATCTCTCCTGCATGCTATCAGACCACAGTAATGGTCTGATAATAATGGAAGCCAGCAGGTTAATTTTTTTTTTTAACCTTGTATGCACTCTTGTGGTTAAAGGATAGAGGAGTTATCACGTAAAAAATAAAATCTGGCAATAGTGGTCAAATGTTTGTCTTGTGTGTGTTCTGAATAATTGACCTTGATTAAGAAAAATCCCAAATCTGCTATTAGAGTCCAAGTTGTTGGTTGAACTACACACTAGTAACTGGAAGTCAGGTGCCAATCTATCCCTGCGTGGTGGCTCAAGCATTGGAAGATGGTGCTCCCTTGTTGGCACTCTTTTCACTAGATAGTTTTCCCTGGCCGTCCTGCCCTCTGATGTTTGGCGAACAAGATTCACTGTATGTGTTATTTTTCTTTCTCTCTCTCTCTTTCTCTCTCTCTTTCTCTTTCTCTCTCTGTTGTGTGAGCACGGGCAATCTACCTAGAAGGGAAAATACTATTCCTACCTAACCAAATACCTTTTTAATTTTATAAATGCATATCACATTTATTTTCATTGCTGTAATCATGGATTCTGTCCCACTTTTCCCCCCAGTTTACATGATTTCATTATGTATTTCCATGAATTGAAAATTCTGCAGATGAGACTTGGTTGCTATGTAGCATCTTATCCTCTTGATCGTGTGAATTTCTTAGTCGTTCACCTATTTGAGGCATCTGCATAGTTTCTGATGGTTTCTGTTATAAACAGTGATGCTAAAAAGCCATTGAGACATGTCATGATAATGGCCTTCTATTTTAACTGGTGATTTGTTTCCAGTTTCTGATTTTCAAATGTTTGAAACCCACACAAAAGTTGAGCACATATATACCTTTCACCTAGATTCAGCCATAGTTGACTGACCATATTTCACTTGAGACTTTTGGAGGAAACCCCACCACCTAATGACAGAGTACAGACATCTAAGGGCAATAGTAGCAACTCAAATAAGAACTGACAGCTGAGTTGAGAAATGTCAGAAAAGGTACAATGTTCATTGATCCATTCCTCCATTTGGTTAAGGGAGGGCCTCCTTCCCTCCATTTTTTTTTTCTTTTAACTCCTAAGTCCCTTTGTCTCACATGTTCCTGGGACATCCTCAGTAATTTATTTCTGTTTGTTTAATTGATTGGACATTTGCTGAGGGAAAGCCATGTGAAGCAAGCAAAAATGTGCCTCATTTATGCCCTGTCATCAAGTAGCTCCCTTTAAAATACAAGTGTATATATTGTAGATTTCCCCAGCTCTTCTCTCCATGTCCCCCAAAATAGTTTTAGGACTATTTTAAATGAGATTTCCCACATGTCTGTTTTAAGAATCTTGTCTTTCCTCCTAAATCTAACCTTTATCTGAATAAGGAAGTTTACAAAGGCCAAGGGATAGATAATAAAATCTCTGTTACAAATTGCTTTCCATGTATTGGGTATTTGATTACATTGTTTCAATCTCAACAACTCAAAGTAGGCAGTAGCCTCATTTACAGAGCAAGTCAAATGAAGCACAGAGAAGTTAATTAAATTGCTGGACGTCGCACAGCTGATAAGTGTTAGAGGGAGGATTCAAACCCAAATTTGCATCTCTCTCAAGCACATCTTTTCCTCATTAAAGAAGCAGCTTGACACAGATATGGATGGCTACATGGAGATTGAGGTTAGTGGAGAGTTTCAGAGTCATGTTTTGGGCACACTTGATCTGAAAGTATAGCTTCTACCAAGAGTCTATAGCTGTGCTGTTCAACACAGTAGTCAGTAGCCACTTGGCTATCGAGCAGTTGAAATTAAGCTGTGCTAAAAGTGACTTTGAAGATTTAATACAAAAAAGTAAAGCAGTCCATTAATATGTTTATATTGATTCCATGGTGAAATGGTAATATTTCAGATACACAAGCTAATTAAGAAATATTTTGGATATATATATAACTGAATCATGCTGTACACCTGAAACTAACACAACATTGTAAATCAACTATACTTTAAAAAAATTTTTAAGAAATATTTTAAAATTCACCTGTTTCTTTTTACTTTTGTTAATGTGGTTGTGGTTACTAAAACATTTTAAATTACGTATATGACTTGCAGGTTGAGCTGTGCTGATCCAGACAGAAATTTGTTATTAGCAGTATTTTTTTCTGAGTACAAAGGAATGTAGAAAATTTGGAAGACACAACAAAGCACCAAGAAGAAAATTAAAATCTCACCATCCAAAGAAAAAATTAAGTAGACTTGAAAGACTGTATGTTCTGGGGGGAGGGTATATAGCTCAGTGGTACAGTGCACTGCTTGACATGCATGAGGTCCTAGGTTCAATCCCCAGCACCTCCATTTAAAAAATAAATAAACCTAATTACCCCCCCAAACAAACAAAAAGACTATGTACTGCTTTGTGTCTTTCCTCCCTCCCATTGAGCCAGATATCTTATTTGTCCATGCAAACATGTTATTTCTAACACTTGATATTTTTATGCCTGCTTTGTGTCCTATCAATGGATATACTATTGTTTATTTAACTTACACCCCACTGACATTTAAGTTTTGTTTCTAAACTTTTCCTGTTAGAAAAAATACCATAGTGAACATCTTTATAGCTAAAGCAGCAAACATTGTCAGAGCATGGGCTTTGGAAGCAAGTGCTCAAGTTTAAATTCTAGATCCTCTACTTTGTAGCAGAGTGACCCTGGGTTGTTAGAATAATTCCTAGCACACAGTAAGTACTACAGAAGTTCTGTTGTTAGGGGGTACGTTACCTGCTATTAGGGACACATTTCTAAAAAGGAAATTACTGTGTCTTAAGAAGCTTTACATATTTGATACATGTAACCAAATTGCCTTCCAAACAGAGTATATTGATTTATAATCTCCTAAGAAACATATGCTAAGAAAAAAACAACTCTTGTAAATCTGCTAGTCATAGATCAGGCATAGACCAGTAATTTGAAAGATTACTTTAGTAATTGTCAAAGGGTACAAAGTTTCAAAAAAAAAAAAAAGTTTCAAAGTTTCGATCATACAAGGTGAATATGTCCTAGAAGTCTACTGTACAGCATAGTGCCTATAGTTAACAATATTGCTTACATTACAATTTGCTAAGAGAGTAGATCTGAAGTGTTATAATAATAATGAAAGATTACTGTAGCATTAGTTTTTCATTATTGTGTTTAAAGTACAAGGGAGAATATATTTCTCATGCATTTTCCCCAAGAATTCTCACCTTCACATAGTCATTCAACAGATACTGAATCTCTGCCAGGAGTCTTCATAACATTTCAGATGCTCAAAAATCTCCCCACAATTGGCTTAGATTCCTGCCCCAAAGAGGCATGTACTGTGTTCACATACACAGATCTCTCACTGTACTACCCTTGACTAGGTAGATTTTGCCTGGTGATTTGCACTCTTAGAAAAGAACACTGTATATAAGATTTTACCACAACATTTGGTTTTCTGTCACCCTGTTGCTCAAGCATGATCATATAGCCAGTTTGCTTAAGATTCTGTATAAAATGCTTTTTGTGATATAAATATTGACCTATGGAGAACTAAACAGCAAGAAAACCGCTAAAATCTAGGAATTTCAGCTGTAATACATGTTTGTGATTTAAAGTCACATTAGGTTAGTGTAGGCCCCCGACTGTGGGAACAAAGGAACGAGCCTTGGGCCAGAATGGTAAACAAGTTATAAAAAGCTGCAGACTCAGAGGAGGTGAGAAGGCTGGTTAGCCAATGACGGGTAAGATCCCCAGACGGGGGCAACCTAAGACAGGCACAGCCGCCTGAGTCCAGGAAGAATGTTGTGAAGCAGCCGTTTCTCATATGTTCCGCCCTGATAAGTTGTAAGGCTCGCTGGTGCCAACACGAACATGATTTACCAAAACATAAAGGGTCTTCTGACCTTGAGCCAGACGCTGCCTGTTAACCATTTCCCTTGTCATTCTTCTTTGCTATATGAGACTGTGTAACTTAATAAAGCTTCAGAGTAGCCATCAGCTCTCTCCGCATACAGTGTGTATGTGTACATGATATCGCAACACCAACAGTTAGCAAGCACTTCCCCTCTTCTTTACCTTGAAATATAAAGTCCTTTTCTGAAATGTCTTACTGTTATCAGCCTTGTTTTGTAAACATCCACAGCTTCTTAAAGACACTGCCTTTTTTTTTTCTTACAAGGAGATGATTTAGATTTCCACCATACTTGTAGTATATTTTAAAAGAAGAAATTGAGACGGAATATCCAAAAAGTAACACAGAATCTTACTTTGTTTCTTGTATCTAGTAACCATTTTTGTCCCCAAATTTCAAATGTATCTAAACACCAATATTCTAGGGGCATTTGAAACTTAATGTTGGCTGTCTTAGTATTTTTAAGTGAATTTTTCTATTGTCCTGACTCTTCACATATATACTACACTTAATCACTCTCACAATGGTATGAAATGCCATTATTACCCTTAATTTACATGTGGAGAATTGAGATTGAATTAGCTAGTAAATGATGGAGGGGTGATTGGAACCAAAGTCTGTCTTGTGCCAAATAGTGAACCCTTAAACCTCTTTGGAATAAAGAGAAGATTCTCCAAGTTACCTTTTTTCTGATCTTGTCCCTTTTCCCTCCCCCACACACCCTGCCCTCCTCTTGCCCCTGATGCCTGAAATTCTGAAAATTGACAAGCTTTTCCTCTATCATCCAAGAAAAGGTCTGTAGTAAATGTCTTTTATATGCTGTGTGATCTACGGAATTCCTTAACCCCCACCCCCTTTCGGTATTTACAGTTTCATCCAAAGCAGTGTGAATTCCAAATTTTGGTGTAGATTTAATTTTTTCTTCCATATACCAAAACTGTTTGATTTTTGAGGCAAAAGGAGAAGGCTGAGATTCTGATTCACACCCATACAGGACACCCACCCACCAAAATGCCATCTCCTGAGAACAGTGGTTCTCATTAAGAGCAGTACCGCCCCCTAGGGGGAATTTTGGAAATTGAGAGGTTTAGGCCATATCTCAGAAGTCTTTGGAGAGGGGACCTCACTGACACATCCTCATGATTTTGTTAGCAGTGCATGGCATAGTCATGCGTAGTGAAAAATCGTCCCCTACATTGTCTCATGCCCTCTATAGATGACAGACCAGTCTACAGTGATCTGAGCCTAAAACCAAATTCCATTTTATGTACAAACACAAAATACTTTTTCCCATAATTTTAATATGTACTGAACTTTCCAGGAATATAACTATAGGTAAATTGAGGGAAAATTCAATTTTGTTTCTCTCTGAACTTGGTTCAGAGAGATTTCACATTCATAAAATCTTGACACCAGTAATCACGCAGCTGAATCAGTCTGCGTTTGTAATAAATGCCTTCACCATCAATCTCAAGAAATGACACAAGCATCTGACTTTATCACTGTGTCTTTCAGTAGACAGTGCCCAAGATTTACATACTGATGCTATATTTTAAGTTGCTTTCCTTTTATTTCTCCTTTATATAAAGTTCAAACCTTATGTCAGTCTTTTTGAACTTACGTGTGTAAATATGTTACTTTCTATGAATTTTATGCCTGTATGGTAAAGGATGAGTTGCAAAATACTGGACATGAAAAAACAGGCATCCACAGAGAGGGTTAGGAGCTATTCACCTAAAATCACAGATGTAGAGAGCTGATAAAGACTCAGTTCAAATTGATGTAGCCAGAATCCAAAAGGTGTTTGGTTTCTGTTCTTGATCAATAAACATGTGTGTCTGGAGGCAACACCATGGTGACAGCAGGATCCAGACTGAAAGATAACAGTCATTAGCTCTGTTTCTTTTAGTTTGTACATTTAGAACACCTCTTTCTCTAAGAGTACAAAATAAGAAAGTAAGATAAGAAGAATCTTAAAGTGAAAAAATTTCCAAGATTATGTCAAATACCTACATGCATTTGGATTAGGGGGAAGGAGATTAAATCAGAGCTTCCTATCTAGTGACTTAAAACAATTGGTGTTCTTCTGAACTTCATAGCAATTCAATGTTATAGAGGACAGTGGTTTGCTGAGGGGTTAAGAAATCCTAACTTGAGTTTGTATTCAAATAAAACAGACATAAGTTGCACATGAAAGATGTTTTCTCATCTGTTTTGCAAGGATTGCTGCATGTCAGATGTTTTGAAAGTGAAGACTTTCTGGTCTATGACCCTCCAAGTACATAGTGTCGCCAAGCCCAACTAGAGGTTTAGTCTCCAGGGCATCACAGAAATGCCGCCAACTTCAAACAAGTTGCCTTCAAACTGGCTCCCACGACTTATCCGGAACTTCCCCAGAGCTGAAGATAACAGCCTCAATGGTGGGGTGTAAAGGCATTAACGACAGGGGAAACCCTTCAAACACATAAGCACTGTCAGAGAGTTGAGGAGAAGAAAAGAAACCTTCTATTTGTATAAATAGAGAGCTCTCCATTAGCTGCTTACTCAGTTTTTGACATTTCTCTGATAGGAATCTCTGAGGAAACTAGAACCATTCTTAAGGAGTACAACTGAAGTCAACTGACAATTGGCCAAATACAGAACTCAGCCTCCTTTCCAACAAAGTGCACGGGTGTATTAAGAACACAGGTGAAGTTTAGCACAAGGTTACAGTTTTAGAGCAGGAATGGACGTCAGAGACTACTTGATCATATAGTCAGTTAATTGAAGCTTAGTTCAAAATGTCACCTCCTCCTGGAAGCCTTTTTCCTGCTTGCCTGGACAGAGTTAGTCTCCTTGTGCTCATCTTCCTGAGCATCTTCCGGGAGCTCTGTCTATGTTGCACCAAGAGGGCAGGGAACAGGCTTTGTTCATCTTTGTATCCTAAGCCCTAATCTGTGCTGATTAAGTGTGACAGGCACTTGGAGGGCACAGCCAAAGAGTTTTCCATGTGTAGTAAAGGAAACATTAATGTAAATTCACTTTTATACAATATAGTATGTAGTATTATTATTATATAAGTATATAGGATGGATATTTTTATATACTTTTAATATGCATTTATATAGTTATACCTACTATATGTAACTTTATATATGCAACTTTATATAGTTACATATATTGTGTATAGTAACTACTTGAGTCTCTCAGGAAAATGAAGTCATTTTCTCTCAGTGTAACCTTTTTTGGCTTAAACTATTTTATGGTAAGTAATATGATACTGGGAGAGGTAGAATTGGAGGACCTCATTACAACACAGCTCACAGAAGTCACTGGAGTTATAGGAGGCAGCGGCAGGGAAGGTAGTGTCCTTTGCAGTAAAGGGCACAACTCAATTATTCACTGACAAACCTAAAGGGGTTCTGTCCCCCCTCCCCCCAGCCCTCCAAACACTAACCAAACCTGTATTAAGAGAAGGGAGTGTAAACAGAGGAGATACACACACACCCAGACCCTCTCCATTAAGAATTTTAAGTAAATATCCCTGGTTTTATTTGAACAGTGCAAAAATAATTCGGGTGTCTATTTGGAGAATGTAAAAAAGAGAAACGGATCATGGATGAAGCCTTTCCACCACCTCCCCCCCCCCCCCAAAAAGGAAGCGTTAAGCAGATAATTGCAATCCCTCCATTTTAGGGTCTTTTTTCCCCTGCATGCTCAGGAATGCTTTACAGATTTAAGATGCAGAGGTTTTGGAAATACACAGGCAGACTGTTGAAGATATCTTAACTTTGACTTTTAGTCCCTGTTCAATATTGATTTCTTTGCCCGTTGTTAGTAACTCAGTCAAGCCCATCCATTAAAATTCTTTTAAAGGGGGCTATTCACTCCTGTGAAAGTGCAGGCAACTGGAGACATGTGGGGAGCAGATTATTTTAACATGAAGCAATTCCACGGGCATTTTCCCATTATTTTAAAATTAGATTTATTTATACCTTAGTAATACAACCAAATGCACATGGAGTTAAATTTCAGATGAAGGTTGCTCAGCTGAGGATCACGTTTCATTTTCTTCTGTTCCTCTTAGAGACTGAGATCTTACCGTACTAGAGATAAGCCTAGTGGGTTTATCATTTGTTACTGGTAGGTTCCTTTCTATTTCTGAAAAAACAAAGAAAGATAAATTGGGAAGTACCACATTCTAGCCTTAACATTTAGTTGGGCTTGGTGACCTGAGTTTTAAGAACAAATTTTTTTTTAATTTTGAAAAATTATTTTTATGGTAAAATACACATCACACAATTTACCACATTTACCACTTTTAAGCATACAGTTCAGTGTTATTAAGTACATTCTCATAACTGTGCCACCATCAATACCATCTATCTCCAAAACTCTTTTTATCTTGCAAAATTGAAACTCTATACTTACTAAATACTTCTAACTGTCCATTTCCCCTCCCTAGTTAGGTAATTTTTTAACAGCTGTATTGAAAGATAATTCACATGCCATACAGTTCTTCCATTTAACATGTACAGTTCGGGGTCTTGAGGATGGTCAGAGTTGTGCACCCATCACCACAGTCCATCTGAGAACAGATTCATCACCCTGCAAAGAAACCCCATGCCATTCACAGTCACTCCCATTTCCTCCCCAAACCTCCCCAGCCCTAGGCAGTCACTAATCCACTTTCTGTCTCTATATATTTGCCTCTTCTGGACATTTCATGTAAATGGAGGCATACAGTACATGGTATTTCAGTGACAGGCTTCTTTCACTTAGCGTGATGTTTTCAGGCTTCGTCAGTGTTGTAGCCTGACCAGTACTACTTTCCCCTTTTTGGCCAAATGATATTCTATTGTGTGAATATGCCACATTTTATTTTTACCCATGCATCAATTGACATTTGAGTTGTTTTCCACTTTTGGGCTAGAATGAATAATGCTGTGAACTTTTGTGTTAAGTTTTTGTGTCAACCTATTTTTAGTTCTCTGGGGTATATACCCAAGGATAGAATTACTGGGTCACACAGTAACTCTGTGTTTAATATTCCAAGGAATCAAAATTTTCCAAAGTGGTTGCACTATTTTACACTCCCACTAGCAATGAATGAGGAAGAACATGTACTTCTAAATGTACAAAACATGTCTTCATACTCACACACCAGTTCGAAGTGTAGAGGTGGCCAGAGCGTGCAGAGGCCTTGCGGTGGAAGGGGTCCTGCTGTATTCCCAGAACAGAAACAAGGCTAGTGGAGCTGCCGCATAGCGAGCAGGCGGAGTGGTACTGGGTGAAGCTGGGAAGGTGTGCAGGGGACAGTTCATAGAGTGCCTTGTACACTGATTCAAATATGGAGAATCTGAATTCTGTTCTGAGAATAATGGGAAACCAATGAAGGGTTTTGATCAGACTGATGTGATCTGATGTAGGTTTGAAAAATTATAACTTTGGTTTGCTGAATGGAGAAGTAATTAGAAAGGGGCGAGTATAGAAGCTGGAAGGAAGATCCATTTGTAATAATCCAGGCACCTGTTAATGATGGCGATTTGGATTAAGATGCTGTGTTAGAAATGGAGAGAAGTGGAGGGATTAGAGATTTGTTTCGGAGATAAAACCAACAATACTTGCTCATGGATTGGAAGGGAGGTGAGCAGAGATCAGGGAAAAATAAAAAGCCCAGGATGACTTCAGGGTTTCAGCTTGGGCAGCTGAGGGTATGAGGTATTATTTGCTAAGATGGAAAACAACTGGAAGAGGACAGGTTTGGGTTGGAATTAAGAGCTCGAGGAGAAGGACCACGACAAGAAGGGGACACGGGAGAGAGGGCGAGCGACCGAGTGCAGAGATGTGGGGTGAGGGTGGTGTAAAGGAATTCATTAGCCATGGATGTGTTCATGGAAGGACTTTCAAAGGCCAAAGGAGTCGTGACTGCTGCTGAAAAAACCAAACAGGGTGTGGCAGAAGCAGCAGGAAAGACAAAAGAGGGTGTTCTCTATATAGGCTCCAAAACCAGGGAAGGTGTGGTTCACAGTGTGACAACAGTGGTTGAGGAGACCAAAGAGCAAGTGACCAGTGTTGGAGAGGCAGTGGTGACAGGGGTGACAGCAGTAGCACAGAAGACAGTGGAAGGAGCAGGAAGCATTGTAGCCGCCACTGGCTTTGGCAAAAAGGATCAGTTGAGCAGGAGTGAAGGAGGAGCCCCCCAGGAAGGATTCTGGAAGACTTGCCTGTGGAGCCTGACAGTGAGGCTTATGAAATGCCTTCTGAGGAAGGGTATCAGGACTACAAACCCGAAGCCTAAGAACTATCTTTGCACCCAGTTTCCTGAGATCTGCTGACATCCTGCACAAGTGCTCAGTTCCAACGTGCCCAGTCATGACGTTTTCTCAAAGTTTTCAGTGTATTTTGAAGTCTTCCATCAGCAGTGACTTGAGTATCTGTACCTACCCCAACTCGGCATTTCCGTGCTTTCCTCTCACTGAATATATGGTAGCAGGATTGCTGTGTGCTGTGGATATTGTGGCTTCAAATCTAAAATGTTAAAGCAAATTAAAAACACCTAAGTGACTACCACTTATTTCTAAATCTTCACTATTTTTTTTGTTGCTGCTGTTGAAAAGTCGTCAGTGATTTACTATCATATTACATAAGATTTTAAGGTGTCTTTTAATGATTCTAAGAATAATGATGTATTCTGCAATTTGTTAATATATACAATACTTAAACATGTGAGCGTGAAAGTATGCACCTATAAATATTAACTATAAAATTTTTTTAAAAAAGCTCTAATTTAGACGATTTTTTTTGTAAGTTTGAAATCCTTAGGAGACATCCAGTGGGAATGGCCAGTAGACAGCTAGGTGTATAGGTGGAGTTTGGGGGAACATTTTGGCTGTAGAAAAAAACTTGAGAGTCATCTGTATGGATGGTATTGAAATCCATGGGTCTAATAAAATAATCTAACAAGAGAAGGAAAATAAAAGAAGGTCAGAATAGAGCAATAGGATATTAGAACATTTAGAGTCTGATGGAGGTAGAAGCCAGCAAAGGAGATGGGGGAAAAAAATCAGCCATGAGGTAGGAGGAGGATGAAGAGCAGTGTCACAGACATCAAGGAAGGGCAGCAGATCAAGAAGGAGGCTGCTTTGGGGTCCCATGACCCGTCATTCATGAATCGCTGGAAAGACTCATGACTCAACAAAGTTATACTTGTAGCTAAGATTTACTAAGCAAAGGACACAGTGCAGGCACAGCAGAATAATGACATGTAGGCAAAGATGAGAAGAGCATAGGCACTCTGTTCTTCCGTGAGGATCCTACAGATGCATGTTTTCCTCCAGTTGTGAACTGTACCTCTACACGTGGAAGCCCACTCAAGTACTGGAAGTCCAGAGCTCTTCAAGGGAGCTGGTCACATGACTGTCGTGGCCAGCCAGGGTGCAGACCCACAACACACCAGGTGCCTGTTGTGAATCTCTTTGTTTACTTTAAACAATGCTTTTGGCTTGGTACATACTGACCCACTGTATTGTGGATACATAGTAGCCTCCTTAATTCGTGAACTTGGAAGGAGCTTAGTGTTCATTTTGCTGAAGGTTCATCACGATGAGTGCAGATGTTCCCAGAGATAAGCAGGGAAGGGAGTAAAACTCCTCTTTCCTCTCGGAAGTTAACCATGTCGGATGCAGCTGTAAGTGAAGAGAGAGCTGTAAAGTCAAGTGTCCCAAAGTAGAGTCAGTTAAATCCTATTTTCCTCTAGACAAATTCATTCAATGTATTTAGCAAACATGTATTACATGCCTAAAATAGTTAGTGGCGTGTGCTAGCATAAAAATACAAAGGAAAAGAAGTTAGACATGGTCCATTCTCTGATGGGGTTGATGATCTAATGAGTGAGTGGGAGGGAAGAAACATCCAACAAATGCAGATGGGATTCGCCCTGGGGGAGGAGGATATGGTGGGGCACCTGAAGGATGGAATCAGCCAGGTGAAAGGGGGAAGGCAAGGCAATAAATAGCATGTTCAAAGGCCTGGTGGTGAAGGAGCAGATGGACCCTTAGGAGCACAAGAGGTTGAGTGTGGCTGGAGAGGAGAGCATGGAGGGGGAGAGGAGACAAGGTGGACAGGTCATAGAAGACCTTGCATACGTTGTGCTGGACCTCTTGCTTCATCCAAAGGGAGTCATAATCTTCCTACAGATTCTTGCCTGATGGGAAAGTGACAAATTTGTTTTCTTGATTGGAAAATTCCTGATAATTTTGCAGTTGATTTTGCATTACAATAAAGACTCCCTTTAAGAAATAGGTGGGTCAGCCATTTCTGGAACAAGAAAATAGAAAATACAAACACACCAGGATGAGTAAACCAGAGCACTCACAAAATGTAGTATTAAATACGTAAAAATAACAGTTCCTAAAAACAATCAGTGAGAACGGCTCTGATTTAAATACCATAATTGGATCAGATTGTTCACTTAAACACTGAAGATCGTTTATTTTTACCCCACAGCTTACTAGAAACATTTCAATGGTACTTTGCACTTAGTGTCTTTTCTTGTTGCCCTCACAGAGCACAGATAACACAAAAAGAAATGATTTTTTTAATCAGCCATTTTGGAGACAAATTCTGGTTATGCCAGACTTATACAGAAATTGATAAATATTAATTAAATCTGGAATTCATAGAGAAATGTCAGAGCACCTAGGAACAATACTTAGTTTTTTTCCAACTGTATTGAGACATAACTGGCAATAACATTGTGTACGTTTAAAGTGCATGACATGAGTTGATAAACCCGCATTGTAAAATGATTACCACGTAAGGTTAGTTAACACAGCCTTCTCACATAATTAGTATTTTGTTGTGGTGGTGGTAGTAAGAATATTTACTCTTTCAGCAACTTTGTACAATAGAGTATTGTTAATACTATATAATATAGTCATCACACTATATGCTGTAGTCATCACACTGTGTATTAATCCTCAGATCTTCTAACTGAAAGTTTGTACCCCTTGATCAACATCTCCCTATTTCCTCCAATCTCCAGCCCCTGGTGACTGCCAATCCACTCTGTTTTCTATGAGTTGAGTTCTTTTATATTCCACATATCAGTGAGATCATAGCCCTATCTTAGTTCAGCTAGCATAATGTCCTCATTTCATCCATGCTGTCACAAATGGCAGAATTTCCTTCTTTTTTAGAGCTGAATAATATTCCATTATATGTACATGTCACATTTTCTTTATCCATTCATCCATCTGTGAACACTTAGGTTGTTTCTCTATTTTGGCTGTTGTAAATAATGCTGCAGTGAACATGGGGGTGGAAATCTCTCTTGGAGATACTGATTTCATTTCCTTTAGGTATATACCCAGCAGTGGGATTGCAGGATCATACGGTAGTTATAGCCAAGACATGGAAACAGCCTAAATGTCCATCAACAGATTACTGGATAAAGAAGATGTGGTATATTTATACAATGGAATACTATTCAGCCATGAAAACTGACAACATAACGCCATTTGCAGCAACATGGATGTTCCCGGAGAATGTCACTCAAAGTGAAGTAAGCCAGAAGGAGAAAGAAAAATACCGTATGAGATCACTCATATGCAGAATCTAGTTTTAATTTTTTTTGAGGACCCTCCATACTGTTTTTAATAGTGGCTGTTCCGATTAACATCCCTGCCGACAGTGCACAAGATAGGAACAGATACTTTCTATTTTTAAATAATATTGGAATATTGTTGTTACGAATACAGTTGACCCTTGAACAACAACAGTGGATTTTTTCTGTAGTAAACACTACAGTGCTAAATGATTGGCAGTTGGCTGAATCCTCTGATGTGGAACCACATATATGGAGGAACTGCAGGAGGAAGGGGATCAAGTAAATTTGATTTCAGGGGTTAACACCCCTGACCGCCCCCCCCCCCAATTGTTTAAGGGCCAACTGTACAAGCATTTGAATTTTTCAGGTAGTTTGTAGCAGCACTGAGAGGGGGCTTCATCTTGGTCTCATTTTCTAGGTAAGCTATATTGAATGGGAGCAGCAAGTGTGGGAAAATGAAAGAAGTGTAGCTGCTGTTTACCAAGTGCCGGTAATGTGCCTGGCATCCTGCTTTATGGCCCTTGACACATTTTCCTCATTTAAGCTATAGAAAAACTCTGATAGGTCATTTACTTTCCCATTTTAGAGCTGAGAACAAATAGATTTCCTAGCTGAAGAAACTGATGATCCAAAATTATATCTTGGTAACTGAAAGACTGGGGTTACCAACCCAAATGCATCTTCCAGGAATTCATTTTTGTATTCATTCAACAGCTGTTTCTTAACACTCCTGTTAGCTACCAGAACCTAGGCAGGAGGATACGAAGAACAAGACCTGGACCTTTCCTTTAGGAACAAGGGCTGGGGCTTTACACCCAGTCACCTTAACGGGAAAAGCACTGTAATATGGCTGTGAATGTTCAAAGGCCTGGCCTCCAGGGTTCTTGGGAAAGTCGAGAAAGTCTTATCGGGGAAGCTGATGATTGAACAAAGCTTTGACTGTTGGCAGGCAGGCAGGTGAGGGGTAGGAATTCCCAGTAACGTGAGTGGGGAAACAGACAGGAGCGTAAGGGGCAAAGGGTGAGGTTGCTGCCGGCAGCAGCTGGGGCACTGAGTGCTGAGGAGCTGGGACTGCCTTGTACACCACCAAGAATAAAGAGTTGATGGTGATTTCGAATGTTTCTTAGCATCTAGGGTATCTTAGTGTGTGCTTCCTGGAAAATAAAAAAGTTTCAGAAGGATTTTGTCATGATAGTTTTTGGGTTTTGGGGACAGGAACATATTGTTCAAAGGACAGTGACAAATAGGGAAAATATTTTGACTCACGTAACTCTTCACTAAAGTTGCACTATTTGTAGCCCCCAGGGAACTATGATTCCATAGGACATTCTGTCCTCTGTCCTTGGGAAAGCATGTTTCAAAAGGAATAAAAAGGGGTGTTTGAGCATTAGTAATAAAGTTGTACACTTTATTGAATGCTGACTATATACTGGGCATTATTTTAAAGCCTGACAGCAATCTGGGAATTCAGTGGTATTATCTCTGTTTTACAGATGGGGAACTGAGGCTTGGGGAAAAGGTGACTTGCCCAAGGCATCTTAGCTGTTAAGGGGCACAGCTGGGAACTCAAACCCAGGAGTCAAAGTTATGGTTCTTCCACTTTCCAAATGGTCTTGAAAACCTAGAAGCTTCTGTCACAGTGACTTGGGAGATCTCAGTGGGTAAGGAGACAGACAACAGCTTGGGTTCCCTTCCTGATACCAGAGGAGCTCCACTTTGATTTCTTACCATTGGATTTTCACATACAATTTTGTTGGAATAAAAGTTCCATGTCCCTGGGGTGGGAATTGATTATGGAACCGTTGCAAGTATAGACTGAGGAAGTGCCAGAAGCAAGGCAGTTTGCCAGACAATCTGGTGGGTGCCAAGGGGTATCAGTTCCTCCCCTTCAGAATGTTGTGTTCTCATGGGACATATGTATGTGATGGTTTACAAAGGCTGATCAAAGCAACATTGTATCTGTTAGGAAATATTGACTATATTCTGTATATCAAGCCAATAAATTGATCAAATGCTAGGAGCTTGTGTGTATAAGAATGTCTTGGTTGATGGACCTATGTGTTGGGTCAGGCAAAAGATTTCACTCTAGAGCCTTCACACACTCACATCCTTGCTCTACTCTGGGCAGACATAGTCTCTCTAAATACCTCAAAATGCTTAACCACTTCTACTGATTTGCCTGGGCCCAGGAGTACATCCGGGGATTTAGACTTACTCAGACTCCATTGATAGACTAGGTGAAAGAGGGCAGAATCTGGCCATCAGGAGCTCTGGATTTTTCCTGTGTGCACAGACTGAGGCACCTTAGATGCTATGGCTGTAGGACCCCTGGGGGGAGACTGTGCATAAGACGTCAAGTCCCCAAGGCAGGACAGAGTCCACTCAGCATCGGGAGGAGAAGATGCTGGTGTGGCATAGGGATGCTTAAAATGCCCCAGCCAGCCTCAGCTCCTCTCATGCATCCTAGGAACCAGATGTTTGGGTCAGACAAGTAATTGTGTCATTCCTCACCACTGGGGTCCCACTTGCTAGAGGGGGAAAGCTGTTCCCTGTGTGCTAGAGATGGAGATAGGAGGGAATTAAGAAAGGAAAACAAAAATAACCTTTTCTGTTGGGTAAATTAACAGAATCTCTGGCTGCCAAACAAGGAGGCTTGCTCCGTGAGCAGTTCAAACAGTATTTCCTCTAAGGGACATATATAAGCTGGTGTTAAAGGTACATGTGGTCTAGTGAGAAACTGTTCCCAATTTTGAAACTCCAGGGAAATAGAGTAAGCTAATGGAGTAGAGTATGCCCAGTATGAGACACCACATCTCCAAGCATTTGAGCTCCAAAACGTCTTAGCCTCATAGGAATCATAGTGTGATCTTAGAGGTCATCAGTAACCAATGAGAAGTTTAACACTGTCCTCTCCTGCACTCACTCCTTTTATAGCTGCCTTTAAAGCAAGTTCTCACTTGGCAGTCATTTTTTAAAAACAGGCTTTTAAATTAGGTAGTAGGGTGACATTTGAGTGTTCTATCAAAGTAATCTTAATTTTTTAAATCTTGGTAAGAAAAGGATGTCAGTATCAGATATTGAAAGTGGGGAGCTATCAGAATAGGGGGAAATTCCATATTTATATCCACACTATAAATACACAGATATTTGTAAATAAGAAGACAGGTTAATAGTGGTTAAGAACACAGACCCTGTAGAATACAGGTCTCCTGGGTTCAAATCCTGGTTATGCTCTTCAGTAATTGTGACCTTGAACAAGTCTTTCTTACCCTCTGTGCCTATTTATTCTTTTGTAAAATGGAAATAATACCATCTGCCTCATGGGTTGTTGAGAGGGCTAATAAGTTAATAGATATTAAGTGCTCAGAATGTGATTGGCACATAATAGATACTATAGAAGTAGATGCTGCCATTGCCGTTGTATTAACTGGCAACTTGGAATCATGGCACTGACACATGTTTAAAACACTTGAAGCTACCACTACCATGTACTGAGGGCATCTTTGGTGTCAAGCACAAGAGAAGGAGGTGTTTGTGCCTTAATCTCATTGAATCTTCACAACAGCCTAGAAGGTAAATGTCAGTTGACAGCTTTAGAGACTGAACTTGCCAGCGGTTAAGTGACTTGCCCAGGGCCACAAAACAAGTGGCTGGCACATTCAGACCAGAGCTTCCAGTTTGTAGAGCTTGGCTCTGGGCACACCTGCAGGTTTAGGCTGACCTCATTCCTGCCAGCACACCTTGTGACCTGGGCCATACAAGTTATAGCCTCTGGACTGGACCCTCCATTTTACAGAAGGGGAATATGAGACCATTGGGTTAAGTGAATTGCCAAAGATCACCCTCTAATTAGACTGTGAATTTTAGGTTGGGAAAGCAGATCTAATACTAAGTCCATGTCTCTACGTAGGGTCCAATTGCTTGCGGTATGTTTGACAAAAAAAGACTCAGGGTAAGCTGTCAGATACCAGGTGACTGATTCTGTTGGAATCGAGCATATGCAGGCTCAGATGCTGGATGACAGATCATTCTTGCTTTGATTGGCTTGTATTTATGTATTTGAGTGAACATAGGAAAACGAGGAGTTTTCCTTTTTCCACTTTTGCATTTGCTTTGGAAAAATCTCGTATCTCTTTAAGAGGTTTAAAATCATGTTTAATAATAATGTAGTAATCTTAGAAAAGACCCATCCAGATTTCTCCTTATCACCCTTTATCACTGGCCTTCAGCAGATGAGAGCTTTCTATCCTATGGAGAAACACATTTGCACAAAGTGTTTATGAGGGTGTAGATTGACGGCATTTATTTATAATAGCAAAACTCAAAAATGATAGTCATCTAACTAATGCTGTTGAATTGTATACTTAAAATGGTTAAAATGACAAATTTTATGTTGTATGTTTTATCACAATCTTTAAAAATGAATAATGTAATATACCAAAACCATTGAATTATACACTTGAAGTGGGTGAATTGTATAGTATGTGAGTTATAGCTCAATAAAGCTGTTCAGGATGAACCATACATGTATAAACAGGGAATTGATTCAGTTGTGCAATACCCAGTCAATGGAACATTGTACAACCTTTGTAAAAGAATGAGGTAGATTTTTGTTTTGACATAGGAAGATTCCAGAATATACGTGAAGGAAAAAATTCATATCCAGACTTCTTTCTATGCGTTTATATAGGGAACACGTGCACAGAATTGCTTTCTAAGTATTGTTGTGCCACTTGCCTTTTTCCACTTGTGTGTGTTGGGGGTTGGTACCTGTGGGCATACTTCATTTTTTTTTTTTTAGATTTTTTTTTTTAATCAATGCTATTTTTCTTTGTCTCTTTTTAAATTTTTTGGGGGAGGAATGATTCGGTTTATTTATTTATGTATTTAATGGAGGTCCTGGGGATTGAACCCTGGACCTTCTGCATGTGCTCTACCCTGATCTATACCCTCCCCCTATACCTCATTGTTTTAAACTGCTCCATACTAGTCCTGGTTTGATTGTACTATAGTTGATTTAATCATTTCTATATTAGTGAGTGTTTCGGTCTCTATAACTTTCAGTTATTTCAAACAGTGCTGTGTGGTACCCTTGAACGCACACATGGGCTCAGTAATGTCCCAAGGTAGGCATTGCTAAGTCAAAAGTTACATGTATTCTTGTACTTGGTAGATACTCACAAATTGCCCTTCAAGAAGATGTAATATTATACTTCCAGCACCACACATATATGTACATCTCCCCACATCCTAACCAATACTTTAAGTTTCTTCCAATCCAATGGATAAGATATGTCTCCATTCAAAATTGCCTTTTCATGATTGAAAATTAGAATGAGCATGTTTTCACATTTACTTCACATTAAATAAACATCGAGGTTCTGCTCTAGATACTGGACAACAGTGAGCAAACACGAATTGCTGCCCCCGTGGAATTTATGTTCGACGTTTACTGGCCATTTTTATTTCCTCATGCCTTTAGCCTGTTTCTACTTATGTGTAGGCCTTCTTAGATATTCTGGATAGTCTTTTTTATATAGGTAGCAAATATTTTCACCCATTTCTGTGGCTTGTCTTTAAACATTGTTTTCAACATCTTTTACCTTACAGAAGTTTTAAATTTTTATGAGGCCATTCATCAATCTTTTCCTTGATGCTTTTATGTTTTATGTCTCATTTTAAAAAGCCTTCTTTACCCCCAAGGTCATAAACATATTGTATACTTTTTCAGTATTTTTATAGTTTCATTTTTTACATTTAGCACCTGAATCCATCTGGAATCTATTTTGCTGAGCGGGGTGGTATGTGGATGGATTTCACATCCTACAGTATATATTTTGGGGGTGTTCAAATTTTTATTTAAGTATGTATGATTTTTGTCAGCAGAAAGAGTCATGAGGATTTTGAAAGGATACTTAGGGAGTGAGTGTCCAGAGGAGAAAAAGTGAAGTGATGGGAAAAGAAGGCTGTGGACTGTGGAGTAAATTTGAGTCATCGTGGATCTAGATGGGGACAGGGACAAAAAGAGAATCCCTGGTTGACCCTGTGTCCTGGGAGCTACAGCAACTCAGGAAATACATGAAACATCTCAAATAAACAAAATGTCAGCTTCAGAATACAAGAACAAGAAAAAAGCCAGAGTGAATCAGAGGTTAGATTCTTCGGTATTTCTAGTAGTAATATAATAGAATTTGGTAATTCATCATTTGGGACAAAAATGAGTTTGGGATAATACCCTATTTAAAGATAATCCAACCCTGAATTAGTGATTGAGTTTGTTCCCATTAGTTCTGGCTACCTGGGGTTAGTGAAAGTGGCATGTTGATTAGCACTTTTTTAGATTCAAGAAAGAGAATGTTGTGTAGCAGAAATAAGGGTAACAAAGGAATGAACCATTGGTAGGTAATTCTTTCAAGGGGGCAGAGTGGGAACTAGTCTGAGCTCACCCACTCAGAACCACCCTGGTACCCTTCTTCCCTTGCCAGTGGACCCATATGAGCCTTTAGTGTCTCTGCTACACTGATGAGTTTAAAAATACCAATCCAGGGCAGGGGAGGGTATAGCTCAGTGGTAGAGTGTGTGCTTAGCATGCATGAGGTCGTGGGCTCAATTCTCCAGTACCTCCATTAAAAAAGAAACAAAAACCAATACGTCTATCAAATGCGTGTGTTTGTTTGCTATGTACCAGGCCCTGTTGTAGTGCATTTCGAATGCTAGATTGTTTACTCCTCATAACAACCCCAGAAGGTACAGACAGAAGCCTTATTTTACACATGAGGAAACTGAGGCTCCAGCGTTAAACAGGGGCTCAGCCTCACACAAGAAGCAGCGGAATCACAAGCTGGAGTTAGGTGTCAGGTTCCAGGTAGGCATAACCACTATGCTGATGCTGCCTCCACACTGGCTGTTTCAGCAGACGCCATGGTCAGGAAAGAGTTGCTATTCTCTGAGCGCCCATGAGGCAGAACTGAAAAACCAGTGTCAGGAAAAGATACTTGTATTGCCTCTGTGTTTATCAGATCACCCTGGAAGGAGCCTCTTTAAAGTAAAAAAAAACAGCTGGCCCATCTGCACTGCAGAGCAACCCTCTGACTTCAGTTGCAACGTGAGTTCGTAGTTCCTGCAAAGTTTAGCCTGATGGTAAAACTGAGAAGCTTTTAGATACCAACGTACCTTTAGATACCAACGTGGCATTATCCACGCAGGGATGGTATGGTGCATTCTGGAAGGAAGTGGTTCTCAGTCTGGTTCGCATCACAGGATGGAATACTACTCAGCCCTGAGAATGAGTTACGTTCACATACAACAATATGAATAAATCCACAGTAGGGCATGGACAGTGCCTGGGAGTAGGGTGCGTCTAGGTGGTAGCCGAACATCTGTGTGTTCAGTTTATAAAATCCACAGTGAGCTGTACAATGTTTTGTATATGTATATTGTGTTTCCCTGAATTTTTTTTTTTTGAGTGTGTATTATAGCGAGCGGAAGTACTGTAAAAAATGTAAACGCCTGAACTCACATCTAGAGATTCCCATCCTGGGAGGGACCCATGTGTTTGCAGTTTTGACAAACACCCCCGTTAGTTCTGCTGCAGGCGGTCCAGAGAGCTGCTTGTAAGAAGCACAGTGAAGCTGCCGACCTAGTCTGCCGTTGCCCTGCTTAACTCTGGCCATCAACAGGATGAACTGAGTGAAGAATGATTGGAGAATGACTGAAGTCACACTGTAGCACATTGGGCACCTAGAGGTCTAGCCTGTGTGATTTCAAAACTTCACGAAAATGCAGAAACAACTGTATGAAATGCCTGCAACCCGATTTCTCTGAATCCTCTTCATGCATGCGTGAGAGGTGTTTAAAACTTTCTGCATTTTAATGGAAAGTGAAGAAATTCCAGGCCTGGCTCTAGTCTACTAAAGTGTATCTCCATTGGATTGAAATCCTCCACACATGACTGTCACCATCCACACCCTTCACTGTCTCTTCTTCCCCTTCCACCCAAATACAAATGCCATGGTTAGTACTGCTTCCTGCCCATCCCGCTTTGCCAGTGGGCCTTTCTCATACCATTTCATGCCCACGTACATGTGTGTTAAGTGGGGTGGGCAGGTTAAACAGCACTTTACCACTGGCCTCTAAGAGCGCACCTAATTCTGAGGGATGGTTGGGATCGTCTCAAGATGTTGCCTATGAGTGATTCTGTGGCTGAGCGCTGCTGGCTTGTTGAGCAATGAAAAACCCTGGCCAATCTTGTCACCCATCCTCTCATAAGCATCTGCCCCATCTATACTGCCCAACCATTTGGTGGAGCACGGTAAAGGGAAATAGGTGACAGGTTGAACAAGGTCCCTTTCTACAAACTTCTTACTCTTAGACGTAAACAGAGGCACAGTGTCAGAAAGGATAAAGGCTGGCCACCGTGTGCTGCACATGATATGTGCAGAGCTGTGACTGTTCCCCAGATGTGAGATGAACCAGGGCTGCGATGACCCATTGTAGAAAGTGTCTATTACAGTCAAAAAGTCTCTGCAATGGCTCCTTCTATCTATTTGGAATTATCACTAAGGCTCTTGTGCCATGGCCCATGGAAAAGTAGGTACCTTTCAAGAAGCCTGACTTGCCTCAGAAATTTATGTCCATGAAATTGATTCTAGGCCTTTGGCCATGGCACCCGGCCCACTTTTGAGAACAGTTTGCCAGTGAGCCGTGTGCTACGTGATCAAGCGGCCTCGTATCCTTGTGAGATTGGCCCGGCATAAATTGTTAATTAAATATATATAAACAACAAAGTTCAAGATAAGATGTGCTTTAGTGGGTGAGTAAGCTCAGGTGGCTCATTAACAGCTGCCCTTCCTCATGCTCCTTTAGAAATGGGCATTTCCCAACCAACATTTTAAGGTAGGAGTTGATCTGAGATGCAAGCTAGTTATGCAATTTGAAGCTGAAAAGTCGGATCTGGATTTTCTAACCCTGAATGTTCAGTGGCGGTGGCCCATGCAATGCTCTGGCAGAGAGTTCAGAGCCTGAACATTCAGCATTGCTCCCTTAGACGTCCTGGGCCTCAGCTGCGGTCATGGGTACAAGACGGCACTGCTCAAACTATGATCTTCAGCTTAGGAAGGACTTATGACCAGTCACTTGTACACACACAGCCAGCGAAATAGTTGGTAGACAGCGACTTCCAGAATAAATGCTAGTTTCTTTGTGTGTGCATAGATCTACTTTGCAGATAATGCTGACTTTGAACGGTAAGGAGTTAGTGTCTCAAAACTCTTCTAGACACAAAAGAAAAGCACGGGACATTCCCAAACCTTCTTATCGTTGATGAGTCTAATGCCGCTATTGGAGAAGTGACTTACTAAGAGTTGCTTTTTTTTTTTTTCTTTTTTTTTTTAAATGAAGTATAGTCAGTTTACAATGTGGTGTCAATTTCTGATGTACAGCATAATGTTTCAGTCATACGTGTACATACATATAGTCCTTTTCAGTTGCTTTTTCAGTATTGGTTACTATAAGATATTGAATATAACTCCCTGTGCTATACAGTAGAAACTTGTTGTTTACCTGTTTCATATATAGTAGTTAGTATCAGCAAATCTCGAACTCCCAATTTGTTGGGTAGGGAGAGGGGCGGGGAGATGAAGTTCTTGCTTTGTTTTGGGAGTTGAATGCCTCAAGTTCTTTGTCCTCAGAAAGATAAACATCTATTGCCTCTAAGATGGTAACAGAGGAAGTTCCATTAAGGAGCATAATGTGGAACAAACATTAATCTTAGAGTAAAACAAAAAACCAGTTCAAACCCCAGACTGTCAGAGCCTATTCCCTCATCTGTAAAATGAGGATAAGATACTTAACTTATCTATCTCATGGGGTTTCTGTTGGATTAAATGATAAGAGGGAGCGTGTGAAAGCACTTTGGAAATTATGTAAAATATCAATATTTAAGGCAAATATGATTTCCTGAAATCTTTGAGTTCTTCCTCAGGTTCCATGATTATGACATCATTTAAATAGGAGCTACCCTCTCTGTAATCCTAATAATCATATTCTCAGTGCAACATTGGGAAAAACCCCAAATCAGTAGAAATTCCTACTAAAGCAGCTCACCCTATAAGGCCCCTCATTGAGTGACAGTAATGAGTCTACCGAAAGCATCATTACTGATTGTTTTGTAAGCTTGAGAAATCTGTTGATGATTTCTGAAGGTTGGGTGTTGCAATGATGTGGATGCCGGAGCACTGACTCTTGTACTGGTTTTCTTTTTTTTTTTTTTTTTTAAGTAAATATTTATATTTGTATTGACTTTACAATGAAGTTGACATGTTACTTTGTTGCAGAAATTAATTAGCACCAACTCATGGTTTAAATGCTCTAGAACTATAGTGTTAGCTATGCTCATAATTGTCTTGACTATATTAAAAATAAACAGAGCTAGAAACGTAAAGGAATCTCACACCACTCCTTTGAAAGAGGTTGAAAGAGATTATCACGTAGCTTAAATTTGCTGGCAACAGACATGTGCTGTGATTGTGTTAAAGAATAAATTGAAAGGATCCTTGGAAGCCACAAACTTTCTGAGTCAGTGTACACAGGCTGGATGACACTCAGGCCTTCTCTCATCCTTTCCTTCTCAGCAGCCATGCCCTGTCCCTGCCTCACCCTTTCCTCTCCTGTAATCTCTTCTACCCAAAGCCCAGGCGAGAGGACTGACCACACTGAGGCAGAGAGAACAATTCAACCACTTACATTTCTTTTTGCCCTCATCCAAAGCCCAATCTTGAGGAAGACATCAAAGTCAAGATTAAAACTGCCCAACACCCAAGCTTAACTGATTTCTTATTTTTTTTTTCCTAGTGGAGGCACTGGGGATTGAACCCAGGACCTCGTGCATGCTAAGCATGCGTACTCTACCACTGAGCTATACCCTGACCCCGTGATTCCTTGTTTTCATCCCATGTTAATCACTTGGCCTTTGCTAAATTAATGACTTGGTGACCAGAAAGCTCAATGATCACATGAATCATATGATTTTAAAATATGTCTGTAGTTTTTTTTTCTGATTGTAATAGAGGTTTAAAAATGTCCTTTACTGAACATTCACATTTGCGTCAAGATGATTTTTCTTTCTCATATATATGGCGATGTAATAAGCTAATGTTTGGTTCTGCATAATTGACATAGTAACTTCTTAACCCCTTTTCTAGTGTAGTTCTGTGTTTTCATCAGAAAGAGGCAGCCTATGAATTTCTCACCCTGGAGCTTCCTTTCCCCTCTTCCCTCTGGCTTCACTTTTCAAGTGAACAACTCTGACCTCTCTTGACCCTTTGCAAACTGCAGAAGTCAGTGGATCAGACCATGATTTTTTTTACCTTTTTAAAAACTCCCCCTCGCCCCACAGTTTTTTATTTTGAAAATTTTCAAGTCTAGAGAAAATTGCAAAAATAGTAAAATAAATACTCACAGTCTTCATTTATTTATCCACTAGTTATTCATATTTAGCCACATTTGCTTTATCTCCCTCATGAGCTTTATTTATAGGTTTTGCTAAACTATAGAAATAATAAACAGCATGCTTATTTACAAAAACTTAAGCATGCACCACCTAGAAATGACTTCTTGCTAACCACACACACCATTAAATTAAGAAAATCATAATTACTCAGTGAACAGTATACTTCATTTTTCACATTCTCTAATGGTTCCAAGAATGCCTTTTGTAACTTTTTCTTTCGCTCAGAGTCCAATCAAGGATTGAAAACACATTGCATACAGTGTTCTATCTCTTTAGTCTCGTAACCTGGGACAGTCCCCCACTACCTTTTGTTGACATTGACCGACTCCTCTTGAACCAATTTCATGTCATTGACTGTTTCCTAATGAACTGGTTCCTTATTGACAAGCTGTCGGCTTGCCCTCCTACGGTGATGAGTTACTCTCTCCACGGCAGGGCCAGACTGGAGGTCTTAACATGATTTCCAGCCTCACTCGCCTGGAGAGAGTTAAAGTCTGCATGATGGCTTCAATCACTTTGGCCACAGGCCCCGTGAGAACTCCTGCGCTGTGAAAGCCGTGTTTATGGTTCGGCACAGACAGCCCAGGTGACCAGCTTCCTGTCCTCCCTCGGCTCAGTGGCATCCCTAGGTGTTTTGCTCTGGGAGTTTTGAATGAGAGTCAGTCCTTGGACTTAAATTCACATGATGTCTGGTGGCTTGAATGTCCATGACAATTTCTATGCTGTCAAAATCGATTCTGAAGGACATGTTCTCTCCAGGTAGCCCTTTCCGCTCTATGAATCCACACTTCAATTTTTTTAAAGCTTCAGTCAGTTTTAGTTTATCTCAACTGATCTACAGATCTTCTGAAAGGTACATTTCTGCTGATGGTTGGCATGAATTTCTACCCAGATGTTAGGGACACTGTTTACCTTTGAAATTTTTCTGTCATTGTCCTGCTGCTGGGCCTGTAGAGCCCAGATTGTCATTAGCCAGTTCTGTGCACTCAGGGCCCTCAAACAAACATCTGCGTGCCATGTTCCTGGCACTGTTGATAAGCTCGTGAGCATTAAACGAGCTGGAAACCCCATGAGGTGTGGGTACCATTAATCCTATGACAGATGAGAAAACGGATTCACTCAGAGAGAGTAAGCAATTTACCCAGTACCACATGGCTAGTGAGTGGCAGACCTGGAGTTTAAACTCTGGCAATTTGATTGTAAAATCTGCACACGTCATGACGTAAGGGGCCACTAAAGGGACACTGCATCTTTCAAGAACGCTCAGATGCTAAGGTTTTTTAAAACTTTTTAAATAAATTTTTTTCAAGCCTCTTTTTTTGGGGGGGGGGGGTAATTGGTTTATTCGTTTCTTTGTTTTAATGGAGGTACTGGGGATTGAACCCAGGACCTAGTGCGTACCAATCATGCACTCTACCACTAAGCTACCACTGAGCTATACCCTCCCCACTCTGAGATACTGTTTTGAGGCATGTGTGATGCTGTAGAAATCCCAGTTTAGATGTCCTTACCAAACTGTTGATCCATTAGTGAGACTTAAATCTCATACTAGTAACTCTAGTGAGAAGTCCACCATTGTTAAGCCCACAAATGCATCAAATGTCCTAGTTTTAAGTCAAGTTTAGACCTTGAAGAAACCTCATTTTGGCAACTTCAGGGCTTCTCCCAACTGTCCAGAGTTCGGCATCCTTCCTGGAACCTGGCTTGCTTCACTTTCAAATGAAAGCCTTCTAGGTACAAACTCAGCAAGTAGGATGACTGAAAGAAAAGAGTCTTTATTTTCCAAAGTAGCTTATGAGGTGAGGAAACTAGTGAACTAATTGCCATTATCCCCTGCCACTAAAAGATGAGTTCTTAGGGTAGCAATAAATAGGCAGTGAGAACAAGCAGGCCTCCAACAAACTGGGGGTTGTTGCGGGGAGGTGGAGGGGGTGCAATGGATCCGAACTGACCCCATCATAAAACACAGCTCTGTGACACCTACAGAAACTTATAAGAAATAAAAACGCCAACTGGGGAGAAAGAACCAAAACACCAACACTGAACCAAGATGCCCCTGGCAAACCATAAATGAGAACCCACCAACGGTCAAGAAACAGATAGTGCTCGCGGTCATTATTGATCTTTTAAAGTAGTAGTTTTTTAAAAATCTCAAGTACCTGTTTGTACTTTATGATGATACTCAACTTGGCTGTTACTACTGAACTTGGTTATTGTTGCTTCAAAAAGACGACCTGATTTTGTTTGACCTCTCTCCCAAGGGCCCCAAAACGGAAGTTCTCAGCTTTTTATAGTATGAGACCTCGAGAGATTTTCACTTTGGGGATTTAAAAACAAATTTCTTGTCTCTGTATGAAAAAAAGACTAGAAGGGAACAGAGAAATTACGGTGGTTGGGACATGAGAATTATGGCTACTTTTAAAAACTCAATTTAAAAAAAACTTCTTTTATAGCTTAAAATTTTTTAACATTTGAGGAAGTAGAAGAGATTTCTCAGCTTCTGACCTGGGAAAAGAGTGGGAGGAGTAGAGAAGGTAGGGTTGGAAGAGGAGGAAGGCAGAGAATTTCCTGCCATTTTCTTGTTTTGGTTGATGGTTGGTGATTAATGAGACTCTGCTTCTCTGGGAGTTGTGACTAGTCTTGGAATCAAAAAAGAAGAAGAAAAGAAAATGTCTTAGAATTCAGTGCATCTTCATATTTTTCCTTTTCTTTTTTCAATTGAAAAAGCTAATACTAGATGTAAAATAGATAAACAGCAAGGTCCTACTATATAGCCCTAGGAACTATATTCAGTATCTTGTAATAGCCTATAATGAAAAAAAATATGAAAAGGAATATATATATATGTATAACTGAATCACTATGCTGCATACCAGGAATTAACACAACATTGTAAACCAACTATACTTAAATAAAAAAAAGAAAAAGAAAAAGTTAATATCCCCAAGAAATCAGAAGAATCCCTGATATAGAAATTGAAACCCCCAAACCTCCCCACTGACCTGTTCAGGAAGCAAAGAGATAGAACCTAACATCTATATTTCTCAGTTATCATTTCAGAACATTAGTCCCATGGGAGACAAATGTATAAGCAAATGAAATCCCATCTCCCCATGATGATGGAAGAGTCTAACTGGAACTCAGAAATTTTGTTTGGATCTCAGCACTCTCTTGTATGGAAATACCCCCAAGAAGGTCTAAATATCCTGGAACTGATCTAGAAACTTGGATCTTTTTCAGAGCCCACCTTGGATAGCTTTAGCTGCAGATCTTCCTTCAGTCCTGGACTAGGGTGACCTTGGCTCCAACTAGACTTCCTTCCTTGGTCATTTACCCAACCATCCATTCATTCAGCAATCACTTATCTGTCATCTACGAGGTACGTGCCAGGCACTACACTAGATGCTGCAAACACAGGCATATACAGTCCCTTGTCTGCAGGAAAACCTGTGATTTTAGTAAGTGTTAGGAGAGGGCTTGCAGAAATGCTATAGGACAGGTTCAAAAAGGAGAGCAACTCAGGCTCTCAGTAAAATATAGGATCAAGGGAGAAGGGCAAGAAAGGTGATGGATAGGGGCAGGTCAGCTTGTGGTTGAGCCTTGAAAGGCAAGAGGAAGTGAGCCACTTTGATGAGGTAGATAAGACTGTCCATGGGAGAGAAAGAGCACGCACGGATAGGTACTGAAGCAGGTGTTGGCTCCTTTTGGAATTACAGCTAATTGAGAATGCCTAGAGCCCAGTGTGTGATGGAGGCTGGAGGCTGGAGGCGGCCAGGGGGACAGTCCATGAGAGGTCAGGGTGCCATTCTGAGGGGCTTAGGTTCTACCTTGATGTCATGGGAGAGAAAGGGACCCGTCCATCACAGGATAAGCAGTGGAGCCATGCAGTCTGATTGACATTTGATGAACCCCCCTGCCAAATAACGGAAAGTTTACCAAACATTGTTTTTCTTTTGGCCTTGGCTTTTTCAAATGGTGAAAGTGGTGTCAGAAATAAAAAGCTGGTGTTTTGGGGGGCAATCTAATCAGTTGGTGTTATACATTTGTTTCAGCTGACCTAACGTGAGGCTCAGGATAGGCATTCAGGGTCTATTTGTTGAATGAATAAATGAGAAAGTGAAGGGTTGAGCCATTGTACAGGATGGTAGCTAACACAGTGAAGATGTACCTGATTTTAAGCTCCTATAAGTATTTGCAAACAAGTCTGGTCACCTTGGGAAGCTGCATGTAAGCCACCAGGGCTGCAGCTGCAGGACACAATGCTGGTGGCTGCTCTCAGCTTGGTCTCAGAGCTCAGGTTTGGCCAAAACCTTTGCTGTCTGGTTGCTGGTTCCTGTTGTCAAGCAGGCTTGTGTTCCAGCAGGTCCTGGCCTACCATTTTGTCCAGGGCTATATTTCATAGCATCCTGAGAGGGCCTCTGGTCACCTTGCTTGAGACTGTCCCTCTTTACTTAGCACATGGCAAGTATGTAGGTCCTTTTTGCTCTACTCATGCCCACCTTTGCACTACTAGAGTTCAAGGCATTATCTCAGCTCTGGAGTCACCTCTACCCACCTACAGCTACTATTCGATGATGCATGCAGATATAATGAGATGACCCAAGAAAGAATGCCAAGAAATCAGCTTTGCCAGTGATGTCTTGCTACCACATTCTTTTTTAATACAGTGTTTTCAGTGCATTTTAATATTGATGTGTTGGCTGTCTACCCTCAATCAGTAGACACTGTGAGTGTGTGTAACAGCTTCTGGTGCTATAGAAACAAAACTGTACAACATGTTTCACAGTTGATCATTTGGATTGAGAAGATAGTTAAACAATGCTCCTATGTGAATGAGGCTTATGTATAATTTGTGCCAGATGAGTAGTTGTTTTTTATTGAAACATAGTTGATTTAGTGTTGTGTTAGTGTATAGCATAGTGATTCAGTTATACATACATGTAGATATATTCTTTCTCAGATTCTTTTCCATTGTGGTTTATTATAAGATATTGAGTTAAGTTCCCTGTGCTGTACGGTAGGAGCTTATTGTATCTGTTTTATACATAGTTTGGATCGGCTAATCCCAAAGTCCACGTTTATCACTCCCCATACTTTCCCCTTTGGTAACCATAAGTTTTCTATGTCTGTGAGTCTGTTTATGTTTTGTAAACAAATTCATTTGTGTCTTTTTTACTTTTAACTTTTTATTGATGTGTAGTTGATTTACAATGTTATTTTCAGGTGTACAGCAAAATGATTCACTTATACATATATACACATATTTTTTTTCTTTTCAGATTCTTTCTACTATATGTTGTTCTAAGAAATTGAATATAGTTCCCTGTGCTATTCAGTAGGTCCTTGTTGTTTATCTGTTTTATGTATAGTTATGTGTATCTGTTAATCTCCAATCCCTAATTACCCCTCCCCTTCCGTTCCCCTTTGGTAACCATCGTTTATTTTCTATGTCTGTGAATCTGTGTTTGGTTTGTAAATAGAATTTGTATCATTTCTTTTTAGATTCCACATGTAAGTGATAGCATATGATAATTTGTCTTTGTCTGACTTACTTCACTTAGTATGATAATCTCTAGATCCACCCATGTTGCTGCAAATGGCATTATTGCATTCTTTTTTATGGCTGAGTGGTATTCCATTTTATGTATATATAACAACTTCTTTATCCAGTCATTTGTTGATGGACATTTAGGTTGCCCAGATGAGTAGTTCTAAAGCAGAGGTTCTAAACTTCCCTCACCTCTGAGTCACCTCCACACAATCTTAGTGTTCTGGGAACTTCTGTCTCAACAAACACCAGTGTCAGTAATATGAACAATGAGCATTCACTGAGGGGGGAGATAATTTGGGTTTGGGTTGGTTACAGAGGGCACATGAGACAGCACAGACTAGACTAGACTGCAGAAATGAAAGACCTCCAAATCTCAGTGGTTTATAACAGCAAAAGAGAAGCTTCTGTTTACTCACATTATCTGTCCATTGTTGCTAGTGGCTCTGTTCCCTGGCATCTTTCCTCCAGGACCCATGCTGACAGAGCAGCTCTATCAAAACATTGCCTGAGCTGTGATGGGGAAAATGAGATGGCAAACCATGTGTTGGCTCCTAAAGTTTCTTCCTAGAGATGACATCTGTCATTTCTACCCACATTTTATTGGCCAGAACAAGTCATGTGACCACACCTGACTTCAACAGGGTACTGAATGATGGACCACCTGTGATACAGAGGCTTTTGCTAAGAAGGTGACCTAAACCCTGGTGGATGGCCCTGTTTATAAGGCAGATCCAGTTGGGGAGAAGGCCGTGACGGCTCGGGCGATGCTGACAACACTGCTGAGGAAACAGGACTCTTCCACGTTAAACCCTTGGAAAACGGGCTGAGAGGCAGGCTGTTGGTTGGTTGGCTGGTTGTTTCATTGAGATGTAATTGACCAGGATGTTTCTGAATGGCAATGCTTGTGGTGTCATTTTATAGAAATATTCTAAAAAAGGAGAAATCAGGAGCGTCAGAGTAGCTTGGAGAAACTTTTTATAGTTAAATGCATAGGATTTGAAAAGGCAGAAACACTGGTTAGGTGGTAATCAAAAGCTGAGGTTGACAGTTATGTCTCTGGTTAACATAAAATGGGTAATGAAATAATTACAACCTGTAAATGGAGCCGCTTTACAAGCAGTGGCCTTCCAAACATAGGTTGAGTTTGGTTTGTTCATTTTAGTGGGAGTAGTTAATGATCAAAGGGGTCCCGGATGATGGTGTGATTGGGGACCGCTGACCTATACAAGTGATCTGGTCCCACAAGGTCCACACAATCTGCCAAAGGACCTCTACACAGTTTCCTACTGGGAGACACGGCAAAGAGCTGAAATGTTATTATTAAACCCATGGGCACCTGATTCATTGTCATCTGACAGGAAATTGTGATATTAAACAAATACGTTCCCACTGGTGAGGGCAGTGAGGGGTTCTTTCATTTTGGTTTGGTTTTGGTTTGTTTTTATCCAAATACACTTAATCTCCCTAATGTTCCATCCAACCTCAATACACCTGCACTTCTCTTGAGAAACAAACAAACAAAAAAGGCAGAAAATCCACGATGTATTTTAGGCTGAGGACAACACAAGTCAAGATGAGGCTGAGTCAATGGTGCAGAGAGGAGCCCGGCGCCAGTCAGAGCACTTGTGTTAGCAGGTAGTGGGTGATGCAGGTGGAGGTCAGGTGGTGGTGGGACCCTGAACATGGAGGGAGGAATCTGGGTCAGATGTGCCAGTGGTTACCAAGAAAAAGTAATCCTAGAGATGCACCAATTACTTTTGGAAATACTACAGTAGATATTTATCCAACACCTACTATGCACCAGGCACTGTTAGGTGCTGAGAATATAACAGTGAACAAAACAGGCAAATGGAACAAAATGGTACACACATGGGCAGTGCTCTTTTGTGTTACGTTCTAGTTGAGATAGATGTCACACAAGTAAATGATTAAACCTGAAATCTCAAAGAGTGAAAAATGTGTAAAGAAAAGTCACACAGAATTAGAACTTGAGCAGGGGATAGATGATGGCAGTGGTGCAGCCATCGGGTGGGGCGGGGAAGACAACAAGTCACTGGTGAAGACTGATGACAGTGACGTGGTCCTGGGAAACAGCCAGCCCTTCCCCCGACAGTGGCAGGATTGGCACCCTCAGCTGATTGAAGCTTCCTTGTCCAGGCCTGTCCCATCAGTATAAGAAGCCAGGAAGGCTGGCTCTAAGGTAGGTGGCCATTGGGATCTACTGCTGGTGGACCAGTTGGAAAAGTGCAGGCAGACATATTTCCCAGATCCAGAGCACACAGGCTTGACACCCACGCAGAAGCTCTGGTGACCACTGAGTCCCACAGCCTTCTCTGGGGCCAGGCTAACCCTCAACCAGCAGGTGGCCCTACTTTGGACCCCACACCAAGATCTCTGTGCAGTGGGAAATTCCCTTGCAGCAGATTTTGGCGTTGAGCACCTTTCTCTCAGTCCTGGGATGTCTCCTGAGTCCCTGTTATCCCTGGATCAAACTGAGCTACAAAACTCAGGACCCTGGGTTGAAGATGGAATTGCCTGAGGCAAAAGAAACAGCCCAGGCCCAAGGCTGCTTCCAGCAGAACAGGGCACTTGCTCTTTCCACAGTAGCAACAGGACCCCTAGGATGTCTGATTCCTTCCTCTACCCCTGAACCCCTTGTTGACAGGCTCCTCTGTTCATGAACAAGGTCAGGAATTTCGTCACGTGGCTGATGTGGGGGCGGGAATCGCGTCTGTCCAAGCATGGGTTCTCAGCTTAGCAAGAACAGAAACAGACAGACTAGGTGTGCATGTTGGCTGGCCAGACCCCCAGTTTAGTGGAGGAGCCACAGTGAACGCTGGACCGTTAGCCGTGAAGGGAGGGTGTGTGTGTGAATTTTATGTCCCAGAGACAGGGTATGTGCAGAACAGATGGGTTTTGTCCAGTCTCTCCTAATGTTGCTCCTCCACCCACTCTACTTTTTTTAGCCTAGTCTTTGTTGACTAGTAGACAAACTTATTGCAGGGGAAACACCTGGCAGATAGATCTCTGAAGTACAGCCAGTTCCAGATTTCCCAACTTTGGGACAAAGTCACCAAGGCTTGGCTGTAGTCTTTGAATAGAGAGCAGCCTGGGGACAAACCGGTCCACCAGTTTGCAAACCAATTTTAGATTTGCTTCCAGAGGGAGGAAATAACAGCTGTAACTCCTCAAACCATCCTCATGGTGTCCCTTCAGCCTCTTCCTTCCATTTCCAATTCCTCCAAGGGGGGAAAGCAAAAATCCCAACACCAGAAATGGCACATGGCAAGCTTGGGGCCCAGGCTCATGTTTCCTTGGTATTCTCCATCCCTTAGGTGCCTGGAGCAGTGCAGCATAGTGGTTAAGGATGAAGCCGACTCTGGATAGACCACCTTTGTTACTGTGGTACTTAAACTTTAGTGTGCAGGAGAACCCCTGGAGAGCTTAAGACATAGACCGCTGGTCCTCACCCCCCGAGTCTCTGATTCAGTGAGAGCGTGCATTTCTAACAAGTTCCTAGGTGACACTGATGGGGCCACACTTTGAGAACCACTGCCTTGTGAGCTCACCTGAGCTTGCGTCCCCCTGTGTGAAAGGATAACACTTGTACCCACCGCTGACGGTTGTCAGGGTGGTGAGTGTACGTAACTGTGAGTGCTACTACTATGCAGGCGTGGCCAGTCTGGAAACTTTTGGCCCTGTTTTGTTTGTTGTTACTTGTGTCAGTTTTGTTTTCGTCACGGGCCACTTATCAGGGACCTGTTCCTCCACTTCCGAGCCCGGGAATATGCGACTTGGGAGGCTGAGTGTTTAACCTGACTGAAGTAATGTGCTGTTTTCAACTCTCCTGCGGACATGACTTGACGTAGGGCTTTGTGTGCTGTGTGGGTAACGAGGGAGACTGAAGGTTGGGTGTCAGACCTTTGGATTATTCTTCGGGAAGGCAGGAGGAGCTCGCCAGCCTTAATGGCTGCCTTGCCGGTAGCGCTGTTCTTCCCATATCTGTGAGGACATGAACTCAGTGCATCCAGCAAGCTCTCCCAAGCTTTGACTTAGGTCAAAAGGGAATTGTAAGGACACACAGAGAAATACACAAGTCTGGGAAACAGCTGATGCATCACTCTGGAGACCAGAGCCTCGTGGGTGGGACATGCATGTGACATGCCTCATCGTCACTGCAGCTCTGCTCCTGGGACCAGGCCACCCACGCAGTGTCTGCTTCTCTCTGGGCTTGTCCTGCTGGAACTCTGGGAGTAGAGAGAGGCTGATGGGTTGTTACTTCAGCACCCAATACAGAATGTCCCTATGGGGTAGCCCTCAGTTCAGGTGTCCTGCCTGGGCTCAGTCGTCACAGTGGGTAGCAGCCTGCAGCATGCTCCAGGTGCAAAGCATGGCAACGCGATGCTGAGAGAACCTCCCCCCAGGTGGGGTGGGTTCTGGCCTTTCCAGTACTTTCAGGGAGATTGAGGCAGCCTAGAGTCATCAGAAAAACACAGATGTTGGACTCAGACACACCTGGGTTTGAACTTTGGTTCTGCCACTTAAATCAGTTTCCTTAACAATAAATTATGATATCACTCGCCACACAGAGGTGTTGTAAAGATCAAGGATTATAAAGTGCATAGTGGAGTCCCAGCCACATAGTATCTGAAGGTAATAAATGATATGAGTTGGTATTTTATTTAAAAAAAAAAACTGGAAGGATAGAAAAGTGAAAAAATTAGTTTTGTTACCTTATCACTTGGCCCCTTATCACGGACAGTGTGTCAGTTTCACTTCTTGGAGGGGCTCATCCATTATTCCATTTAAAGCTTTAAATATTGTGGAGCTATTTCCTTCCATGATATTTTTTTTTTAATGACCAGTCTGTTTTACATGGCTGCAGTTATATAGTTTTGCATTCTGATTTCTTTCACATGATAAAATATTTTTACTTTATAAATTCTGAACACAGTTTTAGTGGACATGCTGTAATTTACATAAAATTACTTATAGTGGACACCTAACAAGAAAGCACTGGATGATAAATGGTAGTGCATCCAAGTAATAAAATATTAAGCAGTCTTTTAAAAAGACGCAGTCAAAGTGTGTTTGTTAATGTGGAAACCTGTTCTTGATTATATGTAACATGAGATGATTTTACCTGAAGATGGACTTCCTCCCAAATCTATCTGGACATTCACTGCCCCAGTCTCAGCAGCTTGCAAACTCTCAGGGGACTCAGAGATCACCAAGGGAGCCTGTTAAGTGCAGATTTCAGGCTTCCCCCTAGAGGCTGATTTAGGAGCTGGGGCTCAGGGGTTGGCATGGTTCCAAGGATCCAGGTGGTTCTGATGTGGGAACAACACTCTTCCTGTTTCTACCTGTTGAAGCTGTACATTTTCCAAGCTTCACCTTCTACTTCTGAAAGCCGAGGGTGTTCTCTAGCACTTACTGTCCGCTTCCGTGTCTTGTGGATCTTTGTGAAGCCTCCTGGATTGTAAGACTTCTCCTGGTCCTGCAGGCAAACCCATCTGGGCTTTGTGTGAAGCCCCAGGTGAGCTCCTAACTATAGATACTGAAAATTTTGAAATCCAGGTTTGATTTACTTTGTTAAAGTGAAGACAAAGTGGCTGAGCATTTCAAAACTCTTTAGCACATTTGGTATTAGCAGAAACTTCAGGGAATAAAGATAGCCTATCCAACCTTGGGAGGAAAAAAAAAATCTTGTTTAAATTACCCTCACCTTGGCAATCAGGCTTTGAAAAGTCAACAGTTTGTCCTTTGTGCATTCACTCTGGTGTAAGCCAGAGACAGCCAGTGTTCGTTGGAGAGGCTGGTTGAAAGCCCTCAAGAGGCTTGTCCTTCCAAAAGTGTTGCATGGATGTCTCCAGGTGTATGGGTTGGTTTCATTCTTAGACTTTGTGCCATGGAGGTTATTCAAGGTAAGTGTCTCGTCTTGCAGTTCATTTAGGGGCCATTCGTGTGAAAATCGAGGCTGAGTTACCACCAAAGTACTTTTCCACTTAGGTTTTATTGGTTATTTCCCTCCTTCCTTAAACCAAATAGTACTGGATCCCCATATCAAGTCAGGTTTTTGCTGTCTTACCCTATTTTTTATATCACTGGTCAGCTGTGGCAAATGCAGTTATAAATATAACAATTGGTAAACAATATATGGAGATGATTCTGAATTTTTCCCCTTGCCTGTGAGAGAACTAGACCATATTCTGTACAAGTCTGTGGATATTCTACCTTGAAAAGTATTAATTGCTACAGATAAGAATTCCCCACAAGGAAACCTAAAGAGCTGGGTTTAATAGAAAAAAGCTCAGAAGGAGCTCTTCCTAGCTTCGCATGGAAGTGTTAACTTGGTGGAATTAAAGCCTCAGATGACCTGAGAATTGGTGCTGTTGGGGATTGGAAGGTTAGGTGGCTCTGGCAGGAAATGGATGTGGATGGACTGTGTTTGTCCACATGGCTAACTCGGAGCTGTTATTCAGAACCCTGTTCGGAAGTCAGGTCTAAAGCCGTCTGTAAAGCCCTGTGAGCCCCCTCTTTGGAAAAAATTAACCGTCTTTTCCTTTATTCTACACCCACGTGGTACCCTATACACGCTTCTGTGATCACGTCTGTCACAGTCTAGTGCAGTTACGTGTTTGCGTGTTGCTGTTTCCGCTAGATCAGAAACTTACTGGGCAGTGAGAGTGTGACTTATTTGTAGGGTCTAGTCTCCTGGTTAAATGTTCTGCACTGAACAGGTGGCATCTGTCAGATAAACTGCCTTTTGTGGATGTTTTCTGAGAATTTCTGCAGTTAACTAAGTGTAAAGCATGACCCTTTCAAGACAAATTTCCCTGTAATTGTCATAATAAATTAAGAATCAATGGTGAAAAAGACAAATCCAGTATGTACTTCTCCCTGGATTCCTAATGGCAACCAAAGATCCCCCAGCCCACGGGACCCCTAGATTTAGGGAGAACTACACCTGAAATTCTGTAGAAACCTCCTCCACGTTAGCCCATGAGCTGCTGTTAAATTCCTTCCCTGGGTTCTTGAGCTCCACAGAAGGCTTAGCTAACACAGGTAAGTGAGCTTGGTATCTAGGTGGTGGACGTCAAACATACATTTCCCCAGTCTTGAATTCTAAAGTGTTTGTATTTAAAAAGCCAGATGATTTTAGAATCGAAAAGAACCTCTTCACTTTACTGATTAGGAAACCGAGCATCTTGAGAGGCAGTTTTCGTTAGTGGAAGGTGCCCTAGAATTGAAGTCAGATAGGCCAGGATTCAGGTCTTGGCTCTGGACCAAGCCTCTTACCGGCTGTATGTTCACAAGCAGTCTATTTAATGTTTTTTTGAAGATCGGTGTTTTCATTTGGGAAGTCTGGTTAAAAGTCCATCTCACTGTGTCAGCACAAGGGCTCACTGGAGGTAACGTGACCCAGAGATGCAGCTGTACGTCTGCCCAGAGCAGATCTTCAGTGAGCTCTCGTCTCTGCCCTCCCCCACCCAGGTCACACCATCTGGCCGAGTTAGGGCTTAGAAGTTTTCTTTGATGTGTTGTTGGGATGGAATGTGGTTCCCAGGTCACATGACAGGACTCAGGCCCCTCAGGGACACTCATTGCTAAGAGGCTGTGTTACTTGAGCATTTGGATACCACACGATTCAGGTTTTACTTTAAAAACAATCTCCCTTCTGAGTTACGTGTTTCATTGCTGCTGCTTTTTTCACTTTCCTTACACTGAGAGTTAGGGCATCCTCTCAGTCAACCATCAGTTAGAATTTAAGCTGGTCTAATTATGTGAAGTAGCCCAATCGCTTCTATGAAGAACCAGGAACTCAGAGAAAACCACGTACACACTTTGGAAAAGTAAGATCTGTGGAGCCTTAATAAGTCTTCAGTTTTAAGTCTTCAATTTTGAAAAGTCACATTCTAGAAGAAGTTAAATATTTGTGCTAAATTGCAAGGGTCTTGGCTGGCAGTAAACTAAAAGAACGGAGGTGTTGGTCCCGTGAACTGAGGTTGTCCTGAAACATTTCTCAGGTGGGAGAAGCATGTCATTTTTTCACTATCCTCACGCTCCCAGAGTTCATTTGTCATTTTAAAAGACAACTCATTTCTCTATTTTTCTTCCCTGTAAAGGCAGAAACCTGTGGGTTCTTGTTGTGGGACGCTCTCCAAAGGAGCACAGAATTGGGATTCCGGAATTCAAATACGTGGCAAATATGCACGGAGATGAGGTATGTACGTGGCTTGAACATCTGACATGTCACCAGAGACACGTCCCCTCTGGTGTCTTGCAGTCTGTGTAAATGCTAAGGAAGCGGCACATTGTAGCAAAGAATCTAGAAAGGTCTTCCAGTGAGGCTGTCTGAGGGAATGTAAGGACCATCACAGCTATTTGGTTGTTTCCCCTGTGTGGGTAACCTGAGCTTGTTTTGTTGGGGGGCTTGAAGAACAAGGGTGCCCCAGCTCTGAACCTCCAGCCAAATCCCTGAACTCCTGCCTGGGTTAGTTTTTCCCACCTCCTGGTCAGCACCAAGGTGACCCAGCAAAGGAGCAGTATAATACTTGACCCCCAGATAATCAGAGGATTCCAACCAGCTCTCCAAACTTTTTTTTTTTTTAACATTTTTTATTGATTTATAATCATTTTACAATGTTGTGTCAAATTCCAGTGTTCAGCACAATTTTTCAGTCATTCATGGACATATACACACTCATTGTCACATTTTTTTCTCTGTGATTTATCATAACATTTTGTGTATATTTCCCTGTGCTATACAGTGTAATCTTGTTTATCTATTCTACAATTTTGAAATCCCAGTCTATCCCTTCCCACCCTCCATCTCCAAACTCTTAATACCTGCCTTTTTGAATACTTTGGCCACTTCCTCTTAATCTAATACTCAATGTTTTCAATGCTTTAAATTTAGACAATCAAGCTTAGAGTTCTGTCATACCCACCATTCAACACACTCTTAAATTCCATCATAACGTCTTGTCTCTTTTCCATCTTATCGGGGATAAACTCTATTTTTGTTTTGTTTACAATATTTTTTATTTTGCAAAATACCCTTTTACCACTTCTGCCTGCCCAGCCCTTCCTGCCAGGTGTTTGAAGATGCTCCCCTCTGTTTCTCACTTCACTTCCTCAGAGTATTGTAAGAATGTGACAGAGGCAGTTTTTTCTGTTCACTAGGACTCCGTACCTCTGGACAACCAGTGGGGGCGGGGAGGAGGTAGTCCCCTGTCTTCACAGTAAAAAACATTGACAGAAGAAGATGTAACACCTTATAAAACACACTCAACTTTAAGGAGTGCCAGCATGAATGCCTATTCCAATAAGTATAACCCACTGACTTGTGAAAACACTTCTAAGTGTGCAAGTGTGGGTGGCGGGCACTACTCAGACGCTGAGCCTGTCCTGCCTTCACCGTCCCCAAACCCAGGCTCTGCAGGAGCAGGACCCCCCCCCCCCCCACCGTGTGACACACATTCTGCCTTTCCTAGGCACGCTGCTCAACCTGTCCTGCTGAGAAGGGGCGCTTCTTGCCGCTGGAGCACAGGTGCCAACACTTGCCTCCAAGAGAGTGGTTGGTCTTTGAACCTGATTTCTGGGTGGATGGAAGTTCAATCCTCCTGTTACACTTTTTTTTTTTTTAACATAAAAGCCTCTGATCTGAAAGACTTAATATTGCTGGGAGTCTGACCAAAGTTGTTTTTAATAAAACAACTGTTCATTACAGACAGCAGCCTCGGCTTCCTTTCCCTTTAGCTTATCTAGTCAGTTGATCAAGGTCCCATGGAATCCATTTTTACTGAATTCCCGGCACTTCGGAGGTAGCAACCTGCTGCTCAGAAATTAATCCTCTGAGCGGAAACTTCCAAAGATAAAGAAGAGCCCTTCACCTCACTCACCCCTGAGTTTGCTCGCACTTTCCCAAATTTTTGACATCTTGCCCTCCAGGTAGTTACTGTATCCCATCAAATCAGGGCTCTCTGGTTCACTTTGATTCTTTGAGGATGGCTAAGGACTGAGATTATGGAGGGGGAGAAGGTCCCAGTGAGTCTGGGGAGTGAGGACCTGAAGTCCTGTTGCCCTCTGTGTGTCCCAGCTGGTAGCAGCGTCTGGTGGCTCTGGGGGCCACTGAGAAACTTACTGTCCTGACTGTGAGATCTTGTATATTCTGCCCTCCTGGTGCCACCAGCAGCCGGGGAAAGTGATGGCTTGATGGCCTTATAAGGGTCACTTGGATTAGAGGGTCTAAGCGCCTTCCTCATCCTTCTTTCAATAGCGTTTTCAATAACCCAGAATTAAAAAGCAGCAGAGCTAACATTTGGGGCAGTGGTTCTTAACCTTCGGTTAGATTCTGGCACAGACTTTAAATACTGATCTCAGGGCCCATGGATCTTCTAGGAGTTTGTGGACCTTGTGCAGAGAATCCCCCAGGGGTTCTATGTGTACTGAGTAGCGTGGTGGACAGAACTGACCACAGTATTTTTACAATGTTTCTGCTTTTCCCGGGACCCCACCTCAGAGAGAGAGAGGGAGTGTGTGTGTGTGTGTGTGTGTGTGTCCCCCACACGTGGCCCCATGGCTAAATGACAGTGAGCACCAGCACCACCAGGAAGCCCCCACTCTGTTGATCACACACACCACTTCCCTCCCCAGATTCTCACCTTCCTTCATTATGCCTTCTTTTAGAATCAGATCTTTGTTAAATTAAAAATAACCTGTTACCATTACAAAATCAACGTATGTACATCTTAGAAGAAATACAGATAAATAAAAAAGAGAACATCGCACACTGACCTATAAATTAGGACTCTTAATTCCTCATCACTGCTCCTTCCCGACGTTTGCCTGTGCGTGTGTTCGTGAGCACTTTCACCAAATGAGCTGTGCCGATTTGCCATTTGTCGGGCTTGTTCAGGTAATACTCTTACATGTCAGTAAATGTTTACCTATCTTTATCTTACATCCCACGTTCTGCTTTCCCCAGTCGTCCTCAAAACGTCCCCCACGTTATCCAGTCAGGATCCCTCCAAGATCGCGCGTCGTACGTAGTTGACATGTCCCTGTATCACTTTCAATCTGGCCATTAAAGAACCTTTTCATGGCGCTAGGCTTAACGAAGAGACCTTGATCCACTGTGTGTCCTGCAGAATGTCCCACAATCTGGATTTTTTTGTTTCCTTCCTTACAATATCATCAAATTTGTGCCTCTAGTCCCTCTGTTTACTTCAAACTGGAAGTTAGATCTAAAGGTTGGTGGGATTCAGGCCACAGTGCGTGTCTGGAACAGTGAAGTTGAGTGGACGTGGCCGCTGCTGAGGGTTCAGGCTCATTAGCATGGCTGCACTCAGGAATGCACAGAGCACACCATGCGTAGCCAGATCAACTTCAAACAGCCCATTTGCAGGTGAGAATTGTTACAAAGGAAGTGAATTCAAACCTCTTGTTTTGTATGACACTCTTCTTGTCGTCACTTTGCAGGGCGTGGGCTCACGTCCTCAGGAAGCCGCGTTGATCGGGCATCCCGGTTCCCTTGTTGCTTGACAAGAAGGGAGTAACAGTAGCCAACATTCAGTGAGCGTGGACTGCGCTGAGTGCTTTGTGGGCATCACTTGTTTTGCTCACTTCTGCAGAAGGCGTGTTTGTTAGTGCATTTACCAAGAAGGGAACCCAGGTTTTTGTTTGGTCCTCGGGGCCTGAGCTCTGAGCTTTACCCAGCTTTGGTTCTGCCACCTTGATGCCCTCCACTGCCTTTGGAAAGTTCTGTTTTTCAGTGTTTTCCTTCTTATATATAGGCCTATGATCTATCTCAAATTAATTTTGGTTTGGATGGATACCCATCTGCTCCAGCCCCTTGTGATGAGGCTCATTCATCATGTGAAGGAGTAGCGACTCTTAGAGTAAGACGAGGGTGAATGTCTCCACCTCCCAGACCTGTCCCTTTCTCGTGCCTGCTGCCCGCCTCCCCTCCTTGATTGCTGGGGAATCACACTGGGCAGCTGACAGAAGGCGACCTGCCACCTTTGATAAGCCTTTGTCACCTGCTGTTCATGCTTTTTCAGAACGAGGGAGACATATTTCTGAGGTTCTAATCTTTCTCATTTTAGTAAGTCTGACAGGTGTTGTTCTTGTTTGTACACACATCAGCATGTCAGATCGTGGAAGCCCCGGCTGTAGGTTTACTTTCCACAGGCTTCTCATTGGTGGTGCTGGCACACCTGAGTCTAATCACTGCTTTTCTTCGGCAGGGATGGGCGGGGCTCTCTCCCCAGCCCTTACGCCACAAACATCCACGTTGTTTGGGAGTAGGGTTTGTGTCCGCCTTGCCCTCCACCCCCACCTCATTCTGCTACTGGCTGGCTTTGTAGTAAACTATAACCTGTCATCTAAAATCAGCTCTGCCGAACTCTGGGACCACATCCTGAAACTGGAAACAGCTAATACCCTCAGCCTAAACGTGGGTACAGGAGAGAAACCTGGAAAATCACTCCTTGCTCCTTCCTCAAGCCCTCCTGTTCTTTGGTGTCCATCTACTGTCCCGTGTTTTAAAAATTTTTGCAGGTAAAATAATTCTTATACTCAGGCAATCTCTAGATTGTTAAAACACCTATAATCCCTCTCTGATGGGAATACTGAAGTGAGGCATGACTGTGAGCTTGGAAATTTGGGTGCCTAGAGTTTTAAGCTAATCCAGTAACGGGCAAAGTGCAGGTCTGGAGGTCGGGTGCACAAAGTTCCCCTGACCGCAGGGCCCGTGGTCTCTAAGAGGTATGGGAGTAGGTACTCAGTATGAGTCTGTTAAGCTTAACTGAATTACCAATTCTGATTCTTTTTTTTTTCCTAGAGATTTTTTTTAAGCTTCTGTTTCTTAAATAACAATGAATTATTTTTACTCTGAGGGTTTATTTGGGTATAGAGTTTTGAAATACCCATATCACACTTAGAATTTCATACTTGGTGGCATTAATTTATAGTTTATTGGATTCCAGATATATAATTGAAAAGCACTGCAAGAATTTGGATAATAGTGATCATATTTTTCAACCTAAAAATAAAAGATAAAAGGTTTTAATACACCTTCTAGGTATAAGAGGCAGTTTTTGGGATGTAGGTTGTATGCCTAAATGTCTGTACTTAGATGCTATTTTAATAATTTAACATGACCAAGAGGATATAATATCCAAAATTAGGGCCTGTCCTGGAAAATCTTGGGATGTATAGTCAACATGCAATAGAGGTTCCAAACTCACTAAGACAAAACCAAAAATTAAAGCTTGCCACTTCCTGAGCCCTTTTTTCCACCACTCTCCCAGATGCCGACAAAATGTTCTCGGTTATACAACATGGCTTTGGATAATTAATTCTTTCCTTTGGGATCTAGACAGAACTAATCTTTATTCCAGAAGTATCTAATTCCTTTTACTCATGGATTAAATTCCTCATACAACTATCCTTTTTCTATCCCCCCCCCCCCCTTTTTTTTTTTTTTGGTGAGCCTGGGCCAGGGTATCTAGATCCTGAGTCCTTGGCATGATCAGAATTGCTGGTCCCCACCCCTGTAAAAATGTGTTCAATAATGAAAATCCTTCCAATGAAGTAACGATCGTTTGTAGGTCTCCCCTCGCTAAGAACCTTAAGTCCTCATGTGTTCAGAAAGTGCCTCTGAATAGTCAGAACTTTGTAACGGATTTGGCAACAGTAATCACCAATCATTTATTGAGTACATGCTGTACCAGGAGCCGGGCAAGGTACCGGGGCTACAGGGAAAGCAGATACAAAGAATCTCTGCCATCAAAACTTAGACAGTGGAGTTTGGAGAGGGGAAGGGGTGGTCGTTCGGGGTCTGTCAGGCCGCCATAATGTATGTGAGCAGCATTAGGGTCGCAGAGGTGAGGAAAGTTAAAGGGCCACATAGGCAGGTCACGGAACCCAGACTGTGGGAGGCCACGGAAAAGTGGGCTAGGTAATGTAATATCTAGGCTAATATTTGAAGACAAAGGTTTTAGCCAGGCAATCAGACAAATGAATCAAATCTGTAACACACTTACGTGGAACCCCAGAACTGCCAGGCTTATTCCGCCCCCACCCCCTGCCCAAGAAGTTGCACCCCAGCATAGCATTTAAAAAACAGACTCCGCCATTAGGAGAGCTGAGGGTTTTGTGCTACCCTCTACCTCACTCTCACACCGTACACTACCAAGTCATGGACTGTTAACTCAAAAGTTTTTTCCAGTTGTTTACAAACGTTCTTAGAAGAGCTAGAACACCCATTTTTATCTGGCAAATTCCAACTTGACTGAATTGAAGTAAAGCTGGTAATTTATTTTCTGCTTTCTGGGTTACTGCCATTTTACCAGATGCATGATAGTGAGACTCCAGAAGCTGGTGCTCACCCAGCCGTCCAGTCTCTTCTCTAGGGCTTCTTGCATTAAGTCTACAGTCTCACAAAAGGAAGTGAGTGTCACATGACAGGCTGGTTAAGCCAATGGAAACTGTTTTGACCACATTTTCTTAAAGTTTTAGTCTCTCTAAGGTTTCATATTCCAAGACTTAATTTTAAATCAAGGGAGGTCCATACATAAAACATGAGTATTTGAGACATTTATATTAAGGTTGGGAAGAATTAATCTGAATAATATGTGCATAAATACACCATTACTCAGACAGGAAAATATGATCCAAGAAAAAAGGACTTAAACAGAGAAATTTCACAGGGAGTTAATCTCACCATTTTTTAAATTATCTGACTCTAAATTGATTCTTTATCATACTTTCAAGAGTTTTATTTCACCCTCTGCAGTTAAGAACTTGTGGTTTGTCAGTGTACAGGGGTTCCATTTTCTCCACATCCTTGCCAACATTTGTTATTTGTGTTCTTTTGATGATGGCCATTCTGGTAGGTGTGAGATGGTGTCTCATTGTGGTTTTGATTTGCATTTCCCCTGACATTAGTGATGTTGAGCAGCTCTTCATGTTCCTGTTGGCCATCTGCATTTTCTCTTTTGGAAAGATGTCTGTTCAGTTCTTCTGCCCATATTTTAAATGGGTTGTTTGTTTGCTTTTTAATTGAAGTACAGTTGATTTAAAATGTTGTATTAGTTTCTGGTGTACAGCATGGTTGGACTTGGGGAGGGCACTGTTCTGAGTGAAATAAGTCGGACAGAGAAAGACAATACTGTGGGATTATTGCTTGCATGTGGAATCTTAAAAAATACGACAGACTAGTAAATGTAGCAGAAAGGAGATGGACTTGCAGATGTGGAGAGGGAGGTGGGGGGGTGCAGGGTGGAGGTGGAGGATTGTGGGGAACAAACTGTCAGGTGTAAAGTGGGCTGCAGGGGTGTGCAGCACAGGGGCTATAGCCAGTGTTTTGTAATAGCTGTAAGTAGAGTGCAGCCTTTGAAGCTGTGAATCACTGTACCGTGTACCTGTAGCATATGGTATTGTATGTCAACTATACTTCAATTTTAAAAACATATTGTAAAAATAAATACATAAATAAAGTTAAAAAATTTTTTGTATTCAATTTCAGGAAGTTCAGAGTCTCCCAAAAGCCCTCCTATAAACTCTCTGGATTCTTTATGCCTTCAAAATACAGGGTTTGTCACAGGGAGAACAATCAGGAGCCAGGAAGGCATGGCAGGAGCACAGCATGGAAGTCTTAGGGATGGGAGTGCCTTTTGGTAAGAGCAGGCTTTCCCAAAACTGTCTGACAGAACATGGAAAATCTTAAAAAAAAAAAAAAAGAATGTATTAAGTGTAGTTGCTGTATCATATGTGCTGGTGTACAGAGTGGTGATTCACAATTTTTAAGGTTTATACTCCATTTATAGTTGTTATAAAGTGTTGGCTGTAACCCCTGTGTTGTGCAGTAAATCCCTGTAGCTTGTTTTGTGCCGACAGTTTGTACCACTTACAACCCTACCCTTCTACTGCCCCTTCCCTCTCCCCACTGGTGACCCCTGGTTTGTTCTCTGTATCTGTGGGTCTGCATCTTTTTTGTGATGTTCACTAGTTGGTTAGACTTTTTAGATTCCACGTGTGGGTGATGTCATGCAGTATTTGTCTTTGTCTGACTTAATTCACTTAGCATGGTTCCCTCAAGTCCATCCATCTTGCTGCAGCATTCTTAAATATAAATGAAAAACTGAACATATTTGTATAGTTTTTTATATCATGTGGCAATGTGCCTTAAAGAAACAGTGTATCATACCTGATATACTGCACACCAGATACCACGACATATAGATGCGTGGTATTAAAATGTACCTTATTGGCAACATTTACTGAAAAAAAAAACACAAAAACCTTGTGATTTGTTTTGGAATATGGAGACAAACAAAATACCTTGATCACACCTTTGTTTCCTTGGAAGAATCATGATTTTATTGTTTTTATAAAAACAACATAGGTTGTCTTTTAAAAAGTGACACTAGAAAGATAAAAGGAAATAAAAATCATTCAGAAACTATCACTCAGAAACCACTATTAGTAGTATTTGCTAGACACCATTCTGGACATCTGTGTATTTCTGTAGTAAGAGAATGAAGGGAATCAAAGGGACATAAAATAAAATGTGTCATATTATATGTTATCTATAAAAGTATGAGATTTACTTTTACTTGAATTTAATGGAATAAAACTGAAGTGAAACGGAAGTAATGAGCTTGGTAAGTATTTTCTCAAAAAAAATTAGTTATCAGAAGAGTCTTCTAAAGTCAAGAAAAAATTAGGAAAAAACTTTGAAATTATAATGATTTTAAATATTCTTAAACTTTGTATGTCTCATGCCCTGTTGCTATGAAAAGTGAAATTAGCACTTTGAAGTCTTCTCTCCTTTTCTATCCTCCTTTGCCCACCCTGTTAAGTATAAACCTTAACTTTTTACCTTCTTGTACCCACACCACCCCAGTTGCTTAATCTGGTTAATTCTATAGCTTTATCACAGCACCTTACTCTTCTTTGTTTTCATTTGCTAGTGGGTGGATGAATTTTATTGCCAGCTCATGTCTTGAGTTCCGGCATGCTGAGCATGTTGGCTTCAGGCAGTTAAGGGGAAATTCACATTTAGAACCACGTGGGGACTGTGATGTGGTTCCCTCGGTATTTGACTTAGGATTCGGATGGGCCTCAGGTTTTTTCTGGTACATCCCTCTAACAGAACCATTCTTCAGTCTCCAGCCAGCATTTAGAGATCTCGCTTCCTCCTCCCTTCCCTTGACCTTTTTCTCTTCCCCAACCCCTTGCCAGAAGAGTTCCTTCAATCACGCTGTCCACATTTAAAGCCACCTTTCACAACTTAAGAGTCACAGCCTCCCACTTACACTCGTTTCAAGGGGAGCCGGTAAGTAGCTTCCAAATGTGTTTGAGCTTCCAAAACACTGAGTTGGAAACCCAGCGTGTGACTTACTTATTTTGGTTATTAGTTTGTAAGGACCTTTTTCAAGTGACAATTTTGAGTGTAAAAACAAAAATCAGTGGTGGAAGGTAGACGTGAGTAGGAAAAACTGAAGTCAGAACTGAACTCAGTTCCACTCTGAATTTTATGGCGACCTGTAAATACGTGTAATTTATGTAAATACGTAATTCATCTATTTAAAATTTTCTCAGTCGGATTTTCAGTTATTCTGTGTTCATTAGGATAACAAATTCATACAATGTGATCTTGCTTGCTGAGGAGAGGCATAAAGCATGGAACTGCTCATCTTCTGTCACAACAATGAACTCCTACAGTGGACTCATAACTGAACGTGCTCTTCCTGCCCACTGCCTGCATTTAATGCGTCAGCAGCCCCATCCAGATTTAATCACCCGCTGTCCCAATTTCCCACTTACTAACCCCTCAGTGGCATCTGATTATATGTAGGAGGTAAATATTCCTTATTTAGAGTCTTTGAACTCAGGATTATGGTGGAAAATTAACAGAGCCTAATCAAATATTTCCAGAAGGCTAAAATGTGAATTCCTTTAAAAAAATAAATAAATAAGAAAAATAATAGATCTCTCCCTTGGGGATTATAAAGCAAGATCTTTCACAGGCTTTCAGTTTCCCAGCCACTATTGGTACATAAGGTAATTTTAGGTGAATGTGACCATGTTTGTTTTCAGTCAGGCTTTTATTTTATTGTACAATTAGAAACATATGTAGCAAAAGGGTAATTATACAAAGTTTTTCATTTTTAATGTAAGTAAGAAGTAAGCCACTTAAAAGAAAATACAAACTAAATGATACTGTAGATAATATGCAGATATGGCAAAAATGGTGAGGGTGATGTGCAAATGAAATGTGAGAATGCAGAAATCAGAAATACAGAGATACGGTCAAAATTGCACAAATGTGCAAGAGGGGAATTTGGAAATAGAACTTGGAAATAGGGGAATATGGAAGTCAGAAACCTATTTAAATTGCCTGTTACACACTTGGAGTCTCCTCTATTAAAAGCTGCATGTCTACTGCAGGGGCCTTCCGTCTCTCATCCCCCGGGTCATGCACGGTGGGTTCTCACTAAGGTGCACAACTCCCCTGCCTAATTTCTAGCTCCCCACCCTCTCTCCACAGCGCCAGAAGGTACTTGGAAGACAAGCAAATAGGAAATATGATAATAAGAATAACATTTACTCCACTCTAATTCGTTTTTTTAAAGTAAGTTATTTACAGATGGGTACTTTGTTCAAAAATTAACTTAAAAAAACAAACAAACCCTTTTACAAATATTTTGCAGCACACCAGTGATTGACCGCCACGGGTCGGCGTATCAGGATATTAAGAAATGGTGGTCTGACAACTGGTTTTGGTCTCAAATGTCATGTGCAGAGTTTCTTGTTGGGAAGTTTGTGCTCTGGGAACTGTTTTCCTTGGACCTGACAATATCCTTTTCTCTTTAATACTCACAGTCGGTAGGGCGGGAACTGCTGCTCCATTTAATTGAGTATCTCGTAACCAGTGATGGAAAAGACCCTGAAATCACAAATCTAATCAACAGTACCAGGATACACATCATGCCTTCAATGAACCCAGATGGATTCGAAGCTGTCCAAAAGCCTGACTGTTTTTACAATAAGGGCAGGTAAGGATGAGTTAGTCTATCTCTATTTAAAAAAAAAAAAAAAAAACACAAAAAAGCCCCCATCAGATAGGACACCATCAAGGAGTTCCTGAAACATCTCATAGCCTGTGTCAGGTCATTGCTGGGCTGAAAAGTCTTCAGGGTGCCCCGCTGCTTTGACAACCAGAAGTAAAATCCTGAATAAGGCTGCTTTATTCCTGTGCCCGTCTTACTGAGTCCAGCTTCACGGCCTCTCCCCCATCTCACCTGCAGCCGCTCAGACCCTCCTTCACCTCCTGCAACCACCCGATTCCTTCTCACCTCAGGCATTTCCCACTCATCCGCCCTACTGCTTACACAGCATTTCCTCAAAGCTTCCTGTCATACTTGAGGTCCCCAGTTATACTCATATCATCTGGAACTTTACCTTCACAGCACAACTTTAAATGCCTCATTTCTTGTTAATGTCCAGCTGTAAGCTACCTGAGGGCAGGGTCCCTGTTCCTCCTTGTTAAATCCCAGGGCCTAGCGTGGTCCCTTGCCCCTCAGTAAGTATCCAGTGATTTATTACGCCAGCCTGAGAACTACCCACAAAGAGTGAATTTTATAGTATTTCTGACTTAAAATTTATTGTGTTTCAAGCTGCCTCAGGAAGTTTAGAATTTCTCAATGTCTGGTTTCTGTTTATATGTGTGCACTTAGAAGTTTGTGTTTACCAAAACCCACCACTTGGTTTCCTTCCACTTCCAAGTTTTTAGCATATTTAAACATGGCCCGTCCACATTTCAGAAATACATTTGCATGAAACAGCATGTCCCTGTTTCTGTTATCAATCGCCATGGACCGAACCGCCCCAGAACTGAGGGACCTAAAACCACCACCTTTTTAATTTGGGCAGGGCAGAGCAGGGATGGCTAATCACTGTGCTATGATGTCTGGGGCTTCAGCTGGGGTCTGGCTGGGATGGTATGTCTGGAGTCAGTCCTGGCTGTCACCTGGGTCCCTCACTTCCCCCTGTGAACCCTCCATGTGGCTACTAGCATCAGGGTCTCAAGGTTCCAAGTGGGAGTGTTCCAAGAGGAAAAGCCCCAAAATGCAAACACTCTTCAAACCTCTGCTTCTATCCCAATCACGGCTGTCCCCTTTGCAAGAACAAGTCACACACAGAAGGGGCCAATATATTGTGAATGCCGGGTGTGGTTCCTTGGAAGCTGCCAAGGCAACCATCCACCACTCTGTATTCATATTTTTCCAAATATGATAGCAAATAAATACCTGGAGCCCAAACCAAAGGTCTACACACTGCATGAATCTGTTCCTTCACACCCCTAAAACCTAAATTTTTTCTTTTAAAGGCATAATAGTAACTACTATGACCTGAATAGAAATTTCCCTGATGCTTTCGAATTTAATGATGTATCAAGGCAGCCTGAAACTGTGGCGGTCATGAAGTGGCTGAATACAGAGACGTTTGTCCTCTCTGCAAACCTTCACGGTGGTGCCCTGGTGGCCAGTTACCCGTTTGATAATGGTGTTCCAGGTAAGTGAACATGGGCCCAGCTCTGGCCTTCTAAGTCCAGAGTGAAGCTACAAACTCTCTGCCTCTGAAGGGGAATAAACTCTTCCTCTCCCCACTTAACTTCTCTGGCAGGGGTAGAAGCAGCCCCTTCCCTCGACCCTAGCTGTCCTTCCTACAGTTTATAAATGGTGGATGGCAAGGTGGCTAAACTGACAACCAACAGTGGGATTACTTGACATTCATCAGTGAAATAGTACAACTGGGATTTAGATTATCCCACAAGAGGCAACATGGCTAAAAGAAAATAAAGTGAATCATGTGAGTAATAATTGCTGATTACTCTTAAAGCTGTGGGTTGAGGTACGTACCAAGGACTTAAAATATTTGAGCAGCTTCCTTTAACCCCTCCAGTACCTAAGGAAATCAGCAAAAGTAACTAAAAGGGCTATTTAACTTTTAAGCTGACTGAGGCGGCGTTTGGACATGAATATGGTTTTGTGTGCTATCACCTTGTCTATGTCCGTTAAACACTAGGAAGGAGAGTAGAGGGAGCATTCGTGGAAGTGGGTAGAGGACTTCTCTCTAGGAAACTGGAGCCTGTGTGTGGGATGTGGTGATGTATTTGCTAATACGGTGTGTGCTTCCTCTGACTCTCACATCAACTAAAAGGTCTTGGTTTGTCTTTCATGTACAGCGACTGGGACATTATACTCCCGGAGCTTAACCCCTGATGACGATGTTTTTCAATATCTTGCACATACCTACGCTTCAAGAAATCCCACCATGAAGGAAAGAAATCCATGTAAAGCTAAATTAGAGTCTCAGAGTGGAATTATAAATGGATACTTCTGGTATCCACTCAGAGGTGAGCTTCTCCGTTCTACTGTTCTCATTGTAACTTCGCCCCGCTGGCTTGTGTTGACCCTGCAGTAGGCAGAAGTTGGCCAGGCACAGGACAGTCCTCTCACTCGTGTCTCTGTCAGCTAGTATCACAGAACAGTGGGGGTACTGGTCGTTGGAGAGGTGCTCCAACATGTTCCCACTGCCAAGGCCTCCTTAGTTCGGACGCTTGTTCAGCATTTACCTGGGAGCCAGGAACTGTGTCAAGAAAGATGAGCAGGACACAGATCTTAAGTCCTAGTTTAATAGGGAAGAGCAATATGCAAATAAAGCATTGTGATGGCAATGTAATTAGAATGAAAATAGAGGTTTAGAAAAGGCACAGTGTACCACACATCTGTGAAGCCAAAACACAGTAAGGAGTAGCGAAGACTATGGAGAAGTACGATGCTTCTGTCTGATCTACTGGGATCCAGTTCACTGTGGCCATGCCGCAGTGGGGGCCCCAGTTGCCAGGCCTTCCAGTTTGTGAAGTAAGCCGAATGTGTACATGAAGTCTCCTGATTTTAAAGCTACTTTGCAGGCTAAACAAAAAAGCCCTCTAATTTTTCCCCCTTGGAACAGGATGGCCAGGGGAGGGAGGGAGGAGCGGAGGGAGGAACTTGCCATGTAGGGAATGTGGGAGGGGGGATGGTCTTGTCAGAAGGAATAATATAAGCAGAAGCCCAGGGTGTCAGAGTCCTAGTCTGGAAATTGTGAGAGATGGGGAGGGACCTAGCACAGAAGGGCCAGAGGGCAGACAGTGGGCTGGAACTGGGTTTCCACTGCCTCAGTGGAAAGGGCCCCGCTTCCAGACTGGTTAGGCTGATCCGACCAAGAGCAAGCTGCATTTCTGCACACAGGCCACTTCCCTACTTGTCACTTTGGATGCACAGGCTATCAAGCAGTCTTGCACAAGCTGATAACTTTGTGTCTGGGCAGGCGTCTGCCAGCTTTCCAGGTAATATAAATAAGCACAGACCACAACCGATAGGCACCAGGGCCAGCCAGATACCACACCATCCCAAACATTTCTCTGATGTCCAAGATACAGCCTCCGGACTCCCACTTTCGGGCTGCAGCCTAGTCCCCGCTCACTGCTCTCCACAGGGAGGAAAGGGCCCCTTCTGCCCCCGCGGCACAGCTGTCCTTCCTGTGCACTGTCTAACGTTCAAGACACATCCAGATGTGTGGGAGATTAACTAGGAACCTAACTTGGAATTGTCCCCTGCCTGTGCCTGTGTGTAAGCTGTGTATCTTTCTGAGAAAAAAAGGCAGGCAGAGCCAGCTTAGGACAAAGTATTCTGGCTCAGCCTGGAGGTTTTGTCAGCCAGGCCCCATGGCCTTACCCAGGGCTGCACGCTCTCCACACTTGGCATTCCCCATCCTGCGTGCTTTGCACACCTGTTCTGCCATTTAACTTCTTTCTACCTGAGACACAGCCATCCAGCCAAGGGCTTTCGTTTTATTTTGTTTCTCTCTTCTTTTTTTCCCTCTTCTACTTCTTGGTGAAACCGAGGTCCAAGACAAATACAAAATTTCTAAGTAAAGGAAAAGAAAGGACAGAGAAATTCTTCCTGGCTGGATGTTACTCGATATTTACATAATATTTTTTACCATTTTCTGAGCATAAAAATCTTTTTTACTTCTTTACTTCCCAAATACCCTGATGGAATTGAGAATACATATTGTACTGGGCAGATATCAAGTGTAGCTAATTAAAATCTGGCAGAGACTACTTCCTTCAAAGTTACTAGATTTCATCGAATTCAAGATGCTGCTGATTGTAAAGTACAAGTCCCAGCAAGCAAGAAAGAAATTTCCAGCCTAATAACACCAGGATGTCTTTCATTCATCCACTGTAAGATACACCTGAAGTCAGAGCTTTTAAACTATGAAAAGTTTTACATCTTAGGAAGTAAGATTATAACCCTTTGACAATAGGGTGTCAAGAGGTAAGAGCTGGGACGCAAGCACGGGCAGGGGTAGCCTCAGGAGCAGCAGAGGCGTGGCTCTCCCCTCCCAAGGGTCATCAGTGCCCCCTCCTCTTACCCTCGACGCAGTGCAGAGCAGCAGGTGCGAGCCCCGGGGCTGGAGGAAGATGGCCCGCGCGTCGGTCTCTGCCATTCACTGGCAAGAATCCTGGGTGTGTTACCTACTGTTTCTGATTAAGTTTCCTCCTCTGTAAAATATGGGTGATAATCGTCATGAGGATTAAATGAGTTGATAACAAAGCTGCTCAAACAGCACTAAGCAAGAGCGAACTCTCAGTAAACATTAGCTGCTATTATTCCTCCAAATTAGTATACTGAGCTTTACAGAATAAGTGTGTTTATGAATGACATCTCACTCTAGTTTATATCCGTTTAAGATTTAATTTAGGAAAGAAATGTAATTCGAAGAATCCTTTTTTTTAATGTATGATTGTAGGAAAAAAAAAGGACCCTTCCCCTGCTTCTCACTTTATTTTGATGCAGACCTGAATGTCAGTCAGCTCTGATTCAGCTGCCCATATGGGAATATCTAGGACTGCTTGGTCATGCCTGGATAATAAAATGTCAAGCCCTAACTGTACATGCTAATATGTCAAATTCATCTTTTCCTGTTTACATGTACTTTCACTGCAACTGTCTGATTCACCTGTCCCCAAGGTACGCGATACTTGGCTTCACTCCAGTTTTAGACCTTAACAAAAATGAAATATGCTTGTGTTTAGGTGGAATGCAAGATTACAACTACATCTGGGCCCAGTGTTTTGAAATTACATTGGAGCTGTCATGCTGTAAATATCCTCGCAAGGAGATGCTTCCAAGCTTCTGGAACAACAACAAGGACTCGTTGATTGAATATATAAAACAAGTGCACATAGGTTTGTAAGATTTTCTTACTAATTCCTGTTAGTTCAAAATAGAGCATCTGGCAAAATCTTTGGGTTGAGAAAGTGCAAGCCCCTCTTTGTTTTCTAGGTTCAATCTCATTTTCAGTAGCAGAACCAATGGTTCAGAATTCTCTCTGCAGCATGTGAGAAACACAGCGCCCATCAGTTCATATAAGAGAAAGCATGCTATGTGTTACTTTAACATGGGGGTGTTAAATCCAGGGTACTTCTGATTTGATGTGTTGAACGACCTGGAAATCTGGCAAAAGATGAGGAAAACAGGCTGATACTGTTTCATCATCACCTGTTCAGGGAAAAAAAAAAAAATTTTTGCTTGCCACTTGCCATACAATATCACAAACCCAGAGAACACTAGACATGCCATTTTGCATTTTTTTCTAGAACTGGGGTGGTGACCTAGCACCGTTAGCTTCAATCCCTCCCTCAACTCTGCCAAAAGACCTGGCTCTAGGAGTCTCCACAGCCATTTTTTGATAGCTGTCTGGCCTTTATCACAGATGGACAGACTAAATATGACAAGAGTGGTCATTCTCAAACGTGTGCAGCAGACTTACCTGGAGGGTTTGTTAAAACAGTTTGCCAGGGCCCGTCCTCAGAGCTCTGTAAATTAAATAACATACAAGTTATACTATTACTATTTGTTATTAATTTGAAGGGCTTACAGGTCCATTTACAAGGTTTTATAAAGAATATTCCTCTATTCGCCTGTCCCTATAATTAGATGAGCACAGCTTCTTTGAGAAAAAAAAATGTATATATAACCACATCAACCCTGCCCCCTTGTGGTTTAAAACAGAAGCATTTTTTTTTCTAGTTTAGTAATGAAATCCTATGTAAAAACCCTGATACAGTGTGGTTACGTTACTTGACAGAGGTTCTCTCCACATTGGTGCCCCAGTAGGAAGCCAAAGAATATCTTTGTGGATAGTGGAAGCAAACATCTCTTTACCACTATTGCTCTGGTTTAAGGAAATTACTGATGTTTTTGTCAAGCTGCATCACATTCACTGGTTCAGTTTCGTCACCTGCTAAGATGGTCTGTGAGATTTCCAGATGGGTCAGAGTCCCTGGCCTACCTTGTATGGGAAGGAAAGGCCTCCTGCTCTAATGGAAGGGCCTGGCCAAGAGCGCAGGAGCCTGGGTGAGGCCCAAGCCATTGTCATCTGCCTTGTGTGAAACCTTGCAAGCATCTGCCCTGCGTCACTCCTGCTTGTTCTAAGGCTCTGATGGGGTCATTCTTTCAATTAAATCTCACTGCCAGCTAACCTCAGGCCCTTTGGTCCTGTGTAGTCATGCTTAGAGGGTTGACGAGGCTTGGGCTGGGATGAGGGTGAGGCAGACATGAAGGCGAGTCTGAATTCTAGGCACCTGTAACGTCCTGCTTGTCCCCTCTCCGGGAAGAAGCAAAGATGAGCAAGGTAGGCTGTTACCTGCTGCTGTTCTGTCCCCTGAACTCCTCAGAGCAGATCTGAACCCGGAGGTTTGGGGAGCCGGCCCACGGCGCCCAGAAACAAGGCTCTGGTAGGTGCTGAGTTCTAGAAGCCTGTGAGACACAGGTGCACCTGTCGTCAGGTCCAGGAAAAAAAAAAAAAAGAATTAGGGAAAAGTAAAAGGCAACTTGGGCTTTAGGAGTTTACTTAACGTTCAAGATAAAAGTTTTGTTGGTAAATGTCAAAACTTTTACATTTCATTTATGTGTGCCTTATATTTTTCTGTCCTGGTAAATAATAGTAACTAAGGATAACTGGGATAGTTCAGGGTCCTTTTTTCATCATGGCCTCTTTCTCATTTATGTCATTAAGGTAACATGACTTGTCACTGAAGTGAGCAGACTGGTCTGGGAAAATTGGATTTAAAAAGAGAGGAGTTTTTCATTAACTGTATTCCTGAAATTTTGAGGTGAGGGGTATGATGTAGTGTGGGCTCTGGACACTAGTGTGGATTTAGAGCCAGGCTGTGCTGTTTAGTTGGTTATGTGAGCTTGAGGAGGGTATTTAATAATCCAAAACCTTAGTTTCCTCATCAGTAAAATTGTGGTAACATTGCCTACCTCACAGAGTGGATATGAAGATTCAATGAGAAAATTTACAGTGAGCACTTCGCATAGAGCCTGTAAATGTTTGCACTTGCCAGTAGAAATAAAACTCCCTCAATCTAGTCCACACTTCCAGGCAACTGTTTCCCATGCAGCGTGCCTGACCATGAGACAACTCTATTCAGTCCCTTGCATAGATAAGTGTCTTATTGTAAATACATTGGCATTTCTGAGCTTCGTTCAGGATTTTATGGAACCCACCTACAGCAGGCAGTGTGCAGTACAGCTTGGTGACTGAGTGAACAACTTGGAAATGATAGGAATAGATTTAGATTATCAACTGTGTTCTCCAGTTTTGGTAATATGTGCTATAAATGGAATATTCAACGACAAACAAATTTAACTGATAAATCAGATTGGTAGCTTGATTGTATTGTATATTATATCAGAAATAAGTTTACTGAATTCTGACTCAAGATGGTGACATAGGAGGATCCTGAACTCACCACCTCCCACAGACATACCAAATCTACAACTGCACGTGGAACAACTGTCTCTGAAAGAACCAAAAAACTACCTGAGCAACTCCTACACATTGGATAAACGAGAAAAAACCCACATCCAAACAGCTGGGAGAGGCTGAGACAAAATCCTGCCATAAACCCCATCTCTGGTACAGCAACCCACAGTCAGGAACTTACAACTCCAAGCTTCTCCCTAAGAAGCAAATGTTTGAACCCCACATTTGGCACCCTAACTTTTAAGACCTGAATCAAGAGACAAGCCTGCAAAACATCTAGCTCTGAAAGCGACAGAGCTCACATCAACAAGGCTATAGTGAACCGAGAAACGGTTCTTCGAGGACTCAGACTTACCTGGCTATGCCCAGGGCCCAGCGCTGGGGCAGCTGACTGAAAAGTGCCCAGTCTTTCGGTGAAAGAGGCCTATTTCCTTGTCTGAAAGCTTCGGCCTAAAGAGCAGTCAGCTAGCTTCAGTCCGCCCCTAGAGCGTGTTAAAGACTTCCCAAAGATGGAGGCCAGTGGGTGCCATCTTTGCCCTGTCCCTCCACCTCCCTCCAGGAAGCTGGTGTCTCCTGGAAAAGGAGTTTGTGCTCTGTTGATGGGAATATAAATTGGTGCAGCAATAGGGAAAATAGTATGGAGATTCTACAAAAAAAATTAAAAATAGAACTACCCTATGATCCAGTAATTCTACTTCTGGATATTTATCCAAAGGAAATGAAAACACTAACTTGCAAAGATATCTGCACCCCCGTGTTCACTGCAGCATTCATGAAAGCAACCTAATTGGATGGATGAACAGATATGTGGTATAGTCATATATTCTGCCATAAAAAAGGAAGTCTTGCCATTTATGACAATATGGACAGGCATTGAGGGCATTATGCTAAGTGAAATAAATCAGAAAGACTGATACCTTGTAATCTCACTTACCTGTGAAATCTTTAAAAAAACAAACTCACAGATTGGTGATTGCCAGAGGCATTGGTCGGGCAAAATAGGTGAAAGCGGCCAGAAAGCACAAACTTCCAATTATAAAGCCAGTCAGCCCTGGGGCTGTAGCGTACAGGATGGCAGCTATAGTTAACACTGTGCCGTGTAGCTGAAATTTGCTAACAGTAAATCTTAAAAGTGATCACAAGGAAAAAATTGTAACCACGTTACTTGGGCCCATTGCAGTGACAGTTTCGCCATATATACGTATATTAAATCATGTTGTATACTTGAAACTGTCATTTCAATTATATCTCAATTTTTAAGAGTTTACCATCCATTCTCACTTTATTAACTCAAAACAGCAAAATTTTGTGCATATTTTTAAGATTTTTCTCTGTAAATGTACATATACCTCATTAAAATGATCTAATCCTCATTTATACTACTTTTGACCATGTCAATTATATTTGCTCATGTACAACTAGATCATGTAAAAGTTAATTCCAAGAAAAAACATTTTTCTACATAGAAAAATCGATTTTCATATAATAAAAAAAATTTTTTTCATAAGCCATAAAAGGTGGTATTAACATTTAATTCTCTTTTTGCCTTGCAGGTGTAAAGGGTCAAGTGTTTGATCAGAATGGGACCCCATTACCCAATGTAATTGTAGAAGTCCAAGACAGAAAACATATCTGCCCCTACAGAACCAACAAATTCGGAGAGTATTACCTCCTTCTCTTGCCTGGGTCCTATGTAGTAGAGGTGAGTATACAGTGCTAGTTATTGTTACTAAAATATTATAAAACTCATAGTACTTACCTGGAAGGGATCTAAAACAAGTCTGGAAGGCCCCAAAGTAGATACATCAGGGAGAAGAAAAGGCCGATGTCAGGTTTGCACTTGGCAGGGAGTGGGTGAGGTGGCAGGAATAGGAACAAACCCCCCAAGTCATGTTTTTTTTCCAACTGGCAATTATTTTTTTAATAGAAGCAAAATTCCACGTCTGGTGATACATTTTAGGATTAAAAATGGAACAAAACCTTATTAATAATAAGAATTAAAAAAACCAGTGTAGCCAAAGTACTTCCAAGTTTCATGGAATTACTACTTTAACGCCCTTTGCATGAAACATAATTTTGACAATTAAAAGACAGATTGTGATTGTCATTACAAATAAAATTTGATCCACAAAGTTTACCCCTATATTGAGTGATAGACATATTTTGCAGCCTTCTCATAAGCAAATGATAGTGAGTTTTCCAATCAATGCAAGTAAAATTCCAGGTTTTAGTTCTATTTAGAAGCATGTTTGAGTCATTTCTTCCTCTAAGGAGGCATGGACTAGTTTGAGCCTAAATGCGTTTATGTGAATGAACTAAATGAATAAGTATATGATTTCTTTGGCCTCTTCCTCTTTGATGTGACTTTTTCTAAGAATGTCAAGATTCTTCTAGTTTGCTTAGTGGGTCTGATGCCAGCCCAGCCCTGGTAGTCACTCTATACAGAGCTACTCTGAGAGAAGGTTGTCATCTATTCTGTAGTGAAAATTGGCTCAGCAGTTCATTATTTCATCTTTAGGAGTTAATAAAAGGCATGGTTTTCCATTTATAAAACTCTGTAGGATTAAAAAAAAAAGAAAAGAAAAGAAACCTGCTCCACAGATTATCCCCAAAGTGCCCAGCACTTTGAGTGAGGGGCTCATCGATGGCTAACTTCTCTTGAGCACCTCTTCCTGCTGAGATGAATAGAGCTGGAAAGACCTCAACTTACTATGAATCTTCACCTTTAAAAAAAAAAACACCGTTTTCCTGTTATTTACTGTGACACGTTTTAGTCTATGAAAAAAAGAGGATTTTCCTTGTAGTGAATCTAAATTATTTTTATGCAATCCCATAAATAAGCCACATCTTTACAAAATAAAGTTATAAATTGTTCATTTTCAGTTAGATTAACACAGCATTATGTTGGTTTTAGTTACTAGTTCTAGGGCAAGAGAGGAAGGTAAGACTCTGGAAGCTGAAATGAGTGGCTAAAATATGTGCCAATTAGTGGTTACGTAAATGTTACTCCCTGTCCTTTTCCCTCTCTACCATATATAATAAAAGCATTTCTCAGTGGATATGGTCTGTAGTTAGCTTAGCATTTGTCTTTTTCCTGATCATTTCCTCCACCAAAAATATAAATCTAGCTGAAGACTCAGACTCATATGGACAAATCCAGGTAAAAATCAAAGCTTTTCAAGGAAGCAATAAACTTATACACTCAGATCAGCTGCAAGGAAAATGGAATAAATTGAGAAAAGAATTTCACTTATAAATAGTACCCTGATTCGGTATCAAGATTAAGTACAGACTTGGGACAAAGAGAAACAGTCAACCCTTTACCTTTGCTCTCCATGAAAACAGTGGAGGCAGAAATCAGTCTATTGCTTCGGACTTCTGACTTGCATCTTCAGATAAAGGAACTGTCTTTATTGCAGTCTGTAATTCTCAGCAATAGCATTAACAACTGTGGTCCCTGTCAATAGGCATTGGATAACTCAGCACTGAAGCTGGCTCTTACTAGCCTGGGAGACCTGGCAGATGTTACGTGTTTTATAAAGGCTGCGTTTTAGTGATGGATATCAGTGTTTAGTGTTGGCAGCACAAAATATCTGAAGTCACTCAGATAACTGTTTGTTTCCTCTCAGGTTATAGTTCCTGGACACGATCCACATCTCACAAAGGTGACTATTCCCTCAAAATCCCAGAACTTCAGTGCTCTTAAAAAGGATATTTTACTTCCATTCAGAGAGCAATTGGATCATATCCCAGAATCACATCTTTCATGTCCTATGATTCCTCTTTATAAAGATTTGCAAGGCCACTCAGCTGCAACAAAGCCCAGTCTGTTCTTATTTTTAGTGACTCTTTTTCACATGTTGTTCAAATAAAGCAAAATGTGAAACTCAACCCCCATCACCACCTGGAATCAGGGATTACTCATGCCAGGTTACTGCAACTCTAACTCCCTCTGTGGGACCCTGACTGGATAAATGCCACAGTCCTTCCCTAAGAAGAGTTTCCAAATCCTGCAACAAGCAATGAATGGTAATAATGAAAGGAATGATTTAGTCTTAATGATGGAAGACACCTAACCATCGAGTACTGCCCACTTACACTTAATCTTGAAGTAGTCTTAGAAATTTCTAAGAAGTTAAACTTGAGAAGAAAAAAGTTCCTGCAAGAAAAATAGGAGCTAATTTTGTATACAGAGCCAAATGAATATAAGCAATGAAGATGAACATTTATTGACTACCTACTATATACATGATCTTGCCACGTGTGCTGTATGTGAAGAGAGTGCCATATGTATAATTTTCAGCACAAGAAGAAATGATGACAGGACTGAGAATATTAAGTTTTGCCAATGTTCTAAGGAAATACAAGAAAAAATAGGCAACCATGTCTCGGTGGCCCAAGAAATATGGGCCTGATGGGATGACAAATTTGTCTACAGAGCCCCCAAATAATAGTTCAGTTAAGTAAGGGCCCCTGCCTTTCTGCAGCCGGATGCCACAGTCCTTTGTTATGCTGAAGATCCCTAAATGCCTGAGCTTCAGACTCAGGTCTGACTGCCCACTGGACGCACCTCCCTGGATCTGACTTACAGATACCTCCAACTCATCATGTTGAATATTGAACATACTGTTCTCCCCAGAGCTGCTCTTCCTCCTGCATTCTCTGAGTTGCTGACAGCACCAAACTAGAAACCTGGGAGTCACCCGCGACACTTCCTCTTCCTCCTCCATCCCATATATTCAGTCAGTCACTAAAGATTGTTATCTGTAAGTGTCAACTGATTCTACCCTTTCTTCATGGCTGCTAACAACTGCCAGGTTTAGGCTGTCATAGCTTACCTGCAACCATGGCAACAGCTTTCTTGGTCTCTTGCTCCCAGCCTTCTCCTCTTCAGATCCATCCTCCTCACAGCACTGGAGAAAGGAGTCTATTTAAAACAAAAATCAACTATCAACTGCTTGTAATTCCTACACACATAACAGGCTGTGTGTGTCTGGAATGCCATTCTGACCAACTACCTTTTCTTTCCCACTCCTTTAAAACTTGGTTAAGGTATCAACTCCTCTGGGAGACCTTTGCTGACCATCAGTCCCATTCCACCCAGTTTCATCTCCTCCTGTCAATTTGGGGGCCCCGCCTCTTTGCTTCCCCAATTAAACAGGTTACCTCTATTATGGGATTTACAACACTGTATTATGATCTTCTACTTCCATGTGTGATTTTTCTCTAGTAGAGTGTGAGGTCTTTGAGGCCAGGGTCTAATTTGTTTGAAAAACTTATTTTTTTTAATCCTCAGATCCTAGCACATGGTGGGACCTGAATGAATGAACAAAGGTTTCTAGCAACTTGCTACTGTTAAAACATTGTATGTGAGAATTAGGGGGCGGGGGGGGGCATTAAACAAAAAAATTGCAACTGTGGTAAGTAGATTTCTGAATGCTGTGTACTGCTCATAGAAAGTGAGTTGCTTTGGCTCTTATTTTAAATTGAAAGTTCTATGGGATCTGGAAACAAAAACTATACTGGGCTTGGTACATGCTTGGGAACCACATATGAAAAAGAGATACATGGGCATTTAGGAGCTATTCCTGTGCCAGGTTTATTCTACATGCACAAAATCACACATGTTAATATAAGCAAAATTTGTTAACTTCTTTTAAATCCGGTAATAACCTGAATATCTTGATCATTTTTATTTAAATAAGCAGTAGTTTATTATATACTTGAAAGTATATATTGATATAATATTGCAGAAAACTATTTTGGTATATTACATGTAAAAGTACCTAAAACTCAACTTGATATACCATCAAGTCCTAAACAATTTTCTATCCAGTATTCTAACTTTTCCTTTTCTAAAACAGCAATTTTTGAAGGGAAATGAACCAAAATCTGATTTGGTTCATGAGCCTTAATGTAAATTTCTTAAGGGAATGTTTTTAAAGTCAGAAACTTTTATCAGAATCAAACTTAAAACCATTTAGAGGTAAGCAGAACAATTTAGAGTAATTTCCAAACCAAATATAAACCAAATCTGAATTTAGTTCGGAGCAGGTTTGGGGTACCTATTTTGCAGCAACCGCTCTGTGCTTGGAAATGAAGTCTGTTACAAGGATTTAGTGTGGTAGAATCCCAGCTACGCCCTCCACTAATCAAGTGAAGTGCTCAAGAGGAGAAACCATCATGGAATTCTCACTACAGTGAGACTAGATCCCCAAATCTCCCTGCATAACACCTTTCCTCCTGTTCTCCACCCCCTTAAGCTGGTGGTTATGCTCCTCGGGTTCTAAGTTCAGGTATAGTTCCTTTTATAAAGAAACCAACGTGGTAAATGTTTTCAAGATAGGAGAAAAGAAGGTAGCATATGTAATAAAATGATAATTAGAAGGCAGGAGGAGCCTTGTGATCAAACACACCCCACATTCAGTTACCTTACCTGTAAAATGAAGGCCTCTGCTTGGCTAATTCTGTGACTGTCAGAAGTAGTGGTGTAAGATGCCACACACTGGTGCCAGGTTTGGTGCTTGCCCAGGTGGAGCAAGAATAACACTGAAGGGGCATAAATATTTTGAAGGCAGTATAATATAACTTATTAGAGACCAATAAACAGAATTGGCCTAAAAACTGAAAACACTGGCTAGCTAAAACGACCATTTAATAATATTTAAGGAAACATTGATGAAGTAACACAGCTTTTTCTCTTGTACCTCCTCAAATTATAATAAATGTTAACATGAATGAATTTAAATGGTGGGGAGTATTTTAGAGAAATGTTGAGTCCCTGCAGGTAAGTGTCAATGTTGATTTTGGTGCTTAATTTATCGCTGACTTGAGCTGTTGGATGTTACTAGAAATGTTATAAAGCCTCTTCTCAGTATTTCCACAAGTCTAAGAAATCAACGTTTCCGTCCCAGAAGCAAATTTGCATTTGTAATGTTTCTTAAAATGGTAGGAGAGGTTAACTCTACCTTTAGAAGGTGAAAATATCTGGCACCATATTAGAAATATCTTTTCCCAGGGAATTCAGAAAAATGAGCATAGCATATTGTCTCACCACAGCAGGCTAAGTTTCTGATTGAAAAATTTGGTTCTTATTCCACATGGTGACAACAGTTGATGCCTGTTTTATGACAGATTTAGAATGAGGTTAGGGGAACAATGATGACGGTTAAAGAGGGAAAAAAAAAGTTGACAGCACTGTAAAGTAGAAGTTTGAAGAGAAGAGTCTAACTTCGTTATAGTATGTACCACTGATAAAGCAAATATTGTACTGTATTGCTCACAAACCATTTTATCATACTGTAGCATGTGAACTACTCCACAGCCTGATAGATGTTGCATAAGCTGATTTTACAAGTTTTCTCAGTGACTCTTGTACTATAAGAACTTAAAATGCACGAATTGTCTAAGACTATAAAGTTTTATTGGGTAGGGGCCATGACTACCTCTGAATTCAGTAAAATGAGAATATTTGATTCTCAATAAAGAATATTCATATAAACAATGAATGTTGTTTCTTTCCATTACATTACCTTGAAAACAAATACTTATGCCAGTGTACAAAGTCCACATACCAGAGAGAGCTGATAAGCAAATAAAGCCTGGGAAAGACCGAATCTAATGACCTTTTATGAGGCAATAATATTGCAATAACTCTTCAAAGACCAAGTAGTCCTTCCAGAACAGTTTATATGATATAATATATACCCATTCAAATTAACTTGTGCCACTGGGCAGATGATAGGTGAAAAGTGTGCCTACGTGCAAAAAAACCACACACACACACAATCACGCAACCCCTCCCCACAAAAAACCTTTGGAAAATTCCCAGGGCACAGTAATGTAGTAAAGGATATCTGAAAAATAATGCAGGAAAGAAGTGGATTTCCCAAACAGACTTAGCCATGGAATCATTTTCTTAAATACTTTAGCCTTGTACCATCGCTCTGAACTTACGTATCTAGATTTCTAAACACATTTTGGGAAATGCTAATATATAGAGCGTCTTTTGTCCTGAATAATGTTTTACTGATTTCAACGTGCTTTTGAAGGACAGAACAAAAAAGGATTTGCCTCCTCTAGGAACTGGAAAACTAACAGTCTTTCCTAACCCTCATCAATGCAATCTCTGTTAATATTGAACTTCTAGTCATAGGACAGAGAGGCTGGGCTAATGTATGGCTGCCCCAAAACACACTAAACAAATACTTCAAATGAGACAAGACTGAGTAGGCAATGACTAATTTACAGGTACCGATTTCTAAAAAGTGACAAATATTTCAGTTAAGAAAATAAATTGGGGAGAGTTTTTCTATTTTCAGAAGAGAATTCATTATATAGGAACACTTTTAGCAAGAGTTTCTGGTATATTTTAGCTAGACTTTGATACTTAAATCTGCAGCTCCTTATAGCATTCATTACTCCCCATCCTGCCCTCCAAAGCAAGGTACAATTTTTAAATGAACTAACATTTAAAATATTAGACATAGTGAAAAAAGTAAAAGAAAATAAATTGTAAGAGATTAGTTCATTTTGGGGATGGTAGGATGTTTTTTTTTCCTACTTCATCTTTGAAATATTCTATTTACTACTTTTATAATGAAAGAACTGATTTAAAGAATGGAACCTCAGATTTTAGAAGCACCAGTTTACCCAATTGCTATACTTTCTTACATAGTCATTAAAATTTCCAGAGCTTATACTAAAATAACAGCTGATTAACAGTCAGTTAATTAAAACATTTTTTCCTGATTCCGGACAGATTCTTTAACACAAAAGCACAGTATTCGTCTCATGAAACTCTGAAGGGTGAACAGTGAGGGGTTTCAGGAAAAAATGTGAAGCTCGTGTTTCCTTTAACAATTGAAATAGAACTCCTGTTATTTGCTTTCTAGTCTAACTATCCATCTTCTGGGAGTAGTCTGTACATACTGTTACGAGTCTACCTACCATTAGTGGATGCCTTCAGAGGACTCCCAATGTGGTGCTTCCACCTGGTGGTTAAAGAAGTGCTTAACTACAGAGATTTGGTCTTCTCAACATGCCTCTTAAAAAAAAAACAAAATAAATGATTGTGAGAAAAGGTGAAAGAAGTATTTTTTATACAGAGGGATGTTCTGTTTTTTCTTAAGAAAAGCTTTCCCAATTCTGTTATAGTTTTGAAACCGTATCGACTTTTAAAGACCACTGTTTCCTTAGAATGTTTCTCGTTTGCCATTTAAGTAATTTATTGCATGGACAATATTTTTTCAGGATGATCCTTACAACTGTCTTTTCCTCTTGTAAGTTAGAACTGCACAGCTGATTTCCTTGCCAATCAGCATCCTTTACTGTATGCCTACTGTGCACACAATGCATAGTATGAGGCACCTGGGGGAAGAAGGCAACACAAAAGGATGTTACAATCTGCTGTGAAGATACAAAGCAGCATGGCAGTGAATATAAGTGTGAACAGAGCATCAGAGTTGAGAATACAGGAAAGAAAAAAAAAAAAAGGAGGGGGTAGTGAATTCAAGTCTAGCTAAGCTGGGTTTTGGAAGTGGTTATGGTCATGAATGGATGGGAGAAGGGTATTATTAAACAACTGCCATTTAATAGAAATCCTTCCCATCCACCAGACTCCATCCCAGGCTCTATTCATTTATTGTCTCTAATTCTAAGGTGACTAAGAAAGGAAGTACCAGATCTGCTATTTGAATTTAGCGTGTCCTACTCTACTAGGATAAAAATAAAAAGAAGTCATGGGAGAATCAGGAGACAAATGACTTTTGTTGCAGCAAAAAGGATGAGAGCAGAGAGTGGTGAAAAGAAAGCCTATATTTGATAGAGAGCTCTAAAAGTCTAAAGTGATCGGGCAGAACATGTGAGATAATGTCTAAAAGCAATAAAATTACTGAAGCTTTTTTCCAATATTTAAATCAGGGAAGTGACATGAAGATACCTATAAGCTATCTATAAATGTACCCCACCCCCAAATAAAGGTAATGAAGTCAATTTAGGCAGATGTTACTGTGATCTTGGAGGAAGGCCTTGGAAGGTGTAGCCTGGAAAAGTGTGAACCAAAAATAAACACATAAAAATACTAAAATTTAACTGCAAAACAAATGAAATTAACCTAACATGACAGTAACCTAAATAAATAGATAAATAAAAGTTGAAAAAGTTGAAATTTAAAAATTGTAATGTAAAAGGTATTTTGATAAGTTGACTAAGTTGTTGGCTGAACATATAGTTGTATTCTCAAAGCAGAGCCATGGGACTGAAACAAGGATGAGTGGAAAATGTCTATAATTTTTCAAAAATAGGAATCTTTAAAGGAGAGCTTTAAAAGAAAGTAATAAGCATTCAAGTATGTTTTAGGATCACCACTCTTCTAAAAACAATTATGATTCTCTTATCCAAAATATTATTCTAACACTTTAATATATAATTTGAAATGCGCTAAACCTACTAATAACTTACTGAACACATGGGGAGTCTCCCATCTGCTTGTCACTTCATGCTGCCCCCATTCCACTTTCTGTTGCTTTTTTGCTAGTTCCTGTTAACAGTTTCATTTTACAATTTGTTATTGTATTCAACACTTCTGAGCACCTTCTAAATGTGCTGGTGATTTCAGGTATTTATCTTTTTTAAGCAGTATTTGTAAATATCAAAAACACACAGACACAAAAACCCCCAAACAATTCCCTATCGTATATAATTGAAAGCTGGCTGTATGAGAGATAATATGGCCACAGACTTTTAAACAACTGGTACTTTTTTCAGCTGAAGAAATAATTTTCTTTGTAAATACTAAATCAAAATCCAATTTAGAATCCAAACAACCAGAAAACGCAACTATAAACTTTTCACAATACAGTGCATGACAACTTGTAGTTACTGTCATGAGCCTATAGACCTATACACTAATCAGTACCTTTAAAACATTAATTAAAAATAAAAACCTAAACTAAATGATGCTGTGACTCATTCAAAAAATTCTTACTGAGCACCTATATATGTATTGCAATCAAGAAGAGGTTCTTGGCCTCATGGAATTTAGTTTCATAGATGACACAGAAGTTACAGGCAATTAAAATAGGGCTTTTCATGCTGACAAGTGGCAGGGTGGCTAACCCTAGTCCCTTCCATGCCCCAGTTACGTCCCTTCCAGACCGTTCAGAACCATCACTTGTTGAGAAACCACTTAAGCCAGCCTGATGTATGGTAATACAAGTGAACAGAATAGGGAGACAACAGCATTTTTGTGGCTCTACTAAATTGTAACATCATTCTCTCAAGTAAGTCTTAAGCCTTGAAGTCTCCCAACTGCATCAAGCTGCTCATATATGTGAACTTCTAAAGTGGGCAGGCATGGCCATTCCAAAAAAAGCAGCATACTCAGACTAGTGCCTTTGATTGCCCAAATAAATGATATTCAAATATAATTTTTGTTTTAACAAAACTCATTCCAGTAGGGGAGAGCGTAGCCAAGACGGCAGAGCTCACCTTCTTCCACAGGCACACCAAAATTACAACCATTTACAGGGAAACTATGGATGAGAAAAATGAAGACTAACAGGAAAGATCTACAACTAAATATATAAAGAAGGAACACAACAAGACGGGTAGGAGGTACGGAGTCTCGGTATAGTCAAAACCCATACCCCCGGGTGCATGACCCACAAATCAGGGGACAATTATGATTGCAGAAGTGAGTGGTCGGAGCCTGGGGAGTCCTGTACCAGGTGGATGAACCCCTAGAATGTTGGGCTTTGAAGGCCAACAGGGCTTACTTTTGGGAGAGCCAGAGGGCTGTGGGAAATAGAGACTTCCACTCCTAAAAGGCACACACAAACTCTCACACACTCCAAGACCCAGGGCAGAAGCAGTAATTTGAAAGGAGTTTGAGTCAGACTCACCATCTGATCTTGGAATCTCCTGCAGAGGCAGAAGGCAACTGTAGCTCACTCTGGAGACAGACACTGCCGGCAACCATCTTTGGGAGCTTGTTCTACCACGTGGACACTGGTGCTGGCAAGTGCCATTTTGGAGTCCTCTCTAGCTTTGGGATCCAGCCCCACCCACCAGGCTGTTGGCACCAGTACTAGGATGTCTCAGGCCAAGCAACTAGCTAGGTAGAGACAGCCCCACCCACCAGCAGGCCTGCTGCCTTAAGAGCCCAGTCAACCTAGGACCCGGCTCTGTCTACCAGATGGCTCAGACCCTGCTCCTGCCCACCAGTGAGCTGGCACTAGCCCTGGGACCACCTTGCCCACCGCTGGGTAGACAGACACCAGCCCCAGGACCCAAAGGGCACCAGCCCTACTGCCAATAGGCCAAAACACCAACTCTGGGACTCTCAGGACCCTGCAGCTAAAGACCTCAGGACCTGAATCTGCCTACCGATGAAACAGCACTAGCCCCAAGACACCCTGGACCTTGGCTCCACTCACTAGCAGGTGGACATCAGCCTGAGGACCACTGCAGTCCTGCACCTGCCATATCAGGACCCACCACTCCCACCAGCATGCATGCACCAGCTGTAGGACCCCTTGGCTCCTGGCCCTACCCACCAGCAGGCCAACACCAGCTCTGAGACATTTTGGATTCCCTCAGATAGCCAGTCCAGGATCTGGCACCATCTACCAGCAGGACAACACCAGCTCTAAGACCCTCAAAGCCCTGCAGCCAGAGACCTGGGAACCCAGTTCTGCCTACCACTGAGTTGGCATTAGCTCTAGCACTGTCTACCTGGAGGCAAACACCAGCCCCAGGAAACCCCAGGCCCTGATCCCACCCACCAGCAGGCAGACACCAGCTCCGGACACCTTGGACCCCTTAGTCAGCTGCCCCAGGATCCAGCGCCATTCACCAGTGGGCCATCACCAGCTTTGAGACACATCAGATCCAGCAGTCAGCTGTGTCAGGAATTGGCCCTGCCCACCAGCAGGCCAACACTAGATCTAGGACACAGACACCAGTGGGCCATCACCAGCTTTGAGACACATCAGATCCAGCAGTCAGCTCTGCACACCAAGGGACTACTAGGAGCCAGCAGCCTTGTGATCCAGCCCCACCTACCAGCAGATGGCAGTCTCCACACAAGGAAGGGCCTGGAAACCAACCAGACTGGGGCCAGCCATGCCCACCAGACAGCTCACAGTAGTCTGCCCACACAACAGAAGGACCCAAGCAGCCCAAACAGGGTGGCCCACTAGAGCATATAATATAGCCCTAGTCACCAAGTAATGATCATAAAGATGATCAAAGAACTTTAGATGAAATTCTGTGGATGAATAGAGCGAAAAGTTGAACAGTTACAAAGAGTTAGAAAATATAAAGAAGTGCCAAATAGACATAAATATAACACCTGAAAAATTCAGGGGGGAGGGTATGGCTCAAGTGGTAGAGAGCATGCTTACCTCTCTACAAGCTAAAACAAGGTCCTGGGTTCAATCCCCAGTACCTCCTCCAAAAATAAATAGAATAAGCAAACATAACTACCTCCCTCCCCCCAAAAATAAATTAAGTTTAAAAAAAAAAGAAAAATACACTAGAAGGAATCAATAGTAGATTAGATGACACGCAGGAATGGATCCACAAGCCAGAAGACAGAGTATTGGTAATCACTGGAGCTGAACAGAAAAAATGAGCAAACAAACAAAAAGAAATTAGGACAACCCCAATGTTCACAGCAGCATTATTTACAATAGCTAAGATATAGGAGCAACCTAAGTGTCCATCAACAGAAAAATGGATAAAGATGTGGTGTGTGTATGTATTTATAAAATATATATATATATTTATAATGGAATACTACTCAGCCATAAAAAAGAATCAAAATTTCATCATTTGTAACAATATGGATGGACTTAAAAGGTGTTATGTTTAGTTAAATAAGTTAGAGAAAGCCAGATAAGGTAATAATATCACTTACATGTGGAATCTAAAAAAATAAACTAGTGAATATAACAAAAAAGAAACAGACTCACATACAGAAAATGAACTAATGGTTACCAGTGGGGAGAAGGAAGGGAGGAGGGGCAAGATAGGGGTATACCCGGAGATTAAGAGGTACAAACTACTATGTATAAAGCAAATAAGCTACAAGGATATATTGAACAGCATAGGGAATACAGCCAATAATTTGCAACTATAAATGGAGTGTAACTGTAAATTGTGAATCACTATGTTGTACACCTGAAACATGTAATATTGTACATCAAGTACACCTCAATTTTATAAAACGAATTTAAGAGTCCCCTGGGACAACATCTAGTATACCAATGTTCACATTATAGGGGTCTCATAAGGATGAGAGAGGGAGGGGCAGGAACATATTTGACAACCCAATAGCTGTAAACTTCTCTAACCTAGGAAAGGAAACAGACATCCAGGTCCAGGAAGCACAGAGAGTCCCAAACAAGATCAACCCCAAGAGGACCATACCAAGACACACTGTAATCAAAATGGCAAAAATTAAAGACAAAGAGAGAATATTAAAGGCAGCAAGGGAAAAGAAAGTACAAAAGAATTCCCAAAAGGTGATAAGCAGACTTTTCAGGAGAAACTCTGCAGGCCAAAAGCGACTGGCACAATATACTTAAAATAATAAAAGGGAGATACCGCCAACAAAAAATACTCTACCTGGCAAGGCTTTCATTCAAATTTGATGGAGAAATCAGAAGTTTTACAGACAAGCAAAAGCTAAGCGTTCAGCACCACCAAACCAGCTTTACAAGAACTGTTAAAGGGACTTCCTAAGTGGGGGAAAAAAAAGACCATAACTAGAAAAGTGAAAATTATAAAAGGAAAAATCTCACTAGTAAAGGCAAATATAGTAAAGGTAGTCAATCAACCATGTATAAAGCTAGTAAGGTTAAAAGACAAAAGCAGTAAAACTTGTCAATATCTGCAATAACTAGTTAGGAGATACACAAAACAAAGAAGATATAAAATATGATGTCCATGAGGCTAGGAGGTAGTAAAAATGCAGGATTGTTAAAATGCATTTGAACTTAAGAGATCAGCAACTTAAAACAATCACAGACAGATAGAAACTTTATAGTAATCTGAAACCAAAAATCTGTAACAGATACACAGAAAAAAGAAAGGAATTCAAACACAACACTAAAGACAGTCTTCAAATCACAAGAAAAGGACCAGAAACAACTATAAAAGCAACCCCAAAACAATGAACAAAACAGCAATAAATACATACCTATCGATAATCACACTAAATGTACGTGTGAGGCCAAACAATATGCTACTAAACAACCAATGGATCACTGAAGAAATCAAAAAAGAAATATCTGGAAACAAATGAAAACAAAAACACAGTAATCCAAAACCTATGGGATGCAGCATAAACAGTTCTAGGAGGGACGTTTACAGTGGTACAAGCCAATCTCAGGAAAGAAAAACCTCAAATAAACAACATAATCTTACAGTTAAAGGAACCAGAAAAAGAACACATAAAACCCAAAGTCAGTAGAAGGAAAGAAAACAAAGATTAGAGCAGAAATTAAAAAAAAAAAAAAAAAAAACGAAATAAGCAATAGGAAAGATTAATGAAAGAGCTTGTTCTCTGAAAAGATTAACAAAATTCATAAATCACTCAACAAGAAAAAGAGCCCACATCAGTAAAATCAGAAATGAAAAGAAGTTGTAATAGTTACCACAGAATTACAGAGCACTGTAAGAGATTACTACAATTACACACCAATAAAGTAGACAACTTCGAAGAAATGGACAAATTCCTAGAAATGTACAAACTCCTCAAACTGAACTAGGAAGAAACAGAAAATATGAACAGATCAATTACCAGTAATAAAACTGAATCAGTAATAAAACAACTCCCAAATAAACAGAAGTCCAGGACCAGATGACTTCACAAGTGAATTCTACCACTTAGAGAAGAGTTAACACCTATCCTCAAACTATTCCAAAATACTTCAGAGAAAGGAACACTTTCAAACTCATTCTACAAGGCTTGTATCATCCTGATACCAAACCAGACAAAGAAACTTACAGGCCAGTATCACTGATGAATACAGACGCAAAAATCCTCAACAAAATATTAGTAAACTGAATTCAACAATTCATTAAAATGATCATACACCAGGATCAACTGGGATTTATCCCAGGGATGAAAGGATAGATCAATATACACCAATCAATCAGTGTGACACACATTAACCAAGTGAAGAATAAAAATCATATGATCATCTCAATAGGTGTAGAAAAACTTTTGACAAAATTCAACATTTATGATTAAATAAAAGAACTCTTAACAAAGTGGGTACAGAATGAACATACTTCAAAATAACAAAGGACATCTATGACAAGCTAACATACTCAATGGTGAAAAGGCGAAAGCATTTCCTCTAAGATCAGGAACAAGACAATGATTTCCATTCTTGCCACTTTTATTCAATATAGTATTGGAAGTCCTAGCTACAGCCATCAGGTTAAGAAAAAGAAATAAAAGGAACCCAAATTGCAAAGGAAGACATATAACTCACTGTTTGCAGATGACATGACACCACTCATAGAAAATCCTCATGATGCCACCAAAAAACTACTAGAGCTCATCAATGAATTCAGCAAAGTTGCAGGAGACAAAACTAATATACAGAAACCTGTTGCATTTCTATACATGAACAATAAACTATCAGCAAAATTAAGAAAACAATCTCATTTATAACTGCATCAAAATGAATAAAACACCTAAGAATAAATATAACTAAGGAGGTAAAACACCTGTACTCAAGAAACTAAAACACTGATGAAAGAAACTGACGATGACACAGACAGATGGAAATATATACTGTTTATGGATTGTTAGAATGAATACTGTTAAGATAACGACACTACCCATCTACACATCAAAGCAATCTTTAATCAAAATACCAGTGGCATTTTTCACAGAACTACTAGATCTAATTGTAAAATTTGTATGGAAACATTAAAAAGAAAACTGAATAGCCAAAACAATCTTGAGAAAAAGAACAAAGCTGGAGGTCTCTCGTGCCCTAGGTCAAGCTACACTACAAAGCTACAGTCATCAAAACAGTATGCTACTGGCACAAAAACAGACACAATGGAACACAAGAGCCCAGAAATAAATTCACGAACTTATGGTCAATTAATCTATGGCAAAGGAGGCAAGAACATACAATGGGAAGACGGCATCTTAAATAAGTCGTGTTGGGAAATGGACAACTGCATGCAAAAGAATCAGACTGGACTACTCTCTCACACCATTCACAAAAATAAATTCTAAATAGATTAAAGACTTAAATTTAAGACCTTAAGCCATAAAACTTCTGGAAGAAAACACAAATAGTATGCTCTTTGACATCAGTCTTAGTGATTTTTTTTTGGCTATGTCTCCTCAGGAAAGGGAAACAGAAGCAAAAATAAATGGGACTAAATCAACTAAAAAGCTTTTGCACAGTGAAGGAAACAAATCGAAAAGCCATGGGAGAAAATATTTGCAAATGATATATTTGATAAGGGAGGGGTTAATACCTAAACTAAACAAAGAAGTCATGCAACTGATTATCAAAAAAACAAACAATCCCATTAAAAAATGGGCAGAGGATCTAAAGACTTCTCTCCAAAGAAGACATATAGATGGCCAACATGCACATGAAAAGATGCTCAGCATCACTAATCATCAGAGAAATGCAAATCAAAACCACAAGGTATCACCTTACACCTGTCAGAATGGCTATTATCAAGAAAACAATTAACAAGTATGAAGATGTGGAGAAAAGAGGAACCGTTGTACACTGTTGGTGGGTGTGTAAATTGGTGCAGCCAGTACAGAAAACAGTGTGGCGATTCCTCAAAGAAGTAAAAGTAGAGAGAGCTACCATATGATCCAGCAATTCCACTCTGGGTATACATCCAGAAAAAAACAAAACCACTAATTTAGAAAGATAGATGAACCCCAAAGTTCATGGCAGTACCATTTACAACAGCCAAGATATGGGAAAGCAACCCAAGTGTCCATCAAAAAATGAATAAAGAAGACGGCGTATACATACACATACACACAAAATGGAATATTGCTCAGCCATAAAAAAGAACAAGATCTTGGCCATTTGCAAAAATATGGATGGGCCTAGAGTATTATGCTAAGTGAAATAAATCAGACAGAGAAAGACAAACACTGTATGATTTCACTTATATAAGGAATCCAAAAAACAAAGGAACACAACAAAACAAGGATACAGAGAAAAAACAGGCGGTTGCCCAAGAAAAGGGAGTTGGGGAGAGGAATGAAATAAGTGAGGAAGATTAAGTAAAAACCTTCAGTTCCAAAGTACGAGTCATGGGTATGAAATATACGTAAGTGTGGATTACAGGCAATAACTATGTAACATCTTTGTACAATAACATACCGTAACTAGAAGTTACTGAACTAGAAGTTACTGAAGTGATCATTTAAAAATGTATAGAAATACAAAAATCATTGTTATAAAACACAAACCAACAGTATTTTAAGTCAATTATACTTCAAAAAACAAAAACAAAACAAACTCATAGAAAAAGAGATCAGATTTGTGGTTACCAAAGGTGGGGAATTGGGGGGGGGGGCGGAATTGGACGAAGGCAGTCAAAAGGTACAAACTTCCAGTTAAGACTAACAAGTATGATAGATGTAATATACAACATGATACATATAATTAACATTGCTGTATGTAATGTATGAAGGTTGTTAAGAGTAAATTCTCAGAGTTCTCATCACAAAGAACATTTTTTTCTGTCTTTAATTTTTTATCTATGAGATAACGGATATTCACTAAATTTAAGTCAAATCATGCTGTACGCTTTAAACTTACAGTGCTTGCTGCATATTGCTTCTATCTCAATAAAGCTGGAAGAAAAAAATTATTATGGGAAAATTGTTCATGAGATCCAATAATAATCACATTTTGAAACAATTCTTAAACATTGAATAGATCTTTTATTTGTAAATCAATAAATAAGCTACACCTAAAAATTTAGACAAGCAAGAATACATTAGTAATGCCTAGATGGATGAGACTATTTGCACCAATTTCAATGTTCTGTAAATAGCATAATCACTGCATACTATAATGTAAATGTAGCTGTCCCTTAGTATCCATGGGAGATTGGTTTCAGGATGTCCCCCGACCCCCAGGATACCAAAATCTGTGGATATTCAAGGCCCTTGTATAAAATGGTACTAGTATTTGCATACAACCTATGCACACCCTCTCATATACTTTAATCTCTAGATTTCTTGTAATACCTTATACAATGCAAATGCCACATAAATAGTTGCCGGTGCACAGCAAATCCGAGTTTTCTTTTTGGAACTTTCTGAAATTCCTTTTTTCAAAAAAATACTTCCAAACCATGGTTGGCTGAATGCATGGATGCAGAACTAAGAGATATGAAGGGTTGACCGTAGTGTTTAGAATCTCATTTTATTTCTCTCTTCAGAGAGGATCAATTCTACTTAGTTCTAGTTCAAGTATTATAAATCCCAAATTAATAAAGCTTTGCTGTATTTGAGGACCACTCTGGCTAAGGTACTGATCCCTTCAGCCATTACTTACTTATCTATACATGGTAAGTCATATGTGTATGTGTGCTATTTGTTTTTAAAGTTTAATACGTTCTGTAACTGGCACACAAACTTGCTGTACGTAATTATCCCTCACTTCTAAACTTACAGTTCAGTTGATTTTATTATCTTCATTGGAGTAGGTGCAACTGTCATACATGGGAGAAAAACACAGACCTTACATCAAAATTGTCATTCTCACTATTCTGTTGAAGATTTAATATAAATCAAGATGCTAATCTATGCAGTTTGAGAATTATTTTAGAATTTTATGTTCTGACATCACCACTCTTAAAGGCAAGTGCTGTGTAATTTTTGGACAATTAAGAGTATTTATGACATTTCCAGCTAGCAAAAAAATAGTACTTCTGTTAGTTACACTTCTGAATTAGCCTTTGTGACTTCACTGATCTCTAAATTTCTATTCTGATCTTTTAGAACATATGTAAGTAGGACATTTAAAAGTAACTTATTTAGGATCTTTCATGTAAGGAGGAAGTCTGTGTGAAAGAGTTAATACTTAAAATTTAAATACTCTTAAGAACTTCCAAACCTTAGTTTCTCTGGTCTTTCAGAGCCTCTTAAGATAATCTTTCTAGATAAAGATAGATACTTATGTTTGGTGCTATTAGTAAAAATGTGCTTCTCATCCTCCAGTCTCTTTGGTATGGTAAGAGATAGGTGTAAGTGGAAATTATTTAAAGTATGAAGGGTAGAGGGGTAAAGGATGAACTGTATACCCAATTCAAACTATATTAAAATCAAAATATAAAATATTAACAGAAGGGACATTTTCATAAAAGGAATATTCACCTTTCTCTCTCGTATAGTAGGTAAATTACACTATAATGAAATCTACATGCCTATTATTTTCTTGTTTTGCTACAGGTAAAAAAATAAGAATAAATTTCATGTTGTCTAAATTTTTAGGGTTATACAGTTAGAAATATATAATTCTACTTTTATAGATAGTTCAACTAGGGGAAATAAGTTAGCACAATCATTTGAATTGGTTGTCTACATACTGGGCAGGGCTTATTCCTTTTCTTTAGCTTCTTTGCGCATGTAAAGCAAGCCATAAGATGTCCTGTCTTGCCATGGACGATGCAACCATTTTTAGGTCGACCTTGGCAAATCACACATGGTTCAATGGCATTAAGGGGAAAACTAGATTCCACACTTTCTTCTTTGTCTTGTGTTTCTTCCCTCTCAAACTCCTTGACATCTTCTTGGCTACTATAGATAATGCTATTAGAAGTTGACGGCTGAGAATAGTCCTCACTTTCTTGGGACAGGGAGGCTTGTGTGATCTTATCTTCATTTTCCTCAACACATGATTCTCTGGAATCATTCACTGTAGATTTCTTACAGTCAGGGACATCAAAGCCCTTTTCTACTTGTGTTGAGTTTTCCTGTTTGGCTTTCTCAGGCATTTTCTCTTTATCTTTCCCTTTATCTTCAGGAAGCCAATTTTCACGAAGGGCCCAACATCTGTTGCAATGAGGTGGAAGGGGAGGATTCATTTCACTGCAGGAAGTACACTTCCAATAGTCCTTCAATGAAACAAGACAGTTAGTTTCTGTAACCCTTCAATGACTAGTCATACCAATGCTAGCAACTTGTTCAATATGTCTAAGGTAAAATGTGTTATACAGCTCAATTTTCAGCATTTCATTTTTTATAAAACACTCAACATTTAACAGTCTTTCCTCAAGCATGAGATTATACTTTTTTTCCCAGCCAAACCATGCTGAAGAATTCTAGAACAAAAAATGTATTCACCATAACCTTAACCAAATACCTATAAAGTTTCCTGTTCAGGGACAAAGACACAGTCAGTTCATTTAGTTGAAGCAACTGCTATCAGATCCTTCTCTGTAATGAGGCCTGGACCCACTCCATTCTGTTCAAGTATCAGGGACCCACTCTGATACCGTGCCCACAGTCCACCAAATCACTAGACAAAACAACCATACAATCTGCCATTGATTAAGACTCCCTTAGAAGGGCTCTAAAACCAGGGCTCAACTGGGTGTTCCCTAACTTCATCCACAAAGGAAATGCTATAACATTCTTCTCAGCAAATCACTTCCAGCTAAACTCTGCCATCCCTGTCACTATTCAAAATATATGCACCTTACTTCTCTATCCTTTTCTGTGCTCTCACCTCTGTAACTGCTCATTGCTTCATCCTTATCCCAACTTATTTCCCAAACCTTTCCACCCACTATGCAATTTGGATAACAAACCCCCCCACATCCCCAGCCTCTTTACTGAACACATCTTTCTTCCTTAAAAGAAGCATGGTCCTTGCCTGAGGATATTGTACGGGTAAACTTGCCTAAGAGGTCCTTCTTATCTTGCCATGAATAATGTAACCATTTTTAAGTTGCCTGACAAATGATATAACACATTAGCAATAAGGGTGGAGACTATTCATTCTCCCACATTGGTTCTTTCAAGCTGGAAAAGTAGGTCTCCACTGATAAAAACCAAAGACAAAGATCTTGTAATATGGGAGGAAAGTAATAAATTTCAAGACCTACGTTTAAAATATTTCACTCAACCTGATTTCAAATGAATCAACTAGTTAGTTGTTTTCTAATATAGCAAAATATTTTCTTAAAATTTTATAATTTGGATAATTGTTATTTGGATAATTGTTATTTCTGTCTCAGAAAAGAGAAAAATGAGGTTTCCTATTCAAATATAATAAAAGGCAATATTAAGAACAAAAATTAAAGCAGTAATATTTAGCTTAAAAAAAACAGTATCTCAGGAACCCTGTGAAGCATGAAATGTTAATGTTTAAGTCCTGATTTAAGAGCAAATCCTACCACATTCTCTAATACAAATCAATATGAAAAATATTTATATTTGATAAGAGTGGCAAAATGTTGGTTAACTGTTAGAGCTAGGTGTTAAGCACAAAGGACATATATTATACTATTCTCTGCTGTACATACTTTCCATAATAAAGTTCTTCAAAAGTTCAAATTTCAGCACAAAAAACCTAAAAAGTATCAACAGATTCCCTACCCAATAAAAGAACAAAAATACTCTAAATCATTAAAACTTTAAAACATTTTTAACTTTATAAAAATTATCTCATGTCAGGAAGTAGACTAGACATATTTTTCTAATCTTGACCTCAGTATTACTTTTTGATTCCTCAAAAAAGTAAATGCATACTTACAGCTAAGGAAATTTCAGGATCTTCTTCAAATGAATCTGTATCACTCTCCCCTGCCTGATACACAGTAACTCGATACACCTAAAAAAAAAAAAAAAAAAAAAGAAAGAAAAGAAAAGAAAAGAAAAGAAAAGAAAAGAAAAGAAAAGAAAAGAAAAGAAAAGGAAAAGAAAAGAAAAGAAAAACAAAACAACAACAAAAAACATTAGCATCAATTCATCACCTTTTTTCTTCAGCCAGTAAGGCTTCTTAGGGGTCAGTCCTAAACAAACAACATGTATACTACGGTCGTCCCTCTGTATCTGTGGGAAGGCTGGTTCCAAGACTCCCAAGGATACCAGTATCTGCAGATGCTCAAGTCCCTCAGTAAAATGGCACAGTATCTGCATACAACTTGTGCACACCCTTACCTATACTTCAAATCATCTCTAGGTTACTTATAATACCTAATACAATATAAATGCTATGCAAATAGTTGTAAATACAATGTAAATGCTATGTAAATAGTTGATGGCCCACAGCAAATTCAAGTTCTGCATTTTGGAACTTCCTGGAAATTTTTTTTATTTGCGTATTTCCAATCAGGGCTTTGCTGAATCCATGGATGTGGAACCCGTGGATACGGAGGTCCAACTGTATTATATACGAGCAATCTGAGATAAGGGTCAAATGGACTGAGTGCGTATAAAGGGGGAGAAATAGAGGATAATAAAATCCTCACCCCTGATAAAAAGTCAACACATAGGCTGTTTAAAATGAAAAAGGAAAAAATTCAGTACAAGCATTTGTTTTATAAAAATAGAGGTATTAAGTCACAGTGAAAACAGCTAGAAATGTTAAAGCTGGTCACTTCCAGGAAACAGATCTGGTGGTACTATGTGACTTTAACTGCGTGCATGTTTTATTTTCATAAAAAGTAAGAGGGAATGTTACAGCTCAGTGGCAGAGTACATGCCTAGCATGCACAAGGTCCTGTTCAATCCCCAATACCTCCATTAAGAAAATAAACAAACCTAATTACCTCTACAATAAAAAAAATAAATTTTAAATAAATTAATAGTAAAAGAGAATTGAATTAAATATTTTAAAATGTGAGTACTCTTATAAGAATGCTCATTAAGGCCTACTGACTTTGACATATTTTTAACATCAGACAATAAGCAACTACAAAGCCTCAAGCCCACAAACCAATATTCTAATTTGAACAAATCAAGAGTCACACTGCGATGTGAAATCTGAATACATTATTTCAAACTCATCAATGAATAAGGAAAGTATTTAACAACTTCAGAATATAATCAGAGAAAAAAACTACCTCATCATCTTCATCTGAGAGTTCTTGTCCTTCTTCACTAAGGCTATAATCTTCTGAATCAAGGGACTCAACTTCAAATTCTACACTGAATTGATCTGAAACTGAATCCTGATCGAACCAGTCACCTGAATGTTCACTTACACCAGCATCAAGATCCTAAAATCAAGGAGAAAAAAAAAAGTGACTTAACATACATTACCTGTTGCCCAGCTTTCTAATGCATCCCTGTGAACCTAATCCCTCAGTTCCATCCTGCACACTAACACTAGGTTAAGCTTCTGGGTTATGACTAGACTAATATTTTGTCTGTTTAAAATCCCATTACATAAAAGGAAAGGCCAAATCCCTTTGGCATTCAAGGTACATACAGTATGACTACACTAACACTTTCATATTATCTCCAACCAGATGCTCCCCAACCCCCAAAACTATAAACAATTAGCTAGATTCAGATTGTTCCCTAAAGCAAACTTGGCACCTCAACTTCCACACTTTCCCTCTCTAACTGGAGTAACTCAGCAGTTTAAAAATTCTGCTCACCCTTTTTTGCCAAAGCCTTTGTTAACACTATAACTAGAAGAGCTCTTCTACTTTTAATTATCTTTACTACTTATGACATTACTGAGCATTATGTATTTCCACACGCAAATTATGCAAACATAATTCTGCATGCATTTTTTAATCTGAATTATACATACTTCAAGAGTTAAGATCATGTCTTAATCATCTTTATATCTTCAGACTGGTAGAATGCTAATAGCTACAACACATACAATAATTATGATTTATATTTTTTAATTAACTGAGAATAATTTCTTTGGAAGGGCTTTCAGATATAATTTTTTAAATTTATTTTTAAAAGTCTGTATTTGCTCATGTGATTCCTTATTTTAAAACTCTGATAATAGCATAAAAACCTAAGAAGACCTTCAGTCCCATAATATTTGCCATCAGTGGCTAAGGGTGGCCACATACACAGAAGCAGAAGGCTAAAACTAGAAAAAAATACATTGGTCTAGTAGTCAAGATATATACATTCTTATTCTAGATTTGCCATTAAGTAGCTTTTAACCTTAGACATATTTAGCTTTAAAGACCACAGCTATTTCATCTGTGAAAGAGTTTGGATTAAATAATCTCTAAAATTTCCAACATTTATAAAAACAAAAACAAAGTATATTATTTTATAACCACTGAGGTCAAAAGACTTTTTTACAATGATGTTAGGAAAGTAGTAGTAAAAGCAACGTTCATCAAACTGCAGTTGTAATTCCTAAAAAGGGAACAATCAAATGAAAACACAAGTCAAGCTAGAATATAACGTCTCTAATAAAGTAACCTAACAAACTGGATGCTTCAATTAACTAGTCTAGTGTACTATGTTTAGATTAAGGGGGTAAAATCACAATAAAAATTAAGTCTCAGAAGGCATCTTCTATGGCAGGAGTCAACAAACTGAGGCTCACCATGGAACTACTTTTATAAACAGAATTTTACTCAACTCAGCCACGCCCATTTGTTTACTTGTTGTCTATGGCTGCTTTTGCCTTACAGCCTAGAGATAAGTAGCTGGAACAGAGACTGTATGGCCTGCAAAGCCCAAAATAATTACTATCCCTTTACAGAAAAAGCCTGCCCACCCTTATTCTGAAGTACTATGAAGAAAGCAGTATTAAAAGTAGTTTTCAAAAGTTTTAGCTAATGTTCAAAAAAGAATAACCTAGGAACTTCTGAATACTGCATATCTAAATAAACAAACCTAATTACCTCCCCCCATTAAAAAATTAAAATTAAAAAAAAAAAGCATCAGACAAGCTTGATCTGGAAAGATCTTAAAATCCCTGGTTTTTCTAAATTCCAATTGTGACAATTATTAGTTATGTGATCTTAAACAAGTTATTTGAAATCCCCAAGTCTTAGTTTTCCATCTGTAAATGGAAATATCATGTCTGGTATAGAGCCTAGAATATAGCCTTCGTTCCCCAATTTCTTAAGCCAAAAAGAAAGACAAGATGGGAGACAAATGCACTTTCCTTTAACTCCCTTCACTCACTGGTGAATGACAACATCAAGTAGTAAGTATAATATATTTATGTGAGGTAAGCTAAAATGAAGGGAAAAAATTGGCCCTGCCGAAAAGTTTTCACAACTAGGGACTCTGCCTGAAATACAACAGATTTTTAACAGAGAGGATTTTCAGAAAAGAGTGCATGATAGGACTAACAAAAAGAAAGTAGAAATACCCTCTACATTGCTCTGATAACACGGCAGTGTCCCAGGTAGAAAGAATAAGGACTTTTAATATCATTTAGTTACAATTCTAAAATAATCTTAACAAAGACTATAAGTTTAATGGGGCACAATAGTTGTATTTAAACAATTTATAAGGAATAAAATTATCCAAACATGAAGTTCTTGACACATCAAGTTTTCTTTGATTAGATTCAATTTTTAGATCACACATAAACTTTGCTCTCAAGAACTTCTATTTTTTTCATAGCATTTACTGACTGCCTTAATTACCTGTTTGACTACTCTATCTCCCAATGAAGGCAGGGACCATATCTACCCTGACTACCACTGTGTCTCCAATGCCAAATGGAACCTGGCATAGAAAATACACAAATACTACTGAAAGAAGAACTTGCTCTTGGAGGATCTCATCACGCCACCTAGAGGGCTACACAAGTAACAGCTCTATTAAATACTAACTCTAGAGGGCACATCTGTATCCATAAAAACCACTGCTTTGGAAGAAAAAGATGTAAAGATACTGTAAGTACAAAAATAGAAAAAAAGAATATGGTTACTATCACAATTTGTTCAGTCCTTTACATTTTCTAGAGAACTATAAAAATGATCACTAATATCCAGAATAATGGCCATGAGACACTGCCATATCACAAATAATGATTCCAATTTTAGTAACATTTTAAACACAAATGTTTAATGACAAGAAAATATTCATTTGTCAAGCATTCTTGTTAGCAAAAACTTCTTTACAAAACTTCCTTCAATGTTAACTCTTAAGAACTTTAATGATGGGCTAATACTTGGGAATTTTATATCAGTTATCAAAATGTACTGATACTCTACCATCATCCATGCAGTAATATACCCACATTTTACGGCCTTAGTAAACAGACCTTCCCTGATGTCTAGATCTACATATGGCAAATGTGAGGATCAGGCTATGCTCACTTACTTGCTGATAGCTGTAATAAGATATTTTTACTCTAAATAGTCAGGATAAAACTGCCTTAGAATCCTAAGACAGCTAACCAACTAAATTTTCATTTCTGTCCCCTTATCTTTTAAACAGTAAAACTTCTAGATTTTCAGGCTACTCTACACACTCCAATTTATTTGAATTTACTATTGGTGCAGTGACCCATAAAGATTCTCCAATATGTACAGTGACATTAATAACTATTAATATTAGTACTAATTTCACCAACACACTCCAGTGCAACTCCACTATCTTCTGGAGATAACCACCCCTGTGGTTAGGGGTGGAGAAGAACCACACAGTTTTATCTGAAAGAAAAATTTATAAAGTGTATAGCAGCAGTCACATACCATATGTGTGCATTCTATCTGAATGCTTGTTACGACTGCCAGAACTAGAATTTAAAAATAAGTCTTGTTTTGTTTAAAATGAGATTACCGGATTCGATGGAGTCCCTGTAGATTCACTGCTACTGCTTCTTTCGCAGCATATCTCCCTTATTACACACAGAGCAAGGCTTTCATCAAAGGAAAGGGAAATGTTATCAGATTTGTGGCGCTTTCTTTGTCGTTCACCAGGTAATTCATCTGCATTTTCTTCTGAATATGTAAAGAAAAACAAGTTAATTAAATTGCTATACTGTAATTTAGAAATTGAGCTGTCTTGAGTACCTATTTGTATTAAAACTGTTTCAATGAAATTAAACAGTGAAAAATAGTGCATTACTGTTTCACTAAGTCAGTACTTTTACTGGATCTGAGAGTTATAGCAGAACACTTCATTTTTAAAAGCTTTTTAAAATATGAAAGTGACTATATGTATGTATATTCATGACTGGGACACTGTGCTGTACACCAGAAATTGACACAATGTAACTGATGGTACTTCAATTTAAAAAAAAATAAAGTTCAGAAATAAGCTTAAAAAAATTAAGTCACAATTAATACAGTCCATCTAGAGCTTTTATTAGCCAGTCTAGGATTTTTCTGTCAAAGGCAAACTTTAGGATATAAGATTTCACTTTTTATCCCCTGGAAAGAACCCAAAACATTTAATTTACTTACAAGGTATACTTAATGTTTCCATTTCCTCAGTATCCAGTATTTTCAACAAGAATCAAAACCAGTAAAACTGATCCATTTTATTTTAAATAAGAAATCATCTCTGACAAAGTCAGAATGTTACCATATCTGTCAGGAACATAAATTAGAGTCCTACCTTATACCAGACTATTTATAAAAATTAATTCCAGGTGTATTAAAGAACCAAACACAAAGAACAAAACCACCCAACTACTTATATAAGAGAATATACTGGGGTGGGGAAAGCATGATGTAACACTGCAAAGCCCTCAAGAAAAGACTAACAAGATTAGGTTATGTTAATTAAGGTTTACATGGCAAAATAAAATACTACAAACCAAAGTTAAAAGGCAAATGGCAGATTAAAACAAAGTATTTTATACGAAGTCCTCCTACCAATCAAGCAAAAGACAAACTTGACTTTAAAAAGTCAAAGATATGAAAAAGCAATTTATAAAATACAAATGACCAATAAACATGAAAAAATGGCTTACCTCCTAGTGATTAAGGAAATGTAAGTTGAAATGAAACACAAGTTTTCACCCATGAGAATGACAAAAATTAAAATGAGAGATAGTCTTGGAGATTTGGCAGATTTTTATACACTATTAGTAGAAATGTAAAATAGTGTAGTATTTTATGGGCAACTTCTCTACTCTACACAAATACCTGCATAATCATTTAAGGATATATGTGCAAGGGTGCACACTGCAGTCTTATATTTAAGTATCTAACAGGGTTATGAGATTAAGTGAAATGTGCCTCCATATGCCTGAAACAGTTCTAACTCACACCTTTGCTCACTCCATTTCCCTCTCTCGATCTTTCAGATCAGAAATCATCTCTTCTTCCTCTGAATTCCCAAAACACTATAAAAGTGTTTATAAGTGATGTAAGATCCTCTACTTTAAGTAATTTTGTGTTTATCTCCACAGCAAGATTCCAAGTTCTTGATCTAAGTTTTTAATCATGTTTGTATTCTTTATAAGAAGAGGTGATCTTGGTTGAAAGATGTGGGCTAGAAGCCTAAAACCATGTTGTCGATCCCTATTTTTTAACTCTATTAAAAATAACATTTGGGGCTTTTTTCTGATAATTATTACTCACTACAGAAATCTCTAAAACACAGGGGAAAAAATTTTTAATGTAAATCATCTACAATGTTACCAGATAACTACTATTAAATTTTGGTGTGATAATTTTCCAATTTTTATTTTAAAAATTTCCTTTTTAAAAAAACATTTAAATCACACTACATGTACAACTTGGGGTTGTTTTCTTACATGTTCTTTTACATTACTTTTAATGACTGAAGAATATGGTGTCCACGATACAGGTTCATATGCTCTTCATCACTGAACCATTTAGTCTGCAAATCTGAGCACATGCTTCCCAACAGGCACAGGGCCAGACAGTGGGTATACAAAAATGAAGTCAGCCTTCATCCATACCACCAGAGGAAGCTTACATTCAAACATCAAGGCAACCAAAATATAATCACTTACAAGCTATAATGAGTGCTATGAAGGAAACAAACAACGTGCTAAGGAAAGGAACAAGAAGGGATCTACTTTTCTGGGTGGTCAAGAACAGCTTCTCTGAGAAAGGAATACTTGAGCAAAAATAGAAAAATAAGAAACTGGTCTTGCAAGGCTGAGGTAGGCAGAAGAACTCCTGGCAGGAAAAAAACTGCAAACAGCCTTAAAGCAGGGAAGAGTTTTGACTTGTTCGTGGAACCAATCAGTGCAGCTGAAACACAATGAAGGTGGGGCAAAAGGCCAAAAACCAGATTAAAGGTAGACCAGGGCCTTGTAAGCCAAGGTAAAAGTATGGCTTTTATTTGAAGGTCAATGGTAAATGACCAAAGTAGCTAAGTGGGGAAGTGAACAATCCAACTTATCTTTTACAGTACCTTTTGGTACTGTGGTGAAGGACAGAAAGACCAAGTAAGCAGAAACAGAGGAAAAACCAGAAGCTGCTGCAGTGATCCAGGTAAGAGGTGACAACAGCCTGGACTAGAGTGATGACATTCTCCACCATCATGTTTTCAACAATGAATAATGCTACAATTAATATCTCTACATTAAATGTTTTAATTTCTGATTATATTCTCAGGCTAGATTCCTAGAAATGGAGTTACTGAGATAATGGTAAGAAGAACTCCAAGGCTTTTTATAATTCATAAAGGTTAACCAATTTATATCAACTGATACACCAATGGTCTATCAGTGCCAACACACACAAGTAAAAAATCATATCTTCACCAATTTGAAAGACCACAAAAACACTGCTGCATTTTTTATCTGTAAAACTTAATCATTAAAATACATCCCCCTCCACATATTTATTAGTCATTTGTATTTACTCTGAAAAACCTTCTTTTTTTGGCAATTTGGATTTTTAGTATTTTTCTTATTAATTTTGGGAGACTTTTTATTTAACAAGGATATTAACACTATCACGTTTAAAGTCAATCTATTTCAATACGTTGGAATTTTTTTATTTATCTTTTAAACTCATTTGGCCTAGTCCCAGGTATTTAATAAGACATCCTCTGCCCCTGCTGCCCTTTGCCTTCATGTACAAAATTCTTACTTTAGGTTTATCTATGTCACTGTTCTGCTGAACTCTTTTTTTCACCTGAATCATAGTTTTAGTTATTATGATTTTCATCAGCCAATAGCCTCCTTCTCTACTCTTTTCTGTTAAAAATGCTCTCAGCTATTTTCATTATCTTGTTTTCTATTTACTTTCTCTGTTGTTAAACTCACTGATAAAATATTTGTTTTTAATAAATCATAACTGCTAAGGTGACAAAGAATAATGACTAAAAAGAGTTTGTATTTTTGTCCTCTATTATTTTGAGTAGCAGAGAGCTGGCTAACTATAAAATCCAGCAGGACACAGTAAACTGTGTGCCTGCTACAGTCAACCAGAGAAGTGTTACTAAGAAAGCAATTTTTAAGCCAAATACATTATATAAAAATAAGAAACTCAGAAATTCATTCATCCAAACCAAAAAAGCACAAGTTCATTAAACCTAGATGCACTGATTTCAATAAAGAATGAACACTGAAAAGCTGTCTGAAAGTGCCAATTAAATATTCACATATACCTGTCTCACTAACTGTTCGCCTTCTAGATGAGGTAGATGGTCTGGAAACCAAATCTGAAGATGAAGGTTTCTCTTCCTGTAGCTCTTGCACAAGGTCCTAAGCATTCAACGGAGAAAAAAGAAAACCCAAAAACTTAACTTATAACACCATGAAACTAAAAACTCATTGTTTTAAATAACCTTACCAATTTTCAAGAAACATTATGGTAGAATGAGTTCAAGATTACCTTTTGATCACTACCACCTTCGGGGTGACACCTTCTTTCACTCACAGGTGTGCCTGAATCCAATGGTTCTGACAGAAAATAAAAACAAAGAATCACAAACTAGGAAAGCAAGGGCTACTAAACAGATGTTAGTCCAGGACCAACTCCTTATACAATTTAACCTTTTAACAAAAACTGAACGTGTAGTCTCCCAACTGCCATTTTGTGGTAGATACTAAAGATGTAAATAGATAACTCAATTTATCTTTTACAGTCCCTTCTGGTACTGTGGGAAAGGACAGAAAGACCAAGTAAGTAGAAACAGAAAAAAATCAGAAGCTGCTGCAGTGGTCCAGGTAAGAGAAGACAACGGCCTGGACTAGAATGATGACATTCTCTAACATCATATATGTTTCCAACTATGAATAATGCTACAATTAATATTTCTACTTTAAATGTTTTTATTTCTGATTATATCCTTAGGCTAGATAACTTTAGAAGATACATAAAAATAATCAAAATACAATAAACACACTAAAAAAATTATTGTTAAGAGAAGTCAATGGAGAAAATGGAGCAATGATTATATGGTAAAGGCAGGGCAAGGTCTGAGTAACAAGGAATCAGGAAGTTTCATAGCAGAATATGTGGAAGTAGGACTGGGAAAGGTCATTCTAGCCTGAGGGAAGGAACACTGTGTGAAAAAGCATCCAGAAGTGAACTACCAGCGTGCTGCAGGGAACTACAGGTACTTCATTATTATGTGAATGTAAGCAGGATCATAAAAGATCCTGTGTATCCTGCTAAACAGCACAAGGCTGTCAAAAAGCAGCACTCATACCAACAATCACATATCACTGCATCCTTCCCAGCTAATTTCATAGTCCTCCCTAAGGAACTGATCAGCTGCTTACCGTTAAAAAGGTTTAATCTAAGAGAGAAAATTGTTCATAGTAAGTATTTTATCCAAATGAGATCCCAGTAAGGAACCCTTAAATAGTCATTTTAAGCAGGAGTGAGAACTCTGCCAAAATAGAAGAAAAAGAGAACAGAAGCAGGGAAACCAGTATTAGTAATTGCAATAACACAAATGAAAAGCATTAAAGCCTAAACTAAGACATGGAAAAAAGATCAATTCCAGAGAAATTTAAAAGGTAAAAACCAGTAAGAACCTGGTATCTAATACACAAGGCAAGGGAAAAATGAGTCAAGGAGGAGTCCAAGATTTTACACTGGATGGATAAATGGGTAGTACCAGTCACCAAGAGAGAAACTTCAGATGATTAATAGATTTGGACGAAAAGATAATGAACTAAGTGGGTAAAACTTCCAGGGAGATAGGTTTAATTTGTACTTGGATGTACAGACATGGAGCTCAAAAGTCAAAATTTCAGGGAGGTAATAGCTGAGTGGTAGAGTGTGTGCTTAATATGCATGAGGTCCTGGGTTCAATCTCCAGTACCTCAAGTTAAAAAAAAAGAACAGTCAAAATTTCAGATAAGGGATATATACAATCACCAAATATTATAATCAAATACCCTTTACTACTCCCTTGGAAACATCTTCATCTTAACAATGAAGTTAGGCCTGAGCATTAACATTTTGAAATTATATGAATTATCGTAATAGTTTATTTCTTCTTTATATTATGGATAAGGTAAGTTACTGATTTTTAAGCCGTCACATAGACAGGTTATATATTGTGTCAGTATGATATATGAGATGTTACAAAACAGATATAATAAAAAGGAAGCACTAGGTGTGACAAGATCGAGAACCCTGATATAGGTGTTCTGAAGTTAACATTAAACTAAAACCTGAAACAAACTCAAAATGGAAATAGCATAAGAGATCAACAGGTTACTAGCTCATTGATTTTCCATTATTTAAATGAATGAATTAATACATCAGGGATTAATACTTCAGAAAACTGAAAGTACTATCAGATACTGTAGTTTACTTTATTTGCCTTCATTTGATTTCATAAAGCGCTTTGAAAAACAAAATGCCAAGTCACCAGCCTAATAGTTACTTCTACTCTAGGAAAAGATGGTGATACTCTTTTCTGGGTCTTAAATCCTAACTTTGGAAAAGTATTCAAATACTGTATTGTGTCATACAAAATGCAAACCTGAACAGGACACAGGAAATAGATATGTAGTCAAGTTAGTGTAACAAAACAATGTAACAATAAAATTAAAAAACGGAATTAATAGGAGCACAAAGAAGTGGTCAGTTTGTTAAGCTTCTGAGAACAGTTCTTAATTGTAGTTCAAGGATGGACTTTAAGAAGCCTGTGGTGTACTGGAGCCAGCTCCTACTAGCACTTCCAGGCAGACTGTGTACATCTCCTCCCAATTCCATGTTTGCAGATGAAAATGGTCATGGTGACAGTATTTACACCATAGAAACCAGTAACCACCAATCAAGGCTCTTACCCTGGAGAGTGGGTTGTTAAACAGTTATCAGCATTATCACTGTACATGCTTAGGTGTATTCTTCTGGAGTAAGAACCTAGTGCCTTTATCAGATTATCAAAGGGATATGTGACTCAAAAATAACCAGTTAAGAACTACAAGTCAAAAGGAAGGGAAGTTAAATGTCACTCACCTGAACAAATTAGTTAACAAAGCTTTGTCTATTATAAAAAACACAAAGACCCCATCCATTCAAATGGTCCTACCAAGGTATCTGTATTACCTTCCAAAGCCTTTGAATACATGTTTCAAGGTTTGATCATATCTTTACTGTGCAGAAGCTTTTGAAACTACTTACCTTTCAAAACAAATTCCAACCTAATATTCCAAGACTTAAATGGATTTAACAGGATATTTAACTTCACATACTGCAAATCTGCATAAAAACCTTAGTATTCTGTTGTTTTAGTTCATATGTATCTCCTCCTGTTAAAATTTATCACACCCTTACTATAATTAAATATACAACTAGAGCAACTTTTGAAGAGAATCACAATTATAAAATGATTGCACATCCATAAAACGTCTTTAAAATATTTTTATAGTATATATTGATGGCATTCAAAATTAACTTACCCTGCTGATTGACTACTACCAAGTTTCTGTAGATCATTGTATATATTTTCCTTGTGAGAGAAAAAAAGATACACATTTTAAAATAAAAATGTATTAAACTAGACTTAACAAGTCTTTCAAATGTATATAAGCATAAACTATCCCATTACAACCCAAATTTTAAATCACTACATTCAAATATTGACAAGCTTCTAGACCCCAAAAAGCACCATAATTAGTTGCACAATGATTATATACAGCCGTTATTAACAACCACTAAGTCTCCCTAGCTCAAAGATAAAATATCTCCATCTCCTGAAACATGCCTTGTTTAGACTTTACCAAAAGTCCTCAGAGAACTGGTGTGAACACAGGAGGCAGGCTGCTTTCAAACAGAAAAGAAATTATCTAGCTCTGTACATAGCAGTAAACTGCCTAAAAAAGTATTAGGTTATGCAAAACCCTCTATATAGGAGCTTGATTATAGTTTTTACTTTCATTAAACTTGGACTAATCATCTAATGGATTTCCTTTTTTGATCTGAAAATTTATTAAAAGATAGGCTGTATTAAATGACTATACTGCTCTGAGTACCAGTCACTATTCTAGAAATTGGGGAAAACAAAGAATGAAATAAAAACAAATCCCTGCCCTCATGGAGCATAAGGAAACAGTTGACTTACGCCAGTATTCACTGAAGTCATGGTACATATTTCTTTCTATTAACTAGTGATTTTAGAGAATGTTTATTGGTCACAAGATATCATTCCTACTTCTCAAGGTTAAGAGGAAAATGTCAATCCCAACTAAATTTTTTTCACCCTTGGGACAGATACACAGCTCCTAAACTCACAAAAATCAATATTCCTATTCATATCCTTTCTCCTAGTCAGTAGTTTCCCCAGTGTTTAATCTCTCAACATAATTTAAATCAAAGATAATTTTAAATTTGTGCTTTCAGTCCCAGAAACTACACCTCCAAACATCAAGATTCAATACCAGATGGTGCAAAATCATCAATATTGTTATTTCTTAAATTTATAAAATTAAAGCTTATATCCCAAGGCCAATTATAATGTAAATATTAAACAGAAATGGTTTGTCAATGGAAAGATGCTTCTCAGTTAAATTAAGCAGGATGAAATTAAATATAGTATGTTCAAACTGAGTTAAAACACATCGGTGCAAAATATAAAAATGATGAGTTAAAAATACCTTTTGATGACAAACCATAGTCATTTTTTCCTTATTCTTAGCTTTCTGATTTTTCCTAATGTTCAATAATGAATATATACTTATAATAACGAAGTTGTTTTAATGTTATAAATATCCTACCTAGTAATCATCTTTTAGCTATATTACTGAGCATTAAATACTAGTGGAATCTAGTTTCATGTGAAAAGTATTCATCACATTTATTAAGGTACACTGCAAACAGACTAACTGTGCTAAAGCAAATGAAACAAGGAATTCCAAATGTAAAGTAAGAATGAGTGAAAAAAGACTCTTCAGTTCCCAGTAGAATAATTCTAGAAATGTTATCTGGGTTAAATTCAACTGATTAAGTGCCACAATGGTATGTAACAAAGAAAATTATCTCCAAAGTAACTAGGGCTCAAATTTCAGCCTTTACCACAGACTATTATAAAGATTGTCTTTGAAAGTGACTACAATAATATTTTTAATATGCAGTAACTGTAGCTAATATTTAAATGCTTTCCATGTATCAAACACTATGTATTTTACACAATGCCTCTTTAAACCTCCATATAAGGTACTTATACTATTCCTACTTCACATTCAGAGGAAACTTAAGGTTTAGAGAGGGTAAGTGAATTTACCCAGTCGCACAGCTAGTAAATGACTGAGTCTCAAATCCAGATTTATAAGATTCCAGAACTCAAGTTTCTCAAGCAATATGCTATATCACTAAGAAATAAAATTTCAGCATCTTTTATATATAGACATTATAACAACTTTTCTCTGACAGAAGGGAGTGAGATGAAAGTGAGCTCAAATGTTTGCCCAGGTGGCATTTTACAACAGACGAAGGAACTTACCTGTGCTCTTTCACAGAGAAGCTTGGCACTCCAAACAAATCCCCTAGAAGGTCATTTGAACAATACACAATATGCTGTTGTTTTTCATCATATAATCGTTTAGTCATAATATACTGGCCAAGATAAAATATAACCTGAAATAGAAATATGATTTCTGAGCACTAAACAAAATTAAATGTTAGTTTCAAATACATTCAGTAATATCTCATTTATCTGAAGAGGGTTAAACCACCACCAACCACACTGATAACCATCTAGAATAAAAACCATTCTTAAAAAAAAAAAAGAATGACTACCATTCTGTACTCTTTAAAACAAAAAAAAGCTGACTTTATGTCTTTTCCTTTAATCTGATGGAAGCAGAGATACTGCTTCTGATTTCCTCACATAAAGCTTAAAATGTGTCTTTTAATAACAATAACAAGTTGCAGAATCAAAAACATCAACTAGAACACAGTAGTGACCTGGAGTCATTCAGTAAATAGTCCCGGACACGATATACCTCAACTGCCTCTGAGGTCATCACAGATGAGAAAGGCAAGATGATGACCAATTACATCTACATAACAGTTTGGGAGAATTCAGTAAATGAAATAAGCCCTCAAAGAGATCAATATAATCTATACAATAAATAATCAAACTGATGGACCCTGAATCATGTAGATACATTTAATTTATATTGTGTGCTCCATTAAGACAAAGTAGGCAAAATATTTTAAGACATTTACACACAAACCTATTAATAACCACCTAAATACTTAAGGTGTTATACAGTTTACAATGTACTTTTATAAGTACTGTCTCGTTCTTCTGACATTTCATAGAATTGTTAACAACATATGAGAAATAAGGAAATTGACCTGGTCTTCTGACTCCTAGTATAGTGTTCTTTCTACTAGCCCATACCAGCTTTCATCACTATCTCATATACCACAGAACAAAGATCCTACAACTGAACACTGTATTAGATAATATATACATTACTGTTACAGTGGTTTGGCACAAGCATTCTAAGTCTTTGTGATGGACTCGATCAACTTTCTCCTTATTCCTATCTACTACTAAACTTACACTTTTTTGTTTCCTTAACCGATTATATAATAATATAAAGTCAAACCCAAGAGTCCTAAAAACATCATTTACCTTGACACTTCTCTGTAAGTACTGTCTATAGACTTAACTGACTAAGCAGGCTTCAGACTTAAATGAATACATGACTATGGGCTAAAGATGGGAGACAGTGGAAAAGGAAGAAGGAAGAGAACCTAGACTCCTACCAAACAACCTGTAAGGAAATTTCCGAGTGTGGCTATAAAGGACAAGGGTCTGGAATCTCTTCCTGTCCACTACCCTGATGTAGGTAAGGTACTTCAGTGTTTTAAGCAATCTGAGCCCCATAAACTAAGTGCGAGAGATAGGGAAGAGGCACATTTCATTCACATCGAAATTTTGCCCAAGATGGCCCAATCTCTCACGGAAAAGCATGCTTCTGTGCACAGATTTAAAGCTAGGGAACAATACATTGAAATGTGTCCATTAAACAGAACATATGTTCATGAATCAGCTCACCTCTATCCCAGAAAGATCAGTATACTGTACTCATGTATCTCTATTGCAGAAGTTCTTAACCTGGGATCCATGGATGCCCAAGAAGTCCTTGGATAGAATTCAGGGGGTCCATTAATTTGGATGGAAAAAAATTTCTATGTTTATTTTCACTAACTTTTAACTAAAATTTAGCTTTTCCTTCAATTATGAATATAGGAAACAAATCACCAAGTATTAATGATAACTGACTGTCACCAATAAAAATGGCAAGCATTTTTCCTACCATACTATGCTTAAACATCTCAAAATACCAGTTATACTCCTCACTACTTCCAAATTATTTATTAGATCTGCTGCTGAATCTTATTAATGTGTTCATAAAAAAGCACATGTATCACAAACTTGTTTACTATTTTGTTCACTATATTTTAATGTAAGTTTTCCCACTGTAATATTATATATTTTATTTCATGCATTTAGAACATGATTCTAAGAAAGAATTATCAGTCTAAGACTTTACCAGTGCACCAAGTGGGTTCACAGCACAAAAAGGCTAAGAACTCCTATAGAGCTTCCCTTTGAGTTCCTGGCTGAGAAATGAAATTCAAATGTAAATAGAATTTTCAGCTTCAAAATATAGTCCATATGACCTCAATACTTCATATTGCTGAAAGTTTCTCTATATGGCCGATTTCTCCCCATGGTATATGCAAGTAGTAAGACATTAAGTTATCTTAACTCTTAGTACAGCTTACCTCTTTCATAGTGTAAGTGTCCTTCTGTGCACCAACAGACCTTAACAACTTCAAAAGCAATGGCTTTGGTCTAACCTGTAAAGAACAAAGAGTTGCTATTATGCTTCCAAATTATTCCAGAACTATAAGCCCTGCAGGAAACTTACTCATGAAGAATTTCAATAAAGGTAGCAAATACAATGTATAACAATCTCACAAGGTTAGACCTCAGAAAATAAGTCATAATGTTTTCACTAAATGTCATAGACTATGTAAACTAAATACCACAGACTGTCAAGGGTGTTTGGAAAAAAAAAATGCTGGCATCTAATTATGCAACTAATCAGAAGCCTCAAGCACTGTCAGCTGCAATCAAAAACACTACCCATGTTAAGGCATTGAAAATTAACCTTTTTCCTCCAGCTATTTCTATCATCTGCTTATTACCTTAGAAACGCAACCGTAAATGGAATATCCCAGTGATCTTACTATCAGCTAAGATACAAAATTTGAGAGAAAAGAATAAATCTTAAAGGTAGGCCCTTTTATCAGTCTTCTCTTTCTACAAATTGGGTTCCTGAAGGCTGGGGAACTTGCAACTAACCCAACCTGACAAGGATAATTAAGAGCAAATCTGAGACTGCAGCTCACATCCCTCAACTGCAAGCCAGCATTTTCTTCCTACTGTAATATTGATGCTGCCTTTCAGTTGGTCTACATTCCAAATATCTACTTGACAAACATTTATGGAGCCTCTGCCAAGCACCAGACAGTGCTGGATATTGTACACACAAAACAATGACAAAAAAGACATATGATCTGTATTCAGGGAGTCAGCCAACTATATCAGGGATCATTTTTTTTGTGTGTAAAGAGCCAGAGAGTAAATATTTTAAAGCTTTTCTTGCCAGATGGTATGACTCAGAAGCATAAATATGTAAACCAATGGGTCTGGCTGCACTGAAATAAAACGTCATTTACAAAAGTAGGCAGCAGGCCAAATTTGGCCCATAGGCTGTAGTTTGCCTGAATCTGATCAAGAGGCCTTGCAAGCTGTATTGAGAAAATAACTGGCAAGGGGGCAGGGATGTAATGTGTTTATGCTCTGTCTCCCTATCTGTTGCTGTTATCAAAATCTTCAAAACTCAAGTATCTTTACAGATTGCCATCTCTACAGAAACTGGGGCCTCTACATCTCCCTTTAATACACTCCTGCCCTGTCTAACTTTGAACCCAGTTTGGAATGTAACTCTCAAAACTAGATTTTCAAAAACTACCTACTTCCAGCTAATTAACAATATTATTTAATAACTGAAAAACTTAAAATACACAATAAATGTAGTACTGAATCACTAATTGTTCTGCTCACACTTTTTTCCTTATGTGCTTACATATGCACTTTACTTTCAGGCTATTTAAAGAATGAGTTCTCCTAGAAAACAAAAAGTTACTCCCCCCCCTTCAAATTCTATATATGCTGTATTAACTTCCAACTACGTAAAACTCTGCACTGGAAAGCCATTAGCTTTTTATTAAGACATAAAAGACACACATTAATAAGAAAACTACTATGAAAGACAATACCATTCTTAATCTTACATTTAAGAACAAAAAGATAAATTTCAGATGAGAGAAGATCTAGATGTTAAATAAAAAACACTAGAAGATAATACAGGAATATCTTAGGATGGGAGAGTTCTTCCAAAGCATAGTATGAAATTCAAAAGTCAACAAAAGTTAAATTAGACTCTATAAAAATGTTCTCAATGAGAAAAAGACCACATAAAGTTAACCGTAACATTTGTAAATGCTAAGAATTAAATACACTTGAAACAGAGTACTACAAACTGTTGAGAAAAATACAATAAGCCTAAAAGAAAAGTATACAAATAAGACTAAATAGAAATCCTAGAAGAAAGATAATTTAACGAATGACAAGATGCGAGACCTCACTAGAGACTGGGCAAATATAAATTTACCCCCCCAACCAAAAAAGGGGGCAAAATAATAAAGTGATAATACTCAGTTTTGGCAGAGGGGAAAACTGTTAAAATCTTCTTAGCATGTTATCAGTAAGCAATCAAACCTGTATAGTTCAGGACCCAGGAGTTTTACTTCTATGAAGTTTTTCTTACAGAAATATTCACTTGTGTTAGGATACATGTGCAAAGCAGCACTATTAGTGATCATCAAAAACTAAAGGCAATTTGAAACAAAAATCTATCAGTAAAGGCACGCATTTTAAAAATGGTATGCTAATGATGTGGATTATCATGCAGTTGTTAAAGAATACTGTAGATTTTATTTATTGACACAGTATTTGCTGAATACCTCAAGTATAATTCTATTGTAGTAAAACAAAAAGGGCAACAACATGGATTAAAATTCACATGTTGCGTATTTATGTAGGTATGCACAAAGGAAAATACCTAAAAAGGAAGCAAGGTCAAAAGAGAAGACTGGAATTTTCAGTTTTTACTTTATACTTTTTCTGTAATGCCTAAAATCTTTGAAACAAGCATGAATTATTTCCGTGACTTTCCGAAACCATTTAAAAAAGTTAAAATACTGACGGGTCAAAACAGGGGGAAAAAATCAGTCACATAATAAACAAAACTTCAGCATCCAAGTTTAAAAATGTAATGAAGCTGACTTTTAAATACAGGGTGGTAAAAAGCCAAGGAAGTAAGAATTCTTACAGTTAACTTTTGCTCCACAGTTACACCCGAGTGGCAGAATTTAAGCTACGCACAATTTCATTTAAAGAGCCATGCTTTAATTGGGGTCTACAGAATTTAGCTGATCACCTTATAAAATAAATTCTTTTTAAAGTTACACTGGAGACAAAAATACCAACCAGGGTCTCTTGTTCCGAAGGTGGAATCTGTGAGGTGCTTACAGCACCCTCAGTAGACACAGACATGTTGGTATTGCACATTTGCCTAAGAGTAGGAAAAAACAAAAAAACACGATAAAAACTTGAAATGAAACACCTGTGAAAAAAGACAAAAATTATACAAAAGGAGATAAATTAAGCCTTTATTAAACTCATTAGCAAGTGGGTCCTTACCTTGTTCAGCATAAAGCAAGTGCTATACGTCGGTGACCAGAGGTATCTCTAACAAGTGGATACAGCTGGCGAAGGGCATGGTTTAAATAGCCCCAGCTAGAGACAAGTCAGGGCTTAGCTCCTTCTTCTGCAGACTCAGAACGTGTCCGAACTTGACCAGCCCAACAGGAAAAGCTGAGTCAACCTGCCCAGAGAACCAGCCCAATCTTGCCCGGACTCAACACTCGGTTCCTACAAGCTACCGAACAAGCACCTGTCATGATTTTGAACCCCGGCCGGTAGGCTGCCCGCGGCCCCGCGGCGCCCCCAGCGCACGTGACCTTTACCCCGGACGCCCGCGGAGCCCCCTCCCAACGCCCAGCCCCCTGGGAGCGCAGGCCCGGAGCCCCGCCCTCTCCCAGGCGGCAACCACCTCGCTTCTTTCCAACAAAGTCTCCACGAACCCACGTGCCCGACGCCCCCCACCACGAAAAGCACAAAGGCCGCGTGCGGGGCAGACGCTGAGGACGAGAGCGAGCGGGGAGACCCAAGTTACAAAGCAAACCTAGAACAGCCCACGCACTTCCTGGACGATACCTGCTGGTCACTGAGCGGGATTTTCCGCCCCTGGAGTCTGGGTGGGTCCCCGAGGCTCCCCAGTTCCCTTCACGGCGCGCGCGGAAGCCCGACGCCCTGGGCCTCGGCGACCATTCCACTCGCGAGGCCCAGGCCACTCGGGCGCTCGAACGTACTAGGTCCGGAGAAGAAAGAGGCTCCTGGCGGCAAAAGCAGCAGGACCTCCGTCAGAGGGGTTAGGGCTACCCCTCAAGCTAGGCTTCTTGCTCCATTTTCCTTTCAGTCACACCGGGCCGCACAGGCCCCAGAAGGTGCCGAGCTGGCCGAAGCGCGCCGGATGCGCGCCCCCTACCGTGCGAATGCAGCGCGCCGGAAGCCGCGGCCCATCCGGGCTTTTGTGCGCGCGCGCGCGCCCAGGCCCCGCCGCCTCCGCCAATTGGGGGACGGGGCGGGGCCTGGCCGCCTCGACGGAGTGGGCGGGGCCTGAGCTCGGCGCGCGGAGCGGCAGGTGGGGACTGGGCGCTTGGCTAGCCCGCCCGGCTGGCTTGCGCCAAACATTCTCTGGGGTAGATTTGTTTATCCCTTGTGCTATTTTTGTATTTTGTGTGTTTACACCTCCCGACCGCGGTGGAAACGGCAGGCAGATGCGAATGGAAGTGCTGCTACCGAAAAAGAAACCAAAATGAACAGCTGTGCGATATATTAAGCCCGCACCGCCAGCCGCTGTCTTTGTATACAAATGAGTTATTTCAAGACTTTTTTAAAAAAGTATGATTAAAAATAGCACAGTATGAGCTTGTTCAGGGATGCGTACAATATTCTAGTTGGAGGGAATAAAAAGCTGGTGGTTACCGTTAGAGTGGGGGGATAGAGAAAAACGGTTATTTTACACTTTGTGCCTTAAGAATGTTTGGGTTTGGGGGGAGGGTCTAGCTCAGTGGTAGAGTGCATGCTTAGCATGCACAAGGTCCTGGGTTCAATCCTCAGTACCTCCTTTAAAAATAAGTAAGTAAGTAAATAAATAAATAAATAAATCTTTAAAAAAAAAACGTTTGGGTTAGTTTATGTGATGTATGCCGTCATTCCCATTAAAAATATCTGTTTATATATTAGGCACACGATGTTGAAAGACTCACCTACTTGCCTCTTTTGGCACGTTGGCATAACAGTCTCAAAAATGAGCCCGGACACGAGAATTGAGTTGGTTCAAGCCAAAAAACGCAGTCATTGTAAAGAACAGCTTCTTGTTTGGACAGGAAGCAATTAGTTCCTTGTTCACAAGGAACTTTTTAATAAAGTTATACCTTTCCCTTCTCCCATGCTAACCTGCTAGAAAGGAATCTTTCTTAAACTGTGGTCACTCAATTGATTTAATTGCTAAGTTAAATCATTGGGGATTTGGTTTGGTTTTTAAAAAAAAGTCTCATCTTTATCAGATCAAATATAGTAAGGTTTCTGGTTGTAAAAGTGTATGCTTGACACTGGATAAAAGAATATCTCATGAGATGCAGAAAATAGCATAAACATATATTATACAAATTGGCATCCGTTGATGCCAAGTGAAGGGACAGGTATGTGCTAGGAGTGTTCAAAGGATTGCTGGCTCAATGAATACCCAGGCAGTTCACAAAGGCCTCAGAGGATCAGAAACATCTGGTGCCTTGAAGGATGGTAAGATTTTAAATTAAGACAAAGGAGAATATTCTGGGCACAAGAAAAATACTACCCCAAAGTCCTGAAGTGAAAATGTAAAGGACTGTTTGAGAAACAGTAAGTTTGACTTGCATAAAAACCAAGAAAAAGTTTTAAGAATTTGAAGTTTCCTTTAGTGCTAAGCAAAGGAATTTGGGCTTTGAACAGGATAAGCAGTGGACAATGGAAGGATGGAAACAGGTGAATTGCTTAAAGCTGTTTTTAACCGTACCACCATGAGCAAATTCATGAGATGTCTGGCCAGCCTCCTCTAAACCAGCTTTCCCTCTTCTCTTTGGCTTTTCTCTGTGGTTTAAAAATCTTAGCTTAATTAGTAGACCAGAAACAAAGGGCAGCACTGATAGGATTAGTCCTTTTCTAATGAAACCAGAAAAGAAGAGAAGGAATGAAGGAAGAAGCAACAGGATTTAGAGTGTTGGGGAGAGAGACTTATGAGGCAAGCAAGCTACCTTTAGAGGAATTGATACTGAAAATTTACTGAGTGTACCAAGCACTACCCAAGGCCCCTGATGGTGAACAAGATAGTCATACTCCCTGCTGTCACACAGCCTAGCAGGATGACTCTAAATTTCCACCCAAAGAGAATGATGACACTACTGCTCAAAAGTCTGGAGGAAATGAAAATTTGAGTTGTTGAGTTTTGGATGACGCACCACAGAATGAAGAGTTCTGTGGTAGAAAATGTGGAACTGAAGCTCTGGCTGGAGACAGAGCTATCAGGCAATGGTTGGCTCCACCCTTAAGACCTGATAAGTTCCTCAAAGGAGATAAGGGACTAAGACTGGGCTGAGGCAGCAGGGGAACAGACAGCAAAGAGTGACCAGAAGGCTGGCCAACACAGGGCCATGTGGTGATGTCTCAAAAACCAGAGGAGCCAAGCAATGGTACTGTATACTGCAGGAATCAAAGAAAATGAGGAATGAGAAGACACACTGGATCTGCTCACTTGCAAAACAGTCCCTGTTGTGTGACTTTACCATTAAGGAAAAAATGCAGACCAGTTGATGCTGTTCTCCTGCATTCCACGGTTGTCCTGTGTCACTCTGCCCTCGCTGTGCTTACTGGAGGCTTCTCTAGGGGCACCTTCTGGTAAATTTTTAGTAGCATTGTTCTTGACCCCCTCCTGTGTTCCAAGAGATGGAGATAACTTGAGCATCTTTATATTCTTTGGCACCTAAACTCTGCAAGCATATCCACAATGTGTACACTTTTATCACAGTCCAAGTGCCACTTCATACTTGCATTTATTAATGACAACTGACTAACTGTTAAAGAATGGTGAAAAACAGACAAGATTTCTCTCAGAAACAATGTTTAAAATGCTGAAAGTTGAGCAGTATTTATGACATCATCTAAAATTACAGTAGTTCAAATTCCACATATCTTTGCAAATATCTGGAGGTAAACAGTGTTAAAGAGCAAAATCCCAGCAAATGGTGGCTATAAATACAGGCTTTTTATTTCTATTTTGAGAATTGATAACTAACTTTCTATTTTGACAGGATTAAAATATGCAGAAATAGTCACAAAACAATTAATATCCAATGTAACCACTGCTAGAAATCACATTTGTCATTTCTGCTTCAGATATATTTTTAAAATGGAACATCAAAAAAAGTTGATATATACACATAATGATATATATTCAGTAAAAAAAAACCCTATTCTCATTCTTAATCATTCCCCTCCCTCTCTTGAGGCAATCATAATTATCAACTTGATGTTTACCCTGTGTTTTTATACATTGAGGATAAACACATGAATCCATTAACAGTAAGTACAATAGCTTTTATATTCATACACGTAAAAGGAATAGCTGGGCCACAGGGTATACACTGCATGGTAACTTTTAACATCTAACAGGGACAGCTGTCCTTATCTTTCTCAGTATTATTTTGGCTCTTCTGGAATGTTACTTTTATAATCTGTTTGTCTAATTCATAAAAAAGAATCTTATTGGGATTTTGATCCAAATTGCATTGACTTAGTAGATTACATTGACGTCTTTTCAGTATGGATTCTTCCCAGTTGAGAACATGACCTATTCTGTTTTTTTCAGACCTCCCTTTATATCCTTTAATAATGTCTTGTCATTTTCTCCTTAAGCTTCTGGTATCTTTGGCTATTTTTTTTGAGGTAATTTATAATTTTTATTTCTATCGTAAATTATATCTTTCTTCTATTTTATTTCTTGTTTTAATTTTTTTATTGAAGTGTAATTGATTTACAATGTTGCAGGCATATATATTCAGTTATATACACACATACTTTTTTTTCAGATGCTTTTCCATTTCTTCTATTTTATTTCTAGTTGGTTATTTCTGACATATGGGACAATGATTGATTTTTGTGTTTTGATCTTATAGCCAGGAATACTGCTGCATTTTGTTACTATAAATACAACTAGTTTTTCAGTAGATGATCTTGAACTTTGTATGTAAATAACAGTATCATCTGTAAAAGTCACCAATTTATCTCTTCCTTTCTTATATCTTACTTCATTTTCTTGTCTTAAAAGCATTAGAACAATTATTACTTTGGGGAATAGTAGCAATAATACTGGGCATCCTTGTCTTATTCCTGACTTTAATAAAAGTGCTTTTAAAGTTTGATGTTTGCTGTAAGTTTTAGGTAGATGCCCTGTATTACATTATAAAAGTTTCCTTCTATTCACAGGTTTTTAAATTTATTTTTTAAATATGAAAAAGTGTTCAGTTTTACCTAATGCTTATTTATGCATCTGGAGACGGTCATGTGGTTTTTTTCCCCTTAATCTGTTAATACAGTAAGATAACAGTGATAGATTTGCTAATATTAATCCATGCTTGTATTTACTCATATAAACTCTACTTAGTTGTAATGCATCATGTAACAAATCACCAGAAACACAGCAGCTTAAAGTAGCACAAATGTATTAGCTTACAGATCTACGTATTAGAAGTCTGAGTGAGCTCAACTGGGTTTCTCTGCTCCAGGTCTCACATAGTCAAACTCAAGACTGGCCATTTTGAGATCTTATATGGAGGCTCTAGAAAAGAACCGCCTCTCTAGTTCATTCAGATTGTTGGCCAAATTCGGCTTGTGGTGATTGTAGAACTGTGGCCCCCTTTACCTTGATGACTGTCAGTGGGGACAGCTCACAGCCCCTGATGGCTGCCTGCCTTCCTTAGCATGTGGTTCCCTTTATCCTCAAGCCCCCCCCCCCCCAGCAATAGTGTGTTGAGTTCCCCTTACACAGGCATACCTTGTTTTCTTGTGATTTCCTTTATTGCACCTCACAGATTGCTTTTTTTTTTTAACAAATTAAAGGTTTGTGGCAATCCTGCATTAAGCAAGTCTATCAGCACCATTTTTCCAACAGCATTTGCTCATTTCATATCTCTGCATCACATTTTTGTAATTCTCACAATATATTAAACTTTTTCATCATTATTATATTTATTATGGTGATCTGTGATTCACGATCTTTGATGTTACTATTGTCATTGTTTTGGGACACCATAAATTGTCCCTATATACAACAGTGAACTTAATTGAGAAATGTTGTATGTGTTCCGAGTGCTCCACTGACTGGCCATTCCCCCCCCCCCTCCTTGGATGTCGCTATTCCCTGAGACAGCAATATTGAGTAGAAGCTGCAGCAAGTTATCCAGAAGATCTATCTAAGATAATTAATGAAACAACAGATTTTCAGTATAGACAAAACAGCCTTCTACTGGAAGAAGATGCCAGCTAGGACTTTCATAACTAGAGGCAAAGAGTTAATGCCTGGCTTCAAAGCTTCAAAGGACAGGCTGATTCTCTTGTTAAAAGCTAATGCAGCTGGTAACTTTAAGTTGAAGCCAGTGCTCATTTACCATTCTGAAATTTGCCACCTGAAAATCCTAGAGCCTTTAAGAATTATGCTAACCTACTCTGCCTGTGCTCTATAAATGGAACAACAAAGGTTGGACGACAGCACATCTGCTGACAACGTGGTTTACTGAATACTTTCAGCCCACTGTTGACACTTGGTGCTCAGAAAAAAAAGATTCCTTTCAAAACATTATTGCTTGTTGTCAATGTCCCTGGTCACCCAAGAGCTTTGGTGGAGATGTCCATACTGTGAAATTCATGTTGTTTTCATGCCTGCTAATGCAACATTCATTCTGCAGCCCACAGATCAAGGAGTAATTTTGACTTTCAAGTCTTATTATTTAAGAAATACAATTATTTAAGAGATATGCCTGTGCTTTGAAACTCTGACTCACTCCTCTGCTACCAACCAGAGAAAACTGAGTTTAAAGGCTCCTGTGATTAGAACTGGCCAACTCAATCTCACTTTTGCTGTGTGATGGAACATAATCATGGCCCTGCTGACACCTTGATTTCAGACTTCTGGCCTCCAGAACTGTGAGATAATAAATCACTGTTGTTCTGAGAACACCCAGTTTGTGGCCCTTTGCTAAGACAGCCATTGCAAACTAACACAGTTAGTTTCTGATGTATACGGCTGAGAAGCATGATATATCATTTTTAAATTTTTGTTTGTTTTTGTTGTTTTGGGGGAGATAATTAAGTTTATTTACTTATATATGTGTATTTATATACTTATATATATGTGTATATATATAAATTTTTTTTAATGGAGGTCCTGGGGATTGAACCCAGGACCTCATGCATGCTAAGCAGCACTCTACCACTGAGCTATACCCTCCCCCATGACTAATATAATTTTGTATGGAGTGAATAATCATGATACAACCCAGAACTGGAAAATCTGGTTTAGGTGGAGATGGTGTCTTTGAATGGCAGGTACACATGGACTTCAGATTAAAATCTCACAAAAGCAGTACTGCCTTGCAGGACTGTAAAGTAGTCTGGTGACATTAAAATCTTCCTCCCAAGGCAAGTTGGGGTGGTTGTTGCCACGCGCAGCAGATGCCTTGAGTGGGTCAGAACTGCTGCCCTGGAGGTCGGCAGTCTCTACCTGACCACTCAACTTGATAGTGTTGCTGGTCGCTGAGGTGTTTGGCATTGTCTGACCACTACAACTGGCTCTAGGTGTTTCAGCTGTTGATCTTCAAAGCGTTTAAAAAGGCACTGTGCCTTCTCCATAATGAGGAGCTGCCTCACAGGTTGATGGATCTTCAAGTTTTTTCTAATGCGGCCAAATCTAGAAGGGGAAGCCAATTTCTATTTGTCTGTCTCCTAATTTGGGTCACCCTAATACTTGTTTTCTTCTTTTTTAAATGCCATGCATGATATTCTTTGTTTCTTTATTGTGAGCCAACACTATCACTTACATAGATTACACACATTTTGGATCAAACTGTTTCCTAGAATCCAGAATAAACAGCAGCAAGTTACACCAAAGCAGCACAAATGACTCACCTTGCAGGACATGCTGATAACGCAGGCTACTCTCATTGGCTGAGAGACTTGGCAGCATAGTACACTTACTCTCATTGGCTGGAGCAAACAGGACACCTGCCTTCCCAGCTCTAATTGGCTGTGACCATACCCATTGCTGAAAACATGAGGGGAAATAGATCTGTAAACAATATTGTAATGGATTATTATATAAGCAGTGGGGTTGCACATTTAACTCACTACAACTCAAACAGGCAAATTAAAGAGAACACTTTAATTTTGTCTACAGTTATTCCTGAGGCTGTCCTTGGAGTTTATAATAGGAAAGCTAATTAAATGTCCAACATTATTTAAATCTGGTTGAAGCTGATCATTTAAACAGTGTCCAGTCTCTTTTAAATAGAAATGTTCATAGGTGCTTGTAGTATTTCACAATTTATCTTAAGAATTTCGATGATTAGTCATGCAATAAATGCTCTGGTTTTAAAAAATAAATAGGTAGGTAGATAGATAAATAGAAATGCTCATCTGTCTTTTAGATTTCCCTAACCCCATGCATTTCTAAATTGGTATTCTAGTATTAGGGTGGCGGGGTGTAGGGGGAGCAGATCCTGGACGTGTGCTGTTCTGTGTCAGTTCTGTTCAAACCCACAGCTTTCCAGCCTGATGATATCCTTTGTCGATGTGGTTACTCCAGTCCGTTAGCTTCTGACGCCACAATCTAGAGGTTAAAGTCCCATCCCTACTAAAAATGTCCCATCCCATTCTCTTGCTTTGTGAGCTCCTTGGCTTTAGCACTCACTCACTATTTAGTTTGGGGGGGGGGGGTGTCCCTTTTTATTTCCGGTACAAAAGAAAACGGCTCTTTCTTGATTTCAAGTTATGCCATATATACATATACGTATTTAAATTCTATCTGATGTTTTATGCAGCATTTCTAAATGTTTAAAGGGAGTAAATATATTTCATCTACATCAATTATACCAGAAAATGGACTTAATTTTTACAAGTAAAATTAAAATAAATAATACGTAAATTATTCTTGTTAAAAAAGGGGGCAACATTATAATCTCCCTTCTAGTCCCATCCACATCCCTGTCCCTCACAGAAATACATCTGTAACTTGCTTTACTACCCAATTGCAAGCCTTGGACAGCTATCCAGGTTGGCACAGATCTACCACACCCTCTAACGGCCTCAAACGACTGCATATACAGTTTGAGTGCACACTTTATTAGCCATTCTTCTATGCATGCTTCAGTGTTTCCTGTTTTTCCCTATGAGGAACTCTGCAATGGACATGTTTGTACATGTTTTCTTGTGCACAAGTGCCAGTGTTTTTTTCAAAAATAGACACTGATATCTGGAATTGCTGGCTTATAGCATACGTGTATTTCTATTTTATTCAATATTTCCAAACTGCCTTTCAATGTGGCTGTATCAGTTCTATATTCCCATTAGCAGTGTGTATGTTTTCCCACACCCATGGAATACATTTTAGTAATGGATCTAATTTGTGCAATATAATATTTGAAAATTATCAATATTCTAAATGTATTCCATTTTTCTTTTTTAAAGTTAAAAAACAATTTTTTAATGGAGGTACTGGGGATTAAACCCAGGGCCTCGTGCACGCAAAGCATGCACTCTACCACTGAGCTATACCCTCCCTCCTAAATATAATAAATTTTTCTTGATAGTTGGTGAGGTTCAGTTTCTACTTATCTGTTCAGTGGCCAACTGTATTTCTTTTTCTATAAATTACTTATCCTATGATTTTTCCATGTTCCCACTGGTTTATTTAAGTTTTCCTTTTTTGTAGGAGTATCTCATGGATCTAAATGTTAATCTTTTCTGTGTTATACGCAGGGCAAATACTGTCTCCTAATCTTGCTTGTCTTTTAACTTTGCTTAAACATGGTGCACATGTCATTCAAGGCCTTTTGTAGTAGAGAACTTTTACATGCTGTTCAAATTTATCAGTCTTAATGCAGTCAAACATATCAATTTATTCCTTTACATCTTTTTTATTTAGGGTCTGGTTTAAAAGGACTTCTAGTTTACCAAATTCATAAACATAGTCTCCTATATTTTCCAAAGTCAGAAACATAGTCTCCTATATTTTTTTCTGCTATATTTAGGATTTTGTTTCTTTGGATCTTTAGTCCCTCTGGAATTTATTTTCATGAATGGTGTCAGGTGGGGAATCTAACTTTATCAAAACAAACGATCAACTGTCCTAAAGCCACTTGCTGAATTGTTAGTACTTCGCCCAATGAAACGTGTTTCCATTCTTACTATACATACCACTCTAACTCGGGTGAACTACCCATCTGCAGGCATAACCCACACTAAGGAAAGGCTTACACATTGGCTGCTGAAACTAGGCAAATACCCTAGACTTCTCTAAGTGAGCAGAATGTGTCCTTAAAATGAGAATTGTAACTTAGTTATTTTAGAGCCTGTCTGGAATAATACAGTTGTCCCTCGGTATCCATGGGGGATTGGTTTCAGGATCCCCCATACCAAATCCATGGATGTTCAAGTCCCTTATATAAAATGGCGTGGTATTTGCCTATAATCTATGTACATCCTCCCATATAACTTTAAATCATCTCTAGATTACTTAAAATACTTAACATAATATAAATGCTGGATAAGTAGTTGTAAATACAATCTGAATGCTATGTAAAGAGTTGCCAGTGCACGGCAAATTCAAGTTTTGCTTTTTGGAACTGTCTGGGTTATTTTTTCTCTTAATATTTCCCATCTGAGGTTGGCTGAATCCTCAGATGCAGAACCTGTGCATACAGAGGGTCAAATGTATATATTAAAGGAGGATTATATTTATATACAGGAAGTATATAAAAAGGAGAAATAAATGTAAGAATTTGATCAATTAACTAGATAATAAAATCTTCCAGGCCATTCCATGGCTTGAAAGAAATAGCTTTTTACATCGGTCTACTCCCTTACCTCTGATTATATGCCCATTAAAAAACTTTGGGCTAGCTTATCCAGTTTCACAGGCACCTTGATACAAAAGGAAGGGATGCCTATAAAAAAGGAGTATTTCAGGTAAATCTATCTTTCTGAACTAAGACATTGATATTCTGGTATACAAATTGGTCCCTTAAGAGACCTTACTTGTGTAGTTTAAGCAGCTCTAGCCATACAGTTTTCTGAAATTCTAATTCTGTCATTTTATCTCCAGTGCCTGCACAGTGTCTGGTATATAGAAAGTACTCAGTACATTTGTTGAGTGAATGGATGGCTAAAACCATCACTGTTACTTGGTTAGGTTAACATTTGAAATGCTATGAATCACAGTCATTTTCCCTGCATAGTATTACTGTCTGTGTAAATGATTTATTTCTGCAAAAGGATACAGGCCTCCAGCTTGAAGTAGAGCTAATCACATTCAAGGCAGACCACAAATACCTCATTCATTTGTTCACTCATTCAATACAAATTCACTAAGTACCTATTAACCATGGTGCTAAGCTCTGGGAAATATAGTAACAATAATTTTTTTTTTTAAGACTACAGTTCTTGTATTTAACCAGAGTGGAAGGTAGAGGGGGTTGCAACTGGAAGCAGACGGAAGCTCTAAGCAGCAGGTTGAAAATGGTGGGGAAACCATGCTACTCGCACTCAGAGATGAGAGAAGACTAGTTAGTGATCATTAACTGGAGAGGTCCATGGACCTCCAGGGTCCCAGTCATCCAACTGAGGTTCATGTGTCAAGTATAAAGTTTAAAAACCCAGGGCTTTCCAGAAGGCTGGGGAATCACACAGATTAGTGGACCAAGAACTGTTGGACATTTAGGTGCTTTCCAATTTTTTGCCATTATCGGTAATATTGTGATTAACTTCCCTGGACAAAAATCCCTGTACACATTTTAACTTCCTTAGGATCATCTCCTGAAGTGGATTCCTTGGGTTAAAGAAAGGCTATGCCAATTTACAGTTTTATGAGCGATATAAGCGGGTACTTGTTTTCCCATACCCCTGCATATACTCAGTTTGGAAAAATACGGATTTCTAGGTCTCTACAAAAATGAAAATAAAATGTTTGTAAATTTTATATGTTAAAATGTCCACTTAACTTGTCATTTCAAAACTATTTTAATCAGTTAGAAAAACTTGTCTGTTAGGTTTGTACGAAAAGGAACTCGTGTTCCATTATACTGCAATGACTTCAGGGGTCTTGTCGGCGTCTATAGATATTCCTGAGTCAGAGCAGAAGTGCTCTTCCAGGGTTTTAAGTCGAGGTGTAGCAGAAGGGAAAAGGTGGAAAAGTTAAGAAGAAAATGTAGTATGATAGGAAATGGAGACGAAAAGAACAAGAGTGAGAAAGGGAACGGTGGAGGCATGAGAAGACGACTCCTGCCCCCACATGCTCTGCCTGAGCTTGTCCATCTTCTCATGTAGTCGCCCCGTCTGATGTTTTCCGTTCAAACATTTAGCGACTGCAGCTTCTTTTATCATGAAAGAGCAAGCATAATTACAGGCTGAGAAGTCATTACGGGGGCCAAAATGAGAAATCAGCACAGAATGTTTTTTAAAAGGAAAATCCATGGGTTGTGATTTGTTAAGTCACCAGGGCTCTAGGACTCTGACCTTCCAACGTTAGTCATTCCTTCCTTGTGAACAGTTCCCTCCCTAGTTTTCTAACTGGTCATTGTGTTGTTAATAAACACAGCAGGGCCCTTCAAACCTCTCCAAAAAATCTGAGAATGAATTCAAATTCTAATCAGCAGCATTTCTGAATGTTGAAGTGTAAATCAGCTGACTCTTTCTTTCTACCTCTTAGGTAGGTACCTATTTAAGGGCACTCACTGGGCTAAAATTCAATTTAAATACTTTTCAGAGGTTTTTGGTTTTAAGATAACAGAAGAGGACTTTTCTCTGTGAGTGCTTAAGATTTAGAAAGCCAACAGTAGCAAGGGTTCCCTCTACTGACCAGAAAATGCCACAACCTAATTATGATACTGTTTTCAAGCTCAGAAACTGTCATTTGTTTTAAAAATCTCAGTTGGGCTAATTGTTTCCTATCTTTCATCAACTTATTTAGTGTCCTCATCAATTTCAAGTTAGTCAGAGACATAAATCCAAACATGTCACATAAAAATAGGAACAAAAGTTAATAGAGTAATTTAAAAAGTAAATAATTTTCTATTTTTAAAAAGTAAGGCTGGAGTGGGGGACTGGGGAGATGTTGGTCTTGCAGTTAGAAAATGAGTAGTTTCTGAGGATCTAATGCACAGCACTGTGATTATAATTAACAATACTATATTACGTATTTATGTATTATGTATAGATCATGAATGTTCTGACCATAAAAAAAATGATAATTATGTGAGGTGATGGAGGTATTAGCTAGTGCTATGGTGGTAATCATACTGCAATATATGTATCAAATCAACACACTGTACCTTAAACTGACACAGTTTTATATGTCAATTATATCCAATAAAAATAAAAATTAATGAGCAAGTAAAAAAAAAACCCCAAAACAAACAAACAAAACATAAGATAGACCAATGGATATCTATTTAACAGAGTATTGTCAACTTAAAAAACAAGAATCCAGTTCAAGAGGAAAAGTGTTATTTGGGATCAAAGAATTGCAGTTTGGGGTACATAGAGTAAGGTAGTGTCGACTGAAATAAAATCACTCAATGTGAGAATTGTGAGTGAAGCTTTATTTGGGGTAAATGAGGACTATAGCCTGGGAGACAGCATTTCAGATAGCTCTGAGTAAGTGCTTGGAAGAGGTAGGGGGGAACTCAGTATTACATATGATATAGTGAAGGGGGTATGTGCAGTTAGGGTCACATTTAGGCAGAGGCTTGCTGCTAGTCACGAGGAGCAGATGTCACTGTTAATGATTTCAGTGCCTTTCCATACATGAGGAGATCTAAGAATTAGGGCCTATTAAAATCTTCTGAAAATATCTATCTGAAGGCCTGTTCTGCCAGTTTTCCCAGAGCACAGAGTGCCCCACTCCTGATCTCCACCTGGAACTCCTTCAGGGACTATTGGAGGTCAGCGGCTGCAGCGGCTTGTGATTTAATCCAAGCAGAGGCAGCCGACAAGTGCCAGTGTGAGCCAATCCTTGTAGAGGCAAGTGGCAAGTGCCAATTTTTAGCTGGTTTCTTTGCTGACTTTTTGGCTTGTTGACAGTTTGGTCCAGATCAAAAGTATAGAAAACAGGCTGTTCCTCTGGAATGGCTGCTCCAGCCCTATTATTTTTCCAGATTCTTTTTTTTTTTTTAAGCTTTTTGGTTTTTTGCTGTTGTTGCTGCTGCTGTTTTCTTTTTTTGTTTGGATTTTTTTTTTGAGGGGAGGTAATTACAGAGATTCTTTTTTTAAATTGAAGTATAGTCTTTACAATGTTATGTTAATTTCTGGGGTATAGCATAGTGATTCATTTATACACACACACATACACACACACACACACATATATTCCCTTTCATATTCTTTTTCATTATAGGCCATTACAAGGTATTGAATATAGTTCCCTGTGCTCTACAAGAAGATCTTGTTGTTTATCCAGCTCTATTTTAAGTTTCTCCACTCATGTCATCTCTTACAGTATCAATTTACTTGATTTGTGATATGCTCCTTCCTAAATCAGTGGATGTTTAAAAACGTCTAAAATTCTAAAATTTCAACAAAACCAGTATTAAATTGTGGAAATCTCTTAAAATTTAAATACCAATTTAAAAAAAAGTAAACTAGAGTCCCTATCACAATTAAGAATAAATAAATAAGGTTAAAAAAAAAGAAACTAGGATCTAGATAAGAACATTGTCCAGCACAGCCATTTAGCGATAATATGGAAAGATAAATCCTGTGTGACCAATCACATCAGGAGTTTCTTGAATTACAGCTGCAATCCTTTCAGCCAGGTATCAAAAGACTTTAAGCAGGAATTTGGGTGTGATCCTTAACTCATTTTTTAAACAAATACTTATTGGCATAGTGCAAGGCATTTGAAAGACAGCCTCATCGAAACATACAAAGTCCCTGCCTTTTTGGAGCCTGCTGTGCAGTGAAGGAGAAAGGTAGAAACAAACAAATGAATATATAATTGCAAATTTGGATGAAGCATTAGAAGGGAAAGAACTAGGTTCTTAAATGAGACTAACGGGGCATCTGGACACAGATGTAGACACAGCCTCCCTGAGATCTTCATTAGCCAAGTAGAGGGTGGGGAGAGCTTTACAGGAGTCAGAAACTCTGACGAGAGACATCATGAGTAATGATCACTCGATTACTCAGAGCTGCAGCATTTTGGGACAGCTGGTGCTATGTTAAGTATTTTTTTGTTCACTTATGTGTCAGTACACAACATTTTAGTATTTTGCCTAGGGCCATGTTCTCTGCCTTTAAACTGAGAGCTCTATGATGACAGGAGATGTCTTCCATTTCTTTCCACTCTTCTGGTTTTAGCACCGTGTGCTGCACACAGAGGACTCGACCCACATTCCCTACTGAACACGGGACAATTTCTTTGAGTCTACCTAGTTGGGAAAGGCCCCTTGGTTAGATGGCTTCACTCATGGATTTCAGCATTCATAGCTTCTAACAGAATGCCTGCCATATTCAACAGTCAATAAATATTTGTGGAATAGTGAATCAAAGACCAAGTGAATGAATACATTTTCCACTACATTCATACGTCTATTTCCATGTATCCAGTGAAACCACTTATTCAATCATTCAGTCATTCCACAGATAATCAATGAGCACGGTGTGCCAGGCATTGTGCCAGGGCTGGGGGCACCAAAGTGAGCAGAAACAGACAAGACCCTGCCCTCGTGGAGCTTATGGTCTAACTACTACAAAAGTCAGGGGCAGAAAAGTGATCAAGCACATACTATATTTTCTTTATTGTCAGGAGAGACTAGGCATAGATCTGCACCTTGATTTAACCACATAATTTCCAGAAGCCCAGAGCAGCACTCCTTGCTGTGCAGAAGCCAGAGTCTACTTTATCAGGGCTAAGGTACAGATGGCGAAACCCTGGACTGAAGTTACCTCTTAGTAAGAAACACGGTTCTGTTGCAATCCAGATCACAGAGAGCCCATAACCAAGGAGTAAGTCTGATTTCAAGTGACAGCGATTTTTGGAGCTAGGTTCAATCCTTCACCCAGCGCCTGCAGATTGGGGCAGAGTGGGCTGAGAGGAAGCAAAGCAGAGAAGATTCCACAAGGAGAGGATTAAAGAGATGCTGCTATATCAGTACAAACATCACAAGAACGTGACATGGGTGGTCTCACTGCCTTCGTCTAGGGGAAGGCTGCCCTTTCCCATCAAGGCTGACAGTTAGGTCCTCTTACTGGGGGCAGTGTGTATGGGGGTGGGATGAAGGGGTGACTCAGGCGAGGTTTGCTCCTGGAGAGGGAATTACAACCTTCCAGCTTCTCTGCATAGATTTGACAGGAGGGCACTGTACTTTTGTAACCTCCCTATGGGACCACCACGGAGGTTAGACTAGTCACTCAATCTCCCACCTGCACACAGTAGACTGCTCAGCTTCACAACTCATTGCTCTTTGTTTTTATCACATTTAGGATAAGACAAAGGCTTCATAACGAATCTACCAATGCATCTGTGGCTGCTTACACTGAGAGAAACTTTTCAGGGGAATTATTCAGAGAAACTCCTTTCCACGTTGCTGATGGCTGCAGTTCCTTCCTTGAGTGATAAGATTCCTATGTAGGTGGCTTTGAGAGCTTCCAGTTCTCCAAACCCAAAATAAAGAGGGATGAATCAGATATATTACACACACATTATGCTTTTATGTGCACTTACAAGGAAGTTTTTACTAATTGAGATTCTTTTCTCAAAAAGGGGCTCTAAAGATTATGAGTGTAGGTTCTGTGGTCAAACTGAAGTTCTAGCTCTGACATCAACTTTTCTAGTCTCTGCATGCCACAGTTTCCTCATCTGTAAAATGGGGATAACAGGATTATTGCAAGGACTGAATAAGTTCATACATATACTGTTACCATTTGTAATGATAATAATGTGGAATCCCGCTGAAAGAATTTTAAGGGCCATAAAAAATACTGCTGTTATTCGGAACTGACTGCCTTCTTTCTTATCTCTCTCAGATGCCAAGCTCTTTCCTGCCTCAGGGCTTTGGCCGTTGCTGTTTCATCTTTTCAGGAAACTCTTCCCCGGTCTTTCGCAGTGGACCTGTTCCTCCTGGAGCTCTGGGCTCAGACACCACCCCCTCAGAGGTGCCTTCTCAATACCAGCCCTGCCTCCACCCCTGGTGCCTCTCTGTCACATGCTCCTTGTTTGTTCTCTTCACGGGGTCCCTCACCCGGTTTTTCTGAAATCACCCTGTTTACTCTCTACTTGTCCAGTGTCTTCCATCACTGAACTTGAGCTCCACAGGGGCAGCGATGTTGTTGTCTTGTTTACCATGGCATCCTGCAGGCCTAGGGCAGAAGTTCTCAAAGTGTGGTCCGTGGACCCTCCGGAAGGGTCATGTAAGATCAACATTCCTTTCCTAATAATACTAAGACTTCATTTGTTTTTTCACCATGTCGACTTTTGCCCCGATGTGCAAAGGCAATGGTGGCTAATGCTGCTGGCATGAAATCAAGGTCATGACACCAGCTGTACCAGCAGTCGCTGTATCATTCCTCACCCCTCTGGACTCACAGTGGAAAAAAAAAGCCAGTTTCACTTAAAAGTCATGCAAGAATGTCTTTGAAGAAGCAGTCAAAAATATGAATTTTGGTCTTGACCCTCGAGGACATGACTTTTCAGGATTCTATATGATAAAGCGGGAGGATAAAACACTCCTGCTGGACACTTAAGTGTGTACACCAGTTACTTCCAGATTGAGCTGGGAGCTGGAGAAAACTGCATTTTTCATGGGATACCATTTCTACTTGACAGAGCAACAATGAGCTAGGGATGGGAGCACAGAACTAAAGATGTGGGTGTTTTTGTTTGTTTTGTTTGGTTTTGTTTGTTTTGTTTTGTATTTTTAAAATTTTCTTTTTATTAATCTTTTTTATGGGGGTGGGGTAATTGGGTATTTGTTTGTTTGTTTGTTTATTTACTTACTTACTTTAATGGAGGCACTGGGGATCGAACCCAGTGCATGTTAAGCACACACTCTACCACTGAGCTATTGCCTCTCTCTTCAAGACGTAGTTTTGAGAATTACCGGCTAAGAGCTGATAGTGAAAGACAATGTCTAATGAGTACCTGACACTGTTCTAGCCACAGACAAGTTTCCTGCTCTCAAGGAGCTTCTAAGAGAAGAAACAGTAGAAGTCAGGATGGAGGTTTGCTAAATATTTGAACCTAGGAGAGAGGAAAAAGAGAGGTCAGCAGGAAACCACTTAGGAAACACACTGATTAAAGAAACATCTCTGCGAAGCAGTAGTGTTTATTACGAGCAAAGCAGGGTGGTTATGGGCTACAAGCCAAATGGAGAAACAGTCCCCTTATAACTGTAACTGTAAAGGTTCTGTTCAGCAAAATGAGATTCTACTTACACCAATACAACTTTAAAGGATCTTAATTTTTTCCCCTTTAATAGAGAATCCTTGCTCATCCAGAAAATTTTCAACATAAAAACATCCAGAATTAATGGGCAAGTGGCAATATAGCAGATATCCCTAATTACACTTTGTCAAACTGACAGTGAGAGTGACCATTTTTCATCCCTGTGTCACAAACATTGTTGTATTCATTTCTCAAGTGACTTGTTTATATTGTAGTCACAAATCTTTATACTTGAAAAAATAATGCTCTTAATAAACTCAACCTGGATTTTCCTTCCCCAAAGACAATGGCGGCAACCACAGTTTAAACAAGACTTTCCTGCTTTCTCCTGTCTAAGTCTGTGCCTGTGCATTCATTCCAGGTTTGCCCAGAGTCTGAGGCTGGCTGTTCCCCCTGAATCAGTGCTCTAAGAGGCAGATGCTGGAGAAAACAAGTCATGGAACCATAGGGAGTGTGGGTGAAAGGGAGACCATTTAGGGGCCATTGCAATAGCAGTGGAGATGGTTTGAAGAGGCTGGATTCTGGATATGTTAGGAAGGTAGATCCAGCCAGCCTGCCAGACTGGGTAGGAAGGTGAGAAGAAGAGAAATGTCAAGACTGCCTCTGAGATTTTTCATCTGAGCCCATGGTCAGAGAATGCCGCAGGAGTGGGTTTGGGGGTGGGGGGAGATCAGCTCAGGTTTAGGGGTGTCAGTTTGAGATTCCAGCAGACTGCCCAGTGGAGATGCTGAGGAGCCCATCGGATTAATGAGTTGTATATGAGATGCCCCAATCTGACTGCCCCACACACTCTTCCTGTCCCTCCAAGCCTCTAGCGGACTGGGGAGGTCTGGGAATTCAAAGCCCCTAAGAGAAGACCTGCTTGAGGCCAAGTAACCAAGAGGCCAGGCTGAGTCAACCACAAAGCTCCTCATAATCATCTCACCTCATGGCCCAAACTCCAGCCATCTCCTTCACATCCTCCCCACGCGGATGGAAGCACACCTGCGCCAATTGTCTGAAGACCAGCTTTTGAATTCTGATCCACGGTAAGAGTGAGAATTTTGTAAAATACAAAATCCAATGCCTGGCTGTCACAGCAGTACCAAATTGCTATAGAACACTGGTACATTTTTAGCTGCAAGTAGCAATTAAAAGTGGCTTCAACAAACCAGGGTTTACTTTCCATCTAGAACAAGAAGACAGGAGACTGGCAGCTGAAGGCATTGCTTAAGCAGCTTAGCACTTCTGGGTCAGGTTCTCTTCACCTCTTCTTTACCAATTAGCACAATTCTAGACACCCACATTCTGAGGATATGGAAACACAGCAAAAAGAGAATTCAGCATTTCTAGCCTCTTGAGTGAAGGTGAACAGAATAGGAATGAGTATTTGGTTAGGAAACAAACTGTGTCTTTCATAGCATTTTTGCCTTTTTTTTCTGTATAATGGTTTGCTAAATTGCATAAAACATTCTCTTTTTTTTGTTCTTTATACTTATACTTTAAAATTTTTTTGACTTTTAAAAAATTTACAATGTTGTATTCATTTCTGGTGTATAGCATAGTAATTCAGTTATACATACTGTATAAAACATTCTGATTCTAGCAAATACGGCCAAGGAATCACTCCATAATTCTCTAAGGTTAGTCTTGCCTCCAAACTCCAGGCAGAGAAAGGTGTGGAGAGTCTGCTCATTCCTGTGGTAAATCACAGTTTTGGAGATCCCAGATCTCCTCAACAGACTGACTGACTTAGCATCTCCCACCTCCTGGGTTAAAGCCCACCCATCCGTCTCCTGCACCAAACGGCTGACTCTCATTTTAAATTGAGAAGAGGGGAATTGAAAAAACAGGAAACTGACTTTTTTGGGGAAGTGTAAGGACAAACAGGAAAAAAATGAAGACATGTAGTTGATATAGATCATTTGATTTTAAAAGAAAAAAATAACCTCATATGGATAACAAAAAGTTCAAAATTTAGAAATGCATAAGAATTTAAAACTGCTCTAAAAAATTAAGTCCTTTTAAAAAATGCATAGTCCTGGCTGGTTAAAGAAATCTGCAGGCTTGCTCTTGTGGCATGTATAATAATGCTAAATAGTAGTTATGAAATATTTTTAGTTAAATAGAAAAATGTGAATAACTACGGTGTAGGTGATGTGCTATTTTCCAAATTAAAAACAGCATAGCAAAAAATATCCTCCAAATACCCATAAATAACTGGTTGACTTGGCAATAATTCACCTCCCAATGATTTCATGTGAAGTGTAAAGCAGCTTTGATAAATCATGTCTTCTAATATAACAAATATGAAAATAAACTACATTTAATATTTTGCATATACTAAAAACAGACTCTGTAAGTAAAGAAGTACCTATGAACAAGTTCTCAGAAGGACCAAACAATATCTTTCTTATTAATTTAATCCAATCTGCTCTCAATATAAGCAAATGAGAAATTGTAATTTTAATCTGAAAAAGCAAATCAGGGGATTTTGGAGATGGAAGGTCTCTTGGAAATCATCTGGATCCAAGCCCTCGTTTTATACACAAAGAAACTGAGGATTTGGACTTGCCCAAACCCGAAGGCCATCCTTGTCAATGGCAGAGTCTGGACTGGAAGCCACGATCCAGATATCCAAGCCAGCCCTGCTCCATGTGCCACACTAGCCCCCAAAACAGAGTGGTCTCTCTCTTGGCAGATTTCTTTGCCCTTTTTTAACCTTAGCAGTAATATGGACAAGAGATTGTATAACTGATCATCCCTTAGTGGGCTTGCAAAATTGTTTTTTCAAAGTCTGCTGGCAGTTGGCAAAAGTAACTGTTGATTTTATTAACAGCAACCCACATTTCAAGAATATATTCAGAGGCCAAAAATAAAACTACTTTTCAAAACAAAAGGTCATCCTGTGACAGAAGTATGTGCACTTCTTACAGGGTATCTGGTGCTTTACAATTTTAACCCAGTAATAATAAATTAGCATTGCAATAAAAGTCTTAGACTCACACACAAGAAGCCCCCATTCATGTCAAGCAACATGCAATGCCTCGTGCAATGCTGTATGTTGCAATAGCAATAGAGCTGTTTATATTCTTGGATCCACATCCTGACCTCTCACACACTGACCATTCACTCTACTCCAAACTGCTTTTTGCCACCAGCACTCCACTGAAACAGCCTTACTAAGATCCACAATAAACAGCCAATAAATGCAATGGTTATTTTTCTGTGCAAGTCTACCTCGACCTCTCAGCAATACTGTCACCTTTGGCCACCCTCTCTACCATTACAGCATCATCCTTGTTTTCCTCCTACCTCTTTGACTCTTCCTTTTCAGAATTACCTTCCTCTACCAGCACAGGCTGGAGTTCTTCAAGGCTCAGTTGTAAACTGTCTTTTTGCATTAGACTGTCTTCCTTTTCAGAATTACCTTCCTCTACCAGCACAGGCTGGAGTTCTTCAAGGCTCAGTTGTAAAAACACTGACTCAGTATGCTGTACACCTGAAACTAATATTGTAAATTAACTGTACCTTAATTAAAAAGAAAACACTTGAGTTCTAAACCTATATGATTATTTAATTAATAACTTCTATTGGATTTCTCAAAGATGCCTCAAAATCCAGATGGCCCTGTATGAACTCAGTCTCTGTCCTTCCCAACCCAGCCCTCTTCTTTTGTTTCCTATCTCAAAGAGTGGTACCAGACTCTACCAAGCTGCACATATCAAACATGTGTGATTATTAATTTTTTAAAACAGAGGTACCGAGGACAGAACCCAGGAATTCGCGCATGCTAAGCACACTCTTACCACTGAGTCATTACCCGCCCCCTCCAAACACGTGTGATTCTTAACTTCACTTCCTCCTGTGCCCAATCTAAGTCCACTTGATTTCATCTACTAAATCCTCTTGAATCTACCCACTTCCGTCATCTCACCACCACTCCTCTGAGCTATCTCATCTCCCTGCAGTCATCTCCAAACTGCTCTCCTAGCATCTCTGGTTCTCATCCTTCTGTTTCAAAACAAAGGAGTTGACTGTGACAATGCTTGGAATACCCCCTCTTGCTCGTCCTAACATAGCCTACAAGGTATTCTATGGTCTGAGGCTGGCCTTCTTTTCCAGTCTCCTGTCTCACATCTCCCCTTCCCTAAATGTACTCTCTCCCCTCCATCCTTTTTGCAGTTCTTTAAACTCATCCTAAATTCCCCCAATAGGCCTATGTGCTATTCCCCTTCCTCTCTACTCAGCTAACTTCTATATGCCCATCAGATTTCAGCTCAATTGTCCTTTCCTCACAGACACTCTCACTGACAGTCCATTCTGAGCCAGATTCTTTTGTTATAGCCTCCAGAGAACCATGTTCCTTTTAGGATGTAAGTTTATTATAATAAACTCATGTTTTTACTGAATTAGTGTCTATCTTTTCTGCTAGAACAATGTTTCTTAAGATCACAGGGAACATAGGATTGTCTTTGCACAGCCATGTTCAATAAATCCTTGCTGAGTGAATGAAATGAGCATTGTATTCCTGATGTTAGCAAGTATAAACCAGTTCAAGTGTGAAAACAAATGCAAAACAATTTATCTAATAAATCTGGTCTCCATTCTTTTAACCAAACTTTCTCCTTTGGCCATTCTGCATATTCATTCACCCAACAAATATTCATGGTTGGAGTCAATGTGGACTGCTTGGTGAACGCTGGCGCTTTTAAGTGAAATTGACAACTAATGATTTGAAACTAGCAAGTTAAACAAGGTTTAAAAAGTATTTCAAAAAATGAAACAGGAGAAAGCTTACTTCATTTCACAGGGAAAGATTTCTCTTACACTCTTTTGAAAGGGAGATGAGGATTTTGCTTCATTAGATGCTACACACGTGGGAGTGTCACCCCTGCACATACATGTAGAAATTACATGTTAATTTAAACACACAGAGAACATTTCTTAGGCAAACATAATGCCTGAGGCTCGTCTGATAAGACAACTTGCACACACACATGCCATCCTTCTTCCGCCAGTTCCAACATGCAATTCGAAAGTAAAAACATCAGGTTCTCTTTATTTGTAACAGGAAAAACCGAAGTTGAGCCATCGAACATAGGATAAAAAACAGGTGCAGTTACAACTGTAACAAAAGGAGAGTCCGCATGCATTCTCCCATACACTGCCTTTCGGGTTTGTCTCTGGGGTTGGTCCATGTCAGCTGATGCATTTTTTCCCCAGGAACTTTCTTTTCAATGGGAAGATGGTCCTCAGGGCAAAAAATGTTTATCAGACTTCAGTTCCAGCAGTACATGTTTTATTTACTTATCAATATGTACCCTGACCCTAGTTCGCTCCAATCTTCCTTGCATTCCTATTGAAGTTGGTCATTTATTATAACGTTCCCCCAACGTTGATTAAAAATCACCCCTCCCAAGTTCTATTTACAGTTAAGAAGTATTTGTACATGGCACTAAATCAACTCAGCTGTTAGTGCACAGAGGTCACATAATACTCACTGTGCTGAAATACTTTTCTCCAGCTTTCGGGGAATAATTACGTGTTAATGTAAACATACACAGGGAACATTTCTTAGGCAAACATAATGCCTGAGGCTCATTTGGTGAGACAAATTGCTTTGTACTTCTTAGCACAATAAAATGTATCTTTGGAAACTGAGAATAACCAAAGAGTATTTAAAACAAAGAAAATAACACACACGGATCACACAACAGATTGACGGATACATTGAAATTCTATCAAAACAGATTCTCAGTGAGGCTTTTCATTTCAAACAGGCCAGGAAAAAAAACATCCTAAAAGGTGTATTTTATACACATGGCTCTCTGTCCACTTAAGAGTTGTTTTCTCATTTAAGGTTTCTAAATAATATTTAGAAAAAAAGAATTATTTATTACAAGAGGCATTATCTTCCTCAGTCAATTTATGGTGAGAGGTTATCAACAACTGCTTTGAAAGCTCAACTGTCAGGAGTCGGCAGAAATACATTTTGCAATTCAATATGTGGGACTATCATTTCTTTAAGTAGAAATCATGTATCTCCCCTATAACTTATTTTTAAGTATCCTTTAAAAAAATTCAGGGAACTTGTTAAATACTGATTATCTCTCTGCTTCTCTTTCAAATCTTTCCTCATATATTTATCAAGTTTCTGCTTAGTCTTTGATAACATTTGCTTTGACTTGCTGCTCAAGAAATTTCCCCAGCCACCTTAGAAAAGCTGACCTAGTTCACTCCAAATCCTTCAGTGCCAAAGAAAGCTCCGAGGGCACCTCAAAGTGAGGGGTAGGGAGTGATAGCAGGGAGGTAGTATTAAGAAATCACCAACCTGAAATGCTCACAGAGGCCAGGAGAACCACCACCAGAAAAGAAGAAATTGGCTCAATTCCTCCTACAGTCTTTTCTTTGGGCCATTTAAACATGGAGCTATTTTGTTTTTTAACTTCACGTATAGTTTCTAGAGTTCACTAAGAGCTCAAAAACAAGAGAATACCTATAGGCACTGCAGTTTTTCAAAAACATCTAATTTCTTATATCAATTTTCTACCAGAGAAATGGTACTGTTAGAATTGGGTTCTGTCTTATCATCTTTCCAACACTTTGCTTTTGATAAATGCGACTTCATTTCTATAAATTAAAAAAGCAGGAAGTTATACTAAAACAGAAATGCTAGCTTTAAATTCTGACTTGAATACTTTGGCCTAAATTATAAAAGAGCATTGGGGGACCACCTATAAGCAAGCAGAAGAGTCCTATGTGTCCTTCCTTAAAAACCACTATACATTTGTAGCACAGTAGTTTGAATTCCTTTGTCCTTATTATAAAACTTTAATTTCATGTACTTCATTTGGTATAAACAAACCATCCTATACACCTCACATAATCATCTTTGGAAAGAAGCATGAGCTATGTTTTAGAGAACGAGGTTTTTTTTAAAGGTACTCTAAAAGAGAAATAAGTATTTATGAATAAAATTTCATTTGAGTTACTTCTTACAAACCATCATTTGATGAATTTTGCAGTATTATTTTTTTTCTTCTTTGAAAGTAACTTGCACACTTAATACTTAAGAAAAAATCTTCTTGGGGTGACTTTCTTTTCTCCACAAAAACCCCATTAAGGACGTTGTACCAATTTACTCTTACTTCCTTCCTGTTCACTGAGTTTAAAATGGGTGTAAGCGAGAATGCCAAATAATGTACATAACATGCCAAGACCCTGATTAACGGACAGCGGGTCCTTAAATAAAACATATCCTCCAAATAAAGTAATGCAGAACTTGAAGTGTCCAAACATGTTATAGCTGAGGTTTTAGGATAAGGATAAAAAATAACAAGATAGATACTATATTCACACACACAGAGCAAAGCTTCCTGTGGCTGGAAAGAAGTGCATGAAACAGACTGAACAGCAGCCCCCATCCAAAGAACAAGAGAACTTCAGTGAGATGTGGGGCTGATCCTAGTTTCTTCAAGTAGGTTTCAGCAATTAATCAGTGATAGGTGGTTGCCTCAACTCTCCCCATTGACCTTGCCAAAGAAGAGAAAGGGGGCTATAATATGAGGTTGGGAAAGAGATTCAAAACAAGGTACAGAGAAGATATTTTGCAGAGCACTTTGTGATGCTGTTTCATAGAGCCATTTCTAATAAACCTCCCCTGGCTAATGAGGTGAGATGTGTAGTGTAAGGCACCAGAGAGCTGCCTCAAGGTCAACACATCCGCTGTGCATAAGTTTAGGAGGGAACCAGGGAAAGGGGAGGGAGGAACACTGGTCACCAAGCACACAGCACTGCTGTCTATTTCAGTCGACGGCAACTCTGCTCTACCAGGTGCTCAGGTCAAAACTGGGTGAGTCAACCTTGTTTCCTTTCTCATTCTCCACTTCCAATCTGCCAGTAAAACCTGTTGGCACTCCTTGAACATATATGAAGAATCCAGTGACTTTTCACTACAGCCGCTGTGACCATCCTAGTACCAAACTACTGTGGTCTCTGAAACAGCACCCTGCAGTGGCCTCCTGATGGCTTCCCTTCTTCTCTTGGCCCTTTCAGTACAGTGGTTCTCAGCGAGGGCTGATTCCGTCATGTGTGCAAGGTCTGGACACACTTTCGGTTTTCATAATTGGGGAGGGGGGTGCTACCGGCATCTAGTGGGTAGAGGCCAGAGATGCTGCTGAACATCCATCCTCCCGTGTATAGGACAGGCCTCTGCAACGAGCAGCTGTCTAGTCCAGAAGGTCAACAGCACTGAGGCTGAAAAGCCCTGCTTTGTCTAGTCTCAACCCAGCAGCCCAGAGGGGTCCTATGAGAACATTCATAAAGCCACATCATTTCTCTGCTCAAAACTCCAATGGCCTCCCCTCGCACTCAGAAAACAATCCTCATATGAAAGCTCTGCTCAGTCTGGCTCCCTGTTACTCTCAGAGTCCTACTACCCCTGCCCTCTGTTCCTCCAGCTCCAGCACACAGGCCTCTTGTCCCTTCAGCCCCTCCCTGGCTGTTCTCTCTGCCTGGAATGCCACCCGTGCCCATCTGCTTGGAGTAACCTCACTCGCTTCAGGTCTTTACTTGGAAGTCCCCTCCCTGTGGAGGCCTTCCCGATGGCCCTCTGTCTCCCGACATTCCATATTCCCTTTCCTGCTTAATTTTTTCTCCTTGTCACTTAACATTATCTAATACTGTATATGTATATTTCTTATTTTTCTTATTTCTAGCCTGTCTCCTGCTCCAGAATTTAAGGCTGTGAGAGCAAAGAGTTTTGTCTCTTTGGTTCACTACTGTATCTCCAGTGCCCGATATACAGTAGCTATTCAGTATGAGAATACTTATTAAGTCAAGGAGTGGTTTACACTGGGTGCTCAATAAATATTTGTTGAATGAATGGATGTTCTTCATCAGGGCACAAACTTAGATGTCATGATTTGGCAGCACGGTGCACAAGTTCTGGGGCAAGACCTCAGGGGCTCAAATCTGGACACTGAGCTTTTCAACTGGATGATGCTGAGTTATCCAACCCCTCTGCACCTCCACTTCCTCCTCTGTAGAGTAAGATGACAGAATTTATCTCATCAAACTGCTCAAAAATGAAATGCTTAATACGCATAAGGTGTTTCAAACAGTCCCTGGCACAAAATAAACACTTACTAAGTGTTGTTTTTTAAAAATATTATTATTATCATTGCTTTATTTATTGATAATTGGCAAATACGCTGCTTTTTTTACTTTGCTCTCAGTGTTCACTCATCAAAAGCAAAATGTTAAAAGTGGGCAGTTGAAGTTTGATTCAGACCTTTAAGTCATGACTTCATTTCTTAAATGTTGAGAACATGGGCACACCAATGTCCAAATAAATACAAAAACAAATTCAAAAGTCAGAGTGACTGGTCTGCAATTATTTCTGTTATTTGGATTAACCACATCTAGCTATTACTATTAATAACTGAAAAGTGATGGCAAACCAGAGTATCCACTTCATTAGTTGCTCAACAAATACTTATTTAACTTCACTATGTGCAAGGAATGGTGATCTATGTTAGTTTTGGTAGGGGAAAAGGGCAGCTCTTACTTAAGAAAATTCAAAAGCATTTATGGTACAGAAAGTTAACCCATTTCTCTAGTACATATTTCTTTACATTTCCAAGGACTCCTAGTGTGAAAAGATACACACTAAAAAAACAAAAAAGAATTCACTCTATTCAACTGAGGCCATGCAATAGGAAATGTAGACTGAAATAACAAAATGAAGGTGACAGAGTTTTGGAGAGTACAAAAGACTAGGCACCTAGGCACTTGTAAGTTACTAGGAAAAGGATACGTGACTGGTGAAGTGTTTCCAATGATCCAATAAATCGATAAGTTCACCATGAAAGCTATTACTCCAGATAGCAGGACCATAAGCTACAAATAAACCAAAAGAATCATTAATGCAAAGCTGCTGCAATCATTACCATCAACAAGTAAAAAATACACTTCGTCAGGAATTTCCATCAACCATTAAGAATAAGATTTTTAGTGGGGGGCGGGGTATATGTATAGCTCAGTGGTAGAGTGCCTGCCTAGAATGTACTCCTGGGTTCAATCCCTGGTACCTCCATTAAAAAAAAAAAAAGATTTTTAAAAAAGAGAGAATCAAGTTGGGAAACAGCAAGAACTGAGGGTAAAAGAGCAGAATGAAAATTATTCAGAAATGTAATTTTGTCTATAAAATGTAATGGGAAAATGCTCCAATAATATCCTGCCTCTAAATGTGAATTTCCAGGTTCATTTTTCTTATCCATCGAAAAAAAAAGCATTTTGTAATAATTTCTTATTATAAAAGTAGTATATATTCATTATAGAAGAGTCAGAAAATAAAGATGAGCAAAAAGAATATAAAGAATTCTTTTTTCTTTCAGTTTTATTGAGGTATAATTGACATACAGCACTGCGTACTGTTTAAGGTGGACAGCGTGATTTGACTGATTAAATGATTACCACAGTAAGTTTAGAGAACATCCATCATCTCACATGTATACAAAATTAAATAGGAAAAAAAAATTACTTTCCCATGTGATGAGAGCTCTTATAAGGAATTCTTACAATGTCAACCACTCACTGCTGTTAATACCTTGGTATATATCCTTCCAGATCTTTTATCCATTGAACTGCTCATACTCATTCTTATTTAAACTCATTCAGTAGGCATTCACTGGATATCTACAAAACTAGGCCAGGCCTTGTAAGGAACACAATGGACTCTTGCCCTCAAAGATCTTAGAAACCACCTGAGGACATAATAAAACTCTTAATTATCATAGCTTATACTCACATAGTACTCATTATACGCCAAGAATTGTTCTAAATGTTTTACACATACAAGCTCATTTAATCCTTACAAACAGCTGTAAGGAAGTAAAATATCTTCCATTTTCACAGACAAGAAAACAGAACACAGAGAGGTAAAGCAACTTGCCTAAGATACACAGCTAGTAAGTGGAAGGGCTGAGATCTACACCCAGGGAAGTCTGGTTCTGGAGTCCTGGCTCCTAACTCACTATGCTATGCTACCTCATAACTATGTGGAAGAGAGAGAGCAATACAAGATGCACAGCTCAATGAAAGAAAATGAGTCCTGAGCTCTGCCTCATCATTGAGCAAAGAGACAACAGATTCTACAGGACTCTCTAGGCTGGAGATGGCATTTTGGGCTGAGAAAGCAAGAAAAGTCTTTGGATTTCAAATGTATGTTTAGATTAGAGAGAGAAATAAGAGGGGTAGGATTTCAAGCAGAGGAAACAGTATGGTTCAGAGCACGGAGGCATGAAAGCATGGGTGTCACAGGCATGTGCCTAGAACAGCGAGTACACCGACATGGCTGAGGACGGCGGACAAAGTGGCTGCACCACTGGAGACACACAACATTCTGTTCAAGCCCATCCCACAGCATTACTGTAAAAGTTATAAAGTCATTTTCTATTTCTGAAATAAGAGAATTTAAAGCAAATATTAATTGTGATTTGAATTACTAAGAAGTTTCAATGCCAAAGAAAACATGTCATATTTGAAGATTCTTTCTGTCTCATGTGGGTTTTTTCAGTTTTTATTTTTATTCATTTTGTTTTTATTTTGGGGGGGGTTAGTTATGTAGTAGTAGTAGTAGTAGTAGTAGTAGGTAGTGGTAGTGGTAGTCGGTAGTAGGTAGTGGTAGTACTTTAACAGAGGTCCTGGGGATTGAACCAAGGACCTTGTACATTGCTAAGCACACACTCTACCACTGAGCTATACCCTACCTCCTTTCAGCTTTTAAATCAGTGCAGTTATAAGGGGACCAGGGGAGCCCGATGTACTTCCTATTTAGGTAGAAACAGGAACACCTCATTTGTTTGCCAACAGTGAGGTTCGTTCAGTTTTCAACCAAGACAAACTTGCTCCTTAAAGACTTTAGAAACTGTTTCTAGAAATGTATCACTGTTGATTTTACTGAGTTCACAGAAAGTCACAGACCTATTTCTTAATGACCTGGCACATCATCAAAAACACAATTACATACTCTACTTTTGAGGCAATGATGCCCTCTAGGGACAAGAAGGAATGAAAGAGACTTTCCCTTATTCAATGGCCTCAGACTGCTGTGCTCTTGGTTCTTTGACCTTTCTGATGGCTTTTCAGCTGAGTTCTTCATCTTCAAATCTGTTGGAGGGCCAGTCACAGGAAACCTCTCCCTTTCTAGTCTAAGGTGCCCGAGCCACAGTGGTTAGGAGACCAGATGACCAAGTTGGCTAGAACTTCAGTAAAAGTAAGAGGAAATATTATCTGAGAGAGGTCGGTTGGTTTCTACTTTGGAAAAAAGGCCCTATGGCCAAAGTACACAAATTTGAAACAACTACCAATCTGCTCATAGGTAGCCTAGTAGGTGGTTAAGAGCGTGGACTCTGGATCCAGAATGTGTGGATTCAAACTCTTGCTCTGTTATTGGATCTTAAGTCAGTTACTTAACTCTATCTCTCAGCTTCCTCAACAGTAAACAGGGATAATAATAGTACCCACCTAATAAAGTTGTTATGAGGATCCAATAAATTAATATTTGCGAAGTGCTTAGAATAGTGCCTGGAACAGACTGAGGGCTATGCATGTTTGAGAAATTAATGTCACCAACAAAAAAGACATTCCCACAGACTGTGTTAAAAGTATGAGAAGCAGAAGTTCCTTTCCTCAGTAGGGGATTATACTTTCCAACTTTATTAGAATGTCCCCAGCATGCATACCCCTTTGATTTGGCAATTCCACTCTAAGACTCTATTCCATAGAACACAAAGTTCCTGTTCACGAGGACACATGTACAAGGATGTTTACTGTAATACCGTTCACAGTGGTTAAGAATTGCAGCTATTATACAGACACTCAAAAGAATAATTTGAAGAGACTTCAAGAGATATTGTTAAGTGAGAAAAGCAAGACACAGAAAATCATGTGTAATACGGCCCCACTTTTGTAAGAGAAACAAACATTTAATCTATGTATACACACGTGTTTCCGTGCCTGTGGATGTTGTGTGTGTTTATATGTGGGCATGTACAGCACGGAGAAAAATATGGAGAACAAACACTAGAATGTGAACACGACCTACTTCAACAAGCAGGGGTGGGGAAACGGGATGTTGAAGTGTGTGTGGGTAGGAGGGCTGGGGAAAAGGAATCCATGACAAGAAGAGTATATACATTTTGTTCCATGTAAATAAAATTGAACACACACACATACCTGTGTCTGTGTATATGAAAAAGAGATCTGTGAAAAGATTATCACCAAAGTGGTAAAGGTAATTATCTCAGCGTGGCAGGATTCTGAGAGACCTTCACTCTATATTTTCATGTACGTTCAGAAATCTATACAACGAGCATGTACTACTTGTATTATTACAATACAATCAACAAAGCTATACTTTCATTATAAAAAAGTTAATAAAATCCTGACAGTATTTGTGGGCTATAGCTTGGCATGGTCAGGATAGTAGCCAGGCATCAGAAGACCTGAATTCTAGTCCTGGGTTTGCTGCTGACTAGCTGTTTGACCCTAATCAAGTCCCTTAATCTTTCTGTGCCTCAGTTTCTTCATCTGAAGAATAATCCTTAGCTTGCTTGCCTCCCTTACAGGGTAATTTTGAATATTAAATGTGAAAATGGATCTGAGACAGTGCTCTGAAAACTAAAAATTGCATTAATAAAGGAGAAATTATTATTGTCTTGTTTCTTAGACACCAAAACAATTAGAACTTACCAAAGCAGAAACTGACCAGGGACCAAATATTCCTCCTTCTCCAAACACTGGCTCAAAGAAGGGCACGGCGACCAGCAACATGGCAGATGACATCGGCGCCTGGTAGTAGAGCAGCTGCATCGAGTTCACTTGTAATTCATGCTGCTTAGCTCCCACCCACTGAAAATTGAGAGAGAAAACAAGTGAGGCAGAAATGAAAAAAAAATAGCATCACTTAATATGCAACTCTAGCCACAAAGGTGGGAATGTGGGGCAGAGCTAGGGGAAGAGGAAATGCCTAATGATCTTATAAGATTCCAAAGATCAATAATATACATGCATATCCTTTAAGCACCTTGGATGAAAGGAGCTTTATAAATTTAATGATCTGTTTTCTTCTCGATTGTAAAGGAGAAAAAAACAGTCTTCTCTTCCCTCCTGATCCTAGTAAATGGGGAAAGTCTCTGCATCCAGGGCCTCACAGACATTAGAGATCTTGGGAAAATTAGGCAGGAAAGGAAAGTTATAAGCAGGAATAAGCAGGATAATATTTACAAGCAGGATAAGCAGGAATACAAATGCAGAGTCAGACTTCATTTCTTTCTAAAAATGGCCCCTCAAAGCGAAGACGAGGGGGCAGGGCGGGCTCTAATTAGAGACTGACCGCAACCTCAGCTATCCCAGGTGGCTGCCAAGGTGTGTGGCTACAAAGGCATGTGAGGTCTTTTCATTCGCTTCAGAAAACCCGATCGATGGTAGAAAGAACTTTCCCCTTCACGGCTGACTTTCCTGTGGGTAACCCCCCACCAGGACACCTCAATAAACTCAATAATCACAAACCCTCAAAGACCATCATTCAGTAGAACCAATGCCTCAAAGCCTCAAATCCCATCAGTCCTCAAAATGCCTCACAAATATAACTGAAAAGGTGGCTTTAAAGAATGCTCCACAGGACTGTGTGAGTGCGATCTGGCAGGAATAGCCGTGCTTTTGAATCACCGCTCCTCCATAATTCTTTTTCCTGTAGGTCTGGGTATCCCGTTACATAAAGTCTCGTCTATAGAAATCCACCAGGACAAATATAGCAGGAAATCTGAAGCGGACTCCTGCCAGCCTTGCTAAGAGTTCTCTGTGCCTGTGAAGGACAAAGAGTCGATTCTCTGGCGCAGGGCACGCAGGGAGCAGTAATGAAGGCACCGAGGATCCGCTGGCCCCGCGTGGCTGCAGCAGCCTCTCTGGGCAGCCACGTGTCCAACACAGAACAGCCTGGGACAGTGGGGACCTCAGGCCTCCGCGTGTCCACACTGCAGTGCAGGCCTGGCTTCCAGCTGCCATCCCTCTCAAGAAGCTGCTCCCCCAGAGGGCACCCTCCCCTCCACAGCCACATCCACAGACCCCTCCTAGGCCCTCTTCCTGCTGGAGCTCCGTGTACAACCTGCAGATGCTCTTGAAAGAACGTGACTTCAGTTTGCACACCCTCCTCACTCACCTCTCCCTCCGCCTACTATCTGTAAAGGAGACTGGCCTTCTTCATTCTCCCCAATTGATCTCTTTTACTCTCCACTGACACCTGCAGTTCTGACCTCCTTCCCTGAGCCTCCTGAACGTCACACCTTCCACAGCTTACTGGCTGGCTTCATTAGATAATCTGCAGGAACTTGTTTATGGTGAAGCTCCTTCCTTCCTTTCCCAGAGTAGCTCCTCCTGGGTGGGTTGGATAATGAAGATATAATAATCTCCAAGGCTCGGGCTCCTTACTTTCCTCACTCTCACATTCAGTCAGGTCCCACTAATTCTTTTTCCAAAAGGGCTCTGGAGTTTTACCTCCACGCCCAGTACCACTGTCCTTGTTCAGGTCCTGCCCGCCTGCCCCTTGAACCCTGGAGAGCTTCCCAACTGCTCTGTCTGTCACTCTGCCTTCCTTCTCCTCCTCTCCCTTCACTGCCACCAGAGTTAAGTTTCTAAAACAGGGAGTGATCAAGTCACTCCCCCAGCTGAACTCCTCTCCCGGTGCCCGCAGGATAAAGAGCATACTTCCTCCTAGAGATACTCAAGTACTCCACCATCTGGTCTCACCCACCCCTTAGCCTTGTCTTTCCACAGTGCACAAGTTTCCACAAAGTCTAGTCTCACCAAACAAACCAAGTTCTCCAAAAATGCTCCGTACTTCACACATCACTGCCAAGAAAGACCTCCGCTATACTTCTTCGCTAAGCAAATTCCTATCCTATGTGTCCTTTGATTTAAATTAACTTTCCCATAACATCTTACCTCCTCACCCTCTTGCAGAACTGCCCCTTCTTCTCTGGTGTTCCTCAGAACTTTCCTCACACCCTCAGCTATACAAATTGTGATCACCTGTCTCCATGTGTTTCTGCTACACTGGATTATAGCTGCTTTTCATCTCTGTAGCAAGCTGAGCAGAAGAAACGTCTGCTGAATGAACGAAGGAGTCAACCGTCTATCTACTACTAAAGCTAACAGCTGATCATGCATCTTTTAACTCCTTTCAATGCTCTAGCAGTATAAGAAGAAATAACATAGAAATTACACAAGGATATGATGGAAAAATACGACTTTCTTTAAAATGAATTTTGGGGGGAATGTACCTATTCTGTAACCGTACTTTTATCATTTACTAGTACTCAAAGACTCTGTCCATGAGTTAGTAGACAATCATTCCTTGATGAACCTCATTTCAGATAGCTACCTGAGGATAAATATACAGGACCCTTCGATTCCAATCTAGAGCAATTTTAAGACTTATGTGAACAAAAATGGTCATATCGGCATAGACGGAGAGTACCATGAATTGAAGTTATTGATGAGAAAAACAAGAAACTCTAATGTTCAACAATTAAACTTGCTATATTCAATAATTAATCCATACTAGGCCCCCCCAAAAAGTTCATTTAACAAAAAGGTAAATAGGAACGTTCATTCACTGGATCTAATAAAAAAAATTTAAACTCAATGAAATACACCCAAGTGTAGTTTTCTTAAAGCACAAACCTGAGCTTCCTCTGACTTCTCTCTGTAATAAAAGAATATCTTAGAGCCAAGGGACAAGACTGAGTGGGTGCCCCATCCTTTCATGTCACTGTTCTTTCATTTAAACTGCTTCTGTGCCACTTAAAAAACGTATTCAACCCCAGAATTTTCACATAACAATGTTTCTGAAATGACCAGTACTAGAAAATTTAAGATGCTAAGGCTGTATCATTAAACTCCTAACATTCTTAACAAGAATGCCTTAGTTGATAACCAGTGAACATTTGCGAAAAAAGTAAAATTGGTCACACATTTTGGCTGATTCCCCATGCAGGCACACCCAGAATTTCCAGTCCAAGGTTTTCAGTATAGAGAAAATACTGTTTCACTGTACCCTATACCGTTCGTTATTCTTTTCCCCACTATATACAAAACAAACAAAAACTTGTATTTGCTGAGATTTTATGGTAACGAAGTAAGTGAATGAACAAATTTCTAAAAAATGCCTGCTACAGGCAAAGCACAGCGCTAGTGCAAGAAGTAAAATACCCACTGCTATAAAGTACTGACACAGACAAATTACCAGAAGTCAATATATATGCTGTAACTGTGGTATGTTTTGGGGGGGCAAGGATTTATAAATCTGAAATTTTCCTTTTGTGTTCAAATTTTTGGGCCTGTACTCACTCCTTCAAAATGATGTCATAATTAAAGAGTAAATGATAAATATAACCAGTGAACTCAATCCTCAAGTAAAAAGCCTTACTACTCATTTTGTAAAGATTTCCCAGAAAATAATATAACATCACCCCAAACTCAGACTGTTAAGCATGGGTATTATACACTTACTAACAGGTAGGGAGGTATTTGGTGAGCATCATACACCCACGTGTCTCTGTCTCCTTTCTTCTCTTCACCTTGAGTCAGACAATTTATGCACTTATGCTTTCTTTCCAACAGTCTATTGTCTCTATACTGTATTTTCTAAACCTTGGGACACAGCTTCAAAATTTATGCAATCTGCTAAAAAGGCACATAAAGAAAAAAAAATTACCAACCACTTGATAAAGGGATGTAACTAAAACACCAAGAGCAGCAAACACCATTCCAAGGAAATTAAACTTCACATCGTAATAAGAATTTAGGATTACACCTAAAGTTATAGGAATCTGTAAAGAAAAAGAGGTAAACGTTGTTCAGATTAAATTCACGAGACAAAATTAGTATTCCTTTCACAGTGTCTTACAAGGTTAATCATAAAAACATCACTAGGAAACAACAAATCTCCACAAATACTTTATTCCATTCGGAAAAGATACAGATAATCCTATTCTTCAAAGTGAAATGATAATTCTGTATTTATGCTCACATTTAATTCTGTTTAAAATTCTGGGTAAAATAATGAGTCAATGTATTTCACTTCGCAAGAAAAAAAAATCACATGTATGCAATAGGTGTAAATGGACCCCCAAACCTAGTGTCTCAACAATATATAAACAAAAACGTATAACAAAAGCATTACGATTTTGAATATTGTAAGTTATGAAGTGCCAGAAATACTTTAGCCCATTTTCTTGAATTTAAAGATGCAGAAACCTCTGCAGTAAGTCGGCACAGGCATATCCTGAGACATATTTTATGCTAAACTTTTAGCGTTGATCATAATCGTTTTAGTTTGAGATTTTGCACTTAGTCCGATACACTGACTTGCATCACCCAATACAGTTTTCTTTTCTTACTGATCATAGCATTTCATTTCCATCAAATTATAGTTATTAAAACTCACACAAGCAACGCTATTGGGCTAAAAGCCCAACAGAGTGCCAAGATGGCTTTTTTCCACCTTTCCCAAATAAGCCTGAAGTTCACATGCTCACAGATGACTCGTGTGTGGATTTCAAGATTATGGGAAAGAGAATTAGTGCAAGGTTAACCATTCAAATTTCCCGGGGGGAAAGACGGTCCAGGAGGTGGGTGGTTGGAGGGGAGCCTCGTCAAGCTGAAGCTACTCACCAGTGTGAGCTGTATTTTGATAGAGAAGGTTTTCTTGTAGCAGAGGGTCTGGATGACTATGATCACCGGCGTGGTCATGGCCTTGGCCAGCTGATAGGTGCCTATGGTGTTGTTCTGCAGAGATAAATTGGTGAAGACCACGAAGCCACAGAAGCTGAGGGCTAGGAGGAGGAGCTTGGAAGGCGGCAGACTTTTGGGGGCAAAGATGTCCAGCTTCTGGCAGACATACAAACCCAGCCAAGTGACCACGAAGTGCACCAGGGTCAGGCTCATGTTAGGGAAGCCATAGCGCACATAGATCCATTTGTTGAGGAACACGATGCAGATGGACGCCAGCAGGTTGAGCAGAAGTCCGGCGGCGATGCGCCCGTTGCCCCGCACTCGGTCCGTCAGGCTTGCCATGACCCCCACGAAGCCAGGGCCTAGCAGCCTCCGGAAGGGGCACCCGACCTGTGTCTGGCTGCCGTTTCTCTCCTCCTCTACGTCCCTGCAGCCGCCGGCTTCACCATCGGGCCAGGGATAGGCATGCAACCTTCGGGTCGTAGGCGCGCAGCAGCCTCAGCGGCAAACACATGCTCAGCCGCCGCCCATTCAGCCGGCGACTACGCGGCAGCACGTCCCGCGCGCCCCGCCCCTTTCCGTCTGCGACCACGTGACGCGGGGCGCCCGCGCTTCCGGGCTGGACCTGTTGGCCGAGCGGCTTCTGCCTGCGCAGGCGCGTTGGGCTCTGGGTGTGGCGAGCTGAGCTCTAAGTCCCTTACCTCCGGTGTTGGCTAACCCTCGCTGGGCCGATCCGGGACTCCTTTCTTGATGTTTGACATTTCCTGTGTGTCAGTTGGGTCAACTTGCTGCACAGTATTGGTGCTGAATAAATTTAGCCCTCCGCAGAGAGAGGAAAGCATTACTTCTTGAAAGCATATTTTTAAACATTTTATTTTAAAAATCCAAACATATAGAGGAGTATACGGACAGTACGATGAGCCGTCACATACTCATCATGGTTAGTAAATTATTCAGATTTTCTTCTTTTTGAATCAATGTTTGGTTTTTCACTGTCCTAGAAAAGTGCCCATTTTACTTTAATATTCTAATATGCTTGGTCAGAGTCGGATATAGTATTCTGCTGTATTTTAAATTAATTTCATCGGTTGTTACATCATTTTACTTACTCTAAACATGCATGTGGGTTTCCTTTCTCCTTTGATTAGCCTTGTGCGTAACTGTGTATTTTATTGGCCTTTTCAAAGATAGCTTACACTGATTTTGTTTCATTTTTTTCACTCTGACTTTTTTCTGATTTCTTGAATGGAATGGTCAGTTCATTTATTTTTATTTAAAAAGACTGAAGGCTGTGAATTTCCCCGAGATTAGCCTAGCCTGCCCACAGTCTCCAGAACAATGTAGTAGTCTCTCTGTCTTTAACTCCTAAGTAGTCGGACAGTTTCAATTGCCTCTTTAAGAATTATTCAAATATTGAGCATCTGCTCTGTGCCAGGCACTGTATTTGGCACTTGGGAGGTAATGGCAAGTAAAATCAGACCAGACCCTTTCTCACACATGTTACTAGACAATTATAATTGACACTAAACAATCGTAAACCATGAGAAGTGAATGTTCTGAAGCAACAAAATATAATCCTTTGAATGTGTAATAAGAACCTGATCTAAACTTGCCAAGGGAGATGTGGTCAAGGGGTTCCCCAAGAAAATGACTCATATGAAGATTTGAGAATGAGAAGTTAATTACGTAAAGTCTGAAGTCTAGCTTTCCTAAAACTGTCTTCCTGATAAGCTTTTCTTCCTGTCATGCCACCAAACTACCAATTCCTTCTGTACTGTGCGCCTTCTCAGTCGTGTGTTTATATTGCCACCCTCTCATCCAGTTTGGATCCACAGAACCCTTACTGGTCAGTGACTTATCAGACGTTTACCCTCACCTGCTCCCCAAGAAACGGCCTAGCTCTTAATTAGCTTATCTTCATTTAGTCTACCCAGTTCATTTTCTCCTTGTGGTTATAGATTCAGACTGCTAATCTAAGCGTGAATGATAAATTATATTTTTATCATTCCTCTATTTCTCTTTATAATATTTGAAAATATGTTAAATTATTGACTCTGAAATTTGTTAACTATTGTTAAATAGTTAAAATATGAACTCTGAAATTTGGGCTAAAATATAAAAATATTTAGCAGATTCCAAATGCTTATTGGGTTAGGTTTACTAATCCTGCCATTCAAGGCCTTCATGAGCCTAACCCCACCTGTGACATTCATTCAATTTCCTACTCTTCCAGAATGTGTACCTCCCCAGTCTGATTCAGTTGATTAAGTGGCTTTCTCTGCCTTCCTCACCAAAGCACAGGGGCCTTTATCCTTACTTGTCCTGAAGTGTGATTATTATTATCACTAACAGAGGTTGAAAAGAGATGTCATGGGTGTTAATCTTGCAGCTAGAATGGGATAAGAGTAAGATTCAAACCCAAATTTCTCTGGCTCCTGGTCCATTTTACCTTTTTTTATTATGAAAAATTCCAAACAAGATTAAAATGCTATGGTGGTCAATCCTTTTTTATTTTTTTTATTTTAGTGGAGGTACTAGGGATTGAACTCAGGACCTCATGCATGCTAAGCAAGCACTCTACCACTTAGCTATACCCACCCCACGGTAATCAATTCTGTCCAACAGACCTGGCTTCACCAACTGCCATTTTTGTTTCAGGTATCCCTACTCCCCACCCCATTTAATTTTTAAATGGTAAATTTGCATTCAGTGAAACGTCCAAACTTTGTACACTTTTTGACAAATGGATGCACTTAGTAATGCATACCCCTGTCAAGATACAGAACATTTCCAACACCCCACAAAATTCCCAAGAGAGTCCCCACCCCACCCCCAAGAGGAAACCACTGTTCTAATTTATTTTCACCATAGATTAGTTTTAACTGTCCTGGAATTTCATATTAATGGATCATACAGTATGTATTCTTTTGTGGCTAGGTTTTGTTGACTAGATCAGCTCTTTCGTTTTCATGTTGGGTAGTATTGTTTTGTGTAAACACGGCACAATTTGTTTAGCATTCTCCCATTGAAGGGCATATGGGTCATTTCCGGGTTTTGGCTATTATAAATAATGCTGATATGAATATTTTGTACAGGTATCTTTGTGGAATTTATTTTCATTTCTCTTATGTAAATATGTAAGAGTGAAATTTCTGGGTTGAAAGGTAGGTGATTGTTTATAAGAAATAGTCCAAACTTTTCCTGAAGATTCTACAAGTTTACATTCCCCCCAGCAGTGTGTCCAAGTCACAGTTTCTCCACATCCTTGCAAACACTGGTTGTTAGTCTTTTTGATATTAGCCATTCTGATGGATGTGTAGTGACAGATCGTGGTTTTAATTTACATTCACTGTTGATTTGAACACTTTTCATGGGCACATTGTTTATGTATTGTCTTCCTTTCTGAATCACGTATTCTAATGTTTTGCCCACTCTAGATTTTTTTTTTTTGGCCTTTTTCTTATTATGAAATTGTAGGAGTTCTTATCTATTCTGGACATGAGTTTTTTGGGCCAGATATATCTCTGCAAATATTTTCTACCAGACTATGGCTTATTTTCTTAATGATATCTTTGATGAGCAGAAGTTGTATATATTGATGAATTTTTTTCCTTAGTGGTAACTGCTTTCTGTCTCTTGTATAGGAAATCTTTACCTACTCTCAGGTCATAAAGATATTCTCTATTTTTCTTAAAAGCTTTATAGTTTTAGCTTTTATATTCAGGTTACAATACATCTCTAATTTTTGTGTACAGTATAAAGTAGGGGTCAAGGTTCATTATTTTCCATATGGATATTCAGTGGTTCCCTCACAATTTACTGAACTCTACCCAAATCTTTTATTTTGAAAATTTTTACATCTGCAGAAAAGTTGAAAAACTAGTATAATAAAGACACCTGTGTCTTTCATATAGATTCACTAATTAACATTTTTGCCATATTTGCTTTACCTATATAGTATTATTTTAAAGCTAAACCATTTCAAAGTAAAGTGCAGACTTCATGACCTTTTATTTCTAAATATTTCAGTATGCATCTCCTTAGAGTAAGGACACTCTCCTACCTAGCCACAATACCATTATCAAACCTAAGAATATTAATTCAACCATACCAACTAATTTACAACTATTTTACACTAGAATTTTAATAGGAATTGTGTAAAACCCATATATCAATTTGGGGACAATTGAAATTTTTACTATGTTGAGTCTTCCAAAGAATGAACACGGTGTGTCTCTCCACTTATTTTGTTCCTTTGTTTTCTTTCATTAGCATTTTGTAGTTTTCAACATACAAATTCGGTACATGTTTTGTTAAAGTTATATTTTCACATCAGTTCATACTTCTACCTCATTTTTTAAATGGATGCGTAGTAAGGGGTAAGAATTGAAGAGGTTTTGAGAAGTAAACATTTCATCTTTGGATCACTTTATTGAGCATAATTCAAAACTTTAGGCAGAGTCCGTTACCTCTACCTCTCCCCAAATAATGCCAGGAGGACAGTGTTAAGATCAACTACTGCCGTTTGTCTTGGGTACAGGAGGAGGACCAATACTCATCTCTGATTTAAGCCAGAATGTCTTGAACCTAGCTAATTAGAATCACCTATGGCCTACCATATTTAAAAACACAAATTCTATGACCCTATCCTAGGCTCCTGAGCCAGGCAGCTCTAGGGGTAGTGTCCGTAAATACATTTAACAAATTCATCATGTGACCCAGATGATCAGCTAGCTTTGGGAGTTGTTAATCTGCATCAGGTTTCTCTTAGAGTCACCTTCTCTTTCAGTCATCTCATTTGTGAGTTCTACACTCGAGTCAGTTTGGTATATTTGCTGATTCATAAACAAGCATTTACCATTTGTAGGCCTTGCCCAGACCAATTTCCTAATCTTCAGTGCCTCACTCTTGTGCTTTCTCTGTCTTTCCAAATTCAGGCATTACTCAAACCCCAGCTCAAATGCTACTTCCTCAGAAACCTTTTAACTGGAAATAGTTTCCTCCTGCTCAGCTTACTTGTACTTTTTTTTCCCTTAGCTTCATTAGGAAGCTGGCTGACTTTTCTCATTTTAAAAATTGAAGTATAGTTGATTTACAATACTGTGTTACTTTCAGGTGTACAGAAAAGTGATTCGGTTATATATATATATATATATGTGTTTTTTCAGATTATATTCCATTATAGGTTATTATAAGATATTGAACATAGTTCCCTGTACTATATAGTATATTCTTGTTTATCTGTTTTATGTATAATAGTTTGTATCTGTTAATCCCATACTCTTAATTTATACTCTGCCAACAGATTACTTGTATTTTTAATGGCATTTAAAAAAATATATTTATTGCATTTCCCAGACTACAAGGGCCGGATTAGATCTTACTCATTTTGTATTCCCAATTTATTCAGTGCTGTGTGCCAGACACTATGTTAAGTCTTTACACGCTCCAACTTATTTTGGAGCAGATTTGTTGAATGAGAGCTAATAAACTAGAAATGTCTTCAAAATAAAGAAAACAATCTTTAGAAAACATTTTTCCTATGTTCATCTAACTCAGTGTGATATTTTAAAAATACTAAATTTTATGAGGAATTACAAACCCAGCTTAAAAATGTATCTGTTTTCCATCCTGTTTATAATTTTAAGATAACACAGTCCTTATGATCATAGGGGAAAAGTAGGATAATAGTAAACATCATTTCTTATTACACAATACAGAGACAATCCTGGAGTTTGTAAGAGTAGAAATTTTAAATTTTTATATGATTTTATTAATAAACAGGGAAATAGTGATATAATACATTAAATTTTCAAAGTGTCACCACAGTATTCTTAAAAGTACAAAATTCAAATGTCTGAATTTTACAAATATATTCCCCATGATAATGCAAAAGAAAAAAAAAAAACACTAATTACAAATACATGTATTTTACAAAAAAACTCGATTTATCATGGAAATTATTGAGATTACAAAGACTGGATGATTTCATATCCTAGCGGATCAAGTCCCTGGTCTAGGAGCATTAAAGAGGATTCTCTTAACTTCTGTAGCAATTTCCTTAGTTCTTCCTTAGAAAATACCTGATTTTTTAAAATGAGAGAAAAGAGTTAAGAATTAGAAAAAGGAAGAAGGTGAATTTATAGCCATCTAATCAACCTGATTAGCTTAATACCAGAAGAAACTCCTCTTTAAGACTTATGTAGCCAGGGGCCAGTATATTAGCACAGCTCAGGAACTTCAAACCTATTTTTCTGAGCCAGTCTATATACTTCTAACTGCTCAGAAATGTATACACATTTTAGATAAAAAGGCGCAAACATTAAAATTGGACTATTAAATCTAAGAGCAGCTAAAAAAATATAAACACATCTCACAAAATTAAATATTACTACAGAGTTTACCAAATCACTAAAATGTAAAAGTGTAAATACTCTAGAACTTACCAGATACAGCTTGTGGCGCTCAGAGGATACCATATCTGCTAACTGCAGGCATTCCTGATACTGACCGGTACTATGCAGTATGGTGTGGAGCAGAAAACACAACATTGGCAGACAGAGCTTTCTCAGTAAAGCCATTTGATGTGTCCTTTCATGGTCTTCCTCAGCATCCTACAGACAGACATCAAGTAGTCATTTTAATAACAGTAAGCTAAATACTCTTACAAAAAAGTCAATGAATCAAATCAAAATGCAACAGGTAGAAGCTAAACAGTTTCTATAAATCTTATCATGCCCATTAAAAATAAAACAAGGCAGGGTTTCAATCATGGTATCTAGTAGACATGAGTTTTTGGCAAAAAACAAAAAAACAAAAAAACACAAAGATGAACAAAATTTACTTCAGAGGAGCTACAAGTCTGTTAATGAAAACAAAATGCTTCTGAACCTGTATTTACTATGTCTTGAATAAAAACATGCATAAAAGGAAAAGAGTTAGAGACCAGAACAAAAATCAGAACAGAAAATATTCACCACTCCCCTGATTATATACAGATGGAAATACAGACAGATATTGGGAAGTCTGTGAGGACATTCCAGACCCATAGCAGTCATTCCTGTTGGGAAAAAGGCTCAGGCTGAGGGAAGAGGTGTGCAGGGATGACAACTTCACTGCAAATGCTTTGTTTTTTAAACAAAGAATGAATTTAAGATGCTTTTGTATAATTTTTTAAAAATAGAAAAACTGGAAGATTCTAAAGATCTGAATAATTCAATGAATGAGACAGCTAACAGATACATGAGGAAAACTTACTGCAGAGAAAACAAAGAGCATTTCTTTCTAAGTATACATGGATCTTTCTAAAAGGTTTTGTGGGACACTAAGAGTGCAGAAAAAAGAATAGCCCTTTTATGCCCACTGCATTTTCTTACAACAAAGTTGAAAACTAAAATAATTAATTAAAATAATAAAAAGGTACCCAACCACAATAAAATTTCTGAAATAATCTTAAAAGCTGGAAGGAAATCCATAGTACTCATAGTGTAAAACAAAACAAAAACAGGACAAACTAAAATAGTAACTGGCTATTTTAAAAGCCTAATAAGATACCTAATGAATTTTAAAAAATTTTTCCTTATGACAATTATATTAATCACTAAAAATTTCTTCATATGAGAGGCTATAATATTAAATTGCTAAAACATTTTTCACGGTAGATGTAAGTGAAGGTATGAAGCAACACAATGTAACCTGGAAATTATATCAAGGAGTAACCATTACAACTTGGTGTGACAGGTCACGTTTCCACACACAGGAAAAGTTACTGTCTATCAACCTTTTTGTCCTGTTTTGAGTTATGGATACAGAGAAGCAAATAGTAAAATGCATGCTTTGCATTTTGTTAGCTTTAAAAGGAAAAGGACCTTCATTTCTTTTCTCAAATAGGCACTCACTACTTTCAGAGGTGGATTTAAAACACCTCAAGGTCTTAATCATAATTCATATTAGTGATTCCTACTTGGAGCCATTGAGAATGAGAGGACCACTTCTTCCTGGGTCATTCCAAATGTGCTCCAATGCACTTTTTCTCCCTACGCTAAAGAAGAAAAATACCCCCAGATCCTAGACTCTTTAACACCTGAAAGTAACTGCAGGCTCACTGATGCACTCATCTCACAGGCTGGATTCTGGCACCTGCCCCTCCTAAATCCTGTTGCTGCCAAATATCAGGGTGTCATCTCTTCTGCTGACTGTGAACAGATTCCCTTACCAGCAGACTGGCTGCTATCAACCATCCAGAATCATCCGTGATGGGCCCAGCAATTTGCCACAAGGAAAGGGGAATAAACTGCTCTGCTACAACCTATATTTTTCTCAACTGAATGAACAAAAGCTTTGAAAAATCCTCTAAATATATAAACAAAAAAAGATTATAGTGAGGGAGAGCAGTGGGATACAAGATTGGGAAGGCAGCCAAGGTCCAGGGTACATGTGATCTTGGCAGTCAAGGAAAAAACTTTCAGTTTTATTCAAAGTGTAATGAGTAGCCATCAGGTTCTAAGTAGGAAAGTGACATATTTTTCATTTTAAAAGGATTACTAGCTGATCTATATGAGTAGTAGACTGTATAAGAAAGAGTAGAAGCAAGGGAAAGACAGCTGAGGCTTCAACTGAATGTGGTAGAGGTGGAGATGGCAAAAAGTAGGAAACCTGACCTCCCTGCTCCCCTGTGTGGCCTGCATGCCACTAGTCTCCGACCATTCTGCAGTTACGTAAAAAGTGAGGTGCAGATGTAGGGGTTAGCATATAAGGCCATGGCTTTGTTGAACAGTTGTGCCTTGCACAATGGTGCTGTGAGTGAGTGGGTGCTGAAATCTAACTGGTGCTCCATTCTACAGGTCATGTGCACCTGGCCTGCAATCTATCTGTGTAAGAGAATGGGCACCATTTCCTAATTCTTATACGAGTGATGCATGTGCCGGCAGGAGCCCTGAGTAATTTCTCGCTTCGCTGAATATGTAAGAATATTAAGCTAAACTCAACCAAGGTGATTCAAAGTATCATTACTTATCATCTGATTGTTCAAGAAATCTCCTCTTGTCTAGATTAGATTTGAAGGAGTCATTGAGACTGAATATTGATTTTTGAATGTCTGATTTTAAAAAATGGTATCATTCATTGCCTTCCATTCCAACTCCATTTTTATAATACTCCAAACTGTTCTGTGGCTTTCACTGTCCAATCTACTAAGATTAATACTGAGAATAACAAAGGTTTATGCATAAATAAGGCATCAAGTCTTCTCAAAATTTAAATACCATTTAGTTAGCATTTCACAACACTGAAATTTTATCTTCATGAGAACCAGCATGAATCAGAAGAGACAACTTTAGCATAAGGAACCTGCTAAAGTGCAAAACTTTTTATGAAGTCAGCTTTTAATATAAGAAGTGGAGAATTTAAGATAATTAAGATAATTACTGTATCAGGAATAGTAGCAAACAGGGGCTCAAATCTAGTCTTCTGTCTCTAATGTTTTTGCTTCTGGTCAGAAAAGGAAGCCAGAGGAGCTAGAAAAATATAGTAGGAAAAACTAAAACAAAACAAAAAAAAAGGAGGCAACTATATTAGGATTCAGGGAATGGGAGAAGGAAAGATACCAACAACACTCCTATGGTTTTCTGTTCAAAATAATAAACCTATTATCCAAGAACCTGGCATTTACAATCCTTGGACAGAATATCGGTCTGCGGAGGTACAGCTGAGTTACTCACTGTTCTGTTTCTGCCGCAGGAGCAGGCCTCAGTGTCTTTCCCTCACGTGATTATCGCCTGCAGTAAGTATCCTTCCTTTCCCCCACCTCAGCTCATCCAAATTCTACCCCTTTGTTCAAGGTTCAGTCAAATGCTATACCATTCAAGCATCCTGTCCAGATCTCTTCCAGGCAGAAGCAACCTTTTCTTTTCCTGAGCTCACAAAATGCCTCCTCTATGCCTTTCTTATGGCATTCAGTACTTCTGTAACTGGTTCTCAAGCCAGGCTACATGTTAAACCTCTTCAGATTATTTAAAAAAGTCTAGTCCTACCTCAGACCAATTAAATCAGAACCTCTGGGGGTGGAACCCAGTGTTTTATTTTGTATTTAAAAATATATTTTATTTGGAAATAATTTCAAACCAATTAAACTACAATACTACAAAGAATATCTCAATACACTTTACCCTGCTTTGTTCAGTCTTTGACCTGTTAGTTTTATGATCTGCACCCATGTGTGTGTCTATAAACACACATTTTTTTCACCCTTTGAGGTCAGGCTGCATACATCATGTTTCCTTATCTCTAAATGCTTCAGTGTTTATTTCTAAATAGAGAATTTTTTCTAATATATAATCACAATGCTGTTCACTATTTCAGGAAATTTAACACTGATGTAATACTCACTGACTCAAGAGTGTCCATTATAGCATCTTCTTCCTCAATGGAGGATCCAGTTTAGGACCACATACTGCATTTAATTTTCATGTGTTTTGGGGACTCTTCAAAAGGTTTTTTTTTATTTACAGCACAATTTTTAAAGGTTACACTCCATTTACAAAATACTGGCTATATTCCCTGTGTTGTACACTATGTCCTTGAGCATGTCTTACACTCAATAGTTTGTATCTCAAACTCACGCACCCCTATATTGTCCCTCCCTCCCCCTCCCCACTGGTAATTGCTAGTGGAACCTAGTATTTTTGAAAAGTTCTCCAGGTCATTTAAATGGACAGCTCAGAAGTGAGAGCGACTGCCTTATATATCTCTAACTCATACTACACTAGATTTATCTTCATATCTGTAAATTGAGTTGAATACGTGTATAATTACATTTTTAGGTCCAGAATTTAAAAAGATTAGATTTCAGTATCCTGAGCAAACATTAAATATGAAGAAATAGTTTAGACAAGGGCCAAATGTTCTTATATTCCCTAGCTAGTATTTCAGGTTAAGCTTAAATTATGGGATGTTCAGTTATGAGTACCAAGGTTATACAAGATCTGCAGATGCTCCTACTCAGAAAATAACTTTTAAAAGACATAGTTTGTTTCTGTTTTTAGCTATAAACAGTGCACACAGCTTACCTCTCTAACATCTACCATCCACCCTCCATCAACAAACAACAAGACATTGTACATTTTCTCCTTGACATCAGCAGTTAGGGCATCCAAATGCCCTTTCCAAATACCATAATCCATCTGCAAAACAAACACAAGTCAGATATATAACGGACTGAAACCAATAAATGATATATTTATAAAGTACAGACAGGAAAATACACATATATGGAATACCATTGTAAAGAGCTGACATTCAGTGAGCCAAATATATAATACACATCAACAGACATTGAGCTGTAACCATTTCAGGTCCCAAGGTACTTCTGTTAAAGGTCTGGGTGATCTTTCTACCTAAGGGCTGGGCTTTTTACTTTTAAATAAAACACTAAATTATTAACTATGTAAATGAACACTACTGTCACCTGAAGGTATGTTTCATGTTTGGTTAATTATCTACAGAAATGTAACCAAACAGATGGCTTTTTTCAAAGCAGAACAGTAATAAGGACGATCACCTGTTATAATAGGAATGTAACTGCTGAGGAAAGGATTGCTTTAAATATTTTTCTGTATATATATACTTTCATTGAAGTATAGTCAGTTTACAATGTTGTGTCAACTTCTGATGTACAGCATAGTGCCTCAGTCATACATGAACATGCACATATTCGTTTTCATATTCTTTTTCACAACTGAGTTACTACAAGATAGCGAATATAGTTCCCTGTGCTATACAGCATGAATTTACTTCTCTCTTCTATATAAATCAGTTAGTATCTGCAAATCTCTAACTCCCAATTTATCCCCCTCTCCCCCAGCCCCAGGCAACCACAAGCTTATTCTCTAAGTCTGAGTCTGTTTCCATTTTGCAAGTAAGTTCAGTTGTCAGGATCTCTTTAAATATATGACATGTATTTTTAAGATGCAGTAGACACGTCTCATCTATATTCAACTTACTTCATATCTCTTTTCTTTGTGTTCATGAGCCACTTTCTCAGTAAAAGTTGCTTGAGGTATCAAAGTAGGTTTTTGTGGAGCTGAATTCATATGCTTAAACCACTCATTAAAGGTTTCATGGGCTTCCTAAAATGTAAAATAAAAATAGAAAAATACAAAAAAAGAAAACTTTTCACATATGTTCAACAAAGCTTTTAAAAATTTGGTTCTTAGAAATAATTTTGCAGCATCAAGAAATAAAATTGTTTAACATTTCTTTTTTATGCCAAAAAAAGAAAAATCATGGTGAGTAAGTGTTTTGTTTGTAATGTTCTCATGTTTACTTGTCTGTCTTCCTGACTAGCCCGTTAGATTCTAGAGGGCAAGGATAGAAAGCCATCCAGACTTAGTCCTAGAACCCAGCCCAATGTAATCATTTCATTGTTTGTTGAATTTTGAATGAATATGTTTTTATTTTAGTCATAATATAGATTATCTTGCTTTTCTCAGCTATTGCCAAAAGCATAAATGTGAAAGTTGAGATAAGCTTTCAGAGAATCTTAAGAAAACATATTTTACTATCTACCACGTGAGACGTTCTTGATTGGTCAGCACTGATTAGAGGCTTATGCAAATGAGGACCAGGTCATGACTGCAAAGTCCTTGTGGATATATCTAGTTCAGTACCACAGCACAAGGGAGGTACGATAATGAGCCAACCACCACATCTGGAAAAACAGTTAAAACTCAGAGTGAATCAGAAAACTCATCATAAGGAAAGGCACACTTGTGGTTTTCTTTGCAGTCTCACCAAGTAAGCTCTGATGCACAAATGTTCTCGGATAGCGTTATCATCTTCGGCAGGAAGTGGGCTTTCCATTCCTTGTTCCTCCCACTGGTTATAGATTTCTGCTATCGAATCCTGAGGAATTTTCACAAATACTTCTTTTGCAGCTTCGTGCTTTTTTAATGCTGTAAAAAAGATGTACAACTTTTCAAAATACATGGATTTCTGTGTAATGGTTTCTAAAGGAGTCAAATTATTGGTTTGCAACTTTCACATTGAGCTGTAACCATTTCAGGTTCCAAGGTACTTCTGTTAAAGGTCTGGGTGATCTTTCTACCTAAGGGCTGGGCTTTTTACTTATTTCAGTGTGACAGTCACAAAAGGATTCATTAAATGCACTTACCTGTACATACTTTCCTGTGTCTTAAAAAAAGCAATTACATTTTTCAAAGCCTTGAGATTATATGCAAAATTGAGTAGGACATGAAAATTCACTGTTAAATATGTTTCGTTTCATAATACCATGTTTAATATATGAGTGGCTGTTTCATATCTTATCCTATTGAAAGGGTTAAAAAAACAAAAAACAAAGTTCAAGAACAAAACAAAAACTTTTAAAAAGAATATAAAAATTCAGCATACCCAAGAATTTCCTCATTATCGCATTGCCTTGTTTTAGTGCTTCTGCCCTCTGTGCTGGGTCAAATACCAACCAGTCAATTACATCAATTTTTAAACGGTCCTCCTATTCATTTAATTGGAAAAAGATAAATGTCAGTTTTGTTTTTTTCTAAGATACTCTGCAAATTAGTAGAGTTAACTTACATCTGTACTTCTAGTGAATATTTTCACTCAAGTTACAAAATTGTGAAAGAATATAGCTTTTCCTAGTTTATTTTCACGTTTAATAGCTCTCTGTTAAATTATAGAAAAAACTTACTGGACTGTGAACCTGGAATTATATATTCGATGTCCCACCAACTTAATCATGTGACTCCTTTAAGTGCTCCTCTAAAGTTTTTTTCTTTCCTAGATAAAACTTTCTATTCTCTGAAAACAGGAATAAGTAAGCTACATAAAAGTTAGTGATTGATCAAGTATCTAGAACAATCTAATGAGCAAAAATCCAATGCTCAGGTCTTTTCTATTAAAGAAGCTTCCTTTAACATAATGCTAGTACTAGTAGCAAAACTTGACATAAGACCGTAAGTTTGCTGCCAACTGTTACAGCTTGGCTGACAAAGAAAAATTCTTAAAAAAGGAAAGAAGCCAGAGTATTTTAAGATAGAAGTTCACAAAACCATAACATGAGGGATTATTAGGAGTTACATACCACACCTCCCCCATCCCTCAAACTACCTCAGTAGTGCCAGTATCTAGGGCTGGGGCCAGGTCATGATGACTGAATTCACCATTATCTTTCTTTCGAATATTCTCAACTACGGTTTTTGTTATAGTTGCAATATCCAAATCTAAAGAATTTTTTGAAGAGACAAAAACAAAAATTAATCACACGCACTAATATTCTCTAAACAGTCACAAAGATTTGGTAAATTTGGGATAACAATTCTTTAAAAGTGTAACATATAAAATATGAAAGACATTACTTAAAAAGTGCCAAAATTAAAGAATATTTTACACGAGTTACAGTGTAAGTTATTTCATTCCTAAAACAGAATTTCATTGAACATCTCATTCTTCTTTTTTCCCTTCTCAAAAAAAAAAAATTTAAAACTAGAAGGATAAATGTTACTAGAGCCAAAATGATACCTGCCTACAAAGCCCAACAGATAAAATTCTCAACCACTTTTACCTGCTTCTTTAGCCAGCTCCAGGCATTGGTGGCGCTGTTCAAATTCTGTAACACCTTCCAAAAATAATGCATATTGAGCAACAGCTAGGTCTTGAGGCAAATGACAGGTATAAAATGCTATGAGATTTGTGTGTTTCTCATTTATTAATAGCTAAAAAACAGAAAAGGATCAAAGTGTGTCAATAATAAAACAAGTTTTAGGATCAGCAGTACTTTTTAAAAAGTTCACTTTAAAATTTCAAACATATTCAGGAGAGATTCATAGAGACACAGCTTTGTGCTGCTAAACAGAATTAATTTTAAATTCCAAGAGAAAGTACTTATGATAATTAAAAGATCTCTTATGGAGTTTGATGACTTTCCTGCCACTGGATACTATCATTCTGATTTTTGTTTTCATTAAAATGGTAAGAAAAAAAAATCAAATTATGGATTCTCAAGTTTACCTGTATGTATGTCTTTAAAACTTCAATGGAAACTTCTTCCTTCACAGGAAAAAAAAGACATAATTAAATGATAAAACAACTGCTTATGTGCACCAGCAATATACCCAATAAAAAATCTGCTGTAATGATTTAATGGTTTTTAATATCTACTGAACAGTAACTACATGCCAGGCTAAGTGCTTAGCAAAGTTCACGTATTGCCTGATTTAACCTTACCATAACTCTCTATGAGTAGTTACTATTACGTTCACATTTTACAGAGGAAGAAATTAAGACCTACGGAGGTTTTATTTAACTAGAATTACACAGCTAGAAGCTGCTGAGTAAGAATGTGAGGTCAGGATTCTTAGTCCAAAATCCAAGCATTCAAATGCTGTATCATTCTGCTTTCTACATGTATTCTGACCAAAAGTTACCAATCATTTAAGACAGGAGAAAAAGAAAAAAGAAAACAAAGGTTTAAAATCTCACAGAGAACTTATTCTGGTTCAGTTAGCTCAGCTGGTTGATTTAGATTTGGGTACAGATGAGAGTTAAAAGTTACAAACTGTCCAAAAACCAGGTAACCAACAGCACTCTGGAGCCCCAGATTAGAACCCTAACAGGTCACCCACAGTTGAGTTATCACTGAGTGACCATGAGATTATATGCACCCTTATTACTGTTTCTAGAAAATAACAGCAAAAACGTAGCATATTTTCACGATGACAGGTGTATAGCATCAGCCTTGCAGAGAAGGGTATATGGCTCATTTTCATTTACTTTGGTCTGTAGTCCCAGAGTGCGGAAAAACAAAATGAGGTGAGTCATGAAGCGGAGGAGGTGTCCAGGTAGATTGTTTCTGCTTTTGGAGAGCCATTTGCTAAATTCATCCATCAAACCTATAATTCAGCAAAGCAAAGATTCAATGAAAGATATAAAAATCAAAGAGATATAAACACTTCCCAAGGACATTTACTGTATTCCTACAGCACTGTCAATTCAGACTCACTGACAATTAAGTAAATAGCTGCATTCAAATAGGCTGATATTCATAATTACAAGATGTGGTAAGTCATATGCATTGTTTTGATCGCTTTTTACAAATTTACTGTAAGAAAAAAGAACTCATACAAAGTAAAATAAAATATATCTTACCATCAATGTCTCCCAGGATAAGGAATTTTTGAACTATATGATAATGTTCTTGATTCTCCTCCAGAACTCTCTGAAAAAATTTTTACATTTTCTGTAAATCTACTATGGTCATTGTGTAGTATGTACTGATTGGTAAGCTAAAGACGCCAACTTTTGAAGGAACATATATAAATAAAAAACTGGAAATGAAGGGTCTTGAGACAAAAATAAAATATTCCAAGGATATTGCCCTTGGAATATATACTGAAAGTTGAACATTCTCTTTGAAAGCAGAGAACTGTGGTAAAACACTTTAATTTCTGTGAATGTTATAAAACTTATACTTATTTTTTTATATTTCACTACTGTTTTCCCTGGCAGTCCATGGTGAACCAGAAAAGAAGGGCACGTGTGACCTAAGCAAAATAAACAATAAGATTTCCTTCAACATAAACAGTGGTTCTTGAAAGCATTCTTTGGGTATTCACTTCTGCAAATGGTACTAAGAATAACAAAACCGATCAAAATAGTGATTAGGCACAGAGCAGAAAAAATCACTTACCAGTTATCTGCTGTTGGATTTTTTTTGAAGGAAATAATTCATATTTTTGCAAACATATTTTAATTTTTATTTAGTTGTCTACATTTTCTTTCAGCCTTTATTCTTTTTTTATATTCAAATATTTGCTACATCTGGAATTGATTTTAAATATGGCATGAGGTAGAGATCTAGCTTTGTTTTCTTCCAGATGGAAAGTCAATTATGCCCATACTGTGTATGTAAATAAATCATCCCTTTACCTTTGAAAGATCATCTCTGTCATCTATTAAGTTCTCATAAATACTTGGATCTAATACAAACTTTTGGTTCCAGTGATCTATTTATTCCTGTGCCAATTCCATAATGTTTTGTTGTATCTTTATATTGTTTTATTATTGAGTAAGACAAGTAACCCATAACTACTGTTCTTTTCCAAATTTTCTTGCTTCTCACTTATTCTTCTACCTGGAAATTTTCTGTTGAGAAATAATACCCCCAAAGCACTAGGTTTCTATGTTAATTTTGGAATGACTGATATTTAACATCAAATCATCTCATCCTGGAATGTGGTATATCTATTTATTTGTGTCTTTCAGTAAGATTCTATAGTTCTCTTTATGGAGGTCCTCAAATTTTTGGTTAACTTTATTCCTAGGTATCTAATAGTTTTTGGTCAGTAATTCAAATGGGACTTTTTGGGGGAGCTAAATCCTTTTCTAACTAGCTGAACATGTACAGAAAGGCTATGTTTGTTTTGTAACTTTGTCTTACATTTAGATACTTTAAAAATTCTATTAATTCTAGTTAACTTACTGAGTCTTGAATTTCTAGGCTTATATTTTTATCACATATATAAATAAATGTTCCCCTGTTTCTAATATTCATATCTATTCATTGGCTTTCTTGTTTTATTTTAATTCACTGGAATCTCCAAAATAACAGACTGGTAAAAAACACTTGGTAGAGAAAGCATTAATTTCTTTACTATACAAAGAGCTATTATACAATAAGGAAAAGATAAAATCCAACAGAAAAATAGATGAAAGATCGAAAGAGGAAATTCAAATGGTCAATAAACATAAGAAAACTTGCTCAGCCTTATAAATAGACAAGGAAACGTAAGAACAGTGAGCTCCTATTTCCCACCTAATCTGATGGACTGGCAAAAATTAAAAGTGTGACTTTAGGGACTGGTGAGAATGCAGGGAAATGCCCACATTAATAAATCACATGTAGGAGTATGAATTAACTACTACAACAGGGAATTAACTTAAATATACATATATCCTTGAACTCAGCAACCCTGCTTTCAGGAAACTTATCCTAAAGAAACAGGACTAGTAGATAAGCATAAACAAGAATAAATAAACAAGAATGTTCACTGCAGTGCTAGAAACAACCTAAATACCACCAAAAGAGGAAAGACTAAAAGTAAGGATACATCACTCTATAGAACATTATATACCTATTAAAAAGAGTAAGTTGCCAGGGGAGGATATAGCTCAAGTGGTGGAGCATATGCTTAGTGTGCACAGGGTCCTGAGTTCAATCCCCAGTACCTCCTCCAAAAATAAATAAAGAAAGAAACCTAATTACCACCCCCCGAAAAAAGTTAAAAAAAATTTTTTAATTAAAAAAAAAAAAGAATAAGTTAGATTAAGTTAAATCTATATACACCAACTTGAAAAGAGTATCATTAAATGGGGACGTGGGGTTGTAATGTAGGCAGAATGCTGCAAAAAACATCAAAAAAATCAAAACCCTATCCTGGAATATCTACATTATTTACAAATATTTGTAAGAATATGGAGAAGGATATTGAAGGAACATATATATCAATGTTTTATCATCTCAGTGAATGAGAATAACCATAACGGGTTTGGAAGGAAGTTACTATAAAGTCCTTACTTATACATCTTTCAATTGTTTTGTTAAAAGTATATACTTTGGTTATTTACAAAATTTTCATAGAACATTAGTTTAAAAAGTTAAATTATTTTAAGATCTAGGAAAAGAAAGTCTTATTAATTTCCCACTATATATTTTAATTTTTCAAAAGGAAAGGTATAAATTAGCTTGTGTGAATACATTATATTTAGACGAAACCAATCCTAAACCAAAGAAACAGAAATGATGTATCATTTAAATATGCAATTTAGTGTTTTCCTTTTAAAGAATATCTCTCATTTGGATTAAGAGGTGAAGAAAGAAAGAGAGACTATAACAAGATTTCACATACTTTATTGCCTTTCAGCTACAGTGCACAACAATGTAACATTTTGTTTCCTATTCCAGTTATCCTAAAATATTAATATTTACCTTTTTATCAGTAGCTTGAAGTTCTTCAAAAACCTTTTCTAAGGTCCAACTTTGAAAGAAAGAACAAGGGATAAAATAACATTAATAATATGAAAAAGTGATACAAAATGAAGCTTCACAGAGCACACTACAAATCCTCATAATGGAAAACAAACCAACGAACTCACTTTGATTCCAAATATTCTCTAGGGAGTTCTTCAGTTTCATCCAGAGTCATTACTGATGTCCGGATCTCCTGTTCTACCAGACTGTCCACCATCACCCGAAAGTAAGCCCACACTGTGTCTTCCCAGGTGTCACAGACAGGAAGCAGCTTCCCACCATTGCAAAACAGAAACATGGAGACACAGTCACCAAAATAAAAAGAAAAGCAGTTGCACCCTTTGATATGGACTACAAAGTCACTATAATGACATAAAACACTACAGATTGTAAAGTATCACACCAAATAACCTCCCCACTCCACCCTCCAAACCACATCTTCAAAGAACTTTAAACTATTAAGATTTTTTTCCATCATGAGTTCAAAACAGCATAAATTTTTCATGCTGACTTAAGATGCTGCTTCAACTAATTATAACATCCCTCACAACACCTAAAAAATGTAGGAGTGGGAGGAGTTGTAAGAAGCACACACGTATGTACAACAATCCAGTCACTGTGACTTTGCAATACACTCCTGGATAAAGCTATGGGTACCATAAGTCATCAATAAATGTGTATTGCAGTTAAATTTACAATTCTTAGAAACTGAAGTCTGATTCTGTGTATTAAAACATCATTTGGTATATGAGATACATCAAATTAAGCAGCTCAAGTCACTATTTCATGATTATCTCTATCATTGCTATTCTTAGAAAGTAACTTAAGCTGATACAATTATATATGGTTACTGTATTAGAATATTTTATATACCTGATTTCATTTCATAGGAAAAAAAAAATAGATTGCATACCTGCTTGAGATTCCCACTTAGAGCTGCATAAATTGCTCTCTCATATCTATTAAAAAGCTCCTGAAATACAATGAATATAAATAAAATTGAACTATTGTTTTTCATAGTATGTCAACTTTTTTCACAATCTAGAATTTTGCAGTATCTTCTAAACTGAACTTATTTATTCACCTGACAGTTTCTAAACTTTAGTAAAAGATCTAGTCGGGTAATAAGAAGGAAGGACCTCTTAGTTTGATACAGTCAATGCTGAACCCTTCAGGAAAAGTCAAACATTTAAATTTCAAATATAGGGCAAAAGCAGATCCAACTCTAATGTACGCTTTGATTATTTATTACAGTCAAATTTTATTCCAGATAGAATCTGTGAAGGTGTTTTCCTCTACAAAGTTTCTAAATACCTAATACTACCTGATACTGACTCTTAAGAACAACATCAAGGGCACTTGGAACCTGTCATGCCTGTCATGCTTCAGTTTACATCAAATTCCTAAGCAGAATTAATTATATTCATCAAATTATCCCATTTTACTCCTGGATTCTAGTAATGGCATTTCCAGTTTTCTCATCATCTAAACAAGTGACTTCAGAAATTCTCACTATGTAACAGTCCTCCTCCGCCTTCTGTTTTCAAACACTGGTGTTGACCAATTTGTTCCCTTTTCTACCCTCAATATTAAGCTAGGACAGGCCCTTATTACTTAGTGTCTGAATAATTCTGACAGGCTCCTAACTAGTTTCTCAGCCTTTAGTCCATTCAATTTTAAGACTATTTTCCACTGTCAGGTTAATCTTCTTAAAGCACTGTTGTCATGTGCCCAGGAGATTTGCTGGTTCACCACTATCTGTGGTATAAAGTTCCCATTCCTTATAGGAGCACTTGAAGACCACTCTTAATTTACCTTTTTCAGTCATATTTCCTGTTACAGTCAGTTCTGCTACAATGCTTATTTTGAAAATGTGAATTTGTTCCAATACAATTGATCTATCAAGAAACAATTTTAACATAATACAAACTTTCCACTTGCTTATGCACAATTTGGTCCCCAAGAAACACTAGTTGAATGCAGAAAACTACACCTAGCTGCACCAAGCAACCTAGAAACACAAAAACTGACACACTTCAAACATCTACCCACTACTTGAGCTCTCCAGGTGTGCCAATCAGGTAAATCCACCCACAGCAAGTGTTACAATTTTGTTTGCTTCTCCTATCATTTCTAAATAACTCACAAGCTGCAACCCTCTGACAGTCAATCCCACAAATACACCTTAGTTCTTTTTCAAGGTAAAGTGCTGTATTTACTGCAGCATTTACGTATTTCCTAGCTGTTTAACAGTGTGAAACTGTGCTACCTTTTTATTAAGTTTTTATCTTTTTCCATATCATTGATAATTTTTGAATATTGTGCTCTTAACTCCATTTTCCCTAAAAGCCCTATGGGTTTTCTGCACAATTTTTCATGCTGTAGTGATTTTTAGGAATGCAGAGGTCGTGTCATAACAGAACTAATTCTATTTCCTTTTGTGAGCATTCTGCTCCAACCTGGCAGATCTACTTTCCCTTGAGTTTTCCCAACCTAGGCATCCTGCCTAGAATTCCTTTCTCTGCTTTTCATGCCCAACAACTCAAATCCTACTGATTTTTAAGAGTTCGATTCACTTCTCTCTCTTGGGAAACCAGCCCAATGCTTATTCTGTGAATTCATTTGGTATCCTTTTTATATTCTTTTTTTTTTTTTGGCCTTATTTCAGTTTTTAATTCTGAACACTTTAGTCTCTGAATAATTCTGATTAGTAGTTAAGCCTGCCCTAATCTTCAATTAGATCAGAAGTTCTTCGAAAACAGGAAGTTTAGTCTTAAAGTACTCTCAACGTTTCAGAGCATCTTCAGCAGGCCTTCAGTAAATTAAGAATAGAAATGAGTATCAGTATATCTTGTAGTATATCTTACATCTTCTGCCATTCTCCAGCAACTTATTTTCCAAATGCATCTATATGGATTCCCTTCAACAGGTTCTAATTCTGTTCCTATAAAACAGTAAAAGAAATAAAATTTATAGTTTAGAATGAGATCCCTTTATTTCAATAACTTCTAAAAACAAAAGCTATACTTCACAAAGTTCCCAGTTAAAGCTAAATATACCCCCGACTCTCAGAATAAAAATTAAAATACCTCCATTAACATTGGGGTCATGATAGAGTTTCCAGCCTTCAAGAGTTGCAGCTCTCCATGCCTGACCACAACGTTTGCAGAGTCGTTGTGCCTTTAGAAACAAAAAAGAGCAGACAGTCATATAACCAATGCAGTACTGAAAAAGTACCTGTGTCTTATGGGAAAGCATAAGCAATTTATAATAGGATTAGGTATCTTATGGCACAGATGGTACAGAGGATGGTGTAGACAATTAGCAATGGCATTTCACTTCACCCATATGCATGTCTTTCTGTGGTCTCTGCCTTTCTTTCTTTCCCTAGTAATCCCTTTGCTCTTTGATTCTGGGTTTACCACTAGGTGCCCATGGTGCCAGCAAGCATTTAATTCTGCTGGGCACAAATGGGCTAAAAGGGTTGATGACCACAGACTTATGTAAAAGTATTACAAACACTTCTCATTTGTCTCTATAATGACAGGGTGCTATTGCTCATTCAGCTCACTGACAACATTTATGTTAAACGACCAGATGAGCTTGATATACTAGTGAGATAGATACATGTTTATTGGTCCATCATCTCTTTAGGAACCATCTCTTCCTCATTTAGTTGATATGGTTTGAGTAGGTCATATGATTCCATTTCTGGACTTCAAGGTTGCATGTGATCTAACAAGAATAACTCCCAGGACTCTTGCTGGAGATACTGGCTGGGACTGTAAGATTGTAGGAGGATGTAACCTCCTGGAGCTGCTTGTGACCATCACTTGGCACATGTGGCTCCTTGAGAATGAAGCCACAGAGAGGGGGCAGAGCCAAAAGCCTGGAAGACTGTGTCCTAAAGACATATTCTGAGTCCCTGGATCCTGTTAACAACCAGATATAACTCTCTACACTTCTCTGTTCCATGAGTCAATCAATCCCCTACTTGTCAGTAATCTGAGTTGAGTTTCTGTCATTTGAATTTACAGAATCTGATTAATACAACCAGTTAAAAAGTATCATACCCCAAACATCATTCTGGGCTTATGGCTTTTAAAAACTGTGAAAGCTATGTAGCAACATGGAAAAATATTTTTAAAGTATTTGATATGCTGTCTAAAAAAGGCAGAACAAAAATCTGCATGCAGAACCTTGAAAACATATTCCTAAGTGAAATTAGCCAGACACAAAAGAACAAACATTGTATGATTCCACTTACATAACACAGGCAAATTCACAGACACAGAAAGTAGCTTAGAGCTTGCCAAATGCTCAGGGAAGGGGGAAACGGGGAGTTACTGCATAAGGGTGAGAGCTTCTACTTGGGGTGATGAAAAAGTTTTAGAAACAGACAGTGGTGATGATTGCACAACACTTGAATGTAATTAATGCCTCTGAAATTTACACTTGAAAATGGTTAAAATGACAAATTTTGTTATGTATCTTTTATCACAATAAAAAATTAATAATGTAATATTCCAAAAACTACTGAATTATTCATTTTATAGTTTTAAAAATTCTTTTGCTGAAGAAAGTGAATTATTCACTTTAAATGGGTGAATTATATGGTATTTGGATTACAGTTCAATAAAGATGTTAAAAAAAAAAACCTGAATGTATACTATGATTATGATTATGTTAAAAGAGGTACAAAATAAAAAGGGTTGTAAATAAATTTAAACAACTCCACTGTATGCAATAATGTAAAGGTAGTGGGACCTCGAGAGTTTTTGTTTTTCAAGCCTTTCAGTAATGTGACTGTATTTTTGTTTTCTATTTTTAAAAATATATCCTTCTTTGCCACTGTGATTCCTTGCTCATCACCTGGGACTTAATGAGTGGCTGGGACTTAAATATTTTCTGAATACATGAGTATGTGTATATTTTTCCTTAATTAAAAAATAAGAATGATGTTTAATAATCCAAGACTTACTACTATATTACTTAACATATACTAGTGGTTTGTAACAAACAACACTTTGAACTAGTATATTTCTATCTAAGGAACATCACCAAGAGTACAAACAGGTACAACAGAATATCTGAAGCTTGAATCTCCAATGCATCAGACTGCCTCATCTGGAGTCCACAAAGCCATCCAGTAAGCTATCTAATTAGATATTTAACATTTTATGTACAAGATCTTAACTATCACAAAGGAAGATACATTTTAAAGAGGTGAAGTTAAAAGGAAGTTTGAGGGTATCATAGTCTTCAAAGGCTGAATAGTGTCACCTATAAGAGCAACCAGGGTCAGGCTTACTCTCTACTCTTAAAAATCCAAACTGAAAATAATGGGGCTATGCCTAGGGTATGCACTACAATATGGGAAGGCAAAATTTGCCTTCTTATAAAGAATTTTCTATCCGAGTTGTGCAAAACTTAAGTGCATTGCTTCCTGAAGCAACGTGCTCTTTCTTGCTGGAAAAGTTTAAACAGGCATTAGATCCAGAAATTCTGTGAAAGAGATTACTGCACTGAGGAGGCATACAAGGTAGTCACAAAGATCCCTTCCACCTGACAGTCTATGACTTTTTGAAATTGGAAAAGCAGGGCATATACATCATTTACCTCTTCTGTCATTCCAGCACGAATTAGAGTGAAAAGATATTTGAGTAATCTGACTTCATCTTCTCTATCCAGATCATCAAGGGGCATTTTCTGTCTTATGGGAGCATCAGGGTCCTACAAAAATAAACAAACAAAATCATCAACTATAAATCCTTATACGCACATACAATTTAATCATCAAGAGATGATAAATCTCTCCTGAGTTTACTTACTGAAATGAAGTCATTTAATTTAGCTAAGTAACAAAGGGAATGAAAGTGTCACAGGTGTTCCAAGATGGAAGCACCACTAGGCCAGCCCAGCAGCTCTAGAAATGCTACTCATAATTCAAGATGACTTGAGCTTTACCCTGTTGTAGAAACTACATTGCTAAGTGAATCCTAAAGAGAATTTGGCCTAGATGGAGAATGAGTACAGAGGAGAAACTGCAGGAATCACAATGTATTCTGTGAAGGTGCTCAGCCAGCTCTTTCTGAGAACCTATGAGAAGAGAGCCCAGTATGGGATTAATGTTATATGAAACACACCAATGCCTAATAAAATTTTTTAAAAACAGATTTCTAATAAATACCTCCACCCCTTAAAAGTTATTCCTACCACCTACCTTTCATGAATAGAAAGAAATGTGTTTTTAAACATTTGGGATAACATACTGTCCTCACTTTTACAGCAAAGAGCACACACGATCAACAAGATGAATTTCAGACATTTTAATGTGATTTTAAGAAAGGAAGTGACTCTTTTTCCAAATGTTACTGACTATATGGTAATATGAATATCGATTCTGAAAATGGAATGCATAATAGGTCAGTTGGCTACTTTCACAAATATCTTGCAGACAGATACAATCATTCAGTTTTGGAACATGGTCTCTTTCTGGCAAAAGGAAATCACCACTTTCCACATATTAAGAGTAAATGATTTTTAGTTGCTTGCTACAGGATAATTTTGCTACAATTTATTACAAGCTCTTCCAGTAGTTTCCAAATAATTTTCATCATAACCCACTTGGTTACCAAATGGAATTTTATCTATTTTTTCAGTTGTTACTTACTTCTCCCACTACTCACTATAAACATTAAATTCACATGCCTCCATCTATCACAAAGCTCTGTCCCTTCATTTCTACAATAGGCTCCTATTCTTTCCAAATCTACTGTTACTCTATTACTCATACCCTAAAATGACCATTCTAACCTCAAGCTAATTCACAAAGCTTTATTTTTACCCCTGCTTTCTATATAAAAGAGCTTCCACAGGTTACCACCTTATAGTTGAAGAGTCAAATCTTGCTGTAAGGTCAAAATTAATTTGTTTTAATTCTGGCAAATCAGGAATACTTTCTGTATCTTCTTTTATAACTTATAATCCAGTGGCCACAGATGGGTTCAAATATATGCCATCAAATTCAAACACAACTTAGTACTTTTTAGAGTTAAATAGCATATGCAATCTTTTGAGACAAGGAAGCAAAAGAAAAATTCTCAGCCTTTAGGGGAAAAAATCACAACTTTGAAGGCAACTTTCATTTCAAAGAACACTTACCAATTCAGTGACAAGAGGACGGACACTTCCCATATAAGAGGATAGCTGCCGCTGTTTCAAGGTATGCAGAGTATTTTCCCTGAAAGAAAACGTAAGTACAACTTTTTTGAAAGGAGTAATTTTAACAGGCATATTTAAAAAATCAAATCAAGTTAAAGTAAGAAAAAGAGAGTACAAACTCAGGAAAAAAAAAAAAACATGTAAAATGCTAAGTATAAAAGGGCATTTTAGCTCAGATGACTAATGATGTTGAACACTTCTACATGCTTATCGGCCATTCATCTGTCTGTTCAAATCTTTGTTCTTTATATTGGGTTACCTTTTTGTTACTGAGTGGTGGTTCTTTACGAACTGCAGATTCTATGTTTCTTCCAGTCTGAGGCTTGCTATCAATTCATTTTTTCAATGACTTATTTTAATGAGAAGTTTTAAATTTTGGTAAGTTTTAAATTTCTTTCCCCTGATTATTGCTCTCTGTGACCTAAGAAATAATCGCCTGTGCTACAAGCCACAAAGATGTCCTCTTACATTTTCTTCTGAAAACTTTATGGTTCTAGCTTTTACATTTGGGACTATGATCCATCTTGAATTAACTGTTGGGTATGGTGTGGAAGAGATGCTGAGGTTTATCTTTGTTCACAGGAATATGCAGGTTTTCTGTATGGTTTGTTGAAAAGACATTCCTTTCCCCACTGGATTGCTTTAATGCCTTGTTGAAAATCAAATGACCATATAAGTGTGGCTCTGTTTTTGGGTTCTCTATTCTCTTCCATTGACTGGTTAAAATAAAGAGAGAGAGAGAGAGACTAACCGATAAAAACCTTGCAAAAAACATTAACAGGACATTTTAACTTTAAAACACTTTTTTTCCTGAAAATGAAAATTTCTCTCTCTCAGAAAAATCACAACTACTCAAGATTTAATTTTTAACAAACATTTGGTAGCACTAATTTCCTACTCATGCAGAGAAAAAAAATTGACTTGTAGACTTTGTACATAAGTAATGTTACTGAATTTAAAGGCAATGTGAACTTTTTAAAGTCTTGAAATAAATTGTCCCTTATCCTAGGGGTGCTTTCTGGTTTCAAGGTCCTATAACAATTTAGAAGTATTGAAGGATGCAGGGAAAAGAAATTAAAACAAAAAAATCACAAATAGCTAGAAACATGGTAGAAGTGTCTTCTTGATGATCCAATCATGGTTATTAAGAAAACAGAGCAAAGTGATTCTTTGAAAACACAAATCAGACCATGTCATTCTTTTATTCTTGAGGTCTCCCGTCACATTTAGAATAAAGTCCCAAACCCTTACCTTGGCTGCCTGCAGAAGTCCTGTATCAGCTGGCTCTCTTCAGCCTCACTTCCTATCACTCTCTTCTTTGCTCAGGCCTCCCTCTGCAAATGTTTTACCTTCTTACAGTCTTCGCAGCTTCTATTCTTGCCCAGAATGCTTGTCCCTCAGATTTTTGCATGACTTGCCTCCTTTATTTCTTAAAAGCCTCTCATTCTTACTACCTGTTACTTCCTTAGACAGGCCTTCCCTGGTCACCTTTTCTACTTAAAGTAGTACCCGTTACCATCTTCTATCCATCAGCTCCGATTCTTTTTTTCTTTCAAAGCTCTTCAGGCTGAATGGGATATATATATTTATTTGCTGTCTAATTCTCCTATACAATTATAAATCCCATAAAAGCAGGGTTTTTATCCATTTTGCTCACAGTCTGAGTTCAGTAAGAAGTGAACAAGTATTTGCTGAGAGATGAATCAACAAAACCAACATTAAGTGACTTCAAGAATAAAAGTTTCGTGCGCTCGCTTCAGCAGCACATATACTAAAATTGGAATGATACAGAGCAGATTAGCATGGCCCCTGTGCAAGGATGACATGCAAATTTGTGAAGCGTCCCATATTTTTAAAGAGAAGCCATCCAAAAAAATGAGGCATGTTTCAACCATTTCCCCAGATATCAGTAACACATGCATAATAGAGTTTAATATGCACAATTTGGTTTTGCCGTTATAATAAAATAGTTGGCAGTTCAAAAAAAAAAAAGAATAAAAGTTAAGTGACTTACCAATATACTGATTTTGCATAAAACTCAATATTATCAGAAAAATCTCCAATCTCGTCTTTGGCAATGCTCTCTAACCAATCTACCACCAGCTAGGAAAGGGGGGGGGGAAGATTATTAACTGTAAAATCTGTAAGTATTTTATTTGAAGTAGTAGTATTCCTACAATTAATTTTAAAAAAAGTTTCTAATTCAAAAATGCCAAGTAACAATTTTTCCTAACCCTATTTTTACTTTTAAAAGATATATAAGTATTACAAAAAGAGAATGAAAATTTTTATAGGAATAATACAGCTTTTAGCAGGTTATTACTGGAAATCCTAGGGCTATTATTTGAAAACCAAAGAATAAGGTTCTTAATTACTTTTAATTATGAATTAGAAGATCAAAAAGACAAAAATTAAGAAAAAAGTTTTAAACTCAAAAAACTTCATTTCTTTTACATCATTTGCCTTTTCTCCATAAGTTTGTGAAAAAAATGTAAAAATTCTACTCATACCTGACTTTGTCGGACAAGTGAATCTCTCTGAAATAATGATTCCACAACTGCTTTTTCACTGGCATTAAGAGCCTATTTAAAAAAAAAATTTTTTTGAAGGAAAGAAAGAAAAGATGTTCAAAGAACATTATTTTGACAGAAAGGTAAAAAAGAATCCGAAATAAGTATATTTAATTCCCCATAATCTTTTTAACAAAGTAAATCTGAATATTCACCTTTGAAAAATTTTTATAAAGAAAATACAAACTGCTAGATCAATTTACAGCTGCTCTTACTTGATATTTTAATTCTTGGCTACACTTGAAATTTTTAAGTTCTATTTCCCCAGAGATGTTGTTTTAGGGAAAAATAAAACACAAAGCAGAGTAAGCATTTTCACACACTAAGAGTGTAAACTGGTACATTTCATTAGTAGGGCAACATGACAATCTCTGTGAAACTGCCCCAACAATTTCACTTTTAGAAATGTAGGAAATACTCGAATATGTAGGCGAGTATGAAGAAGAATGTTCACTCAATTATTACTGCTACAGCAAAAATAGTGAAAACAAGTTAAGTATGTCCAGCAGAACATCTGAAAAATATTATGGTACATTTATATTTCAGCATACTATGAAAAAATAAGGTAAACTTATATGAATTGACATGAAAAAAACTAAGAAATACTTATGAATAATAAAAACTCTCAGTATAATGTATACATGAAATCACACTATACGGTGAAAAAGAAAAACAAACAAAAAAAACCCCCAAAACTATGTGTGTGTACAGAGCCAGGGAGACTAGATGAAAACTAATGCCATAATTCCTGCAAAAAATGAGGAAGGCTTTGACTTAAATGGTGGCAACAGGAACAGAGATGAGAGATCAGAGTTGAAACAGAAGAGACAGAATCAACAAGATTTGATGACGGACTAAATTTTGAGATGAGGCAGAGACCGAGGTCTAGACCCTCGCTACTCGAAGTGTAGTAGACAGACCAACAGTATCAGTAGCACCTGAGAGTTTGTTAAAAATGCAGAATCTTAGGCCCCACTCCAGGCCTACTGAGTCAGAATCTGCATTTTAACAAGATCCCCAGGTAACTCACATGCACAGTAAAGTTTGAGAAGTACTGGCTTAGAGAATGTTCAGGTTCCTTGGAAAGCTGGCTATGGTGCCATCCACTCAAAGACAAAAGTAGGTTTGACTTTTGACAGAGTGGAGTCACGGTGCTTGAACATTATCTTCCTTTAAAAGAAGAAATGAAATACAGCCAACCCTTGAACAATGCAAGGGTTAGGGCACCGACCCTCCTTGCACTTGAAAATCCACATATAACTATACAGCCTGCTCTTGGTATCACCAGTTCCTCTGAATCCAAGGTTCCGCATCTGAGGATTCAACCAACTGAGGATTCAACCAATTGCAGATCGTGTAGTCCTGTACCATATATTTAGTGAAAAAAAAATTTCCATATAAGAGGACCCATGCAGTTCAAACCCATGTTGTTCAAGGGTCAACTGTATAAAGTGCTGGGTTTTGAAGGATAACAAAGTGGCTGAGTTCCCCTGGGTCTGCTGGGAGGAAAAGAAAATTATGGAAAGACCACTTATTGAATGAGGCAGAGCCAGGAGACTCATTCTCTTCAGGATCTATCTTCTCTCTGTTTGAAGTCTCTAGAAGACAAAATGCATTCCAGAGCAAAGAAGTCTGCACAATTTAACATCTTGACTCATACCTTTACAAGGAGCCAAGTCACTGAATCCTGCAACACTTCACCCAGGTTGCATTTAAAAAGACTTCTGCTCAATGGCCTGAAGGACATCGCCCTCAAATTTCCCAGAAGCCTAATGTCTGACTGAGAGGAACGTTAGGCAAATCCGTCATTGCCTTAGGGGACCCTTTGTTTGAAGAAAGGGATCTCTAGAGCACCTCGGTTGATCTTTTCAAGGTTTAACTACAGTGACATTCTCAACCTGATCATTAAAACAAAACAAAACTTGTGGTGTATATACATGTATAGAGATGCACAGAAAAATATCTTATAGGATACATGCCAAATTGTTAGAATGAAAGGTAAGAGGGACAGAAGAGGACTTTTACCTTATAGTCTACAGTATAAATAAATATTTGATTATTATACATTTACTGCACCTTCACTTGTAAAATTTTAAAAATGAAGAGACTCAGATGGGGTAAAAAATCAAATTCTACTACTAAAAACATTTAAAATTTTAAGCATTCATAAAGGAAAAAAATTAAAATAAAACTTACAGTAATTGCAAACATATTTTCATCTTCTAATGCAGACTGTATTCTGTCTCTGGGGGAAAGTAACAAAAAGAAGCCTTATTTCACATGAAATATGAAATCACCTTTTAAGCTAGATACATGCACAAATCTGCATTCCATCCAGTGTAAACAAATGAGCTTCCTATTAACTTAGCCCAACATGCTTAAAAACAAATAGTAAATGCCTTCTAAATCTAATACTGACATCTGAACAAAATTGATATTTACTAAAACACACATTGCAAAGTCTTTAATGGCTACCTGCTAATGCACACCCCTAACTTTTTAATGTTTTCACATGGCAAAAATGAAAGAATGTGATTTTCTCTCAAGATTTTTCCTCATTAGGATGAGAAAGCAACAGAATGAGAGCCAAAACCAAAAACCACTGAGCACCTGAGAGAAGAAAAATTTGGTTATCTTCTCTTATATACATTATATAAAGTGTATCCATCAGTTCTTTCTCTTCATCTATTCACTGATTATTCCAGTATTTTTAGCACTTTCCTTAACTCTTTATACATATCCAGTTTTTAGTAGCTACCAGTTTTTAGATTCCCCTCTTTCCTCCTAACTCACGTCTGACAACTAAGGCATTAGAAATGACAAGCATCTCAGAATAGCAGAACTATTTCCAAACACATCTTACTCTAACTTCTAAATTAATACGCCAATTGGTTTGTTACCTTATGTTTATTTCTCTTACAAGTCCTGTACAACATTACCTATACAAAGAAGCCAGCAGCCTCCATGTGACCATCTCCTGTTGAAGAAGCCAAAGCATACTAGCTGTTTTTGAAAATTTTTGAAGTCCAGGTGTTGCTCGGCTCACTATTTTACTCAGTATATTTACCTGAATTAAAAACACAAACGTAAAGAGGTTTTCTATAATTTTGAGTCACAATTTTGTATTCTTCAAGTACACAGTGCTAAAACTATTCATATATACATTTTATATATGTATACATTTATATTATAAATTTTCCTGCTGGATATTTTCTTTTTTAATTGAACATAATATACTTCCACTAGAAACGGCCTTAATTTGAAGTAAGGTGTGTTTATGTGAATATATATGTAAAGTTTAAAATACACTAGATTTCAGATTCAACAATAACAGCCCTGAGTACATTTTTTTCTCCCTGTAGATCAACCCAGAACATAAGATGAATCTAACTTGTATCTGACAAAATCATAACACGAATCAACAGAACAGCACTGAAAGTTAAAAATAAGATACCTTCAAATTACATCTGAAAATTCATACCATATGAAAAATCAAGAAAAAGATTTTCTGAAGACTGGTACCAAAGTATTGTCATTTCTAACCAAAACTTAACCAAAATCCCTCCTTGTTCTAGAACAGTAGTTCTTATCATTTTTGGATGTTTCATGAAAATCTAATCCATTCACTTACTAAAGGGCATCTGAGTTGCTTCCAAATTTAGGCTATTATGAATAAAGCTGCCATAAACATCTACGTGCAGGCTTTTGTGTAGACCTAAATTTTTAACTCTTTTAGGTAAATATCACAGAGTATGAATGTTGGTTTATATGGTAAGAGTATGTTTAGTTTTGTAAGAAACTGAGAAACTGTCTTCCAGTGTGGCTGTACCATTTTGCATTCCCACCAGCAATGAATGAGAATTTCTGCTCTATACCCTTGCCAACATTTGGTTTTGTTAGAGTTTTAAATTGTGGTCATTCTAATAGGTTTTTAGTGGCCTCTCATTTTAATTTACAATTCTCTAATGATGTATGATGTTAAAGATCTTTTCATATACTTACTTATTATTTGTAGATCTTCTTTTTCAAAGTTGCAGAATCCTTTTGTCCTCAAAAGAAATCTTATATGGACTCTCAATATGTAAAAAGGAGAGCTGCTGTGGCTGACGTGCTAACCATGCCACCCCTGCCACTACACCCCTGAGACATCTTCCTTAAATACAGTATGAAAATTTACAAACTGATGCTATTCAAAAAAAAACCTAAGAGCACTGAAGTTTGACCAACAATAGAATTAAATTAACTTACCTGACTACTACAAATGTTTTCATACTCTTCTACAAGGTCAAAAACTGTAGTTGAAGAGTGCTTCAAAAAAGACTGCAGAAAATCAGAAAACATACTCACGGATGCTAGAACACATTAAAAAGAAACAGAAGTTCAATGACATACTTCTAGGTAATTCTGTTTTTTTTTTAAACTTAAAAACATAGCTATGAGTCCTCTTTTTTTTTTTAACTGCTGTATTTTTAAAAAATTATAACTGTGGTAAAATACACATAACAAAATTTACCATCTTAACCATTTTTAGGTGTATAGTTCAGTGGCATTAGGTACCTTCACAATGTTGTGCTACCATCCCCACCATCCGTCCACAGAACTCTTTATTTTACAAAACTTAAGACTCAGGATAGCCAAGGCAATCCTGAGAAATAAGAACAAAGCTGGAGGCATCACACTTCACTGGCTTAGAAACAGACACATAAACTAATGGAACAGAATGGAGAGTCCAGAAATAAACTCTCACATACATGGTCAACTAATATTTGACAAGGGAGCCAAGAACACTGAATGGAGAAAGGACAGTCTCTTTAATAAATGGTGCTGAGGAAACTGGATAAACCCATGAAGAAAAACAAAATTGGACCCCTACCTTAAACCACGCATAAAAATGAACTTGAAAAGGATTAAACAAGACCTGAAAATCATAAAACTCCTAGAAAAAAATATAGGGAAAAAACTCCTTGACACTGATCTTGGCAACAATTTATGGATACAACACCAAAAGCACAAGCTACAAAAACAAAAATCAACAAGTGGGACTATATCAAACTAAAAAGCTCTGTACACCAATAGAAACAATCAACAAAATGAAATCAAAACCTATGGAATGAGAGAAAATATGTACAAACCATACATCTGTTAAGAAGTTAATCTCCAAAATATATAAAGAACTCATACAACTCAATAACAAACAATCTGATTTAAAACTGGGCAGAGGAACTGAACAGACATTTCTCCAAAGACATACAAATGGCCAACAGGTACATGAAAACATGCTCAGCATCACTAATCATCAGGGAAATATAAATCAAAACCACAATGAATGTCACCACACACCTGTAAGAATGGCTATCATGAGGGGAGAGAGTAATAGCTCAGCGGTAGAGTGCATGTTAGCATGCACGAGGTCCAGGGTTCAATCCCCAGCACCTCCATTTAGAAAAAAGAAAAGAAATAAGAATGGCTATCATCACGGAGTGGTGTGAGAAGAAGTGAACTTTCGTGCTTGATGTTGTAACACTGTAAGGATTGTTCCAAATACTAGTTGCACTGCTTTGTTTATAATTGTTAATATTAGAAAAATAGTAGACAAATGCAGCAGTAAATCAATTGTTTCAGCAGAATTTTGTCCTCACTGCATGTGTAGTTTGAGTACAGATTCCAAATCTATGGCTGAATTTCTTCTAGTATATCAAAAGTTTGTTTTGTTCTTTGCTCTGAATAAAATTGAACTGTGGGTTCTCTATAGAAAGTGGCATTTTGGGCTTTCCCTCTTTTTGTAAAGCGATTTCTACCTAGTTATTCTCCAGTTAACTTTAGTGACTTTTAAAAGTTGGCATTGTAAATAAAACAACTTGCAAAAAGTGAAAAAGAGAAAAAAAAAAGAATGGCTATCATCAATAAGACAAGAAATAACAAGTGTTGGAGATGATGTGGAGAAAAGGGAATCTTTATACACTGTTGGTAAGAATATAAATTGGTTCAGCCACTACGGAAATCAGTATGGAGGTTCCTCAAAAAATCAAAAAATAGAACTACCATTCGATCCAGCAATATCACTTCTGAATATATATTCAAAGGAAATGAAGACAGGTTATCAAAATGGTACCTGTACTCCCACATTGACGGCAACATTATCCACAATAGCAAAGACAGGAGTAAACACCCAAGTGTCCTCACCAGATGAATGGATAAAGAAATGGTATATAGACAATGGAGTACCATTCAGGCATGAGAAAGAAAGAGATCCTGCCATTTGCAACAGTATGGATAGACCTTGAAGGCATTAAGTGTGATAAATCTGATAGACACAAATACTGTATATCACTTTTATGAGGAATCTAAAAAACCAAACTCATAGAAACAGAGAGTAGAATGGTAGTTTCCAGGGGCTAGAGGGTAGGGGAAATGAGAGATGCTGGTTAAAGGGTACAAACTTGCAGTCAGAAGATGAGTAAACTCTGGAAATGTAATGCACAGCACTGAGTACAGCCAAAAAATCCGTATGATATAGTTCACAGTTGCTAAGAGACTAGATCTTAAATGTTCTCACCACAGAAAAGAAACAGTAATTATGTGATGTGAAGGTATGATAGAGGTGTTCGCTAACACTAATAATCATACTGCAATATGCAAATGTATCAAAGCAGTATGGTAGTATGTTGTACACCAAAACTTAAAGAATGTTATATGTCAATTTCATCTAAAAAAAAAAAAACCTAAACTAAAACTATAATTTCCATTCCCCTCTTTCTCTAGACCTTAGCAACCATTATTCTCCTTTGAGTTTTACTTGGTGCCTCATACAAGTGGAATCACACAGTATTTATCCCTTATGTTAGTATTTCATTTATCATAATGTCCTCAAGGTTCATTCATGTTGTAGCATGTGTCTGAATTTCTTTCCTTTTTAAGGCTGAATAATATCCCACTGTAAGTATATACCACATTTTGTTTATGCATTCATCCATCAACGGACTTTTTGGCTATTATGAATAAGGGGCTATGAACATGGGTATACAAATCTCTTTGAAATCCTGTTTGCAATTCTTTTGCGTATATACCCAGAGGTAGAATTGCTAAATTATATAATTCCATTTTTTAATTTTTTGAGGAACATCAAACTGTTCATCATAGTGCTGTACCAACACTGTACAAGAGCTCCAATTTCTCCACATTCTTGCCAACATGTTATTTTCTTGTTTGGCTTTTTGTTTTTGTTTTTGTTTTGATAGCACCCATCCTAATGGGTGTGAGGTGGTATCTCACTGTGGTTTTGATTTGCATTTCCTTAATGATCACTGATGCTGTGCAACCTTTCATAGTGCCTGCTGGCTATTTTTATATCTTCTTTGGGGAAACATCTATTCAAGTCCTTTGACCTTTTTTCAATTGGATTGTTTGTTTTCTGTTATTGTTGAGTTGTAGAAGTTCTTTCTACATTCTGGATATTAACCCCTTATCAGATATATGATTTGCAGATATATTCTCCCACTCTATGGGTTGCCTTTTCACTTTATTAATTGTATCTTTTGACACAGAGAAGTTTTAAATTTTGATATAGTCCAATTTATCTATTTTTTCTCTTGTCACCTATAAATCTTTTAAGAGTCCAAAGATGTATTGGTCATTAGTCTGTAAACAATTACTATAAAAACATGAGCCAAATTTTAAAACATCTGAATTATATTTTAAGTACAAAATAGCTGAGAAAGTTATGACAGATAGTAAAACGACATGTTTTACTCAGGGGGAAAAGCATGCACTCTACTACAGTACTATATATTTCAGGCCTCAGCCATTGTTCATACCAAAAATGAAATGTTTATATTTTATAGATTAAGTACAAAGTATTTTGGAGTCACTCAAAATCTGAGTACTTATTACTGGTACACTACAAAGAATCAGTGGTCACCACAATGTTTAGAGAAGGGCTCTGGAATCGAACTGCTTAGTTTCAAATCCTGGGCCCATCACTTCCTAGCCAGGTGAACTCAAGCAGGTTACTTGATCTTTTTGAGCAGCAGTTTCCTTTCTATGAAAATGGGAACAGTTATTATAACTATAATGACTATAACCATTTAATAGCCATGAAATGAGTTAATGTTCACACCGTGGTAAGCATACTGACTAGCACTCACATATGCAAACTTAGGATAGAATGATGACGAACTTATGTCATAGTGTGTAGGTACAGACACACTAAAAGCAAATGTTTTTTTCCAAAAGGGAATGGTAATAACCAACCTAAAGCTAGAATGGTCACAACGCTCTTTGGAAAAAACAGCATTAGCATCCAGACCAAAATAAAACATGTCAACAATGTCAGACAAAACTTCAACCAAAAGAGAAAGAGCAGCTCTTTCCACAGCACAAATATGAAAAGAATAAAATCATAGTGACTAGTCTAATAACCTAACAGGCTGCTATTCACACTGAAAGATAAAATGGCAAGCTGCTGCTCCAACGGAGAACTAAGGTGAGGTTCTCAACGTTCTAGAGCTACTACTTCAAATAGCTTAGCCATTACCATCACTAATTAGCTTAGCAAAAATACTGTTTGATGACGCTTAGAAATAGGAGATAATTTCCCTGATCTCAGTAAAATGACAAGCTACTGTGTCACAAACACAGCTCAAGGCCATCTTACCAGCTTCTCCAGGATCATCCTCACGTAACATCACGGCACTGAGTGTTACATCCTCCGTTACACTGTGAGGCTCTGCGTTTGTGAAGAGCCCTGCACGTTGTGACGAGAATGCAGCTGCCCAGTTACTGTCATCCAGGTTAGTTACCTTAAAAAAAAGGGAAGATGCAGAAAAGCAATGGAGTTATTACCATTGAGTGAAAAAAGGCTAATACTATTAAGATTTTTAAAAATCTTATGTGTTTCTCATTTTTAAAAGATAGCCACGGAACTATTTTGTTAAGGAAATTATGGCTTTTTTGATTGTTTCCTTCTCTGAACTACTCCACACTGTAAACAAAAAAGCCAATAAAGTTGCATTTTGTAATATTCAAGTTGCTATTAATAAGAAAAATAAGGAAGTCCTACTGCTCTAGGGCTAGTTCACACCAATTTTTTTAAACTTTGGGAAATAGAACAGGATGAATAAACCAGTTTCTTCGATGGATAAATGATAATGAAAAAAAGGATGACAGAGGAACTTGTAGATTAAAATACTTAAGAGACACACCGAGCAAATGCAATGTGTTGAACTTGTTTAGATCCTGATTTGAAGAAACCAACTTAAAAAATTTGACACAACTGAGGAAATGAAAACACTTAATGAAACGTATTATAAAGAAAAAAAAGTAAAATGGCTATTTGAAATGATAAAAGAATTACTCTGTGTGTCTGTGTGTGTGTATGTGTGTAGGGAGGGGTTACATGTGTTAACAATATTGCGTTTACGTTAAAGAAAGCATCCTTATGTCTCAGAGTATTTATGGATAAAATGGTATGAAATCTGGGAACTGTAAAGTAATGTGGGGGAAATGCTTGTGGGTATAGATGAAACAAGATCAGGCATATGTTGATAACTGTTGAAAGTGCACAAAAAGCACATAGGAGTGACTTTACTATTCTATTTTTGGATACATTTTAAAAATCAATAGAAAGTTTTTTAAAATTCACCTTTATTTAAAATCCAGGTATGAGCAACAATAAAAATGTACCTGTAAGTGACTTATCGTCATTAGCATAAAGATCAAACTGAAAATCTTACACAGCAGTGACATTCTGCATTAAGAAAAATACTTTGGTCCATAATCAGATCTTGGTAGGTAGACATATGGTAAAATTAACATAGCAAATAATTGTACTTCCTTCAGGGCAACGTACATACCCAAGACCACCTCTCACAGCTGATATTAAAATTGGCAAAACAAATCCAAGAAAATACTTTTGACTACAAAGTCATTTCCAAACATTTTGTAATAATCACTGCACATTTACTCTATCCTGGCCTTTAAGAGAGTAATAATTTTACTATTCATTTTGTAGTTTGGAAGCAGTAAATAATAGTCGTTTTCCTTTGCTTAAACCCAGAGGCAGTCAATTCACTCATGTTTTTAAGTAGAATAAGAATAAACATTGCCAAAAATTAACCAGTTTCATAAGCAGAGTAAAACTGTTCAATGACTTAATCACTGTTAGACAGTAACACTCTAAAAATCTCTAAGACTATATATATATATTTTAAAGACTGATTTAACCTTCTAAGACAAGAAGAGGTTTAACATGCAAAACCATTTCTCAGAAAACACATAATTTAGACAATTTCAGTGTATGTAAAAATCTCTGTGCCTTTTTAATAAGCAGAAAGCCAAATAAAGAGCCATTTTTATCTTGTTTTTGGAAGCAAATGGGCCATGATACTCTCCTACTCCAACAAAACTTTTCCGTTCTCTTCTCAGTGAGATACAGTTCCTTCTTTTTCTACAGGGTATTTTAAATACCTAGATTAAGTCATTCTGTATCACAGTTTACATGACATTTCTTTTGCTATTTATTGGTACCACAGTGATTCCTAAAGTGTCTCATATACTTCTCCCTAAATTTTCTCTTTTCTTTCTTTTAATGCTTTGCCTCTCTTCCTTATGACAGTCTTCACTGATTACTCTTGGCTTCCTTCTCTTCTATGCTTCAAAACAGGACTCAGCTTTTATAGCCACCAGCAACCAATCAGATTTCATTTATTCTGAGTAGGAAACTGTCAGATTAACACATTTTACCTGCATCTAACAGCTGCTGGTGTCACATCTTCCACCTACAGCAGGAGACGGTTAAAATTATTTCAATCCACACAACCTGGTTACTTTTATAATGAAAAAGACTTCACTTCTCATTAAAAGCTTTTAACCTAAATTACTCAATTACTTAGATTCTAATCAAATAAATACTTTCAATACTAACCTTTACATAAATATCATAATTTTATAAAATGGGAGAAAATTTCAGCCCCATTTTTCTACATACCATTGACAAATTTCCCAAGAACCCTGAAGACTGTGTAAGCCGGGGAGACCTCCCTCCAGTTCCAAGAATGCAGGAAACATCTGGCTGCCTTAGGAAGCTTCTGTTTGGGGGAGTAACTACAAGCAAGAGGTTAGTAAAAAGAATTCAAAGTGCATGAGCATCAATCATAAAAATAAAACAAGCAAACAATAAAGAATATTTTTCACTTCTCAATTACTTAGATTCTAACCAAATAAATACTTTCAATATTAATACTTCCATGATACAAAGATTTGACTTATTTTTTCTCAGTATGTTTTGGTACTACTGAGCCCACTAGGAAAAATTTTACTGCACACAGAGATGCTTTCATTATAACATAACTGAGAAAAAAAAAAAGACATTAACGAGTCCATGAATTTGTCATAGTCTAATTTGATAAAGTATATTATAGTATAGAGGGCATGGGTTTTGGAGTAAGATTATGGTTTGAATTTTGGTTCCATTACTTACATACTTAGCTATGTTATCTGCATTAATTGACTTCTCTAATTCTCCTCTCAGTTTTGGCAAAACGATAGCTAAGTCATAGTTATTCTGTATTTACGTAAAATACAGTGCTTTACACATGATGAGAGTTCAACAAATAGTAACTGCAATTGTTATTATTTGTTCATAATTACTGCTACTCTAAGCAAATATTATAATTATTATGTGTATTATAGGTATTAGTTACTATTATTATTATTATCATTACAAATGCTTTAAAAACAAAAAAAATCTTACAAGGTGGTCGAAATGAGCTGGGAGTTCGGGGGATAACCTGGTTTCTTGGTGTAGTATTAGCAAAAGTTTCATCTTGGGATGCCCGGACTACAGGAAAAGTTAAGAAAAGTTTTCCATGTATAAAAGACACCATTAAAGATAGAGTGAACCATACTTACACTATACAAAATATATGAACATTTTTCAAGAATAATTTTATAGCTACCATTTTTTCTATGTAAAGAGTAAATAATTCCCTCTCCCATTTAAATTCTCAGTTATCAGTCTTAGGTTACTACACACTGACTAAGAGCTCTTAGTCAGATTTCAAATTAAAAAAAAAATCTAGTCTCAGCAGAAGCCAACCACAATATGATAGTTAACAGTAAAATGGATTATCTTTGTTTTCAGGGAAACATGAATCTCACTGAATTTCAGTATTGTATTTACCAAATAACACATCTGGGGAGTTAAAAAAAAACAAAACTAATTTCCACAGCATTTTATTATCATAGCTAGTGTTTAATACCTCTTATAAAAAGAAAATTCTATAATGCTAATTCCAAACATGTTGCAATTTTTATGAGGATGCTTAAAATGCAAAGGATACTTAAAACTCTTTTTTGAGCACTCTGTTTGCGTGCAGTCCGAGTCACCTCCGCGTCCCGGATCACAGGGGATGACATCTCTCCAAAGCCACTCCTAAAACAGCAATCAAGCTCATGTGAATGAAATGAGAACGTAGCATTTGTAAGAAACTTAATAATCATGATTGGAGCTTTAAAGGACCCTGAGTCAGTCATGGCGTAGATCATCCCAATAGCCAAGTCTTTGATATTTTTGTTGACAATGCCCTTCTGGCTCCAAATCCTTCTTATCCCTCAAAGTCCTGCTCAGATTCTACCTGCACAAAAACTTCTTTGACTTTCTAGCATTCACTTATTATTTTCTCCTTTGGAATCATTTTAACACTTGGAATCTAAATCTACCTTATAACACTGTTTTAGATAATTGCTTCATGAAGGTAAATCTTTCCTCGTTGGACTCAGGAAGTCCTTAAAATTACAGGTACTCTCTCTTAAAAGGATCTTCTGTAGTCTCCAAAATATTTCAAACCACAGGTAATATTGTTTGAGCTGATGAATTGGAAGGCTAAGTGAAAAAGAATTCTAGTAAATTGCAGAGAAATGATCCTTCAAGTTATTTTTCCCCAGAGTACACTGAGGGTGTCTCCTGTCCCAGCACTATTGTAGTCACAATGCCTTTGTCATTCTCAGCCCAAAGTCTAGAAAATTAACTGTTTGAATTAAGAGACCAGTATGTTAAGACAAGAAACTAATACGCGTTTTCTCCACACTTCAAATCTTCAGATAGCTGTCTCCGGCCTAGAGAATCAAATCTAAATTTCCTAGCATGGTTTTTACAGTCTAACTCCAATTTAACCAGTTCTGCCTCCTATTCAGCCACAAACATCACTCCCATATAAACATACACTGCACGTGACCACTTAGCTACACTTTCATATTTTTACACCTTTGTACATTTTATTTCTTTTACAGAGGTCTATATTTGCCTCATTAGTCTTCCTGGTCTCCTGGAGCATAGAGAAACCCAGATCTAGGTTGGCAACTTAGTTCTCTTTGTTAGCTTCCGAACTGACCAAGTTCCTTAACCTCTTTTACTTCCAATGTTATCTACGAAAAGAGGATCATAGTAGCTATCCTCATAGGATTGTCAGAAAGATTAAATTAGCTCATAATATGTTTAAGCATTTAAGGTACTCAATGTAGGCTACTGCTACTATTCAAAGACCAACAAGAAAGTTACTTTCTATGAGAGGTCTTCCTGACACCTCCCATGACAGGGTGATTTCATTGCTCCTTCATTTCTTTTCCCACAGAGCAGTACAAAACAATCAATTCGCACTGCTCAGCTGTCCCATCCACTACACCTTCCCCGAGGCCAAGGCCAAGAACTTTGAATAACTCATCTTTTTCGCAAATGCCAAGCGTAGGGCCAGCGTCATAGAAAGAACTCGATTAAATAACTATCTAATGCTAGAACTTGTAATCAGAAAGTCTGGGCTAAGATCCCTGTTCCGTCACTGACTGGCTTTATGATTTCGTGCAAGTCACTCAGCATCTCGAATGCCCGGCCAACACCTGCCCTGCCCATACTAGAAGCGAAAATGTCGCACCAAAGTCGCACAGACGGCCGGGATGCCGTGGGAAAGCAGGAGACTATCATTATCCGTATCGCTCCCCGACCCAAACGGCCTTTCTTCCATCAGCTGCAGTCTCCCGGACCGGGAAAGGAGTCCTAGGGTCAGCACCTGGGCCCTCCTCTGCTTCTTCTGGAAGTCGGGTTTCACCTATTTCGTTCCTCCAACAAGCGGGAGGGACAAGTCTCCGAGCTCAGTAGTCACCACCAGAACTGACCTGTCCATGGTTACAGCCTTCTCCCCTGAACACCTTGCAAACTCAGCTCCAGTTTAGCCACCGCGTTTCAGCCTTCCCGCTCTCCGGAAGCAAACCCTTCGACCCGGAAGCAGGTCCTCAAGAAGCCTCTGCAGAAAGAAAGGGCGAGGAGAGGGAGGAGAGGGGAAAAAAAACTCTCAACAGACGCATGCGCGACTTCTTCCGCATGCTGCAGCGTGTCTGGTTTGCGCAGGCGCAAAGGTATGCCAGTGGCTGACCGCGCCGGGCTGGGTAGAACCAGGGGCGGGACAGAGGGCGGGGCATGACCCAGTTTAGCGGTGATGGGCGGCCGCCACTTGGCCTGACTGGCATTTGTGGGCGTGGTCCAGGCTCCAGGTTCTCCTACTGGGATACTTGACGTATATTGATCGTCTAGAAAAACGTGAAGTCATTTCCTGGTATTCTCTGAGGAACAGCCTGGATTTGGAATTCAGACATGCAGGCACTGCCTTACACCTCGGGTGTCCCTCTCTTACTGTACTCACCTTGTTTGAACTGTAGTGTAAACCCCCATACAGTTTTTAAAATTGTTTTCCATAACGGCTATTTGTTCTTTACTTTGTATTTTTCCCTATTAAGGAGAAAAGGGTCACCTGTCTTAAAAAGCATAAAAGATGATGGTATTGCCCTCTATTTCCAAGTGCCGGATAGGCAAATATAGTATATTCTGGCTCTGAAGGAATCAGTCGAAGTTTTGCCTTAGGCATTTGCATTCTGTTCTAATCCCGGGAAACGTCATTCCAGGAAGGCTTCTTCATACCTAATTCTCGCTGAGACAACGTAGTGTTTCAAAAAAACGTGTCTCTGGGAACCATCTAAGCTCGAGACCCCTGCACTGCAGATTCCTCATCTGTAGAATGGAGATAACGCCTTTATCACAGAATTCTTGGGAGGATTAAAATGAAATGTCAAATGTGCATTACACACAGTAGTCATCGAAATGTTAATTTCTCTTCCTTCAGTGACTACTTGAGTTCCATCCTGATGGTTCCTCATTTTCCCCATCTTCCTATTTTCTTGTAAACAGAGCACTTGTTCTCTTACGGGAAATGAAATGTGGTCTTAATGGTTTTTGTCCGTGCCAGAGGCAGGTATATTCAAAGTATGAGACAGTGTTTCAGGTTCTTGCCACGCGTCCCTTAGCAAGTGAATTCCAATGTGTTTTACTCATATAACGTACTTGAAGTGGTTGACCATAAGGAACACAGTAAAAGGGAAGCACAGTTTTGGGCAAAGGATTAGCTCGATGTTCAGTTCATATGCAGAGAACACTTGTTGAAAAATGCACTGGGATTCATTTTGGCATAATGATTAGTAGGTATGAACGCCATACTACCTTGAATATTTCAAAGTATATTCATCTGACTGCCTTAGAACTGTTTGGAATAAGTTCCTGTGTGATGCATATTGTATACATTCTAGCCTTGTTTTTAGAGTTCTTAGTTTCAATCACAGAAATTCACTAGGGCTAACTTAAGAGAAGGAGAATTTACCAGAAGCCTATCAGCAGCTCATGGAATTGTTAAGAAGCTGGAGAAAAGGCTTGGGAAAGTACAGCTGCTCAGGAGCTAAAGACCAGCAAGTAGCCATCTCCAAAGCACTCAAACCTGAAGTGTCTAACCTGGAGCACCCTTTCCTCTCCCTCACTCCCATCAGCTGAGGAAATCAAACATCATGTTTTCCCTGCTCCCTGACTTTTTATACTGAAAAATTTCAAAACTACAAAAGAGATGTAAAATAAGCATTAATATACTCTGCACCTAGAACCACCAATTGCTAACATTTCCCCACAGATGCTCTCTTTTTTGCTTTTTGCCTGAACCATTTGAAAGTTTAGTTGTAGATATCTTGACCCTTCACCCCAAATACTTCAGAATGCATCTTCTAAATCAAGAACAAGACATTCTCCTACTTACTACAATAAAATAAACACTTAAAAAAACCTATTTTTAAAAACATTTGAAGGGACGAGGTGCAGGAATACTACGTAAGTATTTCTGAGTATTTCTCAGTCACAACAGATGGCACATGAGGTCAATTGGCTCTTTCAAAATCTGCCCAAACTCCCTCCTCCCTCAAACGAAAGTATCCTTTCACCTGGTACTCCTTCTAGCTGTTATCTTTCTGTGTCCTTCCTGTCTCAGCCAAACTTGTTTTGGTAAATTATAAATAGCTGTTTCATGGTTTTCTTACTATAAATCCAGTAGATGTGACTATTAGAGAAAGATAAGAAAATAGACAGAGGCAAATGGAGAAAAATTTAAAATTCCTATGGTTCCATTAACTACATCTGGCTACAACTACATGAGAGACCCTCAACAGGAATCACCTAGCTGAGTCCAGTTAACCCACAGAACCAAGAAAGTTAATGTTTTCCAGCATTACATTTTTGGGTGGCTTGATGTAGCAATAGATAACTGGAACAAGTGGGAATAGACTATTACACTTTTATAATCTGCTTTTTCACTTAATTGTATGAACATCTTATCATATCAAATGTTATTCATCTGCATCATTTTTCCCCTTAATTTTTAAAAAATGGAGATAATGGGGATTGAAACCAGGACCTTGTGCTTGCTAAGCATGTGCTCTAGAGCTATATCTTCACCTCTGCATCATTCTGCCAAATATTTTGAAAAAAAGAACATTCCCTTTTGTCTCTATTTACATTGACAATGCAACTTAACGCAGTCTGACTTCAACCCTCACTGCTAAATGAAAACTGCTCCAAAGTTGCTAATGATCTATCAGTAAAGGTTTTTTTTTGTTTTTTTTGTTTTTTTTGTTTTTTCATTTCTCATCATCTTGGGTGCATTTGACACTGTAGATCACTTCTCTTCTCTACAGGGTACATTATGTCTTTTCAGATATGATCTTTTTTTGTGGGGGAGGGTGTGGTGGTGGTGGTGGTGGTATCTGGTTTGAAGGAAAACGCTTTACCTTGAGGTCAAATGGGGTCAAAGTTTAAACATGGAGCCCGGTTGACACTTGTTTGTCTATCTTCTCAGTAAAGCAGCCAACATAGTGTGATGCAGTGGGTAGGATCTTGGTCAGTTCACATTTGATGAGCTATTTCACCTCTTTACACTTCAGTTTCCTCTTCTGTAAAATTAAGATAAGAGTATTGTCCTCAAAAGTTTGTACTGGTGATTAAATAATATTTATGTAGCAATTTGAGAGGTGGCGCAGAACACAAAGACTCCTTGGGTTGAATCCTGGCTCCCCCACTTACTCAGTGGAGCCTTGTACAAACTACCTCTCTGCTTCTGTATAACACAAATAAGAATACCTGCCTCAGAGATTTATTATAAGGATTAAATGAGTTTACATAGATTATCACTTAGAATAGTGTTTGGTATATAATAACCACTCAGTAAACATTGGCAAATATTATCATGCACCACATATAGTAAATATTCAGTATCAGTGTTTGCTCTTTTGTTCAGCTCTAAGGAAGGGATTGTAATTTGTTTTATTCACCTCTACCTGTTGTCACTCTGTAGGTGCTCAAATTTTTTTTTGAATGAATGTGTCATTTCTAATTGATACAATTGCATTCAATTCTTCAACAAATATTCTAATATCTACATTTGTACAGTGAGACTGAATTTATTTTCACCTTTATTTATATTCTATCGTATATAGAAATCTCAGTACTCTCTACCAGTTCAAAAGACTTCATCATCTTAATCTCGCGGAGCTTAAAAACAGGAAGAACCCTCAAATAATCTGTTATAGCTTCTCCTCTTTTATATACATGAATATTTTAAATTGTAGCTTCTCCTTTTAATTCTTTCAAATTGTGTTCGTTGTGAATAGGAAAACAGAATTGGTGAAATGTAAAACTTTGTAATTTCAAGTAACTGTTATTGCTGAATTGTGATATAAACGTTGATGTCGGGGAGATTTTGAACATGAAATCACAAATACGTTATTGCTCCTTCAAATTCTGACAGTAGGGTTAGCTCAATACAGGCTTCATTGCAGCTTGTGCTTCTAGTGTCGTAAGCACTGAGCAGTCAATGACATTTTCAAGGTAGTGGTGAATTTGCTGACAAAAAGTTTGCTAGACAAATCAATTGAAGTGATGCTTCTCTACAGACATCTCAGGCGTCATCAATAGTGAAAATGATCTTGGGGGCAACTGAAAAACTAAAATCGTTATTCTCTGTTGATACAGGACACTCTCCAGCTAAACCACAAAACTATTATTGCAGCTTATGCATTTTACTGTGCTGCTTTCACATACTTCTCTGTTTGGCATAGAAGTCTTGTAAATCAAACACACATTCGCATTATTGAGGAATGATTTATTAAGGCCCTTAAGAGAGCATTGCTTTGTTCTGTTTTCTCTAAACAACACGATTTATACTCTGTTTAGCTTTTATTACAAAAAGGTAGCTAGCATGAACCTTCTCCCATAAATTTGACTGGCTAAGAAAAGTCACATTAAATTTTTTTCTTGTATGATCTTTCTGACTGAGCCCTCATCCTGCCTGGTTTGGTGGGTTGAAGGCAGGAAATTCAACCTCACACATTACGGGAGTTCTTTCCTCTTCTCTGGGGTTTGCATAAGAGTTCATGGAGTGGTTTCTGTGGTGCTAAGAATACAGATAAAGACATTCAGCCTTCAGTCCACTTCATTCGATGCAGGTCATTGTGCAGACCTCAGTGTCTGACAGATGTCAGAAAGATGGGAGGCAGGTGCTGCCTGCTAAGTGAGGTGGAAGAGGGCAGGGAGGGATTAAAAGAATACAGGGAAAACAAACACACATCATTATCTGACTAAATGTTACTAAAGGTAAAAAATAATTAAAAAATTTGAAAGGATATCGTATCTACACAGTGATCTTCTATAAGTATCTTCTAATTAGAAGACTGTATGAAAATGTATCCATAAGAAGATGCATCATGCATCCATGATGCTATGAATCTATTCTTTAATGACAACAAAATTTTATTATTTTAATGATTGAAAATGTAGCATATGTAGTTCATAAGTCAAGAGCAGGAATTGACTTTTAAAATACTTTGAGCATATTTTGAGCTATTTATAGAACAAACTATGCAGGTTCTATAAATAGAAGTGCATTTAAAAGCATTAAGTGATATAATATAAGTATTTAGCAGTGCGATATGCCAAGAAAAAGCTGTGTCTGTCTTGAACATTGCCCTTGAAACTTGTTAGGAAGCTGGAGTCTGTGCCTCATAAGGGCATTAGGTACATCCGTGCTTCAGAATCTATCCTGGCTTCCTATTTGCAATTTTTAAATGATTGAGTTGAATCTTTAGGAAACTGATTGCCATCCTAGGGGACTCCTGCTTTTTTGTCCTTTACAAGGTCAACTGAAGTTCTTCAGCTATGTAAAATGGTTACATTTCAGGTAATAGAAGAAAGCAAGAAAGCTAAGCTTTGGCTTTTGAAAGATGACTTTTTTTCTGATTTAGGTATGAAGTTATGACTTAAATTTTTAAAAATTTATTTTTACTTAAAGATAGCATAAGAATGCTAGGGAAGAAGAAATAATAATTCAAAAGTCATCCATATTACTACTGCTAGGGCAGTAATTTTTATTATTGAACATTATCTCCTACATGTTGATTCATACTTTACGTACAGTAATGAGATTAATACAGCTTTTAAAATTTATATTTCAGAAACTGTTACTTACTTGCTACTGATAATGAGGAATTCTCTGTACCTTTGTACTCCAGTTTTTTCTTTCCCACTGCTGTATTTTTGCTTTTCTTCTCTTACCTACTCAGATCCCCCAGTTCTAACTTCCTCACCCCTCCCCTCCTTATGACCATGTTAACAGCCTGGTATGTATTCCTCAGTACCTCTTCCTGGCTCATGGAGTACACATACACACACACATTCCTTCTCTGTATTCTCCTTTGTTCACTTTCAGTACCTCATAGAAACCCTCTGAGTTAACCATTAAACATCACACTCATTTCTAGTGATTGCAAAATGTTCTATGTTATGAATGCATCATGATTTATTCAGTCATTCTTTATTGATGGTCGTTCACCATATTTCTGTTTTTTCTTCTACATTGTGGCAGTAAATAGTCTTGTGTGTAGATACACACACACACATATAGTATTGTGTGTATAAATGTATACATACATATAATCTTATTTCTTTTGTGTAGCTATCAGGACTAGGGTAGCTGGGTCAAACATACCTATTTTGAATTTTAATAGGTAACAGCAGATAGCAAATCAAAATTTTGGTTTACCCAAAGGCTCTACTCGGCACACTTCCATCAGCAATATATGACTCCTTTCTTGCCCTCTAACCTCTCTTCTGGGGTTGTACTGCTATCTCTGCAAATTTTGCTCATGTGTTGGGTTCTTCGGTACTTTGTATCTCTCTGCCACTAGTTGGTGTGAACATCTTTTTTTGAGCACCTTTTTATATTTATGGGCAGTCTGCATTTGCTCTTCTCTGAACTGCTTAGGAGTATCTTTCACGCATTTTTCTTTTGGATTGTTTCTTCTCAATTTCTAAGAACCCTTTTGTATTTTATAGATATTAACTCTGCATATTTTATTTGTTCTATTTTCCCAAATCTACCGACTTTGTAATATACCTTGCTAAACAAGTTATAAACTTACAAACTCTTTAACTTCATTAATTTAATTTAAACATAATTTTAATTTTAAAAGTTTTGAAATTTCTTGAATTGGCTAATGTCTCCCCTGTGTCTACACTATACTTCCAGTCTCTTAGATTTGTTTAGTTTTAGAGCTCAGAAAAATTAAAAATATCTGGAATTTGCTTTTTGTGTGACGTAGGGGTTGCACTTTCATTTACTTCAAACAGATAGCTAGTTGGGCCAGCCAGCACTTACTAAGTAATATTCTCTCTTACTAAAATATAATTTTGTCATATATCAACTTGTTATATACTAGAACCTACTTCTGGACTCAATCCTATTCTACTAATTGTTTCTTCTTTCACTTGAACTTTAAGATCATTTAGTTTAATTTCAATTTCAAAACCTTCCCAGCTGAAATTCAAATTGGAATTGTACTACATTAAACTGTTAATTTGTGGGAACTGATATTTTGATATAAAATCTTTCCAGTCAAGAATACAGAATTTGTTCAGATTCAGATCTTGATTTATGTTCTATTTAATAAGATTTTATAATAGCTCTTTCTTGTTAGCTTTATTCTTTGAGACGTTTGTAATTTTTGTCTGTCATAAACATTTACCTTCATATCAACTTCTAAGTGCTTATTGTAAATATAGAAAAAAAGCTATTGATTTTTGGCATATTTATTTTGTATCCAGCTACCTTTCCAAGTTCCTGAATAATTCTAATAGACATTTTGATCTTCTGAGGCATTCATTTATAATAATTTTATTTTCTGGTGTTTATAATCAATGTTTCATTCTATTGACTTAACGCACCCATTATCACTATTAGGTGACATTAATATTCCCATTTCACAGCATTGTTTTGAATGCTAAATAAGATAAATACCTGTAAAGAGGTTAGAGTAGTGTGTGGCACATAGTAGGAGGTCCAACAAATGACAACTAACATTGTTATTACTCCTCAACTGTCAGAATTTGTGAGTTCTTCAATCTAAAATCTTTCATGGAAAGTTGTTAAGAGAGTAAATCCTAAGAGTTCTCATCACAAGGAAAACATTTTTTTTCTGTTTCTTTAATTCTGTATTTATGAGATGATGGATGTTCACTGAACTTACTGTGGCAATCATTTCATGATGCATGTCAGTCAAATCATTATGCTGTCCACCTTAAGCTTACACAGTGCTGTATGTCAATTATACCTCAATAAAGCTGGAAGGGAAAAATGATTAACATGTTAAATATTATTTTGCACATATTTTTTCATGATTAAAAAATGAACAAAATCTTTCATGGAAACATCATGCCAAAGAACAAGAATTCAACTATTATTTGCTGTTTTTTCTTATTCTTTCATCATTCTCCACTTTAATTGGTTTTGAGGAGCCTGGCTAACAGCTTTCGTGTAAGTTTTATTGGTCATTCTCTCATCTTCACAGGATGACAGGAAAGGAGAGCAGAGAAATAGTCTATGTATAGGGATGATTCCAGAGATTGTTATGTAATAATAACAGATTAATAAATAAAAATTATTACATAATAATTATTCAGCCGTTACTCTTTCATAACAATCTAAGGAATCATTACTATTCCAGACTATTTTTCTTTGAAAAAGACAAGTTATAGTCAAACTAGGTTTAACGCTAGATAGTGAATACATTTTGGTTTATCTCATGTGATGTTTGAGTTTATTGCGTGCAGGTTAGAGACCTGTCACAAAATCTTTCACTTCCTAGAATCTGTTGGCTTTCTTCTTTAAAGTGAGATAGAGCAGTTGAGGCAATTATGATTAATTCTACTGCTCCTCTCAGTGAGTTTCACAAGTAACTGAGCTAAGAAAAGTCCTTCCTTATGATGTAATAGCTTTAGGGAGACAAACTATTGGGGAGGATGTAGTTCTCTTCTGACAGTGGTGGGGGAGGTGGCATTGTAAATTGCCTTCACTTTCCAGGGCTGACATGTTTGACATTTTACTTCTACCCTGTTTAGATGACATTCTGAGACCTATCTTCTTTACCCTCTGTGAACTAGAACCTGGCAGGGGTCCCAGGGCAACAAAATCAATCCTGTATCCAGCATCACCCACATCCTGCCAAGGGGAGAATGCCCTGACCATAATATCCTGTACTGGTTTGGAGTAGAAGGATGAAGGGAGAGGTGCTGGGTGCCATCCTCTATGACAGCATTGGTGGAAGGAAATTAGTGGCACGAGTGGCTGATAACTTTCTGTCTCTGAACAATTAAGAGCTAGCTGTTAGGTGTTTGCTACATAGTAATTACCAGCTGCTCCATCTTCTGCAAGGAGCCCAAGATGTTATTTCAGGAATCATTATTGTCTTTAAGTCTAGTAAAATAGACTCTATGATTCCAGTTAAAATCTTGTATGATCCACGTCATGATTTAGTGAAGTCAGAAAATTCAAAGGAATGAGTGAATGGAGATTTTTTTTTTTCTTCCAGAATAGTTCTGGTAGAAGACTGAATCAATTTCTGGGAACTGTAAATCTGTATCTCGAACATGTAAACCACACAGATGGTTACTGTCTCCTTGTACCATTGTAGTTAACGGAAATAATTAACAGATAAAGCCTATCTGGGAAAGGTCCAAATTCATTTTTAAAAGTGATTACCCAGGCCGAAATCTCACTCCTAATGCAGGATGTACTAACAAATACAAAACTCCAAAATCCTACTGGGTGGAATGAATCCATGATTTGCTTGAATGTTCAGTGTACTTTATTCCAACCAAATGAATTTTTATCTTTGAATTCCTCTGCATGTCCATTACTCTTGTTTCTTAAAACAAACAAGGAGTAAGTAAAACACTCAATTCAGTGCAGAAGTTGAGTAAAATCTTCTAAATCATGACACTGGTCTGAGAAGCACTCATTTTCTTCTACTATGAATCATGCATACCTAATTAAAGGTGCGGGGTGAAGTAAAGGGAAAATCCTTTCTAATGTGTCTGAAAATGAAAAGCAGAGAAAGTAGTTTGCTGTTATATCACTCCTAAATCTAAATCAGTGGAAGAAGGAAATTTCCACCATTACTGAATAATATAAAATGTCAGGTAGACAAGATGTATGCTAACCCAAGCAGAACGTAATTCAGTGGGATTATGGTTAACAACATTTCACAGATGCTCTATTGGTTCTGGAATTATGAACTAGCCAAACCGGACCTCTTATTGACTCCTGAAAGTCTCATCTGATTCTAGGCTTCCCTTAGAAGAACCTCTGCAGAGTAGTTTAATTCTGGGGTTTTCCTAGGTGAGGATCTCTCTAGGAGACTTTTAGGTCTGCTGATTCAATTCAGCATGTTTTTGCTTACCCTAGACTAGACCAATGCTGGTTGTTTTTACCACAAAGTTAGTAAAACTGTGCGACAGGCTAATAATGGCTCCCAAAGATAACTTCATATCCTGACCCCCAAATCTGTGAATGTTATATTTGAAAAAAGGATCTTTGCAGATGTGATTAAGGATCTTGAGATGAGATTATCCTGGGTTATCCAGGTGGGCCCTAAATGCCAACACAAATGTCCTTAAAATAGAGAGAAGAGGCACACAAAGGGGATTTGAAGATGGAGGCAGTTAGGAGTGATTGTGGCCTAATGCCAAGGAATACTGCATCAAGGAATGGCTTCTCTCTTGGAGCGGCTAGAGGGAGTGAGGCCTTGCCAACACTTTGATTTTGGGTTTTTGGCTTCCAGAACTGTGACAAAAAGTATCTGCTGCTTTATGTCACAAAATCTGTGGTAATATGTTATAGCAGCCCTAGGAACTAACATATACTGTTTAGCTAGGACACAAGTATTTTTTTTTAGAAAATAGAAACAGGGGAACAAAATGACAACTCAATTAAAAAACAGTAATTTACCTCTCTAACACATTTTTGTGGGTAGAACACCTAAGTGCCATTTAAGAAAAATAAGAGGAACAAAAATATTTGTATCATTAGAAAGGTATGAGAAGGAATATTTCAATGACGTATATTTGAAAGATGCCTTGTGGACTTGGTGCAGCTGAATTTGAAAAGAAGTTTGTCAACACTGGCTCTGAAAGACTTTATACAAGCATACCTCACTTTACTGTACTTCCCAGATACTGTATTTTTTCACAAATTGAAAGTTTGTGGTAACCCCATATAAAGCCGAGTTTATTAGCACCATTTTCCAATAGCATTTGCTCACTTTGTATCTTGGTGTCACATTTTGGTAATCCTTACAGTATTTCAAACTTCTTCATTATTATTCTATTTGTTATGGTGATCTTTGATGTTACTATTGTAATTGTTTGGAGACCTATGAATTGTGCCCATAGGCCTGAACTTAATCAATAAATGGATGTGTTCTGACTGTGCCACTGACTGGTCATTCCTGTTTTTCACCCTCTCCTCAGGCCTCCCTATTCCCTGAGACACAACAGTATTGAAATTAGGCCACTTAATAACCCTACAATGGCCTCTAAGTGTTCAAGGGAAAGAAAGAACTACACGCCTCTCACTTTAAGTCAAAACCTAGAAATGATTAAGCTTAGTGTGGAAGGCTTGTCAAAAGCCTCTTGTGTCAGTTAGCCAAACTGTGAATGCAAAGGGAAAGTTCTCAAAGGAAATTAAAAGTTACTCCAGTGAACACACAAACAATAAGAAAGCAAAACATACTTATTGTTGATATAGAAAAAGTTGTAGTGGTCTGGATAGAAGACCAAGCCAGCCATAACATTTCCTTAAACCAAAACCTAATCCAGGGCAAAGCCCTAACTCTCTTCAATTTTATGAAAGCTGAGGTGAGGAAACTGCAGAAGAAAAGTATCAAGCTGGCAAAGGTTGGTTTCTGAGGTTTAAGAAGCTGTCTGCATAACATCAAGGTGCAGGGTGAAGCAGCAAGTGCTGATGCAGAAGCTGCAGCAAGTTCTCCAGAAGATCTAGCTCAGGTAATTCATGAAGGTGGCTACACCAAACAATAGATTTTCAATGTAGACAAAACAGTCTTCTATTGGAGGAAGATGACATTTAGTGCTTTCACAGCTAGAGAGAAGTCAAGGCCTGGCTTCAAAGGACAGGCTGACTCTCTTGTTTGGGGCTAATGCAGCTAGTGACTTGAAACCAATAGTCACTTATCATTCTGAAAATCCTAGGGCCCTTAAGAAGTATGCCAAATCTACTCTGATTTTGCTCTATAAATAGAACAGCAAAGCCTGGATGACAGCACATCTGCTGACAACATGGTTTACTGAATATTTTCAGCCCATTGATGAGACCTACTGCTCAGAAAAAAAAGATTCCTTTCAAAACAGCACTGTCCATTGACAATGCACCTGGTCACCCAAGAGCACTGATGGAGATATACAATGAGATTTATGTTGTTTTCATGCCTGCTAACATAATATGCATTCTATAGCCCACAGATTAAAAAGTAATTTTGACTTTCAAGTCTTACTTAAGAAATAACATTTTATAAGGCTATAGCCGCTACACATAGTGAGTCCTCTGGTGGATCTGGGCAAAGTAATTTGAAAACCTTCTGGAAAGGATTCACCATTCTAGATACCATTAGGAACATTCATGATGCATGAGAAGAGGTCAAATATCAACATTAACAGCTATTTGGAAGAACCTGATTCCAACTCTCATGAATAACTTTGAGGGGTTCAAGACTTCAGTGGAGGAAGTAACTGCAGATGTGGTAGAAATAGCAAGAGAACAAGAATTACAAGTGGGAGCCCAAAGATGTGACTGAATTGCTGGAATCTCATAATAAAACTTGAAGAGATGAGTTGTTCCTTTGCACCAACAAAGAGTGGTTTCTTGAGATGGAATCTACTCCTGCTGAAGATGCTGTAAAGACTGTTGAAATAACAACAAAGGATTTAGAACATTACATAAACTTAGTTGATAAAGAAGCAGCAGGGCTAGAGAGGACTGATTTCATTTTTCAAAGTTTTACTGTGGGTAAAATGCTATCAAACAGCATTGCATGCTACAGAGAAATTGTTTATGAAAGGAAGAGTCAATCAATGTGGCAAACATCACTGTTGTCTGATTTCAAGAAACTGCCATAGCCAGCCCAACCTTCAGCAATCATCACCCAGACCAGTCAGCAGCCATCAACACTGTGGCAACACTCTCCACCAGCAAAAAGATGATGACTCTCTGAAGGCTCAGAGGATGATTAGCATTTTTTAGCAATAAAGTGCTTTTAAATTAAGGTATGTAGATTGTGTTTTTTAGACATAATGCTACTGCATGCTTAACAGATTACAGTATAGTGTAAATGTAACTTTTATATGCACTGGGAAACTAAAAAAGTTCGTGACTCGCTTTATTGCAATATTTAGCTTTACTGCAATGGTCTGGACCTGAACCTGCAGTATTTTCATCGAAGTATGCCTGTAGTTGCTGCACAGACATCCATAGACCTAGTACTAATTAGAGGATAGTCTTTCCAAAACTATCCTACCATCTCCTTAGATTAGCAGCCAATTCTCCACCAAGAAGTATATGAAGAGACAGATATAAATTATGATGCATCTAGAGAATGAATTACTGCTAGCTCACAGCACAAGACAAGTAGAGGGGAACACTGTCTTGCTCTTGGCCATCAAGGATGCTGCACTGCCAGGCTACAGAAGGCTATTTGTGGCCTTCTCTGCCCTTGTCTTTGTAACAGCAATCCTTTACACTCTAATCTTTCTCCTTCCCATCCCACTTGAGCTGGGCTTTCTTATTTTTCTTTCTCTATGCTTAACCCTTATGAAAATAAATAGATTCACACTCATGGTTTCAGTTGCCTCTCGTATGTCAAAGACTTCAAGGTCTAACTTAAAATCCACCTTTTCCCAGAAGATACTCTTTAAGATACTTCACTTAAACTTTGTTTACCAAAAAGTTTTCACTCACACGCTGAAACCCAAAATTCCTTGCTGGCTTCTGTATTTTATCATCACTGGTGTTCAATCCCTCTGGTTCTGCTAATATAATCTGGTATTCCACTCTTTCCTTCAGCCCTTGTATCTAAGCCATTAACCAATTCTCCAGTTATTCCTTTTTAAAACTTCTTGGGATCTCCTCACTGCAGATCCAATCCTAATAACTTCATGCTTACAGACTCAAGCAGCTATTATGAACTGGCTGGGTTAATCCTAGCTCTACCATTGTATCTCCTAAGCTATCTTTCACACAGATGTCAAAATCTTTTGCTTTAGTCATATTACTCCCATTCAGAACAATACAGTGGTTTGCTGGTAACAATCCACTCTACACTGTACCCATCTGATCTTGCTACATTTCCAGTATGAAAAGACTTTTTTTTTCCCCTGCCAGTCATGTAGTTTTCCATCACTGTCTGATTTGCTCAGAGAATCTAACACTGACCTAAGTAGAACTAATAGCTAGAAATATAAATCAAACAGTCTATACATTTTAAAGCAAAATACAATTTTTACTGTTAGCCACATGGAATTAGCAAGGATAATGGAGCATGAACTCTCTGTGGTTAGATATGAGATATTAGATTTTTGCTCATTTGATACTTTCTGCCTGGACCTTTCCCACCACCACCAGCTAGATTAGCATCTTGCCAACAGGGACTGGGTTTATTCTATCATTTACTGCTCCCTTCTCCTCCAAGCCCAGCACACTGCACACTCAAAAGTCTGAAAGTAAGTTTCCTATTCTGAACTCAGTGTTCCCAGGGGACATAAACTACCACACTATAAATAGAAATTTGACTGGGTAATAATGGCAGATGACAAAAACATTAAAGGCTTTGATCTCTGACTATTTAAAACCTGCTGTAACCTTTTGATTTAAGTGAATATATTATTCATATAAGAATCCTGTTTTCAGGAAAATCCAGTTTTCAGAGAAAAAACCCTGCATTTTGACCCAAATGCTAAATATGGATAATTATCTGATTTAAGTCACTCTATAAGGAAAATCAGGTTAAACTAGGTTCGTAATATAACAAAATAGTAAAAATTCTCTCTGCACTATTTCAGACAAGTCGGGATAAATTAATGCCTACAAATGAAAAAAATCTTCATACATATTAAAAAATGATACCATGCTTTTCTAAAATCATTAAATTGCCTCAAATGGAAATCTCTTAGAAAGTTTAACAGATTGTTACCAACTGAGCTTTGTTCATTTGCTGACTGTTCCTCCCTAGTAGAATGCAAGCTCCTTGTGGGCAGAAGATCCCTGCTGTATCCATGCTGGCATAGTGAACAGTGCTCAGAACATGGAAAATATGCAGTACCGAATGCGTTTGTTGATTCTTAGATGGAACAATCAGTTGGATATCCCTAATTTTGTATAAAACTTAATTTTTAAGGTCAGAAATCTACAGGCCACACAAAGGATGTTCTAAGGGAGCAAGTTCAAAGTATGTGCAACATGTAGAACACTTTTGCAGCATTTAGAAAACGGATGTATTTAGCAATAAGTATTTTATTTCTACCATTCAAAGATGAACTGATGTCAAGCCTACAAACTTAGTGCTACATTAATAGATTTAGTAGCCAGTTTTGACAAGTATCAGCAATATCACAAGGACTCACGCATTCTTCTCTCAATGGTCAGTTAAGAGAACATAAGTCTAGTTCTATTTTCAGTCTATTCCACTTCTCTCATGCTTTCATAAAATGCCAGATGTACTGATGCACTGCAAAAGATTTAAAAAAATTTGAGTCTTATAAATCACAATTTGTCAAGGCTCACTGACAATTTGAGAAATAAGCCTACAAACACTATGATTTCTAAGATAAGGTCATAAGGGTATTAATTATAAAATACTATAACTCTACATTTCCAAGATAAAGAGGAGACAGAATAATAGATGGGGACTAAATTCAATGAAGACACAGACTGAAGTAAACTAAAAGAAGAAATGTTGCAGTTACGAGTTTTGATTCTAAATTTGCTGCCCTATATCTAAAGATGATTAAAATTTAAAGCAAAGTAAAACTTACTTTCATAAATGGAGATTTTAAAGCTTTCTACTCAAGATGTCCACATGTGGTAAAGATCATGTATTTAAGAAAAAAAGCTAAATCCCAAAGTCAAAACAGGGTTTTCACACTTTTTAGAAAAATTAAGTAAAACACCAATCTGGTATTCTCCAAAAATTCACGCTTCTCCAAGGATCCTTGGGGACGTGAAAAGGAACTCATGAGCTTTCTGAATTATTTCAGTATTTTTTCCACTTAGGCCACCAGAAAACTCAATCTCCGTATGATTTGCATTTCTAAGCTGCTGTTATTATTCTGTATGGGAGACAATGGTGCTTTTTGCCAAATCACAGCCTCATTTCTATTGGCAAAATACAAAATAAAAGAACAAAAATACTGACCTAGAGGATGACACTGGCCATGTACTTCACTCTCCTTAACTCCTACAAAGTAGGTGCTACTATCATTCCCGTTTTACAGACAAAGCAACCAAGGAACCTAACCAGGGTCACATGTTAGGAGGTGGCAGAGCTGGGATTTGAAATCCAGGAAATCTGGCTCTAGAGCCCATATTCTTATTCACTATACCAAATTGGCCATTTTATAGCCCTAACACTGATCTGTAATTAATGTGTTTCCCACTAGGATCAGTAGTTCTCAACTGGGGTGATTCTGTCCTCCCTGAATCTAACTGGAGGACACTAGGCAATGTTTAAGAGACAATTTTGATTGTCTCAACTTGGGAGTGGGGGTGGTAACACTGATGTCTGGTGGGTAGAGTCCAGGAATGCTGATAAAAATCCTACAGTGCACAGGAAAGCCCCCCACAACTCACTGTCTAGCATACAATATCTATAGGGCTGAGACTACGAAATTCTAAGGTAAAGTACAAATTCTAGGATGGCAGGGTCTGAATCTGATCTCGGTTGCTGTTCTATCCTCAGATCTAGAAAAAACACTTGACAAGAGATTACTTAAATTTCTCTGTTGAATATTTATGTTTTTAAGATTCCAGAAGTCAGCCTGGCACGGAGCTGGTAAGCAACAAACATTTATTAAAGGTAACTGAATTAATGGTGGTGCCCTTAAAGAGGGCCAATGAATGTACCAGGACATAATAAACTGAAGTGATTTTAGTGCTCCACAATTCCAGAGAAACATTTTTTTCATTAGATACATGGAACCTTTAAATACTCAGAACTCTGTGAATTAAATATGTAAGGAATAAGACTTTTTTCTTCTTAAAATGAAGGCCTTTAAATGTCCCATTCAAATACCAAGTACTTAGGGGATTACCAGACACCTCAAAATCAGATGGTATCACTAATTAATTGCTGATATGCTCCAGTGGCTGGCAAATACTTTGAGAGTCTGAGTTAAGCTTTGTTTTACAAATTTCAAAAAAGAACTAAATTAGAGCATACATAAAACAAGGATAGACCCATTTTATAAAAAGATAGTAGTACTTGAGTCCACGTCATTTAAAGATTTTTATAACCATAATACTCTAAATATAACTGTACCCTATAATTTAAAAAAACCCTAAGTGTAACATCTGCCAAAGTATTTTCAATTCTTTCTCCTATACCTCAAGGAGCTACTGAACATTACCCAGAATGCATATGTTCATAAATAGTATTGCTAGATTTACAAAAAATTCTTTCAAAGGAAAAATTCAAAAGATGGTTATGTGGATATTCAAACAATACTAGGAAAAATATCTGACATTTTTTACTCATTATTTCTGTAATTAATGAATCAGTCTAGCTTGCCCAAATGTTAAGTTATGAAACCATGCTATGCAAAATGCACCTCTATTACATTTAAAAAGAAGTTAAACCCATATTTATTTACTAGCACTGTTAAACATTACACAGAACACATTCAAGTGGCAAGTAATTATAATGCAAGCCCTTGCATGGCAATCCAAATTTATTGAACTACTGATGCTAAGTTATACAAAATTGCACCACTTTAATTAAGGCTTTTAGTTTACATTTGGCCACCTCAAAGTAGTTGTAACATTAGGTTGGTCAATTTAAATACTGTGGCTCCCTGTTGGATAGACACACAATCTTTACACCCAAACGTTAATGCATACAAAGCAACAAGGCATTGTTAAATAAAACAGCAATAGTTACTGCAACTTAGGCCTTGTGACCAATTACACATGATTAAAATTACTTCCCACATTCACATCCACAGTACTCGTCCACCATTTAACATCTCAACCAAAACGTTACACATGTGAAACAATCACTAACAGGCAAAAATACTAAACCTGTATATTTGGTATTGCAAATACACTTATGCATGAGCAAGCAAGGGATTCACAGTGAGAATCTACAGCTGCAGAAGCCTGAAAATGATTTACAAAAATTGTTAAATCATTAAAAAATTGTTTGAAAATATACACTTCTTGTTGTAGACCCCCACTGTACACACAACTATAAACATTGTTCCCTATGTAAACAAAAAAGGAAACACATAATAAGAGATCTGAAAAGTCTGGACATTTCCTTCCCAACAGATATTAAAGGCAACGTCTTTAATCTAAGACATTATACTGAAAGGACTATCATATTTAAAGACAAAATCACTGTCTCCACAGGTTTTTTAAAAATTAAAAAAACTATATAGCTGTGTTAATCAAAGCGCTTATTTGTACAATACAATGATAATGACCTTGAATTTCTTAAAAAAAATTACAATAAGCTACAAGTATCAAAGAAGCAAAGTTATCTGGAGTAGTCTATATAGGAGCTCTTTGGACTTTCTTTTATTATGCTAAAATAGTGGTGCTTTTAGGATTTACATTATTGTACTCTCCAATACAAAGTATGGGGTGTGTTAAAGTATACAGTACACCATTTTCATACATGTACAACATTGGTGGATGAAAAATGTCTCTTAGCAGTAATACTGGATTGTAGCCTCTGGTTTTACCAGCAGCATACTCTAGGACTATTATATAAGTAAAAATCTCTTTTGTGATACTGGAAAGTGATTAGAATGTGCAAACTGATAAAGTAGCTTTCATCCGCCTCTTAAAGGGTACCACCACAGAAAGTCCATTTAAGATGTTGGTAGGTTTAACAAAGTTGGAATGCTGGCACTGTTGAATTGGGCAACAGTTCTTCAGACCTGCCAAAAGGAAAAAATTAAAGTAATTGAAAACATAGGTTGTAAACAGCACAATAAAGATTCAAAGGACATATTAAGACAAACAGTGCTAAAGTGTCAGAAATAAATATAATACACGTTCTTGTACTTGTCATTACACTAATATCAATGTACCATAATTCACAGCAAAGCATGAGTAGACATTTTCATCTTTTTTGGAATGATTTCATTTATTCTGCTGAGTTTTTGAAAGTCAGTCATGAAAGTTTTAGGTACAAAAAGGGAACGTACCTTAGTGCAAATTTCTGTGTACTGCCTTCCAAAGTTTAAAAGCGGAAAACCCCAACAAAAAAAAAGAACCCTCCAAACACCACATTATAACTTTATTATCAGGTCAACTTTATTAGAATTAGGATTGTAAGACAGAAAGCAATATTAACAAAATGGGTGATCCTGTTAAGTGTTTACAATTCTAGGATTACATCACAAGTACAGAATGCACAACTAACCAGGCTTTCTAGTATCAGAAAATCAAGACTTTTCTTCCCTAGTCTTCAAATAGAGTGGCTAAAAACTTGGTTCAGTGAAGCTGGCAAAATGGAATTTATTTCACGATGACTCTTTACAGTTGACAGCTATGTAATTTCTAAATTTAAACAGATTCTATCAACTTTAAGATGGATGTCGAAAGAGACTTATTACAGTAAAATCTTACCTAATTAAACTTAAAAAAATTGAGAGTGATGTAAAAGAAAGTAAAATCAGAACTCATTGCCTGTCAACTATTTATTTACTATGGATGATTTTCTGCATACATGCCTGGGCCAAAAACAAAAACAAAATACATTTCCTTTCTAAAATTGGTTTTCTGAGAATGAGGCTTGTTGTAAGCTCCAGAAAGGTTGTTGATATAGATGTGGTTGCTGAAATAATTTCCGCAAATGTTTTGAACTTTAAGTCCTCGTTTAGAGTCTCAATGAGCGTGCTAAGTTTTCTAAATCCAAGCAGACTGAATGTAGCAACGTGGAAAGGACAAATGGGAGTGTGTGAGCTCAAGCACATGTGCATTTAAGAATGGGCACGTGGTTGGAAATGAGAGGATATAAAAAATGAGAGGTTGTATCTCTAAATAGAAAGCCTTAAATGGAAAGTAGGGACAAAAACTTTAGAAAGATACAGAATCAGAGTGCTACGGTGGTATAGGGCCATTTAACACAGGAATGAGAACCACAAACATCACAAGTTCTCAAGGGTAAGAGTATAGTAAAATATGGTTTAATGATAACCGGCAAACAGCAGCAGCTAATAAATGAGGGTTTACCATGTGCCCAAACACTGAACTAACTGCTTGACAAGTATTAACTCATTTAATATGAGTATTTTCAAAAGCTATGTTACAGTGTTGTATGTTCAGTTTTCCTTTGCTGTCTCACCTCTGGGTTGTATCTGTGGTTCTTTCTGCCAGGGAACTCCTTATCCCCTAACACAATTTCTACTTACCCACCAGACCTCAACTTAGGTGTCTCTTAATCTGATAAGACTTTCCCCAGATCCACAGTTCACATCTGACTGGTTTGGTACCCCAGTTAAGTGCTCCACTAGTACCCATAACAGCACAGTGACTAATTATGGACTTGGGAGCCAGTCCAGAGTTCAAATTCTGAGCCATGCACTCAGATCATTAGATTCAATTCTGGCTCTGCTATTTACTAACTGCAGGGCTTGAACAGGTAACAATGTTTTTGTGCCTCAATTCACTCATCTGAAATATGGGAATTATAGTCAATTCTGCCTCATAGGATTGCTGTGAGAATTCAGTTAATATATAGGCAGTAGTTCAGAGCACCTGGCATATGACAGGCCAGGAGTTCTTATTATCAGTACTATATTTAATTTATTCTATAATAGTATTTATCGTATCTTGCAATTGTTTGTTTAACTCTTCCTCTAGACCTTACTTAGCTTTAAGGCAACAAAGAAGAAAGCAGAGAAGACTGGTTCTGGTCATCACTGTACCGTCAGCACAAACCAGTGACCCACTGAGGCATGAATATATATTGGATAAACTCAACCTGAATGTTCACTTATGTGGAATACCTTACTTCTGCTGATGATGTACAAATGAAACTATTTTAATTACTAGAATATCATACTAATTCATGGATATGTGAAAAAGGAAGTATCCATTTCTTTTTTAGAACAGAAAACTCTATACTTGCTGTCTCGACAGAGTACTCTTAATGAAGTTGAGGTTGAAAGAGGAATAAAATGAACAAATAATCAAAAACAGAGGAAAAGATTAATTAACATACCTGGCTCAGAGCTACAACGCATTTAGTATATTAAAGCAGCTGACATGACGACTTTTTGCGGGCCTTCCCAGGCACTGGAGTTTTTCTGTTAATTTGCCGCACTAGGTCATAAAAGATCTGCAAACATATTAACTTTTTTTACATTACAGGAAAATACATTCCCAAAAACTAAAAATGAAAGAGTAAAATTAAAAAACTGAAATTCCAATGGATATAATGAACCTCAGAGAGCAAATACTCTGTTCAGTTAAAGAGTGAGAGTAAAACCAGGTAATCTTGTAATCACCAACTTCTTTTCTGTTTCTTTTTTTGGGGGAGGGGGCTAAAATTGTTCTCTTTAAAATAAATACTGAGTTGAAAGAGCTTCAGAGATCGTAGTTCAGTAAGGATATTTACCATCATCCAAAGAGAACAATCCTTTACTCTTCTTCACCTCTATGTATCTTTATTCTACAGCATGACTTTAAGCCCCTTCAAGGCAAGACCCATTCATACTTTTTTGAATTTATCTTCACCTTTTATATAACATCCTTCACATACCTGAAGACTAAATCTGTCTTCTCCATCTCTATCATTTTCTATCCAGCCCTCCTTTACTTTACAGTAAATTCCACTGTACCAGCATTTAATAGAGACTCATAGCATCATCGCTTATTATTTAATGTAAGACTTTTGCCTATTTGATCAACAAAGCATCCTGAGTACAAATTAACTTGGAGTTGTGTTAACACACACATTATTTTCCATTACTTTTGAATGAATTCCAAATCAAGTGTTACATTTTACCATACCTCATTAACATTTATTTTTGATTTCGCAGAGGATTCTAAGAATGCACAGTTGTTCCACTGTCTTGCTAGATTTTGACCTTGTTCCTTTCCTACCACTCTTTCATCTTCCAAGTCACACTTATTACCAACCAGAATCATTGGAACCTAAAAGGGTAAAAGTAAGTAAGTAAATAAATATGCTATGTAAATTCAAATCAAAATTCTAAGAGTCAACTCGAAGGATTACTTTTTATATTATGCCAGAGAAAAATACTAAATTAATAATGTATGATAAAATTTACAGTTAAATATGAAAGCCTTAAAATGTTAATTTAAGAATCTTTCATGTGAAATTTTTAAAAATAAAACACAAAAAAGAAAGTATAAAAGTGTATGCCATAAAAGCCAATATATTCCAAATTTTATAAAATGTTTCTCCAAGGGATTTAAATCAATTTCAAATTTTCTGGTTTCTTAACATGTATTTACCAAGTACTTATTCTCAATTTCGTAACACAAAAAGGAGAGAGAAATTTGTAAAGCCTCCAAAGTAGAATTTTTAGTTTCTCATATATTCTATGTAAAAAAGCCAGAAAGCAAAATCGTCTTAATTTACTAAAAATCTAGACCATATTAGTCATGTGTTTGGATATGTGTGATGTTTGTAGTTTTAAAAGGACAGTATAGGGAAAAATAATACTTATTCTGCAAAACTTCTATTAATCATTTAGAGACTGAATTTCTAAAAAATTTTTGGAAAAAATCTAAACTAGAAAATTACAAATTTTGGATTTTTAAGGAACAGACATATAGTATTATATTAATAAATACTTGTTTAATGCAATGGATAGAAAACTACATCATCTACCAGAGACACTGTTAAACAACTTTACTGAGGTTGCTGTAGGGTCCCCCAAAGTTCTGCCTCAGAAGTTTAGGAAATGGCGGCATTTCCCAGCATAGTATGTACCCACAAGCTCTCAAAATATTTGCTATAATTAAACTATACATAGTTTCTTAAAAGTTCTTAAAAGTGTGGTGCCCACACCAGCAGCACCAACACCATCTGGAAATTTGTTAGAAATGCAAATTCTTGAGCCCTATCCCAGATCTGCTAAATCAGAAACTCTGGGAGCGGGGCCTGGCAATCTGTTTTAACCAGCTTTGCAGGTGATTCTGATGCAAGCTCAATTTATATATAAATGTGATGAGGATTTAAAATAATCCTTTTGAAGTTTCCAATAGGGATTAAACTCCATTATGGTATACTGTGAAGGGGCATTACAGTATACTTCAATTTACTTTAGAATCTAGCCTTTTAAAATGATTATTATTGTACTCCTTCTCTGTCATAGTTGCTTGAGATGTGTTCATGTTGTTCTGATTTTTGTTAAAAAGGCTCTTAAACCTACCAGAAATATGACCAGAACATCAACTGCTCTATTAGTAATACCTGCCACCAACAACTCTCCTTCCTCTCAACCAAATGCATAATTTAAAAATAGAAAGGGTATAAAATTTATTTTACACAGGGAGAGAAGGTTATTTCTCACTTTTTACATTATATATAATGTTATGGGTATGTTTTTGCCTTTCAAGGGAAAAGCTTTTGAAAAACAAACAAAAGACCCCAAAATACATGAACTTTGAATTGGATTTAAGTTCAAACTTTTAAATTGGGTATCACTACAATAAGACGTTGAAATAAAATATATTTATTATGAAGCCAGCTTACATCATCAGTGTCTTTAACTCGAAGAATCTGTTCTCTGAGATCTTGTAAATCATTAAATGTGGACTGTGCTGTGATGGAATAAACTAATGCAAAGCCTTGTCCATTTTTCATGTACAAATCCCTCATTGCTGTAAATTGTTCCTACAATAGGAAGAAAGAATCATTTAAAAACAGTAAGATTTTTTGACAGTTTGACAATTTTCAAAGTCTATAATTAGAGCTCAAAGAAGAATGCAGTAGCATTATGTAAAATTTCTTAAAATTACAGTTCATGGCTATTTGAAAAATTGGTATTTCAATGTCTTTTATTTAAAAATAATACACCAAAGCAGATTTATGTGCAATAAATATACTCTATATAAGTAAAAATGTACTATTTTTGTGAGTACTAATGAGACAAAAATGTCCTGTCTCCAAAAGCTACTTATACACAGCTTTTTAATATATCACAATATGTAAGGTACCCAAATTGAATCACCAAGTTACTCATAGCTAGCTCACAATGCTCTAGTTCTGTGGGGTCCACCAGTATGCTTACCTATATTTTGCCATTTTCCCACACTTTCCCTCCTTCACTAGATTGTGAGCCTTTGAGTGTAAGAACACAGTCCATGGCACGTATCGGGTACTCAAACATTAGTTGAATGAATACCACATATCCAGAATAAATCTTCCCTTCACCTTTAGATACAAACAAATCTAGTTGGTCTGTAAATGCACTGAAGGACGAAAGATACCATTCAAAATACTTCACACAGCCTATGAGGAATAAATGTACACTCAAGTATTTTCCACATTATTTAATATATTTCAATATATTTTAACTTTTTAAAAAAAGTACTAGTGAGACCATGAAAATTTTCATCCAAATTTTCTACTTATTTCTTCAATAAATGACCCACTCCAACTGCAAAGCGCACACACAAAGTAGAACTCAAAAAGATAAAAAAAATACAAACAGCTTTAAGACTTAATGCAAGCAGTACTTTTAAATAAGCTTAACTAATATTTGTCTACAGAATACTAGCATTTCATAAGGTCAACACTGCACAAGTTGAGCATATACTCTGGTACTTTGTTTACATACCGTTCCTGCAGTATCCAAGATTTCAAGCATACACTGTTGTGCATCTACTTCAACTTGCTGGGGGGAAAATTAAAATACAGCTTCATTTTTTAATGTATACAAGACTAATATACAAACAAAAGCTAACATGATATTTAAAACAGAGATACAGATTATAACAACTTTACAACTAATCTCAAGTAATACCTAAACAAAACAGGAGGAAAAAATGGCTAGATAACCAAAGTCCACTGACGTCCAAACTGCATGAGATGCAAAAACCATGTTTTCTCAATTCAACACAAGGATATCTACAAGATGCAAATTCAGTATGAATCACTCAGCACTTAATTCTGGACAGGAAATGATTTCAAAATAGCTTAAAGAAAAAATTTTTTTAAACCAGTAATAGTTCCAATGATATCAGAAGTTATTCTATCTCAACCCTGCCATACTTTAGGTACTCCTTCATTTCTCTAGATAACCACATCCTCTTCACCATACTGGAACAAAATTTCTGGTTTGCAAGGGAGCAGAGAACAATTATCAGATAAATTATATACCCTGTTATCTTTTTCATCTAACATTTCCTAGGAAGAAAAGTTATAGATGTGGAAAGAAGAGTAATATTGCCTCACAGCTGGGGTGCAGGAAGGGGTTTCCCTTTTTTTTTTTCCTTCGGTAGACTGTGGACTCAGAGGGAGAAACGGAAACACAATGTCTGCACAGCAGCAAAGGTCAGGTTGGCTGCTATATTAATATGGGGAGATAACTCTGTCTCTACCAAATTAAAAATGTCTGCAGACATTAAATTTTATTGTCACAAGTTGTGTAAGTGAACACAGAAATAAGCCTTTCTACTATTATGAGCAGTGGAACTTTATCAAGGAGTTGTAAGTAGGAAGGTTAGGGAGATTTCTGTACTTACATCTTAATGTTAAAAAGAAGGGAGCCTGAGAGTAGTCAGTCTTTGAGGGGGCAGGAAGGGGAGAGAAACATGAGTTACCACTTGAAATGGATGGCCTAACTTTAAAGTTTGTGTGTCAAATTACAATTTTGGGGTCAGTGTAAACTTAAAATTCTTTGAGAGAGAAATAAGAAAGAGCAAGAGTGACTGTTTAAGATCCTCATAAGATGGTAAATATGCAAGTATCAGGAAATAATCAAGTGTGATCTTTCCCCACTAATTTTATAAATTAACTCTACTTCTTCATCCTACTTTGTAAACAACATTCAATAATTACTAAGCTAAAAGCAAGAATTTCTATTCATAGTTAACTCAAAAGCAAAAGGCCTTCTAAAGTAACATATACCTTTCTATAAGAATCTTCTATCGTAGGATCGTATTTTTCAACAAAAATTCCTTGAACAAATTGTACAGTCTGCAAAAAATTAACATACCATTATAATTCTGAAAAAGAACAAATTCAAATCTGTACATTTTAAACTATTGATTTCATATAAGTAGTTACATCATTTATTAAAAAAAAAAAACCCACAACTGCATTTGAACATATACATGTTGTGGGAAAATTACCTTAGAAAGCTTTTTTAAAAAAATTAATAATCACCATGCTCCTTATTTGGTAAGTCTAGATTTAGAGAGCATATATTTAAAAAATTTTAAATAGCTCCTGTTTCAGTCTTAAGGGTTTAAATTTGAATTTTAGTTAGAAAGTGACTAATTATTTTGTGTACACCCATATGTGCACACTGAAGACACCTCCCCATCACTTTGGATATATTTACAAATGAAAAAGCAGCTCATCCCTCTTGTACACACTTCTCAGTTTGACCCAAGCATGTCAAATTCTGTGCTAGGTGTTCATTCTAAGTGGCAAAGTATGATGGTCAATCTGTCTTATTGTGGGGCTTTGCTAAACTCTGAAATATCCATCAAGTTCTTTCCCCAAGTTTTTCCCCCTTTCCCACCCACCACCCTCAAGTTGTGTCTTCTTTCTTGCCATACTGTTCCTAGATACAGAAAACAGTGGGATAGTCAAAAGTAGTATTTGAAAACACTTCAAAAATAAGCTTTATTTAATTTCTGTAACATAAAACTTATAAGCCAACTCACAATGAGAAAAACCAAAATGTATTCCTATCTGGCTCTGAAATGGGGACCTTCAACACATTTACATGCTCTCACTCTAGTCCAAACTGTACTGTGACATATCTCATACTGGTCTGCAACCACTGTTCCAAAGAGAATATGATCTATTTACCCAGAAACAATTATAAGTTGACTAAAATTACAAGAAAAATATGCTGTTTTTAAAATTATGAGATTTCACCTTAACAGATAAAGACAAATATGCAAAACCAAAAAATCAACAGAAAAACAAGTCTTGGAGCGAAAACCTTAGGTACAGCGAGAATGTCTTACCAGAGCAGATTTTCCAACGCCTCCCGAGCCAAGAACGACTAGCTTATACTCACGCATGGTGTAATCTTGTAAAAGCTAGTACCTTATTAAAGGAAAAAAAAAGGAATTCTTAAGTAATATCTTTGTATTACTTTGTATCTATGTGCTTCTTATACAAATAACACATTCACGCAGATAGATTTATTTAAAATGACTACCATATCATACTACTATGGAGCATTCTGTAAACAGCCTTACTAAAGGATGCTATTGGAAGTGCTCTTTGTAACAGTCAGAGGAAGAAAGAAACTGCAGAATTATAGACACAACTTTCACCCTATCCTAAATTCAATTACAATAAAATATTCAATCTATCAACAAAAAGGAGGGGGGCTGAAAAACAGCACAAAGAGGCATTTTGTTGGCTACAAGATGGCAGTGATAGACATGTTATTCCCCTTTCATGAACCACCTACAACCTTGAGTCACAAGTAGCTGCGTTCCTACCAAGTACGAGGATATACCCAATGAACAACAAAAAAAATCCTGCCCTCAACTGAGCTAACATTCTGGTAAAGATGAATAGGATAGAGGACGAGTCTGCAAGCAAATCCAGCTCATTACCTGTATCTGTACATAAAGTTTTATTGAAATACAGCCATACCTACTCATTTGCGTATCATCTGTGGTTGCTATCTTGTAATGGCAGAGCTAAGTAGCTACAACAGAGGCCATCTGGCCTGCAAAGCCTAGAATATTTACTATGTGGCATTTACAGAAAGAACTTGTCTGCCACTGAGATACACAAACGGTAAATGAGTTAGCAGAGAGAGTAGATCCAATAGCTATTCCTGAAGTACAGGGGAGAGGAGACAAAAAGGTCAGGAATCAAAGGCAGATCTCAAGAATATGAGTGCCCAGACTAAAAAAGTCTCCTAAGCATTCAGCATGATGCAACAGTGGAAATTAAAAAACAAAACAAAACAAAACAGCCTATATAAGGGCTCATCATTACAAAACTTCAGTATACTAAGGACAGAGAAAGAAGATTCTAAAAGTTTCCATGGGTCGGGGATAACATGAGAATACAAAATTCCCACACTCCTAGAAAAAAATTATTGGCCAGTGGCCATTATGGTACAAAAGTAGCCACCAGAACAGGTTTTGAATCTTCTTAATCAAGAAACGACAGTTCTTTAGTCATAGTAACAAGTAAATACCAGGATTGGTTTAAACACATTTAACCAACCAATAACCATTTGCTTTAGTGGATAGACTTCTGTGAACTAGTCTATTATTGACAATCTCTTACTTCTGAAAATTAGTCAATTAAGAACTGACTTACTTTGGCACAATATTTCTTTGTGTTAAATCTCTGTATGTTTTTTCCTTCCAGCCCATGCTCTTTGAAAAAACTCTCCCAAATCAAAATACCACCAAAATAGCTGCTAAATTTCCCACTTACTAGTTCCTATATTTTATTTGTCAATTCACTGAATCCATCATTTCAAGACTTTTCTCCAGTATTGGAACATTGTCTCCTTAATTTTTGTGAACTGCAAGGTCCTTACCATATTACGATTTTAGGAAAGAGGATACGAAATAAAAGTTGAATCAACTTTCAGCTTTAAGAATATTCCACATTGTAGTGTGCATTTAATTTGGGACAAATAAATTATTCTTTGTAAACATGTAACTGAAGTCAGGTTTAATTCTTTAAATGTAAAAAACCATTTAGAAGTAGGGTTATTTAGGTGATAATTCCATTATCAATGCCATGCAGACATTAGCCAACCACACAGATGTACATTAATATTTGAGAAATATTTAAAAATACTTAGGATTCTAATGAAAAACACCTTCAAATTTGTGTTTCTGAACCCAACTAGAGGGAATGTAGTAACTTTGGGGACAAGAATTTCCTAAACATCCCAAAGAGCAAACCAATTAACTTTAACACAAATAAAACTAGACTCATCTCCTTGCATTCTTTTATCCTTTATGTAGCTGGGCTGTGTCACTTTTGATGACTTCTTTGCAATTGTTTATCTATAACTAAAAGAAGACTCACTTCAGTGAACACCCATCAAAATGCCAACCAATCAGTAACTGCCTCACTTGAGTGACAGTGCTTTTACACTTGACATTAATTCACTCCTGCCTTTGAAATTCTGTCAATCTTCAGAGTTGGAAATTCCTAAAACCCTGTAAAACTAGCAGTCTGTTCTGTTCAGGGGAGGCAGTATCAGATTAGGATAGCTTTTCCTTAAGTAATCAATAATTACAGCTTTGTGTTTTTTGTTTAGATACTGAATGGTATCTCTTATTCTGATAGTCGACCTGAAACCCCCATTTGGCATCATTCCAAATGACACCCTTAGACAAACAGGTATACTGACCAGGTTGTCTTGTGTCCAACCTATTCTTTGAATTTCCTATTAGATGAGTCAGTCTCAACAATGATGGGCGCTCCAATGGGTTCCTTGAGCTCACATAGCTAAATCTGTTATCCTGGATTTGTACAAAGTAGGTTTTTATATAAGGCAATTAGGCCTTTTGGTTTTGACTTGGAGTGTACTATTTGATAAATATTTTTGCCATTAATTTATAATTCTTCAGCTACTTGCTTTGTTTTTATTCACTTACTTGTGTAAAGTTTTGTCTCATGTGTTTTGTTTTGTCCTGGACTGTCTTGTTTCCATTCACTGAATAAGGGAGTGCCCCATTTGGAATGGATGGACGCACAGGCCTGATAAGTCTCTAATGCAATTCAAACTGCCCTAGGCACGAAAGGTTGAAGATGAATAAAATCAGTTATCAATTCAGGCAAAGGTGAGTGACTAGTCAAAATTCACCTTGGGTCACTTGAACTTTCACAATGGCATTATAAGGTCAGTAACTGTGAGGCTGATTATGTGGCACCTTCCTAACTTCTGCTTGGTCAGGGAACCTGAGAATCTGTAAGGACACATCTGTTAAACAAATTTTTAAACTCTTTCTGTCATCTTTCCATGCTGCTACAAAGGTGCATGTGGAAGTCGTGCTAATGCTCTCAAGAGCACCAACAATGCTGAAAAGAGAGGCAAATGCCAGATTCTTATTAGGCCATGCCCCAAAGTCATCATCCAGTTCTGTACTAATAAAGCTTGGTTACCCTGTCAAATTTGAAATTGATGATCACAGAGCTAGAAAAACGGCTGTAAACCCCATAGGCAGGTTAAACAAGTGTGGAGTGATCAGTGCCTAAAGTTGAGGTGTGACTCAAAGATCTAGAAAAATAGCAGAATAACCTGCTTCTATCCTGTCACTTTGGTTTCACTGTACTGACAACTTCAGCTGGCATCATGGACCATGAAGAAGCAAGACAAAAACACAGGAGAGGAAATCCTGGGTTTCTTTTTCTAGGGATGTAATACATACATGAAAATAAAATGCCTCAATGGAAAAAAATCTTAAGTACTCTTAAATCATTTTTATTTAGGAATAATTTACATCCAGTAAAACAAGCAGATCTTAAGCAGTATAGTTAAATGAGTTTTGGCATATCCTAATACCCTCACAATCACAAACACAGCTCTCATTAAGATTTGAAACACTTCTGTTACCCAGGAAGTTTCCAATGTTCCTTTTAGCAGTTAATTATCCGAACACTTTTTTCTTGACTCTAGTGATCTCTTGCTTATTTGTCAAGGCTATAACCTTTTCTAGGAAGAACTCCTCCATCTTTTATAAACTCCCAATGTAATCTTAACTCTTGCACTTACATTGGTAAATGACAAAAACAGTGACTTTGACAATTGTAACGTAACAACAGGACTTACGGCCAACTTTTGATATGTCAAAATTAATACTTAAAGAAGAATTATAACTATAGAAAAACTATGAGACAAATTAACATTAAATAATCAACTTCTTTAATTGGCATTCTGGGGTCCCCAAATAAAATGACTAAAATAGTCTTACTCCTCTGTTCAAACCTTTGGAAACCTACCCTCCCTGAATCATTCTGTCTCTTTATACTACCCACAAAACCTTTTATTTTATTCCATCTGCTCCTTACCTATACCTCTGAAATGAACTACTCTTTTTGACGGTTTCTCAGCAAAAGAACAATTATACTAAACAACAGTCTCTTTAAATAGCTAAAGTAGAAGGCAGAGCTACAGAAATTGAATTTAAAGTCTGGTCTAGAATTTACTTGAAGTTATATTTAAAGTTTTTCTACATTTCAGGAAAACTGACAGAAATTTGTTGCAGAATTCCAACTTAATTACAAATTAAAATTAAAAATTAATTACTTAATTTCATCATAAAGGAAAAATGTTAAAAGCAGCAGGATAGGAAAGACCAGATTCAAATAACCCAGCATATGTTAAAAACTGGCCTTGAGAGAACAAGTTGCTAGAATGAGTCAGGTTCATCCATATTATTGCTTTTATCAGTAATTTGTTCTATTCCTTTTTCTTTAATGAGTCCAATCCCACTGTTTTTCTTCTATTTCTTATTGATTAAAACATATCTATTGTATGAATATATGTTATTTTTCTTAGCCATTCATCAGCTGATGGACATTTGGATTATTTCCAGATTGTGGGTGTTATAAATAAAACTTATCAGTTTATTTTAATTTCAGTAACTCAACCAAAAAGAATTTTTATTACAGAGTTATACTGTCCAGGAAATTGAAAACATTTCAAATTTTGAAATAGAGAAATATGAAAGACATCAACAGACTTTCAAATCTAAAAACCACAGTAACAAAACACATCTAACTTAGCAATAAGCAGCTTTCTAACAAGGAACACTGATAAGAGAACCACAACTGAGAAAAATCATTCTGTCATTAATTTTTTGCCAATATTTCCTTATATGGACAAACAATCAAAATATTTTCATTTAAATCCTGACAAAACCAATACTAAGGGTATTATTCTCCTTAAAAAAAAAAAAAAAAAGTCTAACAGTACAACAGCCAAGATTTGAACTAGTATCTATTTTTCAAATCTGTGTTTTCTACTATACCAGCTTTGAGAAACTGTATACAGTTTCTAAGCCTGGGATAAAAAACGGATTTCTTTATGAAGGCCAACTATGATTTACAAGCAATGGCCATTAGTTCTGTTTTTAAAATTTTCTGCACAATTTTAAGATGGGTAGACTTATATCAGAATTAAAAAGGGGCTTTGTGGTTACTACTGTTTGAGACATTGAGAATAATTGTTCTCTTCCACTGAACCCCAAAGATAGACAATTCTGACAGCATAGCACAGTGGTTCCACAGCACCTAAGTTTCAAATCCTGGTTTTGTCTAACTTTGCGCAAGTCATGAAACCTTTCAGAGCTTCACTTTTCTTACAGGGAAAATGGAGACAATAATACCTACATGATAAGGTTGTGAGGTGGATACACAAGAGAATAAACTCCACAAAACAGGGATTTTTGTCTGTTTTACTATATCCCTAGAACCTCAAATAGTGACTGGCATTAGTATGTGCTCAACTAATTAAGGAATGAAATGTACTAATTTCCCTTAAGAGTCCTTGCACATAGTAACCAATAAAAGACAGCTTTTAAAATAACAGTAGCAATGGCCTGGGTTACTGCTCAAAACAGTGTAGCAGAACTAATGTTCCCTCAGTTAAGAGTTACTGCTCTACCCTTTTACCTACTCGTTCAATAAAATATATAAGAATGCAAGAGGAAGACTGCTATTCAGTTTTTGTCTGATTTAGAAAGTTTCTTCTAGGTAGGCAAAGAGATACAATGCATAGGCTAAAACTATATTCCAACCATATGTGAGTTTCTGTCCTTACTTCAGTTCTCCTGTCACTACAACCACTTTGGAATATGTTTAAAAAAAAATCAACTGAACTATAATTCTCTAGCTATACACGCTAAGGTTTACTACTTACATATTCCACCAAATCTAAGAAGTACTTTAAAAATATATTTTAACATCTTTGAGACGGCAATGTGTCTTACAGTAAACTATGTCAACACAAAAAGGAAAAAGCTAAGTATATATCACTATTTTGAATTATTTTAAAATGTATTTAGGGGGAACGACTGGGAAATAACCCTCTTGTAAGTCTTTAAAAAACATTACTATGCAAAAATCCTGTAATACTAGTGTTTTCTCTGACTCTAAATATTAATCACACACGTCAATGATGAACTTTACTGTACCTCAAGTTATGCAGATTGTAATTTTGATGATCTGGGGCAAATCTCAGTATTACCACATTATGAGTGGTGAGAAAATCTTGAGATTGCAATGTAAGGTGAATTTTAATTCTCTTAAACTGTACATATGTCTGTATATGGTAGTGGATTGTCTTTCTTCTTTTGCTTATGTTTTTCCTGACAGTTTTATTACTAATAAAACAGTAAATTTATAAAATACACAAATGAAAATTAAAAATGGAAGGTGAAAGAGAAGTTGTGGAGTTGTCTTATAATAACCCCATGTTACTGTAACTTAAGAATGTTGGTAACTATTGGCATTTTTAAAAAGCAAGAAATTGGATGAAGGCAGTCAAAAGGTATAAACTTCCAGTTATAAGATAAGTATTAGGTATCTAACATACAACACAATAAATATAATTTACAATGCTATATATTATATCCAACTGTTACAAGAGTAAACCTTACGAATTCTCACAAGGAAAAATAGTTTTCTTTTCTTTTGATTTTGTATCTATATGAGATGATGGATGTTCACTAAACTCACTGTGGTAATCGTATCATTATGTACATCAGTCACATCATCATGGTGTACACCTTAAACTTATACAGTGCTTTATGTTAATTTTATCTCAATAAAACTGGAAGGGAAAAAGTGGCGATTAGAAACTCAAAAATGCCAAGTAGACAGTCATTCAACTCACAATGAATAATAATTATAAGTTACTGATACTGGCAAAAAGGTACTGACATCTTAAACATTTTCCTCTCACGTCAAAGCAATATCTGTCTTTTTATGATCATGCTGAAAAGTCTAGAAAGAAAAGACAAACAGAGAAGCAAAGGATGCAAGTTCTAAGTACTTTAACTGGCATGCCTTGAGTAAAGGATTGTATTCTGAGAAGCCTGCTGATGTGCTGTGTCTTCTTGTACACAAATAGGAAATAAAGATTAAGACACATACAAGTATCTTTGAAATTATTAGAAGTATATCAGAAATTATTAAAAGATGGTAGTTAGATTTATGGTGACAATCTCATAACTCTCATAATGTACATAAATGTTGAAACGCTGTTGTACACTTAAAACTAATAAAACGTTACTATACGTCAATTAAAAAATTAACAGAACTCTGACTATTAGGTATTATTGCCATGGACTGCCACTTAAAAGAGATGGGAAGAACAATTAAAACTACTTTATGATCAACGGGAAAACTGACACAAATATATTTTAACAACCTTCAAGAAGTTAAGGGCAACATCATCAGAAAATGTTAGATGAAGATGTGTCAACAATGGGAGATATCTTGGCTAAACATTTTGCCAAAAATTATGGTGCTACTGGTCAACTGGAAAACATTCTAGTTTGAATTTCCAACACAGGTGATGGAATTTTGTTGGTTTATGTATGTTCTCTTTTATGACATTCCTTGTAAGTAATGGTGCTTATCTGTAAAACTGGATGTGGTCTAGAAATTAGCTGTAAAGTTAAGAATTGTAAATGAACAATTAGGTGCTTATATGTTAATCTGAAACTCCAGAATTATTTCAACCAAGCTTTACTCTATGAACTCACCAATTACATTAACTCATTAATTAATGAGGGAATCCCAGACCCCCATTTTCTTTGGGTGGTTAACAGGCAAGAACACAGCATATACACAAAATGAATTTATGAATTGCGCCATTTCTCACTTATACTTCATCAGCAAGAAAGCAGCATATCTACAAGAGAACATTTATACAATTATAAATATGAAGCATGATTCACACCACTTCTCCAACAACCTAACATTACAGATGAAGAAAACCAATTAAATTTGTAAAGAACTATCAAGTCACTAAAAATTTCACTACAGTTTAAACTAAAAGCATTTTCTACATGAATTTTTCAAATGTACAAATATTTCTGCTACCTATCTTTGAATAAAAAAATTGGGGGGGGGTAATTTTTGGTATTATGCCATTTGCATTTAAAGACTCCCATTTTAGTTACACAGATCTCCTAAAAGCTACACGACTACAACCAACCCCTACATCAATCAAAGTAAGTGATAGCTATATTTTTTGCAAAATACTTGGGTATCCTATTTACTAATCTGAAAGGTTGTTTTAAGCATTTCTTTCTATAACTTTCTCCATTTACTTTAGAGACTTATCTTTGCTTTCATTGGTTCTTTTCATCAATTTAAGAAGTTGTTTAATTCTAGTCTCAGTGAAAATCATAGCAAAGACATGGAATGAAAAGAAAAAAAACCTCCTAGGGTTCCTTCCCAAGTTGAGTTTCATTGGCTGCTTTGTAACTGCTTGAAATGAAAGTCGAGGAAAGGAGACACAATTATATTCTACATTAAGTTGAGTAAATTTAACTAAGATAGTATTTCATCTATCAGAAGTTATTGACTGGAATACAAAACAGTAATGGATGCTATAATGATTCTGAGCAGAAAATTCTGAAGATATTTATGAGTCAAAGAAAATAAACTTTCAGTAAACTTTTAGTCTAAAGGGATTCGCTATATAAAAGGACAATATAAAAAAATTGATTCAGTTATCTGCCATTCTGTATTGAATATAACATTTTGCATTAACAAGACCTAGGGCAGACCCAGGTTCAGATATTACTTTCCCTAATTATGAACTACAAGGGTAAATAGAAAAATTACTGGGGAAATTTTTAAAAAGCATTACAAAATGACAAACTGATATACTAAAAAAAAAAAAACAACTCTTGGCTATTTACTTGGTGTTGAGATTTACTGAAGACCTACAATGAACCAAGAATTGTGCTAGAACCTGAGGATTAAAAAGGAAAATCTAAGAAATGACACCTTTTATCAAGATTACTGTATTACAGCATTCAATATTCGACATGAATATGTAAAGAGTGCCTTCTACAAGTCAGGCTCTGTTCTAGGCAAAGGGAATAAAGTAGTGAACGAAAGATTCTGTCCCAATAATTTATAACTTGGAATGACCAATAAAATCAATATAAAGTATGCTAATTTGGCAAGCACTACGGAGAAAAAAATATAAAACAAGCTAAGGGAGATAGTGTGGGAATGGAGAGATTATTTTAATCAGGGTGGTTATGAAGGACTCTAGTTAAGGTGAAAGTATGATATAGCTCAATCATTTTAATAGACTGATATTAAATCCTATTTTCAACAAAAAAGTCTACCATTAGGCATTCTTCTGTTCAGTATTTTTCAAATGACATCTTTGGTGGGGTGATGTGCCAATGAATTTGTGATTTGGGAAAGTCACAGAGATTTGTCTAGGATCCAGGAGAGCTCACTGCTTCAATGCCCCTTCTTCCTCTGCTAATAGGGGCATAAATGGGATTTGTTGAGGAATCTAAACATTAGTTGGTCTTATGAGGTACCATTATTCAATATGTACAAAATGGCCCTCAGTGATTTCCTTTGCCAGCTCTGTATATAGGAGGAGATTCATGACCTCCACCCTACCCCCACCATTGTGTAGAAAGAATAACGCATATATCGGGAGAGAATGTTCCTGACTGGCAAATACTCAGAATGCAGTTTTTAGGAGGGCAATGTCAAGGAAACATCTCTGAAGCATTTTCGCACTATCTCCACCCACAATGATCGTTCCCCCTTTCTGACAAGCTGCATCAAATACTTTAGGACTTGATTATATACTATCTTGTATTGTTTTCCAAGATGAGATAAAGAGCTGTAGAAAGCAACATTATCTTGAGACTTAAGAGGCTTGGCTTTATTTTAGAAGTTAAATAACTTGAAATAAATAACTTTATTCTCAATTTCCAGGTTTCTTGTCTGTAAAACGAGGAAATAAGGGAAGGTGGAAGTATTGAGCACAGAGATGTTTTACTTAGCCAGGTTGGCATGTAAATACCACAAGCAGTAAGGTGTTAATATGGTGTGGACTGTGGGCAAACAGAATGAATGCTTATTCAGCTAAAGTCATTTGAATACTAAAAACTGAATATTGTGAAAACCAACAAATCCATTTGAGGTATAGAGAATTGGACTCTGGGCTACCAGTTTTTTACTTCTGGACTAGATGATCTCTAAGGCCCCTTTCAATTCCAAAATGTATTATTAACACCATTCTGAAGAATTATACATAGACATAACTTTTAAAGTATCTCAATGTTATATTCCCTCTTCTTAATATAAAAAACAATATACAGTTGACCCTCATACAACATGGGTTTAAACCATGGGGGAATCCACTTACAGATGAATTTTTTTCAATAAAAAATTTTATTATTGGGTCAGCCTCCACGCACCCCCCCACCCATGTCATTCAACGGTCAATTTTAAAATTCTGTGTTGGCAATAACATTTAATAATCATGTAAATATTCTTTCCCCAACTTCATAACTGAGGTTTAAAATTATAGACATTGTAGAATTATTATCTTTCAAACTTAATACAGATAAAACTAGACAAAAAGACTAGAAACAATAAGGACAATCTCCCTATTCATAGGCTGCCCTATGGGAAAATCCATTAACAACTACTGGGCACTCAACCAGGGCAAGATGCAAAGGCCGTCCACATTTTCTTCTTCCTTCTGGCATGCTAGTTCAAGATGCTTTATGCAATTAAGGCTTGTGGACTTAAAATATGGACTAGGAAACCAAATGTCAACAGGCCTGACCCATAAAACACTGAAATGAATAATAGATTCTTTGAAGACTGCTTTAATTCTATCCAGGATAAAATATAATACACCACCAAACCAAAGAAATTAAGAAAACTTTGTTTATATTAATCCAGTAACAAAATTTGTATCCAAGGTACAAAAGGATACAAAATTTGTATCCACTTTGAAAGTGCTCAGAATCAGTATCATCCTGAAAATGAAATACATCGATTTTTTAAAAATGATGGACTTATGTTTAAATGATACAAAGCAATTCTACATTTAAGTAGGTGAAACCAAACAAAAAACCAACTGCTATTTTTAGAGACTATTCTTAACAAAGTATGGCCAATTCATTATCAATAAAGAAAGAAGCCATTTGGCTAAGTTTGAGGACCACACTTAGTTTTTCCTTACACGCACAGAAGGAAAGACTACATCACTTTTGCAGCCCAGAGTGGTAAAACATGGAATCAGGAAATAAGAAGACCCAGAACTGGCTACCTAAGCAATTTACCAGAGAGCTGTCACTTATTTCTAAGACTGTATCTTTATCTGTAAAATATACACAACGATAATACAGACTTCACAGAGTTGATGGGCAGATTAAACAAGAATATATCGTCTATAAAACCTTAGGTGTTAGTCATTATCATCATCAACTAGATGCAGAGTGGCCCTTGTTTATTCATTTTGGTCTCCCCTATTTGGTCTAGAAATGTTCACTGAATAAAAGTATGATTAGCTAAAGACTAACAATTAATTTCCACCAAAGGAAAGAACTACCTACATTTTTTTAAAAGACCACTGACAAGTTACCTTTTATAGGTAATTTAAATTCATCAATTATTGACAGATGTCATGAATCCCAATGGAAAAAGAACTACACAAATCTAGACATTAAAAAAAAATTAGTGTCTTATACTTGCCCTGTAGGAATTGTAATCTCAGTAGAAAAGAAAATGCTCTACAGCAGAATAGTGTTAAAACCAACAACTCTGGGTTCCAAAGACACCTGCTCTCAACCTCATAATCTTACTTATTCTTTAAATCAATCTCATTAATAAATGTAAAAAGTAGGTTATGATAAGAATCGATCCTTAAAAAGGGATAAGCGACATTTTATAACTCCTTTCTGTTAAAATACAATGTCAAACAAAGAGTCTCCAAATAGCTACAGTCAAATTAAAAATCTTCTAAAACATTATTGGTAACTCAAGCAATTCTCCTATCCTCACGTTGTTTAGCTACAACTCCTTGTCCTCTCCAGTTTGAAATTCTATGATCCTAAATTATAAATAGAGGGCTAAGTAAAAACACTTAACTACTGGTTCCTGAAGTCAAGTGACATTACTTCTTCCACTGAACACTTTCTGAAAGAGATGATACTTGATTTCTCCTTTCCGCCTCCAACTCCCAAAGTAGTATTTTAGCCGCTAAAGAGGTTTTCTGTGTTCTCTTCTCACTCCTAAATAAAATAAACTAATTCCAATGTTAAAAGAATCTGGTACTAATCTTTGGAAACGATGATAGAATTCAAAACTTTTGAGTAGATTAAACAATTATTTTTGGAGGAAAAATTAAGAGGTCCAAACACTACCTCTCATACTCTCTTTAAAAAATTAAACTTCTAACAGGGAACTACAAAATAGAAAGTTAAAATGAGTATTACTTATCCTATTTACTTTGAATTGTCTGCCTCTCTCAAAATGAGGACAAATGGGTAATATGTCTAATCCTACCAACATTCTGCCAAGAAAGGTCTTCTCTGTGAACTAGATTTCTCAATCTAGTCAAGCACAGAACTTGCAGACTATCAAATTATTTATAGTATTTTCTCTATTCTGACAATATTTATGATACCTCATGGAGGAAAAAAATTCTTCCTTTGCCCTTTTCATAGATTAATACTGCCAGCAAGTAAATGAAACTTATTCCAACATATACGATGACATGCAATTTAAGGTCATGTTTCCAGCTTTATTACTGGGGTTTTTACTATAGTTACCTTTCAGTTTGGTACTTGATCACATCTCTGAGAAAGTATATCAACTCGAGTATAACAATTTATCAGTAATCTGACAAGTGCAGAAGAACTTGTTTTTTAATAGGTGTCTCAGTCAAGTCAACAGATGAGCAAGGTAGTTAAGTGACAAAACATGGAGATCCTAGCATTTCAAAAGCAGGCAAGAAGAAATAATGTGAGCTCAAGATCACCTTATTAGTTTCTATCAGATCTCTCCAAAAGGGTTGGATTTGTGTAGAACTCTCCCCTGCTCCCGAGTTCTTTCGATATGTCTCCAAAATTAACCTGTCAGTTTTCTTCCTCTTCAGATCTAGCTATAAATTCCATAGGCATACATAGTGATTCAAACATCTGCTGTGTCTTCTGAACCTAATTTAGGTAACCCAAGTATGGACATTAACTTTATTATTTACTGTATAACTTAGAATCTGATACAGAGGCCTTAAGTTAACTATATTTTAAATTAAAAAAAAAAAAAGATAAAATAGGAAAATATAAAAATAGTTGAGAGCTCAGGCTTTAGATCTGATTTCCTGGGTCAGAATGCCAGTTCTAATGCATATTAGCTAAGTAAGCTTGCTTATGTTATTTAACCTTATTTCCTCATCTGAAAATGGGGGAAAAATACTACCTATTTCTTAAAGATTTTAAGATTCAAATAAAATAATTTATCCCACACAAAATGTTTAACACAATGAGTAATACACAATAAACAACCAGTAAACGATAGTTGAAAAATTTTTATTTCATCTAATTATCTACAGTGCTTAAAACTTGAAGCACCTAAAGGGCTCCAAAAGCATACTATATAATACTATAGAATATTGCATTCCTAGGGGACTTGTTATTTGTCTCTCTTCTTCGCCCTATTACCAAATCTGATCCATTCTACCTTGATGTCTCTGGAATCAAGTTCATTCTCTCCACTCCATTACCTTATTAGGACCTCCATTATTTCTTATGTGGAAAAAGGTGGATACAGAACACAAATATGAAGGGAAAACATTAATTTATTATACACCTGAATGTCAATGACCAGATTAGAGATGTCAGATTTAATTGTGAGTACAAAAAGGTAGGGCTTTCCAGAAATCTGAGAAGGAAAAAATATGACAGCTATATTTCAGTGGCTTTTATATCCCAGAAAATGCTTTGTAAGTTTAGAACATTAAAATGTTCATAGTATTTATACTGTGTTAGCTCACAATCAAGCAGAATTTATAGAACAAAATGCTATGGGTACACAGAAGAAAACTGTCTGCCTGTAAGGATATATCAGACAAGGTTTTACTAAGTGGATATTTAAGCCAGACCAGTGGATATTTTAAGGGAAAAGGGAGATTCACTGGGAGATGAGGGCATTCTGAGGAAAAGGACTATCATGAGAGAATCCACCACATCATGAGTGCATGGGGATGTTGGGGAGTAGGTGCAAGAGGAAGGGGACCCTTTCTGCTTAAGAGTTTGACCTGCATTCTATAAGAAACTGAGAGACAAAGAGTTTGCAACTTGGGAAATGACATGAACATATCTGTGTTTTAGAAAGATCACAGAAACTGAGTATTTGTTTTCTGAACTCTGGGAATTCAGTAGGAAGGAGTTTACTGCAGGTGAGAGATGGTGACCTAAGGGCTAAGACAAAAAGAAATTTCTAACTATCCCTTTTCTTTATTCTAAGTCAGAATCAAGAGAACATGGGTATAGACTATGAGTGAGGAAAGGAAAATGAGATGCAGCATGATGACACAGTTGGATAGTGAGGCCATTAAACCAGACAGGGAGCATAAGAGGAACAGACTTGGTTTAGCAGATATTTTTTATCTTTGGAATAGGTCTCAAAGACAGTGGAGTTAAAAACTGACAATAGTATGGACATGGCAATAGTATCTATTATTCCTAAAGAGATAAGAAAGAAGATGCTCATTGCTTGTGTTCAAAAGGCTTCAGGCAAAGAACAGAACATTGATTTGTTTAGTAAGATTATAAATGTACCATGCATAATTTGTTTCACTCAATTTTTCTGGCATATTAATTTGAAATATATAATTTATTTAGATGATTACAAATCTCAATTTTAAGATTTTATAAGTTTAGTTGTAAGCCTTCATCAAACCAACTCTTGATAAGAGTCTCACTAGCTTATGAGAAAAAGAAATACGAACAGAAAAAATTAATACTGTACAAAACCAAAAATCCTTCTAGGCTTAAAGAGTTTGAGTGTAAAACACTCAGTGACTAGCTTGTATTGTACAATAAACCATAACATATAAAAATAATTTTCCCACTTTAGACTTGGTCCTTTTCCTCTTTATCTGAAGCCTTTTGCAAATAGGGCAGTAAGCATCTTACATCCTATTTCTGATTTCTCCAGGAATAAATAGATACTAATGCTATGGTGATACCACTGCTAGTGTTTACTCCACTCTTTCAAGATCTAGCCTAAAAATAAAATGTATCTATTAAAAATCAACAAAAACTGCTAGAAGCAAATAAGTGCAGATTTCTTCTTTTGTGAAAAGGATTCCCATTCTTTTTCAGCTTTAATCTAAATGTTTCCTATTTTTATCTTTTCATCACCCAAATCTGATCTTTACATTTCTAAATAGGAATATGATATTAGACATACTTGCTTTAAAGGCACAATTAATTTCTCTACAACAATGTGGTCTAGGATATAAGCTGGCAAGTCTCACAAGCTAGCAAAAAGAACCATAAAAATACTAAAATAACATTAAAAGGACTCTATTCACATTCTTAAACAAGAATGATGAAAGGAGAACAATCACGCAAACCATCCCAGAAGAGCCTATTTTAGCCAACAGATTAATCAAATTAGGGACACCATTATTATTCCACAAAGCCCCATGAGGCACATTAAAATTTAATCACCACAAAATGGGAGGAACAAAAAAAAAAAAAAAAAAAAAAGAGGGGCGGGGGGCAAAGAACCAAATGTTTTTTCCCCCTCTTTTTGGTATAAAGTGTTTTTCTTTTTTTCCCTCTTTTTGGTATAAAGTATCAATATTTTAAAATAATTTAAAAAGTGAAGTACAGTTGATTTACAATGTTGTGTTAGTTTCTGGTGTACAACATAGTGATTTGGTTATACATATATATACAAATTCTTTTTCATTATAGGTTATTACAAGATACTGAATATAGTTCCCTGTGCTATACATATTGTAGGAGTTTGTTGTTTATTAAAGCATCAATATTTTTAATGGCTCTTTTCCAACAATACTACCAGGCATAGTGCATGTCCCACTATGGCTTAACCGCTGAAAAAATCTGCAAGGATTCTTGGTAGACACTTTAAGTTATATACCTCCTATTAGAGAGCTCTCAGCCATGGATCTGATTTATATAAAATGAACACACACAAAAGCTAATTCCAGCAAAAGAATGACTAGACATATACTACCCTAGATGTTTCTTTAGAAACACAGTCTCTATAAATCTATGATCAAAAGCTTAAATTACTTAAAGAGGAAAATTTCAAGCTGCCTCGGACTTTGCTATATCTAACAAAGCACATTTAAATAAAGCATTAATCATTTGACAGATTATGCAATTTTTAATTAAAAATTTTAGTAGAATCACCTTCTGATAAGGATACAATGTCATACGCAAATATATCTCTAGTAGACAAGTAATCAAATGCATTCTAGTATTTTCACTTGAACATTAAAAAATGTCCAAAATAAGTAATATTCAGAAATTTAATAAATAAAAGCCCAAGAGCCCCAACACCCCTCTCCCACCAAGCCAACTGCCTAGTTAGCAGGCATTTATTAAACTGTGCTAACACAGTGATAAGCCAAAAAGATGGCCATATCATAAAGTGGAATCAGGGTGACCAACAGTCCTGGTCATCTTAGGTGGAATACATCTTGATAGGAATTTGCTTCCTCTCACTTTTCATAATTTTAAAGATGTGGAACTGTAAAGGCTTAGAAAACATCTTGCAAATATGTACTACAAAGGTTATCTTTTTTCACAACACAATCATACATTTTTCTGAAATAGTGTGGAAATTAAAAACCAAACTTGGTATAGCACTTAGCATAAGAGCTAAGTTTGAGTGTTTACAAATAGTATTTGTACAGCTTTTACAATTTACAACATATTTTGACACAAGCCTTCTCATTCGGATAAAATGCAAGCAATTTGTCATGAAGGAACACTGTCCTTGGTTAATTAGAAAAGTATACCTTTCACTGAATTAGTATCTGAATATGCCTTAAGTACAAGTCATCATGAAGGTTACAAATATGAACAAATATGAACAAAACATACTTGCTCTCAAGAAGCTTATAATTTTGTAGGAAAAGATGAGACAAAAATATGGAAAATATCATGAGAAACACAAAAATACTATGGAAATTCAGAAAAGAAAGGTAAGGAACAGATTTATGAAGATAGCAAATAACTAAAAGTTACAGCATTTGAATAGGAAAATATACCAGGGAAAACAAAAGTGAGAGCAAAGGCAAAGAAGGCAGCAAAATGAAGGAATATCATTAGACTACAATACAAAACATGGTCTGCACGGATCTCAGGGTACAAATGAACAGGAAAAAAATGGCAAGAGAGTAACAGTTAAGATAACAACGATCTGAGTACTGATTAAGAGACTGAACTTATCTTGTAATCAACAATAATGAACATTTTAAAGAAAAACATACCAACCAATATTGAGAAAACTAAAGGTACTTGAAAATAAATAAAAGGAGTTCTAACAGAAATCTGGAGCACTCAACTAAAAATGGTAAGCATTTTATTAAATACGATTAATATGTGGCCTACTACTAAAATGCATGCACTGGTTTGCAAGAAAACCTATAATAAAGATGATGAAAACCAAAATTAAAAGGTCAGAAACAATATGCTGTACAGAGGAAAGAAACTGCAAGAGACTGACAATAGATAGTTAAGACAACTGGTAATTTCAGTTTTATCCCACAGCACTGTACAAATACTAAGTACTCACTATGTGCAGGCAGTGCAGATACTAGATGCACACGTCAGGTCCCCCTATTTTTCATAGCAGGATTTACTTTTGATGACACCGCATCTGATATCTAAGCATACTGAAATTAGTTTTAGTTAATACCACTACCATAGAACATGGTGCTTGGGGCATTTGCCTAGGATCTCACTTGTATTGACAAATGAGGCAGATGAATGTGGAAGGTCATATTTTTCCTCAAAAAGCTGCTTTGGATCTGCCTAATGCATAAAAAATACTCAGTTAAGACTTAAATACCTATGGCCAGAGATCTATATATAATGTTAACTGCTGCATAACCAACACTTAAAACAGTGCCAAACATACAGAAGGCAATTACTTGCTGAATGAATCAAAACCAGTTTCTTGTCCTAGAGCAGGGGTTAGCTAACTCCAGCCCACAGGCCAAATTCCACCCCTGCCTGTTTTTTGTAAATAATGCTTTGTTGGAACATAGCCATGCAATTGCATATTGTCTATGGTTACTCATACTAAAACAGCAGAGCTGAATGGTTGTGACAGAGTAATGTATGGTCCACAAAGCCTAAAATATTCATTATCTGGCCCTTTGCAGAAAGTCTGCTGATACCTCAACGTAAGAGATAAGGATAGATGTTATCCATTAATTCACTGGTGGCAAATGAGTTTTAGCTGAAACAGCAACTCAAAATATTAATGGCTACCTGGAGTATAGTGTTAAGAATGATTCTGGACTGAAAGAGAAAGAGCAGTCTTTGATTATCAATATCTACTATGGTTTAGGGGAAGGAGAAACAAGGTTATAACTCTAAAACGTTTGAAAACTTCTGATGTAGAAAATTTTATATAGCTAGTATTGTTGTCTGATATTTTTATAGCGATGAATTAACTAACTGCAAAATAATATGCACCCACTCCCTCAAAACCTGAAAGGAATCACTGAGAATGGTCTACCTGAATGCTGAAGACTGTCTATCAAAAACAATGATTCTTGCAGGGAGGGTATAGCACAGTGGTAGAGTGTGTGCTTAGCATGCAACAGGTCCTGGATTCAATCCCCAGTACCTCCAGTGAAAAACAAACAAAGAAACCTAATTACCTCCCTGACAGAAAAAAAAAAAAGTAGAACTAAAAAACAAAAACAGTAACATTGATTTTGGTTTTGGCATTGTTGCTGATGCTCAATTTTACAACATTCAACAGACATCTTATTCACTTAGTCAACAGATTCAGTTGTTCAAGGCCATTCGTGAAGATGTTATCAGGGGAACCTAAAGTAAGCCCACAATATATCCCAAAATTCCATCAAGCTTTACAGATAAGACTGAAAAGGGCATCTTGGGTAAAGTGCATTTTTACATTTGGAGCTAAATCTGACCTATTAAATCTGTTCACTTTGGTTACAGAAGTAGTTAATATAATACACGGTCTAACATTATTAAAACATTCATGCCACTAAGGCTCTGCAAAGTTTCTTTCCATATTATTTTAGAAAAATCCTTTGTTTCTTGGGCCCATATTAAGTCCTTTCGTCAAGGGAGGCTGAAAAAGCTAGTACCTGGCATTTTCATTCTCTATAAAGCAAGGTTATCCACCAAGACTAAGTCTGTGTCTTCTCAGACACTGATGAGTCTCTCTAAAAATAAATGTGCTCATACACAACTGTATGTCCATGTAATAAGACATTTTAAATCACATATTGTATTCATATTGTGTTTCTATTAGATACAGCCAGGCCCATATGGGCCATACCCTGGCATAATAGGAAGTAAGGAGCCACACATAGGGTATTTGAAAAGATGGCAAAACAGTCACTGCTGGGAATGGTGGGAGGGAGGGGTCTCAAGGTCAAATAAAATTTAAATCTGAAAACCCAGAAGTCCAGGAGAGATAAGTGCTATCAGAGGAGTGATTATCAGACAGCTGCCATTACAGTAGGGAAGGAGGCAGGGAGGGAGAGAGAGAGAGAGTGAGCGAGTGTGTGTGTGTGCGCGCGTGCGTGTGTAGTTTTAAAAAGCAACTTTGGAGGACTCTGATAATATCTCCCTCTCTCCTTAAGACCCTAGGACCTATCCCTAGCAAAGAAAGGTCAGGGTCCACCAGAGATGCTATTGATCTTTTTTGTCCTCAAATAAGTGACCCCCAATTTAGCACAGAAAAGGAAGGTCTTTGTTGTTCCTCAGGTCTCCAGAAATCAGATTCTTCATTTAAATAATCCATTCTTAATGTCTCAGCTTCTGCATGTCACAGAAAAAAAGACACTCCCACTCCAAAGGGATGACTGTTACTGGGGATAAGGTTAACCAGATGTTTTACTATGTTCAAAGCTGAAGCCACATTTTCTCTAAGTCTTCAGATTTTAGCACCAATATCAAAGGTGCTCAATAATGTTTGCTGAACTGGTTGCAGAATGAGATAACTACATCAACCACAAAGATATCTCCATTAGTTAGGGAAAATATCTGCTTTCACGCATTTCAAGAAATCAGAAGTGAGGCCCTTTACTACCAGCAAATAGATTAGAATTCAAGTGAAGGGTGAAGATTGCAGAACAAACTACACCCATTTTTATGAGTGGAGAATGCCACAACTATTTCTTTTAATATAGATACTCAGATTTTATAATACATTACCCTCCACAAGGATGGGGGAATATTTTTTAAAACATAATTTTACAGTCTGTTTTAACATAAGGCTGAGTTCAGAAATAAACAGAATTAGTGTCTCCCATGAGAGAAGGAACAAACGACTACAAAAAATATTTTACTTAATTTTACTGTTGCCCTCCTAAGATTAATGACAAAGCTTAAAATGACTGCCCCTCAATATATCTGAAACCATAATAAGAATGCCGTGATTTTAGATTGTGGGTTCATAATTTGCATTACATTCTAAATGAAATTTTAAGACCAGGACATTCCTTATGGAAAATTCCCTAGCAAACCTGTCAAACGTTCAAAGGAGAAAAATGGACAATTAATAAAAAATAACAAAATTAACAAAAAATAGTGGAGGCACAGGGACTTCCCATAGTTTTCTCTAATAATTTTAATATCTTAATCTAAGCAGCAGCTTATGCTAGCTGCTTAACACCCACAATGGCTTGTGCAGCTGTCTTTTAAAGTTGTTTTAGACTAATTTAACAGTTCTTCCTTTTATACTCTACCTTCTCCAGTTTATTCAAAGATGCACTTAGTATTCAGTAAAATAAAGACCACTTAGAAAAATAAAAGACACATCACATTTTGGAAGCCATAGACAATGCTTACATTTGGCTTTCCCATACATTATTCCACTTACTTGCATAATTGTTAGGTCAATAAGCACTTTTATTTATTTTTTAAGTAGCTCTAAAACATGCCTATCTCAGCAATTCTATAAGGTACAAGTCAATATCCAAAAAAAACAGTACAAACACGTCTGCATTCGTGGACATTAATATACACCAAATAAAGGCAACGAGAACTGAGGTTTGGTTTTAATTAGGCTGCTAGAATAAGCACAGAATGTGTGGAAAACACAAGTGGGCAGACACTTATCATAATCAATCTTGAGTTTCAAATTAGCACCTTCAGATATTTACTTCTTTTCTTATCAATACCAAGTGATTCCATCAAGGATTTTAAAACAGAGATTATGTTAGTCCTATAATATTCCCATTCTCATCTTCTAATTCTTAAGAAAGCCATCAATCGGGAGATAAACTGCAGGGTATCTTATAAGACTTTAAAAAACGATCAAGAAGAAATCTTGGCTAAAATACATGCTCTCAAGCATAAAACTTAAAAAAAAAAATACAATTTCCCAAGCATCAATGTTCAACAGATGAATCTCCACAGCTTTTAAGCATTTAACTGGACTCTAAGGAATTAGGTGGTTCTCCCACACCTTTCAAGACTCATCACCCTCAGCAGTGCCTTCCATTTGTGTCAAACAAAATTCCTCAGCAGAGACTGTTTCTAAGCTAACTGCTTCAAAGTAATATTTTCAGACCCTGATGTCCTCCCAAAGACACAAAATAATAAAGAGTAAATGATTTCAGACTCATTTCTCATAGAAATTCTGAAATGAGAAAATCTTTGAAACCTGGAAGTTTCATTTAGTGGCAAAACCTGACCTAATACAAATTTTTTACAAATAAAACTTCACCTAAGCACTGATGTGAGGCTATTTATAGTTTTTACTTATCCCATTTAGTATGACTCTTCATGTTTCACTTCAGAAATAAGAAGTATTTGACCACTCTTACTAAAATTCAAAACAAATCTCTCCCCCAAATTCTGAATTCCGAAACACCTGGCACCAACAGTTATAGGTATCACTGACCTACAATCCATTCCACAAATGTCTACTAGAGCAAAATACTCCCTTGAACATACCTTGTACTTTCCAATTTCTGTATTGTTGTCTACCCTGATTCACTGTTAACCTAAAACTTAACATACCCCTTTAATATCATGTACAGCTCTCACCTCATTTTTAATGTCTTCTTGGAACACGAAACCCTAGGAGTTTTTACATCTTCCTTTGATTGTATAAGCACTCATCTATATCAGTCATTTGGGTATTATTATTTTGAACTGCTATTTACATTTAATGATTAAATTTTCATGTCTTTGCTAAGAACCTTTTGTGCATAATTACTCAATGTAATCCTAACATACAGTAACTGAGAACAACTAGCTCTCAATTATAGGCAATCAGATGAACAAGTCCTCAAGAGACAGGTGCCCTAAATAATGAGGAATTATAGTTGGAAATAAATATAACACTTAAAAAAAAATGACACAATGTTCCTCTCCTCTTGAAAGAAAGAGTTTAGAGAGGGAGAGAGGATAAATGAATAAATAAATGTAATTATTGTGATAAGAACTATGAAGGTAATTAACAGAGGATGTTCCTTTATGTAAGGTGATCAGGAAAAACTCCTCTGTAAACATTAACATCCGAGCTGAGATCTAATGTTGAGACTGAAGCAGAATTGCAGACAGCAGAAGAAAGATCATGACGGACAGAAAGCAGCCGTTAAGCACCAAAACTCAAAAGATGGTAAAGGGCTTGTTGGGTCAAATCAGAAAGAAGTCCAGTATGGTCAGAGCTTAGAGAACAATGGCAAGGAGGTAAGGTTGTGAAGTAAGCAAGAATTAGACCTGGTTTTTATTTTAAGCCATGGGAGGGGGGGAGGGCAAGAACTGGGACTAGAGGGTATTACATGATCTGATTTACATTTTTAAAAGATAACTTTGTCTTCTGAGTGAAGACTAAGGTAGAGGAGGACAAGAATGGAAACAAGTTGGGAAGCTCACGTAGGAGTCCAGGTATGAGGTGACTGCAGCTTACACAAGGGTGATATCACAGCAACACAGGCTTCTAGAGCTCAAAAATACCTTAACAGCCGTTTAATCACACTCTGTCTACATAAAGATAAGTTCTAAGAGAGGAGTTAACTTGTTCTAGGTTGAATGGCCAGTGCCAGGGAGAACCGAAGCCTAAGTTACCCAGGTCAAAGTTATCACACTAAACCTTGACACTTAAGACAACTGGGTAGAAATAAATTATCCAAAACTAGCATATCATTTCTCAGATTTATCCCTCATGCACAATGGAATCAACTAAAACTTATGAGAACAAAATGAAATAAGAGTCCAATCTGAGTACCTAAAGGTTTGAAGAAAAATGTTTAAGGGCCTGTTGGAAGTAAAAACAGCAAAACTACTCTCAACTCATACTGCTAGTGATGAAACTTTAACACCATAATCTCTAACTGAAAGATAATATCCAATTTATCCTCTGCATAGGATCCTCTCATGGACAAGATATATCAATTGCTAAAGCACCACACGTGCTTTTCAAAGTGAAGTTTATCATTTTTGCTCAATTAGAACCCTAATGTTATCAAGAAAGGTGACAGGGCTCTTGGAAGAAAAAAAGTTTATTAAAAAATGACTAAAATACAGGAAATTTCAAAAATCTTTTAGCTAGCAACTAAACCTGCACAAGTAATAGTGAGTGGCAACTTTTGTGACTAATCTGGATGTCTGGACATAAAACATGATCTCAGAATGTTCCCTAACTCAGAACAGCCAGAACAGCTGACCAGTTAATTATTTAATATAGGGAGAACTAAAGCTTCCTATTAAATTCTATTCCTTACTGTGGGATTAGCTCATGGAGGCAGGAGTTCTATAATGCTTAATCCCTGAAGCTATCCTGAAGTTAGCTTTTTACACTTAACTCCTTCTCTAAACCACTTCACATCTCTTTCGCTCATGCCAGCCCTATTCTTTCAAACAGTGATGTTCAGACTCAGTACTCTCTTTCTTCACGAACACACTCATTTTATTGTTTCTAGGGAAGTAACTGGCACTAAAGTTCCAAGAAACTGAGTACAGCACAAACGGTAATTTACCTATCATTCTTAATTATTTCACAATCTGAAATGTATTACTTGAACTGAATGCAGGTTAGCCTAAAAAGCCTTTAAAATTTGGAACAGTCCTAAGACATGAGTTTTATAAGAACGGTTGTTTAACGAGGATTGTTAACAATTGTTCCTAAATAAACATGAAAAAGAAATAACTTTCTCCCAGAAGGTAAAAACATTATCATTTGTTATGGAACGTATCTAGACAACATGTCAAATTCTCAGGTCAAGGAGACATTATAAAACTTGAAATGGGAAAAAGTACATAGCTTTACTATACAAAAGCTACTACATATCCTAAAATTGTGAAAATCAACTATTAAAAATCAGTTTATTTAAGGTTATGTCAAAACTTGAACACATATGCAATCTATCTATGGTTGAGTAATCAGACGTACAAAACAAGGAATACAACCAAAAATTGGCTTAAGAAACAACAATTACCTAATCCATTACTGCGATCAAAAGTTGAATGAAATGCTCAAAGGGAAAGAAATTAAACTCAAAATAATTATATATTAATAAGAGATTCCAACATAAAGCACATTTATCTATGGTTCCTATTTTTCTCCCCCCAACAAAAATAAGTTCAACACATTTGCAAAGCATGAAAAAATGAGTAATACACACACAAAAAGTGAGTAATAACCAGACAGACAGTTAGACTAATTTTAATAGCCTTTCAGATAAATGTGGATATTTTCCTTTGATATTACACCAAAACTCAACTGGCTACAATATATCAGAATGGGTAATCTTATAAATAAACTTTATGTTCTTTATAACATTAAGACCCACTGATCTAGCTAGAACTGGATGGATTTCTTATCCATGTGTGATGTTGCAATATTATGCATTAGTGACTTTTGAAAATACTAGTTTAGAGTCATGTGGATCTTCAAATATCGACACACTTCATTATATATTATTTTAAAAATCATGTTCATTAACATCACCAATATCATCAGAAAAATCTTTTAAAATATTGGGAAGCTGTCAAGAACACAGTAGCTGACACAAGTTTTCCAAAGTTCTAATTTTTACTTGAAAACTAGAACTTTATCATTGTCCGTAAATACTGTCAACCTTTTCCTTTTAAAGCAACAGGTTCACTTTTTGAGAAAATGTCAGTCTTAATATCCAAGTCTGAAAACCTTTTTCAGTTTTCAAGCATTCTTTCAAGTGAAAAAGCTGTTCATGAAAAAGTGGCTGGTTCAGCTTGCAACTCAACTTGCAATAATCACACAAATGCATTCCCTAAAGACAACCACTACACTCCAGTATGGCAGCAAGAAAGTGTTTTAAGTATACTTACCATTTTGTCATGTGTAAGATGATGTGTACAAAGTTGAGATTTGATAAAAATTTTTCCACTTCTTCAAGTGTATTTAGGTTTTGTTGTTTTTTAAATCATGAGCACACAGCAGTAAAGAACACATACGATGACAGATAATACAGTGTGGTGCTCTGACCGGACTGTTTAAAGATGCCAAAAGTTTTACCCACCACTGCTTTTGTACCATTGGTAAAGATGTCAACACAGTGAAAAGGCAAAGGACATCTCAATATTATTGCAAAAATATTTTGTACTTGTAGATGCCCCAAAAATGTCTAGGCGATCCCCAGGATTAGGGTTAGGGTATGGGCCATACTTTGAAAACCACTGAGCTAGATAATTTATTTGTTAAGTTATTCACAATCACAATTATTCTCCCTTAGTTCAAGAGCAGTAGAATAATAGGTGCACACATTTATATACCTCATCACTATCCTTCATTATTATCTGTATAGTACAGAATTCAAGATTCCTGAGGGGATTCCCAAGTTTTGCTATAGTTACCAAGGAGCTCAATGATAACTTATAAATCTTAGAAGCGGCAGCTTATAACTATGTTAGCATTATGTAGTCTCTCTGCAAACTTAAAGTAACAAACAGTTGGATGAAACATGCATACCACTTTAACACCTAAAAACTATTAAACAAAAAGAGCTTAAGTTTATAGTCTTTATTCTCATTAACTAAGAACTTTTAGAAAGTCCCCCAATAGTTTTAGAATACAGTGACTTGAAAAATATATTCTAATAAGAATAAACTTTCAAAAACACAGATAATTAGAATTCTTTGTAGTATTTTCCATTTCCTCTCCAAAAGCTTTTGCCAAAAGCTGCTATTAAATGGACAAAACAGATTTTCTTTCATCTTTTTCCCCTTCCCACAGAGCAAAGAGGTAATCCACCAATGCAATTAGATCACTGTATATTTTCCAAATATAGTTATTTAACAAAATGCTAAGTTCTAAACATAGGAGAGAAAATTATTTTGTTAAAAGTACATATTTACTGAAATAAATATTCAAAGCAACTACTGAAAAACTGAGCAACAAGCTCTGTGATGTAGTCAGTGATGATTCCAAGAAGTCAATAATTTAAGGTGATCAAAATTACTTATACCTGCTTTTAATGGATGCTCTCTTCCTTTCACATCTTTATTGTGTCTACTTGTACAACAGTTAAAATATTCAATCCTCACCAATGGAAGACTATCTAGTAAGTTATCTCATGAGATCAGAATCCAGTTTAAAAGGTCTCACCAAAATGAATAAACAAATAAAGTAGCACAACTACAAAACTATAAAATACTGTAACTACAAGAGTTAATAAACTTTAGGAACCAGACCAATGTAAAATTCAAAATCAGAACATTAGAAAATTATTCTCTACAGTTAGACCAACATTCTTAATTTAAAAGTGGACATAATTCTAGTACTTGAGCACCTCATATACAATTTTAAGTGCAGTAATGCTCCAGAACACTGTTATAGCAAAAACCAAATGGAAATTCTGCAATTCATGTTACAAGTATTTTTTCTTTTGGTAAGTAATTTAAATATTAGTTTAAAATCTGGTACATTTCCCTAAATTTCATTTCTTCCTTTTAAAGTTTTAAAGCTCTCTGGAAACAGTTTTTTAAAAAATCTGATACATTACTAATGTAAAGCCAAAAATTCTTAATAAATCACTACTGAAATAATAATCAGTTGCTGGGTAGCCTTAATTTGACTAACATTGGGAATAAACATACCATTGTTAGGAAGTATGAAGAAGTGGTATTTCTTTTTGTTCGTGATGCATTTTAAAAAGCAAATTTTTTTTTAAAAGGTGGCACACAAGTTCCCGATAACCTTTCTTCTTTAAAATACAAATTCTATGACTAAATGGATTGGTCTTAGAATCCAGTGATCAAAAAGGTTCAAACAAAATATAACAGATTATATACCAAGCCAGTCTTTACTGCAAATGGATAAATTCATTCTGTTCTTTGTACTGCTTCCACTGCATTCACGACATTTCCAAAGGACTAATAAATTAAAAGACTTAAGTTCTCAAACAGTAATTAGTACCTTTCAGTACTACTGAAAATATCTTAGAACACTGAAAACCATTAGGCTTTCAGCACAAGGGTAAGCCATGGTATAGACCTTCTGTTCGTTGAAAATTTGTCCAATGTTATAATGAATCATTGCATAAGTCAAAATACCTGAAAGAAAGTCCAATTTGAAAAGGCTAACTGCAAAAACTTCAGTCAAACCTCTAAGACCATGGAGCCCTCAAAAATGATGGGGGGAGAGGTGGAAATCAAGGTATAGTCACACCCGTATATGATCTTACAAAGTTTAAGAAAGATCAATCTTTATCAAGACTTTCTGTAAGACTGAACATATGACATCACTGCCATAAAAGAAAAGACAGCTTCTGAATACTTAGTTCATAAATACTAAACTATTCCTTTGCCAGTCAAATCTAGACACTAGATAAATACCTACTCCCTCTTTATCAATACGTAACAGAAACACATTATTTTAAGTCTTTGGGAAAATGACACATGCATACCAGTAAGATCTTGATATTCAACAATAAAACTGCCTGTTTAAACTATGTTTTGGGGGAAAAAAATGACACCTTTACAAAATCACCCAAATTCTCTTTGTGTCAGATCCAGTTTCCTTATTAATTCCATTGCCTTCAGAAATATTGTTCAAATATCTACAACAAAGTCAAAGAAAACTGAACATGGCCAGTTTCTCATCCAAGTCCTAGACTATATATTTAAAACATGTATAATAGTTACCATGTTATCAATCACTGCATAGGCCTTCTATCAATCTTGAATTATACTGTAAGATACACTTGATAAAATCCTATTGTACACAGATCAAAGTGTTTTATGATGAATTCTTTATTACCATTCACTAGACCCTCCTTCTATGGTGGCTCCTTACTATGGGGGCTCACTCTCCCTTTGTAGAGCTAAGAGAAAATACTGAAATCCAATAGCACTGTTTTGAAGATAGAATAAAAACCAATTCGTAAAGTTAAAAAGATTCCAAAGCCAATGTGGAAAATGTTTCTTTTTGAAGAAATATAAAGTTCTCTGCAAATTTCATCTCTTTGTTCATTAGTTAATTCCTAAATGCTAAACACTTGCTACGTTCATAGGCAAGATTCTAAGAACTAAGATACAGTAGAGAATGAAATGGATGAAGTCCCTACCCTGATGGTGCTTACATTTAACAAACTGGTATTGTCTCTATGAAAGGTACCATGCCAGTGAGTGCTGCACGGAATACAAAGAACACATCCTGTCCTTGGAGTTTACAATTTAGTGGGATTACAAAAAAACACACATAATGACAACAGAAAGGTAGGAAGTGATACTTGTCATAGATAGGAAGAGATGTCGTTCATGGGGTGGAAGATAGTATTAGGGGGGCAGAAAGAGAAATCATTTTCAAGACCCTATACCACATTCTAAAATTAAGCCAGTTTGTTACTGAGTTTGTATTCCCACATCTGGCATATTAAAACCAAACTGGATACATGTGTTTCAAAGATTTACTTTCCAGCTTCTTCAGATACAGCAATCTTATAATTTATTATGAATGCCAAAAAGAAAATCCAAGTGAAAACACCTTCTTCACAGTGTAGAGATCAAAAGTGTGGATGGGCTCAAATAAGACTGTCATTCAGGTCTCTGTGTCCGTAAAGTTATTTTACCATTCTGATTATTAATTTCCTCTCTTAAAACCTGGGAATGAAACTACCCAAGTGGTTCTTTCACAGTGTTTGACTAAGATAACCACCTTTTTTGGGTATGATGGGACTACTATCCTCTGTAAAATGTAGTTCACTACAAAAATGTAGTATTTCTTCCACCAGGTTCTTTATTATGGTTAGACTACTGTCCTAAAAGTCAGCAGGATCACTACTTATCTTTTCTAGGCCTCAGTTTCCTCCTCCATAAAGTGAGAGGGTGGGACTGGATGATCTAAATAGTCCTTTCCGGCCCTTAAAAGTCCCATGACTCTACTATGACTCAAAAACTATTCAAGGACCAACTTTTAAGGGCGATATGAGCTTAAGTAAAATGAACATCTCCTTTTCTTTTACGTTATTTCTTGCTAAAATTAGGTTTTGATGAGCAAGTCCAAAGGTATTCTTAATTAGAAGAAGGGTTAAAATAAATGTACGAGTAGGAAGCTTTAAGTTATAAGCACTCATTACGTATTAAACTGGCAAAACAAAAATCTGATCAGGCTGAATAAACTTTAAAATAAAATATTAAAATTACAATCTTCATTTAGGGTCGACTGTCTACTGTAACACAGAACTGCTTATGTTCATACCGAACAAGAGCTGCAGGGCAAAAATGTTCTTCTAAACTAATAAGGAGAGGGTGGGGGAGCAGGCGAAGGGGAAGCAAATCGTCTGCTTAAACTCGCAAGGCTGATCTTTTCTCCAAAACTCATCAGTTTTTTCAGAAGAAAAATTCGGATAGCTCGATTCACTGGAGGTAAGTTTTAAATAAGATTCGTGGCGCTGACAGTTTTAGGATTAGACACACCGAGACGGCGAAAAAGAGAAGAGGACAAACTTCCTGGATTTTCTTTTCCTCTGTAAGAGAAAGAGATTGCCTCTTGCTGACGAAGGGAAAGGCCCCTTTAACAGTTTTTCTCTACGCGGTGGCTGTTGCCAGACTAGGTGGGGCTCCCTCCGCTGCCTTCCTCCTGCCACTTCCCGCAACAAATGGAACAAACCAGCCCCGTTTCAGGCAAACTTTTTCCCTGTCAGGCTCGAGCCTAGAGGGTGCCGGGGAGTGGTTCTTCCGAACGCTCCTCGCCCCAGCTCGAGACTGGGGGAAGCTGGGGCTTCGCAAAGGACAACTTTCTGGTTTCCGTTCTAACTTCCACCCACACCCGGGAGGGAACCGAGGCGGCCAGGGAGGGGGCTCCGGGGCGGGGACACGAGTCTTCTAGGGCCGGCGGGCAGCAGGAGAGGCTGCGGCGGCCGCGGGCAGGAGGGAGCAGGCGGATGGGGGGGTCCTCGGGCTCTCACTTCCTCCGCCATATTTCAGACATTTGACCCCTTCCGCAAAGCGCGCTGTTCCCCCGCGGTGGCGGCTCTTCCCCGGCGGCCTGGGAGGAAGCGCGCTCGCCGGCCAGGCGCCGGGCCCTCGCACCACCTGCCGCGCGCCGAGGCAGCCGCCGCGGGGGCCCCACAACCGCGCGCGCGCCCCGCCCGGCCCGCGCCGCACCCCACCCGTTCCCTTCAGCCGGCGCCCGGCCGCGCGGCCGCCGCCGCTGCTCCCCCTCAGCGGCCACGCACGCACTCTGCGAACCTCTCGCGCTGTCACCGAGTCCCCGCAGCCAGCGTCGCGTCGCTCTCCTTCCAGGTCGCTGCTCCCGGCGCCACGGCGGTCCTGCCGCTGCCGCTGCCCCTGCCACCGCCGCTCCGGCTGGTTTACACGCCTGACTCTGGGCGAGGTTTGGCGGTGTCGCCTTGACGTCAGGCGTTCAGCCTCACTCTCGCTTCCGTCCGCGGGCGGGGCGCGCGGGTGCGCGGCCCGGGAAGGGGCGGGACCGAGGGGCGGGGCGAGGGGAGCCGAGGGGCGGGGCCTTCCGTGCTGCGGCAGCGGAAACTCTTCTCGCACAGCACCCTTCGCGGCGTTCCTTCCGCGGTTTTTCTCTACCTTACCCTTCACCGCCCCTTCAGCCTCGCGTCGGCTTCCCAGGCCCTAGAGGATTACTCTGGTGCGAAGGGCTCAGAAACCCTCAGAAACTAAAAAGGTGCCTTTATGCAAACTGTAATTCAATCACCAACGCCACCGAACGGTGCTCGGTATTCCTTTGTGCTGGGGAAAGTGGCTGGAGAAGTAACAGAGCGCGCAGTTTTCATACCTAAAGCTCTAGTGAAGGCGCCTAGGCCATAGCAGTCTTTCATTCTTGAAATAGTTTCTCTTGAATTGTCAAGTAATTCATCCATGTACAACTTAACCATGAACAACTCTTTTCCAATTACCCTGCCAAATTCAGTTAACTAATCCATGATCCCAAATAACTTTGTAACTAAATCAGCTATTTATATGAATAAAATAAATCGGGTATTTTAATGCATGACTCGGGCACTTAATAGGGTTACCCATAGGTAGGTTTATGAGGTGACTACTGGGGAACAGAAAGCCCTTTCTGTTCCAAAAATGCATTGTTCCAAAAAGGGCGAGAACTTAACAAGGGAATTTACCATCATTAGAGAAAAGACTAAAATATAGCTTCCCTTTATACAAGACATTAGCTGTTTAAATAAAACTAGGTTTTGATGAGCAAAAAGATTCAAAGAGCAAAGTGCAGGGAAAAGTAGGGGTTTGGGGGGGTCACTGAAGACTAACTTTTGCTTAGTTCATAGTTTAACTGGGCCATGTTATTAAGTATTCTTGAAATAAATTTTTATAAACTTGGATAAATTGGAAGATTAGCGGAAAATATGATTAATTTCACTCCTTTGAAGAATACTAGTGATTGAAAACTAAGTTAAAGGTATAGTTAAGAATAAATTATAACTATCCTGTTTCCGGTATATAAATGCTTTCTAGGTGTTTCATGATTTAGATTAATTGAATATGTTACATATTTCGATAACTTCTACTTCCTTAGAAAATCCTTTTTTAATGGAAATTTCAAAGGTGAGTGTCAGAGCAGTCTGTAGGAATTATTATAAATTCTGAATGAATGAATTTCGAATAAATTTGACTTTCCTGACTTCAATTATTGCATGAAACTTTGGGAAGCCTGAAAGCCTGAAACTGAGTTCATGGGATCAGATGTTATCTGGGTACACTTTCTGGGTTTTTTGTTCTTTTTTTTTCAATTCTTTGACCTTTAGGCAATTGATTTTTTTTCTCCCCTGGAAAGAATCTGTTTTAGAAGAGTGGAGCCAGGATTATTTCGAGTTTGAGAGAATATATAAAATAGTTTAATTAAACATACATTTGTTTTCTTCTATTAGACTGGAAATCATTCTCCTCATATTAAGCTTTTATCTCTACACAGAGAATCCTAGACTCTACACCTCCTGAATTCACTTTCGGATTTGAGCCCCTTGTTCGGTTCCTATCTCCTTGAAATCTTCACCAGGATATTGACTGACAACCCAAACAGGTCATGTGTGCAAACTGAAGTCATCATCTTTGTTACCAAACCAGTTTCTTCTTTTCTTTTGTTAATTATTTCACCATCTTTTAAATTATCCAGTGTTCAATCCTGATACTCCTTTCTTTGCGTTTTCTGAAACTAGCAGTCAATTGGTACATCTATTAGTAATTCATTTCTACTGAGATCACACTTGTTTGAGTTGGCATGACTTCTCAACTCCTGGACCTTAGCTGCATCTTCCTACCTTCCCTGTGGCCTGTAGCCTCCTGCTGTGATCCATTCTACACATTGTTGCCAGATGAATTATCTTAAAGCATATTGAGCAAGTCACTCTCTTCCTCAAAGAGCATTCAGTTTACTCCCCTGCCCTAGTAAAGTTAAAATCCTTGTATCTTACTTCTCCCTTTCACTCAAAAATGCCTTACAGTCAGAGTGGACTTCTCATTTTGCCCAGATACAAGTGCTCTCCTACTTCTCTGATGTGCAGGGGTGATTTCCTCTCCTGGAATGCCTCTTCCCACTCTGCCCATTATTCAAGGTCCATTTACTTTCTCCAAGGAAGAGCATCTTTTCTGATATTTCCAATTTAATGTAGTCTCTTCTCTCTTGAATACCCATAACACGATTGCTCCTTTGTCACTCGTTTTCTACCTTTCTCCTACAGCAGGAGCTTGCAAAGTTTTTCTATAAAGCCAAATAATAAATATTTAAGGCTTTTAATGGTCTTTGTTACAACTACTCAATTCTGCCTTTATTGTGTGAAAACAGCCATAGGATACATAAAGAATGAGTGTGGCTGTAGTCTAATAAAACTTTATTTATGGACACTAATTTGACTTTCATATAATTTTCACATGTCACAAATATTCTGCATTTTCTTCTTCTTTTTAACCATTTAAACATGTGAAAACCATTCTTAGCTCATGGCTGTCACAAAAACAAGCAGTGGCCTGCCATTGTTTGCCCTGCTGTACTCAGGGCCAGCTTCATGGGCATGTGACAAGGCCCTGTGCTTCGAAAGGCCCCAGGATCAAATTAATGGTTTTGTTTTTTTTTTTCAAATTAATGTTCTGATGTTACCATCTTGGAATTTTTAATGATTTTTTGAACAAGAGGCCTGCATTTTTAGTTTGCACTGGGACTCTCAAATTATGTAGTGGGCTCTGCTGGTACCAGGAGATAAAATCCATAAGTATGTATTTTTTTCATGTTTGGCATGGTGGTTTTCATATAAAAGGCATTCAAAATGTGTTTGTTGAATTTTCTGTCTCCAAGGTACTGTGGAATAGTGGAGAGCCTGAGCATCAGAGTTCAGCTCCACCTTTTATTAGCTTCATAGTCTTGGGTAAATTCCTTAATCGTGTCGAGGCATAGTTTTCTCATCTGCAACATAGGGATATATAACCTCTGCTTTACAGAACTTTTGTAAGATAAAGTAGAGAAAATAGCCATGTCTTAGCCCCTGGGACTAGAAGAAGCTCAAGATTAGTTTTTCCCTTTTTAGGGGAAGTACATTAATGGTGTGCTCACCCGTAACTCTTGCTGTATTTTACCTGATACAGTATTTCTGATTTTCCACGTATTTACCACCTTAAAAGTTTTACTTCAAATAACATTTATACCTCATTAGTTTCATTTCAAAAGTCCACAAAAGTAAAGATCTTATTGCAAATGCAAAATTAGATTTTAAAACCTCCAAATTTACAGTTTTCCTAATTAACAGTTAATAATTATTCACATTCACAAGACTTGTGAATTACAATTAAGCATGGTTATAAGTAGCATTGAGAGTCATTAACCTCAAATATTATTACATTATTTCATTCACAAATGAACAAATATTGAAATTTGATCCTTTCAAGGAGATTTGTTACTGGTTTTTTCCCTTTGTTGTGTATGTGGGTGCATATGTGTATATGCAGGTTTGTGTGCGTGTGTGTGTGTGTGTGTGTGTGTGTGTATAGTAAATGGTATAGAAATGTAGTTCTATTTCTTTGCAACACCTTATGTAGCTGGGGTTTGAGGTTGAGACGGATAAGAAGGATGCTTGTTGATGAAAGAGGAAAAAGCAATGATTTAGTCCCAAGTTAGTTTTATTCTGTTTTCTTGGCCAAAGGTTCTATTTCAAACTCTATGCAGTTATTTTAGAAATTTTAGCACTTACTCACACGAGAGACCAGGTAAGAGCATACGGCTGTTGCTATTATAGGAAAACAACTCAGAATTCATACTCTCCTGCAGTAGCTTGAATTCATCTAAGATTTCTGTTTTGAGGAAACCATGTACTTATATATAAGAAAAATGAGACAGCTTGGCATGTTTTCTATGCTGTGTAATAACTGTAATAACTGCTTATTTGTCTCAAGATATATTTCAAATTCTGTCTGTACTCTATTCCAACAGTTGTAGGCTTGACCACCAAACCTGCCTACACCACATTAAATAAGTCTAAGAGTTCTATAATTTTGTCATTGCTAATGTCTATGATGTAAGGAACAGATTACATGTAAAATTTTCCCCTTTCTTAAGCTGTAGCTGAGAAAAAGCATAGAAATAAAAATGCCCTTCCCAGAGCCATTGTGTAAATGAGCGTTGAAGCAGAAAACCACTGGAAGAACCACCTTCATGAAATTCCCCATCATGAAAATTTCAAAAGGAATTTAAATTAAGAAACTCTTCAAAGACCACATATAAGTACTTTCAGAATCTGGGCTGTCTCCAAATCAAACAGCTAATAAAATCATGCTAAAGATGCTTGAGAGTTAGGCATCCCCGCAGAATTTATCACTATGATAGTTCGTGCTTCTAGTCCTAGTCACCCTGTATATAAATCACATACATCAATAAGAATGACCAAACTCCAAGAGGTTGTTTTGAATGATCCATTATACAGATGAGAAGACTAAAGCTTAGAAAAGCTGAGTGACCATAAATATGTGGGCAGAGAAATGTATATCTTAGTCTGCTGCCTTCTTTTGGCACCACACTGTCCTATTATTCCTTTATTAATGCTGTTCTTTCAGCTGGAAAATCTCTCCTGTCTCTTGTATTTATCTTAGTCATCGTTCAAGACCTAGTGGTTTCTTGCTTCTCTGAATTTGCCTAATAATTATTGTCTGTACCACTCATTTGGTGCTTATTAGATATTGCTGTACTTAAATTGCTTTTGTCTTCTCTCCATCCTGATATCCTTGAGAACCAAAAGCGTATCTTAAACTTCTTTGCACCTACCATACTGCCTAGCATCTCATAGTATAATAATATGTAGTTTAGGGGAGGTCTTGCTGATCTTAGTTAGATTCTCCAAGCTGATCATAGTGCATTTGTGACCTCTGGCAGTTATTTAACCTTTCCAAGTTTCTTTGTAGTAATCTTTAAAATGTACATAACGGTATCACATGTAGGGTTTTAGTTTTTTTTTTTTTAAATAAGGGACCAGATATAAAAATGGAAGTAATAAGAGTAGCAATTAAATGGATTGGCTCTAGAATCAGACAGTAAGTTCCAACGGAGGCTCCATTCATCTTAGGCCATTTACTTCTGGCGCCTTGGTTTTCTCATTTGTAAAATAAGTACAATAATAGAACCTACATTATGGGATTATTGTGAGGATTGAAAGAGTTAACAACGCAAATAGAAGAGTGCCCACCACGAAGTAAGCAACCCATAAATGTTAGCTACGTCATCATGAAAAGATTCTCAGTAAATGTTGGTTCCTACTATATCGTCTGGCACAATAAAACTTTTTGCAAATATAGTAAGAGTGCAATAAATGCTTGTTAAACTTCCCTTTGCTTATGACAGTCCTCAGTGAAGGGTTGGTGATGTTCTAAAGTTTCTTTGTGTCAGTAGTTTGTAATGGGAAAATAATTATGCAATGGAAACAATGCTATGAAGTTTATAATGTGAGTACCTTAAAATAAAACTTGATTATTAGGAAGGCTGAAAAAAAAAAAAAGCCTGTTTTAATCCATAGATACTAAAAACACAGTTCTGAAAGTACTATTTCAGCTGCTACTAGTCAGCACTTGTAACAATGTTCCCTTAGTTTTCATGGCACATTATTCTATTGGTTTTGTTTTTTTCTCTCTAGCAGTTTCATGTCACTCTCTTTACACTACCCCTTCTTCCTCCTGATCTTTAAGGGTTGGAGTCCCTCAGAGCTTGATCCTGGGCCCTTTTCTCCTTGGATATTTTCTTCTAGGCAATTCTTATCTTTCCCATGGCTTTATAGGCCACCTAAATGCCAGCGGCTCTTAGATCTACAGCTGCAGTTAGACTTCTTTGCCAAGCTCCAGATGCATAGAGCCAGTTGCCTCCTGAAAAGTTTTCCTTGGTTGACCCACAAACCTGCTCGTCCTCCAGGAATCCTCCTCTCAATAAATGGTACCAGCTCCCTAAAACAGAGAAATAACACTTCCCTCTGCCTTACTTCATGTATTAAATTCTTCACTCTGTCCTGTTGATTCTACATTTGACCCTTGAACAATGTGTGGGTTAGGGCCACAGACCCTCCACCCAGTGGAAAATCCAAGTACAGTTTACAGTTGGCCCTCCTTATGCCAGGGTCCTCCAGAGCCTCCGTTCCACCAAGGGGAAGATTCAAACAACTTTGGATAGTGTAGAACTGCAGTATTTACTATTGAAAAAAAATGCTCATGTAAGTGGCTCCGTGAAGTTCAAACCCATGTTGTTCAAGGGTCAGTTGTGCTTCCAAAATCACTAACATATGACCACTTTTCTCCATTTGCATTGTCTGGTTAGTTCATGTACTTTTGTCCTTCCTCCTATTGAGTCCTTAAAAGTGGTCTTAATTTTTTAAAAATATTTTTATTATGGAAAATTTCAATTACACATAGAAGAATTTAGTGAGCCCCCATGTATACATCCCTCACTTTCAACATTTTTCCTAATTTTTGCTACTCTTGTTTCATCTGTCCCCTTCTTTTTAAAAATTTTTCCTGAATTTGATATTTGGAGTAGTTTAAGGAAATAATACAATATGCATTTGCCACAGACAAGAACATTTTAAAAATATAACCACAATGCCATTATCACACCTAACAAAATTTTTAAAAATTCCTTAACAAATATAATATCCTGTCTATATTTACAATTTCCTGATTGTATCAGAATCTCTTTACTATTGTTTTGTTCAGTTTGTTATCCAAACAAGTCCAAACATGACATTTAATTGTCATGCCTCTTAAATCTCTTTCAATCTCTAATATAGTCGCTCCTCCTTTTATTGAGTGGATGAACACTTGTATTTTTCTTTTGTGATATGCCTTTCCTTATCTTTCAGCTTCTGTATCAGTGATGTCACTTTTGCTCGATACTTGTGGCAAAAATCCTATAGCTTTGACATTACACATCTATATCTATAAATGCAAGACTGAGAAGCTAAGGACCTCCCTTTCACGTATTTACATTATGTGAAGAAAATATGGAAAGTTGGATTGAAAACTATTCATCTCAAAATCCAGACAGGAAGCACAGATATTAAGCATATACCATGTACTAGGAACTTATTTGATCCTTTAAAAAAATCCTTTGAGTTGGGTATTTTTATCTATGCCTTTCAGGTTAAGAAATAGACTGAGGGAGGCTAAGTAAAAAGTATGGGCTACAGTGTTGGTCTGAGGCAGGGCTGGAATTGAAGCCCAGGACTCTTTCCAAGGGACCCTCAGTTTCTCCTTCCGGCTGTGCTGCTGTAGTAACAAAAAAAGTAATGGAAGTAATGAAGCATGGTTTAAATAGGAGAAAAACTCCCTGAAGACAATTCTGGTAGATGCTTTACCCAGATAAAAAGGGCAAAAAAAAAAAAAAAAAAAAAGAGTCCTACCTGGGTATATGTCAGAGGGAATAGATTATTCTGGTGTAAGGTGAATATATTTGAGAAAATAATTACTCAGTGGCATTCTGATAAACATTGGTAAAAATCTGATAAAAGTTTAGAAGTGGCAGGAGCAGCCTTCTAAGGGCATTTATCTCTCAGTGACCTGCTCTAGCTGATTCTTTTTTTCTTTTTCAATTACATCTTTTTGCCTTTTTAAGACGGACTTTAATATCACTAATGTGCTTATACATTTCCTTCCTGCTTCTCTGTGGACCTCAGAACCACAACTTCATTTTACTAGGATCCCTCGCCCCTCCTGTCTCTATCTAAATTCTTCAGTGGCTTGTCATGTCCTTAATGCTTAAAAAAACATGTCAAAAGGCCATGCTAACCAAGGCAGAGAAATTACATTTAAAATATATTTGGCCTGAAAAATTCTGTCTACCTGCATGTGTTGCTTTTACCCCAGTGGTGAACTAGTCCAGATCCTCCTACTGTTCTCTATGCTACTAGCTTAAGATGACACAAGAATCTCCCTAGATAACATGTTGATAATTGCTTCATAAAGAGAGACATCCACAAACAAAAACCAAACAAACAAACAAACAAAAAACAAAAAGCAAAGGATAACTGACTGATACAAAGAGAAGAAAAGTATTTAAAATATCTTGATTAATGGGTATATTCCCCAAAGAATTGAAAGCAGGGACTAGAACAGATCATTGTTCACAGCAGCATTACTCAGAATAGCCAAAGGGCAGAAGCAACCCAACTGTCCATTGATGGATAAATGGATAAACAAAATGTGGTACATACATACAGTATGTATTCAGCCTTAAAAAGGAAAGAAATTCCGACACATGTTACTACATGGATGAACCCTGAAGATATTATGCTAAGTGAAATAAACCAGCCACCGAAGGAAAAACATTGCATGATTCCACTTACATGAGGGACCTAGAGTAGTCAAATCATAGAGACAGAAAGTAGAATGGTGGTTGCCAGGGGCTGGGGAGTAATGGGGAGTTAGTATGTAATGGGTACAGGGTTTGAGTCTGGGAAGATAAAAGTATTCTGGAGATGGTGGTGATGGTTGCAGAACAATGTAAATGTACCTAATACCATAAAACCGTACATGGAAAGATGGTTAAGTTGGTAGATTTTAGGTTACATATATTTCACCACAATTAAAAATTTTGGTTAAGAACTTGGGCTATGGGTCAGAAAGCCTGGGTGCAAACTATGGCTCCATCACTTATTAGCTATGAGAATCCACGATATTTCCACATCCTGAGTTTGAGTTTCTTCACTTACAAAATTGGAATAAGAATAATAGGTACCTAAATACACAACAGGGAGAGCAACAGTTGCTAATCAAACCTGTTCCCACCCTAAACAAACAAACAAAAGGACAGTATGGACCTTATAGGCTTGTGAGGATTAAATAAAACAACCCATCTAAAATCCTTTGCATGTTGCCTTGCACATGGTCAGCACTCAATAAATATTAGCCATGATAATTTAATGATCATTTATTTACATTCAACTCACTTTTAAAGATGAGATTGGTAGATTTTCCTACGGGTTTTGGAAATTTACTCCAGATTTAGATCTCTTAATTACGTGGTTTCAGGAGGGGGATTTCAGTATCTAGATCAGCTACAAAGGTAGCTGATTCAGGGATACTGATGAATGGCACAAAGTTCTGATGAGTTTGCAAAGTTTGGTGGAAAAAACAAAGGTATTAGTGTAACTCTAAGAGTATCCCTTTATGTTTGGGAAATGAAATATTTTCAGCTACTTTCAACCCTCCGAAAATGAGTAGCAAGGAAAATAATACTGATTTTTCGAATATTCTGAAACTTGAGATAGTTTCTCAAGTGTTTGGTAACATTTGCTCCATAATCCAAGAGACACTCTCCAAGTTGCAAGCACACGAAAATTTCCTCCTGCCTAGATCACGGCTTTCTAGAAAGCTGGCGCTGAGTATGTATCTGCTGACTTGAATAATTATAGAACCATAATTATGAAATGTCTCAATTTCACACTCAGAGTTATGATCCTCTTGTGAATCATTTTGCATCTGTGTGTCTGTGTGTGTGTGAAGGAGAAACAATGGAAAGACCTGTGGAGTTGCTGCTTTGTGAAAAGGGTAAATCTGAATGTGCTTTTGTGTGCCAGGCTTTTTGCAAACAAATCATCAACCCTTCAACGTTGCACTCTCCTCACTGCATTTTAAAGATGAGAAAATAGGCCTGGAACCTGCCTGTGTGAGCAGGGAACTGGAATTTGAATGTAGGTTGATTTGGCTCCAATACCTGTGCTCTTTCTCTCAAACACACTCCCCAAAGCAGAACTTCTTGCCACTTGTTACTGTTGCTGGAACTAGTGTCCCTTTTGGAGCTGCTCAGGGTCTGAACTCACTTTCTGGAGACTACTCACTCTCCCTGAAGCATTGTGAGAGTGGCTCTTTGCTTGCCAATCCACCCTCTGCTAAGGGGGAGAAGCTGCCGCCCAGAGGAGGTGAATCAGAGGGGCACAATAAAACCCCTATTGCCCAGAAATATTTCTTCTCCTCTTTTCTGATCTGAAATTGGCACTATTAAAGCCACTCAGTTTGGAAAACAAAAGTGCCGTCGTCTTCAGAAAGCCCATGTTATGGTATACCCATGCTACCTGGAATTGAGAAGCGGGGGCACTACATTTCTTCCAGCTCTCTCTCTCTCATTAGCACAGTTTAGTTTATCAGATAAACTAGTTGTCTCCTGTTAAGCCTAGAAAGACTATCTCAGGGAAGACACACTTGACAAGCAAGTGTCACCAGTGCTCCATGAGGGCTCTGTGAGGCCAGCAGGGGCCTGAAACCCACATAGTGATGAGGCAGCCTGTGGACTCTGGGACAGAGTGGGCCTCAATCACGGCTGCCTGTGGTAGTGACGGTCTGTTGGTTCTAAATAGCAGATACCTACTTGAGCTACCTTAAGCAGAAAGAGGATATATTAGAATACAGAGGTATCTCAGGAACCTGTGGAATTATGGGACAGCCAGGTCTCAGGAAGGAAGGAGCCAGGGAAAGTCTTGGGACTGCGGTAGCAGTTGGGAGAGGTCCCAGCCTATAGCAATTCAGTGACTTGACTTGGCTCCCGATTCCAGTATTTCTTAAGCCTCAAGAGAGAGTGAGAACATGATCTGTTCAGCTTAGATGATTATTCACAGTTGGCTTAATCAGCTATGGCTGTGCGTGTGCGTGCGTGCGTGGTGGGCAGGGTGGGAGGAGTGTGGTGGAGCACAGGGGATTGGTGCAGTGAGAAGTTCATACAACAGAAACAGGAACACTCCCTGAGGGCAGATGAGGCCATTTCGAGAGAAGACAGGCTGGCTGACACTGTGTTAGACACCCAGCACATACTCCTACAGAAACAGATTTTATTTTGGGAATCATCCTGGAGGGGATATTGCTTAGAGGCAGTAAAGAGTGGTGGTCAAGAGTGCTGGCTTTGAGGCTAGATTGCCTGAGCTTGAACACCAGCTCTGCCACTTACTAGGCAGCTTACTTAATTATTCTGTGTGTCTGTTTGCTCAGCTCTAGAGGGGTGGTAATAGTAGTACTTACTACATGAGAGCATTAGAACTAAATGAGTTAATACCAGCAAAGAGCTTAAGACAGTGCCTGGCACACAGTAAGCCCTGGATAAATCACTGTTATTATCTGGCTTTTGAGACATCATAATAATACTTATTGAAATTGTCAAACAGGTTCACCTCACTTTAAAAATACCCAGTGGAGCTCTTTTAACATATAATTTTATGAAAGAAAGAGGAACGCAATCAGATAAATACTTTGTTCTGAAGTAACTAGTTGACCTTGGGCACAAATAGAGATGCAACAAATATAAAATATTAAGAAGAGAAGTAAAACAAAGAAAATAAAAACAATAAAAGAAAAAATATGGATGCAGCATCAAAAGCACAGTCCATAAAAGAAAAAAAAATGGATAAATTGGACTTCATCAAAATTAAAAACTTTTGCTCTTTAAAAGGTGCCATTAAAAGAATGAATAGACAAATCAAATATTTCTAGGAAAAAGTATTTCTAAATCATATATCTGATGAAGGACTTGTGTCCAGAAGAAAGGGCACTTACAATTCAATAATAATAAGATAAGCCACCTCATTAAAAAATGAGCAGAAGATGTGAAAGATATTTCACCAAGAAGCTAGCTGAATGGCTTACAATAAATGCATGAAAAGATGCTTGACATCCTTGGTTTGGGAAATGCAGATTAAAAATCACAATGAGATACCACCATAAATTCCTTGGAATGATTGATTCAAAAGACTGATTTCATCGTACAGGAGGTGTGGGGAAACGAATGCACACGCACTATTGATGAGAATGTAAAATGATGCATCTACTTTGGCAAATAGTTTGGCAATGTTTTAAACAGTAAAACATATATTTAGCATATGACCCAGCAATTCCTTCTCTGGGTATATACCCAGGAGAAATAAATAACATATGTTCACAAAAAGACCTGTATAAAAATGTTCATAGAATTATTATTCATTATAACTAAAAAATGTACACAATCCAAATGTCCATTGACTGGTTAAACTGAATATGGTATTATACAATACTATTCAGCAATGAACAGAAACAAATCATTGATCTATGAATAACATATGTGAATCTCAAAAACATCATGCAAAATGAAGGAAGAAAGACACAAAAGATTATATCTTACAGGATCCTATTCATATGAGATAGCTGGAAATGGTAAATCTACAGAGACACAAACAGAACAGTAATGGCCTGGGCTAGGCATGGGAGTGAGGATTAACTACAAACAGGAATGACAGACATTTTGAAGGTGATAGAAATCTTTTAAAACTAGATTGCAGTGATGGTTGTATAACTGAATGAATTTACTAAAATCATTGAAATATATACTTGTTAACAGGTGAACTTTACAGTATGTAAGTTATATCTCAATAAAGCTAACTTTGTTCTATATACAGTCATTTTGACTAGAGTTACCAGTCAAAAACTATAGCCAAAAATAATCAAGAGAGAAGAAATCTATATCTTAGTACAACACTGTTTGCTGAACTCCTTTTTGGTTTCATAATGTTTTGTGCCCAGTCCTGCCCCAGCTTCCCATTGATCCACCTTAGAGTAATGACTTTCTGTTATCAGAGCTGATAAATCGTGTATAGACAATGGAATCTAAGCTTACTCTGCATCAAAACTTTAAGAAGGGAGTCTTTTAAGAACTGTATTTCTATAGCTCTAGCTATGCCCATTCCTCTTCCCTACTGTACAGATTGAAGCATTCTAAGAGTATAAGAAACCATTCTCCAAGGAAAATTCTTCAGTACCATTTTCTACAGCTGCCTGTGAAAACCCAGGAATTTCTTTTCTCTCTCTTCAATGTGTCATACTGCCCTAACAGTGACAGGAAGAAAACAACTTTTAGGTTGAGTGCAACATCAAAAGAGGCTTCTCCTGTTACTAAAAAAAAAAAAAAAAAAAAAAAAAAAAAAAATCATTTGCTTGATAGTTATTTCCTGTGTCAAACTATCAAAGGTTTCCCCTGACTGCAGCCATCTGGGGAGTTTGTTGTTTGTTACATGCCAATATGTTAACATAAAGAATCTGAAGGGAAAAACATTCATTCATGTATCCATCCATCCATCCATCCATCCATCCATCACTAACACATTCAACAATGATTTCTTAAGTACTAGCTATATTCCATACACTGTGCTATTAAGGATGCAAAAATGAGTAAGAAAGGCATGGTGACCATATGGTACCTCTGATAGTGGCAGCAAGGAGCTCCCTGCTACTGGTAATGTTTTATTTATCCATTGGCAATGGTCACTTTGGGAAGACAGACTTTGAAGTAGCCTCCTCTTTAATGGCGAGTGTAAAAGTCTTAGGGGGCCACAAGAGGTTTTGGGTGGTGGCTGTGGCTCTTCGATTGTCAGAGGTGCCTCCAGCACCTCTGCAAATTACATAGAAGTTGAACGCAAGTTATGAATTTTTGAAAATGAAAATGTGCTTCTGTGCTTGCTTGGCAGCATATCAGATCTGAAAGTAGAGATGAGAATTCATTTGTTTCTCAAATATTTCATATTTCTGTGAATATGTAGTCAATCAAGGTTGTGCTACAACTCTTGCAGTATTTTCAGTTCAGTGGTATGTAGTAGCTACACAATGACATTATATAACATTGTTTTCAGAAAGGGGAATTAAAAATGATGTGATTCAACATAGTCTTGGAAGTCCACAGCAATCAGGCAAGAGAGAGAAATAAAAGGGATCCAAATTGGAAAAGAAGAAGTAGAAGTGTCACTATATGCAGATGACATAATACTATATATAGAAAACCCTAAAAATGATGTGGTCGGTTGAGACTCCACAGAGAAAAAAAGCCAATTTATAACTTGGACCAAAAGATAGAGTTCCAACCTTTACTTTTGAACAAAACAATAAGAAAAAATATAAAAATGGAACACTGCTTTAGATAGTACGTTAATTAAAAGAACATCGTGTTTGCTGGATACCATTTCTGGCCTAAACTGACACTGCATATGGTGGAGTCTGAAGCCTCTTGGGTTAAATAATTTGCAGAATGTCATAGAGTCTGATCTACATAAATATATCAGTCACCTGGAACCGCTATGGTGGTTCCTCTTCTCCTGCCTCTTGGAGATGCCTACCATTTAAAGTACTTTCTGTGACATCAGGGATGACAAACACAAGGCAGACACGCCCATGCTGAGAGCACTAACTCTATCACAGGTCTCTTCACTGCTGAGCCCAGGTATGGTCTTAGCATCCCTATGAGCTCAGCATCCCAGGCCCCACTACCAACCAGGTGGAATGAACTCATGAAATGAAACGTACTTATCATCCTTGGATTAGAGAATGAAAACAGTGGCATTAATTTTAAAAGGCTACAGTGGAATGAAAACATGTTTCCTGGCAAGGAAGAGATTGCCTTGACCAAGGATAAGAGCTTCTTTTCCATGAAAGCAATACCTCTGAAGAATCAGGAGGGAAGGTTTGAGTAAGAGGAAGATAAGAATGATAGTGACCATATCTGGCTGCCTGAGGGGTAAGCACGGACAGGGAGGCAGCACAGGGAAGAAGAGTGGGAGATGAGAGAAAAGCCAAAAAGGGCTTATTTCACAATTCCCTGGGGTCAGGATGCTCCAGCTCTGTCTTTTCTTAGCACTGTCCTGAGGAGTTCAGTGGAGAAGACTCAAAACGAGGGCTACTAATAGTGAGTAACCTGCCACTTCCTGCATTACCTGAACTTTTTGGGAAACCTTTCACCAAATACGGTTAGAAAGCCCAGCCTCATCCACCTTGGGACAACTGACAACACTGTGCTTTGAGGCAAGTCTGAGTAAACAGTCGAACATCCCTGTGTTGACTATTCCAATGAAAACAGAAGAAAAAAGCTTTTTTAAAAAACTGAAATATAGTCTGTTTACAATGTGTCAATTTCTGTTGTACAGCATAATGTTTCAGTTATGCATATACATACATATATTCTTTTTCATTATAGGTTACTGTAAGATATTGAATATAGTTCCCTGTGCTATACAGAAGAAACTTGTTATCTATTTTATATATAGTAGTTAATATTTACAAATCTCGAAATCCCAATTTATCCCTGCCCACCCCCTTACCCCCTGGCAACCGTAAGTTTGTTTACTATGTCTGAGTCTGTTTCTGTTGAAAAAAAAAAAAAAGAAAGCTTTTAGTGACCTCAGAAGCTGTGAGGTTTGTGGCTTTACAATGAATGGCCTGAAGTCTTGTGAGCCTAGCCGGCCAAATCTGGGAACTTCCATTTAAAGTTCTCTGATAAAGTAACTTAATGATGGGGATAATTTTATTGGCCCATTTAGTAGAATGATAAAGACCATAAAGCAGTTTTGGAAATTGCTACTTTCTTTTTTACTAAACGTGTGGCCCTGGACAAGTAGTTTTATGTCTTCATTTCCTTATCTATAATGATGATTCCTTTCATAAAAAGAAAAGTGATAGGAAAATGTATTGAATATATACTGTCTGTAGGACACTTAGATTGGTCCTGGGGAGTAATCAAAGATGGGATAAGCATAGATGTGCTCTCAAGGAATTTAAGACTTAACAACGAAAAATAAAGACAAGTAAAACAGTAACAACATAAGACAGACAAGGAGATGGGTCTCAAGAGAAATGCAAGAATTGAAGTGTTGGAGGACAAATCACTGACCACTTCCCCATCATCTGACTTATTCTGGTTGGAAAGGTGTTCAGCAAGAGCTGGTACAGGTGGTTTTTCATGTTTTTGTTTTTGCTGGTGGAGAAATAAATGGCTAATTCTACTTATTTTATTCGCTTAGTTTTTTTTTTTTTATTCTCTTAGGTATTTTTAATGGACAAAAAAAAACAGTGAGCTGGTAAAGCGTTTGAAATTAATATACATGAGGCTGTGATATCTGTTTTAAAATTATAAAGAGCTTAACCACAACACATTAACGCTGGGAAAGAGAAAACTTCCTCCAGGAGTTGGGAGCTAGTTTTGGTGTAGAACAAGGAACAGAACATAGGTCTGATATGTCAAATCAAACTCTCTGCTCATTAGAACCAAGCTGCCAATGTGAAAGACACTTTCACTTTTGTCACTTTAAAAAACATTTATTATTCTGACTCCAAGCTGAAAGAAGCACTGAAGAATTTTTACAGCAATGAGCTAAGAAAACCCCTAATCTCCTATAGTCTTCCTTTCAACAGTAGGATTCTGACCCAGTTAACAAACTGATTTCAATGAAAGTAAAATTGTGATCAGTTTGGTTGGTTTTTCCTTCTCTCTGCAGTTGAATTCCACTGTAACTAGCTTTTTAAAAATATCTAACTTTTACTAACTATATAGCAGAGGGAACTATATTCAATATCTTATTGTAACCTATAATGAAAAAGAATATGAAAAGGAATGTATATATGTAAATGCATGACTGAAACAATATGCTGTACACCAGAAATTGACACAACATTGTAAACTGACTGTAATTCAATGAAAAATAATAAAATTAAAAAAATCTAACTTTAGTCAAGAAAACAAAATTGGGGATGTAAGCTGTGTAATTTGCAAGAACTTTAATTTTGTTCTTAATTAACATACCTCTCCATCCAATGTGCTTCATATTTCCACAGTTTTACACACATTTTTTCCTAGGGCATGAAGAGTAACCCCAAGATAAGAGACCCATTAGCAAGAATTCTCAATTTACATCTCTTCTTTTCACCTGAAACATGGAGATTACCATATTTGAAATAGACAGGTTTAGCCTCAACTCACCTGAAATACACTGAAAACAAAGTCAAACAGAAATGGAAAGAAATCAAGTCATTCAAACAGCTTTTCTAAATTAAGAGCTCCAAATGTACTCTACAGATTAATTGTGGTTGTATTATCATTTCTAACGCATTGAAAGAGTTTAAATAATTAACTGTAAACCATGTAGTGACTTAAATAGGAGAGCTGAAACAGAGCCCAGAACTGATGATTTCTAACAAGAAAGGGTGCCTCTGCCCTGCTACGTAAGATGTCATGTCACCTTGCTTGTCCAATTGTCCACATTCATAAGCCTGCAGACTTCCTTCCCAATTCCCACCAAGAAACGCATTTTATTGCCAATGAAAAGAAACCCTTACTTCCTGATCTCATTTGCTGAACTAGACTGGTTATTTTGTCATCCGTGTTACAGAATATATACCTGAATTTTAATATATGCAATAAATACATGAACAGCATGTTTGTCGCAGTAAGGTGTTTCATTTATTTTTGTTTTTAAAGTATTTGATGGACATCTTTATTTATCTTTTAAATTAATTTTTGAAGTATTTTTCCTATTGTGATTGTACCTTTTTGCCTTAGCTTGAAGCTCTCTCCCTTCCTTCTTTCCTTCCTCCCCACCCTCCCTCCTCTCTCCCTCCTCCCTCCCTCCCCCTTCCTCCCTTCCTTTCTTTTTTCCTTTTTCTTTCTTTCTTTCTTTCTTTCTTTCTTTCTTTCTTTCTTTCTTTCTTTCTTTCTTTCTTTCCTTTCTTCCTTCCTTCCTTCCTTCCTTCCTTCCTTCCTTCCTTCCTTCCTTCCCTCCTTCCTTCCTTCCTTCCCTTTGTGGGATTTGTATCATATGATAAATATCAAATAACAAAAAATTAGAAATCTAATAAGGGTCTCAGCAGATGCCTAAATATTTTCCCCTAAGATGTGACTAACCTTGATTTATATTGTGTTCAAGCTCAAGGGTCAAGTTCAGACTAAATAATTTGGTGTTAAAGACAAAAGCAATAGAGAAAATCTATTTACCAAATGTCAAAAGGACAAATCAGTGGGTGAGATCCCCCCACCGCCGTATGCAGTGCATGTACAGACACAGACACACAAACACACACACACACACACCCAGGTAGCTCACTTGATAAATGGCTCGCAATTTTTGTAGTGAATACTCTAGGGTGTGCTATTTAAAACAGACCTTATTTAAAGCTTCTTTGCTTGAAGTAGGTCATTCTATACTTCCCAATATTCAGATACAATATTCTCCACAAAATCTAGGACTTTAAAAGCTAGAAATTAAATTCACTTCATCAGATAATGCGTTGACCAGTTTCTTATTTTAAATCTCTTTACATATTTATAGGTGTAAAAGAAATGTACCTTTATCAAGTTTCTCTTCTATGTCAGGCATTTTACTCTGAGTCCAGGAGCTGAAGATAGCTTTCCTAGATTGAAATCCGAGCCCTGCCACTCTCCAGCCACATGACTTGAGCAAATTACTTAATCTTGTTGTATCTTAGTTTTGCCATCTGTAAAATGGGGATAATAACAAGTCTCAGTTCATTTGTAGTTGTGAGCACTAATTAGATAATACAATACAATATTTAGCACAGTACCTGGTCCTTAATCAGCATTCATTCTTACCGTTGCAGTTTTCACTTACATTAGCTCTCTCAGTCCTTATTGTTTTCCTGTGAAAGCAAGCATTATTGCATCTATTTAACAGATAAGTAAACTCATAACCAGTGAAGTTTAGTAACTGATCCCCAGTCACAGAGCTTTTTACTGGTATTTTCACTTCACCAATCTAGTTCCAAAGCCTATGAACCTCACTGCACTGAGTTCTCTCTCTCCATACAGATTATGAATCATTATGGGACATTTTCTATATAATTTTTGACTTTTAGGATAAATAAATAAATTTGAATTCATCAGAGATTCCAACAACCAGTTAATTTCAGTAACAAGAATATTTGTAGCCATTAAAATTTTTTATTTTATGAGAAAGAAACAGATGATAAAAAGTCAGTTTATAGGGAAATATTGCTGAAGAAGAAGGAGGAAAAAAGGGAGGAGAAGGAGGAAGAAACACATACATGAATTCCAAGGTGTATTTCAAATTTGGGACAGATTCAAACCAATCTCTTGCCTCTTTTATGTTTTGCAAAGTTATTTTGGGTGTATCACAATGTGGCTTGAAGAACACAGACTTTGGAACCAGGTAGAGTCCAGTTATCTGAATTCCAGCTCTGCTGACTTTGGGAGCCTGAGCCTCTGTTTTATTATATCTAAAATCAGGGAAATAGTATATACTTCATAGGTTTGTTAAGATTATGTGAGACCATGCTTGTGAAATGCCTGATATAGTGCCTAGGATAGATATGATGCCCAGTGAATGTCAGACTAGAATAAGATATGTAGCTTTCATAATAATTTTTGAGGTTGTATATGGTTCTCAAAAGTCTCCCTAATAATGTTAAAGGATGTTCAATATTAGTGTAATCACAACATTGCAGAATTTTAGAGACGGATGGTAACTTAGAGATCTGTATAGTTCAATTACTTCATTTTATGTTTGAGGAGATTGAGACCCAAAGAGACTAAGGGAATTGCCCCCAAATCACATAGCTAATTATAATCAGAGCTGGGACTAGAACCTGGCTTCTTAATTAATGGATCCCCTAATATTTTTAAAGTTCTGAATGAATGATCATACCACCTGAGCAATAAATTATGAAATAAGAGTTATCTGTCAACAGAGCTTAGCATTTCAATCAAATAACACTTATAATAAAGTTAGACATATATTTAATGATAACCATAATTATTATTGTGCTACACAATAACACAGCATAAATGGTAAGTAGTTCATATTAATGTATACTAATTATTTTGTACAACCAAACCAAGAGAAAGAAAAATAAAATGAAGGAGAACAGGAAACTGCACTGAAGGCTTCTTTGAAGGCTCTTGAAACTGCGGCCTTGGGAGCTGTGGTTTTCTGGCACAAGGTAGGGGCTGAGAAGTGGTTTCGAAAGGAGGAGGGACAGGAAGTTCTCTTCAGCACTTCTTCTCTTGGGAGGAGGGACAAAAGCTCTTTTCTTTCCCTACTGATGGAAGAATCAACCAGTGTTCTTCTTTTTCCATCAGCTTCTTGCTGGGATCTAGAAGTTTCAGCAATCAGAAGCCAATCCTGAGTCAACAATGCAGAGTCAACACCCAGTGTGGAATGATGAAACAGCTTAGCTTTAGCGAAACTGTCTGTTTCTATTATCATTGTGTCCTGATTCCCAGCACTTTGCAGTCATCACATTGATACTCTGAGGGTCTCCAAGAGCAGCTGGGGCATGGAGTACCACCACCTCTGCCAACTGGGGAGACTTGGCTGCATAATAACCCCTGTGGCCCTTAGAGAAAACCCTCAGTTTTCCAGTTTCTTTTTCTCTTACTCCCAACAGGAGTGGGTGAGACCTCCCTTTCTCCACCCTCCATCAGGACTCGCTCAAAGATGTGCTTGAGGGAAAGGCCCTCGACTCAAAGCTATTTTCTCCACAGTGCTCACCTGGTTCATTTCTGTTAGACATGCATCTGGAGGGGTCCCTGAAGTAGGACAGCTTTCATTTATACTTGGGATAAATGGGTTTAATCAGAATGCTTTTCTAGTACTTAAATGCAGTGAAAGGGACTTCTGAGGAGGATGGGGAAGCAAGAAGGAAGAAGCAAGAGGTCCATTTTGAGTGGTGGGAGTTTTAGGGGAAAAGAAGCCTTTACTGGGGGCCTTCATGGGGAACTTTGGGCAGTTGGATAGCAAGGATGAAAAAGAAAATGTGCCAAGGGATAGGGAGTGCCGATGTGCAGAGAAGGAGATGAGAGTCCAAAGACCAACTTCATGTGCACCCCAGAATCTTTCTAGGACCTGCCTTCCCCTCCCTCTGTCTCTTTTCCTACTCTAACTCAAAAAAAAAAAAAACACACACACACACACACAAAACCCTGATATTTCAATCTGGTCAAGTCCCTGATGTACCCCATTCCTGAGGGGTGAGACCACACAAATTGCTCACTCAGGGAAGATCTTTGCAGAAACAGACCCCGGATGGCTTTTGGGCAGTGGGTGAGGATATGTCTTACAAAGTGTGTGGGGAGATCCTCTGTCTGGGCCTGGGTTTAGCTGATTCTGTCACTGGTGACACCTCCCTTGCACCTTGCCACTGGGGCTGAACTGGTGCTTAATGCTCATTGATAGGTCTGCCTTCTTGATTCAGGTCACCCAGTCAGCGTGTAGGTATCTAAGTGGGACATGGGGAAGCCTGAGGTGGGCATTCATTATAAGCTCTGCACTCTGGGTCTCCTCTGAGCTGCATTACTTGGGCCTGGTGGCAACTGTAGCTTTCCCACAGCTACTGTTGCTGTCCTGGCCACCTTCTTCTTGTTCTTGTCACTCAGGCTGCCATTTTTACTGTTCCTGCTCTTTCCCCTCTTTCCCGGCACCACTAGCAATGTCACCAGTTGCCCCTGCTCAGCTGACCCTGGAGGTAGAAGAAAGCTTTGCCTCTAGAAGCTGATGGTTCTTCCCATCAACCTGGGCTAGTCTAACTTTTAAGTAGGGGATAGACCTGTGTTTCAATCTTAGTTCTGTGTAATTCTGTGACCTTGAGCAAATTATTCATTATTTGGGACTTTGACTCTTTACTCATAAATTAGAGATAATAATGCCCCTTCCCAGGACTGTTATGAGAAATAGGGTTATTTTATGAAAGATACCTGGATCTCACAGGCACTTAGTTAAATGTGACTGAGATCATTATTTAAATGGGTGCAGTTCTCTTGGCCAACTCTGAGATAGATAGCTCAGAGTTCCTGAGGTGGGCATGGAAACTAGATACTTCTCATGACCTTGTTTTAGTTGATTGGTGATTTTTGGATGATGTCTAGGGTCATCTCTGATCCCAGAAAATGTAGCTAACTTTAAGATCTTATTTCTAAGGCATTCTGGATAATGGGATTCTATGGAAAAAGTTTTTCATCACTAAAAATTAATAAACCATCACACTTGAATTTTTCTCAATGAACCCAGCTTAAGCACAGAAATAGCTGGTCTTTTCAGAGCTGGCCTGATGGCTATAGGGACCAAAGGCAGTGTGACTGTCTCAGGTATAGTTAGATCCTTGCCTGTAGGATAGACTGAGAGAGCTGTAATAGTATTGTATGAATCTATTGCCTGAACCCAAAGACTGGCACTGAGTCTGTGGTCATGGCTGTATGTAGCCATGGAATTGTTGGCTTGGAATCCATGTCTAAGCTATGCCCAAGAAAGATGGTGGGTCCCAGCCTTCATCTTCTTTGAGGCAAGGCAGGAAAGGAGTTCCTCAGAGCAATAGCATCTTAAGGAGGGGCTCCTCACTCTGGTATGCATTTCAGGGTAACATCATATACACTAATACCGATACTGATATCCAAACCAATAACAATGCTGTTACTAATAGTAATATTCTATTACTGCTGATACCAACATCAATTCCAATATTATTAGATGCCAATACTAATACTTCTACCATGTCTGCTACAGAGCATCACGTATATGCCAGACACTATGCCAAGAACTTTGGAGGTAATACCACATTTAATTCTCACAAGACTTTTTTGATGATACAATATATAGTGCTTAGTATATAGCAGTTATTTACGTACTTAATTCTCCTAACAACTCCAAAAGACAGAATTGTTATTCCTGTGGATCAGGAAATTGAGGATCAGAATGGCTAAGAAACTTGCCCAAGCTCTCACAGTCAAATGTGTGGCAGAGCAAAGATTTATACTAGGTTTCTCTGATGTTAAATCTGGTATAATGTGGTACATTTGTGTGTTTAGAATTGCCATGACACATTTATACATCTACTGCTTGATTTTTGCATCTCTTAATGAAATTTCTGATAATAAATTATCTCAACAGAATACATCTTTTCTGCTAAAAAATAATTTTACCCTCAAGTTTTGCTCCACTTAAAAGTATCTTTTAAATTAGAAATATTTTCTCTCGGTTTTAATTTCACTGAACTTATTTAAATTTAGGCTTCAAAAATTACCCTAAGGCTGGGTTATAGTCCATTTTTACAAACAACACTGAGGCTGTCTTTTCAGATGTCCTATGGTCTTGAAAAAATTTCAAACATATTCTCTGTGATGAGCACTTCACTCCATTTTACTTGGGTCTGTCTCTTTAATAGTGGACAAAAACACCAGAACTATTTTCTTCAACTATTTTTGTCAAGCACCATTTTATTGTAGAAATTTCTTTCACTAAATTGGATTTTGGGGAGCTCTTAGAGCTTAATGTTTATGGGGAATCTTCAAAAGACTTCAATTTTTATTGTTTTTCTTAGTTTCATATTTGATTTTAATGTTAAGAAGGATGTCTTAAATAAGGCCTTTGAGACTCAGGTCTTTTATCTGCAGATTGGCAAAACATAATCTGTACAGAGTAAATGCACAGCCATTTTTCCTGGCTCTCAATCTGCCACTAAAGAGGTTCTCAAGGGGCTAGCTGGTAGTTCATTTTTCCTTTAATCCAAGCACTGGCCTATAACTGCAATCTGATGTCATTTGCCATTTGCAGTGGAATTAACATTTTACAACACAGCCCTCTCTAGATGACAGTGACTGGAATCAGACATCCATATATTACAACTTTCATGAGCTTCTTGAACTGTATAAGGTGCTAAAATCCAGGACCAATCCTGTCAGGCATTAATTGCATCACAAACCAGAACTCCTACGTGGTCTCTGATAGAATGCACAAATCACGAGGATTCTTTCATGATTTAAAGTAAGGTTCTTAATCTGGGAGTTATAGACTCCCAAGGCATCTGTGTTTAGAATTGAGGGGTCCATGAACCTATAGGAAAAAAAAAAACCCCATATATTTATTTTCACTAATCTCTAACTGAAATTTAGCATTTCCTTCCCTTATGAAAGTAGGCCATAAAACCACAATAGAATTACCTATTGATAATATCTGTGACTCTGTCTCTAATAGAAATCCTAGGTATTTCCCCTTTATATTACAGTTGTTACCAATGTCACAAAATATCATTTACCCTCCTCTCTACTTTAAAGTCATGGTAGTTATTAGACATTACTGTGACTTCTTAAAATTTAATACTTTAATTAAGAAGCACATATATTACAACATCAAATTCAAAAAATATGTTGGGGAAGGGTGTAGCTCAAGTGGTAGAGCACATGGTTAGCATGCACAAGGTCCTGGGTTCAATCCTTAGTATCTCCCCTTAAAATAAATAAATAAACCTAATTACCTTCCCACCCCACAAAAATTTTTAAAAATGTTGATAACTGTATTTTGATATAACTGGCTTGCAATCCTATTTGTTTAATTTCATAGATTTAAAAACATTTTCTAAAAGGGCTCCACCAGAGAAAAGGGAACCTTTGTATAACATTGGTAAGAATACTAAATTGGTGCAACCACTATGGAAAACAGAATGGAATTTCCTTAAAAAACTAAAAATATAACTACCATATAATCCAGCAATCCCTTTCTTGGGTATATATCCAGAAAAAGTGAAAACTAATTTGAAACATGTACCCCAATGTTCACAGCAGCACTATTTACAATAGCCAAAACATGGAAGCAACCTAAATGCTCATCAATAGATGACTGACTTAAGAAGATGTAGTATATATACACAATGGAATATTATTCAGCCATAAGTAAAGAATGAAATATTGCTATTTGCATCAACATGAATGGGCCTAGAGAATATTATGCTTAGTGAAATAAATCAGCAGAGAAAGACAAATATTATATGACATAATTTATATGTGGAATCTAAAAAAGTAATACAAATAAATCTGTATACAAAAAAAAAAAAGACTCACAGAGATAGAAAACAAATTTATGGTTTCCAAAGGGGAGAGGGAGGGTGGGGAGGAACAAATTAGGAGTATGAGATTAGCAGATATAAACTGCTATACATAAAATAGAAAAGCAACAAAGATTTACTGTATAGCACAAGAAATTATACCTAATTTTCTTGTAATAACCTACAGCGGAAAATAATCTGCATACACACACACACAAAAACCAAATCACTATGCTGTAAACCTGAAACTAACACAATATTGTAAATCAACTATACTTCAATAAAAAAAAAATCATTAAATGTCACAAAAGAAAAAAAGGGCTCCATCAGACTATCAAGAGGTATATGGCACCAATAGGTTAAGAACCTCTAGAGACTTGGTACAAAGCTATGTGGACTGAGGGCACTCTTGTCAAATGTAGCTTCCAAGCCACGCTCTCTGTGTGGTGTTCAGAGCATCTTAAGAAAGAAGAAGAGAGCCTAATTTACATTTTCAGCTTTCAGCAAAAATGACTGATCCTCAGTCTAACAAGTCTGAGTCAGAACTCTTGAACATAGAGAACACTAGCCAGCCCATGGCCAGGGATGTGAGTAGGTCCCAGGGGTCAATAGCTTAGGTGCTTCTATCCACGATACACAAGGTATGAATCCAGGTGGACTGTAGTTTTCTACATAAGTCCTCCTGTACCAAGATTGAGGGGAATACATAATATATATAATATATGGACTCAATTTAAGTCCTTATTCTCAAAGATGCATACAGGAGAATCTAGCTTTTACTCTTCCAAATTTAATTTGACTCTAACAATATATCCAGAGGTTGACTCTGTAACTTGGGACAGCTATTGTCTTGAGATAATCACTCCATTCTCTGATTACTCATTGGTGAAAGCATTTATTTAAAATAACATAACCTTAAAATAGAAATAATTTGGGAAAATTATGTGTATCAGTTAGGATTAAGATCTGCTGCATATAATTGGAAACCTCAAATCACAGTAGCTTGAACAAGATAGATATTTATTTTCTCTCGTGTAGAAACAAAAAGTCCAGAGGTAAGAAGTCTACGAGTAGCACATCTCTGTAAGGTCACTGACCCAGGATCCCCCTGTCTTTTTGCTACTCCATCCTTAACAAGTGACATCTAGTCTTATGATTCAATATGGCTGACTGATTTCTTGCATCACATCTGTACTCAAGTAGCAGGAAGGATTTGAGAAGAAAGATTTTCAGTTGGGGATGTCCTGGATTGAGGTGCCTGAAGACATCCAGGAGAAAGTGCCAGGGAAATTATTGGAAATGCTGGCTGAAATCTCAGTTACTGCCTGATAGGAGGTACAGGACCAGGAGTCGACTGTGTATAAAATGATGGATACAAAAACTAGGGGTGTGTGAGATGGCCCAAACAGAGTGAATACTATTAAAGGAGGGCCAAGGAGAGAATCTTGGAAACATTAACAAAATTTAAGGTTTTTTTTAAGTTGAAATATAAAAGAGTTCTTCCCTTAGCTGACTTAGCTTGTTTTTAGCAGCCTTCCCAGTAAGTAAGCTATTCAACACTTCTGTGTATATTTCATTGATCAGAACTAGTCACACGTCCCCACCTAGGCTGAAGAGAGATTGGGAAATGTAATCTCATAATTAGGTGTCTTGTTGCCCCAAATAAAATGAGGGGTTTATTTCTAGAGAAAAGGGAATGGATATTAGGTGGCAGCTATGGTTCCTGCGACAGTGGGACTTGGGTATGCACATGCTTCAGGGAAGTACTCAAGTAAGAGCATTGGTCTGGCAGATAGATGCTCTGGGTCCTCGTCCTGCATCAACCTTTTATTTACAACACCTAACCAAGTTACTGAGCTTCCTTGAAAGTTTAGTTCCTTCATTTTAATGTGGATGTGATCATTCTTTTCATTTGTGTTTTCCATTTGTCGTGAACTTTAACTGCAGCAACGTATGTGAAAGCACTTGTACAACTAACTCAACTAACTATAAAAGCATTGCATACATACCAGGTATATTGTTTCTTACCTAAAGCTGTAATCAGAGAAGAGTAGGTTCAGCCAATCTCCCAGTGAACCAGTCACACCTGAAATCCGGAGCCAAGAATCAATCCCATCTCTATATTGACCAGTCAACTTCTGATAGTGCATTTTCTAAGTCAAGGTGGAAATTAAACTATTGTGTCATCAGACGGTTAAATGATGCCAGCTACCTGTACTATAATTGTGATGTGGGTAGAGAAAGTAGTTTTCAGTGATAGTACCATGTCTGATAAACAATGCCTTAAATGCAAGACGTGGGCACTGTTGAGAGGACAGAATCAACTCCAACCAACAGAAGCAGGATTTTAAATAGCTCACAGAATCATTGGGGACAGGAAGCTGAAGCAATAGCCCCTAGGCTGAGCTTCCACAGACAACTTCCAAAGCCTCCAAAGAATTTCACAGCTGCTCCTGCCATGATCAAGAAACCATCTATTAAATCAAGTCTTGCCTGAGGTCCTAGCTTCAGCATCACATGGCTGCAGCCTTGATCAGATCCAGCCTTATCCTCACCTAAATGGTGCCCCTTGCCCTTTCTCACCTCACTTAACTCCATTCTAAAACCAGTTCCCACATGGTTGGATCTGATTGATGGACCCTCAATTAATGCAGAACCCTAGCTTCAAGAATCTAGTAAATAGAGCATTTGCCTTTACAACCTATGCTAGAAGGTGTTGGAATATATGCTATATGGGCCAACTGTCAATCCACAGTGTCTGTCAGAATGAATTCTATGTGTATCTGTGAAATGGAAATTGCTATTTGAAGTCCCAAAACACTGACTGCATGTCTTAGAAATGAACTGATCTCAATGCAACATAATAGAATTAAGGCAGAGGAAATTCATTTTACTCAAATATGGATTCAAGGAAGAGGAAAAGTCATAGGAAACATTCATGTATACATATTTTTAGCATGTTATTCTTAAGTTAAAATGTTTGTACCAGCATTAAATGAAAGTTAAGTATGTGGCTGTTTCGTTAAGGATATTATTTGCTCATAAGTATAAATTTGTCTTTGCTTTCATTGATTAGGACCAGAACAACTTACTCATTTTTAATGTATTTACACATATGGAAAAATGACAATAATTAAAGTTCAACATGTGCATGGAGATGATGTAATGAAATGTTATCAGCTAGGAGACTTCCCAATAATTATCTGTCTGCTTGAACAGCTTAGCTAATAAAATGTAAGACATTCAGAAGTAAGAATGGGCTAGAGTCATAGAAAAATAGCCACAGTTCTTAATGATTCTAAAAATACTGTGAAAAAAAATGTACTCATTAGAGTGAGAAGATGGTTTTGTTGTGGCAAGTCAGAGCAGCTTCTGAGAAGGGCAGGTTCTCAATTTGATAATGCAGAACTTCCTCTGTAATAATGCCATGACCTGCCATTGAATGGTGTATTGGAGAAGTAGACAAATGTAGCCAGTGAATGGAAGAATTATATTGACATTTCTAGATTGCTTAGGCAGGGCTTATGAAGAAGGTAGGAGAGAAGAAAAGACTGAAGGGCAATGAGGCAGTGAGAAGATCCTTCTTTCTAAAACCGATTTTGTTTGTCCCTAAGAGAATAGTTCTCAAACTGTTTAGTCTCAAGGACCTTTAAAATTCTTAAAAACTGTTGAAACCTCCAGAGAGCTTTTGTTTATTGGAGCTATATCTATCAATATTTACTATATTCAAAATTAAAACAGAAATTTTTAACCATTTGAAATAACAATAATAAACCTATTACATGTTAACATAAAGTTCAGCTGCAATCTGAATCCATAGCAGTAAGCTTTGTGTACCCTGTTACATTAAAATCCATTGGTTTGCCTTATACTTTGAATGACTCTTTTATATATTTTGATTTTGTAGAATTAGTCTTTGGTCATTTGGAAAATATTAGTTCACTGAGTCATGCAAATATCCCACAGATTGACACAACATATTTTACAACATTAAAGAAAATTATACTTGTTAATGTCACCACTGAAGTCATCAGAAAAGTCTTTAAGCATTGGGAAACTGTCAAGCTTAATGTAGCAGATAAAAATTTTCCATAACTCTAATTTTCACTTTAACCTTGAAATTCTATTACTGGCAACAAATACCATTAGTTATTTTCCTTGAAGTGACAGGTTCACGTCATTCATTTTTTGAGAAAATGTCTCCAGGTACCCAGGTCTGAATCATGATGGTTTTTCTGTTAGTTGTTCTTTTAATAAAAATGGTAGTCCATGAAAAAAGTGGCTTGTGCAGCCTCTCAACTCAAACAACTGTACAAGTGCTTCTTCTAGAGTCAGTCATTGTACTTTGGTATTCTGAAATGCTTTATGTGTATTTCCCATTTCATCACACAAAATGTACCCGAGATTGAATATACGAAATTAATGCTTTTTACCACTTCGCCAAGGTTCTTAAGTGAAAGCAGCACTATTATTATTATTACTTTTTGCTGTGAATGCATGGAGGTGATGAATGCCACGACTCCTATTACAGTTACTGTCACTTCCTTGATTCATACTGAAGTGCCAGCAATTTTGTCTGATGTCATTGCAAATACCAATGAAGTGAAAAAGGCAGATAATGCCTTAGTTTTGCCTTAAAAATAAATTTGATCTCATGAATTTCCTGAAATACTTCTCCAGTAGTATTTGACTTGATGTTTCCTAGGTGGGTCCCATACTGGGATCTTTCTAAGGTAATTGACATTGGCAGGGACATTTGGGTTTGCATCAAGGAAGCCACTCTCTTGTGCTAGCCCCAATGCATGAAATATTGGAGGAATCTTAGATTATTATTTGTATATCATTAATATTAATCATGAATTGTTACCTGAGAAACACTTCCAAACAAAACTCAAGAGCTTGAAAAAAATTTTGTTAGTGATTCTGAGGTTCTCTCATTGGCCCTCTTCTAATGGTATACTTTCTTTCTGGGCCATCTCACCCACACCCCTGGCCTTCATTTTGTACAGTTGACTTCTAGTCAGGTACCTCCCTCCAGGCAGCTCCTCTGAGCTCTGAACTGGCATTTCCAACCATTTCCCTGGCACCTTCCCTTGGGTGTCTTCAGGTGCCTCAAATCCAACGTATCCTGAAGTGAACATCTTTCTTCTCAAATCTACTTCCTCTTCTCTAAATCCTCTCTAAGGTGCCGAAACCAGAAGTAAATCCTAGATTCTCTTTTCTCTCAACTTTGTTACTAACTCATCTTTAGATCTTGTTGATTCTATTTTCTGGCTTCTGAATGGCCCTGCTGACCTGCAGCCCCACTGTGAGTCCCTGGAGAAGTGACTGCCTCTGGTACCCTAACTGATCTCTCTGCTTTGGATTTGCCCTACTACAATTCATCCCTTTTTATAGATACTAATATTTCTTTTTCCTAAAGCCAAAAAGACTATTTGACTCCTCTGCTGAAGATCCTTCAATGGCACTTCAGGACCAAAGGAAAACTCCCCAGCATGGCACAGAGCAACCTTTAGTGTCTACTCTTCTCTCTTTGCAGCCTTATTTTCTTGTATGTCCTCTGTGTTCCCAGCCACAACATTCTTCTTACAGTTCCTTCAAAGTACCATGCTCTTTTCCACCTTGATGATTTTGCTCATGCAGTTCCCTCTGCGTAGAAATTCTTTCCCTTTCATTTGCTTAGCTGTATTACACTTATTTCAGTATTCAGCTTAAGTACTCCTGACCCTTCAATCCATACCCTCCAGTATATTCCCATAACTTCTTAAATTCAAAATTTTTTATTTCTTTTTTTTCCTCCCTTAATGGAGGCACTGGGGATTGAAACCCAGACCCTGTGCATGCCAAGCAAGTGCTCCACTACTGAGCTATATCCCCAACCCCTGTCCCACAACTTCTTGTACAAATCTTTAGTGTATTGCTTGCTACCGTATTTGGTTATCATTGATTTTCTTGCTTGTCTCCTCTAGGACACAATCTTTTAGTACAGAATTTGTCATGTAATTATCTCTTTCCCTAGTGCTTATCATGGTGTTGGGCACATAGAAAAATTTTTTAAAAAATTGAACTAGTTAAATTGGGTAAAATAATTAAAAAAAAGAATTAAAATTTTATGTCTACTTTTTTTAGAAGGTAGGTCTCTGTATTATTCTGTATTAGTATAATCTAAAAATTATGGTGGAATAATGCTACATTTTAATACAATATAATTTCACAGTTCTTTTCTAGATTTGATTGGGTTTTAATTGCTTTCATCTACCTACCTCTTTGCTGTGGAAGCAGCATCATGCAATGGATAATAAAGGGTCCTTGAATTGGATGAGGTCAGCTAGAAAACCTCTTATCTTTACATAAATGTTTCCCTTTCAACAAGGATGGGCCAAAGAACTCTTATGTAGTAGTTTCCAGCTGCTTGAGGTAGTGCAGGGTTTGGGTTGGACAAATCTTATCATTAAGCTTAATTCTAGAGAGAGGAGAATCCAGGATGTGAGGGTCCTTTTCCCTTGCATGTCTGGGAAGGCTTGTTAATAGCGCTCCCCTGGAAATCAAGGTGCTCAGGATTGCTTCAGGTTATTGAAGTGGCTTCAGGTTATTTTCATCCTAGCTGTTCTCAATTACGGCTGAATATTGAGGTGAAGAGGCAGAATTAGGAATTCCGCCAGGGATTGACTGGTGCTGTGGGAGACGTATTTGGGAAAGCTTCTTGGAGATTCATGAAATAAAGTAGCATGTATGTCCTGAAGAAGTGTTATTAGAAGAATCTCATAGTCTTATGTTTTCTCCTGTGAATTCTTGGAAACACACAGAAATTACTTCTGAATGTGAAGAGTCTTCAACACTTCACAGATCGACAGTTAGAATTTATTTTAGCTAGTTTGATTTAGTCACTGCAGACTCCTACTCAAAATGTAAAGGCCTCTCATGTGAAACAGAGGAGACTTTGGTTTCACAAACACTGTTTCTAACTTATCACTTGGAGGGCCCTGATGGGGTTGACTATGGAAATCCTGATATTTCAGAAAACTTCTTATCTCACTCTTTTCTCTGGCCTATTTTTCTTCTCTCTTCAACCTTAAAAAAAAAAAAAAAGTCCTCAGATTGGTCCCTCCTTCTTTATGCTTATGTCAAAAGATGAAACTATGTTTTGCCTATATCATCATTTAGTTGAATATACTATCTTAGGCAAAGCTGCATCTTTTTCACAGTAAACTCTGAATTTTATTCTAGGATTTTTGAAAACAAGGTTTCTCTCATTTTCAACAATGATCAAATTTACTTTTTAACCACTTGGTTTTCTATGCAATAATATATGTTCATTTTTTCTAGGTCTGGATGTGGTTATATGTATATTCTCTTACTCTTCTTTTTGGGAATCTTGAATGAATCTTCATTTTATCAAATATGTTTCTTACAGTATTTTAAAAAATTTTTTGAGAGGGTGGTAATCAGGTTTATTTATTTATTTATTTATCTATTTATTAATGGAGGAACTGGGGATTGAACCCAGGACCTTATGCATGCTAAGCATGCAATCTACCACTAAGCTATACCCTACTCCCACCCCTTCTTATGGTATTTTTGGTTTTGGTCTAATCACTAAATGTGGAATAATTTCTTATCTGCCAGTACCTCTGTTAAATCATGTTTCAGCATTATTTTTGTAATTTTACCAAAATTTTTCTTTAATACCTAAATATAAATGACTCCCCAACACATTTGGTTTTCTATGCTTATGTATCTCAATTTATATAGTTTCTATATATTGTGTGGCTTATGTAACCATTTGAAACATTGTGCTCATAGAATGTCAAACAATGCCATAAGAGGGAAATGCATAGAACTAGAGTCCCCGTGCATTTCATTGTGTTATTGACAGTAATCTCATTAACTGTGCAACTTTCCAAAGTGACCACAAACATTACTTCATATTGCTAAGCAGAGAAACTGTCCTTTGGAAACGAATACAGATAATTTTCAGAAAGGACACAGTCATTGTAAAGTATGTTTTAGCTAGAAGCTAAAGCAAATAAAAGCTGCAAATGAACCAATAAAAGAGAAAAAGAAAAGGATTTGCAAAATAAATCCTCTGATGCACTTAGGGAAGAGCTGTACGACATTTCCTTTTGCTGTAATAACAGTATTCTATTTGGTTGACCAGCTGGCCAGCCAGCCCCTAAAGCCTTCATATCCTGTTTTCCAATTATAGGACTACAAATTAATGCATCTCCAGTGTTGAGTGATGACATTTTGGGTCATTTAACTAGCTCAGTTGTACAGGTTACCTTCCTTTATCAGCACCATAAAAATGAGACTGACGGCAGCATTTATAGTCACTGCAAAGAGTAGCCTAATAAGCTGGTTGAGTCATGAACTCATTCTTTTCTGTTGCCCAGCATTTCCAGCGGAGCTGAAAGGTTGAAGGAAAATGAACCGTACATTTTGTAAACAGACAAAGAAACGTGGTGATAGGTTAACATTGACCATATTAAAGATAGTATGAAAAAGCATTTGTTCACCATATTTTAAAATTAAGGAAACCACTGCATAATAATGAGGCTCAAATTTACAAAATCAGGTAGAATCATGATATGCATCAACGGGCAAATATACTGAAAATCAGCTGGAGTCATAAACATCCGTAGAATTTTTTCATCTTAGAAAAATGCCTCATTGGCAGTTTAAACCATCTTTCTATAGTATTTTAATATTTTAAGAAAGATGATGTTAGGTTATTAAATTTTTTGTGTTCCTACTATTGTCAAGTTTGATAAATGAATAATCTGAATATGCTTGTGCTCTGCCATTGACATGACTGGAATGGTAAAGGCTTCTTTGTTTTCAGGGCTTAAATTGTTGGGTTGGACAGTATGGGAAAAATAACTGCATTCATAATAAATTCTTCTTGATGGGATGATACTTTCAAAGGAACTCAGACTCAAGGTCCCTTTTTCTGAGATTTGAATGGTCAAATTGGAAATCCGAAAATCAAATCTACCTCTTTCTAGAAGAAAGCACATCATCAAATACTACCCCCTGCCTCCCAGGGAATAAGGTCTTATCATGGCTGGTAACAGCCACATTCACAAATGACATTAAATTTGGATTTTTGATGTGTCACCTCCAAATGTGTTCATATGTAGAGTCTCAGTGACAGATGTATTCTACAATTTTAAATGTGTATCTTATCACTGGATTACATCCCCATAAATTACTGTTTTAGAATAAATCTTGCAATTATCTTGTGACTATCACATTGTTTTTTGGGGGGGGGTGAGGTGGGAAGGGTTAAAACTATTACTTTGCCAAATGTTAACATTTATGTAATTTTTATAACCCTGTTCATGTATTTCTTCCTTTTTAATGAGAAAAGAGGGTCCCCACTCCCACCAAAGAAAGAAAGAAAAAAATGAAAAAGAAAAGAAAAAGAAGGTGGCTCGCTCTTGACCTTTGAGAGACTTCAAGAATAAACACATAGAAAAGATTGATGACTTAAACGGTTTTTCCCTAGAAATAATTGTATGTTTTTGTACAAGAGTGAAGTAAGATTCAAGGAAAGGAAATTAGGGAGGAGAAGTTGGAACTAAAAAAATATAGAAAATAAGAGAGAAAAAGAGGGCTAAAGATATCAAAATATAAACATTAGCTAGCCATGATATCAGAAGCATCGTCCACCTTTTGATTATCCAAGCATTGACTAGAACACACCTACACATTTCACTCTCCCCTGTTTAAGCTGGGAATGTCCTCTTTCAGCAAAGCACAAATGTAATTAATGTGTGGACCCTAAATAGTGTTACTATTCTCAAGTTTTTCTCAAGTTTAACACCAGAGAAGCTGTTTTCTTTCTTGTAAACTGCTTCATCAAGCATCCAAATTGTAAATCGATAAGTGGTGATATTTTTCTCACAAGTACCTTCTCCTATTATGCCGTCAGTGTTTCTTGTTCTTTTTCTGATGCTGCTTCTTAGTTTCTTTTATATCTGCCCTGTCTATGATGTTTTGCTACTCAGAGCCCTGTGTATAGCCTGACACGTCCTAGCAGTCCCAGGCTAGTCTCTTATTTTCCCCTGATGAACCCAGCTATGGTATCTCCCCAGATATGTAGAACTGACATAGACGAAGTTCTCAAAGCTGCTTTCTTGACAAAGAGCATCAGCATCACCAGGGGACTTGTTAGAAATGCAAAATTTGGGGCCCTACCCTAAAGAATGAGAAACTCTGGGCATGGGGCCCAGAAATCTGTCTTTTAAGAGACCAAAGCCCTCCAGGTGATTCCAATGCAGGATAAAATGTGAGAATTTATGTTTTAATAGGAGGTAATAGCTTCATCCAAAGAAACGTATTTTTCTCATAGAAGAATTCCACAATTCAGGTTATCAAGGACAAAGGGAAGTTATTCTACCATCTTCAGATTATAGCATTAAATCCACCTGTGCATAAAATGGAGGTGTCCTTTGGATGCAAATGCTAAAATAAATCATTTAACACTGCAACAATTCAGATGGTAGGCAGGTAAGAGTGGATATAGTTGCTTAAAAGGAAAAGGCTTGGTTTTAGTTTGTTGAGGTAGGGAAAAGATTGAAAGGAAATTTGCTACTTTTTTTTTTCTTTTGCAAACATGGGCAAGCTTTGTTCCTTTTTGCTCTTTTTGCTTTTGACCTTGAATGATTACAAGAATGGCTACAAAGTCTCTAAAAATTAAAGCTCATTTTACTCAAAGAATGTTTATGCAGTGGCTTTAATGTTGAACTTGAACTAGATCCCAGACTGCATACTGTTATTAACTTTCTTGGTAGTTTTATGTAAATGAATTAATTTGGTCCCTCAATTTCTCTTTCAACTGTAGATATTTTCAAACTATGGTTATAGGATGAGAATAGAGATGCTAATTAAAATTATCAGAAAATGTTTTTTATAATACTTTGCTCTTTCGAAGACATGATCATCAATGTTAGTGGGCATATTATATTGACGCAACTAAAGCATGTTTTCTCTTTCATATTTTCACACAGATACCACTTGTTAACTGAAGTTAGATTACACAGACAACCCTGAGGGATTTATCTGAATTATATACTAGTCAAACTATCACTGTAGTCAAGAATTTAGGCACTATCTTCAGCCCTGGTTGTGTATTGCAATGATGTGTAAATGAAAAGTACATAAATGCACTGTCTTGTTAATAAGAACAAAATGCAAAAGCAACTCCAAAGGCCTATTGTTTTGTGGGAACCAGTTCCCTCTCCCCTTCTTTTTTTGTGGCAACCTATAGCTGACACACTGTAGTAGGCTTATGAATTGAATACTCGAATACCTTAGTAAAATAAAAGCAAATTAAACAGAAAGGACTTAGCTCATCTTTAGTTAAGAATGTGAGTGACATTAGCTCTGGAAACATATGTTGGGCCTGACAGAAAACAGTGATCACCTAAGTGATCAAGTGTGTGTAGGTCCCTGAGGTTTTCGCATAGACCCTGCAGGATCCAATTGTATAGTTATGTGTTTGCAATTTTTTTTTAACTGGCTTCTGAAATGGTACGGAGAATTAAAGTGCAGTTTGAGGAGCAGGAAAGAATGAGAGGAACACCAAGTTTCCCAGATGCTGGCAAGGTGGTGTCTACAACTGGGACTGCCTTTAATATCTCATAGGGAGATCTAAGCCCGCGGCTTCATGTCAGGGGCTAAAGCTACTGACATGTGGGTGACAGAGCAGTCAAACCGGTCCAGTTTACGTCTGCTCTTATCTTGTGGCATATATATATATTTTAATCTAGCATTTTTCTTCTAATTCTCTCAAAGCACCATACAAATGATTATTGATCTTCCCAACATCTGACAAAGAGGATAGCAAAACGATGCATTCTATAAATTGCTGGTGGGTGGATGCATCTGCTGGAAAGGAATTTACTCATCTCTTGGACTTCATGTCCTCAGGTCTAACTACCCTATGGTGCTACCTATGTGAACACAGAGGCAGTGGGTGACAGGAGAAAGAGTGACTCTTCAGTCAGAGAGATCTGGGTCTGCTTCCCAGATCCACTGCTTAATTAACCTTGTGACATTGGACACGTTACTTTAACTTTCTGAACTTCAGTTTCTTCATTACTAAAACAAGAATAGTAATGCTAGCTTACTATAAATATTAAAAATGCTGTATGTGAAATGCCTGGTGGCCAGCAAGGTCTCAACACTTAGTAAAAGCTATAATAGTCCTTTTATCTTTAATTTTCTCTATTATGTCACATGAAGAGAAAATGCCCACAAATTCTGACCCAAGGCATCTGCCATTTGCTGTTTTCAATAGAATTTCTCAGTTGTGCTAGATCATTGTCCTGAGTCAACTTTTAAACTCCCATAACAAGGCATCATAATGAAAAAAATTCTTATTTTACGTAGAATGTATTTGTTAATCTGTGGTCAAGTTTTAGCCAGATCTTCTGCAAGATTTCCTTTGAAAATCCTCAAAGAAAGAATTCATCTGGTATTTACACTTGACTGCTTACATTTTATGTATTTTAGGAGTAAGCAACATCTGGAATTAACGTACAAATTATTTATTTTTTTAAAGCTGCCAGATGACTCCTGCTGGCACTCTCCTGAGGTGACTTGGTCCAAGCTTGCAGGGTGATATCCGAGGGACCAGCCACTGCCCTCTCACAGCCTCCTCTGGTGCAGCAGACCCAGTTGAACTCTGCTGGGCTCCCTGGGTTGGGCCACTGTCTGGCCTTCGCTTGCTCTCTTGGGCAGTCTGCTCAGGCCAGGGCTGGGTCCACTCCAGCTGCTTCCCATTCATTTCCTGGCTTCGTAGCTTGCAGAGGGCTTGGGAATACTTCCCAAGCTAGGCAGGGATCAGCAATCTTCACAACTGGCAGCTTTCCTGCCAAACGGGAATCTTCCTTCTGCAGCCTCTCCCACCTGTGTGTAGCTGAGGGCTTCTGGGTGCCTGCAAGGCAGGCAGATCTCAGAGCACCTGACACACCCTGAGCAATTCCCGCCCTCGGCTGGGCTGTGGGGGAGGCCACCCAATGCACACTTCATGCCAGACACTGGAAATCCCCCTGCCCTGCCTTCCACCCCCGACCAGAGGGGAAGCACCATCTAAGCAGATTTCCATACGTTCCTGTTCTGCCTTGTTGCCATTTCCCCAAATGGGAGCCCCGAGGAAGGTCGGCGGGGCTTGGAATCTGATAACCAGGGTTAAATCATGGAAAACACCAGAGGTCCGGGCAGGAAATAGGGGCCAAGAGTAATTTCAGATAGCTGACATAAAACAGGATCGGCTAAACAGTCATCCCTGTGGATAAACGGAGCCGGCCACTGCCTGATGCGATCTCTGGGCCTCTGGGGGTGAACTCTGAAGGCTTCACACGATGCCTTAAGTTCTAGTTCCTAGCCCGACTTCCTCTTTCCAGTAAAAGCAGGGTGTGGTGCAGCATTTTCCAGAGTGTTCTGTGGAACAATAATCCCCTGAGATGCTCCTTGAGGGAAGGTTTCCATGGTTGAACAACATTGTGCAACGCTGCGCGCGGTCACTCGCTCAAGGTTTACAGAGCGCATTCCTCCGCTAGAGACTCTTGGAAGTCCTGCTTTACCCGAAGGTTCCGAAAGTTACTGGACCACAGAATGCTCTTCTCAAGTAACACCTAATAACCACCAGTGAAGTTCGTGTTCGATGAACACGCTGTTCCTTAAACCCGCCAAGCACACACCCACCTCAGGGCCTTTGTCCTCACTGTTCCCTCTGCCTGGAATGCTGTTTCTATGGATATTCACATAACTAACTCTCTCACTTTATTTAGGTCTCTGCTCAAGAGATGTCTTCTGTGACTATCCATCTAATAAAGTCTCCTTTTTCACCCCTATCCAGTCACTTTCTATTTATCCTTTTACCCTGCTTTATTTTTTTTTTATAGCACTTATGCCACTCTTGGTATTGCAAGTCACTTAGTTGTCATTATGTAAGAATTAACTTAGTTTTGGTAAGTCTACTGTAATTTAAATGGAAGCTCCAAGAAGGCAGAGACGTCGCTTTGCTCTGATGCAGCTTCAGCTCAGGAATGGAGCTTAGTGCAAAGCTGACATCACGACAAATAGTTGTTGAATGAATCCATGATCTATCTCAAGCAAAAGACCAGGCATTAAACCTTAATTCTGCTTCTTTTTCTCTTGATGTGACCTTGAGCAAATCCCTTCATTGCTTGGACCCTTGACTTCTTTATATAAAAGGAGGAGAAAAAATAACACCCATCCTGCTTATCTTACATGAACAGGAGACGGATCAAATGAGGGCTTGGCTATGATGGTGCTTTGTAAATTGTCAGGGGCTGTCTTAGTCCACTCAGGCTGATGTAACAAAAATACCACCAACTGAGTGGCTTATATAAAGAACCTAATTTCTCACGGTTCTGGAGGCTGAGAATTCCAAGACAGGGTGCCTCATATCTTTCTGGTGAGAGCTTGCTTCCTGGTTCATAAATGGCCATTTTCTTGCTGTGTCTTCACATAGCAGACGTGTGAGGGAGCTTTCTTGGGGTCTCTTTCTTGACAGTACTAATCCCATTCCTGAGGTCCCCACCCTCCTGACCTAATCACCTTCCAAATACAATTGCATTGGGGATTAGGTTTCAACATACGAATTTGGGGGGATGGATACAAACACTCAGATCATCCAGGTTAAGTACATATAGACTATTGCTATCAAAGATAAAATGCAGAAAAGAAAAGGAGGTAACCCCCATGGTGGAGATGAGATTCTCTGGGAGTGTGAGGATAGGTCATTTTGACAGAAGGGAACGACAGAGCAGGAACAACCCAGAAGACATAGTATGATCTAGAGAGGAAAGATGCTTGATATTGTCCTCAATTGCAGGGAGCTGGGAGTACTTTGGGAGTGGGGTTGGGGGAGAAAGATACACAAACAGAGGCAGGGGAATGCTGCTGTGTCTCTGATACTTTGCTTTCAAACACAATTTATGTAATCCATGTGAAAGCCCTGATGGGGTAAGTGTTGTCTAGGTTTTATTTATAAGGCAACTGAGGCAGAGGGGGTTTTCAGGACTACTCAGGGCCATATAGGAAGTGTGAGTCCAGACCTATATGCTAATAGGAAGCTGTGTGACAGTGCAGTCTTGGCTCCCACAGAGCCTAATGGGGTCTGCTCCTCGTCCTTTTTGGAGGTGGCCCTGTAAGAGGAAAGGCAGGGTCCACCAGAGAACATCTGTTAGCCTCTTCCTCAGCTTTTCTAGAAACAGCATCAGAACCACAAATCTACAAACACTGCAGAGACCTAGGACCGCCCACTGGGGTTGCTCTCTGGTGGAGGGAGCAGGGGAAGGAAAGAGGAAGGTAGGAAGTTGTTAAAATGTAGCACTGGTTTCAGCTTTGTTTTTAGCGGAAATGTGCGTACGTTCAGAAAGCTCAGAAAGCGGAAATCGTTGAGGCTGGGGTGCATGGAGATTGCAGCTCACATTTTACTTATATTACTTTCTGTTGCTAGGGCTAATTTCTTCTCTTTCTTTTTTTTAATCCTGTGGGGTTATTATTGTTTGCGTTAACTCGTTATCTGTGTGTCTCCATCTGAGTCAACCTAAAAACCATAAATGACTTCAGTAACAAATCTGGAAATTAAATCCATTGAATGAGATCTAATATTCTTCTCTGTGTTACCAAGGTTTACCTAATCAGGATTTAAATCAACTTTGAAAAACCATAATTTATTTGGGTATTACATTCAGTAAAGGCTTCCGATAAATCCAGCTTTAGACCTGATGTGTGAAACTTGTCCCCACTAAACATGCTGGAAACTTTGCCCATAAAATAGGGGACCATGGTTGGAAGTCAACTCTTGACAATTTTACCATAGGGGATAAAATGAGCATGATCAATGACATTTCTACTTCACGGAGCTCACTTTCCCTATAAAAATTGTCTAAGAGAGAGAGTCTGGAGGGCAGCTTTGATTACATGTGTCAAATGGCAAGTCTAAGCAATGATCAGGGTAATTCAGACCCTCAAACCTTAAATCACTTAAATAAACAAGTAACTGATATTTAAAGGTGAGAATGGGCATAGGGAAATTTTTTCCCTTCACTTTTTGTTTTTTGTTTTTCTTTTCTTTGAATAATGCTTTTAGTTTTCTCAGTTCAAGTGAATGGACATTCTGCACATATGTGTATGTGTGTATGTGAGAGAAAGAGAGAGAGAGGAAGCATTCCAAGCTTTTCAAAATTTTTCTCCTAGCTCTCTAAATTCATGGGCTCCCCAACCCTGGGCAGGTCCCCGCCATTCCTGTTTCTGCATCGTGGTAATGGGTGCTGTAGAGTAGGACTAGGGATGGAAACACTGGCAGCAAACTCACAATCTGAATCAAGGCTTCAGCACTTCCTCCTGGCCTTGGTGCAGCATTTAGCCTCTTGGTCTCAGTCTTCTCATCTGCAAACAGAGATAATAACAGCCCTTATATCTCTGGGTTGTGTTGAAATAAATTACTAGGCCCAAGATGAAGCTGCTCCTGCATGGGGTGCCATGTCAGCAAACAGAAACTGAGCTTACATTTGTGTTCCCATGAATGTTCCACTGGACCAGAAATGCTTGCTATCTAGTCAGCCAACCCCCAAATGCCAAGCCAACTCTGGGCCTTCTCACTCCAAACAAGGGTGACTCTGTGGCCCCAGCCAATCAGATATTTTCTATTTGCTTTTCCTTGTTCTGTATTCTTTTTCCTGTAAAAGCTTCCTGCCTTCTGCCCCACTTTGCAGTTCTTGGAATGGAGACTGTCCATTTTATCAAGTGTTAAATGACGTTTGTTTGCGTCACCTAAATTATCTTCTTTAATCATCTTTTAAATAGTTGTCATGATGATTACATGAGATAATGCAGGTGGGGCACCTGGCACATGGTAAACACTCAGTAAATATTCAAGATTATTCTTATTACTAACACCCTCTCCATTTGCTGTAAGGATATCCCTTTCTTAAGGGAAGGAACTATTTTACTCATTTTGTCACCGTCACCATACCTATATGTGGTAGGTATTTAACAATTGTCTATTTAATGGAATGGAATCCACATTTTAACAAGACAGTGTGTTGCAATTGGCCCTCCAGCTTCTTGAAAATGTGCTGGTTAGAATCTTGCAAAACCTTGCAGGTATTGTCAGGTGTCAGGAGAAGTATTTGAATGCTCCACTGTCCTAAACATCACTTCATAGTATATTTCCCAAAAGCTTTTCCTACACATCTAAGTGTCATTTTATTTTTTGAACATGCATTTAGGTAGATTGGATCCTGTTGTTCTGTGGTCTTCCCTGGGAGCCTGATTTTTATGGAACTGGTAGCAGCCCTGGATGCATGAAGAGATTCACAGTTGTGGAAGTCACACAATTGAACTTCTAAACAGTTTTGTTGAGAAAACAGTCGTTTCTGTTTCTTCTGGGCTACATTCTTGTCACCTGCTTTTCCATGAGATGGACAAACAGCGGCATAGGGAAAACTGATTAGGAGAGTCACTGGTCTTATTACTAGTACCTTTGAAAGGCTTGGAAAATTGGGCATTTGCAAAGGAGGGCTACTATAGAAATGGTACAATCTGTCACTGTCAATCTTGGACAAATAACCCTGTGCTGACAGCAGAAATCATTTAGGTTGTGCAGATCAAGCCTCATGAATAGCATTTCACTGCAGAGAGATAGCAAGAATTGACTGTCTTATTAAGAAGCAATGTGATGGTAAAATGTGATTAAAGTGAGTCAAAGGAAATTACTAAGCTGGGGCCAAGAAAGAAGAGAGGGAGGTTTGACTATGGATATAGAGGCCTAGATAAGTTAATTTTATGGGTGTTTGTTTATATTAAGTATACATAAATATTTGAAGAATAATCACACCCCCAGACTAAGTAAAAATTATACTTCTTTCAGTCACATGAAGCAGTTTACATGCTCATTATCAACTGAGGCAAGAAACATGTAATGATGTGAAAACTAAGATCTGCATGAAATGCTTCCATAAAAATGAGTTTTTCCATTACTTACATTTACTTGTCAATTTGAAAGGAATCAGATTTCATTGTATCATATAAATAAAGTATCCTGAAGACACTAGCTCCTACTGTTTCCGAAAGCTATCCTATATTTACAAATTTTCTGTGGCTTTCAGATAAATATATTTCTTTTAGAAAAGTGATTCTCACAACCTAACCTAAGTGGACTGAATAGAAGCTGTTTCTAATGAAACTAAGGAATTCGTGATGTCATCTTTTGTGTGGCAATCCCTCAATTAAGAGGGGAGGATCAGAAAATGTAAAACCCTATGATTACACTTAAAAGAAATGTATCAAAATCTTATTATGCATGGTCACAGTTGCAGCAAAATACAATTCTATAGCAAGTGAAAAAGTCTGCTCTTTCGTGTAACTTCACTTTGGAACTCAGTGGTGACAAATCTCACAAATCGACAGCCTCCCCTTTGAGCAAATGTAGAAAACCACTTGTTAGTTCCTCCCTTCTAAGCACCTCTCCCTGTGGCTCCACTTTGTTTTTAAACTATTTTTGGTAAAAATCAAGCTTACCAAACTCTAAAATACGAGGAATCTCCTGCTATCCATTCCAACACTGCCAGCGGCCCCAATATGAAAATTGGACCATCACTTGTAACAAGGCAGAGGAATGTTATTTTATTAATAGTTGGCACCAGAATTCCTCCCAGAAAGGGAAATGTATTTACTTTGAAAAATACCTTGATAAGAGCTGGGGGAGTAGAAGAGAGCCCCGGAGGGGCTAGGGTGTGAGCAGATTGTTTCTGAGACAAAGGGAACAATTTGGCAGAAACTTCCCAGCACAGCCGTCAGGAGAGACAGGAGGAGGGGTTGCAGCCACTGAGAGGGCGGAAGGCAGCTTGCATCTGCTCCACGTGACTCTTCCTCTCCTCCCTCCCGCACACATCTCCACTGGAATTACTGAACTGATTAAACATTTGGTACGAGTTTTTGTTTATTCGTTGTTTTTTTGATAGAAACTTGTGTAAGGGATGGGCTTATGTCTAAATCAATCGAGTAAAGTAAGAGATAACTTGTGTAGACCTAAGCATGGAGGCAGAGAAAAGCCTCAGAATAAGTGTTAGAAATTTTTTAGAAATTGGGGGAGGCCTCGACCTCACAGCTCTAGATGGGTTTACTGAACTCTTTGAAGGGATGAGAGAGTCTCTTATGGCATCTTTGTTAAACCAGCTACTTTATGGGCAGAACCACTACTTTGTGATACTGTGGTCATTTGTGAGAAGCTACTGTGTGTCTTAAGCTACTTTGTGGACAGGTATGTGGAAAGGTGATGCAGTAAACACCAAGCATCATAGTTGATTTTGCAGTCTTTGAACTGGCTAGACTTCAAAATAATGTTAATTTAAGAGGCTGGCTGATAGAAAATAATCATGCTTTTAGTAGAATATCAAAGAACTTTAAGATCTCAGCCTTAGCATTTCATAAACATCCAACACCACCAGTTTTTTCCAAATTAATTCAAAATCCTGGAGAATGAGGGATGAATTCAGAACCAGACAAAATGGATATCCAATATTCCCAAGGGATTCTTCATTACTCAGGTTGCTAAGGTGAAGATGGACCAACAAATTGGTCCCTTTGCACATGATCATCATATCTGTTCTAGGATCAAATCTAGAAGACCACAGTGTAAACCAATGGACAAAAATATATTTGACCACGGTTCACAGTGTGTCTTAAGGTTTGGGAGGTACAAAAATAATAATGGTATATCACCCAAAGAAATGATCCAGTGTCCTTAGATATTTCTTCCAACTGGAACGATTGGACCCAAAGTTTCAGAGTGCATCATCTCCTGAGAGATGCCTTCTCTTATCATCCCTTATAGAGTTTTCCCCTGTGCATCATGCTTTGGATTTTCTTCACAACACTTTTTACCACCTGAACTGATCCTGTTCATTTACTTTTTTTTTTAACCTGTTTTTGGTCTGTCTGCCAACCACTGCAATATGAAGATCATGGAAGCAGGGAACTGACGCTCTTTGTTCATTTCTGCTTTTCAAGCTCTAGGATAATGCCTGGCACATAATCAGAGCTCGATAAATATTTGTTGAATCATTTAATGAATTTCACTCAGTGTTTAATATGTAGAGTTTATCAAAATCCTTATAGGCTCTACAAATAAAGTAGGGTTATTATTATAAAGAGAAGACATACTGAAGGACTCAGTGGCCAGTATTTTGATCTAATTCCTTTTGACTATCATCCTAATCTTGGATCATGTAAATGATGATCACATTATACCCATCAGGATACTTTGCAAGAAAAAAATATTCAGAATTATAGCTGCTCTGCACTCAAAGTGAATCTAGAGGTACAATTAAATGATATAACAGTAGAGTTCAGTTTTCACGTAGACAAATGTTTTGATGTTCAATTTTAGCTTTAGGTTAATAGCAGTATTAGATTACATTCTTGGGTCATTAGAAGGATGGGTTCATTTTTTTTTTTAATTTAAAAAAATGTTCAGTCATGGATGCTAGACAGTAATACCTATTTATAAGGCTTAGCAAGATTTAATATTACTTTTGACATAAAATTTATTTGAAAATGTAATTATGAACAGAAAATGTATAAATGTCTTCAAAATGAGAATAACAATAATGTTCTTTAGTTCCATATTGTGGATAATTAAAAGAATGGACAGTGGTCCCTTGGTGTCTGTAGGAGATTGTTTTCAGGACCACCAACCTCTTTGGATACCAAAATCTGCAGAGGCTCGAGTTCTCGAAGTCCTTGGATACAGAGGGCCAACTGTGTTTCAGAATACAAATGCATTGTTTTGAGAGAGTGGAAAAATTTTTTTTTGATGATCTTATTTGTGATATGCTGTCATAGGGGTCTTGTTTTACAACAACTAGACTTGTTAGACAAGAAAGTTATTAATTTATTCTATGTATACTATTTTTTCCATCCTCATATGAGAAGAATAACAGAAGTACTGCTGAATTAAACTGACTGCACAAAAGAAAGTTCCAGGAATTTTTCAAAATTTCCTTTCTGGAATTGGTGAGTACCTATTTATTACTGGTGGAGTAAAGAAAGAACTGTTTTCAGGTGTTTATCTATGTATATATTGTTTTGGTTTTGTCTCCAGAGGAAAGGGGGAAAAGATCATGAGGCAGGGAGAGAAAGTTGGTTTTTTTTTTTTTTGTAAAAAAAAGGAAAATAGAGATTAGCTTTCTCATTCCTTCCCCCTAGCAGAGCCATTTCCACCTTGGAACAAGGCCAGGGACTTGTAGCCTCTTTCTTGGTTTTCTCACTGTGTTTTTCCTGGCTTCTCTGGAGTTCCCTTTAAGGCCTAGTTCCCTTTAAGGCCTGGTTCCCTTTAATGCTTGGTTTTTAGCTTGTTGCTCAGACTGGGTTGGCTAAGGGTTTCTGAAGAGGAGAGTGTAATGATCATTTTATTTAATATCAAACTTGTTCTTCTTAAGGACATGCTATCTTGTTAGATAATATTTTCTTAAAAGTATGAAAAATATATCAGAAAGGAAAAAAACAGGCACAAGCAAATGATTTTCTGAAAGAATTTTGATTCTGAAAAAAATTATTACCATATTTGGCTTTGGTTCCCTTTATGTTTCTTCAGATTAGTGCAGTTCATTTTGGGTTTTTGATTCAGGGTTCATTTTAGTTCAGGTTCCTGATTCAATTTATGTTTCTGTGATTGAACCAAAATTCCAGTTAAAATAGTACTCAGTGGGCTAGATTCCTTAGCCAATACTTTTTTAAAAATTACATAATGTGTGCTTCAATAACGTTTAACTTCTAAATTAAGCATTTTTCATATACTAAAATTTCCAATGAGTAAATTGATAGCTATTTTTTTCATATGTTTTCAGTGTACTTTCTGATGTACAAGTTAACTCACAAAGGTAAATTTAAACAAAGTAGCTCATATAATATGCAACCTTCTTTTTAGACTGTCTCTTGCCCCTCTCTTCCCAAATTGGTTTACTTTTCAAAAAGCTATTTAAATTTAAAAAAAGATTCAAATATGTAATACATTCATAAAATTCAAAATTTATCCCTCTTGGAATTCATTGGGATTCTTGAATTTGTGGTTAGGCTCCTTGACTTGGGAAAATTCTTAGCTACTATCTCTTCAGATATTGTCTCATTCTCACTCTTTTTTTCTTTTGGAATTCTGATTAGAAGCATGTTACTTTCTCAATCTGTTTCCCATGTCTTTTAACCTTTCTTTCATGTGTTACATCTCTTTGCCTCTTTCTGCTTCTTTCTAGACAAGTTATTCTGGTCTATCCTTCACTGAAACAATTCTTTCTTTAGGTATACCTAATATACTGTTAAAACCATCCATTTGGTTTTAATTACAGTTATTACAGTTGTCAGTTTTTGAGGTTCTGTTTGATTGTTTTAAAAAATCTGCTTGGTTGTTCTATATAGTTTCTTGTTATCTGGATTTATTTTCAAGTTTGACTTTTGTTTAATAGAGTAATCATAGTCATTCTGTAGTCTGTGTCTGATAATTCCAGTATCAAATGTTTTGCAGCTCTATTTCTGTTTTCTGTTATTTCTGCTGGTTTTTGCTTTAGTGTTTTGTCTTTTTAATGACTGTGAGCTGCTCATTTTCTTTAGAAAATTAATTGTGAGCATTCTTTGAGGTCCTGGATGATGGTGGCTCTTCCAGTGGGGCTTTATGTTTGCTTTGGCTGTGTGCCTGGGAACACTACCAGTTCTTGACTTTTTCTTGGATCATCCAGGTTGTGTGAATTTGTAAATCCTCATGAGGGCTAGCTTGTCATTATATCAGGGGACTTTCTCTCCTTTATTCTTGCCTTCCATGGGGCAGGAGTTGTGGAATTTACTTTTGATTTATTCTTACACAAAAGATTCATCCTTTTATCTGTCCTCTGGGATATGAGTATCCTTTTTGTTCCCCAAGCAGTATCTGGGCTTTGTCTTCTGTTCTTCCACATCTCCTGAGGCAATGGAAACCAAGGCTGAGTGGTCAGGTTTGGCAAAGGCTCTCAGCATTCTATTCACTTCAGGGTTCCCATATTCACTAAAAGTTAGGCTTAATAATTTATTCTTAACATTCTTTTGATGCTTTAAAGGTTTTACCATTTTTGTGAGAGGGAAGATTGACTATTATAATGATGTCATTTTTCTTCAAATCAATCTACAAATTCAGTGTTTTGTGTGGAACTTGTCAAGCTGATAATAAAATTCATTAGAAAGAATAAAAGCTAAGCAAATTTTGAAGAATAAATTGGGGGACTTGTGCTACCAGACAGCAATGCTTATTATAAACGTAAGGCAATTAAAGTAATGTCATATTTGTGCAAGGATGTACAAGTACAGTCATCCCTCAGTATCCATGGAAGATTGGTTCCAGGACACCACTTCCACCTGCCACCATACCAAAATTCACAGATGCTCAGGTCCCTTATATAAAATGGCATAGTATTTGCATAAAACTTATGCACATCCTCCAGTATACTTTAAATCATCTCTAGATTACTTATAATACCTAATACAATGTAAATGCTATATAAGTAGTTGCTGGTGCATAGCAAATTCAAATTTTGTTTTGGGGAACATTCTGAAAATTTTTTTCCTGAATGTTTTTGATCTGTGGTTGGTTTAATCCCTGAATTTGGAACTCATGGATAGAGGGCCAACTTTACATATATGTAACAGAATACAAAGCCTAGAAAAGATCCATATATGAGAGAGATATAGCACATGACATTACAAACAACTGGGAATAGGGCAAATGATTAAAAATATTATTATGGAACAGATGGCTATCCACACAGAAAAGAAAATTCTCACACTATACACTAAAGTGTTCATTCCAGGGGGATTAAAAACCTAAATATGAAAAGCCTTTAACATTTAAGGAGAAAATGTAAGAGATATTTTTGATCTTGGGATAGGGAAGGATTTGTTGAATAAGACAATCAAAAGCATACACCATAAAGGCAAAGACTGACAAAATAAAAAACCTCAGCTTAACAAAAGACACCATAATCAAAGTTGAAAGAAAAGTTCAGAATGGGAGAAAATACTTATATCACATATTACTAATATAAGATTTGTATTCTAAACATATAAAATACTCCTACAAGTATAAAAGAAAAAGACAAGCAAATCTAATAGAAAAATGGGCAAAGACGTGAACAAGCTATTTAGAGAAGTGGCTAATGTACTGGGTAGTGCAGCTCTCAAGAAAATCTACATGCACAAGAGTTTTCATCATAGCACCGTGTATAGTAGGAAAACATTGAAAATGTCCTAAATGTCTATCGGCAGAAGAATGAATGAAAGTGTAACATATTCATAAATGAGAATACCATACCTCTGTCAAAATAAATAAACTAGAACTACAGGCATCAATAATTATAAATATAAAATTTTTTTGAGTCCAAAAAAAAAAAAAACCATCCCAAGCTGCAGAACAATAATATAGCATTATGCAGTTTATAAACAGGTTGAAAAATACCACATAGTACTGCATGTTATTTGAGTTCTTCATATGTGTTAATATGATAAACATATCCATGGTAATGATAAACCTTTAATTCAGGATAATGGTTATATCTGAATAGGGAGAAAGGGGAATAGAATTTGGGAGAGATATGTAAGGAACTTTGGCTATATTGATGAATTTCCATCCCCCCTCCAATTACATAAATGTAGCAAAATATTCAGATTTGATAAAAATCAATGGTGAATAAATATACAGGTGTTTAATTTATGCTATATTAACTACCAAATATAAGGCATAAGTATAATATAAATTAAATATATGTAATACTTTTTGTATGTTTGACATATTTCATAAGAAATCACTGAATGGAATCCTATAATCAATTAGGATGATTCAACATTGGGAAATATATTATTGTAATTTGCACATTAGTAAACTCAACTGGTAAATTAAAGAAGTGCTTCAGAATTAATGAGCAAGAAATGGGTAAGGTTTATATAAAGGAAAACCACAAAACTTTAACTGAGGACACAAGGCAAGACCAGAATAAATACAGACACTGCCATGAAAAAAAAAGAGACACTGCCATGTCCTAAAGTAGGACAACTCATATTGTAAAATTACCAATCCTCTTCAAGGTGATATGGAAACAACAGAATTCCAATTGGAGTGTCAATGTTATGAGTATTTCAAATTAATGAGTAAAAGGAGGAGTGGGATAATTGGCTATCCATCTGGAAAAGAATGAAGTTTATCTTATCCAACTTATAAATAAATTTCAAAAAGATCAGAAAGCCAAATGTCAAAAAACAGAACTATAAAATCATTGAAAGGATATGTGGAAGAAGACTTAAAATCCTGGAGTGAGAATTATCTTTCTGAGCATGATATTAGAGTCTTTTTCTATAAAGAAAAGATTGACAGATTTAACTATATTAAGATGAAAAACTTTAGTATGCTGTAACACAGGTTAAAACAAAACAAAACAAAACCATACATTAAAGAGCAGAGTGTAAGAAAATAATCAGTGCTGATAAAGGATTCCTCTCCATCCTATTCAATGAGCTCCTATAAACTGCTAACATTTATCAGGTTTTTTTTCTTTGTGCCTGGCACTGATCCAAGTGCTTTTTAAATTTTAAGCCATTTGGAATCCCACAACAGGCCTACAAAGTAGGTTCTAGTATTATTGTCATTTTGTAAGTGAGGAAACAAGTACAGAGAGGTTAATAAACTTCTACAAAGTCATGTATCTACTAAGTGGTAGAGATGGGATTTGAATCCAGCTGGGTTGGCTCCAGCTTCTGTTTCCTTAACTATTCTCCTGCTTATAAAGCAAAAGAAAAACAACAAATAAACAAACAAAAAACAACTCAAATGAAGACTAGACAAAAGGAAGAGTAGAAATTTCACAGAGGAAGAAATACAGTGGTTTACAAATGTGTGAAAATATGCTGAAGCTTATGAGTCATCCAAGAAACGAAAATTAAAAGAACATGAAATATCACCTTTGCCCTCTAGAGGGTTAAAAAAAAAAGAATTAGAAAGAAGCTAATAAATACATAACATTAAAACTAAAAAAATTTTGCAGTATAATAATTGGTAAGGATATGTAGTTACACTTTTATTCTTTGGTAATGGGAAATAGGTGGCTTTGACGTTTTAAGGAGGGCAATTTGGCAGTATTAACCTAAATGAAATTCACTTACCTTTAGATTAGCAATTTACTTTTTGGAATTTAGTTAAATATTCTGTCAGCAATATACACAGATGTAATACAGCTAAACAACAATGTGACTGAACAGTAGAAATAATGCAGTAGATCAGTATGTTCTGATAAGGGAAAATATCAAAGCAGAATAATGGGTATAGTGTGATAAACTTGGGTTAAAAAAAATGTGTCAAGAGCAAGCCCCTCTGTACTCTGGGACTGGTGCTTTTCTCAGAGTCTCTGTGGTGGCTTTCCAGAATGCCCTTGACTTTATGAGTCTAGTTTCCCATCTTAGTCCCTCCATGTGAGGGATCAGTATTGAGAGTTGGCTGGGGCCTCCTATACTTATGTCACCTTTGGGGACAGATTAGTCTGTCCCACGTCTAGCAGACTGTCTTCGGTGTTGCTAGTAAATGCTTGTCCCTTTGCCCTAGTTCCCACTGTTGATGTAGGTTTGCTCACATAGATGTGTTTTTATTTCCTGGGTCGTTTCAATGAAATTATAGGAGAGGGGCAGTTGGGAACACGTGCTGCAGCCACCATATTACCTTTAATGATTTTCATACCTTCTTTCCCCCTCCATTTCCTCTAACTTCTTAGGGATATTTTGGGAGTTCTAGTGCCAAATAATTAAACATTTGGAGGCGTGCATATTTGGGAATCTTGCCAAAACCAATTCAAAAAGCGCAGTTTTGATAGAGGAACTGATAGAGTGTGGTATAAACGAATAAAAACTTGTTTAAGGAACATAGTATTTTGCATAGTTAGAATGGACTTCATCTATGCACTTAAGATTGTGCAAGGATTTTAAGTGAATACAGCTCTTTTACTGTACCTGAGGGGACAGTCTGCACCAGAGGAACAAAAGGATCAGACTGTGATAGCAGTGACTAAAATAGGTCTGTTTCTTACAGAGCATGTGATCTGTGGTGATTATCATAAAGCCAGCAGGAAGCAAGAGATGGAAACGGTCTCAATGAAGACAAGAAAGTGTCCTCACTCATTATTGGGGGACATATCCATCAGCCTCGCAAATAATTAGAGATAATAAAAATCATAACTGAAAGAGCATATGGTGAGCTCCACATTAAAAAAGTAAGTTCATATTTGTATATTTCATCAGAGTATATAATGTGCTTTCACATACATCGTCTCATAAGATCCTTACAACCATCTGGGTAAGGTGAAGAGCGTATTATTATCCCTATTGCATAGATGAAGAAACTGCTAGTCGAGTGGTTAAATGATTTAAGTAAGGTCACACATTTAGTTAGTAGCAATCCTTATGCATAAAAACTTTTAGATCAGATTAGTTTTTTTTAAAATATGAAGCTGTAAGGGCAAATTAATATGTGATGATATTTTTGAACATTACTAAGTTTTTTTTCACATAAAGGACCAAGCTAATGTAATTTGAACTTTCATATTATTTCCATTGAGATTCAATCACAATGGCCAACCCTGATATTGGCCATCAATCCTGAAATTCCTAAAATAGCTGAGACATACCAAACTTCTTTTTCCTTTATCCCTGAGAGAAACTAGTAAAGCGAAAGAGAGAATAGTCTTATATGCTCATTCAAAGTGTGGTGTCTTCTCCTTTGCCTTTTCATTTTCCATTTCACTGATTTTCTTGGGAATCTGTGTTTGTAGTTGAATAGGTGTAAACTGTGTGAATAGGTGTAAGCTGAGGACAGTTAATTAACAAGCATCTATTGGACACCCATTATGTACATAATAAAGAAATGTACATAACATTTAACAAAGCATGTGGCGTGATGAAAGAGAGGAAAAGACATGGTCATGATTCCTGAGAAACATATAATGTAAATAAGTAGAAACAAAGTGAATGAGAACAAACACAAAGTGATATATGAAGAAAAGTGTAAAATAATTTAAGACATACACATCACTAATAGGATAATACAGAGTAAATGATCAAAGCAGAGCTGGGCCAGTCTTAGAAAACTGTTGGTGAATACTGAACTAAAATTTGAAATTGGTTTTAGTCTAGGAATAATGGAGATGAGAGAGATTGATTTCTTTGGTGTGGCAGGAAGCCTGGAGACCACGGAGGAATGGTAAGTACAAAGGGATTGCCAGGAAAGATAAAGATATATCTGTAGTGACTTGGGAAGTGATTTAAAGAAGTGAATCTGGAAGGAGAAATTTAAATACACACTCAAGTGTTTTTTTTTTTTCTTTTAACAAATCCTTTAAACATGTTAGGGAAGGTATTTGTTTTATATTAAACAGTTTGAAACTTATTTTTGGTGTTGATCATAATGGATAGCAGGGCTTAAACAAATGACGAGTAACAAATATATACATAAATATATATAAATAATCATATACTTAACAAATTAGTGCAGAATGCAAATGTGTCACTTCTCTAAGCTGATAAGCAATTGAAATAACATGGATATTTTCTCGACTGTATGTATATTTCAGATGTGCAGATGTACATAAAGGGGGTAGTGGTGATAAGCTCCTGACTTGGAGTCGATGGACTAGATTTCAGATCTCAGCTCTAATACTTAGTATTTCTATAAATTTGGGTAAGTTGCTTAAGTGCATTTAAAGTCAATGTTACAGGTTTCTGTGAGGATTAAATAAGATTCTGTATGTGAAATTACCTGGCATATGGCAGATACTCAATGTGTTTTTCTTTATTGTTTTCCCTAAGAAGTGATGGGTCTTTATAGAGAATGTTGTAAGGCCTGGGTGGGAACATAGATGAATATGGAACATCTTTTAGGTAAAGTGTGAAGCCTATCTTTTACATCTTTTCCATAGAAGCATTCAGAATGCTCCATACCTCTAAACATCACCTGTTTTCTGGAAATGGTCTGGGTGGAAATAGGCCTCCTCAAAGCCAATCACAAGAATTGGCCTTTTACTGCACAGAGCAAAACATTTACAAAAAAATAGCTCCCTCGCTCCAATTGAACTTAGTTAATTGTAGAAATTTTGGAAAACCCAGAATGTGAAGACCATCTGTAATCACACTAGCCAAAGAAAACTATTTTGGTGTATTTTCTTCCAATCTCTTTTATGTAACATATATCTAAACTGGAATTAACTGTACATAACTTTTGTGATCTAATTTTCTTCATCTTGCACTATACAGGAAGCATATTCTTATTTCATTGTACATAAAAATTTTTTGAAAATATAATTTTGAGTGGTTATGTAGTATCCTGTAGCATGGCTCTACCAATAATTCATCTAATTATTTCCGTTTTTGAGGCTGTTTAGAATATTTGCCATAATACATATCACTGCAATCATAATACATATCACTGTAAATCTCTAATTTCTTTACAATAGATTTCAAGAAATGGAGTTAATACTTCAAAAATTAAAATACCTTTAAGCCTCTTAACTCATATTGAAAAATTATCCTATGGAAAGGTTGTACTCCTATTAGCAGTGTATGAAACTCAACATTTCCTAGAACCCTCAGAGTAAAGCATTTCTATGAAGACTTCCTTCACAAATGATTGTCACATCTATTTGTGCTGATTAATTTCTGAAAACCTTTAGTAATGGTCATTTACCAAAAATCACTGCCATTGTATTTAAGGCTTTTTATTTCTTGTTTATCTTCATTATAACTTTTTTTTTCTTTTAAAAACAGCAAACCAGTAAATGGACTAATAAAACTAAAATTGAGATTTAATTTCTTAGATAAAATTGAGACAGTCTGACAAATTCAGACTTGTGGGAAGACTGGATGGATGGTTGCCTGGGAATTATTCTATGAGTCATTGTTTTTAAAAGCTCCAGAGCCAGGAAGAAGGGGCTGATTAGCTGGGAGGATCTATCATTTTCCCATTTCATATATTTCTAGAAATAGCACAGTTTTGTGCATATGTTAAATAGCCCAAAATTAATTAATGATGATAAAACCAGGAGATGAGCTGCTTTAGGCAAATCTGGTTCCCTGACCTAGTCATGAACTTCTGTTAAACAGGATGAACAGTCCTTCACCAGTCTCTCATGAGCTTATATTTACCTGTGTGTATGTCTGTCTCCTTCACAGGCTAGTAGAGTTCCTTGAGACAGAGAATAAGTGTTTTCATCTTTGTTTTACAGGTAGGACTGGAGAACAATATCTGTAACAGAATCATGTAGATGGATGATTACCTGCTAGCTTGCTAGAAAAGGATTTTTTGAGCATAATAGCAATGGAAGAAATCCCAAGGGAAATTATTAAAAGATTTTAATATATAAAAAATTTATATGTCTTTATACCACCCCCTCCTCCATAAACAAAATTAAATGACAAAACAAATAGGGAAAAATAGTTTCAATAAATTTGACAGCAAGAGATTGAATGTCTTTAATATATAAAGAGCTCATAAAAATCAATAAGAAAACTATTGACCCCAATAGTTAAATGGACAAAGGATATGAACATATAATTCACTGAAGAAAAAATAGCAATGACTAATACATTTTAAAAATGTCCAACTTTACTTCTTTTCAAAATTTGTTATTGTGGTAAAATACACGTAACATTTATTATCTTAATCATTTTTAAGTGTATAGTTCAGTGGCCAACTTTAGTTTTAATCAAAGAAATGTGGAACAAAACATACTATTTTTGATCATTAAATGAAAAAATCTCTTTTAAAACAAGTGGTAATAAACCTAGCAAAAGCAGAGTGAATAGGAATGTGTTTTGGTACCTTTCTGGAAAGCAATTTGGAAATATGTATTAAAATTTTTAAAGATGTTTATACTCTTTGACACAAGAGCCCCACTTTTAGAAATTTATTCTAAGGAAACAATCTGAAATATGAGTAAAGATGTTTATATATACAATGCTATTCATCTTAACGAAATATTTAACAGTGAGAGATAATATATTTAAACCAGACATAGCTTGTTTATAATAATTATAAGGGAAATATTTTTTAATAAAATGGCAAAATACTTAGAATTTGAAGTGAAAAGTATTTATAAAGTAGATATTTATATATACTCATATATATGCATAGAAAAATCACTAGAAAGAAATATACCAGTCTATTAGCAAGAACTATTTCCAGATAGTAGAATTACAAATAATTTGTCCTTCATATTCTATGTATTTTTGAGCTTTTAACAGTGATAATGCACTGCAAATATAACTTGAAATTAACAGTAGATATTTATCTGAAAGCAAGGAGTAAGCAAGAGGTGGAAGGGGATATGAGACATTTGAAAGCTATGTGCTGCAGAAAAGAGCTAGTGGAGAGGGAGAGGTTAAAAGCCTGAGAAGAGGCTCTCACTGAAGCTGAGGTGCTAGGGCACAGGGTTTGGGTGAAACCTGAGGGGGCACCTCTTCCACTGAAGTGTGAAGGAGGAAGATACAGATTAGTTAGTCAGTGGGAATAAGGAAATGGACAGATTCTTGATTGATGACTTCTATTTTCCCGAAGGAGAAACAAGTGAGTGTCTCTTCTGGGCATCTTTGGTGAAGCTTGAGAAAGGTGTGAAGCTTTGAAATTGCCACTGAATAGAAAGGAAGGAATGCATGTGTTATTTCTCTCTAAAATCCACTCCTTATCTTATTCCTTTGCTTAATCGTTGGCACCAATGAACCAAGACAAAAATATGAAAATTATCATTCCCATTCCTATTGCTCAACAAAATTCTTATGGCTCAACCTCCTAAATATCTCTCAAGCCATCTTCTCTCCATCTCTTCTCCATCTTCTTGCCAGGGTTGCTGCAATAGATTCCGAACTGGTCTCTCTAGGCTCATTTGTCTCTTCGCATTTCCAATCTGTCCATCATACTTTTGCCAGACCCAGCTTTAAAAAACCCAATAAAGGTTTAATTATTTCACTACATTTTCCTATTACCTGTGCTTTTCAGGTCATTTACATCTATTATAACTGTCTGGTGTATGTAACAGCTTAACATTTATATGGTGCTCATTACTATGTGTCAGGCTTTGCGTATGTTAACTCATTGTATCCCCACTTTACAGTGGAGAATATGAGGCATGGATAGGATGAGAAAATCATCAAAGATCACATAGGTAAGTGGCAGAGTCTAGATATAAACCAAGGCAGCATGGCTTCAGAATGTTTTTTATGCGGTGTTTCTTCTTTCTACCAAATGGAACACTGACTGAGAGATACTTTGCAGTATTGCTCATTATTCTGGTTATTACTTCTGAATTCAGAGGAAACTGATGAGCTAGGGCCCTTTAAAGGCCCAAGCCAACATGCAGTTGGAAACTAATAGCAAAATGCACCATAGAGCAAAAACATTCTTTCCTTTGGAATATCAACTACTGACTATGTTATAAAGGGGAAAAATACTAAACATATCACACTTTAGTGTCTCATGACTGGCATTCATTTTGGACTCAAAAGATTTTTAACTATGCTGCTAAGCTTATATGCTGAGGCCACATGTTCATCCTTGGATATTTATACTATACTTCTTTCACAGAATTGGAGATTTGGCTCATACTTGCTGGATATGTTAAATGATCTTGTAAAGCCATTTTCAAATTAAAGAGTCTTCCCTTGATTTTATTTTTTAAAATCATTGTAGGCACAAGAGTATGTTGGTTGAAAGGACAGACTCTAGCGTTCTATATCTAATTTTCTCGCCCTAAAATTTGCTTCTGTAATAAGGATAATAAAAATAGACACCCACATGGCTGCTATGAGACTAGGAAGTAGCTACACTTCCTAGAACATAGTTAACACTCAGTATATATGAATAATTGATTTATAAAAACTGGTATAGAACAGTGCAATTACATTTTAGAGATATAAATTCTCAGAGCCTCAGTTCATTCAGCATAAAATAAAGTTAATAACACCCATCTCACAGGGTGTTATAGGATTAAATAAGAAAATATATATATGTAAGTGCTTAGCACAGGGGCTGGCATATAGTAAGTTCTTACTAAATGGCAACTTTTATTATTATTCTATTTGAATTTTTTTGTCTATAATTGAGGTCTAGATAATTTCACAGTAGAATTTGGGACCCAGTATAAAACCATTTAATTTTTAATATTTTTCATCTTTTGCTTCTTCATAGGTCACATTCTGTTAGGGGAGTGAGGTAAATATTGGTTTTTACTCTGCAGTGATACTTTTCTGTAGTAATTATGCATTAAAAAATACCTTTTGGAAAGGTATGTTGGTCTTTTTCCAACGGTCCGCTTATAAAGGGCTATTAAGATAGTGCATAAAAGAAATAATGTTCATTCATTATTAATACCTTGTAGTGGTGATTACATAAGCTCAGTCTGCCAATCGATCAGTCCTTAGAGCCCTCACTGCAGCTGGAGCTCAGACAGCAGACAACAGAGGAAGGCAAAGAGCATTTCTCCCGTGTGCTCCAGATCTGTCTCCAGCAGTGAGGCCCTCCTTCTCCTGTACCTTTAGCTCTTCTCCTCCATTGGCCCCTTTCTCTCTGTCCACCAATATGCAGGGGTCTTTTCCACCTTACAAACCAGAGGCAAAACTGTTTTCCCCTCAAACTTGTTCCACTGAGGTACTGTTTTCATTTTCCCTTTTCTTTGACTGCTGAACTTCTGCTAAAAGTGGGCTTCATGTCCCTAACATTTCTTGCTCTTTCCTCCCTTCTTCCACCTCAGGACTTCCCTGAAATTGTTGCCTTGAAAGCATTAAGAACCTCCTAATCATCAAGGATTTGACCTTCTGATCTTTTCTTAGTCTTCATTCTTCTCAACCTGTCTGATTTATGGTACTGTTGATATCCTGACATTCTCTTAGAGTCTAGGACATTGTTCGTCCCCAATTTTTTGACATTTATGTCTTGGTTTGTGCATAGAAAATGGCAATGATGCCAACCAACCCTGCAGAATGCTGTGAGGATAAAATGAGGTGTTATTGTTAGTTTTTGTAGTCATTAAGAAGATTCATTCGGCAATCTCATTTACCCCAAGACTGTAAGTCTCACATTACACAGATGACACCTATATCTGTATTTTTGTTTTGACTGTTCTCTAAGATGTCCATTCTTCTTTTTTTAACATCTGTTGCTACCTGTAATAATAAAGTCGTGATGGATAGAGCTGGAAGAATTCTTAGAAACGCCACTCTCAAATTACCGGAAAGGAATTGGTAGTGTGGAGAGTAAGTTGAGCTGCTAGGTCAGTAAGAAAGCCTTCAGTTTCAAATACCAGAAATCCCAGTGTAACTAGCTGAAATGCATGATCTTCCATGACAACAAGTACAAGTCTGTGGCATGCTAGGGCTGGTTAATGGCGAGTTCAGTGTTGGTCCAGTGTCTTTCTCTCTAGTGGCTTTGCCATCCTTAGCACATTATTCTGTCCACAGGTCAGCCCTGGTGTTAGATAGCTATAGCAGTTCCTAGTGTCCCATTCAGATCGGACAATGTCCATTAAAAGGAGAGAACATCTCTTCTGATGTGGCTCTTCCTAAGAGTGAGTGTTTACTACCCTGAAGCACGCAGCCGACTTTCCTTCATGTCTCATTGGCTAGACTTGTGACATGTCCTGGGAACAGGACACATGATTGGCTGAGACCAATCAGAATTCATGAGGCACATGGCACTACCAAGTAGGGTAGATGTGGAAACTAAATCTGGTTTCTTTTGGATTAGAAGGGAAGAAGGTGCAGTGGAAATGAATGTCAGGCAGGCTCAACAGTTTCTTTCGCTGTCTCACAGTGAGTTAGTAGCAGTGCCACAAACAGAACTCAGGCTTCCTGATCACTACCCAACTCTCATTCAATAATTATTACTGACTTTCAACATTCCACCCAGACTCAACATGTCCACCACCTAACTGATCACCTTTCTACTCAGACTCGTCCCTTATCGTACATATTTTTCTATGTGCTGACCATTCTCTTCTAAAGACGTGCTACCACTTTCTCCACTATTTAGCCATCTTAGACTTCTTTCCATCCCTTGTTCTTCACAATTCACTTCATAAATGTTATTTAATCTCTCTATACAAAATCTCATACATTCATCATTTTCTCTCCATTACTATTGTCTCTAGGTCACATCTTTATTATACATAAATTGGATTATGACAATGGTTCAGTAACTAATTTTCCTGACTCCACTCTCTCCCCAACTCTCACTTACTTTTCAAGTCACTGGTATATTCATCTTCCTAAAACCTTCCTCTTACCTTTGGAAAAACTACTTTAGCGGGGTGCCTAGTGAGACTAAGCTGTAATTGTTTTTTTTTAAAACCAGGATAATCTGTTGTTTCACAGTTGTCAGTAGCTTCTATTTCTAGTGTTAGAATTTACAAATTTCCTTGGGGCAGGTATCCTTTTATCTGAGAAAAAAAAATATACACACACACACACACACACACACACATACATACATAAGGTGCAGGGAACCTTCTAGGAATTAGTGGATAAACTTTTTAAAATTTTTTGAGGAGGAAATATTTGCAAATTATGTAGCCAATGATGCATAAATTCCCAAAATATATAAACAACTCATACAACTCAATATCAAAAAAACAAACAAACAAACAAACAACCCAATCAAAAAACGGGCAGAAGACTTGAATAGACATTTCTCCAAAGAAGACATACATATGGCCAACAGGCACATGAAAAAATGCTCAACATCGCTAATTATTAGAGAAATGCAAATCAAAACCACAATGAGGTATCACCTCACACCAGTCAGAACAGCCATTATCAAAAAATATACAGATAATAAATGCTGGAGAGGGTGTGGAGAAAAAGGAACCTTCCCAGACTGTTGGTGGGAATGTAAATTGGCCCAGCCACTATGGAGTATCCTTAAAAAACTAAAAATAGAACTACCATGTGATCCAGCAGTCCCACTCCTGGATGTATGTCCAGAAAAGATGAAAACTCTAATTTGAAAAGATACATGCACCCCAGTGTTCATAGCAGCAATATGTACAATAGTCAAGACATGAAAGAACCTAAGTGTCCATGGACAGCTGACAGCTGTGTATGTATGTATAAATATATATAATATATATATACACACACACACATACACACACACACAAGAATATTACTTAGCCATAAAAAAGAATGAAATAATGCAATTTGCAGCAACATGGATGGACCTAGATATTATCATACTGAGTGAAGTAAGTCATACAGAGAAAGACCAATATATGATATCACTTGCATGTGGAATCGAAAAATAATGCAAATAAATTTATTTACAAAACAGAAATAAAGTCACAGACAATAGAAAACAAACTTATGGTTACCAAAGGGGAAAGAGGCAGGGATAAATTAGGAGTATGGGATTAACAGATACACATCACTATATATAAAATAGATAAACAACAAGATTTACTGTATAGCACAAGGAACTATATTCAATATCTTATAATAACCTATAATGGAAAAGAATCTGAAAAAAATATGTATAACTGATCACTTTTCTGTATACCTGAAACTAACACAATATTGTAAATATTGTAAATCAGCCATACTTCAATTAAAAAAAAAACCTTTTTGAAGTTAAATATTATTGGAAAGTATCAGATGGGTTAAAATTGATCCAACTGAGGTAATTTGGCAAAGACATCAAATGCTTTTGAGGAGAAACTCACCATAAGAGAAAGGAGAATCTAGAGTGGTGACCAAGGCTGTGTACCTATGGTGATTAGAATGGAATGGAGGAATGGAATGGTTCCTAGATGGGCTATATGTACTTAATAAGGAGGCTTTAAGATAACACTATGTGCACATGTATGTGGAAGCATATATATTCTGGAGACTAAAGTCATGGAAGGGCTAATTTAAGAGTCCAGTCCTGAAGTGATTTGGGGTTTCCACAGCTGCCCTAGTAGTGAAAGAGAGCCATCTCCCCTTGCACTCGAGGAATTCTTGCATGGTGGGCAGCAATGAATCAGGTACCTCACGCTCTTCAGAGGGAGTTTGGAGTCACAATTTTCTTGCAATAAGGCAAGGAAGAAGACATAAAAGGCATCCAGATTGGAAAGAAGGAAGTAAACTGAATTCACAGATAACATGATCATTTATATAGAAAATCATATGCAACACACAAAAGGGCTCCTAGAATTAACAAGTGACTTTGTAGCAAGATTGTAGGATACAAGATCATATACAAAATCAATTGTTTTTGATATACTAGCAACGAACAATCAGACAATGAAATAAAATCCTTTACAATAACATAAAAATATGAAATATTTGAGGATTAATTTGAGAAAAGATGTAAAAGGCCAGTACATGGAAAATTACAAAACATTGCTGACAGAAATTAAAGAGGTATCAAAATAGAATTATGATGTTTACAGATTGGAAGATTTAATATAATTAAGATAGCAGTTTTCCCTAAATTAAAATATAAATTCAACACAATCCCAATAAAAACTTTAGCAGGTTTTTTTGGGTGGAAATTGATAAGCAGATTTTAAAATTTATATAGAAATGCAAGGGACCTGGAATAGCTTAAAAGATTTGAAATAAGAAAGCAAATGCGGAGGACTTAACACTACCTGACTTCAAGGCTTATTATAACCCTATAGCACTCAAGACAGTGTGGTATTGGCATCAAAGTAGACAAATAGATCAATGGAACAGAAAAGACAGTTCAGAAATAGACCTATACATATATGGTCAATTGATCTTTGACAAGGGTATAAAGACAATTCAGTTAAAAAAGGATTATTTTTTCAACGAATGATGCTGAAACAATTAGAAATTCATCTGCAAAATAAAACAAAAACAACTCTAAAAACAAAAACCTTCAATCCATTCCTTGATCTCTCTATAAAAAAAAAAATTAACTCAAAATAGATCATAGACCTAAAAGTAAAACTATGAAACAGGGAGAGGGCATAGGAGAAGATCTTTGTGACCCTGAATTAGGCAAAGATTTCTTAGATCAATATCAAAAGCATAATCCACAAAAAAACTGATATATTAAGCTTCATCAAAATTAAAAACTTCTACTGTTTGAAAGACAAACCAAAGACTTGGAGAAAATATTTGCAAATCATTTATCTGATAAAGGGCTCATGTCCAAAATGTATAAACAATGCTAAAATTTCAACAGTAATAGTAATTGAAAAATGGGCAAAAAATTTGTATGGACACTTCATCAAAGAGGCTGTAAAAGTCATAACTGAAAACATGAAAAGTCGTTAGTTATTGGGAAAATGCAAATTAAAACCACAGTAAGATTATCAGTACACATCTACTGAATGTCTAAAATTAAAAAGCAGTGACCATGCCAAGTGCTCGCAAGGATGTGGAACAACTGGAATTCTCATATGCTGCTGGTGGGAATGTAAACTGGGAAGCCACTTTGGCAAATAGCTTGGCAGTTATTTAAAAAGTGTAACATAATCTACTATACGACCCAGCCCCTTCACAGCTAGGTATTAACCCAAGAGAAATGAAGGCATATGACCATGAATATTCATAGCAGTTATTTATAATAGCCCCAAACTAGAAACAATGCAAATATCCAACAAAAAGGTGAATGAATAAACAAATCGTAGGATAGGCAGATAATGGAATACCATTTATTAGTAATAAGGAACAAACTGTTGATATACCCAACAATATGGATGCATCTCGAAAAACTGTGCTGAGTGAAAGAAGTTAAATAGCATGGTTTCATTTACACAAAATTCTTGAAAGCGCTAATTAATCTATAGTGGCAGAAAGCAGGATGGTATTTGCCTAGGGATGGGGCAGGAGGGAGAGGTTACAAAGGGGCACAAGGAAGTTTTTTGGGATGATTGATATGTTCATTATCTTGATTGTGGTGATGGTTTCATGGGTGTATATGGATGTCAAGACAAATTTTACAATTTAAACATGTGCAGTTAATTGTATGTTAATTATACTTCAGTGAAGCTGTTTAAAAAAGAGATACTGTAAATAGGTAAAAATAAGGAAAGTGTGAAATATTGGATACACCTAGTAAATCTGTATTTCTCCAACTGAATAATCTCTAAACTCTTGGGCCTGGCATTTGTTCTCCATGATCCTATCTTAGGCTAACAGTCCTACTGTATCTCCCACTGACATCTTGAATTCCAAAAGGGACTCTTTGCTGAACAGGTGTTGTCTTTTCTTGAACGTTTCATTAGCCTGGAATGGTCTGCCCACCATCTTCTGGTTTTTTTTTTTTATCAGTTGAAGTATAATTGACAGACAGCATTATATGAGTACAACAAAATGATTCTATATTAGTGTATGTTGCAAAATGATCACCACACTGAATCTAGTCAACACCTGCCATCTGCATCATTACAGAATTTTTTTTCTCATGGTGGGAACTTTTACAGTTTACTCTCTTAGCAACTTTCAGATGTGCACTACAATCATATTAACTGTAGTTGCCTTGCTGTACATTACATCCCATGCCTTACTTATTCTTATAACTAGAATTTTGCATCTTTTGACTCCCTTCACCTGTTTTCCCCACCCCCATTACCTGCCTCTGGCAACCACCAATCTGTTCTCTGTGTCTGTGAGCTTAATTTTGTTTATGTTTTTTTTCTGGCTGTTTATTTTTGTTTTTTTAGATTCCACATGTAAGTGAGATCACAAGGTATTTGTCTTTCTCTGTCTGACTTCTTTCACTTAGCTTAATGCCCTCCAAGTCCATCCATGCTGCTGCAAATGGCACAATTTCGTTTTTTTAAAATGGCTGAGTAGTATTCCATTGTATATTTATATACCACATCTTCTTTACCCATTTATTCAGTGATGAACAACACTTAGGTTGCTTCCGCATCTTGGCTATTGTAAGTAATGTTTCTATGAAGACACAGATGCATGGCCACCATCTTCTGATCCCCTCACATAGAGATGATGCCTCCTTCCTTTGAACTCCCATAACGCTTTGCACTTTTCTTTATGATACTCATCACATAATTCTTTATATTATTGCTGCAAACACATCTATTACCACCTCTACAAGACTGAAAGATTCTTGAAGGTAGTGACTCATGTATTTATTACTTATTCCAGTATCCCAGTGATGTCTTAGAGAATGTCTTATAAGTAGTAACTGTATACATACAGAATAAACACGTTTAACTGAGGATCTTTTTTTTATAACTGAGGATGGTTCAAGGGTTGAAAACATTTCATTGTATTTAAAAAAAAATTATGAAACTTTTCCTAGTTGCAGTATATGCAATCTTCATTCACATAAGATTGGGGAATTATTTCCCTTAACCTGTCATAAATATCCTTTGTTTATGATCTTTAGACACATTTCTCATTATCTAAGTACCAGAAGCTACTGTTTGTAGTAGATTTGTAATTGTTTAATGATCACTTTTATAATGTGTACACTCATACCTTGAGGAAAAATAGCATAAAGATTTAATGATTACATTATAGAGAAAATAACAAAAGCCTGTATTTGGAATATTTCTTCATGCTTTTTGACATCTTTTTGAAATAATGAAACCCAAGCCCTATCTAAGAAATAGGCTGATGATAAAACCTAAGAATAATTTTGTTGCAGAGTTAAAGTGAATTAGAAACTGGGCCAAGAGGAGAGCTTTATTTCAGTTTCAAATATCTGACAAAATTGGGAAATTGGATAAAAGGAGTTTAGGAAATTGTACTGGATGAAAATGTACTGATGTTTTGTATTTGTTCCAGTGAAAAGCATCTATTTCCCTCACAGAGAGATGGAGATGTAATGGTCTCAAATCTAATGGAAGTGCTCATTTCCATGGGTATTGTAGTTGTGAAATGGGTTTGTTTGAGGATTCTGGGTCTAATTTCATATTATTAAACTCTGAAATTACAGAAGCCTTTCCGAAGCAATCCTTGAGCCTCAAATTAGCCTCCCGGTGCACCATGAGCTTGTTGTGTACAAAGTTTGAAGGGCTTGTTTGCAATACAATCCTTTCTGTAACAGCCGGTGCTGTATCTTAGTTCTTGCCTTTCCCATGGGCTGGGTTTCTTCCTCTGTTCAGCATCAGAGCTCAGCCTGGGTGATGGAGTGGCAGCCCCTGAAGGCTTCTAAAGCAGACAATAGGGCAGAGGTGACAAGGTCAGGCTTTGGAGGTAGACCTGGGTTTGAATCCTAATTCCATCACATTGGACCATCAGCTGTCTAGTTTCCCAAGTTTCAATTTCCGCATCTGCCACAAGGGTAGCATGAGTGGCAAGAGCTTAGCGAGGTGCCTGGCACAGAGAGAACACACTCAAAATGTATGCTAGTGTTATTATTAGCAACCAGAAATTATCTTAGTTTTACTTCAAAATAGCCTTAGTTTTGTGTTGAGGATAATTTTTTAAATGATAGTATGAATGTGGACATTTTTCTTACAAACATTTCTGGAGGAAATTTAGTGGTTGTGTATTGAAAAGCCCTGCCCAACCTTGCCCAAAAGATACACAGTATCAGTGCCTCCAAACAGATATACCAATGGTATTATGGAACCCCAGATATTGTCCCCTCAAGTCACTGTGGGCAGGAAGAGGATCTATTTTTAAGAGGAGGGAAGAGGACTATAACTCATTAAAAATAGGATTCTCCTCCATCTTCTCTCTGCCACTTTCCACCCTCCATTTTTCCATCCACCCCCATTTTTCCTGAAGTCCTTTTATCACCTCTGTTCACTTCCCCCTCCTCTTTCTCTGCTTTTGAAATGGTACATATTATGAAAGAGAAAATACTTGACACCATCCCCAGAAAGTCCGCAGTGGGGTAATGCATTTTTAATCCTGAACACCTGGCCTCCTTTTATTTGGCTGCCAGAATGGGAAGGTTTTTTGATTATTCAAAAAAGTCCTCTTGCTGGTGCTCACAAATGACTAAAAGGTTAATAAATTGCAGACTCTGCTTGGTAATCCAGGGAGATAGTACTCCGCAAACACAGACTTTTCTTTTTAAGTTGAATCTGACATTATGAAAAGCTACCCCTCTCTTCCCACACTCAAAGTATTTATCTAGGCTTTAAACACTGGGGAGCAGACATGCGGTGAGGGAGCTAACGTTAATTGTGGGTCTTTGCAGAGGGAATCTCACTCACATGATCTCATTTAGTGTTCACGACAGTACCATGGGGAAGGCATCTCAGTTCCCGTATTTCATAGGTGAGGGCATGAGGGGGCTTCAACATGCCCCATCAGGGAGGGACTCACTCCAGTGCAGTTTCCTTAAACACCGGTGACCCCACTGCAAGATTTACCCATCTTACTGCAGTGCCTCTCTGTCCATAATGCAGTGCCAATTATGGCAAGATGTAGCTCCCAATTCCAACCACCTGCTGTGGTCAACCAACTCTTGGGACCACGGTCAAGTGCAGAATCCATCTTTCCAGGAAAGGGTGTTGGGAAACTGATAATCCCTCCCCCAGCAGTATAACCACAACATTTATCTCCCCAAACCTCTTTCCTTTGCTCTTATTACATAGGGGCAGGTCTGCAAGTTCCTTAATATTGTGGTGGTGGAGGTAATGGAGGGCATGAAAGTGCGAGGAAAGCCCAGTGTTTGGAACTGGTATGTCTCAGTACACCCTGCAGGGCAGTGGCAGGGTACTTGGTTGTTTTGCTCTTCAGTTACAGTTCTGAGACAAGAGCATCATTTACACATAGATCATGAAATTTAATTCTTGTAGCAACTCTATGAGGAAGGTTCTGTTATGATTCCCGTGTAGCGTAGTGGTTATAAACAAACGTGGGCTTGGGTTTGAATCACAGCTCTTTTACTTACGTATTAATGTGAAGTTCAAAGAACTTGTTATCTGTGTGACTTTCACCTTTCTGTACCTCAGTTTCCTCTCTGTGTGATAGGAAGAATAATAGTACTGATCTTACACTGTTTTGAAAAGCAAATGAGACAGTCTACACGGCAGTAGTGCTCTCTACTACTTCCACTTTCCTGATGGGGAGACTAACACTCAGATGGGTTAGATAACTGCCCAAGGTCACATAGCTAAGTAGTCTTTCAAGCCCATGCTCTTAGCCATTCCTCTACGGTGGGGCTTCTTAGCCTTTTGCATATCCTGGCACCCATGGAAAATGATATTACTCACACGGCACTGGGAAGAATGAATGGGACAGCGCAAGGCTTGAGGTGATGAGTCTGCGGGGCTCTAACCACCCAGGCTCCTTCTGGTCAACTGGTACTCTGCGGTACTGGAACAGAGAATTGGAGCTGCCTGTCCAGGCCAAGGATGTCAGTAAGTATTCCTGGAGAAAATGCTGTCTTAACTGGAAAGGTTAGTAAAATCTAGCAGTGAAGGGAGGGGGTGATAATGAGTGAGAGGGACTGCTTAATTTTCTCTTCTGAAATAATGGAGACCACAATAATATCTGTTTCACAGGGGACTTAAAAACTAAATGATAGCATGTACATGGAAAAGCCTTTGTAAAAGGTGATATAATTTTAGCTCAAGAATAAGGAACAAAATATTTGAAATCATAAGAGTGATCTAGTTATAGTTGTTACAGACACAGAACATTTCTACTAGCCATTTACTTGGGGAAAATTACAGTTTAGTAGGACAGACCTTTGTCCCTCCCTCCCACCTTCTCTCTTCCTTTTTTGCTTCCTTTCTTCCTTCCTTCCTTCATCTTAAATCAAATAAAAATGAACATTAGCTTCCTCCAAGTTTTCTTATGAGGCTGAACCTATTTTCATCAAGTAACTAGAGCAAGTAGGAATAAAATCAAGAATCCTAAAATCTCAAGCAGGTATGTTTCTGAAGTTCAGACTAGTTCGGCCTTATCTGAGGAAATGGCATGCCAGGCTCTCTCTGTAACATGGGCATCTTTGGTAAGGAGTTGTTCTGACAGGCAAGGCAGCCAGGCACAAGCTGGACCCAGAAGCAAAGCTTTGGTCACTATAGGGGAGGGATTTGGGACTGTCAGCCAGGTTGTCTCTTCCCAGGGCCTGAGTCCTGTGGAGAGCAGATAGGAAGGTAGTGAGTAACTTGAAAGGGCCACTGCATTGACGGGATTGTCCATCTCTGGGGCTCAAGGATGTGTGCCTTGGTCCTGTCTTTCTAAGAGAGGGTAAAGCCAAGAAGGGAAGAGAGACACTCTTCCCAACTGTGCATTGTGACACCAGCAGCCTTGTCATCCTGACATCAGCTCCATGGCATCACCTATGGCAGGAGATGGCCATGCCTGCTGGACATGGCAAGCAATGAAAGGACAGAGGCAATGAATGGCAACTAGACTTAATCTGTTAGCATACTGAGAGATGTTCGTAGGAAGCATGATTAGAAGCAAAAAGTAGGAAACATGGGTTATACGTAGAAGGTGGCAAAAATAATTAAATCTTGAAATATTTCATCTTTAAGTCTTCATTGCCATTTTGTTTCTGCATCCCTTGAACTATTTTATTTTGAAGTTCAGGATGAGCTCTGTATGACTAATTCATCTTAAAACATTACATATTTTATTTTATTTTTGAATCAAATGAAAAATTTATTTGATTATAATTAACATTCACTATTTGTTTTAGGTGTGTGATAGTGATTCAGTATTTTTATACATTATGAAATGATCACCACTATAAGTTGAGTTACCATTTGTTACCACACAAGTTACTACAATATTATTGACTGTATTCCCTATCTCCATGACTTATTTATTTTATAGCTGAAAGTTTTTATCTATTAAGCCCCTTTAGCTATTTCATCCATCCCCCCAACCCTCTTCCCTCTAGCAACTACTAGTTTGTTCCCTATATCTATGGATCTGTTTCTATTTTGCTTTGTTTGTTTGTTTATATTCCACATATAAGTGAAATCATATAGTATTTATTTTGCTCTGATTTATTTCACCTAGCATAATGACCTCCAGGTCCATCCATGTTGCTGCAAATGGCAAGATTTCACTCTTTTTTATGGCTGAGTAATATTCCATTTATGTGTAAATGCCACATCTTCTTTATTCATTCATCTGTTGATGGACACTTAGGTTGCTAACATATCTTGGCTATTGTAAATAATGCTGCTATGAAGATTGGGGTGCATGTATCTTTTCAAAGTTTTTGTTTTCTTTGGATAAACACCCAGAAGTGGAATTAGTGGATCATATGGTAGTTCTATTTTTAATTTTTTGAGGGATTTCCATACTATTTTTCACAGTGGCTGCACCAGTTTAAATTCCCACCAATAGTGCATGCAGGTTCCCCTTTCTCCACATCCTTGCCCATACTTGTTGTTAATTGTCTTTTTAATGACAGCCATTCTGTTGTGAGGTGTGAGGTGATATCTCATTGTGGTTTTGATTTGCATTTCTCTGATGATTAGTAATGTTGAGCATCTTTTCACTTGCCTCTTGGCTATCTTTATGTCTTCTTTGGGAAAAATGTATATTCAGGTTCTCAGCCCATTTTTAAGTTGGGTTGTTTGTTTCTTTGCTATTGAGTTGTGTGAGTTTTTATATTTTGGATTTTAACCTCTTATTGGATATAGAGTTTGTAATTCTCATTCTTCTCCCATTCAGTACTTTGCCTTTCTGTTTTGTTAGTGGTTTCCTTTGCTGTGCAAAAGTTTTTAGTTTGAGGTAGTCCCTTGTTATTTATGTTGCCCTGGCCCGAGGAAACATCCCCCCAAAATTGCTAAGATGAATGTTAAAGAGCTTACTGCTGATATTTTCTTCTAAGAGTTTTATGATTTCAGGTCTTATATTTAAGTCTTTAATCCATTTTGAGTTTATTTTTATATAGGGTGTAAAAAAATGGTCCAGTTTTACTGTTTTGTATGTATCTGTCCAGTTTTCCCAACCATTTATTGAAGAGATGTCTTTTCCTCATTGTATATTCTTACATTAATTGACCATTTGAGTGTGAGTTTATTTCTGGACTCTCTATTCTGTTCCATTGACCTATTTGTTTTTGTGACAGTACCACATTGTTTTGATTATTATACCTTTTCAGTGTAGTTTGAAATCAGAATGCATGATACCTTCAGCTTTGTTCTTCTTTCTCAAGATTTCTTTGACTATTTGGGTCTTTTGCAGTTTCACACAGATCTTAGGATTATTTGTCCTAGTTCTGCGAAAAGTGCTGTTGGTTTTTTGATAGGGCTTGCACTGGGTCTGTAGATTGCTTTGGGTAGTATGGTCCTTTTAATAATTGATTCTTTGAATCCACGAGCACTGCAATAGCTTTCCATTTATTTGTGTTGTCTTCCATTTCCTTCCTCAATGTCTTATTGTTTTCAGAATACATATCTTTCACCTCCTTAGTTAAATTTATTCCTAGGTATTTCACTCTTTTTTATTGTAATTGTAAATGCAATCAAATGCAAATTGTAGAGGATGTTGCTTTTTCTTCATTTCTTATAGCTCATTATCAGTGTGCAGAAATGCAACAGATTTCTGTATACTAATTTTGTGTAAAATATTACCTATTTTAAGAAGCTTTTTGAAAAAAAGAAGTCATTTAAAATTTGTCCAACTTTGACATTTTCTCTCTTAAATTTACTGTATAGTAACTCAAGTCAAGTAACTTGCACAAGTACATCAATATTTTAAAAGCTACCAATCTCACACAATGGAAATGAAGGCTTACAATCTTCAATGATCTTGAATGTATACATTTGTTATATATGAGTATATATGAGCTTTCAAAGAAGAAACTCATGTTGTCTAGAATCCTAAGTGCTACCCAATGGTGGCTTTGGAACAGTTAAATACAACACCTTTGCTTTGTAAAATCATCACTGAATGTTTTTAGCAGATTAACCCTGAAAGTCATCACAACTTTTTGTCTTTAATAATCTGGGCCAAGTAAAAGGAGAGAATTTTCTTGTGGTCATAGTTTTAACCAGATACCCTCTTGAAATCTGACTCTGATGTTGGAAAGCTCATTAATTCTTGGAGAAGCTGACTCATTCTTTGTGGCTGAGCTCAAATGTCACCTCCTCTGTGAACTAGTCCCCAACAACTTGAGCAGGTTTAATTGTTCCCATGGAACTTGTACATGCCTCTGTTATGGCACCATTACCACACGGTGTCTTAGCTATTCTTGTGTTTGTTTACCCAATAAACTACGCACTCCTTTGGGGTAGGGATGATTCCTGACATACAAGGCACTTAATTGATGACTGTGGAATTAAAGAGTATATCTATCATCATAGATATTATGTTTAAAGTATAGGTCAGTTTGTGCACTTGTACAACAAACTCAGAGAAAAATGTTCAAGAGACTGTTGCCATCCAGATATAGAACAACGGCAACAAAACCTCCCCAAATTTTAGGAAGTTGTCATCTTAAAATCCCATTAACTGAGAGATTCAAGAAAGGTCAGTAATATTTGGAGGTGAATACATGCGTTAATGAATGAGTGAAGATTTTTGTGTCACCTAGTGTGTGTTTTACTTATACTTATATTTAAAGCTAGAAGTCAGAGGCAGGGAAAGAGATGGGTTTGATATTTATGGTTTCTATGGGTTCCATGACATGATTTCACTCTGGGTGCAAACACCCTATTAGTTAGGTTCTATTAACTTCTTTTGTCAAATGGGAAAACTGAGTTTTGGAGATTCAGTAATGTGAACAAAGTGGTTCCATCTAGTAAGTGGTGAAGCCAGAATCTGAACCCAAGTCTGAAAAAGGTTCTTAATGTATGTCTGTATGTGTTATTAAAAGGGGAGCACTCAGCAATTATTAAGATAATTCCGGACAGCCCTCACCTTGTAGCCTACACTTTCCCCCTTAAATATCTAAGGAAGATGATTATGTGGGTTTGGCTTCAAGTGGGCCACACGTGTGGTGCTTCAGCAAGTGGACTTTGAGTCAGAAACCGGGGTAAAGAGCCTGGCTCTGTCACTTTCTAGTGGTATGAACTTAGGCGAATTATTTAACCTCCTTGAGCGTCAGTTTCTCTAACTATAGAATATTAAAAGTAGGTGGATGGGACTAGTCATCATTTGCATCTCACAAAATGTTGTGAGAATGAAATGAGAGAATGCACCCAGCACTTAGCTGAGGAGGGCTTGGCACACATGCATGCTCAATGTGTTCTTATCATAATTACTCAAATGCTGTTTCTTGCCCAAAGTCAACAGATAATTGCTCATCTTCCTACTTTCTTAATGTTTAGTAGCTACAATCTTAAAGTAAGTGGAAGAGAAGTCCACCGAATGACCTTTGCCCCATGACCTGCAACCAGAGTATGGAGTTTGGAATCATTTTAAAGGAGTTTGGTTCCCGGGTCTGCTTTGTGATCTTGATGAGACATATCACTCAGTTTCTCTGGACTCAGTTTTCTTATCTGAAAGTGGCAATCAAAACTACACCTATTTTACAGAGTTCTTGCCAGGCTTACTTGACAAGTGCTAAGATAAGAAACATAAAAGGGCACCTAACCCAGTCTAAGAAGAGTGACTAAGAGTCTCCTTGCAGGGAGTGGAGTCCAAGTGGGTCCAAGTCCAAAAAGAAAGGAGCCTTGTAAACTAGGACACAAACTTATGCCAATAATAATTACGCTATCATTTTAATAACATAAGTATATATAACTGACATTTAAATTTACTTCAGACAACATTTCCTATTCTACTGGTTTCACTTTCTGACATAACCTTTGAATTTTCATTAAGTTCTTAAGGGGAGGAACACTGTGATTTTTTTTTTTTTTTTTTGGTGATGGTGTTGGACTGTAATTATCTCCACAATTTGGTCCACCATTTTCGTGCATGCATTTCTAGTGGAACTTCATTATCCTGCAGTGTCTTCAATTATCAGCTGTGTAATGAGAGAACCCAAATAAATATAGACTGTATAATTCTTTCTGGCTTTCATATTGAATGAGATAAGTGTGTGTGTGCGTGTGTGTGTGTGTGTGTGAGAAAACATACGTATACATCTTGGATTTGATCCTGAGTAATTCCTAGGGTGTAAATAAGACACTGAAAGGCACATTAACTTTTCCAGGTCACTAGGGTTTTCATTAGAATGCTGGACTATAAATAGTTCCTTAGTGGTGGGACAGAAATGATGCACCATTCCTTCTCCCCACCAAGGGGGCTTTGCTACCAGAGAGCAATATTCACTTGCAAGTGTCTGGCTCGTTGTGTGCTGGTATTGTGTACAAGGTCGAATTTTGGATTAACCTTTTGTGATGGAAAAAAAAATCAACAAGCATGTATCCATGAACATTTTGTTTCTTAGGGAAAAACTATTTTTACGTGGAATTTACCTAGTGCACCACATAAAAATTTTAGCATAGAATATCTAGCATAGTGTACAAATTTATTTCCCTTGAGTTGCTTAAATGTCATCACATTTGGTACAAAATAGGAAATTCCTCACTTTGCAAATATTCCTGCCAGAGCTTCTCTGCTATGGTCTCATATATAATGGTGCCCTCTACATAGAAAAGGATAATTGAGTAACCAACTGCTAAATATGAACACAGGGCTAGCCATAAGAGAAAATTCAGAAAGCCTTTACTCTGTTTCATTATCTTTCAAAGCAAGATTACCTGTCCAAAGAAGCTAGAAAATTATCTCTACTGTTTGCAACTGATTTTGTCTGAACTGTTTCTGTGAGATCCACTGAACAGGCCACGCTGGGATGAAGTGTCTCTGTTGGAACAGTAAGATCTGCCACTTGGTTGATTGTATCAAGTTTTTACTAGACTATAAGCTGCTTGATGGCACAGACTGTATTGCACTTACCTTTGAATCTCTCCTGTATTAGGAATGTAGTTGGCATCCTCTAAATAGTTATTGAATTGATTTAAATTCAAATAATAATAATAATAATAATAATAATAATAATAATAAAAATCATTTCTGAGCCTCCTCAAAATCAAACAGTGTTTGAATTTTTTAAAAAATTACATCTGTTTTTAATTTCCCATGGGGATCCATGTATATTGTGGAAGCATGGGTATATATTTGTGATAGAAAATTACGGACTGTGACAAGGAAAGCAGCAGCAAAAAATTGTTTAACATTTGGTAAATATGGGTAAAACGAATGTACCTGTTTGGCCTAACAATTCACACAGATTAAGAGTTTTTGAGAACTACTTTCATGGCTTTGGTATATCACACAGTTTGTCTTATTTTTCTCTTTTGACAGTTTTATTAAGTAAGCCTACAAAGTCAGGTGAGAAGATGCTTGTGTATGTGTGTAAATAAGAGATCAATGAAATTTCACCCCAATAAGATGAGTTCTGCTTAGAATGATGACAGTAGCTATTGAGAGCCTAATATATGTCAGACAATCTTTAAATACAATAACACATTCATTGTGTACAAAAACCCTATGGCTTAACTGTTATTTCCATTTTTTAAGATTAATTAGCCGACATTCAGAGATGTCTAAAAACTTGCTTAAGTACACATTGTAAGTGGCAGAGCTAAGATTCAAACCCCAAACTCTCTGACTAGTAAATTGGTATCCTTCCCACGTATCATGCTCGACGCAAGAGGCACCTACGCGTGGTGATTCTTAACAGTGTCAAAACATCTTTTTCTTTGGGGATGCCACTTGCCTGTAATTATTACCTGTAGAGTCTTCCTTTGAGCCTTAAGGCCAGATGAAGGCTTTGTTTGCGTAGAGCAATAAAATAGTACAATCTCAGCTTCCAGATTGGGCACCATTTCCTGGGAAGTCAGTAACTGGACAGAAGTGAGTCACCTTGAATAAAAAAGGAAAAGAGCGAAACAAATGAGAGGGTGTTTAATGCTTTTTCTTTCTTTCTTTTTTTAAATGCAACTAATGAAGCAGTTTGAATTCTGAGAAGAAAGGAACAAATAAAAATGTTACTTCACTTTGCAAACTGTGTTGAATTAATAACACAAATTTTTATCTTCGGGCAGTAATGAATGAGCACTATGGAAGAGCTGCAGGTGGAAGAGGTTGAGAAGGAGCCTGTGTTTTGATATGGGAGCCAAGGTGGTTGACTGGGGAGAACAGAGGCCATGTAAGAGAAACATTAGTTTCTAGCCACTCCCTTTTCTATGCACACTGGATAATTATAAAGTCAAATGCCAAAACAGAAAAGTCATTTAACTATCTGGCTTTTTGGTTCAAGTGCTGTTATACTCAAACGCAGGCAAAATAGCAAACACCAGGTCTGCTGAGAAGAGCATCTAACATCTACATTTTTTTGTTGTACGATGTGCTAGGTATAGTGGTGAACCAAAGCATCATGGCTCCCACCTTCATGGAGCTTATAGTCTAGATGTAAAAAGACTTAATAATTTCATATGACAGTAGGTGAGGTCTTTTAAAGAGACATCACAGTCGAAGAAAATTCAGCAGCTCAGTGGGAGAAAAATTGCAGGGAGTGTTCACAGGAACTGTGGGAAGACAAGATAATGGAGAGGAAAAATAAGGGCTCCCATCAAAGTTTTCAACTAGTTAAAGGTAATGACATCAGTAGGAGACCACACTGCTCCAACTGGGGCTATTCGTGTTATTAAACAATAAGGAATGCCTGGGCATTAAATGCTCTGACTAGAATGGACACTGCAGGGGTTTAATGCAAACTACCTTTTATTCACTGGTGACTTGAGACTACAGAACTCTAGCAGCCACTCACATCCACTTTCTGAGAGAGACTTTCATTACAATTAAAAAATACTTTATTTATGTATCTTATTGAAGTTAAATTAACATAACATAAAATAAACCATTTTAAAGAGAACATTTCAGTGGCATTTAGTATATACAGAATGTTGTGCAACTACCACCTCTAGTTCCATAATATTCTCATCACTCTAAAAGGGAACCCCAGACATTTTAAGTAATTGTTCTTCATTCTTCCTTCCCACTGCCTCTGGTAACTACCAATCTTTGTCCTGTCTCTAGGATTTATCTGTTCTGGATATTGATTATAAATGGAATCATACAATATATATAATCTTTTGTGTCTGGCTTTTTTTCACTTAGCACAATGTTTTTGAGGTTCATCCATGTTGTAGCATAAATCAATACTTCATTTCTTTTTATGGCTGAGTAATAGTCCATTTAATGTATATGCCGCATATTAATAGATTTATCCATTAATAGACATTTGGGTTATTTCTGCCTTTCAGGTACTATAACAGTGCTTCTATGAACATGGGTCCATTTGGGCTGCTGTAACAAAATACCACAGACTGGGTAGCTTTCAAACAACAGAAATTTATTGCTCTCATTTCTGGAGGCTGGAAGGCTGGGCTCAGGGTGCCAGCATGGTTTGGGTGAGGGCCCCTTCTGGGTCAGAGAAGTAGAAGGGGCCAGGGATCTCTGTGGAATCTCTTTTATAATAATCCTAATCTCATTCATGAGGGTTCCACCCTCATGTCCTAATCACCTCTTAAAAGTCCCACCTTCTAACATCATCACATTGGGTGTGAGGATTCCAACTTGTGATTACAGGAGGACACAAACATTCAGATCATACCGTGTGTGTACCTGTACTTATTTGAATACCTATTTTCAATTCTTTTGAGTATATACCTAGGAGTAGAATTACTGGGTCATTTGATAATTCTATGTTTAACTTTTTGAGGAGCCACCAAACTGTTTTCTATAGTGGCTGAACCATGTTACATTCTCACCAAAAATGTATAAGGGTTCCAGTTTCTTCACTTACTTGCCAATGTTTGTTATTTTTTGTTTTTTTAAAAAAATCTTATAGCCACCCTAATGGATATGAAGTGGTACTTTGTTTTCTATTTTCATTTTCCTAATAATAAGTATCTTTTTGTGTGATTGTTGACCATCTGTATATCTTCTTAGGAGAAATGAGAAATGTCTATTCAAGTTCTTTGCCCACTTTTTAATTGGGTTGTTTTATTGTTGTTGTTGTTGTTGAGTTGGCATACTAATTTTTGAGCCATGTAATTCAGCTGTTCCAGGATGCAAATCCAATACCCACAGCAGTCTTAGAGGTGGAGTGTGGGCAGGGAGAAGAGAAGGCAAAGCACACAGGAGAGGTGGAACTTGGGGTGCAGCTGAAAGGGTGCTAATACACAGCTTTATCTTCCTCAATAACTCAGAGGTCTGATAACTCAGAAGAGGAAGTGACAGCTTTGGGATGGTACTTTGATGGAGATGCATTTCTAGAATGTGTGACCTCAGCTTTATTCTCAATGCCATTGTCTAGCTCAATAATAAAGAGCTACCATTTTTTAGTGTACTTCACACACATTATCTTTTTTTAAATTGAAGTATAGTTGGTTTATAATGTTGTGTTAATTTCTGGTGTACAGCATAGTGATTCAGTTATACATATATATATGTGTGTGTGTGTGTGTGTGTGTGTGTGTGTATTCCTTTTCATATTCTTTTTCATTATAGGCTATTACAAGGTATAGAATATAGTTCCCTGTGCTATGCCGTAGGATCTTGTTGTTTATCTACACACGCATTATCTTACTTAAACTTTGTAGCCATGCTTGGTTGGTTCTATTATCCTAATTTTACAGATCTGAAGAACTGAGGCTTGGGGAGATTGAGTAACTGGTTCAAGATCACAACTTGAAGGAGGCTGAATGAGTAGGGATTCCGTTCTCACAGATTTATGCCCTTTTCCCGCTTCTCCATGGATGGTTTTCACTCGTGTGTCTCATTGCTCTAGTCTCCTAACCTTTCTCCATTTCTTCAGTATTACCTTCCTTAATCAGTCTCCACAATGCTGACATTGAGGGTTTTTCTAAAATGGAAATCTTATGATGTCACATCCTTGCTTAAAGTTTTTTTAATAGCTTGTCATCCTTCAAGATCCGCTGGTTTTCCTTTCAGGTTATCATCTCTTGCTTTCCTTGTCTGTACCCTACCTTAAAATCATGACACATTACCCTCAATTTCTGGAACCTATCAAGCTGTTTTTATAACCATAGAGTTCTTTCTTCCTGGAATGCACTAAAGACTCCCCTCCCCACTAGTACTACCGTATGAACTTTCCCCTAGGCCATAAAATGCACAAACATTGGCAAATGAGGTAATCAGGGGAAGGAAAGAGAGGAAGCTGTCATTATTTACATACCCCACCTTAACTACCTGGAATATCTAAGAGAATCAACTGGAAAACTAACAAGATGGCTTAGTAATCAGATAGAAGATTTAAAAAAAAAATCAATATACCTCGCAATCACCAGCAGTAACCAATTAGAAAATGTTATGACAAAAAGGATCTGATACACAGTAGCACCAAAAATGATAAAACACCTAGAAACAAACTAATAAAAATATGTAAATCCATATTTTAAAAAAGTGCTAAGCTGTTATTGAAGGATAGAAATATTACACCTGAATTCATGAAAATAGACTCCATATTTCTAAACAGAAAGTTTAACTGGGCAGTTCTGAGCCCAGGGTTGAGTGCATGAGTCTGAATGTCATCTCTACCAATTCCTCCCTGGGTCATCTCAGGAAAGTTACTTCATTCCTCTAAGGCTTAGCTTCCTTGTTTGTAAAAGGAGAGTAATATTAGTTAGTTCATGTATCAAGTAGGATAATTAAATAAAACGATCGGACTAAATAAAATGATTTGTTCAGAGCACTCAGTACAGTGCCAGGCACATATTAAATACTTAATAGGTTATCCAGTATACTAAAGATGCCAATTATCCTTAAGATCATCTGTGCATTTAATGCAATTCCAATTTGGCATTTGTTTCTGTGTGTGATTTGTAATTTTATTGAGAGCTCATCTTTAGAGGGCATTTTGGTTGATTTTATATGTCTGGATTCGTGTCTTTTGAGTTGTGGCTATTTCCCAGTACAGGTGTTCTGCTTTTCTTTTTGCCTTTTCCATCCCCATATATGTATGTCTCTCTCTCTCTCCCCCCCAATTTTTTCCTTCTCTCTTTCTTTTGTTCTTTACTTTCTTTTTCTTTCTTCCTTCTTTATTGCCTCAGGTTCACCAAGATATTCTCCTATATGTGAAATCGTAGAGGTTTTATTGTTTTATCTTTCACACTTAGATTTCTAATTCATCTGGAAATAATTTTGGGTTATGATGGGATTTGGGTCAAGTTTTATTTGTTTTTTCCATATAGATGTCCAGTTGACTCAGAACTTTTTCTTGGAAAGACTGTTCTCTCTTCACTGCTCTACATTGCTGTCGATCATATATCCATAAATTTATTTCTGGACTCTCCATTCTGTTCCATTGGTCAATTTGCTATTTTTATGCCAATACTGTATTATCTTAAAGCTAAATCTTGATATCTGATAGATTGTCTTCCCATCTTGTTCTTCTTCAAGACTATTTTGGCTATTTCTGGCCTTTTTCTTTTCCATATAATTTTAGAATTGGCTTGTTAGTTTCCATACAAAAAAGCCTGCTGGGATTTTGGAATGGAATTGCACAGTCTCTAGATTAATGTGAAAAAAACTGACATCTTTACAACATTAAATTTTCTGATCCTTGAACTTGGTACACTCCTCCACTTATTTAGATCTACTTTACATTCCTTCAGCAATGTTTTACAGTTTCCTGTGTGGAGATTTTTATGCTGATTTCTTGCCCTGGGGTTCCTGCACACCTACATTTGGTGCAGGCTTGACATCTCAACTTTACAAGGTGATATTTTTTCTTCCAAGAGTGTCCCTGGGCTGTGGTGAGTTTACTCATGATGGCTCTGGAGTGGTGGACTCTGTGTTTCTAATACTTTTTCATTGGTGACCAATTGACAATTTCAGCTTCTTACAGGAGCTCAGTTCTTGTAGGACTCAGGTCTCACCTCCTGCTCCTGCCTGCATGAAAACCTCAGGCCTCAGATGCTGGGTGTCTACTTCTAACCAAGACTAATACCCCATTCTGGTTTTGCAATTCTTGTGTCTCTCACACCTGTGAGTTTCCTTTCCCTTCCAGCTTATCTATGTATCTGAAACATTATTTGAGAAATTCTACTGTTTCGAGTGGGAGAAGAAGGATTCAATCAGGCTTAGAATGCCATGTTTCTGGAAGGCTCCTGCAGTACTACTTGTAACCTTGAACAAGGGTCCACTAATGTAGTAGTTAAATAAGTGAATGAGGGAGAGCTAACTATAGAAAGTATGGAAAGGTTTCTAAGTCATATTATTAAATGAAAAGGAAAATTTCACAATAATATACACTGTTTAAAGTAATTATAAATATATGCAAAGCAACTCCCCCTTTAAAATATTTACAGCAATAGATTTGGAAATCAACACACAAAACTGTTCAGTGGTTACCTCTAACATGAGACTGGGGGGGTAGATGAAGAACGGAGTCTCTTGTGGAGTTTTCCATCTTCTTATGTTATTATGTGATTTATTTGATTCATTATTTGATTACAAGCAATATAGCTTCTATTGTATAATTTAGCAGTCAATCATTTCCCCTCCCCCAGCTCAGGCCCCAGACCCTTGACAGCCTTCACAGCCTTGCCCTCTGCTCCCCTCTCACCAATCATCTGTGCTCCAGTCCCCTGGCTCTCTGTCCCCTGAGAGTGCCACTCTCCTCACCTGAGGGCCTTTGCATTTCCTGTTCTCTCTGCACTGTTCTTCCCTCACTTCTTTGCCTAGGTCACCATGACTCATCCTTTGGTGGCTCTTAATTTCTACAGCATGTCCTCAGTGCAGCCTTCCCTGAACTTCAGACCAAGTAATGTTTCCTATCATACACTCTTCTAATATCTTATATTTCTCTTTTGCAACATTTACCACCATTTAATTAAATAATTAATTAGGAAAGTCACTGTATTAACGCCAGACAACGTGAGGAGAACATGAGCTTTGTTCTGTCAGGAACTAAGGCTGTCTCCTTTGCTGACTGATTCCCAGCAGAACACCTTGGACGTAACAGGTCCTTGATACACACTCATTAAAGGAATCAATGAGTAAGTGAATGAGATTTTGGGGACTCAAGCATAGTTTCTGATTCCTCTGAGTCTCTTCATGGAAACTTATGGATCTGAGGCTCCCACATTGGGAAGTATTAATTCCTTTTCTGTTGCTGTTTGGGACCGATTTGTGCACTGCAGGCACTGTCGCTCTTCAGTCCTTTACACTCAGAGTGTAAAGGTGCCTCCTCTACAATTTCCAGAGCCTGTAACTCTGTGATGGTCCTCGGCCATGAACAAAGGAGGCACCTAATAGACCTCTAAGGATTTCATTAGGAAAGGTAATTACTTCCTGAGCTGAGTACTGCCTCGGAGACTCTCCCTTTATCCCCAGGAACCACTTTCTCTATGCTTGTCTCCAGGCTCCCACCATCCGACATCTTTTTCAGATACAAGCTGGTCTCTTGCCGTCTCACTGGAGTTTCTCCTTTGGACAATTTCCTGTCCATGAAGCCTCATGAGATTATGCTGAAATTTTATTCCCAGTGTTAGCAGTAGTGAAACTAACTAAATTGAACTCTAGAGAATGTGCTTTAATACATAAGAACACAGCTAAGTAATTGCTATGTTGAGCAGAGGAGGGAATCAGTCACTATAAAACTCACGCTGTAGGACAACTCATTTCCAAGCAAGATCATAATGAGAGTCATCTAAACAGAATTAAACTTTTATGACTTTTTAAAAGGATCCATTCATCCATCAGACTAAGAGAAACATTTTATTTCACTTAACTGAAAGGTCAGAACTTTCTGATGTCCCTGTTATAGGAGCAATATGTTATGCACATGCTCATCAGAACTTAATGGAAGACTTCCGTTATAAAGAAGTTCAGCCATGTTGAAACTCCTGCTGGATGATCCCCAGTGGAAAACTTTTCTTGCTACTCACTCTATAATAGGATATTATGGCTATTCACACAATTCGTTCCAATGATTTCTAAAAAGGAGAGGCCGCTAGTTTGGATGTTCCATTTACTGCCCATCAAAGGGCAATTTTCAAATGAACGTCACCCTCAAGGAAGCAGGACTCTTCCATTCTCACAGAAATGTGATGGTTATTGGACTTTACATATGTTTCCCTTTTTGAGATACAGACCACAGAATTTGCTTATGACTATCTTTAGCACAAACAGGAAACTTACGATGACACTCAAATGGAGGGGAATAGAGTTAAAATGTTATAAAACTCATGGGAAATCTGTTCCAAATGATCTAGGGGCTTTAAAAAGTCCATTTTAAAACATGAGAATGATGCAGCATAGTTGTTTTTTTCAGAAGCAGGGAGGTGCACTGCCAAACACACTTTCTGGCCCTGTGATCAGCTGCTCATTTCTTGTCAGAAAAATAGCTGGGTGGGACCACGGCTACAGTTTCTGGCTGTGGAAAAAATGTTTCTCTGTGAGAACTTACAAGTCTGTCTGTCTTAAAGGTCAAACCAGGAATGCTGGCTCCTTAGCAGCACTCTAACCCTAACCTTAACCTCAATGCTAACTTAGATTTTTAAACAAGACCATTTATATGAGTAATTCAAGGAGACAGTGTTCAAGGGTATTCAGATCACCCCTTAAGAGGGCACCAAACATACTTCACCACTCTTAGTTCCTCTATGGGTCATGTGTGCACCATAGGGTATGCCCATTAGTCAGAATAGTCTAGGTTACACTGAGGCAACAAAAAAGCCTAAAATTAGCTGGCATTGGTTTAGGGATTGCTGCTGGATGGTTTTATGAGGCAGGAAAAATGTTTCTCTTTCTCTCTGACCTGGAGACAGACAATGGCGGATGATGGCTCCATCCATCACCGGGTTCCTGGAGTGAAGAGATGAGCAGCTTGGCTCCAGTAGACGTGCAATGCAGATAAGCTTCTGTGATTACCCACCCCCAAGATTTAGCAGCATAACTGACTAATACCACATGTATCGCAGCTTTACAGATGAACAAATGCATGCTTATGCAGGTTAAATAGATGGCCTGGGACTCTGGTCAAGGGCCAGGGAAACCATGTCTAAGCTCTATTAACATAGCAGGCTGACTCACTTATGTCTGGCAGAGCCATGAAAGACCATTACTTTTTCCATCAACTACTGAGTCTTCAGTCTGATGAGGCCATTCAGATCCCATGTGACCCTGAGAATGAACTTGGTCTTTTGCAAAGAGAGCAATGTAACATTTTTTTGGTTTAGCACTGCAGGTAGGGTGACCAACCATCCCTGTTTGCCCGGGACTGGGAGATTTCCCAGGACATAGGAGTCTCAGTGGTAAAACCAGGAAAGTCCCAGGTAACTGGGATGAGTTGGTCACCCTAATTGCTGAGGTCATATCTCCTAGCAACACTTAAGAATTATGTAGCGTAAACTCCCACTGCACCTTTTAATTCTTTCCACCATAGTATTCATTATGTTGTGTTGTACATGACTCAGACTGTGCAGTGTTTATCTGCCCACCAAACCCTGGGCTCCTGAGACCAAGGACTGTTTCTTTTCCGCTTTATAATCGTAATACCTTCTATGGTGCCTGCCACTTCAAAAGAGTACAATAAATATTTACTGAATGGATGAATGAATGCTGTTTCTCTGTTGTTTTCATTCCAAAAACTGGTGTCGTGCAACTGACTTTTTCTCTTTGGGGATCAATTTTGCCTAGATATTAGTTTAACTACAAAGAAAGGTAGGACTCTTTCCTGACTGTAGCTCTAAGCTTGCATAAAGCTTTCAGTGTGACCTGTAGTGTAAAATTACATAAACCCAGCACTGAGCTTCAGAATAAACTGATTCCTTATTAGACTGACTGAATAATTGAATCTCCTTGTTTGGCATTTGTTTAAAGACAGAAGGTCATGGGACAAATGGTGGGTATTTGAGGCTGTGGAAACAGATGTTATAAATTTGGTTTAGCTGTTTCTGGTAACTGGGCCTATTGTGACTGAAGACCCAAGCTTCCCAAGTCTGCCCTCCACCCTTGGGAATGCAGAGCAACATGCCCTCCAAGCCAGAGGCAGGAGGAAAATCTCTGCGGGAATGCCTCACTGACGGATTGCATTCATGCCCAGTTAAGGACAGCAAACAGTGGACTGAGAAAATCACTGTGGAGAACTAGATCCAGGTCTCATTCAGTTGAATTATTTTCATAACAGGTCCAAGAAGTGTACTGAGAAAGAGTTTGGTAGCTCTTGACTCCACTTATAGACTAAATCCTCAGACATCTTTGTTTTCATTAATCACTGATAGTGAGTCTCTCCTAAGTGACTAAGCTCTTCTGAGAAGTGACAAATTCCAGAAAGAAGCCATGTGGAGTACTGGGAAGATCACTGAACTTGTATTGAGAGGACTTAAAAAAAAACCTCACCCTCAGTTTCCTCATCTGTAAAATGGGTTTAATAACATCTACTTTTTTTACCTTATAAGATAGCTTATGGTGGGTCAAAGGAGATGAAGTCAGTGAAAAAAGTCTAAAGATTATAAAATACAGAATGAATAAAAGATATATATTTTCTACCTCTATGATTCACCTGATCCTTTCCATCCTATAATAAAACTTACTTAAGTTTGCCTTTTGCTTTAAGACTTGCTTTTGTAAGTTAATTAGACTTCAATTAAAAAAATAAGAAAACCTTCCTTTATTTATCCCAATATTTTCCTCATCAGGAAGAAAATACTCTGGCCTTGTATGTGCATTCTCTTCATAACAGAGGCAGACACAGCTACCATGATCTTAATTTTCCATATAAGTACTAGTTCATAGTAGTTCATGTCCAAGATCATGCAGCTAACCTTCAGTTTAAACTCAAGGGTGCCTATCTCTTTGCCCATGAAATTTCCATAACACTGTTCTACTTTCCAAGTTTTAAAGGGTTTCCCTCCATTTAAAAAAATATCTTGGATTTGGTGTACAAGTTCACCTTGGGCTGTATCACAACATTATTTTCTAGATTTTGATCATATTTCCTCATCTTTTGTCACTCCTGAACTGAAATGTCCTCCTCTTTATTGTGTCCTCCTCCTTATCCTCTCCAATTCCTGAATCTTTGTGCTTGCTTTTATTTGGACTTTTCTTGAGATATAATAGCTAAAGCTGCATGTAATATTCCAGGTGCAGGCCCCCCTGAGTTGGGTACCAGGACAGGATAATGTTTCCAGATGTATTGCCCATACTCATGAAACCCAGATTATCATTAGCTGTTTGGGCTGAAGTAGGGCAGTTCCAGTGGAACATCCTCCAGCAATAGCCAGCAACCACATGGCCAGGCGTCAAGGAACACAATGTCTTGAGGTCTCTAAAATCCTTTCATCTATTTATTCAACAAGTTTTTTTTTTTTTAAAAAGCACTGAACCTGTGCCAAATTCTGATCTATTCACTGTGGATAGGATAGAGACTGAAATGCCCCAAGTCTTTGTCTTGATGGACCATATCGAGTAGTGCGGAGAGATGGCTGAAAAATACAAAAATGTATAATACAATAGGTGGTAAGTGCTATGTAGAAAAATGAAGTTGGGTGGGGGGACTAAGGGAAGACTGGGCAGAGGCCATGGCTTTTTACACAGAATGGTCAGTGACATCACTGATAATATGACATCTGAGCAGAAACTTGAAGGCAGTAAAGGTTACCTCAGGGAAGAACATTCCAGCCAGAGAGAACAGCAAGTACAAAGGTCATGGAGAAGCAAAGTGCCATGTTTGAGGTATGTCAGTGTAGTTGGAGCTAAGTGAGAGTGGAAGGCACTGGGGAGATGAGATAAGGTCAGAGCTTCAAGGTCAAGGAAGGGCAGATCATGCATGGTCGGTCTTATAAATTATGCTGAAGGACTTGGGATTTTATTTTGAGAAAAGAACTGGCCTGATTAGACATGTTAAGAAACTCACTCTGTCTACTCTGAGGAGAATAGACTATGGGAAATGAATGGTGGAGGTGAGGAGGCCAGTTAACCAGCTATTGTAATCATCCAGGCAGGGGATGATGATGGCTTGGATCAGGATGATGGTGGATATCATTGAATCCTGGGTAGAAATTGGATATGAAAGAGGAATCAATGATGATTCCAAGGTTTTCAGCTTGAGAAATTGTAAAAACTGCTTGAATGGAGTTGCCTTTTAATGAGATGAGAAATACCATGGGAGGCATGTTTCGTGTGTGTACATGTTTATAGCTGGTGGTAGGGAATGAGGAGTTCTATTTTGTATATTTTAAGTTTGAGATACTTTCAAGTAAAGATTTCAAGGAGCCAGCTAGACATGAGAATGAAGTGTTCAGAGGAGAGGTTGGGGCTTGAGTTAGAAGTTTGAGGCTAACTGAGATCACCTAGATAGATAAATAAATCAATAAGAAAGAGGTCCGAGCACTCAACTTTGAAGGATTTCAACATACCATTTAGAGCTTAGAGAGATAGATGGACTCAGGAGAAGGGAGCAGTCACTTTAAAGCTGTTTTGGTGACTGTGTGGCAGCAGTCACTATAAGCACTGGGTTTATTATATATTGGAGATCTGCTCCCAAAGTGGGAGGCCACCAGGGAATATTTATGCTTGTGCATGTGGCTGCTACACAGGATCATTGTGATAAAGCACACACAAAAAAGACTCTTTTCTTATCATTAAAAAATCTGAGGGACATTGGCCAAAAATTAGGTCGAATTTCTTTAGAAGTAGGGAAGTTTGCTTAACTAAGAGGAATCAAAGAGATCATATATTACTGATAATATAAGCATATACATAATATGACAGAAACAAGGAACTATTGATATGATGGATATACAAACCACTAGCACATGCATTTATAAATTCCCAATACCAGATATACTAGAAGGCATATTAATAGAATCATCTATACACTACATATAAATAAAGTTTGGGCTTTGGAATCCTTTTTTTCTGATTGCAACTGGTGTTCTGTCTTCCAGGTCACCCCATAAAAAGCTTGTTGAACCCATGATGTATCTCAGGTGTGGATCTACTTGTTCAATTTTCAGTTTTCAACCATGTTAAGAGTTTTCTTCAACTGCAATTCTGGACAGTGGCAACTACCTCATCTGATAGATAATCAAAGCCATCTGTGCAAGAGGGGTGAAATATTAATAGATTAAAAAAATTCTGCATTTATCTTGTGGATCTCTGCACCCTTGCCCCCAACCCTGTCACCATCCCATCTCTAATTTGGCCAGCTAGAGGTAGGTCTCGCTCCCTAGGGGAGGTGGAGCCAGAAAACAAAGGTATCCAATTTTTGGTTAAGCTAGAAACGTCTTGATCTTTGTATTCAAATGGAAAGATTTAAAAGAACAATAGTAGAAATAAGGCTTCTTTGGGCAGGGTCATAGAAAGGAGAATGAGAAAAGAAATGGGTGGCTGGGACACTGATGAGATGCTGAGAAGCAGCCCTAACCTGCATCCTACCTCATTATTTCCAAAGATATGAGGGGGGTAAAATGTTGCAACTTCTCCAAACATCACATGTATTTAAGCCCCATCCTCTAAGTCCTAGAAAAAGCCCACTGTTTCCTCTGACTTAGTTTCAGAGGAGGGACTCTGGGACAGGTCTGCCACCAATGGGACCACTAGGGATGTTCAGTGCTAGGTGCTAGGGAGGGGGTGGGGGCCTTAGTGGAAAAAGCACCGAGACTTTGAGCCTTCTCTGTGGAGCAGTGTCTTTAGATGAATGCTCCTCTCACCATGTGGCAGGGGAGAATGCTTCTCTCTCCATGAGGCTGGCCCTGTTTGGGAGAGGTTGCTGCCCTTGGCAGGCCTAGCAAGGCCTCTTTGTGAATGTCTTCATCTTTATCCTTTCATACTTTTTCTTGAAGAGCCTTCTTTGTGCCCACAAATGTAGATTTAATATCCATTTCTTTGTCTTCCAATGCTATCTCTGTTATAGCATTTACCTTACTGCACTATAATTACTTATCTGTCTCCTCTATGAGACTGCAAGCCTTTTGAGAACAAAGACCAAGTTATAATCGTCTTTATATTTCTCAACACCCAGGATGGTGCCTGGGTCATGGTAGGCAATCAATAATGATTTGTTACATTATAAAGGAAACAAATACAGTCACTCTCTATGCCATGAGTATTCTGTTCCCTGGTGTGAGTAACTGCAGTAGGTAGAGGAGAGTGACTTAGCCTAAGAAATAAAACACTTTCTGCTCAGCAGATGTTAAATAACAATAACTGTAACCACCTATAGCATATCTTCTCATCCTTATTTTTTTTTCCTTCAAGTAACAGATTGAGGCCCATTTTCTCTGGAATGCCTTTGCTGATTATCCTTACAATCTGCTAGCCAGTCTCTTCCTCCCTAATACACTTCCGTTATCACTTTGAGTGTAGCCATAAATACATATTCCTAGCTTTTACAGTCAGCCCCCCCTTTTTTGCCACAGTGTATTCTTAGAAATCATGTCTTTCATAAAATGGAACATTTTTCCTCTAAAGACAATGCTGTAGTTAAAGGCTGACCAAGGGCTCAGTATCAAATAAAATACAGTCATGATCAATAACATGTCAAAAAGGCAAAGCTACAACTATACTCCTTAAAATAATTTAACAGAGTAAAATCATGCCCTAAATCCTTTCAATAAATACAGATTGATTATCCAAGGATACATGGATTATGTAAAATCATAAAACTAAACCCACCTCTATCATAAATTTCCCCCTAAACTAATATACACATTAAAATAAATATTTTCAACACATAGAGGAACAACCATTTGTTCTGCTCTTAAATTATAAATGGAATATTGGAGGATTATTTAGATAGTTTTAGATCTCTTTTAATACAAGTCAGCAAGTTAGAAGTTATGCCCCTTTGCACTTCATAGATTGTCCTCTCCAAGGCAGAGCTTTCCAAGCCATTTGATTGATCCTGTAGTTGCACCCAAGGTAGTCGGCTCAAGAAATGTTTCTTGCAGTTTATGCCAATGGTAATGCTTCTTTCCTCCTTGGAAAAGCTGACCCAATAATTCTAATCTTCCTCCTCTCCTTTTCTCTTTCTTTATATAGAGCTAAAGACATAGTTGCTCAGTAGAAGACCCAAACAGAGCCAGGGAGAGATATGGAATGGCCTTAAATCACTTGAGTGCCTCTTCCTTCTGTGAGTGATTCTTCCTTGATTTAATTTTTATTATAAAGGCAATTACAATTGCTGATCATGAGCAAATTTAGAAGAAAAAAAAAAGAGCTTCGAAACATTTATGACATGATTTCTAAGAGGTTTGGTTATCTTCTATCAAAGTTCAATAAACCAATCAACATTTATTAAAGGCCTACTGTGTGCCAGGCCTGATGTAGGGCTCAGGGGGAGGCTGAGATGAAGGCGACACAGCTTGGCCTTCAAGGAATCCAGGTGAAATTGGGTGTTAAGAAAGCAGCACTGAAGCCTAGTCATAGGAACTTCTATTAGATGATAGCAGAGTTGGGGGACGCTCCCTGGGGTATTTTGGTCATGTGACCAATGGGTTGTGATTGATGCTGATCACGTTTGGTAAGAGGAAGAACATTTAGGAACTGTTTAACAAGAAACCTGTGTGTTTTCTAGTGAGATTTGAGGATTGAAATTAGCTTCATGTTTAATTAAGAAAAATCTCATAATCCCACTGAAAACATAAATATGATTAGTATAATGTTTGGCAAAGACTGATATTACAGGCAGTAGGGAATTCAATTAAGAAAATACAAGGGTGAGATAATAATGTTGAGAAAATGATCCCTGTAGCCTTGTAGTATGAAACATATTGAGTAATTGTTCAAAGAGAAACCAAATTGCATGACCTAGCCTGGATTTATGTCGTTTAGCTGTTATTTGTCTCAAAATTTTTATGTCTTTTCAGGAGACAACAAGTGCCACACTTCAATGAAAGTAATATGTCCATGTGCGTGGTAGTGCTTGGGAAAAATGAGTAGCATGAGAGATAAGAGTATTTCCAAATAATCTATCTAAAAACAAGACATGCAAGCAAAATATTAGGCAATGCAATTCAGATGTTGGCAATTATATCTATTTTGTTTGTCTGGAAGGCTGTTGCTATGAGGCAGACTTATCCACCTTTTTTGACTTATAAAATAATTCTTGAGTGACTTTTCATAAGTATGATCCACTTAGGAAAAAAAACCCCAAGGTTTTCTTTTTTCTCAGGGGCTACACAATCCTGTTTTAGGAACCATTACTCTGAACTTCTTTTATATATATTTTGCATAAAATGCATTTCTAAAAATAAAGTATGACCTCAGTGGAAAATTAAGCAAAACCATAAGTTGTCTCCACAAGTATAATGCTCTAGAAGTCAAAATAATAATAAGTACAAACAACCAAGAAGGAGGCCTGAGAGCTAGCACCCCTCATGTCTCCATTGTAATCCCTTCCTCCCTGCTCCACTGTCCTGTATCTCCTCCTTTCATCAGCCTCCATGAGGTCTCCCTGGTTATTTGGACTGGTCAGACCTCTCCCTTACCATACCCCCTTTAGTAGCTCCCTTTTGTACTCAGAAGAAGGCCAAATGCTCTAGCATAGCACAGAGACCTCTATAATCTGGCTTTTGAAATTCATCTTCCACCATTACCCAGCATGTACCCTATGTTCTCACCTCATTGTACTCTCACAGAGCACACTTTACTTCTATCTTCACACTTTGCATATAACATAACTTATACCTGGAAAGCAGTTCAAATATCACCTCTTCTGTGAGATGCTTTCCAATTACTCCAGGAAAAGGAGTGGTTCTTCTCAGTGTAAGGGATTTCTATTATAGCACTTGTCAAAATGCATCATTGTTATTTGTAAAAATGGAACTCTTTTTATGCCTCAATTGCTAACAGTAACCCAAAGTTTGAGTTGGAAAAAGTAGATGCCAAGTACTAGCATATTTCAAAGTGGGATGCTAGACCACATAGGCTGGGCTTGCAAAAAAGATGCTTTAAAGCTGATTTTGTGAACTCATTATCTACTTCAAGATATCAGAGAGTAGCAGAGCCAGAGGGAGAGAGGTGATTTCTTCCAAGAGCATTGACAACGTGTGCTGTGTGGTTTCTCCACCAGCCAACAGGAAGGGAATGGAGGACTCCCTTGCTATGAAAGTCAAACAAGAAGGCTTCAACAGTACCCAGGACATATTTCACAGAACTAGAAAAAATCATAATAAAATTCATATGGAACCATCAAAGACCTAGAATTGCCAAAGCATTACTGAAGAGAAAGAAAGAGGCTGGAGGAATAACTCTCCCAGACTTCAGACAATACTATAGAGCTACAGTCATCAAGACAGCATGGTATTGGTACCAAAACAGACATATAGACCAATGGAACAGAATAGAGAGCCCAGAAATGAACTCACAAACTTTTGGTCAACTCATCTTTGACAAAGGAGGCAAGAATATACATTGGAATAAAGACAGTCTCTTCAGCAAATGGTGTTGGGAAAACTGGACAGCGGCATGTAAAACAATGAAGCTAGAACACTCCCTTACACCATATACAAAAATCAACTCAAAATGGATTAAAGACTTAAACATAAGACAAGATACAATAAACCTCCTAGAGGAAAACATAGGCAAAACATTATCTGACATACATTTAAAAAATTTTCTCCTAGAAGAAATAAAAGCAAGAATAAACAAATGGGACCTAATGAAACTTACAAGCTTCTGCACAGCAAAGGAAACCAGAAATAAAACAAGAAGAAAACCTACGGAATGGGAGAAAATTTTTGCAAGTGAAACCGACAAAGGCTTGATCTCCAGAATATATAAGCAGCTCATACGACTCAATAAGAAAAAAATAAACAACCCAATCCAAAAATGGGCAGAAGACCTAAACAAGCAATTCTCCAAGGAAGACATACAAATGATCAAAAAGCACATGAAAAAATGCTCAATATCACTAATTATCAGATAAATGCAAATCAAAACTACAATGAGGTATCACCTCATACCAGTCAGAATGGACGTCATTCAAAAATCCACAAATGACAAATGCTGGAGAGGCTGTGGAGAAAGGGGAACCCTCCTACACTGCTGGTGGGAATGCAGTTTGGTGCAGCCACTATGGAAAACAGTGTGGAGATTCCTCAAAAGACTAGGAATAGACTTACCATATGACCCAGGAATCCCACTCCTGGGCTTGTATCCAGAAGGAAATCTACTTCAGGATGACACCTGCACCCCAATGTTCATAGCAGCATTATTTACAATAGCCAAAACATGGAAACAGCCTAAATGTCCATCAACAGGTGACTGGATAAAGAAGGTGTGGTATATTTATACAATGGAATACTACTCAGCCATAAAAACCGACAACATAATGCCATTTGCAGCAACATGGATGCTCCTGGAGAATGTCATTCTAAGTGAAGTAAGCCAGAAAGAGAAAGAAAAATACCATATGAGATTGCTCATATGTGGAATCTAAAAAAACAAAAACAAAAACAAAGCGTAAATAAAGGACAGAAATAGACTCACAGACAGAGAATACAGACTTGTGGTTACCAGGGGGGTGGAGGGTGGGAAGGGATAGACTGGGATTTCAAAATTGTAGAATAGACTACACTGTATAGCACAGGGAAATATACACAAAATGTTATGATAACTCACAGAGAAAAAATGTGACAATGAGTGTGTATATGTCCATGAATAACTGAAAAATTGTGCTGAACACTGGAATTTGACACAACATTGTAAAATGATTATAAATCAATAAAAAATGTTAAGAAAAAAAAGAAGGCTTCAACAGAACCGTTCAAGAGAAAAACAGAAATCCCATGGGATTTGAGAGCAAAGGGATAGTCACTGGTTCTGTGCTGAGAATACTGAGGACAAGAGCCTGGGGCTGGAGCTATCTGCCTGCTGTCAGAGCAGCAAGAGACAGGTCTTCATGGGGAATAAGCTATACATTCATCCACGATGACTGGCAAGAGCAGGTGTTTCTCATTGACCAGACATGGGACTCATAGGAGCAAAACAGCCTGGAGCTATTTTTGAATCATGCCTGAGAAGGTGGCCAGATGAGAGCTGGGACTCTGGTAGAGGAGGTGTGACTCTGGATGGTCAGAGGCCAAGGAGAGGAATCAGAGGTCAGAAGAGAGGCATTGCACATGTCTAGGGGATTATTCAGAAGGTTCCAATGGGGGTACCTCTGAGGATCCCACAAAAGCACTCTATCATAGGAACAGTCAACACAGAACCCTCCAAGGCCAGAGAGCACCACCTCAGATGACAGGAGTCCTGAAGTGGTAAGAAACCTCCCACTTGTTTTTCTGCTAGGTTGGGGAAGTGCAGTTGCCCTGCTCCTCTGGATAAAGTTCTGGCTGGGGGACAAAGTGCTTTTATATTGACATTCAACCAAATCTTCTGTTTTCAGGCCCCCTGAACTTCCACTTTCAGACTGGAACCTCTCATTACTAAGTCTTTCTGGGGTTCTATGGCACTGACCAGCTTACTTCTGGGCTTGTCCCAGAGCTTTTTCAGTTTCTTGGATTTGCTAAGTCAATTATCACCAACTTTCCAGCTTCCATTATTTTGTTACTTTTGCATCCTCTTTGTCCTTGTGTATTTATGCCTTAAATAAAAATCGCTTTACCATCACTTGGGCAGAGAGCAGGGGAGACTGGGAGAAATCTACCATAAATATGAATGTTCAATTTGCCATATGTAACTTGAAGTATTTGTAACTTTTATAATAAGAACAAAGAATTGTGATTGTAAAAAAGAATTGTGTTGGAGGTATAAAATGTACATGTCCATATGTTTATACATATAAGGTTAATAATGCAAAGCAACGCATGCTATTTTGCAAAATAAACCATAGAGACAATGTATACTTCAGAGTTTTGATAAAGTAGCAATCACTAGGGGTTGAGGTTATCAGAGAGGGCTTCATGGCAGAGGTGGACATTTTCCTGGACTCTGAATAATGGGTAGAATTTGCATTTCTTAAGGGAGTAGGCCTCAATTTAATTCATTTCTTATTAACAATCATGTGTAAATCAGTATATTATCTACTGTAGTAGCCATTGCTTTGGGCTTCTCAACATGTTTTTTCCTTTTTACCCCTCATTTTGATAAGAGATGGATTTTCACTTAGAGAGAATGAAGCCAGTGCAACAGACAGAAGCAGAGCCTGGAGAGAGAACTGTTGATGAGACTTGAGCCTGATCCAGCTACACCTAAAGCCAAAATGCTCTTGACTTCCAAGTTGCAAGAGCCAATAAATCCCCACCCCCAACCTCGACCCCTGCATCATTTTTTTCTAAGTTAGTTTTAGCTGGGTTTCAGTCACTTGCATCAGAAAGAGTCCCAACTAATACGACAGGCTTAGGAGATGGTATTTAATTGAATTTTAGAAGCACACTATGTGGGTAGAATTAGACCTCAATTTATAGTCTAACATGAGATTATAATTTGCAGGTTGTTTCTCATTAAGCTTATTGGTGGTAAATAATTCTTATCCTTTGGCTCAAGGCAGTACGGAACAGACTGGTGTCTGCATTTTCCCTCTGGAGCTTGTTATTTTCTCATAACAGATGAATTATTTGTAAGCAAAAATTAACGATAAAAATCAATTCCCATCATCTTAAAAAAATGTGATGAGCATGTCCCTAGAGTTATGAGGACTGCAGAGTAATTCATCTATAGAGGCTGCTGGAAAGCAGAGCCTACCAAGCTCCCAGAATTCACTGTTAAGGGAACTGATGATTTTATGCTTGCAGATTAGAAGTTTTGCCACAGTAGCCAGGTCAAAGATAGCAAATCTCTAGGTCACCTGGCAAATTACTTAGCAGCAGCTAACTAAATACCAGCTAGTTAATAAATATGTACACGCTATGGGTCTACTATTGTTTTCTGTGATTTTTATGTATTACCACAAACCTAATTAGGTACTGATATTGTTATCATTCCCATTTTCCAGATAAGAACAATTAAGGCACAAACTGTGTAAGCTAGGAGAGGCAGCCAGGCAATCTGATACCGGTGTAACATGCTCTCAATCACTTTCTACACTGCTCTAGGGTGCTAGTCAACTTACAAAAGAACCTTGTATTGTAGCAGCAAGTCTAAGGTTTCCACAGACAAAGCAACGAAATTGGAATCTGAAGCAAGAGAAAAAGTTACCCAGATAATCAGGAAAAGGGGAAAAAAGTTAATTTCTCCACAAAATGCACTGCTTCATTTGCTTTAGTGGTGGTGGATTTTTCCAGTGAGATTTTATTTTTTTTAATTTTTAAAAATTTTCAATGTTTTATTGAAGTATAGTTGATTTACAATGTTGTGTTAATTTCTGGTATATAGCATAGTGATTCAGTTACGTGTGTGTGTGTGTGTGTATGTGTGTATATATATATATATAATATATATACATATATATATATATATTCCTTTTCATATTCTTTTTTAAAATAGGCTATTGCAAGGTATTGAATACAGTTCCCTGTGCTATACAGTATGACACTGTTGCTTAACTATTTTATATATAGTGGTTAGAATCTGCTAATCCTGAACTCCCAATTTATCCCTCCACCTCTTCCGCTTTCCCTCCTGGTAACCATAAGTTTGTTTTCTATGTCAGTGAATCTGTTTCTGCTTTGTGAATAAGTTAATTTGTGTCATTTTTTTTTAGATTCCATATATAAGTGATATCATATGGTATTTTTCTTTCTTTTTCTGCCTTACTTCACTTAGTACGACAATCTCCAGGTCTGTCCACATTGCTGCAAATGGCATCATTTTATTCTTTTATTCTTTTTTATGGCTGAGTAGTATTCCTATATACTCAGTATTCCTATATATGTGTGTATGTGTGTGTATACATACATACACCACCACAACTTCTTTATCCAATCATCTGTCAATGGACATTTAGGTTGCTTTCACAGCTTGGCTATTATAAATAGTACTGCTATGAATATTAGGGTGCATGTATATTTTCAAATGGCAGAGCTTTCTTCAGATATATGCTCAGGAGTGGGATTGCTGTATCATATGGTAAGTCTATTTTCAGTTTTTAAAGGAATCTCCATACTATTTTCCATAATGGCTGCACCAAACTACATTCCCACCAACAGCATAGGAGGATTCCCTTTTCTCCACAGCCTCTCCAGCATTTATCGTTTGTGGACTTTTTAATGATGGCCATTCTGATTGGTGTGAGGTGATACCTCATTGTAGTTTTGATTTTCATTTCTCTGATAATTAGCGATATTGAGCATTTTTTTCATGTGCCTATTGGCCATTTGTGTGTCTTCATTGAAGAATTGCTTGTTTAGGTCTTTTGCCCATTTTTGGATTGAGTAGTTTGTTTTTCTTTGTTATTGAGTTGTATGAGCTGTTTGTATATTCTGGAAATTAAGCCCTTGTCAGTTGCATCATTTGCATTGGCCTACAAGATCAAGACCCTCCAATACCTCTCTGAGCCTCTCTGAGCCTCTCTCTCACAGCTGTCTCCCTGGTTCACTCTGCTCCACCTGTACTGGCCTCCTTGCTGGTCCATGAATATCCCAGGGCTGTTTGCCTTAGTACTGGCTGTTCCCTCTGTCTCAAATGCTTTCCCCCTACATAGCTCCCTGACTCTTTCAAGACTTAGCTCAAATGTTCCCTTCTCATGAGGCCTTCGTTTAAATATATTACCAGTCTCTCTTCCTCTGCTCTAATTTTTTTAATCCACAGCACTTATTAATTTCTAACATTCTATTTAACTAACTTTTTTATTATGTTTGTTGTCTCTCTGTCCCAGGAATGTATACTTTATGAAGACAGGGGTCTTTATTTTGTTCATTAATGTATCTTATGTGCCTAGAAAAGTACATAACATGTAACAGCCACTAAATAAATATTTGTTGAGTGAGTGAACAAATGAATGAATAAATACAGGGCAATTCTGAGAAATATTTTCCTCCTGATAAGAAAGAAAGTAGAAAGGATCTGCTCCCTCTGCAGCCTGTTTCCTGCCCCTGAGACATGGCGGGTGAGGATCTGATGTTGAGCTGCTGCAGCCCTCTCAGCACTGAGTAAGAGCCTAAGAGAATTATAGCCCTTCCCCAAAGCTCTGCCTGCACTCTACTAAACCTACACTAGCGAAACAAGGTCTCCAGATTTCTTGCTTGTGAAGAAATTAAACTTCTCCTCTTAAAACCACTATTAAGCAAGTTCTTACTTGCAGTCAAAAGCATCCTCAACTGATGCAATAATTTATTAAGTCACTGTAGTAAAAAAGAAAGACATTTGGTTTTTGGTCCCTGCTTCTTGGCACAGAGCTCCTAAAACCCTTGGAATTTCCTAAGTGATAAGGTTGACAGAAGGATCTTTTGTTCTAAGGAGATGACTGAAACCAGGGGTTACAGTGTGAAAGAGTTGTCTCATTTTGTGGATCAGTATCATCAGCTTCCTAAAGAACCTTCACTAAAATGGATTGTGAGAGCAACTAATTTGGGGAAAATACCCTTGGACTGGATTTGAATGCAGCAGAGTGGGAGAGCATGTTTGAGCTTAGACCCTAAAAGAGGAACTACCAGGAAATAAAGAGAAGGATGGGGAGATGAGATTTTAGGCAGAGGCAATGACACAGGCAACTAATTTAAAATAAATATTGAGTGCTTATTGTGCCTGGAATAACACTGATGCTTTAACTGTAGTATTTAAAGTACTATTTGTGATATCCTTTTGAGTAGGTACTAATTATTCCAGTTTACAGATGAGGTAACTGAGGATTGGAGAGGTTAAGTCAGCTGCCTAAAATCAAAGCTTATAATTGGTAGGTCTAAGATTGAAACCAACTTGAGAGCACATTTTAGATGCCAGATACTATCCAAGATGCTGGTTGCAATGAACAAAATACAATTCATGTCCCCCATGGAGCTAGCATTTTTGATGCTCTATTACAGAAATGAATCTGGGGTAGAGATACCTGGCCTATTCAGGGAGCCCATGGCTCTTCCGTCTCCAAAGGAATCTTAGGAACTTGCTGCCATATCAGGTAGAGATTGGTTGGACCATTGGAATGCTGACGTTGGTTCCCTGAGATGGTCTTTGGGCTTTGGGCACATTTGCACCACATGTTTAAAACTAATGAAAATTTATTTTTATTTTAACATTTCATACAAGATTTCATCTATCATGAGAGAAAAACAAGTTTCAAAGGGAAAAATGCACACACAACTATACCCCATGTCTGAAAAAGCAAAGTGAATACTTATCTGCTGCCAATGTGCTTAATAAGGGTAGAAAAGGGAGGAACTATTTGAAATGATGGTTTTGTAAAAAGCCACTGAAGGAAATTAACATGACATTGAGTGGTCAGAGATCTATTCCAGAAATTATTTTTATTACATCTGTTCTATAAGAAGAGGAACTCAAAGAGACAAAAGTGGGAGTTAAGTATTATTATAAAATATTCTATAATTTAACAATGTAGATCTTTAAAATTTGTCATTCTTGCAAAGCAGAGAGGTAAGGTTTTATAATGGTAGACATGAATATTTTTGGTTCTTTAGGAATGTTGTTCAAATTGTCTTCCCTTTTCTAACTGATTAGCTGAAGTAAAAGTATATCAGATTACTGTACTTTTATTTATATAATAACTTATAACTGCTGAGCTGATTATACATGCTAGTTCGTTAAATCCTTCCAGCCCTGTGAGATATAAATTATAATTGATATCAATTTAAGTATGGGAAATTGTGGTTTAGGAATGTTACATGATTTTCCCAAGACCACAAGTGGTGTAGCTAGGATCTGAACTTGGGAATTCTGACTACAGATCTTGACCTGGCTGGGTACAGTGGTTAAGAGAATGGGCTCTAGTGTCAGCTGGACATGAGATTGTCCCCTAACTGTATCATTACGAATTATTTAACCTTTTTAATCCTCAGTTTTCTCTGTAAAATGGGGACAATAATACCTACCTCATAGTTCTATGGTGAGGATTTAATTACTATCACTAACTATGAAGTGCTTACTTGGCACGTAGTATGTGTTCAATGAATGGTTGTTAGTATTATTGATAAAAAATAAAAGATAATTAAAATATTGACAATAATATCTTCTTATTTCAAAGGAAACAATACATTAAAACAATGGTTCTCAACCAGGGGCAATTTTGCTACCCACGGGACATTTGGCAACGTCTGGAGACATTTTAGGTTGTCACAGCTGAAAGGTGCTAGAGATCAATGGGTAGAGTGGGTAGAGACCAAGGATGATGCTAAACATCCTATAATGCATAGGTCACAAACACAACAAAGAATTATATGGTCCAAATGTCAACAGTGCCCAGGTTGAGAAACTCTACATTAAAATGTCAAGGATTCACTGAGTATATACTTTAAAAAAAAAAATTGAAGTATAGTTGATTACAATGTTATAGTAGTTTCAGGTATACAACCTAGTGATTTGCTATTTCTGTAGATTATGCTCCATTTAAAGTTATTATAGATTGAATATATACTTTTAATGAGCTGTGTAAACACCACTTCTCCAAGCTCAGAAGAATTTGAAAATGGGAGGCAATGTATTATCTTGGCAAGTGCAAAACACAAAAAATAAGTGTAGGGAAATGACAAAGCTTTTGTTGGACATAGGAGTAGAAAGATAATCTGGAGTTTCTAATTGGAAAATGTATCAGTTTAAGAAAAGTTCTTTGTGGTTTAGAGGAGACAGTTCTCAAAACTGCCAACTTACAATATAATTATTGAAAAAAATTTTTTCTCATATAGTAAGACAGCTCAAATTCATCAGCAAATGGCCTTAGCTGACTTTTCATCATTCTTCAAATCTTTTTCAACAGCTATGGCTTTAGTAATACCAATAAGACATGATTTAATTTTTTTAAAAAGAAATTTTTACCTAAGTGAAAAAAGAACATAATTTAGATTTATTAGTATAAAGACCAAAATGCAATATTCTATTAGAAACAAGAGACAATAATTTTCATGATGATTTTAGTCTTCTTAATTTGAATATTTAAAAACTAATTATATTATGAAAATTGAATCCTACACACCAATTTGCTTGTATTGATCATGATGGACTAATTTCTCCAGATTTATGACCTGAATAATTTATTATTGTGCAACTCACCCCACATTAGTGGCTTTTTCATAGTAGTGGGAAAAGCAATCTTTTGCCAACTTCTATTCACATTTGAAGAAGAATTTCCTATATGTATGTCAAAATCTGTCACCTTGGAGCCCAAAGATGTCAGGTTATATGATAGAGTGACAAAGAGACAGAAAGCATTTATAGAGGGAGATTATTATTTCATGGAAAATATTAAGGATGCATTGTTGCAATTAGATAGTCTTAGCACCATAACTGTGCCCTGAATGCTGTTCTAGGAAGGCTCTCAGAGGTGTTATCCACACAATGAACCAGGGACTGGGCATATGCTTCTCTGGTCCTACTAGCGCCATCTTGCCACCATGGTTGGAGGCAAGAATTAGGTGTGGCATTGAAAGGAGAAGAGTGGGAATGGGAAAAGGGAGAAGGTGTCATTCATTCATTCCTCTGTTCAGTATGTATTTTTTTTTTCAGCTTTCTTGAGGCATGATTGGAAATTGAAAAGTACATATATTTAACATATATAACTTACTGATTTGATACATGTATACACAAAAAATATTCACCACAATTAAGCTAAATTAACATATCCATCACCTTCCATAATTACCATTTCCTTTTTCTTTTTTTTTTGTTGTGCATTCAGTGTATGTACTTCTTGATCATCTAATATGTGCTGAGCCCTCTGTTCTAGCAACAAAAAGTGAGGAAGGCAGAAGAGAAAGAAAAGAGGACAGCTTGAGAAGGAACCACCTGGTTTTTCCCTGCTCACATAAAGTTTACAGGTTGCTGGGAAAAAACTACTAAACAGATAGTTAGACAAAGTTTTTTACACATGCCATAAATACAACAATAAAAAGTACAGGGTATTATGAGAAAGAATGACTAGAGGAACTAATTTAACCTGAGGGGTCAGGGGTGGTAGCTGGTAGGTGCAATCTTGCTCAGTATAAAAAAGAAACACAAAAGAAAACAAAAAAAGGCATGGTTCATAATTGATACGCAGCACAATTGAGATATAAAATATTCCTATTTAAGTGTGAAGTTCTAGGTCTTTAAAAGACAGAATTCTGCAGATGGTCTCTGATTTGCACTACTAAGCTAATAGAGCAAACCAGAGTCAATAGGTTATTAGAAAGTTCTGGCCTTAGTTAGCTACTGAATGACTTCCGTGAGAGCTGGTTTTAAGGAAGGGTAAGGCTGATGAGTGGGCAAAGTACCAGGAGAGAACACCAGGTCTAGGAGATAAATTCAGAAAGAGCAAAAAGCAAGCAAGAGGTAAACAAATGATGTGACAGGCTAAGGAGCACATGAGCCCAAGGGGAAAATTGGCATGAAGGACAGAGGAAATGGAAAGCGCTCTAAGGCGGCAGGAAGTGGCGCCCTGGGTGGACCTCCAGTGCAGGAATCTGACCTGGACAGGAAGTGAAGGGCATCATCTGAGAAGCAGGAAGGGGAGATTATTTTTTGTGTTGGTCATAATGAGAAAAATAAGTGTCAGTTACATAAACCTTGCTAAAGCTTTTATCCTGTTTGGGGTTTTAAGCAGCTTGGAGCCTCTCTAACAAAACAATCTGGCCTTCTGGGAGGTATCTGTGAGGGACAAGAACAGAGAGGCAGTGAATTGCTCTGGGGCTCTATCTCGCCTCGACTCCCTTTTGGTTAACATAAGATATCTGCCTTGGATCCAAATCAGAAGAAAATAAGGACCTTATACCTCCTGTCTCATGATAGAGTGATCTATATGTGACTCTTGCTTGAGATACATCTATCTGGTATTATAATAAGACCAAGGGTTGAGGAGTGGGAAATAGTTAAGAAGTTGTTTGTTGGATATTATATTGGTAATTCATGCTGTTTAGACTGAAGAAGGAAAATGATAGAAGAAGCCACCCCCTCCCCTGGGGTAAATGGAGGAGGGGAACACATTGAAGTTAAAATGAAGAGAGAATACATGTGAACAGAATCCTTTTTTTTTTTTTTTTTTTTTTTACCAATTGTGGTATGATGGAAGATGGGAAGAGAGATAAAAATAACCAGCATTAAGTTAAAAGGGATAATTACAGGAGACAAAATAAGAGGGGGATGATGCAAAGGATCTAGCTAACTTTAGAGACTAGAAGCTCCTTCAAACATTTCCTTTCAGGTGTCTGTGGGGCTTTAAATCTTTCAGGTTTTTAATAAGATTCGCAGTGTGTATGTCTTACATACAGACACACACATTTTTTTGCTTTTTGCTCTCTCTGAAGGGAGGAGACACTAGGACATGTGTTCTTGGCTGTCATTTGGAGAGTAGCTTCTAGTACATTTTCTTTTAAAAGCTCTGAAGACCAGTTGGCAAATAGAAATTGGTCCACAGAAATAACATGGCTTCCTGGAACTTAGGAGGAAGGAAATGGGTGGTTTCTTTAATTACTGTAGTATGTGTGTGTGTATGTGTTATAACTAAAGATAGCATTCTGGCTAATGTCCGCAGGAGGGAAGGTAAACCTGGAAATTAATGGATTTGGAAATATATACAGCTGTGTTGAACTTTCTAGGTTAAGTAAGACAATAATGCTCTTTGTTTTCTATATCCTGGCTAGATCAGAAAGGGTGGATTAATTTGTTCTCTTGTATTGTATCAGTTTAAAGTCAAGGGCATTATTATTTACATAGGAAGAGCTAATGACTTCATTGTAGGCACCAAAGCTTATTTACAATGAAGATGTGATCGGGGGTGCCAAGAAGAGTGTCAATAGGACCTTAATTAATTTATTTGCTAATTATTCTTTTCTGCTGGGTGTTATAATCCTTTCAGTAAAGAGCGGTAGAAACAAGAATGTTGCCACACCTATTTTAACTCAGTAGTAGCAGCAAAAGCTTCTTGGCCTTTTTAAGATATTTTGGGATCCTTTTTTTTAATCCTCTTTTATGCTGAAATTGTGGACTTTGAAGAACTAAATATATTCCTATATGTACACTTATTTATGAGCTACGTGATTTAGCCCAGGTACGGGCTTAAAGGCATTTAGCAAAGCTGGAAATAAATTAGATGACAGGTTTGAGCTGAAATAAAAATTAAAAATACGTCCCAGAGCAGTGCCATATATTTATTTCTCCTGGCTTCTTAGACACTGAATGGTCATAGATATATTTCTGCTCATTGGTGTAGGAAGTTCAACTTTTCTGTAGGCTTACATTGTTTTACATTTCTCTGAAAGTCATGATATTGAAGATATTAAAAAATTCCCAGGAGAGTCTGTGCAAATGTATAGTCATTTTTACTTCTACATGTTCACCTCGCATAACTCTTTAACGGGAACCCTTCACTTCGTTGCATTTAGTGGGTCCTGCACAGCTCCTTTCCTGGGTGTGCTCACTCCCAACACCAAGCTTTTGCTTAGGCTGTGCCTCCTGCCTAGAATGCTGTCTCTTCCCTTGTGCGCATCCTTTATCCATCTCATTTTGTCCTACATCTTCACTGATTTGAGTCGATTGAGGAGGAGGTGATTGAGGGGGTTGGCTACCATTATTAAGCATATACCATGCTGTAGGCACTGTGTTGGCAATTCACATGCATCAATTAATAACACCCTCATTTTATAGATTGGGGAACAGAAGCTCAGAGAATGTCAGTGGGCTTACGAGTAGCAAGTGGCATAAAGCCAGAAAATGAAGCTAGGTGTTTTGGCGTATGTGTCACTTTTAGACTTAATGTTAGTGTGCCTCAAATGGCTAAGGCCTTATTCCCCTAATAAGATTGTCAGCTGCTAGAAGGCAAGGATCTTACCTGCCAGTCTGCATGGAGTAGGCACTCAATAGTTATAGCCTTTGTTGAGATGAAAAATAAAATGCCAAATGTCAAAAGAATTTATAAAAAGGTTAAATGTGTGAAGAAACAAATCCTAGGACTGGTTTCTCAAAATCACCACACAGGAACATCACAAGACACTGGTTCTGTGTGAGCCAGTGCCGCTTCCATGGTGTCTGCAAATGTGTAGGGGTTTTGTTAGGTTGTCAGGGTACTGGCGGGTTCCTTGTGCTTAGTGGGTAATGGCAGGCTATCACATGTCCTGCCTAATGTGGGACAGTACCACAAAATTGCCAGGCCCCAAAATACCAAGAGTGCCCCTGCTGAGAAGCCTAGTGACAGGAAAATGTGGACCCAGAAGCCAGAAGGAGTTCTGACATAGCCCCACCCCTTTCTAGTTGTGTAACTCCCATCACATTAACTGTTTGCCCTCTCCTCCTGGCACACAGTTAGTGCCCAATAATGTCAGCTCTTACTCACTAGCCTCAGAAGTGTGTCCCTGATGGCAAGGTATGATCTTTGAGGAGTGACAGGGCTTACTATATTAATAGTAACAGTGTAAGAATCAAGGTGCTTCTCAGACTTTACTGTACTTACAAATTTCTTGGAAATCTTGTTAAAATACAGATTCTGATTCAGGAGGTCTGGGGTGGGGCCAGGGAGTCTGCATTTCTGGTAAGCTCATGCTGGTGGTGGCTTCTGTGCACCGTAGGCTGAGTGGTAAGATTCTAAAGTAACCTGCGGGAGAAGCTTACTTAATAAATCAATCAATCAAGCATTTATTGCATGTCTATTAATACCTTAAATTACAGAGATGAAGGTAATGGAGGTGGATAGAAAGAGTATAGAATTTGGTTTCTTCACAGAAGGAACTTCTGTCTGCTTTCCCACTTTAATCTGAGAGAGAGAAGACATTTTTCATGGATAACTAATGGATAACTTTTTTTCCCCCAGAGGAAAAAAGGCAGAGAAATACTTCCTACATATATTTCCTCACTGAGAAAACCAGGCTATTGTGGGTCCCCAAATAATTTTAGATATTGTAACTCAATAAAGGAAAAACTTGGCTGCCATTCTTGGATGCAGGGTGTTAAGCCTTGCATATCTCAGAACTAGTAAGAGTTGTGTGTGTTTGTGTGAGTGTGCGTGCGTGCTGTTGTATGTGTGAGCTGGAAAATTTATGGGGTCTTTGCTAGACAATTGCTTTTTAAAATATTGCTGGAGAAGGGAGATCTAATTACACCCATTCCCCCTACTTTTCTGGGAACATTAAAGCTCTAAGTTAAGGGGCAGGGGTTCCTAAAGCAGCTTTGACTGGGAACTTCACATATTTTAGGCAGTGGAAGTTATTTGAATATAGTCATTGAGAGAAGAGACTACTCATTACCCACTTAAAATACTTCCCGGCTGCAGCATGTGTTGTACGGAAGCCAAAGTAATTGGCTCTGCATTTGGCCAGCTGATTTAGCAAGAAATTTTGCAAATTATGCAGTCCTTACAGATGGTGTTGTTGGGTTTGTTAGAATGTTTTAAAACAGTGACACACTTGACCATGAACTGAATTTCCAGCCTTTAGAACTACCTCTGGCCAATCCTTGACTATTTCCACAGGCAGCTGAACACCAGAAACAGACCCTTCCTGCAACCTTATGATAAATGATTTCCTTTAAAAACCGCTCACATAATAAAATAACTTGGTGGTAAACGTGGCCAAGGGGAACTCCTGGAACTTTTCTGTATCTTTGCTTATCTCTGAGTTGCTTGAGTCACATTTTAAAATGGTTCTTAATTGACTTTCTGGTGCTCTGCCTGAGGTCAAGGGGGAGCCGGTATCTCTAGGAAGATGTGCTCTGCCAGTGTGAAGTGTAATTCCCCGAGAGACTGTGATGAAGGTCTGTGCCTGACTGTGTAGAGTAAAAACAGCTAGACACTCTGGCTTTCTCTGGGAAGAGGTTTCTAAATTTGCCTCTTAGAAGGTATCAGAAAGTTCGAGGTACTGACTGTATCATCTTCATAGGCCCAATTCTTTCTCAGATCTTTGCAACAGGGACTAGCCCTGATCTTTGCCGTTGACTGCTTGCTTGTTTTCTTGATTTCTATTTGAATCGTCACCTTTTTATCCATCTCCCTCAGTGCCCTTTCGGTTCTGCTTATTTGGGCTTTACGTAAGCAGTATCTCTGGATGTATGAAAGAGGCAGATAAAATTCCCCAGGGTTACTGAACTGCCCTTTATCTATTTTTAGCGATGCAAGGAATTTACCATAGCCCACAGCATAACTCAATCACTCTAAGTCAGTGAGCAAATTCTGAGTTTTTTTTTTAAACCTTTCCCTGAGGCATTTGCTATAGGTTAAGCTTAAAGGCACATAATTCAATCATTGATTATTCAAGGTATATCATACTTAGGCTTCTGTAATCATCAGACTGTCACTATCAACCAGATGCTCAGCTCTGTCTCCTAATTTTGTGTTGGAAGCTGCACAAAGCCTATTGTGCCCTGTGTGTGTGTGGCTCTGGCAATGCAGAAACAAGGAAGTATCCAGTGCCCACTAAGGGGTTGATAACAGCCAGTTTGCTCTCTTTCAGTCAAGAGAGCTTTCTTAAGAGAACATCTGGCCTGCAGGCTGAGCTATTTGACACTTGTATATCTGCCATCCCTTCCATCCCTAGGGACCTTCCATAAGGTGAGGACAGTGTATCTTGTTTATCACTCTAGTTTCACATGGGGCCTTAAGTTTTTCTTAACAGATGAGTTAAAAGGAGGCATTCATTCATTTGATCGATTGTGTCATTCATTCATTCATTCAACAAACACTTATTGATGAAAACCTACATTCCAGCTTGGAAACCTGGAATGGGGTATCCTCAAGTTTCAATAGGAATACATGCTTACCACCCAAATTTTGGCTGTAAGAGCTCCCCTATACCTCCTGCACTTCTTGAGAGCATGCCCCTCTAGGGTGGTTAGCTCTGCACTCCTATCTAGATTGGCTCATTTCCTCTGCCTCTGCACTACTTCTGCTAGCAAAGTGACCCCTCCCACTTCTGAATATCACTAGTTTCTGTTACTAATTTCTTTCATTCAGGGTCAAACTGAAGGTTAAGGGGACAGTTGTCCTACAGCATGACTTGTGATATGCTCAATTGGCTAGGCTGAACTCCATCTGCCAGAATTTCCTTTCTAGTATGTTTCTGGCAGTGGTGCGCTACAGGGAGATTCTTTTGCAAAAACTGGAGAATGAAAAGGAGGTGACAGCTATTTCGTAGCACACACACACCTTCTTCCAGTTGTTCAACCAAGCAGCAATCCAGATGCTGCTGTGAAGGGATTTTGCAGATGTAAAGTTACAAATCAGTTGAATTTAAATTAATCAAAAGGGATATTGTTCTAGGTGACAATCAGTGGAAAGCTTTTTTATTTCTAACAGCTTTACTGAGATATAATCGACATACAGCACTGTATAAGTATGGCATAATGACTTGACTTAAATATATTGTAAAAGTTTGCCACATAAGGTTAGTTAACATCCAACATATCATATAGATACCAAATTTAAAACATATTTTTTTCCTTGTGATGAGAATTCTTAGGATCTATTCCTATAAAAACTCTGAAATAACAGTAGTGTTAACTATAGTCAACATGTTATATGTCACACCTCTAGTATTCATTTATCTCTGGAAGTTTGAACCTTTTGACCAGCTTTATCCAATTCCCCCTGCCCTTATTCTCAGGGAAAGCTTTTAAAAAGAGGGTTTAGACCCTTGTTGAGATCAGAGTCCATACAGCAGAGCAGAAGGAAAGCTGTAGAATCTTTTTCCACGTTCTGTGACAATACTCATGTTGTTGCTGATCTGCTGATTTGCCTCACTGGTGTGAAGCAGCAGCTGGGCCTGTAATTGCTTTTCTTTCCAGCTGGTTCTTCCTTTAATGTCACTGACTCTTGGGCCAAGTATGTGCATTCAGTTCCGGGACCAAGAGCCCTGGCTTCCATAGGATACTCTCACCATCAGTTTCATCCTTGTGGGATCCCATCCTGTTCATAATCTCCCTTCCTGACTGCCTGTCTTGTGGGTGTCAGACTTGCTTAGCCAGCTCCTGTAACTGTGTAAGATGATTCCTTATAATATCTAAATGGATATATTAAAAAAAAAAAAACCTCCCACTGGTTCTCCTTCTCTTGTTAAACTCTGATACATGAACTAAAGAAGCCATTGTTTGCTTTACATGTCATGAACTCAGCAGCTGAAACCTAGATAGCCATCAACATTCATTTATTCACGACTGTGCTAGGGTAGGCAATATAGCAATAAGCAAGGCAGACATGGACCCTGCCCTTGGAGAGCAGATCTAGCAGGAAAGCAGATGTTCAAACAATATTTACTAGGATCATAATGAGGTTAGCATGGAGCTGTTAGAAGATGTAACTAGGAGACCCCACCTAGTATGAGGTGTCAGAGAAGGGAAGTAAGGGCCTGGGAAAAAGAGCTAGAGAGCATCACAGCAAATGTAAGGAGTTCAAGCAGCTCTCTAGAGAGTTGTTTATGGTGACAGAAGAGATGCGGCTGGTGAGGTAAGCCATAGAGGGCCCTGCAAGCCAAGATAATGGTGTCTGACTTTATCCTGAGGGACAGACATTTTTATTTTAAAACCTTCATACTTTGGAACCCTATTTTTTATTTTATGATACCACAATATGGTTTCCGAGTCTTTAAAAATCCCATGGTGTTAGTGTATTTGCTCCTGCCACTGCTCTGACTTCTTTTCAGCTTTTTTTTTCTACAGTCCTCTTGTATAATACATAATGCTTTTGTTATAAGACAAGCATCAGTTGCCTATTGTCATACAATTTTTAACCCATTCTCTTGCTTTGGGCTTTTAATTCTCATGACATACCTCCTGAGGGAAAAAGAAAAAAACCTGAACTCTTCACATTAACTTACCCAGCAATTCCCTTTCTCAATGTTTATTTTCTGTTCTTTCAAGACTCACAACAAAGGCTTCAGGAGGGTGGGCAGTTCACCTGGCCTCATCATTCCTGGCCTTCTGTCACCTTCTGTCACCTTCTGTCACCACCTGAGGTGGGGGAGTTCTGCTCTTCCTTGGGCTATTAACCCTTTCTGCCTGCTGACCACCATGATGCTCTAAGGATTTTCTTAATTACATAATTGAGCCACAGGGCATCCTGGAAAAGTGGGGCAGTAAATACCATCAATTCCGTGGACTAGAGAGATAAGACTAAAGTGGAGATGCTAAAAGGTATGTGACAAAACCGGTTACAAATCTGAGTTAGGCTGAGCAGTCTGAGCTTAGATTCAATTTCTGTCTTCCTTTGCTTGCCTTCATTTTTCAAAATCCCCCATTTCAGGTCTTCCCTTCGGGAATGAAGCTAGGTAGAGAATGTGAACCAAATTTTAAAGGCAGACTGACTTAGATTGAAAGTCTAGTCCCACTGTAGCCTACTTTTTAATCTGTAAAATGGGACCTGTCAGATGGCAAGTGCAAAGCAATTAGCTCAGTGCCAGGCACATAGTGGGGCTCAGTATATTTTGGGTATTAAGCAACAAGGTGAGTTTGCTAGAGGTGAAAGGAATGGATTTAACTACATAGATATTTACTCAACAGATTATCTTTACATTTGTACTTGTTTTAATACAAGGAGTAAGAAGCATCATTTGCTTTAAGAGCAGTGCTGGTCTCTCAAAGTCTATCAGGAGACATGACAGACGGTCAGGTTCATGGGTTGTGAGGATACTTGTAGAACTTACCCAGACTTGCTTAAAAGTGAATTGGAGAGAGCTAAACTTATTGTGGTAATCATTTCACAATACATATATATATCAAATCACGTTGTACGCCTTTAATGTAATCTTGTATGTCAATCATATTTCACTAAAACTGGGGAAAAGAAACTATCTTTATCATAAAAAAATAGTGAATTGGAGAGAGAAGGATTTGGAAATGGTGATGGCTGCACAACACTGAATGTAATCAATGCCATTGAATTTTACACTTAAAAATGCTAAAATGGTAAATTTTCTGTTATGTATAGTTTATCACAATAAAAGATTAAAAAAAACCTAAAACGAATTGGAGAGAGGCCTACTGGCTTGTGTCTGACTAACTCTTCCCACTCCCAAACGTAGGCTAGCTTGGTAATTACGTGACCCACTTATGAACCGAACCGTATGGGGACTACGTTGCTAATGATTCCAGAATGTGAGTTAGGAGGGTCCATAACCAAACTTCTCATTTTACAGGTGAGGGGCTGGAGATCCTGACAGCATGACTTGCCAAAGACTACACAGCCTCCCAGTCCCGAGAACCAGACCACTGCCACTGTGCAGTGCCAGGCTGACTCACAGGGGCCTCTAGAGTGATTGAGGCCTCTGGGTGCTCATGTGGGGCCTGTTTCTTCCATCCTTTCTCTAGGTGCCTGGTCCCTGTCTTAAAGAATCCAGTGGCTCAGAGTTCTCAAACTGTACAAGCCCGGACTAGGGCACTGGGTTTCAGTCCTATCATAGTCCTCTCACAGCTGAGTGAGTGTGGACAGTGAGTGGTATCTGATGTCCACAGCTTCTGTCCTGCTGTCTGAACTTCATCACCAGCCTACAAACAGGCCACACTCTTTCTCTTGTTGTGGCCTTTGCATATGCTGGTGCCTCTGCCATGAATACCCTTTTCTACTTTGATAAATCCTATCTATCCTGGTTTCAGGTGAAACATCACTTAACCCAAAAAGCTTTCCTGTCCTACCAGTCTATATTAGTTCAGCCTGTTGAATGATTTCTCAGTAACCACCACTTCTTTTAATGCCCATGTCACTTGCAATTACTTGTATAATGTCTGAGTTCCAGGCATGAGGGCAGGGCCTTGGTCTGTCCTGTCCACCATTGTTTCTCAAGAACTCAACACAGTGTCTGCCACATTTGTGTTTATTTAAAAAAAAACACTAAGAATAAAATAAAATCAACTCTGTCTTCTCATGAGGGGAGGAATGAAGATGATATACCTTTACATGTATTGACAGGCAAGAGAGGCTGGGGGAATTAGGGCAAACATTGCCTTTAATCCATTGTGACTGAGCCAGGCATTAGTTGATTTCCCAAGGAAATGTACCCCTGAGCATTGTGGGTGGACGGAACTTGACTGCCCACATCTACATTGCACGCACATGAGAATGAACAGTAAATCAGCAGCAGAGGGGATATAGGTTTGACACAAGGGAATGCTTTCTGGTATGGTATTAAGGATTGTTAAAAATGGGTTGGATTGTAGAGGAAGACTTCCCTGGAGGCTTCAGGAAACAGGCCAGAGTTCCATTTCAGCTGGCTATTTTGGGCCTACCACCGGCAGCAGGGAAGACTAGACAGGCTCTTAGGGTCCCATGGTTCCATCCCGCTGACTCATAATAAAGCCATACACACTGCTGTTGCCAATAAACATGCAAGCACATACACAAAGGGGAAATGCTTCCAGCCAGTCCTGGGGCTGTATGTGTTTCTAGTTCCTTATCTACTGAACATTCTGAATTCACCTTTCATTTAGAAAATTATCTCAGTCTTTAAGCATGACAAAGCTCTTTCTATAAAGGACCGGTTTTGTATTTGAAAGCAAGAACTGCAGTGCACACCAATTTAACTCTTCTGTTGATATTCACCTAAAAAAAGTGAAGATTAAAAAAATAACCTGCCACTCTAATTCCCAGAGTACAAAGAAGCAATCTGGACACTGCTGTGTACTATCCAGGGAGGAAGGACACATCTTCTATTTCTCTGGTTTTATAGTGAGGGAAGGGAATGGTCCTGAATATGCAAATGAATCTAATTTAATTAACTTTTATGACCACAGCTCCTTTGAGATAACCATGGGAGCCAATTAGATTCCATTAAAATTCAGTTATTTCCCTGAAGCTTCAATGAGACACCCTTGCCTTCTCTAAGAAAAAAACAAAAAAAAAGTAAAGAGATCTAATCAGAAACAACAAAAGAGAGTAAGCTGTCTGCAGTAGCTCTGTGATTTGGTCTTTCCAGAAGCTGCTTACGCAGTCACTTACTCCAGTTCAGTGCCCCAAGCCTGGCACCGCATGTAGCAATGCGAAATCATTCCAGGTCAGTCATGTAACTGCTGACCCTGAGTTTATCATAAACTGAAGCTGTGAAAGGTAAAGGGAATAATATTTCATACTTCAGCGTGAAAACTCAGGCCTTGTGAGGGTGAGGGGAGAATTGCCTTGACCTCAGGCCAGAGATGAAGAGGAACTCAGGCCACTTATTCTTTTGCTGCCCAGCTTTGCAGAATGCTTTTTCTCCCCTCTGGTTACAAATGTAATACGTATTTATAGTGAAAAAAAAAAAGGAAAAATACAGAATGGCTAAAAGATGCTGTACATAACTAGAAAGAGCTTGGAAGGCTCTCTTCTGTAATTTTGTTCCCTTCTTTCCCCCTTAGTAAGCAAATTTTAGAGGACTTAGTGTGTTTGGGGGGAGATTGGAGGGGGTGGGGTAGGGAGGGCATAATGAGTGCTTGGTGTGGGGTATCATATTCCAATTCCTTCCTTTTCCTTTCAATCTATATCCCACACCACTTACCTCTCTCATCTCTAACACTGTAATTACATAGCTGCCAATGCTTTTTGAATCCTGGCCCCTAAACCACTTTTATGGTTAGAAAAATGTATGGTGGGTCCACCAATTGTTTGATCCACCCTGAAGATGCCTTGAGATGGGATGAGCAAAGTGTGTCACTGGGTTTCTGGGAGCTGTGTTGCCTGCTATTTCCAGAAATATTTCATGTCCTATGACTGCAATATTGCAATTAATTTTAGCATGAACACAGGAGATGTTTCTATTCTTCACAGAGGCAAGCTATCTCTAAAACAAATACATGTGAAGAATAGATCACAATGCCCAGCATAATATGATTATATAATTGTGCAGGCTGTTAATTGGGAGGTAGAGTTAAAGTTGCTGTAAGAAGTTTTTTAATCCAGTAGATTTAGGAACTCAAATTGTGTATTTCCTTCAGTTAGTTTTTTAAAAATAATAAAGTACTTAAGTTCTAACAAAGGCATATAATTATAAAATAATTAGAAAGAAAAGAGATGATAATGTGGAAAACAGACAAGACACTCTAGTAGTTCTAAGGGAAAAAAGAAATAAAAGTAATAAAAACAATTAAAACCAAATCTTTTTCTCCCCCCACCAATAGTTTTATCTGTCTTCGATTTCAAGAACTTTAGCTTAACTGGGTCTCAACATGATTCTCTCTGCCATGTCCTAGGGCAGGGTGGAATCATTTTGTGCCTGGACTATTGTAATTTCAATAGCTACTATCTATTGAGCACTTACTACATGCCGGGCACTATATTCAAAAGCATGCAGCAGCTTATTTTAACCCTTTATCAATATTCTGAAGTTGATTGTACCAGTTGGGGCAACTGAATACCTAGTATTCATTATCCCCTTTTCTAGTTTGCTAACAGAACCTAATGTTGCTTGGGATATCAGTGTATCCAACTAAATACTCACTTTACCAGCCTATCTCACTGCTAAGGTGGCTTTGTGATCCAGTTCTAGACAATGAGATGTAAGCAGAAGTCTCCTGGGAGCTTCTAGGAAGCTTTCTCTTTCTTGATGAAGTGGGACACACATAGTTAGAGTAAAGCTCTCAGCCTATGTCCACTTCTTTCTGCCTTAGGTGCAAATGTGATGGCTGGAGCTGCCTTTGGTATAAATGTGATGGAGCTGCAGCAGCCATCTTGGAAACAGAAAGCAGTGAGCCAACATGCAAGAAAGGCAGAGTTAAAAGGTAGGAAAAAAACCTGGGATCCTGATAGTATTGTTAAACAGCCAGACTGTGTCCAGCAACTGCTTACCACTGTACTTCCAGTTATGTAAGAAAAAGAAACAATTTTTAAAATTATTGTTAGGTGGGCACTCAGTTATTTGCAGCTGAAAGCATTCCTAGTCCCACTTTTCAGATAAGGAAACTGAAAGGCTACTACTTGTAAGAAGTAACTTGCCAAATGTATGTAATCATTTGGTGGTGGTATAAGGATTTTAACCCACATATTGACTGTAGAATCTAGAATTTACTCTCTTAGACATGATACTATATCACATCCTCATTGCCTTAGATTGCAAGATCTACTTAGGAGCTTCTCAGGAAACTTGAGCTTGATATTGAGTCTCCCTCTGATTTTTCAGAGATGCCATCATTAAATTTACCTTGCCTGAACAACACATATCCCTCTCTTATCATCAGTTTCTACTGCAATGAAAACCAGATCTAACCATCTCACTTTCTTGCTTAGAGTCCTCAACAATATTTCTTCTCTATAGCAGGGATGTAACTTCCACTGTCTTTAAAGTAATAGAGGTAGCATAATTGGCAGAGGCAAGTTGATTGTAAGAAAATCAATTTGTGTTGCTGTATTAGTTATCTACTGTTGTATAACAAATTGCTCCAAAACTTAGCAGCTTAAAACCATGAACCCTATTTTTCACAGTTTTTGAGAGGAGGGAATCTGGCAGCAGCTCAGCTGAGTGGTTCTAGCTCAGTCTTTCATGAGGTTGCAGTCAAGATGTCCATAGGGAACTCAGTCATCTGAACACTTAACTGGAGCTGGGGTATCCACTTCAAAAAGGCTTATTCACGTGGTTATTGGCTGAAACCTTCACTTCCTCACCTTATGGGCCTCTCCTCACAATATGCCAGCAGATTTCTTGCAGAGCAAATGAGACAAGACAGGCAGAATCTTGGTGTCTTTTATGACTTCGCCTTGGAAGTGACATAACATCACTGCTGTCCTATCCTGTTGGTCACGCATACTGAATCTGACAAAGTGTGGGAGGAGACTACACAGGGTGTGGATACCAGGAAACAAGGATCACTAGGGGATATCTTGCTTGCTGATGACCTCAGGTAGCTTTGGGACAAAATGGTGGTATCTACCATTTAGCTTTAGCTAATTGTCATTACAGTGGAACACAGGTCTTATGTTGTTGGATTTTTCCATTTCTCAAATAAAGGCAGAAATACAGATTTCTAAGTTAAATCTCATGATAGTGAATGTTGGCTTTAGAATTTTAAAATATCCAGTGTGGGATTTAATGTAATCCCTATCAAATTACCCAGGGCATATTTCACAGAACTAGAACAAATCATAATAAAATTCATATGGAACCATCAAAGACCTAGAATTGCCAAAGCATTACTGAAGAGAAAGAAAGAGGCTGGAGGAATAACTCTCCCAGACTTCAGACAATACTATAGAGCTACAGTCATCAAGACGGCATGGTATTGGTACAAAAACAGACATATAGACCAATGGAACAGAATAGAGAGCCCAGAAATGAACCCACAAACTTTTGGTCAACTCATCTTCAACAAAGAAGGCAAGAATATACAATGGAATAAAGACAGTCTCTTCAGCAAATGGTGTTGGGAAAACTGGACAGCGGCATGTAAAACAATGAAGCTAGAACACTCCCTTACACCATACACAAAAATCAACTCAAAATGGATCAAAGACTTAAACATAAGACAAGATACAATAAACCTCCTAGAAGAAAATATAGGCAAAACATTATCTGACATACATCTCAAAAATTTTCTCCTAGAAGAAATAAAAGCAAGAATAAACAAATGGGACCTAATGAAACTTACAAGCTTCTGCACAGCAAAGGAAACCATAAGTAAAACAAAAAGACAACCTACGGAATGGGAAAAAATTTTTGCAAATGAAAACAAGGGCTTGATCTCCAGAATATATAAGCAGCTCATATGACTTAATAAGAAAAAAAATAAACAACCCAATCCAAAAATTGGCAGAAGACCTAAACAAGCAATTCTCCAAGGATCAATAGATACAAATGATCAATAGACACATGAAAAAATGCTCAGTATCACTAATTATCAGAGAAATGCAAATCAAAACTACAATGAGGTATCACCTCATACCAGTCAGAATGGCCATCATTCAAAAATCCACAAATGACAAATGCTGGAGAGGCTGTGGAGAAAAGGGAACCCTCCTTCACTGCTGGTGGGAATGCAGTTTGGTGCAGCCACTGTGGAAAACAGTATGGAGATTCCTCAAAAGACTAGGAATAGACTTACCACATGACCTAGGAATCCTGCTCCTGGGCATATATCCAGAAGGAACCCTACTTCAGGATGACACCTGCACCCCAATGTTCATAGCAGCACTATTTACAATAGCCAAGACATGGAAACAGCCTAAATGTCCATCAACAGCTGACTGGATAAAGAAGGTGTGGTATATTTATACAATGGAATACTACTCAGCCATAAAAACTGACAACATAACACCATTTGCAGCAACATGGATGCTCCTGGAGAATGTCATTCTAAGTGAAGTAAGCCAGAAAGAGAAAGAAAAATACCATATGAGATTGCTCTTATGTGGAATCTAAAAATACCCAAAAAAACCCCCAAAGCATAAATACAAAACAGAAATAGACTCACAGACATAGAATACAAACTTGTGGTTGCCAAGGGGGCGGGGGGTGGGAAGAGATAGACTGGGATTTCAAAATTGTAGAATAGATAAACAAGATTATACTGTATAGCACAGGGAAATATATACAAGATCTTATGGTAGCTCATAGAGAAAAAAATGTGATAATGAATATATATATGTTCATGTATAACTGAAAAATTGTGCTCTACACTGGAATTTGACACAACATTGTAAAATGATTATAAATCAATAAAAAATGTTAAAAAAATAAATAAAATATCCTGTGTGAGCCAAAAAAAAAAAAAAAAGAATAATACAAAGACAATCCGGATATAGTCTGTGAGCTGCCAGTTCACATCTTCTCTGGCCCATGGCAAGGAAGGAATATGTAGTTGGTCCAATTTCAATCCATGCCTAGAGTGATACTCCTAATAGGATTCTGAAGACCAGCACAGGCTTCACCAGGAGTGTGTACCATGATAATTTAGTAATGTCTGCCATGGGTGAAGGTAGGGAAAGTGATGACATGCGCCTCAGACGGACATAAATGACCATGCAATTTAATGCCCAAACCAAGAAACTTTTGAGAGTAAAAGAGGGTGTTTTAATAATTACACTAAAGCAGTAAATTGAATTGTACCATAAATTGGGACTGACTCAGACAAATCAGGATGTATGGTTACTATCCACATAGCCCTTCATGAAAGTGTCATGTCTCACTATTTCCGTGTTCACTGGGGCCACGTCAGAGACTCACTGTCATAGCATATGTGCACTCCTAAACTCCCTTGCCTACACTCCTGCCCTGTTTGTCTGTTTTCTCCTCACCCCCACCCTGTTTCCTCTTAGGCTTCAACTTCTTCAAGTCCTAGCAAAAGTGTCACTTAAAAAAATCTGTTGTTTTAATTTCCTCCCCTCCTTTCCAGACTAATTGCTCTTTCATCAGGGTGTTTGTAGTACTTTATACATATTTTTAATGCAGCATTTATTATGGTAACCCACATACAGGGGCCATATATTACTTAATTAGAACTCATACATAGCTCAGTGTCTAGCACAAAGGAGGTGCTTAATAACCATTTATTGACATTTTATTTTGAATCTCACCTCCACTTTTTTTTTAATACCCTCTGCAGGAGATAGTAGAGAACAGTGAAAATGCCAAGTAGGCAATAAGAGGGAGATAATGTAGGAAAAGAGAAAATCCACAAACTGGATAATTGGTTCATGAATTACTAACCATTAACCTAAGTAGTGCTTGCAATAATTTCAAATTCTTCTGTTCCTTTTCACTTTCAAGTGAACAGAAGCTATTTCATTGAGAATGAGCTTATCTTAACAGTAAGAATGAGGACTATTGGCTATACTGGAGACATGTACTCAATGTATGTGTGTGCTGTATAAAAGCTATCTCCCTCAGAAGTTCATAACTAAGCAGTGAAAATCAACCCCAGGCCAACGTTGGACATGTAGGAGGATTTATCGTTTTGTGTACACATCTAACACTTACTGCTCATGTGCATTGTCTATAAACCTCGGGGGAGAGGGGAAGAGAAGCTGATGGGGAACAATGCTCTCTATAAAATTTCATGAGTGAAATTACACTACAAGATATTAAACAAACAGTCCTGTGGGACTGAGATGTGTTTGTTGGAAGTGGGTAGGGTTAATGGTAAGACACCATTAAATCAACTGAATTGTTATTAATTTTAACCTTAAAGCCTGAGATGAGGTAGAGCAAATGATAATAACCTGGTACATTTTCTTCAGTGGGCTTTCATGTGGTCTCCTTTTGAATTGGAAGATCCAGAAAACTTGGACCTGGTTCTGGCTCTGGTCCTTCTTGGCAGTGTAATTTAAAGTCATAAGTTTTCTCTGGACCGTCTTCCTATTTAAGATGGGGCTACTAACAATAAGTATTTCACAAGGTTTCATGAAATAAGGTATGTTAAAGGACTTTGTAGATTTGGATGAAGCCGACCAATGGTAGTTAGGACTATTTTTAGGCTGATTTGTGGGCAGCAGTGATGGAGAGAGAATGGGAGGGAGTAACAGAACGGAGAACCATCCTTAAGCTGCCTCCAGGTGTCCTGTGACTGAAACCCTGGTTTATCCTATGATAGCAAGGTTAATAATAATACCCACTAAAGCATGAGCACTTGAAAATTAGTCTGGGACAAGGTTGGATTTGCCAGGGAGGGTAGGTCCTGACATCACATGCTTTAAACCTGTGGTTGCCCGTCAGGTTGTTGCTCTATTATTGCCTACTTTGGAAAGGGCGAGTCTAAATTGGAACTCTCTTTCCTCTGAGCCATTTCTGCTGAGTCCCATAGCGTTGATTATAGTTCTTACACTCTTCAATTGGCTGTTTCATTCTTGACTCACCTACAGACTCATAAATATCCCCCAGAAAACACAGAGATTTTAAAAGTTGCCTGTCTATTAACCTTGTACCCTACTGTGTCCTGTGTAATCACCAGGACATAGTATCTTTCCTGCCTTATTGTCTCTAACCTGTGCAGGAGCAAAACCTTGACAGACTTTCTTCAGGTCTTTCAAAAAAGAGGCAGACAAATGTAGGAGAGTTCCTCTGCAGTTGTGTGACCTTCAGTGAGTTCTTCAGCTACAGAAAGAGGGATAATAATAGTGTGGAGGCTGTTGTGAGCATGAGCAATGATGTAAGGAAGAGCACCTGGTATGCGGCAAATACCCAGTAAACATAATTGCTGTTATTATTCATAATAAAACATTAAAGGCATTCAGAACAAAATGACATTTGTGATGAGTCCTAGGAAGATTAATTTATACTTAATAGTCAAAAGGTTATCCATCAATATTCTCCAAGTGCCAATTTATTTATTTATTTTTTTTTGAGGGGAAGATAGTTAGGTTTACTTATTTAATTTGAAGAGGAGGTACTGGGAATTAAACCCAGGACCCTGTGTATCCTAAGCATGAGCTCTACCACTTGAGCTATACTCTCCCACACCATACACCAATTTAGAAAAAAGTCTCTGCCTTAGAGGGAGAGACAAATGTCAGCATACAGAAATCTAAATAACAATACAATAGATGGAGACATTTCAGAACATTGAAAACCTATTAAACAAGATAATCCAAGATGGACTGAGTGTACCTACAGTGATTTTTTTTTAAGTTGAGTAGCTTTTCTGGGTGTACTCTATAATATATTGAAAACAGCATTACTTGATAATATATCATGACCATGGAGTGAGTCAATGAGATTTGCACTGGAAGCAACCAGTGCCCTATGTGCCAGCTGGTTTTTAGACCAGGTGACTTCAAATGTAGGGGCAAGATCTCTAGGGCTGGCCCAATATACACTAACCTCGGCCACTCCCCAGTGTTAGACCTTGTTCTCAGAGTTTCATTTCTTAAAGAACTTTATCCTTATTAAAATGGTAATATCCTTACTGTCATCAATCAGACACATTTGTATGAGTAAGTTTGTGTCCTGTTTGAAGATTAAGCTTTGCTGGAGGAGAAGGCTCTTAGGGAAGATGGGAGGAGAGCTGCTACTGTGGGGAAGGAGAGGGGATGTATGGAGGCTAGGGAGGGGAGGGGTGGCCATTCTAAGACTGTCCTCTCTATGAAAGCCAACTGGGCCATCCTGTATCCACAATGCAGCTTTATCTTCCATGTCCCTTCTCCCGTGTGCAACACTGGTTATACTTATAGAGGTGGAAAACAGATTTTCCCCTTTTTTCTGCTATTTGTTCTAGGAACCAGAAAGAACAGGTGTTAATCTTGTTAGCAAGGAAAGGAGGCCCCACAAGTGGAGAGGAACTGCATTTCTGGCTTATTTGTAAGGCCTGGCATTTTGATGTTGTAAATTGTCTCCAGAGCTTTTAAAATATTGAATAAAGCAATAAAAAAGTAATAAAGAATTTTTAATAGCCTAAGGTGGATAATGTAGTTCCTCTGGTGGGAAAATTATGATGTAATGTTAAATCATTCTTCATGCAGATTTTTTTTTTAATGAAGCAGGAACTAACAAAGACTGAATTGAGAAAAAATGCTCTTGTTGAATAATATATGACATAGAGGTTTCATAGGCTGTTGTGAATGGTTCAGAGAGCTATAGATAGAGTGATATGAAAACTGAAAGTAAGTTTATATTAATTTTTACTAATCACAGCATGAAGTTATTTTGTGTATTTGTTTACTTGTTTACTGTCAGGCTTCCCACTAGGTTAGAACATCATGGGGGAAGGCAAGCGCTGTTTTTCTGTCTTCCACTACACCTCCTGCCACCTAGCACTGTGACTGGCATGCATTTGTGGAATGATGAAATTATAATCCAGCCTCATCCACCGACTCAAAATTACTCATTTCCTAAATTCACTTTATCATAAGCACTAAAATGAAGTCTCTGAAGATTGTTTAAAACACAAAACAAAACAAAACAAAACTCGATCCTGACCTGAAATCATATATGGCAATCACAAAAATATTCTTCAGAAGACAGATTAGTATGGCTCTATATTTTCAACATCTCCCACTTGAAAATAAATTATTCAGCATTATTAGATTACTTATAAATGACATCAATCAATTAGCACTGCAGGGCTGAGACTTGAAGGATTTTTTTTAGAGGCTAGATTAGTAAAGCTTTAACTCTTCATATTCTCCAGAAAGATTAAAGTAATTTGGCCTCTCAACAGGCTCCCTCTCTATTCGGCCCCTATTGAAGATTTAATTAATGTGCACATTGGGCTGCCTGTTCTAACGCTGCTGGACAGAGGCAGAGGTAAGACTCTGAACAAGGACCATGGGACTGAAGCACCTCTGTCCCCCACCATTAGAAGAGTGAAATCAGCACATTTTGATTCATCACAATGAATCAAAGACTACAGAGCTGACTGCTAAAGATTCGCTTTTATATAGAAGTCCCTGCTGGGCCTTTACATATTGAAATGAATCATTGTCACCTGTGTCAGTTTTGCTCTTCATTTGCTTGATGTATTTCATCTGCATTTGGAGGTATTAAGAATCACTGTTTGATCTAGTGTATTTACTGTCACACATCTATACTTTGGGTTTTCTGCACCCCTCTAAAAATATGATGTTTAAAGACATCAAAGGATAATTAGCATCTTGCATTGCCAAGATGTTTGGCTCCACAGACACCTCTTGTAGTTTAGTAAGACAAAAGATTGGCCTTTTTTCAAATTTCTAGATTAGGGTGACCAGCTTGACCTATGTTTGCCAGGGAACTTTCTGATTTTAAAATGGAATGTCCCAAATCCGTAGGACACTTTCAGTCCTGGGCAAACCAGAAGGTTAGTCACCCTATCCTTAATTGTGTTGTTGAGAGGACCTCATCAGGGTTTCTTGAACCCAGGCATGCAATTGACTTGGAGTCTAGCATTGCATTTTAAAGAATAATAAATCTCTACCATCGCAAAGAAATGTAAGTCAATAGGCAGTAAAAGTATACATGTTTTAAGAAATTGCCTTGTGCACAGTTCTTAAAAGCACTGCCCTTTGGAGCCACTCTGGGATGTAAATGCTAGGCCCTAACTCCCTTTTGGTCCCAGGAGCACAGGGTCAAATTATCCATAAGCATTTGAAGTTGTTTAGAGAACTGTGAAGAATTTCACCAGGCTAAACAAATTCTACATGGGTTCCAGATTGACTCCAAAAGGGCTGATGATGATAGTGTCCATATCAAAGGCAGTGGTGATGCCTTTGATAAAGAATCATTGCTGCAAAACAATCAAGTGAGAAACAGCTTTCCCTTCCACACAGTTAGGATTGCTCTCTGCATTGGATAATGCTCCTGTCATTCCTGCTGCTGGGCTAGTAGAGACATGAATGCTGAGGGAGGAAAGTGCTAGAAGCCTTGATTGTCAGGGATGAAGGATGTTGTGTCCATGGTTTGAGCACCCCGCTTCTCTGTACATGCTAATTCCTTGACTCTTTGAACCTGTCATTTTGCTTTTCCAATCCCCTTTTTATGATTGACACCTAGCTGATTTCTGGAGACTGGAGGTAGCATGGCACAGCAGAGAGAGCCAAGGTTTAGAGTCAGATAGATGGGGTTTAAACCCAGCCCTGCCCAGTATTAGCTATTAAATATAGGCAAGTCTCTTGACTTCTTTGAGTCTCAGTTTATCATCTGCAAAATAGGTTTAACAACTCTTCTCCTGATAGTTACGAGGACTAAATAGGTGATATGTGTGAAAGTGCTTTAGTTGGTACTGAAATTATGCTAAAAAGAACAAACCCACATGATGATGTATAGACCATCTTTGGGTACCCATAGGTCAAAGGTATGTCTTTAAAGGGTGCTGGTTTGGTAAATGCTGGGCATGAGATAGAAAGCACTGTAAGAAAAAAGTTAGAGAATATAGGGTCTACCCTGGGCTCTCCCTTAAGGATTCTTGGGCTTTGGTTTCCACTGAGGTCAAATGTGAAAGTTGTGTCAAGGGATTCCTAGAATCCCTCATTCTTTTAAACTTAATTAACTGATGAAGTCTGCAACATGTGAATTTGAGCTGTGTCTGTATTCTTGAGCAACTATTGTAGCATGTATCACATTATATTCCACAGAAGACGCCATCTCACATATTTGAGTTTGGCCTCAGGAAGGGTGGTCTCTTTCAGCCCTACATACCATTCAACATGACCCTGTGCATCCTTTCCCCACTCTCCAGTCATAGCTGTTTGGACCAGGAGTAGAAACCTAACACAGTAGGCCTGTTAGATTCTCTTGCTGGACATTTAGAATTAGAATATGGAAAGTCCAGTTAACTGACAGTGATGGAGGACCTTGACGGTCACCATGAAGGTATTTGGAGGTTGAAGGTAGCATTTTGTGAAACCCATAATGGATCATGTGAAAGCACAGTGAAAGGAGGAAATCTGGGGATAGGTCTCGTGGAGAGGGACTGGGACAGGGACAGAAAGATGGAGAAAGTAAATTTTTTGGTCCTTCTCTGTTCCAATCACCCACAGGCCTTGCTGTTCTTCCTACATTTGAGTTCTGTGAGATTTCCTATTAGTTTTGAATTGCACATTGAGTAGCAAATCTCTTGGTCATCTAGGAAGCCAGTTACTGTCTAAGTTGTTACTGAATTTGTGGAGCACTAGTTGGGGCTGCTTTATATGGTAGGAAAGAACGCTGGATATGTAGAACCTGGTGTGGAAGGTCTTGAGACTGTGGGGAGGAGTTTGGATTTGGCACATAACAGCTAGGGCACAGCTGTTTTTCCTGAGAGAAGGAGAAACAGGGGTAGGAAGTTCGGTGAGGACCCATGAGGGGCTATTGCAATAATTTAGGCGTTAGGTGATGAAGGCCAGGGCCAGGGCTGTGGCTGTGAGTCAAAAATGCGGTGGGAAATCTGAGCGACTTCAAAGGAACGGTCCATTTCTCACCACCTCTACTGCTGCCATCCTGGTCCAGGCCATCATCATCTCTTGCTTGGATTACTGCAGCCCGTTCCTAACCGCTCCCTGCTTCCAGCCTTGCCTCCTGCAGCCTTACCTCAAGACAGTTGCACCTTTGCACACACTCTCCAAAAGCTCCAGCCTCGCTCAGGAGACAAGTTCAACTCCTCACTGGGATCTATGAGGACTGTACCATTGGGCTCCCGTTACCTCTGGCTTCACCCCTACTAGGTGCCTAGTTGTTCTCTCCACTCCACAAAGCTGTCATCCTTGCTGGTCCTCAAACACATCAGACCTGGTCCTACCCCAGGGAACCTGCCTGTGCCTGTTCTTCCCCTAAATACTGCAGAGCTAATTCCCTCACCTCCTTTTGGTCTCTGCTCAAACGTTACCTTATTAGTGACGTCTTCTTGGACCACCCCTCTGAAAACAGTAACCCCTCTTTGTTCATCTTGGCACTTTCCATCTGCCTTACTCTGCTTGGCTTTTCCTTCCCTATCACCATGTGACATGAGTTCCTTATTTGTTCTTTGTTTAATTTCTCCACGAGGATGCTAGCTCTACGAGGGCAGATATCTTTGACTATCTTGCTCATGGATGCATCCACAGGACCTAGAATAGTGCCTGGCATACAGCAGGTGCTCAATAAATACATATAGAATGAGTGCATCAATAAAAAGCCATCAGATTTGTTGTATTAGGCACAGTGGCAGGTGCCCCCTCAGAAGCAGCCTCCTTTACTTCTTGCAAGGACCCTGTCAGAAAGTATTGTCCTTATTGTTTTATAAATGACAACATCATATCGGGCACAAAGATAGGAGGTAGCCAAGAGCACAAAGCTGGTGAGTGATGTAGTTAGGAGTTGTGTCCATTCCTCTGACCTTGGCTCTTGCTGCAGTTCTGTGTGTGGGGAAGATGAGATGTGGGGAAGGGGCATTGGGGGAGGGATGGTTAGCAAGGCACCAAGGCTTCTAGACTCTGAGGAGTGGAAGAGCAGCAGAAACCACCGACAGTAGTGGGAATGCGGGGAAAGAAGGTCCAGAAAGAGAAGGAGTAGAGTGATGAAATGTTGGATCATGTAAATATTCAAGGGAAAATCCTTAGTCTTAAGTAGGGTGACTAAATAATATATTGTCTGAGAACTTCCTGAGTGTCAAAGTGGGCACCAGTAAAAATCAAGCTGGAATGACAGACATAAATTTAGGGACTGTCCCAGCAAAGGGGGACAGTGGTCACCCTGGATTTAGGGAACTGGAGAGTTGGTGAGAGATTCTGTCTAGAGATCTGGGCATTTCCCTTTGAAGGAACACAGGAGAAGCCATGAAGATAAGGTGTCTCATCCTCAGGTTGAGGGAAGAAGGGAATGTTAAGGCCAGCCTTGGGACCCTCCCAAGGACAAGAGTAGGAGGAGAAGGAGTCTGTGAAAGACCCAGAAGAACCAGAAGGGAGATGAGGCACAGAGGTCAGGAGGAGCGGTGGACAGGAAGGAGGGAAGTGGGAGGAGACCAGACTTTGCAGGGCAACTTAAAAGTAGGTCAGCTGGAACTTGGCAACAAAACGAGATTAGAGAATCACTTGCTTTTTGATTTTGTAACAAAATCTTCATCTATCTCCACAAAGTGCTAAAAGGCATTTAATTAAAATAGATCAAAATTAATTTTGATTTGAGGACCTTTTTTTTTCTGCTACTGCCCTCATTATATTTTGAGATGCTTTGGAGTGCTTTCAAGGATTGGATCAGGAATGAGGGTTTGGTGCCCCAGCCTGAAGTTTTCTTGTGCCTCTGCATGACTTGAGTCACTAAGAGATCCTATATTTAGAGTGTCATTGACACAGATAAAATCTGGGTCCCAGGTGGAGGATACAAAAGCAAAAGGGGATACTTCTGCGATTTCTTTGGGGTCAGGAAGATTGAAAATCGAGTTTCTGGGCTAGTATAGGTAGTATTGCCTGAAATCTAGTTTTTCTTGATAAACTAGAAATTTTGATAACTTCATTATCAGTTCAAGCAGATATTTTCCTACCCCAGCCTGTTACTTCAATGAAGGAAGGGTGTGTGTATCTTTGTGTGTGTTGGAGGAGGGGAGGGGGCAGCCAGCAAACAAAACCCTAGTTCAAAACATTGAAACGACAGCTTTGACAAAAATGCTGGTGAAGTAGATCTAACAATGAAGTTGTTCATCAAGTGGTGGTTTGTCATGTAATGGCTAAGAAGTGAGCCAGGTCACCAACCACAACATTTTTGTCTATCCAGCCATGGTTAGTTCACTTGGCTCGAGCCAGAAGGGGTCTTTTCCAGGTAGAGAGTTTGTATGAATAGCACACAGCTTAGAGTTCTCAGTTTCTCAGACAGTAAAGCCACATGACTAGGGCCCTGGAAACTGAATCTCCCCCTTGCATTCTCTGACAGGAAGTCTTAATAGCAGCATCTGGATCTGGTAGCAGCGTCAGGTAGAGGATACACAGTCTTCCCCATAGTTTCCTTTTCACAGCAAAAGTGTGCCCAGGCTGAAATCACAGTGGCACATAACTTATGGAAACCAAAAGGAATAAAATCTCACAGGAATTCAAAAGGAACAAAATCATTAACATTGAGCCAAAGCCCGCTGGCATGCATCACAGAAATCAAATAGATATAAGAGGGCTCCTTTGAGAGGAGAAAATGCACGACTCTAGGCTACCTCTGCACAAGATGCTAATATCAATACCTCGATACTGGTTTCATAGAAGCAGCCCATTGGAAGCTGGTTGTCATGCCCAATCTGATGGATGTTTGCAGCCAATGTCGGCCTTGAGCAGAATGAGGGAACAGGACTTGCTTTGGGCACACCACCCTCCTGGGCCCTTCTCAACCCGTTAAAGATTGAGTCCCCTTAAAGAGCTTCATGGAAGGTTTTACATTCAAAATGATAATTTCTTAGAGGTGTATGGTACGGCATCAATCATGTTCAATACTCTCCTCCTTTTCCCTTTATCACCTTCCTTCCTCCTCCTCTCCTCTTTCCCCATCTGTTTTATTTCCATGGTTTTTCTTTTTCCTTGTCTTTCACCATTCTTTTTCTTTCCTAAGATGTGAAACTGGGAGAAAGAGAGAGAGAGAGAGGAGAGGAGAGGAGAGGAGACAGGAAGGAGGGTTATCTGATATTTGTAGATTGCAAATCTGTAATTTCTTGACCCCAGGGGTTTCCTGTATTGCTGGTGCTTGTTCTCATCTCATAGTGTTACTGAGAGGATTAAATGTGGGGTACTTAGCCCAGTGCCTGTAGTTCAGTAAGGTCCCAATAAACACTAGTTGTTTTTTAAAAGTTTACCATTGGAATAAATATCTTTATATCTAGGGCATTCCATTTGGGTGGAGATATCTTCAATTCTCTTAAACAGTTCCATTTCTGAAATTCTTTCAGGGTAATTGATAGATATGTGCTCATGCATGCGTATGCATACATACACACACACACACACACACACACACAAACACTTTCTTCTCCTCTTTTAAAGAAGGGCCACAATGCAGAGGGAAGCCAGTGCTTCACCTTGGTCTAGAAAAAGACTTTCAAAAATGTTGACTGCCATGACTGTCCCCTACACACACATACATCCACATGAAGGAAAAAACAAATTTTCAATAAGCAATACTTGTCTTCACTTACTGCACTACTATATTCTGCTCTGTCCATTCTTTCATTAATAAAACATAGATTGTCACATACTAAATTAATTTCATGACCCATAATGGGTGTCACCTTCAGTTAGAGAAATCGAGGTCTAGTAGATACATGGGACTTTGCTGGATCCCACCAGCTGTATGTCCTCACCCCAGGCCTACCGCCCTTACTCTGACTCCTCAGACTTGTCAGTCTCAATTCTTCCAGTTCCTCCTTTTTTGTCTTCCAAGTTAAGAAACAGCAAATCAGAAGTGCCTTTTCTATCTTTTTCTATTCTTCCATTCCCATATCTCTCTTTCTTTTTCTCTCCTTCTCACATCTCTTCTACTCCCTAGTGAGAAATGGTCATTCTTTACTGCTGCTTTCTGAATAGCAACAACAACAACAACAACAACAACAACAACAACAACAACAACAACAACAACAACGACAATGCTAGTAGCAGTCATAATAACAATGATGGCTAATACTCAATTCATGCCTGCTTTGTACCAGACACCCACCTAAGTGCTTTACCAATTTTAACTCATTCAAAACTTGTAACCACCCTATGTAGTAGACTACCCTATAATTACTCTGAAGGAAGCATTACCTGCTCTTTTTTCCCAATGTCTAGTCAGAATGAGGAAGACTCGAATATTAGAGAATCTGGGCTAAATACTTAATCAAATAGAAATGATGATAATATTACAGAACAAAAAATTTGTTTTCATAAATCTTAATCTGGGAACAATAGCTAAAGATAATGACCATAAACCTAGAATCAATAATCCTGAGGCTTGGTATGCTGCTATGCTTAGGCTGAAATTCTTCTTGATATATTGCAAACTTGAGAAGGAAAACATGATAAAATTTTAGTCTTATGTAAACATCCACTCAGAGAAAATTCCCGTAGCATTTGTTGTTTGAGTGTTGTTTTAATGCTCTGTTTAGTAATTAATTTTTAAAAATTTAACAAGTAACAATTTTTTCTCTGATTATAAAAGTAATATCATGTTTATGGCTAAGAGCCTGGAACACATAGTCAAATGGAAAAATGAAAATTAAAAATGACCACAAATACCATCACTCAAAGACAGCAGCTGTTCACATTTTGGTGTAGTATGCGTTAGGCCTTCAGACATGTTTTAATTGATCTACACATTGTTTTTAAATGTTTTTCATATAAAAACCTCGATTTCTAGCATCTCTTGATGCTGAAAATATCATCGAGATCCAACAACCCTGGGCCCACATTCCTGCAGGGCAGCAGCTGACGGGAGCTGAGAAGCAGCTGCCTCTGTTGCAGGGCCGGGCCCACATATTTCATCTATCCCAGTCCCCGCCACTCTCATTTTTCTTACACTTGATCAGCTTCATTCACTTGTTATTCTCATACCCTGGGGGGCATGTGTTTTCTTTTAGTTTAAAAATAATGCTTACCCAACATTTCAGGTCCAAAGCTGTCTGTACCCTTTGTCGGGGGGGGGGGGTGGTAATAAAGAATGATGGGTAGGAAGAGTGGCCTCTTGCTGGAGAAGGCGAGCAAGCAGAGGTCTTTCATTTCTGCTTCTGCTCTTTGTCTTCTAGTGTATCAGAAATTCAAAGAAGCTCTACACTTAGAGGACTAATTTCCTTAAAAAGCTCCCAAGTCTGTGCTGTATATTATTTATATAACTTTGGCCATATTCCTACAACTAATAAGAGTGACTCTATTATACTCAGAAACTAGTTCCTCCCTCTTTGCTTTCACACATTGCTTACTAGTGTAGAGAGCTGAGTAAGACCCGACCACTTCTCCTTAAACCCTTGGTGTCCCTTTAGGCCTAGGTCTTGGCATTTGACCCAGACACAATGATATTATAAACATTTCTCCATGTTGTTAAAATTATTTATGAAAATAAATTTTAGTGGCTGAACAATATTCCCCTATACGGATATATCACATTTTCATGAACTTTTTTTCTAATAAGTGAGGTCTCAGTGAGAGGCAGGCGTTCAGTGGGAAGACATGTCCATTAGGGAGAAGGAAGGAGAAAAGAGGCAGTAAGGACAGGGTACAAACTAATAAAGATATTCTAGAATTGGTTACTTTAAGAAGCGCCAAGTCTAAGATGAACAGAGAGTCCAAAAACTAGAGTTCCAAAATCAACAGGGTAGATTGACAAATGGGGCCAAGACACCCTTTCATAAACCTGCAAGGAGGTCAGGGGAACAGATGACCAAGGAGTGAGGTAGCCAGTGGATGGGAAAGTGAACCCACAGTAACCTCTGAGCAGGCGTTCAGTCATAATTTACATCTTTTTATTTTGTTTTGTTTTTCTTTTTTAGTGAGGTCCTCATTCCTTCTAGGTCAATTTAAGAGAGCTGATGCAGGGTGTATAATAATTTATCCACTCCTCTAAAGTTGAACATTTAGGGGTTTCCAATTTTCCACTTTCATAAATAATGTGATAAAAATCTCAGTGCATAAAACTGTGTATTTGGGGTTATCACTTCAGGATAGATTTGTGAAAATGGAAATATTTATTCTTCTTAAGAATATTGGGATATATTGGTAAAATGTTTCCATAAAGGTTGTTTGCATTTATTTTCCCATCAACAGTGTTTTTAAGGTCTGCTCTGGCCCCTTTAAATAAACGTGGTCCACCCACATAAATCTTTGAATGAAAACCTACCACTGGCATCTGTACTCCATATCTGGAATTTCTCTAGGCTGCTGGCTTGCAAATTTTTATGACCATGATCCACAGTGAGAAGTAAATTTTACAAAGTGATTCAATACATGTATTCATATAACTGAAACAAAAGTTCTACAGAACAATTACTTTCCCTTCTTCTATGTGATGTACTGTGGTAAGTTCATTCTCTTCTAATTTAATTTTTAAAATAAGTTCATCATTACCCATTAAATTGATGTAATAACTCTCCAATGGGTCATTACTCTGAGTTTGAAGAACATCATTCTAGGACAAGATTCCTTTAAATTGATGATCTGTTCTGGATTTGCTCAGTTGAACTGGACCATCACCACCCTCTGAAGCATGACTTCCAGACTGTACCCTGTGTCTTGGGTACTCAGTCCAAGATGTGCCTCATCCAGCTCCCTTGCAACTTGTCCTGGGCTGGCATGATCTCTTCATGGTTCCCTCTCAACAGGGAGGGGAAATTGATGGGGAATGAGAGTTCTTGTCACACTGTGCACAGAACTGGGCACCACCGCTGAAAAAGAAAGATCTTGCCTAGACCTCTCTCTCCCTAGATATCCACATGTTGACTCTCTCATTTCCTTCAGTCTCTGCAAATGTCACCTCCCTGGAAAGATCTTCCATGACTATGGCATCTTCCTGGTCACTCTCTATCCCCTCATCTTGCTTTAACTTTTCTTTTTAGTTTTTATTGAGAGTCTGGCTATACCTTGTTTGGAAACATAGAATGTAAAAGCAGGGAGAGATTTAGAGGCCAGATCTGATTCAGTCCCCTAACTTTACAGGGAGAAAAATGCAAGCTCGAAGAGGTAAGTAAATATTCCATGGCAACCTAGCTCATCTGTGGCAAGTTGAACTAGAAACCAGATTCTTGGCTACTTGTCAGTTCCTCACTGGTTTATGGTACTGTCCCAGTCCATGCTGTAGTCTTTATGAAAAGGTTTTTGGGGGTGATTTTTGTCTCATAATAAGCTCTTGGATGCATTTTGTTAGGTTGTATTAGACTCAGAAGTAAATAGTAGTGTGAAAATGTTTCGTTATTTCTCCCTGGAAGCATAAATTACTTAGTCCAAAAGGCTTTATCCTCCTCAACTTTTCAGCACCCACTTCCTTACAAATTGGTCACCTACTCTCCTCACCTCTTTTCAGGTTTCATTTTACATAGAAGGAAAATGAGGCACAGAGAGGTAAGTAACAGACATAACACCCCCATTAAATTAAACTGCAGTACCAAAAGGAAAATATTAAGGTCAAAGATCCAGAGGCTAACTGGGGTTGGTAGCCAGAAATTCCACACAGGCAGACTTGAGTTTCAGGCCCCAACAAGGTACAGGATTTAATGACAAATGGAATTAGGAGAAGATGAAAGCTTGTGTTTCAAGATTTGATCAAAGAGAGAGAGGGGCTACACAGCAGCACAACCAGAACACAACTGTTAGTTCTGGGCAGGACCTCCCAGACTAGGGGGAAAGGTTGGCTGCATGTCCAGTACTCTAATGACAGCGTTTGTACATGAAGCACTGGGTCATCTGGGGAGTTCTTGAAGTTCTTCCATGCAGCCCTTTCCTGTCCCAAACACGTCCTACTTCCCTAAAATGCAAAAGTGCTGGGGATTGGTGGAAATCTTTATTTTTCATTTTTTATTTCACTCAGTCCTATGTCTATTCATCATCTTTAGCAATGACATTAATATTTTCCTTTTGGGGAATGCCTTCTCTCTCACTGGTTGCATTCTGGTGGGACTGTTAACTAAGATGCTCTGATTACCCCCAACCAAGAGGAGGGTGTAAGACCTGAGCGAACCTAAATGGGTACTTCCCCCTGGAACCCAAGTCTTGATCAGTGTGACAAGGAGACTGAAAACAGCTGGAGCTCACTTATTCCAGTGGCAACACTGCCTAGACTTCTGCAATATCCCTGCTACAAAGACTCTGAAGTGGTCTTTTGTCCTCTGCTCGGCATGGTTGTCCAGCCTTCCCTTTGATTTTGTGAACTTCCCCCATATCCTTTTAGTTATTTTTTTTTTTACTTGAGCTAGCCAAAGTATATTTCTGATGTTGACAACCAGGAACTTTGATTAGCACAATGGGCAGTCTGACCTGGAATTCCAACCATCTCTTTCTACCCAAATTATACAAACAGGCACGTCAATAAACATTTATTCATCACCCACAAAGTACCAGATGGCATATCAGGGGCTTTCATCTATGTTATCCTAATTTGATTCTCATAACAATACAACAAGATAGAAGATGTTATGTCATTTTTTTCCCAATTAAAAATTATGCATAATATAAAATTTACTACCATAGCCATTTTAAGTGTACAGTTTAGCAGTAATAAGTTCATTCATATTATGCAACTGTTGCCACCATCCATCTCCAGAATTTATTTTATCTTAAAAAACTGAAACTCTGTACCAAGTTAAACAATAACTCCTCATTCCCCACTTTCCCTCAGCCTCTAGCAACCACCATTTCACTTTTTTTTTTTAAGAATTTTTTTTGTCCAAGTATTTTTTTTGGAGTGGGAGGAGGTAATTACATTTGTTTGTTTGTTTGTTTGTTTGTTTTGATGGTGGTACTGGGGATTGAAACCAGGACCTCGTGTATGCTAAGCATATGCTCTACCACTGAGCTCTACCTTCCTCCACTATTTTACTTTCTGACTCTAAGATCTTGACAACTTTAAGCACCTCATTTAAGAGGAATTATATAGTACTTACCTTTCCATGACTGGTTTATTTAGCATAACCTGGAGTTTCACCCATGTCATAACACATGTCAGAATTTCCTTCTTTTTAAAGGCAGAATACTGTTCCATTGTATGTGCATACCACATTTGCTTATCCATCCAATGATGGACACTTGGGTAGCTTTCATGTTTTAGCTGTTGTGAACAATGCTGCTATAAATAAAGGTGTTCACACACCTCATTGTAACCCTGTTTTCAGTTTGAGTATGTACCCAGAAATGGAATTGCTAGGTCATATGCTAATTCTGTTTTCAATTTTTTGAGGAAATGTCATACTGTTTTCCACAGTGATGTTCCATTTTACATTCCCACCAATAGTGCATAAGAGTTCCAGTTTTTCAATATCCTCCCCAACACTTGTTATTTTCCGCATTTGTGATAATAGCCATTTTAATGGACGTGACATGGTAGCTGTTATTTAATTTTAGATGCAAATACTGAGGGTAAGTAAATTGCCCAAGGTCATACAGCTTGTAAGTAGTAGAGCTGGGATTCAAATCCATGTCCAGTGATCTTTCAATATGTCTGTCTGTCCTTTTCCTTTTCCCCAGCTATAATACTTCTGTTAGAAATCTAAAGGCAGTCAATAGAGCTAAATTTGTTCTTTAGAAAATCTACCAGCTATTAGGAAGATTTAGGAATCAAAAATTATTCTCAGTCAATATCATAGAAAGCATGTACCTGAACTATAGTAGATGCTCAAAAGATTTATGGAGTTATAGTGCCTCATGACCATGGAGATTAATCAATTCAAGTTTCTCATCTTACAGATCAGAAAACAGAGGCCAGTGGATTTCTTTGTTGTCAAATATTACCAAAATTACTATTTGCCAATAATGAGATTTAGAGCCAAATTAATTTAGTTTAGTCATGAGGCAGGTGGGACTGTGTAAATTTATATAGCTCAATTAAAATCAGAGAGCTGAAAGGGACCTCCACGTCTCTTACAAAAATGTACCCATCTGCCTCTATCACAGTGAGTTTAAACAGTATCAGCAGGTTATCTTTTCCTTTACAGCCTACTAAGAAGGCAATCCAATCACTTCCTTTATGAAGCACTAGAGCATATTTCACACCTCTCAATCTCATGACATTTTTACATATAATATGGAACACTTTACATATCTGTTTAAAAACTAATATATTCTCTTTAAAGGTGTTTAAAATTGTTGTTTGAAAATTAGAAGCAGCCTTAAAAGTAAATTGAAGCATTACTAGGCAACTGAAAGGACTGTAATAAGTAACCTTGAGTATATATCACAATTAGAAATAACCTAAGCCCTAGGTTTCAAAAGTAAATAACTAGGGTGAAAGATTGTCTTGGGAAAGGAAAGGTATCTCTAGCCTGGGAAAAGAACAGTTATAGGGGTATGCACAATGTAGCACACACTTGCTGACTCATTTTAGGATGCTCAACAACGAAATGTAGCAAATGTTTACTAAAACCCTCTTACATGTGAGCTACCATGCAAAGAGCTTTGAGAATACAAAGACAACCAGATATAATGCCTGGCTTCAAGGAGCTTACTAACTAGTTAGGGAGATAGCACAGCTACACAAATACCTCTAAAAGATACCAGGTTAAAAATAGTATTAGGTCCACAAATGCACTATAGGTAGAGCAAGGCTACACTTGGTGGGGGAATCAGGGAAAGCTACTGAGCTGCGTTCTGAATGATTTTGACAGGCAGAAATAGGGGAAAGGTTATGCACCCAGAAAGTATGATGTTGATAGAGGCCTAAAGATGAACAATGTTCCACATAAACTTTCTATTTCAAGTCCTACACATACCTTCGGACCTGCACTATCCTCTTTGGAATTTCCCCTTGTCGCCTATCTATAAATCCTAACCACCAAGAACTTATATAAAAATGTTGAAAATGGTTGTATTAAAAGGGTGAGATTATTGGTAAATCTATTCTCTTTCTTTTCTTATTTTTTTAGTTTTGTTTTCCATTGGAAACAGTTTTATTACAGGAAAGTTATTTTTAAAAAAAGATATTATACATACCTTTCAAGGCCAGCTCAAATCTTTGCTCCTCATAACTATTCCTGACTAGCCAATAATGTTAAACTTGAGGTGTTGATATGAACTCCTGATTTAAGGTATGTATGTATGTGTGTGTATAGGTATGGGCTTTGTCCACTGTAAGAGCCAAGAAACAATGATGCCTCAGTAGCAACAAGCACACCTAGTGCACAGATGTTGCACTAAATATCATTTCCACCAAATTGAGCCAAGGCTCTTTGAGAATCTGGGGCAGGGAAACATACCTTAGCCTGAGTGAGACTAGGATATTCCACAGTTCCAGAAAGAAAGGAAATCCTCCATGACTAACGAGGGGTCTATTAAGGAGTCAGTTTGAAGGAGCCCCCACGGGCTAAATTTGGGACAATTTGGCATTAAAAAGAAAAAAATAGATAGAGAGAAAAGGAGGAGGAGGAAGAGAGGAAGAGGAGGAGGAAGGGGAGGAGGGAGAATTGGAGTAGCAGCACGTTATTATTCATTTGGGGGTGACTGACAATTGTAGATAAAGGAAAGGAAGTAAACACTTACCTTGTCTTTTTAGGAGGAACTGTAGGTTCTCCCTGGTTGAGGAGAGAAAGACTTCCTCCCCAAAGAATGTTAGGTAATAAATGTTTTCATTTGAACCCTATGAAATTGTTGATATTCAGCTCTTTTTAACCTACAAAATTTCACCTGGTTCAATCAAATATACAATAAAAGAATTAGAAAAATCAACACTTTGCAATCCCAATGAAATAACTGATTCAATGGATGTGGCAATGATTATGCGAAAATTTGTTGGGGCAAAAAACATTCTAATGGTGCCGAAGGGTCTCTCCTTAGATTACTTGCTTGTTGTAAAGATGAAAACACACCTTTACATCTCAGTGGTGAGATCCAGCTGTCATCACTTTAACCAACTGGTAAAGCTTAGCTTTGCTAATAGTGAGAAAAGATAAAATTTGTTTTCCCTCTTATGATACAATTTGAAATTCACAGTATGACTTATGAACCATTCTAGCCAAAAATGTTTAGGTTGTGTGTTGGCCATTCTCTATTTGCCCTTATAAATCCATTTGGTGCCTTTCTCCATCCTGCTCTGTGCCCCTGGAGATGTCCCTCCACACAATGTGTCACCCAGGCTCCCTCCTGTTTTGGCTTCTAATTAGATTTGACCAGTGGAGGTTCTGGAAGAGATTTGAAGGGTGAAGGAGCGACATTTAGGGTATTTATTCCCTACCACCTCACTCTCCACCTGGGTGTGTTTTGGTGGTGGCTGTGTTCCTTTTACATCTGTGGCCCAGCCATGCTCCAGTAACATCTCTCTGCCAGGCTGCTTCCAGCCCAGGGTTATATTTCCTGAGCCCTTTCCTACCCCTGTGTTCCCTAGTCTGCCCACATGTCTATGAATAGTCCCTTCACTTAACTCCCTTCAGTTAAAACCTTTGAATATACCATCTGCTTCCAGTCAGGACTTTGACTGATTCCGCTTAAATCTAATCAGGCCTTTAACAGGACACCAAAATCAGAAAAAAAAGTTAAACAACAATTTGAGATAACAATCAGACAAATTCAGAGCTTGGGACCATTTACAGGAGAGTTATTCTCATGTCTTCAAGGTCCATATCATTAAAAAAAAAAATGGAGGAAAACTCTTATAGATTAAAATAAGCTAAGGAGACATAATTATCAAACGTAATGTATGAACCTGGTTTGTAAAAACAACTATGATATATTTGGGGAAAATTGGGATAATTTTAATATAATTTCAGATGAGATTGGAGAATTATCGATATTCTTAGATATGAAAAGGTACTGTAGTTTTTAGGCAAATGTCCTAATTTTTAAGAGGAGTATGCTGATGTATTTAGAGTGAATTGCTGTAACTGCAACTTCCTTTAAAAAGTATAGCAAAGTATTTAGGTAGATAGATAACACGGCAGAATATTAAGAGTTGTTAAATCTGACTGACGGGGATGTGGTGTTAGTTGTATGCTTCTTTCGACTTTTCTGTGTGTTTGAAAACTTCATAATAAAATATTATGAAAATATTCATTTAAAAGTATTAATATTAATAAAGAAAACACATTAAAATATAATATATTAATATTAATAAAATATTATAAAGAAAACAAAATTTCTAACCACTCCCTCAGAAATGATTTCTCCTTTTCCCAAATGTCTACAGCTTTTTTTTTTCATAGTGCTCCTATGCTTCTTGTAAGTATCTCCAACCAGACTGTCAGCTCTTTGAAATGAAGGACTGAGTTCTGTACTTCTTTTTATACCCTACAGAGGCCTGTATAAAAGTTTAATATGTCTAAGCCTAATTCTTCATGACAAACATAGGCATATGTGGTCAGAAGGTTTCTATTTCTGTTTTCATTAATGGAAGGGAAAAGGCACAAGAAATTGGATAGGATGCAGAGAAGGGCAATTTAGACACTTTCCTGAAATTATCAGAGTTCTTGAGGCCCCTTCCTGGGGGCAATGAAAGCCACAGTGAAGACAGACAGCATGGAGTCTGACTCTTCACAATATCATTGAAAGTTTTGCAACCTTGGACAAGCCTTTGGAGGGACAGACTCCAAAAAAGAAAGATTAAAGTAAGTTCAAACTTACAGTCTCCTCAAGGTGAAGAGAAAAGCAGTATTAGGTTAAACCTGAATTGAGAAAAGTTAATTTTGAGTGAACTGCTTAACTGAATCTAGTTTTGTTTTTGCGGAACTCAATTTAAATTGCATGCCAACACGTAAACAGGGGAAAAATTTTCTCCCTGGCTATTTACTCCTTTTGGAATGTGAATTTCCTTATAGAAAAAGCATTATTGAGTGGAAACACAGGATAATTTTTGTTCATTTGATAGTGCTCAACAGAAGATAGGTTTTTTTGTACCACTTGGGTAAATTGCAGGCTGAGGACCTAGGAAAAATTGTCCTTCCTGTGATTTCTGTTGTTGTCTTTTACTCTTCTAGTGAGATAGTCTTGCAAATATCTCAGCTTTCATAACCCATATGTCCTGTATACCTGTGGGCAATGGCACGGTGGGCCAGGGCAGAGAGATAAGCTCTCAGTCAGCTGAGTAGATGGTATGTGTGTGTATGTGACAAACCCTGCTGTTTGCTCACCCAAAGGCCATCTCTCACCTTATTTCTAGCTAAGAGAATTCTGATTTTCAGGTATCAGGTGCTCAGTATGCTTCAGAGGAGTCATCATAACCCTACCCATTTGCCAATCTTTGGTTGAAACATGGGCACATGACACAATCAGGCCAAGAAGATGGGAGAGGGGGAATCTTTCTGTAAGGTTTCCAGAAGTTTCTCTGCTCTTCAAAAAAGACATTTTGAGAAACAGACCCTTTCTGTTCTGAGATATTTATGTGTGAGGATGTGATGCAGTGTTAACCTGCTGTTATAACTCACTCTCCAAAAACAAAAAGCCCTGATTTGTGGCATTTGCTTATTTCCATTTCTGTTGTATAAATTATTTCATAATGGACAATTTTAAGTTACCAATAGCTCAACAACTCATTGGAAAATTTAACAATTGGTTCTTGGGATCCCAGGGTTGCTGATTCTAGTCTGCCATTGATTTCTCAGAGCTGTTATGTCCATCTTGCGAAAGAAGTAGGTAACATGGTAGGAATGGCAGAACAGAAAGATGAGAGACTCTAGGACCTTAATGGCACCTTGAGACACGGAATTAGTCAAACCTGGAATCTTCCCATCTCTGGAATTCTTGTTACATAAGTTAATAAATGTGCACTTATTGTATAAAGTGGATTAATTTGGTATTTGTGAGTGGTGAATCTGGGCTTCATCCGGCTGATACAGATGTCTATTAGGTCACATCTAGTGGAGGGAGGGGAGCACAGGAGGGGCAAAACGGAGCCCTGGATCTTGGAAACACTTATTCTGTTGATGGTCAGGGTCAGAAAGAGGGGGTGGTGGAGGATCATGGGGGAGAACTCCCCGGGTTGAAACAGGATGCTGGCCAGTTGCTGAGAGGAACAGGATGGTGGCTGAGGTCCAACTGGGCTGTCATTGCCCTTGCCAAAGAGGCTAAAGTTCAGAGCAATGCTCCAGTGAGAGCAGGCACCGGAACAGGAGTCAGGAAGCTAGGCAGAAGCTCAGCCCTGGAAAGGGCTGCCCTGCCAAGTGCTGCACAGCATTGTGCTTTAAGGTAGCAAGAAAGGGAAGGCCTGGAAGAAGGGGAAATGTAGAGAGAGGCAGCAGTACAACTGCAGAGTTTCAGACTGCTCACTCATCAGTGGGGTGGGAAATGTCCAGCAAAGCAGAGTCAGAATTCACTCAGACGCTGACCAGCTAAGACAGAAGGTTGGGGGTTTTCAGTAACTGCCATGGATCAGGCTGAGAAAGGCAAAGGAACCAGAATCTTCTCCAAAGCTGCCTCAGCACATCTGCTTGGTGACATTAAAGAAATGTTGCTTACATTCCTTCCTAAACCTTGAAAAGGGGTATCACTCCTCCCTCAGATTGCCTCTATTGTCAGTCTCTGGGGTCCTGAAATTCACTGCTGAGACTGGTGTCTGGCCTTCTGAGAAGTGCTCCACCCTCCCTTGTGTGGGGAAATCTGTTTGCCTGCCCGTGGCAGGTGCAATTTCATTCCTCTTATGAAATGCCCCTCACTTACAGTGCACTGTCTCCTGTTACTCATTTACCCTTTTTCTTTATTTTCTTTCCCCATCTATCTGATAACCTATCCACAAGCCCATTCTCCAGCTGAGTCCCATTCATTGAATAACTACTTAGGAAGGACTTTTATAACTGAATTGTGTGGAGGAAGTAGATTCAGAAAGAATGAAAGCTGATGTGTCAACAACATTCTCTGGGGATTTTCAGAACGTTATTTTCCTCCCTGATTTAGCTAGGAAGCCAAAGGGCAGGAAATTTGGCTTCCTTTGTACTGCTACTGCTGAAAGTCATAGTTAAGTTATCTTAATTTTACTCAATGGGGTGAGTTCTGTGAAAATATCATTATTAGAGAGTAATTAAGGATGGAATCAAGCAGGAGAGGAAACTTTTAAGAGTGAAGTTCTCTCAAGTTCATACTCCTTTTCTATCTGTGTGGTAAAGTCTGGTTTATTTAAGGAGCCCCTCCTCCCAATTAAATGACATGCTCCAAAGTGAATAAAAGGAATGCTTTTCTGCAATGCAAAACCCATCATTAGCAAAGTCAAGAGACAATTAGAAAGAGGGGAAACATTTGCAACTCATTTCCTAGACAAGGACTAATTTTCCTTCTATGTAAAAAGCTTCTACAAATCAATAAGAAAAAGACCAACAGCCCAACAAAAAAATGTACAAATAGAAAGTCCATAAAAAAGGGAACACAAATATTTCCTAAATATATTAAAGGATAGCCAGCTTCATAATAAGAGAAATAGAAATTAAATTGACATAACATCCATTTTTCATGTATTAGATTGGTAAGATAAAAAATATTAACAAGTTGTGTTGGTAAGAGTAAGGAGACAGTGCTCTCACACGTGACTGGTGGGAGAATAAAGCTACAACCTTGTGAAGGGTTATATGGAAATATCCTTCAAAATTATGAGTATAAATATGTTTTGATGAGTCAAAGCCAATTCTAGGAATTTATCCTATAGATTTATTCACAGATATAGGTAATGACAAGTTCATAAGGTTATATACTGAAGCATTATTTGTAATAGCAAAAGACTGGAAACAATCCAAATATCTATCAGTAAGAGATTAATTAAATAAAGTATGACAAATCCATATAATGGAACATGAAGCAGCCATGAAAAATGAGGATACTCTTTATGTCCACACACTGAAAGATCTCCAAGTAAGTAAAAGAAAATTAAGGTGCAGAAAATTGGGTAACAAAAATGGAGAGAAAGAATATTTATACTAGATATGTATGTATTTGCTTGTATACACACAAAACACATCCAGGAGGATATTCCAGAAATTGATAATACTCAGTCCCTTGGTGGGGAGGAACTGGGTGCCCAGGGCATAGGATGGGAAAGAGAGGGTTTTTTTTTTCCTTTGTGTCCTTTTTGTTCTTTTTGAGACTGTGTTGCTAATTTAAATTAGTAAATAATGCTTTTTAATAAAGAGGAATGCTCTGACAGAGATTAAATCTGTAATGACCTAAATTCACCCAATCTGTACTACAGCCTCAATTTTTCCATTCAGTCTCTCTTTACATTGGCTTTAGTGGCCATCCATTCTCCATGTATGCATTTTCCCTGCTTCCTTAAGTAACACACATTTTTTGTCTCTGCTTCCGATCTCAGTTTGCTCTTGATTTCTCCCTTAGTTGTCAGGTAACAACCCTTCCAGCTGTATGTTACTCTGTAGACCTCTTTTTCTAGGTGCTAGACCTTGGGCAATCACCTCAATCATTGCTTCAATACTTCCTCCCCTAGAGAATAGAAGATAAAGTCACGGTTGGGAGTAAAAGAGGAAGCAGCATCTTTGCAGGGAACCAGGCAACTGACAGAGCAGGGGTTAGCAAACTACCATGTATGTTGCTAACGGTTGGAGATGCTATTTTAAGAGCTGGAATTGTAAAGATGGATAATTATATACATGAAAGAGCAAGAAGAGTCTACCTTATGGACAGTGCAGTAGTAAGAACTGGAAGTTCAAATTCTAGTTCTGCATTTACTGGTTATGTGACTTAAGGCAAGTTTTCTCAGCCTTATTTATCTCCTCTACAAAATGAGTTCTATGATAGGTAATGTGGCTAAGACTGCCAGTCGTCTACCAAAATCCATTCTTGTTTTCTTTTGTGGTAATAGATGTGCAGCTGGGCACATGGTTACTCACATATTTCCAAGTCTGCCTTGCTGTTAGATGTAGCCAAGGGTCTAATCCCCTGCCAGGGAAATGTGAGAAGTGTTGTGTGACACATCTGGTTCTGGGACATAAGACTCTTCTGTGCTCTTTTGCTCTCCTACAAGCTTGAACCCAACATACCCCAACTTGACCAAGGAGATGAGGATAAAACCATTGGTGAGAAAGCAATGGCTTGGAAAAACCTGGGTCTCTGCATGAACACATGGAACAGAGCTGCTGACCCACCTGGAACACCTGTCCACTTTTATAAGAGAGAGAAATGATCTCTGACTTCTTTAAACTGCTTCATTATTTTTCAGTTTCCTTGTTATGACAGCCTGGCCTTACCCTTACCAACATTGTTAAGACTCTTTATGTTGCAAGTAATAGAATGCCCAGCTCAAACCAGGTAAATTGATCAATGGTATCATTTAACTCCCATACAAGAGAAAATTTAAGAAGTAGGGAAAACTTTAGAGTTGTTTGAATCAGTGTTCAATAACATCATCAAAGAATGGATTTCTTCCTATTGCTTTGCTCCACCTTTTGTGGAGTCAGTTTCACCCTATGGCTGGTTGTTCTGAATGGTTATGGTGATGCTAGTCTTCACAGTAACTCACTATACCTTCCAAGAAAAGAGAAGAAGGAAGAGGAGAGGAGAGACAAGTGAGCTTCTTTCCAATACCCACAGCAAACTTATTGACTCAATTTTGGTCCCATTTTGGTCTTTCCTGAACTGTGACGAGAGGATGGGCTTATATGGATCAGCTTAAGCCCATCCACTTGTTCCACCTCCAGGGCAAGTCAGCTTCTCCAGAACATATGAACCATGTAGAGGAGGTGTGGGCACCCTAATAGAAACTGGAATGGCTACCAAGATAAGAGGGACTGGACATTAGGGAGGTAGTACCTTGTCCACTACAGGGAGGTAGCGGTTGTTTTGAACATTAAATTGAATGAGATAATATATATTAAGGGCCTAGTACAGAGTTTGGCACACAGTAGGTGGTCAATTATCGTCAATTTACTCCTCTTTCCTAGATCTAGTTGACTGTGCTGCAAAGTGGTCTAGAGTTAGAAAAGATCCCCTCTTTGGGTGACTTGGGGCTGTGCATTTTCAGGACCAGTAAAACAGGATTGTGATGTGCACACACACATACACAAAAACCCCTCTCAGTTTCATGATTTCTGTCACAACAGCAGTTATTGGTGGGAATGGCCCATGCCTGCTATCACCATCTGACATTAAGAGAATGAATAAAAGGAGCTTTGGCACCACCCTTTCAAAGGCTCCCATCCACTGTTGGATATAGATGCTCACTGGTCTGTCAATGTATAATCAGGTTTGAGATTCCAGGAGGGGCTGCCTGCCCAGTGTCTTATGTTACCTGTGCTGCTTCAGGCAGGATATTGGTTGACAGGTGTATTTGGGCCCTTCTGTTAGTTTTCTGCCTCTATTCACTTGCTAGAGACTATATAACATAATGAAAAGATTCTGGGCTTGAGTCTGAGACCGACTTTACCATCATTGTGGGATCTAGTGTAAGTAATTTAATTCTTTATGCCTCAGTTTCCTCATCTGTAAAATAGGACCTCAACTCTTGTTCTACTAACCTTTTAGGTTGTGAGGCTCAAAGAAACAATGTATTTGAGAGCAGTCTGAAAATAGAAAAGAAATTTTAAATAAAAAGAGTTAACAAACATAATAATGGAAATATTCTGTGGATGCATAAATTTCTCTATACTGAGGCCAGCCTACCTGAAGGCTTGGGAAACAAAACTGGTTGAGAGAGAACAGGCCAAATGGGATATTTTTGTTCATAGAGAGAGAGGATAGGGCTAGGTTTAATGAACAATTATGTACTGATTGCCTACGTGTGTTTGTTACAGGTACTTTACACGTTGGCTAATTTAATCCTCTTAATAGTCCCATGAGGTTAATATTATTATGCCAGCTTTACAGATGGGGAAACTGAGCCTGAGAGTGGTTAAGTAACAGGACCAATGTCACACATTTAGGGAATTGCAGGCCAGGATTTGAAAGTCAGGTCTGTTTAACCACCAAGGCAGGTGATGCCATCAGCTGATTCAAGCAAGAAAGAAGTGACCACCCAGGATACTGAGCCCAGGTGGACTGGCTTACACAAGGCGACATTCATCCGGGGGCTTATAATAACTTTCATTTGCCTATTATCCATCTAATCCACAAACATTTTCTGAGTGCCTCTCATGTAACAGGAACTGTGCCAGATTTGGATAAAACAATGAATAAAATATAGTTCCTAAAGGGTTCAAGAAACATCAGTGCCACTGAGTAGCTTGTCAGACATCCATTTATCCTCAGTTCAATCCTGTTAGGAAAATTGCTCCTAATACTTGGCCAATGTTAAAGTTTTAAACATTATTGTTCTGTGGAAATGGTCTGCTTACGCTGCTTCCTGCTGGAGAATGGCATAAGTCCATAATAACTGAAGATCATATAACCCAATGATTTCGTTTCAGAGGCAACTGCACAATGGTTTTGAAATGGTAATAACTGCCTATTGCTCAGGGGATTATCTTATTGTCTAGCAATGGTTATGAAGACAGTGAGGTTTTAAGAGGCCATTCAATAAGAGTGACAGAAGGAACTATTTTTATTTTTCCCTGAATGACTCTCAAAGTGAGAATCTAATTCAGAGCCCACAGAGGTCTGAAAGAACTCCTGTGATCAGCTCAAAGTCCTTAACGCTGAAAGGAGACTGAGTTATAGAACAATACAGAAAACTGAAGGTGTGGCTCCTGTATCAGTGGAGTGCTGTTTGCTTTCAGAGATCCTGAATCAAATGGAGACAAGTCGGGTGAGACCTACAATTAAAACAGCCACTGAAGTCACATTTTCTGTCTTAATTTAAAGGAGCTACCATCTTCTTTGCCAGGTATTATGCAAATAAGCATCCCAGTCTGAAAAAATTCTACAATTTTATCTGTTCGTGCCAATGTTATTTGATGATTTCTTTGGGAGTGGGAACCTTACTTTGTTAAGCACCACTAAGAATCAGAGATCTTACGTATTTTGCTCATTTAACAATCGTCACAACTTTGTGAGTTAAGTTGTGTTTTCACCATTTTACAAAGCTCTTTCCCTTACTCAGATTCATTGATTCATCCAACAAATTTTTACTGAGTGCTTACTATTTGCCAGGCATGTTTTAGGTGCTGGGGATATAGCAGTGAACAAAACCTACCTCTGCTTCACAAAGCTTTCATTTTAGTGGATGGAGAAAGAACTAAACAAAGAAACAGATAATATGCAAGGCGTTGGAGCTCAGTGCTGTGGAGAAAGTTCTAGGGGTAAAAGGAATAGGAATACTAGGTGGCAAAGGTAGGAGGATTTTGTGAATTTATATAGGGTGGTCAGTGTATTAGTTATTTATTGCTGAGTAAGAAATAACCCTGAAACTTAATGGCTTAAAATGAAAAAACACCATCTTACAGTTTCTGTGGGTCAGGAACCTGGGTATGGCTTAGTGTCTCTGCTTCAAGGTCTCTCAAGAGATTATATTCAGTGTATTAGCTGGAAGAGTTGGCAGGATTCCATTCATTTCAGGCTGTTGGACTGAGGTTCTCAGTTCCTTGCTGGCTGTTGGCTGGAGGCCTCCCTCAGTCCCTGCCACATGGGCCTGTTTATATGGCAGTTGGCCTCCTGCAGAGTGAGCAGGCAAGTGAGAGATGAGAGAGTGCCCAAGATGCAAGCCATAGTCTTTCTGTAATCTAATCTCGGAAATGACAACCCATCACCACTCTCTAGTGAACAGAATTAGAGGCACGTCACTAAATTTAGCCCACATTCAAGTCTTGGGGATTATGTAACGGTGCGAATGCCAGGAGGTGGGACTCACTCAGGACCATCTAAGAAACTGCCAGCCACAGTTAGGGAGCTTTCCTAAAGAGAGGACATCTGAACAGAAATCTAAAGAAAGTAAGGGAGCAAGCACAGCTATCTGGGAGAAGATGATTTTAGGCAGAGGAATAGCTAGTGCAAAGGCTGAGGGGGAAATGGCACAAGATGAGGTCAGACAGGTAGCACTGGATTTGCTACTATAGTCTTATGTGGGGAATTTGGATTTTACCTTGAAACAAGAAGGCTTTGGAGGGTTTTGAGCAGAGGAGAGACATGACATGACTTGACTTGTGTTTTTAGAGGATCACACTGGTTGGTGGTGGAGAATAGAGCAGAGGAAGCAGGAATTAGTAAAAGCACTGGGACCAGTTGGGAGACTATGGTAATAATCCAGTTAAGTGATGACCATGGCTTAGACCAGGGTGATAGTATTGGAAATGGCATAAAGTGGTTGGATTTTGGATGTATTTCCTAGTAGAGCTGATGGGTTTGCTGATGTTTCGATGTGGAATGTGAAGTAACTGAGGAGTCAATGATGAGTCAGGTTTCTGGACTCAGCAACTGAAAGAAAAAATTTGCCCTTTATTAAGCTGAAAAACACTGCTGAAGGAGCAGGCTTTGAGAGGGGAAGTATAAGGCAGGGGTTTTGGACACATTAACGTGTGCCAATTAGACATCTAAGTGGAGATGCTCAGTTGGCAACTGGACATATAACTCTGCTCAGGAGAGCAGAGTGGACTATAATACAAATTTACAGGTTATTTAAACCAACATACTGGATGAAAATACTAAAGAAGTGAGTGTAGCTTGAGAAGAGGAAAGGTCTGCAGATTGAAACCCTGGGGTTCTCCAAGTTTGGAAATTAGGAAGATAAGGACAGCAAAGGAGACTAAGAAAGAATAAGTAGAAAGGGAGAGAGACGACAAGAGAGAGGAATACCCTTTGAGCCAAGTGGAGGTTGTGCTTCAAGGGAGAGAGAGAGTCCCCAGCTGTGTTAAACACTGCCATTAGGTTAAGCAAAATGGGGATCAGAACTGACCATGGACTTGGGAACATGGAGGTCCTAGTGGCTTGATGAGAGCTGTTTCAGAGGAGTAGGAGAAGGAAAGGAGAGCAAGTAGAGAAGGTGAGAACTGAGGCTCTTAGGAGAAATTGAGGTCTTTTGACAATTGGTTCACTGAACCACCTGCAACAAGCTCTATGGTGCTTATGAAAAACATAGATTTGGGGGCTCTACTCCAGCATCTCAGGGAGTGGGATCCTGTGATCTTCACTTTTAGCAAGTTCCACAGGTGATTCTGAGGCACATTAACATTTGAGAACCAATATCCTGCTCTATACACTATCTTAAATCTAGTAAAGTTGCTATCAGATTTAAGATATTGTAAGTAGGTTTCATTTGTGTAACCCAAATGTTTGTTTGTCCTGAAGGCACTCCTATGGATGGTCATTTGTCCTGGAAGCATTTCTATATTTTGTGGATGGTCATTTGTCTTGGAGGCTTTCCTGTATTTCCCTTTAGTGTTTTTATTCTCCTGAAGTTTTTAAGAAAACCTAAGTAAAGAAATTCTACAACCCCAAAGAATAGCAGTAGGTAAACAAATCTCCCATAATGGTTCCTAGGAAACTCACGAATTTTTAAATTCTCAGAATCAACATGTTAGTTTCTCAAGGGCTCTGGGATCTGAAAGACAAAATTCATGCAGATTGAAGAAGAATTCAATATTTTGTGGATCACTGAAGTACTTAATTTACTGAGCCTCTCCACCAAGAAAGAAAGATGGAGGCACTGTTACTGTTGGGTCTTTTTGGAGGGCTGGGGGCCTCTGGGCTGTCTTTATGACTAGAGCAAAGTCTGCACTGTTTAGCAGTATCTGGAGATTGTTCTTTTCTGCCCTGAGACTTTGGCCCTAGGACCAGACATGTTTCAGAAAGAACCATGCAGTGTGAGAGAAAACAGAGGTAGTAGCAATTTAAACTTAACTTTCCCCACTGTGTACTACACAGAAGAAGGGCTCAAAGGATTGAGGCTTTTGGAAGAGGGTGTTTTGAATTGTTGATCCTTCTCTCCTTAATCTCTCTTTATTTTCTTACAACCCCCTTCCAAGGCCTACAGACTTGTGCCCATGTTCCCTCTCTCTGGAATCTTCACTCTTCTCACAAGAGAAGTTATTACTTCTCTGGTTCCTTGTAAACCCCAGACACTTGGTGCCAATGGAGCTGGCATTTTCGTTCCATAAGAAATGAAATGAGGTGAGGTCTAATCTGTTAACAAAGGCTCCAATTCCAATCTTCCTTTTTGTGAGAGCCGCTACTAATTTCCTATCTAGTTTCCTTAAACAAGAGACTGTTGATAACATTTTCCCTAGAGGTAGACCAACATAGCTAATAAAGGTATATAAAAATTATATTCTAGTTACTTCTATGTACCTTTATATGGCCAAGGCAATTTCATATATGGAAGAGACTAATGCATAACACAGAAAATTCCAGCAAAACCCTGTTAACCCAGCAGCTCCTAGACAAACATTAATAGTTGCCCACCAAGCTAAAATTGTATCTATGAAAAAAGTTGAGGGAGAAGAAGGCTAGAAAGGATGGCAGGTGAACTTGCTGATGTTCCATGAAGACAAGAGTACAAGCACCATCAACATTCCAAGACTAGAAGATATAAGAAGACAGACAAAAACTGGGCTTCCCCAAGAATGTCTTCACAAGAAAAGAAAGTCTCCAGCTGAGCAGAACACCTAACTTCAGCCCCCTGTATAGAAGAACCGGTGGCCCTACCATGCAGGCAATGAATGGTAGCATCTGAAATGGTAGTCACATGTGAATATGTGTGCATCACTCATTAGAAGTACATATTTAGATTGGAATTCTGCATCGTCTGTAATTTTGGGGTGATTCTCTTTTTCCATAACACCTGTGGTTCTCTTGTTGCAGGAACATTTCCAGGAAGACCTGTGATCTTTGAGATCCATCTTATTAGTGTTTGATGGCACAGCTGATAGTGGATAGTTGGCAAAATTACCTGCATTTTTCCTTTACATATTTGTATCAAGTGCCTCTTTAACTCAAAATGCAAATCTGTGCAAAACAATGTGCAAGTTAACCTAACTTTGGTGCTTAAAAATATCAAGCAGGACTAGAACACTGGTTCTAGCCAGTGCAAAACTTTGAAGTCTAGGTGATTTCTTCACCTAATAATCACTTGGGGTCAAGTTGGTTTCTTTTAATAACGTATGTGCTTAAGAAAACACAGAATTCTAACCTTTTCTTTCTTTGGTGAGTAGACTAGTCAAGTGTTTTCCAAATGTACTTCTTTTTCTTAAAAGATGCAGCAGTGACACTAAATAGACAATAATTGTTGCATAATTAATGTGTAGCAGGTGGACCCAGCAATTTCTTTTTGGAATCTCTGTTCCTTAATCCTTAACTGCCTTGCCCTATCATACTCCCACCACATCTCCCATCATGCCCAAAAACCTCCCCCAACACTTGTAAATAGCACAGTGGACGTAATTTAATTTGCCAGCTCTTAAATTAACTGCAAAAGGGGGAGACAGGCACTCTTAGGTAAACATATATGTGTGTATGTGTGCAAACACACACATTTGTTTTCCTCAAACCTCATTCTCAAAGATTTTTACTACCTATTCAGTTCAATACACCTCTAACATTCTGCATCTCCATCTAACACCTGCTTGTTAATTTCATTCAACTTACAGCCAGTTTTTTAGCAAGCGAAGGCAATCCATTCAAGGATTATAAAAGGACTTTTTTTTTTTTTGCCTCTGATCCTTTTACAAACACTAATTTCATACCTACCATATGCTGTCCAAGATACTGGTTCCCACCCTTTTGTTAACTTCTCTTGTGTATCACCCAAGGTCGAGTTTCCTTTGTTCAGTACAGACTATACTACGAACTAAGGGTGGGATGATATGGGATAAATATCTGAAAGCAATACTTCCTGCTGGCTGGGAAGCGTCCCTTCACTTGTACAGAGTGTCATCAGTCATCTCGCTTTTCTCAGGTGTGGCAGGTCTTCTTTTCCTACTACCTTACATCACTGATTGAAGAGCTACCTGAGATTGTCACAATTTTACATAAAAAAATTTTTTTTTCTTTTTTTTAAAAGTGGTGGGAGATAATTAAGTTTATTTAATTTTTTAAATGAAGGTACTAGGGATTGAACTCAGGACCTCATGTACATTAAGCACACACTCTACCACTGAGCTATACCCTGCCTTTTACTTCTTTGTATTTTTCTTCTTTTCTATCTGCTCCTAACAGCTTTTTAAACAATTTAAGTTACAAAGAAGAGATCTGGTTTTGCTCTCCTGGTAACTAGCTGTAAAACCTTGGGCAACATATGTAACTGCTTTGACCCTCAAATTTCTCATCTATTAAAGAAGAGACATTAAACACATTCTAATGTGCCTTTCAGCACTGATACTCTCTGAGTCAAGAGGTGAAATGGCTCAGGGGAAAGCTCTGGGCTGCCTCAGAGCTTGTCTGCACTTAGCAGTAGAATAAAAGGAATGGCTGCTCCAACAGCTGCCACTTCTTGAGCATCTACTTTATGCTGGGCTATCAGATCTTTACACACACAGTGTTTCATATAATCCCCATAGCAACTCCAAGAGGCACACATTATTATTATTACTAAACCTGTTTTATAGGTAAGCATTTTAAGACCCAGAAAGGTTAAGTAGCTCTTTCAAAATCATAAGGTAATTGGCATAACGAGTTTGGCCAGTCAGCACATATTTTTAACCATTCTGCTACCCCATTTCCCAGTTCACTTACTGTTTGGTATTGCTTGCCCATTTCCAAAAGCCAGTTCACAGCTTCTATCTTGGAATGAGGTCTGAGATCCAGTCTTGACTCTATTGTCTGCTAGGTCTTCAGCCAAATTGTATCACTTCATCAAGTCTCAGGTTCCTTACCTGTGAAAGAAGAAAATAATACCTTTCTGCAGTTGCCTAGTTCCTATCCTGCTTCTCTCTACAGAGGCCATCACTTAACCCCTACCTGCAGGCTTGGACCCAGCCCAGGCTCTAGGACCAATCCTTCTTCCATAAGAAGGGCTTTAAAGACTTTTCCTTCAGTGCTGAGGGGGATTCAACATCAACCATGGCCTGAGGTCCTAGTAATCAGTTGTAATAAGTGGGCCTCTATCGTAAACGTAGTAAGGTAGAGTTGTTAGGATGAGTCCTGGGACCATACTGCCTGTGCTTTAATCTCAGCTCTGCCCTTACTAATGAGCTTCGTCAAGTTCCCTCACCTTTCTGTGACTCAATTTTCTCATCCGTAAAATGGGGAGACTAATAGTAGTGATTTCAGAGAGTTGGGAAGATTTAGTAAGTTAAAAACTGCAGAGTACCTATAACAATGCCTGGCAAGGAGTGTTTGCTATTATAGTTACCATTATAGAGCTGATCTGATTTATACTTCATATTCTTATACATAAATGACATCAATTATATACATATATTATTATCAACACTAGTTAGGTCCCTGCTTGGCTGCCTCAGGTCCTTCTTGGATAACTTGCCCAGTCTCTTCAGGGCTGCAGCCCTCACTGCAATCATGTGCTGGGGCAGGACTCTGCCACTGGACCCCTTCTCTGAGCTGGGGCCTTGCAATCTCCAATGATGTTCCTAATGTTGGCTGTCTTCTCAAATCTCTGAATATTGCTTCCTCTGGTGCTCCCCAAGACAGTGCCCTGAGCGTGTCTGTTTCCAGACCACTTGCTGAGACCACTTGTTGCCCCTTTCCCCTGCCATGTTCCCTGGAGCCCATATTCTGCCCTCTGCAGCACCTTTCCCCAGTGCTTGTGCTGCGGGCTTTCTGACTAGGTCCTGAGCCAGTCCAGTGTATGTGTTCAAAAAGTTACTACCTCAGCTTGATGCAACCTCATAAAATAACTTTGTAAAGCATCACACACCTAAAATGGGTATGAATCTCAGGGCACAACTCAGGTGGGCAAAAGATATCATACTTCTCTACTTTTTTTTGGTAACAGCTCTCATGAGATATAACTCCCATACAATTCACCCATTTAAAGTATAAAATTCAACTTTGAGAGTATAGTCACAGAGTTATACAACCATCAATTAGTTTTATAACATTTTCATCACCCCTCTCCAAAAAATTAATCTACTCTTCCGTATTTATCCCTTATATCCCAGCCCCAGGTAACCACTAACCAACCTTCTGTCTATAGACTTGCCTCATCTAGACATATGGCCTTCTACAACTGACTTCTTTCACTTAACACAATGTTTTTAAGGTTCATCCTTGTTGGAGCATGTATCACTACTTCATTCCTCTCTATTGCCAAATAATATTCAAACATCTCTACTTTTAATTCAGTAGTTAACTTTGACTCTCTCCCCACATTCCGAAGGGCTGGAGAAGAATTCAACTCCTCATTCTTGGGGTTTCCCATGGAGGTTGTGTCAAGGTTCCAGGCTCTCAAGTAGAGTTGAGATCTCAGAGTTGAGATACCTCAGATGTCCATCTGGCCACACAGGTTACTGCTGAGATGCCACTGTCTCTCCTTTTGTAGTCCTTTAAGAGCTTCCCCTTTGTGGCCTTTGTGCCACCTTTGGAGCATGGGAATTGTGGGGCCAACTGGTGTCCTTCAAAGTCCAACAACCCTCATTCCTGGGCTCTCAGATGTCTGCCTGCAATTCCTTAACAGATAAAGTACATTCTTTACTGGGAGTGTTTGCCCTAACAAACTAATAGCCCTAGGTAATGCCTAATCTCACAATAGCTCAGGCTGGTTTGTTTCAACACACCTTATCAGAGTCATAAACCCTACCACCCTTCACAGACCCTAAACTTCTTACCTCACCTACAACCAATCAGAGACGTGTGCTCAAGCCAATCAGGCACTTTGTGACCCTACTTTATGAAAGACCCCAACAAGTGACCCTCAGTGCTCACACAGGCACCTGTTACCTGTGTGGCCCACTATTGTCTATGGCAGCATAACCTAATAAACCTTTTCTATTTTCATTCTTTGTCTTTGATAAATTCTTTTACTGCCATGCATCAGCCCACCGTGTCCCCCAACAGAAACCATTTCTGTGGTTGGTGAAGCTAGGCCAAAGTTGTCCCTCTTGGCGCATTGATGGCCAGTCTCTCTGAGGTCCTGCTGTGTCCTTGAGGCACTGGCAGGGAGTAAGGCAGGACATAGGGGACCCTAGACTTTGACTCCTTCCCCAAGCCAGAGAGACCCTCATTTTAGACAGGGGATATTCCTCCCCAGGTTTAACTAGATTCTCTTTAATGTCTTTTGAAACAAAATTTAGAAATTCTAATCTCAAACTTTCCCTGAGGCAAGGGTGCACAGAGCTTGTACTCACATGAACGAAGACCTCAAAAGCAAAAAAACAGAAGGGAAAACACAAATTTATCTTAACAAGTTATCTTGTGCCAGAGTTCATTTCTCATTGTTCAAATCTCTGCACCCAGACAGGTCCATAAAGCAATCAAGCATTTTATCCCCTTATGCTTTTTCTTATCCCTCAGTCCGGTCACTGTTGGCTCTTTCCTGAGCCACCAGCCCCCCTGCCTCTGCTTCCTGACAGCTTTTTATGTCCCACAAGCCACTGGTTACTGTGAGGACATACTAGGTGGCAACCTGGACTCTGCTTTTAGAATTTTTACTTTAACTGTATATTAAAACTATCTTTTTTGTGGCAGAATGAAAATGATATGATATATGCTTTAGAAATGTAGGATTTGCATTTCTGTTATATATTTCTATTATACGTTTTTCTATTTCTATTACATGTTCTATTATATATTTCTAGTACACATTTCTGTTATAACTATCTACTATACCAAGTTTGGTCTTGGGACTCCTTTACACTCTTAAAAATTATTGAGGATCCCAAAGAGCTTTTGTTTTGGTGTGTTATATTTATAAATATTAACTATACTAGAAATCAAAACTGAGACACTTAAAATATTTAATATCAATTCATTTGAAAATAGTAAACCCATTACAGGTAACATAAATAACCTATTTTATAAAATATATATTTATTTCCCAAAACAAGAAAATATTCTATAGCATGGCACTGTTTTATATTTTTTGCAAATCTTTTTAATGTGTGACTTAATATAAGACAAACTGGATTCTTATATTGGCTCCTGCACTCAATCTAGTAGATTTTGTTTTCACTGAAGTATGTGAAGAAAATCTGGTGTCACAGAGGTATGTAGTTGGACAAGGGAGGAATATTTTAGTTGCTTTTTTTTTGACAATTGTAGATATTACTCCAGATCTCAGCAAGAGGTAGTTTCTTAAAAGCTATTTGGCAACAAATATTGCCAGATGTTTTCTTTGAAATAACAGTCTCATTTTGTTCATTTTAAAGAAAACACCTGACAAATTCCTAAATTTGAATAAGTGCTTTTTCAAGTAAAAATGGTGTTTCATCAAAAAAAAAAAAAAAAAAAAGGTTAGTTCAGCTTGTAACTCAAACAATAACACAAACATTTTTCTTGGTGGCACCCATTCTACCTCAGTATGGAGCAAAAGTGCTTCTGTGTACTTCTCAGTTTGTCAAAGTATTACCAAGACCTGCCTTGAAGTGTTGAGATTTAATTAATTGAATGAATGAAAAGAACAACATTCTTAAGTAAAACTGGCTTACTTTCTTTCCTTCTGTCCTGTGAGTTTGTGTTGGTGAAAAATGTGACTATTGGGTAGTTTGGTGCCACTGCTTTGACTTGTACTAAGGTGCTGGCAGTCTGACCCAGTATTAGTTTTGCACCATCAATAAATGCCCATATAGTGAAAAAGGCAAATCTTTCTTTAAACATTATTATGGAAGTAGTTTTGATCTCTTATATCCCCTGAAAGTTTTCCCAGGACTTTACAGACCACAATGTAAGAAGCAGAGGAGATGAAAAGATCCAAGGGAAGGGTGTGTGCCTTGCTTTTTGAGTGTTCCTCATTGCTGCCTAGGGTCTTGTGTTCTGCATGTGTCCTGACCTGTCCCAGCACCTGCAGCTCTCCTCTCCTGTTCTGGACTGGCCATGATGCAACACAACAACGTCTTTGGGAGCTCCAGGCACTAAGCCTTTTAACTTGCTCTGCTACTAACCTCTGTAGTAGTGCCAGGAAGGGTGGTGGTGTAAGACCCTTTCCTTCCAACTCTAAGAATTTACTAATGAAAATACTGGCAAAACCCTAAAAAACCTCCAAATTGCTGAATCTAGAAATAGAACTGACCAGAAATGTATACCCTGCTCCTTGTGCTTTTGAAAGTATTTGTCCTTTAAAGAGGCTGTATTGATTACCTTGAACATTTTCCCTATACACTTTATTTTCACTGGATTGTAACTGAAGAGTTTGGGAAAAAACCCTGGCTTTCTAGGCTGTCCATAGGAATAATCTGAAGGATAGCCTTTCCTCAGTGCTACCACATGTAAGTGGATCTGGAAGCTTTGAACTGTGAGTCTATTGGGCTCCCTTCCAAACTCCTAAGGGCTTGTTTTATATAAAAACATGACACTTGGCAACTTGTATCAGGAATCTAATCCCTTATTATGTTACTATAACTAGGTTAAAGAGTACATGTGGTAAGCAAAAATATTTACCTGTGATAGAGGATAATTAATAGGATTAAACACATCTGGTTATTTCTGAGTCAAATATGCTAGATAAGCTCTTATTTAAATCTAAAATTCTGTTTTGCTATTGGAGATTTTAGACAAGAAAATTATACATCTTCAAACCATTAACTTTGGCAGATTTCTAAGGGTCCAAGACTATGTGTTAGTTTTTTAAAAAATTCATCCATTTATTAAAAACAGTATTTATCAAGGGCCTGCTCTGTGCCAAACATTGTTCTTGACAGGGGAATAGAGCAGTGAGTAAGAGACACAGTCCCTGCACTCATGAAGCTTATGATCTAGAAGGGGAGAAGAAAAATAACAAGTAAACAACTGAATAAGCAAGATAATTTTAGATAATGATGAGCGTATGAAGGAAATAACACAGGGTCTAGGGATAATGAATCACAAGCAAGATGGGGTGGTCAGAGGAGGCCTCCCTAGGGAGGTGACATTTGGGCTGAGACCTGAATGATGAGGAGCCAACCATGGGAAGAGCCAGGTGGAGAAGCATTTGAAGCAGAGGGAACAATAAGCACAGAGGCCCTGAGGTAGGAATACATTTGGTAGTTTTGAGGAAAAAAGTGAAGATGGTACAACTTGAGTGCAGTGAGCAAGGGGGAAAGGGGTACAAGATCATGCAGAGCTCTGTAAGCCATGGGCAGGAATGCAGATAATATTATAAACAAAATAAGAAGCAACTGGTTTTAAAATAGGGAGTGACATAACCTGACATGTGTTTTTGAAAGACCACTCTGGGTGCTCTGTGGTGGATAGATTGTAGTAGGGAGAGTGGGGGGGTGGGGGTGGCTATGATGATGGGTTGGCTGGATGGCAGAAATGGAGAGAAGAAGATAAGCTTGAAGATATAGTTTAAAGGTAGAACCAGGAGGCATCAAGGATGTACCCATATCTTTTCTTTTCTCTTTTCTTTTCTTTTCTTTTCTTTTTTTTTCTCTTCTCTTCTCTTCTCTTCTTCTTTCTTTTTCTTTCTTTCTTTCTTTCTTTCTTTCTTTCTTTCTTTCTTTCTTTCTTTCTTTCTTTCTTTCTTTCTTTCTTTCTTTCTTTTCTTGAGTAACTAGATGGATGGTGAAGGCAGAAATTGAGACATGTATGACTGGGAAAGGAACAGGTCTGAGAGACACATGGCAGGGGTAGGGTAGGTCAGCAGGTGCTCTTTGAATACGGAAATCATAATTTTTGTTTTACGCGTATGTCAAGTAGGATTGTGTTCAGCTGCAAGGAACTCAAAACCTGACAAATCATATCTTAATCAGCAAACTATTTGATCAATCAGTTAATTAATCAGTTGATTAATTTCCCACATAATGAGCACTGCACAGATAGACAGACCTGGCTGGCATGGTAGCTCATAGATGCCACTGAGATCCCAGGTACATCCTTTCTTCTCCTTGCCCTTCTTTACCGTGTCTTTGTGCTATAGCTCCAGGCAACGTCAGCACACTGGATGGGAGAAGGAGGAAGCTAAAAGGAGGAAGAGGATGGTGTCTACTTCAGGAAAGCAAAATTTTTTCCAGAAATCCTCAATAGACCTCTATTTTTATCTCATTGACCAAAATTATGTCATGTGACCACCTCGAGCTGCAAGGGAGGCTGAGGTCTTTAGCTGGACACATTTTTGTTTCACTGGGAAAAAAAATGGGGCATTTTAATAAGGACTAAGGGGTGAAAGGATATTACAGAAGCAGACAATGAGCAGTGTCACCAGGGACATATTATATTTAAAGTCCTTGTTGAACATTCAAATGGGAATGTCAGGTAAGATTGGAAATAGAAGTCTGAATTTCAAGGGAGGGCAGAGCTGATGATAACAGTTTGGGAGTCATTAGTGCGTAGATTGTGTTGAAAGCTTGGAGGGTAGATGGGATCAACTAGGGAGAGAGTGGAGTTGGAAATGTCATTTTTGTATTTATTACTGTGACTTGCTCTAATTAATTTTATTCAACAAAATTTTAATGTACACTTTTTGTGGGTCAACAATTGTTTCAGACTCTCAGGGCACAAAGATGAAGATGTGCCCCCTATTTTCAAAGAGCTTAGATATAGAACAAAATGAAAACAAATCAGTTTTAAGAAATGATTCACTACAACTTACATGAATGATTAATTCATTTATATAGATTTGTAACAGTAATCTGAATTATGAAAGTAGTTCTATGGCAGCTCATGTTTTAAGTGAGAAATTAAGTAATTTTACCTTGAGTGATTTCAGATTCACCTATCTGTGTATGTCTATTTGCATATTTTAATTCAGAAATGCATTTTAAAAAACCCTCAGTTTTTGAATATGACCAAATGCTAATCTTCTTAGTAGTAAATGTGTTGTTAAAATCAATACAACGTATTATGGAATCTTAAATTAACTTTGAATTTAGATGATCAGGGAATTATTTGTCAGATGACCTGTTACATTAGGGCTGAACAATTGTTTGCTGACTTAATTGCTACCTATAATTTCACTTAGAAATTTCATAGGTGTTTCAAACTTATCAAGTCCTAGATTGAGTTCTTTATCTTACCCACCTCTCATTCCTTCCTCTGTATCATGTTTTTCTGTGTTCTTTTTGAAGTGGGTGGCACCATTCTTTTGGCTCAAGCCAGAACTCTAGGTGACAATCTAAATAGCTGTCTCCCTCACTCCACTCTATCAGTAAAACTTACAGGTTTTACCTCCTAAATATATCTTAAATGTGTCCATCTCCTCCACCCTGGGTCATCACCATCTCACTCACACTCTCCAGTCACGGTCCTTTGAAATTCATCTCTGCAGCTAAAGTGATTTTACTAAGCTGAAGTGTCTAATTCATTATTCTGATTAAAACCTGGAAAAATCTCAGCATGCTGTAAAAATGATATCCTGCAGCAAAATCAGTTTTAAAAATTTTAGGTTAACCTGAGATAAAGAGGTCCTTTTATTGCAGGACTTCTCAGAGCCTTCAATATGCTGAGGTATGCATTATGAATCACTAAGCAGGGGACTGAAGGTATTTCTAGACACAAGTCACAGTAAAGCTATTATTTTGAGGAACACCAAAGAACACCTCATGAAATACCTCTATGAACACTAGTAGTTTCTATACCTTGGCTTAGGAAATCTGGTCTACAAAAAGAAATTTAGTTATCTTAATGTGATATGTAAGACCTCCCATGCCTTGGTTCTCACCTTCCTCATGAACCTTATTTTCGACCATTCCCCACCTTGAACTTCCTGTCTAATCACAACAGACCACATCCAGTTCCTGTACACAACATGCTCCTGGCTCAAGCTCTTCCCTCTGGAACACCTTTCTTCATCTGGCTAAATCTACTCATCTTTCAACTCTTAGCTCAGGGACCTTCTTTGAATGCTTGGTTGAAAAGTTCTGAGTTCCACTTACCACAGCACACACAAAAAATAAAAACAATCTGATTATGTGTCTTTTTCCCCAGATGGGGAAATAAAGACTGAGAGAACATGCTGTGATGATGACAGTCATGATGGAGATGACAGCAAAATTTACTGCACTCATGAGGTACCAGGCTCTGTATATGAATTATCTTATTTAATAGTTGTAAAACTTTCATGAGGTAGATATTTCTAGTATCCTCACTTTGCAGTTAAAGAAGTTAGGGCTTAGAAAGACTGAGGAACTTGCCTGAGGCTATGCAGCTAGCAAATGATGACCTTAGGTCTGAATTAAGATAGCCAGAAGCTGCCCCTTTTGCCACTGTATCTACAACACTGGCATGGCATCTGGTCGTGGACACTTGATAAGTGCTTGTTGATCTAAACTCAGTGTGTGTGTTTGTCTCACACATATCTGAAAACTACTAGCACTGAGGATGTTGGACACAATATAGAAAATAGAAGCATTTGCTTTTGAATTTCATTTCTAGTGAAACTGGCAGTGGAAAGGGAGACATGGAAAGGACAATAGCTCCTGTAACAAATTACCATCAGCTTGCTTGTTGTCTTAGGTGTATGTTCCAGGGGTGGCCAACCCTGTTTTACACCTGTGTTAGTCTTTGCAGAATAAAAAATATATTAGTGTTTAATGGGGACTATTAATCTTGTCACCTAATTGAGTAATATCTAAAAAATCTTTTCTTTCAAAACCTAATGGGAATTTCTAGTTAAGAAATGAGTGTGGGGAATATTTGATCTCAAAAATATTTTTATACATGAAAAATATATATGTGTTTATGAGAGATGTTGAATATTCAATGAAATTTTGTGACTGTGAATCAAACAGTTATCTTGGGCCTAAAAGTTGATAGTTCCTTTGGAGAGTTATAAGTTTATGATAGTTTCTGCACTTTAGAATTTTGCTTTGTGGCTTGGGAGTATCTGAAGTAGCTGACAGTCTGTCTTTAAATTGGCACTTTTTTTATAGGGAAACGTTCAAATATATTATTTTGTTGTACTCTATGAGGATCAAGATTCAGCATGATAGGATCATAATTTGAAATATGAGTAAGAAATATGTGGGGTCGTGATCTCTATAAGCCTATTCTTTGCTTCTTAATTAAATTTTGCAGATGATAAAAATATTGAGAATGAACTATTAGCTTATAAATTATAAAAAAGGGTTGGTAACTCCCATAATATGTTTTATAATTTTGTTTAAGAGGTGTCTATTTTGTGTTAGATCAAGTTAGTTATTGTTTAGAATAAAGACCTGCATGACTTTCTATTCCAAATTAAACTATAAATAGGAATACTTCCAAATGCCTGGGCTTTTTTGTTTGTTTGTTTCATATGTGGCATGTCCCTTTGGATAAATTATTTAACTTCCTTAAGTCTGAATTCTTTCATTATAAAGGAAAAGGTTTCTTATTCTCCACTTTTTTTTTTTTTTTTTTTTGAGAATTAACCACTCATTTATTTCATTCTATTCACTGCAAGTTGTAGCCTAGGATTTACTGGGATTCTCACTGTGGCCAAATTCTTTCTTCACATTCAGCTCTCGTCCTTAAGCACTTGTGTTTCCACAAATGTCTGTTAATTTACCTGGGAAAGAGCTCTGGACATCTGAGTCAGTAAATTCAGTGGTCTCATTCTTCAGTCTCAGCTATTGTTGGCATCATGTGCTAATGCTCGTATAAGTGAGGGGTCCAGAAAATCTGCTGTAGTGTGACTTCTTTAGTCTTGTGTGAGACCATAGCATGAGACAATAGACCAGGGGGACTCTGTCCTTGAAGGGAGGAAAGAAAGGAGTTTTGTTTTCTCTCTTTAGCTAAATGTTATAAAACTTTAAAGCTTAAATTCCAATAATTGTTGCAGATAGGTTAGATAAAAATCCACCAACTCACAGTATTTTTCCTGTTTCTATTCACTAGTAAACAACAGAGGCCAAAAAAAAAAAAAAAAAAAAAAAAGAAAGAAAGAAAGGAAAAAAAAAAAAGAATGTTCTATAAAGTAAGATATAAAATTTGGGTTAGGGTTATTAAGGTAATAGTTCCTTTTTGCCCTGCCTCCATATTATTTTTAGTCCTGGGCTCTGAACCCAAGGTAATGTGTGAGGCAGCTTTAACATTTTATCAAAAGTTAGTGGTCTCTCTTCTTTGTCCTATCTTGTTGACAAACGTTCCTGCGGTAATCAATTCTGCTTCCTATATAAACAGTTCATTTAATTCAATATCTAGCTTTCAATCCTATTTGCAAATATATATATGAAAACAATCCCATTCATTAGCTGATGCATTTTTACCTCTGCTAACCATTTTCAGGTAATTTCATTGGTAACTGGCTGAGGGAAGAGAAGAAGCTCTTTGAAACTCCTCCTACTCATTATTTCATGGGTCTGTTACGGAGGGCAGAAGCCTGGCTTGGCTGACCCAATGCCCATTTTCAGATCTCTCCACCCTTGCCTACCCCTACAATAGAGAATGGAGAGGCTTAAAAGTCACTATGCTAACCTTCCCCGAAGCATGGCAGTTCCAGCCAAGGGGGCACAAGTAGAATTCTGTTGAGGAGGGTTTTTGGGAAGGGTCTTTTATCTCCTGATAAAAGGAGCCAGAAGCTGCTGGCACTACTCCATCCACTTTTTTTTTTTTTTGGTCTTAAACATGGTTACAATGTCTGGATTTACAGCAGTCATCTTGCAACTTTGAGACAATTAACAACCTTGGTTGAAGAAGAAACCTTGGTTTTTATCACATCAGGGAGCCCCACATTATAAAGAACTGCTTCCCTATAGACATTACATAGGAAAAATAAATTCCTACGTGGTGGTTTTAAGACATGGCTACAAATTCTTTGACACTCCTCCTATCAAAAGATGTGGTCTAATTCCTCTTCTCTTGAATATAGGCCAGCCTAAATGACTTACTTCCAGTAAACAGAATGCAGTAGGAGTAATAATGCATGACTCCACAAGTCATAAAAGGTGATACAGTTTCTGCCTTATTATCAACCCCTCTCTCATGTGCTACTTGGGAGCCTTGAGTTGACATATCAGAAGTCAGTATACACTGAAGCTGCCGTACTGGAGAATCCCTGTAAGCGACCACACAGAGACAGGGATGCCTGAGGAGCCCCAGCTGTCCCAGACCCCAACTCTCAGTCTTCCTGTCAAAAACTGACAAACATGTGAGTGAACCAGCCTTCAAAGGATTCCAGCCCCCAGTCTTCAAGCTTCCCTAGCTGATGCCAAGAAGAGCAAACAAGCTGCCCATCTCCCCAGCCCTTCCTAAATTGCAGATTCATGAGCAAAATAAATGTTATTTTAAGCCACTAAATTTTGGTTTGTTACACAGCAACTGGAACACTCTATTTTTAGTACTGCTGTTATTTGGATGTTCTGTTACCTGCAGCCAAAAGCATCCCTACCTGAAACACTTAGCAGCACAGAAGATTAAACAAAATTGCTAAAATGATGCTTTTATTACTAGATGTGCTGATCATCTATTCTATTCCTCTGACCCTGGCCATGGTAATCTAATAAACTATAGTACTGATGTCACAATTTTCCATTGAAGTTGATGCTAATTTAGTTATATAAAGGTCTTATTTACAACAGGACTGGGCTAACAGAAATGTAGAAAAGGAAAAATTTCAGTTCAGGTTAGCATATTGCTGTTTTCTGCTCTTTTGGCATTTTGGTAATAAAAACAGTATCGATAGCTACCTCACCAGCAAGTAAAGCTTGTCTGAGTCCCCATCTTCATCAAAATCCCATCAGTGTTTCAGGCTGTTTTCTTAATGAAATGCTCCTAGCATTTGACAGCTTTGTTCTTTCACTGACATTTGCAGCTTTTTTAATAGATGAATATTTAATGTCATATTTAATAGGCCAGATTCTTTGAAGCGAAATCCCATTAGTTAGTTCTCACATTTTAGAATGAACAGTCACTAATTATTGTTAGAATTTATTTAAAAGTTTTAATACATGATTTTTATCATAAACTCATTTACAAATCCAGTATATAGGAACCAGTAGGATTGTTCTAGATTAATATTCATATCCTTACATGGAAGCTGCAGTATAAATTAAAAAATATTTTATCCCAAAGTAACATAATGCTGCTTCTAGTGATGGAAATTCCTAATCAGCTTTGCAATGTAGTTTGGGCAATTTTCTTATCCCATTGCACTGAAAATTTAAAACTAAAGGAACAAAATGTAACTCCTGAAAGCTAGTTGCACAAAAGCCAATTTCATTTTTGTGTGTTTATTTACTCAACATCCACATCCTTAAACTGTTGGCAAATTCACAGCTGGGTGGAGAAGCATATGTGTCATTATGCTGATGCTTATGGGGTGGGACGGGTGTGGAGGCTGGGTTGGGGCAGTGGAGGGGTCCTTGCAAGAGAAGTTACATAAGTGATATCATATGCAGAAGCAGCCTCTGGGGTTAAAAAATAACTGGGCAGGGAGTGTCGGCCTTTCTTGGATCTGACTCCATGACTTACTATCCTGAAGGGTCAGACCTATATTCCTGGGTGGGCTGAGAGTCTGTTTAAGTGCACTCAGTTCCTAATAGCAACCCTACATAATAGCTTAAGGAGCCTGGGAATGTTCTTTGTCTCAAGACAGCAAGGTGCTGCCTGCAAAAGCTGAACCAACATCTCAAAAAGAAGCCAAAACAGGACAGATGTTTCATGCTGTGCTTCAAATGTGGTTGTTTCCAGCATGGTTTCCTTCAATGAGTAGAAACACAGAAAATGAGAGAAGATGACTGCTTTTGCATGGCAGCTCCAAAGAAGATTTTAAAAAGCACTAATTTCCCATCTTGTCCTTCTTTTCCCTACCCATCTTTTTTTAGGAAACTGAATTATTGATGTATGAAATTATGCCTTTGTTCATGTTATCTTACATTTTTCTTTTTGTAACTTGTGAAAAATAAGCTGCCACTGCATATCTACCCTGGTATCAGAAATTCCTCAGGGACGAGGGTCACAATTTAATTGGCACTGAGCCTCCATCTAGCACCTGAGAAAATAAATATACAGGGAACAGTAATGAAAGACCATGGGAACAGTGGGACTAGGGGTGAAATTTTCTAAAGTTCAGAAAACAACATAAATACATATTAGATCTGCCACCTGCCTATGGTTAACCCTGAGGCCCGAACACCCTAGTTTGCCAAGTATCACTTGAGATCCCCATGTCATTAGGGAGAGGCAGGTATTTCTGCTCTCTGGCATCGTGTGCTCTGAATCTCACTAGGTGCTATCATCTGGATTAGAACAGTTACCTCCAGTCCCCAAGCTCCTCCAAGGCCTTCTTCTAGCTAACGCCTTTCTTTGAGTTTCCCAGATGCCTGCAGCTTCTCCCCTGCAACCTCCCCTACTTCTTGGTATTAGCAGATAGAGCCCATCAATTCCTCTCTAATGCTGCTGCCTCTTCCTGTCCTCTTGCCATCAGAAATCAGAAAACAATCTCTCACCCATATAAATGATCACTTTCAGAAGCATGACCTGTTCAAGCTGACTCCTTCCAGAAGCTGAGTTCTTTCATTCACTGAAGCAATATTTCTCAAAGCATTAAGTCATCTGTTAAAATACATATTCCCACTGAATGAGGCTCTTTATGGTGGGTTAGAGAGTCTGCGTATGTAACAAGCTCCTTACTTTATTCCATCTCAAGGTAAAGGTGCAGAAAGCTAATTAATTTCATCCCTGTAAACATCAGGTTTATAATTTCTTCTTAAAGAGGAGAATACCTTTTCACCCTCACAGTTCAGAGAAAACCTCAGGAAAAGCCTGCCAATTTCAACAACTGAGACACCACTCGACCCTTCAACTTGCAGCAGTCCCCAGAGAACTGCAGTTGTGCTCAGTGGGGAAATTTGAGACTGAGAACTCCACCTTCCCTTTCATCCTTGGCTTTGGCCAGCCTTCCCATGAACCTTTGAGGAGTTCTCCCCTTCCCCATCATCTATGTTCTATACTCTGGTCTGGTCTTCTCATTGCTCTGTGCTTCCTCTCCCTAACCACCTCTGTCTTACCACACCACACACTCAGCCCCATTCCCTCTTCCTCTGGATGTCTACTCCATGATAATCCCCTTTCATCAATTCCTGCAGCCCCCTGGCCTCAGCTGAACTCTGGCTCTCCCTAGGGACACTCTTTCCTCCTTAGTCTTCCCAAGGGGTGGCTGCCCTTTTTCCTACTCCCATTATAAGCTGTGGCAGTGAATATGGGATAGAGTTGGGAAGGAATTGGCAAACTTTGTCTGTGAAGAACCAGATAGCAAATATCTTTGTGAGCCATACAGTCTGTTGTAACTACTCAAGTCCACCAGCCATTGTAGCGTAAAAACCACCATAGGCGGTAAGTAACAGAAAATGTGTTTCAATTAAACTTTATTTATGGACATTGAAATGTGAATTTCATACAATTTTAACATGTCATAAAGTAGTATTCTTACTTAGAAAAAAATTTAAACCATTAGAAATGTAAAAACCATTCTTAGCTCATGGACTGTAGAAAAACAGGGGATGGGCTGGGTTTGGCCCATGGGCTGTTGTTTGTTGACTCCTGGTCCAAACCAGTGTTTCTCAATCTTTAATGTGCATACACATCAGTATGGATCTTGTTAAAATGCAGACTGTGATCCAGTAGGTCTGGGGTACGACCTGAGATGTGCATTTCTAACAAATCACTAGGTCAGCACACTACACTTTGAGTAGCAAGATCCTACAGTCATCTGTAGATACTTGTCCTTAATATAATAAAGACATTAAATATAATTTAATGATATAGGAAATGCTTATTCTGTAATTCATATTAGAAAGGCTGTGTGGAAAGTGTGGTAGCTGAGAAAGCAGGCTCTCAAACCAAACAGACTCCCACTTACCAGCTGTGTGAATCTGAACACACTTCTTAATCTCTCTCAGTTTCCATTTCTTCAGCTGTAAAACAAGATAATAATAATCTCTACTTCAGATGGTTGCTTTGGATTTTAACATGATAATATACCTTGCAAGTTCTCAATAAATCTTAGCCATTATTATTTTTAAATTTAAAATGCAAGACATGATTTAGATAACAAAATAATAAGAACTCTAATTTTGAGGGCTCAGGGGATTTCCTTGCTTTGTTTTTTGGAAAACATTTGCAAGGGTTATGTCCACTAATTCATTCAAAAAACATTTACTGAGAGGCTACTTCTCCTGCCAGGCAATGTGCTTTGCTGGATCTGCTAAGATAAGTGAAATGTAAGCTCATTTAAGTGGGGGAGATGGAAACAAAAAGCAATTTCAGCCTAGAATAAGTGCTGGATGAGAGCATATGCAGAGTGCTGGAGGGAAGGTAGAGGAAGGAATATTCACTCTACCATGAGGGGAAGTCAGAGGGATTCCACACAGGAAGTGATGCTTCAGCTGAATTTCAAAGGATGAATACAGGTCTGCCTGATGGAGGGAAGAGGGTATGTAAAGGCAATGGAGAATTCATAGGGAGTTCAGGGACACTGGACCCTGGCGATGTGCGGGGAAGGCCAGGGATAAGGCCCTGATCAATCAGAATGGGTATCAGCCCTGGGTAGGTCATTGCTCCTTTTTGGAAAACATCCTGACAATACCATAATACATGCCAGCAGGGACTCGGAGGAAATTCTTTCCACTTTTGCTGGAGTCACAGAAAGACTGGGGAGCCCTCCAGCTGAGCCAAGGAATCCCAGCCTCTGTGGCTTGTCCCTAAGGAATATAATAGACTGGATGAGAATTCTCTACTACTTGGGGCCCACTCTATTGGGGTCAAAGGAAAATGGCCTTTGTAAATAGTCCCCTGGGAACCTACTTGATTCAGTAATTACCTAAGTGTCTGTTACAGAATAGAATTTGTGTGGTGCTGCTGGAGTTACGACGTCTGGCACCTGTCATGGAGAGCTTAATCTGTGGAAGATGAAATGGCCATATAAGTCACTACACCACAGGGTGAAGGGAGGCAAAGCAGTCTTTTAGATCTTTATAGGAGAAAGAAAAAGATTATAAGGAGTTTGGCTCTGAGGGTGAGAGCTCCAGGTCTTGCTTGTGTAGCAGACATGACTGATGAGGCTGGGGTGCAAGAATGTAAAAAGCCTGTTTGTGAATACCCATGAGATGCCCTTGGATGCTCCCAAATATATGCATGGGGGAAATGACTGGCAAGGTCCCTCCTTATATGGTCAGGAGAACACACTAATAAAATGTGAATTTTATTGATATTGTAACCTCTTTTGTACCCACAGGCTGGTGAGGTGCAGAGAAATGAGTTACATGTGTAAAAGATACATACATGCATGTGAAATTGGTACTGAAAGCACTGTCATTCAATTCAGTCCCAAACACTGTGGCAGCACAGGTCTCTGTGACCAGGTGCCATATCAGGCATGGATGTGAATCAGCAGGCCTGCAATTACTTCTCGAAATTTCCTAAACCATTTTTGTTAATAAGTAGCAGTGGGGCACAGGGCTCTTCCTCCATCAAATGGGGAACACAATTAGTAAGCCATCTGTCTTGCTCCTAGAATGTACAACCAGAACTTTGTCATTTTGTTCAGTTCTGTATCCTCAGTACCTCAAACAGTGCTGGACACACATCATAGGAACTCAATATTTGTGAATGAATGAACGCTTGGGTTTTATGTATGAGATGGAAGCCTTTCTTTCCTTTCTCCTGCCAAATCTACCTTGAGTCTGTTGACTATGGAAAATTCCACCCTCTCAGTGTAGAGACTGTGGGTGGTTCCCAGGGCATTATGGGTCAGCATGTGGGTGTGGATTCTTGAACAGACACAGGCCCTGGGCTTAGCAGATAGTCCCAAAGGCTCAGAGGGACTTTCAGGCAGAATACTATAAAGTTCATCTTCTTTAAAACATCTTATTTTTCCCATTATAAAAATAACACATGCTCATTAAGTAAAAATTGGAAATGGCAGAAAAATACAAAGTGAAAAAATTACCCATAATCCTCCTACCACAATACAAATTCATCCTTCTCTTTCTTCTAGATTATGGAAAAAGCTTTTAAACCTGCCCTCCCCCACCCCCCTTCAATCTAGTTACAGGGCCAGGGAGAGATCTTTCTAAAACACAGACCTTAAAACACTTCAAAGGCTTCCTGTTGCTCTCAATGTCCAAACTACTCAACAGCACTGGCTCTGCTTGTCTCTTCAGCTTCCTATCCTCCAAGCCCTATCATGTTACACTTGTGCCAAATGGAATTTCCTTCAATTCTTTAAATAAGCTGCACCTTCTCTTGCTGCTTCTGGTCTTTTCCACAAGCTTTTCACTCTGCTTCAAACTCTCTCAACCTTCCTTAGTCCTTTTCCTCTGTTCCCTTGCCTGTTTTCATTGCCTCTTCTCTCTCCAATTCAGAATTTAGATATCACTTTCCCTTAAAACGCCTTCCCTGACTGCCCTCCCCGACTTCCCTACTAAATCCAAGTTTGGAGGTCCTCCTGGGCACTTCAAAACCCCACAAAATTTCTCCCAACATATGGCTCATCACACAGTATCTTCTCTGTGGGGGCATGTCTTTATCCTTAGTGCACAGCCCAGGGCCTAGTTCATGTCACACAGCTCAATAAATATTTGTTGAAGTGAATTTAAATTGAATTATTGTTTACACTCTTAGAAATTTCCCCCCTTAACCTTTGCTTTAATTATACTGTGTTTTCCATTTTCCATAATTATGTAAATTTTATGTTAGGGGCCATATCATATAAAGATTTTAATCTTACTTTTTTTTCCTTTTTTTATTGAGTTATAGTCAATTTACAATGTTGTGTCAATTTCTGGTGTACAGCACAATTCTTCAGTCATATATGAATATACATATATTCATTTTCATATTCTTTTTCACCATGAGCTACAAGATACTGAATATATTTCCCTGTGCTATACAGTATAAATTTGTTTATCTGTTTTATGTATACCAGTAATCCTACTTTCTTAACTTAACATTTTATGAAGTATTTTCAACTTCACCCACTCTTCATAAACTTCGTTTTTAATACCTGTATACTATTCCATCAGGTAGATGTACTCCGATTAATTTATCTTCTATTATTGGACATTCAAGATTGTTTTGTCTGTTACAATTTGCTAATAATTTTGCTATAAGTATCTTTGCTTGTTTTTGGATATAAAGCATTTTTCATATTTTGAATTATTTCCGTAAAAACATCCAAAGTAAAACATTAAGGTCATTAAGTACTTAAAGTTCTCAATACATGTTGCTTAATTGCCTTTGCAAAGTGTTATTTTTTAATTTATATTGCCACCAACAATTTATGTGAGCATTCATTTCATTCACCCTCACCAAAGTCACTTCCTTTTCAACCATTAAAAACTTTCAAAGAATATGCACTTCCCAAAGGCAGCACCAAGGACACAAGGACAACATTTGCCCCTCTCCTCACTGTCTTCCAAGGGCAGTGTCTCAGTTCCGTTTTTCGAGGTCAGTCTTTCCCAGTTCTCACCCCACTAGGCTGTACAGTCACTCTGAGCATCTATTTCCTCGTCTTTGGGGAGTGACATCACTTTAAGTTTGCTCCGTTTATTCTATTTCAAGCCCTTTAAATGGACCTGGGCAACAGCTACCCTCATTCCCCACCCTGTCATCAACACACACACACACACACACACACACACACACACACACACTCATGAATAAGCTAATGTCCACCTGAGGGCAATGTCCACTGAGACCACCTTCCACTCACCTTGTTCTTTTCCTGGCTCTCAGATTCCTTTACTTTTCCCTCTAGTTCCTACTCTTTACTTCCCTCCCTCGCTTCCTTTATCCAATTATATAACAAATTTATCAAGCACCTACTACACCAACCATAAGTGCTGGGATACATGGAAAATAAGGCAGCAGTAGTTCTTGCCTTCACAGAGTTTGTATTCTAGTGGAGAAGAGAGATTAAAAACAGCAAGCAAACTCATACATTAAAAGCTACCGAGTGTTGAAGTGGGGAGTAACTCAGTGGTAGAGCACGTGCTTAGCAGGCATGAGGTCATGGGTTCAATCCCCAGTACCTCCATTAAAAAAAAAAAAAGTTACCCAGTGTGATGGGCATTATAAAGGAAGCAGACAAAGGACCAGAGAGAGAATATCAGAAAAGATCTGCAGTTAGGATAATCCCTACCCCCACTTCTGTCCCCCTTAACCCCTAATTGTACTTTCTTTTCTCCACAGCACCTACCATACCTGACAGAGTACGTATAACATTTCCTGGTTTATTTGTTGACTATCTGTCTCCCCCAACTTGAATGTAAGCTCCAGGAGGATAGGGGCTTTGCAGGTCACTGCTGAGCCTGGCCCACTGCAGTTTCTCAGTAAGTATTTGCTGGAGGCCTTCACAAGTGGAAGGCCTTCTTGGGAGGTATGTGTGAAACTGGGGCCTGAGGATGAGAAAGAGCTGTTGGTGATGGCAGGTGGTGTCAGAGGTCCAGGCAGAGGAAACCACAGATGCAGAGGTTCCAAGGCAGGGAAAAGGGACAGAGAACAGCCCAGCCCAGAGTGGCTAAGTCAGCATGAACAAGGGGGACAGTAACACCAAATGATGACATCTGGCTGGCAGGCAAAGCCCCTATCATACCACACCTTGTAGGCTCTGGTCAGGGGTTTGGAATTCACTCCAAGGGCAATGGAAAGTCACTGAAAGCTTTGCTTTGACACGACACTGGGATATGCCTCCCTGCATTGGCAGAGTATAACTAAAATATTTGTGTGTGGTAGGGAGGGGTGGGATGGGGGTAATTCACATGGTGAGTTCTTGCACAGATTTGTCCTCACCCTGTAACCCATATTCTCCTGTTGGGTGTGGAGGACCAGACTCCTTCTGAGCCTGCTGTTTTGGGATCCTATAATCACCAGGCAATAAACATAAAACTATACTCCCCCCATTATTATATTTCCTTATGTTTTGACATCTAGTCTCTCTAGTGGTTGACCCAAAGGAGAAATCTCCCTCCTGAAGTAGGGTCCACAGCTGCCATTTTGAAGATGATACTAAATCTGACACAGACTTGCCAACTTGGGGGAACATCTTTTATATTTTGTGGTCTTAACATGAAAGTGGAATCATGGCTTTCCCTTGAACTTGGCCCTTTGGTCTGATGGAATGGAATTTTGTCCAGCCTGGTTTATTTTTCTCAGGCCTGTTTGGGGTCTAGTTGCATCTTGCTGTGAGGAGTCAGGTCCTGTAAGAGCAGGAGACAAGACTGGGCTCCAGAGAGTGGGCCCCCACCCTGCCTCCCAGCCCTTGTCATCTGGTGGCCTTCTGTGGGGGATACCTTCCTTCTGGCCTCTGACTCCTGTGGCTTTGGTGCTCTCCCTTCAACAATCCCAGCAAATGACCATAGCTTTGGCTTATTCCACTGGCAGCTCTGCTGTCACTGACCATTTCCCTCTCACCACCCACTTGCCTGGATCCCATTTGCCTTGCCCTTCCTACTAGAGAAGCCCCGCCATTCTGATTCTGCACTTATCAGCTCCACTCAGGGAAGCCACTCTGTAAGCCGTCCCTGAAAGACCTATTTCCCTTTGCCCAAACCTAGGAATCCATGGGATCAGGGGAGCTGGAAGCTGTGAGTAGCACAGAGTTAAGACAAAAGGTGCGAGCGGACATGGGGCAGCAAGCAGACTCAGGAGACTATAACATGAGGCATATTAGAGATGCCATTTCCCCTCTTTCTGGAGCAGTGGGGATGGAGATGGAGGGGTCTTTTCTTTCTTTCTCTCTCTTCCTTCCCCTTCCTCCCTCCATCCCTCCCTCCAACTCTCTTTCTTTCTTTCTTTCTTTCTTTCTTTCTTTCTTTCTTTCTTTCTTTCTTTCTTTCTTTCTTTCTTCCTTTCTTTCTTTCCTTCCTTCCTTCCTTCCTTCCTTCCTTCCTTCCTTCCTTCCTTCCTTCTTTCTTTCTTTCTTTCTTTCTTTCTTCTTTCTCTTTTTATTGTGAGCAAAGGGCCCTACATAAATCCGATTACTGTAATTGAGTTAAATTTACAGCCAACAACTTAGTCTGGCACATATTTAATACGATAACTATTGTTACTGGGTTGCATGGCACTTAGGCACACCCTGTAAGCAATTTATTGCTGTATTATTTCTTTTATTCAGTTAAACCACACTTTGTTTTTCTCATCTCACTTTACTTCTTTAACATCTATAATTGGCATTGATGATATTCCACCATAGTGCTATATGAATATCACATGAGTACATCACATTTTATAGCCATTATTATCATGCAGAGGAAATTAGACACAGAGTCCATATACATAATTAACAAGCAGAAGGGGCCAGTACTATGTTCTGATCCTGGCGTTCTGACTTCAGCCCACATTCTTTCTACAATATCAAACACTGTTGCATAATCACTCTCACCCAGTACACTGGAAGGTCTTAGCATATTTGCCAGCAGTGGGGGGAGTGACTTGGGCAGGGTAAGGACATTCTTGCCCTTAATTGAGACAGAGCTTTGGATTCCAGGGGCTGGTGGTCTTAGGGTAGGAAGGTGGAAGGGGTGAAGGAAGATTTAAAGGAGGTGGGGCTGACAACACAACTCAAGTGGTCTACATTTTCTCTCACCCAATCCAACCCTTGTACTTGAAAAATGCAGAACAAATCTACAACCAGGGTCATTCTTGTGATATCAGGAAGAAGAAAGTCCTTGACCAGAGAATGGTCCCCCTCACTTACATATTGCTCAAAAAGATACAGCCTTTTATTCTAAAACTAGAGTGAAAAGGCATAAAGAGGGGAAAATATAAAGCATCTGGCCTCTGGGTATGTGGTTGTGGAGGTTTGGGGGATGCCTTAGGAGGGTGGGGGGCAGGTGGAGCAGTTAATGGGAGGTGTGTGTGGTGGGGAAGGGAGACTGAAGAGATATACTTCTCCACTCACCAATGTTGCCATGGTCCTACACACTGCAAAAAGAGTAGTCTTTTTTGATAGTCTTTTCTATTTTAGAGTGCCATGCCTATTCCTTTGGGAATAGGAGTCTTCTCCACTTACTTTCTATCATGGAACTTCCATTAATTGGCTTGGCAAGGACAGAGGTCACACTGTCTCTGATGGCAATCAGAATGGCTTAGTGGCTGATGAAATAAGCTGCTTACTTCCAACAGATGGAAAAGCAGTGGGAATTTGTACTCCACTTCATGGTAGTCATGTGAACGCTTTATTTTCCTTGGTCACTGAACCTGTGTAGACTACAGAGGTGACAAGAAAGTGTGAAAAGGTACGAAAGCCAGTTGAGCAATCTGTTCTTTGCAGGCTTGGGAGCCCTGAATAAAAAGCTACTTCGGAATAGGTCAAAAGGATATCCAGCCAGTCATGGTTGCTATAGTAACCAACAAACATGTTTGGCTTCTAGGGGCCCTGCCCCTAATGAGGATGCTGGCTTTTGTTATGAAATTTGTGAACTTCACTTCATCTGTTTCTCCACTATTTATTTTTACAGTTATTAACAGTAACAAATTACTCACTACCTGCAGTAAGCCTTTGCTCAGGTTTGGTGCTAACCCTGGCCCCCACCTCGATCTCTGCTGTGGTCAGTGTCTGGTGAATGGTTCTGACCTCTCTCGTAGCCTGCAGAGGTTTATGGGAACCATGGAAAAGCATGAGGAGACCAGAGCTCTGCTGTGTGACTTTAACCACAAGGGCCCTCAGTTCTATATAAAAAAGGAATAAAAATATCTACCCTACCTCACTTACGGGGTTTTGTGAAAATATATAAAACTTCAGATGTAAAAATAGTTTGAAAATGTTTAGTGCATTATATTCACTTAAGAAGGAGAATAATTTAACACCTCAGTCTACAGATAGAATGCTTACTACAGATGACATATATTTCCTCTTAAGTGTCAATTTTGTGTTGAGAAGGATTCTGAGTCTGCACCTAAGCTCAGCTGCCAACAGCAGCAATCAGTTAGTGATGTCTGAATATGTGTGCCACAGGGAGAAGTGGCATCACAAGTGCTGTGTATTTGCTACCTGGATTTAGGACATTCCTCCATTGCTCCTTATACTGCATTTGGAAGTTGAGCATTCATTACTGCTCTGTAGCTTGTTCAGTGCTGGTCTGCCAGAACTGACTCATGGGAGATAAACTACTAACATTTCAGGCTGAAACCTGAAATGATTTTGTTTTTTCAAAGCAACACTTGACAAATAAAAGAGAAGCAGACAGAGAAAATAAAAACAGTCCATAATCTCATCATTCCTTGGTAACTTTCAACATTTTGGTTATGGATTTCTTGCCTTTGATTTCATTTACTATTCTTTTTTAAATGATCACTGCTTGCTGTGTGGAGAGTGGATTGTAGGCAGACAGTGTCGATGCAGAGAGACCCATTGGGAGGCTCTTATAGAAGTCTAGGGAAGAGATGCTGGTGTGGAGATGGTAAAAGGTTGTTGGATTGAGCATAGAGGCAAAGGGACTTGCTGATGGACTGGATGTAAGGAAGGAAGGCATGAAAAGGATGATGTCCAGATTTCTAGTCCCATTTCTGGTGAAAAGATGATCCAATTACAGGGGTGGAGAACAATGGGAGAGAAACGGGTGTGTTGGGGGGAGGCACAGTGGTGGAAATCAAGAGTTCAATTTTGGATATGAGAAGTCTGAAAGAAAATTTCACACCCCGGTAAAGATTTCGTGCTGGCAGTTGGATATATGGTGAAAGCTCCGGGGAAGAGGATTGGACTGAAGATTTTAACCTGAGGATCATCAGCATAGAGAGGATGGAAAAGAGCTAGGACTGGTCTAGAGAAGTTAAATGAAGATGGAGAGGAAGTCTGAGGACTGGGACCTGAGGCCCTCCAAAATGTATCTGTCAGAAAGAGGAGAAGAATGCAGCAAAGGAGACCAGCCAGTCACCAGTAAGAAGTCTAGGAGAGGGTGCAGTGGTGGGTACCAAGGATAGAGGGTAGTTTAAGAGAAAGGAAGTGCTTCCACTCACTTTACACACACACTTTCATACATATAGTACATGTATGTACATATGCATATTTCTCATTGAATATGTATATTTTTTACATAAATATAGGGCTTTTTCATTTATCAAGAGCTTTTCCTCATGCCCTTAAAAAACCTTCTAAAATATTATTTACAGTATTCCATCCCTACAGATGTAACCTTCAAAGGAACATCCGTGTATGAACATCTTGTGTTCCCTTAGGTTAAATTCCCTGAAGTGGAATTACTGGTGGATATAAACATCTTTAAGGCTTTTGATACATGCTGTCAAATTATGTTTCGGAAAGGCTGTACCATGGCTGTTCCCTCCAACCGCAGTCAACTGAAACCAAGTATTTGGCAACCACTGTTACCGTAAGAAAAGAAAAAAGAAAAAAATATATAATGCTATCTATTTTCTTCCCATTTGCAAGACTTGACTCAGAGGTTAAACGTGTCTCAATGTAAGGCTTCTTGTGTGCAGTCTGAGTGGTGAGCAAGTTGATCCCTATACCCAAACCTTCTTAAGTATGAAAAAAATGAATGTAAACATCACCCAGGTCAGCCATTCAGGGCAAGAGAGCTGGGGAGGAGGAGAAAAGCTGGCCCCAGGCCAGTTTCTCTGGTGAGGGGTGGAGTAGATCTTGGTCAGCAGTTTGGGAGATTGTGTGGTTCCCACAACTCGCAACGCCTCCTCTCCTCTCGGCCTGACTTCCTGTGGGCCCAGCCTGGGAAAGGGCGTGGCCACTGAGAGGCAGAAGTAACTCTCATAAGCCTGGCAGTGAGAGCCCAGATGTGATGGGTGGTGGAGCCCGTGTTGCCCTGTGAACAACCGCCCAAATTGCCCAACTAAACAACCAACAAAGGGATGCAAGCAGACTGCCCCACATATTATGACCCTGGCTGATGGGGTGGAGCCATTTCAGTTATAACTGGTCTCTGTGTAGAGATCTTAGGAATCCTCCGCTCAGCCTTTCTGGGCATCTCTCCAGCTGAAGCGGAAAGACCCTCTGTGTTGTAAAACGACAGTCGGGCTCGGCATCTTTCGGTTGGCCGGCATCATTGCACAGGACAATTGCACCACGCTGTTATGTTCTCAGTGTGGAAACTGCAGATACTGAGGTGAGAGGAATCTTGTGAATGTGTGGGACACAAAGATAGGTCAAAAATGGGGATTGTGGCAATCCAGTATATAATACCTCTCATTTCATAACCATGCCAATAAGAACAGGAAATCTTTTAAAAAATGCAACCCAAAGGAAAAAAAGAAAGCATCACAGTCCTTTGCTTTCTGGATGGCACTAACACTTGAAATACTTTCTATAGTAGCCAAGAAAGAATTCCTGAGACAGAACAACCATGTAAGTGAGCACACACATCAAGTCCAAAGGGAACTGTTCTGTGAGAAGTTAAAAATGAAAATGTAAAGTTTTCAAAAGAAGTAACTGGAACTCAGTTTCTTTAGATGTTTCTCTTTTTAAATTATAAAATAATAAATGTCTTATAAACCATTCAACTAATGGAGAAGTGTATAAAGAAAAGCTGGTCTTTCCTCATTCCCTCAAACTTCACTTCTACTCTCCAATAGTTAGATGTGTATTTTCCAGAGATTTGTCCCTGCAATTACAAACATAATTTATATAAGAGTATGTTATATGGCCTATGTATAGTATGTTTATCAAACTGCTAACATACAGCTTTCCACAATATATACCCAAGTACATAACTTTGAAATGAGATTATACTACACAAATTCCGCAACTTGTTTTAAATTTTAAATGCAATTTCTCTTTGCCGCTTGGCAGGTAGTTTAACTTTCATCCATGCTTTATGAAAACAAACAAACAAAAACATTTTGAGCCAAAGACTACCAGATTCATTCATTCAGCTATTATTCAGCTTGTTGCCTGCCAACTATGTATCAGGCCCTGTTCAGGGTGCTAGGAGTAAATGAGATGACAAAAAACCTTGCCTTGTGGAACTGACCTTTTGGTGGAGGAAGGTAGACAATGAACAAGTATAATACATGGCATGTCACAGGTTGCTAGCAGGGCATGTTGGGGCTTTGTAAGGCTAGGACAGGCCTCAAAAAAAAAGTGACATGAGCTGAGATCTGAGGCAGGTGGGGTAATGCCAGGTGGATGTCTGGAGGAAGGGTATCCTAGGTAGAAGGAAGCGAAGGTTCAAGAATTATGAGGAAGAAGGTGCCTGGCTTGTTCAGACAGGAAAGAGGCAAGTGTGGCTGGGGAATGGTGAGGACAGGGAGAATGCAGGAGGTGGTCAGAAAGGATTGTGAGAGACTTGTAGGCCATCTGGAGGGCTTGGGGCTTTTACTCTGAGTGGGACAAGATGTCACCGGGGATTTTGGGCAGAGTAGTCTCATGATCTGATGTAGGTTAAAATGTGATCCCTCCAGCTGCTGTTGAGAGTAGACTCCAGTGGGCAAGGGCAGAAGCGGGGAGACCAGTGAGGAAGCTACTGCAACAATGCAGGGGAGTGAAGATGAGCTTTAGGTCAAGGCGTTGGCAGTGGAGGTGGTGGCACTGTTGGATTCTGGGTACATCTCCAAGGCAGAGTCAACAGGATTTGCCAGTGGATCAGATGTGGGATGCGAGACAAAGAACAAAATCAAAGATGACCTATCAGGACAAAGCAACACATGGAGTGTTCCTAATGAGAGATTTACTAGTCAGTACAAGAAATAAAAACAACATGAGAGCACGGATGACAAGAGAGACTGGAACATGGAGAACCTGGAGGAGCATTACGGATCCCTTCTCCTTCATCTTTTGCCTCCATAATTTCACGTGCTATGCCACATCCGTGTCCTGTCTGTACTAGCCCTTCTCAAATTACCCTGAGACCCCGAAAGGCAGAGGAGAATAACCAATTATTCCCAGCTGCCCAGAGCCCAAAGCTTGTGGTACCTCCCACTACAAGCAAGGCATTGTGTTAATGCCTTATATTTTTTTAAAATAATGTCAATATTGGATTCTACTCCAAAATACCTGTTTCTTTTAACATATTCATTCTTACAGTCCAGTAATATTGCTGGTCTTGTATGATGGCTCCCTGACAGACACCAAGAATCCCTAAGGAGACATACAAGGTTTTGTGATGCTTGGGCCCATGCCATTCCAAGTGCATGCCCAGGGGGACCGCTTCCCCAAAAGTGCTCACTTATTCATTAACGGCTGGTCCGAGAAGCACCTACACACTCTCGGGACCATGCTGTATACCTGTGCTGAGAAGAGCAGGTGACAGGGTTGGGTGCGCTACCAGTGTTCTTCTCACCAGCTCTGGCTTTTCCATATCTACACCACAGTACTGGCCCTACCTTCAGATGGAAATATACCTTTCTTCCCTCCTTACAACATTCTACCCATCCTTGACTTTTAACTCCTTTACAGCCTTCCTCAAATTTCACACCCTATTCACGATGTCTTATGCTACCATCAAAGTGATAACTCAATCCAGTGAATTCTTAGAGTGTTTATTTTCTATAGGGAGGTATTATACACACTGAGAAGAGCAAAGTTTTGGAGTCAGAAGGTTTGAAATCAGATTTACTAAAGTTTTAATGTGGGTGCTGCCATTATCTATCTGTGTATTAGGCAACTTTCTTCATCTCTAAGCCTGTAAAATGGAGTTAAAAGCAGGGCTGGCAGGATGATTAAGTGAAAAGCGTATGAGAAACACCTAACACAATGTACAGCCACGTGATAAATGTTAGCTCCCTTTCACCCTTCACCTCTTAGTCACTTTAAATACACTACCATTTGTGATTCTACCTTTTGAATTGTTATATGTTCTATCTCTTGAACTAGACAATAAACTCCTATAGGTTAGAAACCACATCTTACATTTCTTGGCATCCCTAAAAGCATCCATCACAGTGCCTTAAATGTGGGAGATGACTAATATATGTTTGCAGACAGATTGATTGACAGATTCTTGGCAAGGTTAAAGCTGAAGGACATCCTGCTCTCTGGAGTCAAGCACATAGCAATGAGCTTCAAAGAAGAAAATGAGCCTCTGCATTTATGGAAGAAGGTCATTGCTTAGTGCCTCTGGGAGACATGCTGCTGATGGATGAGGAGGATGCTGGACGGCTCTGCTGTGTGGGCTGCAAATCCTGCTGGCTGCTATGGAATGGTTACCCACCCACACGGGGAGATCCTGAGCACCCGGCCATGACTAAAGTCATTTAGCAAAGCATTTCATCAGGCTGTTACTGTAGCACATGGATTGACTGATTGCACAGCTGTTATTGTGTGCTTACAAGGGAAATTAGAGTAATTAATGGGCTGGGGATCAATAGCACTACTATATTGCAGTGAACGATTTAATTTTCCTTCTGCATTAAGAGGGAAGTGCAAAGATCTCACACAGTTAGAATAGATGGATCAGAGTCATAGATATGAGCTACTAAATCTCGTGGCTTAAAAGTTTTAATTATTGGTTTCTATTTACTTTTTGAAAAGGTAATGAATGCAAGCACATGGTTAGTCAATACAAAATGATATAAAATGGCTGCTCCCCAGAAGCAACTACTATTGCTAGTGTCTTGAGTGTTCTTTCAGAAATGATGCCGTGTGTGTGTGTGTGTGTGTGTGTGTGTGTGTGTGTGTCCGTCAGCTAGAAGCAGTTTAAGAATCCAAGAACTTCCTGCAGGTCTGCTATGTCTATCTGAGTCAACTCTATACCTCTGAGGGCTAGCACAGAGGCCAGCCCATACAGTCCAAGATTCATGGTCAATAATAATCCGTTGATTGACTGACTAGATCTATTTTCACCTATAACTGACTAGATCTATTTTAATCAATGACTGACTAGATCTATTTTAGCAGTTTTTAAAATGATTTGCATTAGCTTGGTACATCTTTACTGTGAATTAACAAAAGACATACAATTTGATATGTCTACAGAATAGAGCATCTTAATTCTAATGTATTGGTACAATAATTTAAAACCACTGATGCAGAAACTGCCTGTTTGAATATTCCCCACTGACTGAAGGAGCTCTTTGGGAAGAATGTGCCACCTGAGTTTAAATAAGAATTGGCTAATAAGCAAAAAAAGATGAAAAAAAATTAGAAACACATGCAAATTAGTGTGGTTATCGAAAGTTGCTACTTTGGGAGACTGTGTACTTTTTTAATTGCTCTGAGTTCATAAACCACATATTACTGTGGCTGCTGCTGTATCTAATATTGCTATTGCCACTACAACCAAAAATTACTATTCATTTAGTAAATGGTATGTACCAGCACCATGGAAATAGTTTACATATATTGTCTCATTAAATCACATGGCAACATTATCCGGTAGGTACTATTAACATCTGCATTTTATAGATGAGGAAACAGAGGCACAGAATAGTTTCATAACTTGCTTGTATTCACAAAGCTAATAAAATAGTGAAATGGGAATTGGGGTCCATCTTGATATCAGAACACATACCTCTAATCAATACTTCAAAATCACAGCTCATTTTTGACCAGAAAGGGAGCATTCTCATTGATCAACCTTCCTATATGCCAGATTTAGCTTCAAATGATGTTTGGTTCTATCAACAAATGAAATCCATCTTCAGAACGAATGATGTTTCATTAGAACTGTGGCTTTTCAAAAGATATGTGTCAGTTGCTAAAATGTATTAAAAAAGAGGAACTCCCAAAACAGTTTGCATCTTTAAAATGAGTGATCAGCTTCCTAAATTTCCTACTTTGAAATGAGTAGTACCCATTTATGTGTATATACACGTGTGTTTGTTTTTTTTTTTTAAAAATCTGTCCTTACATTTATTGTCACAACTCATATATTTATTTACATGACAGGGAATTTGGAGGGGGGAAATTTCCTGTTGGAGTTTTATAATTGGAAAATACCAAAACTGCTTATATTTCTTCACATTTCATCTCCGGGGCTTTATAATCCAGACAGTCCTAGGCAAATCTGCAAATTATGCAAACTGTGTCTTGCCACTTCCCTTTCTTTCAGCACTTCCCTTTAATTATTTCTCCATCTAGTCTCTCCTCTTCTCATTCAAAAATGCCAACACTTCAGTGAGCCTCCGCAGCTACATGTAGAGCCCTCAAGTTCAAGGTCCCACCCTGTCCTGAGTGTTCCTTTCATGTGCTGCAAAATTATCCTACTTTTTAGCTTTCTGACAAAAATCCTGTTCTTATAGAATAACCAACAGCATGTAACTTTTAGAAGAACAGAGAGCAGAGAAAACTAATCCATGGCAAGGTGTGAATGACTGATAGCACTGGCTAAATATAGAGGTCCTGACAGTAGCACTGATTTTCAGAAAGAGAAGCTTGTTAGGCCAAAAGGAGTATATTCTTGTCCTTCCTCAACTATAACAGATCTTACATGGGGACCTTTCTTGAACTCCTTCAAGGAATGCTAATCTTACAGCTATGGTTAGACATCAGTCTATGATGAAACCAGAGACCTGTTTCCACTTTTTGAGTATTGTGGGGCATTTATTTATTTTGGTTGGTAGAGGATGGGGTTGTTGGTTATAGTCACTGACAGGGATGAGGGAGTGTCGGAGCAGGGAAGTCTTCCAAGGAGACCCTCAGATGTGTCCATGAGAAATATTTTTTATTTATTATTCTGGAGAGGATTGTTTGTTGTGGTGGTAGTGATAATTTTTATTTGTTTTTAACAGGGAGAAACTGAAAACCTTAAATGGTCTTTATTTTGTTGCCTCTAACAATGCTCTTGACTTATAGGGTGTCTGTGGTTCCCTGACACACCAACTTTTCTGCCAGTTTCAAAGTGAAATAGTATTTGGGGCATGCCACCTAGTGGCGATAGCTTTTGGTTTATTGCTTATTGGAAGAAAGTAAACCAAACCCTTGTAAATCACACAGAGGCCATCTGGGTCATCCTTTAGGTTTTATGTAAGCAGGCGAGTACATCACCTTTTCTCTGGACTTGAGGCAGAAAACACAGGCAGTTCAAAGCTGACTGGGCTCAGAAGCCCACTGACCCCCAATTCCCTGGTGAAATTTGAACTTCAGCAGGTGGCCTGCCTGGCTGGGGACACAATCTTGTATCCCCACAGGCTTTCTGGCAGTCCAAGCAACAAATGCTTAGAAGATGATAAGGCTCTTTTTGAGTCTTAGCCTCAACTTACTGCGTGTCCTCTCTCTGACCTCTTTTCTTCCCTCTCCCTTCCACACTGCCTTGGCTGCTGCCGGCTCACTCCACATTCCCTGCTGCGTTTACTGCTTTTCTTCCGTGGTCATGCTTTATGTCCCTTAGAATCACCATATAATACTTCTAAAAACTTGCCAAAATTTCCTTTTTAAATTTCATTTTTACTTTTTCTCCCTAAAAGGAAAAGGATTCGTTCCTAATGCAGAATGTTTAGAAAACAGAAAATCACATACAAACACAGACACACACACCACACCACCATCACCTGGAAATAATCATTGTTAACATTTTGGCAAGAATCCTTATAGCCCCCTTTTCCTTATTTTTGTGTGTGTACGTGCATAGTTTTCAAAAAACAAAAACAAAAATGACATAAAATACTTCTCATTTAGTGATAGATCATGAGCATTTTCTCATGTCAATAAATAATTGTCTGCTACATGATTTTAGTACCCGCATCATAGGATATACCAGAATTTACTCAATTACTGTTAAACTCCGAGGAAAGTGAGAATGGTCGGGGATTCACAGTCACATTCAGTTCACACTTGATTGCACATCTGCTGTGTGCTGTGCTCCTGCACGTGGCAATGTTCATATCCATAATGACACTTAATCTTCACAAGATCCATATGATTACCTGTGAAGCATTGTGATGCCACTTTGCAGAAGAGGAAAGTGAAGGTCTGAGGAAGTAGCTTGCCCAAGATCATACAATCTGTGAGGGGGACACACAGCAAGAAAATTTTGGTCTCTAAATCTAGTCCCTCAGCCACTTCCTGAGGTCCTGAGCATGAACATAACTCTCCTGAGCATTCTCTTTGTTCTCATGATGTGAATAGAGAGAAACCCCCACAAGGAGGCAAGTGTCAAAAGGCCTGAGAGCTGAGGTGGGGACTGTGAAATAGGATATGAGAAAGTGGAAGGAGAGATGCCGAGGGAGTGACTCCTGGGTTTCCACAGCCTCAAGAATAACTGCTAAGTGTGCCATATACACGCTCCACTTTTATTCTCATAAGACCCCTGAGAAGTATATACTAGTATAATATTATTTTAAGGTTAGAATAGTAGTTGGTCTGAGGCTACCCTGCTGGTAGGTGGCAGAGGTAGAATTAGAACCCAGTTTGTCTGACTCCAGAGCCTTCTCAATTTCTATACCAACCTCCTCTCTATGTTAACTAGTTCTATGAGTGTCCTGGTGATATGGTCACAAGTCTTATGCCTGTTTTCAAGGTGTGTTTGAAGGGAGTTATGGGACAGATGAATGAAGAGGGAGATAGTGAGACAGAATAGAAGACTAAAGTGAAACAAAGCCCAGAAAAACTATAAAAAGCCTAAAAGAATGTCCATTGCGATAAAAGTATCCTGTGGGGAAGATGGACTTGTAATCTTTGATGAAAAAAGTTTAGAAGGCAATGCAGACTTATCGAATAGGTTAAAATTTTGGCTTTCCTTGTTTCATAAGCAAAGGAGAAATGCACGTATAGTTGTTAGACATGGTATTTCCTCCAGACAATGCAAGTACAGTTTCCAAAAATGATTAGCTCAGAATACTCATATTACTTGTCACAAACCAATGAAACAGTCTTTCATATTGATTATTTCACAAGTTTATACTGTAGGGTGAAAGATGAGCAGCAATAGTACTTTTCAAGCATTGTGTCCATTTAGACTGCTCCTGTCTTGGCTTTCTAATCTCTGGAAATAAAAGGGATAATACTCTCTACTTCACAGGCGTTGTGAGAATTAATGAATAAATACTAAGAGCTTGGGGAGGGATTAAAGAGGTATGTTAGTGTATGCTATTATTGTATCCTCATTCCTATTCTGAAGTCATAATGCTCTGATGGTGACACTGTTAGTCATCACCATGGAAACCAATGATCTATGCTATCTTTTTCTCCGGGGCCTCTCTCCATCCTCCAGGCAGTTGCAGAGACTGCCATAAAAATAAGATGAACTCCCTCTTCTTACCATCTTTAAGTTCTTTCACTGGTTTACAAATGCCTTCCCTACAAAACTTTTCCCTGAGTGCATCCCTATCCCTCCACCTACATCTTTCATTTCTTGATTATCCCCCAGTCATTTCCACAGGCATGATTCTGGGCAGCACGTTTGTCTGTTCCTTTGTTCTCTTCTCCCTTGGTCTTCCTTTCCCCCTTGTAGGTGGGAATAATCTTTGTTGCTTCAACAAGTTGTTCCTTATCCCTATTCAAGTCTGCATGGAGAAGCCAAGCCAACTTAAAGTTATCAACTTTGTTATTTTGGCCAATTACTGAAATTTCAATGTCTGTGTGGTGTTTTGCCTCAGTTATTAAGAAATCACCATAAAGAGACAGCTTTAACTGCAATTCTTGAAGATGAGTGAAATCAAATCAATAATATTAGTTATCTGCCTACAGGGTATCAGATGGATGTTATACCAGGCTGTCTCTATTAACATTTTGTAAGTTCAATTAGATTTTCAAAAATCTGATATTCTTTGTTTTTGAGAGAGATGTGGCACATGAAGGTATCCTTATTATAATACTTCATCTGGAGCAATGAAGCATAGGAATTCCCTGGCGAATATTTTAAATGTTTTTCCATGTTACCAAGTAGCTTTCAGTTATCAAACTAATACAGCAAGACCTGATCCTACAGTAACAGAAAACAGTATCCTGCTTTGAAAAGAACACTCAGAACCACCTTTCTTGCAACTTTCTGCCAGTAGTCGTTTTTTCAGTGATAAATTGTCCACCTTTTTCCCTCCCCTCCTTTTGAGTCACTTAAGATGAAAAACGGGAAAAAAAAAGTTAGCTGATTTAGTAGTTTTCCCATCCTCCATATAATCCCCTTTAAAACATTCTCTTTCACTTCACTTTCTCTTTCCCAGCAGGATGCTAGCATCTAAGCCTCTGACATCTTGCACAGAGTGGCTGTGAGTATGTGAAAAGCACTGCAAAACTAGTGCTGGCTGGCTAAGCCTCTCTGACAGGAAGGAGGAACTGGGAGCTTGGCTGTGAAGTGGATGCCCTGAGGACAAGTTTCCCTGTCTTTAAAATCTCTGTACCTGGCCCTGTTCTGACTCAAGTTCAGGCTCCAGTAAAAGTGGGCCAGGATAGCTCATGAAGTTCTGGATGGCCCCAGCTCAGAGAGTTGGTGGGGTTGTTGGTGCCATGGGGTTGTTGAAGGAGTTGAGGTGCCATCCTGCCTTAGCGTGCCATTCTGGGGCTGCGAGTGAAAGCCTTGAGTTGACTTCAGTGTCTGGCTTACCTCCTGTGCCCAGATGCACCTTCACTCTCTCCCTGCCAAGTGATCTCCTCCTGACTGCTGGCTCTCATCTCAAGTGCCAAGCTGAAGGCAGAACAAGTAATTGCGCTGCTCTGCTGTACCCTAGCATTTGCAGGGGGCAGGTGACCAGAAACCAGGCTGCTGAAGCCTCATTTAGTTCTTACGTTTTTGCAGGTACAAAGAAACTAGAATTGAATCTAAAGTTAAACTAAACCAGAGGACAGTAAGCCATTTGCTTGGTGGCCTCTATAATAAGCTGCCCTTTTAGAATAAGGGACAAGTGAGTGGCAGTGGCCCTCATGGCTCACAGAGGCCCTGGGTCCCTCAGCATTTCCTACATTTCCCTTCTATCTCCCTCATTGGAATGAACCTAGCAACATTCCAAAACAGGCACTGTATTAAGTGCTTTACATATATCCCTTAACTGTACGATAACACTATTGTTATGTGTTGTTATTATTTCATTTTTACAGATGATGAAACAGAGTTTCCCTAATCATTTTGTAGCTCAGGGCCTGATACAAATTGAGGGCTCAATGATGTTTGTTATTAAACTGAAATTTGACCAGTTCTAAGGAGTTAGCCTCATCATGGTGGAAACCCTGGCCTGGGATGAAGGCAAGTGTTTTCCTTAAGAGTATGAACATACTGACTCATCACTGGTTTCTAGGAGCTCTCTAGGGGCTACTTTTCCTTGACCCTCTTAGAGTCCCTGGCTGGCTCTGAAAATTAAACTGACAAAGACAAACTAATATATTAAAAAAAATACACATTTACTGAATGTAAGTTTTATGTTATATGGGATCCTTCATAAGAAAATGAAGATCTGAACAGTTAGACCTGTATTTTTATGCTGGATTTGATAAAGAGTGGTCAATGTAGAAATATGATAGGTTAGGGATTATGAAGCATGTATAGCAACCTCGGGAAAACTTAGGAAGGTGTGTGTTAGGATCCTTTAAGGGTCCATTTGTCTTTGGAGACAAGGATGCTCCTTTCCTCCGGATATACAGAAGGTATCTCTCACATGAGGGTTTTATGACTTTTCCTGGGAGAAGGCTGTGGAGGGAGAAGATCAGGGTGACCTTCTTGTTTCTGCTGTTTTCTCAGACTCCCTCAGCTGAAAATATTCAATATTCCAAAGTGCCCTATTTTGGGGTAGTGTGTCTTGAACCCCATCAGTGTCAGCTGCTACTTGATACTAGAGTGGCTGGGAAAATCCCTTCCAATTACTCTGTAATGCTCAGATTTGTCAGGTTCTATTTCAGCACATCCCAACGTGCTGATAGGTGCAGCTTGTAAAGAAGTCTGTGTGGCCCAATAATAGTGGCTTCAATCAGGGAAGGTGGTCTCTTCACTGCATGGCATCCTCTCACCTTTAATATGCTAATGTGCACTGGGAATTTCCTAAAGGGGGACAAATATTTCACCCACTCTCAGCAGCACTTTCCTTCCACATTTTGTCACCTCTGAAGGTAGAATGCATCTTCCAGTGGCTGTTAGTGGAGTAGCAGTTGTGCAGTGGTGGTCATCGCATGGGCACAGGTGAACTTGGTCACAGCCGTTCCTGTTGTCGTCATGTTGGTTGAGTTGGGAACAGTCTTAGAACAACATATGTGATGTTTAATTGCTCTTTAAAGATCTTTGTAAATATCACAGCATGATATGGCACTATAATCAAAAGTTACTATATATGTCAAAAGGTATGGAAACAAAGCAGTGGGGGTGTATGTATGATGTTACAGCAGCAAAAATTCATCATTGCAGGGTTAACAGCAATTCCATATTTTTTTTTGCAAAATAATAACCGAGTGCTTGGTAGAAATTAAGATAGGAAGATGCCCAGTGGATGAGGCTGTATTTTGTTACTGAGGTAGGTGTGAAAGGATTGCCTACCACATAACAGAGACCAATGCAACAAAACTCAGAACTGCTAAACCCGTGGAAGAGCATCATGTCCTAGTTTAACTGGCATTGCTTTTTCTTTCTTAATGGTACATAACTGATAGTTTATAGGTTTGATGACTTATGTTAGTGTGAAGCATTTCCAGTCTTATTTGACCACAGACTCTTTTTCCTCAGGAACATCTCTTGAAACTAGTGTTCTGTGGAATATATTTGTGATAATATCTACCATTTATGATCTGCCAGTCACTATTTAAATACTTCTCCTATACTAACTAAATGAATCCTCACTACCATCTCATCAGTAGGCACTAGTATTATCTCAATGCTGCAAATAAGGAAACTGAGGCATGTGGAGATTGAGAAGCTTGCCTAAAGTCACACAGCTAGTGTGGTAGAGCCAGGATTCAAACCCAGGCAGGTGGCACCAGAGCATGTGTGCTCTACTACTACAGCACATAGTTGGGGAAACCCTGTTCTAGCCACAGACTGGGGGAGAAGAGTCTCGCCCATCTGACCCAACGATAAAAAATGAGTAAGTCCCACAACTCCCACTGACTCTTAAAATATTCAGCAGGAATCTGCAAAAGGGGAAAAAAAGATTTCCCTGCTCTCTTTTGATATGGTGAATACATTATTACCTTTTGTATAAATCTAGACAATCTGCACTCCCTCTAGGTTATGAAGATTAAGAAAGAAAGTTACTGTCAGTGGAAGACTGAAGCATTACAAATTTAACCTGAATAAAATACCAGGAACAAGCCGAATTAACTATCGGGCCCAATTTAGGCCATATCTAAATGCCCTGAAAGGATGCGTTACCTTACAGGTTGTTGCTCCCGTGAAGGGTAAGCTAGTGATATTTTTCACAAAGTTGGGGGGGTGAGGATTTACAGAAATTAGACCACTTTGTGCCACCCTACCCATCCTCTGAGTAGCTACTATTTGTGAGAGAAATTTCAGTGAACCAGATGGACTTGCTGATAGGTGTGACAATCTCCTGTTAGCTCAGCCCCTAGGGAAGAGGCAGGTGACAGAAGGATTCAGGCAATGAAATGAAACAGAACAAAAGGTGGTGTCACTGCTTGGAGCCGCAATGCCGTTCAGGTCCCCTCAGCTCAAGTTTCCCAGGCAGGTGATGGTGAGGATGATCCTGCACAGTCCATCTCCCTGAGAGGTATGGAACTCTGCAATGGGCTTTCTCCACATGTGGGTTGCTTCCTGAGATTAGTTTGGCCTTCCTGAGAAGTGTCTGGCCTTATAAAAGCTGCAAGTGACTACAACAACCAGTACCTTATGGTAATTTCAGGAAATTATACTCTTCAGGGGACAAAATGCTGTTCAGTTGCTATTTATCTGTGCCAGTTGGGTAAGAAAGGAAGATGACTCACAGCCCAGTCCAGTGGGACCAGTGAAAGGCTTGATTACACCTTGGTTCCAGGCTGTCTTGTGGAGCAAATACCTTGGCATTTTTGGGTCCAGAAGGACTGTAATGATTACACAGAGTCCAAGATTTAACTTGGGATTGGCTTTTATGAGAGAGAACACACAGGTGTTAGACTAGTTGTGAACAGTATTGTTTTCTGTTCATCACCCAAGGAGGATGAAAGGTATGGATTCCACCTGACTTTGTGAATTGCAGCTCCAAATGGAACCAGGTAAATGGCAGCTATCTAAATAAACACAAAGAAGACATTACAATTTCCAATTAAGAGAAAACTAATAAATGGAGAGTCTGGGTGCATTACAGTAAGTCATCCTTGTGTCTAATAGCTGCTCCATACATATATTATGGTACAAACCAACAGGTAATAAAATTTTGACAGGGTTCATTACACTAAGTTTATAAATCAAGCTTCTGGGCTTAAGCACCAGGGACAGTCTTTGTTCTGGAAAGCTGCAAACTAGAAGGAATTGATAAGAAAGTACTAGAAAGAGTCCAGCTGTTAGCTATTATCACATTTCTTTTGAAGATACTATACAAGGCATGTATAGTTACAGTGAGAGTATCTGAGGAGATTAAAAACCATGGTTACATTAACGCACACCTGTCCCAGGGGAACTGTGTTCACTTTTCTCTCACAATGTATGCTTCCTGCAGCTTCTGTGCTTTGTCTGGCAGTCTGCCTTTGGAATCTGCAGTGCCTCCCTCACTTTCAGCAGAGTCAGAGGATGGAAGCCATTAGGCTGAATTGATGCTAGAGGCAAGACAACTAGTAATCCACCTGAGTGCCAGTCAAGGATGTGCCTGGCAGCTCAAACAGCCTCACACACAAATATTTTTCTGGAGGTAGAATGACTATAGAGAACTGCTAGTTTCACAGTGCTGTTAATTGTCTTTAATAAAATTAAATCTGAGGTTTCCTACTCATATGATAATCATCTGAGCTTAGAGAAAACATTTGAATACCAATGAGTAGGTATGAAATAGTAATTATATTACAAGGTTTCTTAATTCCCATTTCATTTGTTTACTTACTACTGTAAGCAAAGATAACTATTTCAAGAACTTTTTAACCCAGTCTGCAAAACCTGTATGGCAACCAGGCCATATTCTCTGAAGGGCCAGCCTCTCACTGAGCAGAGTTTTCTGAGGTAACAGACCACTGCTTTTCTCTCCTCTAACAAAAAGCCAAGAGTTACAAATTCCTACTTAGGCCTCATGAAAAAGACTGATATGTTCAACCCTTCAACTCACCACCTCAGTTGTGTGCTGGAGACAAGCTACAGTCTTTCGTTCACACACAAGAGGTGATGAATGTTGCGGGGAGGAGTCAGCCCAGCTTTTGCACTTTCAGTGTTAAGAGTGCAGGCTGTTCAGCCAGCTCTACTACACTCTCTTCTGAAGAGTGAAGACCTGGAGTTCAGGTAGGTGTGGAGTTGTCGTTTGTAGAGAATATATAACTGATTTTCAAACAGACGTAAGTTAATATAGCACTTCATTATTTGTGCATTATTCTGTTCCTTGTGGCCTGGTAAAGAAGAGAGCACATGACTTTCAGAGCATACCACAGAACACATGTTTCCTTCTAGGGCAAGGCAGTTGTCAATTTACAGGGATGCTTATTTCATAATGACTGATGGTTGCGGTTGGGTGAGCCCTCAAAGCAATCCTAGTGACCCTGCTTATAAAATGAAAGTGGGGAGGTAGAAGATGGGACTAGATGTTTTTCAGGTATCTTCTGTGATTCATTTAGAATCAAAGAAATAAAGAGAAGACAAATTTGTATCCTTTTTTTTTTTTTTAAAAAGTGATCCCTATTTCTTCCTTTCCCTTCACAGCCCAGAAATACAGTTATTTTGTATAACTGAAGTGAGGATAAATCCTAGGATTTCTTTTCCTTGGGTATTCAATGTATTTTCTACAATACAGTCTTCCTAGATTATATTTTGCATTCCTTCACACATGTCTGCATGTAAAGATTACTCTGCATCAGTCATCAGTCATGGGCATGCTACTTAACCTCTGTGTGCCTCAGTTTCCTCACTTGTAAAGTGGAGATAATAACATTTCTACTTTATAGAGTTATTGTGAGGATTAAACAAATTAATACATGTAAAGCTCCTTAGATGAGTACTTGGCATATAGTATAATGTGTATTATTACTCTTATTATTATTTTATATTATCATCAAAGTTTTCTGAGTCTTTGCCATTTACTTATGATTTTCCTTGGTGTAAGGTAGGAAAGAGGTACAGCAGGAACCCTGAAGTTTAGGAAACATTACAACCTTCCAGGATCTTTAATCCGATATACACAAAAATGGCATACACTTGAAACTACATGGAGTAATATGCTACAGTATGTATTCAGAATCAAAAGCTGATTTCAGGTGCTGTGGTAACAGAAAGAATGAGATTAATGGGTTTATGCTCCTCAGGGAGAAAGCTGAGTTTGAGCCAGGAAGAACAGGTGGATTGAGCTGGATGGAGAAAAGTGAAGAGGGCATTCCACCTGAGACCAACATGCAAGCAAACAGAGAGGCCACAAAGAGTGTGAGATGGTCTTTGGGAAGTGGGAAACAGAGCTGGCAAGGCAGGTGAGTGGAAGGAAATAAAATTACACAGAATGGAGCTTCATTATGGAACTTCTAGAAAGTTTCCTCTACTTAGAGGATTCTTCACCTAATGGGCAGAGGAGAATAGTAAGTTTCTGAGTAAAGGACAGAATAGACAGAGACTTTGAGATTTCTGTGATTTAGGGTATGGAGGCTGAGCCCAGGAGACTAATGAGGAGCTGGTTAGTGTGAGGAAACGGGGCCCAGTCTTGGGCATAGCAGAGGGATGAAGAGGAAAGGAAAATTCGGGAAATAAGCAAGGCTTATCTGTCAATTGACTGGGTAAAGGAAATGGAGTAGAAGGTAAGTCAAAGATTATTGCAAATGTTCAAATCTGTGGGTTTGAGAATTACAGATACCATAGAAAATCTGGAGGTGAACTGATTAAAGTGAGAGAGAAGCAAATGAGTAGTCTAAATATAGACTGTATTGTATAAACACAGCTGGCAATGACAGTGTGACCTCCAATAAAGATAATACTTATTATTTACTGAGTGCCAGGCATTATACATTTTACACATATAAACCCATTTAATGCTTGTGGAAACTATTTGAGATCGGTACTACTATTATTCTCATTTTTTGAAGGACAAGAGAGTAAACAGTTAATAGTTTATACAGTTAAACTGGGATTTAAACCCAAGCCATCTGATTCCAGTGCTTGTGCTACACTACCACTGTGCTTAGTACTCGCAGGAAGTCCAAACTCTGACAGGAAGTGAAGACTGAAAACAACAGTTGGGAGTCATCAGCACAGAGGCGTTAACTGCGGTTATGGGAATGGATTAGCTTTCCAAAGGAGAAAGCAGGCAGACAGGAGAGCAGATGGCCAAGAATGAATCCTGGGGGAGGCCTGCACTGAGAAGTCAACCACAGGAAATGTGCAGAGCCCCAAGTGAGGGCGAACAGATCAGAAAATAGGCTACAGGCTTGGGCTTGAAAGGACTGGTTTGGGGAGGGGTCTGAGGAGGGAAGTCAGGTTTAAGGAAAGAAAGTTTCATTGGAAACTGAGGCAGTGGGGTAGTGGGGCCGGGGAGGAGGATGGGGTGGGGGTGGAAATGACCCCTTTTTTCAGGGAAATGAAGAAAGAACAGGATGGCCAAATGAAGGGTTTGCTTTTCTTTTCTTTTCCTTTTCCTTTTTTTTCCTCAAATAAGAGAGACCTATACCTCAAAAAGCTAGAGGCAACAGTGAAAGGAAAAGAATACATATAGGGAAGAAAAGATCCTGTAGGAGTTTTAAAAGGAGAGAACCAATAGCTTTTACTGTAGCTGTGAGGAGAGGATTATTGGATTGTAAACCTCAGGGTTGAAAATGGCCCTTAAAAATCTGGTCATTTGTCTGGCCCTTGAGATAGATGCATTGTATTGAGGAGGATAAAGTTGAATATGCAATTTCCCCCCTAACTATTTACTCAGCAAAGAAATACATGTGACATATCCACTTGCATCTCTTTTAGGCATCTTAATATTAATAAATCCAAAATGACCCCTAATTTTCACCCTTGCATCTGGTCCTTGCATGTGCACCTTGTATCTACAAGTTCCCCCTCCATCCTTTTAGTTGTTTAGGCTAAAAACCTTGGTTTAATCCTTAGCTATTCTGTTTCTCTCCCATATGGCATCCAATTCATCAACAAGTCTTGTCTGATAGGTATTTAAGGTTTATCAATAATCAGATCATTTCTCACTCTCTCCACTGATACTATCCTACCGTTTAAGCCACCGATCATGTTTGTCTGGACTAGTAAGATTTCCCAGCTCTACCCTTGACCCTTTATAGTCTATTTTCCTCACAGAAGCAAGGGTAGTTCTTTAACAATGTCAATTACATCATCACATTCTGATGTCCAGAACCCCGCAATGGATTTTCATTTGTCTTAGAATCAAATTCAAAGTCCCTGCCCTGCCTACAAGGCCATACCTACCATTTGCCCCCAAGTTTCCTCTGCTCCAGCTACACGGGCATTCCTGAACAAGCCAAGGATGTTCTCAACTCAGGGCCTTTGCATATGCTGTTCTGATGCCTTGATTCAATCATTCAATAAATGTTTCTTGAGTACCTATTATGTGCCAGGCACTACTCTAGGTAGTTGGGGGCCATCGTAAACAAGGTGGCTAAACAAGCTTGCCCTCACGGTGCTTACACTTCTGGCATGTCTGCATCTCTCACTCCCTAAGCTCAACTGTCACCTTATCAGAGAGCCTTCACTGACCACCCAATCTAAAATAACAATCCCTTCCCACCACCTCACTGTTCCATATTCCTCTGTCTGGTTTGTTTTCCTTAATAGCACCTATCACCTTCTGACATACCATGCTATTACTTCTTTGTTTATTACCTGTCTCCTCCCAGTAGGATGTAAGCCCCTTGGCAGGGACTTTGCTTTTAGTCTTTGCTGTAGTTCTAGAACACAGCTTATCACATAAGATGCTTTCAAATGTGTGCTGAATAATTAATGCATATGCTTGGTGGGCACTTTTAATTTGTAAGTTCATATTTCAATTCTGAAAATATTTCTTGTATTTTTTTTTTTGTAATTCATTTCCCTTCATGTTTTCCCATTTTCTCTTCTTCAAATTCCTATATAATGTCAGATTTTGGACCTCTTCGATGACTACTGATTTTCACTGTCTTTTATTTATTTTCATGGATTTTTTTCTTTTTGATATAACTTTCAGGAGGTGTCCTCAATTTTATTTTCTAACTCTCATATGGCATTTTAAGATTCTGCTATAATGTCTTTAGTTTCTCAGAATTCCTTTGTGTTCTCCTATTGTTCCTATTATATTGGCATAATCATTTTACTTACAAGCTGGACTGAATAGAATAAAGCAGAAATCAAATTTATTCTTTCCCTTCTCTCCCTATTAAATCCTGTTCCTGGATCTCAGCTAGGTCCCAAACTTTTTCAGTCACTCTTAGGGGAAAAAAAAAATCCCTTGGTTGTTTTTAGTCATAAAACAGCCTCCTATTAGTGAGTTTTAAAGTTCTCACGTAGTAGAAAATTCTGATCCACTTCCCTTTCCCTTCCTTCTCCCTCGCCTCCCCCCAAACTTGTGCCTGACTGGGGAGAGATGCATAACTGACTTCTCTCCTTCTATGTTCTACCCTGTCCTTCTCCTCCTCCCTCTTTTCTAGATGCTATTTCTCACCTTTCCAGGGCCGAGCTCAAAAGGAGAGGGGATTAATGAAAAAAGACCTTTTGTAGCATGTGCAGTTTGTAAGCTGATGATTTCCTCTGAGGCGGCAGGTGCCCAATTGCTAGCTCCTTCCCTCTAGGGATGTTTTGGAGGTTTGCCCACTGAGGACCTCTGACCGCAGCTCCCTTGCTGTGGGTGGGGCTGCACAGCAGTAGCCACCGTGATACCACCCTCAGCACCTGGCCTCCTGGCAACCCACTGCTGGGTCACATTTCCCCATGAGGTCAGAGTCTTAGGTAGGAATGAACATGACCTTCATTTGGCTCCTTCCCATCTGTCCAACTTGGCCCACAGGGAAACTCAGACAGTCTTGCCCTACTGTGGGCAAAAGTGGAGTTTGTTCCTAATGCACCCACCTCTCGTCATTCTGCCATTAAAGCAGCAACCCTAGCTGTAATCTCTCACTGTTGTGTGCCCCCAGGCAGGAATTAGGTTCTAGTCACAAAGTCTAAGGAGCAAGCATCAAGCTCACCGAATGTTTCCTTGAAGCTCTTCTCACTCAGCCTGAGGAAACAAAAAGCACTGTCTCTCTCCAAAAGGAGAGTTCAAGTTAGTATTGTTTAGGGCACAGTAAGTGGAGAAAACTGGAGAACTGAGGAGCACAGATATTAATTTTTCTCCAACCAGAAGAAAAGAGACTTTCTGACAGTGTAGACAGTTCACTTGATACCGCAGGCAGCAGAAATGTCCCAGCCTGGCCCCAAAGGATACATGCATCCCTGACACATCACGTTAGTTCTGAGATCTGTATCTCTTACCCACAATGTTCTAGAATAGGCAAAACATATGCCTCTGGTACTCACAGAGACAGAAAATAATATTAGAGGAAATACTATGACAGATAATCAGTCTTTATATAGATTTTGAAGGGCCATTAGAGAATAGTTGTCAAAAGTATGATCATGGGCATCAGACAGACTTGGGTTTGAGTTTTAACTCCACCACCTATTAGCGTGTGACCTTAGGCAAATTGCTGAACATCTCAGAACTTTGCCTCCCAATGTTAGCAGTAACATGTACCTCCTAGATATTAGAGTTGTCTGTATGCTGCATTGTCTGTTGGTAAGTTGGCATTGCCACCATCACTCCTGTCTAAGGCTGAGAACTTCCCTTCCCAGAATCCCCTTTTCTATGTGGTTCTGAGTTAGAGTTTATGAATGAGACTCTGAGTTTGCAACTTGTACAGGACCTGGAAGGCAGGAGCAAAGGGAGACCACTGTTTCTGGGTCTCGGTTGCCGAGGCTCCTCAGGGCTTAACCAGACATGGGGGCTTACAGCCCTCTCCGTGAGCTCTCACTCTGTGGTTATGGCAGGATTCTCGGAGCTCACCATGAGCTGAGTTTCTCCACTCACACTCCAGGGCTTCAGGCTGAAGAGATCAGTGGCTCTCCACTCTTACGGCTGCCTCCTTCTAGACCTTTACGTCCCCAGCTCCACTCCATCCATGTAAGCTGTCATTTCTATATGAATCCCCTTATACCTGTACCACTTACCTGACAGAACCATTCTGATACAGTATATACAGTCCCAAGACATGTAGCAAGCACTCAGTAAGTATTAGACAATAATAACACTAATCAGAAAAGGTATTGTTTATAATAAATTTGAGACTAACAGATTAATAAGGTTAGAAATGGGTGAAGGGGGTCAAAAAGTACAAACTTCCAGTTATAAAGTGAGTAAATCATGAGGATGTAATGTATAGCATGGCAACAATAATCAATAATACTACATTGCAATTTGAAAGCTTATAAAAAAGTAGATCTTAAAAGTCCTCATCATAAGAAAAAAATTTTTGTAACTATGTATGGGGAATGATGTTAACTTATTGTGGTGATTGTTTTGCAGTAAATACAAATATCAGATCATTATGTTGTACACCTGAAACTAATATAATGTTATACATCAATTATATCTCCATAACAAAAAAGAAAAGAAAAAAAGATTTTAAACCATGTCAGTTCCACTGTTTAGGAACAGTAAAAATGAGGAGTCATACAAAAGGAGACCATTCTTAATACCTAATAACAAGAAATGCTCACACTTCTGTAACACTTTTCAGTTCACAACGTGTTTGCATATACCTTACTGCATTTGGCTAAGATGGAGTGTATATTGGAAATGAACACTTACTTTCTTAACAATAAAAGCCCATGATCAAGAGAACAGCACAATTAAAAATAACAAAGTGGCTTGTGTTGTAAAAAGAACATTTATTTGAAACATGGATTTTTTCCAGTTTTCTCTCATCAGAAGAGAATGGAGTTGTCCTCTGGCTCATGTGTTCTTTAGTGCCATGACGTGAGCCTTGGATTACAAGGAAGAAGTAACAAACCCTAATGGCTCCATATAATTGCAGAGTTTAGCTTTCCAATTAATTATGGAGCACACACTTTATGACATGTACATTTGCTACTGTGCTGCATGGTAATCAGGCATAAATGGTAGTAGCCAGTTTATACATGGCTTTAATAGGAATTAATTTTAGGAGCCAATATTGTTTCTCTTTTGGCTCACTGATATTGACAATTTTCCTTAATGTTGTATTTTACACACCTATAGGTAGAAAGATGAGTCCTAGGACCAGATCCTCAGGTCCAGTTTCTGTTTTCCTTGCTCCCTTCTACAGTCAGTAGGGGTTCCTGTGCTCCCTCTCAGCTCCAATTCCCATCCATTCTTTTATTTGTGGAATTCATCAGCAAAATGTCCTGCTGGCCTCTGGATCTGGCTTTCCTAATTGCTTGCCTGGCACCAACACTACCAGAATTTCTGGAAGAACAAGGCTGTGGATGGTCTACTGTGGCTGCCAAGTGTAACACTGTGCCACATGGTAAGGCAGAGGAGACCAGCATAAGGAAGGAAAGAAAAGGGCACAGCAAAATTCAGGCCTAGTGCCTGCACAAAGGGTACCAGTGCTGACAGGTACCCTTCTTCACTCCTGAAGGTTTGGGAACTAAGACTCCAATGGCTGCATTGAGACTATTCTCAGTGGGAACAGAGGTTTTTTGTCTATAGCTTCAAATATATGCTGCTTGTTAGAAACACTGACTGCTTAGTAGGAAGATGCTTAAATGATGCACTGTCCACATCCTGTTCAAGGAAGAAGTGCTGCTGCTACTAGCTGTGCTCTCTGTTGTCACCCCCCTTAGGGACTCTTCACTGTAGAAAGCCACCTGGCCCAAGGCCATGCCTTCCTAGGGAAGCCCTGTATGGCCCAACACAGGACACTCTGATAGGCCATGTTAGTTCTGGACTCCCCATGGGGTTGGCTGAGGCGATTGTCAGGCCTGCCTTGCAACTTGACTTCTACTCACTCCTACTCCCTTGCCCTCCCTCCACAGGTGTGGACCATCTAGGGCCCTCACTAATAAACATTCAGGACATGCAACTTCATCTCAGAGTCCACTTCCCAGAGAACCCAGTCCACCACAGACTGCTCACCATATAACCAGAATTTGTTATCTCTATTTTGCAGTGGTTACCTCTACTGTTCTCTTTGACCTTACCAGTTTGTACCTGTTTTCCTCATTCACTGTAATTTTTTAGAGTTTTAAGAGGGAAAGGAGATAAATGAAAGTGTCTAACCCACTGTTGTATTAGGGTTAAATTGCAGAGAATATAATTTTCTCTAGCTATTCAAAATAGAAAGGGTATTTTCAGGGTATTTAGTGTTGAAGTAGATTTACTGCAATAATAGCCCCAATTTTTCATTCTTCCTTTACAATGTGACTTTGTAATGCTTCTCATCAAGGGATTGAGTCTATTTCCTTACCCCCTGAATCTTTGCTGGCCTTGTGACTTGCTTTGGCCTACTGGAATAAGGTAGAAAATCTAATCCTCAAAAGGTCTTGCACACCTTGCTCTTCCTCTTGAAATGCCATGAGAACAATCCAGGCTAGCTTGCTGGAAGATGAGGGCCAACATGAAGTAGGGATGTATTGTCCTAGCCAAGGCCATCTGAGGCCAGTCTGCCTCTAGCTAACCTATCAGCTGATCACAAATTTATGAGCAGGCTCAGTAAGGTCAGCCAAGTTCAACTTGGACCAGTGGAACTGGCCAGCTGACCAACTGATTCATGCAATAATAAATGGTTATTGTTTTAAGCTGCTCCACTTGGGGATGTTTGTTACACAGCATTATTATAGCAATAGGTGATTGATACAAGTAGTTTACAGAATCACTGTTAAGGCTGAAGAAGTAGATTCTGAGGCCACATCACATAACAGACTCACTAAAGTTAGGAAGTTATAGAACCAGGAAAACTCCCTACTAAGTTGACAAGCCACTGCTATAAACCCTGGCTCCAGAATCTGACACTTCTGCCATGATAGGAAGCTGCTAACTCAGAACCATGCTGTTGCTGTTACTGCCATGATTTGTTCCATCATGGTAGATGTGTGTGCTTTATCTTTTTTCCATCTAATTCAGTTTATGTAAGTGCTTCTCATCAGCAGAATGTAAGTTACACCCTGGACTTTGGCTGTAACAACATCTACAGTCAAAGGAATTTTTATCTTTCTAGCCTCTGCAGGACATAAGGAGGTTGAAACAGATTTGGAATGAGTCAGCCTCAGTATCTGCCACAGCTATGATTAACTAAAAATGCATGATTCCTACAACTTATTCCACAGTAGTGCTCAATGATACTGAAACAATTTCTTTAAATTCATATATGCAGTATACTTCACAATTGGGCATATCGCTCTCCACACTGTCCAACATCATTAATTCAATCAATAGAAGTTACGAGCGAAGGATGAACAACATAATTACTAAGATTTTATGAACTCATTGCTTCTGCAAAGTTAAAATTAAAGTTCCTTAAGGGAACTAACAAGTCACTAAGAAGAGGAAACTGATTTATGTTCTGAAAAATTCTTAGTCCCTTACTGATACTTGATATAAAATGTTAATAGAAAGAATAGTGATTTCAGAAGGAATCATGAGTATTTAGTCTTGACCTGCAGTTATTAAGATGTATATACATAACTATGTGATAAAAGAACACTTCAAAATTTATTTTGGCATAGAGATTTACAAGGTTCTTAGGAAGGAAGGTGGGTATCATCCTCAGATCTGACCTTAAGACATGACATCTGGTTTTAAGTGGTCAGAGAATTAATGCTTCAAAATCTGTGAAGTTAGCAATTCTAGAACACTCTGTGGGTGCTTTTGTAGGGATAGTGATTTAAGATGACGACTAATCAGTGAAGAAAAAGGAAGGTAATTCTTAGATAACAGAATCTTCAATAATGAAGGCATTAAAATGAAAAGAATTTTGTGTCCCCCGCCCCCATCTTGTCCCCTGTGCCTTGCTCAGTAGAGGCACAACATATTTTTGTCATATATGAGGTCTGCAGTGGTTTATGCCTCACTGTGAATTACTTTACTCCACCATAGCTTGTATGGCAAGGAGTCCTTCAGGCACACGCGCGCGCGCGCACACACACACACACACACACACACACACACACACACACAAGTCCGTGCTGTCAGGAGAACCTGGAGTCCCTCCAAAAGTTGCCCCACTGATTCAAAAGGTAGACACTTCTTCGTCAACAAAGGCACCTAGGGCTAAAAGTCTGGAGGGCAAATTGCACTTGGCTCACTGGTAAGTCTTAATCACAGACCCTGTTTATTTGATTCTTACTGACATTAATGTGATGTATCAGCAATTTTTCTTCTGAGACAGAATCTATGGACTTAATTTTGTCATTATTTTTTCAGTTATGCAATCAGAAATTCATTTACATGAGGAAAAAGCAGTTAATACCTATGGAAAAACGCCAAAGAAAGCAGTTGTCAGACTGACTGCTTTTTGGCAAAGGCTGAGCTCAAGATTTACCAAGGAAAGCCCATGTAAGTGTGACCTGGGAGGAAGTTACAAGCGCCAGAGCATTGTTGAGCCTGGAAACTGGAATTTCAGTTACCTTGTAAGGCATTTCAGAGAAAATTATACAAATGCAAACTAAGAATGATGTATCACTGTGTTGATAAAATGGCAGTTTCAAAAACAGCTTTACTCTGTTAAGTTTACTTACTTTCTGAAGCAATGAGGGAAAAAATAGAGAGACAACATGTATCAAGTAATTTACCTTGTGCGGGGGAGGAATGAATCTTGAGCAAATGTTAGTCAAAATCTTCCTGATCTCTGGCCTGGATTCAGCTACCTGGGGGCATAACAAAAGAGAAAGTGAAAGGTCCTCGTGATCAAATGTTTCCCAGGATGTAATTTAAAAGCAGCTCCCTTATCCTGTCTGCTCTTTAGTCCCCATTCTTAGATCCAACTTTCTGGCCCCAGATTTAAAAGCATCTTCAGAATACCAGAGTGCTCACATTTAGCCCCTTCCTTGCTTCCTCCTTTCTACCGTTTCCTGTGTTCTTTGTGTAAGCGGCTGTCCCCTCATTTGATTGTAATCACAGTTGAAGGCAAGGGCTGTACTCATCGTTGTATCTTCTTTCTTCAACTTTTATTGTTTGTAGAAGTGTTTATAGATAATATATTTTTGTTTGTTAAACAAAAATAAATATAGTTAGAGGCAAATGCAAATTCTCTTCAATTGCTACCAAGTAAATGATGGTAATGATTGTATCATGATTGTTAGATTTGTGAAGTCATCGACTTCCTGTTTTTAATAGAATGAGTGGTACATATATATACATATATATATATATATATATATATAGTTCAAGTACAAATAAAAATTGCTTTAAAGGATTTTGATACAGTTTTGTTTCTAAAAGGAGGAACAGCCCTATTGTGATTTATATAAATCAAAGTGACTCTAGAAAAGGTCAATGGAAGGACTTATTTTAAGGAGGAGGCTAGCCCTAATGATAACTATCAAAACCATAAAGTTTCCATATATTTGTAAGTTGAATAAAATGTTCATCTTCATAACTACTGCTAATGGAGTCAGACTCAAGAGGGAAAAACTCTGTGAATGATGCCATCATGTGACATTATTTTTTCTTTCCTTTCTTTGTCTTTCTTTGATTCCAACTAATGGTAGACTACACACACTCTTCTACACCTTGCCTTTCTTTCTTTCTTTCTTTTTTTAAGATCATTCCATGTTAGTTCATTAAAAAATGCTTCTTTCTTTTTAAGGGCTGTATGGGGGTGTGCAAGTTGATAAGCTATTGTCTCAGTTCTCGTCTCTCACCCTTTGGAATCTGCAGACCCTTTGGACACTGCTAGCTCCCTGTTAGGTCTGCTAAGAGAGGACTCTAGAGACTGGAATGCCCTCTTTTGCTAGCTTTTCCTCTCAGCAGCCCCTGAACAATGATCTTTACCTCCATGGTGACAGTTGGTTTCAATCTCCTCAATTCCCATTCCCTTCTCCCTTCTCTTCCCTCCTTTTTTTTTTTTTTTTTTTTGGCAGCCTCATTTAGTCCCCTCAGAGGCTTCAGAATCAGCTGGGCAGTGACCCCTCAGAGGTCTGACCAACTCCCGTGAGGTCTCTCCACCCAGCCCTGCGTTCCAGTAACCTCAACATTTTCCCTGTTCTTCCAGCCTCAGGGTGTGACCTGCTTCCTGGAATTGCTATCTTCTCTTTCGCCTTTTAGCTTTTTAAAGTTCTCCAATAACTAACTAACCAGTAACTTATATTAAATTTTCTCTGTTGAAATGCTTCTGGTACTTTCTATTTTCCCAGCCAGATCCTGATGGATATGGTACACCCTTGATATCTGAGGGGTCCAAGATCCCTCCTGGATCTGCTGGGTCAAAAAACCCAAAGGAGCAGAGCAGCCTGAACTGTCATCTGGACCTGCTGAACTGCCTGTTCTTGCTCTGTGCCCTGGAGGAACCATTATGTATTTAACTAATACCCTGCAGATAGACATTTAATTTGTTTTCACCTTTTGTTACTGTAAATAATGCAGTAACAACATTAAATGAATTTTTTTTCACATATGGGCAAGGATATCTGTAAGATAACTTATAAAAGTGAAACTGCTGGGTAAAAGCAATGCAAAATTGCCCTTCATAGATGTTGTACCAATTTAGTCTTTCATAGGCAATAAACGGAAATCTACATACATGAGAAAAGGAAATCAAAAAAGGGAAGAGGGAGCCAGGTGTGACACCCTCATCTAAGTTAGAGTGCCTTAGCTGGAAGAGAGAAGCTCATCTAAGCACAGAATTCAGTACATCACTTGAGGAATTACTTTCTGTCTTAGACTCCATGGACTTCACTTTGAGTCCTTTGGGGAGAAGGAAGGCTAACATACAAAATGGAAAAGTTCTCTAAGACACTTTATTACTCACTTAACAGAGGGTAACACAAAAAGTGTAGTGAGGTGCTTTGCCACAGATCCCCAACAGGGCTGAGCTGCCCAAGGAGGCTCCATGCTGTGCCCAGTGGTGACTCAGTCCCCAGTAAATGTTGGTGGCCAGGGGGAAAAGTGACACCTACAGATGTGTGGCTATTGGAAGAAGTAGCAGTGCTGCTGGGCAAACTATAAATGGGAGCTGCAAGCACAAGTGAGACACTTCCTAGGGGCTCCCCAGGACACCTGAGTGGAACTTAGTAGGGTACTGGTCTGTTTCCTGCAGTATTCGGGAGTGTTAAGAGCTAGTAAAACCAGGCTACAAAACTCTCATTTACTAAGGTTGCCTCTTTTTTTTTTTCATTTCTACATCTTTGGCTCATAAACTGAGGTAGGCATTTATGAAAAATAACAAAGTAAAATATTCTTCTTCCTTGATTCCTTATAACACATCTCAGCATACTTAGGTTGTGACTAAGTCATTTTTTACCATCTGCTGTTTGGTTTTCTTGTCATTTGTTCCCTGCTCAGTAGAGCTTGACAGCAGTTATCACTGTCCTCGTTCGGCAGACAGGCTGCATTCTACATACTTGGCTTTTACTGATTTCACCTTAGTATTATGTGGAAGCTGTGTGCACAACCAGAGCTGTGCCTTTCCTACCCTGTAAGATCTGGACTATCTTCCTGCAGAGGATTTTTGTTTTATGGTCCATTCTATCTGTTTTTTGCCATTCTTAATTTACACAACAGAAATGCTGTCATCACCAATTAACATTTATCAAGGGCCCCCTGGTTGCATGGCTGCAAAGGGACGAATTTAATATTCTCTTTGTATCAGATATCAGGTGGCTGCTTCAAATGAATTTTTAAGTATTGGTGATGACAGAGAAGAAAAGAGACATCAGTTAGGATTAGAAGACAAGTCTTTGCAGAAAATGCTTCAAGGAGAGCATTAAGGATTGGCATTAATATTTGAAAGTTTAAAAGAGGGGATCCTTTTCTTCCGTCACCAAATGACAAAAGTAAAAGGCACTGCATTCATTGTTGCTGGAAGAAGCCTGGCAGCATTCCATTCAGACATCTGCCCTTTGATTGTCCCATTTTCCTCTTATTTCAGCCCTTCGAATCTTCAAGGCTGAGTCTGAATATTTCTTCCTGAGGCTTTTCTAATCACTTCTGCCCTCAGGGACGACTTTCTCATCCAATTCCTATAGCCCTTATCATTGATACCTCTCATTTGTAAATTTAGCACATGATACAATACACCATTACTGACTATGTATGTTCATTCACGCAAATATATAAGGGAACTATCTGGACAATTTTGGGTTCTTTCCCATCGTCAGGGTCAGCAGTGTTCAGTCAATGGTAGAATCTCAAGGAATATTATTGATAATGATGTGTAAAAGACTGTTAAAATCAGGTGGAATTTTATTTTTTAAAAAGGGTGAGAGGAGAGACAAGGCCGAAGCTTTGTAATTTGAAACTCACAGCACAAGTAACGAATGTTTTCTAAGAGCTACGTATTTTTTTTTTTTGAGGGGGTGTGTGGGAGGGAAGAACAAAACTGGAAGTGAACAGTCTGTCTTTCAAGATTGATTAAAACAATTTTTTTGGCCTGACTAAGCTGTATTTATTTTCCGGCCTATTCCTTTTGCTGCGACAGTCAACAGTGTAGCATATTTGTCGGCTGTAGGAACTGACTTTAAGAACAGCCCTGGACATTTTCATGTCATAAAAAGAAACATTCCGTTCTGTCACACAACCTGGAATTAAGAACACACCTTCACGTTTTCTGACAAGAACCTGGGCGCAGCGAGGCGGCGACTCACGAATCCCAGGAGCTCGAAAACCCATTGTTGCGCAGGAGCCGGCACTCGGGCGACAACCAACTCTCCTCAGGACGAAGCTCCCGCGGGGCCCCGCCCACCCCAGTTCCGGGAGCCTCATTGGCCCGCCTTCCGCCCGCCATCTCTATCCGCCCACGGGGTTAGGCTCGGGAAGGGGACGTCCCCCCTTTCCGGCATTGATTGGTCGAATCTTCACGACGGCGAGGGGTTCCCGAGTGTCTATTGGTTCTTAGGCTTCAAAATGGGCGGGGAAAGGCAGAGCGACAGGGCTCAAGGAAGGCAGCGCGGAGTGCGCCGGCGCGTAGTCGGGGACGCCAGGCCGAGATATTTGCTAGGGAACCTAGTGTTGTCGCCCCGCCCCCTCGGGGCTTTTTGTCCCGTTAACTGTCGGAGTGGCGGGGGCTCCAGCGCCGGGCGACATGCCGGTGCGCTTCAAGGTGAGCCGGGGTTCCCAGGCCCGAAGGCGGATGAGGGGAGCTGTGGCAGAGCAGGCGAGGAACGCGGGGGCCTCGGCCCTGCAGAGCCTGCCAGCTCCCGAGCCTGTCTGTCACGATCCTGGAGGATGCTTGTTTCCTCTTACCCAGCACCCTCTCAGCTCACACTCACTTCCGAGTTGCCGAGTGGAAGTATTAGATGGTTTGAGATAGATTTATTTTAGGATGGCTCAAAGGCGTGGAGATGGAGGGATGGCAATTTATAGTGGAAACTAAGGCGGCTTCAGATTGGGACACCTGTGGACGACATCACAATTTAGCATTTAACATCCCTCCCTTTTAAATCTTTAAAGTGCCTGTGTCTTTTAAGAGCTTGCGAAATGGGATCTTGACAAGATTGAGAGAGTATAAGAAATACACATTATTTATAGTTTTGCATTTGTTTAAGGTTTGTTCAAAGTTGCAGGTCGCTGGTAGCTGTAATGGTCAAGCATTCTTCAGCATAACAGTTGACCACAGTGTTCCACAAGCCCTGTCTTCTTTTATCTTAAGGGTTTGTATTTAGAATGGGAGAGGAGTTTGTCCCCCTTTTTTTGGTTGACTTTATAAAACTTAAAAAGGGACTACACTTAATATATAATATTGTGTCCTCGGTGAGGATTTATGGTGATGAGGACTTAGATTGTCACCAGTTATCAGACAAGAGCTCAGGCTTTGGAATCAGACAACCAGAAAAGGGCTGCTCTGAACCTTGCATTCCTTGTAGCATCTGCTTCAAGTGGTTGTGAGGATTAAAGGATATAAAACAATGAAGTGCTTAGCTGAGGGCTGGGTAAATAGTAGCTATTATTAAGAAGCTCTTCTGTGTTTAATTATCAATCTTAAGTCTTTCATTTCTTTTTAGAGATTTTGAAATTATTTTTACTGGTGTCTACTTTAAAACAACTTTCATTCATTGTACTATACTCAAATTTTACTTTGCGTTACAGGGGCTGAGCGAATACCAGAGAAACTTTCTGTGGAAAAAGTCGTATTTGTCAGAGTCCTGTAATTCCTCAGTGGGGCGAAGGTACCCATGGGCTGGACTTCGATCAGATCAATTAGGTAAGTTGAACAACTAATAGTCATTATAACTTCAATAAATCTTGGGGTTAAGTTTGCAAAATGATTTATTGAAAAGTTCTGAAGCATTGTTCATTTGGCCTGGTTGACTTACTCATTTGTTTAACAAATATTTATTGAGGGTTTACTGTAGGCCAGGACTATTCTCAGCTTTTAGGAATATAGCCTTTAATCAAAGACCTCTAACCGTGGGGGAAAAACAGTAAACAAGTAACTCAATAAATAAACCAGGGAATTTCAAGTTGATACATAAAATTGTAGGCTAGCGTGATAGATAATTTAGAGGGGGGGTGGGTTGGAGTGAATATAGTTTAGATTCAATGGCCAGGAAAAACTTTTTTTGAGGTGATACTTGATCTGAGACATTAAAGCTGAGAGTGGACAAGCCAGGGGGAGGAGTCCTCCCAAGGTCTTGAGGAGTGGAAACTTAGTTAGACTAAGTAGTTTGTCCAGGGGTCATAGCTAGTAAGTGATAGAACCATGATTTGAAATCAGGATGTGTTGTTCACAGCCCATAGGTTCAGAGGCCACATTCTTGTCATCACACATGCTTCCTCCCTGTATCCCAGAGCATGGTAGAGGGGAAAAGAGACTGACTCTGTTCAACCTGCTTACTTAACTCTCCCTCACTAGAATATAAGATCTCTGAGAGCAGGGCTCTGTCTTTGCCACCTTGTTCCTGCCCAGTACAACACAGGGCCTTGGCACACTGTAGAATTTATTAAAATTCATTTTGGAATGAATGACTAAACCTGAGGCTGAATCCACATTCGCTGTGCGACTTTAGGCAAATTGGGCCTGTTTCACCAAGTGGGACTTGGGAAGCCCATTGTATCGAATTGCTGGGAGAGATGAAGTGAGATGTTCCTATTAGGGACTAAGTGCATATATACAGATGAGTGCTTGGTGCCCCACCTGTGACACATGTGAGAGTGCTAGATGTGTGCTATATATGTTCTTCAAGTCTTAAGTATTTGAAGCCGGGAAAAGAAAAATTTATGAGTGGGGTGCCAAGCCTAGGAAATCTGTAAGACGAGAGTGTTTCCAGGATTTGGTTTGGAGAACAAAGGGAAGGGTGGACAAGAATAGGTGGTTCTGTTAGGATTCCTTTGAAGTGTCAGGATCCTTTGCCCAGAGCCTGACTTCAAAGACTGGATATCCCTGCATCTTGGGTTGGATGGTGCTCATAATCCTCTCCAAATGACCAGAAATTCCACAAATTTGAGGCTCCATTAGATTAAGAATCCCAAAATAAATCTCTCAAAGTGTAGCTATCCCACTGAGGGCTTAGAGGGACACTATGACACTAAGGAATTGGTTAACCACATAGTTGCTCCTGTAACATTTTAGCTGAGATCAGCTACGTTTGAGGGTAAGGGTGATGAATGAGACTGTGGGAGCCAGGCCACTTTGGGTTATGGTACCTTATGAAGGAAGGAATGGTCTCGGGGAGGCATGTTAACTGGGAATATTGGGTCAGGGGGAGGGGCAGAGTGAGAACTCCAGGTTGTTCAGAAAGGCAGGGGGAGGCTAGCAAGGAACAGCAGCAGTGTTACCTAGGACTGGCTGGACGCTCTGTGTGTATTTTCCCGCATAGTGCATTTTTGATGGTGCTGGAAACAAGGGTGGACCACTTGAGAGTCTTCCCCTTTCATTTTGCTTTTCTTCCACCAGCCACGCTCTGTTAAAGCAGAGAGAAGTCTAGGGCAGTAGTCTTCAGACTCTTGCTTTCATGCCCACTAAAAGAATTTAGAAAGTCTTTATATCTCTTCACATTTTTAAGTTGATATTTAATTTTTTTATCATAAGTGTAATGAATAGTTTTGAAGGATGTGATTTCTAGCATATTGAATATTGTGTATATTTTACACATATCTTGTTAAAACTTCAGAGCTGCTAATTTAGCTCAATTTATGGTAAATGTTCATAATTTAATTGGTAAAGTCAGTCCTCATTGGCAAACTAATCAGGTGAATTAGAATTATTTTCTATGAGAAAAAAAGTCTTTATTTTTCAGTTCAAATAAATATGTGAATATGCTTATTCACATTTCACATGACAATCCTCTTACACCTGAATTTTAATTCTGAGATAGATAGATGGAACAGGTGTGGAGCTGTATGAAATAAGGCACTGTTCTTTTGTTATTTGTAATCTCTACTGCCTTTGCTCTGCTGTCAAATATTCTCCCTCAGGACTTACGTTTTCTTGACTTGTCCCTTTGTCCTTTCCACCTATTTTTTTTTCTTATTCTGTAGGATGGTTGAGAGGTGTGTCTTTCTTTTGTGAAGTGGGAAAAGGGTGATTATGAAAGGGGCCGTGAGAAAGGAAACTAGAGATGGCAGATGCCTCCCTGAGGCAGGTCAGTGTCAGGAAGTAGCACATGTGGAAGCTAGGATCCGGAAAGTGATTCCCTTAAGCTGCCCATTTCTGCTTCCCCCTCAGAATGTCTTCATATGCCTCCAGACATTTATGCACCCAGTCTGAAGACCGTGGTCTGGGGAGCCTTGTAAGGGTAGGGACCAAAAGGTGGGGGCCAAAACATCCATGATAGAGGCTAAAGAACTCTTGTTTTACCTCATGACAGGTTGTCTGTCCACCTTCCCTCTCATCCCTTCTAGTCTTGAATCTTTCTTCTCCACCCTGCACAGTCTTCTTTTTGTTTAAAGAATGGCTCCAAACTAGGGCAGTGTCTCAGTGGCTGTGATTCCACAGAGCTCCTCTTACCTGGGTAGAAGGTTAAGTTTTTTGGACATTTGCTTGGCAGACAGAAATATAGAGGAATAGTATCTTAGCTCTTGTTAAAAGGGTTCATTCTCTTTACTTCTCAGGAACTCAAGGCAAAGGTAGAACCAAGATCCAGCATAATAACATCTCATCCCTTCTCATCTTGGTCTGCTTTGCATAAGAGAAGCTTTGTGAAAAGTTCCAAATTTTGACAGTACCAGGGCCCATTGTTCTGTTAAGTAGCACAGGAAAGTAATTAGAAACGGAGGTGACACATAGGGACTGGCTTGCCAGGCCCATCACGTTTCAATTCCAGTGACCAGTGTTAGGATAACTTGAACGTTGTGACCCTGATTTTTAAAAAAATTTTTTACAGTTAAACTTTTAATATTTCTTTAAATCAAAATTAAAGGTTTTATGTTGAAAAATTGTACTTTTTTTTTGTCCTGTAACTTGAAGGATATTGTGTGTGTATCAACTGAATTTTAAATTCCATTTCTCCTCTTATACATTGTTGTATGTTGGCTTTGTAACTTTATGTTTTGGTAGCTGCTAGTTTTATATATTACTTTTTGTAGGAATCACGAAAGAGCCAAGTTTTATTTCAAAAAGAAGAGTTCCTTACTATGACCCACAGATTTCAAAATCTCTTGAGTGGAAGGGAACTACCTCAGAGAACGATGTGGTTGTATCACCAGAACCCGAAGCCCCCAAAACACCAGAATCACAAGAGGCAGAACAAAAAGATGTTAACCAAGAAAGAGTTCTTGCACTGGAAGCCCCCAGGGTGCCCAAGAGAACCAGATCTCACTCTGCAGACTCCAGAGCTGAAGGGGCTTCAGATATTGTGGAAAATAAGGAGGATGTAGTAGCAAACCACGTACCAGTTAATGAAAATGTGGAATTGGAGCATTCTACCAAGCTTCTTTCAGAAAATGTAGATGATGGGGTAGGTATATTCACTGATTTCTTTTCAAAAGCATTGAAAAGCATAGAATTCTTTGTAAATTTCATCATCATTTCAGTAGTTACATTTTGTGATTACATTTTTTCCATTGTTGTTTTCTTATCTAATGCATGTAGAATAGTTGATAAGAGGCTGTTGACTTTAGATGTTATAAATTAGTTCTATTCTTAATAGTTGCCATTTTGTTCTAGTTATACTAAGACATCCCTTCATTGGGTAGACAGTATGCCTCTGGATTTTATTTATCATATATCAGCACCAGAGTCCTAAGGGAGGGATTGAGTTGAGGCAGAGAAGGGGAGTAGGCCATTACCTCTGGCAGGGGTGATGAGCTGACTTATACCTAGACCCTTTTTAATTTCTTATTGTGTACTATCAGAAAAAACAGTCTCAATTGACAAAATGCAAAAGAAGGAGAGGTCTGGCTGGATCTCAAAGATCTTGCAGTTCTGCTCTCCTGTGTCACAGCTGGCCTGTAGACGGTCCTGGCGAGCACATAAGCAGAGGCTGCAGGCACCTGTGCAGACACCTCACTGCCTTGCACATTTTTCTCGACTCCACTGCTTCTTCCCCATTTCTTGTCCACCACTGACTGGAACCACAGAGAGGCATTTAGAAGTGTTGGAAAACCAGGGTGCCCAGGGGAATCAGGGAAGGTGATGTGTAAGTCTGGTGGGCAGGGGAAGGGTTCTCCAAAAGCAAGGTATGGATAAGGTAACGTGCTGTTGTTTCTTAGTGATAGATTCAATTATGAACAATTGGTAGGAAGGGACTGAGAAATGTTGTCTTTTGCTGGGATGCACAATAATTCTCTGATAGTATTAAGACAGGAATTTTAAGGAGTTCAATTTAAGAGGAAGATTATCAATTGAAAAAAATTTGCTGTATGACAATGTGCATTAAGTTAACAATACTGTCCTATACGTTTAAAAATTTGTTAAGAGAGTATATTTATGTTCTGTGTTTTTTCCACAGTGTAAAATGAAAGAAAAAGTTTGTATAGAGATTTTTAATGATCTTGAGTGGAGTTTTTTTTTTCTAACAGTTAGATAGACTTCTGCGAAAGAAAGCCGGATTGACTGTTGTTCCTTCACATAATGTCTTGAGAAGTTCTGAATATCAAAGGCAGTTTGTTTGGAAGACTCCTAAGGAAACTGCTCCAACTTTTTCAGCCAATCAGGTAGTTTAATGGATGCAATACATTTGTGAGTATTGTCATCTAATTTAGTGTTGCAGATTGACATAGAACTAAGAGCTGAAAGAAATTAGACTCTTAAGTAGGCCTGCAGGTAGGTTCTAGAAAAGTAAAAATGAGAGTTTTGCTAAAATCATCCTATTTCTTCTGATTTATAGTAGTAATATTATACTGTCCTAGGCTACTGATGATCATTGTTGCCAGATCCATCACATATACTAAATATGAGACAGGGTAATGAAAACTTGAGGACTGGTAAGTTTTTTGCATGCTGTGAAATTTTTTTTATTTATTAAATTATTAAATTGATTTTATTCTGAAATGTTTCACTGACTAATATGTTGCATGTTTTCTGTCTTCTAAGAAGGCATAACTGCTTTGGATATTTAATAAGTACAGAATAGGTTGAAAGTGACACAAGATATGTAATTTTGTCATTATATCAAATCAGCAGTGATAGGAATTGTCAGTTTAACTGTATTTATAAAATTCAAAAGCTATAACGGTAACAAAATGTGATACTAGGTTTCATTGTATCCTTTTACAATTTTAGTATTGGACTACCATTACTAATACATACTCTGTTGTTTTACTACTGTCATTCTCTAGACAGTTCTTAGGCTCTTAACTCTCATTTATGTTCCTAACCATAGTCCTAGACTTAGGTAGGAAGTACTTCCATTTAGAATATCCCCAGAGGCTCATGACAGCTTAGTCTTTTCTTTTTCACTCACCTGTATACTTTATATACCCCTAAGGACTGAGAGGGTAATTAGAGTCAGCCAGACAATAACATATCATCTTACATAAAGATAATAATACCAGTGTTATCCTATAAATTGTAGTAGCTTTGAGATTACTTACTGGTTATTCAATTTTTTAAAAATTGTGGAATTTATATAACATCTTAGGAACACATAAAATAACGTAAAGCAATACGTACCCTTTATAAACCTAGTAAGTAGAATCAGTACTTTTGCTGGCTCACAAGTCTTCTTAGATAGAAAGTGTGCCTACAAAATTACTTATGGCCTGAGAACTGTGATCATTCAGCTTCTTTATATTATACTTCTGTATATGGAAGTATAATAAAAATAAATCACTAGCAATACCTTCACTACTAGCTTTATTTCTTTCATTAGTGAGGTTTTCAAAGAAATTTTCTTGGAAGCAATTGCTCTTTGTTAGCTGCAAGCATATCAGCTTCAGGGTCTGTGGGTTGAAGAGCTCTGTGACAGAAATTTTCAATGCCTGTTAATGGGGAATGTCTCAAGGAGCTGTTCAGTTTTATTTTATCAGACACCTGTTTTCTGAAAGGGTGTCTTAATACGTAAAAGAGTCAGCAATTTTTGGCAAAAAAAATTCCTTGAGGTTATACTGTGCTTAAAAAAAGATACACTGTTTGGTTGTGATCTGTATGAAGATGTATTATTCAGCATTATGAAGCAGTAGTATACCTTATTTGCACTCCCATATCTTTTCCCTTTGTTTTCTTTGTAAGAGTGGTAATATACAATAAAATAGGAACCATACTATGAAATTTACTAAGGATAAAAGCAAACATTCAAGAATCAAAATGGTAATTACCTGAATTTTTTCCTCACCTTAAAGCTAAAAATAAGCAAGGAAGAAAAACCTGAACAAATGCGTATATCAGATATTCAGAATGTTAAGAATTTTTTATTGTTGCAGGAAGAAAAGAAAATCACGTCAAGGAGGAAAAAAACCTGTAGAGCTAACAACAGAGCTGCCTTGTAAAGCTAATGTGTATTTTCAAATTTTAAGAATCTGCTTATTTAATTTATCCCATTACCAAACTAGTAGGGGAAGGGAACTTTGGGGAGAAAAGATATAGTTTATTATTCCTTTTGGCTTAAGCATTATTTTGAGTATAATAACTGTTATTCAAAACATAGTAATGAGTATAGAAAGTTGACCTTTGAATTTTTTTCCAGCTTTATTGTGGTATAGTTGACAAAAATTATTTATAGTGTACAATGTGAAGTTTCGATACATGTATACATTGTAGAATGATTACTACAATCAAGCTAATTAACACATCACCTCACAGTTACCTTTTTGTTGTGTGTGGTAAGAACACTTACGATCTATCCTCTTAGCAAATTTTAAGTATACAATACAGTATTGTTAACTACAGTCACCATGCTGTACTTTAGATCTCCCAAACTTATTTATCCTGTATAATTGATTTTGACTAATATCTCCCCATTTCCCCCACCTCCTAGTCCCTGGAAATCACCATTTTACTCTCTGCTTTATATGAGTTCTTTTAGATTTCACATATAAGTGGGAGCATATCATGCAGTATTTGTCTTTCTATGCCTGGCTTATTTCAGTTAGCTTGTGTTCTCCAGTTTCATCCATGTTGCAAATGACAGGATTTTCTTTTTAAGGAATAATATTCCATTGTGTGTGTGTATGGAATATTTATGGAATATATATATGTATATACCAGTCACATTTTCTTTATCCATTCATCTGTCCATGGACACTTAGGTTGATTCCGTATTTTGGAAATTGTGAATAATGCTGTAATGAATATGGAAGTGCAGATCTCTCTTGAGATACTGATTTCATTTCCCTTGGATATATACCCAGAAGTGGAATTGCTGAATCATTTAGTAGTTCTATTTTAAATTTTTTGAGGACCCTCTATACTGCTTTCCTTAATGGCTATGTCAGTTTACATTCCCACCAATGTAAGGGAACCCCTTTTCTCCACATCCTCGCCACCACTTGTTATCTTTTGTATTTTTGGTAAGAGCCATTGTAACGTGTAAGGTGAAATCTCACTGTGATGTTGATTTATTCCCTGATGTTAAGTGATGTTGAGACCTGTTCATCTATCTATTGGCCATTTGTATGTCTTCTTTGGAAAAAAGTTCCTTTTCCCATTAACCAGGTTGTTTTTGTTGTTGTTGTTGTTGAGTTGTATGAGTCCTTTATCATTTTGAATTTTAATTCCTTATCAGATATATAATATACAAATATTTTTTCCCATTCCATAGGTTGCCTTTTTTCATTTTGCTGATGGTTTTCTTTGCTGTACAAAAGTGTCTTAGTTTGATGTAGTTCCACTTGTTTATTTTTGCTTTTATTGCCTTTGTACTTGGTGTCAAATCCAAAAAATCATCAAAACTCATGTCAAGGAGCTTAGCCTATGTTTTCTTCTAGGAGTTTCATGGTTTCAGGTCTTACATTTAAGTCTTTAATCCATTTTGAGTTAATTTTTATGTATGGTGTAAGACAGTGGTCCCCTTTCATTCTTTTGCATGTAGCTGTCTGGTTTTCCCAACACCATTTATTGAAGAGACTCTTCCCTATCGTATATTCTTGGCTCATTAGTCCTAAATTAATTGACCATATATGAGTGGGTTTATTTCTGGACTCCATGTTCTGTTCCACTGACCTATGTGTCTGTTTTAACACCTCTTTGCCCATTTTTAAATCAGGTTGTTCTCTTGCTATTGAGTTGTTTGAGTTCCTTAAATATTTTTGAATTATTGACCCCTTAGGATATGTAGTTTGCAGATATTTTCTTCCACTCAATATTTGTCTCTTCACTCTGCTAATTGTTTTTTTGCTATGCAGAACCTTTTTAGCTTGATGCAATCCCATTTGTCTGTTTTTGCTTTTGTTGCAGTGGATGTTAATTAGACATGTGAAATGAAATTACTAACAGTTGTATATAATTTTCCCTTTATTGTATCCTATGATTCAACTTTATACATGAATTTTTTAAAGCAATTGAAGAGCTAAGTTCTTTATATTTAACCAACAAAAAAGCTAAACTAAAATAATTTTTGTTTTAAGGTTTTCCACAATAAAAGCAAATTTATTCCACAATTCAAAGGTAACTCAGTCATCCATGAAACTGAATACAAAAGAAATTTCAAGGGTTTATCTCCAGTGAAAGAACCAAAATTAAGAAATGATTTGAAGGAGAATGGAAATTTTGAAACAATGTCTCCTGAAAAGAAGGTATTTGTTAATTCTTTAAACAAAATAAAATCTTCATGATTTGAACTCTGCACATTTTCTTTTACTTACCACCATTTGGAACTTTACACATTTTCTTTTACTTATCACCACTTGAGATTCTTTTTAGCTAGTTCATTTATTCATTTGTTTGTTCACTAAATGTTGAATGTTCCTTGAGTACTTGGTAGAAGCCAGGCCCTGGGTAGTTACTGAGAATACAATGATACACACTAAGCTCTAAGCAGCTCTTGGGCCAATAGGAGACAGAGATGTAAATAATTAAGTATAATACAATGTGATGAATGCCTGGCTTAGCAATACAGCAGTTAAGTCTGCTGTGTCTAATATCAAATGATTGGCCTTACAGTAATGTGAACTCCAGGGGTTACAGTGGTTATAGAAGCACATACTTTAAGTTAAATAATGGAAATCAAACAGAAACACACATACATGTGTATTTTAAACCAAAGCTTTAGTATGCCAAATTATAGCCAGTATAATTCACACGATTTACCTCAGGATATACCAGCACCTACTTCTGTGTGAAATTAGAGCTGTTTGAGTTGCAGCATCAGGTTAAAATTATTATAAATTATAGGTAAATGGAGTAAAAGTCCTATTTTTGAATCTCCAATGTCACAACTGATATTCTGTGGGTTCTAAGAACAAAAATTATATGATTAAAAGCAAAATGACTTATATATATAAATATACATATATAAAAATTATATATATGTTATGTATAAATCATATGTATTATATCTGATGTATAATTGTATATATATATATTTTTTTTGGTACCTATGATGAAGAGAAAAAAAGAGTTAAGTTATTCAGTAAAGCAATGTGCTAACTCACTCATCTGGACCTTATATTTAATTATCATAACAATTAAATGTAGATTTAGAATATCAAAGGAAAATGTAAAACTAGTGTCCAATAGGTAGTAACATCAGGTTTCTTTATTTGTTTATTTGTTAATTAAAATTTTTTCCTAGCCAGAAATCTAAAATTTTTATTGTTAGAAAATGAAACCACATCCTGAGCTATAATGCTTCAAGAAAGTAGATATACTAGTTTCAGAACTTGCTCGTTGATTTCTTATGACTTCTGTGTTATCCTTAGTTTTAAAAAGCTTACTTCTAAAAACAGAATTGTAATTCAATATCAAAGTATATTTTATAACATCTGTGTTTTCACTTTAATATGTAACATATATTGAGCATAAAAGGGTTAAATTATTTTCGTTTTAGTGTAATAAAACAGATGATCCTTTAAAATTGGAAGCAGAGATGGAGTCAAAAGACTCAACCCAGCCTAAAAAGAAGCCTACTCCTTGGAGACATCAAAGGCTTGGGTATGTATTTTTTAAGAAAAATATCAAGGTATTTAGATGATCAACATGGCAAAATATTTACTCTCATTTCATTTCTGTTAGGAAGGTGAATTCTGAATATAGAGCAAAATTTCTGAGCCCAGCCCAGTATTTATATAAAGGTGGGGCTTGGACACGTGTGAAGGAGAACATACCAAATCAGGTGAGTATATAAGCTCAGTACACCCACATTTTCTTTGATACTATATCAGTTTAATTTCACAATGAATTTCACCTAGTAACTTAAAGTAATTTAAATTTCACCTAGACTACAATTTAAAGATTTGTATGATGCAGTAATAGCACTAAAAATATCAGGAACTTAAAGTTGTATGTATTAGGATATAATTTATCAGTGTGTTCACCAACTAGCTCCTTAGAGATACAGCATTTATTATTATAAGGTCTTTAAGTTAAAAATATTTTTAAATCAAATATTTATGTTAATAAAGTCAGTTTATAGAATTATAGCATTGTAGATTTGATTATTTTTATAACATTCAGATCTCCACTCTCTCCTGAAGATTGATTAATCTTCAAGATTAGTTTGTCTTACTGGCACCCACTGTCAGTGTGTACTGTTGCAGTCTGTAAGCACAAGGAAGGTGTGGCCTGTGCTGACAGAGGTTTGAGTTATACTGTTGGGATACACTGACAAATGGGAGAAATTCTGAGCATCCTAAAGAAAGGTTGGAGGAAAAGGGTAACCCTAGAATTGGGAAGTGCTAGCTTAGTACCAGCTTCTTGTTGCCAAAAGATAAATGGTGGAGCTTTTTTGGTTATTGTATAGTTAGCATCTTTTAAAGTACATCTTGGTGATTTCTGCCCTTTCTGTGTGAATAAGCTAAATGAGAACATTTTAGATTAGACTTTAGTAAAAACTCCCTCCTCCCATCATTATAAAGAGAGGGATAATTTGGATGGGGAATGAATCTTTTTTGGTAGGGTGGGGCAGATAATTGGAGTTATTTATTTATTTTAATGGAGGTACTAGGGATTGAACCCAGGACCTCGTTCATGCTAAGCCCACACTCTACCACTGAGCTATATATAGCCTCCCCTAGAGGAGCGAATCTTTCATTTAGCTCTATAATTTAAACTGTAGCTAACAATTACATGTATTCAGCCTCTGGGGCACGTTGAGCTACTGGCTCTTGGCCCTGGCAGTTCCCAGAGCAATGTCCCAGTGACTCCTGTGCCCTGCATGTTGTTTTGGAAGGTTACTTGATTCCTTCCACTACGGCTGCTCTTGGTGCTCTCTCCTTCCCTACTTGAGCATGGCTCAGAGGAAGAAAAGGTAGAGTAAAAGGCCAAGCTTAAAGCTTTCTCAGATACTGTTAGGAACAAAATTTGTATATTTTCCCTGGTGAAATCGAGTTAAAAATAATGAGCATTGAAAGTAGCCATGACATAACAAAGGAATTGAGTCAGCTCAACTCTTCAGCAGTTTTTGACCATGCCAGACCTGGGCAAGGAGCTCTATGTGTGAGGAGTCTGATGGAGAATGGGAAAGCAAAGGCAGGACACAGTGTGCGGCCACGGAGGGCTAGTGTGGCCGGTTGATAGGTGTGAGCACTGGCCTGTTGTGTTTGGGTGTTTCACTAGGTTGGACCTCTTGTTTTGCAAAGATTATCTCTTAGTCTCTGAGACTTCTTTAAACTAAGATGAGTTGGTATTTAGGCCTCAGATCTAAATATTTAATGGACTAGGAGGATTGTTATGTCTGAAATCTTGGTATAGGTGACAGTCCTGCCCTCCTAGAACAGGTCATTTTTGTTGTTGCCTTGTTGTTAAGGCCTGTCTTTTCAATGTTTCCTATTACGATATCTTGGTAATGTGACTTTTCTTCAGAATTTGTTTTATTAATTGCCGTTGGTGGTTGAAAATATTTAAATTAGTGGAATAGTTTGCCTTAACCTCCATGGTCAAAAGTATTCAAAAGGCATCTTGGAGTTAGGAAACAGTTTTAGTTGACCAGGTCATAGACATTTAATATGGGCCATATATTACGTTAAGTCTTCCATTTTTTTCGCCGGAAGACACTGTGTAGCTGATGATGAGGTACCTCCATATAAGGTATTCCCTCATTTTCCTACTCCTGACATTTCATGGAATATTATTCACACTCTTCAGATGCATTTGGACATCAGTGACTTTTTTATCATTAGAATATTAATTCACTTTTTGAGTCATGTTCCAGTTTTCTAGTTCATATATTATCTTCATTTCCCTTTTTGTTGTTTGAGATATTGTACTTTTTATCTATTTATAGTCTAGTCACTGGATATTTTATCCTAAGTCCCAAGTTCCTATTCACATAGCATTAGGGAAAAGGAATCTAGAAAGGAAAACATTCTACTTATAGTGTTTATATCATATAATATGGCAATATTCCTTGACCTGTTGCTTTAATTGAGTTTGGAATGATTTATTCACATCCTTCTTAGTGGGTCTGATTTTTGGCTGTAAGGATTGTTTTTAGTTCACACCATCAATTTTTTTTGTTTCTAGTGGAACACCATACTTTGGAAATATCAACCTATAATTTTTTCACCTTAGTTTAGGATTATAGAAGTTTAAAATTATGTATTTGTAAAACATTGTAACGTTAGGACTAAGATTATTAACAAAGATTGCTGATAACATCAATCTAAAACATTGAGTTTTGAAAGTCAGTAACAAATAGAACTGAATAAAGTTTTACAGAGTTTCTGTATCTCCTTTCCTCTTTTTTTTTTTTTTAAACCTGATATCAAATAAAACTGGGTCCCTGTGTACATGGAGGGGATGTTTGTCCATCCTCTCATTCATCAGTGAGGTCCTCCCACATGGATAGAATGCAGCCTTCTCTGTGGCTCCTTCCCACTTCACCCTACACACAGTGCAGGACTATTAGGACCCCCTTTTGAACCACTCCTTCAGTTTGTATCTTATTTGTTTATTATGGCATAGATCATACCAATACTATGATAATGATTTATCATTTAGGAGGAGGTCGGCCTCCACTACCAGACTGTGACACATTGAGTGCAGGAACTTTCTTGCTTATCTTTGGCTACCAGCCATCTAGCTCAGGCCTAGCCCTTAGTCTACACTCAGGACAGGTTGTGGAATCAGTATTGAAATGCTACATTCTCCCTCACCTCAAGGAGTTCATAGGTTAATGGGGGAGAAAGACATGAACCATTAATTCCAGAAGAATGAAATAAGTACTAATGGGGATATACACAAAGGGCTTTTCGAACATAGAGGAGGAAGTGATGCTAAGGCATGAAGATTTCATCATGTAGGTGATGGAATGGCTGTGACACATTTGAAACATGTAGGGACTTATAAGAAATAGAATCTGGATTATGTCAAGGCACTTTATTACACGGTTCCTGTGGATTCAGAATACCCTGGTTAAGAGTTCAACAGACTCAACCCACGCATCTCAGTTCTACCTGTTAAATGCAAAAACCATTACCAGTAATTTTCTTTATAAGAGTTGACAAAAGATAAATGAAGATGGCTCAATTTTTTTTTGACAGTGAAGAAAACATTTGAAGAAAACAACATTTGAATTATCCTTTAGGATATCCTTTAGGAATGTTTCAGGTTTGGTTCATTGGAACAATAGGACTCTGCTGGGATCCTGTGGTTTCTTTTGCCTTGGCAGGTGCTGTCCTTTGCTTTGGCTGACTCCCTGGAGACAAAGAACTTGGCATCCCTTTGCATCAATAGTGTCTCCTGATGGAGCTGAGGATATATGCCCCTCCAATTGCTTTTACAACACCTAGTTTCATTATTTGCTTTTTTGCCTTTATGTAAAAGACAAGCAATTTTAGCAGACAGTATCTGGATATCTTTTTTAAGGCTAATATTCTGTCTTTATGATAGAAAAAATTATACAGTTTTTTGAGAATTATTTAAACAGATTATTTAGAACAATTTAAGCCGCAACTTAGTTTTTTTACATTGTGAAATTGTATTTAGGGACGCCAGCAGGTGGCAGTGTGATGTATAAAATCAAAGGGTTTCAAAGAGTATAAAACATTCCTTTTCATATGAAAATATGTTATTTGCATATTAGGGAACTCAAATCACCATATAGTTCATCAGAACTTTTTGGTTTTTTTGGTAACTTGTCACTTTGTTCGATATATTACAGTTATTATTTTGTGGGATAGTTTAAATTATATCTTTAATATATATATTTTTTTAAGTTGAGGTTTTGCTGATTACAAGGGAATGTTGAGGAATTTGGGGAGGGAATCCTCATGGCTCTCTCAGTGTAGCTTCTCTAGTAGTAGCAGCTATGTATAAGCTGAGAAATAAAGACTGGGGCTGTGGGTTTCTGGCACATCAGTACTCTTCCAGAGGTGGGGAAATAGAGTGGTTAGGTTACCTTGTCATAGACAGCGTTCCACCCATTCAAGAATGTAGTTGGTTTTCAAGGCAGTGTTACAATATCTTGGTTACTGAATTAAATGTTACTAAAAATACTAAAAAAAAATATTGATTGACAACTTTGGTATATATTCAGAAGGAAGAATACTAACATATTTCAGTGATTCCCATTAATATTCAGTTATGGCATTAACCTGTCATTAAGTATGTTTCTGTATTTCTCCCCTAGGGTTCTCTAAATGCCATGTGGTATGCGGAGGTTGGTCGCTTTTGAGTTTTCAAAAACTGTAATAATGCATAGAGTACTTGTGTAATTTCAGTTGTCGTAAGCAGTAGGTGTCATTATTTTTCTGAGCTGCTGCAAATTTCTCCCTGCTTGCTGGCTTGAAATAAAATAATGCATTAAGCTTCAGCTTGACTGTTTTAATTTCTGCTTATAAATGCACATAGTCTGATGAATGTATGTGGCCTTTCTTTCTCCTTGGTCTCTGGCTGCGTTTATACAGTGTCTTCGATATGCTACTTGGTGATATTTGCAAAGGAGCATTTACAATAACACATGATATCTTAACTCTCCTTCATAGGTTAAAGAACTCCGAGAGAAGGCTGAGTTTTATAGGAAACGAGTTCAGGGAACACATTTTTCTCGGGACCATCTGAATCAGATTCTGTCTGACAACAACTGCTATTGGGATGTCTCCTCGACCACAAGCTCAGAGGGAACCATTAGCAGCAACATTAGAGCACTAGATCTTGCTAGGTGAGATGTTCTTTGTGGGTGGTGGAAAAGTATGTTGCAGATTATGTAGATAATAGAATTATGTAGGAAAATGATATGAAGATTCAAAATTTGTCTAGTCAAATGGAAATATACCAGCCACTTATTACATTTCATTATTTTTAGTTTATTCTCTAAAAAGTAAAGCTATACATACATACTTGCTTTATACACTTGTGTAGAATACATAATTTAAATCTGGAAGATTGGATTCTATAATATTCCTTATTAACAGTTAAGATAGAAATAGGGATGATTATATAGTAGATGTAAAGAACTTTAAAAAGTAAACAACAAAAAGCAGCAGTAATAAAAACTTAGAAAATATTAGCTATTAGTTCATATCCACTGTAATTCATTAGTGGATTTTGTAGTTAATTTGTAACTTTGGCTATGATTCTGTGGGAGAATTATCAGCTATTTTAGATTATAAGGGAACACAAACTATAAGGAGAGTAGCACATTGATTTGTAGCAAATAAAATAGTTTTTGGGTTTTATAGTGTACTAGTATAATCATACATACCAATTTGAACTATAAATTCTAGTTATGTGGCATCTGATTTTCAAAGTTCATCACAAAATCTGTTCTTTAACAATGACTTGAAAAGATTATCTGAACTATAAAATTTGAGTCAGCTGACTAGATTCACAAGTCCACCTGAGTTTGTGTCAAACTCAACTGAGTAACTGAACAAGTTAGACCATATGGGTGGGGGTCCTAGTTTAAGTATGTGAATGCTGGTTGAGGGATACATATGAGTTTTGCCAGCAGTGATGCAGGCATATATGTGTGATGGTAGGAGTAAAAAGAGATAAATATATTTTATTTTGGAATATTTTAATTGATTGTAACTTTAGCTGTACTGTAAAATGAACTCTTAATTAGATTTTTTTTCTTCAATATCTGAGCAAGGCAATATCAGTGGGAAACACATAGTTGTGAACAGTGGAAGGGAATGATGGACTTTTTAAAATAAGTATAAACTAGAAAGGTCAAGCTCCTCACATTTAAAATAAAACTTATTTTGTTATGCAGAGATCCTACAAACCATAAGTCTTTGCAGAAATGTCCTTCTACAAAACTAGAAGAAAAAAGACCTATCTTGGAAGAACAGCCCCAGGAAACTATCACAGAGAAACTAGGCGTGTCAGATGCTCCCACCGTACCTGTTAGAAGGCGTCTCGCCTGGGATGCAGAGAACACCCCTGAAGATGTTCAGAAAAAGCCGACAGAGGAGGAGGAAGGGGAAAGGGACAAGCAGGGTCATGTGGGAGAGCTAGAGACGGTGGAAATACAGGAAAAATCTAAAGCAGACAAGATAAAAGAAGGGTGAGTTTTAAATTAATCAATATATGGAAGTATTATTGTTCACAGTTAGTATGTATTTTGTTTTATCAGTAATTAACCACAAAAAGTGGTTTACACTTTCGGTTTTATGACTAATAAATAGCAGATTTTACTTTAATGTCATGAAATAGGCATTTCTATATGGTTTATATAATTTATTCACTCATATATTTGAGTCACCACTAATTGGTAATTGAACATTTAAACACCGAGCTACTTGGGGAGGAAGTAGTTAGGGTTATTTTCATTTATATCCTGCTAATTATGGCTTGCTAGATTTGTAAATGTCTCTGGAAGAATGACTTTCTTTATGATTTAAGGAAAATAGTTGATATTCTTTACTATCAGATGGTTATACCAAAAAAGAAAAGGTAATGTTTTACAATATTAAAATAAGTTATTTCTGCAAATAGCTAATTCCTGTTGATTTATATGTAAATTGCTTTGGGGAGTGGTTCTCTACCATTGATTATGGTGTTTTTTTGTCTGTAGTCCAACTCCCCTGTCATTTATTCATGAGTTTTGCAGCTAATATGGGACTTAGGCTCTGATTTAATGGAAGAATTCTCCGGTATGTTGCTGACTTGCAGTGATCTCCCCTCTTTTCCAGTATTCAGTTACTCTTAACTGTCTATGAATTTGTTATTTTTCAGAAACAAAATGGCCTTCTCTTGTAGGTTTATACTTTACTATTGCATAAGGATGGCAGAATATTTTTTATCATATTTTCTGGAGGACATGCTTCATAATAGATTGTTTTTATTTGTAGGTCAGAGTCTTCTGTGTCCTCAGGAAAAGGAGGCAGGCTTCCTACTCCAAAGTTAAGAGAACTTGGTGGAATCCAGAGAACGCACCACGATCTTACCACTCCAGCTGTTGGTAATAGGCAAACACTGTGCAGTTCTATTTTACCTGTTTTTTCTACATGATAATTTAGTTTAATTGAAATCTGGCATCTTCTGTATTTTTCCAGGCGGTGCTGTTTTAGTGTCTCCATCTAAAGTGAAGCCTCTAGTCCCAGAACAGAGGAAAAGAATGTCACCTCAGGATGGCTTAGAAACTTTGAAGAATGATTTTAGGAAGGTAAATATTTCTATTTCAGAGAAAAGCATCTGTTCAGGAAGTGATTATTTTAGTCACATGCAATAAATGAATGAGAGATTCAGATTTTAGAAAATTCTATCATTCATGGAGATAATGCTAATAACCTGCTTTCAGAAGGCAAAGGCATTTAGTTGTTTTTTTGCGGGTAGTGACATTGTATTTCTACTGATATACTTTCACATCTTGTCAGTAGAGGCCCAACAAGAAGAGACAAAAGAAAAACAGTATTATTTATTGAGCATCTACTCTGTGGTAGTTTTGTTCCAACTGTGTTCCAGGCACTGATTTAACACTGGAGATACAGCAGTGAAAGAAACAGGCAGCAATCCTGGCCTTCACTGAACTTATATTCCAGTGGAGGAGAGAGACAATAAACAGGATTACTAGGTAAAACTCATAGTATTTTAGATAGTGTTAAGAACTAAATAGAAAAATAAATCTGGGGAAGTAAATAGTAAGTGGCCAGGGAAGTTCTCACTGAGAGGAGGGCATTTGAGCAGAATCTGAAGCAGGTGAGGGATTGGCCTGTATGCACATCTAGGAAGGCATTCCAGGCAAAAAGAACAGCAAGTGCAAAGTCCTCGAGGTGAGAAGTTACCTGATTCATTGAGGAAAAGTCAGGAAGTCAGTCTGGCTGGAGCTGAGAGCAAGAAGGGGGAGAGTAGGATGGGGACTAAATTGTGTAGGGCCTTATAGATCATGGCAAAGACTGAATTTTATTCTGAATGAAATGGAAAGCTTTTGGAGGGGCAGAGGAGTCATATGACTTGACTTAGGTTTTTCCAAGATCACTCTGGCTACTGTGTTGGGAATAGACAGCAAGGTTGCAAGAGGAAGGGCTTGAAAGTAGTTAGGAGTCAATTACAATATCCAGTCAAGTGGTGATGGTCATTTGGATCATGGTGGTAGCTGTGGAGGTCGTATGATGAGGTCTGATTCTGGATATACATTGAAGGTGTACTGACAGGATTTGTTGATAGATAAAATGTGAGATGGGAGAAAGAACAATCAAGGATGACCCCAGATTTTTGTCCTGAGCAATAAGGATGGAGTTGCCATTTAACTGAAATGGGGAAGATAGTGTGAGGAAAAGATTTGTCATTGACGATCAAAGAGTTCTGGTTGGACACATTAAATTTGAGAAGCTTGTTAGACACACAAGTAGACATGTTAAGTAGGGAGTTAACTCTGAGTTTGGAGTACAGAGGGGAGGTTGGGCTGTGGATATAGATTTGAGGCTCTTCTTTATCATATAGGTGGTATGGGTGTGTAAGTTCCTAAGACTGAGGGAGATCATCAACGGAGTGGACATAGATAGAGAGAGTAGGTGTAGACTGGTCTGAGCCCCATGTTTTTGCTGGGAAGTTGAGGAGTAACCAGCAAAGAGACTTTTGAGGATCAGCCAGCGAAGTGGTGGGAAACAAGAGACTGTGGTCAAAGAGGAGGGAGTGTCAGTGCTACTGATGGGTCAATAAGGTATGAGAATTGCTTATTGGATTTAGCAACATGGAGGTCACTGGTGACCTGACAAAGGGCAGTTTTGGAGGTGGGACAGGGAGGGACAAAATGCAAGTGAGATCAAGAGGAATGAGAGGAGAGGAATTGGAGACAGCCATCACAGACAATTCTTTCAAGAGTTTTTTCCGTGAAGGGGAACAGAGTAATGGAGTGGTAGTTGGAAGAAGTGAGATCAAGATGGAGGAGAAAACAGCACATTTGTATGTTGATGAGAACAGTTTTAAAGAGGGAGAAAAGATGATGCAGGAGTAAGAGGAAGATTGTTGGAGAGATGTTCTAGAGTAGAAGGAGGGGCATAGGAAGGACCTGGTGGAGATGTGGGAAGGTTGGCCTTAGGCCCTGTGGCAGTTCCTTCATTGTTGCAAGAGAGAAGGCAGAGTGCATGGGCTCTTCCAGTGAAACATAGGAAGATGTGATGGGGGCTTTTGAAAGGTCTTCTGACTGCTTCTTGGTGGCATATGAAGAGAACAGGCTGAGGAAGAAAATGTTGGAAGTTCTAGAGAAGAAGGCATGAAATAGTCTTGTCAGAGGGTGGGAGAGTGAGTGGGTGGGCCAAGGGAATGTGAGGTACTGCAGGGCAATATTAAGGGCCCATTTCAGGGTAGTGGCCCCAAATCTGATGTAAGACCAGTCAGGATTGAGAAGTGTATTTTCCCAGACTGTGACTTCTAGGTTTCTGGCTTGCCCAGCAGGACTGATGTGGGGGTGCCGTGCACTGAGTAAGAGAACTCTGCCCAAGAAGGGACTATCAGGAGTTTCATTTTCATTCACTCAATTCAGTATTTACTGTGCTCTTTCTGTGTCCCAAGCACTGTTCTAGGATCTGGGGATTCATTGGTAATAAAGACAAAGTCCCTGCCCTCGTGAATCTTACATTTTCATTGGAAGAAATAGACAATTTTTAAAGAGATAATTTCAGCAGGGCGGGTATATCTCAGTGGCAGAGTGTGTGCATAGCGTGCACAAGGTCCTGAGTTCAATCCCCAGTACCTCCATTTAAATAAATGAATAAATTAATAAATCCTAATTACCCCCCAAAAAAAGATAATTTCAAGTAGTAGTAAGTGCTATGAGTTAAATGAAACTGCAGATGACCTCCAAGGGGTGGGTGAAACTCCTTTAGTTTGGGTCGTCAGGATAGGGACCTCTGAGGAGGTGACATTTCAACTAAGCCCTGGCTAAGGAGGGAGGTGCCCATGGCAGAGATCTGGGCTGGAGATTGTTCTCCAGGTAGAAAGAGCAGCAAGTGCAGAGGTACAATAGTCAGAGTTTCAAAGAGTAGGGGAAAGGCCTGTGTGACTGGAGCTAGAGAGGGCAGAGGAGAGGGGAGGGGGTGAGGTTGGAAAGGGAAGCTGGGTACAGAGTGGGGGTGTTAATCTAATGGCACCAGGAAGCCCTTGGAGAATTTCAAGCAACAAAGCAAATATAAATCTCTGATGTCCTTGATAAATAAAATCACTCTGGCTGCTCAGTGGAGAGTGGGCTGTACTGGGGGAGAGTAGAAGCAGTGAGGCCGATGAGAGGCTTTTAGGTTCAAGAACAGATCATGAAGTCAGTAAAATTAGACCTGGGAACCACATGTATTACAAATATTCTACAGATTTAATTCAGGTCTTTTTAACAGTAATAAAACTAACTTGGCAGAAATTCCAAATTCTGCATATGTATGTAGAAAAAAAGTCAAAAGAATAATTTTCATGAGAGATCCTTGTAGTTGAAAAGGGAAGCAAGTGGAAGATCTGTGAATTTTTTCCTTAGATCTCGATTTAAAAATATTGGTGTTTTGGATAAGACCCCAGGCTATCTCCACTATGAAGCGGTGAGCCCTCGAATCGCAGTAATGATACAGGTCAGAAAGCAGTGTTTTGAATATTGCACTGACAAACTCAAAGTTAATAACTAAAAGGAATAGTTACAAGGAATAATCAGAAAAGTTTGGAGATATATTTGATTTTACTGGTTTGCATTCTCCTAAAAAATACAATTATACAGGGACTTTTATGATCGTGATGCATTATTATTGTGGAAAAATAGAAAATATTGGCCAAACTAGAAAAGAAAATTAACAGTGTCACACCCACTGTTCAGAAACATCCATTGTTGAATTTTTGAGTTATTTAGATATATAGCATGTTTGTTTATTATATTGTGGATAAGTTTTCATAATATATTTTTTTCTCACCTAGCAATATATTGTGACCATACTTCTAGTATCATTAATATGGTTTGTAATCTAATTTTTAATGATGACATGATATACGATCTGTAGTTATACTTTAGGTTTTTTAACCAGATGTTATTATTGAAACATATTTTTTAAAACTAGATGCCTATTGTTATTTCTTAATTTTCCTATTTTGAAAAAATGCTGTAAAGAAGCCCATCCTTTAGCTACATTTTTGTTCATAATGTTATGTAAATACTCCCCAAGTATTAATTGTGTGGTGAAAGAGTTAAGGCTTGTGCTGTGTTTTGCCAGCTCTGCCAGAAGGTTGTGTTGCTGGCATCACTGTAATGAGAGTGCAGTTTTTCTGCATCCTTCTCAGCTCAGGACATTATAGTTTTTTTTTTTTAATTAATCTTTGTAATTTGGTAAGTGGAAAATTAGTACCTCAGTGCTTTTATTTTGATATTATTTGATTATTAGTGAGGTGTAGAGTATGTTTGCTATTTGTAATTTGTGTGTATATGAAGTGCTGATATATATCCTTTTTCTAACTTTAAATTAGGTTTATCTTATTACTTTTAAAGAAATATTTATGTAATAATGATAGTAATTCATTGTCAATGTAGTAAGTTGTATATTTTCCCCAAGTTTGTCATTTTAAAAATATTTATCTATTTTTTGTTTTTATATACTTAAATATGTTTATCTGTATTGGTTGTTAGGCTTATAAAACCTTCCCCACATGGAGGCTACATAAATGTTCCTCATATTTTCTCCTACTGCTTTTATGGTTACATAAATTTTTGTGTTTAAATGTTTGTTTTATTTATATGTGTACATATGCATATATTTTTATATATATATATATTTTTTTTATCATTTAGAAAGAAAGTCATGCTATATCCCTCCTGACTTCTCCAGCTGCTGGTATAAAGACAGTTGATCCCCTGCCTTTGAGGGAAGATTCTGAACCCAATATCCTCAGATTTGCTGAGGCAACTCTTCCAGTTTCAAAAATTCCAGAATATACAACAAACACACCTGGGCAGCCCCCTTCTCCACCCCGTGCCTCATCCTTCTGGCATCCCTCTCGTCGGATTCAGGGCTCCCTGAGAGATCCAGAATTTCAGCATAATGGTAACTATTTAGATTTTATTTTTTTGTTTACACAATTGAAAGTGTTACACTGATAGGTCCAAAGGCTCTTAAGTATGTACTATATATTAATAAATTATTATTTAGTTTTTTAATTAATGTAATAGATTTCTTTAAATAGAAAAAAATCTCATCTTTGGAACACTCAGTTGTGCCGTACCCAGTTTTCATGTTGGCGTGAGGTGTCTCTCATGCTCTTTCCCATAAAGTACAGGCCACCCACTAGCTGCCAGTAGCTCCTCTTCCCCAGATGTAACAACCAAAAATGTCTTCAGACATTACCAAATGTTATCTGGATGTAAATTCAAGGTCATACGTTATTTCCCTCTAGTTTTATTAGATATTGCTCTGCTCTTTTCTAACATCCACCATTACTGTTGAGAAGTCTGATGTTTTTATTTTTGATCTTTGATATGTGGCTTTCTTTTTTTCCTAGAAGCACTTGGCATCTTCTCTTTATACCCAGTGCTTTGAAGTTTTATAGCGGGACCCTTTTCATTAATTTTGCTAGTGCTCAGTAGATCTTTTCAATCTGAAAACTCATGTTTCTCAGTTCTGGGAAATTTTCTTAAATTATTTAGTAATTTCTTCCCCTCCATTTTCCTGTTCCTCCTTCTGTCACTCCTATTTTTCAGATGTTGAACATGTTGAACACAATATTTTCTTACCTTACCTCACCTATTTTCCATCTCTGTCTTTTTATTTTAATTTGAAAAGTTTACTAATTTTATCTTCTTCTACTTGAGTTTTTAAAAAAATATTTTGCTATATTTTAAATTTCTAAGATTTTCGAAAACACTATATACTCCTTTTATACAGCATCCTGTTCTTATTTCATGGATGGCATGTTTTATCTGTTTGATAAATGGTATTTTAAATATGGTATCCTTGCCCCCAGTTGAAACTGGTATCCTTCAAAGTAGCTCTGATAAACCTTTTAGAGATGAGACCTCCATTCCTCTTTTGAGAGAGGGGAAGTTACCCTGCTGTGTAAATTTAAAAAAGGACCTGGCAGACTATTTTGTAGAAAGACTTTCAACTGGATTCCTGATTCAGGCCTACCTTCTCTCCAACTTTCAGTGCTACTCCCTGGGGAGCGAATTGGTTGCTTCTTGGTTTCCCTCCTCTGCTGCCTTAGGGTTCATCTCCCTTAGGATTCAACTCCCTTGTCTATGATAACCACACACTCACTGCCCTTCCATTTGTTTGCCACTTTCCAGAATTTTGCTGCTGTTTTCTTTGTCCTGTGGGTTTATGTCATTTGTGTAGATGTGTGCAGTCAATCTACCATCTTTAAAGAGACGCCTACTATGTATTTCTTTAAAGTTAGAATAGATCAATATTATTGAAAAGAATCCCAGGAGGTTATCCATTGTTTACATATTTGCTAAGCACATTACGAATTAATGAGTTGCCCTTTTGTGATAAATTCTATTAAAGATATAAAACTAATAAACTTTCTGAAAGCCTGCTTTCACTTAGAGTTGCCTACAAATAAGATATACTGTTGGGTGGCTTTGAAGGATAATTTCTTCTGGCTTTTTTTTTTAAGTGGGAAAATCAAGGATGAACAATTTCCAGTTACCTCAGCATGAAGCCTTTAATGATGAAGGTATTTCAATAGTCAAATAACTATTGTAGATACGGTAGTTTATAATAGTATAAAGATCTTACACTTGATAAGCATTTTATAGTTTACAAAGTACTTCCACAGATGTCATTTCATTAGATCTTGAAACACTGTGAAGAAGATGAAATTATCCCAATATTATACATGAGTAAACTGGGAACTAAATTAGGAGATAATTGGGTTTGTTTGTTTATTTGTTTTTTAAATGGAGGTACTGGAGATTGAACCGAAATGTTAAGCACACATTCTATCACTGAGCTATACTATACCCTCCCTTAAGCCTTGAATCTTTTTTAAATCATAAGAGATTGTGCCTAGCATCACACCTGAGGTCAGTACTCTCTGTGTTCCATCTTGGCTAGCTGGTGACTCAGGAATTTAGCCAGCATTATATCCACCATTTTCTTCAAATATCTGTATCGTCTCAAAAAATATGTGATTAGGGAAAATGAATTTTTTTCTTATATAGTTTTCTGACAAATTCATTTGCTTTTACTAGTGGCAGGAGGAATTTTGAATCCTTGATGTTGAACAATCGAAATTACTATTTTAATTCACCCTAAGAAGTACAAAATCACTAAATTTATAAATTTTGAATTTGAAAGTAAATTTGAAGTAATTGTTTATATATTATAGTTCACATACATTAGAGGTTTTCTCTCAGCAAGTTTGAGACTGTTTTCAGAATTCAGTGAGCTAGAAATCATGTTGTTATGTTTTGAAATGCCAATATCTGGACATTTTGAATCTAGTTCTATTTTCTTTTTAATGGAACAGTGTTTACCAATAACTTGATAATAGGTTTTCTTATGAGGAAACTTCAGTAATAATGAAGGGTAGCATATTAAAGTCAAACATTATTTCTACATTAAGTGAAATTATTTTAGAAATGTGATGAGTACCATGTTAAGGTATGGCAATTTGTTTTTAAAACATTAAAAAAGCTTTTTGCTCAGAACAGCTGTGCTTCTTAAAGTAGGACAAGACAGTATGATGATGAATTTTTTCCAAGTAATACTGAAATCACGGGTCATGTGTTTAGGTAATGACATTGTGGGATTTCAGGAAGGAAACAATACTCATTTAACATTAAAATGTTTGATTTCTCAATATGATAAACTTGGGAAATTACTGTTAACTATCCTAAAAAATGTTAATATCTTACATTTTAATAAATTACTTGTTTCTGACAGTCAATATTGACAGTACAAAACTTGATGCTCTTAATTTTGTTAATATTTTAAAAGGTGGTATTTTCATAAGAGATTTTTTTGCACTGAATATAATTCTTTCATTGCAGATGAAGACAGATTATCTGAGATTTCTGCTCGCTCTGCAGCTTCCAGTCTCCGGGCTTTTCAAACTCTGGCACGAGCTCAGAAAAGGAAGGAGAATTTCTGGGGCAAAACGTAATTAGACACCTAGTTGAGTTGCTTTTATCTAGGGGAACCATTGGCATAATTTTTCTGTATTGCTTTGCACTGTTAAGACTTTTTTCAAATGTCTGGATTTTTTTCTAACATTTCCTACTTAAAAAAAAAAAGAATTGTTTGATTTTTTAATAGCCAATTCATTTACTTGGAAAATTTTAACACAGAATCACATAAATTTAACTTTTGAAGAATTCTTTTTGCATCTATCCCAAAGTACAGAGACATAGTTTATATAGCTCTTCACATGTTCTAACTTGTATTAGGTTGTCAGGGATAGCTGATAGAATTGTGAATTTTACCTATCTGGAGAATATTCTGAAAACGAATAAAGTGAAGTAAAAATTAAGATCTAAGTGTAAAGTATACATTCCCCCAAGATTGGCTTTATGTATCTTTATAACTGTAGATGTCATAAAATGAATTTGTTGTTCCTTTAACTTTTGCCGTGGTATTTATTTTTATTTTGGTACCTTCTGTATGTGGTTACAATGTTAAGATAATTGTATTTTAGATTGAAAATACCAGTTTGTATATACTTTTCTTATTTATGTAACAGAGTTTGCTGAGAGAGTATGTATATTTTTGATCTTTGTGTGTATTCTGTTTGTATAAGGACTTTGGCTTACATTTAAATAATGTCTGAATTTTGAAAAATTATTTGTATAATGCAGAATTAAAACTTTGTAGACATTTTGAAATAAAAATTGATCAAGTGTTTGAAATTCTGTTTCAAGTGTTTCAAGCATTTCAAGCTTCTCTAGAAAGTTATTACTTGGAACAAATAATTATCTTTTAAAAACATTCTACTCATAACAGGTTAGTCACATGTTACACTTCTTCTTCAGCTTTCCAAATGCAACAAAACTGAGTCCACAGTATTTTTGCTCAAATGTAGGAAAAACGTGTAATTTCCAAGGCAGACTCATTTTTAAAAAGTTAATGCAAATTTTTGACTATTCTTCTTTACTCATAGGACATGCTCTATGGTCTTACTGTTTATCTTGCAAATCATGATAAATTTAGTTTTCTAAAAAATACGGATTTTGTAAAATATAATACATGAAATATTTACAATAATACATAGAAGGTACGAAAGGTAAAATACACAGAATATTCATGCCTATAGTTAGAAAACAAGTGAAAAGTCTGTTCTAAAGTGCTTAATTTGGTCGAGTGCTTTTGCAAATCATTGATTCACAGTAAGTTTGTTAAAGGTCTTACATTATCACTAGATTATAAAGAACTGTGGGCATACAAAGTATTTGCTTACATTCCACTGACCTTTTAACATAGTTCATCAATTTAAAAACTTACTTAGGCACTAAAGATGGAAATAAAAAATTAGAAATTAGTGTATAATTGGATTTTAGAACACAAATCATCTTGGTGTCTATATAAATATGTACTGAGGCATATTAGCTGTGAAATAAATTTGAAACATTGTTTCTCTGGAAGCTTACAGGTGCCCTTGTCTTCTTTCTCAAAAGTTGGCTGATTTAGTTGATTTAGGATAGTTTTCAGTGGCTGACCACTGCTCTACAGTAAAGAGAGGAATTATAGCTAGCTTTCAGGAATTCTATATAACACAGTCTATAGCCACAGACTAGAATCTGGCTACACCCACTGGATAAGTCACATCACATGAATTTGGTCTATCAGGTTTTAAGGTGGATTAGGGTACGGTTTTTATGGGGCTGAGGTCGTTACTCCAGCCTCTGCATGACAATTAACTTTGAAGTATAGTTCTGACTGCCTCTTAAAAGTGGCCTAAGGAAGAGAATAGTGCTGAAGGATCAGTACAATCCCATCATTCTTACTAAAAAAGCAACTCAAAGGATATGCTTTTGAGTTGGTGTGTAGTTTTAATTACATGAGAAATACTCCGTGAGATTTGCTGGCATCTAGTAGGAGTTGGGATTATTAATAAAATTGATTTAAAAATTGAATTAAGGCATAATTTTATGTACAATAAACTACAATCATTATGAATTTTACAGCTTAATGAGTTTGGAAAGAATGTATACATCTGTGAAACCAATACCACAACCAAGGTACATTTCATTTCCATCATCAAAAAAGTTTCCTCACTTCCTTTTGCAGTTCAATCCATCCCTTCACCTCTGGTCCCCAAGGCAATCACCAATCTTTCTGTCAATATAAATTATTGGTAAGAATTTTATATAAATGGAACCACCTTTTATGTCTGGCTTTCATGCAACATGTTTTTGAGAGTCATTTATGTGTTTGGCATGTATGATCCCTTTTAACCCAGTCACAGTGGGCTTTTTGGATTATTTGCAGTTTGGGGCTATAATGAATAAAGTTGCCATTAATATCTGTGTGCAAATCTTTGTGTAGATATATGCTTTCATTTCTCTGGAAATTCCTAGGTAATTCAATTTTTATTTCTCTCTAATATAACTTCTACTTTAAGTATACAGTACACTTTCAAATCACTACTATAAACTGATGGTTTGGCCTTTTTGTTGAAATTGGTATCTCACAAACTAGACAGGGGAGCAAACATCAGAATCACGATAAATGTTCTTCCCAAAATTTGCACACCTCTGTCCTTCCTTGCCCCCATCTTCACCCCAAATGCTGAGATTCACATGTGTCCCTGGTTGAAAGCCCAGATAAAAATGCACAAGCACACATATATTGGGGGGCTTTGTTTAATTTCATACACATATATGGGAATGCATGTTCATGTCTGATCTCATCTTGATCTCTATGGGAGTCAACTCAACATTAAGAACGCTTAAGGGATGATTCAGAGGATTAGGATAAAGAACATCATAACCATGCTTAGCACATGGTAGGAAACGTTACCATGAGATTTAAGCATAAATATCCTCATTTTACAGGTGGGAAAATCCTCTTAGATTAAATGACTGGACCCAGATCAGATAGCTGGTGAAATTAAATCTGGGTCTTCTTACTCGAAAACTACCCACACTGCCTACTCTGGAGTGTTTATACTAAAATTGTGAGTCCTATTGTGATTCAATTTTCTCTGGTTGATTCATTTGGGAGTTAATTTTTTAACTTTGTTGTCTTCAAAGATAAATGAAATGTCTATCTTTCTAGTCAGGGAAAAGAGTATATGGACGTTAATTAACATCTCTAACACAACAAAAAAAAAGAGGAACAAAAAACAACCAAAATATTTTTTTTAAGAAAAGAGTATATGGGTATTGAATTCTTGTACAAATGTATTCAACCAGAATGAAAGTGAATTAATATTCAAAGTTAATTTGTCCTCATACAAGTCATGTTGCAGCTGGCTACCCAGGGAGCTCAAAGATAGATTATGTCACTTTGCTGCAGTTGTAGACACCTCAACAATGTTTATCCCAACTTCTGCAAGTTTACCACAGGAACAAATAATCTAAAATGGCAAGTGATCCCAGAATCATTTATGTCTGGTTTTGGAATATGTTTTTGGTGCTTTTACATGCGGTGGCATGAGTCACGGTAGCGTGCTCCAGTCTTTGCCAAACTGCCATCATCACTGTTTCCCAAGATGAGTCAGCAGCACAAGGGCTACTCCAGCCAAAAGAACAATCTCTCATTAGATGAGCTTGGGTCGTGCCTACCGGGCCTGGTCATGTAGGGGCTCTGAGAAGCCAGCCTGCCCCTCTAGCCTAACTCATGGGTTAAAAGCAAGCCGGTGCTATGTTCAGCCTATGCTGGCAAACTCGACGCTAATGTTGGGCCTGCACTCTGGCTTGACCTTATGCATCTTTCTCCTGTGGTGAGTGGAGGCACAGAAAGACCTAGCCCTTTTCGTTTCTTTCAGGTTTAGAACCAACCTTTCTTAACCCCTGTTCCATGTTTCATTCCCACCTGGCCCTGTGAGGGCTGCTAAGGTTAGCAGCCTCTCTCAAGCAGAGGGCAGTTCCCCTGCAGAACTACCTGCTATAAGGCAAGTGAGGAAAGAGTAGTCATTCTAAAGATGACATCCACTTCTCTTCTGCAAAATGCTCCATCCACTAGTTCCATCCGTAACTCTATTATTCCCCAGACCCTTATCAGAGAATGTCCTTGGAAACTGAGAGAGAGATGAAGACTGGGCCACTGAGCCCCCTTTGGAAGTCAGAGCAGGATATTTGGGGGCTTCACAACCTATTTGAACCATATAATGGACAATTTAGGTAATGTTGGGAATTGTTCAGTTCCCCCTATGTATTTTATGCCCAGTAGGATACTGAAGCTGGTTTTGGGTCCAATTGTTAAATATTCAGAAATTATGTGAGCATGTTGTTAAAGCATTGGTAGTTTGAAATTGACCATTTGAACATGGTGGAAGGATTCACACCACAGAAATTGGCAAATGCTATATAAACTAGGGTTTTTCCTCACTTACCCCCAGAGGCAGTTTACAAGCTCACCATGGCAGCTACTACACCAGCCTCTGGTTTTTCTTTCCACATCATTTGCCTGATCGAGAACCAATCCATTTCAGAAAGGAGAAAAGAGCAGCCCAAGATAAGGTTCTATAAAATTAAACCATTCGCATCTTCCTTGGCTTTATAAAAAATATATAGTTCTTTGGTTTAGTTTCCTGTCTTGACTGAAGGCTACCTAGCAATTAAAAATAAGCCACAAATAGCAGATAATAGACAATGGAAGGGCCCTAGCCATGATCCACCCACAGAACTCCCCAGAGATAGGACCTGGGAATCTGCATGTGTCATCTTCAGGTAGTCTGGGAACCATGGGCTTCGGGGTTGTAGTAAGCTATGGTTGAATCCCAACTTGACCTTGAGCAAGTTGGTTAAACTCCTTTGAGTCTGTGTTTCTCATCTGCAAGACTTGTAATTAAATGGCTTAAGGTCTGTAAAGATGTTTCATGTATGTTACCCAAAGATCATTCCACTGAAAATGCTAGTTTTATTGTGTTGAAGGCAAATATCCATTAAAACAAGGGGGACAGGGAGTTATGTTTTAGAGAGGCTGAGTTTAAATCAAAAGGCAGGAGGCAGTGTATCTTGAAATTGTGGCACCTCGCTTCACAGCCCTGTCTGCAATGACCTACATTCAGCTCACACAGAGGCAGTCTGGGGCAGGGGTGCTGAAATGATTTGTCTGTTTCCGTTATGTGGTAAAGCAAAGAAGCCTGTGACTGCAGTATTGTGACTCAGGGATTCTGGAAGGTGGAATCAATTACCTGACATATGCAAACTGTATTAGAGTAACCAAGAATTGGAGATGTTATCAGGTATGAGTCAGGCAATGTGGAGATAAAAGACCCATGATAATTACTGATGAAAGGAAAGATAGGCAAGGTTGGTCCCTGAATGAATGTACAGCCAATTTCAAAGACTTCCTATGTTTGCTACAAGTTATTTTTTTAAGAGATGTATTAGAGGAAAAATCAGAGTTTCATAATTCAAGAAGAAAATATAAACTAACTTAAATGCCACACATTATGGGAAAAGGTAGAAGCATTACACTCATAAATACAATTAGTCAGAGTTTGGACATGTCACCCAGGAAAATTTTGCCCACAATGAGTACCTCAGCAGTTGATGTTCCCGTTAAAAATTATTCAGGTCAAGACAGTTTAGGTTCTGGAGAAACCAAACAAAATTGAAAATAGGCTTGTACGACAATACTCACACTTTTGTTCCATAAAGAACCAGTAATATTATAATGTTTATAATTTAGCAAAGATAAAATATCCAAAGTACTATACTAATTGGAGAGTATAAGCTGACATTAACAGTCCAGCCTGATCACGTCATTACTGTGAATTGTAGCTGCCAAGACTAAAAACATCACAGATCAAGGCTTTAAGAATATCAATTTTTTTTCCCATCACTCAGAATCAAAGTGTGGGGACCAAGAAAAAAATTTTTATTCTGATTTGGTTTTTTTAATTTGAAGAAATATAAAAAGATAATAGACTAACATATATCATCATTCTCTAATCACTACTTAAATAATGATATAAAAAAACTTAGAAGCTGAACACTTGACTAGAGAAGCTCCTAAAAATCTGACAATCCTTATTTTATAAATTTAGTGACTATATTCATTTATTTATTAAAACTGCATGCAAAAATTCCACAGGTATTTTCTGCCATGCACAACGTTCATCCTAGTGTCTCTGTAGGTAATTATCCACTTAATCTTAAACAAGTCATGGCTGCAAGTAACAAAATAATTTACTAGACATTTAGATATTCTTTTTTGTTAATTCCATATAAGGAGACAAAATCATTTTCCACTCATGTTTCATGGATTTTCAAATTTTCTGTAGAAACTAAGCATCATAGCCAGTCAGCAAGTCTTCCTTTTTCCTGTGTCAGGTTCCCTTTGTTAAACTCTTTCCTAGTTGCTAATATAAAGTTCATCAGTCACGGTAAAATACGGTAAGTGTGGTTGTGTGTGTACGTAAGTGGTTGCATGTGTATGACTGATGACACCCTGCCATGTGTTGTTTACTGCCGTTCCTTCATATGCACTAAGTAAAACAAAAATATAACAAATCATGTATGCTTTTTCCTCTGCCATATCAAACTCCTTTCAAAAATATTTACCCTGTCACTGCCTTCTGGTTTTCTTGGGATCCAAGGCACTGGCTACCCTAGAACTCATCTTCGTAGGCCATCTCAAATCCAGACTCGGCAATGATGCAAGGTCAAATGTGTTACAGTATATTACCATACTTTTCTCTGGGTGAATGGTTCAATCTCTACAAGTCTTCCTAAAATAGATTTTCTTTAACAACCTCAACAAGACTACAGGGAAGCTGGAAAAAAGGAACATCCCCAAATATTCATTTTATTTTTTTAAAGGAGGTATGAGATATTGAACCTAGGACTTTGTGCATGCTAAACATGCACTCTACCACTGAGCTATACGCAACCCCTCTCCTACTGCCCACATGTTCATTTTAAATAGAGCTTATGCTCTTGGGTCGGACAAGAAGATATTTGAATCATGGTTCTGCCACTTGTTAGCTCTGAGATCCTGGGGAAGTTACTTAACTTCTCTGAGCAGTCAATGAGTATGTTTCATTTAGGTAGGTGCGAGTATTTACTCGGCAGAAATTGGCAACTGTGGCAAATCAAGGCTTTTCCCCAGGGAGAACTGACTGTTAAACATTTACCAGCACACCACTGGTTTGGAATTTATTGAGAAGGGGACTTCCGACTCACTTCCTGGGCAGAGTCTAGAGAGGTGGCAAACTTTTGGAAATCTGTCACGTCTTCCACAGGTCTTGCAAAAAGTAAATGACTTTTTGGGGCAGGGGAGATACTCAAATCCGTCCTGTACTTTCGAGAGGGACTCAGAAGCAATTGAAATGGAACTTTTCCCATGGGCTTCAGTGATCAGTGGTCAGGCAGGAAGATGTCTATCTCAGCAGATGAGAGAGTAAACAGGTAACCACAGAGGACAAGGTTCCCCTCTGCCCCCACTGGTGGGCAGGAGGTAGAGACAACTCTACATGTAATAGATAAGTGAGAGGAATTCTGAATTGATTCTGATTGCCTGGAGTTGACTCCATGGGACTTGAAAGAAAACTCCATTATAGAGAAAAATAGATAAAATTGTGGGGTTTTTTGCACATCTGAGCTTGTCACCTGAGCTTTATACTCACCACTTGAACTCTTAAGAACATCATAATACTATCTGGATTGTCTCTGTACGCACTAGTTGAGAACTACTTCCCCAGGTCTTTTTGCCATAAAAGTTCTAAACCTTTGATAAGTAAAAGCAACACAGTGTTAATCAACTTGAGATTTCTTTTTGAAAAAGCTTGGGTGGTGCAGTGGTTAGGCACTTGGGCTGTAGAGTTTGACTGACTGGGTTCAGATTTTTTGCACTGACATGTAGATGTCATCTCTTAGGCAAGATACTGAATTTCTCTAAGCCTTGTTCCTCCCACAAGGATTAAATGAGTTGGTCCGTAGAGGATTCTTACACGTGCCCTGTACACAATAAACGCTCAGTAAACTGTAGCTATTGTTACAAGGGAAATGACAGTAATCAATGTGTTTTTATGTGACTTATCCTTTACCTACATTATTTAATTAAATGTTCAGCATGATCTTATGCGTTTACCTCCCATCTTCCAGTAAGAAAACTGAGGCTAAGTTGGAATCCAAATCCAGCTCTTTTAACTCTCAAGCCTGTACCTCCCCATCACCGTGGAGAAATGGACAAGGGGCACCTACAGCCTTCTCTCAAGTCGGTGACAAACTGATAGTTAAATGCCAGAGTTAAACTGACTGCAATAGATTCCCAAGGTTCTCAAAACTGCTAGGGAGAAGAGGAAGAATTTGAAGTGAGTTTCAAGCTCTTGGGGAAGAGTTCCAGTTTCGAGCCTCAGCGTGAAACTATAAAGCTGCATTTTCATTTCATTGCTTTTTCCATTCTGCCTCTCCAGATTAAAGCAGCCTCCCCCCGATCTTCTCTGATACTAGTCCCACAAAGGCCTTATAAACATACTTGCATGCCCATTGACTGCAAACGCTGCTGATTTTTGAAAATGCACCATTGCCAAACTGCTTGTGAAAGCAGGCTGGTCAAGGACATTGATTCCAATAGAGGTCTTTCTAAATTTGATTCCACTTTGAGAAACTGCACAATAGTCATAAAACACCATTCGAATGAAGTCGGCTGGATTTCCCTAAGTGAGATTCCCAGATAAGCACCAATCTCTTAAGAGCTTGAGATGTCTCAGAAGGCAACAGATAAACACCCCTGCATTGAGGTGCCAGTGCAGTGATTTCTCTGGGTAGTAGCTCAATTCTTAGTAGCTCAGGTCTTAGTCACCAACTATAGTGTTTACTATGTCTCCTCTAGGGTACAGACATTACTGTTACCGCAAAAAATGGGATGAGAGAATGGAAGACGGAGGTGATTATACAGCAGCTAGAGCCGAACTGCTTACACCTGTCGAAATAACTCTTATCAAAGACACCAGACTACACATGTTGAGAGGGTGTGGAGAAACGGGGACCATCCCTCACCGTTGGTGGGAATGCAAATTGGTGCAGCTAATATGGAAAGAAGTATGGAGGTTCCTCAAAAAATTAAAAATGGAACTACCATATGATTCAGCAACCCTCCTGAGACAGGAAGACAAAAGTACAGCCTTTGGCAAAGGACAGGGAACGGCCTTTGCAAAACAGAACTCGCAAGCTGAAAAAAGAAACACCAAGGCCCTGGGGGCCTGAGTCCCAGGCTGGTAGGGATGATTAACTTTATCTCTGTTATGCTAACCAGTATACCCAGCTGCCACGAGGCAAGAAGCTCAACTTTAAATTTTAACCTCACCTGTTCCTGTGCTTTCTTGCAGAAAATCCTTCTGCATTCCTTTTCCCCAACAGAAGTGCTCCCGATTCCTCACACCACCATGGAGCCACCAGCAGCTGACCAACGGAGCTTTACAACTTTCAGAAATGATCAGTGATCGTGAGACAAAACCTCCTTTTTTGTTAAAAAGCAACTCACCGCTTCTAGTGGGGAGCTGGCTGTTTTTTCCCCGCCTTCTCCCTTGTGCATCAGCTCTCTCTTCTAACAGTATTGTGGAAGTGATATTCATTTCTATGGTATTGCTGCCCATAGAAACTGGAAAGGGCTCGGTGACTACTTCTGGGTATTTATCTGAAGGAAACAAAAACACTGTCTGGAAGAGGTACTTGCACTCCCATGTTCATTGCAGCATTACTCACAATAGCCAAGACATGGCAACAACCTAAGTGTCCATTGAGGAACGGATGTGTAAAGAAAACGTGGTATATACACACAATGGGTTATTCAGCCATGAAAAGAAAATCCTGCCTTTTGTGACAACATCAACAATCCTTGAGGGCATTATGCTAAGTGAAATGAATCAGAGAGAGAAAGACATGCCTTATGATTTCAATTGTATGTGGAATTTTAAGAAGCTACACTTATAGAGAGCAGAGTGGTGGTTACCAGGGGCAGGGAAGAGAGGGTGAAATGGGGAGATGTTGACTATAGAGTCTAGACATCTACCTGTAAGATGAGTAAGTTCTGGGGATCTAATGAACAGCATGATGTACCAAATCAGGTTCATCTTGCCCAAAGCACAGCAAGCCAAAATGCTAAGATGCTCAGGTCTGCAGCAAAGAGAGGGTTTAGAGGAGACAGGAAAAGAAGCCCTTACCCCCTACCCCCACCCTCACCCCCACCCAACACCCCCAAGGTAAGGAGCTCGGGATATTTACGAGATGAGGAATGAAGCAGCAGGGCCGTCTAGGCATCAGGAAATGTGGTTAGAAAAAGGTGTGATAACCTGTGATGCCCGTTCTTCTGCGCAGGTGTAACCAACTCTGGGCCTCTGCACGTTCGAACGGTCAACAAGAGGGGACCCTCGCGCATGCCCAGTTGGAAAGTCAGTGGTCCTAGCCAGTCCTAACCAGCTCAGCTCCAACTAGGCACAGCCGACTCCAAGTTTCTGGAAAACAACATGGGCAAACATCTTAGTGTTTAGGTTACATGCGGCTACATGGAGGACTTGCAAGTCTTAAAATAACCTTGATGGGTGAAGGCAGGTGAAATGGATATAACCCACGGTTTCACATGATGGCTGTATGTATCAATACCTTATTATACACTTGAAAGTTGTCAAGAGAATAGATCTTAAATATTCTCATGGCACAAAAAAATGGCAATTACGTGAGGGAAAGGAGGTGGTTAGCTAATCTTATTGTGGTAACTTTTTCACTATATATATATATATATATATATATATATATATATATATATGTTATCATATCATTACATTGCACTTCTTAAACTTACATATGTTGTATGTCAATATCTCAGTAAAGTTAGAGGGGAAAAAATCCAAACTACTATTTGCATCTGGTTTGAAAAGATTTTCTGAAGCCAAATGATTTAACTGTTTTTAATGGATTTCCTAAGTTCAACCTTAGTTGTGATTTTCTCCCAGACATGGTTAAATTGTTCTAAGGGGCCCACCTCCTGCTGTAAGGGGTAGCCCTCTCTGGCTTCTGGGTTTATTTGGAAGACTCGCCACACTCACACCCACACCTTCACATGTGGCTCCGATGGGAGCTGTGCAAATCAGGGCTTTACTCTCATTAATTAAATGAGTTGAAAAATAAAATGAGAGGGAGATAGCGAAGATATTTGGCAGCCCTCCTTCAAAACTTCCAACCCCCTGCATGATATTTTGCCAGATGAGATACAGAACAACAAGCCCCCTTTAGCACAGGCCAGATAATGAGAATGGTCACTATTTACTAAGCCCTTTCTATGTACCAGGCGTTGTGCTAAGTGCCCTACGTGCATAATTTTCCCTATTATCAGGTGAGGAAACTGAGGTCTACAGAAACTGAGTAACTTAGCCTAGGTCACATCCCATATAAATGGTGACTTTGGAGACCTCAGCCTTGAGCACCACGGTATAGTGCCTGTCCAAGAAAGTGCAACCAGCAAGCAACCAGACTGAATCCACAAGCGACATCCTTTGACTGTAGAGGCCTGCTTTGTGCAGCTCTCCTGTGCGAGATTAAACCTAGAGTCCTTCTCTTCAGTGAGGGATTACAGTGGTTGTTTATTCTCAACCACACACCCAATCCCCTCTTGTCCTGCCTTCCTTTCAAATATGTAGCCTTCCTTTGATCACTTTCCTGTGCCTGAGGCTCCTTGAATAAGCCCATCTTGCAAGTAAGAGACTCTTATTCATCTATCGTGTGATAACGCTTCCTTCTGTGGGAAAAAGAGGTTCTGCAGGGCTTGGGCAGAGCTTCATCCAAGCATATGAATTACATATAATACAGTAAAGGGAGAAGACAAAACAGGTGTTTTCAGTCTTTATATTTTTTTCTGTGCCAATGTTATATTTCTTTAAGATTTAATTTATTTTTTAAATAAGTCATATTTGTGTGGCTTAAGTTAAAAACACTATAAAATGAGTATATATATATATACACACACACACACACACTTTTTATTCCCACGCTTGTCCTCATCCACTCTAATTCTCTTCCAGATTGGTTGAGCATTTTTGTTAACTTCTTGTGCATTCATCTTGTACTTTTTAAATGCAAATATAGGCAAATACAAATATGTATTCCTCTTTATTACACAAAAGCTTCACTCTCTTCCCTTTTTCCTTAAAGGTATATCCCTGCAATACTAAATGAGATCTGTTTGTACCCACAGAACACTTCTGACACCAAATGTATGTTTTTTCCCCCTCATATTAAATAATTTTGATATCAAATACCTAGAGTTAGCATAGACCCCATGGGTTAAGGGCTCAGTCCTGCAAGGCTGTCCCCTGACTTCAGATGCCAATTGCAAGTACGGGGTCCCCATGTTACTCATACCCCTGCCAGATTTGGCTACAAATTGAGAGTTCCCATGATGCTCCTCTCAGGTGCAGTAATTTGCTTTAATGGCTCACAGAACCCAGGCAAACACTTTACTTATTATTATGTATTTATTATAAAGGATATTATAAAAGATACAAATAAACATCCAGATGAAGAGGTACATAGGGTGAGGTCTGGAAGAGTCCTAACAGACCTCCATGCGATGGAGACATTATTACATAGGCTTGATTGATTAAGTCATCAGCCATTGGTGATTAGCTCAGTCTTCACCCTCTCTCTTTCCTGGAGTTCCAGGGTATAGGGCTGAAAGTCCCAAACCTCTAATCCTGGCTTGATTTGTTTCTCTGGCAACCAGCCTCCTTCCTGGAGCTGACTAGGGGCCCACCAAGAGTCACTTCATTAGTCTACAAAAAGACACTCATCACTCTGGAGATCCCAAGGGTCTTAAAAGCTCTCATGTTAGGAAACTGGCAAAAAACAAATAATATAACAAAAGATGCTCCTATCACTCTTACCACTCAGGAAATTATAAAGATTTTTAGGAAATCCTCTGTACCAGGAAGCAGGCACCAAATATGTATTTCTTATTATGTAACAATCTCACATCTCGTGATCTTTCCATACTAACATGTAGAAACCATTCACTGTTTACTCGTTATGTCTGTGTAGTGTTCCATTGCGTGGCTATACCATAGTTTATCTAACTAGTCCCCATTAATGGGCATTTAGGGCATTAAGATCATCTTAGTGGAAAGTCTTATACTTGAAGTCTGTCTCTTGGAGTTCTAAATCTCTTGCTCACTGATTTCCAAAAACATCCTATTACTTTAGAGACTGGAAAAGACAAGGGAGTGCCCCGTTCCCTGAACTTTGGGTAAAAAGCCTCGTAAGTCATCTCTTGTCCACCATGTTCTCTAAAACCAGAACCACCAAATGGGATGCGTTAGTGGCATCTTCATACAGGACATGTCCCCACCCAACGTTTCCCACTTCCAAAGAGTGCTGTGGAACAGTGTTTACAGTTGAGAGAACATGTACCTGTAGCATGAAATCAGTCCTGTGAATTTCCCCAAGGTGTGTGCAACGTGAGGGCTGTCTTCTCATTCAGCCACTATGATAATAGCTTATGACGGGTCTACGGCTGCACTTCACTCTTTGCGTGCATCACTCCCCTGGCTCCTCCAACAGCCAGGATGAAGTTAACTCTGAGGGGTTTCCTGACTTACAAACTGTGCAGGAGCAGGAGTGAGGTCGAGCTGCTGTGCGTGCATGTGTGATGTGGGCTGGCTGAGGAGGTGGGAGTGGGCAGGAAACCCTCTACTCTCTATACTACAAACCTCTGAGTCACTTTCTCAGTAGGTGCCCATGTTATTAATCCCTGGATTATCTGTAGTTTGTTTTTAGCTCATCTTCACCCCCTGTAGTGGTAATGCCCCCCTGTTTGTCCAAAGTCTTTCTCCCACTTTGCAGGAGTAATTCTATCTTCTTCCATTCTCCTTCTAGATCCCTCTGGTGTTTGAAGAAAATTTCAATGGCTGTTTCAGGCTGTGGCTGGCGTCCTTGCAAAATCTGTTCTATGTGTTGGCCAAAGATCCACTAATCTACTTAGACAGCATTTAACAGTTAACAGTGGTGGACTTTTCTCTACAGGGGTTAAAAGTATTTCTTTTACTTTTCTCTTAACAAAAGTAATATATACCCTTAGATAACATCCAAACACTGCAGAAATATGTACTGTTAAAAGTGAAGGTCCCTTGTAATCCCACCCTGTAGAGAAAACCACGTTAGCAGTCTAGTGATCACCATTTTTTTCAAAGTTATGCTGTCTAGATTGTTCTTATTTTACAAAAATGGGGTCACGCTATACACACTGTTTTGCAGTTTGCCTTCTTCACTCAGGAGGCCTACCCAGGCTCTCCACCTGCTGAAATTCCTGTCGTAATGGCAACGCAGAGTGCTTTGCTCTCTCTCACTTCTGTTCTCTTATTTTTGGCCCCGTGCTATAGAAAAAAGTACATTGGAATAAGAGTGAAGGGTCTTGGGTTTCTAGTCATAATTCTGCCACTAGCTCGCTTGTTTGGCCTCTTTGGCCTCAGTTTTCTTCTTTGTAAAGTTAGGGGGTTGGGCACATGATCCCAATGGTCCTCCTGGCTGGACCAGACCAGGCCTCTGGGAACAGATCTGCATTGAGCATTCATCTGTGTCCCAGGCTCTGTCCTAAGTGCTGAGGAGGCAGCAATGAACACAAGAAAATCCCTACCTTCATAGAGCTTACATTTCAATGCTGTATGTCTCCCCTTCTGAAGAGCACAACCAAGCTTCCTCAAACAATTCTGTCTCCCTCCCTCCACTTCTTCATCCCCCAATTATTCTCCAACCCCTAGCAACCACACTCTTGCCTCAGCCACCTCCAAGAAAGAGCTCTAGCAAATGCCAACAATTGCCTTATGTTCACAACCTCCAACAGATTCTTACTCAGTCTTCATTTGACTTGAGTGCTAGTGGAATGTGACACCGTTATTTGTTCTCTCCTTTTACTGACAGTCTTCCACAGCGTGACATCTTTTGAGACCATTTCTTCTTCTGAATATATATATATATGTATGTATGTATAGTCAATCCTCATATTAGAAGATTCCACATCTGCAAATTCACCTACTCTAAAATTTATCTGTAACCCCCAAACCAATACACACAGTGCTTTTGTGGTCGTTGGCAGACATGCGCAGAATAGTGAACAACCTGAGTCGCCCCCCGTGCCCGTGCTCAGCGGAGGCTGAACAAGGTGGCTCTGCCTTCTTGTTTTAGCTCTCATGCTGTGAACTAGTTTCCTTTTCCTATTTAGTGCCACTTTTGGGGCATATTTGTGCTTCTAATTGATGACTTTGCTGTTGAAAATGCCCCCAAAGCATGGTGCTGAATTCTGCCTGGGGATTCTAAGTGCGAGAAGCCTCTGCTGTGATGTGCCTTACAGAGAAAATAAATGCATGTGTTAGATAAGCTTCATTCAAGCCTGAGTTGTAGTGTTCTTGGCTCTAAGTTCAATGTTAATGAATCAACAATGTTTATTAAATAAGGTGTTTTTAAGCAGAAACACACATAAAAAAGGTTATAATTGATAAGCTGATAAAAACGTTTTGACCAGAGGCTTGCCAGAACCTAACCCTGTATTTTTCCTAGGAGCAATGGTTCAGTATTTGCTAATTCAGTGTTCATGGAGACTTTATAGAACATAACTACCATCCACTATGGAAAACAGTATGGAGGTCCCTCAAAAAATAAAAAATGGAGCTACCATTTGATCCAGCAATCCTACTTCTGGGTATTTATCTGAGGGGAATGAAATCCCTATCTTGAGGAGATATCTGTACCTCCAGGTTCACTGCAGCATTGTTCACAACAGTCATGTAAACATGTAAACAACCTGAGGTAAATAAAGAAAATATGTTATGTATATAGATATATATGCAACAAAATATTATTCAGCCATTGGAAGAAGGAAATCCTGCCTTTTGTGATGACATAAACGGACCTGAGGGCATTATGCTAAGTGAAATAAGTCTGAGAGAACAAATACTGTATGATCGCACTTGTATGCAGAATCTGAGAAAAGTGAATGCCTAGAAACAGAGTAGAATGCTGGTTGCTAGGGGCTGCAGTGTGGGTGGGGAAGTGGAGAGATTTGGTCAAAGGGTGCAAACTTCCAGTTATAAGATGACTAGGTTCTGGAGATCTAATGTACAGCGTGGTGACTCTAGTATATACAGTATTACGTGCTTGGAAGTTGTCAAGAGAGTAGATCTTAAATGTTATCACAAACCCAAAAGACAGTAAATATGTGAGATGATAGAGGTGTCAATTAACCTTATCATAACGTTCATAGTAATAATTGTGCATCAGATCATCGTGTTGTACACATTAAACTGACATTCTTCTGACTGGTTGGTAGTGAGGTAATCGGGAGTTGACATCATCAACCTTCTCGTTCCAAACTATCTGGGGTCTACGTGCTTGTGGGCGGCATATAGTTAACATCTTCCACTGGGGGTGGAGGGTGGGGTTCAGTAACTATAAAACAGCTCAAGGATATGGCTCAGAATATTATCTATAGCCCTTGAGGAGGAACCAGAGGTCCTCAACTTTGTTTGATGGTTAAACTCTTATTATTTTGTCTTGCTTGACTATTTTCCTTTGTTTCTGCATTTTCTCATTTCTCTGATTAAATTCAATCTTTGGAACTTGGGGAAGGCTTAGGAGGCTAAAGTTTTTCTACAAACAAGAGGCAGGTGGAGGACATGGGTGGGGTGGGTCTGTCCCAAGAAGTTCTCATAGGGTCCTGCCCTCAGGATATAGTACAAATTTGCAAGAATTAAGAGCCCTTCATATCCCTCACTTTTCTCTACAGCCTCATCTCTCTCTAGTTCTCCCTTTCACAGAAGCCTTTCAGCCTCACCTAACTGTACACATTTACTCAAAGGTGACTTTGGGCATGGCCTCCTGGGTGAGAGGTAAATTGTATTTTCCTTCACAACTTAGCTCAGAGGATCTCTACTTCAGAGTGTCTCCTCTACTTTCTGAAATCTCTTTCTCTGACTTTGTACTCTGTACACTTTAAACACCTTAAAGTCAGGAACGGTGTACCATCCTCAGAACATAGCCCAGATGCCAGCATGGAGGAGGTGAGGTACAGACGTTTGCTGAGTGAAGGAATGAACTTACGATTTGGAAAGGCATGATGACTAGCATATATTTAATTGACCAATGGACAGGATCATAAGTCATGCCAGCAAACGGGTCCTCTGACCACATCAGGGGCTGCATTTTGGGGGGAAAAACAAAAACAAAAACAATACATTTCTGGAATCTTATAATGCTCTCCCTTTCTTATGCCTTCAGAAACATATCTAAGCTTGGCTATGCTTCCTCTAATTCCCTGGTTTTCAGCAACAAAAACCATTTCCAGCATTGAAGAAAAGTCCAAATAGCTTTAAAGTAGGCAACAAATTATCTTTTACATAATGTTTGCACAATGTAAAATGTTTCTATGCCACAGGTTTCTTTTTTTCATGGAAAAATGATGAGCTTACTGATAGGATTGTTGTATCATTTTGACCTGCATATATTTAAATTTTGATTTATTTGTCTTTCCTCCTGGTGAAGCTAACCATAGGATCAGGGAACTTAAATACCCTATTTGTTGGATAATAATCTGGAGCCACCAAGGCAAGAAAATATTCTTCCCTGTGTTATAAATTTTTGGACATGGTTATAAACAGGTTTAAGTAGAACTTTTTTTTTAAATTATACATTGACTTAAGCAGGATCTTAAAACACAAAAAGAAAAATATAAAACAGTGTGTATAGCATGACTTCATTTTTCTAAAATAAGAATAATAGAGTTAGCATATTTGTAGAAAAAATGTGGAGGACTATGCACTTGGCTGTTAAAGAGGATTTTTCTGGAGGGCAGGATCACAAGGGACATTCACTGCTAACATTACAGATTTCTGGTTTTGCCATGCAAAAATGTGTGGGAAATGCTAGGAAGATTTTTTATTTATAGTTTTGTTCTGGGGGCTATTTTGCTTTTCTTTGTCCTCAGAATGGAAGTGCTGTCTAAACCATCACTTAAACATGTAGCTAATCATTGTTATTAATCTGCTTTCCCATGACACTGGGGAAAATGTTTCCTAGCTTAGTCTCTTCTCTGTGCAATTGTCCTCGATTTTTTAAAAAGAAATGCCACACCATTCTGAGAACATAGTATCTTTTGTTTACATATTTAGAGATATGTTATTCTGTAACGATATGATTATATTGTAAAAGTCTGAGACTTTTATAATTCAGTGAATAATAACTCCCCCCCAAAGTTAAAACTTATCAATTACTTACAGCAAATATTTTCCAAATTGTGAGACTCCTTCAACAGTGGGTGGAACTCTGAGGAGGGGATGGGGCACATCTCCAGCAGTGGAACTGATAAGGGCTGTGCTGTGGCCATATAGACCACACGAAGTCAGAAAGTACCCAGAAGACTGGAGTTAGATGCAGCAACCAATGTGTGAATCCCTCTGCAACATCCGTGATGTGCCGGATTCCTTACCTGGAGGATTCCAACAGCAGTTGTGGGAGTGAGCCCTCACAGAAGCGGATTCTCCAGCCCCAAGCTGTCAGATGACTGCAGCCTTGGCCAACATGAGTGACCCTGAGCCAGGCTTTTAGAAATTATATGAGATCACACATGTTTGTTGTTATAAGCTAAGTTTTGGGGCAATTTGTTACATAGCAATTGGAAACTAATAAGAAAAGGAAATAGTAAATATATATGTTGGGTGGTGTTGGCAGTGGCCAGGATAGTTGAGGGTGGGGTTCCCTGAGAAGGAGCTTTGTAACAAACACTTGAAGGACTTTGGGTGATAACGATGCGTCAACGTAGGTTCATCAGTTGTAACAAGTGTGCCATTCTGTGTAGGATGTTGATAATGGGGAGCCTATGCGTGAGGTCAGATGGTATACGGAAAATCTCTGTGAACTAAAAACTACTCCTAAAGATGGGGGCGGGGAGAGAGAGCGGGAACCCCTGCAGGAGGTGAGGGGTGAGTCATGTGCACACCTGGGAAGATTTCTTGTTACTCTTCCTGTCGCACTGAAGTCATACAGAACGCGCTTCAGTTATTTGCACACACTATTTTCCTTCTTAACTCCAGGCCTCCCCACATGTTATTTCCTTCACCCGTAACTCACCACTCACCCCCTCCTTGCCACCCCAATCCACCCACCACTGCCGACCTCCTCATTAACTCCTCATTTAGCCATCGGGTCTTAGCTTAGATGCCGCTCCTTCCAGAAAGCCATTCCTACGTGCCTAGTCTGGGGTCAGTGTGCCTTCTGCGTGCTTCCTGGTGTTCCCCTTGCCAGAGCACTTGACACACTGCAGGATGATGGCCTTTTTGGGGGGTTGTTCATTAGGTAGATTGTGCTCTCTGTGAAGATAGGGCCAAATTTATCACAGTTATAAGCACACACCCAGTAGAGCAATGGACACTTGGTAGGAACTCGATAAATGTCCACATACTTGCCCCTGTCCCAGTGTGACTGTTCTAACCTTTAGATCAGAGCGTCTCCACTTTTGATAGCTTATCAAAGGGGCGGTGGGGGTGTGCCCCTCTGCTGGTTTCCCTGGTAACCGATGAGCCCACCTGATGTCAATTCCCACCGTAACTGGCAACCTCCTCCCGGCCCCCCACTTGGTAGGGTATCTCTCCATGACCTTGCTTCAGACAGGACAGATCCCCCTCTCCATTAAACCACTGATGTCTCTGTCACTGATTCTGGGCTCTTTCTTCTGTCTTGAGGCTGGGCAAGTACAGGGCTTGCAGGCCTGGGGGTGCAGCCCAACACTCATCCTGATGTGAGCTTCCATCATCCTTATGCCAACACAGTTAATGCTTCCAACTGCTGCTTCTTTGTGCCTGTCTCACCGATTTGAATTTAAGATGAGGAACTTTTCCTTTTGTTTCTTTCCTCCTGCATAAGAAGGACTAGCACAGAGTCAGGCACTCAGAAATCACTCAATAAAAAAATAAATTCATGGAAATGTCCTTTGCAGATGGATCTGGATTTCAGGACAGAACTTCTGTCAGGATGTCAGAACTTTTATTTTGTTTCAAATTAATTAAATTAATTCATTTATGATGACGGACGCTCTTGCCAGCACCTAGCAACACAGTGTGACACATGCAGACATCTAGGAAAGTGGATTATCTCAAAAGATCAAGGCAGAGTCTTGATTCTATCTGTGGGTACGAAAAAAAATGAAAGAAGGAAGCATTTGTGGCTCTTGAGGTAAAGTGATGCTAGCTTCCAGTTCTTTCCCTCAATCCTCTCTGTTGTGTAAGTCATTGTCGAGAACACTAAACCACCAGCGTGAGGCAGGGGAAATCCATAGGCAGACGTGATATTAGAATGTGTTCTCAGAAGGGTCTCTGGAAGAGGTTTTCTGGACATCCTGGGGGAGTTAATTCATGGCTACCTGGTAGTAAGCATGCTATAAAGTCCCCGAAATCAACCTGGTGTCAAATAACACAACCATACATTCTGGGGTTCTATGTGAAAATGTAAAAAACCCTCTACTCTTTCTCAATCATAGTTAATGCAAACAACCACAAATATTTCCAAAGAGGTCACAGAAATGTTAATGTTATAAGAAAGTCAGAGAGTCAGGGGTAGTGCCTGGCCCAACGTATGTGTCAGAGGCACAGAAAGTTGCCCAGAGGCACGTATCCAAAATCTTTCCTCTAAAAGCCTGTCATTTTTTGCGACTTTCCCACTAGTCATTCCTTTGAGCAAAGCTGTTAAAGAATCCTGCAAAAGTGCCTGCTTGCATTTAGAACTTCTTAGCTATTAATCCTAGGTATGGATTAGTTGGCCATAATTGTCTCAGTTAACTGGTGCCACGGTGGGTAGTGGCAATCCAAGTCAGGCCAATTTTTGACAATGTTTGGGGTAGGAGGTAAGGTCTAGGGAGTGGGTGTTTCTGCGGAGGTCGTGCATTTATGGGGGAAACGCTGGAAACCCTGAGCAGCATGGGAGTCAAAATACAGGTGGAATAGTGGAGGAGAACAGGCCTAATAAAGAAGCGTGTGGTTGCCATTGTGGGTTTGTTACCCAGCCAGGGTCTTTTGCCTGAGCGCAGCAAGACAGAACGCTGGGATGCTGAGATCTGCAGCAAAGAGAGGGTTTATCTGCAAGGCAGCCGAGTGAGGAGATGGGAGGACAACTCTCAGATCCATCTCCCAGGAGGTGGGTGGTTCAGGGTGTTTGTGGGATGAGGAATGAAGCAGCAGGGCGGTCCGAGGTCTGGGGAGCTTGAGGAGCGTGGGGAACGTGGGGAAAGGTGATTGGAAAAAGGTGCTGTAATTGTGGTTCTGCGCAGGCGCAGCTAAGCTCCAGGCCTCTGCACGTTCAAACACAGAGGTGCTCAGCACTATCTGGGGGTGGAGTTCTCAGCCCTGTGATGTCAAATGTCATGAGCGGACGCTTGCTCGTGCCCAGTTGGAGGGTCAGTGGTCCTATCCAGTCCTAACCAGCTCAGCTCCAACTTGACACCTGACTTCAAGTTCCTGGAAAACAACTTGGGCGCACATCTTACTGTTTAGGCTAAGAGACACTTGGAGGGCATGCAAGTCTTAAACTGACCTTGGTTAGTGAAGGCAGGTGAAATGGATTTACGTACTAATTACCCTCAGTTTCAGTCATTCATCAAGAGTGCCTGCTCTCAGGGAGGCCTTGCAACTGTGGAGACAGCAGCAAAGCTGTGAACACGGGAGGCCGTTGCAATCTGTCCCTCTCGGGGCACATGTGTCTGCTTGTGGTAGGAAGAACTGGGTGACTCTCCAGAGACCTGGCCTTCCTGGAATGAATCTTCCAGGCCTGTCTTAGCTCAAAGGATGAACCATGGAGAGACCGGGTCACGGGAGGGCAGGCTTTCTCCTTCACAGAATAAAGAAGCGGGTGGTTTGCTCCTTCTCTCCCCTTGATGTTCCAGGGCTCTTGCTTCTTCCTTCCATTCTCTCTCAATCCTTCGTGCAATCTCTGTTCCTAACATAAGGGGGAGATTTCCTATAAAAACCTTTCTACGTTCAGTTTGAGTAATCATGTAATTTATTGGATGTTATGTAGAGGAACCATATTCTCACTTCTTTTCATTTTCCTCCAGGCCATCTCCAGACAAAATATAAAGTGTTGTAGCACATGTGTGTCTGTGTGTGTGAGAGAGAGACAGAGAGACAACCATGGTATTTAATGGCATTACAGGGAGAAGCATATAAAAACTGACCTGTCCATGCACCCTACTCCAACAGAGCTGGCCATCTAGCTGGGGTATTTTAATTCAGGTTGACATGTGCCTGATAGGAGTAAACACAAGATACTCTGTGACTTAGTGGAAGAGGAAGTGGTATAGTTTCATGGATTCCAGGAAACTTTCTTTGCTGACCAAGTATTTCCTTTGCCTGGATCCCTAATACCTGAAATCTTATCATTGGAGATGCATTTCACCTGACACTTCACTCTGAGACAGCATGGTAATGGAAAAAGCCCTTCATTAGCCCTGAAGTTGTCACTGTGTAGCAGTATGACTTGGAGAAAGTTATTTCTCCTTTCTGAGCCTCATTTTTCTTATCTGTAGAATTGGAATTACATAATTTGACAGCTGGTTTCATCGATGCCAGTTTCTGCCTCTCTGATCCATGCTTCAGATAACTCTCAGGCTGTCTTTTTAGGTGATTGCCTTATACGAGTCCTTCCAAGCTCAGCTGTCCATAAGGGCTCTCTGTTGCCCATTGTCTCAAGTCCAGACTGTTCTGGCTGGTATTCAAAGCTGCTCATAAGCTGCTCTTACCCGACATACACCTTCCTCTTTGCCATCACTTCTCAACATCATTCCGTTCTAATCTAACTAGTCATTGCTCTTCTACCAGCCCCATGGCCAAATTTTTTTCCCCTGTCATTTCCTCTTCTTGGGAAACCCTTTTTCCATTCTTTAAACTGACCCAGATACTAATAATATTAAAATTTTTACTCCAATTCAACATCTTGAAGTCTTGAGTTTCCAGTATCAATTTCTAATCAGGCACCTCTACTATAATGGTTATAATTCCAATGTAACATGTTTTACTCACTTAATGTTAATTTATATTTGTAGGATAATACTCCATAGAATCTTTATTTTTCTCTTTGAGTGATCACCAGCTCCATTATACTCCAAGTGTTCCAAAAGCAAGAAACACATCTTATTCATTTCTGCAACCCTATAGTGTGCAGCCCGGTGCCTCGGACATAGCACTTGAATTAAAAGTGTTATTGAATCAATTGTATTGATAAGCTTCTTGAAGACAGGGTCATGTCTTGGTCATTTTACGTCCCCTGAAGCCCAAGACAGTACTAGGCACGTGACAGACGTCAGTAGTCATTACACTGAGTACTCAGAATAAAGAAGTAAGAATTATCATGCTTGGTGAGATTAGGCTGAAAAGAGACTATTTATAGCACACACAGCTTTTGAATTAGGACCGTGACAAAGAACAGGGAAAGAGGGCATTTTCTCAGGATTGACGTTTGTGATATTTTAAAACCACATCACTTCAGAACTGAATTGTGTTTGATAAGTTGTATTTTAACAGATTCAACAAGGTCACAAGAATGTGCAGATGTCCAGCTTACTCGGCCAACAATTTTCCCATAAGAGACTGAGAGGGTCTGGTAAAACCACACCAAGGTACATGGAGGTTTAATACGAATTTTTTTAAGTTATGTTTTAAAGTAGTATTTAACATGTGCAAGTGATTGTGAGAAATATTAATAATCCTAAAATTGATTAGAGAGTTGGGATAGAAGGTTCACTGGTAACAGGTAATTAGCTATGACTTTGAATATCTGGTGGTACAAGCAAGTATGAGTTATGATTTTTTAAACACTTATTTACTAGTCAAAATAATCAATGAAAAGACAAACTGGGATGGACCATTGACTTTAAAAACATCTACGACAATAGCGGGCAGACACGAAGAAGCCAGTGTCAAGTTCTGTTTTTATGCACTAGAGTAGTGAGGAGTTGCATAAATAATGTTTTCTTCTATCACTGAAGTTGATTTCAGTAGTTGGTATTATTAGTAGAGAGGAAAACATACTCATTTATATTATGACACGTTCCCTTGGGTATAGTCTTCCTTCTAAGATGAGGTCAAGTACAGATTCACAAGATGTATTTAGTCCTCAGGAAGGAGAGAAAGGTGGCTATGGTTGACAAGTGTCTTTGTGGGCAAGGTGTTAACGGGGGGGGAGGTTAGACATGTAGGAAGTTGTCCTGGGTATCAAAAAGGTTATCTTCGAGCAGAACTGTAAAGCAAATGAAGTTCATGTTTGGAAGCTCCAGTCTCTAGCTTTGTTCTTTGCTGGGTACCTCTCTTTCCCCTCTCGACTGCCCTTGAAAAAAAGCACATTCTCTTTATGTTCTCAGGAGATGAGTAACCCAGTAGTCTCTTCCTCCAAACCAACTTGGTACTCATTCACATCCAGGTGAAATTGATTAGTAACAGCTTCTTCTCTTCTCTTATAATGTAGCTAGGAATTAAGAAAATACAGGAGACCTCGGTGGACACAATTTTGAAACACTATCAAAGGATATAAAAGAAAATCTCACACAGTAGAGAGATGGTAAATGCTCTTGGATGCGATGAATTCATATTATAAAGATGCTAATTCTCCCTACATTAATCTTTAAATTAAATTATATCCCAATGTTTCTGCTGCATTTTTTCCAGGAACTTGACAAATCTATTATAAAAGTTATGTAAAATATATTTTTAAAAGTTCATGAATAGCTAAGCTAGCCTTGAAAAAGTAGAGAAAAGAGGAGAGATTTGCCTGTCTAGATATAAAGACTCTCCTCAGTAATAAAAATCTGGAACTGGCTCAAGAGCAAAAAGAGAAAAGTAAACCAATGGAACAAAATAGAGAGCTCAAAGATAGCTGTTTATTAATGGGAAATTCACAGATGATAAAGGACTCAGTGTTTAGAAAATTGTGTATGGAAAACTGGCTCAACATGTGGAGGAAAATAAGCTGACTCTCTACTTTGAATCATTTACAAAAAGGCATTAAAAACCTGATTGTGAAAAGCAAGTTGTAGGGTAAATAAAAGAAAAGGTAGAATATCTTTGTGACCTAGGGATAGAGAGAGCCTTTTTAAACAAAGCCTTGAAAAGGAGAAACCATATAATGAAAAATGATGTCTTAAATGACATCCAAATTAAGTTTTCTGTTCAACAAAGGACAAATAGACAAGTTAATAGACAGAACACAAATTGGGAGAACAGTTTATGACTACAACCAAAAAGAGACTAATATATAAAATATATGGGTACTTTTACAAATCATTATCAACAACAATAAAAGACCAAAGCCCATTAGAACAATGGGCAACTGATGCAAACAATCAATTCATAAAAGAAAACCCAAGTGACCAAGAATGTATGAAGAAAAATGCAAATTAAAACAATAATGGGATACCATTTTAAACTCCCCAAAGCTGGTAACATTAAAGCTGGATGATGCCGGGTGTGGGTGGTGATGTAAGAAAATAGAAACCTTTCTTCACTGATATCAGATAGTAAATCAGTGCTACCTTTCTAGAGAGCCATCTGGCAGTATCTAGTAAAAGTAAATTAATTTATCTCTATGACCCAGTGGACCTACTGCTGGGTAACTATTTCAAAGATATGCTCCAAAAATACCATTAAAATGAGTTGGATGAGCTTTCTTAGTGCTGTGATGTCTGTAGAGAGGGCAGTTGGAGGTGGTTTAGATGTCCATCAGAGAGAGAACAAATACATAAAATGTGGAGACACAGTATGGAACGCCATGGTAGAAATAGGAGCTACACACAGCAATGCAGATAGACTGCAACATCACAATGCTGAGTGAAAGGTTAAGAAAGAAAGCCAGCCCTATAAAATAAAAATACATACACACATTAAGCAACACTTGCTGTCTTATAAGGATGCATATATATTTAGAAATGTATGTCAAGCACATTAGAGCAATGGTCTACAGCAGGTGTAGAGGTGGTAGTGGGTGATTGGTGCGGAAGGAATGAGAATAAGGGTGGGATCACACTCACACTCACACACACACACACACACACACACACACCCCCAGAAGGAACCTTGCAGGGAAACAGTGATCATGTGTGTTTTACTGAGGAGTACAATGAATACAAAACTTTTTGCCTGAGATACCTGAAGTCTTACTTCTAGAGAGATGTGCACTTGAAATAAGTGCACTGTGTATTTCCACCCATTGGCCAGCGAGCTGGGAATCAGTGTAATCGTGCGGTCAGTGAATATTTATTCATCACGCGCTGTGCTGGGCACTGCTCTGGGTGCTAGGGATAGCACAGTGAATGGGACAGAAAAGCCTACCTCTGGCTGAGGATGCTGGCTAGCCCTTCCTGCCATCAGGCCAGGTAAGTAGCTGCATACAGCTAAGATCGACCATGGGTACAGTCTGTCTGGGGCCAGGGAGCATCATACCAGGATTGCTCTTTATCTGGGGTGGCTTCTGGGAGAGACTAGAAAACTCACGAAGAAACAACTGCAGAAAAGGCCCATTATGAAGTTATTTAACACACATGTGTCTCTAGTTGTTTTCACAGGAGCAGATATGTGCTATATCTACAATCTCTCCTAATAGCAAATATTTTTGAGACTCCTTGTAGGACTATTTAGAAACCCACACACAGCCCTACAGCAGATTTTCACCACATTGGGCTTGGTTAAGCTCACTGAAACCTAAGATCTTGGCTCTGTTAGCAGCGTCCTATAAATGGTTGTCTATCAGGGCCATATAATAAGGAGTAGATGTATTGCTGCTACAAAAGACTGGTTTGCAATTTTCTGGCATTCTGTTTTTGTTTCACAGCTATCTATTCCTTATGCAGGAACAGCAATGAAGCTGACAAATAGTACTGGGTCAAACCCCAACATTAGAAGTACTATAAAGGCAGTCCCCAAATTATCTCCATGCATATTCCCAAGATACCCAGTCAATTATTTAACATCACAGATGTATGTATATATTCATTCAGCATGCTCTGAGTCCTTCCTATGTGTGTAGTGCTGTTCTGAGTGTGGGAGATGCAAAGAGGAAAGAGACAGAGACTCTCCCCTCAAAAGCATCTGATTCAATGATGTCAGAACTTATCTTCCCATGGGAACAAAATTGTGTTTGTTAGTTTCTCAGGAAAGCAACAAAAACCTATTTAATCAGCTGTATAACTTAACTCAAATGGTAATATAATTATACACAGTTCTGGACAAAAACAGTCATACATTATATAAAAGGAAATAGGAAAAGAAGAGTTTCCTCATCATGGTTTCACGAACAACCCCAAGCAGACATTTGCAATGGGTCTAGTTTTAGTTTACTCTCCCTAACCTTCCCATTTGCCTCTTTCTCCAAATACCATCTTCCCAGATACTTGGTGTCCTCAGGCTGTTCTAACCCTTCCCTGTGGCGCCCCTGCCCCAGGTCTGTGCCATCTCATAAAATGCTCGTTTCTACAATTATTCACTTTCCTTCCTCCAGTTCTTCAGTGCTCCTAATATGAACTAGTTGTGGAGAAAAAAATCTGATCAAACTAATTTGCACAAGTTCACGTTCCTTCCCTTCGCAATAGATCAGTGCACCCACTCCTTGCTCCCACCCCCAGGAGTGTTTCATGTATTTTTAAAATAATTTAAAATCCACATGTAACCACATGTAACCAAATTGTCAGATTCTCTTCTTTAGACTGCCATGCATATAAAAAATGTTATAAGATGTTTTGGAAATATTACTTTGAAACTTGTGTGTTGTTTAGAATGAGTGTGGGTAAAATTTCAAGATGAACTATTATATCTACCGTATTCTTAAAATACTTGCATGTTATGAAAAATAGCAATCAGATTGTTCAGAGTTAATATTTTGAAACTTAGATATTGATGATAACTTAATGAAAAAATTTAGGATATATTTGCAACTACTATAATTGTTATGGTCACCTAAAAAAGTCACAGAACAGAAGGAAAACAGTGCTTAGAGTGGCCAACACAGTTATTTTAAAAGTATAAGTCTTCTTCAGGCTTCAACATACTTAACTAATGAGATAAAATTTTTTTTTTAATGGAATTATCTCCAAGCTGTCACTACAGTTTATTTTAAAGCAGAGGATATAGGTCCTTTATTTTTGATCACCTCTAATGAGATAAGAATCTATGAAGCTGGGAGGAAAACAAGTCCGTGGCTTACTCACTGACTATAGGAGATCAAAAAATATTATAGTAAACCTGGAATCTACAAAGACAAAGCAATTGTTTTCTCTGAAAAATATGTAGGGTGTACAGAATTTCTGGGATTTGTCTGTAAATCACCCTCCGGGCCCTAAAGGTGACGTTTTAGGGAAACACTAGCGTATCAAGGTGGGAAGATAGGGGGAGGTGTTTTGTGGGCTCCCATGGTGGTTAGGTAGTTCTCAGAAGACAGGCCTGGAAATTAGATAATTGCTGATGTCATATTTTTCACGCACACACACACAATTTGGCGTCCTGGGGGCTATAAAAGCAGCAGCTTCTCCCTCCCCATCACAAGCAGAACCATCACAACAGGTATGAGCTCCGGCAGACTTGGTATGATCGGTTTGTGTGTTATGATACTTCTCGATACTTCATTTGTTTTCCTTTCTGTTCTTTTTGTTTCTTGTTCTCTCGATACCAGGTTCTCCTTCCCTAGTCGCCAATTGCTTGAGTTCGTGTCGTCCACAATGGCTGCCCTGCAGAAGTCTGTGAGCTCAATCCTTACAGGGACTCTGGCCGCCAGCTGCCTCCTTCTCATCGCCCTGTCGGTACTGGGAGGAGAGGCTGTGCCGGTCAGTTCTCCCTGCAGGCTTGACAAGTCCCGCTTCCAGGAGCCCTATATCATCAATCGCACCTTCACACTGGCCAAGGAGGTACTCATCTCCACCTCTCTCCCCATTTCTTTCCCATCTTGTCTCCCTGGAACCGGAATAGTTCTTAAAATTTCTTCAGAGCATGTCTAAGATCTATAAGAAACCAGCACGTATCTCTACTGGTAGATCAGCCGTCATTTTCTGTCTCTTTCTAGACTCTTTTAAGATCGAACTTTACCAGAGACCTTTCCTTTTTGGGCTTTAAGATATTACACTGAGTTTTGCCCAGAAATGAGCTATTTAGTAGCCCATCTGACTATTCATTGTCCCCTTTATTCCTCTGATCATTATTTTCTTTTAATTTTTAAAAGATTTTATTTTGAAATAATTTTAGATTTACAGAATTTCAAAAGCAGTGTAGAGGGTTACTGTCTATCTGTGATTTTGTGTTAAATATATAGGTCCTATTGGGAAGCACTGACATCTTAATAATACTGAGTCTTCCAATCCATAAACGTGATCCTCTGATCATCATTTTAAACTAACACACATCTGACTTTTTTCTTTAGTCTTCATGGGGCTGCTCTGGGGATGGGGAATAGAGTATAGCTCTACTTACAGACATTCCTTCCAGCTCCTTGACATCCAGGAACTTAGTCTTTTCCTCTCTTCCAGGCTAGTCTGGCGGATAACAACACGGATGTTCGTCTCGTTGGGAACAAACTGTTCCAGGGAATCAATGTAAGCCACAGTCACGATGAACAGAGCCGGGAGCCATTCGTGGTTATCTGGAGCGGTGGTGATGATGGGTTGGGTTGTCTGAATGTTGCCTAGCATGACCTCTGCTGTTTCTTGCTCACTAGCAGATGAAAGAGCGCTGCTATCTGTTGAAGCAGGTGCTGAACTTTACTGTTGAAGAAGTGCTGTTCCCCTATTCTGATAGATTCCAGCCCTACATGCAGGAGGTGCTGCCCTTCCTGGCCAAGCTCAGCAGACAGCTAAGCCAATGCGTAAGTTCTTCTTCCCATCTAAGTCCACCCACTCCCAGCTGCCTGCCATCCCGCCTTCTGCGTCAAGTCTTTTTCTCCTTGATCCTCACCGCCCCTCCTGTGCTGGCAGTAAGGAATGCCTCAGCAACACTGTTATAGGAATCAGTCAGAATCACAGAGTGCTTACTTTTGCTTTAATTGAGTCACACTTTGACTTTAAGGTGAAAGACCACAGGTGGCTTATTTGTCCCTGGGAAACAGCAACTCAGGTCATGTGAGCAGAGAAGGGTGCTGGGCGCTGTAGGGAAAAATGCCTATTAGTGGAAATGGATCCACCAAGTATAAATTGATGGAGGGAAGGGACGGGAAAGAGAGAAAGACAGAAACGGGAAGATTTAATGTTCGGTGGCAGGTGAGTGAAGATGGCTGCTCTCTTGATATGGGAAGTGACAAAATCAGACGTGTATGAGCTTGATGCCTCTGAACGTGTAAAGCTAGGAAAAAAGGTTTGAGTAGAGTGGGCAGAGCTAAGGGGGCCTAGTCTTTATTGAGGAGGCCCTACTGTTCACATAAGATGTTTTAGGTACATTTCTCGTTCTGAGCACACCTTTTTGATGAGATACAGTGATGGTCTTATTCTTGACGGGATTTGCATAAACCACTCCACTCTTTCTACAAACCTCAACCTCAGTACGGTTTCCCAAAGGTGAAGCGAGGTCCCGTGTAAGGGAAATGACTGGATTTTGGTGTCCAAGGGAATTCAAGAGTTCAGAAAATCTAGGTCACTGGTGAAATCTAGGTCATTGTGGGCAAAACTGCTAAGAACTTTAATTCCAGGTGAATCGTAACATACCTCAGTTTAAGACACGGAGGCTTATTAAGCTTCAGTACCACAATGTTAAAACAATTATTCTGGTTTTCATTTTGTAGCATATTGAGGGTGATGACCAGCATATCCAGAGAAATATGCAAAACCTGAAGGACACAGTGAAAAAGGTACTACTGATAACTATTTAATGCTAAGTTATAGAAGAGAAAAATGTTTTTCTTTCCTTGCCGTTCTTTCTTTTTCTACCCCACTTCATGATTTTTTTTACTTGATTCTCCTGCCATTGGGTTGATTATTTGCGTGTGTCTGTGTGTAGATGGGTCTATATGTTTATAAATCAATTTCCGAATTTTATAAATCATAGAATTCTAGAACCGGCTGGGAACTCAGGAGATCTAATTTCACCACTTCAAGTGCTAGACAAGGCCAGTGGCAGAACCAGAAGAGAATGCAGGTCTTCTGAATCCCATCTGGGCCAGAAGCAATGGCTATGACTTTTAGTCATATTAATTCTTAGGGAAATGTAAGGTTCCTACTGATTCATTTAATCTGAAGAAGCATTTGTTCAAAACCAGAGAAGTGCCTGGGGCCAAATTTATTTGAAGCCATTAATTTGATAATTTAAAACTTGTAAACATATACCTGGAACCACCATAACAAAGAAGCTGGACTTGTATATAGGATGAATTTCTGGAATGATTGATACTTATATTTAATTTTTATAATCTAATACCCAACAGCTATTGATTTTAACTTAAAAGTAAGAATGAACAACCCCCAATTTCTTTTACACATTTTCAAGCAGAACGAAATTATTAATAATGGAGTTACTGTAGGGAAATGAACATCCTCTTTTCTTCCTCTCTCCTTTCCTTCTTTTCTAGTCTCCTCCCTCCCTCAACAATCCCCTAGTGAGCATCTACCTGGTATAGGCTGGTGTGCATTTGTACAATGAATGCTACTGTCATGTGGCCTATTTGGGGAAAAGAGCAACAGAAAGCTCAGACTAGCAATTGTGACTCATCCAAAAACCAGAGGTATGATTAGCAGCAGCGAAAGTGACAACTTTGCAGGCAGGTACAATTAAACCTCAGAAACACGAAGGCTCTGGTTGGTGAGATTTTCAGTAACATGCGTAGCCTCAATTCCCGCTCCCCCCCCCCTTTTTTCCATCTTGATGTTTTTTTATAAAAAGTATTTCTTCCGGAATATAATTTAATGAACATGACTCTTTCTTCCTTTGATAACTGAAGGATTTATCATTTTTCACTGTGAAGATTAATTCTCTTGTCATAGAACAGTAAACTACATGTAGAGGGCGGAATAGTAGCATGCCACAGCTGAGAAGTACTTTGAAACATCCCTCATGTTGGCTTCCTCTGTTGGCTTTAGAAAAGTGAAGCGTGGGAGAGGAAAATCTGATGATGACCTATGTGGGAAAAAACAGAGAGATTTTTAAAGCTTTTAATCCATTTTGAGAGAATCAACTTTCACATTTGCAGTAGGCTGCCATGTGGAAGAGTGGATATGTTGTTTTGTTTTGTTTTGTTTGTTTGTTTGTTTTACCCTATAGTTCCAGAAAGCCTAGTGACAGAGGAATGCTATTCAGAGAAAGCTCAGCAGGAGGAAAAACTGGTGGGCATTGTCTGCAGTGGGAGGGCAGTCCAGGGGTATTAATTCCCTGTCACTGGAGGTAAAAGCAGAGAGCAGGCTGTAGCAGAATGGATGACAGACAATAGAGCAAGAGGAGCTTTAAAATTCTTTATAGTCTTGGGAGTCTTTGAGATATAAAAAATATCCCTTGGCCTTATATCAAAGAAGTATGGAAAGATGGAAAGGTGGAGGAAGGCAGGAAGAGAAAGGAGATCAAAGTCTAGAGGACAATGATGACTTAGTCTGTTGTTCTCTTTGAAATAATCTTGAGCAAATTGAATTGATTCGATGAATTTCAGGGGAGGATGATCTGGACTTGAATTTGGGCTCCCTCTCCTACGGAGTTTGAAAGTCTTGTTTGCATACTGCTTGGAAGGAGGAGAGAAGGGGTGTTAGCATCTGTATCTGGCCTTCTACTCATTAAAGCAACTGTACAAGATGCATCTGGTATTTTCCCCACAAATGTGAAAACCTGGTTTTTTTCCCCTCCTTGGTCACGAAGGTGGGGACAGGAAAAGCCCAGGTGTATTGGTGGATGTGTAGCTTTTATTCGAGGCTGTTTGAGCTGAGTGGTCATGGACAGTCGCGGGGCTCCAGGCAGAGCAAGGCAGGATGAGTGGCACCTTGGCTGGGTCCCCCAGATCCCAGCACCGCCTCTCTCTGTGTGGTCTGGTTAGGAAGTGGTTTGAAGAGCTTCAGTAGTGGGAGGTATTGAATCTCAACTGAGATTGATGCCTGTAGGTGCCCTGTGCATTCAGAGAGCCATGATTTTAAAGTCTTTGGCAAATCGCATTATACTCTTGCTAAAAGGGCATTTTCTAGCAAAGTGTTTTATAAAAGGTGAAAACTTGGTTTTTCTGTTCCAGCTACCTACTCATGCCATCTCCCTCTAATTTGCCCCTCTTTAGAATACCTGGTAACCAAAGCTCAAATACTTGTGTGTTCTTATGTTCACAGCTTGGAGAAGGTGGAGAGATCAAAGTAATTGGAGAGCTGGATTTGCTGTTTATATCCCTGAGAAATGAGTGCACTTCTCCACAGTAAAGCTGGAGAATGGATACCTCATCCTTCCTGCCTTTTAGAAATAACAATAAGATCTTCTGGGGTTTGCTTTTACCATAAGGAAAATGGGAAGCCAAACTCCACAATCATGTATGGATTCTAAACAAACTCCTGCTCAGCTTAGAAAAGAGAACAATGTCACTTGTGTCTGTAAGACCAGAAGGCAGACCTTCCATGCATAATGAGATCTGTTAATAACATTTTATTGTAGTTGGTGTTTTATACACAGAAATTTATTTTTTAAGCAAATGTCTGTTCCCCGACAAAAAAAAAATTACTTTCCATTTCTTTAGGGAAAAATGCCCTAAATAACTTCATGTCCATTATTGATACTTTATATTTATGAATTTATTTATTATCATAGTTACACATTTTATTTATGTCATTTTACTAATATGGATTTATTTATTGACACATTATATGATATTGCTACTTAAATATAAGGCTAATGTTAATATTTATAACAACAATTATGGGACTGTAATATGTTTATTTGACCTCAATAAACACTTTGATATCCTAAATCTTGTGACTTTGTGATTTTTTTCCCTTTAATATCATCATCATCATCATTCTCATGTAGTCATTCTTATTTGTTAAATGGGCCCAAAATTTGTATAAATGATTTTGTCCCTGACTCTAAGCAAATGAGGTAGCTATTAGTATCGATGAGAAAGCTGAATCAGAAACATGTTAAAAAAAAAAACCACTGTGTAGCTGTAAGTAGTTGACCCTTATTGAAATAGGTCTATCTGATTTCTTGGGGAGATGCTGTATTGCCTACGTAGATTTTTTATGTTGATTCAGCATGTGATTCTGAAAGAAAAATGGTCAGAAATCAAAAAGAATCCATCTGCATCATTAGCAGTTTGTGGATAAAAGAAAAGAGTGACGTTGCTGTGGGAGAAATACATGTAGCCTCTATTGCTGTAGGTGAACAGCAATAGGAAGGGCATTCTCCGGTTTTCCTGTAAGTCAGGAAGTAAAGGGGAGCTGATTGAGTTTGGGGACTCTTACCTGCTAGAGGAGTTTAGCCCTCATGGAGAAGTCCTGTGGGTGGAAATGAGCGAGGATATTACAAGCACACCAGAGGAGAGGAAAGCAGTACATCTTCAAAGTTCGCAGTGTTACAGAGAAGAGAGAGAAAAAGTCGAGATCAAAGTCGGACTAGTTCTCTCTAGAAGAATGGACAAATGACATCATCATTGAAGCATATATAGGTCTTTCCACAGAAGGTGAAAGTCGGTGGTCAGGAGAGGTCAGTGATCATCTGTCTAAAGAGTTTCCTTCTCCAAAAAATCAGGAATCCTGGGTCTATTTTACAAGTCATTCATCAATTGTTTGCCAAATTCCTGAAGAATTAGGTCAAGACGGTAGTAATTAGATACAGAGAGCAAATCAGTGGTTCCCAGTGGGGAGCGGGAAGGAAGGAGGGGCAAGACAGGCATAGGGGAGTAAAAGGTACAAACCATTAGGTATAAAATAAGCTACAAGGATATATTGTACAACATAGGGAACATGGCCAATATTTCATAACTATAAATGCAGTATAACTTTTAAAAATCACAAATCACTATATTGTACACCTGTAACATAATATTGTACATCAACTATACTTCAATAAAAAAAATAAAAGACTGGTGATTGTGAGTCCGTGTGAATTGCACATTCACTCGTGGATAAAGTGGAGTTAATACTTTTGGGTATGCACTCCAAACACTGAAAGATACTAAAGCTAAGCCTCAAGGATGATGGAATGATAATTATTTCTGGGATAAGCTGAGGTTTAGAACTCTTCCCTCTCTTCTTCCAAATGAGTCTCAGTGTAATGATTTGAGAAAAAATTCAGTATTGTACTTGTTTTTGACCAGTCTTCTAGAAATTGAACCATGAATGGAAGGATACCTTTGAAACTGGATTCACAAATGCTCCTATCCTAGGGCAAGGAGACTGAAATAAAGAGCTTTTAAAATCCTGAGCGCCAGTGGACATATGGCTAAGGTGCCAGGATCTTCTTCAAGTCTGGAGGGCGCTGCTGGTAAATTTGGCAGCTACAAGAGAGTCCAAATTCCTCATAGGGAGTCTTGACAATCATTGGTGGTTACTGTAGCAACTCTCTCTCTCTCTCTTTTTTTTTTTTCATCAGTGGCAATGGCCAGCATTTAGCTGGCACTGTCAGCACTGCTCTCATTCTTGGCTTTCACAGGGGCCTTGGATGTCTCCTCCCCCAGCAGCAGATGGCAACACCCAGGTATTTAAAAAGACTCATCTGTAAGCTTGCGTGAGACATAAGCCCCCGAGACACTAACCATCGTTTAAATCTGATGAGAAGCCACTGGAGGGTTTCCAGTGTGGGGAAGACTTGATATGACGCATATTCCATAAAGATCACTTTGGCTGCTGGGTGGAGAGGAGGTCTAGGAGGGGAAAGCATGAAAGTCAAGCCAATGTAAACCTCGAGGAGAAAGTGGTGGCTGTCCTAAGGCAGAAGAGGGCAGAGCCAGAGAAAACTGGTGACACTCAGCTTGGTTGCCAGGGAAGGAAGAGCTATGTGTGGATCATATACACTAACAGGAAAAGCGACTCTTTAATTTTTCTCCTGGTCCTTCATTTACACTATGTTATTCTCCAGCATGTGAATAACATAGTATTTCATATAGGAATGAAAGTAAAGACAGGCAGGTGATTTTGTTCTGAAAGGAGGTTAAGATGTTAAGATTTGGGTAAACACTAAAATCAGATGCGCATGCAGTGATACTAAGGGTTGAGAGCTAAGGTCCTACTGCCTCTGAGGCAACCACAGATATAGTGACTTTATCTTTAAAATCTACTTTCAAGGAATGTTTACTGTTGGAAAAAACAGGTGGAGAAGGCTGGGATCCTAATTACCAAGAGGAAATTGTGTTATTGCTATGGGCTAAGGGTAGGGAGAAGTAGACTGTAACTGCACCAGCGGGATTCACTGGCTTGTCTTTGCTCAGTAGTCTCACCAATGAAAAATTGCATCAACCCAAAGGAGACAGGATCATCAAGAACTCCATTTCTACAGGAATGAGGGTTTAAGTTATGTTACCAGATGGAGAACCCATCCAATGGAGGTGCAGGCGGAGGGTAAAGGGAAAATGGAACGGGTGGTGGTAGAATGCATTCACGATTATTAACAGGTCTTGTGAACAGCTATAAAAATAGGAGCTATAGCAGGTAGTGCTGTTCCATAAAATACCTCAAATTGCCAAAGCAGATGAGAAACAGAGGTGTTTAGGTCAACATGCTGTATTACCTGAAGGACCTAAAGAGCTCTCGTCTCCCTTTTGGTCCAGGAGGGCTCTGTTCCTTTCTGCCTGAGGCTTTCTCTTCCCTGCTGCTTCCACACTGGGGTAACATGTGAATTTTGTTCAAGTCAGTTTACTATGCCAACTAGAGGATGAGAGTTATTACATCTGAATAATTCTGACTACCCTCAGCCTTGTGTTTTGGTTGCTTCCCTTTTGTGTGGCCCTTCGTTCAACTCTGTTCTTGTTACAGCTGCTAAGGATATTCAGAGTGACCCTGCTTGCCTCCTTGAGACACAGTCCCTACCTTATTTCTACGGGGTTTAACCGCTGGCCTCATTCTCTGCATCTCACATCTTATTTAACAATGTGTCTGCAGGTTGACTTTAATACCATGTGGAAATTGACCAGTTGTGTCCTTCCTAACAGGCGCTATATCTTTTTGAAACCTGAGTGCTGTGAGGTTTTTTTTTTTTTTTGAATAGTTCCATCTGTGACATTTTCATCTTGCCATCACAGGCAGATGCTATTTTTAGGCACAATGACTGCCTAGGAACTTTATGAATCTTACATTGCTACTTGACTCACTGACACCCTTAGACACTGCAACTTAATTTAGTTCAGTGAGCAACTATTTAACTCATAGGGCGTGCAAGATCTTGTGCTAGGGGCTATGAAAATATAAGGTTAGATATAACCTCAAGTAGTCTGCAGTCTGGTTTGAGAAAGACAAGCAAACAACTGCCCAGGGCACAAGTGGATTGAAACGTCCTGGGGCAGATGTAACTACAGGATGACCGGAGATGATGCCTGGCACTACTGAGGCATCAGAGTTGCCTCTGAGCTGCTCTTTTGAAGGATAAGAAGGATTTCAACAGGTTCCAATGTCATCTCTGTGAAATTTCCTCTCTTTCTTCCTCTTTGCAACCTGGTCATATTTAATGGCTCCATCTTCAGGACTGTCCAAGCATAATCTCCATCTCTCTCTCTGAGCATTTATCACACTGCAGTTTAGCTATTTATGTGTCTATCTCGAGAACTCTTCAAGGATAGAACTATTGTTCATCTCTGTGTTCCAGGAACTAAAAATGCCTGGCACTTAACAGGTCCTTGGTAAATGTTTGGTGGATGGATGTATAAAGGGTTGAACAGGATTCTGGTTCCAAGGACCTGGATGAGCAAAGGGTTGGAGACATGAAAGGGGACAGAAATATATTGCTAAGATCAATGTCAAAGAACATACAGCCTATGCTTTCTTCTGGAAGTTATATGGTTTCAGGTCTTACATTTAGCTATTTAATCCATTTTGAGTTCATTTTTTTATATCGTGTGAGAAAATGTTCTAGTTTCATTCTTTTACAGAAATGTGTTGCATTTCTATCCACTAATAATGAACTTTCAGAAAAAGAAATCGAGAAAACAATCCCCTTACAGTTGAATCAAAAAGAATAAAATACCAAGGAATAAATTTAACCAAGGAGGTAAAAGATCCACACTCTGAAAACTGTAAGATATTGATGAAGAAAGTTTAAGGCAATACAAATAAATGGAAAGATATCCTGTGTTCATGGATTGGAAGAATTTATATTATTAAAATGTCTATACTACCCAAAGCAATCTACACATTTAATACAATCCTTATCAAAATACCCACAGCACTTTTCACAGAACTAGAACAAATAATCCTAAAATTTGTATGGAACCACAAACACCCCAAATTGCCAAAGAAATCTTGAGGGAACCCCCCCCCCCAAATCTGTAGGTATCATCTTCCCCGCCTTCAAGGTACACCACAAAGCTACAGTAACCAAACAGTATGGTACTGGCACAAAAACAGACACATAGAGCAAATGGAACAGAATAGAGAACCTAGAAATAAATCCATGCACATACGGTCAATTAATGTATGACAAACTAGGCAAGAATATACAATGTGGAAAATACTATCTCTTCAGTAAGTGGTGTTGGGAAACTGGACAGCTACATGTAAAAGAATGAAACACATTCTCTTTCTTGAGTTTGGGCAGCTGACATCCACTAACACTTCCCACCGCCAAAAGCCTCACAAGAATTATGAGAAATGTGATGCTTCTGATGGTATGGAGTGACATTCATTCAAAAAGTTAACTACAAAGCAATTAAATAGTTTCTGATACAGCCAGAAAAGCAGTGTTACCTCCAGGAGAACATTCAAACTGTAGGAGACCCATCCACAGCCTACTTGGCCTACTTTTGTTGGTAACTACTGATGTGCGAGGACTGCATTTATCTGCAGTCAAGTGAACAGCTGGTGTGTAGGAAGTTAGGAGAGAAAGATACAGAACAAAAAGCAGTAGCCAGCATCCCCCAGCACAGAGCTGCACGAGAGGTTCCCATCAAGCCCAGAGGCTCAGCTGATCGGATCCTCCCACACGTCTGGTTTGGTTTGAAATGCAGAGGAGAGACAGGAAACAATATTGAAGGCAGGGGAGGTGATGCCCATTGTGGGCTCTGCAGATTTCATAGGCAAAATAAGACAGTGAGGAGCTGCTTGTGGCTGCCTGACCTAGCCCGGAAGTGGGTCGAGACGGAACATCTAGAGAGGCCCTCCCAAAGCCAAGTTTATCATTGTCATGTCAGCACCCAAATCTCTTTCTCCTTCCTCCTTAGAGCTCTGACTGCCCTTTGGTCCTCTCTCACCTTGCAGGGCATTCTGTGGTGATGATGGATGTGTAATCAGCAAGGCAGTGGTATTTCCTGAGCACATACTACATGCTAGTCATTGTTTAGAACTGGGGTAACAGCAAAGACCAAGCAGAAAAAAATCCCCAGCCTGAAAGAGCCGAGATTTTAGCAAAGGGAGAGAGACGATAAACAAAATGCCTACGTGAAATACATTATATGTTAGACAATGGTAAGGGGGTTGGAAAAAAGAAAACAGCAAAAAAAGACAAAGGAGCTGTGAGTGGGGTTTTTTCTAATTAGAGTGTTGTATTAGTCTGCGCAAGCTGCCCTAACAAAGCACCACACAGACTGAATAACTTAAACAACAGAAATTTATTTTCTGATTGTGCTGGAGACTAGAAGTCAGGCATCGAGATGTCAGCAGGGATGGATTCTTCTGAGGCCTCCCTTCTTGGTTTGCAAATGCCACCTTCTCTCTATGTCTTCACATAACTTTCCTCTGTGTATTTTTGTGTCCTAATCTCCTCTTCTTACGGGGACACCAGTCACATTAAATTAGGGCCTGCCCAGATGGGTAATTAACTTGATTACCTCTTTGAAGACCTTATCTCCAAACACAGTCACATTCTGGGGTTCTGGGGGATAGAACTTCGACATATGAATTCTGGAGGGACAACATTGACTCCATTGCAGTTATCTTAGGAAAGTCTAGCTGAGAAGGTGGTATTTAAGTAAAGACTTAAAACATTTGAAAAAGCTGGCCATGCAGCTATCTGGAGTGGGTGGAGGGAAGCATTTCAGGTAGATGGAACAGCCAGTGCAAAGGCTCTGAGATACAGGCATGCTTGGTGAGTTTGAAGAGCAACAAGCAGGTATTGTGGCTAGAGTAGGTGAGCAAGAGGGGAGAGCTCCTCGATCAGGAGGAGAAGCTGAAAGTTAAGGAGAATAGTGACCAACTTCCCTGGACCTCAGATTCTTCCTCTGTAAAAGGGAGCAAGAGCAGATGCTCCAAAACTAATCACATTCTCAAATATAATGGGAAGCATTTAATTATGCCCCATACTTTAGCATATAAAAATGTTCTCCTCCCAACAAGCTCCAGTAAGCCTGGGAGATAACAAGAACTCATTAAGTCTTTGGCGAATGAATGAATTAGTGATGAAGGGTGAATATGTATCTATATCTATATCTATATCTATATCTATATCTATATCTATATCTATATCTATATCTATCTATATGACTGGGACATTGTGCTGTACATCAGAAATTGAAAAATTGTAACTGACTAATTCTTCAATTAAAAAAAAAGCAAAAAAAAAAAAAAGAACCGTATAGAGTACAAGCCATCCAACACAGGTCCAGAAACGTAGGCTGAGACCCTCAGTGAAGTTCCATGCACATTTCCTCTTCATGTGGCTCCATGTATCCAACCTCTACATCCCCCTTCTTTCCCACACAGACTATTTACATCACTCTTCATCCTCCTCTAACTTGTTCTCATCCAACCCTTTGATGATGTAAACATGAGATAAACAGGTTTCCCAGGTAGGACTGTTCAACAGAGCAGGACCTACCATTTCTGAGGAGACAAGACCAAGCTATGATTGCACTGAACATATTTCTCTACTTATGACTGTTTCCTATCTATACCTTCTGGCTCTATCCTGGGAAAATCATTGGCTTTCAGGGTTTTTTTTTTTTTTTTTTTACTATGACTGGTTTAAATAGGTCTATTTGCTTCTTATTTACATCTGTGTTGATTTTAGGATTTATGATCTAAAGGAATTATGCCAACCACTGAGGTCATTAAACACTGTATGTCAACAAATTAATGATTTCATATATTGCACTATTATTTTATTTACCACTAAGAAAGGAAAAAGAGTGTTGCTAAATAAACTAGAGTGCAATGCTTTCTTAGCATTTAGCATTTGTCTGCTGCTTTGCAGGAAAACATGTATTTTTGGTCATTCCTCCAAAGACAAAAATTTGCTTCTGTAGTATTAGATTTGCAGTCCACTGCTGTTCTGTGCCTTTCTGTGAACACATTGACTTTAGTTTCAATGCCAAATCATAGAGTAATCTTTCCAAAGACATTTGAAAGGCAATTAAACTCAACATCCATAGTAACAACCATGCACACAGTTCAACTGAAGTGATAACATCATTAGGGACTGCACAGAAAGAGACAATGGCATATGGATGTTGACTTGGTGATGTAATTGTAAGAATCCATGGATTATAAAACAGATTGTGATTTCAGAGATACTAAAATGCAAAGAAAGAGTGTCTTAGAGTAAACAAAATGAGTGAGAAACTTAAAAATCCTATTTTTTTCCCCTCCTTACAGAGAGCAGATGGAAAGTTGCATCACCTAGGACTCAAAGGGAGCTATGATTCTCTGCAGAAGGCGGTGAGTTCATTTTGCTCGTTGGATATGTTTGACCATCAGAGAGGACCACTAGCATTCTTCTGGGTGAGAGAGAGATTAGGTTTCAAGGGAAATGGCTGTGATGCTGGCATCTGGGAACTGGGGCTGTCAGTTGTGCTTTTGGGCAGATAAAATCTTTGAATATTCTCTTGGGTATTATGTAGGGGTGGCAGCCCTAAAATAATCCGCTTAATTGGTCCTAGTCTGCCTTCTGGATGTGTATGGGATAAATTGAATTCCTCACGTCCATACACTCTGAAATGCAGTCAGATGACTGTTCATCCTTCTTTTGTTTCTCACTTTCTTTAACCATTTCTCAAAGCTTCTCAAGGCTTGCAATGAACTTTAACATTATTCAGAGTATTACACATGCGTTTTGCCTTGGTCTGAATGTTTGTGTTTTTCCCACTGCCCCCCACCCCCAATTCATATGTTGAAACCTAGAACTCAAACTGATGGAACAAGGAGGTGGTGTTTTGGGGAGGTGATAAGGTCACAAGGGCAGAGCCCCCATGAATGGGATTAGTGCCTTTATAAAAGAGGCTCCAGAGAGCTCCCTCACCCCTTCCACCATGTAGGGACACTGAGAGAGGCTGGTCGTCTGCAACCCAGAAGACGGCCCTTACTAGAATGTGACCATGCTGACATGTCGATCTTGGACTTCTCACCTGAAGAACCATGAGAAGTAAATTTCTGTTATTTAAAAGCTACCCAGTCTGGTATTTTGTTATAGCACCTGAACTGACTGAGACACATTTATTATTTGAAGAATAATAATGCAGTAGCTACTGTTTCCAGAGTGCTGCTGTAGCTGCCGTTGTGCTAAACATTCTATTTATTTTACTGGGTTTTTTTTGCTCATGACGGCCCTCTGAAGGAGGTATAATTATTGTCGCAATTTAATGAGACACAAACTGAAGCTTAGAGAGGATTAGTAACTTTCCCAAGGCCATACAACTAGAGAAGTGGATCTGAGTTTTAAAACCAAATCTCCTCATAATTAATAGCAATTTTTATAAGTTCTGCATAAGAAAATTGTGAAAGTGATATAATAAAAATAGATCCAAATGAGCAGAAACTTGTCTTTCAAATCGGTGCCCTAAGGACATTATGTGCTTATTCTAATGGTTCTTCTGTTATTTAGGATACTTTTGGAACCCCCAGTTGGAACTGCCTTCAGGACCTGTGTTCTGAATATCCTGTTCAAAACGATAATCTCTATCCATCCTTTGAGGGCAGATATGACTATTGCAAGGGCCCTAACGAGGCAGGTCTGCTGACCGAGCTGTAGGATGACTATGATCAATGGGCAGATACAGTTTTTAGTCATAAAGAAATGACCACAGTTTTCTTGAGTTGGTTGTAAAATAAGCAGAGGCATCCTCAAGATACATATGATCTTCCTTGGATCATGAGGATTTGAGGGATAAAGACTTATGGAAATGCAACTATCAGAGGCTAAAAAACAGTCAGAACCCACAGTGCCTTTATAATGTTAGCAATCTGAGTTGCACTTACATTACATGGGTACATATTAGGGGCCCCCGAATTAGTTGCTCAAGGCGATATATGGCTGCTGGAAGTATTCGGTGTGATCCGTTTATTGCACCCACACAGTGCGTCAACAGGCTACGTAACTGGGCAGATTTTGGGCTTGGTGACTGTATAAGCAATTTAGTCCCAGTTGTCCTCTATCCACCCACTCAGGGTGTTTATGAGGGTGTCATGCCCTTTGAAGGCATTTGGGCTTTTGATTCCTGGTGTTCACACTCTTTTGTCTAAAGGAACTTTGAACAGTAAGCATTACTCTGCTCAAAAAAGAAAGCTTAGGGTATTTCATGTCCCAGTTTCAACACCTTTTAAAGCTACTCGCAGCTAAAGATAATTCTTTCTTTTTCTGAATTTTCATAAAATGTCACTTGGCACTCCCAATCAGCTCTCTTCTGTCACAGCTCTTTGGAAAAAGCTCACATCTCATTTTAGAGGGAATGTCCTTTATCAGCAGAGGTGTTCCTGTGGAAATGAGGCTGGGGCTCTCTGAAGAGATCCACTTACTTTTTGAAACAGCGGAAAATAGTGCCATGTGTTTGGATCTTTTACTTTACACTTTCTCTTTGCTCCTTTGCCAGCTCTGGTTGCCTTGATTCAGAAATCAGTCTCGCGTTCTGATGCTTGTTATTGACTCTGCCTAGTTTTGATGAATCTCTTACTCACAATCAGATTCTCAATGTTAACCTGCCTGGGTTGATGTTGGCTCCATTCATTCTGGGCTTTGGTGACCCAGCTCTGCTTCTCAGTATATGTTTCTGAGCTGTGTCCACTGCTTATCCTGGGGCTGCTACCCAAATGGAACCATACGGAGGAACCGGGACAAAATTGAGGACGGGAGTCCATGGAGCATCAGCTTTCGTACGTAGGCCCCTAGTACTAATACTCTTCTTCATATAGGCAGATCCTTGATAAAAATTTGTTAATGGAGTAAATTTAAAGCAAAGCCATTATAGTGGCATTTCATGATATGGAAAGGGAAGTATTATTCAATGAATATTGAATATGCTTCCTCTTTACAAGGGCATCCTGGTAGGTGCTAAGAATTCAAAGATAAGAAGGTAAGGAATCTGTGCTGTACTGAAAGTCTGGAGTTGGGAAACTCTGGGTGTTCCACTTGGACAGAGATGATAGGGAATATATTAAATTATAGTCTTAATCCTGGGTCCAGTTTCAAAAAATCTTGAATATGTCAGAGGGATTACAATTTCTGGGCTAGAAAAATTCTTGAGAACAATTGGAAAGCTTATCTCTTGGGTACTGATGCCGGGTGGCAGAAAGATGGCATCTGAGGGAAGACAGGGAGCCAGGTGACAGATCTGGCCAAGGATAAATGTCAAACCCGTATGAGGTGTGAGCATGTTTCCCAGGGCTGCTCATTCTATCCTTTGGTTAAATTTTTCTGAGATACTGGCTAGTAAAGGAGATTTTTTTTCATATGGGAATTAAAAAAAAAAAAAACCCATGGACTCCTGGAGATCAGGCTCTTTTATTGGCATTGCATGACTTTTAAAATAATGAAATCTGTTGTAATATGCCACTGAAGTTCTAATTTTTTTTTTTTGAAACAGGGCCCCAACTTCACCAGTAAATTTGAGCTTTTACTTAACGTCACAGATGGTGTGGTCAACATTTTTTGATTATGAAGCAAGCTCGAAAAAAATAGCACAACCGAAGTCATCTTCCTCTCTATAAACTGTAAGTTATCTTTCACAGCATCTCATTGGAGAGGCGACCTTGAGGGCTAAAGTAAGTAGGTTATCCTCTCATCTAACCAACACGAGTAACTCTCTGGCTGCCGTGAGTGACACGAGCCCAGAGTAGGGTGGAGGGAAATGCAGGGTGAACTGCATTATGAGGTCTGGGTTGCTGTTTGTCACTCTGTCTCTTGCCATTGCCAAGCTCCAGCAATCTTCCTTCGCCCAAAGCTGTTACCCAAGAGGAACACTGTCCCAAGCTGTTGATATCCTCTATGTCAAGGCAACATGGCTCAAAGCAACAATTCCAGTAAGTACTAGGCTTTGCTTACAATGATGACCTAAGGGATATTTGAAATTCTGGATAAAACTCATTTCTCTTTGTTTTACTGTAGGAAGACCGCATAAAAAATATACGATTATTAAAAAAGAAAACAAAAAAGCTATTTATGGTAAGCCAGAGGGTCTTTTTCTTCTTCACATTTCTATGTTGGATGCTTTTTTCCTTGCATTTTAACTTTTCCAGATGGTCATGAAGTAAGAATCAGGGGGATGATTCAGTGTCATTTTACAAAAGCTACTCATGGTTTACCTTATGCAATTTATTATATCTTATTTATAGAAAAACTGCAGATTCCAAGAACAGCTTCTGTCTTTCTTCATGGAAGATGTTTTTGGTCAACTCCAGTTACAAGTTTGCAAGGAAATAGACTTTGTGGAAGATTTTCACAGCCTTAGGCAGAAATTGAGCCGCTGTGTAAGTATGCACAGCAAATACGGTGAGTTTGATCCCAGAATTCTATCTAGAAAACAGTATGTAGGAAGTTGTCTTAGCCCCAGAGGGTGAGTAAAGGGGCTTTTGAGTTGCTGGCTTAAAGTTCGAATGGAGAGTCCATTACCAAGGTAATGGCATCAAATAACCCTGCATAACTTGTAAGGCCACTGTGTATTATTTCTTAAGGAATGGCACATAAAACATATTGAAGAGAGCTAAAATTACATGGAATGCTCCTCAAGTTAATATTTAGTTTTCCAAATTATTCTCTCTTTATGTGATTCCTAAAAGTCATTCATTCATTCAACAAATATTTCTTAAGCACCAACTATGTGCCAAGCACCGTTTCAGGATATTATTGTTTTTCTAGATCCTAGAAAATATCTAAGATCTTTTCCTTCCTTCCTTCCTTCCTTCCTTCCCTTTTCTTCCCTTCCTTCTCCTTCTTTTCTTTTCTTTCTTTCCTTCTTTCCTTCTTTCTTTCTTTCTTCCTCTCTTTCACCCCTCTCTCCCTCTCTCTCTCTTTTCTTGCTTTTCTTTCTTCCTTTCTGTTCTCTTTCTTTCTCTCCCTTCTGCTCTCTTTCTTTCCTGTATTGATAAGAGCATTTAGATTTACTTTTTCTTACTTACTTACATAAATTTTTAGAGTTGTACCCCTTATAAGGCAAAGTCTCAGTCAAAACTTACAAAAATGTGTCTTTAGTACCTAAATTATTTGATGCTGGAGTATGGTCGCTGTCACCTTAAACAATGGGGAATTAATTAGGAAGGTAAAAGTGACCACATTTCTATGAAAACATCAAGTGCGGAGAGACAAATCAAAGCAAAACACCCAAGCCAGGATCTGTGCCGTGTTAGTTGGCTTGCCTTAGGGAGAGTGCTGAATCTTTTCTGTGACATAGTTTGGGCTCCGCGGAATGCTTTCTCCAGCCTCCTGCAGTTGTACCTGCAGGTGGCGCAAAGTGGAATAGTATTGATTATTACGGCCCTTGGGTGGCCAGAAGGAAGTGAGCTTTCTACGCTTGGGCATCAGGGTCATGGAGACTTAAATGCTGGAGAGTTGGAAGTGGATTTTTATTTTTTAATTTAGGACATCTTTTTCTTGTGGTTCACAAAAGTGCTTGGTATGCAAATTCCAGCCTGTAGTGCAAAGGCATTTTTATGAGGATGAGCTGGTCAGTTAGGTTAAAAAAAATTCAGCAAGTTTATGTTCTCTTTGGTTAGTTTGCATTTAAGTCACAACCTTGTTTGGGACTTGGGTTGCTAAGTTTTCCATAAACTCTCAAATTCAATTAAAATAACAACAAGGCTAAAGATTTCAAGCTGGTACCTCTTTGCAGAACACAAAGAGAATGCTCTGGGCCAGTTCCTTTGCCTGAAATAATGTAAAGGTCATCACTAATCTTTGGTTTATTCTATACTTAACTTATAAAATCATCTTATTAAGGCAGTGAATAGTATAGTCTTTTAAATTTAAATTGAACGATTATATAATTTTATATGTCACTTCACTACCAACTGACTAGGTCATTATCACCCCCAGTGAGAGTTTTCACCAGACTTGAAGAGGAGACTAGTCCACTGAAGAACTCGATATCGGGGTAAATAATGAGACCCACAGCAGTCATTCTAGGCTGGAGAGGAGTCATCCAGATGAACAGTGAGCTGTTCTTGTTTCCTTATTTGGAGACGGGGATCCTCTTAAGAGCCCCCCGCCTTTTTTTTTTTTTTTAAAGCACCTTCTGTTTCTCTTTTTGCTGGCATCCTTGGTTCCTCGGTGTAGGCACTGTCCCTTGCACTAGCTGCCTGATTTAATGTAATGTTATTCTAAATGAAGTTCGCTCATGATGGTGGGGCACTAGAAATCCTTGTCTGAGACAAGACAGTGTATCTGGACACCTGGAACCCCCAAAAGCCACGTCTGTTTTTACCATTGATTTGGTTTCTTCAGCTCAAACAGCTGGAGAACACATTAACAGTTATAACCCAAACCAAGCAATGTTCTAGATGAAAAATTTAGATAACAGAGAGCTAACTGAGAACTCTGGTTTTCCTTGATTTGTTCTGAGGAGAAGTTTATTTGCTAAAGGGACCTTAATCTGTCAAGAGATGCTTCTTTCAGGGACGTGGGCCACAGCAGGATGGGAGCAGTGTGGTGCTTCGCAAGTTGGTTGTGGAGGCTTTTCAAAGTGGCTGGCTCCCCCTTATGGCCAAATACAAACATGGCACCCGGTCAACCGCACGGAGCTCAACGAACTCCAGGCTTCCTGTCTTATATTCTCCCACCCTAAGCCGACCTTTGTTAGCTTGGCCACAATAACTGCAAGGGGTCCTGGGAAATGTAGTCTAGCTTACGGCTAGGAAGAAGAGGAAATACATCCTTGCCAACAATTAGTCTCTGCCATAATTATTCAATAATTTTTCATTAATATATTATTAATGCCAGGGCCATGCTTAGGTTATAGGGTAACTTTGTGCAAAGTGGAAAAAGGGTATAGCCTTGTGTGAGCATGTTACAGTGAACAGGACACTTTCTTAAACTGGGCACTCACGTGTAGGGTGTAAGTGCTCAGTGGTACAGAATGGTTCATGATTGTGGTCAATGATTATTTTCTTGTGAATATATTTTTCTCACGAGTAAGAAGGGAACTGAAACAGACAAAAAAATGGTGTTGTAACGACAAAATGAAAACCCAATCAATTGAAACTAAATGGCTAAAAGAAACAAGTAGATTTTGAAAATCGACTTTTTGCAAATTGGCTTACAGTAGTTTGGCTTAATTCTGTATTTTCCAGGTCCTGTGTTAGGTGCTAGGGTAAGAAAGGCCAGTATGATTTGGTCCCTGCTCTCCAGAATTTATACTCTTTGGGAGAGAGAGATGTGAACAAAGAAGTTTAGTGAGCCATGAATGTGGTATGTGCTCAAGCTGAGTTTTCTGTCTGACAAAGTCATTGTGGAAGCACAAAGGAAAAAGTAAATTGTACCTGCTCAGGGATTTGGGGTGTATGTGGGGAGAGACTCAAAAGAGTGTTATTAAAAGACGTGATGATTTAGTTTAATTTCCCAGGAAGTAAAGGGCAGGAATGGCAAGGGGAGGAACTTGAATAAAATCTTGATGGTGTAAAACAACATACGATATTCAGGAAATTGCAAGTAACTGAGTGTGAATGTATGTGTATGAGTGTATGAATGCATGAGTATGAACGTGGCTTGGGGACAGTGAGAGGAGACTGATCATTTAGACCTTGGCCAGGAGATGCTGATAGGGGCCAGGTTAAGAAAGGCATGATAAAACTGGCTAAGGAATTTGAATTGTATACTCAAGAAAGTGGAAAGCTACTGAAAGGCATGACATGATTAAATACTCTTTTTTAGAAAGACCTCTTTAATGAATGGAGGGGGTGGAGGTTGGGGGTGAGACTCAGGCAATGAAACAATGAAAAGAGCATTGCAATAATGTGCCTGGACTAAAGAGTGCACATTAGTGCCATCAGGAAGGGCGAGGAGAGTCTGAGGAAGGGAATGGATTGGGAGGAGCCTATGGTTTCTACCTGGGGAGCTGGTGAGGTGGTGGTGTCATTCACTATTAGCACAGAAGGAGAGAGCTTGGAGAAAGTTAATAAAGTGCTTTAGACCTGCTAAAAGTTGAAGGAGTCCCATGCATAACTGCAATCATAAGAGCAGTATGTGTGTTCTCCATATATGTGCTCTGTATTTTTCATATTTAGGATATATTTATGAATAGACTTACTGAGATATAATTAACATGACTGAATGTATTTCAAGTCTGTAATTTGGTAGTTTTGACATATGTATACACTTACGAAACCACCACCAAAATAGTGAGCTTTTCCATCACCCCCAAAAGTTTCTTTGTGTGGCTTGGTAATCCCCTCCTTTCCTGCCCTGACCCTCTGTCTCCAGGGTACCACCAGTCAGCTCTCTGTCACTGTAGATTTGTTTGCCTTTCCTAGAACTTAACGTAAATGGTATTACAGATGATCCCTAACTTACAATGGCATGATTTCTTTCTTTCTTTCTTTCTTCCTTTCTTCCTTTCTTCCTTTCTTCTTTTCTTTCTTTCTTTCTTTCTTCTTTCTTCTTTCTTTCTTCTTTCTTTCTTTCTTTCTTTCTTTCTTTCTTTCTTTTCTTCTTCTTTTTTGCTTTACAGTGGTATGAAAGCTATATGTATTCTACTGAGAAATCGTTCTTCAAATTTTGAAGTTTGATTTTTTTTCCTGGGCTACTGATACCACGCTGTGAGCCTCTCCTGTGATGCGGGGCAGCAGCAGAAGCCACAGCGATCATGAGGGTGAACACGATACACTTACAACCATCCTTACCCAGACAGCCATTCTGTTTTTCACTTTAAGCACAGTAGTCAGTAAATTATATGAGATATTCTACTTTTTATTATAAAATAGGCTTGTGGTGGAACAAACGCCCCCAAATGGCTGCCACCAGCATCTATGGCCGTAAGGGTGTCCCAGTTGCCTCCTGCTTCTCTGCGAGACTCTCCAAGGTCAGCACGTGGGTCCTATCAGTCTCCTTTCAAATGACTGCCTCTGTTCAGGGATTTGGCGCATGTGAGATTTTGTGTGCTTTGAGAGTGAGTCTCTGTTTCCTACAGCCCTTTGGCTCTCTTGTCTAGATCTATTAATTCATGAGACATTGCAAAATGATGCTTTTAAAATTCTATTATACCTTATTTATTTATAAGTGAGGGTAATTCTATAAAGAGAACCTACCCCTTACTAACTATTTGGCTGTCCTGAGGGATTTATCATACAAGAAAGGCAGAATAAATATGTACTTCTTTTTCTTTATTTACCAGTTTTCAATATAAGGTTAATATTCTAACATTCTCCCAAGATGATCAATGAGTTGTTATTTTTTCTTAGTTTCATTATTAATTCATGAACTTGGATTATTTTTCATTTTTGAGAAGTCTTTCCAATTTCTAGAATCTACTTGTCTTTGGGGTTTCTTTATAAGTCCACTGAGACTGGCATCTTCTTGAGCCACTCTTAAGATATAGCACCACGATAATTTTCATGATGGATCCCAAGGTCTGGAATCCCAGTACTACTATATTTGAATATCATCTTATTGTTTCTGAGAACATTCTAGGAATTTTGCAGCACTTACTAAAATATTATATATTTTAATTAGTCTGATTTGGGTAATTCAGGTGGTATAATTGTTTAGAGAAAACACATATGGGTAACATAAATACCTTTATTTTTAATCTTTGTCACCCATGGTATTTACCTAAATGGTATCTGGGAAGAAGACATTTTTAAGATTCTTATAGAACTCAAATACTCTCAGACTTGAAAGGGAACTTAATAGTTGCTTAGTTGAATTCATAAAATAATTTGCTTAATTGCTAGTGATCAAAGTTGAAGCTGAAAAATAATTACGTTAGTTTTCAAGATTTCATCATCTACTTTAATTAACATTTTGAGAGGCTGAATTGTAATTGGCAATTAGAGAACTCCATTTCTTTATATTCATTGTGTGTAATTAATTTTAAAATCTGATAAGTCTTGGCAAATAGAATATTTGTGTCTCCATTTCTTGTAGTGTGTTTAGTAAGTAATTTGTATCATCGGTTATAAATAGCTTATCAAGTTATGAAGCATTGCCAATTATTTATCCATGTAATTCTGAATATTTTTAAAATTGCAATTGATTGAACTGATAAAAACAGAAGTAGGAAGTGAGATCAACCTTGTTTTATTCTTTCATTAAGTACAAAGTCCTAAAACTGTCTTCAGCAATATCAATAATCTCATTTTGTGGTGGTTGGAAGAATTAAATAAGATCATATATCAAAATGCCTAGCATGTAGTAGTTCTGCCAAATTGTTAGGGTCTTTCCTTATTGCTTCCCATACACAGAACACTGATTTTCTTCCAATTACATTTCCAATAGTTTCCGAAGGTGTGGTTCTCTTAACAATCAAACAGTTTTTAGTACCTAGCGTTAATGTTAACTTGCATAATGGTGTATAATTTATAGGAGTACTTTAAATGAAAGATAAAGAGATCATTTATAAGTCACTGGTTTTAATCTTGGTAAATATATTTTCTTATTATATTATAGAATCTCTTTGCCAACAAATTCATTCCTTGGTTAATGATATATAACTTTCCTGTCAAAATTATGGGGCATAGCTCTATCACTTCATGTGCTAAATTGCATGGATTCATTCTTTTTTTAAGTTGAGATATAATTGACATATAACATTATATTAGTTTCAGGTATACAACACAATGATTCGACATTTGTATCATCTGAGGAATAATCACCACAATAAGCCTAGTTAATGTCCATTCATGGGCTCTTTCTGATGAATGATAATTATGCTGAGAATTTTAAAAAATCTGCAATAAAGTTATGCTATCCTAGTCCTAGTACCTGTTTATATTTAAGGTATTTAGAAACTTTCTAGTTTTTTTCTATGATTGGAACATAGAAAAATGTTTCATGAGAGTTTAAAATTATTGCAGGTAGGTGAGATTCTATATTCTTATCTATATCAGATGATTCTGTTAGTTACTGAGCGTATAGAAATAAGGTAATGCTTTGTAAATGCCTGTGATATATATTTACTCAGATATTGAGTATCTTTAATTATTTTAAAAATTGAATGTCTAATTATGAATTTGGTTTTGAGGAAAAACACTGACTAATAGCTTAGTCATTCTTTTCTGTCAGATAACCTGCTTGGTTACAAATAGAGTCATGCTTTGTTTCAATAACTCTAACTTCCAAATTTTACTTCCAAGTTTCCTATAAACTTTTAGGGCCTCAGTAACTTTGTTTTATGTTAATGTCCTAGTGCCCATACTTTTGCTAAACTGACCTTTAGTTTTTAAACATCAAGTTTCAAAACAGGCTACTCTGATATAATTTTCTCAGCTGCTATTTTAAATGCAGCTCAGATAATATTTGTAAGACCTCACAGGAAGAACTGCAAAAAGTTAATAAGATTTGCTGAAAACTCTACATCTGCTGTCATACAAGAAAATTAAATTAATTGAATCTTTAATCTGATTCCTTATCTATTATTTGCTATTTGTGGGGAGGAAATTTTCAGGAAACCAAGATCATGGCCAGAGTAGGAACTATCTTAACTATTAAGGTCAATTAAAACCAAAACCAAAACCAAAAACCCCAAACAAAACAAGAAAAGATGGTTACAACCCTGTCTGAAGTTGTGTGCTGAGGTAAATAAAATGTTTAAGATCTTACGTATGGTTTTACACTTCCCCAGTGGTTGTGAGAATACTGTATATGTTCATAAAGGCTATAGTATAATAATACTCTTTTTGTAGAAAGGAGTTGCGGTCATTATTTGTGAGAATTCAGGGTGACGGACTGAGCCATGTGTAGCTGTCCACTCACTGACCTACGTATTGCATTTCCTCAGAATTATCAGTGGAGAGGGATTACCCATTTTTGCGTTAGCTATAATACACACTGCAAATTTGTATGATTTTTCAAACACGTGAGGATATCGGGGACACAAATTTAAGGATTGTATCTGTTTTTTCATCCACTTGTTTTAAACAGTACTCACTAATGCCTAGAATATACCTCAAACTATTATCAAACCAGTGGGCTTTGTGAACTCCAAAGCCACAAGCTGATGCCTGCATTCTATCCATCGATTCATTCATTTAACTAATGTTTCCTGAGTATCTGTATTGCCGAACACTATTCCAGATGCTGGGGATTCAACACAGATTGTCAGATAATATCTCTTCCTGTACAGAGCTCCTTGAGAGTGCTTTCAGCCAGTTTCAGAGACTCCCAGATTGGGATAGGTGCTGTGTGTGAGCAAACCAGAGGGAACTGAGAGCTGGAGGGTGGGGGCCAGACCATAGATAATTGAGTCTGGGGATTTCAGCTGAGACCAGAAGGGTGTTTAAATAACCTCTGCTCTCTCTGGCCTTGGAACATTGTGCTTTCTCTGCCTACTCATCTCTTCTCCCGGCTCCTTCTACTCCATCTGTCTCACCCTTCAAGATGCAACTCGCTTGTTTTTTCCTTCTGGAAGCCTTCTGGGATCCCACAGTTGGATCGCCTCCGCTCTGTCCCCAGAGCAGCTTTTTTTTTTTTTTTTTTTTTTACTTACAGTATTTATCACATAGTATTGTAATTTTACTTCACTGTCTGTCTCAGTAGATTGTGAGCCATCGCTTGTGCCCCAAGGTGATTTTCACCCTGTAGGGTACTTCATAAATTAAATAAATCAATGCTATGCGGGCAGAGACATGATTGTATGCCTAGCCCATAGTAAGTATGCAATAAAAATGTATTACCTTAATGATGAATGATTAGGTTTTTGCCTTGTGTTTGTTATTTTGTGATTATCTCACATGGGATTTTTTTTTTTTGAACCAGTCCCTGTTATTCCAGCCCTATTAATAAATTGCCTCTAGTCTAGATCATATCTGCCTTGGTTGAGTTTGTCAAATTATTCAGCTTTTCATGTAATAAAACTGCCGACCTTTTGTTGTGCATTCTGCTTTCAGCAAATGCAAACTATACGCTGAAATATAAGGTAAAGGAAATCATCTTTTTATAAATTCCTCCTTCCAAGCAAAGCAATCTGAATGATGGAAGTAAAATCAAGCTGTTCTGTTGGGTCTGTGGACATATTTACAACAGTGAGGAAAATGAAAACCTTGGACATCAGATCTTTACGAGAGGTCATTGATAGTAAACGGAACTCAAGGTGCCAAAAAGCATCCTATAAACCAGCATAGCTCCCGTGGCAACAGTGGGACTATAAAGTGATTTTTGTTTGTTTTTGGGCTTTTTTTTTTTGTCAAACTTAGTTTTTTTCTTTTTCTACTCTCCTTGCTATTCTTAGGGTAGTGTGTGCCTCAGATGGGGTGAAGTCAGCCTTTCTTGTACTTCTCTCCCTGCTGTGGGATGCCCTGCAGATTCAAGTTCTCTGGGCAGGGGACCTAGTCAACAGGAATGCTTTAATGTAAAGTCCAGTATTGGCTTGGCTTCTTTGGTCTCCTGTGTTCAGTGTTAAATCTTTAAATCTCCACATGTGCACATCTGATATTGTGCCCTATGACTTGCTTCTTCTGTTTTTTGTGATTCATCTTTGCATCTAAGAACTACAATAGGGTGTATTGTAATTAGCAAGTGTTGATTCTCTTTATGAAGTCTTCCTTTTTCCAGTTGCAAGAGTTGGCTCAAGTGCTTTTATATTTGATCATTTCAGACTAGAAGGATTTAGCGTCTAATCAAACTCTCCATTTATAGACTAATGAGCAGACTTCTCTAAATTCTTTTCATAGCCACTCTCTTGGCTGGAACTAGACTTGGTATTTCTAGAATTTGCTTTTGCAGTTCCAATCTGAAAAGCAAGTGAACAAAGGAAACAAAACACACACACACACACACACACACACACACACACACACACACACAGGATTTCTTGTTTTGTTTATTACCACATTGCCCATTTTCAGGTTGAAATCTCTCTCTCCGTCTCTCTCTGCCAATCAGCTTAGTCTTTTAGAGCCATTTCCGAATTTCCCTGGGTAGAAAATAGAGCAGAGATCTTTGAGCTAATGTCTCTTTGGAATTGGCTTTTGAAGGTTTTCAACAAGAGAATGGCTCTACTGGAATATCTTTTCCACGTTATGCTAGGTTTTTTCCTTCAATGTAATTTACTGATTTTAAAAATGGACTCTGGAGTCCGACTACTTGGGTTCAGATCTCAGCTTTTCCATTTACTGTGTGAACATAGAATATTAACTTCTGTGCTTCAGTTTCCTAATCTGTAAAATGAAGACAATAATGGTACCTACCTCATAAGGTTGTTGTGAGGACTGAATGGGTTAGTAACAGATTAGTGTCTCATGTGTAATATTAACATGATATATATTGACTATTATTATTTGTACCTAACAATCTTCTCAGTATTTCTCTCTTCATATGAAGGGGAATTGGAGTAAAGAGGAAACTCCTGGACCTGCTGAATTTTTATCTTCTAGTATTGATCTTGTATTTTGCTGATTTTCCTCTCCACCACAATTTTATTTACTAATTCTGTTTTGCTCATTATGGTGTCTTTAGTGCCTAGCATGCCACCTGACATATAGGAGGCACTTCATGAATGTGTGTTTAATGAAGGAGAGAATTCTTTCTGGCCGTATGCTCCGACATTGGCTACCATTGTGCAGGATCTGTCGTGCATTGTTTTGGCCTCACAGGCTCTGGTCTGGGGTGAAATGTCCCCTGAATTCAGGGCTCTTATCATGGGGAGGTCCAGCCCTTGTGTATGAGAACCCTGCAGACCGCACCTTCACCCGAACGTGCTGTGCCTGCAGCTCCTCGGTGCTTCATCACGAAAGCCCTTGCACAAGAAAAATCTTTTCCCACACAGGGTCTGACATGAAGGTGGAGTCCCCATTTGGGCAGAGTCATGACAACACCCCCACCTTTAAGCCCCGGAAACAGCATTCAGGAGATAACTGTCAAAGCATTTCAGTTATTTTCTCTTGATAAGAGAGGGAGCCTGAATGTTGCCCCTCCCCCTCGCCCCTCTTCTCTCTGTGTTCTGGACTAAAGGGACCTGTTGGTTGGTATTGGCAATGTTCTATTTGTTTGAATAGGTGTTGTCATTTAGTCGCTTTCATTTCTCAAGTTTTAATTACATATTGTCTTTAATGATGTGCTGACACTATTTCATCACCAGGACAGAACGACCCGGGACACCCTGGGCAATTCACTTAACCCCTTGGGCCTTGGTTTCCTTTTATGCAAATTGAGAAGAATTGAACCGTACAGTTTCTTTGGTTTATTCCAGTACCAAGCTTTTATAAGTAAAAACTAAGTAGATAAATTAGACATTTTCACCTTTTTCTTCCCTTCTCTTTTCTCTAATTAGTGTAGAAATTTATGGGAGAATAGAGGATGACATAGAACTTCCTCCGACTTGACTCCTAAGCGATTCCTGTGCTCAGATAGGGTTTTGAAAATTCACCTTCTCAAAAGAGACTGGCAGTTTCCCGGCCAGGCTACGAGTTGTCTTCCCCAGTCATTAGTTTGCTTCTCTTCCTAATTTAGAAATGAATATTAATTTCCTGGTGATTTCTTCTGGCAATTGACTCCTGAATATTGTACTGTGCAGGTACATACCAGCCAGGGTGATTTTTCAAAAAGTAATTTTTTTTGTCATTCATACATTTCTCATGCTTTCCACATCCCTCTTGTTCTGTTGCTCCAGCCATGCTTGCTTTCTTTCAGTTCCTGGAAGTGCTGTTTCCTGCCTCAGGACCTTTGCATACCTTTTGCTCTACCTGAGTTATTCTCTCCTGGGCATCTTCCCTAAACCTCTCTTTTCCTTCTTCACTTCCTCATACAGCTGGTTCCTTCTCCTTTTTCAGATCTTAGTTTAAATACCATTCCTCACAAGAACCCTCCTTGACCACCCAATTGAAAGGAGGTCATTTCTGTGAATCCCTATCATAGAGTCTTGTGCATTACAGATACAGCTTTAATTATAATTTGGAAATTTTAATTTTTTATTTGTTTTCTTATTTATCATCTGCCTTCCCCATGAAACTATTTATTTGCCAGGGCATATCTGCCTAGCACATTATACCTGCTCAATACATGTTGGATGAGTGGACGGAAGAGTTTTATTATTACTTCCTCAACAATGTTATTTGTATTTACTGATGATTTCTTAGATTTCCTGTGTTTCATCAGCTAGAGAGATGAAATCCATTACCAGGTTGAAAAGAACATTTTATGAGGTAAGTATTCCAATTTCTTATTTTTGAATACTTTGTTTTCTGAAGTATTTCATATCTAATAATTCTACTTTGTCAGCAGATTGGAAACAAAGGAATCTACAAAGCCATCAGTGAGCTGGATATTCTTCTTTCCTGGATTAAACAATTCCTGGAAAGCATTAAGTAATGCAAGAAGCCAAGTGGATTGATTTGATTATTATTTTGAAATACAATGAGAACTGCCAGAAATCAATTTATAGCAGTGTACTTAAAAAAAATGTGTACATGGTACTGACAGCAAGTTAGATGATTCAGAACAGATTAATTTAACGTAATACAATTTTGGAGATAAGTAAATTGTCACTAATAAGCACAGTCTCTGTATTTTCAAAGAATGCTTTCATCCTGAACATATTTTGTCATTCCCAAGTGCATTGCATAAATTTAACCTGAAGGTGTACAACCAGAATTAAATCACATAATATTTGTGGATAGAAAATGATAGATTTCTGGGATAATAATATAATGTTATTGAGATTTACATAGACACGATGTGTATGATTATTGTCTACTTGAGGGCTTGATGGTTATTAATTATGCCCAGTGTGAACTTAACCCCTAACAGATTTTGATTTTAATGAAGTAAACTCTGTTTCTTTCTCCTGGATGTTCTTTCTAGGATAGCATGCTAGAATTTCATTGAATACAAGGAAATAACCAGATCAGATCAAATAGGACACACATATAAACCAACTGCTTGGAATGGCTGACTAGGAATGCCTTTGACAGATAACCTCAAGCTACCCAGACTATAAGTAACTAAGTTGAAATGATGCTGAAGCTGGATTATGCTCTTTCTGCGTGTCATACAATGAAGAAAGTTGGTAGAGGCGAAATAAAAGTCTGAATGCAGCTCAGATTCCACCACAGGAAACTTTCCATGACATCTAAAAACCTTACTCACACAGCTATCACTTCAGCTGAAGGAGTAATATGGCCTGACTGATGTTTTGTACCTAATGGACCCTGTTTCAGCATACTAGGCCTGGGTGGTTTCAGACAGCAATTTGTGTGATGGCTAGTTTGCCTCCACAAAGCGTCCATTGTACCCCTGCCCACACAGGCAACACCAGGACTTGGGGTTTGGGAGATGAATAGGCAGGGCTTCCCTACTCAGGCTTTCATGGATTTTGTCCTCCACACCTCTTCTCTTCCTTGCTTTTCCACCATCAGTTTCTTCTTTCCAACCACAAGGTCACTAGTCTCTTCACTTGGGACAGCCTCTTGATTTATCTCATATTCCAAAATTACGTCTTTGTTCCCTGCCCCTTGTCCTTTCTGCCTTCCCCATCAACACCCTGTGGCTCCATGTCTTATCTCTACTGAGGACCTCATCATTAGATGAACCCACAGGAAGGGAAAGGTGTGGTGAGTGGAGGGGACTGGTAGTGGGGAGACTGGAGGACTCTGTCTTCATTTTGTGCTGTTGATTTAGTGCGTCTCACAGCAGGCTTCTAGGCCATCTGTAATGGGCAGCCTTCTTTCTTGAGAAACCTGTGGAAAAGCCTGCATCCTGGGGATCAGGAATCTACTCCCGACTTTCCCATGGACCTGACAGGCAGTGGTGCACACGTGGCCTCTCATTGCCCCACATTTCAGGCACTCAGTATTTTCCAGGGACAGGCACCCTCAGTCGAGTTTGTGCACTTCCTCAGAGCCTGGAGTCTCCAGTCTTGGTTACAAACCATTCTTAGGCTGTCCCATTACTTAGGGACTTTAGGCATCTGAGGGGCTGTGAAATATTTATTTGCCAATCAACAAACTTTAGGTCCTTAGGGATAAAATTTCACCTGTGTTTCCCAATTTTTGGGGTAATTGAATTCAGTGTTTTCATTTGTTTGATTGTTTTCCAAATTCTTTTGTTTGCCCAGAACTGTCAAGCAACAGCTAAACTCAGTCAAAAGCACCCTGGGAATTTAAACATCATCACTGGGCAAAAACCCTATAGCCACATGCTGGTGCCAATTCACAGACAAATGTTTTACAAAAGCCAAAGAAAAAAGCATGGTTTTAGTGTGTTTGAGTAAAGACCGACATTTTGATAAAGGCAGCTAAGAAGAGAGAAGCTGGTATCCTTGTGCACAGTGAGGAAACTGTCTTTGGTGGGGTCATTGTGGGCTCAGGGTAGAAACTTCCCTCTGATTTGCAAGTCGTACTCTGGACTTTACCAGAACCAGAGATGGTTACATTTTGGGAGATGGCTGCATCCCCTAAATGCCCATGAGATGCTCTATAATCCCCAACTCATTTAGCTTTCATAAGGGGAGAGTCCTTCTGGTATTCCTTGGGAGACTAAATTTCCTATTGAAATGCTCTGACTGTCAGCATATAGTTAGAGCTAAGGGAGTTGAATCTGCTCTTAGCACAAAGGAGAGCAGAAGGAGCCTGGGTACCAGCGAGTAGCCTGGAGCGGTGGAAGGAGCCCTCAGTGCAGTCAGGAGGCCTGACTGGTCCCAAATTCCTTCAGGTCTCTGCCCGGGTCATCAGAAGGGAATCCACACAGAGCATCAACCCCAGGCCTCCTCACTTTTCTCTAAAGCACTTCTCGCCCACTGGTGTGCTTGCACAGACTTGTTTACCTATTGACTGTCTCCACTATGTCAGAATGTGGGTTTTGTGGGGCAGTACTTGATTCTGTTCTGTGCCCTGCAGGGTGAACGTGTGAACTCTTGAGAGAATGGAGATCACTTCCTGGGCCTCTGTTTCTGGATTGAGCCTAATGGAGATTAGCTACTACAGGTGATCTGTACAGATATTTGCACAATGAGGGAAAGAGGTCTTCTCTTCCTCCAGCCTTGTGCCCTCAAAAGACCTCACACTCCCTCTCATTTCCCAGCACTTGGCCCCAATACCACTCCCAAACCTGCTCTGCCTGGTTCATTCCTCCTGATTCTTTAAGATTTCATTCAAACATCGTCCTACTGTTAACACCCTCTTTACTTCTCTACAGACCCTGACATCATTATAATTCCCCTGTATACTTAATCTCTGTTTCTCCCACTAGACTGTCCCTCTCCGATTCACTGCAGTTCTGCCCAGATCCTTACACCTAGTAAGTGCCCAATAAGTATTTGTTGAGTCAATAAAGTAGCAGATTGGATTAGATTGCCTCCAAGGTTTCTCTCAGCTCTAGCATATCTGCTGCCATAATATCCACTGGTTGGTGTGAACTTTGGAGACTGTCACATAACAGTGCTTCCCAGCCAGAGTCTTCTAAAAGCACCTGCATTAGTATTTATATGACAGTGAAGTTAAATCAACTTATTTTTTTACTCACCCTCCCCCTAAAAGAGGTAACTATAAATAAATATATGACTTTTAAAATAAGACGCTAAACTTAAACAAATCTTTTCTTAACTAAAACACATTCACTTGTGTACCATGTTAGAATCATCTCGCAAACCCTGGGTGGAGTATGTATCAGACATTGGGAAACACACTGCATTATAATGAATTTCCACTGCCTCATTCTGGTCCAGCTTAGAAATAGTTGGAAATTCGAACTCGATCATTTTAACCTACCCACAAATACCAGTCTAGAAAAAGTCAAGCCACGCTGTTCAGGTGTCAAACTGGTTTCAGACTTCATGTCATTGTTTCCAGAGATGGAGGCACAAAAACCCGCTCACCCTGTCAGTCATTCCACGGGGCTGATGACTGTGGCTCTCCGCAGAGGATGCTAGGATAGCAGTACGGCCCTTGTCCCACCCGGTCAGCCCTCCCAGAGAGCCATGGTCCATGCAGCTTCCCAGGGAGGGAAGTCACTGGTCTTTTGGAGACATCAGATGTGCACACAGCAGTAGGAACAAAAAGTGAAAGCTCAGTTAGGCGGAGCGGAAGGAGCAGCAGAAAATCTCAAAAGCAGATGCAGAACTGTGCTGTGCATTACCACACATTCTAAGAAGCCCGAAAAATCGAGTCTTTCTTTTGGGCTGAGAGTTCTGAACTAACATGAAAACCAATCAGTTCTGTAAACTTGTACTGAATGCTTACTATCTGCTAGTCACACGGTCATGGCTGAGGTCATAATCATAAATAAAATTCATAATTTCTTTTCAGCAATTTAGGACCTACGAAGAGAGACAGGAAGATAAATGCACGGTAAAATCTAAGCAATAATATGTAGAAGGTGCGGTGGGGTGGAGATCAGGACACACAGCACTGAGGAAGTGAAGTTTGAGGTAATTTAGCCTTTAAGACTCAACTCAGATGTCGCCTCTTCCAGGAAGCCTTCCTTGATCCCTCCTCCTAGCACCAACTCTCAGGCTGGCTTCAGTGCCCCTTGCACAGCTAAAATCATACAATATGATTTTAGCATATCATATTGTAATTTTCTGTTTACTTTCTTATCTCTTTCTTGAAGACATAGATTGAATCTTATTCAGCATCGTGTCCTAGGTGCTTGGTGTGGTACATACAGCAGGTATTCAGGAAACATTTTTGGAATGGAACAGTGTAAAGAAACAATGGCAGTGAAGCTGGAGAAGGGGAAGTGGATTTGAGAGATACTTAGGAGGTAACATTGATAGAACTCAGTGACCAACTGGTGGGGGGAGGTTGGTGAGGAAATAGGCTAGGATGTCTCTAGCGTTTTACATTTTCTACTCATTTATAGTAAACGAGGACTCAGGAAAATTAATTGTAGTGAGATTCTAGCGTCTCTTTTTGGCCAACACAGAAATGCCTTGAAATTTGGACTTCATAGGAGCATAGACTCTCCTAACTTGAAAGGAACAATCAGGGCACATTACCCAGCGTGTATCAGAACCTTCTTTATAACAGTGGTCCCGTCTAGCATATGCTTGACCACTTGCAGTTAAGGAAGTCTACCTCCTGGAAGAGCCCTCTTTATCTCTAAATAGTCTTGCCTATTAGACAGTTATTTGTATTGATCTGAAATCTATTCTCTTGAAATTCATCACATATTTTTTCTAGTTCCAAAACTTAGGGTTTAGAGTAATTGTGACTCATCTTCCACAGGACAGGTGGATTAGTTAGGAGGTACGTTTAGGGAGAGGAGGCTTTGCCCCTTCCTTTCAAAGGTTCAAGCTGGAAGTTATATCCACCGTGTGTGTGCACAGACCAGGGCTGGAACTCAGTTACAGAGTCACACCCAGCTGCAAGAAAGGTGGAAGATGCAGCCGTTATTTGGGATTGCTATGCATCCAGCTAAAAATTGAGGGTTCTGGACTCTGAGGTGTGGGAGAATGGCTATCAAGTGATGCAGACACACATTAAACATTTGCAGACATCCATCATTTCCTTTTGTTCCCTTCTCAGCTTCATCTCCTCCCACCTAATCTCTTCTCCAGGCCAAACAGCTTCAAATTTCCCCATCTGTTCTCCAAGGACATGGTTTTGAGTGCTTTTAATAGCTAAAGCTTATTCTCTTCCAAATGAATTCCCAACTGTTCTTAATGAATCTTTGTTGGGTTCTTGAGGCCATGTTTTCTCATGGTCATTCCCTTGCCCTTCTCTTTTATGCTTTATTAGGGTTTTTAGAAATTATAAAAATAATAAATGCTTGTTGTAAAATTGAAATAATATCAAGGCACATAAAGAAAAAAAAATTGTATCTCTCTACCTCCTCCTTCCCAAGGGAGCCAGTAGCGGTGGTTTGCTAGGGCTCTACCACAGTTTTTCTATTTTCATCATCAACAATATACACATGCATATCTTCATATATATATACACACACATATCTTTCCCTTTTTTAGAAATAAAAATGGTATCATGCCATTTATTCTACCTTTCGACTAGCTCCTTCCCTTAACACATCAGGTGTATCTTTCCAAGTATGTATACACAGTTTATTTTAATAGCTGCAAAATATTCCATGGAATAACTACAGCATGCTTGATGCAACCATTCAAGTTTGTTGTCTCACTTTTTAGTCCATGCAGCACAGCCTGTAATGAGCATCTTTTTATGTATATCGTGGTCTGTGCTTTTATTTTTATAGGAGGACTTTCTAGAAGCAAAATTGTGGGGCCAGAAGATACACTAAATACTGCCAACCCCCCCCCACAACTCAAATTACTAATTTCCCCCACACTCTTGCTAGCACTAGATATTACCAATATTTTTCCATTTTTGCCAGCCTGATGGTTGAAATGTCATCACATTGTTTTAGTCTGCATTCCCCTGACAACTTGTTAAATGGATCATCTTTTCCTGTGTACACGCCATTTACATTTTCTTTTTCTGAGCTACATACCCCAAATGTCCCACAGGCCATTTATTTAGTAATAAATTTGAAATCTTACCCAAACCTAACCAAAAATAATACATTTTAATTGGTTTTACCATTTCAAATAATTCATTAGAGAGAAGCACACTCTGGGTAAAATACTGTGCTTCCTCTCTACCCTACACAGTCCTCACTGCTCAGCAAGGGACTGAGGTGGGGACGGTTTCTCTCCAGGACCCCCAGCTGCGACTGGGGAGTGCATCACCTCATCTCTCAGATGCTCTGGGTGTTCAAGGGAGAGGAAGAAGCCCAGCCATAAATGTAGGTGTTTGCATCTGCTGCAGAAGGTAGAGACAGGGACTTAGCATCCTCCAGGGGTAAGGAACTCCCCCAATGTGCCTTATCAGCCCTGATCCAAAGCTCCCCAAACTCCCTCTGCTCCCCACTCTCCCAAAACAAGACAGCCCATCATTGTCCCAGCTGATTTGGGATGGGTCATACTGGCTCCACTTTCCCAAGAATGAACTCTGATCCCTACACCCCAGAAGCCTTTGAAAACCAGGGATGGAACACTGGGGTTCTCTGGGTCCCCACTCCTCCCCCTCCATGCATCATTTCAGGGATGCATCTTCATGCATCACTGGTTTTATGTTTTTAACTAGTTAGGAAAAAATTCTACATAAATAATGGTAGTCGGCACAGAAAAATGTGCCTCGGAGGGATGGCCAACCTCTATAAAATTGCCCACCTCTTCCCCTTACCTTCCACATCACTTTTCCCCTCGCCATAGTAGACCAGACCAATTATTTACATATTAGTTTTACTTAATGTCGTTGGTCTCCTTCTATTAGAATTTAAGTTTCACGACAGGAGGGATTTTTGTATGATTCATTAACTCTTGTGTCTCCAGTACTTAAATGGTGCCTTATTTGATCAATGCTGAGTAAACTGTTGAATGAATAAACGACTGAGTGAGTGGATAGTGTGTTCAGAGAGAAGGGGAAGGAACCAGAAGACCCATGTTGCCAAGGATGTTGAAAGTCCTAATCATGGCTGGTTCCTAACCTCGGTTTCTATGATAGAAACTCTTGCAAGAGAGTGGGTGAAAAGGCTTCCCAACCATGTGGTCACATTTCCTTTAAACAGAACTGTTTTCAAAGTAGTTGATACGAAATGAGGCTCTGGTGCTTTTCTAGTTTCCATTTACCCATATCATTCATGGCTGAGGTTGAGCCCTGCCCACTTGAGATCGGGCGTAGAGAGGCTTAGGCTGAGAAGGCATATTTGGGGGTTAGATATGGGCAGCAAAGAATGTTGATAGCCTTTGAATGGTTGGACAACCTCTCGAGAATGTTTGGAACTGCTGAGAAAGCATTCTCTTCATAGAAATTAGGTCCCTCTAATACTTTTTTTCATGGTAATATTTAAAATTCTGGTGATAATTTCATGCAAAGTACAAGCTATAGTGAGTGGATGATGGAGTCCCAGTTTTTCATCCATATGTCATGGATGGGGCTCTACCTTAAAGCTCCCTAGTTGCAATGATTGGTGCAGAATTTAGAAATGAGCCCATGACTTTAAAAAGGTCCAGGCAGAGAGAATCCCAGGATTTGCTCGCTGGCAAGAGCCTCTCTTTTCTTTGAGCCTTGTTTGAAAGGATATATGCTGAACCATTACATCCATGTTGCCACCATGAGGACAGAGTTTGGTTGAGAACAAGCCAGTACTTTACTTGTTCAGTTTCTGGAAATCCATGTTTCTCTGGGGTTCTTTGTAACTCACTTAAATGCTGCTTCTCAGTCTCTTAAGTGAGTTTTGATCTGAAAAGTACAAATTGACAGACCCCAGGGCTTGGCTTGGGGCTCCTTCTAAGCCCCCCTCTCTTATTCTTACTCTCATCCCTGGCATAATTTCCTCCTCTGGATTCTTCTCGCTGCCACAATACCTGCAAAATACTCATAATAGGCTACTTAGCACAGTGGACTGCAGCCTGTGATGCCCATGTCTAACTCTCTCACCAAATCAAGACTCATTAAGAATAGTGATTATGCCTCATTGATCTCTGTACTGCCAACATTTAATGAGAGCCTTGAACATAGTAGGGGTTCAAAAGTCATAGGAATGAGTGAACGAGGCATCTTCCATTCCATGGAGCAAAAGTTTTGACAAGTTTGTCAGAATGAAAAGAGGCACGATCAGCATTTTGAGGACAAAAGTAATAGGAGATGTTTTAAGGAAAATGATTTTTACTATTAAACTGGTTAATTTGTGGCAGAAGGGCACATTGAGGCACATGATACAGGTTTGCTTTTTCTATATTTTTCTAGTATATGTTGGATCTTACAGACAGTGATCAGTTTCCTTTAGTCACTTGTAATTTTCCACCTGACAGCTTTTAAATGAGCTAACAGAAGACTATTTTATCCATTTCAGAGCAATTTTTTTTTAGAGTCTGGGTCCAATCTGGGAAAGATTGAGTTTATCACTTAATTCAAGCAGCTTCTGTTCCTAAAGCTTGAAACCGGTTTATTTCTTGATGGTGCTTAATCTATTTTATGGCTTTTCTGCTTTTGCTAGAACCAAGCTTCCTAAATTCTGACACACTGTGTGACCTTCAGAAATATATTGCCTGTGAACACCTGGTTAAATGCATGGTCTGATGTGAGGTTTTCACCAGATCAGTCTCCAGCTGGTTAACGATACAAGTGTGTATCATTATCATAGAGTGTGATGGCTTACAGAGCACTGAGTACATCATTGTGCTAATCCTGAAAATAAAAGTAACCCCAGGGTACAGCACAAGCATCTTCCACATTGTTAGCCTGCTGTTGCGAAGAGTCCATCATCAGGCCCTCTACTGTCAACCCTCCTAACTCAAAGTCCAGCACGTCTTAGGCACTCAACAAGCATCTATTGAATAAGTGACCGAATGAGTTTACAAATCCATCTCTCACTAGTCCTTGACATGTCTTCTTCCCTCAGATTGGCCCATTTTTTTTAAAGCCCCCTCTAGAGGACATGCTTATTCTGCTTTCATGATCTGGCATATGCTGTTTCATCCATCTGGGATGCCCTCTACATTTCTCCATTTCCAGCCCAATTCCATATTTTCTTCATCCCCTGTGGTCTCCAGATTCTTCTGTGGCTACAGTAGCTCACAATGACTATTCCCTATCAGTTAATTTCCCTGTGTTATCAACAACTAGCCATAAATATATATTGAAATTTCATACGTTCCTGATTTCGTGGATATTGCAGTTGCCCCTTGAACCACGGGGGTTGTGGGGTGGGTTAAGAGCGCCACATCTCCTGCACAGTGGAAAACCCACCTCTTATATTTTAGTTGGCCTGCGTATTTGTGGTTCCTCCAGAACTGCAGTTCCTCTGTGGGCACGGTTTCACACCTGCAGATTCAACCAATCATGGGTCTCATAGCACTGCAGTATTTACGACTGAAAAAAATCCACTTATAGATGGACCAACCCAGTTCAAACCCGTGTTTTTCAAGGGTCAACTGCACTTCCAGTTCTGCTGATCTGGCCTAATATCACTTTCCAAGTGTTTCTATGTACTTGAGCTCTTCAAATTTTTTATTTAACCAACAACAATTGATTTGTTTTACTTGTTATGTGTCAGGCTCTATTTTAAAGGTTAATCAGATGAAAATACTATTTAGCTGGGGGTGTACAAAACAATAAATAAAGAAGTAAATATAAAGGCAACCTATGGACTGGGAGAAAACATTTGTAAGGCACATATCTGATAAGGGGTTAATTACCAAAATACGTAAAGAACTTACACAACTCAATAGCAAAAAACCCCCAAATATTTAGATTAAAAATGGGCAAAGAAGTTGAATAGGTATTTCTCCAAAGAAGGCATGCAAATGGCCAATAGGTACATGAAAAGACACTCAACATCACCAGTCATCGGGAAATGGAAATCAAAATCACAATGAGATATCACCTCTTACCTGTTAGGATGGCTATTACCAAAAAAACAAAAGATAATAAGTGCTGGTGAGGATGTGGAGAAATTGAAAGGTTTGTACCATATTGGTAGAATGCAAAATGGTGTGACTGCTGTGGAAAACAGTATGGAAGCTCCTCAAAAAATTAAAAATAGAACTATCATGTGATGTAGCAATCCCATTTCTGGGTATATATCCAAAAGGACTTAAACATTTTTTGTTATTGTTGTTGTTGTTGAAGCATAGTTGATTTACAATGTTGTGTTAGTTTCAGGTATACAGCAAAGCGATTCAGTTATACATACATTATCTATTCTTTTTCAGATTATTTTTTATTATAGCCTATTACACGATATTGACTATAGTTCCCTGTGCTGTATAGTAGGTCTTTGACAAAAGGACTTAAATCATGATCTCAGAGAGGTAGCACACCTGTGTTCACTGAAGCATTAGTCATAATAGCCAAGATATGGAAACAATGTAAATGTCTATTGACAGATAAATGAATAAAGAAAATATAGTAATATAGTATATACATACAATGGAACATTATTCATCCATGAGAAGGAAGGAAATCCCACCATATGCAACTACATAAATGATCTGGAGGACATTGTGCTAAATGAAATAAGCCAATCACAGAAGGACAAAAACTGCATGATTCCACTCACGTGAGATATCTAAAATAGTCAAATTCATAGAAGTAGAAAGTCGAATGGTGCGTGCCAGGGTCTGGGTGTGGGGTGGGTGGGGTGGCACAGAAAAGGGAGTTGCTGTTCCATGGGTGTCAAGTTTCAGGTATGAAAGATGAATAAATTCTGGAGATCCACTGTACAACAACGTGCCTATGGTTAACTGTATTACACTCTGCTCTAGAAATTTGTTGAAGGTAGATCTCAAGTCAAACATTCTTACCATAAAAATAGTAAATAGAAAGTATGTTGATGACCAGTGTTAAGAAGAACTATCAAGCCTGGAGGGGGATCAGCAACCTGGTAGGGCAGGGGACGGTTCACTTTTTAAAGGGTGCGGTCAGCAAAAGGCTCACCGATGAGGTAGCATTTTTGCACAGACCTGAAGGATCCTGACAATGACTGAGAGATAGCAAAGGCATTACTGATTTTGTGTTTTAGTGGCTACAGAAACTGAGGCTTGGGGAGGTTAAATATTTTCAGTAATATCACATAATTATTATGAAACAGACTAAAACCATAACCTACACAACTTTACACTTCTCTGAGTAGCCTTTTGTTTCTTTCTTTCTCTCATTTTAGTTATCTGATGACTTTTAATAAATGGCAGAAACAATTTCTTAACTCTGGAAAACTATGTTCTCTTGATTGACCAAGCTATTTTAAAAAATAGATGTTGTGAATATATTTTCTGAATTGAAAATTGAGCAAAAAATTCTGAAAAGTTTCTTAAGTGCTTAGAGGAACAATGGACCAGGTAATTGAAGTTGACATCAAATCAAGATTATGTGATCTCCTATAACAATTCAGATCCTTTGGACCTGACAGCAAGCATTAAACACTAACTTGGATGTACCTTGCTCCTAAGAAAAAAGCAAGTATGTGACTAAAACCAGAATTTCTCTCTCTGTTCCATGGAATATTAGCATTTCCTCAACATAGTAGTTTTTCTTAAACTTACAAATAACTGTTTTTTAGTTTAACAAGTTTGGGGAAATAATGCAAACTATATTTCTACCTGGGGAATTACTGTACACGTTGGAATATTAAAGGCTTGGAGAAGTTCTGCATGAAAATAACTCTTTAACTTTATTTGATCTGTTTCCAGAAGTTGTTTGACCCAAGAATGTGCTAGCCTTATCACTTAGTGACATCTTGTGTCATTCTTTCACAGAAAATAGTTTTGGAAATGCTGACCCACATAAATGATAATCTTTAGATGAAGCAGAGCTAGAACAAATTTAGTACTTCTGATCTAACTCTAGATGTCACTCAAGGAAAACAAGATAAGGATTAAAACTGCTTTGCCTTGCTTCTTGAAATAAGAGATGGAAGTCAATTTGTTCCCTGGTTACTTTACATTAAGAAGAGTGTGCCGTTCACAATTCAAACTCTCCTCTCTTTGGATCTCTTTACTCAGAATATAAATATGTAGAAATCTCTCTTCTTACAAAAAGAAATCTTGCCTCAGGTTCAATCTCTAGCCACAGCCTTATTGTTTTTTTTCCACTTAGAGCTAATTTTACTGTAAGAGAAGTCTATGCCTGTCTTCTGCTTCCTCAATAGCCATTCACCACTCACATTACTACTAATCACCTATCCATCCATCCAGCCACCCAACCAGCCATCCAACCAACAAATAGTTATTTGTATCAGGCACAGTTCTGGGTACAGGGAACAAAACAAAATCTCTACTCTTATGGGACTTACATTCTTTTAATGAGAAATAGGTAACATATAAGCAAACACAAGTGTATGGTAAGTTGAATGAAGAGACCTATAGAGTAAAAATAAAGCAAGGTAGAAGAGGGTGTGGGAAAAGATGAGGGTAGAGGTTGGTCAATGTCTTTGACATAATGAATGGTTCAGTCAACACAGGACCAATGAAATTAACCTGACCATGGAGATTTAATCAGAGGGAATCTGCTCATTTTGAGGCTCACAAATTTTGATCAATAATTGAAGGAAGGAGTACTCTCTCTTGCTCATGTGACTGAGAAAGATTGTAACACCTGTTAGTATTGTTGGCATCTTATTTACATGAAAAAATTTAGCCTAAGACTGAAGCCAATATAAAGAGACCAATGTTTAGAGAATCACAAAGAAGTAGGGCTGGATTATAAATTAAACTATGCCCCCAAACTGCCCAATGTTTCAGTCAGGTGGTATAATTAATCATTGTTTTAGGCCAATTTGAACAGAAATGTTTGGGTTACTTGCAACCAGAATCCTCCTAACTCTACAGTTTAGATTTCCACCCACACAGACGTGGGAACATGGGCTCAGGTACAACTGTTAGGATTCTCAGTTGTTCATAGAGATTCATTTTTTGGTCCCTATTTCCACATTATTGCTCCCCATCCCTTTTTTTTTTTGACAGCGATGATGTCCCATCAATGTCCAGGTTCTGGGACCAGGTTTTAAAGGCCCTCCAGCTGCCCAAGACTATTTTTGGCTCAGTTGCTGGGACCCCAGTAGCTGTAGACCCCAGGCTACACAAGTCCAAGGAGACAGCTTTTAAAGTCTGAATGGGCTATGAGAGCTGGTTGTGGGGTCACTCAAGCACATTTGGGCAAATTTTTCCAGAGAGCACACACATCATCTTTGTAGCACTCCAGAGTCCTCTGGAGCAGCGAATGATCTGGATTCCCAGCCAGGCAATGCTTCTTATAAGCACTATCTGCTGCCTACACTGGCTCCTCTTGGCTAGCATCTTCCGTGTCTGGATCGTCAGGGAGAACTTTTCAAAGTGCAAATACTCTCATGACATCCACTTTTGTCACCCTTCAAAACCCATCAGTGGTTTTTTATTGCCCCAAACATAGTAAGGCACCTCCATGAAATGACCTCCGGCAGGGCTGGCACTAGGGTGAGGCCGTGGGGCACCTGGTGTGCACATTTGAAGGAGGCACTCAGTCTCAGCATTGTGCAAATGGTACTTGCCTGACCCTGAGAGGGAGGGTCTCCTTGCATCTCCCACCCTAGTCACCCTACTCTCCCCACCTTCATGCTGGCCCTGGCTTCCAGGGTATCCTCTGTCCTCCTTCAGCCTCATCTCTCAACACCCACCTACTAACTGTCCTTCCTCTTTGAGATCTAGAGCCCTTGTCTTTGAATTCCCTCTTGTTGGGAACATTTGCAAGGGTCAGAGTTGAAACATAGAACCTGGGCTTCAGCAGATCAGACTGGATGCCTAACCGTGCAGAATGGAGGGCGGCTTGAAAACCACCAGAGCGGCTTTCTTGGTGTGTGCGAGCCTCAGCCCTGGGAGCCTACACATTCTGTCCCCTCCCTGTGGGACATGGTTTTTTTCTTTCTTTGAACATTAAAAGAAAATCCTTCCGGGGTATGTATTATAGGCTGGGCACTATTTTGAACACTTTATAAATATTAACTTATATCATTTACATAATAATACTATTGTTATAAATGGTTTAAGTGAAGTAGACAAGATCACGTAGCGGCTGACCAGCAGCCGATATTAGCATCTGGACATTCCAGCTCCAGGGTCCATGCTTTTAGGTACCCAAGCCTTTGCAGCTACTCCCAGTTTGATTCAATTCGTCGGTTATATGCTCTTAAGCAACAGTTTTCTTTCCTTCCTAGAATTGTATTACTAGCATACAGAAGACATTCTGTAAATACTATATTGAGGCGGGAAGCCCTATAAGACCGGCAGGACCCTAAGCAGGGCCGCTGCTCTCCTCCCAGCACTGTCCGGTTCTCTGGCCCAGAGGCTTTATCTCACTTTTTGCCTCTAAAGCGGCTAACTTACACCTAAAATTCTATTGGTTCCCTGAGCTGACTTCTGATTGGTTATTATTCTCACTCCTGATTGGTTATTACTCTCACTTCTGATTGGTCCATTTTTAGTACTTCATTTGCATGGAGCTCACTTCTGATTGGTCTATTTCTACAAAGCTTGTTCCTGGTTGGTCAACTTCTATTGTACTTTATTTGCATATGATGTTGCAAAGTGTAAAACTGGCAGCCTATAAAAGGCCTGTGTAAAGCTACCGATAGGGTTCAGAGTTTGAGATGTTGCTTGTTTTAGGGTCGCTCGCATAATAAACCTGAGTTCTCCAACTTTTCTGACTTTCTCTCTCAGATAACAGGTTGCTGTCACAACTGAGCTGTAGGGTCGGGCTGTAACACCTTTTTCCGCAACATTTCCAGAGGCCCCAGCGAGATTCAAACCACGCCGGCCCCTTGAGGTGCCGGGAAGGCGGAGCAACCGCCTGGAGGTCGGGAGCTCCAAAGCAAACGAGGAGGTGCGCCACCCGACAATACTCCGGGTCCTTCTTCGCGGAGGTGATTCAGTTCTCCCGGCAGCTATGCCCCAACCGGACTCAGTGGAGGGACGGACCAACTCAGCAAGCAACACGGCCAAGTAAGGTAGGAGCCCCGGGAAGCGCCCAGAGGTAGGTTAGGATAATCAGGTTCTGTCCAAGCGGACAGAAGAGGAGACTGATATCTCCTCCAGGCTCCCCGCCTGAGGGTAGTCCGGACAGGGATATCAGGTTATGCTCCTCGCCCGACGGTAGTCTGACGGGGGGATCTGGTTATGCTGCTGTAATACCGAGCTGTAACACAGTTTTCCGCAACAATATAAATTTTGGCTGAATTACATTTAGCAGTACATTTGATTACTATTTGTACTCTCCCTCCCCAGAGTATAAGCTTCTTGACAGCTGGAACTTCGCTCATGGTTGTATCCTTAGCCTGGGCACAGTGTCTGGGACTTGGTAGATTCTCAGCTTTTTGGGCATTGATTAATGAACACAAAATATGGGAGGATTTCCTGGAGCAGGGGCTCCTCTGTCACCTCTTGGTCTCCTTCTGGAGTAGGCATTATCTGACCACCTGAAACTTAGAAGATGTTAAGGTCCAAAAAATGGCTGAAAGAATGCAGTCTGCCTCACCCGGCCTTACTGGGGTTGTGGAGTTGGTCTTGATTAGACTTGATGATCTGAGCACAGGCTTGACAAAGGCATTTTCTTTCCTCAGAGTTGCTCTTGGTGATCAGTATTTTTCCTCCTCCCAAGATGTCGGTGGCCTCTACTGGAGTAGCTTTTTTGGGAATTTTTTTTCTTAGATGGTTGCAGGAGCCAGGAGGCTGCTGAGATGGTGGGAAAGAGACAAGAATGTTAACCTTCTAGGTAAGTCCTTTGTCCTTCAAGAAGCCGTGTTACCAGAAAGGCCAAAATAGAAACATAAAACAACGAAAAGGGAAATCTGCATATTTTCACAAGTAACTAGATATTTTTATTTGTTCTCGGGACTCCTAATTCAAAATTTCCAGCACCTAATCTTGTGCTCTATTAATCTGGTTGGAAGAATGTGACTCATGGATTCCACCACTGTGTCCTCAAATACAAAACCTAAGAAATAATAAATATTCCCAAAGAAGAACTTCTCCGCCCTTAATTGGAACAGCAGCAATGCACGAAAGCATAACTGTAAAAAACTTTTCAGATTTGTACGAAGGAATTGAATATGTAAATAAATATGCTCCAGTCAGAAGAGAGGTAGTTAATTGATCTTACATTGATGACCAATTTTTTAAATACAAAAATAATAGGCAACACCATAAAGAATAGACCAATGGGTTTTTATATCAAATTAAAGAATTATACTTGAAAAGTAACTTTTAGCAAATTAAAAAGACAAAAAAAAGTTGGAAAAAGACTTAAAAATTATGACAAAGTTTAATATCATTAATACGTAGATCTCATCAATAAATTGGTATAGAAAGTGGTGTAGATAAATGATAGGAGAATTTTCTTTTTGAAAAACAGCAGGTAGGGATGTCTTATCAGTTTTTATGGTCACCAAAATTCCATGTAACCAACATCCACCAAATCTCAGCATCGTACATGAGAACTGTTTTGGCTCCTTGTCTGCATGCCTTTTGGGGGTCCATTTGCCAAGGTTTGAATTATCTAGGTGATATTGCTGATCTTGGCTTGGCTCTCTGAAGATTTAAACGGTTGGGTGTAAAAATGTAAGGTCTCTTAAGGTCTAAGCTCCTAACGTCTAGGCTCAGAACTAACAAATTGGCAGGTCCTCCCTATTTGACCAACGCAAGTCAAATTCAAAGATAAGTGGCAGGGACATATTTCTGTCCCTTTAGTGGAACTGTTAAGTCCCATGACAAAGGGTGTTGATGAAAGGTAGGGTGAAGATTTAGGGCCAGTGATGTAACCTACAATAAGTAATGGCTTGGAAGCTGCTTCTGAGAAGTGATCTGTGAATTAGGAGTAGGTATCAATGAGTTGCCTCCATCTGCAAGGGCTGCAGGAGCAGTGTGTTGGAGGAGGGTAGTGGAGAACACAGACGGAATGAGGGGCTTGCATTTTGAGTAGCAATCAAATCTGATACGGATACCAAGCATCAGCTTACTATATGGTTTGAAAAAAAATCTTTAGTGCAACATTGCTTTGAAGTTACTGGAATATCAGTGGACACTTGTTTTGAGGCCACCAGAAACTTCTTGATCAGGTGAATCAGGGATGGTGTAGGTTAATTTTCCAGAGCCTTTTCTTATGTGAAAATAGTAGTAGCTTTCAAAGGAAAAGGAGTGGGTCTCTTTGGACTGAGTTTTACAGCCTATATCACTGTGGCTTATCTGGGAATTTTCAGTGGCAGAGCCCTGGGTCCTCACACCATGGGCTGCTGATGTGACTGAAACCTTCCTCAATTGAGAAAACAAAGACAAGTTCATCGATGAAGAGGGTGAAAGGAATCATTTTACTGAGCTTTGATCTTTGAAGTTCCGTATGAGGATTAATGTGGCCTGTGAAAACCCCCGAATCTCAGTGTCTTAAAACAGTGCCTGGTTCTTGGATCTCTGGGTCAGCGGGGGTTGTGCTACAGGCTTCAGGCTGTTGGTCTAGTTTCAGGTACGCTCTGCACACCTTTCATTCTGCAGCTAGGGCACGTCTTTCTCATGGCAGGTGGCGGAGGTGCAAGAGGCCAAGCCAAATCACGCAGCGTACTTTCAAGTCTTCATTTGTATAATGTCTGTTAATATTCCTTTGGCCAAATTCAGTTAGATGGCCAATCCCAAGATCACTGGGGCAGGAAAAGAAACTGTCTAAACTAGTAGTCGTTCTCTGGCAAAGAGGCATGAATGGATTGTTTCAGTAAAACGATAAAGTGAGGAATTGCCAAAATAATCTAATCTACTTCAAGGGCCTCACTGAGCTGCTAGAGTTTATATCCACTCACTTTCATACTATCTGATGGGACTGGCCCATGTTGTGTAATCCTTTGGTGACTCAGGTGAGAGTTTTAACTTTTGATTTATTGTGCCAGCACCATCTGTCAACCGTGCTAAGATTGTCCTGTCTGACATAAATGTGCCAGGGTTGCCCAACCAGCTTGTGATCTTGGGAAAGACATTCTTAGAACAAGAAGCCAGGGAATTATTAATTTATCAAGACGGCCATTCTTCATCACCCTCAAGTCAGGAATTCGGGTCCCAGGTGAGAAGACATCCTCAAGTTTTGGAACTGAGACCAGTCTTCTGGGAATAAGTCAGTAAAAAGCTTTTGTTGTGGTTCACCTTCCCTAAATCTCACCCAGTAGTATTTGTAAGGATAAAAAGAACAGAAATAATTGTTATGTGAATGTGTTGATATTTTCTTTTTTTTTTTAAATAATTATATGAATAGTACGTGTTTGTACTTTCTGTTGCTGCTTCCTATCCTGATGTACCAGTTTACTTTGAGGGGTTTGGGTGTCTATAAATCTTGATCTCTTAGAGACCCACAATTTCATGCACCTCTAAGAAGAGCAAGGACTGGGGAGAGAGAAGTGATGTGAGTTCCGTGGTGCTCTGCCTCCTGTAGCACCTCTTGAATCAGTGCAGTGAAGGGGCTAGTAGTTAATGTATTTAGATACTATCTAGTGCTCAAATCACCATTTGATGGCCCCAACACTCTGGAAATTCTGGATTTCACTAGACAACATTTATTTCTGAGGTTATGCTCCACTTCTGACTGGGTGTTTCAGTTTGAAGCAGGACTCAGCTGATTAGCTAACTCAAAGTCTCCGATACTGGCTCTTATTCCTGGTTGTTCCTTTTTCACTACACCGTTTATTTATTCAATATATATTTATTGAGTGCTCATTGCAAGCTACATCCCATTCTAATACTGAGGAATAGCCATGAAAAGAGACGGTATCTCTGCCTTTAAGATGCTTACAATCTAATGGGGAAGCAGAAAACACACCTACACAACAACAATGACAACAGCAACAACAGCAGAATCTAATTTCAGAATGTGATGAGTGCTATGAAGGAAATTACCAGGGTAATAAGATTAAAAAAAATTAGCTGGGGATGGTGGGTGGATATGCAGAAGGTTACTTTATCTCAGGTGCTCAGGGCAGGTTTCTGAGATGAGATGACATTGATATTTAAGCTGAGACTTGAAAGATCAAAGTTGAGCCAGCTATGTGAGTTGCTGGAGAAAGCTTTTGAGGCAGAGGAAACGGCAAGTGCAAAGACCTCGGAGTATTTAAGAAACAAAAGGGGTCGGGGTGGCCGGAGTGTACTAAGCAGTGAGAATGGGATAAGATGGGGTAAAAGAAGCAGCGTGCAGGAACTAGACCCTGTAGGACTAGGAGGACAGGGCAAGGAGCTTGAGTTTTATTCCGTGAGTAAAAGGACATCTTGGAAGTGTTTTCTAATAATTTCAACTCTTTATTATAAAATCTTGAAACTTACAAAAAAGTAGAGAGGCGATTGTTTAAAAAGAAAACAAAACAGACAAACCCTAAATACACTCAGCGTTCAGCTTAAAAAATTCTCAACTTCTGGCAATTTTGGTTCACCTGTACCTCCTACTTCTCCGCCCCAGATTATTTTAAAAGACGTTCCAGATAGCATAGTTTGATACATAAATGCTTCAGCATGTCTAAGAAATAAGGACTCAGAAAAAAAAACTGCAATATCATCATGACATAAAAAATTGACAATAATTTATTAATATCAAAATTGAACATCTCACAAATGTCTTTTTAGAGTTGGTTTATTTGAACCAGAATACAAAACAAATGGACAGATGTAGTTCTTAGATTTCTAAAAGTACCCAAACTTTTACTCTCTCTCAACCTTAACATTTATTTGTTGAAGAAAGCAGATTACTTGTCCTATAAAATTTTCCAGCTTTGCATTTTGCTGCTGGTATCCCAATGGTGACATTTAACATGTCTCTCTCATCCTGAGAATTTCCTGTAAACTGGTTAATAGATGGAGAGGCATGATCTGATTCAGTTGTAATTTTTTGGCGAGAACTCTTCACAGTGGTGCTGTGAACTGCCTATTGCGTCACTTCAGAGAGTGCGTAATGCCCGGTTGTTTCTCTTTTCTTGATGTTAAGATAGATCGGTGGTTTCAGGTGTTGTTAGCCAGATAAAATCACTATAATCAGGAGTGGCAAGGCATGATTTGTACTGTAAAGAGCTCTCTGGCTATTGTGTGCCCCACCCCCCAAAGTCATGAGCAGGGATGGTAAAAAAAAAAATATTTAACAAACTGTATGGCACGAGTTTTGATAAACCATAGTGGACAGTGGACTTAGTCATTGATTCTCAGCCTCATTGTAGGAGTGGGGGCTCGGGAAACAATTGAAGGGCACTTGTAGTGGTGCATGTGAGGGATGGTGGCAACTTAGACCAGGAAGGAGGTAGCAGAGTTGCAGAGAATGGTGGATTCAATGAGGTTCTCAATACTTAGAGCTATCATTTCTGCCTAGGAACCATGTATTGCGGGACTCCTAATTTGAAGCCCATCCAACTTACTGTTACTGGGTTCTCCTATTGTAGCCCTAGAACAAAGCCTGGTTCTAGAAACAAAGATGTTAGCTCTGAGTAGGAAAACTGAAGAATCGGTGAACCATTGGCGACGAATAATATCTATTGGGTTTCTTTCCAAAGAAAAAAGAAAAACATTTAAGAAAACAAAACATTAATAGGGTATGTGTTGTTTTGAATAAAAAAATTTAATAAATGTATAGACACGGACTTTTATGTTTACTATTTGTATTATTAAAACAAAGTGAATAGTATAAGTGTAAAATTCACTAATGATACATCTCAAGTTGCTGCTTCCTGCTTAACTCATCTCTTAAAAAAAAGTGTGTGTCACCACAGTTACTTGCCTTTAACCACAAGTGAAGAACTAAGTTTTATTTCCTAGACAAAAATGTAAGAGCCAACATTATTCACTTTTCTTCTCTTTAGGTGTAACATCTTGGGAATGACCAATGACACTTTCCTACTGAGAAAGAAGACTTTTCATGGTAGTAGTAACCACAGGTTCGGTTGATTAGTCACATTACTGCATTAGTAAAATTTTTTGTTCTCTACTCCACATAAGGAAAATGCTGAATGCAAAACCACAACCTCAGCTGTCGGTGGAAATGATAGTTAATGGCACCTTGCTGCTGCATCAGTGGGCCAATTCTTGGTAGAGAGGATTACCTTGAATGTGGTTTCCAAATCAATGGATAAGAGTGAACTGTGGCAAAATTTATATAATCCAATTGCTTATCATATTTGAAGTAAAGATTTTTTTTTTTGGTAAGAGAACTCTGGTTATAAGTTACATAAAAACATATACATTATGTAAATACATACATATATACATATGTGTGTGTATGTATGTCTGTGTATAAATAACTCAAAAAAATCCCTGGGTGTAGAATCAATTGTGCTTTCTAAAAGTTGCAAAAGCAGCTCTAAGTTATGACAGGAACAATTTGGGGCCTCAAAGTATAAATATAGAAATCTGATGGCCTATATGAGAGAGTTAAGGTCATCAAAATAGCCAAGACAAGTCCTAAGAAATAATAGCTTTTAGTCAGCCTTCAAGAAAATATAGATTTGTCAAATAATTTATCAAATTTCACAAACACCACTGAAACAAATGTTTTATCATAATATAAGTTTTCTGCTGACTATTTCTACCCTGTAAAGTATAATTTCTAAAAATCTTAGGATAGTATTTTTTTTCCTCCCTCAAAGAAAGAGCTTTTAGGCATATAATCCACTTGGATTGATAAATCTTTATCAATAGTTTTTCAAAGAATATTCTGCAACAGTATTATAATGGTAAGTCTTATAATTGTTTTAAATGCATCATGTAACAAGACATTTTACTTCAGAGATTGTAACTGGTGATTAACATTCAAATGTATAAGAAAAATCAATTACTTCTATTGTGTAACGAGGACTTATTATTGCATCACTGCGGCAGCTCCCAATAACAATGCTGCCAACAGAAATTTTAGGTAGATTATAATAAACATTTTTAAAAAAGTTTTGCCTATTTCCCACTAGACAATTTCCCAAGTAAGAAATCAATTTTTTAAGTGGTTCATCATTTTCTTTTTGGATAATGATTTTTGAGGCCAGCTTTCCAAGATATATTACATAGGTCCCTACTTATCATGGATTCATTCTACTTCTCTGCACTCCAGTTTCCTGCTCGCTGAAATGAAGACATTCAGTTCAGAGACTACAAAGCTCCCTCTGAGCTCTAGCTCTCCTGCAAGCATGTGTCATATTCACTTCTCCCTGTGTCTGTCCTTACAGGGTTTCTCTTTTTCAGGAGACCTTCCTCCTATGGCTCCATCTATAGGTATTAAAGGAGACATGTTTTCCCCAGGTGATCCAGAAGGAGCCTGGAGCTCCCGTCCTTCTGGGAAATAAGACCACTGCTCCCTCGACCATTGGCAGGAGTGGAAAGAGGACTGACCCATCTCTGTTCTTGGTAGGATCTTCCACATTCATGGCCTCCCCACCACTCTGGACTCCGAGACCACCAGGGGATAAACCCCTGGTTCTCTTTATCCCTCTTTAAGACAGATGCTACACGAAGCCCAGATTCCCAGGTCACCTCTCATCTTAACAATGGCTCTGTACTTCCTCTTCTCTGATTCCAGCTCCAACCTTTGGAACCCTTCCACTGTGTCCTCTGAACTCATTGTCAGTCACCAGCAAAACCCTTTATGTCTTTGACATTCTTCCTGAACTTCGCCTTTTTGGTGTAATTGACCTGACTCTTCCCCGGGGGTCTGGCTTCCTTGCAGCTCTCTCAAGATATGGCTATTTTTCCTCCCTTTCCCCTTAGACCCCCAGGCCTGGAGGTGGAGGGAGTTAAAGTGTACTTGTGTTTCATCACAAACATCCATACCATTCTCCTTCCTAAAACTCATTAGCTTCTTCCTGTTTTAAATATTGTATCAGACTATGTCACCCACTAGTCCTCCCATGAGTGGTCACCAATATACTGACTCTTCAGTCATTCCTTGTCATTCTAGAAAAATTTTACCCACAGTTTCACTGTCATTGTCTCCAGTGCCACTCCTAACACAAACTTCAGTATCTATATAGATGGCGCTGGTCTCTTAATTCCAGGATCTCCCTGCCACCAAGATCTTGCCTTTTATCCTCCTAAGCCAGCTGCTTCCATGGAGAGATCCCATAACTTGCATTATAATAACAGCAGCCCGCATTCCCCCTATCATCTCAATTTCATGGACCCTACTCTGACTTCCCAGTCCGTCCCGTCTGGGACCCAATCCAGCAATCATTCATCCCCAACAAGGCTGAAACTCCATAAATCCTTACATCTTTTCATTGCCCCTCACCTCCTTTGTGTCTCCCCACCCTTTAACATCCAGCCTAAATTTCACAGTCTTGTCAATTGCTCTCTCTCCCTTCTTCATATTCTCCCGACAAAAACCTCAATTTATGGCTAAATCCAACTCTCTGTTGCCTACTCTGAGCTCTGTTCCTGATGGCAGTTCCTCAAGTTACAGGGGTCATATTGATCGTTTTGTAGAACTTGCATTAGAAACTAAAGCTATCAAGCTGGCAGCTGCCAATCAGCAGCAGCAGCAGCAGCAGCAGCAACAACAGCAACAACAACAACAACCACACCCTAGCTTTCTGCCCACCAGGGCTCTAAATGCTTTCTAAACACCAACGTGTTTGTCCTTCACAGTTTCTAAGAGATACATACTGTCATCGTTATTTTTAAAATTGAGGATAGTAGGGTCTGGAGAGGCTCAGTAACTTGCCCAAAGTCACAGTCAGTGAGTAGTGTGGTACCCCACTGCGTCTCTGGCTCTAAGGTCTAGGTTCTCAGTTGCTACACCAATTGCCTCCCAACTTAGGGTATACTCAGTGAAAAACATAAACTGAATCAGAAAGGAAAAGAAAAAGTAGGCATGTTTAAGTAGGAATGCTCTGTTAATTGCAACCCTTGTAGGAACCCAGTGCTCCAAGCGCTTCCAGAAGGCTCCCTGAAAGTGGTTTCACAGAGTTACCCTTAAGTGTAGCCGGCATGAAACACCCTGTGAACTTGCTGTGCAGATGCTGGGTCTTTTCTACTTCTTTATTTTTGCTCCCATTGTTGCTGTGGCACTTTTCTCTCCACTTTTGTTGGGGGAGCACCATGCTCTCTCCACCCTCCTGCTCACTCTGCCCCGGGGTGGTGCAGGGCCTCATCTGGCTGCTGTGTTAGGGAGGATAAACAGGACACACGTATTCTAGTCCCTTCCTCTTCTCTCTTTTCACCCTGGGAGTGACCTCCTATGGGGAGCGTAGGTTCTGTTGGATTTCTGGGCTTAGTGTGTGTGTCCATCCTGTCTAGCACTGTTGGCTGGGTGAGTCTCATTGTGAGCTTCAGTTTTAAAATTCCCACTTGCCCACAGATTTGAGCCATATTCATGAATATCAGCTCAATCAGCAAAAGAATGATATTTTGTTTTTCCATGGTTCCATTTTTGGTCTTATTTTTTTCAACTGGCACAGAACCAGGAAGAAAAGAGGGATGTTATTTATTGTTAGAATGAACTCTAAAATTAACTCAACTGACAGCAAGAAATCCAGCATTTCCTTCTTAACAGGTTCTTCAAACTTCCTCTTAACCAAAGTCCTGAGGACTTACAAATTAAAAAATGTGGTTACACAGTGAAGTGGTTGTGGGTGGCCATTTCCTCTACTGCCACTTGGTGTCGTTGCTAAAAGAGTGACCCTACACTGTATGATGGGTGAAGCTGGCCAAGATCCTTGTGTTGGCCACAGAAGCACTCCAAGTAGGTGATGTCAGTCTCCCTGGGATGAACCGCCCACGGCACTGCAACTTAGGCTTCAACTTTGCTGCTCTTAATCCTCAGTTCTTTCTGTCCCCACATGTTGCCACCTCTCAGGTGTGTCCTGGTTCCAGAAGCACTTGCTCAGAACTGGTTCCAGCACCTGTCCCCTCTTGTACTCAAGGACCCTCTTCAGCCCTGAGATCCATTCCAAAGCTATGACCATTTTTCCTTTTGAAGTTACCAAAATCCAAAGGGTCTGCAATTCTCTTTGTATTTTTTCTCTCTGCATAATGGCCATATTTGTTCTATGTTGACTCTCTGACTGATTACCTGCAAAATTGGATTAAAGTAGTATTCACTTCATAAAATTAGCAGAAGATTGAGTTAATATATGCAACTGGTATATAGTAAACTTCATTAAATAATTTGACAGTGTTTGTTATTGTAATTCCTTGTTTGAGGAAAGGCAATGTCCTCACTACTTGATAAAATGTAATTTGTGGGGAAACCAGCTACATGTGTATGAAAGGTGGTTGTACTGGGTTGATTATAGAGTCCCTCCAAAATTCATGTCCTGGAATCTGAATATGACATCATTTGGAAATAGAGTCATTTGAGATATAATCAAGTTAAGATGAGGTCATACTGGATTAGGGTATGCCTTCGTCCATATAAGAGGAAGGAGATTTTGACACAGATAAACACAGAGTGAAGTCAGCTGTATGGAGGTGAAGGCAGAGATTGGAGTTATGTTACTATAAAGCCAAAGGACACCAAGTTTGCTGGTAACCACGAGAAGGCAGAAGAGAGCAAGGCAGGATTCTTCCCAAGAGTCTTCTGAGAAAGTATGTCCCTGCTGACACTTGTTTTTGGACTTTTAGTCTCAAGAACTATTGAGAGAATAAGTTTATGTTGTTTTAAACCACTTAGTTTGTGCTAATTTGTCATGGCAGCCATAGGAATTCAGTACTGTGGTAAAGAGAAAGGATGAAGAATGAAATACTTAGCAAATAAGCCCTTCCTTGTCTTGAAGAACCTTCTAGCTTAGTGGAGAAAACACATATAAACAAAACTATGATATGATACTTATTGCTATGTAGATAGACAATATATTGGGAGTACAGAAGAAGAGAATTGTACTCAACCTGAGTAAGTCCATGAAAACTTCCTGGAGGAGGTGATGTTCAAGCTGTGTCTGAAAAAGGAGTTACCAGGTGACAAGGGTTCAGCCTGAGCTGGAAACTAAAATCAGTTTGGTAAGGCTAGAGCTTAAAATATGAGTCAAAGAATGCTGAGATGAGGAGGGACAGGTGGTCAGAAGCCCAGGGAGGGTCCCCTGTGTCACATTAAAGAACTCGTAGTGAAAAGTAGTCCTTGTCTGAGGAAAGACCTGATGTAATAGTCACTTTCGAGAAAATCTGTAAAGGGGGTTGAAAGGACTACAAGCAGAGACCAGGAGCTGTTCAGGCAGCCGTTGGGGTTTAGGAAAGACAACAAGGCTATTTCCAAAGGATGGGGGAGAGGCTAATAATACTAGATTAGAGATAAAACTGGAAGACTGAGGAGACTGATTAGAGGTAGGAGGTTTCTTCTTTTTTAGAAGGTTTCAAAGTAAAGGGGTGGCCACCACCACACACAACACGAAAGAAGGAAGCTTAGGGTGCATAGACTATGGGATGACTGTCAGACAACGAATGGCTATGAACTCCTTTGGGTGTATATTCCCCACTCACAATTGTCCCCTTTGAGAACCACCCTGTAACTGGCAGCTGTGTTTTGGTTTTCACAGGTCTAAGAGTCAGGGTTTGGAATACAAATTGCTTTAAGTATTTCGTGTAACAAGGTTTTAATCACAGGAATTAGTCTGACTGAGTCACTGTTGGGAGCTTTGGTCAGGCAAGCTGCCCCGAACGACATCAGCCTACAGCACTGAGCTGTGTGGTTTTTAAGACTGGTCCTGAAACATCTGTGAAGCTCGAGAACCTCTAGGAGCCTTCTATGGACCATCTCAGTCTGCAGAACTCATGGGGGACATTCTCAGGAAGCTTGCTCAGAAGCTGCTTTGAGCCTCCTATCTGCCCAGGTGTCTCCCTCAGGAGAATAATGGCCTCTCCTACCTTTACAGGTGCCTTAACTGGCCCACTCTACCTAAGGAATCTACAGAGAAAAGGATTCTGGGAAATGTGGTTTCTGGCTTCATTGCACCACAGAGGAGAGAGCTGAGAAGGCATGTGGGTTCTGCTAGGCTGGCCACAGGCAATCCAGATGGGTTGGTTAATTCCATTGGTAATTCTGGTTTATGATACAGAGACAGCTGAGTCTCTGTCTCTGACTGGAACCACAGGACAAGTAAAAACTCCAGAGCTGCAAGGTGACCATCCTGTGGAGGAGAAATAGACAAATACGCAAGAAGAGAAAGAATGAAGCAAATGTGTCTAGAAAGATGAGAAATCATGTAGCCTACGGTGAGAGAGGGAGAGAGAAGAGATCTCTTGAACTATGGCTGAACTTCCTGGCTTGAATTTTCTGAGCAAAACCTTAGAATAAATTACCTTTTTTTTTTTTTTCTCAAGTAGCTCAAGTTGGTTTCTAGTCCTTCTAAATAAAGATGCCTTAAGCAAGGTAGCATCAAATTGGGAGTGATGTCTACTCAGCAGTGAGATGGGTAGGTCAGAGGTTCTGGAGAGAGAAGTCTACTGGAGGTAGAGATTGAGAGGCCGTCAGTAGAGGGAAGGAGCAGAACTGTGAGCACGGAGGAGTTCAGATAAGGGTTATTTTACTCAAAGGTGAATGATCATGCAGATATTAAAAGAGTTGTAAGTGGATTGTTAAAAAACACTTCAGTGCTAGTGTAGAAAAAAAACTTCTATGAACAAATGAATACAATTATAGTGTGAAATGAAGTTGGAAGGATTATAGACAAGTAGGTAAATAAGTATGTCTTCCTTGAGAAATGTTACAGTAAAGTATGTTTACCTGCCTGAATGCTTTTCAGGCCTTAATCTTTGGTATGCTACTTGATAATGAAAGAAGAGAATCTAATTTTAAACTACTTTCCCAGTACAATTAGTTATAATTTTGAGCTTAGTTGTGTGTGTGTATGTGTGTGTATTTGGTTCTGAGAATGCTGTGTATTTTTATGTAATAGATTATGAAACTTAGAAATCACCAATTGAGTTTTAGCATGTGCACTTAAAAAATAATATCATCAAAGCAGTATTTTCATAGTTTTTTTTTTATTTCAGGAGGAAGATACATCTGTATCTCCAAAAAACTGAAATTTCAAAGCTGTAATAACATTTCATTTACACATTGATGTTGAAATGTGATCCTAAGTTAATAGACAGAAACATCTAAATTTTAAATAACCACTTTCTGTGAGGTAATTTGTAAATTAAACCCATGTGATAAGCTCCTATTTGCTGGTCCAGCACCTTTCTTCCTTCTTTACAACCTGGCTTGTATACATGATTTATGGGAGTGATTACCATTTTTTATCCAAGTCCACAGTTGATTGTCTCTGGGGTGGGTGCTTGACTTAGGTTTAACTTCTTAGAAGCTTTCCTTGATTTTTCTGGATGACTGCAGGAGCCTCCTAATTGGTCTCTGTTTCTACTCTTGCCTCACTAGAGTCCAGTTTCCTTTTACCAGTCACAACAATCCTGCTAAAACATACGTCAGGTCATCTCATGCTCTTGCTCAAAACCCAGTGGAGACTACCCATTTGCTTACTAGAATAAAATTCAATTTTTTTTTTCTATGGTTGTGGGATCTGGTCTCTGGCTGTTTCTCTGACCTCACTACCTACTCTTCAGGTCTGGTCACACCAGCTTTCTCCCTTTTTCTTGCTGTAACTCATCCCTGGCTCAAGATGCTCCCCTGTTGGGTCTCTCCATTTTGCTGTTCTCTCTGCCTGGTCACACTCCTCCCAGTCATGACCGTGACCCCTTCCTTCCCTTCAGTGAGGTCTCTGCTCAAATGCCCTTTTCTCAGAAAACCCTCCTCTGACCCCTCTATTTAAAACAGTGCTGTCTGTGGTTCCTGCTGCGTTAGTCACAATAGCCAAGATATGGAAACAATCAAATATTCGTCAATGGATGAGCAGATGAAGAAAATGTGATATACATAGGCAGATAGATATGTAATATATCTATATCTATGTAATAAAGTATCATTCAACTTTTAAAAGAAAGGGAATCCTGCCATTTGTGATAACTCAATGAAACTGGGGGACATGCTAAGAGAAACAAGCCAGACACATAAAGACAAATATTGCCTGATCTCACTTACGTGGGAATTTTTTTTAAAAAGCTGAACTCATTGCAACAGAGTAGAATGTTGGTTAACTGAAGCTGGGATTTGGGGGAGAAAGGGAGAGATTTTGAAAAAGGAAAGTAGAGTGGTAGTTGCTAGGGGCTATAGGGAGGTGGTCATGGGGAGATCTTGTTTAATGAGTGTAGAGTTTCAGTTTTTTAAGATGACAAGACTTCTGTAGAGGGATGGTGGTGATGGTTGCACAACAATATGAATGTACTTGATACCACTGAACTGTACACTTAGAAGTTAAGATAGTGTTATGTTACGTGCATTTTACCGTGATAAAAAGTAATAGTACTATCCCCTTCTACTTACTTTCTCAATTATCTTTTCCTGACATTATATCATGTAACTGTTTTTTTAGGTATGTCAATTTCTTCCACCAGAATGTAAGATCCATGGGGAACAGGGGTCTTTTTAAAATTACTGCTGTATCCCCCAGTGCCTAGAAGGATGTTTTGCACATCAAGTATTTGATGAATTAGTACAATGTTTCAAACTGGAATTGAAAAAGTCTATCTTTAGGGGCAAAAATTTGTGAAATATGAAACTTGGGAGAACTATCTTGACAGCTAAGTTTCCTTCCAAGTGGAGGATGTTGCTCTGTGGTAGGTGAGATTGAAATTGTCTCAACAAGAGATGCAGAGATGAAAGCCAGGGAGATGAGTCCTTGTTAACTGGAGTCTTTGGTTCCAGCTGTCCCTGGGGTGCTGTCTGTTACCTGTGATTACTCAGGTTCTTTCCAATAAACCCTCCTCTTTAATTAAAATAGTGTAGCTGGGATTTCCATCACTTGCTACCTGGAGAGTCCTGACAAATGCAACTTGTCAGTGGTACTGTTACTATGACCAAAAAATAAAGGGTATATTGAAAAAGGAAAAAATTGTTAGGGAATAATTATGGAGTGTTAACAGAATTTATCATAGCAGCCTCCCTTCCTCTCCTCACCCACTGCTTTGAACCATAGCAATTTACTGTCCTTGGCCCGAGGGCGTCTATCTGCGTGTGTGTGTGTGTGTGTGTGTGTGTGTGTGTGTGTGTGTGTGTGTGTGTGTGTGTGTGTGTGTGTGTGTAAGGCTGGAGTGCTAGGAGGCTGGTGTCCCTGGATGCAGCCCTCAGAGTTGGAGGATAGATACCCCAGCTTCCTTGCCCCTTGGGTAGGGCAGCTTTGAGGTGTGCCTTATGCCATTGACTAGAGGTTTTTTGTGGGTCAAGCCCTGGTTGCCCACAGTGACTCCTGTCTATTAACCTCCTTGTATGGACTTTCTCCCTTCCTGAGTCATCTCATAATTCCCTGCTGTGCTTCCTGACATCACCACCCAAATGATCCTTTGCTTCTGGTGTGACCCAACCTAACGCAGTTTCTCTATATAAAGATTTCCATTTAACATGCCAAATCAGTTTACAAGTGAAAAAAAAAACCATGAAAATGAAATAAAAATAGTGAACATATTTAGTGCTTACTAGATGCCAAGCATTGTTCACGAGCTTCACTTGTAATTTGATTCTCACAAAACCCCATAAGGTAGATGCTATTATTACCAGCTGGATTCTGAGAGTTTAAGAAATTCTCCTAAGTTCACACAGCTAGTAAAAGATGGAGCTAGAATTCAAACTCAGTCTGAGTTCCAAGTCTGTGCTGTTAACCGTGATACTATGTTAAAGAAATAATTCAAAGAAATTAACTTTTATTAGTACTCTGTCATCAAGCAAGTATTGTATACAATAAAATTGTTCGTATGTAGTATACTTGAATAATATGGAAAACTAATGACACTTGAGATCACCCAAGGTCACCATGTAGATAGGAGCAGTTATGACAGGAACACTATCTCTAAATTCCACATTAGGCAATCATTGTTCATGAGAGTGGTTTGCCATTAGTATGTAATAGTGAGAGACCACGAGCAGCAGCCTCTGTGATTGGCAGTAATACAGCTCTTAGGAAAACAAAGGACAGGTACAGTGTAAAGCTAAAATCAGCATATGTAATGAGGTAGCACTCTATTCTCTAAAAAGATTTGCACTGAACTGCAGCTAAAACAGTTGGGGTCCTTTTGAGCCTGCAGCCCCAGTCAAATTGCCTTGATGGCATCATCCTCCAGGCTGGTGGCCAAGAGTTACTGAACACTGTTAGACACTCATGCAAAGCATTGATCCGGGCACTTTGAGTGAGATAAAGTAGACGAAGATACAGTGCGTGCTAAGACTTACAGTCTAATGGGTGAGGCAGGAATGTGAGGAAACTTGGACTTTTTTTTTTTTTTTAATGAGAAAAACTCCCATGAAGTTTTCAGAGTATTCAACTTCATATGGATTTAGACACTTTTGCCCGATTTCTACTCCTTGGTTTCAGCTGTTGCAGTTCTGACAGCGGGTGTGGTTACCTCAGAAGAGGGAAGATGCAAAACCACCGACTGCAGCCCTGGGAGCTCTGTACGTGGTTTTCTTATGGTTCTTCAAATAAGAGGAAGTCAGACAGCCTCCGGACTCTGAGAAAAGAACACTGCCTGGCAACACTGTCACCAAAATCCTTCATCCCCTTGCAGAGGCTGAAGCATCTGTGGGTGCATCAAGATGCGATGCTGAAGAGAGGAAGTATGACATCAGGCCAGGTGCGGGGTGGGGGGGGGGAGGCAGGAGCAATTTCCTTCTTTCTCAGGGTGACCCACAGGAAGGAGAGGGGAAGTCAGGTCAAATTGGCTTGACACCTCTGTCCTGGGAAATCCTATCAGGTGACTGCAAAGAAAACCTAACCTGCCAAGTCACTGCTTAATTGCCAAGAGATGGAAGGCACCTTGGGGGAAACCCCCAACCACAGGCCAGTAAAACAGAGCAGAGCTAGTCTTGCTGAGAAAACAAACTACAAAAGTACTTCAAATTACACCTGGAGTGACAAGAAATATTTCCATCTTGAGTTTTTTCACTTTCCTAATGGAAGCACAGACTGAATGCTTTGTAATATGTCATTTAGATTTCCTCTCCTGTGACTGACTTGCTTTTTTTCTTTGAAAGAAGATAATATGAGAGGATGCAAGGCATGGTTTTTGGGTGTATGGTTAATAAATCTCCCAGTGAAATCACAAGTGTGACCAGAATATTTTATGATCAGTTATTCTAATTAGCAAATGATGTGTCTAATTTTCAAAAAGGGCAAATCATATATCATCAAATTTGGGGATGCTGAATCTTAATTAAATATATGCTGACATATACTGGAGTAATAAACACTGACATATACTGGAGTAATAAATCTATCATTGGAAAGAAGCAAGATTACTTGAAGAAAAAAGAGAACTTTAGTTTTCTTACTTGGGAGTGTGGTACCCATTGCCTTTCAAAATTACAAGAATGGGAAAAACCTTTAAATGTTAGTCACCTCAAATCCTTTGTGGAACTAGGAAGATTATGTTAGGACAAGCAAGTAAGCAAAAAAATGAAAACAAGAAAAACAGAATGTGAAAAAAAAATTAGAAATTGTGTTGAGTAGCAAATAAACAGAATGGCCTTATAGACTTCTTAAATTGAAAAAGTCTTAAGAAGGTAACCTTAAGAGGAACGAATATAAGTGAACATACTTCAGTGTAACAGCAAATATGATGAGTGTGTATTTTTTTAATTTTTAATTTTTATTATATTTTTTAAATGGAGCTCCTGGGGATTGAACCCAGGACCTCATGCACACTAAGCATGCATTCTACCACTGGGTTACACTCCCACCTGCGAGAATGGGTTTTAAGAGCCTTGTAAGTCTGAATAGGCAGTGTGACAATGTTTGCTTTAAAGCCTTTAAAATGACTTCAATTTTTATTTTAAAATAAGAAATATGCATCCCTTTAGGTAAAAGTGGTAGTCAAGATTTGGGATCTCAGAGGCTATATTAGTTAAAGTAATGTGAATGCCCCCCCAAATGTATAATGGCTAAAACCCAATAGAGGTTTATTTCTTGATCATGTAAAATCCAAAATATATGTATCAGAGCAACAGGTATCTTTTCTCTGTGCAGGACTGGGATTCTTTCATTCTTAGGCTCTCCCCACTCCCCTAGTCTTCACTATTTGACTGAGATCACTGTGCACATTTATATCAAGCTGGCAAACAGAAGGAATATGGGAGACTGAATGTGGAGGGTGGCATCACTTCCACTCACATCGCATGGGCTAAAACTCTGTCGTATGGCCAACACATAGCTGAAAAGAAAGCTGGGAAGTGTAGGTGAGGTCTGAGAAAGAAAGAGAAAACAGTTGTAGTGAATGGCAAGCCAGTTTCATCCCCAGAAGTCTTCCCAGGTGGAACTTACATAAGCTGATTCAGTACCTGAGCAGTCACTGCAGTGATGAACCTCTTTGCTGTTGTCATTCGAGTATTAAAAGATTCAAGGATCACCCTGGAATGTCAAATAGAAAGATATTTCATGAATTCCACTGAAGATTTTGCCATTCCCTGAGGTCCTCTGAAAATCCCTGTAGAGGTCGTTTTTCCTCTTTTGGCAACCAAACATCTCCCTGCTTCCTAACAGCACTTTTGGAGTTTTTTTTTAGAGAATCTCATCATCCTCAATATGTGTTGTCAGGCTGGTCAGTCTGGGTTTCCTGTACTTCCATCATGAAATTCAAAGGAGTACCTGGAAGATCCTTCTGCCAGATTTCTTTTTTTCCCTCCTCACTATAGGAATGATCACCAAAGGGCAGTCAACTGATGCAAGATCAGCCGATTTGACTCACTGTTTTGCGGTTTTATCTTGGAGCGGGGATACAAAGATGGAAACAGAAGCATGAGAGTTTACTGATTATTCCTTCAAGGTGCCCTGCAAAAGAATTGTGTAATATTTTAGACCAAGATCTTCTGGGATGGCCAGGTACAGCTTACCTGTTTTGAACGTGGCTCTTTAGCTTTGTCGTCCATCCGTGAGCTCCTCTCTATACCTTCAAGAAATGTTATCTTTTAACTAAAATTAGAATTGTTTTCTAATACATCTGAATGGACAACCCAAAATGGTACAATACTGAATGCATCAAGATTTCAGGACCAAATTAGAGAGTAGTAGACATTCTATGATCAATTGCTAGATTCACTGGAGCAGAGGGGTTAAGCGCCCCAGCAGTGGATTCAACCACACCTGGCTTTGTCACTTATTAGCTCAGTGACTTTGGATAAGCTGACTGACTTCTACAAGGTTCACTTTTCTCCTCTGTAGAATGAAAAAAATTTTATCTTCTTTAAATGGTTGTCATAATTAAAGGAGATGATGTACATAAAGCACTTACTGTGGGTAGCTGTTACTTCTATTAGTTATCATTGTTTTACTGGCAGAAATACTGGGCTGCACAAATTCTTTAAGCTCCAATCTCCCTGAGGCTAAATACAGATTTATTGAGATTTTATTGGACTTTGCAGTCACCACATTGAGGCTAGAAGCCTTCAGTTTACATATTATTTTGCTTACAATGACCTCAGTTAAATTGAGATTATAACATGTAGGATGGTGAGACTTGGCCTTAGTAACCACAACAAAGGATCAGTAATGACTACATCTATCACTTAAAGAATAATTTAAAAAATGATTTTACCTTTATCACAGTAATACATGCAAAGGCATTGCTGCTTTAACACTTTATGTGTTCTTGAGAAACCTCACATTTCTGCAAAATCTCAAACTGAAAATAGCAGGTCCTTTGGGGACAACTAGGTTTGGGACAGTTCATTCAACGCCTGTCAAACTTTATAATAGTTAACAGAAGCAGTAAAAATTCTAATCAAAATACAACCATTGTTAAATCTCTAGGGAAGTTTCCATCTATCACAATCCTTTGTAGCCTTACAGCTTGGGTGGCAACTTCCTCCTTTGAGATGTACGGCCTGAGGACATTTGCCTTTGATAGAGAACATTTTCATCCCAATTAAAAATGCCCTCTTGGGTGTAGCCATTTTTATTAACCCATTGTTGTTTTAACAGGAGGGAAAAATCTCTTGAGCTTCTTCATCTGCACTTGTGCTGCTTTCCAGATAGTGGAAAGTTTAGCACTATTTGCATTAAAGTAAAATACTCCTGTAACTTTTGACTTTTTCGTTAAGATCTTCAAATATTGCTAAGACTTTCTCCTCATGGTGAGAAAACTTCTGTTTGATTGTACTTGATTAACATGCTGGGAAAAATCCAGTATGAACCAGAATAAATTCCACATTTTATCAACATCATTTATCCTATTTGCCAGTTGGGCCCTATGAGGCAGTCATATAAAAAACAACATATGTTACAACAGAACAAACTATGGATTGGATAGACTAGGAGTTTGGGGTTAACAGTTACACATTACTATATATAAAATAGATAAACAATAAGGATTTACTGTATAGCACAGGGAATTATATCCAATTTCTTGCAATGAAGTGTAATGAAAACGAATCTGAAAAAAATATGTATGTATATGTATCACTGAATCACTATGCTGTACACATGAAACTAACATTGTAAATCAGCTACACTTCAACAAAAAAATAAGAATTAAAAAAAGAACAGGAATAGAAGGTTAACAAAAACATCAAAAAAGAACAAAGTATAAAAAGAAAAAAAATCAAATAATACTGTGTAGTAACAGATTAACCTTGTCCAGAGAGTGATGTGTTTTTTGCCCTCAGCAGCTGGGAGGTGCCATCGAGGCCTGTGGACTATCCTGCCTGTTACAAGTATCACTGTTTACTGGGGGCCTTGGACCATGTCAGATAGTCTCTACTGCCAGTGTGATTTATGGCAGGGGCCCTGGGCCACAAGGGTATCAGTTTGACCTCTGAAGGCTGGAGACTAAGGTTGGATGTGTGGATAGTCAACCACTTATTGGACCAAGCCCCAATAAAAACTGTAGATACTAAGGTTTGAGTGATCTTTCTGGGTTGACAATACTCCATGCATATTGTCACACATCATTACTGAAAAAAGTTTGTACTGTTTATGACTCCACTGGGAGAGGGCAAGTGAAAGTTCTGAACATGGAACTCTTCTGGACCGTGTCCCACAAGCCTCTTCCCTCTGGGGATTTTAATTTGTATTCTTTCCCTGTAATAAACAATAATCATGAATAAAACTCCTTTTCTGAGTTCTGTGAGTGCTTCTAGCAAATTACTGAACCTAGGGGTGGTCTGGGGACCCCTGAACTTACAGTTGGTGTCAAAAATGAGGGTCATCTTGCGGACTCTAAAACTTTGCGAACACTATAAAGCTTATGACAAAAAGTCAGTAACTCTCTGGTTCATGCATATCTATTCCTGAAACACACTTCTCCAGGACAATCACTTTCAACTCATTTAGCTTCCATTCTTAGCTCAATTTCTACTTAACTCCATATCACTAAATATTGCTTACATTGCGTTTTCCCCATTTTAGATAGCATTTATACATTTCCTACTACAGAAAATAATGATTGACTTATTTTACCCTATATATACACACTTAGCCTCCCCTCTCTTCTATCCTCCCATTGTAGCTATATTACATTTTTTGGAGTAAAGTTTACGTTTTTATGATTAGGTAAATATTATTCATGATATTTGTACATTTTTACATTTTTTCTTGGACAATATTTGTATTTTCCTGGAATTAATAATTGGTGTAATTTGGTTAGCTTTCTTAATTTTCCATCATAATTCACCATCTCCTAACTCCTATCTCTGACAGGGATAACTTATTTTTACAGTATAGTCAAACACATTTAGTTACATTTGTTTTCCTTGGAGACGTGCATCTGGAACTCCTCAGTCCTTCAGTTCCAACAAGTGCTGGTTGCCCTAAGGCCTGCTGCACAACTATTATCTTTTTGGGATTTCCTTCATAACATGCTGGAAAATCTCCCAGCTTCTTTCCTATGCTGGAGCCTCTGTTTCCTGGATCTCAGGTCTTCTTTGATTTAATTTTTTATTTTGGTTAAACACTTTCTCAGCTTTCTTAAGATCCTTTATGAGAAAGGGTACATGGAAAATAAAGTTATGAGATCTTGCACAAATGAAGAGTGTCCTTACCCTAATAGTTGACTGATGACTTGGAGGAGTAAAACATTCTAGTCTGAACATTGTTTTATTTGAGTTTATTCAGAAATTTAAATGTATTTTTCTATCAATGTCTAGCTTCCAGAATTGCTATTGAGAAGTTTGATGACATTTTTTTTCTTATCCTTTGCATGTGACCTGCTTTTCTCTTTTGAATTTTAAGAATCTTCTCTGTATACAAGAGTCTCTGAAATTTAATGCTATACCTTGGGGGTCTGTACTTTTTACTCATTTTCCCGGGAACTCTTTGGGCTTTTCATTTTGAAAACTCATGTTCTGCAGCTATGAGAAATTTTCTAAAATAATTTCCTTGAAAATTTTTTCCCTTTAATTAATTCTTTTCTCTTTCTGGAACTCCTATTGGACTTCCTGAGTCATTTCTTTAGTTTCCCTAATTTTCTTTATATTGTTTCAGCTCTTGGTAATTTTGTTCATTCTGGGAGATTTGCTCAACTTTATCTTTCAGCTCTTCTATTGCTTTTTAAAGTTCCTTTGCTACAGTTTTAAATGCTAAGAGATTCTTATTCTCTAAATGTTCTTGTTTCATGAATCTTTTCTTACTTCTTTTACTTCTGAATTTTTTTCCCTTTGCAATAGTTTTTTTCCCTCTGCTTTGTCTCTGTTTTCTCCAAAATTTTTTTTTTCTATTTGTTCCTTTGGATCTTGTCTTTTATCCTAAAATATTTTCTGAAGTGTTTTGTGGTCATCTGTGTTGTCGTGTTTAATAGTGGAATCTTAATTATTGGAATGGGTTCCTTATATGCATAGATGGAGCTTCTTGACTCCCAAGCATCCTCATAGGGTATTACTTAAAACTGGTGTGTTTTATTAGGAAAAATCTCAAAGTCAGTATGTCTTTTCCTTTGGGATGAGCAGTTTTTCTAGAGGGGAATCTTCTGGTCACCTGCCTGATATAAGTCTAAGAGAGTATGGATTTTGGAAGCCTAGTGGTCTCACTGTTCAGTGTGATGACTTTTAATTAAATCTAATTTTATCAAGACACTTCCCTGACTCCTCTGCTGTGTTAGATATTTATCTCACTTAAACTCAACAGTGTAGTGCAAAGTCATTATTAAATCCAAGAAGCCTGACTCCAGAGCCATTGGACATAACCACTGGGTTACTTTTCTTCATATTTAATGAATACACAAAAGTTTACTAAGGAATAATTCTGAGCTATATACTGTATTAGAAAAACAGGTGAAAGAATTTGGGTCAAAATGCTAATAGTGTTTACTTATGGATAGTGAAATCACAGATGACTTTTTTCTTTTCTTGTGCTCTTCCAGATAGTCTGATTTTTTAGTTGAAAGATCTCATGTAATTTTATAACCATTAAAAACTATTTCCATTTGAAAAACTAGTAGATGGGAATTTGGTTCAGGTATTTAATGAATTGGTTTAGGGATTAGGGATGCAGTAATAATGACTTATCAAACTCTGGCTTATAATTATTCATTGGATGATTATGGTTTCAAAATTCCTCCTCCAGGTAGTCAGGGGAAAATTTAAATCTGCCAGTCTGCTGTATGAAACTTTTATGTTGGGTGATAGAAGGGTAAGTGTCCTTTGGATGCATGTTCTCAAAACTTAGTGCCATTTCAGGGGCCACCCAGAGGACAACTCACTTTCTGAGATCATGGGGAAAAAAGCACATGGCCAGCAGGATGAAGTACAAATGGTGAACTTGACATTTGACCTTACAAATTCTACATATCTTTCAAGGCTTGATGAAAATTAAATGAAGATTAAAAGCTCAAATTCAACTGAAATAAAAATTCAAGCCACTCATGAAATTCCTCAACTTTTCCATCTTTCAGAAAATTACAGTTGGCACTCTATATTCATGGAAGTTGTTTGACTGTGCAGATGTGGACCTACAGATATGGAGGGCCCACCATATTATGCCATTTTATAGAATGGACTTGAGCATTCATGGATTTTGTTACCCACTAAGGTCCTGGAACCAATCCCCCAGGACTGTATTACTCCTTGAATTCCTAAGTCTTTTGGGATCTCTACCTCATTTAACATTAGGTCTCAGTAATATCTTATATTCCTCATAAATCACAATCATAGAAACATAGAATGTTAGAAACGGAAGGAAACAGTTCATTGGGTCCAACTCTTCTTTTTAAGATGTTGCAGCTGAGATATAAGGCATGAGTAAAGGCTTTGCTCAAAATCCCACATCATACCAGTAGATTCTAGGACCAGAATTTCCTTCCTCTTAGGCCAAAGGTCTTTACTCTATATTTCTTCATCAATTGTAATGTTTTTTTCCCTAGTACTAATGTTGTTGGAGGAAGAGATTATATCTTTTACTTCTTTGTAATTTGTAAGAACTCTTTCTAAGAGGCAGAGCAACAAGTAAACTTTTGCCCCAAGAGGACAAATAGATAATGAAACACCAATAAATTGGTAGACTTCAGTGTTAAAAAGGATTCAGAGGCTACATCTAAACTTAGTAAGAAAGAATGCCATGACTAACTAGACTCCTGCCATGGGTATAGGAGGAAGGAATATGATGCATATGTCAGACATGGGTTTTTCTCTCTCATTGTTCAAAGCCTCTGGGAAGGATGTACATACATGGAGAATAAAGGAAGAATATGGATACCTACCTAGTAATCAGAACAGTGAAATCAATCCTAGCTACCAATGTGGTGACATATATTCCTGCCAGATTGTCTCACTGTTAACTTCTTTGTAATCTCTAAAGCTATAAGCATGGAGTAGGTGCTCAGTAAAGACTTACTCATTGCCTGAACTTAGAATATAAACAAAAATATTTTCACAACAGAACTATCCCATCCTTCTTCGGTAAACCTGTGTCTAACATAGTACTCAGCACTTAGCAAATGCTTTTAAATTCCTTGTGGAATAAAAATAATATGACCTTAAAAGCATGACCATGAATCCCTAGATTGTCAGTGTACAATCACATCTGACATAAAATTGATACCATTATAAGCTGGTGACTGTACTAAATAAGTATAATATCTTCCATAGTCTTTGAATCAACCCTCAAAGTTGCCCAAGATGGCATGAAAGAAAAAGGGGGATTCAGAAAACTCTCCTCTAACATGTATGATTTCTGAGTCAAATTTCGGGGAAAATCTGACTCCGCGTGGACTTCCATTCTGTCTACCATTTTCTTCCGTAGGCTCGGCTTGCGTGAGGTCAGGAGTTCCAGGAGCCAAAACAGCGTGGGTCTGGATCCAATGTTGACTCATACTTGGCGGAAGAAATCTACACCAAAGTCTGGATGAGATAATTCGGTTGTGAGTACTAGGGATATGACTGCTGACCACAAAGGAAAAACGGCAACCGAGGTGTAAGTTTTGTCTTACGACTACCTACTCAGTGAAGACTGAGGATAGCACGATCAAAAATCTTGCTGACGCTTAATGCATAACCATAGCCAGTTTTCAGAAAGAAGTCTAGCTGAAAAGAAAAAAGAAAGTTTTCAGTCCTTTTGTGTTAGCAATTCAGTCACACTTTGGCTCCTGGTGGGTTTGCAAAACTTATAAAGGACATCTTGGTGGTGAATTACTCTGCAGTCTCAGTGTTGCCTGAGCCAACGAAGTGTGAAACCTCTAGTTTGCATTTGCAACATAAGGTGTTTTACAGGCAGAAAAGAGAGAGAAACATCTTCTTTGGTAAAGTTGACAAGACAGGAAAAGATCATAATAGAATATATGATTGTGGTGACAACATTCTGAACCAAGAAATTCACATGTTGAAAGATGAAAATTTCATCATATGTGATTGACGTCCAGCCTGGGATGCAGGACCAGTTACAGAATCTTCAGGGCAAAATGAAAATGGGAGTCCCTTGTTAAAAAATTATTAGGAATTTCAACAAAGTAACAACAGAGCATTAAGCCAAATGTGGGCTGTTCCAAGTGTGGGGTCCTGGTAGACCATACAGGTCTCATATCCACAAAGATGGGCCCTCTGGGACATCTAACCAATCATTTCAAAACTTTAATTTGCAGTCTTTTTTTTTTTTAAGGAATTCAAGAGTGACCTATTATCTCACAAATTCTACAGAAAAAAATCCCAGAAATCAAAGCCTGATAAGATGTAATTATTTTAATACACCTATCAAACACAGTTATTGGCACGAAACAGTAATTTTAATGGCTATTAATTGGGGATGGGTAGATTAGGGGAAAAGTCTTGGTTCTAGACTTTGCTCTCTATTGTCCAGTGGAATCAACTTAAGCACAGTAATTTGGTTTTTTCTGGTCTTGACTTACAAATCTAAAAAATGAGAGAGTAGGCCACAGGTAATCTCTATAATTCCCTAATTCTACACTGTGCTTGGTCATTCCAATAAGAGTTATTAGAGCTTAAATTTTAGCCATGTGTTTACTAATCTGAAACATCTGGCCATGTTGTAAACATATTCTTAATATACGTCTTTATTTTTGAATAGGTATTTGCAATTTACTAACCCTCAGACAATATATAATTCCTAATTATGGATCCACTATTTTTAACTCCTCAGTCCCAGTATCAGTAGATATATCAACAAATTGGCAGAACAAATTTTTCTTCTTTCCAGAAAGTTGTTAATATTCCTTCCAGTAACTTGGAGTTTGATCATAGGTTTCCTGGATAGTACTCAGCGCCTGCAGTTGTCTGAAGGCTTTGAAAATGGCTTCTTGTCACTGTGTCACCCTGTAAGCACATTATCTGGGCCGTATGTTCGCTTGAGGAGAAATTCAATAGAGCTTTGTGGGCAGCAGTGTAATTTCCACACTTCTCACTTGCTTAGCATGAGGCTTTGGTCCCACAAATACATTTTGATCTTGTTTATCCTTTGGGAAGATAACCCCTCAAAGAATTTTCTGGCCTTTTTCACATAAAAAAATACATTGGAATTGTTCCACTAAGCAGGAGTTGGCTAGAGAGACATAGCATCATGTTTGCAACATTAATCATGAACTCTTTAATTAAAAATGCATTTCCTACAGGTAGTTCTGATAGCATTGGGATTGATTAGAACTGAGGGAAAAGTAGGTCCTTAATTAAGCATTCAAATTCACTTTTAGTCAGTGCTGCCTATGGACAAATCTCCACACTAAAATGGTTTTAGGAAAGAGAAGGGTGTTACAGAAACAAGGGAACAATTTCTGATTTTAAGGAACTCACTCTAATATGGGGGAAGACACATGAGTAACCAACTCTAATATGAGAATGAGGGATCAGGACTCTAAGGATAGTGTGAACCTCTTTCCTAGGCCTGTGTAGAGAATGTGAGATTACTTTTAAGAGGGGTAATTTTGAGAGAACTCATGGAGATAAGGATCTTTAGGCTGGTCTTGGATGGATGGGTACCACTCTGGGAGGTACAGATGCAGGAAATCAAGAAAGAAAGGAACGGCATGAGCAAAGGTTCAGGGTGTATTTTTTAGGAATGACTAGTCGTCCAACATGCCTGGATTGCAATAGATCAGTTTTATTGAGTGCTTACTACATGACAGGCAAAATTCTTATATATATATATATATATATATCTGACTGAATTTTCAACTGAAGCCCTGAAGGAGATACTAATATTAGGCTCATTCTAAATATGAGGAAAGAGTTAAGAAGCTTACTCGAAATCACAGAGCTAGATAGTAGTGGAGCTGGGATTCCAGTCTGCATTCATAACTGCAGTCCTCCGGTGCATGCATTATAGTTTGAAATGCAAGGGGAGCTGGAACCAAATAGTGGAGGGTCTTCTGTGCCATCCTTCAATGTTGTATTTCATAAATAAATTACTGAAGGAGGAGGGAAAATAATCCTATTTTTTGTATTAAAAGGAAAAGAAATAAAAGTTTAAAAAGAATCTTTATTATTAGTGATTATTTGGAACAATTGATCGTCTAGAGCTATGCTGTTCAGTATGGTAGCCTCCAGCCACCTGTGGCTCTCGAGCATCTGAAATGTGACTAGTCCAAATTGAGATGGGCTGTAGGTATAAAATGCACACCAGATTTCTAGGATTTAGTATGACACAAAGCATGTACAATATTTTATTAATAATTTTGTGTATTGATCCATATTGAAATGATATTTTGGGTATACTGGTTTAAGTACAACATATTTTAAAATTGTTTGTACCTGTTTCTTTTTACTTTTAGTAATGGGGCTATTAGAAAATTGGCTTGCATTATATTTCTATTGGGAGGGTGTTGGTCAGAGCAATGTAAAGTTGTGGTCGTTATACTAACCATCTTTGATGAAGGGCTTCCTACCACATCAGTCTTTTAACCACATTCTTTCCTTGCTTTCTGGTCATTTGCAAGAAAAATTTTAAGAGGCACCCCCTCTGTAAAGGTTTGAGAGCCCCTAGAATTTCCTTTTTTACTTGCTTCCGACCGCAAACAAATGATCAATGCAATCTCTGGATGAGGAGTCAACATTTTACAAAGGTAGAGGGAGGAGGTGACAAAAATTTCCAATCCCTGGATGGTGTGAAGTGAAAGTGCTTTCAAAGGATCCCACAAGAATGGCACAGGTGGGCATAATTGGTCTGTCCCTTCGTCAAAAGACCCAAGGAGTTGAAAGGAAATTCTAACTACAACACCCAAATGCCACAAAACCATAGTTATTAATACCAACTAACTAGCATCTCTGTCTATCTGCCACCATCTCATCTTAAAAAACTTGTGAAAATACGTAATCTTGATGAGACTTCAATGAGGTATAAATACCAGCAGCAGAAGGAGACACAGTACATTCTTCTGATCATCTGAAGATCAGCTAATAGAAAAGAAGAGCAGCTAAGTCCTGTGGACCTGATCGACTTAATACAGGAGCTACAGATTTCAACTACTTTGGCCTAACTCTTCCCTGAAACGATGAATTACACAAGTTATATTTTGGCTTTTCAGCTTTGCGTGATCTTGGGTTCTTCTGGTTGTTACTGCCAGGCCCCATTTTTTGATGAAATAGAAAACCTAAAGAAATATTTTGTAAGTATGACCTTTTAACAATACTTGCTTGTGGTTGAAGTGACTGAATGTTGCCTTGAAATTGTAACTATGATGGGCTGTTATCTCTAGTCCACAGTCATTTTGAGAAGACTTGGTGTTCTCGTGAATGTTGGCTGGATGGGTTTTGTTTTGTTCTGTTTTGTTTGAAAACAATCTAGGTATTGCTTTAACTCTCTGCTCAATTTGCTATAGAGACTTAGGGGGGATTTACGAATCCTCCAAAAGATGGGCATAATATGAGTATAGGTGATAGAATTGATAATTTTGAGAATCTAGTCAGTTACGATGTCAAGTAGTAAGCATACTGAAAAAAATGACTGGATATTAGTTTCTGATTTCTCAGGCTACTACAATGGTGACATCATTAAAAGGTCAAGATTAGCATTAAAAATGGTAATCTGAAATAATTGATCAATTAAACAAGGTGAGGTCCTTAAAGCTTTGACTTAAAAAAAAAAAAGAAACACTTACAGTGTTTTTCTCCAAAAAAGTGGTTTAAAAATTCTACTGCCCCATCCATATTATATCTGAGTTACTCTTGGACTCAGTCATTTGCTGAGATTTTTTTTTTTGTAGGAGTTATAATCTGGCTTATAGTTTAAAAATTCTGTTTTGTTTTAAGAGTTTCTTTAAAATTTTTATTTATGGTTAATTAAAATAATTTTTGCATTTAAAATATTATATTAAATGTCCAAAATTTAGCTATTATAATTATAACTGGAGCGATCTTTTAAAGCAGGCATAATACCTTATAGGAAGGCACAGGTAGAGGTTATAGAAACCTGTACCATAGGGGGGCAGTACTTTATAGTGAGATGGCTTTGTTGATTTTTTTTTTCTTACTAGGTTTAAAAATATTTTCTTTTCCTTATTATAGTTATTTTGGACAATTGAAGTATCCTCAGTCTTGTTGAGTTAATTTGTGATGTTGCAATTTAAGAGTTATATTAGAAAATATGAAAGCTAAAATAGCATGATAGTATTTGGCTATATCCAACATAATAGCTTTTGAGAATACTTATTGTTAGACCCGAACAGAGGGTTGGAAAGAATATCTGTGAAAATTGTCAGTATCTGAGTTCAATACAACTTGTAATTTTTATGGCAATTTATGGACTAACTGTAAACCAATTTTTCCTGTTCTTTTTTTCCCCCCCAGAATGCAAGTAATCCAGATGTAGCAGATGGTGGGCCTCTTTTCTTAGAAATTTTGAAGAATTGGAAAGAGGTAAGATGAATATTTCCTTTTAGCTGATTTTCCTGTTGTTTATTTTCTGATGGATAAATTCCATTAACATTTCTTTGTACTCTTTTCTCCCAAGGAGAGTGACAAAAAAATAATTCAGAGTCAGATTGTCTCCTTCTACTTCAAACTCTTTGAAAACTTAAAAGATAACCAGATCATTCAAAGGAGCATGGATATCATCAAGCAAGACATGTTTCAGAAGTTCTTAAATGGCAGCTCCGAGAAACTAGAGGACTTCAAAAAGCTGATTCAAATTCCGGTGAGATGATCTTGATTCTTTCTTTGGTTTCATTGCAGAGGCTCTTGCAAATCACTTAATTCCCTGAAAGTAGGAATTAGCTACTGGTACAATTGTTAAAGCTATGAAATGATCCTGTGGCCAAAACTCAGCCAATTCTGTTCTGTTCTAATTTTGCAAAGTCAGTTACAGGAGTCACTTAAACTTGTGATTTGGTAAAATACTGGCATGATGCCTACTGCACAAATATAAGTGAATGAACAAATCAGTGAGAAAGAAGTAGTGAAAAAGTTGAGGGAAGTATTGACAAGCAGTTTTCCCATTGCCCCTTGTTTGTATGTTGGAAATTCTCTTGCTTCGAATAGGAGGCAAGTGTCTTAATGGAAAGAGCAGTGGGAGGGGGGAAAAGACCAATGCTCCTCCCAGCTCAGCCACTAAAGAAAGGTGTGACCTCAGATGAATCACACGCCTGGCTGGGGCTCAGTTTCCTCATCTTAAAAGGAGACTGTTGGGTTCACTGTAATTTGTATGGTCTCCTTTGCTCTAAAATTCTCTGATGCCGTGAGAATGAGCTAGGAGGAAGGTATGGCCTTTGAGGAGGCAAAGGGCCTCCTACTGCCAGGCTCTGGTCAACCTCTTACATTGTGTAGCCCAAGTAGAGGTGAGAGTGTTGTTTTTTAGAAAAGAAAATAGGTAGATTTTATATCTTAGGAAAGAATTGTCCTATCAACTTTTGGATACTAGAACATCTCAGCTGGAGAAATCCTTGGGCTCCCAAGATTTGTGTTGTTAGATTGTCTTGAGTCTTTAAAGTTTTGGTTTCTAGAAGCTGAAAGATCACTTTGAAGCATAAAGACAAATCCCATTTTCCACAATTTTATCTAAGAGATAAAAATCTTCAGATTCCTTTGGGGTTGGCTTTGGTATAAACAGGCTTGGATGAGAAGAGGAGAGGTCCCATCATGACGTGCTCTCAAGCTCTGTGCCTGGCTCTCACTCTAACTGGGTCTGCCTCTCACCAATCTCCTATCAGCTCCCAGGAACTGAAATAAGTGCTTGCTCTTCAAAAATTTCTCTAGTCTCCAGTACATTAGATGGTATGAAAGTGGCTTAGAGAAATTATAAGACCATTACTACTTCCACTGGTAATGTTTTCCAAAGCAGAGCTCTATTGGCTGCAGGCTAGAGAATGAAAAAGCACTTGTTCCTAACCCAGTGCTGCCCCTGGCCAGCTGTTCAGTCTTGGATAAGTCTCTTAGTTTCTTGATGATGCTTTGAACTTTGGAAAGTGAAATTTATAATTTGCGAACACTCAGCTGGTAGAAACTTTTCTACTCTGCTGTGACTGGGCCTTAAAAAATAATCTGTTGGTCCCATCTTTCTGGAAGCTCCAAGCCTCCTGCTTCACAATGGGCAATCTTGAGTGAGCTCTCAACCACTTTTTGCTCAATTGCTAACATATTTAAGGCATGTTATGCCTTTTAGTCCTATAGTCTAGAATCTCCTACTCATTCTCAGAAATGTGGCAAGGAGGAGTGTTTCCAGCTTTATAAAGAAATATAGTGGCATTTTATGAAGCGTGAATTCATCTAGATTAGAATGAGAAAATAGGTCAATTTGCTGGAATGGAAGGCAGGGTATAGGGAAATTTGTCTTTAATTCCTAGTTTTAAATGTTATATACCAGTAATTGATTATTGCCAATAAATACGATCAGTTTATTTTTCATCTCATTATGGAAAGGATGAGACTGACCTAACTAGAGGGAAATTTAAAATTCTGTGGGTTTCATCCATTGTGGACTTGGTGTTTACAAAGTACTGAACCTGTATCAGCGGTTCTCAAACTTTGGTGGTGTCTGAATTACCTGGTGATGTTAGTAACTACATCATGGCCCAGGCCTACTCCGACTCCATGCACCTGGGTCTCTGAGTTCTTCATTAGGTCTCCAGGTTATTCTGCTACACACCAAAGGTGAGAGCCATTGATCTATAGTAACTCCTTTGATACAGCAAAAATGAAGTACAAAGTGCCAGAAGTGGTAGGGAACCTAGAGATCATTTAGAAAAGAAAGAGATTTGAAGAGGTTAAGTGACTGGTTTAAAGTCAGATTTATTGCACACAGGATTCAAACACACATTTTTGTAGCTCCACTTCAGGGGTCTTTTCACTATATAATTTTCAGAATTCTGTAGCAGTAAATTTAAGGATATGTGATGTGCCCCACCATGTTACAGCACAACTAGAAATTTAATTATAAGATTAGTCTTAAATACTGAAGAAACCAACATTCCATATTAAGGTAATATATTGCTAGTGAAAATAATTTATTTTAAAGGAATACTTCCACTTTCTTGGGCAATGACAGCAGAATATCCTGATGGCTTGTACGGCTGAAATTAACTTTGCTGTTTTCTTTCCCAACAGGTTGATAACCTGAAGGTCCAGCGCAAAGCCATAAGTGAACTCATCAAAGTGATGAATGATCTGTCACCAAAATCTAACCTAAGAAAGCGGAAGAGAAGTCAGAATCTGTTTCGAGGCCGAAGAGCGTCGAAGTAATGGTCATCCTGCTGGCAATATTTGAATTTTTAAATCTAAATCTATTTATTAATATTTAATATTTTACATTATTTATATGGGGTATATATATTTAGACTCATCAAAGTATTTATAATAGCAACTTTTATGTAATGAAAATGAGTATCTATTAATATATGTGTTATTTATAATTCCTGTATCCTGTGACAATTTCATTTGACCCTTTTTTTCCTGACTAACTAGGCAAGTCTATGTGATTATAAGGTTTTATCTCAGGGGCCAACTAGGCAGCCAGCCAACCTAAGCAAGACCCTGTGGGTTGTGTGTTTATTTTACTTGGTGATATAATGAATGCTTATAAATGAAATGATGCCATACAGTTACTGCCTGTTTGAGAGTATGTCTGCATTCTGAGCCACTGCTTTGATGGAATGTCAAACAGACTTGAATGTGTCAGATGATATGACTTGTCCCCCTGATAAAAACAGCATCTCACCTCATCTCATGCCTAGTACTTCAGAATATTGCTGATAACTTAACTGTGATTGCACCCAAATGGAAAGTAATACATTTGTTGAGTTTATCAATATGCAATATATATGAATAAAGTATCATTTTATAATTAATGCTGTGTCAGACTTTTTCTAAGTGAGGACGGGGTTAAATGACTAATGAATTAGTAGGAGGAGAGTCATTTTTAGCTGAGGAAATAGTAGAATTGGATTAAGCTCAATAAAAGTGGCGTTTCTCTCCCCAGGCAATTTGTTGGCTTCCACTGCTCCATTTGGTAGCTGTTTGAGTTTCCTTCCAAAATATAGATTTAATTATGTCACCGTTTACTTCACAGCTTCTGCTGTGGAAAGTAGTCCAAATTGTTTAGTTTGGCACGCAAAGATTTATTTCTATTTCCTCCCTCAACTCCCTATTGCATCTTTCATCTTGGTATTCCCCCATCTTTTCTGTCCACTTTGGGCAAACACCACTGGGTATGGAATAATGAGTGTGAGCCCTAGGGAGAGAGACCTGGACTGAATCTTGGTCCTGCCAAGTTGTGTGACCTTTATATTCTCTAAGCTTTAGTTTCCTCATCTGATAAAGAAGAATAATTATACTGTCCTCATAATACTGTGATGAGAATTTATTCTTTCACTTAAATATTTACTAGGGCACATACTATGTGCTTGGGGCTATTCTAGGCACTTGAGATATATTTGTGAACAAAACCAACAAGAATCCCTGCCCTTGGGGAATTTAGAATTTAGTAAGGGGGAGACAGATAATAAACAAAATACAAAATATGTTAGTAAACCACATGGTATGTTAGATGGTGATAGATGCTATGGGATAAAAATAAAGTAGAATGGGAGAACTGAGAAAACTACAAGTAGGCTAGAGCAAATGGGCCAGAGGTTTAAATGGAGTGATTATTATAGTTGGCTACATTGAAGAGATAACATTTGAGGAAGTACTTGTAAGAGGTAAGGGAGGATTCTAGGCAAAAGGAACATTTTTGCAAAGGCTCTAAAGTGGAAACTTGCCATGAATGATAGAAGAAGAGACCAGCAGACCAGTGTGGTTGGAGCAAAATGAGTCAAGAATAACTAACTTCTTAGCTGAGCAGCTAAAAAGATGAAGTTGTCATCAGATGAGATGGGGAAAACTGGAGTGAGCAGGTTTTGGGTGGAAAATCAGAAATTCAATTTTGAACACTAAGTTGATGGAGCACATCAGATTTCAGAGTGGAGATGATGAGTAGGCAATTAGGTAGATTAGGTCTGGATTTGAGAGAGAACTCAGGACAGTTGACATAAATTTAGGAGCTGAGGGTATAGCAGGTATTTAAAGACCTAATACCAGTTGAACTCAAGAAGGTCATGAGTTTACACAGAGAAGAGAAGAAAAGCAAAAGATTCAGTCTTAAGGCATGTTATCATTAAGAGGTTAGGGCAAGACCAACGAAAAAGGCTGAAAAGAAATGGCCAGTGAAATAAGAGGACAACCTAAAACATGGGATGTTCTGAAAGCCAAGTAAAGAAAGCGTTTTAGGAACAAACTGTGTTAAATGTAGTTAAATCTAGTCAGATGAGGACTGAGAACTCAACACTGAATTTAACAACATGGAGACCATTGATGAACTTGGACAAGAGCAGTTCTGATGTAGGATGAGGATGAAACCCTGATTAGAATGGGATTAAGAGAGACATTTGAGACAATAAACATGGATAACTCTTTTTAGAAGTTTTTGTTTGTTTTTGCAAAGGAGTACAGATAAAGGGGTAGCTGTCAGGATAAGAGACCAAAAGAAATTTTAAAATTTTTTAGTTGTTGCTTTTAAGATGGGAGAGGAAATAGTATGCTTATATATTGATGTAAGTGATCCAAGAGAAAAATAATAGATGATATAGAGAGAGGGAAGAACCACAGAGTACTTTCATGAGTAAGAAAGAGAGGTGAACGGAGGACGCAGGAGGAATTGACTTTAAGCAGGTGCACAGAAAGTTTACCTTTGTTACAGATAGAAAAGTAGATTATGTGTGTTCTGATGTTGGTAGTTGAGTAAACGTGGTGGTGAGAGCATTTGGAAATTTAAATTGGTTGTTTAGTTTTCTCATTGAAATGGAAAGATGAGAGTGAGGTTCAGGGAAGAGGAGTTGGAGGCAGAAGAGTGGATAGATCAGGACAGTGCAATGTAGGTTGCAAGCAGCTTGAAGGGCCCACTTGAGGCCCAACGTCATGAAGTTATGGGGCACCAGTTGATATAGTTGAGTGTTTGTCTCCATCCATATCGAGCTGTAGGTAAAGATACGGAGTAGGCAGACAGTTACATTTAGCAGACTTTGATTTGGCCAAGCGAGTAGGATAGGGAGAGTGAGGACAAGGAAGTCTTGGGGCTGTACAAGGATGTGCTCATAAGGGTTAGGGAATCGGTAATGAATTCTAAGCTGGTTAAGAAGAGGAAGAGTATATCAAGTTTGCTGATGGAGGGCAAAGAAGTGTTTACATGAAAGGATATCTGCCCTGCCTCTGGGCCCAGAAGATGAGAGAGGTAACAGCCACCACCTGAGAGGGCTGTAAGGGAAGCAGATTTTTAGGGGAAAATCAGCTTATCTTCGGAGTATGAGCAAGTCGAGAATAGGATGAATTTGGTTAGTACAGGACTGTAGATTCCAGATTCAGTGAGTAGGGGCAGTCGGGGAGATCATAAAAGGGAATGTACAAATGGATGTGTTGTGAGTCTGGGACTTCTCGATGATCACTGACATAAACTAGGATAATGGATATGAGATTAATTCTACTGGCTTTGGGGTGCACAGTGGGGGCAAGATTGAGTGTCAAGGACAGAGACGGTTAGGTGTCTGAGGCTTCCAAAGCAATAAGGTTTAAAAAATTGATAACTTTTCTCAGTCTCAGAAGAGAACTGAAGTTGCAGGACAAATTGCCACCACTAAGTCTTGAGGAATGGGCAAATCTAGAGAGTCACAGACAAAATCTGCTTATAGGGAGCAGTATCCACGGGAACCATTAAGCTGTAAGAACACTTAAATAGTCATTTTGATGAATTGCTGGAGGCTGAGGGTAGACTGGAATGAGAGTGAGAAACTACTGAGAGCTGAAGGGTTAGGGCTTCCCCACACTTTTGTGGGATTTACTTACAGGAACCCTCCCAGATTCAAGCTGGTAAAGATCTGAGAAAGATTTTCCTGCGGCTATGGCAGGGGGAGGGGAAGAGTAAACTTTGTGAACTATCTTTAGAAACAACAGCCTTCTCTCCAGATGGGAAAGACTCTCCCAGAATCTTGTAAGAGAGTCATGAGGATACTTTGCCAACTCCAGCGCCCTCTGGTCTTCTTTTCTCACCTAAAGCTATATAAGAAGAAACAGTTGTAAAGATAATAGTCCTGAAACACAAACCCACAAAAACAGTGAGATGTAATGGGAAGATTATAAAACACTCTTCCATTCCTGAGAACTTGCTGCATACTACTAGGGCTCCAGTGTAGTAATGATGGATTACGGCTGAAACAGCTGCATGGCACAGACTCACTCTGAGGAGTAGTACTTAGGTAAACACAAAAATATAGACAGGAGCAGGGAGGGTATAGCTCAAGTGGTAGAGTGCATGTTTAGCATTCATGAGGTCCTAGGTTCAGTCCCCACTACCTCCTCTAAAAATAAATAAATAAACCTAATTACCTCTGTCGTCCCCCCCCCCCCCCCCGCCACACACAAACTAACTAGCTAAACAAATAAAGACAGGAGACGAAAGCAAGGATGTCTGAGGAATTTGATGCTTCTGGCACATCAAGAAGCAAGAAAGAAGAGAGTGAAGAGACAAAGCAAGCATCATATTCAGATATAACAGAGGTTAGAATCATCAGGCAAGAAATTTAAAAGAACTACAATTAAAATGTTAAGGGTTCTAGTGGAAAAAGTAGACAACATGCAGTAGCAGATGGGCAATGTCAGCAGAAAGGTGGAAATTCTAAGAAAGAATCAAAAGGAAATGCTATAAATGAAAAAGAAAGAAAGAAAGAAAGAAAAACCCACAGAACTAAAATGAAGAATGCCTTTGATGAGCTAATTAATAGACTGGACACAGCCAAGGAAGGAATCAGGGAGCTTGGAGAAGAGTAAACAGAAACTTCCTAAAGTGCAAGAAGACAAAAAGTGGGGGAAAAAAAAAAGCAACCCCAGAATGGAACATCCAAGAACTGGGGGACAATTTCAAAAGTTCTAACAAAACTACAGATCTTTAAGAACACCACGAGAACAGATTTTCATAAAACTATACCTAAGAATATCATATTCAGACTGCAGAAAAACAGAGAAGAATCTTGAAAGACGTGAAGGAAGAAACTACTTTATCTAAGAAAGAACAAAGATAAGAATTACAACAAATTTCTTGTCAGAAACCATGTGTATTATTTTCTTGTTGTTGCTATAACAAATTATCAAAAACCTACTGTGTTAAAACAATACAAATTTATTATTTTTACAGTTCTGGAGGCCAAAAGCTCAAAATCAGTCTCAGTAGGCTAAAATCAAGGTGTTGGCAGGGCTGTATTTGTTCTGGAGGCTCTAGGGAAGACTATTTCCTTTAACTTTCTAGAGGCTGCCTGCATTCCTTGGCTCATGGCCCCTTTTCTTCATCTTCAAAAGCAGTATTATCTCAAGGTCAGCTAATTACCAACCTGAGTTCTATTCACAGCCTTAATTCTTATTTTCCACTTAATCTAACAAATGCACGGAAGAAAACAAAAGGTATATATGTTGGAAAGGAAGAAATGAAACCACAGGTGTCATGATTGTCTACCCTAGGGAACTGACAAAAAACTCTTGGAACTAATGAGGTTGCAGAATTCAAGGTTAATATGCAAAGTCAATTACATTTCTATACACAATAAAAAATTCAAATTTGAAGTTAAAAAGTACCACTTAAAATAGCACTCAAACAATGAAATAAGTGTAAATATAACAAACTGTATACTTGACCTCTATGAGGAAAACTACAAACTGTGGTGAAAAATATCAAAGGAGTTCTAAATAAATGGAGAGACGCTTCAAGTTCATGGATTGGAAGACTCCATATTATTAAGACATCAATTCTTCCTAACTTGATCTGTAGATTCAACACAATCCGAGTCAAAATCCCAGCAAGTATATTGTAGGTATCAACAAAATAATTCTCAAGTTTATATGGAAAGGGAAAAGACATAGACCAGCTAACATAAGATTGAAGAAGAAGAACAAACTTGGAGGACTCATGATATCTGATTTTAAAAAGTACTATAACGCTGATCAGTACAGCATGGTATTGGTAAAAGCATAGACACATAGATCAGTGCAACAAAACAGACAACCCAGAAATAGACCCACACAAACGTAGTCAATTGATCTTTGACAAAGGAGTAAAGGCAGTTCCATTGGGAAAGATACACTTTTCAACAGTGACAAAAGAATTGGTTGTCCATATACAAAAAAAATTATCCTAGACAAAAATCATAGCATTGATACCCATAAAAATAAAAAGTATAGGAAATTTATGTCCAATATCAAAGACTGGTTATTTTTCTATACCTTACATTGTTGTTATCTATTAATGATACAAAATAAATTTCTTGGACACTAGACTTATACTTGTGCATTCTCTGGTGTTCCTTTGGAAGGAGATTGGTATTTGACTGATGCTGATCAGATGAATCATTTAGAACAATGCTAATGTGGCAAACAATTCTGGGGTGATGATACTGTAATTTTCCTTCTTGCTTGAAATGACAATATGCAATATGGTACCATATCAAAACTAGTGAAAAGATAAAATAGATTATAAACTCTTGTTTATGAAAAAGGGGAAATAAACAGCTAAGTTGAAAATAACTTGGAATCATGACTTGAACAAAAAAGTTAAGTACTTTTTCTGCTCTCAGTACAAGAGTCACTTCTCTAAGGTCACTCTGTTTTATCTTAAGTGTTTATGTAAAACATTCATAATGCACCTCTGGTATCTAGATTTTGGTCTTCTTCACTAAAAAAAATCAAGGGCTCCTTGAAGTGCCATTGATACCAGATTTGGGTTGGAAAAATTCAAGTTGAGCTCAGGATATTTTGTAGCCTGTTATTTGTTGCCTAATATTTTGCTGCTATCACCATCATTCTTCCAACAGCTAAGCAAGTAGACTTAATGCTGCCTCATCTATCAAGTACTTGGTATAGGTCAGAATCTATACTATACCTTATATTATTACTATCAATGCTTGACTTCCCTAAAAAAAGCTGCTGGTGATTAACCAAAGCTAAGGTTATTAAAAGTACCACAGGATGGGAGAGAAAACTTGACAAAGTTTTAATAGTGTCTCAAAAAGGGGGAGGTCAATAGTGGATATTAATCAGATGTATGGGTCCAAGTGGTCTGAGGAGAGTCTTTCAATAAAAGGAGATGAAACTCAGGAATATTCAGTGTTAGACATTATTAAATAGCTTTGGTCTAGTGGAAATAGTGAGGTAAAGTTCTTCAAGGAAATCTTGATATGTAAGCAGTTATTTGATAATCTGTTTATTCAAGTGAGCAACATATTGTCCTGAAAAGGAGGTTGTCCAATTAAACAAACTATTTTTTAGATAAATTGATTTTCAACAATTTCCTGAAGCAAATGGTAGAGTTATTTACTGGCTTATAGTCTTATTTTTCAGGGGAAAGAGTTTCTGGAAATATATAGTTAAGTCACCTTGACCCAGGTTATCTCAGATCTCAGTTCTGCTAGTTAGCCAATGTGGCTACAGGTAGTCTCAGTTCTCACTGTGACCTAGATCTCAGCTGTCCTATGACCTCTGACTCCTGTGTCCATATGGGGTCTATTCTTGACATGTTCTGATCCAGACATAGAACTTAGCTCCTCAGAATAACACACTTCAATAAAAGCATTAATACTTATTAATTCAGAATGCTTTCTAAATATTTCATAGAGCATTGAAGGCAAGACTGACTATCCCATATTCAAGAGATTTCTGTTTTCCAAAGTTTTGCCTCAGCTGTACCATCCCAGGGGATAAGAATTTTCCTCCACACGGTACCCAGCTTCTTTCCTGTACCAGTATTTTCTCCCAGGAACTTCCAATTTCTCACTCTTTTATTTTACAGTGTTGTTGTCCCTCTTCCTTTTAAGTTCCCCGGGGTTCCACTTCCAGTCTAAAGTTTGTCAATCATTTCCAACAAAGCCAGACTTCCTCATAGAAAAAAAATCATTGTACCAGCTACTAAAAAGAATGTTTTTCCTTTTTAGTTTTGCTCTCTTATTTTTCACTACAATATTCAGTGTTAGAGATTATTAATAGTTACACTAAATGGATAGTTGATTGAAAGAATTGGAGAGGATTGAGGTAATCTTGGCTTGGAATGCAACTGGCCTTAGAGTGCTTGTAGGGGAGGAAAAATATCTTTTTTCTCCCCCCTTCTAAACTCTTGACTGGGACACCTGCAACAAAAGACAGCATATATCTTTCAGGCAGGTGCAACAAGAGAAAAGCATACATACTTATTTAAATTGTATGTGACACAGAGACCTTCATAAGGAAATAAAAACCTGACGAAGCAGTTAAATTTGAGTGTTCTTATGCTAGATTTGGTGAAGAATGGAAAGCCATAGGAAATACGGTGGGACGAAGGTAAGCTAAGCGTCATATACTAGGGGAAACTCAGGAAGCCCTGCTGCTGCTCAGACTCCTCTGAATCCCTTGTCTTCAAACACAGAAATGCTCCTTTCCTCTGTTTACATGATGACCTGCTTCAGGAGAAGGGAAGAAAGTCTTTCCTGCACATGCATTTTCTTGAATTCCTTGAAATATTCACTATATTAAGATGGCATATTTTGGGGTAGCATGTCCTGAACCCTGTCATTCTCACAGGAGAAAATACTGGGTTTCCCTCCCCGCTCTCTTTACCTTGAATGAGAATCCGGCCACCCTGTGACGAGGCTTCTGTCGGGCAGGTGGTGATGAAGGATCAAATGTGAAAGTGCCACCATGATCTGAGCTGCAGATGTAAAGCCACATCAGAGAACCATTGACATCCTGGGTATGGCCACCCCCAGGGATGTGTAATAGGCTGGTGTAAAATAATACTCACGAGTAGCTAGTGAACATGTGCCATAGTTAAAAGCCCTGGATTCAGTTAGACCTAGATTTCATTGGCTCCAAAACTTTAGGAATGTTATTAACTGTCTTCAAGTCTCTTCTTTCCTCTGTAAAGTGAGGACTGGAAGGTCATTGTGAGGATTAAGCTTTTTTAAAATGCATGTAAAATGCTTGGAAGAGAGAGACAATGTTTTGTAAATAGGAGCCATTATTAATGCTGTTTTGTTGAATAAATCAATGAATCAGTTGTTGTTAGCTCCCCCAACATGACAAGTCCTGTTTGGTTTTTCTTGATGTACAGAATTTTCCCCTTCTAGGAGAATAGAGAGAGAGAGGGCAAGCAGCAAAGGAAGTCAGTCAATCAAAAGCCATTGATTTTGTTTTGTTTTAATTGTGTTTTCATTGGCATCATGTATGATTACTTAGGTAAATATGTAAGCTGGGCCAGGTTTCATGTCTTGGGGTCATCAAGGAAAAGTGAAATTTGGAACTGGGGTGTATGGGGCTTGTGAACTGACCTAACTGCAGGGATTTGGGTCAGAAAGGTGCAGAGCATTCTGGAAGTCAATAAGGGGCTGTCACATGGCAGTTGTGCAGAGAGAGGGTAGGGGGCATCCAGACTGTCATTCAAGCCCTGGGGATAGGTATGGCCAATGTGATTTTTAGAGATCTGTCCACAAAAGGCTGGATCCCCACTGGTGAGCTGGGTCTCCATGGCAGCAACTCGTCCTTAGCAGGGAAGTGGCACAAGGGCAAGGAGGAGCCGGGTACAGATCAGGATATCTGGTAGAGCGCACTGAAACAACTCGGGAAAATGAAAAGGCAGGGAATCTTGGGGCTTAACCAGTCAAAAGGGTGCCAGAACCTGTCTGTTGCATCAGATCTCTGCTAAGCTGCTATGGATGTAGAAATGATATGACTATTATGTCCTGCCTATGTCAGTGTGGGTCAGGCTCTGAGGTATGGATAGGCTGGGACTGAAACTACAGAGAGCTGGGGAAGGAGAGATAGGGACCTGACAGCTCGTTTTAGACTGGGAAAAGAAACACGAATAGTGAAGAGTTTTGTCAGAAGTTCAAATGAATCAATGGCCACGTTAGGATGAAAACTCTATTTGACTGAGGTTATCTTCTTAGATATTTACTTTTCAGAAATACCAAGTATTTTTGAAGACCTGGTGCTGTTATTCATCAGTTGGGTGACTTGACTAACTCAAAAGCTATTGGGAGGATAAAGCACACTTTGTTTGTGCCTGTCAATTGCAAAGTTCTATGTAAATGTGAGATATTATGATGCTAACACGATTCCTGGGCAGAACTTTGTAATCTTCTGCATGCAAAGATTCATGAACCATATGAAATCAGGAAATATAGCAGATTTTTTGATTCCTTGAGTTTCTTTGGGGTTTAAAGTTTCAACTAAAGTCTGATTTTTTGAACTTCTTTAAAACTTGTCAGCTTTTACTCATAAAACTTGCCTTAAGAATAATTTGTGGTTCATTTTAAGAATGTGCAGTGGAATTTGCTTTAACTCATTTGTTTTCTCTGTATTTGTTCAACCTTGGACTTCCCTCCCATTAAAACAGAACTTTCTGTGCTTGCTGTCACAGGAAAGTGATGTAACAATGGAAAATGGAGAAAAACCAGTCTTCTCTTGAGCTTCAAAAGCCTAGCATGTTAAAAAATTTAAAAAAAGATTGATGATGCAGAAAAACAATTTGAGAGAGAAAGCACCACGAGCTAGAGAAGCAAGGCTTATCCCAACCTGAGACTCATCCAGAACTCGCTTGGCTAAAAGGCATAGGGAGAATGAGAAATGAGGAGATGGGGGAGAAGTTGGTGAGTCCTGGGATAACAGAGTCTGGAAGAATTATGTGGCCCTGAATGGAGTCTCTGTCTCTCCAGGTCAGCCAGCTTCTGCTTGAGCAAAGCAACCATATGTTACCTACATTCACAAAAATAGCATTTTTCTAAAGGACATTTTCCTTGATTGTCACATGAGATTCTGGGAAACCAACTCTATTTCAGGCTAGAAAAATCCATCGATGTTTCACCAAACACTAGTCTATGACTTTGCTTTATATTTGTCTGGTTATATTTTAACAACTATGGTTGGCATTTCTTCTTATTCATTGTCACAGTGGGACGAATGCAAGCATGCAAAAACAGGAATAAAGCCCTTGCTGGTTAACCACGAGAAAAATAATATTAATGATTAATGAAAAATGAAAAATAAAATTTCTGTTATGCTCACGTACCTTACACATCTTGCTATGGATACATCAAGACATTTATTAGTATCAATAAAAAAAAAAAGGATGGCAACAACAGCAAAATTAGGGATAGAAATCTGACCAGTCTTAAGCCTGGAAGAAGCTTTTATGGGCTGGGGTGTGTTTTTGGCAGAAGCAATGTTTATTTATAAGTCTGTCTCTTGTCATCCATACTGCTTGGGGACACCCACTGGCAGATGCTTAAACACATCATTACTATTTGCACATCATTCGCTTTAAGAAGGTGAGCTTGCTGCTCTCTAGGAAGTACTTGTTCTTAGCATATTCACTGGGCCTGGGCTACCTCAGCATCTAAGCATATTACTTTTGAGTCATTACAAATATGCTAATCCACTCTGCTGCTCAGGCGTTCTGTGGATTTTGCCTAGATGACTGGAAATTTGTTTGAAAATTAAGACATCTGGGGGGAGGATATAGCTCAAGTAGTAGAGCGCTTGCTTAGCATACACAAGGTCCTGGGTTCAACCCCCAGTATCTCCTCTAAAAATAAATAAATAAGTAAATCTAACTACCTCCCGCCCAAAAGATAAATAAAAAAAAAAAAAAAAAAAAAGAGAGAGAGAGAGAAATGATAATTTAAAAAAGAGAGAAAATTAAGACATCTGTTGGTGAGCTAATAAAGACTTAGCACATAAATGATCTATAATGTAGGCCTTTAGATTCAAGGATAATAAGTCAATATTGTGTATTGTGGAAACTTAAAAAAAATTTTAACAAGTATAAGAGAGCAGATAGTGCTACATGGTTGTGTGGGTGGTCCTACTTTATCTCAGATTGGTGAGGTAAGAGTTGTCTTTAGCTTTGAAGAACAGATGACATAAAATAAACAAAGAAGTCTCAGCAGAATAGACTTCAAAGGTGGGAAAGTGAAGTAAGCTGATTCAAGGGAAAAGAAAGCTCGTTTGTCTCTAAGGCAGAGGTGCCCAATCCAGCTGACACCTAATGAGAGGGTGAGACAAGGACAAATCAATTCAATGGGAGTCTTCTACTAATCGCTGATATAGCAATTGCCTAGTTCAGTTTAATTAAATGTGTGGTCATTAAGATGTATGTGGGTGAGCAGATTCCACTTTTATTTCTCTTTTTCAAGCTTATGCCATTTTACAACGCTTGTACTTGATGACCGTGGGGGTTAATTAAACATCTTGACACTGTGCTACTTCCACAAACCCGGGAAATGAGAAAACTTTGCCATTGTAAACCATTTCAAGACCACGGTTATTTCCCGATTAAACCAAAGACAACTCAGTATTTGTCCAAATACACATACTCTCATGAAAACAATTTACCTTCAGGTCTATTGCTTATTCAATGCTTAAATCCTACCACTCTCAAAGAAAACAAAGCCCACTAAAGCATAGCATATTTGTTCACATATACATGCGGCAAAGAAAATAGAAATGTTTTAAATTGGCGGAGGGAAAATAAATGAGTCTTTTGTGTCTCACAAGATTTCACTCTGTGATTTAAAAAGAAGTGAGAAGTGGAAAGAATATTCCTGGAGCCTCACAAAAGCAAACTCAGTGTATCCCAATAGGATAATGGCTCAAAATTACCTTAACACAATTGTGAGCTTCATATGAACTTTCAAGGAACTTTCTCAGATTTTACCAAGACTATTTCTTTTTATTTGCAAATGATATGTCAAAGAGATCTCAATTTGAAAAATCTTTTTTTTTTTAAAGAAAAGTATGAGTAATTAATCTTTAAGCCTTTCTAGGAGCTTTTTGGTGTCCAAAATGATTTCTTACTACCTTAGGTGATGAATCATCTCTGATATTGAAGTGAAGATCTCTAGAGAGGAACTTCACGTGCCCCATGTGGATGTGAGTAAGTCAAAGGAATTCAAAGAGGAATACTGTGTGGATAAACTGAAAATGAGTGACCAATTCTAGGGATAGAGAGTTTCAAGCAATTAGGAAGGATAAGCCTGACAATTAGCCTCCAGAATAGTTTGTCAGATGGAAATAAGAATACTGATAGAGTCATTGTATAAATTAAGGGAGATAATTCTGTAAGTTGCATGGGACATGGGGCAATTCTTTATTGCACAGAATTGTCTCATATGTTGTGGGATTTTTAACATCCTTGGCTTCTCCACACATGAAATTCCAGTAGCACCTCTGCAATCATTGTGACAACCAAAGTAACCCTCTACACTTCCAAAATTACTTTGGTGGAGGGAGGTGAATACCACTCACTTAGCCTTAGGACCTTTGAACTAACTGAATTTTAAAGAGCCTTCCAGATCTGTGCATGTATGAAACCACACTTTGTATTCTTGCTTTTCTCTTGTTTCAAATCAGTGATATGATTTATCCTCCAATGGGTTTGGCAAGACCATTACAAGTGTTTTCCATTTAGTTTTTTTTTTTTTTTTTCACTCATCGACAGTACTCTGCACTGAGTAATATACACTGAGGTAGAAGGTATTTAAGACATCAGGGGAATACGAATCACGAATATGAGTCTTAGATATCAGGTGAGTTGAGGGACACCAGAAATCTTAGGTACTTGACTCTTAGCTATTTTTGTTTTTATCGTTAAGCTGAAGAAACAAGACCAGAGTAGAAAATGCTGCATAATTGGAAAATGACATGCTGGAAACTTTGGCTCAGGAGTCAGGAAATCCCCATTGTCAATTTCTTTAGGCTGACACACTGGGGTTGAATTAGACATAACTGAAGAGGCCAGACCCCAAAGCCATGTCAGTCTGCAAGTGTACTCACGTCTGTATGACAACAGGACCCTATGACACTGATCAATTTATAGAAAAACATCTGTGAAGGCAGGATGTCATAACGTAGTTAAGAGCAATGATTATTTCCTTGAGTTCTTTTTCTGCTTTAGTTCCTGACTCAAGGCTACTACAGATGAATCAGAAAAGCAGAAAACACCAACTCAGAGGAGGCAGCAGCCAAGAAGAAAGCACCATGAATCACTGAAAAACTGCAACCTCCCAAAATGTCCCTATGACTTATAGACAGTGGTCTTAACACCTGGGACTTGGCATTTTTCCAAGGACATCAAGTTATTAGATTTTTAACCAACATGTGTATCAGAGAGAAATGAACTGTCTCATTGAATTCTGGTTTGACGTCTGTTGAAATGTAATTTTTCAGCTTTTAAAGACAAGTCTTGGGGTTGCTGCTGTGGCAGTACTGTTGTTTCATTCCCATCGCTCAAGAGCTCAGACAGGGTGACGCACAGAAAGCCAGTTCAGGTCCGAAATGTAGAAAAATAGTTTCTGACCACTGACTATCATCTCCTTGGTGGGACAGTGACCTAGAGTCCCTCTTGAAGTGGGAAGAGGAGAAAAGTAGGGAAAGGAGGAGATTTCAGGGCACAGCCAAGGAAAAGATGGTTTCAAAGACCTCCATTTCTGAAGTGAGGAGAGACTGAGTTGGGAAAGAGGCTCTCCTCATATGAGAGGTTTTTTTCCTGCCAAATATCTGAAAGGTCACATAGCTATTAGTATAAGAATGTTTTTAACCACATAAGTTTCAGTAAAATTAAAATCAAATGCTACTAAGGAAACCAGTTTTGTTTTTTTTTTTAATTTTGAATACCAGGTTAGCAAAGAAGGAAAATTGCAGCCTGTAGGGCTGAATGGCTTGACGTTGTGAATGGCACAACACTGCCAGGGAAACCGCAGACTGGGTTTTCTACCTTAAAATTTGAAAACATTTTTTTTCCATCTTTTTTCTTATCTCGCAGACCAGACCAGAATGTTGGTGTTAAAAACTGCTTCACAAAAACAGTAACACCCAAAATGGCAAAACATGAAGGGACTTGCTCCCGGCATTGCAGAGACTTCAGGTGCGGCTGGAGGAGAGGCAGTTTCCTGATTCTGCTGACAAGGAGGGTTAGATGTTTGCTGCTCCTCATTAGAGACAGTCGGTGGGAAAGAGGTAGTCTTTGAAGAGATGACAGGAAACGGCTTCTCAGAAGTGAAATGAGAGGCCATGTCTAGATTTATTAGGTGGGAGAGGTAGGGGAGATAGGAGAGCAGGCTGGTAAAAGATTCGAGAGTAAGTCAAGGAAGGCTGGTCTATAGGTGCGGTACTGGACGGAAGGAGGGCATGGGCAGGCCAGTGAGGCTGGCTGAAATAGATCTCTCCCAGCTCTGGGAGAGACTGCAACAAAGGAGGAGCAAGTGTGACTTTATGTAAAGCATCTGTAAAATGGAGATGTGAGGAATACATTCCACACCCTCATCTCCTTATGGGTGAGGTGAAGAAGATAATGCAAGTCACCGAAAAACTTTACGACAGTGGCTGGCACAAAATAAACACTCATAAATGAAAGTCATTATCTTTATCATTTTTTCATTGTAGTGGGGGGTTTTATTTCCAGCCCATTGGTGGGCACAAAGCAGCTTGTTAATTACTGCTTGTTGATTGGTTGATGAATTGGAGTAGTCACAGATGAATTGGATGATGAATTGGAGCAGTCATGGGAGCAAACATTGATTTTGTACTTATTATGTGTGTAGATACTTACTACGTGCCAGAAATGATGCTAAACTCTTCACATGTAGCTCAGTGAGAGGGGTATTATTTCTATTCCCCTTTTACAGATGAGGAAACTGAAGCCTAAGATCACTCAGCTAGTATTACGTGGCAGAGTCAGGGCTTAAATCCAGGGAGCCTGGCTCCAGAATTCAGGACACATTGCAGGAAAGAAAGAGAAGCTAGTCAGGAACTGGAGGATTCTGGCCCCTGTTGAGGGGTTACATCTGACCTGCAAATCCTGGAAGCACACTTGAGGAAGGGGAAACGGGTCTCCTGCGCATAGCAGAGAAGCCCTCAGCCAGACTTGAGCTGTGAGCAGAGAAGGGGCAGTAGCCGTTTACTCTGTCGAAATGCGCCCTCCACTCAGCCCTCCCCACCTTCTGGTCATTCCTGGGGCCTGCAGCTCCCTGGCTCCACCTCTGAAGTGATGAGAGGAAGAAGCATGGCCAGATATTGCAGCAGAAAAGCAATCAATGCAATTTATGGAGAAGATTTAATAAGATGAAAAAAGCAACAATTTAAAGAGCAGTGGAGAAGAGTCCCACATCCATCATGGGCTTGTGGTTCTAACTAAAGTCAGAAGAAGGAAAACAAAACAAGCACTGGGAGTATGTGTCACAGCTGCATTAATAAAACAGACATTGGTCTGAAGTGCAGTACTAAACAGAAGTGATCACAGGGCCTCGAACGGGCTTCCTAGGTCTGCACACGAAGACTCAGAGAAGAGTTAAAGCCGAGTGACAGCAAGAGCTTTGGGTAAATTTGCAAAGTAGGAAATATCTGTCCTGTACTCTCTTTCTTCCTCTTTGCCAGTCTTGTTCCTCACGCTCTGACCTGTTCTGGGCCTCAGAGGCCTTTGTCTATTCAGGATCCCTTAGTGTGACGGTTCACATAGACCTGCCCTCCTCTGTCTGCAAGGCATTGTGCCTAGAGTGCGCCCTCCTTATTTCTCCCATCTCAACTTTCTCTTGTCTGTAACTCTCACCTGACTCACCCACCTGGAAGGAGTCCGATAGGCAATTTTTTCCTAAGGAGCGGGATTGAATGCAGGCCTATGAGTGACTTCTCCTAGGGATGCTGATATTTCCAAAGACTATTCCTGAGTGTTAATGAATGCTATTCTAAAATAATCAAATACTCAGGGAGGAAACTTCATGTCCTGTAGCAGGGGGTGGGAGCACTTTTGCACATCCCATGAATTGCAGGGCACCAGTGACCAATCCGTCTGCTCCTACGCAAAGCTGTGAGGTCTCCATGGGAAGAATTTTAAATGAAATGTGTGGTCTGTAATGCATTTCACTTTATGCTATCTTGTACTATCCTCTGTTTTCTCTCTCAAACAGATTTTCCATTTTGTGGGGACAGAAACAATTTCTCATCCATTTTTTTGTACCGCACAGCACATAGAGAAGATATTCAACAAACACCCCATTGTCTATTCAAGTGGGGTGTATTCACGTTCACTATACCCAGTGAACTCTGTAGAAAGTTTCATTTTAGAGAAAAAAATTCTTAAGTTGGTCATAACCCAGGGTAATTCCAACACAAAGATGTAATACTTTGGGAACTTCTACAAATTCAATTCCATCAAAACCAACGGCTACCACCATCACACCACAACTAGATTTAGGCCTCGAAGTAAATGAAGTAGCTTTTCATCCATTCTATGAAAATTTATCGAGCACCTCTAGAACCAAGCACTGTTAAACGCACTGATCATATTGATACTTCTAAGAGGTGATTCCTGCCCTGAAGAAACTCCTAATTTAATGGAAAGCAGTCAAACAAATGTATAGTGTAAGGCTCCCTACAAAGTTCTCTGGTAGCCTAAGTGTCACATAATAACATCATCCTGGGAGAGCTACATTCCACTAGCAGCCTCTTTCATTTGCAAATCATTGTTATCCAGCTGTCTCAGCCAACTCCTTTTCTCCTAAGGAAATGTTTCCCTCCTTTCTCACTATAAGAGGGCATGGTACCAAAAAGACCCAGTATGATTGTCATTTTCTGGTAAAAGATAGCAAAGACCTGTGAGACAGACAGAGATGCTGTAAAGTAGTATGATAAAAATAGTTATTCAGTTTTCTCTCAGGAAATAAGGGGCCTCAACATTTCTTCCCTAACCAGTTCTTCCTTGTGAAACAGTTATGTGGCACTAACCTCATCTTCCTACTGTTACCAAACTGGGTTCTTGACATCTTCAATCAATAGAAATTGACAAGATGCCAGACAAGAAATTCAGGCAAGGCTTTCCTCAGACTCGTGCTGCAGCAGGAGGGCACAAAACAAATAACAGGTGCCTTTGTTTGCTCCCTGAATGGGGGCCAGCTGGTTCCTTAAATGGGGTGAGTCCAGCTGGAGGGGTGGCTTAAGTGGTCGGCGTGCAGGGACCATGTGCACTAACCTGCTTCTGCTCCTGGCACCTTGGAAGTGGTGGTTGGGTTTTGGCCTTTTTGTATTTTGTTTTTCATAATTTGCCCCAACTGCACATGTGTGCAGTTTTTGTTCCCTTTTAGTTTCTTTGTACTCTGTTGCTTAAGAAGACATTTATCCAGGTACAAGCATTGCAGTAAAAGGTCCAGGTCCTAGGTCCCAGCCTGTCTCACTAATAAAGGTCTTGAAAATAAAGGTTTGATCTTAATCAGAGTATTATCTTTGTTCAGCACATACCTCAGGACCATTTTAAAGAAATTTACTCTTACATTCACTTACTACCATCATCACTTCACAACTAGAATTAGGTTTCTAAGGAAAGGAACTAGGTTTTCACCTATTCAACACCAATTGTATTGAGCGTAACTAAGCTTTGTGGTGTGCACTGGTGATATCAATACTTCTAAGAGGTGATCCCTGCCCAGAAGGAATTTCTAATCTAATGGAAGGGCAACCAAAACATACAATTGCAGGATTAAATATGGTATGATGGTGATGCAAACAGGGCGCTACTGGAAGAAGTGGTGCCTGAGTTAATTAGGTGAGGTAGAGGACGAAGAACATTCTGGGCATAGAACAATAGAATTTATTTTCCTCCCTTCCTGGAATCTGGTATATCCTAAAACCAGAAAGATAAAAGGACATTTTTATGGCAACTCAAGCTGGTAATAGAGACTGAGACTCTTGTAGCATCATGGTAAGATCCAAGAGAGAATGCCAAAGAGGAAAGCTATATAGACTGAATGTGTGTCCCTCCAAAATTCTTAGGTTGAAACCCTAACCAGCAGTTTGATGGCATTTGGGAGGTGGAGCCTTTGAGAGCTGATTAGGTCATGAGGGCTCCACCCTTAGGATTAGTGCCCTTATGTAAGAGATCCAGAGAGACTCTTCACCATTTCTGTCATGTGAGGTTGTAGCAAAAAGATGGCCATCTATGAACCAGAAAGCAGGCTCTCACCTGACACCAAACCTCTGGTGCCTTGATCTTAGACTTCTCAGCCTCCAGAAATGTGAGAAATTAATTTTTGTTGTTTATTTGCCACTTTGTCTATGGCATTTTATTATAGCAGTTCCAATGGAGTAAAACAAAAGGCTATTTTTGGCAGTAGGAAAAGTCTGCTTACATTACTACAGCTTCTTCTAAAACCCTCCTCATTATCTATTCAAAAAGGAACAGGGGAGGAAATGGCAGGGAGGACACAGATACAAGAGAAGAGAGTTTGAGAAGGGCAGACTATAGAAGGGGTGTTACTGAATGTATGTTCGTGTGCCCAAGGCACAGTGAGGCCAAACAAACTGAAATGTCTGAGTTTGGAGCAGAGCAAGGTTTTTTGCAGGGTGGAGAAAGGAGAAAGAGTGGCTCATGCCCTAAAACCCCCCAAACTTCTTAAAGGTTTTCAGCAAAGCATATATAAAGGTAAGGTGAAGAAGGGGCAGCCCAGGCTACATGATCAGCTGTGCACAATTCTCTGATTGGTTGATGTTGAGGTAACAGGATGCTTAACATAATCAACCCTCAGGTGCCAGTAGTTCTGGGGCTATGTGCTCAAGATCATCGTCAAGTAGTTCATGTCTTCCATTTGATGGTGGTTTTCGGCATCTGAAAAACTCAGAAAATATGCACGACCCTATGATCAAAGAGGAGCTACAGCAGAGGATATGGGGGAGGGGTCTGTCCTGGGAAGGCCCCACAGGGTCCTGCTTGGTTACAGGGGCTGCCACACAAAGTGGCTTTAAAAACAGACTAAAGAATCCCTGTTAAGTTGTGGCGGACCCTATGTAAAATGGAAGTTAATGACTCCATAGGAAGTTTGCTTATTTTTGTACAATTTATGTGGGTGTTTAATAACAAAGTATTATATCTCCCTTGTGCTGGTACCAGACTTAGGCAGTCATAGAGTGGTGTGTGCAAAGGTAACAAGGAAAGAGAAATGATATCTTTTTTTAAATGGAAGTAGAGTTGGTTTACAATATTAGTTTCAGGTGTACAGCATAGTGATTCAATGTTTTTATAGATTATATTCCATTTAAAGTTATTACAAAATAATGACTATATTTTCCTGGGCTGTATGATATATCCTTGTTGCTTATTTATTTTAAACATAGTAGTTTGTGTCTCATAATCCCCTACCTCTATCTCGCAGCTCCCCCTTCCCTCTCTCCACTGGTAACCACTATAGTTTGTTCTCTATATCTGTGAGTCTGTTTCTATTTTGTTATATTCATTCAATTAATTTTTTTTTTAGATTCCACATATGAGTGATGACATATAGTATGTCTTTCTCTGTCTGACTTATTTCACTAAACGTATACTCTCGAGGTCTATCCAAGTTGTTGTAAATGGCAGAATTTCATTCTTTTTTATGGTTAAATAATAGAAATAATGATATCTTGTGTGGATTCTCAGTACATCTCTGTACTATTCTCTATAAGTCTCTGGGACCCTTTTCTTTCTTATCCCATGTCCCATCCTTCCCCTTCTGCTGAAAGATTTTCTCTGTGCCCTGTGGACGCTGAGATGAATCATCAGCAGCATCCCCCATATCCTCAGCCTCTTCTGTGAATGTTCTCTTGCTTTCTAACTGAAACCTGACTTTCTGCTGATGATACCTCTTCCCTGAAACTGTCTCAAAAGGAGAATGTTTTCTCTCACAGCCTTCGTACCCTGAGCCTGGAGGAGGACTAGGTAGGGATCCTCTCTATTTCTTATTGCCTCATTCCTTAACTTCTTCCCCTCTAATGTTTTTGTCTTTCATACCATCTCAGTCACTTACCCTATGCTTATAACTTAGACCTTGTCATTGCCAACAGCTGGGACCTTTTGCTAATTTCAAGGTTGAACATTCAGTTTTCTGACCGTTACCTCTAATGTGTAGATTATTTTAGATTTATTTCTCTAGCCTCACCTTTCTTGAGTCCAAAATTCATAAGACGGTAACCTACTTCACTTCTCCCCTTAGATGTCTAACAGACATTTCAGACTTGCCATGTCTAAAACAGAATCGTTGATTTGATTACTCTTTGTATCACCCCCTTTTTAGCAAGTGGCACCACTCTCTGTCCAGTTCATCTAGACAGAAATCTAGCCAGTATTCTTAATTCCTCCTTATTACTAATTACTATTACCATGTCCATTAACAAGTCTGACTCTTCCTACCTACAAAATATATTCTTAAATCTGTCTACTTCTCTATACCTCCATGACTACCCTCCAGTCCAAGGCACTATCATCTTTCCCCTGGAGTATTGCTCCAGTGTCCCTGCCTCCAGACGCATCCCTTTCTCACCCAGCCCTCTTGTCTCTATAACAAGCCATTTTTTATACAGGAGCCACAGGGACCTTTATAAATCAGATCAGATTTCATCACTCCTCCTAACACTTAGTAGATTTCCATTGCACTTAAAGTAAAATCCAACGTAGAGATTATCATATTAAGTGAAATAAGTCAGACAGAATCAGACAAAAATCATATGACATCACTTATATGTGGAACCTAAAAAAAAAGTGATACAAATGAACTTATTTACAGAACAGAAGTAGAATCACAGACATAGAAAACAAACTTGTGGTTACCAAAGGGGATGGAAGGGGAGAGATAAATCAGGAGTTAAACATATTCACACCACTTTATATAAAATAGAGAAACAAGGACCTACTGTATAGCACAGGGAACTATATTCAACACCTTGTAATAACTTATGATGGAAAATAATCTGAAAAAGAATATATGTGTATATATATGTATAGCTGAATCACTTTGCTGAACACCTGTAGCTAAAAGAACTAGAAGGGTAATTTAGAAAGTCCAGCATAAATTTAATAAGATTTCCTGAAGAGTGAAGAGAGAAATTAGACAGAAAACAATTATCCAAGAAATAAGAAAGTTGCAGATTAATGATATGTTTTTGGATTGAAATAACCCATTGAGTTGCTAGTATTATGAGTTTTAGAAATCCTACATCTGGACACACATGAAGTTCCAGGAAACCTGAGATGAAAGACAGACTATATACATAATTTCCAGATACTAAAAAAAAGTCACCACAAAGGAAAGAGAATCAGATTGGCATCATGCTGCTCATCAGCTAGAAGACATTAAATTCTGCAAAATAATCTTTAAGTATGAGATTGTATACCTCCTCAGACAATGACTGCAGTATGGAGATGGGGTAGTGGTATTCTCAGATATGCTAGATCTCAGAAAATTTACTTTCCACACATCATTTCTGTAAAATATTATTTGAGATGGACTCTAGCAAATTAAAACAGAAACCTGGGGGGAAAAGCAGGCATGGGATCCATTAAAATAAAAAAATTCCAGATATGCAGTTGCACAGCAGGATGGAGATAAATTAGTGAACAAGAATTCACAGGCTATGGGAGAACAACTCTGGGAAGAAAGTGGATTGTCTACAATAAACAGTTAAGAGTAAGAAACTAGAGGGAAAAAAAGATCATTAGAAATTCCAATACAAATAAAAATGTATAAAAAATCATTGCTTAATATGAAGAAACCAAAACTGAGCAATTATAGAGCTATAAGAAATGGGAACTAATTTGAGCTTGATTCAAGTAGCTCATATTTAGTGACATAGTTAACATCTTTTCTTTTTTGAGTTCAATCCCATTATTTGTTGAATAATACATAATAAATATAATATAATAACTATAATATTTTGAACATAAACTGGAGTCAACCTATGGACAAACCTCTGGAAAACTGACTTATTGTAGAAAACAGATTGTAAATTTTATGTCTTAACAATGTAAAAGTAGAGTTTATTTTTTAAATTTTTTATTATTATTTTTAAAAATTGAAGTATAGTCAGTTACAATGTGTCAGTCTCTGGTGTACAGCAAAATGTCCCAGTCATGCATGTACATGCATATATTCATTTACATATTTTTTTCCATTAGAGATTATTATAAGATATTGAACATAGTTCCCTATGCTATACAGAAGAAACTTTTTTTAAAATCTATTTTTATATATAGTGGCTAATTGTAAATCTCAAACTCCCAAATTTATCCCTTCCCACACTTTTCCCTAGTAACCATAAGATTGTTTACTAAGTCTGTGAGTCTGTTTCTGTTTGTAGATGAATTCATAGTGTCCTTTTTTTTTTTTAGCTTCCAAATATGAGTGATATCATGTGGCATTTTTCTTTCTCAAGTTTTTGATAACAGAGGTTGGATAGTGGAGAGATGCAAAGTGAGTTAATAATCTTATTTGACAAATAGGAGTCAAAGGTGGATCAAGAAATATTCATATGTTTAAATTATGAATACGACCAATAAAAAGTAAAAATATTACTAAGAAAAATTGGGAGGAGGAAACAAATGCGGATAAACAGCTTCACCTTTCATATCAAAGGGTCCATAATTCCTGTTTAAAGCTGACAAATCAATGAGATAAATCAAAATAATGAATATTTTTTAGGAATTATAAAGAATCAGAACTGGAAAACAGAAATAACTAAAAATGGTTTTCTTTGGGAAGCAAAACTGAGTATCAGTTAGGGAACCCAGGAAAGGGAGATTTTTGTCCCATGTTTTGTGTGCTTTGATACTGTTAGAATTTATTTCCATGTAAACATGTAATTTTAAAATACATTAAAAATCGATTGGACTAGAAAATAGTTACTGAGAAGTGAGTCTAAAGGTAATACCCTTAAATTCAAAATTTTACAATATTCTTTTTCTTTTAATTTTTGGGGGGAGGGGGCGGTAATTAGGTTTGTTTATTTTAATGGAGGTACTGAGGATTGAACCCAGGACTTCCTGCATGCTAAGCACGCGTTCTATCACTGAGCTATACCCTACCCCCTACAATATTGTTTTAAGTTAACACAGTGTGTTCTACTTTGTATAATAGATTTTTCCTTTTGAAAGCTGATTGTTTTGTAATAGGAGTTGACGTTAGTGTTTCATGCAAGTTGTACTGGTTATGCCCAATCTAGTCCAACATGCCAGTGTTTTCCCCAGGTAACAAGCTGAGGGTAAGGTACTGCAGTGGCCTCACACAGCAAGCCCCTCAAGCGTACAGCGCCGTTGGAAGGAGTGAGGCACCATTCAGCCCCCTCCCTGCTTGGCGCAGCTTGGCCCGGCAACACGTTGCGGGCGCGTGCGCAGTTGTCCAGTCCACGCCCTCTCGGCGCAGTCTGCCGTCGCTTCCCCGCGAGCAGCTCCGGCCCTTCCTTTCACACCCTGTCAAGCAACTTTTATCACTTCTTTTAAAGGTAGGGCCCCATGTTTACCTCATGTTTCTTTCTTTATTATATATTTAACGTTAACAAATGGTGTTGCAGTTTTTAATAGGCTTGTTACTATTTCACTCAGCGCTCTGGTTTCAAGGTCGCGTGGTTCTAAAGTGGCCTCTCCAACCCTATCTTTCCTCCCCAAGTACTGTTATCTTCGGCGTGTGATTTAAGGTTTCTCTGACATCAGTTATGTTGAGTTACAAAAGACAAATCTGTGTTTCTTTCGTTTTGTTTTTGTTTTTTTTTTCCAGAGTGAAAGCAGGTTTACTTAGGGAGATACACACTCCGAGACGGAATATGGGCCCTATCAGAAGGCGAGAACGGCCTGTATTTCTTTTTAAAAGTTTTTTTTTTTTTATTATAAAAACGTACAGATATTTACAGAAGTGGATGCTGTAGTATTTTGAGCGCTTGTCAACAAGTTATTCTGCTTCAACAATAATCAACTTACAGCCAATCTTTTGTTTTGTCTATACTCTCTGCTGCCTTCCCTCTCATAATATTTTGACACAACCCAGAAACTGTATCGCTTAATCGTAAATATGTATCTTTAAAATTTAAGAAGCCTTTTATGTAACATAACCATAATTCCATTATCACACCTAAAAAGATTAAAATAGTTTCTTCAGATAGCCAGTCAGTACCTTTGTGTGAGTAAGTGTATGTGTGTATGTATTTGACATAAAATAAAATGCTCAATGCCTATTAGAAAAAAAAGTTGTTGGAAATGAAATTTTAAATTTTAAGTGACTCCCTCTTTCATTTCCAAATTGAGCTTATTTCTATTAAATGCAACTCAGAAGAGCATCTTCTTCGTCTCTGAAGATATTGGGCAGGAATTATTTTATCAGGACAGCAACTTATGCAAAGGATATAGTTGACAATAACTGTGGCTCTAACCACCACACTTCCCAGAAACCTTAGGGGAGAGAGGAGAGCTCTTTACGAGCCTCCAAATGCCAGCTTGCTTCTCAGCAGCTGAGACTTCTATGATACTTCCAATCTTCCAAAAAGGATGACCACCTTCAAAACAAAGTGTTTGGGTCCCCCTGCCAGATAAAAAGCATGCTTGCTACTCTCCTTTTGGTTAAAAAAGAAAAAAAAAAAAAAAAGTAGAGCTTAGTTTTCAGGTTTTAAATTTTCCCTATATCATCTTACTGGTCCCATAATTTTGTCTATTTGAAGAAAATAAAGACAAAACACTAGCCAAAGTGGTAGGTCCTAATATTTTCTCATTCTCTTCCTTTTTATTTAAACCCCTGGTGTTTTCTTTGTAGGGTTGACTTTTCACTCCAGTTCATAATAAACAACTAGAGATAGATATATTACAAACATATCTCTAAACCTTATCTCTCTCATATATATATAATATTTAATATCTATTAATCTGTCATCTATCAACTAAGTTCTGATTTTAAATTACAGATGAATCATTTACTAACCATGTGAGTTTGGGAAAGTTATCTAATCTTGTTCTCACTTGTTAAATTAAATGAGGTTGCTGGGAAGATTGCATGATGTAACACATGTGAAGTGCTTAGTATGGTGGCTAGAGTGTAGTAGGTGCTCAAGGAAGTTAGTAATATTATTGATATTTTAAGTGCCCAATAAATAATTCTGTGCTTTAACAGCTACTTTTTTTTTTTAAACTCTCAAAGTTGTCAGTGTGGATTTCTCTTCATATTAAAGCTACCTGTCTTCCGGTACTTTCATGATACGCTTATTTTAGTTTCTATCAGTGAATGTTGACTGTGATAACTATTATGATGATATTCTAATGATGCTTTTTAAATTTCTTATCCCTTTTTTTGTTAATTATTTATTTCTTAATATTCTTCTCTAAAGGATTTTATCCTTATCCCCCATTTAGTTATCAGTTTAGTTATATATTAATATCTGTATAGATTCATGAATACTTTTTTATTGTTTGGGTTGCAATCCAATAGGGTCATCATTTATTTTGTTGCTATCGTTGTTCTAACTTTGGCCATTGAGAGCTCTTTCAAGTTGTCTCTTGTGCCCTTTCTACATGGATTTATTTTATTTTAGTTTTTACCACTTACTTTCTGGCATCACAAGATACTCCAGTATCATTTACATTTTCTCTGTACTAGCACTGGAATCAGCTCGGGCTACATCCCTCCTCTTGAAGAATGGTGTATAGAAACCAAGATCTTGGTAATAGGTATGGTAATTGCTCTGAGGTATCACTGTTTCTAGTTTCTCTCAATGAATAGAAGTAGGAAATATATGAAGGTACTCTTGCTCATGCATACACATACATACATATTTCTGTATCTATCTGAATATATATTAAAAATAATACTATGAGTCATATTTTGGCCTTGTCACTTTCCTTATTTCTAACTTTTTCTCCAACAGTGAGAAGTCTTCCTTTCATTATCTGCAATATGTTTATGTTTATGTTGAAAACTAATATACAAATAAAGTCGTTTTAGAGTTGCAGACCCATGCCCTTATGAGGGACAACCTTACCAACTAGAGTACAGTGTTTAATTTTTTTTTTTTTTTGCTTCGAGTCTTATAGTACCTAGTCAAAATGCTGTTTTCCAAAGATAATTAGATCAGCTCATTTTTTTACTCCATCCTCCTTCAGTGTGGTTATGTTGTTCATTTGTAATACCCACAACCTGTGTTCCATATTTACCCACATCCTCATTGATTGTTTTTAGTTTCTGGAGGGCAGAATTTACTCTGAGTGATGTACAGTTCTATGGGTTTTGCCAAATGCATAGAGTTGTGTAGCCTCTACCACATTTCCATTGTTACACTACCTCCCAAATTCCCTGTGTTGCCCGTCTGTAGTCAGAGCCTCCTCTCACTCCCTAATGCCTGGCAGCCACTTATCTGTTTCCTATCCCTGTATTTCCAGAGTGTTGTAAAAATGGAATTTTAAATATGTAGCCTTTTCATCCTGGCTTCTTTCACTTAGCAAAATGCATTTAAATTCTATACACGTTGTTATGTGGAATCAATTACTTCTCATTACTAAATGCAGTTCAATTGAATGCATGTACCACAGCATGTTTATCCATTCATCAGTAAAAAGTCTTTGAGTTGTTTCCAGTATTGGGTGTTTATGAATAATGCTGATATAAATACTTGCATACAGATTTTGTGGGAACATAGCCATTCATTTTTCCTGGGTAAATCCCTGAGAGCGGCTTGTTGAGTGATGGTGATAGTGTGCATTTAACTTTATAAGAAACTGGCCAAACTATTTACTGAAGTGGCTGTACTTTGCATTCTCACCAGCAATGTACGAGAGTTCTACAATGCACAATTTTAGTGTTTTCTGTGAACACCCACTGGTCTTTATGGAGAAAGTGCCTCTTAGATGGTGCTCATTTCTTCAACTTCTGGGATCCCTCCCCAGCAGCTTCACACTGTTCCGCTAAGCCCTCACTTACCTTTCATCAGTTAGTCAGCTTTTCTACCATAACTCTTCTTTGATTTGAGAAAAGTGTATATAAATGAGTATAAGTATGAAAACGTGCATGGAGTAACAAACACCAAGTTGAAAATAGTGATTACCTCTGCTGGGAAAGAAGTATAAGTGGAGATGGGAATAAATAGGCTTCATTGTATTGATAATGTTCAATTTCTTTTTTCCCCCTTAAATTCTTTTTTTAAATTGAAGTATAGTTGATTTACAATATTGTGTTAATTTCATGTGTACAGCATAGTGATTCAGTATTTTTGCAGATTATATTCCATTATAGCATATTATAAAATAATAGGTATAATTTCCTGTGCTGTACAGTACATCTTTGTTGTTTATCTGTTCTATATTTAGTAGCTTGTATCTGTTAATTCCATACCTGTAATTTGCCTCTCTCCTCTTCCATCCCCCATTTGGTAACCACAAGTTTCTTTTGTATGTTTGTGAGTCTGTTTCTGTTTTTTATGTACATTCATTGTATTGTTTCTTAGATTCATATGTAAGTGATGTCATATAGTATTTGTTTTTCTCTGTCTGGCTTATTTCACTAAGCATAATAGTCTCTGGGTCCATCCATGTTGCTGCAAATGGCAATATTTCATTCCTTTTTATGGCTGAGTAATATTCCACTGTATGTATAAACCATATCTTCTTAGTTCAGTTGTCTGTGAAAGAGCACTTGAGTTGCTTCCATGTCTTGACTGTTATAAATAGTGCTGCTTTGAACATTAGGGTACATGTATCTTTTCAAATTAATGTTTTTTGTTTTTTCTGGATACATACCCAGGAGTGAAATTGCTGGATCATATGGTAGTTTTGTTCTTAGTTTTTTAAGGAACCGGTAGTGTTTTATTTCTTGATTTGGGTAATTGCCTAGTTATTTTCGTATCCTTAACGCCCTTTGGTGTGTTTAAAATCACATAGATTACTGTGTAGAGTGAGAGAAGAGAGATAAGGACTGAATCTTCAGTTATAGATAACACTGAAGGACAGAAAGAGAAGAGGAGGCTGAAAAGGAGTGGCCTCAATGTCAGGAGAAACAAAAGAGCATCATCACAGAAGCCAAAGGAAGAAGGTGAGGGTGAGGTCGATGACGGCAAATGCGAAAAGGAGGCAAGTTCTAAGACTGGAAACGAATCCATTGATTTGACAATTTGTGGTCACTGGTGACCTTTGGCAGTCAAAATTTCAGAGGTGTTGGTGGGAGGTGGTGGTACAGAACTTAGATAGCAGTGGGCTGAATAGAGAAGTGAGAAAGAAGAGACAGATCTTTTTCTTCAAGCTGCATTTTAGTGCAGTATAGTGGTCCTGCTGGGAAAGAGCTGCTTTTTGACAAGCACATTACATATATTTGTGGTTCATTTAAAGCATGGTCAACTAGCATCTCTCTCTCTTTTTAACTTAGGTAAACCCATGTCTTTCTGTCCTGGATGTGTAAAATTGATTATTTTTTTAAAAACCTAATGCAGGTCTTTAACATTCATTCCTTTCAAAAAGCATCTTGTTAGTTCAAGTCAAGTCAAGTCTAAACTCATTCTGAATCTGATTTCATCATTATTCACTTTATAGTTCTGCCTTGGACCCTACTTTTTGAGCTTCTCAGATCTCTCCCTTAGTAAATAGAGATGGAGGTACTCCTTTATTATAACCTTGGCACGTGGAAAGCAAAAATTTAGCTCAATATCATTCCAGGAAAACAAAACAAAACAACTTTATTAGCTGAAATGTAAACTCTAACTGGAAAGGAACTCTCCAGAGATTTTTCAAGAATTTTATTTTGAAATAGCAAATGACTACAAATCAAAAGACATGTACTATTTAATATCCTTGATAGACTTCAGGATCCCAGATTCTCAAAATAAAAATTGTCATTATAATACACTTATTCAATGGGTGAATGTATTTTGGAAAAGTTTTGGTAAAAGGCTAGAAACATATTTAAATGTGAAAACAAAGACACTTTCTTGCCTTACTCAAGGCATTATTCCATTAATTGAAATTTTACGTTTTACACTATCTAGCATTGGAGTTGTTTGTTTTTTTAGCTTGGTACTTTTCAAAGTACCATAAAATTGTGATCCCTGTGAGATGGTTGGTCTATTTTCTGTTTTCATTTTGCTTCTGAGAAGACTGAGGTGCAGGGAGGTAAGTATTATGCCCAAAAAATGTTAAGTCAGATCTTGTGATTTCCCACCAAATATTTCCCATGGCCTTCCCAGCACACTTGACAGCTATCTTCATCCACAGTTTACATATAAAGTGTTGTGTTCAGTTACTCAAGGAGAATAATATTGGGAGGAGCAGATAGAAACAGTTTTATATGTAGCTCAGCTAATTGTGTGAAGTTGGCGGTCATGAAGCTGTGGGACTTGGAGTGCTGGTTACAGTGAGACATAATGTGGGCAGAAGATGCTTCCTCCAGGTGGCTCGGGCAAACTATTCATGCACCACCCTTGCCTTTTCAGCTTATTTTGTAGCAGACACAGGGACCATGCAGCCACCAGCTCAGCTCCTGTACGTGACAAATTTTGAATCATAGGGAGGTATGTACTTGGGTACCACCCTCCCCCACCAATGCATCATTGTTGTGCTGCCAGCAAATGTTTACTGGAGCGGCAGCCAGAGTCAGCTTGGGAACCTGCAACCTGTGTACATCAGATGAGTGACCAAGATGCTTGGGTGTGTGCTGACTCATTTAAGAACATCTGATTTAGAGAGCTGCTGGGGCGTGGGTGTTAGAGTGAACTGTGGTTGATTTTCCAGCATACTACCAAAAAAGCAATAAATGGAAGTGGCAAGTGATAAAGTTAAAACACAGTTAAGATACTGTTCCAGATCTAACTGGTTATTTCCTTTCTGTCTTTCGAGATGCCCCAGTCATTAGCACCTGAATTCAGCAATATTTTAGAAATGCTGAAATATGAATACTAATGTTTATTGAGAATTTACCACGTGCCAGATTTTTTTTTAAGTGCTCACATGCATTAAATAAGTCACTTCTTACAATTACCCTCTGAGGCAGGTGCTATTATCATGTCCGTTTTGCAATAAGAGCAGCTAAGGCTTGGGAATAAGAAGTAACTATCCTGAGGATACTAGAGCATCCATAGTGGAATGTGACATTCACACCCTGGCCTAACTCAAGTCTGTGCTTTTAACCATGAAGTGCTATCAATGGGGCTAGTGCTATTTAAATAGAAATAAATAGATTGTGCTTAGTGTGCAGCAAATATGGTTTCTGTACCTCTTCCTGATTTTTTGTGCATACAAAATAGAAGATGAGAGTTTGTCTATTTACTCTGAAAATGTGCACTAAATTGTGATAAAATTAGGAGTATGCAGAAAGGACTACAGTCTTTTTACATGTAATGGATAGATGAGTCCCTTTCATTCTTTCAGGTGGTTGATCCCTGCACAAGGATCTTCTGGAGATCACTTCTTACTCTGGGAGGGAGAAGCAGGTCTGTGTGAGCTGCTGTGGGCAGGCTTGGCCTTGATCATGGCAAGACCCAGAGATTCTTTAAGACAGAGTCTGTCAGAGTCCTGGGGCCATGGAGAGAGCAGGTAGGAAGGAGAGACAGCTGAGGGTAAATGAATTACTCCAGTGGCAAAATATAGTATTTCAGACATGACATTTAATCATCTGTAAAATCTTTTGTTGACCCTGTCTCAGAGTTATTGGAATCTGAGGCCCCGTTACTCTTGTGCAGTCTGAAGGGTGGGGCCATTCGGGGCAGAGGGCATCAGCCCACATGTCTGAGGCCTCACAGGTATGACCCCAAAATAGAGACATCTTTTAATTTTGAAAATTTTTTTAACTCCCTAAATTATGAAAGTATAAACTACCTCCCCTCCTTTGGCCCGAATGCTAGAAATCAGCACCCACTGCCTAAGCTGTTCTCCACTACACTGAGAGCTTTCAGTGAGGAGTCTCAAGTGTCTGGTTACCCAGTCGCATCTAACCTCCAGCTCCCTCAAGTCATCAGAACACCTGAATCTGAGATTAATGCTTCCCAGACTTTGGGCTCTTCCTAAATAAAGTTTTCAGTGAGACTGTGCTCGCTAGCCTGGGTCACACAGCCCCAAGCCCTGTCAGTGTCCTTTTCATGGTCTTTCCTTCAGCACAACAGGAAGGGAGGTTCAAGACTGCACTTCCTCATGTAGGTCTCTATCTCTCAATATTCCATCTCCTACCAAGAACTCGAATAACAACATACCCCACTTTGCAAGAAGGCCCAAGGAGAATATAGGTTAAATAGAGCAGAGAAAATGCTTCCTGGGGAAGGAAACATTTCACTCTCTGAATCGTAACTCACAGGAATAAATATTTGTCAAAAGACACTCCCAATTGACGTTATCATGTGGTCCATATTCTAAACAGTGTCCAGCACACAGTGGTAGTCAGTAAATGTGGGGTGAGCAAAGGTTGAATGGATGTTAGAGATGTTGCATTGCATTCTAGTCTTCCCTAAGAAGGTGGGGTAGATGTTTGCTCCCTATTTGCATCACAACAGCACCCCTCTCAAGTATTTTTTTTCTTTTACTTTTCCAAGAACAAAGGTACTGTCTGCCACAAAGATACATTCAAATCACTAGTCTAGAAGACAGAGTAGCTTGCTAATTTTAAAATGGTTATTTCCTCCATTTATTTCAGACATCAATATTTATTAATTTTTTATTATTTTAATGTAGTTGAAGTAGAAGGAATACTGGATATAGAATTGCAAATGTGCATTTGAATCCTGGTCCCCTATTCTGTTAGGTTTGTGATGCAGGATGAGTTATAATCTCCCTGAGATTTAGCTCTTCATCTTAAAATGGGAAGAGTTATATGAAAACCAAATGATAATAAGTATATGATTTTTTGGGGGGAAGAATAGAGAGCTATAAAGATGCAAATTAGAGTTTTGTATTATCATTGTTATTATTATTACTAAAGCTTTTACCCATTTCAGGGATTCCAACTTTATCATATTTTGAGCTAGTTTGCACCAGGAAGAATATAATGAAGACTAAGAAATTCTGGTCCTTCTTTGTAGCCTCCATGTCTTGTACAGTCTTCATCCCAAAGACATTAGCAAAGGTAGTTAATATTCCTCTTCCTCAAATGAACACCATTTATTTTATTTTTATTTTTTATTGAAGTATAGTCAGTTACAATGTGTCAGTTTCTGGTGTACAGCATAATGTCCCAGTCATGCATATATACACGTATATTCTTTTCCATATTCTTCTTCATTAAAGGTTATTACAAGATATTGAATATAGTTCCCTGTGCTATACAGAAGAAATTTGTTTTTTATCTTTTTATTTATAGTGGTTAACATTTGCAAATCTCAAACTCCCAAATTTATCCCTTCCTACCTTCTTTCCCCTAGTAACCATTAGATACTTTACTGTGTGAGTCTTTTTCTGTTTTTTAGATGAGTTCATTAGTGTCCTCTTTTTTCTTTTCAGTTTCCACATATGAGTGATTATCATATGGTACTTTTCTTTCTCTTTCTGGCTTACTTCACTTAGAATGACAATCTCCAGGTCCATCCATGTTGCTTCATGGCATTATTTTATTCTTTTTATGGCTGAGTAGTATTCCACTGTGTAAATATACCACAACTTCTTTACCCAGTCACCTGTTGATGGACATTTAGGTTGCTTCCATGTCTTGGCTGTTGTATAGAGTGCTGCTGTGAACATTGGGGTGCATGTATCTTTTTGAATTAAGAGTTCCCTCTGAATATATGCCCAGGAATTGGATTTCTGGATCATATGGTAAGTCTGTTTTTAGTTTTCTGAGGAATCTCCATAGTGTTTTCCATAATGGCTACACCAAACTACATCCCCACTAGCGGTGTAGGAGGGTTCCCTTTTTTTCTCCACACCCTCTCCAGCATTTATCATTTGTGGACATTTTAATGATGGCTTTTCTGACTGGTGTGAAGTGATACCTCTGAACACTATTTATTGAGCAATTACTGTAGGTCAGATACTAATCTAGGTGCTGGGAAAAATTTGAAGATAGTAGAAACCACTCCTGACCTCACAGGCTGGGAAGACAGACTTTAACCATATAGATAAGATGCATAACTAACAAAGTGCAATTGAAAGAAGGTGTCTTGAAAGAAAAAACTGAGACTAGTGTTCTCGGGTTGCTGGCCTGACCAGGCATCTGCTGCTGCCACTCTGCCTCATTTCTGGGTCTTGCCCATGCCTTTTTGCAAGCCCTTGGAAGACTCCTTCAGTCTGTGCCTGAGGCGCACAGGAACTTCTCCCAGTGCCAGCCAGCCAGCCCCTACTGAGTGTGTGATGATTCTCTGATTCTGAGAATATATCCAATTTAGTGATTGGAATTTGCTCAATTAGAAGTTGCCAGAACTTTCTACCACGTTGATACTGGTTTCAGCTGCGACTCCTGGCAGGTCTTGTGTAGAAATTGCGGGGTTTTTAAATAATAACAAAATGGCTTCTGAGTTCTTTGGAACTTGAACAACTATGTGTTTCCCATTCTACTCAAAATAAACTTGTTCCTGGACCTCACAGCAGCAGCTGTGAGTTCTTAACTGGTTTTAAGGAACTTGCTCAAAGCCCTTTTCATTTGTACTGGGCATGTCTGCCGGTGTAACCCTCTGTAGTGTCTTGGGATACTGTGTTCTACTGACTGATGTTTAGAAATGCATTCATGGGGGGAAGGGTATAGCTCAAGTGGTAGAGCATATGCTCAGCATGCAAGAGGTCCTGGGTTCAATCCCCAGTACCTCCTCCAAGCAGAAATAAATGAATAAACTAATTACCTCCCCCTCATAAAAACAAACAATACAAGAAATGCATTCATGCCAATGAGGGATGGTGTGGTATATTGGAAGGAGCACTGGACTAGTTATCAGCAGACCTGACCTTGTCACCAGCTAGCTTTTTGACCTGGAGCAAAACTTCACTTCTGTGGTTCTCTTGTGTGACAACTGCAAAATGAATATATGGTATTCATCATTTAATCAGTGTTTATTAAACTGTATGAAGGAACTGGACTAGACATTTACATATATACATTTTTTTGGTAATCTAAATTATTTGGACCATGGATTTTGTATTCTTAGAATATATATTACATAGTGACTGGAAGAACAAGATAGCATATGTGCCTCATGGTGCACATTATGGATTGAATGTTTGCGTTCCCCAGACTCATTTGTTGAAGCCCTTACCCTCAATGTAATAGTATTTAGAGATGGAGACTTTGGGAGGAAATAGACTATTAGTCTTTCATCTCATTAGGATTAGATGAGGTCATGAGGGTAGGGCCTGGTCTGATGGGATTAAGAGGAGATTTCAGAGCTCTTGCTCTCTCTCCAGGTATGCACAAAGAGGTCATGTGAACACATGGCAAGGTGGCAGTAGACTACAAGCCAAGAGAAGAGACCTCAGAATGAAACCTATCTTGCCAGCACCTTAGTTTTAGACTTCTCAGCCTCTAGAACTGGAGATACAAATTTTCATTGTTCAAGCCACCCAGTGTGTGGTATTTTGTTATAGCAGCCCAAAAGGACTGACTAATACAGTGCATAACAAAATCTTGCAAACATTAGTTATAAAATAAACAACCAGACGATCATGAAGTCATTTGAACTCACTTAAGCTTATGCACATTGTGATAGAACTGTAAATACTTTCAGATATCCTAATCCTGATTTTTCTTTCAAGAATTCACAGTGACATAAATCTCCAGGATGAAAATGCTAAATTCTACTTAAGAGGATCTAATTCTTAAAATAATAACATAATCACCAATGTATTTTTTTCAGGATTTAACACTAATATATTTTTTCATTATTCTGCATTCCACTCTTTCAAATCATGGTTGGGATTATAAAGGCCATTTCTAAGCAAAATTTCATAGCTTATTAAAAAATATCAGAGATATTCTTTTCTCTTTCTTTGGCCCAGTTAACATTTCATTTTAGCATGGGAGAAGCGGGAAAGAGAGAAGACATAGACTGAGAAAATTTTGGAGCTCCAGGTACTGATGAAAAAGACTTTGCATCCAATTGCATGGGCTTCTCTAATTAGACCAGAGGTAAAATTATGTGTTTTGAGTTGAAAAAAAAATAAGAGTTTTCTAGTTTACACTAAATATTTATTGGGAAGGTAGTTAAAATAATTAACGTATGCTATTATTTTTTACTAATTGATGGTTAGGTTATTCAGAGAGAAAGATGAATGAAAAGACAAGTGCATAGATGCCAGTCATATTCAATATAATGCTTTCTCTACTTTCGTTCCCCATACGCTACATTTTCTTTAGTTACAATTTGAATATATACATAGTATTTTTCTTTTCCAGGTCTTGATTTGTTGTAAATATCAACCTCATATTAACAAAGACAATTTTTTCTCAGTTTTATTTTGAGGTTTCTATAGCCTGGATTTTTAGTTTATCAAGGAAGAAAATGGGATTTTAAAACTTTGTTTCTGAGAAGAGTTAATTTTTGGTTATGTAAGTTAGTTAAATGGCTAGTGATAGAAGAAGGCCTGTTTCAGATAGTTATAGATTCTGAAACTGTACTTGATACTTTTATAGACATGGCTATTATCTCGCCAAGAACTGAATATTAAACTTCCAGCATAATTCTTATCTCGTATCAGGTGATCAAGTACAGAGGAAGAACTGTTTCAGGGCTTACTTTCTGAATCAGACAATCAGGCAACAGAAAACCTCCCACCCATTCCAGTCCACCACAGTTCCTACGGCTGTGTTGTAATAAGGCCTTATCACCCACACCTTATTTGTATTTTTGTATGTATACAAATCTGAAGTTATAGATTCTTGGGTGGTTTTCAGTGTGGAAACATCTCAATCTCTTTTCCTTTTTGGAGCTCTGGACAGATTAGCCCATTTATGATGTAGTATCAGTTATGTTTAACAGAGGAAGTATTTTCTCACTTCCATTGTGAGACTATTATAAATGTTTTCCCTACATCAGCATCTAATTTCTTTTGTTATTATTATTTATAGTTATATTTCTCTCTTTTTATTCTTTTTTGTTTTTTCAGTTTCTTCTGAGATGAGGTATGTGAGATATATCTTTACATAGCTCATCAAATTACATGAGCACTGAGATGGTTTGCCAGCACAGAGAGGTTACATTTCATTCAGAGCCACATTTATCAAAGGGAAGAATAACTCAGAACTGTGACTTTATGGTTGTCAGGTAGCTGCTGAAAGGATTTCAAATCCTTATAATTATAATATTTTCCCTTTTCATCCAGTTCAGTTAACTTCTCTCCTCTGCTATCCTGCACCTTCTTTTTCATCAACTTTTTCCTTTCCTTCAATTGCCTCTTTATATCAGAAGCAATCCATCAATTAAGGAATGCCTACCTCCTTCCATGAGTAGGATCCTGAAGTAAAGGATTCAGGATTAGCTTCTTAAGGCAGCTGAAATCTACTCATGCTTATATTGATCTGAGCTGGAGCTTTGGACCGTCACTGGAGCTGGTATTGTCATTTAATATGTATTTACATGCCATGTATAGAATAAATGCTGTGTTCCAGGTACTGTCAGGAGTCTGGTGCGAATCAGACATATTCTCATATCTTCATAGCCTGTAGTTCTAGTGAGGGAGCCAGATAATAGACAGGTGTGTAAATTTGTATTGTAATGGGAAGTAGTGATGAGAATTAGGGAGAAAAATCAAGCAGGGTTAGTTATTAGAGGGGAGGCAAAATCTATCTGAGGAGATGACCTTTGAGTAGAGGCTGAATGAACTGGGAAGGAATCATTTGAGTATCTGGGGGAGGAGTGTTCCAAATGAGAACAGTGAATGCAAAGTCTCTGAGAAGGGTGAGCCAAGAGTGTTTGAGAACCAGCTATGAGGCCAGTGCACAGATAGGGCAGTGAGGGGAACACTGACAGAAATTGCGTTTTGGAAGTAGCTAGAGGCCAGATCCAACCCTCCAAGAAAAGAATCAAGTTAGAAAAATAAAAACCAGAAATATTATGAATTACAGCATAATACATCATCCAGGACAAAATAAAGTTTCATGAACAAGAATGCTCTTGGATATTCAAAAAGGGAATAATCCCTGTGGCCTGGGTATAAGTGAGGAAGTCTTCCTGGGAGAGGATGGCCTTGAACTGTTTTCATTCATTCATTTACTCAGCCTGTATTTGTTGAGTGCCAAATGGGTGCCAGGCTCTATTAGGTGGTAGAGATACAGTGATGAGCAAAACAGACCAAGCCCTGTGTCCATGAGCTTACTATCTAGGTGGGGAGAGAGAGGTAAAACAAAGAATTACACAAGTAAATATAATTGGTAACTGTGAAGAACACTATAAGCACAGGTGCTGGAAGAGTCTAAGACCTAGTGTAGCCTGGGGAAGGGGTGGATCATCAGAGAAGGTAATACATCTGGCCACTTCCTGTGGCCAGAGGAAGTGACCAGATGACTGGGAGCTGGCCAGGCAGGTGGGGGTATACAAGAGCCTCTGGGTAGAGGCAGCAGATAGTAGGGAGGCCCCAGGTGGAATGGACCAGGCCTGTTCAGGGAACTGAAATGAAGCCAGTGTGGCTGAGCACAGTGAGGATGGACTGGGGAGGTGGCATGGGGTTTTCCTAAAGGGGGCTCTACCAGATCATGTGGAGCTTTGGATTTTACATTTTATCCTAAAAACAGTAGGAAGCAATGAAAGATTTTTAATAAGGGAGTATCATAATCAGGTTGATGGTTTAAGATGCTCATGCTTTAGGCTGTATAGGGAAAGATATAGGAAGAGGTCAAAAGAAGAAGCAGGGGACAATTGAGAGGTCATTGTAGGAGTCCAGGTTAGGATGATACAGGCTTAGTGGAGTGGTGACAGTGGAGACCATCTGGAAGGAGAGGTGTATATATATATATTTTTAATTGAGGTATAGTCAGTTTACAATGTTGTGTCAATTTCTGGTGTACAGCACAATTCTTCAGTCATACGTGAATATACATATATTCATTTTCATATTCTTGTTCACCATGAACTATTACAAGATATTGAATATATTCCCCTGTGCTATACAGTATAAACTTGTTTATTTGTTTTATATATACCAGTCAGTATCTGCAAATCTCAAACTCCCAGTTTACCCCTTCCCATACTCCTCCCTGCTGGCAGCCACAAGTCTGTATTCTATGTCTGTGAGTCTGTTTTTGTTTTATATATAAGTTCATTTGTCTTTTTTTTTAGATTCCACATATGAGTGATATCTTATGGTATTTTTCTTTCTCTTTCTGGCTTACTTCACTTAGGATGACATTTTCCAGGGCCATCCATGTTGCTGCAAATGGCATTACTTTTTCATTTTTTATGGTTGAATAGTATTCCATTGTATAAATATACCGCAGCTTCTTTATCCAGTCACCTGTTGATGGATATTTAGGTTTCTTCCATGTCTTAGCTATTGTAAATAGTGCTGCTATGAACATTGGGGTGCGGGTGTCTTTATGAATTAGGGTTCTCTCTGGATATATGCCCAGGAGTGGGATTGCTGGATCATATGGTAGGTCTATTTTTAGTCTTTTGAGGAATCTCCATACTGTTTTCCACAACGGCTGCATCAAACTGCATTCTCACCAACAGTGTAGGAGGGTTCCCTTTTCTCTGCACCCTCTCCAGCATTCATCATTTGTGGACTTTTGAATGATGGTCATTCTGACTGGTTATTTTTGAATTTTTTTAATCACGCAAATCTCAGGTGACATGCAGAATTTTCATTTATCTACATTGTGAAAAAATTAGAGATACAAAGAAAAAAATCCCCAAGTTTATACATTCTAATACTCTGACAATGAAACATACTTCAGCCAGAAAACTAGGCATTGTCACTGTGGAACTTGCATGTTAGCAACAGTTATCTTTTATTCCTGGAAAGCCTTTGGGAGTCTGAGTTGCTGGTTTTATGCAGATTGCAAGATAACGATGCACTTAATTGTACAACAAATAGAACACCTGCTATGTGCCAGAAACAGTTATAAGTGCTGGGGACAAAATGGTGAGTGAGTAGGTCAGGTCTATTTTTTCGAAGAGCTGGTGTTCTGGTAAGACTTACATTCCTGTATATTCCTAGGTAAGAAATACACATTTTAACCAAAGAAAATAAATAAGTGATATTTTTCTTAAATACCTCAGTTTGATATAGGAAAGCATAAAATAATTTCTGAATTTTTATGAGAAGTCTTCCAAACTTCTCTTAAAAACCACTTAAAAAGTAAATAAATTAATAGGCAAATAACTTACTGGAAGAGCATTTTCTACTAAACTAACCAAGAATAATGTTAATACTATATAAAGATCTTGCATAAATTATTAAATAAAGCAGAATCTTCCAACAGAAAAAAGTGATAAAGACATAAAATCCTGCTAAAATAAATAATACAAATAGTTTCCAGATAGAAAAAAATTGATCTCAGTAGTAATAAAAGACACACAAGTTAAATCAACCAGATGGCATCTCCTCCTTTAACTCTAGCAAAGATTTCTCCTTTTTGAATCATGATACTTAGTGGTTGGTAGGAGTGGCTGAACCATTGTGAATGGCACAACTTTTCTAGAAAGCAGTTTAGAAATATACATGATGGGTTTAAAATGTTAAATCCTTTTTCTTAATTCAGTTTTAGGTATATAACCTAAAATCATCAGTAATATAGACACATATTCTGTATATACACAAGTGGGTAAAGTGTTCAAGTTAGGTCACAGATAATAAGCTTAGGAAGTCAGAAAATTGACTTTATGACCTGAATTGTAATTAGTTTTTCAGAGCTTCTGGAGTCTCATTTTGATCAACTGTGAATGGATTGAGTAGCCTCAGCAAAGAATTACACCATGCAAGTTGAAATCTCCATCTATTTCCTGGTTGAGAGAAAATGATATACTGATTCAGCCCCCAAACAGTGCTGCAGACCTTAGAGCTTCCTTACTCTTCTGCCTTCAGAGCTGCACGAGTTTCATTTAGTCATCAATTAGGACAGAGCCTACACAGATCTGCTAGAAGCTCTCTGCTGCCATCTCCAGTCCTCTCCTCTCTCAGTCTTACCGTCCACCTCCATTCCAGAAACACACGGGTGCGCATATGCGTGGGGATTGAGGGTAGGGTAGAAATAAAACATCAGTGGATTTGGAATCAATAATAATTGGTAGTGCTTGTATAGTTTATATGCCAGACACTGTACTTTGTGTATATCAACTAATCCAGTCCTTATAATAACAATAACATAAAATAGTAGTATGATGAGTTAGGTACTGTGATGCTCCCCATCTTACAGATGAACAAACTGAGGCATAGTAGTTTAACCAAGGTTATACGGTTAGTGTGTGGCAGAGCAGGCATTTTTGTATAAGCAATCTGGGTCCAGAATCCTGCTTTTTAAATCACGGTATCATTCTGCCTCTTTAATCAAATGACTGGAGTGCATGTTTGTGACTCTCCCACCTACCAACTAGTGATTAGGAAAGGCACCAAACATCTCAGAGCTTGGGTTTCCTACTGTGGAATGGGTATACAGTAATATCAACCACATGGAAGTGTTGTGATGATGGAACAAGGTGATGTATCTGAAGTTCCTGAAATGTAATAAGCATTCAAATACTTATGGCATTATGATTCATAAGTACATTGGAATTCCATGTAAGTTTGTATCTTACATTGGCTTTATCATGTAATTTAAAATAAATTGCATACTCAACCATAAAAAAGAGTAAAATAATGCCATTTGCAGCAACATGGATGTTCCTGGTTATCTTCTTTCTAAGTGAAATAAGCCAGAAAGAGAAAGAAAAAGTACCATATGATATCACTCATATGTGGAATCTTAAAAAAAAAAAAGACACAAATGTAACATATTTACAAAACAGAAACAAACTCACAGTCATAGAAAACAAACTTATGGTTACCAGGGAGGAAAGGGAGTGGGAAGGGTAAAATTGGGAGTTTGAGATTTGCAGGTACTAACTACTATACATAAAATAGATAAACAATAAGTAGTAATCTATAATGCAAAAGAATATATGTATGTTTATGTATGACTGAAACATTATGCTGTACACCGGAAATTGGTGTATTGTAAACCAGACATTGTAAACTGACTATATTTCAATAGAAAAAATGAATTGCAAAGACAAACCTGTAACCTCCTAAAACATATTTGAGCCCATTTTAAGAAGTGTTGTAGCATTTGGTAGTTATGCAGCTTACCAAAGAGTTCTGATCACTACTTCTTCATCCAATTGTCTAGATGTCTGTATGAGCTGGACACCTGAATGATTCTAGGTGAGGGCTCTGCCAGTTGTGGTGTCCACAGAGTGAGCTTGACAAAGACCATCAGCAGGTCCCTGTTGCTGTGGTGAAGCAGCAGCTAAGGTTGGATACAAAGGAACTCACCAGTATGCTCCAATACAGAACACTGTAGGTCTCTGGATACAGAATTTTGAAGTGAGCGTGCCTCACTGTTTGATCCCACGAGGTGGCTCGTAAGACATGACTGTGCTACAGAATTTTATGCCAACCACAAGAATGCAGTTAGAAGCACATCTTGATCCACTTTCTCATGTATATGTCACTGTCTATTCATTCTGATCCTGCAGAGTAAGGGTTCTAAGGAAAAGAGAAAAATATATTCCTCCTATACCCCAGAGTAGAAGTGGAAATGGAAACATTTTCCTTGGGTAACTCTATTTGTATGATATTTAACAAGTTTCTGTGTTCATTCATGTAAAATATACATCTTTTTTTTTTTCAGTCCCCTCCCCTTTGTAAAAAAGGTATGAGTTAACTTTATTCTTAACTCTTTCCCTGATCTCCCACTTTTTTGTGTTTTAGAGCTGTGCAGATCTGGGTACATCTGGACCCAGCAGCACATATGGCTCTACTGTTGGCTGTGAGATTTTGAACCAGTCACTTATCTGTGTGAGCCTAGATTTACTTATCTGGAAATTGAAAATAATAATGTGTAGCTCACGGGATAGGTAAGAGGATTATGTAGGATAATGTGTGTAATGCATTTTGCAAAATGACTAAGTTATCATGGGTAAGTTATAGGGGTAGGGGACATAGCAACATATAAAAGAGAAAATGTAGGCATAAAAAACAAAAGACTAGAACAAAGGAAAGGAGCACAAATTACAAGAAATAACTAAACGCATATGAAAGAGAAACAGATTTTGGTTGTGCAAAAAAGACACAGGTTCAGAGTTCAAAATAAGATTTTTGTTTTTTCCTAAGAACTATGTAGTCAGAACAGAAATTGGACTACTACACCTAAGGTTCTTAGTAGATGAAAATCACAGGCTTTCTTTTATACATATCTCAGGCATCTGCTCCCTTCAGGAATTTTGCTTTGATGTAATCATTGGAGGAAGACCCTCAACAAAGTCAGGTAGAAGAGTAGACACCTTTGATACTTACCAGGGTAAGGAAAAGGTAGAGAAGATAGCCATTTTTGAGGGCTGTATGAGTGCAGTATTGATAGTAAGCTTTTGAAATGGGCTACATTGTTTGCTTAGTAAAGATCTGTCTTTGTTAGGAACTAACATTTTTTTCTATAACTGTTGTCATACAATGTTATATTAGTATGAAAGGGCAAGTTCAGACTTGGAAATGTCATAAGAAAGAGATCATCCATGCAGAACCCATTGAGTAGGAAAAGAAATTTAAGAATAGAACACTAGAGGCTCCAATATTTGAGAAGACTGTACAGCTTAGGAGGCAGAGAAGAGAAGAAACAGGTATCATTGAAGGGAAGAGGTGACAATATCAAGGAGGAATAAGTTGACAATGATGTCAAATATCTTAGAGAGTCAAGTGAAATAAGATCTGAAGTCTATTGCACTATGCAAGCAGATAGAAGGTTTTTGTTAGGGGGCAATTCTATTAGGGATTTTATTAGGGAGCAATTTTAGAGGACCTGTGAATGCTGGAGCAAGATGAAGGGTTGAGGATCAGTGGGTAGTGAGAAATTAGAGAAAATAAATGCAGGATATTATTTCATGACATTTGTTTATAACAGAAATCAAGAGATTATGTAGTCAATAGAGAGACAAGCATGTTTACCCCAGTGATGGCAGTGGCTTTCACATTTTGTAATTTAAGAGAAAGCCATTGGAGAGGAAGACAGTGAAGACAGGTATAAGAGGTTATGGAGAGATACCAAATAGAGGAAGAGATGGATCAAGAACACCTTTTTAAATGTTAGCTCTGTGGACAGAAGTGGAGGAGGAGGTGCATATATGATCAATAAGCACATTTATAGGTACATTGAAGGGCAGTATGGCAAAGGTAATGAAGCTTAAGCTTCACTGACTCCATGTCTTCTATGATGTGCATGGCTTGAGCACCTCCTCCAACCTAGGAATCCAAACCTGAGCTCATAAGCTCTGGGATAAGTATGCACAGGTTTGGATCCCAGAGTCATCTCTTCCTAGCTAGGTGACTTCAGATGAGTTTGTTTATTCATCTCAGTCTCAGCTTCCTTATCTGCAAATTGTGGATGCTAAGATTGTTTACCCCAACACAGACTTACTGTAAAGATCAAAGTAGATAATCTATGTAATGTGCTTAAACAAATGTTCGGCATTATAATTTTTGGTATAAACTTGAGTTGAGTCTCTTCTGTACTTCCTTCCACCCTCTGTCAACATTTTTAAACACTTACTTGAGTCACATCTTTAGCATTTTAAGATTTCTTTCAATAAAAAGTTTTTAAACTTTTAATATTTATCAGCATGCCCTTTGAATATATCTGATCTTCAACTACAACATAATTTATTTAAAGAATTTAATTCAGCAGAACAGTCCCTCAGAGCTGTCTGAGAGGCCGTGTCCCAGGCTTAAGTCCTCAGTAATGCCCCAAATAAAACATAATTCTCAAAAAAAAAAAAAGAATTTAATCTGTAAGTATCATTTTAGCTCAACACACAAGAATATTAGGCTCATAGGAATGCCATGATATTTTAGGATTAACAAAATCCTGTCTTAAATCCATATCTGGGAGAACATTTGATATTATGTTTATACCTGGAGCTCAAATAGGAAGTTTTACAAATTTCCTTGTATGAGATTTTCATCCTGTCATTTCTAATTTTGGGTAGTAGCCCCAAGGCTGCCTGACTTTATGGGAGGGAGCTTAGGGTCTTAACTGAAGTACCTCTATAAATCACTTTAGCAGCTTGATTAGCCTCAGGTGCATACTTAGTTTCCACCAATCCTAGATCGAATTGAGTCTAGATACTGAATATGGCTTAATTTATCTGGAAATAGTTTTATTCCAGCAAGGCACTTTGAAAAATGATGCATATATATATCATCTAAGATAGTGTGTTTGTAAGAGAGAGACAGAAAGAAAGACAGAGACAGAGAGAATGAGAGAGACAGCGAGAATGAGAGAGACAGCAAGAAGCAAGAAGAAATGAGGAGGGTGAAAGTAGAGGTAGAAGAGGAAGAGTTAATGAATTTTTTCCTAGCATTCTATTAAAAATATCTATACTCTTCTTTTTCTTGGTCCAGAAAATAAAGTTCCAAGCTAATATGGAAGCTCTTATTTTTTTTAATGTGAAAAGTACATTTATTTTATTTTATTTATTGAAGTACAATTATAGTGTGTCAATTTCTGGTGTACAGCACAATGTCCCAGTCATGCATATACATACATATATTTGTTTTCATATTTTTTTCCATTAAACATTATTACAAGATATTGAACATAGTTTCCTGTGCTACACAAAAGAAACTTTAAAAGAAAATCTATTTTTATATATAGTGGCTAACATTTGTAAATCTCAAACTCCTAAATTTATGCCTTCTCACCCCCTTTCCCTGGTAACCATAAGATTGTTTACTAAGTCTTTGAATCTATTTCTGTTTTGTAGATGAATTCATAGTGTCCTTTTTTTTTTTTCAGATTCCACATATGAGTGATACCATATGGTATTTTTCTTTCTCTTTCTGGCTTACCTCACTTAGAATGATGGTCTGTAGGTCCATCCATGTTGCTTCAGATGGCATTATTTTATTCTTTTTTATGGCAGAGTAGTATTCCATTGTATAAATATACCACAACTTCTTTATCCAGTTATCTGTTAGTGGACATTTAGGTTTTCTTCCATGTCTTGGCTATTGTATATAATGCTGCTATGAACATTGGGGTGCATGTATCTTTTTGCATTAGAGTTCCCTCCAGATATATACCCAGAAGTGGGATTTCTGGATCATATGGTAAGTCTGTTTATAGTTTTTTGAGAAATCTCTATACTGTTTTCTATAATGGCATTCCCACCAGCAGTGTAGGAGGGTTCCCTTTCCTTCACACCCTTTCCAGCTCTTATGTTTTAATCATCAAGTATGAATACTGGGTGAGCGAAAGTTGCTGAGAGTTACTAAAAGCTCTTATGAAATAGATAAAGGACATGTATCAGGAGATTGGGTAGAAGGTATGCTATGGACATAGTATGGCTAAGGTTGGACAGATAATGATTGGGGAGCCAGGCTTTGACCCTAGTCAGTCTCTGAATCCTGTGCGGTGCTCTTAGCCATTCCACTACAGGACATCCCATCTAAAAGTTTTGTTATTACAATTTGGTTGAGAACAGATACAATAATGAAGTAACAACTTCTCTCATCAAGATTGAACCACAGTGACCATGGTTTGATCCCACCATCCATGTGTACTTACAATACATATGTGGAATTGTGAAATAGAATCATCCTTTCTTAGATCCAAAGATGTTTGGAACTTTAAAGTTACTATTCTAATAATAATCACCTTTTTTGTGGTGTATTACTCTTTTAATAGGCTGCTAAATAGTTTCCAATGCTCACTATTGGATTATTTGATTTTTTTTTTTGAATAACAATCATAAGTGACATTGTCTCTAGTTTTTTTTTTTTCTTTTGATTGCATTTTTGTTCAATTTGGTTCACTTTTTTGCTGATTTTATAGAAATAATTTGGAAGGTTTTCTTCCTTCTCTATGCTCTGGAACAGTTTAAATAATTATAGTCATCTGTTATTTAAAATTATTGTAGAATTTATCCGTAAATCTGTATGTTCTCAGTGCCTTGAAGGGTATACTTTGGCAGGTCTGAGTACTTTAGTACAGTAATTGATTTGTTTGATTTTATGTCTTTTCTAGGGTCAATTTGGGAACTTACAAGTTTTTTAGAAATCATCCAATTCTTTGTTATTAAATTTATATGCACAAAGTTGACCAAATTATTATCTTGAGTCTAACCTGTGACTATGGTTATTTTTCAGTTTTCTTTTCTCCCTCTCTAGTTGCTTAGGCAATGTGTGGTTTATATATATTTTAATGTTTGTCTAATTTTCAAAGAACCAGTTTTTAAAAATGTATTTAATAGTTCAGGTACTTTTCTGTTTTCTCATTCATTAATTTTGGACTTTATCTTTGGTATTCATTTTGTTATACTTAACTTGAGGATTATTTTGAGGTTCTTTTCTAAATTCTTTTTTTTGTGTTCTTGTCTAGTAATGTTCTATATTTTAGGCTATGAATTTTCCTCTGATTTATTGATAAATTTAACTTTTATTTAGCATTATTTTTAGATATTCTGTAGTGTTGGATTTAATTTTCATTTGGAGTTCCTCATGAGTTGAGAGATACTTTAAAATTTTCACGTGACAAATATTTTTAAAAATTTTTGTTAGTTTCTAATTTACTGCACTGTGATGAAAAATATGATCTAAACTATTTCTTCTTTTGGTCCTGAGGTTTCCTATTTGATCTGTTGTAGGTTGAATTATGCCCTTTCGAAAGACATATGTTACATTCTAACCCTTGGTTCTGTAAATGTGACCTTATTTGAAATTTGAAATTGTAATGAAGTTGAAATGAGATCTTGCTATTTATATGAAGAAAATGAAAACACTAATTTGAAAAGATGTATGCATCCCAGTGTTCATAGCAGCATTATTTACAGTAGCCAAGATATGGAAGCAACCTAAGTGCCAATCAACAGATGAATGGATAAAGAAGATGTGGTGTATAATACAATGGAATATTATTCAGCCATAAAAAGAATGAAATTCTTCCATTTGTAACAACATGTTGAACCTAGGGAATATTTTGCTAAGTGAAATAAGTCAGACAGAGAAAGACAAATACTGTTGGTAGGTATTTGATCACTGATTCAATCTCCTTAAAGTAGTTGATTTGTCCAAATGTTTTATTTCTTAATGTTTCAGTCTTAGTAGGTTGTATGTTTCCAAAAATCTATCCATTTCTTCTAGGCTATGTAAGTTGTTGGCATATAATTATTCATGGCAGTTTCTTATGATCCTTAGTATTTCTGTACTGTCAATTAAAATGTCTCCTCTTTCATTTCTGAATTTGAGTCTTTTTTTCTCTTTTTCTCTTAATGTAGCTAAAAGTTTTTCAATTTTGTTTATCTTTTTAGAAACAGCTCTTAGTTTTATTGATCTTTTGTATTGTCTTTCTAGTCTTTATCTATTTCTAAGTCTAATTTGTTATTTTATTTCTTCTGTTACCTTTGGACTCAATTTGTTCTTTTTCTCCCCCTAGTTCCTTGAGGTGTAAAGCTAGCTTATTTATTTGAGATTTCTTGTTTCTTAATGTAGATATTTATCATTATAAATTTCCCTCTTAGAATTGCTTTTATTTCATTCCATATACTTTGGTCAGTTGTGTTTCCATTTTCATTTGTTTCAAGTTATTTTTTGATTTCCTTTTTGAGTTTTTCCTTGACCCATTGGTTGTTAAGAAGTATGTTGTTTAATCTTCATATGTTTTTGAATTTTGCACTTTTCCACTTGTAATTGATTTCTAGTTTCATACCATTGTGGTGCAAAAGATGCTTAATATGATTTCAATCTTGTAAATTTATTGAGACTTGTTTTATGACCTAGCATATGATCTATACTGTAGAATGTTCCCTGTGTGCTTGAGAAGAATGTATGTTCTGCTGCTTTTGAATTGAATGTTCTGTGTCTGTAAAGTCCATCTGGTCTAACATGTCATTAAAGTCCAGTGCTTCCTTAATGATTTTCTGTCTGGATGATATGCATTGTTGAAAGTGGGGTATTGAAGTCTCCTACTATTATTGTATTGCTGTTTATATCTCTCTCAGGTCTATTAATATTTGCTTTATATACTAAGATGCTCCTATGTTGAGCACATAAATATTTACAAATGTTGTATCCACTTGCTGAATTGACCTTGTCATCATTATATAACAACCTTCTTTGTCTCTTATTACAGTCTTTGTCTTAGCCTATTTTGTCTGATATAAGTATAGCTACCCTAGCTTTCCTTTAGTTTCTATTTGCATGGAATATCTTTTTTCCTCCCTTCACTTTCAGTCTATGTGTGTCCTTAAAACTAAAGTGAATTTCTTGTAGGTAGCATCTAATTGGGTCTTGTTTTTTTTTTAATCCATTTTTCTACTCTATGTATTTTGATTGGAGAGTTTAGTCCATTTACATTTAAAATAATTATTGATAGGTATGGACTTGCTATACCATTTTGTTAGTTGTTTCCTGGCTGTTTTGTAGTTTTCCTCCCTTGCTTTCTTCCTTTGTGATTTAATGATTTTCTGTTGTGATATACTTTGATTCCTTTCTCTTAATCTTTTATGTATTACTGTAGGTTTTTGCTTTGATTCCTTTCTCTTAATTTTTTTATATATCTACTATAGGTTTTTGCTTTGTGGTTACATAAAACATCTTACTAACATTATTTTAATCTGATAAAATTTAACTTCAGACACATAGAAGTTCTGTATTTTACACTCCTTTCCATTTTACTTTTGGTGTCATTATTTACATATTTTTATCTTGTGTATCCATTAAGAAATTATTGTAGTTATAGTTATTTTTAACATTTTTGTCTTTTAACTCCCATACTAAAGTTATTTACCCGCTATCTTTTCAGTATGAGAGTTTTCTAAATTTAACCATATATTTACCTTTACTAGTCGGTTTTATACATTTGTATGTTTTCATGTTACTAATTAGCATTATTTTGTTTTAACTTGAAGAACTTTAACATTTCTTGGTCTAATAATGAATTCTTTCAGTTCTTGGTTGTCTGGGAAGCTCTTGATCTCTTCTTTAATTCTGAGGGATAACTTTGCTGGGTAGCGTATTCTTGGTTGGTTGGTTTGTTGGTTGGTTGGTTGGTTGGTTGGTTTCTTTCTTTCTTTCTTTCTTTCTTTCCTCCTTTCCTCCTTCCTTCCTTTCTCCCTTTCTCCCTTTCTTTCTTTCTTTCTTTCTCACTTGAATGTATCATTTCACTCTCTTCTGGCCTGTAAGATTTCTGCTGAAAAATCTTCTGTTAGTTTTATGGGGATCCCTTGTACATAGCAAGTTGCTTTTCTCTTGCTGCTTTAAGATTCTGTTTTTAACTTTTGACAATTTAATGTGTCTTGGTGTCCATCTCTTTGGGTTCATCTTATGTGGTACCTTCTGTGCTTCCTGGATTTGGATGTCTGTTTCTTTCTCCTGGTTAGAGAAGTTTTCGGCCATTATTTCTTGGAATAAACTTCCTTCTCCTTTCCCTCTCCCTTCTCCCTTTGGGGTGTGTAATGGGACATGAGCCTGGACAGCTAGATATAAGGCAGATGATGTGAGTCTCCTTAGATCTAGGAACCACTGAGAGGTTTTGAGTAAATGCAGGACAAGATAAAATCAGTGAATGAACACTCTGGCAACCATGTGGACGATGATTGAAAGCAGGGTGAGGGGTGTGACTAGAAGCAGATCAGTAAATTAGAATTCCATTATATTATCTCAGTCATAAGTAATGAGGGCATATATTAAGCCTATGACAGCACTGATTGAGAGAAAAGGTTTTTTAACATGTGAGTTCTTGTAGGCTGACTATACATGGAGGCTAGGTGGAGGAAGGGACTGTCTGTGGTAACTACACATTCATGACCAGGATATGTAAATGGACTATGGTGCTTTCATTAATGCAGGGACTAAGAGGAGGAGCAAGTTTGAAGGGAAATGTGGTGAATTCAGTTGTGAACATGTTGAAATATAAGGTTCTGTGAGATGCCCACTTAAGTCTAATAGGCAGGTAGAAATCAAGGCTGGAATATAATGCTGGGAATCCTTTGTGTATGGGTCGTGACTGAAAACATGAGTGGTATGAAGCTACCAAGGGAAAATATGCAGCTGCGCTGTTTAATAAGTAGCTGTTAGTCACATATGTATTTAAATTTAACCTTGAATTAATTAAAATTAAATAAAATTTAAAATTCAGTTTCTCAGTTGCACTATCCACATTTCAATTCTCAAAGGCTGCATGTGACTTATGGCTACCATATTGGATAAGCACAGATTATAGAACATTTCCATCATCATAGAAAGCCTTACTAGACAGTAGTGGTATACAGAGTGAAAAGAGAAGAGGTTTTAAATATATCAGAACCCTAATATTATTGATATCTGTGTGGTCACGGAAGGACCCCAACAAAAATAAACTGAGAAAGAGCCTCTGTCAATTGAGTGCCTTTTAATAGGCTAGGACTAGAGGCTTTCATGTGTTATTTCTGATCCTCAAGCTGTCCTGTAATTTTGGTAATATTAATTATTTTTATTGAGGCTTGTTAAGGTTAATTTTACCAAGACCCCAAGTTAGTAAGTTCCAAAGCTAGAATTATAACCCATGTATGTAATATTTCAAATCCAGTGATTTTTCATTTGCCCCAGGCTGCCCATCCTAAGAAAACACAGAAAAATTGGTGCCATGAATTCAAGTAAGGTCAGGTCAAAAAAGTATTCATTGAATTGGAAGGTTGTCACAAACTTTTTTGAGAACAATTTCAATGTAGTGTAGGGACTGAAAGCCCTATCAGTGGATTGAGTGTAGCTGTATAGCCATATGGAGCACAGACCATTTTAGCCTATTCTTTTAGGAGATTAGATGTAGGTGAGTCTTCCTTTATACAAAGGATGGCTAACTAAAAAACATTTCAAGTTTTTACAAATTATATATTAAATGATTATAATTTTACAAATTATAAATTAAATGGCTACATCTTGCATCTTTGGTATAGTCAGACAGATTGAGTCCTATCATCTACTTCTTACTCTTCAATTACTAGATGACTGACCTTGATGTAGTCACTAAACACTCTGAAATTTCTTCCAGTCTATATAGTGGGGTTTGGAAATATGTGCCCTGCTTACCTAGTGGGGATTTTTTAGCATCAAATGAAATAAAATACTTGATAGTGAATTATAAAGTGATAAGTAATATAATGTGTTATTCCCAACTGATCAGACAAAAACATTATTTAAACTCCACAACTTAGCCACAAAGTGTTATACATCTTGTGGACATTTTCATTTAATATTATCAGCTCTGTATTTCTGGAGAAGAACAGAAAAATGTACGAGCATTTGTTGAATTCCTCCAACACAGCTTTCCAGCTTGGCATCTGACTTTTTGAAACCAAGATTCATGGGTTCTTGTGATTAAAATTTACACCTTGGCTGATCCTATCAAAACTGGAAGAAAGAGAAGAGATAGTTTTTCTCTTCTGCAAGATGTTTAAAAGAGAAAAATAATGCAAACTTCCTATCTGAAAAATCTTAGAGCTTACATGATATGTATTTCTAATTATTTTGTTAACTACATAAGTACCTATATGTAGAACCTGATAAGGTTGTGGAAAAACTTAACATTGGTTCTTGAGGAAGCAGATCCAACTGATTACATTAACTGGGGGAACTCATAGAATTGTTTGCTGTTGAGCTATGCTGATGACTGGAGGGAGAGTGTTGCTAGGAACTGCCATGTTTTAGTTAAAGTGAGGATAAGTGTGAGAGGCTATGTATTTGTCACCAGACCATGGAAAACTTAAAAGAACTTCTCTTGTGGTTCTCTGTACCTGATCTCATCAGCTGAAAATGTTTCCTGTCCAGTAAAAATAGTGCTAAGCTTCGTAACTCCAAGGATTTGATCACTATAGTCTTAATAACCACATCTCTCCTAGCTATGTCTGAAACAGCTCCAAGGAGAATCCTTAATGTTTTCAGTCAGGATAAATCAGAAGACAAGTGTAAATTTTGTCAATAAGGTATTTCTTAGTATCCTCTGAAACTTTTCTAATTAGCCTTAAGACATATGGAACCCACAACAAGTTTACTGGAAATGTCAGTTATTAAAAAGACATCTTACCGTAATTGAATGTTAGTGTCACACAGTTCAGACCACAGGCCCTGGCAGCCCAGAGAAAGGGTTACTCGTAGCAAACTGTGTACTAACAGGAAGCAAACTTCTCAGTAGGTCCCACCACAGTGCTTTGGCCTTAAGTTGTAAGAGGGAAAAGTCACAATCACCACCCTAGCTATTGCCACTGAGTTGCTGTCATAGAAATAATACATGAGGGCCAGGAAAAATACGAAGAAACAAAAGTCCTGGTGGGATTTTTAAAAGCCCATTGAACTTCTTTTTTTTTTGCTTGAGGTTTGTCATGTTAGTGATAAATGGTAACAATAAGGTGCAGAGGGAAATTCCCAACCTCAGTTGTTGGGGCCAGGCCGTTGGACTTTATTTACTGACATTTTAGCAAAAGTGATATGAAATTCCTCTGTTTTTCAAATGTGATTTTAAGTTCCCATCTAATGACCAAGAATCCATATCAATTTGAGTTTTAGTCTCCTAACTCTCAGACAAATAGGAGAAATTGTCATTATCTACACCCGGGATAGAATGCCACCGTTATATGTATGATGTTGGCTGTGATCCTTGACCAGTTGCTGCATATCCCGAGGTCTAGTGGGAAGATTGAATTATGAAGTGATACTTAATTAGCCATTGTGACAACAAGGTTTCTGCTGTTCTGTTTAGAGCTTATCCACTTGTCTGTGTGCTTAGCCTCACCTCTAGCTCCCTTGGGATTATCTACCGATCACTCCTCTGACCCTCCAAAAGTACTCCATTCTCCTTCATAGTAAAACAAACAGAGAAAAAGCAAATAAACAAATGATCCTCCTACCCATGTTCACTCACCTCCACTAATAGCATCTTAAATGTCAATCATTATCTAAGGAGAGTATTTTTATTTTGCTAACCAGACCGTGTACCCACTGTATTAGTATATCCCTTATCAGTGTTGAGCCCCAAATGCTGTCATACTCTTTGAGTCACAAGCTGACTTAACCTCATGTTAAGTGAGCCCAGAGGGCAGACTTTGACTTCTTCCTTGATCCTAGTCTACATTGCCTCTCTGTGTGGTGGCTCAGGATCTCTTCTATGACTGGTGGTCCATCATAATTCCAAAATCCCATTAACAAGCCCTCTTTCCCTAGGTCTAGATTCCAGTTTTGCTTCTAGTGGGAATTCCTGTTACATATGGACTGATTTTTCTGGGGCATATCATTGTCAGACTGACTGTCACACAAGTCATACATAGTATAATTTCATATGATGTGTTACATCATATATCATCAAAATAGTAACTTCTATGAGTCTAAGATTATTATTAAAAGAAGATAATATTAAGGCTTCACTAACTAACAATTTTTTTTTCTAGTTGAGCCAAACGCTAAGCAAGGAAATGATGAGTTTTGGCATTTGCATAAGCTATAGCCTTTTATCTACCCCTGCTAGGATTGCTAGATATGAAAGGCAGAGTTATTGCTATTTTAAATTTAAAAATGGTACTCCAGTTTCCTTTTGGGGAGCCCTACTCTGAACCCAGTCCACCTTGGAAAGGAGCTTGGCAACCTGCCTAGCCATTTCCAGCCTTCACTACTGGAGAGAACATTCTTTTAAATCAAGTAGACCCTGAAACAGCAATATCACCATTCCCCCGGTTCTTAGCACTGTGTTGACTCCTGCTTTCTGATGACCAGTGGGTTACTCTTGGCTTCTCTTTCGGGTTGAAGTCCGTTTGGACTGCATCTGCAATTGTGATGCATGTCCCTTTATAATTATGGTTTGGGGATATTGGCTGACTATCAGGGATCATTCATAAACTAGTTGCACCCTCTGCCTACCCCTCCTCAGTTTCCTCTCTTCACCACCTATCCAGTAGGGAGGACAAGCCCATCTAGAGTATGACCATTTCCTCTTCCAGATTCAGTTTAGCATTAAAAAATGTGCAGAAAAAACACTTTAATAGGCAGAATGAGTTAAGTGTAGTCATGATGATGGTTATTCACTCAGAGAAGACATTCCATTATCTGTTTTTAACGTACCAATAGTAACATTAATACAGTAATAGGCAATTAACACCAATAAATCACAAGTGCTACATAATTTATGTGTACTGTCATTTATTCTTCACAACATCCTATGCTAGGATTATCCATATTTTTCTTATTTGGAGGAACTCAGGGAACTAAGTCACTTTGTCTAAGCCATAATTCAGTAAGTGATGGAGTCAGGACTTGTCTCGAATTTTGTTAGATTTTATTACCTAAATAAGCTGTTCACTTCTACACTGTAATTCCACCCTAAATAAACAAATGGAAAAGAGTCCTAGTAAATATGATATTGACTGGGTAAACAGAGTCACTTAAATCTCAGCCTGAGAAGTTTGTGTTGATTCCATAGGCAACAGGTAGTTACCATAGATTTTTGAGTCTGGGGTTAATGTGGTAAAATTTACTTAGGAAGATTGATTGGGTATACTAATGGACAGGAAAGACAAACAGATGAAAATCAGAGGTACAAAGACCATCTGAAAGTATATTACAAAAAGTATATAAAACCTGTTTGAGAAGGTTATTAAACCTTATTTTGAAAAATACTAAAAATACCTAAATAAATGGAGAGATATAGTGTGTTTTTAAATGTTTATAGATAAGAAGGCTCACCACTTTAAAGTCAGTCCTTCAGTAATTAATCCATAGAATCAATGAAATTTAGTCAATATCTCACAGATTTTTTGTTATTGAATCTTGACATATTCTAAAATTAATATGGCAAGTGAAGGCCAAGAAAAACCAAATCATTGCTGAAGAACAACAACTAGATAGGTTATGAGACATCATGACTTATGAATATACATCTGACCCTTGAACAATGTAGGGATTAGGGCCTCCAACCCCACTAAAGTTGAAAATCCATGTGTAACTTTACTGTCAGCCCTGCACATCCACAGTTCTGCATCATGGACTCAACCGTGAATGATGTTATACTATAGTACGTATGTGTTGAAAAAAAAATTCATGTATAAATGGACCCATGCAGTTCAATCCCATGTTATTCAAGGATCAATTGTATAATAATTAAGACAGTGTGGTATTTGTGCATGGTAATGCAGACCAACCACAGAGAATGGAGAGTCTAGCAACAAACTAAAGTATTTTTGGAAACTTGATGTATTACAGAGGTGGCATTTTAGATCACCGTGTAAAGAAGATGTTCAAGAAATGATGCTGGGACAATTGCTTAAATAAGGAATTGGATTCCTAGCACATACTATACATGAAATTCTTTTCCAGATGAAATTAAATGTTTTAAGCTTTTACAAGAAAACGTAAGAGTAAATTTTTATCACTATGTGGTATAAAACACTTTCTTAAGTCTTAAAACTCTTAAATAAAAGGATTAAATATTAAGGGAATCATATATTTGACTACATTAAAATTAAAACTCTATTAATCAGAGTCCATAGGAAAGTAAAAGGATAGACTATAACTGGGGAAAGCTGATAGCTACAGTGTTATCAACAAAGCCTAAGTATCAAATTTATGAAGAACTTAAATTGATAAGGAAATGACTACTCACTTAGTAAATGAGCACGAGAAAAAAGTAGGTATTTTACAGAAGAAGAAATATTTGTGGTAAATACACCTATGAGGGAAAAGATGGGTGCTTAATAATCAATGATATGAAAAGACACTATTCACTGTAATACCAAAATAAAAATATGCACGAGATATCACTGTCACCAAGAAAGACATGATGTTGTTATTTATGTAGTATGTAGGATAGCAATGTAAAAATGCCAAGAAAACTAATAAAAAATTACTGGAACTAATTGGAGAGATTAAAAAGGGGTGTTGATCAACATTTAAAAAGCACCAGCTTTAAAAAATGCAGCAATGACCAATTAAAAACATAGTAGAGAAATATTTTATTTACAACTACAGGAAAAATATGAAATATTTAAGAATAAATGCAATAAGGAATATGCAAGATTTATGGAAAAACTAATAAAAATTTACTGAAGAGTATAAAAGAAGACCTGATGTATTAAAAGTAAATAACTATATACAGTGTTTGAGCATGGGAAAACTCAGTACAGTTGATCCTTGAACAATATGGGTTTGAACTGCATAAGTCCACTTATACATGGATTTTTTTTCAATAAATATGTACTATTGCACTACATGATCTGTAGTTGGTTGAATCTGTGGATGCAGAACCATGGATATGGAGATCTAAATGTAAAGTTATACACGGATTTTTTTTCCCCCAGTAAATACAGTAAAACTATGGTAATAAAAATAATATGGTATTAAAGTCGGGAAGAAATCCCAAAAAAGATCAGTGGGAACAGTATTGAGAATTCAGGAATGAGCCATGTGTGTATATGGGACAATTCGTTATCCGTTATAGAAAATACAGTAAGATTATATCAACAGCTAATGCCAGTCATAAAAAAAAAAAACAAACCAGGTGGATTACATGAATAAATCTAAAACTATAAAATATTAGAAGAAAATATAGGAGGATATGTTTATGACTTTGTGGTGGAGTGATCTTCTTAAAGTAAATATGTCAATGCATTAAGAATAAAATATAAATTTTTTTCAGCAAATTGCTAAACTCCTGAATAACAGAAAAGACCACACACACACACACATACACAAAAATCATAAAACTCAGCAATAACTAGGAAAAAGTATTTGTAACATATCAAAGACGAGCGATATTCAGAATTTATAAAGAACCAATGATAATACATAAGGAAAAGACAAACAGTCCAATGGAAAAATAGGCAAAGGATATGAAAATGATTCATAGAAGAGGAGTTAAAAATGGACCATAAATATACAAGATGACTCTACTTCTGGTAATCAAGGAAGTGTAACCAACAATGATGATGTTTGTTTACGGTATTGGAACATTTTTTAAGTTTGAGAAATTGTCTCTTTTTCCCTACAGTGTAATAGTGTATTTTAATTAAAAATAATGAAACAAACCTGTGCATATTGATACAAAAGCCTTCCAAGAAAATTGTTAAGAAATACTTAATGATATGCACAGTCTGTTAACATTTATGTAAAACTTACTTTCATATGCATATATGGATATGGAAATACAGTGTCTTAGTTGGATCTCATAGAAGCAGAGCCTGAGACAGTGATTCTTATTTAAGCAATTTATTGGGAAAGTGCTCATAGGAGAAGGGGGAGTGAGAAAAGCAGGGTAGGACAGGGAAGGAAGGCAAAGCAGGAATGTGATCTTGGGTAGAAACCAGCTCAGTCTGATTGTGCAGAGTTGCTCTGGAATGCAAATTGCAGCAAGATGGTTCCCACCTTGAGGCTATTTTGCATTCCTGTGTCAGTCCATTGTTGACCTACTGTGGCCTACCCACAGACCCCAGGGATATAGGGAGTAGTCACTGCTCACTTTTGGCCAAGGGCAATTACCCAGAGGAAAGGGAAGCTCTGAGTTACTCTCAGCCAATGCTAGCAGCAGCAGAAAAGGGGATTTGGGCAGAGCAACAACAGCATCTGCTATGCACATGCACACGCACATACATACATACATATGCATGCACACACATGTGCAAACACATGGACAAAAATACTCAAGGAATTAACAGTTTTATGGTAAGATGGCTACCTCTAGGGATAAGCCTGAGGCTGAGGAGTATTTTCAAGGTGGGCTTTAGTGTTGTATTTGCTTTTTTAATAATCATATTATATTTCTTATGTAATTAGAAAATAAGCTTTTTAGAAAGATGCATTTTACTTTCTCACATAGACAGTGACTCCATTATACCAGCTCATCCAGTCTTTCTTGACTTCCTTATACTTATTACAAATAAAATTTATTAAAGGAACTACATTAAGATTCAAGTGATCTTTTTCGTTCTTGCATTTCATAGATCAAGACAATTACAGAACAGTCTTTTTAAAGCAAATGTCATTTCAATTTTCTATTTAAAAACGATGTTTATAATTCATAGTCCGATTTGTGAAATATGAGAAACCTATACATGTATTTACTAAAACAGAAATCCAATAAATATACAGTGTTCATTCTTCCAGTACTTAGGGACTTTGATCAGAGTTTCTTATGCTGAATGTCTTGGTGAAAACAGCAAACCACCACTTATTAATCAGTGTCCTTTTCTGCTAAAAAGGGGAGGGAATCTGATACTAATTATTTACCTTTTGATATAGATGCTGTGAAAATGCCTTCTCAGCTGTCATATTTGTTTAGCCTGCTCATCTGCTAATTACTGATACAAACAGGAAGGGCCCCCAACCTCTAAGCAGGTCCTTCTTAGCTTTTCTACCTATTAGGTGTGATCAGAACCAGTCCATGGTTTTGGAGTTTTAGGTACCATGTATGGGCTGATGAGTCCCAGATAAATAACTTCATCCCAGCCTTTAATTAGCATCTCAATTAGCATCTTTATTTAGCATCTCAAACTAAAGGAACTCTTGATTCCCCTTTTACCCTCACCTCCTGCATATATGTTCCTCATCCATCTCAGTAAAAGACATCATTTATTCAAAAGTCATTTATTCAAATGAAAAATCTGAATAGTCTTTGATTCCCTTCTTTTTATCATACCCCTAGATTCAATTCTTCAGAAAATCCTCTTGAAGATACCCCTAAGACATCTCCTCAATCTATATTTCTCCATCTGTGTTAATTCTACCTTCATCCAAGTACACAGTGATTCTCATGAACTATTATAATAATCTAATTACCCTCTTTTTTTCTTTCTATTGCACACAATAGCTAGAGAAATCTTTTAAAAATGTAAATTGAATCATGTAATTTTCCTGGGAAAATCCTGTGCTGCATTTAGAATAAAATCCTCATGCTAAACTGTGGGTTCCAAAATCCTAAGAACTCTTCCCTGCTCTTCTCCCATCATATTCCTCCTCTTTCACTGTGCTCTGGCCACATAGGGCTTCTGCTGGCTCCATAGTACCTGTCAACCCAGTTCATCATTTGGCCCTTGGTCATTCAGGTCTTTATTATATATCACCTTCTCAGAGAGGTCACTGACCACCCAATTCAATGTAGCCACTCAATTCCTCTCTATCATATTACCCTATTTAAATTTTCTCTATTATATTTGTCACCTCTGGTGTTTTTCTTGTTTGTTTACTATCTCATCTCATTCAATTTAAGCCCTAGAAGAGTAGAGACTTTATACAGTCCGTATCCTCAGCATATATGTAGAGCTGATTCTGGCACATATAGGTTCCCAGTACACAGTAGGTGAATGAGTGGAAGAACAAATGCATGCAAGCATGGCTACTTCTGTAAAAGGCATTGTGGGGGATACATGATAAATCTAACAGGGTTCCCTGTCACATATGGAACTTCCAATCTGCTTGGGGACCCAAAGAATGGAAGACTGCATAAGCAGTGAGATATGTGGTATTGACCATAAGTGAGACAGGAGTTCAGAGAAGAGTGTGGGAAATGCAAGAGACCTAAGCATGGGGCCTCTGTTCCAGTATTCGCAAACTGCTCCAGTATGCAAATCATGTAACTGAATGTATAGAATTTCCATTCTCATCAGTGTGGTTGCAGCAGGAGTTGAATGATGCTAAAACTGTCCAGTAATAGTTTATGCCCCAATAGCCTGTCCAGACTACCTTTTTTCCAGTGACTTGTCATTCAGATAGGCTTTCAACAGAAATATTTTGAGTAAGTTTTAAGCCTTATCCAAACTGGGTAAATACTTTAGCAAATGTCTGCTCTTTCTAAACGATATGCAGTTTGGGGATGACCTCAAGGATTTTCTACATTAATTCTTAGATAGTAAGTAAGGAGACAGAGTGAAAATTTGATGACATTAACATATCAAAGGACATTTGGATATTTCTGGGTTTTTTTTTTTCACTTAATTGGCTTTTTTTTTGGCCCTAATTGATTATACTAATTTGGCTTTTTGAAGCATAGTCTAATTGTCTTTAGAATCTATTATTCATTTATTTAACAGACTATTAGAATTAAAGCCTTAGTGGTATGTTTAGCCAATTAATACTCTTGTCATTTGTCCATGTGGGACTTGCACTCGCTTCCCAGGGACTTCTTCCTATTTTCATAATAGGCATAATAGTGAACATATCAATTAAATGAATACCCCTAAATGTTAAAAATGATTGTCTTAATTTTATAGTTTCCTGTTGAAAAGTAAGGAAATAAGATTTAAAGAATCTGCCTGGGAGAAGCAAGTGAGTAAGGAAGACACTGGAAGGGGAAGTTTAGTGTTTCTTTACCTCTCTTCCGGAGTAATCCTAACATTGTGAAGGCTTCAAAAAATTACTGCCTTTGCTTTTCAAATAAATGACTCGGGTGTGAAAAGCAGCACATCCGCCCTGTGGTTGAGCATTTTTTTTCTGAGTTGATTTAGCTTTGAACTTCTCTGTAGTGGTGGGCTGGTGGCACTCCCCTGGCCTCTCTTGGAGATTCCTTTTCACACAGTTACTTTCAGTTTACTGAAAGACCCCAGGATGGCCCCAGGAAGACTCCTCATTTTCTGACTTCAGGCTGCAGTGATCATATCTTCAAAAATAGAGTTCTATACTTAGAAAAGTATACCCATGTCCTATCCTATCAGGAAAGCGAGATCCCAGTTCATTGCATTTATAACTTCATACAATGAAACCTTCAATACAATAACCCAACCCAATCACAAATCTTTAATCAATATCCACCCCCACCACCCCAAATTCAACTTCTAGGGAAAGAGAATAGCAACTGTTTCAGGAATATATTGATTTACTTTTATTTATTTACTTATTTTAAATAACTTTATTGTATAATTTCTGTACAGTAAACTACACGTATTTCAGATGTACAATTTGATGAATTTTGATAGATGTATACATCTATGAAACCACCACCACAATCAAGATACTCCCCAAGAAGTGCAGATTTCAAACTCCCAATTTATCCTTTCCCACTCCTTTCACACTCTGGCAACCATAAGTCTGTTTTCTATGTCTATGAATATGTTTCTGTTTTGCAAACAAGTTCATTTGTGTCTTTTTTTTTTTAGATTCCACATATAAGCAACAATATTGATTTACTTTTAAAGTGTTCTATTGTGATATATAGGCATAAAATATAATGATTAACTTTTAAAAATAAGTCTCCAAACTTGGTTCCTTTAATTTATGATTAAATGATATTATGAGTGGTTTCCCCCCATTCTTCAATGTTCTCAATAAGAGAAAGTACACATGAGGATTATACTTGGATGACAGTCAAAGTATAACTCTATTAATATTGGCAAAAGCCTTAATGCCTAAAATGGATAGCTTCTAGTTAAGACGAGAGACCCTTAAAAACTGGTGTTTTAATATATACTTTTTCTTTGGCAAGCATGTGGTTAGTGACCAAGGTGAAACTGGAAGGGGAACAAGCTTGTGTTCACTCTTTTCCTTTCCCAATTCTCTAACCCTCCCTACACTCATGTTTGTTTTTTTTGTTTTTTTCTTAGATTTATTTTTTGTTTAAGTAACATTGGTTTATAACATTATATAGGTTTCACATGTACAACATTATATTTCTATTTCTGTATATCCTACAGTGTGCTCGCCACCAGAAGTTTACTTTTCCATCCATCACCATACAGTTGGTCTCCTTTCCTCATTTCACCCCACTGCCTACTCCTTCCCCTCTGGTAATCAATGCTCTGTTCTCTGCATCTGTGTGTTTGTTTTTGTTTGTTTTTTTCATATATTTTGTTTTTTTTCTTGAATTTTTGTTTGTCTTATTTTTTATATTCCACATGTGAGTGAAATCATACGATATTTGTCTTTCTTTGACCTATTTCACTTACCATAACATGTACTTTTTTTTCATACAAGTTGAAGAAAATATACCTGCAGTGCAAACTTCTTGACTTACTCATTCAGTTATAAGAAGTGAAAAGATGATGGCCTCTTTCCATTTTTACTCCTAATCAGGGAAGTCCCTGACCAGGTGCACAGAAACCTGAGGAGGATTTATTCTCCCGGGCAGAAAGAGAGCCTCTAACAAATGAACAGTGAACTAACCTCTCTATTAAAATATGCAGCACTGAATATTTGGCTCCAACTGAACAGAACAGGGAAAGCAGGATTCCTGGGGGTGGAGGTGAGAGGTATAACACACAAAATTTACTAAGTGTAGAAGGAAGAGACAGGTCACCATCTGTGATGGTATAAGTCATACACTACACCACTGTAAGGTATAGAACAGTTTCATTTATGTAGAGTATGAGGTCAGTGTGCCCCTGAGGATTGTACAGTAACAGGACAGAGTTTCAGAGATTTCTTATGACCTACATAAGAAACTAGTTATGTTACCCTGACCAAATAATTTAATTCCAATTAGCCTCATTGTCCTTGGTTTAGAGACCACTATTTTCCTACCCAATAATTATTCTCCCCTACTTCCTTAGAAATAGACCCCTATATTGATAGGGATAGATTTGTGTCCAGATTTTTAAAAAATTCAAAGTACATTTCTTAGCCTTCCTTGCAGACAGAAGTGGCCAGTGGGAATACTCTAAATGAAAGATACTCAGCTGGGAGATAAACCCTTTCTTCTTTCTCCCTCCTCCTACCCAGAGTAATATTGTGATAGCTGGAACTCCTGCAACCATAAGGTTACCATGAGGTCACCTTGAGGACAGAAACCACCCACTGAAAATGACAAGCCGAAAGAAAGTTTGGTCCCTGAAGTTAATGGAACCAATTTTTCCTTTTGTAAAGGGGGACTTGTAGCATTGTTGTATATATAAGATGCATGAATATAGATAAAGCACTTAGAACAGTGTCAGGTAGTGACTGTATAGTACTTGATAGCTATTTCTGCTATGATCTATGGCAGTGCTTCTTAATTTGGGGCAGTTTTGTCTCCTAGGGACATTTGGCAACTTCTGGAGACATTTTTGGCTGTCACAACTTGTAGGCGTTGCTACTGGCATCTTGTTGGTAGAGACCTGTTCAACATCCTACAATCACAGGATAGCCCTACAACAAAGAACTGTTTAGCTCAAAATATCAATAATGCCAAGGGTGAGAAACTCCGCTCTGTGGTATGTGAAAAGCTCATATAACTTTATAAGAACTCCAATGATATCCTAATATATACATGAAAAAATGACGTGGAAAATTAAAAAGAAGTTTGGAAAATAAACAAATATTTGGGAAAGCATTCAGATTTGCCAGTAATTTAAAAATGATTAATTCATACAATGAAGAATTGTTTTTTATATACGTATTTTTATTGAAGTATAGTCAGTTTACAATGTTGTGTCAGTTTCTGGTGTACAGCATAATGCTTCAGTCATACATGAACATACATATATTTGTTTTCATATTCTTTCTCACCATAAGTTACTACAAGATATTGGATATAGTTCTCTGTGCTATACAGTTTGAACTTGTTTATCTATTTTATATATACTAGGTAGTATCTGCAAATCTAGAACTACCATTTTATCCCTTCCCATCCCCTTCCTTCCCTACCCCATAAATTTGTTTTCTATGTCTGTGAGTCTGTTTCTGTTTTGTAAATAAGTTCATTTGTCCTTTTTTTTTAGATTCCACATGTAAGTGGTATCATATGGTATTTTTCTTTTTCTTTCTGGCTTCACTTAGAATGACAATCTAAATTTCAAGAGGTAATTTTAATATCCAAAGTCGATGATTGGCCAGGGAAATGTGTATATTCATAATTTGTTTGTTGCTATGCAAATGGATAGTTGCCTTGGGAAATAATGTGGTATTAAGAGCCAGAAAATGTGCAGATATTCTGACCCTTTGCTATCAGTTCTGGAGATTTATTCTAAATTAATTATTCACAATTGATTTATATAGGCCAGTATGTTTAATGCATACTGTAATACTTCTTACATTAGCAAAAGAACTGAGACCAATTTTAATAAACACAAAAGGGAAACACTTAAGCAAATTATATATTATAATGGATTGGACTATTTTATCACTCCTGAATTTATGATAAAATAAAAAGCAGAACTATGTGGAAAATGTAATGTTGAAAGAAATGTTAAGTGAAAATGAGTAAAACATTTTTCTTCCTTTATACTCTAAAATTACAACTATATAAAATGAGTACATGTAAATAAGTTTGAAACAAAATAAGCATTCAATGACAGGTTGAATGAATTAAAAACAAAAACAATTAAGATGTTATAAAGGTGGTATGTATGCCCTTTTCCCATTTAATTTAATATTTTTAAAATGTTATGATGTTGTCTGGACAAAGAAAAGAAAAAAGCAAAAACTCACCAGGTGTGCCTACATTTTGTGAGTTAAAGTTGAATTGGCGGGATAAAGGCACACATGTGTGGCCTCCATATATCCACAACTCATATTGCCAGTGACCTTCATCAGATGGTATTTCCAAGTCCACACATATCTCACTTTCTGCTTTGTCGGTATTCCCAACAAACTGCATTCAGCTCAGAGCAGGAACATTTTCATGGTGCTTTTTTTTCCCATTTCAATTGGAATCTTAGGGATCCTTAAAGAAAAGATGTGAACAAGTCATCTGATTCATGAGACACCTTTTTAAGGATTAAAAATAAAAGAATAGAAATAAAGTGTTTGTGATTGTATGAAATTGGTCATTGGGAAAATTCCACCTTCTTATGGAGTTCTGAGTAATGGTCCTTAGAAAAAAATACATAGGTTAATTATTTTTTAAATTGCTTACTTAAAAAAAATTTAACTATAGTTGATTTATAGTATTGTGTTAGTTTCAGGTAGATGGAAAAGTGATTTAGTTTTGCTTACTTTTTATATATGAAAGAAGTCAAAGGTTTTGCTTTTGATGGTAGTTTTTCCTTTAATCTGCTGTTTAAAGTAGGCACTGTGGTTTATTTACATATTTACAAATTTCCTAAGACTTTTACCATTGAAAGAGACAGCTTATAGACAGGAAATGCACAAGTCACTCTGGAATTGGTTCTGAGAATCTGTATGAGGAGAAATTGCTATGGATATTGTGTCTTGCTCTAAGACTTACTGCCAGTCAAGGCTGCATAATTCATCTTGTCATCATCTTCCAATCATTTCTTCCTGTAGATTATTTTTAGGTATAATGGACCATTGGTTGCCAGAAAGAAAGTAAAGAACCCGCCTCTTTGTTCTTTTCTTTTTTTTTTTTTTACCGAAAATCTAGTTCTGGTTCCACCAGTGTTTTTCAGTAATTTAAAACCATTTAATCCTTTTGGCCCTTGGATATCCTAATTATAAGATAGGAATAAAATGTCTCTGCCTGTGCTTCCCATCCCACTGAGGTTTACTTATTTCTAAGAATGGGCTTATGTCAATTGGAGAGCTAGCTGTAGGGAAAAAACTGAATCTATCTCACTCCATCCATACACCAAATAAAGTACAGATGTATCAGCATTTAAACGTATGAAATAAAATGATAAATTACCAGAAGATACACTATTTTTATAATTTTGGAGTGGCTGATGGGTTTTTAATATTCATCTTTATTAATTTAAACCTTAATATGCATTGGAGGTGTTCTGGGTAGGAGGGAGATTTCTTATAATTACCTCACAGTTGATAATGAGATAGCTCACTTATCCCAGACCTTATCCTTGGGGTGATGGCATGAAAGTCAGGTCAAATGTCCTACAAGAGTAGCTGGAGGCTACTATGGATTTTCTCCATTTATGTACTGGAGAGAGTCAGTCATCCTCCTCCTCTCCTGAAAGAAGAGAAAGAAAATAACCTTTTACTTCTTATTGATGTATAGAAAGGATCCTGGATTCTCTACTCTTCTCAGAAGGTAATTATGTCTTTCCAAGGGCCAGAGAAACCATGGGTGTCTCCAGCTTTTATAACCTAGAGATGTGTCTGAAGTCTGGGCTTCCCTTTTAAAACATAAATATTTAGAGAGATGGAGACCCGATATTCCTGACTCCTTGAGGGCTACCATCGGGTCCTGGTCCAGGCTGTAACCATCTGAATTAGAGCAGTTAACTAGACAATTGCTTACAGAATCTAATTCTCATGTTATGTGCAGAGTAAAATCCTTCTAGGGAAAGTGAAAATAAACATTCCCTATCTTACATACATTTCCATATCTCAGGAGGCTTAGGACTTTTTACAAGGGCACTGAGAAACCCAGGGAAAGTTTATTTCCTCATAGTGGAGAATATTTTTCAAAAAACAGAACACAAAGGCCAGAAATCCCCCTAAAATAACTGACAGATTTGACTAGGTAATAACGAAAAGAAAGTTAAGAGACTATTGATGAGCTGGAACCCCCCCCGCCCCTTATAGCATGTATATACTAGGCACAGGGTTAATTTCACTTAACTCTTTGAAAGCAAACAAAAAAAGACCTTTAAAATTTTTGCAAAGGGCACAAATTTTCTTCACAAAGAATAAAAGTATAGCAAAGGTGTTTAGACTCATACGTAATCAAATAGGTGCAAATAAAGACCATATGTGATATCACTGTCCACTGACAAATTGACAAAATAAAGAAAGACAATGCCTAGAGCTAGTTAAGTAGCCATAAATAGCCCTCTTCATACTGTGCTGGAGGGAGTGGTTGTTTCTACAGGACACCTTGGCATTATGTATTTTGGAAGGCAGAATTAAAAAACCCAAAGATGTCCGCGTTGCAGTGCCTGGAGCCCGTGAATGTATGTTATAGGGCAAAAGGGAATTAGAGTTGCGGGTGTAATTAAGGTTCTAATCAGCTGACCTTGAAGGGATTATTGCCCAGGTGGGCCCAGTGTCATCACAAGTTTCCTTAAAAGTAGAAGATGGAGTCAGAAGAAGAGGTCCGAGTAGAACAGTGTTGGAGGGGCTTTACTTCTTGTTGCTGGTTTTGAAGATGGAGGAAGGAGGTGAAAAAAACAGTAGCTGGAAAGGGTAAGGAAATATTTTTCTCAAAAGCCTCCAAAAAGGGCTGGAATGTTGCTAACAGAGTGATGTCATTCCAGTGAGACCTGTGTCAGACTTCTAGTCTGCAGAACTGTAAGGTAATACATGTATGTTGTTTTAAATCATTAAATTTGTAGTAATTTGTAAAAGCAGTGATAGAAAACTAATATGGTTAGGCTTTAAAAAAGTGTGCAGTCTTTGAGATAGTAGTCTATGAACCATTATTAAAATCTCTTAGCATTCACACTCAACTCTCTTGTCTTTCTCCCCTTATTATTCATCTGGGAAAACCATCCCTCCCCTCTGGCAACCACCTGTTTATTCTCTGTATCAATGAGTGTGTTTCTGTTTTGCTGTGTTCATTTGTTTTGTTCTTTTAGATTTCACATATAAGTGAAATCATATGGTATTTGTTTTTGGCTTATTTTACTTAGCATAATACCTTTTAGGTCCATCCATGTTACCAAAAATGGCAAGATTTCATTCTTTTTTATGACTGAGTAGTATTCCATTGTATATATATGCCACATTCTCTTTATTCAGTCATTTATTGATGGACACTTAAGTTGCTTACATATCTTGCTTATTGTAAATAATGTTGCTATGAACATTGGGGTGCATATATCTTTTCAATTAATGTTTCTGTTTTCTTTGGGAAAATACTCAGAAGTAGAATTAATGGATTAACACTTCTATTTTTAATTTTTTGAGGAACTTGCCGTACTGTTTTTCATAGTAGCTGCACCAATTTGCATTACCATCAGCAGTACATAAGAGTTCCCTTTTCTTCACATTCTCGCCGTACTTGCTATTTGTTATCATTTTGTTGATAGCCATATCCCTAATTCTTTGCCCACCTAGAAAGCAAAACCTAGTGAAGAAGTTAATCTGTATTCACTGTGCCAGTTGTTTTCCTCCCAGGGAAACGTGTTCTAACCAGACTTTTGCCTCCACCACTCCACAGAAGTTGCTTTTGCCAGAGTCTCCAATAACTGCTAATTTCTCCAAATCTAATGGTCATCTCTCCAACCTCATCCTATTTATCTATCAGAAGCATCTAACATAAGTGTTCACTCCTTGCTTCCACAAGACATCATGCTCATGGTTTTCCTCCTACCTCAGTGACCACCCCAGACTCCTCTTCTGGATCCTCTCTGTTACACTAATCTCCAAATCTCCATATATTTGAATCTCCCCTAAATTCATGGGAGTCTATTTGTATGTCAGATCACCATATTCAAAACAGAATTCTTCTACCTTGCTCCTCTCCTGGCCTTCCCCATTTGCTCAGGGGAAGGTTTGACTCTCATTTACCATGTCCACTGCCTGAACAAATCCTGAAAGCTAATTTAAAAAGATACACAGAACTTGCCCACCTTTTTGTGTGTGTGTGTAAAAAGCAACAACATATTTTCCTATTATCCTGGTCCAATCCACCGAAACTCTCTTTAAAAAGATTCTTAACTGTTCTCCTTACGCCTGTCCCTGCTTGTTCTCAACAAGGCAAGCCAGAGCAGTCCTTTAAAATGCAGGTTAAGGCAGTACTTTTCTCAACTATCTGTGACGAAGACGTATTTTAAAAATTTTCATTCCATCATGGATTGATGCCTTTGTAAAATACAGTACAAAATAAATTACTAGAAATTACTAGAAAAAATGGAAAACGTCATTTTTATTATCTGATTCAACAAGTATAAAATTACATTTCAATGATGAGATGAATCATAAGAACATTTCTATAATGAATTCTATATGCATATTCTTAATTTCTGTACTTGTGTTGTCATGAACCTATAACAAACTGCTTACAAATGGTATAGACCCATGGACCCCGCTTTGAGTAGCACCTGCTTAGATCATTTTAGTTCCCTGCTCAAACCTACTAGCGGCTGTCTCACTACCCATAGCAATAGCCAAAGGCCTTGTAGTGGCCTGAAAGGGCTCCATGGTCTGGCCTCCTGTCACCTTTCTACCTTTTCTCTGCCGCCTTGCCTCTAGGCCATCCATAATAGCCTGTTCTTTCATGAACAGGCCAAGCATCTTCTAACCCCAGGGCTTTGTACTTGAAGTTTCCTCTGCCTGGAATGAGTTCTCCTCAGTCAGTCATATGGATCTCCCTCGTCTCCTTCAGGTCACTGGTTAAATGTCTCTTTTTAATGCTGTCCTCCCTCACCACTCTATTTAAAAACAGCCATTTTTACCCTATCCCCAAAATATTTTACTTTATTTATTGTCTGTCTTCCCCTACTAGAATGTCAGCTCCACAAAGGTGGAGATTTTTCTGTTTTGTTTACTGCTGTTTCCCTAGTGCCTAGAGTAGAGCCTAGTGCATAAAAAAAAAAATTACTGAATGAATGAATAAATTGAACAAATTCAATTTAAGAGTATAATATAAAGATATTATTAGATAAATGCTAAAAGTTAAATGTATAAGAATGTTTATAGTAGCTTAAAATATTTATTGAGCATTTATAGCAATTAAAATTGTAAACTTCTATATCCATTAATAGGATATTGATTAAATGAACTGTGGTAAATATCTGTAATCATATCTGTTCAGTGGCTCTGTCTCATAGGACCTGCCTTTGTCCATTCACATGACTACTTGGGAGTTCCTATATTGTAATAGCTGATTGGCACAGGGGTGGATATTAAATGAGCCCCTTCCCTGAGATTTTGAACATTGTACTCTAAAATTATAGTCAATACAGAGCAGTGTTTCCTGCTATGTAGAGAAAGCCATACTGCAGTGAAAGAACATGAAATAGACCCAGAAAGAAAGCTGATCAGGACAACAGAAATCTTAATGTTGTTTGAGCCCCTGGTTCTAATTTTTTGTCCTGAGATTCCACTGCATCCTTGCCCTTTACTGAATTATTTAGCCTCCCCTTGGATTCCACAATCTGATTCACCTCTTCTTTTGTTAAAGTCCACTCGTATTTGGGTTCTGTTACTTGAAAACAAATGTGCATACAACGTAGTACAGTGTAGTGGTAGAAAGGATGATACCTAGTGATACTCGTGGATTCCTGGATAGAAAAGCAAGTTGTGTATAAATATGACCCTATTATGTAAAAGAGAATATATTTCAGATACATGTATGCATTTAGAAATGAATAAAAGGATATATATGACAAACTATAGTTATCTTTGGGTGGTGAGGTTTCTGAGAACCCCTGTTTGTTTGTTTGTTATCTTTTCTGTATTTTTTGGAATTTTCTTTAGCATATATTAAAAAGATAATAAGTATTTGTAAATACAAAAAAATATAAGTAACTTCTCTTACCCAATTTATTATCCTGATATTTTCACTCAAAGTGCATTATATACAGGAGAGAAAATAAGGAAATCATACAAATTTTTTTGAGATTTGACCCATTTTGCTTGCTTTGGTAGATTTAATATTCACCATACTTCCACCATCAAACACCCCCACCAATTTACTAATGAAAAATTCAGTACAAATACAATTAGAACATACATCCTCTGAAATGTTCTACTTTTTTTCTCACTTATTTCTTCTCTTTTTAGAGCAAAAGGGACATTTTTATAATTAAAGAGGTTAATTTTTTTTCATGTTTCAGGTTGGGTATTAAGTGCAGGGGAAAGAAAAAGAATGTGAGAAGCTACGCTAGTTTTGTAGAGAATCCAAAGAAGTTAAATGCCACATCGATTATAACACAGAAATACTTGAAAATATAGCCACCCATGCCAGGAAGTGAATGCAAAAAACTTGTAAATATCAGGCCTTTAGTAGAGGGAAACAGCAGTTCTGACAGGGATGGTGGGGGAAGCTTTACAGAAGAGGCTGGATTTAAGCAGAACAGAGAGGAAAGGAAGGCCATTCCAGGTTGGTGTGTGTGAGCGTGTAGGAGGCATTTGAGTTAGCACGGATGAACATGTGAGAATAATACAGAACATTTTGGGAGGGCAGCGAGAACACTACTCCAAATGGAGCCAAAAGAGGATAGTTTGTGGCCAGAATATAGGCCTTTTATAATAGTATAAGTATTTTTTATTTTAGCTGGTAGGCCATGTTTACAAACAATAGCTTTTAGTTCATGTACCAACCCAATTAATAGTGGCTATCTGGAGTGCTTTGAGAAGGGATATGAAGCAGTTCCTGGGAAAAAAAGTCCCTCATCAACTAATGGTGCCTGTCCTGGACATCCCGTGTGCTGTGCTGTGTTGAACTCTACTGAAGACAAGGGAAGCTGAGGCTTTGCTTTGTTTTATTATCACATTGCCTCAGCCTTTAATTTGCTCCATGCTCACGATTCTCATTCAGGTTTGTCTACATAGATGAGAAGGTGAAACTATAGCTTATTGTATCACTCGTATTTCTAATATATACCCATGTTGTTCCCTGAAGCTGCAGTTTATTTTCACTGTTGTATGATGTGTTGCTAAAACCAGTAGGCCCACTCTTCTGGCTAAGAATTCTTGTGAAAAGTCAGTAACGAGGCTTCTGATTATAATTTGACTTACTTTGCAGTTTGGCTACAAGTAAAGGATGTGCTAATCATGCTAGATGAGTATGTCCAGGATGTGAGAGTGTTGCTTCTCATTATAAACTTACACATTGACACTCTGATGTCTTCCTCTGGCTTATGTATATTTTAGTGAGCACGAATAAATCTCTCATAGCTAGTCAGGAGCAGGTGTCCAACACCTGAAAGTGAAAGGCCAGATCCAAGCAGCCTTCCCTTAGATGACATAGAATCTGCCATTTTCAGAGGGTTGTCTCTTCCCTACTGATTTCAATTAAATACTCTAGCTTTATTGGTCACCTTTTAAATATTTTTGTTATGCAGTATTTGGTGTATACAAAAAGAATATAGTACTGTAATAATGAAATACACATTACCTTACCTCCCCCAAACAAAATAACACTATTACCAAAGTATTACTTGCATTATGTGTCTTCTTTCTCCTGCCTCCTCCAAAGAGGCAACTGTTATCCTGTAAGTTGTTATCATTCCCTTGCCTGTTTTAATTGATAATTTTAGCACATACACATTTATAACCATGTAGTTTTGCTTATTTTGAGCTGTATTAAAATAGTGTAATACTGTTTGTAGGCTTTTGGAACTTATTTTTCCCGTATACAGGCATGCCTCAGAGATATTGCAAGTTTGGTTCCAGACCGCTTCAATAAAGCAATTATTGCAATAAAGTGAGTCATATGAATTTTTGTTTTCCCAGTGCATGTAAAAGTTATATTTACACTAAATTTAGTCTGTTAAGTGTGCAATAGCATTGTCTAAAAAATAATATATATACCTTAATTAAAAATACTTTATTGCTAAAAAATGCTAACCACCAACCAAGCTTTCAACGTGTCCTGATCTTTTTGCTGGTGGAGTCTTGCTTCGATGTTGATGGCTGCTGACTGATCAGAGTGATGGTTGCTGAACGGTGGGGTGGCTGTGGCAGTTTCAAGACAGCAATGAAGTTTGCTGAATCAATTGACTCTCTGTTTCACAAACAATTTCTCTGCAGCATGCAATGATGTTTGATAACATTTTACCCACAGTACAACTTCTTTTAAAATTGGAATCAGTCCTCTCAAAAACCTGCCATTGCTTTATCAACCAAGTTTATATAGTATACTAAATCCTTTGTTGTCATTTCAACAGTCTTCACAGCATTTTTACTAGGAGTAGATTCCATCTTAAGAAACCACTTTCTTTGCTCATTTTCTAAGAAGCAGCTCTTCATCTGTTCAAGTTGTATCATGAGATTGCAGCAGTTCAGTCACATCTTCAGGCTCCACTTCTAATTCTAATTCTTTTGCTGTTTCCACTGTATCTGCAGTTACTTCCTTCACTGAAGTTTTAAATCCCTCAGTCATCCATGAGGGTTGGAATCAACATCTTTCAAGTTCCTGTTAATGTTAATATTTTGACCTCTTCCCGTGAATCATGAATATTTTGATGGCATCTAGGATTGAGTCCTTGCCAGAATATTTTCAGTTTTCTTTGCCAAGATCCATCAGAGGGATTACTGTCTCTTGCAGCTATAGCCTTACAAAATGTATTTCTTAAATAATAAGACTTGAAAGTTGAAATTAACTGCTTGATGCATGGGCTGCAGAATGGATGTTGTATTAGCAGGCATGAAAACAGCGTTAGTCTAATGCTTGGGCATCTCTGCTAGAGCCCTTGGGTGACCACATTCATTGTCAATGAGCAATCATACTTTGAAAGAAATTTTCTTCTCCAGAGCAATAGATCTCAACAGTGGGCTTAAAATATTCAGTAAACCATGCTGTAAACAGATGTGTTGTCATCCAGGCTTTGCTGTTCTATGTAGAGCACAGGCAGAGGAGATTTAGCATAACTCTTAAGGACTCTGTGGTTTTCAGAATGGTAAATGAACACCAGCTTCAATTTAAAATCACCAGCTACATTAGCCCTTAAACCAGAGAGTCAGCCTGTCCTTTGGTGATATGAAACCAGGCGTTAACTTTTCCCCTCTGGCTATGACGATGGCATCTTCTTCTAATAGAAGGCTGTTTTGTCTCTAATGAAAATATGTTTAGTGTAACCACCTTCATCTGTTATGGAGACAGCTTCCTTCCTTATGAACCAGCCTCTGCGAGCTTCAGAATTTTCTACTGCAGCTTCCTCACTTCTCTCAGCCTTCATAGAGTTGAAGAGAGTTAGGCTTTGGCTTAAGGAAGTATTGCGGCTGGTTTGTTCTCTCCAGACCACTACAACTTTCTCCATATTGGCAATAAGGCTGTTTTGTTTTCTTGTTATTCGTGTGTTCACTGGAGTGGCACTTTTAATCTCCCTCAAGAACTTTTCCCTGGTATTCACAAGTTGGCTAACTGTTTCACACAAGAAGCTTAGCTTTCAGCCTCTCTTGGCTTTTGGCATGCCTTCCTCATTAAGCTTAGTTATTTCCAGCTTTTAATGTAAATTGAGAGGTATACAACTCTTCCTTTCTCTTGAACACTCAGAGGCCATTGTAGGGTTTTTAATTGGCCTAATTTCAGGACTGTTGTGTCTCAGGGAATACAGAGGCCTGAGGAGGGGGAGAGAGACAGGCAGAACACACACAACATTTATCAGTTGTTTGCTGTCTTATATGGGCATGGTTCATGGCCCCCCACAACAATGACAATAGTAACTAACATAAAAAATCACTGATCACGGATGACCATAACAAATATAATAATAATGAAAAAGTTTGAAATATTGTGGGAATTATCAAAATGTGACACAGAGACAGGAAATGAATAAGTCTTTTAAGTCTCTAGGATCTCCTATCACCTGGTCCTGCCTATCAGACTCGGAGACCACAGGCAGTGAGAAGTGCCAAACTTCTCAAGATAAGTGTGATCCTAAGGAAGTAAATATCCTCACAGAAGTGGATAGTGTTTTGGGATAACGTCTAGGTTCGAGGCTTCCTACTTGTTACTTTAAATACCTTATCTCATAGCAGGGTTAGTATTTTCTCTATTTGGATGCTCAGAGAGCTTAAACAACTCTCTGAAAATTCCTTTGCTAGTAAGGATTTGAACCCAAAATTTATCTCACATTCACATGCTTTCCACTCTAATACCCACAGGGATTTGGTTAACAAAGGCAGCTAAGGTGATGTAAGGGAATCTAATCCAGTGGACAAAGATTGCGTCAGGAGAACCTTGTGCTAGGAGATACCCTGGACTCTGAGAAGTGTTCAGAGGTCCATCAGTGGGGTAGGTGAGTGAGTAGGGAAAGTATTTAGAGATGTAGGCAGAGACCTACTTGAGCAACTTAAATTCCTTTCTCCCAAAATTGAGTTTACAGCAGAAATTAATAATGAAGTTTACTAAGGTTTAAAGGGAAGTTAAATAACTTGAATTTGCATAATGTACCACTGATGATGTATAGTTGAGTAAACAGATATGTAACCAAAGTCTCCCCAGGTTTTACTAGATTGTATTAGAAAAGACATTCATTATGTAATGTTCAAATTCCTCTGGTTAATTGTCCTCATGTCCTGAAGCAAGGCCTGAGTCCCTGAAACAAGGCCTGGTGGGCTCCCTACCAGACTATGGGAACCCTCAGCTAATGAGTCCAGAAATAAATCTGCTCACCCAGACTGCTATCTTTCTGACTTGCGTCTGCCAGGTGTCGTCTCAGATTTTCCATGGTCTCTCGGGTATCACAGGCTCTGTGAGTCTCCTGCCAGACACCACCATTGAGTCCTGGAGATTGATTTCAAAGTGGGCATAGGGATTTGTGAGGGCCCCCCAGTGAACACGGGAGGAGCACCAAGTCCCACTTCAACCGAAGCAGTCTACTTTTATCTGGTTCATAAGGGGTTTGTTTCTGTGTTGGATTTCATCAAAGAAGAATTTGAACTTCTAAAAGTTGAAGGCAATTCCTCTAGAGTCTCCCTGGTGCCAGGATTCTTCTGTGTTCCAAGGAAAAGTGGGCGAGAGTTCATTTTCCTGCTCTACTTAGAATTTTGTCACCTGGGGAACAAAGCCCTGCTGTTCAGACTCTGAGTCTTACAGGATTTCTTACTAATTTCTGCCATTTTGGCTTTCATCTCCTTTGTCCAGAGGTGTCATGCCCGGACCCTAGGTTAGACTGGAAATAAACATCCTACTTGTCCCTGTCAGAGTTCTCAGTTGCAACTAATTGAAATGTGGTGTGAGCAGAAAAGGAATTTATTAATGAATTTCCCAGGAGGCCAGAAACCACAGGCTGGGAAGCTCCTGGGTCAGGATCAATGCCTAAAGAATTGCTACAAACTATTCTGTTGCCTCTGCTGGGCACAGACTCACTGCTGGTTCTGGGTCTTGGCTGGTGTGTGACCTTAGCCACCCCTTCTTTTGGAAATTGGATATACTTGCTGCCTTTCTTGCCAGAGTGGGCTCCAGGTGGCACTTGTTTTTCTGCAATGATTCAAAACCTTGCTCAGGTGGACGTGTATATTGGGGCCCAGTGTCCTACCTGCCAAGAAGATGGGGAGTTTTCCAAATGTAGGAAGCATGTTTGATTGTGCTGAGAAACCCAGAAGAGTGATAGCATGTTCATTTAACCATCACTACCCTTAGATTCCCTTCCTGTCCCCACTCCCTACCTCCCCCACTCACCACAACCACAGTCCCCTTTATTGTCAACCATTCAAAACCAAAAACTTCATTAGAATTCAACTCTCTGAGTCCTCACCACCAACTCACCAAACATGCACAGACATGACTGAACCCCAGCAATGCAAACAGCCAGCATCAAGCTGAAACCTCCTTAAGTGTACACACTGGAACAACCACCCATCCCCAAACTAGTCTATAAAAACACAGGATACTAGAAAAGGATTGTCCTTAACTACTAGGGAGCACAAACATGTTTCATTATAGTGAATGTAGAGCTTAGTTTATGCTACTGCCATTCAAAAGGTCATAATGGGTCTCTTTATTTGTTTTCCTTTTTTAAAAAATAAATCTTTATTCAGTATTCAGTTTAGCTATTTATTGATTGGATCTAAGCGCTATTAGTAAAAGCAATAAACAAAATCCAAAGCCCTTTCTACAAAGTGCTTATATTCTAGAGGGAGGAGCAGACCATGAACAAGGAATCAAATATAAAAGTAACAATCTCAAATAGTTATTTGTAGGATAAGAAAAATAAAGCCAGGTTAAGGGACAGGAATTGCTCATTTATATTGGATGCTCTGGGAGGTGATATTTGAGCAGAGATGTGAATAATAGGATAGAGCGAGTATGAAGAGATTTGGGAACAGAAGGCCCTGAAATGAAAAAAAAAAAACAAAACAAAACACCCCCAGGTATTAGAGTTAGGGGAAGAAGTTCAGTGTGCTTGTGATGGAGAGAAGGCCAAAGGTGAAATGAGAGGGAGAAACAGGGGTCAGAATATGGAGGGTCTTGTAGGCCACCATGAGAGATTAGGCTTTTACTCTAAGGAAGATAGGAAGCCATCAGATGGTTTTAGGATGAGCAGTGTGACCTGATCATACTTACATTTTTTAAAGTTTCACTGGCTCCAGTATAAATGATAGATTATGTAGGGCTAAATTGGAAGTGAGGATACTTCTCAGGAGGCTCTGCTGTAGTCAGGGAGAGAAACATGTTGGCTCGGACTCAGGTGGCAGCAGTAGATGTGAGATCAAATTAATTTTGAAATGTATTTTGCCCTCATGCCTATAAAGACTTGCTGATGCTTTGCATGTGGAAATGAGAGAAAGGATCCAGTATGAATTTCTAGGAATCCACTTTATGGTTGATTGTATTTTATAAAAATGAATATAAGAATATTTCCTGTTCCATAATGCTTTTCCAGAACCTTGCCACTCCCCATTGAGAGGTGGCATCTATGTCCTGCCCCCTTGAAACTGGGTTGGCTTTTTTTTCTAGCTTTCACTAATAGAATATGGTAGAACTAACATGTGTGACATCTGAGGCTAGGTTGTGAAAAGTGATGTCACTTTGCCTGTCCCCTCTGGGATGCTCACCCTGGTAACCCAGCTATCATGCTGTGAGGAATCCCAGGCCACATAGAGAGGTCCACTTGGAGAGAAATCAAAGACTCTGTCCCTCAACCTCAGCTGAGCTCCCAGCCAACAGCCAACATCGACCCACTGGCCAAGTGAATGAACCATCTTAAGAAGTGTGTTCCCAGATGAATGCCTGGATCCTCCTTCCTAGGCTTGCTCAAGTCATTGATTTTGACCACACTTGTCTTGAACTGTTAGCAAGAACAAAACAGCAGGCTTTAAGGGACCCTGTGCTCAGCCTCCATTTTGTATAACTCGTTGAAGACTTCTCCCTGCTTTTGTTTTTTCCTCATCAGATAGTACATCATCTTTGACAACTAATGAAATCTGACTTTGTGTGCTTCCACATCTGTTCTTATTCCTCTGCTGCCCTCTTGGGGCCACAAACCACATTGCCTCATTTAGATCCTTTATGTGCCAGGCGATAACAACTAGCACTTACTGCCTGTGAGAACTATTCTAAACACCTCACGTGTACTTACTCCTGCATTCTTGACAATCCTATGTGGTAGGTACTACTTTTAGCCTCCTTTTAAGGATGAGAAAACATAGACGAAACAAGTAATCAAGATATAAGAATCAAGGTCCTACAATGGCCAAAGCTGGAATTTGAATTACAAGTCTAGTACTGCACTGTCCCCTCTCTCCTTTGGTATGGCAGTTAGATACATTAGCCATCCATGTAAGATTTGTGTACTTCTATAACTTGTAAAAATAAATTTGCTTCACATCGTGGGTTTTTACTTCTTGAGTGGGTGATGGCACTAGCTGCCTAACTGGTCTCCCCACTGCAGTCTTTCCTCACCCAGTCTGGTCTCCACACAGTGCTCAGAGGGGTCTCTTAAAATGATGAATGAATGCATGAGCTAAAGAATACCTTATCTTTTCATCTCTTCTCCATACAGGAAAAATGGAAGAACTAGTCTTGCAAAAGGGATAGATTAGTCAGCTAAACAAACAAGGTTCTGATAGCCCAAGGCTGTGAAACCACAATCTAAAATGGAGTCTATTGATGTGTGGTTATAACACTTATATGCAGTGTCTATCTCTGAGTAAATCTAACCTTTATCTTATTTGTCATCGCACTATCCTGCAAGGATGAAAACACATCTCTATTTTATAAGAGAAGAAATTCTGTACAAATAGTGCTCTGGCTTAGACAGCGTTGCACAATAAATACAGCTCAGGATGGTTGCTGTTATTTAGAGCAGAGCTGTGACTCCAGAAACCTAAAGGGTTTTCAAAACCTGAATAAAGCGTGTGCAGTGGAACCCTTTAAATGCCATCTGGAACAGAAGGTGAATGTGTCAAACAGATAAAGCTGCTCAAATTGCATAGGGGGCAGTAAATGTAGTGGGCATGTGCTTGGCTGACTGCAAAAACTTTGGAATCATAGCAGAGAAACCTCGCGGGCTCAGCTTCAGAAACATTCCTGGAAAGCATGTGTGGTGAAGAGCCATTACCAGCAATGGAGAAGGAGAGTCCAGAAGTTGCCAACCCCAAACCCATAGTCAATATTACTTATTTCTAGCATTCCCCAGTTTCTTTCTTAATCACCGAGTATTTCTATGCACATGAAAAAAAGATAAAAATAAGTGTTGAAATTCACACAAAGTTATCCTTATGACCTCACTTGGAGGAGCGACAGAACTGCAGTGTCTCCCAGCCCCGGCCTCCAGCTTTGCCTCTTTCCTTTGCCACTCCATGTTGCTCAGTAAGACTCTACTGAGGTTTAAACTCCCTTGCCTGGGGGGATGGGAGTGGAGAGATGGGGTGCAAACTAGGAGGCACCTTATCAAGTGTGCGTTCTGGGGCGTCTTTTCTGGAGTCAGAGTCGGGTACCTGCTGACTTGGCAGCTGTTATGTAAAAACGAGCCAAAAGACTCAAAAGAGGCAGCAAGACACTCAGTCAGGGTTTTCAGATCAAAATATCATTTCCCAAGCTCCTGTCTTTTCAGTCCCTTTTTGCTGTGCAAAATCACTGTTATAACTTCAGTATGAATCTAGATCACTGCAGAGGAGAGGATTTGAGATGAAGATTCCATTACAATTAAGTAGATTTTTGTCTGCTTGTTTTTGTAGTACTAAGAAGTCTCCAGGGTGATGCCAGTGCAAGTAGGCCTGTTGCAAGCAATGCTGGCCTACAGGTTTGCCAAAGAAATTGGAATTTATTAAATAACATTAACATTATTTCCTGTATTATTCTTTTAATAGTGATCATTTGGATTCCTCCCAAGTGTTTTATTTTGTTTTTTGAGGGGTTAATTAAGTTTATTTATTTTTTAATGGAGATACCAGGGATTGAACCCAGGACCTCATGCATGCTAGGCATGTGTTCTACCACTGAGCTATATACTCCCCCTTGTTTTTGTTTAATTTTGTTTTGTTTTAAACATCAATAGGCTTTAGACTTGTGGGAAAAACAAATTACTGTGATCACATTTGGCCCTGAAGATTGAACTATTTCCAGACCCATCTGTTCTGACAGACATAAGTGATTATTCTTGCTCCATTCTGCAGTACACCCAAATGCGTTCACCTACCTTGCCATTTCCTCCTCTTCATTTTCACTATGAGCTTTAAAAACCTGTGATTATAAATCTCATGTCTCTTAGACTGATGCCATGGCTCATTCCCATCTCTGCCTTCCAGCATTGCAAGAAAAAAGTGGTATCTTTGTGACAATATAATTACTCCCAACTCTGATATCCCTACTCCATGGTGACATCTGTAAGGAAACAACTTGGAAGGGGAACAATACACATGTTCTGGGATTATAGGCATAAAAGACATGTACTAAAAGTCTCAGAAAATTTGAGATGTTGAAGCAGCTGAAAACAAGGTCACTACCGTATGAATGCAGTGCTTTGAGGAATTTTCGAAAGTCTTACGAAGCAGTTGTTTTCAATATTCCAATACGTTTTTGAATCTGCAGCTTGTCAGTGGGAAATATGCTCTGAGAGCCAGTCATGAGAGTGGAATGGGCCATGAGTGGTGGGTTATCTCTAAAGACACTTCTGCTCCATTCATAATGTCCTGTTCTTCTCAGCTACAATACTTCACTGTATTTTTCTAGACCATTGGGTTCCAGGATCTCTTGTCTCATTTAGGATCAGTTCTTCAGGAGGTTACTGAAGCTTATGAAGTTGACACTATAGGACTTAAAACTTGGTAGCTTTATGGAGAGAAGCCCAAATTTTATTATCAATATTAATAGGTAGATCCTTTCATTAAATGCCAGCCAGCCAATGAACTATAATAATACATCATAGTCTAAATCTGATAGTTCCACTCTGTGCTCAATTAAGTTTTCTTTCATCTGGTCAGTTGTGACACAATTTCCCATTCAGTGCATACTTGCTTTTCTTATCAGTCATATAAAGGCTGGAAAATTAGTCCAGAAAGTTCCAGGAGATTCTGAGTTTAGAGTGAGATTTCCAAGCTTGAAGTTTATGAATCCGTTGTTGATCCTGACCCACTCAGTTGAAAGGTGAGGTAGAGAAATGTTATAAGCATTCAAGTCAAAAGGCTTACTACAGGGAAATGAGTCTAGCTCTAGAGAAAGTACAAATAATGGAGACTTCAAGCCCAGAGAAATTACAATCCTGTTTAGATCTTGGAGTCCTTAGACATATATTAACTTGAAAAATACATATTTTGTGAGTTCCACATTCCAGGGATCAGAATTGAGTGAGATTAATTTTAAGGATAGACAACAGTGACTTTATAACATTGATTGAAAAGATAATACTTGTGTCATCTCACGTATGACTTTTATTTGAAGGATAAGTTGGTGAGAAGTTTGAATGGATGGCCCTAGAGTGGGATAGTAGAGCATCTCCCTATTAAAGGCAGCCTTTGGCCGTTCCTTTTGGGAAACTAAGCAAGTGACTCCTATTTTCTCCAGGATCCTATAACAGAGACAGGAAGGCAGAACAGGAAAGGGCACATTACTCATCAAAGATACACTCATGGTTAAAATCTAGTCTTGGCCTGACCAATAGGAACTCAAGCATAAACTGGTACAGCAGAGTTACCATGATTGAAGCCGACTGACTTTTTGTATTCCAAATGAGTCAGCCATTGGCTTTTGGGGACCTGTGGGAGCAGGTGGTGGTTGTGTTGGTGGTAGCGTGACCTCCCAAGCATATCTAGGTAAGCTGACTTCTGTCAGCCAAAGGCCATTCTCATGTACTTTTAACCTCTGTTTGTCAAATGAAAACTTACAACTCTTAGGACTATATCCCTGAGGACTCCATCCTGTCCTCAGTACTTCCTCCTTTGGTCTCCTGTTAGTTATCTTTGAGGAGCAGTGTGCTTCCAGATTCTAGTGCAGTGCTAGGCACATAGTAAGGGCTCTGTAGATGCTAGCTTCTTTTTTTAATCTTGGGTCTCTAAGCCTCTCTCTCATTTCAGAGAGTCACAGACAAAGTATTCTCCTTCCAAGTCATGCCAGAGGTGGAAAAATATAGAAGAAACTGTAATCAAAGAACTTGGCACATAGTACATGGTTAGTAAGTGTTGGGTACCTTCCTTCCCTTTAATTAGCTTTGTCTCAGGATCATTCATGTGCTTTGAACTTTCCTATGGTGTGGAAGAATTTATTTCAGTTAGTCAATTATGATGGACATTGTTGTTAACAATAATCACCAAAAATATTAAGATCCAAATAGATACGGAGTCACAATCATTTTGGGGGAATATATTTGCAGGGAAGTTTTATCTTAAAAAAAATCTTTATTTTATCTCTGATTCTTTTAAATCACATATAGTAGACATTATCACCCATTTTGGTACTTAAATATCTGTATTTTTCTTTACTTTTTTTTGGAATGGTTCTAAGAGTAAGGACTTTCTGTTGTATCCCTTGATACATCATGCCTTCTGTCTCAGTCGTTTGCTTACTGTCAGAAGCAAAGAAAGTGCTCAGTTCATACTTGTTATCTTGATCAAGTACCCTAGTGGGCAAATTAAGACATCCATGAACCAGCTGAAAATGATCCCTTAAAAAAGAGATCACATGAGGAATTTCTTGTAGAATTTTGTGCCAGGAATTTAGCCAAAACTAAATATTTTTAAATGCTCATATCTTTTTGCCTACTAATTGTACTTCTATGAATGTATCCTTAAAAACTTGGAACCAAGACCTATGTCCATAAAAAAATCAGTTAAACAAATTGTTATATTCAAGAGTCATTAAACAGAATGACGTATATGTACTAATGAAAAAAGTCTGAAACACAAGTAGAAAAACAAATTGCATATGTATATATATTTTATATACACACACATATAAAGTTTTACATTTAGTTGTGAGATAGAGATTAAACAATTAAACTTTTTTTCCTAGATGTATCAATAGTCATAAAACTATTAAATAGGCTGAAATTTCCCCACTAAATTGAAAATGCCAATTTTGTTATATATCAGGTTACCTTAGATAATTGAATCTTTTTCTGGCTGGTGCTGATTGGTCTCTTCCTTTACTGGCATCACATTTAATCTGATCACAGTACTTTTGTAGGCATTTTTTAATAGCCATATAGCAAGTATCACACTCTGCCTTCTCAATTTTCTTTTCAAAAAAAATTTGTAGGCAGTCTCCTACATTTATTTTTATATTAATGTACAACTTTTATCTGTAATTTATAACTTTTCCCTGTAGTTTTAAAAAACAGGAGTATTTTATGTGATTGAAATTTCATTAAATATTAATTAATTTTGGCAGGATTGATAATTTTATAAAAATTTCTTTCTGTTCACTGCCCCTTAGTATAATCTTAAAGGTTTTCTATACTCCTCCCCCTGTTTTGAAGGAATAGGTTTTTTTCTCCTCTTGTTTCCTGACTGGTTAATGCTGCTTATATGAAGGAAAGGTAGTAATTTTTATTTATTTCTATTAAGCCACTTAACTCTTATTATTCTGATTTTTTTTAGTGTTGATTCTCCTTCAGCTTTGTTGGAAAATTTTTGTGGTTTCTCTTAACTTTGAATTAGATACAGGAAGGATATAGTAAATGAAAGACCCTCTTACAATCAAGTTCATATTAGTTTCACTCTTATTCTTTGTCTTCACCATTCCTGAAGCACCTTTGCAACCTCTGAGGGAAGAAAGGAAAGCAGTATACAAGCACTTGTGTGACCGGGATCTGCTATTCTCACTCTGTCTGGGACATCATGCTCACCAAACTCCTGAACTAGAAATTCCCCTGGTCAGCAGAAGAAAACCCAGCAGCTGATGTATGAGGATGCAAGCCTTGCAAGTCATCTGTGTACCTTATCAGGTGGACAGGAGTTGGGGAAGGTAGGTTTATTTCAATTTTATAGGATTGATTTGAGTAGTCAGATTAGGTACCTGGAAATCAGCCTGACCCACGCACATATTCACTGCTTCCCAGTTATAGTCAGGATTATAGTGTCCTGATCCTAATGGTCATAAATTCTACAAAATATCTCCACAAGACAGTAGTCTCTAAATATGTTTTGCAAAAAGATATGTAAATTTAATCAGTGTGGCTGGTGCAAAATTTTTGGGAACTAATTTGAAAAGAAAGACCTTGATTTTATTTTATTTCTTGCATGTTTTATATAAGCTGGAAGGGCAAAGAGAAACTCATTAGTGGTTTTTAGCCCAAGCAAGGAACTAGCATGCATTTTCTGTGACCCTTCATGACATTTCTCTTCCCCACCCCTGTGCTAAACTCTTGGTCCTTTGTGCCATCAGCATGTTATATTTGCCATTTATCACTCTGTCGATCCATTCATGTAAATTTCAGTGAACTCAGGAGTCAGCTCTACTACTACAATCACCGCCAACAACAAATTGTGTAGAAGTGGAGTTATTTTACTAGTATTTAAAACTGTATTAAAATGCCTCCATGAACTTCTTTTTTAAGGAAAAGAGAAACAGATGATAAAATTTTTGAAGCATTTATCACCCACACAATCCACCTCTAAGCACAGTTCTTGTAATTCAGTCACACTGTTTCTTCATTCATACTGCCGAGAATTCTGTAGGATATATCTCTGCTATATATACATGTTTCAGTTATTTGTATATTTCTCTATAAAAACAATTCTGGCTTTGATTCATGATGGCCATATAGCAATACCTATTCTGTTATTAAGTATTTTTAGCTAGTAGACACAATTTGATACTAGTTTCATGATTTTCAGAGTTTATGTATTGAAGTTTTATATTTTCATATACTATAGTCTTTCATTTTCCTCCTTATGTCTTTTATCATTTCCAAGCTTAGTAAATCATTTTGTCTCTGGACATTTGATAAATATTCATTTTATGTCTTTTTTTTCCAACTAATTTCTGTTATTTGATTTTTCATGTTTACTTTGTTAATTTATCTACAATTTATTTTGGCTGTGTGAAATGAAATGAGGTTCTGAATAGATTTTTTTTTCCAACTTACTAACTGATCGCTCAGACAGTACTTACTGATTAAACTTTCACTTCCTCATTGATTAATAGTGTCTCCTTTATTGAACACCATGGTGTTGAATATAGTAGATTCTAGTTCTGGGCTGTATATTCTGTTTGTTTTTAGTCTAGTAATAAATTATTTAGATTTCAGAGACTATGGAACATATTATAATAGATTATGTCTAATAGAATTAGTTCAGTCTTAAGTTTTTTGTACTAATTTTCTTTATTTTCTCATTTCTGTTACTTTCCTGATTTATTTTAGAACAGTTTAGTCTGTGTGTGTGTGTATTATTGAAATTTTGACAGAAATTATTTTAAATATGAAAATTTATTTCAGAAGGCTAGGTATTACAATAGTGTAAAAAGAAAACCTTCAATCTTTCACGCTCAATCAGTAGCCATGGTTAGTACTTTCTCAGAGTACACTGAAGGGTTTAGAAATGGAAAATGCAAGCAGGTTGATTAATGTAGTCAATAACTGGTTAGCACAGCCACATTGACACTTTGGTCAAGTTCCAGATCAAGATCCTATTTGGTCATCATTATAATCACCATCAAAATGTCATAAACACAAAATGACCACATCATTTTCAATCATAATCACAAGATCAACAGGCTATAATTAAAATTACTGGTTAGGTGCTAGATATTGGGGTACCAAAAGGCAAATGGTTTCTTCAGTATGGTTTAAGGCTTAACATGCTCTTTTATACCTCAAGGCTTTATTCCTTCTGTGTGAAGTGTCACTCTTTCTGCTTCTCCTCTTGGTATCTTTCCAATCCATGAAGATTCAGGTCATGTATAACTTTCTCTGTTGGTCTTCAAAGACCCTGGCAGTTAGACCTTTCTTCTCTTAAACCCCAAGTACTTTGTTTATACTTCTCTGATCAGCCTGTCTCTTTGAGATGTAGCCATTTGCATATGCTTCTGTTGTTAACTAAATTCAAATCCTGGAGTGTGGAAACCTGGATTTTTCACTGTTACAAGCTAAATGCTAAGTATTGAGGATAGACTTCAATGCATATTTACTGAGTGAATATATAAATGAATAAAATAAAACATTTTTATTTCCCAAACATTTCTATAGGAAAATTATTGAAACAAAAATTTCTCAGAATTTTTTTATACATTTCAAATATTCCGAAGCCATTTAATGGAACTTGGTGAAACTCAAAAATATTAAAAAGTTGTTGTGTACATGTGTGTATGTGTTTTGTAGGCAGTAGTTTCCTCCTAAGATTTCAGTATTACATGTGTGGGTTAGTTGGCTCATCACTTTTGTTTTCCAAATAATGTTCAGCTTTAGAAAACATTACTCTGAAGCACACAGCAGCCAATCAGTAACTTTGTTAGCTGGACTGAAATGTCATCACCAAGCTGGACTTTCCCAGGTGGAAAGCCTGTGTGCTAAATAGAAACTGCAGAGTCTACCTGTTAAAAAGTTACATGTCAGCAGAATTGACTTTATGTGTGGATGAGGTTGATAATTTTCTACCTGGTATTTACTTCCTCAAAAAAAATTTTTCCTGTCCACCGGCAAAGGGACCTAGTGTTCTCACCATTGTATTGTTCTTTTAGGAGTTAAATTAAATTAAATTAAAAACAAGTTAAATCACTATGATATAGAACACTGAATTAGGCATGTGTTGGATTATGTACATTTTTAAAATCACTCAAACGGCCATCCTACCCCCAAATGTATTCCAAATCCTTTGTAAAAGAAAACTCTATTTCATATTCCATAGCCACAGCCTTGAACATAATTCTGATTACAGCTCTCCTGGAGATGAGCTAGTTAAATAAACACTGGTGCCTCACATCTTGGACTTGATCCTTAGGTTCCATTTTCCTGGTTATAACCTTGGCTCTTTTTTCTCAGTCTTTCTGGTTCTTCACTTTCTGGAAGCTTTAAGTTGTCTTTGGCCATTGTAGATAAATATCATTTCCAATATCTTTAAGCGTTGGGAACTTAGTGCCCTGTTGTGCCCAGTAATAGATGGAGCTTCTTCTGGCTTACTCTGGCACAAGTCGGAGTTAAATGCAAAGGCTTTCTGATGTCATCAGTCAGGAGAACAATGACTGCAGGTGGCTGGTTCAGGGGAGACCAGCTCTTTGGTTAAATATTGTGTATTTCTGGCATCACAATCAAGTTAGGATCAGGCACATGACAGTAGGAACGCCATATTATTCTAGGGTTCTACCACTTAGCATGACATTTTGTTTCTGACAGTAAAACTGAGGGGATGTGTAATAAAAGGGTTTAGTGAACTCCATTGTGCTTCAGTGATCATCCCACAACCAAGCAAGGTTCCCACCTTCCTCTGAGAGCCCTCCCTAAAATACTAAAATGTATTTTATCAGAAACTTTTTTTTTGAGTAAAGATAGATTTATTTAGAGAGATACATACTATATAGAATGCAGACTGTTTCAGAAGGCAAGAGAAGGGCCACAAGGTGTGGGGGTTGGGTGCTCAGGTTAAAGAAAAGTAGATACACACTCCATAGACAGAGTACAGGCTGTCTCTGAAGACGAGGGAGCCAGAGAGGCAGCCACGAGGCATGAGGGAAGCACAGTGTTGCTAGTTTTTATGGGCTTGGTAGCTTCATATGCTAACAAGTGGGAAGACCATTCCAACTACCCTGGGAAAGGGGCTGGGATTCCCAGGAATTGGACCATCACCCACTATTTGACCTTTTGTGGTTAGCCTTGGAACTGTCATGGTGCCTGTGGGCATGTTATTTATCATGCTAATATATTACAGTGAGCGCATAATGAAGCACAAGGTCTACTGGAAGTCATGTCTCCTTCCATCTTGATCCTCAATGCCTACTGGGAGTTGAATCCTCCACCATTTTGGTATTAATTGCTGTGTCATTTCTTGAATGGCTGTGCCCTGACCCCTTCCCTCCTGTCTCATTCCCACCTCAGAAATTTTATTCCCATAATCTTATGGGGATGCAGAAGGGTGATAGTCCATTTTCCAAAACTACTGCTGGGCTGAGTAGTGGTGTTGACCCTGCCTATCAGGGAGTAAAAGTCTCTGAATACTTAATCAAAGGGCCCCAGGGGCAGGACAGCCCAAAGACTATTCTTTATAAGAAGTATATATAGAGCAGCAGGTCAGGAATGGTGCACCAAGAAATGGCTAAGAAAATGACTAAGTTATTGCAATATTTCATTTATTAATATTTGACTTGTTTATAATTTACAAAATACTTTGATTTACATATTATTATTCCAACCTTACTCTACTAAAATATCTTCTCAACAGAATAGATTGTTAAAACACAATCAACTGATAATATATCACTTCTCTGCTCAAAACCCTGTAATGGCTTCCCAGGTTAAAAATACAAGTCCTTACAGTGAGGTTGACAGTTCTCTCTTGTGGTATTCATTCTCCCCCTACATCTTCCCCTGTCTGCCTGTAAGGGAGTCTAAAATTCTCAACGTTAGTGTTGCCTGTTGAGTTCAGGGCCATTAGAACCAATTAGTCCAGGTGGGTTGGAATATACGCTCTGGCCCTCATGATCTAGTTCCCTCTACATCTCAAATCTCAGCTCACTTTCCCAGCTCATTCAATCTAGGCACATGAGCCACCTTGCTCTTCTTCCAACTGTACTCCTGGGATAAACCCTACTTGATCCTGAGCTATTACCCTCTTTTTTTTTTTTTTTTTTTTTGACTGTCTCCTGTTTTTTTGTTGTTGTATTTTTTTTTTATTGAAATATAGTCAGTTTACAATGTTGTATCAATTTCTGGTGTACAGCACAGTGCTTCAGTCATATATGAATATACATACATTCACTTAATATTCTTTTTCACTGTAAGCTACTATAAGATATCAAATATAATTCCCTGTGCTATACAGTATAAACTTATTTATGTATTATATATATACCAGTCAGTATCTGCAAATCTCAAGCTCCCAATTTGTCCCTTCCCACCCTCTTCCCCCATGGTAACCGTAAGTTTGTTTTCTATGTCTGTGAGTCTGTTTCTGTTTTGTGAATAAGCTTGTCTTTTTTTTTCAAATTCCACATATTAGTGATATCATATGGTATTTTTTCTTTCTCTTTCTGGCTTACTTCACTTAGAATGACATTCTTTGGGGTGATCCATGTTGCTGCAAATGGCATCATTTTATTATTTTTTATGGCTGAGAAGCATTCCATTGCATAAATATACCACAACTTCTTTATCCAGTCATCTGTTGATGGACATTTAGGTTTCTTCCATGTGCTTGGCTATTGTAAATAGTGCTACTGTGAACTCTGGGGTGCAGGTATATTTTTAAATTAAGGTTCCTTGTGGATATATGCCCAGGAGTGGGATTGTTGGATCATATGGTAAGTCTGTTTTCAGTCTTTTGAGGAATCTCCATGCTGTTTTCTACAATGGCTGTACCAAACTGCATTCCCACCAACAGGGTAAGAGGGTTCCCTTTTCTCCAAACCCTCTCCAGCATTTATCGTTTGTGGATTTTTGAATGATGGACATTCTGACTGGTGTGGCTATTATCCTTTTTATATATTGTCATATTCAACTTGCTAAAGTTTTGTTAAGAATTTTTACATCTATGGTTATGAGTGGTATGGTCTTTAGTTTTCATTACTAGCTTTGCCTGGTTTAGGTGTCAGAGTAATGCTGGCCTCAGAGAACAAGTTGGGAAGTATTTCCTCCCATTCAGTTTTCTAGAAGAGTTTGTTGTGAATAGGTATTATATCTTGCTTAAATGTTTGGTGTAATTCACCAGTGAAATCATCTGGTCCTACACTTCTCATTGTGGAAAGGATTTTTATTCAACTTCTATAATGGATTGCTTTTAAAAGTAGATTTAATTTCTTAATAGATACAGGGCTGTTCACTGTCTTGAATGAGCTGTGGTAGCTCACACTGTTCACAAAATGTGTACATTTCATCAAGGTCGTTGTGTTCATTGGCATAAAGTCATTCATAGTATTTGTTTTTCTTTTAATATTGGTAGGATTTGTAGTGTCACTTTCTCTTATTCCTGATACTGGTAGTTTGTGTCTTCTCTCTTTTTCTGATCTCACTTGTTAGAGTTTTATCAGTTGCATTGATTTTTCTCATGAATAAGTTTTTTATTTAATTGATCTTCTCTATTTTTTGTTCTCTATTTCATTATTTTTCACTCTGATCTTGATCATACACTCTCTTCTCCTTACTTTGGGGTTTCTTTACTCTTTTTTTTTCTAGTTTCTTAAGCCAGAAACTGAAGTCATTAATTTCAAACCTTTGTTCTTTTCTAATATAGGTGTTTTAGTTCTATAAATTTCACTGCATCTTACAAATTTTGATATTTTGTATTTTCAATTTCATTTATTTTAAAATACGTTATGATTTTCCCTTTGATTTCTTCTTGATCTGTGGGTTGCTTAGAAGTGTTAGTTTCCTAATATTTGGGGATTATCTAGAGATGCTTTCTGTTATTTATGAAGTTTATTTAAATTTAATTCAGTTGTGGCCCAAGATGAATGAGCATAACTCTGGCCTTAAAAAGGTTATTGGGGACTGGAGCTTGAGCTGTAGGGTGAAAGTAGCTAGGAAACTGAAGGGTAGAAGGGCCTTATACACCAGACAAAGGGCTTGGATTTTACCCAGAGAGCAATAAGAAGTCCCTGGAAAGCTTAAGAAAGGAAGTGGCATGATCAGATTTTTAAATTATAATGATTTATATTGCATAAATTATTTTTATTCAACTAAAATTTGTTGTGTCTGTTTTGTGCCAAGGGCTGTTCTCTGTGCTGAAAGTACAGCAGAGAACAAGAAGCCTTCATGAAGCTTGCAGTCTAGTAGAGAAGACCAACAATGAACAACTAATGAAATACAAATACACTGTAGCTGAGGCCGTTGTAAGTGCTCTGAAGGAAAATAGAGGAGGTAAGAGAGTAGAGAGGCATAGGGGTGGGGTGTATTTTAAACAGGGAATTCAGGGAAGGTTCTATTAAGGAAGTTACAATTGAATAGAGATACAACTAAAATGAAAAGGGGAAGACAGTTCTACAGAGTTCCAGGCAGAAGGACAAGGATCACTACATGCAATAGTTGTGACACAGAAATGAGCTTTGCCTGCTCTAGGAAAATCAAGGAGGCCAAAGTGACAGGAGTTGAGCAAATGGTGAGGAAGCCTGGTGTGCAATAAGGACTGAGAGGTAAGGGGTAGATGATGGTGGGTCATAGACTATGCTTGGGTTTTATTCTAAGTGTAATGAGAAGCCATTTGTGTGTTCAAATGGGAGAAGCAGTGATACCTGACTTTCTAAGATACCTCTGGTGGATATGTGGAAAAATAGACTGTGGCAGGACAAGAAAGGAAGCTGGAAAACCAGTTAGGAGACTGTCTAACTGGGAGCAGGCATAAGATAATGATCGAACCTGGAATCTGTAGTGGAGGTGGTGGGATATGGAATTGGTAACATTGAAATGACTTGCTAAGGGGTTGGGCATGGGGTGTGAGGAAAAGAGGAATCCTAGATGATTCCTAAGGTTCTGGCTTAAGCAGTTGGTCAGTGGTGGTGCCATTTCTTGAAATGAGAGAGGATTGTGAAAGAAGTTGTTAGTTCACTGGATTGTATCTTTCCCCCAGTTTTGAAATCCTAATCCCCTTTGTGACTGTATTTGGAGATAGGGCCTTTAAGAAAAAATTAAGGTTAAATTAAATCATAAGAGTGGGGCTCTAATCTAATATGGCTTGTATCCTTATAAGAAGAGAAAGATGTCAGGGATGCATGTGTATAGAGAAAGGACATGTGAGGACACAGCGAGAAGGTGGCTGTCTGCAAGCAAGGAGAGGGACATAAGGAGAAACCAATCATGCTGGCACCTTGGTCTTAGACTTCTACCCTCCAGAAAATGTGAGAAAATAAATTTCCGTTGTTTAAGCCTCCCAGCCTGTGGCATTTTATTACGGCAGCATTACTACCCTAACAAACCTAGCAAACTAACCCAGAAGTGAAGAGGATAGTGAAAAAAATCAAGTTCTCTGTTAGACATGTTGAGTTTGAAATGCCTATTAGACTTCCAAGCAGAGAGGCTGAGTAGGCAGGTGGACACATAAGTGTGAACCTCAGGGAAGAGGCTGAAGTTGGAGATGTAATAGAAAGTAATTAAAATAAATTGATATTTGTTATAGAGAAAACATATATTCCTCAATTTCTGTGTTCCTATGAGGAACCTCCATCAGTGTCACAGTCCTTACTTCTTACTGTTCTCTTAGTCACTCTTCCCAGGGGAGGAAGTTTGACATAACTAATTGGTCAGCTTGGGAGAAAGAATCCAGTATTTATGGTTCATTAATTTTCTCGTGTCTTTTTGGGATGTCTACCTTCAGGGAATATACATTTTCTAATCTTCCATCCTGTGAGTTTTTCAAGAGTCAGTTTGCAATGAGAGAAGCCTGTGGTTGTCTGAATGTTCCCATGATTGAATGGGTTAGTCAGCAAAATAATAGCAGGTCCAGTTACCCTATGACTGAACCATATTCTCCAATATAAATATGTTAAAATCAATGATAAAGATAACATTTTGATCTCCTGTCTTTAACTTTATATCTATCCCCAATTGATTCTGAACTAGAAGAATCACTAGATAAGGTCACCTATCCAGTGAATAGTGATAGAGAAAATGATAGGGTCCAACATGGAAAACTGGGGCTTTCCAACATTAAGGTAGATGTTGAAAGAGGAGTCATCAAAGGAGATTGAGAAATTAAGGTTAGAGAAAAATCAGGAGAGTGTGATGTCTGGACACCAAGCGAAGACAATATTTTAAGAAGGAAGCAACAGTCACCTGTTTAAACAATGCTGGTAGGTTGACTTAAATTAGGGTATAAGAAGTTGGTGGTATGACCACCTCTCTTTCTAGTTAATTTTGTGAAAGGAAGAGAAAAGCCATAATTTCAACTGGCTTCAGTGGAGGCAAAACATCAGCACAGCCTCCCACATTCAATCACTTAGTTACATCCTACATTCAGTCACTCCCTCAAGAAGGCTGACCAGTCATCCTAGTTTACCTGCGAGTAAGCAGTTTCCTGGAATGCAGGACTTTTAGTGGTAAAATAGGGAAAATCTGGGGCAAACTGAAAGGAGTTGGTCGCCCTATCCTCAAGTAACACTTACCTCCTACAAACACACACTTACACAGGAACTAATAATCACACATAGTCATAATCATACCAGTGTGACCAACTGTCTTGTATCTGTCAAGGTAAGCTACTCCACTGCCAATGTATATCCTTAGTAGTGACGTAGACATGGATGGGGGAATAAAGAAAAAGACAATAGAAAGGAAAAGTGCCTGACCCATCCAGTCACACGTAAGGAGACTGGCAATAAGCCTATTTGTAATTGTTTAAGGTGAAAATAATGTTATCCTGATGTAAGGCAGTGATGGTGAAGTGCATGAGAGCATGGATTCCACAGGATGTTGTTCCTCTTCAAATGTGGGACAGATCTCTTCATTGGGCATGTAGGTAAATAGTAATCATTCGTCAAAGTAGGGAATACGAGGTTTGTGAGAGAAGAGGATGAGTTTGGTTTTCAACAGGTAAAGCGTAGAGTGCCTGGGGCGGGGGGGTCACCTAGAGAGTGTAGTACAGCCCAGTGTAGATTTTAAGGGCATGGACTTAAGTTTTCCTGCCTAGATTCACATCTTAGCTCCATCACCCATTATTAGCTCTGTGACTTTAAATATACTTAATCTGCTGTACCTCAACTTTCTCTTGTATAAAATGAGCAGAACAATGGTTGTCTGCTTGATAAGTTGATGGTGAGAAACTAACAGTTTCTGGTATATAGCAAGTGATAGCTATTCTTCATGAACAGGAGGAGCTGGTTATATGGGAATGGGGTTAATTAAAAGAACTGAGCTGGAAATACGGCAGTATGGACACAGAGAAATGAAAAGCCCAAAAGAACATCTGAGTAGAACAGGTGGGAGATTGAAGTGTGTGTGCGTGCGTGCGTGTGTGTGCGTGTGTGTGTGTGTGTGTGTGTGTGTAGTAGTAGTAGTAGCAGCAGCAGCAGCAGGAATAGTGGAAGAGCAGTTGGACACTGTACCAAGGTTTAATGGTGACTGTTAAGAAGATAGTATGTTGTATCATGGTCATATAAGAGGTATTGAGTTTCTTGTTTCCATTTTCATTTGGAGTTTTTATCAGTTATTTCTGCATGGCCTTGCTAAAACCTGCTTAAAATGATGTGCTCATTAATTGCTGTGTCTTAGCAATTTGAGCAGGGAAGATCTGAGATCTGAGAAGCCAGGGCTCAGCTAGGTGATTCTTTTGCTGGCCTGACCTGGCTGCAGTCATCTGGCAGCACAACTGAGGCTAGAGGGCCTCACTCAAATTTCTCGAGGTTCATTCTGTCTGTTGACTGGCAGTGGTGTCTGTCCTCATGGAGGCTGGCCAGGCTCTCTTATGTGGTGGTCTCAGGGCAGCAGGAGCATCAAAGTAAATGCTGAAAGGCTTTTTGAGGCCAGGGCTCTGAAGTCATATGATGTCTTCCAGGCTTCTTCTGGTTAAATCAAGTCACAGGACCAGCTTATATTCAAAAGGAGGGAAAATGGATGCTATGTCTTAATGGGGGTGTGTGTGTGTGGCAAATTGCATTGCAAACAGGGATGTGCACAAAAATGAAAGAATTGTTGTAGCTGTCTTTGTAAATCGTTGAGCATTAGTTTGATGGCACATTTCTTATATCATTATGAAAGGCCTACCTAATAGGACCTCAGATATATAGTAATCTACCTATTGCCATTTAGGCCCAGAATAAGCCTTGTGCAAGATATATGATGGGTATGATAAGGGTAGGGATGAGTAAAGGTGCAGGTTGCACTAGAGTTTGTACTCTGGTATGATATTACCTATTGCCAGACCCTCCCTTCATGAGAATATGGGTAGCTGGCCAAGTAGACCAAGTGAGCGTAAGGAAAGAACTAGGGAAGAAAGTATTCTGAGACCTGAGAGCCAGAAAGGAAAGTTAAGGCACAGCTATATAGTGGAAAAATTGAAGTTGAAACACGATGAGTAGACCACACAGAAACAAATCCTCAAAGACCAGGACAGGATGGAGACAGTACCTGTAGCATTCACAGCTCAGCCCCAGTTTCCAGTAGGGTGTGCTGTGCTGGCTTATAGGACTCAGAGAAAGGGAGGTACTTACTGTGGTGGTTGACAGGGGCACTTGGTACCAAAGAACAGTGCCAGACCTGATGACGCCCTGTTCTCTGTTCTGAACTCCTCTGAAGCTACTGAAGTCATTCCTCCTTCCTCTTCTCACATGCCAGTCGCAGCCATTAGCTAAGCAGAAAGTGAGAGGAGAGTTTGCTATGGCAGTAAAGAGTAGATATGTTTTCTATTTGGTATGCTTCTACTTACTACCACTGTATCACTTCACTCACATTATCTTCAGATCTCAGTAAGTGACAGCACATTAAAATAGAGGTAGCATGGTGAAGGCAGAGGTCCAGGAAGCCATGTTTCCCTTGGGGCCCAAGTCAAAGATGACCCTGTGTATGATGGGCCACAAAATCTTGTGGAGACCATGAAAAGATTCTTTCTCAGATTTTTAAAGAGCCAAACCTTACTTGATCCCAAATCTTGTCTGCAGTTTCTACCTAAGGACTCTAATTTTCAAATGCCTTTTGGAATTTGAATTCAAAGGGAAAAAATACATTAAAAGATACATTGGAGCACAGCTCTGGTATAAAACTGCCTGAGATCATATGCTTATGGGCATGCAACTATGGTAAAAATGATTAACCCACCTGTGCCTCAGTTTCCTCAAGTATAAACTGAGGGCAATAACGGTATCTACTTTGTGTAGTTATTGTAATGATTAGCTGAGTTAATACATGTATAGCTTTTGAAACACATGGTTAGCATTCAAAAAGTCTTAACTATTATTGTTACTGTTGCTTTGTTGATTTTGACTTTTATATGCCACAATGAAAATATTACAGAAGTATACTCAACTATTCCCATTTTAAATGCTTACAGTTAAGTTGGAGAAACAAACTATGTATACATGAAATCTTTAAAGAATAGTTAAAAGGCCATGTTTGAGAAGAACAAATGCTTAGATTAATTACCCATGTAAGTACTGAGGACAGTCAATATGGGGAAAGATATTCAATAAGGGCACATGTCACTTAGAAGGAGGGTCTTAGGAGGGACCTTGAGGAAACTGAATTCAGTTTTGGATTATCTGGAAGAATTAATGGCCAACGTGGACAACCACATTAAATTAGCCAAGCTCCTGTTCCCTCAAGGTCAGATGTGGATGTGGGGGAGAGTATGCTATTTTCTATTATTCAAACTTGGTTCTTTTGAAACATTCTCTCACTCCACTTTTTTGGGTGAGTGGGTAAAAAGTTCAGTGACTTGTCGCTTTGACGTAATAGCAGTTTTCTCATATTGGGTTGCAGTTTTTGTTGTGATTTCAGAGGTTGAGTTTTCCACAACTCTATCAATTTCTCTTCAAGGAAGTATGAGAGCTGATTCAAAGAAAACAGTGTTGAGTCTTCTTGGTGAAAAGCGAGGTACTTCTTAAGCTCCGAACACTGTTTACGTCTTTGCTTACTTCGCCCACTCCATCCAGATTCGATTCTCTGGTGGAAATATGTGCGTAATTCTACAGTTACTTTCTTTGCACTTCAAAAATTTTATGTGGTAGTTTTGCCAACAACCACAATTCCTTAGTTTAATCTTTCTTAGAGGCGGTGATAATGATTTATTTCCACTTTTAGTGTAGTGACAAATAATGTTTGGTCCTTCACTCTCAAGATTTTAACATAGTGGTATATGTTGGTGGTGTATGTTTTAATATAATGCTGTAAAAGAAAACCAAGTGTTCCCTTGTACTCTCAACCTCAAAATTGGTCTCCTGATACCTGTACTCTCCACTTTATGTACAACGCTGCACAGATTGTCTTGCTAAAGCACAGGTCTGACGTCCTTTCCTTTCAAGAACGCTTGGTGACTCCCTGTTGCACATACAATGAAGTCCATATTCCATTGTGTGACATTCAGGGCCCTTCAGAGCCTCTTCCTTGTCCAGCTTCCCAGGCCTCCTTCATTCTAGCTACTGTTCAGTGCTCCCTCTTCTCTAACCCTGTGAGAAGTGAGTTCTCAAGCCTCAGTGCCTCTGATCATGCAGATTCCTCTCATTACATTGCCTTCCCTCTTCTCTTCCTGGAAATGTTCTGATCTTGCTTCAGGAACTTTTCTAATTGGCCCCTCCAGGTCTAAACAGTTGACCTCTCTTGGGCTCTCCCAGCTTTTGACAAATACCTCTGGCTGATTATTGCCTTTGGTGGGCTTCTATTGGTAGCAGAAGCCATAGTTTATTTAGAAGCATTGACATAATTTACTTCATAGACTAAGACTGCCTTCTGGATCAGTTAAAGTTTCAGAGAAGTATGTTCTAAAGCCTCCAGTTTGTCCAGTCCATCCATACATTTGCTGTTCTTGGACACTCTAGATAGCTGACTTTTATTAGCATTTACCTAGAATTCTGATTATACATTATGAGCATGCAATTTGAAAATTAAAGGCACTTGATGTAGTCTGGGTGCCCTTTAGTGTCCAGGGTTCTCATACATCTTCTCCTTCAGACCTCACTGAGGTTGGCCTCATTATAGCCACTTTATAGACAAGGAAACTTAGATTCTAAAAGTCAGATGATGTGCCTTCCTGAGGCACATGGGAGCAGGGAAATGCAGTGGATACAAGCATGGTGTCTGGAGCCAGGGTTTACCATGGGGTTAAATCTGATACTGCCTGGGTTTGACTCCTAGCTCTGCTGTCAACTAGCTTGTACTAGTTACCCAACCTTTCTACGCCTGTTTCCTTCACTGTAAAATATGATAGAAATGTCTTCCTCATGGGTTTTATTTTTCTTATAATTAAAATAATATGTGTAAAAATTATGTAAATAACATATGTAAAGCACTTAGAATAGAGTCTGGCATATAATAAACACATGAGAGTGTTAGCTGTTATTATTATCATTATTAATTAGTGTTAACTTTAATGAGCACAGAACAAAAAGGTAAATGAGTCAAGATTTGAACACAGATCTCTTTGGCTCTAAAAACTGTCTGCTTGTACATGTCAGACTTCCTCTTGCTATGCCCATTTGCCTTGAGATTAAAGAATAGAGTGAGAAGTCCTTTTCATCTTTTCCCTCAGGGATCCAAATTCTTTATCAAGTTATTTCAGTTTCACATGCATGACCAGTACCTCCTGCATACTTTCTGGAGATTGAAGGCTTCAGGAGCATTAGCACGAGCAAAATCAGATTCTGAAGTTATTTTATTTTAAAATGCACAACCGGTAAGTACATCATGCTTGCTTTCTGGAGGTTGAAGGCTTCAGAAGCATTAGCATGAAAGAAATCGAGTTTTATTTCCATACAAGGGCATAGTGAAAACCATGGGTCCTCTTACAAAGGTGGTTCTGGGCTGGTTTGCTCTGCCTGTAATATTATTGGTATTTGCCTGCTAGTGTTTGGACCCTCTATACCAGGCCACAGGGTTACATAGGACTCAAATCAGCCTGAGCATGCTTATTCCAGCACATGCAGCAGCTCTCTCCACCTTCCTTCCCCATTAAGGAGTGAAGGAAGGTTTTGTAAAGTTGTAGGAGTGTATCTCTTCCTTCCCAACCCCTTAACCCCTTCTTCTGTTCCTCAGAAAGGCAGGGGCCCCACATAGCCCAGGAAGAACAAAGCAGAGGTGAGAGGCAGATAAGAAAGGTGTTATGTTTGGCATGACTGGTTTAGGCTTAAGCTTGTGCCTCAATAGCCATTTCAGGTGAAGTTTTTTATATCCCTTGGGTGTAACTTGCTGCGTTTGCATCCCTATGATACCATATAATTAGTTTGTGAGATGCATTCCCTGAGGGCACCATGCTTTTAATTTAGCCAAATTGAATTAAATCCAACAAATTCATTCTGGGCTTCAGTCTATGACATCAGACTAAATTCTGTGGACATACGTTTGTATAAGATAAGGCCAGCTACTTTCAGAAGTTCCAAGTTTTGTTCAGGAGGCAAACAAACAAATAATTACAATATGATGTGTTAAATTCTGTTTATCATGCAAGCAGGAGAAATGGCCCAGATGATTGGCTGGGGTTAGTGGTGGTGGTGGGGTGTAGTCAAGGAAGGCTATCTCTGAAAAGCATATAGGAAATCACAACATGGAAGAACAAAAGGAAGGACAAGAGCTTAGAGATGTGAAAGCACCTGGCTTATTCAACTGACTGATCTGAAAATGGTAGCTTGGAAGTGTTTCAAATAGTTTATAAGATTAACAGTTTATAACAGCCCCACAACATATATTTTGTTGTTATTTCCATTTTACAGATGAGGAAATTAACCTGCTCAGTGACAAGATTTGAACAAGGCAAGCTATCTTCAAAGGAAGATAGTCATTAGCCATTAAGCTTAGCTTAGCTACTTTCTATACCTCCCCTTTAGGTTAGCGCTTCTCAACCAGGGCTAGCTATCAGAATCACCTGGGAGATTTCTAGAAATATACAGATTCTGGTCCTTTTCCCAGAGAGTGATTTAGTGCCTCTTCTTGGTAAATGGCTCTACTACCCAACCAGTTGGAAGTAATTTGTGGCACCTCTTCTTTCTTTAATTTCCATATCCAGTTCATCTTGAAATTCTTTCACTTCTCCCCTGAAAATTTATCTCATCTTCTTCCATTTGTGGGTCCACTTCCATTTTCAGCACCTGAATCCAAACTCCCCAAGCCAACTGATCTCTCAGCTTCTCTTGTAGCCCACTTCAAATCTATTCTCCAAATCACAACCACAGTAATCATATCATCTCTGGCTCAAAGTCCTCCAATGGCCCTAGGTTGCCCTTGGAATTCAGTCTAAATCTTCATCATAGTTTGTACAGGTCTACATAGCTAAGCCTATGCCTGGTTTCCTAGTTCATTTCACACCACCCTTCCTCTTGTCCAACCAAATGGATACTCTTTTATTTCCTTCAGTGTGACAGACTCTTTTCTACCTCAGGGTCTTACCACATGCTGTTGTTCCTTCTTTGGGAATAACTCTTTCCAAACCTGGATTCTCTGGTCCCATACCTTCTCTGATCCCCTTTGATAAAATATCCCTTCTGTCATTCTCTTTTAGGGCATACTGTCCTTTTCTTTCATTCTACAATTTGTTAATTTGCTTATATGCAGTTACTTATTGAAATCAGTATCCCAATACAAGTTTGAAAGCTCCATGAGGGTAGGGGTTGCACCTGCTATAATCATCATTGTATACCTTATCCCTAGCCCAGTGTGTGAGCAGATGCACAGTACAGTTTTAGTGAATAATTGATGGACAAACTGGATACAAAGGTACATGAGATCAAAAAAGAATCATTGGATTTGGCAAGGAGGCCACTTGTGATATTCACTTGGCTGCTTTCAGTTGAGTTATGAGAAAGAAACCAAACACAGTGAATCCTGAAGTTGAATGAGAAAGCAAAAGGGAAATAAATTTAATATCATGTGGAAGAAATTATCAGAGTGACTATATTCCAAACCTTGAACTTGGCACTAAGCATTCATTGTTTAATCATTGCAGTAACCTTATGAGGTTCTATCATCTCCATGTTTTGGATAAGGTAGAGAGTCTCAGAGAGGTTAAGTAATATGCCCAGGGTCATGCGTCTGAGACAGAGTAAAACCAGACCCAGGTCTGACTTCAGAGTTCATTCTCCGAACCAATAAGACAATGGCTCTTGAGGGTGCAGAGGAATGATGGCAGTGGGTGGCTTATTAAAGACCACTACCGTCAAGAGACTGAAATTAAACAGATCTGTGTGAGGGTACAGGAATCTTCAGTTTTAACACGCATTTTGAGTGATTCTCAGGCTGGTTGACTCAGGTATCCTGTTCTAAGGAACATTACTCCATGCTGTGCTTCACAAGAGAGTAGATTTTAGGTTATTCACAGCTTCTGATCTAAGCCTTAGATCCTCTAAGACTCCATTTAATCTATATATTAATAAAAATGTTTTCTCACAAGTTTATGGTGATTAAAGAGATCACTTGTAGAGTGTAAACATACAGTAGGTGCACAATAAATGTTAGCTTCTCTCTCCTAAATTTTCCTTCAGGACTGGGTTAGGAATGGAGAAACAGCTAATAATTTGAAATTGTGTTTATTTGGGGGAAAGTTTGCTTTTTCCCCCTCCTGTTATCTTCATTCTGAAAATAGAGAAACAGAGACACAGAGCAGTTAAGTCACTGAACCCAAGGCTACAGCTAGTAAATGGCAGCCTTCTTAATCATGCTACGCTGGTGAAGAAATTAGATTTGGAAAGAAGTTGACAGTAATGCTTGTTAAATTAAATTTCTGAGTTAGCTATTTTTCTATTGCTTTTGTCATAGAATATAACCTTCTATTTCCTCTTTATTTGTTGACTTTTTGCTTTGACTTTTAAAAAATGTAAGCCCTTGTGTTTTTATTATAAACATCACATTGTTTTTAGGAGATGACATAATACTGAAATCAAATAAATATAGTCAATGTGTCAGGTAATGAGTGGACCATAAGCCCAGTTAAGGAGAATCGTGATATTCAGATACACAGAAATTGCTAATAAAAGCTGTAAGAAATGTAGTGGCATCAAAGTAGCATATGTAAAGGGAAAGTGACATCATCCCATCCCATGGTACCAGGGTGGGATGACTTGCTCCTGGTACCTTGTCTTGCATTGGGTGAAAGATCAGCAAGGGTCCTGGGAACTGTCTCAGGCCTTTCCCTTCCAAACACATGGACTCTGTTTCAGGGGTGGTGTTTCTCTAGTTTTTCTCTGGCTGTGCCTTTACCATGCCCAAAGCATATGACAGCACATCCCTCTTTCTCTGGCCCAACTTTTAGAGCCTGAACACATCAACCAGCCTTGAGTTGAAGCCTCTGCCTGGATGTCAGCTTAAAGCTTCAAGTCTGTCTGGCTTGCCTTAGATAAGACCTCAGTTAAGAGTCCAGAATTTTTTTCATTTGATGTTTCGATCCCTTACCTCTTATGTTGGTGCTTTTTCCTTTAAGATTTACTTTGTTTTGACATGTTTCACACTTGATCACAGTGCCTGGGTTTTTAACTGCCCTTTATCTCAAAATCTGTTCGTATAGCATATTGGAAATTTGTATGTTCCTGTTGTTCTTTTTACAGTGAGTAACAATTAATCTGACTATCTGGAAACAGACTCCTTCTATTTTCCAAATTCACATTAACTTAGTGTGTTAATCAGGGTTCTCCAGAGAAACCGAACCAATATACATACACACACATATATAAAGATTTATTTCAAGAAATTGGTTTCTGTAATTATGGAGGCTTGGTGTGTCCAACATCTGATGGAGAAGATCAGCAGGTTGGAGACTCAGGAAGGAGTTGCAGTTCAAGTCCAAAGGCAGTTTGCTGGCAGAATTCCCTTTTGCTCAGGGGGAGTCAAGCCTTTTGTTCTATTCAGGCCTTCAACTGATTGGATGAGGCCGACCCACATTAAGGAGAGCAATCTGCTTTACTCAAATTCCCTGATTTAAATGTAAATATCATTCAAAAACACCCTCATAGAAACTTGAAGAATAATGTTTGACCAAATGTTTGGCTCAGCCAAGTTGACACATAAAATTAACCATCACATTTAGTGTTTTTCAGATTGGACTCGGCAGAATAGTAGTCTTGTTGTAACAGATTGGCAGGAAAAAAAAAAAAAAGAGGGAAGGAGTTCATTGATTAAACATACTTGTGACATGTACATATTATATTTGTGTATAGTAGTATTTGTAATGGGTACATATAGTATTTCCCTCTTGGAGTATCATATTACACATTCATCCATTAAGGGCTAAGAATTCCTGAGGTGAAGAAAATTGCTCTGTGTAACTGGTGCACAGGGAAGGCAGGCCTTCCCTAACTATGTAGTGTTTTACTCAGCAGCACCCACTTCCACCAACACATTGGGAGGAAGTAGGGCTGGGCTTGTCTCCCCATAGACCCCAAATCCTGAACCCTGACAAAAAAAAATCTAAATTGCACAGAAATACTGGTCTAAGTGCTCAGAATGTGTGCTGTCAACTAATCCAATAAAATAGAACAACCATTCAGCTGCCCACAGGCTTTTGAATAAATCCCAAGCAAAATGATTAAGGTGTCTGTGTTGTGATGAGGCTGGGATATTATGGACAATGCTTGGCCATTCCAGTTCTATCACAGTTTTCTCCCTTGATAATTCTTTTCCATTCAGTTTTCACTTCTCTGCCCCATGCCATTTAACCTCCCTCTTTTACACTTCATATTTCTTCTCTATCCCAGAGGGAGCACTGGCCAGAACCAAAATGAATTGTATGACAGTAAGAGCAAAGCTGTCATTGTTTTATATAATGCATGCTATTTCCCTTCTGCACTTGATGGCAAGGCTCTCTCACTCTGTGCTATGCACTATTGGTGTTGTCTTTCCTTAATTAATCTACTGGCTGGGATTATGTTGTACATGTGAAGTGATGATAATAGATATTGTTAGTGCTACATAAACATATGCTAGATGAATTTGAGTTTGCAGAAGGTAAACCAACTGAGGAATCCACACTCTCTACCTCCTCAAACTATTGGCCCCGGTTAGGTCCATGGCTTTGACGTGACTTCCCTTGAAATTCTTTCAGGAGGAGAAAGCTGATTGCATATGCCCCTCTCATTCCTGCTCTCCACTCCATGTTAGGGAGAAGTGGAAGCAGCATTCCCTTGATTTAGCATAGCCTCTTCCACCCTCCTTCAATAGTAATAGCCCTGCTGAGCCTGACACGTCTGTGAATGCTTGTTTCTTCTCCCAGTCCAGTGGCTGTCATGGACTGAATTTATGGTAACTCCTCTGACTGCAGAGGACCTTGATATCTGTCTCATCAGGGACCTTTCATCTCAGCTCTGTCCATTGTATTGGCCCTTTCAGTATCCATGAGGATAAATCACCCAGCCTTGGTTCCTGGTCTCATTTCTACATTGTAGCAGCCACTCCTATGATGAGACGCTGCATCTGAAACCAGCTAGAATAGAACACGTTCATCTCAGAACTTTAAAATCCCTCTCACTCATTGTAGGTTGTTTTTCTTGCAGCTATTTTCCCTCTAACATTCAGGTATTCCTAAATGGTTTAACACTTCAGTATGTTCTCAGAGGATAACTAGTGATCTTTTACTCTCCCAAATTCCAAAGCCCACCAGGATCAGTGAAGAGATAACCATCAGAGACTTACAATGGAGACATCAGAACCTCTGCCCTCTTTCCCTCCCCTGGTTAGGAAGTGAGTGGTGGAGGTGCATGTCTTTTAGAGGACTAAGGGTTGTAAAAATCAGATACCAGAAGCAGGTAAAGTCTCCATAGGCTTTGGGGATGGAGAAGAGATCCTTTGGGGAGTTGATTTGGACCAGATCTAGAGCTGGTGCAGGTTGGTGCCAGGGCCAAGGCAGAGCAGGGAGCCCTGCCACTTAAGGCTGAGAGTACATCACTGAAAGGAGGAAGCAGGAGACTTGTGGCTTGTTGTTAGTTCCAGAGCTTTAAGGGAGAGCTAGAGGCAGAGCAGGTTTCCTTCTGGGTCACTCTGTATAGTTCCCTAGGGTAGAACAAAAGGCAGTGACTTAAGACTAGTGTGCCAACTCTGGAAAATTCCAGAGGCAACCTGGCAAGGTGGTTATGCTGTGAGCTACAGAGCCAGACAGTCCTGTGTGACTTTGGTCAAAGGCCTTTACCTCTCCTGGCCTCAGTTTCCTTCTTTGTAAAATGGGAATACGATAGTAACTAGTAGAGAAGCATTAAAACTTGTCAAGTGTCATAGCCACTGTTTTTCTGGATTCTTTTTATTCTCTAATGGTGGTGATGCATCCAGTATAGGCAGGTGATGAGAACTTGCTAAATGGGTCAAGTAATGTTATTTGATTGAGAACATGGACATAGATGCAGAAAAGTGGTGTTTTGTTTTGTTTTAACAAGCCAATGCTTGTAAAAGAAGTTTGTACATGAAGCATACAACATTTCCAAAATATTGATTTCTTTCACACCTTTGATGGTCATACAGACAGCTTAGGGCTCCAGGTAGAGGTAATTGCCAGGGTAAAATGGCCAGAGTTCAAAACCTCACATGTTAGGCATTCCTGAAATGCCTAGTGGTCATTGTACAAAAGTCGGAAAAGATGAGTCTGGAAAGACAGACTTTCTCTGAGAGAGAAGTAGGAGGCAGTGGATTTAACCATCTGAGATTAGGGAACTGAGCCGTGGAGACAGGAGTAAAACCACTAACAAAATCCACTACTCCACAAGCATCAATAAGATAGCCTCCCACGGCACAGAGCATGAAGCTGATCATTGGTAACTACGGTGCATTTGCAAACCCATTTGTTCAGTCCTGGCAGGTGGCAGTACCAGCTTTCCCTGTTACTTCAAAAATATTAGAGCTTTAGTTAATGGGACTTAAGATAGTTGGCATGAAGAGCAAAACCAATTAAGAGAAAGAAAAAGCAAAACAAACTGGAAACCACAATCTAGCAACTGGGGCTAAGGAGACAGAAGAGAAATGTCAGAGTAGGATGTGCTACATTTCCACACTATACTATTGAGAGCCGACTTGTTTTTACTTCTGATGAGTTGAACACCCCCGCATAAAGGAACATGAAACCTTTCCAAACTCAAAACACATTGCTTATTCTGACATCCCAGTGTAGCTGAAGGAGGCCTGTGAAACAAACAGGAAACAGGAAGGCAACAGCTCACTCTTGCATTGGAATCTGGCATACAATCCTTCTCTCTCTCTCTCTCCATTAGAAACACCTCCTGCCTTGTAGACTGAGTAGGGTGTGGTGGGGACAGGGCACGGGTGACTTTTGGCTCCCATGAAGTTGGGCCACCTGTTTTACCTTCTCACTTCAGCTGCATAGTACCAGTGGTGGAGGGAACCACAGCCAGTGGGTGTCAGCTTGTAGTCTGTCAGTCTTCTTGACACCAGCACTTCTGGATTTGGTCTGCTTTTCTCTCCACTTGAGTTTGTGTACTCATTAAATGGGAAGTAAATAATATAGACTATTATGAAGCAAAATCAAGGCTTCAATGCCACTGCCAGTAATAAGCGTAAGAGATAACATTGGGGGCTTGAATTCGCTGTAACGTCATGTCAAGATCCATTCCAAGACCCTTCTTTAAATCCACACCTTGTGAAATAAAGTGTCTGTAGGAATGTAGCTCCCTCTGCATTTGCATGCTGTCTGGGAGGAGTTACAGTATGTACATGACAGAAATAGCCATGTTAGTTTCTGAGAGAGACCACAAGACAGAGACTGCATTTATAGTGGTTGTTGAAAACTGTTTAAATTCTTAGTAACCAATTGCTGAATAATTGAACCACAACCCACATTTTTATTAAACTAGGTCAAATTTAAGTTTGTGTTACTTGGTTTTTGGTAAAGTGGGCTAGTGTGGCAAAGAACCACCACAAAAGTGCTGCTAAACCGAGCAACAATGGGACTATGGTATTTATTCTAAATGTACCTCTAGCCGTAGCAGTTTTCTGTTGTTATTGTACTTTAGGAAGTAAGTAAATTGACTGAGTTGATACCACTTGGAAACTCTGAAGTTCCAAGCACTGTGCCTAAATTGGTTGAGTCACTTAACCTTCTTTTGCCTCAGTTTCCTCATCTGAAATTGTGGGCATGATAATAAGACCTACTTCTTGGGAATGTTACAAGGATTAAATTAGATAATGCATCCAACACTTAACAGAGAACCAGGTACATGGTGAGGACCTAAATAAATAGTGGCTATGATATGAACCTGGGAAATCGTCACCATCTTCATTTTGCAGAGGTGGGAAAAGAAACTGCAGTGCTTAGGTGATTTCCCAAGGACACCAGGGTAATAAACGAAATGATGCTATAAGGACCAGCACATGGAAGGTACCCTGAATGTTTTCTTCCCCCAGCTTCCCTGATATGTGATCCAGCCAAGGCAAGAACTCAGAAGCAGGGAGCCTACTGAGGTGAGAACGTGGGCTACCACATTGTGAATGAAGCACATGGGGTGGGAGCAGGTGCTGACAGGTCTATCAGGTCAGCAGGAGTTCATAACTGGAGGAAGGTCTAAGGGCTAAACTTGGGTGGAATCAGGGAAGTCAGATGGAGGGAGTCATGTGCTGAGATGCTTATTGGGGAGGACAGCACCAAAAGTGTGAGAGTATGCCGAGGGGGTAGGAGAAGTGGGGTTTGAAATCAGGGAAGCTGGAAAATGGTGGAGAAACCAAGCAGATGAGGCACACAGGGACATCTTTTCCTCTTGGTTATTTTGATTAGAGAGGTATTCCTCAAATTAGAATCTGAAGATCAGAAAAGCATGGGTATATATTCTTGTGGCTTAGTGGAAATTATTGTAAAAGAAGTCTGTACATAATTCAACTTCAAGAAATGCTGAACAAAGATCATTCTCTGCTTCTGATAGTTAACTGCAGTGATTAGATAGTGTGCTCACACTAATCCAGACTTCAGACCCACTCTATAATCCTTTCAATTATACAGAATTCAGCTCATCTGTGATGGTATCACTTGATTCAAATGATAAGCACTGCACAACTCAGGTCCAATTCTGGACCTGAGTGCTAATGGGGATTCTTTGAGTGTAATGGTATAGATTTATATATGGCAAAACTTAAATCTAAAAATATATCAAACTCCCTGAATTGAAATATGTGATAATCAGATTATTATAAATTTCAGCTTGAGAACTACACTGCCAACATTTTCAATCTCTTAATATTTTAAGATTACTTTCATTTTATTCTTAAATTAGAGTAATTTTTCTGTGTGAACATCAAATATTCTAATACCAAGACCCATAATTCTTAGCTCCGACCACATCACATACTGGGTCACCAGTGTATCCCTACACACTGTATAAGATGTTGCCCTAGGGTATGGCAGAGCCACCAGACGAAGAAAGATTGTATCTCGGAATGACCACCTAGAGGACAGCTGCCCACTAACTTGAACTTCTGACTAGGATCTCTTCCAAAAGCAAGAAATCAACTTCTATTGTGTTAAGATTCTCAAACCTTCTCAATCCAGTAATTCATTTGGAACAATATATTTGATACTGATACATCTGCTTTCCTAGCTCAAATAACAGAACATTTTTTTTCTCTTTTTTTTCCCAAACCAACAATGCAATTAGAATAAAATATTTATGGCTATTGCTGAGTGCCTATTACTTAAATAATTTTAAATGTGTTATCTCATTCCACTCTCACAAGAATCTTAAGATGTATGATTTTAAAATCCTCACTTAAAAAGTTGAGGAACTAGATAAACAAGATTATATTGTATAGCACAGGGAAATATACACAAGATCTTATGGTAGCTCACAGAGAAAAAAATATGACAATGAATATATATATGTTCATGTATAACTGAAAAATTGTGCTCTACACTAGAATTTGACACAACATTGTAAAATGATTATAAATCGATAAAAAATGTTAAAAAAAAAAGTTGAGGAACTGAAAAGGTTAAAGCATAGAGAGGGGGGAGTATTTTGCCTAAGATCAGAAAGCTGTCAAGTGACTAAGTTTGAAACCTAGATTATTTTGACTCAAAAGTTATGTTTCACCTATGAATTTTCAACCATGCACCAGTTGTCTGTCAAAATCATATGGTGTGCTCATGGCAGAGACTGATTATTGTTCACTGCAGTCCACTTCCTCTTCTTACTGGCCCAACAGCTACACCATATTTCTCTCCCTTCCTTGCAGTTAGGGGTGGCCATATGACAGGTTTCTCCTTAAAAGAGTAAGAGCAAAAGGGAAAATCCATGCCACTTTTGGTCTGGCCCATTACAACTTTCCACATGTGTTCCTCCATGCTATTTCTCCTTCCATCTGGTGGAAGTAAAGGCCAGAGAAACCACAGGGTATGGGGGAGTCACAAGAAGGAAGGAGTCTTGGTTACTGAATGACTGCATGAAGAGGTGCGTCCCCACCAGCCTCACTCTGAGCCATTTTGTTAGCAAGAAATTAATTTCTACTGTGTTAATTATCTCCTGACATTTTAGAATCTGTTTGTTTCTACAGCCTACCTTACCTTAACTAATACAGAGAAAAATACAGTTTCCTGTCCTGTACTCCAGACTTCCTTGGTCAGACTCTCTGTGAGGAAACCTAAATATCTATAATTTTTTGAAGTTCTCCCATGGGATTCTGATGTATCTGGTCTTTGACAACAATATACTTCATAAGTGACTTTTCCCTTAACCTGGTTAAATCCTTCTAGTTGGATATTGTAGGGAAAGGTTTTTTCCACTTTCATTTTTGCCTGAATTTTTAAAAATGTTACGGATCAACAATTTTTATTGATTCAGAAAGAGCTTTGCTTATATTTTGATATATTTTTTAAAAATTTCAATTCATTTGACCCAGGGAGTTCAAGATGTATGTCCTTGTGATCAAGATTCCAGCTCATCTATTTCCTCCCTCCCTCCTTCCCTCCTTCCCATCCATCCATTCATTCATCCATTCTATCATCTGTCTGTCTGTCTATCTACCAATCTCCTCTATACATCTGTGTATTCATCTGTCTTTCTACCTATCAAAGCAGAATAGCTTCCCCTAAAGTATTTTCCTTCAATCTTACTTTATAGAATTTTTGCATAGTGCAATTCCTTGGAAATAACATGCAACAGTTACAACACAGGAGTTCAGCAGCTGCTTATGCATTTTAGTGATTACTTTGAAACTGTGACTAATCTCCAGATCTTAGGGGAAGGGGGAGCATTAAGAGATTTTGTAGTTTAAAATTGAGATCATGTTTTCTTACATTATTTATCCTTTATTTAGTGTTTGTTTTTTCTGACTGAAATTGATTATGGAATCTCAGCACAGTGATACGTTTGATCTTCTTATCAAACGCCTTGAGTGTTTATAATAGGGTGACACCTTTATTTGCTAAGGGGGTGTGTGATGAAAGCCTTTGATATATCTTGGTCCATTATAATTAGTAGAGAAGCATCATAAAAGTATAGCGAATGTTTTATAGTGTACTTACTGCATGCAAGGTGCTTTTCTAGGGGTTTTGGATAAATTAACTCCTTTAACCCTCAAAATAATCCTATGAGCTATGCACTATGTTTATCCTTATTTCATAATGAGGACATTGAGGCATGGAAGCATGAAGGAACATGCCAAACGTTACATAGCAAATAGGTGGTGGTGCTGGGACATGAGCCTGTGTAGCCTGACTTTAGGCCCTATGCCTTTAACCATTATCTGCGCTGCCATTTCATAGGTATGTGATTTTCCTTACCATTCTATGAGTGTGTTAGTTTTCATTGCTTCGTAACAAATTACCACATATTTAAGAGCTTAAAACAACATATACTTATTATTTCAGTTTCCATGGTTTAGGAGTATAGATTCTGCTTAGCTGGGTCCTTTGCTTAGGGTGTCACAGAGCTACAGTCAAGGTATTAGCCGGGTCTGGAGTCTCATCTGAGTTTAAAATTCCTTTTCCAAGCTCACATAATCACAAGAATTCATTTCCTTGTACCTGTTGAACTTATTATAGCAGCTTGCTTCTTAAAACGCAGCAAGAAAGCGACTCTCTTTCTGACCTCGGTGAAGCCTGAAGTTCTCTTTTAAAGGGCTTCCAACTGGTTAAGTCAGTTTCTCACCCAAGATAATCTCCTTTTTGATTAATTTGTCAACTAATTTAGGACCTTAATTACATCTGCAAAATCCTTTCACTCTTGCCATGTAATGCAACCTAATCAAAGACGTAACCTTGGGGGCAGAGGTCATGGTGGCCATCTTAGAGCTCTGCTATCACAGTGGCACAGAGGGTATCCCTTCTGTGAGTGGAGGAGAAGGATAAATACCATCATATTTAGGTAATAAGATGATGTTTTCATTAGGACTTGACTCATCAATTTCAGCTGATAAAAATATCAAGGATTTGTTTTAAAAACTTTTATACATAAAATATTCCTTCTTTAACCTTTTCTCTAACTCTTCACATTGAAGGAAAGCTGATGGTATAAATAAATTACTTGTTTGAAATTATTATAAGTTTATCCTGCTGATTAGTTTTCCAGAACATTTCTTAAAATCACCTAGTCACTTTTTCCCTAAGATTAACCGTTGGGTAAAAATCAAATTCTGTGGTGTGGCAAACCAAGATCTCTCCTGCAGTAACCAAACATTCCATGTTGCCCTCATCTCTTGTCACTGCCATCTCCTCACATCATTTTATTCCACGTCTCTTTCATGCCTCTGGATCTCTGTAAATGATGCACCTATAGGTCAACCTACAGTTGACACTTGAACAGCATGGGTTTGAACTGCATGGGCCCAATAATATGTGCATTTTTTTCCAATAAATAGCACTTTATGATGTACAGTTGGTTGAATCTGTGGAGATGGAACCTTGGATGCAGAGGGCCAACTATAAAGTTATATTCAGATTTTCAACTGTGCTGAGGATGGGTGTCCCTAATCCCTGCATTGTTCAAGGGTCAACTGTACATGTTTAGTTTTATCTGGAATACCCTTTATACCTCACTTCTATCCCCACACCAGTCTGCTAGTAATTCTCTGTTCTGTCAAGATCTGGCTCAGATGTCCTTTCTTTTGTGGAATGTTCCTCAATTTCCAGGCAGAAAGATAAGAGTAGAAGCTACAGAAAAAAGGATTTGAATTCTAGATTCAGTCAGGAGATAGAAATAAAGAATAATACTGATTTGAACCCTTTATGAGGAGTCGTCTCATTCTAGATTTAAGTATGTTGTAAAAAAAAATACTTCAGAAGAAAATAAAATGGTTTCAGGAAATCTAAGTTAAACTAAAAATATAAATGTGGACTCTCAATATGTCCTGTCACTAAAGAGGCTGAGCAATAAAACAATGTCAACTGTACTCTGAAACATCTGGGATTTCACTGTCTCTTCTGACTCTCCAATGTGAAAGGAACCAGAGCTCTTTGAAGACTAGGTGAACATTTCATTCTTGATGGATCTTTTCTGAATGCAGGAATGCTTTAAAAATACCACGGGTAGTGCTGAAAGGACAACGGAGTCAACTTTTGAGATATTCCCACTGTCCAACTTGGAACCATTTGAGCATTAAAAAATAATTATTCATAAACAAGTTGAGTTCCTGATGCCATGAATTCATAATGATACTCAAAATGGGAAAAGATAAAGTTCACAAAAGATACTGTAATACAAAAGAAAGTAAATATGCTTAATTGTTATTAATTTTAAGAGAATGACGGAGTTGGCATATGTGAGTGTTCTGTTTCTTCTATTGAATATGTTACCCTTTATAAAACATAGATATATACTTTTCTTTATATCTATATGTAGGCAAGATAAGCAGAATTGTGAGTAATCCCAGTTCTGAGAGAGTAAGAACTATACCAAGAATAAGAAAGACTGTGACCAGCAGTCTAGGAATACATGAGCAGAAAGAGTATGTTGAGAGAAGATAGACTCACATTACCCAAAAGTAAACTGAATCTCTTGTCTTCCAGGAAACAAAACCTCTTGAATGATGGACCAGTTATAAAGAGATGCTTTATAAGGCATCATAAGTTCTAATAATGCTAATAAATCATGCCAGAATTATTTAAAATAATGAAAGGACAACAGTTATGTCTTGCTAGCCAAGTAAACCTTTAAGAATACATCATTTCAAGAAAATGTGCCTGACTCACAGAAACCAAAACTGTGTAAAAAGGCTTGAAAAGACCAATTGACATGATAAAGTGCCCTGTGACTCTAAAAACAGGGAGGGAGGGAAAGAGGGATGGTAGAAAGATGGTTATGGGATTAAGTTTGAATCACCCTGGAGTTTCCACCAGACCCTAGGTCCTGACTAAGAATTGATTGATCAGTAACGTAGAGTCTGCAGCCTTAACTTTTCTGAGATAGTATTTCCTTTGTTGATGGTTAGAGGTCACTTTAACACTGGGAAGGTATAAATTAGAGAAGGAGGAAAAAATGAATCAATTTTTAATATGCTAAGCAAGGGTGCAACCATAACTACTTTACCCATTGTAATAATTTATATTCTATTTGTCTTGTTCTACTTGTCTGATTCTAACATATAATATTATTTATTTGTTTTATTATTTATTTATTTATTTATTTATTTATTTATTTATTTATTTATTTAATATTTTGCTTATTATCTGCCTCACTTTTTCTCACCCCTTTCCATCCTTGTCAGATAGGAGGGTAAGGTTCATAGTCTATTTTTTTAAACTGCTTTATGGAGGTCTGATATGTATATAAAAAATGAGATATTTAATGTATACAATTTGATACATTTGGAGATAAGTATACACCTGTGAAACCATCACCAGAATCCATGCCATAAACTTAGCTATCATCTCCCAAACTCCTCCTTTGCTGTTTGTTATATTGTTATTGTTTTTTTTTGGAGGGGGAGGTCTATTTTGATCACTGATACATCCAAGAACTCAAGACAATACCTGTCATACAGTAAATGCTCACAACATATTTACTGAATGAATAAATAGTTATTTTTATGGGTTTTGTATTTGTAAGTTGTGTTTTTAAGGTTTCAAAATCATTTAAGAAAAGTCAACACATTAGACTTATAACTGTATTGAACTTTTAATGATGTCATCTTGCTATTTGAGCCTAACAGATTGGAAGACGTTTTCAAAGAGGAGAGTGCAAGTGGAGAATGGTTTTGTGCGTGTGTGAGTGTGTGTGTTCATGGGTGTGTGTATACACGCATGAGCACATTTTCACATGCTGCCTTATGGCTAAATTGGCAGGCAGGATTGTATGCTAGTAGAGACCTTCTGAGAGTGCAAACCCTCTATGAAATAGATGTCTCAGAGAAATTTCACTTTTGGGTTTTTGCCCAAATTGATTTCAGGAGAGAGACACAGCTCTTTGCTCCTGGAGGGCAGGTCCAGGCATTATTGTCTCCAATTTCTCTGGCTGAGGAAACTGAGACTTAACACAAAATAGGTGTGACAAGGATAATAATTTTGGAATCTCTCCAGATACATCTTTTTTTTTTTCTTATTAACTAGGTTTCCTCTCCGCAACCTGTCCACCACTGTGGCTTTAGGAAAAGAGACTATAAAATGTCATCAGAAAGAGAATAGGAATTTCCTTACTAGTATTAAAACGAAGTGAGATGTTTGCTTTTCCATGCCAGTGAACTGCGGAGGGAGAAAAGCAGGAGAATTAGGGAAGCAGGTTTTCAGTACAGGTGTCCTGCTAAGAAAGTTCAAAGAAGAGTTCATTTGTTTTTCCCTGTCAGTGCTTGGCAATCTGGGAGGAAAAGGAGTTATTGGAAGGCTCTTTGTCAACCTGTGAGGTGATGGAGTATGGCCTTGGCAAGTGGCCAGATGGATGAGGCAGAACTTTGACTTCTACGGGTTTTTGAAGGTCCCTCATACCTCACTGAGTGGATATGTCGGTGCTTAGAAGACCGGAGAACTGGCAGAGGCCTGAGGATGCACAAGGAGGCTGCAGTGTGGGAAAGCAAACCAGAAGCAAATGGTCAGGATCAGAGAGTGTGCCAGCAAAATGTTCCAAAGACCTATTTGGACTTGACACATCATCTTGGAGGGAACCAGACCATTCATGGAGGAATGCCTTACCCTTACTACCATGTCATCACATTGGCCCCAGGCTGCCCATCTTTGGAAAGAGCAGGAGAAGAGAGAAGAAGTTGGAAAGATTTAGCATTTATCCCAAAGAAAATCCATCATAGAAGAGCCCATTTAAAAGAGCACAGACTTTAATACCTAGCACTGGGAAATTTTAAAGAGTATTTTTCACTCCCTGATACTAAAGTGGATGTTTATGAGGAAGAGTAGATAGAAAATGATGAAGCTGCATTTTCTTTATATGCCCACATAGTATTTGAAGTTTCCATCTCTGCAACCTGCTACTTGAGGGACATACCCAAGCCCACCCAGATGCGAGTGGTGTGACCTCAGTCTCAATCTGGATCCCTAGGGCAGGGTGCTTTCCAGGACACCCCGGCCTCCCATTCTCAAATGTGAGCAAAGCATGGCTTCCCCACAAACTGTTACTACATGTAAACTAACATAGCCTCAGATATTCCTGAAAACAACATAATTCTGTGAGCATCGGAGCAAGGGAGGCATTCAGGTCTGGAAAAGGAACAAGTCCATCTGACTTGAGTTCAGGAAGGGGAGACTGTGATGGGGGATCCCTGAGGGGCACATGGACTCAGAAAGGAGTGACTGAGGGTGGGAAAATAAATTCTGCTAAGCTCAGGACATGGTCTTTTTCTCCATGTTCTTTCCACTGTGGACTCACAGAAGTTAGGTACTCAGTGCAGAATAATGGGATCAGCTTCTGTGGGATTACACTGAGCAGGTTCTGGGTGGGTGGCTCAAAACAGAATGTGTGCAGGTTTTTCTTCTGAAACCCATTCAACTCCAATAAAGAAGAATTTGGTTCTCAAAGGTATCAGAGCAACAAGAACAGTCAGAACTGGCAGGTTCAAAAGATGGTTTTCATGAATCAGTTAGACATAACGGGCTCAACAACACCCATACATAAAGAAAAAAACTAAATCTTGTAATAAAATACATTAAAAAGCTGGAGGTGAGGAAGTAGAAATGAAATAATGAGCTATATTAGGAAAAATATACTTTAATAATTTAAGACAATGCAGAATATTTATATAATACAATTATGTCTGAGACTATTCTGAAAAAGTAAAAAAGAAGCAGGCCAGTTATCACAAACATATTAGAATAATGTAAATAAACATTCTAAATAACGCACACCCTCCTTCCCAACCTTTAGCCCTTATATCCAGAATAATTACATAGTGTTTTGGCCAAATTGTCAAGACGATTTTCTCAGCTCTCTAGTTTACTTTTACCTGTGTAGAGAAATTCGGAAGCAGCATGGGGAAACATGCAGTTTCCAGCTGTACCAGCTGGACTCTGCTCTGTTTCCAGCTGTACAAATGCAGTACTAGTCATCATCATCTTTAAACCAGTGAGGACTGTTTTCGGTATAGAAATATCAGACTTATTCTAAATAATACAATTTCTCTCAAAATTCCTTATTTATAAAATTAGGGCTAGGGCTTTTTATTCATTGGGGAAGAAATGATCTCATTGTAAGGTGCGATCTCATGCAGAGGATAGTGATGATAGACCAGTTGAGTTCAATTCCAAGCCTAATTCAAGCTGTTCCAGCAAAACTAGTGGAAGAATTGAAATATCTTTTTAAACCATTAAGATCAATAATTCACTATCTCTCCCATGTATGTACCCTATCAAAGGAAAGAAAAAAGTATTGGGATTTAGGTGAGAAACAAAATAGAAATGAGTTAGGGGAAGTTGGAAGAATGATGGTGGGAGGAACCACAGAATTTTGAATTATTTTATTCCATTAGTTTTTTCTATTAAGATCAAGCTGCCATTCATTTGTGAGGAAATCTCATTGACCCATCATCAGTAGAATGTGCATTTTGATTCAGTTCTCCAGTGAGGTGCTGGGTCAGTGCCTATGCACATGCACTCTCTCACCATTTCCCCTGTGACCCATGAGGTGCACTTGCTGGTAAGAGTGAGGTAGGTGGCCCTGATTTAGGAGATGTTCATTGATCTGTATACAAATTGAACTCAGGACCTTGGCCTCATTGATTCTGGACTAGCTCATTCCTCATTTTCTAGATGCAGTTGCATTAACCGGACAATATTTTTCTCAAACGTGACCAGAAAAGGAAACATCACCATTTATCACCGCCAGCCTATTTCAATGTGTAATTGAATGTTTAACTTAAATCAATAATGCAATTAATAAATGTATGGAGGTGAGCACTTTTGAGAACATGGTTGGGGATTTCACTCATTAAAAAAAAAAAAGATAGCTTTTCTCTTTTAACCTCTTCCTATCCTCATTTGTACATATCTTATTTGTTTTCTGAATGAGTTCATTTTTGGAAGTACCTAGAGATTTCAGACCATAAAATTAGAGAATCTCAGAAGCAGGTGAGATTTGTTTGCTGTTTCTTAATGTCTTTTGCCCTCTAGTGGTAAAATCAGGGGAATTGCTATACTTTTTTAAAATTGAAGTATAATCAGTTTACAATATATTAATTTCTGATGTACAGCATAATGATTCAATTTATATATATATACATATATATGTGTATATATATATGTGTGTGTATATATATATATATATATATATATATATATATATATATATATATATATATTCCTTTTCATAGTCTTTTTCATTATAGGCTATTACAGGGGATTGAATATAGTTCCCTGTGCTATGCAGTAGGACTTTACTGTTTATCTATTTTATAGTAGTATCATTTGAATTCCCCAAAGCAAAGCATTTCATTTAAATAGAATACAGAAAGCATTCATCATAATTAGATACTTATTGTAAATAAATATATTTTAAGGAAATAAAGTGCTTCAGCGTAGTTTATTTGATACTAAGAATGTGAAGTAACCAAAGAGTAGTGAAGAATCTTGTGGTTGCCCAAATTGGCCTAACCTTTCTAGAGCCTTTATCCTGCTCTCCATTTCTCCGCCTGTCTTTTTAGAAGAAAAAGAAAAGTTCATAATTGCACATGAGCACAGATGACATGTGAGCCAAGTCTACTTTGCTGTTAAATTACATCTAATAGCTTAGGCAGAAATGGAACTCCCTGAAATCTGTTGCCTAGAACAATATACACATAAAATTCCACTGTAAGACACTCAATATCCACCAGGGTAAAATTATCACTAGAAGTTAATTTACAGAAAAATTACATCATTACCTGGATCATATTCTCTGAAAATATGAGCAATAGTTGGAAAATTGAAATAATGACTCAGAAAGGGAACATATTGATCTGGGGGAGAATTTATGTAAAGAATATGTCTTTCCATGTATATATTTTAGCTTTTCATAAAGTAAAAAATATATTTAACACTTTTGAGAAGGAAATATCCATTTATTTTGGTAGAATGTTAAGTTGTCTCTTTTAAAAAAAACAAAATTTTGTAACCATAGATGGCAGAGTTTTTAAATACCTTCTCTTTCTTCTTAATGTTTTAATTTATTTTCCAAATTTTTACTTTGAAATAATTTCAGGCCAATGAAAAATTGGAAAAAAAGTGCAAAATATAGTATAAAATTCCCATATACCATTTACCCAATTTCCCCAAATGTTACCAGCTTATTTAACTACAGTACAACTTTCAAAATTAGGAAATTAACATTAATACTATACTATTAATTAATCTATAAACATTTTTTGACTTTTGCCAGTTATCTCTAATGCTCAATTTATGATCAGTATCCAGATTATGATTACATTAATAATGATTATATTCACGTTATACATATATGATAAGAATACCATGGAAATTATACTGGGGGCTTCTCAGCACATTGTATGGAGTCCGTGATACATCTTATTTTTGTTGATGTTAACTTTAATCACTTGGTTAAGGTAGTGTCTGCTGGATCTCCACTATAAACTAACCTTTTTCCCTTTGTACTTAATTAGTATCTTATTGATGGACACTTTAGGACTATATAAATACTCTGTTTCTTATCCTATATTGGCCAACTAATCGCCAATTAGTGATTTTTTAAACTCCCATCATTTTTGGGACATTTATTAATTAGAATTGTGTAAAGAAGAGAGCTTTCCCTTCTTTTCCATTTATTGGTTATTCAGTTATTTATGTATATCGGTATGGAGCATGGATATTTATTTTATTCTATGTAATTAATTACTGTCATTATTTACTTTGTTTTTCATATTGGCCCAGATTTGACCATTGGGGGCCTCTTCCAGTTGACTTCTGTGTCCTTTCAACATGTGTTTTTAAAATAATAATAGTATTAATAATAATAAATAATAATAATTGTTATTATTTATTGTTATCTTGAGCACTTCTTTTCTTTCTTGTACTTCAGGATGTTCCAGGTGAATCTTACGCTTTTCCTGCTCTAGAACTGAGATGAGTCATTTCTCCAAGGACCCCTGGTTTCTTTTATTAGAGAATAGTGTCCGGAAATCAAAATCTGTGTGCTTGCTGTATTCTTACTATTGGTGTCATTGATTCTAGACCCTCTCGCATACAAAGCCCAAAAATATCTATTAATATGTAAACATGCACACATATACATCATCTAAATCTGTCTGTCTGTCTATCTATCTGTCTTCTCTCTCTCATCACCGTGAGTTCGTACGTTTAATTCCAGTCCAACACCACAGGGTTTATTCTAACCTTCTTCTTTTCCTCATTTATAGCTTCTTTCTCTTTGGCAGTAAGAAATCTGCCTCTCATTTTCCGAAGTTTATTTACTTATTTGCACAATCCTAAAATATATATGAATTAGTTTCAGAATGACTAATCCATCCCATACTAGGGAAGTGGAGGAGCTTTCTAATTGGTGCAGATCTTTCAGTGGATTGATGTCGGTCTCAGAATAAAGGGAGAATTCTTTCACATGGCCTGTACTTCGCTCTCCACACTCAACTCCCCCCCCATGCCTTCCCACACTGGCACTCTAGTCATAATGAAGTACCTGCTGTACTGCATCCTCCTGCATCCCCTTCAGACAGCATCTCCTCTCCGATCCCCTTCCTCATCCCCTGCCTTATATACCCTTCCATGCCTTCTGTACTAACCTTCGTCACATTGCATTTTAATCACTGATTTATTGACTGTCTTAAAAACTCTTTGAGGGCATAGGCTATGTCATTTAATTTTAGATTCCAGATTGTACCATACCTCAGATAGCAGGCACTTAGTATAGTTTGTGGAGTAAGTAAATGAATAAATATTGGTTTCTTACTTTAAAAATAGTAGCTGCATATTCATATCTATTCTTTAGAATTTTTTCTTTTTCCCTGAAGGGAAATGTTTTGCCTGCATCCTCAGGATTGTCAGGATTGTGTGCTGTGGGCTGTTATGAACTTTGCAGACTTTAAAAAGAAACCTCAAGTCAGGTATCTAAGATTTTTTTTTGGTAAAGAAAATAATCAACTGACATCTTTTATTCTTACCACTTACTTTCTTCTCTGTGTAGAAATGATTTGCAGTTGTCTTTGGAATGAATAATTCCCAGCCTTTTATAAAATACAAACTTGAAAATGTTCTTTGAAAATCTGACTGCCATTTTTAAAAGGCATCATTTTCTGACAAAAGCCTCGTCCCACTCTGGCAATCTATATTTTACAAGTATGAGATGTATTCTCTGAACTCGTTTTCTTAGTACTTGGTAGTAATAGGAGGTATTGTTTATTGAGTTCCATCTCCGTGGTAGACATTCTTCTAAGCATATTACATACAGACTGTTTATGAAGCAGATTTAATTTGACCATTTTACAGTTGAAGAAACTGAGCCATACAGAAATTAAGTAACTTGCCCAAGGTACCTTAGACACAGCCAGTAATAAAAGGAACTGAGATTGGCTTTCAGGGGAGCTGAATACAGAGTCCCTATACTGAAATTGCCACAGACTACTTCCTTTACCTATATTTCATCCTACTGCACCTCCTGGAATATGTAGTGTTGTTTGTGTGCTATTTTATCTCCCAAATAAGATCCTGAGGTTTTTCTTCAGAGGGAATGTTCTATCTCTTTAGCCTCCACAATATCTAGCATAGTGCTAGACACATTGTGTGATCATTTCATAAACATGTGCTGAATTGCTTTGAAAATTTATTTCAATTCTCTCCTGGTCTTAGCAAATTATATATGTAGAGATTTTAACAAGTTAGAGTAAAGCATATTCTTTTAAAATCTCAAAATTTGTTGATCCAAGGAACGAATGTGTGATTGAAGAGATCCCCATAACATCACACACATCTACTATCCCTCTTTCCCTATCAGGCTTCCAGATGGGTATAATGATGCTTTGATGTATGCTAATGAAACCGGCTGCCTTGCAACCTATGTGCTTTGTACCAACACTGGTTAGTGTAGCATTCATTTAACTCATTCCCTTTCATAGCTTCCTCAGCTGAGAGCTACTGCTCTTCTTTGAGGGAGGGGTAGGAAGCTTATTGTCACTGTATGAAGGTACAAAATGTACAAAAGTTCTTCTTTAGCTTCAAGGACATCTTCAATTCAGCTGTGTACTACAGCTCTCCTGTGATGATGAATACCTTCCCCAGATGAAATGTCTCCCAAAGCTTGGGAGGTTAAAATATTCCCCTTTGCCACAATGGATTGGGTTTTGGGAGGACTCAGTGGTACCAACCATCAACCACAAGAAAATGGTAACTTTATTACCAAGACCTGTCCCTCTTGCAAACAGACCCCAGCAGGCTACCGAACTTGCCTATACTTGTCTGAATGTACTGAATATATGATTACATAATATATCTGGAAAGTTATAATTCCATTATTATGCTCTCAAACTAAGTTAAACTCAATAAAGCAAAAAGGAAAATAATGGTATATATTCAATTTCTTCATCAAAGCTTCTATTATAAGATCAAGTCTTCCTAGAACTTTTGTCATACTATCTTTTTTACTAATACGTGCTTTTTGTTCAAATCATTTTGGATAACAAAAAAAAATACATGTTCATGATATAACTACTGAAAAGACAGAACTATATTTTAAGTGTTTAATAAGTTCACAATCTTTTTACTCAAAGATACTCACTGTTAATATTTTGCTATATTTTCTTTGTCCAGGTAGATAGGTGGATAAACAGATTTCAAAATGGGGACATAACTGCAACTGATATGCATATATAGATTTATAGGTTATTTCCACTGACTGAACCTTATCTCATGAACATTTTTGAAGTCATTTAAGATTCTTTGATGACCTTTTAAAACAGCTTTACAATTTCTATTATATAACTACATAATGTTCCATTTAGTGATCTGACATTGTTGGATATTTTGATGCTTTTACTGTTTTGGAGATGAACATGAGATTGCTCTTCCAAATCCTCTCTGAATAAGAGAGGAGAGTACATTATGAACTGCATAAAGACTGGAAGATTTTCTAAAGGAATAGAGCAGCCTTCATCTGCCCGATAAAATCCTAGAATTAAAAAATAAAAAACAATAAATTCTTTTTTATAAAAGACCCCAGAACCTAGATGCTTTTCTGAGCTTTATCAAAGTGATTCAAGCCCAGTGGAGTCATATTTGTGTCTGAAACCCCTCACCACTGTACAAGGGCAGGAAAGTGACAATAGGACATCTTTGTCAGATTTTCAGCTACTTTATTTTCTTAAGCCAAGCAGCAGATATCACAAATACAACCTTATATGCAGTATTTTGGCTGTTCATGGTGGTTATCAACTGGTGGGAGGACTAAAGGGAAAGAAAATTGGAGAGAAAACCAAGATGTTTTCTGAACCTTAAAATGGCACAGCAAGATTACTTCTACTTATACAAATAATTTACCTTTTCTCTGTTACCGTGAGAATCAAACACTTGCTTTGAGATATATTTATTCAGAGAAAAATGGTGATTAATTTGTCAGGCAAAATATCATGAACTAACAAGAATTAGATTAGTCCTAAAAAGAAATTAGATTGGGGGATGTAGCAAAAAGAAATAAAAGAAAAACTTCTCTTTAGTATTCTGTGAAGTGGAGCATACAAAACTTTTGTAGCGTGGAAATGCAAATTAAAATAGTATATACTATTTTATACCTATCAAATTGAAAAGGGTTAAAATACTGAGTGTATCCAAGCATGTGGAGAAGTGGAAACTCTCACATACTTCTGGGGAAGCACAAGCCAGTTACATAATGTCTTATAAAGCTAAAAGTATATATGCCATCTCATGGAGTTCAGGGAAAACCAGAGAAAAAAATCAGATTTTTAAAACTGTTTCATTTTTTTTTAACATGATGAGATAAACATGATATTGAAACTTCAAGATCAGATGTCCTGCATCCTTTCTAAGATTTAGGACAGATTCTGGAGCACTGGTGTACATTGGGAGCATTTCTTTTCCACACAGGTAATAAGGGGCTGCATTGTCAGTAGAGAATATAAAAACAGAAATCCAACCAACTTAAAGTCAGTCTGCTTTTTTATTATAACCTTTAGCCAACATTTCTAAACAATAGTCCTCCTTGAAAAAAAGTCTTTTGTTTATCTAAGTTCTTTACAATTAAGATTGTTTACTTAACTGATCTTTTGACTATCGTGTTTTCTACATGGAAGTTAACTCAGGAATTTTCAGTTATGCAGTCAAGCCCCAGCAGTCGTGGGCTCAGCTACATTATACCTCAGGGGATAATGGGATTGAAGGGAGGTTTTCTAGTAACAGGGTAGATTGCACCAAATTGGCAGATGAAGGGAAGGAGCCAGTGGCAAGGGAAGGACTAAAGAGAAGGGGTGGTATATAATTAATGCATCAAAGTCTATAGGCTTCTGTAGCTTGTGGCTCCCTCTTTTTCACATCCTTGGGTGACTCTGGGCCTGACCATGACTTTGCTTGACTAATGGGACAATACCCCCATGTGATGCAAACAGAGGCTTGTAAAGTGCTTGCACACAGAGTCTTGCTCTCTTCTGTGGACTTTGAGGATACCTCAAAATTTTGGGGTGGGAGGTTTGTTGCTCAGCAAGAAGTAACTGATACAAGGTCCTTGAGTAGGAGAGTGAGGATGGGATAGAAGTCAGAGGCAGAAGGGACAGATGAGTCTTGGATATAAGATAATATATACATAACTATGTTTGAATCCCCTTGCCTCCACACATGCACACACCACACACATATTCCTTCCCCTTCTCCCCCTCAGGGCCAGGGAAAGAATGTAAATTCTGAACTAAGACTGTCTAAATCGAAATCCTTGCTTTGTTTTTTACTGGTTGAGTGATCTTGGCACACATCTTATTCATCTGTAAGTAGAGATGATAGTATTTACCTCCTAAAGTTGTTGAAAAGATTAAGAGATCTCATATACGTAAGGACCTAAATCATAATAAACACCTTTTAAATGCTAGCTACATAAGTACCTGAGTGAAGATACAGTGTAATTTGAGATGAAATAATAGGGAAAGCTGAGGGAGTGTATATCAGCTAACATCGAAATTCTCAAGAATGCAGGGTATAGGATATCATTGCAGAGTAAAAGGTAGAGCACTAAGAATTTGAAAATAAAGGAATGGTGGTAAAATTTTAAGAAGGTAATTAATTGTAGGGGCATTAAAAATGGTTGAATAGCAGTGATAGTCCAATTGAGGTTAAAAAGAACAAATTTATGGGGGACACACTCAGTACAGTTTTAATTTTCTACTACAATACTCAGTAGCTCAGGAGCAGAATTGGGGAGAACAAATAATGGGATTGTTGGATGGCAGATAAAGAAATGATGGCTTGAAGGGAACTAATACTAGAAATAGTTGGCCATGGGGCCTGAGTTGGCCTGGAGGCAAGAGAGATGATAAAGGAACTGATTGGCTGAGAGAACAGAATGAAGTCAAAGGGCAAGGGGCAGAAGACATGCAGACCTACGTGAAAGTAGGAGACTGTAACTTTCTTAGTTGGTGAATGGTATCATTTTATCCTTAGTGACTTGCTCCATTGCCTTGAGCTAGTAAGTTGTATTATCCTATGATTTTGTATAGTTTTCTTTCAGGAAGACTTACTTTCTGGACTTCTTTAAGGGACACCAAATTTTAAAAGAGTTCTGGGTTTAAAATCCAGCCCATCATAGTGGCTCTCCCCTGAGAATGCTCTGCCTATTGGATCATCTGTCTCAGCTAATAAAACTTTTCTACATGTGACCATTATTGTCCTTACATGTCAGGGCAGTAAGAAACAGGGTTTTCTCTAGCACTTGGATATGCACACAGGGATCTGTGTGAATCTAGCCATATTCGAGCATCCCCTGCTGTCCTGAGTGAGCCTGTGATCTCCTGCTTCTCCTCTCTGCCTTCTTGGGTTCTGTCCACTTCCCAGACCTAGCCCATGCTCTCAGCCCCACAGAGTCCTTGCCAGTTTTTCCAGCCTGACAAAATGTCTTCCTTCTGAGAACCATTACAGCAACTCATCTGACACTTAGAATATGCTTTTATTCAAGTTTTTTTTTTTAACGTAAGAAGTGATACATTTTAGAGCTAGAAGAGGTTTCTGAGAACATCTAATTCAACTCCCTCCTTCTGCTGATGAGAAAATTGAAACCCAGAGACATTTAGTAAGTGACAAAACCAAAACAAGATTTTAGCTTGCTTTTGCCATTATTTGGTAATTTTTCTACTGTTACATTTATGTCTTACATTAGATTCCTCAGGACAAGAACTTTTGTGAATCTATAGCCTTTACATGGTGGGATCCTCAATAGATACTCACCCATAGTAACAAGGTTCTCTACCAAACTACATTTGACAGCTGAAAGGGAAATAAATTCTTGTGTAGAACAGATTTTACAGTTAAAAAAATCACTAATGTTTTTCAAATGCTTTGATATATAAAGTTTTCCAAATAAAATACATTAGAAAGTTTTTGTTTGTTACATAGTTTTGTTCCCTTAATTCACTGGTAAGGGTGGTCTTCTTTAAGATGTACATGGACCAGTTCTGACCTGTATAGGTTACAGATACTGGTTTGAACCCCAGCAGAAGAAAATTCTCCCATCTAGCCCTTTAGCCAGTTAATTGGAAGAAGCTTACTTTTGTGGTTATTGATTTTAATTTCATTTCAGAAAAAAAAGAACATCAAGGAGTCAATTTAATAAAAGCATTTATACAGTTTAACTTAATTTGGCAATATGGATGGAAAAAAATGAAACCAAACAAAAGCAAATATAAGAACCCATACTGGGAGCTGAAACAGTATTGCTACCAGAAATTTCCAGTTTCCCCCATTCTGAATTTTTCTTTAATGTTTTTTTAAGTGGAGGGGGGGTAATTCGGTTTATTTATTTATTTTAATAGCGGCACTGGGAATCGAACCCTGGACCTCATGCATATTAAGCACACACTCTACCACTGAGCTATACCCTCCCTCCTTGAATTTTTATTATATAAAAAAAAAATCAGTCTATTACCCAAGACTAACCAGCACCTATATGTGGCCTGTCACTCATCACCCTGAACATCTTCACTGAATCCATTTGAAAACTAAGTACAGAGCCTGGCATTCTCATTCCAACTAGTCCACCTGTGTCCATGTTAAGAAGACATTTCCCAGAATAGTTCAATGAAAGCTTACTGTGAATGCTGTCACAATTTAATCAACACTCTGCATGCATGTTTCAAGATGGTGGTTCTGAAATCCCAGGAAAGGATTGTGAGCTTCCTGAAACAGAAAAATTCTTCTAGTAGTTCTTCCCCCGAGCTCACTTGAGGCATTCTACCCATGTGGGCCTCATTCCTACTCTTCGTCACAGCTTTACTCCTTCCTCTTTCTCCCTCCCATCGAAGAAATGACAGACACTACCCACTTGCAGTCAGTTCACCTAATTCCACCCACAGGTGCCAAAAACTTAAAACATTTAATTGTTTAAAAATGTAACTTGCAGAGAGCATTTTCAGAGAAAAATGTTCTCACCCTCTTGGTGCTAGTCCACTGTGTATTTTTCTTCCAGGCTTGTTCTTCCTCAAGTGGCTACAGCTTTTGCTGGTGTTTCTCTGAAAGCATCTTCAAGACCTCTTTTAAAAAGCTACCTGAATTTGCAGACAGCTTCCTGTCAGGCTCACGTTTTGCAGAATGTATGCTTGGTGTGCAGGAGGTGGGCAAGGTGTTTGAAAAAACAGGAAGCACCTGTGAATATGCGACTTTATTCCTGGAAGCAGAAGGCTCCTTCTGAGATGGCTGTAGATGCTTCCTTCTGTTTCACCTCTGAGCACTTTTGCAAAGCTTTTAGATACTTTTAAAGACCAATTAATGGGCTTCCAAATGGCATGATTATTTGCAAAGTCTGATGCATTTATAGGCATGGTGGAAATTAATAGTTTTTCTGTTTTTCCCTATGCAGGTTTCTCTTTTTGCTAGTGATACTGATATACATGGAATGCCTGTGGGATGGGCTTTCAATAATTATTATTATTGTGAAAAAACATATACCATGAGCTCTACCTTCTTAAATTCTTAAGTGTGCTGTATAGTATTGTTAACTGTAGACATGTTGGTGTACAGCAGATCTCTAGAACCTTTTCATCTTGCATTACTGAAACTTTGTACCCATTTAACAGCACCTTTCCATTTCCTCCTCTGCCAGCCCCTGGCAACCATCATTCTACTTTCTGCTTCAATAAGCTTGACTACTTTAGATATCTCATACAGGTGGAGTCATGCAGTATTTGTCCTTAGCATAATGTCTTCAAGGTTCATCCATGTTGTAGCATATGACAGAATTTCCTTCTTTTTTATGGCTGAGTAACATTCCATTGTATGTATATGCTACATTTTATTTATCCATTTATATGTCGATGAACATTTGGGTTGTTTTCACCTCTTAATGATTGTGAATAATGCTGCAATGAACGTGAGGATGCAAATGTCTCTTCAAGACACTGAGTTCAGTTTTTTTTGGATATATACTCAGAAGTGGGATGGGTGGATCATATGGTAGTTCTATTTTTTATTTTATGAAGAACTTCCATGTCGTTTTCCATAGTAGCTGCACCATTTTACATTCCCACGAACACTGTGTAAGGGTTCCAATTTCTCCATATCCTCATCAACACTTGTTATTTTCTGTTTTTTTGTATAATGGATATTTTCATCAGTTAGAGCTTCTGTAACAAAAATATCATAGACTGGGTGGCTTAAACATCAAACATTTATTTCTCACAGTTCTGGAGGTTTAAAAGTCCAAGGTCAGAGTGCTGGTAGGTTTGGTGTCTAATGAGTGCCTATTTTCTATTCATAGAAGGCTGCCAGTCACTGTGTCTTCATATGGCAGAGAGAGCGAGCTCTGGGCTCTTTATCCCCTTATAAGGGCACTAATCCCATCACAGGGGCTCTAACCCCGTGATTTCATCCAAACCTAATTACTTCCCCAAGGTCCTACTTTCAAAAATACTGTAACACAGGGATTAAGCATCAATGTATGAATTTGGGGTACACACATTTAGTCCCTAGCAGTGGCTATTCTAACAGGTATGGAGTCATTTCACTGTGGTATTGATTTGCATTTCCATGATGATTAGTGATGTCGAGTATCTTTTCATATACCTGTTGGCCATTTATATGGGTTTTTGCTTTGAAAAATGTCCAAATCTTTGCCCAGTTTTTAATCAGATTATTATTTGTTTTTTTGTTTGGTAGTTTTGTTTTGTTTTGTTTTTTGCTGTTGAGTTATAAGAGTTCCTTATATATGGTGGAGATTATCCCCTTGTCAGATATATGGTTGGCAAGTATTTTCTCCCATTCTGTAGGTTGTCTTTTCACTCTATTGATGATTTCCATAGTTATGCAGAGACGTTTTAGTTTGATGTAATCTCACTTATCTATTTTTGCTTTTGTTGTCTGTGCTTTCAGTTGTCATATCCAAGAAATCATTGCCAAAACCAATGTCATGAAGCTTTTCCTGTTTGTTTTTTTCCTAAGAGTTTCAGGTCTTATGTTTAAGTTTTTAATCCATTGTCAGTTTATTTTAATGTATATTGTAAGATAGTGGTCTAGTTTCTAGTTTCATTCTTTTGCATGTGGCTGTCCAGTTTTCCCAATAGCATTTGTTGAAAGGACTATCCTTTCTCCAAGCACCAAATCTGCCAGCACACTAATCTTGTGAATTCTTGGCACTCTAGTTGAAGATCAGTTGACCAGATTTCTGTGGGTTTATTTCTGGGCTCTGTCTTCTGTTCCATTTGTCTATGTGGATGCCAGTACCAAACTCTTTTGATTGCCATGGCTTTGTAATATGTTTTGAAGTCAGGAAATGTGGTGCCATCTTTGTTCCTTTTCAAGATTGTTTTGCCTGTTTGGTGTCCTTTGTGCTTCTGTATGAATTCAGGATTGTTTTTTCTATATCTGTAACAAAATGCCATTGGGATTTTATTAGAGATTGCACTGAATCTGTGGATTGCTTTGGATAGGATTGTCGTTTTAACAATGTCTTCTAATCCATGAATGTAGGATGTTTTGTCATTTATTTGTGTCATATCTTTTTCATCAGTGTTTTATAGTTTTTTAGTCTTTCATCTCCTTGGTTAAGTTTATTTCCAAGTATTCTATTTGATGCTATTATAAGTGGAATTACTTTCCTAATTTCTGTTTTGGATTGCTCATTGTTAGTATGTAAAAATGCAGCTGATTTTTGTATGTTGATTTTTCTATCCTGCAACTTTGCTGAATTTGTTTATTAGTTCTAACAAGTTTTTTGTGCAATCTTTAGAGTTTTCTATATATAAAATTATATCATCTGCAAACAGAGATAATTTTACTTCTTTCTTTCCATTTGGATGTCTTTCATTTCTTTTTCTTGCCTAGTTGTCCTGGCTGGGTCTTTCAGGACTGTGTTGGTAGAAGTGGCAGGAGTGGACATCCTTGCCTTGTTCCTGATCTTAAAAATACTTTGAGTTTTTCACTTGTGAGTATGATGGCTATGGGAGATATATATATATATATATATATATATATATATATATATATATATGGCACTTTTTATGTTGAGGTAATTTCCTGCTATACATAGGTTTTGGGTGTTTTTTAGTGTTTTTTATCATGAAGTGGTGTTGAATTGGTCAAATGCTTTTTTTTGCATCTGTTGAGGTATCTTGTGATTTTCAAGCTTTGTTCTGTTAATGTGGTGTGTCATATTAATTGGTTTTTGTATGTTGAACCATCATTGCATCCCAGGGATAAATCCCACTTGGTCATGGTATATGATCCCTTTTTAGTGCTGTTGAATTCAGTTTGTTTGTATTTTGTTGAGGATTTTTGCATCTATATTCATTAGAGATATTCATTTGTGATTTTTTTCTTTTGTAGTATCTTCTGGCTTTAGTATTGGAGTAATGCTGGCCTCATAAAATAAGATTGAAAGTATTTCCTCCTCTTCCGTTTTTTTGGAAGAGTTTAAAAAGGATTGGTGTTCATTTTTGGTTAGCAGACATTTGGTCCTATTCAAAACATCCATAAGACATTTGGTTCCTGTCAAAAGGTCTATGGGACATTTGGTCTATAAGCTATTTGGTCCATGACAAAATGTCTTCTCTTTTCATTTCTGATTTTATTTATTTGAGCCTCCTTTCTTTTATTTATAGTTGGTTTAGCTAAAGTTTTGTTAATTTTGTTGATCTTTTAAAGAAGAACAACTCTTAGTTTCATTTTTTTCCTTTTTCTTTTCATTTATTTTTACTCTAATTTTTATTATTTCCTTTCTTCTGCTCACTTTAGGTTTACTTGGTTCTTCTTTTTCTAGTTCCTTGAGATGTAGATTTAGGTTGTTTATTTGAGATCCTTCTACTTTTTTGATGTATTTATTACTATACAATTCCCTCAGTACTTCTTCTGTTGTATCCTGTAAATTTTGGTATGTTGTGGGTTTTTCTTTTTTTTCATTTATCTTAAGATACTTTCTTATTTCCTTTTTGATCTTCTGTTTGGATTTCTATCCATTATTGAAAGGAGGGTATTGAAATCTATTTTTGTGTTGCTGTCTATTTCTCCCTTTAGTTTGGTCATATTTGCTTCATATATTTAGGTGGCCTGGTGTTGTGCCTTGATGTTGAGTGCATACATATTTATAATTTTTAAATCTAGCTGATGATTTAATCCTTTTATTATTAGTGTCTTTTTGTCTCTTGTGATAGTTTTTGACTTAAAGGTTATTTTGTCTGATGTAGGTATGGCCATCTCTGCTCTTTTGGTTAGCATTTGCATGGGGTATTTTTTTCCATCCTTTCATTTCAGTCTATGTGTGTTTTTCAATATAAACTAAGTCTCTTGTAGACAGTATATAGTTTTAAAAAAAATCTATTCAGCCATTCTATGTCTTTTGACTGGGGAGTTGAATCCATTTACATTTTAAGTAATCATTGATAGGGAGGGACTTGCTATTAATATTTTAAAAGTATTTTCTTCTGTATTATTTCTGTTTAATGAGTGTGATAAGTTCCCTTCTATACTCAGCATTCAGATTACCAGTTTATTTCTGGGAACCACACCTTAGGAGAGGAAATTTTCTGAGGGAAGAAAAAACAACCAGAAAGGAAGGAAGAAAAGATGTAGACATCATGATATTATAAGGAAAGGTTGAAAATACTGAGAATATTCTGCTTGGAGGAAACCGTGCTTGTGGTGTATTATAGTTGTCTTCAAATAGTTTAGGTTTGGGGTAGAAAATTTATTTTCCTATGTAGTTGCAAGTGTGAGTGTGCAAGAAAATGGGCTAAATAAATAGGGGGTTTGATTTTGGCTTAATATATGGGAGACCTTTCATTATCTCTCTGAAAATGGCATGAACTCATTCTTGAGAGAATATGTTCCTTATCACTGAATGCTCCAAATTTTATCTTGAGAGCCACTTATGGGAGATTTTGTAAGAAAGAATCATACATTTGATAAAGGGTTGAATTAAGTGGCTTCTAAGTTTCCTTTTATCTCAAAAATTATGCTTCTAAGAACCATCACCTCAGATTTTTCAGTTTCCTAAATTATACTCTCCCACAGTTCAGTTTGTTTAAATCAAGGCACACTGGGGATGCAGAGCAATATGTACGCACTTGCTGCAAGTTGCAAATTCTACAGAACCCTCAGCAGGATCAGTCTGGATTCAGGCTGACACTGTGCTCCTCTTCTGCAATCCAATTCAAATGCAGACAGTGGTGAGTTGGCAATGGAACAGCGCATGGAATTTCAGCTCCTTTCAGGAAATAGAGGACATGCCAGCGAACAGGTGGCTTCAATTAATAGAGCTGCTGCTGCTGGGGAAAAACAGAGGGAAATAATCAAAACACTAAGGAAACAATGACAGGTAGATGGGGGTCAGTCTTGCAGTCCTCTGGAACATCACCAGAGAGCACAATCCCACTAGGCCAGCATAGGGAAGATCAGTTGAAAAGAAGAGAAATAAACCGCTGTGTATTCTGTAGTTGTAGCTGTCTCTGGCAAAACTGAGTTCTCTTTCAAAGCTTTAAAGCACAGTGGGAGAAAAAATAGGATGCAGAGAAAGAGGTTTCTGCTTAATGAGATGACAACAGAGATGTGCTTGAGATAATGACTTCCAAGTTGTGAATGAGCCTGTCAGTCCCCTGAGCACAGCCCATTTGACTACACTTCGACTGTTCCCAGAGTGCTTTCGAGCCTACCTGCCCCCATGCCTGCTGGAGTACACTCACGTCTGATTCATTGGCTGAAGTGAGCCTCCAACACTGCCTCCGTCTCTTTTTAAGTGCAGTGACAAAAGGGAATGTTCTTTTAGCACAAGGCCAAGAACAGGCTGTTTTAAAAGCATTATGAGTTGATTTTAATAGAATGGGAGGAATGGTCAAGGAGGAAGACAGATCAGAACATCTTTGCTCGACAGCTGCTTTATTTCATATTAATACAGTTCTCTTCAGAGCCTCTGATCACAGTAGCATTTCCAAAAATCATTTTTCCTAAGGGCAGATTCTATGTAACCAGAGCACACAAGGGTGTTGTCTTAGTCCCTCTGGGCTGCTGTAAGAAAATTATCACAGATTGGGTGACTTACAAACAACAGAAATTATTTCTCACAGTTGTGGAGGCTGCAGTCCAAGATCAAAGGGCCAGCGAGGTTGAGTTCTGATGAAGGCCCTCTTCCTGGTTCATAGCTGGTGCCTTCTCACTGGATGGGAAAAGGCTAGAGCTCTCTCACCTGGTGGCAAAGGGTGAGGCGCTCTCTGCAGCTTCTTTCGTAAGACTCTAATCTCATTCTGAGGGCTCCCCACTCATGACTTAAGTGCCTCCCAAAGGCCCTACCCTTATAATACCATCACACTGGGGAATAGGATGTCAACGTACGAATTTTGGGGGACACAAACATTCAGACCATAGCAACAGTGATGACTTAGGAGCTATGTCAGTCAGTTCTCCCTGTCTCCCTTGAAAAATAGGAATTAAATAATTAACAAGCTCTACGAACCTGGTGTGCTAGGTATGTACCTTCTCTATTATTTGTGATTAATATTAGAGTCTGTGAACATGTGAATAAAATGCTTGTGTTATCTTCTGAGTCAGTTGGCTTCTCACTTACTTTTAGTTGTAACTAAACCTCGTGCTGCGGCAGAGGAAGTGTAGGAAGGTTCTGACTCCATTTGGTTAGCATCGCCACGAAGCCACAAAGCACTCGCACGTTCCTAAGTTTAGGGTCTCAAATACAGAATTCCATCCCTGTCAAGTTTTCCTTTTATGGAACTCAGGTATTCAGGGATATCCCTTTGTAAAAGCTGATTGGCAAGCACAAGAATTTCAGTTCTAGGATGCAAGAATTTCTGATCACTTGTACTGGTATAATTAGAAAAAGTAGAAAATAAGGATTGAGAATAGAAAAATAAAGGAAAGCAAGGAAATTTTTGAGGAGAATGAGAAGCTTAGGGGGAGATTCAGGAAGATAAGAAAATGTAAACTAGGCTTGAGTTACCAATTATCTAATAATTTATGAGAGAGAGTATGAACTTGGACCTGCAATGTATTTTCAAAATTAGAGATGACTTCCCTCTGAAATAAAACTGACTTCCTTTATTCTGATCACGATGGAAGGAAAGTTTCATGACCCCATGAGACAGAGAACATAAAGTTTTGTTTGTTTTTCTGACTTATTTCCTTGACTATTTATTATAAAATGCACGGCTAAGCTAAAGCCGATGTTATGCCCATTGCTTCCACTCCTCCACCAATGAAAGAACTCATGCCTGTCACAGTAGTCTAGGGTTCCTGACCTAACATGGCTTCCTCTTCAAAGAGGGAAACTCCAAACTGGCCTACTACCCGAGCTAAGCCCTATGGACATGGTAGAGCTATTATTTCAAAGGCAGAGATCTTCTCCCAGGCAGAGCTTGAAGGCTCTTGATTACATCTCAGCCTCCTTACCTCACTTTTCATAGGTTCAAAGCCACCTTTTTTTTCCTTTTTCCTAATAGCATCATAGGAGGCAAACAAGTACAATTAACAAAAGGGCTTTGCATTAGAGATTCTGTCTCAATGTTTTATTTTCTCCTCCCTCAGTGTGGTCCATCTTCTCAGAAAGAGGCACTCAGATTTCGGGCAATTTACTTAAAAATAAAAATGATAGTCACACCCTCCTAATTTTATGAGCTTCTCAGGGGGAAAATATTACACACAGAATATGAGGAGATCCTTATATCATAAAATAATGCTGTTTTATTTTTCTATTATAGAAATGTACTATGTGTCCATAGTATACTATTTTGAAAATGGAGAAAAACATAGAAGAAAATTAAAATTACCCACACTTCCATCATTTAAGAGGAGTCATTTGGAGTTGAATCCTTCCCATGGCCGATTTTTGTATGTCCTTGAGCTAAGAATGGTTTTTACATTTTTAAAGGGTTGTAAACACCTTCCCCTTGTGCCCACATGCGCACCCATGCACACACATGCAAAGAGGAACATGCAACATGCAGCCAAGACCTTTTATGGCCCACGAAACCTAAAATATTTGCCATCTAGTCCTTTCCATAAAATTTTTGCTGACCCTTGATTCAGAAGTAAGCACTGTTATTTTGGTGCCTCCCCCCTCCCCCAGTCTCTATCAAGTAGCTGTACAAATTAAAAAAAAAATCTGTGCTATTACTCTGTATGGTTTTATATTTTGTTTTCCCTCATATACTTAAATATTAAATCATGAGCATTTTCCCATGTCATTACTTTTAAAAAATCAAACCCCATTGTAATTATACAAGTGAAGTATAAACAGCTACCTTTATGGAATAGGACTCTTAGTGGTTAGTCCTATGTGTCCTAGAATTCAAAAATTTGAAAGGCTGAACATCTGTTCATCTTTTCAAAATTATTCTTGTGTTAAAATACACATAACATAAATTTTACCATTTTAAGAATTTTTAACTCTACGGTTCAGTGGCGTTAAGTAGATTCACATTGTTGTACAACCATCACTACCACTCATCTCCAGAACTCTTTTTACCTTGCAAAACTGAAACTCTGAGAAACCGAAAACCATTAAACAGTAGCTCATTATTCTCTTCTTCCCCCTAAAAACATGATTTTTAATAGATGTATAATATTTAGTGGTTTTATACTTTCTGGCTTTTTAATTTCTCTATCAACATGGGGGATAAAAGTGTTTCATTCAGACTTGCTTTTTGAGCTAATGAAGGGAAGGAAAGTAACACAAGTATTGCAGAAAAACTGTCAACAGTGCTTATGACAGAAAATTTTCATAATTTAGTTTATGCTGAAAGATCACTCATAGTTCAACTAAAAGGTTAGTTTGCAGTTTAATAGAAAATTTTAGAAATATGGTTAAAATTCTGGCCCTTCAATAGATTGACTTAGGATTTAGAATTAGTTAACCTCTCTGAGTCTCAGTGTTCTTATCTGAAAAGCAAGGGTAATAAACTGATAGGGTTGGTGTGATATTTAAATTAGATAAATTATGTGAAAATCATTTTAAATAACATAATGTGGTACAAATATTAGTTATTATTATGTTGTGAAGTCATCTGATATCAAACAAAGTAATCATGTATCAGAGAAAGAAATATTTTAATGGTTATTTTTTGAATAGCAAGGTCATTACATTGAAATTATAAGGAACAGAGGACAATTTCAGAAATGACTTTTTAGCAGCTCAATTTTCCCTTGAAATTTACTATTGTCCTGGGAATATCACATGATTCAAAAGCTGATCACTTCTGCATGGCATTTAATTAAAATGCAGCCTGAACATGCTATGTGAAGAATTTTAAACAGTCTTGCTCATGTAAAATATGTCCAATGTCAGCATATTATGTCTTTTTTTACTAATAGTCTCCCATTGGGATGTATTTGACAGTAGATCTGTGAAACGCACAGATTAGAATTTTGAAATTTTTGAAATGCTTCTTAATATACTATCTCTGTTTTGTGATAAATTTATAATTATTGCTTATCCCATTTGGAAAGGAAATTTATAATTATTGCTTATCCCATTTGGGAAGGTCTAGGAGATAAATATTTTTAAGAATATTGCCAATCTCTATAAATTTGAGTTCTCAAGTTTCCAGTGACATAAAATGGGATAAAATAATCTAAAAAACATGTTTCTTTTACAAGTACCATTCTTTGAAAGCCTCTTCCATATAAACATTAAAGTGGATAGATATAAAGATTTTTTTTTGTTGTTAAAATCCCCATTGTTAACAAAGTACACTAGATAATTGTAGAACTCAATTGCTCTCTATGACTTCTTGTTTCTACACAGCAATGTGGAAATTAGAATTTTGGAATCAGACAGTGACAAAGGCCATTCAGAGTTGCTAGGATTTCCCAGTAGAAAAGATGACACCAAGTTTGTGGGTCCTTAAGTTTATATCATTTCTTTTGGAAAAAACCTCAGAAGTATAATGAATTCAAACATATAAGAGAATGAATATTTACAAGAGGTCCCAGCAAGTGAGGAACCCCTGAAGCTTCAGTATCACAGTAAATCCATCTCTGTCTAGGTACTGAAGTGAGGGTTGCGGGGGGTGCTTTCTTTCCTTGGTAGGGGGCTCTACTCTAACTCTGCCTGTCTTCCACCTGCCTCTTGCCTTACTGTAAAGAAAATCCAGACGGGCAATGCTGGAGAGACAAACAAACGTCATGTTCCTAAAGTGCTAGCTGTCCTGCTGGACCAAATGTTTCTAAGATTTCAGGTTATGGTTGAGGAACAGAAAGCCAACTAAAAATTCACACCACCTGCACAAATAGAGCTTGGATCCAAGAGACATGGTTTCTTTCAGTGCAGATAGGAGGATCCAGCAGTTCATAGATTTACCACCAATTCTTGAGCTAATTCGTTGTATCATGTGCAGATGTGACAGTGCTGGAAAAATATCAAGGTCACTGTTGGTAGCCTGATGGGTACATGCCTGTGGGCTCTGTTAGGAGAGAATCAAACACATCTTTTTAGGAAAATGAAGTCTGGCTTGTTGGGTGGATTAACTTCCACCCTAGCTGTGAAGCAGGAGAATTTCAGGGAGCTATTTGGGTGACAAATTGCACAGATAAGATGGCATTTCTTTTCTGTCTGAGTGACAATGTGCTGAGTGGTGGTCTGATTGTGTGGTAATGGCTGGGCAGTTCTAAACAGCAGGCTGTTCTCCTTTGAAGCACGTATAGCTAGTTTAGATGTAAAATGACAGAAGTTATATAAGCAAATGAGAGAACTTGTTAATAACTTTAAAACTAATAAGCATATAAATTTTGCTGAAAGCTGGGTTTTTTTTTAAGTTTGCTTATATACTATTAATTTTTAGTGATGGATTTCTGAAGTTTAGATGTGAATTCATTCAGCATAAAAGTAAGATTGCATTTGGCAGGGGTAGAATTTAACATATTTTTGTTTTGATTTAACTTCATAGTTCTTTTGAACTAAATTCTGCCCTTCATAAATACCATCATGTAAAAATGTCATGTCATTATTTCTTCAAAATCACCCATCCAAACATGACTTGGAACTGTTCTGGGCATTATATAAAGGAAATGCCAGGCAGGAAAATAATGATAAATTAAGCAAAGTTTGTCTTTCCATATCCTCTGTTTTCCTCATTAGTCTTGTTATTTATTTCTCTTCCCCGGTCTTCATACTCCTCCATTCCCCTGTCATCACTCTCCCTGCCCCTTCCATCTTCTGCTGTAGTGTCACCTGATAAGATATTTGTTCATTAACGAGTATGCTTAATTCTCCAAAGTACTTAGTAAAATTGTCAAGGCCTTTACAGTGTGAAAACATGAAACTGTGGAATGACAGGCAATAAGAGTTAAACTTGAAGAAAGAATTCCTTTAGTTTCCTCTAAATAGAACCATGGAATTAGCTTTCTACTTTACTCTCCATCAGTCTATTTCTATAGAGAACTTTTTTAGGAGGGAATAATCTAATATAAGCAATAAAATAGACTCAATATAGACAGAGGCAGCCAGGCTTCAAGTCAACTGAAGAATTAGACTTTCAGAGTTTGAAGTGTTCTTAGGGTCGGACTTGCCAAACCTGGATTTTCTTCATCATAAAACTGAGCCTTAGAGAAGGTAAGTGAATTGCACGTGATCATTCAGATAACTCATTGGTAAATTTGGTACTAGAATTCAGGTATCATAAAAATTCTAGTCCAGTGCTATTTTTATCAGTTATATCATGCCACTTCCCCAAAATATGTCAGTCCAATAAGACATAAGTGAAGAAGAACATATCATCATGTCTTTATTTTTAACATGGAGTAGAAATTATGAGATAGCAGAATCAAGTTTTATAAAGGTATTGGGAAAACATAGAGAGATAGGAGACAAAGGAATAAACTCTAAAAACAGAGTAGGATGGTCTTCCTGAAACCAGAAGGGGAGGGTATGGAGGGAACAATGATAATGGATACAGATGGAGAATGAATATTGTTTTTCACCTGTCACTCAAATCCCAATCCTCTTCCCTACCTTGGCCAGGGTAAATGAAGGTCATAACCAAAAGTCATGTTGAATATGTCCCTTTTCCATTTTACTCTCAGCCTTAAGTGCAGGGAGACAATAATAAATGACTTTTAGTTGAGGCACATTAATGGGGATTTATCAGAGAAGTAAGAGTTTGACTAGACCTAGATTTGGTGTTAGCAGGAAGGCACATTTCTCTGTTAGATGCTTCTAAAATGTCCCTTATTAGAGACCAATGCAGTGAATATAACCATCAACTCAATACTTGTATATGGAAGAAGATGCCCCATCTATATCTCTTAGTTTTTTTCAGAGCATGTTAGCTAGACTTCCAGCCACCAGTCCTTGCATTTCTTTTCCTGAGGGCTTTTTCTGATTGCTAAAGCCCAATTTGCCTTCTAGGTGGTAGACAGATTTGCCAGGAAATTAATGCTCCCTGGGAGGAATCATTAACTAATGAATGATAGGAGTTGGTGTATGAATAACCCAGCTTCCTTACAGCTCCCTGGGGCATATGTTTTCCATTGGTCTGTAGAGTTTCACCACAGTGGTAGCTATCTTGATGATGTATCTTTATTGGCTGCCTTGCCTTCTGTGTCTCACTTCCCTAACTTTCCTGGTGCTTCCTTCACCTTTCAAATGAACTACTTACATCCTAATCTTGGTCTCAGGCTACTTTGGAGGGAACCCAAATGGAGCCATCAGTATTCCTCACTATGTTAGCTATGGGGTCTTACAGCAAACCTCAGGAGAATCCACATCAGACATTCAGTTCCAAGAAAGAAAACCTAGCTTTAGAAACCTAGGGAAAAAATGAGGGGTATTTTTCTTCTGTTACAAAAATTCCAGTGGCAGATTGTTGCTGGAGTGGATTCAGTTGCTCAGTGATCCTATCAAGGAACTCCACCCTTTCTATCCTTCTTCTTTGTTATCTTTAGCTTTCATTCTCAATCTTTTTGCTCATATCAAAAAATATTTGTTGCATCTTAAGAACCAGAGTCATATTCCAGATAGAAGAAAAGAGAACGTCTAAGCTTTCCTTTTCACAGAACTTTGTCTTTTTAGTCAGGTAAAGGAACTCTCTCTAGGTTTCTCCATATCTCATTACCTGAACTAGATCACATGCCCATCATTAACCAATAACATCCCAAAGGAATGAGATTAGAATGCCTGCTTTATATCAGTCATGGTTCATCACTGGCAGAGGTCCCTGCTGAACAAACCAGGAGACCATTAGCTGAGAAGAAAAAGCAGAAGTGGCTTGGGTGGGTTTTCCCATGTCATCCCCCAATATCATATTGTTTGTCAGCATCATGGTAAATATTTCAGCTTCCTGTTTTCACATGTACCATTCCAGTCCAATAGCCTATCAACAGATACATACCTAAGGGCATGGAAATATAGACCCAGAGAGGAGCGGTCTTAATGTGCCTTTCTTAAAAATCTATTTCCTATTCTCTTTTATTGAGTTCTATAAAACTTTAGAAACTATATTTCTGATTCAATCCAGGCAAATAGAATTCTTTTTATAGCCTAAAATCTGCAAGACAAACTAATCAACAATTGCCTGTAAAAGGGACTCTGCTCAGATAAGAGGTCTGTTTTTTTGGGTGTGAGAGGAAGACAGAATTCTAAGCAATAAAGTTACTTGGAAACAACTTGTTAAGTGAAATTGAAGACTAAAAACATTCATAAGAACAAAATCTCTATTTAATTGCTATGCAGGTGTTCTTGCAAAGATGTCTGTAAGGAGTCTCCTTGGGGAAAGGATAGTCTCTTTAACAAATGGTGTTGGGAAAACTAGATATCCCCATGTAAAATAAAATTGGACCCTTATCTTACACAATATACAAAAACTAATACAAGTAGATTAAAGATTTAAATATTAGAACTGAAACTATAAAATTCCTAGAAGAAAACATAGAGAAAAACTTCATGATGTTGTTCTTGGCAATGATTTTTATAAATAAGCACAGGCAACAAAAACAAAAATAGACAAGTGGGACTACATCAAATGAAAAAGCTTCTACACAGCAAAGGAAATAGTCAACAGAATGAAAAGGCAAGTTTCATAATGGGAGAAAATGTTTTCAAACCACATATCTGATAAAAGGTTAATTTCCAAAATATATAAGGAACTCCTACAACTCAACAACAAAAAAACCTAATAATCCAATTAAAAACTGGACTAACGACTTGAATAGACAACTCTCCAAAGAATATACACAAATGACCAATAGGTATATGAAAAGATGCTCAATATCATTAATCATCAGAGAAATACAAATCAAAACCACAATGAGGTATCACCTCATACTATTAGGATAGCTATTATCGAAAAAACAAAAGGCAACAAGTGTTGGCGAGGATGTAGAGAAATTGAGACCCTTTCACACTATTGTTGGGGATGCAAAATGGTACATCTTTTATGGAAAAAATTATGGAAGTTCCTCAAAAAATTAAAAATAGAACTATCATATGACCCAGCAATCCCACTTCTGAGCATTTATCTGCAATAATTGAAATCAAGATCTCAAAGAGATATTATCACTCCCATGTTCATTGCAGACTATTCATGATAACTAAGATGTGGAAACAACCTAAATGTCTATCAACTAATGAATGGATAAAAAAAAGTGTGGTATATACATATGATGGAATACTATTTAGCCTTTAAAAAGAAGGAAATTCTGCAAGATATGACAACATGGATGGATCTTGAGGACATTTCTTGACAAGTGAAAGAAGCCAGACTACTGAAAGACAAATACTGCATAATTCTACTTAATTCAGTATCTAAAATAGTCAAATTTATCAAGTCAAAGACTACAATGGGTGTTACCAGAGGCTGGGGGAGAGAGGAATGGGAAGTTATTAATCAAATGGCATGAAGTTTCAGTTAAGTAAAATAAATATGCTCTAGAGATCTGCTATAAAATATTGTACCTGTAGTTAACAATTGTGTATTGTACACCTAAAACTGGTTGAGAAGGTAGATCTCATGTAAATATTCTTACCACAATAAAGTTAAGAAAATACTATAAAAAATAAAAAGAAAGAAGTCCACCTAGAAATAGTTGGACTTTAAGTGTTGAGTGCTGTCTCCTGGGGAATTAAAACACTGCATGTTAACTGGTTGCCATAGGGGATTGTATTCTAATCGGCATCTGTGAAGTTCTAAAGAAATATAAAAATGTATTCTTTTCGGGGAGACAAGAGCCTCAAACTTTATCTCTGTCCTTTTCATTAGCCAAAGGAGAAATTAATAAATCAATGACTCTTAGATATCTAATCTTAAACTGCACAAGGTATCTTCTTTCTCTGAGAACAAAACATCCTTGTTTGAAGCAGAATCTACCCCAGTGAGGGCCAGAACTTGGGAATTTTGCCAGTCATGTGAATTAGGTCATTCCTGCTTTCTGGGGAGTCATGTAGAACAACTTAAGGAATTAAATGGAAATGGAAACTCATGAAAGCCACTTACCCTAAACTAGAATCTGTTCTGCTTCAGAAAACTTTATGAAGCAGATGCAGGTAATTTTGGAAATTCCCTATCTTATAATTTTGAAATCCTTTTGATTTCCTCTTGGGAAATCAAAGTTAATACAGAAAAATCTGTGTTCTGTTGTTATAGGCCAGGCATTGTCTCAGCTGATTAAACTCTTCATCTTCTAAACAGTCCAAAAAGATGAGTGATCTTATTACCATCCCCATTTTACAGGTGGGGAGAAGGAGGCACAGAAAGGTTAAACAGCATACCCAAGCTTGCACAGCAAGTACATGGCAGAAGCAGGATTCACTCCCAGGCCTACTAATTCTGGAGCCAACTTTTTTAACCACTTTCACTCACATGGAAGATTACTAGATAAGTGTCTTAACTGTGTAAACTTAGATGTGTGTCACTAACCCATACATACATCAAGAATGGGAAGGGGGATCCTTCAAAAAATGAACTTGACATAAATTTACTGTTTTCTTAAAGAAACTTTGTGCCGTTTACTGAGTCTAACAGTAATTATGTTACTACAGAAGCAATAAATCTGCATATTTTATTATTAAACAGTCAGTCTCTACCAAAGTGGTTTAAAAAGGCATCAAAATATGCCTTTTTAGAATCCCTATAAATTCTTATTGCTTCAACCTCAGCAATTCCTGAGTCATTCGTGAAAATAACCCTGGTAGGCTGAGCCCTGCAGATATCACACCCTGAAGGACAATGTGATTAACTAGTTTTACAGGACTTTGACCTTGACTACTGTGGAGTCATCAGAGAAATGTTATTATATTAAAAAGAGAACAGTGCTTTTATTTAAAAGTCTGGAATAATGCCCTATTTTGGTATACAATATGGCACATAATAAAAGTTTTTACTACAAGTAAATTATAGTTAAAATAGGGCAACTTTATTTTTATCTTATACAAAGGTGAAATTAAGACATATCAACTGAGTCATGTCTGCCAATCTGAGATGTTAGAAAAGAAGGAAGAGGAGGAAGATGAAGACAAGGAGAAAGAAGAAGGATTCTGGATGGATTAATTCACACTTTTAATCAAGGGAAAGTAGAGATGTGGTCTGGCCTTGCCTTTTAAAAATTGTTTTTTAATGTGAACTTCTTTTTGGATAGCTTGATGCAGATTTACCCTGTCTTTGGGTCTGACCCACATCAATAAGGATAAAAATAAGCATTTTCTTGTAAACAGAAGATAGGGTCCATTATCTCAACCGAGGGGTAAATTTCGTGGGTAAATGATCCTACTCCTTAATTAGCAAAAGAAGGAAATGTTATGAATCAAATATTCCAAAACTAGAATCATTATCTGTCATATAGCCTTTACCTGCTGAACAGATTGTCATTCACTGGTAACCAAAATAGTTGTTTACATAAACCTTAAAATTTTTCTAGGCTAAAATTATGAACATGGTATAGAACTTTATGGCTTTGATTTTTTATTCATCTCTGACTTATAATGTGCTCGATAAATGTTTTTTAAGGAGAATCATGGCCTAACATATAGATAGATATTAACTTAATTCAACTCTAAATAGAGTTAAGAATCCTTCTATCTTGGTGGCTATCCTTGTAAACACTTCTGTATTTTCAAGAGGCTCTCAGCTCTGCCCTAGCTTAATTTTCTATTAAGGCGTGTTTAATTGGCAAACAAGAATAGCTGTGTTCTGGGAACTTGCCAGGGAATAAAACTTGGAATGATAATAAAAGAATAAAGATAATAACTAATAGTATTGAGTACTTAAGGGTACAATGACATGTTAAACAGCTTTGTCTAGTTCTTTCACTTCATTATTACAGCCCCCCTATGAGACAGGTCGTTTTAATAGCCTCTTTGCAGATGAGGAAATGGAGGCCTAGAGAGACTGCTCACTTGCTACAGTCAGACAGCTAGCTAGTGCTGGGCAAGACCCAAATCTGGGTCTGTGAGCCCAACCACATGTATTTCAATGCCCACTCTCCTTTTGTCTTTTCTTTTTTCTGTTTACTTCTTATTATGTGATCCTTATGGATTCTTACGAACTTTCTGAAATTTTTCTTTGACTGAGGTAGGGAACAGATCAAATATTCATTCCACAGGTTTTGCTTATCTGTCCTCCAGGAGACTTCTTGGCCTGTGATTGGAAGTGTTCCTGTAATAGTGATCTCTTTCCTTGTTTAGTGTCCCTTTCCAAATCACTACTGGTCCCTGTCTCTCCTACCCTTCTGCCCGCTTCCTTATCTACTTTGCCCTGTCTCCATGCCTACCCCCAGCCTATTTTCTGGAGTAACTGCTTAAGAACCCTGAGGTCAGTTAAAACTTGTCCAGCTTTTGGTGCAGCTATTGATAGTCTGGTCTTTTCTCCACATGAATCTGAAGCCCTGCTTTGATCTACCAATGCCTGGGAAATTTTACCATTTTTATATATTGAGAGATGACTACACCACAAGTATAAGGTTACTGAGAAACTGAATGAAGCAAGGTACCCCCTAAAAGCATAAAGTTAGGCAGTTCTACGGATGCTTTATTGGGATTTCATTTTTGATTTTTGTCATCCTACATTCCTTTCTTTTCTTTGACCTTGTCCTTTAAAATTGTCTTTCAGTTAAATTGTAAATTTTTGGATATGTTTATGTAAATTAAAATATTCTGATTCATTAAAAAATTTAAAGATATAGAAAAGGCTGTGGTATTTCATGAAATGTTTGAATAATAGATGAATGAAAATTTGATGATCTTAGAAGGAAAAAATGATGTGAATTTGGTTGTTACTACTCATTCATATATAAGTTATTTTGAATATAAGGACAGATTCTGGAAACAGGATGACCAGCCTCAGTGCCTCTCACTTCCCATCCATTCCCAGGCCTGTCTGACTGTAGGATCTGGGCAAGAGGTCTTGGGTTCTAGGTGATGATGCCCCTTGGGAAGCTGGTTTGGAGCTTCTTCCCTGAGGGTGAAGCCAGAGCCTCTAAACTCCTGTTGGGGAGCCATAGGACAGGAATTAGAACCTTGGAGCCTTGAGGAATGTGTGTACCTCCAGGGGTAAAACAGGCACTGGCTCCATATAAATATGTCTGTTCTCACTGGTCCCCAAGACGGGGAAAGAAAACTGAGTAGCTGGGCTAAGCCTGTACTGTGTGAGGAGGCAATAGAATGGGGAAGCTCCCCCCCCCAGCTCTCCCCTCTGCCCCCTGTGACCCCCAGAGTTAGAAAATGCTTTTCCTTCCTCTTGGTGGACCATCACCACTTTATGGCACATCAGACCTGACCCTAAACGTGCCAACAACAAGAAAAATGGGAATACAGCTATGTGGTGCCATCATTCAGAGAAAGACCAAACTAAGAGGGAGATGCCAGGAGAAATAACCTTCTGAGGACCCGTGAGGAGACTCCAAAGATTTTCTGGAACTAAAATACCCAACAAAACATGATTTTCAAACAAACAAGCAATAGGTGAACTGAAGAGTAGACTCTGTTGCTACCTCATTAGTGACAAGAAATGTCAAGTAAAAGAAATCACTCAAAGACCAAAACAAAAGAAGAAGTAGAAAAGATAAAAGACAGACCTGAATGGGTCCAGAGATTTCGCACATGAATAATAGCTTTTCCACAAAAAGACAGATGTAAAAGATGGGTGAGAGACAATCATTTTACAGATAATAGATGAAAATTTTTCTAGAATAAATGGAAACCTGAGTTTGTAGTTTGAAAGAAGATCTAAATTCCAAGCAGTTTTGGTAAAAAAAAACAAAACAGAAAACATACCTGGGCAAGCAGTAAAATTCTTGAACTACAAACATGAAAAAAATTTTCATGTTTCCAGACAGAAAGAAATAAGACACCCTAGAAAAGAAAAAAGTTATTAATAAGACAGTGTACATAGAGGTTAAGAATAATAAGATGCACAGTCTAGTCTTGATTTCTGGTTCCTCCATTTACTGCCTATGTGACATTAAGTTACTTAACTATTTTTGTTTGCTCATATAGAATAGTGACAAGGATGGCACTTAATCCATAAGATTTTTTAAGAATTAAATTAACCAGTAGTTAGTTAATACACAGTGCTTAGAACTGCACCTGGCACAGAGTAACAATATTGCTAATATTGCTAGTTATTACATTATCTCAAAGCTGCAGGTTAGAAGACAGAAGAAAATGAACTGCAGCAAAAAAGAGCTAAATTCGGAGATCCCATACCTAGCCAGTTGCCCTCTGTCCTGGTGCTTCACCAGACATTTGTGGCTATGCAAGAATTCAGGAAGTACATCTCCACATACCCCATCTGAAGAAGTTTGAAAAATGCATGTTACTTATCTTAAAGGAATAAGGAGAAGAGAGGAAATAGAGACCTCCTTCATCATACACCTAAGTGAGAGGGACCTCACCTAGGCCCCAAGCTTTACAGGGCCCGTCAGATCACAGACAGACCAAAATAAATTTATTGAAGAATATTTGGATAGCAGTCGATAGACATCCCTAGCTGAATGGTGCTAGTGCTCATAGCTGGCACAGCACAAACCATTGCTGTAAATATCCACTCTTGAGATGAGCATTGTCCAGGGACATGCTTCTCCAGAACTCTTCCAGGGCATGGAGCAGATGAATAACACAACACTTAGCTCAGGAAAGAAAATGTAATTGATTTATCAAACCTTCCTTTTAGATAATATGAATGCAGCAATTCTTCCATATTGAAGTGTCACTTTCCACTAATACTAAGGGTCTGTTTTTTCTTGCTTCCCTTCCTGTTCTAATTCCTGCCTTCGTAGGTACTAAAAAGTTAGCATGCTGTTTGCAACAGTAGCACATTGAAGCTGAGGAATATTTTGCAGTATTAATGCAGATTACTTTTGAATTTGCATACGTGTAGCTTAGACATAACATGAATGAAGCATTATGTGTATTTTGAAATCATTGATTCTGATGGATTGTGAATACTAAAATAGCAAATAGTTTTATTTTTGTAAAAAGAGTAAGATTTATTAAATATTTAAAATTACACCAAAATTCAGCCTTTTAAAAATAAGTTTGATTAAAAAATCTTATTAATTATAAATTATATTTTATTTTAAATTTTAATAGTGTAAATATATTTGAAGAATAGTTTTGAAAACACATAAAATAAAATTTTAATTCTTGATTAAATTATACTCTTTTTAATATTCATGATTATATTACATTTTATTTTTAGTCTCAGATAATTTTATTATAATATCACCAAGCTCACATGGAAACAAGGCACCATAAGGGATATTCAATGGAAGCCACATGTAACATGCTTAGACTGCTAAGAACTTCAGATTTTGAAGTTTATAGGATACTTAAAAAAATAAAAGATAAAATGACAAGTATGAACACGCAACAGAAAATGACTTTATAACAAAATAGAATGCTATAAATAAATAAATATTTGTTAAAATAAAAAATAACGTGGGAAAAGTTAGCCTGCAAATTATGTGCAGTGGAGAAATTACTAAAAGAACTAAAATTACTAAAAGAATCAGAAGAAATTATCCAGAATGCAGCACAAGAGAAAGATATGAAATATATAAAAAATAAGGTAAGATCTATGTAATACAGAATGATAATTTCCAACACATTTAATTCATCTCAGAGGAAGAAAATAAGGAAGAAGAACATATGAAGGGATTATGGCTGTGAATCTCAGAGAATTACTCAGGATAAATAAGAAGAAATGCATATCCAGACACATCATAATGAAAAGGATTATTATCAAAAGTAAAGAAAAGCCAGAGAAGAAAGAGTGGTTGCCCCGAGGGAGCAACAATTAGACCAACAGCAAACTTTACAGTGACAGGGGGAGCCAGGAGCTGGTTGAATAATGTCTTCAAAATGTTGAGAGAAAATGACTGTCAGCCAAGAGTAGTATATCCATCAAAACTCTCTTTTAAGAATGTCAGTGAAAGAAATATATTTTCAGATAACAAAAGCTGAGTTTTATTATCAACAGACCTTTATGAAAACACCTGATGAAATATGTACTCTGGGAAGAAGGAAAATGATGTCTCGAATGGAAAGAGAAAAGGTGAACCAAGAACATGAATATAGATATACATCTCAAATAAACATTGCATGTTAATTTGACAGGTTAAAATGCAAACAGACCTCAAGTGCTGGACAAGAACAGTAGGTAATCAGGAGTGGAGTGGGAAGGAAAAGATTTAAAGTGTTTCAAGATTCTTGCATTAACTTAGGAAGAAGGATAAAGTAGTGTTTAATTTTAGGCCTAAAGTTATACATGCATTTGGTGAATCACTGGAAATATAAAGTGAAACAAATAGATGGAAATAGAGTGTACAATTTCCTAACTATAGGCAGAGAAAAGGAAAAAACCAGATCCTTAAAAAAAAAAAAGCACAATGCATAGAAATCAACATGTAAAAGGATAGAAACAAGTATAACTATATTATCATAAGGGATATAATAAAACCCTGGTAGCCAGTTTAAAGAATGCTATATTTGGTTTCAAAATTCAGATATAAATTATTTTTCAAGGAATACAGCATGCTTTTACACTGTCAGAGTTTCCTGAGAAGCAGACACAAGAAAGGGATCAGATGTGTAAGAGATTTATTAGGTGAAATGCCTGTGAAAGATACCGAGAAATAGAGTAGGAATATGAGGAGAGAGCCTTCAAACAGAGAGCCTGTAAAAGGGAAAAGGGGAAAAGGAAAATTGGATAGTAAGAGCCTCAGACAGCAGCACAGTTCTGAGAAAGCCAGATCAGTGGAGTCCACGGCAAAGACCGACCATTAGAGCGATCCCATGTTGGGCTTCATTGGCCAGTCTCCACTACCCTTGCTGTTCGCAGTCCTTGGCTGAGAGCATCCCAGGGGGAGCACGTCCTCTGTGGGAGTATGGAGTTGGATTTGAAAGTGTGGCAACTGGAAGTTGTCAGTCGGCTACCTCCCTGCAGCAGGTTCTCTTGAAGGAAGATTTGAGCAGTGAACTATTATGGTTGCCATACACAGAAGTGGTGAAACTAAAAGATGGGGGAAGATATACAAAGCCAATACTAACAAAAATAAGGGGAGGTGTCTATATTAAAAACAGAAAAAATAGACTTTAAGACAAAAGGCTATGTGTGTGGAAATTAACCTCGTTGGTTTCTGGTTTACCCTGCTTCTATTTCTCTTTGCAGATATATGTATATTTTTATTTCCCTTACACAAAAGTTAACATAATATATTATTATTTTATTTTATTATTAAGAACTACATTTTATTATCTTATTAAGAACTATCATTCTTTTGCACTTCGCATTTTTCACCTCATAAAATGCCACAGAAATCATTCCGTATCAGTTCATAGAGATATTCCTCATTATTTTGTACACCCACATGGTACTCAGCTGTAGGATATACCACAGTTTATTCAACATGAATCTGTAAAAAGAAATGTGGGAAGAACAAACCCGAATAGTGAGATTGGTTACCAATATGAGTGGATGGGAAAAGAGTAGGGCATATGGGGGTGAGGGAGGGAGTAACATTTCTCTTAGTATGCCTTTTTATGTTGACTTTTGGAACATTCAAAAATAACATTGAATTGCATCAACAAGGACAGGAAAAAAAACTCTTCAAAATGGAATGTAAACAGAAACATGTGAACTTGACTCTATTTCAAATTAGTAACAAAATCACACTGAGGAGAGACAATGAATAACCAAGTAACTTGAATACAGTACATTGACTTTATATCTTCAGTTTGAGGATAAAAAGAATTATAAACAAGTATGAACTCCAGTTTTTTGTATGTATGTGTACAGTAGTAGAGGTTAGCAATTTGAAACTTTTCTGTGTAAAACAGATTGAACAAATGAGAAAATATATTGAGGAAATGGGAGCCAGTTTTTTCACTTTGAGTAAGAGCTATAATATGGATAAAGGGATGACTGAACCATCTGGGGTTAGACTGCAATTGGAGATATTAGCGTAAACTCGAGGATTTTAAGATAAATGATAAATAGATATAAATAAGTATATACATGTGTCTCCCACTCCCTCAGTACCCCAGGTTGTCTGCAGAAAGAGCCTAGATGTGAAGACATCCCAATAACAAGGAGCACACCTATTTTGGTTACTAATTGCCATTCCCCACTAGGAGAAAGTTGAGCTCCCTGGGATAATATCTGATTACAGGGCTGTGACAAGGGAAGTACGAGACAAGCCAGAAAAAGCAGAATGTTATTAAAAAAAATAATAGGGACACATCAAAAGGATCTAGAAGCCAGCTTGAAGGAGGAGCGGAGTTCCTAGATTACAACCTTACTGTCTCTGGGAGTAGCTCTCCATTGTTCTCTCTGGAAGCTGCCTTTATTCTCTGAAAGATTCTTTTTTCCTAGTATTTTCCATGGCCAATCTGAAGTGGGCTTTAGGAATTATCCAAAGGGTCTGTATGGTTTTCACTGCTTATTATTTTGCCCATGGAAGTTTGGGGCAAGGATTTTAAGACTGTCATAATCAATGGACTACTATAGTGGTTTCTTTGGCTGCAAAGATCCCTCAGAAATATAGTAGACTTTTGATCTGTTTGTTTCCAGTGAGTCCCATGTATCAAGAATTACATCCCAAATTCATTCCTAGAGGTCATAGGACTACTTTAAATATATGACTGTTTCCTTTCCTCAAGTGCCTATTTTTCAACATAATGGTGCCTACTTTGGAAAGAATAGGTTTGGATGGGACTTCAATAGCTTTATGCTGATTTTTGCTCTGGGACAGAATCACTTATTTAATTTAGGATTCCTAATAGTCCTCTGTTTCTCAAAGATTTTATTTTTCAGTTTTTTACTTCTTAGATTTCTAGAGGTGTTAGCTTTTTCATCCTTGTGATTTCTAGCTGTGATTTCCAGTTAGCCAATTTTTGCACAAGATTTTTTGTTTGTTTTGTAGTACCTTGCTAAAAGCAGCAAGGAAGGGCACCACACGTTAATACTCTTTCCAACCACTTCTTCTAAAGACACAGGCTCAGTGGGCATATAGTCTATCTGAGTGACAGGTGGCAATTTTACCAAATGTTTTGCCTCTGTATAGTATTGATTTCTACTTTTTCCAGCTTGTGGTATCTCTTTCCTCACTGACTACACTTGACCTCCAAGCCAGTGTAACTTGTTTTTTGTTGTAGTAGCACTCTATGTGAAGGGGTAACTCTCTGTATTAATTAGGATAACACCACCTACGGTAACACATAAACTAACCTGTCAGTTATACCTACATAACATTGTGGTCCAATGAGTGCCCTGGTTGGTGGGCAGTTTTTCTTTACACAATAATTCAGGGCTCTGCTCAAATCTTCCTGCTGCAGGGATTGTTAGGCAAATTTTTTAAATCTTTAGCATGAGTCCCTACATTGTAAATGCAGGGTTAAGGGGAAGTTACTGTAACATATTTTTTGTTGGCATATTGAGTAGCAGTGTGTTTGGATATTATTCCAAATATCACTGCTGTATCTTTGAACCTAACAACAAATTTTTTCTGCACAATATATATTTGTACACTCAGGTATCTCTATATCCTACCACTCAGATAGCAATGGCTCCACACACTGACATGATCTTTTTCGCTTTGGCCTCAGAGCATGCAAACTCTTCTGTGAGTAAGGATCCAGAGGGATACAGTGATGTGGTCCATTCGTTAACTGAAGAAATACTTATAGAGCACTTAGCATAGTTCCTGGCACTATGCCAGGCCCAGGTAGTGCAACAAGGAAAAAGGTAGAATCCTCTTACAGGTAATTTACAGGCAGGGTCAGGTAGTGAGTCTTTTGAGGGCAGTGCAGTGAGCGAGCTTGGGGAACTCACAGCAAGGGCATCTACACCAGTGTCAGGAGCCAGTAAAGGCTTCCTGGAGAAGCTGCTCCCTCAGCTGAGCTCCCAGGTGTGACTCATTATTCAGATGAATTATTCAGATAAATCTTGGGCACGGATACTCCAAGCAGAGGGAGAAAACCAGGAGCAAAGGCTCTGTAATGGGTTAGCTTCCTGGGGATTTCTCAACAGCACCTAAGAGTAGTTCTGTAGTCGTATCTGTATGTTCTTGTGTATTTGAAGATATAATTCCTCTAGACTTGGAAACTATAACTCATCTAAGGCAACTGAATCTTCCTTTACAATCTTGCCATCCATTCTGGCCTCCAGTTTGCTCCTACAAAGGCTTACACTACAGTTTTTCAGCTGAGAATCATTCTTCTGGATAAAATAAAATAAGCAGTACAGTCTTTTTGCCTTTACTCTGCCATTTGTTAGCAGGATGCTATCTCATCTAAACAATAGATTAGTCCCCCTTGCTTCTTTTATTTTCCAAATGAGGCTTTAAAAAATCATTCTAGTTTTTTTCTTTGGCATTTTTTTTTGAAACCTTGGTTCAGAATGTGCCTCAGTTTTCTGAAAGTTACTTTTTCAGATTTGTGTTTTCTGTTTACATTTGTACTTTCTTATTCTCTGTCTTTTGGGATGTATGTGTGTGAAAATGTGCTTTTCAAACATGAGTCTATCAGAGAGGCCTTCTCCCCCTACCCTGCCCATGACCATATTGCTCTCTTTGCATCTAGACTGAGGCCATGTGACTAAATTATTCTGAATGGAATGTGGGTGAAAGTGATGTATGTTACTTGCTACCCTGGCCCACATTAACCTCCAATAAAATCTTCCACGTTTTCTCTTCCCCTGCTTCTGTTAGCTGGATATTGATATCCAGGATGTGGCAGACACTATAAATGCCTTACCCATGTGCCCTTCACCCTTAATATTTAAGTGCACACTAACCTATATTCCAACTGCCTGCACCTGAGTCTCTTTACCTGAAGGCTTTCTCTTGCTACTGGAGGCTTCTTTGGTCATATATATGGCAGCCTGGAAATGCCAGGGAATGTGCACCTCTCCCAGTATGTGAACAGTCCTGAGCCAGTGACTGTTTGGAGTTGGTGAAAAATACCCTAGCTTGCTTCTCCTTAGGTGAGATAACATTGCAGTACATCTTCTATACTGTTTCCCAGCAGGATTAACTTTTAGTTGCCCTCAGTTATAACTTGTGTAATCATTATTGTCTTACTTTATTTCTCTATCTCACTCTTAGTGATTGGCTGTGATTGCCTCCCCAGTAAAAACTACTTTTATTCAAGTCCTTATTTCAAGATCTGCTTCTGGGAAAACCCAGACTAAGTAAGACTAATTTTGGAAATTTTGGAATATGCATTATTAAAGATAGCTGAGCCTCAGGCATCTTGGATCCTTGAATGACTGGATGGAGCAGAGCCCCCTCTTCCCACCAACACTACATTGCCCCAGATTCACCAACCCTGATTCCACTTCTTATGAGGAAAAACTAAATTTAATTTGTGTCAATTAAACCACTAACCACTGATACTTCAGGATTCATTTGTGACAGAACCTCAACTAACATGCTATGTATGGCCCACATCCCCTTGGACAGGTTTCCAAACATAAAGCAAATCTAGGCTAGGGAAAGGGAGAAGTTTTAAATTAGATGGGAGTTTGAAATTTTCATGTTACTCTAGCTGGATTTTATGTATGTGTGTGTGTGTGTGCTGAAAATGAAACTTATGATTTATTATCTGAGAATGACTAAGATTTCATCCAGGGGTGGGGAAGAACAACTTGAAGGACTATTTAAAAAAATAATGTTACTTACTGCTTGTATTCCACTAGGCTCAGCCCTTTATATAAGCTGGTTATAAGTTATGCTTGTCTCTTTGATTCAGTAGAAGTAACTTACACTGATAGTTCAGTGTGAGCTAACAAAGCAATATAAAAAAAGGTTTTGCTTGGCAAATTAAACATTGTTGCATTCAATTTTATTAGTTTTCCACTTGACCATGCATCAAAAGATATACCTATAGGAATAAATAAATGTTACTCCATCTGTGGTATTAACCTACCATCTTGTTTTACTTACATAAAGAGAAAGAAATATTAGTCATGAACTTTGAGGTTGGAAGTATTCATGAAAAATTTTAAGTCTCTTATTCCTACCTCCCTATCCCTAGATGCTGTGTTTCTTTCTAGATCCTTTAGGCTGAAGGCTTTGGTTGAAACAGGTGTTCTACTGTCAATTTCCCTTTAGCTTCTGGGCACAGTCTCCCATTTATCACATGGTCCATGCTCTTTTATTCCTTCCCCAACCCTTCATCTCATGAAGAAGGCAGGGACAGCAAGGTCATGCCCAGATGCAGCCCTGCGGGGTTCCACTTTCCTAGAATGGGAATTAAGACAGTGATGACAGCAAGAGAACAAACTGGAAGAGGTTTGGAGGACTCATGCAAAAAACAAAAACAAAAACAAAACACAAAATTTTAAAAGGAGTAAAAATAGCTGTAGTTCATGAATACAAAATAATAGAACAGCCAAAGTCAAAATGGAAGGCAACAGTTTATGAGTCTCAGTTTCACCCTAAACATTTTTATACCAGATAAGACACCTTCAAATTGAGATGTCATTTTATCTGCAAGGTGAGATTAAAAAATTTAAGTTTCTTTGGAATAATAATAATATATTACATTTACTGACTATACACTATGTGCCAGGCATCGTTCGAGGCACTATGTATATTTTAACTCATTTTATTCTTACAGCACACTCTGCTAGGCAGGGACTCTCTATATCCATTTTACAGATAAGAAACTGAGGAATTGATAGGAGAAAATTATTCCCAGTCACACTGCTCCAAGGTGATGGAGTCCTGACTGAACTTCAGGCAGGCTGGATTCTAAGCCCTGGTATTACCCACTGCTGCTTGCTGAGCTTCCACACAGTGCCTGACCTGCAGCCAGGCGTTTCCCCTTCATTTAACCCTCAGGACTGCAAGATAGCATTCTCAGTGTACAAATGAAGGTACAAAGGCTCAGAGGTTAAGAAACTTGCCAAGTCTATATTTATAATCTGATACCGTAGACACTTTTACTTAACCTTGGGGTGACCTTGTAATTTGTTGTCTGAAGTCAGGGTACTTTTAAGAGTGAAAAGGGACATTATTAACAGTTAAACTGGCATGGCAGACATAAGCCAGGACTCTTGCAGGCACACTGCAGTGTGTGATCACCCTGCTCTCTTCTGAACCCAACGAGCTGATGATGTCCTACCTCAAATCTTCAGAGTTCTTCAAAATGACAAAAGAGAAAAGTGTTTCTCCAGGGCTTGTGAACCGATATCACCCCTCTCCCTGCATGTTTATTTCCCCTTTGGAAACCTTGTTTGACCAACTTCCTCTCCTCAAGTCTTAAAAAAAAAAACCACAATTAGATCTTAGAAATGAATTTTATTCAAGTGTGAAATGACGGTTTATTGGAGCCCTGGAGAAAATAACATCCTTTCAACGAACAGAACAGAGCTGAACAAAATGGGAGGCAAGAACAGCGAGGACCAATAATTTAAAAAGAAATTTATAGGTTCAGCTGCTCTCATGACTAAGAAATAATTTGCTGTCTGCCGCTTCAGGGGCAAGGAAATAGTGCGCAAAACCAGCTGTGCATGGGAATCTCCTCTGGCACTGAAAACAGTACAGATGCCCAAGTCTCACCCTAGACGTACTAAATCTGAGTTTTAGAGGAGTGAACTCTTCAGCGTCTCACCAGTGAGTGTGATTCACAGCCAAGTGTGATTCACACAGATCAATGGTAACAGGGAACATGCATATTCATATTTGTCTTGCACTGTTATAGTTACCAACCAATTCATCCTGGGCTTTCTTCAACATATTTTAGATGACGTTTTTTGGTTGCTTTTCTAATCTAAAATGGTCAAACCTCACCTTTCAGATCTGTCTAAAGTTTTTGCAGTTTTTCATGGTTCCTTTAACACTTCTTCATTCTCTACATCTTCTAATACTTATGTACATACATACAAACATACATCTATATGCATATATACATGTATATAGGTAATCTAGGTAAATACATTCACTTATGTATGATTCAGATAAATATATATATATATATATATATATATATATATATATATATATATATCTTTCTCATTGAAAGTCATCTTGTGTTTTTACTTATTGTTAGTATTAGGGAAGGCCTCTTGAAATTCTTCGATATTTATTTAAATTGTAGCTAATAAATATCTGGTAAAACAATTTTGAAGAAATCTCATACATTAATATTTTGTAATCCTGGAACTATTTTGCTTTGTTTCCCACTTACTCTTTTTCCTAACATATCATTATGAAAAACTTAAAACATACAGCTTCGTTGGAAGAATTTTAAAGTAAACATCTATGTACCCAACACCTAGATTCTACCATGAGCATTGTGTACTCAACTTCCACTATCATGTATCTATTTATCTATTCTTCCTCCCATGGATCTACTAATACATCTGATTTTTGATGCATTTTATAGTATATTTATACATTGATTGTAATAATTGTTATTGCTATTATTGATTCTGATGGTGACAAAATACTTCAACTACACATTGTCTTTCAGTCCAGCAGATCTTTATTCAAAATAACTCCATGGGAAAAGATAGCATAGGTCAGATTCTGTTCTGAGGAAAATAAAACAATACCATCTTTTGCTGGTAAGGACACTTAAGGGTTGGTATTACATCTCCATATACTGTAATGTGTATTTTTATTTTAACATTTAACTGCTTTTACAACACAATTTGAAAATATCAACCTTTTCACCAAAAATGTTGATAAATGATTACTACTTGCCTAGTATCATTTAGGATAAAGCACCAGTTAAAAGTAGGACTGTTAAGTATTAACATGCTTTATTTTCTCCTTGTACCCTTAAATGTTAAAACTGTAAGTAACAGAAGGTTTTCATAAAGTAAGGACCTTTGGTACCGGTTTTATTTAAGGGACAGTATACAATGTTTCTCTTCCCCAAATAACTCCTGCACCAGCCTGAAATCCCACTGTCATGTTTCATGGCTTTTGGGGAGATCCTATAAAAATGCCACAAATCTTCACAGTCATTCCCTGCTTTCCTCAATCCTCTGGGCCATCCAATAGGGATAGGGAGACATATAGATGTCACACACCCCCAACAGGCAGAGATTAGAATCAGTCTTGCTGCCTGATACATTGGTGTCTAGGAAGCACTTGAATTCAGCCAGGTGCCCACTAAACGAGGCTTTTGTCAGCCTCTGTGTACTTGGTGTCTCCATAGACTGAGCTCTCATACCAATTTTCTGCCTAGAGCTCCAGTTTCTTGAGTCCCAAGTTGGCTTGATGATGTCTAGGGGAGGGCAGTACTAATTTTTACCTATCCTTTACCTGCTCCTCTGTTATCAATTGGCCAAAACCTGGATCTCGTAATCCTAGTTCACTTTGGAGATACCACTTCATACAGATATGACCCTTGAAACCTTGACCCAATTACTGGTATGACTTATGGACACCTTATGTTTGGACTGCCTTCCATCCTGTACCTTCAGCCACTGGATTAGATTTCCCTGCATATGAATGCTGATGCTGGTTTGAATGGATCCTGGGCTTGCAACAGTAGAGATTAGGTCTCTCGTTGCTGGCCCTTTAGGAGCCAATCCCCATATCATAACCTAAATGACCTTGGTTGCTCCCTTCTCCTCTGATCCATGTGAGGGTCTAGACCAAGTCAGTATGTTCAGCCCACGCAGAGTATTAAGAACATGGACGCTATAGTCAAATAGTGCTGGGTTCAAATTTCAGCTCTGCCACTTACTAACTGCGACATTTTGCCTGTCCCTTAACCTCCCTAAATTTTAGTTTTTTCATCTGGAAAATGAGGTTACCATAGTACCTTCCTCATTGTATGTTTATGGCTTTTTACCAAGATAAAGTGCCTGAAAAGTGCCTAATATATTATGGTATACGGGAAGTTCAAGAAGTAGAAACTTAAAAAAAAAAAGTAAAAAGTACCAATATTGTTCTAGACACTTAAAGCCATTTTTAAAATGAAGTGAGCTCAAAATAAATAAATAACATAAAATATATTTTTATTCATTAATGTTTTGACCTTTTGCTATGCAAACATTATCTGGACACCTGACAAAGCCCTGTGAGGATGGGAGGATTAGGGAGTATAAAAATGAAATAAGTTTCTTTTATTCCTTCTTTATCCTCTTCCCCCTGCAATTCACTATGTACTCAATCTTCTGGTAACTTACTTGTTCATCCAAAAATATGGGCACAGTACCAGTGTAGGCTGGTACAGTACCAGTGTAGGCATGAAAGCTGAGGCATGATGGGGCTTACAAGTTATGTTAAGGAGCTAGATTTCTCCTGCAGGTGACGGATCCACTAAAGAAATCTGAATATAGAGAGACCGTCCTTCTATTTGTATGTTTGTATATTGCATGTAAAGGGGAACACTCAGGTGACAATATAGAGGATGGATTGTAGGGGCAGGGACCAGCACCAGGGAGGCCACTGGGCCTCACGTGTGGTAGCACACACAGTGCAGATTCATGCCTTTGTGCCTTTGCACTGCCTGGAATGCTTCCCATGGTCCTTACCCACCCTCTCTTCCTCCAGGAAGCCTTCCCAGACTCTTCCATAAACCAACCGAATGATTCTGCTCTGTGCTTCTCAGAACTCTGTGCTTATCCCAATCAGCATTTACTAGAACATACCAAAATGATTTATTTCCTTATTTGTCTTTCCTACCAGATTATAAGTACTTTGAGGGCAGGACTTGCATCTTGTTCATCATTGTATCCCCAAGGCCCATATCAGCACTCAGTACATACTAGATGCTTAATAAATATTTAATCAATAACAAAAATAGTCTTTACTGGTAGTGAAGGCTACATTGCATGGCTCTCCCCATGGAGGTTATGGTTTAATAGAAAAGATAGTCATAAGAATAAATTACTACAGTAACTGGGTTATTATATGGCTAAGAATTAACAACTGGGTTGGGGGGAAATTAGGGAAGGATCCCCAAAGGAGGTGATAGTCTCTTGGCATCTGGAAGGTGAATAGCAGTGTATTAAGTGGACACTTCAGACAGAAGGAAGAGCACTTAAAAGAAGAGATGAGTGAAGATTGACTAGCCACTGTGCTGTGTGGAGCCCAGGAGCAAAGGAGACCATGGAGCATTCAGGCATCAGAATCAGAGCTGCTCCATACACCACCATCTCTGAATTCTACCTCCAAGGGGCAAGTAGCTCCTAATGTTTCAGATAAAGTTCCGATGGGCCCAGAGCCTTAAAGGGCTTAAGTTCTATGTGGTGAACCCCATTGTTGGAAAGGGAGTGGGAGCATGGGAAGCAAGGGAAGATTCGTGCTTAATTCGTTGCTCTAAAATCGTATTGGGGGCCCCCTGGTCTGCATTCTCAAAAATTTGTTCTAGTTTGTAATTTGGGTCCAGTCCTTTAGCATTACTCCTGTTCTCTGTGTTTTCTCAAAGGTTTATGGAAGTGGTTTCTCATGTGAAGTCCCTCAGAACCTCCCAATGAGATTTGTCTAGGACTCACACCTTCAACTCAAAGTTGTCACGTGCTCACACTTTCTTCTAATAGTTTTGTTATATTTTTGTTTTTTAAATTAATTTTATTAGTGACTCTTACTTGTTTTGCTTTTTTATTACCTAGGTAGATTGATTGGTTTTCTGACAGGATATGCCAGGGTAGCAAATCACCACTTTATTTTTAGAGCACCTGTGAATGTTGCACTAAATGAGATTAATGTTCACATCTCAAGACATCCATTTAGTGGGAAGAATAAGTTAATCTGATAAGGTGAATAAAGAAGGGGTGGAGGACACAGATTTAGAAGTGGGAAAGGCCTTTTATAATTTATGAAAATAAGAAAAAAGTCTAAATTTGGATGTATCTTGGACTTCAAAATCAGCTAAACTTGTTTATTCTTTACTTTCAAATCTGAGTGGAAAAGACAGGAATAAAACATTGGTCTTTCTTTCAGATTGTCATATGTTCTCATTACATCGTCTGCATCAAGGAGTGGACTTTCCTTCTATTTCTTTATATGAATGTGGCCAAATAAATAAATAGCCTCGTGACTAATCTTGGCTCCTCTGCAATTTTAATGCACCCCTTCAGCTTTAGCCAGGCTTCTCTTCCTCTCTCTCCCTCCATCTTGTCCTTCTCCTTCCCTTTTTTTCTCGCTAGTCAATTGTATTTCAGATCAAACTGCTTGTTTGAATTTGCTTTAGTATCTAGAATTAGGGTTCTCCAGAGAAACAGAACCAATAAGATACGGATATAGCTACAGACCTGAAAAGATTCATTATGGAGAATTTGACTCATGCAATTATGGAAGCTGAGAAGTCCCACAGTCTACTGTCTGCAAGCTGGAGGCCCAGAAAGGCCAGTGGTGTAATTCCAGTTTAAGTCTGAAGACCTGAGAACCAGGGGAGCCGATGGCATAAATCCCAGTCCAAGGGCAGGAGAAGATCAATGTCCCAGCTTAGGCAGACAGGCACATTACTCCTTCCTTTGCGTTTTTTCCCATTCAGGTCCTCAAGTATTGATGCTCACTCACTTTGGAGAGGGTGATCTACTTTACTGAGTCCTCTGATTGAAATACTAATCTTATCAGAAACACTCTTACACACACTAATAATGTTTAATATGGGCACCTATCGGCCCAGTCAAGTTGACACATAAAATTAACCGTCAAATATCATTAGAATGTGTTGAAAAGAAAACTTGAAACATAAAGGCTTTCTTGGACCAAAGCATGAAGATAGAGGCACAAACTTCACTTTTAAAAAGTAGCCTTTGGTTCCAATCTCTGCCACTAGGTGTCGCTAAATAATCTAATTAGATACCCAATTTATGACTCCCAACAAATGAGAAGACATTGAGCTGAATGAGGCAGAAATAAAAATTAAGGTGATGTTGTCTAAATAAAGTCTTGTAGCTTATCTGTAACAGCTATTTTAAAACAGCACAATGTGTCTCTAGGCTATGAATTAGAAAATGCATGAATTAACAAAAGCACATGAAGGGGCTTAGTCTTTACTGGGGAGAATGAATAAATCCTTTATAGTTTATGTGTCCTTCCTTTTTCCTCTCCTGCTAAATGGGTCTTCTTGCTGCCTGAATTTTTGTGAGCATAACTGGATTTTATGTAGTCTAAACATATTGGCTAGGCTGTTAGCATCTGCTGAGGCAACTCTACTCCCTGTGATCCTTCATTGGCTCATATATTTTATTATTAAACGTAAAAAAAAAAAAAAAAAACTCTTCTTGAGGGTGCTGACCTGAACTATCTAAAAATAACCTTGAGAATCATAGTACCTGTTTATAGGAATATCTCTGGGTGAACTCCTATTCAGTCCTTCAAGACTTGGATCAGATGTTTTCCAGTCTGCCCAGCCTGATCCCCAGGCAGCTCTTCCTTTTTCTTCATTCCCATAGCACAGCTCTATATCTTTTACAAGGCATGTTCCACCTTGCCTGGTTATGAATTGTTCACATCTCTGTCTTTTCCACAGACTTCGAGCCCCCTAAGGACAGGGACCAGTTTATGGAAGCCACTTCTCCACAAAACTCTACACTACTGCTGCCACTTTGCTTCTGGCTCCTCTGTTCATGTACATGCATGTCAAGTCAGTGGGTAATTACTGATTCCCCTCAGTGCTTTGCCGAAATCTTCTCTCATGTCATTTCAGCAGGAGAGAAACTGGTTGTGTGTGTTCGGCGTTTTCTAATACTGTGTGCTTAGGAAGCATAATAAAGCGCTCACTAAACTGACATAGAAAGAGATTTCTGTTTTGGTTTGGTCTCGTTTTGAACGGGGTCTTTAAATATTTGTAAAGGGAGTCCCTTATTATTCATCCATTGCCAATCCATTTAAAAACAATTACACAGCAGAGAAGAGGGGCTTATAATAGTAAGTGATGCTAAATCAATATTTAACTTAAGAGGAAGTTTTTAAGCAAATTGCTTCACTTTTCCTTCCTAAGAGAAATAACTTGAGATTAGGAAACATCTTTCTTGAAGAGGTTAATGGATTTGCAAATGTAAAAACATATTTCAAAATGTTGCCATTAGTTATGTCTAAATTTTCTACATACTCTTATTTTTATAGAATAAGTGTAAATTAAGATATTTACAGCGAAATTCAGCACACATTTATTTAATGCTTGCTATGTGCCTGGGACTGTGTCAAAGCAGAGGGAAGATAGCATGGCTAGTGTCTTCCCTTTCAGAAGCTCACAGTTGGTGGGGCCATGTAGACAATGAATCTAAATACAGTTTACTCATAGCCAGGAACCAAGAGATTTGATTAATCCCACAAGGGAGGATGAAATTGTCAGGGAGGTTTCACTGAGCGGCATGGCATTTGAACTGGAATTTTACCATCTGTGAAGTCAGGAAGCTTTATAGTTTCTACTTCATGGCTTAGCTAAATTGAAGCACTAAGAGACTTAGGCAGTACTTACAAAGAGTTTTAAAAAGCGTAGATTTGTAATTTTATTAACTGATCAGATCTATCTTTTAATCTACTTTAGTGATAAAGTTATTAGAGTAAATTAGAATGACTGTTTTCTGTCATTATATTGACATTGCCCTAACCTATAAGGTTTCAAGCTTTGGCATATTTCCAAATCATCAGCAAGGTTGTTAAAATGCAGATTCCTCCCCAAACTTGCTCAATCCCAGCCTCCTGTTATGGGGAGGCAATGTGCTTTTCACAAGGCTTCCATGTGATTCCTGTTTAGATACCATTACATAAGCAATTTGGTAAGTCAGAGGTAAAACTTGACCTAGCAGGGCATACTGTGGTTACTAATATTATCCTCTGATCTAGTAATGAATGTTCCTCTTGAGGAGAGATAAGGAAGCTCAACATTTATTAGGCATCGTGCTCTTTGTTCTAGGGCTGCATTTAGATCATTTTTTTTTTCAAAAATTGCATTACCCCCAAGACTCCCATTTTAGAAATAAGAAAACTTAAAGGTGTAGAGAGGTTAAGAAACATGGTCAGAGTAACACATCTAGTAAGTGTTGTGACCAGTAATAAATTTGCTAACCCCTGCTCCTTTCCCCCTTGAGTGTATCCAGTTTATCTCAGCCCCAGGGAGATCAATTTTTAGAACACATTTCTCCAGGATAACTATTTGAGTCATTTCCATTAAAAAGAAACGACTACGGTGATTTTCTTGCTCATGTGTTCTAAGCTGGCTGCCAACAACTCAATTTCCAGAGGAGACCCAACTTCTGTAACTGATGACCTCTTTCACCTCTGTCCAGCCCTCAGGCCTTTTCCTGGCATTTCTGAATCAGAGAGCAAATGTGGACAAATCTAAATCATGGGCAGATCTGAACCTTAACACTCACCATGCCTTGTGTTACTGAGTCCCCTTTAGCATGCATTTTAGAGGTGGGACATCTAGGCAAGTAATCCATTTGCTGATATAATACATCAATTACATTTGCACAAAGCACTCCTTTAGCAAATGGATTATTGGGATTTAGCCAAATGCAAAGAGGAAAACTTCTGATACTACACTTGATCCTTTACTTTGGCTGGTTAACTTATGCCTGAGGAAAATCTTGGGTGTAACCAGGATGAAGTTTGGGGGCCCTAGTCCTTGCTGACCTCTAAAGAGTTAAGAAAACACCAAGGACTGAGATGGGTGAGCCTAGTTGAATCCTGAGATGACCTTAGGAACTAAAGGCATAGAATTTCTGGTCTTTAAGTGATGGGGGCACTGAAGGTGTTATTACATATAGGTGGCACTTTAAGTTTTGTTTTATTTTGTTTATTTTATTTATACTGGAAATTGTAGTCTCTGAGGAGCCTGAGGTACATGAAAGCAGGGTTTTCACTATCACTCCCTGACTAACAAGAACCCTGAGTTCAAAAACCGCTACTCTTAAAAGCACCCACGTTAACAGTTATCAAAAACCAACAGGAGTAATAAATACAGTTTTTAAATGAAGCAGTTGAGTTTTCTTAAAATGAAATCATTGTTAGGCAGATTTTAGGTGTTTGTGTCTTTTTGAAAAAATAGGTAAATATCATTAAGGTGGATCTATAATCAAACTTTTTTGGCCCTTATCTTTGTCCATTTTTAAATGGTCAGTTTTTGCACATGCATAAGTGTATGTGTACATGTTACTTCCAGTAATGGCAATTTAATGTGTCTGTAGTAACAGAGTTACAGAGCAATGTTCCCTCAATTATGGGACAGAGGTCATAAGGGGGTCCTGTTGCCTTTTCGCAGGGTACCATGATGGCTCCTCTGCTATAGTTCTTCCCAGAAGTCTTTGTTATTCCTGTTTATAATATGGTCCATAATTTTCCTGAAAAGGATAACCAATAGCCCAGGCTTTAACGTTTGTTTTCATAACGTATGTTTATGAAAGCTGCTATATCAGTAGCTAGAGAGACTAATTTAGCTGACAAATAAACAGCCTCCTCTCAACATGCCATTCCGGCAGGATAAACCAGCTGATTGAGTAACAGCAGAAATCCCCCTACACGGGCAGTTTGGCAGCTGGCAGAGGTGGTGGGAATTTTCCTGGGCAGTGTTCTGGACGACCTCTCCTGTCTGGTCTGTCTCTCTCCCATTGTTCCCTGAATGAAGCTTGGCCTCCAGGCTCATACCTCTTTCTGTGATGGGCTGCTCCCCACAACATGTACTAATTTTGAGAATTAACTTAGTGATAGGACCCAGGGGAAATGCTGATCCCCATCTGTTCTTTAGGAATATCCTTGTTTAGGAACAAACTTGGGTTGTTAACTTTTATAACAGGACCTCGGTGGGGTTGGACTGTATCGACACGCACATGCACACACACATACACTTTCTCACCCCCCCCCCCCAATATTTGACTAGAAGACACAGGTGCAGAGGGGAGCATTTTCCTCCCTACACATGTTCCTTTTTTGCATTTGCCCATGAAAAATGGACCTATTTTTGCACGTGTGTTTGTGTCTGTGTGTGTGTAATAGGGTGATGGTCCTATTTTATTCAGAGAAATCCCTCACTTTCTACTTAGCTTTAGATCACAGGGGAAGAAAATTTGTCAGTTCTTTTGCTCTCTGATGGATACACTGGGGAATGAGTCTCAACTTCCCTTTCCATCATCTATTCTCTCCTTCCACAGGAGGAGATGTGGCTAGTCTGCTTTGTTCCTGTGACTAATCAGTTGTTCTCCACTTGTTCTTTCCTAACACACTGTGATCCGTACAATTTTATTCCGGCCAGCACTATGTTGAGATAACAGACCACACATCCTAACTTCCCTTGCGGCTGGAGGTAGCCATGAGATGTAAGCAGAAGTTGTTGGGTGAGGTTCCCAGGGAACCCCTAGTTCAGCTGGGATGTGTGTGCTTTGCTCCAGCGCCTTTTTCTTTCCTGTGGTGTGGAACATGGGTGAAATGTCTAGAGCTGCAGTGGCTATCTTTCAACCTCATTGTGACCTTGAAAATAGAAACTATAGGTTAAGGATATAGAATTGGAAATAAATCCTCAGTTCCTGATGACTGTGGGGCACATTATCAGTCCTGGCTTACTTATCTTCAAACAATATTTCGCTAGGGGGAAGAAAACCTGTATCTTTTTAAACCATTGTTATTTGGGAGTTTTTTTCAGCACAAATGATGTACAAGTCACATAGTCAAGAATAGCTCTACCCTGCCTCTTGTCGCCCTCTTTTCCATCCCACACCTCACACCCCAAGCCCTCCATTTTTACCTTCCTTTTAGCTTCTTTTCTCCAACTGGCAAACCCAGTGCTTGATCTACTTATTACATGAGAATTGGAAGCACAGAGGATGTCTGCCACCATCAAACTTGGGTATCCAGCATTTGTAAAACCTAGATCCCCATTTGCTTTTAGGTACCTAAGATGACAGCAGGACCCTGTCTCTTGACCTGAGGCAAATTAACCAATCATATTATCAATCACTTCCATTTCCATAAGGAAGAGCAAGGAAAGAGGAATTGAGAAGAATAGATGCTTCCTTTATGGAATTTCTGAGAGTGGAGTTGGTGGAAATGCCTTCTTCTGTGGGATGAAAGGGGAATTTGGGAAGTGGAAGAGAAATTTTCCCTAAAGACACAGATATTAAATTTTATCAATCAGTGTTTAGGTTTCCACATCTTAGCCTGTCTGTCATTTCTCCTTTTCTAGTTGTTGTAAAGGGAGGGAAGGACTGGAGGGAAGAGATGGTCCACTAGATCCAGGGCCTTTCTGCCCAACATGTGATTCAGCTTTGCCTATCCTTCAGCTGGTGGCTCTGAGGAGATGTTAGGGGATGCAGGAAGCAGGCATGTGTTTCTCTGCTCAATGAAAGTACACATGTTCTCCCCCATGTGCATCTGCGTAGCAGTGAGGAGCAGGGGTGGCACAAAGAAGCCATGTGGGGAAAGTGGACTGTGGCTCTGACTCCCTGCTTCAGGTTTTTCACAGTAGAAATCCTAGACGCATTTGTGTCAATCATGACTAAGGAGCAGGAGGATTCTTTTGTTGGAAATGTGTTTATTTTATGGTGAGTTAAGGATAGGCAGCCAGGATTTGCAATGGCTGTTTAGAACTCAGGGGTTCAAGGCACAGCCCTTCCTAGACTGCTTCTCCCTTCCGTAGAATGTTGAACTAATAGTGTTTACTATCTAGAAAATGGGGTAAAGTACCCTTTACTCATTTTGGTATCTTATTCTTCCTGTCTATTGTCTTGAAATAAATCTGAAGGAAGAGGACAGAAATCCCTTTGATTGCATCAAAAGTGATGTGAACAGCACCTCAGAAGCACCGTTTTTCTTCTCAGCCAGATGAAGAATGTTCTGCATTATTTTCTAAAAGAGTAATCAGAATTGACAATTTTGTCAAGATTATCTATTTTGAAAATAGAACTTAATATTCAAGACACCCTGATGATTGGAGTAATAACCTAACGCTTGAATCTCAAAGCAGTGTGTGTGTGTGTGTGTGTGTCCCAGGCTCTGCCCTGTGGGTGATCCACTTAGAGCCACAGTGCATCCAATGGGCTGCTCCCTGGCTTTGGAGAATGAATACCTGCCCATATGTTCAAGCTTCAACTGCCACATTGTGACTCTGTTTAAAGCTACCTAGTGTTCAACGTTTCCTGTATTTGTTACCTTGTATTTGTATATCACCTTTCATTGGAAAACACAGGCTTTTCAAAAATATACTCAGATCTTATCACAAATGTGGGTGGCAGATGTTCCTTTCTTCCTCTAGATGAGGAAAATGAAGAAGTGGAAAAGAATTACGTGACTCATGTAGGCTCACTAAAGCCTTTGTAAAACTTAAGACTCCATTTGCTTTCAACTTGATTTAGTATGATGTATTATATCAGCAGTTGATTTTTCTCTCGTATTATTTTTTAATTGAGATCTAATTCACATATCATAAATTCACGCTTTTAAATTATCCAATTTCATGGTTTTTAATATATTCACAAAGTTGAACAGCCACAACCACTGTCTAATTCAGAGCATTTTTATCATCTCAAAAAAACAAAAACAAAAACTCTACACACATTATCAGCCAACCCCATCCCCTTCATCCCCCAGTCCCCTGGCAACCACCAATTTACTCTATGTCTCTACAGCTTTGCCTATTCTGGGCATTTCACTTAAATAGAATCATACAATATGTGGCCTTCTGTGTCTGGTTTCTTTCACTCAGAGTAATATTTTCAAGGTGAATACTTCATTTCTTTTTGTGGTTGAATAATATTCCATCATATGGATATACCACATTTTGTTTATCCATTCAGCAGTTGATGGGAATTTGGGTTGTTTCCACTTTTTGGCTATTATGAATACTGTGTCTATGGACATTCATGTGCATGTTTTTGTGTGTACATAGTTTTCATTTATCTTGAGTATATACCTAGGAATGGCATTAAGTCTCATGGTAACTCTATGTTTATATGGAATTCCAAACTGTCTTACAAAGAGGCTGCACTGTTTTCCATCCCTATATCAGTGTGCAGGGTTCCAGTTTGTCCACATCATTGCCAATACTTGTTATTGTCTATCATTGTGGTTTTAGCCATCCTAGTGTGTGTGGTAGCTATTGATTTTTAAACAGTAAGAAAAATATATGTAGCTGGAGACCTTGAGTTCCTTTCTGAGCTGGGAGTGTGGCTTATGTGGTCCATGGATCAGAAACCCTTTTCCTCACAGACTTTCCTCATTTTAATTGTCCTGTTTCTTACCTGAGACAGGCATTCTGGAGGCTGTACTTAATAGGAGAGAGAAGAAGCTGCTTGAGGCCTCCCCTCCTCTCCATTCTCAGAGTCCTGTTCTCAGTGTACATGGAGGCTTTTCCAGTTTGAACTTACAGCTCTACACAGAAACTCTTCTATCTTTAACACCCAGCTCAGTATATTTAGTATCATCATCTTCTTCAGCTGTTCTGGAATACTCTTTACTTCCCCTCTGATGCATTACTCATAGTAATGGTGATACTGAATACAAAATATCCCCATAACACTTATACCTGCTGTCACTTATCCCTTATAACAACTCTGTGATGCATGTTGTTATTGTCTCAGAAATTCTGGAGATGAGGAAACTGGAGGTGAGGAGTGTAAGGTCAGTTTCCTTGGCCACACAGCCACTGATGGTAAAGTAGGACTGACTAGGGAGCGGTGTAATAGCCACGTTGTCTACCCTGGTATTTGTTTCTTCTTGGCCTTTTCTCAGCTCTGACAGTCTGGAAGACGCCATCACATTGGAAAATCCTAGAAAGTGATTTCTTCACCATCCCTCTTTCAAATGCCACGATAATCCTGAGTGGGTGGGTGGGGGATTATTCAGCTAAATAGGCTTGGGATGGCTTGGTTTTACTTAATTATAATTTTAATTATCCTGTTAGGCTATTTATGTCTCTGGAGTCAGTTCTCATTCTCAGATATTTTCTGAAAATTATAAAATAAATTTATAACTATTTTCTTCATGCTTTTAAGCAGAATTCTATCAATTGGGTCAATTTAAGTTTCGGATAATTTCTTGGCTTGACAGATAAGAATAATCAAGGCTAACTGCATACACACAGCCTGACAAGTGTAATTTTTCTTGCTGATGATACAGAATCCAGCACTGTCATTTCATACCAGGTGAAGGATGGCTCTCACTGAAACAAAATATTCTCCCCCTACACATTCTATGCTTTTGCTGCTTTGTAAAATGCATTATCAGATTAGATGGCAACAATTCTAGAGCAGACTCTACAGTTTTTACTCCAGGCGGCCATTAAAATGGGAAAAGTTTACAAATCTCACCATTCTATGAGAAATAGAAATAGAGGGGGTCTTTATTTTTAAGAATGTTTGAACTGAAATAGTATCTCTCTTTTGATATTGAGCTTTGAATCTGTATTTTCTTATAGTTTTAAACACCAGAATGAAACACTCAGGGCCCCAAATACTTCTTTTAAAACTATTATCAACTCCCCAACCCTCTTAAGAGCAAAAGAAAGGGACTGGGTATCTGGAAAAGGTCGACATTATCTTTTTGCAGGGGCCTTGACATATGCTTTAACATTGCAGAACAAGTATGACCTGCTTTTTCTTCTTGTCTTTGGAGCCTTCCTATCTAAAGTGAGAAATCAGGTCTCTTCTCAGTGATAGGATATGATGAGGGTGAAATATTTTTTACATTTCTTCTCTGGAAGGAGAGAGAGAGAGAGAGAGTGAGAGAGAGAGTGAGATTGAAAATCTTTAGGGAAAGACTAAAGAGTAACTATAGAAAATAATGGCAAATTAATTTTACTTAATGTACTGTAATAAAGCCAACCCCTGGGAACTGTTGTCATAAATAACAGTCTATTCATTACGTAGGTAAACATGAGCTCAAAAGAAGTGAATCCTTTGAAATCTGGTAGAAAATTATTTAACTCAGGGTTTTACTCAGGTTTATTTCTTTAAAAAATGCTCCCTTTTAAGTCTAGTTGATAGTTAACATTGGAGGGAAATGTGTTTCTGAGTTGCAGAGATCTCTTACTAGAGATTTTTTTTCTGGTCCTCATTCTCTAACGCAAATTGTATGTGACTGATATTTGAATGATTCTTATAACTGGCACAGTTTTAAAATAAAGTGGACAGAAATTGTTTTCCATTTCAAGAATCTTAAGTTAGCATACAAATTGGTGATTTAGACTCTTTTGGGGGATATTCAACCTTGAATACAATCTTGTTGTTATTAATACACAAAAATACTCCACCAGCCATGACCCACGTTCTTCCTCATGCCTTTCCACCACTTGAATAATGAGCTTACACTTGAACTCTGTTTCCATCCTTTCTAGTTTCTGTCTTCTCAATGCTTCAGTAATCTCTGATGGAGATAAGTTCAAGGGAAATGAAGATGGAAAACCTGAATTGAATCTGTGCTCTATCATTTGCTTATTTTGTGACTCTTGGAAAATTATTTGACTTCTCTGTGGTAATTTCTTCACTTATAAAATTGGGGAAATGCTTGATATTTATTATTACTACTAGGCCTTTAATCTAATGTTCTGTACAAATCTCTCCTATAATAATTCATATAGAATCAATGGTGGTTTGAAAAATTAGATCTACCAGTAATTTACCTCTGGTCATTCCCCTCATGCTGCATCTCCACATTCACTGTTGATAATGATATTTGTCAGTGTTTAAACAAATCATAATGATCATCCCCCACCCCAAGAGATTTTACTGTTTTTGTTGTTCAGTATTGACATTTTTCTGCTTCATATCATTTTTGGAAGTCAGTGAGTAATGAACAAAATGAATATTGATACATCCTTAAAAAACAAATTGACTACTTTGTTTCAGAGAACAGTGCTGGGACACTCCAGCACTCAAAGGATCCCTAGGAAAGACTTTATGGGAAAGACTGCTTCAGGAGAGGCAGAAGAAGCCAAGGAAAGGTGAGAGAGGATCTGATGACCACCTACTGCCCCAGTGAAAACGAGCCATGAATGAGTGGCTAATCTTCATGGGAAGAGCACAGTGTCCTTGCATCTGTGGGACTCACAGAACTGATCAGGAAGGTCTCTGAGGCTAGAGCTGAGAGTGCCCAGTAAGAAGGATGGCCACCCTAGGGGCCAGAAGAGGACTTGGGTCCAGGAGAAGGCACTGAAGCTCCCTGCTGACACAGGCACCTTAGCCAGCAAGACCAGGGGAAGGCAGTGGTGCGTGGCTCAGCCCAAGCTGGCGTGGAATGCCTGTAGTGAGGATTGGAAGCTCATTGCCCCAACAAAAGTGATGCTGTCACTCAACTCAATGCTGGTATGGAATTATTTCTTAATAAAAGCCACCTAAAGTAACAACAGTCTTTGTGTGCCACTGAGACACTGTCACAACATTTGTTTCCTAGCAAATGGTATGAACTCGGTAAATGTTCAATGAATTTATTCCAACATTTATTCATTCAAAAGTATTTATGAAACTCCTATTATAGGCCCAACGCTGATTCAGGTTGTAAGGCTAGAGTCATGGACTGAATAGGTTCATAGCATTTATATTCCAGGAGGGAGAGCCAGGCAATAAACAGGTAAGGAAACAAAGAGGATAATATCAGGTACTGATAAATTCTAGGAAGACATATCTAGAGCGATATTTTCTATAGAGCGGTCAGGGGAGTGGTCTTTGAGGCCTGAATCATGAAAATTAGCCATCTGCCGTAGACCCATGCAGAGGGCACCCTTAGTGAATTCAATACCATATGATGCTTACTGATTTTTTTTTTCTATTTCTTAAGTAAACCTCATTCTAATATACCTTAAGAAAGCTTCATTCAAAATAGTTATTGAACATGTTCTGTGGTTCAAGAAATGTGTTAGGTCCTAGGAATATAAAAGTAAAAGCCATGACCTCTGCCTCCGAGGAACTGACATTCTAGTTTGGAGAGCCAGTGGTCAAAACAGTTAATAAAAAGTAAGAACCGTCATAATAGAAGCATGGTTGGCATTCTTTGGGAGACTTGTTGAAGAAGGACCTTAATTGTTAGCAAAATAGCAAAACGAGCTCTGTGTTGGGAGGAAATTCTCCATGGGTCTCTCAGGTTTCTGCATGCCTTGTCAACAGAAAGACTGACTGCCTTTTGTTGACCTGCCTTGACCTATCTTTCAAGGGTGTTTATATCACTAGAAAATGCATTGGAGGTTATAGATGGTTTCTTCCTCCATGATAGAGTAATCTGATTCTTTACTAGGATATTAGAGAAAGTGTTTCTCTCCAAGGCAAAGGTGGGGGCAGGTTTTTTTGCAGCCTCTTTAAAAGATTGGAGGTTCCTAAGTTGGAATTCCCTCAATTGTGATGCAAAACCACTGTGTTGCAGCATCTCCCTGGACAACTCCATATCACCCTATGGGATTCAGAGGGCCAGAAGAACCAAGAGAACAGGAAGCGTGTGCTGCCTGCTATGCTGTGAGTAACAGAGTCCTTTATTTCTGATTCAGGAATCCATGCAACTATGCTGGCTACCTTGTTAGCTTGGAAAGAAGTAAAATGAACAGTTCTTGACATGGTGGCAGTATGCAAATTGTGTACACTTTCTAAGCATCTCTTGTTTCATATAACACTGTTTATGCTTTCTGAGCCTTAATTTTTTCATTTGGAAACTTGGGACAAAAATCATGGTAAGGGATGATAATGGGATGTCATATGAGTAGCAGAGCCCATTAGCTGTTCCCCAATATCCATTCTTTCTCCTATACCATAGAAACATTGTAGTGTAGCAATGGCCTCCAGATTAAGAAAAAATACATATTCCAGCCTCCTTTGCAGGTAAGTGTGATCCAGCAATGGTGTTCACAATGGGATGTGAGCAGAAGCTATAAATGCAACTTTCAGATGATGTTCTTAAAAGGAAGGAGAATTCCCTCCCCTCCTCTTTCCCCTTTTTCATTGCTTGGACTATAGACATAGAGGAGAGACATCCTGAACCATGTGCATGGGAAGACACCTGACATATAGCAGAAGAATAAGATAGAAAGTGCCTGGGTCTCTGTCTTTTTGGAGAAACCATTCAAACCTTGGACTGCTAATGTACAGACTACTAATGTGAGAGAAAAACAAATTTCTGTTTTGTCTGAGCCACTGCTATTTGGTGTCTCTATTGCAGCAACAAACTTGTATCCTAATTAGTGGAGGAATGACAGAATCAGAGTGATGCCTTAGAAAGATCCTCCCAGGGATGGCAGACAGGAGAAAATAGAGTCAGGGAAATTAGGAGGAGGGAGACCACCTGGCTACCCAGGAGTGTGTGTCTTTTTCAAAGATTTTGAGTGTTGATCAGACTTGCCTGGCGTATGGATTTTTATAAGAATCTTGAACTTCAAAGTCAAATAAATTAGAGATACACTAAGTTAAAGTTAAACATGATTCTTTATGGTAAGTATGACAGGTGTTTTCAGCACTTAAGAATTTTATGCCTCTTACAAGAGAGGGCTGAAAATAAAGTGCGCTTCAAACTTTGAAAATGGGTCCTTTCATCATAAAATTTCTAGTATTCGTGGCTATTCATGTTCCAGGAAACATGGTTCAGGAAACATGATTCAGTACCTAGTAGAGTTAAAGCACCTATCCAGCCCCATAGAAAATTGTAACCTGAGATAAGAACCATGATAAGTAGTCTGCAAAGCATTTCACAAAGAAAGTTGTTTGCCAGATATAAGGACTCCAAACATGCATATATACACACACCCTTTTCCACAAACAAAAAGTTGCAGATATACCAAATACCATTTAGTATCAATTTTCCCCCCATACAGAGTTAAGCTTTCCATTTTTTTTCAAGATGTGAATGAATAGGACAAGGATGGGAAAAGATACAGGTACTGCCTTGATTCTGCTTGGGAAGATCTTCATAAGGAAAGTCCTTACAGGAACCTACATGGTGTGACTACTAATTCTCACAGCAAGAGATTAGGTTGCGTGGTGGACGGTCTCCTTGCTCAGGGAGTTCATGACAATCTAAGAGGCAAAATGAATGGAGGCAGAACCGAGCGTGTAAAGTCAGAATCCTGCGACAGTGGCCTTGAGAGTGTTTGATCTGGCAGGAGCTATTTTCCATGAGTAACCGAGTCCTGTACAGCTCTTATGGGATCAAATAACAGCATAAATTGGATCAACAGTTAACGTCCTAATTCTCTTCCATGACCAATGTAAGGAAAAGTAACTCTGTTTAAACCCTTCATAGAAAAATGCTTTGTGCAGAATCCTCAGGGGGAAGAAAACCTTAAACCCCAATTCCACGCCAACTATCCCTACAGTTTTCTCAGCAGTGCAGCTAATCCTCTGTGCCGACCAAAGCTAGTTTTCTTTCATTATTTCGGTCCATGTTGGAAAAGAATTTCCTAGGTGCAAAGGAAACACACACAGAAGTGTCAGAGCACACTTGACACTGTGACTGTGGTGACGGGGCTTTCTCCAGCTGTCAGTCTCAGAAGCATTTCATTCCATTTGATGCTACACAGCTGTGTGATGCAAAGTGGCAGCCAAGCCCTTTTATCTTTGTAATGTCTTCATTAGGAACAGCAGTAATGAGTTACCTGGAAGAAAAGGGCTACGGAATAAATGGTAGACATTATAAGCTAGGGTCTTTGTATGGCTATCCTACATTGTTTCCTCCAGTTGGACTTGAGTTCTTGAGCAGAAGGAGTTTTGAATGGAATTCTCCCTTCTCTTCTATTTAAGAGAGGAAATGCAAGTGTACAAGAGTGATGTTCCTACAGGGATAGAACTCCCAGTCGTCTCTAAAATGTGAAATGGTGATTCAAAAAAGTTATACTTTACTGTCTGAATGATATCTCAAAATTGTGTATCATACTTCAAAATGGCCCTGTTAGTGATGATTAATGGCCCAAAGGATTCTGGAATGGATTTGCAGGATTCCAATGGGCTTCTGCTGCCAATGAGCATGTGAGTGTGTGCATGTGTGTGCAGGATTGCGGGCTTCAGTTCACACGCGTGCAGAAGTGCTGGACTGAGGGGCGGGGAGGCAAATCCAGAGAAGAGGAAATGAGCTCCACTCCTTCAGTCTCCAAAGCTAATGAGGATCTCAGAGACTGTGATCTTTGTGAAGCTTCTACATCACATTTTATGTGGTTTTGGTTTTCAAGTTATCGTAGATCATGGACACTGGGATTTGGTCTTGTGAATTTTTGTCCTATGCTATAGAGAAGTCTTCAGTTGACATTTTAGATTTACTGCATCTGGGAAAATGTGACAAGCAATTAAATGTCCTTTTAGTTAAAAGGTCAACTAGGAGTAATATTTTGCAAAATATAAAATGAATGTGATAGGCACCTTAGCATAGTGATTAAAAATATGGATTTTAGAGCTGTCTTATTTGAACCTAAGCTGTACCCTTGGGCCAAGTTGTTTATCTGCTGCATGCCTCTGCTTCTTTGTCAGTAAAATGCAAACAATAATAGTACACACCTCAGGGTACTCAGGTCAGCATAGAATAAAATGAATTTGTATTTGGAAAGCTCTTAGAATAGTGCCTGATACTTAAGTGTTTATTACATTTTAAAATACTTTAAAATGTGTTTTTCATTTTCTCTCTTGCACATCATGATATTCAGAAGTCATTCCACTGTACACACAGGGGAATGCTGGTAAGCCGGTGCCCCAGGTGAAGTGGCAGAATTGGTTCTGGGGACTCTTGGTCGCCCGGAGAGAAGCATGGGCCCCTGGTGGACCACAGCAGGAACAGGGGAAGCAGGCTCTGAGTCGCCTATTACAGCTGCCCCAATAGGAGGTTCCTGAAAGGGAGCTGAGAGTGCTAGATTAAAGGCTAAACAGAGAGCAGAGTGGAATTTTCCTCCTTTCCAGTTGGGGACTGTGGGAGGAGCCGTCTCACAGATGTCCCTCCTCCCCACTCATCAACACTAATGGGCCCCATCAGAGAAAACGGGGCAGCTGGGGCAGGATCCAGTGAGGGAGTCTAGTCTTGAGTTCTCTCTCTGCTCCCTTTGGGTGCCCTGAAGTTCTGGGACCCTGTGGAGGCACCTGCCAGAGTCAGTTAACAGCACTGCGGGTAAGTTTGCTCAGGTGTTGCTGTGGTGAGAATAAACAGACAGACCCTATAGCCAGAGGGCTCCTGGACAGACTGCCAGAGCCAGGATTCAGCAGGCCACAGCCACTGACACAGGGAGGGACCAGAGGAAGGGGACATCTGAAGACTGAATATCCCCCTAAAGATGCGAGGCTTGGTTACCTAGAGACTTCCGATTATTTAACGTAACAGAGTTTACAAGCAGATTGGTTTTTCAGAGGGGTAAATGTTTATGAGGAAGATCCAATAAGCTATAGAAAAATAGGGAAACTATATATTTTTGTACATTTGAGTGCAGTGTGATTTAATAGGCATCTCTACAATAGAAAAATTCATTTAAATAAATAATGATGTTTCTCGATAGCCAACAGCATGTAACGTGTTGTGCTAAATGCTTCAAAGGCTGGAAAGTTAGTCAGACAAGTGTTCTGTCTAGTCTTGGGCAAAGAAAAGGAGAGTCCAGGACTGAAGAGATGGCCGAACCCAGGTGTGGCTTGTTGAATGGAAGGCGTGGTTGATATGTAATGGTGTCCCACAAAGAGTGGGAAATGTAAGGCTGGAGCTCAGGAGAAAGGAGAGATGAAGACATTGGGAGCCCATCCGCCTAGAGGTAATGACTAAAGCCACAGGATTTCCAAGAGAGTTGGAGAGCGAAAAGGGCTAAGGTTGCATTCATTCATCGATTCCACAAACCTGCACCGATCCCTTTTTGATGCAGGTGTAGCCATCAGTGTAAAGAAGGGTGTAGAGTCTGGAAATGGTCATGGGATTGGCCAAGGAAAGGTCTAGAATCTCACTGTGTTGTGCTTCTGTGTGGCAGAGACTACTTGGGCTGGCCAGTTCCCGAGTCCTTCTCTTCTTAAGCATCTGGCTGGACCACATTTTCCAGCCTCCATTGCACTAGATTGGCTATATGACCAAATTCTGGCCAGTGGCACCAGTGTTTGCAGTGTGGCCACCTCCAGACTAGACACCTATAAATGTCCTTCAGGCCCCTTTTATCTTCTGCATAAAAGCAAAATTGCTTTCTTTCCACAACTGCCAGCTTTGTAAAGAAGATACAAGGAGGAGCTGAGACTGAATAACTGTGTGGGGCAAAGTCCTCATCCGCCCCAACATGCAATGGATGTGAGGCCACGAGTGAGAAATACACTTATATTGTTGTTTTTGTTTTTTTTTTAACATTTTTTAGTTGAGTTATAGTCATTTTACAGTGTTGTGTCAAATTCCAGTATAGAGCACAATTTTTCAGTTATACATGAACATACATGTATTAATTGTCACATTTTTTTTTTGCTGTGAGATACCACAAGACCTTTTATATATTTCCCTGTGCTATACAATATAATCTAGTTTTTCTATTCTACATATGCCTGTCAGTATCTACAAATTTCAAGCTCCCAGTCTATCCCCTCCCACCCTACTCCCCCCTGGCAACCACATGCTTGTATTCTATGTCTATGAGTCTGCTTCTATTTTGTATTTATGTTCTTTTTTTTTAGATTCTACATATGAACAATCTCATATGGTATTTTTTTTCTCTTTCTGGCTTAATTCACTCAGAATGACATTCTCCAGGGACACCCATGTTGCTGCAAATGGCATTATGTTGTCCTTTTTGTGGCTGAATAGTATTCCATTGTATAAATATACCACCTCTTTATCCAGTCATCTGTTGATGGACATTCAGGCTGTTTCCATGTCTTGCCTACTGTAAACAGTGCTGCTATGGACACTGGGGTTCAGGTGTCTTTTTTAAGTAGGGTTACTTCTGGGTATATGCCCAGGAGCAGTATAACTGGGTCATATGGTCAGTCTATTCCTAGTCTTTTGAGGAATCTCCATACTGTTTTCACAGTGGCTGTACCAAACTGCATTCCCACAGCAGTGTAGGAGGGTTTCCTTTTCTCCACAGCCTCTCCGGTATTTGTCATTTGTGGACTTTTGAATGATGGCCATTCTGACTGGTGTGAGGTGATACTTCATTGTAGTTTTGATTTGCATTTCTCTGATAATTAGTGATACTGAGAATTTTTTCATGTGCCTATTGATCATTTGTATGTCTCCCTTGGAGAATTGCTTGTTTAGGTCTTCTGCCCATTTTTGGATTGGGTTGTTTGTTTTTTCTTAGTATGTTGTATGAGCTGCTTATATATTCTGGAGATCAAGTCTTTGTCAGTTTCATCATTAGCAAAAATTTTCTCGCATTCCGTAGGTTGTCTTTTTGTTTTACTTATGGTTCCCTTTGCTGTGCAGAAGCTTGTAAGTTTCATTAGGTCCCATTTGTTTATTCTTGCTTTTATTTCTATTGCTTGGGTAGACTGCCCTAGGAGAACATTTTTGAGATGTATGTGAGATAATGTTTTGCCTGTATTTTCTTCTAGGAGGTTTATTGTATCTTGTCTTAATGTTTAAGTCTTTGATCCATTTTGAGTTTATTTTTGTGTATGGTGTAAGGGAGTGTTCCTAGCTTCATTGCTTTACATGCTGCTGTCCAGTTTTCCCAACACCATTTGCTGAAGAGACTGACTTTATTCTATTGTATATTCTTGCCTCCTTTGTCGAAGATTAGTTGACCAAAAGTTTGTGAGTTCATTTCTGGGCTCTCTGTTCTGTTCCATTGGTCCATATGTCTGTTTTTTAACCAGTACCATGCTGTCTTGATTACAGTTGCTCTGTAGTATTGTCTGAAGTCTGGGAGAGTTATTCCTCCAGCCTCTTTCTTTTTCTTCAGTGATGCTTTGGCAATTCTAGGTCTTTTGTGGTTCCATATAAATTTTACTATGATTTGTTCTAGTTCTGTGAAATATTTCCTGGGTAATTTGATAGGGATTGCATTAAATCTGTAGATTGCCTTGGGCAGTATGACCATTTTAACAATATTGATTCTTCCAGTCCAGGAGCATGGGATATCTTTCCATTTTTTTAAGTCTTTAATTTCCTTCATCAGTGGTTTATAGTTTTCTGTGTATAAGTCTTTCACCTCCTTGGTTACATTTATTCCTAGGTATTTTATTACTTTGGGTGCTATTTTAAAGGGGATTGTTTCTTTACTTTCTTTTTCTGTTGATTCATCATTAGTGTAAAGAAATGCAACTGATTTTTGAACATTAATCTTGTAACCTGCTACCTTGCTGAAATCTTTGATCAGCTCTAGTAGCTTTTGTGTGGACCTTTTAGGGTTTTCTATATGTAGTATCATGTCATCTGCATATAGTGACAGTTTTACCTCTTCTTTTCCAATTTGGATCCCTTTTGTTTCTCTCTCTTGCCTGATTGCTATGGCTAGGACTTCCAGGACTATGTTGAATAGGAGTGGTGATAGTGGGCATCCTTGTCTTGTCCCAGATTTTGGTGGGAAGCTTTTGAGTTTTTTACTGTTGAATACTATGCTGGCTGTAGGTTTGTAATATATAGCTTTTATTATGTTGAGATATGTTCCCTCTATACCCACTTTGGTGAGAGTTTTTATCGTAAATGGGTGTTGAATTTTATCAAATGCTTTTTCTGCATCTATTGAGATGATCATGTGGTTTTTGTCCTTTCTCTTGTTGATGTGATGAAATACACCTATATTGTTACACCACTAGTGTTTAGGGGTTTCTGTTTCAGCAGCTAGTATTATTATTTGCCTAATAAATACAAACCAAGAGTGATCCAACTCCCTGGCTCACCCTAACCAAAACCCATGGAAGACTCGGGTAGCTACAAGAATGCCTGTTCATTCATTCAAATTGACTAGTAAGTGTCTCTGCCAAGCAGACCAGGAGTTTTCATGCTTGCAGGATCCCAGCCTGCTATGCTTGTCATCAGAGTACTTGGGAGCCAAACAGAATCCAAAGTCACTTAATCTGCTTGCCATGGGAGATCATGGCTCAAGGACTAGAAACACATGGGGTTCATACAATACATACTCTTGGTCTGTATGAGTTCCAGAAAGGAATGAGAACATTGTTTGGTAAGCATGAAGCCAGACACAGGCACTTAGATGAAATGAGGGTTTAATGGCAAAGAGCTAAGAGACTCTGAAGCATCCATCTCTTAAGAATGCTTTCCCAGTGTGACTACAAAGGTTTGAGGCCTGGTAACTAACATTCCCTATCAGTTCTTGGATAGGTCCTGCCACCCCTTTTTTCTTCTTTTTTATTCTTCCCTCAGATGCTTCTTTCCCACTTCAATCCCCATTGGAAGGACACATTCTCTCTCACTAGCTGTGTCCATACATTTAATCAGGACACCATTCTGTCACCTCTCGCTGTGTGTTCATTTTACAGTCCCCTAGATTGTGATTGAGGGGAGACAGCTGGAGAAACTTTTTCAGGCTTACCAGGAGGACCAACTCCTGGCACCATCTTAAATAGAGAGGAAGAAGGTGGGCACTTACCCTCCCAGTGATGACAGTCCAGTAGGGGACACCACAGGTAAGCACATACACACCCAGGTTACGATGCCGTTGTGATTAGTGAAACCATAGGAACAGGTACCAGGAATAGTTACAGCACAGAGGAACATGTGATGAGCTCTTCTTGGTTAATGAGCACAAGAGAAAATTAGGAAAGGTTTCCTGTAGGAGGCGATAACTGAACTGGAACAGTGACGGAGGTGTGTCAGGAAGGAGAAATACTACAACAAAGGAGCAGGCATAAAATGCTTGAGGTGTCCAGGAAACTGTACCAAATTCATTATTTGGTGGGTGAGGGAGAAGTTACAGTAACAAAGTACCGTAAAGTATGTGGCTTAACAGAAATACATTGTCTCACAGCTCTGGAGTCTAGACATCCGAGATCAGGGTGTTGGCAGGGTTGTTTCCTTCCGAGGGCCTCAAGGGAAGGATCCGTTCCAGGCCTCTCCTCTCACTTCTGGGGGTGTGCTGGTCGTCCTAGGGGCTCCTTGGATTGTGGAAGCACCACCCTGATCTCTCCCTTCATCTTCACATCACGTCCTCCCTGTGGACATCTGTGTGTCCGAACTTCTCCTTTGCAAGAGGGAGGGCACCAGTCATGTTGAATTAGGGCCCACACTCATGACCTTATTTTAACTTCATTATTTCTATAAAAACCCCATTTCCAAGTCAGCTCACATACTGAAGTTCTGGGGGGTTAGGAGTTAAAAATCTGAATTTTGGAGAGGGGGGCACAATCCAACCCATAACAACCTACATTTAAAGGACAGGTTAGAAAAGGAACAAGAAGGTAAGACAGGAAAAGAGCAGAAGAATGTGGTGTCAGGGAAGAGCAGGAGCAAAGCTGCTTGTTGTTCAGGGCAAGTAAGTGGAGGCCCCAGATCCCAGCTCTGACCTGTATTCTTCACTTCTCTGAGCCTCGCTTTCTCTTCTGTAAGACAGAGGTGACACTACTTCCTCAGAGAGTAGCTGTGAGGAGTAAATGTGATGATGTACATAAACTCTTAGCGTATTACTATATATAAATATTACTATATCTTTAACATAGTGATATATATGGTATATATTTTGTATATATATAGTAGTATATAAATATTACTGTTTTACTATAAATAAAATAGCATTCAGTAATAAGTAAATAGTGGCATAAAAACTGGATTTAGTCACAATAGTGACATCTTCAGTGTGCACATGCCACATTATGCCATAGGGCTTCTAGACTGTCATCAGTTCACTCTCTACGTAGACAACATTATTTAAAAGCTGTCACCCTGGGAGGCTGTTCGTGTAGAGCTTGTCAAATTCTATATTTGCTTCATGTGACCAAAAACCTACAGGAATATAAAAGTGCTAAGAATGTGAATTGTGGCTGCAAAACAGGGACTTCAAAATGTTCCCCCTTGTACTTTTTGTGGAAATTGAACATCTGATTTGACACCTCCTGACTATTTTTCTCCAGGTTGTTTTGTTTTTAAAGTGGTAACTGATCTGCCCAGGAGAGCAAAACAAAAACCTGCCTTGCTCTGTGCATCTAGTTGAGGGGATATCCAAGAGGTAACTTCTTTTTCCTTCCACCAAAGAGATTCCAAGATCCTTCATTTGGCACAGAGACTGGGTTTTCTCGGTTGCAGTATGATAACTTGTTTAGATGCCACAAACGCTCTTTTGGACATGTGACTTCTGATGTTCATGGTATGCTCAAATGATGCTTAAAGCAAGCATCTACATCATGGCTTGTGGTGTTAGACCTGGAGAACTGAGTGGGTTTAATCTGATCTTTGAGGCTCTCCCAGCCTCCAGGCCCTGGCAGTATCGATATTTTACAGGTATGATTAGTAAGCCCATTGAAAAGGAGCCTTGTTCCCTCTGGTGAAATCCACTGAAGCAATGTTTCTGAAAGACACAAAAGTTCTGAAACATGCGCATTGTCAAACACTTGTGAGATGAGGCACCCCATAAAATTTTTTTTTTTTTTTTTTTTGCTTTCAAAGCAGCTTTATTTTCCTTCATCCCTAAATCTTTCTGTTGTGAGAGGAGAACCACCCTTCTGCTTTACTCATCCTCAGCTACTCCAAGCATATATACAGCAGCCTGTTTGGAAGGGAAAATTCCCAGGTGCTGCCAGTCCTCGCGAGTGACCCACCCACTGCTGCTGGCTTTAATGTGCAGAGAGGACCACGATGCTTGAAGAGAAGCCTCCACGCTGACCTCTTCAGCTGTGTGTCCGTGATGTTTGTTTGTTTCCTCTATCACTTGCTCTCTTCCTGTCACCCTACTCCTCCTGAGGCAGGTCCTCACCCCTCTTGCCTGGATTCCTGCAACAACCTTGGAATGGTCTCTCCTTCCCTACATCGACATCTTTGCTAAACTCTTAAGGCCCAGCCTTTACCTTGGGCTTCTGGACCCTCACTGGTGTCCATTGCCCTCAAAATAAAGTCCAAATATCCTCACATATCTTTCAAGGCCCTTCAAATCTGTTCCCAAACTACAGCCACATGCTGTTTCTTGAACCTTCCAAGCGCCATTTGCTCTTGCCAAGTGGAGCTGCATTTCCATGGGCACTTGTACCTTGGTGTGTGCTTCACTTCACTTATTCTCTTCCCTCTGAGTGGAATGCAGGCCTCCATTGCCCTCAGGGCTCCTCCTGCCTCCTCCTGGAAGCCTTCCTGTCAGTTCTACTTGGTAGGGGTCCCCCTGTGAATTCCCTTAGGACCGTCTCTCTGCCTCTCCTGGGCCTCATGTTGCTTTCTGCTTGATACTGTTACTAAACATGCAGCAAGCCAAAATGCTGAGACCTGAGGTCTGCAGCAAAGGGAGGGTTTATTCACAAGGCAGCCAAGCAAAGAGATGGGGTAACAGGTCTCAGATCTGCCACCCCAAAATGCAAAGGGCTTGGGGCATTTATGAAACGAAGAGTAAAGCAGCAGGGTGATGTGAGGCTTGAGGGGGCATGGGGAGCATGGAGAAAGGTGACTAAGCCCCCTGCACATTAAAAAATGGAGGTGCTTAACATGATCTGAGGGTGGAGTTCTTGGCCCTCTGGTGTCAACGCATCACCAAGGGGACATTCACGCATGCCCAGTTGGAGGGTCATTGGCCCTATCCAGACTTAACTAGCTCAGCTTCACTAGACACAGTTGACTTCGAGTTCCTGGAAAACAACCTGGGCAGACATCTTACTGGTTAGGCTACATGCTGCTTAGAGAACATGCAAGTCTATTGTAGCAACAATTAAAAAGATGTTCATTGATAAAGGCAGGTGAAATGGACTGGACTGACGATTATCTAGGGTTTCACTACCATATTTACTTGTGCATCTCCTTGGCTCCCTCCTGGATTGTGAACTTCTTGAGAACAGAGGCATATCTGATTCATGCCCCCAAAGTGTCTGGCACAGCCTCTTACACACACGGCAAGCACCAAATAATGACTAAGAGTGACTGAATGCCAGGCAGTGGAACAGGCATGAGGGTGACGAAGACTTACAAGAGATTTTTCTGGTGTCTCAGCAAGTTTTTATATATTGTGGCTGAGTTTTCTCAAATGGAATTGATCTGGATACAGGAGTTACTGGGCAAATTACTTTCATATGAATTAGACCTGCAGCTAATGGATAGAGTAAAAATCTCAAAACTCTTCATTGTGCATTGCCTACCCGGGTACAAGCTTCAACCACATTTTATAAGCAACACTGCCTGCCATGCAGATCTGCCAGATAATTTACCCCCCGTGACAGCCTTCTTGTGCTTTCTCTCATGTATTCTTAGCACAGTCCCCATGGTAATAGAACCTTACTCTGAAAGCAAGGCGGGTATGTGGGGGAGGAGAGGAGGTGAGCGGTGTTCTTCTGCCTGATTTGTCCTGCTGTTGCTTCACGTTCATCGCATGCATTTTTGTTTTGGTTTTGATAGGCTGAGTTTCTATTCAAGAGTTTTGTTATCTGGAAGTTCTGCTGAAGTGCATTTGAAGGTAGCTCAGAGCTCTTGGTGTTTGAGGCCCCAGAAATCTGCCCTGACTTGGGACCCTGTGATTTTTCCCATGGAAGGCAGGAAGGCCCCACTTAGTTTGTATTCCCTCCTGTGAACAGCTAGGTTTCCAGGAACAGAGTTGGCCAAGAAGAGCAGCAAAATGAAGCAAGCAGCCAGGGTTATGCATCTGTGCCTCTGTGAGTGTGTGTGTGTGTGTGTGTGTGTGTGTGTGTGTGTGTATGCAGGTGGATGGAGGGAGTACTAAGCAAGGATGAGACAGTGGGTGGTGACTTAACAGCTATGGGTGAAAAAAGGAAGAGCTACTGTCAGCTGATCCTGAAAAACATCTGGGGTCTAGGTGGTTCCCATCAACTCACACACATCACTCATAAAGTCAGAGTGGAATATGACCCTCAGCCACAACATCCCCAGACTGCGTATTTGACTTGTTGACTTTCTTTCTCTCTTCATGTTTATTTTGGCCTCTGATAGTCCTTATTACTTTCTCTCACTTGAATTAATAGTCCTGAAGATAGAAGAAAGATACACAGTTTAATTTGTGTACCCTTCCCTCTCCTGTCCTTGTTCTCTTTCTACCCATCTCCCAAACTTTAGGGCTCTTCTAGAAGAATTTCAGAATTTTCTCTGTGGTTTGGGTTCTGTGTCTCTTCTTTGCTTCTCTGAGAATCTCTTTTAAAATACTGAATTTCTGAGTCATTGATTATCAATTCACAATGAATATAGTATTCATGTTTCTTTCATAGAGAAAACACAAGGTGAGTAAAATCTAGGTTACCTGGAATCTCTGACACTTCTGATGTTCCCTTCACAGTGAGGCTGCTTAAACTCCTGCTTTGTCTGTTGGTGGTTGTTAAATGCTGGGAATTGAACGCTTTGCCCTTCTCCCACTTCAAGATGCCCAGTGTCCTGAGATTGCTGCAGGCCCCATGGCACGGCCGTGTAGCATCTCCCACGACTCTCTCCTTGGGAGTACCCCATACTTCATACCGATTTTCTCTTCCATCTTCTCTTCTCTCCCAGTCTCAATGTTCTTGGATGTAGTTCCAACTCATTCAAGTTAACTGGATAGGTAGTCTGGTAAACTCATTCACAATCTGGTTATGATAACTAATGATGAGTTAAGGACTTCCCTTAAATATGTATATAAATCAAGGATCTTCACTTGTGTACTCCAAGTGATATATTCTGTCTGGACAAATTTGTGTGTATGAGCGCACATGAGGGGAGGGGCAGACAGAGAAACAGAGAGAGACAGACAGAAAGAAAGGGAAAAAGCAAGGGTCTTTTGGCATCCTTTAAATTGGACCATGTCCACCATTATGCCACTTAACTTCATAATCTGTCACGGGAAGGCACTGGGTGGTACGAATAGCGCCCTGAGTAGTGAACACAGTGAGGGAGTAAGAAAATGGTTAGAGACCCTTGGAACGAGTGGACAGTCTGAGGTGCCCACACCTGATTCCCCCACCAGGTGCCTCCAAGTACACGCCTACTGACACCGTGACCCCCTGGAGCCAGGGCAGTGGTAGAAAGGGCGCTTGTGAATCTGCTAAGCACATACTCCTTTGCTAAGTTGGCAGCATGTGTGTCCTGTACATCATATGAAAGAATTAAGTTGTTCTTCAAAATTCAGTGGTGTTGCAAAGGACTTTGTCTTGTATGCTCATTACATTGTGAACATCCCACTGCCTTCTACGAAGGAAGCCATCAGTCAAGTTCTCTGCAAAGCTTATAAAAACCCATTTCATTCCAAATGGTGTGAAGCAAAATTTTCTTTTGCTAGTTTTGCTAGAAGTTTTGTAACTGAAGTCCTAAGCAACATCTCTGAGATTAATTACTGGCAGTGATGGAAGTGTGAGTGTGGCATTCTGTCTAGGTTATTTACAAAAACAGCTTTGTACATTTTTAAAACATGATAGCTAAAACTAAGCTAATGGTCTTAGCTTAAAATTAGAAGGCTGGAATTAACGATGCCTGTGGAGAAGACAGAGCTTATCACTCCCACATCTTCAACCTCAAGCACCTGGATCTCAACATTTTAAAATATAAGAGTAGACCAATGCCAAGCGATTCTTTCCTTTTGGTGTCATTTTTCACCAAAAAAAAAAAAAAATTTCTGATAGAAGTAACAACTATGTTAAAAAAAAATCCTTGAAAGTTAATTTTTTTCTAAGAATAATACCATATTTCATACAATTGATCTAGCATTTCAGAATTATTGCCCGGCAGACATCTTGTTTTGTCTTCACAAAACTGTCTAAGACAGATTTCCTCATCCCCATTTGACATCAAGGAAACAGTCACCAGGTAGTAAGGAAACTAATTCTAGAATCTAGATTTTTTGGATTCCCCATTTTGCATTACTTTTATTAGCTCATACAAGGAGGGAAAAGGAAACAGTAATAGCTGAAAAGTCCTAGCAGAGCTCCACGTTTCCTAGGTGTGGATACGATGTTACTGGTAGTAATGAATAACTTAGGGGTTCAAATTCAAATTCTTTTTCTACTTTTAGGTAATTTTCTAGTCATAATTTTGGTAGTTTAACATAGTGATAAATAACTTTTTTAGTTCCTTTAATAAAGCAGCAAAATAAGTTATTTTAGCAAATAAACTTTTATGTAAATAAATGCCTCCCTATACTTTGGGGATTACTGGTTTATAGTAATTAAGCTGATTAAACTTGAGGTTACCTTAGCATTAGATTCTTCTTAAGATATATCAGTGTGTTAGAATGGCAGAACTGTGAACTCTGAAGTGGTAAGTTTGAGGCTTTTTGTTTTCTTCATTTTTGTTTACTTGGATATTCTTATTTTTATGATGGGAATGTATTGTACTTTTATAACAGGAAAATACTTTGATACCATTCTAGATAAGCAAAACTGGAAAAAAAGGAAAGAAGGTAGGAAGGAAGAGGGGGGAAGAAGAGAAAAAACAAGAGAAGACTCCAGCCCAGGCCAGAAGAGTGCTTCTGGGCCGCGGCGATCGTCTCTCTGTGATTGGTTATCCTGTTGAGGCTGTAAGGCCGCGGGTCACCCCCTTGTATGAAAGTGATATTTCCATGTGGAACAGGTGTTCCTCTGTTAGCCGTCTTGGGAAGAGGCTAGTTCTGGATCTGAAAAGCTCCATTTGGGGTCAAGTTAGGAGGTGTGGAACTGACCAGAGACGTCTGGTTGGGGGGAATTGTGTAGCCCCAGCTGCAGGGAAGAAAGAAGGCTGATGGTGACTTGGGTTGTTTGGACTCAGTCACCATATCTGTTAGCAACTGAAGGGGGGAACCCTCAGCTGGGCTAGAGGGAGGACGTAATCACTGCAGACGGGTGGTTCTGGAGAGCAGTGACATCATGAGGATGGTGGGCAGTGGGCACAGCGAGGTGGCAAGGTGAAATGCCAAACTGGAGGGTCTGGGAGCATGTTCCTGAGACAGCAGACTTGCCCGGAAACCCTGCCAGGAGACCCCCTCGAGGCAGCTAGTTCCTGGGAGCTAAGCCGGTAGGGATAGAGGGGTGGCTGACATCATAACAAGTTAGATAGAAAAACAAGACTGACATTTTCTCATGCCTCAGACTTGTGAGACCTGGGACGTTAAGTGGTAGGGTACTGGAGGCATGGGTAGAAAGAGTGGGTGAAAGGAAATGCATCAAAATGTGGAATGGAAAGAGATACATGTAAATTATTGAATTATGGGCAATTTCTTTTTTTTGTTGTTTTGTGTTTTTTTGTAATTTTCAAGTCATGTACAATTTCTGTGACAATTAAAAATAGTAGCATGTTATAAAAGTTATTTGTTGTGCTTGGTTTCAGCCCCAGGCACTGTTCAAACAAGGCATCAATGCCTCCTCTCCTAGGATTGCACTTATGGAATTATTATTATTTCCGCTTATGGACTCACTCCTTTGCCTGCTCTCAGATGCCTGCTTTCTAAACTGACATTCTGTAGGCTCCAGTTCCTTCAGAGCCTTCCTTTCCTCTTTCAGCAGAGAAGAACAAAGGAGACTAAATTGTACCGTATCAAAATACTCAGAAGAGGCAAAGCTGATTGTTATTTTGTAAAACAATCAGGAAGTAACTGTTGACCATACCCCTCAAGGCACCAAGAAACCTCTTAACTTGCACAGCATATTTTAAGGATTCAATAAATACTTGTTGATTGAACAATATAACCAATGAATACATTACTTCTCTAAGTAATTGCATGCTAGGTATTACTTAGAATTTAAATATTGACTCCTCTGTAATAGCTCTGTATTCCTAATATTTTTCAATACTATAGACTGAGGTTCACCAGAAGAGCTTCCTGAGAGACGTGTCATATTGTAGAATTATACTATTCAATATGGTAGCCACTAGTCACGTTAAGAATACATTAAGATGTGTTGTAAATGCAGAATACACACTGGATATTGAATTATCTTATTAATAATGTTTTTAAATTTCAGTTACATATTGAAATGATGGTCCTTTGGATCTATTAGGTTAAGTGGACTATATTATTAAAATTAATTTCATTGGTTTCTTTTATTTTTTAAAATACAGCTACTAGAAATTTTTCAATTGCATATGTAGCTCATAATATTCCTATTGGACAGTGCTATAGTAACATAAACATTTTTAAAGAGGGGAGGATTTAGCACAGAGTTTTAATGTGATTTTATTGCAGTACTGAAAAATCTCTCTCATCCCTCTGTAGGCTGTAGGTTCTATTGTAAATCCTCATTTATTCTGCTGGTAATACAATGATTATTTGACAGTAGATAAGATTAGGCAGCAGTATAAAAGCAATGCGATACATATTAACTGCAGAACATGGAATAGGTTAGAAGTTCAGGGACTAAAAGTAAGAGTTTTCTTTAGAGGAACTGAATGGAGGGTAATAAGCCCATGGGAGCAGAGAACGCCAAGTATATGAACTGTTGTGATTCTCTGAATATATGTCCAGGAGAGTGGGATGGTTATTAAGAAAGATTATCGTGAGATGGTGCAGTGGAGTATTGTACTTTCAGGTGTGATTTCATCATTTGGTATCTTAAAATCTTACAGATCTGTTGTCAGACAAGATGAATCATCTGCACTTCTCAGAAATCCCAGCCTTAACCGACTGTCAAAACCTTGATAAAAATGAATGATATTTGCAGACTGCCAAAGAGAATACTAACCATCCATCTGATTACATTCTTGTCAACAACTGTGATACATTTGGATTTTATAAGCCCATTGCCTCATCCAGATGTCCTCACTTAACCATGGTTATATACCATGTTCTCAACTACTTTTAATCAAGAGTTGTTATAAGAAATGGCCATATGAAATATATGTGAAATGTTTTTATAAAACTGATACTGGCCATTGGATTTCTCAAAGTCTCAGTGATTAGGATCCTTATGAATAATTTGTCCTTGATTTTAGAACCTGTATAAAAAAGTTGTTCTCTCCTTAAAAACTCATGTTTCCTTCTATGAGACAAAGAAGTCCCATGACACTGTTCTTTTTGTCTTGGGTAATCATAAGCTCAGAATTAATTTAGTACTTAATTGTGGTAATAGTTTAATTTCTGGTTCTTGATAAAATTATCCTTCTCTAGCTCCTTTCTACTCCATTACTTCTATTTGAAATAACCTTGGTACCTAATTATAGAGGTGGCCCTTAGTGGGCTGGGGCTCATTCTCAACCACCCTGGCATGAAAAGTAGCCAGCACCCACCCCAGTCCAGCCACACATGATCCCAGGGGAAGCTTTCACTCTGTCCTCAGTTGGGGGTTCAGCCATGTGTTGATTTTTCTGATGAAATATGTAAGGGGTGTCAGAAGGCACAATAAGTAGAGATATAACATGTTAAGAGGATACCTGACTATATTCTAGCCTTAATTCAAGGTAAAGAATAAACAGCCCTTTTTTTTTTTTTTAAAGAATGAAAGCCCTAAAACAAAACAAAACAAAACAAACCAAAATCTCTCTGAACTAGTGAGGGAAACAAGGAAGAATTCCAAAGTGAGACAGATGACAGTTATAAAACCATGAATTGAAAGTCCGGTTGTGTAATGAAGTTGTGCCTGATATTTTATACAGAATCCTTACTAGTCTACAAGGCCCTGTGTGATTGATTTCCTACCTGCCTCTCCAGCACCATCCTGCTAGTCTTCTGCTGCAGGCATTCTGATCTTTATGTTCCTCAACTGTGCCAACCTCATTTTTGCCTTAGAACCTTTGTACTAGCTGTGACTTCTACCTGAAGTACTCTCACTAGATCTTTATATGTCTGGCTCTTTGCACAAGTTTCAAGTCAAGTAACAATCAGAGACCTTTTGAGACCAACCCATTTGAAGAAGCCCCTGTACCTTTAATCCCTCTCTATCACTTCTCTTTGCTTTACTCATTGTCCTCATCACTATCTGAAACTACATTCATCCACGTCCCCTCTTTAGAATGAAAGTTACCTGACTAGAGATGTTGTTTGTCTTGTTCACATCTCTATCCTCAGGTCCCGTGACAGTGCCAGACATATAGAAGGTTCTCGATAAATATTTGTTAATCTACTTATTTACTCATCCATTAGTGTCTTAGGTTCCCCATGAAAAGACTTTCAGATGGATAGTTCAGTGACAAGAGGCTTTGGGATCAACATCTGTGGGCAGGGACGGATGTAAGACTGGACAGAGTGTTACCAAACATAAGTTTGTGTGCCCCATGCACAGTGAGGCAAAAAAATACCCAAACATTGGAGTTTGGAGCAAAGAACGGTTTATTGCTGTGCAGAGCAAGGATAACGGGTGGCTGGTGCCCCCCAAGCCCCCAAACTCCCTGAAGGGGATCAGCTGAACATTTTTAAAGGCCATCTGAGGGAGGGGCAGCTTAGGGTATGTGATCAGCTGTGCACAGTTCTCTGGTTGATGGTGCTCAGTCCTTAGGCGCCAGAAGGTATGGGGGCTGCATACTCATGATCATCAACTAGTTGATTTCTTCCACTTGGTGGTAGTTTTCAGCATCTGAAAAACTCAGGAAATAGGCATGAGACACTGTTATCTGGGTATGAAGAGAGGAGCTTCAGCAGAGAATATGGGAGAGGGGTCTGTCCCAGGAAGGCTCCGCAGGGTCTTGCTCAGTTGCAGGAGGGAGGAGAGAAACTGTGACTTAGTCACAACAGAGCTTTAGTCAGTCCCACAGGAAACTGGAGCTGGATGACCCTTCGGAGTTGTCCCACCTTGAGGCAAGAGGGCTGGGTCTTCATGCCTCTGAAAAGGGGATGAAACCTTGGGCCACTCAGCTCTCTTCAGTGAAGGCAGTCAATCCTCGGTATGAGGCTCAGCTGTGAGTAGTCAGCCACCAGTACTCTGTCCTGAAGGGGGAGAAGGAATTCGGGCTGCACAGCACTTCACCGCTACAGTGCATCACGTACTTTGAGCCAAGAATGGGCCTGGATGTGATGATCCAGCAGTGAACTAAAGGAACAAAAATCCTTGGTCTCACAGAGGCTGCATGCTGGTAGAGGAGTGAATCTGCCAATCTGTCAGTCTTTATGTACATTGTATCACAATGTTCTCCTCACTTTAACAGCACATCTTTTGAGTTGTAAACATGTGAAAGACCTTGATCCTAAAGGAGCATAATAAAGAGGCGAAAAGCCCCTGAGTCCTTTGATAGATGCTAGCATAAGCTTGTCAGGGCTAAACTCCTTGATGCAGGGAAAGGTGCTAGGGCCACACTGCATCATGCTATCTTATTGAAGTTAAATTGAAAGAGGGGTTGCATGAGCTAATTAATCAATTAATTAATTAATAGTCATCAGGTGCCTTCTCTGTGCCAGCCACTGCCATGAGATTTGAAGGAGACTGTAAGATTGGTTACCCCCACCCTATCCCACACCCAGCCCAGCACTCGGCCTCACAAGACTTACCTTCCAGTGGATGACATGGAGGGACAGAACAGCAACTGCAGTGGAATGGGATCGGAATTCAGGGGCAATGCAAGCACCCAAGAGGGCTCTGATGGGTGATTTGCTGGCAGAAGGCAGCTTCCTGGAGAAAGAAGCATCTAAGTTGGAACTTGAAAAATGGCTAGGAGTTATCCAAGAATAGAGAGTGAGAGGTATTTTCTAGACTAGGGTGCAGGAACACGATGGCACTGAAATGACAGTTATTCAAAACCAGACTGTAGTCTGTGATGACTGGAACATAAAGGGTGAGGAGGGAAGGTGGCATGAGATGAGGCTGAAAATGTGGAGGGGTCAGATCATAAAAGGCCTTATCAACCTAGTTGTGGTGTATGAAGTTCACTAAAAGTTTCTCAGAAAAAAGAAAACTTCAGAATATTTTAGAAATAAAAGAGAAGAACTCCAAAGCTCAGGTCCACTGAAAATATGCGCATTCTATCTAGATAGATATAAAAATGAAAAGTTGGATAAAAGACAAATGAAAAGAAGGATAAAATATGGATTAAAAAGGTAGGTTATGTGTGTGGAAAGTCTCCATTTTGAATGAAAGGAAATGACGTTGTTAGCTTTGTAGATTTTAGGTGGTGGTAGGACACCCATCTGGAGGTTAGTTCCACACCTTTACTTCTCTTAAAGTTCATTTCAAAACTCATTCATGCAGAATCTTCTTCTGTGTGGTGGCACAATGTTATTTTACCTCTTTCCTACATCAGCATTTATGGAATACTGGAGAAGAGGGTGTGGGTAGATAGTGGAAGATATAAGTGAATGGGAATAGTACCTGCCACTCAGTAAGTGCTGTTTTTTTAAGCACTTTCTATGTGAATGACTGATACTAAATATCACGTGTTGTAGCAACAACAGTAAAAAAGATAAGCACATTCTCTGTTCTTAATAAACCTGATTCATGACATCACCTAAGTCAGAAAGGCAAAAAATGAAATTATCTGATCCTAGCATCTTATTTTCAAGATGAGCAGACTGAAGCATGGTGACATTAAATCAGTTGTCTGAGGTCACAAATGGGGCTGAACAGAAGCTCAGGCTACTTCATTCTTAACCCAGTGTCCTTTTCACCTCCCAGGCTAGCTCTCCCAATAACTAGTTGTACATGTGGACAAATGGCCATGCACATCTCTACCTGGGAGGTGCCAGAAGATAAAAGTTTGAGGTCTTCATTAAGGAAAGAGAGCACTTTGGGTGTTCTCTTGGGTAGTATTCAGAGGGAGCTGGGGACAACGGAGACGCAAAGCAAAGGGCTGATACAGTTTAGAAAGATGGAGGCTCTGGGTGGGGCAGGGCAGGCGTTTAATTTAGCTGAAGTCACAGGAAGCAGATGTTTGGAAATGAGAGACTATAAGGTATGCAGGAGGAAGTCCGTAGACAATCAAGCCAGAGATAAGCAATAAGGCTAAAAGAGAGTCTGTCCTGTCTGGGTCCCTCAGGCACTTCCTAATGTGTTAGGAAGTGATGCTTTCATTCTCCCATCAGAATTTATAACTTGACACGTGAAAAGGGTTCTACAGCCATGGCACTAAACATTTGCTTCTAGCAGGAGAGAAGGAGTCATGCGTTCACTGCCACGCTGCTATCACAAAGAGACCTGCTGCTTTTGTTTTGTTTGCCAAGAACCAGAGGCTGGCTTCACAATACCACTTGTAACTTGGCTACTGAGCACTCTTGTCTCTTACTATGAATACTCCTGTGAAAACTTTGCAGCTATTTTAGGTACTTTGAGTAGAGTGGCCTTTTGGATAATGCTGGGGCTTCTTGTATTCTTACAATGAACTGGTAGTGGCAACTTTCAGGGTGAAGTGCTTGCTAGTAATTAAATTCTGATGAACAGTTAAGAATGGAAGTATTCCCTGAGAGCAGAGCTCCACAGGGGTTAAGCGTGTGCTAGCGTTGCAAGTGTGACCAGTTGCACATTCATTTGGCAGACATCTCAGTCTCCATGACCACGAGGGAGCACACAAAAGGCATTGGCATTGAGGGACGCTATCAATGACATTGAATGTTGTCAACAAGCAATGGTCTCCCATCAGAGGGGAAATCCTGCGGCAATCCAAAATCATTCATCAACACACACATCAAAGCCAAAGGGAGAAAGTCATTTCCAAAGTGAGAATGTCTATTCTGTGTCGTTGTTCCCAGACAAAGCCCTTTCTTGTAACATACCAGATGACAAACGATGCAGCTGCTTCTATTGGACGCATGTACAAAACAGGCAAAGGGGAACAGTTGCTGCACATGCCATATGTAATCCCTCTCCCAATTGGCTCAAAGAACTGCTTTCTTTTTATGTGTCATAAATCAGATGACATGGGAAAGTCATTTAAAAAATAGTCCCTGCATGGTAATGAATATATTCAGTTGTCTTAGGAGGCCAAGTGTTGGTTTCAATTTAAAAAAAAATTATCACTGTTTTATATGTGGTGTTAGGAAAAGGGGTGGCATTTGAATGTGATTGCTGAGATTTGGAATTCCAGAAATATCAGGCATTTGAGTAACAATAGGTGAATAAGAGGTATAGAATCTACTGGTCCTTAATACTTTTTAGTAATACAGTAGTTGGAGATTCACCTCTCTGTCTCCCATTTTCTGGATGACAGTGATCATTCAGGTAAGATCCATAGATTGGAAGACCAAGGACCAGACAAGTTGTCTCTGCTCACCCTACATGCACCCTTGACATGCCCCAGGGTTCTCATGGCTTTATTACTAAGAATGAGCAATTCTTGGTTGCCATTATTTCTGGCTCTTCTAGGTCAGGGACACGTTCGTAATAAACCTCTACCCTGTAGCTCATGTGCCAAATTTGTATTAAATCAGCTCCATTAGGTTGTAATTCTAACAACTGGTTTTCTATCTGGTGCCTCTGTGCTTAGGTCCCTGTGTTCGTTGGCTGATTGTCAGTGAGTTCTCTGGGGACTGGGATTCAGTTTCACTCTCCTACTCATTTTAGAGGTAGGGAAACTTCCTCCATGTTCAGATTGCCTGACTGAAGCCCCACAACCTCCTGCTGGATCTCTTGAGGACCTCTGTCTGTGCTCTAATCCTTCCATCTCCTCTCTTTGCCAACCCTGTGGGGCTTCCTGGTCTCTGGGTCAGGCTCTGTCTAACCCAGTCCCCCCGCCATCCACCAAGCTACAGTTTCAGTGGCCAAGATTGTAGGACACAAATACTTCCTTTGTTTTAATTGTTATTCCTAAACATTCTTGAAGCTTTAGCTATCACCTTGCTACTTCCAGTGTTTATTTGTTCATTGGAAAACATTTAAGATTTCTATGTTTTGCCAGGCACTGAAGCTGGTACAAAAATAATAATAATAAGGCATGATTCTTTCCTTGAATTCACAGTCTAAGGTAACATTCTATATAATAATGCCTTACCTTTGTATAACACTTAAGTGTTCACAAAGAACTTTCATATATTATTTCTTGATCATTATGCATTAAGCAATAGATTAATTGACTTTCCATATTCAAGACCACAACTATTCCAAAGGAGTCGTGAAACTAACTTTCCCATGATGTAATTCACATTCACACTGGAGAGAAACCTTATAAAAGTAATGAATGTGGGAAAGCCTTCAGCCAGAATCATCACCTTTTTCAACATACAACGATTTATACAGGGGAGAAATGCTATAAATGTTTCACTGCCTGAGCAAACTGGTTTCTTGACCTATATTAGCTAGTGAATTTTTTTATTTAAAGAGGCCTCCATTCAGGGCCATTTGGGATTTTAATGCTAGGTTCATCTCTTTTAATGAGAGAATGTGCAATTTGTGCTTTTGAAATATGATATATATAAGTAGCTTAGCACAAAGTTGTCAAATTGCAGAAAGGTCGGTGGGATCACATGGTAATATTATTTTTTGCACATTTTGGTGAAAGCTGACACATGGTAAATATTCATTATTGTCAAATAAGGCATAGCTGTGCCTTTGGGAAGTGTGAAAACACCTAAAAATATTCTGTTGTCTATTTGGTCAACTGAAAAATGAACTGAGAATTGCAAGAAAAAGTTGTCAGTGCCATCCGGTGCCACATTAAGAAAGGTGTGATGGCAGTGTCACTTGATGGAGCTGCATTTTTTTTAACCCAGATACTCTAGGTTTTTATTTAATTTTGGATAATTTACTATAATTATAGGGTGAGTTCCTCACCAGCTGTGGGTTAGTGCCATATATATATATATAATCTCCTTAAGCTCAGCAGGTGGATGGTAAGAAGGAAAACAGTAACCTAGATCAAAACATCTACTGCATCTTGGCAACCTGGGGATGCTCAGACCTTTCAAGACAGCTTTGAAGTTGATTCTTCAGAAGCTCAAAAAAATATAATTGGCACCCGAATGGAACATTTATAAGAGCACCTGGGATTGTCAGTCATAATCATAAATTTCCATGTTGTTCTGATATGTATGTTCAAGTTCTAAATTTTGAGATCATCCAATAAATCAGTACAGAATTTTACTACTCCTTTCCAACTCTATCTTTAAAAATGGAGTTAGAAAATACTCGTGAAATAGCTTTTAACAAATACTTTAAAAGAAGAGGCATATTCAAAAGCATAAACTTTGGTAAAAGAATCAAGAATTCAGAGACTTAATACTGCCATTGTATCATAGGAGTTTCAGTGTAAAAATGTTCTCCCTTCCTGCCCCCACCCCAAACGTAAAGCCGTTTCAAATGAGTGCATAGAGGTACGCTAACAGCACCAGAACGCTGTGCCTCATCACATGCAGCAGTTCTGTGCCGGAGTATGTGCCTGCCTGCACACAGCATTTTCCTAGGCACTGTTCTCTGTTCCCTTCTGTGTCATCATTCCAGTCTTCCGGGAAAAGGGTGAATTGAGGAAACTAATGGCTCATGGTTTCCAGCTATGTCGCAGCTGTTGAAAGTCATGTTAAAATATGTTGACTCCTTTAATCCTTCCGGAGACTGTGTCATGTTTATTCCCATTTTACCTGGAGGAGAACTGGAACTGAGCAAGTTCAAGTAGATTGCTCAAGACCACGCAGCTTATTATCAAAGCCCACACCTACCATGTCTGCCCCTCGGCGCTACTGCAGCCCAGGCGTATGCGGTGTTTGCAGTGCACAGACAGAGGAACTCAAGATAGTGAACTGACTAAAGACGTGCTGCCCTCGTGGAGCTTATGTTCTTTTGGAAAAGAGGGAAGAGGAAGGAAGGAAGAAAAGAAGTAAGGGAGGGAGGGAGGAAATGGTTTAAATAGTGATGTGTGCCCTGAGGAAAATGAAACAGGATATGTAAGTGAAGGTTAGGAATATGAGAAATATTAAACAGTAAAGACAGGGAGTGACAGCAGACAAGATGACCTTTGAACAGAGAGAGGGACCAAACACTCAAAGAATGGGGAGAAGAAAATCTTAGCTGAAGGACCAACAGGCCAAGGCACTGAGGCAGAAAACAACTTCATTTGTTTCAGGAACATAAACACAAGTGCAGAAATCCTACAAAATACTCAATAAATTGAATCCAGCAGGACATTAACAAATTAGTGTCAGGTCATGTAAAGATGTTTCCACATTATTACATCTATCAAGGTAACTCACTGAAGTAAACAAGGAAAACCAGGTGATTATATCAGGAAAGCTGAATAAAAAATTCAGTTGAATATAAAACCCATTCATGAGAAGGAAGGGGGACAAAAAGACTTTTAGGAACTAGAAACATAAGGAAATTTCCTTAACTTAATGTAGGATATCTACAGCAAACAGCTTTGGCAAACATCATACTTGGTGAAGAGGAAAATATTAGAGTCAGTTTAGTTTAAACAGCAGTGTCATCTCTCAGGATACTATCCAACATTGTCCTGATGATGGCTGTGGCCAACAAAATAAGGCAAAGGAAATGAGGCATAATTATTGGAAAGGAAAAGATGGAATTTGGCAGGTGATATGATTGTCTACCTTTAAAAATCTAAAACAATCAACTTACGTTCTATTACAACTTACAAATAGTTCATCAAAAAGGCAGGTTTGCAATCAACGTACAAAAAAGCAATAGCTTTTCTTTTTTATTGTTTTATTGTAAAAAGACTTAACATGAGATCTACCCCCTTAACAAATTTTTAAGTGTACAATACATTACCATTTACTGTAAGTACCGTTCTGCACAGCAGATCTCTAGAGCTTATTCGTTTTGCTTGACTGAAACTTCATGCCTGTTGATTGGTAACTCATTTTCCCCTCCCCTCAGCCCCTGGTCACCGCTATTCCATCCTTTGCTTCTCAGAATCTGACTGCTTGCTTTAAATACCTCGTGTAAGTGGAATCGTGCAGTATTTGTCTTTCTGTGATTGGCTTATTTCACTTAGCATAGTGTCTTCAAGGTTCATCCATATTATTGCATATTGCAGAATTTCCTTATTTTTAAAGGCTGAAGAGTATTCCATTGTATGCATCTATCACATTTTCTTTATGCATTCATCTGCAGATGGACATTTATATTGTTTCCACGTGTTGGCTATTGTGAATAGTGCTGCAGTGAACATAGGGGTGTTCTATCCACCAGCAAGAACCATTAGAAAAGGTAATTTTTAAAAAACAATTTTGATCCATTATAGCCACAGCAACTAAAAAGTAGTCAAGAATAAACTTAACACATATACAGGAACTTTATAGAGAATAAATGCTTTATAGAGTATAAATGTATACTGAAGGAAGTAAAAGAAAATTTGGATAAGTGGAGAAAGACTTATGAATTGTAAAGACCCAATAAAGATGAAAGTTTTCCCCAAATTTATCTTCAATACAAAGCATTCCCAATCAAGATTTCCACTAGTATTTCTCATAGAAGAGTATGTGTGCAAAATTGCCAAGAGGATTTTCAGAATATGATATTATAAAGTATAATAATGAAAACAATGTGATTTTGGCATAAAATTAGGTAAATAGAACCATGGAACAGACTAGAGGGTCCAGATGGATGCACATATATATAGCTATATAATTTTAGTGTAAGAACGATAGAGTTTTAACTCAGTTGGGAAGGGATGAACAGCTCAGTAATGATGTTGGGATAACTGATTATTCATTCACAAAAGTAAATTTCAATTCACACAAAAAAAGAACCATGTGTGAATATGTGCACACATGAACTGTACACATTTACCCTGAGAAGTACCTGTACATGGGCACAGGGAGGTTTACACAAGGAAATTCATTTCATGATCACTTTAATAATGAAATATCAGAAACAATGTTCATTCTTGATAGAATCATGAAACAAATTATGGCATATCCAAATACGGAATGTCATGAAGTAGATAAAAGAATGCAGTTCGTTCATATGTAATCACAGTGAAAGATCTCAGCGTCATGTTTTGGAGAGTAAAACACAAATTGTAGAAAATATCCAATATTATACCATTTATATAAATCAATTTAGAGAAATTATTCCACATAAAACTCTACTGGTTGATTATGTCTATATATGAATATGTATATACTATATATGTATCTCCATATATACATGTAAAGCAAGGGAAAATGTTTTAATAGATACAGATTATTACATATTATACAAATGCTTTTATTTTATATATTTTTAATATATAAGTATACACACATATATAAAATTGACTACAATGTTTTCTTTGGGGAGTGGACTGATCTGGGTTTTCAAGGCTACATGGCAGAATATTACTTTGTGCTTGAAGTATTATGTAAATATGTCGTATTATGTAAATATGTCATATTATGTTTTATTACATTTCCTAGGCAGAGTAATGTGATGAGTGGATCTTATCTATCTCAGATAAATCTGGAAATGAAAGATCAAAATATTGAGGGCTAATGAATGAAATGAGCTACAGAGGCTAAAATCCACCAATTTTCTGGTTAAATATTTTGGAAATATAAATGAGGGGTAAAAAGGAAAAAGGAAAGGCTGATCATCTAACCATATTCCTGTAAAAGCCATAGCTTGCTTTAGCATAATTATTTACAATCTACTTTCCTATTTTATTAGGATATATGTTATTCTAATGTTTAAATAGAATGCTGGTTTCCATTTAAAGATGGAATCACACAAGTATACAGAAACATACTGCTTAGATGGATCACAGAAATATACAGATTGGTTATACAAATTTTTTTTGTTCTCAAGTGTCAACTAATGCTTCATCCAGTGCATAAGTTAGAGCATATTTGTTGACTGATTGGAACAGCATCTTTATGTTAATTTACAGAGTTAGGTTTCAAGAGTTATTTCCCCAACTACACAACTACTAGAGGGAAGAAGCTTGAACCTCCCCTCACCACCCCACCATCCCCAGGAGATGCATCAAAAAAATTCTGTATGCATTCTAAATGCATCCTGTAGAGTTCTCTTACTTGTATACTGTGGACTGCTTCATATAGTGATAACTGTACTTAAGAAATCCAGATGTCCTATTGAACGTTTGTATACTGTATAGATCTCATTATTAAACTCATCCACTCAGTGGAGGCATTTGTCAGATCTCCTGGTTAAGATCCGTGGAAGCTGATTTCTGAAAGGATAAGGAGTAAGAAAAATTGTAGCTCTGACATCCCAGGTAAATAACCTCCCGGCAGTTGAAAACCATTGAAGTTCTACTCTGAAATACAGACCTGTTCTGAAGACTTAACTACTAAATTGAGAAATGAACAAATACTGCAATATACTTAATCCTTCTCAAAAGACACCCAGTTTTACCAGTCGCCTTTGGATCTTGTAGGAAGAAGGCTTTAAAAAATTCAAGAAGTGCTTCTTGGTGTTAAATGAAAAATAATCCTGTAGCCTGCCTGCTGTGAACCATCTAGTTTGTTTTCTTGCAGTGAAACAGCAAGGGGGTATTTGTTTTCAAACAAATCTCTCTCTATTCTTGCCTTCAAGATATCAGATGCTTGGTTTATTTCCTTACCAATTTATTAGGTCATCAGAACTCTTTCTAAGACACCCCTCCCAAATCCTCACACTAAGTAGATAGGACAAACTGATTTAAAAAATTATTTTTAAATTTATATGATGTTTAAAGCTTACTTTCCATTTACAGTTATTACAAAATATTGGCTATATTCCCCATATTTTACAATACATCCTTGAGCCTATCTTACACCCAGTAGTTTGTACTTCCCACTCCTCCCACTCCATATTGCCCCTCCCCTCACTCCCCACTGGTAACCACTAGTTTGTCCTCTATATCTGTAAGTCTACATCTTTTTTGTTACATGAACTAGTTTGTTGTATTTTTTTAGATCCACATATAAGTGAGATCATGCAGTATTTGTCTTTCTCTGTCTGACATGTTTCACTTAGCATAATATCCTCCAAGACCATCTATGTTGCTGCAAATGGCAAATTTTCATTCTTTTTTATGGCTAAGTAGTATTCCATTGTGCATATACACCACATCTTCTTTATCCATTCATCTGTGGATGGACATTTAGGCTGCTTCCATATTTTGGCAATTGTAAATAATGCTGCTATGAACATTGGGATGCATGTATCTTTTCAAATTAGTGTTTTTGTTTCTTTTGGATATATGCCCAGAAGTGGAATTGCTGGATCATATTTTAAGTCTATTTTTAGTTTTTTGGGAAACCTCCATACTGTTTTCCACAGTGGCTGCACCAGTTTGCATTTCCACCAACAGTGTAGGAGGATTTCCTTTTCTCCACATCCTCACCAATATATGTTATTTGTGTTCTTTTTGATTATAACCATTCTGACAGTTATGAGGTGAAATCTCATTGTGGTTTTGATTTGCATTTCCCTGATGATTAGTGAATCTGAGCATCTTTTCTTGTGCCTGTTGGCCATCTGCATTTCCTCTTTGAAAAAATGTCTATTTAGTTCTTCTGTCTGTTTTTAATCAGGTTGTTTATGTTTTTGATGTTGAGTTGTATGAGCTGTTTATATATGTTGGATATTAATCCCTTATCGGTCATATCATTTGCAAATATCTTCTCCCATTCAGTAGGTTGTCTTTTTGTTTTGTCGATGGTTTCCTTGGCTGTGCAAAAGCTTTTAAATTTAATTAGGTCCCATTTGTTTATTTTTGCATTTATTTCCTTTACTTTAAGGATATGGAGCCAAAAAATATATTGCTGCAATTTATGTCAAAGAGTGTTCTGCCAATGTTTTCCTGTAGGAGTTTATAGTATCCGGTCTTACATTTAGGTAGGACAGTCTCATTTTTACCACATATATTTTCTGCCTTACTCATTGTCTAGCTTATTTTCAGGCAAATAGACTGAAGGTTTTGCAGCTCTTTTGTTATACAGAATCCCATGGGATACACTTTAGTTGCAGCTCTTAGCTCTGATGGTCCGAGCTTTAGGAATCTTTTGGCTGTCTTTTAAATTCTCCATTACAAAACTTTTGTTTCCCAACATCGTATATACAAAGGACAACTCTTGTCATTTCCACTTGAACTTTTAATAAGCATCAAAAGTAAAAATGTCAAGACCCAGAGCTCTTGCTTAACACCCTCTCCACCCATCAAGCTAGCTCCTCCAGCACTCCCCGTATTTGCAAAGCCCCCACCAGGATGGGGTCGGGTAACTCAGGTCAATATCCTCAGAGTCATTCTTGATCCTTCTCTTTCTTTCAAACCCCATGGGCAGTTATCAGGAAATCTTGTCATCAGAATATAATCAGGATATCATCCCTTCTCAACAGTTCCATGCTGGTCTGAGCCTCTGCTGCCTCTCAGCTGGGTCACTGACCTCCTCACTGGTCTCCCTGTTCTTTACCTTTTGGAATCTATGTTCCAAATAATTATTTGAAAGACTCTTTTAAAATGTAAACCTGATTGTGTCATTTCCCTGCTCAAATCCTTTCAATGGCTTCCCATGTCATCAAGAACAGAATCAGAAGTCTTCCTTTGGAAACTAAGATTTTGTATGACCTGGCTCCTGGCTTCTCTGCATCTTGAGTCTTTCTTCTCCTGATTCTCCCGCTGACTCATTCTGCTTCAGTGACACCCCTGACCTAAATTTCCCTCAAACAGAGGGAGCATAAGCATATTTCTGCCCCAGGGCTTTTGTACTTGCTACTCCCTGCCTGAATACTCTTCCTCCAGATATTCACATTGTTCACCTCTTCACCTTATTCAAATATTCCCTCCTCAGAGAGAACGTTTCTGGACACCATATCTAAAATGGGACAGCCCATCATTACTGTCTTGCTCTACTCTATTCCTTCCTATCCCCTAGGTTATATACTTTGTCTATTATCTCTCTTCCCTTCTAGATTGGAAGCTCTTTGAAAGCAGAGACCTCATTTGCCTTATTCACCATAGTGCCTAGAACAAGGCTCGGGATTGGCAGCATTTAGTAATATTAGTTAAAATGAATGAATTGTACACTTAAAATGGGTAAGTTTTACAATATATAAAGTATACCTCAGTAAAGCTTTAGAGGAAGAAAAAAAGATCCTCTATTTAAAAGTTGAGGAAAAAAATGGATTGAATGAATGACTGAAAGCAGTAGTTACCTTTAATTGACTATGTTTCCCAAAATAAAATAGAAAATATTAATCTACAGAAAGTAGTATTTCTAGTTGTATATAAATTATCTCACATACTCCTCTGAGGCAGGTACTATTACAGTCTCATGATGAGGAAGGTGTAGCTTAGAGAGTTTGTTTTAAGCCCATAGTTACAGCTATTGTAGGATAGTTCTTGGATTTGAACCCAGGCATTTCCAGAACGAATCCTTCTTAGGGTCTGAGATAAAAAGAAAAAAAAAAAAAAAGAAACAAAGAGGGGAGACTATAGCATGTATGCCTAGCATACACAAGGTCCTGGGTTCAATCCACAGTGCCTCTACTAAAAAATAAATAAACCTAATGAACCCAACAAGAAAATAAGTAAGTAAATAAAATACGAAAAAAAAAAGGACAAAAAAAAGTCAGTGAGATAGATGTCAAACTACCACTTTTTTTGTAAGTGGGGATCCCAGCATGTTTTTAACTCATTTTGTCTCCCTCAAAGGTGTTTCGAGTGCTTACTGTAAAGACATCTACTGAGCAATACTGTGAAGTTGATAGTACCATTGTATTTGAGATAAAAGGAGACTGAGTCACAGATGTTGTCCCTTGCCCCAGACTACCCAGAAATGTAGAAACGGGAGTAGAATAAAGGCCTCTTTTTTAACTTCACCTCAGCACACCACTTGTTAGCATATTGCAGTGGAATGTGGTAGAATTTGTATTATCCATTATGGTAGCTACTAGTCACATGTGGTTATTTAAATTTAAATTAATTAAAATGAAACCAAGTTATAAATTCAGTTCCTTGGTCACATTAGCAGCAACTTAAGTGATCAGTGAAGTTTCAGAGAGTAGCTGCTATGGTGACACCACAGATACTGAACCCTTCCCTCCTTGCAGATCATTCTACTGGACGGTGCTAGCTAGGTCCTTACTATACTATTGATGCTGAGAGAAAAGAAGAATTTGCACTAATCCTGGCTTTCCATCTGCAGTTGCACTGGGAAAGTATGTACCTTGTATTCTCAGGAGATATGGGATCATCTCATCCTAGTAGACACCCAGTTTATTGTTCCCCAATCTGGGCAGATTGTCAGAATTACAGGTGCCTGACCCATTAATTCTTAAAAGAACGTATAGTGCTTGGAAATGGATTATTAACTCCTAATCTGCTGTTATCGATCAATGAAAGGCTCAGAAAAGGTACACTGACCCCAGGTCCCTGTAGACATTAATTGCAATTCTCTTATTTTGTCATTGAAGCAGTTGAAGTCCACAGAGGTAAACTCTTTCAGAGTCTCCCAGTTACTGGCAGAGCTAAGAACAAAATACGCATTTCAGATTCCCTATCCAGTGTTCTCTTCTCTAAACCACGCTATTTTGTTGAGCATTTGTAATCTACCAGACCCTATCCTAGACTAAAATTAGGAAAGGAAGTTGGAGGGCAGCTTCTCCTTTACTCCTGCCTTTCCTTCTGCAATCATTAGAAAATGGAGGGGCTGTTGTTCTAAGGCTGTGTCAAAAGGAGCAGCCATGTGAGGCTCTCAAGACAGCTGGCCAACAGGATTACAGAGCCTCGCCTTGGATAATGAGGCTATGTCTCATGGCATACCTCACACAACTTGTTCCAGAATATATGTCTGCCGAGAGCACCTGCCACATGGCCCTTCCTCCATCAGCCCCTTCACGCAACCCAGAGCTCCTTTCCGCAGGAGTTCTAAATAAGTCAGTGCTGGGAAGCTTGAGAAACGTCCACAATTTTTGCCCACTAAGTCATAATGCAACAGCTGGGAGTAAAAATATAACCCCTGTCACTTTTCCAAACAGCATGAGACCTGGTCTGCAGGGGCCCGAGGAAGTTCTTGGGCATGTAATTCACAGCTGCCGCCTGGAGTAACATTTTCCCTCCTCGGGGTTTCAGGTGGGAGAAGGCGGGGATCTTTTTCAAGTGCTGCTTCTATTTCTTCTGCCCCTTCTGTCCATGCTCCATGGGCGTTTTCACCTCTAGTCATAAATGTTTATATGTGACTGGGTGTGAATGTCAGTAACTCTGGGAGCGTAACATCCTGACTACTTTTCCATTATTCCTAGAAGGAAGGCTGAGAATGAACCAAGTTCCTAGTTTGACATTCTTTTGTGCTTGCAAACCCCAGCTTGCCAAATTTGGTTGCCATTTCTTTTTTTAGCAGGATAATACAAAAGTCTGAATTTCCCATGCAGAGAAACAGCATTAACCAAAGGTGACGCCTATTTGAATTTCTTTCCCTAGCGTCCACTCTGTTGCCACTTCCGATTTGATTTCTCACATATAATGACTAATTAGAGGGTAAAATGGATTATGAGTTTCCTTAACACAAAGCAGAACTGAATAGTTAGCGGCAGAAATCCAAGAGCTGCCTGTGTTCATTTTTATCCTAGGAATCTGATGAACAGAAACAGGAGTGAATACGTTTTAAGTAAACAGCCCCAGTTCAGAAGGGACCTTGATGCAGGGAATGAAATAGAGCCTTGGTCCAACTGAGCTCTATAATCACCAAACCCGCCACCATCTGTCAGGGCTGGTCTCTCCCTCGGGCTCTGGCTCCCGGGGCCCAGCTGACAGACGGCATCATTAGCTGGCGCGTGCGCTAGGTCACCCCACTGAGACAGGTCACCTTGTGTCTTTGGGGGTGTTTTATTTCCCCCTGTTCCCAATTCTGAGCCCGAGAGAGGAAAATTGAATTTTAGTCTTAAGATTAAATGATGACAGTCTGCAATCTGTCATCTCCTTGCTGGTAGCCAAGTGGGTTTGCTAAATTAAAAAAGAAGGGGAAAAGATGAGCCACTGCCTCTTCTCTGGGATCAGAAGCAGGGGAACCCGGCCCACCTACAGTCCATTTAAATGCAAACACCTCCAAGATGCTTCTTGCCTTTACAGTGCTGTGTGGATTAATGAGTAAGCATGGAGATTTTGTATATTCTGACTAAAATGCAGTGGAAAGGAGAGAAACTGGCATGACTAGAGAATCAAAGAAAGAGACTTAAGTTGGTAAGTAGTGGCAGGGTTCGTGCAGGGATCCACTTAGAGCCATGGAGAGAAAATGAATGAAAGCTACCAGCATAAACTCTGCTCCCCACCCTCCTAACTTGTTTCAAATCAGTCATCTGTTTCAACACCTCATTCAGGTGCACAGACTTCCTGTCACAATTTTTTCGTATTTTTTTCCCTTAACCTATGCAATATCGTGAGCCCTGCTTTCTCTAGAGGCAGCTGTCAGTTGCTGATCTCCCCCACTGAAGGATGCTTCTGGCCATGACTTCTTGACCCTGGAGCTGAACTCATGTTTTTCTCTTTCTTATCTTGGTTTCTGAGAGCTTTCTCGTGAGTGACAGTGACCTAGTTCTGGACCTCACTAATTTAGGGAATTTCTGGCAAAAATTTTTTATTACTCTAATCTCAATGTAATCAATATTCTCTTCTGAGATAACTCAGTTACTTCTCTTCAAGAATACATGTTTTGGACAGGGGTATAATTATGAATTTAGCTGCATTTTAATTTGGAAGAAGAATAACTCTTAGAGCCCAGAGATGCATGATGGAGAATTTCTGAGATTTCACTCGTGTACAAAATTGGTGGAAATGTTGCTTTCATCAGGAAACTGATCCATACTGTCTACATAGTGAATCATCCCGCATAATGGATGGATATTAGTTTAAGGCTCTTAAAGCTTCTTAGATCATGGGTATTTTTTAGAAATATAACAAAACACAATGAGGACTTGGCTTTCTCTGCTATTTTCTCAGACAGGTGCTCAGCAACCCCGGAGGAAGTCATACAACAGTGCTGGCAGAGGCCTCTATAACTTGGTTTTTGAATCTCAGGTTTTACATCCTTGTACAGGTTCTAGTTCAGCTTCCTCCCTGTTGCCTCCCAATAGTTATTTCAGACCTTTAAGCAATGTGCTCAAATTGTCCCCTTTTGAAACTCCGTGTAATTATCAGTCAAATCCATTTCACCTTTAACCTGCCTTCACTCATCAAAGTCCTTTCAATTGTTGCTACAAAAGTCTTGCATGTCCTTCAGGCAGGACATAGCCTAAACAATACGTTTGCCCAGGTCGTTTTCTGAGAACTTGGAGTCAGCTTTGTCTAGTTGGAGCTGAGATGGTTAGGACTGGATAGGACCATCCACGCTTCAACTTGGGCATGCGCAAGAGCACGGTTGGTGGCCTTTCAACGTCAGAGGACCAAAAACTACATCCTCAAATGGTGCTAAGCACCTCCGTGTTTGAACGTGCAGAGGCCTGGAGCTTAGTTCTGCCTGCACAGAACCACGATTACTGCACCTTCTTCCAATCACCTTTCCCTACGCTCCCCATGCTCCTCACGCTCCCCATACCTCAGACTGCCCTGCTGCTTCATTCCTCATCCTATAAACACCCCAGCCCCTTGCCTCCCAGGAGGTGAGTTGGGTGGGTTGGAGACTTTTCTCATCCTCTTGTTTGGGTGATTTGCAAAAATAAAAAATAAAAAACAAAAAACCACCTCTCTCTTCATTGCTGCCAACCTCGGGGTCTCAACATTTTCTTTGCTGTGCTTTAGGGAAAATGGACCTCCAGCTTTACTGAGAAATTAGAGAATTTCTAGGCATTTCTCAAAGCCCTACTCAAACATACAAGGGCTTCTCCTGTCCTCACCTCCTTCCAGCTCTTGGTGGGAGAAGTGACTCTACTTCTGTCTCACCCCGGCCTGCTTTCTTCAGACTGGGGTCTTGTTTTCTTCTGTTAGTCATAGTTCCTGCCAGTTTCCTCCTCCCAGTCTGTAAGTGTTTTCTATCTTTCCCATCTTAATTTCTACGTCTCCTGAAAAAAAATGAAGGCTTATGCTTGCTGTTTAGGCTTCCTTCACTCTCATGCACTTCTGTGATTCTCTACTGTGAATTTGACCTTCCTGAGACCCTCGGGCAAAGGCTATCACTGACCCTGGAATTTCAGAGTGGAAAGAGTTGGTGGGTAGAGGGTCTTCACTTTTCTGGGTCTGGTGAAGCTGCAGCCCGCTGAGACCTGTGTGGGTGCAGCTCCCTCTCTGAATCTCTGCTAGATGCGAAGAGGCAGTTCTGGGCTCAGATACCAACTCGGGCTTCTCAGGCTACGTATCTTTGGGAAGGTTACTTTTTTTAGCTACAAACCATTGCAGCTTTTTTGTCATTAAAGTTAAAGCTAACATGGGTGGACTTAAGATGAGCGGGGCAGGGGGCAGCGCTAATTCTTCGTATGCATTATCTTGTTGAATTCTTAAAGCAACTCTGTGAGATAGCCATTATTCTTCCCATGTTATAAATGAGGAAATGGAGGCACAGAGAGGTTAATCAATTTTCCCTTTTAATCACTCGGCTAGTAAGTGGTACAACTTTACTATTTCCGTCTCTTTTCTGTCTCCAAGCTCCTGTTACTCAGTTGTGTATGATATGAGCTCCTGTACCAGAAAGGCATTTTCTCATGAATATTGCCAACGATAAGCATTCCTTTTCTCTCCTCTTTCCGTGATTCCCTGTCTTAGTTAATGGATCAAATCCCCCTCTCCAGAAACCTGAGTCCGTCTAGATGCCTTTCTGTCCCTCATCCCTGCACTTCCTGATAGCCATCTCTCCTACAGTCTGCCTCCTTCACATTGCCCATGTCAGACTCTTCACCCCAGCTCAGAACTTTGCAACTGTTTGCAAGGTAAAAACTGTTGACAATGCCTGTCCTCATATTCCCAGATAATTGGATCTTTGAGGTCTAAAATAGTAACTGAGCTAAGATCATTGCAGAAAAGATGATGACTATACATGCAAAATTAAGACACTGTTTCACAGAGAATAGCAGCTAAACTAAATGGATGTGAAATTTTAAGAAACCCAAGTTTGTTACTATGGCAGAAATTAGTTAAATGAACGCTGGATTTAATAGGCCATGTGAGCTCTCTTCCTAGAGTTAATTCTTGATTGCCAGTTACTTTGGGCTTGAGGAATATTTAAGGCTAGATTCTGGTGTTTCATTTCTGTAGTAACAGCTTATAAAATTAAAGATGACAGCCCCACCCAATACCTGGCACACAGTAGGTCCTTGGTAAATGTGAATTTCTTTCCAGAGAATTCTCACCTAGCGCTTACTAGATGCCAAGCACTTTTCTAATGCTTTACACACGTTAACTAATTAAATCTTTACCATCATCTATTTCACTGTCAAGGAACAGATTTAGGGGCGCTGAGTTGCCCAAAGTCACAGTAGGTGGCATGGCTAGTATTTGAACCCAGGCAGTCTGGTAACTATTCACTCTTTTCTGTGACACTCCACTGCTTCTGTTATGTAGGCAAACCAGTTCTGAGAATTTAACATTGCATGCAAGTGAGTGAATTTTCAAGACAATAGAATTTAACATAATTTATCCTTTTCTGTTGGAACTGTTTTAAAATACATCACTTGTATTCCTCACACAGATACCGTATTTTCTGGTGTCAGAAGGTTATTAATGTGAACACCAAGTCTTCTGTTTTGCTTTCACTTTTTATTTTGCCCCACACAGGATGTCCCCATACTGAAAGTGTTGAGGAATTTTTCCTGCCATTTTGGTGGATTGGTTTCCTCTATCATCGTTGGTTCTCTATCACTGTTTGCTGCTTTCAGTTGCGTGAACCCAAAAACATCCTTCTCTCTTTGCAATCACTGGCTTTCAGTATGCTATTAGAATTACATCTAAAACAAAAGTAAATAGATCCTGGAGGCTGCTCTAAGACCTTCTGCTGTGAGTTCAGAACACAGGAGAGCATGCAGCTTATGACATCTATTTCAGATGCTCATGCATCACTTAGATGGCTTCTTGCTTATTTCCTTGGCTCTACTCCACGCCATCGAGATCAAGTCTGGAGGAGTGAGCTAATACATCCCACATCTTGAACATATTTTCTTAATAAAACAAGATAATAAACTACCACTGGTTACTTTGTATTCTCAACCAAATTACTAAATACCATGGCATTTGTGGCAAAAAAAAAATTAGCAGTTCATCTTCTAAATATTAATGCAAACATGATCAATTCTATTATTTAAAGCCTTGTCGCCATCGTCTGAGATCTGGGGCACGGTGGTTTTCCTTTAGGTTAATCGAGAAATTCTCCCCTGTGGCAAATGTTCTAACCACATGTGGTATTTGAGGGCTCAGGGTGGGGTGTGCTTTGTTTCTTAGCAAATATTTGGTGCCTGAGGGACACAATGGTGGTGATCTCTGGTGGGTACCATTTCTCATCCTTACACCTAAATCCTTATCAGGGAAGCCATGAGGTGTTTTCTTTTTGTCTTCCCCAACACTGAAGTTATTCCAAGCATTCTCAGATGGATAGAGTTTTTGTTCCTGGCTCATTCTAGTGGAAACAGAGGAGTCCTCCATCTGGGCAGGGTTAGGGCCAGACTGAGAAGGAAGCTCTATCAGCTGCTATTTTCAGACCCAGCTGCGTCTGGGAGAGGGTGGCTGGATTCAAAACAAGGTATTTGTTTTTAACTATCCAATCTTCCCTAGGCTTTGGTACTGTTGCCTCTGTGACATCCCAAAGCATTCACATAGGGGAGGAAGCTCAACTGGGTACCACTAGGGAAATTCCACAGGGACAAATTGTTTCCATAGCTAATTTTTTTTTCCACATGGGCACCCAATGACTTGAAACAGGTTGTTCCTAATTCAGAGTGGGAGACTGTTCAGGGATGGAGAGATACTTGGTTCTCAGGTTGTAAATCTAACACTCAAAACTCTCTCTTTATTGATCTCATGCCTGCTGACTATCCTTCTATAAATTGAACTGAATAGCTCCCAAGTCCTTTTAGTTCATCAGTAATAAACACACCTATTAATCATGTGGTGAGTGAACTTCCAGACTGAGACTCCATCAGCTTATTAATTAACAAATTATGTTGAATTAAGAAAGGAGTGCTCATTTCAATTCCTCAACACTGTATACTTCCTTTCCTTTAACAACACCTGAAGTCTTGCCAAATTTGATAAATACATTATCAGATTCATTTTCTAACCAAATTTAACTAGTGTATTTCCAACCTCACTGTCATTTTGTGGAGCACATGCTCGAAGAGATGTTCAATTTTGACACTGAGTTACAGTCAAGGCAGTTTTCTGGTGGATGAACTATTAACATTCAAGATGAATGGAGTTCCCAGGAAACTTTCCAGATAAATAACAAATGCAACTGGGGCTTTCCAGAAGTGGCATCGTGGTCCGACTTATTACCCATCAACTGCCCCTGGTTTTATGTGTGATAGAACACAGACATGAAATCCAGACTGTTTTTGAGGTAGTTATCCAAACACCAGTAATCTCTAAAAATAGCAGTGACCATGTGTTAATAACCAATTAAGGCATCAGTCTGTGCTCATGGTCAGGTTATAACTTTGTCCTCAGTCAGCCTGGAGAACTGGGCTGTGTTTGAGTAACAACAGGAGGCAAAGATCCTGCTGCTGTGTGTGAGTGTGTATATATATATACATATATATATTTTAGCAGCTGACTCTGGGTAACAAAATGAGTTTTTCTTACAAGGCCCCAGAATAGATAGCTGTCAGATTTCCCTTTGGTGGTAGTATCCGAATAAAGAGTGTGACTGGTCTATTACTCATAATATGGTAACTTTCTCATAAAGAGCAGTTGGCTTAAGAAAATCCCATTTTATAATAAACGAATAAAATTTTAAACTATTGCCCTAAAATTCTTTATTTTCTCCTCCCATGTTTGAGGTTTTTCTTCTCATATCCTCTCATTGACACACTTCTCCTTACCTTTCTTCAAGTTCCAAAGGAGACTTAATAAGGTGTTTAACTCTGCTTAGTCTTATGTCAATTGAGGTGTCACTTAAGGGTTTACTCCAGGGTGACCTGCCCAGTGCCTGCTTTGACTGTCCCCCTCTTGATAGAAGGGGAGAAACGGTTTGACTACAACTGAGGTAGGGGGTAAGAAGGGAACAAGAATTCCTCATTTCCTGCTCTCATGGACTACGTCGTACCATGGTCTCTTCTGAAAGACAAAAGAGGTGAAGGCAGGATGGAGGGAGAAAAGAGATGAAAAATTGCTGCAGTATATTTAGGGATTTTTTGAAATTAGAACCTTCACCTCCATTAGCTCATTTGATTTCACAATAACCCTGCGAAGGGTGATCATCCTTATTTTAAAGATGAAACTTGTGAGGCTCAAAGTCTAAGCAACTTGTGCAGGGACACCCAGCTCATAAGCTGCAGAGTCAGGATCTGAAACCAGGTCTGTGTGATCCAACATTCAGCTGCTTTCTACCATTCAATGCTGCATCTTCAGAGATGAGAGTGAGGGCAGATTCAGCTCTTGGAGGTGCTCTCCTCCCCATGGGGGTCTCCATGACTAACACAGAATCAACAAACTAGGAGCCAGGGTGTCAGTGAAAACCTTGGGTTCCTGGCTGCTACTTTCCTCTGTTGGGGGCAAAGCACTTCCCAACAGGGCACCTCTCTCCACCTAGAAGGTGTTAACATTCAGATAAGATATAAAGATGACTTTGCTCACTACCAAGAAGACATTTTTCATAAGCATTTTGGGGCCAAAAAAGAAAAAACCCTCCATGGTTAATCAGAATTGATTCAACCACAATTTTTAAGCTTGTGCATGAGACAACTGCTGATGTAATAATCACAAAATAAAAATCAGCTGCCATTCGTTGAGTGCAAGCTGTGTTCCAAGAACTCATTTCTAATGAATGCTAAGCATGCTAAGAGGTAGATATATCTCCATTTTACAGATGAGAAAACAGAGGCTCAGAGGAGTTAAGGAAATGCCCAAAGTCAAACAGCAAGAAGGTAGCTGAGAAGTAATTAGAAGCCAGGTCCGTGGGCACCCAAACCACAGGCTTTCTCCTCTGCCACAGCAGCCCCTTTCTGTGCCTGCCCGACTGGGAGGAATCTGTCAAACTTGCCTTGAAAGTCCATACCTGGAAGAAATCAAGTTCCCATTTGTGATTAAATTGAATAATTAAAGACCTTGTTTCATTCTTAACACTAGGTTTGTTTTGCAGTATTAATAAGCTTTCAGTGGCTGTCCATCATCTGAAATTAGACACCCAAATGCTTCTGTTGGAGATGTTGAGGCCTCCACAATCTGACCTCAGCCTGCTCTCCTGTCTTATCCCTGCCCACTCTTTCACTGAACTTCTGGTCCAGTGGTCATTTTCTTTACAAAACATGCCTACCCACTGCCAGCTTCTACCTGCCCTAAAAGTGGCCGCTTACCTTCCTTCTGAACCTGCTCAAATTTCACTTCCTAAATCATCTGGAAAATTCAGCCTGAAGGACTTACTTTCACCTTCTACTTTAATAATAATTATTGTCAGTATAGGTCATTTGCTAGTTAATGTGTATGACTTAGAGGCACGTCTAGTTCAGGGCCTGGATACACTAGTTAAAACTTAGAATGCTATTTAACTTTCTTTTTTGATCCCAGTTAGGAATCTTATCCTATACCCCGTCACACCACCCATGCAGCACAAAATCTAGTGCATGGCAGACAGCAACCGTGTTAGAGCTTGGGCGTGGTCTCTTTAACGACAGGCACCATAGCACAAGCCACTAAGGTGTGTTTCTTTGAGACTGTCAACAGTTAACAGAGAACCCTCTGCTGACCGACTGACCTGAATGAAAGTCAGTTATGTTATTGATTTAGTGCAAACTTTCACTTAACCTGAAAGGATAAGAATGAAAAGAAAGATGACAAGGGACAGAATATTAACCCTGAAGAACAAAAATGAAATTTGACTTGGAAATGAGTCCTTTTCTTCTTGTCTTATTTACATCACACCATTTTCACATCAGCCTCTACATCTTTGTGCAACTAAAAGGTTGGGGGTGGAGAATCCAATTTTGGATTAAAATAATTCCTTTAAACTTTGATAATTCTGATGAACTGCCTCCCTGAAAAAATATGTTACCTTCAGGAGCAGACAGGGGTAATCAGGTACCATGGGGAGGCTGTAACCATAAACAAATTGGGCTTGGTGCTGCTTCCTTTGTTCTTCTGCTTGTGAGTCAGCGGTGGGGGGCGGGGGGGATCATGTCTCCAGGGTGGTCACCTTACTTGCCTGTGACTCAATGACCCCAAAGTGCCTATTATCTTGGAAAAATGACTGAGGTAAGAACAGCAAACGCACCCAAAAAGAGTGGAAAAAAGTGTGTCCTTCCCAAAGACTGTTTATACATATCACGTTCCTTTCAGCCTCCTCCTCTAGAAAATGAGAGGCTAAGAGGCTTCATGGAAGAGAATGCTAATTATTATTACCTAAAGCAACAAATCTTTTGTGACAAGGGCCAAGCCTGTCAGATATGAAGACGAAAGCTCCGTATTTCAGTTTAGTACAAATTACTTTCCTGTTCCCTTTGACAAATGCCTCAATTTTCATCTCAAAGTTGCTCTTAGAACATGTAATTATCTGGTCTTGTTTACAGCAACAAAGGTCAGGTTCTTTAGCAGATATTAATAACCACTGTGCTAAGAGCATTCTTCCAGCTCACTCCACATGCTGAGCTTTGCCCCCATTTCAACCCGGTAAAATTATCATGGTGCCCATTCTGCACCCCACCAACTTTTTATGCCTGCATATTCATGGTAATAACCACTCTCAGCCAGATTTCCTCTTATTAAACCCAATCATTATGCATTAAAAAGATCAGCGTGTTCTATGAGGGTTAACAGAGTCTGAGTAATATAGAAAATTTATCTAATTGTTTTGAACCTCCCAAGGCTTGAGAGCCTTAAAGAGCATGACGAGTTATAGATGACTCAAAAGGATCATAGTGGCAGTGTCATTTCTGAGGTCAGGCCCAAGGTAGTAGCAAAGTGGAAGACTGACAGTTCTAAAGAAGAAAGCACAGTATAGCACCAAAATAATTTTGCCTCAACTATTTCGCTATTTAAGATCTAAAGTAAGGCCAGTTATTCAATTTTATACCTACTTTTATATTTATAAACCTGTTTTAATAGTCAACGTGATTCTAGACACTGTTCCAAGTATGAATTATTTAATGCTCATAGCAATCCTATGGTGTCAGTACTACTACTATTGTTCCCATTCTATATAGATGGAGAGAGTTAAGTTTCCTAGGCCATACAGGTAATAAATGGTAGAAATGGGATTTGAACCAAGATATTCTGTATCTAGGAACTAAGGGCTTAATCACTACATGCTTCTGCCTTTCTAACTTAGCCCATGATTGCTGGATTAAAGCCAGAGGACTCCAGCAAGGAGAAAATTTTGGCCAAGTCTTATTTCCTTTTGGGCCCAGAATCCCTACCTAGGAGCACAATTTGTGATTTGTTCAGTATCTGAGACAAAGGTCAGCACTACTGAAAGCCTGGGAGGTCTGTTCTGGTCCCATCTTTAAGGGGAAAGTTAATTCTCTAAGGAAAGGGAAACAAAAGCTGTTTTATCACCTCACAACAACTCTATAAGGTAGAATTTATTGTACCTATTCCTCTTTTATAGATGAACAACTCAGAAAAGTTGGCTAAGCTGCCTGAGGCTATATAGTTAAGGAGACACACAAGAGAGGGTAAAACTCACTCCATTTTCTCTTGTCACTAAAGCAGCAGTGCCTAAAATGTTTTAATAAGTATTCCATGAAACAGTGACCCAAAAAAGGGAAGGTAGGAGGAAAAAGGAAGAAGTGGGCAAGGAAGGAAGGGGAAGCTCCTGTGTTCAAAAAAGTTTGGGAAACCCTTGACTAATCAAATATTATGTAGCTTTAACTTCAGGACTTCTCAGAGCCTTTAATATATGAATGTTCATTGTAAGCAAATAACATGAACTCCAATTCTTTTTTTTTTCTTCTTTGCAAGACATCTTATGGTATATTTTTTGTTTTTTCAGAAATGCTGCTTTAGATAGTTGAAGACCTAGGCAAAATATGGTGCAGGAAATGTGCTTGTTTCATTATTGTCTTTAGGACAAAGACCCTGACATACATGTAGAACGGGAGCCCTAACCTAGTTGAGCTTGGATTTTTGTTACCAAGATTAGGTCAGAATCATAAAGTGTTTAGGACAAGGGTATACTGAAGCAAAGACTGTAAGACGAGACAAGCATCCTAAAATTCTGTCTTTAATTTGTATCTAATTTGTATTGCTGTGTACTTAGCTTCTCTTCCTTACTGTGGCTAACTACTTGTGCATCTTTGTTAATGTGACTGTGATTCTGCTTAAAACGCCCAAAAGGTTTTAAACCACTTCATGTCATGGATTATGCCCTATGTTTTTTCTGTCATTATGTTTACTATAGTGCTTCTCTGCCCAGAGTAAGCATGCATATAGTTAATTGACTGTCAGATGTTTTTTAATTTAAGTGATCCAGTAGAATTCTGTGATCAAATAATTCACGAATATGCTTATTTTTAGTCCTATAAAAATGCTTAATATGAATTCCCATTACTTCAGATTTGTGGAAATCTCTGCCACCAACTGTAAATCAGAAGCTGGGTTTAAAAATTGCCCCATTCCTTGTCAACTCCAGTGTTTAAGCCCTGTTGGGACTCTGAACAATAATGTGCGACAGGTCTGAGATTTGGAAGTGGCTCCTCCACACCAGTTTGAAAATGAGTCAGTTTGTTCCCATATTTAGCCAATTGCCCGCCTTTTTGGTCTGCCTCTTCCCTTCATTCACTCTTTTATTCTCCTTATGTGTGTTTGGTCTTCCCACCTGGATTTCAAGCTCCTTTAAACCTAAAGACCATGAACTATCATCTGTGTACGCCTCTGTTCCAGTTTTATTGCTGTGTAACAATCTCATCCCTACACTTAGTGACTTAAGACAACAATCATTTCGTTACACTTTATGGCCTTATAAGTGTGGGGAGCACTTAGTACAGCAGCTCTGGCTTGGGGGTCTAGCATGCTGCTGTAGTCAGATGGTAGCTGGAGCTGGGACAGTGGGAGTGGGGACTGGAGCAGCTAGGGGCTGGCTGGCATCCATCAAACTTCATGTAGTCTCAGGGCTTCTCCTTGGGGTCTCTCCACATGAGCTGTTTTGGGCTTCTTCCCAGCATGGCAGCAAAACTGCTGACATGGCAGCTAAAAGCTTCACAAGAGAAAATTCCAGTGGGCAAGGTCAAGGCTGTCTCACCTGTTACGACCTAGCCTCACAACTTTGATTACTTCCACCATTCTCTGATCAGTAGAGTCACAGAAGCCCATCCAATTGCAAGGAGGAGGGAATATAGACCGCACTTCCCGATAGGAATGTTAAAGTTGCATTCTAGAAGGCCATGTGGGATAGAAGTTAATTTTGTGGTCAGCTTAGAAACACAATCTCCCACACCATCAGAATTTGATGTGGTGCTTTGCAAAAAGTGGGTACTCAGAAAGTGTTAAATTATTGAAATAAAAGGAATCTGCTTAAAAATGTGGTTTAAGTAAAAGACCAACCCAACAAACTTAATTAAAAAGGCTTGACTGCATACCCTGCCACTCTAGGAAACCAGTATGCTTGCAATTTCAAAAGCTTTAAGGAAAAGCTACCACTGAATGATGTAGCCTGCTAACAACTCTCTGTAGGCTGACTCTGGGTGGTATTATTTGTGAAGGAGTCTGTGTCCTTTTCTGTTTGATGTGTTTGTAGTGGATGTTGAGAGTAAGCTGATCTCTATTCTTCAGTCTGCCCCATGTTCCCAGATGTTTTCTAAAGCCCTACAGACCATGCTAATGGAGTTCACATGTGTTAAGTCTAGCTTTCATTGGCTCTGGAAATAGGAGAGTCAAATACTTCTGCAGAGATGAAGAGGTGATTTATTACAAAAGTGTATTCCCACTTTGGGAGAGAGACAACAGTGGTGTTTGTCAGCTAAGTCGTGGATGGCATCCAAAGAGATACCATTAAATAGACAAAACCTGTTCTACCCAGGACAGAACAGAGGCACAGGATTTTCTGCAGTAGAAGGAGTCGTGGAGATTCTCTGTGAACAATCTTAGTTAAGGAAGAGGAAATGAAGTTATTTGATGTGACTGAATTTGCAAAGCATGTTAGTGCTGCTTGGGCTCATGTTGTCCATGATGTTTTCCTAATAGTGAGTAAAACAATTTAAGGCTGGGGGAAAAAAAACATTCAAGGAAGACTGTTTGAATTTTGAAAACTGCCATTGTGGATTCCAGTGGTTTTCTAAGTGGCCTATGGAAGCAATCACTGTACAAGAAAAAGGCTCTCTGAGCTATGCTGGGCTAAAATATATACTAACGGGTTTTTTTTTTTTTTTAACTATGAGATGTCTTAGTGCCTTTAAGTTAACATGAAGGATGGTCAAGAAAGTATTTTTCAACTGCACCCTTTTGTTCAAAAGTACTTCTCAGGTCTGGTATATTATAGAAAAAGCTTTGAGAAACGCTGAAATCTCTTCCCCAGAAAGCTATAACATATCAAGATTTCAGTTTCAAAGGGTCCCACAGCCAAAATACGGGATAGAAGCTATGTAAGAGACTCCCAGGTTCAAAATGATGTCCAAGAAGCCTTTGGTTAGAATCCCTTTCCGATGATATTTTGCCCATTCTTTTCCTTATGAGTGTAATGGATAAATCAACTAAATCTATAAAAGCACATCATGCATCCTGAATTAGATGAGTTACTTGGTAAAATATGTGTATTCTAGAGCTTAGTGTTACAGTCATTAGAAAGTTATAAACCGTTTAGAGATTCTGATCATAGAGTTAAAATTCCTCCTATTTTCTGAATTGTAGGACATAGTCCCTCTACTCAGGTAAAATCCAGACTCTCAGCGTTAGAAGACTGAACATTCAAAGGTGACCACAAAGCTCAATTGCATATAGAAATTTATCATTTTGCAGCAACACAAATTTGAACCTCATGTGCTGAGAGCCTGTGAGTATGAGCAGATCACTTAATTAGGCCGTGAGTCTTCCAGCCATCTATAGCTGAACACAGATTCTTTAGTATTTTATGTACAGTTGATTTTATATTTTATAGAGGGTATAGAGAAATCAGCTATGATTGCATTCAGCTGTGAGTTGCATAAACCGTTACAAAAATCATGGATTAGTTTTGCTCACATAACAAGGAGTCTGGAGGTAGTGAAACCATGGGTAACCATTAGTCAAATCCATTTCACCTGCCTTCACTAAGCAAGGTTGTTTTAATTATTCCTACAAAAGACTTGCATGTCCTCCAAGCTGCACTTAGTCTAAACAATAAGATGTTTGCCTCAGATGTTTTTCAAGAACTTGGAGTCAGATGTGTCTAATTCAAGCTGAACTGGTTAAGACTGGATAGTTGACCCTCCAACTGGGCATGCATGAGTGTCTGCTCAGTGACCTTTGACATCACAGGGTAGAGAACTCCACCCTCAGATGGTGCTAAGCGCCTCCGTGTTTGAACATGCAGAGGCCTGGAGCTTAGTTATGTCTGCGCAGAACCACAATGCCTGTGAGCATTGTGAAGTCAGGAATAGTTTCTTTTGCCTGTACATCCTTAGCACTACCACATAGTCTGGCTAAAATGGATATTCATGGATGTTATTCATTCAGTAGGTATTTATTGATCACCTGCTATTTGCCATGTTTTTTAGTAGGTGCCAGAGATGTAGCAATGACCAAGATAAATGAAGGTTTTCAGTATGGAACTGGTATTCTAGTGGGTAGAGATAGACAATAAGTAAGCAAACCAATAAATGAATAAGATACCATCAAACACAGAGATTAAGGTGTCAACCCTGGGAAAAGCATTTGCAATCTATACCATAAACACCACCTTAATGACCTTACTCTACATGGAGCTGTATACAAATCAGTAAGAAAAAGCCAGAAAAACTTTTCAATAAAAATTTGAGAAAGAAAAAAGAGGTTAGGTATCACTAGTTAGTTGTCTAAAATCTGGAAATTAAAACACAACTTACTAATGACTCTTCAGAGTCTTGTTATGGCTTTTAATAATAGTAGCCAGTGTGGTCAGAGCTTTGGGAAACCAGGCCTTCTCGCAGACTCGGAGGAAGTGAACATTGGTTTTACTTGTCTGGAGGGCCCCATGGCAAGATGTATCCAAATCTTAAAAGCAGTGCATATCTTTTTTGAGTCAAATGAAAACTGGAGGCTAAGAGTGTGGGCTGTGCCAGCCCACCTGGGCTGATGGAGGTGCCAGCTGGTCAGCCAGGGTTCCCTAATGGGGTTGGTCTCGGAGCTGAGTAGGCGTTACTTTGGCACTGTGGGGTCCGGGATGGGAAGTGCTGCAGGCAAAAGTGAAAAACGGAGTCTCTTCCAGGACAAAGAAGCAGGGTGCACATTAGGGACTATGATGAAGCCTGGAAATCGGAAAGTGAGGAGTCTGGAAGATTTGCAGACTTCTCTCTTGGGCAGCTGGCAGATGACAGCCATCTCCAAGACAGTAAATGAGGAAGAAGTCTCACCTAGGGTAATCAGGGGTTGCCAAGCCCTTTGGATTATGGCTCACTTAGGTGAGGTAAGATACCTGGAGGCCCGCCTTCCCCACCTAGTAGGCCTTGGTTTCTTCCATTTTTTTCTAAGTGTATTTAAAAAGTGAATTGCTAAGGCCAAAATGGGGCCATGAAAATGTTAGTACTTTTTATATGCTAATATTTTGCAAATTACCAGTTTCTGCAACAAACACCCGATTGTGCATGCACATTACAATGTCTGTAACCTCATGTAGACAGAACATCCAAAATCTACACCTGAGGTCATTCATGACTGGGAGACCCCAGCAAATGGCCCTCCTGCCTGCCTCCTCAGGACCCCCACTCACACCCACTCCAGGCCAGGCTCTGTTCTCAAACACAAGGATTCTTTCATTTCTATCTCACAAGTGTTCCTCTGCTAGAATTAAGTCCAAAGCAGCAATTTTCCTCTTTACTTCCCTTTCATTCAATTTAAAAGCTTGTGATTTCCTTGAACACTCCGTGCTGAAAGCTGGGATGCAGTCACTGAGAGGACTTACTTCCAACTTACTTTGACTCCTGGGGTGTTGTTCAAGGTCCCAGTCCAAAACCAAAGAGCGAGTTACATGGTTCCCACCTTTGGTGGGCCTTAGAGTTCTTTTTTTCCCCCTTAGCACTGGAAAACCACCAGTATAATTTAGTTTCTCAGCTGCTTCTAGTGGCTCAACAAATGTCATCAGGGCAAAAATAGCTCTGAGTGCTGTGCTCATCTCTCCAAGTCCCATTTCCTTCTGATAATTCCTCACCATCTTGTTTGTCATTTGATTTAAAAGAATTCTTTTCATATATATATATATATACATATATATATATATATATATATATATATATATATATATATATATATATATCATTAGCCAGTAATCATGAGAAGAAGAGTATTTTGAGTTTTCTAATTCGACATTACCAAAATTTTATAGACATTCCTGTCTCCCCTTCCTCTCTAGAAAATGCTTATCCTTGTGAATGAAGGAGTCAAGCATCCTCCCACGTTTTATCTTCTCCTGAAGCAGGGCTGCCAGCTTGCGATTACTTTATATGTAGTTTGTTACTGTTTGGGAAAGAGAATATAGCAGGTCATTGTAACTGCTCTTTCTGTGCTCATAATTCACTGTTTATTCAGTCAGTATTTATTAAGCATTTACCACATAACCAGATGATTTTTTAGGCATTCAGAATACAGGGTGTACAGGGCAGACCCACTTCCTGTCCTCATGGTATTTGTGAAGTAGAATAAAATAACAGTCCTTTCAATATATTTCTGGATGAATTCACTTAAGGTATATAGCTTAAAAATTGACATACTAATAGCCTTCCTAATAAGAGTTCTTAAAGCTAAGCAGTGTGAACCAATTTTTCCTGACTTAAGGAGAAAAGGAGTTGAGTGAATTGACATTAGGTAGCTCACAGAAGTGATGGGAAGGCTGGAGAGCCAGGTTCAGAATGGTGCAGGAACCAGGGGGCCAGGGCCAGTGCTCCTACCAGAGACATAACTCTGGAAATCTCCACAGCACAGCTTACCCTTGCTGCTGTCATTGACTGCATGAGCTGTTAGCTGCCACTCTTGACCATCAAGGCACATTCTCCCCTTCTGCCCATCTGTGTATGTGTTTGATGGAGCCTGGCTCATGTAGCCACCCCAGCCACGAGGGAGGCTGGGAAAGAAAGGGTCTGCTGTTTTCTGGCAGGTTCTATACTCATACACTGGCTGTGTATCCCAGTTAGGCCTATAAAACAAGGAACTCCCCAAATATAGTAAGGTAGTGAAGTTAATGGACGGCCCAAAATAATGGCAAATGCCTACTTCACTGCCACTTAGTAAAAGTGGATTCTCTACCAGACACTGTGTTTAGTACTTTGGATGCATCATTTTACATAATCTTCATGATAGATATACTCTTTATTTTTACAGATAAAGAAACTGAGGCGTAGAGAGTTAAATAACATTCCCGTGGTCCCATGGGCAGTATGTTTCAGAGCCGAGTTGCCATCCAGATCCGTCTGGCCACAGAGCCTAACCTAACCTGTTACCCTGTTACCCTGCCTTCTCCCTGCTGCCTCTCTCCTTGACTAGGTTTAGGCTGAGGGTCCCTTCTTGCCTAGTAGTGAGATACTAGGGCCATCATTAAAATAAACCTCATTGTATATGATGTTTAAAATTATCATTAAGATTCAGGAAGTCCCCTTCCAAATAATTCGTCAACATAATCCACTAATGTGCTAACTGTTGATTAGTGCAGACCAATTGTTGCATTACTGGCAACATAAATACTGTGTGTGTTACTCATTAAATCTTTTGAGATCCCATCTTCTTGGCTTGCTTAATGCCAGTAAGAAATGAATTTCCAGAAATGGCACTTTAATCCATGATATCATTCCTTCATTCCCAGCCAGGAGGATGTAACAGGAAAAGGAAGTGTGACCTAGGATAAAATATATGTATACAGAGGCACAGATGTGATACATTAAGGTATATCCCAGTTCTTTTCCCATCTAATCCTTTTTCAAGATAGCCCTTTAAACACTTGCTGAACGTAAGAGTCAAGAAAGGGTTATCTACTATTTAGGTGGCAACTATGAATAAACCAGATCTTATCCTGAGGGTTCTGAAAATGAAGTTGTCTTTATCGGTCTGGGCAATTTTACAACCAAAATGGAAAAATAAAGGCAGCTTTGAAAGCCATCTCAAAAAGTATGATAGGACAGAAACAAAGGTAGCAGGGAGGGAGATATCTCAAAGAACAGGACGTGCTGTGACAGCCAAGAGCGGAAGTTATAACCTGGGTGTCCTAACAGGGAAGGCAGGTGTTTGCGGCAGCTTTTCAGGTCTGTGGCTCTGTGAGACACAGAACCACGTGTCAGGTAACTCAGGCAGAACCAGAGAAAATAGGAAGAGGAAAATAGAATGAAATGAAAGATGTGAAATGGCAAAGGAAACTGACAGATGTGTGGGATAAGGTTCTCATCCAGGTGTCCACATTTTAAAGCACTTGCAGCATCATAAGTATATTACATGGTTTTATTGTGTGGCATTTTGATACTTTATTATACAATTTTAATGAGATTGTACACATAGAAATAGAGTTATATTGCCACAAGAACTTCAGTTTAGATATTTCTCACTTTTGAGAGTCTAGTGGCTCTCTGATCAATGCCCTAAGCATATTTGTGCATTGATTTCCCTAAGAAGGTGATTTGACTTTCCTGTCACTTTAGGATTTGTTCCAGAGGAACAGTGGCCCAGGGGAGTCACCACCACAAAATCTTGGGAGGAAGGGGTGTCTTCGAGAACAGAATTCACCACATAACGATTTTTGCCCAAAGAAACCCTCTTAAATGTTTATTGTGCAAGAACTTTTCTGGGCTCTGTTTCAAACTGAATTGGCCTGGATTTTCATGGGGTGCACTGACAAGTGTTTAAGGCTGGACGGTAAATCAGAATCTGTATCACCAGGGAAGCTGTTCAGCACAATGAACAGTGCTTCCCATCCCACCCCAGAGTGAGCATTTTTCCAAATACATGGTGCTAGTGAGTTAAAAGAGGTCACCTATTGAAACTTGAAGTCAATTAACACAAAAACAGGCCCATTCCCTTTGGCATTTTCCACACCCCTGTAGGACATGATGAAACATAACCGTACTATGACCAGGTATAAACTTTCTTTTTTGTCTGGATTAGTCTACCTTTGTCCTTGGCTTCCACAGCTCAGAAAACCTCTAGGTTTTTTTCTTGTGACTTTGTACCTTATGTAACCTGAACATCCTCGGGCTCCACCGAAAAGTGGATCCAAATGAAGTCATTTTAATATTCATGAAATTGGTTTTCTGCTTTTGCCCGGAGCTGCTGGTACAGGCAAATCAACTCCCCCCTCTGCTCTCCTCCCTCCTACCCATCACCGTGGAGTCTTGGAGTTCCCAAGTATCTCACATGTACTGTGACCAAGTTGGCACCTCTGGTCCCAGTGTGACGTGATTTTCCTTTTTCTTTCTTGGATCCCTCTTGTCTTCTTCCCATGAAGCCACTTAAGAACTCCTTTTTACTGCCGAGGTTAGTGATGCCCACTGCCACCAGCGATGTCCAGGCCAAAGGCATGAGTTCCTGTAGCTCCCAAAGACAGCATTCCCAATGTTTCAGGGTTTTGTCTTACCAAGTGCCCTGTCTTTGAGACACCATGCAAACACCTTCCCCATCCCTGGGCCATACTTTGCCTTTTGGGCCCCTAAGTGACACTACTTGGGCTGAGTATTTTGGAAAAGTCTTGATGAAACCAACTTCTTTAATTTTGACTAAAACTTCACTGAGCAGATTCAAAACCTGTCCAGGAGCCAAGACAGAGGAGAAAATTATTCTGCCCCTTCCACCGACCTCAGCCCTTCTCCATCAGGAGTCCTTCCAAGCAGGCTAACAAGAAAGACAAACATTCCTTTATTCTTTTCCTAGAAAGCGCAAATTGATGCATGTTCATTCATGCAGACTGAGTATCAGAGAGGTCATAAACCCTCCAGTTTCAGGAATCGCTGAGTTCTCGTTCCTAGTCTTAATTTAGCTGTGACATTCTGCTGTGATAGTCTGTTAACATAATTAAATATTTCTTAGCTTTTCCTGCTGGATTACCTTAAGAATTTATCAATTTTATTCTCTTCTCTCCTCACACAGTACCTAAAATAGTGTCTCACATCATTAGTAATTGAGTTGATAATGACCTTTCATGTGTAATCCTAGTAAATCCCAAGGGATGTGGCTCGGTCTCTTCACGGAGTCACATTCAAAGGAAACACAAGTCGGCCTGCCTAACTTGAGAATTTATTATCTTCACTATTGGGAAAGTACGAGAGTTTTGTATCCTGCATTTGCTCTCAGAAATTTCCCAGAAGGCCTATCTTGCTTATCATTCCTGCACATCAGAGCTCCACACCCACAGCAATTAGAAAAAACAAAAAAAATCAAACCTCTTCTACTCTGGTTTCTTGTCCCATCTAACCCACACTCCCAACTTGTGATACCTTGTTCTCGGCTCCCCTTCCTCCAGCCTCTCACTGTGAAAAGCCACCTGTGAAGTATGTTGCACTTCCCATTTTGGTCACTTTATAATGACAATCATCAACCTGGAGGGAAAAAAGGCTAGTTCAGGAGCTGACTTGGAAGTAAGCCTACGAGAATGATCAAGTAGTAATTTTTCCTTGTTACACAGGTAAGACAGCTTCTTTGCTTTTGTTTATTATTTTTAAAACAACTTGAACTGAAAAGTATTTCTTGATCTTTTTAGCAATTTTCTCTAAAGACAAAAAATTCTGACACAAAACATGAGTGGCTATAGAAGCCATTTTTCTGCAGTATTTTGACAAGCTATTTTTGTGGTACTTTTGCCCTTTTAAGCTCTTGTGAATTCAGTCAGCATAGAATTGTCAGAGGGAACCTGAGAAAAAATTTTAAACACTACACTCGACTTGTGTTTAGAAGAACAATATAAAATGAAGAACAGGCCATCTGGATACTTTTCTTTGCACCCCTCTACACTATCCCTCTATTACTGTGATCATCTATTACTGCATTAAAAACAACAGCAACAACAACACTACAAAATTTACTGGCTTTAAATAACAGCCATTTTATGATCCCATAATTTTGGGTTGACTAGGTTCAGCGGGGCAGTTCTGCTTCATGGGATTTGGGTCAGGGATACAATTACCTGAGGATTTGACTGGTCTGTAGGGTCCACGTTGGTTCTCTGGCCTGTCTAGAACCTTGACAAGCATGATTCAAAGGTCAGTGCTTTCCATCTATCTTTTCTCCGTCTGAGCTGGGATACTCAGATAGCTGGGCATCTCTTTATCCCTCTGCTCAGTCTGAGGGTCTCTCCTGCTCTCTGTGTGGCTTTTCCAGCAGAATCCCCATGGAGACTCAGGGCTCCCCAAAGCACAGGAGCTGCCAGGCCTTCCTTAGACTGAGGTGCAGAACTCCACATTCTGTTGGTTGATAGGCAGGGCCAGTCCAGACATAATGTGGAAGGGAGTGAATACTAGAAGATGAAGTTAGGAGCCACTAGAAGATTAGGAACCATCTTTGGAGACTAGTTATCTCCACCACACACAATTCACTGGAACAATTCAGCGTCCCTTTTAATAGCAAACATTTTCTTCTATCACGATCTGCTTTAATCTGATATTCTTTTTTTCAGTTGAAAATTTCCCTGAAGTGTCCAGTAGTATAGCATTGGAGTCATTACATACATTTTTTTTTCTGAAATTATTAAAACTGTATGTGCTTTTCTGTAGAAACGCCCATATTCACTCTTTTAGGTGATTTAGACAATTAGAGGCCTGAAATTAAAGCTTAACTAACAATCAATAAACTCAACAACTCTCATAAAATAGAACTATGCGCTTAATCCTAAAGACACAGATCAGGGTTTCTCAGAGAATGTTCCATCGCATGTTGGTGCTACAGATTATAAATATTATATGGACAAGGATTTTGGAGGAAATGCTAGATTAAACAAAGTTAAGGTGATTTTTTTTTTAAAGAAGAAATTTGTTAGATCTTTAATATGCAAAGTGGGATAGAATATTTTGTCTCCTTAAGCTATCTGAATGTGAGACATTTTTATTTTATAACATCCTGAGGGACTAATGTTCCACCAAACACTATGGAGAGATGGTTCTCTTAAAGCACCATGTGCTGTGAAGATCACATTATGCCCAGTGCCTTTATTCTCCATACTTTGAAAAACATTTATTGGTGTGAAATATATCCTGAAAGCATGGGAGTTACATTCATTATAATGGCAGGTAACATTACTGAGCATTTACTGTGTACCACGTAATGTGCTGAGTACTTTATATCCACTTAGTAGTGCACCAAGTGTATTACACACATCATCCCCTTTAATCCTGATAGGTGCACAAAATGGATATTCTAATTATGATTTCCATTTTATAGATGAGGAAACTGAGTCATAAGAAAACACACCATTAAAAGGTAGAAAGATGATTTGAATCTGCTTACATGATTCCATGGTCCACGAGCTTAACTACAGCTCTATCTTACCTTCCCTTCTGTACATCAAATCCAGTTTTCAGCTCCTAAAATTAATGCTTCAGTTTACTTTGATTCCACAACTTCAGAGGAAACTAATTTATCAAACACAATGTGCCAGTCCTTACGCTTCTATACATATTTATTAGGTGGTTTAATCCTTACAATAACCATGGAGGAACAGTATTGAGCATTTTGTGAGGGGAGGGAATAATCTCCCTTGCTTTGATATTGAATGTTTTACCAACATGGGATTAGCATCCCATGAATCCCTTCAGATGGGTTCTTAAGAACTCAGTTCTGAAGCACAAACTATCATCCCTCGAATTCCTCTGAAATTTCCCATTACTTCAGTGAATTACCTAGAACATTCAAACTGACTTACACTTAAATTAATGCTTCCTCCAGCCCATTAAATATCTACTTGGAATCCTGGTGAAAATTATACAGAATAATCTGTTTGGAACCCATACTTATAAAATTTGATATCCAGGTGATAGTGTATATATTTCTTAATTATATGTAAATATAAAATAAATGAATGGAACTTAACAGTACAGCTTGGATGTCTACCTTTTTGCCCAGTGCCACTTCAGTATAGAAAAATAGCAAAATACCCATAGAAACATACTTTTGAAGTCATTTCAAAATGGGTACAATACTTCCATTTTAGGGTCATTAAACATGCGAAGGGCTTAGTATAGTGCCCGGCACACGAAAGGCACAAAGTGGATATTTGTTTGACTCCTTTCATCTGAGTCTGTGGTGAGCACGTAGGTGCATTCTCACCTGTGGTGGCATGAACCTATTCCAGTTGCTCTCTGTGAAGCCCTCTGCTTGAGGCCCTCTTTCCTAGAGAAGCAGTTCCACTGTCTGATTATGTGCCCATCAGAGCAATAGCCTGAAAGAGTCCCTCTTAGCAAAGCTTTTTCCTTAGCAAATGGCTGCTCCGTATCTGTTGGGTTATAACCAGTGTTAAGTCAGTCAGTTTTCCCCTGAAAGAATTGACCACGTTATCTTAAATTAATCTGCTTAATAATAATGTTAATAGCTAGTATTTAAAATAAATCTATATGCAAATCAGAAACAGACTCACAGACATAGAAACTAAACTTATGATGACCAAGGGGCAAGGAAGGAAGGGAGGGAGGGACAAATTAGGAGTATGGGATTGACAGATAACAAACTACTATACATGAAATAGATAAGTATCAAGGATTTACTGTATCACACAGGGAATTAGACCTACTATCTTGTAATAACCTGTAATGAAATATAATCTGAAAAAAGTGTAACTGATTCACTTCACTGTACACTTGAAACTAATGCCATATCTTAAATCAACCATACTTCAACAACAAAAAATTAGCTCTGCTTTGTATAATACTCATTATGAGCCAAGTACTGTGCAAGAGTTGGTTTAATCTTTACAGTCTTGTGAGAAAGGAAGCCTTGGACCCATTTTGCAGAACAGATCATGGAGGCTTAGAGATGTAAAATAACTTGTCCAAGGTTCCAAAGTTAGCACAGTGGCAGAACCAGACTCTGAACAGTGTGGTGTGTCCATCAGAATCTAAAGCCTATGCTCTCCATCGCTTCTCTAAAATAATGATGTAAATAGCAATGGGGCATAATGAGAAACTAGCTTCTGTACTTTTTGTTTTCCAACAACTTGCATATTAATCAACAAACTGCATATTAATCTAAGTCACATGTTCCACTGAGTCTTGTTATATAAAAGCAATGACAGCAAAATAGAACTGGTCCTAGTAGAACTGTTTTCAAGACCGAGGAAAAGAAAGTCCTACGAGAATTTTCGATTATCTGAACATGTACAGAATCTTTTAGAAGAATACACTTAAAGCAAATTTTTGAAACTTGGTATGCCGGTTTTAAATTTTCAATTCCTGTATTCACTGGGCCTCTCCAGCATAGTGATAAGAGATAGTCCCCAGTTGACATCGCAGTTAAAAAGAACACCAAATGTTCTAATGTGAAATATTCAGTGCTGATTTATTTCTCCATTGGTGTTTGCTCTAATACCTGGTCATGTGGATCCATTTGGCCCATTTCCCTTGGGGCTTCAGTTAGCAAACTTCCTGAGGGGATGGAGGCAAAAAAACAAAAAATAACAATTTAGATTCCACAGATAAGTGACACATCACTGTTTATGAACTTTATGGCTTTAACAAAATAGAATCCAATGCCACTCCCTTTTATAGACCTGATTAACAAGAAATTTTCTCCAAGCAGATGGGTCATGAAGACTACTGCCCCTTGGAATCAGTTGTCTAACTGAGTTTAATATTTTCATTTGGTTTTCCACTGTTGTTATTATTTCCATTTTAGCTTATGCATTACAGCCATAGCATATGCCTCTGGGTATAAGAGGAAGGAAAAATTCAATTTTAGTGTTTGTCTTATTTGTACTTTACTTGAAGCAATTTGGTTTGCCACATGGAGTGAATAAAGCTGTCATGTTATTTTTTTTTTTCCAAAAAGAACACAATAACTATAATGGACTATGCATTTTATTACTGAGCAGATTAATTTTTTTCTTCCATTGAATGACATAAAAGGGAGGATAATTTCAAACGGAATTGTGCCTGGTGAATTGTGATGTGATTTCCATGGCATATAACAGGTCCCAGCTTTTCTACCAGTGTTTTCCAAACACATGATCTTTTTAGACATACCTCGGAGATACTGTAGGTTCAGTTCCAGACTACCACAATAAAGCGAATGTCACAATAAAGTGAGTCACACATTTATTTTTAGTTTCCCAGTGCATATAAAAGTAATCTTTACAATATCTTGTAGTCTATTAACTGTGCAATTATGTTTTTAAAAAGTACATACCTTAATTTTAAAAATACTTACTGCTAAAAAATGCTAACTATCATCTAAGCCTTCAGTGAATCAATCTTTTTGCTGGTAGAGGGTCTTGTCTCGATGTTGATGGCTGCTGGCTGATTAGGGTAGTGGTTGCTGAAGGTTGGGGTGACTGGCAATTTCTTAACCTAACACAACAGTGAAGTTTGACATGTCAGTTGATTATTCCTCTCACAAATGATTTCTCTGCAGTATCATGCTTTTTGATAGCATTTTACCCAGAGTAGAACTTTCAAAATTGGGATCAGTCTTAAACCTTGCTGCTGCTTTATCAACTAAGCTAATGTTATGTTCTAAATCCTTTGTTACCATTTCAATAATCTTCACAGCATCTTCACCAGAAGTAGATTCCATCTCTGGAAATTTTTTTTTTTTTGTTCATTCATAAGAAGCAACTCCTCATCTGTTCAAGTTTTATCATGAGATGACAGTAATTCAGTCACATCTTCAGGCTCCACTTCTAATTCTAGTTCTCTTGCTATTTCTACCACATTCCACTTGCTACTTCCTCCACTGAAGTCTTGAACTCCTCAAAGTCATCCATGAGGGTGGGAATCAACTTCTTCTGAACTCCTGTTAACGTTGATATTTTGACCTCTTCCTGTGACACGTGAATGTTCTTAACAGTGTTTAGAATGGTGAATCCTTTCTAGAAGGTTTTCAATTGACTCTGCCCTGATCCATCAGAGGAATCACTACCTATGGTAGCTATAGCCTTAGGAAACATTTCTTAATAAGATTTGAAAGTCAAAATTACTCCTTGACACAAGGGGTGCAGGATGGATGTTGTGTTAGCAGGCATGAAAACAGCCTGAATCTTATTATACATCTCCATCAGAGCTCTTGGGTCACCACGTACATTGTCAGTAAACAGTAATATTTTGAAAAGAATCTCTTCTTCTGAGCAGTAGGTCTCAACAGTGAGCTTAAAATATTCAGTAACCATGTTGTCAACAGATGTGCTGTCCTCCAGGCTTTGTTCCATTGACAAAGCACAAGCAGAGTAGACTGAGCATAATTCCTAAGGGCCCTAGGATTTTAAAAACAATAAATGAGCATTAGCTTAAAGTCACCAGCTCCATTAGCCCCTAACAAGAGAGTCAGCCTGTCCTATGAAGCTCTGAAGCCAGGCATTGACTTCTCCTCTCTAGCTATTAAAGTCGTAGGTGGCATCTCCTTCCAGCACGAGACTACTTTGTCTACACTGAAAATCTATAGCCAGCTTCCTTCATGATCTGAGCTAAATCTTCTGGAGAACTTGCTGCAGCTTCTACATTAGCACTGGCTGCTTCACTCTGCCCTTTGATGTTATGGAAATGGCTTCTTTCCTTAAATCTCAGGAACCAACCTCTGCTGGCTTCAGTCTTTTCTTCTGCAGCTTCCTCAACTCTCTTGGCTTCATAGAATTGAAGAGAGTGTGGGCCTTTCTCTAGCTTAGGTTTTGCTGTGAGGGAATGTTGACCACTACAACTTTCCCCAGATCATCAATAAGGCTCTTTCACTTTTATATCATTTGTGTTCACTGGAGTAGCACATTTAATTTCCTTCAGGAACTTTTCTTTTGCATTCACAACCAGGCTGTTTGGCTCAAGGTCTAGCTTTTGGCCTACCTTGGCTTTCAATATGCCTTCCTCACTGAGCCTAATCACATCTAGCTTTTGACCTAAAGTGAGAAACATGTGACTCTTCCTTTCACTTGAACACTTAGAGGCCATAGTAGGGTTATTAACTGGCCCAATTTTAATATTGCTGAGTCTTGAAACAGGGAGGCCCGAGGAGAGGAGGAGAGATAGGTTAATGGCAGGTTGGTGGAGCAGTCAGAACACATGCAACACTTACAGATTAAGCTTGCTGTCTTATGTGGGTGTGATTTGTTGTGCCCCCAAGCAATGACAATAGTAATATCAAAAAAATCACTGATCACAGGTCACCGTAACAAATATAATGAAATATTGCAAGAATTACCAAAATGTGATACAAAGACATAAAATAACCAAGTGCTATTGGAAAAATGGTGCCAATAGACTTGCTCAACAGAGGGTTGCCACAAACCACGATAAAACAAGGTTTGGCTGTACTTGGGATGCAATAAAAAGATGTTTTCTGGCTTATGTATACTAATATTCTGCAGGGCAAATGTAAATTAAAATACAACCTTTGACTCCTAGAAATTACTCTGTTAAATTTTCTGCTTTCTTCATTTCTTGGGGACTTGAATTGTCTCTTCCTTTTTCTCTTTTTACAGAGTCTCCGTTACATTCCCTGCTAACATCTAGCCATTGCCAAGTTCTTCTTTATGTGTTAGAGATCTTAGCTGTGTTCATACCAGGATTCGGACATGCCTGGCCCTGCCTGGAGGTTCACTGTGGTCGACCCTTCAGAGCTATGTTTGCATGAAGTACTGAAGATCTCCTTAGGAAATAGCTCATTAGAGGAGAGAGTGGAGGGCAATGTGTTTGTTTCAGGACAATGGGATAGGGTTGGAGGACAGGGCCATTTGAGCAAAGCATGATCATTCATTCCCTGTTTAGTCCCCTTGGAAGTAAGGGCTATGAATAAAAACTTTTCAGAGCTGTTTGACCAAAAATATCTTTATACAATGAGAGCACAAAGAAGCATTTTTGATAATGTAGGTCACAGATGGTAATAATAATAAACATTTATTGTACTCTTTGTAATCACAAAATACTTACCATATATAATCTTAATCAAACACATTACTATAATCATCACAGTGACCCTATGATAAGGTCATTTTCCCCATTTTATAGATAAGACAACTGAGGCTTAGAGAGAATGGCTATATATCTTGCCTGTGGACATGCAGCTAACAGGTGGCAGATCCAAGATTCTAACTCAGACCTCTCTGATTTTAAAATCTACACTCTTGACCACATTGCAGTATTGTCTTCCCCCAAGACAAACTGGAACACAAAACAAACTGTAGGCTGAGAAATCATTCATGTCAGCCTACATTTGCAGTGTAGGACAGGAGGCTAATGGGCATTGATGCCCGCTCAGTGTGGGGATCTGATGCCTTCTGGCCCAAATCAGAAGCCTCTGCTTGGTTTCTTGGCAACCTCTTAGCTGCTGAGTAAGACAGGAGGAAAGTGGCTCTCGGCAGATGTAGCCTAGATGACCTCTCTTAGAATACAAGTGAAGTTAACTCCTGGGTTTCCAGAATCATTAGGGGGAATGCCTCTTTTCCCCTAACTTCAATTATTACTCAAAATCTATTGCATAGTACTGGTCCTTTACAAAGTGAAAAAGTGCTCAATCACTAATCATATTGGGAACACTGACTCTGCACATGAGGCACAGACAAGGTCCTGGGGTCTTCAAAGATGACTAAGTTGTGGTTCACTGCTCTTAATTTCAGTCTCATGGAGGGAGACAGCAAGTATACAGCTCATCACACACAAGACACAGTAAAATGGCTAGATGGAGGCCAAGTAACATTGTCAGGGAGCTTTAGGCATGGAGTGCCGTTCCTGCATGAGGTTGTTGGAGAACAGGGGCAATGTTTTGGGTAGGCACTATTTCCCGTGATTCTTCCTGGCTTTCCTACTCCGTCTCTTCAGTTATTTCATCCATCATGGGCTTTCTGTACAGATACTTCCTTTCTCCCCTTCCAAATCTTTTCTCAGACACCCACTGAAATTACTGAGCTCCTCGGAACCACCTTCAAATCAAGCTACTAACAGCACGTTTTTGCCAACCATTACACGTTAGGTCCATCTGTTGCCTAGTCTGCTCAGAAGAGTCCAAAATATTTCTAGATCTTTAACAATCTTGAAGTCACATGGGGGAGAGGCATTGAAACTTGTTAGAAAGACTGCAGGCTAAGGGCAAAGTGCTAAGATCAACTTTTATGTGCCCAGTTACCACCTTAGATGTCAACTATGCACCAGGGGATTCTTAATGAGTTATGGGAGAAAGAGCATCTTTGAAATAGTTTGGCCTTTTCTCTTTCCTTTACAACCTAGTGTCTATCCTACTCTACTGAATGAGCAGCTACAGAATGCAGAAGAGAACAGGAGCAGTAAGGGAAAACTTCCATGATAGAGCAGCAAACACAGACAAATCCTGGCTATCTCCACTACCTAACACATAGGACTAAATGAATATTTGCTGAGAGAGGGAGACTGAGTTTAAACATTAGACTTGGCTTACTCAGTGAACTCTAAGGTCCCTTCTTACAAGGATTTTTATGACTCAGGAAGGGGGAAAACTTAAATTTGAAAAACTACATTAAAGTCATCAGGTTGCATTGTTTCCTAACGCAACCTTCCTGTATACACAGATTGCTAAGCGATGTTATGGCCAACACTGCGATCAAGTAAGGGAGAACAGAATCTGGGCAACGGAAAGAATTTCAAAAGGCCATTTATTTTATCCCCAGTTGGCAACTAAATCATCCCATAAAAGGAGTAGGATAATATAATGGAAAGAGCACAGGCTGTGGAGCCAGACAGAGCTGGGTTTGAATTCCTGTTCTGCTGCTCACAGGCTGCATGTTTTCAAACAATCTAATAGCTTTGAGCCTCTGTTTCCTCTTTTATAAAATACAAACCAGAAGAAAATATCCTAGAGGGGTTTTATGTCTAGCACAGAATGACACATAGGAAGACCTCAAATTATGTTAATCCCATTTCTCCCCGCAAAGCTACATGCCCATGATTAAGTAATTGTTTTTTTAAAGGTATACCTCAGTTTCCCTTAGGATATCAGCATCTTATAAATCTGTAGTCTCTTAATTCTACAAATTTGGTAATTCTGGCCTTTACTTATTTTTTAAAATGTTTTACTTACTATTGGTTGAATGTCGATTGAAAAATAACACAACTGCCAAATCCCATTTGTACGATAAGCCGTCATAAACTCCAAGATCATTGTCAAGTCCCTTGTGTGTCTGTTGTTTAAAAAAAAAAAAACCAACCTTTGCTTTGCTTTATTTGTCAGAGGTTTTTGAAGAAAAGAATTTCTTAAACACTTAGAGTATCACTACGTCTTAAGCTGTGCTGAGACAGGCAGAACCTCAAACATTAATAGGAATTCTAACTATGGAAGAAATATATGAAAGCTGGAGTAAAAGAAAACAAGTATTATCTCCTTCTACTAAAATGAAGGTTAAACTCTCTCCAAAGACGTAAGTTTAAAATAGTTATAATGCAGCCAGTCAACTTGCAAGGTGACTGGAGACAGAGGGAGAATCTTTGCCTCTAATGAAAAGTGTTTAAAAATGGAGTAAAGTCTTCTAGACCGGGGACTAAACACTTAGTTGTTGGTGATTCTCAGGGACCAGGGCCACACCTGGCGCCCAATACTAACCAGAAATCTCCATTAAGCCAAATTAAAATAACTTTATCACTTTCATTAAAAAATATACATATATAAGCCTATACAGCAGTACCTTTAAATAGAAAACCAGAGAATATAAAAGTTAACCTAATAATATTATTAGTGTAATTATTATTTGTAAAGTGGTCCTACTATTACCTTAAAAAATGTTTCCTTTTTAAAGCAAAGAATATCACTTTATTTTTTTAAAGCTGTTAAAAATATTTCAGAGGCTATTAGTTCAGGGTCATAAACCTGTCTCTTTTCTGGCTCCAATTAAAAATACTCAAGATTTACAAAAAAATTGACTTGTCTCTGGAAAAGATTCATGCCCCTATGCTTCTGCCTTCAGTAGACAGAGTCATTCTACCATGTTGGCTCCAGAGGTGCCATTTCCTTTGGTGGCTGGCACCCATTCATATGTATCTAGCAATGCACAGATTTCATAAATGGGTGAGGGAAATGTATTGAAGACATAAAATAATCCAGATACTTCAAAGTCCTCTCTCGTGCAACTCGGTAAAAATGCCAGTAACCACCTTATGTGGTTGCAGTGCTGTGTAAGTGGGATAATGAATAGAAGTCATTCCACATTTGTCTGGGACATGGAAGGTAGTTAGCACCAAATTAATGTTCCTAGTGATCATAGGAGCAATAATAGTAAAGACAACCTATTCATCTGTCAGACAGGCCTAAGTTCAAACCCCCACTCAGTCACTTTACAGCTATGTAACTGGGGAAAAATTTTTTAATCTGTCTAAGCCTCAGCTTTTCCATTTACAAAACCTGGACACCTATGGGATGTATTTCAAAGCATTTTTGAACAGGTTGAAAAAGATAATCCATTAAAAGAATTTAGCACAATGTATGTTGCTTGGTATGTATTCATTAAATGCCTATTATTATCACCATAATCATTATTAATAGTAATTTTTTCTGTACTTTTCTCTAGGGAAAAATGGCTAGTAAATTATATATCAAGAAAAATACTCTGTAAAAACACTCTGTAACATTCTATCTCTGAATACTTCAGGTAGCATGGTACTATAATTCTTTTAAATTAATTTTTATTTTAATTTTTAATTGAAGTATAGTTGACTTACAATATTTAGTTTCAGGTGTACAGCACAGTGATTCAGTATTTTTACAGATTCTGTTTTACAGAGAGAAGAAAATGCAGCTGTAATCTGCAGACATGAAGCAAGAGAGTGAGGGGAACATAAAATTCGAGGAAATTTTGCTTGACCAAAAACAAACCAGTGTTTGTATATTAGAGCTAAACATTTAAATTCAAATTTTTGTTTTAATTTTTTCAAGTTAGAACATATTAAAAAGTATATAATTACATTATTTTATATATATGAGATAAAATATGTATTGTTATACATAGCCTCCTAGTTGATAATTGGATATTTTTATTTTTTATTTTATTGAAGTATAATCAGTTTACAATGTGTCAGTTTCTGGTGTACAGCATAATGTTTCAGTCATACATATACATGTATTCATTTTCATATTCTTTTTTATTATAGGTTACTGTAAGATATTGAATATAGTTCCCTATGCTATACACTAGAAACTTATTTGTCTATTTTATATATGGTAGTTGGTATCTGCAAATCTCAAACTCCCAATTTATCCCTTCCCGCCACCTCCTTACCCCACTGGTAACTGTAAGTTTGTTTTCTACGTCTGTGAATCTGATAATTGGATATTCGATAAACATTTTTGCTTCCTTTTTGTCTTGCTCTCCTGAAATACAGGTGTGAAAGTTTCTGATTCATTTACTGTAGCTCATTTCATCAAAAAAGCTAGAAATCCTTAAAAATGTAAATGTGTCCTTTGGACGGACTTCTCATTCTTTCTTTTTTCCTGGGGTATTATTGTGCTTTTCTAGTGACTTAGCCACCAAGGAATGATAAAAAGAATGATCTAGTTCAAAGATTTGTGGCTCATTATGGGCACTGAGGGACAAAGTTGAAGTAAAAGGTTACAAGGAGATTTGATTGTTCTTTGTGTTCTGAAACAGATGGGGATAAAGGCATACCTTGAAAAAAAAAACTGTATAGGAACAGAACCTTCCTTTGTAAGTTATGCAAAAAGCAGAGAGAATGTGCATTTACGAAAAAAATGTCTTCAGGATGTCAAGCATGGTTCCAATTGTGCCAAGAAAATGTGAAACAAAAGCTTTTTAAAAAAATACATGGACATTACATTTCTAGATGTTCGAGATCTATGAACCCAGGAATACATTTTTTTTTTCCCAAAGGTTTGGGATTAGAATGGGGCAGTTGCTCATTGTATTTTTTACCTGTGCCCATTGACCTGATCAAAGGTGGGACGACATGGATAAAACCATATACATATTTGTTCACTCACTGAACAGCTATTTACGGGACTCATTCCACATGTCAGAAATACAGCACTCAACAAGAGGAAGCCTTTACCTAGTTGAAAATCTAGTGGGTAGACAGAAGTTAAATAAAAATATATTAAATTATGATCATAGTAAGAGACACAAAATATAAGCAGGGGTGTGATCGAAGTGTCCAAATAGGATATTGGAGTGGTTTGGGATGGAAGGAGTGACATCAAGTTTGCATCTTGAAAGAAGAGTTAGGTAGGGGAAGTGAGGGGACACGACCAATGGCAAGAAGAGAAAGGAGTGATGTTTTAAGCAGAGGGAACTACATCTTTGAAGGCTCTGAGATGGAAGGGAACACAATGTGTTCCATGAGCTAAAAGAAGACCCATATGAAGAAGCCAAAGTGAGAGAGAGGTTTGAAACTGGAGAGGTACGCAGAGGCAAGAGTACAAGGAGTCTCAGCTGCATAAGCATATGAAGCTTTATAAACTAACAGCATTGGAAATCCATGCAAGAGGTGTTTTTTAAAATGTATGTCATTGTCATTTTTTTTTATTTTGAAAGGTTCCCTTTTTCACAATTTGGGAAATTGACTAGAGAGAGATAAGCACAGGTATAAGGAGACTGTGTTTATTTTTATGGTCCAGAAGCAGATGATGGTGACTTTGCTCACCAGTGGTGGTGGCAAAGTTGATAGAAAGAAATTCAAGGACTTGAAAGATATTTAGGAGAAGAGTCAATAATACAATGGGTGAAAGTGACTCCCATGTTTCTAGACTGAATAGAGGTGATTCTGGGACTTTTGAAGGCAGAAGACGTTTTAGGAGAGATTGGGTTCAATTCTGGAAGTGGTGTTCGTGTCTTACCCAAGTGGAGATAAAGAGTTGACAGGTTGGGCCTGGATTACAGTGGGAAAGTCTAGACTAGTTATATTTCCAAATTTATTTAATAAACACTTTCAAATGCTTACTAATGACCAGTCACTATCAAAGCACCTTTATAAATATTAAATTGTTTAATCATCCTAACAACCCTCTGAGGCAAGTACAACTGTTAAACCCATTTTACCTATGAGAAAATAGAGGCCCAAGTCACCCAGCTAGATCATGCAGAGCCAGAATTCAGACCCGGGGCCATCTGGCTCCAGAGTCCACACTCTTAACCACTAGACTGCCAGACTGAGCACAGGAATAGAGTAGGTGTGGGTGAGACTATAGAGTAATAAGAAGAGAAAATGGAGCCCTGAGGAACTCAAACTATTAAAGCGCAGGAGAGGAGAGTGAACTGGCAAAGGAGACAGATCATTTCTACAAATCCATAAGGCCCGTTCATCCCAGCAGGTTTGTCCAACAAAGCTGTCACTCAAAAGTAAGCAGAGCCCCCTGGAGAGTCAGGTGATTCTCATCACCAGCTCCCCACCAGCTACAAAGTCTCAGAGATTCATCCTGCTTGAGAAACTAGGACAGAGCGACCACACCACTTTCTAAACTCTGCACAATTGGTGTTCCTCCAAGGCTGACTATTTTGCCAATAACTTGACTTGCATTATTTTTAGGGAACTATCATGTAGCAAGCTGCTCCTAAAATATTTCTAGGCTGGAGTGCTGTCAAGACAAAAATCAAAAAAGAAGAAAGCTGGGAGTGGAGGAGGGCAGTGGGAAAAGAAAAAGAATACGGAAAGAGGTTGGGGGAAGCCATACCCAAAAACTATTGAGGAAAGAACATAAGCTTCTAAGTGAGAAGGCTGGAAAGCCATCAGCATGTCCAAGTCAGTCTTCATCTCAAGGAACTGCCACCCACTCATGCCCACATCATCCCTAAGTAAGCAATCACCCAGTTCTTTTTCAGTGATGTTGTTAGCTTGTTTCCACTAGCTGTAGAAATTCACAGTATCTCAGCATCAGAAAGCCACGTAGCATCATATTTAAGAACACAGGCTTTGGAACCAGCATGGTGTGTATGAATTCTGCCTCTATGCTCAGTGTAGGACTGCAGGAAGTTACTTATCCGTGGCTTTGGTTTCCTCAGCTGTAAGACAGGGATGATGACAGAACCTATGTCATAGGGTTCTTGTGAGATATTTGAAATAGTACCTGATGTACAGTATAGGAAATATTCAAGAAGCATTAATTATGCTTATTTTTATTATTATTATAAGGGCTAGTGTTCTTCAAGTGCCTCTAGCAACATAAGACCATGGCATTTTTAAGAGCAAGGTCCCATATTAATAGTCTGTCATGGTCACAAGCCATTAAAGGAGGATTTTTTAACTTAATATGAGTATTACAAGTTGAATAACTCTCAACTATTGTCTGTATCATAGGAGCATTTGGAGGAGCAGAAATAGTATGTGTGTATGCATGCACACTACATGCATGTGTGTGGACAGAAAGACAAAGATTGATGTTTTGTCATAGAGATTTGACTTTATATAACCGTAGGATCTGGTTCCTCAGTCTCTGGAAGTCTGTTCCTTCCTGTCTGACACGGGCTGGATGCCACAGAGCAGGCTGTCAGGAAGGGAAGACGGATGTAGAGTCAGGGACAGCAAGGATAGTCTGGAACCCAACAAATAGGAGCTGGAGCCCACAAGGACAGAATGAAACTTATCTCAGTTCTCGTTACCACTGACAGTGACTGTATGGCTGTCCCACAGCAGTGGGGCCCCTTAGTCAGGGGACTAAACACACAGATGGTCCAGGAGTCAGCTACACAAGGCTCAGGGAGGAGGCAGGCAGTTGTCAGCACATCAGCTGCTTCATGCCAACGAGGGGAGGAAGCAAAACAGCTAACAATGTGCATAAACTGCAAAATGATGGCTGCCTCACATTGCCTCCCAAATATCCCACTTAAATCTGTGACCAACCCCAAATGGAAAGGGAATTCTGGGAACTGTTCAGTTGAGCCAACTATCGACACATGATAAAGCCACTGAAGAGTAACTACTGTAGATGCTTGCTAAACTGGTATGTGCCCAGCACTGTGCCAAATGCTGTGAGGAAACTAAGGAAAAGAATTCCTCTTGGATAACTTGGCCAAGGCCAGTTGAGATTTATTTGTAAGTGAAGAAATGCACAGCTAAATTTTGGAGTTAGTGTCTGTATTAACCAGATCTATATCACTAGAATTGCTCTCCCAAACAGCTTATCTAATAACTGCAACAGATAATCATCAGAAAGTTCCTACCCTGCTCTTGTTAAAAATAATAGGGGAAGATTGGCCCAAGGCACTGATGTACCTAGCAATAATATTTCACTCTTGGAATTTTATGGAAGTGAAGTAATTTTCAGGCACTGTTTATATATAAATAGAATCTTTAAAATGAAGTAGATATCGACAACAAATGGAATTATTCCTTAGGTTCAATCTATTTTATTTCAAAAGCTATAAATTAATTTTAGTTAATTCTAAATGTAAGACATAGCTAGTATACCATTATCTTATATGTGGACATGTAATTTGCATCAGTTTGCACTGAATTTAATAATTTAAATAGAAATCCTCATTGCCACTTAGTTAAAAGTAATCAATATCTGTGAAGCTGAGATCCCTGTGGGCAACCAAGGGATGCCACCCACACAGGCAAAATCTCAATTTACTAGTTAAAAGCTGGCTATAAAGAAAATATGAGGTAATTGCTAAGTAGGATACAGATCCTGCTGCAGATAATAGCTATAAAATCTGGGCATAATGTAAAAAATAGGTAGTTGAAGTCACTAGAGAGTGAAGTGATACAAACTGATTCTTATGGGGAATTCATGATCATAAGAAAGGAGTTGTATTAAGTGAGTTTCCATTATTGTCCTTTTAGCCTGGGACCAGGTAAAGTTGGTAGAGATTCAGTGACAGTGGGGACACTGGTGGAAAAATTGCAGTCTTTTTGTCCTAGGAATTCAAAGGACCAAATCTGAGGAAACCAGTCACTGAAGAGAGAAGGGGAGTCCTGTAAAAATGGTCAGAGAGGGGTTCTCCAAACTCTCAATGACTTGAACCATTCGTAACAGATTCAAAACAATTTTGCTAAGACAACAGATATGAAATGAGTGCAGACCTGGTACACAAGAAATTGAGTTTCTAGTCCTAGTACAAACCAAGGTAACATCTTAATAGAAAAAATGATAGTCATTTCAACTAATAGTGCTAAAGCAAATGGATGTCTGCATACACAAAACAGAAACCTCAACCCTTTCCCCACAACAAACACAAAAATTAACTCAAAATGAATCATAGACATAATGTAAGTGCTAAAGCTATAAAATGTCTAAAAAACACTTTTTTTGTAAAATGGGATTAGGCAAGGATTTCTTAGGCAGCATCAAAAAAAAGCATGGAAAATAGGAAAAAATTAAATGAAGTAGAAGAAAATTAAATGAAAATGGACTTCAACAAAAACTTTTTTAACGTTGACTTTTGAAAAATACAAGTAACTAGAAAGCAAGTAACTAGGAGAAAAGATTTACAAATCCTAGGGCTTCTATTCAGAATGCAAAGAACTCTTATAACTCAATAGGAAGGCAAAGAATAAAACTTAAAATGGGCAAAATAATTTGAATTAGCTCCCTGTAAGAGAAGATATGCATATGCCAAAAAAACAAGTGAAAAGATGTTCAATATCACAAGTCATTAGGGAGATTGCAAATTAAAATCACCATGAGAAACTGCTAGACAACATAGTAGAATAGTTTAAACTTAGAAGGCTGACAATACCTAGTTTTCACAATGATATGAACTGATCAGAACTGTTACACATTGCTGGTGGGAATGCAAAATGGTACAGCCACCTTGGACAAGTTTAGTCATTTCTCAAAGTTAAACATATGCATGACTGAACAATCCTACTATTAAGTATTTACCCAAGATGAATGAAAATATATGACCACACAATAACTTGTGCCTGATGTTTATAGTAGCTGTGCTCATAATAACCAAGAACTGAAAAAAACCAAATTTCCATCAATTGATTAATGAGTAGACAAACTGGTCTGTACAATACTATGAAGTACTACTCAGCTGTGAAAAGAATGAAGTATTGACATGCAACAAAATGGGGAATCTCTAGAGCTTTATGTTATATGAAAGAAGTCAAATAAAACCGACTACATACTGTGATTCCATTTATATAAATTCTATAAAAGGCAAAACTATAGTGACAGAAAGCAGATCAGTGGTTTCCTGGGTGGCAGAGCTCAGGGAAGGGAATCTACTATAAAAGGGAATACGGCTACTACCTGGGGTGATTCTATATTTTGACTGTGAAGGTGGTTATATGACTGTATACACTTGCCAAACTCATCAAGCTGTATACTTTAAATGGGTGAATTTTCTTAAAAGTAAATTATGCCTCAATAAAGCAGGGGAATAAAATTTAAAAATAAAAACAGAAAATATGAGATCAGTTTGAGGACCTACTTGTGAAATGTCTGTAGGGTTTGCTAGTGTTGCTTGTGAAATAAGGTATCTTGCAAAAGAAAAGAGAATTTGATTCAGATCATTGGAACTGGGGTTTGGGGATTCTTACCCAATTCTGTCTTTAGAAATTTCTTCTTTCAAGAGAGAATTTCTCTGAATGTGTTTATCAAAACAAACAAACAAACAAACAAAAAACAAAAAAAATGAGCACATTTAGATGGTCTCTAATGTCCTGTACAGACACATGACTAGTTGGTATGCTTCTTCTACTCTATTTTCTTGCTAATGTCAAACATCACTAATTGATCACAGCCAAACTCTTGTGGAGCCCAGAATTCCAGACTCCTTGTCAGCATAGCACTCTAGGCAATGAGTACCAACTGCTGAATTGTGACTTGTGAGAAATTTTGTGTGCTGTAGCTACTCTAGAAAATAAGCAAATCTCTATAACCAGTATAAATGGGGTCTTAGGACCATATCTCAGTTGTTGCTTATTGTAGTGCTAAGTATTTCTACTAAACTAGCTCAAGATGGAGAATGACTAGCAACTTCTATATGATAAGCTAGTGTAGAGCAAACCAGGGTGCAAGGAAGATGGAAGAAATGCTCTAAGTTTCCATTGAGTCAAGCTTTGGAAATGTGATCTAAGTGTAGAATTCAAATAAACCCTACCAACATCTCATGGGCTTGTGGTCATGCCTTCCTCCTGTATGAAGCCTTTCTTTTCCGATTACTGCGCGCAGAGTAATTTATCATCTCTGAAATCCTTACTGTTTCTGATCACTCATGCAGCATGACCCTGATACCGTCTTGTAATAAAATTACTTTCCTGTAAGTATCAGCCCAAGTTGGGTCTGGCTCAGCAGAAAATTGTGCGATAATCAATTAGTAATGTCTGCATGGGCAAGGGAACTATGCCTTGTGTCACCCAACTCCCCATTTTCTGAGCATGATTAAGTGTTTTACAAGTGTTACCTCATTAAACCTTCGCAGCAATACTCTGAAACAGATAGTTTTCTTCTCTGCAAAATGGAGAAAATGTTGAATTTCTGAGAGGTTGCTTGTTTCCCAGAGTCCCTCCCACCCCATTGTAAATGATGGAATTGGACTTCAAAGCCCAAATTTCCCCACCATCCCATGTTATGTTTCTCTGTGTAAAACACCACCTTCCACCCATTCAGTTCCTGGCAACTGCCTAGCACTAAACATGTTCTTAGCAAACGTTTTTACAGCCTTAATAAATGAGAGACATGCCAACCTGGCACATAGCAGCGTTAAAATGGCAGGGTGGTGGTGGTTAGTTTTTAGACAGCTGTGTTGCTGAGGGCAAATCTGAATCACAATGACAGAATTTTTTAAATGGCAGCAATGTTGGAAAATACACAAAGGATTTACATGTCTATAGGTCACAGAGGGTTGTGGCTGGATAAACATATCTTCAGGGGATTAACAGGAGCATTTCATTTTCAGTACACATAAGACAACAATGTCAAGATCCATATGATGATTAATCTATCATTTTTTCATGGCAAGAATTGTCATCAGATGAAATTTTAACCCTATTACCCCATGCTTAAAATTTTTCATTAGGTTATCATGCATATGGAAGTCCACAACTCAGTCCTAAATGTTCATGATCAGATCAATATCTTTACCTTTAGCCCCATTCCTACGTTCACTCATCCAGCCAGCTTCACCTCTGTCATATGACTAACCTTGTTCACATATTGTACAGTTTTACATCTTTTCTCTTCACATACAGTGTTCTTTCTCTCTGAACTGCCCTTTACTCTTCTTCATTCTTTGACACTAATTTAAAGTGTCACCTCTTCTCACAACTCTCCTCTGACCCTCCCTGAGCCTACTTAAAGGTCACTCATTCTTGCTCAGAGGAAAACCCCGGGTTTATCAGAGCACTGTATTCATTTTACTTGTTGATTGCATTCTCACTTCTCTACCTGACCATAAGTTCTTTGAAGATAAAGATCACTTTTGATTTTATAACTACATCACCCAGCATAATATCTGGCACATAATAGGAGCTCAAAAATAATTATTATTTTTTTATGAGGGGGGAGGTAATTGGGTTTATTTATTTATATTTGGAGGAGATACTGGGGAATGAACCTAGGACCTCATGCGTCCTAAGCACGCACTCTACCACTTGAACTATACTCTCCCCCTCAATAATATTTTTTGAATTAATACGAGTTCTGTTCCTAGGTGACACATGGAGGTAAAGGACATGAGGAAAATAATGATTATTTATCATTGGGGGAAGGTGAGGGAAGGTCTGTGTTTCTAGGAGATACAGCAGTTTATCTCCAAGTTTCTATTAGTCAGATACTAATCGCCAAATTACATTTCCCAATCTCACTTGCAGTTTGGTTAATCACGTGATGAGTTATGGCAAATGCAATATTTGCAGAAATGATGTAAGCCACTTGTCAGTATGGCTGAGAAAAATCTCCCACTTGTAATCCTCCATTCTCATGGTCTTCCTCCTACCTGCTGTTGGATGATGCTAGGGTGACTTTGATACCTCAAAACAGTGGAGCCACAAGATGGAAGTAGCTTGGATCACTGAGTCACTGCTTGGGTGACATCTGGTGCAAAGCTGCGCAGTTAGAAACAGCCACACTGAGTGTTATCGCTGAGATTTAGGGGTCATTTATTGCAGGAGCTTATGTCATTTATCATGACTAATACGTCAAATAAGAAATCTATTTGCACCCATATTTCTCTTTCACAAGATTCTATAGATATCTGAAAATGAAGCCTTTAAGGGAGAATCATTCCAATTAAGTAACACATTAAATCTTCTCACTGTAGTGTTCACAAAAGAGAAGCTGGAAATTGCAAAGGAAAATATTTCTGAGTAAAGCAGGGGGGATGCCTACCCAGTGGGGCCCTGAGATGATGTGTGTGCTGTCAGAGGTACTTGTAGAGAGGGATTTCGAGCCAGCTGCCTTACTGTCCCCTTCGGGCCTGTGTAGCTATATGGTCAGCAGAAATACAGCTTGTCTGGCTCTTTTAGTGGCCAACTAAGGAGAGAACAAAGTTAAGACTGTAATTTAAAGGAATCCTGAGACTTTTGTGGGTGGGAAAGCCAAAAAAAAGCAGGGGAGGGGGACTCTTCTTCCTATCAACAGGCCCCTTTTCTGATCCTTCCTACTCCCAAGTCCTGTTTTCCACCCTGCAAGCAGTAGTGTCTTTGCCACCAAAGCCACACTCTGCCTGTTGAAGTAGCAGCCAAAGCTAACTCCAGAGCTGTGATTCCTGGCAAACAAAGTGGAGAAAACCAATGAGTGAGGGCACTTATATAAGCAAACAACCTAAGGCCGTTTCCTGTAGGTATTATTACCCAAAGGATGACTTTCCTGTGATACTGTAGAAGGACATCTGGTTCAACTCTATTTCACTTGTCTAGGATCTTAAAATAGAATGTGACAAAACAGGATCATGCAAAGCTGAATGGATAGTGTAGGAACGTAGGAATTACTGAGTGTGATCAGACTAATGGCTTGGTACCAAAAGAGCCCCAAACAGTCATCACTCAATTCTCAAGAGTTCTTCTCAAAAAGCTAATGCAGAGGACATCTCTTTGGGTGACCTCCCAGTTCTCTGTAATTCTCTCTTATTGAGGGACAGCTCTGTGGAAGCCATGGAAGTGCACTACTCAGATCTCTTGCTGTGAGGATGTAACTGGCGAATGGCCCCAGTCCATCACAACATTCATGCCCAAGGCCACCCTTCCTGTGGGCTGCTCTCAGCTAGTAACTGAGGATGAAAAGGGTGCTAAGGCTGGCTACTTCTTGCAAGGTTGCAAGGATTTTCTGATTCTTGACTTTGGCTCAAGGACTCCCATTGGCTTTGCCAAATCTTAATGCTGCAGGCTTAGATTCTGCTGATTCGACCTTGCTTTCTTCCTTCCCTTCCTCACAGGGATTAGACCTGCATGAACAGTGTCTTCTGTCCCGCCTCTTTATCTTTCACAGGTGTTTCGTCAAGTAAATCTCTTGCATGTCTAATGCTGTCTTGACATCTGCTTCTTAAACACCCAACTAAAGCAAGATCACACCTACAGGTGGGGTTCCAAGACTGAGTCTGTGTTCTAGGGTCCTGCCATAATTGCCTTAGAACTAGACAACTTACCAAAACAGGACCATGGGATCCTCAGTTCCTGGAATTTGGGATGTAGAAGACAGAGACATGAAGACTGAGGTCCATGGAGCTCAGGCATAGTCAAGAGCTCCTTGGAGAACAAGTCAATGCATGAGTTCAAATGTCAAAATCCTGTAGCAGCCTTCATACCTTCTCCTATATTTTTGTTTTTAGCTATTCCTTTATATTTTTGTGATTCTTCCATTTCTGTCCACTGAATTCTGTCTTTTTCCTTTTTTCTCAAGTTAGTCAGAGTTGATTTCTGTTGCTTACAGCTAGACAAGTCTGAAGGATGTGGTGAAACACAGACCAGATTCTTCCTAAATCTTTTATGGTGCTGCAAACTTTATCCAGATCCTTTCCACACTCATTTATGTATCAGTCCTCTGAAGCCATCTCTTTGGTGTTAAAAAGTTTTGCCCTCTGCATGAAGTAGGCTTTATTTTTAAATGGTGAAAATCTTTATTTTTCCAGGGTCTTGAACATAAATCTAAAACTCCCAAAGTGAGGTTATAACCAAAAAAACAAACATGACTCACAGAAACAGTAGAAGTTATGGGAAAAGATTTGTTGAGCATCATTCGCTAAGTCTCACACATAAAGAGAAGGCTCAGAAAATATGAAAAGGGGTATCTTGTCCTACATTAGACAGCTAGTAAGAAAGTTCAGAGAGTAAAATTACTTGAAGCAAAATATTCTTTTCTGTCTGGGTGTTTGAGAGATTTTCACCTTTGAATATTGAATTGCTAATAAAATAGAAAAGATCTCAGAGAACAGGGAAAGAAAAAACACTGCAAGAAGACACAAAGTGAAGCAAAAACAGAAGATGATTACAGATTATGTTCTTTGAAAACACTTTACACATGCCCACAGCTCTTTGCCTGGCAATGTCAGCATGTTTCTAAATGCCCCCGAGGCACACCTAGGAGGATGGAACTCCTCAAAGTGCAAATGACAAAACGACACTAAATCATATCACTGGTTTGCTGTTAACCTGGGAATCAGTCAGAGCTGAGCTTGGAAGCCCAGCATTTGATAAACTGAGACATCCATGTACCAAAACAGGTCACAGCACCTCTGAAACATGCTGCTATGTTTCCAGTTTCATGAAAAAAAGTTTGTGTTTCTTCACTTGGTTTTCTGAGTGATCCAGAAACAAGACGGCAGAACTTTTAAGGATTGTTTTTAAAGGCTACAGAAATCTTTTTTCTTTCTTTCTTTTTAGTAAAATAACAGTCCATTAACTGGACTTAATGGAGAAAAAGTGAAAAAAGTTACAAGGATAGTATACACACAGAGACATGGAACCTTTGTCCCATAAAACGCTGTGGTCTAGATACTCAATCTAAAGAATTAGGTGATAAGCTGAGAATCTATTTGGCCTCAAGAGTTCCCAGATATTTTTCCAAACACCAGACAAGCTCATCATTCCTGGTCTGAGTGGCAAAGTCTAGGTGTATAGAATGTCATTACGTGTATCCAGCGCCCCGGAGCTCTCCTGGAGAATTTCAAAAGTTTTTTATTTGGTTTGGAAACAGAAGGGAAGACAGCTGATTAGTCATCCTCTGCTTAATCTCCAATGACAGAATTAAAGAGCACAATTTTATTTCTGGCCTGACTTCCTTCTGTCTTCATCTTTTTAGAAGCAGAGGAAAGATGGCAGGCATGCTGTGGAACATTCCTTCCTGTGTACTCTAAGCAGAGATCAAAGCATACCTTTCCCTCCAAGGCCCAGTGACATATTTTCCTCCACTGAGGATCTGGAGCAAGGTGAGGTCGCTGCCCCATCTCTGTGTAGCTACTATGTCAGCCCTAACACTACTAGGGCTCCTAAAATTACTTCATAGTGACAGATAAGGTCTAAGTCACAAAGGTTCCATCCTCCAACTCGCATAATCCTGGGGAGTCCAAGCTTTGACCTGATTGCCTCTCCAGTGAATTCGAGCAATCTACAGGGAAAGCTTCTGTGTTCTACAAATTCAGCTTATTTTGTCCTTGACCATTCACTCACTCTGGGCCTCTGATTTCTTCTCTCCTTATAGATTCGCAGCTCATGTGACAGCTCAGCTCTTCTCGCCAGTGGGCTCCGTGGTCTTTCCTCCCACTGTTCCATCAGCCATTGCCCGAACAAAAACAAATCTCTTCCAAGGGACAAGCAATAATTTGTGATCCATTGAAAGGGCAGTCTAAATCCAGATGGAGAAGAGATCTAGCCAGCCACAGGAACAAACAAGCCAACATTTAGAGGGCATCCTATGAGCCAGGCTCTCTATGATGCCACTTATTTTATTCCTGCTACAATTCTAGGAGTCATATACTACTCTTATCAACATCAATTTAGAGATGAACAGATTGAGGCATAGGGAAAGTTGGGTTTTTCTTTTTTTTTTTTAATTGTTAAAGTCACAACATTTAGTAAGAGGTAGAGCTAGGATTTGAACTAGTCGAGCTGGTGGAAAACACCAGGGCTCTTCACCATGATGCTGTATTTCCTCCCTGCCTCCTAGTTAAGAAAACATAGTCTGCAAAGATGCACCTTTGTCCATTGTTAAAATAGCACATTGCATTATCTTTTCAAACCTTTTGGCCCTTGGGAGCTCAAACTTTTCCACTCCAGAGTCTTCACTCGCCATTTTCATACCTAACAGAAACCCACAGGGATTGTCCGCCCCAAAGATAAAGTTTGCAGCTCTTGGTGAAACATGAACCATTCTACTCAGAATTCTGCAGTTACATGGTTTTGATTCTGTTGCCTTGCTCTCACCCAGTTATGTTGGTTTTCAGCATCTGCCCTCTCCAACTAAAGAAAGTGCATGACTCTTCCCTGTACAAAAGGAAGCTGTTGTTACATGAGGCAGCTGGCCCACCTCCATTCCAGTGGACTTGGTCTTACATTTTTAAATCCCTTCTTGACTGCCTTTCCTTGGTAGAGGATGCTCCAGGTCAGTGCTGGCAGCCACTGATAACATGCCCACTTCCTTCCACGTGGGCAGCCCCTCTCCCGTGGCCTGTCCTACCTAGTGAAAGGTATTGTTGTGTATATTCCTTTAGGAGGAACCAGGACCCTGCCCCAACATTGCACTATTGTTTCTTGACTGTTCCTCCCCTGATTAGCAACTGTTTGAATCTGCCCTTCAGAACTCAGGGAAAGTCAAGGAAGTTGAATGATGCCTAATTCCTCCAAATGAGAAATGGGGGACATGGAAAGCATTTGTACCCAGGAGGGCCCCACAGGGTCCTGCTCGGTTTCAGAAGGGAGGAAAGACTAAATAATGAACAAATCATCTCCTTGCTCCAATCTCAGGTCCTCCTGCCCTAGCGACTCTGCTTCCAATGCAAAGATCTGAAACTGCACATCTGGTCATGTGGGTCATAATTTTAAACAAATCTTTCAAATCCCTCCTGTACCCATAAATATTTCACGTGGCTCTGGCTTTACATTCTACCTCTCACCTATCCTCACCAGCCTATTTCTGATTACTGTCCTATAAGCATCTTGTGCTCTTCTCAGCACTTCCGAAAGAGATGGGCCATGAACAAATGGTCCTGTGGCCAGAGAAATCTGGACAACTCATCACACTGTAAAAGATAGACTGAGGCCTATAAAATTTGTTAAGAGTTTATTTGAGCAAAAGTCAGTTAGAATCAGGCAGTACCAAATCAGAAGTAGTAGTTAAGAGGCACTCCACCAACAGTAGCCAGGGGCAGGGTTTTTATAGAGAAGACACTGAAGCAAAGCAAGGAAAGTATTTGACTGGCTCTAGCTTCAGCAGTTACATTATTTGGGAAATCCTATTTGGCCATCTACACTGGTTGTTTTCTTACCCTTGAGGCATTTGCAGGAATGACTCTGGCTTAAGGTTTCGTTTGCTTAGGCAGACAACCGAGGCCTGAGAGCCACCTCAGGGTACTGGCTTCCCTGTTTGACTTCTTTCACAATACTCTCTCTCCATTTCAAAGAATCACAAAACACGTTGGCATATTAAGAAAATCACGTCATTAATAAACCAAGCATTTAAAAAGGGAAGCTGTTTAAGTTTGTTTGGTTCAGGTTTCTCAAACTTTTTTGTCTGAGGACCCCTTTTTCCAAGGAACAACTATAAACAGGGTCTCAGGGAACACAGTTTGGGAAATACTGCTCTATAAAGCCCCTGACAGTTCCCTGAACACCCCCAGCTCTCTCGTTCTTCCAGGCTTTACTATTGTACTTCCTGTGTCTAGAAGGCTCTTCCTATTTTTGATGCCTGAAGAATTCCCATAATTTCTCTAAGCCTACCCTATGAAACTGAATGCAGGGTCACTTCCTCGCTGAAAGCTCAGGGAGAATTACTCTCCTTCTGGCTTCCCCACTGTGTCTGGTACTCCCTTCTATCACAGCTTTCAGCTTGTTAGTTATTCCTGCTTGTTTTCTGAATCCCCACCAGGCTGTGGATGACTAGGGATCTGGGGTCATTCAGGTCTGTACCCTCCATCCTCTGTGTGGAAAATAAATGATGAAGGAATAGCTTATTTGGAGAACATTCCATGGAAACTCATGTTTATGGTATCAAACGTGACAGTGGGTAAAACTATGAGGGGTATAGAAAGAACTACTGACTCTGACTGAATTATGCAAAGTGTTTCACCTCCTTTGGTGGGAAAGTATAAAGGAAATAGAAGGCACAGCCCAACAGGAGGTGGTCTGGCTAGGACCTACTCCCGACCCCGGACTAAAATGCCTTCAACACACTGGAAGTGATTTAATGAGTAGTCAAGAGTCCTAGAGTCAGTAATTTCCATTGTTGCCACTGCCCGCTGCTAGAGACGGGAAATAAACAGCCCACATAAAACACAGATGCCTCCCAAACCACAAGTTTACCCTGGAAACTGGTCGCAGTCATGCCAGCTGCCTGTGTTATTACTTTCCACAGATGCTGTCCACAGACAGGGTGACTTTATTGTTGCAGGAAAAAAACAGCCCAAGGAAGCAAGCAAAAAAATAAACATGTGATCTTTCTACTTGAATAATGAAAAATGTCAATATTTGTTTCAAATTTCACATAAAACAGGAAGTCAAGGAGTTTGGGTCATCCTCATACCATCCAGCATCCGTTGTAGATCATGGAACATAGCAAGTGCACAAAAATGTGTGATGAGTGAATTTCTGTAAAATGGGTCAGATCAAAAGATTTCAAGGTGTGCATAAAACAAAGCTATGAACTAGTTATAGTGCAAAGTTGTTTAAAAATGAGAACTAGCCCTGGCTTCCAGTCCACAAAAGAAAGACTATGTAGGCTAGTGCTTCCAAATATGTTAGTCTACTGTTGAACCAGTGGATCAGGTAAAGGGGGAAGGGCAAGTGGAGGAGGATGGAGATTGCTAAACAAAGCCTCTTGCCGTTCAACTGATGATTAAGCCACCTCACTGTGCAACCAGCCTGAAAGTTTTGCATTTCCATGCAAAGTAATTATCCCTGCCTCTTTCTTTTACCAGTCCGTTAGCTAGGGTTCTATCTAAAATAAACGTAGAAAGGCCAATCATTTCTCAGGTCTTTCAAAGCAACTTAGTAAGTGTGTTGTCTAAAAAATTAGGTAGGGGACAGTGATCTCTCACCAGTTTTTAAAAAAATTTTTTAAATCAATTTCAAATGACTTAGACTAACTCTTTATTTCCTAGTGTTGCCTAGGAAACAATGCTGTCCTATAATTGTACCCAAATCAATATTCTGCCCTTCTCTTTCCTGCTTTCTGTTCTGGAAGGCTCTCCCCGTGACTGCATTACCTGGCCTCTGCCCTCTGGCTTCCCATTTTGTTTAGCCAGTGAGAGGCACCAGCAGGAGATCAAAAAGTGTGGGAGGAAAGGAGTCTAGCATCTCTTCCTGACCCTTCCAGCTGTACTGGGATTCTGACAGTGGCCAGTTGCTGCCTAACTACACCTTTCTCATAGGTCCAGCTCCTTCCCTCTTTGGCCTCAGTGTGTAATTCCATAGTCATTTTCATTGGCTGCCTCATCTTTGCTTGTCGAGTCCCTTAAATCTTCCCCCACCTGTACATTATTTTCAGTCAAACAATTTGAGTGTGCCTTCTGACGGATCCACCATGTTCAAGGGTTTCATTTTTATCCTAAGTATATCGGGAAATCATAGAAATATTTTAAGCATTCAAAGAAAAGTCATAATTTGAATTTCAAAAATATAACTCCGGTTATGGGTTGGGAAATAGATTAGAAAAAGGCAAGAGTACATATGGGTAGGCCAGGTAAGAGATGACTGTCATGGTTCCAGAGGAGAAGTGATGGTGGCTTGTACTATGATGTTGATAAAGGTGAAGATGGAGGATTCAAGGAATGTTTGAATGTAAAATCCACAGAACCTAGGGATGGATTCAGTATGGAGAGAGGGAGGGAAGTGAGAGACTGAGATGTCAAAAGTAACCCCTTGGTTTGGGGTTTTGATCATGCTGTATGATAAGATATGCAGCGTTTGAAGATTTCTAGGCTAATGCTCATGATTTTAATGTTCATTTTGAATTTTCTGGAAGATATCTAAATAGACAAATAAGTGTGCAAATCTAGTAACTCAGAATAAAGGTCTAGACTTGAGATCTGCATTTGAGAGTTGTCTCTGTATTGGTGTTAATTAACCCTGTGAATTATGACCCCTGGGAATGATAAGTGCTTTCAGTGTCCCAGATAGCAATCTTCTGAAGACTCATTAGGGACCCTGAAAATGAAGACAAATGAACAAATATGTGAAGTGAACCTGCCAGTTGGTTTTTTATTGCCCAAATCAGATGTAAGCATCTTAACACAAGTATTAAACTTTTTAAATAATAAAAAGCTATCTTTTATTAAGTACATATTATTTTTCATTCCCCAAGTCTGATGCAAAATGTTTTAAATGTTTTAATGCCTTATGATAGGGCACATGCTAAGTGAACAAAGTGATATACTTAAAAAGCAGATATATATATAGATAGATATACATATATAGATATAGATATACATACACACATACACATTTATTTTTTTTACCCTGAAGTGCTAGGATTTTATATTGCACACATCTAAGAGAAGTTGTCATGGTGACTAACTACAGAGGATTGCTATCCTGACTTGTGCCATTCCTCATCCCAGCAGTATGACCTAGGTTCCATCTGTCTCACCCATATCCAATTCGAAAAACAATTTCTTCTTGACCCAGAGTTCTTTCTTCAGCAATTTCCAGAGAAACTTTCCTAGATTCTTATTTATAAGCCTCTAAGCATATTTACTGGATCTAATCATGCTATAGGATCCCATTTCTATCATCTGATAATAAAAATGGCCAAATCTGAACATGGAGAACAAAAATATCCATTTTGTAATATAACCAAACAGGGCTACTTTTTGGCCGAACCCAAGACACTGTTTTAGTTATAAATGTACCTGTGTCTATAATCCATTCTTGGGTTCCAGGCTCCGGGTTGGAAAACATCCTCTAAATCCTGGTTCCTCCACCAGTGTCATAGTTCTGTTACACCATCAGGGCATCAGTGGACTCTCACAATGACCTAGTGGTTGTCACTGACCTTTCATAATTTTTGACTGAAGGTCACTAGGCGAAAAATGCATAGGTGACATTAGCAACTGTATGAGGATGTGCCTCTGTGTGCGTGTGTGTATATACATGGGTCTTTGTTACAGTCCCAGGGAACTCATCCTTTTGTCTGCTCTAAGGGAGTTGATGGTTTTGTTATCAGGAGGCACAGTTAGGAGAAATTCTTGACTGGATTTAATTACAAAAGAAGTGTTTCTACTGAGCAATTGGCACGTGTTTAACTTAAGGACACAGTACTTTGTGAGGATGACCAGCTTTCTACTTTCTCATTGGCTGCCAGGAACCTTCAAGCTAAACACAAATGGATATTCTCTTCATTTCTAGATCCACGTTCCATTCTTCTTATTTTACCTTCATCCCCATCTACATGCTGTTTTGTATTTCGTATACCTTTGAAAGCTCTCTCCTGCCTTTTTTTTTTCCCCCTCTCTGGAATGTTGCAATATATAAAGGAACAAGGGGTATAAAGAAAAATGGGAAGCCCTGCAACAAGGTGGTTAGGAACATGAGCGCTGGAATCACGTGGCTTGAGTTTCGTGGGCATGTGACATGACCTCTTTATGTATCAGTTTCATTATCAATTAAATAAAGAAAATGAGAATGTGTTCCTTAGAGGTATATTGTGAGGACTAGGACATGATGCAAGCAAAGTGCTTAGCAGAATTTGTCCCGTGTAAAAGTGCTCAGTTCATGTTAACTATTGCTGTAGAAACAACTGTATTTGAGTTTGTATGTGACTGTTTGGGAACACAGACACACATGCACACATCCCACTGGTACACAGGCATTTGGCACGAAGAAACAACAGCAGTTCTTATTGATCCAACGGGAGTGGGATGTGTGGAGAAGTGGCACTTTCATGATGTTCTAGTGCTTTCAGAAGGTTCACGTGAAATTTTTGCTAAGTAGTCATTATTCATCAACTCAGGCTGTCATAACAGAATACCACAGGTTGGGTGGCGTAAATAATAGAAATATATTTTCTCACAGTTTCTGAAGGCTAGAAGTCCAAGATCAAAGTGCCAGGAAGTTTCCTTTCTGGTGAGACCTCTCTTGCGGGCTGGTAGACATCCACCTTCTCACTGTGTCCTCAGTGGCCTCTTCTCAGTGTGCATGCAGAGAGCAAGAGATCTCTGGAGTCCCGCTCCCTTATAAGGACACGCGTTCTGTGGAATCAGGGTCTTCCAGCCTCATTTAACCTTAATCCACATCCTTAAAGGCCCTGTCTCCAGACACAGTCATGTTGGTGGTTAGGGCTTCAACATATGAATTTGGGAGGGTGGAACACAATGCAGTTTATAACAGTAGTTGTTGGCAGAAGGAAGTACAGGAACTGGGAATGAGAGAGGAACCAAACAAAAACTAGAGAATGAGATTTTCCAGCAGTGGAAAGGGGAGGAGAGGGAGAGGAAAGGGGATCATGTCAGGGAGGCCCATGTGGACCAGAACAAACAGTTCAGAGGAAGGCAGGGCTGCCTATTGACACTGTCATCGAGGCTCTGCTGGAAAAGCCCTGCTCTGCTTGAGAATCACAGCTTCAGACAATGTGAGCTAAGCCAGGGCATTTGATGAGACATGGCTTTTTCCCATGCCTTACAGATCAGGCCAGAAATGGCACAGGAGCTGTTTATCAGGGGCCCTGCTTGCCTCAGGATCGCCAAGTATTCAGTATCCTCAAGCAGCCCCTCACCATCTTGTCATTTTTCCTTGACCAGTCATCTTTAACAAGAGCATATTTCTGATTAATTTGTAAAAATCTCTAGGTAATAGCCTTGAGATGAAATCACAATAGGGAGCCAGTAATGACTCTGAGTTAACAACCTGCCAATGCCTATAAAATTAGGGAAGCCAGTGTGAGTGGGTGTATGTGCACAAGTTACAGTCAAGTTTTATTATAAGGAGATCCTCAAATCAGCCAGTTTACTTAAAATGAGTTGATAGGAAAGCTGGTATGAAAACTCTTGAGTTCAAAATATCCTTCTATTCAAACTCCAGCTAAAACTAAGATGAACTGGGATTAAGATGGGACAGTGACCAAATTTGACCAAATCTTACATAAATATCATACAAATTTAGCTCATTGTTTCTACCTTTACCCAACAAATAGAAATATATAGAACATGAAGATGGAGAAGGCAGAGGAGAAATGAGGGAGGGAGAAGGATGAAGAAGAGGATTTGGAGGAGGGGAAGGGGAGGGATGATGGAGGGTCCTGGGTCCAACTTTCGCCCTTGAACTAATAGCCTTTGAACTTAAGTGTGAATTTTTACGCTTTCCAGGTACTCACAAGCTGTTTCGTGTCAGTGGTTTTGAAAGCTTTGTTGTTTATTTCTGTACTTGTTCTTTCATTACTTCGTTTTTTTGCAGTGAAATTCTTTTTCCTAAACAAACAGTTATAGATACTCAGTATGGCATTGAGACAAAGGCAGAGGCCCTGGGAAGGTAGAAGAGGGTGCCGAGCTTGTTGCATTAGGCAGCTATTGCTTGGAGGGACCCCAAGGAGTACAGGCAGACATCTGAATGCTGGTACCTAAGCCCTCTCCAACCTGACTCTCTCACCCTTGCTACTGTCCTTAACCAATCCTCGACCAGGAAGTTTCTCTAGTGCCCTCCACGGAGCCCACGCAGTCAGCCTGCTCTATGGTGACTGCTGCCCACGTGACGTTCTGTGGGTGCCTCAAGGATTGAGATTTTTTTCAACAGGAATCAGCCCACTCTAAACTGAATTTTACTCTCTAAGAAACAGCAAGATTACAATGCAATTCCAAATGTTTCCCCAAATTTTCACAAATTAACATCTACATCCTAGATGTAAGATGCCCCTAGCAGGGGAGACACTCTGTGTCAACAGATGTAGTGGCAAGAGTCTAATCACAACTCCAGTTCAGACCTCTCCACCCTGGCTCTCTTTGCCACAGCACAGCCTGACTCACCACCATGGAGAAGACCCACACTGAAAATTCTGGCTTGAAATTTTTACTGGAACAGTCCTGGGAACCCTTCCACCACCACTACCATGCATATGCACAGTCTCTGCGAAGCCTAATCTGAATTCACAATACTGCAAGGAAGAGCTCGCCTACGAATTCTGTAACCCAAACCTCAGTCTGGGAGCCAAACCATTTAACCCGCTGGCATCAGACAGCTCTGAAAATGAACTAAATTTAGAACATCCAAGTAAGTGTTGAAGTTCTTTCCTTGCTGTTTGGGTCCAAAGAGCTATTCTGGACATTCCGCCATTAAAGAAAGCTATGTAACTGACAAGCAGCAATGGCCAAAGTGAATTCTGTTTTGGAAAAAAGCGAGGCTCTTAGCTTCTCCATGGGTTAGCCCTGCAGCTGTCACCCGCTGGCAAGCGACAGAGCCTGACTGTATCAATCAACACATGTCTTGGGGGTGACTTCCAGACTCCCCACTTTTGGCTACTTTTGGTTACAGACCTTCAGAAATGGTCTGTTTTGGCCATTTTTTTTTTTAAAACTATATCAGATTAAAACCTTGTTCTCTAGCAGTTTGTTCCCAGAACAAGGTATTGCCAAGTAAAAAGCAATTATGTGGAATTTACCATCGGGCCACCCAAAACAGAGTAAACATTTGATGTACTTAAACAATCATGCCTGTATTCCTATTTTGTTAGCCTGAAGCAACTCACTGACTCTATGATTTATCCCCTTCAACCCCAGCCAACACCAGGCAGCTGCAAAAAGATTGGTCTCAAATTCTGAGATTTCAGAAAAGCTCACAGAAAGAATATTGCTCCCCAAGATAAGACTGCAAAGGCCAGTTGGCACATCAAGGGTCTTCGCTTTAGGCTGGAATTGTATCATCTTAATGTAGTAAATATTTAAATCACACGTTGATCCAATGTTTTGATTAGCAGTTTATCTAAGTCTTTGATTAGTTAAAAAAAAATTTTTTTTCCATACCAAATGTAGTTTGGTAGATTTCTATCTTTTCATACATGGGACCCACCAGGGGACAATAATAAAAGGAGTCCTTCAGGGTGAAAATATGGGAAACTACTGAGAAATCATTCTAAGGAAGTAATTAAGGAACTGTAGACACACACACACACACACACACACACACACACACACACACACACACACACACACACACACCCCAATCATCCCAGCCCTGCCTGTGATGAGAGAAGTTTAATGCAACATAAAAGACCAGTAACAGAAGATTTGTTAAAAATTATGATTCACCTATATAATACAAATACCAAGTCATCATTAAAAAGATGCTGCAAATATGAATTTATTGGAAGGAAAAAATGATCATAATATACTAGATAGTGAAAAATAACAGGTTATAAAGCAGTTTAATGATGAGGGTAAACCCTAAAGAGGGCTTGTTTCTAGATGGTAGGATTGTGTGTATTTTATTATTTTCATTTGATAATAATTTCTAACTTTTCTATATGCTTTTGTAATAAGGAAGAGAAATGAAGTGAAAGATTAAAAAAGTAATAATAAATGTCCTGGGCAGCAGAGAAGAGAAATTACAATGCTGAACAACAGACAGCTTTAGGGTCATCACAAATGCAAATGAAATAGAATAAAAGGTTGTTGAAATAGTGAATCCGAGAAAATCCAGCGTTTTGAATCTGAATGACCCATGTCTTCTCTCCTCTGGTGTAGAATTTCTTGCCTACAGCCTACTTGTAATCCCAGAGGCAATAACTCTCTCTCTCCAGCCCTGCTTTTGAAGACAATTCCTCTTGAACTGGTTTTCTGAATCATGTTAAAGATTTTATTATACCTTTTTTTCAGTAGTCGCATTTAGCTGTGTACTAATGTTAGCCCCTCCCCCCCCGCCTTTTTTTCCTTGTTCTCTCCTCTTTTTTTCCCCTTATTCTCCAACTACCTTGAAAACCCTTTATGCCCAGGAAATGGCCTTATTTTTTTTTCCGGTGGGCCTTTATCTCCCCTTGGGTCTCACCCCAACATGGAACATAACCAATCCAGTGTCTTGTAAATAGGATATGGTCCACAAACCATGTCACAGTTGTCTATGTGACCTCTTCTTGTGTAACCAGACTGTGAATGTCTTGTGAGCTGGGTTATGTCCTGATTATCTGTGCATCTCCTTTAGTGCCTGGTGATAACTTATGCACACAATACGAGCTCAGTAAATATTGATGAACAAAATTTGTGACCAAATTATGTGTTCTGACAACTCTGGCTTCTCTTCTGTTGACTAGACAATTCTAAGCCATTGCTCTTTAGCTCAGAAGTTCTCAGTGGAGGACGGGGGCAATTCTACTCCTCAGGGGACATTTGGCTATATCTGGAGACATTTTTGAATGTCATGACTAGAGGGAAGGGAGATGTTCTTGGCATGTTGTGGGTAGAGACCGGGGATGATACTAAACATCCTACAGTGCTGAGGGCAGACTCCTCTAACAAAGAGTTATCTAGCCCAAAATGTCAGTAGTGCTGAAGTTGAGAAATCTTGCTTTCACCATACATGAACTTCTTAAAGTCATCAGCACACCATACCTATTTTTTAATTTTCTCCTCTTTTACTCCCCTCCACACACATACATAGCTTTATAGAAAGAGTCTCCAAGGTAAAGACTGAAAACTGCAAGCCCATCCGGGCCCAGTTTTGTCATCTATTTACTGATGGATAAGACTTGCCCCACCTTATCTTTCAGGGTTATTGTGAGGGTAAAATAAAAGAATCAATCTTCCAATGCCTTTTGAAACAGATGAAATGTATTAATAATCTCTGCCAAGATACATTCTGAGGGGAAATTGGGAGATTTAGTAGAACATGAATCTCACCCCCTCACCAATAAACACATTTATTTTCTGAGTCATCCAATAAGCATTTATTAAGCACTATCCATATAGAATAAAAAAAAATGCTACCAGGTTTTTGATAGAGAGGCATCATGCAGTTTTAAAACATGAAAATAAAATTGCAATAATTTCTGGGCTATAGGCAACTAGAAACATTCTTGTTAACCTGGGAAATGCTCTATATGGGCATGAAATAGGGTTGCAGAAAGCGTGTCTGAGTTAAGCCCAGGACTCATTACTATGCCCATGTAATCAGACAGTGATCGTTTTTGTTGAAGATTTTGCTGAAGCCTTGTTTACGTGAACTCTGCCTCTTTTGGTTTAGCTGCCAACATTTACAGCTCGAAATTCCTCATCTATAGATCACATGGGTTGGGGGCTCAGTTCCAAGGAACTGCCCAAAGAATACATCAGAATCTTCTGAATGGAAGGAGTTCTCAGAACTTAAAATTTTAGATCTTAAACAGAACATAACAATGTTGAAATGCAGGAGCAGTTGTTTTAAAATAAACCAGGTACACTGACTCCTTGGTTAGGCTCCAGAGTGTTGAATTGACCTGTCATGATGGTCTGAAACATGCACAGTTGTGTCTCAGGGAGCCTCATGCCCGCTGCTCCTAGGGCAACAGAACCAGAACTACAGAACTCTTACTTACACTCATGCTTAAGAGACGTGTTGTGTTTTCCAATTTTCCCCTAAATGTATGACCTTGGTTTTGCAGATTGGATCCCTGTGAGACTACGAGCCAGTCAGGGAGCTCTGGAGGAAGAATAGCGGTTTTAAAATGTCTACGAGAAAACAAAATGTCAGACACACTTAGGACAATTTTGAGTCAAAAGTGTAGCTGTGTGAATTGATAACTTTGTCATCTATTCAGTGAATATTTATAGAATGCCTTTTTTGTAAATACAGCCCAAGTGAGTTATTGTGTTAGATTGCAAACGCTTCTTTACTTCTTTGCCTCTATCTGGGAACATACGTGCATGAAAATGTGTCATCCGAGATATGTCATCAGACACTGAATGAGACATGCCAAGTGAGCAGCAAGGCCAGTCATTTCTGTAGGTGAGAAGAAAGCTATCACGATTATAGAGTGACAGGAAAGAATTCACAGGGATAAAAGACTTATTAGCCTTGAATGACAGGCAGACCAGTCAGGTGAAAAGGAAGGGAAGGGAAAACATTTCTGCGAGGAGCAAGAATGAGGGAAAAGATAAAGAGGTGGAAATTCATTCATCCATTCAAAATCACCATCACTAAAGTCATTTTTATGTCCAAGATGCTATGCTAACTTCGATGGATAAGAAAACTGAATTAACCATGTGCCATATACCCTCATAGAGTACACAGTCAAGTTTAAGGACACAGTTACACCAGAGTTATAGTGTAGTGATCTCTGAAGAGAGGTGCACACTCTCCAGGGAATTTGCAAGATGCTCTGTTGGGGTACAGAAGAAAATAACAGATCTTTTCATTATATGTATTTTCATGTAATCATTTTAATTTGCATATGTATAAAAAGTGCTACTGTAGTAGTTTACATAGTTTATAACTACACATATATTAGAGATGAGTCCTCAAAAATATTTGCTTGGACTCATGCATGATCAAAAACTCATGGAGCCCTGTTATAATGTTGTCCCCGTCCCACTGGAAGAGTAAACATATCCTCTGGGAACCAAATCTCTGAGGTTGGCCAACATCCACATGGTACCAGAGTGGGGGCGGGGACAAAGGGATGGAAGGTGTTGGGAGATAGGGTGGATAAGGGAGGATAGGGGACTACATTTGGGCAGTCTTGAGTACCCTAGTCTCATGAGAGCAGAGAGACAATCTAGATGAAATGCAGGGGCTAAGTTAGGCTGTGCAAAAGCAAATTCATTGGCAGAAGAGGGATGTCTCATTACAAAACTACAGAACTTCTAGCTAGAGAAGAACTAGACAACAAAAAGGCCAAGACTGTCTGCTTTGTGCCACTTGGCTGATTCACAGCTAGGTATAAAAGTCACCTTTTGCAGTAAGTTAACCATTCACGGCACCTACCTCTTGGAGGTATATATCCACAGACTATTTTTCTGTTCAAAAAAGTAGACTTCCTTTAAGAAACCATGTGAGGTTGAACTCCTCTAGCCTATTATTTCCAAATTAGCCATGCTCTGAACAGAAGTCACTGCCAAGATTAAATCACCCCTGCTGTCTACTAGTGTCCCCTAGACTTTCCAGAGCAAAGACCATAGACACATTAATCCTCATTTGTCATGCTCAATTTAGATACTCAGGTGGAATTTCAAGTCCCCCATATATCGCTGCTTTAGCCCTAATGCCCATGTGGATGAAAATCAGTTTACAAAATACTGCATCCAAGCCCAGAGGAGACACTGCTCAACACCTTTATTTGGTGACCATGGACTATGAGAAGTGCTAGAAATGAGCCCTGGAGACAGAGAGCATACAGATGGAGCACTGTAATTATGTTGTACTAATGTACTATTGGGTGTTAGGACACAGAAAGAAATCAGTGTCACTTGTGGCTGCTGGTTTGCCTGGCTGCTAATGTATTAAATGCATTGTATTCCTTGTCCTTTAATTCCAACCAGAACCTACAAACCTGAGAAGTACAATTAGAATACAGACTACCACCAAGAAGGTTGTTTAACCTGCTACTATACCATGAAATTATTTTGGCCACTAGTAAGGAAGATATCCCTCTCCTGAGAACTGTAGGTTACTAATTATCTGTGCCCTCAGCAAAACGTTAACAGATAGAGAGGAAACTCCAGGTTATTTTAGAATGAATCCTTAAATTTTCATGGCTGATCATAAAAAGGAAATACTTCCTAAGAAAGATGAAATGTTACTAAACCCTTGATCATCATAACATAGGTAAAACTTTCCCACAGAGAAGTACAAGAGTTCTAAGATTCATCTCCCTCACACCTCACAGTGAGGAGCTCTCTGAGGGTCCTCGAGGTTCCTGTAAAAAAAATGGTTCCACTGGACTGACTCCATGTCTCAGTGTCAGACTGGAGTGAGCTAGTAAGACGCACTGGAAAAAGTAGAAAACAGCACAAGCTAGATTTCAAAGCTGGATTAGAGATGCTTCCGATTGTTTGTGTAAAATGGAACTCTACAGTTAGAAAAAAAAATTACAGCATGGAGGATTATTTAATTCAAAATTAAACAAAATGGTCCATCCTCTTTCAAGTTTAGCTTTCTTTGGACAGGAAAGGTATATACCTAATTAAAAAAAAGAAAAAATATATAAATCAAAATGCTTTTATTCTATGTCTCCCAGTGAGATTTGGAAAGAGCCATTTCTGCTTTCTCTTCGTTCAGATAGTACTCTTGCTTCATTTATCACCTGTCTGAAATTTCTGGAATACCTTTCTCTAAGGGATAACATAGGAATCCATTCAAGTATCTCAAAGACAGCTGGACCACCCTCATAATCTAGGGGACTCAAAAGTTAGATTTAATCAAACATAACCTCATGCAGAAAAGTTCTAAGTTTTGCACTAGAACACGTAATAAATAACAGGCTAGAAGCTGGCACTTCCCTTAGTGGGGCTTTGACACTGTAATTTCCTTTTTCCTTCTAGCGTCAGAGCAGTTTCTTAGGCTTCACAATATGGATCTCAGTTTGGGGCTACAGTTATCTAGGCTAGTTGTTAGTTAGCTATTTGAGAAGGTTACACTATTCTGTTAAGTACAGAACAGTGTCATAATTTACATTTACCAGGATGGATGGATAGATAGACTGATGGATGAGCGTAGACAGAGATGAGGAAGTTCCATGAGAAGCGTGATGGTTTGTACGCTTAGCAGCAAATAAACACCCCCATTAACTCATTGTGTGGACACTAATGACAGCAATGTGTATCCAGCAACAAAGAGCCTTCCCTTTTGCTTATTCAGATAAAATTTGAGCCCACTTTAAATGAAGCACATCTGAAACACAGAGTGGTTTAAATTTTCTAGAAATATATCCCCCAAACACTATAGTATAGATGATTGTATTATAACTAGTCCATATATTTTTTAAAAATCTATCTTTAGTGAGTGAAAATGTAATGTCCTAAAGCCATGGGATGAGAAAAAAATCTACCACAGCTATTAATAGTACATGTGTACTGTGCATGGAATCTGTGAGCTGGAAATATCTTGAGAGAGAATCTGGTCTGAAGTCCCACCCGATGCAAAAATTCCCAGTAAAACATCCTGGACAGATGGTTATCCTGTCTGTCTATACCTACCAGCAACCAGGAAATAGATTAGAAGGCAGCTCATTCACTGTGGAAGTCTCCGTTTTCTCAAAACTCTTTCTTTCTGGTGGGATGTGTGTTCTTGTAACTTCTTAGTTGCCTACCAGGCTACTAAATCTGTGAGACTGTCCTTTATGGGATCCAGGCTCAGATCTAGTGACGGCCACGTCCTCTCAAGTGTTCTCCATTCATTGAATATGAGGACAGGGACAAGATGGGAGCGCCAAAATCCTGGATATCGAAGTTATCACCCCAAAACACTAGACTCTTGTGAGTCATGTTGCTTCCAACACTGTGACATTTAACTGGAATATGTGCAAGACTGTAAAACAAGTCAATAATCTGATTGCTTAATAAATGAGAGAAGAGACCTGACTTAGCCGAAATGCAGAAACATGTATAAAAAAAAAAAAAAGAAAAAAAACACCTGCTGCTTCTCTTTCCATTCAGACTTCAAATGAAGCTGCAGCTAATTAAAAATAATGAGAAACTACACGTGAGTCAGTAATGTGTCATGGCCAAAAAAAGTCTGAACAATCTTAGCTTGATGTTAATAGAAACATAATTTTCTAGAAGGAGGGAAAGTAAGATTATCACTTTTTTTTTTTTAAATCATGGTCCAAACACATCCTTGAACTCTGCCTCAGAGAATTTTGGACAAGCTGAATGTGTCTAAAAGAGAGATCAGGATGGCAAAGGATCTGGAAACCAGATTAGGTGTGAAAAGAGAACTGTAGTTATTTAATCTGGAGGAGACAGACTCAAGATTGTGTTATAGAAGTGGAGTTAGTCTTGGGAACAGAGATCCAGGGACACAGCTGAAAACTCAGGAAGTCAGATTCCAGCTCACTGTTGAAAAGGGGGTTTTCCAATGCAGAAGCTGCTGGGAGACTAGCGGGCTGTTTAATGAAGCACGAGGAGCCTCCAGGTATCGGTGGTGCTCCAGCACCATCAGATGTACGCATGATGGAAGTGTGGTTGAAGGAAAGCAAGGATTGTAACCACAGAATCAAGTGTTTATCAAATGCCTGCTACCTGCCAGCTTCTGGGCATTTAGCCTCCACTAAACAAGACAGATACAAGGGCTGTGCTCACAGAGTTTATCATCTAATTGGAAGGGGTTTGGACTACATAGTCTGCATATTTCCTTTTGGTTCTGAGAGTCTAGAATACTATTAGCTGTTATACATAATATTACAGAGGGCTGGGAAAATGTGTCAAATGAGACTTTACAAATCCTTTGAGGGAAGAAAGGTTTTTATAACATTTGTTCCTTGATTCAACACTTACTGAGTGTCAGCTATGTCTTGGGTACTGAGGTGCCTCGTAAATAGTCTCTACCCTAAAAGAGGTCATAATCTGTAATTTTAACCACCCTTTAAAGACTCTTTCCTCCTATACTTTGGGCAGGTCAGAATCATAGCACCAATTTATAAGACAGCCGCCTAACCTAGCTTCCAAATCAGGAGATTTGTGAAAGTGAAAAGGGTACTGTTAATAATTGCATCAAGATAGCAGGTGTTAAAAAAAGGGGGGTGGGGGACTGTCCAGACAAACTAGAACATCTGGTCACCCTATTAATAAGCCTGTAGAGCAGAGGGAAGCCCAGGACTTCTGAGAATAATAAATGATCTTTGAAGTTGAATATGTAGACTGAGGATCAATTGGCTTGTCCACCCAGCCCCTCCCCCATCTCCTGGAAGGTCCTTCCCCTGCCTTTCTCCATTCCAGAAATGAGATTCTTAGTTCCTCTTGATTCATCTGCAGGTGGGCACCAGACTCAATCAGAGTCAGTCCTTGGAATGCTTTTAGAACTGTCCCCCTCCGGTAGTGAGAACCACAAGATATCAAACTTCATTGCAGTTGGTGAGAATGTGTTCTACATCCAGAGAATGAAGTCAACTCCAAGCAGTGATGGGGAAAGGATCAGAGCGGAGTTTGACTCGCCAGTTTCAGATTCCCTGATGTTCTGTCTACTGCACACTAGTGTTTCCTGTGATTCAGTTATTCAACCTTTGATTTGTGAGAGAGACACCAAAATTCTTCTAATATTTTTCCCCCTTTTACTTTTGCTAGTTTGACTTGGGTTTATGGTACTTTGAACCCAAATTGCACCGACTAATCTGGATGCAAAGAAGTAATTTAAGTAGAGAAGATGGCTCCCCAAAAGCTTGTCATTTGCCTCTTGTCTGTAGGTTTGGGTCTGTTCTAGTTCCCAGGACAGAAAATATTTAAGCCATTCTGAGGCTGGACCTCAGTTCACCTTTGCTCTTCACTAATCCCCAACCTTGAGCATATGTTTGAAATATGTGCTCTCACCTGGCCTCTGAGACCCTCTTCATCTTTGCCACCAACTTGTGTCATTGAGCATCTTTCTTGGTCCTGAATCTCTGTCCTGGTAATTTGCGCTGATCACAGGTCTCTTTAAGGCCAGGGTCCCTGCTGTGACTTTATCCATTTCCTTCCCTGGGGGCTCACTCCTTCAGCTGTGGGTGTGGCCTTGTCACCTGCAAAGGATGCTTATTAGTCTTTATTGTACTTGGATTTTCTGTAGCATTGATGCTGCTAGCTCTGTTTTCTTTCTTATATTTGTCTTTTGGCTTCCATGACATCAGTTTCTTCCCATTCTTGTCCCATTGCTTGAAGCTCTTCTTAGTGTCTCCTGAAACTATCTCTGTCTTTGTCCTTTGAGAAAATGTTGGAGATCTTGAAGAATCCATCTATTCCCTGTTTTCTATTCTTCCTAGACAATTTGATTGAATCTCAGTTTGTCAACCACCACCAATAGGCTGATGACTCTTAATTCTCTTTTTCTAGGCCAAGTATTTCCTGATTTATAAATCCAGCTGTCTATTGGACATCTTCTATTGGGTGGCCCATTAAATGCATCAAACTCAAAGCATCCAAAACCAAACTCATCTTTTCTACAAAACTGTTCTACTTCTGATATACTCACTTTTTCTTGAAATAGCATTACTATCCACCTAACATCTAAAACAGAAACCTGGGAGACCATCCAAGTTCCTTCCACTCTCTATCACCTATTTTACAAGTCATTACACTCTTTTGATTCTACCTCCTCATAATTCTTGAAGCTGTCCCTATCCATCAAGTCTCACTGCCAATGCCTTAGTTAAGGTCTTCCTCCTTTCTTGAACTATTGCTATGGTATCTTAAATGATTTTTCTTTATGCAGTCCCACTTCCTTCAAATCACCTTCCTTCATGCTGCCATCTTAATATTTCTAAAATACTCTCAAATTCAAAATTCTCCAATGGTAATTCTGTATTACCTACAAGATAGTGTACACACTCCCCGGTAAGGCACATGAAGTTACTCTTGATCTGGCCTCGCCACATTTCCTGGACTCTTGTTCTGGTACATCACCAGCCATAAATGGAAGGCCAGCCACACTGAACAGTTTGTCTTCTTCTTAATGGGCCGCACCCTGTTATCTGTTCACGTAGGTCATAAAAACCACATGACTCTGCCTGGCTCTTTTGGAATGTTAACTCTCAGTTTGTTCCCTCTTGAAACTCACATTATAACAGGCTCAAGTCACCTGGAAAGGCCACATGTAGGTGCTGTGGTCCCAGCTGAGCTCAGCTCAGGTGCCGAACATATTAATGAAGAAGCTTCCAGATAACGATGGCCCCAGCTGTCTAGGTCATTCCAGCCATCCCAGCCGAGGCCCCAGACGTCAGGAGGCAGAGACAAACCATCCTGCTGTGCCCTCTCTGAATTCCTGACCCATAGAGTCAATGAGCGTAGTAACATGATCGTGTTTTCCATCACTACATTTGAGGTGGTTTGTTACACTGCAGTAGATAACTAAATCATATTATAATATAGGGTGTTTCAGTTATCTGGAATATTCAATTCTAGAATACTTCTCTGTGTCTTCCAGAGTTTGTCCCTCAGTTACAGTACATTCCACAGTGCTGTGATTGTTGCCTTCATGAAGAGTATGTTTTATTCTCCTTTTTTGCCTAGTGCCTAGCACCCAGAAGATTTGCAGTGAGTGTTGTTGATAGAAGGCAGGCTCTGTGATCCCATCTAGATACTCAGTACTGTGTCAGAGGCACCCGGTGGGACCTTCCCCTGCTCTGTTTTTTATTCTCAAGTGCTGATAGTTGCTGATAGGATCACCATTGCCTCTCAAAATAAATCCTTCAGCAACCACAGCTCCAGCAGTTCACCCAGGCCCTTGCCTACTGCAGAAGCCACTCTAGTTTTAATTGAGCTTCTCAATTAAAGTGAGCTCGGAGTAATTATGGAAGGCTTGGCAGGGATCCTAAGAAATGCCCTGAATGTGTGTCTGCTGGTTCATATAAGGAAGAGTTGGGGAGAAAGACATTCCTCTTATAAATACCAACCGTGTGTCAGGGTCTGTGTTAGAAGTTCTCCATATATTATCTGACCTAATCCTCTCAGCAACCCTGGGAAATAGACACTTCAATTTTTATTTTACAATGGATGAATGCTGAGGTTCAGCGAAGTTCAGCGAGCTACAGAGGACCACTTAGCTGGCAGAATGAAGGATCAACCCAAGCCTGCTTGCTCCAAAGCTGATATAGTTCCTACCGTCCATGCATTCTGGGAGACTCTCCTATCCAGAGAAGCACTGACCCCATGAGAGGGCTGATGGATACAGTGTCACACATTGAATTGTATTTTGATGACTTTAACCACAAAGGGGACTTATTCTCTGATCAAATGCTAAATATCTGAAAACAACAATCAGTAATACTTCAGGATGCTTATATTTATTCCAGGGCAGGTCTCAGTGAGAAGGAGGATCAGGGAAGGGAGAGGAAGGAAGCAGCAGGACACAGGGCCTGGGGGAGAGGAAGCAGTCGTCTCAAGGTAAAGTCAGAGGGAAACTGCAGAAGGGAAGGCCTGGAATCTAAGACAAAGGGCCTTTCCCTGGAGACTGGGGTGGGGTTGTGTCCTGGGGAGGAGCAGAGGATTTAGAACATCCTTTTGTATAATACAGACAGGAAGGTGAAAACTTCTTCTTTTCCCTGTAAACAGAAGAGCTTTAAAACTTTGTTAAACCAAAGACAACAAAGAAATAGCCCCAAATAAAACTTGGTCAGTAGGATTCTGTTTTTCCATTTTCCTTAATGTTCATTTGTTATCATTCTTTTTACTTAGATATAAATTGATTTTTTAATTTTCATGCTTGTCAAAAGATTTATGCACAGAAAAGTTCAGATTAGGATCAATTTCTATTTTTTTCATTAGATCAATATATTTTAATGGAGGACAATTGATTAATATTTTAGGGGAAAAATAAGACTCCTTTCCCTAGGCATCACTGATCTGTGTCTAAGCCAAAGAATTACCAAAGGCTAGTCTCAGTTTTTCTTACTGAATAAGTCCCAAGATCTTGGGTCGTGCTGCCACTTTGATGCATTAGAAAATCAAATAGGTGCATTTTGGCAATCTGTAGTGTACCTAGCATCCCCTACCTGCATACATATAAGCAACCTAGATGTACATGTGTGAGGAACTAGGAAACAAGACTATATGTTTGAAATCTGGTTTCCTAAGCAAGATCTTAGAGGTTGCTCAATAAGAACTGGTTATACAAAATTAGTGGGTTTCCCTCTAAATGGGGACTCATTCCTGTCTTATCACACTGAGTTGAAGTTACAGTTTTGCCAGTGCCCCTGCTGGGGCTTGTTCTATAGTTGAGTGGAGATGTTATCTATTTTAAGACACACAGACACACATAACTTAGAATTCCACAGAATTTCTTTAAATGCTGTATAAACTGTCAGAGATCAAAGACTCCAATGCTAAGTCATCCAGGTAGAGTCAAACCAGCTTGTAGGACTCAGTTCTGTTCTTTGCTGTTTGCCACAAACAGCTATGGAAATCCTAGGATGACTTGGTCCAAGAAGAGAGAACTCCATCTCATGTACTTTGTATCAGTCTCTCACCCAAAAAGATATTTGAAGCTTCTGTTATGTGGTAGGGACTTTACCAGACTCTGGAGATAGGGAGGTACGATCAACTGGTTCCCTACTTTAATTTATTTTTAAATGGAGGTACTGGGGATTGAACCCAGGACCTCATGCATGGTAGGCACACACTCTACCACTGAGCTATACCCACCCGCCTGGTTCCCTGCTTTTATGAAGCTTACATTCTAGTGAGGGAGTCAAGATAAGAGAAGCAAGTAATTGATCCAATGACACACTTACAGATAGTGATCATTGTCATGAAGAATATAGGGAGAATAATGGGATACAGAATAATTATGGTGGGGAAGGTGTCGATTTTAGATACAAATGACTGGGGAAGGCATCTCTGGGAAGCTGACCATTACACTGACCTTGATGGAGAAGAAAAAGCCAGCTTGTGAAGAGCCAGAGTGGAGCACTGTGATCTGGGGCTGGCACGTGCAAAAGCCCAGAGGCAGGATACACTGTGGCATGCTTTAGAAACTGTTAGGAAGAAAGAGATGAAGACTTCAAAGTACATGAAGCAAAAAACTGACAAAACTTAAAGGAGAAAGAGACAAATCCACAAATCATAGCTGGAGATTTTAACACATAGCAAATTACCATAAAACAGCAACCTAAAACAGCAAGTACATATCCTGAATGTATTCTATACGTATTCTGTAAGGCAGTTATTCTGAAACAGCTTAGCTGGGTGGTTCCAGTTTGGGCTTTCCATGAGGTTACCATCCAGACGTCACCCAGGACTGTAGTCATCTGACTTGACTGGGGCGGGTTTTTATCTTTATTTCCTCACTGGCTGTAAGCAAGAGGCCTGTTTCTCACCACATGGACTTCTCCATAGGGCCTCTTGAGTGTCTTAAGAACATGCAGCTGGTGTCCCAAAGTGAAGACTCCACAAGAGAGAGGAAGCTAGATGCCTTTTTATGTGGTCTCATAAGTCACACACCATCACTTCCACCATATTCTGTTCGTTAGAAGCTAGTCACTAAGTCTGGCTCACACTCAAATGAGAGGGAAAGAAGGACTGCCAAAAATGCATGGCCATTTTTCAAAACCACCACAGATATGCTAATTTAAATACATGCTTGTGTGACACCCAAGCGGTAAGACCACAAAAGCAGTGGGAAATATAATCCAAAGTGAGAGGAGAGAGGTCTGGGCTAGAGATACAAATTTGAAAGTTATCAGCATAAAGGGGGGGGAGATGCAAATTTGAAAGTAATCAACATCGGTGGTATTACAGATTGAGGGACTGGATAAGGATAACATTATTTAGAAACAAAGTGCAGCAGAGGGAAGAAGGCCTAGCACTGAGCTCTGGGGCTCACTCTGATGTTCAGCAGTTAGGTAGAGGAGGGAGAGCCAGCGAGGTAAGAGGAAACCATAAACGTGTGTGGTATCATGGAGGCAGAGGGAGAGAGTTTCCATAGTAACAGTAATTAGTGTGAAGAGTAACGACTGATAACATTTATTGAGTACTGTCTGTTCTAGGCACTGCTTTTTTAAAAAAATATTCTCTGTATTTATCTTTTTTGTTTTGGGGGGAGGTAATTAGGTTTACTTATTTATTTTAATGGAGATACTAGGGATTGAACTCAGGACCTTGTGCATGCTAAGCATGCGCTCTACCACTGAGCTGTACCCTCCTCACTTAGGCATTGTTTTAAGTACCTTTAGTCTCAATGGAGGGTTAGCACTTTATGATTCCATATTTGTTAGAAAAATTGACAGAAATTGTTAATTCTTCCAAAGTTATATGGATAATTGTGGGAAGCTGGGATAATGAAGTGGTTGCTGGGAGAAACCGGGCCCTGATTAAATCCAGTTCTCTGTATATTCATGTCTGCCCCCACGTGACTAAAAGGTGTTAGATCTTCTCTGTCGTTATCTTACTCATCCTGTTAACAGTTGAGCAAAGACCTGTTTGGTGCCAGGCACTCTTCTAGATACTGAAGGTACAGTGGTGAGTGAAACATTTTAAAGATCCCTGCCCTTTGGAGTTTACCTTATAGTGGGAAAGACAGATCATAAGATAAATAAATAAAACATACAGTATGTAAAATAGTAGTGAGTGTGAAAGCCAAAGATAAAGCTGAGAATGGAGACCGGAAGTTGTGGGGGTGGCAGGGTAGGCAATTCTAGACAGGCTGGTGAGGGAAGGCATAAAGAGCAAAGCAACATTTCTGTAAGACCCCTGGGTGAGGGATGAGGCATGCAGATGTCTGGGGAGAAGTTTTCCAAGCCGAGGGAAAGATGGTTGAAAAGGCCGTGAGGCAAGATTGTGCCTGGCATGTGAAAAAAGAGCCAAGGAGGCCAGCTGGTCAAAGAGGAGGAAGCAAGAAGGATATCAGGAGAGAGTGGAGAAGGAATGGGGTCAGAACAGGGATGGTCCTGTCGACACAGTGTGAACTTTGACTTTTATTCTGAAAGATGTTGGAAGTGTTTTTTTTGTTTGTTTGTTTTTTAAGCATAAAGAGCTTTTTTCTATTTCTCTTTTCTTCTTTTTTTTTTAAATTAAATGGGAGATGTTGGGGGTTGAACCCAGGACCTCCTGCATGCTAAGTATGTGATCTACCACTGAACAACTCCCCCCCACCAACAACCCCATTGCAAGTTTTTAATTAGATGATTTATAGGACCTGACTGGAGTTTGAAATGGATCATTCTGGCTGCTATGTTAACAACAGACTATATGGAAGCAAGAACAGAAGCAGAGGCCAAAAAATAAATTAAAAAGAGTAGAAACCAGTTAGGAAGCTCTTGAAATAATGTAATTATTGCAATAAGTGATGATGGCTGGCCTGGATTATGAACAGTGGAGGTGGTGGTAAGAAGTGGTTACACTTCAGAAATATTTTGAAGGTAGAGCCAACAGGTTTTGCTGATGAACTGGATGTGGGATGTGAGGAAGAAAAGGAAGTCAAGAGTGACTTTGGTCTGAGAAACTTAAAGAATGGAGTTGTCATTACTGAGATGAGGAAGCCTGCAGAAGAAGCAGGGTTTAGGGAGAGAAAATGAAGAATTCAGTTTTGGGCTTTTTAACAAGCACTTCAAAGTTAATTATCCCCATGGAGAAGCTGAATAGGCATTTGGACACTTAAATGGATCTGGAGTTCAGGGAAGAGAACCAGGGTAAGATACGAAATAGGAAGTCATCAGAGCACACATATGGAATTTAAAACCTCGAGACTGGATGAAACCACCAAGAGACCAAGTGTAGAAAGTAAAGAGACTAGGTTTACACACTGAACCCTGACCCTTTCCACCATCTAAGGCAACAAAGAAGAACCAGAAAAGGAGGCTGACAGGAGAGTGCAGAGAGGTCGGTGGAAAACTAGGCAAGTGTGAAGTCCGGGTTGCCAAGTGAACTGAGTGTTCCCAGGAGAAGGGCAGTCAAACACTGTTGATCCATCAAACAAGAGCATCAACCTTTGGATTTGATAACATAGAAGCTATTGGTTGATCTCGTTAAGAGGTGTTTTCTTGGAGTGGATCGAGGGATATTGGCGGGAAAAGCCTGACTGGGGTCGATTCAGGAGAAAATGAGGAGTGAATCTAGAGATATCAAGTGTAGCCTGCTCTTTCAAAACAGTTGGCTACACAAATGAAACTGTGGGTAATCATCAGTCAAATCCATTTTACCTGTAACCTGCCTTCACTCATCAAGGCTGTTTTAATTATTGATTGCTACTAAAGATTTGCATGTCCTCCAAGTAGCATGTAGCTTAATAAGATGTTTGCATGAGTTGTTTTCCCAAGAACTTGGAGTCAGCTATGTGTAGTTCAGCAGAGCTGGTGAAGACTAGGCAGGACCACTCACCCTCCAAATAGGCATGCGTGAGAGTCTGCTCAGTGACCCTTTGACATCACAGGGCTGAGAAATTCACCTTCAGATGGTGCTGAGTGTCTCCATGTTTGAACGTGCAGAGGCCTGGAGCTTCGTTGTGCCTGTGCAGAACCACGATTACTGCACCGTCTTCCAATCAGTCCCCATGCCTCAGACTGCCCTGCTGCTTCATTCCTTATCTCATAAATACCCCGAGCCTCTCACCTCTTCTGGGGAGGCTGATCCAAGATTTTCTCCTGTCTCCTTGCTTGGCTGCCTTGTGAATAAACCCTCTCTGTGCTGCACACCTCTGCATCTCAGCCTTTTTGGCTTGCTGTGCTTTGGGCAAAATGAACCTGGTTCAAAGAAATGGGAGTGGTAGCTGGAGGAGTACTGGGGCCCAGAGAAGTTTTTGTTCTTACCACGTTGCTGTTGTTTTTCACAGAAGGAACACATTTGTAGGGTGCTGGGAATAACCTAGTAGAGAAAAACATTGATGAATCAAGAGGACAGGGCAGAATTACCAGGACATTGAATGAGTGGGTAAGAGAAGATGGGATCTAGGGCACAAATGGTGGAGTGGGCCTTGGTGAGGACCATGGACACCTTAGTTAACACGACAGAAGTTTGGACACAGGGACAAGTACTGGGTCGATTCAGGTGTGTCCACTGTGAAAGTTCTCTTCCAACTTTTTTAGTTTTCCGTAAAGCAAGAAAGTAAAGTAGGAAGCAAGGTCATCTACCAGAGTATGAATGGGAACATATTGGAGGTCTGAGAAGAAAAAGTATAAAATACTCCGGAGACTGGGAGTGTAGATAAACTAGAGAAATGTAGTGGAACCTCTGGGTAGCATTAAGGACCTGTTAGTAGTAATAACAAGCTTAAAGTCACGTCAGTCAGCATGGTTGTGTGTTTTTCTCCAAACCCTTTGAGCTGTATCAGTGCACAACAGATGCGAGAGCAGCGTCAGTAGAATAATGCGGGAAGAAGCCAGGTTGGGAAGACTTGAAGGGGAAGAAGGAGGTAAGGAAGTAGAGATTCCAGATTTAGATAACTTGTGCCAGAAATCTTACTGTAAAACTCCACTCAGAAATGATACACTGTTTGGAGGGGGATGTGAGATTGGGAAATGTAAAATTTTTTTTTAAGTGGGAGATACTAAAGCACATTTGTACACTACGGACTGAGCAAATAGAGACTAAGAAATCGATGATGGAGAAGAGGGGAGCAAGGAAGGGGGAGGTCCATAAACAGATAAGGGGATGGAGACCAGGGCACACAAGTGCAGGAGCTGACCTCTGATGGGCACGGGTGTGAGCAGGTTTGTAGAGAAGGCTGGCAGGAAGGTCAGGTTTTCCATTCTTAATAAGATGAGGGCGTTAGTTGAGAAGAAGGCAGGTGTGGGAAGTTGGAGAGAGGAGAAGGTAGGAAACAACTCTCTGGAAGAAGACGAAAGTGCACTTTCTGCAGAAGCACAGTAGGATTCCTGGTCATTGGCAGGTGCCCATTTGAGGTTTTTATCCTAAACTTGAAGGAGTCAGTCTGGTTCTGTGATTTTTCTTCAAGTACCTACTAAGAAGGTGGAGAGTTGGGTTCACCAGGGAAACCTACAAGTTGACAGAGCTTCATCCATGAAAAATATCCCCTCTCTTGAACCAAAGGAGGGTGGCAGAAAGGGAACCAGAGGGTGACACTGTATGTGTTATTCTGACTGCTGATCCCTTTAAATGAGTTTCTATTTTAAGAGCCTGGATGTCAATAGTGCTTAATTTAATCAGCTTCTTGCAGGTTAAAAGGAAATTGAAAATCTTTGAGTCCTAGAACAAGTTTTCATTAGAAGCTCAGACTAATGTGCTAAGGGTGTTGTAGGGCAAAGGAAGATGGCTCATCTATTTATTCCAAAAGACAGTTATGACCCTGCAGGGCAGATTTTTTGGCTTAGATCCTGTTTATCTGGATCTAATCAGGCTATGCTGGTTGCTTAATTCAGGATTTCTCCTTTACCCCAAGCTCAGGTTTCTAGCACTAGCCCGCAGACTCAGTCCTGACCTTAGTACAAGGAGATCTTTGGAGCTCTAGTTCAAAATTCAATGGACCTTAACCTCCTTACTCTGGGATGTAAGGCTTTTTATTATATGCCTTCAGCCTACTTTCCTAGGTTCATATCCTATCCCTCCATCTACACAGGGCCGCTTATCGGTCCCAGATGAGACAAGCAGTTCCCTCTCCCCACCTAGAACAGCCTTCATTGCCTGTCAATGGGGAGCTGTAACTCTCCCCTCAAGGCTCCTTAAATATCACCTCTTCAAGCTTTCTCTGGCTCCTTTCATCCTTAACTCCCCACCTAGTACTTAATATCTGGCTCTATAAGCACTTACCCTGTTGTGCTGTGATTTACGCATTTGTCTATCACAATATTCCTTGAGGGACTGTGTCAAATTTATCTCTGTCGGCCCAGCACTTAGCCCGATGCCTTACAAATGATAAGAACTGTAATATATAACAGCATCTGATCCAACTTGTAGAGCTAAAAATAGCAGTTCCAGAAACAGCTTCCTTTTTTTTTTTTTTTTTTTGTCTTAAGATCAAGCCCTAAACTTGTTTCAAGATCTCTAGCCTTTAGGGGATTAGTATGGTGAAGTAGTTAAGTTTGGGGGTTCTAGTCAGATCAGGATTTGAATCTCTGCTCCAGTTTCTTAACCAAGTACCTCTGTGCCTCCGTTTCCCCATGTGTTTAATGATGAAAATAAGAGAATCAACTTCATAGGGTTACTGTAAAAATGACACAAGACAATGCATATAATGTGCTTAGCTCAATGTTTTCCATGCTTGGCACATAATGGGTAATAAACATTAGTTATCGTAATCATTATCATGAACTGTAATTATCTGGAAGCTAGATTCTTGCTGATGTGTCTGCCTGACTGGTCCTCTAGAGGCAGGACCCTGGCACCCAATTAGCCGACCTCAAAGCACTGCCTCCCTGAGGTTCCTGTTACCATGTCCCCCACCATGTGCCTCTACGGGCACCGTCATCTCTGGTGCGTCTCATCCTGACTCCTGCTTCTGCCTGGGCTTCTGTCTCTCACTATCAGTACACAAGTCTTAACCTTCCTTCCCTCCTCTGTTTACCCTGCCTCTATCCTCAGGACCTGCCCCACCCCAGCTTTGCCAGCACCTTCTGGGTTTGCACTGAAGTGGCATGGTTAACCCTTTTCTCCGTCTCTGGAGAAGTTTTACATTTTACATTTGCTGTGCGCACTTTAGCTGAACAGTAATGATCAGTCCTGTGACTGCACACAAAAGCATGTGCTGCTGACCCAGTTAACTTCTTTTCCTGAAAGGATCCCCAGTATCCTTTTGCAGTATCCAAAGGTCTTCAGTTTACCAGATTGCTGGCAGTTCTCACCAAATCATGCATATTAGATTATACTACAACGTGTTAGTTTCAACCAGAACCATCTGAATAGCCCAATTATTTCATCCTAGCTGGAGCTCTGAAGCAAAAGCATTCCAGCTGTAGTGGATGGTGGTTACACGTGCTATGGCTTTGGCTTTATATCCAAATGAATTTCCCAACCAGAAACTTCAAGCCTATGCAATATTGTATCTAGAACTCTCCACCCAACCACCAGATAATCTGAGGAAATTAGAGGGGTTGTAGCAGATGTAAATATGTGGCAATAAGGAGAATCCCATATTATAATGTTTCCCAAGCCTCACAGTCAGAAATGACCTTGGCCAAATCTGTCTAAAGTCTCGGTCAATTGAAATGGCAAATTTAGCAGAGAACAAGACCTGCCCCTGGAACTGATGGTTCCTGGATAACTGACCCTTAAAACGGAGCTACCATAAGTCAACTAAACAAGGCACTTACTTCCATATCATCAAATGAGTTAACAACTTATAAGACTATCTTTCATTTATTTTTAGTCTCGGAGAATGTTACTATATTATGTAAATTTATATGGACTTACAAGAAATCAATTCATATGTAATAATTATGTTCTATATATATGATTATATTTTATAAAGGAAGACATAGTTTTAGACCCAGGGGCTTCTATAATGTGAAATAAAATCCTTTTAGTACCAAAGATACATTTCCTGCAAAACCAAAGGGAGGCAGTTCCTTTTATTTCCTAAGTAGAGAAATCATAAGGCAGTAACATGATTCCACTCATATTAGTGATTAGTTAACTTGATATGAGAGAAGAAGGGAGAGCTGGATGGAGAGAATTCACTGTTTACAACGTTTGCGGTGACCGTTTATTCAGCAATCATGATCCCTTACCTCCATGTTAAAAAACAAGCAATAGAGATGAAGGGACTGACTTCTTCCCTGACCTCAAAAAGATGCCCTGAAGATGAAGCTGGAGGAGGTGGAGGGAGGAAGAGCCAAGCTCTCTTCTAGGGCTTCAGCTTCAAGCCTCCTTGGGGACTGGAGTAGAGATTCACTACGCAAGTGCATTCCAGCAACCCACTCCCACTCAGAGCTGCTGTTCCCCAGGGCCTGTTACTAAATATAGTGCGGGTTTCAGACTGACAGCAGAGCTCTGCTGTGTAAGCTGGGAGCTGAATCTTCACTTCACACACTCCTAATATGGTAAGCCCTGCAGCCTATCAGCCAGGAGAGGGAGACCAGCCTGTGCTGACACCCGCCTTAAGGTTAACCCTTTCTGGGGAAGTTGGAATGGAAGACAGACTGACCACTGATCACTGCAGATTCTCTAGTTCCAAAATCTGGAAACCAGGCTCCAGACCCCCTTGCACATCGCAGTATTTGCAGACCATGAACATTAGATCAAGGAAGCGCGGGACAAAATAAACTGCCGCAACCCCAAGTTTCCCTGAAATAAAATAGAAAAAAAAAAATGGAAAAAGAGACATTCTCTGGAGGGTGGGAAAGGCAGGAGAAAGAGGACAGCAGAGGGACTGATGTGTGTGCTACTCCCTACCCCACCCCCACACCGTGTGTCACTGTCACAGCAGCTGTGCCCACCACCAAGGGGCAAGCAGGTGTCCTCCGGGCTGGCTTTTTATAACAGACTCAACAGCGAGCAGAGACTGCAGAGGGTGGGTCCCCCGGTCACTCACTATTCTTTCCAGCCCCGCCTGCTGGAGACCCCGCAGTCCCAAGGACTGGGCATTCAGCATCTCAGGGTGTCTCCCAAGAGCCCGAGGACCATGACCCTTGCTGGAGTTATAAGGACGAGGCAGCCAGTGGTTAGACAATTAATGTCCCTAATAACTTGCAAAAGTGTTAGGGTGAAATACTAAAAGCCTCTTCCTCTTTCCCCATGAGGGAGGAAAAAAAGGAAAACCACTGTGGCAGCTTCCCAACAAGAGGGTTATTAGGGCTGGCGAGTTCCTTTTTGAGTGGGGATGATGAGTAAGACAACAGGGTGAAGTTTCAAGACGTCTTTATCATGCTCATTGCTGCCCCTTCTCAGTGCCCTGCTGGCTTCCCTAGTAGGGAAGTGGCAGGTGGGTTATGAGTCTACAGAGACTAAGGAGGGTACAGACTCTTAAGCAGAATAAAGTATTTATTCCCTTGAGGGTCAGATGTGGACTGGTCCCACTCCTCACCCTTGGACAGTGATGACATCAGTAGCTGGCCAACAATGATGCAGGCTTATTTACCTTCTGGAACTCGAGATCATAAAAACTGCTTTCCATATTTTATTTTGTCAAGGCCAGAATCCCCAGGAAGTACATTCAGGAGTTCTCTAAATTAGAAGTGACATGTTGGTTGGGCTTCTTGTGACATAAGGCACGGGCCCTAACTCTGGTAGTTACCGTCTCCTGCCTAGTGAGATGTGTGTGCACAGAGTGAATCTCCCCTCTCCCCAGCCCCACCTGGTCGGGTCTGCGTCAGGTCCACCTGACCCTGCCTCTCCTAGGGCACCAAGGACCTCACCCTGTGTTCCCAGAGTGGCTTTCAGGTGGGATAGTTAGATGCTACGTCTCAGGGTACAGATGGGTGCCTTGTTGCTGAGGGCCAAGCTCCAGACAGCTTGGGGAAGAAAGCTGCCCTCCTTACACAAGGGAGACCCTCCTCATCGGCCCTTTCCCTGAATAAAGAGAGGTGGCCACCCCCACCTGTAGCTTAGCTTCCACGCGGCTCTCTGGCCACTGGCTGTCCTCTGCCACCTCTGTACTCTCTCCTCTCCCCTGGACTCCCCAGGTCTGGCCCTTCCAGGTCACATCTGGGCTACATCTCTGTGCCCCAGGAAGGGCTGAATTGGGCAAGATCTGTTGTCTCCTCCACCTTTAGACCCGGACTCTGTTTTTCTTTTCAAATTTTGTTGTTGCATAAACCCCTAAGTGGGATGCTGATCCCCCTCAGATCCTTTGCTTTTGATTCAAAGTAAAACTCCATTAGTAACTGGGTCCTGACACAAGAACCAGTTTAGGATGTTTGAAGGGTAGAAACAAAGAAATCTGCAGTTAACTAGATCTTTCCCTTCTGATTTTTGAATACAGTAATCCTAATTATCTTTGTATGAATGTGGACCCTGTAGCAACTACAGGAAAGCATCAGGAGGTGTGGAAAAAGAAAAGCATAAAAATTTAATATATAAGATCTTATACCAATTGAAATGTCTATAGACTCTATTACAAAAGGAAGAAATGATATCCAGTTGGCAGAAGAGGAATGCCAGAAGTTTAAAAAGCATTACTTCGTTTTCAATAAAACAGATTAAAAATTCTTTGTCAGAACTATTACCACTGCCCATCTTTGCACCCAAAGTGGGGGAAAAAAGAGGAGAGTGAGTACTTCTCCAGAGTTCTTCTTTTGGTGGTCAGTTAATTTCACTAATTCATAAACTAAAGCTGCAAGTTCACTCCAGCCCACCTGGCACCCCCACTCATGTCAGGGGAGACGCCTTATAGCAAAGACCGATACTGCTGTGATTCTTTGCATTTCAGTAGTCTGAGGCTCTAAGAGAATGTGGACTGTGAACCTATCATTCTCATCTTCACAAATGATTTATACTGGAAATTAATATTAACCAACAGGATTCATTTACTTCATTTAACAATTTTGAGTTCTGCTACATGTTATTGTCTGTTCTTGCTGATGGAGACATGACAGTGACCAAGACAATAGTACTACCCTTTGGAGTTTTTAATGGTGGAAACAGACCAAAACAAAAAACAAAAAAAAAAAACCCATGATTGTCATCATTAGTACGAAGCAAATAAACAGGGTGATATGGTGAGTAAAAGAGTCCTTGCAACACAGGCACAATTTTAGGGAACATGGTCTGAGGAGAAAAAGACCTCTAAGAAGAGGACATTTTGAGGTAAGACAGGCCTGGAAGTACAAAGGTCCTGATGAAAAAAAACAGTTAAGGATGCTTGAAGGACGAGACAAAGCCAGTGCATGGCTGGAGCCTTGCAAAACAGAGGGAAAGAGAAGAGAATGAGACTGGCCAGTAGGGAGGGATCAGGAAAAAGCCAGGAAGAAGTTGAGATTTTTTATTATTCTAATTTCAGTGGGAAAGCGGTGGAGGGGCGGGGGGGAGGACTGTAGCAGGGAAAGGATGGGATCTGACTTCCAGGTTAAATGTCAACAATTTCGAAATAGTGCTCTAACAATTAGTGACTCTGTTTATCATCGAAGAGACAACAACACAGAGATCCCGATGCTTGCCAGGTGTCTGCTCATCAGCTTAGCAACTCAGGAGGCTCTCCCAATTTCAGCCTCTTGAAGTTTGAAAATTCTGTATTACCAGGAGCCAGAGTCATGGCAGGAGGGGCTCCATACCCCAGAAGATGCCAGGCTGGGATGCTCTTTTCTTTTCCCTCTGGGTCGGGAACTGGCAAGAACTTCCTCTGTTTATATCCAAGAAAGAGAGCATTTCCTGCCACCAACCTAGATAGACAAACCACCCACCCACCAAGTTACAGAGAAGGACTGTTCCTCTGACCTTAGGACCACATCTGAGGTTCTAGATTTGCACAAAAAAAGCCAGACTGGGCAAGACAAGCACATTTCGTGTTCCAGACATCAGACCTGGAAACAGACAGTTAATAAAACAGCACGCAGGAATGCAGGGACTTCAGCGGCTGTACTTGGGGTGGGCTTTCTTCCCTCTGCTTTTGGCCACTGTGTTGATGGCTCCATTATAGCTTCTTACGCCACAGTTCAGCAGCACTTATATGACAATGTCTCCACTGGATTCTTACCTGCCCCCAGCTAACTTACTTAATTTAGCAGGGGTGAGGAGAAAGGTGACTGATTGCATTTAACATGAAACAGGCTGAGGAGAGATTTTTGTGGGTGGAGATCCTCTCTTCAAGGTTGAACACCTGAACTTTCCAGAGCTACAGATAGAGGTGACATGACTCCCATGCCACAGTAAAGCCTCAAGGGTCTCAATGAAACATCACTTGATACCAATGAGATTTCTTTCGCGCACGCCTTAACTAGTCTTGAGCTACAAAGACCATGAGCTGGAGGTGTTCGTCAGGCGCTATCCAAGGCACAGAAACATAAATCCCAGGTCTAATCAGTAATGCTATTCAGCTTTAAGATGATCTGACATGCCCTTTGTAGGGCTTTGGGTTGGTAAAGCCCGTGGATCAATATCAGTTTAAAGGTGGTTTCTCTCTGTTCATACATGGTATGCAGCAAAGGAAAGGGCTCTTCCAGGGAAGCAACAGGCAGATCTGTTTCTTCAAAATGGGCAAAGATGGAGACAACAACCATTTTTCTCAAATATACATGAGCTGAACCATTACATTTTTTAAACGCAGACTTAGTAGGTAGGTTTGTGTGAATGTGTGTCTTTGGCAGAGTTCTCAAGGGTTGTCTTTTTCATAAGAAAAAAAAAAGAACACTCTCAGCCAAGGCCAAGGAAACTATTTCAGCTCAGAAAGGAACTACTATGGCCCATAATATAACTCATGAAATAATTGTAGCCAGAGCCAGAAAATGCAGTCATTGGAAAGGCTTCAGCAGGAACCAGGCTGTGACAAGCGCTCCCCCACCCCCCAGTCACTGAGCTTTCATCTTCCTGGCTTCTACTACAGGAAAATGACCTTAGGATGACTTTCAAGTTCTACATTTCTTTATGAAAAAAAAAATAATAAGAAGGAATAAGAAAATTAGAGGCAGTCCCTTCATACAAATGGAATAGAAGGGGAAATTCTTAGGAGTTTACTTAGAAAGGAAATCATTAAATTCTTTTGAAATGACCTTTTTATCTTCAAGTACAAAAGAAGGGCCTGGGAAGGGGAGAGACCACAGCCAGGACACACACGGCCAGATTAAGTTCTTCACAGACCAATCACGGAAAACAGATTAAATGAAAACCTGGAACTGAATGAGGTCACCTTCACACTTTGATCAGGGAGACCATTTACGAAATGTGACGTTGCTCAATATTTGGCTGTTAAAACTGAAGGAAGAAAAAAAGCTCAATGGTTGTAGTTACCACTGTGGACACACATATAGACAGGGCATCTCATAAGCAGTGAGCAGGGGGGCTCCACATTCTGCATTTGCTCTCCTCTGACTCCTTTCTCTGTCCTTGCTTCTTACCTTAGGGCCAAACTCTCTAGGCTCCTGGACAGATGACTTCTGGTGGGTTGAGGCCAGAGTGTGGGAGGAGAGACTGCCTGCTTGGGTGTTTCCTCTCTGCTCTGCCCTGGCTCCTCGCCTCCCCTCCAACAGGCAGCACCCCTCAGGTCACTGCCTCCAGGACTCATGTCCTCAATGGCTCTGGGAGCAAATTCTCCTTCCCCTGGCCCTTCAGCCCTGGAAGTGCTAATGGCTTTCTGTTCTCTAATGTCTGGCCGCTTCCCCATCCACTGTTTGTTTCCTTCTCCCACCCCACCACTCACAATCACCCAACTGTTACATTCTCTTCACTTAAACCCCTTGCATGGAACTGTGATTCCTGCCAGGACACTAAACCATACAGCACCATCGGTACCTCATTTAGAGTCCATGCCTTAATGTGGAAAATAAGGTGATATTAGTACAGAACTTAGATTGGTGGTGTTCCATTTTCTTTAGGTGTTTTTAGCAGGAGACCCATGTTTATATGTACATTATAGGAGGCCTGGGCCAGAGCCTGCAAATACCCACTGTCAGATCTACACTATGGGGGACCCGGCAAGAAGGGGCAGGACAGCAGAGGTTAGCTGCTGCAAGCTTTCCTATTGGTCTTAAGAGAGCTTGGGACTTTAGAAATATCCCCCAGTGTATAAAGGGATAGGAATGTTTTGCATTTGTTTTTCTCCTGGCAGTGAGTAGGTAGAAAAGATAAGAGAAGGACAAAAGTGGAAGGGGGCTAGGGGGGAAACGGGGACAAGGAGGGTAGGGAAGTCAAGGTTGGTTGGGGGGCGATGGGAGGGGCTATTAAATTCTTCATTTTCAGCCAGGGCTAAATCAGTCTCTATTTTAGAAAACCAGATAATTTTACTTGCAGAATGAATGCCAAGATTTTGTTTTGGAAAAGGGGCCAACCTACATAGACACTTAATTTACAACCTAGATCTCAGAGGCCTTTTGAAAATGCCCTATCTCTAATATATCCCCAGTCCTCCGTAACGGACTGCCCCATGATGTGTATTTTGTTTTTTTCTTGTGGCTTTTAGCACTACCTGACATAACATTAGAGGACTTATGTGGATGTCTGTTGTCGGCCTTGCCCCCTGGTGTGTGAGCTCCCTGCGGCCGTGTGTTTGTTCCCCAGTGCCAGGGAGACAGTGGGCCTCACGATCAGTGTGAACGTGGGAGCCCAGAGAGTCGGGGAACCTGCAGCAGCCATGCCTCCTGCAAGGCAGATGGATGAGCAGTGGTCACCCAACCAACAACCGTGATGACATTTTTGTCTTGGGAAATCTAACCTGGGGACACTTATTTATTCAGGAGCGATGGTCTCCCCAAATTACTTTTTGTGAACACCCGAGTCTGGGCTTGATACATGTGTCATCATTGGTGGAGACTGAAGTGTCTCTTTTTCTCTTCCTCGGTGCTGGATTTTCTTCCTATGAAAATAAGGAAAAAAGCCTCCAGATGGAGAGCCTCACGTTGTCGGCAGATTTAGAAAAACTCCCCTGGAATGTTGTATTGGTGAGGCAGTTGGGTGCAGACTGACAAGTGAGTAATCTTCCAGCTTATTGCTTTAATTTCAGGCTCCAGAGATGCCCAGCTCTGTTGTTCAAAGAGTTTTATTAAAAATTTGTGAGGAGGGAGAAGAAGTCTCCGCAGGCCTGTCTGATGTCATTATCTCTGACACAGCACACAAGCACAGCAGAGACACAGAGGGCTGAAGATGGCCGTCTGTGGGGCTGGGGTGAAGCAGAGGCCTCTGGAACCTTCCAGGACTGATCACAGATGTTCTAATCTGTTGGAGGATCTCTCACGTAATCACAAGTCTCAATATATAACTCAGTGCATACTTCTCGGTCATTAAACCACCAGGATTCTGGTCAGAAGACAAACAGCCACCTACTCCCAACCTTTAACACTGAGTCTATCTTGTACGATTGCTCCTCTCATCAGCGCAATTCCACTCTCTGCTAATTGTCTCTGAGTCCAGGTTGAGCAACAAGATGCCAGCCGTTCCTCTGTGGCTTTGATGCTGAGCACGAATCCAGCATTCCACAGAGAGGTGATGCTGCTGTACAGATTGTGATCTAGACATTTGAATCCTCCAAAGTCCTGAAAGTCAGGGATTCACTTGAAGGCACCAACTAAGATGGAGCCCCGTGGAAGGAGCAGACAGGCTTGTGTGCTCCAAGGGAAGGGGCACCAAGTCACATGGAGGTAGTCGGCACGGCTAAATCAGCTGCCTTCCCCGCTGCATACTTTTCTGGTTGCCAAGAGAGCTCTCCAGCCTCAAGAGCGACCCTGTGGAAAGATGCCTGATGGAGTTTTGTGAAGATCTGGGATGAATAAGGAGGTGTGTGTAGGGGGTGTATTGGCAACACAGATGGACACCTAGAAAGTAAAGAGCCCCAGCAGGGCCATCTGGATTCCAATCCAGTTCATCCAGGCTCCATCCAGCCTTTCTCAACCTGAGATAAATGTTAGGATGGAGTGAGAGCTTTTTGTTTCTTTTTGGGGGGGAGGTGGTAATTAGGATATCTTATTTGTTTTATTTTAGTGGAGGTATTGGGGATTGAACCCAGGACCTTGTGCATATTAAGCATTCTCTCTACCACTGAGTTATACCCTCCCCCGAGAATTTTTTTCAAAATACCAGTGCCTGGGCACAATCCCCGGAACCATTAAAATAGGATCAAATCAGAATTTTCTCTCCTCGCCTAAAAATTCTAGTAGAATGTATAGTATAAGCGTATTAAAAGTTTGGGGAAACTTTAAGTGCAGAAATGCAAAGTTAATGCCAAGGATGTGTGTGTTTGTTTCCCCTGGCCAAACTCACACTCTCAGAGGGGTGGGGGTGGCATTGCCACAACTGAGAGTTCACAGCCAAGGAGGAAGGTGGATCTAGGATGACCCAGGAGAGGGAGGGCCACCTCCAGGGCTCAGACCTCAGTGTTCTGATTCCAGGGCTACCTTGGGAACTATGGAAATTCCTGGGCCAGCACCCAGGGCTAAAAAAACAACCATGCCTACCTAAGCCCCCAGACATCTACCTTTGATTCTTTAAGATCACACCTACCACTAAAGATAAAAAGATTTCTCACTCCCTCTACCTCATCCCTTTCTACTTACCTAAGGATTTTGTCCCTGCTTAACCTACTTCCCCTTCTCACAGGGGTTGCTCCTTTTTCCTTCGATGTTAGGTGTCTGTAGTAGACTTAGCAGTGGTTCTGATTTTCACTCTCAGCATCGCTGCCCTAACCAGTGATGCTGCACAGTCCACAATCTGTACGGCTGTAGATGGTGACCCCGAGGAGGCAATGATGAGACAGACACGCCACAGACACAAACATGCCAATGGGTGAATACACACACACCATCATTAAGCCACCAGCCTGGCAGAGAAAGAGAAATAGCAAGGACGAAACTAGGAGAGGACTCACTTTAACCTAGACAGTGATCAAAGGGTCCCACGTAAACTGTGATTTTAGTTGCCTCTTCCTCAGCCCTAGAAATTATGCTTTCCTCTGAACAGCTGAGATAGCACTCTAAATGATACACTCAGTACTTGCATTCGGTGTTCTGTTTCTCTCTAGGATGGTAATAGAGACTAGATACATGTCCTAGTGTCTAATTCTCAAGGTACATAATTAGTAACTGTAAATCATGCAAAAAAATTTTTTTTAAATCCTGCTACAAGATAACATCTCATTGGAGGCAGAGCTGGAGTTGTTCAGCAGCTTTAAATTTTTTTTTTAAGTCCTACCACTTCTTTTAGCTCCAAGTCGCTGTTATCTGTTTCTTCTTTATTGCTACCCTGATTATTAGTCCTCTTTGACCACTGTTAAGAAAATGTTGCTCTAGAAATTTGAACGTTAGAGAGGGTGAGAGAGAGGAGGAGGAACATGACGCTGAAATCGTCTCAAAACTGCAGCTCTTTGCCTCTGCCGGGAAGCCTCTCAGAGAGGGGGGTTTCTCCCTCTCATTTTCACGATCGTGATTTCTGTCTCAGAGGGGTGATTAGATTTTTCTCTCTCTAAGGTTAAAGTGGCCCCCATGCATGTCACGACTCACTCTTTGGTAAATAACCCTGTGGAGAGCAGGACAGAGTGGAGGAGAGGAGAAATCCAATGACACGAACTAGGAGGCACTAGGTCTATAATGGGATAAATTGACCAACTCCCTTTTCTTTTCCTTTGGGTTCTTCAGTTATGTAATTATTATTAGCCACAGGCACAATCTATCTTTTCCCAGAATATGTAAACCTACAGTTCACCAGTAGGTATCTGATCTTCTGAAAGGTTGTTTTCAGCTCACTGACCACCTCAGGAGACCCACAGAGGTCTGCTCACCATAGGTCACAGTTAGGGACTGACTGGGGCACCAACCGGATTCAGCATCTTTTTAAAATTGCATTTTCCCCTAACAATGAGAAGTTGCTCCTTTGGGGAAAGGCATCTCAGCAGAGCTAATGGTTCAGGTTGATCTGTTATTTTAAGGGGCACTTTATCTGGAAGGTACCCAAGAGCTGTCCGTCACAGTGGGGGTGTCATCCCCTCGGCACCCCGCTTTCATTCTCCCCTTGACGCAAACACATGTACTTGCTTTTAAGCTCGTTCACTGCCGGGGGTGCCCTTTTTCTTCAGCACACACAGAAGATGAGAATAGCATCGCCTTCAGCGGACACGTCTCTGAAACTTTGAGAAGCAGTGTTGGCAACTGCAACCACAACAAACAGTCCACATCGAGGGCCCCCAGTTCTGCCTTGCACATGGGAACTCAGGCCAATTCAAATATTTCCGAAACACCTCTCGGAGCCAAACGCTCAGCTCTGTGCCCTTAAGGGGCAAACACTCCAGCCCTCATCTTGGGGAGCTGTTCTTAAATGGCCCTCTACATTAATGTTTTGGTTAGGTTTATGTAAGAAAATCAGCACTTCACAGATTGCCGGTCACCTCAAGATCTAGTCTGTGAGATTTGGGCTGTGCAAACACTGTATACCGTAGCTGTGTCATTCGGTGTAGTCTGGTGCTAATAGTAATTAGCATTTAATAGGACCAGACAATGTACAAGTTGCTTTTGCACCCATTGTGTCAGATGTAACTCAAGGAATAGATAAATGTAAAATTACATAATTTTTAAGAGATTAAAATGGTCCATCAATACTGAGAAAAAAGATGACTTATCTCACTGGGTGTCATAGAGTGAGCTGCACTTTCCAGAAGAAATTTCCAAAGATCCACACTTATGACAACATTCCTTCCAGATTTTCCAAAATAGTTCTAATTTTGATCAATTTGGCCTCTTGTTGCCATAAATATCCTCGTACTTGTCATACTGGGTACCATGTATTTTGGGTTTATAGTCAGCATAATTAAAGCTTACTGCAATTTTTGGGTGCATATCCAGGCCATTGAAACATACGTCGCTCTCAAATTTGGAAGCCACAAGCATACTACATTTAAAAAAAAAAAGGCACCAAATCAAGGTTATAAAAGTTGTGGTATGATTTAAATATTGTCGTTAAACAATTTAATACCTTTAACCACCCCTCCCATACAATGTAATATAATTGTTCTGTTTGTAAGAGGTTAGTATAATTCTGAGTACACACATACGTACACACACCCTCTATGTCTGGTGTGGGTTTCATTTCTTATCCTTGGATCCTCTTATCTCTGGGTAGAAGCTTGTTTGGAAATTATGTTAAACATCTCAGTGAAAGGTGCCTCAGGACTTTGATTCCATAGGGTAGGAAAAACTAATTTTTCCTCTACCTTTCTAGGTTCTTGGCTGGGGGCTCTGGAACAAAAGGTAGATTACCAAGAGAAAAATAGCTGTTTATTCACATATCTATCTCACGTACCTGGGGACAGCCAGGGAAATGAGTGAGTCAAGGAGGTGGCTTAGAATTTAGGCTGAAATACATCTTCAGCTAAATCAAAGAAAGGACTGTTGGGGGGAGTTTAGGTGTGGAAAGGTGACCAGGAACGTAAACACAGTGACCAGGGTCAAATCCATCATGCAGATTTCAGCCTGTGCCTTCTCCAGGGATAAGCCTCTTTTGACTTTGTCATCCTCTTCCTGGTCCAGAAAGGGAGACCCCCTTACAAACAGAGATTTTCTTTATAAATGTGAATTTGCTTTACAGAAGGGTAACTTTTATTCTGTTTTCAGAGCTTCTCTTAGTCTGGTGTTTCTCAAAACAATCCTTACGCCTAGAGGCATATTTTGGGTTGGCTGGCGTATTCTAGTGTCCTACAAAAATACGAAATGCCCTTCTGGCCTCCAGATGAGAGGCCTTACAGTATTCACTAATACTCATGAAGCAGTGCTGAAAATTAGCACAGGTTCCAGTAAACACGGTCATGGGCCCCAGGGGAGAATGAAAGTCCCCAGAATCAGGGTGGGAGCACTGTTGTCCCACCGCCTGGCTTTGCTGCTCAGTCTGGGAAGAGCTGGGCGAAACCCTGCGTCCTGGAAACAATTTCATAAGCGGGTGCATTTTGGAAACTAACTGCAGGCTTGTTAGAGCTCCAACTGGGCGCCCTTTCCACAGTAGCGTTCAAGGGAGCAGCATGGAAAGTTCAGACAAGATCGCCTTTCCAAGGCTGTCCCGCTCCCCACCTGCTGCTGCCGAGTGTCCTGAGGTAACTGGAGAGAGGAAGATCTACTCTCCGACCCCATCGCGAGAAAACTTGTGAAAAGCAAAATAAAAACTTCCCACGGAGCCTGTTACTGACTCAGCCCAGCTCTGAGCAAGACGCTGGTGGTGTGTTTTAGGGAAGTTTTAAAACACAGAAATGGAAAGTTTGGCCTCTGTATATGACCAGCATTTGCAATCTCTGTCCTCACAGGCCTTACTCCTGAGGCCTCAGCACTAACTCAAGTTGTGGCCACAGGCTTCCTACTCAATTAAGGAAAAGCAACATAACATGGCAACCGTTTATAAATAAGGTAGAAGAATCCCTGTATATTCCTTCTCTTGAATCACTCCCTCCTTGTCAGCCAGGATTGGTGCTGGTTTCATGGAATATCCTTTCTAGATTTTTCTTTTTTTTATAATGGAGGTACTGGGCGGTTGAACCCAGGACCTCGTGCCTACTAAGCATGTGGTCTACCCTTGAGCTATTCCCTCCCCACTCCTTTTGAGATTTTGAATGCAACCCCTCCCCCATGACTCTGTCCTTCCCAGCAGCTGCCCAGGGTTTGGGGCACTTCATTAGGTGAAGCCTTGGGTCAACCGTCTGTCTGATCATTAACCCCACATTTATTTTAGGGACTAAAGCTTGGAGGGGTTGGGGAGTGAGTGATGCTCAGAGTTTAAATATTGTCTTGGATCCTTCGCACCAGGTAGCGTTAAAAAGCCTGAAAAACAAATGTGCACTGGCCACTTGGCCTGCATCTGTGAGCTTTCAGCCACTGGCAGATCAGAGCACTGAGGAGCAAATAAAATTGCCAAGGTTTAACAGTTAGAACAGATTTTATTTGGCACCATTATGTCACAGTGCTAAATCCTCCTTATACATGAAATTGCTTAATCCCCTCCAGTCCTGAGAGGTTTAAATTATTTCCCGCCTTTCTGCAAGAGAAGAAACTGAGGCTTTAAAAGGGCAAGTGACTCGTCCAGGGTCACACAGCACAGTGTTGATGAATGCAGGGTTCTGATCCAAACTGTCTAACTCCAAACACCAAGGTGACAAAAAGGGAAATACATGCTTCAGAAATTCTTAGAGCCTTTACTGCTTATCCCAGTCATTTGGGACTTCACCGAATCTAAAATGTGCCAATTTCCATTTCAGTTTTCATAATCCCACTAAGACTGCAAATTCCTTGAGGTCAAAGACTGGGTTTTCCACTTCTTCGTGTTCTTCAAAGTGCCTAACGCAGCAATTTGCACAAAATAGGCAATTGAAAAATACATATTGATAAATCTAAATGTGGAGAGGTACATTACTAATTATCAAGTGAGTTGAAGGAAAAAAATGAGCCAAAATAAAGAGGGATGAGGATTTGTCTTCCCCATTTCCCAGGATGCAGGCCATTTTTAAAAAGCAAATTTGAAGTCTATCTCGAGTTCCAAAGGAGGGAACTTTCATAGGTTAATTAACTTTCTGAAATAGCTACACTGTGAATGAGTAACAGAGGAAGCCTCCGCCAGCATCTGAATATGTCAGTGGGAAATGATCCCAGCAAAGCTCCAATGGAAATCAAGCTTGGTTCCCATAAGCCCCAGATTCTCACAACTTCACAGGCACATCCTTTCATCTTTTCACTCCCTCCCGAGGGCTTATAACTTCTGCAGCAGCCGGAGGGCAGGAGCCACAGAAGCTCAGCCTTGGTGCACACAGGAGCAGAAGAATCTGTGTACAGTCAGGAGTGAGCAAGATAAACAGCAAGACCCTTGAAGCAAAGATCCTTGGGGGCTGGAATGTTTTATAGATTGCTATCTGCAAGGAGAAAGAAGCGTTCTAACATTACAGCCAAAAAGAAAGCCAAGTACAGGGGCCATGCTGCTTTCCTCCCACCTGGGCTGCATCCTCTCCACTGTCCCCTTTTGAGCAGCGAGCCGCCCACATGTGCGCATGCACGAGCACAAGCACATACAATACCCTAATCGTGCTCAATTCCCTTGTTCTTTTCTGTATCAAAGTGCACAGCTGTGATTCTCCTCAATCATGCTGGACTCCAGGCTGCCATCGCCCTTCCTGAGGGTAGCTGCACACAAGACAGTGTAAGATGATGACAGTAACACCAATGTGTTCAAGTGAATAAAATCCCCGTTTTCCCTCTGGCTCTCTCTTACTTTGGCAGCATCCGTCACCTAGATTTTGTTTTTTCTCCTTCATATACACAAGTAGGAGGTGTCCTTTGATCCTTTAAGACATCTTTCTGGGGATGGAGGGGACTTTTTTCCCTCAACATTTGTCTGGCGCCATTTCTGGCTACAGTCTGTGGCTGAAGGCAGAGCCTGGCCTTTGCAGGACCATTTCCCTCCCAGACATGGGTCTCAGCCAGCAGTGCACATCTGTGCTCATGGCCCAGGGAGGAGAAGGCCGCCCTCCCAAATGTTCCCTTAGTGGAGAGCACACTGCTCCTCTCCCTAAGTTGCCAAAGCCTGCCACCACCGGGTTCCAGTTTCTCCCACTGTAATGTAATACATTGCCAATAGGGGCCTGGTGCTGTGTCTGCCGTTTTGAAAATGAAAATAATCTGCTAACTCTAGTTACCATCTGTTGGCAACCTTTACTCCTTATCCACATGCCAGAATGAAACTGCCACTGTAGCCTTGAGGTCTCCTGGACTTTGGTGACAGCCTAGCCATCAGCTTCCTCTTGGAATCTTTCGAACAGCCAAGAGCGATTGTCATGAGCCACTCATCACTACAAGTGTAGTCCCGATTTTTAAAGTGCTGCACGTGTAACCAAAGGCAAGTTTGTGTGCCCAACCCACTGTGAGGCCAAACTGAAATGTCAGAGTTTGGAGCAGAGCAAGGTTTATTGCAGTGCCAATCAAGGAGAATGGGGTGGCTCAGCCCCAGAAAACCCGTAACTCCCCCGAAGGGTTTCAGCAAAGCATATTTAAAGGCCAGGTGAGGGAGGGGAGTCGCAGGGTACTGATCAGCTCATGCACAGTTCTCTGATTAGTTGATGCTGAGGGAACAGGGCGGTCAACCCTACCAACCCCTAGGCGCCAGAAGGTCTGGGCGCCACAATCATCAAGTAGTTAAATTCTTCCGTTGGGTGGTGGTTTTTAGCATCTGAAAAAACTCAGGAAATATGCATGAGATACTATTATCTGGGTACCTTAGAGAGGAGCTGCAGCAGAGACCCTGGAGGAAGGGTCTGCTCCAGAAAGGCCCTCAGGGTCCTGCTAGGTTACACACATTGTATGTACCTTCCAGGCTTCCACACTGAGGCCCAAGGAGAAGGAGAGGATCAGAAATTAAAATATGAACATTTTGAAAACTCATAGAGTTCATTATACCTTTCAGAATAGAACTGGGTAGCTTGGGGGAAAAAAAAAGTTCATGTTATCAAAGAAAGCAAATGGAAGAAATAAAATAGGATTTGTTTAATATTTGTGGATAACAATGACACACCAGAAGAGGAAGGATCCTCTTTAAGGAGGAGTAAAACCTGTGGGAATTTAAAAACATCTGAGGATGTGTGACACCTAACAGCACTATCTCTGGAAGAAATGGGATGCTAAGAAATACGGTAGTGGTATTGGTTGGGATATTAATAAAACAGTTCTAGCTTAAAACAAGTGTCAAACAGAAATGTTCAGTTCTGGGTAGTTGGCATCTTAGCAATCAAAACTGTAGAAGACTTTTTTTTTTATTTGATGCCAGCATAAGATATCAGCCCCTGGTGGTCCAGGCAGTTGCTCATGTGTGTCATTCATCATTTCTTTGTTACCAAGATAATTAGCAAAATATGAGTTCACTCTGCCACAGAGCAAGCAGGAATTTCCATATCCTGTGTCACTGGGGAAAAGGTATAAATCTCGATGGGATGGGTCAGTGATGGGAGAGAGAAGGGACCAGTCCAGCCCACCCCTCACGGGTAGCTGAACAGTCAGATGTACAATGTAAAAGAGGGTGTGAACCATTCAGAAGCGATTCAGCCAACCTGGTGCAGGGGGGCCCCTGCCAGGAATCCAAGCATCAGATAACAACGGAATCTTACAGGAAGTGGCATCGCATTTCTAGGCAGATAAAGTAGAAATAACATCTAGAACCTGTAGGTGTGACTGTTAATAAAGATAACACACCTGCCAGGCTCTGTGCCAAGAGCCTCAAACATTTTATTTCATTGAATCCTCAAAACCAGACAGTGAGACAGGCACTATTTTTACCTCCTATTTTTAGATGGGGAAATTGAAGATCAGAAATGGTAATCCCAGTGGTAATTGCTGGAGGAGGAATCTGAATTGAAGCTACAGGGTTTTCACCCTGAGTCTAAGGAAAAGCGTATTCCTCCGCTCATACCATGAGGTAGATACTATTCTCTTCACTGTATAGATGGTTTACCAGAGGCTCAGTTGGTTGACTTGTCCATGGCCAACAAGCTAGCAAGAAGCAGACCTAGAATTCCAGCCCATATCTTGTTTGAAACCAAAGCCAGAACATTTAAGGTTACAAATGGTCCTTACTGGCCTCTGTCAGTCATGGTAATTCACTGATGGTGATTCCAGTGGTGGTCAGGAGCTTAGATTAGTCAGCATCTGACATTTCCCTATTAACAGTTATTGATACAAAAAGCACATATGACTGAAATTGGTCCAAGCAAATGAACAGAAAGGACTGGGGTTCCAAAGATCAGGGAGAAATTTTCTCTCTCTCTCTCTCTCTTTAGGAAAAGAAATGAACAATACATAAATGTGTTAGAAAATGGCAGTTATTAAAACGACAGCGAAGGGCAATAATGAAACCACCAGAGTTTTAACTGGTATTTATGGTGTGGCTCTGAAGCAAAGATGATGGACCTGGCCCTAAACTGTCTTAAGAATAAACCTACCACTTGAGAGGAGGCAGTTTTTCAAGGATGTCTTTGGAATATGCCCCCCATAGCTGTCATCTCATTTGCGGAAAATTGTGAACAAATTGTCTTCAGTGGAGGAAGATAAAAAAAAATGGAAAAATTAGAAGCTGAGTTCAGAGGCAGGCTGAGCATCTGGGAGGCAAGCTTCAGAAGCTCTAAAATATTAATGTTCATCTTGGAATATTGAGCTCATTATCGCCTCCTGCTTGTCCTGCCTCCTCCCCACCCAGCTGTCCCGTCATCTTATCTCCAGGGCGCCAGCCTCCCTCATCCCTTAAAAAAGGAAGATCCCAGTTAGAAAGCTTCCCCTTCGAAATATTCTCCTCTCTTATGCTGATTTTTGTATTGCTTTAGCCCCTCCTTTTTGCATTTATTCATCCATCCACCCATTCATTTATTCATTCTTCAACAGATATTTATTGTTTCTACTGCAGACCTACAATGTAACAAGTACTGTGTGGGACCCACGGAGAACTTGTTACCCTCTCCAACTTCGTGGAAATGAGATTTATTTTCTCTTATCAGTATTCTCAATAATCATAGATTTAATAGGGCTTTATTTTGCATCTTAAAAATATTTCTCATATATTTTTTTTACTACCTCAGGAGAAATACAGACACACTGATGAAACTGTTTCACGTTTAACGTGGCTGATTTCATTTACTATCTATGGCGTTTCATATTCTGTCACTTTTGACAGGGGTGATGAGTTTCCTCCCTGCACAGGGTTGTTGGGACTTTATTCACAGGACTGGATAGTTATGTAACAGGAAGTTGTAAGTTGGAGCAGGGAGGGATGCTGTTACTCCTTTCCTTCTTTTTCATCCCAGCATGAGAGCTTGTCCACAGAGGTGGTATTGAATCCACAGATTAGATGTCGAGTCCAGAGCAGTACGCTGCAGTGCAGGGGACAGCAGACCTTCTCCGTAGAGGACCAAATAGTGGAGTATTTTTGGCGTTGTGGGCTGTATGGTCTCTGTTGCATCTAGTCGTGTGCCCGCCACTCTAGGGCAGAAATAGCCATTAATGGCGCATCAACAAATGAGCACAACTGAGTCACAGGAAAACTTTATCCGTAGACACTGAAATTTGAATTCCTTATAATTTTCCTAAGTCATAAAATATTCTTTTTTGATCTTCTCCCAACCATATAAAAATGTAAAAACTGGGGGAGGGTTTAGCTCAGCAGTAGAGTGTATGCTTAGCCTGCACGGGGTCCTGGGTTCAATCCCTGGTACCTCCATTAAAGAAAAAACAAAACAACAGCAACAACAAAATGCAGAAACCATTCTTAGCTCACAGGCTATAGAAGAAATGAGTTGGGGGCCGGATTTGGCCTCTAATTTGGAGGTAACTTGTTTTGCCTGTTGTAGTGGAAAGAGTAGTCTCAAGTATGATTACTGTGTGAATACTGTCTATGTCACCAGCTGGGGCCAGAGAAACCAATTTAGTATCTTTGGGTCTCTACTTTCTGATCTGAAAATGGGAATAGTAATTTTGCCCTTGCATGGATTATAAGGCTTAAACACAAACAACACAAACAAGGCATTTTCTAAGGAATATGGAAGCTGGTGGGATAGAGATCAGCTAATGGAACATGTGGGTGGAGGGAAAGAAAGAGACCATCAGGAGACAATTGCTCCTTGCCTGAAACAGAACAGTCACTTAATGCATGACAGCTGTTGTTACTACTATTATTACTATCATCATTGTTATTCAAAGAACTAATGTATAGAGAAGCATCATGTGTCAACAACAGATGCAGAGGGGAAAGAAGAAGTAGCAGGAGACAGAGGAGGACGATCCACAAAAGCATATGATTCCAAAATCCTCTGCCAGCTCTGACCTCCCTCCCAAGCCCAGAAGTGGATTCCCACCTCTCTCCTACGTCTATTTACAGGGCTATCCCACTGACATTGCAAATGGAGCGTGGCCCAAATTAATCTATCTTCCTCTAATCTTAACTCTGTTTTTCTCCAACACTTTCCATTTCTGTACATGATACCACCAAGCTCCAAACACGTAGTCATATTTGATCCCTCTTTTTTTTTTTTCAATCCTAAACCTTAAATTTACCTTTTAAATTTTTGTAAGTTTCATGTTCTCCTAACCCTGCCATTCTCTGTTTCCTAGACTCTCTTAATAACCCACTACCCAGGCCAAACCTACTGTCCAGCTTTCAATGTCCTATTCCCAACTCCAATACATCTGACACATAGTTTATCCCTAGAAGAACGTCCCCATCAGAACTGAAACACAGAGTAAACCCTTCTTAATCAGAGGTCAGTGACCTTCCAGAACTGCCCCGATATCCCATCTGACATGGTTCCCTACAAAGCTGACTCTTCCCTCTGTGCCTCCATTCCTTGATATCTGCTGTTCCCTCAGCCTGGACTGCCCTCTTCATTGTATTTCTAAATTCTAGGAATCCTTCAAGACTTCCTTGTAAGTGCGTCTTCCTCCAGGAAGCCTTCAACTAAAAGAAGTCTTTACTTACTGTACACATTCAGAGAGCTTATCTGTATTACTTGTCAGTCATTTGCTGTCTTTGTGTTATTTATATACATGTTTCATCATCTGTACTAGACCAGTGCTTCTCAAACAGAGGTGATTTTGTCCCCAGAATGACATTGTCCCTGGGCAATGGAAAAATACCAGTTGTTTTGGATTGTGACAATTGGAATGGGGGGGGGGAGGGAAGTGTAGGCATCTATAGTGGGAGGAGGCCAGGGATGCTAAACATCCTGCAGTCCACAGAACAACCACTCTCCCACCCCAACCACACCTCCCCCCGCCACAAAGAAATATCCATAGTGTGAGGTCAAGAACCCTGGATTAGACACCAAGTTCTTGAAGAAAGGGTTTTGTAACCTGTTCATTTACATTTCTTCCAGTTCCTAACTCAGTGTTGCGTATGATCATTAGTAAATAAATATTTGTTGACTTAATAAAACAATAAAAGTTTTGGAAGGAAAGGTACCATCCTGAGGGATGGTGCATGATACAGTCTTACATTCGTTCATGGGGCCATGAGCACAGTGGATCCGTTCCTCTGAGTAGGAGGGGCAGGGCTTTCCAATACCTGCAGGCTTTCAGCATCTCACCTGCTCACAGGGCACAGCCGACAGCCTCGGAGGGTCTCCTGAGCATCATTCTTAGTCTGGTGATTCACGTTTTTAAAAATTCTTTCAAAATAAACTCTTTTTCTATAAAACAGATTAAGTGAGGCTCCACTTTACTGTTTTAGCATTTGAGGCATCATGACTCTCGATTCTGAGTGAGTCTGATGATTTTAAACATACGGAGGTCGTCACACCCTGAAAGTTGGCTTTCCTCCGTCAGCAAGGCCTGCCACGAAGCCATCCCAGAAAGTCTCAAACTTTGCAGACCATCAAGGAATCTGTTTCTAAGGGTGCCATTAACTCATAAATTGTTTCGACAACCTTCATAGGTTTAAAAAATTCCTGCTCAGTTTTCTCCCAGCTTACACCCACTAAACTTCAAGCCTGCTTATTTTTAATCTGCTCGCCAAAATAGAGAACCAATAAGGTACTATAACACAAAGAATAGCAACAGTACCAACTAAACCCTTCTGATTTACAAAGCACTTTTTACCGTACGCTTTCCCATTTACTAAACTAAACTAATAATGTGATCACTCAACAATGGTCAAGGTGGAGTCTCCTGTCTCTTTGGTTTTCCTTCTCTTTACAGCTCATTGTCACCTTCTCCATGATTCACTATAGGTTTGGTGATAATCTAGGGCTCATCTACCTTCTTACCTGTTAACATAAAAATTAGCTGGGTACCTGGGCTTAAACCCAGTTGTTCTGGATACATCTGAAGTTGTTAAATAATTTTCTCACTCTCAAATCTCACTTCTCTTCTATCAGATCATTTCCCAAGTAATTCTTAGGTTGTATAGGGAATAAAAAATTTTAAATAGTTGTTTCTAGTATTTGCTATGATACTGAGAAGTAAAATGTATAATAATCTTATGATGAAAATATTTATGAAGAGTTTTTAATGCAAGAAGGATTAACTCTCTATGAATGTCTCAGCCATCCCTACATAAATGCTGTGAATCCTGCAGTATTATTGAAACTTGCCTGTGAAAATATAAATAAGTTAGGATTTGCTACTAAAATAGCCAATAGTTTTTTCCATATCCTGGTGACCTCAGTCCCTAAGTATGAAAACAGACTTGCTTTTCATGGAGATTTTTATTCCCAGGTGTCACTTGGTCTGGGTCTCAGAGTCACAAGATGGGATGTTACTGCTAAGAAAGCTGCAGCCCATATGAGGAGTTGATGGGTTGGGGAGAGGTCCACTCATTTTTTTCCTCCAGTCTACAAATTAAACATTTCTCATTTTGATTTTGATTTACTTCTCTTAAAGATCTCTTATTGTTGATACTGATCAAGATATTTTACTTTATTCACAGAGCCTCTAGCTGAGGTTGTCCGTGACGTGTCTGAGGTGCCGTGTCACCAAGGTTACTGAACACAGCATCTCACATGCAGTCTTATTTAATCCTCTCCACAACAGTGTGGGATGGGTTCTGCTATTCCTCTTGTTTTGCAAAGGCAGAAAATGAGGCTCAGAAGGGTTAAGTTTGCCTAAGTTCACATACCTAAGTAGTGCCAGGGCCACAGATAGATTTGAGCCCACATGTATTTAATTCCAGAGTCTATACTCTTCAGGGCCATCTGGTCCTCTCAATTATGGCACCAGGATAATAACTGTAGAAGCCATTAGATTCTCCCAGGTTCCTTAAAAATACCTGAAGGGGCTGTTTTAACTTGACTCTTCTAAGGATGAAAGAAATAACTATTGTGACAAACTGAAGTTATATTGTGAGACAAATTATGTATATGTTTTGACAGTTCATTTAATATGTGTACTTACACATATATACCCATTATGTATACATAGACATTTAATACATGTATATGTGTATACGACATACATTATTCATCTTACAAGCCTGGGATTTTGGTTCAAGACTTAACACTGTCTTGTGATGTCTGTCCTCAGTAAATTACTTACAACTTCTAACCATTCTAATTTTCTTTGACTGTAATGGAGCTAATAATAGGATATATGCCACAGGGCAGTTATTGTGGCAATTAAATGAGATAATTCTCCAAAGTGTGATAACATAAAAAATAATTGTGACAGCTGGGACCAGAGTTACACTACGAGACAGAACCATCTTGGAAAAGAATATCACAAGCTTTTTGGGGAGAGGCTGGGATAAGGGTTGGAATAATGTGAGGAAATAGTGTAAATGATAAATTCTCTGCACAAGAAATAAGCAAGGCTTGGAGGAAAGCAGAGAAGAGAGGAGAGGAAAGGGGTGGGCGCTAGTGGGGAAGAGAGTTGACCAGGGCTTGGGAGCCTCAGGAGAAAGGTACCAAGAGAAAAAAGTCCCAAGGGTGATGAGGGCAAAGAGTTTTACAAAGGATACTGATGTCTAGTATCCATCGTTAGGTTTTCTGTTTCTCTGTGATGTAAATCCCCTGTGTTGCTGCAAACCTTTGGAAAAGCTTTGCACACACAAAACAAGTGAGTAGCTTGAGAGGGAAGCCAAGAAAAGGGGTCAAGGTATCCCTCATCTGGGTTGGTGCACAGCAGAGTGAAGTCACCAGCTACCAGACAGAAGTGTGGGTGAGACTGAGTCAGGCAGAAATTTGAAGCCAGAGTGTCCCTTAGAATGTGAGTCCCCAGAAATTCCTAGCAATCTGAGGAGGACCCTGGGAATCTCCTCAAGATGCAGAAGAGGGGTCTCAATCAATTTCAATGAAATCTCAAAGAATAACTAGTATCTGGACCACTCATCCATTCAGTTAATGTTTACTGAGCACCTACTATGTACGGGGATGTTTTGTAGGCACCAGGGCTACAGAGTTGAATAAAGCAGGCTTCCTGCTCTTCTACCTTACTTTCCAAGCAAGGGACAGTGAAGAGTAGACAAGGGAGGCAAAGAATAAACAAGTAGAGGAAGAAATTAACAAGATCACTTAGCATGTACTGTAAAATCCTTCATTCCAAAGAGACAGTCCAAAAATGTTTTAGAAGAGGCACCATCACTGAAATAAAGGAATAGCTTCCCCATGTGACCAATCAATTAAATGCACACATTTTAAGATAATTTAAAATTCAGGCACAACTTCTAATAAACTTATACATATTTAGTTCGTGGTACATTAACCTTCCTAGTATGCATCTCAGTTAATTAACAAATGGTTCACTGCAACTTTCACGAATTATTTATGGGAGAACTATACAGGAAAAAGAAAAAAAAGATTACCTACTTTAGAAATGCATCGTGCTGGTCGAATATTTTAAATTATGCAAATAGTTATAAAAAATACTATTTGATAACTCCATTTATTTCCTTGAGGTTTTTACTTTAAAAAAGAGGCCTTCTTTAAAGGGGTGCTTGTTCAAAAGACATTCCTGATTCAATACTTTAATAAGTAATACAATTATTAAGAAAGAGAAGTAGGAGGAGGGAAATAGAAGGAGGAGGAGGGGAAAAGGGAGGAATACAAAAATTTCTAGGTGACCAAATTTTCCCAATCCCAACCAAGGCCCCAGGCCCCAGTAGTGTCAAACAGTACTCACTACAAACATTTTAGTAAATATAATATATTTACCAGGCCCTTAGAGTTTCATTCCCAACCTTGATTGACGGTAAATTAAGATGTGTGTCTCTTTTGAGCTGTTACTATATTTGTAATTTGAATCTAGTGGCTAATACACCCAGACTTGCCACTTCCGTCAAGCCAACACTGATCTTTTTTGGCCTCAATAGGCCACTTCAAATAATTTACCAGTTAATACAGTCAAAAGAAGCAGATCGGTAATGTACACAAGCTCATTCATTGTAATCCCAGAAAAAGTCACAGGAGTGTATTATAAATAATAGCACCCCAGGAGAGTAATGGCGAAAGGCTGGCGTGGAAAGCTCTCTGCATCACAGAACGTGCTCCTTCATTACTTTGCTGAGGCTTGTTTGGTCTTCATTCTCTGCGGCAAAGATTTCTCATAATGAGCTGGTAAATGCACTGTGGCATATTTCAACAAAAAGAAGATCATTATTAATAGTGGAAGAGCAGCATGCTAAGGTCAAAGGCACTTTGGTGGAGGCAAAGAATACAGAGGTTTCTACTTAGCAGAGAACAAATCAGGGGGCTCTATCTAGTTATGATGAAATCGTCTCATTCTGAATCATTTGAGAGACGTCAATTGCTCTAGAAACCTAGAGCTAGTTATGAAACACTGGCCTTGAAATGAAACGGCCACTAGGGAAAATGGAAACAGAAAAGCTTAAGTATATTCCCTCAAAGATCCCCAGAGCTTTCTTTATGCCCAAGGCATTTCTAGTGCAAACAGCCTTAAGAGACAAGAGAGTTGTTCTGAAAATTGTCCTCATCTTTTTGGAACATTGGGAAAAAATAACCTACATATTTGAACTCTTTCACTCTTGCCTGCTTTTGAGCAGAATTAATTTGGGGACTATTTTCTCTCCTGATTAGCTAAATTATTTAATTTTGCTCATCTAAAAGTAATTTCAACTATTGATTCAATGTTTCAGCAAATTTAAAGCATCATAGCCAAATGTATTTATTAGTCATTTATACCACACGTATATACTGAGCTCCTGCAGGGTACTGGGGATACAGCAATGAAAATCCACCAAGCTCCTTACTCTTATGAAGATGACTTCGTAGTTGGGGAGGGAAAAGAGGGGCTATAAAAATTAATAAATAAATACATGAGAAAAAGAGCAGATGGTGCTAAGTTTCCTGAAAATCAAAATAAGCAAGTCTGAGAGAGAAAGCCAGGAGGCTCTTCTAGGTTAACTGCTCAGGGAAGTCTTCTCAAAGAGTCAACAGTTGAGTTGAGACTGGGAGGACAAGGCAGAGCCAGCCATGCAAAGATCAGGAAGAAACAGCACTGGGAGCAGAGCAAAGAACTGATGCCAAAGCCTTAAAGCAAAATGAGTCTGGTCTGTTCTAGAAGCAGGAAGAGGGCCAGGTTAGGTAAGTGGGATGCAGTGAGTTCAGGGTAGGCATGGAATGAATCCCAGTCCAGAAATTAGCAGCTATGGCTGTGCTCTAATTGAACTGGGAACCATCACAGCAGTAAATTCTGATCTGATTTCTGTCCCCTTCCAATATAATTTGCACTTCCCTGTTAATTAACCTAAAAAATCATGTTAATTGATTCAACATCCATGTTCAGAAACCATCTTATACACCATCTGCCTACAGAAGAAAGTTCAAATTATCGAGCTTGACATTTCCAGACCTCCAAAAACTTACACTAACCCATCTGTACAACTTGATGCCCCTCTGCTCCTCTAATAAATATTTTCCTCCAGCCAAACCTTTATTCCAACACTCCTTTTATTTCATCCTCATGGTTTTTCTCTCCTGCCCTTCCCTATTAGGTAGCATGACCTTTTCCCTTCTCTCCACAATTCATATCAATTTCTCAGAATTCTTTTTGAATCGAGCAAAAAGAAAATTCAACACAAAGGGTCTTAAAAGAGAAGCCTCCTGGCTCAAGTACATGAAACATCCAAAGTAAAATAAACTTGAGGCAGAGTTTTATCCAGAGGTTAATGATGTCATTTGCTTTGAGATTACCTTGACTCTCTATGGCTCTGTGTGTTGACTTCATTCTCCAGCTGGCTTCCTTCCGGATGGCAAAACTGGCCACAAAAGCTCTAGGCCCTATAGTGGGTTGAATAGTGTTTCTCCAAAACCCATGTCTACCTGAAACTTGTGAATGTGGCCTTATTTGGAAATAGGGTCCCTGCAGACATAACCAAGTTAAGCTGAGGTCACACTAGGTTTAGAATGGGCCCTTATCCTATGACTGGTGTCTTTTTTTTTTTTTTTTAATTTTCTTAAATGAAGGTACTGGGGATTGAACCCAGGACCTCATGCATGCTAAGCATGCACTCTACCACTGAGCTATATCCTCCCCGCTGGTGTCCTTATAAAAGGAAAGAAATTTGGACACAGAGACACAGAGGGAGAAGGCCGTATGAAGATGATGGCAGAAATTTGAGTGATGTAGCCACAAGCCAAGGACTGCCAAGGATTGCTGGCAACCACTGGAAGCTAGGAACATGCAGGAAGGATTCTTCCCTAGAGCCTTCAGAAGGGGCAGGGCCCTGTGAACACCTTCATTGTGGACATCTAGCCTCCAGAACTACAAGAGAATCAGTTTCTGTTGTTTTGAGCCACCTAGTTTGTGGTGACTTGTTATAGCCGCCCTAGGAAACCAACACAGCCTCCCTCTGCTCACCTACCATGCAGGCAAGTAGAGAAAGAGCCATCTAGTCTTCCCCCTGGGAAAGAGAAGCTTCTTTTCAGAGGCCCCCCGACTCTTCCTCACATCTCCTTTGTCCATGTCTGAATCAAACATGGCATCCAGACCCACTTGGAGCCAATAGATTGTCTCACTGAAGCACAGGGGAAAATGGTAGAGGAGGGATTCCTGCCTCCCCCAACTCCTAAACAAAAACAAACAAAACTCCCAAATCAATAATACAAAAACAAAATGAAATAGAGCCATAGCCTTTTCTCCCTTTGCCAGGAAAAGAGGGAAATAAATGGTAGGAAAATAACCAACCCTACTATTAATAGCGGTTTGCATGATTTTGCCTGGGAGGTACAGAAAACCTGACTCTCACAGGCTTAAACATTGAACAAATTTTCTCACGTAACAGGAGCTCTAGAGACAGATCCAGCTCTAGGCATGGTACAAACAGGGCTCCAGCTCTGAATCTCCCCTACTCTCCAGCCTCAGCCTTCCTTCATGTGCCAGGCGTGTCTTCATGCCAGGGCCTCTCATGATCTCGAAATGACTACCAGAAACAACCAGGGCAACCAACATCTTTTTCCTGCACAATGGGAAAGAAAAGAAATCTTATTCTCCATTATGAAACAAAAAATTTCTTTATTTTAAACTGATTGGACCCATTTAAGTTGTGTCCCTAGACCAGTATCAATTGCTAGAGAAAAGCCATTCACTGATTGGCGTAAGTCTATTTCCCTGAAAAAATTGTGGGGGAGGGGAAGGAAGAGGGCCCAGGATTACCATGAGTTTAGCCTTAGACTAATCAGGATTCTCCTTTGGATCTTAAAATGGAGTCGGCTTTCCCTAAGGTATTGTCCTCCATGGGAGAGGTTTTCAGAAAAATATGCAGAAGGGTGAATGGATGCTGCTTAGGCAACAATAGTGTCCATCAAGGCATCCCTTCAAGTGCAGATTGGATCCCACCTCCCCCATGAAGCCTCTCCAGATTAACCAGAAGCAAACTCTTTGCAATTCTTCAGCACTTAATGTGCATACTGACATTTCACACTTACCTTATATTTTTAATAATATTTTTACATATGTACTTCTAATATCCTGATTTAAATTCTTAAAATTAGAGTATGTGTTCTCCTTCTCTGTGTATTGCAGATAATCCTCATGTGTCACCCTGCCCAAAGTATTTTATACTCCGTAAAAATCTGTTGTTTAATTGAGTGACTTCCAATAAGCATAAAGAGCCAGGCAGCTTTGAAACAGCAATAGAGATATAGATCCAGCTCACTAATTCAATCCTAATAGAAATCTCCCCTTCCTCATTATCTCCCAGGAGTCTTTCATGGAGACACATTGGTGATGCTCAGCCTTAGAATCCATCTGTACTTATTAAAATGGTTAGATTTTTTAAGCTAATTAAATCGTGAGAAGCCCTGATAATACATGACTTGGCTACTATTTTGAGTAAGAATCTGAACAAGATACAAAAACTAAACTGGTAATACATGTTTCATTATAGAAGCTGAATAAGATAAAGGAAGGAAGACCTCTTCAATTGGGCAAAGATGTTTTAGTCATTTTTTCCATTTTAATAACAAATCACAATTGTACATACCCATTCAAACTATAGGTTTTTCAGCATATGTTAGGTCTGATAGTCCTAAGTGAAAGCTTTAAGAGTTCCATTACTCAACACTATATTATAAAATCTGTTATATTTGAAAATGATTATACCATAGTCAGTAGCAGAATTTTTTAATTTCTTATCAAAAATCTCAGTGATCTAGCATGGATTTTGATTTTTAATTCATTAAGAGGATTGTCACCGCTTTGAAGATGTCTTGGGGACATCTGAAATTTTCTCTACAAAGAAAGTCTAGTATTTCTGATGGTTCTTATTGTTACCAGTAATGAATAATAGAATGTCCTGGTCTAGATATATAACCCAAAGTGATCAAAGTGATCAACATCGTGTTTCAAGGAGATTTCGCCTTTCAATGGATGAAAGTAAATAATCAAATCCTTTATTAAAAAAGAGAAAGAGTTGAGAGTAAACAGGTCTAGATGAAATCACCCTATTTTCCCTCCAGGAAGGAAAATTGGAAGCACACACTCCCAGCAACCTTCCTCTAGGTTAGCAGAGAAAACAAAGGCTGCCCTGAGTGTGAAAATGGATGACCACTCATTCCCCACCTTGAAGCTTGGTCTCATTTTTAAAAACAACCTGAACCAAGGAGACACTGAGCTCTGATAGTGATTCAAATCCCTAGGAACATTCATGTCTGCTGGCCATATTCAAGTCACCAGGCAGAGGAAGTAGAGTACTGCCAGAGGGTTCAACACTCAAACTGTAGTTCTGAGCACTTTCAGGCCCATCCTTTCCCTCTTGCTCTCCAAGTACATGTGTATCTACTTCTGTAGATCAGCTTTAAGAGCTATCAGGGAGTTGGGGTGGGGGTGGGGTGGCGGTGGGAGGCAGGTGGAGAGAGGGCATTTCAAAGACAACAGGATAAAAATGGTCTGACCTTGGCTTGACAGAAAGTATTTTCAAAGCATAAGATAAAGAGATTCCCAATTTCCTGAAAAGAAAGCTGGTTTGGGATATTGAGGACCAGGGCCCTGGCGGGTTCCATCCACAAAGGCCCTCCTCACCCAGCAGGCCCTGGGGAGCCATCAGACTCTCTGAGTCCAGATACCAGCTCATTCTTCACTGTGTGACCTTGAGAAGTTATCTAACTTTTCCAAGCTTCAATTTTCATACCTGCAAAATGACAGTGATAACAGTTCTTTCTCTGCAGGGTGGTGGGGAAGGTTAAAGGATCTCATGCATGTGAAGCAGCTAGCAAAAGATCTGGAACACATTAAACATTCCAAGAATGTGAGAATTATTATTATTATTATTCCAAGAATAACTACCACAGTTATTAGAGGGAAGCCAGGTTGTTTGGGACCCACTCTCAGTCCGCGAGCCCAGAGCTCTCAGCCCACATGCAATTTTCTACAGATGCCAGAGGTGGCTTCACTATTTTTCACCTTCCTGCTGTCCTTTTGCTTCTCAAGTGGTTTTTGTCGAAAAGAGAGGAAAATAATAATGTTTTTATTTACATCGCATTATCCATATTTTCCTTCTGCCCTCAGAAATGCTCTGGAATTACCAAATTAGGCACATTTTGAAGATGACATCCACTAGAACTAATCAAAGGGAACACTTTTTGTCCCTTGACGTTACCGCGGATTCTCACCCATCCGTGTAACAGCTGCACTACTTTCACAGGAGGCTGGGAACCCACGCTGCAGACTTTCAGCACATGCTGACTGCACTCGTGATTGTTTACAGAATACTAATATTCTGTATGTGTTAGTGTGGTTTAGTTTCCAAATGCCAACACTCATTCACTGCAGATCATCATAAGTCTGCAGGGAGGAGAGGCCTGTGTGCCTGCTCAGTTCAAAATTTTTTACTCCAGTTGTCCACTAAGCTTTATAACACTTTATTAACACTAAGCTCACAGACCAAATTTCTGAAAACACCTAATGAAAGGTAATGACCATTTAAAAATCTTACCTCATGAATACCAAACTAGTATTTGAACACTGCATGATCTTCTAACAAAGGAGTGCTATTGGTCCCTATGTCTGAAGCACACATCTGATAGTGTCCTGTACATTTTGATGTCCTCTGTATTTGAGATGTTACCGACACTGTTATTTCTCTTGCATACAAATGTCCCCTAAAAAGCAGGTGTAAAACCAAATGTCTTTGCCTCCTCCCCTTCTCTCTAGGCACATCTCAATAATTCTAACAGTGTCTGCATGACAACTGAAAACTTCATCATTTATATACTGTTTGCAAATGGCAGAAAACAGCTAACCATTTGGAATTCTTTCAACTAAAGTTTCAGATGTTTTGCCTAGATCATATCTGTATAATTTTTTTAAATGGAGGTACTGGGGATTGAACCCAGGACCTCGTGCAAGCTAAGCATGTGTTCTACTGCTGAGCTATACCCTCCCAGATCACATCTTTAGATCTCATTTTTTTATCTGAATATTTAGGTGGATTCTGTTGAGAGCATGAATTTACATATATTGTTCAAATGGTAGGACAACTGACTGATGAAACACAAGACCACCAAATTGTGGTGCCTTTAAAAAAAAAGTTAATATTCTGTCAAATTGTTATATTCTGTTGAGAAAAAAATATTTTCCAGCTTCTTAAACCTATTGCTAATTACCACTACTTATGATTATTATGCTTTTTTAAAATGCTTTCCTGCTTAATTTCTTTCTTCTGAGCATAAATATGATACATACTCATTATAAGAATCCAAACAGTGCAGAAAAGCACAAATATGATAGTAGAAATCGCTTGAAACCCCACTCTCTAAAGACAGTCACCATTTGCATTTTGCTGAATGCCCTTGGAATTATGTATGAATTTGTACGTGTAGATATAATTTTACATCATATGCTAGATCCTGGCTTTTCCAGTCAGCAATGTTTTGGACATCTTCCCACACCAATAAATACAGTTCTGCATCTGTTATTATCATTATGTCTTCGGTCCCCTTCCAGATAAGAGTAGGATGTATAAGTGGAAAGATGTGGAAACAGGTAAAAAGGTTGAGAGACACTGATCTCCATCATCATAGTTCATAAGTTTTTAACTTATCCCTTCATGATTGATGTTTGTTTCCAGTATTTCACAATTATAAATTTGTTGGATCCTTTTCCCCTGAAACACCCTTATTTTTTTTAACCTATTTGTAGATGCTGCTTTATCTTGTTCCTGATCTGTCCATGGTCTGAACTATCTTACAGAAGGGAAAGTGGATTCTGATAGTGCTGGTTCTGTCAGCTCTGAATGCTTCATTTGATGCCTTTGATTCATTTTTTTAAACGAGTCTATTTCTTGATGACATGGTAACTTAACTAAATTAAATAACATCTTTATTACAATCTGAAGAATGGTTTTTAACCAGCTTCCCTATTTAGCAAGCAACTCAAGGTTTACTAGCTGATAGAAAGCTGCTGGTTTGTGTACCAGTTTGGGTTTTGGTGATTCTGACAAATTACACAAGAATATGCAGTCTCATCCCAGTAGAAAGTCTCCTCATGAGTCAATGAGCTCAAGCTGTGTCTGTGAACTTGGTCGTTCACCACCACTGTACTACAATCCTCAGAAGTGAGCACTGGGAAAAGACTGAGAAATTTACCTAAGTTATAGAACCAACCTGATTAGTTAGATCAAAATCCATTTCCAAAGAAAGTAAGACAAAAAGACCAATTCTAAATATTAGCATTGGACTTCTTATGTTTAGGAAGCTTTATTCTTTTGGAAAATACTTTGCATGCACCATTATTTGTTTATTTATTCAGCCAGTGGGCTGTGGTGTGAATAACATTGGTCTGCAGGCAAGTGCGAGGCATGGTCCCAAAACACACTGATGGCTCCAGGCTGGACAAGTCTGTTTCTAGGCCTTGGCTGGTGTCTTGACCTGCCTTTGAGCCAAATATATTCTCCTTTCAAAGCCAAGCTGCCTCCCAGATGAGTTTAGAAGCTAAGCAGCAGCACTAAACACACCTGACTTGAAGCGAGGAGACCTGAGTCAGATCCCCAGGTAACCCCGAGGAATTAAAGTAAATCGGTTCAGGAGGTGTGGTCTGGATGGTACAGTAGGAAGACCTTGAGCTCACCTCCTCCCATGGGCACACCAAAATAACCACCATTTACGGAGTAACTATCAATGAAAATCACCCCTCAGACTAGCAGAAAAGATTTTCCAACAAAAGATATAAAAAAAGGAATTTCAAGACAGGAAGAATGGAGGCATGGTATAGTCAAAGCCCATACCCTGGTAGATGACCCATAAATGGGAGGATAATTACAATTACAATTGTGGATTTCTCCCCAAGGAGCAAGGGATCTGAGCCCTATATCGGGCTCTCCAGCCTAAGGGTCCTGCACTGGAAAGATGAGACCCCCAAGAAGTCTAGCTTTGGAGGCCAGTGGGGCTGGCATATGAGAAAGTCAGATGGCTGTAGGAAACAGAGACTCACTCTTTAAAAATGCACACAAAATCTCACACACTGACTCCCAGGGTAGAGACAGGAGTTTGAAAGGAGCCTGAGTCAGACCCACTTGCTGATCTTGGAGAAGCTCTCAGAGAGGCCAGGGGGCAAATGGGGCTCCCCCTGGGGACATAGACGCTGACAGCAAACATTTTTGAGCGCTCCCTCCACTATAAGGACATCGGTGCTGACAAGTGCTATTTTGGAGTTCTCCCTTTAACCTGTTAGCATCAGAGGTTTAACTGCCCACCAGTGGGCTGGCACCCATCCCAGATACCCCAGGTTGAGCAGCCAGCCATGCTGGGGCCCGGCCCCACCTCCCAGCAGGTGAGTAGCCCACCGTAGTCAGCCCTGCCACACAGCCCATGGAGGAGGCAGCCCTAGAGCATAAAGCTCTGGTAACCACTGGGCCCTCTAGGGTGTCTCCTACATAAGGCCACTTTTCCAAGAGCAGGAAATGTAACCAACCTACCTAATACATATAAACAAACACAGGAAATTAAGCAAAATGAGGAGACAAAGGCACACAGGACAAAACGCCAAAAAAGAATGAAGTGGAGACAAGCAATGTACCCAATAAAGAGTTCAAGGTAATGACCGTAAAGATGCTCAACATACTCAGGAGAAGGCTGGATGATCACAGTGAGAATTTTAACAGTTAGAAAATGTAAAGAAGAACCAAACAGAACTGAAGAATACAACCACTGAAATGAAAACTACACTAGAAGGAATCCAGGATTGATCAGACAATACAGACGAACAGATAGCAAACTGGTAGACAGCGTAATGGAAATCACCCAGGATGAACAGGAAAAAGAATTAAAAGAAATGCAGATAGTTTAAGAGACCTCTGGGAAAACATCAAGCCTACTGACATTCACATTATAGAGAAGAGAGAGACATGACAGAGAAGAGAGAGAAAGAGGCAAATAACTTGTTGGAAGAAGTAATAGCTGAAAGTTTCCCTAACCTGGGAAAGCAGACAGACACCTAGGTCCAGGAGGCACAGTGAGTCCCGAACAAGATGAATCCAAAGAGGAAAACACCAAGACACATTATAATTAAAATGGCAAAAATTAAAAATAAAGTAAGTAAATCTTACCGACCGGTGTAACTCTCAACTACCAGAGGATTTAAAGTTAATTCTTTTTTTTTTTAAAGCCAGGCTCCTTTTTCTTTTCTCAACATATTGAGCATACTGAAAAATAACATATAGGAAAACAAAACCAGGCACCTTCACTTAGATGCTTGCATGGCTGTGGCTAGGGTTTGGTCCTGATTCTCATCTCTACCTTGGTTCTGAATTGGGTTTCAAGTCTAAGTATAGTGATTACTGGTCCTTTATTCAAAAAGAGGGTCTTAAGGATCAGTGGGAGAGATACTGCAATATGAGATGATCTTATCTTGTCCCCACTCATAAGCAGAAAATCGTTTCCCCTAGTGGTGACTTACTATGACTAATCTCATTCAGAAACTGGTATTAAAGCTGCCGAGAACAATCCCTTGTGATTGTGCCAGTGTCTCCTTCATTCCACAGCCCCATGGAATGGGAGAAGCAACAGCAGTGTGTTTTGACGAGGAGCCCCCTTACTGTCTACCCACCAAAGCCTTCTCCATATTTCCCTCTTTCTCCAGCTACTTCTAACTTTTTAAAAGTTTTTCATTTCCCTCTGACTCTAGTGAAAGTCCTTTCCTATTCTTGCCCCTCTTCTCCCAATAGAGCATGTTGCAGAGAAATTCTTTTCATCTTTAGAAACATACAATCTTAAAAGGAGGAAAAAAACCTGTGTGATCATTTATGCCAACCCTCTCATTCTTCAGATAAGGAATGAGTGTCAGACCCAGAATTAAAATCAGGTCCTGGGACCTCCAGACCAACACTTCTCCAATTTGTTACACCTATGAAGTAAATGTCTAAGTTACCCATAGTTCGTTTTTAAATTAGGTAAACTCAATATTTTATGTTTCTTTAAGGGAAAAAAAAAACCTACAAAGAGCTCCTCTTTCTCCTGTGGTCTGTAAAGGCTGCTCTGGGACAGTCTGTCCAGCCTCAAGGAGTCGTGAGCACTCTAGCAGCTGGACCCTCTTACTGGTGGCTGTGTCTAAATCTGATTTAAAAGTGGGAAAATTCCATCAAACAACTGATTGTCCTGGGCACCCTTTTCCCTGTCTCACCCAACAAAGTCTAAACCCCCATCTTCATTTCCAAGACAAGAAATGTCTGTCTGCAATTCCTGCTTTTCATGACTAGCAATGGAAGAGCATATGTAGCAACAAGCCTCTACTACAGTGTTTTGACAACAAGCATCTTTGTTCAGTATATTCTTCTCATAGGACATTAGAATTTATTTTATTTGAATTCACATGCCAATTTTTTACCTCTATTAGAATATTGTATATTTAAGAAAAACATTATTTTAAAATTAAGGTTTTCATTAAAAACTATCATTTATCTTTTTCTGTATTTATTGTTTTGCATTAAATTGTGACATTTTTCTATTCTTACTGTAGCAAGATAAATTCACTTTGGGGAGATAAATGTCACATTTTAATGAAAACCAGCTTACAGTGTGGATGGGGAGAGCAATTCTAACAGGGGAACCAATGTGTGTACACTTCGACATTTCTCATTCTTCTTAGCCACAGCATAAGATTTACGTTTATTTTTTAATATTGGAGAAGTTACCATGTAAATCCCATCAGGAAGATGAACAGGATACCTTAGGAGCTCATTGACCCTCACAAACTAAATCCAGAAAAAACTTCTTGACACAAGAAAAATTTGCAGTGAAACAGGAAATGAAGTAAAGCAAATGAAAAGTGGAATGTGGAATGTTCTGGACTCCAAATAAGCAACGGGCCGTGTGAGCATGGCGTGTAACCCAGGAGAGCCGCATCTTCCCTTTGAGGCTGGGGAGAAGAGTGGTGAGCCCAAGGCTGAAACACCTGGGAATTTCATCTCTCTGCTACAGCTCATGTAGAGGGGAGCTACACATCTAAACGTGTCTTTTGTACACATAACCTCACATAGATCATAGTGGACATTTATCTTGTATTTTGGCTGCCCAGCATCTGAACCTCCTTCCTAGGTTTGGGGAATTTCTTATATTGTGAGTCATGATGGAAAGCAGGACCCACCCCCCTCCCACTGCCAATTTCAGGGGCAGAAAAGAGCAGATACAAGCTTTGCCCACTGTCCAAGGAGTAGAGTGCAGGTGTGCTGCCCTGGCTGTGTCAACCAGATGCTCTCACTCAGATCTTGGAGATTGGAGCAATGACTGCAAATAGGAAGTCAGTCTGGCTGTAGAGACTACAGCACCCAGTGTCCAGTGACAAAAGAGGAAGCTGAAGGCACACGGCAGCTAGTGCTGGGGGCAGTGAAGTTACCAGAGGTCCACCCACTAGCCGGCAGCAGCAGGCATCCTCCCCAGACTCATCTTGTGGTTGGTTGGGCAGGGAGTTTCCATGCTATTTATATCACCTAAGTTTCTGCCTAATTTCCCAGCTTGATTCTCTAGAAGCCCTTGCTACTCAGCATGTGGTCTGGGAACTTGTTGTGAATACAGAACCTGGGCCTCACCCCAGAGCTTCCTCGTCAAAGTATTAAAAGTGTAGTACAGTGCCTTGCACAGAGTAGGGCCTTCATGACTATTTCTTGGATGTATAGATACAAAAAGTTGTGTTGAAATGAGGTTTGGCATGATCAATCTGAAATATATTTCTTCAAAACATATGTATGTGAACATCCCCTAACCTAATCATTGTACTCTTGAAAAAACATTATTGTAGATGACAAATTGCATTTTAAATTCATTTTGTTGAGATTTAAGAGACTTATGTAAATTCATTATGCCTTTGCAGAGTAGATAATCACCCTTCCATTCATCCGAGTTGTTGATTTGTATTCTTTAAAGCAGGGCACACCACAGGAAAGACTACTGTAATGAAATAAGTTGTCACTGGGATGACTGCTGAAATTCTCTCTGTGGTCCTCATTATCTTGGTCTTTTCTTTCTTTCTATGGATTCCCTCCAATGCCAGCTGCACATAACCTTGGTGTGTATCCGTATGTAGCTGAGCAATCAAGATGGGTGCATAAAACAATTCTCTTGACAAAGTCAGCCAAATACTATGATTCTGAAGCACCACACTGTATTTTTCTACCTTCAGTTACTGGACATTAAGGGCAACCCTCCCTTCCAGTTGACATCACGCCAGCCTCAAAAGCCTTCAACAGCCCTCTCAAGCCAACGTTGGCAGAACGCCACTAATACAGTGCCTAAGAGAACACCAAGTTCTCCTATTCTCACCTAGAAGAGAATAGCTCCTAAAAGCAAAGTTATTTTTAAAAAGCTTTGTTGAAGAAAGCTGGAGATACGATAGAGTAAGAATTGCAGGAGGAGGAGATGTTACAGTCTTGCAATCAGACAATCAGCGCCTTAATTACTTGCTGTGTTCTCAGGAAAGTTTCTTAACCCTCAAAGCCTTTGGCATCCTCCTACTTCATCTGGAGCTAGTAAGAAAGCTTATCTGACAGGGTGTTGTGGGTATTAAGTGTGAAAGCAGATATAAAGCACACTGTCCAGGCACATAATTATTGCTCTGTAAATATTAGCTATTATGATTGCTGTATTCCTACAAGATGCTAGCTCATCAACAATTTATGAAATGATCTAAAACTAGTCGTATGTCATAGATAGGATGATTTTCAGTGGCACAGCATTTAATCCCCACCCTCCCACTCCAAACACGACGACTTTTAAAACCTGCTCACCATAGATGTTAAGAAATGTTGTGATGTGGAAAAACAAAGCACAGGCTTTGATGCCAGATCAGGATTAGAACTGCAAAACCATCAGTGTTTTCCCCTTTCCTCTTCCTAGGGATACCCAGATTTTTATTTTGGTACCAATCTTTCCTCCCCACAACCCACATGCTGGAGGGGAAATTGACTCAGACACTGGACTTCATGGACTTGTGGGAGATCCCATCCCCATCGCCAGAGTGATTGGGAATTCTTGAACCAATCAGGGCATTTTAATCCCCTCACACAAAGATTGATTTAATAATGGACCAATGAATTGTGAGGAGAGACGCAGCAGCCTTGAGAATGCACCTCAAACACCTCCCATCACAGGAGCATAATTGACCGCGGGCCCCAGGTGCTGCGCTCTGAAATTCATCCCCTGGTTTGTGGATAATTTATGGATCTTAAGGGTGCTAAGACAGACTGATTTCTGGGAGACACTGAACTCCTTTGTCAGCTAATTTTGGCTAAAGGAGTCCCCTACGGCTTTGCTTGGATAGCACTGCAATATTAGACACTTTCCCCTTCTTTCGTTTACTACACATGAGACTCCCACAAGGTCTGACAGCTCTTCCAGCCTTCCCAACTCCCTACTTCCTTTCACACTTGCTTTTTCCCTTAGAAAAGCCCAGCACATGTAATCCTACCTTGATGGCAGCTCTTGGAGGACCCTGACTAACACAGGGGGTTTGTGAGAGGCTTCTAGAAAATATGTCTCTTTGCTCTTTCTAAGGCACTGGAAATAATGCTTTCTTTCTCTGGATTTCATGAATGTCATGTAAAGCCTAGAATTGTTCTGGTCATTTTCCCAACAAGAGTTCTTTTCTCCAAGTTAAATGACCATAGATTCTTCAACATCTCCTTGTATTAAATGGTTTTTAGACCCTTTAAGTATCCTGGGTGTACCTAGAAATTTTAAAAATTATGTAAGGAAAACAGAAAACACAGTAAGAATTACATTCTTCCTTGCTTCTCATATTGCAGCATTATATGGCTCGAGCTTTTGGAGAAACTGTGTGTGTGTGTGTGTGTGTGTGTGTGTATATATTTTAGGAATTTGGTAGCTGCCTTTACCTATTTGAAGGACTAATATGTAGAATAAAACTACCAAATGTTTCATCATTTGCTCTTCAGTGAATGAAGCAGCAGAGAATCCAGACTCCAGAGCCAGGCTAACCGAGTTCCAATCCCAAAGTTGCCTCTTACAAGCTATGTGTTCTTGGGCAATTTAATTAACTTCCTTGAACCTCAGTATCCTCCTCTGTAAAGATGATTACAGCACCTATCTCATAGTGTTCTATTAATTACTTGTAAAGTATTTAGAGCAGTCCTATACATAGGAAGTGCTAAGTGATTATTAAATAATTAAATATTTTAAAGCACCTGCTATGTGCCAGCCCCCAGGGAGTAGAAGGACAAATAAATGAAGCTGAGGATTACCTTTTAGGTAACTGTTACTAAGCATAGAATAGATGCACAAAAAATAAGATTGTTGGCTTCAGTCAGGGCTGTGTCAGGGTTGTTGATAAGAGGCTGGTAGATGTAAAGATGGTTTTTTTAAAAAGTTACAAGCTTCCTGAAGAAAGATGGGAAATTAGCCTCAAAATCACTCTGTAGCTATGTTTCCGTGTATTTTAGATATTTCGGCAAAACACACAAAGAGAACCCAGAATGCTTTAAACACTATTACCTTCCACTTAGAGTGGTGGCAAGATGAAGGAAAATGGGGACAGTGATGGCGTGTGGGTTGGTGTGCACATGGGGCAAACCAGAGCCAGGGCGGAAGATTGGAGGTACTGATGGATTATTTGAAGGTAGTTTTGTAAAGAATGTGTGCTGTGCACATCATCGTCAGGGATCCACCTCAGTTGTCAATGTGTTAGTGGCAGAGGAGGGGAAAATGGAACACAGGATTACTTAAACCCAGCCAAATGCTTTCTCCTGCACCACACCATCTTGGAAACCTGGAGACTACACCTCCTTTCTGACATTTCATGGTTATTTGGAGTTTAGCTGTAGCACAGCCTGCGTATGTCTAGTGCCTAGTGGGAGAAAGGGAATTAATTAATGTCTCCTCATGCTGTTATTTCTCAGCTTCTCTACAATTTTCATTGTAAAGCCAAGTTATCAAAGAGATATCAAGTCTTTCCTTGGTGGAGCACTGCTGTGGGGGAAGGAGAGAGACTCAACCCTCAGGAGAAAAGTTTAAGACGTTAGGATTTTGAGTGACAGGAACAGCTCAGCCTGAGAGCTTTGAGACCTTGCTTCTGAAGGACAGGGACAGTATCTGTGTGTGTTAGGGGTGTTCAGCCAACCAAAAGGAATCCTGAATAGCTTGGCTTTTGCTGTATGGATGGAAACAAATGGCCTTTTTTCTGGCTCCTACAACAGCAAGAGCACCAGATACCTCTTCTGTCTTACTTTCCACACTGATTTGATACTTTCCTTTCACCTTCTTGGCCCATGTAGTTGTTACCTCTGATTTATTTTTAATTTTTTGAATTGAAGTATAGTCAGCTTACAATGTGTTAATTTCTGGTGTACAGCATAGTGATTCAGTTATACATGCGTATATATATATTCCTTTTCATATACTTTTTCATTATAGGCTATTACAAGGTATAGAATATAGTTCCCTGTGTTCTACAGTAGGACCTTGTTGCTTATCTATTTTATATTTATATATAGTAGTTGCTATCTGCAAACCCCCAATTCCCAATTTATCCCTCCACCCTCCTCTTTATCCCCTGGAAACCACAAATTTCTTTTCTATGTTTGCAAATCTGTTTCTATTTTGTAAATAAGTTCATTTGTCTCATTTTTTTTTTAGATTCCACATATAAGTGATATCATATGGTATATTTCTTTCTCTTTCTGATTTACTTTACATAGTATGATGATCTCTAGGTCCATCCATGTTGCTGCAAATGGCATTCTTTCATTCTTTTCATGACTGAGAAATACCCCATTGTATATATGTACCACATCTTCTTTATCCAATCATCTGTCAGTGGACATTTAGGTCACTTCCATGTCCTTGCTATTGTAAATAGTCCTGCTATGAAGTGTTACCTCTTCTTTAAACATCCACCGTCATCTCCATGTGGGAAATTGACCACTTCACTTCCATATGAGAAACTCTCTTTTAAATTAAAGGTGGTTTGAAGCAAACGCCTCCATTTTAAAATGAGTGTGAAGAAAACCCTTCCTCCCTCCCCCCCTGCAGGGCACACCTGGGTCTGGTGCATGCCGTGTGTGTCTGGACAATGGGAGGCAGGGTGGAGATGGTGGACCGCTGTGCCTTTATGAAGCCTCTGGGAAGGTCAAAGTCTGCCTTCTAGGGTTGTGGACAGAGAGGAGGAAGTTTACCCAATGTCTATGTATATGCTGATGACACAGCACCCTCCTTCCCTCCTCCCCCGTGGAGTCACCAGGGAGTGATTCTGCCTCCTTCCATCTTCCTGATGTAAAGGGACAGTGGGACCCTCTGTGCCTCCCCCTAAGGGTAGAATCCAGCCTCCCTCAAGCCTCTGAACCTTCTGAATCAGACTCTTGGCCCTCCTGCCACGGCTCAGGGCTCCCCTCCTTTCCTAAGTCCCTTTCATCTCTCCGTGCTATTTCTTAGTTCTGTTCTCCCCCAAACATCCACCTTCAGGAGGCTTTGATTCTTGACAACCAGCAGGGAGCCCTCTGTCTTACAGTATTTAGTCTGCGCTGCACTTTCCACTGCTGAACTCTAGATCACACCGTATTGCTTTCTGTTGATCTTTCTCTAAGCACCTATGCCCCAACTTGGTGGCACTGAACACAGCCCAGGATGGAGTAAGTAGGGCCACTTCCAGTGGCCTTGTTTACATAAGTGCTTGTTCTTTCAAGGTTGTAAGACACAGCCCGCTGATTCAGCAGATAATACAAACACATTGACTGGACTTGAAAATTAACCTGACTCTGATTTCCCATGCCTTCAGAGTACCATGCAGAGCTTCTGAGAAGACAAACTTTGGGAATTGCCCCCCTTTTTTTGCAACAGAATTCCAGTGGAACTCAGGGAAAAGATTAATGCTCACCCACCAACTGTATGGTAGCCAGCTTCCAAGACAGCCCCCAGTGATTCCCACCTCCTGACAGTCACACCCTCTCTGGTCCTCTCAAATGCAGTATCAGGGTTGGGCTGTGCTATAGTCTGCATATTTGTGTCCCTGCAAAATTCATGTTGAAATCCTAATGTCAGTGTGATGGAGTCAGGAGGTGGGGCCTTTGGAAGGTGCTTAGATTAGAAGGATGGAGCCCTCATGAATGGGATTAGTGTTCTTATAAAAGAGACCCCTCGGAGATTCCTCACCCTTTCCACCATGTGAGGACAGTGAGAAGGTGCTGGCTATGACCCCAGAAGAGAGCCTTCTCCAGAACCATGTGGTGACTATGCTGGCACCTTGATCTCGGAGTGTGAGAAATTTCTGTTGTTTACAAACAACTCAATCTGTGGTATTTTTTTGTAGCAGCCTGAACAAACTAAGACAGTTTGTGTAATCAGTAGAACACAAAAAGAGTGGTAGGATGTGGCCCTGTGGGCTGGATTATAAAAGTCATTGTGGCCAGTGTCTTGCTTTCTCTTGATCACTTGCTTGGGTGGAAGCCAGTGGCCATGTCTTAAGGACACTCAAGTAGCCCAGTGGAGTGGCCCATGTAGAGAAGGACTGAGGTGTCCAGCCAGCAGCCCTAAGCGTGAGCCTTCTTGGAAGTGTATCCTCTGGCCCCAGCCAAGCCTTCAGATGAAGCCAGCCCCTGCCAGTGCCTTGCCAGCAGCTTCATGGGAGGCCATGAGCCAGAACTGAGTTAAGCTGATCCCAGTTTCCTGATTTTCAAAAACAGTGGGGAAAAATAAGTGTTGTCTTAGACCAACATGTTTTAAAGTAAATGTTTATGCAGCAACAGATAACTAACGTCTCTCCCCCTGCGGAAGTGCCCACCATTCTCAAATGCATACCTTGAGCCCATATTAGGTAAACCAACTTGACTTACAATTGAAAACAAATTTTGTATACTCTTAGAATATTTGACTATCATTTCATTACTAAATGACATACCCATACAAAGTCAAACAACCTAACTTTCCTTAACAAGAATATCAGATTTGACTCTATCATAATTGGGAACAAAACATAAGCTATATTTGCATTTTTTCCTAGAGAATCAAGGTTTAAATGGAATACATTAGAAGAACTTGAAGAAAGCTGCAGCAATGGGTATTTTGAAAGTCAAATACCCTTAGCCAACATGAGCCATAGTAAAGGAAATAAGTCCATAAATCACCCCATAAAGATGGATGCTTTTGTCATCCAAAGAGAATGTCTCTCAAGACAGACTGATACTGTGCACACGATGTGCACACCTTCCACCGCCTGCTGTTGAGGACCTCAGTGTGCCAGGCATGAGGATAGGAATAGAACACATTTTTCCTCCAGAAATTCAGACTGTAGACACCCCAGAGAGAATCAGTCTTTGGGTCACAAACTTTGTATTCTGCTTTATTTAGAAAACACATGCACACAAGATATCAAGTATTAGCTATTTAAATTTTAAAAATATTAATTTATAACTTTGCTGCACAGAAATACTCAAAGCAGATGATGAGGAATGAAGCAAATTCCAAGGAATTTCAAAGTCGGGCATTTATTTACAAGTTAGAAAAACATGACGGGCAGCACCTAATTTGCAGGGCTTAGAACAAAATAAAAAGGTAAGCCCCTTGTTTGAAAATGATTAAGAACTTCAAGACAACGGGGTAGGTATAGCTCAGTGGTAGAGCATATGCTTAGCATGCACAAGGTTGGGGGTTCAATCCCCAGTACCTCCATTAAAAAAGAAGAAGAAGAACTTTAAGACAAAGGCAGAGTATTAAACTAAGCCCAGGGTTTTCTGAGCAGGGGCTGTGAGACTGCAGAGGTCCAGGCTGACACAGCCACCCAGATGGCAGGATACATTTTGTAACTCGTTAGAGAGCTCTCTCAGGAGTTCTGTACTAAAAGCAAAAGGCAGGTAGGACCAGAAGGCGTCAGTGGACAGCTTGTTGAGTGACGCAGAGAGTCACTTGTTGATGTAGCAGCAACTACTATTTCTGTTGAACTCCCTAGGTCACAAAGCACTTCCCCCAGATCCAGGATCTCACTGAATTGAAGCAACAATTCTGTGAGATTTTATGTTATCCCTCTTAGAAGGTGAACTGGGGTCCAAAGAGGTCAAGTGACTCCTTCAAGGCTACTCAGCCAGCACAGGACCTAGATGCAGGTCATCTGCCCTCAAATCCAGTTTTCCTTCCACGAGATCAACACTGCCTGGTGCCAGGAGTTGTGGGTTACAAGGAGGCACAGAACTTCCTGTGCGCAGTGCAACAAGTCACTAGTGAAAGCTGGGTGAAAGCTGGGGCACTGACAGACTGCATGGATGGGGTGTTTCCACAGGTGTGGGTCTGACCCAACTTCAGAGCAAACACCAGACCAAATTCCCTATTCCTGATCCCCACTCCCCACACCATCAGACTCCCCACCCTCTAACAACAGCCTCAGACCCCAGCTCTCCATCAGTTTCTGAACTGGACAAGTCAAATGCCTGTCAGCTGAGCTAGCTTATGCTCAGGTCTGTCTTTTATAAGAACTAGGAGTCTGACCCCAGTGTCCTATGTTGGACTGTTGCACAAAGTCCTTTTTAATTGAAAGCATGAATCTTTACCTTTAACAGCAGCTTGAAGGACTCTTGGAAATTAGAGACATCATCTTAAATGATCCCTGGTCTCTTCCAAAAAAGGTAGGTAAGAGCTAGAATGAAACCTGCCAGCATAAATCTGCACTTGAATAAAACAAATGTCAGTCATTCTTAAGCTCATTTCACTTTCTCCACTCTTGCACTAAGACCATGAAAGTTTGTGTTTTTTGATAAGTTTTAATTATGAAAGATCCAGAAGCAAATTATTCAAACAAAAACCATATTGTTCTATTAGTACTACTCTTAAATGACATTACTTAGGAAATATTAGCTTTTAATTGGTAAACATATAAATGTGATTAAAATCCTTCCACAACCCTGAGTTACAATTCTTCCCTCTCATTTCATGTTTCCCAGTACAGGAAGTCCAACATTGAGTGTAAAATATTTTCCTCAAATTCCATGTATTTCTGATTGGCTGGAAGGCACTGGCTCAAGCTCTTAGCTTCTCTATATTTCAGTTTTCTTGGCTATAAAATTGTGAGTGCTTAGTGCTTGCCTGGTTGTAAGGATGCTTGGGAAAGTCTGGCTCTAGGAGTGCAAGACATTTTAAAAGTACAAAGCATCATTCTATTTATGCTTACAACTTGCTTGACAGTTTCATTGTGCTATAATACAGGAAATACATATCTCAAAATAGTGGTAAAGCTGAAAGTGTACAGGTTTGGGAATGGGTGTTCTGAGATCTGGCAAGAGTTAAAACATCTTTAAAAATGTTGCAAACCTTCAAGTGCCAAGATAAAACTCAGACCCAGATTCTGTTCACATCTTACGACAAAAGACTTTCAAGAATGGTATATCTTTATTCTCAACTATGATGCTGATATTAATTTGCATTAATATGTAATAGTACATATTATATAATCACTTATAATAATACATGTAATATGTAATATATATTCTCATCAACCGTCGTTTTTATTGCTATTATCCTATTTCCTACGCCTTATGGTGATTAGATGAGGAGGATGAGATATCAGAAGTGACCAGAAGTTTCATAAAAGAATGGAAAAGCAGGGCAACAAATGAAGAGTATGGAAAGGGACAGAGATGAGACCTCAAAGGATGGAGTGAGAAAGACAGGGACCATCTTGAGAGTCTTCCTGCAATAGTTTGTCCACTCCTGTTTGGGATCCTCCTCTGGTCTATGTGGTTCTTTCTGTTTTGTTTTGTTTTGTTTTGTTTTCCCTTGAGCCAAAATCCCTAAAGGGAAATTCCCCAGCATTAACTGGAGGAGAGGTCGAGGTCCAATCCTTGAATAAGATGCTTTTCTAATAAATGACTTAACACTCTTTCCCCATCCCCAGCAATCACGCAATGCTGGACTTTGTCTTTTTTCCTAAGCTTTTCGAGTTTTTCAAGAGTTTATTTTTTTAGAGCAGTTTTAGGTTCACAGCAAAACTGAGAGGAAGGTACAGAGATTCCCATGTCCCTCCTGTGCCCACATGCAGTGCCTCCCTTATTATCAACATCGCCTACCAGAGTAATGAGCTCTTTTCCTTTTTTTTCTTTCACATTTTCCCCTGGCTTGGCCCCAAGTAGCCGCTTCCTCCCAACTCACCCTGTGTTTTATTCCCTCCCCATTTCCCTTCATTTGTTTTTCTTGTGGTTCTCCTACACTCTATTTTGTTTGTCTTCAGAGCCATCACATCCTCTATTAGCTGAGGTTATCTCTGGGGTTGGCTCCTATCTAGACAACTTCCATTTTCTTCTGACCCTACTTTAAAAAGGAATTTCAATTAATTATTCATGCATTTTGTTCTCCCAAAGGGGTGATCACTCAGATTGGCTAAGGTCCCTGCCTGTCCTACACTATAACAGAGTTTCATCAGCTGGAAGCCAGCTGTCAGGTAGCGCAGCACAGGAGCATGTCCTGCTCTTTATTTGAGGCTCATCCCGGTCCTCACGGTGACTATCCAGCCTGCCCCCAGCCTCATCCATCTCTTGGCTCTGTTTCTGAAAACTTCCTTGATCCCTAGGCATTGTCAGTTGTAAATTCAAGAACGAGAGGGAAAAAACTACCCTGAACTCCATTCCATCCCAGGACACTACATATCATCAACATAAGCTCAGCCTTAATCCTGTGCAGTGTTAACTGATGGCTCTTAATTTCGTTTTCTACAAATGGCTTCGTCTGTAAAGCTGTGCGCATTCCCGAGCTGCTGGAGCAGCCATAGAAGAAAGTGTGTGAAGGCAAAGAGACATTTGCCTCCAATATCTTTTCTCTAGAGGCTGTGTCTCAGTTTTGGGTAGTATGTGGCCTTATGAGAATTTCTTCTGCTTCCTCCTCACCTTAATGAAAAGAAAAAGCCAGCAACAAACTACTGTCTTGATTTTCCAGCAGACATGCACCATTTTAAATAGGTTAAGGAGAGGAGTGGGTATAGCTCAGTGGTAGAGCATGTGCTTAAAATGCCTGAGGTCCTGGGCTCAATCCCCAGTACCTTCATTAAAAATAATAATAATAAATAAACTTAATTACCCCCAAACAAAAAATAAATAAAAATAGTTAAATAGGTTAAGGAAATTTCTGTTTTCTCTTTTTAAGAGACTGCATTTATTCCAAGACAGGATAAAGACAGCGTTTATAAAAGACAGGATCCTGTACTTAAGGTGAAGAAATTCCAGGATCAGGGAAACTGGAACCTAGAAAGGCTAAATTACTTGTTTCACAAGAGGAGGACTGATGGGGAGAGTGGGATTAGATGTTTAACTGCTGGTTCTTTCTCGCTAATGCCCTGTCCCTGTGCTGAAGGCTCAGGACCACCAAGGATAAATTACAGTCCTTTCTACGGAAGACAGTGGACTTCTTGAACCAGGGACCCCAAATATTCCCTCTTATAATAGCACCCTGTGTGGGTTTTTCCCTTCATAAGTTTATCACAATTACAATTTCAAAAAGTGTCTGTTGTTGTAAGTGATAGGGAGTAGTTTGAAGTAGACCAGCACTTTCATCCAGGAAAACAGGAAAGGTCCAATTAAATGCAGAAATCATCTGTGTGAAGGCAGTGGAGAGCTGGTGAGGCCACGAGGGCTGGGGGCAATGAGTCCTGAGTGAGAAGACCCTCAGGGAGGGGAGCTGACTCCAGCAACCTCCCCCCCCCCCCCCCCCCGATGGTGTTCATCCATCCTGGGTCCTGGCAGAAGCTGGGAATCTGGGGACAGAGAAACCAGAGAATTTGTAATACAGACACGGGGGAAGGAGGGAGGCCTCAAATACATAGCTGATTCCTTCTTCAGGGGATTTCCTGAATTGGGGGTATATGAGGACTGCAGGCTAGCAAACAAGCAGAAAGCCTCTGTTTTCAGCAGTCGCACAAGAGGAGAGTCAGAGTCCCGCACCAGCCAAGGGGAGGCACCAGGTGAAGACACCAGGCTCTTGGGCCAAGGTTGGACCATTATCTGGCCTCACACCAAACCAAAAATTGAACTGAGATAGAGCAAGACTTAAATGCAAATAGTAACACAGTAAAACTTCTGAAAGAAAACAGGAAAAGATCTTCATGACCTTGGGGTAAAATTTCTGTTTTTTCCCCAGTTGAAAAATATGATGTTTGAGGGGGAGAATAGCTCAGTGGCAGAGTGCATGCCTAGCATGCACAGGGTCCTGGGTTCAATCCCCAGTACCTCCATTAAAATAAATATGTATATATATGATGGTCTATTTTGCTAAAACATTTCAGCATTCTGAAAAGAAACCAAACCTTTATATTAGGAGTGAGGATAGAAGTTATCTGTAGGGGAGACGGGGCAGCTGTAACTGGGAGGGGGCAGAGGCGGGGGGTCTCATCCTGGGTGCTTGTCACCCAGCTGTGTTCACTTTGTGAAAACTCATCCTGCTTCACACTGGCTGACATGCACTCTTCTGTAGTACGTTACGCTGCAATAAAAACATCTACATAACAAGGAAGTCTTAGCGTTCTAAACATACAAAAAAGAAAGAAAACACAGAATGCTGCAAATTGCGTGTTAAAGTCAGAAGGCTTATGCATTTTCTTTGAGGCAGTGGCTACTCACTTTTCTGACAATGGAGAGTTTTACAGTTTGTTTTGAAACTACCAGATTTAACTAAAAATAACCAGAACACTTCCCATGCCAGCTAATGTCCCTTTTCCATGGCTAAGAATGTCAGCAGTATGTTATGTCACTGTTTAGGAAAACAGGATCACCTGAAGCTGGGCCAACAGGTTTAGCCTCATCTCTGAAGTCACTACAAAAGGTGCCACCTCGCACAACATTACAAAACCAAGCTTGGACCACAGGGGTTGCCCAGTTTGTTTGTTCTTTTTCCAGTCTGTAGATATATGCAGTTGATAATTCAAGATTTCTAATGGATAACCCCACCTCACAAATAAGTTACAAATAATTTTTTTTAATCCTAGAAACATTTTAATTGCCCTCCCACATGAATCTCTAAGTGCATGGAGTGAAGACAACAGAGTATCTTTTTATTTCAAAATTCTTTAGACATATTTCAAAATTATTTAGACATGAACTTTGATAAAATTTCTGGGTACTTGTGATCCCCCAAAAACTTCATAGAAACCACTTGCAATTTCTAGAGCACTTCCAAAACCACAGTGTGATCATGTTCCAGTTATGCAGTTAAACTCAGAGCAACAGGTATCTTCTCAAATGGAAGGTGGGTTAATAAATGCATTTTACCTTATGTCTTCAGACACATAGTTGTATTAATTAGTCTCCTCCTGATCCTCTTTATCCCTTTCTCATGCTCTTTATCTTCCTCCTCCACCACCTTCTTTTTCCAGGAAATGTTAAATGGACCCTTTAGCCCATCCCTTCTCTTTCATCCCTTGCAACTCTGTTGCCTTTTTACATGGTGGTTTTTCACTGTCACTCAAATTATTCCACATGTTTTATTTTTCTATCACTGCGTAATGACTTACTACAAATTTAGCAGCTTAAACCAGCATCCATTTATTAGCTTATAGCCCTATAGTTCAGAAGTCCAGCATGGTGTGACTGGATTCTCTGCTCAGGGAATCACAAGGCTGAAATCAAGTTATCAGCCAAGATGAGTCCTCATCTGCAAGTTCTGAGTAGGCATCACTTCCAGGCTCATTCAGGTTATTGGCAGAATTCAGTTCTTTGTCGTCCTAGGACTGAAGAGCCTGTTTTGTTAATGGCTGTTGACCAGAGTTCTCTCTGCAATCTTTAAGGTTGCCAGAATTCCTTTCACATGGCCTCCTGACTCTTTAAGCCACATCCCCATCATTCTTCACATCTCTCTGACTTACTCTAGGTTTTGTTGATTAAAACACACCCACCCAGATAATCTCCTATTTTAAGGTCAACTCTGCTATAGGACACAATCACATGAGTAGGTGATGTCTCATCACATTTATAGGTTCCAGGAATTAGGGTGAAATATCTTTGTGGGGGCATTTTATTAATTCTGTATACCATAACATGTCAGCAGCTTTTGGGCCACATCTCCAGTGGAAATGCCTAGGTTTGTGGATTTGATCTTGGGCAGAGGTTTCAGTAGAAGAGGAAGAAGTCAGGTGGGTTACAAGGGTATTTGGGATACTGTGATCTTTTCTTTTGCCTCCCTTAACTCATCTCCAGTCCTTCATTTCTTGAGCAAAGGGCACTTTGCCATTTCACCAAATTTGTATTTCTCTTTCCCACACATTATATTGCACTTTGGAGCACTTGGAAAATGCAGAGTTCACAGGGTCTCTGGATTTTTCTCCACTAAAATGGCATGAGCAGACATCTCACCTTGTGGTTTCTTGGGGTCACCTTTGCTGTCCTGACTGTATTGTTTGCTAGTCCAGGCAACAGAGTGCATGACAATTTCCCAGCCTTGCTCTAGTTTCTTCCACAAGAACTGCCTCGGGCAAAGAGTTAAGAATCAAAAAGCAATAACCATAAGGGGAAAAACATTGATCAATTGGACTACATTAAAATTAAGAACTTCAGTTCTTCAAAACCATTAAGAGAGGAAAAAGATAAGCCACAGACTGGAGGAAGAGAATTTCAATACTTACATCTGTCAAAGGACCCTTATCTGGAAAACATAAAGCAGTCCTTCAAATCAGTAAGAAAAAGGAAGAGAAAATGGGCAAACAGGCAGATGTCAGAAAAGATAATTCACAAGAGAAGATATCCAAACAGAAAATAAACATGAAAATGAATAAGGCATTTGACTACATTAGTCATTGGGGAAATGCAGAGTAAATTAATGCAGATACCACAACAAATCTTCCAAAATGGCTAAAAAGGAAAAGACAGACAGTTCAGAGCAAGCAGAACTTTCATACTCTACTGACCAGAGTGTAAACTGTGAACTACTTTGGAAAACTGTTTTAATAGTATCAGTTAAAACTGAATATACTTATAACTTATACTCAGCAATTCCACTCCTCAGTATACACCCAACAGAAATGCATGTATGTATTCAACAAATGGCAGGTATTATTTGTAATATTCCCAAATTAGAAACACCTTAAATGTAATCAACAGTAGAGTGGATACAAAAATCATGGCATATTCATTCATACAGTAGAATAATATGCAAGAATGAGAATAAACAAACTATAACTCACACACACAAAAGGATGAAACTCACAAACATACTGCTGAGTAGAAAGAGCCAGCTGCAAAACAGTATATGCTTGTGGTTACTTTATTATAAAATTTAAAAACAGGCAAAAGTAATCTGTGATTGTAGGAGTCAGACTGTTATGTTAGCCCTGGAGGGTGGGTGGGTTGTAAGTGGAAGAGGGCAGAGGGAGGTATCTGGAGGTGCTAATGAGATTCTTGATCTGGGTATGAGCCGTATATGTGTGTGTTCATTTTGTGAAAATTAATTGAGCTGTATACTTATTGTTCACTTTCAGTATGCACTTTTATAATTCAACAAAAAAATTACGTTATGCAAAGCAATTTATGTATCTAGTATCTTTCCTACCCAAGAGGGTAGAACCATATCTGGCTTGTTCACTGCAATATGATCAACTCCTGGACAGTGCCTAACATACTGTTTCTTATTGAGTGGTTGATTAATGACTTTTTCAGAGTTTCCTTAATATCACGGATGCTTTTTTATCCCCCTTATCAGTGGAGAAGCATTGACCCATGTTTTACCAAATATCTTTAGATGCTGAAAGGCAGTTGTTTCAGATAGACCAGCTTACAGAAGAGAGAATGGAGAATAAAATGCAGTAAGGAGCTGGACTATAAGCTCCCTGGGGGCAAGAGCTTTGGTATTGCTTGTTCACCACACCATACTGATGACTTTCCAGGTATAATTCATTTAATCTTCACAACAACCAATGAGGTACCTCACAAATGAGGTCACTGATGAGAAGACTGGGGCTTAGAGAGGTTGGACAGCACAGTAAGAAATAAAACTGCCAAGATTCAAATCCTGGATATGAACTTAATCACAACTCTGTTATTATCTCTGGTCATAGTAGGCACTTGAAAAATACTTGTGGAAATTGTCCATCACAGACCCCTCCAACATCCCTTATTTTTCTCCTCCCCACTTATCCACACGGTCATTATCACACACTAACAGTCGGGTCTCAGGGTAGGCTAAGGGCTGAGGAGCTGGGGGAGGGAGAGCAGGAAAGTCTTTTTAGCCCAGCCTTCCAGTTTGGAAAGTCTCAAATACAGACTTTTGACGTCATTCCCAAATAAACATGCATGTGCAGTAACATTCGCTCTTAGGACTGGAAGGAATTGTCCATCACATGACCTTAAACTTGGGCCCCACTCCCTACAGCATACCCAACATAAATGTTGCTTATCAATGGTGTCATTTTTTGAAAAGCAAGAAAATTATATCTCACTTACTTAAATGTAGGTGTAAATATTACTCATTTATTCAACATAAACGTTTTAAAATGCAGCACAATGTTTGTAACTGTTTTGGCGGTTCACTTTTGAACATCCCAGGAATATTAAATAGGAAACAAATGGAAGTGGCCCAGGCACAGTGATCTGGGGGGAGACCCTGGCTATGCACAGACGGGTTCTGTGCGCACAGCAGCGTTTCATCTCCTGCCAACCCCGGGTGTAACTGCTGCTACTGGGGAGAGACAAAAGGGGAGCCCTCGGGCTAATTTGAATCACTGCAACCCACAGAAAACTGAAAGCCTCATTTAGTTTCAACTTTTTACCCTGCAAGGCTCGTTCCTAGGGTGGCTTTTCAATAGCAACAAAAATGCTTGCTTTTACTTTCATTTCTTTCCCTCTTCATCTCCAGCCACCAGTGGAGGTTCTCCTGAGGTTTGTTCTTTTTTTTTTTTTTTGGCTTTGCTTTTAATACTTACTTTTTTTTTTAGATTAAAGCATAGTCAGTTACAATGTGTTAATTTCTAGTGCACAGCACAGTGTCCCAGTCATACATGTACATATATATATTTGTTTTCATATTCTTTTTCATTAAAGGTTATTACAAGATATTGAATATAGTTCCCTGTGCTATAGACAAATTTTTTAATCTGTTTTTATATATAGTGGCTAACATTTACAAATCTCAGACTCCCAAGGTTATCCCTTCCTACCCCCAATCCTCCCGAGGTTTTGCCGACAAAGGTGAACGATAATAACACCTCCCACTGACACAGGCTCCCCAGCAGTTCACAGAACCTTACAGTTCAGTCCCCTTCTGTACTCTCAAGAGCCCTGTAGACAGCAGTTCCTACTCTTGTTGACAGTTGTGACTGACAACCCCCACCCCCAAGGAGAAGTGGCTTGTTCCAGATCACAGAACAACTAAATGGCCAAGTATGGCACTCACCCCTGGGGTGGAGAGAAACACATAATACAGTCCATGGAGGGAGACCTTGAGTGTTGCCTTAAAACCGCTTTGCTTATCGATGCCTTTACTTTCTATTGCAAAAAAAATACAAAAAAATTTTTTTTTTAATTTCAGTTTGGCAGTTTTACCATGTTCATCTCCTACAAAAATCAATCCATTTCAATTTCTTTTAAGCTGCACTCTATGCCTGTAGAAATTGTCTGTGTGAACCAGGTGAAGGAATTAATTTTCATCTGCTGCAGAAATCAAAAGGGGGAAAACACATTCGGCAGAGGATGAAGCCACTCGATTTCAAAAGGGGAAAAAGAAAAAACGAATATAGCATAAAAGGGAAAATATTTCAAATTTGCAAGGAATCCTCATGCTCTCATTTTTGTTTGGCTTCGCCTACCCGTGGCATTCCAAGCAATCTGTCTTTTAGCACCACAGCTGTGAAATATATGCACTTAAGGAGACTCAGTTATAACCCTTCCCCTGATTTTATTAGGCTCCTCACTTCCAGTGGGTTTCATATTGTAGGCAGTGTCTTGCTGTGGGCTCTCACCCTGAGCTATCTACACTGTTTCACAATCCTGTTTTACAGAGTAAGTTATATCTAACAGAAGTTAGCAGGCTTGGGGAAATGGTAACCATCAGAATGACAGTCACAGAACCACATCACCATCTTTGAACAACAGTTTGTTATATATACCATTATTCAGGCGATCCTAGAAGAATGGGCCAGTTTAAGAGTACACTTAACTACAGACTTTGTATCAGAAATTTGCATCTGCTAGATTAGGAGTCTACCAACTTTTTTTTTTTTTTTTTTGTAAAAGGGTAGGAAACAGGTATCTTAAGCTTTGCAAGCTGTACAGTCTCTCTCTCGACTACTCAACTCTGCCATTGCAAGGAAAGCAGCCATGGACAGTAGACAATAGGTGAGCGAGAGGATATGGTTGTGTTTTAGCAGAATGTTATTTACAAAAACAGACCGGTGGTCAGATCTGTGACATGGAGCATAGGCTGGGTGATGAATATGTTTGCTACCACTTAAAGACTTACCCAAGACTCTAAGCCTTAAACATCTATTTGGCAACTTGAAAAAGTGTGTGAATGTGTGTGTTTGTGTGGGCGAAGGGGGGAGGGGGGAGGGAGGCAGGGGTTACGTGAAAATTAAAATGAAATTTTTCATGAGAAAAGATTGAAGAGAGTAGGTATTTTCCAAATACGTTGAAGGATACATTCTTTTTCTACATCACAGTAAAATTCATATAAAACAGGTTATCAGAATAAACAGAATCTGTTTTTTTAAAATGCGGATACGTTGAATAGACCGACAATACCCAAATGAGCATTGAGCACTTCAGTTTTGCCCACCAGCAGAGTCTCCCTTCCAGGAATTCTAGCACACAAAGTGTCACACCAATTCAGTGTCACACGTTTCCCAGCCTGGCTCCTCCTTCAATCTTGGTGGTACCGTCAGGCGTTACACTGGTTGCTTTCATTCAGATAAAGCACACGGCTTATAGAGAGCTCAGCATGGCTTTTCCAAGACCCGTCACTTTCTCATTTTTGTTGATGGTGATGTCCTGTCCTTTACTTGAGGGTTTTCCTGAGATTTTAACAGATGCTTCCCAGTGAGGATTTTATGTAGATTTCAAACAAACCAGTGAGTTGAAAACCTCCTGTGCCAGGCAGCACGTTGTGGAATATCCAGGGAAAGCAGTGTCGTTCCCTTTACTGCAGAACCTTCCCTCTGCTCGATGCTGCCAGCCTTACAGGCAAATCGCTGGCGGGCAGTTCAAACGATTGCATTCCAAAAATAGTACTTGCACATTATTGTAATATATTCCAAAATATGCAAGGAAATTGCATATACACCAAGAGGGAGTGTATTGTTTGGTCCTTAACTATCCTGTAGGCTGCCCTGCTGAGTCCCAGGATAACACGAGCAGGCCTGCCCTCTTCTTTCTCAGGAAACAGGAGGCAGCATCTTGGGGTGGAGAGGAGGAAAGGTTCTGTCTCTGCAATTCGTTGCCTGTCTTTCCCTGGCTGGACCAGGCTTAAAGATCTTTTCTTGTCTCCAGCCGGGCTTTTCCAGTGGCGTAGCAGTCATGGCACTGTTTTCTAGTATTCTTTCATCCTCTGTGCCTGACTGCAAGACCACTTTCAAACTTGTCATTGGGGTCTTATTGTCCCTCCTCCTTGAGCTGCTTGTACAAAGGGAGGGGTGAGGGAGGCTCATCCTTTGCTAATGTCAGTGTCTCCCAAATACATGAATGAATGAGATCTTCATGTATTCGTCTTTGGATTCCATGAGGCCTCCGGTCTACGAGTCACTCTTCCAGGGCTGGGGGTAACGAGGAAACAGGCAAAATTCCTCCCCTTGTGGAGTATGCATTCTAGTGGAGGGAGTCAGAAAGCTAAAAATAAAAATATTAATTTAACAAGTGGTAAGTTCTGTGGAGAAAAGTAAAATAGGAAAGGGGGAAAAGAATACTGGAGGAGGGGGTATGATTTTAAATATGGCAGTCAAGGCAGGCATCACTAAGAAGGAGACGTTTGAGCAAAGAGCTGGAAGGGCTAAGGGAGAGAGTTGCATAGATTTCTGGGAAAGAGAGTTCCAGGTGGAGACAACAGCAAGGGAAAGGGCCTACAGTAACGCCCGCTGACTGGAGAAACAGCCCTGAGTACTGAGGCTGGGCCAAAGGGAAGAGGACTAGACCATGAAGAGGACATGGGCATTTATTCTAAATGAGATAGACCAATCACAGTGGAACCTTCAACAACACGTGTTTGAACTGCTCAAGTCCACTTATATGGGGGTTTTTCCATGAAATAAGTTTGACCTCACATACTACAGTACTACCTGATCCAACCCGAGGTTGGCTGAATCCATGGGTGCAGGACTGTGGACATGGACGGCCTGTAAAGTTATACACTGAGGATTGGTGCCCCCGACCCCTGCATCGTTCGAGGGTCAACTGTACTTGCTTTTCTGGATTTTCAAATATCTGTTTGGGTATGATCTATTCAACGGCTTTAACTAATGGTTAAAGCCATTCGTTGAGGAAAAATAACACCTGCCTTTCCTTACAGGGAATGTTGAAGGGCTCAAATGAGCATCAGTATGGGAGCTTAGACTGTTCAATAAGCTGGTGACACAACTACTTAATTAACAACTGTTTATTGAGTGCCGACCATGGGGAAGGTAAATGGGACTTGTGCAAGAGAGGAGAGAAGGGGTATTGAATTGGAGCAGGCAGGAAGAAAGTAACCAAGATCAGTGAGATGGGGAAGGAGGAACAAGGAAAGGGAAATAAAGGTGATAATTTCCCATGCCTAACCACAGGGATAACGAGCGTAACCTTGGGAGTTGAGCCGACCTTGTTTCAAATCTTAGATACTCTACTTACTGGCTGTGTGACCTTGGGCAAGTCACTACTCTGAGATTGTTTGTCTCTATGTAAAATAGAGATTGGATATTTGCCTCAGAGCATGTTGGCAGGATTAAAAGATATTGCACATAAATATCTAGCACAATGCCAGCAGTGATTTACTCACTAGTCACTTCACTATTGTGATTGTCATCGTCATCATCATCCTAGGAGGACAGGAGACTAGAAGCAGCCCTGTGTCTTCTGACGGGGGAAAGTAAAAGCAGGAAAGACTTCCCTGAAGAGAAAACTTGACATAAGATTCATTTTAAAAGCAGCTGAGGGTATGATTATGCACTGGGATCTAACTTATTACATGAATTGGGATGAGCCTAAAGGGACATCTCTTCAGTAGTAATTCAGATCCCTAGGAATTTGGCTCGGCTGTGACACAGAATTTATCCTGGAGAATGTACATCTATAGGAAAAAAGAATTCTGGGAAAACACGGTGATGATTACACATTAAAAACAAATACAGGAGACCTTGTATGACTTGGATACAGACTGTAATGTATTAGCAGTTCCAGGAAAAGCAGAAGACAGATTTGTAACTGAGCAATGCAGAAATGAAACAGTGCTATGCCAAGGAAGAAGGGATTGAGTTAATCAGCTGCCAAGTGCTTTTCCATTTGGGACAGACAAGGTTTATAGCAGGCAGCAGGAACAGCCAAAGACTTGATATACATGAATCTCATAAAATTATCTGAATATATTCTGTACTGTAATAGGCATCTGCCACCTTTTTTCGTTTGGCATCCCTTTCTGCAGAGAACTGCCCCCTCTAATCCCATGTGATTCTCTTGAGTCTGTCAATCAAGGGGCCCTGCTACCCACACCACAGGGATGAACTTGTGACCCAGGGTGTTCAATCAGCATATCCCACTTCCTGGGCCATAGTGATTGGTCCAGAGGAAGGCACATAACCTAAACATGACCAATCAGGTTTTCTGAGGGGACTGATATGGCTGCTGAAAGTTAGAGTCTCTTCTTTTGAGATTTATGGCTGTCAGTATCACATAAGCCTGGAGCTTCCTAGAGCCCTGTTGTTACCATGGGGAACAAGACTAACAATTAAGACCAAACCTAGACAAGAAAAATCAGGAGAAGGAAAGGAGGGAAGGAGGGAGGGAAGGAGGGAGGGAAGAAGGAAGGGAGGGAGAGACACAGAGACAGAGACACAGAGAGAGATTCCTATCGATACTATTTGACTGCTTGTGCCCCTCGATTCAGCCATGCCTGAACCTGCCATTTCTTGGGACTTTTCAGTTATGTGAGCTGACAGTTTACTCTTTAGCTCCTTTTGCTACTTTCAGTTTGAACTGGATTTTTTTCCATTTACAACCAAATGAGTCAATTAAGAAAAGTTTGAAAGAAATCATGATCTAACCAAAGGATATAAAGGCAATTTGTGGCAAACTAAACGAAAGTATGTAATTCAGTCTACCCAAAAAAGATAAGACATTTAAAGACAGTACCAAAGATTTGGGTAAAGATGTAATTTGGGGTTTAAATGGCAGGATTAAAAGATGTTGCACATAAATATCTAGCACAATGCCAGCAGTGATTTACTCACTAGTCACTTCACTATTATAATTGTCATCGTCATCATCCCCTAAATCAATCCCCTAAAAAGGACAAGAGCATGGCTCCCCCATGGACATGGCAGATAGAACAGTACTCAGTGTGTCTGTCTGTGGCTTGGGCAGAATCCTTCTAGAAGTTTGTAGCCCTGTGCCCCGTGTCCTGGTCTTGAACATCTGATTAATAAGTAACTATATCACAGCCCCAAGCCTATTAACCCAGAATCCTCAGTGCACCTGAGGTGGTAAAACTGCTCCCCTCCCTTGGAAAATGGTTTTACAACTATAGGAGGCTTAGAATTAAACCTAGGATCATGAAGTGAATTTGCCCTGTAGTATTAATACTATTTATTAATAGATTTAGGAATGGAAGGTATAATTTATGTGTTTAAGATGTTAGTAATGTTTAAGAAAATCTGACCTATTAGAGAATCTGAAAATAGCTTCATGATTTCAGCTTGAAATTCATACTAAATTTTGTTCTCATAACCTTAAATTGAAAAGTTCTGATAATTCGATAACATTTATAAACAGTCTTTGAATGTTTTGACTCATTATGTTTTTAAGGGTGAATTTTTAGATTTCCAAGTACTTTGATTTTGCTTGTTGGGGTTTAAATCAGCCTTGTCAGGCATCTAAATTACTTGATATATTCAATTATAAATGTTGTTAAAACCTTAGGGGAATATAATTGATGGCTTATTAATATGACTAATTGTGTAGAGGATTTTAATCTACTTAAGTTGAATTACGTAAGTGGAAGGATGGTTTTAAATTTTATCAAAATGACTTGGTTTATAAGTAAAATCAGAATTGCAGAGTGAACTTAGGGGCCTAAGGAAATTATAGTTTCAGTTTGCAGCTTAAGTTAGTTAAATATTATTTCAATATTCAAATATCTATTTCCTTTCTGTGCACAAAAGCCCTCACTTCCCCCAAATTGAAAAAAAAAAAATCACATCGACACACATGGTAAGGAACATCATTATAGAGGCAAAAGCCATAGATGAAACAGCACTTCTGTAGAGAATGAGAAATGTGGGGCCTGCCTGGGGCCTGAGGTCAGGCAAACTCGACAAAAATATTCATAAAACAATGATGAATCAACTGGACCAGCTATCAGGAGCTAAAATAAGATCAAAGAATCAACAGCTCACGTGGTAATAACCAAAACTGACTAATTCATTCGTTTTTATTCAACAAATACTTAGTGAACACATATTACATGTCAGGTCCTGTGCTAGCAGTTCTAAGATCCAGGGGAAGAACAGAAAATATGCATTATAGTTTGAATGTTAAAAAGAGAAAGAGAGGAAATAATTGGAAATGAAGGAGAGATGCCAGCAGAAGGTTGCTTTGATAGAGGAAAGGCCTGGTTGTCTTGTCTCAGATTCCTTGGCTTCGCCTGATATCAGTAAACATAGGAAATAAGAAGCAAGAGCATTTCAAGACATCCACAGAGGACAAAAAAAAAAAAAAAGTTCATAAGAAAAGAAAATGAGGTTAAAGCTTTCAGTAATAATAGACTCCAGACACAAAAGAGAAAAGGCTGGAGGGGAGAGTAATCGAGCTGGAGACAAGTGGAGGAGGCAGGTGGCACAGCCATCGATGGGGAGCAAGGGGCTGTTCCCACGAAGGCTCACAGGGCTAATTAGAATGAGACAACTATGGGGAGAGCACAGCATAAGGTAGGAACAGGCAGTCCAAATAACAGGAAGGGGAAAACAAACTCTGATGGGGTAAGTCTGTGGGATTCTGAGAAGAAAATCTGGAGATGAGTTGAGGCACAAGAAACAAGACTGAACACTGGAACGGCTTGTTCCAAAGGACTGGAGTTGGGCGCGTCTCACCGCTCTGGAGAGGAGAGGAAGGGAGACACGTGGTACAGGGACAGCTGGAGAAGAGAGGCAGATGATGGTGCTGTAGATGAAGCAGGGTGAGCCTGCTCCCGGGGCCTTACTGCTGACGAGAGTACATGCCTTTGGCAGTCCTGCTGATGACATCTTGGCCATGCCTTCTCATGATCCCGAGGCAGACAGCCAGAAAAATGGAATACGTAATATAAATGATGCTTTTGGCAAGGTGTATGTGTGTATGTAATTTTGTTACGATTATTTTAAAAATACTCCCCAAACATAAGTTAAATGTAATCATTCTAGAAAAATTAGAAAAGACAGATGACCAAATCAAACATGAGAAAAGGAAAATCACCACCGTAAGCAGAAGAGTGCTATTTCTGAGGGAGAAAAGGCCACTTTTCTAATTAGTTATTTAAAGCTTTTTTGCAGGAATTTCCCACCCATTCCTACCCGACCCTGAAAGTTGGTAGTGATAGTTCATAGCCAGGAAAGGTAATAAACAAGCTGTCAAGTCCCAGTGAAGAAAAACTCTTTTAATCAGCTAATCTAAAATATTCCCTCAAGTTCCTATAAAGATAGGGTGACAAGATCTGCAAATGTTTCCTTTCAAGTAATCATCAGACTGCTGGGTAGCACACACACGAGGAAACAACCTACGACCAGGGAAAGAACCATCCTAAAGGATTCAAGAGCACAGTGTTGAGTGCTCACGTGTGGCTGGGCAATAATGCCTTTGCCCACCAGCCAGACTGGAAAATTTCATAACTCAGGGACCCTTGAGCAGAGAGCTCAGAAAGGTCTTGCCTCAGTAGAGGGGTAAAGTTAGTCCTAAACTAAATACTGCTGTGTGGTCTTGCCTAACTAGTCTTAAAGGTATGACCTGAAAGAATGACCCTATTTCCAAGCAGCTTAGCTGCGTCCCAAAACAAAGTTCAAGGATATTTATAGGAATAATAATAATAATAATAATAATAATAATAATAATAATAATAATAATAATAATATAAAAACACTTAATAGGGAAAAATACCCAATGTCTGGCATACAATAGAAAAATCACCAGGAAATCAAAGAAGCAGAAAAATATAACCATGATGAAGAAAAAAATACTGTCAACTGAAACTGAACCCAAACTGAGGCAGATGTTAGAAGTAGCCAACAAGAATATTAAAACAGCTATTACTGCTGTATATTGTATGTTTAAAAAGTTAAGTAGAGACATGGAAGATACTGAAAAGATACCAAACTTCTAGAAATGAAAAAATTTTAAAAATACATATTTGAGGTGAAAGATTACACTGAGGAGGATTAATAGCAAGTTAAACATTTCGGAAGAAAAGATTAGTGAACCTGAAAACACAGCAATAGAAACTGTCCAAAATGGAACGTAAACAAATATGATGTGGGAAGTTGAAGGACATTTCTTGAAGGTAGGCTGTGAGAAGTTAAGATGTACGCTGTAAACTCCAAAGCTACTATTTTATATATGTATAAAATACATACACACTCACACTTCTAAATGAGTGATAGCTAATAAACCAACAAAAGGAGATAAAATGGAATCATGAAAATAATTTAGTCAACCAAAAGGAGGCAGAAAAAGAGGGGGAAATGAAGAAATAATAGATGGAATAAATAGAAAATAGAAAGGTGGTAAATTTAAATCTTAGCATATCAATAATCATATTAAATGTTATTATTTAGACATCCTAATTGAGATTGTCAGGATTGGGTAAAAAAAAGGAAAAATCAAACTATATCCTTCCTATAAGAAAGGCACTTTATATGCAAAGAAACAAGTTAAACATAAAAGGATAGAAAAGATACGCCATGCTGTTATGGACTAAATTTGTCCCCCTCACTTCCCCTGCCCCAAATTCCTATGTTAAAGCCCTAACTCCCAACGTGAAAGTATTTGGAAATGGTGCCTTTAAGGAGGTGATTAATCTTAAATGAGGTGATAAGTGTGGGGCCCTAATACCATGAGACTGGTGTCCTTGTAAGAAGAGGGAGAGACACCAGGGATGTGATTTCTCCAAGCACACAGAGAAAAGGCCATGGGAGGGCACAGCAAGAAGGCACCATCTGCAAGTCAGGAAGAGTGGCCTCACCAGGCATCAAGCCTGCTGGTACCTTGGTCTTGGAATTCCAGTCCCCAGAACTGTGAAAAAATTAATTTCTGTTGTTTGAGTCACCAGGCCATGGTATTTTGTTATGGCAACCTGAACACACTGATACACATGCTAAGATTAATCAGAACAAAGCTGAAGTGACTAGATTGATGTCAGACAAAGTAAATATGAGAGCAAAGAATAGCACTAGGGACAAAGGCCATTCCATGATGATCAAAAGTCAAGTCATCAAGAGTACGTAACAATTCTAAATATTTGTGTACCTAACAAGAGCAATTCAAAATACAGGAGACAAAAACTCAGAGAACGGCAAAGAGAGATAGACAAATCTATAACCAAAATAAAAATCAATACCCCTCTCTCAATAATCAGTAAAACGATAAAGAGAAAAATCAGTAAAGATCTAGAAGACCTGAACAAATCTACCCACCGACGTGACCTATTTGATATTTATAGAATACATCACCAAACAACAGCTGTACCCACATTCTTCAAGTGTACATGTAACATTAACCAAGATAGACCATGCCTTAATAAATGCAAATAAATTCAAGTCCAACAGAGTATGCTGTCTATCTACAATTGAATTGAATTAGAAATCAATAATAGAAAGATTTCTGGAAAATTTACAAATTCTTGCAAACAAAATAACACACTTCTTAACAACCTATGGATAAAAGAAGTCAAAAGGGAAAGCAGAAAGTATTTGAATTAATTGAAAGTGAAAAAAAGAACATATAAAAATTTGTAGGATGCAGCTAAAAAAGTATTTGTATGGGGTGGGAGGGATTTATAGCACTAAATGTCTTTATTAAAAGAAAAGAAATGTTTCAAATCAATGATCTAGCCCCCTCTTAAGAAACCAGGGGAGAAAAAAAGAGCAAATAAATCCAAAATAAGCAGAAGAAAAGAAATAGTAAAGACCACAGTGGAATTCAATAAAATATAAGTCAGAAAAACAATGGAGAAAATCAGTGAAGCCAAAAGCTGGATATTAAAGATCAATAAAAATTACAAGCCTCTAGTTACAATGATCAGGTTAGGGATGACACACATTACCAATATCAGGAATGAGAAAGGTGACATCACTACAGATTCTAAATATTAATGGGATAACAAGGGTATATAATGAACACTTCCATGCCGAAATTATCAACAACTTAGATGAAATAGAACATTTTTTGAAAGACACAGACTATAAAAACCATAAAAGACCCTGAAAACTGTAAAAACCGTAAAAGACCCCGAAAACTATAAAAACCATAAAAGGCCCCAAAAAGTCAAAGCAATCTTGAAAAAAGAACAAAGCTGGAAGTACCACACTTTCTGATTTTTTAAATATATTATAATATATAATATAATATATCACAAAGCTATTAAAACAGTATGGTACAGGCATAGAAACAGACCAATGGAACAGAATAGAGAGCCCAGAAGTAAACCAATGCAAATGCAGTCAAGAGTGCCAAGAATACACAATGGGGAAAAGATAGTCTCTTCAACAAATGGTACTGGGAAAACTGGATATGCACATGTGAAAGAATGAAATTGAACCCTTATCTTATACCATACACAGAAATCAACTCAAAATGGATTAAAACCTGAAACACAAAACCTGAAACTATAACCTTCCTAAGAGAAAACATAGGGGAAAAGCTTCATGACATTGGTGTAGGCAATGATTTCTTGGATATGAAACTAAAAGTATAAACAACAAATCAAAAAGAGACAAATGGGACTACATCAAACTAAAAAGCTTCTTTCTGCACAGCAAAGGAAACAGTCAACAGAGTGAAAAGGCAGTCTTACAGAATGGGAGAAAATATTTGCAAATCATGTATTTGATAAAGGGCTAATACCCAAAATGTATGAGGAACTCCTACAATTTAATAGCAAAAAAAAAAATTATTATTTTAAAATGGGCAAAGGACTTGAATAAACACTGATCCAGCCATTCTATTTCTATACATTTATCCAAGAGAAATGAAATCTATTGAAATTGTCAAAAACTGGGGGAAAAAAACATCAAACACACCTGTATGTCCTCTTAGATACAGTATCTCTTAATTCCCTTTATGTTTGATGAAGAAATCTAATTTCACCTTTCCTCCACCTCTCTCCCCTTCTCTTCAAACCTCCATTCCAGAATACTATTGTTGTTAAATTTGTTCTGTAACTAGTTACTTTTTCATGCATTGTCTATAAATTCACTGTTAAATTGAAAACTAAAAAATAGTAGTCACAATAATATTTGTTTGGAAATATTGTTCACTGCAGAATCGAATATTACCTGTAGTAATTCAGCCTGTAGAGGAAATGTAACTCTTGTCAATAAATCTTTGCTATTGGAAGTAGAAAGTAACTTTAGAGTCTGGAAAGAGTTAGGAAGGCACAATGTCATAATGACCTAATGTGCCTTGGCCTTGTCACAAGGTCACCCAACTTCTTAATCATTATATTTGTTAGATGAAATCCATGCTCTACCGAGAGAGATTCTTCACAGAGCCTCTGACTTCTGGTTCTCATTTGGATGGAAGGCTCTCTAGGCCTGCCTCAAATTTCTCATCCTGGAATCACTTTTCTCTACAATCCTGGGTTAGAGCTACTGTTTCTTGGAGCCTGGGACTTCCTTGTACTTGGATTCTCTTTGTTTTGCTTGAGTAGTTTAGAAATAGTCTGTGGGTGGTAAATGGTCTGTGTTTTTGCATATTTGAATATGTCTCACTCTTGATTGATAGTTTGGCTGGGTAGAGAATTTTTGGTTCAAAGACATTTTTCCCTCAACATTTTGCAGACACTCTGCTTGTTTTTTTGTTTTTTTCCTGTTATCTAGAATTGCTGATGATCTCTCCAACGTCAACTGGATTCCCTTTTTTTTTTTTTGATGTACAGTCGATTTACAATGTTGTGTCAATTTCTGTTGTGCAGCATAGTGATTCAGTGATATATATATGTATATATATAATATGTTTATATATATGTGTATATATATAATATGTTTATATATATATGTGAATATATATATAATATGTTTATATATATATACACATATATTCCTTTTCATATTCTTTTTCGTTATAGGCCATTACAAGATATTGAATATAGTTCCCTGTGCTCTACAGAAGGACTTTGTTGTTTATCTATTTTATATACAGTAGTTAGTATCTACAAATCCCAAACTCCCAATTTATCCCTCCCTCTTCCCCCTCCAACCTCATAACCATAAGTTTGTTTTCTGTGTCTGTCTCTGTTTTGTAAATAAGTTCATTTGCATCCTTTTTTTTTTTAAATTTTAGATTCCACATGTGAGTGATAATCATGTGGTATTTTTCTTTCTCTTTCTGGCTTACTTCACTTAGTATGACAATCTCCAGGTCAATTTCTTTCTGAGTGACCTATTCTTTTAGCTTTTAGAAGCTTCTCTCTATTCCCAGTGTCTAAAATGTCACAGGAACATGTCTTGGGGTGGGTTTGTTCACTCATTAACTTCTGCATTTTCTAGGCTCTTATAATCTGAAGTCCTGTTTCTTCATACTTAGAAATTCTGCCTTGTTCTTCTCTGTTTTGTGCATTTTCTCATTCTAAACATCCTTTCGGATGATAAAACTTTTGGACTGTTCTCTGATCTTGTTATTTTTCTCCCATATTTTCCATCCCTTTAACATTTTCTTCTCCATTCAGAGACATTTCTTGCATTCTTTCTTCCATTGAATTTTTAACTTCCACAATTATTTTTCTCATTTGAAGCACACTTTTTTGTTTTTTGATCTTTTCCTTAGCAGCCTGTTTTTTGGTTTGCAAATGCTTTTTTTTTTAATGTTCTTCTGTGAGGAAACAAAATAAAATTACTTTAAAGATAGCTTCTATTTCCTGAATTATCTGTTTCCTCCAGGATGACTTCATTGATTTCCACTTGCCTTTCTGTCCTTATTTCTTCCAAGATTTTTATGATCTTTGGCTATCAATTCATGGTTATAACTGAGGCAGACCAGCTTGTTTAATGCAGAGAGCTTTCTTTGCCTCAGTTGGTCTTGCCTTCCATCCACATGGTTGGGCCTTTTGACTGGCAGACTTTGCTTTAGACCTTGAGGGGCAAGAGAAGGAGTACGATGCCCCTCCCCAACTCTTCCACCTCCCAGTCAAAATGAAGAGAATTTCCTTCAGAGCAGGCTGATGATCCCCTTCTAGGGCTATATCCCGTGCAGACTCTTCTCAATTATTTTAAAAATTAATCCTCTGGTTTTAGTCTGAGCATGTGACACAGGGAAGGGGAATGTGGGCTCTGACTCACAGTTATTCCACGGTTGACTTCTGTCCAACTTTCCTCTCATACTCCGAGTTTTGAGCCTCTCTGTGGGTCTGCTGCCAGGAAAAATAGCTGGGGCCCCTACTGCAGCCTTCTCCTGTGAATGTGATTGAATCTCTTAATACAATTCCAAGTATTTTTTACTTTTAAGAACTGTGTCTATATCTCTAGTACCCAGATGTCCCTTGCCCTGCGCCCAGGACTGTCTTGAATTTATTCTCTGTTCCTCTTTACTGACATGTCTGTGGGGCTTGGGAGCAGGAAAGGGATGTATGTACGTGCTCTGTCTGCCATCATGAACAAGAATTCCCATTGTATTTTTGGATGTCTTTATGATTTATTCCTTATTTTTAGGCAATAAACTCCTAATGGCTTCCACTTAGGGCTGGCCTAAACTAGTTTTATGTTCTCTTATCCTCCCCAGGTCAACTGTTTCTAGTTCTACTAACCATGCCTCTTTGAATTTCTAGTCTTCCTATCATTCTGATCATTTTCTTTTGAACTTCCTCCATCTCTCTAAAGGAATTCAATGCAACACCTAGGGTAGTAAAGCTAGAAGCTATTTCATAGTAATCCAGTCCTTCCTACCACAACACACATCCACATTGTCCAGTTATTTCCCTGCCCTTGACATGTACCACCAACACCTGCTTTGGAAAGATTCCATATTATGGGTGATATATTTAAAACCATAAAATGATGAAAAGATAGCAAGGGGAATTTCCATCTAAGAATTTCCAGGCTCTCTAGCACAGCATCTAACTTGTAGACAATTGTTGTATCACTTAAATAAATGTCATTTTAAAACTCTTAATTTTAGTCATTTTGTAAAGAATGGTACTATGTACTAAGGAAGATATTTGGGCTAAATTATTCCTAAGTTGATTGAATCATGCAACTGAACTCACTATATTTTTTTTTCAAGTATTTGAAATACAACTTCAAAACTCCAACACATTTCTCACTAGCAAAAATGAACACTTTTTCTAAAAGCCTAAAATTGTTGTAAAATCACTACTAATTAAAATATATATAACTCAAAAATCAATTTAAAAAAAGATAAAGACAAGCATTATACCAATCTAAAACATCACAGCTGTGGTGACATCCCTTGATAGAAGTTTTAAAATCTAAATAAAATATCGTCTGACAAAATTACATGGTACAATTCTCAGCTAACATGGATATTTTTCTGATATGTGTACCTTACTAGAAATCTCCCCTGCCCCCAGTTCCTTGAGGAGCACATTTTAAAACTGTAAAAGAAAAAAAGTTTTATGAGTATATTAATATATACAGACAGATTTATAAATCAGATGATTTGAAAGACCAAAACATTTTACAGGACTCTTGTAGAAAGAAGTTTTCAAAATCTGTCTATTTGTTTGCTTGTTAAAGAGTTATTTAGGAAACTACTACATGCTAGGTATTAGTGGTTCAATAATATACCAGAAAGATCTGCAGTCTCTATTTTCATGGAGTTGGGGGGGGGTATAGCTCACTGGCAGAGTGCATGCTTAGCATGCACGAGGTCCTGGGTTCAATCCCCAGTGCCTCCATTAGAAAAAAAGAAGAAAAGATTCTATTTTCATGGAGTCCTATTTATTCAAATGTATTACATTTGTTTTCATATTTAAATTTATTAAAGCGCTGTTTTTTCTACAACGTTGGTTAAGGAAGATAGATTCCAACGCACATGAAAGGATGCCACCAGCCTCTAGAAAGCAAGAATCTTTTCCATTCTTTAGCATCTTTTCCATTCTCTGAGCCAAGTGGACTATGTCGGTAACATTTGTGGAATGTTGACTATGAGGAATCAGGGCTGAAATATTGGCAGGAAGCTCAGAAGTCATCTCAGGAAAAAATGTATTTGTTATCCCACCCTTGCTTCCTCTGATCAAACAACAGTTACTTTCTCTGGTCAGTGGGACTTTGGGGAGGAGGCATTCCAGGTTCTACAGGTGTGTGGCAGCACCTGGCATTGGTGGCCCTTTGAGATCACCTACCTTTACAACTGGCTCTCTTACAAGCCTCATAAAACATGCTGTGCTCTTGCCCTGGGCAGCTATTTTTAGTCCTCTGTGCACACCGTACTAATCCACACTTCCTTTCCTTTGCCTGAAATGCTCTTCCTGTCCTCATCCACCTGGAGTCCTCCTACTCAGGTTTCAAGGCTCAGCTCAAACACCGCCTCCTCCGGGAAGCCTCCACTGCCCTCCCAGGCTGGTTCGTCAGTGCAGGGGAGTTGTAGTAACAACTGTGAGAAAACACAGACCAGGAAATGGCTCTTGGTTCTAGCTTTTACCAGGTGTGGAGTTGTGTAAACTTTCTAAACATTAGTCTTTCTCATCGATCAAATAAATACAGGCGCCTTCCAGGGATGTCTTGAGGAGGAAATACAGTGGTGTCCGTGCAGCCCCCAAACACTGCTTCCTATGCCCTCCTCTCTCGTCGCACCTGGGGATGGATGGACTTAGAATCTCATGCTTGATCAACCATAGTCCTTATCTTGATAATCACTGGGATCACAATAAAAAAGTTTCAAATTAAAAACAGGGTTATAAACCAAAGCTCATTAAAGAGTTTCTAATTACAAAGATCCTTTGTGTGAAGAATGACTATAAAATAATTAAAATGATCTTTCACTTGAAGTGCATGCATGTGATATTTTCAAAGACCTTGATCAAAAGCCTCAGCGCTGTGTGTTACAGGCTTATAAATTTTACATAGAGGTCATCCCTACATTCTTAGCAATCACATCTGCTCTTGTACCTGTTTGACAAACTCAGAGTGAGGCCAAGAACACAGTATATCGATAGCCAAGATTTCCAAAAGGCAATAACATTTTTAAAGCAATCATCATTACATGTAATAAGAATCTGCATTTTGTCCAAGTCTTTCGGGTGCCTTAACCACATTACAAACATCCAGTATTCCTCCTAGCATCTCCCGTGGCAGGTCTGCAGTGCTAGGATGACTCAATTGTCCCAATTTCCAGGGCTGTGTGCAGAAGTCCTTCCACATCAGTGTAGCGGAGTAATGCTGGGTGTGTTTTTTGAATAGGAGAAACCAGATAAAGAATATGGAGTCCTCCTAAAAGGCCAGAAAGTTTCATTTTCCAGGCTAGTTTTCATTCTGCTTTGAGATATTTGGGAATCCTTAATGCCTTACTCAGTCACTCACTCAGCAACTGATAGTTAAAAACACACAGTCTGGAATAAGAAGCCTGGGTTCAAGTTCCAGCTGTACCACTTACCAGATATGACGCCTTGAGTGAGCTACTTCCTCTGTGGTTTGGCTTCCCCATCTGTAAAATTGGAATAACAATTGAACCTACATTGTAAGACTGTGGGGATCAGTGCCCAGCACATAATTAATGTTCTCAATTATTGGAAACTATTAGCATTAACTTTTATCCCTATATTAGGCACTGAGATGCCATGGTGAACCTTAAATATTTAGTGGATGAATAATGCAAAACCACAATAGGATGAAGCTATAAATATTTTGAATACCCAGGTGGCTTCCATGAATGTCTGATGTCAGAGAGGAAGAATTTAAACATTCATACTATTAATTCTCAGCAACATGCTCATTTGCCCATTATATCTATATAGAAAGATATAATGAAATCATCCACCTGATGTCACAAAAGACAGACCAATGAGAATAAGCCAAGTAGCTCTGTGCACAGTATTCTTTTTTTAACTTGGCTGTCATATGATTTTTTTTAATAAGCTTATAAACATTGTTTAATTTTTAACCAAATACGCTGACTCTCCAATGAGGTCAATGTTTGGAAATATATGTATCAACATTTAAACAACTCCAAACCATAAGAAAATCTTAAATACTTCATCCAGATTCTGTCTCAATATTGAAATAAGTGAGATGTGAAAATTAGGGGAAAGCATATTCTCAATTGGATCATTGTTTTTTGCTACCCTTTATATATGAGTAAAGGCATTTCAGGATGTTATCATTAAAACTGTTTGCAGCTAGAAACCAGTCCTAACAACTGCCAAACTTCCAGCGCTGCTTAAAAATACTCAAGAGAGCAGAACCACAATATTTATGTCTGCCTACAAGCACATAATCATCTTGTCTCAATTTTAAATATTGATACTTTCTTTTAAGATTCTTCAAAATGCATTTTCTGTGAAAAAGAGAATTCTAAAAGCATTATTTAAAGCTGCAGAAGAGCTAGAGGTATTAAGGAAGATGTGGAAAGAGTGAACACAAGCAATTAATACAAACCAAAAACGGTGCAGTGGGTCAAAGAATAGAGGGGCTGGAGGAAGACCATCACTTCCTTCCGATTATTGAGAGAAGGAGAATGTGTGTCCACACGACTAGGAGGGCTTGCTTTTTCTTTCTTTCTTTTTTTTTTTTTTTAATTTTCCCAAAGATGATAAAATGTTAGGAACCAGGCACACTTAGAAAGTTGGCCTTTTCAGAGATTAACGTAGATTCAAGGGTTGTTGTTTTATTGTTTTATTGTTGTTGTTGTTTAAAGAACTAATGAAAACACACTACTGACAAGAGAACAGAAAACCAGAAAGAATGGTAAAGCCATTCCTTCAAAGTGCAGTAATGGGAAGCTGCCTTCAGGTAGCCAGGCACGCTGAAACCACAACTGATCCCTGAAAAATCACACACACAACATATACACATGCATACATACTCAAAAGTAACAACTGATAAAGGAGAGAATTAACTGTTACTCAAAAGTAAATTTGCAGGCAGATACTATGTTTCCTTAAATTTTGCCCTATTTAAATAGTGAATTACAATTAAATACAAAGTCCTTTAATATTTTTGCTTATTGTGAGTTTTAGTTTTGGCCAAAAAAAAAAAAAAAAAAAGGAAAATGGAAGAACAAGGTGTATGCTCTTTGGTCCCATTTACCTGGGGTTCTCCTGGCAGTAGCTTTTTTGGGTTCTAGATAGAATACTCTTTGTCATTTTATTGTTCTCCACATCAGGTTTTATTTCAGGAGGAAATAATTCCAAATATATGCATATATCCAAAATGTTATTTTTAAAGTGTTAAGGATGTTATGTCAGCATAATAATTATATCAATCTTTTCTTGGTGTGGCAACAAATTACTGTAAATTTCATAGCTTAACACAATACAAGTGTATAATCTTAGATATAGTTCTGCAGATTAAAAGTTCGACATGAGTCTCATTGGGCTAAAATCAAAGTGTCAGCAAGACTGCATTACTTTCTGGAAGCTCTAAGAAAGAATGTATGTCTCTGCCTTTTCCAGCTTCTAAAGGCCCCCTTCCTCCATCTTCCAGTCCCTTGCATCCCTCTGAATAAGTAAACCATAACTATGTCTCCCTCTGACTCTCTTCTCTAGTCTTCTTCTTCTCCCATTTTTAAGGACCCTTGTGATTACAGTGGGCCTACCTGGAGAATCCATGATAATCTCCCCATCTCAAGAGCAATTGTTTAACATCCTTAATTCCATCTGCAACTGTAACCCTCCTTTGTCATGTGTATAAATATGCCCTGGCCGCTGTAACAAAACACGACAGACTGGGTGGCTTAAACAACAGACATTAATTTTTTTTCCTGGTTCTGGAAGTTTAAGGCTGCAAGTCCAAGATCAAGGTGCCAGCAGAGTTAGAGTCTGGTGAGGTCTCTCTCCTTGGTTTGCAGGCAGCTGCCTTCTCACTGAGTCCTCACATGCCCTTTCCTCCATGTGCACAAGTGGAGAGGGGAGGGGAGGGCTCTTTCTCTTCTTAAAAAGACACTATTCCCATGGGATTAGGGCCCCACCCTTATGACTTCATTTCATCTTCATTTCTTCCTCAAGGGCACTGTCTCCAAATACAGTCACATTGAGAGTTAGGACTTAATAAAGAAAATTGTTCCTCTCCTTACAATACCTCTGACACCAAAAGTGTGGGTTTTTTTCCTTATCAACAACCATTCTTCAACTCTCCAGACACCAACTAGGTATCCTACAGCACTAACCCCTGGAGTTGGTACAGATTGCATAGGTTAAGGGCTCAGTCCTATGAGACTTCTCCCACTTCAGACACCAGTCATAAGTCCCAGGTTGTTGCCTGTACTCCTGACCATTCCAGCTATAAATTGCAGGTTCCCGCCCTTCCCCACCACCAGGTTCGATAATTTGCTATAAAGCCTCACAGAACTCAGGGAAACACTTCACCTAAGTTTACCATTTGATTATAAAGGTTATAAAAGGTACAGATATTCAGCCAGATGAAAAGGCACATAGGATGAGGTCTAGAAGGTTCCCGAGCACAGATGCTTCTGTTCCTGGGCAGTTAGAGTGCACCAGCCTCCTTGTGTATAAAGGCATTCACCAACCCAGAAGCTCTCTGAATCCTAGAGTTCACAGATTTTTATGGAGGCTTTTTCACATGTAGGCATGACAGTCTACTAACTCACTCTCCAGCCCCTCTCCCCTCCCCTGAGGTCCGGGGTTAGGGCTGAAAGTTCAGGCCTTGGGCTTTTCAGTGACCAGGCCTTGGGCTTTTCAGTGACCAGCCCTTATCCAGACACTACCTAGGGGCCCCCAGTCACCAGTCATCTCATTAGCATACAAAAAGACACCCTTATCACTATGGGGGTCCCAAGGGCCCTAGAAGCTCTTGCGTAAGAAACTGCGGGCTAAGACCAAGTATATATTTCTTATTATATCACAATATCTCAAGGTGCAACATATGAATTTTGGTGGAGGACACAGTTCAGTCCGTAAGCTCATGTCATCCGACATACTCCCAGGCTCTGTGAATCAGGATATAGACACCTTTGTTTGAGCCGTTATTCTGCGTGCCACAGGGCTGTCCTTTGAATTGCAGCCCTACCTTAAGGATATGCTCCTGAGGTCAAGTGAGGCAGCAGTGATGAACTGATCAAAGATAGGGCCAGGAGGGGGAGGAATGACACCAGAGTGGGACAGTGGGTGTTTGGCCTTTTTTCCCCAAACTGGTTGTAATTGATGCTTGGGCCCCTTCCAAACCAAGAATCAGCTCTCCTTCTCTCTGGCACTGGATCAGTGTAAGCAGGTACTCCAAGTAAACAGCGGAAGGGACATTGGTGTCGGGCCCTCTAAACCCTGGGGCTGTGATGGTGGCAACACTGTGACAACTTGCAGGTGCCTGGAGGTTAAGCTGAATACCATTAAATGGTGCATGCTGAGCAGATCCTGGCAAAGGACCTGTGGGGCAAGCACCCTGTACTGGGTTTTAAAATCCACATTTCCAGATAGCATGATGCATGAAAAAGGTAAGAAATGAGTGCAGGACACTATTTGTTATAAAGGAGTATGCCTCTGAAAAGTCCAGGGAGAAGCTGACTCTCAGAGCTGGAGTCACATGTGCAGACTCCCCTTCACGAAGGTCACTGGTTTAATCAGGCCCATTATTCATCATTTGTGTGTCAGGACACACGGGGATGTGGCCATCTTGATAAAAGGCCTTCCTGCTCTCCATAGGAAATAATTAGCTCAGGGAGTAAGAAATCTGTAGATTCCAAGCCTAAAAGGAGACAGCAAGTATCTGAAGAACAAAAATAACTCAGCTGCAGCTTCCTCCTACCGTGTCAGCTCAACTAGACCACTTTACTACTGGCCAGAGGCTTGGTAATAAATTTTTACCCAGAATTAGCTACCATTCTGGTATCACCCAAAAGATCCAACAATGAAAGCCTGAAAGAAAGGCAGCAAGGATACTCTTGTCCTTCTCCCATCCCACCCAACACACACATACATACAGATGTCTTATTGAAAAATAAATTTGTAAGCTGTACTGATATAAAAAGGATTTATGCTCTTCATGTTATGTTGGTTCCTAAGGACAGAAGGAAAACCAAACACCTATACATTAACTAAGATCTAGTCTCAGCCATATCCTAAACACAATGTCCATGTGTCAAGATAAGAACTGAGGCAATGCACACTGGAATACAGAAAAATCTGTTTGACCACTAAATCTTTCCTACGCCCATGGCAGACATTGCTAATCAACCACAGCATTATTTCCTATGAATCCAGAGGAAACATCACAGTCCCAAGACAAGATTCTAGGTAACCACTATCAAGCATTCCAGGTTGGCTTTAGAAAATCTACCCATTTGCCTCCCTGGCGTATAACATTTCTAATTTCTCCCTGTCTACCATCTTCTTCCTTACTTCCTCCAAACATGCACAGACCTCACTCTCTACAGCAAGTATTTGAGGAGCACCTATTGTATGCCAAGCACCGTTTAAGGCAACAGGAAATACAGAGATAGCAAGAACCAGCATGATCTCTATTCCAGTGTAAGTTACACTTAATGAGGGAGACAGACAATAAACAATCATTAAACACATAAACAAGATACTGGTAAGTGCTTTAAAGAAAATAAAACAGGGTAATATGATGAGGTGGGACTGGGGGTGGGAGAATGGGCATTGGTAGGGTAGTCAGGGAAGTGCTATCTGAGCAGGTGGAGTCAGATCTAAGTAATAAATGATAAGATGAGTCAATCACCACACAAAGAGGGGAGCAGTATTTCAGTGGAGGGAGCAGGAAGTGCAAAGGTCCTAAGGCAGGAATGAGATTGAGACATCCAGGGAACACATGGAAGATAGATGCGGCTGGAGCACACCTGAGCCAGGGAGAATGGAATCAAATGAGGCTGGAAAGAGAGGAGAACCAGATCATGCAGGGTTGGAAGGAATGTCGAGGAAACTGCCCATTCTATCAGTGTGATGAGAGATCATTGGAGAGTTTTGCCACAATTTGATTTACTTTGCCTACTTAGGAAAAATTCTCACTTGATCCACCTTTCCTAATCATCTTTGTCTCTGTCTACACACATTCACTGCCATCCTTTGGGAGTGGATCTGCACCCACCACCCCGCTTCCTCACTAGTTTCCTCCTTAGCCACTTGGTAAAACACTCCTCTTCCTTCACTCTCCTGAAGCCTTTCTCAAGTGGCACTGACGGCTTCTTTTGCACATGTCTCTTTGACCCTCTCCAAGCGCTTCATTTACATGCTCAAGAATTTGGATGAAGGCCCCATTTTGCCCCAAACTCTATACCAGTCACTGGGGATACCATGGTTAGCAAGAAAGACAGTTCCTTACCCTCATGGAACAGGAGGGCTAACAATCCAACCAGTCCCAACAGTGAGGTTCAAGGTTCACGAAAGCAGGTCTGGCAGTTACGGAGGGAGACCACAGCAGGGGCAGCTCAGCTAGCCTAGGTGGGGCGGGCACAGGGAGGGCAGAGGAAGCACTGGCCTCCGGAGACCTGAAGACAGCAGGAATTAGCTGGGGGTGAACAGGAGGAGAACCACATTCCAGGTGGTGGAAACTGGAGGTGAGGAAGAGCACAGCAAGCAGTAGGAGCGGAAATGGTCCAGGGATGGGTCCATGAGACAGGAAGTGAGCTTCCTCCCCCTTATTAAAGCACTCTGCTCGCCTGGTCCATAGCAATCTTCTTTGGTTTTTGTGTTTTTCCTTCCTTTACAAGTATTTTTCTTCTTAATAACGTACTAGGTTTTAAAAAGTATTAAAATGTGAATGCTCACTGTGAAAATTGATTAAAATATCTAAAGAAAATGAAAATGAAAATCAGATCCTTGTTAACACATTGGTCTATTCCCCTCTAATAGTTTTTCCTGTGCTCTCTGCCTCTGCCTCTTTTGGAGGGGAGGGCATTCGGCTTGGGGTCCTATTTTATTTTTGGAGGGGGGAATTTTTTGTTTAATATTACAATGTGAACATTTTGTCCTTGAAAACATAAATTTATTATAATTTATTAATCAGCTTTGATGGATACAAGCTTTATTCCTGAGTTTGTGCTACTAGATACAATTGTGATTATCCTTGTACATAAATCTTTGTTTACATCACAGATTATTCTGAGCTATATCCCTGGAAATAGAACTGTCAGGTAAAAAGCAAGTGAGATTTTCTGAAGCTCTTGGTGCAGACTTCCAAGTTACCCTCCAGAAAGGTTCTGCTGATTGCACCCCAGCAGCAGCAAATGAGTGTTTGGGGCCCCCCCACACCCTTGCTAGCATGGAGGATTCTTGTTTACCTAATTGTTGATACTTCATGGGTCAAGAAAGGAAAACAACTCATTGCTTTAATTTACATTACTTTGATTCACAATTTTAAATTTTTTTTAATCGATTTATATTTCTCATATAAAATTTTTAAACATGTCATTTGTCCATTTATTTCACAGGCTTATGAGTGTATTTTTCTTAGTGATTTAAAACTCTTCAATAGATTATTTACATTGAATCTGTGAACCTTGAGGTTTTACAGGCAAGTAGTCTTCTCAAATTTGTCAGCTAACTAGATAACCAACAAGGGCCTACTGTTTAGTGTAGGGAAATATATTCAATATCCTATAGTAACCTCTAGTGGAAAAGAATCTGTAAAGGAATATATATATATATATATATATATATATATATACACACACACACATATATATATATATATATATATTGCTGAATATATGTATGAATCTGAATCACTTTGCTGTACACCTGAAATGTTATAAATCAACTATACTTCAATGTAAAAGAATGAAAAAAAATTATCAGCTAAAACCCTTTGACTTATTTGTAATTTTTAGATAGTCACATTTTAAAAAAATTTATTTTTTTTCAGTCTATGCTCTAGTTATAAAATAACATGAACGGTGCCTTCAGAAGCCTGCGTGGTCTTTCACCCCCACCTCACCTCACTTCCGGAAGCAGAACCCGTGGTCTGGGGCCATGCTCAATCCTGTCACTCTCTTCCTGCCTTCTCTCAGGTGGTGAGGACTTCACGGTCTCATGAAGTCTCACCGTTTCCACTTGGCTCCCCTCCGCTGTCCTCCCCAGGAAGCCACAGTGACTATTTAAAAACTTGCTTTAAACGGTTCACTGGCTTCCTGGTGCAGCAGAAGGAATTCCCAGCTCCTCAGGGTGGTCTGTGCGGCCTTCACGGGCTGGCCTTGCTCTCCTTCCGTCTTCCTCCTGCGCCGTCCTCCCCTTCTCCGCCGTTCTCCCCTTGGCTCACCAGATTCCAGGCACACAGGCCTTCTGTCATGGCGTGGGCTTCTGAGCCGCCTTCGTCCTTCGGAACAGCACACCCGACAAACGCCACTACGCCAGAGGGATCTTTGCTGACCCCATAGTCCATTAATAAGGGGCTTTCTCACAACACCTAGATTCTTTTCCCTCATGGTGCTTCTCACATTTTATACCTGGCATTTTCGTGATTATCTGTTTAACGTCCACCTCCCCTACTAAAATGTTACCTCCAGACGCCTCTAGGTTTGGTTTACAGTGAATGCCCAGAGGGAAAGAGGGAAGAAAGCAGAGGAAAGGATTGCACTCTTCCCCTCACTTCAGCCCCACTCACCTCTAGTTAGCACGAATTCCTCCCAGATGCTAAGACTGCCAGTATTAGCTTTTCGTGAGGGCCACCTTGCCCAGCCTCAGGTAAAGGAGCTTTGTAGAGGAAGTGCTCTCTGGTCTGAGCTGAGGCCCACAGGAAGAGGCAGAGGTTGAGAAAGGCATTCTTGACAGAGAGCACTTTGCGGTGGTTGTGAGTTGAGAACGTGGCATGTTTGAGGAAACCACAAGGCAAAAGTCTTCACCTTTCCAAAGGAATTATCCTCCCATTTCCTTACTCTGGAAAACCCCAGTCTCTGCCTACTCCTTGCATTAGGCCAAAAATTATATACACAGGTGCTCAATACATATTGAATGACCAGATGAATGAATGACACATGACATGCCTCAATTAGAGTAATTCTCTTCTAGAATGCTCCTTTTCTCTACCAGTCGGAATTCCATCAAGATCTGGCTGGAGAGACCCCCTCCCTGAAGTTTTTCTTATCCAGCAGCAGCACAAATAATCTTTCCACGCTCAGAATTTTGTCTATTATTGTGCTAAAATTGCTTAATGTTTCCTATCTAATCTTGTCTTCCCAATTAATATAAAGTCCTTGAAGTCAGGGACCTAGCTCCTTCCCTTCTCTTTTATTTTTTTGCTTTGGTGTATCCAAATGCCCCATAGAGTAAATGTTTAATTTCTGTGAAAGGAGGGAGGGAGGGAGGAAAACCCAACCAAAAGGATAGCTATCTTTGGGGAAAGGAGAGGTTGGCTTACTTGACTTCTACAGTCCCTTTTTCCCATCTTTTTTTTTTTTTTTTTTGTACAAACTCTTTTAAGTGTAAAATTTCCTGAAAAAATTTAATTTAATTAATAAATGAGATTTTACTCAAAGGCTTCAAATTTCAGCAAAAGATAAATAGCTTACTAGTACTTTATAATAACTCTGTAACCAAAGGCACTAATTTTCACCCTCTTTTCTCCAACAAATCAGATACTGTAATTCCTTTTGCTGCAGTGTAGCAAATCAGACACTAAACTAGCAACAGCTTCTTTTTTTTTTAACTTTTTTTATTGAGTTATAGTCATTTTACAGATTCCAGTGTAGAGCACAATTTTTCAGTTATACATGAAAATATGTATATTCATTGTCACATTTTTTTTCCGCTGTGAGCTACCACAAGATCTTGTATATATTTCCCTGTGCTATACAGTATAATCTTGTTTATCTATTCTGCATATACCTGTCAGTATCTACAAATTTGGACTCCCAGTCTGTCCCTTCCCACCCCCTCTTCCCTTTGGCAACCACAAGTTTGTATTCTATGTCTATGAGTCTGCTTCTATTTTGTATTTATGTTCTTTTTTTTTTTTTTAAATTCCACATATGAGCGATCTCATATCATATTTTTCTTTCTGGCTTACTTCACTTAGAATGACATTCTCCAGGAGCATCCATGTTGCTGCAAATGGCATTATGTTGTCGGTTTTTATGTCTGAGTAGTATTCCATTGTATAAATATACCACCACTTCTTTATCCAGTCATCTGTTGATGGACATTCTGGCTGTTTCCATGTCTTGGCTGTTGTAGACAGTACTGCTATGAACATTGGGGTGCAGGTGTCTTTCTGAAGTAGGGTTCCTTCTGGATATATGCCCAGGAGTGGGATAACTGGGTCATATGGTAAGTCTATTCCTAGTCTTTTGAGGAATCTCCATACTGTTTTCCACAGTGGCTGCACCAATCTGCATTCCCACCAGCAGTGTAGGAAGGTTCCCTTTTCTCCACAGCATCTCCAGCATTTGTCATTTGTGGACTTTTGAATGATGGCCATTCTGACTGGTGTGAGGTGATACCTCATTGTAGTTTTGATTTGCATTTCTCTGATAATTAGTGATATTGAGCATTTTTTCATGTGCCTATTGATCATTTGTATGTCTTCCTTAGAGAATTGCTGGTTTAGGTCTTCTGCCCATTTTTGGATTGGGTTGTTTGTTTTTTTCTTATTATGTCGTATGAGCTGCTTATATATTCTGGAGATCAAGCCTTTGCCGGTTTCATCATTTGCAAAACTTTTCTCCCATTCCGTAGGTTGTTGTTTTGTTTTACTTATAGTTTCCTTTGCTGTGCAGAAGCTTGTCAGTTTAATTAGGTCCCACTTGCAACAGCTACTTTTTAATGCACAAAGAAACACTACTATTATTTCTACATTAATATTATGCATCCTAAAACCCCTCCAATCCTTCCTGTTTTTAATTTTTATCTTATTTTTGTCTTTTGTTTTGTGGCAGGAGGTGATTAGGTTTATTTTTTAATGGAGGTACTGGGGATTGAACCCAGGACCTCATGCATGCTAGACAGGCACTCTACTACTGAGCTATACCATCCCTCACTCAATCCTCCCTGTTTTTAAATCTCCATTCCTGCCTTCTGGTCTAATCTGCCATCTCTTGCAAAAACTTTTGATTGGCTCTTCCTTCGTCTACTCTCACCCTTCTCAGCACGATCTAGTAAAGGCAGGCAGGGGAATGTATAGCTTAGGGTAGAGTGCCAGCTTAGTATGTGCACAGTTCTGAGTTCAATCCCCAGCACCTCCATTAAATAAATTTAAAAACAAAAAACAAAAAAACAGCCCATCTGCTTGTGGTGTGTTTTCTTCCTTATCTTTAATAGCACCTCCAAGGCTTAGCATGGTCTGGGGCCCCATTGTCACAGCCAAGTTCTCTCATACTTGTAGGTTCCTGTGAGTTTCAGCCACAGGGACCTTCCCTTAATTGCTCACACACACCTTGCTTCCTTAACTCAGTGTTTCTGTTCGTGCTCTCCTTCCTCAGCTCAAAAAGCTATTGATTTCCTAGGGAAGCCATTCGGGAATCAGATGAGACAACGCAACCTCCCCCTTTCACAACACACACTCAGCACCACATGCTTTTCCTTTATAGTGCTTATTATATTTGATGTTATGTATTTGTTCATATAATTACTTGTGTAACACCTTGCCTTCCCAACCAGTCTAAAAACTGCAAAGACAGGAACTATGTCTGTTTTGTTCACCAAGATACGTAATTAGTGCCTAAATAATACCTGGCATGTAGTAGGCATTTAATAAATGTTTGACAAATGAATGCCATCTGCAGTAGATGTTAATAAGATGGGTGTCTGGGGTTTTTTGTTTGTTTGTTTTGTTTTGTTTTGTTTTTTATAATTTCAGTCTACTCAAGCCAAAATTTCAATGAATTGAATTCTAGGGAAAGGGGAAATTAGGTTTGATATCACTCTTCAGATAAAAGGATGACAAGTTAGCCCAAACTTACCCACATACTTATTTCCTGTAAGTCTACATAAATTGTTTGTACACTGATCACATTTTCCACCAAACAACTGAAAGCAATTCAATAAGCTCTTACTTAAATGACCCAAGCCTGCTCATGGGTTTTTGTTCTGCAAATAACACACTTCATTTTTTCAAGTGAAGAAATAGTCTAGGTATTTAAAACTCCTCAAACTTAGGAGGGAAAATAATTTGGGATAACAAGCAAGGAAAGACACAGTATTTTTGTTTTTAAAATTGGTTTATTTACAATTTGGTATTTTAAAATTGTATTTGGAATTTTAATTTTATGTATTTCCCTAGCAGGCAGTCTGTTTTCTTAAATATGGAGGCAAAGGAGAGGAAACCTGAGTAAGTCTGAATTTAAGAAATTTACCTGCTGCTACAGTCAGTAAAATTTAACTTTAAATCCCTGAGAATTAAATAGAATTAGTAGAATCAAAAATGTTTTCATACATTCAAATGTAAAAAGCATTATTTCAAGAACAAAAAAAAAATAAAACTACTATAATTAATTAACCTCCCCACAGATGGCAATATAAGAAGTTCTTCTTTCTTAAATTAACTGAGGCCTATGTACACAATGCATTTTAGTTATTAGAGGCACCTAAAGAGATTAAGATGCTCTAATCCTCAGTTTTTTGTTTTTGTTTTGTAGTTTCTCCTCTTTTAAAAAACATTCCTGGAAAATAATACACAATTTATTCAAATAATAGCAATGCCCACTGTTAGCTCAAATTTTCTCCCCTTTATAAATTTTTGGTCATGATGGACAATTAGGGATTTTCCTTTACTGTCCAAGACCAAAATTCTTTATCTGATTGCAACCTGAGGCCCAAACTGTTTTTGCAAAGTCACTTTGGAGCAAGTCACTTCAGTTTCCTCAAATATCAAATGAAGGTAATTACAGCTCACAGGGATGTGTAAGGTTGAACTGATGTTCATACAATACCATGAGGTCTGGGAAGCTTTCTTCATAAGAAGCAATGCTCTGGGACACATGATAGTTATAATATATCCTGCTGCTCCTTATTATAGATGACTGCTTAATACTTCTAAAATGTCAGCTTTCTTCAGAGGAATGAATATTAATTCATTAGTTTGCTCAGTAAACTTCCTTGAGATACAAAGCCGTGGCAGTTATGTCCCCTCCCCCTGTATATATGAAATGAAGCACAGATATTAAGGATGTGACCACAGCAAAACAAGTCAAAGTCAAACCAAATAAACAAATCCTTTGCAGTAAGACGCAATTTTCTTATGTACGTGTAACATACTGGCCATTCTTCATTTTGGCTGGTGTTAAGCATCATTAATGCCAAGTGTTTATTTGCCTAATGGCCCAAAGGAAACAAACACAGTGTAATTCAAACTTTTTTAGAACAACAAAACAAAGCCACAAATACCCTTTCTTCAAATCTCTCTCAATGCTCTTTTCCAAAGCAGAAAATTATCAAACTTATTTCCCTTTCTCTAAAAGACCAGTACCAATGCCAGCTGGGAACAGCCCCCAGTGCTAGTTGGAAGGCAACTTTGAAGTTCCAAGAATATTTGTGTAGTTGTTGACTCCAAAAGGGAAAAGAGACAGAAATTCAAGTGGAATATAGCATAAATCAATTTTAAGAAAGTGCTTTGAAAAGTCTGGGTGACAGAATGAGTGGGAACATTTAATCTGCTCTGAGTAAGTCAAACCTGGACAATCTATTTTAAAATTAAATTGCTGCTTTTGCATCAGCTTTCAATTTTATACATGGTGCACACCTCTTAAAAATTTATATCTAAATATATTGGGTTTCTTGGTTGGTTGGCATTTTTTTCACTGTGTAAGGAGCAAGAGAAGCAATTCTGGCAGTCTCTGGCATAGGACGGGCTAAGCCCAGGTCTGCGATTGGGACCTCCCACGGTGTGCCCTTGTTTTAGCAAATCCCACTTCTGCTGCAGGAAGCCACACCAAGTAATTCTTTGGCTGTTGGTGGCAGGAGGGGTGTAAATAAAAATGTGAGGTAGTTCTTTCCACAAGAGGAAAATATTTGTCGCCATAATGTCCCTGCGATGTCTGACAAATCACCAGAGCACCTGCTCGCTGCCATCTGTGAGTAAACTCCTGGCTTCGTATTAACTGAACCTGACACATCGTGAGCTAGCTGCAGTTCACGGGCTTGCTTTTCTGACCCAGCCATGACAGGAGCCACCGAAACCCCCAAAGTGTAACCCACAGATACCACCAAGTACAAGAACTGCAAAAGCCCAAGCGTTAAAAAGCACATGGGGGAGCTGGTGAGAGCACAGAGGAATGATTTACCAGAACCCATGTAGAGGAAAGAATGAAGACTGGTGGGAAATAATTTATAGACTCTGCTGCCACAGCTTAACTATCACCTTGAAGGTTAAAAAAAGAAAAGACGTAAAGTTCTAGCATGATGCAAAGCTACATTATAGAGAACACAGCAGAGACTTTACACAGGAAAACTCACACAGAAATACTAAAGGTAAAAAATAGAATATCCCGAGAAAAGCAAGAGTTGCCTACTAAAACTTCAGTCTTGCTCACTTGGAACTTGTACATTTATAATAAACTAATAAAAACAAAGTGATTGCTGAAAATACTTGTTTTCTAAACTCTCTCCAGGCTACCAGGCCAAGAATAATACCAGAAATAGATCAGGAGTAAAATTATAGTTAGAAAAGGGGAGAAAAGTAAGGTAGGACATTAAAATTTTATTCTGAAATTATCTCTGGCCACGACAATAAAATTTAACAAATATTCACTGAACAGTCTTACTCCTGTCATCAGCTGTACAATACATACAGTATCATAGAACTGGCCACTAGGATTAAAATCCACTAGAACATATTCCATGTTAAGTGGCGACAGCAGCATCTCACAGAAAATTTTACATACATATATACACAGTCCACATTCAACCATTTTCACATATTTTCAGTACACACAGTTGCAGCATATTACAGTCACGTGTCTAAGTTGTTGCTCGATAAAAACCCAAGCCACTGCCTAGACATTACTGTAGCAGTTGAGCTGAGTATAAGTACAATGAATTTTATCTATGTCCATAGCAGAGAGATGTACAAGCCCCTAAGAAACAAGTTCACAAATACTTTTTTTTAAATGCTACCACAGCATTATGTTGGGCAATATTAAAACCTTTACCAACCAAATCAGTTTTGTTTTTTAAAAAGTCTTCTGCTTACCAGAATATTCTTGATGAAAAAAATTACAAAAATGAACGCTCTCTTTAAAATAATTCATACTTTGAAGATTCCAATATGGCCCAATGCTACTGATGCCTAGTGTTTCCTAACATTCGGATGGAGTCCTTCCACATGACTCCAAACCACCCATTAAGTTTAAAAGTGGCTTAAGTGCCTTGCACCCAAATTGTAAAAATCCCTGGCCATCCTTACTAGAGCCAGGCACATATAAAAGGAATGCACTTTGGTTCATACCAAATGCCCTGGGATTAATCAGACTATAAAATTAAATGGTTTGAGGTAAATTTTTACAAATACAGTTGATTTTTGCCTAGTGTTAGCATAACAAAAAAAAAAACTGTTTAAAAAATCAGTCTGATGTTAAGATACAACAAAGACCATCCTTAACCCCTTAAACACAGGAATTCCCTGTGTAACTAACCAGTGGTTACCTTTTTCGGTGCCTGATGACAATTCACGCCTTAAGGTTTCTATTAAGGCCTGTAAGTAACTGGATGTTTAAGACAGATGTATCTTTGCAGAGATGGGTTCCATCCTTACTGCCTAGTATTCAAAGAGTTAAAGAGGCCAAAAAATGCACGCCCTACAACATGGCATTCAGAACAAAAGGCACATTGTTAACACTAAGGGCACAATTTCTCCTCTACTGTTAATCTACACTGTCTTGCATCACTGTTGTTCCACTGTTGTAGCCATACAATGAAGTGGTAATGCACACTCTGGGGGTGCAAGAAACGGAGCCAGATGAGACCGCGACCAAAGACAAGACGACACTGTGCTATTCCTAAATCTGAAAACAGCTCAGACATCCCTAGACAACGGTGACCTGTGAGACCAAGGACTGTTTCCAAGCCAACTCCTAGTAGCCTATCAGAGCCCTTCATTTATTTATGATTTAAAAATCACAACGATGCAACACTTTTCTTCTTTTTTGTTGACATTATAATTAAGCTAGAATTTTTAAAACGCAGCTCTATCACTAAACACTGAACGTGGCGGCTCTTGTGAACAAAGGATTTCACTGTATTTAGGGGGTGCGGTGTGGGGGGAGCCCCACAGCACTGCACATTATAGTTTGGCTTAAAAGTTTCCGGTTACATTTGTGAATAAGATTAGTCACAAATGCATTGTAGGCATCTTAAGAACCAGGTTTGTGTGGTGGGGGAGGAGACAAGCAGGATTAATCCATTTATAAATTTTCACATGTATAATCATTTTATAGGGAAATTCATATTAACAGCAGGCTCAGGTTCATGTAGTTAAAACTAAAAATGAAAAATCTCTAGAGTGGATACAGAAAGAGGAGCATCGCAAGGGGAAAACAGCCTTTACGTTTTGTTTCTTTTAATGACTTAAAGGTGCTAACTGTCATTGAGAGGCTCGTGGTTTTACAAAACCACCACACTGAGTCTTACACTTCTTATGCCTTTAAGCCAACATTTTAATAATAAATACGCAATCTTTAAAATTCTGTAAGCCACTGATTGGGGGTATCATCACGTGAGCATCATTTAAAATGGAACTTACTACCATATTATTGCACTTCCACAGATTACACAGAAATGTGTACAAGCTAAAGAATTTGACTAGGGAAAAGAAGCTATAATTTCTAAATACAGAAGTACAAATCAGTTTATCAGTGACACCCTTAAATAGTAAAGCAAATATCAACATCACTATCTTAATAAACTAATCTTACTACTTTTTTTTTGGCAAATATCTGTAATATTTCCTGAGCATTTTTCTCCACCATCAACTGACAAAGCCTCAAGATAAGTAAAGTGTTTCGTTCAAAACTACTTTTTTTTTTTCTTTAAAGTAAGAGAAACTGGAGGATTAGTATTAAAAGAACTTAACCGGAAACTTTCTTGGCCTCACTGGGGACCATGCTTTAAGTACTTGTAAATCAATTTACAGGCAATACAATATCTGTGCATATAAAAGAGTATTTATCCTAATTTATACTACCCAAAACCTATTGTCCAAACAGGCAGAAATCTTTCTATATTAAATTGCACATACTAAAAAATTTTTTCCACGTGCCTTCAAATTGATATATATCACTGTTCATACATTAGTGATAAAATACTGAAATTTTCACTGTGAAAATAAGTATTACTCAGAGGAGAAAATATTCTTTTACCTAACTCTGTTACTTTTCCAGGTAAAGTGTCATTCCCACAAAAACAATCAGTGCAATCCAAACGAAAGTAAAACAAAACACAGGAATGCAATTTCTGTGGTTCTTCTAATGATGCAAAGAATAAGTCAAACCATTTAACTTGAGGTTGAATTTTCTCTCCTTTGAATTTGTTGTTAAAGTTGGCCTTGCTGAACAAGCACGACTCCTGTTCACGATGAGGATTTTCAACCCCTCTTTTTTTTAAAGAGTTGATGCTTTCCCAGGCTAAGAGAACCTTCCTGCGGCACCTGAAAAGTGTGAACTCACTCTAATCTGCTAAACCTTCTTTGGAACTATGGAAATCCCTACCTTAAGTAGCTAGGCTGCTGTTCTTTTTTAAATTGGAATATGAAACGATGGTCATAATCACAGCTAAAATGTCTCTCTCTGTATTAACAGTCTGGGATATGTATTTGAAAGAAAAAAAAAACCCTAGATGTAAGCAACAGATGGGTGTTGAAAGAGGAACAGTGAGGGGAAAAGCAAAGAGAAGGAACAGTTCATGGAATACATTTCTAAATTTAGGTGCAAAACCAATTCTGCAATATGAGTCTTCTTTGCGAAACAGCTCGCTGATCGCATTAGAAAATTTGGAGGAACACACACGTTTCCATGTATCCACCAGGTCTGCTTGGCCGGACTTTAGAATATCAGAAGGGTAACAGGGCATTTCCACCTTGGGGATTTTATTTTGTCTTTGTCTGAGCACTAATTTTAGGGAAAAAAAATCTGTAAGGTGCAGTTTTTCTTAGACTCTCATTTTTGTCCTGCCCCTCCTCCTCCCACAATCACCACCACCCAGGTAACTCATGGAAAAGGGAAGCAGGACAGGCTGCACCTGCGCGTGAACCTGCAGCAAGACAGGGGGCCTTGGGAGGCAGTCACCTTGGGGAGAACACACTGTGACCCATGAGAACAGAGCGAATGTCTTTGACACCAACCTGTAGATGCGCGGCAGTCACGATGTAATCAATGGCCTGCCACTGACGTTTATTACTGCCACACTAAATACAGTAAGGCTCATCGTACTTTTAGAACACAAAAACAGTTTCAGAAAGTATAAAAACTTAAAGCATTGTCCCCATGTATTTTATAAAAACAAAACGAACAACTTTCTTACATTAAAATAAGTGCTGAAAAGATACAAATGAGTCGAGTTATTGAGCAAATAAAAACAGGTCTGAGCTACTCCTTTTCAACCCAGTAAGGCTCAGCAATGTCGTATCTTTCAGAACTACCAGCATCGGGGGACTCAGCTCAGCTAACGAGTTTTGGCAACACTGTCCTCTGCTGAATATTCCCATTGGCATCTGTCATCTGTGCCAAATTAGTCCTCAGTTTGGAAGCTGAGCTGGAAGGTGGAGGTAACTTGGAAATGGATGTGATAGCACCAGTGCTCTCGGTGATCCTTTTCACTGCCGTCTTCTCCCCCGTCGGAGGCTTTGGCAGCCGCCTCCTCAGCCAGGGGTGCCGCAGGGCCTGGCCGGGGGTCATGCGAACCGCAGGATCCCATTCTAAACACTGTTTCAAGAAGTCAAGGAAAAGGGGGTCGTCACACCCCTTCAGTGCATTCCCCCACTCTCTGCTCTCTGGCGGGCCCCTCAGTTTGCCCCTCCGAGAACGGCCTCCGTTGAGCACCACGGAGCCATCTGAGAGGGTCGTGACAGTGCAGTAACGGGGATAACCCTTGGAGCTCACAAAATTTTTGGCTCGTTTGGATGCATCCAGCAGTTTCTGGGAGGGCATGCCCAGCAGTTCAATCATACAGGCCAGCTGGTCCCCTTCATCCTCCCCAGGCAGGAGCGGGTAACCGGTCAGGAGCTCCGCTAGGATGCAGCCCAGGCTCCACATATCGATGGGCATGCCGTACCGGGCGCCAAGGATCACTTCCGGGGCCCGGTAAAAACGGGACTGGATGTACGTGTAGACGCGCTGATGCTCGTAACAACTGGAGCCAAAATCAATCACTTTAATCCCGCTTCTGCCCTGCTGCTTTAATAGAATGTTCTCGGGCTTCAGGTCACAGTGAATTATCCTGTTTTTGTGCAAAGCGTCCAGGCACTGCAAGATGGAGTGGGCGAACTTGCGGACCAAAGGCAGGCTGAAGCCCTGGAACTTGTTCTTCTTGATGAGCTCGTAGAGGTTCATGCTCAGCAGCTCGAACGTCATGCAGATGTGGTTGCGGAAGGTGAAGTTCTCCAGCATGTGGATGACATTCATGGTGTTGTCCTTGTCCTGCTTCCGCAGGTGCTCCAGGATGCGGATCTCCTCGGCCGCCTGCCGGTGGAAACGCTTCTCATTCCGCACCATCTTCAGGGCCACGTGCTGGTGGACTTTGTGGTCGTAGGCCTTGACCACCTGCCCAAAGCTCCCCTTCCCAATGACCTTGAGGACCTCGTACCTGTAAGCCACGTGATCGTGGGGCACCTGCACATAGGATCCCTGGTCATCATCGTAGCCACCGTTGTTGGGCCCGCCGGTCATGCCCTGGCGCTTCTTTGCATTTGGACCCAAGAAATAGATTTCAGGGTAGCTGAAAATCTCATGGTGCTCAAAGCTGGTCAGTTTTTGCATATATTGCTTCATCGCTTGCTCAGGTGTCAGGGGAGTGGCTTTCACCTTCCCCATGCCTTCCAGGGACTTCAGAGAGGTGGAGCTCCCCTGCCGTCTATGGATGCTCTCCAGCTGCCGCTCAGGCACCACCGGCAAGCCTGTCTTGCCCACTGACGTAAGCCCATTTGGTTGTGTCGTGAGCACTGTCCGCTTGTTACTGTTATCCTCAAACAGCTGCTGAACCTGGATCTGTCCGTGGCTGTGGCTCCCAACGTGTAGGTGATCATTCATTGTGTGCTTACTGCCGCCAATCTGGAATTCATAAAGAAAACATCAAGAGAATGGAAGAGGTCTGTCTGTTCAAAAGGGATATTTTATAAGTTGGTGCCCACCACCCCTCCTTACAATCAGAATCAGATTTATTCAGTGGAGAGCGTTGTGCACGCAGGCACCACAGGAACACCTTGTCAGGCAGCAAGGATATGATGCTGACAGCCTCAGACAAAATCAAGGAAAAGGACGTTAGGGATCTGGGGAGGGCTATGAAATTTGGTCCAGATAGGACCCCACAAATGCTATACCTAACAAAGTTTGCTCCAGAGATTTTCAGGGTCCTTAGAGTAAGTGCTCGGTGTACGCAGAGACCGTGTCGCTTGTTCATCATTCTATATCTAACATTTAGCACAGGGCCTGGTGTATCACTGATGTTCCACTCTGACGTTCCACTCTAGGCGCTATACCGGCTCTCCCTCCCCCAGATCCTAACACTGCTCACACTTCATTTACTAGCTTCTTTATTACCCTGAGGGCAGGGGCCGTGTCAGTCTTGTTCACAACTCTTTCTCCAATATTTAGTTCTATTCTGAGAACGTTACTATCTTCATTCTCTGTCTTCTCCACTACTTGGAAATCAAACTAATTACACCTGGGAAAGTGCATGATACAGAAGCAAAGAAAATTGTACTTTTAGGCTTGAAAGATTCCCATGTAGATATGCACTGTAGTATCTTGTAAACCCCTAACCTATTTTTAAGTTTCTGGGCCTCACTGACTGTGATGACCATTTAAGGCCATTCAGCCCAGCAAACCAACCACAGCCCTCTTTTGGGCCTCTCCTTTGGTCAATGGCTTGGCTCTCTCAAGACATGTATTCCTTGGGCTGCTGGGATACTCAGCTTTCCAACAAGGAATACAAAGTAGCGACTTCTATTTTAGGCACACATGCCTCCCCAACATTCCTGTCTGGACAGAACTGGTGGTGTAAGCCAAGGGGACCCAGCCTTTGTACTGAGAATCTACTTGGGATTTTGTTCAAGCGTTACTATTTCCAAGAGGTGAGGGGTGGGAAAGGACCAGCAGCCACAATCCCCTCCCAGTTAGGAATTCTTGCCAACCTGAGACAATCACTCACAAGTCTTAAAAGCATCCCACTAGGTGATTTTTATATGAAACCTTAAAGATCACCTTGCCACTCACAACCCGTCTCACTCAGCTAGTCTAGCTGAGATCTAGCCTCACGTGTGGCCGAGCCCCTACCCCTTAGGAGCTGACAATCAGTTAGAAGTCCTCTGCCATCAGTATTTTTCCCATTATCTCCTTCTAAATCCTACCTCTTGGGCTTTACATATCACCAAGAGTGTAGAAGTGCTCTCTATATCTAATATCGTAATTCAGGGAGTGGTTTGGGACTACCAAGATTATAAAATGAAATTCCAAGTCCTTCTTACCAGCAGACCAAGACCTTCAAATTTCCTTTAACTGAAGCACAGCACGCACAGGGACTATGTGAGGAATAAGCTTTCTCTCCACAGTCTTCTAAAACAAAGTAGAATTTAGCACAGTACTTGGGCCTGTCTGAAGTGTGGTTTCGTAGACAGGGATTTCATTTCACAGACAGATTTCTGGAAGACTTCTAGTTGAACCCTTTTATTAAACTCCTAGACGATACTCTGTGCTAAGAGAACTTATCTTCTGTCAGAGTAGCTGGACAGGTTATTTTATCCTCATTCTATGCCAAAAGCAGAGCAGTTCATAAAAATGAATTAGGAAAGTCTCGAGTATGCAGACACGTAGTACAGGCTTGTCTGTTGCTTTTTGTTCCTAAGCCTCACTCTCTGCACCTCTCCTCCTCCCCACTGCGGTCTTACAAGCACCAAAGAATAAAAGGACCTGAAATTAGAAATCTATGTCCCTTAAGAGCACCACTCTCTTCAGGGTAGCAGGAGCGATTTCAGAAGGAAAACCAACATTACCAGTACCCGTGCTACAAAAAGCATGAGGCTTCACTGGGAACAAATTAACCTTGGGGCTTTAGGAACTCCTAAAAAACAGGTCAAAGCAAAACATTTTGAGCTTCAGAAACTATCTTCAGTTTTCTGCAATTGCAATTTTAACGTTCTGTATAATTTCAAATACCATCACAAAAGCCGAGTGACCACAACCAAAGAGTCTACCAATTAACTGGATCACCTCCTGTCTTTCCAACAACCTTCTCTTGGTCTCCTCCACGGCAGCAACTAAGGAAGCTTCTAGGGTTTCCCAGGGTTCGAGCCTCCACTGCCCCGTGGCTTCTCACTCCCATAACTTTCTCTGGTTGACCGTGACTACAGCCAGGGCTCCAGCAGCCACCCCCCTGGGGCTGACATCTGCCACATCCGCACCTCTAGCTCAGACCCGCCCAATCCACGTCTCCTGAGCTCAAGACCCCCTGTCTCCAACTATGGATCAGCTGCCTTTCCCACAAGCAACTCAAATTCAACTCACAATTTTTTCTACCAAACCCATTTCCTCCTCCCATAACCCTCAATTACCGGTCAGCAAAAGGCTTCTCCTCTGCAGAGTTATTCAGTCCATCTCCGGGTCTCCTGGGCCTTCATAAGTCACCGTCAGGCCTCATCGTTTCTCTCCACCTAACTCTTCTCCATCCACCCTGCCTCACCTTGCGGTCCTGTGGCCTCTCACTGCCACAACTGGAGCAGCCTCCTCACATGTCCCCTTGCTTCCAAGTCTTGAATTCCTCAAACCTCTTCTTTCCACGGTACTTCTGGAGTTACCACTGAAGTGTCACTCTGGGACCCTGGCTTTTGCTCAAGGACCACAAAGGCACCCCATTCCCACAGACAATACAAGAACTTACAGGCAAGAATATGAGGTTCTAAAATGGAAAGCCTGTATGACCCGAGTCCTTCCAGAACCATCTACCACCATCATGTTCTCTGAGAATAGTAAACTGGATTCCCCAGGACCCATGGAGACACCACGCTCTTTGACGCTCCTCTGCTTTTGGTGAGGTCATGTTTCATAATGGTTAGGAGTCCAGGGATTTTCAGTTAGACACATGGGAAATGAACCCCAGCTCTACCACTTACTGTGTGACCTTGGGCAATTTACTTAATCTCTCTGAACTTCAGTGTCCGTATCTGTAAAAAGAAAGTAACACAGCTACCTCGTTAGGGCTATGAGGAGGATTAATAAAGGTAAAAGGTATAAAGTGCTTAGTACAATACTGAGTAAAGGGGGGCTAGAATTATCGTCCCTTCCAAACACTGCTTAGAATCTCCTTCCTCACCAAGTCCACATGGTAAACTCCTACTCAACCTTCAATGTCCAGTTCAGTCCTCACCTCCCTGTCCCTTCCACTGTGCTTATGGAGCACTGATATATTCAAACACCGAGTTCATCTTCACCTGTTTTCACACCTGACGTACCCACTTGGCTGTGAGCAATTCCAGGGTGGGGTCACCTCTTATCTTTTCAAGTCCCTACTGACACAAACCCAAACATACAGTAAGCACTCTGTAAATATCTGTTGAATGGAAGAACACATGTCAGTAACTCCTTGTTAACTCTCACCCCTCTGAGTTATTCTAGAGAACTACCTTTGGACCTTCATAAGAAAACATGAAGTTAACACCCAGGGAATTGGGACTTGTCCCTGGGGACCCAAGTCACAAGATGTTAGGCTTACAGTGCATCAGCAGAACTTGGAGGCAAATGATAGCCCATTAAAGAGTACCTATAGCAGAACAGATCAACTGAACACCTAAATGACATGAAGAATCTTAAAAACTTTCCAGATGTTAAGGAGGTTCCTTAGAGAGGCTCAAGTAAAGGAGGATTTCAAGCCTGAAGGACTGCAGGACTCTACAATCACAACCCGGCTCAGAAGCACAACTAACTGACGTATAAAAGTGCCGGGGTGGGGGTGGGGGGGGCCTAGAAAGACCAAAACATTTCCAGAATACATATGCTGGAAGTATACCGGAAACTTAAGGATGTTTAAAACGTCTCACTCACTTTTTCTATTTGCCAGTGCCTACCCAGGACAGTGCCTGTCAAACTTAAAAATACACTCTGAATGAGTGCCAGCTGTTAGATACTATAATGTATGGGTTAAAGCAGAGAGACCTCCAAAAGCCCTCTTTGACCATAAAATATTTTAGCATTAAAAATTATGTAAGAACAATAGTCTAGCCAATTTGATCATTTTAATCTCTTCCAATAATAAAAGGGGAAAAAGCAGATACTTCATTGTGCTAATATTTCTGGGCGTTTTAAAATTTCTCTGAAATCATCTTACAAATGCTGTACAGTGTTATGGGACTAGAACTGAGTCCAAAAAGATTGGAATTTTAGCTCCTCCTCAAATGCACTAACACAGTGTTTGTGGCCCTGAGTGAAATGTCTCCTTTTTCTTCTCCCAAACATTACTGTTTTCTAAATGGGAATATTCATTCTTCTTTAATCCCAACTATTTTATAAAGGTAAAACTGGTAACTGGAGAGTGCTTTAAACATTAAAACATTATGAAAGTAATATAACACTAATATTTCAGAACTTAAATTAAAAGAAAAAACTAATGGGAATCAAATAGTTATTGAGTACTGTCTTAGGACAAACAGAAATTAACAGAATGTTAAGTGTGCAATATGTTCATGGAGATAGGGAACAAAAGAGCAATGCATTAGATAAATTCCAAAGTTTATAATCCTTATAGTCATATATTTGTTGACTACATTGTTTACAAGGGAAAATATGGGCAAAAAACTTATGACAAGATTATTTTCCTCTCCTTAATGCCCTTTCCCCCAACTCATCCGAAAATAGCTCTCCCTATTTGTTAACTGCTATGGAATTAAAAACTAAAAACTTATAAAAACCTGAAAGACATATGGGAATATGGATCTGCAAAGGTTCTTGCACTTATAACAAAACTAATACAATTTTCTAGAATTAGCAGTGTCAAGCAGTATGTTCAAGCTAGACTCCCGAGGGCTGGGGCTCTAACTCCAGCCTTGATAGGAACTGGCTCAGGAATCTTGACCAAACCAGTTCACTTGTCCGACTCTTTTCTCATCTGTAAAATGAAAGAGTAGCACCAGGTAAACCCTGTGGTCCTTTTAGTCGCTTAGTCTAGGAAGTCTGCAGTGCTGTGCAAATAAAATCAAAACTAAACAACTACTGAAACCCAAATTCACACTTTCAAAACCAAGCCTCTAATAATCAACAGTGTACTAAAGTTTAGGTAAGTTAAACAGGTAAATCAGGTAGATGTCACAGCCAAATATAAGCACCATCTCTAGAAGTCCTGAGAAGCACCCACTCATCTTTTCATTTCTGGTCCACGATGGGCTGCTCCTCCAGAAGACATCATTCGTTTTCTATCATCCCATTACATATTTCAATTGTAAAGACGTTCTGATCAAGTAAAACTCCCCTTAGAAAACTAGGATCCAGATGCAAACCAAGTAGTCTGTCTTTCCCAGGTTAACACCAAGTCACATGATTACATTCCCACATGGAAAAATACTGGATGTTGTATTTTCCAAATTGTCACATGATTCCAAACCAAACTGAAACACTAAAACCATCAGCAATTCCTCAACTAAAACGTCACTGTGACAGAGACATTCAACTCTACTACACAGAATCAACAGCCTATTGACAGATTCTCTTCCATCAACCACAGTCCAACAGATTGGTTAACTTCTGTGTAGTGAATTCTCAGCCCCTGGGTTTAGATGTATCAGGAGAGACAAACACAGAAAGAGAGAAAGAGAAAATACAACAAGAAAACACTCTTATGGAACTGTACACAGATGTCCAGGTCTAAGAGAAAATATTCCAATCTAGCCATCCTCTCACAAATCCTCCCCTGATAAACAAGTTTCCTCGTAACTCATGACCCTCAGAGCCGTTCCCCTGTAGGCTAGAAATGGCCTTTTCTACAAGAACTCAACTTTCACTTGGCAAACAAAGCCATATCCCTAGCAAACACCCCTCACACAGAACCATCTTAAGCCGTTCCTCTGAAAGAGCCAATGGTAAATAAGACCTGGGAAACCATCACCTCCTCCAAGGCACACCTCCGCTAGGCTGTCAGCCTCTGTCCAAGGACGACCTCTGGGAGCTGAGAAGAGGTACATGCTGAAGTCAAGTCTAGCTTACCAATCTCTGCTGCCACCAGCGCTGCGCTGGGCTCTCCTCGCCCTCTAGGCCCTCTGAGGGACCACAGCACCTGTCAGGTGCCCTGCCCTTCCCACCTCCCTCCCAAGCAAAGCTGGCCCTTTCCTTTGGAATAATATCCAAATGCAGAATCCTACAGGGGTAGCTTGTTGTGACTGCTGCTGGGGCTCTTATTTTCGTTAACGTTAATTACAATTTCTGCTGTGCTCAAACCTGTAGTACTCATAAAACATGCTTCCACACGCGGGGGACAATTGGCGGTGCTCCCTGCTGGCTGGAGCCAGGCCTGGGAAGCTCTTTGGGGGATCGATTTTCCGGGCAGTACGGCCTGGCTGTCCCCTAAGACATATCTGTTTCTATAAATACCCACTACCCAACGTGGTGGTGGTGGTGGTGGCGGCGGCGGAGGGGGAGGGATGTTTACCGGGTCAGGGAAAGGCGCTCTGGGAAGCAAGGACGGAAAAGAGGAAGAGAGGAGGAAAGCGGCCGGGAGGAAGTTCCGAGGAAGAAGAGCGCAGGGGTGGGCGGGCTCCGGATGGGAAGTGAGGGGCCCACGCCACGAATCATTCTTTGTGGCTGCAGCTTTGGGCTCGCCCAAGTTCCAGAGGGCGGCGTCCCAGAGGCCACTGGCCAGGGGCGTGGAGACACTCGCGTTTCGACTGCTCTCTCCTCTCCAGGCGGCAGAACCGCACAAGTTCGGGTGTCGGAGCCCCGAAACCCTCCTGCCTCCCTCTCCCCATGCCGCCCGTAGGCTGGGTCTCACCGTGTGGGCTGCAGCGGCAGCGTTGCTGGCTCGGAGAGGCGGCAGGGCGATGGGGGAGGGCGGGCCGGTCCCCACTCCACTCCGGGGGGCCCCCGCACCGAGCCCCGGGGAAGCCTGGAGCTGACGAACGGCGCTGTCCCCTCCTCGGCCTGGCAGCCACGCGCGGGAGGAGACAAAAGAGGGTCAAGGGGGAGAAAGTCACCCGGACCCCGTGGCCCCGCCCCACCCCACCCCTCTGGGCTGTGAAGCCCGCTCTCCCGGGGGGTGAGCCAGGAGGCCCGGGCTCGGATCCCCGGCGCGCACCCGCGGGCGGGGCTCTGGCGGCTGCAAAGTTAAGTCGGGCCCCAGCGCGCGAACGAGTTCACGACCCCGCAGGGGAGCTGGGCAGGGCCAGGGCTGGCGGCCCAAGCCGGGAGAAGGGCTGGACTGCCGACCCAGGCGCCGCCGCCTTGCTGAGCGCCGGGTGGGGGGAGGCCCGGGACAGTCCCCGCCCCGCCGGCTGCGCTCGGAGGAGCTCCGGGCCCGCATGCAACAATGAGCGGAGCCGAGGCCAGGGCGCGCCGTCCGCCCGAGGACCCCGCGGCGCCCAGTCTTGGCGCAGACTTTGTTCGAGGTCCCGCTGGCAGCGGGCGCCCGCGCCACGAGGGCAGGACCGGGACGCTGGCGGGGGCGGGCGCCCGGGGCGGTGCGGGGCCCGAGCCTCCTTACCGGTCGGGTAGGCGGCAGGAGCGGCGGCCGAAGGTTTCCTGGTTAACATGGCCGCTGGAGAGGAAAAGGCATCTCAGGGCTGCCGTCTTCGCCGCCGCCGCCGCCGCCTGTCCTGCTGCTACTTCTCGCGGTCGCCACCGCCACCACCTCCCGGTCGCCCCTCTCGCGGATCTCCGGCGCCTCCTCGCCGCCTCGCGTCAGCTACAGCCAGACACACACAGTCCGCTGCATCCCTTCGGCCCGGGCCCACCGCCGCGAGCCCCCCGCTCTCCTCGCCGCCGCCGCCGCCGTCCTCCTCTTCCTCGGGCGGCTGCAGCACCCCCCGGCCCGTGCACATGCCTCGCCCTCCCTGGCGCGCCGCGGGCCTCCCCGATTCCCTCACATAGGACGCGGGGGAGCTGGCTGCACCGCCACTGCCGACTCGCTCAGGAGCCTCCTCCCCGACCCGCGCACGCGCGCCCCCGCGCACACTCGCCAGGCGCCCGCGCGCCCGGGGAGGACAGCCCCGCCCCCACTCCCTCCGCCCCTGGGAAGGCCCCGCCCCCGGGCTCCCCCAGCCGCGCCGCACACTCTGGCACACACCCCTCCCCCACCCCGCCAGCCAGCCACCGGAGTCCCTCCCCCGCCCCCTAGTCATCTGCAGAGCCACCTCTCCACTCCCCGGAAAACTCTGCAGCTCGCGCTCCGCCTCCCCCTCCGGCCATCTGCACCGCTCCCCTCAGCTCCCCAGCCCACGACCTTCTCCCCTCCCCGGCCTCGCCAGCCCCTGCAGGACCCCTCGCCTACCTACCACTGCTTCCCTCTTACCTCCCACCTCCACCGAAATCGCTGCAGAGACCCCTCCCTCCCCTTCCAAGGGCGCCCCCAAACACAAATGCATTTTCAGCTTTTCAAACCTAATGGCTGCTCACAAACAATACTGCCCCACCTTCCCGGTCCCAGGGGTTTAAGCACCCCCTCTTCCCAACTGTTCGTGTAAATAACTTAGTTGTGCGAGGGTCACCTCAGTAAGGTAAATCAAGCCGGTTGGAGGGCCACGCCTTAGACTGGTGACCCCAAGTGCGGGCCAAGGAGGGGGCTGCCCTTCCTACCTGCACCTCCACCACACACACTCCCTCCCCTATTTACTGACACGAAGTGACCGCTCTCCAGGCTCTAGGACAAGGGGAGGCAGAGAGGCGCGTGTGGACGGCTTCCCGGGGAAGCAGTTGGTTGTGGGTTGCTAGGCAAAAATAAACATCAGAGACACCTCCCATTTCCTTACAACACCGAGCCTTTCGCCTGTGCGGCCACTGGGTGAGACACACCTTCCTGAGCGACACCTTTAATTCGTCTGGTTTCCAGACATAAGTCTCTTTTCCCTTCCCATCCAAGACACGTGGAGAGTTTCCCTGTCCTTTTAATTTGCCATATATAGGCTCTCTTTTCCTTGCAGACTGAAAAACTGCTTGCCCATCTCACACCCGTGTCCTGTCTTATGTGGCACATGCCGTGTCCAAAGGTCACAGGTTTTGTCACTTCAATAGGAGAGGATTTCGGGAAAGCCAGATAATCCCAGATGATGGAACTGAAAGCTTGCCATGCACTTTCTTCTTGAGATGTGCCCAGGTTCTGAAGTTCTCTTGGGGACCTGGGTCCATTATGAGCTGTCCTGTGTAGCTGCGAGCCCCTGGCAGGACTGTGTGAGGCCTGAGTTAGTGCAGATTCACATCCGAACAGGCCAACCTCCTGCGGGGAGTCCCATGGCCTCTACTGTTTGCAAATTGTCATAGCAACCTCCCAGCAAGATCACCTTCAGCTTTGTACATGTATCCCAAAATGAGTGTTTCCATTACAGTGGGACCCTCTCAGTCTCCAGGGCTCTTACAAGGGCATCAAGATAGAAGCATGGCAGAGGGAACAGGTGGCAAAGAGTAGAACTGTGCCCAGTGAAAATCCCTCTAAAAAATCCTCTTGGAGCTTTTTCCTAATAAAGTAGAACCACAATGAAATAATCAATCCAATAATAAGCCTTCATAAAGAAGAGTGATGACCTGATCTGGTTCCAGCAGGAGATATTCCTCTTTGCGTGTTGTCAGAGACTGTCACATTCCAATTCACTTGGGGAAGTGCAGTCAGTGTTCAGAATTAACTAAAAGAAGAGGGATTACAAAGTAGCAGAGCTGAACCTAGAACTCATTTTCTGACTCAGTCTAATCTTACTGTGCTCTCTGTTACACCACCTCAGCTTTTTAAGAAACCTCATAACTCTTTTCCTTCCTTCCCTTTCAAAAAATTATTTTCATACTGTTTTCCTCTTCTTAATGAACTTTCTATACAACTGATGTTCAAAGGAAAAATGCGAAGCAAAAAAATGCAATTTTAAGATAACTTGACACTGCTTTTCACTTATTCTTTCAATACTTCAATAGAAGCTAAATATACTACTCCTTCATGAATAAGAAAAATGCTAACTAGTGGAAAGCAGAGATTGTGAAATCCAAATTAGTAATATTAATTTCCACATTAAACATGAGGAAAAGAAGCACTGGCTTTTTTTTTTACAAAGGGACACAAAGAATCATTCACTTTAATTAAAGAAAAAAGTACATGTTTAGAGAACTTTTCCTAGTATATTGTTTTATGACATGACAAGTAGAATTTCAATTTTATATTTTTTTGTTTCTTACCTTAAGGAAAATTTGTAATTAGCCTAATAGCCTTAGCTATTTTAATTATAAATGGTATGCCTTTCAAAATTATATTCTTGCTAACCTCTAAATTGGTATATACAATTGCTTGGATTTCTCTCATTCTGTTAAATATTGATGACCTCAATCTGTATTAATGTCAAATAGAAAGATTTACAAATGCACTCCCTGAGCTTTTCAGGAGAATGAACTGGGTCAATTCTAGGAGTTACTACCCTCAAATTTTATTATTCTATTGCAACATTATTAATTATACTACATTAATCTCTCTATAAAAAACCCTTTTACAAATATTCTCATGTTTAATCATCACAACTCATAACCGAACCAGAGTTGTGTTGATGTTAATGGTAACCTCATCAGGAGCTCCGTTCAGTGAGAGTCTGCTCTTTGGTTCTTGCCTGTTGTAAAAACTTCATCTGTTCTGAATGTTTATAAAGTCCAGATTCAAATAACAAGTAGGTAGGCAGGATGTGGCAGACTTAGAAAGGAACTTTGGGGAACTCAGAATGGAGTCTTGTGGAAGGAAGTTGATTTTTCATTTGGAGAAAGTACTGATCACAGTGAAAATTGGAAATGAACAAGAAAATGTTTGGTTTCAAGATGCATTCACTCATTTAATCTCTTTATCCCAGAAACATTTACAAAGAATCTAGTATGTGCTGGGCCTATGGGATATGATGAGTTATCAGATGTCATGGGCGAGGCTTCAGTCTGGCAACCCATTAGGACCTCATTCTTTTATTCATTTAAGCAGTAGACAGTAAGCACCTAACATATTTTTGACATTATTTGTACTGGGGCTCCACATTTAAATAAATAATCCCTGGCTCTGGTCATGTTATTAAAAATCACAATCTAGTAGGGGAGACAAGACATTTACTGATGTGATGGGGCCGCGATCAAGGCATGTGGGTGGTACACAGGAGAGAGCGATGAGCTCTACCTAAGTGGTGACTGGCCCCAAAGGTGCTGTAATGTTAAAGATGCTTGGGCATTTGCCAGTAAGACCAGCCAGGCTGGGACATTCTAGGCAGAAGAATAGGACGTGCAGAGAAACCAAGGTACAAGAAAGCTTAGTGTACTCTGGGAGAACTGTACGTGACTCAGAATAAAGGAAGCTTGAAGTGGCAGGCACGGAATATGGATGATAAAGTCAGAGTAAGAAATATCTGTAACTTCACCAACTGTGGAAATGTGAAACCAAGGTCCAAGGTCTTTTAAGGCCACTAGAGAAATTACTAAGGAATTATCTCACTTGGGGTAACACAGACCTGTGGGTAAGTTGAGTCTAACTCCCCTTAGAAGGATACCATTTACTGCTGGAGAGGGTTTGGAGGAAAGGGAACCCTCCTACACTGCTGGTGGGAGTGTAGTTTGGTGCAGTCACTATGGAAAACAGTATGGAGATGCCTTAACAAACTAAAAATAGACTAACTATATGATCCAGTAACCCCACTCCTAGGCATATATCAGGAGAAAGCTCCAATTCGAAAAGATACACACACCCCAATGTTCTTAGCAGCACTATTTACAATAGCCAAGACATGGAAGCAACCTAAATGTCCATCAACAGATGATTGGATAAAGAAGTTGTGATATATTTATACAATGGAATACTACTCAGCCATAAAAAAGAACAAAATAATGCCATTTGCAGCAACATGGATGAAACTGGAGATTGTCATTTTAAGTGAAGTAAGCCAGAAAGAGAAAGAAAATACCATATGATATCACTTATATGTGGAATCTTAAAAAGTGACGTGAACCTATTTACAAAACAGAAACAGACTTACAGACATAGAAAACAAATTTATGGTTACCAAGGAGGGAGAGAGCAGGGTGGAGGGATAAAGTGGGAGTAAAAGCAACAAAACTATATAGTCTGAAGTCCAGGACTGTAAACTCCTCAGTTGTAAGGAGCATGGACATCATAACCAAATGGCCACTGGGTATTTGCATTTGCCTCTGTGGCCACTGCTAGTGTGGAAATCAAGAAGAAATTTCTATAGCACTAGAGAGTTGGTGATCTGAAGTGTCTGGACAGGTTGGTAGTGTTTTGGTCAGGGTACTTCCAGAGCCTGTTTCCTGAATCCTGGATGGTGAGAGGGCATTTGTCTCCTAAGGTGAGCTAGGTCTCTGGAAAGGCTGAGGATGTTGTCCAGCATTTCTTGGGGATAGTTCATCTGCTTTTTCCAACTGCACGCTAAGGACAGAGTTAATGGTAAAAAGCAATAAGGAGAGAAAAGAGAAAGCTATATCCTGGATGTGGGGAGTGCTGTGATAAAGAGCCCAGTGGGACCTCTACAATCCCTACCTTTGATACCACCAGGACAAATGCCAGCAGAGTCGGGCCCAGTGTGTCTGCGAGCTTCAAAGGGGTAGGAGTGCCATCACAGGTAGGGCCTCCAGGCCAAGGTCTCCCATGCCACCGACTCAACTCAGAATGCTTGCTAGTGGAGTCAGCTGCCAGCAGACAGGCCCACCAAATTGTACTGGGAGCAACCAGCCAGGAACAGGCTAATTCCAGGGCACCATGAATCATGCTGGGCCCCGCACCTGGTGAGGAATGAATGAGTAAAAGTAGTACAGCAACTCTCAGAGAAGCTCTTACTAGGATGTTTGCTGTAGGAGAAACAATGGTGCAATTCTGCAAACCAGGGAAGAGGAGGGAAACGCTATATGGTGTTCCAGGTCTTGGCATCTTTGGTGACACTCTAACCAAAAGGAGTGCCATCGAGGAGTTAGGAAGGAGCCAGTGGGAAGAGAGGTCTGTTCCATGAGTTGTGAGGACGGCACTGGGCACTGCTCCTGGTTTGCCTTAGCACAGACTCAATAAAAACATACTAAATGGAACAGAATCAATTTTAGCCAAGAATGGTCTAAAGGCAAACATCCACATTCAGACTTATAAACAATAAAAAGGGACTCAGCTCCACTTCATTTTTACAAAAGACCTACACAAATACCTGTTTTCGCTAACTGCAAGAAATCCAAAGAGGATTTTCACTTTTTCCGAAAAAAGGCAAAAAGCAAAAATAGTATTCAGCCTTTGTTTTGCAGCAAATCCTTAGAGTCAGCACACACTCGGACCAGCGAGAGTGGCACCACCAAGCTCTTTCCCTGGGAACTGCATCTTAGCATCAAGCCCCCATAGCTTTGAACTTGTCCGTGAGCATCTCTGCTTTATCTCAATTTATTTAGTGCATTCGTTAGCGAGACGTGTCCTAAGGTAATTTCTTCTTCACTTTAAGCCATTTTGGCTTATGAAAGGTTTCATAGGAACCTTGTGTTTTTGAATAGTGCAGGATAACTATATATGCATGTATGTAATTAATTATCAAATGCCTAGAATGTGCGTCAGGCACATAGTAGAAGCTTGCCATGTGGAACAAAGCAAAGTCCTTGCCCCATAGATCTTGTATTCCGGTGCAAGGAGAATAACAAGTAAGAGCGATACGTGTATCACATGTCAGAAACCCACCTTTGGGTTTCAGAAGCACACACAGTTCCTAAAGCTGCTTATCTAAGCATTTTGCAATAAAGGTCATTAAAATGACCTGCTAAAAGTGAGGCACAACTAAGAAATAACTGGTCAGGAGAGCTTGGAACCCAAAAAGATTCCCTCATCATCACATTCTTTCTCAGTGATATGTAGATAGGATTTATCAATCACTCAAGGAGAAAATGAAGTCTTATAAATCAGGAATAAATAGTGTGCTCTGGAGTCCAGTTTTTTGTTGTTGTTTTGTTTTGTTTATTTTTAAGAGTCTAGTTTTATAAACTGATGTCTCATCCATGAAGAGGATTGATAGACTGGCTTCTGGCTGTTGCTGGGTACAGAATGTTTAAATTCCAACTAAGGAGTACATGGCATTAAAAAACTGAAGCCAAGCCCTCTCCCTCCCCCTTTCCTTTTATTATCTTGCTTTTAAAGAGATAGAGAGCGCTGGAGGAGAGGGACACTCAGGCACACCAATAAGAAATGTGGAATGATCCGTGCCCCAGTTTACTCGGTAGCCCTGGGCATTAAGGTCCCATATGTCGAGGAAGTATGGCCTGTTCCCGCATCTTTGGACCCTCTAACTCCAGGTCTCCCTAAACCAAGTCCTGGGATACTACTTTTGGTCTCCCTTGGATATAGGTCTGAAATAGGGGAAGTTCAGGAGAGTCTGGGTCATTATAGCCCTGCTCATCAGGGAAACCCCAAGATGCTAGACTGACTCTGGTTCTGAGGGCTTTCTGGACCTGGGTTAGATGGAAAGAATGCAACCACGTGTCTAAGGCTGAGGGACCCTCTCAAAGAGAAACTAATGCTAATTCCTTAGCTACCCTCAAAATAGTAGCTAATACTTATATACAAACACTGTCCAGGTAGTGTTCTAAGAACTTAGCCACGTGAACTAATGTAATTCTCACAACCACCTTGCATGGTAGGTAACGTTATTAGTCCCATTTTAGAGATGAAAAACTTAAACATAGAAATGAAATTGTGGGTAGTTAATTATTAGTCAAATCTATTTCGCCTGTCTTCACTAATCAAGGTCATTTTAAGCAGCATGTACCCTGAATAGTAAGATGTTTGCCCAAGTTGTTTTCCAGGAACTTGGAGTCAGCTGTGTCTAGTTGGAGCTGAGCTGGTTAGAACTGGCTAGGACTATCAACCCTCCAACTGGGCATGTGCGAGGGTCCCCTTGGTGACTTTTGGTATCACAGGGCTGATGGTGCTGAGCACCTCCGTGTTTGAACGTGCAGAGGCCTGGAGCTTAGTTGCTTAGTTAGAACCACGATTACTGCACCTTTTTCCAATTACCGCTCCCCACGCTCCCCACGCTCCCCACGCTCCCCACGCTCCCCACGCTCCCCACGCCTCAGACCGCCCTGCTGCGTCATTCCTCATCCTATAAATACCCCAGCCTTTTGCCTGAGGGATGGCAGGCAGGAAAGCAAGTGGGAAGATGGGGTGGAAAGGGGAAGGTGGGAAAGAAGGCAGTCTGGGGCTCTCCTTGCTTGGCTGCAGACCTTGGCGTTTCAGTGTTTTGGCTGTTGGCTTGCTGTACATCAGGCAAAACAAACCTGGTTTAGCAACAGCGTGGTTAACTAACTTGCCTAAGGTCACACAGCTAAGACATGACAAGGCCAAGTACCCTGGCTCTCGAGTCTGTGTGGTTGCTGCTTTCAGCACCAGGTAGAGATTTGGCTGGATCACTGCCATGGTGACCTCAATCTCATTATTACTGTCATTAACGTTTCATGCACAAAATGAAATTTTTGGAGAAGCCGCTCATGTTCATATGGTCAGTCAGCTCTCTAGTTATCCTCAGTAACCTATAACCCAAAGCAAGCCTCTGTAATAGATAAGAACAGTGAGATGACAAGAGCAAAGTGGCCTGCCCCAAGCCACGGGACTAGGAGCCATGGGGGAGGAAGGATTAGGGTTGGAACCCAGGTCTGTAGATTGCTAACAAATTTTCCTTTTTCCCTCAAACTGAATTATAAAATCTCCACTGTTTCAGAGATGAAGGGATAGCTACTCCTAAAAGCACATGCCACATATGGGTAAGTTTTGATGTGTTAGGACTTTAGGGGACAAATTCTAATCACGGCTTCCCTGAAAACAGTTTGAGTCTGGTCTATATTAAAGACCAGAATCAAAGAATTAACTTTGCCAGAGTCAAAAAATGTCCAAAGACAAGTAAGTTATTTCCCTTTTATCCTATCGTGTGGCCAGTCAGCCCTTTTGCTTCAAGCTAATGGGGAAAAGGGGGGAGCCTATAGCAGTAGAAGTGGCTCCACTCCGCCAACCTTGTCCCATGGGGAACTGCTTTCCATTAAATCAAACATTTACACAGATCTACACTCCTACTTAGGTTAGAGTCTGAGCTGACAATGCCCTGGTTCATGAAGAAAGGATAAACAGTCAGTGGATCGTCTAAGCCGAGAACCCACTTTTGTCTTCAACTAGCTTGGCAAAAGCAAGAGAAAAATCATTTTTAGTGATTGGATAATTTGGGTAATTGTTGTTAAATAGTCCTGGACAATTTTTAACACTTCCAAAATATCTTTGTGTGAAGAAAAGCCACTTTAAGTATCATTCCAAACAACACGTTGTGCGTGTTAGTGGTCTCTCACCAGATGAAAAGGGACAGGCCCACCATTCACCCAGCAGTGTTCTCTAATGAAGCTTTTGAACTACAGAAAAGCTAAAGGCGGGTAAGCATTTAGCACATGTGCAGATGAGTGGCCCTCGCTCAGCATCTCCAGCTGGCGTCAATAATAAAAATTAGCCAAGAAATAATGAACTACTGGAGTGCAGATAATAAAAGATATAAAGAAGAGATTAAGAGGGTTTTTTTTTTAAGTGGTCAGAAAAAGAGGATTGCTTTTTGGAGACAGGAAAGTTTTCTCATGATCTGGAAGGGACAAAAAATAAGGCGGTTGGCAGGCTAGAGAGAGCGATGCTTTCAAAGAACAGCAAAAGAGAAGTAAGTCGTAATAGAGGTCCAGTGAGAACGAAGAGGAAAAAAGTGGGTGTGGGAAGAGCGCAAGAGTTAGAAGTGGGGCGAACCTTTATAGAAATGTTTCTAAGGAAGATGGACATGATGACATGTATGACGTAAGGCTGAGCTGGAGCTAAATGTGAGAAAGCAAAACCCAATAGTGGAACCAGAATGCCGGAATTGAAGGATTTTCTTACAATACACACAGCTATGCTTGGGGCTTATCTTAATCAAAAGCTTCTTTCTGCTTGCTTGTCTGCCTCTTTCCATTTAGAGCTATCTGCGTTCCCCCTCTCACTGGGGTTGTTCCAGTCCAGTCCTCTGATTCCCCTTCTCTCTCCTCTTCTACCAACGCCCTGTTATCTTTTTCTCTTTGCCTAATCCACAGTGAGCAAGGAAGCCACCAAACATTTCACATAATACATACTTTAGAGACAAGAATTCCTCGATTGCTTTATCCTGGAGCTGCATGTCAAGCTCTGGGCTGTTTTGCCTGAACCATCTCCTTAAATCCTCACACAACCCCATGAAGCAGGTATATTATTATCCTGTTTTTTTAGAGACAAAGAAATGGAGGCTTCAAGTGCTTCAGGGACTTGTTAGTAACAGGCAGTGAGCAGATTTGGATTCAGGGAAATCCGATGCCAAAGTTCACTCTTACCCACCCAGAACGGATTCAGAGGGAGAAGGCATAAATTTCCCAGATTGGATCCTGCTGTTGGGCATGGAGGATGCCCACGCAGCTCCATCTAACCTAACAGTGGCACCTTCACTTCCATGCTGGTCCTTCTGCACGCCCCTTGGTGGCTACGCAGTGGGAGAGCACAGAAATCCCCTCCATAGAAGTCCTGCCATCAGCAAGCTCAACCCAAGCAGAACCCAGGGCTTCTTCCTCTTTTGCTGTAGGTCTGTTTCCATGATGCTGTTTCCCAGCTCAGCCCATATTTTGCCTTGCCTTGTGTGTCTATCTCGTTTGAACAGAATTGCTTCCTCTAACTACTGAGCTATTAAGACAACATCTGGGAAAAGATGAAGGCAGACCCAAGGGATTTATGCAAAGAAATTCTGTATCAATTAGGTGAACTGGTGTAGAATTACCCATTTCTGATGTAATTCAGTCAAGGAGCATCCTATTTGTAAATGGAAACGTTGATTTAATAATCTAACCGAGTAGAGAAAGATTATCCAACACCAAGAAACTCCTGTCTATTTCAGATCTTTGAAACAAAAAAGCATTTACCACGCGTTATTTGGTGAGGTTTTCCTCCTTGAGAAATAAAAAGTCAACATAATCTTTGGCTGTAAGCACCCCTTTATCTAAAGCTGTTGTGGGTTGAGAACACAGTTAGATCCCATTAGATGACTAAACATCCCTAACCGACAGTTATTTAACAAGAATAAAAGAATACAATGGTCCAAAAAAAAAAAAAAAGGAAAGAAAAATCTCTAACCTGATAAGGCAATGAAAAAGAAAGGCACCTCCCCTTCCCTCTTTTAATAAAAGGAGTTTCACATGCAGCTAACTGGTAGCAAAGGGTGTCTAAAAGGACCATTTATGAAGAGTAAGTCAGGGGGAAGCACTAATATCCTGAAATCCTACAGGGTTTTACAAAGTGCCAAAGAAATCTGAGCAGACACATGGCTAGCTGGCATCTGCGCCAGAGCCCACAGCAGAGAACTTCCTTATTTGTGAGACGGGTCACATTTTCACCAGCAGCCACTGACCTCAGGCTTACCCCTTCCTACCCTATGCCAGCAAATCTCTCCAAAGTTTGCAAAGTAACACCTGCTCAATTTATAGGTAAGTGACTAAGACACAGTCGACATTTCCTCTTGAACCAAGCTCTTCCAACCTCGCTTTTCCCTCCATTGCTCTCCACACATCTTTTCTCTAGTCATTAAAACATTTTCCTGAAGGGATCTGGCATTATCTACAAAACGGGGGTGGGGTGAAATTAACTAAAATGGTCTTTCCTCTCTGAATTCTAAGTTGTTCCTATTTTCTTCTGAAGCCATAGCTACTTAAAAAAAAAAAAACAAAACAAAAAAAACAACTCCCCCAAACCCTGAGAACATTTTGACTTGTCACTGGTGGGACCCTATGAGAAGTGATTGGAAGTCTCCATCTGCATCCTCCCTCTCCTGGGAGTTGGAGCTAGCACTAGGCAGAATTAAGTGACACCTTTACACCACCAGTTCATCTCCTTTCCAGACTTCTGGAGCCTCTGTCCTTATTCCATGCTCTTGCTGTCTCAGCTCCCTGTCCTTGTTGGTTAATTTTTTTAAGTCACTCTCTCACATAAGGAGTTATCTGGTAGGAGTTTTAAGACATTATCCCACTCTGGGGATATAAGCTTCCTCAATTATTTTAGGGGGAAAAAATGAAGACACCCCCCACCCCCATCCCCAGTCTGTCTGTATGAGTAGAGATGAAACCACCATAGCAAGAGTCTCATAGGAAAGTTTCCTGGAAGATAGAACTCTTCCCAGGTCTTTCTCAAATCACAGCCCTTCAACAATGGTCCAACTGTCTCCTTAGGTTACCCTAGCTTAGAGGCCATGAGGATCTGAACAAATGGAATTGACGCATTTCCCCAAAGCTATTTGCTTATCCAGTAAGCTCACTTTTTAATGGACATTTCTATATAGAATGATGGATAAAATGAGTTATAGGAGAGACTATGAAGACTGGCCTTAATCATAATGAGAATCTCACCTTCCCCTTGTTTGTTCTAGTCAGAATCAGTCCATTGCCATCAGTCTATATGATTTCTGACGCTGAACATCCCTAAAAAAATAGTCCAGGAGAACCTTGAAAAAATGTCAACCTGTTTGGTGTGCAGCAGGGCATGACAGCCTTCCTCTGCATCATACTTAATTTAATGTAGACTTTGAGAAGATTTATGCAGGCATAATAATAAAAGCCAATAACTTTCATTCTTAAAAATCCCGAAAAGGAAGGGAATTCTTTATCATTACCTTATTTTTACTCTTTTGCATTCGAATATTAAAACTTCACATGGAAACAGAAACTCCAAGTCATACACAAAAAAGAACGGTTTCTCCTGTGTAGGAGAAACTATGTTGGACTTTAAGGGCTCAGTTTACTCAATAATTAAAACTATGTGTATGTAAATGGCAATGTCAGAAGTTGTGGATTGCGGGGGGCTAAAGACCAGAAACAGCTTGCAGACACGTTTTGTTGGGCTTACATCCTGCTGCTTGGAAATGTGAACTAAACGCTAACATTTAAAAATCTAGAGAGTTCACATAAATATCTAGATTTCTGGGTTTTCTGGAAATCACGCAAGCTCTGACTGCTGTGCTCCCAGCCTTCTATGGCAACGAAGAACCCCCCAACGCCCCCTCTCCCTTTCGGAGGAAACCTGTGCCCAGCTGATGGATCACCGCAGTCCCCACCACTTCCTGTTATTGTGCATGGTGCGCATGCGCCTGGGTGCACGAGGGTGGCTCTATCCGGGTGCACTACCTGCCTCTCTCCAGGGGGCATCTGCGTTTCCAACTTCTACTCTAAGTTTTGTGTTTCCCGAAATTTCCTCACTGCCATTCCCTGTTGCCCCAGATTTCTCTCTACATTTCCTTTTCATTTCTTCCTCTCCATCTCTTGAAGCTACCGCCAGCCCTGACAGAGGTCAATTACGATTTGGGCATTCATGCTGAGACCTTTTAAACTAGTTCTGTGCAAAAATACATGTCTGGCACAGGAAACAGTGTTTTTCCGTGTGCTTGAAAGTAAAAACCAGTTTATACTTAGTACTAAAGAGTGTGGAGACCCTAAAAACCACTGCCTACTGGAGATCAAACTGCAGTTAAGCCTGCTATGTTTTGCCTCTCAGCGCGTGTTGTAGCTGCTGCAGGCAGAGTCAGCTCTATCTGGGACTCTTTCTATTCATTAAAAGTATTCAAATTATATTCTTCCTGTTAGTATTTTACTTCCTCTGAAAGCAGTGTTGAGGTGCTGAATTTTCTATAGAAGTTCATAAACATGTTTATATCAAGTAGCAATTCAACTATGTCTCAGTACTATAGAAGCACTTAGCTGTAAGGACTACATTCAGGACACAGAAGGATGGTAAAGCCAACTGCTTATCCCACGTTGGTGCTTAGATAGTTAATAAACAGGTTTCTCGAAATTAGCGTGTCTCATATTGCATGTCTAATTCCATCTCTCCAAACCTGTTTATCCCATGGCTATTCCAGGCTTTCAGTGGCTCAGGCTGAAAACCTTGGAGTCATTCTTGATTTCTCTCTCGCTCTTACACTTAACATTTCATCTATTTGCCTTGCTCACTTTGCTCCAACCAGACTGGCCCTATTGCTGTTCCTCAAACACCATGCATCCCACACCTCAGAACTTTTGTGTCTGTTAGGTCCTTTGCCTAGAATGTTTTTCCCCTAGAAAGCCCTCATCTCCTTTAGGTCTTTGCTAAATGTTGCCTTCATAGTGAGGCCTTCCCTGACCATTCTAAAGAGTTTTCTCTTTATCACATAATATATCTCACTCACTTGTTTTCTCTTAGTCTCCTTCCACGATGTATACACTCCATTATGTATACACTGTGCAATATATACACTCTACAATATGTCTACTCCACAGCAAATGCTTTATGAGGGCAGGGACTTTTCCATTGCTGTTTTTCACTACTGAGGACAGTGCCTGCGACATAATACTTCCTCACTAAATATTTGATGAATGAATTAGGTAGAAATGCCATCAAGTTAAATTTTTCTATTTTTGGCACTAAAGTCTGCAAAGAAGAATGCAGGCTTCCAATCATGAGTATATTTGTGTGATCCTTAAAAGAATAGAAGCCAAAATAAAGATTTATTTCTTACATTTTCTGGACATGACCAGCAGTTCCTGGTTTATCAAAGTTAATCCCTCCTGCTGAATTCCAAATAGGTGGAAACTTAACTTCTGAAGAAAGGAAAATTTATCCTTTTGAGTTAAGTCATACTTAGGGATAAAGGATTCAGTTTTGATATTATGGTGACTCTCCTGGCTCTTAACAGCTGCACTGAGTATTCCAGTGCTTCTTAAATAAGGCCCTTTGGGGAGGCATGCTTAGGCTGTGGTAGCTGTGGGGCACATTTCTGGGTCTCAGTTCCACTCTGTTAATTCAGTGACATTGTTGACTACTGCATTTTTTTGTTAAATTAATTAAACAAGGAGGCCATTACACTGAGGTGACTCTAATGCCTTGGTAGCATCCATATATAAGGAAACCAAAACCTTAACTGGTCCATCCATCAGAGTTAAAATCTCGAAACCCAAGGACAACTAACATGACAGGCAACTAGTTTTTTTTTTTTTTTAATTTAAATAAGGCAAAGGCTTAAGCTGTAGCCAATCAAATAATGTCCTTGCTGTCCAGCAAAATGTCTGCATCTTCTCTATAAAAAGTCTTTCCCTAGCTCCTGTCAGTGGAGGGCTCCTAGCCACTTCCACTTTGGCACTGCCTAATTCAAACTGATCTCTGCTCACATCAACTCTTAAAATTTTGTCATAGGCTTCAGTTTACCTTTTAGCAGTTCTAATACCTTAATGTGGGTGAAGATTTTACAACTCTTAGGCCTAGATTATGTAATGCAGCGTGCTGCTTCTGAACTCAAAAAAATATAACTGCTGGGAAAAGACAAAAACAAAACCCAACAGAAAAGTCAAAATGACTACAACATGAAATGGACACAGTTTGGCCACCTTAAAGTTTCTGTTAACTGTTGATTCGCTAGGGGTAACTTAAGACATGGTTGTGATCGTTGTTCATTAGACAATGAACAATGCCATTAAATAAGTTAAAATGGGATGTGAACGATTTCCAATGTGATCATTAATTCTGGAATTGATAGTCACCTATTTCAGGGAATTCTTTAATGCTGACTTTTCTTCAAAGCACACGTAAGACTAGATGTAATAGCTGATCTTTGCGAAGCTCTCACCCTGTACAGGCGCTATTCCCAGGGCTTGTGTGTATCAACTAACTGCAATGCTGTGAGGTGGGGACTGTTGTACAGAAGGAAGAAGTTGTCCCCTTAGGGTCCCTGCCTCGGTTTAAAGTTTAACTGACAAAGACAGATTAATAGGAGAAAAGCATATAAATTTGATCATATTTTTACATTGTACCTGGAAGCTTTCACAAGAAAATGAAGATCTGAAGACTTGACCAAAGCAGGAAGCTTTTATACTTTTTAGACAAAGAAACAATAAATCTGTGAAGAATTGACAAGACAAAGGGGCTGGGGCTTGGGGTCATAAGTGGTGAAGAAGTAACTGGGAAGCATAGGTCTAAGTTTAACAAAGTTTGTTTGTACAGATTTTTTTGGTCCCAGATCCCCTGTCTCTGGTGATAAGAATGCCTTCCTTCCTCCTGGTCCAGGGAGGGCATCTCTCACATGGGAGTTTTACAACCTGTTTCAGGGAAGAAGGGCTGAGGGTGGGGAGATCAGAGTGACCTTCCTGCTTCTGTTGTTTTTAAAATTTTTTCAAGTTTAAGGTATCTAATTTGCCAAGGTGACATATTTTGTGGAGCATGTCCTGAACTCCATCACTCTTATCTCCATTTTATTGATATGGAGTCTAAGGCAAAAAGAGGTTCAGTACCTTGGGCTAAGATCACAAACCTAGTTGGTTGCAGCACCTGGTTTGGACCCAGGTGGTCTGGCTCTGGAACCCGCACTTTTATCTATTGCTATATGAAAGGGGAATAATACAGTGGTATAATAAAAAATATATTTGGTCTTTGTCCCTGGTTTTTGGCAGATCTCCTAAAATCTTCAGAATTCCTGAGAGAGAGGAGTGTCTTTTGCTATTTATAAGGATTCGCTTTGGAGTGCACCTGAGTTTATGCTAAGTGGCTTAAATTTGGTCTTCTAGTCTCAGACAGGGACTAGTCTCCAGAAAGACCAAGTGACTGAGAGGGTTGGAACTTTTAGCCCCACCCACTGACCTCTGAGAAGGTGGGAGTCCGGGAGGGGGAGAAGGACTGAAGAGTAAACTCTTAACCTGTGGGATCTGACACTATCTCCAGGTAGACAGAGTCAGAACTGAGTTAAATTTGTAGGACACCCAGTAAGTGTCTGCCTAGAACCGGAGAATTACTTGGTGGTATTGGAAAACATGCCAAAAATAACAAAATCAGAGTTCAAATAATTATCTATAAAGCCTTACCCAGAAAATTTCTTATTCATAAGAATGTTCTGAGGGAGGTACACGATACAATCTCCCTCTTGCAGAATCCATAGCACTGTTTTGAATTTGACAAACGTTGAACAGATACACCCAATCAAGAATGTAACATTCTAACTTTAAGCAACATAAACTCTTCTGGAAATGCTTTTCACTTCCCCACAATCCCAACTCTCTGATGAAATCCCAGAAATGACTAGAGATCATTTAACATCAGAAAGGTGGAATAAGGTCATGGAAGGATATTCTGCCCAGAGATTTATTTTTTAATTGAGGTCACTGTAGGGTCTCCTAGGTCACCATTAGATACATGACAGTGTAGCACAGGGTGGCTCTCTACACCTTATGACCAGTTACAGCATGGTTGTCCTCCCCAGGCAGAAAAGGGCCAGCAGCTTACAAAGAATGTAACTTTGTCTCTTTGTAAATTCTAGTCTCATGTGTCAAACGTGCTTTCGAGAATGCATATCAGCCTGCTTCTTCTGCCCATTTCTGAAGCCACAACAAAGTTTTCTAGCATCGTAAGTTGTAAATATATTCCTTCTCAGTTTTTTTAACTTGTTTTTAGTTTTTAATTTTAAGAATGAAAGAAAACTGAATTTATTTAATAATTTAGAAAAAAACTAATTAAAAGAAAAGTAAATAATTCATTAAATTTCAAAAGATTTTTCTGTTTTTTCCAACACATATTGTGATGAACTTTGGAAAACTCCACCTTTTTTAATACCTCTTGGTTCTTAGTCTTAAGACGTTGTTTACCAATATAATTTAAATTTCTTTTCCTAGACATACTACTCTAATTTCCCCCAAAGCACAAAGAAAGAGCATTTTGATTATAGTAGGCATTCGTTAAAATGTTTGTGTAACACACCTTGAGAATCAGAGGACAGTGTGCTTTCTAAGATGTGAATCTGGTCATATTAGACACTGTTTCAGTGTTTCCATGACTCCGCACTGCTCTCAGAGTAAAGTCCAAATTCCGGCACATGGAGTTGAGGGTAAGCAAGGCCACGTCGTGCCAGACCTTTGAACGTGCTACTTCCTTCATCTGAAAAGCCTTCTGCACACTTTCTTCATGCCCTTCCTCCAGCCTCCTCCTGCCCCAGATCTCAGCGTGCCACTCTGTCTTTCCTAACTACCCCCCACTCGCCTTGTAAGACTGGGTTGGATGCCTCCTATGTGCTGCTAGTCTTCACATTCAGTGAGGATAGAGGTGACATTTTCTCCCCCTTGTATCCCTGGGTCTAGCACAGTGCTGACACATCACCTGTGACTGATAAATGTTTGTCTAACAGTGAATCAACAACACTGATCTACATTATCAAAGAGTTGACATACGACTCAGATCATATACTTCTTCTAGCCACCCAGTCAGATGCCATCCACAGCACACTCTCCATCTTTATTTTCCTTTTAAAAGGTTTTAAATTCATTCCACAAATACACTTGAATGTCAATTTGCCAGTACTGTTCTCAGTCCTTTGGATATATGTTGGTGAACAAAACGAGGATCCCTGCTGGAACTTACATTCTAACAGGGGGTCAGACAATACACATGACAAGTAATTAGATATGATGTTAGGTGATCATTATTATGGGGGAAAAGGTAGAGCAGGGTAAGGGGGTTCAGATATGGGAGGACGGGATCCAGGTTGCAATGTTAAGTAAGGAGGTTGGATAGCTCTCGTGGAGAGGGTGACATTTGAGCAAGTATTAGAAAGAGTAAGCAAGCATTTGTCCCGAAAACCTCGAGGGGAAGAACACGCAGGCAGAGCTGATGCGAAGGTGGATTCGAAGGAGGAGTTTGCTCAGCTTGTTCCGGGAACAGCCCAGAGGCCAGGAGCGTTGGAGCAGAGTGAATGAGAGGGACAGAGAGGAAAGGGGAGATGGCAGAGTTGGGCTCAGGGTGGGTGGGACCTACATTCTACTTCAGTGAAGTGAAGAACCAGGGTGATCCTGGGTGGAGGAGTGACATACTTTGGTTTCCGTTTTGTATGTAGAAGCCCTGTTTGGGAAATGAGCTCTATTTCAGTAAATAAGAAAATAGCCTTTTTAAATAGATAGTTTCCTCTTTCATTTTCTTGTGCCACCAATTCTGTGCCAAAGGAAAGTCTCCTCCTATATATCTGTCTCCTCCAGCATCTCTCAGCCAAGTTATCTTGGGCAACAGGAACATTATGACCTGTGGCTTGGATTTTTCCCAACTTCATGGCTAAGTTGGAATACAGAAACATGGAATACAGAAACATGGAATACAGAAACATGCAATTTTAATTCTGATTTTAAAATATTATTTCAAAATAAGCAGTGGTAAGAGTTCTCATAACAAGGGGGCACAAGATTATTGGTGCAGAAGAAGAATCTATAATTACAGCTAGGTCATCGTCCTGCAGGATGTTACAGCATCATTGAATTGAGAGCTCTGTGTGGACCTTTGGAACAACACCAACATTAGAGAAACCGTCACTTCTGGGGGCTTGTCAGTTTTTACCACATCAAAAGAGAACGTATACATTTATTGGAGCTGGTCCTAGAAATGTTTTGACATCAGCCAAAAGGAAAAGCTACATAAAAGGGTGTTTCAAAAGTGAGTTCGGGAAAATGTTTTACTGAAGATGGCTATAAATGAATAATAAATCTGACCAAAAAAAGTTTAACTGCATCAGCAACCAAAGAAATGCAAAGCAATTTGGTACTTAAATGAAGTACTAAAAATGAATTTCATGGAGAAAAGAAAAATAGAGTATTAGAATATTTGGGTGAGGATATAGGAATTTAGTGAAACACACTCTCAAACGGGTTGGGAATGAGAACACAGACATTCTCACACTGCTGGTGAAAAGAAAGTCATGTGATAGTATGGATTATAAATCTGAAAAAAGATCACATCTTTTGGCCTTATCCTCTTACTCCTGGGAAAGTTTGTTTAGGAAATAATGCAAAAAAATTTTAATTGCAATATTAGAGAGATATTATATATATCCCAATGAAAGGAGGGTTAAATAAAATATTTAAACCCATATTAAGAAATGTTATGCAACTTTAAATATTTTATGAAAAATTGATATAGGAAAATACTTACAATGGTAAGTTTGATACAGAATGAAACAAGGTTCAGACACATGGTCTCAGCACCTACGATTATATGATAGAAATAAAAACTCAGTGGATAAACGTGGAACTGTTAATAGTGGTTATCTTTAAATGGTGATGTCATGGGGGGTTATTTTTTCTTATATTTTTTTGTACACAGTATTTATAATAACCATGTATAATACTGCTAAAGTTTTTCTGTCCTACTAAAATTACATATTTTAATATAAATCTATTTAATATTTTTGCATATAAACTTTCAAGCTTATTTTTAAATCAAATAAAAATATTCAGGGTATAGCTAAGCAATAAAAAAAAAAGTAAAATCTTACCTAGTCAATGGTATAAAATGAATACAGGCATATAGGGTAGACCAGAACACCTTAACTGAAGACTATTATAAATTTTCTAGATGTCAAACTATTAGCTTGCTATCAATCTGAGTAAAATGAGTTAGTGATAGTCTGTTTAGAGCTAACTGTAGGGTATTTTAATATTTACCAAATTATTAATGAAACTAGCTTTATAGAGGTTCTTAAAATAGGCCAAACCTTAGAAAGAACTGCCAGAGGTACACGGGATAAATATTTCATGTGAATAATTTCATATAAAACCAAGGAAAAGGAGTGTTTGTGTAAGAATCTAAACTTTATATACCTAAAAATGTCCTTGTACTAGGAAACGTGGAAGAAAACTGATGCAAATATGCAGCTCATGATGAACTTGTTTAAAATCTTCTACCTAGATGTCACAGGTAAAAGGACATCATTTTCCAGCTTGGTTTTCCACGTCTGCTAATTTTGTTCAACTGTCTCCTCCCTTAATGTCAGGCTTGATAGAAATAAAGGAATCACAGCCTCTTTTTGTGGTGGAGGAGGCTTGTTAGTTTTTCAAAGGCAAGCCATTTAATTTTGTTACTAGTAAAAACAGGTATTGATTCTTTTAAGAACACAAGCTCCCCCCCCCCCCCAAATTATGTGTTTGCTCTTGAAACTTTGGAAAATCAACATTTTTAGAGCGCCATTCCATTGTGAGGCAGTTCTTCCTTCTTTCGGGAGTTCCCACTGCACAACTGGCTTAGTTTTCTACACCTTGGTGGCCCCAGTTGCCCCAAGCCTCCCTCAGAGACAAGTTAAGCATATGGGTCTTCAAATCACTGTTCAGACAAAGGATGTTTTCCCTCCAGCTTCAAAGCCTGGTGACTGTAATGGTGGGGATTCTGAATGTTCTCCTGAAACAAAGCCACACTAACACTTCTGAGACTTATGCCCAGTTCCCGGGAAAGGCAATTTCCTAAAGTGCTCACCAAGGTCACCTGAGTGAGCAGTTCCTTCCTCCAAAGATGGGTTCTCACCATTCTTCACCCTTTTGGTGCTTTTAAATATTTCGTTGGCTTGCCATCTCCCAGGAGTTGGAACCCTTGGTACAAATTTGTTGTTTCTTCCAGTCTTCAGTTTAGTTGGGTGGGACATTAGGTTTTCCTACCAAATGGTCACAGAGACAGACTCCTTCATTCAAGCAATGAAGGCTATGGTAGGAACCCCACACCAGCTCCTGCAAGACCCTGTACATTTCAGGGCACTCCTAAGTCATAGAAAGACCCGGGGATCTCACCAGTATAACACCCAAAAGTAGGGGGAAGACGGGAAGTGGGAGAATCGTCTTTCTGCTAAATTCCTTACTTAGCATGGAAATCACTTACTTTCCTAGATTTCTCTTGAGTCAGGCCACAATAGACTTAGTGGAATAGGAGCCAGCTGCCCCGTGGGTGAGTGTCTAAAAGCCGATCCTTGAGCCCCAGGGCGGCATCAGGACCGCAGCCCAGGCTGACACGGGGACCGCGGCTGCCTAGTTACCTGCTCACATTCTTAACTGCCTTTTAGAATTCCTGGGCCTGGATTCAAGGGGGCAACTTCCTGTCACTGTGGCCACCTTGATCTCCTCTGGAGAGCAGCTTGCCAACAGAAACCATTATGGAAGTATTCCAGAAAAATGTACTTCTCCATTTAGGCACAGGAAGGATGTGGAGAAGACTGGAGCTTTAAACCTTAAACTTTTAGGATTGGAGGAGCTAGTCTCAATATTACTGCTAAATCTCATCTACTATTGCATGTCCTCTGTCTACTGTTCAGATGTTCATCTTGCAACAGGTCTCTTTTGGTTATCTCCTCTGTTTCTGTCCACTTTTTACTTGGTAAGGAGTCAAGAAACTCAGTGGAATCAAGTTACTCAGTCTACTGACATGAATGGCTTTAACTCCTGTTCACAGATGTTCTGCTTGTATCGAGGTGATGTTCCCTCCGGCTGATCTGGAGATGCATTCTCAGTATTACGATCACTAAACTATGTGTGTCCCTTATATATAAATAATATAAAAATGACTGTAAGCCTTTAGATTTTTTTTTAATCTTGTCATTTATGGCCATTTTATAGAAAATCTGACAGTTCAAAGCTGAATAAAGAGCCACAATGCTGAGTATGAGTACAGAAGATATTTAGAGGGAAGAGCTGGCCTTGAGCAAAATTGTGAGATAGACCCAGGGTTTCTTCTAAGGATTGACAATCCACCTCCTTCTTCCTGGCCTCCTCCTCTAGGGACCTGTGATGAGTCCTTACCCCAAATAAACTGGACTAGCTACTTCATCAGAAAGCTCTGGGTGTTAGGTTAAGTCATTAATAGCCTCTTTTTTATAATGGATAAGAACACTGAGACTTAAAGTAAGCTGCCTAGCTAAAGGTACACAACTTGTTAATGGCAAACACAGGACTTGAAAATGGGTTTATTGGTTTTGTCTTTGACTATAAAATGATCTGTAATTGAGGAATAATTGGCTTTTGCATCTTTTTAAAGTTGAGGACGTTTGTGGCTCCTATGAATAATACCTGCAAAACGGGTCTAATAACCTGTCTTTCAGAGTCACTGTGAAGGCTAAATGTGACGAGGTCCGTCAGCCCCTAGCACGGGGTCTGTGCAGCCGGGCTCACTGCACATGCAGTCCTTTCCCTTCTGAGCTTACCTGCATGAGCTGATAACCAGCGATCACCCGCTGGGACTCTAGGACAAAGTTTCATTGCACTGTTGTTTCAATGGAAGCCTGAGCAAAAATGAAGCATTTTTTCTCAAAGTGTGAAAACCTTTGCCAATGGACAAATAACTTCTATTTAAACATCAGAACTAGTTTACTAACCTCTTCTGTTACTAATTTCCCAGCTGCCTTATGCTCTATGGGTTCTCATCCTGGGACTGTATCTTTCCTTGTCTAGTAGCTTTGGATACTCTGCTCTTTTCTGAAAAGGGAAAAGAAATATAATTAACTGACTATTAAGACCGTGGTCTTAATCATGAATATGCCATCTCTTTCTTGGGTGTGTTTTCCTTTTAAAAAGAAGAACCAAGAGAAAGAAATATCTAACAAAGGATTGAATAGATAATGGTGGAATCTCCAATAATATACATAAATAGCAGTTTTGTAAATTGGAAGAAAGGGGGATATTTTAGTCCAGGAGAGGCTGGCCCTCAAATTCTCCTAAGAAGAGGTGACTCCTTTGTTTTGTATACTGATGATCTTTCCATAATAATTTGAACAGCTTCAGAGAATAAGAACCTTTTCTCCTTGGCTTGGTGTGTCACCCCAGAGTCAGCCAACTAAAACTCTAAAAGCATCATGATAGGAAGCGAAGGCTTTGGAAGCCAGGCAGATCTAGATTCAAACCCTTAGCCACATACTAGCTGTGTGTCCTTAGGCACATCACAAACTGACCCTCACTTTCTTCCTCTGAAGACACTGGTAGCTCCTTGACAGAATGGTTGCAGGGATAAAGGAATGGGTGTAGGTAAAGCCTCCACCCAGCACCTCGTGTTCTGTTACATGACTGCTATTCCATCTATGTAGCAGTGAAGTGTGCTCACAAAGACCTTTCTTTCTCCTCTCCAGATAAAAGCTGTAGTTTCTTGGGTTTGTTTCTTAAAACCTGGGGAATTTCTAGGAATCAGCAGCAGTTGGGAACACAGGGAGTGACTTACAAGCTCCCCTAAGAAGTCAGAAAAAGCAATTCCACAGTTGAGAGATTCTTCTGCCTCCTCAAAAGTTTATTTACTATTTGAAAGACTATGCCAGCTAAAAAAAGAAAGATTACTTAGATCCAAACCCCCACTCTCCTTTCCAGGATCTAGATTAAAAGCCATTGCAGATACCTGTGTGTTGCCCAAGCCGCCAAAACTTGAAATTTATAACCCCCTTGACTTTGTGTTTCAGGAAATTTGATTTTGAGATCTAATTTTAGAATAACAAATAGTCTTCCGCAGAGAGTCTCAAATGTTCCTGGTTCCCAAGGAGTTATAATTTCCGAGCTTCTCTATGAAAATCTAAATATACAATCTTCTATTTCTTTTTTTTTTTTTTTGATAAATCACTTCATAGATAAATTCGGTGAGACTTGACATTAAAATCTTATGCAGAACCATCATTTCATTCTCTAATAAGGCAAAATTCACTAGAAGTACTCTGTAAGGGCTCAACGATTTTTACCAAGGCCAAAATAAATCTAAAAAACATATGCACATAGACATATTTTTTATTTTAAGCTGGTCTGAAACAAAACTGCTCTCCTTATCTGAACTCTTCACAGAGCGCACACTAATAGTCTAAGGCCAGCAACCACCTGAATGACCATTTCATCGATAACCCAGTGCTTGGCCCTGTGCTGTGCTCAGAAAACAGCCTCCAGCCCTTTACTTAGGGATTAATACAGCAACAACAACAAACCAGGTTGAACAGAATGTGACTTCCTGTGCCACAAAGTCAGTCAGAAAAACCTATAAATCTCTCCTGGCAGAACTCCTGACATTCAGATGTTTAGAAACTTTCAGACTTTTTTTTTATTGTAGTTGATTCACAATGTTGGGTTAGTTTCTGGTGTACAGTATATTGATTCAGTCATACATATATTTTTTCATATTCTCTTTCATCATAAGCTATTACAAGATGTTGAATATAGTTCCCTGTGCTATACAGTAGGTCCTTGTTGTTTATCTGTTTTACATACAGTTGTTTATATTTGCTAATCCCAAAATCCTAATTTATCCCTCCCTGCCCCTTCCTCTTTGGTAACCATAAGTTTGTTTTCTATGTCTGTGAGGCTTTTCTGTTTTGTAAATAAGTTCATTTGTGTCATTTTTTTTAGGTTTCACATATAAACGATCTCCTGAGATGTTTGTCTTTCTCTATCTAACTCACTTCTGTAAGTTATATAATCTAAATTCTGTGACCTCACTTATATAAATTATATAATCTAACTTCCTCTAACTTCACTTATATGAGTTATATAATCTCTAGGTCCATTCAAGTTGTGGCAAATGGCATTATTTCATTCTTTTTATGACTGAGTAGTATTCCAACACACACACACACACACACACACACACACACACACACACACACACACACACACCACATCTTCTTTATCCAATAATCTGTCGATGGACATTTAGGTTGCTTCCATGTCTTAGCTACTGTAAAGTGTGCTGCTATGAACACTGGGGTGAATGTATCTTTTCAAATTAGAGTTCTGTCTGTATATATACCCAGGAGTGGGATTAGAAACTCAGATTTATTGAATGAACTTTTATTCCATTTTCTTCAGATTTCTCATAGAACTTACATTCTGTGCCATGAGTTTAAGATCTCTACTATGTTTTCTGGTGTGGCTCACTCATTTCACAAGTAGTCCTCTTGCCTCTGCAACAAGATTTAAACTTCCTGAAGGAGGAGTCCATCATGTCTTCAACTGTTCTTGAACCTCCCACTATGTCTAACACTGAGTTTGATGATTAATAGACCATCAGTAAAATTTAGATGAATTAAGGGGAATACCTGATAGTTGGACATGTTAAGAAACTGTTTGAACAAATATGTTTTTAAAAACTACTATTGTGGAAAACTTAGAGATAAAGATGTATAATGAACCCCATGTCCCCATCACCAGCTAGCAATTCTCAACACATAACCAAACCTCCACACAAGTCATTTTTTTTCATTAATAGACTTGCATTTTGAGCAGTTTTAGGTTTACAGACAAATTAAGTGGAACATGCAGCATTCCCGTATATTCCCTTCCCTCCTCTCCTGGGCTCCTATATTATTAACATTTTGCATGGTGTGATACGTTTGTTACAATTGATGAGCCAATATTGATACATTACTATGAACTCAAGTCTACAGTTCACTTTAGGTTCCACTCTTTGTACATCCTGTGGTTTTAACAAATTTATAATGACATGTACCTACTATTACTGTTTCATACAGATTAGTTTTACCAAATAGTTTTTAATATCAAGAAAATAGCTATAACTAACTCTGAATTACCATAGGGTGAATTATATTTACACGATTGAAGATGTTCCTGTTCAGATTCAATCCATATTTTAGGCCTATTATGATGATTTCCTATATATCATGTCATTCAATTCATAGCACCCTTTGATAGGCCTTTTTATCCCCATTTCCTAAATAAAGATATTGAGGCTCTGAAAGATTAAATAACTTTACAAAGGTCAAATAGCAAGTAAGAGGCCGAGCAAGGATTCCAACCTAGATTAAGTGGGATTAACTCATGCTGCAATATGTATGACTTGGTAAATGACAGAAATGCTAAAATTAGTCCTTTCTGCCATTGGGGGCAATTCAGCCTGTAGCTGAAAGCAGATCCAGATGGCAGAAGGCTTCCCAGGAGCAAGGTTTCTTATGCTACCGCGGAGGAGCAACGATCTTAGAGTGGCCCTGAGGGAGTACTTGGTGCCCCGACCACCTCCCCTGGGGTGAGAATGAACAATTCCAAGAGACGTGTTGGGTCCAGGGAGACGGCTGGGTTTCCATCGGACTATGGAGCTGGAGGTAGGCAGTGTATTTGCCGTGGTAGAGAGGTTCCATATGGTACGAGGGAAAACTGATGAGGGAAAAGAGAGCAGCGGGAGGATGCGCAGGGGAAAGGAAGCCCTAACCATGGCGGGGATGAGCACGGAAGCCGGAGAGGCTTATCTCTCAGCTAGTAGGAGAGGGAGGAAGAACGTAAGCCATGATATGTGGAAATGACCACGAAGTTTTCCAAAGCATCCCCCTTTGAAGCCGCCTGTCAGTGTTGGAGGTGGCAGTCCCCACACTGTGTCCGGCAAGTCTGCCGCCAGAAACCTGCTCTCCGGTTGCTCAGAACTGCACTGCTGGGGACAGTCTCGCCCCCGTTAGTCCGGCCCCTGCGTGCAGAGGGGTTCCGCCAGGTTCTGGTGAGTGGTGCTCTCCTGCTGAGTGTGGCCCGGGTAGACGCCCAGGTAGGATCTCCCCTAGAATACTGAGCTGTGAGCTTGGTTTTGATGGAGAGATCATTGGAGATCACAAAGCACGTGAACAGGGCAATGACCAGGAAAATGGGTTTTGAGACGTATTCTCCCCTTTCCGAGGATGGTGTAGGGCAAGTTCTCTGAAAAAAAAGTCACAAGGGAAGTATACTCTTAGTTTACAAACTCCCCTCTCCTCTTTCTTCCACTTCGGTGCTACCTCCTCCTCTCTCCCATGATTCCATCATCCACGCTGCCCTGCCCCACCCCCCACAACTCCCACCCTGACTAGGGTTTTTCCCCTGAGTGTATTTTCATGCAAAATTTTGTCTCTCTGTGCTCCATGAGAATGTACCTGTTTTATGTCTAATCCTCTATTAATAGGCCCTGCCAATCTTACAGTCATGAAATATGCATGTTATAAATCTATTCCAGCTACTCCTTCCAAAGACCTCCATAATCCCTCTGCCAAGTGGTCCTGTCGTCTGGAACACATTCAGAAACGGAAAGCTCACTACCTTAAAATGTGGCCTGGCTTTGGAAAGGCCTGAGTCGTAGGAAGTTCTTCTCACCGAGTTAGAATCCTTATATGCCTTCTTCTACAGGCCACCCCTTCAGATGTCTGCCCCTGGGTTTATTTTACTAATACAGTTGCCGAGCCCTATGAACCTCAGCCATTGAATGCCACTGTCAAAGGGGGAGAGCACAGTTCCCAGATAAGAAATCTGCCTCTTTGTTTGGGTTTTTTTAAAGCCGTGTGACACAATTCTTCCATGCCAGGCTCTGTGCTAATTGTGAAGATTAATTTAATTTGATTAATCCAGCAATCGCAGAAGGGAAGTATTATTTTCTTTCTGAAAATGACTAAACAGTGGCTTAAAGGAAAACATGCTGTTTTTTTAGGGGCAGAGGCAGAACTGAAGCCTGGGTCCTCCCAGGTCAAGGCTAATTCTCTTGCCATCACATGACTGAGAGTGACCCTCTCCAGAAAATGACCAGTCCGATGGTGCACGTAGATGTTGGGAAATCCAGACAGAAACAAGTCGAAAGACTGAGGGACAATTTGAAGCTTGCTTTTTTCTTTTTTTTCTTTTTTTTTTTTACATTTCCAAGAAGTATTATATATAGGTAGATTATTATCTTTGTTACTCTCAAGACCAAGTTTAGTATGATGGGTTGGTGTCTTAGCTATGGTAAGAGACACTAGCTACTGTAACAGCAAACCCTAAAACTGACACAAAAGTATCTTATACAACATCAACTGAATGATGTCCCTCTTTGGTAGGTGGCCTTCCATGTGGCCTATTACAGGTTGAAGAAAAATCCTATGTTGAGGTCCTAAAGCCTCCAAACATGATCTTATTTGGAAATAGAGCTGTTGCAAATGTAATTAGTTAAGATGAGTAGGGTGGGCCTCTAATCCAATTGGACCAGTGTCTTTATAAAATCAGACAGACGCACATACAGGGAGAAGGCCATCTACAAGCCAAAAGAGAGTCATAGAACAGAGCCTTCCCTCACTGCCCCCAGAAGGTGTTCACTCTGCCAACACCTTGGTCACAGGCTTGCAGCATCTCAAACTGAGACAAATTTCTGCCGTTGAAGCCACCCAGTTTGTGGCACTCTGCTATGGCAGCTCTAGCAAATGGATACATGGTCCTATAGGGTCATTTTTCCAGCGTGTGGCTCTGCCATCCTCTAGAGCCTCCTTGTTCTTTACTGGAGCCTCTGTGTTTGGCCAGGGGAAGAAGGAGGGACCATGTGGTTGGTCACAATGGAATTCTAGGGGGCGGATATGGAGGGAACATTTATACCTTCTGTTCGCATTTCCTCAGCAAGAAAGTCACACAGTCAAAGCTAACTGCAAGAGAGGCTGGAAAATGTAGACTGGCTGTGTGTCAATGAGCTGGAGGAAATGGACACCAATAAATACACAGTAGACCTCGCCACAGATAATTTTGTGTAGATAGATACCGGAGGGAAGAGGCCACTTTAGGAGCTCAACAGGAATCATCTGTCACCCACTCACTACCTCATCCATTCACCAAGTGTTTATTGATTGCCCACTGTCTGCCAGCATTGAACTTGGTAACTCAGGATATGGTACAGCAGGAAACAAAGGAGACAGATTTTCTGCTTCAAAGACTTAGCACTGTGATCATCTATGAAAGAAAAGTGCAGGTTTTCCTGGGGAGCTTTTTAACCTTAGTCCTCACCTACTATAGGTAGTCAGAGAAGGCTTCTTAGAGGATGAGTCATTTAAGGAGAAATAAGAATGAGCTGCTGGTCTCCCGTCCCTTCTCTGCAATTCCAAAATCCAACCAAGTCTGAAAACCAAGTTTTTTTGGGAAGTTATTTGGTAATAAAACCTGACTTTATCTTGATACATTTGGTGGAAAGTCCTGATCTGAAGGTAGTTACTTGTAATCTTTATCTGTCATACTTGGTGTGAATATTTACAGATTTTGCTGAGGAAATGCTGATATGTGTGTCTGCCAAGGAATAGTATTGCTTGTGAGTGCCAGACAGAATTACTTGTGAGTTGAAACTAAAGGTGAATTTTAATGAGAACAGAAGATGCCACAAATCTTCTTCAGAATATATTCCAGTCACCCAGGTTTATGGATATCTTCATTCATTCTCCTAGTGGTTCTAATAATTGAATAATTTCCCTATCTCTGACATCAAAGAGGAATCATCAATGGTTCATTCAATGTCTGGGGCTGTTGAAACAAGTAAAATGGGAGCAGCATCAAGAGTGATACCTTTAGTGACTGTCAGGCTGGACCTGCAAACCACCTTAACACAGCGAGGGTGGACATAAGATCTAGGATTTCTATTGGCTGGGGACTTGGACAGGAGGGTTATTATTAGGGCCATTGTGATATAATATTGTCTTCTCCTTGGTAACTACAGCACGGGGGAAATAATGGCAGCATTAGTGCTTCCAGAGATGTTCTGCTTACTTTTCCGTAAGATAACACCAGAACTCATAGTCAAAAGAAACATAAATCCCAGTAACTCGTTTACAAGACTTACACACACAAATGGGCAGTGAAGAAGTAAGAGCCATCTTGTTCTTCAAATCAAGAAATCTAGGAAGTGATTGATGTAAAGCAGGGTTGTCCAACAGAACACTTGTTGTGATAGTGGGAATGTACTATAATCTGTGGTCTCCAATATGGTGGCCATTGAGCACTTGAAGTGTTGATAATGTGATGGAGACACTGAGTTTTTAATTTTATATAACTTAAAACTTGAGATTAAATGGCCATATGGCTAGTGGCTACAATATTGGAAAACTCAGGTGTAAAAAGTCACATTTTTTTTCATGCAAACATGATTGGAACACAAGACTAGGAATGCTGTTTTCTAGTTTTTGTTTCCCTGTGAATCAAAGACACACACCAACAGTGGCACATGTTTGGAGGCATGTTGACACTAGTTTCTTTTATTATCTTTAGAAGAGTGTTCTAACCTGGGTCCTATTAAGGACTCAAGGAAAGACTCTCCTTGCTCTAAATTCTCTGCTCTCAATCACTTACCTCTACACCTTTAGTCTTCCTTCTCCTCTCAGTCAAGTAGAAAGAGAAAAAAAAATTAGCACCATGAGCACAGTGGTACATAGAAAACCTTGGGGTTGGCATTTCTTTGGCCAAATTGTTGTCATTCCTTTTCTCTTTGGTGGGATTCACTTAACTTCAGCTTTAACCTTTTTCCTAGTGCCCAACAGTGGTGTTCTTTTAAAGGTCAGGGGCACATTTAATTTACCCTTGTGTGGCAGAGTGTGTGGGATTTAGCAGGCATTTGGTAAATGTATGTTGGATCAAATAACTTAGTCATACAGTGCTTAAGTTTACCAAGTAAATTTAAGTTTTCTAAATACTTTGAAAACTCCTGATCCAACCTAATTTAAGCCAGGAAGTAAGACCAAGTTTACAGAGACATAGCTTAAAATTTGACACTGAATGGAGCAAAATGAAGCTTATAAATAGAGAGGTAATGTGGTTTATCTACAGGTATGAAAGGTTGATGTGGGATCTCTGTAAAGCAAGATTGGCAAAAGTAGGAGCAGAGCCTCAGAAGTCAGGCTGCCTGGACTTGAAGCCTGGCTCTCCCACTTTTCCATCATCATCTTTCTTCTCTATGCCTTCATTTCCTCACCTAAAAGTGAGGACAGTAATATACCTATGCCACTAGGTTGTTCTATAGATATGAAGGAGCCAAACTAAAAGCATTGGCCCTGTGCCTTACACCTAGCAAGTATCCAATGAATGTTTAAAGAGAAGCAAATGTGAGCCTACAATAATAGGGTTGTCTTAAGAGGTATATGGGATAGAAGATGTGGTACATATATACAATGGAATATTACTCAGACATAAAAAAGAATAAAATAATGTCATTTGTAGCAACATTGATGGACCTGGAGATCATCACATTGAGTGAAGTAAGTCAGGCAGAGAAAGACAAATATCATATGATATCACTTATATGTGGAATCTAAAAAAAAAAAAACAGATTCTATTTACAAATTAAAAACAGACTCATGGACATAGAAAAATTATGGTTACCAAAGGGGAAAGGGCAAGGAGGGATAAATTAGGCATTGGGGATTAAAAGACACACATTACTATATATATATAATAGGTGGATGACAGGGACCTACTATATAGCACAGGGAACTATATTCAATTTCTTGTAATAATATAATGGAAAAGAATATGTATGTGTGTGTATGTATAACTGAATCACTTTGCTGTACACCTGAAACTAACATTGTAAATCAACTGCACTTCAATCAAAAAATTAAAATAAAAATCACCACAGCACCTGATCTCAAGGAGCTTGCCACCCAGTGGGAAAGACAGACAGGGTAACAATGTGATTGATCAGGGATCATTACTGAGGAAGATGTATGCAAAATGTAGTACCTGGAGTAAACTGCAGCCTAATTATCAAACACACATACTGATACATCAAAGTCCGCCAGGAATTTCCAATATCTAAGAGGAGGATTAGGATGCTTTATCATTCATGGTGATAGACTAAGTACGTTTCAGCATAGAAAATATTTTAAAACAACAGACATACTGGAAAACAACATTTCATTCTAAATGTTCCACATTAAAAATTTGTCTCCATTGGATGCTGAAAACATTTTCCAGGGCCCTTTTCCAGTTAGAAATGAGACTGATGTAAACAGTCCAACAATTAACTACATGCAGTTGGCCTTTCTGAACTAAAACACGGTTATTGAGCCCAAATCTATAACTGCAAAACACTTCGACAGCCACAAAAACAAGGCTGAATCATACTGGAAAATATGGATTTCAGAAGGGACAGAAAGTTTTGCCTTTCGGGGATTCCTTTGCTTACTCCTAATTTTAATTGATCATCTACCTTTTCACAGCAAAGCCCAGTGTTGCCATTTTCCTTGCCAACAACAGATACGAACTGAGATTTCAATGTGCGAATGTGAGCCAAGAAAAGCCAAAATGGCCAATTTATAAATCCTAGACAAGAGCTAGAGTTTGTTTTTGAATAGAAACAGCAGATTGAGGTTGATTAACCTGCTGATTTGCAGATACCTTAAATGTCTGTGAATAGTCAAGCCCACAATAGTTTTGACACAATTTTTTTTATATTAGTGCCATGGCAAGACAAATTATACATACTCTTCATATTTGTGGAACAGGATGGATTGCACCAAAATATTCGGAGTGCAAGTCTAAGGATATTTTTCTTACACATCTTATTCAAAGTGTGGAAAATCAAAAGTAATAATAAAGTCAACCAAGTACTCACTATTTTGTTTTCCTAAATATTTTAATATAATTAGGGTTAGCTTTGTTTCATTTTTTTTTTTTTTTGCATAGTACGTGCATAGGTTTAAAACCTGGAGGAAGAAGATTAACTTTGAAAGCATAAGAAATGTGTATTTTGGGGTCTTATAAGATTCTTCATAATATAATAATTCAAGTCTGTATACCCTTTTTTAAAAAAGGATCTTTAAGAGCAGTACCAGAGTGCTAATGAGTTTAATTTAAAAACTTTTTATTATACATGGTTGGGAGTGGAGGTGGGGTTTATATGTGGAATGAAGGAAAAGTGAAGAGATGCCGAGATAAAGAGCTTAATAGACGTTGTGATTAAAACCCACTCCTTTTTCATTTGAAAATGTTGTCAAATCTGGAAGTAATACTGTGCTCATGAAAGTGAAAAAAAAAGTTAATTCTAGTTCAAATCATTTAATACCAGAAAACATAGTTGATTTTCATTTTTTAAAACTTAATTAGGTACGTTAATATAGTCCATCGATGTCCGGAGCTTATACCTGCCTGCTCACCGGGGCATCAACCTGACTTCATTTGCTCTCATCAGCTATTTCATCGTCACAGATATTCACAAATGGAGACCAAAATTATAACTCTATGCTTTTGCAGCATCAGATCTTACATAGTTCTCCCATTTATTTTACCTGGGTTGGTAGTTTGAGAGAGGAATTAGAGAGCATTGCCAAAAAGATCAAATACAGAAACGAGTTTGTAATTTTCAGTCTCATTTAGTTTTATAATTCAACAGCATGTTAACAATTTGGGAAGGAAGTTCTTCATCAATTCCCATGAAGAGTAACCCACAGACAGTGAATTCCTTTCTGAATCACCATCTATTTGGCCTCCAGTCTCCCCAAGAGCATCTCCTTCCAACTAATATGCAAACACTACGAGAGGCATGCCTGGGAGTCCATCAAACTTGTCCACTTCAGGGATAATACATTTATTTTATGTTCTAAATTAAATTTTAAAATAAAATTGAGCTTTTTTCCATGCCAGAGAAGCAGGAAGTTTGGTCTTTTACTTTGAGGCTACTCTTCCCTTTCAATATCTAAGAACTCTGAGGGCATACAGTCTAATAGACCAGTTCAGTCTGATTTCCATACCCAAGCAGAGCTTGGTCATTCACAACTGTAATACTCTCCAACACCTGGTGTTGCTAAAGAAAAGTTGTCCCATAAAATCTAAAGGCCAAGAAGGAATATTTCTGGCCCAGGTCCCTGGTGGTGGATAGGAATGGGGATTCATGCCTTTGAGGAAGCTGGTTCTACCACATTGGATTGTTTAATGAGGCTAAGGCCCTTCAGCGGGCCAACCTTAGGCAAGGAGTCTCCTCGCTTGAGCCTCCAGGTTCTCAGTTTTATTTTAAACTAGTCTCCAGGGCACCACCTGCTCCAAGAGGGCTGTCACAAGAGGCCTAATAGCCCAGCATTTGAAGACCCCCAACTAGCATCCCATTTATCTTCTTTGGGTTTTGAATATCAAGAGTGAGCCTGGGAAGCTACTCGTTTTCAAACCTTCATCCACACATAGGCTTTGTTGACTCTCTGCATCCCAGCCACCCCTAGTAGTAAAGGTCTCCTTCCTGTCCTTGACATTAGGTCTTGACTGCTCCCAGAGGGTCTGTATTCTCACCCTCTTTGTGAGAATAAAGCCATGCTCCTGCCAATGGTGACCTACTTTTTCAAGGGTGACTCAGGAGCAAAAAACAAATCATAACAAACAAACAAAAAATACAAGCATAAGTTAAGTTTTTAGGGGGGACATCCCACTACATTAAGGTTCAAGGATTTATGAGCATTCTTTCCTGGCAATAGTATATACCTTCCCTGTGCTGGATGTATTAGCCTGCTCAGGCTGCAAAATACGGTAGACTGGGTGGCTTAAATGACAGAAGTTTATTTTCTCACAGTCTGAAGCCTAGAAGTCTGAGGTCAAGGTGCCAGGATGGTTTGGGTTCTGGTGAGAGCTCGCTTCCTGGTTTATAGATGGTCACCCTCTGGCTGTGTCCTCACATGGCAGAGAAAGGTAGAAAGCTCTCTGCTGTCTCTTCTTATTGGGGTACTAATCGCATTGAACCAGTCTCCCCCCTCATGACTTCATCTAACACTGAGTACCTCCCAAAGGCCCCATTTTCAAATGCCATCACATGGGGGATTAGAGCTTCAATGTAAAAATTTGGGGATGACATAAACATTCAGTCCATAACAGTAGATAAGCTTTATCATCATTTTTTTCTTGGCTAACATTTAAAAGATGCCCCTTGGTTAAGGTTTATTTTATTTCAACCATAGTGAAGCTAACCAACAACAGAAGTTGTATGAGATCATTAATATTTTGAAAACTTAAATAGAAAAGAATGTTTATTTTTATCCAAATCAACTCAACTTCAGCTTTCATTTTTTCCAGTTCATTGCTTATTGTCTGTCATACATGGTTTTTAGAGAAAGATCAGAAGATATCCCAATTTGGAAAAAGATGGATACACATACATGCATATACTGTTCATCTTAATATGGTTAAGTACAAAATTACAGAAAGGTACAAAAAATTCTGAGATTTTCAATCATTTCTATAACCAAATAACACTTTTGTATCTAAGAATTCTGAGGTTCCTTCTATCATGTCTAAAGGCAACTGCAACTTCATTAACATGTAATTTCTGTTTTACATACCTTAGCAGGGACAGTATCATGACCCTTTAAGATTCATAACTGATTACAACAGAAAATGCTGATATTAAACTGAGACTGGTATTAAATCACTACTACACAAAGACTGATAGGAGGTGACCAGAAACAATCCAATTCAACTTTATCTTATCTGTATTCATGCAGTCTCCTAACAACTGAAATAATAACGGTATCACCTTATGCAGTGAAACTTTTAGACAATTTAGATTAAAAATTGTTTGCTTAGGCCCCCTTTCTAAAAACATACAGCCATCAGAAGTCATTCTTGTGTATACATTGGAAAGAAAAATCAGCATGATAGCAAATGTAAAATATCTTAACTTTAGAATCCAGAAACGAAGTTTAAAAGAAGAAGACTGAATTTTTTTTAAGGTAGTTTCCCTTCTCGGAGTTTTTATAAGCATTTTATACCGTTTAGTCTGTAAGTGAGGAATTGCCTCAATTGTGGCATTAAAATGGGTATTACCCAATGTGAAGGGCCAGGAGATCTGAAGGGCCAACCTATTTCCTGTACCCCTCAGCGTGCCTTGATGTGCCATTAGTTTTATATAAAAGAAAAGGTCCATGAAGCTTTTTCCAAAGTGAGCTGGAGATATTTTTCCATACTCTAAGCATTTCAATTGCTTCAAAAGAGTTTAAGTTACAGTTTGTAAAACAAAAATTATGGCTTACTCCTAGTGTAGGAGAGGTGGTCCAGAGCAGTGGAAGGAGCTGACCGCGGTCATCTCAGATGTGTCAGGGTCTCTGGTCATGGGACCAGGACATGGAGAAATTTCATAAGACTTCAAGTCCTTTGAAACTTCCTTATGTTCCATGTTCTGTGTGTTTTTCTCGGGACAGCAAGGCAGGGGGAGCTGAGGAGACTATGTTTCTATATCCAGACTTGGAGAAAGAGGGACACCAAGGATAGCTTGTGGGGCAACAGCTGCTGCAGGAGAGAAAGGAGAGAAGGGATGACACTGAATAAAGGCCTGCTGCAGCCAGGCTCTCTGCTGGGCACTTTGGATGCATTATCTCATGTAAAGAGTACAACAAATCTCATTTTACAGATGAAAAAAATTGAGACTCAACACCCAAGTTCATGTACCCAGCACGGTTGGGGTTTGAACTTGAACTTGCCTAACTGTGAAGCCCAAGCTCTTTTCTCTGTATGTGCAAACTTACCATGTTGCTCTGCTACATCTCAGAGACTTTTTTTTTTCACTAGCACAAAGCCACTAAATTTATATTGCAGGTTGTGCCTATAGTATTCTTATATGTCAGTCAGCTTCTTCTGCTTTAAAAGACAGTGTACCAACTTGAATCTAAACTTGAAAACCTAAGCCATTTTCATAAATCAAATGCTGCTTGACATTCTGAAAATGTCCATTCAGCTGGCTGGATAAACCATAGACTCATGATGCTCCCTCTAGACACTTAGACTTTTGTGACTGTCATTGAAAATGATATACAGAATTGATAAGTCTGGGTTTGGTTGTACCTTCCCTAATTCAAAGGGCTTCCCTTCTACCTGATGTCAACTTATGCATGTTGTGACCATAAGTTAGACATTGTCACTGGTCTTAGAGTCAAATTTCAAATGCAGTTTAACACACTGCTGTGTTTTATGGGGATAGATAGGTGCTGAGTCATGTTTCCCCTTGTAGAACCTTGGATGCTTTTCCACATTTCTAGGCCCTGGGACTGTTCACTAAGTGGTCTTGTCCTCTTGCCTGAAGATGCATGGCTGGGTCAGTCTCTTTCTGAGATTCTCCAACTCAGCATTCTCTGGTAGACTGGCACTGCCTTCAGTTCTTCCTTCCACCAAGAAACCATCACAAATCCCTGGAATGCACTCTGGCAACAGCTTTTTTCTTGCCTTTGAATGGAGGTCATAGCTGTCATCCTAGTGTCTGTGCTTCCTGTTGAGGGGAAATCATCATGAATTCTTATTGAATTCTTCACTGCGAGATGTCACTCTACAACGAAGCATCATGACCAAAAAGCTAAGTCATGAGAGAAAAAGTAATTCCATTCTGCCTATGACTAGACAGGCAACATGGTACTGTGGACAGAGCACTGGACATCAACCATACCCCACTGTGCTCCACAGGGAGGTAGAGGCCACACCCAGGTCTTTTGTTAGCAACCAGCTGTGTGTGTCATTGGGCAAGTCATTTAATCTCGGTGGCTCAATTTTTCAGCAACATGAAACAATAATAATACCTCCTCTGCCTTCCTTAATTTGTTACAAGATTAAAATGAGATCATGTATGTGAAAGTGCATTGTAAACTGCAAAGCACTCGACAGAACTCTAAGCCACTATGATGTTACTGATTCCAACCTCCAATAGTCTTTGTCTCTATTACTCATTTGGCACTTCATCAGATTCTACTATAATCAGGATGACCAACTCATCCCAGTTTGCCAGGAAAATTTCTTGATTTTTAACAACAAAAGCCCTGCATCCTGGAGACCCCTCAGTCCCCAAGAAATCAGGGTTTCTTGTTGCCCTAGCAATAGTGAAGTTACGTAATAGGAAGAGTGTTGACTGGTGCTGACATCTTTCACCAACCCCTTCACAGGAAGGATGCCAACAAGGCGTTTCCATTAGTCTGGGCTGTGTTTGCCTTAAAGCAAAGAGGTTTTCCAAGGAAGGGGTAAGCTGGGTGGTTACTGATGGGAAGGGGATGGAACAGTCATTACGGCTGATATTTAGTAATATATTAATAAGGAAACTGAGTACTGGTGAGTATTCAGGATACTATCCCTAAAACCAGACCTGACTCGCATTTCTGTGCCCATCAGCAGGTCCTGGCGTTCTGTTCGGGTGAGAGAGTGGGGATTTCTCTGAGCCCAGAACCTACCACCAGGCAGCTCTGCCCTCCCCACCCCCTCCTGTCTCCTCCCACTCCCGTCCAGGGATCTGTCTGGCTTTCCACACACTTTCACAATCACATGAATGTTTCAGTCCTGTTGAGATGATGTAGGATGGTCATTTTTAAAAAAAAAACTCAGAGTCAATAAAGCAATAATCTCAACTGGAACTTCAGGCTTCCAGCTAGCCTTGGGCTGTCCAACTCACCTCTTCAGACCTGACCCCCACACTCCCATCCAGCTCAGGAGCGTGAAAAGAGGAGGCGTGGCCAGGCCCCTCCTGCTGCTGCGGTGACCCGCCCTGCTGCACACCACCTAACCAAATGCCTGTTGTTCTCTTTTGGCTCCCAAACTCCCAGGCTGTGGGTGTCTCTGGAGCGTGATCACGGGCACTTCACAAAAATCAAAAAGGCCAGATCCAGTCCTATTACTCTGGCCCTAATACAGCGGTTTATGGAAACAGAGGACAAAATTAACCAACATCGTAGCTGTAGAGACACAGTTCTGTTGAAATTTCATAGAGGAAATAAAACTTCGGGTGATCAGAGGAAACTTAAGTAGTTCCAAAGCTATTAATATGACTATCAGGAAAACAGTCCAAGAACTGGCCAAACAAGCTGGACTGCTTTCCTGTGAATCATCAGAAGTTCCTCAGGCCTCTGATGGGCTGGCAGCCCTGTGTCTCGGGTCCGTCTCACCGGTGGGAAACACAGTCTTAAAACAGAGAGTTGCCCCCATCACCAGTTACCGGCTTCTTGGTCTTCCCTGGGGCTGGGCACAAAAGACACGGCACCTGTCTGTGCTTATGCTTTTTAATGTTTTTATCCCTTTACAAATTGAATGATGTCTCTCATAATGTGTTTTTGAAATGCTGATAATCTTACTAATGAAATGGATTTTCGGACTAGAGGGAGTTGGAAGGGGGACTAGGAATTAGATGGTGGATGTTTTCAGTGACTCCCAGTTCTTCCACTGGAGAGGGATGAGCGACGTGCTGGCAGGTGTTTAACAGGCACTCTGGGGAGGAAAACAAAGTCTGCTTTGTAGTGTTTGCTAATTTCCCCAGGGGTGAATACTCCCACCATGACCAATCTAGCTGGCTCCAACTCACCACTGAGAGGCACTCTGGTTTTCCTCTGCCAAGGTCAGTCTTACCTGATGCACATTCTGAAAGTATATTAAGAAGGAAGATTTATCAAAGTGACTTAAGTTAGACTACTCTATCAAAAAATGCCCCCTACTGTTCTTAACCCCCCTTTAGCCATCTGGCACCTCGGTCATACTCTCAATGCTCTGCCGTGCTCATTTTTTATTTGAAGTCTGACCCGTGCTCTTTTCTAGTTCTTAGTCCCTTTCTCCATGCTGAGAACTAATTTGTAACCAGAAAATTTTTCCTGTTTTTATTTTATATTTTTGGTTTTTGTTCTTAGATCATCTCAATTATCACGCCACCCAGCAATTTCCTTCTCCACTCAATACTTAGAACCTCAATTGGTTCCCCATGACTTTTAGAATAAAGTTCAAACTCCAAGGTCTTTGTGTTACAGCTTCGACTCCAGCCTGCCTCTAGCTTAAGGTCCTTCCAGTGCCCCCTCGTGAAACCGGTGCTCTGACCACTCCAAAATCCTTGCCACAACCTGAATACACTAAGCTGGTTCATGCCTCCAAGTCTTCCCACCTGTGGCTTCCTCAGAGTATTCCTCCTCACTAACCCTTTCATTTTAATTTTTCTCTGGGCATCTAATCTCTGCAGCGGCATCATCCTTTGCTTATCTGCATCTCAGCAGTGACCGTAGAGTATCTCCCTCCATTTAGACTGTGACCCATTAGGCGCAGGGATGGTTACCCTACTTGGTATTCCTGGCACCTAACAAAACGCCTGCTTCTATACTAGGTGCTTAATAAATGCTTGTTGAATCAATGCATAAATTAATGATAACTGAGGTAATATCATTTTTGATCCCTGCTTTGATTCCACACTGTCAAAATCCCTTAAACATTCATTGAAAACCACATCTGCCAATATATTTGCAAAGGAGATTGGTTCAGTAACATACGATTGCTTCAGTAAACTATGATATGGCCATAGAGTTGAATTACAATATCCAAGCAAGTTCCCAAAAGTGGAAAAATCCAGATGCAAGAAAAAATGTGAGCAGCATTACCCATGTTATGTAAAAAAATAAGAAAGCAGACATGCATACATATATATGGAAGTTTCTGGAAACATATGTAAATAGACTTTTACTTTCCATTTTTTGCTTTTGTGTTTGATTTTTGTTTTACTGTGAACATTTTAATTTTTATACAAGAAAGCATTTGTATGAGAAAAAAAATGTTTTCAGGGATCACATGATAGAATTTTGAGCCAGTGTTTTCCTTCTTTATACTTCTCTGTAATTAGCAAACAGCAATGATATTTTTTTACTGAAACTAAAGGTAGCAATGTTTCCCACACTGGCAGATCTTTCAACATTGCTTATGAACCAACCTTCAGGAAGTGGGTTATCTTTCTAACTTACAGCTTCAGTGAGACCTGTTTCCTGGCAATGGTTGCCAAGACACACCTTCTTCTCTTATTCTCCATCACTCTTCTCTAAAGGCCTAAGGGCAGGAAAGATACTGACAGGGAAGCAAGAAGAGGCATTAGCATCATTTTGTGTGTGCTGGATGAAAAGGAGCTCCCCTGAGTACAGCACATGCCTCTGATTTTGCCAGCATCCCTCGTAGAGGATCGTCTCCTATTAAAGCTTCTGGAAGAAGTCTCAGAGCACAACCACTGAAAAATAACCACCACTTCTTGCTTTGGTGCTGGCCAGCACAACAAAGAGTTCCTTTAACTGCTTCAAAAGGCATCTGCTCCTCTCCACGTCTATCACATTGTGTTGTCTTCACATAGTGCCACAAATTTAAAAAAGGAAACAGGTTGTGAAATAATACAGAAAGTATTGAGTCCATTTATCAACATTAAAAAGAAAACAGAAATAAATGAATCACTATGCTGTATACCAGAAATTAACACACCATTGTGAATCTACTATACTTCAAAAAATATATTAAAAATTTTTAAATTTAAAAATGAAAAAGCTTCAAATGATAAGGAGCTGCAGAGAGAGACTGAAGAAGGCCTGCCTCCTGAAGTCAGATGGCAAATAGCATCACATGTCACAGACATGAACCCTGAGACCTCAGATTAATTGTGTTGTGATATGAGGTGATGGTAGTGGAGGTTGAGAGTGGCCCCGTTTTTCCATTTTTCTCAGACAGAGCCCTGGTGTTATCAAGAAACACCATGGGGAGTTTGGAGCTGGGAACCACAGCAGACAGGTAAAGCTTAGGAGATGGAATAGTTTCCCACCATGGGACGGAGACCTCATCATGGCATAACTCATCCTTTTTCCTTCCCCTTCCCAAACCATAGTGGTTGTTATTCCAAGGCTGGATGGGGGGAGATGTGGAGGGCTTAGGAGGAAGAGAGAAGAAAGTGTCAATCAAAAGAATTCTCTGCTGTTCGACCACTGGAGGTGGTGGTGGCTTCAGATCCACAGTGTATTTTTGAGCTTTCTGGGAATTTAAGCTCTGAAGACAGATATCATTGAGGAAATCTTTGAGCCCATGGAGATTTGGGGGTCTTTGGGAGCCCACCTCTCTCCAATTTTGGCTTTGTAGGCACCTTGATTCTGATACTCTTAAAGCCAAGGCAGACTCTTGAAGAGAGAGAGAAAGAAGCTAGTTTCTTAAACCTGGCCCTTGGCTTACAAGAAAGGCTGTTAAATGGAACTTTTTGTTGTCTGGGACCTCCCAGGTCTGTGCACTGCAGACAGATACAAGGCAGGAGGAGAAGGAATTTCTTGATTGAAACTCCAGGACACCAATGGGCCCCTTGAAGTTATCTGAGGTACCCTATTGAGTAACCTCTAGTTGAAAGCTTTCTACTCTTCTAAGCGTCAGCCAGACTATGTTACAAATCAACTACCCAACCCACGCTGAAAGCCATTTCTGCAATTTCCTTTACAACTGATCTCAGGTTTATATATTGGCATTTAATCCTGGTTGTGTAACCCTGGGACATTGTGTGGCCTCTCTTGGCCTTGTTTCTTCATCTGTAAAAGGAAGACAGACTGGAGAAGGAATAGGTCTTTGTATCAGTTAAAATGCTTTTGGCTGCAAGGAACAGAAAACCCATTTCCAACTGGCTTGAATAGTGAGGACAAATCTTAGTTCACCTAAAAGAAAGTCCAGAGGTAGGCTAAGCTTCAGATTGGCTGTATCAGTGATACATTGATTTTATCAAGGACCCATGTACTTCTTTCTCTCTGCTCTATCATCAGTACCGTCTCAGGTAGGCTCCTTTAGGGTTGAAGGACAGCTACACGTAGAGTCTGGGGAAACCTGCTTTATTCCCATCAGGTGTAGGAGAGAAACTGGCTTCCTGTGTCCTTCTTAAGTAACAGAACTTTTCCAGCAGCTCCCAGCAAATCTGTCCTTCTGCCTTATTAACCAGAATTGGATCATGTGTGATTTCTGATCTAGTTCTAGAGAAGAGGGATGATATTGACTGTAGGATAATTAGATCCAATCCTGGGATTCAGTTTCTTCTGAGGTTCATGGAGGAGGACAGGCACCTGAACAAATTTGGGTTTTGTTAGGAAGGAAAAAGTGAAAATGGATGCCAGGTTGGCATCCAACCACCATACACTTCCTTCCAAGTCAAAGCATCCGTTCTGTCTTTCAGGTTCCGGTTACTGACCCTGAGTGACATTCCCATAAGCTGTGTATTGAACATATTTGTGGCTCGTTGTATTTAAGGTTTCCTTGTCCTGACAGGAGTAGAAGAGCAGTACGCTTTTATTTTTGTTTTTTGTGTCTCATCCACGATATAGTGCCAACCACTTGTATTTGGGGATATCAATTCTCAGAGAAACCTTTCAATTTTCTTTTTAAAGAAAAAAGCCCTCTGAATTTAGGAAACCAAAGCAGCAATTGGATGGCAACATTTGACTTTTAAGAATCTTAAAAACTATTTTCTTAGCATGCCAGTGTTGATGTCATTTAAACTCCCTCAAGTCTTTATTTCTCCATCTATATATAAGGATAATAATACCCACCCTGCTATGAGATAAATGTATGTGAAAGAGTACTGTAAAGTACAAAAAAAACCACTATAAAGAGGGTAAGATGTTAGTACAGCCAGTGCCTCACTGTCCAAACAAAGGATTGGTGGGAACAGAGACACTTCCTCTAAAGACTTTAAGGTCTGTTCAACTGATAAAGAAGGGAGCTTCTACAAAATAGACCCACAGGCAGCAGGGCAGTTCATTCCTGTGTTTTAATGTTCATCAGAAGTAGGCTTTTGAGGACCTCAGATATTTTCACTAGGAAGAAGGCAGAGGCCACTGGAATTTAGTGTTCTTTCTGGCACTTGTAAAAACATAAGCTCACTGAAAAAGATATGGGAAATGTCTTGGTGAAGGCAGGAATGTTTTTGGAGACAAGGAAAGAGGGAGAGAATGGGAAGGGGACAGAGATCTGTGGATTCCATGAGCACCTGAGATTTGGAACCACTCCTGGGCTGTGTCCCAAGGAAGTAGTAGACTCATAAACTGCAAGGTGGACCCCTAGAGAGCAAGGTCCAGGTTGCCTGGGACAGTCCCCAAGATGTGAGACTTCCTGTGCTAAAACCAGGAAAGTCTAGGGCAAATAAGGATGAGTTGGTTACCTGAGGAATAACTAAGCAGCAGTCATGACAGAGATGAGACCTTCTCTTGCTTTGTGGGCACCGTGTATGGCTTTTCCAACTGGGAGTTACCTATGGAGGGAGAGAGTGATTCAGGCATGATTAAGTGCTTTGGGGGCCTCAGATTCAACTTTAAGTTGTTTTAAAGGAAATAAAGTAATTTTTTTTTGGTATATCATAGTTTGGGAACAGAGAGTCATACCTAATAAACAGATGAAAGAGATCCACAATCCCTTATGAAAATTTTGTAGTCAGATATATTTTGGGATTTAGAACTTTTTGAAATTTTGAAAGGATTTAGAAATACATTTTATAGTATGTGTTTCTTATAATACATGGCAGCTCCAATACAGTACCCTGTAATGAGACATATTGATATTTCTTTAGAAATATTAATATTTACATCAAATGAGTTAAAGAACAGTAAGTAGGCTTATGTCAATTCAGGCCAGGTTGTGCTGTCAAATGAGTTCAGGTTAGTTCAGGTTTTGCCACCAAATTAGTTAACAGTTCTCAGAAATTTTAATACCATGGAATTATGGATAATGAATGGATTGTTGCCACATTTATAAATATTTATAGATATAAAGACATGTACTCAATTTATTATATTAGGTAAAAGGTAAAATCTACCCCATGTTTTCTAATATTGACATAAGATTTTGGAGAATTCGTGCACATGTAACACTGCTTAACAATACCCTTATAGCATTTATCAGATCCTAATATTGGAATCGATAATGCATTTAAATTACCATATAAGGTGATAAGTGCAACATTCAGATGTTCTATTTACACATGACAGATTTTTATCCAGACAACCAAGGTGCAGTTGTCACAATTTAAAATAGCTTTCCACAGAGGTCAATGGAAATGCTGGATTTGCTTGACCTAATGATGAAAGAAGACATTTTCCCTTGAGCAATACTGAGCCACAGGGTGATAACCTGTAAGTTTCCTCCGAGGTGATAACTACAGGGTTTTTGGCCAAGAAAGTTTTGTTTAATGTTTCTGTGGAATCAAAGTCAAGGACACTGGTTTACAGCTGCCATCAGGGCTCTAAGAGAAATAATGATATTGATGACGCAGACTTTGTTTGTAAGCCTGGAAGGTTTGTGGTGATTGTGACACAATTATGTACAAGCAGAGTCATTCTCCATTCTGACTCAAAATCATAATTTTCAGGGCCTGAAGAGCTGTACCTAGTAAGTTTACAATCTCTAACACTTTGGTGGTTCCATTATTATTCTTCACTAGAAAGATCGCCCAGATCTAATTTATTCAGCGCTTTGAAGATTAGATTCAGCGTCTGGGATCAAGTTCAACTGTGTATCAGTAATCAGAGAAAGAAGCACCAGGGTCACTTGTCAAAACTCTTAGATGTTCCTTTCCACAGGGAACCCAAGGGGAAAGAGAAGGTACCTTAGATACTTTCCCTAAAGAAATGATGTATAACACGTACCTAGATTGGGTTTTATGTCCATATTTGCACTGATCTTATTTTGCCACGTGACATACAATTTCTCTCTCTAATCACATACGATGGTCTGTAAGAATCTTCTTGTCAGAACCGATTATGCTGTCTTTTGGGATCGTGTTGGTGTCAAGATTCAGTGCTGCCCTTCCTTAGCATTTCTTCAATCTGGATATTCCTGCCAAACCTGTGACATGCGCTGCCATCTAAAATATTTATGTGTAGACGATGGTCTGTGTCTAATTATTGCAAACGAGGCTCCTGGGCTCTTTTAGGGCATCTCCTCAGGGAGAGAGTGTGTGAAGGGTTGTGATCATCGTCTTTTTTTTTTTTCTTTAATCAGTTCCTTTAAAACCTTTGTAAAAACTCTCTTCACACCAGCTCCCAAGGGCATAAGCATTTGATTGTTCCTGTTGCCTCTGCTCCACTGATTTGCCTTGTGAAGGCTATTTGGCCTGATCCCTGAACTTAGGGTGCTCCTATGACCTGTGGGGCACATCCAGGCCCCGGGGGAGCCCACATCTAGAGGAATCTCTGTAACTACATGATAAACAGCCCAGGCTGCCTTTTCCATATTGACTCATGTTTCATTGTTTGCTGCTCCTAAGTTCAAGACCCAAGGAAGTTTCAATTCAGTGCTGTTCTCCTTGACAAATTTCCCCAAGATTCCAGCTAATACTAACCCAAAACAAAACCAAAGACCAGAAACGAAGCACAGCTAACGTTTTTTTAGGCTCACTACTAAATGTAATAAATAATTTCTTCAAGCTTTGGGCATGTAAATCTGTGTTTCTTTTCATTGTCATTCTATAGTTAATCACCCTGTAGAATAAGAAATAAAAGAGAAAAAGAAAGTCATGGAAATGAACTCATAATTAAGAGTACATTAAGCAGACATCATAATTTCATGGGATAAGCCCCAAACCATCCACACTACAGTTCACACTCAAACCTCAATGGGGGGGATTCTGCTTTTAAAAGTCTGCTTGTTGTTTATAAGAATGTTTCCATGATCAGGAGATATTTAGATTGACTTAAGGAGCATTTTGGTTAACGAACAACTTCCTGTCCTAAAACAGTCAATGTTCAGTGACTATTAATTCTTTAAATCTAGTCATCCACTCAAGTCTATGGACTGAACCAGAAGGAATCGTGTCTGTAGACCATGGGGAGCCTGTTGAGACACTAAAGACTTGGAATGGAGACTGGCAGAACCTCCATCCTTGGCAGTGCCTCATCGGATTGGCCTCCACGGGATTGATTTCTGCTTGTCAGCCTGGAAAGAAAATGTGGTGCCCTCTTCAGGGAAGCATCTACTGACTTCCTTTCTTTCCCATTGGGAGCCAACAATTTCCTTTAGAACTTAAGAAATAATGAGCTCAGCCAGCCCAGAGTCTAAACTAATAGGAAAACAGCACTAAAGTCTTGTAAATAGCCATCAAATTTGAATGAACCACAAGAATAAAAATCACCTGGAAGGAAGCTCAACACCAGGCACTACACCTCTGTGGGATTACAAGTCTTCAAAGTCTTCTTTGCACTTCCTACCTGTGACCCATTCCTAAATGGTATTACTTGAATTAGCTGTGCTTTGAGTTTTCCCGGAGAACACAGAACATTTGGTATTCTTTTTCTTTCTTCCACATAGAAAATTTGGAAGCTTCCACCTGTTATCTTGAAAACCAAATCAGGTCATCCATTTTCTCATAAAAACCTAAACAGAGCCAGGATTGTTATTTTCAGGCAAAATATTTGTTGCAATAGTTACATCAATACCAAGCAGGTATATTTAACATAGAACTCCTGGAGAAATAAACTACCTGCAGGGAACTCCCCCAAAACATGTTTCAGAACAGCTCTTCGCATTCAGAAGAAAAATGATCTTTAAGGGATCATATGAACTGCCACTAAGTGACTCCTTGGGTACTACCTCCTTGGTAGCCTGGATCATCCCTACCGAGCATTGATGGGGAGATCTGAGCACTGGTGTCTACTTATGCAGGAAATGCATCTGTCCCTTGCTCCCAAGGCACAAGGTGGGAAATAATGCACTTCAAGAAGCTGATTTATGTGACAGGTGGGTTAGGGCAAAAAACTTTGTTCTACTTACTGATATACCCCAAGCACCTAGAACAGTGCCTGGAACACAGAGGACATTCAGTGAGTGAGTGAATGACTCATACAGTATAGAATAGATAGGCTTCAACCACCAAAGGGAGGACTTTCAAGGTCATTGAAGACTGGCTCATTAAAGAGAGTTTTCCTGAGCCCCAATCTACCATTTCTAGCTTCCCTGGGTTGTTTCTGGTCTGTCCCTCTCTCTCCACAGAAACAAAAGTGAAATGTTTCTTGGGTGGAGGTCTAGGAGTAGAATTTTTTGTTCTGAGGGCAGGTGCATAATTACCATACTGCACTGTATGGGTTCACACCCACACCTCCAATCCTAGTCCATTTCCATCAGGTTCACTTAAATTTCTTCGCTTTTCATAGTTGTAATTCCCTCTCCCTACAGTGAGGAATAAGGGTCCCATTATCTCCAATACAGTCACTAATTTGTTGATCAGTCAAATATAATCGATTTGTCTGTCTTCTCTAGGGTCAACATATCCATTAGACATAGTAGCAACCCCCTCTTCCAAAAAAAAACCACTTAGAGGTTGGAGAAAATGTTTTACTATATAGTATTTTAAGTTTTTTGAGGGGAGGGGTCAGAATTGCATTTACACAGTGTTAGAGTGCAGGCTTAGCATGCACAAGGTCCTGGGTTCAATCCCCAGTACCTCTGTTTAAAAAAAAATGTATCTTCACACTAACACAGTTATAAAATACCACTTTTAATTTTGTTTAATGGAAGAAGGGGCCCATGAAGGCAAAAGTGCCCAGGGCCAACTACAGTCATACTACACAGCCCACCTCCATTAGGCTGTGAGCTCACTGTGTATGAGAATCACATCTTTATGTCTTTGGAAACTCACAACCTAGCCCAAGACCTGGGAAGCATTTGGTGCTTGATATGTTTGAGGAATGACTGAAATGAAATGAATGAGTGTGCATTCCTAATGAGAGTTGGACAGAAAGAACATTGGACACCAATATGATTTAAATGCAGTAAGAGGAAGCGGAGGTGAAAGGGCTTGTAAAAGAAATCAACAAGAGAAATTGGTTTGTTAGGAAAGGGCTGGCAGCAGTGGTGACAATGCTTGGGAAGTGGAGGCTGCAGCCAAGGAGGCTTGGACGGGTAGCCGGGGAAGCTTCTACAACACGTGGGCGCTGAGTCCGTGTTTGGCAGGTGATGATGTATTTTCTGGCTGATTGATGAGTAATGGAATTTGAGTGTTAGAAGTGCTCTTAATGGCTGTTCTGGTCCAGCTCCTCATCTTGCAGGTGAGAAAAGGGAAGCCTATTAAATTACTGCGACATTAGAACCTCATTCTAATGCCCTTTCTACTGCTCTTCCACCTCCTCCAATGGTCAGAATTGTATTTACACAGCAGGGCGGTGACTTGAACAAACACGTCATCATTTATTGTGCATGTGAATAATAAACACAGTGTGAGCAATTGCCCATGTAGCATGAGAGTCATTTTCAGGTGTCTTAATAGATCTACAAGATTACCTTCAGGTCCCAGAGGGTGTTGTCATTTCTTATTTCTCTCATCTCTACTGCAGCTCTGACCTGGAATCACTAACGTTTGCCCAGGCACCTCCCAAGGAAGAAGCCTGAGCCCTTTGGCATTATTAAATTGGGCAGATGACTAAAAGTACAGGTAGCTGAATCTGCCTAAACTGAAACCGGAACCCAGAAGCCTTTATGGGTGCCTGCCAAGGGCCTGAGAGGGAAAGGTGAGATTGTTAAGTAAAGAGACTCGGCTGCTGTTAACCAGCCAAGGGGCAATGAGCAGGTCACTGAAATTGTTCTTCCTTTGAACCAGAATCAGTGGGCTCATTCGACTCTGATTCCAAAAAAGTACTGGTTCTAGAGGGTCCCTAAGAGGCTTTCTTTTATTCTTAGAGAAGAGCTGGCACACTGCATCCAAACATCTGAGTCACTTGACAGATATACCAAGGAGTTATTCTGCACGAATCACAGACTAGGACGCGGAGATGCTGGGACGAATTCCACTTGGATCATTCCTCAAGGAGTGTACAGTCTAGTTGAAGGGTCACCCCAGGGGAGGGACTAGAGTTGGCAGGATGGAGTTTTTGATCATGATCTCAGTGTCCAGGGTCTCTTAACTCCATCTGGCCTCCAGGATATTCTTTTAAGTGAATGCTTAGAAGATCCTAGAAGAAAATCAATTCCCCACATGTGAGCCAGAACTGAGAAAGCTGATGTGGAAGGGAATTATAGTGGGGAGAAAGTGGGAGGTGGGGGAGGACACTACAATCTTAGAAGTTCTCAAAAACATTCCAGTTTAGTAGAACTCACGAAAAGAACTTAATTTTATTCTTCAAAATTTGAGATAGGCTTCACTGTACAATTTCCCAAACGAAAGAGTTGTCTTATCAGTATACGTAACATCCACCCAGAATCAACCTCCATGTGGGTTACCACCTAATAGGAAGGAGGAAGCTTCCAATTTCCATAAATAGATTGTTATCGCCGTGTATCTATGAGGTAGGGATAGACCTTTGTCATTCTCTCTAGTTGGGAAACTTTGTCACTCTTTAATAAACTAGCACCTACTCCAGGCTCTTGGGAGGCAGACCCATTTCTGTTCATTATTAAGGGCTCGAAGCTCCACACAACCTCTTCTTTATCAAATTCAACTGCACAATATGAACAGATTCACTTTTCTCAACTGCCCATTTCAATGTCTTTTCCACAGTCCAAAACTTTCAATGGCTATCCGTGGCCAACAGGGAAAAGAATAAACTCCTTGCCTCACATGAGAGAGTCAATGTATCATTTCAGCACCCTTGCCCACAGCTCCACCCTGAAGGTATGTTCTCAGATCCACTCAGGAATCTCACAGCCATGCACCCTCCTGTTGTGCACTGTTCTTAACCTGGTGAACACCTATTCTTTCCCTCTGCTAATTTATTCTTTTATTTATTGGATAAATATTTCTAGTGCACCTGCTCAGTTCCAGAAATTTTCATAGATTCTGGGGATCCCGAGATGAACAGGGCAAACATGGTCCCCACTTCAGGAGAGCGTCAAACGCCAGTCTTTGTAAGTGGTGTGCAGAAGTGTAGGGCATTATGATGACGTGTAACAGTAGCATGTTACCTCATCCGGTGGGTCAGGCAAGGCTTCTCTGAAGGAGTGATTTTTTTTTTTTAAATCTGAGATGTAAAAAATGAGGAGAATTCAGGAGGCAGTAGAGCATTCCATGAAGAAAGAACCACATGGGGAGAGCCCTAAGGTGTGTCCAAATCCCACCTGTCCTGCAAGTTGCAGCTCAATTTACAACTTCTCATGAAGTTTTTTTCTGACTTCTGGAGTCTGTATTGAAGAGCCACTTGCTCTTCTGAATTCCTGAACACTCTAATTCTGCACCACCTCCGTAAGTGCTTAGTCACAGTTGGTCTTAGGTTGGTGTCGCCTTTTATGCTGTATATTCTCACTTGGATTATATCAGGGCAGAACCATGCTTTAAACGTCTTACAATTCTTATGAGCATCTAACTCCTAGTAGGAGCTCAATAAACATTAATTAAATGTACGATTGCATGCAAGAATGAATGAATGAATGAATGAATGAATGAATGAATGGTCTTGATCAGTTAAGATTACATTCATGGCCATTCAGTGAGCCTCAGCAGAGGCTATTGCAGTAAGACTGAAGATAACTGTATTATTGAACTTGAGGAAGGAAAAGGTTCACTGGCTATTCGTCCTGTTAAATAGAGACCAAACCGAACATCCCACAAAGAACCCACAGAGAAGGATGAATGGTCAGAAAGAGGTGGCTCTCCTTATAGTGCCCTGAGAAGATCCTTCTCTACCTTATAGGTGTTAGATTATATAAATTCTCAAGAAAATTTCAAAATGGAATGTGCTGGGTTCTGTGTATACAATACAGAAAAGAGAAAGAGAAATCACTTTAACTAGCCTCCAGGCAGGAGAACCCTTCAGTTGGAACCAGCTGAAGGATGTGTGAGCAGTGGACTCCCCTGACTGCTAACCTTTTCCACCAACCAAAATTTGTAAAACACCATATGCCAAGTTGCTGCAAATTCTCCTTGCCCTACTCCCATGTCTGCCAACCTTTCCATCCCAATGGATTCCGACTCCTCCATCTTTATTCCTCAACCTCCTTGCACCTGACCTGCCAGCATGCTGCCAGGTTGTATCATTTTTCTCTCTAGAGAACTTCAAAATGGCACACACTCAATTCCTGTTGGATTCAACAGAAACCATCTCGATAAGTTTCTAGTACATATTTTGAAAGCTGGCTATTGATGGGGGCAGAAATCTAACCACAGGGAGGCAGCCTACTCAGAAGAGGCACAGGAGAACTGAACTATTTCCACCTCAGCCTCTATTCCCTGAGTTTTCTTATCCTCTGGATTTTAGATAGAAGCACCAGAATGGGGAGCATTTTGCTTAACATAAGTAGCGATATGATCTTTGCTATAAGAGCCAAACCAGAATATATCCAACTCGGCCTGGCATGAAGAACAGTCTAAGAATAAACAGGAGCTCAGTTCGATTCCATAAATATTTTTGCACCTGCTAAGTTGCATATTCTTGACTGGGCACTAGAAATGCAAAGACAAATGGAATATTGTCTTTGATTTGGAGGTACTTGTGATATCGTGGGGGATTCAGACACTTCAACATACGATTGCTGCACTGTGTGGTAAGTGCAGGGGGAGAGAGGGAGTGAGGACTAGGACTTCTTTACGCGTTTCAGGGCAGGATAGGAAGGTAGATGGGTCTAGAGGGTTAAAAACAATTCTGAAATGGACGTACTGATGTTATAAAGATAGTCATGTTGTCACGTAGCAACATAAACAGTTCTGCATAAAAAGAGGTCACTGTGTTTCTGCAAAATAGTTCTATAATTTCTGGCCAAATGGATCAAATGAGGGTTCCACAGCACAAGTGAAGCCAAAGAAATAGAGGATTTAATTATTTTCATCACTGAAAATTAGCAATGCACACTGCTCTTTGCTCATATCCTGAAATTTGACCAAAACTTTCATGAATTGTTTAGAACAGCATTGATGAATCTCAGCACTACTGACATTTTGGACTAGAGAATTCTTTGTTGTGGGGCTGTTGTGTATATTGTAGGATGTTTCCCTCTATCCACTAATGCCAGAAACTTCTGCCCACACCTCCCCTCCCCTCCCCTTCCCCAGCAATTGGGACGATGAGAGTGTCTCAAATTACCGAAAGTCTCTTTGGTAATGGGGATAAAATCACCCCCTATTAAGAACTGCTGGTTTAGGATGTTTAGAAGAAACAATCATGTCTCTTTTTTCAAGACAATTAGTTCCAGCTAAGGTTCGGTTAATAATCCAAACCAGGGGACTTATCATCATTGTGGCTAAGCCTTTCCTTAGACAATTTCTACTTGAGGCCCAGTGATACCTGTGACAGAAACTTCTAATCTTTCCCACTATTCATTCTTCTTCTCTTACTCATCCTGAAAAAGCAATTTCTGACTTCTACCTGGATATTGAGAATAAGACATTCCCATCTTTCCAATGAGCTATAAGCAGAATTAGTGTGCACAATTTCCAGGAATGCCCATCAAGGGAGGAAATGTGCCTGTTTTCTATTCCCTCTTTCTGCTGCTCGATGTGAATATAATTGCTGGAGCTCCGGCAGCCATATTTGAATATGAGGTGACTCGGGGAATTGAAGCCACACATGTTGGAGAAACAGAAAAAGCTGACTCTGTGACAGACCTCACCAGCCCTCTGGACTACTAATTGAACTGCTATCTCCAGAGGACTGTGTGAGAGGTTGTTTTTCCATTGTTATTATCTCTGCTACTTTCAGCTGAACCTAATATTAACCAAACAGTTGTCTAAAGTAGACATTGATTATATTTCCAAAAGTCTCTGAGCCATTATCTTCCTCATATTAGGAAGCTGTTTTACTAAGACCTTTACAAGAGACCCTGTCCTCTCATCAACCTCTTACAGTACACAATACATGACGTTGGTCAGTTCTATAATCACCCTCCCACTGCCTTTCACTCTAGTTAGTCACTTATACTAGATACACCCAGTTGACACCCAGTTACTACAAGCTGACATCTCCTTACACGTATCACACACACACAAAAATGTAAGAATGCCGATTACTGGCAAAGTTGCAAGAAAAAGTATGCTTTCATAGATTTCTGGTGTAAATGCAACATATTGCTGTTTTTTAAAGCAATTTAATAATAGCTTGTAAATTTAAAAATGCATACACTCTTTCACCTAACTACTTCTAAGAAGTAAAATCAGTATTAATCAAGGATATAGATGTAAGGGTATTTATTGCATTTCCTCCCACAATGAATAAGAAAAAAATAGAAAGGGAATACCTCTCATAAGGTAAATGAATGAATCAATTTGAGATCCATCAACATATAGTTGGTATCAAAAGCAACATAAGGGACCTATGGAATAATATAAAGCTTGCCAATCTTCACATAATAGGGGTCCCAGAAGGGGAAGAATGATCAAAGGGGATTGAAAAGGTTTTTGAACAAATCATGACTGAAAACTTCCCAAACTTAAAGAAGGAATCAGATATCCAAGTACAGGAAGTTCAAAGGGTCCCAAACAGGAAGAACCCAAACAGACCCACATCAAGACATATCATAATCAAGATGGCCAGAGTCAAGGATAAAGAAATGATCCTAAAGGCAGCAAGAGAAAAGCAAAGAGTGAGTTACAAGGGAACCCCCATAAGGCTCTCAGCTGATTTCTCTACACAAACACTACAGGCCAGAAGGGAGTGGCAAGATATATTCAAAGTCCTAAATGAAAAAAAGATGCAGCCTAGGATACTTTATCCAGCAAGGCTATCCTTTAGGATAGAAGGAGAGATAAAGAATTTCACAGACAAGCAAAAACTAAAAGAGTTTAGCAACACTAAACCCATGCTAAAAGTAATATTGAAAGGTCTACTCTAGAAAAGCAGCAGGATGCTACAGAAATGAGAAACTCACAACTAGAAAGGTGATAACTCATGAATTACAAATAAAATAAACACGAAATTGTAGAAGAAGACAGGTAAATCATTAAGAGTGGGAGAGGGAAGCAAGAAAATATAGAGTATTTTTTTCTTTCTTTCTTTTTTAAATTTTTTGTTTTCGGTAGGATGGGTTCGAGATATAGTAATGAGGTTACAGAAAAGGGTAACCACAAGCCAAAAACTTACAAGGGAGTCACAAAAACTAAATAAAATCCATGATAATACACAGGAAAATTACCAAACCACAAAAGGAAGAAGAAAGGAACAAAGAGGAAATACCAAGTCAACTGCAAAGATAAGTTCAAAATGGCAATAAACACACATGTATCATTAATTACTGTAAATGTTAATGGACTAAATGCTCCAGTCAAAAGACATAGAGTGGCAGACTGGATAATAAAGCAAGAACCTTCAATATGCTGCATACAAGAGACCCACTTTAGGGAGAAGAACACATATAGATTGAGAGTGAAAGGATGGAAAAGGATATTCCATGCAAATGGAAAAGCCAAAAAAGCAGGTGTTGCAGTACTGATTTCAGACAAAATAGGCTTTAAAACAAAGGCCATAAAGAAAGATAAAGAAGGACAGTTTATAATGACTAAAGGAGTGATACAAGATGAGGATATTACACTTATTAATATATATGCACCCAATATAGGAGCACCTAAATACATAAAACAATTACTAACAGAGATAAAGGGGGATATTGATGGAAATACAATCATAGTTGGAGATTTTAACACCGCATTAATATCACTAGACAGATCTTCCAGACAGAAAATAAATAAGGCAACAGAGAAACTAAATAATACAACAGAAAAATTAGATTTGATGAATATTTTCAGAGCATTACATCCCCCCAAAATAGGATATACATTCTTTTCAAGTGCACATGGAACATTTTCTAGGATTGATCATGTACTTGGGCACAAAAGAAACCTCAACAATTTTAAGAAGATAGAAATTATCTCAAGCATCTTTACTGACCACAATGCCATGAAACTAGAAATCAACATCAGAGAAACAAAGGAGAAAAAAAGGAAAGCATGGAGATTAAACAATATGCTATTAAAACACCAATGGGTCAGTGAGGAAATCAAAGCTGAAATTGAAAAATACCTTGAGACAAATGAAAATGAAAGCACAACCACACAAAATTTACGGGACACAGCAAAGGCAGTGCTAAGAGGGAAGTTTATAGCGATACAGGCTTTCCTCAAAAAAGAAGAACAATCTCAAATAAACAATTTAACCCACCAACTAAAAGAACTAGAAAAAGAAGAACAAAAAACCCCAAAAGGCAGCAGAAGGAAGGAAATTATAAAGATCAGGGAGGAAATAAATAAAACAGAGATTTAAAAAAAACATAGAAAAAATCAATCAAACCAAAAGCTGATTTTTTGAAAAAGTAAATAAAATCGACAAACCTCTGGCCAAACTCACAAAGAAGAAAAAAGAGAGAGCACAAATTAGCAAAATAAGAAAGAAAAATGGAGAAATTATAACAAATAAAATAGAAATACAGAATATCATACGAGAATATTATGAAAAACTATATGGAACCAAACTGGATAACCTAGAGGAGATGAACAAGTTTCTGGAAACATACAGTCCACCAAGACTGAATCAAGAAGAAACTGACCACTTGAACAAACTGATCACTAGAAATGAAATCAAAATAGCAATAAAAAACCTCCCTACAAATAAAAGTCCAGGATTGGATGGCTTCACCGGGGAATTCTACCAAACATACAAAGAAGAACTCATACCAGTCCTTCTCAAACTCTTCCAGACAATGGAAAAGGAGGGAATACTCCCAAAATCATTCTATGAAGCCACCATCACCCTGATACCAATACCAGGCAAAGGCACTACCAAAAAAGAGAATTATAGGCCAATATCATTGATGAACATAGATGCCAAAATCCTCACCAAAATATTAGCAAATAGAATCCAACAACACATAAAAAAGATTATACATCATGACCAAGTGCGATTCATCCCAGGGACACAAGGGTAGTTCAACATAGCAAATCAATCAATGTAATACATCATATCAACAAGAGAAAGGACAAAAACCACATGATCATCTAAACTACAATGAGGTATCACCTCACACCAGTCAGAACGGCCATCATTCAAAAATCCACAAATGACAAATGCTGGAGAGGCTGTGGAGAAAGGGGAACCCTCCTACACTGCTGGTGGGAATGCAGTTTGGTGCAGCCACTATGGAAAACAGTATGGAGATTCCTCAAAAGACTAGGAATAGACTTACCATATGACCCAGGAATCCCACTCCTGGGCATATATCCAGAAGGAACCCTACTTCAGGATGACACCTGCACCCCAATGTTCATAGCAGCACTATTTACAATAGCCAAGACATGGAGACAGCCTAAATGTCCATCAGCGGATGACTGGATAAAGAAGTGGTGGTATATTTATACGATGGAATACTACTCAGCCATAAAAACCGACAACATGATGCCATTTGCAGCAACATGGATGCTCCTGGAGAATGTCATTCTAAGTGAAGTAAGCCAGAAAGAGAAAGAAAAATACCATATGAGATCACTCATATGTGGAATCTAAAAAAAAAACAAAAAAACAAACAAAGCATAAATACAAAACAGAAACAGACTCATAGACATAGAATACAAACTTGTGGTTGCCAAGGGGGTGGAGTGTGGGAAGGGAAAGACGGGATTTCAAAATTGTAGAACAGATAAACAAGATTATACTGTATAGCACAGGGAAATATACACAAGATCTTATGGTAGCTCACAGAGAAAAAAAATGTGACAATGAATATGTATATGTTCATGTATAACAGAAAAATTGTGCTCTACACTGGAATTTGACACAACATTGTAAAATGATTATAAATCAATAAAATATGTTGGAAAAAAACATATAGTTGGTATCAAAAACTATGGGACAGGATGAAATTGCATAGGAAATGACTGAAGAACAAACAGAAGAGATTTGAGGACTGAACCCTGGAACATAGCAACGTGATGGAATCAGGAAGGATCCAGCCGAAGAAAATGAGCAGTGAGGCTGGTGAGGTAGATGGAAAACAAGGAGTCACCTCCCAGCAGCCAAGAGAAGAATTTCAGGAAAGGCAGAGTGACCCCTGGTGCCAAATGCCACCAAGAGGCTTAGGGAGGTGAGGACAGAGAAGGAACCATTTAATGTGACAACATGGAAATCACTGGAGATGTGGGCAAAAGCAGTACCTGGATTGGTGGGGGTGACAGCTTGACTGGATGGGGCTCAAGAAAGGATGGGAGATGAGGAAATGGAGACAATGAGTATAGACAGTTCTGGATTATCGCTGAAAAGAGGAAGAGGGAAATGGGTCTGTGGGTTTATAGAAGATATTTTGTTTTCAGATGCAAGGCATTACAAATTTTTTTTTTTAATTATATAACCTAGAGGGGAACCTGACGATGCAAGAGAGAGGGGACAATTGCAGAGTCGAAGGCACTGAATAGGTAACCTCAGAGAGAAGTGAGCCTCAGACAGGAGCCAGGGCAGCGCACCCACTGTGACCCAAGGGAAGGCAGACTAGATGGGCACCATGGCAGGTGTGATGGCACATTTGTTGGTAGAAGGTGAGGAAATTCTCCTTGATTCCTCTGGTCAACATCCAGCCCAAACCAGAAGAACTGCCCAGCCTAAGTCAACAACCTCCAGAACTCTTGAGCTAAATACATGCTTATTATGTTAAGCCACTAAATTTTGGATGATGTGTTACATGACATTAGGGTGGCAATAGATAACTGCTACAAGCATTGTTCCATATCAGCACATACAGCTGCCTTGTTTTTAAAAATGGTTAGATGCACTGTATCACACACACTCTATGTACCTTATTTTATCATTTCCTTCTACTGTTTATTTCAGTCGTTACTCTAAGCAATGCTGCAGGGAATATCTTCCTACATATATCTTTGCACACACATGGGTTCATACAATGAATTCCTAGAGGCAGGATTTCTGTATCAAAGTGTATATGCAATAACTCTAATAGATACTGGCATTCTATAGAGGTTATTGATTTACTTGCCAATAATTTGAGTTTCCACACATCTTCATGCTATCTTTTTTTTTTTTTTTTTTTGGTCAATATGATAGGTTAAAAAATGTAAGTTCCCACTGATGTCATTTTAATCCCTCTTTTTAAAAAAAATAACTTCCTCTTTATTTTAAATTTTATTAATTTTGTGTGTGTGGGAAGGGTAATTAGGTTTATTTATTTATTTTTAAAGTAGAGTTACTGGGGATGGAACCCAGGACCTGGTACGTGCTAAGCATGCCCTCTACCACTGAGCTATATTCTCCCCCGCTTTTCATCCCTCTAGAATGAACTCACCATTCCTACTGGACCCCACTTACTCTGAAGAGTACCTATTCCATAGTTATCAGCCCTGCCTCAAAACATTCAGCAGCCTCCAAGCCTCACACCATTTCCTAGTGGTTCTATTTTATCAATGCTCTTCTTTGATGAATAGGTTATGTACTGAAGTTCAGTAAGTTATGACTAATCTAGCATCAGAACAGTAGGGAAAATATTCCCCATATTTACAGAGAATTGAGTTATGCTTCAGATTGTTCATTACAAATGGAAGTATTGGGAGGATGGTTGGAAAAAGCTAAAAAGGGAGAAGAAAATTGAAAAGAGAGGTGATGATGGAACAGACAGGGTTTTCTGAAGCCCTTTGACCTCTACGGTATTTCCTAACTTTGACTTCTCAGGGGATTTGTATGTTAAGTGTAACTGACTTTAAGTTACTTCAGCATGGACAGCATAATCAACTTGTGAACGTTAGTTTTTACCTCAGAGCTGGCCACCTGCCCCAGAACAGTCCCATTCTCACAGGTCTGAAGAGCAGTCATCCGAATGGAGGGCCATCCCAGTTAAAAAAAAAAAAAAATAGAATCTATGTACATATAATGGGGAAATGCTAAACTCATGGGTCAAGTACTATCAAATATAAAAGGGGTGGAGGGTGCATATAGTGAGAGGATATGATTCTTAGAGGTCGAGTTTGGGCCCTTTTCTGTCTTCCCAATCCCCAAGCTACTATGTCCAACATATATTTAGAATTTTTATGTAATTATTCAATGTGCTATACAATGGCAAACAGTAAATCAAGGAGGGGAGAGTTTATTTATGAATAAGAGCAAGTAATTTGACCTTATCTCAAGGCTCAAATTGTCATGTTGGAAGCATTTCTAATTTTGCCAGAGATTCTCAGCTTTATTACTTTGTACTCAAATGGCAATTAGCTTAGAAAGTGGTTTCTGATATTTAAGCATTTTTCTTTGTACGTCTGACCAAATTGCATTTGGAATAATAACCCTCTCTGAAGCCGATAGGTCTCTGGGAAAAAGAGTGTAGATGACCAAAGAGAATGGAGATGGAATCCCACCAAGAACGAAGTAGTGGAGGCTAATGCAGCCCTTTATCTCCTCCATTAAACCGTCATGCAAATAAGTGGCTCATGTGAGTCAACCTTCGTGAAACTGATCTGATTTCCTGGATGGCTCAAGAAAGCATGTCTCTAAGCTCTGAGCTGAAACCCTTAAATAAAGCACTGCATTGAAAAGACATATTTAAATTCAGCTGTCCATTGTCTTTTCAATTCTATCGTTTTTCCACTTAATGTATTTTTTTTTCTTTCACACATAATAAGCTTTACTTATGAGGAAAAGAGACCTGCAGGAAAGACAACCCCGCCATTCAGGGTTTCTAATGGTCTCATCAGATAATCACAAAACATTGGTGCCATTGAGGGAACAGTCTGCAGGGGTGGGGGCGGGGGAGCCTGAGGACACACTGCCAGCTCGGTGGCTGGGCCTGGGCTGAGATTTTGCTGCAGTCTTTTCCACCAGTTCCCTGATTGTTTTCTTCTTCCTCGAATCCACCAATTATTTGACAGAACTGAGAAACGAGAGGTTGTTTGGACAGTAGGCTCTAGCCCAATGCTAAATTGAAGTTTACCTTTTACCATACTAAACTGAGATTCAGTTTGAGATACAGAGTAGCTACAAATTATGTTCTCAAGCCAGTAAATCTCTGTCAACTTATTTTGTGGCTTTAGAAGTACACCAGACATGTAAAAAGAGAGTAAGCTGGATACCTTTCTCTGAAAAATCCGTGCAGCTTGTGACCCTTTCCTTGTTTTGTTTTCAATGCTTTTTGTTTGTTTGTTTGTTTGTTTGTTTTTGGTTTGGTTTGTTTTTTTATTGTGGTGATATACTGTCCTAGGACTAGTTGGTTCTGGTCCATTTGGTTTTGTTCACAATCGCAGGTATATTTCTAAGAGCGCCATCTCCCTGTACCATTTGGGGTTTTCCATACTTGGGTGCCTCTTCTCTGTACCTTTCCTATTCTTGCCTCTACACCTGCCAAGGGACTTAAGTCTTTAATGACCCCGACCCATGGGAAGCTAGGGGCAAGCGTTCTCCTGGGGGACCCAAGCTCATCCCAGCTTCCCATAATGTTGCATGCCCCCTCCGCCACCTCTTCCAACCCATACTGTTGTCTATCACAGAAGAATTGGAGGCGTGCACAGTTACCCAAATATGTAGGACGGTGCCGGCATGAGGTAGCACGTCATGCCAATTCAGATTGGTTGCTTGATGACAGTGGTATGCCTAGCTGTGTCCAAGCTTAGCAGAAAGAGAAGAGTGATTGACAAGTGACGTGCGACACGTGTGAGGAGCATACTGGGTATTTGCCCTCTGTCCTGGTTCTAAGGTGTCCTTCAGGTTCTAAGGTATCATTCAGGTTGAATACATGTAGCCAGAACGAGCCAGAAGCAGGATATCTTCTTTATGGGTCCATTGGCACTCTGCACTCACCCGAGTCTCTTCCTTGTCCCACCCTCAGGGGTCAGAGAAAACTTCTTCTCTAAGTGACTTCCGTAGCCTTTGTGACCCAGCAAAGGGACCCTGAGCAAAGCCCTATGACAAGAGGTCTGTGACGAAGTGGCCGAGCCAGAGTGGCAGAGGGACCAGAGTACAGATTCAGGTTTCCTCCTCACTCCCATTAATGGCCCTTATATCGCACCAAACACTTGGGAGGCTTGGGAGTTTCCACAATGATGAAAAGCTGGAGCAGGACCCCTGCCTCCTGGAGCTGCCCGGCCACTGGCTCTGCCCTTTCTACTTGCCTCCAGTGAGCTGCCGATCCTGGAAAACCCTACTCCCACCTTGAGCCCGTCTCCATCCTGCTTTGTGGACACCGTTGGTCCTGTCAGATGCTCTGCCCCTTCCCAATAAGGAGGTTCAAATAAGCCAGTTCACGCTGTGTGTTTATTCAGGTGTTTCTCATTAATGGCAGTGTTTTGCTGATGCGAGATTAGGGCTGGGGTTACAAGTGATCTCATATCTGTGGGTTCTCCCCCTTTCAGTCTTGTTCCCTCAGAAAATGTTTGGCTTTGTTTTGGTTTTCAGTTTTAGTCCACAGTTCTCATTTTCAGTCTCTCTAGCTCTCTCTCCTCATTCGAGCCACCACAACCTCATTCTCACTTTTACTCTCTCTCCTTGCCATCTCCCATTTAAAAAAGAGTCTTTTTCTTTAATGATCCCTGTAAGTAGCGTAACAACACACATACCCTTGCTGTGGATTTCACATTCTCTTTTGCTGCAAAGAGCCGGGTAGCTGCTCTCTTTCACCAGTGGAGTGAGGTATAATGGCAAGAGTGTCTCCAGGAGACCTGCATTCTCCCGCATATTAGGTGTGATTAGGGGCAAAGCTAACCTCTATTTCTTCGTCTATTAAAAAATAAGGGTAACCCTCCCTGCTCTGTCTACTTCACTGAATTTTTACAAGGATCAAGTAAAGAAATGCTCGTGAAATCTCTCTGTGAGGTATAAGTTGCTGTGCAAACGTTGTTTTGTTATTGCCATCCTTCTGCAGATCTGGTCACCCCACTGTCAGCTGCTAATTATATCACAGGAGGATCAGATTGTCCTTTGTGGCAACTGACCAAAGAATAAGAGCTTCTAGGCAATGCCTATCCCAAGTCATTCTCACTTATCTGGAATCCTCTTCATTGTTCCCAAGAATGCTGCCTGATTTCCTGACATTAACCATAACGCAGCCAAACTCAAGAGGGAGAAGCTACAGGGGCACCTTCAGAGGTCAAGGAGACACTGTCACCATCATTGGGATGCCTGGCACATTACTCAGAAACTTTCATCTTTACTTCAATAAACTTCCTTAGGTGCAGGGCAGAAATCTCCAGATCCCTTCCAGGCCACTATAGATAAAGCTATGTAGGAAAAATGTGCCTCCAGCACAAGGATTTCTGTTTTGATAGCCTTGTATTCAGATCTCAACCCAAACTCCTTCAGTACTACATCTGTTTCCCTATTGGGTCTGAAAGACAATTGCTGCTCTAGTTTAATAAAATGGTAATTTGCATCTCATCTGTGCTATGCTGCTTGAAATGATTTCCCTTAAAATCTCTTCCATCCTTTTATTTAAAAAATGATTTTCATTGAAAAAGCAAAGAGGTTTTAGGAGATGACACCTAACAGAAATCTCAAATCTTACATAATGTAATCAATTCCTATTTTCAACTTGGCAGTTCCTCACCAACTGCAGAAATTTCATTTCTGAAAATCTCCAAGGTAGAAGAATTCATATTTGAGAAATAAAAGATCATACAGAAAGAAAAAAAAGAACCATGACTGTAGAGCCAGGGTTCAGAGTAAATCTTAAAAGATTCTTACAAATATCTTTCTATCAATTTCAATGAAACAATGAAGGCAGCACACTCTGTAAAGGCAAAATCAATGAGCCGAAGACATTTTCTTTGTTTGAAATTTGTGATGGTGGATAGAGGGGTATGCCAGGTAGGGACAAAAGTACTGCTGATCTGGAGGAGGGTCAGCATTTCCCGTTTCCCATAGGCTTGGCTGTGGGAGGTGGGGGTCGGGGTGGGATGGAAGGTAGGCTGGTTGCCTTTTACCTCCAGCCGGGCTGCATGAAAGCGGAGAGCAAATACCAGAACAGCGCCCTGAAGTGCTAAAGGGCAACCAAGGAAGCGTGTCCCAAATAGATCAATCAATGTCATGGGGGTGTGGGCTGGGGAACACGGGCAAATTATCAAAGCTGAGGCTTAGAGCCCAATAAAGAGCCGAGGAAGGAGATAAAGAGGCAAGAACAGCAGCAGCTCAGAGCGGAAAAGTCAGAGACGAGGCATTAACTCCTACAGCAGTTTTGCCCACTCTAGATACACTACATGTGGGCCAGCCAGGTTCAACTTAAAGACACAAGAAAGAATGAGGGATAATGCAGTATTATTATCCCAATTATTCCCAATTAGTATTATTATCCCAATTATTCCCAATCAGTAGAACTCACAGTTAGGTACCCAGGAAATACCAGTTGCCAAAAAACATACCGGACTTTTGCACCAGAACTTGAGATTGGGGAATAATTAATACATCCCTTTCACAAGATCTGTTTTCGTAGATAGGATTTTCTTCATGCCTCACTTTAGATGTGCTCCAGTCTGGAGGCAGGGTGGTTTCAAGGATCCATTTGTTCCAAAGAAACTGAAATTTAGACTTAATTTTAAACCTGCTATAAGGCTGTTCTACCTCTGAGGAAAAAGATGATTTTACCAGCCTTTGTGATTTTTATTTCAATCATTACATGAGTGATCAAAATTCCTTCTGATCTAAATATCAGTATTTGGAGAGACTCAGTTTCTCGTGTCGTAGTCCTGTGTGTCTTTGACCAGAATCCCAGGAGGTCTCACCATAGTCTTGAATTGCCTGACTGCTCTAACCATTTACCCATTCTGCCTTTGCAGTGTTAGACAAAATGTGTACAGAAGGTGTATTCATTTCCTATGGCTGCTGTAACAAATCATCACCATCCTAGTGGCTTAAAACAACTAAGCTTTATTATCTTATAGTTCTGGAGGTTAGAAGCCCAATATGAATCTAACTGGGCTAAAATCAAGGTGTCCACAGGGCTGCGATTTTTTCTGCAGGCTCTAGAGGTACACCTGTTTCCTTGCATTTTCCAGTTTTTATAGGCTACCTGCACTCCTTGGTTCATGGCCCCTCTCCTCTTTCCACTTTCAAAGCCAGTGATGGTGGGTCCAGTCCTCACACACATCACTCCAACACTAACACTTGTGCTTTCATCTTTCACATTTAAGATCCTTGTAATTACATTAAGTCCATCTAGATAATCCAGGATAATCTCCCTATTTTAAGGTCAGCTGATTAGCAACTTGAACTCCATCTGCAACCTTGCTTCCCCTTTATCATGTAACATATCCAGGGATTAGGATGCAGATGTCTTTGGGGGGCCGTTATTCCTACCACATCAGGTGTGTTGAAGAGAGCGGAGAGTCACTGGGATCCAGTTCCATGTGCACAATCCAATAAAGTTATTCATGGGAACTGTGTACTGGAGTAGTTCTAATAAATTTACTTATGCAGGAACTGTAAAAAGTTTTCTTCATACTGTTCAAATTACACTGAATATGAAAAGGGACCAGAATTGGTTAAAATCATAAAAAGTGGGGTCATTATTTCCATTGTCCAAATGTTGGTGATACCCATACAGTCCTTTGAACTCCTGCAAAGGTGTGAAACCAACTGCAAAAGAGATAGGACTTGGGCTGTTCCTGTACGCAGAACCAAAGAAGCTTAGGTCCCAGCAAGGCATGACTTTTGAGGAAGGAGGGACAGCCTACACTGAGTTTCTGACAATGGACCAAAATGACCCTCCCACAGTCGGTTCCTCTTGCTGTGTATCCTTTACTCAGCTGCTGTTCTGTAAATAACATCAGATCTTTCACGTATTCTGCCCTTTCCATCATCCTGTGAAAAAGAACTAACAACTTCCCTCTACTCACTTATTGTAATTCTTTTCCAGAAATCTCTTTCCATTCTCACTTCCCCTGCTGTTATATTATACCCCACTTTTTTAATAAACAGCCTCAATGTCTCAGAAAGTTTGACGCAACTATGTTCAAACCCACCACTTGATAACCTAGCTTCCCACTAGTCCTAATCTGTTCTAGTCTCAATTTCCTCCTGAAGTTCATTACATTATGTTTATTGTCAGTCTCTCTACTTTCTTTATCAACAAATTTGAAGCTGGAGAAATCATTGTCAAAAAAATCATCTTGGATCTATCAAAATAGCTTCCTGACAACTCAGGATAAGGGTAGCGGGAGCTTCTCTGAGATATCTGCCACCAAAGTTTTAAATATTTCAGGCTAAGCCTCAATGAGCAAAATGTCCAGTTTTCAAGATGTGCCTTCCTCAGGCGAAGAACCAGACTCCATTTGTATCGGTCAGCTCAGACTGCCATGACAAAATGCCGTGGACTGGGTGGCTTACAGGACAGAAACTTACTTTCTCTCAGTTATGGAGACTGGATGGTGGGAAATGAGGTCCAAGATATGGCGAGGGGCTGGAACATGTGGAGAAAATGTCCATCCACCATGCTCACAAAAAAGCTCCCCAAGTGCCTGTGTCCACGAGGCAGCTCTGGGCTCCCTTCCAAGCAGAAGGCATTCTATACTCTGGTGTTCTCAGAAGAAATCTGCACAATCTGACTGCAGATTCAAATCACCCAGTCCGGCTGTTCTCAACCAGAAAGACACGATAGGAAGCCAGAAGATGTTCGTGATTAACGCACACATCTGCTAGACAATCTCGCCCATTATTGTTTTTATCAAGCAGCGCAAACTGAACAGTTGAAATGATCAATTAGCTTCGTTGCAACTTGGAGCCCTGTTTCCTACCGTGAAATGAATTCTCTCCATCCTGACTAGGTTATGTGTTTGAGATTTACATGCAATGTTGCTAACACGATTGTGGTTTAGAATTACACTGATTCCCCTCCTTCTGGGTTCCTGCTAAAAACTCAACCTGCTTAATGCTCAAGAGTCAGCACACATTGCGAGAAACAGCGATTCTGCAAGTAAAATTTGTATTTGAATTCTGTTCAACTCTTGGCAGGTGTCCTATGAAAGCTTGTGATTAGAACTCAAGTCTGGTCAAAATCATTATCAAAATATGCTTTTGGCCAAAAGAGAGTGAGGTTAGGAAGTTAGCCTTTAAAAAAGATTTGTTTTTTTACTGGAACTTAGTTGTTGTACCAAGAAACATATTTCTAAAGGGCAGGGGTTGGCAAAACGTTTTCTTGTAAAGGACCGCATAGTAAATATTTTAGGCTTTGTGAACCATCAAGTCTTTTTTACAACTACTCAACTGAGGGTGAAAATGTATGTAAATGAATAAACGTGGCTTATTCCCATAAAACTTTATTTACAAAAGCAGGTGGCGGGCCAGATTTGGCTCACAGGATGTAGCTTGCAGACTCCTGTTATGGAATCTCTTGTTTATTTCCTCAAGTGTTTAGGGAAACATGTAGGGAGGTAGAAGAGTAGCATTGCTTGTTTCTTTGATAGCTCTGCTCATGAATACCCTAATTAAATGTAACTATCAAAAACTCCAATCAAACTAAATACCAAATAGAGAGCATAAGTGAGGAGTGAGGCTCAAGGTACAGATTACCTCTGCAGTCACAGGACGATACAAAATGGATTGATGCCTAATCATGGCAGGGAACAAGCTGCTTTTGCAATAGGACATGGTAACTGTCTCATGAAGAGGGATTTCTGTTCAGTCATATTCTCCCTCCCTCCTCCTTTGTTGTGTGTGAAATCTAATGAACAGTCTTGGGGGTCTCTATGACACTTGGATCAACCTAACAATCACAGACTTTCCTGTACGGGGCAGGAGAAACTCACTAGCTCTCACTGGGCTCTGGCTGTGGAGCCCCCTCCTGGCTGTCTCTCCAGCTCTGATGTGCCTGGACCTCTCCACACACTTCTGTGTCTGGACAGGGACCACCAGGAGTCCACTCTTTGAAAAAGAGAAAAGAGAAACAGGACTGCTTCACATAGCTGCTCAACTCAACTATAAACCCTTAGAAGATCAAGATCACATGGCATATGTCTTCCTCTGCTCTGTAAGAGGCTAACATGGACCTTTCTACAGAAGGGATAATGCTGGCTGAAGGGAGATGCTCGAGACAGTGATGCCTTGTATCTATCGATCCCTTGGGGACTTCTGAGGTCTCAATACTCAGCAGGCTTCACTGATCTTCTCCTACTGGCTCATGTACCACCTCACACCCCGGCTGAGAAATAAGCATAAAGTTGAGATTCTTTGCATGTTGAAGAATCTCAGGATTTTGCTTTTATGAGCCTTCAGTGGATAAATTTAGTGATTCTGTGACATTAAGTCAGACTCAGTGAGTCTTCATTAACTATTACCGATGGTAGAAAATCCAAAAGCAGAAATAGAGAATGGTGGGACCTTTGAAAGGCACATGTTCCCCTTTCCTCGTGGAGATTTTTTTTTAAGTTTAAGATTATAGTAACAAACTGTTCTCAAAAAAGGCATTAGTGACCCTGTGGGCTGGAGGATCTATTGTCAACCCAGCATCACCACCATGCTAAGACCACGTTCCTCAAATTGCCTTTCCACATGGTCCAGGTCAGGATTTGCCAATAAGAGGAGCTCACAGAGATTGGGAAGGCAGAAGTGAAGCAGAAGTCATGTTTATATTCTAGGGGTGGTTGCAGGCAGAGGAGAGATTTGCAGCAGCTTCCAGAGAGCGGGTGGGAAACACCTGCTTTGCTGCAGCAGATTCAGGCAGTTGATGCGGCTTCTGTAAGTCTTCAGAATTGCAGCAGCTTCCAGGCGAGCGGTGGAGTACCACCTGCCTAGGTGCTTCTGGCCGACATCACCAGTATCAACCACCCCCACCTCCAGCAGCAGTTTCCCTCATCTCTGTGTTCCTAGGTCTTCCATGAAACCCTTAATTTTGCATTAACCCTTTATGCATGGAATATATAGAGAGATTTCTGTTTTCCACGCTGAAGCCTGGATCACCACAGATAAAGAAGGATAGGTTAGCACACACATTTAACATCATTTTAGCGTTGACTTTCCTTTCAGAAATTAGTGGATGTTAAGGAGAGCATATATGGATGAACCAAGTGCTATATTCCATTGAATCTAAGAGGCCATTGATTGTAAAACATACAGGTACCATTAAGAAAGAAAAATACGTAGTTTAATAAGATGCTCCTCCTTATAGCCGGGACACCAACCAGCTGTATCTCCACTACAAGTATAAACAAGAAATGAACACCCCTCACAGAAGGGGACAGTAAGAAAGCGTGCATGTCTGAACATTGCCCGTGCGGGAGGGAGAAAATCTCCCTGGAGAATTTGGACTACTTAGGCAGCTTTGTGGTCTGAATTTACACTTTCAGTGTAGCCCCCAAATCCTGAGGCAGAGAAGTTAGTGGTTTGGGGTTGGTGCCCTCAGAGACTGGCCAAAGCAAAGGCAAGTCCTTTCTGGAGGACCTCACCCTCAGTCCAGGTGGGCGGGATTGTGCCGACAACTGGAAGATGCGCTCTGATCTAAGAGACTCAGAACACAGAGGAGAAAAGCCAACTATGTGCCTTGGAATTGATGGACTACATTGGCAAACAATGGTACCCAGGGTGGATGTCTGCGGGGGCCCAGTTGTCATTATCCCAGTGGTGCAGATGGTGGGAGGAAGTTTGTGAGCCAAGACATAGGGGCATGAGAAGAGAACTGGAAAAAGTGATATGATCAGAGGCTAAATGTATTCATTTTTGTATCCCAGAGCTCAGCACAGTCCCTGGCACGTGGTGGAAAGGAAGGAAGCCATGAAGGAACAGAGGGAGGAAGGAAGGAAGGAGAAAGGGCAAGAGAGCGGGAAAAAACCTGTCCTGCACTTCGTTGTCAGCTCAGCTGGCTCATGGGCAGAGCTTGTGGCTGGTAATAAAGCATCCAAGTCAAGAAGAGAGCAGGAGTGAGAGGGAGGGAGGGAGGAAGAAAGGAGGAAGAAACTCTTAGGGGAGAAGTTTTTAAAATTTGAGTTTTGTCATTTTTGCCCCCTACTCCTGATCCAACTTACCAAAGATTCCAGTGTGCCCACCAAACTCAGAGAGATGGCCCTCTTTCCCACCCCAGAGCAGCAGGGACCCGTGTGCACTTACACGCTGGCCCATGTTTAACAGCAGGCTCTCCAGGAGTGCAACAAAAGCCCTGATTCACAGCATCTGCCCATTTCTGCCCTGTAAATACTCACCCTGGCCATTTTCAAGCTACTTACGTGACAGGACTGAATGCAGAGTTGGGAAGACATGCCACAGTCAGTCCTCGGGGGCTGTTACAAACAGACCCCAGTATACCACTGCCTGTGTGGACATTTCAGAAGTGTAGAAGACGGGCAGAGATGAACTGGTAGCTGGAGCACAATGAACACTAGGTCACAGGAGCCAACTTCTGGAGGCCTCCAGGGCCAGCTTTTTGCAAGAGGCCACCTCTCCGAGCACTCTGACATGCCACAGGGTGCATGACCCCAGCCCTGTGGAAGGTGGGCTGGGACAGAATCTAGAGAGGAGATCTGCTAAGGACCCAGATTTTTAATGGGGCTTAGCTGTACTTTGGGTGAATCCTGAAGTCCAAACCCAAGACCCCCTCCCAATAGCCTGGAGAGGTGAGAAACAACCATGCCCCTCCTGCCCTGGCAGCGGAGTTATGCCTGGAAGCTCCACACACAGGGGACCCCCTTGAACGCGTGCTGAAGGAATTAAGGCTCTGCTGTGATTGGCAGGCGGCCAAGTCTCCACCAGGAGAGGAGAAACAGGGCTGGCAGCACAATTCCCGTCATCCAAAATACCCAGAAGCATCTGGGAGCAAGGGGGATATTTAGATAATATAGAGGGCACGTGTGGGAATAAGTGATGGATTAGTGGACAGAGGAAGTTTAGGCTTATTACCAGGAATGGTGAAATGATCCAGGTTCTTGAATTTTGCCCTGTCCTTCTCCTTTTTCTCACCAGCTGGGAGAAAATGGTGACTGGCCACCGAGGTGGTGGGAGAAAAACAAAGAAATTCTTTATAGTAAAACAAACAAGAGGCTGTGTTTCATGTGCATAAAACTGAAACCCCTTCCCTTCACCAAGCAAATGTGGGGCCACCTCACCCCAACCAACCCTCTGCTGCTTATTCTGCCCTGGATGTGATCAGAGCGTTCAGGCAGATTATGCAAATACCAAGGGTTATGTCCTCACAAAGACCCGTACACGGATGTTTACAGTAGCATTACTTACAATAGCCAGAAGGTGGAAACAACCCAAATATCCATCAACTGATGAATGGGTAAACAAAATGGGGTATATCCAGACAATGGAATGTCATTTGGCTATAAAAAGAAATGAAGGACTGGAATATGCCTCAAGATGGGTGAATCTGGAACACATGATGCTAAGTTAAAGAAGCCAGTCACAAAGGACCAAGTATGACCATCAATGACTGTTCAAATGAAATGCCCAGAACAGGGATATCTAGAAAAGAGAGATGAGATTTTTTTTTTCATCCATTTATTTCAGCTTCTGAAATTAGGTCAGTAAGTTTGCAACCAACTTCCTTTTTTTTTTTTTAACAATATAACATTTTTTATTGATTTATAATCATTTTACAATGCTGTGTCAAATTCCACTGTAGAGCACAATTTTTCAGTTATACATGAACATATATATATTCATTGTCACATTTTTTCTCTGTGTGCTACCATAAGATCTTGTGTATATTTCCCTGTGCTATACAGTATAATCTTGTTTATCTGTTCTACAATTTTGAAATCCCATCTATCCCTTCCCACCCTCCACCCCCTTGGCAACCACAAGTTTGTATTCTATGTCCATGAGTCTGTTTCTGTTTTGTATTTATGCTTTGTTTGTTTGTTTTTGTTTTGTTTTGTTTTGTTTTAGATTCCATATATAAGCGATCTCATATGGTATTTTTCTTTCTCTTTCTGGCTTACTTCACTTAGAATGACATTCTCCAGAAGCATCCATGTTGCTGCAAATGGCATCATGTTGTCGGTTTTTATGGCTGAGTAGTATTCCATTGTATAAATATACCACCACTTCTTTATCCAGTCATCTGTTGATGGACATTTAGGCTGTCTCCATGTCTTGGCTATTGTAAATAGTGCTGCTATGAACATTGGGGTGCAGGTGTCATCCTGAAGTAGGGTTCCTTCTGGATATATGCCCAGGAGTGGGATTCCTGGGTCATATGGTAAGTCTATTCCTAGTCTTTTGAGGAATCTCCATACTGTTTTCCATAGTGGCTGCACCAAACTGCATTCCCACCAGCAGTGTAGGAGGGTTCCCCTTTCTCCACAGCCTCTCCAGCATTTGTCATTTGTGGATTTTTGAATGATGGCCGTTCTGACTGGTGTGAGGTGATACCTCATTGTAGTTTTGATTTGCATTTCTCTGATAATTAGTGATATTGAGCATTTTTTCATGTGCCTATTGATCATTTGTATATCTTCCTTGGAGAATTACTTGTTTAGGTCTTTTGCCCCTTTTTGGATTGGGTTGTTTGGTTGTTTCTTATTAAGTCGTATGAGTTGCTTATATATTCTGGAGATCAAGCTTTTGTCGGTTTCACTTGCAAAAATTTTCTCGCATTCCGTAGGTTGTCTTTTTGTTTTACTTATGGTTTCCTATGCTGTGCAGAAGCTTGTAAGTTTCATTAGGTCCCATTTGTTTATTCTTGCTTTTATTTCAATTGCTTGAGTAGACTGTTCTAGGAGAACATTTTTGAGAAGTATGTGAGATAATGTTTTGCCTATATTTTCTTCTAGGAGATTTATTGTATCTTGTCTTATGTTTAAGTCTTTGATCCATTTTGAGTTTATTTTTGTGTATAGTGTAAGGGAGTATTCTAGCTTCACTGCTTTACATGCTGCTGTCCAGTTTTCCCAACACCATTTGCTGAAGAGACTGTCTTTATTCCATTGTATATTCTTGCCTCCTTTGTCGAAAATTAGTTGACCAAAAGTTTGTGGGTTCATTTCTGGCTGTCTATGCTGTTCCATTGGTCTATGTGTCTGTTTTTATACCAGTACCATGCTGTCTTGATGACTGTAGCTCTATGGTATTGTCTGAAGTCTGGGAGAGCTATTCCTCTAGCCTCTTTCTTTCTCTTCAGTAATGATTTGGCAATTCTAGGTCTTTGATGGTTCCATATAAATTTTATTATGATTTGTTCTAGTTCTGTGAAATATGTCCTGGGTAATTTGATAGGAATTGCATGAAATCTGTAGATTGCCTTGGGCAGTGTGACCATTTTAACAATATTGATTCTTCCAATCCAAGAGCATGGGATATCTTTCCATTTTTTAAAGTATTCTTTAATTTCCTTCATCAGTGGTTTATAGTTTTCTGTGTATAATTCTTTCACCTCCTTGGTTAGATTTATTCCTAGGTATTTTATTACTTTGGGTGCTATTTTAAAGGGGATTGTTTCTTTACTTTCTTTTTCTATTGATTCATCGTTAGTGTAAAGAAATGCAACTGATTTTTGAATGTTAATCTTGTAACCTGCTACCTTGCTGAATTCTTCCATCAGCTCTAGTAGTTTTCATGTGGACCTTTTAGGGTCTTCTATATATAGTAACATGTCGTCGGCATATAGTGACATTTTTACCTCTTCTTTTCCAATTTGGATCCCTTTTATTTCTCTCTCTTGCCTGATTGCTGTGGCTTGGACTTCCAAGACTATGTTGAATAGGAGTGGTGATAGTGGGCATCCTTGTCTTGTCCCAGATTTTAGTGGGAACCTTTTGAGTTTTTCACCATTGAGTACTATGCTGGCTGTAGGTTTGTCATATGTAGCTTTTATTCTGTTGAGATATGTTCCTTCTATACCCACTTTGGTGAGAGTTTTTATCATAAATGGGTGTTGAATTTTATCAAATGCTTTTTCTGCATCTATTGGGATGATCATGTGGTTTTTGTCCTTTCTCTTGTTGATGTGATGTATTACATTGATTGATTTGCGTATGTTGAAACACCCTTGTGTCCCTGGGATGAACCCCACTTGGTCATGATGTATAATCTTTTTTATGTGTTGTTGGATTCTATTTGCTAATATTTTGGTGAGGATTTTGGCATCTATGTTCATCAGTGATATTGGCCTATAATTCAAAGAGAGACGAGATTAATAGTTGCCTAGGACTGAGAGGAGGGAAGGGGAGCATAGAAGGAGATTGCTAAAGGATATTAGGTTTATTTTTGAGATGATGGACATGTTCCAAAATTGACTGTGTTGATGGTTGTACATATCTGTGAATGTACTAAGAATCATTGAACACTTTAGATGGGTAAATTATGTGGTATATAAATTAAATCTTAATAAAGCTGTTTTATAAAAAGCTAAAGGGAGCTGAGCAGAACATGCCCATCCTTTACTTCACCCCCTCCTCCTGGTGACCACGGTTAACACTTGGCCCTCGTATTTAGAGAGGCCAGGCCTGCTGAATGGTCAGTATAGGACTGCTCGGGATACAGAAGCAAAACCCTTCAGACATTAAAAACCAAATGGGACAAGACACAGCTAAAAAAGAGATCTCATTCAGACACTCAGGATTTATCCTAGACTCTCCCTCATCCCTTGTCCTGACTTGGCCTGTGCATGGAGCCCCCTAAACTCTTCAAATCCTTCCACTTCTCTCCATCTCCACCGCTAATCCCTGGTCCAAGTTATCCTCTGAATGCTCCCGTAGCCTTGTAACCATCTCCCTGAGTTCAGTCCTGCCTTCCCTGCCTTATCCTCCATGTTCAGCCAGAGTGAACATCCTGAAAGCGAAATGTGAGCAAGTCACACTCCCCAACGACTTCCCATTGTTCTTAAGAAAGAGAACAAGTCTTTAAGGGTGCCTACTAAGTTCTGCATTATCTAGCCCCTGCCTTAGTCTGCTAGCCACAGCGTTCCAGAAGCCCTTGCTCTCACTGCTCCAGCCACACTGGCTTTCCTTTAATTCCTCAGAGGAACAATGCTTCCCTAGCCCACAGGGACTTTGCACATGCTGTTCCCTTGGACAGAAAAGCCATTCCCTAACATTTCAACTGGATCCCTTTCATCCTTCAAATTTAGTTCCAATGTCCCTCCAGGAGGTTCCCTGACCAGTTATCAAAAGTGGCTGTGCCCCATCCCCTACGCTACTCTCCATCACAGTAATCTGTGAATTCTCTGCATAACATTATCACAAGCTATTGTGGGTTTATTTATTGTCTCTACTGAAATGCAGATTTCCTCACCTTGTCCCAAACTTCCTAGTCTCTCCCACGAAGCTACTGCCAGTCCCATACACAGAATAAATTCTCAGTATAAATTTAGAAGTCTGAAGTTTATCTTTAGCTTCTTCCCTTTTCCCTCCCATGTTCTCTCTCACCTCTGAGAGGCTCTGTACCTCCTGGCTGTCCTGGGGCCTCAAGACATATCCCCTTCCCCAGCCTGGCCTGACCTTTGCAGAGTGACCTTCCTCCTGCCTTCTGTCCCTCTCCCACCCATGTTGCTGCTGACCTCAAGTAAAGCCTAAAGAAGAAATTTGTATTTAACCTAATTAACTTATAGTGAAGTAAGAACATGGCTATCCCCTTGAATGGTCATAGGAGTGACGCCACCCAGCTTCTTCAAGGAAAACTGTCCTTGGCTACCCAGGCTTCTCACCACTCTCCTCCTTCCTGTACTCCTGAACTTTTCCATTTCTCTCCCTGCAGTTTCCATGGCATCGGCAACTTCCAGATGGAAACAGGGGATGGAACAGTGGCATCTTCATGTGTTTGGGATTTGTCTTTATATTTACATTTGAGGATATTTTTAAGCCCAGGTTCTGTGATTTGAAAACCATCTAGATTGATCACTGCCTCAATAAATACATTTTATGTAATCTTTCCTGAATTCCACGCCCAAAACTTAACTAGATTTTTAGACTGCTTCACATCAGACATTTTATCCTAGAACTGCAAAAAAGAAACCACTGGGGGGAAAAAAGAAATGCACTAAAAATCTACAGTTATACAATTGCCAGACTCTATAGCTAAACTAGTCTAGATCAAAGGAGTCCAGATTCTGAGTGTTTGCTGGCCTCCGTGTCGGGTCAAAAGCTCTAGCCATGTCCCCCGACGTGAGTACTTCAGGGCAGATCTTCCCACGCTTTCCCCCGTCTAAGAACCATTTGGGGCATTTGTTATGAATGCATTTTCTGACCTGCTGAATTAGAACCTTGATGGGGGGACCACCGAGTCTACATATTTCACCAGGTGCCCCTCTGTTAAAGATTATGGAGCAATCTCCTCCAGGAAGAGAGTGGTGACTGATAGTGGTGAAGGATTTGTCCTTGACAGTTTCAGTTCTGCAACCTTCATGGTCGGCCCCACTGCCAGAATTTCTGATCCAGTAGGATGGGGCCCAAGAATGTGAATCTCTAAGATCTCAGATGGTGCTGATGCTGCTTGTCCAGGCACCACACTTTGAGAATCGTTGCCCTTGAAAGAACTGTCTGTGTGTGCTGCCTCCACCTCTCCCTACCCAGTCCCTCCAGAACCACTTCAGTCGGTATTTATTCCCTATCACTCCCCTGGAACTGCTATGATCAAGATCACTGCTGCCCTGCTCACTGCCAAGTCCAGTCCTCATCTTCCTTGGCCCATCCTACAACCTGATTGTGCCCTCATCCATGAAATAGTTCTTCACCGGATCTCCAAAGCACCCCTCCCACGCTCCTGGTTTTCCTTCTACTCACTTTCTTGGAGACAGTCTCTTTAGATTGGGGACCTCTTTTCTTTACCCTCTGCACTCGCTCCCTATAAAATCCAGCTCCATAGCTTTAAATACGGTCTGTATGGTAATGGTTCTCAGATACAGACCACAAGCCTGGTGATCTCTCTGGAACTGTATATTAATTGTACATGTTTTCATACATCTGACGGCCTTCGCAACAGCTCCACTCATAGTTCTATTAAGTAGCCATCTCAAACTTAACACGTACAAAATCAGACTCTCATGCCCCCTGGCCTCCACTATCCTGCTCTGCCTCCCCGTCTCAGCAAAGGGCAATCCCATCCTTTTAACTGCTTAGGCCACAATCATTTAGTTATCTTTGACTCCTCTCTTTTTATCACAGCTTGTACCCAATCCATTAACAATGCTGCTGGATTTCAAGTCTCACCATCGCTCCCAACCTCCATTGCCACCACCCCAGTCCAAAGGACTTTTTGTCTCTTTGCTGGATTATCACAACAGCCTCCTTCCTGGTCTCCTGACCTCCGTTCTTGCCCTACTTTGGTCTGGCTTCCACACAGTAGTCAGGGGGATCCTGCCATAAGAAGTCAGTTCACTTTCTGCTAAAGACTCTCCAGTTGGTTCTCATGCTATTAGGAATCAAAAGGAAGTCTTCACAGTGACCTGCAAAGCCGACACAGTCTGTGCATCCTCCCTGCCCTCACCATCGTCCACCACCCTCCCCTCACTCAGCCAGTGCAGCCAGGCCAGGCCGGCTAGAGTATGCAGGACACTGCGAGTCTTAGCACTTGCCCTTCCCCCGGCCTGCAGTGCTGCTTCTCTGTGTGTCTGCACAACTCACCCCCTCCTCCTTCCAGCGCTTGCTTAAACGTCAGCTTCTCAGGAAGCCTTTCCTGACCAGGCTCCTTAAAATCATAACACCCCGACCCTTCACTCCCTGTCCCCTCTCAATTTTTTTCATAGGACTCCTTCTAACACACTGCTTACCTCTCTTATGTTATCTGTCTACCTCCACTAGACTGTAGGTCAATAAAGGCACAGATCTTGTAAGGTTTGTTTATTGATCTATCCCAAAGGATAAAGGCACATAACTGGTACCTGAAAAACAATTGTTGAATGAATGAACGAGTTCTGATTTTGATGCCAGAAGCTGTGCGTACATTATCTCATGTATCCCCATTTCTCAGCTGAAGAAACTGAGGTTAATAGTGGTTAATTTGTCTAAGGTCAATATGACCTTTGGGACAAGCCTCTGTTTGTCCATGGGCTAGAAGGGTGATTCCCTAACCTTCTGACTGATGTCTTCGGATGTCTCATTAGACATTGAAATTTGTCCCATACAATAGGTTATTCTCAGTTCCAAGTACACCTAGGACCCAAACAGTTCTTGAAAGCCCCCTGATTCTCCCACAGTGTTGCCAATCCCCACAGTTTCCATCATCTTCCAGTGACTATGTTTAGCTCACTGAAAGCATTCTCAATTTACTGCACACTTAAGTCCACTTCTCTATCCCAGCGCTCAACTCTTCCTAGACTTACTAACTCCTGGGTGGTTGATTCCCACTCCGAGGCTTCTGAGCCATGTCCCATCTTTGGAGCCTGCAGTGGGCTTGGGCTGGAGACAGGGACCACTCTGGCAGTCTGCAGGGATTTGAGTACATCTGAAGATGTCATCCCCAGTTTTCTTCTCTAAATGTCTCTTGGTCTTGCTTTCACCATGTTCTTTAATATCTTCATAGTCTCCATGTCAACATTAGAATCTTCACAAAACTAACAGGAAATCTCACTTTATGGGAAAAATAAAACAAAAACAAACAAAACAAAACAAAAAAGTTCTCCAAGGAAGCTGGCTCTCTCCCTCTTGGCCCCCAGCTACCTTTCTGCTCCCACTTAAGGGATATTTTCAGATCTGGAGAAACAGCTTGTCTTCCACCATCAACAGAGAATTCGAAGTTGTAAGGCTTGGAATTATGTCTCCTGTGATTCCTTTGCTTTTCTAAAACTGCTGTGCAAAATCACTACTGCTCCATCATCCCCTTTTCTTTCTTGTTTACAACTCTCTTATCTCTCTTTTAAAATCATTGTTCTTAACCAGGGTGCTTTGAATTTCATGAAAAGTCTTGAAGATGCCTAAACATATAGAGAGAATGTAACTTGTATTAGGAGACCTCTTGATGGAGGAGATGTTGCTGTCCTTGTCACTGAGAATTGCAGAGATTTGAATGACAAATTTCATGAGTTGCCTAAGGAATGAATCAGAGGGTTTTGGCAACATCCTCTAGCAAGATCACAGACAAATAGAGACTGCTCCCCCAGGGAAGTGTGTACCGAGGCAACGTTTGGAGAAGAGACAGAGGTCACAATTCAGATAATCCCCGTGACCATGGTCAGCACTGCTGCCGTCTGGCAGCCTCCCCTAAGGATCAGAGATGGGGTTATGTAGAGCTATTGTGAGGAGGCCCTGTCTATCCTAGGACTTCTGGATCTGCAGAGGTACTGAGTGAAAACAGGGAGAATAAATGCGAAAGCAGCAGAGACTGCTCAGGGATCTGGTCTGCCAGCACGATCCAGTCCCCACTGTAAGAAGGCACCAGGGAACAGGCAGCTGCCCCAGCAGAAGGTATGATGCTGTGTCCATGGTGGCCAAGGGGCCCATCACAGGAGGAGAAGTTACAGGGACCAGACCAATTAAGACCTATAGAGGCCCTCAGCGCTGAGAAGGGTACAGTGTTCTCCTCCACAGAGAGTTAACTCTTAAATAAAAAAAGGTAAGCCATAAAACAAGTATGAAAGAGTTAAAGAAGTTCTGTTTTTCCCTAGGACGTCAAAGAAATTGAGAAGAAAAAATGCAATGCCTCTGACTCACTGGTGCCCTAACCACAGGCACATGTTTGGTTTGTCTGTGGAGTGACATAGTAGTTCATGGCGGAGAAGGTTTTCCTCATAAGAGAACTTGCCTCAAAGTAGACGACAGTTATTCAGAGTCATCTGTCCCTTATTGCGTGCCAGCTCTGTGCTGATGCCATGCTCAGCAATTTTGCAAAGCTTATTTTCAAATCCTAACAACACAGTTTCATGGTGGTTTGGGGACAAATCCTCTCCATTCCATCCAAATGTGAGTAAAGCAAAGAGTTTGGCAAGACTCTCCTAGACTGTGGACCATGTTTTACAACAAGGAAAACCAAATGTGTAGAATAGTAGCAGAATCTAAGACAATTGAGACCTGCAAGCGACTGACTGAAGGAAAGAACAGGAGTAGGTTCAGGAGAGCCTTCAGACCCAAAGCAGGTCTGACCCTCCCCGTGAGGAAGAGGAACAGGAAGGGGAATCAAGTAGGAAGAGTCTAGAGCTGCAGGGTAGTTCCAAGTAAGGCTCCCGCCAGGTTTAGGGGGGTTATTAAGTCAAAGTTGCCCAGTAGAGAAGTCTCAAGTGTGTCCAGGACAGGTCTGCCTAGATCTTCCACCGTGCCAGCCAGTGGCTGGGAAGAGTCTGCAGGAATCCTGCTTGGGGTGGATGCAGAAGGGCAGCAGCTGGCGGGGATGGAGGGAGGAGGATGGTGCAGGGTGGGGGTTGCGGGGAAGGTGTGGGGGGCGGGGCATCTGTCAGTTACACCCCTGCAGCAGGAGATCTGAGTGGTGTTTCAAGGCTGCCACACAGAGGTATTAGAGAATTAAAATGAATTTACCTACTCACCCAGCTTGTTGGGTGGTGAAACTATGATTCAGATCCAGGCTTTTAGGATCCATATTCCATATTTTTCTCACCTTACTAAGCAGATCCCTTATGTGGGATGATGTGGAATTGTGGAACTTTAGGTGATTTTATCTGTTAAAGTTGTATTTATTATTTTTAAAAAAGGTCTACTTTTAATGTGTTGCAGTCAGCTCACTTACAAGTTGAGGAGTTTTGCCAGCTACCGGGTTGTCCGGTGTAGAATTTTATCCAGGCTTCTGGGTATGACCTTGAGCCAGAAGAAAACATGACACCCTTGAAAAGTCCCCAGGCATCTTTGTACCTCAGGCATCACTGAAAGACGGCTTGCATTCTTGTTGGAGACACAGCATCCTGCCCTATAAAAAATCTCTCCACAGGCTGATGCCGTAAGACAATAAACAGAAACATCAGCCTCTGGCTGTGGCACAGATAAGCTTTTCTGCCCCATTCACCCTCCTCTTTCTCTCCTTGCTATGGAGAAGGGTTTGTAGCACAGTAAGCCGTCAGAGTTGGACTGTTAATGATAGCAAAAGAAAGGGTTGTTAAACAGATGTCACCCTCTAAGGAAGTCATTCATAACAGCAATATTTATTGAGTACCTACCATATCCCAGGAAATGCAGTGTTGAAGAGGGACAAGTAAGGCTCTGTTATCATGAAATTTTCCCTCTAGTGGGAGGAGTAAGACAATAAAACATAAATAATACTAAATGGCAGTAACTGCTACAAAGGATATAAAACATTACAAGGGGCTCAAGAGTGATGTGGGAAGGTGATGGTGCTTAAATAGTATGGTCAAGGAAGGCTTCCAAGCATGGAAATGTAAGAATGGAGCCAGCCATCCCCTGAGGATGCAGGGGAAGAGCATCCCAGGCAGATGGAACCTTGGAGAGGAAGGACAGTGCCCAGAGGCAGGAGCAGGCATCTTGCATTTGAAGCAATGGGATGAAGATTGGTGGAGGTGAAGCCTGGAGAGTACATAGAGGGTGTCATGGGTCAGAGAGTTAGATCAGGGCCAGCTCACATGGGACTGTGTAAACCGAGGCAAAGATTGGATTTTATTCCAGGTGGGACTAGAAGCCACCAGAGTGCTGAGTTGATCTGCTGCTGTGGGGAGAATGCATTGTGGGAGGCAAGAATACAAGTAAAGAAGCTGTTGGCAGGGATTTCACTGGTCCAGAGGGGAGATGATGGTGGCAATGGAGAAGGTGGTGAGATGTGATTAGATTCCAAAAGTCTTTGGTCTGCTCCTATGGAAGCCTACAGAAAACCAACTTTCTCTATGTGGATTGAGACTAAAATAATGGTCTCTTGGCCCTGACCACATGGGATGTCACTTGGGAGTTCAGCAGGATGCAGTCTGGACCTGAGGAGGCGGAGAGGATCTTAACCAAAAAGAAGAAAGCCAAAACATGTCCCCAGCTTGATTCTGCATGGTTGAAGGGAGATCTGATTCAAAAAGCAAAAACCTTTTAAATGCCATGTCTTGGATTTAGGGTGTGTTGAGGATCCACAATTGGTAAGACTATGTCCTTTCTGGGAATGTCTGTGGGCTGCACAGCCTGGAGACACCACAGGACATACTGGGGAGTTATACAACACCCAGAGTAGCTACCAGTTATGCAGAACTCAACTACGTAGTGGGTACTAAGTGCTTGACTTCTATTACCTCACTTAACTCTCGTAACAACTCCATTACGTCATCCCCATTTTGTAGATGGGGAAACTGAAGCACAGGCTAAGTTACCAAACCTGATTACTCTCACTTTGAAGTCTATCTTCTGCTAAATGGGAGTAGGTCTCCAATGACTCCAAGGATATTGAACCCTCACTCAGCAACCCCTAGCTGACCTGCATTTAAGGGCACCTGGGCCAATCTGAGGCAGTTCTTCTAAGACGTACAGCCATGTGGCTGGCGCAGTCACCATGGAAGTGAACTTTTCCACTGTGGCCATTGCCAGTACATCCTGGCTTTCAGATGGCCTAATGGAAGACCCTAGAAGAGGGTGCCCAGCCCTCAGCAGTTAGAAATTACTGGTCCACCAATGCCATGGCCCAGCTGTAACCAATGCTCTGCCAACCCTCATGGTGAGGAAACACTTAGCAAAAAATTCATTCAACAATATTTGCTGACCTCCTAAGTGCTAAGCACTGCACTGGACACTGAAAGTGACAGGGAATAAAGCCACTCCCTGCCTTCAAGATTCTTATAGGTTAGTAGGGATGCCAACAGATAGACTGGCTAAAGTTCATAAAACAAGAGAATTAACAACACAAAATACTCATCTAAATATTTAACCAGAAAGCTGTAGATCATAGAACAGAAATTAGGATCTAGAATCCACAGGGGTTGGGGCAGTCAGAAGAGGAGGATTTAAGAGAAGTAAGGGGAAAATTACTGAAGCCATTCTGGAGGAATTTGGAGTATTTCTAAGGATTCCAGACATTTCACTGAAAAGGGAGCATCTGGCTGTATTTCTGCCTGAGGCCACTGTCCTCTTTTGAGGCTGAAAGCACTTGCCATCTGCTTGATAATGCTAATGTTAATACAGGAAGCCATTCTGCTTATGACTTCAATTCTGCCCAGGAGAGATGGAGAGCAAATCTAATAGCACACGAAATGGAGGAAAGTATGGTCTGGGGAAGCTCCCAGGCTGAAATCCGACTGTTCTTAAGAACTCTCCATGAGGCAGTGAGCATGAGTTGCTTGATAATCATTTATCAATAATTTGTATATTGGGGGACAGACCAATATTCTTTGGCAGAAGAGGGGAAGTTGGGAATCTTGAGAACTTTGGAGTCCTAAAATAACTTCTCCCTCATCCACTTGACTTTCTCAGGCACATGGAAGACCTTTGGGTCTTGAGTGGTGAAAGAAAAGAGAGAAAAACAAAGAATGCTTCTGGTAAAGGTCCCACACTTTCTTCTAACTTAGAATTCCTCATCTGGGTCACATTATGGAGGTGGGGACAATGTTTCCAGAGGGCTGCATTAAAATGTTTTCTGGGAAAGAGGATTAGAGATTCCAGGAGTCCCTTTCTTCAACTCCTTGGATGGATGATTAGTTCTTTGACACCTGGGAAAGACCAGTGAGTCTGGGGTGATAGGGACAAGGGAGGGCAGGTCTGGGTAGAGCCCCTACCTCATGATACTAGGCATTTAGAGCAACCAACTGCAGCACACCTCTTTATCTTTCTGATGGATAAGAACTCTTTTATCCATGTCAATATTGACTCTTTGCTATTCAAATTGCAAATACATTTATTCCATTTGTTGATACCTTCTAGTTCTGTTTATGTTCTTTTTTATTTACTGAAGGATTTTATTTTCACTTAGTTAGCTTTCTCTTGGCCTTTATAATTTCCACCTTTGGTTTTATACATAAAGAAGCCTTCAACACCCAGTATTAAAAATTATTGATATAAATACCACAATCTGGCCAAATCCTAGAGCCCCTTTCTGTAGTACGCCTCCTGCAGGAGGATAAGATATATCCTGTTGTGCTCAAGTGCCGCCATCTAACTGGCGTTGGTCAACGAAATGCAAGCAGGAATGACCTATATCATGTCTAAACAGGAGCTTCAAGAGCCAGTGAGTGGTGCCTATGCTTCTTTCCTTTTGTAACAGTATCATTAATGTTTCTAGGTTGATACCATCCTATCAGCTTAGGTCCTGGGATGAAAGCAACATGGAAGAGAGCTCAGGTGACCCAGGATGGAGATATTGCTTGGGCAAAACCCAGACTTTTGTTGTAGCAAACTCTTAAGATTTGAGGGGCAGTGTTACCACAGCACAACCCAGTCAGACTATTCCGACTAAGATGTGTTTCTGGCCTTTCTCTTATACCTACTGTTAGACTAGAAACACAATCTTAATTCTTAATTACCTAGAGCTCACCTAACTAAAACTAAAAATAAATATAACCTCTCAGCTGTAAGTTCTAGGAAACAAACAAACAACAGCAAATATCTATCTATCTAAATCATGTATATGTCTATATCTTTATCTCTACCCAAATCATCTTCTCAAAGGCTTTACATATTTGCTATTTTCTTCCTAAATTCAGCATTCCAGAATGCAGAGTGGCAAACTGTGGAATTGAAAAGGAAGGATAACTACTTGGGGAAAAGCAGAAGTGTGGGATTAAAACTGTCTTGAGAACCCTTGGTTTCAGGGTTTTAGTGTTGCCCTTCCTCCTCTCACACTCTGGACCAGGGCGGGTTCTCCTGGGCACGTCTGCATTGCTGCCTCAGCTGCAACCATCTCTCTCTATCAATTCCTCCGTCTGGGCCTGACTCGGAGCTCCATGTACGGAGGTCATGTTGGGTTGCCGAGAGAGGTGTAGAAAGTGACAAATTGCGTTTGTGTAGGGGAAGCACTGAAAGTTAGTGAAGTGAGAAGCTGGTGAAATTTGCCAACATCCCACTGGTCCTGCCTCTGGATGCTGCTCATTCCTCAGGATTGCAGGCATAACCAGTGAGGCTGCTGGGCCACAGTCACCCTGGAAGGCATCGCTCTTTCTCAAAGGTGGCATTGGGACTTAAACACCACTGGGTTTGCCACAATCAGATGCAAAAGCCAGGAGGGATTTTCAGAGGAAGGACTTTTTAACGCTCTGCCTCCAACTGCAAGTGACTCCTCCGTTCCCAAAATGGCCAGGCAACCCTGGGAGAAATGACAGAGGTCCTGGAGAAAGGTCAGAATTGCACCTTGCCAACTCTGAAACCATCTTCATAGCCTCAGATTTAGCCAGTAATGACAACTGATGGAGTCTAGTCAGAATCACATTAATTACATTTCTGTATGATAAGACCTCATTCTGCTCTTCTGCCCACATTTTGACATTGAGCAGCAGCCAAACTTTGACTCTCTTTTGAGCTTGAATTCAGGGCCAACAGTACAGTTTCAACGTCATTTCTCTTCCAGCCCCCTCTACAGCCACCTCCGCAGCTCAGCGGAGATTCACAGATGTATAAATCAGCATTGGCTCCATTTAGAGGAGAATGGAGAACTGGACAGCACCCAAACAAGAAGTCATACCAGAACAATTAGTTACCAGCAACACACATTCCGAACAGCACATCACAGAAACAGGAACCTCCCAAGTTTGGTGCACTTAAGAACAGAAGCAGCTGGAAAAAAGGAAAAAAAAAAAAAAAAACAGGGAAAAAAATTGGCAAAACTTATAACATAGGGCTACATTTTTGCTTTAGACTGGTTATTTGTGTCCATATGTTGAAACCTAACCCCTAATAAGATGATATTCAGGGTTAATACCTTTGGGAGGTACTTAGGTCATAAGGACTCTGCCCTCATGAATGGAATTAGTGCCCTTGTAAAAGAGACCCCAGAGACCCCTTGTGAAGATGCAGAGACAAAACAGCTGTCTATGAACCAGGAGGCAGGTCCCACCCCAGACACCGAATCTGCTGGTGCCTAGATCTTGGACTTTCCAACCTCCAGAACTATGAGCAATAAATATTTGTTGCTTATAAGCCACTCAGTCTATGATATTTTGGTGACAGCAGCCAAAATGGACTAAGACAACTTTATACAGTGAGAAGAAGAAACAGACCTCTGTAGCTGTTTCAGGGAAGCCTGACCATGAGAAAAGGACTTTCCAAAACCTCATTGGAAGGACACATCAGTGAATTAGATGATGGAAAGCAGGACAGGATACAAACTGGACCAAATCAAGGATGGTCTCATCCTCTCCTTCATGGAAGGGAATGCAAAGGAACATATACAAGTTAGGTGTCACCATTATAGTCATACTGAAGATGGATGGGATTCTCACTCCATAGCTTATGTGCAATCATTCTGAATTAACAAAAATATTTTTTCTTCAGAAAATCCCAAGGTAAAGAATCCCTGCAGGCTTTTTTGAGATAGGTATCTGGTAGATCTAGGTAAGAAGACCCCACTGTCAAATGAAGTCAGGATTCCAGAGCCCAGGCTGGACAGCTCAGATAACCAGCGCTCCTTATGGAACTCGCCCTATAGCAGAAGGCTTAGTCCCACCTAGGTGTGCCCCAAGTTACCCTGCACATCTACCACCTCCTTTCATCCTCACAATGCCTTTGTAAGGCAAGCAGGTTAGATATTGGGCAGATAAGGAAACTGAGGCCCAGTAAGGCCAGGGTCACAAAGTTGGCAAATGACAGTGCTTTATCATTGAAACTCTTGGGCCCTTTCTTCCAGCCCCTTCTGCCCACCTGGCAAACTCTTCCAGAAAAGTGCTGAGAATACTTAATGTTCAAGCCAACAAGGAAAGATGAGTCTTGGACACGTCTAAGGGTAGCTTCCCACTTTCTTTGGGATCTGCCCTGAGCCCAGAGGTGGACCTTCGACAGCTATATCTAAAACGTGAGATCTTGTTGCATTCTGGCCATGGCTGATGGGTCCAGTTGGACGCCTGATCTATTCAGAACATCACACACAGATACACACATACACACATACACACACACACACCAGATTCAAAGAGAGGGAGTCATTGCAGCTAGATTCTGTTAGGGATGACTCTCAAGCAGTTCTTCTTGGATGCTGGTGACATACTTCAGTATCCTTTCATTTTTTTTTTTTTTATTTGCCTAACTAGTCACTTTCTGCTACTTGCAACCAGAGAACCATAACTAATACAACATAATGTCCCCAGTCTCTCCCATTCTGGGTCTTAAACTTGTATTTTCACATAACACCTCTTGCTTTTATCCAAACGCAGTTCACTCTTCATTGATGATTTTTTCTGCATTTCTCTAACAATGGCAAAGTTGGGGTACTTTCCATTTTGGCCACATTTTCCTGAGACTCACCAACTATTGACCTTCTCAGATGACCATGAAAACGAATTAGAGGCTGGAGAGAAAAACTACACTAAGGCACTTAAGAGGATGAATGGACTGGCAGAAAGCCAATGGAATTGTGAAATCCCCATTAAATTAGTCAACTCCCTGTCAAAAGGCTTCAGTTCCTTTAAACACTAAGAAGGTACTAAAAGTCTGTCTCAGGCCCCCCAAAACCAGCTGGTTGGTTCACATGGCAAGCTAGGTCAATTCCGTATCCTTAAATCACCTTTCTTTTGAGTAGAGTGTGCACTTGACATAATACCGGACTGGCAGGCTGGCAGGTAAAATAACACTCAGAGGAAGAGTATTATGAGCTTGAAGCTTGCAAGTGGAGTTATACATATTTTAAAAAGCATCATTTAAACCTTAATACCTGCCTTTGCTTGAACTAAGGGAGACCAGGACGGACTTTCCCTGGCTCTTCCGTGTGATAAGGCAGAGTGCAGTGGCTGTAAATTAGAAAACAACAGATAGAGCCGGTGCGTGAGGCAGCACTCACCGCAACCTGGAGCCTTCCTGCCCTTTCCTGACTGCGCTGCAGGGTGATGGGGAGGACAGACTGGCCTGGACCCCGGGGAAAGGGAGTGATTTGCACACATGGACCTAAAGGACGGCACACAGAGCCTTCGAATCTCTAGGTGGCACCAAGCATGGGTAACTGAGAGAGTATTTTATGAGCCTCCAGAGTCTACTTCAGTGTGGCTAAAGGTGCCCTTAATTGGTTTTCTATTCAGAAACATTAAATTAACTTTACCGAAAAATATTGCTTACTTAGGTCAATGAAGGAAAATTGGATTTAGATTTAGCATCTCTGCACAGATGCAAAATAAGCTCTAAAACCTTCACATTTTTACCACAGCATATGGGTGAAGCGAAATGCAAATGACTCTGCAATTCCTGATTTGAATATCAGTACCAGTGTGTCTGACACCAGCTCCTCCTTCACTCTCTAGGTCTGACGTTGGGGGAGAAAATAAAAGAGTTCAAGAAACAAAGTTAGCTTTGGATTCCTCTATGTTATTAGTCACCACGGATGGGTAAACCCCTTCATTTAGAATGAGCAGGCATCAGAGCCAAGCCGGTCGAGTCTTGCTCTCCTAGTCAGATGTGTTTAGATGCAGACAAAGAGCACTGAGGGGTGAGTCCTGAGACTTAGATCCAAAGCTCAACCGAAACAAGCACTTTCTCCTGTGTGCCCCTAGAAAACGGAGGATCTCAAGATCAGATCTTCTCTAAATCGCCTTCCAAGTCTGACTCATGCTTATAAATGCCATTTTCTTTATTTCTTATTTTCCTAAAATGTAGGTAAATTTTCTCTCCAAAAGTTCTATGCAAAACTTGAACATAATAGACTGTTATCTGTTATTTATCTAAAATCTAAACACCCCAGAAGCTCAAATAATCAGAATAATTTGTTTCCAAATTTCAACTTCTTAATTGCTCTATTGTTTCATTACTTGACACCATTTTTAAATAGATAAACCATTTATGGCTAATTTTGAACAAAGGAAGTTAATATTTTCTACCGTTTAATCTAACATAAGAATAATTTTTGTGAGACCACGTAATGTTCATAATAATAGTTACTTAAGTAGAATATTAAATTAGCTCCAAAATCATAAAGAAAAGATTAGTTTCTGTTCAGCTGGGCTTTCTGAAGTATGTTCTAATTCTCTTCCAGGGAAATTCTCACAAAGTGAGAGAGGAATCAGAGTAGTTCAAAAAAGATGAAACACCCTCTACTATAGTACTCACCAGGTTCTCTAAACTTCTCCAGTAAGGCTGTGGTTCGCATTGATTTTTTTTTCCCCTTGTAAGTAAATCTTTCATTCAAACTTGCCTCATTTCCACCCGTTATTCTTGGCACCCAGAAAAGACATAATGGTTTTCAGGGTTTTGTTTGTCTGTTTATTTGTTTTACTAAAATCAGAATCCTGCCAGGCCAGCAACACAAAGAGTCACAGACAGCTTTATTTCTTTGGATCTTGAAAGGACTGACCCAACTTGGGGGGCAAGTTTCCTTAAATCCAAAACTGTATTACAGGAAATATCTTTTCTTTTATAATCTTGAGAGCTAAGTGCAAGCATTTAAGATATTTTTCTCTTCCGCAAGAGAGCACAGTTGCTCAGGAAAGATGCTCAGAGAGCAACGTGGGATAGGCACTCACTGGACCCTGAATCCCTGCTGATGGGGAAGACGCTGTCCCCTCTTCAAGGCCACACGATCTCTCCAGGGGACAGACAAGTCCACCCTGGCAAGCCCCTGCCTTGGGTAAACACCACGTGCTATGGGGCAAAGAAAGGATGGGAGGAGAAGCCCTCTGAGTGCTATTTGTATTAGGGGACAACGTCATAAAGGGGTTACTCTACCCTTTCTTCTCACTCTCTCCTTTAATGCATTATATAATAGTGGTCAAGACCAGCACACTGTAGAGCCAGGTGGGCTGGGTTCAGATCCCAGTTTAGCCACTTACAAGCTGAGCAACCCTGGGTAAGTTATTGAATCTCTCTGTGCCTCGCATTTCCCACTGTAAAAAGGAGTTAATAATCACGCCTGCTTCCTAGGGTTGTTGTGGAGACTTAAAGTGCTTAGACCCATGCCTTGTGTGAGCTACTTAAAGGTTCTTATTTCTCCTCAATGGTTTAGGTTTTAACATCTTGCCTATTTACCCTCAATCGGACACCTTCAAGGTTCTCACATAGAGCAGAGGATGTGAAACTGAGTGGCAAGCTCTCCGAAGAGTCAGCGCAGTTTCTGAGCAGCCTGGCCCGCTCCACCTTCCCCATCTCTCTGCTCACAGCTCTCCCCAGGGCGCTCCTGTCTGCCCCTGTCCTTCTGCCCTTCTTCCCACCCGACTCCTCACCCTTCCAGGGTTCTGGTTGCTTTCTGCTCTCCCCTGGAGACTCCTGATCTCACCAGGCTGCGTTCCTTCCCTCTGCGGTCTCCTCAGGACACTCTCCTTCCTTGCATTTTACTTAGTATTACAGTTAGTGTTTTAATACTTCCTTCACTCTCCTAACCTTACTTGATTGTAAATTCCTTAACGGCAAGGTCACGTCTTATTCATCTTGGTGTGAGTTCTACAGTGGCTTTCACACAGTTGGTCCTGAATGTATTTCATACATAAATGTATGAAGCAGAAACAAATAAACAAAACCCATAAAAAATGTAATGAAGTTGGGGGTGGGTTCTGAAGTCCGACAGATTTGAATTCTGGCTGCGGAATATGGGCTGCAGAAACTTGGAAGTTGATTCTCTCTGTTCCTGATCTCCTCATCAATGAAGAAGAAAGACAGTACCTCCCTGACAGGGTTGTTGTAGGATTAAAAGCGATGATGTGTATGAAGGACCTAGAAGGGCACCTGGGATTGAACACAAGTTCAAGAACTGTTATCCATAGTTGTTGTAATTATCTCGTTCCCTCCCTCTTTATTTATAATTAATCTGGGGCAATTTTGTTTATAGAGAAACATCCCTCCACTTACCAATGACCCCTAAGGAGAAAAATGTACTCTAAAGCAATACAACCTTTAAAAGCAACAATTATGAGCCTGAGTTAATAATAATAAAAAAAAAATCTAAATATGCTAAGCCTATCTGCTTAAGAATTCCAGGAAGTAAGTTTAGTATTTCAGAAACCTGTCCATCAAACAAACATTTCAAAATGCCAGCATTTCAGAAAAGTTCCCCTCTATAAGTCATTTTGTCTCCAGCCATATGATAACACAATCTACAGTTCACCTGTCTGAAGGTACTGTAAAGGTCACTTGATAACAGGTCCTAACTCTCCCTTAGTACAGCCAGAGGGAAAGGAGGCACAGAGAAACATTTACCTCCAAGATAATAGAATTAGTGGCAAAGCTCATCCCTAAAAATCTATGCCTTCTCAAGGCCTCGTTCAAATACCAAATGCAGAAGCAAATCTCATTTAGTTGTCCTTTTAAGTATAACTTTTAGTCAAAGGCCATATCATTAAACTGAACCTTTAAAAATCCAAATCTCCGGTTAAGTTGGTGTGACTCAAATACTTAACATTCTAGTGGTCTTGCTTGTTGAAAAAGAAAAAGAACCTTAAGTATTATATCAACTGGGACCCAGTCAGGAGATAGAAACCATGCCAGTTATTTTAACAGAAAGACGATAATATAAAACATTGTTAACTAGGTATTGAAATACTCGAGAGGAAAAGAGGATGCTGTCATTGGCAGCAGGAAGCAGCTACCAGTCCTCGGCCTGGAGGCACAAATGAAAGATGTTGGAATTACTGAAAGGTAGACGCTTGGAGGTGGGATGCTATGGAGCTGAAGCTCAGATGCTTTAGGGGAGGCAGCTGTTTGCCTGGTACTAGTTTCTCTGAGCTTGGATGATGGGCTCCACGAGTCTGGGACACAAACCCTTAAAGAAAGAGTATCAACCAGCTGCTGCTGGCATCTCTGTGGGGTGTGAGGAAAGAAAGATGTCCCTCCTCCCTCCTCCAGGCTTCTAGTCTCTAGCACATGCAGTCGGCAGAGCTGAACCAGAAAGCGGCTGGCAAAGCAAAAAACTGCTTTGCAGAGTCAAGCCTGGTTGACATCAAAAAGTAGTGGGGAAAAAAAAGTGAGCTGGGAACTAAGAAACTTAACCTGGTACAAGTGCCTAAAGGAGGGGAAATTTTAAAATATTTTGCTTTGCTTCATCATAATTTATACCCAATCTACTGATCTGTTTCTTGTCTTTTTCTTGGCTCCTATTTGCATAGTTCCTATCAAAACTGAGGTAAGAAAGTTGTCTTACCAATCCAAACATGTGTTTTTATTAGACTTTTAGATTAAAATCAGAGGTTTTTTTTTTAAAGGCATAACAGCAGATTTTTCTACTCTGAAGCCCTACAAAATTATGCTTTATCCACTATACTTATTTTCATAAATGCTATTTATCTTCAAGAAAATAATATATATGAATCTGTAACTGTAAAAGATGATTGAAAGGTAACCCTGCAAATCTAATGGACTCTATACTGTATGAGTTAATAATTATAATGAATAACTTTGATAATGTGAATTGCTGCTGGAATCCAACTATCGCTGGAACATTCTCCGTGCTTTTGTTTTTATTACCTTTGTTTGAATTGTTACAAAGAATAAATTGTCCAAAACATCTAATTCATAACCCAGCCTGGTAAAACTTGATTGCATTTTGCTCAAAAGTAACTAAGAAGTTGCATTCAGGTTCAATGAAGACCAATTCTGAAGTATTTAGCCAAACAACATACCCCTATTCATTTAGGAGTACTATTAATTCAAGAAGCAGTCTTAGGATGGCTTATTGTGTCTGTCACTATATGTAACTTTGTAGGTTACAGTTAAAACAAGGTCTGTACAGAGAAAGGCAAATATCAGACAACATTGCTTATTTGTGGAATCTAAAAAAGAAAGAGAGATACAAATTTTATTTACAAACCAGAAATAGACTCACAGACATAGAAAACAAACTGTGCTTACCAGAGGGGAAGAAAGGGAGAGATAGATTAGGAGTTTGGGATTAACAGATACACATTACTATATATAAAATAGATAAATGACAAGGACTTACTGTATAGCAGTGGGGAACTATATTCAATTTCTTATAATGAGTTGTACTGGTAAAGAAATTGAATGTATATATATAACTGAATCGCTTTGCTGTACACCTGAAACCTCTGTACACTTCAATAAAAAATAAGAATAGAAAAAAAAAAAAGCAAGGTTTGTAATTCAGGAAACAACAAATTAAAAGAAAAGATGTTCCCAACACACCTAAAAGGGTCTGAGTCTGAGACAGGTAGCTCCTCTCCCCCCGACAGTGGGGCATCTGGAAGCCTAGCTACAGCACATTTCCCAGCCTCCCTTGCAGCAAGCTGTAATGATGAATTTCTCTCCAGTGGACTGTGACAGAGTTGGGATGCTTGGGTCACACAATATCCCACATGTACCCACCCCCGCCATGTTTCTTCCCTTGCCTTGGGGTGCAACAGCAAAGACAATGACTAGAGTGACACTGGAGGCTCCGAACTGAGGACAGCAGAGCAACATCACCCTGAGTTTCTAAATGACTGTAAGAGCAGAGACAATCCCCTCCCACCTCCTCCTACCCTCAACCTAGTACTTCCCTGGACTGTAAAAGCAGAAATAAGCCTCTATACATTTAAGCTAATATACTTCGGGTGTATTTGTTTTAGGAATTTGGCCCACTCTAATCAATATATAGTTGGAGACTAATACATTGTTTAGAAGGATTTGAAGTAGTCAGAGTTCCTAAAAGAAATAAAACCTAATCTGGGTTTGCATTAATAACAACCACAATTTATTTTTTAAAAGAAACTTTTTGTGCCAAAAAGAGACTGTGCCAAGCTATGACATGTATTATCTGATTGTCATGACAGTCCTTCATATCGTGTGTTATTAAACCTTACTTTGCAGATGAAAAACTTGAAGTTCAGAGCAGCTGGGTAACTTCCCCTAAGGCCTACAGCAATTATGAATGGTAGACCTATCATTCGAATGCAGATATTTCGGCCTCCAAAGCCCATGCAGGCTGGTGGGGCATAGTATAAGGAAAAGCATGGAGGCATTATTGAGGTGGGAAGCCCCATGAAAGAGATCAGCAGGACCCCCAGGCAGGGCCACTACTCTCCTGCCAGCACCATCTGGTTCCGTGACCCGGCAGCATTATCTCGCTTTTTGCCTCTGAAACGGCTTCTAGGAAAGTGGAACTTATCCTTAAGATTCTATTGGTTCCCTGAGCTAACTCCTGATTGGTCCATTTGTGGTGACTCATTTGCATGGAGCTCACTCCTGGTTGGTCCATTTCTATCACTCCTGATTGGTCCATTTCTGTCACTCCTGATTGGTCCATTTCTGTCACTCCTGATTGGTCCATTTCTATCACTCCTATTGGTCCATTCCTAAAAAGCTTGTTCCTAATTAGTCAACTTTTGTTATACCTTATTTGCATATGATGTTGCAAAGTCTAGACTGGTAGCCTATAAAAGCCTGTGTAAACCTCCAGACAGGGTCCAGAGCTTGAGTGTTAACTCCGCTGGACCCGCCAGCATAATAAACCTGAGTTCTTCAACTCTCTGAATGCTGCATGGTCTCTCACCCGGCTCCAGGTTGCTGTCACAACTGAGCTGTAACACACTTTGCTGCAACATTTCTGGAGGCCCCTGTGAGGTTCCAACCTTACCGGCCCCTTGAGCTGCCGGGGCAGTGGAACAACCGCCTGGGAGTCAGGAACTCCGAAAGTGAACGAGGAGGCGCTCCACCCTACGGTATTCTGGGTCCTCCTTCGCAGAGGTGATTCAGTCCTCTAGGCAGCTGTGCCCTAACCGGACTCAGTGGAGGGACGGACCAACTCACCAAGCAACACGGCCAGACAAGGTAAGAGCCCCGGGAAGCGTCCATATTTAGGTTAGAGTATTAAGGTCCTGTCCAAGTGGAGAGAAGAGACTGACCACCTCCTTCAGGCTTCCTGTCCAATGGTATTCCGGACGGGAAGATTAGGTTAGTTAGGGACACCCCGGTGATAGGGAGGGAATGTGTGAGTAATCTCCGTGTGTTTGTGTGAGTGTGTGTGCGGCCTGAAAAGCATGCGCTCAGGTTCGAGTTTGTAGCTCCACGGCATTCTGCTACGGAGTTCGAGTGAGTCCCAACCTGCGGTTCCGTGGTGACCTCATACGGCTCATGGCGGTATCGGCCCCTCAGGGTATCGATCGGAGTCAGCGGTTTATACTGACCCGCCAAAGCTAAGAGGCACCTTCGTCCCCGCGAGGGGAGCGGCCAGGCAGACGCAGTGAAAACCCTCCCTTTGTCTTGTTTGCGACACCGGCACAGGGTGGCTACACAGGGAGGGAAAGGGACATAGGACAGTCTATGAGTAAACGACCCCTGTGCCCTTGGGGACTAAGACGAGACTACTTTGAAAAAGTTTCAGACGAGACCTTGTCACCAGTCCCCCAGAATATCCTGTCACAGTTAGTGCACCAGCCTCAATACTACTCCTCTGTCTGAAATTAAGAGCATAGGACCTGAGCCAGAGGGAGCCACCACAGAACCGGCTCGAACCCTCTTTTGAGGCCCCCCTTTTTGGTCCATTTATTCTGCCATCGGCCGGACATCCCGGCCTCATGTTTTGTCAATCCAGGCTATTGAAAAGACCTTATGTAGGGACCCCTAGAGCTCATTCCGGCCCGGGAGAGCCTCAGGGACTCCTGCCTATCGTGGAACCCTAACTCACTGGCAGGACTTGCAGCCAAGCAGATAGGTATTAGGCCCAGTGAGGCAGCGGGCTTTTTGAGAACTCCACTGTTTTGAGGAGTGGGAAAAAAAAACAGAGATACAGGGGTCACAGTCTGTGGTTCCAGAAGCAGACCCACACCTATAGGCCATAAAATCTGTCAACTAATAGTAATGGGTTCCTCAAAATCAAAGCCAGTAGTGCTGGACTGCATGATTAAAAATTTCAAAAAGGGTTTCTCAGTAAACTATGGGAGTAAATGGTCACCAGAAAAATTGCACATGTTATGTGAGTTAGATTGGCCCACCTTTGGAGTGAGATGGCCCCCAGAAGGCACACTCGACCTGTCAGCTGTCCGGGCCATATACTGGATAATCACCATGACCCCAGGGCACCCTGACTAATTCCCACATGTTGACTCTTGGCTAACGATCTCCCAAACCTTCCCTGCATGGGTCCGGGTCTATGCAAATGGTTAGGGACAATATAAGATCCTCCTGGTCCTGACATTGAAGGTAGAAAATAAAAATACAATGGGGCCAGTCCTTTGGGGAAACTCTGAAGAACTGCCAATGGTGCCCCTGCCATGTGTTCCTCCTGCTTCTGCGGCTCCACCACAGCTGCCTCTGCCAGATGGTCCACTGCCACCTGTACGGCCACAGTGGCCCTGGGCTCCGGACCGGGAGCCCATGAGGAGGAAACTCCATTCGGCCCTGCAGGCCGCCCAGCCAGTGGCCACGCTCCAGAGGCCTCTCCGGGGGACCCAAGGGCCCCAACACGTTAACGATGATAGTTCTGTACAGCCTGGCCGCTCCATCCTGTGCTACCAGCCTTTCAGTACAACGGACCTCCTAAACTGGCAGCACCACACTCTGCCATATTCAGAAAAACCCCAGGCCATGATTGACCTCCTAGAGTCCATCTTCCAGACCCACCAGCTGACTTGGGACAACATCTGTCAGCTGCTCCTGACACTCTTCAATACTGAAGAAAGAAAGCAGATCATAACAAAAACTAAAAAATGGCTACAAGAGCAGGCCCCAGAGGGAACCATGGATGCACAGGAATGGGCCCAGAATGCAGCCCCAGACACAAGACCAGAGTGGAGCTATAACTCCCAAGGTGAACGAGAGGCTCTGCAGACATCAGAGAGCCCTCCTACAAGGGTTGCAAGCCGGGGCAAAGAAACCAACCAACATGTCTAAAACCACCATGATCCAAAAGCCAGACAAGTCCCCCATGGACTTCTGTGAGAGGCAATTTGAGAGCCTCTCAATTTAGAGGAACCAACGGAAAGGAAGGATGGTGGGTGATGCCTGACAAACGGATATATATACCTGAACGATTGGCCCATCAGGTGGTCCTTCAGCAACATGAGCTCACCCACCTGGGAAAGTCCACCTCAGAGGCCCTGCTGGAACAGTACTGTCTGATCCCTCGACTTCCATCCCTCTGTGCCTCAGTCTCACAGCACTGCCTCATATATGCCCAGAACAATGCATAACAGGGGTCAACTTGGCCAGAGGAATCCAGTGCTGTGGCCAGGCTCCTTTTAAAGATATGGAAATGAGTTTTGCAGAAATAGGGCCCAGCAGAGGATACAAATACTTGCTGGCTTTTGTCTGCACCTTTTCAAGATGGGTAGAAGCATACCCAACATGGACTGAGGAAACAAGAAAAGTAACAAAGGCCTTACTCAGAGAAAATATTCCCAGATTCAGGATGCCATTGATGTAGGGTCAGACAATGGACCCTCATTCGTGGAGGAAATAGTACAAGTGGCAAAAACACTAAACATCTGCTGGAATCTACATGCGGCCTACAGGCCCCAGAGTTCAGGGGGGACAGAGTGCATGGGCCAGACCCTAAAACAGGATATGATAAAGCTCAGTCAACAAACTACCTTGGACTGACACTCTGCCCCTGGCTATCTAGTGGGTGCACTATGACTCTTGGTCCAAAATGGGATTCTCCCCTTTTGAAATTCTGTATGGGAGACCCCCTCCCCTGATTATACTAGGAGAAAAAATTAGGGAAGTGGGAAGCTTAGAACTTCATAAGCAAATGCAGGGCCTCGAAAAGACTATGTGGAAAGTCCATAGGTGGGTAACTGAAAGGATCCCAATCTCACTGGGAACAGTGTCAACCATTTGCATAGATAATCAAGGGCTAACTGTAAGTCATCTGTTTTTGGCATTTGGATGGCTCTAGAGGAATCCAAGGCAAATAAACAAATGTAGGCCAGGGGATGTCTCAATAAAACCACATCTAAGAGCTACTAGGCTTTGAGAAACCATTTTGAACTTTGAATAGAAGATGTAGGTATCAAGGTGGAGGCAGTTATGGACAGTATTTCCAATGCTGTCTTTGAGATGGCATGTATAAAGTGTGAGAACTGGTCTTTTTATTTTGAATGGAGAACATTCAGAAGTAATTTACAGTGAAGATGGTCCAGTAGTTCATACTGACAGGCAAAAGCTAAATAGAGCTTTCTGCTCAGCCTGCTGTGCTCCAAGACACCCCCACACTCCATCCTCTTGAAGCTCTTCCCAGAAGCCTGGAGTTCTCCTTAACCCATAGTGACAGCCAGCAACCAAAAAGGTTAAGGCCACTCAGACTGTGAACACCAAACACTTTCACTGCAGAAGCATAACCACAGCAGAAACTGTGCCTGTCCTGAGTGCTGTCTGCCCAAACTTCCTTGCTTCCCACCTTCCAGACATGTGGCCCAGCACATCACATCCAGGCCTCTAGGTGGTCAAGTGTGGCCATGTAACTAATTCTGGCCAGTGAGTTAGGAGCAGAAGTGACAGTGCCACTCCCAGCTTGGGACATTTAATTGCTAGAGCAAGACCTTTGACAATTATCTTTCTTTCTGGCACAGCAACTAGGAACATTTGAGGTGATGGTTACTCCATGAGAGACACAGAGTTTGAGCAAGAAATAAATCTTTGTAATTTGAAGCTGCTGGGATTTTGCAGAAATTTATTAGGAGAACCTTGCCCTTCCTGACTGATACCAATAATTAACTATACTGAGCACTCTCTTCTAATCACTTTATATGTACTCACTGAATTCTAGCAACGACCCTTTGAGACAGCTAGTATTGTGTCCCCGTGGCACAGATGAGGAGACAGGGAAGTTACGTAAATTGCATCAGATGGTGTAACTCATGCAAAAGGTAGAACTAGATGCAGGTACAGGAAGTCTGTCTCCAAACTTGAGCTCTAACCGCTGAGCTTGGCGCCTCGTGACTAGTATCGTGCACTTTAATACGATCACTGTAACAAGCTTTAATAAAATCACTCATCCTCAAAAACATACACATTGAAAACTGCAGTAAAAACATATCATCGTCTCAAAGTCACCATATGCTACCATCAAGTTTAACTCTTGTTTGCAGTTAATTGCAATTATTTTATAAGGCGAGAAAAAAAATTGGCATCTGAAATAACTGCACCCCAGATGTCACTACTTGAGTCGCCAAGTTGCATGACAATTTTTAAAAAAGTAATAGCACGCTTATGAAATAAATAACATTTAATCATGAAGGCTGTGCTTTCTGCAAGATCTGGGTCTACAGTCTTGGACATGGTCTCCGAGTTAAAGTCATACCTTGAAAAAAACAGGAACTGGAAACATTATCTATTTAGCATGTTTCATTTTAGATTAAACAGATTTTACTCCCTGTTCCCTGGTAATTATATATAATTAAAAAGCACCGAGGAATGTGCGTAAAAGAACAATGAAGTAATAATCATGTGAACAGTGGCTTATTTTAACTCACCACTGAGAGGCAGTTGCTTTTATTCAGATTAATTTGTGAAAGGACTGATGAGAACATGACAGTGAGACAGAAGGGAACATGTTCTTTGAAATTGCTCAGCTCAGAAAATAGGATTAATGAAACACATCTAATTGCATCAATGCTTCAGAAGGCATTATTACTGAGTAGACCTTGAAGGTCATGCTCCTCTGGAACAGCTTCCTCTCCAGGTGAACCCATCCTATTTTTCAGAACCTTTCCTGAAGTCAGATTGACTCAGATCACTGTTCTAAAGCAAGAGCTCACTGAGTAGCTAGAATAGTCGGGAGATGTGTTCAGGCATCGTCTTAGCATCATGCTGCCCCTTCCTCATGTGCATTCTCCAGAACAAAGTCAAGTATGGAAATGTGGACCAGCCCAAGTTTAAACGCAATGCACTGGGCATTACAGTGCAGTAAGGCCTTGAGCTGAGTGCTATGGCGTGCAAAGCATAAGGACCTTAACACATGCTGGGAGCTTGCACTGTGTTGGATGCTATCTCATTTAAGCCTCACAACTCTTCTATGAGATCAAGACCATGATGATGACCATGTTTACAGCAAGTGGGAAATAAGGCTTATGTTAACACCTATAGAATACTATATAGCGATTTAGGTGTTCAGCAGAAAGCATAGAAGGAAGGTAGGAAGGGCCAGGACTATATGGCAATTTAAATAGGGTGGTTAGGGGATGCCATGAAACTGACATTTGAATAAAAACCTAAAGGAAGTAAGGGGAAAGCCACAGAAATCTCAGGAGGACAGGCACTCTTGGCAGAGAGAAGAATAAGTGCAAAGACTTGAGGTGGGGAGTGTTGAAGGGACAGCAGGGAGGCGTGTGTGGAAAACAGCAGGGGACTTGTCAGAGGGAAGGGAAACAGGGCATGGCAGGGGGTGTAGGTGATTGAGGGACTACGGACGTTAGGTGACAGGGGAAGTCCTTGGAGCCTTTTGGGTGAAGGAGGGTCAGGATCTGACCACAACAGAAGCACTCTAGCTGCAGTGTTGAGAATAGACCAAAGGGCAGCAAAGAAGAAACAGGACGACTAGTTAAGTTATTGCAAACAATCAGGCGAAAGGGGACAGTGGTCAAGCCCAGGGTGGCAACAGAAGAATGTAAAAAAGAGGCTGGACTTGCAATAGACTTTTTTTTAAGTAGAAACAACAGGATTTGTGACAGATCAGATGGAGCTTGTTGGAGAGTAGGGTCAGGGATGGCCCCGGTCTTTGCCCTGGCCACTAGAAGCCTGGGGTGGTCTTTTACTGAGGTGAGAAAGGCTGACAGGAATAACTTTGGAAGCGCAGTTTGTGGCATTGAAGTTCAAAATACCCATGAGACAATCAAGTGGAGGTGTTGAAGAGACCAACAGCCTTGAGCTAAAGAGATAGACCTGGGCTGGAAAGAGACATTTGAGCATCACTAGCATAAACACGGTACTGAAAGTCAAGGGAATGAATGGAGCCACTAGGGAGATGAGCGTAGAAAAAGAAAATGCCCAAAGGCTGAGTCCTAGGTCTCACCAACATTTTGTGGTTGGAAGATAAAGAGGAACCAGAAAGGGGATTTGAGGAAGCAGTCACAGAGGCAGGAAGAAAACCAGAGTCCAGAATAGCGAACTGGGAGTCAACCAGACTAGAGGAAATAACTTTACTCCAGCTCTGCCTCCTTCCATGGTGTTTTGAAATAAAACAAGGGGATAAATGTGAACTCCTTTAACGAAGTTATAGAGTCTTCTATGTCTCCAAGACTCTCAAGAACTTTCCAAGTGTGTCCTGCAAACTAAGTATATTGATTTTAAAAACTAAATGCACACATATTTATTGTATTGATTTAAAATATATCAATTGCAGCAACATGAATAGACCTAGAGATTATCAGATTAAGTAAAGTAAGTCAGAGAAAGACAAATACCATACGATATCACTTATATGTGGAATCTAAAAAAAAAAAAAATACAAATTCTGGTTTATAAACCAAAAACAGACTCATAGACATAGAAAACAAACTATGGTTACCAAAGGGGAAAGGGTTGGGGAGGGGTAAATAGTAGTTTGGAATTAAGAGATACACACTACTATGAATAAAATAGATAAACAACAAGGACCTACTGTATAGCACAGGGAACTATGTTCAATTTCTTGTAATAGCACATAATGGAAAAGAATCTGAAAAGAAAAACATGTATAACCGAATTGCTTTGCTGTATACACCTGAAACTAACAAAATAAATTAAAAAGTAAAATTCATCAATTGAAGCAAATCAATCAACCAAAATACATAAGGTAAAGCTCTAGGAATAATAATACATTTAAAAATACTCAAATTATAAAACCCACCAAGATTCTTAAACATCATTATCCTCCCAACATCCTCCTGCCGTTCGATCAATCTTTCAGTGGCTACAGCAGCTGAAAGAGAAAATATTTGCCTTTTGTGGTATCAGTATCACTCCAGGACTTAACCTCCTGTTTCTCTGCCAGAGGCTGCAGAGCTGTCTCTGGAAGGTTGGTACACAAGAATGAGGCTGCGTCCCTGTTCCCCCTAAAGAGAGTGACATCCTAAACCAAGTGGCCCTTCACCTGGCATGGTATCTGTCATACATTCAAACCTATTTTCAGGATCATGATGTTTGTGTTTACAGGACTTAGAGCTTATAATGAACCTATGAATCTTTGAGTCATGGGGAAGACAGATGCCCATCCACTTCAGCAAAAATGCCTGAGAGACAGCCTAAGGCAGTATTTCAGAGCAGCGTGCTCTGCAGTCAGTCTGCCCGAGTTCAAATCCTACCTGGGCATCTGTAAAGTAGGGGACCTATAAAATAGGCTATTTTATAATTTATAATTTATTTAATAGAGGACCTATAAATTAGAGAACCTACCTCATAGGCCTGTTGTGGGGATTCAGTGAGTTAATATTTATGGAGCTGTCAGGATGGTGTCTGGCACATGGTCAGGGCTACACAAGGGCTTCTTCCATAATTGGAAATATTTCACACATGCCCACTGCGCCCTTGATAATTGTCATCGGCACTGGGGATACGATGGAGACTAAGACAAAATCCATCCATGGGTGGTGGGGGGCTAAGAAATAAACAAGGAAACAGATCAATGGGATAATTATAGAGCACTTGAAGTATTAAAGATGTGTGACAGAGAGTGACTAGGAGTGGAGGGAGGTGAGGAAAGGCCTCTTTGAGAAGGGAAAATTTGAGCCAGGACCTGAGCACTGAAAAGGCACTAGTTTTGGGAGGAGCCAGAGTTAGAGGATTCCCAGCAGAGAAAACCAGAAAAGCAAAGAGATCCAGCCATGAAGACAAAACAGCCAATTCAATCTCAGAAAATAAACCATCGAACTGAATGTGGGGAAAGCATAGGAGTCAAACACGTGGGGCCAAGTTAAGCCACTCAGGAATCAGGCAGGGAATGTAACCATGGGATTAGGTACCCATGGACAAGAGTCTCTGAATGTATTGATGAAGTATTGATCAAGCTTGATGCTACAATGGAAGATATATATGAATTCTGATGAGACTGACCCGCAAATGTTCGCAGTAGGATTTAGAAGTATGCCTCCTCCTTTCACCCACTCACCCATCACCCCGTCGTGAATAGGTTGATATGATCATTGTTTTATGTGCTCTAAGTCAAGGCAGAACAAAGGACAGGTAACTTCCCCCCACCCCCAGTATAAAATGGCCTTCCTCCATAGTTTTCTTTTGCCCAACTAAATCTGCTGCTTCAAGTCCTTCCTGCCGGCTGCTGAAGAAATGGCATGAATTCAGGCGAAAGGATTACCTGGTCCAACCTCTCTTGTCTGAGACTGTCCTCAAATGCTAAGCTAATAACCATGTAGGATCAAACAGCTAAGGAAGGCTCTCTGCTTTCTGCTTACACAGCCTGACGGATGAGCTTTTGCCTTTCTACCATCCCCAGTCTGACTTTGTTTCGCTTTTGACAGCTCTGGACTTTGCGGAGAAGCCAAACAGGTTTAGAAACCAGTTTGGTCCCAGCAGACCTGCACAGAGGGAACTCACCTCTATACACAGAGATCTGGGGCAGTGCCTTCCCCAGGGCACTAGGAAGTCAGCCCAGGCTCCCAGAGAGCCCTAAGACATCCAGTCTAAACAGATACATCAATCTGTTCACTGAGAGAAGAAAGCTGGCTCTCCCAATATAATTACAGGGTGGCTGATTTATTATTCTGAACTTTGGTGCATGACAGGGGTAGTGTCATCTGTGCCAGTTTATGCTATTGGGCCAAAAGACGAAATACCAAGCTAGCCTGATTGGTTCCAAGAATCCATTTGCACAAACAGAGCTCCTGCATATGCCAGTGTGCGTTCAGGGATTAGGCCACGTGGCTTAGCCTCTTTGGCAAAGTCTTTTCGAGAAGGAAATTACAAGTCTTCATATATTCAGAACCATTTAATAGCTGGCAAGTTCCTGCCAACCACCTAAACTACTGCCAAATCTACTGAAATATCTTAAAGGGTCCATCCTTGTCAGGTTAGTTTTAGAACTAAATGAATAGGCTACCTTTTCTCCGAAAGAAAAAAAATCATTTCTCTCTAGCCATGGTCCCTGGCTCTATAAACAAGCTAAACCCCAGATGGGAAAAGGATACTTTATGAAGAGTGTGGGAGGCCATGTGAGATCGTGGTCCAGGAAATGGTCCTTGGAAAGACAGAGACTGGAGGTTAGAATTACAGCTTTTCCACCCCCTCTGCTTCGTGTCCTTCAGCAAGTTTCGTAACCCCTACAAACCTCAATGATCTCATCTGTGAAATGGGAATTAACTGTCATTATGAAAGTGAGTCGTTCTAGATAAATCACCTAGCACAAGAGAGGTATTCAACAAACCAGTCTCTCAGAATGGCAGGGTCTGACGATGAGCCCTCTGGATATGAAATTCTCTGTGAAACATTTTTACATTTGTGCTTACGTTTCGATCATAATTTGAAATTAATATAGCCATATTCGAGATTAGCTGAAAGACCCATTTGGATTAGATTCTAGACCTCAACTTGGAACCTGTGTTTACAACTACATTGGCCAACAAGTAGTGTTCCTTGAATTGTCATGAGCTAGAAAGAACAGAAGAAAATTAGAGTTGATATGAAGGCCTATGATGCCTGGGGGTTGTGTTCACGAAGGTCCTAAGAGTTCAGAACAGAGGAAAGTGATGCGAGAACCAAGGGGTCCCTTAGCCTGGTCCTTATAGGCACCGAGAGGGCATTGTGCTTGTGTCACAGCAGTGAACAACAATCATACGCACAAAACAATATTTGTCACAAGGTTTAACTAATATTATTGTTTTGAAATTTATTGGTGTTGTAGTTTTGTTTCTAATATATAACATTGTTTTGATTTCACAATTGTTTGCAAGTAGAAAAGAAGTTATCCCAGGGTTTAGGCTTTATATATTTAAATAAGTGAAAATAAAAACAAAGTGAAAAGAACACGAATGAACTTATTTAAAAAACAGAGACAGACTCAGAGACATAGAAAACAACCTTATGGTTACCCAGAGGGGCAAGGGAGTAGGGAGGATAAATTTGGGAGTTTGGAATTTGTAGATACAAGCTATTATATATAAAATAGATAAACAACAAGGACCTACTGTATAGCACAGGGAGTTATATTCAATACCTTGTAATAGCCTATAATGAAAAAGAACATAAAAAGGAATATATATATATATATATATATATATATATATATATATATATATATATATATATATATATAAAACTGAATCACTATGCTGTACACCAGAAATTAACCACAACATTGTAAACTAACTATACTTCAATTTAAAAATTAAAAAAAACAATTCTAAGCAACAGTAGATGTTCATGTAAGTTTTTCTCCATAGAAAAATAGAATGAGTTCATAGATTATTAAATTTTCAGAAACCCAGTAGTAACTAGCCACTCTTAGTATAATTATTATGAAGGAAATAAAGAGGCTGATGCAAGGAATAAACAGCCTTCAGTGGAAAAGCAGGCTATAATAGTGCATAGACATGATGATCAACATTGTGTTTAAAAAAAAAATTATGTCCAGGAAAAACAACATAAAGGGATATTCTAAATAATAATTGTTACATTTAGGTGATAGAATTATGAGTGGTTTTATTCTGTTTTATAACAGTTTAATTTGTCCTTAACAGACATGAATTTCATAATTTTAAAACATATGTCTCAAAGGCAAGCAGCCTCTACAGGGTGAGAACATAACTTACAAAGAACACAGGCTGACTGCAGATCAGCCACTGATGGGCGGTAGGGGGATCCCTCCTTTCCAGCACTTACATCCCAAGCCCCCAGTCCCTGGTTTCAATAGATTCCTGCAATTTGCACTTCAGATCCCTAAATACCCCTGGGAGTTCCAACATACGTGATTTATAGGGTAAGTTTCTCTCTTAAAACACCTTTCTGGGAACTCTAATTCTCTGTAGTACCGATGAGTTCCAGGAACCATCTGTGCAGCAGTGGAGGTGGTCACCCCTGCAGTCTCCTCCCTTGGCGGGTCTCCAGGGCCCACCCCTGGCAACTGGGGGGAAAAGTCCTCTGATGGCTTTCTTGTCTCTCTCGCACCCCTTTTGGCCACCTCTGCCTTCTTTCTGGCGTTCCTGCCAGCCTTAGTCACTGCACCACGTTGGTGCCAGACCTTCCTTGGCTGGGTTTCCAGGGTTGTCTGCCCATTCCTCCTTAATGCTTACCTTGGATAACGTGGTGGGAATTCCTACCTGTGCCAGCTGCACTCTTTAAGTGCCTAGGGCTAATCAGATTACAACGCACACACACAGATACATATATGTGTGTGTGTGTGTATATATATGTACACACACATATATATATATATTTATACATTTTAATACCCAGGCTACCCCAAGTCACATAAATTAGTATCTTTGGAAGTGGGCTCCAGCATTGGAAATTCTAGTGTCCAGCCAAGTCTGAGAACCATCAGATCAACGGCCTAAAGCTGAGGCAGTATCTCACAGGTGGGAGATCGCACACACACTCTGAAACCAACTGCCTGAGATGGAATGATGGCTCCACCACAAACCTGCTAACTGTACAACCTTGAGCAATTTAATATATCCCTTGTCCCTTCATTTCTTTACCTATAAAGTGGAGAGGACACTGATAAGGATTTCTGCCTCCTAGGGTGGAGGGAAGGATTAAATCTGATAATGCCTATGAAGTACTTAGGGCAGCCTAGCATACAAGAAGTGCTTCGTTCAGACTGATTTTTCTCATTGATACTTATCATTACTTATCATCCCCTCATTACCCAGCTTAGGGGCGCCGGGGGTGGCAGCTTCAGGAATGAAGGAACAGAAGCTTTATTCTCCAGCAGAGTTGGATCTGCTCTGCAGGTCGGCAGGCTGGAGACAGGGTTTGAAAGGTTCTTCTTTTCCTCTGAAATGAGATTGTATGACAGCTCCTGACCTGAACAGACCTTTGGTGGTCCCCAGTCCCCATCAAATGCTGCAGGTAAGGATGCTATGGGTCCTGTACATCAGTCCCTCTTGTCTGGACCCCTCCTAAGAGGCCCCATGGAGCTCTAAGAAGTGCCTGATGGGTGCTTTTCCTGTTGTTAGGAAAACCCATTTCTGCAGCCGTCTCATGGGCGGACCTGATTTTCAAAGGGCAGCTGCTGCCCTAGGAAGCCTTGCACAACCCTCCCCCACACCCCCAACCAAGCTTGGGGGAACCAGGGGGCGTGGCCATGTCCAGATGGGGTCTATTCTCTGCCCCAGTTCATCAACCTTCGTGTTAGAATAAACGCCCCCCCTAGCTCCATGTGCTGCACACCTGTGAGTGTTTGTTTTTGCACTTGACAGTGTTGATTTACCACTAGGCCCAGCAGGGGATGTGGTTACAGGGCTATGATAAGGCTCCGAGCAGCACTGCGCACAGGAGGAAAATGCCACGTTGGGTAATGAACACTGAACCGCCCCATGCTCTGGCTTAAAAATATCCTTACCAAAATTATGAAAGCACCACAGAAACAAAACACAGCACAAACCATCTCTCTCTCCGAGGGCGATTTTCCTTCCCCACACTCCACCACCCCGGAAAGTAGTGTGAGTATTGGAATTGGCACTGAACTCAGGCGGGAGTCCTGTGCTGTAATAGTACTTCCAGTTCTCCCCTCCACCTGGGCAGGCAGATTTCACATCTCTGTGCCTCAGTTTCCCCAGCAATGTATGAGAAGGGTTTGGATGCTCTGATTGCTAAGATCCTTCCCATGCCCCATCACTTTAACTACCTTGTCAGTGAACCCAGGGATCCACTGATGCCTGACGCATTCAATTACTGAGCACGAACTATCATGCATCAGGCAATGTGGGATCAAGGGGAGAGAAGTGAGACCAGAGCTGGCCAGGGCTGTCCCTGGGAGCAAGTTTGTAAACAAGCAGGCACGCCCAAGGGTTTGGTAAATCCATACTGGCAACAACATTTGTTGAGGGGAAAGCTGGTTTTTGCAAATCAGGATCGTAGTTTTTTCATAAAGAAGGCGACTTTTAAATTGTGGGTTGAGTGATGGACAGATGCGCTCCAAGGTGGGGCAGGCGGGGCGGGGGAAGGGAAGGGCGGTATTACAGGTAAAGCTTCAGCCAAGGCTGAGCTGTGGCAGAGCTCAGTGGGCTGGGGAATTGGGAGCACCTCAGAGTCAGAAACCCAGATTGTGAGGGGTGCGGCTGGGGGTGGAGGTGGCGGTGGGGCTGAGGGTGAGTATGGGGATAGGGAGTAGCTGGGGCGGGTGCAGCGGAGAGGCCAGTAGAGAGGAATGCCGCTGGATACCAGAAGAGATGAGAAGTGAGTAGGGGCCACATCAAAGATGTCTGATTTAAAGGAGTGTAGAGTTTAGCTTACAAACACAACAGAGGAGCCAATCACAACCAGTTTTAAGCACAACTCAACTAAATTTGAGCCAATGAAAACTTCATGCAAAATAGTTATGGCTGTGAATGATTAAGAGATTAAAATAGGTGCTTTGTTTTATTTGCCACATTTTTTTTTAACATTGTTAGCTAACAAATGTGCAGGCAGTGGTATAATCATGTTTCCTTGCTGGCTTCTTAAATGACAGTACTTGAGGCTTAAGAACGTAAGTTTACAAATTGTTGGCTTTAATTTGCAGCCTTCTTAATGCCCCTTCCATCCAGACAAAGCAGATTGAGAAACGATTACTTCCTAAAAGCTTTCAAGATGATTTCCATTGTGCCCTTACTATCCTTTCTCCTGCTATCACGCATTTTCTTCTTTTTTGTATGTACTTTGATTATCATCTGGCAAGTGGAGATTATATCATGAATATTTTATAACCCGATAGTGCCAGCACAGAGGAGGCTATTAATAGTGGAATGACTTAAAAGCAGATTCTCACATGCCTAGCACATGCCTGGCACGGAGCAGGTGCCTAATTAGAAGAAAGCTCATAGGCTATGGAGTCAGAAAGTGCAGGGGTATAAACTTGGCTAGGCCACTTGATCCTGAGCAAGTCATATCACTCTGAGCCTCGATTTCTTCATCTGTAAAATGGAATTAATAATATTGTTAGAGGATTTTTTGAAAGATAGAATCTCATCACTCTCATACAGATACAAAATGAACACATGCTAGAGATTTTATTTAACAGATAAATGTTAAATTGGTTCAAAGGAGAAATTAAAAAAAGCACAAATTTGTATGGTGTCAAGGAAAGTTAAAATAATTTTACAAACAGATGGAAACTGGCTTTTTCCAATTAGGGGGAGGGACGTAAGTGAGCAGAGAGGCCAATTTAATTCTATGCAACCAACAACCAATATATATTTGTATAGACAAGAATCATTTGCACTGCTATCTGTTATCTATTATCTCAATAGCCTATAGAGTAGCAAAATAGCTTAAAGGCAATGAAAGGCTCAAAGCCCTCCTCTTAGAACCAGAATGAGATAACTTGAAACAGTGTGCACTAAACAAAGTATAGCTTTCCCCTGAAGCATGAACTTTTCTCCCTAACATCTGACTGGCATCCTCTGGTGGCCAGAAGGGCTAGAGCTCATGTATGTGGAGTACCTTGCATAGTTCCAAGAATATACCAGTTGCCCAGCAAGTGATAACTGGTTTTATTATCACTAATATGTTATGAAAGACAAAGGCTTCTTGAGTAGGTTGGTGCTTACCCAACCAGAATCAGAATTCTTCCATCACGTAATTCTCCCATTAGTGTGCCAGGCACTGGCTTGGTCCTCAGTAGCTTTTTGAATGACTGATCTATATGAAGGACAATATTCTGATGAACTGTGAAATAGATTTTTTTTTTTAAACAATTGAAGATTAAGCTTCTGAGTTAGGAGAGATGGCAAGAGAATCTAAGTGACAAAGCCATCATGCTCTCTTTCTGAAAGTCCGGGGACCTCGGGTGGGATTCATGTAACATGATGGTGGTTGAACACTACTCTACCACTACCTCTTTCCAGTGTGAGTTCTGTTGACGATGAGACTTTGCTTTACCCTGGTTCAAAGTCCTTACTCAAGCACAGCACTCACTGACGCCAGCTGGATTTTCCACTGTGTCTGCTATGACATCCCAGGTGCATTTTCTTTAAGGAATCAAAACTAGATTATGACAACACCATTGTTGCTGGCAGTTGAATTCTTGCAGGAAGCCGACTAAGACAAACACACCCTGTTTCCTGAAACCACCCCATTTTAAATGATAAGGAAGCAAAGAGAGAAGGGGAGTTCAGTAGAGCAAGTATGTATGCATGTGCGCATGCATGTGAAACCAGCCACTTCAGATGTGACATGATGTTCCTTGCATAAAGCTGAAATAATGTTTTGGTGGTAAAGAGAGACTTGGGTTGGGGTAGGGATAAAAATTGCGTGTATCTTGGAAGTGTCTCTGGTTTTAGTGGTTTGGACCCCAAGGTGGTTTCACTTGGCTGTTCCCTCTTTTTTTAATTTTGAAAGTCTTTCATTTTTTAACAGTAACTTGGAACCATCCAATTTGTACTTAATAATGACCTTGGCTTCTAATAATTTTCAAGATCTAAGGAGACAGAAAAAAAAAAAAGTGCCTTTGATCCTCTTAAGCTGGGCAGAGTTTCTGGAGCTCCAGCCCTCTTTACACACCTTCAGGCATCTGACTTGGGACTTGGAGGAACTCTTGCCTAGAGACAAAATAACTTACTCCTCCCACAGCTGCTCATAATTCTTCCATGCATAGAAAGAGCTCTTTGGAAAGAAAACTGGTCTGAGCATAGCTATGAGCCAGGAGGGATAGGAAAGAAGTGATGTCTTTAATTAGAAAGCAGAACTCACTGTGGGTAAAGGCAGGGCTAGTTTTTTTTTTTTTTTTTTTTTTTTTAGAGGCTATCTACAATTATTCATGAATTTCTGATAAAGGCCCATTCTGCCAAAAATAACTATGCTTTGCAAATGAATGCCAGAAATTCCACAATTTTGAGTTTCAGTTCTGTGACTCAAGTGTCTGTTAATTTGCAAAGATGCACATGTCCAGTTCTTTCTTGGAAACTCAAGGACAGAAATGACCATAGAATCTAGTGACTCTTAACCTTCTATGGATTATGGGTGCCTTTGAGAATCTGGAGTATTCCACACCTCAGAAAGATTCTTACATGCACATCGTGAGTTGGACTTCTCTCCTATTGCAAAGAACAGACACTGACTTTGGCTAAATTTAAGCAAAAGAGGGATTTGGTGGAAGGAAATGGAGTCGAAGAGGACAAAGAGCTGCTTTGGGATTGAGGCAGCAGGAAATAACTCCTCGTGGGCACGATTTCTTGTGTGCGGCCAGTGAAATGAACCATATCAAGCCATTTTCCCCCTTGCTGTAAGAACGATTTCCTGAGAGGAAATTCTGCTTGGCCTAGATTAGACCCCCGGCCACTCCACAGCTAAAGGAAGTGAAGTTATTGACTAGTAGTGCCATCAACGCACCTACTCACAGCAGTCTGCGTGTCATCAGTAGGGGAGTCAGGGACCCTTGTCATGGACCCAGCTCTAAAAACTGGGGTCCAAAAACCCCCGACTAGGGCTAACCTCTATGACCAATATTTAAATGCCTTCTTCAACATACCCTATTTCCTGAGAGTATGAGTGTGGTTGGAGGAAATCTGTGGGATGCAATAGAAGAAAATGAGGATGAAGATGCTAAGAACTGACAAGAAACAAGTTCAAAAGCTGAGAGCAGTAAAACCAAGTTTTTCCCAGACCTGACCCTAGATTAAGCCATCTCTCTGTAAAGATGTACCTTCTCTTATACCAGTTATGGGCTCTTACATCAGAGATCTGCTGGACGTGCATGGGCCCAGTGCCCTTATAGAAACTAAAGTCCGAGGGAGAATGCTCAAGAGAGCCCTTCTATGCAGCGTGATATCAGCCCTGGAGGGAGTGGTGCCGTAGAATCAGGCCTCTGGGCTTGACTTCTGATTTCCTCGCAGTGAGGACCACACCAGAGAAACCCATGATGGGGAGGAGAGTCTCGCCCCCATCTCAGCAGGGATGTGGGATGACTTCGACCTGAGCTGGCCTGGGACACATACCCTGAGGACCAGTGAACAAACTGCGTCTCTAAAACTGCTTGTTTAGTGCATGGCTGTGGCTATGGGGAGAAATGATGGACTTCACCATTTTAGAGCTTTATAACTCCACTCCTGATTGGGTGGTGCAGATACCCTGTGACTTTTGTTCCTTTCCACTTCTTCAGATGCAGCCCCAGCTCCTCTCACTCTCACACACTAATCTCCAAAACTACAGGAGGCTACATTGGCCTCCTTTCAAACTCCTCCTCCTCCTTGAGACCTCAAGGCTTCACCACACATTGTACTTCTGCCCCAATTCTGGCTAACCCCAACTTGTTTCTCAGTCCAAGCTTCAAGTTTCTTCCTCATGGAAATCTTCACTGATGCAAATTAGATCAGGCGCCCACTCATCAGCCTAGACTTGTTTTTCGTAGCACTTGGCATACTGATAAAGTAGTTGGTGCTAATCTATTAAATCTCTGTCTCTGTGACCTGGTAAACTCTGGCGGGTACAGGCCATAACTGTCTCATTCAGTTTTGTCACCCCAGAGCCAGGAATATGATAGGTGACCATTAAATGTATGTTGAATAAATGTTGTGCAGCATTATATTGAAGAAGAGAAGCTATCAAGGACAAATAGTAAAAATAAAATTAGGTAAGTTAGTAAATTTAGAGAATGAGGTACATGCTAATGAACATAGAGGTGGAAACAGTTATAAAATAGAAGACACTGGTAGAGTTGTAGTGTATCTTTCATTCTTTTAATCTCAGGAATGAAGGGAGCCAAGAAAGCGTAGGAAATGTAGCCAAAGAGAGTTAAGGTTCTAGTTAAAGCTAAAAGCTCATGTATCACATTTGGTTGCCTTGGCAACAGAGCCACCATCTTATGATGATATTATAATACGCTAAAGCAAATCAAATAAATTAACGACTTATCAGAAATGGTACAACAAATGGTCTAGTTGTCTCTACCTTTGGCGATGATCTAGGGTGAAATCTTATAAAGGACTCTGTGCTGCAAAGAATGCTGTCCTAAAACTTGACTTATGTATAAAAGGGTTAAACCAGGTCATTGAATTTGACAAACCAATTTTAAACTCTTTATGGAGAAGCACATAAGGCTATGATCAATGACAATGGTTTAAAATAACAGAACAAGATATGAGACTGGCTGCATATGTCTGTTATCTTGAGCACAGTTATGATGTAGAACCCAGAACTACAAAACCTCAGTGGCATAACACAATAAGCATTTATTTTGGCTTAGAAGTTTACAGGTTGGCTGTGCAGTTCTGATGAGCTAAGCCAAGCATAGCTATTTTGGCTAAGCTCGCTGCTAAGGGCAGCTGGTGAGTTGGTTGGGCACTGGCTGATCTAAGATGGTCTCAGGTTGGATTGACTCTATTGTATATCATTTGTTCTCTTATTCCTCATCACACTAGCCTGAGAGCAGTGAAAGCAGAATTCTGAAAGAGGGAGTAGAAGCAGGCAGGGTCTGTTGAGACCTAGGTTTAGAATGGGCATACTGTCACTTCCACAATATTTGATTGGCCGAGGCAAGTGGCAAGGCCAGTCCTGATTCAAAGGGTGGAGAAATAGGCTCAACTTCTTGACTAAAAGAGCTGCAAAGTGACTTTGCTAAGGGCATGGATATAAGGAGGTCATTAATTATACCCCTCAATTCAATTAACCTACCATACCAGAAATCTACTTACTATAAAGATATAGTAACTAATTCATCATTATATTGGTGTAGAAATAGATAAATAGAATAATGATGTAATATTATGATCCAAAAGAAACTCAAATGATAATAAAATATCAAAACAGAGGTAGCATTGAAGAGTCTCTCTAGGGAAAATGATAGACTATTCAACAAATGGTGCTATGATAATAGATTATCCAATGAGGGGAAAAGTAGATCCTTACTTCACATCATACACAAAAATCAATTCCAAATTTATTAAAGGTCTAAATGTAAAAAGCAAAACTTTAAAACTTTTAGAAGAAAATGTAAGAGAATATCTCTACAGCTTACTGTTGGGAAGGAGTTCTAAAACAAGACACAAAAGGTACAAACCATAATGAAAATGTAGACAAATTCAATTATATTATAATTTGTAACTTCTACGCAAAGAAACTTCTAAAAATTGAAAAGCCTCAGTCTTCAGGAAAGTATTTATAAAGCAAATAGCTGAAGAAAGATTAGTATTGTAGTATTGAGAACTAATAAAATGCTTTCCAAAATCAATGAGAAAAAGACAAACCAACAGAAAAAATGAATGAAAAGTAATGTGCAAAGAAAGGCAATTCACAGAACAGGAAACCTGAATGGCTAATAAGTGTATAATAAAACTATCAATCTCATTAGTAAATGGGCAGATGTAACTTAAAATCATAGTAAAATATCATTTCACAGCCATTAATTTGGTGAAGATGACGTAGATTGACAATATCAAGAGTCAATGAGGAGCCACTGTAACTCTCATATACAGTGGGTGAGAATTGAACTCAGCAATAACTACATTGAAGAGCAATTTGACAAAATCTCATAAAGTTGGACATGCACATAACCTACAACCCAACAATTCTATGCATATGCTGTAGAGAAAAGTTCTCATATTCTCCTCAAATTATGTATGAGAATATTCATTGTAGGATTATTCATAATAGAAAAGTGGGAACCATCCCTCTCTGATGTTTGATCAAAAAATAAATAGATATTTAAGAGAAAAAGAGGTGACAGGCTGGAAGAAGAACTTAAACAGTGTTAGGACATTAACTCCTAGGTATCCTCCTCCATGGTTCTCCTTGCTCTAGCTTCTCTCTCTCAGCTCATAAAATTTCTTCTGTAACATTAGAGATAAACAGTGGTTGAAAGATTCCATGCTTAACAAAGTTTGAAAAGTGCCGGATTAAACAAAGTTAAATAAAGTTCTTTTCTGCAAAACATGCCAGAGTATTTGAAATGCTAAGTGATGCCTTAAATCTCTGAGCAGGAGATAGAGTAACCAGCCTTTCTCCCACTTGAGTGACCCAGAACGTTTCTTCATGTGGGCATTGACCTGCAACAGTCTCCATGAAATGTATTTTGGGAAATGTGCCCCCTAAAGTTTTATTCTCCTGTCATCTACCTCCATCCTCATGTCTCAATCTACCCATGATTTCCACTTCCTTTTCAGTACCTGTATCTCTGTGACTTCATTTCCACTTCTCCACACAGCCCTCCTGGGCCTTTGTCTTCCTTTCATTGGAGTCAACCTGGCATCGTGAAAAGAATATTCACATTCGTTTTGAAATCCGGGCCCCAGCACTTCTTGGCTGGGGGACCCTGGTTTCTTGGCCTTGGTGTCTGTCTCCAAAATGGAGAGAATAATCAAATCCCTTACCTCACAGGACAGTTGTGAGTACTGAAGTGCTTGATCCTTTCTTGAACTTTCTAAGTGTTAACTATGGTTTATATGCTGAGGGGGAAATCATAGTTTTCTTACTATAAGAGACTACTTTTGGAAACTGTCGGTTTTCTAGGGCTGCCGTAACAGACTACAGGAGGCCTGAGTGGCTTAAACAGCAGAAACTTATTGTCTTCGTCTGGAGGCTGCAAGTCTGAGGTCAGATTGTCAGCAGGGTTGGCTCCTTCTGAGAGCTGTGAAGGCGAGTTCTGCTCCAAGCTCTCTCCAAACTTCTGGTGGCCTGCTGGCAGTCTTTGGGGTTCCTTGGCTTCTGCTACATGACCCAGTCTCTGCCTTCGTCTTCACATGGCTTCTCCCTGTGCCCGTGCCTGTCTCCAAACTTCTCCTTTTTATAAGGACCCAGTCATTTTGGATGAGGGGCCCTCCCTACTTAAGGATGACTTCATCTTAGCTAATTTCATCTGCAGGGACCCTTTCCCCAAATGTGGTCCCATTCTGAGATGCCAGGGTGGGGCTACGAATTCAACGTAATGCGTATGCAGGGGACACAGTTCAACCTCCAACAGAGACCAATTAACATAACGTCTAGGAAAGTGTTGTTACATTTCTGTAAGGAGTCACAAAGTGTAAGATTCTGTGTTTGTCACAAGCTACCACATCCTACAGTAGCGAGTAACCTACTTCGTTGCAGCACACAGCGAGAACTTGGCTTGGCACAGCCTAGATCGTTAGGGGGAATGACATTAACAGAGTTTGCCCAGGGACTCTTTAAGTGAATGCTCTCTTCAGTTCTAAATCTATCCCCAGCTAACAGAGAAAAATCCACTCTGTTAAGAGTTACTAGATACATGGGGTTTATACATAAAAGGAGCTCCAGGAGTATGCAGAGAGATTAAATAATTGCTTGGAGGCAGGGACTTGATGAATTTCCCAAATTAGCTGGGCCCTTCCGTGGTTAAACCGAACAGAGAATCCAGCCTTTCTACATGCTGGCCCCAAATGCATCTGCTTTCTTTCTTTTTAATTGAAGTATAGTTGATTTACAATGCTGTGTTTCTGATGTACAGCACAGTGATTCAGTTATACATATAAATATATTCTTTTTCATTATAGGCTATTACAAGTTATTGAAGCATGTGCTTTCTTAATGGGATACTTTTACAACATCATTTGCTCTAAGAGACGAATTCAGAATGACATTAGGCCATCTTGAACCTAGCAAGGCTGTTCATGCTAAAATGACCTTGTTAAAGTGAAGCAGCGTAGCATGGTGCTAAAAAAGCGTGAACACTGAAGTTCAACTGCCTGGGTTTATGTCCTGGGTCTAACTGAGATCTTGGGCAAAAGAATTCAGTGACCTTCACCAAATAACCATACTCACTCGGTCGAGTGGCTGTAAGGATTAAAGGACATAGTCCATGAAACCAAACAGTATCTGGAACATACTCAGCATCCAATAAATGTTGGTTACCTTTACTCTCAGTGTAATGAAAGAACTCAGAAAAATCTCTTTGAGATCATTTTTCCCTTTTAAATTGTAAAAAAGGAAAATAATACCAATCAACATGGCCACCTTCATTTTTGTATACCAACTTCTAGTTCCCAGGACACTTGGAGTGTGAATGTAACTTTGTACTGTGCTCTTTTCTAATGTAAGCAGTGTCTGTGTTCCTACACAGTTGTTCTAAATGGCTGTATAAGATTATGTTCAATTAAGGCACCAAGAATTTTACCTAACTGTTCCCCTACAAGTAAATATTTGGATATTTTGTTTTTGTTATTTTAGGTAGTGCTGACTAATCTCACTTGGTACAAACCCATCGATTTTTTTCTCATTAAGACAAATTAACTAGGACAATCTTCCTTAAACCACTGCCTAAGGGTCTCTGCTTCAGTTTACCCTCCTCTATATTGCTCTGACCTAAATGAGCTTCGTAATCTACTCCCCGACCTTTCTGTTTCTCAAGGTCTAGTTACGAAAGCCGAGACTCCATTATTATTTCTTAGTCTCCCACTGCAGATCCCCAGGCTTTCCATACTGTTCCTTGCTATGTCGTGTCACCCCAGATCTACTCATCCCTCCCTTCCCCCACCCGTTCATAGTGCTCATCCCTTCCAGGGACATCAAACAGGGAGACCACAATGTTAGGGACATTTAGCATATCCTGTGCTCCCCTTCTTATCTGGGCATATTCTCAGAGTCTAAAAGGGAAACAATGTGATTCTTTCTAAAGCATCCTTCCTGCTGCTCTGTGCCTGTCAATCTTCTGCTTATCCTTCAATTCAAATGCACTAACCCCCAGGCATAGCTCACTGATCCATCCTTACTATGCCCAGGGCGCTTGCTACATATCTTGGTATTCCCAACAGCTAATAATGCTTGCACATTATGGATGAATAAGTCAGTTATGGGCAGATCGGTGCATGAGAATTTAGAAACTGCTTAAGTTGCCTGTTTTACATGATTGACTGGAGTACAGCCGTTAACAGTTAAGGGCTTTGAAATCAGATAGACCTTGATTTGACAAATGTGCTAATTAGGAAACTGGGAAATGTAAACCAACCTCTCTGAGATGCAGTCTCCTTATTTGCAAAGTGGGATCATTTCTTTCACCAACTTTCTTGGATAGATCAGATGTGGGTTCCATGGGTTAATAGATGCAAAGCACACAATAAGCACATGGTTTAAGTGGCAGCTGTTAATACTATCTCCACCCTGCCAAGAAAAGATGCTGGAAAGTCAAAACCAGCCAAAAGTATTGCCCCTACTGGATTTTGTCAATGAACCCCAGGTTCTCACCTCTTACGATATGAATGGGGGCAGTACCATTACCTTATTAGGAAGATTGAATAGCCCAAGTTTTCAATGAGTTTCTGCTATGCATGTTGATGGATATATTCTGCTCTTGTCTCTCACTATTTCTTGCTCACTCTATCAGGGATGTTCATTTAACAGAAAGGGCTGCTAAAAGCATACCCCCACCCTTCCGGCTCCAGCTATAGTCCATGTCCAGGTCTTTTCCATAACTGCTTTATTGCCTGAGAGCCATCTCATTTTTGTCCTTCCTTTGAGTTGAGGGTGGTTTCTAGCCAGTCCCACTAAACATGTGAATTCAGTGTGTGATCTGGAAGGACTGACATATCAAGTCATGAACAACCGTAACTCCTTGATTATGACCAATTACTCTATCTAGTAATATTGGTTGGCCCCAGAGAAAGGATCACTAAGTGGAATTGTTATGAGTGGAGGAGGGGGAAACCCAGAGGAGAAAATGGAGATCTCGATGGCATTCCCAAAACTGCCCTGAGCAGCAAGCGAGTGGGAGACTGCGGGCCTCTCTTAGGAAAGGAAGGGAGTGTGTGAAGTGGGGGAAAGGGAAGACAGGGGAGGAGTGGTAGCCCATCTCACATTTTGTCAGAGATCAGCCTTCAGCGACAATCAACGTTCATTTGCTGGGCTGATGTGCGGGCTGCAGGCTGTGAGGGGAGCCGAAGCCACCAGGGTGAATCAAGCTTGCAGGCCTTCGTGGCCCTGGCCCAGTGCCTGCTGGTGCCAGGCGTGCTTCATACAGGCTGTGTGACCATCCAGGTGCAAGTAAAGGTGTGCTTGCTCATTCTAGGAAGGCTCTTCAAAAGCTTGAAGCTTTGCATTTGATTAAGATCTGGAAGATACAAGGTAGAGTATTAAAATGTAAAAGACCGCTAAGAAATAAAACCAAAGCAATGCCAAAGAATTTAATCTAAATGCAGACATGAAATAAAATCATGACTGTTTGCTTGGTCCGGATGCCTGAAGCATCTTGAAAGAAGTCACATTTCTGCGCCTGAATAATGTTAATCTTCAGTTCAGAAGAAAGAATGAATATGGAGAATTTGGAGATTGCTAAAAATCACCTCTGATTATGATTAGAGATTCTAGTAAATCAACCAAATATTTATGAGAAAACTGCAATGTAGAAAGCATTGTACTAGAAAATAATGATGATAACCTTGATTATGGGACTTTATAGTTGGCACAAACCTTTTTACGTGGTGGAGGGTGCTCGCTGATTTTCAAATAATGTGCATGTATGCTGTGTGGGATGAGGCTCCCTTAAGGAGCTTAGAATCCAGTAACAAAGGAAAGACATGTACACAATGTAATATAATAAAAATTGGACGATGATAAGGGTTATTATAAAGGTAACAAATTATGGTTGTTAAGGAGTAGGCTACGTAAAGGAAGCATACTTGAAAATGTACTTTGAACTTTTTATGGGTGGAGGTGTGAGACAGGCACTTTAAGCAAAGAAAACATCACGTACAAGGGCAGGAAATGGAAAATTGCAGCATGTGTTGGAAGAATGATAGGAAATGCAGGAAGCTTAGGTTGTAGTCGACATCTGTTCCATTTGCCTACTCAGTATCCATTCTCTATTCTCTTCACAATGGTAACTCTATTTACATCCATTCCCAGTAGCCGCAGAGTGGATTTAACCCTAGTCCTGGAGTCAGGGCGGGGCCTGTGACCATCACCTGACCAGTCACTAACTTCCATCTCCCTGGATATAATAAATACTTCAGAGTTGGGCATGTGACTCAAATTATCCAATGTCCCAGGAATTCTGTTGGAATTTTCAGAAATTGGTATCCTCTTTCCATGAGGCTGGTAGCTGAAAGAATGATGAAAACCTGGCATTTCCAAGGGTCTCTCTGAGCAGAGCACCTGCCATGGAAAAAGGCCAACACATTTATACACCTGGATCTTGTCATGTCTAAAATAATCTGCCCATTGCCTTTTCAGATACAGAAACAATGCATCTCACACGTGTTTAGCCAGTTTTAATTGTTTTCTGTCACTTGTAACCATAAGCATCGTAATGCATAGCTGAGGACCAATTAGAGACTGGCCTTGAGTGCCACATCATGGGACTGCACCCTCTAGTCACCAGAAAGGCACAAAATATTTCAGGAAGGTGACAGATTTTGAAATCCCATACCAAAACCAGTTTGAAGGCAGTTTTATAGATGGAGGAACCAAGTAAGCGACTTTTAGAAAGGCAAAACCAGTGGTGGGCATGGTTGGCTTTTTGTGAATTCCCTTTGCGAGTTACATGGAAGGATCATTGTCATTATTGCTGAAGCTTAATGTACACTAGCACTTTCCTAAGCACTTGCACACACATTAACTCACTTTACATTCATGTCAACACTATGAGAAATGTCCAGTTATTAACAGTCACTCCAACTCAATGAAGAAGGTCCAACTCCATTTTGCAGAAGATGAAATTGAGGCATGAGGAAGTTAACAAATCCCCAATGTCCCACAACTGACTAAAGGTTAAACTAGGATCCGGATCTTGGGGGTCAGGTTCTAGAGCCTGTCCTCAAAGAAGACAACTGCCAATACCATAAAGTCTTGCAAGCACCAACTTCCCTTCCCAGTAGCCCATCCTTTCCTCCCACTAGCCTGGCTGTGTATATTTAGGATCACTTCTTTGACCTAGAAAAGGAAGTTGGAGGTGTTATTTCTAGAATGCTCCTGTTACGTTGTTACTTGAGTAGGAGAACAGGATGCTGTCCTTTTCCCATCAAAACAGCAACAGAGTCTTAAAGGGGACAGGTAAGGGGGAAAATGTAGAGAAATTAGGATGTTGGGACACTACTGCAGGAAATGCCAAGTTTCCCTGGTGTTGGCAGAAGGGCATTATGTGTACAGGTGAGGAAAGAAGGGGCAGAGAGAGAGACGGTCTTCTAATAAAAATCCCCTATATCTTTTAAAATGCAGATTTCTGTCCAAATTCCCAAAAGCACATTCTTGCAATGGTATGCTCACTTCCATAAATGGCCCTTGTCTGTGTTGTTTCAGTGAGTCCTTGGATACGAGGAGATAAAGTCAGGCCTCCCAAGTCCTGTCACTGTCAAGTACCTTCTCTCTGCCAGACCTTCCCACAGCCCCAGATGGTCTAGCTTCTCCTCCCTTGTCATTTCCTGAGGGGGTGGGAGAGAGGAAAGAGTTAGAAAAGAGGCAAGAAGCATAGAATTTGCCAGTACCAGCCCTGGATCTCACACAATCCATCCGGCAGGGCTGGTCCCAAGCAAACCATGGGTTGGTAAGTGATTGAAGCCTGGCCCCGTGCCTCCCTGCCTGCCCACCTTCCCCTGCAGGAGGTCCCACCACCTCCTCCCCACCTCAGGTCGCCAGTTCCCACAACAGTTCTCATTGCATGTAAGTGATTAATTATAAATGATTATAACTGATTGATGTAATCATCATTGATATAAATGATTACTTATACAGAGAAGTAATGCCCTCCTGGGTCAATGGGGTGATCACATTCATGGGAGCATTTTGGGAGAGAATTCAAGGGAGGAGGCATCATGATTCTGGAGTCATTCATTTATTCATTCATTAAACAAATATTTATTGAGAGCCTAGAATATACCAGGGACTATTGTTGATGCTAGAGATAGAGTAGTAAATGTCCATCTTCATGAAATTTTATTCTATAGGGAAGACAACCAATAAACAAAGCCATAAACATACAAGCTAGTGTTGGGTAGTAGAAAGTGCTGTGAAGCAAAAGAAATCTGGATAAGGGTAGTTAGAGGGTATGAGATTCTAATTTAAGAAGAGTTGTCAGGGAAGTTCACGCTGAGGGTGTGGCACTGAATAAAGGGAGAGCAACAGGCCAAGTAAAAATCAGAGGGAAGACCATACTCAGCTGAAGGAAAGGGAGGAGGCAGAGTCATCGTTGAGGGTGAGAAGGTCCACACAGCTGGAGCACAATGACCAAGTAGAAGAGTCATTGGGAATAAAGCTGGAAAAGGAACCATGGGCCAGATAAGAATTTTGTACCATATTCTTAGGGTGATAGAAAGACATTAAAGGATTTGACGCAGAAGAGCGACATGATGTCCTTTGAGGGGTGCGTGAGGCAAAAAGAATGTAAGAAGATGAGCAAAGAAACAAGGAGGCAAATTGGAGGCTTTGTAGAGGTCCAGGTGAGAGATGAAGGAGGCCGAGATCAGAATGATACTGGTGGAGGTGCAGAGAAATGGTCAAGTTCAAGATACGTTCTGCAACTAGAGCTTTAAATCTCATTTGTTGCTGGGTCACGGAAGCCTCTGATGACTGTGTTTCCTGCCTTTGGCTCACCTCTGATTTCAGCCATGGCTGTGATGGACAGTTTCCAGGAGCTGCTACTTCTCTGGGACCAAGGGAGCCTTGGCCTATAAACAGGCACACGGGATGTGCAGACTGAGGGCATCATTACACCAGGGTAACCCTGAACCAACTAACCATAGAAACTAGCTATATAAATACTCCAGCCTCCTGTATCTCAGGTGGAAAATTCTCGAAGACGTTCCATATACTTTTCAGAGATCCAGCCCTCATCGGTAACCTTGAACATACCCCTTCATGTTAACTTGTCCTCCTCCCTTGCTCTCCTGACTGTCTGACTCCTGCCTTCTAGGACTGCTTCCCAAATAAACTACCTGTACTCAATTTCTTACTTCAGCCTCTGCTTTGGGGGAACTCAAACTAAGATCGAGAACTTACCCACTCAACCTGTTCCTCACATGCCACCAAGCCCTTCTCCTCGGCAGCCAGAGAGATACAATCCTCATATACTGGTTTCTAATTTTCTTCCAAGGATCTATGAGCTTAACAACCAGAAACAGAGATTTTCCTCAACTCCTCCGAACATCCATCATCCATCCCCACTTCAAAGGTCGACCTCTATAGCCCATCTTGTAGAATTTCAACAGAAAACAATTGCACATTACAGGGAAAAATAATCAGGGACCACTTCCAGTCAAGAGAATATGGAATACTGTAAAGAAGACAGTCTCAGAATTCATAAATGACTTTGTAATGGACCTGAATGGACACAATTGCCAAGTTTACAAATGATGAAAGGACAGGGGTATGACTGACTGATAATTTGGCCAAGAGATGATATGCTTAAATGAGACTTGGCAAGAATCACTTAAAGTGCTTTGGCTGGTAGATTCTGAGCTTCCTTTATTAGAAAAGACTATAGATTAAGGAGATGTGAGACAAGTGAGTAATACAAAGCAGAAGAAATCCTTAAATCAAAATCGACATTTTAATAACTATACTTTAAATAAATCCCCCCTCTGAAGTCTTCTAATGTTTAACACCTGCAAATAAATATGACACCAGGAGAAGCTAATCAAAAAGTTTAATAATGCAGGAAACAAAAGAGCAAAAAGGAAACTGAAACAACCTATTTTCAGTCCCTCCAGGCTTTTAATTTCACTCCCTCTTCTGTCCTCTCAACCACCCATCAGCCCAACACCCTGCAGGTGGGCAGCCTCATGGCTAAGAACTATGAGTCTCCTGCTCTGTCATGTTTCATCTTTGTGTGCCTGAGCAAGTAACTTAACCTTCCAAGCCTCGGTGTTCATGTCTATAAAATGCAACTAAACTACCCGATAGGGTTGTTCCAGGAGTTAATTGGGCTGATACACGTGAAGGCAGAGTAAACACTCAATAAAATGTCAGCTGTTGTTATTACTATTACTACCTTGCTAAAGGAGCAGAAGAAAACTAGAGGAAAGGAAATAGAGAAGGAAACACAGGTTGACAGATAAGAGAATACAAGGGAAGGGTGCTTCTGGAGGTAACTAAGTTTACTATCCAAGTAGGGCCAATATTCAGGCAGTGTGCCCAGGCAGGCTGGCCAGCTGGTCTCAGTTTAGATCAGTCAGTACCAATGCCCCCAATTAGTTGATAAATTTTGTTTTGTTTTATTTTAATTTATTTTCTAATTGAAGTATAGTTGATTTATAATGTTGGTGTACAGCACAGTGATTCAGTTATACATATATGTATTCTTTTTCATTATAGGTTATTACAAGTTATTGAATATAGTTCCCCGTGCTCTACAGTAGGACCTTGTTGTTTATCTATTCTGTATAGAGTAGTTTATATCTGCTAATCCCAAACTCCCAATTTACCCCTCCCTCCTTTCCCCCTTTGGTAAGATCCGTTTTGAATATCATCCCTGCCTTGGCTTGTGCATTATTCAACCACAAAGAAGCCACGGGATGTAAACCTTTATAGTTCTTTAAGAAATCAATCCAGCAACACATTTAAAGGCCATGAAACTATTAATACTTTATCCCACTCCTAGGAGTTTATTCAAATACAAAAAAAGAGTAACTATAGACCAGCTGATGCTTATGGAAGTTTTATCTATGAAGCCAAAACACCACAAACAATTTCAGAGTCCAAAATGAAGAAACGGTGAAGTGTGTTGTCATTCTTTTCTTCAATGGAAATTATGTACTATTATAATCACTAATTATGAGAAAAGAAACCCATAGAAACATGAAGCTCCTACGGTATAATGTTCAGCTATAAAAGGTAGTGTAGAAAATTGTAAGTACATTCTGATATAATCTGGGTATTACATGTAGGGTGGAACAACAGAATATGCAAGAATAACTGTGGAATGAATACTTTTCTTTCTTTTTTCAAAACTGCTTAGTACATTTGTTATAATAGTTTAACAATTTAAAGGGGCTGGGGGTTGGGGAGGGAAGTGGCTTTCCCTTCCCCAAACCCCACACTTAGAGGCAAGGAATAATATATATAAAGCACAAGCCAGAGTGCTCGTTCTCATTCTCTCATTAGCCCCACTGAGGGCTTTTGTGCAAATTAGGAGAAGCCGCCCCTGTCAAAGAACACCCTCCTTAGAATGCAGACATTTCTTTTGTATTGAGCTCTGTTCAGAGCCTTATCATTCTCCAATGGAGGCTGGGGAAATAGGATTCTTCCAGGAAAATGTTGGCAGGATTGCCAAAGGGGAGGCGACTGTAGACGCAGAGTTGAGTTATTTTAGGCAGTTTGCAGATGAGAATTAGAACAATAGCAGCTGAAAACACAAACAGGAGTGGTATAAAAGCTGAATTCTATGGGCTACTAGCAATGGGATCTCTCTCCCTCCACATCAGCCAGTGGTGTGCTCTCTAAGCATTCCTCTTCTGCTTACTGAGGGTTATATTTAAACTGAACCAAGAAAGAGATTGCACCCAAGATCCCAGAAAAAGCTGGAGATGTGAGTCCCAGATGTAGAAGAAAGTGAATTTGCCAAACCATGCTGTCTGCACCCTCTCCGGAGGCAGGACCATTCTAGACCTCAGACGAAGGGGTAAAGACAAGTTTCCATGGTGCTTGGGAGGCATCAGAACCCAGAGCCCCAGGTCCACGGCAGCCAAGGGCCCTTGTTAATGCCCTTCATTTCCACAGGCCTCAAAGGGGCACCATTTGCTCCCCGGGCACCTCACAAGATGAGTTGTGTCTTCCCAAGGAGACCACAAATGCATAAAAATGTTCAGGAGCACATGAAACATTTTCTGTTAAAGGGAGCTTTTATATTCAGCTCCCTGCGGTCAAGGACTGAGTTTTTAGAACTATGCTCCAAAAATATTTGAACAGTATGACCACTCCAGTGTCCTGGGGAGAAATGAGCGAAGGTAGCATCATGCTCTCTCTGGATGAAGAATTAGTGAGAATGTTCTTCCTCCCCACCTTCGTTTCTCTACATCCTGGTCCCATCAGACGTTGCTGGCAAGTTTACCTTGACACATGGGGGGGAACCACTTTTACCAGAGGTTTGCATGAAGTTGGTTTGGGACTGGGTCAGAGAGCTATGTGATGTCCTTGGGCTCAGCACAGATCCCTGCATCTCGAATATTTTCTCATCCTCCTGCTGGGATGTAGAGAGGCAGTGACCTCTGCTGAACCCCAAGGTGTGATTTCTCTTGGGTGACCTGGAGTTCACTCCCGCCCGACCCAGCCCCATGAGCCCCAGGGTGAGGTGGTACCGCCAGCCGTGGGGAGCGGCTACCTTCACCAGGGAGCAGGTTTCTGAAACCACCAATTCAGGGTTCTGCAGACTTCCCTTCGGCCTGCTTATCCCAGCTTGTGGTTCCTGATGGCCCAGTACTCACTAACAGGGAGCCTGTCTCTTTCCTGGACAGTCCAGCCAAACCTGCCCAGCGCACCAACCGTAAGACAAACACGATGACACCGAGAGCCATAGGACACAGCTCCCAAACCTGGTGAATTCTTGGCCCTTGGCACACAGATACTTTCAATTTTCTGGAATAATTCCACCTTCGTGTGATGCCTTAGTAAACAGAAGGCAGTCGTCAGGAAGGCATTAATACAAATGTCACTGTGCACGTCACTCTCCCCCAAAGCAAGAGCAGCTTGCTCAAATGCCAAAGAATATTGAGAAGTTGTTGAGGAGGCGCCGGGACAGAAGCCTAGCATTTCCGTTCCCTGGTCGTGCTGCAGCTCTGCTACCTTCCCTGCAAGCTCTAGGTTCCCCGACTCTATAAGCCGTGCTGCTGGTTCATTCAGAGCACTGGCACTCTGCTTTGAAAGGGACAGCCATCCATAAAGCCCAGGGGGCAGGGGTTGGGGTGAGGGGTTCTCAGGCAGGTTTCAGCACAATCACAGCCCTTCCTTTGAAAGAGGGAACCAGATTCTGAGATGGGCTCGTGGCTGGTAGTTGAACTTTAAATCTGTCACAGCTGACTGGCCAAAACGTTTTATTCTCCCTAACTCCCAACTAAGGTAGATCTATCAAAGTGTGTTTCAAAATGGAAATTTCTCCCTGATCCACAGATAGGCAGTCTGGAGAAAGTATGCCAGTGATAGTCGTAGTCTTCCTCTTACCTCCTCCCTCCTCTGCCTTGGAGAGCAACCACCGATCCTCACAGCCCTCTACGATTCAGATCCTATTCCTTCATCCGATGGCTGGGCACCCACTTTGTGCGCCACTATTGAACAATTGAACTACCAGGGCAGATGAAGATTAGAAACATGATTTGGGCACAGTCAGGGGGTGTATCTGCTTTGGAAGTAAGTTCATTCAGGTGGGGGTGGGGGGAGTCATAGAAGGATGTCATCTCCTTTCCAAATCCTTCCTGGCTTTCCCTAAGCACTATTATTGCTCTATTCCCATGTCTTCTCAAAGGCATATGTGCCATCAGTATTTCTACCAGATGCCTCCTCTACCCCTGCCATCCCTACCATTTCATTAAGAAGTCTTCAAGGTCATGGGCTGTCCTATTAATCAATGTTTGAAATAAATAAATCTCTACGAAAGGAACCAACCTGACCCCAAGGGTGATCAGTAAGCTTTTTGAAATCTGTGTTTGGGCAATCTCAGAAGTGATAGCATATTTTACTGTTTGGAACAGGAACATGTAGATGAACATGACTGAGCGGGTGAGCCAGTGCTGAGTTAGGTAGTCAATGCAGGGGTGAATGAGTGCAGGCAATGAGGTCCGTGAAAGAAAGCAGTGTGTGCTTAAAGCAGCTGCCGATCACAGGGTAAACCAGTCGGCTGCAAGGGCTAGGATGCAGGCCAGTCTAAAGGCAAATGTCACCTAGGTAATTCTGAATCATTGACATCCAAACTACTAAAAGTGTGTGGAAGTTATTTCAATGTCAGAGAGATATTTGAAATCTCATTAACCTCTTTGTACAGAAGGCCAAATACTACATCTCGACGGTAATTAGCTAACTGAATGCAGTAATGAAATGATTGGCTGAGAATGTCCTAAACCTGTGCTTCTCAGATGTTAATGTGTATACCAATTACCTGAGTATCTTGATAAAATTCAGATAGTAGTGGGGTGAAGCAGAGATTCTGTATTTCAAATAAGTTCCCAGTTCCATCAGTCTTCTCTGAGTAGCCAGTTCTAGAAGACCAGGGAGAACAAGTTGTGATTTGGACAAAACACACTCGTGAGTCTGCTCTGGTAGCCCATGGCTCTCTGTATTAGCCCATCAGTTTCTCCAATCTTGGGGGTGGCGGTTTGCCCTGTGTCCTCCCCTCTGTTACGGGCCCAAGAAGAGTGGTTGATTTTTTTCAGTTTATTTGAGTTTTTATTTGTTTGGGCAGAGTAGCAACTTCCAAGCTCCTTACATGTGGAACTAGAAACTGGAAGTCTCTGTTTCTGTTTTTTAAGAACCTCTCTGTTTTGAATTTTCAAGTAAGTCATAGCTATTCAACTTGTCCTCTGTGACTTTGGTCTTTGTTCTTATATTTGGACTAGGCTTGCCCACAAGATGAGAAAAACATAGGTCCATATTTCTTTCTAGTTTTGCAAAAGCTTCTTACAGTATGTGTATATGGGAAGGTTAGAAGGCAGTAGTGCAAGGATATTCCTCCTTCCTGTGGCACAGTTTTTTTAAAATTGGATTGTGCAATAGGCTTCTCACCAGAGAACCAGGAACAGGGAAACACTGAAGGCTGACATCTTTCAGGACAGTAATATGAGTTGAGAGGCCAGCCTCTCTTGTTCCATAAGCACTCACAGTTCTCCATAGGAAGGATATGATGGGGGTTTTGACCTGTGCTTCAGTATGTGTGGTAGACAGAATAATACCCTCCTTTAAAATAGCCACCATTCTAATCCCTGAAATGTGTGAGTTTGTTACCTTCCAGGCAAAAGAAACTCTGTGGATGTAATTTAAGATAAAGACCTTGAGATGGGGAGATTATCCTGGTGGGCTCAAAGTAATCAAAAAGACCCTTGGAGAGGGAGGCAGGGAGGTCACAAGCTGAGAGAGGAGGCACTGGACCATGTAAGCAGAGGTCAGAGAGAAATTTGAAAATACTATGCTGCTAACTTTCAAAGTGGAGGAAAGGCCATAAGCCAATGAAGGCAGGTGGCCTGCAGGAGCTGGAAAAGTCAAGGAAAATGGATTCTCCCCCAGAGCTTCCAAAAGCTGACACCTTGATTTTAGGAATTTTGAGCTCTAGAACTGTAAGATAATAAATCTGTGTTGTTTAAGCCACTGAATGTGTGGCGATTTGTTACAGCAGCAATAGGAAACTCCTATGGGATCGTCAGAGAGCAAGCCCAAGACAAGCCAAACCCCTGCAATGATTTCTGAATACTGTTGCTTCCCAGACCACGTCCAATTCAGCTGGCTGCTGCCGGGATAGCGGGGTCGGTTTCACCGTCGGTGCATGGTCTCAGAGCACTGACATCTTACCAGTCCTTTGCCTAAAATTAAAAGGGCAGGATCTTGAGGCTTTTGGTTCTTCTCCTTTAATTAGCCCAGAACATTCCATGAGTTCTCAGAGTATTTCATTCTGATTAGTTTCTAATAGGGACAAAAATCACTCTACATTTTAGGGTTATTGTGAGGATTAAAGGACTTAATACATATATGTGTAATCCTTAAAACGGTACCTGGCACATGGAAAGCCTTCAGTAGGTGTTAGCTTTTATTATTTCTGTTAGGGTTCTCTAGAGAAACAGAACCAATGACATGTGTGTGTGTGCGCACGCATGTGCATGCGCATGTGTGTGTTTTACACAGAAAGAGATTTAAGGAACTGGCAGATGCAATCGTAGGGTCTGGCAAATCCATAGTCCACAGGGTAGGTCAGTAGACTTGGGAAAGGATTGATGTTGTAGACTTGAGTTCAAAGGCAGTCTGGAGGCAGACTTCCGCCTCCCTTGGGGATTTCAGTCTTTTTCTTTTCACTTTCCACTGATTGGATGAGACCCACCCACATTATGAGGGTAATCTGCTTGACTCAAACATTACTCATTTAAACATTAATTGCATCTAAAATATATCTTCACAACTACATCTAAACTGGTGTTTGACCAAACATCTCAGTGCTATAGCTGAACCAAGTTGACATACAAAATTAACTGTCACACTGTTATTTGCATTTCCTTTCTTATTTCAGTGGCTAAAATTGCAGGAAAATATAAAATAGTAAAAATAAATAGTGGACATCTTTATCTTCTTTCCAGTTTTATTGGGAATGTTCTAGTATGTCTCTAGTTCTACCAAGTACTATTAAGGAACTATTCTCTATTTCCACTTTAGTGTATTTTTAATCATAAATGGGTACCATCTGCTAAGATTATATAATTTTTCTCTTTTGACTTATTGAAATGATATGTTTTATTTATAGACTTCCTATTAATAAACCATTCCTTGAATTCCTATTGTAAGCCTTACTTGGTTAGATTGTAGTCTTTACAGATCCTGCTAAATTTAATTTCTTAGTATTTCAGTTCATTTTTTATATATTATTATTATTTATTTATATATATTCTCTTTAATAAAAACCTTTACATAATCTTCATGTATAAAGACCCAGGCGTATGTCTATTAGTCTTTGTTTTAAAATCTATTTTGTCCAATATTTTTAATTTGTATAAAATGTTTAATTCGTATTCCTGAGTCAGTGTCAGTTGCATCTAAAGGGGTTTGTTCTTAATTGCTTGGGGACGAAGGTCTGTCTTTGTAATCTTTGTTAAAATTTGGTATTACCGTTTTTCTCGCTTCATAAAGTGAATTGGTGAGAACTGCATCTTACTCAGTGCTGTACAGCAAATCATAAAGCACGACTCTAATCGTCGTCTGTGTGTCCTAGCACTAAGAGCATCTCATCACAAAAGTAATTTGGTTTCTTCTTCTTGTGCAAATTCCCTTCCATTGACTCAGTAATAACATTATATCAATTTAATATTGTAAACATCAACAGCATTCTAAAAAAACATGCAGATTTCCCTTACAAAAACATGATGTTTCTTTTTTACTCCATCTTTCAGATCCCCTACCTACTTTCTGTAACTCTCTGTAAAGTTACCCTTAAAAAAATGTCCCTAGCATGAATAGCCAGCTGTTGTTCAAGAGGGGTGGCCATCCAACCCCAGGTCTCTTTATGAGTCATTCTGCTTTAGGAATCAATTCTATATTCTTTGAGTTGTAACCTTCCTTTTCAAAAGCATCACTGTGTGGAGCTTCTCCTACATTGAGACCAGCACAGGCCGACTTGGCTTATACTTCATGTGGTTTCCTACAAAACAAACTCAAACAAACAAAAGCATAAAACATGTGGCCTCTCCTGATTGGAAAAAAAAGTCAAGGTTTGGCTTGGGTGGTCTTAATGAGGACAGTAGGGAACTCAGGGTTTTTCTTCAGGAGACTGAGCTGCCACTTAGAGTTCTGGGTACCTTCTGTTTAAAATTGAGGCTGGCAGTTAGAACAGTAAATTCTGATTCAAAATTTAAAAGCCTGCCCCACCACACCACATGCTGCCCCTTCACAGCAGATGGCCGAGATGACACTCTGCTCCCAGACTCTAGAGAGGCCAAGAGCCAACTGCTACATCGGTCCAATAGTCACTGAGGCCAAGTTTAACACTTAAGCTTCTTTATATTTAACTCTCATTTTGCTTTCTTGTGATGGATTTTTAACCTAGCACACAAATGGAAGTGATTTTCATAAATCAACATCATCCAGACAGTATTCTGGGGTCACTAGTGACCCACAGATGTCAATAGGTATTCAAAAGGAAGGGGAAAAGATTCTGTCTTCAAATCTGGAAACAGCTGTTTAAACAAAACTCAGCTGATTGCTTTACTGCACAACTGCTCGGGGCCTTTTGTCTACTGATGTTCTCTGGGACCGCTGAAACCTTTTTTTCCCACAGTACATCTATTAACATTTCCAAGTATATTGCCGTTGGGTATAACATATTTTAGGGAAACATTATCTTAAGTAACCATTATTATCATCATTGCCTATACGTACTGAGTGCTTTCTAGACCTTGATTACTGTGTTACATATTACCAAGTACAAATGAGATATTATTAAACTATATCTCACTTAATCCTTGCAGCATCTCCAAGGGTGGGAGTTATTGTCTCCGTTGCACAGTTGTGTAGAGAGGTTAAGTAATTGGCCTATAATGACAGCACTAGTGAACCACAAGCTCTAATTTGCATCCAGATCGTACTCTAAAGTCTACATGCTTAACCAGTAGGCTACATTTGCTATCGCACTACTGCACTTGGTAATGCTAATTTCATCAAATAGTGCATTCATTTTATGTTGTAAAAATCAAGTTTCCCCACACTCTGAGAACCATCATATCTTCTCAAGCCCTGAGATCCTTCTGTTGGTGGGCACCTTCACACCCCGCTGCAGCCACTCTTGACCAATGAAAGCTGAATCAAGTGTATATGGTCATGCCTGTGTGTCTTCCCTTGGGGCCTCTCTGACGCCTGTGTATGTCAGGAGATGTCTAAGTAATGACACCAGACCTCCTGCAAAGAAACAAAAAAGGACACCAAGCTGGATGTTAAAATACAAGTTTGATAGCATCTCCAAGGACATAGTGGAGGAAACAGAGGGTAAAGATTGGTCGTCAAAGCAAGTCTCATGATGAGCTCAAGGCCAGAATAGGAACAAACAACAAAGTTACAGGAAAAAGGCCATGGTCGTTATTCTCACACAGTACAAATATTTCTTGACTTCAATTTTAATTATATGGTGAATAGAATTATAAAAGTGTCTAGCTTAGAGCTAAGAAGAACCATACTAACTGAGGCCCTTCAATGATTCACAATTCCAGAATTAGCCTAAGACCCAATTCAGGAAGCCCTTTCTACAGCTTTGATCAACTAAAAGGATGCAGTCTGAAGGGGATCAGGATGTGCCACCCCAAAATATGCCACTTTGGCATCAGAATTATTTTAAGCTGAAGACATTTGAAATTCAACAGATGCAGAAAGCAGGCTTCCTGGAGCTTCTCTTATCTGAATAAAATCAGGCTCCCACAAATTCCCTCTTCAGGGAGAGTCTGTTCCCAGGAAAAAAACCAAGAGTAAATCTACAGGGGGAAGGGTATAGCTCAGGGGTAGACCATGAGCTCAGTATGCCCAAGGTCCTGGGTTCAATCCCCAGTACCTCCCTTAAAATAAATAAACCTAACCCCCCCCCCAAAAAAAATCCAAAACAACAACAACAAAAAGAATAAATCTACTATAATCTTCTCTTAGGGAGTTTTATGGGCCTGAAGGAGACAGAAAGACTACTCATACCACGATAGAATATCACAGATTTTCTTAACTCTTGCCTGTTCTCCTAAAAACTCACTTGTCTTTCCTAAAAAGAAAATCTACTTGTCCTTCCCATGGAAACCCTTTCTCCCTTCTCTCTTTCCTCTCCTTGGTAAGGTATAGAGGCCCCACCCCTTAAAGTTACTCATCGCTGAGCCCTCCTGCACGTATCTGCACTGGATGTGTACATTTTTTCTCCTGTCAACCTGCCTTTTGTCCACATAATTTACAGGACTAAGTCACCCAACATATGAAGTTAGAGGAAAAGTTTTTCCTCCCATACAGTGCCATCCCTATGAACTCCCTAGGTCAGAAACCACACTCTAAGAATGCCCCTCTTTTTTTTTTAATTTAATTTTTAAAAATTTTATCGAGTTATAGTCAGTTTACAATGTTGTGTCAATTTCCAGTGTAGAGCACAATTTTTCAGTTATACAGGAGCATACATATATTCATTGTCGCATACTTTTTCACTGGGAGCTACCACAAGATCTTGTGTATATTTCCCCGTGCTATACAGTATAATCTTTAAAGAATGCCCTTTTTAAGCTGTTTGATTTGAAGTCTTCTTTTGCTTGCAGCCAACAGCATCCTACCCAAACAAGCATTAGTTCTGAGTTGCCCACTGAACAACCAGAGGGATATACCAAGGGAGAAAATGGACACATGAATCCACATCTGGGGATGAGGTCAGGGCAGGAGAGAGAGGTCTGAGGTCAGGGGCATATGGATTCTATTTAAAATCACACTGGAAGCAATGTAAAAAGAGCAGAGAAGAGGCTTCAGGACTGTATCTTGGGGAACTTAAAGTTGGGCAAGAGAAAAGGAGACTCAGAATGATGAATAAAGTAGGAGGAAAACCAAGAGAATGTGATGTTATGGAAGCCCAAAGGGGACAGAAGGGATTTCCAGAGGGACAAAGAGTTGGGTTGTGTTGAGCACTTCTGAGAACTCGTGTTCTAAAGCCCTTGTGACTTAGAGGGCTTCACCTGTTCTAGGACCAGCACGCTGGCCCTCTGCTCTTCAGATTACTGAATTTTCTGTTCCTCTGTCTTGCATCTCCAGCTCATGCTCTCCTGGCCTCTGTGTTTTCATCTACATGGTAGCCTCCACCTAAGACATGCCTCCTTCCATCTCCTGTCTCCACCCATCGCTGCTCCTCCAGGTCGCAGCCTGGACACTGTTTCTCCAGATCTAGCTGGGGGGTGCCTTCCCTATGCCTCCAAACACCCCTGCACTTCCCCTCTTATACCAGCTCGCTTGGGCTGCCATGACAGAATACTCCAGACTGGGAGGCTTAAACAACAAAAGTTTATTTTCTCACAGTTGTGGAGGCTGGAAGTCCAACATCGAGGTACCATCACAGTTGGTTTCTGATGAGGCTTCTCTCCTTGGCTTACAGGCGGCTGCCTTCTCGCTGTCCTCACATGGCATGCACAAGGAGAGAAAGCTCTAGTGTCTCGTCTTCTTACAGAAACAACAGTCCTAGCAGATTAGAGCTTAACCTTCTAGCTTTAATTACCTCCTTAAAGGCCTTACCTCAAATACAGTCACACTGGAGGGTAGGGCTTCAACGTATGAAATTTGCAGGGAACACAATTCGGTCTGTAACACCCAGCAAAGCACATATTGGATGGTAACTTCTCTATTCCCCACTTGACTATAAATTCCCTGAGACCAAACCCAGGCAATGTGTATATTTTGTTTTCTGTTAACTTCAGCATGTTACACAGTGCCTAGAGGTACTAAAAAACAATTCATGGGCTAAATGAACGAGAACATGAACTCACGGTCAGCCTCTGCCTTGCCGTCTGGCTAACCCACAGAGTTAGCCAGGACTGTACCTAACTGGGAATTCTCCCAGGAGTGTCCCATTTTCAATGGTCAGTAAAATCTAACCCTTTTGAAATAAATGGAAGGAAGCCTAGTGTGAATTATTGAGAAAGTATGTAATTTTAGAATAAGTTTGGTACTTTCAAGGAAGCCCTAAAAAATCCATCATGTCTAAACCACTGCTTTGAATTTGTTCACTGTTTGCCTTCCAACAAATGTTAAAAATTGTTTAAAAGGTGATGAAAGACCTTTCTTAAATAAATGTTGCAATCATCCTGAAAATGAGTTTATACTCTGCCTTTGTTTGCAAATTCTATTTATTCCATACAGACAGGGCAAAGATAAACTATAATACAGCCTCCAGACCAAAGGAAAAAAAAAAAAAAAAAAAAGAAAGGAAGGAAGAAAGAAAGAAATTCTGAATTGAAGTCCTGGTGCAGGATTCTGATGGTCTGCACACTTTAGGAAAGATGAAAATGGATGAGAAAAGGGGGTTGCAGAGGGGCTCAGAATTGCTTTATTTCAAGCCTCTGTCTTTTGCTCCATAATATCAAAGCAGGGAGTTTGATTTACAGATGTTAGAATGCTATCTTTAGAAATAGGAAGTCAGCAATGGCATATATATCCTTTCTCCCCTGAAGATTACATGCACAGTTTTTTAAAGATATGAAAATGACTTAGAAATATGCAGAGAAACTGGCTTTTTTTTTTTTTTTTTTTTTTTTTTTTTTTTAGGGATTTCATTTCTAGGTTTTCCTAAACTCTAAAGAGTGTTAAGGGGGGAAAAAATCTTTGAACAAGTTTCCAACTGTTGACTGGTGTTAACCCTTCAAAAGGTGCCTTTCTTCTTTTTTTTTTTTTTTTTTTTTTTTAATTGAGAGTATTAGTAGAGGCTGACTTGGGATGTAATGCCTAGTTCCAGTTAGAACAATGCGAGAGAGAAGAGGCACTCAGCTCCCCGAAGGTTCCGGCTTTCTCTGTGCAGCTGGATTAGGGCTATTATCCCAGCGGTGGCCCCATGAGGCTCAGTGACATGTGACAAACAAGCTGACTCGCAGCCCGTGCTGACACAACTGTACTAACAATAACACCCCAGCAGACACACCCCAGCCTGTTCCTCCTTCCAACCCGGGCGGTGTCAAGTGGAAAAATGACTTGTAAGAGGCAGCACAGGCCATCCCTCTGGCTTCCAGAATCATGACAAGGAGCCGATTTCTTAAACAACAGAAGAGTGTAAGAGGGAAGGGACAGATGCTGGGAAAGAAATATTCAACTTGGATAATTATTTCACTTTAGCACAGCCTGGAAGCAAGCTTATTTTGTACCTGTTTGGCCCCAGACATACACAGATTTGTGGATAGTTTCTATGACATCGGTGAGTTCTTGTGATATGATGGAGAGGAATAAATAAGGCCCAGAGATCTGAAGAGATTGCCGAGAATCAGTAATACCCAAAAGGAAAGGGTACAGGGGCACTTGTGTCATGGGCTAGTTCAGATGTGGCCTCTTCTTCCAGTTTATTGATAATGGTCCCCAGAGAAAAACTCCCTGGTAAATCCACTTGATAACAAAAATTTCTTGCTTTGGCCACCAGGCAGTTCTCTAAAGCAGCTCTAGCCTGCAAATCCTGAATTGTAAGAAAAGAAGCATTGGTTTTGTCACAGTGTAGAGTTTGAAGGTAGGCACTGTGCCGTGTTTGAATGCAGGGAGCGTGAAGGCTTTGGGGGATACACTCAGAAGGGTTTGGTGGGTGATGTGTGTAAGTGGAGGCTGTATCTTAAATGCTTGGCAGTTCTTGGCAAGGTCCACTCTGGCCCCATAAAAGGATTATGGGCCTCTGTCCAGCACAGAGTCTGAGATGGCAAGACACACCCTTTGGTCTGGGCTATAACCCATGAATGGAATGGCCTTTGCTGGCCCCAGTGGGAGAAGGGAGACCTCGCACTCTTCAGACACCCACCAGGCTGCCAGGATAACCTCAGTGTGCCCACATGTGCACACCAGCCTCCAGTGAGCACTGCCCCAGGTTGGTCAAAACAGTAATCATTGCTCTCCTCTGGCCTGACATCTTCTCCTTCCCCCTCACTGGGCCCATAGGCTGAGAGGATTATGAAGCTTCTTTTGATTTTTTTCATATCTGATAAATCAGAAGTCTCTGGAGAGGAGACTGTTCAGTTAGCTCTCCCTTCTGAAAAAGATTATTTGTCTTTACCTAGAGTGCACTCGCAAATGTCCCTATGGTCCACTTGTTTTCCTATTTTCACTCATTTGGGCCTCAGTTTCTTCATCTGTGGAGTGGGATCACAGTCACCTATTCACAGAATTGTTGAGGCTTGACCTAGAGGAAACAATGTATGTGATAGTGCTTTGTAAACTGGGGGAAAAAAGGTAATCATCATTAATAAGTTGCTCTGATCTATGATCAGATTTATTTGTGTGATATAAAAAAGGAATTCTGGAAACATTCTTAGTCTTTTTCTAGCTGTGTGAGCTTTAGCAAGTTAATCAACTTCTCAGAGCCTTAATTTTCGTGCCTATAAAATTAGGGAAACAATATCTATTCTTAGGAAGCTGTTGCAAGAATTAAAACTGCACCCTCTTACACTGAGCGTGATGCCTAACACATAGTGGATGCTTTTACAATAGTAGCTGTGGCTGCCACGTTAACCTGGAAGACATCGATACAGATGGAATAGCCCTTCCTTCTCGAACTTGCTGAAGTGTTCTTTCTTGCTCAAGAATTAAATCCCTACCTCAGCTGTAGATATGAGTGTACAGGGGTCTGGCTAATGAGAATGAAGTCTGGGGCATGAAAATCAATAATTCATGGACTGCACTTTGAACACTTGGCTTAATTTGTATAAGAATTAGTATCTCAGATTCTGAGACTGAAAAGGGAAAGGTGCCAAGAAACATAAAGCAAAGCAGATCAATGAATCAACCTTGCCAGTTCCCAGTTTGGAAAATGTTCTATCAAGTTAGCTGGAGGTTGGGGTCTTTATTGACTCTCAGGAGAATGGAAAATATATATATATATAATATATATTATATATATACTTTATATATGTATATAAAGACCTACCAAATAATAAGCCATGACTTTCAACTTTTAAATTTAATAAAGGAAAAAAAATATCCTCAAGCCTTTCAAGAAATAAGATAGCTTTTAGAGCCATATTATTATGTCTGTTAAGAGAGAAAAAAAAGAGAGAGAAAGAGTGAGAAACATCAGAAAGAAGAGGATGAGCTAAAGGAGAACAGTCTTCCATAAGGTAAAAAAAAGTCTCGTTCTAAGCCCTTGTAGAACACGGCATTGCTGCACATTTGCAAACACAGGCTTATGTGAGGGTAGCTTCTCTTGTCACTTTTCTCACAGGAATAGCTTGAGACAGAAGTTTCCCAATAACCCAAGTACCTAATGACAGGACTCGTGTGCATGACTGCTGACACCGAGGACTGGGTCCTGGGAACAGACTCACCAGGGGCTGGGCTGGCACTGGATTCAAAGAAAAGAGTTTTGAGGAGACACAGCAGACACCAAAGAGAGCAGGAATTAGACTGCAATGGACGGAAAAAATCCTCTGTGTATCTCATTCATCTACTCTGGTCAGAGTCTCTCTCTCTCTCACACACACGCACACACACTAGAAGGTGATGTCCCCTCACTCTTGCCAGGATTCTCTTATTTGACTACCACTTTCGTAAGCCCAAGGTAACATGGCAAGCCAAGAACAAAACTTGTTGGTCAGTTGGTCATCAGCTGTAGTTTTATCTAGGGGTGGGGTGCTGCCGAGCTTTGTCCAGGAACCTAGAGACCTGATACACAGTTGAGGAGTTTCTATTTTAAGAACCCCAAATTCAGCTTTCTTATTTGTCACTTCACAAGAAAACACATTGAGAAGACCAAAAATGCTGCAGAGACCACAAAGAGATCCCACCTCCCACACCAACCCTGATCCCTCCAAATCCTGAGTGGAGAATGGGTCTGAGATGGTTTCCAAGCTTGGAAGCGGGGTGGCTCTCTCAGTGATGCTCAGAGGAGGCTCTGAAAGTGGGGGCAGTGAGACACAGATAATGCATTTGCCACAGATGTATTAAACAGACACACACGAAACAGACACGCACCACACCGGAGTTACTGTCATCTAAGGACTGATACCATCTGCGGCGCGGTTGGTCTTTGAGTTTGAGCTGTCACAGGGACACCTACCCACCATGCCTCCAGAAAGATATTGCCTATAGGATTTTTCTCACACTAACCCTGCATTAGTTTGTATTCTTTACATTTAATTCATTTACTTTTTTAAATTTTATTATTATTTTTTAATGGAGTTATTGGGGATTGAACCCAGGACCTCATGCATGCTAAACGTGCACTCTACCACCATCTACCAACCCTCCCAACCCTGCATTAGTCCGAGTTACTCTACGACTTTGTTTGGCTGGTGTTGCTGTTTCTGCTGTCATTCCCCATCTCTCTCTTGAGCTTCTGCATGTGTATAATCCTGCCTGAATTATACTATGAGGTTGGAGAAACATCTTCAGCTAGTAGGAAAATCAATCACTTCCTTTGTTTTAATTTCACACACTTGGCGCTGGGTATCTTGCACTGAGGTTCACTTGCGCAGTTTATCCTGTGCAATCCTAACCCCCTAGGGCATCCTCATCTGTGCCCCAAACTGTGCTCCTGTTTTCATCCACTTCTCCAGGTAGCCATTTTTCTTTGCCATCTGCCCCCATAAGGTCTTCGGGTCCTTTTAAGATCTCAGACTTGCCCAAACAACTGCCAAGTCAATGCCCTTACTGACTACAAAGCTTGGCCCCAGGTTCCAACAACTAGGGCAGCCATCCTGGCCATCAGTGCCTCTCGGTCTCATTGTTCTGCTTCTGCTTCCCAGGAGGGGCTGCCCCATGACGTGAGGCAGGAAAGACTAACTTCTAGGCAAACTGCCAAGAAAAATCCTTAAGAAACTGACCCATTTGAAAAACTTCCTTCTTCCTAATTACAATTACTGCTACCTCTGCAGAAAAATTCCCTTTGAGCCTTCAAGTCCTTTTTAAACTCTTGCCACCCTTTGGGCAGAGAACAGCAGCTTCGGTCCCCTTTAGGGCACCCATAAGTGCAAGGAGGCAAAGAGGAGACAGAAGAGGGATTTGACAGGCGGTGGAAAGACTTCCCCTGGTACCAAAATTGTGTTTGTCTCCCATCTGCTGAGCCCCACATCGCCCATGTACACAGGGTGCCCAGAAGGGCCAGAGAACCTTCCTCCCAGAAGGGAGAAAGCAGACAGAGCTTGTCAGCTTGAAGCGGGAGAAGTAAAAATAAAGTTCTGTAGCATTTACCTGTCCCTTTATATGGGTGTGGGTACTTGTATATACTCCTTCAGCTTCTTTCTGGATGTCTTATTATGCCTATAAAAATGGTAGCAATCATTAGGTGGTCCCATCGCTGCCACCAGGGAAAAAACCAATCGTGGAAATTTGTGAACACAAAATCTATTATCAAGTAAAAATTAAGAGTACAACTAATATACCTACAGCCATTTGGCATCTATCAGGGAGGGTATCTCCTGGGCTCTTGCATAAAATTTAGATCAATAAACCCAACTGTCAGAATGGAAGAGAGAGATGGGTGACTAATCTGATTCAGGGGGAAAAGAAGGTATGTTTCTTACATTGAATAGATTTACCTTCTAGTCTTTCATGTGGGAAAAATAATATTTGCTTTTCTTTTATTTTTCAGCCACTTGTGACCAGTACACAGTCTCGAATTCCCATGGTTGGTTTAAATCACTATAAATAGACCTCGGAAAATTCACTCTGACTTTTAGACCCTGGCACATAGATTCAGGAATTTCCCCTCCCCTTTCTGATGTTTAAAATTATATATATCTTTGCTATGCTTTTTTTGGTCAGGAAGTTAGTTTCTTTTTTACATGATTTCCATGCCAAGTGATGAAAAGTCTGCAGGAGGAGGAAAAATGCAGGATTGTATAGCGTGTGTTAAAGAGAACAGAAGCCCTGGGATACACGCTGGTGTGTGACCCTGAGAGCCAGTCAGTAATCCCAGACACCAGTGAGCAGGCAGCAAACATAAATCTGATAATCCAAGAAAATCCTAACCACTAGTCTATTTCAATTCATTTACAGTATGATTAGTTGTGCTGAAATCATACATCTTATTCAAGTCACAAATAAATAAACACATCATGCTCACCAGATAAACCAAGAGTTGGGTTTTGGTAGCTCTTCTCCCCTCAGAGGAGATAGCTGTGGGCTTGTTGGGAGGATAACTTGCCTTAAATTATGCAGATGGCTTGTTGGATGCATGGTTCCTATGTGAAGGAATAAAATAAAACTACCATCTCATTGGAACCTAGTTTTATTGGGCCTCAACCTGACTTTAAGGGAAGAGTGGGACCCATAAGAGATACAACTGTTAGACCATGATCCATACTCTGAAACTTGAGTTTTAATTAAAGAAGGCTATGCCATTTCTCTAAGGTGATAATCAACATTATTTTTCTTTTTAGGGAACTAGATTTTCACGGCTTCCTTTTAGTCATCTTAGTCTAAGAAACTCTGCAGTTGACATTCCACATGTGTGGACTGGGGGTAGAGGCAGACTTCCATCTATCATTCCTATACCCTAGGCCTGGGCGAGAGCTTTTAATCCTTCTGATTGTTTGGCACTAATGTGTCGATTTGTTTAGCTTACGCCAAATAAATAGTTGTCAAAACTTATATGCTAGACTGTAAACTCCCTGCAGGCAAAAGATAATTCACATTGTACAATGTCTTCACTATCCTACCGGTTACTCCCATCAAAAGCTTTAAAAGAGTTGCCATGATAGGATTTCCAGAAGACTTGACTTTCTTTTAATGTCAACAAACATTAGTAGAAAAATCATCAAAGCCAGAGAGTGGGACAAGCCCTGCATCCAGCAGTACAGACAGGAAACTATGTCACGGGGATGAAACATAGTGATTCCAACTGGACATTAGAGCAAAAAGCCAAAGACCAGGTGGCAGAAAGCCTGAGTGGGGTTTCACAATGAAGCTAAATTACAAGATAAACTCCAGGATGGAATACAGACATTCTTTTTGTGTCTGAAATGAAGGTGGGTCTGGGGTGAGAATGAGCATCAGTCACTATGGCGTAGCCCAGGAGAAGGCAAGAAACGTCTGTATGCAGATGAAGACGGAAGAAAACAAACTGCAGACTCCCCGGCATCCAAGAGCCTCAGCGATATTAATTGGAAAAGTAGGGCCCCCTCCACACCACTGGACCTGTGCACATAGATGTTTTTGCTTCCAAGGTCAACTGGTGTCACAGCTCGGGACGCCTGTGACTGGGACGCCCTCTGACTGGCATGTTCTGATCAGGCCCACGCAAGACTCCTGGGTGGTAGGGCAGAGAGCGGGGGGCCAATAACCCTCTGCGAACTGAGCTCTGTATATTACCTCTGATCTGTCCTTTGACTCCGAGTGACTTGAAGTAACTGGGTAGTAGATTCTCTTGGTGTGTTTGGTTGAATAAGAACAAGCCAAACAAAATAAATAATGACCTCCCTTTCAGGAACTTTAAAGTATTCACTTCAAAGACACCAAAGCATCCTTCCCCCACTCCCTCCCATTCCTACTCCAACCACAGTGATTGCCTGTCTTCAGAAATAACCCTGAAGGAGTGGCTGGGAAATGAATCTGAGGTCGGCCATTGCAGGGCGGTGCTCGCTCACTCCCCATAGTTTGGAAAGTCTTGGTCACTCAAAATTCTCATGAATCTTGTGTGTCGCATTCCTGCCCCCAGTGTTCCCTCTCAAGGCTTTCTACTGTCCCTACGGAAAGAAGAGTCATTTCCCCACATTTACTCCTGTCATCCTTACTGGGGTCCAACCTGAAGTCTCACTCACTATTTCATCCCAAGGACAGCATCTTAGGAATAAAACTTTCCCATATTTACTTGTATGGAAATGTCCATATTACATGCATTCAAAAAAGATAGTCAAGTAGGCCTAATCTTTAACAAATACACTCACTGTTGCCTAGAAAACAAGAAATAAATACTCAGCTAAAATGCTGTCAGCTGGAGCTTCTTAATTTTTTCAGTGGAAAAATTTGTCTAGAAACCCAACATCAAGGTTTTTAACGACATTTGAGTATTTCTAAAAACAATAAAGGGTGAAAAGGACCTACTGTGTAACACAGGGAACTATAGTCAATTTTTTATAATAACTTATCATGGAAAAGAATCTGAAAAGAAAAAAATATGCATGTATATGTATAACTGAATCACTTCGCTATACACCTGAAACTAACACTGTAGATCAACTACACTTCAATAAAAAATTTTATAAAAATAAAAAATAAAGACAGAAAGAGTGTTAATGCTAGAATGGATATAAAAAATGATACAGCACCTTCGTGTCTCTAGATGAGGAAACTGAGGCATAAAGAGGTAAGGGTCTTGCTCAGGGAAGTTATACTCCAAAATTCCTTTTATAGTAACATTATTTAATAAAAATAGAAAACCCAAATCCCTACATATACTTTGTCAACAAGCCTGTGACTCTCGGGCGACTCTCATCAGTGTGAAAACCACACCGTAATCCAAGGTGCTTTCCACTGAGGATGCGTATTCCTCTCCTTAATTTAGAGCTGACAGTTGGTGGAGTGGGCAGAGGCTGCCCGCAAACGGTGCCCGGGTGGGATTTTCCTGCCACATAAAGAGAATCTGTAGACCCAAGAGACGGATTCCTCCCAGCTCAAGCCTCCCTGGAAAATTCCACTTTAATCTGTGAATCAGGAAGAAGAACTGGAGGCATGCCCAGTCTTAAAAGTATAGCAGGTCTTAAGCACTGTTACATTTGCTCTCTCTGCTTCTAGAAGGAGATTGCTGTGGAGTCAGCTGAGAAACTTATTCTCTCTGAAAACAGCTCCTGTCTCAGCTGTGGTGATTTTGCAGTTCTTCTAGGACTTGAGGAGGCTTCGGGGAGGAAACAGGAGGCAAAAGCGTTGAGCGTGACATGGTTCTGGGGACACTGCGCAGGTGGAGAGAGCAAGAGTGCAGAAGGGACCGCTCCCCTCCCACTCCACCGACCACTCCCCGCGCCTGGCAGGGACACCTGGGCATCCTAATTTAATATCTTCCATCCAGAGAAATTTCCAGGGAGGCACCACGCGCCCAGTTGTATCTCTTTTCCTCGCACCCCCAACAACTGCACAGAAGAAAAGGCTTTCATTGCAAGTGCAGAAGATAAGATCCTGAAATATTCGCAGTGTTTTCCTTTCTTTCCAGCCTTTCCTGACCTTTCCCCTTGGGATCAGAAGTCTCGACTTTGCTTGCGAGATGAATTAGAGTTGTTATGACTGGAAAGTAGGGAGAAAGGAAAGGATATTTTTCAGAATGATTCTTTCCACTCAAGGCAGATCAGTGTAGAAACAAAGATTTGCCGGCGGGCGGGTGGCGGCTACCAGGAGGCAGAGCGGTGGGGGGAGGGGGGGTGCTGGCTGGCTCCTGTCATGAGCGGTCGTCCCCACCCCCAGTGTCCCTCTCCTACCGCCACTTGTTTTTCTCTCCTGCTGGGCGGGAACCTCCCTTGTCACCTTCCCACATGTCACCCCAGATGATCCTCTCATGACCCAAGAAATTGCTGAGCCCATGGAACCACCCACTTGGACCGCCCTTGGTCAAAGTTCCAACCTTTAGAAAACGACTCCTTGACCCTCAGAGGGTGGTGTCCTTGAGGGGAAAGACCCAGCAGTTCTATATGAGTGGGGCTAGGGGTGGAGGCTGGGGAATTTACCCAATTACACAGCAAACATTGGTGTTTCTAGAAGGACAGGGTAGTTTTTTTTAACTGAAGTATAGTTGATTTGCTATATTATATTAGTTTCAGATGTACAGCATAGTGATTCAGTATTTTTACAGAGACTGTATTCCATTAAAAGCTATTATAAGATAATGACAATAATTCCCTGTGCTATACCATATATCCTTCTTGCTTATCTACTTTATACATAGTCGTTTATACTTAGTAATCCTATAGCCCTAATTTGCCCCTCCCCCAGCCCTTTCCGCTTTGGTAACCACTATTTTGTTTTCTGTGTGAGTCTGTTTCTATTTTGTATATACACTTGTTTGTATTAATTTTTAGATTCCACATATAAGAGATACCATAGAGTATTTGTCTTTCTCTGTCTGACTTATCTCACTATCCATAATATCCTCCAGATCCATCCATGTTGCTGCAAATGGCAGAATTTCACTTGTTTTTCATGATGGAGTAATATTCCATTGCATAGCTTCTTTATCCAGTCATCTGTTGATGGACATTTAGGTTGCTTTCACATCTTGGCTATTGTAAACAGAGCTGCTATGAACACTGGAGTGCATGTAACTGTTCAAATTCATGTTTTGAGGGTTTTTTTTGATATATATCTAGGAGTGGAATTGCTGGATCATATGGTAGTTCTATTTTCAGTTTTTTGAGGAGCCTCCATACTGTTTTCCACAGTGGCTGCACCAATTTACATGGGTTCCTGGAAGGATAGGACACTTTGAAACAGTTTTTAAATTTCTGATGCCAGCCTTTCTAAACACCTAAGGAGTCCATGGAGATGTTTGCTAAGTGGATAGTGACCTCGGGTGCTGATGGGATTTATGGCTGGCCTCCATTAATTGGTCTGGACCAGGCCAGTGCTGTGTATTTCCCAAACCATATTTCATCTTTACAACAACCCAACAGAGTAGGTGTTATACTATGAATGGAGAAACAGACACTAGTGCTTCTGACCTTAAACGCTAGACCACTCTCCCTCTTAGACTGGATGACAGAGAATAAGGGTAATACATTTCCTCAAATCTTCTACTTCCTAAAATATAACAAGTTTTTATGATAGGTTCATTTTTTTTTATTTGTGTGTTTTGGGGGAGGGAGGTAATTAGGTTTATTTATTTATTTTTTTAGTGGAGATGCTGGGGGTCGAACCCAGGACTTCATGCATGCTAAGCAGGTACTCTACCACTGAGCCATACCCTTCTCCCTGATAGATTCTATTTTAAATAAACATACGAAACTACATTTTCAATTGGAACTTGAAAGCTCCCCTGCTAACTAAAGCAAAAATTGACCTACCTAGATGGTTTAAGACCCAGGTCCTCAGCTGGCTAATATGCTAATTTAATACAAATTTGTACAAGGAAGGGTCTCCCTTGGTCACTCAAATCAAAGCATAAGAATCAAAAATTATTCTTTAAGGAACTGATCAAAGACCAGCAGCCCTAGGTTTTAACCTCCTTTTCGGGGCATGGTGGTCCTGTGACTGGTCCCCCACAGCAAGCTGACCCCATCACCCCTCCCCAGGCACCCCATTCAGGAACCCAGAGGGGCAGTAAGCTCTTGGAGAGCCTTGCTAATGGGAAGAGAGTAGCTAGGGATGTAGGTTCTTGATTAATATTCAAGTCCTAGCCTTTTTAGGGGACCTTGCTGAGAAATTCCCTCTATAGATCATAAATAAAAGCTGTTCTCCACATGATCCACCCCCCACCCCCTATCTCAACACCATTTAGTGCAACAGAATGAAGGGTAAATAAACCAACTGGGTCTTCAGGCTAATTTTAGGAGGGTTGGGGTATTTGCAAATTAGGTCCCTCAATCCATTTTTTTTTTTTGCTGTATAGGTAAAGCAACATATTTCTGCACCATTTAAGAGAAAGGAAAATTAATCGGTGTGAGCTGCCAACAGCTGGCTGACAACCTTGAGTGCTGGGTGTGTTGGAACTGGTCCAGGTTTCACATAAGGAGTTCATTTTGGGTTAGTCAAAAAAAAGGGAAGGAGTTGGCCTGGGTCCTATTCCACAAATTCAGGATCAAGGAGCTGAGATTCCCTTCAGAAATGGCTGGCGGGTGGCTCTGCAGGTCCATTTGCCCAGCCTAGTTGACATCCACTTGCTTCTCTACCTCAGACAAAGAGGACCGATGGGTGTTGGGTGTTTCCTCTGACAAGCCAGTGATTCAGCAGAGCAATCAAACCAAGTGAAGGTCAGTTCCCTCTGCTCTATATCCCTTTCATAAAGATCTATTATTTCTGCTGACTCCAGATTTTTTTTAGGCTTCTTTTTCTTCTTCCTCCTCATGAATTCTCCTCACCCTTCCTCTGAGTGTAGCTTATTAGACTGAGGCTGAGTTCACTAGCATAATAAAGAACTTAGTATTTGTAGAGGAATGAAATCCTCTTATTTTTCTAATCTGTGGTTCAGTATTTCAGAGTAAGAGAAACTTCATGTTTCAAAATGGTAATAGCCATGTTTATTTTCAAAGTAACAAGTAATCAATGTTAAAAAAGAAAAAGAAAAAGAAAAGTTAGACAATGCAGAAAGGAATAAAGAAAAAAGTAAAATACTATCCCAAATCTCACCACTGGAGAAAACTAACCACCATTAACATTGTAATATCTCTTACTTTAGTCTGCTTTGTTTTCTTTTTTAGTTTTTTTACAAAAGTAATCTGATTTACTCCATACATTTTGGATATTGTTTCATGCGAAGAAATTAGATCAATGTCTCTGTTTTTAAGGGGTGCATAGTACTGCAATGTATAGATGTGCTTTAACTTACTTATATTAATAGACATTTTGCTGACATAAATAATGCTGCAACGTACACATGACCTTGCCCACTTGCCTAGTTATTTCTTTATGATAAATTCCTATGAGCAAACTACTAGATCAAGTCACATACCTTTGTTTCAAGGCCTTTGATACATATTGCCAAATTCCCCTTCTCCCAAAAAACTTGTAATCATTTACAACCTCAGTAACTTCATAAGAGTACATTTTTTCCTCATGCTCTCACAAGTACTGCATGTAAGCCTTTTTAAAATGTTTGCCCATTTGAGAGAGAAAAATTGGTGCCTCCATATTTTTTTGTTTTCTTTTGATTATTAAGAAGGTTGAATATGGGGTTTGGGTTTTTTGTCTTTTTTTTTGAAGGGGGAGGTAATTAGGTTTATTTATTTATTTATTCATTTTAGAGAAGGTACTGGGGACTGAACCCAGGACCTTGTGAATGCTAAGCATGCACTTTACCACTTGAGCTATACCCTCCTCCTGTATATGTTTTCATATACTAATAACTGTATTTTTTTTTCAATTGTCTGCTCTCTCTCATGCCCACTTCTCTATAGGGATATCCGTATTTCCCTTACTGATTTGTAGGAACTCATTATATACAAAAATGACATTTTCTAGACTGTATTTCAGGGAATTTTATCACCCTTTGAAATATTAATAGGTACACTGAGGGGAGGAAAAAGACTTACATGGTCAGATTTAACACATCATTTCTTAAACTTAATTGACCATCAAAACTTTTTTTTTTCCTACAGAACCCCCGTAGCATTGTCCAGGACACTGGTGTTCTGGGCAATAACATTTAAGAAACTGTTCTGTGAAGGATATTTAATCTTTATCTGTTACACATGTGGCATGGTTTTTCCCCATTACCACTTGTCTTTTACACTATATGATTTTTTCTGTACAGCTTTTAAATCAGGTATTCAAATCTCTCAGCATTTTCCTTTCCAGCTTAGTAATTTAGTACAGACCCTGAAATCCCACTTGTTTGGTTTGAATCCTGGCATCACCACTTGCTGGGCATTGAGAAAATTACTTAACCTTTCTGTGCCTCGATGTTATCATCTAGAAAATGGGAAGAATAAATAGTAAATATATATATAGTTGTTACAAGGATTAAATTCCTTAATATAGATAAAGTACTAGAATGGTGTTTGACACAGTGTGAGATAATGTTGATAACAGGATGAGGCAAAAAGTCTTTCTCCATACCTAGTTGTAAAATAAAAAATCACTCGTATTTTCTTCTGAGTATTTTTATGGAAATTAATTTTGGTGTTAGCTCTAGAGCAAAGAGTCTAAAAGAGTCTACTTTTTTCTGCAATGGTTAACCAGGTTTTTTCAACACCATTTATTGATAAATGCTTGTTTTAGAATATATTGTTAGTATTCTGATACCAAGACATCTTCTTTCCTATTCCTTTTCAGAAAAGTCCCAGCTCTGTTTGTCTGAATTAAGAGCACATGTTGGATCCCCCCTCAGAGCTGCCCCGGGAGACACTTGGTTGGGGTGAGGGACCCTGAAGGTGGGGCTTGGTTTTCTATGATGCAGCCAGGAAGTGTCGCTACCACAGACTTTCGGTTGTAACTCTTCCCATGCCCAGTGTTCCCACAAATGGCTGGGGACCTGGTGGTGGCTCTAGCCTGTGGATTTGCTCAGGAACACTTGAACCCTACTGTTGTTCACACTATCACAGAAAAATGAACACACTCAAACTCCATCTGGTCACTCTCCCGTCTGTTGCATCACTCAAACGACCTCTAAATTATGAGAAAAAGATGTGAGGGGGAAGGGATAGCCACCTGACCCATCCCAGGCTGTGGGAAGAGAGCCAGGGGTCCCCAGCTCAGAGGAGGATGAGACAGAGAGTCTGCATAGAGGTGGGACCAGAACAGCTGAGGGAAAGCTCGAGTCCTCATGATGACCTAAAAGGCCCAACACAGCCTTCTCCTTCTCTGCACCCCGTCACCTCTCATTCACCCTGTTCCCAACAGCCTCTCTGCTGTTCTGTAAGCATGCTCCCCTCAGGCCATGTGTGTGTGCCGAGCTTCTGGAATGTTCTTCCCTCAACCCCCACATTGCTTGTTCCCAAGGATCTTAAGGCCTTGGCTCAAATGTCACATTGTCAGTGAGGCCACCCGGGCCACTCTGTTTAACACTGTGCCCGCACTCCTTCCCTGTCCCTGCTTCGTTTTCCTGCGCAGCGCCGACCACCGTGCGACAAGCTGTTTGCTGTCTGTCTCCCCACTCTAGACTATGAGCTTCTAGACTCTGTTTTGCCCTCTGATATATTCTCAGCACCTAGAACAGTGCCCGGCATGCACAGGGCTCCACGATTGTGTGCAGGTGAAGGAACAAATGAGTGTCCCCTTCAGACAGCGTCACTTGCGGGAGACTCTGGTATGTGTCTAGGCCTGTTACCAACAGCAGGACTGCTCAGAACGGAGCTGCCTGCAGGACTCCGGGTTTTCAAGCTAGCCTCTGCAAACAAGTTATTTCTACAGTCCAGAGAAAAGGCTGCATCTCTTCAAAGCACGAGCAGGCATCTGTCCACACTGATTCTTTCATGCGATGCCCTGACTTCATACATGAGGCTGCCACAGAGCCAGGCAAAATGAAAAGCAGGTTAAAACAACAGTGAAGAGAAAACAAACTTATGGTTACAAAAGGGGAAGCGATGGGGGAGGGATAAATTAGGAGTTTGGGATTAGCAGATAATCTATAAACTACTATATATAAGATAGATAAACAACAAGGTCCTATTGTATAACACAGGGAACTATATTCAATAACTTCTAATAATCTGTAATGAAAAAGAATGTGCATATATATATAACTGAATCACTATGCCATACACCAGAAAGTAACATAACATTGTTAATCAACTATAATTCAGTTGTTAAAAATTAAAATAAAATAAACAGTGAGATACCACCACATACCCACCAGAATGGTTAAGATGAAAGTATAGGAAATGCAGAGTGTGGCGAGGCTGAGGAGGAAGGAACCCTAATACACTTTGAAAAGCTATGCCGCAGCACATGGCAGATGTGTGCCCCGTGACCCGGCATTTCTGCACCTACGCAGACCCAGCAGAAATGCCCATATGTGTCCACCAAAGAGACAGGTGACATAACACTAGTCCTGCCGTGAAAACAGTACTATTTGTAATGGCCCAACTCTGGAGCAAAAAATGGAGTGAAATAGTAAAATGGAGTTTTGAAGATATTGCATGTTCCTATAATGGAAGACGACACAGTACATGAGATGCATGCTCTCCCAGCCCGGGCAATGAGAGGGATGAATTTTACAAACATAATGCTGAGCAAAAGTCAGACATAAAGAAGTATATAGTGTGTGCTTCACCTGTGTAAGATTATAAACAGGTAAAACGGATCCATGCTGCTAGAAATCTAGAAAGCTCAGAAAGAAACGTAAGCGGTGCCTTGGGCTTCTGATAATGTTATCTTTTTCATCTGGGTGCTGGTTACAGAGGAAGAGTCATTCAGCCGTGTATTTCTATGTTGACTTTTCTGCATGTAATATTTTTTGAAAACCAGCTTCATGCATTAGAACCAGCAACTGAACAGGCAGGCCTCCCATTTACTAAAGCTGCCTGTTACTCTAGGTGGAAACTGTTTCAGGAAGCACCACTCTAGCACCTGGTTGGGTGGGAAATGGAGGCTTGGGGAGGACAGAGCCATCTGATCATGGCCAGAACGCACCTCGGAGATGCTGCAAGAACGAAAAATAGCAGCAGCCAGGTGTGGAGGGGAGAAGGTGGATAGAAAGCCTCAGGGGCCCAGTATTTGAGGTCACTTACAGCCTCCAGGCAACACTGCCTCCTGTCAGGGGCAGAATGGAGAAGACTCTGCGTCTGCCTCCAGGAGCGCCAGTGCTGTGGGACTGCGCAGGTCAGATTTCTAACCAGATACTGAGGGAGGGAGGATGATCTCTGCTTATAAATTGAATCTGGGAGCTTCGTTACAGAAAGCAATAGAAAAAAAGACAGCAGAGAGAAGGAAAAAAAAAAAATATATATATATATATATAAGTGGGTCTTAAGTAATTTCTAAGGAGCCAGCTGTGGCAGGAACTCTGGCTGACATGCTAGATATAGCCCCCTCAGGTCTTTCAGTCAATGAAACAAGACAGGAAAAGAAGGATGAGAACATCCAGGAGCTGCAAGGCCTGGGCTGGGATGCCCAGGGTAGAGGAGGACTTGCCGCACACCAGGCCTGCGTGCTTTGCAGCACACAGTGCCCACGGCTCTCACAGGGCCCTGAGGATCCCGCTGCCAACACTGGAGTGTGCGGGTGAGGAAAGAAAGAGAAAGAAGGCCACCCTGTTATGTCCTCTTGCTGTGGAAAGGCAGGGAACAGACAAAAATCCGTAGTTGTAGCAAAAGTCCTACTGTATAGCACAGGGAACTAATTATACTCAGCGTCCTGTGACGAACTGTCACAGGAAAGAATGTGAAAAAGAATATGTATATATGTGTATAAGTCAGTCAGTCTGCTGGACACCAGAAACTAACAGAATATTAGTGTAAATCAACTATACTTCAATAAAAACAAATAAATAAATCTAAAAGAAGAAAAATCTGTAGTTGAAAGCAAAACCCCTCTTAGGTACTGCAGGGGTAGAGGCCGCTTGGAGAAAGTTGGGAAACAATGAGTCGGCCAAGGATTTGCACGTTTCCGGCCTTCTGGGAGCAGGCTCTTGCTAGAGCAAACCTCTAGTCCTCGCCCCCAGAGTCTGGAAAGGCCCAGCGGGAGAAGCTACCAGGAGAGAAGAGACTCAGAGCTGGGGGTGCTAGGGAGGGAGTCTTCCTTGGCCCTGAGAGCCAGCAGCTGTGCCAGCATCCTGGCTTTGGATTCTGCAGCCCCAGGGCGGGAGCCTCCCAGTCATTCCAACGTGTAAGCGTGAGGGAAGAAGTGGGGGTGGGCGGGGGAGTCGCAGAAGAGAACGCAGCCAACCCAAGAGGTTTGCAAGAGGTAGCCCGGCGCACCGGCCGGCTCCGGCCTGCCGCCTCCAGCCTGTCCAGACGTGTAGGCGGCGTGCTGGGGCAGTCGGCGCGGCCCTTCTTCTGCACCCACTCTGTGCAGACAGCTACACGAAGAGAAAGAGAAAACACTCAAGCACTGGCTTGTCCCTTTTCCTGTCTTGGGAGCATCCCAAACAGATCTCTCAGAGGATGTGAAGTTTCCATTTTGTACCAGAGGAGCCGCAGGCAAGGCTGGGGAGGACATTCCAAGCCAGAAGTGCAGCACGTGTCCCCCGTGAGCGTGATGTGCACTGTTCATGGGCTGAGAGCAATCTAGAATAGAGGTGCAAACCCCTGACCATGTCGGGAAATCTACCTGCATCACACTTTCTGAGACAAACAACGATTTAAGAGATGGTAGTTACTATTTCTGAGCCTCCAAGCATGTGCGTTGTGAAGAATAAAAATCCAGGTAAAACTTAGATTTGGGTGGACTACTGCTTTCTAAACAGACACTAAAGGAAACGCGAACCCAAGACCTAGGTTTAGAATGTCCAACATGGCTTACTAGCGACAAGTTTTCAGTGCTGACTTTCAGGAGCCAAAACCCAGGTGCCAACAAGGATGAGGAGAAGACAGTTTCCCTGCCCAGTAGATTCTGTCCGTTTTCAGTAATGTTCACAGGGGATCTTGGAGGCTCCTGACACTATCCAGTAGTTTATGGGAAGATGATGGCTGATATGAAATATCTGGAGGTACCATTTTTTTTTTTTAGATAATAAAATTGTGCTTTATAAGACCTCAGAGGCACATGAATTCTGATCCTCAAAGTTCAGAGCTGCCTGGAAGAATCAGGATTGACGTTGTTCACTTCCAGTACAGGTGCTATGAGATGTTTAGCATCATCACAGGGTAAGGGCAGAGCCTGAAAAGATCTTTCCTGGCATTCATTGGCCATTTCCCACAAGTCGTACCGAATCAAAGTCTTACAGGCTTAGTGGGTAATTATAGGAGATTTCAGGATAACCATGCCATTAAAGTAAACCCCTTCTCTGACCTGACCCAGGGATAGCAGGCCAGAACTAAAAAGAAAAGAGGCTGGAAGAGGCGTTCCATGGACAAAACAGAAAGCAGGGCTCCGTCCTTTTGAACCCTCTGAAAACTGCTGAGGGAATTCCCGTAAGCAGACGGTTAAGGTCTTAACGACCTGTTTCAGCCAGGTGCTTGCACTAGTATCTCCTGATCACACCTGGTTTAAATCCTTTAGTTTAAACACATTCCTATAGGGAGGGCTTCAGAGCCGAGCGCTATCAGGAAGATACCAGGAATGGAGCTAAGTTCTGCCAGCAGAAGTTTGAACTTCGTGAGATCCAATATCTCATTTGCAAGTCAGAACTTTCGGCTCTAAGTTGGTCAGTAAGATACAAGTTCTAGGAGGTGTGAATATGAGGTACAGGGGTGAGCCCCAAACCCTCTCACCTCTGGGCCTGCCCGTGCCAAGCAAGATGTGACAGCTGTAGCAGGTGGTCATTTTAATCGACCATATTTTCAGGACTGATGTTCCCTCTTGCAGCTTCATGGAGAGGATGCCACCTCTCTTGAAGGAGTCAGAGTCAGACGAGACTCCCAAGGCCTAGAGAGATGAGAAAGCTGGGAGTTTTCCAAGGTGGAGTCAATGGTGGTTCTCACCTCCGCTGCTCTGGTAAATGTAACTGCTCCAGCTGGGAGGGACCAAGGGGAAGCCCAGAATAGGTGACAGTCAAAGAAAGAAACCCAGGGCCCCATGTTAGACTAGACCAGAATTTTCTTTAAGTGAATTTGAATTTGACATTGAGATTTGCACACATTAGAACGACTTGACACTGTATCATTAAAATAGATACTGGAGGGGAAAGGTGGGAAGGGATAAATTTGGAGTTTGGGATTAGCAGATACAAACTACTATATATAAAATAGATAAACAACAAGGTTCTAACGTATAGCACAGGGAACTACATTCAATATCTTGTAAAACCTATAATGAAAAAGAATAAATATATGTGCATAGCTGAATCACTATGCTGTACACCAGAAATTAATGGAACACTGTCAATCAACTATACTTCAATTTTTTTAAAATGGGTACTGGAATGTTCTCTACAAAGACATTTTTCCCCAGGAGTATTGTCATATGGTTCTGAGAGCCTTATAAAGCTTTGAATGGAATATATGAATGTCAGAATGTTTTACACCTTCTGGAAGTCTCTCCTCAGAGGGCAGAACTCTGGTGGAGTGACCACTTACGAGTCCCACCCTAAAAGAGTGGGTGATACTTGAAGTAATAAATTTGAAAATTATGTTTAGTTCTCCAAACTAAAATCTTAAAGCTTATATTATCATCCATGCCTATGCACATTATCCCCGGAATGCTTCTTTTTCTCCTGGGAGTCACCACGAGCTCTCTGTTGTTCTTCAGACAAATGCTACAGCCATTTATTCCTTAATATCTAGCTCCACTCCCCACCCCACTGAAGTTCTTATCTCCCATTTCCATCAAATTTCACGTCATAGGTCCCTTCATCCGATCAGTGAGTTTCTTGCCAAACATCTTTCAAGACCTCCTAGAAGTATCTTGCCAGAAACCTGCTGCCCCATCATTTAAAAATATTTAGCTAACTCTTCATTTGCCATTTTCTCCTTTTGATTCCAACAGTAATCATACCAACCAAAGTGCATGTAACCTGTGTTTCCTAAAGACTCTCCAGCCTGGGGTTTTAGAAGGATCATACTAAACCCTTAATTACCCCTCTTAGCTTTCTCTCCCTTCCATGCCCTTGTCCCTGGAGAGAGATCATGGCGGAGAATGACTCCCAATCCAGGAGCCGCTCTCTAGCCAGCAGGAGGCTCTCCTGATCTCCTCCAACCAATTCATCTCAACCGTGCTTTCAAATAGAATCACCCAGGCAACTTAAAAAAAAAAAAAAAAAAAAAAACTGATGCCTGAGTCCTAACCCACACCAAGTAAGTCAGAAACTCTTAGGCTAAAGCCCTGGGGTTGGTAATTTTCAATACCCTGCAGATGATTCTAATGTGCACCCATGATTGGGAAGAACCCTCGTGAGGCTTGGGGAACTGCGAGCCTTTCCTGAGCGTGCATTTCCATCCAGGTGTCAGCCCACGCAGTCATGGCACCGGGGTGTAGCACCGGGACTCTCCAACCCAGCCAGTCAGATTCTCCCACCCACTGCTTCCTGCCTTTTCTGCCTCCGCCGCTCTGTGAGGCAGGGCTTCTGTCACTAAAGAGACTTCTGAGAACACAGGGATGCTCTCTGCTTCTTTCATGAATTCCTCTGCAAATTTCTGAGGAGTTAGTGCTTCAATCACTATCATTCATTCAGAAAATGTAAATCACCTTTTTGCTTTGAGTTCATCATTTCCCATTTTCCCAAGGTGATTCAGAAGCTCAGAGCCCACTGACAAAGCATGAGCAGATGGCTGGGGCTATGGACACACCTCACCATTCCATTCGTGGCAGGACGCACCTTGAGACGTCACAGACAATGGCAACAGCAATAACAAAAATCAGTGTTTGTCCAGTTATGAAAAAACAGAGGCCTGTCTCTGAAAGCACATTTTCATTTCTCTAGGTTTCAAGCAGTGTTAAAACGCACCATCAGTTCTAACCTTGTTTGCATTCATCTTCTTTTCAGAAATTGCACATTTGTTTTCAAAGTGCTGGGTTGGAGCATTTTGCTGCTACGTGGAAATCATGACAACAGTCATACTCAGGACATAAAATACACCTGCACGTAGAGCCCATGCAGTTTTTTTCATGCAGTTTTAATATCTGCTAACCCACTGATAAATGCCCTGGAAGGAGCAGTACAAGAACTAGGACGGAGAGCCCCTGAGCTGGCCAATGTTCACTTTCTAAGAATCGTCACCTTCTATGGTTGATTAGTACCCTCACCAGCCATCTCAGCAGAGGTTAAATCATTTATTCACTCATTCATTCAGTAAACCTTTCCTTCGATGTCTACTGTGTGCCAGGTACTGTGCTTTGAGTTGGGGCCCCCACGTCCACAGCCCATCATGTAAACAGATAATGCCCTGTGCCAATACTTTTCCTCTACCTGCTGTGCTCTTCTCCCATCTCTCTGTCTGGATAAATTCTACTCAACCCTTGAGATCTTGACTAGGATGTCACTTAATCTAGAAAAACCCTCCTTGATGCTTCAAGTCAGGGTTAGTTGTCCTTTCTACGTACTTCCATGGCACTCAGTGCTTACTCCTAGCTTAGGACTTTGCACTTGGCCTTCACACTTTGTCTTTTAGTTCCTTGTTTACACATCTGTATTCCCTCACTAGACAATGAGCTACTTAAGGACAAGAGCCATGTCACACCCATCTCTGTACCTTCAGTGACTAGCACATAACAGGAACTCAATAGGTACAGTTGAATAAATAAGGAGTGAGTGACAGATATTCACAGGGTATTCTGAGAACACAGAGATGCACCAAAAGAGACTTCCTGTTAAAGGTGGCTGCTAAATGAACTCATAAATGGTAGGTTCAAGTGGTCCAGACTTAGGCTGGTTGGAAGGTGGAAGCAGAGTTTTCTATGCTAGAAAACTCCCAGCATGATGGTGTTGACAGAGTACAAAACGGGAGGTAGGGCAGAGTAGAAGGCAGCTGGAACAAGGGCCTGGGGGGACAGGTTCTGACAAATGTCCTCATCTAAATGAACGAACAGATCTGAGGAGTCCCAGGAGCTGACCTCCAGGAGTTACACACTTGTTTCCAGCAGATGTAATCGTCCCTAAGACACACACCTCACCGAAAATCCATCTCTGATACAAGAAGCATTTCCTGTCCTTCCCTGTGTGAGTTCCAGTGCACAGGGGCAGGGGGCGTGGAGCTCCAGGGGGGAGCTGCCAGATCAACAGCTTAATACTCATAGAAGGTTGCTGTCCCTTACTACAAAGTATGGGTAAGACAACTCATCAAATGTGATGGGCCCACCTTTCCTCTGCTCAGCCTTTTCCTAAAACTTAGTTCTTCCTGTTCAACTGGGCAGGCCTGGAAAGAGCATATCACCTCATTTCTCCTTACTCCACTGGTTTTACTACAAATTCAATGATTTAATCATTTACAGCCAATGCAGCCAACTTAAGATAACCCCAGGTTTTCAGGAAACCCACTTCTGTTTTAAGAAGACCAGCGATAGGATTCAGTCCTTCATTAATTAATTCAACCATTTGACAAGTACTTTCTGAGTCGGGCACTCTGCTGGAGTCTGGAGATTCAAAGATGATGAGACACGGTCCCCACCCTTTTAGGGCTCACAATCCAGTGGAAGAGCTCTAGGACATGGAAATCACTTATGTGGGGGCTGTGCTGAGGCCACTGTTTACCTGCCTAAGCCAGTCCTTCTTGAAATGTGGTCACCTGCGAACTGCTTAGAAATGCACAAGCTTGGGCCCCCTTCCCGATCTTCAGAATCAAAATTCAGGAAGTGGAGCCAGCAACCTGGGACTCTGGTCAAAGCTCTACATTGACTCACACCAGGCCTGTCTGGAGGACCCGCTAGCAATTTCCAGCCTTCCTCTCCACAATCCCCCTTCTCTTCTCAGGGGGACTGCTGAGAGTAATAGGGAACACCGATCCAGAGTGCCCCTACCCACAATGAAGTAAACGGCCACACCGGACACTTCTCCCTAAAACACAGAGATGGATGGTTTGGTGATATGGACTAGAGTGGCCCGTATTGTTCCCGTGTCAACATAGAAGGAATCAGAGAGAGTAATGTCATCCCTGGCCCCATCCTGCTCTCTACCGCTTGCGGGGGTTGGGGAGACCAGCTTGGCTGGTCAAAAAAGAAGCAGGAGCCCCAGAGTTATTTCAGTGCGTGGGAATGGAAATGGGATAAAGTGAAATAATAAACAACTTGACTGCTTAAGAAAACAAAGGCAAGGGGGAGGCTCCCCAGCTGAGCATGTGAGTTCTGCAACCCTGGGAGTAGTTCAAAACAGAGTCAAGCCGATTGCTTTGGCTTCTGGAGTTCTAGTAAAACAGACCTTGCTGCCGGCAGACGGTTCTGAGCTCCTGGCCGTGTTTGTTTGGCTTATTGCCACGTGTCATTAGTGACCTATTTTCACTGCAGAGAGCGCAGCCATGTCTGCAGGCCCCTGAATCAGCGGTTTCTCCACCACTCACTAGCTCCAGGCTGGCAAAGCTGATACCAGTGTCATGGAAAGTGCCACGCCTGCACTCTCCCCAGAGGTGGGGAGGGCACCATTTTGTTAGTGTCGCCTTTGCCCCAAGGCTGCCCTGAGAGCCCAGCTGTCCTGTCGCCTCCAAATAAGCGGCTGAACTTGGAATTATCTTGGCCTAATAATCAGGACTAAAAATAACCCCAAACTGCCTGGGCTTTGCTTAATTCCTACCCAGGTGGGAAAGGTAGTTTGTTTTTTTTTTTTTGTTTTAATCTAGTTGCAAAACCCTATTTTGTAAGGCTTGGCACCAAAATATGAAAATAATTATCCAACATACCAGTTTGGGAGACAATTCACAGTTAATCTGTCTCTCTCAAAATAAATAAGTAAAAAAATAATAATGCAGCCTGTCAAACTGCACACTGACTTGAAACATCAATTCTTGGTGGATATTGAAAGGGGCCGGGAATTGTACTCAGAATCTTCTAAGAATCCCCTCAAACAAATACACAGAAAGAAAACAGCCATTGGTTTGAAGAGCAGCAAAAGATGGCCTGTTGCCAGGCAGATTAGGCAGGGAGCGGAGGACGCTCCACAAGGGGGCGCTCTCCCCGCTCGTCCTTCAAGCCGAGGGCGCCGCGTTTCTCGGCCCTGGGGCTGCCCTGGACTTTGCCCGCCGCAAACCGCGCGCTCATAAGAGCGAACGCGCAGTGTCCTGAGGAATGCCGCTCCTGTGACAGCTTCCAGGCTGAGATCATCAGGCAGATGTTATCTCTGCGCCATCCGAGAAGCAACTTCCAATGAAAGGAAACCAAACAACACATTCCAAATAAAAGGGAAAAAACAGATACATCTAGACTGACTTCTCTCCGTGGCAATCCATCATAGTGTGCTCATTTTCTTGATATGTTAATGATAAGAAGACGGTAAGATGAAATGAAAGTACATTTATCACAGTGATGGTGTCTGGCCCAAAGTCAGAAACAGGCATGGCACCAACCCCACAGTGACAAGGGCAGAGCCAGGTGTCTTTCAGGGGTCCTTCACCCTCACTGACACTTCTCTCTCCTTCTGGGTACAACTTCACGTCACTCCCCAAGCAGCCCCACTAGGCTACACCCCAGGGGCCATTTCTTCCTGCTCTGGTCTCTCCTCCAGTTGAAACTTACTTATCTCACCTCCTCAAAGACATTCAGGGATGACTAGCTGGGGAACAAAAGAGTAGATTTGCTCCATCTAGACACAAATGAAGGATTAGAATCAAGGTATATGAAACCCTTTGTGGGTTATAAAAAGCTGTATAAACGTAGTGAGTACCCATCCCTGGAGCCGTCAATCATTAATAGCTTGCCAGGGTAGACAAAGAGAGGAAGGAAAGTTGAATCTGTTTATTATTATTACTATTATTATCAATTCATATTTCAGCAGAGGATCACTCACTTTCCTCTTGGAGAGAACCTATGAGTCTATGAATCCGTCTCTAGTCACAGGTTACCAACGTTACGAGTTGAATGTTTGTGTCCCTTCTCCCTACCCTGCAACATGATGATATTAGGAGGTGGGGACTTTGGGAACTAATTAGGATCAGAGGAGGTCACGAGGGCAGAGCACTCATGAATGGAATTCGTGCCCTTATAAGCGGCTCGAAAGAGCTTACTGCCCTCTGCTCTACGCCATGTGAGGATACGACGACAAGTTGGCAGTCTGCAGCCCAGAAAAGGACTGTCCCCAGAACCACCACGCTGGCAGCCTGATCTCAGATTTCTGGCCTCAGGAACTGTGAGAAATACATTTCTGTTGTTTACAAGCCACCCAGACTGTGGCACTTGTTACTGCAGCCTGAGTGGACGAAGACATCCAGCTGGCCTTGACCCAGAAGAATGTTCCTAAAGATAAATGTTCAGAGATTCCCTGTAAAGATTTCACTGTGAGAAATTATCACAGACTTGTGAAAATTTGGAAACTCTAGATATTCCACATAGAGAGGTTTAATTAAACCTCTCTATATCATGAAATACTATGCATCCACTAAAATGACATAGAAGAACATGTAATAATGTAAAAACAAGAGTCCATAATAAGGAATTAACAGAGAAAAAAGTAATATCAAACAATGCATGTAGTTGCTGACATTAAAACATGGGCACACATGCACACACAAGTCATATGGCATCTATACAGAAGAGTCCAGAATACATATCAGCAAGTGTGTCGACAATCTAAGAAGGATGGAATTATGGGTTGCTTTAACTTGATACTTTGGGCTTCTGTTGATTTTCTACTCTTCTATAGAGAACATCTATTATTTGGGTAATATGAAAAAAAACAATAATAGTTATATATATATATAAAAGATCCTAAGCTCTAGAGAAGGCTGGTGGGAGAGCTCTGAGGCCAGGGATCTCCAAGGACACTCCGCACGGCTATAGACGAGGCACCAGGGCCCAGAGCTCTGCCCCGCTGGGACCTAATCTAATATGACTCTGGCCCTTGTCTGAGATTTCTGTTCAGGCAGCTCTACTGTGCCTGCTTCTTGGATGAGGCCTGAGTTAGAGATGGAGGAGGAATTGGTCTCTGGAGTCTGAGCGGAGGAACACATCACACCAAAACCTAACACATGTTCAGTCTCAAGCCAATGGGGGGCTAGTGGGGGACTTAGCAAGACAATGATTCTGAAGAAGGAAGAGGGTCTCCAGAACACCACAAATGTGTGACCTCTCAGGTCGTCGCCTTTGACATGGGCTGGGCAAGAATCATTAAGAATAAGAGGAGAGCTATGGTAGTTGGTGCAGAAACAGACGCTCTTCATCTGGAAGTATGTCACCCCTCCCTGAAATTATCTAATAGACTTTATTACAATAATGTCTTTTTCCTACTCAGTGGGAGTCAGTCAATGTGTAAGGAGAGTCCTGAAGGTCACTGCTTACAGTATTAAAATTCTAGCAAGTACCCCAGGTCCTGGGCTTGGAAATGCATGCACATCTCCTCATTGAAATAGCTGATTTAATACTGTTAGTTCCAGCCCGTGTCATCTGGGTAGAGCTCAGGTCTAACGAAGCCTCGGGAGCTGGTTTTATTCCCGTCCAGGCTTGTTAGCTTCAGAGAGAGAATTTTCCCCACAGCCACAAAACTCTGCTCCACTGCTCTTAACCTAGATATGTCACAAGGAGCACGAGGCTTCATCACTCCTGGGAAAACGAACTAAATCCTGGTCCCACTGAGACAGCAGCCTTGGGCTCCTAGAAACAGGTTTTGGGGGAGTGACCGGGGAAGGCTGGGGTGAAGTTTAGATTGGCAAAAATGAGGCAGAGCAGGGACGGGAGAGGAAAAAATGTGACGACTTCTAACTGGCTAGGTGGCTGAGACAGTCACTGACAATTAAGGGGGGAAGAGTACAAGAAGGCAATGAAAACACCTAGAAGATGAGACCAGAGGAAACAGATTTTTCTGCCCCTCTTCAAAAGAGCAGCCTTCCTCCTTCCTCTCTCTGTGCTGCCCATACCTCCTGTTTTACTTCCATCAAAGCCCTTCGCACCCCAGGTCACTGTCACGTATTTGTCTTTGTCCCTTAGCAAGCTTCAAGATTCACATGGGCCAGAGCCATTTCACTTGTCCCTACGGTGAATAGCCTGGCTCCCCCAAGCCCAGCACCCTGCAGCCTCATAGTGGATGCTTAGTAAGCATGTCATAAAAAGCAGTGAGTGAATGAACGATGCATACAAAGATTAACCCTGAGGAAGAAATGAGCAGCCTATCCTGAGGAAGGTGGGCCGGGCACAGAACTTGGAGGAGGTCAGAGTCAGCCCCTTGGGTGGACGGCAGGGGCAGGTTTTAAACAAGGAGGCCAGAAGAGCAAGCTTACTTGTCAGTAAGACCAATGAGCCTCTGGAGTCGAGTTGGCCTAGAAAGCTTATGTATTTGCAGCACCTGGTTTGCTTCATATGAGCTACAGAGTATTTTCTTCTGTGTTTTATACCTTTTAACTTAATTTTGTGGGAAAAGCAACTACCGTGTAGTTCAGATACTCCGAGGGCTAAAGAGGGTATGTAAAGCGAAGGGCGGAGAGGGGCTGGGCGGTCCGGCCTCTTAAGATGGCAGTTCCCTTGCTCTCTGTACACCTCCCCCCAGCTCAACCAGCCTCTGCTTCGCCCACACCCTAAGTGCACGTGCTTGCCCCCTGCCCTGGTTACTGATTGCTCCAATCTTCAGGCCAGAACAGCCCCACCTGCTAGTTAATTAAAGGGAAGCATCTGCTCTTGTGATGGTCGTTAACCTGAGGGGCTGTGTGCTGCTGGTTTCCCTGGTAACTGATAAGCCAAACTGACGTCAATTCCCCCTATAAATGGTAGCCTCCCTCTCCCCAGAGCAGTGAAGACTGCTGCCGTGTCCTACTGCCATCTGCCTGCTTGGTGGGGGGTCACTCCAGGATCCTTTTGCTTTGGACATGTGAGAGCCCCTGCCCAATGGACCACTGATGTCTCTGAGGCTGCCTCTGGGCTCTTTCTTGGGTCTTGAGGCTAGGCAACCCCAAGGCTTGCAGGTGTGCAGGGTGCAACCCAATAGGGGCCATGTCACCAGCAATTTCCTTTAGGTACCTGGGGGGAACTGATATAAAAATGCACTTGTTGGATGTGACATTGCAAGAAGGATAAGTCTTAACATCTGGTAGATAATCTTCCTGTCTGAAGCCTGCTTCTCTTTCTCCTCATCATTGATTTGTAAAGGGAGTTTTCCCATTCCCCATCCTTCTTAAGACCGTGGGTCCAAACGAGGAGGCTGGTCTGTTCACACATTCGCAGGTATCCTTTCTTAAATGGACATCGCATTAGTCCCATTATAAGTTTCCAGAGTAAAGTCTGAGTCTGAAGATTTAAGGTCATGATGTCTATTATTAGTAGTAGTTAAGAGGAATAATTGTGTGCTAATTTGGGCTTCAGTAAGCATTGTAGACCCAGATCACAACAAAGGTTTTAGAGGCTTAACTAAAAATAGGGGTGACTAAGGAAGGGCGGTGAGTTGCAACCAGCTGTACAATCTGCCTTATTCTCTTTGCTGGAGAAAGCCCTGCAAAGGGGGGAAATCAGCAGAGAAGAAATTAACCTACATTTTGGAATGTAAATTGGTGCAGTCACTGTGGAAAACAATGCAGAAGCTTCTAAAAACTAAAAATGGAACTATCATATGACCTGGCAATTCCACTCCTGGGTATATATATATATCCCCCCCAGGAAAAACAAAAACACTAATTCAAAAAGATACATGCACCCAAATGTTGACAGCAGCATTATTTACAATAGCCAAGATATGGAAGCAACCTAAGTGCTCATTGGCAGATGAATGGATAAAGAAGTTGTGGTATCTATGCAAACTGGAATACTTCTCAGCCATAAAAAAGAACAAAATTTTGCCATTTGCAGCAACATGGATGGACTTAGGGGGCATTATGCTAAGTGAAATAAGTCAGACAGAGAAAGACAAATACTGTTACTTATATGTGGAATCTAAAACATACAACAAACCAGTGAATATAACAAAAAAAGAAGCCTTACAGATATAGAGAAGAAACTAGTGGACCAGTGGAATGGGGAGGGGCAACATGGGGGGAAGCGGTTGTTATGGGATTATATGAAATCATCTGTGTGAAATTTTTGAAAATTGTAAATCATTGTATAATTTAAAGATTCTAATCCAAGTTAAAAAAAATAGCCCACATTCTTAAACCTGTGGACACCTACTATGAGATGGTTTAGAGAACAGAAAACCATCCTGGGAATCTAGACACTCAGTGGCTCTCAACGTCAGCCAAGCAAACCCGGGCTTCTCAGCAAAGGGGGATGAGCCTTTTCCATCCTCACACTTGATGTTCCTGTAACGGGGATGCTCTGTGTCAGATCCACCTATGGCAGAGCCTTGTCCTTGCATACTCTTCCTCCAGGAGGCCTTCCCAGATATGCCCCCTCCGCGGGCATTTTCTAATGAGTCACTGTTTCGCTCGCCATCCAAAGCTGTCCTGTCCTTGTATTTGTTTGTTTATTTGTTTGTTTTATTGACTGCATTGTCTCACTCCATATATAAGTTCCCAGGGACCCCATGTCTTTTGTTCACTGCTTTATTACAAGCACTTAAAACAGTGTCTGGCACATAGCAGGCCCTCAGTCGCTGCGTGCTGAATTTATGAATGAAGGGATGAGTGGCCTGAATCGGAGGTTCAAGATGGCCATGGGAAAAGTGCTTCCCATCACTAACAGGGCAGGTCCCTTCCCTGCCCATTTTCTAAAGGTAGGGAAGCAGGGAACAAAGTGGCTGTTTATGTCATAGGAAAAGCCCTCTATTCCCACACTGAAGCACTAACGTTCCCGCCCACTCTGCACTCCGGCACGTGGGTGGACTCAGCCGAAGGCAGCTGTGGAGCTGAGAGGGGACGGGGAAGGGCAGGCAGTCAGAATGAACAAACTGAGCAAGTTACCACTATGACCTAAAGCAGGATGTTTACCTAGGGCTCCCAGACGGCAGGGATGGCTTTGTCTTACCATTTGGGTGCAGTGGGAAGATTTCATTAAAATCACTGAAAAGCTCTGGGAACTTACTCAGTTCTTCGGAAGGACTGCTGTCCATAGGAAGGTGCTGAGGAGGGGACACCCACAAGCTCAGACAGCTTGCATTGGTGGTTTTGCACGTATCCATGCAGCCTTCACACCGCGGCCCCTCCATTCATAGCGCGCGCTCTAGGGACCCGCTCTGTCTTAGGTCGCCTGCCTCTGTCCGCAGGCATCCGTGCTCTAGCCTGCTTCTCTCTGAGCCCGGTGTCCAGGAGAATAACTGATGGTGTTCACCATGCTGTTGAACAGTATGAAGCCAATGCTTTATTTCTGCAATCACTTTCATTTAAATAGGATGTGATAGTCTAAAGAGAGGGGTCGGGGGGAGGCTTTCTAAGAAAAATAACCCTCCCACATATCTGTTTACTACTTTATACCACTGACAAATATCTTTCACACACACCATCTCATTTTAATTTTAATCCTCATTGTTGTACTTCCTGTTAAAAAAAAAAAAAAACCACACACATATTTTTCCATCCTCATTTTAAAGAAGATTCTAAGGTCAAAACCGGAGAAGGACTCACCCCTCCCGCAGGTCACAGAACCGGGAGGACCCTGGGCTCCTCCTCTCCACAGGCGGCATTAAAAGGCAAATTTCTAGCAAAAGAACCAAGGTTGGCACCCTCTTACATCACAACCCATTGTCTCTAGGGAAAGATTTATGTAGATACAAGAAGATCCTATTTGATAGTTTTGTTGCATCTGATTAGGATCCATGGCTAGGTGTGCTCCACATGGTGCCTGGCACAAGGGGCAGTTACTGAATGGTGGGAAGAAAGAAGCGGGGAAAGAAGAAACGCAGAAAGTTCTTCTGTTTGAAGGGATGGGATTGGCTACAGAGCACACCCACCCCAACCCTCCTTATGAGAACAGGATGATAACAGAGACCCAGGACTGTCACTCAGCAAACAGAATTTCGGAACTGACAGGAGGCTGTCATGAGCTGTAAGCTTTGTTTGCCAAGTTTCCATGTCCCACTGCGGCTGCAGGGACGTTGGGGTGTCTGCCCCGATCATCAGCTGATCTGAACTCACATTCTCATACATGAACATTCAAAGCAAATACTTTCTGGACTAAAAATAAAGTACACATAAAAGTCTATTTAAACAAATTAGTCTTCTTTTGGGAGCTAAAAAGGATGGGAGAGGAGCAGCTGACATGCTGTGGGACTAGGGGAACTGTGGACAGTCTCTCTTTCATCCTCAGAATTTTCAAGTTGAAAACGCTCTGGGGAGACACTTCCTTCCTGTGGGTACAGGCTGCACCTGCCCTTCCCCTGTGGCTGTTAGTTTTGAATTTCTATTTCCCCACTTTCTCTCTCTCTCTCTCTCTGCCTGTAAATGACTTACTTATTTAATACATAAAATAGTAAAAGTGTGGCGGAGCAGATAGGAGAGGCTGAAAGGTGTCCCAGCCTGGAGTCAAAGAAGGAAACTTACTATTTAATGTTAGGAGATGACCGTTAGGTCTACAGAATCACCTTCTTCCTTTTTCTCTGGCCTCCATCACACTTTCATTCCTCCCTTCACTCATTGTCAGGCACGTGGGTACAAATATGAATAAGAAATCATCCTGCTGTCAAGGAGCTCTAGTCAAGGAAGAAGGAGCAGGCATGGGGGGCAGTGGGGGGAAGTGCAGGAAGGAAGGCAGAGGCTGGTGGAGACAAGACCCCAAGGGCCTCATGTGCTGCTCTAAGGAGTTTGCTCTTGACCCTGCAGGTCAGAATTTCTGAACTGTGTCGATCAACATTCAAAGAAAGAATTGATTCGATATTCTTAGTATTGACAACTTATTTTTATTACAACATTATTTAGATATATAAAAACAGAAGCCAAGTATAACTTCCCAATGTGTTTATATATATAAGAGTTAAACACATACAATAAAACCGTAACAAATGTACAAAGTAAAACCCAATACAAGGCATATTAACAAAATTCACTTAGTGCAATGGAATTTGCATTATTATTTCAGTTATTGTTAAACAGAAACCAAATGGCTACTGGCTTGTGAACACGGCCCTCACTAAATGTCTCTGTTATTTTATTTTATTTTCTTGTTGTTTTTGGTGGGGAGGTAATTAGATATAATGGATTAAGTTTATTTATTTATTTTAGGGAAGTACTGGGGATTGAACCCAGGACCTTGTGCATGCTAAGCACGCACTACCACTGAGCATACCCTCCCCTCGTCTCTGCATTATTTCAAGTGCAGCATGTGCTAAGTAATGACTCAACCCTTCCAGTCCTTTCTAGTCAGCCTAGGGTGGAACTGCCATGGAAAGTGACTGTGGTGGTGTCACGTGGCTGTCACGCCCCTTGTCTAGGCATCAAGTTCATCTGTTCTTTTCTCAGTCACCCAGGACAATAAAAATAGGGCTCCTCGGCTTCAGGTTGCAAGTGGTCATCAAATGGCCTAGAAGCTACATCTATTTAGATTTTAAACTGTCCTTGAAATTAAAAAAGGATTCGTTTTAAAAGTCCTAGAGACCCCCATCAGCCCCAAGAGGATGTTACTGAAGACCATAGTCTGAAGTTTGGGCAAAAACTACGTAAGTGTTTGGGAACACCATTGACAGATTTTGAGCAAGGACATATCACAACCAGATTTCCACAATAGGGCAGTTACTCCAGAAGCAGCAGTGTTCTAGGAGAGAGGCATGAGGAGTGAGGAGGCCACATGGGGAGACAACTACAAACCTTTAGGTAAACGAAGACGCACAAAGACAGGACGCGTGACGAAGTATAAGAGAACAGACCAGAAATGTCAATAAAAGGCAGGATCTGGAGAACGCAGGGGCTGGTCACAGAGGCAGGGAAGCAGCAGGGGTGTTCCCAGCTTAGGTGATGCTGTTAAAACCCTTGGGAAATAAAGAAGATGAGATTAGTGTCAGACATGGCCACTTGGGGGAGGCTGTGCACTACTGGGGCACAGACAATCACATCCAGCAGGTTAAAACGGAAGAGAAAAGCTTCTGGGTGAGGCCGACGTGCTAGGATGGCCAAGTGGTCACCAGCCTACAAACTACAACTTCTATGTCCAAGGAAGTCTCAGTGCCCACTCCCCCAGATGCCCAAATAACGTTTCTCCTGCCTCCTGGTCACCATCCAAAGTTCCACCCTTAAGGACCATAACTCCAATAATCTAACTTAATACTCTGATACTATTTCAAGCACAAAATTTTAGGAGTCTGACACACTGATGAATGACCTGGACCCTGGAATGCGGTGGTGGACAGAATGTGGAATTTGCAATCATTCAGACATGGCTCCAGCCCCTACTCCATCACTTTCTAGCAATGAAATCTCAGCAAGTCGCTTTCAGTGTCTTCCTTTTGGTAAAACAGGGTGACAAAACCTATCAAAACTATTTAGAAGCGTTAAATAAAGTAATGCTTTACGATGTCCAGCACATCTTGGTCCGTGACTCGTTCCCATTCTCCTAATATAATGGCTAAGCCCGTGGACAACGTCAGACTTCCTGGGTTCCAATCAGGCTCTCCCATGTTCTAAGGCTATGACCTTGGGTGAGCAACTTCTCTGTTCTCTGTAACAGAAGGATGGTGACATTCTCCAGTGCGTAGAATTGTTGGGGTAACTCATGGAGTCAACGTACACAAAACTCTGAAAATCAGGTGTCTTGCACAGACCATGCTGTTATCATCGGAGTTACTCCTTGCTCTCTTCCACCAATTTAGTCTGAGATCCTCTCTTAGTTATCATCTTGTTGGAAGAAGAGAGAGAAACAATGTGATGCTGGGCACCTGACCCACTGAGTGTGAGGCCCCATGGGAAGAGGAGGAAGAGGGAGGCTCAGAGCCCTCAAGGCACTCTTTGCCTGTTTCTCAATTTTGTCCAAGACAAGCCAAGGTCTGCAGAGCCCCAGGGAGGGAGACATAGAAGGACTGAAATTAAAAGCCCTGTGATGACATGGAAAGATTATCGTCAGATGTCTGGCCAAGAAGGCGGCCACCCAGGTCTGGGTCCTGAGTTCTTAGGGGCTCTGACAACACTCAGTGTTTTCAGTGAATTTGTTTTTTCACTTATCAGTGGTTAGATTCCCCAATTATGCTGGATTTTGCTCCAAATTGGGAAGAGAAAAAAAAAAAAAGAAAAATCCTCAAACCAACTTGTATTTTCCGAGGGCTAACCCCAGAGAAGTTAGCACTAAAGTTAGAAGCCTGCTAGGAGCCGGGGCAGTGAGCAAACAGATTTTTCTGATACATTTGGCATTACAATGTCCAGTTCCTGACCCTAATCAACCAAAGGTCATGAACAAACTAGTTCCTTTAAAATGTTGTGAAAGACACTGCTGCGTATTTTTCTCTGTGGCCCCTCTCACTTGGAATACAAATGCAGCCTGGCTCTTCCAAGGTTTTGCTCACAGCAACTTCATCACAGCATCTGGTGATTTGCTGCCTCCATCAGGATAAGGGAAGAATATGTTTTACTACATTTCAGTGTAGTTAATGCTGGGATAGTGCAGTGACTTCTGGGTCACAGTGGAACAGAGGGGTCTACTGGAGATGAACATGTTATTTATTTGGGTACAAATATAATTAAACTTTTCCTCAAATCAAAAAGACACAAAGGAGTAATGCCAAAAGAGCTCCGTCTTTGGGGAAAGGCAGGTATTAGATCCAGTTCCAGGTCTGCCAGCTGCACAGTGTGATTCAGGGCAAGTCACTTAACCCCTCGAGTTCACTGGCCTCGGCTATGAAGTGAGGACTGCACTGCCTACCCCATAGGCTGGTTGCATACCCCACCGTGGTCCGCTTCCGACTCCTGCCTCAGTTCTAGCCACTTCCTCCAGTTCCGTCCTCTCCAGTTGTATCAGGCCCCCCAGGGATCCCTCTTCCTCTGGTTTTTGCTCAAGTTGAGATTCATCTTCCTGGAAAAACCACCTCCCCATTTTCCCAGGCTGACAGCAACTCATCCCACCGGCCTCCCTAAGGAGGCCATTCCTCCAGGAAGTCTTCTCGTCACCATGTCCCCCAGTTAACGTCTAGGTTGTACGCCCTCTGATGAGCCCAGAGCACCTGTGCAGGGCCTGTCACAGCACTTACAACACCACCGTGTTGATTTTCGAGGTCATACCCCTGGCCTGGGGACTCTGTCAGCAGAGGTCCTGTCTTTCTAATGACATGGTATCCCCAGGGCTTAGTGCAAGACCAGACACATATGAAGCCTCCAATATAGATTTGCAAAGTGAATGACGACTGGTAAGTGTTGTTCTTTTGCTATTTGTATGGTCCTCGGCTGAAAGTTACTGCACAGTTAGAACACGGAGCATTCTCAGGGCTATTTTTGTAAGTCGCTGTGCCTAACACCTGCACTTGTCCTCATGGCCAGACCACCCTCCTCTAGCCCAGACTCCGCCTCCTCCTTGAAGTGGCTACTGCTGGCTGTCCTTTCGAACACCATCTGCTGCCCACCTGTGATACCTCAGGATCCCAAACAAGGCTGTTGCCTGGCCTCCTCCTGTCCTTGCTGATCCAGCAACCCCTCAATCCCATTTCTGCCAAATCCCACTCAGTGGGTTACATGAGATTCACTTTGACTTGCTCTCTTTGAAATCGTGCGACTAAGCAACGGCCTTATTGATCTTCAGTGAAGAAAGATCAAACCAAGCACCCTCCTTTCACCCCTCTCCTCTTGTACAGGTCGGATTCTCTGAGAGCATATTGGAAGGGGGATTGACTTTACACCCCTCCTCCACTTGGAACTTGGTCCTGAGCACCCTGTTTTCCTCCCCTCTCTGCCACGGACCCCTGCCCCTGCCCCGTCCGTCTCCATCAGAACTCCCGGACACCATTCTTCAGTAGGCACCTCTCCCTTCCGTGCGCTCAGGCGAGGGGCTGATGTGGCCGCACTTCAGTCAAGTGCCTGGGCCTTTCATCCTACACTGTGTCACTGCAAAGGAGTAGAGATGTGTCCGTCTTGTCTAAGTAACTGAACAGTTTAAGAAACCAGCAACACATTTTCCCCTTACAGAACTTAAATCTGTGCACTGCTTATGATTCTTCCCTTGTCCTAAGGGAGAAATTTCCAAAAGGGAGACTTTCCCATGGGGTTTCCATCATGGGCACAATCCTGTTCCAAAAGAGGCTCTCACATCTCCTTGTTCTTCCCACTCTACAGAGCAATGACACCTAGCTGAGAAAACCTAACTCTCTACAGAGAAGACCTGGTCCTGACCCAAAAGCCATCCCCTGCCTCGTGGTACTTTTCCCAAAGTCTGAGTCATTCAGCCTAGGGAAACTCAGAAGAGCTGTATCAGAAGTCAGCACTGGGGGACACCCTGATCCCTCAGTGAAGTCCGGCCCTGGAACAGAAGAGCACTGTGGTTACATGCAGACGCTCTGGAGCCAGGAGACCAGGGCTTGAAAATGGCTCCAGTTTGCCCAGCTGTGTGACCCTCATGTACCCTCATTAACCTCTCTGTACCTCAGCCTCCTTATCTGAGTTATAGTGTTAAAAATAGTGAGCCTTTCTGAGTGGTGAGGTTTTAAAGAGTTAAAACACATACAGAACAGAGCTTAGCAAAGAAGTGCCCTATAAATTTTACCTGCAGGTATATATGGTTTCCCACCAGTGTCAACATGTCTGTGACTTTTTCTGTTTATCTAGCAAGTAATTGTTGAAGCAGACATACACACCTTCAGAGACATCTTCTGAGAACAAATACGAATCCCCAGAGATAGTACAATCTGGGAATGTGTTTCTGAATGACTCTCGGGGAAGACTCAAAGTGGGGTCACCACAGAAAGTTCACTCCTTATGAACTTCTGATTTACAGATTTCCATTAGGTGCAAGTGAAATTTTTCCCGCTGTCTGCATTTTGCCCGAAGCCCCTAAGGCAAAAACTAAGTAGAAATTATCTCCCTCTTCAATCCTACAGGGACCCGCTGGGTACCAAAATTCACTGAAAGGCGGCCAAGCTGGTCTTTCCCTTCCAGGCTATGTAAAAGGAGACTAATCCAGGCTGCTGGAAGTCTAGAAAGGAAGACGAAGTGTGTTTGGGGGTTCTGATAATATTCAGCTTTTTATTATTATTGAAGTATAGCCAGCCTGATACAGGAAAAAGAATGGGGGCAAAAGGATGGCCGTATCTCAGGCCTCAGTTGAGTCCCTGGGATGTGCCCCGCCAAGTGTGGGTCCTTGGCTTCATGCAGTAAGGAATTCAAGAGCGAGCCACAGTTGAGTAAAAGTAGATTTATTCCGAGACATACATACTCCATAGACAGAGTGCAGGCTGTTTCAGAAGGCAAGAGAAAGGCCACGAGGTTTGGGGGTTGGGTGCTCAATAGACACACACTCCCTAGACAGAGAGCAGGTCATCCTGGAAGGTGAGGGAGAAAGAGGCCGTGAGGCGTGGTGTTGCTAGTTTTTACGGACTGGGTAACTTCGTATGCTAGCAAGTGGGAGGATCGTTCCAACTACTTTAGGAAAGGGGTTGGGATTCCCAGGAATTGGGCCATCACTTATCCTTTGACCTTTTATGGTCAGCCTTGAAACTGTCCTGGCACCTGGGGGAGTGCCATTTAGCATGCTGTTGTATTTCAATGAGCGTATATTGAAGCTCGAGGTTTTCTGGAGTTGAATTTTCTACCATCTTGGTGCTAACTGCTATGTCATTCTTTTAATGGCTGTGCCCTGCCTCCTGCCCCCCTGTCTCAAGCTGAAAAGTGTATCACCCATATCAGGAACCTGTACAGCACAAAAATCCCAATGTGGAGGACCTGCAAGTGCCCGTCATAAAAAAGAGTGATGAAGTCCCTGACACCTTAGCAGTGCTTCCAGGAGAGAATCACAGAGCGCGTCACATACGTGGAGACTGTCTGCCCTCTTCCCCATTTACTCCTGTTCCCTGTCCCTGGAGACACCAAAGTTAGCAAAGCAGACCAGAAGTCAGAGTGAGTCAGAAAGAATAGTGAGGCCAGGTCCTAAGATCAGACCCTCGTTCGCCCATTTTGGGCCCCCCGGTCAAGGGTCAGGCCTGGGCTGCGGCGATGAGGGATGTTTTGAATTGGATCTGAGATGGAGGTTCTGGTTAAAGCTCTATTGGAACTTTTAATACTTTAAGAGCCTTAATTATCTAAATAAGACTTTTGTTTTGTTTTTGTTTGTTTATCTTTACCTGAAAATGGCCCAACTACAGAAGAAAATAGGGAAAGGAGACTGAGCACTGATATGTTTTCAGAGCCGCCGTGTGGGGAAAGTTCAGCAGTTTCCTATGTATAGCTGTTGGGCTCAATACAATCCCAACACACTGGCTCAAAAATGCACGTGCCAAAGCAGAATCTCATCAAGCCCTGCCCCCTGCCAACAGTGGGTTCTAAGCTGGTGCTTGTGGGGCCCTGGCATAAACTAATTCTCAGCAGAAAGGTCTCTGTCCTTAAGACTGTCATGAGAAAAAGAATGAAATAATGCCATTTGCAGCAACATGGATAGACCTCGAGAGTATCCTATCAAGTGAAGTATTCAGACAAAGACAAATGTTATATGATATCACTTATGTGTCAAATCTTTTTAAAAAATTATTTTTTTAAAAAACCAAAAATAGACTCATGGACGTAGAAAACAAACTATAGTTATCAAAGGGGAAAAGACAGGGAAGGGATAAATTAGGAGTTTGGGATTAACAGATACACACTACTATATGTAAACTAGATAAACAATAAGGTACCACTGCATAGCACAGGAAACAGAATTCAATTTCTTATAATAACATATAATGGAAAGGAAACTGAAAAAATATATATGTCTGTATATGTATAACTGAATCGCTTAGCTGTAACTTGAAACTAACACTGTAAATCAACTACACTTCAATAAAAAACAAAATTTTTTAAAAAGAAAGAAAAAAAATATCATCAGAGACCCTGATCACCCCTTTCATTTATGGCTTTTGCCTCCAGCCTCCTGGGCAGAAGAGGCCATGCCCATCCATCACTCCTTGGGTCCACAAAGACCTACCCTAAGGATGGAGATCATTGCTCTCGATGACATCATTACATTCGAAGTCAAAGTCCTCTCTCTTTCTCTCTGGGGAGAAAGAAGTGACATTTTTATTCTTCTAGTCACAGAGACATCGGATATTTCATGTTGGGTGGAGAAGGAAATGTATGATTTATTTGAGAAGGAAAGGAATTTAAGGACTTTTCCCAAGAAATAAAAAACTTTCTCTGAAAGAAGCAAATTTAGAGATTCAAACAACTCCAAAGAGGACCCAGGAATGGAATGAAATGATCCCTCTGTCACCGGTCAGGACCCTGTGGGGCCTTCCCAGGACAGGCCCCTCTCCCATATCCTCTGTTGCAGCTCCTCTCTGAAGTACCCAGTATCTCATGCATATTTCCTGAGTTTTTCAGATGCTGAAAATCCCCACCAAATGAAAGAATTAACTGATGATCATGAGTATGTAGCCCCCAGACTTACTGGCCCCTAAGAATTGGTCACCATCAACCAACCAGAGAATTGTGCACAGCCGATCACATACCCTGGGACACCCCTCCCTTAGCTGGCCTTTAAAAATGCTCAGCTGAACCGCTTCAGGGAGAGGGGGCAGGCTTTGGGCATGAGTCACCCTTTCTCCTTGCTCAGCCCAGTAATATCCTTTCTCTGCTCCAAACTCCGACATTCCGGTGTTGTTTGGCCACATTGTGCCTCGGGCACGAAATGCATTTGGTAACACTACCTTCCTTGAAACAACAAAAAACAATACCACGCCAATAAACTTCAAGAAGAACTTTGCAAGGTAGCTGGACAGCCCCTTTTCCTCCCTCTTGCTTCTTTTGCACTCTCTTCTCTTGCCTCCAGGACAAACGCAAGCCTTTTCTCATCACTGACCCCACGTTGGTTCCTGTTCCACCCTTCTCTGAAAGCTAGCCTCTCAGTCACAAAGGCTTGGGGAAGCAAATGCGATTCCATGTGGAAACCAGAAGTGGGGAAGGGAAAGTGCTGGCGGCTTCCTTTCCATTTTCCACTTTGCTGAAAGCTTACGTTTGGTAGAAATTTTGAATTTTCTTGAAGTAACTAGAGGAAGCACAGCTGGAATAGCAATATCTAAATAAAAATGCTACCGACCTGCTAATATTAACTAGTCTAAAAATACCACGAAGCATGTGGTTTTCATTACAGCAACAAAGCAACTATAGTTATGTCGAGCAGCCTGCCTTCCAAGATTACCCTCATTTACATGATATTATGTTACCCGTGGAGCTGGACTCTCGGGCTTAAAGAGAAACATAAGTTCCACAGCAAGAGGTGAAATGAAGATTTGGGCACTCAGCCAAAAACTGGAGACTACCCAGCAGTGAATGGTTTGAGCTGATGGTCACGTGGCCCCACTCTGCTCAGCACTCTCCTCACATGTTATTTATTCCACTCACTGGAATGTCTCACACGTGGATCTTATCACAGGTACTGGTGTATAAGATCAGGGCAGAGCCCCTTTCTTAAGCCACGCCCCACGTAGCACCTGTCACGTGGTCTTCAGCGTCGCGGGAGCTCAGGGCTGCAATTTCAAACAGGTATGAAGTCCCGGAGCTGAGTTTCAAGCCTAGACTGCCTCTTAAAGCTGCTCAACCTGGGGAAAGTCTTCCACTTCCCCTGAGTCTCAGTTTAGTAGTCTATCAAAAGGGTATTAATGTTACGAAAGGGTGACCGCTATTACATTCAGAGCTCGCATTCATCGTGTGCCTTCAGCATGCCCAGGGCCCCACTTGGTGTTGTTGCGGGCACTTTTTAATTTACTATTTCCAATAACATGAGGAGAGAATCCTCAGGTCGTCCCCATTTACAGGTGAGGAGACTGAGAGCCAAAGAAGTGAAGTAACTAGCCAAAGTTACGGGATATGTGGCTGGGCTGGGGTTTGAATCCAAATCTGACTCACGTCAAGACATGTGTCCTCGTCTATAGAGTTTAACACCTACCATGACTACAACACGCAAATAGCAAAGTGGTTAAAGGCAAGGACTCTGGGTCCTACCACTCCCAGGCTGGCACTTCAATTTCTCATCTAGAAACTGGGGACGATAGGACCCACTTCATAGTATGGCTGCAAGGACTGGATGACTAACGTGTATATGGCTGTGGAACAACTCCCAGGGCATTGCTGCAGCTCTGCTATGTTTACTATTTTTATTATGATAAAACAGCTGACATATAGAGGGTGAGGGGAGCTGGAATAAGAGGAAGAAAGAGCACAGGAGGCCACCAAATGACTGCTCTGAGGCACTTATAAAACCCTCGAGGGAAATTTACAGAGATCCGTTTCAAGGGTGCTGAGTTCCTACTTATGCAAATGGAAGGATCCTGAAGACATTAAAATTATACCATGTTTACATGATTCTAGCTAGTAAAACCAGGAGACAGCTAGATAAAAAAAATGTAATGCTAAGCAGATGCATGGCTTCAGTATGGCCCTATGGTTGAAGGCTGGGGAGTCAGGCTAGAGCAGTCCACCGGTGCCTGGTCCAGGCTTGTGCACCCTTGGAGGTACCCCTCCTGTCTGATGACATCACTGTGTGAAGTCACATGGTGATCCTGAGGCTGATGTGCCAGTGGATACCTGGTAATGGAGTTGACATGCCTTGTTACTGAATGCAAGCTTGTGTGCCTGAAGCACGGTTTGGCCAAACAAACTGAAATGTCAGAGTTTAGAGCAGAAAAGGGTTTATTGCTGGACAGAGCAAGGAGGACGAGTGCCTCATACCCCAAAACCCCCTGAACTCCCTGAAGGGGATCAGCTGAGCATTTTTAAAGACCAAGTGAGGGAGGGGTGTCCCAGGGTATGTGATCAGCTCATGAACAATTCTCTGATTGATTAGTTGATGGTAACCAACCTTTAGGCACCAGAAGGTCTGGGGGCTACGTGCTCACGATCATCAAGAAGTTAATTTCTTCTGTTTGGTGGTGGTTTCAGGAAATATGCATGAGATACTGTTATCTGGGTACTTCAGAGAGAAGCTACAGTAGAGGATACAGGGGAGAGGGTCCTGCTCAGTTACATTGTTCAGCAACCCCATAAAATCATTTTCAGATCATGCCCATTTTGGAAGGCTGGAATTGTGCTTCATGGGAAGCCTCTATGATGTTGGGCTTTTGTACCGAAACTGACCTGGGAACTTCTTAGCAAACTTTGCAAGCAGGTAAAAAAAATTCTCTCTGAAAAGGGTTGTGAGGCAAGATCAAATGATCAGGTGGAAAAGGCAAACCACTTTGAAATGATTTATGGAGCTGCTATCCACTTTAAAGCCTTGGAGATGGAGCTACCCTCATTTCTTGAATTAAGATCCAAAGGAAGAGGTTTTTAGTCTCGAGATGTAGCAGGGGGATGAAGAATGAACCTGGACGATGCAAAGCCAGAAGCAACTTCGTCTTAGACTGTGATCCTGAATTTTGTTTCCATGTGTGAATTTCTGGCTGTAACAAAGATGGTAAGTAAATAAGCAAACACTTCACCCCTTTCAAACTCCTTACTTTATTGCACATATCAAATGTAACCTCAGTTTTCTTATTTTAATTTTAATTTTCATCACCAACTAATCCACAGTGGCCTGGAAGCAAAGACTTCTCTTACCAAAAAACAAAAACAAAAACAAAAAAATCTAAAGAGGAGAATGAGATTGCTTATAGGAAAAGATGCCTTCCTCAGGGGACAATATGCAAAAATAACCAAAAAAGGTGGAAAAAAAGAAAACCATGAATTTAAAATCTGGCCATCTTGAGTCTTAGCTCTCCTTACTCAGTGATTTTCAAAATATAGTCTTATTTTGGCAATACTATAAAAGTAATGCTGATACACCAGTTACTGGAATCTGGATGTGACTTTAATATAGCAAGGAAATAACAATTTATTTCAAAATCTATTGATGAAATTTCTTAAGAAGGAAGTATCTTTTGCTTAGCAAAAATGCCTTTGAAGAGCCATTTGGTTGTGAAAATGTAGGCTCTGAGATATTATTCAAAAAGAAGACCAGTAAAGTCAAAAGAAAGCTTCTCTGCATAATAATACAAGGGGGGAAAATAACTTGCCAAGGGCGGACTGAGAGGGTGGGGACAGGACATGTTAGTAGAAGAAATAGGTAGGTAAAGAGAGGGCAGGAGGGAAAAGATCCAGGGAAACGGACTCGGGAAAAGATGACACTGGTGGAGAGAGCTAGGGCAACCTCAATTTCGAAACCAATGGGCACATCCTGTAATTAGCTGTAAAGAACTGGCTATGCTCTGTGGCAATTCAGTCACTCTGTTTTCTCAAAGCCTTCATAATGGGCTACACACATGTGCTTTCTGTGAGTGGCATCAAAGGTGAAAGCCACGGTGTTTGATTTGGGAAACACAAAGCCACACAAAAATCTAGATGGAAGTGAGATTGAGAATTTAGTAGAAGCAGAAAGCCTTGGAGAGTTAGCCAGCCCCACTCCACCCCTGCCCCTGAGAATTTCCACACAGTGGGTAGGAGGTGCGTGATGGAGTTTCAAGCCATTTTTATTCAATTACTGATGGTTGGGGTGATCTGTAGGCTGGCAGAATTGGAGAACACCCAGAGAGAAGACATCTGGATTACATTAAATAGGTGTCATGTCTCCTGAAGCAAAAAGCTCCCGTATTAAAGAAGGATTAGGTGGCCTCACTACCTTCGCTGCAGCAGGTGCTGGGACCAAAATAGTCTAATAATCATTAGGAAAGCAGCTAGTGAAATTCAAACATATCCTTTACAGCTAGAAAAACAGGTCTATCTCCAAAGTGATTATTCAGGATACAGCTGCCAGCACATGATTTCTTTCTTTATGTACAGAAAAAATTTTCCCGTGAGCTTCTGGGGTGGCCGTAGCAAGAGGAACTAATCTACAGGTGTGGAAGTCTGCGTGGTTTTGACAAAGACGTGATTTTTTTTAAGTCTTTAAGTCACCTTCCTAGTCTGGAAGTGATGCCCTTTGAAGTCAGTGGGTTTTAAAGATTTGAGAAGCACTGTTTGAGGTGCCTGGCAGCAGATCTTAGGTTCCTGAGAGAGGATATAGGTTCTCTGAGGATTTCTGTACCTGTGATGGCAGAATTATTACAGAAAGCTCCGACAAGCACTGTGTGTGTCAAACTGCCGGACCGCAGTCCCTTGCAGACAGCTGTAAAGAGTTGCCGTTCGGTCTGCACCTGGCTGCTTGCCGCCTCAAATCCTTCCAGGAAGCTTCATCCTTGTAATCTGCTTCTGCTTCCTCGTCTCTTCTGAACTGAACTTTCAAAGGCCAATGGTTGCCTGCTAAGAGAGAAATGGTTCCCCACCTGGGTTCTTGGATTCTGTAATCAATAGAAGTTGGTAAGAGACCAAAGGAGAAATTCAGACAAGGCTTTATTGGGATTCGTGCTGCAGCACAAGGGGACAAAAACAAGTGACAGGTGCTCCTGCTCGCTCCCTGAGGGGGGGGGTGAGCTGGTTCCTTAAATGGGGCAAGGGTCTGGATGGATTGTGGGTCAGCTGGAGGGGGGGCTTGGGTGGTCTGCCCACCCCCTTGGTGGTGTGGTGTGCAGGGGTCACATGCAGTACCCTGCCTTTGCCCCCGGCACCTCAGAAGCGGCAGTTAGGATTTTGGTCTTACTGTATCTTGTTCATAATTCGCCCCAACTACACATGCACACAGTTACTTTTAGTCCCTTATAGTCTTTCTGTATTCTGTTGCTCAAGGAGATCTTTGTCCCAGTGCAAGCATTGCAGGCCAGGGTCCCAGGTCCCAGCCCGTGTCAAAATGTGTGTCCTCTCTCCATTAACCGTCTTCCCTGGCCTCCCAGTATCACCTCTGTGAGTTCACAGGGGAGCAGGGGAGGTCAGACTCCGACACCGGGCTGAACAGACCATCAGGGGAGGTATGTGCTGGAGAACTGGGAACTCTGAGGGCTCCGTGGGATAGCTCATATTCATTGTTTGTTTGTTTTCACTATTGACCAACTCTCCTTTGACCAAACTTGAGTCAGGCTCCCCTGAGTCCCCTCTCTGACAGGCCCCCACCTTGGGCTCTGTCCTTAGCCCATTCAGTCCAGTCTTAGCAAGAATCCTGGTAGAGGAGTGTACAGCTCAGTGGTAGACTGCATGCTTAGCATGCATGAGGTCCTGGGTCCAATCCCCACTACCTCCATTAAAATAAGTAAATAAATAAACCTAGTTACCTGCCCCCCAAACAAACAAAAAATCAATGTGTTTTTTAAAATTCTCATTAAAAAAAATGAGAGAGAATCCTGCTACATCAGTTTAGCAAAAATCTCCCACCCTTGCTATCTGACCCCCTGGTGAGCTGACCAAATCCCTCACCCCTCACCCCCAGGGTCCGACCCGGCTCTGCCTTCAGGAAGAATCCTGTCACACCGGTTTAGGCAGACGCGGCCTTCATGTTTCCTCTTGGTGATTTTTTATCCACCCTGTTCCCTGGCTATAATCTTCTCCTTTTCCTCGCTGTGTTTGCAGTTGAGCTCTTTCTCTCTCTCTCTTACCCCTACCCCCAAACCCTCACTGCTGTAGTTTGTCTGGAGTAAAGTCTTCCTTTTGGTCTTTAACAAGTGTCTGAATAATTTTGCTTTGTCACCATCCAGAGAGGCTGATTCCGCAGCATATTTCTGGAAAAGTTGTCTTCACTCTCCTTCTCAGGACTCAGAACTCTAGATCCCCGCACTCTGACTTTCCCTCTCAGTCTCTTCTCCATCTTCATGGCCAGCCCTCCAATGGGGCACTGCTGCCTCCCATCTGACCACGTGACCACGCTTATCTCTGACCTTCTGAGGGTTTCACTGCTTGTTCCCAGCCCACTCCCAACATACACACACACCACACACACATACACACAATCCTTCTCCACACCGATATCACAGCAACCTTCTAAAGACAGCTCTGACCTTACCCACTTGATGTAAATCCTTCAGCACTCTCCATTTACCCTAAGGTACAACCTTGAGTTGAATTCTCCAAACACGTTTTGCCATCCCCCTTGCTCAGAAAGCCCATTGCTGTTTCCCATTCCTGGGTCTAACGCGTCCCCAGCCAGAACTACCCATTCTTCTCCCTCTGCCTCTCTACAGTCAATGTAACCATCATTTCCTCCAGGAAGGCTTCCTGAGCCCTCCTCAGTGTGAAGTGGGGGTCCTTCCTGGTATTTGAAATAATCCTGCAGATGGCTGGATAAGAGGCTTGGTGAAATGGGCCTTTACACACACATCTTATAGAAACTAGAACTGAATGTGATTACCACCAGGAGCACATTCTCAGCAGGGCCAAGCTGGAACTGTAAGAACAGGGAAGGATTAGCATATTTCTTCACTTCTTGTTTATTTGACCAGAAATTTCTGCATATGTGGTTGTATGAGTCAGGACACTTCCAGTTCCAAGTGACAAATATCTAACTCAAATTACTTTGAATCAAAGGGGAATGTATTGGTTTTCATAACTGAAAAGGTGAGGAGGAATGGGCTTGGAGTTCAGGCATGGCTGGATCCAGAACATCAGATCATGTCTCTAAAATGTAATTGCTCCATCACCTTCAGGTTCTGTTTTCCTCCTCCTTAAGCAACTTTTCTCCACTTGACAGCACAGATTATCTCAGCAGCTTCAGATTTTAATGGTTCTTTGCTCTTGCAATCTTCAGAAGGGACCCTCTCTCTGCCAGGCCCACATCTATCCCTCTGAAATGATTCTAAAGCTCTGCTTGAGTTAGATGCCCACCAAAGGACACATCGCTGTATTGGGAAGATGGGGATATGATGGTCCATTCTGGCTAAAATTCGCAACCCTCCAGGAAAATCACCATTTGAGTAAGAGACCACCAGACTTGGGAGAGGAATTTTCCAAGAGAAAGATGCTGGGCAGACAAGAGAGTTACTTAGTTTTGGGTGTGGTTTTTGTTTTTTTTTTTTGATAAAATATTCTTTTATTCCCATACTCTGTTGTGACATTTGCAGCACATGTATTCAAATATCATGGGAACAGAAAACCATTATTCAGAGGGTATTCAGGGCACTTAAGAGATGCGGGGACAGGCATTCATAGGCCAAGCCCAGGAGTCTGTGGGGGGAGCCCCCCACCCATATCACCTGCCAGGGTGAATGTGCTTCCTGGGTGACACTGACCCCGACCATGACTCATGGAATGTCTCCTCAGCCACCCTGTCCACAACCTCCCCACATAAGACTTAATCAGATATTTTTCTTTCTGAAAGGATTGAAATTTTTCCAAAGGATTGAAATTTTTCCTCCTAGGTCTAGTTCAAAAACAAACCGAAACAAAATTTAAAAACCCAAAAGACAAAAAACTATTCACAGCTGGAGAAGCCGTGCGGTTCCGGGCACTGTAATAAGATAAAAGAGTTTGAATGCTCAGCTTCTAACAAATGATTCCCTCGGCCCTGATGCATCAGTTTCAGCAAAAAGTGCGTGCTCTTTAAAGCAGACTTACCCCTTCAGCTGAGGTGGAGATTCTAAAACAGGATAATTTAAGAGCTGGAAAAAGCCAGCTAACAGTTTTCATCAGGAGAATAAAATAGCATCGGTTCTCTGGGCTGGACGCTGTCCAAGAAAAGCCATTACCCAGCGGTGACACGTGAAAGGCCTGCTTTGATTTCATGTGGGAGGGTATTTAGCAGTGTCAAGACAAAACTTGCCCATTCCCAGGGGCTATCCAAGAATGCCACTACAAGCACAACCTTGAAAAGAGCAAACCTACTCCCATTGCAAACGTCACCAAGCTTCTGATGGAAAATGGATGCATTTGCCAGCTTAGAAGAATCAAGAGAAGGCTAGAAAGAGGGAAAGGCAGAAAGAGGGAAGAGAGGGAGGGAGGAAAGAGTGAAGGAAGGGAGGAAAAAGGAGAAAGTGAGAGAAAGGTAAGCTTTTAGCCTGCTTCAGATTCATGCTGAGCAGTGTAATGGTTAAGACTGCTGGCTTTGATCAGAGACAGAGAGACAAATTCTGTTATGATCTATCTCACATGTGGAATATAAAATAGTCGAACTCAGAGAAGGAGAGAGTACATGATGGCCACCAGGGGCTGCAGGGAGGAGGAAATGGGAAGGCGATGGTCAAAGGATGCAAAGTTTTAGTTCTGGATGATGAATAAATTCTGGAGATCTGCTTTTATAGCATAATGCCTACAGCCAAAAATACTGTATTGGGTGCCTAAGATTTACCCTCTCAGCAAATTTTATGTTGTCTTACCATAATAATAACAATAACAACAACAACAACAATAAAGGGGAAAGAGAAAGTTTGGGAGGTGATGGATACATTTAGAGCCTCAATGGTGGTAATGGTTTCACATACGTATCCTTATCCCAAACTCATCAAGTTGTATACATTAAATATGTACAGGGTGGTTTGTTTTTTGCATATCAATCACACCTCAATAAAATGGTTTAAAAAACTGATTGCCGTAGGATGTGATAGCTAAGAGGCACAGAGTTTCTTTTAGGGGTGATGACAAAGTTCTAGAAGTGATTACAGTGCTGGTTGCAAAATTTTATGGGATGTGGATTATCTGCTTGTAGTAAGTGCCCAGTAGATGAGATCTGGTGCCCTTAGAGACTGATGGAAACAGTGTATCCTAGCGCTCCAAAGAAAACGTTTCCTGTACAGAGAGGTCATTTAAATTCATCAGCTTACCAATGCCTAGACAGAATCCTGAATAGGTTATATATGCGTGCCCTCTTGTTTGACAAGTGGAAAACAGGAAATGGCATCTAGAGAATCTTCAGCATCTCCGAGCTGAAATTTTTGCAGAACACTAGAGGTCCCTCTTGGCACTGAATCTTCCAGCCCTCACGATGCAGAATTCAGAGTGACAAGTTTTCTGCCTCAGCCCCACTAGATATCTCTTCAATAAAGATCCAAGACAGTCAGCTTCCTGGCATCAGTTTGGCATCTGGGAATCTTTACACAGAAAGGGCACAGTTTTAAATAACCAGTTTGCCTGAGTATGCGTACATCCTAGAAGCCACCTTCTGCTGCCACACAAACAGTCGTAATGGAAGAAGTCTTGTTTTCCAGAACCACTGTCTGGTATTAAGAAGATTGAGGGGGCGGGTGTGGGTAGAGCGCACGCTTAGCATGCATTTAGGTTCAATCCCAAGGACCTCCCTTTTATAATAAAATAAAAAAATTTTAAAGATATGGGGGGAGGCAAAGGCGACAATGGTGTTATTTGATATATTAGGAACCATAGCGGGTACTTGGAAGATGTAGAGGAGAAATTAAAAATCAGGTTGCTCTGTCAGAGTTAAATGACCAAATCAATGTGGACGTTAGAGATGTGTAGTTACCTTAACGAGGTGAAGCAGCTCACAGGAAAGAGCAAGCTTTGGCTCTGTGTCGTTGAAAGGGATTGATGCATCCAAAGAAAAGCAGTGTTTCTTCTGGCAGCGGGTCCTCCAAGAAAAGCTGGAGAGAGTGGGAGAGGCAGGCAGAGAGAGAGAGAGGTTTGCTCGCTGGCCCTGGTTCTGGGGCAGATACATGCCCTGTGAGGGACCGGACCATCTCACTGAGGAAACCTGAAACGCGAGTACTCACATCCTTAGATTCCCGCATCACATCAGCCCGTTCATCCTCCCCAACAAGGTTTCTCAGTGTCTTTAGACTTCCCATGTCCATCTGCCAACAGGCAGAGAGGACGCTGTTCAAGCCACGTGGGAGAAAGTCCTAGTTCCCACAACAGGTCCAGTTCTCATTCTGAACTTTATAGCTCTCACTGTGGCATCTTCCGAATTTGGTAGTGTGGGCTGGCCTCCCCCAGACACGTGACTTTGGGCATTGACAAGATTGAGGTTCCCCCTCCAGGACATTTTGTCTGCAGGACATTTCCTTGGGTTGTGAGCGAGCTCCTGGAAATACACGGCTTGCATACTTTGGTTTCCAATTTGCATAGAGTCCTAAGTCTTGTTTTGCTATCAAGGTTTAGTGTCTTTTGGTGTAAATAAACCTCATGCATTGTTGAGAGCGGGCCCTCCGTGACACTTCTGACTGAAGTGCTTTCCCAGGGAGAGTGTGGAAGGATTGCAGAATGGTTGCATTAATAGGGCCTTCTTTCTTACTCACAGAGGATGATAACTCCAATAACTCGGGGCTGACACCCATAGTTAAATGGCAATGGCCAGGCTGACCATGGAAATGTCTTTCATTGTTTAGCAAGTACTGCGCGAGCACTTGCTATAGCCACATGGCCCCAAACCCGGGATGCAGTGGTGAATTAGAACAAAACTCCTGCCCTCAAGGGGATATGCGCTACCATTATCTACACGTAATGATGAACACACACACAACTAAAGTGCAGAATGTGTCCCATCATGATCAGTGCAGCCAGACAAACAAGGCAAGGAAGGGGCGCGGGACCTGGAGGTGATGGAAGCGGTAAGCTACACTGAGAAGGTGATGGTTGGGTTCGAACTTGAAGGAGGGGAGGGAACCAGCCACGTGGTTAACTGGGAGAAATCGATTTCCAGTAAAGGGAACAGCAAGTACAAAAGCCCCAGGGTGCACATGTGTCTGGAGAGTCTGGTGTGGCTAGTGTGGAGCGGGTGAGAGGGGAAGGGAAGACAATATCCCAGACGTGAGGCTGGGAATGGGAACTTGATCAAGCTGGGCATGTTGGAAATGTAAACATAACCTTAATGAGAAACATACTAATCATTTTCCTCACTTCACAATCAAGCCTAGATTTTGCCACACATGCGCGCGCGCGCGCACACACACACACACACACACACACACACAAAGAAAGTGTCCTTACTACCTTTTAGTGGAACAGTTAAGACTATAAACAGACCACAGAGGGAATGGCCATGTGCGGGTGTATGTCATGCCTGTGTGGTGACAGTTTCTTCTCTTCCCTCTAAGCTCCTTGCTTCACATCCCTGACGTGGCTTTTCCCACATTGTCATTTAATTTCTTGTCTGTTCGTCAGTCTTCCCCCCAATTATGAACACCTTTAGGGCAAGAAATTCACTTATTTTCCTATTCCAGCACAAACTAAGCATAGGCACACAAAAAAATCAGTAATTGCCTTCTCACTTATATCAAATTCAGTGGTTATTTTGTATTTGGGCAATAGCTGCTCACTTCTTCAGGAGCCCCAAGTATATAAAAAAATTTTTTAATATTTTTTAATCCACAACTCCTCTTGGGAATAAAAGGATAAAGAACACAATAAATCACTTCCACAAGTTCAACACACCATTACTTTAAAGTGGTAATAATATATATTGGGGAGAGCAGACTTTGGATCAATGAATTGACCAAAATGTTGAAAATTAAAATAGAAACACAGAAGTTAGTCGGATTATATTTTAGGATAGCTGATTACATTTCCAAGCATTAGCTGATTCCCTAGATTAACTACACACACCAGCACAATCAATAAAAAGCATTGCCCACAAACTTGGCCAGGGCACAGTGACATCGTGACTAAGGACCTAAGACTCCCCGGGCTCAGACAGACCTGGATTCCACTCCCAGCTCTCACATTTGCCAGCAGGTGAGCGTGGGCAAGTTACTTAACTTCTCTGATCCTCAGTTTCATCATCAGTTTAAAAAAAAACCCACCCCTGGTTTTCTGGGCATGATCCTTGACACAAACCATCACACCAAGTCATCAAAAAGGCAATATTTTGTCCCTAGGTTTAACAAGCTTCAAAGCTCACAAGCTCACCGGGCATTTATAAGCAGCATTTATCCATTTGTCTGAATGGATGATGGATTACCTCCTGGGCATAATAACTGGGTGGTTATGTTTCATGGCAAGTGGAATAAATCTGTGAAAGGGACTGGGGAGCTATGACAGGGGAAGTTGCATCTTGGGAGATCTCTGACTTCAAGGACATAGTAGTTGGTGTGAATGGGGCAGAGAGAAGTGAGGGTGGGGGTGAGAGGCTGTGTGAGTGACTACCAGTTAAGCTGGCATACCAGTTTTTAGATATTTTACTGAAAATGCCTTCAAGCATGGCACTCACCCCAGGCAGCCACAGTCCCCACCATACCCTAGTATTTCCTGTTGTCTTAGATCCGAGCTAATTTGATAATGTCACTTAGTCCAGTTGGCCTTGGCCAGGACTTGGGGGGGCGGGGGGAGGAGAGGCAGGTAATGCATGCTATAAAGAAAATTAGCGAGACAATTAAAAAGGTCTGAGTAACATCTGTAGATTAAATAACACTCTGATGAGGGGAAGGTATAGCTCAGTGGTAGAGAGTGTGCTTAGCACGCACAGGGTCCTGGGTTCAATCCCAAGTACCTCCATTAAAATAAACAAATAAATAAACCTAATTACCTCCCCCCAAAAATAACACTATGACAGCAAGGTTAATTTGCAATTTTGGTCATTGTTCTGTGAGGATGAAGAGGCTAGTCTTATTTTTAAGAAATGCACATCGAAGTATATGAAGGTAAAGAGAAAAATTCATATCTGCAAAATTAGAAGCTCCAGAAGTAAAGCTAAAAGAGGGGCGCCTGTAGGAAGTAGGCCAGGGGATTCTGGAGCCCACTAAAACTTGGGAGCCACTAACTATCTAGCAATGCTACTCAAAATGTATTCTGTTCACTGCAGCTCTGGCCTCCCCTGGGGGCTTGTGGGAAGTGCAGACTCTGGCCCCACACAAACTGAATGCATTGGACCCCGCATGTTTAATATGACCCCCAGGTGATTCCTCTGTATCTTCAAGTTTGAAAGGGCCTGATCTGTATCACGTGCTTGCAGATGCTGTTACAGTGCATGAAACTCGTTGACTAATTAAAGAAAAAATCTTTTCTTTGCTGTTCTTTTTGGTGGCTTCAAAGGCTAAGAAGAGGGAAGGAGGGACTGAAGGGCAGCCTCCCCCAGCAGAGCTATCATGTGTAACCACTGCTGCTCTCCACTCAGCTCAAACGGAAAATGTACTGCTATTATCCAAGTGTCACTTCAGTCCATCAGGGCGGTACTCGATGTTCTTTCTCCCTCCTGATCATATTGCCTGGGTGGGACACGCTGCCCTCAGACAGACACGCTGGATGCTGCCCCAGATCGACACTTAGAGCTGCCACAGTGCTGGAACTGAGGCTGAGTCAGGTACACGGCGTGCTGCTCTGACTCCAAAGACTCACTTAGCACTTCAGCAAAAGCACCTTATGCAATGGAACTAGATTGTCCTGTGACACAAACAAAACAAAATAAAACCTCTTCTGGCTTCAAAATATATGATGCAAAACTGAACTCCAGTGCTGAGGATAGGGCTTCTCTGGTCACCATGAAGCATCCATTCTCAAAGATTTTCCAAAGAATAGTAGCCTAGTAGATGCTCCTGGCAAAATGGACCCCATAACTAAATAAGTGGTGAAAACACTATTTTCTGTTTCTCCTCTTGGCAACTGAAGATGTCCATTAGCCTAGTAAATGCTCTGAGAAGTCCTGCATTGTAGGAAAAAGTCTCTGTCTAGCAGGGTTTCCCAAATATTTCCCAAATATACTCTCCAATGGGACTCCTTTTTCATCCAGTACTTATTAATACTTTCTAGAATTAATGTCTTAAGGAAAAAAAAAACCACTCAAGTGGAGATTTGATACCCAAAGAACTCATTTAGTTCTGTCAGTGGAATGTTTACAGGAGAAAGAATGGCAGTTGTGAAGCATGCCTAAAAATATCGACAGGGCCTCTGAAGGGCTTGAGAAATGGACTTCCCTTCCCTGCCAGGAAACTGCCCTACAGATAAAGGGAATATTCTTTGTCTGCATTACAGTGGAAAATGCGGGTGACTAAAAAGCTACCAGAAGAGCTGTCTTTATCTTTCCTGTTCCTTCAACCCTGTACCCATGCCGCCACCAAAGTCTGCTGTACTTCCTCAGTATCCCTCTGGTTACCTGTCCGCTGCCCAACCCCCGCCCCGGCTCAAGTTCCCTGCCCTACTCCAATAGTCTAGCAATGTGTCTTCCTGCTTTCACCTACTGTATTGCCCACACTGCAGCACACTGTTGTAAACCTTCCAAGAGCCACCCCGGGAAGACGACAGGCGGGTGACCTAGGCGTGGCTGGCATTTCCCAGCTAACACATCTTGATTGGTCTCCCACTCGCTCTCAAGCTCCAGCCATCCTGGTCGTCTTCTGTAACCCCTCTGCCTGGAATTCTTCCCATCTCGTTTTTGCCTGTTCATCCTTTAGCTCACTACACAGAAATCATTTCCTCCAGGAAGACTTGCTTGATTTGTCACAGTCTAGTAGGCCCGGGCTACTCAAAGGGCAGTCTGCCGTCCAGGGCCAGTCCACAAGCTGTCCAAAATGAGACGAGTGCAGAAATTGAGAAATCAGCACTCAGAAACCTTTGTTGTATTTTAACACTACTATGACATCCAAGCACATGATCAGTAGACTAATACTGTTGAACAGGGGAGGGCAGGTATTGTCAAACTCACGTGGTTAGTCGTACATGGCACCAAATGTATACTAGTATCCGTCTGTGACAGGCTGGAGGGGAAAAGTGGTCCTCCATCACACTGAGTTTGAGAAGCACTGCTCTGGGTCACACTGGCATGTTACATACCCTCACAGGTCCAGATAGCCTCTTTTCAAAGCATTCATCACGACTGGTAATTTTAGGTATATTTTCGTGATTTTCTTTCCCCTACACGGACGCCTACCTTCACGAAAGCCGGCACCGGGCTTGCTGCCGCTTGATGTTACATCCCCCTAGCCGAGCGCAGTCCCTGGGACGTAACTGCTGCTCGGTTAGTAAGAGGAGCAAACCTTGTTAATGTCAGCTGTGTCGCCTCAGCACCGTTCTGAGCATTACTGAGTCACTCGTGGCTCATATCGATAAGAGGATGGGAGGATGGCCAGGGGAGGTATTAATTACAAGATAAGAGAATAATTATCCTAATTCATAGACTCAGCCAGACCATTTAGATCGCGTTTCAGTGGCATAATAAATGAAATGTGAAAGGTGGACAGTGTTGTTTTCAAGAGTACAAAGGAACGTTTTGTCTTTGGTAACTTGGACTTATAACCCTCTACTGTCACACATCACTAGTGCTTTGTTTGGTATTTATATTTCAATCTGATTAAGCAACATCAGAAAATATTATTGCCCTTACAGCAACAGAGCTGGGCACATGCCGACTGGCCGCAGTAGTGTTTCCTCCCACAGCTCTCCCTCCGAGCCTTTGTTCCCAGCTGGTTAGCTGATAAAACACAGAGAAAAAGAGCTCGTGTGCTGGTGTGACTCTGACAGCTTGACTTCTGGCAGCCACTGGACCCCAGAGCCTAATTTCCTCCCCCCGTGGGTTATCAGAATCAAACATTCTTGACTAATGAGAATTTCAAAGGATGCTGATATCAAGTTTAAGAGGATTATTCCAAAAAAGCTCTGAGGAGGACATTTGGACTTTTGGACCCCTGACTCCAACGAGCATCAGAGGAGCTGGAATCTTGAACTTCTTCTGGGAAAGAAAAGACATTTTAATACAGTGAGACGAGCATCAGTCTCAGCCCCAGCACTGGGAACGACACCTCATCTCCCAGGCCTTTTACTTCCTCATGTGTTAAGAGGGAGGATTTGACCAGATGACGACCTCTGTCTCTTCTGGCTCTGAAATTCTCCGACTCTAATCTCTAAGGCCTCTTCTAGCTTTAAAATTGGGATGCTGAATGATTCAAATTCCTCTAGGCCACAAGCTTCAAGCATGCTAAGGAGCTCTGTATTTGTCCCTTAGCCTCAATTTGGTGCTGAAGAGGTGGCAAAGATTATTTTCAGATAACGGGCTTCCCATTTGCTACTCATTGAGTTTAAACTTTCTTCTGAAAAGTCTACAATACAACCTCATGCCTAGTATTGTGAAAATGAAAAATCCCAGGACTCAGCGTCTCACTCCAGTTCCATAGATGGAAAGCATATATACTAATATTATGCCCAAAACAGTATGCCTGGTAAAAAGGTCCTAATGTTACCAACCATGGTTCTTGCTCTCCTTGATCAATAGAAATCGGTAAAAGGCCAGACAGGAAATTCAGGGGAAGCTTTAATGGGACTCCTCATGCTGCAGCGTAAACAAGTTAAGAGTTCCTTTGCTCACTCCCTGACGTGGGGGTGGGGGGGTGTCCAGAGGGGTGGCTTAGGTGGTCTGCCCACCCCCTTGGTGGTGGTGCTGTGTGCAGGGGTCATGTGTGGTCCCCAGCTTTTGCTCCCAACACTTCAGAAATGGCAGTGGGGTTTTTGGTCTTTTTGTATCTTGTTCATGACTGGTCCCAGCTGCACAAGCACGCAGTTATTTTTGGTCCCTTATAGTTTGTATTCTGTTGCTCAAGGAGATGTTTGTCCCAGTGCAAGCACTGCAGCCCAGGGTCCCAGGTCCCAGCCTGTCTCACTAGGATCAAGTAAGTTTCTGAAATACCGTACTGGATACCCTCCCATCGATGTATCACCCTGCAGGAGGGCGCGCTAGAACCTAAAAGTCCTGCACTAAAGGAAAACCTACTGAACTTGACTTGCCCTAGCCTTTCTCACCGTTTGAACACTGAAGACTTCTTTTTCTCTGAAAGATTTATTAACATTTATTAAACTAGGGCTCCACCAGACACGTTTGGAAAATGCTGCTCTAAGCATCTTCCACTTGGTAGATGCAGAAAATTCCTTCAGCAGGCAAATTCTCCAGCCCCGCCGCAGACATACTGAGTCAGAGTCTTTGGAAGTAGAGTCCAGGGGTACTAGCTTTCACGAGCCCTCCAGGCAGCGGTGTCCTGGAGCTGGTAAGTACCAACTTTTGGGAACAGAATGTTCAAATGCCTGTAACTTGAATTTATGAGCCAATGGACTTCACATAGGTAGACTGAAATTTGCCTTGGTGGAAGTATTTACACCAGGAAAACCAGCAAATGCAACAATTCAGGGTTTTTTGTTCTCCCCCAGACTGCTAGTTATTAGACATTTATCTGCAAACCACAGCCTCCAGTTGACCCTTATGTACAGTTTGAGAAACACTGATAATACAAGCTATCATATTATGTGTCAAAACTACGTTAACATTTCAATCACTAGTTTTACCACAGCTTTAGATATTCCAAGAAAATGGTATGCAAGAGAAAGTCTTGCATTTTCTTCTTAAAATTAGGAAGAAATTATCTAGGAATAAAAATAATCAGGTAAGCAGAATCTCATTATGAAGAGGAAATTTTTGGTTTTATGGACTTTGCAAATGAAGACATGTAAAGACCTTGCTGATAGATACAGCTTTATTATGGCTGTTCTTTTAGTAATCTGGAAAAAAAAAATCTAGAAAATATTCTCAGACTATTGATTGTCACTGTTTCATCTTAATTTTATCAATTCCTCTTCTCCACCACATTTCAGACTGAAAAACACATCCCACACCCGTTGAGATTCTTCCTGGGCTGTTATGTCCCTGGGGTACCTTTAGCTGGGGTTGATATGGTATGTTATTTCTTTCTTAAATGACTCTTCTGACAGACCAATTTACAGTTCTGACTTCCCAACTGATGGCAAATACAGGGTGATCTTTTCTTTATTTCTCTGGTTCCAACAAAGTGCAAAATCCAATGACAGAATAGAAAGTATGAAATGGAAAAGGACCCTGTCAGGTCCTCCCTGATACAAATCCTTTCCGTGTCCCCCATTTCTTGTTTGTAGGAAATAGGCTTGATTCAGCTTCCTTAACCATCCCTGAGTTCCAAAGTGCAGATTCAAATAGTTGCTAATCAGGGAAGGGAGGGAATGCAGAAACAGGGGAGGAACAGTCAAGAAACAATAGTGCAGTTTTGGGGCAGGGTCCTGGTTCCCCCTCAAGGAACTTACATAAGAATACCTTTAAGGCCCCCACCCAGGGGGGGGATGGTAACTTCAGGCTGAGCACAAGAGTCCTGGAACAACCCCCAACCAATCAGAAGAAAATCACACACTCTGCAGCCCCCACCCCAAATTTTGCCTATAAAAACTCCCCCACCCCAAGCCTATCAGAGAGTTCAGATTTTTTGAGTATGAGGTGCCCATCCTTGCTCAGCCCTGCAATAAACCTTTCTCTGCTCCAAACTTGGTGTTTCCGTTTGTTTGGCCTCACTGTGCATCGTGCACATGAACTTTTGTTCAGTGACAAGTAGATTGTGAGATTGTAAAGTCTGAGTTTCTATTTAACATTTGCCTTTCTATCTCCTCTAAAGGTGGACAACCTTGAGGTGTCCACTAGATTAAACAGGGTTTTGCTTGAACGGCTTCTCTGGCATCAACACCCTCCACTGGGTGTCAGATCCCAGGTGGCTAGAACCCTGACCCACCACCAAGAAGTATTTAATTGTTGTGAATCCAGCAGTTCATTATGACAGCTGAACACAAGGACACTGCCCAGCTCCTGTAAAATGCCAAGTGGTATATGTTTCAAGGCAGAAACCTCTCTTCTGTGTCAGACAAGCCTAAGACATCCTGACAGCCTTGAAATATACCTGAGGCAAAACGGCCTGAGGAAGGAGGGATGACAAGATCCTGCATTTATTGAACATGTAACACCTGCCACGCTCCACCCAGGCATCTTATTATTAAGCAAGTTCTATAGCAAATCCAACAGATTTTTTTTTTTTTTGCCCTGTCCATCCTTTCCTGGTCCTTTCAAACTAAGGATCAAAAATGAAATGGCTTTGGGGCCAGAGAGATAAGATCCATAGTTGAAGTGAGCACGGTGAAACAGGAGAAACAGCTAAAACTGGTAACTCCTCAGTAGTGGGAGACAGAAGGGAGGGGCAGAGACCACGACAAAATCTGATTTTCATGGCTAATACTTTAAATGTTTAAATATAGCCAAGTGATTCCATTTTTTTTTAAAAAAAGACAAACAAAACAAAGAAAAATTCTGTGGTCCAAACAGAACATGTATGTGGGCTGGATCTGGCCGCCAGGCCACCATTTTGCATCATCTGCTTCACAGTCTATCCGATGACCTACTGCTTCCCAGAAGCCTAGAAAAACAGCTGCAGGATGGGCTGGTTCTAGGCAGTGGTACCCAACCCCACACATTTACAGTTTCTGCTATAGCATTGTGTTTGTACGTATTTCTGGTTCGAAGCAGGGCTCTGCCTCTGGATCCCTCCATTTAGGGGTCCCTCTTCCTTCTCCTCTTCCCATTTACCCTCTTGGACAACGTTTTTCTCACTCAGTCCCACCTCAGCTTACTCTCTGGCACTGTCGTCGTCCCATAGTCAAGTGAAAAGCTTCCTAGCCCATCTCTAGCCTTACAAACCTCATCCCTTAAGCCTAAAAATGAACGGAGCTGGAGTAGGGGCATCTCCTGGAGGATAATGACGTAATTCCTATTTACAAATCAGGACTCTGAGCTCGACTTGGATCAAGTAGTCGAAATTAAAATCAAGGTGGAGCTGTAACTCTGTATTACACTATGTTAATTCAGCAAGTTCATCGTAGGATTATTTACATCAGATTTGTAGGTTGCATGTGTCTGTTCAAAATGGTACATGCCACATAAAAAAGTCTCTAGTACTTAAAAAAAGACTGATGTTTTAAAAAATACAGCAACTTTTACATCCAATTTGGCTTTTAATTTAATAGGAATAAAGACCTTGCATGTGAAATATGTTATTTGCAGAAATATGCTTATAAATGACAGCCTAAGACTTTGTTTTATCAGATAATTAAGGTGGAAAAAACAAACTCACTTTTTAGCTAACCAGTTAATGTTTATAGCTGAAATGATAAGAATCTGAGCACCAAATTTTGAAAAAAAAGTTCAGCACTTTTCATGTCATAATTTTAAATTTCAATTTACATTTTAGAAATATGTTTACTCCTCAAACAAAATCTAATCACTTCAAAATATATTCATTAACATATATTTTTATTAATTTAAAGTAAATAGTTTGTCACTTTTTAATTGAAATATATTCAGTTTACAATGTGTCAATTTCTGCTGTAACTTAGTACTTATTAAATTGGAAAAATAAAATTTATCTTCATATGGTTGTATGGTTAGGCCACTCGAGATAGCCATTCTCTTGCTCTCTCTACATCCCCTGCTTGACCAGAGCAGCTTCACCTGCACCTACGCACAGGCTTAACCTTCCTACTTAATTGCCCCAGGCCCTGGCTAGCAATTGTTCAAAGGGCGGTGAGGGGCGTGCCCCTCTGCTGGTTTCCCTGGTAACCAATGAGCCCACCTGACCTCAGTTCCCCCTATAACTGGTAACCTTCCCCTCCCCCTGGAGGGCAGACTGCCGCCCAGTCCTGCTCGCCAGTCTGCAGTCCGGAGTCTCTCCAGGACCTTGCTTCGGACAGGTAAGATCCCCCGGTCCGGTAAACCAATGATGTCTCTGTCACTGACTCTGGGCTCTTCGGTCTTGAAGCTGGGTACCTGTAGGCCTGAGGGGTGCAGTCCAACAGAGTTAAACATTATAACATTTACAATTAACTTCAAAAGTATATTTTTAATGAATTTTTTCAGAAAATTACTTTATGATATGCTACACATAAAATATTTTTAAATGATGTTCTTAAGATTGTGAATTCATCTAAAAATGATTTGGAACTTAAACATTTTGCTAATTTTTTTAATGTAATTTCACATGATATGGAGTACATGTTCTTTAAAAGCTGGCTACATTGGAATGAGAAGTGACTCCCAAATGATAGTGTCCCACCTGTAACAGAAATATTTTGGAGCAGTGAAAAACTTTTATCAATTTGTTTTCATCTAACTACATAGGTCAATCTCCTTGCCAAGCAAGTAGATTACTATATTTTTTAGGATGTTAACCAAAGTTTCAACTGAGGTACCCATGTTATAGATGTAGGATATCATATAGGATATTGACACACTGTAAGTGTATAGAATTTATAAAGGAAATCTTTCAGGCCAGTTGATGGTGTTTAGTTGTTCATCCAGGTTAAAGATATGCATGGGGAAAGATTTATGAAGAGGTTTTCCTGTAGAGAGCTGTTGCCATACTGTTAAGTTCCCACTTCTCCTCTACCCTCAAGGCTCCACTTTGAACCTAACACAGGTCTGTGGACAGGCACCTGTTTTTCTACAGTGGAAGGCGAGGGATGCACAAACATGTCCTTAATTAGATGTGAGCCACAGGAGAAAGCCAGCATAGGGTCAGTCAAACGACTTCCCAGAGGGCTGGAAGGAATCTAGCAACAAAATGTTGAAAGGAAAAGCTGGGTGTCTGCTGGTTCCAGAAGCCATTGAAAATGACTACCCAAACTCTAGACAGGGCAGTCCACCGATGTTTTCTGGAGAAGGTCAGATAGTAAATATTTCAGGCTTTGAGGGCTATATGGTCCACGTGGCAACTCCTCACCTCTGTTTGTATCATAAGAGCCGCCAAAAACAAGCTGGAATTAAATGGGCATGGCTCTGTTCCACCAAAACCCGATTAATAAAAGCAGGTAGCAGGCTGGACACAGCCACACAAGCCCAGCTTTACCGGCTGTGCTCCAGACACATCAGCCTGGGGTAAAGCAGGCGAGCAGGGCAGACGCAGCTATGGGAAAGTTCATGAAAATCAAGCCTACTTTAACATCCTTGCAGGCCTGCAGAATGCCAAGCCAGCTACATGACCAGTGATTCACTTGAAACCTTTTCTCTCTCCGTTTCTTCCAGCCCTTCCCCCTGCAATCCTATCCTGGAGATGTTAGAACCTGGCCAGCTGTAACCAAGCAGGGCATTAGGGGGCCCTGCTCTGGGACAGCCCCTCCCCCATACCTTCTGCTTTAGCTCCTCTCTGAAGTACCTAGATAATAGCACCAAATGCACGTTTCCTGAGTTGTTTTACAGATACTAAAAACCCCACCAAATGTTAGAAATCAACTAGTTGATGATCATGAGACCTACTGGCGCCTAAAGATCGATACTGTTAACCCCTGTGACACCCCATGACCTCAGCATTAACTAATCAGAGAATCGTGCACGAGCTGATCACACACCCTGGGATGCCCCTCCCTCACCTGAAAATGCTTTGCTGAAACCTATAGGGGGTTCGGGCTTTTGGGGCATGGCTCTCCTGGTCTCCTCATACCGCGCCTTACAATAAATGCTGCACTTTCCTTCACAACCCGGTGTCAAACCCTTAGTTTGAAAGGACCAGAAAAGAATGGACAGGGCAAAAAAAAAAAAAAATCAGTAGATGGCCTGCTTACTGCATGCAGGCGAGCAGACCCATATTTGGTTCGGTAAAGCAACTAGCTGGGAAGGGAGAGAAAGAAAAGAAAGACAGAGAAGCAGCAGCAACTACTTTTCCTCCCAGCAGGCTTCCAGCCTGAGGAAGACAGAGCTGGGAGAGGAGAAAATATTTAACATTAAATCCAATTTAGAGATCTTGGGCTGAACACACTTAACTTCTGAACTGAAACTGTATTTCCAACTTAAAATGACCATAGATAGACCTGTTTATAGACCTAAGGGTCAGTAGAAAAGTCATGGAGAAGGAGGAAGAAAAAAATAAGGTCATATATTGATTAAATCACACTCGCTTTTTCAAAATACTGGTGACCTACAAAATCCGAGTCAAGCATCTTCTCAGATGAAGACCCCAGCCCTAATGGAAAAACAAAGGTCAATGTCATCCACCTCAATAGATTTGTACAAACCCTTGATAGAAGCAGCTCACCAAGAAGGCAGCTCGGCTGTGTTGACGATATTGACTCACTGTCACAACCAGTTTGTCTAGCTGTCCATAATAGACATCTGATTATGGAAGATAATTGGGGGTTATTTTGTCCTTTAATAAATATGACAATTTATATCTTCCTTAAAGGGAGTATGCATACATCCACTCAGGTGCATTTAATTCTCCAGCGGGGGTGGGGCATGGTTCTAAGAGTCCTGCTGCCTTCCCAAAGGTTTGGTCGTATGGAAGGAAAGTGAGGCCCAGCGCCTGCGATTCAGAGCAAACGCCTAATTACAGGGGCTGCTGATCGGTTCATTCGTGACTCTTGAACTACCGCCTGATTAATGCCAACCAAACCAGCAATTCCTCTGGGCTGAATGGGGCCCCGGGGCATCTGCAGGAATCAGCTGGGAGCACTTGAGTGGAAAGCTTTATTCACTTTGCGTTTTAAGACCAGCACTGCCAGCAGAATGTGAATCTACCTGGCTTTTGTTAAAGATGTAGAGGGAAGTATTATTTGTTTTGGTTGTCAGTTTTCTAAGCCTAAAAGGTTTTTTAAAAGAAGCATCATCATCTATTGGTCTCAGTGGCTGTGCTGTGAATGTGACTGCATTAAAGGTTATTAACTCACACTTCATCCACACTTTCTGAAACCTGTAACTACTGATTTCATTGTTTTCAACTACTGTCACACAGACAGGCTATTGCTTGATAATGGTGTAATTGTACTTAATTTTCACATTTGCTAGCTTTTGGCTAGTCATTAACTGCTTTATGCTTGGTTACAATGGAGTTTTCCTCTTAGCCTGTCGGCTGCTACCAGGGAGAATGGCTATGTGTCTGTCACCTAATTAATAACAGTTCTTAGTGCAGTGGAATGCATATGACATTTACTTGGGTAATTTTTCTTCTGTTAAAATGCTATCACATCCTCTCTAAAATGGTGATGGGAAGAAAAAGAGGAGGTTGATGATTATATGAGTCTTGGTTGAGTGCCAACTCCAATAATCGTTCCATGTTTGCAATACCAATGACTCATCTAAAGTTAGCAGTGAAGTTAATTAGGATTTACACCTCTTTTTCTTTCTTTGTGCAGTAGCTCCTTGTCATTAAGAATAAAAGTCTCTTAAGGTTGGATTTTGTCTTCAAAATGGTGGACTCTGAAAGAGTGTCAGAGTGCTATTTTCAGGTTTGGGTCATGAATGCCATTTTTAAAAAATATTTATTTTACATTGTCTTTTTTGGGGGAAGGGGTGTAGGCAATTATGTTTATTTTTATTTACTTTTTCTTTTTAAACGGAGGTCCGGGGGATTGAACCGAGGAGCACGCGCTCTGCCACTGAGCTATACCCTCCCTCCTCGTAAATATCATTTTTAATGAAAGAAAAATTAGGTACATGTTCAGCCTCTCACATTATTCATTCAACCTTTCTTTTCTCACTTTCATTCAACAAACACATATGAGGAGCCCACCGTGTCTGAGAACACGTCTCAGCTGTTCCCAAGAAAGAAAGCAGCAGATGCACAGCAAGAAGCATACCAGGAAGGGAGAGGGTATATCTCAAGGGGTAGAGCACATGTTTAGCACACACAAGGTCCTGGGTTCAATGCCCAGTACCTCCTTCAAGAATAAATAAACCTAATTACCTTCCCACACCAAAATAATTAATTAGTAAAATAATTTTTTAAAAAGAAGCACCAGGAAACCAGAGGGAGTGCTCTCTGGAGCCCTAACAGATTTCTTGACCCGTTGCAACCTCCCAAGGCCCTGCTGCACTCTAGCCTTTAGGTTCCATAAGCCAATGCCCCCTCATAATTAATTTGTTATTTTAAAGCCAGCTCCAGTGGCTTTACGTGAGCTCGCAGCAAGCAAACTGCAGCAAGTGGTCTACCTAACGTGCCTCCTACACTTGGCATTGACCTGTTACTGAGACGAGAGGCTCCGTGGCCCCCAGGACTGGCTGGAGTCATTCTTTTGCCAACTGTAACAGCTCAGAAGACATGTGACAGCTTCCTTTGTATCTGAAGACCTACATACACTATGTGGCTATACATACTGATAGGACTTAAAAAAAGAACTTTTCCTTATTAACATGGGGAGAGAAGTTTCCAAATATGATCAGGGACCAAATCATTTTGTAAAATTATTTCCAACTGTCTTCAGTGAAAAAATGATCATCCCTGAATAAAAATGCTTAAGCAATTTTCTGATGAACTGTAATTAGCTTAAGGCCTCTTCTGGGAACTTGCTGCCCACACTGTCAGCTGCCTGTTTGTCAGGAATCAAATGACATTTAACCAGACCTTGCTTTTTATTATATCCAGTAAAACCACGATCATCTAATCATTCTCTTTTCCCATAAAACATTCTTACCAAAAGTAAGTCTTTAAATTGGCCTAGAGATCTCTATGCTTGTAGCAAATGTGAAATAAAATTTTGACATCAGCTCATAACCAAATTGTCTGAAAATTTTAAAAATTATTTCATTGGGCCTCTTTAAAGACCATTCTCCGGTCACTGTTGGAGTTTCCATTAGCCAACTGGCTGTGACTTTGCTTTAGATGGCTTCAGACCATTTTTCATTGCTTACTCAAAAAGATCTGATTCAGTTTTGGTAACAGATTAGAATATCTGCCGTCCTTCCTGAGCTGTTCAAGATCTTGTTGCTATATTACTTGAAATGCTTAAAATTACGCTTAAAAATCTGGCCTCTCTACAGCTCTCTCACCCTTAACCTTGCTCACTGAGAGTGTGGTTTGGCATCTGATAGAACTTACTTGTTCCTCCCAGAAAAAATTCTTTTCTTTTTGCTTTCTGGTGTTACCTTAGATCCTAAGTGCTGAGCACTTCCAAAACCACGTCACTATCCTTTTCTTTTGCCATTTAACGGATGCATGTGTTCGTTCATGAGTTCAAATCTTTGTTGGTAGCCACCATGTGCAAAGTATCCTTTACATTTCCTGGCCTCTAGACGCTAAGGAACTAGGTAAAAGAAAAACAAAGCTCGGTAACATAACAAATCCAGACCACCTCACGTTTCAGAATTACGTTAGCACTTAAACACATACCAGATGGCACTGAAGAAAACTTTTAAATATTGAAAAGAAATGTATAAATGTACTGAGATCTTTCAGAGACGCTTAACAGACACTACATCATACAACCCAAAGCCGTTGTCCTAAGCATCCTTCACTCTGTCCCTCTCTTCCTAGCATCTTCTTCCTTTGAATCTCTTTCCTCCTGCCCCAGTTCCAGCAAGGGGTTAGTCCTCTGTTCAGCTCTCTGAGCGCCCCTTGCTGCAGTCTAGCATCCTAAATGAAACCTGCTCTTCCAGGAGCTCTAGATCCTTTCTGGCCACTCAAGTGTTTTTGAGCCTCTGCAGTTCTATTCTCTTAATGAGTGGAAGTCCAGGCCCAGAAGCTGTCTTGTCTCTTTACTAGAGAGCTGCGGGAGGTAACAAGGCTGTTTATACTCACAGAATAATAACGCCGTCTCCAGTAGAGCTGTGTGATAATACAGTGTGGGATAAGGGCCATAGACAAGTCTGAAGGTACCAAGGGCATCATAGAGTGTGAGGCTCTTTGTGAGGAGTAACCATGTCTCATGGGGCAGCAGACGGAAGTCAACTCAAAGCTCATATGTCAGAGCACGAGAAGCCCGACCATCACACAGGACGGGAACCAGTAACTTGCCCCACCAGGTCTCGCCTCCTGATGTGCTGCCTCCCAGCCAAATCCATCGTATCTGCACTTCCCTCCAGATGTCCCAGGCAGTCTGCTGAGGGGCTGGGCCAGGGCTGTCATGAGCCAGACACAGTGTTACCTACTGCACAAAGCCCAGAAGAGTTTCTGCCAATGCTCTTGTCATGAAACAAACCCACCTGTGCAGGCAAGTAAATGCAGCAGGCCCGAGACTGCGATCCTTGGAAGGGCCTGCTTGCGAGATTGTCCTTTGACTGCATCTGGGAACTTAGATTCCAGGAGAGTTCCCACTATCCCCAGAACTGATGAGTGGTTCACTGTGCTAAACTGGGAAAACCATGTGGTTTAGGCTGGACACCTGCTTTCTTTTTCAGAATCTAGAATCCCTGTGTACGCTAGGGAAAATCTGCCTGTGCGACCAGTCCCCAGTGAAAACCCTGGGCACAACTCATTGCTGGAGAAATCAAGCACATCTCATGCAGTTCTAGTGGGAGAGGACTCTTGGAAGCTTGTTCGCAATTTTCCCCAGACTTCGTTCACCCTCTACACCATTTCTGTGTCACTTTTGCTTTGAACCCTTTTGCTGTAATAAACCATAGCCTTGAGGACTATTATATGCTAAGTCCTAAGAGTCCTATTAGCAAATCACTGAAACGGGGCATGGTCTTGAGACTTCTGGCACATGACTCCTTCTACTTAAGCAGGATTATCTCATTTCATTCCTGCCCTCTCTTGCTCTGCTCCTTTCTGTTCCTTAAACACTCCAAACGCTTCCCTGCCTCAGGGCCTTTGCACATACTACCCCATCTGCCTAGAATGCTCTTCCCTGTTTCTTCTTATGGCTCATCCTTCAGGTCTCCATTTTTATGTAACCTCTTCAGAGACCTTCCCTGACCACCTCCAACTGACTTATCACCTCCCACATCACCTGTTTATTTACTCTCCACCAATCTTCAATCTAATTGTCTTGTTTATTCATTTAAATACAATTAGACTGCCGTTCCAAAAGGTGTGGGACTTATCTAATCTTGTTCACACTATATTTGTAACACTTATGACACACAAAGAATTCAGTTTGTATGTGTTGATAGGGTGAATGAATACATCCCTGCATTCAGATCGAAATATCCAAGGCGGGAGAAGGGGATTCTTAGAAATCCACCCTAGCTTCTTCCATCCTACCGGAAGCCCATTCTGTATACAACAGAATTCCTTTCTTAAAAAAGAAAAGAAAAAGTTGTTCTTTATGCGAACGTGTCCTCTCGGTGCTAATTTTAGTAATTCTCCTGAGATACTGCAAACGTTTTAGCCCCTGCTCAAACAGCTGGCTGTAATTGACCTGAGCTCATGTTTCACCGTGAGACCCAAGAATTAGGAATGAGCCTCCTTACTACTGGTGAGAACTCAGATTCTGGCGAGGCAGTGCTCTGTCCACAAACCTCAGATTGTTCACTCCCTAGTGACTTTCTCCTTTTTGTATTTAGTTACGAGAGTTATAAAAAGAATGCCTCATGCTGAGCAAAAAAAAAAAAAAAAAAAATCAGTTTAGATTTTGAGAATCAATTGCTCTACAAAACCACAAAATAATATTGCCAAAATGTGAAACAAAGGGAAGTCTAAATAGCCTCCCTAATGACTTCCTTTCTTCCAGTAGCTCTTGGATCTTCCAAAGGACCTGGCCCTATATTCAGAAACCTGTCATTCGTAACTTCTGTCAAATGAAAAACGTAGAGAAGATCAAAGACAACGGTTTCCTCGAAAATGCACCACCCTTTGAGAAATCCTTTATGATCAGAGTTCAAAGCCAAAAGACTTCAGTGAAGTACTGTAGCTCATGTGGCTATCTAGGGCAAGACTTGATTTTACAAAGACAGGGTGTGTCATAGGGATATAAAGAGACCTGACCTTGCTTTATACTTGGCTGTTGGAGATAAAAAGAAATCTTCTGATGAATGATACTTTGTCTTTTGCACACACGTCTTTAGCCTTGGCCTGAATCATGCTAAACTTTCAACATGCATCTCCTACCACATCCCAACAAATATCTTAAGCTCCCAGCATATGGAAATCTTCAGTTCCCGATATATGTCATGCTCTTTTACATCTCTGGGTCTTTGTACTCAGCCATCTTCTATCTATATATACTCCCCCTTCCTTTTCTACCTAGAGGAAAACTACTCATTCTCCAAGACTCTGATCAGGTACCACTTCCTCTGTGAAGCCTTCCCAAATTCCCCAGACAGTAGCTTCCTCTTCTGTGTTCCCCTTACCCTTTGGCGAAACCTTTGCTGTAGCACTGAGGCCATTCTATTTTATTTGTTTGTGTGTCTTTCTCCCTCACAGCCAGGCTGTGAGTTCTTTGGGGCATCCAGCTTCATTCATCTTCGTATCTTTACCACTTGGCAGCTTCAAAAATGCCAATCAATTGGCTGAAGAATCCGAATTGAGACTACAGTTGTTTGAGTCCAAGTCCTAACCTCTGGGCTGTTACAATCAAGAAAACTGATGTGTAATAGGTTGTAACATGTTGGAATTTTTTTTTTTTCTATTTACGGCATTCTGAAAGATTTGTTATAAAAATCTCTAAGGAATTTTGTAGACCAAAGGAAGCACGAGGTATGTCCTTTCTTCCTTTAAATACAGACAGGCTGTAAATCCAAATTTCCTTCCCTTCATGCCTATATACTCTATATAAAGTTTGCTTATGGTTTATAAGATATAGATCCCCCTGGAACACCGCCCCCCAACCCCCCGCCTCCATTTCATCTAGGCTGTGTGTTCTGGGAGGTCTTTACACACCAAGGGAATGTTAACACCCAAGCTGTATGGAAGATCGGCTATAGAAAAATTAACTAATGAAGTCCAGGACCATAGGAAGAGAATTATGGTATGTGTGACTGCTCACCTCCGGGAAGATTTACCACCTCACCTGAAAAGACAGGCTGCTGTGTGACAGGGATTTATTTACAGTTCAAGCCTGACCTTTTCCTCTGTTAAGGGAGATTGCATTACTGGGTGGCTTGGGGATTTATTGTCCCTGTTTAGCAGCAATGACATTTCCTGAGTATTGGCTGCAGAGGCCCTTCTAAAACTCAAGCACAGAGATTCCTGACCCTGATGCCCCTCCTCTACTGAGGGACTGATTTCTTGGGGCAAAATATTATTAGGTTTAAAGGACAAGGTTTACTGGAAGAGAGTGAGGGCACAGGGGAGAGCATGATGACTAAAACACATAGGCTGCTGCCTTTGGATATCAGGATGGGTAAGTTCAAGTAGACTGGGGACCCTAGGAGCCCTGCAGGGTGAAAAGGCAGGTGGCAGATGCAAGGATGAGAAACCGCAGGGAGATGAAACGGGACCCCCCATCCCCAGTGCCCTTCCCCTACCCTCTTTGGTGTCCCTCTGAGCATATCTAGGTCACAACACCACAGTGTTCCAAACCAGGCAAGGGATTCTCAAACTGGCTTCTGCAAAACTGCTCCAACTTCAGGCAATCTTGTGATCTTTATATACACACTAAATAAACTGCCAAGCAGCCATGTGCATCCTAGGCACATTTTAAATTTCCTTTTGCTGAATCTTCATCTTTCCTTTTTTTTTTTTTTTTTTTTTAATGGAGGTCCTGGCAATTGAACCCAGGCCCTTGGGCATGCTAAGCATTCATCTTTCCTCTTTTTCCCCTCCACCTTCACCATTACTATAAACTTTTTTAAAAAGAACAGAGGGGAGGGGCAGTACAGGGGTAGGAAAGTGAGAGGTTTACTATTAGGTATAAAATAAGCTAGAAGGGTATGTTGCGCAACACAGGGCACGTAGTCAGTATTTTATAATAACTATAAAAGGAATATAACCTTTAAAAATTGTGAATCACTATGTTGTACACCTGTAACATAATATTCATACAGCAACTACACTTCAATAAAAAATATATATATTTTAAATATCTCCAAGGAAATTTAGAATAAAAAGTTCTCCCAGGCTAAGAAAACACTATGTTGGTAATTGTGATTAATAAAACCAAGTGTTCCCAATTAGTGACATTGACAATAGGGACGATTCTAACCACAAGAACTATTTACATGTACCAAATTCAGGATGAATCACTTCGCATGGAGCCTGTTTGGCGTCATTAGATTCAGAGATAAATATCATGCTGCAGTGAGCCCAGAGGATGGCGATTTAGCCATCAGCTTGCCTTCCCCCACCGCCTGCAGTGTGCACCATTAATCACAGTCATATATAAAACTCCAAGACACAAATGGACAAGAATTACGATGTTCCACTAAAGGTATCTCTTTTTTAAATTACACACATTTTTAATTCATGTTGCAAGTTATTTCTGTTGTTCAAAGTGTAGAATTAAAAGACTGAAAAGAGACCTACTCATCATCTTGGACAGTTTTTCCAACTTTTTAAAAATATAGTATTTGTTTTCATATTCTGTTTCATTAAAAGCTGTTACAAGATATTTAGTATAGGTCCCTGTGCTATACAAAAGAAATTTGTTTTTTAGATTTTTTATCTATTTATATATATATATAGGTTAACACTTGCAAGTCTCAAACTCCCAAATTTATCCCTTCCTACCTGCCTTCCCCCAGTAACCATAAGATTGTTTGCTATGTCTGCGAGTCTGTTTCTGTTTTGTAGATAAGTTCATTAGTATCCTCTTTTTCTTTCTTTCTTTCTTTTTTTTTTTTTAGATTCTACATATGAGTGGATATGGTATTTTTCTTTCTCTTTCTGGCTTACTTCACTTAGAATGATGATCTCTAGGTCCAGCCATGTTGCTGCAAATGACATTATTTCATTCTTTTTTATGGCTGAGTAGTATTCCATGGTATAAATATACCACATCTTCTTTATCCAGTCATCTTTTGATGAATATTTAGGTTGTTTCCATGTCTTGGCTATTGTATATAGTGCTGCTATGAACATGGGGGTGCATGTATCTTTTTGAATTGGATATATGCCCAGGAGTGGGATTGCTGGATCATATGGTAAGTCTATTTTTAGTTTTTTGAGGAATCGCCACACTGTTTTCTATAATGGCTGCACCAAACTACATTTCCACCAACAGTGTAGGAGGGTTCCCTTTACTCCACAGCCTCTCCAGCATTTATCGTTTCTGGACTTTTGAATGATGGCCATTCTCACTGGTGTGATGTGATAACTCATTGTAGTTTTGATTTGCATTTCTCTGATAATGAGTGATACTGAGTAATTTTTTCATGTGCCTTTTGGCCATTTGTATGTCTTCATTGGAGAATTGCTTGTTTAGGTCTTCTGCCTATTTTTGGACTGTTTTTTTGTTATTAAGTTGTATCAGCTGTTTATATATTCTGGAAATTAAACCTTTGTCAGCTGCATCATTTGCAAATATTTTCTCTCATTCCATAGGTTATTGTTTTGTTTTACTTCCAACATTTTTTTTAAAGCAAAGAAAAAAAATTACTCCCCCAAAAGAAGCCAAACAGATAAGAACAGAGTTTCTCGTGGGCAGTCTTGCAGACCACGTCTTTGGGGCCTCATCCTCTCGTTGCTTTTAGCCTCGTTCCCAGCCCAAGAGTACCTGAGGTATCAGTGCAGGGTATGGAAATGCCAAATCTTTACTCGAAAGTCTGAAAGCCACTAATCTGGAAAGAACCTCTCCTTTTTGGTGGAGAAAAATGAATCCAGGAGAGATTAAGTTACTTTCTCAAATTGACACAATCAGTTGGTTGCTAACCAAACTAATTCCAGTCTGTGCCCAGGTCTCTTCTGGAACAGAATGCTGGAAAGCAAGCCTTTCACATCTGGGTTAAAAGATATAATTCACTGCCTTCTTTATTGCCCAAGATATAAGTCAATTTTTACTACATAATTTGATACAGCAATTAATGAACATCTGTTTTCAATCAAACACCACAATCATGGGTTTCTCCTGCTAAAAACAGAACTGCTGCATTATTCACAATAGCCGAGATATGGAAACAATCTGTGTGTTCATCAGTGGATGAATGATAAAGGGGATGTGATACACACACACACACACACACACACACACACAGTGGAACATTACTCAGCCATGAGCAAGAAGGAAATCCTGCCATTTGTGACACGATGCATTATGCTAATAAGCCTGACAGAGGAAGACAAATACTGAAATCCTGCATGGTATCACTGATATGTAGAATCTAAAAAAGAAGGTCAAACTCATAGAAACAGAGTAGAAAAGTGGCCAGGAGCTGGTGGGAGTGGTTAAGGAGAGGTTGGTAAGAGGGGACTAACTTTCAGCTGTAAGATGGATAAGATCTCAGGATCTAATGCAAAACATGGTCATGTAGTTGGTAATACTCTATTGTTAGTTTTGAAATTTGCTAAGAGAGTAGAACTTAAGTGTTCTCAGTAAAAAAATAAATAAATAAATAAATATGCGAGGTGATGGATGTGTTAACGAGATGGGGGAAATCCTTTCACAACGTATGTATCAAATCCCTGCAATGTGGACTGTCGATATCTTATGACTTCCTATGTCAATTATGGTTCAATCAAGCTGAAATTAAAAAACCAAAACAAAGCAGAACAGCTCTTCCACATTATCTATAGCCAGTCACCTCCACCAAGTACAACGTTTTGGTTGTCAAATTTGTAACATCTACAATAACGATGATTGCAAAGCATTTTAAACATATAAAATGCTGCATAACTTCAGCATAAGAATATAAAGGTATTTCCTACAGATAAGAACATGAATCCGTGAGTCTTGCGCACCTCTCTCTGTGGCACTTGCCTCTCTCAGGGCATCACTGATGCCGCAGCGCAGGTGAAACAGGGCAGCAGTGACACAAAGAAGCAGGCGTGGTCCAAAATTAAAATGTCCTATTCAGATGTTCAGGGTGGCCGCTGGCTGTAGGCGCCCCTGGTTTGTTTTCTACAGTCAGCTTATTTTTCTCTTCATTTACATCAACCCTGAATTTAAGGTAGCTGTTTCCTGTTACTGTTTATTTTACTTTGTTTGTTCTGGGCAAAAAGGGAAAATGAGATAAGTATTTCCAGGATAGCATAAAGTGACCCAGGCTAATTGAATGCAGCTGAGAGCCAAGTGACGGATTAGCTTTTCATCCCATTAGCCCACATGCATAAGCCAAAGTCATAAACATTTAGTAAGTTCTTTGTCGTTTATTTTAATGCTTTTTAAATGTGCTAAGGAGAAAAAATTTATGATGTGTTTCTACAGTACTCTGGTCATGGAGGTTCTATTCATCAATAACTAATTTTTATTTCTATAATGGAACACCAGTTTATGAAGAATGCTTCATATGATAAATGTAAGGGATTAATGCCAGAGTCTCTAATTATTGATTAATATAAGCAAGAATATAAGTAGTTACTGGAAAAAAATTTTATGTACTGAATCTTCAAAAAGCAATGTAAGGAGGAAAAAAAGTTCTAACTATTTTAGGGAAAACTAGATTAAAAATCACCCAGATTCAGATTTTTACCATAAAGAAAACAGTTGCAAAGCTCAGTTTACCACCCACTATTTAAAACCTAAATTCCAGTCCAAAGAATTTAGCACCACCCCCAGCAGGATTTAAAGGATTACTAAAATATGGCTATTGTGTAAAAATAACTAGTTCTGTAGCACACTTGCCTGAAGACTACCTTAGTAAACCTACTAAATAGAGTCACTTATATCTACCGTGTATACTCCCAATAAATCTGAATTTTCAGTATCACTAGCAAGCTGCAAAACTGATCAATTAACCTGGCATTCAACTACTAAAAATACTTTTAATAGAAATAAAAATTATAAATAATTTAAATTAATTCACCTGTTTTCCATGGTCACATTGCTTCAGCTTTGTCCCAAGTAACCTTCATTGGACCTTCCATTATGTGACCTGGTTTGTATTAATAAGGTGGCTGAAAAATTGATGAACAATTTTTTTTCCCTTAATCACAAATGGTGATCTTATAACTGACCATACGATTTCTTTGCTGTAACCACATAACTCAGTTTATTTCGGGGTTTAGGTGGCCAGTGCATCCCCACCAAAGGAAGAAATGTAGAAGTGAAAAGTGCTTGACGTGTATTGAAGAATATTAAAAGTATGTATTAGTGCAGTTCCCAACATCCCTGCACGTGGCAAGACCACCCCCAACCCCAGGCACTGGAGAAGCACTTGGGAATCCACCAAAGAAGGGACTTTTCACTCAGCCTTTTCTAAAATAAATATAGTCAAAGCTGCTTACAGAAAGGTTATTAATCACCTTAAACCACAGGCATAATGTTCAACGACCCTCGTTGGTCTGCCCTCCTTTAAAGCCAGTCAGTTCAAGTCTCCAAGTATGCTTTGATGCCTACTATGTATATTAAATGCCATAGAAAGAACAGAAACTGGGATAAGATACAGTCTTCAAACTAAAGAACATAGAGTTCAGTTGAGGAGATGAGATACGCACATGGAGGCGTCAGCAGGCAGTGGTGTGTTACAGAGAGAAGAGGAGACACACGGGTTATGGCGGAGTGGGTTGGGGCTAGGTAATCTCGGGGAGACTGACAGTCCGAGAACTCCTGAGAGAAGAGGGCTTGGCCGGCCCTTAAAGCAGGGAGCAACTTTGGAAGGGTGGAGAAAACATGGGAGGACAGTCCAGGCTAGGAGCCCATTATAGCAAATCTATAAAGTTGGTGATGACCAGGTCTCATGCAAGAGGTAATAGGGAAATTGTCCTGGAAGAGAGAGTGCTTGTCAGGGTGATGATAGAGGTGGAGGGGAACAAGCAGATACTAAAGGGACTTCGGTGCCACAATGATGAGTTTGAATTCTATTTAGTCGGGCAGCCATTAACATAGACATACTAGATGATGTCAAACATTACCGCATTTATGGTTGAAAAACAGGTGCACATGCATGCTTACCCACGTATAAAAAAGCACAGAAAACAATCCGGAATGAAACACAAGATACTGTCGTGGTGGTTGCACCTGGAGTGGGGAGCAGGCAAACTGGAATGGATTAAAGGGGAACTTTAGCTGTTTATTGTATACATTTTGTGTTTCATGGTATTTTTTTTTAATATAATAGGGTGTACTGATATATCACTTAAAATACAATTTCTTAAGAGAAAATTTCTTGGTTTGTTCACTTTGTAAAACCAAAATGTAATTAAACCCCAAACTTAACCAATTTTTATGTAGAAGTAAGTAAAAACCAATGTCAACTTGTCCAACATTGTCTTGGCTGATGGGAAACACCTCTATGACCCTTTACATTCTAAAAGGAAGAGTTCATTCAGATTTAAGTATATATTAAGGCAAAAAGACACAAGTTTGGAGGATGGAATAGCAACCTGCAGGAGTTAAGGAGTTGGAATTTCATATGGAAACTACCATTTGAATCCCAATACAGCCCCTAGCTTTAGAGTTTGGTGGATGGTGAACTGGCCAAGAACATGGGCTTTGGAATATTGGTTATAGTTGACATTTATTGACCCACCTAGGTAGGCATTATTTCCATCAATTTTTTTTACAGATAAGGAAACAGATGCATGGAAAGGTCATATAATTTGCCCCAAATCACACAGGCGTAAGTGGTGAACCCAGCTTTTATGATTCCTGAGCCAGGGTTCTTAGATCTTAGAGCATATTGTCAGGCCCAGCCTCAGATCACAGTCCCCACCAGCTTCACGAACCTGGACTCATCCTTGAACCTCTCTAAACTGAAGGTTTCTCACCTATCAGATGAGAACGAAATGAGATAATAAAGGACCTAGCATACGACCTGACACTGACGTGCCCAACAAGTTGCAGCTGCTGTTGTGATTATATAATGGTATCACAATAATGACAATCCAAAGACTTTCTTTTCCAATTTGGCCACAAGTGTCAGGTTCGAGAGACTGCCTGGAGCTTGCCTCCCGCTTGCGGTAATTTTGTGTCACGCTGACAAGCATGAAGCACGTCATTTTGGAGAAACTGTAGAGGTAGAGCCTCGGGACAAGAAAGGCAAACACAGGAATGCAGGAGACTTCTCCACCTGTCCCAACTCACATGACAGAGGTCCTGCCATCTTACAACAAGCTGCAAACTGCCAGTCTCCAGAAAATCTGCTTTCCTATACATCTGCGGTTTTCTCCGGGTGCTGCTTCAGATCTCAGAAGAAAGCTGCGTGTCAAAGTCTGGTCAACTCTCCTTTTTTATCGATCATCATTTTTGGAGGCTTTTTTTAAAAGTCAACTTCACCCTTGATCATTAACTATATTTTCTATAATGAAAATTTAAATGAAGCATGAATACAGTCTGTTTTGTGAGTATTTTAAAAAAGCAGTCTTAAAAAAAAAAAAACCAGCATAAATGCCATCAATCTGTCAGTGGAACTATCCAGAGAGTGGGTGGCGGGCTGCAGAGCGTTAGTTAGCAGCCTTTGCATTCTGTCCTTTCCAACCTCACTCTTATTTTTCATCATCGTTTCGTCTGTCAACTGGCAAGCTTTAAAAGAAACTTAAAAAAAAAAAAAATCTCTGGTGACAAGTTGCGAAGAAACCTAAAAAAAGTCATGTTTTTCCACTCTAGGTATTTCTTTCTCATGGCTTCCTGAGAAAACATCATGAATGTTTCATCAAATGTGAAAGAGAAGAATTCCATAAATATTCCTAAACAGCTGTCTGATGATCACCTGATTCCTATTGTCTTATATTAACATTTCAGAGACACTTAGCATTTCTCACTCCTATAACTTGCTCTGTGTCTTGTGCAAATTACTTAACCTCTCTGAGCCTTCCTGTTCATCTGTCATAAGGGAACAATAATACCTACTTTGTGGCGATAAAATACAAAGTTCTGATCGTATTGCCTAGCACAGAGTAAGTAAATATGATGCCTATTATACTGATTTTCCTTCATTTCTCTGACTATTCCACTTAAGTAAAGTAGGGAGATACAGTTACAGTGAATGGTTAAGAGACCAGAATAGCCCTGTTCTGTGAGCCTCCAGGTGAATTTATCCTTTGGGTCAAAATGGCCAGGCTGCCCCTGTGGGAAGGCTCTTGCCAGCTTCCTTAGTTCCTGCAGGAATGACTCGTGGGCACTGCCAGTGGGTCCAGGTTGCTATCAAAGGTAATATACTTTGGTGATCCCTTGCTCACAGTGTGGATTAAAACTGGGGTTTGAATATCAGTTCCACCATTCATTAGTATGTGACTATGACAGTGAAAATGATTCAGGTTCAGTTTCCTCATCTGTACAATGGAGATGGATTGTAACGCCATTCACTTTCTAGAGTTATTGCAAAGATTGAACAGTGCAGTCAAGTGTGTGGTAAAATTCAGAATTCTCAATACCTAGCTTGTATGCCCCAGTCCAGGTGGTAGTCAGATGAGTCAGAAGGCAGGTGGATCAGCTCTCCTTTTGTTCTGCTTTTTTTTTTTTTGGTAAATTGAAGTACAGTCAATAACAATGTGACAATTTCTGGTGTACAGCACAATGTCCCAGTCATGCATATACATACATATATTTGTTTTCATTTTTTTATTAAAGGTTATTACAAGATATTGAACATAGTTCCCTGTTCTGCACAGAAGAAACTTTTTTTTATATATAGTGGCTAACACTTGTAAATCTCAAACTTCCAAATTTATCCCTTCCCACCCTCTTTCTCCAGTAACCATAAGATTGTTTACTACGTCTTGGAGTCTGTTTCTGTTTTGTAGATGAGTTCATAGTGTCTTTTTTTTTTTTTTAGATTCCACATATGAGTGATACCATATGGTATTTTTCTCTTTCTGGCTTACTTCACTTAGAATGATGATCTCTAGGTCCATCCATGTTGCTGCAAATGGCATTATTTTATTCTTTTTTATGGCTGAATAGTATCTTCTGTACAAATATTACCCCATCTTCTTTATCCAGTCATCTGTCGAGGGACATTTAGGTTGCTTCCATGTCTTGGCTGTTGTATATAGTGCTGCTATGAACACTGGGGTGTATGTATCTTTTTGAATTAGCATTCCATCCAGATATAAACCCAGAAGTGGATTGTTGGATCATATGGTATGTCTACTTTTAGTTTTTTGAGGAATTTCCATACTGTTTTCCATAATGGCTGCACCAAACTACATTCCCACCAACAGTGTAGGAGGGTTCCCTTTTCTCCACAGCCTATCCAGCATTTATCATTTGTGGACTTTTGAATGATGGCCATTCTGACTGGTGTGAGGTGATACTTCATCGTAGTTTTGATTTGCATTTCTCTGATAATTAGTGATACTGAGCATTTTTTTCATGTGCCTATTGGCCATTTGTATGTCTTCATCAGAGAATTGCTTGTTTAGGTCTTCTGCTCATTTTTGGATTGGGTAGTTTGTTCTTTGTTGTTAAGTTGTATAACCTGCTCACATATTCTTCTCCTTGCATTCTTGACTGATTGTACCCGTGCCCTAGGGTTCAAGATGACCTCACCATAGTTTTTTTCTGTTTTGAACATTAAAATGTTCCCATATTAAGCCTCTGCTTAAATTAGAATTCTCTTCTACCTAATTAACCAGGGGGAAATCATTCTTACTGGCGTTCACTCACAAATGTTTTTCTTTCTTTTTTAAAAATTTTATTTGGTTGTTATGAATTCTATTTTTTTTAATTTAAGTATAGTTGATTTAGAATGTGTTAATTTCTGGTGTACAGCATAGTGATTCAGTTATACATATATATTCCTTTTCCTATTCTTTTTCCTTATAGGCTATTACGAGGTATTGAATATAGTTCCCTGTGCTATACCGTAGGACTTTGTTGTTGATCTATTTTATACATAGTTGTGTGTATCTACAAATCACAAGCTCACAATTTATCCCTCCACACCCCCCTCCCCACACTGGTAACCATAAGTTTGTTTCCTATGTCTGTACTCACAAGTCTTTATAATATAAGCACTGAATGGGTGGATTTTTGCATTAATAATAGCTAAGATTTCCCGAGAGGTTCCAGTATCAATCACTTCTTGTGCATTATATCATTTAATTTTCACCTCAACCCTTCGAAGTACTGTTTCCATTCTATAGATAAGAAAACCGAAGGTCAGAGAGAGAGAGAGAGAGAGAGACACTTACTGAAATTTACAAAGCTAGTAAACAGTGGAGCCTGTATTTGAATGTAGACAGTTTAAATCCAAAACTTAAGGTATGATATACCTTCTTCAAAATGTTCATGTGTTATATACTTTATAGATATAATTTCAGTCCCTGTGATGACAGACCTCTGGCTAGCACTGTGGCTGGTTGTCTGCTGGCACCTGGTGGTCACTGACACAGCCTCCTGGGATGCAGCCCAGGCAGACCAAGGCTTCCACTTTGCCATTGGATTGTTCTGAGTCTCTAAGCCTGGGCCAAGCCCATGCCATTTTTCACAAAAATCATTCTGCGGGATCCTGCAAAGAAAACAAGAGGGAATACTCAAAACTCAATGGTAATCTAGAGTTTACAAGCTATTTAGGGAATGGGGCATTTTGTCAATCAAACATTTTAGTTAAATCAGAGGCATCAGCGTTTGCACAGAACATTAAATACCCGTTTTCAAAGAATATGCCTGTAATTCCCAACACCCAAACTGAATATATTTTCATCTTTCTTTGACAATTTAGAAGTCATGGGAGTATCTCAAGCTCATTATAAGGCATATTAGTCACCCCTTGTAAACTACCAGTGAGGAAGAAAAATGGAATTTAAATGGGATTTACTAGATTACAGAGAGCATACTGTATGTGTCTACTGTCTGAAAGAGTATTCTAAATTTTTATTTTTACATTTAATTTTACTTAAGCCAGAATCCATGAGAACCCTCAGATGAGTGAAAACCCTGTGAGTATTTATTTGTTTAAAATAGTTTGGGTCAAGTCCATTGTAAATGTGCTATCAAACCAAACTCAGGTCCGCTCACATATGGGTAGTGAAGCCAATCTACTGACACCAGGTTGTAATGAATGAAAGTGCAGCATTTATTGCAGGCATCAGACAAGGAGTCAGGGCAGCTAATATTCAGAAAACCCAAACTCCCCAAGCAGCTTTGAGGGGAAGGTTTTTACAGACAGGAGGAGGGGGAGGATTGCAGAGTGCGTGATCACTCGTGGACATTCTTCTGATTGGTTGGAGGTGAGGTAATCAGAGTCAACATTATCAACCCTCTGGTTCCAACCAGTCTGGGGGCTACGTTCTTGTGGGCAGCATACAGTTAAGTTCTCCCTGATAGGGGTTTCAGTATGTGCAAAACAGCTCAAAGGATGTGGCTCAGAATAGTATCTCTAGTCCTTGAGGAGGAACTAAAATTTTTGACTTTGTTTAATGACTAAACTATTATTGCTTTATCTTGCTTGACTGTTTCCCTTTGTTTCTGCATTTTCTCACTTCTCTGATTAAATTCATTCTTCGGAATTCGGGAAGGCCTAGGAGGCTAAAGTTTTTCTACAAAGAGGACAGGTGGAGGACATGTGGGAGAGGAGTCCCCATAGGGTCCTGCTCAGTTACAAATGTGCTGTTCTGTAGGCTGCCAGGGTTAGCCCTGGCAACTTTCCTACAGTTTGATATATACTGATTAACTCTGGATTCATAGTGCGGATTGAAGGATGAGATTTGTGAACGTAGAGATGGACAAATGGAAAAGTCATTGCATCTGTCCAAAAAATTCACTCAGGGTTTTCAGAGGAGCATCAGAGAAATTTCCTACTTCTCGGAGTCCCCCTTTCCTTTATCCTCTATTAACCCCAGAGAAACTTTCATTCCCAGCCCTTGGAGTCTTTTCCCATCATCCTATCTTTTCACCTCCCTTGAGGTTCAAATTCAACTTGCCTGGAGACCTTATGTCCGAGTCATCACTTTCCTAGTCCCACTGCCCAGGTGAGGTCCTTAGAAGACACCTCCAGCTCTGACTGTATCCCCAAAGGACTCTGCCAGGTTAAGAGTCAGGATTCTGAGAGCAAAGGCAATGCTAATCCTCTGCTTACTGCCTCTTGGGTCTTGGCACATCTGGCAGCATTGCTAAATAGGGAAAGATTATTTTTGGGTTTTCTCTTATGTCATATAGTGTTGACTGGGAAACTTGGGAGCTTCTCGGGTAAAATCTGAAACTGGCTCCAGGACACAGAGGGCAAGGAGAGACCAAAGAAACAGGCAGACCACTCCAGATTGGTAGGTGGCAGGTTTAACAAGCAAGGGAACTTAGATACAGCCCTGAGCTTTAGAGGCCACGAGAGTAGATAGATTTCTACACCTGCCCACAACAGCCTTAAACTTGGATATAGAGGAGACTTTACCTGGGTACAGTCACACATGCCATCCAGATGGTCAACACCACATTGTTCTATTATGGTTGAGTCCTATTGTGGGAAATGTGGGCAGAACATACATTCCAAGGACAGGGGAGGAGTAGGGAACCTCCCAATTCCCCAGGTCCAGCTCAAGGGTCAACTGGCAGTCCACCCTCTCAATGACCTCCAGCATCTATCTAGTGACTGCAAACACAAAAGTGATTCCTATGTCAGTAAATATGTACATTTCATTTGGTTACAATATTAAAATCTATTCTATCTTTACATGCTGACCACATAGTTTACTGAGCATATGATAGTCTTCCCACAAATTAAAAATATTCAAGGAGGGAATGATGTGGAATTCTAAATTGAAACTCAACATCCACCCAAGTTCGGCCAAGGTGTCCCCAATGGGTGGCCTCTGCTGTATTCATGTCAGGGGTAGACAGAATTCTAAAGATGTTGCCCCAAGATTATTTAATCAAATGAGAATCTGGGTACTCCTGTACAGGAATTTTGCAGAGGTAATGAGGTTATAGATCTTAAATTAGGGAGATTGGGCTCATCCAGATAACCCAGGATAATCTAATCACCTGAGCCCTTAAAGCAGAGATACTTCTCTAGCAGCAGAAGGCAAAGAGAGATGAGGCAGGAAGGGGAGAAGTCTGAGAGATGTGAAGTGTGATCAAATTTGACCCACTTTTGCTAGCTTTGATGGAGGAAGGGAGCCAAGAGCCAAGGAATGTAACTTCTAGGAGCTGAGAACAACCTCCAGTGGGCCACCCAGCAAAAAGAAAATGAGGGCCTCAATTCTTCAACAACAAAGAACTGAATTTAGTCAGCAGCCTGGAGTGGGCAGGGAATTCCTCCTCAAGAGCTGCCAGTAAGGAATGCACATCCAATGACACTTTGATTTCAGCCTTTGTGTTGCCAGAGAATAGGTTCTTGTCTCGAGCAGGAAGGAATTCAAGAGCGAGGCATAGTAATGTGAAAGTAAGTTTATTCAGGGAGATGCCCACTCCATAGACAGAGTGGGAGCCATCTCAGAATGGAAGAGAGAGCGACCATGAGGTGCGGGGTTGTTAGTTTTTATAGGCTCGGCAATTCATATGCTAATGAGTAGGAGGATTATTCCAGCTATTTTGGGGAAGGGGTGTGGATTTTCAGGAATTGGGCCCCGCCGACTTTTGACCTTTTATGGTCAGCCTAGGAATTGTCATGGCACCTGTGGGTGTGCCAAGAGTCTCAAGGTCTACTAGATGTCGACTCTTCCACCATCTTGGTTGTAACCATTTGTCAATTGCTGTGTCATTCCTTCAGTGGTTGTGCCCTGCCCTCTTCCTTCCTGTCCATTTGTGACTAAGATGAGCCCACCAGACTTCTACAAAACTGAGAGCAAATAAATGGATGTTGTTTGAAGTGTACCATGATAGTGGAAATTTGCCGCAGCAGTAATAGGCAACTAATATACTAATCTCCAATGAGGAATTCATGTTTTCCAAATCCTGTGCCTTATTTGGTTTTCTTACATTTATCTTTGATTTGGTTTCTCACCTTTTCGCTCCAATTCACTCTGATGTAGAGATGGCTCCACAAAGTCTGTTTTTACTCTAAAATTGAAATTCATATTTATTATAGGATAAGGGCCATTTTGAGCATCTAATCGTGTGAAAATTTTCTGCCATTTACATACTAATAAAGTGCAGGAAAGTTACTGTGTCACAGAAATGCCTGCTTATTTAACATGAAGCCAGTCAGTTTGGGCAAGCAGAAGAAAAGCTTTAAAAGAAAAAAAGAAAGAAAATTCAGTTAAATGCATCTGACTCCAGATTAAGTTAGGTTTTACGAAAGAAACCCAATTTCAGAAGTGACCTTTAAGTACTTGAGTTGAATATTGGAAAGTTTTAGATGCCTTATAAAAGTCCCAGGAATGGATACAATATCATTTTTCTAAAATATTGCAGAGGAAATTGAGTGCATTCAGTCCGAAATGCCACTGAACAGTTATGGTAGACCTTAAGGAAGCCATGGTTTATATTCGTTAGCCATTTTGTTCAGAACCTAGGAACCATTTATATAACAAGTGTGATGGCAACAATATGTATTGTTTAATGTACTCTCCACCGTAGATCCTAAGTGCATTTGAAAGAGCTGACCCTACAGTAGCACAGTTTAACAGGATTTGGTTTATTGGAATCCATGCTAACATCGGCTGCCTTTGCAAGCAGTAGCAACGAGTGAAGTCACCTCACCTTGCTACCAAAAGCAAGTTCACGTGCCCAATGCACAGTGAGGCCAAACAAACCAAAACATTGGAGTGTACAGCAGAGAAAGGTTTATTGCAGGGCTGAGCAAGGAGATCGAGGGGCTCATTCCCAAGAAAATCCTGAACTCCCCAAGGGTTTTAACAAAGCATTTTCTTTAAAGGCCAGGTGAGGGAGGGGTGTCGCAGGGTACGGGATCAGCTGGTGCACAGTTCTCTGGCTGATGCTGAGGGAACAGGGCGGTCAGCACTATCAACCCCCCAGGCGCCAGAAGGTCTGGGGGCCACTTGCTCTTAATCATCAAGTAGTTCATTTCTTCCCTTTGGTGGTGGTTTTTAGTTTAGGAAATACACATGAGATACTATGATCTGGGTACTTCAAAGAGGAGCTACAGCAGAGGATATGGGGGAGGGGTCTGTCCCGGGAAGGCCCACAGGGTCCTTCTCAGTTACAACCTCACTGATGAGGGAAAGGTTAGGAAGACAAACGGGTGCGCTCTGGAATGGAACATGGCCCACCTTCCCACCGAGATTTCCCGTTGGGATAAAATCAGTTATCACTGATAAGGAGACTGCTTGGGCTCTGAGCTGACCTCTGTGGGCTTCCGTGGTGTTGGTGTCAGACAAGGACGGTTGTGAGGTTGCTGTGGCCCTAGGACTTCAGCATTTCTGTTCTCCAGAGTGGACTATGACGGAACCAAGTGCACTCTGGGCATTTTGTGTGCAGTGCAAAAATATAATTTCTCTTGGCACACGATTTACTTCAGATCTTATTTTCTGAAATGGTGAAAAGGAAACTGTATTCCAGAGAAGCAAAATCAGCCAATCAGCTTTCAATGGGCCAAGATATTAAAGTCTGGGTTCCATTTTTGGTTCTTTCAATGACCTGAATGTGACAATGAACAACTCGCAGGCTTGGGGAGCCTTGGTTTACATTCTCCTTCCACCATGAAATGGCAGACAGATAATGTGGTGCCCCAGGCCCTGGACCTCCGTGCCAGACAGACCCGGCTCCCAGTCCCTGCTGTGATATTTAGTGGCTATGTGCCACTGAATTTCAGTTTCTTTATCTTTAAGTGAGTATAATAATGTCTACTTCATAAAGATGGTGTAATCATAAAATAGTGAGATGTTTGGCGTGATGCCTTGCACATGGTGAACACTCACACATTTTAACTGTTGCCGTTACTGTTACAACTATTAAATAGGACTGGGAGATGCCTTCATGTAACACAGGCAACATATCTTTATTGGGCATTCCTAATTTCACATTTGTCTACAGGTTTACATCATCAGAACCAAATGATTACCAAAGAAATTGCTTGGCATGATCAATTTCAAAAAAAAAATGTAAATCTCATTGGCCACACACACCTCACCTCCACAACTTTGTATTCCTGACATGCTCTAACCTATAAAACTCCCTTGCACTGTATGAATTCAAATAACTGCTTGAAAAAGAAGAGAGAGAGAGAGAGAGAGACAGTGTGAGAAGGAAGCTGTTAGCACAGGGCAAAGCCGACATGCAGAGGGCAAACAAAACACATTTGTCTCTGTCATCACCATCTGGCCCCGTTTCCAGAGCTTAGAGACCAATTTTGTATGTTCGGTTTATTAATTGGGTTCCTGTCACCTCCTCAGCCCACCAGTGTCAGTCTGGAGCTGGGGTTAAGCCCTGTAATCGCAATGGTAACCCAAGGAGGAAACTTCCTAAACTCCATCAGTGGCCACAACTAGGAAAGCTACAAGGTGTCACTGCGAGGTGGCAGCCCCCACCACTGCCCAGTGCAGGAAGGAGTGGAGTGCCTGTTCTCGGAGGACCGAGGCATTCTGTCCAAGTCAGTCAAGAGGTGTTCCAGAAAACTAAACTTGTCCAACAAATGGAAATGTCAAAAAAAGTGAGGTTACCATCTCTGGTTTGTTGCTGATGGGTATAATCTGACAAATGTTGGCAAAAAGCAATGCACACAAGCAAGATTTGCTTTTTTGCCCACATTCTACAATTATAAGGAACTAGACATAAGTATGGGCTGTAGTTACGTGAGCCCTGCAGTCAGAAAATAGGGGTTTGGATTCCGGTACTTTGTGACCTTGATCTAGTCAATTAAACTGCTTTGAATCTCGATCTCCTTATCTCCAAAATAACGGAGAGAGGTATAGATGTGGAGGTAAATAGAAATGTAGACTCCATTATACATGGCCATAGATCCCATATATATCCCATTATATATATATAGATCCATATACGTGCACACACACAGTGGTAACTGATATAAAAATAATTAAATAAGATATCACAAGGGAAAGCCCCTGGCTTTGGTATGTTCTTAATACATCTTCATGTCTTGCTTCAAGTCCCACCCTGACCTCTACCAACCCTTGATTATTCATCAACTGATTATATCGGTCAAAGATTACACAGATCTTTTCTCACTCTTTTCCTCCTCTTTCTTTTTGGCATTTCCACAGTTGCTAGGCTCTTCATTTAAGGTCACCCCTACCAGCAGGGGAAATCAGTGAGGGAACTTATCAAGCATTCTTATAAAATATTATAAAAGAAATTTATTGATACTGGGCTCAAATAGAACTTGTGCATTTCATTTCTCTAGATTTTCCTTGAAACCTATTAAAAACCCACCCAAGTCTTTATTAGCAATATAGATACAAGGGCCAGTATTATCCCTTCAGGATTCACTTGGCTTAAAAATAGCAAAAGGTTGGGACAGTATTGCAGTAGCAAGACCATTTTGCATTGATTAACACCATTTCAGAATGATCCTTATTTTTAGGAGTATTTTCATAAAAGCTGAATTTCTTCTTTGACCTTTCTTAAAACATTGTAATAACAAAGTCTTCCTTTTACTGCCATATCCTTGATAGCTACCCAAATAAAATTTTAGCTCACAAAGGCAATGAAATGGCTTCCATCCAAGTCAGATATTATTCTAGTTAATTATTAGCATTAAAATTCTAATTTAGTGTTTAACACACTAATAGACAGATGCTGCCACTGGTATGGGTCAGCGCTTCTGCAGAAGACAATCTCATACTAGTCAGGTATGAAATGATGTTGAAAGGCTGAATGAGCTAATGCCACTGTGTACTGTGTGTGTTCAGAACTTCTAGCACAGAATAAGGTCCACAGGGATTGTGTGGGGTAAGTCCAGGACTTTGGAAAATTAAGTTCATTTACATTCTGCAAATTGTAGCTATTAATAGCATTCATTGAATAAAATATAGTAAAGCACTCTGGGGAATTTAGAAAGAAATAGAAGACCTCTGGCTCCAAGAAGGGCAGTCAGGGCAGGGAAATATGAATCCAGTGGAGAACAGCTTTGCAGAGCAACTTGTCCACATGCCTAAGTTAACACAGTTCCACCTGCACTCGTAAGAATTTAGATGGTTCCAAGTTCAAAAGAAAGGAATAGAGATCAGGGGACGCAATTAGAAGAGTCTTTGAGGGTTGAGTAAAACCCTCAGAGGGAGAGGAAACATTTCAGAAGCAGTAATGGTGGTATATATAATTGCTTGAGTCAGGAACCAGCAATTTGTGCAGGAGAGGAAGGAATTCAGTACTAGCTGCTGTGGAAGGTGTATATGAGAGAAATAACAAAAGGTGGGAAGATCTGAGGAGTTGTTCTGTATCTTGCCAGGTGTACACATTCATCATAATTCGTTGAAATAGAAACATAAAATAGGTGCACTTTTGTAAATGTAAGTTATACCTCAATAAAGTATATGTTTTTAAGGTATATACAATTCTTTTAATTAAAGATTTTAATCAACAGGAGATGAATTTCTTTAAGCTGATTTTTTTCTTTTTCTCTCCTTTTTTAAAAAATATAATTTAAAATCTAATGGAGAGTAAAGAGTATGCTTCCCAAACTTGTGTATTTTAAATGAAGACACTCATAAGAATCACACTTTTGGAAATGCATACAATTTGATTTAACTGTGTATACATTTTTATGACCAAAGGTATACTGAATTTAGAACAGAAAAATTTTTATTCTCAGCAGCTGATTGAACCAGGATAATGTCTTCTTGTATATCCCCTAGTAACATATTTAAATCCTAAATTTTTGGTTGTAGATTAATACAAATTGTATATATTGTAAGCAAGCATATTGCTTTTCCTGATACAAACTATGATGAGATTGAAGTTGTGGGCCTTTGAACAACAGCATCAGCACATTAACTGTAAGGTAGGATGTAGCAGGTTACAGAGGGCCAGCATTCCTGCTGCAATAACCAAAAGAAAAGCAGATTACAAAAGAATTACTTTAAAAATTTTTTTTAATTGAAGTAGTTTTGCTGGTTTCTGGTGTACAGCACAGTCCGTTTTACATATATATTCCTTTTCGTGTTCTTTTTCATTATAGATTATTACAAGATACTGACTCTAGTTCCCTGTGCTACACAGTAGGACCTTGTTATTTGTCTGTTTTATATATAGTAGTTTGTTTTTGTATCTGCTAATCCCAAATTCTTAATTTATCCTTCCCCCCTCACCTTTCCCCTTTGGTAACCATAAACTTGTTTTCTATGTCTGTGAATCTGTTTCTGTTTTGTAGTAAGTTCATTTGTATCATTTTTAAAACTCTACATGTAAGTGATATCATATATTTGTCTATCTTCGTCTGACTTACTTCACTTAGTATGATACTCTCTAGGACCATCCATGTTACTGCAAATAGCATTATTTCATTCTTTTTTATGACTGAGTAGTATTCCATATGTACATCTTTTTTATCCATGCATCTGTCAAAGGGCATTTAGGTTGCTTCCATGTCTTGGCTATTGTAAATAGTGCTGCTGTGAATATAGGGGTGAATGTATCTTCTCAAATTGGAGTTTTCTCTGGATATATGCCCAGGAGTGGGATTGCTGGATGATATGATAACTCTGCTTTTAGTTTTTAAAGGAATCTCCATACTGTTTTCCATAGTGACTGCACCAAATTACATTCCCACCAATAGTGTAGCAGGGTTCCCTTTTCTTCACCCTCTTCAGTATTTATTGTTTGTGGACTTTTTTAATGATGGCCATTCTGACCGGTGTGAGGTGATACCTCACTGTAGTTTTGATTTGCATTTCTCTAATAATTAGCCATATTTAGCATTTTTTCATATGCCAATTGGCCATCTGTATGCCTTCTTTGGAGAAATGTCAGCTTAAGTCTTCTGCCCATTTTTTGATTGGGATATTTGTGTTTTTGCTATTGAGTTATATGAGCTGTTCGTATATTCTGGAAATTAAGCCCTTGTCTGTCACATCATTTGCAAGTATTTTCTCCCATTCTGTAGGTTATCTTTTCATTTTGATTGTGGTTTCCTTTGCTGTGCAAAAGCTTATAAGTTTGATTAGGTCCAATTTGTTTATTTTTGCTTTTATTTCTGTTGCCTTGGGAGACTGACCTAGGAAAATATTGCTACCATTTATGTCAGAGTGTGTTTTGACTATATTCTCTTCTAGGAGATTTATAGTGTCATGTCTTATATTTAAGTCTTTAGGCCATTTTGAGTTTATTTCTGTGTATGGTTTGAGGGAATATGCTAACTTCATTGATTTTGCATGCGGCTGTCCAGCTTTCCCAGCAGCACTTGCCAAAGCGGCTGTCTTTTCTGCATTGTATGGTCTTGCCTCCTTTGTTGCAGATTAATTGACTGCATGTGTGGGGGTTTATTTCTGGGCTCTATATTCTGTTCCATTGATCCATATGTCTATTTTTGTGCCAATACCATGCTGTTTTGATTACTATAACTTTGTAGTATTATCTGATGTCTGGAAGAGTTATGCCTCCAGCTCAAAAAAAAAAAAAAAAAAATTTAAGATATTAGAGTTTTCTGGAGGAAATGAAATTTAGATTAACTGCAAAATCCAGAGTGGGAAAAACATTTCCTAGGTGAGTTGAGAATAGCCACCTGTTTTCTTCTTTGGGGGCACTTGCCAAGAGAGGAATGGCACTGGTCAACAGTCAATGATTGAGGTTGGCCCAAGCAGAGTGAAACCAGCAGAGCTTTTGTGTTCACACAGATCTGGCAGATTGACAACTAGGAGAGACCCAAACACAAAACTAGTTTTTACCATTAATCATTGGCTGTGTTCTCAGACAGCATGGAAGGCTGGGAGCCTGGGGATGCTGGGCTAGAAAAGCAAGTGAAATCTCCCACAGACTTCCGTTGCCTAGAAGATAAAATCCCACTGGGAAGAAAGAAGCCTGCAACAATACAATTGGTCTCCCCTAAAGACAGTTCCCAGGCTTTGAATTTGTACAGGGCAGGAGGTTAAAGGGTTAACACCTCAGCACCTTCAAAGAGCAAAATTTTCAGGCTAAAAAGACTGAGACCCACCAAAACCTAAATCAAAATCTTGGATGGGCCATCTGAGGAAAAATAAACAGTAGGTGGATTTTTATTAAACCCTGGTTCAGCCCAATCCCTGGGTGCAAGAACAAACTCATGGAGAAGGGCAAAACTTAACTTGACCTTGATTTTTAATATGTACAGACCATCATGCAGACATCATGCAGAACATTTACTATACTCTTAGACACAATGACCAGCATACAACCAAATGCTAATAGACATATGAAAAGGTAGGAAAATGTGGCTGATGATTGAAAGAAAAACAAACAACAAACAACATATCCATAGGTGATACAGATGTTGGAATTAATAGACAAAGACTTCAAAATAACTAAGTTTAAAATGTCAAGTAAAATAGAGGAAATTATGGGCAAAATAAATGAAAATATGGAGAAAATCAACAGAGAAAAGGGTTCTATAAAAAATTCAATAGACATAAATAAAAATTTACAGTATCTAAAATTAAAAACTAACTGGCTGTTTTTAACAGTGGCCTAGACAGAACAGAATACAAAATTACTGAGCTTAAAGACAAGTTAATTTATTTTGTCCACACTGAAGCACAGTGAGAAAAGAAGGAATGAAAAGAACAGAACAGAGTGTTTAAAAAAAAGCAGTAGTAGCTAAATATGTGTATTTGGAGCCTCAGGAGGAGAGAGAAATTGGGACAGAAACAATACAGAAAAATACAGAATACTTCTGTATTTTCTAAAATTGATGGACATTAAACTGCTGATCCCTGAAGTTCAATAAACATCAAGCAAGACTTTAAAAAACAAAGAAAACCGTCTTAGGTAAAATGTAGAAGACCAAATAAAAAGAAAAGAAAAAGTCTTATAAGCAGCTAAGGAATAGAAGTACATTACCTACAAATAAGCAACAATTACATGAACAGCTAAGTTTTCAAGGGAAATCAGAAGCCACAAGACAATGCAATAGCATCTTTTTAATGTACTGAGTTGGGGGGTGAGGAGATTAAAAACTGCTCACCTAAAATACTATACCCAATGACTATACCTTCAAAAATTAAAAGTGAAATAAGATGTTTTTAGACAATAAAAGCTGAGAGAATTTCCCACCAACTGCCTGGCACTATGAGATCTTGTAAAGGAAGTTCTTCAGGACATAGGGAAACAACCCAGATGGAAGCTACTACTGCAGAAAGAGAAAGCAATGAAAAGTGAATATAAAATCATATTTTTTGCTTTAAAATATTAAAAAATAATGTCTTGTGGGGCTCACAAAGGGCAGGAGGTAGTAAGTAAAGTTAAACTACTGTAGGTTCTTTCACTATTTGGGTACAACTTACAGAAATTGTTTTATAATTGGTCAAAAATGCATATTAAAATCTCTACAGTAGCTACTAAAAAATGAATACAAGAATATATAATTAAAAGGCTAATCAAGCAGGAAAGTTTAACAAATATACCTGATTAATAAGCCCATCCCAGACCTACTGAATCAGAGTAGAATGGTTGCCCTGTAATCTGAAATTTCAATCAAGTTTCCTCTGGTGGTTCCTATAATCACGAGTTTCACAGCCATTGCAGTAGAACTTAAACATTCAACAAACTCTTTTACAAATTGCTTATAGTTACAATTATTAAGTGCCACACATTATAAAAATACAAATCTATTCAGAGGCCCCTGAAGAAAAAAATAAACAACCTATGGCATAAGTAATATCTAGTAACAAATACAGAGGAAGATGATAAATGTCCAATATCCAGTGTAATGTTCCCAAGGGCACCGTAAACAGAGTGAGGCCAATGAATGGAGAAGAGTTTTCTCATTACCCCAGGCTTTCCCTGAACCAAGCCATTAATTCTTACCAATCACAGACTCTTAAAGAACAGAGCCACTGCTTTATCAGGAACATGAACAAAATCATCAGCATTCCTTTCTTAGCTTTGCATTCTGACAGCGTCTCTGGGTTCAGAGATTAAGAAGGGTGATTTATTGCCATTTTGACAAGAGTCATAGTAACTATTACTGCTGCTGTTAGCGATACTAACTCTTAGCACTCTGTTTGTAAGATGCGTCAATACACATTATTTCTGTACAAGAGTTCTAAGACAAATACATAATAATATTCCATTATTATACACTTACTTCTATGTGAGAAGGAAACTGAGGCTCTAAATGAAGAGTCTGTGCATTAAGAAGCATGTTTGTTATAGTGACTGCATTACCTAATACAGTAACCAGAATTAATATTCTGCCACTGCTGTTATCAAACCATTCAGGGAAGCAGTTGGCATTCTGTATTCTATCTCCCACTGCCATCTCTCTTGGCCTAAATCCAAATTATCCTTCACAAGAAAAGAAAACAAACATAATAAAAGATGAAAACACATTTTAGTGAATCAAAGAGATTGCAAGCAGTACTTCTGTTATTCAATAAAGCTAGAACTATCTAAAATCATATAGTTTTACAATACACTAAGAATTGACACTTGATTTAGAGATAAGCTACCACAAAAAGTCAGCACTGAATGGTGGGACATACAGAAGTGATTGGAAGATAATATACAATAATACCCTTTACAGCTGTTTATTTTAATGTCAGTTCTCAGTCCCTGTCCCCACTCCCTTTTAAAATTCATCCCTATTTTCACCTCCAGCACGTAGCACAGCATCTGATATATACCAGGTTCCCGGGAAAATAGTTTCTGAGTGAATAAAACTTGCATAACCTTGCAGTGCTGCCTCAAGACTGTCTCACTGCTGTTTCCCATAGATGTGTTTTATCAGTTTCTTTGAGGACAAGGACCATGCTTGCTGCTCTCTCTCATTCTCCAGTAGCAACTACAGCATACAAAAAAAGGATACTATACCTTGAGAAGCTCAAGGGTCTGGACTTTGCATTGTTTTCAGCTCCTATTATTCTTGGTAATACCAAGGAAAAGTGAATATCATCTCCAAACAAATTTTCTTTTCCTCAAAGAACATACCTAATAATAACAATCATGATGCCAGGCATTCCACAGGTGCTGCACACATACATTATTTCTCATCAAAACATCTTTCCAAAAAGGCAAGCCACAGACTGGAAGAAAATGTCTGTGAAATATATATCTGATAAAACATATATCTTGTATCTAGGATATGTAAAGAACTCTGATATCTCAATAATTTAAAAAAAAAAAGACCCAATTTTTTAAATGAACGAACAAGTTGAACAGACATTTCGCCAGAGAAGATACACAGGTGGTAAATAAACACATAGGAAAATATTCAACATCATTAGTCATTAGGAAAATGCAAATTAAAACCACAATGAGATACCACTACACACCCACTAGAATGGTTATAATTTTTAAAACTGATCATACTAAGTGTTGCCAAGGAAATGGAGCAACTGGAACTCTCACACACTGCCAGTGGTAATATAAAATGGAGCAATCACTCTGGAAAACAGTTTAACAATTCAAACATATACCATGACCCAACATTGTACTAGGTATTTACCCAAGAGGAAGAAAAGCCTATGTCCGTACAAAGACTTCGTCTCTAATGCTTGTGGTGATTGTATGTGTGCTAGCAGAAGACTGGTAGCAACTCAAATGTCCACTAGAAGAAGATTAGATAAACAGAGGTGGTATATCTATACAGCGGAATATACTCAGCACAACATGGATGAATCTCAAAATGATACTGACTAAGGGAAGCCAGATAAAAAAGAATACATACTGTATGATTCCATTTATGTAAAAATTTTAAATGCAAACTTATCTATAGTGACAGAAGGAAGATGGCTGGTTGACCAGGGATGGGTGTGGGAAATGAAGAAGGGATCTGGAGGGACAGAAATTACAAAAGGACATCAGAAAACTTTTGGGGGTGATGGAAATTAACTTTTGGTTCTGTTTTCTTAAGCTCTTCCATAGACTTGGTACCTAGCAGTTGATCAATATTTGTTGTGTGAATGAATAAATCAGCAAGTGCAGGCTATGCTTCTGTGGAGCTTGGTTGAGAAGGTAGAGTCATAGGACCATAACTAAAAGTAAATATATACATTTGTGTATGTATATATATGTGTGTGTTTAAAAGTGGTTAATATTTCAGTAAGTTTCAAATGATAGAGAAGGCAGCAAGAAAGAAGTTAAAAATAAGGAAAGAGAAGGGATAAGATATGGGATAAAAGCTTTTTGGGGTTTTTTGGGGTTTTTTTTCCCCCAATGATTTTTAGTAAATTTATAGAATTGTACAACTGTCATGGCATTCTAATTTTAGAACATTTCCATCATCCCCCTAAAAACTCTTGTGCCCATTTGCAACAATCCCATTCCTGCCCTTCATCCTTAGGCTACTTTTTTTTGAAACATTTTTTATTGATTTATAATCATTTTACAATGTTGTGTCAAATTCCAGTGTAGAGCACAATTTTTCAGTTATACATGAACATATATATATTCATTGTCACATTTTTTTCTCTGTGAGCTACCATAAGATTTGGTATATATTTCCCTGTGCTATATAGTATAATCTTGTTTATCTATTCTACAATTTTGAAATCCCAGTCTTATCTCTTCCCACCCTCCGCCCCCTTGGCAACCACAAGTTTGTATTCTATGAGTCTATTTCTGTTTTGTATTTATGCTTTGTTTGTTTTTTTTTTTTTAGATTCCACATATGAGCGATCTCATATGGTATTTTTCTTTCTCTTTCTGGCTTACTCCTAGGCTACTTTTTTTTTAATTGAAATATTTTTGATTTACAGTGTTGTGTTAGTTTCTGGTGTATAGTATAGTGATTCGATTATACATATATATATATTCTTTTTCATTATGTTATTACAAGATATTGAATATAGTTCCATGTCTTATACTGGAGGTCCTTGTTGTTTATCTATTTTATATACAGTTTGTATCTCCTAATCCCAAACTCCTAATTTATCTCTCCCCTCCTCCTTTCCCCTTTGGTAACCATGAGCTTGTCTTCAATGTCTGTGAGTCTCTTTCTGTTTGGTAAATAAGTTCATTTATATCATTTTTTTTAGATTCCACATATAAGTGATAACATATGATATCTGTCTTTCTCTGTCTCACTTACTTCACTTAGTATGACGATAAAAGTCTTTTTTGAATCCTGATATGGACACAGTCCTCTAAAAGAATTTATTTTAGGCAGCTGGGGTAACTTGAATATGAACTGGCTATTAAGCAATGACACAGAATTGTTATTAATTGTGTTAGGTGTGACAATGGCATTGTGGCTATACAAGAATACGTCCACATTTTTTAAGGTAAAGAAATTAAAATACATACAGTGAGAAGACACGATGCTTGAGATTTACTTATAGATGTGGCCAGATCTAGTCATTGTGGAGTATCTGGATCATAGCCGTATGAGAGTTTATTATTTTACTCTGTGTTTTCATATATGTATGCACAGTTTTCATTATAAAAGGCTTTAAAAATACTATTAGTCTTTCACTATTCCAACAAAGAAGCAGTAGAAAGAACAATGAATGTCAAGCACAGGACTCAAGATCAAGGTTTAGCACGTTAGAAAAGTCACTCAGTTTGAACTTCCCCTTCCTCATCTGCACCATAGAGATAAATGGTCCCTGACCCAGTGTAAGTCACTGAGTTATTGCGATTTTCAAATGAAATGATGTATATACACGTGCTTTGAAGGTCTACAGTCTTTTCCTCCTAACTAGGTGAAAACTGTGTATCTCAGTGACAGAGAGTTCGAGGGCAGTGAAAGAGGGGAGAAGGCAGTAGGCACTTCCGTGCCTGGGCTACCCCCAAGGGATAGTGATTGGCAAACTCACGGATTGCTGGAGGGCCCTGGCCCCTGGTGGAGCAGGTGAGAGGGCACACCAAGAGGCCGGGACACAGCTCAGAAAGGGAAAAGACAGGCATTCGGTAACATGCCCACTCCTTCCCTCCTTCATGGTCTTGCCATGGGCTGGCCCACACTCTACCCCCACTGCAGGCAAAGCCGCCTTGTTCTTGGAAGGTGGGCTAACAGACCCCAACCAGGAGCAAGCCAGGGTCAGGGGTTTGTTCCCCACTCTACATTAACTTGCTCCAAACCATTAAACCAAAGGCCATTATCTCAACATCATAAACCTTATTTCTAATTAAGATGATCTATGCCTTTTTCAGAATTACACATTCCAATTATTATCAAATTATTTCTGTTGTGTACTGGCATGCTGAAATTATGGAAAAAGTAAAAAATTACTTCAATTACGTGGAAGTGTTAGTCTTTTGTTAGGCTTGTTCTGGAATATGGGTTCTTCATATTCCACTTAATGGAATCACAGCTTCATTAAGTTTATTTGCTTGTAAAAAATATAATCTTCAATATTTTAACAAAATGTCCCTTGGTGTTAGAAAGCAGCACGTATGTACATCAGCTGTGAGTTCTGCAGCCTCTCATATCCCATGTCCATGTTATTTGCATCTAAATGATTCTCCTGACCTTATTACAGAAGACAATTTTACTCTAGGGAGACACATGAGACCAGGCATGAGATCTTCCCATCAAGTAATTATTCAATGTTTTTTAAAAAGCTCTATGCATTCTCTAGAGAGATGATCCCAGGAAAAAAAACGTGTAACTATGTGTGGTGATGGATGTTAACCAGATTTATTGTGATGTTCACTTCACAATATATACAGATAATGAATCGCTATACTGTACACCTGGAACAAATGAAAAATGTCAATTAGATCTCAACTAAAAAGAAAAGGCTGACAATACCAGGTGTTTGCAAGAATGTGGAGCAACTGGAACTCTCATATACTGCTAGTGAGCGTGGAAATTGGAGTAAGTACTGTAGAAAGCTGCTTGACAGTAGATTTAATAAAAACAGACATACACGTATGCTATGATCAAGCAAAAACCAAAACAAAACAAAACAAAAAAGGTTAATCCTATTAGGCCACAGTATTAGCTCTCTTCTAGCACACAGACCAAATAAAAACTCAGAAACATGGTATCTAAAAGTTCAAGGCTGATGGAGGACACAGTAGACTGGATTTGAACTCCAGCTTTGCCATTCTTTACCCAGTGGCGTACCTTCTCTGGGTTTACATTCATCACCTACAAAATGGGTTGACGAGGAGATCAAGGTTAATACTGTATGCAAAACTCATGTCACAGAATAGGTGTTCATTAAATGCCAACATCGCCCTACTCAATATCCAGCCCATAATGGTGCTTCAATAAATATTCATTCAATTAATTGAATATGGGAGGCCCAGAGAAACTTTTCCTGATTCTGCACATGAGGAATATCATTTCTAGAAACAGGTTGAGTCGGCGACAGGCCAAGTTCCGGGCAAAATTTCCAATAAGCCCAGTGCCTTCCTTGCCATTCCAAACTGCCTGCACGTACCTTGGTCCCCTTTGCCCCACTCCACAGAGGCTCCAGGGGCTCTGCCCTTCACTGGTGTGCATTATAATCTCCAAGAAGCCTTAGATCCGCTGGAAAGCCATCTGGTCAAATCAATGTTCATTTGGCAATGATCATTTAGCCTACCTAGAGACGGCTGCATTTTTTTTTAAAAGCCCAAGGTGTTAATTCAAAAGAAAACACAAATCAGAATTCTAGGCAACAGATAAACACAAGAAATTCTTCTGTGTGGCAGAGGCATCTAGGATCCAGGACAGACTTAGGACCTGCAGCCCTTGAATTGTGACACGTAAGCTGCTCGGGGAGCCCTAATTGGTACAATGAGCGAAGTGCTCCCTCCCACTCAGGTGGCTTCCTTTGTGGGCAGAAGAATCAAACATTCGGGGGCCTTTTCTTTTGGATGCCCTTTGGCTGTACTTTTTACTCCCCCAGCACCATCACTCTGACTCTAAGAAACGTCAGTCAAAAGTACCAAAATCAGTTTCATCCTGCAAAAAAAAATTTAAATAACTTCAAGAGCTTTTTTTTGTCCTAAGGTAGGAATTTGTGATAAAAGAATATTTTTTTCAGGTAAGAAATTAGTGAATTACAAACTGCAAAAGTCATTTAACTTCCAGAAACTGAGTTCTGTTTGGGTTATGATCATAGGTGGTTACAGACGATGGAGAGTAGGCCTAGGGTGGGGAAACCTACGAATAATACTTGAATTTTACTTTTGCCATCTTTTCAACCTGTCCTACCTCAAGTATTTTATCAAAGATGTTAATGAGTAAGAAAGCCAGCCAATTTTACAGGTACTAGAACATAATACACCCTTCCAAGTGCATTATTATGGCTCCAACACTGGTGGAGATTTCAATGAGGAAAAATCTTAAAGCATAAATAAAGGAGGAAATCAAAAGGCCTAGATAATCTATTAACTGAATAATTTCTGAATAATTAATCATTGACAACATTTCCCTAAGATAAAAATCCTTGACCTTGGCTTTTACAGTACAGGAGATGGTATTTTCACATCAGTGCTATAGGACAATCTACCGTTCATAAAACTTGCTGTTTCTCTTGTCTTTACTGATTTTTTTTCTCCTCCTAATTCAGATAGTTCAAAGCAGAAAATAAAATGGTGGAAAAGTTTCCTGAGAAAGTACCAGAAGACCTTTGCTCAGACTTGACTTCCCTTTAGATAAAGTTTGCTGAGGTATCAGGGGAAGCAAGAATCATTTCTTGGACTCCAGCCTTTCTTCTTGAATAATCACTCCCTGAAAATAAGCACGAACTCCTCTGAAGCACAGTGAGAATTTTTCCTCAAAGCTGCTTCACACCCTCCCTCAGTTAGGGCCTCTGACACCCTCTGGGGAAAAGTGTGTTGAAAGAGTAAGAATTGCCAACAGCAACATCAGCCCCAGAAGTGCCAGTGCCAGACCCCCTGGGTGGTTTAAGAGGCAAGAATTGCCTCCCAGAGAGCTCGATCCCCTAGAAATAGGAATCAACACAGCTGCTTCTCCTTCACACTTGAGGTGAGGGAGATGAGCCTGAGTCCTCATTTCCCTGGGGTGGAGCAGCCCCTGGGCGGTAGGCCACCCAACGCCTAGGCAAGCTGAGGCCCGGCTCCAACACCACACCCCGTTGGCCACTGTCCTCAGTGTTTCCACTGGCTGCTGCTGTCACCCTTGACCTAAAAATCGGGTCAGACCTTGCATGGGCTCTCCCTTCTTATTATCAATCTCCTCTGTTCCTCCAATGCCTCCATTCTCTCTTCCTGGCCAACTGTGCCCCCTGCCCTTTGGAGAAACACTGAGTAGCTGGTTTGGGCAACTTGTGAAACCCAGAGAGGTAGTGGGTAATCTCAGGGTTACCCCCTCTTTCCCGCTTTTTAAACCCTTCCAACACCTCTCTAACCAGTGTCCTTATTAAATACCCCCTCCTACCTGTCACAGATGCTCTTCTCCCGACTAGACCTTGGCTGATGCAAATACACCCCAACAATGGCTATTTGCATGCTTTCTGAGTTTTTGGTGGTGTTTGAAGAAGGGATGGCCTTATCTGATCCTCCAGTGTCCTCTGAGGTCTCTTGTGTCCCTTCTGGTCTTAAGGGGCATTGAGCTGACATATGCTACTACTGTGTGTGATTTCAGCCACCTACCTCCGGTTGACAGGTCCTCAAATTCTGCACTTATTTCTTCTCATCCTAAGCCTCTGCCTCTGATTCTCTTGACTTCTGAGCAGCTCCAAATCCCTTCACCAGGGCACACAGGGGTTCTGGGATCTCCCGCAAGCTGCGCTTCCCCATGGCCTCAGGACTCTCTCTTTCTCTTTCTCCGTGCCATCACATCCATTCCTCTTTATTGCCCTTTCTCCATTTTAGATATGGTGCCAATTTTTTTTTTTTTTTGAAGTATAGTTGATTTACAATATTGTGTTAGTTTCTGGTGTACATCAAAGTGATTCAGATATACAGGGGTTTTTTTAGATTTTTTCCATTATAGGTTATTACAAGATATTGAATATAGTTCCCTGTCTTATACCATAGGTCTTCGTTGTTTATCTATTTTATATATAGTAGCTTGTATCTGCTAGTCCCAGACTCCTAATTTATCCTTCCCACCCCTTTCCCCTTTGGTAACCATAAGTTTTCTAGGTTTGCGAATCTTTTTGTTCTGTAAATAAACTCATTTGTATCATTTTTTAGATTCCACATATAAGTGATACATGATATCTGCCTTCGTTTGACTTACTTCACTTAGTGTGATAATATCTAGGTCTGTTCCTGTTGCTGCAAATGGCGTTATTTTATTCTTTTCATGGCCGAGTAGTATTCCATTTTGTGTGTGTGTATCTACCACATCTTCTTTATCCAGTCATCTGTCGATGAACATTTAGGCTGCTTCCATGTCTTAGCTATTGTAAGCTATTGTAGCTGCTAGGAACAGTGCATGTGTCTTTTTGTATTAGAGTTTTTATCTTTCATGGATGTACGCCCAGGAGTGGGACTGATGGATCATATGGTAACTCTAATTTTAGTTATTTAAGGAACATCCATACTTTTCTCCATAGTGGCTACAAATGGTGCCAATTTAAATAGAGGCCATCTAGAAGCCCACAGCCTTTCCTAGGCTGTGCTCATGGAGGCCATTCATTTCATCCAGTTCCTTCAATCTCACACAGATGTTTCTATGGCTCATGCCTCATCGTAGTCCACCCCTAATAGAGGAGGATAAAGCAGGGATGCTGGCATCTCATTTTCCCCCACCCCCTCTTCCTCCCTCCCATATATCCATCTCCTCTTCACCCTTCAAATCAGAAGAACTTTCTTTCACTTCTTTGTCCTATTTGACAGGGACTTGCCCCGAATTATTTCCTTCTCCCCCAAAACATTATTTATAGTCGTCACTCTCCTGGGAGTCTGACTGACTGAAAGGCTGCAGGAAAACCTGATTTCAAGTTTAGGGAAAAAGGAATGAAAAATAATTCACTTATATAGTAATATGTTACTCCCACTACATGCTCTCTCTAGGATGACTTTGTGCCCCTCAAAGGACACTTATTCTTTTTTCTAATTAAAAAAAGATTTAACACCTTTATTGTGGTATGATTCCTGTATAGTAAACTACACATATTTCAGATGTACAATTTGATGAATTTTGATAGATGTGTACACCCATGAAACCACCACCACAATCAAGATAGCAAACATTTCCATCACTCCCTGAGAGGTGCAAATTTTGAATTTCCAGTTTATCCCTCCCCACCCCCTTTACCCTCTGGTAACCATAAGTTTGTTTCTTCTGTCTGTAAGTCTGTTTCTGTTTTGTAGATGAGTTCATTTGTGTCCTTTTTTTTTTAGATTCCACGTATAAGTGATATCATATGGTATTTTTCTTTCTCTCTGTGACTTAACTTCACTTAGAATGACAATCTCCAGGTCCATCCATGTTGCTACAAATGGCATTATTCTTTTTATGGCTGAGTAGTATTCGTGTGTGTGTGTGTGTGTGTGTGTATAACATCTTCTTTATCCAGTCATCTGTTGATGGACATTTAGGTTGCTTCCATGTCTCGGCTATTGTAAATAGTGCTGCTATGAACTATCAGGGTGCATGTGTCTTTTCAAACTAGAGTTTTCTCCAGATATATCCCCAGGAGTGGGATTGCTGAATCATATGGCAACTCTCTTTTTAGTTTTTTGAGGACTCTCCATAGTGTTCTCCACAATGGCTGCACCAGTTTACGTTCCCACCAACAGTGTAGGAGGGTTCCTTTTTCTCCACACCCTCTCCAGTGTTTGTGAACTTTTTAATGATGGCCATCCTAACTGATATGAGTGATGTTGTAGTTTTGATGTGCATTTCTGTAACAATTAGTAATGCTGAGCATCTTTTTATGTGCTTGTTGGCCATCTGGATGTCTTTGGAGAGATGTCAATTCAGGTCTTCTGCCCATTTTTTGATTGGGTTCCTTGTCTGCATTCCTACTATTTAATGCAGGACCCAGCGTATAGTAGGAACGCAAAAATGTTTATATGTGAATGAATTAAATAAGTGCTTGTTGATTGCCTGTACATACTTTATTTTTTTATTGATACATAATTGACTTACCAAATGATGTTAGTTTCAGGTGTACTGCATAGTGATTTGATATTCACATACAGTCCAAAATGATCACTGTGAGAAGTCTAGTCACCATCTCTCCCCTACTGAAGTTATTAAAATATTATTGACCATGTTCCTTATACTGTATATTACACCCCCATAACTCAGTATGTAACTAGGGGTTTGTAACTCTTAATCCCCTTCACTTATTTTCCCCCCTCCCCACCCCAACCTTGCTCCCATCTGGCAGCCATCCCTCGGCTCTCTGTATCTGTGAGTCTGTTTTCATTTTGTTTTGTTTTGTTCTTTAGAGTCTACATACAAGTGAGATCATGCGGTATTTGTCTTTCCCTGTCTGACTCATTCCACTTGGCATAATATCCTCTGGGTCTGTCTGTCTCAAGTAGCGAGATTTGTTTTGTTTTGTTTTGTTTTACAGCTGCATGATATCCCATTGTATGTCTTCTTTACCCAGTTGTCTATTGGTGGACACTTGGGTTTCTTTGCTATCTGGGTTATAGTAAGTAATGCTGCAGTGAACATTGGTGTGCATATGTCTTTTCAAATTAGAGTTTTCATTTTCTTTGGATAAATACTCAGAAGTGAAATTGCTGGATCATGTAGAAGCTCTATTTTTACTGTTTTGAGGAAACTCTATACTGTTTTCCGTAGTGACTGCATGAATTTACAATCCCACGAACAGGGCATGAGGGTTCCTTTTTCTCCACATCCTCACCAACACTTGTTATTTCTTGCTTTTTTGAGCATACCCATTCTAGCAGGTGTGAGGTGACATTTCACCGTGGTTTTGATTTGTATTTCCCTGACGATTAGTGATGTTGAGCATCTTTTTTATGTTGTTGTTGGCCATCTGTGTGGCTTTAGAAAAATGCTGAGGAAATAGAAAATTTCTAAATGACATGGAAATGGAAAATTTTCAAAATAGAATGAAAAACTTTCAAAATTTTTAATCGAGTTTTTTGGGTTTCTTTGATGTTGATTTGTGTGAGTTCTTTGTATATTTTGGATATTAACCCTTATTGGATATATTGTTTGCAAATATCTTCTATTCAGGAGGCTGCCTTTTTGTTTTGTTGACACTTTCCTTCACTGTGCAAAAGCTTTGTGGTTTAATATAGTCCCAATTGTTTTTTTGGTTCCTTTGTCTGAGGATATAAAGCCAAAAAAATATTGTTAGACTGATGTCAAAAAGGGTACTACCTATGTTTTCTTCTAGAAGTTTTACAGTTTTAGGTCTTACATTCAAGTCTTTGATTTATTTGGGGTTTATTTTTTTTACATGGCGTGAGAAAGCAGTCCAGTTTGATTCTTTTGCTTGTAATTGTCCAGTTTTCCCAACACCATTTATTGAAAAGGCTAGCAATATTGAATAGATACTCTATTGCATATTTTTACCTCCTATGTCATAGATTAATTGACCATATGAGCATGGGTTTATTTCTGAGCTCTCTATGCTGTTCCATTGGTCTATGTGTCTGTTTTTGTGACAATATGTACTGTTTTGATTACTGTTGCTTTGCATTATAGTTTGAAATCACGGAGTCGGGTACCTCCAGCTTTGTTCTTTTTCTCAAGATAGATGTGGCTATTAGGGCTTTTTTTTGTGTGTGTGTTTCCATACAGTTTAGAACTATTTCTTAGAGTTTTGTGAAAAATGCCATTGGTATATGGAGAGAGATTGCACTGAATCTGTAGATTGCCTTGAATAGTATAGCCATTTTAACAATATTAATTCTTCCAACGCCTGAGCACAGTATATCGTTCCATGTGTCTGTGTCATCTTCAATGTCTCACTGATGTCTTACAGTTTTCAGAGTACAAGTCATTTACCTCTTAGGTTATATGTATTCCTAGGTATTTTTTCTTTTTCGTGAAATTGTACGTGTGATTGTTTTCTTAATTTCGCTTTCAGATTGTTGTTAGTGTGTGGAAATACAACAGATTTCTGTATATTAATTTTATATACTAAAACTTCACTGAATTATTAGTTCTAATACTTTTTGGTAGCATCTTTGGGATTTTCTATATATAATATTCATGTTGACTGCAAACAGTGACAGTTTTACTTCTTCCTTTCCAATTTGGGTTCCTTTTATTTTGTTCTCTTGTCTGATTATTGTGTCTAGGACTTCCAATACTCTGGTGCATAAAGTGGTGAGAGGGGGCATTCCTCTTGTTCCTGATCGCTGATCTTAGAGGAAATACTTTCAAATTTTCACTGTTGTGCATGATGTTGGCTGTGGATTTGTCATATATGGCCTTCATTATGTTGAAGTATGTTCCCTCTCTACCTATTTTGTTAAGATTTTTTAACAAGATAAATATTGAGTTTTGTCAAAAGCTTTTTCTACATCTGTTGAGATGATCCTATCATTTTTACTCTTCAGTTTGTTAACATGATGTATCACATTGATTGACTTACGGATATTGACATCTTCTTGCATTCCTGGGATAGTCCCACCTGGTCATGGTGTATGATCCTGTTAATGTGTTGTTGGATTCTGTTTGCTATTCTCTTGTTGACAACTTCTGGGTCTGTGTTCATCAGTGAAAACTGACCTCTAATTTTCTACTACTTTTACTGTATGTTTGCCTTTACCAGTGACAATTTTTCCCTTTATAATTTTCATATTTATAATTGTGATCTTTCCTTCTCTGCTTAGAGAAGTTTCTTTAGCACTTCTCATAAAGCTGACTTAGTGGTGCTGGACTCTGAGCTTTTGCTTGTCTGTAAACTCTATCTTTCCTTAGAGTAGGAATGGTAGCCTTGGTGGGTTGAGTGTTCTTGGCCATAGGTATTTTCCTTTCATTGTGCTCCTCCCTTCTGGCCTGCGAAGTTTCTGCTAAGAAATCAGCTGATAGTCTTACAGGCGTTCCCTTGTACAGAACTAGTTTCTTTTCTCTTTCTGCTTTTAAGATTCTCTCTGTATCTTTAACTTCACCATTTTAATTATAGCGTGTCTTGGTGTGAACCTCTTTGGGGAGATCCTGTGTGGGACTCTCCTTCTTGGACCTGGATGTCTGTTTCTTTCCCCAGTTAGGGAAGTTTGCAGCTATAAGTTCTTCGACTAAGTTTTCTGCCCCTTTCTCTCACTCTTCTCCTTCCGGGTCCTCTGTAATGCACGTATTATTTTGCTTGATGTTGTCCCAAGTCACTGATTTGTTCTTCTACTCCATCTAACCTGCCGTTAAGCCCCTCTACTGTATTTTCCAATTTAGTTATTGCATTTTTCAGCTCTGTTTGGTTCTTCTTTATATTTTCTAACTCTGTATTAAAATTCTCACTGTGGTCATCCATTCTTCTCCTGAGGTCAGTGAGCATCTTTATGTTTATAACCTTGAACTCTTTATTGGGTAGATTGCTTATATCCACTAAATTTAGTTCTCTTTTTGAGGTTATATCTTACTTCATTTGGAACATATTCCTCTGTCTCCTAAATTTGCCCCATTCTCTGTGTTTATTTCTATGTGTTAGTTAGGTCAGTCACATTTCCTGCTCTTAGAGAAGGGGTCTAATGTAGGAGACATCCTATGGGGCCCAGCAGCATGCTCCCTTGGTCACCAGAGCTATATACTCTAGGGGTGCCCCCTATGTGGGCTGCCGGCACCCTTCTGTTGTAGCAGGGCGGAATACGGTGGGTGAGCTGGTAGGGAAGCCTAGCCCCCAGCCAAGTTGGCTGAGAGGTCATTACTCATGCGGTGACTGTGGGCCCGCTGGAGAGTGAGGTAGGCTTCCCAAGCGGCTGGCTGTGTGGCCCGGAAGGGTGTGAGCCTGGCGCCGTCACTCAGATGGGCAGGGCCCGGTCCCAAGCTGCTATCTATACCGTTTGGGTGGAGCTTGGGGCTGGTGCCAGCTCACTCTTGATTGCGGCCAGGTCCTCGGCGCTTATAGGTTAAAGGGAGGACTCCAAAGTGGCACCGCCAGTGCCAGTGTTACAGTGACAGAACAAGCTCCTGAAAATGGCTGTTGCCAGTGTCTCCATCCCCAGAGGGAGTCCTGCTTGCCTCTGGCCTCTCTGGGAGGCTCTCCTAGATCAGGAAATGGGTCTGACCCAGACTCCTTCCAAACCACTGCTGCCTCCGTGCTGGGACTCGGAGCATATGAGATTTTGCACATACTCTTTAAGAGCAGAGTCTCTGTTTCCTATAGCTGCCTGGCTCTCCCAAAGGTGAGCCCTACTGGTTTTCAAAGCCAGACATTCTGGGGGCTCATCTCCCTGATGCAGGACCCCCCAGGCGGGCATGCCCAATGTGGGGCTCAGTCCCTTGCTCCTTGGGGAGAATCTCTACGATTGTGATATTCCTCCCGCTTATGGGTCACCAGACCACGGGTTTGCGTCCTGATTATACCACATCTCCTCACCTTCTGCCTGCCTCGTTGGGCTCCTTCTTTGTCTTGTTGTGGGAAACCTCGTCTGCTAGTCTTCATTCTCGTAGACAGTTGCTCTGTAGGTGGCTGTAATTTTGGTGTGCCCGTGGGAGGAGGTGAGTTCAGGGTCTTCCTACTCCACCGTCTTGGCTCCCACTCTACCTATACAGAAAAACATACTTTAAAAGAAATTCATCAATGTTTAAAACTTCTTCAGTGTGAAACCTTTAGTGAAAGAACACCTACAATAGTATTGGCCTGGAATTAAGCATTTCTCTTTTACACTTTTCAGTTCTGGAATACTGCAGCATGGTTACATTTTTTGTGAATAAAAAAGCAATCAGTGCCACCCTAAGGAAGTTTTCCATTCTTAGTTGCCAAGCCGCCCTTCTCTTGATATCCATTATCTCTCTTCTAGTTTCTTATATGCGGCTCCCCATTGAGTTCCCTTTTGCATTCCTTTTCCAGTTTTGTTTGGAATTGCTTTTGCTAAATCAAAAAACTTTTATTTTAGTAAAATCTCCAAGGTAATAGCAATGGGTATTTTCAAATTAGATCACTGTAGTTTTAGACAGGTAGCTATTGGTGATAGACTTGGGGATAACATCTTCCTTCTCTTAATAATGATACCAGAAGTCAGCTGGTAGATGGACAAGAGGATGTGAAATTTCCATTTTCCAGCCAAGGTCATGTGAAATTGTTTCTTGGCAAACATCTTTTTGTTTCCTTTACTTGCCCCTTAAATGGGAAATGAGGACTATCAAATACCAACTTGAAGAACACTACACAAAGTGCTAAATGTAAAGAGTGAAGAACACCAGGGAGTATTTCAAAAATTAGTTTCTAATAGAGCCTGTAGTATGTTCATGGTTCTAGGAAGCAGCACTGCCGCCATATTGGTTCACCGCAAAGCAATCATTCTAGGTTCAAAGGCCCCGCCCACAACAGAGCTAGGAAAACACGGCAGCTTTCAACTGGAGGCCATCCTATTTGTTTTCTCCACTCAACACGCAAACTCAGAAAATGTGATGTGGAAAAAGAAGTGAGCAACTGAGCTGAAAGTTGTTCTGTCCTCTCTTTACGTATGATGTTGAAGTTAAATATTGCAATGAAATAGCTCACACATGGCTCAGATCCTGAATAGTAATCCACCCTGGGCACAGGCTTTACAATGGAAGGCCTCAAGGGGCAAACCTCTTGCAGAGGGTAATTTGATATTTATGGTGTTCTATCGCCATCTTCTGGAAGAAAAGACCAAGAGCACAGAAAGGGGTGCTAGGATTTCAGGCTTTAGTGAAGATAATTTTCGTTAATTCTCAAGAAAGGTCAAGACTGCAGTTACTAATGAAGCGTACTTGCATCCCATTCCAGATGAATTAACATAAGGTTGGGCAACAAGAAAGCTAAAAGGCAAATGTTCAGTACTTGAATCAGTTACTTGAGAGCAAGAGATAACATCAAACCAATGAGTAATGAGCCTTTAGACTTGCCAGTCCTCAGAGAAGATCTGAGTTCTCATTAGTAAAGAATAGGAGATCCCATTTTTGCTAGAGTCAGTAGTACTGCAGGAACACAGATACTCACAGAGTAATTTCCACACTCAACTTCGAAAGTAATTATCCTTACCTTTGCTTCTTTTTAAGTCTTAGAATTTGACAAAAGAGTTCTAAGGATTTTTAAACATTATTAACATGACTAGGCATTTTTCCAGGTTAACTCTGTTCCCCAGGCTAGCTTGTGTTGAAGTTATTTACACATTTGGCACAAACACAACCAAATGAACTGGAATGACTGCCTTTCTCTACATCACGTCCTGTCAGTCTTTATTTCTCAAGGTTTGGTCTACATAACAACAAAGGATCACTGTGCAACGTTTTAAAATACTATTTCAAAACACACTTTTATTCTGATCATTAGGTTTTTCCCATTAATATCCTCATGCAATGAGTGAAGAAAAAATCATAAAACTCTAGAAAGTATTTTAGTCCAACCACTTTACGGCTCCAAACCACAAGCTGATTTCACACAGCGAAAACCCTAAGGTCAGCTCCCACTGATCACCACGAGGGACGACTTAAACCATCTGTTCTCTCTAAATACTTGGCCCCCATCCTGCCCCACTGTCCTGACTTTGGGGGAGTTTTTCAGTTTATACAACTTACCAATGTCCTGAAGTGACCAGAGACTGCTGGTTTCCTTTCTGAATACTGATCAGGCTTATTCATAAAACACAGAAAATGGAACACAGGTTTAGGACTTTGGAGCTGGAAGGCACCACAGAACTGTTTTTTAATAACTGATAAAAGTGATTTGCTGGTGATACCTGATGGTCTGCTTTGGAAGATGGCAGGTTTGAACTCAGCCTTGAAATAGGGCAGGCCTTTTTTTTCCCCCTTAATTCAGCTTCATTTGAGGGCCTTCTCTGTAAACAGCACCATAAGGAACATCTAAAAGATACAACTTCTGTTCCCCCAAATCTGACTGTGTTGTCTGAATTTAGCTTCCCAAGCTACTGAAAGGGAAAGGCTCATGGTTGAATACGAAAGTTGAAATCTTACAGAGACGCCTCATCCTTCCCTGGGCTCTGCCTCTTTACAATGTGTCTCATGTGACGGGATACTTCCTGGGGTAACTGGATAGAGTTCATCGCCACATGAACATTCTTTCCAAAGCTGATGGCCAGGAGGAGAAATGACCCTTGTTACTGCCAAACTTCTTCTTGGGGCAGGAACTCTGCCCCACACAGCATCAGCAATAAAGTTGCAGCATCCCAGCCTCCCACTGAACCCGCATTTGGGGTCAGAAGTTCAGTTTTCATAAATATCCAGAAAATTGAAATGCTTTGTGGCCCACACCCAAACCATGAGATCTTCTAAATCCATCCCTTCCTCTGCTTCATGCTTCTTCCTCCCTTACTGCGGAGTCTCGGCTGCTTTGGTGCTCGAGCAGTTTTGGATACTTTCCTGTTTATCTTTCTGCTGGTTTCCAGCTGAGCACTTGTATTGTTTGGGTTTAATAAGACATCCATGAGCTCAAACACTTGGTCAAGACACACAAGGTTTTCATGCTATCAACGCAGCAGGTATCTCTCAACTTCCTGCAGTCTCTCATCAAAATGAGATAGCCACGCTCTAACCTGTCAGTAAGACGATACCAAAGGAAACCAAGAGTCTGGTGACCTTCAAAAAATTCATTTCAAAAGTTTCAGAAATACATCTAAACCGCCGCTGATCCTTTGTGTATAGATTTCACCAGTCTCTAATGAGTTGACTTTAGGCAATTTCTCTTCTACTTTCCCACCCCACACTCAGCTTTCAGCTCACAGACGCACTTGGAAGTTTCCCTAAACGTACCAAGCTCCCTCGGGTCTCCACGCTTCATATATGCTCTTGCTTCTACTTCAAATGCCTTCCCTTTGACAATCGGATAATACCTACTTGTCCTTTAAACTTCAGCCAGGAGGTGCCTTCTCTCATCTCCTCGAGGCAGTCTGGAGACCCTGACACCTCTGTGCTCCTCAAAGACCCGGTTCACACCGCCATCACAGTGCCATTGCTTGTTAGTAAAATGACTTTCCCCTCCCACAAGCTGTTAGTTCACTCTGGATAGTGATGAAAAGTTTGACGCTGTCCCTCGCACTCAGGGTTGAGTCTAACACATAGCAAGCCCTCTGCAAATGTTTGCCCAGACGGCTGACCATTCCTGATGGTTGAGACACTAAGGAAGGGGCTGCTTTCCAGGGGCACACAGTACCGCAGACAGGCAGGGCGCTGGCTTCCTGGCCAGTTCAGATGAGCAGAAAGACATGACCACTTACTTTCTCCCCTGCCCCTCTTGTCATCTGTCTGGTGCTCCAGATGGCTCCATTTCCCATCAGCCAAAGTTTTAGATCCATCAAGAGCAAAACTTTACTTGAAGCAGGTTACAGCACAGCTTTCCCAGGCCTCCCTGGAGAACTGCTGGCTGACTGGAGTCCAGCAACGACTCACGTGACAGCCTCCCCTAACGTGTGGTCACGTAGCACTACGCCAGGCATACAGCTGGCACTCGGGTATTGTATGGATCTGAGGTTTTTAGTCGTGGCCTCAGCACGGGTATCAGAACTTGCTCTTTTCTCCCACCTCAACTCATTCAAAACCTAGGATTTGCTGTTTTTACTCCTCGAGTCATTGCTATAAAGGGAATTCTGTTTTGTTTCCAGGGTAGAAAGTAATTAATCACTTCATATTTTAAATTTCTTGCTGATTCTATGAAGGCACCCTTACTTTATCCAGGGAGAAAGGGTATTTAGGCAAACCCCTTAACTTCTAAAGACCATGTAACAGAGGGAAGCTCCACCTCCCCAACAATGTGCTTTAGTGTCAGTGTCAGAAAGAATATTGGGCTGGTTAGAACAAGGACTTGACATATAGTTTCCCATATTACTTATGATCTCAATATTCTAGACTGTGAAGTGTCAGCTTACTCCTTTGATCAGTTTTGATGATCTACAGAGATGTAACATATATAAAGGTCAGTATGTGTACACCTCTCATATTGTAAAATGTCAGTTTCTGCCTCTTCGTCACTAACACATGGTTCAAATATCCCCTCTTTCAGGAAAGCCTTTTTTAAGCCTCCAACTAATTATTTTACTTTGTATTCTCTTAATACTACACTTAGGCCATGTTATGATCATTGAGTAGTATTTTAATATTGCACTATATATTTTTTCATTTCCTCTCATCCCCGCCATGGCTCCCAGTCTCACATGCCAACACTCAAGCAGCAGCTGGAGTTTTCTGTATGTACTGCTCTTCATCATAAAAGCCATGCCTTCTAATTATAAAAGCCAGGAAATTGAGAAAGAATGATTTTTTTGTTTTGTTTTTCTCGGGGAGGGGAGTAGATTTTTTTTTGTCTTGTTTTGTTTCTTTAGTTCTAAGACCCTGAGCCTTACATATCATTAGCCAGATCCTGGTGGACCTAGAGCACAGAATCTGTACAGTAAACTCTACAGGGTGATGATGGGAATTGGTATCTTACTATTCAAATGAAATAAGAGTTTGACTAGAAAATAGAAAAGGGAGAACCAGAGAGGCTGGGACAGCATAAATCAGCTGGGAGTTCCCTGAGAACCGTCTGGCCCTCAAGGTCATGGACGGAGAGTCCTGGGAGCAAGGGGGCAGCAGGACTGTAGAACCTGCGAAGGGATCCCGAGCAGAAGGAACAGCGCCCAGCTTCTCAGAGTCTTGTCCAGAAGTGTAGCGGTCTTGTGCAAACGTTCACATTTAGCCTGGCAGCAGTCGATGGAGAAGATGTGCAGGCTGTTTGGCCTGAGGACAGTCCCACCAAGTCCAAGTCCTATTCTCTGCACTCCCAAGTTTCCCAAGAAGCGTGGAGAGTGGCTGAACCGGCCAGCAGCTCCTGAGAGCCTCTCAGGGAAGCAGAGTGAAGGGAGTGGCTGTGACCACCTGCTGCCTCGTCTGGATCCGAGTTAACTCAAGGGAAGTAATGGCTGTGAGAACTGAAGTCCCAGGGTCAGGCAGAGAGACCACACCTCCACGGGGACTGGTCAGGCCACAGAATGGACTGACTCCCAGTGCCAGCAGGATGGATGAGCCCTGCCATAATCCATTCGGGCTGCTGTAACAAGATGCCATAGACTAGGTGGCTTAAAAACAACAGAGATCTCTCTCACGTTTCTGGAGGCTGGGAAGTCCAAGATCAAGGCATCGACAGATTCAGTGTCTGGTGAGGACCCGCCTCCTGGTAGATGGCTGTCTTCTCACTGTGTCCTCACATGGCAGAAGGGGTGAGAGAGCTCTCTGGGGTCTCTTTTATAAGGACACTAATCCCATTCCTGAGGGCTACATCCTCATGACTTAATCACCTGCCAAAAACCCCACCCCTAATACCATGTCAGTGGAGATTAGGTTTCAACATGTGACTTTTGTGAAGACAAAAACGCTGTCTATCACAGGCCCCTAGGAACTTGGGCCACCTGAGCTACCTCTGGGGAAAAGGGTAGAGAATTCTCAAAGAAATGGAGACCAGAACAGACTAAGTTACCTTGAACTGGAAAGACTCAGTTTACCATTACCCTTTGTAAATGAAGGCTTATGAGCTGCATTAATTTTAAAGAAAAAAACATAATTTTCAAGTATGTATATAAAAGTGTATTTATACTTTTCCAAGTCCTTACTCTACAAAAATGAAAACCTAATGCATTAATATCATTTATTCTTTCAACTAAAACTCAAATGTCTATTCCATGCACTATGCTGAAAACTGGAGATGCAAAGATGTCTTTTTTTTAATTGAAATAGTCAGTTACAATGTGTCAATTTCTGACATACAGCACAATGTCCCAGTCATGCATGTACATACGTATATTCGTTTTCATTTTCTTTTTCATTAAAGATTATTACAAGATATTGAACATACTTCCCTGTGCTATACAGAAGAAACTTTTTTAAAGTCTATCTTTACATATAGTGGCTAACATTTATAATTTTCAAACTCCCAAATTTATCCCTTCCCACCCACTTTCCCTGGTAACCATAAGATTGTTTACTACGTCTGCGAGTCTGTTTCTGTTTTGTAGATAAGTTCATACTGTCTTTTTTTTTTTAGATTCCACATATGAGTGACATCACATGGTATTTTTCTTTCTTTCTGGCTTCACTTAGAATGATGATCTCCAGGTCCATCCATGTTGATGCAAGTGGTATTATTTTCTTCTTTTTTATGGCTAAGTAGTATCCCATTGTATAAATATATCACAGCTTCTTTATCAAGTCATCTATCAATGGACATTTAGGTTGCTTCCATGTCTTGGCTTTTGTAAATAGTGCTGATATGAACATTGGGGTGTATGTATCTTTTCAAATTAGAGTTCCCTCCAGATATATACCCAGAAGTGGGATTGCTGGATCATATGGTAGGTCTATCTTTGGTTTTTTGAGGAATCTCCATACTGTTTTTCATAATGGCTGCACCAAACTACATTCCCACCTGAGTGTAGGAGGGTTCCCTTTTCTCCACATCCTCCCCAGCATTTATCATTTGTGGACTTTTAAATGATGGCCATTCTGACTGGATGTGAGGTGATACCTCATCGTAGTTTTGATTTGCCTTTCTCTGATAATTAGCAATATTGAGCATTTTTTCATGTGCCTATTGGCTATTTATATGTGTTCACTGGAGAACTGCTTGTTTAGGTCTTCTGCCCATTTTTGAATTGGGTTGATTTTTTCTTATTAAGTCATAGGAGCTGTTTATATATTCTTAGGCCTTTCCTAGATATTCACAGGAGAGGAGGAGGGGCTAGTCTGATGAGTCAGAATGAGTCAGAATCCAGGATACTCAGTGGGATGTTTCTATTAATATGTCTTAAATAGCCACTTGCCCTGTGCAAATCCTTAGATCCTGTTCACTCTCTACAGCAGGAATGTTCACTGAGTCAGGGCTGCCCCTGGGGCCCAGCTGCCTCACTCTTTCCCACCACGTACCCAACCCTGTTGGTCACTGATGAAATTTCCTCCACCAGGAAGCCAAGCAGTAGTGGTAAAAGATAACCAACTTTGAATGCAGGTTTGAGGGGAGCTGGGAGGTTTCATTTAGGCTGCAAACTGAAGCCAAGAGCTCCCTCCATTCATAGTGGGTCCCCCGTCCCCAATGATGAACTGATCCTTTGTTTCCTGTCTGCTATTGGTCCTTGAGTCTGTCTCCCCCAGGCTTTCCTGGGTCCCTCCTGCCAAATCCTATTAAAACTCTGCCTTTTACTTCACCGTGCCATATAATTTCATCCTACAGGATGAAAAAAAAAAAGTATAAACTCTGAAACCATCTCTTGGGTTCCTTAATGAGCATCAGAGCACACATCACTCTTGGCTGAGAACCAGTTGGCCATTGGCTGGGCACCTTTTCCAGTTACCCACTCTCCTACATTGAAATGACATGAAACTACATTACAACAAAATCACAGATACCAAAGTCCGGGGATGCCCTCGTCCCTTACCATCAGCCCTTGTATCCACGGGTTCTGCAGCCTGGGATATATGGAGCCTGGGATGTAATTGTGAGGATGCTTAGGGTCCACTGTTTTATTTTCAGTAATGTGACATCCTGTAAATTCCTGCAGGCAGTATTACTTAGTTGTAAATACACAGGCAGAGCAGTTAGGCAGCCTGGGAGAGAATTCTGGATCTGCCATTCACAAGGTATGTGATCTTGAGCAAATTCCCTAGGACTATATTTCCTCAGTGCTAAAAGGGGGATAATAATACAGCTGACCCGTTGGTGAGGGGTGGTTAGGAGTGGTGACCTTCATCTTAGTGGAAAATCTGCGTACAGTGGCCTTGCATATTTAAGGTTATTTCTTCCATATCCATGAATTAAACCAACTGCAGATCAGTTAGTACTAAAGCATTTACCATTGGAAAACTCTGCATGTAAGTGGCCTCCTGCAATTCACACCCTTGTTGTTCGAAGGTCACTGTTCTTACTTGATCGGGTTTTTGGAAGGATTAAATAAAAAACGTTTTGCACAATGCTTGCCACGTAGTTGGTAGAATCAGTCCCTTGTGATTGTAGCACTAAGTCCATTTTTCTTGCTGACTGTTGGCTGGGAATTACTCTCAGTTATTTGTCCAAAAGTTGTGATTTAACTGTTTTGGGGAAGATAATGGGAAAGAACATGGGGGAGAAGAGTAGCCTAAAAATGCTAAATCCACATCTTCCCTGATAAGAAATTGATCAAGAATTGGCTTATCAGGGGATGGCAGTTTAAGCGAATTAATGAGAAATCTGGGAGTAAATAACAAAAGAAAGAGATAAGAGAGGTGAAAGTTACTTCCCCTGAAGATTCAGGGGCAGCCAAGAGTTGACATTGTTATTGTAAGCTTAAGTACACTTTGCCTTTTTAAAACCATGGACATGTATTACTGTAATAAAAAATATAAATATTTTTTTAAAAAATCTGAGACAAAAAAAGGAAAACATTAAACAAAGAAAATATGAGAGCCTCAGGTAAAACACAGAGATACCCACCTCTTGCATTGTATACTTGAGCATCTTAAACAGTACTATATAGAAGGGAAAGATGGGGTCTCTTTTTATTGCTAAAGTAGTAGACATGTTATTATGTGTTTGCCTTCCATGTGCCAGGCATCATGGATGTGAAGAGGAATGAGAAACTGACTTTGTCCTCAAAAGAACTTACAGTGTAATTGGAGAAATAAACACACAGAATTGCAGTTAAATGAGATTGGCAAAAATTTGTATATAATTTTTAAATTCCTAAGATAGTCTCCCTAACTACTCATTTTTTTGCTGTTTATTCATATAAAGCTGCTTAATTCTTTGCTGCCTCAAACAGAATCCTCTGACATCTAATCTCTCTGTCCTCTTTTTAAAAAATGTTTATAAGTGGGGTTTAGTTGATGTACAATATGTATAAGTTTTAGGCGTATCACATAGCGGTTTCTCCCCTTTGGAGGCCTAGTTTTGACTAGTTTTTATAGGGTAGTCCACACTTCCTAGTTCCAGTTTTGTTTATTGCTTTTAGCTTTTACACCCATCACTAAAACTATTCACCATATCATCAGATCTTCGCTTGCTTTTCAGTCCTCAATTTTTTTTTTTTTTTTTACAGTTCTGCTACCATTTGACAAAGTTGAACAGTTACTTATTCTTGAAACTTGCTTCCTTTGTGGCTTCAATGTCCAAGGTTTTAAAAGGTTTGCCTCTGAAATCTCTAGCCACTAAATCTTCTTCCACCAGCTCATGAACTGTTGGGGCTCCCAAACTCACTCTATAACCCATCTCGGGTGTCTCCATTCCAACCCAGCGACTTCACGTAACTCCAGGGGGGACTGCCAGTGTTTTCTCTCCCAGTCCCACAAAACACATCAAATACAGTGGGTGTTTCCTTACAAAACCTGCTCCTCCCCCTGCAGTCTCTTCCAAGACACCACCATCCATTGCTTCATTCATGCTAGGAACCTGTACATACATACAGACATACATACTTTTTAAGATCTTTTTTTTAGAGTAGTTTTGGGTTCATAGCAAAAGTGAGAGGAAGGTGTAGAGACTCCCCACGTATCCCCTGCCCCCACGCTTGCATATCCCCTCATCAATTTCCACCACCAGATGGTACATTTGTCACAATTGATTACCTGCACTGAGCATTATGATCACCCCAAGTTCATGGTTCACATTAGGGTTCACTCTTAGTGCTGTACGTCCTATGGGTTTGGACTAATATATAAATGACTCGTATTCATCATCATGGCATCATAAAGAGTATTTTCACTGCCCTAAACATCCTCTATACTCTGCCTATTCACTTCCCACCTCAATAACCCCTAGAAAACACTCATCTTTCTCCTGTCCAAATAATTTTGCCTTTTCCAGAATATCATATAGTTGGAATCATACAGTTTAGAGACTTTTCAGAGTGGCTACTTTCACATAGTAATATGCATTTAAGTTTCCTCCGTTTCTTTTCATGGCTTGATAGTTCATTTCTTTTTAGCACTGAATAACATTTCTTTGTCTAGATGTGTCATAGTTACTTATCCATTCATCTGCTGAAGGACATCTTTGTTGTCTTCAGGTTTTGGCAAGTATGAATAAAGTTGCTATAAGCATCCATGTGCAGGTTTTTGAGTGGGCATAAGTACCAAGGAGCATGGTTTCTACATTGCATGAGGTATGTTTAGTTTTTTAAGAAACTACCAAACTGTCTTCCAAAGTGGCTGTACCATTTTGCATTCCCACCAGCAGTGAATGAGAGTTCCTTTTGCCCCACATCCTCACCAGCATTTGGTGTCAGTGTTCTGGATTTTGGCCATTCTGATAGATTGTAGCAGAACCTCCATCGTTCTTTTCATTTACATTTCCCTGATGACATTTGCCGTGGGGCATCTTTTCATGTGCTCCTTTATCATCTGTATATCTTTGGTGAGATGCCTGTTAAGGTCTTTGCCAATTTTTGAAACCTGGTTGTTTTGTTTTGCAGGGTATAAATTCTAGGTCAGTAGTTTTCTCAATATTTAAAGTATTTCACTCTACTGTCATTTTGTTTGCATGGTTTTTGAGCAGAAATCAGATATAATTCTTATCTTTGTTCCTGTATGAGTAAGGTGATTTTTTCCTCTGGCTTTCTTCAGGATTTTTCTCTTTGTCTTTGATTTTTTTTTTTTTTAGTTTGAAAATGACATGGCTAGGTGCAGTTTTTGTTTGTTTGAGTCAGGGAGCATTTATCCTCCCTGGTGTGTTCTGAACTTTCTAGAGCTGCAATTTGGTGTCTTACATTAATTGGGGAGAAATTCTCAGTCATTATTTCAAGTATTTCTCCTGTTCCTTTCTCTCTTCTCCTTCTGGTGTTCCTACAATGCATACATTACACCTTTTGTGATTGTCCCACAGTCCTTGGATATTCTCTGTTCATTCCAGTCTTTGTTCTCTTGGCTTTTCAGTTTTAGAGGTTTCTACTCTTGTATCCTCAAGCTCAGAGATCCTTTCCTCAGCTGTGTCTAGGCTACTAATAAGCCCATCAAAGGCATTCTTCGTTTCTTTTACAGTGTTTTTGATCTCTAGCATTTTGGGGGGTTCTTTCTTAGGATTCCATCTCTCTGCTTCCATTGCCCATCTATTCTTACATCCTCTCTAATGTACTTTATCCATTAGAGCCCTTAGCATGGTTAATCATAGTTGGATTAAATTCCTGTCTGATAATCCCAGCATCCCTGCCACACCTGCTTCTGATGCTTGCCCTGTCTCTTAGAACTATATGCTTTGCCTTTTGGTGTGCCTTGTCATTTTTTCTTCATAGTTGGACACGATGGACCTGGTAAATTGAACTGCTATCCATAGGCCTTTAGTCATGTGGTTGTGAGGTGGGGCAGAGAGCATTCTGTCGTCCTCTGATTAGGTCTCCGCCTTTTAGTGGGCCGGTGCCTCTGGACTGAACTTCGCATGCATTTCTCAGGTGGAACAGGATGGCTCGGTCGGGCTGAAGTTGGGTGTTCCCCTTCTCCCACGTGGAAAGCTGGAGCCAGCTGGAGTTGGTTATGTCCCCTCCCCAAGGCCAGTTAGGCTCTGATAATAACACCCCCGCAGATTAGGTTCTAGTTAACTAGTTCCCCCTGAAGGCAGCCTTATTAAGAGCAGAGGGCTCTGGCGTAGTTTAAAATGGCTCCCTTTTCCCTGCCTTGCTAGAAGCACTAAGCGATTTTCTCTGATATTTACTAAGAATTTGGTCGAGCCCCACAAAAGTGGAGGCCGCCTCTCTGCCTGAGTCCCCCTGGAGTTTTTAACCCTGAGGGCTGTCCACACCGAGCCTCCGGCGATTCGTCAGTTACAGCTCAGGTCTTCCTGCCCCAGCACAGGTTCCTGAGGTCGCTTCCACTAGTCTCCACTCCGGTAAGTTGTGACTCTGATATTTGCCTGACTGTCTCGCCAGTCTTAGGGGCAGTCGTTCGCCCAGTGTCCTTACCTCTCTTACAGATCCCAGAAGAGTTCTTTTCTTCAGTCTGGTTAGCTTTTTGCTTCAGGCTCCAGTCAATTTCCATCAAACTGATCCCGACTGGCTTCCGTTTGCACCGTTTAGTCTCGTTCCCATCCACCCTTCCACGTCCTATAATTTAGCTTTCTCTTTCATTCCTCCATGCCCTCGCATATGCTATTTCCATTTTACATTACTTTCATTGTCCACCTGAAAAACATTACTGTGTAAGAGTGTAGTGGGAACAAGCGGGAGAAAAGACAACTCAAGCTGGCTTGAGTGTGTAAAGAGAATTGATTGGCTTATGGAGCCAGGGTGGGCTGGCTTCAGGAGTAACTGGAAGCATGGTTCAAAATATGTCATTGGGGTTTTGTTTTTCTTTTTTTCCAGTTCCTTTTCTTACAATTATAGTCGGTTTACAGAGACCCTGTTTTTCTCCATCTCTGCTTGTTCCTGCTTTTTGACATGTGTTGATTGAATTCTCAGTGCCATTGCAGAGCCATGTGATTGTGGTAATTCCAACCTCATATTCCTGAGGAGGGGTCAGGTCCAGCTAGGGTGAGAGAATCTCTCTTTCCAGGCATCTAAGCAGTTCTGACTGAAGTCACGTGGCCACCCCAGACTCAACTGCTGTGCCCAGAGACATGGAAAGCATTTATTGGCTTAGATCTTGGTTGCACACCATTTGTCCCCCATGAGCCTATCCCACTGTTCCACCAGACCACAAGGACCAAGAAGGGCAGGGGGATGGCTCCCCTGCTGAAAAACAGGGACTGTTAGTCTGAGTAAGGCAAATGGCTACTAGATGACTAAAACACATTTATCCACTGTACTGTTTTTTTTAAGACTCAGTTTAAGCAACCCCACTAGACCGAGCTCTTTGAAGGCAAGGACTTTATCTTTTTAATTTTTGTACCTTAATGTCCTCCACATATTAATCACTAGGTAAGCATGCACTGAATGAAGAACATGCCTGTAGGAAAACAGTAGAGGCAGCAACTGTTAGGGGCAGTCGGGGAAAGTTTCAAAGAGGAGGTGGCCCTTCAGACAGGTCTGGCTAAGAGTGTGAGGGCACCAGGAGTGGGGGAAACAGAGAGAAGGGCATCCAAAGAAGGAATAGCCTGTGAAAACACATAGACTGCAGTGAATCTTTAAGCTCAAATCATCTAGATTAGGAGAAGCAGGAGATGGAATAGGACAGGAAGGCTGGGAGCAGCTTGTTAAAGACAACAACAAAAAACTAAGAAAACCTAAAGCTGTGTATTTATCTATCTTTGTATTTGGTATTGTATCTTTGTATTTATCTCATGCAGTAGAGAATCACTGCATGATTTTGAATGAGGGATTATTAATATAATTGAATATTTTACTGTAGAAAAACAGCATTGATTTCTTTCCTCTTCCAATCTATCCCTCCCGCTGCTGCGAGAGTCAAGAAACCAATTAGGAGACTGTTACCTAATCAGTCCAGAGAACAAAAGGGAAATCAAGAGAAGTATTCCTAGGAAGTAAAATTATAGAACTTATAGAGATCACATTCACTTAGAGATGGACACTTGAGAGAAGGTGGGAGACAATCAGATTGTCCGGCCAGGTCGATGGCAACACCGGAAATAAAGATGAGGAACAGAGAAAATGGAAGCATTTGGAACTATGCCTCTTTTTCCTTCTCTGTGCTTTGCTGTTCTGTGCTGTGTTGTGCTTTGCTTTTTCAATCCAGGAAAATATTTAACCCGTACTAGGTGCAACAGGGTTAGGTAAGATCTCCCCCAAATTGATAACTATCTCGGACAAGGCTCTAAGGATAAAGATGGGTTGAGGTTTTGGGAAACGTGTAAAGAAGGGTTCTGGCATAAATTCACCTGCATAGAGTTATAATTTTCCCCAGAAGAGCACGATAGGAAATAGAAGTTTGAGAAATCCAACCATAAGACCAAGTCATTGCAGTGGAGAAGGAGATGGGGAAAAGCAGCTGGGGTGAGTTCTAATCCTGTGTTAGCTGACAGTAAGTGCCTTTGATTATTAGAGTCTTGCATTGTAGGATTCTCATCTGACTGGGTGCTCTGCTGATGGGAGGGAATTTGTTTTATTTTTTATGAGGCATAGTTGCACTACAGTATACTAGTTTCAGGAGTATGACATAGTGATTCATCATTATTAGGTTACACTCCATTTAAAGTTATAAAATATTGGCCTGTAGTCCCTATGCTGTACAGTACATCCTTGCAGCTTATTTTATACATAGTAGTTTGTACCTCTTAATCCACTACCCCTATCTTGTCCCTCCCCCTTCCTTGTCCCCACTGGTGACCACTAGTTCTCTATATCTGTGAGTCTGTTGTGTTATATTTATTCATTTGTTTTATTTTTTAGGTTCCACATATAAGTGATAACATACAGTATTTCTCTTTCTCTGTCTGACTTATTTCACTTAGCATAATGCCCTCCAGATCCATCTATGTTGTTGCAAATGGTAAAATTTTATTATTTTCTATGGCTGGGTAGTGTTCCAATGTGTGTGTGTGTGTGTGTGTGTGTGTGTGTATATACATATCTCCACACACATATATATATATACATAGCACATTTTCTTTATTCATTTATCTGTTGATGGACAATTTAGTTGCTTCCACATCTTGGCTATTGTAAATAATACTGTGATGAACATGGGGGTGCATATCTTTTCAAATTCAAGTTTTTGTTTTCTTCTGATATATACCCAGGGGTGATACTGCTGGATCATATGCTAGTTCTGTTGGAACCCCCATACTGTTTTCCACAATACATATACCAACTTACATTCTCACCAACAGTATATAAGGATACGTGTCGTTATGTGTGGTCTTATGGACAATAGCCATTCTGACAGGTGTGAGGTGATAGCTCATTGTGGTTTTGACTTGAATTTCTCTAATTAGTGATGTTGAGCATCTTTTCATGTGGCCTGTTGGCCATCTGTATGTCGTCTTTGGAAAAATGTCTATTCAGTTCTTACTATTTTTTAAATCGAGTTGTCTGTTTTTCTGATATTGAGTTGTATGAGCTGTTTGTGTATTTTGAGTATTAACCCCTTATGGGTTTTTTGCGAATATTTTCTCCCATTCAGTAGGTTGTCTTTTTGTTTTGTTGAGGGTTTCCTTTGTGTAAAAGCTTTTAAGTCTAATTAGATCGCATTTGTTTATTTGTACTTTTGTTTCCTTTGCCTTAGGAAACAGATCCAAAAAATATTGCTACAATTTGTGTCAAAGAGTGTTCTGCCTATGTTTTCTTCTAAGAGTTTTATGGTTTCTGGTCTTCATTGGTCTTTAATCCATTTTTGAATTTATTTTTGTATATGGGGTGAGAATATGTTGTAATTTAATTCTTTTACGTGTAGATGGTCATGAAAACTTCTCATCAAAAGTCAATGATAAGACTTAATTTTCAGGGGGGAGAATATAACTCAGTGGTAGAGTGCCTGCTTAGCATGCACGAGGTCCTAGGTTCAATACCCAGTACCTCCGTTAAAATAAATAAATAAATAAATAAATAATAAATAAACCTAATTACCCCCCAAAATAAATAAATAAATATTTTAAAATATAAAAAATTTAAAAATTAAAGTTTTTAAAATTTCAAAAATATCTTCAAATGCCATTCAGATTTTATAATGAAACAAGTAACATAGGCTATAATCATCCTCCACAAAGTTTCATTTCAGTTATATTTTTTAGTCCTATTTATCTTATGGAATTACAGAATTTTAAATATAAGCAACATTGTGACTCATTTCTTTTCCTGTAGGTATTGAAAAGCCTAATATTAAATATACAGTTTTCACTATCATTTCCTTGAAGGAAAAATTAAAACCTATAAGCAAAAGCTGTATAGAGATCTAAAAAACAATTTTAAGAAGTCTATAAACATTCTGAAATAGCCTTAAGATTTTCCCAGTTCTGAAACATTATACCAATATCATATAATTATCATGTTCTAGAATTCCTTTATCTACAAATTACTTCATTTTAACTTTTAAATATCATATATTAAGTAAAATCCTTTTTCCATTTTCATTACTATGTAAAACATATTAATTCTAAGAGTTTAGTATCACATTGGGTGGCATAAACTATTTCTGATGTTTATTTCTAGAGAAAACTCCTTCCTGTCCCATTAATCACTTCAGTCCCTCCAGAGTTAATTAGAATTGTTTCATTATTTGTTCTTATATTCCTACACCTAAAGCTATTACTGCAGTCATCAGGGTAAAATGCTGACAAATGAGGCCGCTTTTGACATACCTGAACCAAATAGCCCCATCCAAACATATAAATCTCTGAGTTTTCAAAAATAATAATACGCAAAACAGGCTAACTGACTTTTACTGCATCCATTAACCCAGCTCTGACTATAGGAGACTTATTTTCCTCAAATCTCTATTGTTTGGATTTTAAAAAAATTTTTTTTTAAACGGAAGTACTGGGGATTGAACTCAAGAACTTGTGTGTGCTAAGCATGCGCTCCACCACCAGCGCTATACCCTCCCATTGGATTTTTGTTTACAGTATGTCATTACCATTATAAATTATATGTTTATATATGTTTTATATGTCTCTCTCTCTCTCTCTCTCTATATATATATATATATTTAAAGGCTGTTAAAACTGAGTTAGCCTTCAAGGATGTCACAGTTCTTCCCCAAAACACAACTATAAAGGCATTTCTGAATCTTAAATATAAAGCAGGTTTACAGATTAGAGAAACAAGTTATCTGTTGGAAACCTGAGGATTGTCTGAGCTACCCAGACTTGAGAATAAGGGATCACACTGTGTTCCAGATACCCAGCCCCCGGCGTCTCACACTCAGGTTGTAGGAAGGTCGACAGTAGTATCATGACTCCTAGGATCTGGAGTCCGTTGTCACGATTTTCAGGTGAAAAATAGAATGTTTCAGTAGGCAGCAACTCATTAGTAAAAATGTACATTAATAACTCTAAAAGAGAACTAAGGCAATTTTCAAAAACAGTTCCAGGTAAAGAAAATGTGCAGTTTGTCTACAACAGCGGATGGCAGTGCAGTAACCACCTGGTTATACAGCCGCCTGCAAGATGGTGCCCTGGTGAGGCAGGACAGACAGTCCCAGCGCCAGGAGGCAGATAGAACTTAGGGAGGAAGGAATTTAAATACTGACAGGCGAACTGCAGAAACCACCTGACCCACGCTGATCTGAGTCAAACCCTAACAATAGTAGCTGATGAGGAGGTACGGCTGAACGTCTTGTACTTCTCATGGGGATAGTTTAACATGGTCAGAACAAACTAAAAAGGAAAGAAAAGAACATCTCATTTGCAAATTATCTCTGGCAACTACAAATCTATTTTCTGTATCTATGTGCTGGCTTTATTTTATTTTACTTCAGATTTCACATATGAGAAACAGCATACAGTATTTGTGTATCTCTGTCCAACTTATTGCACTTAGCATGATGCCCTTGAGGTCCATTCACGTTATTACAAATGGTAAGATTTCATTGTTTTTAATGACTGAATAATATTTCAGTGTGTGTGTATGTGCATGTCACAATTTCTTCTGCATTCATCCATCAAAGGACACTGAAGTTGCTTCTGTATCTTGATTATTGTAATCATGCTGCATTCAGCATGACAGACAGTACATACATCTTGTCCTAGTGTTTTCATTTTCTTCTGATAAATACCCAGAAATAGTGTTGCTGGATCATATGGTAGTTCTATTTTTAATTTTTTGAGGAAACTCCGTATTGCTTTCTATAGTGGCTGCACCAATTTACATGCCTATCAACAGTGCGTAGGGATTCCCTTTTCTCCACCTTCTTGTCAACACTTGTTTCTTTTCTTTTTAATAAGCATATTAACAGGTGTAAGGTGATAGCTCATTGTGTTTTTATTTGCATTTTCCTGATGATTAGTGATGTTAAGTATCTTTTCATGTACCTGTTGGCCATCGATGGGTCTTCTATGGAAAAAGTCTGTCCACATCTTCTGCCTGTTTTTTAATCAGATTGTTTGGGTTTGGGTTTTTTTTTTTTTATTGCTATTGATTTCTCTGAGTTCTTTATACATTTTGGATATTAACCCCTTGTTAGATACATGACTTGCAAATATTTTCTCCCATTTGGTAGGTTACTTTTTCATTTTGTTGATGGATTCTTTGCTGTCCAGAAGCTTTTTAATTTGATGTGATCCCACTTGTTCATTTTTTCTTTTGTTGCCTTTGCTTTGCTTTCTTAGGCTCAAAACATCATCACCAAGACCTATGTCAAGGAATTTACTGCCTATGTTTTCTTCTAGGAGTTTTAAGATTTCAGGTCTTACGTTCAAGTCTTTAATCCATTTTGAGTTAATTTTTGTATGTGGTGTAACACAGTGGTCGTTTTATCCTTTTGCATGTAGCCGTCTAATTTTCCCAGCACCATTTATTAGAGACTATTCTTTCTTCATTATATATTCATGGCTACATTGTCATAAATTAATTGACACATCTGTGTGGGTTTATTTCTGTGTTCTCCGTTCTGTTCCATTGATCTGTGTGTCTGCTTTTATGTCAGTACCTTACAGTTCTAAATATAGCTTTATAATACAGTTTGAAATCAGGGAGCATGATGCCTCTGGTTTTATTCTTCTTTCTCAAGATTTCTGTGACTATTCAGGGTCTTTTATAGTTCCCAATAAATTTTAGGATTGTTTCTTCTATTTTTCCAAAAATATGCCATTGGAATTTTGATAATGATTGCATTGAATCTATAGTTTGCTTTGGGCAATATGGACATTTTAACAATATTAATTCTTCCAGTCTATGAGCATAGGGTATCTTCCCACTTATTTGTGTCTTCAATTTCTTTCAGCCATGTCTTTATAGTTTTCAATATACAGTTCTTTCAGTTCCTTGGTTAAATTTGTTGCTAGGTATTTTACTATTTTTGATGCTGTTGTAAATGATATTTTCTTAATTTCTCTTTCTAGTAGTTATTAGTGTATAGAAATGTAACTTATTTTTGAGTATTTTATATTTTGCAACTTTACTAAGTAAGTTTATTAGTTTTAACAGTCTTTTGGTGGCATCTCTAGGGTTTCTACATGTAGTATGTCATCTGCAAAATAGTGCAGTTTTACTTCTTCCTTTCCAGTTTGGATGCCTTTTCTTTCTTTTTTTGTGCCTAATTGCTCTGGCTAGGAATGCCAATACTATGTTGAAAAAAAATGGTGAGAGTGGGCATCCATGTCTTTTTCCTGATCTTAGACGAAAATCTTTCATCTTTTCACCGTTGAGTATGATGTTAACTTTGGGTTTGTCATGTATGGTCTTTATAATGTTGAGGTACATTCCTTCTGTACCCACTTTGTTGATAATTTTTATCATAACTGGATGTTGAATTTTATCAAATGCTTTTCCTACATCTATTAAGATGATCATGTGATTTTTATCTTTCATTTTGTTAATATGTGTCACATTGATTGATTTGCAGATGTAGAACCATCTTTACATCCCTGGGATAAATCCCACTTGACCATGGTGTATGGTCTTTTTAATGTATTGTTGAATTTGGTTTGCTAATATTTTGTTGATGATTTTAAAATGTATATTCACTAGGGATATTGGGCTGAAATTTTCTTTTCTTGTGGTGTCCTTGTCTGGTTTTGGATTCAGGATAATGCTGGCCTTGTCAAATGAGTTTGGAAGAGTTCCTTCCTCTATTTTTTTTTTTTTTTTGTAAGAGTTTGAGAATTGGTATTAATTCTTTGAATATTTGGTAGAATTTACTAGGAAGCTATCTAGTCCTGGACTTGTGTTTGTTGGTAGGTTTTTGATAACTGATTCAATCTCCTTACTAACAATCAGTCTGTTCAGATTTTCTATTTCATCATGATTCAGTCTTTATACATTGTAAGTTTCTAGGAATTTATTTCCCTTAGGTTGTCCAATTTGTGTTCATAGTAGTCTCTTAACGATCCTTTGTATTTCTGTGGTATCAGTTGTAACATCTCTTTCCCTTCCAATTATTTGAGTCCTCTTTTTTCTTGGTTAGTCTAGCTAAAGATTTGTCTATTTTGTTTTTCTGTTTCCAAAGAACCAGCTCTTAGTTTTATTGATCCTTTCTATGTTTTTAGTCTCTGTTTCATTTATTTCTGCTCTAATCTTTATTTCCTTCTAACTTTGTGCTTCATCTTCATTTTTTCCTCTTTTTCTCTTTTCTTGAGGTATAAAATCTAGGCTTTTTGAAACTTTTCTTGTTTCTTGAGGTAGACATTTATTGCTATGAACTTCACCCTTAGAACTGCTTTTGCTATATCCCATAAATTTTGATGTATTTTGGTTCCATTTTCATTTGTCTTACAGTATTTTTTAAGTTTCTTTTTCACTTCTTTTTGACCCATTGTTGTTCAGGTCCATGTAGTTTAATCTCCACACATTTGTTGATTTTCTAGTTTTCTTTGTGTAATTTCTGGTTTTATACCATTGTGGTTGGAAAAGATACTGGTATTATTTTGTAACTGAGCAGGACCCTATTGTCATTAGTGACCATCTGAAATCTATAATGGTGTTTGTAACTGCTGAACTGTATAATGGTTTAAAGGTTTTTTCTCATGCTCTTGCTGACCAGGATTAGGCTGAAAAGGAGGGAGGCTTGGGTGATCCCCCCAATCCTCTTGTGGTGCTGTTGCTGCATGCAGGGATCAACCTCAGTGCCCTGCTTCTGACCCCAGTGCCCTCCTCTTGACCCTTGTGGTTTCCATGTATCCTGTTGTTCTCCTGCAGCAGGAGATCCTAGGCCTCAGCCTGGCTTAAAAGGCTAAAAGCATTTATCAATCTGACTTTAAATTGCCCAAGTTTTTCTCTAGAGCTCTTTTCCATGGAGCCCCTTCCTATGAATCCTTTATTCTAACAATATTAAGAGAGTCGCAAAGCCAGAGTTGTACTTCAAAACCAGCAGAGGGAAGGGGACCACTGCATCTGCAAAAAACAACTTTGCAACAATCTGTTAACCTGTATGTAATGTCTGTGGAAACTAGCTCTGTCCCTTGAACTATAAAACCCCCTGCCTTCTCTGCCCAGTAGGGTCACAGTCTTAGAAGCACTAGCCCACCGTGACCTCCTTTGCCTGGCAAAGAAATAAAGCTGCCTTTTCTACTTCATCCAAAACTCTGTCCTCAAGTCTCAGTTCAGTAAGCAGGGTATGGAGGCCACAATTTCAGTCTTAAATTTACTAGACTTTTTTTGTGTGTGTGGCCTAACAAGCGCTCTGTCTTGGAAAATGTTCCATGTACACTTGAAAAAATATTATGCTGCTTTGGGATAGGATGTTCTGTATATGTCTGTTAAGTTCATCTAGTCTAACATGTCATTTCAGGCTGATGTTTCTTTATTGATTTTCTATGTGGATGATCTAGCCATTGATGTAAATGGAATATAAAGTTCCCTTATTATTTTTAAAACTCATATATATATATTTGGGTTTTTAAATTCTTTTTATATATATATATATTTTTTTTTAATTGTCCCCTACTATTACTGTATTGTCCTTTTCTTTCCTTAGGTCTTTATATATATTTAGGTGCTTCTAGGTTAGGTGCATAAGTATTTCAAATTCTATATCCTCTAGTTAGATTGAGACTTGTGTAATGTCCTTCTTTGTCTCCTATTGGAGTCTTTGTTTTATAGTCTATTTTGTCTGCTATAAGAATAGCTATCTCAGCTTTCTTTTGGTTTCCATTTGCATGGAACATCTTCCTCCATCCCTTTTTTCAATCTGTGTATGTCCTTATATCTGAAGTGAGTCTGCTGAAGGCAGCATGTAGATGGGCTTTTTAAAAAATCCATTCAGCTGTTCTGTCATTTGATTAAAGAATTTAGTTCATCTATATTTAATTATTGATATATGCTTATTCCCATTTTGTTAATAACGGTTTTTTGGACGTTTTGTTTTCCCTCTGGTTCCTTTGTTCTTTTCCTGCTCTCTTCCTTTGTGGTTTGATGACTTTAAGTGGTATGCTTAAATTCCTTTCTCTTTCGTGTATCTGCCATAGGTTTTTGCTTTGTGATTACCATGAAGCTTACATATAACCTACACTTAATAAAACAGTTAATTTTAAGTTGATAACAAATTTGAATTCATTCTTAAGCTCCACATTTTTACCCTTTCCCCTCCCCACTTTTGTTTTCAACATTACACTTTACATCCTTTATCTTGTGTATTCCTTATCTGATTTTGTAATTATAGTTCCTTTTATTACTTAGTATTAGTTTTATTGGTTAGTATCTGTTTTATTCATTTAGGTGCTCCTATATTGGGTGCATATAGGTTAATGAATGTAGTATCTTCATCTTGTACTGCTCCTTTATCATTATAGAGTGTCCTTTATCTTTATGGCCTTTGTTTTAGTCTATTTTGTCTGATATGAGTATTGCTACTCCCACTTTTTTGTTATTTCCATTTGCTATGACCAAGCCCACCTCTCTTTTTGTGGGAACACACCAACAATGGAGCCAAGCAGAGAAAGCAGCTATGGCAAGGCTGCATTGGGCCCCTCCCCTCCCCTCCCCTCCCCTCCCACACACATCCACCAACAGTGGTGCTTTTTTATGGAGGTCCCAGGCTGTTCTGTTCTGCACACACCGCCAGCCAGAGCGCACACTGCCCTCCAGTCTCTTGAGGCTGCCTCTGTGCAGTGGGCCCCAGCCTTTGCCTGGGCTCCTCGCCAATTTCCAGCAGCCAGTCCTGGCTTGTCCCTGCTGGCTCACTTCTAGGGCTGGGGATCGCAGGAACCGTCTGTGTCGGTTTCTCTTAGTTCTGTCTGCCAAGTGGTTGCCACTTTCTCCTCTGAGTCTCAGAAGCTCTGCTTCTGTCCCCACTGACCTCCCAGCTGGAGAGGGGGTGTCCCAGAGTGAGGGTACCTTTCTTCCTATGCCACTCTCTCCCTGCAGGACCAGTCCTGCACCAATTTTTTTTTCCCTTACCAGATTTTCTTACCGGATCCTCCTGTATTTCAAAGTGAGAGACACTCCGCCAGTTCAGTAGGTGTTCTGTGTGACTCACTGGGTTTGTAGATGTAATTCTTGGTGTATTTGTAGGAGAGGGCAAGCTGTGAGTCTCTGTACTCTGCCACCTTGGCTTAACTCCCTGAGCCTGAACTCTTAACAACTATATTATAATGTTTCTCATTAAAGCATTAGAGAATACCAAAAAATAACAAAAGCTCTAAGATGGCAGACAAATCTCATGTGCTATTTATTGTCTCAAAATTCTACTGAAATGACAGGAAACATTTGTAAATGGGAATAAATCCAAAATATAGAGATCAGAAGGGAAGGCCAACATAGTTCAAAAATTCTGACAAATTTCTAGACGACAGGAAAACGGGGCATTAAAGAAGTCACAGACTAGACAAAGCAGGCATCCTTTTAGTCCAGCCAAGCCCCAGAAAGGACTCCAGCCTGTGAAGCATTAGGTACAGAGAGGGACAAGTTTCCAGCAGTATTCAGCTTTACATGAAGAGCTGCCTGAACAGTTGACCTGGTCAGTTTGTCCCATTACCCTCCCCACTTGGCAACTACTGACTATGGCGTGGGGAAGAGCAGGATCTGCACAAAGTTAACAGAGAGGTGCTTTTTAAAGAAATTGGACTATATATCACATGCATGAAAAGCGGACAGGCTTTAAAGATGAGAGTTGGCCCTTGGATTATGTTCTCTTTGTCAACTGGCATCACAGAAGGCTTTTGGAATCCTTGACTCAGCCTACACGATAACAGCCAGCCACATAAAGGGAAGAAAAAACAAGATACACTAGGCAAAAGGTGTATCTTTAACTTGAGGGAAGGTATAAAGACTAGGAGTGGCATAGTGGCTGAGGAAAGTATTTTATTCTTGCCTGAGGTTAAAGGTCAGCCCTGGGTGTGACAGATGCTGAGGCTAGAGGGCCAGACTGGCCAGATCTGGAGCTTGTACTTGCCCTATAGGCAAAAAGCCACTGAAGGATGTAGTGCAAGAATATGAAATAGTCAAGACCCTTGTTTTGGCAGTTGAGAGTACTTGGAAATGAATGCTCTCTGGCTACCCTAAGGCATTGGGTCCCAAAGTGCGGTCTGAGAAGGCATCAGGACTTGGGAGCTTAAAAAAATGCCAATTATTGGGCCCCACTCCAAGCTACTGGATCAGACCCTCTGGAGCTAGGGTCCAGCAGTCTGTCTTAACAAGCCCTCTGGGTGATTGTGATGCACATTTGAAAACCACTCTTCTAAGGAACACTTCTCTCCAGACATTTCATCTGTTCCAAGAAGCTTTCCTGCCTCACCCATATAGAATGATATCCTCCATTATCAGCCATTCTGTCCCCTGAACATACTTCATACAGTAGCCTTTTGTGGTCCGTCCTTATGGCAGTTTTTTCATGGTGACCAGTGCACTTCATTGTGTCGGGTATGTCTCTCACCTGCCTTTGTAGGCCTGGCAGGACCTAGCAAAGTACTTAACAAATTAGCTTGCTGAGTGAATGGACCTAAATACCAATGAAGAGCATGTGTAGTAGTCCAGTCAACAGATGAGGAAATGAGGTCTTGAACTAAAAGAGTGCTAGGGATGGGCCTGAGAAATATTTAGGAAATAGGCAGAATGTTAATAAGAGCTAACAATTTTATAGCACTATGTACCAGGCAGTTTGCATTTAGATGAAGAAACTCAGGCTAAGTAACTTACTCAAGTCAAGCAGATAGTATTCAGCCAAGATTCAAACCCAGGCAATGTCTGGCAGCATGCATCTTTATGTTCTTTTTTATTTATGCTATTCTGCCTCCAAACTTGTGCTAAGATTTCCAGCTTGAGTGGCTGGGTAAATGGGATGCCATCAGCAAAGACAAAAAGACAGGGAAAAACCAAGGGAAGTTGCTGAGTTCAGCTTTAGCTATGCTGTGTTTGAGATACCTTTATTGGGTGTCCAGCAAGTGGTTTGATAGAACAGTCTGAAATATAAACTAGGCTAGGTATAGACTTAGAAATCAACATGTAAACCACAAGAAATGGATGAGATGACCCAACTAGGATTATATAAAATGAGAAGACATGAACTGAAGGCCCTAGTGAACAGTATTTAAGGGAAACTAAGATGCCGTCACTTCACAACTGTAAGGAAACCCCCAGAAGACAGTAACATCTTAGAAGCCAAAGCAACATGTAGCCTCATGGAGAGAGTGATCAACAGTCTTAGTATGAATGAGTTCAACCAAGAAAAAGACTGAAAGCCATTGTGGCATCTAAGGCTTCACTGAAGCATCTAAGGCTTCACTGAAATTGGTTTGCTATATCATCTATAGAGGGCCAGATTAGAATAAGTTAAGTGAAAAGAAGGGAAGACACTGGGAAAGCAAATCTGATTCTCTACAGAGAGATGGCACTGAAGTCTTCTTAGATGAGACTCCAGTGTGTTTTTGAGACTGCAGCAGATGGAACCACTGGAAGTGGTACTGAGGATAAAGGGAAGAGATGGAGGACCAACTTAACCAGAACCTGGGAGACACTGGAGGAAGCTGGGCTCTGGGATAATGTCTGGACTTGAGCACAAGGCAACAACTCGGCCTCTGAGATGAGGACATGAGGATGGGAAAGGATATGAAATTCTTACGTGGGAGGACAGGAGTAATGGCCTTAATTTTGACAAAATGAGGTTAATGGTAGTCCACTGGGTTTGGAGGCAGGGTTAAGCAAAACAAAGGAAGATTTAGAGAACAGGAGAGGGAGCATCCCTGGATGCAATAAGAGGACGATTAATTTTATGAGTAAGCCATTTATAAAAAACCAGGAGATCCAGACTAGGCAAAGACAGAAGACTATGAGAAACAGAAAATGGTGAGGAAGATAGATTACAGGATTCTGTGAGGTCAACCAGTTTAAAGCAGGTGAGGATAGAACTTGATGGATAGGAGATTGTAGTTAGTGTAGGATATTGGAGTTTAAGTTCAAACAGCTCTGGATGAAACTATTTAAGCTGTAGCCTTCAGAGTGGTTGGCTGAAATAGCAGTTTAAGGTTGATAAAACCAAGAATTACAGGGTTGAATACTGAATGCTATCTACGTAAGTACATTTCAGAAAATATCAACATTGCTCCTAGGACTTTTAGGAGACTGCTGTTTTTGTTTGGAAAAATGTATTTGAAATGTGAAGGAAAAGAATGCTTGAGGTAGATGATCCATTTCCCATGGCCCTCAGTGCCACAGCTTAAAACAGTTGGTAACCAAATTGGATTGTTACTCTGGAGGGGTGAAGATGGTTGTAAAGGATAGGGAAGAGAGAAAAGATGAAGGCAGGAAAAAGAGGAGCCAGACACTGGCATGGAGTGGAGGAACAGCTGAAGAGAAACTGTGGCAGGGTGGTTGAAAAGAACTTGTAAGAACAGGTAAGTGTCCAATTTTGAGTTGTTTGCAGTGGGGTGTGCAGTGTGACCTAACTTCTGCCCACCTTGCCTCTCAAAAAAAAAAAAAAAATCACTCCACAGCTCAGCTGAACTTACTGTTCTCACCAGTGCCTTATGAGTAAGACCGTATGACTTCTTGCCAACCAAAATGTGATCAGCAGTAGTGTCACTGTTAGGCAAAAGCACTAGGAGACAGATGTGACTCATTACTCACTTTCCCTCTGTCACAGCAACAGAACATACTCTGAAGGGCAGCTTGGTTACCTAGGCTCCCAGTGAGCTGGGAAGCAGACCCCCATGCTACGCACTGGACATGCAGTATGTGTTCGAAACCACCTCTTTTGGGGACTATTTGTATTGCAGCATAATTGTATATATTTCCAATAGCCAATCAATTGCCCTCTCAATTTCATCTCTAACACCCTGACTTCCACTCCAAAGATATACTGGTTCAGCATAACATTATCTCACCTATATTACTCCAGTAACGTCCTAACTCGACACGTCTTAACCTGACTTCCTTCCAATCCTCTCTAAACTGCAGTTCATCTTTCAAAATTACAAATCTGATCGCATGACTTGCTGGCTTTTGAGTCCTCCTAGGCTTGCCATCATCCCTGAAATTAAGTCCAAAATGTTTACAAGGCCCTTCCTAGACTCTTCCTGTTTTCCCTATTCCAAACTGTAGGCATATACTCACCTTCTGAATACACCATGACATCTCGTCTCTGTGATTTGCTAATTTTGTTCCCACTGCATGCAGTATACTTCTTGGTTTAGGCCTGTCCTGACCCCTAGACCAGGAACCTCTGTGCCACAAATCATAGAGCCCACACAGTATTTTCCCTATTGAAACACTATTTAATAGCAATTACATAGCGTGTTTTCCCCATAGATACTGTCCCCAATGTCAGTAGGAGGTATCAAGGGAAGGGAGGGAAAAGGTAATTAGCTTTGCCTTTGATGATCCAGTACAAGAATGGAGGCATGCTAACACATCTGACATCAACCTTGCTGTGTAGAGCACTGTGAGCAGGGCTAGGGCAGGACAGACCAGTGGGGCCTTGCAGCGGGGCAGCCACACATGGTCATTTGATAATGCCTGACTGTACTTTAGAGGGTGACTGATGCTGGAGCGAATTTCTTAATCTTTTAAAAGTAGATTTTAAAGACTATGAGTGATTTTCAAGGTTTACAAACTAAGCATTCTGGACTTACTAAAACTGCTGACCAATCAGCCTCATTAATACTTCAAAAATGGTTCAGAAGCTTCAAAGACAACTCAATGGTCTTGTTTTCAAGAGTAGACAATTTGTGATAGTTTTTCTGCCACTTTGCCTACCACCATTAGTCTTTAAAATGTCACATGTGGGTATGAAGAATCATAAAAAGCATATTATTGTCTCCAAATATCCATTAATCCTAGAAAAATAGCAAAAATCTGCTAGTCAGCTCAACTTTAATAGTTAATCTCAAAGCTCAAATATCTAGTTTTGAAAGTATATAAAATGTCACTATTTGGCATGTCTTTAAATAAATATTACAGCTAAACAAGAAATTACCTGTACTGGGAAACAAGTCCTTAGTTGAGGAAAGTAAGTCAATGAACAAACTCTTTTCTTGAAGAGAATGTAAATGAGTAATTTTAAAAATCCACTTTTTGTAAGATTTCAAGTAAAATGTACCAATTGCTTTTTAATGTGATGCATCAACTGCAAAGCACACTGCTCATACTCCCCTGTATAGTAGCCCCCTTTATACAGATTTCTTTAAGTATGAGACGGCATTCTGTAGTCAGAGAAAAACAGTATGTTAAGGGATTTAATAAAGACCATCCATTTAAATCAAAAGAGGTAGTAGTATACAAAAACCTATTTTCACTAAAATTAACATGATAGTTCAGTTAACTGGTGGATGAGAAGCAGTACTTAAATTTAGTTATTAGCAGGATGAAGAACTGACACTTAAGAATGTCTGAAAACTTCTATATGTATCTTGGTTATAGCAGCTAACAAGAAACAAGAAAATCTCTCTAAAATAGTGGTTCTTAATTGGGGTAATTTTGTACTCTTCCCCATCCCCCTACCCTACTGGGGACACATGGCAATATCTGGATACAGTTTTTGGTTGTCACAACTGGAAGTGGTGGTGCTACCACTGGTATCCAAGTGCGCAGAGGTCAGGGATGCTATAATCTTAGAATGCACAGGGCAATCCCCCATGACACAGAATTATTCAGTCCAAAATGTCATAGTGCTAAGCCTGAGAAATCCTAATCTAAAAGGAACATGCGTTTTTCTACCAAAGTCTAAATTCTAGAGGAAAGCATGGGTTTTATTTCTAGAATAAGAAACTAGGAGTTTATTTCCAGACCTTTTAGGAAAGCCTAATTTAGTTCATGGATGGTAACAATTCCAAGCAAAGTACACATTTGGTGTCTTTTGAAAATACTACATTAGGATCACACACATTTAGCTGCCCTTACCTAAGTAAGCAAGTGAAATATTTATATTACAAGTGAAATGTCTGTGAAACAAGTAAAACAGCTTTTCAGAGTAATAGATTACAGGCTACTAAATCATGAGGTTATCATGGTATACATTAATCAGTTCTGAAACACAATTCTTCAGATTTTTCTTGTGTGAGAGCATTGTACAATAAAATCACTCAGTGTGTATCAACCATTAGTTACTGATAATAATCAGTAACTAATAATAATTATCAGTAACTAACGGTTACACTAATTCCAATACATCCTAATATAGAAAGAATTTCAATTCGCAGAGCTCTTTCCCACCTAAGATTTAAGTGAACAATTCAGCTTGCCAAAATAATCACTGATAATCATTTAAGATAAGAATTAAGAGTTCAGTATATTAAGACTCCCTCTACTAAAAATCATTCTGACACACTGACATTATAGGATCTAATAAAGTAAAATTACCTGCAATACTCACCCCTTAGTAGTTTTAAGTGAGGTTGGTTTTTATGACATCCTATGAAAAACAAATTCCATTTTGAAATGAGAGCTAACTTTCTAAGTTACAAAGAGCCAAACCACGTTGCTGGTGACTCTTCCCCTAAATTTTGTACTACAGATGTTCACTAAGTCTTATTTTTCTAGTATTAATAGGAAAATAAGCAACTTACTGTGCTGTAAAGGGAAAAAATCTAATTTCATTGTGCATCATGTTTAAGAAAATGGCCTTACCTGGGGAGCTTTTGGGCAGCTTGCCACCAGCTACTTCCAGTGTGTTCCATCGTGCAACCAGAGGTGTCAGAGGAGTTTTACCTAATTAACTGGAAAAGTGAGTTACGAGAATATCCTTTTCTCATACAACAAAATGAACTGTTGCTGTTAATGTCCATTTTCCATTCCACAGAAGATTAAATAAGATTTCAAAAACAGATTTGAATCTGGGGTGGCAGTGGTCTGAAAACTAGGATTCAATTTAGATAGAGCTAGAATCCAAATTTGCTGAAATTTTTAAACTTTTTAATATCAAACCACTTACTAATAAGCATTAATACGTAGAGGTTGGCAGTTAATTTTAGCAACTGAAATTTTTGGTAAAATTTAGTTTGGGCAGAAAATGTTGCTTCAACTTAAAAATTTGTCATGTGACTAAACACACCTTACAAGGCTTATTAACCCGTTAACTGACTTTTTCAGTGACTTTCAAGTATTTTGTACATTTCATTATTTTGAACTTCAGTCATGCCTGTATAATCATATCTGAGACTGAGCTAGATATAAAGATATCAGAACACCCCTTAAAGCTGGTTAAATTAGATATGCCCCTATGTTATTTCTTTACCATTTTACCTAACAAAAAGTGTAAAAAAATGACCAATTTGGTTACTTATGGTTACAAAAAAATTATGTACATATTCAAACATTTGTTGAAGTCACCATACTCTAACTTTTTAAGAAGTCTAATTTCCCAGTGGTTAAGCAGCTTTAGATATTATTAATGAATACATGACCACCATTTAAAAAAATTATCATTCAGTGCTACTAATTTTTATAAATTCTAAAGTTAGGCCTTGCCATACCAAATTTCCTTCTGCCTTAGTTTCATAAAATAACCTCAAAACACAACCCCATATTGAGCTTTCTTTAAAAAGAAATCGAGTAGACCTAAATGGTTTAAATGTCCTCCCCCAAAAATTAGCAAACAGCTTTTCTCTTACTATTAACTTACAGATCTCCTAAGGAACTTACGTATGCAGAATTGTTAAACAGAACTTCGAATAGTATTTTAAATACCAGTAAGCAGTGTGAGTGGCAGATTATGACTGAACCCCACACTTTGCAATTTCCAGTCCAGTATCATAACATCACCACTAGAAGTATGAAGTTAATCAGTACAACTCAGCATTTAAAATCTGAGTATTCTCTTTTAAAATCTAGTATTCTTCTTACTAATTTTATTATATATGTGAATATATGCATATAATCTATATTATATATAAACACTAAAACCATATCTACTACTCGAAAAGAGCATAATCTTATTTCTTTTGTTTAAAGATAGAATTTCAGCTACATTAGAAAAATTAGCCATTTTGCAAGACTCAAAACCACATGCACTGTAGAAATTAAAAAGAGAAATCCAGTACAAGAAAAGTGTGTGGATTTAACTTCGGACAGTTAACTAAATCCAAAGACATTCACACAACATATGCATGTCAGTCTCCTATTTGGTCCTAGAGCCTGCAGTATTGTAATTTATTGTGAAACCATGTAACCAAATACTTAAATATATCCACAACATCTATACCACGGAAATGCATATAGTACATAATATACTAACATCTCAAAATAAATTTCTATTACAGTTTTATGCGAGTTATGGTATAAGATTATCCCCTGCCACATTTTGAAATGACACCTTCAGGTATGGTCCATGTCAATGACTCATTAGTGGACTCTTCTCTGCTTCTGGAATGGTAAGTCAAAATCCTTACTGGTACTGATGTCTTATGCATTTTCCTCTGGACATTTGAAGTCAAGCTATTAATCTAATAACCACAGTATGTTATCAGTTAAAACCACTGCATATTTGGATGTTAAAGCAGGAAGTTAATACAGCAGGAAAAATATTTCTAATTCACAGTTTCAAAAATAAAGGGTGCAGTTTTCAAATATCTGAATGCTTAAAATTGGTCACTCAATTTTACAACTGCCTCCTTCAATACATGTAAACTATGTTTGCACAGCATAAGGAGATGTCTTTTATTTCAGAAGTTAGTTCTTACTGTTACAGGAGCACCACAAATTTGAAGAGGCTACAGTGTGAAATGAGCTCACTGAAGAATGTTAAATAAAATTTTAACTACAATATAAGGTACTGCAAAGCTCTGTTCCCCCCTCAGCACATACCCCTTAATCAGGAAATAGTCAACACTTACCAAATACAATATGTAAATTAGCGCTACAAGAGGGGGGAATCTAACTCAGCTAAAAAGAAAATACTATTAGCTAATAAACCTGTAACAGCCAGCTTCAGAATTTTGCTAAAACTAAAATTCAAAAGCAGACAGTTATTTAACTCTTCAATAAGGAATGTAGAGGTCCAAAGGAAATGAGAAAAACCTGGCTTGAAGAATTTTTAAGTGGAAACACACTCACACAAATGTAACCGAGAAAAACTGAGTACTTAAATATTCAAATTTTAAATGTATAATAAGAAAATTTGTAATAGAAAAAGTGGCAAATTGTTATTGTGACTTGATTTGCTGAAAACACCTGCAAATTCACACTGGCATTAAGAAAACCAAAGTTTCAAAAATTTACTCCCCTCTCTCTTCAGATACGTGTTTTCTGTGCAAAAATAAATATCTGAAAATTGCACTAATACAATAATACTTATTTTACCTTTTGTATTATGAATAATCTGCACATGCTGCTTTACAGACGATACATATTTGTAAACTTGCTCATGCAAAATTAGTGTGCGCAACAGGGATATTGTTAATCCCTATACCTAAAAAAAAAAGATACCTTATTTTCTTTTAAACTGTCAAACCCTCTGAAATGTAACAAATCTTACACGGATATTCTTGTCTGCCAGCTAAAAATCAATTTATGTTGCTGAAACAAAGTTATACAAGAAGAAGAAACATGGTTTTTGTCTTGCAGAATTTTTGATTTTTAAATAAGAGAAAATTTATAAAAGAAAGAAATTCATGGTCACAAAATTTTAACATTTTAATCCTACACATTACAGGGTAAATAGATACTGGACCCTATCGCCATACTCCATAAATCCTAGCTTTTAGTTTCCATTTTAAATGCTGCCTTAACCACTAAAACATTAGTGGTCTTACAACCTCTGGATTATGGAAATACATATTTCTGAAATAAATGCTACCAAACAACAATGGAAGAAAGCCAAACTGTCTCCATGAAGGGAAAAAAAAAAGTGGAACATTTTGAAGCTTTTAGACACTTCTCTTTCCATGTCTTATGATTAACCTGTCAATTCAGTGCATTGTATGGTCAATGTAATGGTCCCCACGTTGAACAAACATCTAACTAGTGTCCATTGATTCCAAGTTAGTGGATGATGAATCTTTTTGGATACTTTCGAAGATGGCTGCCAGCTCAGGGTTAGAACTGATCTGTGACTGGAATTCACTCATTAGTGGACTCTTCTCTGCTTCTGGAATGGTAAGCAGTGCTGCTACTGCTCTCATGGCAGATCGCTTTAGTTCATCTTGCTTTTCAAACTCCTGCTTTACTGAGTTTGCTTTTACCTGTAACATTTAGTAAATTTATATTACATGCCCTAAAAGATAGCTCTTATACCAACAAAACTTAAGTACACTCACAGATCTAAAAGACACATTATTCTTCAAGCATAAGTTTACCTTTTTTTAAAATTGAAGTACTGTCAGTTACAATATGTCTATTTCTGGTGTCAGCACCATGTCCCAGTCATGTATATACATACATATATTCTTTTTCATACTCTTAAGCATAGTTGTCTTTAAACTTCCTTCTAGCAGTAGCTGTCTCCTTAAGGAAATATTTTACACAAGGCCCATTATAAAAACCAAGAGTGGGATCTGCTTAGCAAGTCCTACTTTGTCCTCCATCAAGAAACTAGCTACCTTGTTTGTTCATTATTCTTTAAACATTTCAATGTGCTGACATCTCTGTGCCTTAATTCATATAACTATTTTTGTATGAAGTTCACTTTCTGAACCTTAAAAATAATTCTGACTTTTCAAGGTCCTTTATATTTTTTTTTACTGACGTATACTTGATTTACTACAGGCTAAGTGATTCACACATACATTTTCATATTCTTTTTCATTACAGGTTATTATAAGATACTGAATATAGTGTCCTGTGCTATACATACACACATTATCTATTTTATATATAGTAATGTGTATCTGCTAATCCCAAATACTTCAAGGTCCATTTTAAATGTCATCATGCACATATGAAGCATTCTATGACTCCCACCTCCACCAGAACTAAACATTTCTTTTGTGGTCCTATCACACTTTAACCCTTATCAGTACTTAAAAGTATGTGTCACATTGTTATAACAAAAACTTAAGAATAGCTAGCACTGAACAGTGCTAAGCTTTCTAAAACATCCATATTCAACAGGTTAACTTCTGAAACTAATTGTTTATATATGGTGCTAGCACAGTTAAGTCTGGAAAACCACGGTACAGAATCAACTAGGGATCCTGAACACACTGAGTCTAGCCTAAACTGACATGTCAAAGACATTAAAATTACCTTAGTTGTACATGTGGCACGTAATGGCTCAACAAGTCGGTCCAACCTCTGTAGGACGGCACTTGGACAAAGGGTAGAGAGCCTCACTAACATTAAAAATGTTAGCATCTATTAGAAATTTAAAAAAGACAAAATTTAGATTTTGCATTATTTTCTAATGACAATCCCAAATTCTCACAAAGCTTTTAAAAGGAAAATGACTACATGTACCATAAAGTTTCATTTTAATGTAATCTGCCATTTGGAATCACAGAATTGTCTCAGATCTTATCTAAGGAATTTTAGCTACAGGTACTAGAGTTACCTTACTTATCATGTGGTCCTAGAGTTCAGAACTAGGAAAGTGGTTCTCAACCTTGACCGCACATTAAAGCTGGGGGGTGGTGTGTCTTTGTATCTATTCCTCAGCTATTTTTACTTCACTCATCAGGATAGGGCCATAGACTTAGTTTTTTTTAAAAAGCTCATATGTACCAGATGCAAAATCACTGAACTAAAAGAAAAGCTTTACAAGAAGTTTCTACTGTCTTAGCAAATTTTCCTAAAAAAACCCCCAAAAGCCTGGTTATTCAGATAAATCCGTATAATATAAAGTCCAGTAACCCAGTCTTTTATGCCATAAACTGTAGAAATAAAAGGATCCTATGACTTCAGGGCTCTTTTCATTGAATTCTGGGAGGGTCAGGTCATTCCATATTACATTATGGAAACATGAAAGCTGGAGTTCTCACAGTACAGCTAAATTACTGCCCAACTCCACTGCTTGACTAAAGGCCCCGAGTAGATTTCTCAAATCACCCTTATAGTTCACATTTTAAACAGACATAAACAAAATGGATATAGGCAAAAAAACAAAGCAGCAGTTATGAGCAGTTTATGCTCTAAACCTAAGAAGCCGTATAATCTCTATATAGTTGCTACTACAGATTCTTTGCATGTATGTACAGTTCTTCCATATTATTCTTTAACAAACCTCTTGATATTGATTGAATTCCTCCTCCAATGAAAGTGTTCCTGGATTTTTCCTACCTATCAACTGATAATACATCGCATCACTATTACTTTTGCAAATTATAGTTTATAACACTAAAGTCACGACAAGCAAACCAATCTTTTCTCACTTAGTAACGAGAGTAAATTACAAGGGTGAAAGTCACTACAGCAAAATCATCTAAAACATTCTATAAACAGGCACAAACATCTTACCTTAATATCATAATGATCCTTCAAACCATCTTCAACATGATTTAGAAATTCAAAGATATCAAGTCTATCCAGACAACTGTCTAGAAGTGTGTACATACACTCAAAGGCTGCCTTTCTAATATCCAGGCCGTCATCAACTGTATGTTTAAATGGACCCATTTCTACCTGTTGAAATAAAAAAGAATGTGTAGATATACTTGAAAAAGTGAACGACAAGCTTGAGTAAACAGTGTAATCTAATTAACTTACCTCTCTTATAAGCTCCTTTCTAACTTTTGTTTCATTATAAAGATGTGGAAGAACAGTATCTAGAAGATCCCTTATTAACGATGGCTTATTATGTGCTGCTGAGTTGAATGTGACCAAGGCTACTCTTCTTACATTCAAATCTGGGTCTTCCAATGTTTTTAGGAAATCACCTGAAAAATTGAAAGAGATGCAACACAGTTAACGGTAAGCTTAAAATGTGCATTACATTTTTTTCTAAATTGATTATTACTGCTGGTATTATTATTTCTTCAACATGGGTCACAGAATATGATGAAATATTAAGTGAAATCTATTAATTTCTTTTGGCAACAGGTAGACTATCATGTTTGAATCTGAGTGGATTTAACTAATAAACCTATTCTCAGCACCTTTAAATGCAGAAGGTAAGGAGTGAGAGCCCCAAAGGCTCCCAATTACTTTTACAAACACTTGATAAAAAGGGGGTGGCAAAGAGAAGTGATGGAGCCTGCAACCACAAGAACTAGTAACTTGAATGATTCTCCTTAGAGTTCAAGATTAGTACCTGCATTTAACAAAAGAAAAAGCAATTTTAAAGCCTGAGTTCAAAAAATAAACAAGGGGGGAAACAGATCCACTGCTTGATAAACCATACACTTGTTAACAGTATTCCATCTTTATCAAATAATCAGAAATGTACATCCAAAAAGCCTATTTTTAACAAGAAATATCAATTGGTAAAAGGTTTAAGAATATAAAAGGAAGAAAATGAAACCTAACAGGACAAAAGCTAAAGAAAGTACCTAGCCACTTTAAAATTAAACACAGAGATAAGCCCGGTTGTTCTTGCATGTGGGGGAAAGAAACAGTGCAAAAATCTTTGGAGTCACACAGATGGAGATCCAAACTGCTTCACTTGTCAACTCTAAGACTTCAGGCAAGTTATTGCAGGCAAGAGCCTCAGTTTCCCAGTTTATGAAATAAGAATTAGAAACCTTTCAGGGCCACTGAGCAAAATAAATAGCATGTATACTATTAAACACAAGTGTCTGGTACACATATGATAGTCACAAGGAGCTATTCATCATGTAATCTCAACCCTACCATAACCATCTTTTAGAATACACAGGGGAAAAACAAGTGCCACAATATCCGAACATTTCACAGCAGCAATTTGAAGAAATGGGAGGAAAAAAATACTTCAGACACCCTAGACTGTAAACTCAAAGTTGACCACCCCTGAAAGTTCTGATTACAAAAAGAAATAGTTCAGGTTCAAAAAGAATTTAAATGTACCAGACTAAACCTCCTCAACTCTCTGCTTAGAACTGCTATAATGGTAAATTAGAATAACGTATCTGCTTTCAGTAAAGAACCTGAAGTACTGCTATTATTATAGACAAATGGTGACATGGACTAGGATCCCCAACAACTTGGTCTAGGAATTTCAATTTTTAAAAAGCTTCCTAGGTGGTGGTTCTGATATTTATGTAGTCACAAGTAATACTGAAGTAGATCACAATTCAACCAGAATAATCATCTGATTAAGTATACCAGTGATGCACACTGGCTGACAGTTATCAATTTAGAACGATGTCTAGAGATCTGGCATAGGTCTGTTCCTTTGTCCTATCTCATATAATGCCAAAAATGAGAATAAATAAATATATCAAAGCAAAAATAGGGGAGGGTAACAAAAGCAAGACTCTACTGATAAGAGTCTGTCTTTCAATCATTTCTAGGTCCTAGTGTTGGCACTCGTTTATCCCTGTGTCCCCCTTACTCTGAATTGTTAATCTTTCTGTGGTTCTTTTAGACTGTGGGCTTTGCCCCCTTTCTGGCCTACTGCAGAATGGCACAAAACTGGAAAGCTTATTTGCCATATCCTTCTATCCTCTCTGCCGGTATCCCCAGCCTACTGTCCTCAAGAAAACACCAGAGTTGAGCTACTAACAGCTCTAGGAAAAGTGATGATGAAAACAACACAAGGAAGTTATAATCTTGTCTTCACAGAAAAAGCCCCTGTCCTTCTTGGGTATCTCTTCTTCAGTTGGGGAGAGCTAATTACCAGAAGAATTATCTTTTTTACTCTTAAATTTCCACCTTAAATAGAAAAGCCGCCAAAGATCCCCTTGGGAGCTGGAGGGTACAAGTAACAACAGGAAACTGGGGCCTTCACAGCTCAAGTGAGATTCATTTACACCTGGGAAGAACTTCAGACTGGTCAGAAAGATCATATCTTTTTCCTTTATCCATTAGTTTATTTGGGTCAACCCCAAAATATGATTATCAAATATATAGTTGACTTTAACGATATCTTACAATATTTACTGATTTCAGCTATTTGTAAAATTATTTTTTCTAATGAAACAATTACTGTCCCTTAAAAGCATTTTAGTTCCCTGGTGGTAGTATTTAGTTGTTGAAATGATTTGGTCTTTTTTAATTAACTACTTAATAGTTATTCAGTATGTTTATCCTCATTTCCACTTACCTATGCAGTTCTTTAATAGTGGATCAATAGGTTGTGGATGATCAGAAATAGTAAACTTCACAGCTGTAACCACTGAGCTTCGGGCATATGATGAACCTATTTAAAAATGAATTGTAAGTCTATTGGTATTTAAGTTAACTAAAATCGACGGACATCTTTATCATTTTCAAACAACTTCAAATAACACCAGTGTGTTTAACTCCTTAAGATTCTTTTTGGTCAAGAGCAGTATTTCTTACTGCTCTCAGGACACTAATGGAGCAAAGTTTACTCATCTTACGAAACATATTCCTTTTGAAATCTAATGGGATTAATTTCTTCTGGGAAGGAGGTGGCCTGGGAGACCAGCAGTGGAGGATCTATCCCTCACAAAAGGGAACTGGTTAAACCCATAGTAGCATTAAAGATTGTTTGTTTGTTTTTTTTTTCAAACGAAAGCAATTTCTAAGAATGGCCATTAATACCTTCTCCTTGATCTACAAGGGTTGACACTGGTAAACCTGAAAACTCCTCTAGAATCTTTCAACTGAACTAGGTTAGTTCACCAATTTCAGTACTGTAATAACTAGCAAGCTCCGCCAGCTATATTAATTCAAGAGACACCTGTCTTTTCCACATTTTAAGACAAAAGGGTAACATTAAAATATACTGAACACTAGAAACTACAACAGATTTATTTAATCATTACCTAACTACGCTCTTCATCCTTTTAAACAACAAAATGTCACTTGAATATGGCTCCTTTCATAAGGCAATAGGTTCTACATGTAACAAGATACAGAAATATTTTAACTTTGACACTGGGCATCTTTCAGGGCAACCAACTGCTAATATATTTTTTAAATAAGAAAATCCAGGTACTCACCTGATATTAAGTAACTCTTAAGCCGCGGAAGGAGAGTTTCTGGATCAATTAGAGTGAGTTTGCCTAGACATTCAGCAACAACATTTCTGGTTCCTTCTTCTGCACACTCACAGTGCTTTAGCAATAAGGCCCAGATGTTTTCAACATACGGTTTAAGGCCCACCACTGATGCAGAGCTAATAATTTCCTTCAAGGAATGAAGCAGAAGATACTGCCTTTTGGGTTGACTGGTTATTTCTTGTAAGACAAATGGTAGATATTCAGGAAGGTTGCCCACACTAATGCTGCCTAATGCATAGGATGCAGCTGATTTGACTTCTTCACTAGGAGATGAGAAGGCTTCTAATATCACAGATTTTAGTTCCAGCTGCCCACTTAAGTCAATATGATGCCCAACTTCTCCAAGAGAAAGCAGAGCTAAGAGGCGAATAGAATCTGTAGACCTTGAGTTCTTGACATCTTGAATAAACTGACCTACTACAGCTGGTCCTTCTTTAGGGCATGCTCGAGTAAGAGCGGCTACGCATTTGGCAATGGAATAATAAGACTGCTTATGAGTAAGAGCTGTGCTCTGAGAATAAACTGGACCGGTCAGCATACGCAACAAATCCATGTATCCTAGATTATTTGTTCCAGTGACAACCAGAGCTTGGAAAAAGTCTAGCATGGCGCTAAGAGCTCCCCCCTGCAATAAAGGTGATCTAACAAGTCCAATAAGTTCATTGAGAATGGATCCACTTATCTTTGAAAGGGAGGAGGGATACACTTTTGCCAGTGTGGTAAGAAAACTGATAGCCATCTGTGAAACATGCATATCACTTTCACTGATAAGAGGCGGGAGCTCATCTAGAACTGCATCAATCATGGCAGCTGTCAAGCTGTCACTATAGTTTTTAATTAGAATATCTAGAGCAGAAAGTGTACCCAGTTTTAAAGCTCTCTGGTTTTTCCTGAGAAATGAAGCAAGAATAGGAACCCCTTCTCCCAGGACAGGCCTCAAATCTATCTTCAAAGGCGACCCAGCAATCAATGTCAAAGCCTTCACTGTAGTTAACCGGGTAATCTCATTCTTTAGCCTCTCCAAGAAAATCTGAAGTGTATTAGGCAAGTCAGAACCCAAATTGTCTCCCAGGTTGCAAATAATTTGTCCCATACAGGAAATGGCCCTTTCCTTGACTTCCTGATCAATGTCCGCTGCTTTTAACCTCTTAATGGTACAGGTAAATAGGTCTTTGATATAAGGAGTTGCATCAAACGAGGAAGGCTGATCTAAAGGACGAATTACTTTGACAAGCTGTTGAGTAACAAGAAGTGCTTCGGATGTAATCTTGTAAAATGGGTCTCCAACACAAGCCACCACTGGAGGGACCAAAGCTTGAACATGAGGATGGAAGACTTGAGGAGAGTGGTTACAGAGGATTACATACAGACAGGACAAAGCATCAATCTTCAAATTTGATGAGCTTGATTTATCATTCAGTGAGAAAATGATTCCTAAAAACCCAACCAAAAAAGAAAAATCCAATAATTTTTATGCATCGCAGCTTTACGAAAGAAAAAATTTAAAACTAATCCCTAAAAGATTGCTAAAGTTTCCACTTCACCTTATTATGTCTAAAGCAGTAGAAATTCCACAAGCTATGATAAACATTAAAGTCAAAAATGTTCAGTTATGATTTTATACTTTTAACTTTAGGTATTCAGGATGGTTCTACAAAAAAGTCAGTTCCACATGCAAATTAAGTTGTCACAAACTATCCTTTTCAAGGAAACAATTATTTAAGCTTATCTAAGTCTTGATAGTCTATAGTAAATCCCAAAAGTGACTTACTATTTCTTTCATACCTGGTACAAGTACAGGAATGTGTTGTGTTAGGGCCCCCGGTAATACATTTACCAGTTCTGTTAACATGTTAAAACAACACTGTCGGGTCTTCACACTTTTCTCTTTCATCTGTTTGTGCAGAGCTTTGACAATGTTGGGAACCTGTAATTATCAAGCGCTCATTAGCTGGTTCAGCTATTGGTACTTCCTCAGTACACTTAAATTACAGGGGATGGGGAGAAATGGAAATTTTTTTTTGGTCAAATTCCCAAGTCCTCTAACTGCTAACAAGATTGTTTGATACAAACTTTGTTGCGTCTACTATGTATGTTCTCTTGTAACTATATTTGCTTGATTGTAGTAAGAAAATAAATGCTATCATTAGCTTTCTACTGAGCAACAAAAACAGTCTCCCTTGATTAATTTAAATTAGGAAATGTATTAAGACTAAATAGAAATCTAAATAAAAATTTTCAACTGAAACTTTAGGAGCAATAATTTATAAATGGCTTTTTGGAACCCAAGTAGCACATACAGGCAATTAAAGGCAAAAAATTATGGAAAAGAAACTATTAAATGGGTCCTTGTTTTTGCTTGTTTGCTGTTGCAATGAAATCAACCTCACTTCAAATGCAGTTACAAGCAGCAAGAATATGACCCAGACATCTGCTTCTAAACTTTCTAATGTTTTATTAGTCAGCAAAACCTAAATAGGGTATTTACTAATAAATCTTATGGATGTCAGGTCACAGAAACATATACCATATTGAACAATGATGTGAGAACTAAAGGCAAAGGAAAATATCTATCTAGTGAATTCATCACAGCATCATCAAAATTTCGTGATTTTTACCTGCCTTCTACATACTTATTCAATTGCTTATGTCCTCCATACACTTTTTTTTTCTACAATTAATCTTAAGTGTTCACCTTTAAGTTCACCACAAACTTTTAAAATTTTTACTACTTGAAAACAAGATAGATATGACATGTACATACCCTCCCCTGGTTCAGTCCCTCTCAAGAACTGTTTTGTGATCTATAAAAATGGACAAACAGGTACCCACCCCCTAGGGCTGCTGTAGAGATTACATATAAGATAGGAAAATGTCCAGCATGTATCAACTATTCAATAAATGGGGGCTATACAGCTCTAATGTTTAGGATCTTAGAAAAGATGTCCTGAAGTGAAAAACTAAGTGTTTTATTAATGAGAACTGGCATATATAATAAATACTCTGTAGTAGGCACTTCATTGTATGTTTACATAGATCATCTCATCTCTACCTTGGGTAGACAGTTCTAAGTAAACCCTGATTACAAATGAGAAAAGTGAAGCTTAATGAAATGTCTAAATTACTTGTCCAAGATCACACAGCTAAATTAGGAGGGAAGGAAACTATAAACACAACTAGTCTGATTCCACAGCCCTAAGACTTCTCCATTAATATCAAAGATAAAGATTACTAACTCTTAAAGCTAATGTTGTTTAGCCAGAAAAATCAAGAAAATAATCAGATTTATATAAGTAATAGAATATGAACATCCATAAATGACTATACAAACATATCCCAGAACTCTGTTTCTCTAAAGCTATTCTGGAACTCATATTTCTATATAAAAATGCCATTTTAAAAGATGAAATTTATTATCATGATTTTCAAAACCACACTTTTAAACTGACCTGACTCTGAAGCATTGTTAAAGGTGTTTCTCCCTGTTCCATTGCGTCAGGGTCACACAGCCAACTTTGCACAGGACGAGTTTGCTTCAAAAGAGAAAGGTATGCATGAAAAACATCTGCCTTTACGTTCTCTTCACGCTCTTTAAATCTGGATATCAGTGCAGGAGAGACGGTCTTGTAGAATTCTGGAAGCATTTCATGCCTTGTGCTAACCACGGCATCCAAGCACTTAGCAGCTGCACGTCTTACTTTCCAGCTCATGTCATCATCGTCACTGTATTCATCATCACTCCCTAAAGAGAAGTTTTAATGTTAACATGCTAATAATCATAAGAAAAGTTTATTGTTTAATATAGAAAGTGAATTGATATTCATAAACTAAGACGGTTTTCCAACTTTTCACTAAGATAAACAGCAACAGATAAGTTTGAAAAGAATTAATACTTAAACCAGAGGTAGAGTTATGAATTAATACTTAAACCAGAGGTAGAGTTTACTCACATAAATTTACACATAAATAAACCTCTAAAGAAAAATGATCATACTGTTTATTTGTTAAACATTTTCACATTTATAGGTAATGAGCTGCTTATTAATTCTTTAAAATCATTAATTCATACATTAAACTTCAATATAAGTATTTATAAAATCATAAATGTCCTAGTCTTTTTAAATAATATGAATAGAAGTTCAATTCAAAAGACCCACTTGACACTAGGAAAATCAAACTGGGGAGCTTGTAAGATTAACCATAAAACAGATTTGTGGTAAAAATGATGTAATGAAAGGAATGATGACCAATCCCAGGTCATGCTGTGAAACTAATTTTCCAGAGGGAGAAAAAGAATCCTGACATCAGCTTTCTTTGTGACCACAGATTGTTCACTAAATTTGTTGATGCATATTTTCAACCTTTTAAGGTATGATCTTATTACAGTTTAAAGAAACTAAACCTTCTCAATTATAACAAGAAAATTCTACCCACATAACAACAGAGCACTAGCTTCTCTAAACTCCTGTAAAACATGAAAACAATATTCCCAGTATAAGCATCAACAATTCCATCTCACTTATGTATACTTGCTAATGTGTGTATGCGTGAAATCTCTGAAAATTATTTCCTTCCGATACTATCAGGCTGAATCAGTTGGGTCAACAAAATCAGGAGGATGGCCTACATATTAACAGTTCTCAGGACAGTCTAAAATTACTGACAATAAACTCTGTTATTCTTAGATATAAGACTATACCCCTGAAATGATTCCTCACTGGGGGAAAAAAGATGATGTCTCTTCATTGGCTTATATTCCAGTTAGCTTAATGACAGCTAAATGTAACCATGTCTTGGAAAAATCTACGCTATATGATAAAATTTTCCAATCTCCAAAAGCTTTATTACTTAATTTCATCTTAGCACTTCAGCATATTTGGTTGGATTTTCCATGAACCCAAGGCATTTGATTTATTCATCAATACTTATATGAAGAAAAATTACAGGGTAGTATCAAAATGGACTATTTAAAAACAAATGAAAAATTTCCAGTGGCAACCCAACTATGAGAAATACTTTACAGAAATACACTTTACTGAAAAAGGTTAATAGCCTAATCACTGAAATTATGTTGGTTTTATAAGTTACAATAACACCGCTACAAAGATATTTATTAGGTATAATCCATGTAACTGATAAAGCAGCTGAAGGACTTGGTTTATTATTCAAGATCAGTACTTACCACACTAAAAACCAACAATCAAAAAACGTGGAACATAAAATGCTAATGCCTTTTTCAAAGGATACTCCTGTTATAAGCTAATGTTTCCCTTTATCAATATAACACATTTATTGAGTGTCTAATGTGTGTCAAGCACTGTCCTAGGCACTTGGATAAAGCAATTAATAAAAAAGACTAAAATTAAAATTTCTGCCTTCATGAAGCTTCCACCGTAGCAGATCATAAATAACTACAATGTGTCAGAAAATGATTAGGTATAATGGAAGAAAATTAAAATGCTACAAAAGGAGAGATATGATGTAAGGGGAAAGCCCTGAGATGGGAGACTGTATGAGGAGGGGTGTGTGAGAGAAAGTGATCAGGTATAACCCCAAAGTTTTTGGCCTGAGAAACTAAGAAAAATGGAGATGCCATTCTGAGATGGAAAAGTCTAAAGAAGAAACAGGTTAGGCAGGCAATGGGGGAAGGGTGGGGAGAAGCTATTTTAGACATCTAAGCAGTAAATCAATTAAGCAGTTACATATATGAACCTGGAATTCACAGGGAAGATCTAGGGTAAAGATAAAGTTTGGGTTTTCAGCATACTGATATGATGAAAGCCAAGAAACGAGATGAGATCAACAGGAATCTAAGAGTATAACAGAGAAGTCCAAGGACTGACCCTGGAAATACTCCAAAGCTAAGTGGTCAGGGTGATGAAGAACCAGCATGGAGACTGAGAGGGAGTAATCACAAATACAGGGCTAAAACCAGGAGAGCATGGTATCCTGGAAGTTAAAGAAATGCTGCTGAGACTAAGTAACAGGCAGAGTCAAACATTTGAGGTCACTGGCAATCTTCTCCATCACTGGAAGACAATTCAAGAGAAAAGAGGAAGAAAGGGGCTGGAGAGCTATCATTCTTTTCAGTTCTGTTGTAGTGTAGAGAAATTAGGCAGTATCTGCTACAGTCCAAGATTATTTGTACTTTTTTTTTTAAAGATGGATGAAATTACAGACTTCAAAAGTCATTACATAAATTTATTTATGGAATCAAACTAAAAAGTATAAGAAAATTAACAGGAAATTGACCAAGCCATAAACCCAGTCACTTACCCACTTAAACATTTCTATTATGATTCTTTCAATACCAGCAGAAACAACTGAACATGAGCAACCCTGTGTCCTTGAAGTGCTATTTCTTTCCAGAGTAAATACCACAATCAAATCACAGCACAATGATGTCAATCTCAGGAGCCTCAGAAATGTTCAGATTATTCATGAAAGTTAAATGAAGCCTCAAACAATATTTAGGATTTTTCATTAAAGCAACTATGTATAAAACCAACCAAACTGCTATGAATGTTATCTATCAATATAATTTTTAAAATAGCATTCATTTCCCTCCTCACAAAAAACACTGTAGAAAATCTGAATAAAGAACAAAAATCACTTATAATTGCTAGCCAAGAGAAAAACACTAGTAACATTTTTTCAGCATATTTAGAAAAATAAAACTGGGGCAGAGTACTTTTTGTTACCCACTTTCCACTCAACTTATTAACCGCTTTAACAAATATTTTTCTAGAACATGATTTTGAAAATTTTGCATAGCAGTTCAATACATGTCCCATAATTTAATCAATCTGCTACTGTCAAATATTGAGGTCTTTTCTATTTTCACTATTATAAACAAACAAATGGAACAATCTGGGGTTAAGAATCATCTCCATCTGTAACACTGGGTCTTTCATGAAAATTTAACAAATTCCTTCTACTTAATTTGAAATACCTTGGTCATCATCATCACCACCATCTGCATCCATGGCATTTTCATCTTCATCTTCATCATCATAATTATAATTTGGATCATAGGTAAGATATTTAAGACATATATTTATAATGGTAGAAACATGAGGATATACTTCTTTAGGACATCTGAGGGAAAAAAAACAAAAGCTGCCTTGAATAACTGTATTTTTCTCATTGAGTCAGTATCTGTCACATTTTGCTTTATTACCAGATTTTTTTCTTCCCTTGAACATTGGAAAGTGGTCTCCAGCCTTTTCAACACCAATGACCCTTCATCCTTCCCTCCCACTGACTCCATGTTTTAAAAGATTTACTTTTCAAATTACTCTTATTTAATCAGTTTTAAGATGAATCCCCCCTCCATTTTAACATCTCTGAAATTAGGATGATTCTTATAATAAATAGTATGTCATGGTTAGTATGGGGTCATACAGACAGAAATCTGTATATGCTCTATCTTCTCAACATGACTAAAAGACCAAGCCCACATGAACTTGCCCTTCAGTAACTAGGATTATTTGTGAAAATGCCATGCACATTCCTCTAGGCATGGTCTTCTAGCTGTATGTTGTAAGGACAGAACATTATTATAATAAATGACCAACAATAAAGGAATAATTTGTGTTTCTCAATTAAAAGGACAGAAATGAATCCCCACAATTTCTGATCTTAACAATCTCATATGACTATAAAGCTATTTGCCAAAAGCCATGAGTGGCAAACAGTGAAAAACTATTTACTAATACTGCAAGCAACAACAATGAAGTCTCAGGACACTGTACTACTACTACTGTCAATTCTAGTACAAGCAAAAAGACTCATTACTTGGCCAGCATGGCTTCTCTTACATAAATGTAGTTTTTATTATTAGAACTGGGGTTTCCAAATTGAGAATCAGTGCCCTAGTAAAATGGATGTAACAGAGCTCAAAAACTGCTGAAGAGAGATGAAACTCACTTATATATTTCTGGCTAGATAATTAACTTAATCCTGCTACTCTCTCAAGATAGAGACTACATCATTAAATTAAACTAAAAGACAATTATAAATACCTTTCCCAAGTTCTTAAAGTAAAGCCCTAACAATGAGAAGGAAACATTTCAAAATAAATGTAAGGACTATCTTAAAATAAAGATGATATTCACTTCAAATAACTGTACTGGTTATCAGTTACTGTTTAATTAAAAACCTAATTGTAACACATTTGAAATCCAAAACTCAATCCCAGCTGTCAATAAATAACTCATTTCTCCTCTTCCATCTAATTTAGATCTTATTATTCTAATCTTAACAAAAATTTTTATTTGAAAAATAGAGATCTTAAAAACTTGCCTTCTCACAAATGATTCAAAGGCTTGAATGCAGTACTCTCTTAATTCATCGTCATCTACATTACAAAATTTTACCACCAAAGGAATTATCTTCTCAAGGTATTCACCTAAGAAAAGCACATTGGTTCTTAAAAACATTCATTAATATTTTTTAAATTAAAGAAAACTTTAAAATATTTGAACATTTCTTACCTATTCTATGACCAGCTTGCCTACTAATAGCGGCAATACACTGTATGTAGGTTCTTGTTGTTGACATGGAATCATTTTTGGACAACTCTGACAATAGATGTTCAATAAGATCTACAAAAACTATATTTCCACAGCTCATAACCAGATGGCCAAGAGCAATAATGGTTCTTTTCCTCACTGCAAGTCTAGGGCTGGTCAACTGGGGGAGCAGACAGGTCAGAATTGAAGGATGGAAATTAACAAGAAGTCCTCCTTGCCTTAAGATAAAATAAAAAGAAAACAAATAAATTCAATCTGTCCAAGTATGACTGAAATGTCTGGCCTCTGACCATCTCTTGACTACTCCTTCTCCCTAATGTCTTTCCTCTACATATCTACAAAGTTCCAATGATCTTGCTGACCCAACCCTCTCTTCCAAATCATTTCAGACGTGCAGTTCAGTGAGTCAATAGCATCAAACATCTGTGTCCTATGGCAGGACGGTGCCAGTGATCAAGTCACACATAGGACAAAAGGTCTAACTGAATTTTCACTTCTTATCAAATTAAGTATAAATTCCTCACCTTCCTCCACATGATGCCAATCTATCAGGATGATCTCATACTACTTTTCATTCTATATTCAGGAAAACTAGAATACAGTGTTTTCCAACTCCCAAGACTACTTACATATTCTGATATATTTATGCTTGAGCACATATACCTGTGCCCTACCGACTTTCAAAACTAAATTCAAATGCCACTCTTTCCATAACAAGCTTTCTTAGATCCTTTCAGTTTATACCCCAAAACATACTATACTCATTAGTATTTAGTCTAACTCTGCCTTATAGTCATTTGCATTCTTATCTCCTATAGAGAAGTATAAGTTCGTTGTGTGCCAAGATGATAGCTCTTCACTTTTACCATAAATTTGTACCACATGAAGGCACTTGATTTCTTCCAAGTTCACGTGAACTAGCCACAAATAACAGACAAATAATGATGATGTGTAACAATTACAAGAATCAGCGACAAACTGACAGGCCTTTTAAGGTTATTTCCCCCAGGAGTTCCTTAAATCTTTCTATCTTTCCAGAGGAAAGTAGAAAAGCAACAAATATATAAAGCGAAGCTCCTTCCTCCCAACACATGCTTTAAAAATATGGTTGCTGAAGTATACCAGCATTCTTTTAACTGGAAAACTTGCTACTCCTACTGGCACATTTCCTTATCCAAGCACATCATTGTATTCAAGAATACAAAACAGTAAAACAAAATATAAAAACTGCTGAAATATTTAAATCACAGATCATCTTATTTTTCAAAACTACAAAAATTTACTCACTATGCAATATTACATGACAAATATAATTAGCTTATTTCTCTCCTTACTTCTAACCAAACACATTTGTAAAACAGACAATTTAAATATGAATAAATTTAGACCAAGTTTTATTATTTATCAGTTTATCAGAAAAGGTTATTAATAAATGTATAAATATTTGTATTACAAGTAATATAAATAACACTCATGTTTACCTGCTCAACATATCAGCCATAATATCCAAGGCTTCTAGCTGAACAGAGACATCTTCCTGCTTTGCTATTGCACTGGTAAGACGCCCAGTAATCTTTTTACATACATTAGCAGCTAATGCAGAGCCTACATACATGAATAAGAAACCAATGATGATTTCAAGGCAAGTATGCTGAATTCCATTTTATATTCATTATAATTACCAAATACTCAACAACTCTAAACTTGATTTTGAGACTGACTGAAGAGATCTATATGAGAAGAATATGTGTTTCAAAACAGGTTGTTTTTCAATAAAATATTAGACATGAACAAGAATCAGAGGTAATAAATGCAAGAGTACACCACACAGGGAAAACAGTATCGATTCAGTAAACTCTATTGGACAACTATATCTAAGGACTGGCACGAATGCCTGCTATGGAGCTGACAGTAGCTGAAGTGTTAACATCTCTAGATTGGAAAGCAGCAATGACATTTTCCTCTACTGCAGTCCTCTCTACTATTAACCTAGTTTAAATTTCAGTGAATTAAAAACCAAATATATTCTGAGCTCCAACAACTAACATGGTTTCTTTGGAAAAAAAAAAGTAGCTCTAACTTCTAGTAAGATCCTTTCCAATCCAAATAAAGTAGAAATGTTATTCCCAGGGACTCATAAACCAAGGTTATTACTATTTTAAAGTAGATTAGTGTTGTTACTGACAAGTAAGAGGAAAAAAGGAACAAGGAACTATGAAAGTAAAAATCTGCTTGGTTAAAAAAATTCTTGTTAGAACCAGAAATCAGCTAAAAACAAACATGTTTCAATGAAAGGAAAAAAATAAGGAAAGTATCAATATAGCTAATATACCTATAAATAATATACTTCAGAGTTGGTAAAATATATCTGAAATAATGAATTAGTACGGTAAAGTAACACTGGCATGATACATTGGGGGAAAAAATCAGCTTTGGATTAAAAGATAATGGATATGAATATTCACCTAATCAGGTAATCAAAACTTGGAGTGAACTGACCTAATCTCTCTGAATTTCAGTTCCCTTATCAACAATCTACATCGTTAAGACGTCCCATATAGCTGACATTTAGACAAACTGAAAAAATACACATGCACCATCTAGCATGATAGCTAGCACAGTGAACGATGAATAAATATTAAGTAAACAAAAACTACATACTAAGACTACATTATTACCAATCTACATCTTTCCAAGATGAGACAGTAACTTTTAGCCTGATAATTTTAGCCAGCAGCTTAGTAGTCAAGACCAATTCTAAAATTTACATTTCCGACACATTTCTGTCAGAGGCCAAAAGCTAACAACTTGACAAATTCATTAATTGTAGTTTTAATTTTTTTAAATTACCAAGTAGCTGTAAAAGGCTCAGCCTTAATTAAAGATTCTAGTAAGTTGAACTACTTCACAGCTGTCTTAATGGCGTTAAGTTTTACATCATAAATTCTAATGCAAAGCAAAATTAATACTGACAATAGAAAGCTAATCAGAAATAACTCATGATTTTGGTTATTTTTTCCTTCACTATATAGGTTGGCTTAACTCTATCCTGCAGTCGCAGTACATACAACAATATAAAACCTTGCTCCAACATAAAAATCCTTCAGAACTGCTATTCCTGAGAGACACTTAAATTTAATCAAAATAAATCATTTAAAACTAAAAACTGATTTATTTTTAAGCAAAAATAAGACTCCAGACTTTTCTTTCTTAATTGTTCAAAGGGATGCTTATAAAGATCTTTTAGGATAGATACTTCTCTCCCTCCCTGGCCAGGGAAAGGGGGGGAAAAAGGCAGAAGAGAAATTCTTCCATTAGTAAAAGGGAAATAGAAGAAAAAAGTGCTCTTGCTTACCACTGGATGCTGGAGGAAGTTCTCCAATTACTGTTTTAAGGCCAATACTTGAAATATCTCGAAGCTGTTCTTTATCAGAAAGCATGTTAGTGCAGAGGGTATCTACAATTGTCTCTACTTGGTATTCTTTCACTTTACTCACTAAAGGGCCAAGACTGTAACATAAAAAAGAAAAAAAATTTAAATCTAGATAAACACAAAAACACAAAATTAGACAAGTAGAAACATTAACTTTTCTGCCTCGTAACTGTCAACAAAGTAAACATTATGCCTATATCATAGTATATGAATAAGAGTACAAAAATGTATGATTAATAAGTTCCTTGCAGTTTCCATTTTTTCCCACTTATTTCCATCATAGTATGAAATTCAAGATGCTTCCACCCCCTGCAAACCCTTCAAATACACAAAACACCTTTTAATAATAAAAAAGCTAAAAAAAATAGTAAGGCTAATTAGCAGTCTACTTCTAACAAGGATCTTATGATTTACCTCCAACAGAAATTCCATCTAATGTATCACACTTTGCCAATGTAACCTTTCCTTCCTAACATCTATCACCAACTCCAACTCATGAACCAAAGAATTTATATTCCTTTTATTTTCCTGCTCAAATTTTAAAAACGTAAAGTAATTGGTTGCAAAAAGCAAACAAGTTAGAACTACTCTGTGCTTCCAAAGCAGCTTGTATATGCCTTTCTTACTAGTATTTTATACTGTTATTGTAAGACTGCATGTAGGCCCACTGGTTGAAGATAAAGAAAAGCCCTTCTTTTGTGTCCTTCCTATAGAATTTAGCACACAGTAGATAATGTTTGGTTGCATGAGTATTCATTGAGGAGCCATTTTATTCTATACTGTATTGAGTAACAAGAGTATGGGCCCTAGCTCCAAAAATTTACCATCCACATGATGAGGTAAGGAACTCACATAAATACTCTGGAAATTAACTGAAGGCATTCACTACTCCGCACAATTAAAAAAAAAACTGTTAAATTCAATGTTAGTATCTATTTACTGGCAGGAGACTGCACCTCAGAGACAGATTTTTAGGTACTAGGCTTTGATGGGATATAGTTAGAAAAAAAGCATTTCAAATGGAAAGATCATAGACTAGAATGAGTGGAATACATACTGAAAGAGATGAGAAGTCAGAAGAACTGCAGGATACAAAAGGCAGATGAAAAACACAATATGAAAGGCAGGCACCTGGGACTTTATGAAGAATCTTTAAAGTTAGGCCAATGAATTTAAATGTGATATGGTAAAATTGGGACCAATGCATTTTCTCAAGCATAAGTGACATGATGAAAATAACTTAGTTTGATAAATGCTCAGATCAATGTTTCACATATACATTCTTGATAAGTAACAGCTGACTGCCTGCCTGACTACAGAGAAGCAGCAAGCAGTGAAAATTGGGGAAGTAACAGAAGAAGAAAAATAAACAGAAAAGGCTGGAGAAATCCAAGAACAGCCCAATCCAAAATGATGACAGTGACTCACAGACATACAAGACAAACATGGTTACCAAAGGGGAAGCAGGGAAGGAATAAATTGGGAGTAGAGATTAACAGATACATACTACCATATATAAAACAGATAAACAAGGATTTACTGTATAGCACAGGGAACTATATTCAATATCTTATAGTAAATTATAACAGAAAAGAATAAAAAAGGAGAATACAGATATATATACATACATGTATGTATAACCAAATCACTGCTATACACCCGAAACTAACACAATACTGTAAATTATATGTCAATAAAAAACAAAACAAAATGATAGTAATGACATATATGTAGAGAGGTCTAATGTGAAACAATAAAAATTGGGAGTGAAAAATAAAAAGAATTCCAAAACTGAATTTAAAGACTTCTAGCTTCCAGTAATGGCAAAATAGCTTCCAACTCTCCAGATAATAATTACAAAATCTCTAAAACTGTATTTTAGAAAACAACAATTTGAATGCATGGTAATGATGGAACTAAAAACATATGGGAAAAAATGTCTACCTAGAATTCCGTATCTAGTGAAATTACTTTTTGTTGTTGTTATATTTGGGGGAGGGGCAGTAATTAGGTTTATTTATTTATATTTTATTTTATTTTTGATAGAGGTACTGGGGATTGAACTCAGAACCTCCTGCCTGCTAAGCACGTGCTCTACCACTGAGCTATATCCTTCCCCCGAAATTACTTTCTAAAAATGAAGATAAATTAAAGACAATTTCGGGTAAAAGCTGAGAATATATCACCACCAAACCTATTCTACAGAAATTGCCAAGGGAAGTTCTTTAGGCTAAAGGAAAATTAAACCAGATTTACAGAAAGGAATAAAGATCACAAGAGATGGTAAACGTGTATATGCCTAAAAAAGCTACATTTAAAAGACTACTTTTTTCTTCAAAATATCAATAATACTATATTATGGATACACACTCACAAATAAAAACCAATAGTAGCACAAAGACAGGAGGAAGGCAGTGGAAAAATGTTATTTCAAGGTTTATATAATTTATATCAAGTGGTACAATATTAATAGACTGTAATAAATTTAAGATGCAATTTATAATCCCTAGCCTAGCATGACAACTTTAAAAATAATGCAGAGATATATCTGAAAAGTCAACAGAGGAAATCAAAATTAAATTTATAAAACAGTGATTCCCAACTTTTTTGGTTTCAGAATCCCTTTCACACTTAAAAAAAAAAAAATGAAGACCCCAAAGAATTTTTCTTATATGTGGGTTCTATCTATCAATGTTTACATTAAAAATTAAACAATAATAAACTCACATATTACCATAAATAATGCAGCTATATTCTCAAAAAAGGGAAAAAATAGCTGTTCCACATTTTTGCAAATTAATGTTTGGGTATAAAAGAAAACAACTGGATTTTCATATCTGCTTTTGCATTCAATCTAATGTGATACCACACGTCATATGGCCTGTGGGAAATTATACTGTACACTTATGAGACAACGAGCATCAAAAGGGAAATAAGGGCACACTTAAATCTAACTATATCAATATTTACAATAAACATCAATGGACTAAAAACCACTCCCATCAAAGGAAGAAATTATGAAACTGAAAAAAAGGATAAAGAAAAAAGCGCAACCCAACTATCTGCTGTCTACAAGACACATAATTTAACAATGAAAGCACAGATTAAACTGAAAGTAATATAAAAAGATACACTATGCAAACACTAATCTTAAAAAAATTGGAGTGGCTGTATTAACATAAAATATACTTAAAGATAAGATGTATTTAAAGAGAAATATTTTATATTCATAAAAAGATCAATCAGGAAGAAATAATTATAAATGTGTATGCACCTAGTCATACAGCTTTAAAATACATGGAGCAAAAACTGACATTATTAAAGAGAAAAACAGATAAATTGACAATTATAGTTGGAAATTTTAACACTCCTCTCTCAGTAATTTAATATGAAGGAAAAAAAATCAGAAAGGATATATAAATCTGAACAACACTATCAACTACCTTGACCTAATTGACATTTATAATACACTATTCACAAAGGATATATAAATCTGAACAACACTATCAACTACCTTGACCTGACATTTATAATACACTATACCCAACTACCAAAGAATACACTTTTAAAGGTACACAGAACATCCACCAAGACCTATTATATGCTGAACATGAAACAAATCTCAGTAAGTAGACAAAACAGACAAAATAAACCTTCCTGAAATCTTAAGAGTATGGTTCTCTGACCATAACACAATTAAGTTTGAAACCGGTAAAAATAAAAATAAAACATAGACATCCACATAATCTGAAATATTTGAAAACTGCTTCTAAATAACCCATGGATCAAAGAAAAATCACAACAGAGATTAAAAATATTTCAAACTAATAATGAAAATACCAAAATTTACTTAGAATATATACCTTTAAATGTTTAAGAATTAGGAAGGACAAAAGTGAGTGGAAAGAAAAATAATGAGAAGAATTCAGTGAAATAAAGCAACAAACAGGGAAAATTAAAAAACCCTAAAGTCAGTTGTTTGGTAAAATTAGTAAAGTTGGTAAATCCCTGATTGAATGAATTGAGGGGAAAAAGGAGAGAGAGAAAACACAAGTTACCAAAATCAGGATTAAAAGAAGGGGATATTCACTGATGACAATTGTTCAGGTAGAATATCCCAAGGAATCAACAAAAAGTACTGTAATAATAATGAGATACTATGGCTCATGGTTAAAAGATTCAGTATTGTTAAGATGTGATTCTCTTTAAATATTTCTATAGCTTCAACACAATCTCAATCAAATTTGAGCAAGCTTATTTTTAAGAATAGAAATTAACAAACTGAATCTAAAATTTACAGAGAGTTCTGGTCAAGATGGCGGAGTTGTAGGACCATGAGCTCGCTGCTCCTTGGGACTACAACAAAACCACAACTGAATGCTAAACAACCATCAAAAAAAGACTGGAACCTAGCAAAAAAGATCTGCAACTGGAAACAAAGAAGGAACCACAGCAGGATGGTAGGAAGGGCGTGCTCACGATATAATTGGGCCCCATACCAACCCCCTACCTCCCCGGTCAGTGACCCACAAGCTGAAGATCTGTTAAGTCACAGAGGCCCTCCCACAGGAGTGAGAGCTCTAAGCCCCATGTGAGGCTCCGCAGCTCAGGTCCCGGCATTGGGAAGAGGAGACCCCAGGACAACTGGTTTTGAAGGCCAGGGGGGGCTTGGCTCTGGGAGCCTCACAGGACTAGGGGAAATGGAGACTCTATTCGCTTGGGAAGCATACATGGAAACTCATGTGCACCAGGTCCAAGGGTAGAAGCAATGATTTCATAGGAACCTGGGCCAGACCTGCCTGCTGGATTTGGAGGGTCACCTGGGGATGTGGGGCACAGCTACAGCTCACTCAGGGGACATAAAAGCTGGTGGCGGACATTTGGGAGTGTTAATCTACAGGAGCTTACCTGGAAGCTGACATCTTGATTGGATCATTAGCACCAAGTCCTAGCCCCACCTGTAGGGAAGCCTCAGGCCAAACAATGTACAGGGTGGGAACACAGCCACACCCATCACCTGACTTCCTAAGCCACAAAGGCCTCTAGACACAGCCCTACCCACCAGAGGTCCAGGACCAAGCTTCATCCAGCAGTGGGCAGGCACTGGCTCCTCCTGCCAGGAAACCTGCACAAGCTTCTAGTCCAGCTTCATCCACTGGGGCAGATACTAGAAATAAGAAAACAATAATCCCAAAGCCTGTGGAAGGAATCCACAAACATACAGAAAGATGATATGAGGCAGCAAAGGAATATCTCCCAGGGTACAAGATAAAATCCCAGAAGAAGAAATAAGTGAGGAGGAGATAGGTAATTTATCTGAGAGTTTAAACTAATGATGGCCAAGATGTTCACAGAACTCAAGAGGAGTACAGATGCACAGAGTGAAGTTTTTAGCAAAGAGTTGGAAAATATAAAGAATACCCAAACAGAGTTGAAGAATAGAATCACTGAAATGAACAATACACTAGAAGGAACCAAGAATAGACTAAATGACGCAGAAGAACGGATCAGTGAGCTAGAAGACAGATTAGTGGAAATCACTACTTCAGAACTGAAAAAAGAATAAAAAGGAATGAAGATCGTTTAAGAGAACTCCGGGACAAAATAAAGCGCTCTAATATTGCATTATAGGGGTCAAGAAAGAGGAGAAAGGACCTGAGAAAATTTTTGGAGAGATAATAGCCAAAAACTTCCCCAACTTGGGAAAGGAAACAGTTACCCAAGTCCTGGAAGCGCAGAGAGTACCACACAGAATCAACCCAAAGAGGAATACACCAAGGCACACAGCCATTAAATTGACAACAATTAAGGATAAGGAGAAAATATTAAAATTAGCAAGAGAAAAGCGACGAATAACATACAAGGGAACTCCCATAAGTTTATCAGCTGATTTTTCAGCAGAAACTCTGCAGGCCAGAAGGGAGTGGCACAATATATTTAAAGTGATGCAAAGGGGAAACTTACAACCAGGAATACTCTATCCAGCAAGGCTCTTGTTCAGATTTGATAGAGAAATCAAAAGCTTCACAGATAAACAAAAGCTGCAAGATTTCAGCACCACCAAACCAGCTTTACAACAAATGTTAAAGGAACTTTTCTAGTCATCAAACTACAAGAAAAGAGAACAAAAAGAAGAAAGAGAAAAAAAAAAGAGAGACCTACAAAAGATTGCTTTGGCTGTTCAGGGTGTTTTGTGGTTCCTTACAAATTTTGGAATTGTCTGTTCTAGTTCTATGAGGAATGTTGTGAGTATTTTGATGGGGGTTGTGCTGGATCAGTGGATTGCTTTGGGTAGTCTGACCATTTTGGTAATGTTGATTCTTCCAATCCAAGAGCACAGGAAATCTTTCCATTTCTTTGTGTCATTTTGGTTTTCAGAGTATAGGTAACCTTGGTTAAGTTTGTTTCTAGATATTTTGTTGTTTCTGATGTAATGGAAATGTCTCAGCCAGTTATAAAATTCTGGTTTCTGAAGTGAAAAAAAAAAGTGAATGAAGGAATGCAAATGGCAAAATATCCTTTCTTATGGGTGAGTTGTATTCCATCACATATGTATATATGCTGCATCTCCATTATCTATTCAACTACTGATGTGCACTTAGGATGCTTCCATATCTTGGCAATTATAAATAATGTTGCTGTTAATATCAGGGTGCATGTATCTTTTTGAATTAATTCTTATTTTGTGGTTGGCTTTATTCCTTTGATAACTATGTAAGTTCAAAAAGCTAAAGCTCTAAACGTTCTTAAAAACAATGAACAGTACATATATGTAAATTAAAAACTATATGTACAGTAAAAAAAAAGATCTATCAAGCCATGAAAGACATAGAAGAAACTTAAAAGACATATTACTAAATGAAAGAACCCAGTCTGAAAAGGCTACAAACTGTACGATTCTAACCAAATGACATTCCGGAAAAGGCACAGCTACAGAAACAATAAAAAGATAGTGGTTTCCAGGGGTTTGGGGAGAGGGAGGGAGGAATGAATAGATGGAGCATAAGGGATTTTAGGGCAATGAAAATTTTCTGTAGGATACAATGGTGGTGGCTACATGTCATTATGCATTTGTCAAAACCCATAGAATGAACAACATTAAGAGTGAACCCTAATGTAAACTATTGATTTTGGTTGATAATAATGTGCCCACGTTAGTTCATCGATTGTACCAAATATGCCACACTGATTGAGGGATGTTCAGGGTGGGGGGGTATATGTGTGAGTGGGGAGGGCTATGTGCGAACTCTGTATTTTCCACTCAATTGTGAACCTGACACTGCTCTAAAAGAAGAGTCTATTAAAAAGAAATTTACATGGAAATGCAACAGAAATTAAAAAATCAAAATACTTGTAGAAAAAAAAGAATGAAGCTAGAGAACTTACATTACCTTATTTTCAGACTTCTATAGGCCTACACCAGAGTTTCTAAACCAAGGGTGATTTTTGCTCTTTAACAGACATTTAACAATGTCTGGAGACACTTCTGGTTGTCACTACTAGAGGATGAAGGAATGCTTCTGGCAAAAATAGAAACTGCTCAATATCCAATAATACATAAAATACACAGGATAGCTCCCCACAGCAAAGAATTATCTGGCCCCAAAACTCCACAAGACTGAAAAAGCTTGAGCTATGCTAATAGAATAGTGTGGTACTGGCATTAGAACAGACAAATATATCAGTGGAGCAGATTAGAGTCTAGAAATAGACTCACACTTCTATAATCAACTGATTTTTGACAAAGATGCCAAAGCAATTCAGTAGGGAAAGGAAAATGTTTTCAATAAATGATGCTTCAACAACTGGACAGCCAAATGGGGGGAAAAAAAAACAATTCCTACTCCATAAAAATTAATTCAAGATAGAAGAGAGGACTAAGTAAAAGTTGAAACTATAAAGCTTTTAGAGGAAAACACAGGAAAAAAAATCTTTGCAACCTAAACTAAGATTTCTTATAACACAGAAAGCAATAACCATAAAACGAAAGTTGAAATTAATTTATAAATTAAATCAAACTAAACTAAATTTAAAAATAAAAACTTAAAACTTATCAATTTGGGAGAAAATCCCTATAAAACACATGTATCATATGATATCACTTAATATGTAGAATCTAAAAAAAAAGACACATGAACTTATTTATAAAAGAGAAAGAGACTCATAGACATAGAGATCAAACTTATGGTTACCAGGGGGAAAGGGAGTGGAAGGGATAAACTGGGAGTTCAAGATTTGCAAATACTAACTACTACTGTATATAAAATAGACAAGTTTATACTGTAGAGCACAAGGAACTATATTCAATATCATGTAGTAACCTATAATGAAAAAGAATATGAAAAGGAGTATGTATATGTATGAAACATTATGCTGTACACCAGAAGTTAATATATTGTAAACTGACTATACTTCAATTAAAAAAAGAAAAAATCAGGTCTAAAAAAAAAAAAAAGTGTCAAAGGACCTATATCCAGAATATATTATATTATAACTCTTATAATTTGGTAACAAAAGGACAAACTTGATTTTAAAAACTGGGAAAAGTCCACAAAAAAATTAAGTTAGAATACTCTCTCACACCATACACAGAAATAAACTCAAAATGGCTTAAAGGCTTAAACATAAGACAAGACACAATAAATCTCCTAGAAGAAAACCTAGGCAAACATTACCTGACATACATCTCAGCAATGTTCTCCTAGGGCAGTCTACCCAATCAACAGAAATAAAAGCAAAAATAAACAAATAGGACCTAATTAAAGTTAGAAGCTTTTGCACAGCAAAGGAAACCATAAGCCAAACAAAAATATAACCTATGGAATGGGAGAAAATATTCGCAAAAGATGAGACTTACGAGGGCTTAATTTCCAGAATATATAAACAATTCATACACTTAGTAAGAAAAAGAAAAACCCAATCCAAAAATGGACAGAAGATCTAAACAAGCAATTCTCCAATAAAGACATACAAATGGCCAATAGGCACATGAAAAAATGCTCAATATTGCTTTATCAAGAGAAATGCAAATCACAACTACAATGAGGTGTCACCTCACACCAGTCAGAATGGCCATCATTCAAAAGTCCACAAACGATAAATGCTGGAGAGTGTATAGAGAAATGGAACTCTCCTACACTGCTGGTGGGAATGTAGTATGGTGCAGCCATTGTGGAAAACAGTATGGAGATTCCTCAAAAGACTAAAAATAGATTTACTATATGATCCAGCAATCCCACTCCTGGGCATACACCCAGAGGGAACCTTAATTCAAAAAGAAACTTGCACCCCAATGTTCATAGCAGCACTATTTACAACAGCCAAGACATGGAAACAACCTAAATGTCCACTGACAGATGACTGGATAAAGAAGTTGTGGTATATTTATACAATGGAATACTACTCAGCCATAAAAAAGATGTCATTTGCAGCAACATGGATGGACCTGGAGAATCTCATTCTAAGTGAAGTAAGCCAGAAAGAGAAAGAAAAATACCATACGTTATCACTCATATGTGGAATCTAAAAAAAAAAGACAAATGAACTTATTCACAAAACAGAAACAGACTCACAGACATAGAAAACAAATCTATGGTTACCAGAGGGGAAGGGGATGGAAAGGGATAAACTGGGGGAGTTCGAAATTTGCAGATACTGACTGGTGCATATAAAACAGATAAACAAGTTTATACTGTATAGCACAGGGAACTATATTTGACATCTTGTAGTAGCTTACGGTGAAAAAGAATATGAAAATGAATATATGTATATTCATATATGACTGAAGCATTGTGCTGTACACCAGAAATTGACACACTGTAAACTGACATACTTCAATAAAAAAAAGATTTAAAAAAAAAAGGATGCCCATGATCATTAAATAAATAAATGGCCAATAAACAAACAAAATAGCATTAGACATCATTAGTCATCAGGGAAATGTAAATTAAAACTACACCGATACACCGACTGGAACAGCTAGAACTACAGAGTGGTAACCAACTATTGATGATAACGTGGAACAACTGGTACTTTCATGTAAAATGGTACAAATACTTTGGGAAACAATTTCACAATTTCTTAAAAATCTAAATGGACAAAAGCAATTTCACTCTTCCATAAGAAATAAAGACACATGTCCTGAGAAGAGTTTATACAAGAATGTTCGTTGTATCTTCACAGTAACCAAATCCTAGAAAAATATCATTGTGCTATTACACGCAACTACTGAACAATTACTAATTAGTAATAAAAAATAATGAAACACTAATAGACCCAACATAAAACTAATTTAAGGTGAACAAGGTTGACCTTAAGTAGGAAAGTTGTGAGGTAAGGATACAATTTTATCTTTTTCAAATGGTTATCCAGTTTTTCAAAAAAAAGGTCCAACTTTTCTCATAATGACACTATCTTCATCATATACTTTCCATTCTACTTTACTCTACTGTTCTATTAATGCCTTAATATCTTACTGCTTTGATTAGATAAGCACGCTAGTATGTTTTCTTATCTTGTAGGGCTAACCAAAACGTCCAACTCTAGCAAGTTTCAGGGTTTTCATGGCTATCCTGAGCAAAGATCTGTCCCCCTTATCCCTCCCACCAAAATACAGAATCAACTTGTGTAGCTTGTGGGAAAAAACTTACTGATTTTTAGAAATAAGTTAGCATTAAATTAACCTGGAAGAGAACTGACAATCTTGTTGAGTTATCCTATCCAAAGACACGGGATGTCTTTCCATTTGTTCTAGTACATTCGTTTCCAAGTACATGTGTGTTACTGGTCAAGAGTATTTTAAAGTTTTCCTTCTGTAAGTTGTAAAAAATTGTAACCTTACCTTAAACCATACAATATCGTCACCCAAGGTCACCATTGTAACATTTCTTGTTACATTTATTCCTAGGCATTTTGTCATTCTGTTGCTTTAATAAATGGACATTTGCTTCCATATCTTTCAACTGGTTATTATTTGCTTATGTGAAAGCTACTGATTTTTCCATTAATTTTATAGCCTGTTCCTTCACTGGATTATTACTTACATTAATTATTTTCCTCGATTGACTTGGTTTTTCCATCTATCTTTTAAAATTCTTTTGTGTCTAAAATTTCCTCCCTTGCCTTATAGTAGCTAATACCTTCAAAAAAAATGTAATGGAGATAGAGACACATCCTTGTTCCTAACTTCAGGGTGACAGTAGCTGGTAATTTACTGGCTTTTGGGTTGAGGTATGAGTATCTGTTTGTATACTTTTTTTAAAAAAGGTCCTTATTGATTCCTTGTTACTAAATGTTTTACTGAAATATATGATGAATTTACTTTAGTGAGAGACATAAAGCATCCTTGACCTATTTTTCACTCTAATGACACATTAATTATGATGCTGGTTTTTGGAAGGTGTTTCACTTCTGATTTTTTTAAATCAATAATCAAAGTTGAATCTTATCAGTGCCTTGACAACTAACCAGATAGTTTTTTTCCTCTGATCTATTAACATGATGAAATAAAAATATTAATAAAGCACATAAAATTAAACTGCTCCTATATTCTTGGGATGAACCTTACTTGGTCAAGGTATGTTACACTTAATATATTGTTGGACTTTATTTTGAACATTTAAATGAAACTGGTCCATAGCTTTCTTTTTTTAGTGTTATCTATAGTCAGGATTTATTATCAGCATTTGGTTTAAATAAAAGACTGGAAGTTTTCACACCGTATGTTCTGAAATAGTACTAGAACTATCTGTACTGGAATTATCTGTCCTTTGAGGTTTCAAAGACTTGTATGAAAGATGTCTAGACATGAGTTTCTTTCAGGTGATGAGTTCTGTAATAAATCTTCCAATTTCTTGATAAGGCTACTGAATAATTTGTGTTGGGATTTTCCCTCCTCCAAGAATCAGTTCTTGGGTTTTATCTCCTAATATATTACTTCTGTTCATATCTTAATTCCTGTCGTATTTTTCCTGAATATATGTCACTTTCCTCTCCACCCATTAAATTTTAAGTATAAAAGATCATCGAAAGATCAAAAGGTCACATTCCTAACAAGTAAAGATTCAAAGTTAAGTGAATAAAGCTTTGTGTACCTCTTTCTAGGACAAAGCCTACTTTCAATCATCATTCTTAAAGGCTGACAATTGTTCAGCATATATTTTGAACAAAACAACTTTGTTTATTAACAAGCATATGGCAAAAGAAAGAATTAAAAAATGAAAAATAATGATTTAAGTAAAACCAGACTCACTTTCATTATTCAGCAACTCCTTTAGGACCTGTTTTATTTTAAACTTGCAAATGTCCCAAGTTAAAGAAAGTTGTACTACCAGTCTAGAAATTCTAGCTGACCAATGATTTCTCACTTTTGCCTGTTTTTTACAGCAGGTACATAAAACCTTAGCCTAAAATAAATTTCAAATCTTTACAAGAAAATCCAACAAAGGTACTAAGACAATGCTTTACTTAAGCTGATATCAAACATTATATGCCATACAAAATGACATAAAATTTCAGAATCTAATTTTCATATGAAACCAAAGATTATACTATTAACTTAGTATGTAAATTGTTCAGGGCTTCTAATATTTGGTATGCATAAATTAAACAGATGCATTAATACAATTTACCAAAAACTCAAATTCTGTACCTTATTACTAATCCTGAGTCCAACTGTCAATATCATGCCTAACAAGATACTCTCAATGTACTGTACACACAAAGATAACTGGAATTCTCAATTTTTAGGTAAGATTCTTTATAACTACTGTACCATCCATGTTGATTTAATTATGGTTTTAATTACAGCTGCTATCCTTTATTAAGTCTTCTTATCTTTTATTTTCCTTGTCATTATTTTTTACTTCCCTTGTCATTGGTTCTTAAATATCTCCCCCACTGGAATAGAGAGATGGATAGTAAGTAGGCCTTTTAACCTAGCTAAAAAGCCTGGCCAAATGAATAAGAGAACTGCTTTTTCTGGAGTTTCCTGTATGTACTTCAAAAGAATTAAAATAACATGAAGGCCACATCTAGCCAATACAGAAACTACATATAAGGAAATGTGTCTCATGTACCAAGTACAAACACTAAACAATCACCAATCACTTACATATTCTAAAGGAAAATTCCAGAAAAACATACTACAAGATTATAATAATTTACCAATTATTACACTGAGTTTTTTAAAAGGAAATGGGAGCTGTGAAAAGCAATCAAAAAACAACTTACCATTTGACAGCTAAATTCTGTACCTCTCCATTTTTATCTTCCAGTAACTTCAAAATCATTTTTACTACCTTCCTTTCGCTATCATCATCCAACTTGATGGAATCTTTCTGCAGTTCTGTCATCAAATCATTTGTAGCCATAAACCTATCAAAAAAATTAAAATATGTTGGTAATGAAATTTTTTAAGCATTAATAAAAAAGATCATAGTTTTCAAACCCAATGCTATTACTCATATCTAAGTCCTGATCTACTCTTACAAGGTATCATTGACCACAACTATTTTTCCCCAGGTTAGTCTTGATTTCAAATTTACTGACAGGACCTACAGCGAATGCTCTTTCATTCTAAGTTGGGCCCTGAACAACACAGGGGTTTTGGAGGTGTCACGAACCTCCCCTGAAAAAAATCCATGTATAACTTTCCAGCATCATCCATATCTGCAGTTTTGCATTTGTGAATTCAACCTGCTATAGATCATATAGTATTTTTATTGAAATTTTTTTTTCAATTTTTATTGAAAAAAATTCCCACAGTGTTCAAACCCATCATTTAGGGATCAACTGTAATTACATCACTGCATCTAGGAAAAGAAAAGCTCCTCTTTACTTTTTCTCTGCATGTGATTTGAATTATATCTAAGAAGCTTTTAACTAACATTAAGAATTACCTTCCTGTGTAATATTTTGTGTTGGATTGGGGGTCACATATTACAAATTACTGGTAACTTCCCAAATGCAAATTCTCACCTCCACCCCAAAGCCCACCACCAGTATCAGGTGTACGTTCAAAATGATGAAGAGGTGATTCCAGAAAGTTGTTCCACCTGACATCCAGCCCCCACTCCTTAAGAACCTTTGCCAAAGGAAGGCCAGACAAAAACTCCATTATGATCAGCTGTCTAATCTCAGCTTTAAATGAAAAGGATGAACAGAAGATGAAAATAAGGTAAATAATTTTTTTCTCTCAGATTTTTTTCTCATATACCTCACCAGAAAATTCATTTTAAAAATAAATTTCTTAGAATATTAGATAATTACATCGAAATAAAGCTCCAAAACCTGTTTAAAAGCCAAATGAATTCTCCTTAGAATTCCTGGCTCCCCTCCAGCTATTGAAATAATCTAACCAAAATAACGGCTACTTAAATTAATGCCTTTCTCTTCTATTTGAACCAGATCCAGTTTGGGTAAAACTTTAACAGTCATGTTACATACAGAAACGTCAAAATCCACATTTAAATCAATCTTAGAACACAACTATTGGAGCTGAAATGATAAACAGCTGATAGTCTGGCAATGTAGGCAATAAACTATGTAGTAAGGATTGGCAGAACAACTTACTAATTTAGCAATCCATTACTTGTAATTTTAAGGTGAACTCCAGTAACTAGTATGTTCATTTAATACTGATTTGATAAAGTTTAAACTACACACAAGTACAATTCTTATCAAGTTTTGTTAAACTGCTTATAAAGAAAAGCATATGTTCAAATTGATAAGATAAATTAAGCATGTGCCTTTTTAAAATTAACAGTTCTAACTGGAAGCTCCTCCCCATTTTATATGATGACAAAATGAAATTAAAACCACAGAATATTCCAGACAGTTTAAAAATAAAACCCACAAAACTGAAAAGAATGCTAATGCAGGCACTTCTACACACAAAGCATGGAAAGTACCTTAACTGTTTTGCTTAGATAAAATCCATAATATAACCATACTACTTAGGATCTCTAAGGACCCCTGAAATGTTAGTCATCTAGTTGAAGAGAAAACACACTGAGCATCAATTTAAATTTTAAAAAAAGCATATAATCCCAACATAAAAAAGTTACTTTATGGTTCTGAAGAAATTCTACTGATGTACAGATTTCTTCCTTTATTTACCATTTATTAATTCACTGCCTGTTATGCTACAAAGGCTGGACTATGAGCAAAAGACAGATAAAAGGTAAGTAAGCCTTGGCTCCTAACCTCAAGAGAGATTATATTCTAACAAAGAAGTCTATCAATTTTCAAAAATCTATACTTAACGGTTAGATTTTTAAAAAGTTGAAATGAGCACCTGCAAAATTAGCAATAGAGAGTATTTTTATAAACCAAAAAAACTAGATTGAGATAGTAGGAGGTTATAAGAGTTACTTTTTAATTGTGACTCTGAAGCCAGAAAGTTCTGAGAATTTCTTCCTTCTCTTAATTTGTTTAAAAATTTGCACTATAAATCTTATAAGGAAGTTGTCTGACCAGTTTGAAAGCCGTCCATGGCAGATTCAAAAGCCAATTTGTAAAATGGCTCTTAAGCATGTAATGTTTTAGGAATAGTACCAAGGGCCGTGATGATGCAGACTCAGTCCCTTCTTCTTAGCTTTTTCATCTAACAAGGCTGACAGACAGGTAAAGGACAAATCTCAAGCAAATTTTTTAAAATACTCAAGGTGTTTGGCAATGATCATATCAAAGAACTGATGGTTAGTTTGGATCTCAAAAGATTAATAGGGGTTTGCACAGGGAAAGCTGGTTTGGGATATTAAATTTATATGTGTGCATGGAGGTGGTGGTACGGACCATAATACCCCAGAGTGAAGGACTAAGGAGCAGTTCAGTGTGTCTGAGTCATAAGGAAATAGAAACCTAACAGGAAAATGGAAATGTAGGCTGAGGTCAAGATGAGAAAGGCTGTATTTACTCACTACTATGTAGTGAAAACCTTTTATTTATAAGGTACTGTACTAGGTGCTATGGACACAAGGACTGGCAAAGCAAATATGGTTGGTTCCTACTATCTTCAAGCTTACTTAACAGTCAAATAAAGGCATACTGATTTTTAAAAACTACATGAGTATTTACATACATGAGATAAATGCTATGAAGAAAAAGAATGTGTCACAAAGACAAGACAATGTTATAACAAAGTAATCTGACCTAGACTGGAATGGAAGTTGTGTATCGTGCAAGGGTTGAAAGATTAAAAAGATTTGTAGATCTTAGTAGGATTTTTAAAAATCTCTTTAGTCTTTCTTCTCAAAGCGATGGGAAGCTACTGAAAGGCATTTGGCATAGAGATGGGGAGTAAATGGAATGATCAGATTTACATTTCAGAAGTGATACTCCAGCTACACTGCGGAATACAGTTTGGAGAGAACCAGACTTCACTTAGCAGACTGAATGGAGAACAATAAGGAGAGCTATTGCAGCAGTCTAAGTGAGAAAGAAATGATGGTAGCTATAAGTAAGGTTAGGGTTAGGACAGTCAAACGAGATGGAAAAACGGACATACAGTCAATTCTCATTATTAACAGAGTAAAATTTTTTGTAACCCCCAAAATCAATTCTCCAGTGCTTTCATGTAATTTACAGACATGTGAAGAACGATGAAACATTTGAATTATCCAATGTACACATTACACACACACTCCCAACTGATGGTACACAAGATGATGCTCTGCCTTGTTCCAGCTCTCATACTGTAAACAAGCATCCTCTTCCCAGTCTACCTGGTGCCACTTTCTTTTTTTTGCACGTTTGTGCTATTTGTTGGTAATTTTGCTGTTTAAAATGACCACCAAGTGTCGTACTGAAATGCTACCTAGTGTTCCTGAATACAAGAAGGCTGTGACATGTCTTCCAGAAACACAAGGTAGATAAGCTTTGCTCATGCATGAGGTATAGTACCATTGGCTGTGAGTTCAATGCTAATGAAACATATATTAAATTGGTGTCTTTAAACAGAAACGCATAAAACAAGGTTCTGAACTGATCAACTGAAAAAAATACTGTGACTAGAGGCTGACAGGAACCTAACCCTGTATTTCCCTCACAATCAGTATTGCTAATTCAATGTTCGTTGCAAATTTATAGAAAGTACTGTGAATAAGCATCAACCCTATCTGAGATTTACAAGGGTAAAATTAATAGGTCTTTGAAATGGATTAGATACGGGGATGGTAAGGGATGAGTTAGGAAATGAACAAAGGAGTAGGAGGGAAACCACAGGACTTGGGTGTTAGTAGGTACGCATCCTGTTCAGAATCTTAATGTTACTGAACAACCACTGCCACACATCAGTTCAACCACTCATCTTATAACAGAGGAAGAAAGGATTAACAAGCTAGCTTGGTTCAACTACAGACTATACTAAATGGTCACTCCTTTGATCCTAATCAACAAAATTCCAGCAAAAGAGAAGATGTCAACATCAGGAATTAGTGCCCAGCAGCCTAACTTTGTCTGCCCTTGGCCAAAAGTGAGGACTAGAGCTGACCTAGCAGCCCCTGCATCCCAGGAACATACCTAAACCTCATGTTAACATCCAAATGAATAATCCAAACTGATCTGATGCTTACAGTGAAAGCACATTGTTTTCCTGGACATAAACATACAGAACATCCACTTCAGACAAGTTCACTTAGCAACACAAAATACCAAATACCCTCTAACTAAATGAGTGACTGCTATTTCTTTACTGATTTTAGCTTTTCCTCTGCTTTAGCATGCCCTTCTTATAACATTTTATAAGATGTCAAATGATAGAAATGCCTCCACTTTCTGACAACACTCAATCTAAAGCAAACCTCTGCTTCCTTAGACCCTTCCCAAAATTATCCAAGTAAGTCCTAACATCCTCTTACTGAGACATCCCACAGTGTGTTCTCCCTCAATATAATGGTAAACCCAACCTGTGTGAGGGATATCTATACGTGTAAGAGAATTTCAAGAAGGAAAAAAATGATAAACAGTGCTTACATTACATACCAAATAAATGAGCAAAGAAAATACCCACTAAATTAGTTACCTGGAGATTGTTAGGGATCTGAAGGAGAGTAATTTCAGTGAGCTTAGATGGCAACCTCTAAAAAGTTTAGTTTCTCGGTCAGTGGGAATTAGTATGGAAGGCAATGATCAGCTGTGATATTTAGGAAGAAAATTCAAATGGAAGAGTTATCAACAGACTGGATTAAAAAGAGGCCTGAGATGGGGAGACTATTTTGAGAAATACCCATGAGGGAACTAAAGGAAAGAAGGTGGAGAAGGGTGACATCAAGATTTTCCAACTGGGACATTTGGTGGGTTAGTAATGTAACAAGACAAAATAAGACTAAAAAAGCCTTAAGCTGGGAGGGGAGAAGATACATGTTAACTTTCTGACTTCTATGGGAGTCTCAGGTAGATTAACCTACAGGCAGTGCCATGTCATTCATTTATTCAAGTATTTTGCAGGGACCATCGTTAGAAACTGCCAGCCTCTGCAAAAAGTTGTATGCAAGACAGACTGGAACTTACACACTTGGCTTATTTTCCTGGACTGAAAGTTTCCTGAGGGGAGAACTTATTCATCTTTAGTAAATTCAATGTAGAGAAGCAGAAATAATGGTAGCAATAGATGCCTTACTGCACAATGACTGGTTTTCACAATCCTTCTTCTAAAATACAACCACAGTTTTACCCTGTTTCCAACATACATCTAAATGATATGGGCCAAATGCACCACCCAGTGAACCAATTATCTTTCAAAGATCTTGTTCACACCCCACTGCTGTCTCACCTTTTCTCACTTACTCTCTTACTAGAGATATGAATTAACTTGGGACAGTCTACATATTGCTCATGTAAATAAAACTAATTTTTAGTCATCTTTCTTCTTCCCACTTCCTTCAATGAGGCCCTTCCCTCTTCTTTTTCAGTGGTGAGCCCTAATCACTGTTGATAATCAGTTAGCAGTACTCTATCTGTATCCACACACCCCCTCCAAAATACCTAAGTGGGATCATGTAATTTACTGCCATCAACAAAGTACTTAAAAAGTGCTCAGAAATCACCTTTTTAATCTTTACAAATCTATTTCTTCTGATTAAACCTACTTTTCTTCAAGCACAAGCAGACCAGGTAACTTAGCCTCTCCTGTTACATTATTATAAATGCCCACACAGTACTGTTAAAGCTATGGATCTCTAAGGTCCCTTCCAGCTCTGTGATGATTCCATAACAGGCCTGAGATTTTCACCAGCATTTTAGACAGGTTCTAAGAGCAAATGCCTTCCAATAACCAAAACATATAAATTTGGTACCATAAGCCATTATCAAGCTAGGAAATTTTACAGTACAGTAAAGTATTTTAAGATAGTATCAAGTGGTAATTTAAAAAACAGACTGGGTAATAAGGTCCTGGGTTCAATCCCCAGTACCTCCCTTCAAACAATAAATAAATAAATAAATAGATAAACCCAATTATCTCCCCCTTTCAAAAATGAAAATAAAATTTAAAAAAGAATAGACTGGTATACTTTACAATGGTTTCTTGAAGAAACTTCCCCAACCCATACATGCTTTTTTCTTAACTCCAGAACTAAAATCCAATTCAACTAAAACAAGTAACTATTGAGAACACACATGGCCAAGGCACAGAATAGAGTGGAGGATTAAGTTCAGTAAGACAAGGTCTTTATGTGCTCCTATTAGAATTATCTATACCCTCTCCCCCAATGGAGTTTTGCTTAGTGTTTTTTCATACCTGTACCCATTTTCTCTAAGTACAACTTCCAGACCTAGTTCAGATTACTCCTTGAACATGAATCTCTTTGCTTTCATCTTCTCTGCCACTTAAGCCTGAAAACTACATATTGCCCTGTATAATTTTTCTTTACAAGTGTCTTAACCATTCAACATGCATGTAGATAATACTGAGGACAAGCATTAATCTTCAACTTTTGAAGTTCCTCTCAGGGAATTATTTAAAGTTTCTTCTAGTACATAATATTCCATAAACCTAATTTAAGAGGGAACTAAAACTTATGGTCTTACTCCTCATGTCTCCTAGTCAAAATCTTGGAGAGGCAGAATATTGTAGTTAGAGTTCATGCTCTGGGGGTATCTGGAAATCCAGATCTATTACTGTCTACTACTGTCTATCTGGGCAAGTACTTATCTTCAGATCAAAGTTTCCTCAGCTGTAATAGAGATTGCTAGTATTCACTTTAACAGAGTTGTAAGGATAAAGTGAATCAATGTATAAAGTCCACAGGAAGTATTAATATTAACTCTTATGCACAGAGAGATAAGAGAATGGTAAATTTATAAATGAAGCATTCATTTTGCACACGTTAAAGTTTTATTCCGTTATCTACAGAGTCACCTACTTACTGGCACTAAACTATAATATCTTACCTTCAAAGAATACAGAATGCTGAAACATGAAAGAAAAAGGACACCAGGTTTTGAGTTTTCTGCCCAATAAATTAAGCCTACAATTTTAAAAGTTCTATAAAGGGATTGTTTAAAAATGCTGACACTCATATTTTGAAGCCTGCACCCATTTACCTTCTCTTCATTAAAAAACTATGCAGTCATCCAGAGACCTAAAGTTTCAGGCCTATAAGGGACCTTTTGCAACCCATGAATGAGTCTCTCAAAAGTGAAAATTTAATCCCGAACTAAGTAGCCTACCCAAGGTATCACAGATAGTTCACAGTAAAGAATCCTATAGGACTAAAGCTCACATCTTGTGACCAACAAGAAATATTCTCTTTGGAGTCCACCATGAGAAAAATAAACTTTTCTTCCTTTTTGATGTATTGTTTTCTTCTCCCCTTAGCAGAGTGGTAGAGTGGTTTGCATGTTAGATTTTCTATAATGTTAATTATTCTTGTCTTCAAGATCCTTCTAGCACTAGGTATTTTAAAACATGTAACAACTATGATATTCACACCAAAATAAAAAGTAAATAAATTTCTAATGAGAAACTAGAAAGCATCATTTAAAAATAGAATACATGTATTCAAGTACTGAAAATACACAGAAAAATCTCAAAATACTTAACTGTAAATGATCCGTATTTTAATTAATCTCTTAAATGTCAGTAATGTAATATATATAGTGCTTTGGTTTCAAAGACTTATCTCTTACTGGATGGCCTAAGCATATTACAAGTCTTTAAAATAGTTAATTAAAATATCTTAATGATAAATTACTAGAAGTCACTTACTGTTCCTAAACACATTATCATAGTTACCAACTGTATTAGAAATACACCAATATCACACTTTTAGGAGAATAACCAATCCTCCAAGCAATGTTTTGATTTATTCTAGCCCAAATTCGTAGATAATCCTTATCAAGTTCAACAGTGGGTATGGCTTAATATTAGCACATTACTCTTCCATATAATTAAAAAAAAAAAAAAAAAAACCCCAAGCATGTATGTATTATCTTTCCAAGAAATTTAAGAAAGGAAGCTTTAGTCAATAATCACATATGTAGTATTATCATCCGACTTGATTTACTCTAAATATATCCATACACAAGTCTAACTAATGGAACAAAACTGTACTATTATAGGGAAAGTCCTGTCTTTAGACTAAAATTGAATACAATGAGTGAAATTCAGTATTTTTACAAAATGAGCCCAACTGACAGAAACAGGAGGGGGCGGGGGAATTACACCACACACTCTACAGTGCTTACAGATTTTAATGTAAGTTCCAGTCAAATGTTTACGTTCCAGGGGCTTGCACTGGGACCAAACAAAGCTCCAAAGGAAAATAAACAGCATTCTAATTATTTAAAAAACAAACAAAAACTTTTATTTCCCCCAATAATCTTGACTTTGACCCTACAACTACACAAATCTAAAAATACTAAAATACCCAAAATAAACATGTCTCCTCCAAAAAGTGACACTAAAAATCTTTATAATTAGCAAACTGATTTTAAGTTTTAAGTGCAATACTTAAAAACGTCCTAGGTAGCAAAACTTTTTGAAAATGATCTTTGGCTTTGAAGTTACAATCAAAACTCTATTTCATTGCCATTTTAATATGCCAGCGTATCAATTTAATTAGAAATGGTTCTCCTTTCACAAATTGAAAATTCTTTTCCAGTACATGAAGTGTGGGCATGTTTTCAAGTGTTAAAAGTGTATTGTTCATACGAAAGCACCAAATAAGCCCTTCGGCCACAATTCAAATTTAAGACTTCGTACCTTTAAAATGCATACAAAACACAACCAGCAGAGAACAAAACAAGTATCAATAATATAAACAGCTTTTTTAAATCGGGTGCTTATTTTGTGATGGCGACAGGAGGTGGGAAAGAAGGAATGTAACAATTACTGTAGTCCAAAAAAAAAGAGAGAGAAACCAAGATAATCCGTGAAAATATAACATTTCTTCAATACGCATGTTACCACGGTTTGGAACCAAGTCTCCTGCAACAGAACTTCTATACAAACCATATTCACCACCCCCATATTAAAAAACTCCTCCTTTCAGTAAGATCCATTTGCTCGATGTACCTCTTTGTTTATGGTTCAGCAATTCACCTTTCTGGCAGTAATTTTGGATAAAAGGAAATGAGACTGAAACCCCGAGTTCCCGTTTGGGTTTTTACCTGACAACGGAAAATGACAAGAGATGCTGGCGGGAAAACCCTACGAGTCAAGTTTCCACCATCCTGGCTCCCCCTCCTCTTTCTTCCCACCTTCATGAAAAAGATAATCCAAAGAAAAAGTTTATATACAACCCAGTCCCCGAAGAGCTAGAGGATAAAAGCAAATCGTTCAAACTGAACGCACCTAGGCCCACTCACAGCTGCGGGAAAGGAGGCGGCAGCTGGGTCCCTGAGTGGGCAGCAGGAGCTTGGGCGCCGCGAGCACGGCGGCCTAGCGCCTCGGGCAGGCCGGCGGTAGGCCCCACCTCCAGGTCTCCACGCCTAGAGCGACCCCTTTCCCCACCACGGTGCGCGGTCTTGCCCCTTCATGCTACCTGGGGCGGGAAAGTCACTTTCCGGGAGGGACTGCGGTGGGGGCGCTGGGGGACGCAGACCGGGCCTAGGACCCGAGGCGGGCAACGGCCTAAAGAAAAGAATGGGGGGAGGGGGTGAGAAGGTGGACGAGGAAAGGGGCCTGGCGGGACCGGGGAGCAGAGGCTGGGCTGGAGACCTCGGGAAAGCAAAAGAGCCGGTTAAGACCAAAGGGGTGGGGCAAGGCCTGTAAGAGGGCCAGAGACGCGAACGAGGGGCCCCGAGGTGGGCTGAGGGTCGGATTTCGGACTCACCTGAAGTCCTTGTCGCTGGATGTCATTTTTTCCAGCAAATTGGAAATGTGGTACGAGGCGCTCGCCATGTTGACGGCCTCGGTCCCGCCCGCTGGCGCTGCTGGTGCTGCCGCCCGCTGCCGCCGCCGGGGCTCCTCCTCTCGCTCGCGGCGGCTCCCGCTTCCAGGGTCGCAGCGCGACGCAGACACTGACTAGGGAGGCGCCTCGACGGGCTGCCCCCTCCCAGGCGAGACGTGGGCCCGTTCCGGAGGAAGCAGAGGCGACGGGACCGGCCTAACGACGGCGCTGCTCGCTGGAGAACGAGCGCATGGGCAGCGAGGAGTACAGCGGGGCCTCTTCGGGGAGCCAGACACTTCCACTCGGGCCCGTCTCACTCCCACTCCCTCCGCACTCACTCCTACGGGCTAGAGGCCAAAACCCGCCTCCTTCGCTCCGGGGGCGGAGGTGGTAGACGCAGGACGCTACGGAAAGCTGAGGTCAGAGTTCACGGAGGCCTTTCTACGCACGCTGTGGAGACGCTAGTTAAAGGGCAAGCCTGTTGGCTGAAGCCTGTGTCAGTCTTCGCGTGACCCGCCTTCCAGGAGGCATGACAACGACCGGAAGGGGCTGTTCTCGCGAGACTTGAAACCGACGGTTAAAGGACAGTGGGGGAGAGTGGGACAAGCATGCCTTAATTCGAATATAACTTGACTATTTTTTTTCCCTATACGAAAGTAAGAAAAAAAAGTTTACGACTTTTAAAGAGTATAAGGCCTGGGAGTAATGCCAATTAAGGGGTTATCCTAGTGACTAACAGAAGAATTATCAGAAGGAGCTTTCGTTGGGTATCGGACGCGTGGCCTACATTGCCTTAACCACGATGGTGTAATGTTGCCACGTGAAAACCACAAATCCCAGAATTCAGTCGGCATGTTACACTGGGCCAGGATGTGATTGAAGGAATTTGTAGCCTCCTCATTGGCTCCCGTAGGAGGAGTGAATGTGGGGATTTGTAGTCTGGCGGGGCCGCAGTGGTGGAGAAAAACCTTTGGAGCCCGGCGGACTGGGTTTCTGCAGCAAGGTCGGATTTTCTCTTACAGCTGTTTTTTGCTGCTATGGGGTGTCTGCAGAGCTAGGCTGCTGCGGTCTGGGCAGGCGCATTGCGGATGAGTTGATGTTCCTGGCAGAGGCCTAGTAGCGACTTCCTACTACTAACCTGTGAGCGTGGTGGTAGCCTCATCCTTTGAAGCCAGCTGAGCCCCTGCTCGGTACAGTCAGCGTGCACTGATGCAAGAAGGACCATAGTTAAGACTAATGAGCCGATGACTGATGATTGTATTCGGGGCTTACTCGTTTTATTTAGAATAGCAAAACAGTTACCCTCTGAAGTCAGCTTTTGTGGAATTGATAACCCTACGGCTATTTTATTGTTCCCTAAAACATATACACAGAACAATCTGAGATTAGATAATCAAATCATTTATTTTAGTATCCATGTTTTTATTTGCTTCATTCGTATTGGAGCTAACCTGCCTTCCTTTAAAAGAAAAGAAAAGAAAAGAAAAGAAAAAAAAAAAAAAAAGAGAGAGAGAGAGGTGGTTAGTAAGCCCAGTTAAGAAACGAGGAAAATTCAGTCTCATTCAGTCTCAATTTCTTACTGCTCCTGTATTGGGGGTGGGGGGAGGGACGACACAATTTAAATAGCTCCTTTCTTTCAAGTATTAAGTCTCCACATTTCTTTCCTGTTTTTACCAAATGTTATTTAGTGCCCTGGAAAAGGCAGGCACAGTTATAGGCAATAACAATTAAAATAGATGAAACATGATCTGGCCTCAATTCATATTTAAATTTTCCCTCATTACTCGTTTACCCCTATGTATCCTTTTACTTTAATACTGCGGTTCTCCCCAGTAATACCATATCTCTTCCATCATTTTACCCAAGTCAGCTATCATTAGGTTCCGTGAGTGCTTCAGCCACAGTTAATTCCTTTCTGCCCTGAACAACCTTTACACAATAGTCAATATAAACTAAACACACACACCACACACAAACAAGCCAGTCATTTATCTTGTGTGAACCCCGCGGCCTAAAATCTCAATCATCTGGTCATAACCCCTTTTTTTTTTCAGCTTGAATCCAATCAGATACCAAATCATGTTCCTTTTGTGTGTATAAATCTTTTCATTTATCAATTTAGAACTGAACTGAATTTTCTAACTATATTTGTAGTTAGAGGAGCTTAACTATAAATCCTGAATACTACCACCTATTAGCTATCTTGGGCAATTCACTTTAAGCTCTCTGAGCCTGTGTTTCTCCATGGGTAACAGATGATTGTCAGTATTTACCATAGGGCTGACTTAAGAGTTAAATGAGCTATTGTCTTGGTCTGCCAGGGTTGCCATAACAAAATACCATGGATTGTATGGCTTCAACAACAGAAATTTATATTCTCACAGTTCTGGAGGCTGAAAGTCCAAGGTCAATGTGCCAGCAAGGTCGGTTTCTCCTGAGGCCTTGGCTTGAAGATGCTACCTTCTGCGTCCTCACATAGCCTTTTCTCTGTGTACACAAACCCCTGGTACATCTTTCTCTTCTTATAAGGACACCAATCATACTGTATTAGGGCTCCACCCTTTTAACCTTATTTAACCTTAATTGTGTCCTCATGTAACCTTAATTACCTCTTTAAAGGCGCTATCTCCAAATACTGTTATTTTGGAGGGTAGGGCTTCAACATATGAATTTGGGGGGGACACAATTCAGTCTACAACCAGATATCCCATATAAAGTGGTCGGCATACTGCCTGGAACATAATACTAATTATTTATAAGTAATGTTATCAAACCAAAGTTGGGTCCACTTGCCCACATGCAGTAAAGCCAATCTACTGACACCAGGTTTTGGTTCCAATATAAGGAGAATAGGTGACTCGTGCTCAAAAACCCCAAACTCCCTGAAGGGTTTCAGGAAAGCATTTTTAAAGGCCAGGTGGAGGGGTCCCAGGGTACCTGATCAGCTCATGCACAATTCTCTGATTGGTTGATGGTGAGGTAACAGGGTGATGTCACAGGGGTTAACATTATCAATCCTCAGTGTCCAGCAGATCTGGCGGCTACATGTTAGTGATCATCTTCTTAGTTAATTTCTTCCATTTGGCAGGGGTTTTAGCATCTGAAAAACAACTATAGAAATGTGTATCAGATACAGTTATCTAGGTACTTAAGAGAGGAGCTAAAGCAGAGGATATGGGGGAGGGGTCTGTCCCAGGAAAGCCCATAGGGTCCTGCTTGGTTATACTAATATTTCTTGCACACTCACAAAGGTCATGGAAAGCATCTAATAAAAGTTGGCTATTATTATTATGACTATATTTCCTCAGGCTTACTTGTCCCTATCCCAAACCATCCTACATAGCCAGTTTACGGTTTTCCAAAACACTGTTTTTATCATGCTACTCACCAGTTTAAAAAGCTCAGTGCGTCTCTGCTACTGAATAAAGTTCAGATGTTTGCAATCAATCAGTGACTTCCTTTATCTGTCCCTAACCCTTTCTTTCTGGTCTTTCTCCCAGTTACAGGAATTGCTTCCATCAGTTTTTTTGAGTCCCTCAAAGACCCAACTCCAAGTTTTTAAACATCATCACTCTCATCATAATAATCAGCACTTACTTACAGGTCAGGTGCTGCGTTAACTCATTTAATCTACCTTTTAAGTAAAAGGGGCATGGAGAGAGGTTAAGTAACTCACCTAAGGTCACCAGTAAGGAAGGGGCAGTCAGGATTAAAGCCCAGACAGTGTTGCTTCAGAGCTCATACTCCAAACCTCGCTATTGGAATGCCTCTCACCTCCCCTACCTCCCTTTCTCAGGTCTTGAACCAATCATAGTTGTTTATCTGCTAGCCTCCAACTTCGGTGTAAGTTCCTTAAGGGCTTATACCAACTTAAAACCACTTCTGCTTCTTTCAGTTACTCAGCCTGTGTTAATTTTGTAGCAGGCACTCAATAGTGCTTAATTTTATTTTGTATTCTTGACCACTTAGAGATTTGATTTGTGTATCACTAAATATAGCTTGTTATCAAACAGTGGGAAAATGCTTTATGTTAAGGATCTGTAAATGCTAAATTAATGGTAAGTACAAAAGGAAATAAATTTAGATAAGACTATCCTCTAAGGATTTTCTTTCTAGTCAATGATTATAATGGAAAACTGAGACAAGAAATTTGATAAAAGTAAACAAGTAGAGTCTTTCAAGCTGTTGGGAAGTTCTTCAAATATCAACCAGTGGTTTAGCTTAATTCACATTTATTGAGTGTCTACCCTGTGTCAGGCACACCATGGGAAGAAAGGATTCTAAGAGAAATGTGGTTATTAGGTGGCAGAGAGTGCTGGGTGCTAGGTTTTTCTTCCCCTTCCAACTTCAAAAAACAAAAACAAACAAACAACCCCACCTCCACCATTCAGAGGAAATGAGAATCCCTGTAGGAAAAAAAGGGCCTGGAAAGCTCTGAGATTTGCCCAAGATGTTATTCAGGGTGAAGGAAAATATTTGACAGAGTATGTTTGAAAGCAGTGATTGAAAAACAAGGAAGAAACGTTTTACGTTGGTACCCCCCCCTACTTCAGATCATTCATCCCTCAGTTGGCCATCTACTGATCTGTGCCCATTTGAGGAGGGAAGAAGAGAAATGGAGGATAGAGAGGGGTATTGCATTGAGGCAGCTTCACTCCCTCCTATTTTTAAAGAGACCCACCAAGAGGGGCCAGGCACCCCTTTCAGAAGTGACTTTGTTACCGTCATCCTACAACTCCCTCCATTTAGTATGGCCAGGATGCATGAGTCTTCAGCAGGCAAAGTAGACAACTCCCTCTGAAGTACCTTGAGTATGAATGCTCGCTGTCGCTCACTCTCTTCCTCTGCCATGTGAAGATACAGAAAGATGGCAGCCATCTGCAAGCCAGGAAGAGAGTTCTATCACATTTTGTAACAGCAGCAAAGCTGACTAATACAAGTATGCAGCTACCTGACACATACAAGCATAGAATTTTTTAAGGTCCTACTTAGTACTATCTCAGGGGATGAGAGTACCATGAAACATAATTAGGAAATCATTTTTCTATTAGTAATTTTTTTTTTGTGAATTGAATGCTGAACAGGTGACAGGGAGGAGTGTCTTGGTGGAAAATAAGTTTGACATTCATTTTAATACAGCTTTTATGCCACGCAAATGTGAACTCTGCTTACTTCATATATTTGCTGTAAATTGAGTTAAAGGAAATAAAGAAAATAGAGCTATTTATTCAACTGGGTTATTAATTTCTGAAATGTAATTTTTTTGTTGAATGTCAAAGCTGATATGTTAATAAAGAAAGAAAGGGCAGTTCTGATTTGTGTTTCAGTGTAGACAGCTTTGCATACAAATAAACAGACACAAAATGCTTCTTGTTACAGATCACTTGTCAATACTGAATTCAACTCAGATGCAAAGGACGTAAATGCTATATAAGACTAATCTTAAGAAGATTTATTTCCAGTTGGCTGAAAACAACCCAACAGCTAGAGATTTTCCTATGATCTACTCTCTTCTAAACAACTGCTGGAAGCTCTTGGTTAATTTGTAGTGACACTCTAAATCAAAATTTAATTGTTATTCTATGAAGGAATTATTCTTTTAGAGTTAGAAATACATTTGCATCATATTAAAGAAAATTATAAAGATTATTTAAGTCACAAAGTTGCTTCCTTTGGAATATCTTCCATTTTACTCTGATTTTTGACTTTTATAACATTGTTAACCATCATTTGGCATTTTAAAATCATAACATTTTCTGATACGAATTTATAAAATCACTGTCCAGGGTTTTCAGACAACTAAAAACATAACTTTATAAATGTAAAGCTGGTTATCAGTTTTGGCAGGAGGATGCAGAAGAAAGGGCTAGAATTCAGCAAATGCTGCATTTTGCTTTAAATGCAGGTATTTGCTGATGATGACCTGTCCCGTTGCTTGAAAAGATATTCTGCCTACTACCGGGTGAAAGTTTTGACTCTGAGGGGGAAAGGTGTGAAAGAGTAATTAAAGAGAAATCAGGAGCCTACAGAATCAGGGATTGGGAAATAATTGAAAAAAAAAAGGGTGGGGTAAATACTAATTTTAGTGAAAATAAATTTAATGAAGTGGTGCTGAGAGTCTCTCAGCAATGAATATTTATACAATGAAATCAGTCCATCATTATTACTCATACTATTAGATGAAGTGGTAAAAATATCACATTCTAGGAAAAAGATTGCTATTATATAAAATATGTGTTTTTGCTCTGCTTATCATTTTGGAAAATGCAAACTTTTCTTTATGAACCAAGTAAAAAAACTCATTTTGTATTTCACAAAGAATGCAATAAAAATTTTGCATCAATTTCTAAGTGTGAGAGCTTTGTTGTAATGGATGTAAGTATTAATGCTTAAGACATGTTGCAACCTAGAATTGGTTTAGAAGAAAATATTTATTGATTGGGGCAAACTATTACCTTTCACAGTACAACCAAGGCTTAACCCAGGAAAAAATATTTGCAGAACTTTTTTTTTTTTTTTTTTTTTTGGACAAAGGAGCTGTACTCAGAACTCATATAACTCCATAATAAGAAGACAGAAATTCCTACTTAAAAATGAGTAAATACCATAAGATGTTATCAATGGGTGAAGGGTATAAGGGATCACTCTATTATTTCCTAGTGCTGAATGTGAATGCACAATTATTGCAAAATAAAGTATTTTTAAATTAAATTACATAAATTACAATTGAATAAATTATATTTTAAATTTTTTTTAAATGAGCAAAAGATTTGACCAGACACTTGACCAAAGAAGCTACAGGATGACAAGTAAACAAAAAGGTGCTCAATATCATTAGTATCAGGGAAAGACAATTTAGAGCTACAGTGAGACACCACTACGTATTTATTAGAATAGTTAAAATCAAACATCAAAAGGGGCGATCATACCAAGTGTTGGTGAGGATACAGCACAACAGGGCCTTTCATGCACTGCTGGTGTAAAACAGTTTGGTAGTTGCTTAAAAAGCTAAATATACATCTATCAGGTAACCCAGGTATTCCATTCCTAGGTGTCTACCCGAAATAAATGAAAGCATATGTTTGCACAAAGACAATGAACATGTTTGTTCATATTAGATTTATTTGTGGTGGTGCCAGACTGGAACAACCCAAATGTTTGTCAATAAGACAACAGATAAACACATTGTGATATATCCATACAATGGCATACTTCCTAGCACTAAAGAGGAGTGAAACATTAATACACACCCCACCATGGATAAGTCTCAAAATCATTCTGAGAGAAAGAAGTCAGCAAATAAAAGAGAGTACACAATCTATGAGTCTATTTTCCCCTAATTTTAGGAATTGAAAACCAATCCATAGGGACACAAAGCAGATCAGTAGTTGCCTAGGGATGGGGGGGATGGGGGGGGTGGACAGATTGTTAAGGGCTCCAGGACAATTTTGGAATTGATAGAAGTGTTTGTTTTGTTAATCATGGTCTTGATTTCACGTATATACATATGATAAAACTCATCAACATGAGCACTTGAAATGTGTGCTGTTTATCGAGTATCAATTACATCTCAGTAAAGATGCCAAGATAATGATAAAAACAGAAGCCAGGTTACCTAAAAACAAACAAACTTATCGAGAGTACAAAACTTTAGTTTTCTTTCATAAATTTTCCTCAAAAAAAAAATTTGACCTAAGGCATAAAAAAAAACCCCTCACTATTACTGCTGAAGAGCGAGAGATTTTTGCTACAAAGGAGGAACTTGTATAAAAGGGAGTATATATTTCATACAAACACACACACACACACACACACACACACACACACACACACAGTCTTGATAAGAATTTTTAGAAATTAGTGACACTATATTTAGGACATATCAAAACATTTATGTGCTAACACTCCATTCAAAATTACTTAGTAGATACATTTTTAAACTGCTAGTTACCTGAACATATAACCCAGTCATTTTGCCTGTGTCCTATTCCCCTATTTCCAGTTGTTCTGTCATGTTTCTGCTTAGATATAGCACAGTCACCTTACATACAATATGTGATACTGTATAGCCAGGTGATTCAAAACGCAAGCTAAAACTCACAAAGACCTAGGTTCAAATCCTGGCTCTTTCACTTATTCCATAATCTTGGGCAACTTCTCTAAAATGAGAATAATACTAATTATGCCTAGGGCTGTATGAGGTTTAAATGAGATGAATGTAAACTGCTTGGCACAGATAGATACTTTATAAATAATACCTATTATTATTAAAAACCAAAATTATCTTTCTGCAAAAAATGAACCCTCTTACCTGCCATCACATTCTTTTCATAGGTCCCACAAAAATTCTAGTCTCATAGACTGAAAATCTTGGAAACATATTTGAATTTTTTATGTATCTATATTCACTTCAGTATCAGTTCTTCATTAAAATAGCATTTAGATTTTTCCTTTCTAACAAATGCCCAGTACAGTTAGTCTCTGCACACCCTCTTCAATTCATTACTATATAGTAATTCAGTAAACCCTAGCCACACTAGATGTTAGCTGGGTGATTTAGGCAAGTTACTTAACCTCACTAACCTCAGTTTTCTCCACTGCAAATTGGGGATGAATACATTATGCACTTAAAGTCGTTTTTACTGTGCCTGATACAAGAGTAATTGCCTGACAAATGGGAGTTACTTTTACCATTTCCTAATTCTATTTAGGAAAAAAAAGTACTTCTGTAAAATACTCACGGTCATTTTAGCTTCTTCAGTTGCCACATCTCACTGTTTCATTGATTTTACAGTCCATGGAATCCTTGAAACATTTCCATTCTTGCACTGGGCTTTGGTTATTCCACCTACTACCCCCTCCTCATCTTTCATAGTTAGTGTATTCCAAGTGATTCTCAAATCTGGTGAACTTAGAATCAATTGGAATGCCTCTAAAAATACTGATGCTCAGACTGCACCGCAGACCAATTAAATAAAAATCTCGCCAGGTAATTCTAATGTGCAACTGGCATTGAGAACCACAATTTTGTTTTGCCTGTTTGCTTTTGGTTTTGTTGTTCATGTTTTGCTTTATTTGGTTTGGGATCTAATTGTAGAATTTGCTTCAGTTTCTGAAGACTTTTTTTGGTTCTTGATTTTACCATGAGACATGCTAGCCATCCCTTGCTGGTACTGAGTTTCTGCAAATTTAGGTATCATGCAGCAATATCCTTAACCAAATCATTTGTTAAAAAAGAGAGAGAAAATAAGACAGTAACATAATCCTGGGGAATTCTCCATAACTTGGCATTAATTCATCAATCAGCACTTTGGAGAATATCATTAATCAAGTAACTCTAATTACAAATCCACGTAACTGCCCTGATGATACTTTTTAATCAGTAAACATCAACCCTTGTAAATCTTCTACCAAGGATATTTTGAGAGAACCTGTCAGAGGACTCTCCAAAATCAAGATATATAGATATATAGATATATAGATATTATAATCCTATCTAAAATTCCTATGAGGTTTATCTGGTATGATTTTCTTAGTAAACCTATTCTCTTCCCGATCATAAATTTCCTTTCTCGGTTCTTGAAGACTCACAGTTCATTCTAGAGTCTAACAGGGAGTCACAGCAAACTCTCAATCCCATAGTTTGCAGCTTTTTTTCTTCTTTATTTTTTCGGCTTTCCGTGTCTAACTCTGTATTTCAAGCACCTTTTCAATTCTCTTCAAATTCCTGAAGATTATCAATAGCTTTTTGGTAGTTTGAGATGATACCTTTTTCACATCTTGAGGTATTTTTCACCCAAGCCTGGAGATGAACTAGAGCAGATGAGTATTTTCTCACTATTTTACTCCCTTAATCTCCATTTCTTATTACTATTAATTTTGTTCTTCCCAAGTGATGATAAATCTTCACAGAAAAGATAGGAACATACTTAAGGGGTTAGTAGAGTTAGAGAGTTATGTAATTCAACTTAATTTCCTCTGTCCAGTAGCTCTGTGCCATTCACCCCAGGTGGTGGCCTTTTACGCCATTCTTGTTTCCTTAACATACAAGTAAGTGTTTTTTCTTGCTGTTAATAGTTGTCACAAGCTTCAGAAAGAATCTTCTGAGCTTTTAGCCTCACTGACATTTCCACATATTCCTTGCTACTTCTCCAAATTGTGTCTTCTTCTTCTTCTTCTTCCTTCTTTTTCTTCTTCTTCTCCTTCTTCTTTATTATTATTATTATTATTATTATTATTATTATTATTATTATTATTATTAATGAGCCTTTCCCTCACTTTGTCTCCTCATTTTTTCAAGAGTCTTTTAAATATGAATTCACTGAACTCACTGGAGAATTCTCTATGCATTCACATCCATCACTTTCTATTCCTCCCTTTTTCACCTTCATCACTGCCCATCAGAGGTTGGCAAACTTTTTCTGTAAAGAGACAAAATATTTTAGGTTTGGCGGGGCCTGCTGTCTCTGCTGTATGTACGTGCTCTGTCATTACAGCACAAAAGCAGCCACAGAAAATACATGAATAAATGAGTGTGACTAGGTTCTGATAGGACTATTTATTTTGGGTTTTTATATACATTTCACAAGTTATAAAATATTCTCCTTTTGATTTGTCTAAAATCATTTAAAAATGTAAACATCTACTGATAATGCTGAAGAGCGGCTTATCAAGACACGTGGGTGAACAGACTTCACAGGTAGGCTGTAGTCTGTCAGCCCCTGCCAGAGGGGGCAAGGTATCTCTTCTGTATCCACACTCTCCTCTTGTGGGCTCAGGAACTCTCAGTTAAGTTCCTTTCTCTGTACTAAGCTGGACGGTGCAGGCAGCAGCAGCCTCCGATCTGGAATCCTAACCATATCTCGTCATCTCTATTGATGCGTCCTCTGAAATTCACCCGTAGTTTGGGGATGGAGAAAGCCACTCTCTCGGTTCCACCCTTCAGCAACAGGCAGGCCATTCCCTTTACTGTTTGGCAAGAACTTCTTCCACATCACATTCTTATCATTTCTGCTGTGTATTCACCTTATGGTCAATCCTTCAACTTTGGTTCTGGAATAAAATTCCAACTTTGATGATAAGGAGGAAATCCTTTTTTCTCTCTTTAAAGCTATCTTTCAAGACTGTTGTCTTCCTATGACTTTTTAAAAGTCAAGTTTGAGACTCAAGGCTGAGCAATGACTTTTTCTTTCAAGGTTCTATGTCTCTTTTTCTCAGAGACAGTATGTCCCATTCCATGGCCAACTCTTCCTGTCAGAAGGACTACAGAGGCTAAAGATTAATTGTTGAGAAGGGAAAATACACCTGGTGATATTTCAAAACAGTACTTCTGTATCAGGGTCATTCATAATTTCATCATCCGAAGTTTGTTTTTTGAGACCTTCCATAACCTATTGAGCTTTGTGGCTTTTAAGTTTAAAGAATTGGTTTTTTTTTTTAATTTCTCTTAGAAAACCTTGAATTAACTTTGATGCATACTTTAAAGGATGAAATGATGAAAATAATCATTTTGGGCTCCAAAGAGGAGCCTTACTCTTTCAGCTTTAGAAATTCTCTACAGGAAATTTAGAACAAGTTCTCAAGAGCTGCCCTGGAGGGCCTTCAGAAACACTCCAGATTCATTCTCAAAACAGCCCTTTTCTATCCAAGCTGGACAGACTCCCACGGCCAGACTCATCTTCCTCGATGTAATTTTCTCCTGTCTCAGGAGGGACTTCCTATCTTGATGGGCATCTGCCAGCACCCTGCTATCCCCTCCATCAGCAGCCCCAGGGATCTGGACAAGGGAATCTTTACTGTATCTCCTGGGAAGCCTCAGCCAAACAGGATTTCTGACAGTCTATTCTGACATCCCAGAATTCTTGTGAAGGGTATACAAATACCACTGTGAGGCAGTGAATTTCCTCTGTGGAATTCTTTATTTTTCCTGTGAATCATTAACCATCTACTGTGAACTAGGAAAAGTGAAAGAAGAACAAAAATTTTAGACGTCAATTGTAAAATGAGCCCCCTCTCTCAAGTAATGAATTTATTTTCTTTTCAGTGTTTTTCCACCTAAATTGTATTCTCTTGTTTCCTAATGTTTTTCCTTAGCATAGGACATTATTGTAATCCACAGATTTTCTCCCCATACTCCTTTCCATATTGTTTTCCTTAAAAAAAGAACAAAAATATATTCAAAGAGCAATATGAATTTTAAATGCTAATGTAATTACTTACTAAATTATATATTAATGCATATAATACATATATTCAAAGTTGCTGTTTTGCATTTATCAGTTCAAATGACCAAACATTTGTGGTTCCTCATTTTGTACAGGATGCTGTGTTAGATGCGGCAATACCACACCAGCACTCTGGGGACACCGGTGTAGTCACGGTTCTTCGTAAGACGCTCTCTGGCAGGAGGGTTTGGACTTTGCAGTCAGATAGACTTGAGCTCTTCTTAGATCTGCCATTTACAAACTGTGATCTTGGGCAAAATAGCTGATATTATTACTCAGGCTGATGAAGAAAAATGCCACAATAGGCAATTTGTGGACTGGAGGGAAGTGACTAGTTCTGACTGCAGTGAGGAGACATTTCAAAGTACTTTCAAAGAAAGAAAATTAGAGGGGAACTTTGAAACATAGGTACAACTACAGAAGGTGGAGCTGGGGCGGGACCTGGAAAAAAACAATATTCCTTGGTTTATAAATAAAACACCCAAAGTTTAAAAATATTTGTCTTATTATTTGACTTAAACATCTAATTAATATAAATGTTATTTTATGACTATTTGTATATGTAAATATGCCATTTTGTTGTTTATATTTTATGAAATAGCCAAGTGAAAATGTTATGATCTGATATAACCCCCAATACATACATTTTTAAACACACTATTATATATAATTAACCAAAAATGATTTTTAAAGTAAATAATTAAGGAATTTCAACACATTAGTCCCACTTCTATCCAGTAGATTTTTTTTTTTTTACTAAACTTGTATTAAAATCTTGCATAGCCCTAAATCTATTTCACTGGCTGCTCTCAAACTTGGTTTAACTCTGTTTTAAGCAGGAGGCTTCACAATATGACAAATAGCTTAGATCCCAGAGAAATTCTTTTTTCACCATTGCACACGATCTCTAGAAATGTTGTTCCTGAATAAATGCGGTAATTTTTTCAAATGTTGCTTCCTGTTGTTCCTCAAAATTAAAAACATCAAGATAGCTGCTAATCAGGGAACTTGTACATTTGAAAGAAAGGACAGGCCAGCCTGTACTTGTTCAGTGCATGCCAGTGGTGGCCTCGGGGTTGGGGGGTGGGGTGCACTCCACGGATTGCTCAAAACAAACCAATGTGATACAGCCGGAAAGTATGGGGAAATTTTGTTCACATATTTTTATTTAAAAATTCTACTTCTCTTAGATTTTATTATGTGCATATCATTTATTAGCTTAATAATATATGGATACAATTTGTAAATAAATATATCTCTCTATGTTGGGGGGATATGCTCAATTATTTTTAAATGTTAGGGGTAGGGGTGAAATATTATGCCCCCTTCTTCCCATTTTGCATCTGGACCAAGAGAGCCTGGATCTCCTGGTTCTGTGGACTGTGGGCACCAGCCCTGCGCTCTTGTCAGAAGCTGCTGCTGGAGGGGAATTAGTACCCTTTGAATCTCATGCTCTGGGGACTACGCCAGGGCTGGGTACACAGCAGGAAAATCCCTGACCCACGATGTCATTTAGCATATCTTCTGTCAGAGGCTAGATGGACTTGCTAGATTTGAACATTCGTACTTGCTTCCCTGTTGTAGGTATTTGGTTTGGTTTTGTTTTAAACCACAAAAGTGCTTCGTATCCTGTGGCCCTGGTTTTAGTAAGGATCATTGTACTGTTTTGATTTATCAGCCTGAGATTGTCGATAACAAATATTTAGTAATAACTTCATAATGAAATTCACTGTTGTCGTTTACTGAATAATTTTGGATCTCACAGAAAATATAATGGATAACAGTGACAGGCTTCTTTTACCTGCCTTGGCTCCAGAGGAGGACGACTGTAATCCAGAATGTAAAAATTGTTAATGCTTGTTACGAGAAGCCCCAGACCACCCCCCCCCACCCCTCACCCCTCAAAAATAGGCTGTTAATGAGACAGTCTCTCAATTAGGGGAAATGAAAGATGCTCTGGTTGTTATTTTTTCCCCCTGGAATAAATTTTGGTTAATCTTTAAAAAATGCTTATTAACCAATGCTTATATTAAAAATGCCTTCAAGATATTATAGCATACTTCTTGACAGTAAAGATGACCCTCCCTCTCTTTTTCTTGATCAAATATTTTGTAAGCTTTCAGGGTTCTTTATAGCAAGTTCAATCTCTAGAAGTATAGCTCACGGAGAATAAGCAGCGTGTACTGCATCTCAAGACAACACCCAGCATTAAGAGATTATTTCCACAAAATACTTAAATTGACTTCCAGTTCTTACCATCTACCCCTTTCTCTGAAAAATATGTCACTGTCAGACTGTTATGGTTAAATAGAGGACTCTGGTCAATTGGGGTAGGGGGTTAGTATGTCTAGTTTTACTTTTAGCATTCTTTTGTGTGACCAGTGCCTTAAAAAAAAGAAATCGAAGGAGAATAATCATTTAGCCCAAAGAAACATTGAACACTCTTTCTGATTCTGTTTTCTGACTCTGCCTGTGAAAATTTAGCATGGAGGATGTTGAGACCATTTCTCAAGTTTTTTTCACCAGGAAGGGCAGGAATTCTCTAATATTAAAAAAAAAAAAAATAGAGAAAGATCCTATAGGCACAAGCATTTGGAAGTTTTAGGTATAAAAGTAACTTTTTTTTTTAAAAAAGGTAACTATTTTTCTTGGTTTCCAATTTCTGCCAACACTTTCTGCTATCAAGTTTGTTTTACATAATGAGCCCACTGCTTAGTACACATAATCTCAGAGATGAAAGGATTTAAATCATCCACCCTGCAAGAAAGAAGACACACAGTACCGGTTTATGTTGGATCCTCAGTCGTGGTGAGCCATGACACTTGCAGTCTTTCCAGAAAGAAGCATTTTCACCTTAAAAGGTGAACTCAAAAATATAATTTCCATACTGGTTATGATACTGTTTGAATATTGCCCAACAGCAGTCACTCCTCAAATTATTTCCTGAAGAGTAAGCAAGAATTCAACATGAAAAAAATCACCTTGTAATTTTTTTTCAAAAATGAGCACTAGTTCAACAAATTACTGGTATATGAGGTGCTTCACAAAATTTTTGAGTAATAATCTAAAATGTTGCATCTATTTGTACAGCTTATAAGTAATAGTTATGGGGACAAGATAATCTTCCAACAAATACATAATTATATATGGGCCGTTTATGATATTTAGATATAAATATCATCTTGCCTGTAAGTTACGTGAAGTCCCTTAATTATTTTTGGTAGCACAGAGCATCTGTGGGATAGAAGTAAAATGCTGTCAAATGGCAGCATAAGGGAGTAATAAGTTGGAGAGAAATGCATAAGGTAGAAAGCGGGGTCCAGAGCTTAACTAGCCTTGTTTTATACAAGAATAACAACTTCTAGTTAGTTCATATGTTTGTTATGAGGACAAAATGGAAACATGCAGATTCAAGACTTCACTCAGCGTCTGGCCCTTTGGAAGGGGTTATGGATAGTGATGCTGTGCTAATTTGTCGACAGTCTTTTTTTTTTAAACATCTTTTTTATTGAGTTATAGTCATTTTACAATATTATATCAAATTCCAGTGTAGGGCACAATTTTTCAGTTATACACGAACATACATGTATTCATTGTCATGTTTTTTTTTTCGCTGTGAGCTACCACAAGATCTTGTATATATTTCCCTGTGCTATACAGTGTAATCTTGTTTATCTATTCTATATATGCCTGTCAGTATCTACAAATTTTGAACTACCAGTCTCTCTCTTCCCACCCCCCCACTGGCAACCACAAGTTTGTTTTCTATGTCTATGAGTCTGTTTCTGTTTTGTATTTATGTTCTTTTTTTCTAGATTCCACATATGAGCAATCTCATGTGGTATTTTTCTTTCTCTTTCTGGCTTACTTCAGTTAGAATTTCATTCTCCAGGGACATCCCTGTTGCTGCAAATGGTGTTATGCTGTCAGTTTTTATGGCTGAATAGTATTCCATTGTATAAACATACCACATCTTCTTCATCCAGTCATCTGTTGATGGACATTCAGTCTGTTTCCATGTCTTGGCTATTGTAAATAGTGCTGCTATGAACATTGGCATGCAGGTGCCTTTTTGAAGTAGGGTTCCTTCTGGACATATGCCCAGGAGCGGGATTCCTGAGTCATATGTTAAGGCTATTCCTAGTCTTTTGAGGAATCTCCATACTGTTTTCCACAGTGGCTGCAACTTGTCGACAGTCTTAAAACAGGACCCCCTTCCCAGAGAGTGACAGAAAGACTGAGAGAAATTAGCAGTAATGTTTGTAGTTTGGGAAAAAACAGTTTATCCTCTCTTCATCAGCAGTATTCAGCCCCATAGTTCAGAAATGGAGCAAACTATTCTCAGAAGTTAAAATGTTTTATGAATGTCATCCCCGTGGAAACTTCTGAGAAGTCATGCTGATCAAGGGTAATCGATCTTGTTAGAATCAGATATAAAATTCAGCACTCATTGCTTTTCCATCTATGTCTGCCCTCTTTTTCACCCATCCACCCAGGATCCGTCAGGCTATTGCTTGCACTGGTATGACTCATAAGAAATTAGAAAATACCTGGCCTATTTATGTTCACAGGCAGAATTTTATCTTCATTCCTATTTGTCTCCACCAAATCATTTCACAAATTTTCTTCATAATGTACACATGCTTCTGCACTTGCAGTAAAGCTTTGGGCCAAGAGACAAGCAGTTCTTACAACAAACGTAATAATCAAATATAGCTTTGTCTTCACTTTTAGCGATCACAATAAAATTCAATGGGTCAGATAGAAAGCTTAGTGAGTGGTTATTCACATCAGAATTCTTTTTATCATTTTCATCTTGAAGAAAACAAAGTGCTGGCAGAGAGGCATGAAGTTAAAATGTCAGGAGCTCTTGAGCAAAAGAGCAATGGAAAAATAATCAAGTTATGAAATTTTATTTACATGTAGTATGGGCAGATTTACCTCTGGATGCTTCTGGGTCTCTTTTTTATAATTTGTTTTAATAATATTAAAGAGGTCTTTTTTTTCCACAGACCCCCAAATAATTCAATATATAAATAAGATCATTATGCCAAAAAGAGAAATACTCGTTTAAGTACCTTTAAAATCTCTTTCCTATATGAAATGAAACTAACCCCTGTCCCGTCAGGGGCAAGGATAAACAGAAAACACTAAACTAAGAGGAGTTACTGTAAATAAGGAGGACTGTTTAGAAGACATGAGGAAGAAGTTTCTATTTCCTGACCAGGTTTTGCAGTGGACATCTGTAGCTGAAGGTCGGTGACCTGAGTGGTCCTACAGTCTGATGGTGGCGGTCAGGATTGGTGAGAGGATCAGTCTTCAGTGTGCCTTGGCACAGAACTTCCTCTCAGCTGTGCCTCACTTTGTTGACTTTAGACCATGTTAAAGTAACAGTGCAGAAGAGTTGTTCCTTGCTTGAGCTTAGTGACGTCACAGAATTCTCTAGCTTTGCATCTGGGCCACTACCAAGTTACTGATTCAGATGAAATAGGTTGTGGGCTATGACATGTTATGCACCCCAATATTTCTTTTTTACAATCTGAATTGCCATTAAAGTGAACACTTTAAACTCTGGGATTTTAACATGAATCTTATAGTATAGAAGAAAAATATCAACCAAAGCAGAGGTTTTCAAACATATTTTTTAGCATGTTGCACGTTAAGAAAAACCCAGGATATCAAAATTCAATACATACAAATTTATAGATACAGTTAACCGATATCCTCTGGTTTTGCATCCTTATAAGACAGAAGGGAAGGGGGCAGGAGACAACCATTAAAAAATGACACAGCAATTAGCACCAAGATGGTGGAAGATTCAACTCCTAGTAGACTTTGAGCTTCATTATATGCTCATTGAAATACAACAGCATACTAAATGGCACTCCTATAGGTGCCAGGACAGTTTCAAGACTGACCATAAAAGGTCAAAGGATAAGTGATGGCCCAATTCTTGGGAATCCCAGCCCCAAAGTAGTTATAATAATCCTCCCAGTTGTTAGCACATGAAGTTACCAAGTGCATAAAAACTAACAACCTTGCACCCCGTGGGTTCTTTCTCTCTGTCACTCTCTCTTGTCTTCTGGATGACAGGCACTCTGTCTATGGAGTGTGCATCTCTCTGAATAAATCTACTTTTACCCAACTATGGCTCACTTGAATTCTTTTCTGCACAAAGCCAAGGACCCTCACTTGGCAGGATGTTTCCCAGGGACTCAACTGAAACCTGGGACACATCCATCCTCCCGTAGCCCCATTTTTCCTATAACACTCAGATCAACCTCCTGTGGATCAAAATTTTGATATATCAAATGTATTTGATATATTTGATAAATACGACTGTATATATACACATACATGCATGTGTGGTATTGTGATTTATAGTAAAAAAAAACATATATGGTTTTCATCCCATTTCTGGCCCAGAACCCCTAAAACCATTCGAATTTCCTAAGTGATGAGAGCCATCAGCATGTGTTTTGTTATATTAATGAGCTGACTTTTGGAAAGCACCTAAGGATGGGGATCAGTTGCCAGGGTAGCCAATCGTGTGATAAGAGGGTTGGAAAATTCAGTCCCACCTCCTTAACTTCTAGGGAGGGAGATGGGCTTGTGGTTGAATCAATCACCAGTGGCCAATGAATTAATCATTCATCCCTATGTAATGAAGTCTCCATAAATTCCCAAAAGAATGAGGTTCAGAGAGCTTCTGAGTTGGTGAATACATGGATATTTGGGGAGAGTGACCCACCTGGAGAAGGCACAGAAGCTCCATACCCTTCCCCATACATTGTCTTGTCCATCTCTTCTATCTGGCTGTTTCTGAGTTAAATCCCTTTATGATAAACTGGTTTTCTAGTAAGTGAAATGTTTCTTTGAGTTCTGTGAGCCACTCTAGCAAATTAATCGAACCCAAGGAGGGGGTCATGGGAGCCACTGATCTATACCCAGTCTGTCAGATGTACAGGTAACAACCTGGACTTGGAATTGGCATCCTGAGTTGAAGGAGGTCTTTGGAACCCCCAACTATAGCTGGTCAGTCAGAAGCACAGGTGATAACCTGGGTTTGCAACTGGCATCTAAAGGGGTTAAGGAGAAGTGTTGTTGGACTGACCCCTTACCTGTGGGATCTGATGCTATCTCCAGGTAGATCAAGTGAGATAGTGTCAGAATTAAGTTAAGTTGTGGGACACCCAACTGGTATTCTGAGAATTACTTGGCAGTGTGTGGGGAAGGACCGCCTCACCCAACACACACACACACATTGAAATTGGGTCAGGAACTCAAAAACAGCATGTATCTACACACACAGATAATATGGAACAAAAGTTTCATGAAACAGTAACTTACTCTTACTACAGGCAAGACATTCTAATATTTTCTAATCTATTTTATTTCATTTTTTTCTAACACATTGGCCCCCACTAATATATTGTGACCTGCAGTTTGAAAAAAAAAAAAAAAACTCTTCTCAGGAGAGTTCCTAGAACTTGCTTCTCCTGCTGAGAATCTGCTAAATTTGTCATTGTTCGCACGCTGGGTAAAACCCTTTTGTTCTGCTAGACGTTTGTATAATTTCTCTATGTCAGAAACCAGTATGAAACAGATTTTTGTCGTGTCCACAATGGCAAATAGTCCACAGACTGAGGCCTGAGGTCCGTTTAACTGTATTCAAGTAATCTTTACACCAATACTTCCTGACTCCATTCTGATAAACTTGTTAAATGCATTGTGAGTTACGGGGGATAAAAGGGGGTAAATGCAAAGCACTTTAAAATAAAATTTTAGCATTATCTCTGCTGCTTCCAGAATGACAACTACAATATTTTCCTTAGGACAAAGGGACAGTGCCTCATGCCTGGAGGAAGGGATGCTGGTTCCTTGCCTGATGACAGTTTAACACAGTTTAAGGTGCACAATTTCCATTGTGTCCTACCATGGCCGGACTCTGTGTGGCCAAGGCCCTTGCTTTCTGGATGCCTCTAATCTTGCAATCTATTTGCAGTCCATCTTTGGAAACAGGTTTTTTATATAGTTGTGTGTGCAGTAGGCTACCGGAATCAGGGAGCCCTTCTGCCTGCCACAGCAGAAATGTGGAAGGCAGATGTGGCAGTTGGACAGAACTTGGACTCAGAAAACTGGAGTTTGCAGGTTCCGCTCCTTGTGAGTTACACTGCCTTGGGAAAAAAGCATTTAACTTCTTTGACCCTCAGGTTAATAATGAACATGTATGGTATTGTCATATGTCAGACACAGTACCAGATTTTAAAAGACAGAGATGACTAAAATATAGTGCATGCCCCTGAAATAGAGATGATAATACTATAATACTGTTCTCATAGCGTTATTATCAGAACTAAAAGAGAGAACAAACTGGAAACACCGAGCACAATGTTTCACCCATGTTAGGATTATTTGTTTCTTTCTTTTTGTATTTGAATCCATTTTATTACAAAATAGAACATGCAGGAAAGTGCAAAAATGTGTATGTTCAGCTAAATGAATTATGAAAAAGTAAACATTCATGTAACTGAAACCAAGAAATAGAAACAGAATATTGCCATTACCCCAAAAGTCCTACTTGCTCCACCTAATTTACAACCCCTCTTACCCGCTAAGGTAGCACTTCCTTGGCTTTTACACTGTCTTGTTTTCTTTATATATCTGCATATAAATTTTTTAACCACATAGGCACACATCCTAAATATTATAGTTTGGTTTAGCCTGATTTTGAACTTTATATACAATCTGTTCTAGCTGGCTTCTTTTACTTATCACATTATTTTAAAAATTACCCGCATTGTAAATGAGTTGTAGTTAATTCATTTCTGTTGCTGTATAACATTCATTTGAATAAATATACCACATTTTCTATTTTAATCCACTCTATCATCCATAAACATTTGGTTCGTTTCCACTCTTTGGCTATTACACAAAAGGACTGTAATTAAAATTCTTGTCCATGTCTTTTGGTACATCTAAGTTTGCATTTCTGTAGAGTATATACTGAGGAGAAGAATTGCTGGGTCATAGAACACATGTATCTTTGTTCTTGCTACATAATGTCTGTCTTCCAAAGTATTTGCATCAATTACTCTCTAATCCACAATAGGTAAGAGTTGCTTTTGTACCACATTCTCACCAACTCTTGGTATTGTCAGACTTTTAATTTTAGCTATTCCAGTGGGTACAGATCTCATTTTAGATTAAATCTCACACTCCTGATTACCAATAAGACTGAGCACCTTTATCAGCCATTTGCATTTCCTCTTATGTGAAATACTTAAGGTTTTGCCCTACCTTTTTTGAGTTGTCTTTTTCATAATGCTCTGTATATAATCTCTTTGTTAGTACATGTAATAGAAATGTTATGCAAATAATTTCTCCCACTCTGAACCTTGTCTTCAGTATCTTCCTAGTGTCTTTTGATGAACAGAAGTTCACAATCTTAATATTAGTCCACGGTATCAATTTTTTCCTTTATTTTAAGTGCTTTCCTTTGTCCTAACAATGGTTTTTTAGAAGATCTTTTGCCTCACTGCACTCCAGCGCTACTTCTGTGATAAATCAAGCTTCCATATATGTAGAGGTCTGTTTGCAGGATTTTCTTTATGGCTCCATTGATCTATGTGTCTATTATTGTAACAGTCCCACAAATCTTGTATATCCACAGTGATTTTTATCTACTTATAATCAGCTACTAAAAAGAGTATGTTACAATTTCTCAATGTGATTGTAAATTTGTTTATTTCACTTTGTAACTATCAATTTTTGCTTCCTACATTTGAAAGCTGTTATTAGATGCATACAATTTTTCATTTTTTATCAATTTCTTGCAAATTGATCTTTTTTATTATCCTTATTTCTAATAATTGAAATAGAAAATTTTGTTTTCATACCTTCTATGTTTTTATTTTCTAAATGTGTTTCTTGTACAGCATCTAGTTGTAACTGTCTCAAAATTTTTGCCTTTTAATGGAATCATTTAGTTTACTTACATTTAATATAATCTGGGATTCATTAGTTCATACCATTATCAATCTATTGCCTTTCTGCTTCACACTCACCTTCATTGCCAAGCCTGTGATATTGGAACATATCTCCCTTGACAGGTGGCACAATGCTAAGCTTCCTCAGTGGAGGCCCCTGGAGACACATAGAAAGAGGATGCAGAGGTCAAAATTATGTGGCATCCCCCATGGTCAGCTTTCTCTGGCACTTAAAGGGAGGCTTCTCAGTGAGTTTTGTCACTGGGGAATCACAACGGACTCTGTCATATTTTAACCACTCCCTTCTCTGTACTATTTCAAATGTCGAACTTTTCGCACAGCATTATAATTTGTCTAGGTGTCAGACTGTCTCCACTACTAGGATATAAGCTCCTTAAGAATAGGGTCTATGTGTTTGTCATCTCTGTTCTACAGTGCTTCTCACTGTTCTAGGCAACAACAGTAATAGCTAACCTATTATATGTGAGCCATTGTCTCATGTGTTTGAATATAGTGGATGTTTGGTCAATTTTAGTTGATAAAAGAGTAAATTATTATTCCCATGTTTCAGGAGAAGTAACTGAGGATCATAAAAGGAAAATAACTTGTTGCAGGTCACATAATTAGGAAATGGCATGGTCAAAATTAAACACAGCTATGCCTCTGTTATGTGCTCCTTATGGGTCATGCCAAGAGAGGCCGTTATTATTTTGTTGCTTAGAGTAGAATCCTGTTGAATTTGAACTCAATAGCAGGAAATAGGGGAAGTCTTACATAGAACTGATTATATGCCAACCACTTTTCATATATTCACTGATGATAATGGGTATTATTATCATTATGTTACAGAGAAAGACGCTGAAGCCTGGAGAGGTTAAGTGGAACTTCTCAAGTCACACAGCTCCTGAATGGCAGAGACAGAATTCAAACCCAGTTGGTCAGACTCTTGAGTCTATACTTGATCATTAATATACTGACTGTTCAGATACCTTAAAAAGGTAAGGAAGATAATATAATAAATACCTATGTACCTATTACTCAACATATGAAATACAACATTACCCCATGTACTGATTGCATTCTCCTGAATTTGATGGCTATCATTCAAATGCATGTCTTTAGGTTTCTTGCATATATGAAAATTCTGTACAATATACAATATTATTTCTGTGTAGTTATACTTATAAAAATGACATTCCTCAGCAGCTCTTTGAATATCTACTCTGTGCCAACCGCTCTTTTAAGTACAGAGAAAACAGTAGTGACAGAACAAAATCCTTGCTCTCATGAAATTTAATTCTGAAGTGGGGAGACAGACAATAAAGCATAAACAAAGCAATACATAATCTAGCTGGTGGTAATAAGCAAAACAATAATGCACAGTAAGGGATAAAGAGAGATGGGGCTGTGGAAAAAGATGAAGTCCTCTTTTATCAAGAGATATTTGAGCAGATATCTAAAAGAAATGAAAGTGGTATCTTACTCTTTAAGAAAAAAAAAAAAAAAAACACTCTTGCCAGTCTGGAGAACAGATGGCAGTGGGCCAGGAATGGAAACAGCTCTGTTGCAAAAAGTCCAGATGAGAGATAATAGTGGCTTGGATTGTTGAGGAGGTAATAAGTGGTCAGATTTGGCTCCTATTTTGAAAGTAGCATTTATATTTATAAAAGAAATGTCCTGGAATTTTCTTTTCTTGGTTTGTCCTTATGTTTTGGGAATCAAGATTTCATTAACCTGGGCGGAGGGTATAGCTCAGTGGTAGAGTGCATGCCTAGCATGCATGAGGTCCTGGGTTCAATGCCCAGTACCTCCATTAAATAGACAAGCCTAATTACCCCCACCAAAAGAAACAAAAAAAAAAAGATTTCATTAGCCTCATAAAACAAAGGCAGTTTTGTTCCACCTTTAGGAAAATTTGGATCAAATAAGAACTAACCTTTCCATGACATACTGATAGAAGTCACTGTAAAGTCATTCAGGCCTGGGATAATTTGGGGGTGGGGTGGGGTAGAGCGGAGGTCTTTGACTATCATTTTGTTTTTTTTTAAATTCTTAGTGTTTTCTTCAAATTCTCACTTTTTCATTTCAGCGTCTTATGTTTCTTTGAATTTTTCCATTTCGTCAAAGTTTTCAAATTTGTTAGTGTGGACATGTTTGTGTTATTGTATCTATATTTTTATTGCTTTTCTCATTCTGTATTTCATTTATTTTCATATTCTCTCTTTTTTATTTGTTAGTCTTGCATGACTAATTAAACTTTTTGAAGAACGAGGTCTGGGGTTTTAAAAAACCTTTGCTGATTTTTATTATCATTGTCATTTTTGTCTATTTCAAAAGGTTACTTATGCCTATGAGACAAGAAGTAGTATTTCCTTACTTTTTGTTTTTCTAGATGTTCTCTACTGCTTTCCCCCATGCAACATTTTAATTGAATGCTAGTTAATACATGCTCCTGTCTCAAAATCCCAAAAGTACAAAACATTTTATAGTGAAAACCCATCCGTGTCCCTATAAGCTCAGTTCTTACTGTGGTATCCACAGGTGAGTACTCTTCTTAGTTTCTCACATGTCATCATAGAACGTCTTCGTGCATATACTAAAAGGTATATCATTTCCCTACTCTTTTAGTAAAAGGTTGCATATTATAAATGCTCATCCTCTCCTTTCTTTTTCACTTAATAATATATTTTTATAGATTTTTCCATAAAATAATTTCTAATATTTTATACCTGCACAATATTAGATGAATTTTTTCCCAATCATTCTCCTATTAATAGTCTTTGGGTTGTTTCTCATTTTTTGTTTTTATAAAGGATGTTTGTAACAGACATCACTTGGATCTTTTCAGTCTCTCCTTTTTCATTATTCATTACTTTTACCTTTTTCATTATTTTTACCCTTCGTGCTCCTGTAGTGACCCATCCAGCATGAGCTATGGCTCACTACAACCAGACTGTGCCTTGTCCCTTGTCCAAGACTTCCACCTCCTGACTTAGGGTGCCCCTGTTGCTCCTGAGGCATGAGATGTCCCAGGGCATGGACTCATGCCTTCAAACCAAAATTGCAGGAAAGTAGATCTCAAAGAGAATCACAGAGAGTGAATCTTAGAACAACGGGAGATGGAAGCCAGCAGAAAAGTGATCCACCCTTCCTCCTTCCCTCCATCCCTCAGACTGTCCTGACATGCAGTAGTTCATAGGCTCTTAGGATCCTGCAAGATCAAGCAATGAGTTTGTTTGAAACCAGGTGGTAGGCTGCTCAGTAATATACCTTGTGCTGCCGTCCCTGCCTCTTTCCTCCTTTCCTTCACTCCTGGTCTTCCACTCTCCGGTAAAGTAGCAACATGTAAGTGTTTGCCTCTGGCTCTATGCTCTGGAGCTCTCTGACTAAGGCTGCTGGAACCAAGACTAACCCTTGAAAGCAAACTTCTCAGCATAGGATTTTGGAGTTGTTTGTTCTCTCCAGTCTGATACCAATAGGGACCTTACTGCTGACGGTAAGTGGAGGTGGCAATAACTGCCGCTTGCAGTAGGATCAGAATCACTAAGACTTTCATCTAGGGTGAACTGGGATGGGGTACAGGAGAAACTGAGGCTCTGGCATGTGCTGCGGCTGTAGTACATCTCATGTCTCAGGGATATGGGAACAATGGCAAGCACGAGGATTACGGAGGAGACTGGGTCCTGTTCACAGCACTGGGCAACCCAGATAAGGCCACGATGAGCCAGCTGCCACTCAGATGGTCTGAGGGGCACAGGCTGCCTATTAAGCTATCGTTTCTCAGCTCCAGTCCTGCTTTTCTATGCTTTGCTTTCTGATGCTCTTTGAGCTGTGTTTCTGTTGTAGCAGCGGGCTCCCTGTTAGGGTTTTCCAAAAGGGAACACTAGGGGGAGACTGAAAGCCTGGAGGAGAAATGACCAGCTCCTTCCCGTTTTGTGTTCTGCACCTGTCAAAGTCACCCCCTCAGAGATACCCGCTTCCAGCACCCCTCCTCAGAGACCTGAGTTCCTGCTGTGTGGAGGCTCTCCAAGCCTCGAGGTTTCAATAAATCCATCATCTTTCCTTTGCTCCCCAGCCCCTAGCTTCGATGCCATTATTTCTGTGTAATCTCTATGTATTCCTTTTGCTTTTTCAGTCTTTTGATATCCATTTAACCAATTCTTTATGATACATTGTTTCTCACATAACTGAACTGAGTCAAATAAATGGAAAGGGGTACCCTTTCCAGAGATTATGGAAGCAGTGTGTTAGCGTGAAGTGGTTCTAATAGCTTACTTGCAGGCTAGTTACTAGATGAGTCCTGGCCCAAATCCAGTTTACAGCTGATTCAGTGAGTCCACAGATCCATCTTGTGGTAATTTTCCTTGTCTTGAATGTATAATTGAAATAAAGATTCTTGGCACAAAGAGAACTCTAACCTTTGACCATAGATTTTCAAAGTAAGTACCATAATGCTAGTAAAGAGCCAAGAGAAAGTCCTTGAAACTGTCACCCACCTTTGGCAAAGATAGTAAGTCTGAAGCAATACCATCCACGAGGAATTACAGAGATTAATGCCACTGTAAGACTGAAAGGATGCAGGAATGGTACTCTCTCTCATCTCAAGGATTAGTTCTGGCTCCTGTAAAAAAAATATGGACAATGGGGGATATCATTAGAATATCATAAATATAAACAGGTGGTAGCTCCAACTGCAGCTGCCATGCCAAATATGGTAGCTTTGTTGGAGAACATTAACATCACCACTGGGGTTCAGCATCCAACTATTGATTTGATAAATGTGTTTATCAATCGCAATCAGTAGAAAGGATCCAAAGCAGTTTGCTTGCAGAGAGCAAAGACAAACTTATTGTCTTGATCTAGACCTGTGTTAACTTTCTAGCTTTCTGTCATAATGTGTTTGCTTGCCATTAGTCATCTTGCTATTTCATGGAACATCACTGGTCCACTATATTGATGACATCATGTTAACTGACTCTTGTGAGCAAGAAGTGACAAGTACCCTGGATGACAGCCAACACTAGAAAGTGGAAGGAAAGCCCCATGGAGATTCAAAAGCTTGCCATATTTAGAGTTTTCTGGAGTCAACAGACAGGGCACTACTGGGATACCTCCTTCTAAGATGAATGAATATACTGTTGTGCTTCACACCTCGTGCCACAAGAAAATGAGCACTGTGCTTTGTGGGCCTCTGGAGTTCGGAGGAAGTGCATACTGCAATACAGAATACCTCTTTGACACATTCATTGGATGACTTGGAAATCCTCTATTTTCTGAGAGACAGAGCAAGAGAGGGCCCTGAGATAGGTCCAGGTTAGGATGTCAGCTTCTCTGCCACTCAGGCCTTGTGATCCACTCATTTACAGTTTTCAGCACACAGGTCTTTCACATGTTTTTACAGATTTATCCCTAAGTATTTCACATTTTGACTTTATTCAAAATGGTGTTTTAATTTCAATTTCTGGTTGTACACTGATGGTGTACAATTATAGAGAAATACAATTTATTTTCACATTTATTATCCTGTGCAACCTTGCTAAACTCACTCATTAGTTGATTAGATGACAGATATTGAAACTTTACCTTATTAGGCATCTGCTTTCATATTCTTTTTTAAAAAATTTTATTGAGTTATAGTCAGTTTACAATGTTGTGTCAATTTCTGGTGTATAGCACACGCTTTCATTTTCTTTTAAATATTTTTGAGATTTGTTCTGGGAGCCAATGAATTTTGAGACAAAGATACAAACAATTTGATCCTTTTATGATTTATTTCTCAGGTCCAGAGGAGTGCTCAATGGAATTACTCTCAACTACTGAGGCAACTTCCTGAGGTTGACCCATACCCTGTGGATTATGGTTTTTCCCACTCTGTCTGGTGGGACTAGGCACAACTGCCAGCACTTTGTGAGTACCAGACACTGTTCTCTAGTGCTTTTATTTGATTTTCATCCTAACCTTGGATGATGCCTTCACATTGATGAACTGATGAGTACTCCCCTGAGTGCTTCAGGGGGATTCTGCAGATGTTCAGAGTTCCCTCCCTCTGAAGCTCTCTCATCTCTAGTACACCAGTCTTATCTAGGTCTACTCAGACTCTCAGCTTCACCTCCTCAACTGTGGGTGTCCACCAGGGTTTGTCTGGGTTATCCTCCTGGTGCTATGACCTGGAAACACAAAGCAATAATTTGGGGCAATTATAGGGCTCACCTCATTTCTATTCTGTCTCTTAGGGACGGCTGTCCTTCATTGCTTAATGTCCTCAATGTTCATATATTTTGTCTGTATTATTTTTTGGTTGTTTTGGGTGGGAGGAGAAATCTGGTTCCTGTTACTCCATCTTGGATGGAAAGAGAAGTCTCAGAAGTGACTTTTGAGTAAATGTATTATTTATCTGAAATTTTATCTGAAATGTACAGGTATTTTGTAGCTTAAGGATTTTCATATTCTCTAAAAGTGGTGACATCTGCTAGTTGCCTTCTCCAATACCCAAATTCCCTTCTCTTCTCAGTAACAGAACACTGATTAAAGATGCACCTCGCTAAGACACACAGTTTTCATTCTCCCTTGATTCTAGGTGTGTGTATTTGGCCAAGTGCTGCTCATAAAGTTGTAAACAGTAATGTGTTGGACTTCTGGGATTCTCCCTAATTTATTCCTTCCCCTCATTCTGCTGCTTAGAAGCCAAATGGAATGACTGGAGCTCTTGTAACCATCTTGGTCCATAAAGGAAATTTGTGTATCTTTAATAACTAATCAGAAAACTATGAATGGCTGGTTCTTGATGATTCTGAGTAGCCACCACAGAAGCTTGAGTATGAAACTCCTTTTGCATAAACATCAGTTAACTTCTTTAAGTCATCATCACTTGGAGGTGTTCTGTGTATGCTCTGAAACATTCTATCTCATACACTGAGTTTGCCAAGTTGCTCAAAACCTAAACCAACACCTAGAGACAAAACTTACCACTAAGAAAATTTTGAGGTAGGAGAAATTTACCTGTGGTGATTAAAGCTCATCATTTGATGTCTTTTATCTATTTTTCGACCATCTTAAATGCTCAGTGCTTTCACACTCTCAATCTCCCTGTTATGAAAAATTGCTTTCAAGAAAAGATCCAAAACTCATTTACTAGGGTTATTTTCATGTTAACAAGGATTGGCGCTTTTATATAAAGAAATTAAGTTCTAATAGTGGATTTTTCAGGAAGTAGGGTAACTTTAAAAAAATTACCAGGATTTTTTCAAGGACCTACCATAGAGCACAGGGAACTACATTCAATATCTTGTAATAATCTATAATGGAAAAGACTCTGAAAAAGAATATATATATATATATATATATATATATATATATATATATATATATATATATATATATAAACTGAACCACTTTGCTGTATACCTGAAATTAACACAACACTATAATCAACTATACTTCAATTTAAAAAATGAGACAGTGTAAAATAAAATCAGAAATATGAACAGTGGCAAAGACATTTGAAGATATTAAGGAGTAGTTCATTTTTTATTACTGGGTTCTGTTTGTTTTTTCATTTTCAACTTTATTAGGTAGAATTGTTACAATTTGACTACACATATACAACGCATTGCATGTAAATACATATACACAATACACTGCATATTTTTAAAAAATGTACGTATATGTATGGTTCATTGTTTCTAAGAATGTTTGGAGCTTTAGCTTTTTGAACTTACATAGTTATCAAAGGAATAAAGCCAACCACAAAATAAGAATTAATTCAAAAAGATACATACACCCCGCTATTAACAGCAACATTACTGATAATTGCCAAGATATGGAAGCATCCTAAGTGCACACCAATAGACGAATGGATAAAGAAGATGCAGCATACATACATATTGGAATACAACTCACCCATAAGAAAGGATATTTTGCCATTTGTGGCCCTTCATTCACTTTTTTTTTCACTTCAAAAACCAAAATTTTATAACTGGCATAAACATTTCCATTGCATCAGATACTGCCAGGTTTTTTGCAGGGAAGCAGGGGACTCTCTTGAAATTTTATCTGTATAGGAGCTTGCACTCAAGTGGGAAAGATGCATTCAGCTAATGAGTAGATTTTTCATACATGCTTCAGAAAGGTGATAAATACATAGCTCATAAACCTGCCTCCATCTTGAATTCAGAATCAGAGGGTGATGTCTGGGGGAGCTCCCATTAATTACCTGCAATTTTCCTTCAGCCCTTTCTCTGAAACTGTACTATTTAATTTTGGCTTATATCATCACCATAGAGATGCTCTTTTTCCCTAGTCTGCTCTGGGAAGCTGATACACTGTAGAAGATAGACTCTAGACTCAGCTGGCCAGACATCCATGTCCAGTCGAACTACTTACATGTAACCAATCACAATAGGCAGAGATCAAGAGACAGGTATTACTTAATGTATCTCTCATTACGAGCCCCTCAACTTTTTTATTTATTCAGCTTCTCAATGTGACCTATACACTTCCATTTTGAATATAGTTCTGAGCTTCTGAGGGAGAAAAAAAATCTGTGAGGTATGAGTGTTATTTTGATCAATTTTCTTCTCTGCTCTAGCAGGAATTGCTTACTCTATGCTAGGGGGAAAGTAGAGGGATGATAAGATAATCCCTTTCCCCTCCTTGTGGGATTCACATAAGACTATAATTTTGTGGAGTTGGCAGAGACTCCCTGAGAATATCTTAGCCCAGGGGATATGTGTAATTCTTGGACCTAGTAAACAAACTCATTCATAACTCACATGTATACAATTTAATAAGGCTGCCAAGGGCTGCTTGCCTGGTTATGAATTTATGTGTATAAATGACAGATGCATAATACAGTTTCTTAAAGAAGGAAAATGCACTCTGAATTTTATATTTTCACTTGCTTGGTAAGTGGAGAAAAGCATCAGAAAGGGAAATATCCAAAAACTTGCAAGGTAGATTGCAAAGTACATTGAAATATTATTAACCAATGTATACTATTAATTCATCTATAAAGCATACATTTGTTGAGGGCACACACTTTTCTTTCTGCCCAGGATACTCTTCTCCATGCTCTTTGTATGACTAATTCATTCTCATCCTTCCATTGACAGCTTGAAGTCCACCTACTTAAAAAGACCTTCCCTTGCCATCCTATCTAAAGTTGCCTCCCCTGTTACTCTTTATCCCCTTATCTGTTTTATTTCCATCATAAAACTTATCACAGGCTGTAATGATCTTATTTATTCACATCTTTACTTATTTAATGTCTGTCTTCCTGACAAAAATTGAGCTTTATGAGGGTATGGAATTTTTTTTTTTATCTCGTTTATCTCTGTAATCTACAGTCTAGCGTAGAGTCGGGTACCTGGGATAGTCTCAGTAAAACGTAGTTGGTTACGTTGTATAAGCGAAACATAGAGTGAACTCCTATTACGTGCCAGGCTTCATCTAGTTAAGTGCCTTTGATTTACTCAAAGTCTTATAGGTAAAACAGGCTTATAAATAGTAAATATCAACAATATAATAAATTTTACAGAGGTACATGCAAGATTTTTTTTACTTTTATTTTTTAATAAAGTATGGTTGATTTACAGTGTTAGTTTCAGGTGTACATCCCACTATGTATGGATTTCATATAAAATATGAAAATATGAAATAATACACTATGAACTTTTTGTGTCTAGCTTCATCTAAAAACTTCTTCTATCTTATAGAGATATCAGTAATTAATTCCGTTTAATTGTTGAAAAGTACTATATTGTATAATACATGAACTTGTTCATCCATTCATCAACTGATGAACATTTGTACTATTTCCAATATGGGCCTATTATGAATAATTGCTGTGAACACTCATGAACACATTTTTGTGAACATATGTGTTCATTTATCTTGGGAAAAATATCTAAGAGTGGAATTGCTAGGTTGTGTGGTAAAGGTATGTTTAACTTTGTAAGAAACTGAAAAGTGCTTTTCCAAATGGTCATAGCATTTTCCATTCCCACCATGAATATATGAGAGTTCTGGATGTTCTGCATACTTGCCAACACTTGATGTAGTCAGTCTTTTTAACTGTAGTCATCACACTGTCATTTTAAGTTTGTAGGAGTATCTCATTGTCATTTTAATTTTCAGTTCTTTCACGACTAATTGTGTTGAACGTCTCTTCATGTGTTTATTAGCCATTTGTATATATCCTTTGATGAAGTGTTCAAACTTTTTAAAACCTTATTTTCACTAAGTTCTTTGTCTTCTCATTATTGTGGTGTCAGAGTTCTTTATATATTCTATACACAAGTTTTTTATCAGATATATGGGTTGTGAATATTTTCTCTCAGTAAATAGCTTCTCTCTTCATTTTTTTGGAATGGGGATATGATTCCTTATTTATTCATTTATTTGTTTTTTATTTTTTATCGAAGTATAGTTGATTTACAATGTTGCAGGTGAACAGCAAAGTGATTCAGTTATATATCTCTATTCTTTTTCAGATTCTTTTCCATTACAGGTTATTACAAGATATGCAATATAGTCCCCTGAACTATACAGCAGATCCTTGCTGTTTATCTGTTTTATATATAATAGTGTGTAACTTTTTCATTTTTTTTCGAGATGTCTTTTGAACACTGGAAGTTTTACATTTTTATAAAGTCCAGTTTCTCAATTTTTAAATGATTATTGCTTCTTCTAAGAAATCTTTTCTGCCCAAAAATCACAAAATTTTTCTCATATGATTTATTTTAAGTTAACTTTTTAGTGTGGTGTGAAGTATGGGTCAAAGTGTATTTTTTTAGTAAGGATATCTAATTATTCTAACAGCATTTCTTGGGAAAAAATTACCCTTTCCCTCAATGAGTTATCTTAACATAGTAGTTGAAAATCAATTGAACATACATGTGTCAGCCTATTTCTGGATCCTTAATTCTTTTCTGTACATCTATATGTCTATGATCATGCCTCTCTCACACTGTCTTGATTAGTATAGCTTTACAAGTCTTGAGATCATGTAATTAAGCCATTCTTTCTTTCTCATTTTTTCAAAATTGTTTTGGCTCTTCCAGGTTCTCTGCATTTCCATATAAATTTTAACATCAGCTTGTCAACTTCTATGTCAAAGTCTGCTTGGATTTTAATTGCAATTGCTTTGATCAACTTGGGGGAAACTTATTTTTGAACAATATTGAGTCTTCTGATTCAAATACATAGTATGTTTCTTCATTTATTTTGTTCTGTTTAATTTTTTCTTGCAAAGTTTTTGTATTTTTCAGTGTACAAGGTCTTCACAGATACTGTTCAGTTTATTCACAAATATCTCATGTCTTTTGAAGCTCTTATAACTCATATTTTCTATTCCTAGTTTTTGTTGCTAGTGTGAAAAATACAATGGATTTTTACTTCTTGACCTTGTATCCATGATTATATAATATTCGTTTATCACCTCTGGTTGTTTCTATCAATTCTGTGGGATTTTCAACATTTGCTACCATATCAGTAAAGATCATTGTACTTCTTCCTTTCCAATTCGAAAGATTTGTATTTTTTTTTTCCTTTTTCTTGCTTTATGGCTCTGGCAAAGACCTCCAGTGTTTCAGCAATGCTGAAAAGAAGTGTGAAAGTGAATATATTTGCCTTGTTCCAAAGGCACCACTGTTGCAACAGCTCAAAATAATAAAAACAAGAACAATGTTTATATTTTAAAAGTTTACTGAACCTTCACAATGTGCCCAGCAGACATTCTTCTCTACACTTCTGTGTGTGTCAGCTCATTAGTCCTCGGAACAACTCCTATGGGTCATGGTCATTCCCATTTTACAAGTAAAGAAATTAGGCTGCAGAAAGCGACACTCATTTTCTCAAGATTATACAGCAAATAAGCAGAGGTGTCATAATTTGGAAATCAAGGATTTGGACCGACTCCAGAACTTGTCTTTACCGTTGCATTTCATGGCCCTAGAGTAGATGAACAGTAGAAGACAGAGCAAAGGATTTGGCAAGAGAAGACTTGGGTTTGAATTCTGTCTCTACATTAGTTTACTTCCAGTCCCTCGAATTACAAAAGGGATATAATACTTATATCATAGAGTTATTATGAAAGTATGCAGCACATCATTGATGCTAAACTTTTTTTTTTACTCTTTTATGTATTTTAAGTTTAATGTTGTTTTTCTCACACTCAAAATGCATGATATTTTTGATGCACATCCTTGACTTATTCTCTGTCTTCTACTTTTTGGCATCCTTCCCACATATTACTTAACACCAGCTTGAGCAGACAGCACACATGTCAGAAAAGAATACTATAAGAAGACATAGTCATCAGTTTTGCTATGTTCACCAGCCTTGCAAAAGTTCAAGTGTTTTGTATAAATTTTGTACAAGACACTGTAAAGATGTTGCTATTTTGGTAAAGGGTTATCCCAATGCTTTACAATGATCATTTTAGTAATATTAGGCATAGTGAATGGAAGAGAGGCCCAATATCAAATAGTTAAAATGCAGGGCTCTGAAAGCAGAAGGGCTGTGTTCAAGTCCTTCCCTGGCCCCGCGTGTCAGCTACAGAAGTTTGAACAAGCTATTTAGTCTCTCTGTTATTTTGGTTTCCTCCTCAATTAATAGGGATATTACTAGCTCTTAACCCTTTGGATTTTTATGAGAATTAACTGGATATATAATAAGTGTTCAATAAGTGTTAGCTTTTGCAACTCTTTAAAACTCATGCAACTCATTTAAAAAACTTAAAGTTTATGACCATCTTTAAAAAATTATCTGATTTAACAGCATTGTAATTGTCTAACTACACAAATAATATTACTCTCATTGCTAATAGCATATTCGCTGCTTGTTTTTTTCCCCCAAGCATGCCTCAGTTTTGCTTGAGTTAATTCTACGGTTTTTGTCCAGGACTTTATAACTTTCAGGTTGTGAAGCAGCCAGGAAATTTGACTGTGTATTAGAAGTAAGAGTAATACAAGGCTTGATGTTATCTCTAAGCCTACACACTATGAAACAAAATGACAATATTTGGGTTGACTAAACATTTAGGTGATCGATGGAAAGAGAACACATGCTGACTTCATAAAGTTGCAAATCAAGGAATTTTTGTTGGCTTGTTCTTCTTTAAAACAAGTTCACTGAGAGGTGTGTGAGGATTAGTACAATAAATACTCCACATTCGTCTTTCTTAGTCCAAAAAGTGTAATTATCCTTTAAAAAAAAAAATTCTTCTTCAATTCAAAAGTTCTTCCTTCAATTTTTTCCCGCCCCAATTCCTTCTTTAGATAGCTTTGTAAATCCCAAATATTTGTTAGTCCAGGTACTATTTGATTTTTTTGTAGTGATTTGACTATGTCACTTCAGGACAAAGCAGCAAATATCTTTCAGTACGCTGATGGTGTATCAAACTATTTTTAGAAAAGAAGTTAAAATTGGTAAAAGAAAAGAAATAGTGGTGACAGCAGTATTTCCAAGGCTCAAAAACTCTAGGTTACAGGAATGCAGAAAGCTGATTTAACTGATTAGCGCCCACCTGGATGTTCTTGATAAATAATTCACAACTAATTTGCTTGTTTGAAAGATTAAAAATGGATTTGAAGAGCTGTTTTCACTCAATCTGCCTGGTGTTGATCCAAGCAGTAAAGACAATTATGAAAACCCTCTCAAGAGATGGCACTCCAAAGGGGGAATTTGGGAGCCGGCATGAAGCCAGTTTTTGTCCGAGTGTAAAAGGGTTTCCGAAACTAAGCGCTAGAGTGTTTGCAACGGTTCCTAATTTCCCTCTTGAAGTGTTTGGTGTAAAACTGCTCTCTGTATTTTCAGCCAAAAGATGTGTCCATCTGCTTCTCAAAGATTAAACTGTGTCTGCTGACAAGAAATGGGCACTGGGGAAGGATATTTGTCGTTAAAAGGCATGTTTTCTTTACACAGTGTGTTAAGGGCATGACAATAAATGAGCATTCCCCTGCTTTGTATTAAGCTATAGAGTAAATTTTTTGCTGTACAGCATTAATCTCAGGAGTCAGGATGCCTTGATTAACACAGGAGGGCATAATATCAAGAGAAAATCATTCTCCTAGCCCAGCAACCTACTAGAACCACAACAGCCGTAAAACAATATTTGATCCAAAACCATATACTGACTCCAAACAATTACAAACTGCTTACATAGATATGTTCCTCAAGGGATTTTTTTTTCTTTCCAATCCTCGTCTCAATCGAGGCAACAAATAACACAAAAATTAATTTACATTTCAGTCAATAATTCTGCTTACATCAGGGGTGCTTTTTAAATTATTTAAATGATATAAACAGTTTAATTTGTCTTGACTTTTGGGCTTCCTTCTATTTGTAATTATATATCAATCACTTTGATTTTTTCTGTATTTTAATTATAGGGGAAAAGATAAACTTTGGGAGTTTTTTTATTCTTATTTTTTATTGAAGTATAGTCGATTTACAATGTAGTATCAGGTGTACAGCAAAGCAATTCAGTTATACACACATATTTTTTCAGTTTCTTTTCCATTATAGCTCATTACAAGAAATTGAACATATGGGGGGAGGGTATAGCTCAAGTGGTAGAGCACATGCTTAGCAAGCACAAGGTCCTTGATTCAGTCCCCAGCACCTCCTCTAAAAATAAATAAACCTAATCACCCCCCAAAAAGATAATTAAATAATATAATAATAAATAAATAAATAAATATTTTTAAAAAAGAAATTGAATACAGTTCTCTGTGCTATACCATTGGTCCTTGTTGTTTATCTATTTTATATATAGTAATGTGTATCTGTTAATCCCAAACTCCTAACCTTGAATGTTTTATTTAGATTTTTAAACATGAGATTGAGCAATAATTTGTTAATCACATATAAGCATTAATAAAAAAAATTTAATATTTGAACAAAATCATTATTAAAGGTGACTCTAATGTCCTCAACTGAGAGGAAGAAACAAACAGGATAAAGGGCAGGAGACACCTACATATAAAAACAGAGCTACTATTTAAATACTTCTATTTCAGAACTATGCAGGCAAGAGGAACATTCCTAAACTTTATTTATAACATACATAACTCATTGATCCCAATAGTGAATCAGGAATGCAAACTCTACAGAGAATGTGATCAAAGTGTGAAGGGTTTCTCAGGTAATACCTTTTCTATTTGATTTCATTGAAAAGTATAGGCATTGTGTTAAGAAATGAGTTGTGTATTTTAATTACGATCAGTAAAAAACTGTCATTGTTCTTAAAATGCTTTTTTATTTATTTTTTAAACATCTTTTATTGAGTTATTGTCATTTTACAATGTTGGGTCAAATTCCAGTGTAGAGCACAATTTTTCAGTTATACATGCACATACATACATTCATTGTCACATTTTCTCTCTGTGACCCACCACAAGATCCTGTATATATTTCCCTGGGCTACACAGTACAATCTTGTTTTCTGTTCTACATTTTGAAATGCCAGTCTGTCGCTTCCCACCTCCCGTCCCCCTGGCAACCACAAGTTTGTATTCTATGTCTATGAGTCTGTTTCTGTTTTGTATTTACGTTTTGTTTTTTTTTTAAGATTCTGCGTATGAGCCATCTCACATGGTATTTTTCTTTCTCTTTCTGGTTTACTTCACTTAGAATGATATTCTCTAGGGACATCCATGTTGCTGCAAATGGCATTATGTTGTTGGGTTTTATGTCTGAATAGTATTCCATTGTATAAATATACCACATCTTCTTTATCCAGTCAGCTGTTGATGGACATTTAGGCTGTTTCCATGTCTTGGCTATTGTAAATAGTGCTGCTATGAACACTAGGGTGCAGGTGTCATTTTAAAGTAGGGTTCCTTCTGGATATATGCCCAGGAGCAGGATTCCTGGGTCATATGGTAGGTCTATTCCTAGTCTTTTGAGGAATCTCCATACTGTTTTCCACAGTGGCTGCACCAAACTGCATTCTCACCAGCAGTGTAGGAGGGTTCCCTTTTCTCCATAGCCTCTCCAGCATTAAAATGCTTTTTTAAATTGAAGTTTTAAAATATCTAACAAATTAAATTACATAGCTAAGTTTGAGATCACAGTGTAGATAGGAAGAATACATTCTAGAACATATTTTTTGTTGTTTGGGAGAATTACTTCTTTTTACTGGTATTAAGTATGGTATCTTTGACGCTTTCAATGTTGTTCACCAAGCTATACTATGATTTAGGTATTGATATATCAGATTTTTGGCATTCATCAAAATATGTATTTTCTTATCCACTTTTATCAATTTTATCTATTTTGGATAATTCTGGGAAGAGTACATAGATGAATGTATTAACTCTGAGAATCTCTATCTTTTAGAAGATAAATTTGATGCCTTAAACATTCTATGATTACTGATATATTTGTTCTTGTGTCTGCCATATTATTTGGGGTTTTTAATCTATCATTTTTGTTTGCTTATTTTTTCTTGTTTTCTTTTCTTGTCTCTTTAACTGATTAAGATTTTGTTTCTCCTTTCCCCTCTACTTACTTGGATATGAAGTTTCCTTCCTTCCTCTGTTGACCCTTGAAAATGTTAACACTCACATATATATTTACACTTTCTTACAGTCCAAAGTTAATCAGCATCTCTCTCCTCCTTCTGAAGAAGATAAGAATCTTAGCACACTTCATTTTTCTTCAAACTTTTCCCCAACTCCTATACAATTTTTGCCTAAAATTTTAGATACATCTTTTTACTAAAAATAAAAATATGATTTTGTTTTTATTTACAGACAACATTGATTTGCATTTTCCATTATGGTTTCCTGATTCTTTGCCCACTTTTGATTCTTGCATATCACCATAAATTTAATTAGCTAGTCAGTTGAAAAATAGACCTTCAAAGTTCTCCTAATGATAATCTTTGTTTTAGAGGTGTATGTATGCTTTAAAATATAGCTTGACTAGCTGCAAAATTACAAAACAGTTATTTTTTCTTCAGAAAGCTTACAGATAGCAATCTATTTCCTTAGGCATTCCTTCTCCCTAGAGTGAGAAAAGTCTAGAGTTAGTCTAATTTTTATTTTTCTTTTGTAGGATTTTTCTCTTTATCTTAATATCCTGCAGTTTTACTCTAATGGGTCTAGATGTTAATTTTTAAAGATCTATTTACCCCATTTGACACTTGGAGGACTTTATTAGCCTAAGGACCCTTGTCTTTCATTCTGAGAAATTCTGGGCATTCTCTCTTGTCACACTGCTTTGAGTCCATCTTCTCTAGTCCTCCTTTTGGAATTCCTGTTAGATTATGCCAGGTCCTTGACTCCAGCTCTACGTTTCTGTTTGATTTTGTTTTGTTTTGCCATTTTTATGGTACTATGTTGGTTTCTGGATCACATATTTCCCCTTCTTATTTTTAAGTGTGGCCATGTGCTTTTCAATGTATAAAATCTATTTTGTGTAGAATTTACATAGGAGCTGAAGATGGGAGTTTAGCAATAGTTCCATTCACCATCCTGACCTGGAAGTCACCAGAACTTATTAAAAAGAAAAAAGAAAAAGAAACAGTATACAATGGATACATGAAAATACAGTATGCTAAACTTATGTAACCACTTACTTAACCCCAATCATCATTTCTTTCTCTGCCATGAAATAAGAAGACCAAATTTTAGCTGAGTCACTCGAACAGTTACTGTTGACTTACATGAGAGTAACTCCATAGGCCTCCATTATCTACTCCTAATTGAAGAAAAAGACAACGTCTTCCTTCTGATTCTCCACAAGCAAATAGTTGTCATGACTCAAACCCTATTTCCCCTGCAGTTCATATCCCTTCTAGATCTGCCAAGGAAGAAAAAGAGTATTATTCCAGACTATTTGCCAGTGGAACCATGTAGCTCTGCAGAAAAGAAACACAGAGCAAGAAATGGCCTTTGATGCAGCAGAAAGTATGAAATGGGAAAGGTACATAGACCAGAGGAGGAAAATATTGCCACTTCATAAGTCATAGTCAAGAGGAAGACTTTTCAATTATTACATTTGGATTCTTCCAGGTAGGCTGGTAATAGCAGTAGCTGTTGCCATGACAACCTTGAGATGATGTTAGAGTTCTCCAAATCACGAGGCACTTATATTGTCAATAACGAAGCCTAAAGGAAGCAACTTCTTGGTTTTTTTAACTTACTTTTAAATTTTTAACATTCTTCTGCCATTGTCCTATAAGCATGTGCTCCCAGATGATTGTGCTTCACAGTTTCCTGAAGCAAGCTTAAATAAATGAATAACTCCCGGATAGAAACAAAGACGTTCAGATACAAAGATCGGAGATGACTGGCCTGAATCCCAGAGAAGAGTCAGTGCAAGACCTCATATGTATGAATGTATTGAGTCTATGGCTAATAGCACTTAAACCTACCCCATCCCCAGATCCCAAAACAGCAGTTCTGATACATTACACTAATGTATCATCTATCTAAATGTATTTTTAAAAAATGATCCCTGAAGCTGTAAAGCCAAATCCCTAAAACAGGATCTTTCTTGGCAGAAGAAAAATATATGATTTGATATCTGATCTTTTCTTCAGATTATTTTCCAAGTGATAATTAAATTAAACTAATGTCCCAGACTATACTGAGTGACGTACACATATAAGTCCTAGGAACATTCCAGGAAGATATTCTTGCTAGGGTTGGGGAAGTCATGGAACACTTGAACCCAAGAGCCTATTCTAGTCCAATGTCTACAGAGATGAGAAAGTAAAGATCAGAGAGTTTACAGCCATAAAAAATATAAAATAATGCCATTTGCAGCAACATGGGTGGACCTGGAGTTTGTCATATGGAGTAAAGACAGAAAGAGAAAGAAAAATACCATATGATATCACTTATATGTAGAATCTTAAAAAATAACACAAATGAACTTATTTACAAAACAGAAACAGACTCACAGACATAGAAAATAAACTTATGGTTACCAGAGAGAGGGGAAGGGAGAGTGGAGGGATAAATTGGGAGTTTGGAATTTGCAGATACTAACTACTATATATAAAATGGACAAACAACAAGTTTCTACTGTATAGCACAGGGAACTATAGTCAATACCGTGTAGTAACCTATAAAGAAAAAGAATATAAAAAGGAATATATGTAGGTATATGGATGACTGAAACATTATGCTGTACACCAGAAATTGACACAACATTGTAAACTGAGTATACTTCAATTAAAAAAAAGATCAAAGAATTTAAACAACTTATCCAAGGTCACACAGTTTGTGGGCAGAGTCAAGAATAGAAAACCTGCTTTCTTAACTTCCAGAGCAGGGCTTTTTCTATTGTGTTACACTGAATACGATGACTTCCTCCCTGAACACAACTGACAGAGTCTGACGGATTATTAGGTAGGTGGGAGGAAGTAATTTGCTGTGGTAGTCATCCTCTTCCTGTTCTTGTCACATGTGGAACAGAAAGTCTAACTTTTTTTATGCTAAAAGTAGCATAGTACAGTATAAATGAACTTGCAGTTCATATTCTACACATGCCTGGTTTCTTCATGGCAAGTAACTTTACTATCTTAAAATACAAGCTATTATGGAAGTAGAGAATCAAATATTGGAGTGAATTTGAACACCATGTCCGGTAAGGCAAAGAGAAAACCCATGATCACTGCCGAATTTACGACCTCTAAGTGGCCTTCTATAGTAGCAGCACAATCAACACCCCACCCACCCAACCCCGAGGAAATGCTTGTTTGGCAGCAGAAGCTCAGGCTTGCAGTAGCTCACATCTTTGGTCTGACTCAGCTCCTGGTGATGCTTCCTGACAGCTACTATTCCATTTTTTTCGAAAATTATCAACAGTTAAAAGATACACAGCCCACCAGAGGCATTCACCATCTTATCTCCTATTGTTTTTTCCACTGCTCACTTTCAGTAAACATTTTCAAGAAACAGATTTAACTTTTACCTTCCACTGGGATCACCTGATGAGTCATGGCACACTGAGAAAGGAAAGATGTCAAGAATGTTTAATCAGCAGTGATTTAAACAAGGGACATATTTGGGGGAATTAACAAAATCAGCATGCTCTTTGCTCCAGGGTGATTTTTCTTGCTGGTAAGACTAAATGAAAATCAGAACCCAAAGCAGTCGAAGTCTTTCAGGTCCAATTCACACTGCCAAAGTTAAAAGACTGCCAGGGTGGAAGACTGAATCACTCCCTATGCCAGTTACAGCTGTGTGTTTCATATTTATAATGAATTTCTTGATTCCAATGTTTTAAAAATTCACTCATCTTCCAAAATTTTATTCTTATCTCTTACCCTACGTCTCTTGCCTTTCCCCCATGACCCCTCCATTCCTAGGAACTGACTGCAAAGCTGTTAAAGGCATTCAGTATAACATCAGTTCAGAATGTCCCAATTTAGCCTGATGTAAACATCCTGAGGTAAAATATTCAGAAGGAGGGCTGAATCAATGAGTGGTGATTCTTTTTCTTGGTGAAGTCATCAAAGATAAGTGGGCCAGAAAAAGTGCTTAAAACTAGTAAGACAGAATGTATTTGGGAAAAACTATAAAGTTAAAGGGTAGATTTTTTAAAAAATCAATGGTAAAAGTGCAGGATGTGGGAGAACTGATTTAACAACCATTCATGGAAGACAGGCTGTGAGATTTTATTGACTGAAAGTTCTCTAGGAGCCAGAGAAGCAGTGTTGCAAACTTGTGCTGCATTTTGAGAAGCATGGTGCTCAAGACTGGTGTGGAAAAGATTTAATTCCACCTTGCAATAACCGTATGATATCTGGATCATCATATAAGGTTCTGGTAGCCAGATTTCCATGTAATTCATGTTTCTGGCTGGTGTTATGGGTCACTTCCATCTCACATTTAATTTTCATAATGTGTGCCTGCATCCTGAACCCACCTACCAAGAACCAGGAGTTCTCAAGGGAAAAACGCCAAATAACATACGAAGAAGAATCTAGTGACAGAGAGTGGGCTTATGAACATACAGTTGCAAACTACAGATGGACTATTGCCTCACAATCAAATGCCTTCTTCAAGTAACATTAAGTAAGATTCTGATGGAAGTGAAGCTAATTTTTGGTGTTCTGGGACTTCAGATCTCATGGATGCAAAATAAGCAAAATTCATTTGCTTATTATGATGGAAACCAGATGGGAATATCAAAGTAATATATCACAGATGTAGAATCTATAGACTAGAAAACTGACTTCTCTCCATATGTGTGGGAATTCTGACCATGTCTGTGTTGTCCCAAATAAACTGTTATGTCCAAATGTTTATCCAAACCACTGTACTTGTCCTATTAAAAGGTAATGAGTTTGATTACTTATTTCCAGATCTGAATGTTTTGGCTGGGGAGAGAGGATAAGATATCCCGTGGCAGTGGTTGAGAGTTATTTGCTTCATATGTGCCTGTTGCTTGCTTTGTATGATCCAGGTCCTCCGAGGAGAGAACTGAGAACAAGTTAAGGTGAATTAGCAGCATCAGCTAGGTAATTCAGGGTTATACTACCACCTGTTGAGCAGGTGTGGGAGGACACGGAGGCTTGGTCACTACCAGTGAAGGTGACTCCCTCAGACCCTCTTACACTGCTGGTGAGAATGTAGTTTGGTGAAGCCAATATGGAAAACGGTATGGAGACTTCTTAAAAAACTAAAAATAGACTTTCCCTATGATCCAGCAATCCCACTCGTAGGCATATACCCAGAGGAAACTCTAATTCTAAAAGACTGCTGCATCCCAATGTTCATGGCAGCACCATTTACAATAGCCAAGACATGGAAGCAACCTACATGTCCATCAACAGATGACTGGATAAAGAAGCTGTGGTATATTTATACAATGGAATACTACTCATTCATAAAAAAGAATGAAATAATGCCATTTGCAGCAACATGGATGGACCTAGAGATGATCATACTAAATGAAGTATGTCAGAAAGAGAAAGAAAGACACTATATGATATCACTTATATGTGGAATCTAAAAAAAATGGCATAAATGAACTTATTTACGAAACAGACTGAGACATAGAAAAGAAACTTATGGTTACGGGGGGGAGGGGTGGGGAGAGATAAATTGGGAGTTCAAGATTTGTAGATCTATGCATAGTATAGTAAACAAGTTTATCCTATATAGCACAGGGAACTATATTCAATATCCTATAATAAACCATAATGGAAAAGAATCTGACTGAATCACTATGCTGTACACCAGAAATCAACACAACATTGTTAACCAACTATACTTCAATTAAAAAAAATATAACTCCCACCGACTATAGCAAACAAAGGAGCAGCTGTTAATGGATGCATGATTATCACCTCAGGGCTCAGCACAAAGGGAGCAGGCAGAACCACCCATTGCCCAGTCTTTCCATCTGCATGCTTTGAAAGATGCTGCCTGAGGGTCAGCTTGAACTCTAGCATACATCTAGAGACTGCCTAGGATCCTCCCTGGAGACATGGGACACTTGCATGACCCGAGAGGGCATTATGCAAAGTAAAATGAAGCAGACAGAGGAAGACAAATACTGCACGGTATCACTTCCACATGGAATCTAAAAAGAAAAGTTGAACTTAAAGAAACAGTATAAAAGTGGTTGCCAGGAGCTGGGGGGTGGAGAGGGAGGAAATAGGGAGAGACTGGTAAAAGGTACAAACTCAGTTATAAGAAGAATAAGACTTGAGGATCTCGTGTATAATATGGTGATTATAGTTGATAACATTTTTATTGTACAATTTAAATTTGCTAAGGGAGTAGAATTTAAATGTTCTCATCAAAAAAAGGTGGGGGTAAGTGGGTAAATGTGTGAGGTGGTGGATGTGATGATTAACTTGATGCAGGCAGTCCTTTCTCAATGTATTCATATATCAAATTATCACATTACCTCAATTAAAGTGAGAAAGGAAATAAATGGACGGTATCTGTATCCAGAACCAGTGACCTAAATAAGCTGAGTTAAAAGCCTTCTACAGAGTTAACTTCTACCAGAGTTAACGTGATGAGATCACAAGGAAACAATTTATCAGCCCTCTTCTCTTAGAACTGACCTTTTCCAAGGTGAACTGCTCAACTTTGGAAGGGGAGAAGTTGCTTTGAAACTGCATCATTCTTTTTTTCTCCTCTTCTAGTTTTATTGAGATGTAATTGACATACAACACTATACACGTTTAAGGTGTACTGTATAATGATTTGATTTACCTACATCATAAAGTGATTATCATGATAAGTTTAGTGAACATCTATCATCTCATATAGCTATAAAATTGAAGAAATAAAACTTTTTTTCTTGTGATGAGAACTTTTTGGATTTATTCTGTTAACAACTTGGATATATAACATACAGCAATTACATTTATCATTTGTACATTACATCACTTACATCATTCTTTTTTTTTTTTTTTTTAACAAAAGAGAAAGAGATCATTCAGTAAAGGCTTACTGTGCTCCAATGTGCCAGATGCAGGTGCTGGGGAAACAACAGAAAATAAGACCCTGACCTCAGGGACTTACATTTTAACTTGTGGACATTATTTTTCCTTTAAACAATTTTTCGTGGGGAAAATGTGTCTCTACTTTTGACAGATACAACAGAACTTCCCACTGTCAGTTCGTGAAAGAGAAAACCCAATTCACAGATACTCAGATTTGTGGTCATTTAAATAACATTCTGCTGTCAATTTTACTACCACATAAAACAATGTGGTTATTATAGTTAAATTATAGTTAAAACAACAGTAGGTATTCTGATTAACAAATTTCCTTTTCAATTATCCATTTTTGAGGACAGAGAAGGAAGGGAGGGACGAAGAGAAGAAAGGAAGACTGTACTCTAGGACCTTATCCTGTCTATGACCCTCAGAAAGTGACTCATTCCCATGACTTTAATTTTACACAGTTATAAACTGGGGATGTCTACCACATGTGTATCAATACTTTTGTGTTCAGAAGATGACGTTTTATTTTTATTGAGCATCTACTGTCCAATATGTGTTATAAATCATACAAAAACGTACTTTGCTCCCTAGGAATCTATGTATAGTCTATGAAGATAAGACTATATGGAATAATCAGTACCCAGGTAGCTTGGAGAATAGTCACATCTCATTCATGCCTGACTTTTGTGCCTGGCCTCTCACACACTGGGGACCCAGGTCCTTACTGGGTCCCAACCCTTGGGTAGGTCCTGAGTCAGCTTGGCTCAGCTCCCTCCAGCCCTCGGGAAAGCAGTTTCCAGGCCATCGCAGTGGGGGACTGAGGTTAGGCCTATTCACTCCTCCTAGCATCCCTATTTAGGACTTACCTGAGTAGCTAGACTCTGGGGAGGGTGCAAGTCACGCGTTGAAGGCAGCAAGGGAGCACCCCATCTCACCCCCTCTGGTAGGGTTTCCCTTACATCATTCTTAAATGCTACTCTATATAACTTAGTTAAAGGTGGGGAGAGGGAAGTTTAAGCAGAGGAAATGGAGTCACAGGGGCTGAAAAGACAAGAGCGAATGTCACATTTGGAAAATCTAAAATAATTCAGAATGAGGGTGATGAGAAAGTAAAGTAAAGAGAGTAAAGAAAGAAAGTAAAGCAAGAGATGAGGCTGGACAGGAAAGGGGTTGCCATGAAGAGCTTGTTGGCCTCACTAGGGAAAATGGATTTTTATCCTGAGGGTTATGAAGGCCATTTGTGTACTTTAAAGCAGGTATGAGTGTCTTGAATCAGATTTACAGTTTAGAAAGACCACTTTCACTGCAATATGGAGAATGGGGCAGTACCAGATAAGCCAGCATCTTGTAAGGAGACCCAGAGAAAACAGAAAGTTGTTCCAAAATTTGGTGGATGTTGACCAAGTCAGTAGTCATGATGACACAAAGAAGTGAAGAGAATCAAGGAAGTATCTAGGAGGCAGAACTCACAGGAATTGGAGTCTACCTTGATTTGGGGATGGGGGAGAGACAGGATTGATGATGACTCTCTGGTGTCTGCACTGGGCAGTGATGTAGGTGGAGGTGCTTTCACAGAGAGGAGAATACAGGAAGGGAGGGCAACTGGGAGGGAAAGATAAAGATGCTGTGCTTTTGCTTTGGAGATGCTGAGTTTGAAGTGCCCGTGGGACATGTAAATGGAGATGTCTAGCAACTCTTGATAACGTGTACCTGAGGGTCTGAAGGGAGAATATGCTGGAACTCCAGATAGGGGAATTCTCAGTATATATGAATGTTAGTTGGAGACAACAGAGCAGCTGAAATCATATTGGAAGCATCTGTAGAATGAAGAGAAAAGGAAGTAAGGGATTGGTCCCTGAGGAACATCAACTTCTAAGAGGTTGTCAGAAAAAGGAACCCAGGAAGGAATTTGAGAAGGTGCAGCTTGAGATAGGAGAACTAGCTGAGTACTGGATCACAGAGATCAAGGACAACGTTTCAAGAAGGAAGACGTGGAACTAATCATAGACACGTCTGAGAGGTCAAGTAAGAGGACTAAAAGGAGCACATTGTGTTTAGCAACCGTGGAAGTTCACCAATGACTTGGTCCTCAAGTTTCTTGTGATTTACATGGGATTGGTAAGGAACTGGCATAACAAACACATGGGAAGACACAATAGAAGCATAAGAACATGTAAAATAATTCTGTAAGCATGTATGCACATGAGAATTTAAATGATCTGAGTCACATTTCATGTAATTATTATAGAAATGCTTAAAAATAGAATTTTTTGTCTTTTTTGTTTGTTTTGTGGGGTTTTATGCAGGGAGTATTTATTTATTTATTGTAATAGAGGTACTGGGGATTGAACGCAGAACCTCATGCATACTAAGCACATACTCTACCACCTAGCTATACCCTCCCCCCTTAAAAATAGAATTTAAATAAAGTTTTATAAGAGCGAGAAATTTGGCTTGATAGAAGACCCTCCCATAGGAGAAATGGAAAAATCAATACCATTTCTATGAAGTTTTGGGGGATTGCTCTGAATTTTCTTCTCATATTTCATGTGTTTAAGATAAGTTTCAAAACTGTGCCTATTTGATAGTAGTAATATATCATATTTGTGACACTTGGATTCATTGACATACAGTATGCAAGGGTTTTCTGCCCACTGTTGGTCACTGCTGGTTTCATTTCATGTATTGTTTTTAGGCTTACGGTTTTTGCTTTTTTTTCCCACAGTGGAGGATGAAGAAATAAGATTTATTGAGCTAGAGGGTGAAGTCCCAGTGTGGGAGGCTTTATTGTTCCCATTTTACAGGTGAAGAAGTTGAGCCTGAGAGGGGTTCACTAATTTGCTTAAGGTCACAATGAAGCCAAATTCTTTCTAACAGAGGTCATTATGCTGCCTCTTCCTTTTGTCATGCTTCGGATTTTGAAAAGCTGTCACTAAGATACTGGGAAGATTACCATCCTTTTTTCTTAATAGGTTCCTGAGAATATTTCTTCATTCAAATACTGTCTTATATGCCTAGATGAAAAATTTTTGCATGTAAGTACTGCTCTGAAAGAAAATGAACTTCAGAGTTCTTTACCTGATGATACTCTCAGCAATTAAGATAATTATAATTGTTACCTCCACCATCATCACTGTTACTGACGCACTGGCAGTTGACTCAGACACCAATAAAACATTTTTTAAAAGACCTTAAACATGGCTTAAAAATCAAAAAGGATGAGAAGAATAAGTATAGTTTGTGTGCCGTAATCACAGCGGTCCAAGAAGGCATGTTTATTTCTCAAATATTACCCCCTACCCACAGGTATATTTGCTGGTGTTCAAATTTCTATTAACTTTAACATTTAAAATTCTATTAACAGGGAGTAAAGCCTTTCATTTCACAAGAAAGATGAGACTTAAGGACACATACTGTTTGAAAGAGGGAAGCTAGATAAATAGATTGGACTCCAAGATGTATGTTATTGTTCTAATCAGATCTGATTGGTAGAAAATAGGTATGGAATAGAAGTCACTCTATGGCCAAAGTGTCAGAAGTTAGAGGATGCCACAAAGGGCAAGGGCAGGGCAGGGGGAAATGAGAGGCTGAGATGACCCAAATTAGCAGCAACGTCATGTTTTTGTTTAAAAGCATCCCTAAAAGGCTAATATGCCTATACTTCCTTCTCTCCACATTTTGTTAAAAAAAATTTATAAAATATTTCTTTTAAACTCTAAACTATAAATATTGCTTTCTTTAGAAGCTTGGCTTCTACCTCTAGATTTATTATACATTCCTTTATTTGTTGATATGTGCTTCAGCATGTTTATCCTTATTGATGGTTTTAAATTATAAATGCCTTGGGGGTAGGGTCTAGCTCAAGTGGTAGAGTGCATACTTAGCATGCAGGAGGTCCTGGGTTCAATCCCTAGCACCTCCGTTAAAAACATAATAATAAAGAAATAAATAAACCTAATTACCTCCCCCTCAAAAAAAAAGAATATTAAAAAAAAATTATAAATGCCTTGAGGCCAGGACCTAACTACCTTGCTTACCAGAGCAGAATACTTTTAGTACGTGTCTGCTAAACAAATAGCAAATATCACTTGGTTTGGTATGTGAAAATTGGTAGTATTTGTTCTTTGATTACCTCCCATAGATGTTGCAAAGTTTGGGAATGTAATGCTACCATTTTAGGCTCCTGCAAAAAAGGGCACCATCCCAACAAAAGGAAAAGATAAACAAAAGAGTAAAGAGGTCAAGGAAGAGCCCAGATGGTTGAGACAAGTGCTGTTGTGACCCAAATTGCTTCTAAGTAGGCAACATAAAAAAATTTTTTTTAATTTTAATCTCTTGAATTGAGGAAAGTATGGACTTTTGTCTATTTAAATATTTTTAAATTTCTTGGATCTTTGATGTTTACTTTTTAAAATTGATGTATAGTTGATTTACAATGTTATGTTAGTTTCAGATGTACAGCAAAGTGATTCAGTTATATATATATATATTTTTTTTCAGATTATTTTCCACTATAGGTTATTGCAATACATTGAATACCATTCCCTGTACTATACAGCAGGACCTTGTTGTTTATCTAGTTTATATATAGTAGTTTGTATATGTTAATGTCAGACTCCTAATTTATTCCCTCCCTTTCCCCTTTGTTAACCATAAGTTTGTTTTCTATGTCTGTGAGTCTATTTTTGATTTGAAAATAAATTCATTTGTATCATTTTTTTCAGATTCCACATTTAAGTGATATCATTTGATATTTGTCTTTGTCTGACTTACTTCACTTAGTATGATAATCTCTAAGTCCATCCATGTTGCTGCAAATGGCATTATTTCATTCTTTTTTATGGCTGAGTAATATTCCATTGCATGGGATCTATTCCATACACACACACACACACACACACATCTCAAATCAATCATCTGTTGATAGGCACTTGGGCTGTTTCCACATCTTGGCTACTATAAATAGTGCTGCTATGAACACTGGGGTGCATGTATCTTTTAGAATTAGAGTTTTCTCTGGATATGTGACAAGGAGTGGACATTCACATTTTTGTGTATTACCTTCTGAATGGTGAACACTTTTATTTATCACTTGGATATTCCCTTTCCTAGTGATTAATTCAGAAATTTTCATTTGAAATGCCCCTGAATGAAAGTCACCTGAATGATGCAAGGAATGATTTTTGATCAGAACATATCAGACAGTGTTTTTATATTCTTTAAAACCTATAAACACCTTGACAAAACATTCTTAGGTTTCTGACAAAGTTTTGGAGCTATCTTCATTTGTCTTGGTCAAATGAACTCAACTACCAGAACTGATCAGCCATAGGAAGGGAGATAGTTATTTGAAAGACTGATAAAGCAAGATGTTATCTTGTTAGAGATTTTTTATGCTCTAAATTTATCCAAAAACATTTTTTGGTAATGACCCCAAATAGGACTGCCAAAGAATTTCACACAGAATACACAGAATATAATGAAGGCCACAAAGTGGCCTGTTTCAAAGCACACTGACAGTCTCCCTCTTCCATTTCTGTTTCTCATCATCCCTTCACTCCCCTCATTTTTCCTGTCTTATGCCCTCTCTCAGGTTGGTATGGGAGATTGGATTTCAAGGATTTCAACTCAATCCAATGTTGTTTGTTACCTCCGAGAGGAGGAGGGAGTCTCTAACAATTTTTCAAAGGCCACCTTATTGTCAATATGACCTAGTTTAAGTTAGTAAAATATTGAATGAAGGTGTGCAAATTTCTCCTTGTGGATTCAGATTAAATATAATACCAGTCTTTTTTCCTTTCTCTGTTTTTAGCCATATTTTAAAATCAGAAATCATTTTGTTGAATACTTCACGAATTCAGATTATAACTTAATCTATAAAACATCTAAGTTAAGAAAGGAGTCAGAGATCATATACTTTAATAAAATCCCAATTAACCTCACTGAATTTAAAGGCTCCTGCAGCAGGTACAGTCTTGGTGTAGAGGAGGGTGAAGTGAAATGATGACTCTTTAACAAGGGCATGCAGCTCACAGGAATATGAACTGAGTTGACAAAAGAAGCATGACATACTAAGGCTAACAAGTATTTTCAATCAAGAATCAGGTCAAAACTAAAAGAGATAAGAGAGAATATAAAATACAGAAGGTCATTTGAGCCATGTAAAGAATAAAATCCTTTTTGAGGAAAACATTCTATTAAGACACTGCAAAATAAATTCATGAATCTAACAGCTGTGCTTTACTTCTAAAAGATTCCATGGAGAATTTATTAGTATGCATCACATCTAAAAGCCTGAAGTTTAATTACACAAAATTATTAAAGAGAGGAAACTTGTGTTTCTCTTCCTTTCAATGAGAGAGCAAAATAAGTGCTTAACTGGATACCTTCAGGCTCTTTCACAAACTGAATTGGGAACATCTTTTCTTTTATAGTGTTGGGCTCTGCTCGTATCAGTCTGTATCTCTGAGGAGAGAAAATGCATGGTGGGAAAATACAACAGAGTATGAGGATAGCCTACACCCCATCATCACTCCACCCCACAGTTAACACAATATGCCTCCATGTTGCTAAAGTCTCAGGCTGGAAACCCACAGTGGATATGAAAGGTAGATGGAATTCATTTTCTATTTCCTATTCCCTCAGTAAGGAAAGAGCCTAAAATATCAAGACCATGACATTAAAATTCCACAGCTGGGAGTCAAAGCCTATGAAAGAGATGATTCCATGTTTCCAAAAGCTGACAAGAAAAGTCCAGCAGTAGATCAAGTTTAGTAGAGCTGTCCAGGGTTCTGACCCCATTTGGCACCATCTGTGGCCCTCTGTCCCTTTACTGTCTCTTTTAAACACATTCCTTCAGAAATGCTGACAACTCTTGCCCGCTACTCCAGAACACTTCAAGACCTTCCTGTACAACCTGACTACAGAGGCTCTTAACAGATGTGTTTTTCTCTTCCCCTCTACCTATGGACATCCAGGATAGGGAGCCTGGAAACCTCTGGATTAAGTGCATGCTTTGATGACCCTGGAGAGACTTAAGACCATTCATTTTTCCTAAGGACAATTTATTTATATTTTATTTGTATTCCCAAATTGGATTTCTTGGTTATAAAAATATCCATGATTTGATATTCTTGTCCCTCAGTGGCTGCCCACATAATTAGTTATTAAAAGATAAAGTAAGACAACACACTCATGGAAACAAGGTCAAGATTAAAAGGCCAATATAGCCATGGTCACTATTCATCACACACATGTTCCCATACTAGAACAAATACTACTAGAAGGAAGAAACAGATATTAGCATAACACAGTCTACTTACCAGGAAGTATTACTATAATATTTTCTGTCTAAAGAAAGGACAGGAGAGACCTAAGAAAATGTCTTGAAAACTCTTTTTCAGGTAAGAATATCCAATTGTCTAATGTGATTTAATGTCTATCATTTACAAATTTATCTATAAGTCTTTCCCTTGAAGCTATAAATGCTTAAGACTCCTCATATTCGTGTAATTATTATGATGGCTTATGGTTGGACACTATATTCTTTTACTCTGGAAATTTAGATTATTATTGAAAATAATATAAATCCACATGGCTAATTTTCCAAAAGCTGCATTTAAAATCCAGTAAATTTATTCTTAAATAATGCAACTTCTGACCTGCTTAGTATTCAAAACCAAAAACTGAAATTCTGCTACCCTCTTTGCAGTCTATTGATTTGAGAACTACAGCTGCTGAAATTAAACTTTATTGTTAGCATAGAGCTTTCAGCTGAGGAAGCAATTTCAAATTGGTTTCTTTTCTAGCCCAGCCTAATATTAAGTAAATATGTGCCTATAAGTGTCTCTAGCAGATTATTACCTAAGTGGTGCATGCCACTTTGCAGGTGCTGCTCTGAGAAACTAAAATCTACTTTGGTGATGAGTCTTACTACCCAATGGATAAACACTGGTACTGAAACTGAGTCCACAGTTACCCTCAGAGCTCTAAGACTGATTCCAAGTTAGACATTTCTTCATTTAACATGCCTTTTAATTTAGTGCTCTAGGATACGTGCATAAAGCGAGGAAATGACCACAGTCCCTGTCCTTGAGGAGTGCCCTGTCTAGAGAGAAGACAGAAATAGAAATAGGTATTTTAATGCAATATGTCAATAAATACATTTATACTTTATATGATGGGGAAGTCTTCTCACCGATGAAGGGGTTAGTTTTAGGGAATGAGGGAGGCTCCTGAGAGGAAATCAACCAGAGATTGGATGAGAAAGATGTCTTTGTTTTATTTCTTTAAAATAGCAAGCTCAATTTCCTGGTTCAAGAAATAACTCTTATTCTCTAAAAATAATAAAATAATGTTTCCCCTGCTGGCATAAACACTAACTGAAGCAGCGGAAATAATAACCCGTCATTTTATAGACATTCTGAAAGGGAACAGGGAAAATGATGAACAGAAGAATAATACGAAGAGCTGTGAATTTTAAATAACAAGATCCGTAAAGATACCACCTATTTTGATCTCAAATCTATAGCGGTGAAATTTTGAGAACTAGAGGAAAGAAATACAATGCCTTTTTGTGAATGCCCTATCTTTTAAGGAATACCCTGCTTTTCAAAATTATGCCTTGAAATACGATGCACAGAACACACAGAAACTTGTCCCGGAAATCAATAAAACTTGACTTCGTTTGATATTGTGCCAATTTAAACTTACGTCTGAATTCTATCAAACTTCCCTTCTTAGTAGAGTAAGCCATGGTTACTGTTCTAAGCAAATCTATGTCCCCAAAAATCTCACACCAATTTACCTGCTGTATACATTCTTGTGTCATAAAAAGATGGGCTGGGGGCTTTGAGTGAAACTATTCGTAGAAACCATTTTATCAATTGACTGTAAAGAACAAGGAAAGATGGTACAAGCTAGACCCTGTACGTGTAGAACACAAACATGAGTGACAGTTTGTCTCCCTGCCACATGATTTGAAAAAAGGAAAAATTAATCTGGATAATTCAGTCCAAAAGGATTTGGGTACAACACTCAGGAATGAAGAACAGGAAAGGAAAACCACTATGTGGCCCATAAACCAGAGACAAAGCTATAAATGGCAATTAAGCCCAGTCAGTTAACAATGTTGTGTCAATCTCTGGTGTACAGCATAATGTTTCAGTCCTACATATGCATACATATATTCCTTTTCATATTCTTTTTCATTGTAGGTTACTACAAGATGAGTTACTCCTTTTAAATCAGGACTTTCATTAAGTGCTGCTCTAAATCCTATGGGCAATTTAGACAAAATCCAAAGGTATCTCTAGTCCACATTCCTTCGCTGGCATTTAAGATGCTCCATTATCTGACCCCAAACTAGTTCTCTAGCCTCACTCCTCCCTCCTTTTCCTTACTAACCAGTTATCTTAGCTAGACATCCACTACCATCTCTTGAATTCGTCCAGTAGTCTCCCATTGCTGTGACTTTGATCTTTCCACCTAAAGAAACCTCTCATCTCTTTTCGACTGTCCTAATTTCCACAGGGATCAAATCCATTTCCTCTTGTCTTATGAAGCTTTCCCTGATCTCCTTAGCCTAAAGAGAATTTTCTTTTCTCTCAGCACTTAAAGCATTCATCTGCTATCTCTCATTTGACCTGCACTTACACACTGCCTGGCACTACTAGCTGTCATTTAATGTGTAAACATTTCATGTCCCCAACCAGATGGTTTACTCCCTGCAGTCAAGCCCAATTGCACCTTATGTTTCACAATAAGCCCACTAGTACCTGGCACGGTGACCTGTACAGAGTAAATGTTCAAACAATAATGTAAGTTATAAGGATATAATGTATAGTACAGGGAATTAGTCAATATTTTATAATAATTTTGTCTGGAGTGTAATCTATAAAAATATCAAATCACTATGTTGTACTTCTGAAACATAATATTGTAAGTCAACTACACTTCAATTAAAAAGAGAATATTTAAAAAGAAGTATTTTAGAAAAAATAAAACAATTGCAATAATAGGGCATAAACTCAGTTGCTATAACAAAGAAACCCAAAATAGTGACTCGGATGAGGTAGAAACTTATTTCTCTCTCATACAACAGAAGAGAAGCCATCCAAGGCATGTAGATGTTTATGATCCAGGAGGGCGTTCAAGGGCCAGGCTCCTTTGGTTTGATTGTTCCACTATTTTCGTCTGTATGAACAAAGCTATTGCACCAGCACCATATCTGCATTTAAGGATGTAGGAGTAGGAAAGAGAGGAGTGGGAATTCCTAATAAAAATGTGATCTGGAAGTTGCAGTCAACATTGCTGCCCATTTCCCAATGGCCCAAACATAGTCACATAACCATACCTGCTGCAAGGGAAGTTGGGAATACAGTCCTTTGCTAATACAGGCCATTAGCTCATCTGAAATTCATGAAGTTCTATTTCTCAAAAAAAAAAAAAAAAAAAAAAAAGAGGGAGCGAGAGAGAGAGAAAGAAAATGATGGATACTAGGGAGCATCTAGTAGTCTCTTCCAAAATATTAAGGCAAATTAAATTAATAACTACCCATGGACTAGAGATTTTGAAGAAGTAAGAAGGTATAAAATCATCAGGGGGAAAGTAGGGAATCTTCTGACTAGTGTGAAGCTTCAGCTCAGCATTGGCTACTCAAAGCCCATTTGTTCCTCTTCAAGCTCATCTGATTTCTAGTGTACAGTAACCATTCTCCATCAACGCTGCTCACAGATTCTTCTATACCTGAACTCCCCTATCAGTGAACTACTCTAAACTTTTCAGCACTGCAGAATTTCCTTCTAATCTCGCCTTTTCATTGTTTTTGACATGGAATTCTTACCTTCTGCAGTAAAATGTTACTCCCTTGAGGGAACAGGTCACATTGTTTAAGGGATGTCCAAGTGAGAACAACACACGTGAGACACACAAGGGTAACATTTTTGTTGCTTTAGACTCCGCACAACTCGGGTTGCTCCTCCCATCCCCCAATCTCTATTAATGTCTAGCACAGAACTTGGCACAGAGAAGATGCTGAATAAAGACATGCTGCATGAAATTGAGAACTCTTTGCTGTGTTTAGGTCATGATGCCAGAATGAAAAACATTCAGATGATAGCCAATCAAGAATTTTCATCCAATGGCACAAATCTGAACCGCACATCTCAGCTGGGTGAGTCCACGTGGTGCGCTCTGAGTACAAACACCAGGCGGTGAGAAGGAAGGGGCATCTTCTACAATCCTCTGGTCTATTGTCTACAGGGCCACCTCTGTCTGTGTTAAAGTGTTCTCTTGTTTAGCGTTCCTGTCTTGTAACTTTATTTCAGTTCAGTTTGAGTGCATTCTCCCCCCAAATTGAAATTTTGGTGAAGAAAATTATATAAAAGGAAGAATTTACGTTTCAGAGTCATTCCAAAGAACAGCTTTGTTGCATCCCTCTCCATCAACCGTACCTACTGTGAAGCCTTCTTCTCCTCCTGCAAATACAACAAACTTCCCTTGCATGACATTTCATGTTCCAACTGTATTTATGTGTTGTGTATTACTAACATAAGCACAACTGCATTGTTCCATATACCTGTGAAAATGGTTTGGGCATTAACAGCCCACCTTTATTTCACAGGCCATGTATTAGTTCTTCATTGCTGCATAACAGATCACGTGTAACCTTGGTATAAGCTTAAAGCAACAATAAACATTCCTTATGACTCACACAGAAAAAGAATTTTCATCTTAAAATTCAAAGTGCCTGCCCAATGAACCTGATGCACTGAGGCAAACAAGTACAATTGAAAAGAATACATAGCTAGCCAGAGAGAGAATGGAAAAATACCAGGCTGGTCAAGAACCTTTTTCCAGGTTCTCTGTTTCCTTCACTGACCAAAGAATTCATTCAGTCCAATGAAAAAAGTACTTCAACTGAATGCCAGTGAGTTCCTTTCTACCTACAGGAGGCAAAGTCTGAGCTTGCCAACTTCAAGGAAATCTACACATACATATTTTAATTTTTCTCTTCGAATATGTGCAGAACAATGATCATTTCCACCTATCTCTTGTTTGGAGGAGGTATTTCATGCTAAGTCAGAGATTAAGTGGAACATTTAATTTAATTTTCAGTTTTCTATTTCCTTTACAGCTTTGAAACAGAAATTACCTTTATTAAAGTCTGAACTGAAAGTCAAAACAAAATGTGGTGGCAGAGTCTGAAATTCAAGAGTATAAAAAGAGTCAAAAGGTAAGGACTTCATTTCCACATCTGGAAATTAAAGCAAGTTGCCTGTAAACTAAAACTTGACTAGTAAAAATTGATGAATATTTTTAAGGGAGTCTAGTAATTGTCTGTTAATAAAGGGAAACCTGCAGAGAAATTTATTTTTGTCATGCAATGAATGTATCATCTTTAGGGGAAAATTAGAAAAGGTAGATGAAGAAAAAGCGAAAAAAAAAAGAGAAGAAATATTTTTAAATCATCCAAGAGCCTTCCCCCATAGAAGAGAACAATTGTTGACACCTGGGGGTCTACCCATTAAGAATATGTATATTGTTAACCAGGTGATAGTTAGATCCTTTCTGTTTTCCCACACTTGAGAATAAAGTCAGTTGAGGATGAAGACCAATCATTAGTTTACACTCTGACCTCCAGCCTCTGGGGCCAGCCTCCCTCCTGCAGCCTTGCTAGGAAGTACCAGAACAGCACCCAGCACCAATGTCGCTCTCTCCCCATGCACAGTTTATATAAGATGAAGAAGAAAGTCACAAGAATCCTTCTTCTTCTCCCACCTGGAGAAGAAGAGATTGTTTTCTCTCCCCCTGAAGCCCAGTGAGGGGAACTCTAAAAGAATGACCCCTAAATATTAGAGGAGCTTGTAAAGTGGGGTACCAGCACTGTGTTCTCTAGCTGGATGCTGCCTCAGGACAGACTCTTGCACGTGCATCATATACAGGAACAGAAGATGGCGAGGGAGTTCTTGGGAAGGTATTTTGGGCTCAGAACCTAGGAGTATGGTAGTGTGATTTTAGCAATTCTTTCCATCTATGAGGAAAGAGGGTTTGCTTGCCATATGTCCCTTGAGGTTTGGAGATGCACTTGGTTTGGAGAGCTCTGAAAATAGGAGACCTTCTTTGGAAGGCTGTATCAGTGGTGCTTGAGTGTAAAGTACTCAGAAAGAGGAGTGGTCCAACTCCTATCCCATTCCTATTTTCTAGGTGTCTTGTAGGGCACAGAGACCCTGGTCATTTTTCGGGCTCCATAAAAAGGAGCATGGGTATCCGAAGACAGGAAGCTTGAGGCTGCTCAGATGTGTATTTTGAAGGTCAAGTAATGAGGTATTCAACTTTGAGAGGGCAATGGGAGTACACATAGCAGGTGGGCCAAGAGGAGACACTCCTGCTCTCTGGAGGAGGCTCCTGAGCAGCGGAAAGTGTCTAGGTGAAACCAGTCACCATCCCCACAAAAACAATCACACTCACAGCCTGTGAGAACCTCTTCACATCAGCTGAGGTCCCCAGTATCCAATCAAACCATATTGGCCAGAGCAAAGACAGGTTCTAGTTGACAGTTACGTGAGGAGGTCCCTGCCCACTCTTTCCTCTGTATCATCAACACTAGAGGAACTAGTGCCTGGGAGAGGAAGGGGAAGGAGACATCTTAGAAGCTAACCATACTACCATCTCTTCACTCCCTGCTCTAAGCAAGCAGGGGAAGGGGAGAGGCCGAGATTTGAATCAAGACTTAAGGATTACTTCTTAAACACAAAAATAAGATTCTTCTAGAAACTGAAAGTGATTGAAAAGTCATGAAATCTAGCTGAGATGTCACTGAAGGAGCAACTACACACACATTTATGCCCTAATGAGTTGCAAATTCTCAATAAGCCTGGTGTGTGTATGTGTGTGTGTGTTTGTGTGTGTATCATTCTGGTAATAGATAGGACTAAGTTATTCATACCAACTCTCCCATTGAAAACAACTAAAAATGATGGATATGTTTTTAAAATGCTTTTTAAAAATAAACCTCAAGAGCATGGAAAAGATAGAAGTAATTATCAGATTAAAATTTAAGTGCAAGAAGCAATTGAGAATGGTAAGCCAAGGACAAAGTCCTCTTTTGTTTTGAGGGCATTTGCTTCAGCAGAAAAAAGATGTACTTTCACGGCCTGGATGACACAGGGGAGCAGGTGAGTGCCCAGAACCTATCCATAGCTTATGAAACGTGGATCCCAAACTACTACACCCTCAATGTAGAGATAAATCTTAAGAAGTTATCAAACAACTGTGTCTACCATATTTAAAGAAGTGGAAAATAAACTTCAAAATATCTGCAAGAAACAGATAATTATAAAAAGTGATCTAAAAGACTTTTTTTAAAAACGTGGGTATGTTTAACAGTAGAGCAGATACAGACAGAGAGGAGAGAATTAGTGAACAGGAAGACAGGTCAGAAGGAGTTATCCAAAATGCAGAGCAGAGAGAGCAAACAATGGAAAATATGGAACAGCGTTTAAGAGTCATGAAAAATAAACTGAGAAGGTTGAATATATATTTAATTGGAGTTCTGAAGGACAGAGAATGAGACAGAGGCATATTTGGGTAAATTATGGCAGAGGTTGTTCTAGAGATGGAAATCATCAATCAGCCTATTCTAGAAGTCCAGTGATTCCTGAGTGGGATAAATAAACAGAAATTCACATCTAAATACACCAGAGTAAAACTGCAGAAAACCAAGCAAAATAAATTTTAAAATAGACAGAAAATTTTTAAGAGAAATTACCTTCATAACAGCATCAGTTATACTGACAGACTTCTCAAGAGTAATACTAGACCCCGGAAGACAGGAGAATGATTTATTGAATGTGCAGGGGAAAAAATAACTGTCAACAGATTCTACACACAGCAAAATGATCTCTCAAGAATGAAGAAAAATAAAGACATTTTTAGTTCAACAAAAACTAAAAGAGTATATGACCATTAGACCCTCTCAAGAGAAAATTCTCAGGAAATACTCCCAGCAGAAAGGAAATAACCCCAGGGCAAAGTTCTGAGATACAAAGAGAAATGAAGAGCAAAGAAAGTGTTAAATAGGAGGTAAAACTAAATGTCCATTAAATGTCACAAACAACGGTTATAACATGCTTAATGATGGCATTAAAATACATTTTTAAAAAACAAAATAAAATCATATGGGGTTAAATGGAGTTAAAGTATTTAAGTCATGACAAAAGTAAAGGTATTTATTTACTTTATGTATTAATAAGTTAAAGTATGCATATTGCAAGTCTAGAGTAACAACTAAATGAATAGATATAAACAACATTACATCTTATGGGGGAAAAAAGCAAGTCCAATTAAGGCAATACAGAGAGAAAAATAAAATAGGCAGAACAAAAAAATTTTAAATAATAGATAAAAAAATTAAATTTATTAGTAAATGCTCTAAATAAAGGACAAAATAAAAAAGGATCTAAATAAAGGATGGCCTGAAAAAATTCTAATTAGATGCTGTTCCTATATATAGAAATATGTCTGAAATACAAGGTCACAGAACGGTTAAGAGTAAAAGGATTAAAAAATATATACCATCTAAAAACTTTAACTCTTCCTCCCCACAAAAAAGCTTTGTGTAAGAAATTAATATTACAAAGACTGGGTTTCAAAACAAACAAGCATTACCAGAGCATGAGATCAGAATATACCAGAAATATTGCTTTTTCAAATTTATATGAAGTGGATAATATCATGCCAAAATTCATGAAACAAAAATTGATATACCTATAAAAATTAATAAAATTATTATTATATTAGGAGCATTTAGGTACGCTGCTTTTAGTTACCTGTTTAACAAAGAGACAAGAGTTTAGTAAAGAAAAAGAACATTTGATATGAAAAGGAACATATGACTAACACACTTGGCCTGCTGGGCATGTAGAAAACAGCATCAATCTCTGCTGATACGCATTCATTTCTAAGGGCACAGGGAAGTGTGTGGGTTGATGGCTGATCCCTCAAATTTTAAAGGATTGAAATCCTACAATGTATATTCTCTGACCACACTGCAACTCAGCCAGAAATGAAAATGAAGAGAACTAGAAAATCCCCAGATGTTCAGAAATTTAAAAAATATGTTTCTAAATATTATTTTAAAGGAAATCATAGTGGAAATGAGAAAATACTTTGAACTAAATGATAATAAAAAATACTATATAATAAAAATTGTGGGATAGCCAAAGCAACACAAGAGGGAAATTTGTTCTCTTGTATTCAAGTATTAGAAAAAAAAACAGGCTGATAATGAGCTAAGCATACATCTGAAGAAGTTTTTAAAAGATCAAAATAAACCCAAAGAAAGAAGAAAGCCAGAGTAGAATAAAGAGCAGAAATTTATGATATTGAAAATAAACATACAAGAGAAAGAATCCAAAAAAGCCAAAATCAATTTTCTCAGAAAAAAAAAAACTATTAAATTACAAACTGTGGTGAAAATGATTCAGAAATTAAGAGAGAAGGTGCTATTAACAAATATCAGGACTAAAAAGGTGACGATCACTACAGATGCTTCAGACATTTAAAAGATAATAAATATCATTTAATAAATAACTTTATAACAAGATTGATAAATACCAGATAAAAGCAGATCTTATCAAAAGAGATTCAAGAAGACATAGATATCACAGAAGTCATTTAAGAAGACACCAATAATCAGTTGCAATTCTACCTTAACAATGAACTATCTAGAGATAATCACTGTTAGAAATTTATTTATCCCCAAAGACACATCGCTGTTTTTAATAAGTGGGATCACACTGTGCACAGCATTCTAATAATGTGTATTTTCTTCATTAAATATATTGTATATATAAAAAAAGCAAAACAAAAACAAATGAACTATCTGGAAAAGACATAAAGAAAATCTTATTTACAATAGCATCAAAACAATGAAATACTTAGGAATAAATTTAACAAAGGAAGTGAAAGATCTGCACACTGAAAATTATGACACTGCTAAAAGAAATTGGAGAAAACACAAATAAATGGAAAGATACCTTGGGTTAATGGAACGGAAGAATTAATATTGTTAAAATGTCCAAACAACCCAAAGTTATGTATAGATTCAATGCTATCTCTATCAAAATTACAATGGCATTTTTCACAGAAATAGAAAAAAATCCTAAAATTCACATGGAACCCCAAAAGACCCTGAATAGCCAAAGCAATCCTGAGAAAGAAAGAAAAATCACACTTTCTGATTTCAAACTATATTACAAGGTATATTAATAAAAAGAGTATGGTACTGGCATAAAAACAGACACATAGACCAATGGGACAGAATTGTGAGCTCAGAAATAACCCACACATGTTTGGTCAACCAACATTTCATAACGGATCCAAGACTACTCAATGGGGAAAAGATAATCTCTTCAATAAGTGGTATTAAGAAAACTGTATATTCACATGCAAAAAAATAAATGAAATTGGACTCCTATCTTACACCACTCACAAAAATGAATGAATTCATAATGCATTAAAGATTTAACCCAGACCTGAAGCCATACAACTCCTGGAAGAAAACAGGGAAAAGTCTCCTTGACATTGGTCTTGGCAATGATTTTTTTGATGCGACACCCAAAGCAAGAGCAACACAAGCAAAAATGAACAGGTGGGACTACATCAAACCAAAAAGTTTCTGCACAGCAAAGGAACCATCAGCAAAATGAAAAGGCAACCTACCAAATGGGAGGATGTATTTGCAAATCATGTATCTGATAAGGGGTTAGTATTCAAAATATATATGAAACCCATACAACTCAACAGGAAGAAAACAAATAATCTGATTTAAAAATGGGCAGAGAACCTGAATAGGTATTTTTCTGAATAAAACATACAAATAGCCAACAGGTACGTGGAAAAGTGCTCAACATCACAAATCATCAGGGAAATGCAAATCAAAACCACAATGAGACATCACCTCATACCTGTTGGAAAGGCTATTATCAAAAAGACTAGAGATAACAAGTGTTTGTATTAAGATAAACAACAAGGATTTACTGTATAGCACAGGGAACTATATTCAATATCTTGTAATAACCAATAATGAAAAAATATGAAAAATGATATATACATAAATGTATAACTGAATCACCATGTTATACAATAGAAAGTAACACAACATTGTAAATCAACCATACTTCAAAAAAAGGGCCAACTGTATATTAAAATTAAGAACTTCTATTTACCAAAAACACCATAGAAATAATGAAAAGATGAGCACATAGTAGGGAAATATAATTACAACACATAGATTTGATAAAAGCATATGGAAAGCATATGGAAAATTGTAGTATTCATAGAAATAATTTATTCAAAAGTTTAAATAGACTATGCATTAGACACTGGTCTAGGCAATGGTAGTATATCCTAGCAGGGACAGAGACAATAAAGTAGATAAATAGAGAAGGCATATGTAACATGTTAAACAATGATTAACGCCAAGGAGAAAAACAGCAAAGGGGCGCCAAATTTGTTGTCAATAAATATACACATACATTGTCACTCATTCATATTTGAGTGTTCTGAGTCTGGGATAAGTTGGCCGTCCCTAAGATCTACGTAGGCTTGGGGAAATAGTCCATTTGCATTCCTTCTCCCCCTCCACACACTCCCCTGTGCACACACACATATTTCACTCTTCTGCTTGTAGTTATATCCAACTCCTTAAAAAGAAACAAAGCTTTTACTTTAAAAATGCAAAGACATCTTAGAGAGGTTAACACTGTATTGAATTTACATTTCCAAATTATCCATCTTAGACTATTTTCCCTGGGAATATATGGAAAGAGACAAGTAAGAACTGATTTCTGGCGTTGCAATCAGCAGTGCAGGGTGATGAATAGAGGGGCTACAGAAAACACTGCATATGCCTTTTACAGTTCCTGGATCCTCAGCAGGTAAGTGTCTGTCCCTTTGCTGAACGGTGTATGGTGTACATGATGGGGCTGGGACTGAGGTGGAAACTGAAACAGGGCATCCCGGTTTACTCTAGGATAATTTGACAGGAGGGTAGAAAAAGGAGCTGTGGGGAAGAAATTTCAGGGTGGGAGGAGTTATCTGCAGTAACTGAGGCATCTTGCCCATTACTGCCTAACTGGGAGAACTCCTGACCGCCTTCCACCGTGAGCTCCCATATCCCAGGTGTAATGATATGGGGCCAAGGTCATCATAATCTCAGTAATAAAGTAGCCATAATCCAGAGCAGGCTTAGCTGGGTTTGGGACTGCTGAATCCTTGGCATGAGCTGAGAATATCTCAGTTTTCAACCCATTTATTCAATGCTTTGAATAAAATATTGCTTTCATCAGTAAAGTAGATTTGTGTTATGTGTGTCCCTCCAATTTCCCAGCTAACCAGAACATACAGTTTGACAAGAAAATGGAGCAGAGGTCCAAAGAATGTGCACAAATATTCATGAAGCCTGAAAGGAGGGACCAGACATTATCAAGACAAGAAAATGACCAGTAGAGAAAATCTGGAGGCTTGAAGTAAACCTTTACTTACTACATTTTTTTTTTAATTCCTGACAATGTTCTCCATTTTTCTAGCTTAGTGACTCTTTTCCTTCCACAATGTTCTCCAAACAGCTTCAACTCATGACTTCAAAATAGAGGTAACTGTGTGGAGTAAGCAGCATGGAAAGCCTTGATTGGGAACATCCTGTATCTCCTCCCACTGCTTCCAAATGCCTGCATCATTTGACTTTATTCATGGGAAAAGAGCAAGATCTTTGAAATATATGCTGGCATCATCTGGGTGGAATATCCTGGGTTTGGATAATTTCTCATCATAACTCCATTATTCCCCTGAAGCAAGAAAAAGTGAAATGTATCAGGCACAACTATTATAATTCTGATTGCTGTTTAGTTCTGATAGTCAAAAAGCTTTGAAAATTTGGTATCCCTTTTCCATTAATGTAAATACACCAAGGTCACTGAAAGCCTGCCACAGCATGTCCACATCTATTCCTTGGGACCACTGAGCTAATTTTGATTTGTTTTCATCAGTCTGTGAGGTCATTACTATCCTGCTGTATAATTGAATCATTCTGTATTAGCATCAAGCTTTCTCAAAATGCATTTACCAACAGGGAGTGGACATTCAGCAGTAACAATTATCTGGGTATATTTCTCCCTAGCAACTTCTCTTATGGAATGTTTGACTTAGGACATTGGAGGCTATAGTCTTGTATTGATAGCTTTTACTAAATCCTCCTTTTCAATCCCTTCCTGTATCTCCATCATACATACCAAAAATAAAAACCCAATTTTTGGAATGGATGAGTTAGCATATGGCAATTTTCCTCTATATGACTGTCCCAAATCTTTGATCTCTGTAGTCCTTTCATTTGAGGTTTTTTATATAAAACTGTCATTGACCTTGCAAGTACCAGCTGTCCTCTTGAAATATGAGGCTGGTAATGATGACACACAGCATTGATAATAACAAATGGTAGTTCATATTTCAGCTGAGTTGGGCTTTTATGCTCTGCTATTAGACCTGAAGTATTCAATATGAATAGAAAATATTAAAATGTAATTTAACTGGCTGATATCTTCTTTTTGCTACTGAGCAGGACATCTGGAATTGAAACCTAAATTGAGTCTGCTCACGAATCAGGTCAGATATGGCATTGGGGTTAGGTGACTCTGCTAAATGGAAGATTTGAAGTTCTTATTTGTGGAGATTAGATTTTTATCTAGGATGGAGATCATTTTAACATGACTCTCAGCTCTGTCATAGATTCTAGGCAAATTCATAAAACCCTCAATTCTTTCATAGTTTAGAATGAAAATTAAGGCATATCAGGGCCTTGGGAATAGCAAACCGGCAAGTAAATAATATAAAAGAAACTGGGACTCAAATTAAACCAAATTGTTTTGACTATAAAAGAGACTGTTTCTCTATACTATATCTTGAAATACTGATCTCTGGTAAATTTTTGCTGTTTTGAGTGCATCCTTATATAGATATTTCTTCTGGTCATTAAGAGGTGTTCATACTGCCTTGACAAAATTGTTGCTATGGCATGGATATAAACAGGAAGGAATTATAAATGTTTAGTTTTTCTTTTTTAACTTAAAAAAAAAAAGAACTTTGAGAATGAAAAGAGAAGTTCCTAAGGAGAATAGGTCATAACATTTAAATGATAACCATCATGGTGGACCTGGGATGTGCCCTAGATCCCCTCTCCATGGAGGGACTTGTTGCCCCTGCAGCTGGGAGTGCTGTGGGCAGAGAGCCTTCAGCTGTCAGCTCCTTCAGGGACTGTCCAGCTGCAGAGAGCTGCCTCACCTCACGACCTTTGGGAGACAATCCACATCCAATGGCTGATAAGGCCTGGCCCTTTTGTCCCAACGCAGGACCCCTAGACCAGCCATTTCCGATCCAGAGCTTCCCCCGGGGCATGAATCAAGGCTGCATCGTGGCTCAACTTCACTTTCTAGGCAAATCCCACCTCCTCGCCACAAGCATGGATCCCAAAAGGACACACCTAATAAACATTCTGCACACTGTCTCAGTTTCAGTACCCAGCCTGCAGCAATAAGAAAACAGAAAGAAAACAGAGAGGAGTGAGAGGTGGATGATATTGTCTCTGAAAACCTCCAATGAGAGTTTCCTGGGCAGAGAAAGAGAGGAAACCATGGTGTGCCTTTGTGGGTGTTGGGGGTGGGGAGGGATGATGGTCTTAGAAAACCTTAGAGGAGGTGGAATTACAAAGATTCAAAACTAGATGGCCACCCTGTGTTCCAGCAATCCCACTCCTGGGCATATATCTGAAGGAAACTGTAATTTGTAAAGATACATGCACCCCAATGTTCATAGCAGCACTATTTACAATAGCCAAGACATGGAAGCAACCTAAATGTCCATCAACAGATGACTGAATAAAGAAGTTATTTTATATATATATATATATATATATAAGTAGATATATATATACATGGAATACTACTCAGCCATAAAAATGAATAAAATAATGCCATTTGCAGCAAGATGGACAGCCCTGGTGATTGTCACTCTAAGTGAAGAAAGCCAAAAAGAGAAAGAAAAGTACCGTATGGTGTATCACTCAAATGTGGAATCTAAAAAAAATGACACAAATGAACTTATTGACAAAACAGAAACAGACTCATGGACACACAAAGCAAAACTGTGGTTACCCAGGGGAAAGAGGGGTGGAGGGATAAATTGGGAGTTGGGATTTGCAGATACTAACTACTATATAATAAAATAGATAAACAGCAAGGTCCTACTGTATAGGACAGGGAACTGTATTCAATACCTTGTAATAGCCTATAATGAAAAAGAATATGAAAGGGAATATATATATATATCTGAATCACTATGCTGTACACCAGAAACTAACACAACATTGTAAAATGACTATACTTTAATTAAAAAAAAAACTAGATGGCCAGATGGAAAAGAGAAATTAAATAAGTTCTGGTACCAATTCCAAGGTTTCTGGGGTGAAAGTGGTGGTGGGGGTTCCCACACAACACGAAGCAATTCTCAGATACCAGCAGGGTGTCTGAGAATTCATCTCAATTCTGACACTGTCTACTTGGAGAAAACATCAGATTTCATGGGTTAAGGGTTTAATCCTATGAGACTGCCTCCCACCCCCACATCAGATGCCAGTTGTTACCTGTGCTTCTGACCTGTTATGTATCATTTGCTACAGAATAAATACTTATAATTGCTCAGAAAAGTCTAGTCACTTTATTAAATATACCTGCACTCTTCTTTTGGCAGCCTACTAGTTGTTTTAATTCAACTTAAAAAGCAATTATTTGTACCTGTGACGTAAAGATGCTGTGAACAGAAAAAAGACATGGGAGATTCAGTCCTCTGCCAAGAGACTTGCGCACAGACACATGGAATGGGCATTGAATGGTCCAAGACAGGTTATCATGAAATGGTACAGGGCCCTAGGAGTTCTAAGGGAGAGACCAGTAAGAACTGGAGCCAGGAGGAGAGAATAATGTGAAAAGCCTTGGTCTGTGTCAGAGATGGGTAAGAAGAGGAGAGGTAGCTGGATACTTCAGCAGAAGAAACCATTCACAATGAGACCCGTGTGGTTACAGCGCAGAATCTGCCCTTTCTACCAGGATGAAAAACCTTTGCTGGGAATTCTAACTCCTCACAACACAGGACATCAGATAATTTAAAACAGTAATTGACATATTAGTTACTGATCATTCAAAACAATATAGTACGTATTGTCCCCCGAATTTAAGAAAATATAAAGCCTGATTAAACTTTTATGTTCAAATAACTCACTAGTATTTGAATTAGTGAAGATACCAAAATAAAAATTTTAAAAGTTATTTTTGATTTCTGCCATTGTTTAATAAAGAGTTGAAAAAGATCTGGAATCACAGGTAGTTAGTTGCTCCCTCCTGAGGTCCTTCCTAGCATCTTGTACTTAAATCTTTTTTCACACCAATTATATTGTGCAATAGAAGTTCGTTTTTGATTTTTAAACTGACTTCCATTTAACCAGTTTCCTGAAGTAGATCATGCTCTCCATTCACTCAGTCTGTAAAACATGCTGACTACTTAATGCTCATGACACTTTATTCTTAAAGATTCTACTTTTCAATTTGCCTCCATACTACTCACATCAGTTGAGCTGTTTGCTTATCAAGAGTCAGGCTGGTTCCCAAAGCTCTTTAATCTGTGAAAGTTAATAAAGGGAAACCTCATTAAAACGAAGAGGGAGTTCTCACACGGGTACCACTCAAGGTCAATACCAGATCCCAACAAGAAGAAACATACTGGAGGAAGAAAAAAATTTCTCCTTGCCTGGGAACAGTTCAGCCAATGAGACACTGTCACAACTCAGCCAATGAAAAGCCACTACACTTCAAACTCACAGTTTCCTCCAATGGACTTTCTGTTTATAACAGCCCCTGGCTGTTCATTGTTTTATGTTAACAAATTCAACTGTACTTGTTATCACAATATTATATTTTAAAAATTGTACATGCTAATAAAAGATAGACACAAAAGAGTCATTTCTATGGGGAAAAAATGAATTATTTCTCCACTTTAAAGAATTTGAAATTTGATGTAATTTATATACCAACTGATGGGCCCATATTTTAGGGACTCAACATCAAAATATTGGTGAATTAACATACATTCATTTGTATTAAGTGAGAAAAAATTATTATAGTTTGTGTGTATCATACTTTAAGTATCCCTGTTTTAATCTATTTTGTTTTTAGTCCCACTTAAAAATAAGGAATCTGTTATCTGTTTTATATACAGTAGTTAGTATCTGCAAATCCTGAACTCCCAGTTTATTTTTCCCCCTCCTTTTTTTCTCCTGGTAACCATAAGTTTGTTTTCTATGTCTGTGAGTCAGTTTCTGTTTTGTAAATAAATTCATTCGTGTCTTTTTTTAAGATTCCACATATAATTGATACCATATGGCATTTTTCTTTCTCTTTCTGGCTTACTTCATTTAGTATGACAATCTCTAGGTCCTTCCATGTTGCCGCAAATGGCATTATTTTTTTCTTTTCAGAGGCTGAGTAGTATTCCATCGTGTGTGTGTATATCACATATCATATATACGACATATATATATACGACATATATATATACAATATCACATATCATACATGTGATATACAATGTATATGTCATATGTATGTATGTATGTGTGTATGTATGTGTATATAGATATATATCACATCTTCTTTATCCAATTATCTGTTGATGGACATTTAGGTTGCTCCCATGTCTTGGCTATTGTAAATAGTGCTGCTATGAACATTGGGGTGCACGTATCTTTTCAAATTAGAGTTTCCTCTGGATACATGCCAAGGAGTCCATTTTTAGTTTTTTAAGGAATTTCCATACTGCTTTCCATTATAGCTGCACCAAACTACATTCCCACCAACAGTGTAGCAGAGTTCCCTTTACAGACACTTCTTTAAATGTAATATTATTTAGTATGCTTCAGAACTTACTACATTGTCCTTATTTTGCACATTTTGCCTCAACTACATCAAACCTTCATTCACAATCTGTGCTAATTCAAAGACTGGAATTTTTGAGCTCCTAAGAGTGTTGACTATTTAATGCAGTGTTTCTAAACTTGAATAATGTGTATTCTCATTTTAAATGGAAAGGCATGTCCACAGACACTGCCCTCCCCAGGTTGCCTTACATTATTTTATTATAATGTAAAATAAATATGCACATATTTTATGTGAATGTAAAAGAAATGTGTGCTCACAGCTTCTATCCAACTAAAAACAAAAGCAAGTTTACAAATTTAATACTAACTAAAATTCAAATTGATAGCACTAATTTAATACAAAACATAGTATTGTTTTACTGGAACTGCATTGCTGATGTAGGCTTTAACATATAAAAATGCAGCTTCAGGTCAAGTTCTATACATAATCAATTTTTATATTTTGACTTTAACCATACTAATACAAGAAAAAAAATATGTTTTCTCCTAAGTATGATTTTATGTCCTAATTCAGGATAAAGAATCTTCCTGTAGAATCAAAGCTCTTCCAGTGAATAATAGTCCTAGAATAATTTTCATGGAGTGTCAGCTCTAAAGACGTTTAAGATAATTTTAACATTGTGGCATTAAAAATGGATCTCTGTATGGGTATTTAATCCAATTATTAAAATAATAAATATTTCATAGCATATTTATTGTTGATGGATTTTTCCTAGTTAGGATCTGAACTTGTAAAATAAACAGTACAGGTTGTTTTCTTTTTCTTAAAATTCTCTATGGCTGCAATCTCATGTTCCATATGATCACCCAGTTCTCCCAACATTTTACTCTATTCTTATGACTTTGAAGCCTTCAGCCAGGCAGCATTCCATGATGCCATTTGACACAAACACAATCATAAATGCAAACACAAACTCACACATTTGGATTACAAGGCATTAGTCAGTTAGAATGTCATCTTTTTGATAAGCCAGAATATGCTTATGTTAATTTTTAAGTTTGTCAGTGAAATAACAAAGTTAAACAGCTTTGGCCAAAATTGGGATTCCACAGAACAAATCTGTAACCTGCTCCAGGTTCCAAAGACTAGTTTTGAAAATTCTGGTTCAGGGCATAGAGAAGGGAAGAAGCCCAATGAAATAAAAGGATTGGGGACATTTACAGACTTTCTAGAATAAAGCATCAATTGTCAATCACTTTAAAATTTAAAAGCAGAAAAACAAAGTTGGGGTGATATAACCATAGAAAATAAATATAGAGGGAAAGACAGGTTCCTAGGGCAAAGACTATAAACAAAGAGAAAGTCAAAAGCTAAAGACCAAGAATGTATTCCAAAGAAAGGACCCAACCGATGGGGGAATTTGACAGGTAAGCCAAGCAGGGTCTAGGTGCTTAGGAGTACAGCGTGAATGCTGTCAGACTGGGAGGAATCACCGTGGCTCTCAGCTCACTGGGGAATTTCTAGTTCAGAGTTTCCACCTCCAGGTATTAAGAATAGGCACTGATACCATGCCAGCTTTCCTCTTTAGACTGTACATTTCTCAAGAGCTGGAGCACTGCTTTATTTATCTCTGTCCCTGCACTACTCACACAGTCTCAGGTACACAGTAGAGCTAGAGTGAAATATACGAAATGAAAGGATTTCTGCATTGGAAGGGAACTTAAAGATCCTCAGACCAATGTTTCACAATTTTCAAGCCACAGATTACGTCTAGCAAGAGTTTCTAGTATCATGGAGGCAAGAATATATTGATAATATTTATTGAGCATTTGCTCTTCAAACCCAAGTCTCTCTGATACTAGAGACTGAATTGTTAACGATTTTGATCTGGTGACTCCAAACAGGTTTAACTCAAGTTACCAACTTTTAAAAGCCTATTTTTAAAAAAAGCCACAGGCTGGGCATTATGGTGGAGTTGCCTGCTGTTCACCAACATTCTTCCTCTTCTCTGCAGAGCATAGAGTTGTTGGAAAGTAGTGAAGTTTTCTCTGTACTTACGAGTTTGCTTTCATTTTATTTTGCTTGTTCTTTGGTTTTTCTTTTAAATTCCACACATGAGTGAAATCATTCAGAATTTGTCTTTCTCCATCTGACTTATTTCACTTAGTGTAATTAATACCCTCAACATCCATCACAACTGGCAGGGTTTCATTTTTTAAGGCTGAGTAGTATTCTTTTGTGTGTGTGTGTGTGTGTGTGTGTGTGTGTGTGTGTGTGTGTATAAATCCATATCTTCTTTATCCATTTATCCATCAATGGACATTGAGGTTATTTACGTATCTTGGCTATTGTAAATAACACTGCAATGAACATGGGGTCCATATATCTTTTAGAATTTGTGTTTTTATATTCTTTGGATAAATACACAGCTGGGTCATATGGTAGTTCTATTCTTAAGTTTTTGAAGAATCTCTTGTTTTCCACAGTGGCTGCACAAATTTACAGTCCCACCAACAGCATACAAAAGCTCCCGTCTTTCCACGTCCTCCCAACATTTGTTATTCCTTGTCTTTTTGGTAATAGCCATTCTAATAGGTGTAGGGTGATATCTCATTGTGGTTTTGATTTGTATCTCCCTGATGATTAGTGATGTTGAACATCTTTTCATCTGTCTTTTGGCCAGCTATATGTCTTCTTTGGAAAAATGTCTATTCAGATTCTCTGTGTATTTTCTAATCAGGTTGCTTGTTTTTGTTGTTGAGTTATATGAGTTCTTCATATATTTTGGATATTAGCCCTTTATCAGATATATAATTTGCAAATATTATCCCTTTTTTAGTAGGTTGTCTTTTCGTTTTGATAATGGTTTCCTCTGCTGTACAGAAGCTTTTTAGTTTGATGTAGTCCCATTTGTTTATTTTTACTTTTGTGAAACAGGTCTTGAATGACAAAAGAGTCCAATAAGACTCCTAAGACAAATAAAGTGACTCAGAATCACAGCAGAGATACCACTGGGGGTGTTGCCCCTCATTTAAGCCTAAGACTTCAGAGACCCCAGGACAATTCTCATTAAATTGAGAGAGAAAGGACTATGGGAAAGGGAACAAAGAAACAAAGCAGAGTTAAGAGCAATATAAGGAAAAAACGTGGGGGGCTACAAATGGAACTGACTGGGAGGAAATAGATTGAACCCTACTAAGTTTCTGAGGGAACTGAGAGATTGTACTATTGCCCCCTCTTTTTAAAAATGTTATACAGCTCTGCCCACTGCCTTAAGGAATATACTTCCCTACCCTATGGATATCAGACTTTAGCCACTGGAATTGGAAAAATAAGGAAAGCCGTCATGTCCTATCATATGCCTTAGGAGTCATTACATTGCTTTGCTAATTCCAGATAGAACCTGATACTTCCACCTGGATCCTAAATATTACATAGAACAAAGTTCTGCCAAACTACAGGTGACACTTGATGTGAGCAAAAAATAAATCTTTATTGTTGTAAGCTACTGAGTGTTATTACCAAAACAAAACTCAGCAATAGATGACTGTTATGTAAAAAAACCGGTAACCCTGGCCCAAAATCTGTGATCATTTGAGCTTAAAAAAGAATGTTAGTGGAAGCAACCTAAATGTCCACCGACAGATGAATGGATAGAGAAGATGTGGTATATATGTATACAATGGAATACTACTCAGCCATTAAAAAAAAGAATGAAATAATGCCATTTGCAGAGACATGGATGGACCTAGAGATGATCATACTAAGTGAAATAAGTCAGAAAGAGAAAGACAAATGCCATTTGATGTCACTTACATATGAAATCTAAAATATGGCACAAATGAATTTATTTACAAAACAGACAAATAAACTTATCGTTACCAAAGGGGAAAGGGGTGGGGGAGGGATAAATTAGGAGTTTGGGATTAGCAGATACAAACTACTATATGTAAAATAGATAAACAACAAGGTCCTACTGTATAGTACAGGTAATTATATTCAATATCCTGAAATAAACCATAATGAAAAAGAACATGAAAAAGAAATACATGTTTATGTGTAATTGAATTACTCTGCTGTACACCAGAAACTAACTCAACACTGTAAATCAACTATACTTCAAATAAAAAAAATTTAAAAGAATGTCAGGTCCCAAAATTGCATGGACAGGAGGAGAGCTATGAAATTGGACAACTATCAGGATGGCATACTCTCCATCATTTATTTCAGATGTGGTCGTGGAGGGAAGAACCCCTAGGAGAGCCAAATGTGAACAAGAGAGTTCCTCCTGGAAGGCATATACAAGGTTCAATTAAGGAACTTCCTCCCAAGACAGGGGTTCTTCACAATGCCTTCCCAGTAGGATTCCATCACTGTTAGGAGCCTCTGACTACTGTGTATTTCCCATTCTTTCTTTATTCAAATGAGGGCTTCAGTTGCATGTATTCCTACCACTACATATGTTCTTTTTCAGTTTATGGGTTGCCAGGCCAAAAGAAGACTATTTTCCCTGGTGAAGAGGAATTATATATTCATATATCAACAAGAGATCATGGAGTTTGAGTCAGTTGCAGAAAGATGGTATTGAGGCTTAATTTCCTTGGGGGAGAAATAAGCATGTCCTGTGGGCTCAAAGATGGATGGGTGAGCACAGATATCTAGTGCTGGAGGGGCAGACTGTGCAGAGATGAACACATGTTTGAGTCTCCCTTTCAAAGCATGGAGTGGTCCCTAGGATGCTGCTCTTATATCATTGTGTGGGTAGGTGGCTACTTCTCACCAAAGGAACGTTTGTGAAAATGATAGGTGTTATTTCTAGGCCAGGACTTATAAGATATAGACATGCCTTCTGTTCCCTTTCTTTCCCCCTCTGTTGGCTGGAGGCAGATAATAACAACAAGGATTTAGAGGACGATGAAACCGTAAGATAGAAGAGCTGCCTGCTGATCAGGAATCCTGCCTTGTATGGATACATGAGTGAGAAATTAACTCCTATGGTATTTAAACCATTTTTAATCTCTAAGTCTGTTTCTTATGGTACCTGGTGTTCCTCCAACTAATACAGAGATTATAATAACTCTTAGATTCTTTATTATTGGAAGGATTAAATGAGGTAAAGCATTTATTACAGTCCTGGAATATTGTGATGACTGATTTTACATGTTAATTTGGCTGGCCCACAGGGTTCCTATATGTTTGGTCAAATGTTATTCTGGGTATGTCTGTGAGGGTGTTTTTGGATGAAATTAGCATTTGAATCAGTAAACTGAGTAAAGCAGGTGGCCCTCCCTAACTGGGAGGCCTGAGTAGAAGAAAAAGGCCCACCCTTCCAGCAGTAAGAGGGAACTCCCCCTACCTTACTGCATAAGTTGGAACACTGGTCTTTTCCTGCCTTTGGACTTAAATATTAGCTCTTCTTGGATCTCAGTCCTGCCAGCTTTCAGACAGGAATTTATATCTTTGGCTCTGCCTGGTCTCAGGCCCTCAGGCTCAAACTGGAACTGTGCCATTGGCTCTCCTGGATGCCCAGCTTGCTGACTGCAGATCTTGGAACTTCCCAGTCTCCATAATCATATGAGCCAATTTCTTGTATTAAATCTCTTTCTCTACACACACGTCCTGTTGGTTCTTTTTCTCTGGAGAACCCCAAGTAATACACATATATTAATTGTTCAATAAATATGCTTTTATTCTATCTCTCAGTGCAAAAGTGAAATCCTATTTTCTTTTCTGCTACTGCACTTCTGCTTGCTTTTCTCCTAGTTTATGCGGCAGAGAATATTTGCTCCATCTTGCCTCCTTAAAAGGATCTTCCTTGCCCAAGTAAAAATGCACTAAAAGCTAATTAAAGCTAGCCTCGGATATTAGCTCTGGTCTCTGGAATTCATCCAGAACATATCCTAGTATAGTCACTCCTGTGCATTAATCTCTGTCATTATCCTCTCTCACTAACAACCCCCACTGGGCACTCTACTGCCCCACCCTTGATTTTTACTTCAAATTCTCATCTTTCATACTAAATATGCACTTATACCTGCTGAACACAGGGATGATGTTTGCCCTACTGCACCACGCACCTCCAGTTCTGGGCCCTGTTCATCCCCCCACCCAGCCCCACTTCCCATATCCATATTGAACCCTGCTAGAAAAAAGGATGTTTGTGTCCTATGGATTTAAAAGCAGCTCCCTCCTACATTTAGTTGATGTCAGAGGTTCAACAGATTCAAGGACCTTGTGTAGCTTCATGGAATGTGCCCATATCCGGGAAACTAAGAGGCACACTTGAGTAAATGCCTTTCCTATGTAAATAGATAACTCTCACCCCACCCCCTTCATGAGCTATAGGTTGAAAGCCTATCAAGATATCAAAAAATAAATGCAGTCCTTTATCCACTATCAAAATTCCCCTTTATCTCCACCCTCTCCTGCTTGTAGATGTTACCCACTCCGGGGCAGGGACTTTGGCTTGTTCGCTCATGTATTCTCTGTCCCAGAAAAAAGATCAGCACATAAACATTTGTTAAATAAGTGACTACTGACCCTTGCACCCCATATCCTTTTCTTCACCTTGAAATCCTGTCACCAGCACTACTTACACCTTCATTAAGCCTCTACTTCACTTCTTCCCCATTCACTAAAAGTTGTCTAAGTTGGCAACAAACTAGGAGACTTAACCTTTGCCTAGTTAGTTAGAATGTGCAACTAAGCATTAGATCTGATACCTGGTTCCAGCAAAACAGACATGTTTACTCTCATTGATTGACACCAAGGCTTTCTGCAAGCTCAAAGACACTAACTGTGGTGATGGTCCCTCAGGCCAACTCCCCCAAGCACGTTGGGGTCCTGTTAGGATTACTAGTGCTAACAATACCATTTGAAACAATTACTCTTGCTAGTCCCTATTATAAACTAGCTCTATGAAACCTTGGGCTTGACAAAGTAAGACTTTCATGGAATTTATAGCTTTGGGCAAACCAGACAGAGTAAAAGTGACCACAGCTTTGCAGAAACATCTCAACCAATTAACGTATTTGGTGACACTGTTCAGCTGATCCAACATCCCTGCTTTCCAATGAGTCATAAAAGGGATACTCCATGACTTTCTGGAAGGGAAAGTTTCCTTGTACATATGACTTTTTTTTTAAATGCACATGACTTTTAATGAATTTTTGTTCAGTGTTATAGTTGGTTCATAGTCTGTCTAAAATAGACGATCCAATGATATCAGAAAAAGTGACTGCTACTTTAATGTGGGGGCATTCTACAGAATCGAGAATGCCAGGTTGTGGAATCTTAAAAAAAAAAAAAGAACATAAATACAAAACAGAAACAGACTCATAGACATAGAATATAAACTTGTGGTTGCCAGGGGGGCAGGGGGTGGGAAGGGACAGACTGGGAATTCAAAATCTGTAGATACTGAGGCATATGGAGAATAGATAAACAAGATTATACTGTATAGCACAGGGAAAGATATACAAGATCTTGTGGTAGCTCACAGCGAAAAAAATGTGACAAGTGAATATATGTATGTTCGTATATAACTGAAAAATTGTGCTCTACACTGGAATTTGACACAACATTGTAAAATGACTATAACTCAATAAAAAATGTTTATAAAAAAGAAGAATGCCAGGTTATTCTAAGTTTTTGTGGCTTCAAGAGATTTCTAGGGTTTTCTCATGATTTATCTTTTATTTCTCTAATCCAATGGTTCTCCAAGTGTATTTCCCACACTAGCATCATCATTTTGGAAACTGTTAGAAAACCCACAACCTCAGGCCTCATCTCAGGCCTACTTAATCTGAAAGTCTGGTGGGCAGGGCCAGCAATCTGTGTTTAACAAGCCCTCCAGATAATTCTGATGCCTGCTTAGGTTTGAGAACCACTAACCTGACTATACTCTGGAATTCTTTACATAAGGAAGAGGGTTTTTCTTGGTACCTAGACGTGACTGTCACTTCACAGTCACTGAAAAATCACATTCCTTTCAGCTCTAAACCTTACCTGCTCTGGTTCTTCATTAGCCTTGATGATACATCAAACATCTGTGAAGGAAAGCATATTCTTTCAGAAGCAGAGCTAAGCTCTGGTGGCCTCCAAGCTATGATTCTCCTAGAAGTTGATCTCAGCCTAGGCCGATTACTCTGTGTGGGGACAAGTGGTATTAGGTAATATGTGGGCATTTTCCTAAGGGACCCTCCTAGATGATCATGAATAACTGAGGCAAACATGTAAACTCAGTTCATGCTAATTGAAATGGACCCAATCATGCTGATATCTGCATTACAGGCTAAGCAAACAGATTGGCCTAACTTTTCTATGAAAGCCAGAGTATCAGGAGACAGAAGAAAGATACAACCCAAGGAAATCCACTGACACCAGGGTAACTAGTGAAGGTAATTAGTGAAGATAATCCAGTCTACTCTCCGATGGCCCTTAGTCATGGAGTACTGGTGAACCTCTACATGCAGACCAAATATGTCTAGTGCATAAAACTCGTTTAAAATTCATAATGCAACCCATCAGGATTTTTTTTAACATTTTTTATTGATTTATAATCATTTTACAATGTTATGTCAAATTCCAGTGTTCAGCACAATTTTTCAGTCATTCATGGACATATACACACTCATTGTCACATTTTTTTCTCTGTGAGTTATCATAACATTTTGTGTATATTTCCCTGTGCTATATAGTGTAATCTTGTTTATCTATTCTACAATTTTGAAATCCCAGTCTATCCCTTCCTACCCTCCACTCCCCCATCAGGATTTTTGGTGGTCTCTAAATTGATTTGAAATCCTCTAGCACATCCCTCCCTGCCTTATCTGTCATGAGTCAAGGGACCACTGGACTTGCTCACAAACTCAAATGTCACTGCAATATCATCACCTTCATTTCTAACCTCAGTTTTCTTTTTTTCTTTTTTTCTTTTCCCTAGCTACAACTCCATCCTAAAGACGGGCACGTTCTCTGTGAAAATGACACATTTCCTTTTCTGCATACCTCCCCCACCCAATACTCCTGGCCCTGCACAACACTAACTATTGCTATTTTGTTCATTTTCTAACTCTTGGTGCTCAGTTATCTGGGTCTTACTCGTAGTCTTTTGTTTATCTTCTCAGTGATAATTTACAAATATTTGTTGAACACCTACTATACACCCAGCACTGAAAATATAGCAATAAATAAAAATAATTATGTCTTCTTCTTGCCCCACCCTAGCTTTGAGCCCTTATTGAGCACTTATTAAGTACCAGGCACTAGGGTGATGGATTTATATACATGTACAGTTGACCTTTGAACAATACAGGTTTGATTGCACTGGTCCACTTATATGAGAATTTTTTTCAGTAGTAAATTCTACAGTACTCCATAATCCATAGTTGGTTGAATTTGCAGATTCCAAACAATGAATAGGAGAAACTGAGGATACAGAAAGCCAACTATAAGTTATATGTGGATTTTTGAGTGTGCACAGGGTAGATGTCCCTAACCCCTGCATTGTTCAAGGGTCAACTACACGTACATTTTCTCATTTAACTATGAGGCATGTAAAATTAATATTTTTATTTTACAGAGAAGGCACTTAAGGCCCAGATAAGTAATTTTCCCAACGTCACATAGCTGGTAATGGAAAGACTTTGGAGGTCAAGGCTCATGAATGTCATAAAGCACTGTGTTGGCTACTCTTACAAGCCATTCCACTTCTTAGTGATGGGAATTTGTTCAGCCTTTCTCTCAGAATGGTGACTCCATCCTATCATGGGCCCTTTAAATGAGTTCAAGGTCATGATATAACTAAGCATTAGATGAAGAAGACAACCTCACTGGCTTATAGGGGTGGAACTATTTAGACTTAGTCTTAACATTATCTATTTGGATCAACAACTCAACTAATTTTTTTCTCCAGCTTTTGTTTCATTTCATATCATCTGAAAACCCTTTTAAATAATAGAATTTGGCTAGCTAGCATTTTCCCTCAGATCTTGGCATTTGTCCTCAGGCACTTAGCACCTTGCCAGTGACTAAGTCACATTTCCAGAGCCTAAGTACAGTAGGATTGAGTAGTCTGGCCAACTCTTTGATCAGCCTCCCCATCAGGAAAAGCAATGATCAGATTAAGAAATCATATAATTTTAAAAATTATTAAAATTTAAAAAACACTTTTAATTGTTCTGGAAAACTCTATAGTAGTTCAACTTTGTTTGAATTTAACATGCTCACAATCATATTAAGAAGTCCTCCAAGACAAGCGTTTACACAATCAGTGTGGAAATGTGGGCCATTCCATCTCTGGATAACTCTTAATTATACTGATTCTACTAAATCTGTCCTATGTTGTTTTGTTTCTTAACTGTTTGTGGTCATATGGAACAAATCTATTCCTTTTTGCATAACACTGTTAGTCAACTTATTTCTATCACCTATCATGTTCCTTGTGCCAAGTCACTACCTCCCACCTCCAAGTCTTCTCCATCCGGTTAAACCTCCTCTGCCCATTCAACTTTCAGCCTTATATCAGAGTCACCTTCTAAATACTTCTCATTAGCCTAACTCTCTCCTAAGTATAGCAACCAGAATAGCACATGATCTTCTAGGACTTTAAGACACATCTTTCTTTTAAATTATCATTTAATCAATTAATTAATTATGATTATGAAATGTTCCAGACAAAGTACATAAGTAATATTATAAATAACACCTATGTACCTATCACCTAGTTTAAACAGAATATTACCAAATAGATGACGCTTCCTATACAACCTCCCCTTCAGCCTCCTCTTCTTATCACCCAGAGGTAATCACTGGAGGGTATCATAGCATAAACAAATTGGTAATCATTCTTTACCATTACAATGTATTTTGTACACCACCAAAGACCATTTGAAGTTATCCTATACACTGTCCATGCCATCTCAAGCTGATAACTATCAATCTTGTTTTCATAAACTTTCCAGAAGAAAGTGTAATTAGTTCACAAAACAATTAGATGTTTAAAATATGATATCAAAACCAATAATCGTGAGGGGAGGAGAGTAAAAATGCAGAGTACTTAAAATGCATTTAAAATTAAGAGATCAGCAACTTACAACAATCAGCTCTATATATAGACTGCTGTACCAAAACCTTATGGTAACCTCAAACCAAAAGTCTGCAACAGATATACACACACAAAAAAGAGGAATTTAAACATATCACTAAAGATAGTCATCAATCAAACCACAAGAGAAGAAAAAAAAGTATAAGTAATAGCTCTCAATCTTTATGTCCAGCTTTTCATTATCATTCATCCCAGTGCCTTTTTTAAATGCTTAACTTAAATTCTTACTATTATTAAGACAATTAAATCTAGAATTGACAACAGTGAAGACATCTTCTGATGTAATCCCTTCATATAATTTGAAGACATGCTTTATATTTTCTATGCAAATATCTCTTCACCAATCTAGGTAGATACTAAATAAGACTACTTTGTGTTTTCCTTTCAGGAAGTTTGAGCCTTAAAAACTGTAATCTCTTCCCATTATCAGAGGTGATATTAGTTTGGAGTCTGAGCCTCTCTTGGGAAGATTAAATTTTCCCCCATATCTCTGGTCCTGGAAGTCTATTAATAGGTTAATCTTCAAGCTGGATCTAGCAGATATCTATGTGAGCTTTCCCGAAGAGCCTTAAGTGATTTCACATATAACATATTGTCTGTTCCAAAGCTAGTAGGAATTGACTAAATTTTACCATGCTTAGGGACTGTTGATTCCACTGAAATCTCAAATTATTCGAAGGACTTGATCAGTAAATACCGAGGGAGGTGATAGGCAGATCAAGATCTGTTTTTAACACTATAGCTTCAAGAATATTATGAATATATATTTTAAAAGGAAATGTTTCCAATTTCCTGCTGTTTTAAACAGACTCTTCAATGAAATGATGTTTGACTGATTGGGGAGGGGGCAAGGGAGAGGTAATTAGGTTTATTTATTTATTTTTTAAATGGAGGTGTTGGGGACTGAACCCAGGATCTCCTGCATGCTAAGCACACATTCTACGTCTGAGCTATACCCTCCTCCCTTGATGTCTGATTTAGATGCTGTTGCAACTGAAATAAAACTAATTTTGAAAGTTTTTTTCCCCCCATATTAAAGAAAAGTGGTTTCAGTCTCTGTTACCAAATGGATTCTATCTTCATTGGCCAGAATGCAACAGACAAATCACTTCTGGCAGATTATACAAAGATTAAACTTAATTATAGCTTATACCCTTGAGAAAGATTATATCTGAACCTTTAATGTTAAATAACTGGGAAAATGTACAAATCTCTGTAGTCATCAGAGTGGAATGCTAATCAAATGAATTATATAGCTTCAGTATTAGTAACAAAGTTGTGCTCTTTATTCGTCCAAAAGAGAAGCATATTAAACAATAAACAAAAAAAAAATGGATTAAATGAGCAAGCCCACAAAATGCAAATAATATAGTTGAATATCCATGATTTTCCCCTTTTTTTAAAATTATCAAAATACAGAAAATAATTAACCAACTCCTATGTATTATTCATCACCAAAAATTAACAAATGCTGTTAACAGCTTTACATTTTTGCTTCAGTTTTTAAAATTTAATAAAGGAAATAAAATATTTCAAATATAGTTAAAATTCCCTTTGTCTCCCCCTCCACATCCATATCCCAGTTCCAATCTCCTCCTTCTCAGAGGAAATTTCTACTTCACTGATTACGAATGTGATGTGTATCCTTTAGTTCATGTTTTTATACTGTCGACTGAAAAAAAAAAAACTACCTAAAAGTTGAGAATTACGTTTTATTTGGCAGACATACTGAGGACCCAAGCCCGGGAGACAGCCTCTCAGAGAGTTCTGAGGGACTGTTCAGAAGAAGTAAGGGAGAAGCCAGGATATAAAGAAGCTTTTGCAACCAGGTAGTCTGAACATCAAAAGATTACTGTTAATTAAAGAAAAACAAGACATCTCAAGTTAATGAATTTAACACTTTTCTGTGTATGGGAAGATGCAAGAGTCTGGGCTCATTGAAATCATTCCTTTGATATGCACATTAACTGTCTAGGGCCAGTATCCATGTTTTGTTTTTGTGTTTGTTTTTGCTCCATCCTGAATCCCCTCACGGTGCACAGTCAGGGGCAGCTTCAGCGGCTGATGGCTTGATGACCACATCACCCTTTGTTTACCAATATGGCAGGCAACAGTCTTCATCCACAATATTTATGTGCTCTTTTATTTGTTCTTAATTTACATAAATGCATTCACATAGTGTCTATCATTGCTGAAACTTTTTTAAAACCATCCTGTTATTCAGAACTATCCATGTTGATTAGTACAGATTTAGGTCATTCACTTTAATTCCCTTATATTTTTCATATCACAACACAATTTACTTTTTCACTAATGGAAAGTTTGGTCATTTCTAATAGTTTGCTATTTTAAACATGCTGCAGTTGACATCTTTGACATGACTTCTTGTGCACATGTGCTGGAGTTTCTCCAGAAATATATACTACTGGGTGGGTGCAATTACCAAAACATTCTGCACATCAGTTGTACCAATTAAAGCTCCACCCGAGGGTTCTTGTTCCTCTGCATCCTCTCCAGGACACGGTATTGTCAGTGTAGTGAACATTTGTCATTCTTTTTGACTACCTAGTACCCTGAACATCCTCCAATATTTGGAGAACCTGTAATATGAATCTCCACCTCCCACTATAGACATCAACACTCTTTTTCCCACTCTCTCTAGACTGCCAGTGAGACTCACTGACACCAAATCATGAATGGAAAACCAGTGACTTAACAGGAAACAGATGCTCCTTGGGCTCTACTCTTGTTGAAGGCAGGTACATTCATTTTTCAGGGGTTCCAGAAGCCACGTTCTTTGATGGTATTGGAGACACAAACAGTGGTCGGTATTTGGGATTTCTGGATGATTGTGGAGTTTCAGCGGCCTGGAGTAGTGTGATTTGGGGCGTGGCTCCAGGTCCTTCCATGGACTCCATGAGTTTTCTAATAGAAAATTGAACGTACCTCTAAAGAGGATGGACCCTGGAAACAGGTTGCTATGTTTAAGCCATTGTTTCTTGACAGACTAGCTGTGTAACCTTGGGCAAATTAACCAGTCTCCACTTCCTCTTCTACAGCATGTGAGAACTAAGTGACCCTATGTTATAAGGTTATTGTGAGGATTAAATGAGAAAATACATGTAAACCATTTAATTTAGAACTGTACCTGCACACAGTGAGCAATGGGCAAATGTTAGCTGCTATGATTTAATACATTCCTTTTCCTGCTTAAACTAACTGGAGTTGGTTTCTGCAGTTTGCACTACAGAACCATGTCTGATCTATTCAGATGTTTTTATTTTTTTCTAATTTGATGGATGAGAAATCGTATCTTGTGAATTCTATTACATTTTCCTCAGTGCTAGTGAGTCTAGGCATTTTTTTCACATTTATTGGTCATTTGAATTTCATTTTCTGAGAATCGCTTGTTAGTAGCCTTTGTGGATTTTCTACTGGGTTATTTTTCTTTTTCTTATTGAGTTGTAGGCTGTCTTTATATATTCTGGATACTAAACCTTTGCTTTATGAGCTGCAAATATCTTCTCCCAGTCTGTCCCTTGCCTTTATGTTTGTTTATAGTGTCTTTTATCATGCTGAAGTTTTAAAGTTTGATGTGATCCAATTTATTATGCTTTTCTTTTATCAGTTAGGCTTCTTGTGCCTCATTGAAATTCTTTCCTATCCTGAGGTCATAAATATATTATCCTATTTTTTTCTCCTAAGAGGTTGAAAGCATTCTTTTTTTTTTCTTTTTAACATTTCAGTGTTTATACTATTTGGACCATTATTTTTAAAAATAAATTATGAAAAAGTTTATAGCGATAGTAACTTTCCATTACTTTTCAGCTGTGAGCTTAGCAGCGAGTGCAGCAGGAAGGATTGTCTGTTCAGAAATTGCAGAGCCACTTTACTAAGACGCAGGAAGCAAAGAGGTCGACTCTGAGGAAAGACTGATAATGTAAGCTGACGAGAGTCTCATTTTTTAGGGCCTTACTAAGGCAGCCATACACTATCTTGCCTCTAAAGCCCTTCCAATCACATGCAAACACACCTCACACGTATTTTTTTTGTTATTATTTTTTGGTGGTGAAGGGAGATAATTAGGTTTATTTATTTATTTTTTAGAGGAGGTACTGGGGATTGAACCCAGGACTTTGTGCATGCTAAGCACGTGCTCTAACATTTTGAGCTATACCCTCCCCTGCCTCACACATATTTTAGATCTGTCTAGCTGACTAACCAGAGGTCAGCAATTCAGGAAACAGTGCTTTTGTCAGACTAAGGTGAGTTTTTTTAATTGAAGTATAGTTGATTCACAATGTTATGTTAGTTTCTGGTGTACAGCATAGTGATTCAGTCATACACACACAGATGTATTTTCTTTTTCAGATTCTTTTCCATTATGGTTTATTACAAGGTATTGAATGTCGTTCCCTGTGCTACCTATTAGGTCTTTGTTATCTGCTTTGTGTATAGTAGTGTGTATCTGCTAATCCCAATCTCCTAATTTATCTAAAATGAGTTTTAATTTCCCCTAAGGGTATTCTAGGGTGAAAGGGTTAAGGACAGGAGGAAGGAGCAGCAGAGGAAAAGCTCTGGGAGCTTAAAGCTGCCAGCAGCTTTGCTCTAGCCCTGCTCCTGGTCAGCACGGCGTCCTCCTGCCACTGCATCAGTGCTCTCGGCAGAGGCTTGCAATGGATTATGTCGTTTTAAATTAATCATTTCCAAACTTCTTCCATATCAGGTTTGGCCCTGAATAGAAGCCTGGTGTCGCAGACTCTTTCTGCCACTCAAATAAAAACGCCTGTCTTCATCTGCTGCCACATCTCTCACCCCGAGGGTCCACATGAAGTGGAATTTTGTGCACGTAAAATATAAATACTTGTTTACTTAAACCTAGGTTAGTTTTGCTTGGAGTTGAAGTCAGTGGGAGCACCACGGTGTGATGGGAAGGACACAGCCATGACCGCCACAGTTACACTGTGCCAGTCGGCCCTGGGCTTGAAGGCCTAGCAACAGACGTTTGAGCTTTATACCAACAGGTTAAGGCATTTGTTTTCAAGCTCTAGGGTCCATTAGAAACAGCTGGAGAACTTTTGTAAAGGTTCTGGTTTAATAGGTCCAGAATGACAGCCACACATCTGCGTTTTCACATGCACTCCTATCATAGATGGTCCATGAGTCTCTGAGAAAATGCAGGTTATGTTATTTCATCTCTAGGAATCTCCTGTTGAGTTCTAAACACCTCTGATCAGGGGAACACATTATACATTAATGGGACTCAATTATCAGTTTAGCTAGTCATTTAAGACTCGGCAGAGAGGGATCTGGAAAGGAGAAGTTTTGGTGGATCAGAAAGGTGAAGAAACTAGAAAAGGTGCAAGAAATATGTGGACTCTGAACATGGGAGCAGGGATGGGTCACTGGGCATGACTCACTGGCGGATCCAGGCTTTCCAGCTCTGCCTACGAACATGGCTTGGTCCAAGCTATATTCTCTCCCTAGCTAATCTCACTTTAAACAGGCCAATTTTACCACATGTAAATTATATCTCAATAAAGCTGTTTGGTTTTTGTAAAGCGTATTGTTTTCAGCAAAAGCCAAAATTAGTGAATGCAAAAAAAATGTGGGGGTCAATAGAACATATCCAAAATGAAGCACAAAGAATATTTTTTAAAAGGATAAGAGGCTATAAGAGATACGTGAAATTAGGCCAGAAGATCTAACATATATGTGATTGGAGTTCTACAAGGAGAAAAGAGAATTTAGCAGTAGCAATATGTGAAGAAATAATTGTGCAATTTCTGAAACTGGTTAAAAAAAAAATTGACCTGCAGACTCAAGAATCTCAGTGAATCCAAAGCAATATAAATAATAAAGAAAACTACATCTTGGCATATCATAAGCAAATTGATAAAAGACAAAGATTTTTAAAAATACTAAAAAACACTGGAATCTCTCTTACCTGGATTTTGCACATTGGTTTTAGAAGGAATGGATGGGAGAAGAGGAAGTGTTGGGAGAGGCTGGACCAAGTGATGACCTTCTCACAACTGGCGACAGACCTGGTGTAAAGGAGAAACCTCCAGTTTTCCACCTCCTCTGTAGGAAAAAACCACAGTTCCTCCTACAGTCTCTTTATCCTGTGTGTCTCCTTTACTGCTCACACAGAACACTTCACTTCTGGTAGCCGAAAGTGTGAAGGTTTCCCCCACAACAACAAGAAAGTCTCTGACACTAGCTGGGTGTCCTACAATTTAACTCCACTCCGACACTGTCCCCCGGAGATACCATCAGTCCCCACCAGTGAGGGCTCAGTCCCACCGACCTCCGACCCCCAACCTCCATTTCAGATGCCAGTTGAAAACTTACGTTATCACCTGTGCTTCTAACTGACTGGTTCTAGATCAAAAATTCTAATGACCTCCTCCTCAGTTCAACTAATTTGCTAGAGTGGCTCAAAGAACTCAGGGAAACAACTTTGCCAGTTTATTAAAGGGTATGATCAAGGAAGCAAATGAACAGCAAGATAAAGAGATACATAGGATGAGGAATAAGAGGTTCTTGAGTGCGGAAGCCTCCTTCCATCCCTAGTGAATTGGGGTGCATCACTATCTCAGTATGTATGTGTTCACCCACTTGGAAGCTCTCCAAACTCTGTACTTTTGGGGTTTTATGGAGTCTTCCTCATATGGGCAAGATCAATCATTAACTCCATTTTCAGCCCTTCTCCCTTCTTAAGACAATGGGCAGGAGAGGGCAAGGCTGAAAATCCAAGCTTCTAATCATGGCTTGGTCTTTCCACTGACCAGTTCTTATCCAAGAGCCATCCAAGAGCCCGTCTAGAGTCATCTCATAAAAAATAAAAAATGACACTCCTATCCCCCAAGAAATTACAAAGGTTTCAGGAGCACTGTGTCAGAAACTGGGCTCAAAGGCCAAACACTAGAACAAAAGATGCTCCTAGTGCTCTTACCACTTAGAGAATTACAAGGTTTCAGGAGTTCTCTGCCAGGAAGCAGAGGCAGAGACCAATGCACCTATATTCTGTTATCTCACACCTGGTGTCCACTACATTTAAATAGGGGTAACAGAAATTGGAGCAGAATGGAAGAGTATTCTCAAAGCCAGGTTGGCATGTCTTTTGGCAAGTCCAGCCTTAAGGATCTGGTGAACAGAAGCTTGCCGCGAGTGCATTTTGGTAACAACGTCGGAATTTACACTCATTGATTTAAACCAATCACAAGGGCTTCTAGGAATAAGATGATGGACCACAGGGTTAGGAGTGGGAAGAATTACCTGCACAGGGACCTCATCTGATATACACCAATGATAAAGAGCTTCCTGAGCAGAGGAATGCAAAATGCCTTAGGACCACAAACAGCGAGGTTTGAATTCTCACTCTAGCACTGACTGGTCATGTGAATCTGGGGTTTTGCAAGCTTTGATTTCTTCACGTAGCAAATGGAGATAACATTTATCTTGGAAAAATCCTTGAGAATATTACATGAGAATATAAACACAAATGTATAAAATAAATGAGAATATATATATAATTCTGGTGTATTGGATTATCAAAAATATTAGTTTACCTTCAACTAGAAAATGAGAGGGTTTAAATTCCTAGGCCCCATATCATGGTGGCTGAACCCTCAGTACACTATGCCAGGGTTAATAAAAATTGCCTTTATTTTATTTTTTAATTTTTAAAAAAAATTTATTGAAGTATACCCCGTTTACAATGTTGTATCAATTTCTGTTGTATAGCATAATGTTTCAGTCATACGTATACATACATATATTTGTTTTCATCTTCTTTTTCATTATAGGTTACTACAAGATACTGAATATAGTTCCCTGTGCTGTACAGTATAAACTTGTTGTCTCTCTATTTTATATATAGTAATTAGTATCTGCAAATCTCAAACTCCCAATTTATCTCTCCCCGCTCTCTCCCCCAACCCTACTCATAACCATCAGTTTGTTTTCTATGTCTGTGAGTCGGTTTCTGTTTTGTAAATAAGTTCATTTGTGCCTCTTTTTTTTAGATTTCACATATAAGTGATATCATATGGTACTTTTCTTTCTCTTTCTTACTTCACTTAGAATGATGATCTCCAGGTCCATCCATGTTGCTGCAAATGGCATTATTTCATGCTTTTTTATGGCTAAATAGTGTTCTATTGTGTATATATACCACAACTTCTTTATCAAGTCATTTGTCAATGGACATTTAGGTTGTTTCCATGCCTTAGCTATTGTAAATACTGCTGCTATGAACATTGGGGTGCATGTATCTTTTCAAATTAGAGTCCCCTCTGGATATATGCCCAGGAGTAGGATTGCTGGATCATATGGTAAGTCTATTTTTAGTTTTTTGAGGAATCTCCAAAATGTTTTCCGTAACACCAAACTGCATTCCCACCAGCAGTGTAGGAGGGTTCCCTTTCCTCCACATCCTTTCTAGCATTTATCATTTGTGGACTTTTTAATGATGGTCATTCTGACTGGTGTGAGGTGATACCTCATTGTAGTTTTGATTTGCATTTCTCTGATTAAAAAAATTGCCTTTATTTTAAAAGAGACATTTCTATTTGATTATTTGATATTCATCTTATTCCCCAGAGATGTGACTTTTTTCCAGTTAATTCAAAATTGTTTGCTCTACAACTATAGTCTTGCTTAAGAGTGTTATTTCAAAGGAAAATTTTAGCTTTTGGCATATCCAACAGAATAGGATAAATAGATTTTGAAAAATTATTTCCAAGGAACTTTTTGCAAAAAAGCAAAAAAGAAAGTAAAATGTTTAAAAGATGTAATCTAGAATGGATTGGCTACATGCATTTTAAAATAAATATGTTAGAACTCGGCCATCACTCATGCCACCCCTCCAATCTGTTGCATGGATAAACAGTTACCTGTGCCTTTTACTTATAAAATTAAACTTAAGAAATAAAAATCTCTCTATTCAGCATAAATTCAAATTCACTGCTCATCATAGTTGAACTTTATTCATTATAAATCATTTCCAGGTGTTTCTTTCAGAGCTCTGAATATTTTGTCATACATTTTCTACTTCCTTGCAAGGGAATTCAAATCTGAATGCATTTTTCTTTAGCCTTATTATAAAGATGACTCAAAGGCAGCCTCAGGTGGAATTATCCCTGTAATGTTTTCTGTGTTAAATGCAATCACTCTCTTATGAATATATTGCTATATTGGGAAAATTTATTTCCAGCAATGTCAATTTCATTCTATACATTGCTGTTAATAAGGTTCCTAAAGATTTAAAGATCATTAGGGGTAAAAAAAAATCTCTACATTAAAAGAGTTTTCATGCTTTCTGGATTTAGGAAAGTATTGAGTCCTTAAGCTTACCCAGCAAGTATTTTCTCAAATTTCCTTGGTATAATTTGGTTTAAAAACTCTCACTCTGTTGTGTATTATTGTAGTAGGTTGTATTATTTAATCTGTGACAGTGTTCTCTACAGTGAATAAAACGTGAAAATTCAGTTCTTATCTAGCTGGGTGATTTTATAAATTCTTAATTTTGAAAGAATAATGATTACTTTTTTTCTTTGTGGTCAAGGTCGACAATTTCATTATAATATGTGACACAGCAAACATATTAACCATAATGATGTTTGAGAGTTACTCCGTATTTTCCTCCTAGGGAAGTTTCCAGCCACTCTATAGAGTGAAGAGAAGTGATAAACAAATCTCAGAGATCACAGCATTAACTCCAGAAATGCTATCTCCCCTAGGGTGAAATTGCCACTGCTTAATAGTGCAGAGTGATGTTTCATGCTCTTCAGAGGAAGTAAACAGGAAAGAAGAGGCCAAGTCACATTTCCAGGCAGTAGGAATTCCTTATGTTTTAGCAACGTATCCAAAAAATCTCTGGAGTACCATGGGCTATAACTTAGGTCTCTGTCCTCTGTTTCCAACTGAAATGGCTTGGATACTTGAGCTGGCAGAATGTCAAACCTATATATAAGCTAGGCTTTATCTAGGACATGAAAGCTGAAGTCTGTACTTTGAGCCCATATTCAGACTGGCAGGGCAGGATGGAGAATTCAATCCACAAGATGGAGAGGAAAAAATAATTTAGATATTTCAGGACAAATTTTCCAAGTAAATAGTATTTTCTTATTCTGTTATTTCTGAGAGAAAATAGTCTTCCAATGTAAACTGAAATTACAGTGTAAAACCACCATGTATTCACTGTAGTGGTCAGACTCTAAATGACCCCTGAGGATCCCCACCTCCTGATGTTTACCTCTTTGTGTAACCCCTCCCCTTGACTGCAGGTAGAACATGTGTTGTGTTTCTAACTGATAAAGAGAAAATAGTCTTCCAGTGTAAACTGAAATTACAGTGTAAAACCACCATATATTCACTGTGGTGGTCAGACTCTAAATGGCCCCTGAGGATCCCCACCTCCCGATGTTTACCTCTTTGTGTAACCCCTCCCTTTGACTGCAGGTAGAACATGTGTTTTGCTTCTAACTGATAAAATAGGGCAAGGATGGTGGGGTGTCACTCCTATTATTACATCATGTTATATGAGACTCAGTATTAACATGCTGGAGATAATGTTGTGAGTGTGGGGCATTAAGTAGAGAACCTATGTAGCAAGGAACTGAAGGTGGCATCTAGGAACTGTGGACAACTTCTAGGACTTGAGAGAACTTCCAGCCAACAGCCAGCAAAAATCTAGTTCTGTCATACCAATGACCAATGGACACATGAAAAAATGCTCAATATCACTAATTATCAGAGAAATGTAAATCAAAACTACAATGAGGTATCACCTCACACCAGTCAGAATGGCCATCATTAAAAATTCCACAAATGATAAATGCTGGAGAGGTTGTGGAGAAAAGGGAACCCTCCCCCACTGTTGGTGGGAATGTAGTTTGGTGCAGCCACTGTGGAAAACAGTATGGAGATTCCTCAAAAAACTAAAAATAGACTTACCTTATGATCCAGCAATCCCACTCCTGGGCATATATCCAGAGGCAACTATAATTCGAAAAAATGCATGCACCCCAATGTGCACAGCAGCACTATATACAATAGCCAAGACATGGAAACAACCTAAATGTCCATCAACAGACGCCTGGATAAAGAAGTTATGGAGTATTTATACAATAGGATACTACTCAGCCATGAGAAAAGAATAAAACAATGCCATTTGCAGCAACATGGATGGACCTGGAGATCATCATTCTAAGTGAAGTAAGCCAGAAAGAGAAAGAACAATGCCATATGATATCACTCATATGTGGAATCTAAAAAAGAAAAAAAAAAAGGAAAAAGAGGACACTAAGGAACTCATCTACAAAACGGAAACAGAATCTCAGACATAGTAAACAATCTTACAGTTATTGGGGGAAAGGGGGTGGGAAGGGATAGATTTGGGAATTTGAGATTTGCAAATGTTAATCACTATATGTAAAAATAGATAAAAAACAAATTTCTCCTGTATAGCACAGGGAACTATATTCAGTATCTTATAATAACCTTTAATGAAAAAGAATATGAAAATGAATATATGTACATGTACATGCATGACCGGGATGTTATGCTGTACACCAGAAATCGACACACTGTAACTGACTATACTTCAGTTAAAAAAAAAAAAAAACCAGGGCTGTCAGTCATATAAAGGAAAGAAAACAGATTCTGCCAACAACCTGCAGCAGCTTGGAAGCAGATTCTGGCCCAGTCAAGCCTACAGGTGAGAATGCAACCCGGCTAACATCTTGATTGCAACTTGGTGAGACTCTGAGCAGAGGACTCAGTTTAATTGTACTCCTAATGTACAGAAACTGTGATATAATAAATCTGTATTGTTTTAAGCAACTGTGATAATTTGTTGTGCAGCCACAGAAAACTAATATACCCACCAAAACGGAGAAAAAACAAAAGTAACACAGAGAATACCAAGTGTTGGTAAAGATGTGGAACAACTGAAATTCTCATACACTACTGGAGAGAGTGTAAATTAGTTCAGCTACTTCAGAAAACTGTTCGCAGGCATCTCCTAAAGCTGAATGTATTTGCATTCTATGATTCAGCAATTTCACTCCTAGATACACGACTGAAATAAATGCAAACTATGAGTACCAAAAAGGACATATCCAATAATGTCCTTAGTCACACTACTTATAATAGTCCCAAAATGGAAACAACCCAAATACCCATCATCAGGAAATGAAAGAATAAATTGTGATTTATTCACAAATAGAATGATATACAGCAATGAAAATAAATGAACTGCAAATGCATACAACACACAATTTTACAAACATAATGTGAGAAAGAGCTGGTAGTTTATATTAAGCTCAAGAAACAGGCAGCACTAAACTGTACTATTGGAAGTCAGTATGGTGATTATCTGGTGGGATGGTGAGGGGGCTTCTGGGGGCTGGTAATGTTCTATTTGTTGATGTGGATGCTGAGACACGGGTGTTTTCACTTTGTGATAATTCGTTGAGTTACACACTTACTATGTGTGTACTTCTCTGCAAGAATACTATACTTTTTAACTAAAAGTTTGACCTAACGATAACATTTTCTCTATTCAGCCTCTCTAAACCTTTTATGCCTCCAATTCACCTGTCCCTTTGTCCTTTGGGTGCAAAAGAAGAAAGAGATAGAGGAAAAAATTAAAATAGTAATAAGTGGTAAAACCAGGAAGCAAACCCATGTCCCACGTTTGTTTAATAAGAGACTTCAGGCTCTTTTAGGCATACAGTTCTGAATGAACAGGATGTAGGCTGTGTACAGCATGGCTTTGTCTCCCTCCATAATCCAGTGTGTTTTTTTCTAAGAAAATATATTCTTATATAAACCACAGTATAGTTATCAACTTCTGGAAATTCAACATGAATGCAATGATTTTATTTAGTCACAGTCCATATTCTAATTTTATCACTTTTCTCAGTAATAAGCTTTCTAACATTTTTTCCCTTCTGCTCCATGTATCTATTATCAGTATGAACTCATGGATTTTCAATGCTTAATATAATTCACTGTTATTCTTAATTATTTTGATGCTCAGTTTCTCCAGATTTGGCCAATGTAGGTCCCTCTCAAACTGTCTTTGTGTCCTTCTGCCATGATCCATAATTCTTGAGCACTTTCATCTTCTCTCATGAGGTAGTAGGCTCACATTTATCTTCCCTGCCCTAGCTCTGAACTCAGGCTTTCTCCAAGTACTCTGTTTGCTTTCAGTGGAAAATGATATTAAATACCAAAATCTAGGTCCCAGGTGTGGTCACTGTTACTGGGTGACTTACTTCTATCTAGCCCTCTTGAGGGACAGTGATGAAGCTATATAGATACATAGCTGTCCCACAGACATCTCTAGGGGAGAGAGCATAATAATTATGATGTGATTTCTTTTGTATTATCACTCCTATTTATCCTGTATGAAACATATAGGATCTAAGCTCTGTTAAGTAGTTCAAAATGGAGTCACGGTGGCCAATGTGAACTTCCATATTAGTTGTTCTGAAGTGTCTGCTGTAGGATTGTGAGTGTCTTAGACGGATAAACTGAGAGTGACTTTAGATAAGAAATTTCTTTGACAACATATGTCACTGGAACAGAAGTGGCAACCGATAAAGACAAGAGCCTCTGGGCAGAACTGTTACACTCTACTGACAGACTCCTTTAAAATGAGACCACTGAGCTCAACGACTTGAATGGAGGCTCTTGGCCGGAGGGCCCGACTCCACGCTGATGAGAGCTGTTCTGGAGGATGTTGCTGGAGGCCCTGTCGGAGCAGAGGGGACTTCCTGCTCTGGTCCTGTGATGAGTTGTCTTGAGGCCCATCGCAGGACCAGAGTCTGCAGCTCCTGCTAGGATACCTCCTTCCCAGCCTTCTCCTTGGAGTGGTTCGTGACCCTCTTTTCTCTACTTTGACTAACATGTGTTATGTGCTGATTGTGTGCAATACAGTGAGTGGTTGGTGAACTGAATGTTGGCTGCACTTGGTAGGATATTGTACGACATCTCTAGTCCCCAGATTCTTACCTTGCCTTACCGCTGGGTCCTGCAACAAACAACATTCAACAAGCAGGGCTTCCTGTCAATTCTAATGCCGCTTTACTTCTGAATTCTTAACCTGGCCCTAGTATCTCCCAGCCCAGTCCTCCCACTTACATAAATGCAATTATATAGTACTTTGCAGTTTATGAGGCACTTTGGTGGACAGTATCTCCTTTGATCCTCGTAACAGCTCTCTGACAGAGCCAGGGAAATATCATTCTCATTGATTTCTAGATGATAAAATTAAAACTCTTAAAAGTTAAGTGACATGTTCAGAGTCACATTGCTAATAAGGGCCTAAAACCCCAAGTCTTGTTGTCATTGTTTTGGTGGAAGGAGGGAGGTAGATTTATTTTGTAACGGAGCTTCTGGGGATTGAACCTAGGACCTTGTGCATGAAAGGAAGGTGCTCTACCACTGAGCTATTACCCTCTCTGCTAAAATCCCAAGTCTGTTGCCATTTACATTATAACTCACCTTCCACAAGGGAAAGCTCATTGGTCCTCAGACATGACTGGACACTTTTCTCAGTACAGGTAAGAGAGGGAAATCAGGAGTTCTCTTCCCATCTACGTGACCACTCAATGCCCAGCTTAACCCACACCTCTGCAGGTGATGGGTGAGAGAACTGAGCTGTTTTATTTCTGAGCATACGTTGAGCAACACAATTTCTCCTCCTTAGTTTCTGTCCAAAATAAAGTGGTAAGCATGCAACACAATGAGATGCATCATTTTGAAGACAGTCAAAGCACTCTACAGCTAATCAAAATATGGCAAAAATGGAAATGCAGTCTGCCTCCTCACAAAATCTTATCAGAAAGATTCCATGTTTAATCATTTACAAACTTAAGGAACTTCTGCCAAAAAATGCAAGTTATGAGAATGTTATTTTCTGAGAAGAGTCCTGGATATTTGGAAATGATAATTTTAGAGCACAGTGTTACTATAGAGAACACGAATCTATCTTATCTAATGTTATTCTCTCTACACAAGTCATGTTGAATGAACTCAGTCCTCTATCCACGTTTATCTCCAGCTTTATAATTCTGACGCATACACAAAAGAGAGAATTCTATGTGACAGTTGTGAAAGATCATGACTTCTTATATTTGCATTACATTTCTCCTAAGAGGAGATCTTCTGTGAGCATAGAAAATTGATTTGATTTACCTAAATAATGAGACAACCACAAAACCCCTCACAGCTTCTTATACAGAGTAGCTTTGCTTATCAGAGACTTAATGCTCTCCTCTGAGGGGGAAAAATACCTCAGACCCTTTGTAGCTGAAATAGTTGAGCTCTGTTAGGGCTTCCTGTTTGATGATATTAAGGGCTGTTGGCACTTCTGCCTCCCATTTAGACTATGGGTCGTGTATATCACCACTTCCTGATTCGCCGGGAGACACTGTTAGTCAATTGTTTCTTCTGATTTTGTCCGACCATTCATCATCCTTTCTAGATACCTTCTCTCCTCCATGGTTCAGTCATATTTATTCTCTCTTGTAGCTTATAGAGGGAGCACAGTTCAATAGGAAAAGCATGGTTTGGGGAGTCAGAAGCCTGGATCATGTCTCAACTTTACCCAGAAAGATCTGTGTCACTTTGAGCTGGTCAATTTACTTTTTTTTTAAATTGAAGTTAGTTGATTTTCCGTCTTGTTAATTTCTGGTGTACAGCATAGTGATTCAGCTATATAGATGTATATTCTTTTTCATATTGTTTTCACTTTAGGTTATTACAAGATATTGAATACAGCTCACTTTACTTCTCTTGATTTCAGTTCTCCACCACCACCACCATCCTCCTCCTCCTTCAAGTTCTTCATGCTCTGAAACCCTGGCTTCTATTTTAAGTACAAATGGATATGCTAGTTTGATGGTAACTAGTTTAACAAGAGGAATCCCTCCATTCGGCTTGATTCTGTTTTGTACCTGTAAGCACATAAATAGGGAGCCCAGAGGAAACTGAGTCTGATGATTCTCACTGAGGAAGCAGGACAGAGAGTTGAAGTAGGAACTTCATTCATTCAGACATCAAGTATTTACTGAGATCTTTCCATGAGCCAGCTACTGTTCTAGACATTGCAGACCCAGCAGTGAACAAGACCGCTCAAGGACTCTGTTCTGGGGAAGTTTCCACGTTGGAATGGGTGGCAAGACAAACAATAAAGACATAAAGATATTTTTTAAAAACACAATTTCAAATAGTGACAAATACTATGAAAAAAAAAATAAAACAGAAACATGGAATGAAAAGGAGCCAGGAAGGTGAGCAGGGAGTTGAGAATGAAGCATCAAGGAAGGCTTCTCTGGGGAGGTCACAGCTAAACTGAGCCCTCTGGCCAGTCACATAAAGATATAGTCTCAGGTTCTTTTCCTTTTAATTGAAGTATAGTCAGTTACAATGTGTCAGCTTCTGGTGTACAGCACAACGTCCCAGTCATGCATGTACGTACATATATTTGTTTTCATATTCTTTTTCATTAAAGGTTATTATAAGATATTGAATATGGTTCTATGTGCTATACAGAAGAAATCTGTCCTCTATCTATTTTTATATATAGTGGTTAACACTTGCAAATCTCAAACTCCTAAATCTATCACAACCCACCCCTCTTCCCCGGTAACCATGAGACTGTTTACTATGTCTGCGAGTTGTTTCTTTTGTAGATGAGCTCATTTGTGTCCTCTTTCTTTCCTTCTTTCTTTCTCTTTCTTTCTTTCTTTTGAATTCCACATATAAGTGATATCATGTGGTATTTTTCTTTCTCTTTCTGGCTTACTTCATTTTGAATGACAATCTCCAGGTCCATCCATGTTGTTGCAAATGGCATTATTTTATTCTTTTTTATTGCTGAGTAGTATTCCATTGTATAAATATACCACAGCTTCTTTATCCAGTCACCTTTTGTTGGACATTAAGTTGTTCCCATGACTTGGCTATTGTATTAGTTGCAGAACTTTTAAGCAACTGGGGGCAGCATGTACAAAGAAAGGTTTTCCTAGACAGCTTTGTGTGTTGGAGGAAGAGAATGAAAACCACCACAGAGGACTGAATTCTGGTGGAGCTCTCGGACCTGAGGTCAGAGAGGTGAGCTGGCCAGACAACGAGTCCATCTGGACAGAAGAACACCTTTTCTGCATGAGGCAGGGAAGATGCTTCCGGGGCAGGGCTCTTTCTCCTTGGGAAGAGCCAAGTGTGTCACAGGTGTGGGGTCAAGTGACATCAACTGTCATGCCAACTGGGAAAATCATTGATTTAGGTTTCTTTCATAGAAATCCTAAATCCAATTGGAAATCAGAAGCTGGAAATCTGTGTTTCAGTCTAAGATATTTACAATATTTGTCCTCTGTAAAGACCCCTATGTTCAGCAGAGGAAACTTCAGCCTTTCTCTGAAAAGTGGATCGTGAGAGACAGTAATTGAGAAAGAGAGAGACACCAGTGACAGATGATGCAGAATTAAATCACGCAGCTAACTTTTGGGGAGGCTGGGAAAGGCACTTTCTCTCTCTTGATGTCTGTTTTGACAACTATCAGATGAAGGCTTAGACAAGATAATCTTGAAGTCTCTTTCCCATCCTGTAGTGGAGCTGCTTATTTGTAGCTCTAAAATCTTTTTTAAAGATTTTCTTGCTATTCAAACAATCTCTACCATATAAGACTAAAACAAAATTGAATAGGAAACATAAATTTTCTAATTGTAGTTTACATTCTATCCCCAATCCTGTACATAAGTATTTTATATTAATCAGATGATTTGTTTCCATTAGCACATATGTTCTCATTAAATTTCATCATGTTAGCTTGTCATCCATATTTTGAAAAGGATAAATTGAAGACTGAGTCCTGAGGACTCCACCAGAGACCAATACTGGGGTTGCTTATTTAATCAGATGGGAATCTGCATATCTTTTATATCCCTATTGTGTCATGAAAACTTGGTATCACTCATTTAATCAAGTGAGAATCTACATACCTCCTTCATCATTAGTCTATCATACAAATTCTTTTTCCCTTTTTTAAAACAAAGGCAACATTTACCAGTTTTCAAATATCCAAGAACTCTCCTATTCTACATGATTCTTTAAAGATTAGCAAACTAATTCATAGTATTTAATTTAATTCAATTAATTGACATTTAATTCAATTCATTTAACCTCCCAGAAGGTTAAACTCATTTGAAAGTAAACTCTCTCTGATAACTCTTAATCCAGGTAGGATTTCAATTTTTTCCTACCAATGTCTGATCTCCATTTCTGGTCTGGCCATCAATCTCCATCACAGAGAATATAAAGTAAAATCGATATATTCTTATTCTTCTCTTCAGGCTGGATTCAATAAGAATGGCCTTTATTATTTTTTATAAGTTTTAATTATTTATGGCCATTTATCTTTCTGATAATATCATAGTTTGGTCCATGCCTTTCTTTAATGTGTCATAAATGACGTATTCTTCTTTTCATTTTTATTCGTTCGTTTGCATTAAGATGCCAAAATGCCATTTTATTTATGAGGCAAAGGATATTGAATAGGCAGTTTATGAAAGGAGAAATAGAAATGTGGACAAAACATGAGACTACATGGCTTACCTCACTAGTAATCAAAGTAGGACAAATTAAAGCAATGAAGACACATTTGTGTATCAAATTGGAGAAGTTTAATAGCTAGTAGAGGTAAGGGTGGGGTATCCCCTATCCTATGCTGATGGCTGGAAAATAAACTTGTATAACCTTGCCACTGGCCCCATTTGATGGGCACCTTGGATCTGGCTCTTCCCTTTCAAATAATTTTTCTTAAGGAAATAGTCAGTTCTGTGCCTAAAGTTATGTCTAGAAGGATATTTACCATAAGACTGTTAGTAATTCAAAGCAATATAAATGTCTAACAACAGGGGTTATGCATTAGGTTAAGTGAGTACATCTTTTCTATACAATTCTATAAATCTATTAAAATGTTGTTGTAGAAAAACATTTAATTATGTTTCTCCATAAATGTTCAATAGCAGACAATGTTGTTTGCCTATCTAACAACCACTTTCCTCTTTTTATTATGGCAGACTCCTAATTTCGTTCAGCTAGCCTTTCATCCACTCCTCTTCATCCTGACTCTGGAGTAAATCTTAAATTTAAGCCAATCATGGTGGTTCTCGTCTTACAGTTGCGGCCAGTGTGACTTAAGGAAAAGTCTGTGGGTGTGTATGTACGGGGGTTGCTCCTGGGAAAGGATTCTTACTTTTAAAGAATCACTTTGGAAAAGATTTTTTTAAAAAATAAAGGTCATTTACTTTGGCTGGATTTTATCTTTTCTGAATATGATGCAAGGAACTGTTCCAGACATTTGTGTCCCTGAGAATAATTAACAAATTCCAGCACTCTTCATTCCTTTTAAATTTATGTTTCTGTATGTTGTATTTTCTGCCTGAAGTACTTTCTTGAACATTTCTTGTAGTGTGGGTCTACTGGAGATAAAACCTTTCAGCTTTTCCATGTTTGCAAAGTCTTTATCTCATCTTCATCATTGAAACGTACTTTGCTGGGTATAGAATTCTAGGTTGAAAGTTTTCAGTCTGCTTTAAAGATTTTTCTTCAACGTTTTCTCGCATCTATTAACAAGAAATCTGCTGCCATCCTTATCCTTGTGTCTCTTACATCGTGTGTCTTTTTCCTCAGGTTGCTTTTAAGATTTTCTTCGTCACTGGTTTGGAGCAGGTTAATTATGATGTGTCAGGGTGTGGTTATCTTCATGTTTCTTGTGTTGGGGTTCATTTAGCTTCTTGGATTTATGGGCTTATAGTTTTCATCAACTTGGAGAACTTTTGACTGTTATTTTTTCAAAATGTTTTCTGTTCCTCCATCTCTCTCCTCTCCCGTGGAGACACCATTGACGTGTACATTAGGCTGCTTGAAGCTATCTCACAATGTATGATACTATGTTCATTTAAAGAATTTTTGAACCTCTGTATTTCATTTTGGATAGTTTCTATTGCTTTATGTTTTAAAAGTCACTGAACTTTTCTTCTCCAGTGTCTGATCTACCCTTAATCCCACCCAGTGTATTTGTCATCTCAGACATTGTATTTTCTTCTCTAGAAATTTTATTTGGGTCTTTTGTTTATACCTTCCCTGTCTCTACTTAACTCTCTGAACTCATAGAATACAGTTGTAATAATTTTTTAGGTCCTCTATGGTAATTCTAGCATCTACATCTGTATTGGTCAGTTTCAACTTATTAATTTTTTTCTCCTCAACATGGTCTATATATTCTTGCTTTTACATGCCTGGTAATTATTTATTGGATGCCAGACCTTGTAATTTTTATCTTGTGGGTGCCGGATATTTTTGTATCCCTATAGAAATTCTTAAGCCTTGTTTAGGATGCAGTTAAGTTATTTGGAAAGAGTTTGATTCTTTGGATCTTGTTTTTAAGATTTGTTAGGCAGTACCAGAACAGCATTTAGACTAGAGCTAATTATTCCCCACTATGGAAGCAAACTCTTCTGAGTACTCTACCAATGCCTATGAATGATGAGGCTTTCCAGTCTGGCTGATGGAAACAGGCACTATTCCCAGTCCTGTGTTAGTACTGGGCATCATTACCTCTAATCCTTTTGAGTGGTTCTTTCCTCAGTCTCATGTAGTTTCCTCACATGTGTGTGCTGATCAGTTCCTCTGCTGCATACTAAAGGGGAACTCTCTGAAGACCTGCAGAGTTCAATCTCTATGCACATTTCTCCCTTCTGTTACTCTGTCATGTGAATTCTAGCCACTGGAAGTCTCCCAAATTCTCACTTCTGTCTCCTCCATTCAGACTTGACCTGGGTTCCCCTTTCCTGAACTACAACCTGGAAATGCTCTCAAGACAGCAATCTGGGGCAATGGTAGGGCTCTGCTCATATTTTATCCGTCTCTTAGGAATCACTCTCCTCATCTTCTGATGTTCAAATCCTTGAAAACAATATTTTCATATATTTTGTCCATTTGTTTGACTGTTTCAGGTGAGAGAATAATTTCAGTCTTTTTTACTCCATCCTTTTTTTTCATATTTTTAAAATATTCTCTGAAAACTCATCAAAGAAACTTCTCTGTAGTTACACTGGTCTTTCTAGATGCCTCCCACTTGTCTTCCTCATTTATAGTAAATGCAAATATTCATTCTAACATTTAATCTAACTTCATTATAATCTCAGTTTAATATCTGAGACTTGTCTTCCATTTAGATTCATGGACATGTTGGTAGACATTTACTGTCCTCTGAATTTCCATTTGCTTAGCCACATAGCCTTGTAGTTAGGCAGAGCCATGAGACTAGTTCTAATGAATGGGCTATGAGTGGAAGTGACACGTACTGTTTTAGGTCAAAGCTTTTAAAAGTAAGAGTGAGTTCCCCATTCACTCTCTTCACTGGTACAGGGAAGGCTGAAATCCCACGCTGAGACAGCAGGACCGAGAGATGGTGGACATTCCATCAGTCTGGGTTGGCTCCTTAGCAACCTGCCATTCAACATGGAGTGTGACCAGAATAAACATTTGTTGTGTGAAACCACTGAGATCTGGGAGTTAACTTGTTAATGCAGTAAACATGGCCTAATCTGACTAACACATTCTACGATAATATACATATTTTTTACAGACAAATATATTTTCTTACCATCTAAGTTGTAGTAACAGAATTGCAAACAAAAGTCAACATCTTGGAAATAATAATAATAATTTTTTAAACACCTCTTCAAAATAATTTTGAAGCAAAGAAAAATGTTATTAAAACTATTTAAGAAATAATGACAAGGACATTTCATAAAAATATATGGATACTGCAAAACCTCTCTGCACATAATTATAAATAGCCGACTGAACTTAATACGAGAAAATGCATGTGAACAAATAAGCTTTTACCAAGAATGATTTAATGTTAGGAAATCTACTAATCTACTAAGCATTCTCACCAAAAGCTTAAAGAAGAAAAATAATCTCCAAAGATGCTGCACAGAAATCTTTCAGTTTAATAAAAAAAAAAAACAACTCTTAGCAAATGAGGACTAGGAAGGTGGTTCTTTAAAATTATAATGAAAAATCTATCGCAAACCAACTATCAATATCTTGCTTAATGATGACATCAAGATTCCTTATTTAGAAGTAATAAAAAGACAAAGATTTCCTCAATCAGCACTCTTATTTACCATTTTTCTGCAAATTTTGGCCAATATAAGACAGTAAAAAAAAAAAAAAAAGGAAAAAGAAAGTATCAATGCCATTATTTGGAGAATCTGTTACCTAGAAAACTCAAGAGCATCAGCTGAAAAGATTTTAGAAGCAATAAAAAAGATGAGCAATGCAACTATAAATAAATAAAAGTTAGATTTTTTATATGCTAGCAAAATCCAACTTTGGGCAAATGAAGGCAAATTGTACACTAACAGCCTCTACAACAACATTTATTAAGGAAACTTACAGAGACTGAGGCAGTAGCATGGTCTGTGAGTTTAGTATTGCCCTTCACATTCTGAAAAAGCACCTGGAAATCTAGTAGAGCCAGCAATCTGATGTCCAGAGAGGGATCCTGGCCATAGGGATACAGGACTTATAAACTGTTTAATTAGAGAAACACTGGTCCCTCACCAAGCATGATCAAGATTATGACAGAACTTACCTTCATCACTGCACTGCCACCTCAGCATTCCTTTTGGGAAGCACCAGCCCTTCCTTTGATATTATTTGGGGACTTGGCAGATTCTATTAACCCAAATGGCCACAGCAATATTTCTGATCCCACATGCTCTTCTAGAACCTTGACACTCTCCATCGAGAGTAGGGTCTATCTAGCCTCTCTTGGAACCAGAGTGTGTGTGTGTGACTTCTCTGACCAATAAAATACAAAGAAAGTCATATTATGTGATTTTCAAGGCCAGTGCAACCATAGGACGAGCTATAATTGGTGCTTTCTTTTTGGGAAGCTTGCATAGGGGAAATCAGCCACTGTGATGTGAGGAAGCCCAAACCAGCCTACATGGGGAGACCACAGGCAGAGGGCAATGTGGAGAAGCAGTGAGGCTCCCCCAACCAATAACAGATGTCAACTAGGGGCCAAGTGAGTTAACAAGCCTTCGGATGATTTGCGTATCCAACCTCAAGTCTTACAGCTGAGCCCCAGACATTAAGGGAAGAGAGAACTGTACACACTGTGTCCTACCCAAATTCTTGATCTCTAAGTGGAACAAATGGTTGCTTTATGCCACTAAACACTGGGGTAATTTGTTATGCAACCACAGCAACTAGAACAGTGATAAGAGTTTAAGTCTTATGTTTAGACCTTATGTGACCAGTGGCCGGATCCACCACCTCAATATTACACCAAAATTGATTGTTTTAATGCTTGGATTTATCCAAGTTCCATAAAGTTCTGAAGAAGGCTAATCCCCTGAAAGCCAAATTTCCAGGGATCAATCAAGTTAACCACTACCTCTGAGTCAAATAGAAAACATAACAGTAAAAGATCACATTTATAATAACAGCCAACAAAATATCTGGAAATTAATAAGAAATGTTTAGGACCTAAATATAGAAAATGACTTTTTTCCCATGAAGAACACAGAGGAGGACTGGTTTAGCTATAAGAAAACATTCAATATTAAAAGCATGCTAATTATCACAAATTAATGTATAGGACTAATGTAATTATTATGGAAAGTCTAAAAGGACTTTTCTTTAATTTTATATATTCTAAAATTCATCTAAAAATAAAAAGAGGATTTATGAAATTTTGGGAAAAGAATAGTATCATTTAGGGTCCAACCAGGAAACAGAAAAGAAACAATAATTCAATCAGGGAAATTTAATAGTAATAATTATTAACTGTAAAGGGGGATTCGAGTAATGAAGGATTCATCAGTAAGAAGTAGAGAGAGCTAAAGAATTTTAAAATAGCATATAAACTAAGCAGCCATACATTCTAGGGCTTCTAGAAGGGTGAAGCTCTCCCGGGGCTGAGATCTACATCTTGTTCACGGCACACCCATGGGTCACAGAATGGCAAAGAAGTCACTGTGGTACTGCACCAAAGGCACTTGCTTGAAATCTGCCTTCTAGGTGCTGGGGAAAGCTATTCTTTGAATGATATCTCACTAACAGCATCTTCCCACAAAAATGCCCAAAAGGAGTGCTGGGGGAGTCTGTTAACTGCTGGTTATGTCTGACTACTGTGCACTGCAAGAGCGAGGCACTAGAGAAACCATGCCTACTGCGGACTGCCCAGGGAGAAGACTCCAGGACTGAGAAGGAAGGCATCTTTCTCTTACAATGTCTCTTTAGCGCTCTCTGCTGGCAAAGAGTGATATCATGCCAGCGGGCAAGGGAAAATATTTAAAAGACCCAGCTCCATTTTCCCAGAGCACTCAATGAAGGGTAAATTTGGAGCTGAGAGGCAATGAATTGATTTCTGGCAGGAGGTGATTTGGATTACTACTATCTGATATTAAAATATGCTTTAAAATTATAATGATGAAAACAATATGAGACAAGACTTAAGAAAGTGACTAATGGAAAAGAATAATGAAATAAAAAGCCCAGAAGTAGATACGTGTGTATAAATATATGTACATAAATGTGTATACATAAATGTATAAATTTAATATATGAAAGAGGTGGCATTTCAAATCATTGAGAAAAATACATCATTACTTGTTAAGAAAACTAGCATAAGATTAGGTTTCCATGTCACACCATACACCAAAACAAACCCCAGATGTCTTAAAAAATTAAATTTCAGAAAGCTTGACCCTTTAATTATTATTGCACCAATTCATCCTGGTCCCACCAGCTTCCAACACCACCCTACATGCTGGCATCCATGACAACAAGTAGGACTCTGATAGAGAAAACAGTCCTCTTTCAATTTACTTAAAGGAGCTTAATCTGCAAATCAAGAGATCTATTGGAAGGGTTTCAACAAGACACATCCAGGTTGATGGGAAAAAAACAAAGGTACAAATTGAGGATTCAGTGGGATATCAGCCATACTGAGCTATAATATTTGCATACCACCACAGAGAAATGGGTACCTTGTCATTTATAACAATGCTAAATATATCATATATGAAACTGTAGAATGGCAGCTGAAAGAATGAAAAGATTATGCCAATAGAAATACCATAATGCTTCTGAGGAACAGGAATTATTTACTTCCTTTTAAGGCAGTCCCAATAGATGAAGAAAGAGATTTCACTAAAGAGAATGGTCTGTCACCCACTGAGACACCCACTCTGCACTGCACACAGTTAGAGCTGCATTACAGGCAATCCTGCCGGGGATATAACGTATCGTTTCTCAGAGACAAACAAAAGATGCGAAAATGAACGATCTCCAAATAACAACATAACCCTAATTATGTTTCACCAGCCACTAAAAAAAGTCAAAGGTACCATGAGATCATAACATATAAACCAATTCTCTTATAGCCTAGACTGCTGTGTATGATTTGACTTGCAGGTCATATACTTAAAAATATGTAAGATTTACATAGCTAAAGACTGGATTTAATTTTTAAAAGAAAGCCTTTTAAATTTTCTCAAAATAGGGTTAAATGTTTGTCCAAATTCAGAGAGCACAAAGTCTTTCTGAACACGACAGCAAATGAAAAAATAATTATGGAAAATATTGATATATTACCCCAAATTTTAAATCTCAAACAGGAAAAGTCACCAAAAATACAATCTTAAGGCCAATTTTTAGAAGAAAAACTTGAAGAAGTTATGAAAAATGTTGACTATTATTAAAATGTAAAGAGTACCTATAAATCAATAATGAAAATATAAAAGTCAGTAGAAATTATGCTAAAAATATTATCAGGTATTTTAAAAGTAATTTAAAGCCAATAACATCGTACCTCCTTAGTAATCTAAGAAACATAAATTTAAAGAAAAATATATTTTTCTGTCAAATGGCAAATATATTTTTAACTATTTCAAACATCTTTGATTTGTTCATATTCTCTTACTCAACAAGTTTATTTCTGTAACTTTATCTTAAGGCAATTACAATGGATATTCACAAAAATGTATGGCTAAAGTTGTTAATGGCAGCATTATTTGTAACTGTCTAAAAATGGAAAGACTTTAGAAGTTCAACAATAGGGGATTGGGTTAAATCAAATTGATAAATTCCTACAGTAAGAGATACATTATAAGATAATAGCTGAAAGCACAGAATCTAGTTTTAAGTTAGCTGGACTCAAATCTGAATCTTATAATTCTTACCTTCAGAGCCTTGGGCAAGTTATTTATTTACCCTAAATCTCAGTATAAACGGGAATCCTAAAAGTGCTTAACATGATGATTGACATGAGCATTAACTGAGATAATCCAATAATGTACTCATTACATAGTGTCTAGAACACAGTGTTGATGAAAATTAACTCAGTATTTTCTTTTAACAAAGTATCATGGAGACATTAAAATAATGTCTCAGTAGACAATGCAATAAAATGGGGAAATGTTTATGATGTATTGTTAATGGAAGAAAGCAGGGTGTAAAATTTTATGTAAAGTATGATACAAATTGTATAACAAGAGAAACATAATGCAGGTATTAAAAAGCCAGGAATGTACATCACAATGTTAACAGCTTTTTCTCTAGATTACTACACTATTTTTCCCTTTGCAGTTTTTACATTTTTTGCATTCCTCTGCAATGAACACTTATTTTGTAATAAAAAATAATGATTAGCATCAATAGAAATGTAATATGATATATGTCCAACTGAACATATGCAGCTTTCCTCTCCTTGACTGTCACAAAATATTATGCCACATTATTTTATTTTTCCAGGGTTCTAGAACTTGATCAACAAATTCTTTCGTGTGGGCTATGATTAGATCCAAAGTAGAATTTTTTTTCCCCCTTCACTGCTTTCCTTGCCTTTTGGCAGATAGAATTATCAGGAAGGCACGTCAAGAATGTATTTTCCTGGTTATAGCTGATTTAATGCCAGTGGCACATTGAAAGTGGTGGCTAATTTTTTCCCTTTGGACCCTGATGTGATGAAGGCGACAGACAAAATGGCCCATTGTTGATTTGCCAATATTCAGAAGAAATTTTTTTCCTTTGTGAAAAATAAAGCCAACACAGCATCTATTTGCACTTTTTTGTGTTAATTATTCTAAGTTGCCTATACAATAAATATAAAATAATGTTAATTATAATAATGATGATGATAAAATGATAATATTTTCATTGTCAGGCACATAATATATGATCAATAAATATCTATTTAATAAAATAGAACTGAAATTGGTATTAGGCACTGTGTACACAACATTCATATGGAGCTTATTAAATTGTTCATAAATTTCAGAGATGAGTATTTCACTACTTGTGGACAGATGACGTCTATGAAGTTTTGCCCAGGGGGCCCATATTTAGCTTTGTGGACCCAGGTCACATGTAACTTGGGGACTCATATTTGACTTTGTCACCAGGGTGTGTTACTCAGGGCATCCTTGACAACAGCAATTAGTGACAATTTTTTCTCCCTTTTGTAATAAATACCCCTGCACTTGCTGCCCATCCTGCAAAAGCCCCTGTCCTCACTGTTCATTCTCTTAGAGTCCGGTTCATATTGCTTATCACTGTTCTTATTTCTATCCACCTATATCAGTTAACATTAGGTTTGGTTCAATACAACAGAAAACACAACACAAAATACTACTGGCTATTTTAGAGAAGTTTAAGTTAAGGAGTCCAGAGGTAGGCAGTCCATGGCCAGTAAGGGAGTTCCATAAGGTCTTCAGAAACTTCCACAAGTTTCTTCCAACCCATCATTCTGACATGCCTGGAGGGTGTCCTTGAGCGTCCTTGACTCCATGAGCCAAGATGGCTGATGGAGCTCCAACCAGCACAGCCATGTTCCAGGCAGCATGGCGCATGATGGCTGTGCTGTATTCCTTTTAGGAGACTTTCTGGATGTACCTCATGGCACTTCCTTAATATCTGTGTTAGTTATCTACTGCTATGTAATAAATTATGCCAAAACTTAGCAGCTTAAAACAAACAAAAAAAACACATGTATCATCTCACAGTTTTTGTGGGTCAAGAATCCATGTGCAACTGAGCTGGGTGCTTCTGGCTCAGATCTCTCACAGGCTGCAATCAAAGTGTTGGCTGGGTCTAAGTTATCTGGAGGTTCAGTGGGTCAGAGATCACTGAGATCTGAGATCACTCATGAAGCTGTTGGTTGGCTTCAGGTTCTTTCCGACTCTTGGCTGGAGACATCAGTAATTTCTCGCCATACGAGTCTCTCCATAAACATGTAGTCTGGATCACAACATGGCAACTGGCTTCCCTCAGAGCAAAAGAATGACAGAGGACACCCCAAGATGGAAGCCACCATCCCTTTGCAACCTAACCTTCGATGTGACATCCCCTCACTTTGGTCATATTCCATCATTAGCAGTGAGTCACTAGATCCAGCTCATACTCAGGGGGAGGAGATTTCACAGAGGCATGACCAATGGGGACCATTTTAGAAGCTGCCTACCACGAAACTTCACTACCCAAAGCATGGCCACAGATATTATAAGGGAGTCTAGGAAATGTAGCTTTTGGTTGTATAGGAATAAACTCAGCTAAAACTCAGAATTCTGATGCTAAAAAAGAAGGGGTTTTGCCACTATTTGGCAATAGTTAGAGTTCTCTTCCACCCACACTGACAGTTTTCCCTTCACCCCACAACCCCCGCTTCTTTTCCCATCCTTTCTCTTCTTCTACAAGAGTCTTCATTCTAAACCCTTTGTTCAACAGAAAACTCCACATGTATTATTGTTATATAAATATTGTCACAATTTGTTATTATTGTTTGGGGGCAAAACATCTTCTTCACTCACACTTATCAGGATGCTCAGGAGTTACTAGTTTCACTCATTTTACTCCCTAAATCTCTTTTCTAGACTTAACCTAATGTTAAAACAATAGGCTCTTCCATAGTAAAATCTCTCAGAGCCGTTACTGTCTTTTCACTCACATTATAATTACCTTTACATGGACCCTCAACGTATCATATCCAGAGATAATCTCCTTAATTGCAATAGCTCCTCCTTAAATTCATCCTAAATAATCTTATAAGATAGATCTTCCTAGAGAGCTGCGGAAAGAGCTTGTGGATAGGAATGTGGGAACTTGGGATCCAGTCTCAGCTTCACTGCTTCACACTGTGTGACCTCACAAAAACCACAAGCTCCTTTGAGACTCAGTTTCCTCCTCTGTGATTTTTTTAAGACCAAGTTGTGGTAGGAGCACAATAAGGTTCCCCAGTGGTGGAAGGGATGGAAGTAACCTGCTTCTCCTTCAGATCCCACACTCTCCAAAGCGACAACACAATTATTGGTGGCTTACATCCAGGCGAGATATACCCCTAGCGCAGTAGTTGAAGAAGGGGTAGGAGATGTCCCAATCTTGGCACCCAGGTATCCTCCAACCTCACTGCCCCGTAACTGTTCTAAATCACATGCCTCCCTAACTCAGAGACTGTCAATGGCTTCTTATTGCCCACTCATTCATTAATTTAACAAACATGTATTGAGCCCTTACGTGTGCCAAAGTCTTTTCTGGCTGCTTAGGGAGAGGAAGCTGTCCTCAGAGCTTTGGTGTCTAATGGGGAAATCACATACATTAAGAAGTAGCAATGAATTGGGATATGTATTTGGTAGAAGATATCATGCAGGCACTTAATTGGACCATTTAATCTCATATGGGGAGATCAGAGGAAAATTACCAAAGGAAGAAAAGTCCAAACTCCTTTTCTTCCAAACTCTCCATCTTCTAATCTCACCTACATTTTTTTTTAATGTATGTTTGCTACTCCCCCTTGCATACCCTACTCTCCAACCAAATGAAGAGTGTATTCTGTGCTGAATGCTCTCTACACTGTTCTAAGACCACTGTCTTCATGCTGGGGAGATGTTCATTCTAGCCTAGCCACAAAGTTTTGGAGCCGTGTTTTTCTGGGCTGATTTTATAACTGGTTTGTCTCCTTTAAACTTATTTCAGACTCTGCTGTTCAGCCACGACCGACCGCACAGTATAGTCTGTAATCCACAAAGTAACTTATTGGACTTGTTGTTCTAAGGTACAATCATTTGCTTCAAGGAAGTTCATCAATGGCTCCCTTAAGGACGCTGGGGATGCTTGAAATCCATTGAGATGGAGAAGTATGCTGGAGACTTTGAAACATATTCTAAAATAGCATCTGGGTCCCTCGTTGTAAAGTCAGGCATGGGTGCATAAAATAGATTGAGTCCCACTGTGCCCGTTATGTACTTGTGCTTCACATCATTAATGATGAGCGAGAAACCAGACCAGGCGTTTTCAGCACTACCTCAATGAGCCATTCTACCAGGAAATCATTTCCTTCAGTCAATCAGGCACTGTGAAGTCATTTCAAGTATTGCCATCACTCCCATATCAGCCAAATGTTTGCTATTCTTCCAATAGTACAGTCTGTTCTGAAAAGGATTTAAGATACCAATTGACATTTGAAAGATTAGACAAGACAGTGGTTAAACTTGGTTCTGAGCTTGGATTCTGCCAGTCATTTGTGGCACGCTTGCTACAAGACACCAGCCCACTCACACCTGTTTTTTTCACCAGGAACTAGAAATTGATGGCTCTGGGAGGTATGTGCCTATAGGAGTGTCTGCGAAATTCGTGGAATGCTTTGAAGAGACTGCCATATAATTTAAGTTCATCACTACTGATATTAATCAGCCTTTTTTCTTGATATATTATTCATGTCAACTAATTAATGTAATTAGTAGTGCACAACTTTGTCTTTCACAATGAGCACAGCACCTCTTTTGTCTCTATTCTTGTTTTTTTCTTATTTGCATTTAGCCTTTTACTTAGCAGTAATCATACATACTTTACTCATGGAAAAAAACACAACACATTAATCATCATGAGTCATAAAATAAACTGCTTTGTTTTTGAGGAAAAAAAATATTCACTCTCCCAAAAAATGTCTACTCTCCGCCAAGATTTAATACCATGGCTGTTAATAATTGTTCCTGCCATTTCTACCCAAGAAAAGCTGAGAGCCTGAAAGCCAACAGCATCTGGTCACCTTTTTCATGCCTTATGCAGCAATATATTCACCTTGAAAACATTAGGATTGGCTTTAATGATGGACTGAAAATTCTCTTCACTACAAGACTGAGGTACAGACACAGCCTGAGGCAGTTTCAAGTTTCAACTTGGAATTTACATCAAACGTTGGCACCATCACTTAGCTGGAGGTTAGGGAAATATTGAGCTAACTGAAGGCAAAAACCATATAAAAGGTAAAATCTACTTTGAATGCCATCCTCCTCCCTTCTATTTTTATTCTATCCCAGTATTCTCATGCTGTTCACAGTTCCAATGGACAATTTCTTCCAGTTTCCAATTTCTTCCTGGCTCTATTCCCTGCTTGTTCATTTCTATTCCCCCATGCAGGTTTTTCTAGTCCAATATTACCAAAATCCTAGAATCTTAGAGTTGGAGAAGGACACAGTCTTGTCCGGTTCAAACCTCTAGCCAGTGCATCAGTTGTGCCCGCACTGCTCCTCAGAGTATGTTCCAGCCTCTGCTTGAAATCTCTTAAAATGAGACATTCACTACATCTGGAGGTAGCCCATTTATTGTAAATGTTTAAAAAAAATTATCAGATTGATTAAAAGAATATTTTTTTCATTGAATCAAAATCCTTCTTTAGTTTCTATGTAAGGCATTTTATTCACTTTTTTTATTGAGGAGGAGACAGTTGGGTAGAATCTTTAAGGGTAACTCTAAGGGTTTCCAGAAGAAGAGAGGATGTCCACATCTCCAGCTGGGCAGAAAAAGCAGAAAGACAGTTGATGAAAAAGCACAGAAAATCCAGCTGCAAGCAGTTTGGGGTAGACAGTTTTACCCATCCTTATCTGTTTCTTTTATGTCTTAGAAAATTCTTCTTCCTTTACCAACCACATTCTCCTCTAGGACCTTATGCTGCCAGCTACCACCTTTGTTATCTTCTGTATCTCTGTCTCTCCGGTATCCTTCCAATAATGCTTGAGTCTTCCCCAACATAAATGCCTTCCGTCAACCCTGCTCGGCCTCAAGTGCCACATTTCTTCTTCGTTTCATAAGTAATTCATGGCAAGAGTCACCCAATGCTCCTTAAGGTGTGGCTCATGAACAACTCACAACAGAGTCACCCAAGTCCTTGTTTAAAAAGTAGTCTCCTGGGCCCAACTTCAGAACTAACAAAAGCTGTGATAGTCTATCACTTTTTTCTTTTAAAATGAAGCAGCTCTAAGATCTGAGAACTGCTGAAGTAACCAATACTCCCGGTATCCTCAACCCACTGTAGCAAGCCTCCACCCAACCTCTCCACTAGAGCAGTGCCCTCGAAGGGCGTCATGAACTCCACACTGACAAACCCCACAGTCTCATCCCTGCAGCAACTAACCCTTCTTCAAGTTCTATCCCCTCATTTCCTGAAGTCACCACTCTTTGGTGTTTGATTCCCCTTTCTCTGTCCTTTTCTCTGACTCTTCATTTGCTCATGCTTTAAATGAAACTACTTCGTGGACATTCATCCATGATCCTTTTCTCAAACTCTGTGTGCTCCCTGAGGAGTTCTTCTAAACCATGGCTCCAATTCTCATCTACAGCTCTAGGATTGGATCCCCAAGACCCACGGTTTGCTCCACCTCCAGCTCAAGCTTCCTAGCAAATTACCAAAGTCAACATTTAAAAAACAGAATCCTCTCCAGACCCCCTCCTCCCCCTCCTCCAACCTCCTTCTCCATTTTTGAGTTAATAAGATATCAGTGAAGATGCTTTTAACTTAAGTATCAGAAAACCCAGACCCAACTGGTTTGAACAACAAGGAAAATGTACATTTCCATATAATGAGAACTCTGGAGATAGGTCAGTCCCTTGATCGGTTAACTCAGAGGCTAAATGACATCAAGCAAGACCCAACTGCTTTTATTTTTACTTCCTGCCATCTTCAGTCCATCAGCTTATCCTCAGGCTAGCTTCCCATGAGATCACTGCTGCTGTTCCAGGCATCATATCAAGACAGGGCAGTGTCCACTAGAAGAAGATGGGGGCTACTTCTTTTCCTGTTTGTCTTTATATCAGAAAAACAAACAAACAAATCTTCCCTAGGAGCCCACGACAAGACTTGTCCTCCCATCGGCCAGAATTGTGTCACGAGCACTTGCCAAATCATCTACTGTAAAATGGAAAGAGAGGGACCACTGTAGTAGGCTTCCTTCTCTTGTACCATATGGTTTCCTTGAGGATAGTGGGTGTCTGAATAAAGTCATGGTTCTGTTAGGCAAGAAAGCATGTCGTTGAATCAGTTACGATTAGGTTTAACCCAATACAACAGCAGTTTAAATATATGAAGAAATCCAGAGGCAGACAATCCAGGACAGTTGTATTTAGCTCCATGAAGAGATGAGGGGTCCAGTCTTCCTCTAAACTCTGCTCTTCTGTATAAGGCTTTCATGCCTTGGTCCAGCTAGCATCTTCGCTCTAGGTGATAGGGTCTCAGAAATGAAGGAGAAGAACCCAATCTCTCTCCTTTAAAGAGACTATCCAGAGGTCCCAGGTAAGATTTCTCCCCTCGTTGCAAAGAAGGCTGGTAAATGTCGTTTGCAGCTTTATACGTTGTCCAGGGTTTTGTTACCAAGGAACAAGTTCTACTGGCAGGCAACCAGCAAATCTGCTCTGGGGTGAATTGTCATACAGGCAGTCAATCGTGTCTGCCACACTCACCATCCATTCCCCCAAGCCATCCAAGCTAGAAACCAAGTATCTTCTTTGTTTCCTATCATTTGACATATTCAATAGGACACTGAGCCCCAATTATTTTGTCTGCAATGGTTTGAGCAAATTTTTTCTTATCTCAACTCCCACTGCCTTAGATCATATCTTCATGATATCTGGACCCTTGTAATAGCTTCCAATCCCCCTTGTATCCAGACTTCTTATAGCAGTCTCTTCCCCACACTACCTTCAGGTTCTTTCTTAAACATGCCTCTGATTTATTAAAAGAATGACAACAGCGCTCTACTGCTTACAGAATAAAATTAAATCACCCAGTGTGCCCATCAAAACTTTCAACACTGTGACCCCCACCAACCTCCCCCTACTCCCTGCACTTTAGTCACATCAGACCACATCCTTTTAGAGCCACTCAAGTAGCACTGATTCATTTAGTCATTTTTGATAATATATTACAATATGCTATTAATTTATATTTTCTTCTTGCTCCAAAGGTTGCCAAATGCTTTCAGCCAATGAGATCTCAATGTGCTTTCCTAAGTTATGGATATACTGCAATATGTCTGGCCTCTATGTCATTTATGTTCAAGATTTGGCAAACAGTTTGGACCCATGATGGCTAACTAAAGGTGTGCACATCGTGTTCCTGAGCTGATCAGAAAAGGAGCAAAGGGAAAATAACTACCTCGACTTAAAAGGAAGGGTTTTTGTTTGCTTAGTTTTTTCCAGCTTTTTATATTTATACTGAGGTATACATGACAAAAATTGCATACATTTAAGGTATACATCATGTTTTGATATATGTATACATTGTAAAATGATTACTACAAACAAGCTAATTAACATATCCGTCATTTGACATAGTTACGATTTTCCACGTGTGGGAGAACAGTTAAGATCAATTCTCTTAGCCAATTTCAAGGATACAATATTTTTTAAGGTGTACAATGTGATGATTTGAGACTCATATATATTGTGAAATGACTACTGCAGTAAGGTTAGTTCACACACCCTTCACCTCACATAATTACCATTTTGTTGTTGTTGTTGTCATTATGGAGAGAGCATTTAAGATCTATTCTCTTAGCAACTTGCAAGTATACAATATAGTATTGTTAACAATAGTCACCATGCTGTAATTAGACTCCCAGAACTTATTCCTCTGGTAATTGGAAGTCTGTATCCTTTGACCAACATCTCATGTCCCCAGCCCTTGGCAATCACCAATCTATCCTGCTTCTGAGTACGGTTTTTTTGGATTCCACATATAAGTGAGATTATATAGTATAAAATACAGGTTCTCAGGAGGCTCAAGATATCCTCAAGGAGATAAGAGGGGGAAAAAAAGAGTAGCAATCATCAGATAATAAGAGATTGGTGAAAGTCCGCTGACATTTGAGAAGCACTGTAAATGCTACTGCAGACCAGGAGGGATTAACCATGTATTATTTAAGTTGGAAGATGCTTAGGTTGGAGACACATCATGACTCCAGGGATTTGAAGATAAATAAAGAGAAACAGACAGGGGATGATACTGGGAAAATATTTCCCCAAATTTGTAGTAATAATAACCCACATTTATTGATTTAGTCAGTGCTTTATTTCTAGGAATGCATCCCATTTTTGAGTACTTACAGGCAGAAACTGATATATTATGAAGCTAATTAAGCTTAAGCATCAAGACCCCACCTGTACAGGCCTTTTCTGAGTTCATGGTAGGGCCAAAGCTCTATATTCATGTGGCTGTTTATTTTTTAATAATTGAAATGTGACAGCAAAATTGCAAGGATACAATTGACTATTGCCTATTGTACCAATTATGTGCTTTATAGCAAATTTAGGATTACGTACTGCATGTACTTTTTTTTTTTTCATCTCTATTTCTTTTAATTGAAGTATAGTTGATTTACAATGTTGTGTTAGTTTCAGGTGTATAGCAAAGTGATTCAGTTTTATATAGTTTACATATATACCTTTTCAGAGTCTTTGCCATTATAGGTTATTATAAGATATTAAATATAGTTCCTAGTGCTACATAGTAGGTCCCTGTTGTTTATCTAGTTTATATACAGTAGTATGTATCTGTTAATCCCAAACTGTCAATTTACCCTTCCTCCCATATCTTTCCCATTTGATAACCATAAGTGCATTCTCTATGTCTGTCTCTTTCTGTTTTGTAGATACATTCATTTGTGTCATTTTTTAAAGATTCCACATATAAGTGATATCATATGATATTTGTCTTTCTCTGTCTGACTTCACTTAGTATGATCATCTCTAGGTCCATCCATATTGCTGCAAATGGCATTATTTCATTTCTTTTTATGGCTAAGTAATATTCCATTTTATATATGTGTAAATATTATATATAAAAAGTATAGATATCACATCTTCTTTATCCATACATGTTGCTTCCATGCTTTGGCTAAGTGCTGCTATGAACACTGGGGAGCATATGTCTTTTTGAACTAGAGTTTTCGTCTCTTCCAGATATATGCTCAGGAGTGGGAATGCTGGATCATGTGGTAATTATTTTTCATTTTTCAAGGAATCTCAATAGTGTTTTCCATAGTGGTTGCATCAATTTACATTCCCACCAACAGTGTGGAAAGGTTCCCTTTTCTCCACACCCTCCCCAGCATTTATTATTTGTAGAATTTTTGATGATGGCCATTCTGATTGGTGTGAGGTGACCCCTCTTTGTGGGTTTTTTTTTTTTTAAACTATGGCTCTTTATTTTCACATGGACAGCTCAAAGGAAGTCATCAGTAGTTTTTGTTTAATGTAAAAAGAGAAAAAAGGAAACCTACACACACACACACACACACACACACATACACAAAATCCTTGGGCCTGAAGGAAACCTAAGTCTGTTACTAGAAGCCTAGTTAAAAGATTTGTAGTTTTAGAAGGGAAATACAGAGCAGATTTCTCTAGAGAGCAGTTTCAAAGATGTTTGGGGGTTAAGAAATGTAAAGCTAGTTTGGTGGGCTTATTTCCCAGGCTTGAAGCAATTTAGGGGAGGTGTCATAGTACCAGGTAGAGGATGATGGGACAGTGGTTACTGCCCAGAGCCTTGGACCGGATGTTGCTGTCACACAACACAGGCACCAGAGAGTGAGACAACAAAAAATAATCAAGGCGCCAACCAACGTTTTTGGATAGCGCATTCGTCATGTAGGTCCAAAAGGTGTAGGCATAGGCCGTATTAGGGTAGAGGTGCTGGAAACTGTCAGCCAGTGGCACAGCCTGCAGCAATTCCCCAAAGCCTTGACACTCTTGGGGAGTGAAGCCAGCATTCTTTTTGTTCCCCTTTGGATTTCAAAGGTCAATTTTTTCATGAGCCACACTGAGGTCCACACATAGCACAAGGGGCTTGCGGGAAGCCGGACCCTTCAGGAATTTGTGAAACGCTTCATCCCAGCGATGCCGGTACTCCAGGCGTACCAGACCTTGGCCTGCATTAGGTACATAGGCTGTTACCAGCACAAATGCATCAGTTTCAGCCAGTCATTCGGCCTTCTTGATCATGTTCCTCCTCACCTATGCCACAGGAGACTTTGGGCACTGGCGGGAGAGTAGGCCCACACCACTGTTCCCTTTCTTGTCTGAAGGAGCTGACCAGTACTGATGGGGTAGTCCAGGCAGCTCTTGAAATTCAGGTGGCAGTTTGTTCTCTGAACATTTGGTCTCTTGGAGGCACAGGATATCTGGGGCTTTCTCCTTTACTCAATCTAAACCTTTCTTCTTATTCTAGGCTTGAAGCCCATCTACATTCCAGGAACATATCTTGAGGGTGGCTGATTTGCCACTGGGTGAGGTTTTCTGATCTGGGGGGTCCTCATACAGGGCTGCTCCCTCTCCTGCTGCCTCTTTTTCGGGTTTTTTGTTTTTTTGTTTTTTGTTTTTTTTTGGCTCCCATCTTACTCTTCTTGGCCTCTGGCTCAGCCTTGGGCTCTTCCCCGTCTTCTGCCACCACTCCCTTTTCCCCACGCTTCAACATCACTGTAAGGAACGCCTTTCTGCACCAGTCCCACCAAAGCAGTATTTTTACCGCATTGCCTGCTCGGGTCGCAGCCTGGCTCCTCCTTATCCAAGCACGCCCGGTTTGTGGTTTTGATTTGCATGTCTCTGGTAATTAGCAATGTTGAGTATATATTTTCATGTGCCTGCTGGCCATCTGTATTTCTCCTTTGGAGAAATGTCTATTTAGGTCTTCCATCCATTCTTTGATTGGGTTATTTGGGTTGTTTTTTTTAATATTAAGCTGTATGAGCTGTTTGTATACTTTGGAAATTAATTCCTTGTTAGTTGCATGGTGGTATTGCATTTACTTTTAAGTCTCTTTAGACTCCTTTGGTGTGGAACTGTTTCTTACTCTTTCCTTGACTTTCATGATCTTGATGTTTTTGAAAATTACAGGCCAGTTATTGTGTAACATAACCCTCGTTCAGGTTCATCTGATATCTCATGACTAGAGTCAGCTTCTGCTTTTTTAGCAAGAACATCTCAGAAGTAATGCCATGTTCTCACTGAATCTCCTCAGGGAGTACATGGTTTCCATTTGTCCTACTCATGCTGATGTTAACTTTGATCATGACTGAGGTGGTGTTTACTGGGTTTCCCTAGTCTGAAGTTACTCTTTTTCCCTTTTCAATTAATGTATTGTGAGGAAATGTTTTGAGACCATGAGAATTTCCTATTCTTTCACCCACTGGTTTTAGCATTCACTAATGACTTGAATTATTACTATAACGGTTGCCCAAAGATGATTTTCTAATTTCCTCATTCCTTCCACATGTATTAGTTGGTATTCTACTACAATTAACAGCTTTCTCTTCTCCCCACTTATCATTCATTAATTAATTCACATCGGTATGAATTCATGACTGTTATTTCATTCAATGAGCAATAATCTGTTATTATCATACTTTATTTTGACCTCAAGTTATCCCAGATTTGGCCAGTGGGCACCCCTTCAAGCTGGCTTCTGTGAATCTTGATATGTCCCCAGCATCTTTGATTCCTAGAATAACAATATCTTCAAGCTTATCTTGTAATTCCCCTGACCCAAAGCTCCCATGGCATTAACAAACCAAAATGGGGGCACTAGGGGTGCTCATTCCTTTGGGGGTGTTGCTATTCCCAAGCCTTCTTGTTGGAGAAGCTAAGAAACATACTGATATCCACACATTTACATCTGTATTTACTTTTTTATCTTTCCATATATGAGTTCAACCTATACCACCTATTGCAATCCAACATCACAAGGTTCCTTCTAGGTGCTTCCTTAGCATATTTAGAACTCTGTTCTTTGACAGTGAAAAACCTGGCTCCCAAACCTCAATTTATTTACCTTTTGGGTCAGTTCCTCCTTTATGAAATCAGTCTTCTCACCTACCCTTGCCACTTAGACGCTTCCCTCACCTGGTGCCAGAGACCACCTGATCATGCATTCATTACCTTTCATCTCCTCCAATTCAGGTCCTGACACCCTGCTCTGAGCTGCCACTGCCACCACCCCTCCCCACTCATTCCTACCCTACTGCGGCTCAGATTCCCTCTTTACCACTGCTGGACTTCAGTGTCCTGCATTGGGCCTCATGGACACCCTCCTCATTCTTCTTGGGCTCTGATAGCCCACCTTTATCCATGTCCTCTTCCTCCTCACCCAGGTGTCCCTTATCTTCACCCTGTTTGGGCTCTGATACTTCATGCTGCCACCACTGCCACTGCCACTCCTGACACCAACCTTGCTTGGTCCCAATGAATGCTTTATGGACAAAACTATTCAGAAAATAAGGGAGGCAGGAGGATTTTTATGTTTTTATAAAATTAGGATATTTATGCTTTCATACATTTGGAGAAATAAGATTTTTTTCAAAGTATTTTTTTTTTGGTAGGGGAGTAATCAGGGTAATTTACTTATTTATTTAAACTATTATAAACTAGGCTTTATTCTTGCATGAAATATTCAATTATTTATTTTAATTTTTAAAAAATAAATATTTGTATTTTTTGTCATTATTTTTTAATGGTGGTACTGGGGATTAAACCCAGGATTTTGTGCATGCTAGGCATGTACTCTATCACTGAGCTGTACCCTACCCCCTGAAATAAGATATTTTTAACCACACTCAGTTAAGAACACTGTCTCTTCCCACTGCAGCCTCCCCTCAGTCACATGATCCCAATGAAAGACACTTTCACATATTAAGGTATGGACAAGTCATTCAGGCTTATACATGAAGTAACTTAAACCCGATGCTAGCTAGGACAGCCTGTCTTACAACCTGTCAAACATGCACTGTATGCCTGCTTCCACCATTAAAGAAAAGAACACATTTGAAAATCAAAATGGAATAACTAGGGTTCAGGTATCAAAAACAGAGCCAGTTGGCCATTGTGGATGTGGTTTCAGACATGATCCTGAACCACTGAGAACTCGAATTTTCTGAACTGCATCAAACCCAAGGACACCACCAGCTGTTCTCAAAACAATACCTGCCAGCAGCAGCCAGCTGCAACCTTCTGGGCTCAAGTTCTTTCCCTGTAACTATGCAACCATTACGGATCCCAACCAATTCTTACTTAACAAGTGCCCTTCTTGCCAGCTCCAATTTTAATTCTTGACAAACAACTTGCATAGTTTTGTGGTTCTTGCCTTTATAAGTCCCCTCCCCTCATTTTGTAGTCTAGTGGAACACAATTCAAGTGCTTCTTGAATCTGTGTCTCTTAGGCTATAGTATAAAACAGAGTTTGGCTCAGATAAAACTCCTCTATTCTTATAATGGATTTATTGATTATTTCTGGTGACAATCCCTTGTGCTGAGTGGCACTGGAGTGGCCATCAGCATTTTGCGGATCCAGTTAAGGAGAAGCTGACTAGAGTTATATTTAGTTTGGATATAGTGGAATATATTTATGTGGAAGAAATAAATATTTAACTTTATTTTGCCACCAGAAAAGCCTTTATGTGTGATTTTATTTAACAAAGTGGAATAAATCTGTTCAGTTGTAATCTGCCACTAAGCTACATTTACAATTAAACATTGTGACAATGCAGCTGTTACAGAAGGTGAGACGGTCTTAGCACTGATCATTAGTAAATTTATAGAATAAATACTATGTGCAGCTCATTCCTTAATCCTGCCGGAGAAGAACTGGACCCGCAGTTCCTGAGGTTGTTGATGACTTTTGTTTTGTTTTGTTTTGTTTTGTTTTGTTTTGTTTTCCTGTCTGGATGTAACTGTTTGATATACCCATTATAAATCTGTTCAAGATTTGCAACATGGACAAGAGTGAGATGCAAAAAGGTTACTTAAAAGTTAATAAAAACTCAAAACTACAATTTGACTGTAATTTGGCAGTCATTTTGATAGAACTAGTGAGAAATTACAGATTCCTGATTCAGATGTAGTTGAAGGGGACCTCCTTTTACTATACTTAAATTTATGTATTAAAAATGTAAAATATTCAGATAAAATTAATGAAATATCAAACACGGTAAAGATGAGTGATAAAATGTATAGACATTATCCTGATGCTGAAAACTCACTCATAGGAAGAGGTAAATTTTGAATAAACGTAATAAAAAGGCTCATAGATATTGTTTGATAATGCAATTAGTTGAAGTGGAGTGAAGCATGTGAACACAGTGCAAAAAATATTCAATTTCTTTAGATTTGACACAAAATAACTAACATCAAGGAAGATAAAAAACACATGTGATGTGTCACTATAATGAAAACATTAATGACAACAGGATGATAATGTGATTAATTCAAAGAGAACTGAAGATGAGTCACCACCAAAAATAAATTCAAACACCCTGGAATCTTACAGCTTATGCATAAAAGAACCTTGATACTAGTTCCCCAAATTTGAAAACATTCTGAAAAATTTAACATGGCATTAAAAACAAAGGGTTGTGAAATTGAAACAAACTTTTTCTAACCTGGTAATAATAAAAATCAAATTTTATCAACCATCCCAGAAAAATGAATGAATTCTCTTTCTTTTTCCAATTTATACTATATTGCAAAATTGTTGCCATATGGAGAAGCTATCAAAGAGTATGAGTCCCTCTGGCCACCACCAAAATTCTAAGGAAAAGTATCATAGAGTATGTTAGGCAGCTAGTTCATTCAATATTAAGTTTTATCTTTCTGGATATTGTGAGCTTTGTGATATTTGTGAGCTTTTACATTCAAAAGTTGTCATCCACCTTCCCATTCTAAATAAATCTTCACTTTAATTTCATATTATAAAGATTAACTATTTTTATTAAAGATCCCCCAAGTATACAATCTCCAGGTCCCACCTATTCGGAATCTACCCTTATATATTTATTCTATTCAAGAAGACTTCCAAGCCTTCGCAGATGTTTTTCCCTCGGCCTGGACCTGCCACACACCCTTTTTGTTACTCATTAGTCAAGATGTAACTCACAGGTAGCCTCTTTGATCTGTAAGGGGAAATCTTACAGCCCCCACCCATCCCTCAGGTAGAATGCTTTCAGAGAATTGTGTATATATCCTATTACAAATAATATTACAAATTACTTATTTGTAATAAGATACATAATTATACTCCTTAATGGGCATAGGCTCTTTGAAGACAGGACAGTGCCACATTGTCCCCAGCCTTGTACCTGCTACTCAGTAAGATTTAGAAAAATCCTGGGTGACTGATGAGTTTATGAATGAATTGCAAGTCACACAATAGGGTGAAATATTAAGACATACAGTTGCCAATAACCAGAGTTAGTATGATGCTTTCTTTTTTATCTTGTTACTTAGATTTATGGGTTTTTTCCTGAGCTCTTTTGTCCCTGTAATCCAACTCATAAGGCAGGTCTTCTGTTGGTAGAGAAACACTTTTTAATTTCTAGTCATTGTTAAGGTATCTTTTACAAACAAGTAATTAATTAGGGAGGAGGAAAAAAAAGAAGAGAAAGAGAAAGCTGGGTCCGCAATGTTCAGAGGGAATTTGTCATTTCTTTGTAGTGGGGACAGAGGAACAGAAGCCTCTTGAAACAATGTCTTTTCATTTCCTCAGCCATACAGCAATCTATTAACTTTTTCCACCTCACACACAGTGAGCTTTTTTCTGTTTCTCCCCCTCTCCCTCCACGGTATATTTCATTTCTTCCCTAAAATTTAGCGCACTGGCTCTTTCTCTATGTCAGCTCTCCTGCACTGCTGAATATCAATGTGCTTAACTGCGGAAGTCACTTGTTGGGCTGGCCTGCTACTATTACTCCTGTTTGTTCTCATTATTGGTTTAAGTCCAAGCCGATCTGCATGAAGCCATGCCTGTTTTCACTCAAATCTTTCATGTATATTGTGTGCTAGATGTGCCCCCATCCACAACACGTGACCAGACTTCTACTGTGCATTGCAAAATTCGCAGGAACCTCCATCATTAACACCCAACATGTTCCCCAAGTTATATACCTGAACAGTGTTTAGAGAAATGAGAGCAGCCCTGTTATCACTGAGTTGTTTGATGATTACCTTGTGCTTGTACTCAACATTCATTCATGCAACAAATCATAATTGAGTACTTCACATGGATTAGGAACTATTAAGACATTGAGGGTATAATTCTTAGGGCTGGGTCTTTGCCCACCAAGAGTTTTGTGTGTAATGATAGAAGGAAAACAGATAAGCTTTGGAGCCAGAATATTTGAGTTTGTGTCCTGGCTTCACCTTCAACTACCTGTCAGGTCAGTTTTGTCATACGTAAAATGGGGGAAATTATATCCACGTTCCAGTGTTGTTGTTTGGATTACATGATATACTTTTCAAAGCATCATTAAATGGTAGATTAGGGAGGGGAGAGTTGGGGTCTGCAAAATTCCAAAGTTCTCTCTATTTTAATTATAAACCCACCTTTTCCCCTGGAAATGAAAGGGCTGGGGCTACCAAGCAGCATCAAAGACCAAGGAAGTGGTCTCAGTGCCAGACCCCAGCCCAGAACCAGGAGAGGCCAGCCCAACACAAGTGGGAGGGAGACACTCCTTTATTCCTTCCAAAGTCTTCCCAGGTGCCAGGCCCAGAGGTGGCAGCAGTAGTGGCAAGCACTTGATAGTGACACTGACTGAAAGAAGGACTGAAGAGGAAAAAGCCACGACAGCTGCCCCCAGCCCCAGAGCAGCAGCAGGGCTGACAGCACCCAAGAAGCGAAGATTCCAAAGATAGGGCTGCATTCCTTGGATTCCCAACTTCCAGGCACTCAGTGCAGTGAACAAGACCTTGACAGCAGCTCCTGGCTGCTGCAAGAAGAGTGGATAACTTATCCCTTGATGCAGAAGGAAACAAAAGGGTCCAGGGCTGGGACATAGGAGGGTATGTTGAGTCCAGAATGATTCTTCTAGGGGACAGTCACTAACTGTTGGTTTCACTTGAATTCTTATATTTCCTGTAGCCACACTGCACGGTCTTTCTCCAGTTTTTGTGGTTGGGAGACACCTGCTACCTGTCCAGAATTGAGTTCTTTCCATACGCCAGACCCCTTACTAGGCTTCATGTATATATCCCACTTTCATAACTCTTTAAGGTGAGTGCTATTCTCATTTGACAGGTGAGGACGAGAAGTACCTTTTCCATGATTACACAGGGGAGCACTTGATCTCATCCTGGGTGACTGACTCATAGACAGGCTGTATCCAGCTCACACTGTGTAGGTGCTCGGCTTTTATAGCTTGGATTTTGCATGAATCGTGGGCCTGCTTCCCTCTTCCCAGTGCCCAAGAGATTCAAATATGGGCACTTACAGTCTTCATGGCTATTACTTACTTGGGCATCTCCTGAGGAGGGCAATGGAACTCTGGATTGTGCTCTGGGGGACTGTTGGAAGTACTACTCAATGACCTTGCTCCACTTCAGATAACTCCCTGTGTGTGTGTGTGTGTGTGTGGCGCGCGCACATGTGCACAGAGGGGAATGTGGCTTCCCAGGCACCAGTAAAAACAGAGCGATACTCCTCTCCAATATTTATATCACCTCACTTCTTCCAACAAACCGGTCCTGAATGAATCTACCAAGTTGTTCATTCTAACACAGTAGCTATATAGGATGCTTTGTCTTAGTTTATACAAGAAGTTTCGTTCTGCTTCATTTTTTTCAACATATGATGACTCCCAAACCAGATGAAACAGCCTTAATGTGAAAGCTTTTTTTTCTCCCCCATTGTGTCGATATCAGGCTGAATCATGTAGGTGCTCATGCAGTATTTTCACTTGTAAAGCAGTGTGACTGTGCTGGGGGTGGCAGCGGGGGATGGAGAAGAAAATGCGGTGAGTAGAGCTGGGCTTTTTGAGTAAAAGCACTTGCACATGTAATCTGTATTTCACCAGCCACACCAGCCTTTCGGAGATTGTTTCAAAAAAATCAAGGGATTTTTAACAAGAGTGTCTGTCTGGTCTGATCCCTCCGGGTGAATCACAGGAAGCTCCAGCCCCCTCCCAGGCTTCCTGGGGTAGCTAAGGAAATCCTCAGAGGGTGTGTCACCACATGGGCTCCCGGATTGGATCCTCCTGGCTGCCACACGGGAGCCTTTGCCCTCCTCTTCCCCTGTAGTACTTGCTCGGGTGTCAGGTTGCAGCCAGGTTGTTCTTTACTCAGGTAACATGGCCCAGGGGATCCCAGGTGGCAGACCTGAACGGCATTTCCCGTGTGTAACCACTGCGCCTGTGCCAGCCGCCTTCAGGCTGAACTGAGGAGCTTACCCCACCCCCACTTGGGTTGTATTCTGTTACAGGCCACGGAGCCACGCTGCACAACCTGTATTTCACAAGATACTGGTGATTAGCTTCTTATCCGACACTCTTCCCCCCTGGACTTGGGCACTGGTCTGTGGATACAGCGAGGACCAGAGGGAAATCTGAGCACCATAAACCTCGTTAACCTCAGGCTGCCCCTCTCTTCTGACAATGACCCACTGTCCTTGGACCAGACTTGCACACCTCAACCTTTTTTGAGTGAATTCCTTCCCACAAGTTTCCACATTTCCTCTCGCAAATAACTCCCAGGCAGGCAGGACTGCCTGACAGATCTTCTAGACGTGTTTGTGCAGTTTCAGCATTTGCAGTGGTTTCCCAGACCCTAGGTCTCCCTCCAGAACTTTACTACACGTTGGTTTGCTTTGGTGACTTTGAACAGTGGATTCTAAGGAATTTCTTTTGTGCCACCAGCACTGCTCTCTGGAAGATCACTCCCCATTCACCCCCTTTACCCGCATCACAGCTACAACTGGGTTTGGAATTTTTTCAGGTTACATCCTCAGACTCCTGTTTATAAAGCTATTTCCTTCCTAAATCTTTATTTAAAAAATGAGTCCATAAATTATTTAGCAACTAATCCTTGATGTCAAATCCATTGGAGTGGCTTAACTACTTTATCCTAAATACATGTGAAATTAGCTATTAGTAAGGGTTATCCTATTCACTGAAAAACTGTGGAAAATTGGAAACTTGACAGTCAGCCAGAATGGAGCAGCACATTTTAAGACTTTTACTTTTTCATTCTTTTGGAATAAAGTCCATGCTACCCACCTCTAAACTCTGCATATTTTTCAAAAGTATACTGAAGGAGGGTTAATGATATTTCCCATTGAGGACAAGATGAAAATTTGGGGAGTGTAATTATCTTTTGGTAATTTTGAAAAAGTCTCCACTTTAGGAACTCTACTGAGAGAAAAGGTAAATTTTAGTTGCTTCTCCTATAATTTTAACATCTTTGCTACCAAAAAAAAAAAAGAGAAAGAGAGAGAGAAACTTATTTAGAATTGTGTTTAATTGATTAAACACAATACAACATGTGAAACAATCACAAACACAAAAAAACTTTTTTTTTCAGTTTGGGCATTTTGAAGAATTAGCTTCAATCTTTAAAATTAAGTAAGTGGAATCTTGAATGTATTATCTTAGTTGTTATAATGTGGTTAATCTTGGTTAAGCTTGTAATATGTTGCTTAGAAAAAGACAAATTAATCTTCTTATTTCGTATCCCCAAGGAGTTTACGTATATGTAATCAGAATAATCCTGACTAATAATTAAGCTAAGGGTCTTTCAGCTTCATGATATTGTGAACTTGTCCTAAATTCTTTCACTGTCTCCAGCAGTTAATTTGGATCTTGTCTATATGAAGTTAAGTGTATAGAAATGAATTGTGATTATGTTGCCTAAGTTTTTTCTTTAACTCATTTGACTCATTTTTATTGAACTAAATGGAACAGACCAAAAGAAAAATATATAGGTGATATATATGTTTGAATAGCTTAGTAGAGATAGCCCAATTGAACAATATACAAAGGGCAAATGCCACATGACCCTAAACTTCAGTGGCTTTGTAAAGCAGTAGAAAACTGGTCAGTGAAGGTCAGTGTCCGAAAGGCAGAGAGAGACGGAGGCACAGATAGCAGCTGATAACACAAGAGCTGAGGTTGGTAGGTAGAAAGTGTCACCACGTTAAATAATTACTTTAAATAATTTATGCAAATTCAACTATGCTTGCCTGGGAGAGAAAGAAAGAGGTGTTAAAATAGCAGTTGCCCGCCACCCCCCTCAATGATCAGCCTCCCCAGAGTGAGCGAGACAAGAGAGAAGAATCTGCTGTGACCTGAGTCTCAGCTCCCTTGTGACCCTTTTACTATATTTAAGTATTCAGTGTGGTCCTTCCATGCAAATCATTGATGTTATCTTGCTACTCAACCAAAGAAACAGCATCTACTCCAAAGCCAAAAGAAAACCTGGCAGTGCTAAGTTCATAAGAGATGGTCTGATCGCCAACGGACACTTTCCCCAGGAAGTTTCAAGGTAATTTTCAACATCCCCATCTTGTCTTGAGCTGATTTAAGAATGCCACCTCTGAGTAACTTGCTACACCAATGTACAACCATCTCACTACCATTTACTTCCATCCCTGTTCCCATCACCTCTTAGGGAAAACCTGTGATTTCAATATACATAAGCTGTATTCTTCATCAATTTCAGCTGAGCTTCATCTAGGGGAAACACTGATTCCAACTTCTCCAGTCTGAGATTCTAGTGTCATCTTCACAGTGAGGCCTGCCCCGATCAAGCCATTTAAAACTGTGACATCACTTCTCAACATCCCCAATGCTTCTTGCCTTGGTATCCTTTTTTCTTTTTCTCATGGCATTATCACCATCTCTTTCACTTTAACTATTTTATTCTGACTTTTATTCTGACACTTCTTTCTTATTATCTTATTGCTTGTTGCCTTTCCCCCTCTCCAATCCCACACTAGACAAAAACTCCACAACTCAGGGATCTGTATCAGCCTGTCTCCTGATGCATCTCAATCACCTAGAACTGTGCCTCATCCACAATACATGTTTAATAAGTATGTGAGGCTTCTGTGCCTGGATTTCTGGGGCAGAAAAAGTTTAAAGGGTACTCACTGGCTTAAAGGAGATCTTATATCTGTGCTAAATTCACTCACTTTATCTGAAAGACTTAGACGCAGAGAACTACTAAACATTGACTAAGGAAATTAAAGATGATTTGAAGAAATGGAGAGATATCCCATGTTCTTGGATTGGAAGAATTAATATTGTTAAAATGGCCATACTACCCAAAGCAATCTACAGATTTAATGCCATCCCTAACAAATTACTCAGGGCATTTTTCACAGACCTAGGACAAATAATCCTAAAATTTATATGGAATCACAAAAGACCCAGGATTGCCAAAGCATTACGGAGGAAAAAGAATGAAGCTGAAGGAATAACCCTCCCAGACAATACTACAGAGCTACAGTAATCAAAATAGTACAGTATTGGTACAAAAACAGACATATAGATCAATGGAACAGAATAGAGAGCCCAGAATTAAACCCACAAATCTTTGGTCAATTAATCTTTGACAAAGGAGGCAAGAACATACAATGGTGTAAAGACAATCTCTTCAGCAACTGGTGTTGGGAGAACTGGACAGCTGCATGTAAATCAATGAAGCTAGAACACTCCCTCACACCATACACAAAAATAAACTCAAAATGGCTTAAAGACTTAAACATAAGACAAGACACTATAAACTTCTTAGAAGAAAACATAGGCAAAATATTATTTGACATAAAGCTCAGCAGTGTTCTACTAGGGCAGTCTACCCAGGCACTAGAAATAAAAGCAAAAATAAACAAATGGTACCTAATTAAACTTATAAGCTTTTGCACAGCAAAGGAAACTATAAGCAAAACAAAAATACAACCTACGGAATGGGAGAAAATATTTGCAGAAAAATGATACTTACAAGGGCTTAATTTCCAGAATATATAAACAGCTCATACAACTTAATAAGAAAAAAAAAAACCCAATCCAAAAATGGGCAGAAGACCTAAACAAGTAATTCTCCAATGAAGACATACAAATGGCCAATGGGTACATGAAAAAATGTTCAATATCACTACTTGTCAGAGAAATGCAAATCAAAACCACAATGAGATATCACCTCATACTAGTCAGAATGTCCAGAAAGTCCACAAATGATAAATGCTAGAGAGGGTGTGGAGAAAAGGGAACCCTCCTACGTTATTGGTGGGAATGTAGTTTGGTGCAGCCATTATAGAAAACAGTATGGAGACTCCTCAAAAGACTACAAGTAGATTTACAAATGATCCAGCAATCCCACACCTGGGCATTTATCTGGAAGGAACCTTAATTCAAAAAGATACATGCACCCCAATGTTCACAGTAGCACTATTTACAATAGCCAAGACATGGAAACAACCTAAATGTCCATCAACAGATGACTAGGTAAAGAAGCTGTGGTATATTTATACAATGGAATCTACTCAGCCATAAAAAATAATAAAATAACATCATTTACAGGCAACATGGATGGACATAGAGATTGTCATTCTAAGTGAAATAAGTCAGAAAAAGAAAGAAAAATACCATATGGTATCACTTACATGTGGAATATTAAGAAAAAAAAGACAAATGAACTAATTTACAAAACAAAAACAGATTCACAAACATAGAAAACAAACATGGTTATCAGGGGGAGAAAGAGGTGGGAAGGGATAAATTGGGAGTTCAAGATTTGCAGATTTTTATATAACATAGATAAACAACAAGTTTATACTATATAGCACAGGGAACTATATTCAATATCTTGTAGTAACTTAAGATGAAAAAGAATATGAAAACAAACAAAAAAATTCTTTCACTTTATCATCATAAAAGCAGACTATTGGTAATTAGCAAAATTTTTCAAAAGTTGCTCATCGATTACTACATGCACATGAACGTACAAGGTCCAAAGTGATTGGCCATTTTTACAACAGATAAAAATCCATTACTGCAAATAGATTTGGAGCAGAAATTTGTATGACGGAAATGTCTGAGTCTAGCCAATAGCCCATTTATTTTAAATTAGGTTCTTAACCACAAAATCCTATTACAGCAAAGTGACTTAAAGAGGTTCTTCATCTTCTCTTTAATGTAACTTAACCTGCGTATTAAGAAGACTTCAATTAAATAGTTTGATGAGGAGTCTACATTTTCTAGACCACAAGAGTAATTTAAAACAAATGACACTTTCCTAAACTCTGCATTATCAAACTCTAAATAATTCCTGTCTTTCTGAAGTGCTTTTAGTAGTGATGTACACAAGATTTGAATTTTTGTCTCTTTAATTTTCACATGCAAGTGACCTCAGAAGGTAAAAATAATATTTTTTTAAATGTGAAGAATTATTTAAAACACCAATCCACATTTTTCTTAATAACAAGAGAAGTATAACACTGCCTGCTCACTTCAGGTCTAACCATGTTGGAGCTGATGAAACTGGTATTAGCAAACCAATGAAGCGCCATTTCAGCACTGTGAGTCACATTTCTCCCTTTTTATTAAAAGTCTAGTTTGTCCCGAGTCTCATTTTTTCACATTCAGTCATAAATTGTACAGCTGGCTTGAGCCTCAAATGTACATAGAGACCCTATTTTCTGAAATCAAAACAGGCAGTGTGCTAAACAGTTGTGAAGATCAAACGCACGTTGGTTAGTATTTTGCAGGCACCCCTCCCAGGCTGAGCCAGACCTTAGGCGTGTTCTTTAACCATCCTGAGACTCAGTTTCTTCATCCGTATAGCGAGCCGATTAACACTCACTCACTCTGCAACTGTCACTGTGCTTAAACTCTCCATACAGTGTCTGCCAGAGGTTATCTGCCATAAATCGTAACTATAATCATAACCACTGATTTTTCTGACTTGATCATTCGTTTATCTTGGAAATCTCACAAAGGCACATGTGTAATTCTCTTTTAATTGTGTTCAATCAATTGCTTTTATCAAAAAACATTACATGGAGTTAGGGTTATCCTAAAAAATCCAGGTCATAGAATCACTGTCTTTGCAGATCCTGATTCTTGCCCAAGATCCTGGAAGTAATCTTAACATTTCAGGAGGCCAGTAGACCACTACTGGTTTTTGTTTTAGCAAAGGGACATATACACGTACCAATTTCTCATTATTTGGGTTGAATTGTGTCCCCTCAAAAGCTGTCAAATCCTAACCCCAAGTGCTTGTGCATGTGATTTTATTTGGAAATAGAGACTTTGCAGATGATCAAGTTAAGATGAGGTCATTAGATTAGGCCTAATTCAGTATGACTGTGTCCTTATAAAAAGGGGAAATTTGAACACAGAGACAGAAGCACACAGGGAGAACACCCCATGAAGATAAAGGCGGAGACTGGGGTGATGCTTCTATGAACGAAGGAAGACAAAACAAGGAACACCTAACATTGCCAGCAAAATTCCAGAAGCTAGGGGAGATGCCTGGAACAGACCCCTTCTTCATGGCACTTGAACGGAACCAAGTCACTGATACCTTTCTTGGGCGTCTGGCCTCCAGAACCATGAGACACTAAGTTTCTGCTGTTGAAGCCACCAGCTTGTGGTACTTTGTTATGGCAACCCTAGCAAAGTCATATATCCACCCAAGTCACTCGGTGGCTGTCCAGGGAAGAGAGAGGCAGCATATTTGCAACTCCCAATTTTGTTGCTACATCAGTGTGCTCAGCTTCTAGTTCTGAGAAGGTGAGCAGAGTCTGGAGTGTATATTTCACCGTGCAATCTAAGCATACGTGGCTGCCTGGCCATGGGCCAGAAAGGGAGACAAGTAAGCAGAAGACAAGCAAGCTGGCTGAAATGTTGCCAAAAAGACGGTGCTGATTCAGAGATCTTAACGTTCTTTCCCCATCTCAGCTTCAGGCGAAGTTTTGCCACCATTAGGGCGGGGATTGTTTCCTTTTTGCTAAAACAAAGAAAGCTTTAAGCATTTACCCTTCCACTAGCTGCATAAAATGAGTTTCAGCGGCAGCAGCTTGAGCAGTTGCTACAGGGCCATCCCCTTTCAGCCACCTTAGCCCACAAAGTATCACCGGGCTAGAAGGAGATTCATGACTTCCCACTTCCTCACCCCAGAGCAGACCCCCTCCAGCCCACCTGTGGTTAATGCACCCAGGAGAGCTTTTAGCTGTCAGTGCTTATCATGAATCCACCAGTCCAGTGTTAGAAGGCATCCACCGACCACACATACACAAATTTGGAGTCTCTAAACAACGTAGTTACTAGTAGTCAAAGTTTATCAACTACCTGGCGTATGCCAAGCCCATAGACCAAGCATTTTGCATGCATTGTGCAGCAAACATTCATTCCAACAATGTTTAAGAGCCTACTGATTAAGAACCTACTATGGGCAAATCATTGAACTGGGTGCAGGAGATAAAATGATGAATAATACAGAAACAATCCTCTGCTTAGGGCAGAAAGTGTTTTTCATTTACCAGATATCCACTACAACTTTCTCCCCCAATTTAGACTGTGCAAAATCTCACTCTCCCAGTCTCTCTTGCAGCTTGAAGCTTATGCTCTTTTTGCTATCATGCTGTTCAGTTAAATATGCTAATGAAATTAAGTTCTTTTCACTTCAGATAAAGTTCATTTTATCAATATGTGTAAATAATGAGCTAATTAAATAGTATAACACTTCTTTTATGTTGTGAGTCAGTAGGTTTCCTAGAGATATATATATTGTGTATACTGATATGTAAAATATAAAAGAAGAACTTGAATTTGATGATACATCACTCCTGTGATTATATTACCTAATATGGCAAAAGGGGGGTCATCGAGGTGGGCCTGCCCTAATCAGGCAAGCTCTTTAAAAGCAGAGTTCCCTCCGGATTGTAAGCATCTGAGAAGGAAGTCAGAGAGATATGCTCCTGACTGAAAGAAGAAGTAAAAACTATGCTGTGAACTACCTATGGGGGTAGGAGTGGCCACATAGCAAGGAACTGCAGACAGCCTCCAGGAATCAGGAGAGGGCCTGAACCTACAGCCAACAAGAAAATAGGAACCTCAGTCTACAGCAGCAAGGAAATGCATTCGGTCAGCAACACATGAGCTTAGAAGAGGGGACCCTGAGCCTTAGATGCGATGGGAGCCCCAGCCAACACCTTGATTTCAGCCTAGAGAGACCCTGAGCAGAGAACTCACCTAAGCATGACCTACACACCTGTGAGTTCATTAATTTCTCTGGTTTCATGGCCCTAAGTTTATGGCCATTTGTTATGCAGCTACAGAAAATGAATATAATTATATATATGTACACACACAATATTTTGTGGGAGGATCTATTGTGTAATATATTGCAACAAGGGAAATTATAAGATGCTTTCCCAGAGAGATCTCAAAATACAATGGACTAGAGAATCCAGGCGTTTATTTCCCTCACACACTTGAAGTGGGCAGTGCAGGTCCAGGCTGGCTTTCATCTACACAGGCACTCAGGTGCTCATATTTCTCCCATCTGTTACTCTGGCACCCACCACCCCAAAAGAGCCCTGTCCTCACCTTCATGGTCAAAGCCAGGTGCTGGGCATACTGGGAAGAGTGAGAGAGACCAGATCCAGAGCAGCCACTTCACCTTCAGCAAATGATGCAGGAGTCATACTCATCACTTGCACTCCCATTCCATTTTTGAGAATTTAGTCCTACGGCTGCATCTCAAAGAAGAGAAGGACATGCACTCTTGGGGTGCACTAAGCATATGCCTAGGAGGGGAGAATGGATTTTGGTTAACAAGGAGGAGCCTCCACCACAAATATTATAAAATAATAATTGCTGTGATAGATCACCAAATTACTCTCCAGCCTTGCTTTCCTGCTGAGCTCTTTTGTTTTGATGACTTCAGAGAGGGACACATTAGACCGCAGCGGAGGTGCCTCACAGTTCTGTAAGGCTGACTCACTCATTCATGAGGCAATGTGGACCTCTGCCTGGGTTAGCTGTTACGTTAACAACGACCGGACTGCTCACTGCTAATTACTGCCATTCATAATCGAGTGTGCTCTTCTTAGTGCTTTGCAAACAGATACAAATCTGTTCTGGTCAATGAGTTTTATCCACCTACCCATCCTCACCTGTGACCCAGTGCTGGGGTGGCAGGGGAGGGGAACAATAAAAAAGCAGAAGGCAGAGCCCTCCCCACACACAGCCGAGCATTTCTCTATCCCTCATCTTGTCCCCCTTTGGAAGATTCTAGGAAGAGATAGTATACAGGATACAGGACACAGGACATTTCCCCGTTATTTGCCAACAGGCTAAGAGCATTGTGCACTGCTGGACAGCATTGTACTTTTGGCAAGAAAAGCAAGGAGGGCAGTTTCAGATTTTCTTAGAGGATTAGGCTGATCAAAACGTCCCTGTGCTGACACTCCCCCAGAGACTGCAGGCGGACGGGTGTTTTACAGAGATACAGGGAGAGTAAATCTTATTGTTAACAGAAGAGTCACTCAATAAATGTTAATGATGTCAATCAGAGTATATACATGCAAAGTCCTCCATTTTAAGGGAAAAGGGAACATTGCTCACAAATTTTCAGAATTCCTGTCACAGAATCTTATCATTTATTTCCTTTCCTCTAAGGGTAGAGCTCGGCTTCAAGGATATTTTTCAAAATATCACTGTATTTTGCTAGCTGTATATAACTCCACGTGTTATTTCATCCACAAGACTTGTTTCTAATCTCTTTTCTCTGGGCTGAAGTTGATGATACCACCAGGCCTGGAGGAAAAAAAAAATAGGTCTTCTGATAGAATTGCTATCAAGTAGCAAATGGTCTTAGATTCTGATAACATCTTTTATAAAGGAACTCAAAGTATCTGCCTGAATTATTAGCCCCTTCTCTTATTCTGTGATACACTCCCACAGCAAACAGGACACTTAGTTATTAGCAATATTTAGGGTTTTTTTTTTTCCTCCTGAGACTATTTCTTAAGTAGCAGAATCCATTTCACTTCCAGTTAACCTATCCCTATTAATGGTTCAATGCTCCATGCACTAAATTCAATCTCTGCAAGGGCAGAAAGCTGGTCTTTGTAATTCCTGACTAGGGCAGTCTTACGTGAGAAGGGAGGTCATGACCTTATGGAATGGCTCAAAGTATGTTTAATCTACTGACAGGACAACCAAAGAAGGATGAACTAACTCTAAGGCAGGATAAGGAAGAAGTAAGGAGTCTGACTCTTACTCCTGTTTCTTTTCCAACATTTCTCAATTCCAAGGGCAAGGGATGGACCTGTGCTTTATTAAAATAATAGACAATCATTCGGGTGAGGAGCATGGCTGCCAGTAGCATCCATGATCAGGTGCATATGTACAAAGAAGAAATATCTTTCTCCTCTAAACTTCTGAAAACACAAGCTAAGTGTAACTATCAGGATATAGAAGGGGTGATCATTTGCAATATGGTTTGAGACTTTATTCAGACCTCTGATGAGCTCCTGAGGTAGGTCTAATTGAGCATTAAACAAATTAACATTGTCTTGAATTTGCTTGGCCACTTTTCACAACACTTCACATCTTTTATCTGAGATGTTCCTGGAAGTAACAATAATGGAAGCTCTCCAACTGGGCATTTGCTGTGTGCCAAGTTTACATGGACTCACTCACCGACTCTTCACACAATCCTAAGAGTTAGGTTCTCTTTTTAGTCCCAATTTACAGATGAGGCTTAGAGAGGTCGACACTCCCAAGTTCACACAGTGATGTGGCAGAATCAGCACTGAGAACCTGGACAGTCTGGCTCCAAGGCACAGGTGCTAACTCACTACACTGGCTCGATGGCCTTTACAGAACCTAGGTGACCAGTAACCAGTAGCACTGAAACTAAGACCAATTTGTCCTGCTTCTTTCTTATTTCAGCATCTGGTTTGAGGACCCCTGACGTTTTGTGCTCTAGATAATCTTCCCGCCTAGATCCCCTGCAGCAATGGTTTCCTCCACTGTGGTTACTCAGGAATCAACTTTTTCTTTCAGGTCAAGCTCAGGATTTGAAATCTTTAATTTCCTTCAAGTTGACATTTCACTGTTTTATAGTCCCAAGCCTCCTGCAGCTTGTAAAAGAGTGATTTCAGATATCTACTCCCCACAGCTTGGAGAACAATTCATTTCAATCTTGGGACATTGCCCAGAATTCAAGAAAACTAGATGACCCTTTCAGCCTGGCTTTGTTTCATCTGTTGTCGAAAGCTCTCTCTACAGGCACAAACTACTAGGTTTTAAGAGGTGGGAAAAAATCCGTGCTCTAGGTGGTCATCTTCACCTGGTGCTTTGTGCTGGGAAAACAAAAGGTGCAGATAATTGATGAGTTTCTGTATTCATCTGGATATTTCGGAATCATGCAAACAGGGGAAAAATATGATTCATAAAAATTTATCACCAATGAAAGAACAGTAGCATAAACCTACACAATTTAGGCATAATAAAAGCTGTTCAGTGGATCTAAAATAAGTTCAATGAGTCTTGGAAAAAAGAAAAGTTCTAATTATTTGTGCCAGAGAGTGGCTTTAAAAGATGAATGTTTGGGAAGGTTCTACAAATGATCTTCTGGTAACCCAAAAGTATTCATAAAGTGGAGACAACAAATACAGTAGAAACATCTTCAGCGACTTAACTTGAAATGAACAAAATTACAGCATTCTCCTCAGGACTCGTTCTTGATAGGACGGCTACTGATTAAAGGTGGTCTTGAAAAAGTGATAAAGGGGCTACTTGGTGGAACATTTATTTCCCCTGTTCCTTAAATTCTGCATTTTCACTATTGGTGATTTTTTTTTTTTAATTAGCCAAAACGTCGAGTTGTCAACAGCTAACCTAGCAAGACATTTAAAATTAAATTCAATAACAAAGTTCTCTTCTATTAAACATTAGTCAAGTGATCCTTTTAAAAAATAAACATAAAAACCCATGGCTCAAAGTCAGTAACAATTCTATAAATTGTTTTAGTGAAAAGCAAGGCAATTTTTGAAGAGTGGCAAAGTTAAACAGTATTTGCAAATTTTTAAAAATATTTTGTAAATGTACCAGCAAAGGAGTTGGCCATCTCCAAAATACTTGGTAGAGATGCTATGGAAAGAAAAAAGGATCTAACATTTAGTGATCCATGGCTATATATTGAGGAATAATATTTAAAAGCATGAAGAACTTTACAGTAGATAAGCAAAATATTTTTACAGTCTATTATCTTCCCCCATTATCTGCTACTATAGCCCATGCCGAGCAAAGCCACCCCTCAACCTGGATTGCTCACTTAAGGATTACAATGTGTGAGGGAAATAAACTCTTCATCATTACCTTCTTCTCCAATCCTCCACGATTTTGAAAAAGCATCTTAGATTTACTTGACACAATGCTCCTGCTAGCCGTTTTAGAATGACATCCTTGTCCCAGCCCAAAGGAATCAACCTTTCTGATATGTTTCACTTAGGCTACTTGCTTCTTGGAAGTCTGATGCCCAATCCACTGGTAATGCTGAGAATCATGGACTAGGAAAAATAAAAAGTCATTTGACAAGATGGCATCAGTGGGAAACTCCCTTCCAGCTCCCTTACTTCTGTAATGGTAGGATGGGCAACGACTGGGGAGAGACTGGGCAAGGTATTGTAATATTTTGACTCATAAAATGTTCACAAAAACAACTCTTTCCCAAACAAGTTTGGACAGATTGAGTACCTGCCTTTCTTGGTGTGGGGATGTCACATGCTAATAAAACCTCCCAAGATTCTGCTACTTCTCAATGTGTCTTGTTTCCTTTTATCCCAGGACTCCAAGTAGCCAAAGGTTGTTTTAAAAGGGGGAGTGGTGTTCCTGCTTATTTTAACAGTGTATTTCCTGGTCCATTTTTTACTTCAGCTTTACAACAATCCTTCAAGATAGGTAATACTCTGCTCATTTTACAGAAGATGAAACATTCAAAAGGACAGGAACCTTGCCAGAAGCAGTGTGCTGGCAAGAAATAAAGCAGGATTCAACCCAGGTGAGTCTGCCTCAAGAGCCCCAAGCTTTCCCACTGACTCGTCCATTTCTTCTTTCCGTGCCAGACTGGCTTTCTCCTACCTCAGTGCCTAAGTGAGGGACTGACATTTAACAAGGGCTTGGAAGGGATGCCAAGACACCAACGCCACCAAGCGGATGGGACAGAGCTGCTTGTTAGAAGACCCTCCTTTATGCTGGGTCAGTTCAAAGAGATGGGAGGCAGAGAGCTTGACAGAAAAACAGTAGATCTTGAACTCAGACCAGGGTTCAAATTCCATCTCCACCATTAATAAATGGTGTCTACCGCCTGGAATTAGTGTGACTACATATGACACTAGATTCCAAGGAGACACATAATCAGTGCTTTGCAACCTCTCTGCTAAATCCACTGCATCTCCCTCTCCCTCTCCCTCTCCCTCCAAAGGGTATGTTCCTGACTCCTGATTCCTTCCTGCACATTAAAATGTTTACCAGTGGGTTCTGACCCCTCTTTCCTCATCCTGCCAGGCCTGAGAAGTTTTTGTGGTGGTATCTTATCCCCAAGCTACCTAGTTTTCATTCTCTAATTTTTAATCAGGTTTAGAATTGAACTTGTTATGGTTTGAACCCCCTAATGGATAATATATTCCTCCCTGGGAACCTCCTGGCCCCTTTGTTCTGTTTCCTCTAACCCCACTGCTTTAGCAGCACCTTGCTCCCTCCTCCCAGTCCCAGCAGGGAACCACCAACATGCTGCATGGCTGCGGCCCCTGGATCACCTCAGAGGTAGCCCGGGAACACTTGCTGGGCTGCCCTGGGTGTTTAAGGGGACTTGTGCTCGCCTGGGATTTGTGCAAATCACCTCCAGCCAGGATCTCCACATCCCTCTCTGGAATGGGGAGGACAAAGCAGAGATTCTCCAAAACCAGAAGCTAAACCTGCCACTTTCCTGGTGAACACCTTCTTCCCACCCTCCCATCATTTCATGTCTACATTTGAAACAGCACCATATTTTCTGAAGCTCTTTAGAGGAAAGGAGAGAAGAAAGTGGGTTGAGAGTATCGCTACACTCCTACAGAATTGATTCCGTTTGACAAGGTGTAATTTCTAGAATAAGCTTCTCTCTTGACATTAGAGCTCTTACTGCATCTGCAGAGAAATGTATTAGGTATTGAATCTTTCATTACTTTGTCTTATGATAAAGTTTAAATATATTCAAAAGTGTATGGAATAGTATAATGAACCACCATGTAGCCATCATCAGCTTCAATAATTGTCAATTCATGGCCAATCTTCCTACATTTATATCCCATTCCACATCTTCCATCTCTAGGATTATTTTTATACAAATCTAAGAATTTATATCACTTTATCCATGCATATTTTATAGTGTATCTTTTAAAGATAGGGATTCTTTCTAAAAAATAATTATAATGCCTTTATTACACCTAAAAGTTAATAATAATTCCAAAATATTATCAAATACCCAGTCTTCAGATTTCTCTGATCATTGGACCTAAGAGATCACTTGTTTACAATCGCTTTGCTCAAATCAGGAGCCAAAATTACAGATATATTATTAATGTATACAGGAGCATATACTGCACATTAATGCATCTCTAAAATTCTTTGGAATATGTATGTATCTTTTCCTTTTTTGTTTTTCCTGCAGTTTATTGAAGAAAGATATTTTGTCCTTTAGAATTTCCCACAGTCTGGATTTTGCTTATTGCTTTCCTGTGATATCCTCTATCTCCTGTATTTCCTATAAAAGTGACAGCTCTAGAAGCCTTGATAAGACTCTCATTCCATTTTTTATGAGTATTTTACAGTTACTGTTGTATATTTTCTTTTGCATCATATGAGGAGGCACAAAGTGCATGACTGATTCCCTTTGTATTGTTAAACTTGATCAGTGGGTTCTGATATTGTCAGCTTGATCCATTTTTTATAAAGTTTTCCATTAGTTTTTTTACCTAATGGTTTAGAACCTTGTTGATAAGTCACTGCCCAGGTTCTTTATTTCATTAGGGATCACAAAATGGTGATATTTAAATTCTAGCATCCCTTCTGCATGTATTAACTGAAATTCATCAAAACAAACTTGTCTTCATCAACTCTTTGGTTACTCTGAGATATGGTTCTTATGGTAAAAGCATGATAAGTGCTTGATTCTGTCTCTCCTCTTCTTTTGGTCACCAGTTTCCAAAGATGACTAATGAGTATTTTTAAGTATCACTATAAACTTGTGTATTTTTAACATGCTGGATACATTTCATCACATTGAATGTTAATATTTCTACACAAATAACATTCTTTGGACTGTAGGCATGGATGTGCAATTATAGAATTATAGACAATGAAAAGGCAAGGGCTATATGCTAATCTAAATCAGGAAATTTGGGAAGTATATAAAGGATAGTTGGCAGAAATTTGATCAAGTTATGAAAAGTGACTGACAACAAAAAATCCTAAAAGAATTGAAGCAGAACAGAAAGGACTGTGTAGAGCTGTCCAAGGCAGTAAGCCCAGCAAGGCAGGAGAGCCGGGGCAGCGGAAGTCTGAGCAGTGATAGGCAGCCTAAGGAGAGGGCAGAGCCACGGAGTCAGCCCTGGGGCAGCTGCGCAGTCAGAGTCCTACTTTGAATCTGGAACCAAAGAGGTGGAGCTGGGAGCCAGTGAGGAAAGGCTTGAGTAAACCTGGGATCAAAGGGAGGAATGTGAACCAGCAAACCCAGCAGGGAACCTTGAGAGATAGCTTTTGGAGTTCAACTACAACAACCTAATTTAAGCAAAAGCAACTGTGCATCTGTAGGTTGACGAACCGCATATGAGCTAAGATGTGCTAAGATGTGCTCACTTCTATTGCTGTGCAGTCCTGCTGGGCATGTATTACACCTCAGAGGTGATAACAGGAGGAAGGAAGGGGAAAGACTAGGATTCAAGAATATAATCTTTGGAGCAGATATCTTTCAATGCCCCCTTTTCTCATGCAACAACCCAAAGACACCAGGAAAATTCTTTGGAGATTGCCTAGGATCTGTGTTATTCCAACAGAAAGCCATGGCTGACGTAAATATTTTCTTATTTTGCCTTAAGCTAATATAATAATGAATGTCACTTAACAATTGTGATAAAGATTTTTTAACCATTAATTTTAAAGAAAGGTCTAATAAAAATCTTATGAGATCACAGTGTAGGAAAGGATCTTAAAGGTCGTATAGTTGTACTCCTAAATGAGAAAAAGACAAAAGTCTCATTCCATTAAAAAAAAAAAAGGTGACATTTAGATGAACTAATTCAACAGAGGGCCAAGCTCTTGCCTGTCGGGCATGGAGGAAATAACAGTTTTATGAAAGAGTTTTGATAATAAAAAGTAACAAGCAAAACAAATGTTACTCACAAGCATTGTAAATTTTTCTTAAAGGAAGTATTCTCATTCTTTATGAAATTGTAAATTACCTATTCGATTTCCCTTTTAGAATTAGTAGTTTCAAGCTAATCTGCAAAAGATTAACATTGAGACCAGGTTTTAGAATAAATATGGAAGTATTTTGAACTGAAATACAAAATCAAACATGGATTTCAGGAAGATTATATTTCCTTGATAATTTTCTTTTTATTGAATGTAGTTTCAGTAACCTACCCTTAAGTAGAAGAAAGAAATTTTATGTTTTTAAAAGATGCTTATTTGGGGGGCCTTCTTTTATCCTTCCTTTTATTTGAAATACACTATTAAGACCTCTGAAAAACAGAAAGTTTATCAAACATAGTACAGTTTCACTTAAATTGTTATGACCATTTGTAACATGTCTTACGACAGAATGATCATAGCCTTATCTTCAGCATGTTTTTCCTTTTTTTCCCTTTTTTTTTTTTTTGCCGCTAAAGGAAGCACCCTTTCTAAAATTGCCTCTAAAAATCATATTTAATGGTTGAAAGCATAACCTGACTTTTGAAACTATTTTCACTTTCTTAACAAGGTAAATCCTCATTATTACTATCGCGTATTTTAGGACAAGTTCACATATGAAGTTGGAGCTCCCTCTTCACTACATTCCTCCCTAAACATTCAATCTATTGTTCTTTAAGGAAAAGCTAGATGAACATCAACAAATGCACACATAAATCTGAAAATAAGTGTTTAAACATAACACACATTATTCAAAAGAATGTCTTTGGAAAACTATTTTAATAGATATCTCCTAGGGCACTATTTTTTCTTTAAATTGTGTGTGTGTGTGTCCCCAGATGATACCAGTATAACCATTAAATGTCATGAAGTATTATTTTGAGAATATAAATGAAGAATTCCATAACCAGTCTCTGCAAAAATTGGAGTCACCTTCTTCTCCCTTACAATAGTTTAAAATACAATATTAATTGTGCTGTGCAGACACTTGTGAGCTTAGATGAACCAAATGCTGTCCTTGTATCATGTGTCAGAAAACTAAGCCATAAATTGAATGTTCTATTCAGGCAGTAAAAAGACAAATTCTGAATGCCTCGTTGTTCTTATTTTAACAGAAATCACAATATACTTTTTTTCATGGGGATATTAAAACCTCAAGAGCCAATAATTTTGAGGTATTTTTCCTATCTAAATGAGATATGGTTTATTTAGATATGAAAGTTCTTAAATCAGATATGAGATATCTACAGGAGAAAGGACAACAAAATAGTTGCATGAATTCCATCAGCCAGGCTTGAAAACACATCTTATTATTGTACTCACTTCTTAAGACCGGAGTTACTCTGTAACCACTACCCATCTCCCAGCACTGTCCTAACCAAAGGAGGTAGCAACCTTAGAAGTTGTTCACTCTGGGAATAATTGTTACATTATTTGTCAAAGTAAAACTGGTGTGGAAAAACTGACCTGCTTTAGATAAGAATTATTGATTCTTTCAAACTGCCCACCCCTCTTTACTTCTGCAGAGTGAAGCAAGATTTGTAAACAAAGATAGAGTAAGGGTGTGTGTGTGTGTGTGTGTGTTTGTTTGTGTATGTTTGTGTGTGTGTGTGATGTTGTATTCCAGAAAGTTTACTTTAAACTGGAGATAAGTTTAGCTATTTTACAGAAAATAGCTCTGTGTTTCTCCATGGATCAGTGATATGGTCATTTTTGACCTCTTGCAGCACAACTCAAATAATAAAAAATACAAGTTAGACTTGCCATTCATTCCAAAGTAAAACTGACTTTCAGATCATTATCAGAACAAAAGCTCAGTAAACAAACTTTTGAACCATGAAACAAATAACTCCCAGGCGGTACCTCCTAGAGTCAGGCAATTCTAGCCTTCATTTTGGAAAAAAGAAAATGTTCCCATAGAAGCAAGCCTATGTTAGCATCTCAGTTCTATAACCTCCTCTTCCTCTTCCTCTTCATCTTAGAAGCAGTGTGATGTCCAAGGTAAAGCCTGAAAGACCCCCTTCCCAATGTTTGTTGTTGTTTTAATGTAGTCATTATCATTTCTAGATACTGTGTATCATCATGTAGCAATGCTTAGTTTGACGGATGTGAAAGGTACGGCTGCAGAGGAAATACATTCCTGCTGTCTACTTGATGGGGGTGGAGCCTGAGGTTTGGTCCAGTTGCACATTTGAATCCTGATTGGCTAGCAGAATCACCTTCTCCCAACCTACTTATGCTTACTGGGTCTCTGTCCAGCAGTGAGGATTTAGCTGATACACAAAACATGGAAATGAGTCCATCCCTTTCACTCTGGATTCACAGCACCAGTGGGACAGATCTGCTAGGACCCATGGCAAAAGTTAAAATGATGCTTTATCCACTCATGCAATGAGGAAAGTAAAATTAGGAAATGTAAAATTGAATAGGCTACTATTTCACTGCAACTTCTGACTATTTCATTGGTTACTCTATTTGATCACTATATATACTTGTTTTGAGGCTTTGGAAGACTAAGGGCAATGTTGCATGATTGTTTTACATGTGATTTCATAATAATCATACCAAAACTGAGCTTTTAAATAAATACTGCAAAAATTCACAAGTTAGTCTTGTTTCCCTAACTATGAGGTATATTACTTAAGGAAAAAAAAAAAAACCTAGGGATTATATTTCCTTTGTATTCATAAAGTACCTTTTCCAGCACTGAATACCCTGTAGATATATGGTCCCTCAATTATAATGTATTTGTTTAAAATATTCCATGTTAGCTGTTTCTACAATTACGTTTAATACCTTTAAATTACAGAAGTAAATTCTAGTAGAACAACATTTAATTAAAAAAAATTAGTAACAGCTAACTTATGGGGTACTTACATTCCACAAAGTATAAGGGCTATTATTATGCCCATTTTGCAGACAGAAAAACAGAGATTCAACAAGATTGCTCAAGTTTACATAGATAGTAAGTGATGGGATTCTAATGCAGTATCGTTGGATTCTATGCTGTTAAACACTAAATTACTCCTTTTCCCACATTTACATATTTAATGTGAGCCTTCTGTACTTAAATGTCTATTTTTCAACTTTAAGTTTTTCCAATTAAAAAAAAGGATGAGCTGTTATGGGAAAAGATTTTAAATGGGGAAAGCAGGCAGGTGGCTCAGTTGTCCTTGATCCCTTAAATTTATATGCCCACCCACGTGGGTTGACGTGTTTTTCATCTTTGTTACTGTCTGCATCTCGAAGGAGCCTGAGAATATAACGGCTACTCATCAGTGCCTTCAGAGGGAACCAAGGAAGAGCAGGTTGCTAATTTTCAGCTTGACCTGGGTCCGAGCAAACACCAATGATTTTTATCAGATTAGAAATCAGATAGTCTACTGATGCTACTATCAGAATCAAACTCAACCCCAAAGCTACAAATAGAGCTGAAAAAACAAACAAAAAACCCCAAAACAATCCTCAGAAAAGTTATAATGTTGTAGCTGTTAATATTTTGTCCTTTTTGGTGCAGATTAGATATTTTATTTAAAGAACTGCTTGGAAACAGTAGTCTCAGAAGAATTGTGAGGGATGGGGTTAGTTTCTGAAGAGCCTCTTCAGTTTTAGCTGATTCCCCATTCCCTGTTGGGCAGTGTTTTCTTGCTGCCTGTGCAGAGACCTTTCCCATCTCCTCATTATAGTCTGTCTTCCAGAAAACAACCAACTCCATGTCAGGTTTCTTCTGTCTCCCTAATCTCCTAGCAATTTTTTTTTAACCAGCTGAGCTGCTAGCTAGTTGGTTAAAATGCAATAAATCCATCTCTGATTATGTTACGACTAATACTCATAAGCTAATGTTTTATACACTCCAGCCATATTTTATTTTATTTTGTTTATTTACTTTTTATTGAAGTATGGTTGACTTACAATGTTGTGTTAGTTTCTGGTGTGCAGCAAAGTGATTCAGGTTTATATGTGTGTGTGTGTATATATATATATGTATATACACACACACACATATACATACATACACATACATGTTCTTTTTCAGATTCTTTTCCATTATGGTTTATTACAGGATACTGAATATAGTTCCCTGTGCTATACAGTCAGACCTTGCTGTTTATTTATTTTATATATAGTAGTTTGTACCTGCTAATCTCAGACTCCTAATTTATCCCTCCCCGACCCTCTTCCCTTTTTGGTAACCATAAATTTGTTTTCAATATCTGTGAGTCTGTTTCCTTTTCATAAATTCATTTGTGTCATATTTTAGATTCCACGCATAAGTGATATCATATGGTATTTGTCATTGTCTTTCTGATTTACTTCACTTACTATGAAAATCTCTAGGTCCATCTATGTACCAGCAAATGGCATTATTTCATTCTTTTTATGGCTGAGTAGTATTCCACAGTGTATATATACCATATCTTCTTTATCCAATCATCTGTTGATGGACATTTAGGTTGCTTTCATGCCTTGGCTACTATAAATAGTGCTGCTATGAACATTGGGGTGCATGCATTTTTTTTTCAAATTGGACTTTTCTCCAAAGCCCAGAAGTGGGATTGCTGGATCATATGGTAAGTTTATTTTCAGTTTTTTAAGGAGCCTCTGTAACTATTTTCACAGTAGTTGCACCAATTTACATTCCTACCAACAGTGTAGGAGGGTCCCCTTTTCTCCACACCCTCTTTAGCATTTGATATTTGTAGCCTTTTTAATGATGGCCATTCTGACTGGTGTGAGGTGATACCTCATTGCAGTTTTGATTTGCATTTCTCTGATAATTAGTGATGTTGAGCATTTGTCATGTGTATATTGGCCATCTGTATGTCTTCTTTGGAGAAATGTCTATTTAGGTCTTTTGCCCATTTTTTGATTGGGTTGTTTGTTTTTTGTTATTGAGTTGTATGAGCTGTTTGTATATATTGGAAATTACGCCGTCGTTGGTTGTATCATTTGCAAATATTTTCTCCCGTTCTGTAGGTTATCTTTCTGTTTTGGTTATGGTTTCCTTTGCTGTGCAAAAGCTTACGAGTTTGATTAGGCCCAATTTGTTCATTTTTACTTTTATGTCTATTGCATTGGGAGACTGACTTAAGAAAACATTGGTACAATTTATGTCACAGAATGTTTTGCCTATGTTCTCTTCTAGGAATTCTATGGTGTCCTGTCTTATGTTTAAGTCTTTAACCCATTTTGAGTTTATTTCTGTGTATGGTGTGAGGGAGTGTTCTAACTTCATTGATTTACGTGCAGCTGTCCAGCTTTCCCAACGCCACTTGCCAAAGAGACTGTCTTTTCTCCATTGTGTATGCTCCCTCCTTTGTCAAAGATTAATTGACTGTAGGTATGTGCATTTACTTCTGGCCTCGCTATTCTGTTCCATTGATCCATATGTCTGTTTTTGTGCCGATACCATGGTATTTTGATTACTGTAGCTCTGTAGATTGGTCTGAAGTCTGGGAGGGTTATTCCTCCAGCTTTTTTCTTTTTCCTCAGGATTGCTTTAGCAATCCTGGTTCTTTTATGGTTCCATATCAATTTTAGGATTACTTGTCCTAGGTCTGTGAAAAATGTCCTGGGTAATTTGATAGGGATCACATTAAATCTGAAGATTACTTTGGGTAGTATGGCCATTTTAACCGTATTAATTCTTTCAATCCAGGAGCACAGGGTGTCTTTCCATTTCTTTGAATCATCTTCCAATTCCTTTATTAATGTTTTATAGCTCTCAGCATGTAAGTCTTTCACCTCCTTGGTCAGGTTTATTTCAAAGTATTTTATTTTTTTGGATGCAATTTTAAAAGGGATTTTTTTTTCACTTTCCCTTTCTGATATTTCATGATTAGTGTAAAGAAATGCAAGCGATAGCTGTATGTTAATCTTGTATCTTGATACCTTGCTGGATTTATTGACCAATTCTAGTAGTTTTTATGTGGAGTCTTTATGGTTTTTCTACATACAGTATCATGTAACGTGCATACAATGACAATTTTATCTCTTATCTTCCAATTTGGATACTTTTTATTTCTTTTTCTCGTCTGATTGCTATGGCTAGGCCTTCCAATACCATGTTGAATAGAAGTGGTGAGAGTGGGCATCCTGGTCTTGTTTCAGATTTTAATGGGAAGGCTTTCAGCTTTTCACCGTTGAGTATTATGTCGGCTGTGAGTTTGCCATAAATAGCCCTTATTATGTTGAGACATGTTCCCTCTATACCCACTTTGGTGAGAGTTTTTATCATGAATGGATGTAGAACAATAACACCACAGTGGTGTCAGAGTCTGTTGGATTAAACTAAGAGGCAGAAAAAAGAATTATTGCTCAGAAAAGAGCACTGGTTGGTGCTTACAACAGATGATTGGGATCACTGAACAGATCAGTTGGAAAAACATTAACAACAGTTAAATCTCCTGATCCCAATCTATACTTTGGTTAACAGTTTTCCTCCTTTAAGGGATACATGCTATAGTGAATCTTTTGAGAAGATGTCTTTCTTTTTGGTGCCTTAATAAATCTATAGCTATAGTATAATCATGAATAAGAAATTCTTATTCTTGGCTTAGTAGATAGAATTTAACAAATTATAATCTTATGAGCAACCATTGAAGTGGTAAAAATTGGTGGCATTCTAGTCCAACTGAAAGGCTTCCTCTGAGCAAGTTGTACAAACACGTTCGGAGATGCCTATCATTGGAACATATAAGAAACTAAATTGACTGTGGTAGAGGAAGGCAGGGATTAGTCACTCACAAGTTGGCAGCATAAAGACCAGGTAAAGGGCTGTCCATCAGGCTGACAACCGCGAGATGAACCAGCACCCAGTTTGGTTTGGGTAGGCGCCTATTTCTTAATAAATTATGAGTGTTCCACAGACTTCATTAATAAAAAATGCAAAAGAAAGAAGTTTAGAATATAATTTATAAAAAGATATTTAAAAAGTGTTTCTATACCTGGAATATTCCTTAGGGATTATTGATTCCCAATAGTGAAAACAATGGTTAACCCAGCTGGACAAAGTCTGAAACCATAAACAAGTGAACACTGAACATGCCAAGTATCAAATCCTAACTTAATGAGCACACACTTGGCATGCAACTTCTTGATTACCTCAAAATACCTGGTCTAGGGTAAATTCTCACTAGACAACCATCCTAGTTTTCAAGCATCCCATGATAACCAATAAAAACAATCTGCTACATATAGGGCTACTTTATTTGCTTAGTGCTTCAGAGATAAGGCTGACTTAAGCAAATATTTTATCACTAATGCACTCTTACGGGTTTTCCACCACATCACATGCCACTATGGTCTAGTGTGGATATGACTGTGTGGAAGGATGGTGAATTGAATTGATTTTATCTACCCAAGGAGGGAAAGGGTCAGTCTTAGGCTGGAGGAGTTTGGAAGCAGCAATGAATATTCAAAAAGGAAAGTATCATTTTCTTTCTGGAATAGAGGTGGTGGAAGTGAGTAAATGCAGAAATGGCTATTCTTAAAACCCCCAATCCATTTGGTGTTTACAAAAGCTGAATAGGCCAACTCTTCCCACTCTGCTCCGGAATTATTGGTGTGTATATCTGAAATAACATGTTTTGAAGACGAAATAAACTAAAGACAAGTTACATGATGATCTTTTCTCTTACCCATTCTTCCTTTTTTTTTTTGCTTTTTATCTAGGTTAATCTCACAGGATGAACTCTTAAATCTTGCTGGTGGCAGCAGCCAATACCCACTTCATTGCCCATTATTTCCACAAAGCATGATGATTTTTGCCAAAATGCATGTAAACACAATATAGAACACTTAAAGTATTTTCCATTGCCCCTACCATGGAAGTCCAATTATAAATTTCTTGTTAAAGTTTATTGCAAAATGCACAGACCTATATGAATATTTCTAGCATTTTGTATTATGTCCTTAATATATATATTTTTAAATAACCAGGAAAGAACAGATCCTAAAATGTAGTGATTCATCTCTCAGACCTCATTATTCTGTCCTCACAATGTGCATCACAATGAAATGACTGACTAAGGACTTTGAATTCAAGTAAATATAAAAGCTCTATGTAAATATGCTTGCCGAATCAGGAGAAAGAAAGAAAAGCTCCAAGGAGTTGTTTATGCTTTCTTTCATCTAAAGTGCCATTTTCTCTGTACATCAGATAACATATTGATTTCAGTGTACTTCAATTCTCAATTTTCCATAAACCATAAAAACCTTAATGACTTCTCCAAAGCTCAAGTGAGAAACAATCAATTAATTTTCCCAGTAGTTCAACTCTGTCCAAATTAAAGTGCTATTTTAATGAATTTTTCAGGCATTTAGGATCTACCCCACAGCAGTTTAATGCCAAAAAGCCTTTTTTTCACTATTGCAAGAAAAATTTAAATATACACCAATTAAATAGAGAGTTCAAATGTCTTAACCTTTGTCATGGAAATGAAAATGCAAGTCGCTTTACATAGCATTTTTCTAGAGTTTAACCTAATGCTGAATCCACAGCAGCTCTGAACAGAACTGTTGCAGAATCATCCATAATATAATAGTCAAATGCCTCAGCTACGACCCATGTGACACCATTCCTCTGTGTTGTGATTTAAAGACTCACAAACAAAAAGGGCTGTCCTAGTTTCCCTCACAGGTCTCACATCTTACCTAAAATTCACACTGCTAATATTACTTCTTTGCAATAAGGCATTCTTTTTTTAAACTGAAGTACAATTGGTTTACAATATTGTGTTAGTTTTAGGTGTACAGCAAAGTAATTTAGTTACGCATACGTATACGTATATATCTGTGTTCTTTTTTTCAATTCTTTTCCATCATAGTTAATTACAAGATATTGAATATAGTTCCCTGGGCTGTACAGTACCTCCTTGTTGTTTATGTCTTTTATATATGGTATTGTATATCTGTTAATCCCATACTCCTAGTTTACACCCCCTTCCCCATAAGTTTGTTTTCTGTTGTCTGTGAGTCTGTTGTTGTTTTTTTTTTTTTTGTAAATTAGTTCATTTGCACTATTTTTAGATACTACTTTTTTAGATAAGCGATATCACGTAATATTTGTCTTTCTCCGTCTGACTTACTTCACTTACTATGATGATCTCTAGGTCCATCCATGTTGCTGTAATAAGGCATTCTTTAGAGGGCTGCAGTAAAAATTCCTGGAAGAGAAAAGAGAATAGGAAACCAACATGTTTTCTGTTGCACAACAGTGAATAACAGTACATTAGCATGGATTAGTTCATCAGGGTAGTCAATCGCCACCTAGAAAGCAGCGATCACAGTTGGGACAGGTGCAGTTTGAGGGTGGAGAGGAGACGAGGTCTGTATTTTGACGTGACATGAAAGACTCCAGAGAGAAAGAGAACAAACAGCAGTGAGGGAAAAGAGAATGCTGAGAAGGGTCAGAATTTGAAAAAGCTAGGGGCAACCCAAAGTAAAATTTCTTTCAGGCTGCTCTGAATATGACTAGGTGGAATAAAACACTAGAACAGTCATTGGAATTGTGAAATGAGTTAAAAATAGAATGGAATTCACAGAGAAAAGGATACCCTCATCCTTACACTAGTTACACTAGTAGCATATGCACTGTACTTTGCTAAGTACAAGTTCAGTGATGTGACTGGCTTGGTAAAATTCACTTTGTTTTGGTCATGAGAAAATCTGCTGTGACCCAGAGAGAATGCCATCATGGCGTTCCATTTGGGGGCTGTTTCCAGTTTTTGTTCTGTTTTTGTTTGGCTTTTTGGCTTTATTTCTTTCTTCACTTGGGTTAGCATGTAAAACTCATTCGATAACAGTGAATCTGAGAGTTGTTTTGAAGCGTCTTGATCGTGTTTATTTGAGTCTCTTTTCACAAGATTGGATCTGTTATAGTTCCTTCACAAGGAGGAGACACTTTCCCTCACTCACAACCATTCAACAGACTAAACTGCAATTTGCTGTTTCCTGTTAGATTTCAGGGTGGCTGTAGACAGTCCCATTTCTTGGTGCTCAACTAGTCTATTGCTTCTTTGCATTCTGAAAGAATTCCTTTGCTTACCCTTTAATCATCTATCGGAATTTCCAGAGTAGGTTTTTCTGATGTCCCCTGGGGTTGACTGCAAAGTGCAGGGCTGGGGAGCTTCTCAGTCAAGCTCTGGGACTTCCTGCTTCCCCACTTCCAGAAAGCAGATTGGTATTTCTTCTTGGAAGCTGAGCTGCCTCACGGTTTCTAGGAGGAGCTAGCTGTTGTCATTCTGAACTAAGTGCAGCCATGTCTTCCCCAGTCTTCATTTTCAGTCACAGTTTCTTAAAGCTTAGGCTGCTATGTGGGTGGGCAAAAAAGGAAGGGGCTGATTATCATTCAGGACATAAATAAAAATCAGGAGGTAACCCAGTCACCAAGCACAAGAAGGGAAATCAGGTCATAAATCTCCTTAGTTATCTTTTATTTACATAACTGGTAGCAAATATCACTTGCAGAGCTTAAATAATGTAAATATAAACTAAGAGCAACTCTATCCATGGATCTTAAGGAAACATTGTATATAATAAGTATGGAATAAAAAGGCTCATTGAACAGATTTTTGAAAGTCAAAGAGAATATAAACAAATGCTCATACAGGCATAATACATATGTGTCAGGCACTTTGCATTCAATGCTGAGACTGAAATTTTCAGGTTGTAAAAATAAATAAGCCTACAAATCCCTAAGGGGCATCTTAAAAAAAAAAAAATCTTTTGGTACATCAGACAGAAACTGATCTGAGGCTGGTGTTCCTTGGGATTTCAATAGATTGGCTGGTCTGGACCCCACAGCCAGTGTAGAAATGAATGCTGCTTAGGGATAAGTTAAAGGGGAGATAGATTTGTCTTCACAAAATGCTTTGTTCATGTTCTTTGCTGGGACTCCCTGCAATTATGATATAATTTATTTGTTTCATTCCAGATGTTCACTCACTGCTACTTTGAAGTAGGCGAGCGAGTATTACTGTGTATTTCTTGCACATGGGAATAGGAAAATTCTAGAAAACTCAAACCTTTTGTAAGTGGCTAGGCTGGTGGAAGCAAGAATGAAACTCAAACTTCTTGAATTCAATTTCTTAGCCTATTTACTGCAGAATTGCTGATAGGTATTCCAATTCCAGAGTAACTGGGAAAAGAATCTAATCTGCAACCATTTGCTTTCACTACTCTTTTTAAAAACAACATTTATTAATATATTCCTATTAAAAATGTAGTACTGCTCTTTAGAAAAACTGAAAAATAAAAAGGTATAAAAAGAAGAGAATAAAACTCAAAGATAATGCTAATATTCAGAGAGAAAATATTTGATATATCTCTTTCCCTCTTAAAAAAGTTAAATTTATACTATATATATATATACATATTACTTTTCATTAATTTAGCAGATCATCTATTATATTAAAATCATAGTATTATATAAGCACCTATCATTATTTTATGTATTATTAAGAAACAAGAAAATTTTGCTGGTAATATGAAACAATACTTAGCCACTCAGAATGATTATTTTATACTTGTTGAAAGAAATCCACTAGACTTGGGTTTTATCAAATATCCTGAGCTTACATAAATAGAAAATAAGTGAAATTAATTGGGTAGATATTCCTAAAATTTTTTTTGTATTCAAACTTCAGCTCCTATGTATGACTCACTCTGATTCAGACTTTTTAATGTTTGTGTTTTTCTACTCAGTTGTCTTCTGTCCCTGCTAGGGTGTTGGTGATGCAGCATTTTTCAAAGGTTCTGCTGCTGTCTTCAGAACTTGTCTTTACGCTGCTGTCCCCTATCTGCAAGTCTTAATATACGTGCACAGGCAATAAAACTATAAGAAACATGATGATTCTAGACATGTAAAAATATGAAAAACTATGCACCTTCAAATTTATGAAATATAGGATATGCAACCTTCTTTTCTGCTGAACTTTATATCATGAGAATTTACCGCTGCCTTTTTTTCTTAATATATATTTTTATTGACATATAGTCAGTTTATTATGTTGTGTCAATTTCTGATGTACAGCATAATGTTTCAGTCATACTTGAACACACATTCATTTTCATATTTTTTACCATAAATTACTACAAGATATTAAATATAGTTCCCTGTGCTATACAGTAGAAACTTGTTATCTATTTTATATATATTAGTTAGTATCTGCAAATCTCAAACTCCCAATTTATCCCTTCCCACCCATTTCCCCCCACTCCCCGTAACCATGTTTGTTTTCTATGTCTGTGAGTCTGTTTCTGTTTTGTAAATAAGTTCATTTGTCTTCTTTTTTTTTTTTTAGATTCCACATATAAGTGATATCATATGGTATTTTTCTGGTTTGATCATTTTCTTTTGTATTAGCTTGCTTTCTTTTTGCTTTTTGTGACTCTATTGCATGCTTTTAACTTGTGGTTATCCTGTTTTTCAAGTATGCTAACCCCTTACTATATCTGTTTGCTTTAGACTGGTAGTCATGTAGGCTCAAACATATTCTAAAAAGAATGAAGAAAAAAAGAAAGAAGAAAAAAAGAAGAGACAAAAAAAAAATCTATATTTTCTTGCTCCCACCTCCCACCTTTTATGATTTTGATGTCCTTTTTTTTTATCTTCATGTTTATTCTGCATTATTGCAACTCATTGTAGTTACCACGTTTCCACTGATGGTTTTTCTCGTTTCTATAGCTTCCTTCTTTCCTATTTAAAGTAGACCTTTTAATATTTCTTTTAGCATAGGTTTAGTATTGCTAAATTCTTTTAGATTTAGATTGTCTGTGAAATTCTTTCTCTCTCCTTCTACTCTAAAGGATAGTGTTGCCAGATAGTGTATCCTAGGCTGCAGATTTTTCTCATTCAGGACTTGGAATATATCATGCCACTCCCTTCTGGCTAACAGTGTTTGTGTAGAGAAATCAGCTGAAAGCCTTATGGGGGTTCCCTTGTAACTGACTCTTTGTTTTTCCCTTGCTGCCTTTAGAATCTTTTTTTTTTTTTTTTTTTTTTTTTTTTAGAATCATGTCTTTATCTTTAACTTTGACCATCTTAATTATAATATGTTTTGGTGTAGGTCTGCTTGGATTCTTCTTGTTTGGGACCCTCTGTGCTTCCTGTACTTGGATATCTGTTTCCTTCTTTAGGTTTGGAAAGTTTTCAGTCATGATTTCTTCAAATGCCTTTTCAATCCTCTTTGCTCTTTCTTCTCCTTCTGGGACACTTATGCATAAGTTATCATGCTTTATATTACCCCATAGGTTCCTTACATTGCTTTCATTGGTTTTTACTTGCTTTTCTGTATGCCTTTCTGATTACCCTGTCTTCTAAAGCATGTATTCATGCCTCTGCATTATCTAGTCTGCTTTTGACTGCCTTTAGCTTGGCTCTTATCTCAGCCATTGAGTTTTCTGTTTTTAATTGGCTCTTCTTTATAGTTTCTATTTCCTTTTCATAGTATTCTCTGTTTCTATTCATAGTCTCTCTTATTTCCTTCAGTGCTTTTATCGCTCCCTTTTTGAAGTCATGATCCAGTAGACTGTCGAGATCTATCTCATTGTTCATTCTTTCAGGGGACTTCTCTTGTTCTTTTAATTGGGAGTGGTCCCTCTGCTTCTTCTTTTTACTTATATTTCTCTGGCTCTATGGATTTAGGAGTATCAGTTATCTGCCGTGGTCTTGGAGGGCTGGTTTTTGTTTGTTTATTTTTATTTTAAGTGGGAGCATTCCTGTGTAGACTATGTGCATCTAATACTTTTGTTGCAAAGGCTGTTCTTACTATGGATGGTTGCCACCTCTTTCTTCTGTGAGTGTTGGCTGTTATCCCTTTGATTGGGGGTGTGGTTGGTGGTGTGGTCAGAGCCTGCCCTGGTTGTTGTTGTTGAGCTGGACCTCCTTTTTAGTTCTGTGGTTATCACAGCCTTGACAGGGGCCGAGTCTGCTCCTCTGTTGTTGGAATAGAGGCTTCTAGACCTATATCTGCACTGTGGTGTGTGGTAGGCAGGGTTAGAGTGCTTCAGCTGGAAAGAAGAGTCACTGAGTACCTCCGCAGGAGATGTCTCATTGGGAGGTGCCCTCTGTGGTGTTGTCTGTCACTTTATGTGGGTTTGCTTACAAAGAACTCTTTGTTGACAATGCCTTTGTCCCTGCCTTAGCTGCGAGAATGTCAGCCACCCACTGTGGCGTAACCCAGATTCTGGACCCCAGGACCACCAGTGCAGATCCACCAACGTCAGGCATTAGGACCCACTGTAGCGAGCATGCACACACCTGAATCCGTGGTGCACCACAGACTCAGCACAGACCCCAGCCCTGCCTCCGTGCACCGTATGCCAGCCTGTTTTAAATACCTGTACTTGCCCCCAATATGCACCAGAACTCCGCTCACTGCCTGTTCCTAGAGGTGAGGGTTCTACAAAGGGTCCAGAGAGAGCAACTCTGCTCTCTCTGCCTGGGGCTATAAACAAACCTCAGTCCCACCTGTGAAGTTGCAGTGCTGCAGGGTATGGATTCAGCCTTCAGCCCTGCCTCTGCGCAGCAGGGATGGCTATGACTGAGCCTCACCTCTCTTCTCGCGAGAACACGCCAACAATGGAGACAAGGGAACAAAGCGGCTTTGGCGGGGCTACATTGCGCCCCTCCCCCCCACGCACACCAGCTGTAGCGGTTTTTTATGGGGGTCCCAGGCTAGTCTGTTCCACACACACCCCCAGCCAGAGCTCACATTGCCCTCCAGTCCCCTGAGGCTGCCTCTTTGTAGTGGACCCCAGCCCTCGGCCCCGGCTCCTTACCTGTATCCAGCAGCTCCAGCTCGTCCCTGCCGGCTCTCATCCAGGGATGGGGCTCACAGGGACCCTCTGTGCCAGTTCTGTCTGTCAAGCAGCTGCTACTTTCTCCTCTAAGGCTTAGAAGCTCCTCTTCTGTCCCCGCTGACCTCCCAGCTGGAGAGGGGGCGTCCCAGCGTGAGGCTGCCTTTCTTCCTTTGCCTCTCCCTCCCCACAGGACCGGTTCCACACCAATTTTTTCTTTCTTTTTTCTTTTTCTCTCTTACTGGATTTTGTGAGAATCTTCCTGTATCTCAAAGCAAGAGACACTCTGTCAGAGTTCAGTAGGTGTTCTGTGTGATTCAGTGGGTTTGTAGGTGTAATTCTTGGTGTATTTGTGGGAGCGGGCGAGCTGTGAGTCTCTCTACTCCGCCATCTTGGCTCCTCCCCTACCGCTGTCTTTTAAATGAATATTTAAGGGCTGTACAACAGTCAATATAATTTATGTAAACAATTCCCTATCACTGCGCATTTAGGACTGTTCCAATTTTTGCCATCATAAATAAAAATGTGAAAAACGCCTCTGAGCATAAACTTGTGTCCAGATCTTTGATAATTTCCTTAAGAGAGAGTTCCAAAAATAGCCTAACAGGTAAAATGATATGCAGTTTGCACTTCCATACACTGCCACATTGGTTTCCAAAATGAACATCTCTTATCTGCTTGCTTGCTAACCAGTAGAAAATGTTGGCACAGTGTTTTCTGATTCGTGCTTTTCACTATCCACCAACAGGATGTACAAGTTAAATCTAGCCTCTTGACCAATTTACCCTTTTCTTTCATTTCTTCCTTTATTTTTATTTATCATCTACCAACATGATAAATAATTCCTTTCCCTTTTTGGTATTTACTCCTTTACTGAGCCCATGAATTTCAACCAAGAAAGCTCTCTCAGTCATTGCTTAGCCAAGTTATACTAGATGTAGCTAGCTACCTTAATTTTCCCTCTGAAGTCAGTTTCCTTAATCACCTCACTGCTCTAATTTTTTTAGATACTCAAGGGGCTAAACCTGAATTTATTATTAGAAGCTTTCTGTCATGAAGATAAGAACCATCTATTTAATTTTCCTGATGAAATGCTTATTTATGTCTAGTCCTTCATTCAATTAGACATTTTTGCTCTTTTCATTATCATCATCATCATCACAATAATAATAAAAATAATAATAATAAAATAATAATAATAATAATAATAATAATAATAATAATAATGTTCATTGCTCTCCATTCTGACCTTAAAGGTTTCTTCCAGAAATATTGTCAAGTCTTGTTGAAATAAGTGAAATTTCCATTACTAGCACATTTATGGGCCAAGTCTTCATGATCATTGGAGATTTATTTAGGAAATGAAAACTATTTTTAACATTCTTCTTTTCAGCAAGCATCCATAGGGCACACATTATAAGGTGCAATACTTACACCAGAGGCAATGCCAAGAAGCAAAAGGCACATTCCTGGCCCTAAGATGATGATGATGATAATGATAATGATAATGATAAAATAATAATAATAATAATAATAATAATAATAATAATAATAATAATAATAATAATAATAATAATAATAATAATAATAATATAATAATTACGCTAGGCACAAGTCTAAATGCTTGGCATGCACTAATTCATTTAATTCACCCAACAACGATATGAGATTTGTTTTATTATTATCTCTATTTTATAGATAAGGAAACAGAAACAGGGACAAGCAAGTGATTACCCAGGACCACACAGATGGATCTGAACCTAGACTATTTTACTCCAGAGTCTATCTTACTCCAGAGTCAACTTGCCTAACATATACTTCCCTATAAAAACTTAAGAGTACAGTAAGATAGATCTCAGACTTACACAACATAACTTGCAATAAAATACTTCAACCAAGAAAATACAGTAGTACAGGGGGTTGGGAAATTAGAGAAACCGAGATCACAAGATGAGGTAGAATATGAATGAGACTTGAAAGACATAAGCAATATTATTCTGAGTAAAAATGAAAGTGAAGGGTTCCACATGGGGTGAAAAGATAATACCCTGGGTTTGCATTGTGACCCCAGGGTATACTAGTTGTAGGACAACTTCTCTTGGCCTGGGGAGCTTGACCTATGTTAGTTCTAATGAGAAAAGATATAAAAGTTTGGAAGTGGATGATACGTTTAGGGAATGGAAGTGATGCAAGGTAGAGGGGGTTTAAGGGGATATTGGGGGTAGTTCAAGGAAAGAAGGAAGGAAGGAAGAAATAAAGGGAGGGAGGGAAGGGAGGGAAAGGGGAAGAAGGAAGGAAGGGCAGGCATATGTAAGGAACAGTTGTAGCCGAAGACAAAATAAAACAGGTATGAGGAATTGCTGGAAGACTTGAGACAGCAGAAAGAGGGTTAGTCATTTTACTCAAAGGGAAACAACAAGGTTGGTGGCAGTGTGGTTCAGAGTCAGGAGAGGCTGAAGAAGTGAACTCATAGGAGGCTATTGGGATTGTCCAGGTGAAAGATAATAAAGGCGGGAATCAGGGCAACGTTTGTGGAAAGGAAGGAGAGAGATTCCAGAATAATTCCAAACGTAGATTTGAAAGAACATGGTAACCAGTCGGGGATTTGGGACTAAGTCAAAATGTTCCTCTGGTGTTCGCCCCAGGGGCCTGAAATGATGATCATGCCTTTTGCAGAGAGAAATTGCAGTTAGTTCAGGAGTGAATCAGAACTGAAAACATGGATGTCAGCAGTATGGATGACTCTGTGAAAAGTTTGAAGGCAAAGGGGAAGAGAGAGTGTAGAGTGTGTCAGTAATCCTGAAGCTAATTTAGGAAGATAAATCTCTTTTGGATTAACTCTTTTCTTTAACAAGACCAAAAGTTCATTATATATCATGGAGTCTTCTCATTCTTATCAGGGACCTTTATTGTCTTTTTGGATTAGGCATTCTGGTCAGAACTTAATGAAAACTATAGACTTTCTTGTATTCTCAAGTATGTATGTGTGTGTGTGTTGAGGGGTAGTGGGGGATGGAATCATAAACATACAAAAATTTGCATACAATTTTAGGGAGGTCTTGTACTGTTAGAAGCCCAGCCCATAAGTCTCAAGAGTCTGTTCTGCATGACTTCTTTTTTAACCAATGCATTGATATTTTTTCCAACTATAATTGACTGCAATTTAGGTACTATGTTAAGTGACTTACCTCTATCAGCTCATTTAATCCTTACCATCACTTTGCCATGTAGGTATTACATTTCAAACATGGGGCAACACATAGTTAGGCAGGTTAAGTCAATTGTCCAGTGTTACAAAGTTCATATGTGGTAGAGGCAGGATTTGAATCTAGATCTCTGTATTAGTCAGGTTTCTCTGGAGAAGCAGAAGCAGTAGGACGTGTGTGTGTGTGTGTGTGTGTGTGTGTGTCTGTGTCTGTGTAAAGATATTTATTCTAAGGAAGTGGCTTATGTAATTATGGAGGCTGACAAGTCTCAAGATGTGCAGTCAGCAAGGCGGTGCCCCAGGAGAACTGATGCTGTAGTTTCAGTCCGAGTCTGAAGTACTGAGAACCAAAACTGATGGTGTAGTTCCCGTCCAAAGGCTGGGAGGCTTGAGACCCAGGAGTAGGTGATGTTTCAGTTGGAGTCCAAAGGCAGGAAAAATCTGATGTCCTTCTTCAAAGAGTGTCAGGCAGGAGGAATTCTCACTTCCTCTAGGGAGGGTCAGTCTTTGTGTCCTGTTCAAGCCTTCATCTGTTTAGATGGCCACCTACATGAGGGATGGCAATCTGCTTTGCTTAGTCTAAGGATTTAAATGTTAATTTCATCCAAACCAGCCTCACAGACACACCCAGAATATCATTTGATCAAATATCTGGGCACCCCATAGCCTAGTCAAGGTGACACATAAGATCAATCACCAGTAGTTCCAACCACTGTGCCTGGTACCATCATTTAAAAATACACTCTGATATTTTTCTTAGATGATCTTCCACACATGCCTTACTTAAATTATTCATGTTAGAGCTGCTGCTTCTCCCATGTTTCCCCTTTCCCCACTTACGTTCTCCTAACTGAAGATTTTAAAGGGAAAACCACTTGGATTCATTCTGTTTGCTTTCTGTCCTCTTTATTTTTTTTCCCTAAGAAGATAAACTATCCAAGGAAGCTTCTACTTTCATTTTAAATGTTCAGAGATTTTGCAGCTAAAAGTGAGTTAACAATGTCTAAAAGAACCCATGGCTACCCACTAGGAGTGCATATCAGGTGTTAAAAAAGTGTTCAAATTCACTGCATGCAATAAAGAAGTGCTGGGTCTTGGTAGCAGAACTGAAACTTTCAGGTGGCTGTTTAGTATGCAGTGTGTGTGTTGGTAAAAGTCAATGCACGATTTAAAAAAATATATTGTGGATGTTTTGAGGCCCTGGAGCAAATCCACAATAACAGCTGGGATTTTACATCTCCTGGGGGACCCCTCAAACTCATGAAATTCAGTCCCAAGAAGTCTGAACACTCTGTTAGAGTGAAAGGCCCTGTGAGCCAGAGACTGGAGGCTCAGTTGTCAGAGTACAAAGGAAATGGAAGGGCAGCTCTGCATTGTCTCCTTCATACACGTTTTTAATTCTGTAACGAACTGAGTGCATTCACGTAAGCTGGAAAAGGGGATCAAACGGAAAATTAAAGCTTTTAGTTTACAGGTTTTTTCCTTTTCTACCAGATGAGGGAGGCACTAGTAGTATAAGATGTCTCTTCCCCACTTTATTTTGAAAATTGTAAATAGAAAAGTAGATCAAGCGAAGCCACGTTTAGGATTGTGTCCTATGGCCTGTGCAGTCAACTGTGTACCAGTCAAGGTAAAGCAATTAATTTAAATTAAACTTTGCATTCTGTAAACCCAGTTAAGCCATTCAAACTGCACGCATAACTTGGAAGAATTCGTGTTCGGAAAAGGAGCACAAATTCTTCATCTAAGTGAGCCAATGTCTAGAAACAGGCATTGAGAGAGTAGTACAGTTGTAGTCCTTAAAGAACATTGATTTTCAAATTTAGTAAAGGAGAAAAGAATATATCTTATATCCTACTGATTAGTAGATAGCTTCCCCATTAGGTCCCTGTAGCACTACAACTTCCTTGGAACAGATTTTTATAGAATGCTTTGAATATGATATGACTTTGGACAATGGAACCAAATATATCAGACAGAATATTAAATGATTTTGTTCTTTTTTTCTTTGTTTTCTTTTGGTTTGGTTTGATATTATCAAGTGATTTCATAGTGTCATGAAAAGAATTCATTTAGGGCCTATTTCCCTTGGATAATATGCTAGAGGTACCCCAGGTAAGATTAAATACCATTCTCATCAACCAAACACTGACTGAGAGCTTATTGTTCCTGGCTCTGGAGATACAAAGAGATAAGCCCTATTTCCCCCTGACACAGCTTAGAGCCTAACCTATGACTTAGATGTGCATACAAAGATGATACGAGGCATTGGATATTGTTGAACAATTGTTTAGACAATAAGTACTTTCAGGTTGGGAAAGATGTGAATCCGTTCTTTACCAGTCTCAGATGCATAATCTATGAAGTAATATCTCACCCTGACACAGGAGAATGTATTAATTTGATCATCCACGACTAAACTTTGATATTCTTCTTTTATCTCTAGCTTTCAGCCCAGGGTCTAACACACAGTAGGAATTTTAACTACCCAATTAAAATACTATTCTTTTAACAGTTATGAACTGAAACTCCTTAGCAATTGTAACCTGTCACTCATCTTGGCAGGACAATTGTACCACCGATTGCAATGTAACTCTAAGATTATGGTTTAGTCCCTACCTTAGTGTGGAGGTCTTCTAGAATTATGCTTGTCAAAACAACCCCATACCTATAAAATGCTATGTAAGATGCTATTAAAACAAAAAGCAAGCTCGCTGATGCTACAGTCATTTCTATGTTGTCAAAACCTAAGTTTTAGCCTTTGTACAGACACCAGCCATCCTGGTTATGGCTGGGTTTGCACTGTCCCTTTGGAAGAACTGATGACAAATGCTGTTCTCCACTTAAGATAGGTTGGACTAGATCTTGAAACAAGAGAAGGTTGAGAGGAAAGTACCCAAGGAGTCTTGTTAATTTCAGGATGGAGGGTAGGCCATTTAAGGGTGACAGGAGCGACATTCAGATTGATTTTCTGGATTTTACTTCTTAAAGAGTCTGGAAAGAAGATTTGAGCAGCTCAGACAGGATTTTTACTGATAACCCCCTGGGATGGTTTGACTCTGCCCTTCATTCCTTTACTCCTTGAAGGTTCTGAGCCTGGGCCTCTCCTTTGTTTAGGAGAGAGAGCCACTTGTCTTTGGCAGCTGGGAAGTTCTGTAATGACAGCCAGCCACCCGGCCAAGGGGCAGCAGCAGGAGCAAACAGCCCAGCCTGATAAGACTGCTTATGCAGTGGCAGAGAAAAAAAGATTCTATCTTTCTGTTTTTGTAGCTATTACATTCCTCTAGCTGTATTATTATGTTTCCAAGAGAAGAGAGAGAATGCTGGCCAGAGCCAATGTCCTCGGTTGGGGAGAGCAAACTGCAGTTCGTTCCTTCAGAAGCCAAAATAAACCGCAGGACAGAGGGAGTCATAACAGCGCAGTGATTGGTTTCTGACAACTACAAACCAGTGGTTATAGCCTTAGGGGCCCCAAATTCTTCAGTCCGCATCAGACACTCAGGAGGTGAAGACACAGGTGTTATCTAGCCGGGCCCCCAGCCTCAAGGCAGGTGGATGTCATAACCCCGCAGGACAGACAGTTGCCAAGTGTCATCAGGAAAACTGTCAGGAGCCCCTCCTAGCATGATTCTTTTGAAATCACTAGCAAGCACCCCCAAGTCTGGGCAGAATCTTCCAGGCTCTGCGGTAAAGCTGCCCTTCTCCCCCCTAATTCATTCCTCCACCGATATTCTATAAGCCTATGACAAGGGGAAGAAACTAATCGTAAAACCTGATCATAAAACCCTTCCTATACTTGAAGACAGCGATTAAACATTCACACAGCCAAGGTCTCCCGGCTTCACTGAAAACAAAAGAGGTTCTCTCCTCACGCCCTTTTCACCCGACCAGAAAATGTATTTCTGGCCCCGGCGCTGACCATCCGAAAGTTGGGATTTCTCTCAGTTGAGGGAGAAGTTAGGGAATCCGTAGCTGCAAAGTCTCGTCTTGGGGGAGGGGGCGGCGGCCGGGGCGGAGGGAGAGCGGCGAGGAGGAGGGACTTGAGGGAAGGACACTGCCCCCTATTTCAACGAGGTCGTCGCCCGAGCCTGTGGAGCCGCCAGTTTGGGTTTTGGGAGGGAGGCGCGGCGGCCGCGCAGGAGCGGCGTGGGCTGGGCGCCAGGCTCGGTACCTGGCAGGCCGGCCGCACGGGGCGCGGAGGGTGTGAGCGCGCCCCACCCCCCGTGCCCGCTCAGCCTCGCGCGCGTCTCGGGGGAGGCTCCGCCACTAGGCGCCCGGGGAGCCGGCAGCCTCAGTCCTGCCACTGGCGGAGCTTTGTGAGGCAGCGGCGGCGGCAGCGGCGGCGGCGGCGGCGGCGGCGGCTCCAAGTCCCACCTGCTGGCGGCGGAGAGACAAGGAAGGGGAAGAAGGAGGAGGAGGGGACAGAGGCGGCGGCGCGAGCCCACTCCCGCCCCCCGCGCCCACCTCACAGGGGCTCCGCAGTCCCAGCTCTCGGCCTGCACGCGCCCCCCGCCCCGCGCCCGGCCCGGCCCGGCCTCCCTGCCACACCGCGGCCACCCCCGGCGACAGCCCCTTCTGCCCAGCCCGGCCCACCCGGCCACCACCCGGAGCCGCCGGCGAGTTTGAGGCGAGCGCGGGGCACGCGGCGCCGCCTCGATGTGCCCAGGAGCCGCCTCGGCGCCTCAGCTCCGCTGAACAGCCCCGAGCGCGCCGCGGCCGGCCCGTGACGGCGAGCGGTGAGGCGCGGCCAGCCCCGGAGACGAGGAGCCAGCGGGCGAGGAGGAGCGAGCCGGAGAGCGAGCGCAGGAGCAGACACCATGCCGGGCTGGAAGAAGAATATCCCCATCTGCTTGCAGGCGGAAGAACAGGAGCGAGGTGAGCGGGGCGCGGGGCGGGGAGGGCCGGGGAGGGGGTCGGGCCGGGGGCCGCCCCGATGCCTCCCTCTCCCCGGGCTCCTTCCCGACGGGTCCGCGGCTGATGGGGGAGGGGCGCCTCGCCCTCGGGGGCCGCGGGCGAGTCCGGGCGGCGGCGTGCGAACTCTCGGTTTCTCTCTTTTTTGGGGGTGGGGGAAGGGGAAAGAAGGAGGGTGCTGCAGCAGGGAACTTTTCGGTTGGGCCACGATTTTTCTGGAGAGGACGTTGGGAGAACTCTAGCTTCTCCAGGGCCGGCTCGCACGTGGAGCCCCGGGCGGCCGTCTGCAAGGTGGGTGCTAGGGGTGACCGGGGGGTTCCTGCAGTGCTTTAAGTGACTTTTCAAACTTTCCTCCTCCTCCCGCGGCCGCCTTCACGGTGTCCGCGCCTCTGGCTGGGCTTTGATGGTGCTGCCAAGCCCAAAGTTGCTGGAGAATCAGCAAGGAGGAGGAGGAGGAGGAGGAAGAACGTGGGGGCGGAAAGTGGGCGCTGCCGCAGGTCTCTGTAGGGGAAGGGGAGGAGGGGGAAGGCTGTCCCTAGGCTTAGGGTCTGGGGCTGGAAGTGATGCCTCGGAGATGAGTTATGCCCCAGCGCAGTCCCCGCTGTCAAGTTAATACCGCAGGACTGCGGGCTTTTCATAATCGCTGTCTATTTTCTTTGTAAAAGGCGGCTCTCTCTGCCAGGTGGCTTGTAGACCTTTTGTGCTTCAGCGTGACGAGTGTACAGGGCACGTTGCTTTTAAGTGACTTGCGGAGAGCAAAGTTGAAGGCCTTTTGCACCTTGAAGGCTCGGTTCTGTTGAGGTTATTTCGTGGTGTTTGGATTGTGCAGAGATTGGCCCGGGAGTTCAGCTCCGTAACCTGGATGTGATGTACTGATGCACCAAAATTTCCTATACAGGGCCCCGCGGGGCTAGAGGGGTGTGCGCCGTGGCTCTTCTAGCATTCAGTGGGACCCTGGCTGGCAAGGTCCACCAGGGTTTATTCCTCTGCTCCTCCCACCCCGGCCTGCCCTGGCTTCGAGGAAAAGGCTTTAGAATTGGAAGGATTTCAGGATGCTGGGTCCGCATGGGCTGTGGCAACCGTCAGGGCCGAGGTTAAACTGTGCTGCGTGAGTGGGTGGGTGAGGAGAGCAGGAGGAGGCCAATCTGGTGAGTGGAGAAGAGTTGTCAGGGTTACTGAATCCAGTAGAGTCATGAGTTGGTATGGAAGGTGGCTTGGTGACTGGGCATGCCAAAAGTTTCAGGCTTTTAAAATAATGCCTACTACTGAAGAACCAATGTACGATTTCCAGTTTTTCTCTAGGTGGCACAACCTGTCCGGTTTATATCCTGTTTAATGACTCAGGGAATTCATCCCTTCTTAACCACTTCCTTATTAGAGATGTGCGTTCATTTTCCAGCACACATTCTGGTGACGGAACTTACATTTACCCACTAAAAAGGCATTCCTGCTTTAGAAATGCTTATGCTTTTCTCTTTAGTAAATCATATCTTAAAAGGTGCAAATAGCATCAATAATTTATAACCAGGTAAAAGCACTAAATGAAAGCATTCTGTCAAGCGTGGAGTGTCTGTCCTATCAACTAAATGTCACAGTGCACTTCGTATTAAATGTATCCGTTTGCTAAAAAGAACATTGAGTGTTGCCAACAAGTTTTATCAGAATGCTGAAATGGGTAGATTTTTGGATTGTGACAAAATGTACTTGTATGTCTTTTAGAAATATATGGTAACTTTGAAAGATGATCGCCTAATCTGCTTGGTGGAGATAAGACTGAATTTCCTCCAGAACATAAAAATCTGAGTCAGAAGTTGGGTGTTCTGCCTTATCTTCTCCAATAGAAGAATGTTGCTTTGTGTATTTTTTCACTTTAAAGGTTTCTTACTTCTTGCTTATATTATGTGATGCTTTTCTAATTAGTATAGCTTTTGTTTGGTTGTGGCATTTCTTTTTGAGGTCCTGCTTCATTGGGAATGCACAAACGTGTGTTTTGTTTCTTTCAAAATCTCCTACCTGGTGTTTGTGTTTCAATTGTGTGTGTGTACATATATACATATATATATGTATATTTGAATGAACTGAGCTGCCTGCATGGTTTATAGTGCCTATGTCAGAGGACACTACTTGAGATTGTCTTATCCTTTTGGGAGAATTTTATTGTAATGAGCAATTTTCTGTTTGCATTTGAAATCAGATTGTATTTAGCTTTCTTCCTTTTAAATGATTCAAATAGTGTTGAATTAGGTTCTTGTCAAATATAAACAGACATATTGACCTATCAGGTTGGTCAGGAAAATAGTGAACATAGAGGGAACAAATACTTTTTAAATGTTGTCTGAGGATACCATTGAGCAAAAAGTCAATTTCTAATATCTTACCATTAAATTCTAAGATTGCTTGTGCTCAGAGAACCATTGTTCTTTCCACATTCGCCCAACTCCAGTTTACATTTAAACATTCTAAAACTCATTATGGAGACTACTCTAGCATAGTATTTTTCATGTAGATTTTATTTAGCGAAATCTCTTTCTGAAACATAATGCAAATTAATACAGGCTGCTAGCTTCTTTAAGGACCACATATTTGAACAAGTATTTCTTAGCATTATTCTTAAAAAAAATGCTAATCTCAACTCAAAGATTTAGGGAAACTGTCTTCTTGGTATTGTCACATACAAGGAGATGTTTGGCCAGTCTGTATAATTTCATGCCATACCTAAAACCACTCATAACTAGGGTTCATCTTGAAGGCCTCTGTCAAGATGATATTGAGTGAACTATTGCCACTGCATGCAATGCTGAGCAAAGAAACTGTAACATATGGGTTGTTGCAGTAAATGCAGTCACTTCCAAAATGACATGTTAAGATTCACCCATGTACGGTGACATACTATTAAAATTCAGGGCACGTTTCTCTGTCCTCCCCCCAATTTTCTGCCTGAGCTGATAAACCCAATCCATTTAGAAACCACCTAATACACTTTTGGGTAAATGTTTTAGGAGAAGAGAAATGATTCTGAAAACAGTTCTATTTCATATCCCTTCCAATCAAATTAAATTTAGTAATTTATTGGTTGTTTTAATCTGCTTATTAGCTGATTGTGTGTTAGAGGAATATAGTTGTTCAGAAAGATCTCAGTATAAAGGGACAGATGCCTCAGTAATTAATGATGCCTTTCTTTTGTCGTGTAGCTTCCATTCTGATTTGTGTGGATTTGGTTAGTAAATGTGTGTGTGTGTGTGTGTGTGTGTGTGTGTGTGTGTGTGTACATATTTACCAAGGGAAAATGTATGCATTTTGTATAGCTCCCCTCCCCCTTGCCTTTCTGTTCTCAAGTTTTGGAGGTCTACAAGTGAAGTTGAGAACTTCCCTTTGGACTCCTGTAAGAATTATTTTGTCTGAGGTTTGGCTTCTGTTTTTTCAAATGGGAGTATTTGGATCTTTTTAGACATAAAGAATTAGCTTCTATAAAATATCTATGATAAAGCACAGGGGGGTTTAAGTGGTGTGCCTTTATTACATTTTTGGTTTGTTTCATTTTCCACATCACAAGGAGATCTGGTGACCCTACCCCACATAAGCTTCTTAATAAAAAGTCCAGTTTGCAATTTGAGTTTTGACTGGGGAGTGCTGTGAGGAAGAGAGAAGTAATCAAAATGCACAGACAGCTTCCTGTGTGTCAGACACTGTGTCCATGTTTCATGTGCGTTGTTTCCTGACCTCATGCCAGTAAGGTAGGTACTGTTGTTTCCCCTGACAGATGAGGAAACTGATGCTCAGAGAATGAAAACATTTTCTTTAAGTTACAAAGCCAAGACTTAGAGCACCTGTTTATAAAGAGATAATTCAAAAAAGAAGTTGTTCCATTCCTAAGATGACGTTTTGAGCATTATATTAACGTTATAATGTCTTACGGTATTTATGGACAGAATTTTAATAAGCCGCCACCAAATATTTCATCAGAATTCATCAGTAGAGTTTTTTAGTTATATGTACTAGGGAACAGCTTCCAAAGTATATTTTGGGCTTTTGACAAACTGACTTTGTTAGACAGGTTTATTAATAACTCTATAAGGATTGGCATGCCAACATATTTTTAAGTGGAATTATTTGACTAAACTTAAAGAATCTCATGTAAGTGAACGGCTTTGTCACCAAGGACTTGACCTATTACATAGTTTTCCTTCTTTTCAGAATATTTGCCATGAAGGCAAGGATTAACGAGAATTAGGCATTTTCCCTCACTGTAGTGAAGTCAGAAACCACTATGTTGTTAATAGCCGTTGTGCATTTGCTTTTTTGCCAACATTTTACTTAATTAAAGCCATCCATCTGAACTCTCAGCCTGGTTATCTGTCAGAAGGCCCAGTGGCCAAAGGGACTTCAGATACACTTTCTTCTGCCACAGCCTGATTGGTTTTTCATGAAGAGAAAGAAATACCAACTTAAACTGGTAAAAGATACTGAGAATTGAAAATCATGAGTTTTAAAATGGTTATATTAAATGCTGTGTGATGGCTGATGGTTTAAGGCATTTGGGATTTGATCAGTTTATTTTCAGTTAAATTGAAATAGTAGTTTAGTAATACAAAATACATAAGTAATAGTAATTCAGAGTAACATGTCTAACAGAATGCTATTCAAACACAAAAGCAAAAGCTGGGTTTGAATTTCTTGTTTTATCTTTTATGAAAGTTTATTTTTTCTTAAATTCAAAGATATTCTAAATATAAATATAAAAACCTATCCACACAAACCTCCTTATTCAGGAAACCTACTTGTTTAGACATGTCAGTGGCCAAAGGGTGCTGTCAGTTTTATGGGAAAGTTAACGTTCTTTAAGTACATCTGCTGATTAAAATGCACCTGATTGAATTTCTTTCATTTCAACAGTGATTAAACTTTAAGCACCAAACAGGTGTTGAATAGAATGTGAAGACATGGCTAGTATCCCAGATAGATTCCATAGACCCACCCCGCAGAGTGGTGGAGGACGAGATATTTGGAGTCAAACAGAGGTGGGTTTAAAAATCCACTTCAGCCCTTCCTAGCTCTGTGATCTTTTAGCTTCTCAGAGTCATTGTGTTCTCTTCTTTAAAGTGTGGACAAGTAACGTCTACCTTCTGGGAGGAGTAAATGCAGTTAACAAATGTGGGGGAATTTCTGTCAGTACCTTACACATAGTTGGGACCTCAGTAAGGACAACTCGTCTGATTTTTGTGGTATCTTGATACAGATCTGTAAACTTGACACCTCCAGGTGTCCTGATGATGAAATGATAAGTTTTTATCCTTTAAAAACTTCATAGAGCAGTAAAAAAAAAAAGTCTAGTGTTTCATGAAAAGCTATAGTTAAACACAGAGCTTTATGAGGCCAAGGTCTTTGATACATTCTAGTCTGACTCTCTCAGGAAGAAGAATAAACTCCAGTGTAGAGGGAAGTGTGCCTAAGGCCACATTTCATACATTTAGTAAACGTATATTGACAGCTAACTGACATGATGGGCATTGGGCATGAGGAAGAGGTTTCTAATTGTTCCTTCTTGTTGCCCAGGTGTTCCCGTTTTCAAGGAGATTGCTATGTACTGTGGAGTTGTAGGTGTAACAGCCTCTCTCCTCCTGCACAGATTAGTGCTGAGGGGGCTGAGAGGAGGGGTTGGCTGTGCCTGGGGCAGGTGGGAAGAAGGAAGCTTCTAAGGACGATCTCAAAGGAGGTAGCCCAAGGGGAGTGGGAAAGATTTGAAGGAATGAGAGGAGTTCAGAAGGTTGGGAGGGGCTGTGAGGATGGATATTTCAGGCAAGGGGCATGGTGTGTTCCAAGGCATTATGGAATAAAATATTCCAAGAACAACTGCTGATTTCTTGAGGGGCTGAAGTATAGAATGTGAACGTGCATTTGGACTGTAGAATAGGAATATGTGTTTTCCCACAAGGTGGGGAAACTGGGTGGGAGAAGATGAGACTAGACAGGGCCAGATTTGGAAGGACTTTGTATGTCAGGTGACAGAGTTCAGAGTGTACCCAGCAGGTGACGAGAAGTTAATTGAAGGACTTCCAACAGAGAAGTGACAGGATCAGATTTGCATCTTAGAAAGGTCAGCAGGGGAACAAGAAGGACCAATTAGAAAAAGGAGGGACTGGAGAGGTGGGAATCAGGTAAGAGGCTGCTGCCCTGTCGCAGGCCATGCAGAGATACTCAGGAGGAGGACTTGGTGCGCAGGTGAACGCAGGAAACACGGAGGCTCTCTGGTGTAGGCAGTGATTAGATTCAGAGTTGTATCTTGAGACCCAGGGCCTTGATACAAGGCCTGGTATTCTTTCCACCACATGTTGCCTTTTTTAACTCCCTCCCCAAATTTATGTGTGTGTGGGGAATATAAACATGATCTGGTAGAATAATGTAAAAACAGATGACCACCAAAGTGATTGGGTACCAGGCTGGGTCATGATGATAGCTTAATGGGCACTAGTTTTTTCCTTTTAATTATACAAAATTTGTATACTATCTAATCCTAAAGGAAGAATAATCATTATCCTGTGCACTGATCTTCTAATACTAATCTGGAATTTAAAGTGATTTTTTTAAAACTGGAAAGGAGAAAAGTGGTAGTTATTATTTTATAGAAATGTCTTCCCTAGTAACCGAATTGGGTGGGGTTTTAAAAAGTTATTATTTTCTGAAAACAACTAAATGCTCTGTGAATAAAGTTTTAAAATACTTTTTATACTGGATTCAAAACGAGAAGAGTGGGGTTAAAGTCCTCTCTTGGCCATGTTCTTGATTATCTGGTTTGGGCACAGCCTGCCCCTCTGAACCTCCATACTCTCATCTGAAAGCAATGATGGTTGGTGGCATACTGGCATACTGACCTCCTGACGTTGCTGTGGGGCAGAAGCTATTATTGCTACATGGTTACATTACAAAGGGAAGAAGATGTTGAAGGACTGAGATTCTTCAAGTACATTGTCTTTTAGCTGGCCATTTCTGGATGGAGGCATTATTTGCATAATTTCTGTTTCATAAATTGGGAACTTTCATTAAAAAAAATCCTAATTCTTAATCTTCCAAAATGAAGTTCAGATATGTTATGAGGCCTTCCCTTTAGGCTCTTACTTATAGCAAAATAACTCAAAAGATGTAACTAAATTACAGTCACATACAGGCTGCACCGTTCTTCAGTACAGCCTCCCTGCTGCACTTGGAAGTCTAGCTCAAGATGCTGAGTGCACCTTGCCACTGCTCCCTCTTCACTTTCTGCTTCTCTCCAGTCCAGGCTTCTGACCTCAATGCGATGTCCAAGATACCATGACTTCTCAAATTGAAATGGAACCTTTTTAATGCGAGAAAAAATTCTTGCAGATGTCCACTGCTGACTTCATTTATTTCTATTATGCTACTTAAATATGTACTAACATAAAACTTGGTGTAAACACCTGATGCTTATAGCTCCCTTGCAACCACAAAGCCAAAACAGATTTTACAAATGAAATGGAAACAAAAGCACCAAAAGATCAATACCTTTCAAGTTAACATTTATTTCATGAGACTTGATATTGTTTGCCAGAAACAGAATTGCCTCTCGCATTTTGAATACGGTACTTGCTGCTGTGGAAAGTAGTGTCCTCACTTTTTCTCTAGTTGAACTCCTGTGGAACGTTGGTCTTAGCAGTCTGTTGTCGTCTGGTCTTTCCTGGGCATGAATGCATCATTTGCTTGTGAAGTCCTCTATTCTCATCAGTCTGCTTTACGCTGTTTTGATCCTAAATACCAGCCCCAGTGTTGGCAAGGCAGTTGGTGGTTGTACTAGGCAGCATGCCGATCTGCATTATAGTTCTTGGACTACTCGTGGTGAAGGGCTGTTTCCCCCCCCAGTCTTATATGTGGCCCTGTAGTGAATACACCGTGTGAAGCTCCTCGCCTGACTCTGACCACACCTGCACGTGTCTACCTCCTGTTCAATGGGATGAGCCCATTCTCACAGACTTAGATGCTGGGCAATGCCAAACTGCTATAGCAATTTCTAAACACCTCCCCTTATTTTCAGTATTCACCAAACCCTGGACAGGTAGTAAAACAGGTTCCGGATTGGCACCATCTACAGACCACACTTTGAATATTACTGGCTTAGAATATGTTTATATAGTTAGAGTTGGGAAAAAGAGTTCAGAGGAATGGGTGTGTGTGTGTGCAAAAATGGACACATTACTTTTAAGATATACAAATAAAACATAACTTATTCTCTAGAGCTGCTTTCATCTTGCCTTCAAGTTCCCATCCCCACTGAAGATAGAAAACATCTGATCTTGTCTGTTAAGAGCATATTAGTCCCCAGTTTAGAAACTCTGGTAATTTCTCTCATTTCTCAAGGGTTTTCCCTTCCCTCATTCCCAGGATGGCAGCCGGGTGAACAGGAAGGCTTAGTGTCCTTCTGGCCCTGGGCGGAGGGTGTTTTATTCCACATGTGACCCTCACTGCGTCCATTGCTCTGGACTTGGCGCACTTGGTGACTGGACGTTGTGGCCTGGTATCCACTGAAATGAGACTGTTCCCTTTTGGTCTTTGTCATCCTGGCAGCTGATCTGGGCTTCTTGGACCTTGCCATTGAGTCTGATTGTGAGATTCCCTACAGCCTGTGACCTTTTTGTCAAAATCCAGGCCTTTTGTAGGTTCCAGTCTCGTCACCATTTCTAGTTGAACGCCCATGAACGTTGGTCTTAACAGTCTGTTGTCGTCTGGTCTTTCCTGGGCGTGAACACATCATTTGCTTGTGAAGCCCTCTATTCCCATTGGTCTGCTTTGCACCATTATGATCCTAGATACCAACCCCAGTATTGGCAGTGCGATGGGTGGCAGTACTAGGCAGCATGCTGATCTACGTGGTACTCATGGTGAAGGGTTGTTCTTTCCCCTGGGAGCCAGAGGGTGCAACAGCTTATGGAGTTTGTGGGATCTAGGGAGGTGCCATCATCTCTACCCAGTTAATGGCGCTTTCTGCATATGGCGCCACTGCATAGTTCCAGTGCCTCCTTAAATTCTGCCCATGCCCAGTGAGGGACCTTCACGCCCTGGATGAGGGTCATTGGTCATAGTGTTTACTGATGCCCTCAAAACTGCACAGGGGCTAGTTTTTCTCTCCTTTTTCTTGTGTCAGAAGTGTGAATAAATGATAAGGGGGAAGAGTCCTAGTCATCATTAGGTGGACACCTGTCCCTAAGATCTGAACATCAAGGGAGAAAGTAATAGAGAAGAACTGTCAAACAGCCCAGAGGTAATATAGCTTGAGGCTGGTGAGTGATTTTTGACCAATACCTTCTCCCAGTCTACCTTGTACACAGACCTTTCTCACTTAACAGATTTATTAGAAATCTGCCCTTTGTATGTCATTAGCAAATGTGTGAATATGAGAACTGACATATTTCATCTCATGGTTGGTCGTCTAATTGCAGTGTGCATTTTCTATTAGATATTGATATATTTTAAAGGTTTACTTTGATTTTGAATAAAGATGTTGAGAAGAGATCACTAGGTATACTCAAGACTTCTTGTATGAATTGATGTTAGAATTAATAAATATATTTTTTACTGGTAAAATGTTCATTTATTTTGCCATCACAGTTGTTGAGTATAGCAGGCAGTATGAAAATTTTTTAGAGTTTGACAGCATAAATTACTAGAATTTGTATCTTTTTAGGTATAGTTCACCATTTGAGAAAAAGTTAATGAATGTAGCTTTCACCTGTTAGCACATTAAAAAATAACGACAAAACAGCGGAAAATAACATAGACAGACATTCAGATGATAATATGGTAGGTATTTATTTGTTCGTGTATTCTGATATATAATCTGTGAATGGTTTTCCTCCTTGGTACCTTCTGATGTCAAGTATTTCTCCTGTTACCAATAATCATAAGTTCCATTGAAAGAGTTGGGACTGAATGCATGAATATCCTCGACTTAGATTGTCATAAGGATTTCTGCCTTGCCCTCTGAAGTGTCAGGACTGTTGATTACAAGACAGTGACATTTAAAAGTAGGTTTTTCAGATGAATTCAAGTGTTTCTTTTTAAATATATCATTTTCTAGTATATGCAGAGCACATTTTCATTAAGTGAAAACCTGGAACAAGGGAATATAAATTTAAATTTCTTTGTTACTATTTCATTCCCACCTCCTATAATTTTAGTTAGGAGAATGAAAATTTGCCAGGCTAGAATCAGACACCTGCAGTGCTGCATCTACTAAGAAGTCACCTCATCTGGTTTTCTAGTGAACTTGAATGTTGGTAGATACAGGTAATCCCCATCCTACCATCAAAGAGCAGTTCTAGTTTTATCACCAACAATCATATAAAATTATCAAGTGTGATCTGGGTTCTGCATTCAGTGACTGCATTTACTAAAAACACAACCCTTTCAGCCTCTACTGTGAATACTTGAAAAGGAGGGAAGGCAGTGTATCAGTCTATTTGGGCTTCCATAACAAAATACCACAAACTGGGAGGCTGAGACGACAGAATTGTATTTTCTTAACAGTTCTGGAGGCTCAGAGTCATTGATCAAGGTGTCAGCATGGTCAGTTTCTGGTAAGAGCTTTCTTCTTGGGTTGCCAGTGGCTGCTTTCTCACTGTGTGTGCTCACATGGCCTTCCCTTGGAGCATGCTTGAGGTTGGGAGCAGGGAGAGAACTCTCTACTGTTTCTTCTATTAAGGATGCTAATCCTGTGGCATTGGGCCCCACCATTAATGACCTCATTTAACCTTAATAACTTCCTTGGAGGGGAGTCCCATCTCCAAATACAGTCACACTGAGGGTAAGGACTTTAACATATGAATTGGGCGGAGCAGGGGGGCGTAAGAGGCGGGAACAGAAGATTAATCAATGGTTTGTATCATGTTCCTATACATTTCATCTTTCAGTGTTTGGAAACTGCTCCTTTTGAACAGAAGAGGATATACTCCTTGCCTCCTCTGTGCCCTCTCGGTGGTGGCAGTTTTCTCTCACAGACCCCTGGAGGAGGAGTAAGGTCCTCTCTGTTCTTCGATGCTACTTACAGACTGTTCTTCCTTTCTTTCTGAAAATCCTGTTTTTTGAATCTCATGCCATCAGACGGCACAGACCCCTGTTCCTCCTTGTTGCAGTCACTTCCTGCAGCCTTTGGCCTTTTGAACTCCTAGCTCACTGTTATTTGTTCCAGCCCTGCTTGTGACATGATCCTGGGGATTTCAATATTCACATAAAGTGTCTCTCTCGTTTCTTCGTTTCTCATTCCTGTATCCACCTCTCCTTCAATTGTTTCATCTGCCACATGGCCACATCCTAGGCCTGCAGTTCTCAAAGTGAGACCCAGAACGTCTCATTGCATTATATCATGCAGTTGCTTCCAGTGAAAAAATAAGTTTTGTTACGCATGGCATTTGAAGAAGTTAGGCCAAAGACAAGGTGTTTTTAAAAAACAAATCTGAATAGTTTACATATTTCCTTATCTGTACTTTTTTTTTCATTCTTGATCCTTAGAAAAGAACTGAAGGCAGTACCTGTCTAGCAGCCTCCTCTGGCCCTAGATAAGTCCAATTGGTTTTACTAAGTGTATAATAACATGCCAGTAAAATGAAGATTAGTATATTTTGCCTTAATTTTTCTAAGCCAATTCATTGTACTCTAATGGAGTGGAATAAAAAAAGTCTTTAATTGAATAATTTATTATGTCATTTGTTTTTTTCTTAATATGAAACACAGGAAGTAGTACTAAATCAATTTCCTTGCTTATTACTGAAACCAAAGGGCTGCATAGTTATATGACAGACCTATTAGGGAATGTTTATATATTTTTTAGGAAAACATTTATAATGTTATTATATGGCATCATTCTTTGTTCTAAGGATGTGTTTCATATGTACATGCACTCTTAACTAGTACATAATTTTTTCTTTAGATATGGTTGATTGCATGGTGGATAGTCTCAAATTTCAACATAACCATGAATCATACTTAAATTAAGGCAATGGGTGTAATGCAAAAGTTTCCCCCCTGCAAAGCACCCCTTTAACAACTAATTTTCCCAGGCTCCTGTTACATGTAAACTGTCATTTGCTTGTGTATCAGTGATTCAGATCCCTACTCTCTTTCTAAATTCCCAAGGTGTTTGCTTGGTTTCCCTCCTCATTCCCCAACATTACAGTATCAGACTAACGATCAATTCTAATACTTCCCTATTTTTTTTTTTTTTTTGTAATGCCTGGTACAAAAGAGTCTCAGGCATTCCGTAATCACTTGTTGATTGATTGATCTAAAGCCGTACTCCTCCTGCACTGTTAAACCTAAGGGAGACTCCTCAGTGAATCAGAGGCCCCTCAGGGTTTCCTCATCATGTCAGTTGGATTTGGGATGTATGCAATGGATGAGGAAAAAAATATTCGGTGATCAAAATTTTACTTCCTATTATGGGAAAACAATTTAGGAAACTTGATTATACTGCAGGATAATTAGAGATCTGGGCTTTTAGAGTCAGAATTGAATTTGAATACTCACTCCTACACTAACTGACTCTATGGCGTAGACAAATTATTTGACTGCTCAATTTCTTCCTTTGTGAAAGGACCATAACAACACCTACTCTGCAGGGTTGTAGTAGACTTTAAGAGTAGCTGTAAAAGTACCTGTCAGTAAAATCTGGAGGAGAGTACTAATTACAAGATCATATACAAGACAAGTCCAGGTTTTCTTGTTATTGTGGGTGATGCAGTTACCTGACGATTGTTTTTTAAGGTGGGGTACACGATGTTTGGACCCTGTATCTCAAGTGGAGTTAGGGGGTCGTTCACAGACTTCTCATGCTGAAATTAAATATTTGCTAACAGTAACAATTGGTTAAAAATATTTGAAAAAGTGATTATGAATATTACCTAAAAACTAATCTAGGCTAATTCTTGTCAGATCTAAGGGCCTGAAACTCGTTATAGAATTATACATATCTGGATAGAAGGACTGATTTTAAAACCACATGCCTCTGTTTATTTTGTTGGCTCAGCCTGACATCAATCTCTTGAATCACAGATTTTCCAGCTCTCTTCCTGTCAGTGACTTCATTTGAAGAATAGCTTTGTTCAATGCAAGGCTTTCAAGATACGTTAGACCAAGACAATAAACTAAACACACCAAGTAAACTATTATCCTTCAGTGGAGAGAAACTACAAAGATGTGATGATTTAGATTTTGTTTCGACACTGCAGTTAAAGGCTTACAGATAAACACAAAGCAAAACAAAGTAAAACCAGCAAGAGCTGCTCTGTGACAAGGTTGTGGCAAAACTCACCTGGGATCTGAGGGGATTCTTTTGCTCGCCCAGACCCCTTCTGCCACTGGAACCTTGCATTGTTAATAGCCCCTGCGAGCGGCCTGGCTTCCCATTCCACTGGCAACTAGATGTACCTCTTTGACCCACTCGGTTCATAGTCTAGCCGGTTCTGAGGCTCCCAGGGGAACCCTGCCTGGGAGAACTCCATCTGTTGTTGAAGTCAGCACTGATGGCCCCTTCCGCTTGGTACCCTGTCCCATGACAGTAGGTTTAAGGAATCTGCTGTCAGGGTACCAGTCTAAATGGATGCTGCACATCACTGAAATCTATCAGTTTTTTTGTTTTTGCTCATACAGAAACTAAGTTTATTATTTTTCTTAAAAAAAAGAAAAAAACACTCATTGTAGAGAGAAGCCCCTCCCCTCTGCCCCTAACGGTAGGGAGCTGGTTATAATCCAAACCTTCACACACACAAGTCCTCTACCATAGTGGACAGGTCATCAAGTGGAAAATTAAAAAAAATCTCTGTAGAGTGCATTGCCCGGCCCCTAGTAAATGAGTGTGGAATAATTAGCTTTTCTGGGCAGCAAATGATTGGCATCCATAGGGATCCCCTGCACGCTGTAGCCCAGCCCAGCTCTTGGTTGGGATTGACGTGACTGACAAATCCCTCTGTTCTGTCTCCAGGCTCTGCCTGGGTCCCTGCTTCGTGATTTTCCATGGTGCTGATGTTGACTTGGCACCCTCTCTTCCACATAGCCTGCATCCTGCCAGCACCCTTGAATGCCTCCTGCTGGGTCTGTGTCTCCTCTGGTCATTGATATTTTTCTATGTTCCAGGTCTGTGGTTTGTCCAGGATCTTCTTGGGTCCCAGATACTGACTTCAGTTTTTTACTGGGACCCATCACTTCCCTGGTTCCTCTTTTCGGTCTGGTTACCCTAGACTAACTCTCAACTCACCTTCCTCTCTGTCTCCTTTGAAGATTAGAATTTCTCAGAGATTTATTTATGCAAAAAGTTCATTGTGTCTCTGGTATGTGGGTGAGCTGAGGAAAAGGGTAAAGCAGTGTGAAGTGGTTGCCAAATTTATTTGCTTGTCAGACTTGTGCTGTTGGAGCATCTTGGAGGGTGGTATTCAGGGCACACAGAGAAATGCGGCCACATAGAGTAGTAGTGATATTTGGGGCTTAAAAAAATTTAAGAGCAGGTGTTATCCCCTCAACAACAGGAACATCAGTGTTGTAAATGTTTGATTTTGGACTTTCTTGATGTTTTCTCTGTAGTACTGTAGTGTCACTCTAATTATAACATTTCCTCTCAGTTCTGATGTTTCGTGACTGAGTTTGCCCTGCTTGATTGCTCTGTTCTCTCTGAGCAAATTCAGCATTTGTGAAGAAACTACTACGTGTCGCGTGCTGTTCTAGTTGCCGGAAACACAAATATAAATAAGCTAGACCTGCTCTTGAGAAGCAAATTTTAGTGTACAATGAACATTTTATATAGGTGGTTCTACATCAAACCAATTATTTTGTTTTCCTTCATTTCGGGCTTCAGACTTTTTTTTTTAAAACAGGGCTTTATTCTCTTTTCACTCCGAATAATAAAGGATCCCCTTAGGGTAGAGAAGAGGAATTTCTGAGTTTGTTACAAAAAATAAGAAATTGAAGAAGTGCATGAAAATTTTATATTTTCCTACATCAAAACCTACCATAAACAAAATTAAAAGGTAAACTGTAAACTAGGAAGAACATTTGCAACATAAAAGGCAAAAGTTTACTATCCTTAATATAGTAAAGCACATAGTAGCTTTTAGTAAGTGATTGTTGGATGAATGAGTTGGCGAATAAATGAGTAAATGCATTCAAAACAATAAGGAAAAAAAGCACCCCAGTAGAACTAGGAAAAAAGATGCACAGAGTTGGCATAGCACAAATCTCTCTCACGCACACACAGACATACATAAGTACAAATCCAAATAAATAAAAAAGCAAAGAAATGCAAATGAAAAGAAAATAACTTTTTAATCAATACTTCATTAATTTGATAAATGATTATTAAGCACCTGTTATCACCATGCTGTTAAAGTGCTTTATAAATTTTATTATTTCATTTAATCTAAATAGCAATTCATCTGATATGGTATTGTTCTCCTTATTTTACCAATGAGTAAAGAGCTTGAGGAAACTAAGTCTTATAGTTAGGAGTCTGCAGGCAAGACTTGAACTCACACCTGTACACCTCTAAAGTCCATGCTCTTACCTACCATAGTGTCCTGTTAGCATTAGAAATACCATGAAGGGCATTTGATGAAATGGCAAGTTGTTCATGAAGTTGAGTTAAATAAAAAAATAATCACAAAACAGTATGCATGTATAATCCCACATTTGAAAAATCTTAAATGATTTTAAAAGTGATATAGTGTAGAGCAAAATTTGAAAAGATACATACTAAAATGTGAACAGTGCTTATCTGCGACTTGTATTTTCCTTTTATTTTTTAACTTTTCTACAGTGTATATATATGTTGTGTTGTAAGCAACAATATTTTTAAAGTTTTATCAAATTTGTGAGTGTGTGTCATGTGTGTGAACATGACAGAATGTTTTGAAGTTTATATAAAAGGTTAGCAGAACCAACTTTTTCCCCAAAAGAAGATGAAAGAGGAAACAGGAATAGAAGAGTATGGCTGCCAGTGCAGGGACTACAGAGTAACTGAGTAAATGGGTAAATGGTGTGGCGGGGCAACTCAGAGAACAGGAAACACACGTGTCTAATACGTATTTGGAGAAATAGTCAATATAGGTAGTTAAAGACCTGCAAGTAAAACTAGTGGGAGGTAACTGTTTTTAACCTATGAGAGCAGGAAAGCTTTTTCAAGGAGAGTGCTGAAATAGAGAAAGCAATTTGATGATGAGTATCAGAAGTCTTACAATTGTTTGTACAAGCCTTGATCCAGGAATTCAATTTCTGGAACTTGATACCAAGTAAATAATCTTAAATCCTGAAAAACCTTTAGGCACAAAGATACATGGCATTACCCATAATAGTGAAAAATTGAGAACAACCTAAAAGTGCAGAGCTTCGGTCATGGGGTGATAAATAATAGGATAAATCATTCATTGATTAATTTATTTGACAAATATCCATTGGTTACCTATTCTGTGCCAGCCACTGCTTCAGTGCTGAGGACACAGTAGTAAACAAAACCTTTCTCCCCAAGTGATTTTTAAAAAGAGGATTTCTATAACATGGAAAATGCTGTCTTTTTGAATGTTAGGTATAAAAAGTGAGATATTAAATGGTAAATATATTGCCCTCAACCATGTAAAAAATAGGCAGAAAAAAGATTAAAAGGAAGTGTGTGAAAATATTAACAGCTATCTTGCAATTGGATTGTGAATGATTTTTTCTTTATATTTTTTCACTGTCTCAAATTTTCTACAATAAAAATATATTGCTTCTTAAGTTAGAAAAATAAACATAAAACTTAATTGCCATTATTTATTATATGTTTGCAATACTTTCTTTAAATAGGAAAATAGGAACTTATATCCAAGCTATGATGGGAATTTAATAGATCTAATTAAAACTACTAGAATTTGTGATTTTATTGAGCCCCTAAAACATCTTTGGTTTTACTGACATGTTTAAAAGCCTTTAAGATGCTACTTTCATTAAAATGCTTCTGTAGTAAATGTTAATTGTGTATTGAATAGATAAAAACTTACATTCAACAGATCAAAAAGTCTAACACAATGTCAATTTGATTAGGTAAATGCAAATTTAACAGCCTAGTAATTCTTCAGTCTTCTTATTTTGCATGCCATAAAGAGTAAAATAATATAATTAAAATTCTGAAAATGGCTATTTAGGATAATGGTGTGTTTTTTCCTTTTCCTCTTTTAAAGTGAGATGAGGGAATTTAAATTTCCATTCAAGGACTGTTTCCTGTAGTGAAAGATTCCACTACTGTGATTCTAAGTAAACTTTAATTATGTTCCATGCTTATTCGTAAATTTATTTTGTGTAATTGATTTGTGTTTTGAAATGTTTTAGATAGAGTCCCTTAAGTTTAGGAATTGTTTTTATACTTTGTGTTTGAAAATTGATTTGAATGAAAAATAAAGATATTTTAAATTTTACTTTAAATTATGAGAGTTCAATCATGGCTTAAAATGTTGAGCAAAGGTCAGAAAATTCAGTATTTTTGTTGTATCAGCATTTATTATGTCCTATGTAAATGCACCACAAAAGATTTAAAACTCTGGGCTCAAAATTGTTAAAATTAACCTGAAATTTAGTCATGTTAGTTAGCCTTAGCGCAAAAAGCCTGACTGGAGAACTGAAGCTGTGTTGAGAGTCTTGGGTAGACCAGAAGACCTGTGGGTTGGATCCTTGCTTTTCCGCATGAGATTCCATCATGGAGGGGAGAGCTGAGGGTGGAGATGCTCTGTCTCCACAGCCCCTGCTCTCAGCACCATGCTGCGCACGTTCCTGCCCCTTCGGCGGGGCAGGAGGTGAAGGCTTGCTTGATTTGACTTGGGCTCTGCACTCAGCTGGGAAGCAGAAGTCAATGGAGAGAACTCAGGTTGCGTTCTTTCCAGTTTCATCACGTAATAAAATGGCTGCTGCCCCTCTGCCTCCATCTCTTCTCTCCAAAGAGCTGAGTCCAGACAGCTTCACTACTGGGCTGTGCTTCAGACATCAAAATGTGTGTCCCCGAATTGGAGAGGTTAGTTATATGTGTTTCAGCGTAATGTTCCCCTTCTAGGGAATCCACTCGTTCAGCTTGGCCCCTGTGAGTCCAGCCATCCCTCTACTTGATGTAGGTCTCACAGCTGTCCTGGCTGTGCTGGCAGCCCTGGCACTGTCGCTGGCATCTGACCAATGTTGGTGTTCGTGGACAAAGCTCTCAGCCAGAGTGATGTGTCACATGTGCCAGTCTAGCCTCCAAACGGGCCGTCTGGACTGCCCCGCTGCCCCAACGAGCATCTTCCTCTCAGTCTTTTTCTTCATAGAGTCACAACTGTGAAATGAAACGTGAGACCAGTTCCTTAGTGTGCTGGGAATTTCATTAGCTCTCACACGGGTTTACTCAGCCGTCTATTCCCAGTGTAGAATTTGTCCTCCCGAGACCCAGACCGTGGGCAGGTGGCTTCCATCCCCCCAGGGAACTCAGACAGAAGGACACCACCCTTCATAATGGCCCTTACAAGAAAGCTGTATCCTGTAACAGACATGCTGTGGGGTTGGAAGAGTCACACAACAGAAAGAAAATTTTCTCAAGTAATACAGCATTTCCTGTTACCTTACTTGGACTCTTAAGAGTAGTGTGATCTGGATTTTCCTGCTTCCTCAAAACTCAGCGAAAGTTGATGTAGGATTTCTTTCTTCCTCTGTTGTTCTCTTTCTCTTCCCCATCCCTTTCCCTGTCCCCTTCTCTCTCCCTTGACAACAGTATTTTACTTGCTAATTAATTTAAAGGAAAAAAAATCTGAGAATGAAATAGCCCATTCTTCCTAGTGTAGACACATCTTGATTTTTTTCCTAAACAATGCTATTTTATTTGTGTCTTTTTTTTTTTTTTTTTTTTTTAAGATTCTACATATGAGTGATATCATATGGCATTTTTCTTTCTCTTTCTGGCTTACTTCACTTAGAATGATATCTCCAGGTCCATTCATGTTACCACAAATGGCATTTATTTTTTATGGCTGAGTAGTATTCTACTATATAAATATACCACAGCTTCTTTATCCAGTCATCTGTTGATGAACATTTAGGTTGTTTCTATGCTTTGACTACTGTAAATAGTGCTGCTGTGAACACTGGGGTGCAGGTATCTTTTTGAATTAGGGTTCCCTCTGGGTATATGCCCAAGAGTAGGGCTGCTGGATCATATGCTAAGTTTAGTTTTAGTTTTTTCAGGAATCGCCGAACTGTTTTCCATAATGGCTGCACCAAACTATATTCCCTAAACAATGTTATTTGAAATCCCGTATCCTCTGTGGTGTTTGATTTTCCTCCACGGGCAGAACTAAAGTAAGGTTGAGAGCACAGACCCTAGAAGTGGCCTACTTCCATTCAAATTCTGGCTCTGCCATTGATTAGCTTTTAATGGCTCTGTGCCTCAGTTTGCCAGTGGTTAAAATGGGGATAATTATGATACCTCCCTCGTCTGGTTATTGTAAAAATTAGATGAACTAACGTACATAAAAATCTCAGTGCACAAGAAGGACATAGTAGAAATCACGGTGTTGGCCAACTCAGACCCTCCTTCTGGATTAGTACATGCAAAGAGCATTTAAAAACAATGTCTTCAGGGCACTGATTTTGCTGTAGAATTCTTTGAGTTTTTTTTTTTTTTTTTTAATGGTGTAGAATAGTATATTACATGACTCTGGATTAGAATCTGTTTAAATTCTAAAACAGAAACATTATGACAGTCACCAGAGGAGAATTAGAAGTAGCTGGTGTCAGCTTGAACACAGCAGAGTGAGATAAAGAGCAATTGTGATACATAGCACATCCTGGGAGTCATTGTGAATTTTACAGGAATTATGATTATGACAACAGTTGTACTTGGTTTTCACAGGCGCTTTTAATTTCTAAGATTTTTCAAGGGAAATGTACACTTAGAAAAATCTGTATGAAAAAATTTTAATCACTTGAATTTGCTAAAGGTGAATGTGAGCAAGAAAATGGTTGAGAGGTTTAATAATAGCAGATCAATAAGTGCTGAATCCAAGCGGCTTAATTTCTGATTTATTTCTTTAGTATCTACAAATCCTAGTTATCTCAAGATGGGAGCAATTTGCATGTGAAATTTAGGAGAAAAGTTCTTGGGACTAAATCCCTTAGGAGACTGTAACATGATTTCCTTCCACAAAGGTGTGTAACTGGTCAAAGAGATGCTCCTATTACCCACCACATCCCCCTCGCACTTCCCCAGAACAAACTGATGGAAATAGTTCTGGGGGGAAATGGGAAGCATTATAAAGCTTTTCTCTAAGCATTAGTGTGTTTTTCTAGTTCTTTTAGAGTTGAATATTCAGAATTAATAGGCAAATCTCTTAAGATTAAAACTCATCACTCTATTATGAAAGGTTCTCTCAGGGTCAGTCTTAACCCGTGGGTGGAGTGGGTCCTAAATAAATTGTTTCAATTCAGCAGCTGAGAAATGCCTTTGAATTCCTTCCAAATAGCTTCTTTATCTGTTCACTGCTGGAAATTCCACATTAGATTCTCCTTTTTTTTTTTTTTCAAACCTTAGGTTTTGTATCTCCTGCAAATGCAAATATCGCAGGCGTGACTAAATAATAACATGTTCAGCCTTCCAGTAATGTGTTAGTGACTTTATAAACTCTTTTCTGGATTATGGGGTTTTTGTTTGGCCTTAAATAATGATGAGTAGGGAGGATGCACCTTGATTCTTGGTTGTGCGGAGAAGGGGAGGGAGAGGAAGGGGATTCCCCAGCTGTGATGCGGGTGGTGCATAAAAGATAAGAGGGGGGCTGGAAGCCAAATGTTACCTGCTTCTTTCTTTTGTTCTGAGATAGACCTTTTTTTTTGATTTTTGAGTAAGCAGGCAAAAAACCCCCTCTAACTTTATGCCTCAATAGTTTTCATTGTATCTCTTCTAAGAGGGGCTGATGTGTTTCGATTTGATTAAGAGCTTAGCATCACTCTTGTCCTCTGAGAAGAAAGAAGATATTTGGGGAGTGGACAATTATAGTTTTAGTGAAAGTGGGAAGGTTTTCAGCTCTTTCCATGTTCTCCTAGCAGACTTCAGGACTTTTCGCAATGTTTAGCCATTCCTCCCATCAGCAGGCTCCAAAGAGATACTTCTATGTAATAAAAATGAATACTTCATCCGTGGCTTTTAAGAGAATGAACACCAGAGGAAGAGTCTATGCTGTGTGCATTTCAGTGGTGACAGTAGACCTTCAGGGGCTCCTGGAGGACCTTCCTCTCAGCTACAGTCTCTGGCACCTGCAGAACCAGCCTTGGCGTCTGTCCGCGAACAGCACATGCCTGCCAGCCTTTATCGCCCCACACTAGTGAGGCCATTTAAAGCCAAGATAGCAGGCAGATGGCCCTGCCCTGGGATCCTTTGTCATTCCAAATTGTGCTGTCATGTGGACAAGTCCATTTACCCCATGCGAAGCTCTTCTCTGCTTGCTTCCTTGCAGCTTGCCTGAAGGATGTGCTCTATCCTGTCCAGATCGTTCCTCTGGACCCTGACCCTTGTCCTCTCACTCATGCTTAAGAGTCTAACCCTTTGTGCTTTGCCCCATCCCAGCTCTGTTGCTCTGACTTCACCCAGACTCTCACGACTCACAGTCGTGATACATCCCCCTGGCCATCAAAACGTCAGTCTTTGAACCTGGTTTCACCCTAATTGTCCTCAGCACTGAATTGTCCTCACTCCTGGCCTCCCGACCACTTGCAACCTAGCCCTCTCACAGACTTGTAGGGTTTCTGATAATTAAAGAAGTAAAGACATTTAAAGCCAAATACCAGGTAGAAGACTGGAAATTTAGGACACACAAGCCATGAGGCATGAACAAGGAAAGAAGTAAAATGCCTGGCACAGAAATAAAGAAATTTATGTTCTGTGAACTGAAATAGAATGAAATTACAGGGTTTTGAGATATCCTTTGACCCTCTGCTAAAGAAAAGTAGGCGAAGAGATTGTGAAAAATTCCATACTTCAAAGACATGAGGCTGATTTATTTTATTACCTTTCATAGAAAAGGGGATTTCACTTCATGATAGTTTTATGAGCAAAGCCCAGATCATAGAAGCGTATGCCTACAAAATCAGTAGGCAATAGTGAATAATCATGTTGTTAACATTACGATGGTTTTACTAGAAAGATGCAGGCATTGTATACACTCTTAAAGAGCTTATGATGTAACATAAATTCAGCAGTAAGACACATAAAAACATATAAAACAGTTAATTTACTAATTGTAGGTCTTTTTCTGTGGCTTTTCTTCCTTAAAAATTCTTACAAAAAAGAGAAGGATTAAAGTCGTTCAATTTATTTGCAATTCCTAAGGATGGATCCAAACTGATATTTTGATATCAAGTCATTCTTGGATGCTAAGTGAACTACTCTGGGACATTTACTTGGGTATCTGGTTTTGCTGAGGATTATCCAGTCCTTGTTTGATTTGAAGAAGTTTGAGGTAATTAAGCTTTTCTTCCTTCCTATCTGCTTTGTAGCTGAAATTAGAGGATAACCAGTGTATCTGCTTTAATAGTGTAATAATGATGATGATTATAAATAATTATGATAGTAACTGTGTTAGTCAGGGTTCTCCATATATGTATGAAGGTGGTGGGGGGCACTGAATGGGGGGAAACTGATAAAGAATGGGATATTGATATTTTTAAGGACTTGGGTCATATGATTTTGGAGACTTGGCAGGTACAGAATCTGGTGGTGTAGGCCCACAGGCTAGAGACTCAGGGAGGAGCTGCAGGGGGGTCTGTTTCATTAAGGCCTTCAGCTGGTTGTCTGAGGCCCACACACATTATGGAGAGGAAGCTGCTTTACTCAAAGTCTACCAATTTAAATGTTTTCTCAGCCAAAAACCACAATCATAGAAACATCCAGCATAGTGTTTGACCGAATATCTGGGCAATGTGGCCAAGCCAAGTTGACACATAAAATTAACCATCACAGCAACCAACCTTCACTGAACATGTTTTTAGTGCCAGTTCTTTCCAAACATTATCTCATTCAAGTCTCAGTTAACCCCATCAGTCGGACAGCTCCACTCGACAGCTGAGGGTATGTTAGGGATGGAGTGGATACTGTCCTCTGCTCCAGGGCACACAGGTACTCAGTGGTTAACTGGAATTCATGTTTCTTGTCTCGCTCTTTAAGCAAAAATGACAGATGGCTGAGACCTGTGGGGTCCTGTGAAGGGACATCTAAGTTGAGTTCCAGAGAACTCTCAGTGAGAGCAAATTGTTTTATTCACTGAGACTGACTCATTTCCACCATAGTGATCAAAATAGGGATTTATGTCTTTGTGGGAAGGATCCTAGGGCAATGCTGAGAAAGATCCCAGACAAAGGAGTGTAGTTTAAAAATGGTGTATTTGTGTCTGAGGTTGAGGCAGAGACTTTCTCTAGTTACATGGAATCAAAGACTTTCACCTTGCTGGTGTGGGGGCTGGCTACATGCCACAGGACCTCACCTTGCTGGAAAAGGACAGTGTGTGGGGTAGGATCTACATGGGCTGTAATTAACTACCCTGCATTTATCTGGCTAATAACTAGCAAGTATGTGAAAAAGCGCCATAGGATGCCATAAAAATCATGCCTTGTAACCCAGGCCTCAAGTCAGTCTGTTTGCTCTTACTGGAAGCACTGGTTTTTAAGTTTAGAGCAGGGTGAGATGCTGTCAGTTAGAAAGGATGGAGGGGGAGGAACTTTGCAATGGGCAGACAGCTTGAGAGTAGTAGGAAATTATACAGCTGGCTGACTAAACTGGATGGCAGAGAAACACTTAATAAAAGCAAACCTAAACCTAAAATATACCACAACCAGGGACTATGTGTACATTGAAACATCCTTTCACACCAAAGACCATTTGACACAATATAGTAATTGTCATTCATAATGAGTCGCCAGGAATTCAAATCCGGTTTTGAGTACTCCAGTTAAGGAGGCCTAGAAGTGTGCATTACATTCGAGAAGGATCCCTTGCAAAATCGGTAAGATCTTTTAGTGCTTAGCCTTCATTTATCTAAAAAGAAATTTCTTTATGTTTTGCACTCCTAGGGTTCTTTATGAAACAATCATCATTACTATGAGACTCTTTTGAATTCCTCCTGTTGGTGCAGAACCAGTGTTGCAGTGCTGTTTTGGAAATGGAGCTGTCAGCCTTAATTGACTTTTGACTAGCACCCATGTTGGCTGTAGTTTCAATAGAGTTAGAGAGCCCAGCTGTGCGGAATTCATTTCCAGTGTTAGTGCCCAAATTCCTACTGACTGTGCAGCTAGCCTGACTGCCTTTTATGCTGTCTGAAACAAACTTATTTTCATTTTATATACTCAAATTGGAAGATCCACCGTTGAGAATTTATTTTTTGGTGCCCATGTCTGGTAGAATGTGGCATGTAAAAAAGACCCAGGGCCCATTTCCTTTCATCTAAACGTGTTTCTCGAACATCTGAGAGTAAGCCTGATGTTTAAGCAGTAATTGAATTCAAATGGTGTGTTTACCAGTCGCGCTTTGGGGAATTCCCAAACAGTTAAAAATGAAACATCCCACCTGACCCAAATATAAATCTTGTCTAACTTCTGATTTTCAGTGAAGTTGCTTGTAACATTAAGTTGTCAGGACTTCTATTTTTCATTTTAGGATTGTTTTGGGAATAAGCATTAAGAGTGGACGTATGTGTCAGTGGTTGGTGGCTTTTTCTGGTTACGGGTTTATAGAGATTTGGGGATGAGTTTGGTCACGTGGCCATGGTGCCTGTTAAGGCCCTGCCTAGGACTTCAGGCTATGTGTGTGGGATGGATTTGTAGTGAGTGCATCATTATGCTACATTAGAGTATTGACCAAGCATATTCTTAGTCAGCGGTGGATCATCTAAGGGAAAACGTGCATCTGTGGCAGTTGAACTAATTCTGAGCGGGGGAAAATGCCCTTTTGATTTGTATAGAATCTGCCTTTGCGAAGAAGGAATAGGCAGATGCCTGTGTAATATTTCTGAGATTTCCTCCTCCAGCTTTCCCTTTTACTACCAGTGTTTTGAAGTTAAATATGAAATGCCTTGGTTGAGAAAACATATTGTATCAGTTTATACTACTGTATACATCATTGTTTTTCAGGATAAGCTCTGTGGTGCAGGAGCTCAAAGTCTATTAGTAGATATTATGAAAACAAAAAAAGTTCTGCTGGGGCACTTAGTTTCTAAATTACTGTGAGAGTTCTCTGTTGCTTTTATATTAATGCACCTTGTGAAACTCTTAAGGATGGAGTATACGCTTTCAGTAGTTAAAGATGTTTATGCCAAGCCAGAGACACCTATTGGAATCCAATTTAAAAGAGAGAAAGAATTTATTGTAAGTATTCAGAGATGTCTTATGAAATATGATGGTGGGGATGGAGCCCGGGTCACCAGAATGGGCTGGAAGACCTTCAGGATCCTCTCCTTATGTCACTTATTTCTGTTTCTCTCAGTGCTTCTGCTCAATTTCTTCCCTTTCTCCTTTGTTAGCCTTCTGTAGTGACTTTCCTTGGTGGTCCTTCTTCTTTTATTAACAATATAGAAAGCTCTTAAAAAGTTATTGGTTAGTCCTTCGTTATCTGGGTTAGTACTGGGTGGTCAGACAATAGCTGCAGATGTAAGATGGCCAATGTGAATTGTACTGAAGAGTTGATGTTTGTCATCAACTTGAATTTTTAAAGTTGGTAAATAACTTTTGTCAATTTCAGTATATTTAGGATAGTATATCACTTAAAGTAGCTTTAGTCATACCAAGCCCCCCTCTGTTGAAAAGTTATTTAAAGAAAAACTTGCATAAATTTGTAGATAACTTAATATTTAGCAATCAGATCAAACTTGCTGAAGTCCAGGTTAATGTCCCACTGATAGACTGAAACATAAAACAAAATGAAATTCATAACCTTAACATTTGCTTGAGAGCAAAAGGTTGAGTCAACTTTTTTGGTCATAACCCATGCTAAATGCAATTATACTTCAATGGTTTAGGACCTAGATTTAGTCTCTTACATGTTAGGAAATGATAAATATCTAATTTAACTGTTTTTTCTTGAAGTATAGCTCATTTTCTTTATGTCTGCTTTTGCTTCGTGGGAAGAACATTGTAATTCCTCTTTGTCACAATGCTATAAAGTTCCATTTATTCAGAATCCAAGAGCTTAAATAATCATACTTTCTTTCTGCAGCAATGTATAGGAGAATTGATGTTCAAAATAATGCCCTCCAGGCACTGCAAGAATTGGCTTCTGAATTTCAATTACATTATGTTGGTAGAACATCAGCATTAGAATATTTTATTCTTATTCATAGAACATTGGTACAGTATTTAACTATGTGCTGATATCCCCCAAACAATCCTGGGTTACACACTTGTTAAATACTGTGGGATTTTCTTGTCTCCAGAAATAGAGGTGATATTTATTTAGTGTATTTATGTCTTTGGATTCACATTTTTGTGACATCTGGAAGGAGAAAGGGGCAAGAGAGGGTCCGGAGACAACTTGGAAGCTTTGCCAAGAGAAGTCGAGGCTTCGGGACTTGAAGTGGTAAGTAGAAAGGGTCGGAAGCTTTGAGTTGGAAGGCATAGTAATTTGGAGCTTCAAGACGAAGGGAAAATTTTAGCGGCCAGCTGTTTATGAAAGAGATGTGATTATGATGCCACAGCTGAGAGCGCTGTGAAGGTACCAAGCGCTGATGTCTTCATTCTCTGTTATTACGACTAGTCTCACTGAGTAGAACATAAGGTAAATAGAACACGAATCTATTCGTGTGATGGTTACTCTGGTAGAAGCATGAAAGTGCACTGAAGTGTAAAGTTGGCTTCTAAGTGTTTTGTCTGTGTCCAGGCTAATTAATTATAAGCCTTTGGACAGGTCACTTAACCAACACAAACTTTCAAGTCCATTGGTGGAAAGAGGGGGTTGAACTTGATGTCATCCAGCTGTAAATAAATGTTAAATGATTTTTATGAAAATTTTAGATGAAGAGAAGTCTTGTTTATACCCACTCTCAATGTGTATTATAATTCATTTATTTTTATCCATTTACTTCTTTAGGAAATAGTTTTGGAAAACCTAACAGTATGTGGAGAAACTGGGCAGTGTCCTAGTGGTGAGGACGTAGCATCATCCTGGCTATCTTGGAACTTTTGTTCTGTTGGGAAAGGAAGCACAATGCACACAAGTTAAAAAATCTGTTTGCATATATAACATGTCAGGGAGAAGTGAGAAGGTAGGGTGATCAGGGAAGATAGCTTCTAGTTTCCAAGGGGAATCCAGTTTATCCCCTCTCTTGTTTGCATGATATTTTTGATGTCCCCTTGGCAGCCTTATGTCCTTGTTAACGTCTCCACTCCCCAGGATCACATTTTCCAGCAAATACACCATGAGCACTTATTTAAATGCCTAATCACTGGCAGCATTGCAGCTGTGTTCATCATTGTCAATTCTGATTTGTATGATGTTCCCATCCAAACTTACCTCAGGGTACATTTGCACATCTAATTACAACATTAAAACTATTAATAGCCTGATAAAATACCACTCAGACAAATGTCTAAGCAAACAGCTGTCTGTTCCATTGTGTCCTGAAGGACAGGCAGATTCAGACTTTGTTCCCTAACTCGAGGACTTGAATTCCAAACCACACCATGAAACACCCTGCCCAGGGGAGGCGGCACCCGGAAGCATCTCATCCAAAGAGATGTCTGCAGATAAAAGAGCCTGCCTGACTGGAGCTTCATGGAACTGCATGGAGGCAAAAAGTAGTTTTCTTTCATTTTACCCAAAGGAGACTGCGACTACGTTCTGGACCAAAATACAACAGAATATTGGGACAAGGCTTTAATAATGTGTCCTACTTTTCTGTAGAACCCAGAGAGTTAGTATTTAACATTTCTGTGGACAGAAGGCTAGGGATAACTGAGTCATGCTTTTTAGATATTTGAAGCAGTCGTGCTGTTATCTCATGGAAACGGCAGGCTCTATTTTCCATGAGTGACTGAGTTTATGCTCTTCTATTGAGAGAGGAAATAAATGGTAAAAATTGGTTTTATCTTCCTGGCACAGTAAGTCTGCCTATTATCCAAACCAGGAAAGTGGAGTATTTAGGAAATAGTAGTGAATCCTCCTTCCACGGTAAGTTTCAGTGCAGGAGGCAGGCTGTGACCCTAACCCCATGAGGGAGTAGGGGATTCTTCCATCAGGATTGACCTGCGACCTCTGGCAGGTTCCGTCTGCCCAGGTGGATTGACGCTAATAATTAAGCTCATTTTTTTTTGGTTCTTGGAACATCAACCGAAAAATTTAAACCTTTGGGAAAACGTTTGGGTTATAAGAGTTGTTCCTTATTGGAATATACTGTTGAGAGAGGTCTTACAATCTTTTCTTTAAAACTTCTACATAACCATTTATATTTTCATCAGCCTTGTTAGATTAGGTATAATACTCCTGAGGGGTAAGAATGGATTAAAATAAATCTCCAGGTGCTTCTTACCTTCTGATTCTATTTCGTGCTACCCTTTCAGATTCAACAAGCACACAGGAACCCTGAGCCTGATACTTTCAAATATATGTATTTTTGAGGTAATTCTCACAAAAACAAAGGACATATCATTGCGTCTGTTGTTGATATGAAGAAACCCAGGGTCCAGTTAGGGGAGTGAAGTTACTCATTGAAAATTGCACAGCTAAGAAGGAGTGTGGAGAGGGGCTTGGAACTAGGACTCTGGACTTGGATACTGGCTTAGAGTGCCATTAATGAGCTCTGAGATCTCGGGCCAATTCCAGGTCCTGTCTAGACTCTAGTTTCTCCATTTGTAGAGGAAAGGTGTTGGAATGAGAAGATTTGGAGTAAGTTTCTCTTCCACCTCTGTAACATATGACCCAGGGGGAACTTGATAGGGGTCAGTACTTAGGGAACAAGTTTTCATGAACACTGTGAGAGCACATTCTGTAGAGTACAGAGACATTGTTAGATAGTAATAGAGATATTATTCCTGGGCTGGGGATTTGGGGTGTGGAATACAGATAAAAACTGTCATCTCTTTGCAATCTACTGATCAATACACTGAGCTAGCGGAGGAGCAGCATTTTCTTACAGACATTTTTGATTTTCCTTTTCTTTGTCCACATCTACTTTCCTATCTGAGATGTGCTATCATCCATCTCCTTTAATATGTTCTAACTTTATGTCTGATCCTGAACCTTGCTATATTTGATTTTAGCTATGAATAATTAGGAGGCGAGAAAAGAGAAGATTTCTTTATTCTTCTTGAAAAATGAGTTCTCAGCCTAGGGAAAACTGTCTAAACCCGAGCTGTCCAGCACAGCAGCCACTGGCTGCAAATGGCTATTAAGTAATTGGAATGTGACTGCCTTAACTAATATGTGCTGGTCAAAGGCCAGTAAGAAAAAAGAACAGCAATATACTTCATTAATACTTTTGAAAATATTGGTTATATGTTGTAATGATAATATTTTGGATATGTCAGGTTAAATACAATATAATACCAAAACAACTCTGTTTCTATTTATTTTTTAATGTAGCTTTTGGAATATTTAAAATTGTAAGTGTGGCTTGCATTTGTAACTTTCATTTTATTTCTCTATCACAGTGCTAGTAGAGATTATTCTCAGCCACAAGCAATCCCTCATTCTCACCACCCCTCACAACCTCCAAGGTGTATTTAGCAATGTCTAGAGACATTTTTGGTTATCACACTGGGCATGCTCCTGTGTCTAGTGGGTTGTGGCTGGAGATGCTGCTGAACATCCTACAGTGTGTGTGTAGGACAGCTACTCCCTCCCCACAACAAACTATTGTCTGGTCCACCTTGTCAGGAGTGCTGAGTTTGAGAACTCCTTGTATAGATGGTTCAGAAAGGGGAAGGAGGGAAAAAAGATTGGGAGCTAAAACTGCTGATAGGTTAATTTGATTTGAAATATTAGACTGAGTAAATATTGAGCAGCATTAAATAATGACTTATTGTAGGGAAGAGTAAGGAATTGGAGATGGTTGGGGTGAAAGCATAAAAGCTATAGGTTTTGTTAGTTATCCCAACAGATATTATTGAGTGACTACAAACCCTTTTTGGAACAAGACGAGAGAAGAATAAACACATATATTTATAAACAGGTACAAATACTGAAATCTGATTGTATGCAAAGCTTCTACAGGGAAAATAGAAATAAACAGCATTTGATTCCTGCCTTCGAAAAGCCTGCAGGCTGAGAGGGGATGGCATGAGAGGTACACGGTCTTTCTTGTAAGGAAACACATGGTGAGAGATGTGGGAAGAACAATCACCACAGGAACTATGGATTTCAAAGGAAAATATGCCAGTTTTGGTTGGGGGAATCAGATAAAGGCTTCATGAGACTGTCCTGTTTGATATGTACCCCTGGTGGGCAGGATAACAACGCGTGGAAATGACGGAAAGGCACACACACACTGAGGGAACAGCATGGCCCAATGCAGAGGGCAGGGGAGACAGGGGGAGTGTCCCAGGAATATTCACTAATCAAGTTGACTTAGAATCCCAGTGGGAAGCAGTTGGAAATGAGACTGAAAAATGAATACTCCAAACGAAAGAAATAAGCACAAGCAAGACTGAAGTCTTTTATAACAGATTGGTAAGGTGAAGAAAAGGAGAGAGGGGAGAGACACCTAGAGACAAAGTGTCTGGAATGAGGCAGTTGACTGGAGGTAGGTAGATAAAGGAGAGGAAGGAATCAGAGATGCTTCTGGGGACATTAGTAGGGATAGAGGCCAGGAGGATGGGTTTGTTTGGCAAGAATGGAAAGATGAGTAGTTCAGGATTGCCTTGTTGAGCTTGAGATAATAGTGAGTATCTGAATGGAAAAGAGGTCGAGGAGGCCCCTGAGAATCAGATCTGAGGCCAAGAGTAATAATGACTAGAAATATGGATTTGGGGGGTCATCTCAAGTACACTGATCACTGAGGTTTTGAGGATGGGTAAGGTTACTTGAGGAAGGTGCCATCCAGTGGGAAGGCCAGGACACACCTTTAGAGTGACTGTCTTTAGGTGATGAGATGAGGAGAAGTCAGTGAAGGAAATAAGGATGAGGAAGAGACACGGAAAGAGTATTTTGTGTCATTGAGCATCATAGGAGTTAAGAGGACTTTCCATGGGGAGTGTTGCACAGTGTTCAGCAGTACCAACAAGAATGTGGAGGCTGAGGCTGGAACCAGTTCTGGGAGTTGGGTTTCACCATCAGAGGAGTTGGTAGCCCTCTCGTAAGGCGTGGAAAGCTGATGGCGAGGAACGACGAAATGGGCAGACTACCTCTGGGGGCCTAGAATGTCCCCTGTCCCAGGGGCTCTGGTGTGAGAACACACACGTGCTAATTTTGTGACCTTCTTTCTCTTCGGTCATTCTTTCCTTCAACAGATATTCATTGAGCATGTATCTCTTTGTTTTATCTACCACTGGGTGAGTAATTAGGTGTGTACAAAGACAGCTAAGATGTAATCTCTACTGCCACGTCCACCTCTGGGCTCAAGAAAACAGAGCTAACAAGCCCATTGCTTGAAAAAAAAATGGCAGAAGGAAATTCATAGTCATCAGAACCCTCAATCCTAGAACTTCATCGCTGTTTTCTACCAAAGCTCTGATAGTCTTGAGAGTTGACATCCTAAGTAAGGGATTGTGTCTGATTCTAGATGCTCTTATGCTTTTGGGCTAAGGGAAGAATGTTTCTGGTAAAACAAATAAAATGGAAATGATGGGGGGCGGAATGTTAAAATATATTTAAAAAAACCCTCATCTTAGCACCAATCACCTTTTCATAGTTAGAAGTAATTTTAATTTTTAATTTTATCTGCTGTTTCCAGAAGGTTTGATGAAACTGGAGGCCTCACTGATTCATTTTAATATTTATTACTGAGGGGGATATGAGAAATAGCTGAACAGATTTTTATGAATTAAAGAGAGAAAGTAATACTTCTAAAATACAGTTACAAATTGGAAAATTTTTGCCATTTGAATATTAAAAAAAAAGTGTTAAAGGGTTATTCTTGGTCTTTTCTACATGTACCTCATTGCTAGAGTTACGGTAACCCCAAGAGGTGGGTGTTTCTCAGTCCACACTGGGTAGGGGATGTATTTATATTTCATCTTAAGGTTTACATCCCTGTGATAATCTTTTGGCAGTGATAATCTTTTGATGTCATAAGGAAAGTTTATAGTAAGATTGGATAAGATTTCGATCTTTTCCTATATCATTGTTATTGGAAATAAGTAAATAAAAACATGTAAGCAGTTCTCATTTGAAGAACTTAAATGTTTTAAAAGACAAAAATACAGAAAAATGCAAAATAGAAACATGGTTGCTAGAAATTGCCTGCAGTATAAATAGTCAAGGTCTCAGTCAGCATGACTGGCAGATGCCAATTACTGCTTTTGTGGAACTTCTCTGTTAAAAATAGATGGAGAAGTCAAAGCAGTGTTCTGCGGTTGCCAGAATTTTGGTGTGATAATCAAAATATATCAGCTTTACTTCCGAATTTGCCGAAGGTTCATTATTTGACCTTGATTAAGTTTTATGTAAACCTATTTAATATTTAAGCCCAAGATTTCATGTTTATAAAATGAGAATACCAATGAATCTCATTATCAGCTTCCCAGTGATTAGGTCTGCAGTGCTGTCTTAAGTGCTACGATAAATAACAATTACAAAAACTTGAGAAATTCTTTTTTTTTTTTTAACTTGAGAAATTCTGTAGCCAGTGTCCTCCACAAATGGGATGGACTAACTACTTTAAAAGTTGACTTGTAAAATATTAGCAATGTAAAATGTGAAAAGTACATGTTACTAGGAGTGCAGTAAACAGCTACCACGTAGATTACTCATAGTACTCCTTGGTCTCTGCTTTTGGGAAATATTACTTCTTAAATTATTGACATTAAAAACATGGTATGGAGAAAAAGGGAGAGGCAGTCACAGTATTTAATCTTATTAGTCAAAGATATTAAAGAAATGGAAACTATTGAATAAAGTGAGTTCTTAAAAATTATGCATAAATGCCTATCCAGTACGCTGTGTTCTGCATTATAGTAGATAATAGGGGTGTGGGTGATGTTTCCTTTTCCAGAAGTCTTTTCACAACAGTTTCTCCTTATATGAATACTGAAAATTGCTGACATAATTACAAGTATCCGTTTGATCCAAAATATGCTCTTGAAGAGACTACTAAAAATACCATCTATTTAAAAGCACTTCTGTTCAAATACCGTTCTTTAATTGGAATGTTCAGTTTTCAGAAGGCAGTATTTGAAACATCTGGGTTTGGTGGTGGGTATGAGCATAGACCCCAGTTCTCCCCAAAGTCCTCGTGGAATGGCTGAAAGGGGAAAGGGAATCTGATTAGCAAGAGAAACCAGAAATAAGGAAGGATACAGCCCTTGTGGCAGAAAGTGAGGGGAAGTTTTGTTAGTGGTTCCTCAGTGGATCTGAGGAACCAGAGTCCCAAAGGCATTCCCTGTCGCTGGGTCCAGAGAATAGGCAGATGGCTGAGTGACGCCGCGTTTGGAGGTGAGGGCAGGTGGAGGGGCGGCTGATTAGCGTGTGAGAGCGTCTTGAGACTGAAGTTGCCTCTGCGTGTCTCCCCAAATCCATCTTGCCCTCTTCCAATTCCTTCTCCTCACTAGACTCTCTGATCCTTTTGAGAGGTAGATCTGTCATGTGATCCCTTTGCTTCAGTGCCACCACAAGTTTCGACAGTTTTTAGGGTCAAGGCAGACATCCAGAACATGGACCTCTCTTGCCTTCCAGGTGGTGTCAACCCTGCCTTCCACACTGCAGCCACACTGATCTTGTGGGCACCACTGGCCCTGGGGTTTTGCACGGGCTCTGAACTGCTGCTACCACCTGGACCTCCTTCTTGCCCCTCATTACTCATTAATGCCTAATCATCCTTCAGACCTTGGCTCTTCGTTGCTTCCTTAGGAATCATCAGAGATCTGTGCTCTCGTGGCAGCCAGCAATTCTAACTGTACAGTTGTTTTCATGATTCTTTACTTAGTGTTTGTCTCCCCTGTTAGACTGTGAGCTCCACCTGGCTTTGTGCACCATTGTAGCCCTAGCATTCCTTTTACGTGTTAGAGAGTCAGTAAATATGTATGGAATGGTTGGATGGGTGGATGGATGGATGGATGGATGGCCGCATTTGGATTTCAGCAGCTACACAGACAACTGCCACAAACAAAGGACCAGGCATGGTGACAGAGAAGCTCTTGGTGTGACTGCCACATCAGGCAGAGGTTTTGGAAAACAGAGCATTTTCCAAAGAATAGGATCCACTCTGGAGACCCAGAGATGTTCATTCTGGTTCCTTTACTGTCCCCGTGGGCTGCTGGATGTCCTTAACTGATAAAGCAGTCTCCTTCCTCTTCCTCTTCTGCTCTGGACCATTTTCTCTTCAATCTGTATAAGGATGTATCTTGAAGAAAAATGTGGATGGGAATCCACAACAAATTCTGCCAGAAAAAAGCTCAACTCCTATTAGGAGATTATTTTATCAGAAAAATAAGGCTCCCTCAGGGATGCTATTAAGTGATTCTGTTATTCAAAAGAAAAGGATCACCATTTTCCTAAGGCTTCAGAGGAATTGTTTCCTCTGTAATAGATTGACCATGAGATATGAGACAATCTTAGAAAATATGTTTTTCTGCTTTCAGTAACACTTGAGGGGATGTTGCAGGTATGAAGCAGGCTAAGCAGGCCATGAGGTAGAGAAAGAAGAAGGAGGGATTACACAGGGCTGAAAGACGTGAGAGCCAGCCTCAGAAATGGTGGTAAGAGCTAAAGTTTATGGAGCACTTCCCAGAGGCTGGGCATTTCCCTAAGGGCCTGTGTGTTTTAACTCACTTAATCTTCACAACAACTTTGTGAGGGAGATACAGTTTTTTGGAGGGGAGGGTAATTAGGTTTATTTATAATTTATTTTTTTTAATGGAGGAACTGGGGATTGAACTCAGGACCTAACTCAGGAGCTAAGCATGCACTGAGCCAGGATATACAATTATTAACTCCATTTAGAAAACCTATGTTACGGGGTCAATAGACAATCGGACACTGAGAAATAATCACAAGAAAGTGAAGTAGAAAACAAACTTGAGGAAGGGAACTTCAAACATAAAGGAAAAAGGGATGAAAATGTGGAACAGGAGAACTGGGGCGGGGGGCATAGTAGCTTTTAGTGGTGGGATACTTGGATGGTGAGATTAGGGATGGTTTTTTAGTATAAACGTCTTTATACTTTTCAGTATTTTTAGCAGGAACTTCTTAAAAGACCCTGTTCTTTGAACAAACAGCGTAGTTGGCAGAAAGCATCTAAGGTTTTCATTAAATAAGCCTAAGTAATTCAGTGAAAATGAAATTGCACTAGAGATAGTGTTTAGGGAGTCAGGCAAGAGTGAAGCAGCCAGCTAGGAAGTAAACTTCCTCATTGGTAAAAAGAAAAAAAGACCAGAGAGACGCATGTTGCTGAAGGATGGTGACTATGCACTTACACTCTTTCAACTAAAAAAGAAAAAAAAAAGGAAAAGAACAGCGCTGGCTAGTTAAGAATATTTTGAGAATTCAGATTAGACTGCTGAGAAAGCACTGCTGTACACAATAATGAGAAGCTAGTTAATAATGTATGTCTGTAATCTATTTATTTATTTTAATACAATGTGCATAATTGCCTGGATTACGGGTTCTTTCATTTATCCACACCTGGGGTGTAAAAAACCTAGCTGACTGACCCGTGCCATCATGACCCAAGATACCACCTGGTGGCAGGTGTAGAAATTGCAAGTTAAAACCCTGGGGAGAAATAAACATGAGTTAGTCTCGCCTTAGAAATTCAAGTCCATGAGGTGATACTAAAAGTAATGAACATTTAAAAGTGCTAGGACTATCTTTGTAATGCACATTTATTTCTTCTAGCTCATATTTCTATGGAAATAGGAGGCTAAAGTGTAAGCTTGCCTAGAAGAAAAATATAATTGTAAATTAAATGGATATGGAATTTGAAATCTCTTATTTTCTTAGTTTCTAATAGTAGTCTTCTGTTTTTTGAATTGCAGAATTTTTTTTCACAGGCTGTGTGATTGTTCTCTTTGCTTATTTATTTGTTTATTTTTCCCTTAACGGAAGCACTGGGAATTGAACCCAGGACCTTTTGCACGCCAAGCACATGCTCTACCGCTAAGCTATACTACCCAACCTTTGCTTATTCTTACAGAGGAGATTTTATGCTTTCTCATAGACAAGTAGAGATGAGCACAGGTTCTCAACCACATCTTTTGGCAGCATCCCCTAGACTAAATTAAAGAAAAAAATGGCAATGAGAAAAACGTTATAGTTTCTTTAAATTGAAATATGTTTTTGAATACTATTGGTGGGAGAACCACTGACTAGGAATAATTATGAAAGACATATTATTGTAATGATCTTTTGATTAAAATACACGTGTGTGGATCATTTTCTTTCTTTATATGAGGAATTAAGCAAAATTAAATATGGAAGAGTAGCCATTTGTATTTCTGATCTTTTGTAAAGTTTCTAGGTGATAATAGAGATCTGAAAGATTCCATATGTGAGGTGATCAGGGTCCTAATACTTTTCCTCTGTACAATTTATGATGTAGACTTTGTACTTAGGATACAAATTAAATGATGGTAAGATTTTTTTAAATGCTCTTTTCTTACAGATACATATATTTTTCTTTCCTGCTGGTGATACTTGCTAGCTTGGGTCTTTAGCTAATGATGCACCTTCTTGTCCTTTTGCACGGGGTGGGGGGGTCCCTACTCAGTGGCCGAGGTCCTGTTCTTTGTGTTGACACGCTCCATCATTCTAAGTCACGTGTGCACTTAACAGTGCTAGTTAAGCCGTAATAAATATGGCATTAACATTCGTGGGGATGGTATTGAGAGATGGGAGCTCATGAGACAGTTATTTTTCTTGTCAGGGCCACTGTGTGTATATTTGTCAGGAAGATGTATAAAAAGGAAATGAATTTTCACTGAGACTCTGGAGAACGGAGACTTACAAATAGGTCTGTGACTGGCCAAAGGTCTGTGGGAACAGTGACCACGTCGGTTTTGTTTTGGAGGTGCTGCCTCTGCCAGGGCTGTGTCTCCTCCCTCCTTCCCGTCCCTCTCGTGGCCCTGGTGTAACCGCACTCCCCTTGCTTCCCCGGAGCTTTGTCTTGCTTCCCCAGCTTCTGTGGCTGCAGGTCTGCCCTTCCTCCTCCTCCTCTTCCCCATGCTCGTCCCCAGCCAGAACTCTTTTGAGACAGTTTCCTCCTCAGGAAGGATGTTCACATGAATCTTCAGTCCTTGGGGCCATCGTGGTTATAATCCTTTGTCTGTATTTCATCTTTCTCTGAAATGTGTGATGGGAGGAAAGCATTGTTTTTGATGACTTATAACCACTTGTTCAGAAAGGACCCTGAGATCCCCAAATCTGGACATTTTCAGAGGGCTTTTTGCTTGTTTCAGGGGCCTGAGAGCTGGGAAACTTTGATTTCCAGCCCTGGCTGGAAGGTTCTGGGGTTAACAGTGGAAAAGGCAGTGTGGTGAGGGGCTAATCTGTAGTATCCTCATGAAAGGAAAGAAGGAAGGAGAAAAGAGGAAAAATAAAGGAAGGAAAATGAAAAGAAAGCAGAGACAAAGTGAAAGAGGGAGGTAGCCTTGGGTCCCCTGTGGGTTCATGCTGGGCAGAGACACCTTACCCTCTGGTTTGATCTCAGGCTCTCACCTTCTGGCCCCTAGTGCACTACTGGTGTGAGGCTGACAGAGGAGGAGAGAGGGCAGCATAGGACTAGAAGGTCCAGATTCCACTGCCCTAGGTAACTTCTCCCCAGACTGATCTATAGAGTCAATGCAATCTCAGTCAAAATTCCAGCAGACATTTTTTGTGGAAATTGAAAAACTGATTTCAAAATTCCTATGGATATGCAAAGGCCTTTGCTGAAAACAACTAGAAAAATAAAAAAGAGCAAAGTTACATGACTAGATAACTGATTTCAGCATTTACTAAAAAGCTGTAGTAATCAAGGTAGTGTGGTATTGGTATCAAGATAGGTGAATAAATCCGTGGAACAGAATGGAGAATCCAGAAGTAGATCCACACATACATGGACAGCTTCTTTTTGATGAAGATGTAAAGGCCCTTCCATGGAGAAAGGATAGTCTTCAACAAATGATGCTGAAAAAATTAGGTATCCATATGTAGAAATATGTGCTTCAATCTACATCTTATATCATAAAAAATTGACACAAAGTGTATCATAGGCCTAAAAATAACTTAAGTAAGAAAACATAGGAGAAATCCCTTGTGACTTGGGTCAGGTAAACATTTCTTATATACATCACCAAAAGCACAATCTAAAAGCAAACCAATTGATAAATTGAATTTCTTCAGAAAGAAAAAAAAATTCTGCTCTTCAGAAGACATTATTAGTAAATGAAAAGACAAGCGACAGACTGGGAGAAAGTATTTCTAAGGTGTATATCTGATTTTGTATCCAGAATATAAAGAACTTTTAAAAATCAATTATAAGTAAACAAATAACCCAATTTTTTCAAATGGGCAAAAGATTTGAACAGACACTTAGGCAAAAAAGAGGTATGGATGGCAGTTAAGCACGTGAAAAGATGCTCAGCAAAATTAGTCATTAGAGAAATGCAAATTAAACCCACAGTGAGAGACCCACGCACACCTGTCTAATAGGTGTAAAATGAGAAAGACGGACCATACCATGTGTTGGCAAGGAAGTGGAGGGACCAGAACTTTACTACACTGCTGATGGGAATGCAAAATGGTACAACCACTGTGAAAAATAGTTTGGCAATTTCTTAAAAAGTTAAAATATTACCTACCAAATCATCAAGCCATTTCACTCCAAGGTGTTTGTGCAAGAGAAATAAAAGCATGTGTATATTCAGATACACAAATACATGAATATTCGTATCAGCTTTATTTGTAACGGTCAAAAAGGCAAACAGCCCAAAGGTCTATCAACGGTAAATGGATAAACAAACTGTACCCCTCCGACAAACCCTACTCAGCAATAAAAAGGAATGAACTACTAGTACTTGCTACAACATGGACGAACCTGAAAATAACTACCCCCGCTCCTCAAAAAAGAGTGTGTGCTGTGTGGTCTCGTTTGTATAAAATGTGGAAAACAGGCGGGCAGATGGTTGTTTGCCCAGAGACAGGATGACAGGGTGCAGTGGGTGGAGGGGATTAGCAAAAAAGTTATGAGGAAACTTTTGGGGGTGACATATTTATTATTTACGACGGTGGGGATAGTTCCTTGGGTGTATGCAGAAGTGAAAATTTATTGACTTGTGTATTTGAAATGTATGCAGTTTATTGTATGTCAGTTATACTTTAATAAAGTTGATAAAAGAAAAGAAAAGGAAAAAACCGGAATTACATTTGACCCAGTAGTCTGGATTTACTCTTACTGGTTTAAATGTGCTTTTTAAAAGTGTCTGCTCTTAGGTTAACACTTACTGACAGTTTAAGTGGATGATTCCTTTAGCATTTGTGATATTTAAACATTTAGACATTAAATGTTATGCACAGGCTTAAAATGACACCAACATTGGAGCCGAAATTTTCTGAGAAATACTGTGAAATAAAGCAAGTCTGAGAAATACCGTGAAACAAAGCAAGATTAATTATTAAATCAAAACTTTTTCCACATGTCATTGTAGAAAGTGCAGTATAATGTCAGCCTTGTACTAGGGTTGAAAACTCTGTCTTCTCCATTTATACATTCGTTCCTCAAGTATTTCTGTATTAGGTGCCTTTTGCTTATTACTTAATACATAGAGTGCAAAAAAAAGAAGTCACAAAAAAAGAACTGACCTACAGCAGGTTTCTTATTTTAGTTGTGAAGGTGAGATTTATGTACTTAAGTAGGTAACAATTAAAGCAGGCTAGCTATTCATTGAGATCGGGAGTGCAGTGGTTGACACTTGTTTCCTGTAATACTTACCCTTTCAGGTATTGACTGAGAGCTCTAAATTTCTGCAGGAAATAATGACATTTTCTCATGTTTCAGGTCTTTACATTAATCTTTCATGGGCACACATTTTACCAGAAACTGCCTGTCTTTATTTTAGTAATTACATCTAAGGATTATAGGAAAATTTATTCTCCTTTAAACATATTTGCCCAAGACCTGATTGGATAAATCCCCGACGCTGTTGCTGGCCTCACCACCCTCACTCGAAATGACAGCGGCAACATCAGTACTATTAGCATTTTTTCTAGACGCTACCTCTCCAGCTGTGAAGATTTTCCTTCGATGATTCATGCGACACTTGGGAACTGAAGGTTCTTCCTGCAGAAGCACTTACTTTTCCTACAGCTCTTATTTTGAGTGGCTTTACCATGACCATTTTTCATGGTGTCGTCCGTCGTTAACATATTTCCCTTCCTTCCTCCGTATTTCATGCTTGAGGATTACAGCTCTGTGCGATCGGCGCCAGAGGGGCTGCCGGGTGCCTGTCGCGGGCTCCCAGGCCAACTGGTTGAGAAGGAAGAGTCTGTATTTACGTCTTGTCATCACGCAGGGCCCCTGGGTGCTAAGTATGGCCGCTTGCATTGTGCAGCCGCTAAGCGGGTTCTTGGACTGCCTGCTTCTCCTGTAGATTGTGTGCACGGCTGTGTGTGTACCAGTGATGGGCACACTTGCGAAGTAGGCAGTTGGCCTGTTGTGCCTGAACCCTCATTTTTGAAATCATTTCCCTGTCCCCAACAAGGACCCCCTTTTTAAAAAAAACTAATTTTTATTTTATTATTGTAACTTTTAACGGGAGTACTGGGGATCAAATGCAGGACCTCATGCATGCTAAGCACACACTCTACCACTGAGCTACACCCTCCTCCGCAACCAGGACCGCTTTCTGCCCCTCTTCAGGTACACACTTTTTGGCTCTGTTCTTACTAAAACCTGCCCTTAGGAAAAAAAACAAACCAACACTCTTAAGAGCTCCATTTAATATGAGTCTAAGTCAACTTTCCCTTAATGTATTTGCATTTTAAACTTTTATTTCTGAGTGTGATGTGCAAATTTTTCTGTCCTTAGAAGGATTTCAGGCTTTGGGAAACAGGGAGAGAGGAGGCGGTTCGGGGAAGGGACAGCTTGATTGGTGCAGCTGAAATTGTGCTGTGGGCCAGGGGTTTTCCACCTGTGCTTAGCCCCATATCTCTTCCTGTGGAAGCTCAGCATATGAAGTTGGTTTTAGAAAGTGGAGATGACTGGCTGAGACAGGAGAGGAGGGTCCAGAGGCCCATTTGCTCAGCCTCCCCTTTTCCTGGGGTTCACTGAGGCCCCTCTGGGGACTTCCTAGAGTTTGCTGGGCCCCAGTTTAAAAAGCAGCTATGTGCTTCTGCCTCCCCTGGTTTGGAGAAACCTGACCCAAGAAGTCATATCGAAAATCACGCTTTTCTTGAACCCATCAGAGAGCTGAGATTGAGGGGCAACAACTAGCCTAAAATCCAAGGAAAGACAGGCACCTCAAAGGAGAGCTTGCATGTGGGCCTTGGCCCATCTGTTGCAGAACTAATGAGGGAGGAAGGCAGGTCTGCTGTAGAACAGGTAAACTGAATTCAGCTACAGTTGTTCATTAATTGCTAAAGGCCGATGGTGGGATAGTGTGAGAATGTAGGACCCCCAGGATTGTGTAGCCGCTTGAAGACTCTCCTCCACAGGCTTCACTGGGGGCTTGTGAGAAAGACTGAGACCAGGGAAGGAGACCCGAGAAAGTCTCTCTCAGTGATGTAGGCCCGCAGGAGGAGAGGAAACAGGCTTGGGCCCAGACCGACGATGGTCTTCTACCACTGCAGGAGGGACAGAGTCCTCACTGAGAAAGCCCACCTCTCAGACACAGGGACACAGAGCTCTCCTATGATGGAGGCTGGTCTGGACAACACAGGATACCCACCCCGCCAAACACACCTTAGCCACGCTGAAAGCCCACGTTCTACTGCCTTACTGTGCCGGTGTCTGTCATGGTGTAACCAGCCACCTTGGAATTTAGTGGCCTAACACATAAGCGGTTTGTTATTCCTCAGGATTCTGCAATCTGGGTAATCTGAGCAGTTCTGCTCCACTTGGTGTCTGCTGGTGTGGAGATGGCTGTAAAGGCTTCTCCAATCATAGGGTGGCCCCTGGGTAGGGTTGGCTGGGACTGCTGCAGGCTGGTTTGGGCATTCTTGGCTGCCTTTGGCTTTCTTAGCTGGTCTTCTCAGGGAGCAGAGGCAGTAGCTGTTTGGCCTCTTAAAGGCTAGACCTGGAGCTGGTACCATGTTATTTTCAGTGCATTATGGTAAAGGCAAGTTAGGGGGCCAGATTCAAGGGAAAGAGAGTCCACCTCTTGATGGGTGGAGCGCTGTGCCTATATAGGGAGGAAGAGAATCAATGGTGGTCTACTTTGTAGATTACCTCCGTATACTAAATATGCCATATTTTCATTTCCTGCCTCTGTCTTTGACTTTCTTGTTCTCTTCCTTTAATACTGTCCTCTCCCCAAATCTGCATTCATTAAAATATAACCCACCCTTCAAGGCCCAACCTAAATGCCACCACCTTCATGAAAAGGCTGATTCTTAGAATTTGTCATACAAATTGGGATGCTTTGAAAGTGGAAGAGGCAGCTTAAAGGACAAGTATAAACTGGGATTTTTCCTGGCAAACTGGGGCATATAATAGCTATTCACGAGCCTCTCCCTGGTTTTTCTGTTTGTGAATAATTCCCTTCTGCTGAATTTGTTCATATCTCTGATGGGACACATTTTATTCTTCCTGGTATTTTGGGTGCAAATAACTGTCAACGCTCTCTTAAATTGTAAATTCCTGGAAGACAGATTCACTGTGTTATTTGCCTTTCTTAGAGCATTTAGCCCAGAGCTGTGCATATAGTAAGTACTCAGCTGTGAACTGAAGAAGAGAGTGGAAAACAGAAAAAGAGCAACTCGGATGTTCTTAGGTCCTTAAAAACATCTTGCAGAATTGAATAGCCATCATCTGCTCTAAGTCCTAATCATTCTACATCCTTTCCTAACCTTTCATATGACCCTGGGAAAGTGATTTAATATCCGAGCACCAAGGTTTCTTCATCTCAAAAATGGGGGAAATTATGCCTGTGCTACATATTTTATAAGGACATTGTAAAGGCAAAGGACATGATGTATACAAAAGCATTTTGAAATATTACATGTGGAAGTGCCTCTATAGATACAAGGCAGTATTATTATTTCAGTTTGCTTATTTGTTTCCAGCTGAGTGGCCCAGATAACCTCTTCATCAGTTGTTAAGTTGTTCTGTCCAGTAGAAGTTCAGACATTAATTCCTTTTTTCCAAATTCCTCACTCTGGTTAAAATAAGGTGAAGGGAACAGCAGGTCGGGAGTAACCAGTCTCAGTCCAGACATTTCCACCTACTGCTGAGCATGTGAGCCAGTCAATTAGCTTCTCTGAGTCTGCTTCCGTATCTTCACAATGAAACAATACATGTTCTGTCCATGAGGATAGTGTGAGGCTCAAATCAAGTGCATGTGAAAATCCTTTTGAAGTAAGTATAAAGGGTCATGCTATTAGTGATTATTTCAGCATACTCCTTTGTTCTAAGACTTCTTGCCTTCTGTTTTTCTGTTTGATTATCTATCTATATCTATCATTTTATCTACCTATCAACCATTCTTTCTACCTGTCCATGCATCTATGTATGTCATTTTATTTATCTATTTGTCTATCAATTATTCTTTTTTTTAATCATTCTTTCTGTGTGTTTATCTTTGTGTCTGTATGTGTGAATTTGAAATTATTAGACATTTGGAATTTTTTAGTGTCTCAGTGCTTTTCAAGTGTTTCTCAGGTGTTCAGAATTTCTTCTGTCATCTTTAGAGAAACTAACCATTTTAAGCTAATTTCTTACATTTACACAAACGCAAACTATGAAGCAAAGTAATGTTTCCTCTTCTCTTTCAAGGGAGGGTATCATGCGCATCTTAAACCAATATATAGACAATTAAAACCACTGTGGCACAGATGGCATGAAGGACCTCCGACCTCCCAGTAACCCATAGTTACCGTGGTTCTGGATTTAAGTAAGATGTTATTGTTCCCTTAGATCCTTACTCCAGCCTCCTCAGAGGTCCACAGAAGCAGATAATGATGGTGCCAGTGGTGGGGCCAACAGTAAACCACAGCTGGGCGTCTTGGTAACCAGAACTCACTGTAATTAACCCTCAGGGTCATTTCTACTTCTTGCTCTATGCTAATGCCACTTTGTTCTGGTGTCTTGTGTAGGGGTGTTGTTTCTGAAGCCCAGCAGCATTTTCTGATTTTGTGCCAACTGTTCTGTTGTCAGCTGCTGAGACTCCTCCTGAACCATGTATCGTGTGTCCCTCCTCCTGTAGGAACTGAAGGGAAATTGCTCTCTCACCATCACAACGTGGTTGCGGCCCTGAAGCCAGATTGTTTACACTTGGCATCCACTGAGGGTCGTTTGTTGCCTTCTTTGCAAGGCTTTGGGTGTTTGATGTTCTTGTCAAGCTATACGTTCTCCCTCCCTCCTCAGTCTCTCAATTTCAGCCTCCCAACGTGGAATTCCTGTCAGAAGTCTTTTCAGAGTGGTTCTCCAAAGCTCCGAGGACTCCCTGAATTTTAAGAGTTCACCAGACCCACGCCGGTCTGGTAGGGAAGATGCCAGTCTGTCTGCTGTAAGCAGGATGGATTGTAGGGCATCTCTGAAGCTTTTTGTTTTACTCTACTCAGAGTCAGGAGAACCTCTCTTGAGGACAGTGAAATACGCCCTGGCACATTTCTCCTGAGCACATGTTTATATTTCAGCATGAAAGAGCCCCCTAAGCGTGCTAAGAATTTATCTAGCGAAGGTTGCAATTTCTCAAGTCCCTTGTAAAGTCATTATGGTTGATTTGACCCCTGGGATAATACACATCTTAAAGTACTGAAGTATATCAGTGTACACATTTTTTTGGGTGGAACTCTGCTTAGACATAATTACCGATGTGTATGAGTGCAGTTTTTTGTAGCTTTTTTCTCTTCTGGGTAATAGGATGTGTACCCTTTAAAAACTCACAGCACCTTAGAAGATGCTGTTTTAGTTACATAGTAGAGATTCTGTGATTCCCCACGCTTAATCACTAGAAGAGGTGAGTTTTTATTTTTTTCGTTTATTTAATTATTTTCACCCATATAAATTTTAACCATTTTGTAAGGAAATCTTCCTAGAATATATTAAATACTTTCCAACTTTTTAGACCAAGAACACTCAGTGTAATTTGGTGACTTTTTTTTGATTATTCAAAGTCATTAATTACTGACACAGCAGCTTTTCACAGATTGCTGTCAGCAGAATAGTTATCTACTGCATATTAATACATGTCTTAGAAAAACAATGCTCTGTGATCAAATAAATGGGGTAAATACTGGGTAAACAAAATTAAGTAATTTTTTTTTCAGGAATACCCAAAGCTTTTACCATATTCATGTGTATTCTAAGTCTCCAAGGAGAGTTAGAGAATGAAGCTTTTCTCAAGTGTAATGGACCAGAGAATCCTCTTTGTGTTAAGAGTGTTATAGTTCCTGAAGAAGATCTTTAAAAATATTGGGGAAAATGCTGCTTTAATGTGAAAGGCCTCTAGGGCTATCATATATATGGGATTATTTGCCTCTATATTGAATGACTCAAACTGCTGCTGAATATTTGTGTCTCTTTTTAAAATACATTTTCTGTGCATTCTTGGTTGTTACTGTTTTCAGTTGTCACTGTGAGTGTTTTGGCCTCTCCTAAATGTCTGATACCCTCCCCTCACCCCACATCAGTTATGATTTGGGTTCTCATATAAATGGTTATTCAAACCAGAATACTTTTGCAAGTGAAGAGAAACTCTGTTTATAGTTATACTGGGTCTCTGTGCAGTAGACTCTGACTCTCCAGGGCAAACCAAAATTGTTATGACTAACACAAAATCAGAACAAACTAACTTAGTTAAACAATAGAGGGGTTTTATTGGCTCATGTAACTGAAAAATCTCAGAGGGTCAGTTGGTGCTGGTGTGGCTTGATCAGAGATCTGGCTTCTTTTTCCTGGTTCCAAGTGTACAGTTTATCCTTGTGCTGGTCTGCATCATAGTGAACACTAACTGCAGTGTTTTCAGGTTTTCCGTCTGGTCACCCATGCCTCATAGTTGGCTGTCAGAAAAGAAGAGCATCTTTGCCCAGAATTATTAGTAGAAATCCTGGGCTTTGTGCAGATTGGACAAACTCCTGAACCAACCCCCAAGGAATTCTGAGTACTTACTGGTTTAGATATGATGCAGCAATTAGTGTGGAAGGGAGATGGGAAATTCTGAGATTACCATGATGATCAGAGAATATCCCTGGAGGTGGGACTCAAGCCCACCCAGATAGAATGGCCAGTACACACTGGAGGCTGGATGGAATGGATGCTGGAGAGACATGTTGTCTACTATACATCACTCCTTATTTGTCTCCCCCCATTCCGTAAGAGAGAGGGTTATCAGATATCTAAGTTTATTAGAATTTTCTATAAAATAGTAAGATGGGCTCAGAAGGGCCTCCTGTAGTCAATGTGCATGAATGCTGGGATTGTCACAAGAAGTTGGGCTTTTCAGAGGCTTTTGCACTTTCTTCCTAGTTCTCACTTGTTTTCTAGGTAGTTGAGGCCAAATAACAGAGCAGTGGATAGATGGAGTAATGAAGAAGGATTGTCAATAAATTACTGAGAAAATACTAAGGATATATCCCCTAATCAGATTGTTTTTGACCGTTTTATTACACATGTAATATATCTTTATCATTAAAAAGTTAGAAAAGATGGGTAAGCAATTTGAAGATAATCAAAAGCATTTGTAATCTCTTTGCTCTGATTTAAAAACAAGAATAACTTTTGACCTCCTTCTGAAATAAAAATGCCTGTTTTTATATGAGCATTTGTGTAAGGAATTGAAAAGTCTGCTCTGTCTTCGAAAATTAGAAAAAGCAATATTTATTCTGTGCTGCACCTGATATTTCCTTTCCCCAACAAATGTTACCCGCATTATATGATGTAGTAATTTATAATGCCACCTGACTAGTGCTTTAGCTACCTGCTTTCCCTCCTATGAAATGTAGATTGAAAAATAATAGGTTTTCTCACAAAGGTGAAAATGTTTCTCTTAGACATAAATTATTTTCTATTTACAAAGCTGTTATGTTTATTCATCATATCTCAAAGGAAAATCGCTTTCAAAAATGACTGTTTCGAGACACACATTTCTTCATCATTCCGTCAGAGCCCGATAATGAGCTTGATGCAAATTTCTTTTTGAGTGGCTTATCTTTCAGTCCTAAATATATTGGGACAGGCTAGGAATTGCATGTCTGTGAATATGGGGGTCTAGGATTGAGAAGGGACCAGCCTGGCTGGGTGAGGTGGTGCGTATGTGACAAGAGTACCATCACAGTCCCTTCTGGCTCCCGGTCCTGCTTCTGCCCCTTCACCTTAGCGTCTCTGAGTCTCAGCTTCCTCTCTGTGCAATGAGGATAATGCCATTGACACTTAAAGGGCTGTTCCAGGAATTAGACAAATCATGGCATAAAGCTCTTGTCCCAAGGTAGGGACTTAGTACTTATGTTATTGCTCTTAATGGGCAGGTCCCAAGTGATGAAGGTTTTAGAAATTTCAGGTTGGAAGGCATTTTGGTGGTCTTTTGGTCCAGCCTCCTCCCAAGGCAGAAATCTGTCCTGGAGCACTCCTGATTGATGGGTCTTCAGGCTCTTGTTAAATAACGCCGGGACCCCACTGCTTCAGAAGGCAGCCTACACATGCTTTTGGTCAGTTCGAATTCTTAATGACAACAGCACATTTTGTTTGTAGTTTACAGAACGTTTTCACATCCGTTATTTCAGCTGATCTGTATGGCAGAATCTGTAAAGTTGGTAGGAGCTTTTAGGAAGTGTTTCCTTACATTGAACCCAAACCTGCTTTCCTTTAACTTGTGCTTACTGATTTGTAGAGCTTTGTGGTGACCGTCTTTCAGATTGGACCCATTCAACTGCTGTTTATTGTGCAGCTGGCCTTATCTAGGCAATAGAGATATAGCTGTGTGAGCAAAACACTCCTGCCCCTGCCTCTGTGGAAGCTACAGTCTAGTGCAGGGGCCTCCAGCTATGGCCTTTAGTTCAAATCCAGCCCATTGCCTGTTTTGTTAATAAAGTTTTATTGACACCCAACTCCATCCATTGTTTTACATGTAGTTTGTGCCCGCTTTTGTGCTACAACAGCAGAGCTGAGTAGTTGCAGTAGAGACCCTGTGGTCTATATAGTCTGAACTCTTTACTTTCTGTCCCTGTACAGAAAAGATCTGCTGCCCCCTGGCATGCTGGGTAAGGTAGATATTAAATTCTGTTTTTTTTCAATTAACATATGGTCAGTTTACAACAGTATGTCAATTTCTGGTGTACAGCATAATAGTTCAGTCATACATAAACATATATGTATTTGTTTTCATATTCTTTTTCATTATAGGTTACTACAAGATACTGAATAGAGTTCCCTGTGCTATACAGTAGAAACTTGTTGTTTAACTATTTCATATATAGTAGTTAGTATCTGCAAATCTCAAATTCTTGAATGCATCACTGAATATGTCATTGCACGTTTCTGTAGTGCAGGTGCTAGGGAAGGGAGAATGGGGAGAATCTCATTTAGGTTGGGCAGTAAGTAAGGCCTCCCTGAGAAAGGGACACTTAAGCCCTAAAGGATAAAAAAAGAGCTAGAAGATTGTGAGGGTGTGAGGAGCACATGGGCAGAGGGACAACTTGTATGAAGTCCTGCAGAGGGAAGATGGCTTGGGCAAATTGAAAGAGCGAAATAAGGCCAGTGTGGCTGGAGCCAAGTGAGGAAAGATCTTTGGTTTCAGGTTCAGCTAGAGAGGTAGGCAGGGGCCAGATCTGGCAGTGCCTTCTGAAAATACTGTTCTCTTCCTAAGGACATGGGACATTCCAGAAAGGTTTTAAATAGATTTGCATTTGAAAGCAATTACAATGAAATGGGGAGAAGTGGTTGGATTGGCTCTTTGCTGGGCGGTTGCTTTGCTGTGTAAGTAAAGGGTCGGGGTGAGGAATCTGAAATGATTCTCAGTCATCTGAATTAAGCAACTGGGTGAATTGAAGTTGCCCTTTATGAGATGGGGACTCCTGGAGGAGAGGCAGATTTGGTGGGAGATGATGATGATGATTCGAGTTTTGGAGCAATTTAGTTTGAGATGCCTTTGAGTTATCTCAGTAGAAATATCAAGAAGACAGTTGGATGCGCCAGTGTGGAGCTTAGAGGAAAGATATGGGGGGTCATGATAACTTGGGAGTCATCAGCATTTGTGGTTCTTAGAAGCTGATTTGGTGTGTGAGATTGCCTGGGGAGTTGAATACGGGAGCAGAATGCTAGGCTTAAGTCCCAGGGACTCCGACATCGGAGAGGAGAGGGAGCCTCCAAAGGAGACTGAGGAGGAGCGGCCAGGGGAGCAGGAAGTAGAACTGGCATCCTCATGCTAAGTGCAGAGAGTGTTTCAAGAGGGAGGGCTGGTCTCTGCCCTGTGCTGCTGCTGTCAGGTGGAGACTGACGGTGCTGTAGATTGTAAACATGAAGGGCACTGGTAACCCTAGTAAGGGTGGACTCAGCTGTGTGGTGAAGGCAGGAGCCAGATGAGGACAGGTGGAGAGGTACATGAGTAGGAAGTGAGGATGAAGAGACATTTTTTCAAGTTGTTCAGCTGTGAAGGATAGGAGAGGGAAGGCAGCTGCTAGATGGGGAGGGAAGATGGAGAGAAGAAGTTGTGTTTGTTTTTAAGATGTTGAGCCTCCATGGGAAAGAAAGAGTAAGGTGGGAGGAGGGCAGGGACAGTGGAGGAAAGGGTGATAGAGGAAGCCTCTGATATTCCAAAAGGGGAGAGAACCTTGAACCTACATGGAAGGACTGGCTTTCCACAGAGGGGTGGACACTCCATTGTAACAGGAAGGAGGATGGATAGGATGTATGCAGGTGCAGAGAGGTTTGCTCATATGCTGGCAGGAGATTGTGGAGGTGTCCATGGGTGGCTTCTGTCTTCTCCAAAATGTGAAACAAGGTTGCCTTCTAAAAATGAGAGAGGACAGACTTCAGGAAGGAAATAACAAGAACACGAAGAACACATGGCACATGGTTGTTGCTGAGAGGAGAGCATGTCCACCAGAGAAAGCCAGCAGGATTGCTAGTCAGTTGAGGTTGACGACAATAACTTTATTGTCACCTCATCTCTAGTTTTGTGATTGTCCCGCAGGTGAGCTCAGATGCTTTAATTCATAGACTGAGAAGCACAAGGGTAGAGTAGGCAGAAGGGTGAGATGGCATTAGTGAGGCAATGCGAGTTCTAGGACTAAGCTTTTACTCTCAGGAAAGCCCTTAGATGCTATTAAAGAAGTCTGGCTGCCCTGGAGAGATTGCATGGAGACACCCCATGGAAAGGCTATGTGGAGAGGGAGAAGCCTCAGTGTTACATGGGGAGAGAGAAGCCCAGATCATCTTAGCCAAGCCCAGCCCTCAGCCAGTCTGCCAGCTGACTGCAGCCAACCAGTGACCACTTAGCAAGGTCAACAGAAGAACTGTCCAGCTACGCTTAGCCCATATTGCACAATAATGAGAAAAAAAGATTATTTTAGCCCCTAAGTTTTGGAGTGGTTTGTTAGCAGCACATGACTGAAGTGCTGTTTGAGTACAGAGGCCTGCATGAGGAGGTAACCAAGGAGAGCAGAGAATGTAAGGCGTCCTGGTGGATCCTTGATGTGGGGGTCCCTAGGACGTAACCAGCTGTGGCCTGGACCACAGGCTCCCGAAATAGTGGTGTGGAGCATACATTTCCTGAGTCTGCTCTCAGCTCTTGTTGACAGGTTAGCTACGATGAAGAGGTGAACACACCACCTCTGGCCTATTCTACCAAAGAATTTTTTCTGGCTAATATCTTAATTTCCTTCAATCCTTTTTGTTATGTGGTTATGAAACTCCATAACATTCTTATCATCTTCCCCAGATATATTCCAGCTTGTCAATGGCTTTCTTAAATATAGGACCCATAGCTGAAGTCATCAGTTCCTGGTGTGGTTGGAGGACTGTTGCATTTTCTTGCTTTAGGCCCCCCTTTTTTTTTTTTAATGTAATTTCAGATTGCTTTAGCTTTGGGGAAAGCTGTAACACTGTTGACTCATGTTTAGCTTGAAGACTACTAAAATACCTGTATCGTCTTTTTTTCTTTTTCTTTTCCGTAACACAATGGCTATTAGATCAAATCCTATACCTGTGCAGTCAATGTTTTGAACCTTGGAATGAAGGATTAAATTTAATTTGCTGTGTTTTGGCTTATTCATTGAATCTATGGTCATCATTTTGAATCCTTTTTTTTTTTTTTAATATTACCTGTTCTCTTAGCTTTGCATTATCCACAAGTTTAAGTATATGTGTGTGTGTGTGTGTGTGTGTGTGTGTGTGTGTGTGTATACTTAAGTGTATATATACTGTTTCCAATCATCAATTATATATATATATACACACATTCATTTATCTTCATCTGAATCACTGATGAAAACCTGGAAAAGGGATGTTTGGAGACAGTGCTGTAGTATACCCATGGAAACTTTGTCTAGGTTGTCACTAAACAATTGAAAACTTTTGAGGCATTGGTTCAGCGTGCCTACTTGCATTCATTACACCTCTCCCTTTAGCAAAAGCTCAATGTGGAGGTTTTTTGAAGGTCAAAAAAGAAGTAACTACTCTCTGAGGACATCCTGAGAACTGTTGAAATTCTTTTCCAAATGATGGATCCTAATATTTTTTCCTCAACTAAAATCTCTTTAGTATGGACTCAAAGTTTAGACTGAATGATTTTGTTTGTTTTTTTTTTTTTAATTTTATTTTTTATTGAAGTGTAGTTGATTTACAATGTTAATTTCAGGTGTACAGCAAAGTGATTCAGTTATACATATACATACATATATTTTTTTCTTTTCAGATTCTTTTCCACTACATGTTATTATAAGAAATTGAATGTAGTTCCTTGTGCTATACAGTATGTCCTTGTTTACCTATTTTATATATAGTAATGTGGACCTACTAATCCCAAACGCCTAATTTATCCCTCCCCGTCCTTTCTCCTTCAGTAACCACAATTTGTTTTCTATGTCCGTGAGTCCATTTTTCATTTGTAAATAGAATCTGTATCTTTTTTTTAGATTCCACATATAAGTGATAGCATATGATATTTCTTTGTCTGACTTACTGCACTTAATATGATAATCTCAAGGTCCATCCATATTGCTGCAAATGACATTATTTCATTCTTTTTATGGCTAAGTAGTATTCCATTGTGTAAATATACCAAAACTTCTTTATCCAATCATCTGTCAATGGACATTTAGGTTGCTTCCATGTCTTGGCTATTGTATATAGTGCTGCTATGAACATTGGGGTGCATATGTCTTTTCAAATTAGAGTTCTTTCCAGATATATGCCCAAGAGTGAGATTGCTGGATCATACAGTATTTTTTTTTTAAAAAAGAGTAGCATTTAGTTTTCCCCAGTACAGATCTGTCTTCTTGCTGGGTGCACATTCAAGAGGTACAGGAGCCTTCACTGAGTCCTGTAATCTGTCTTGGCTGAGGATCAATAGGCTGTAGTCTGTTTCAGTCAGATGTTCAGGAGCCATGAGGGACTTTCATACCATTGATCAATCTGTGATCAGTCTTTAATCCACAGGCGGAACCATTTTGAGGCCAACAGCATGAATCACAAACCATTGATACTTCTAAAGAGTCTGTGTCATATAAAGCCATTCTGAGGATGATGGTGGGTAAGAATACGCTCTTTGAAAGTTACGTTCCAATCCTCAATAACATAAAGCCAAAGTACTGTCTTCTGGCTCTCTTGACTTTTAACAGCACCAAATACGTCCACATAGTTTTTAGATGAGCTGTGTGCATGCCCTCCTGTCAAAGTTAATTGAAAGATAAGCATCTTCCACCATATTGTTAGCAAGGCAGGTGAATCCAGGGAGTCTTTACTCTAAAAAAAGAAAGCTAAATAATTCCCTTTGTCAAAATCTTCATCAATTAGATGTACAATATTAAATAACTTTTTTTTTTTTTGCTTGATTCTCAAGAGGAACAATTTGTAGCTGATTCAGTCTAGGGACACAAGAGGATGCAGTTTTTTAAAAATGGAACTCATGATTAAAGTAGCCAACTGGTAGTTCTGGCTCTTAAAATACTTCGGACCAAGTTATTGCTGTCTGTTTTATGATATGACCCTCTAGTGACTCAATTGCTTAGGCCCTTGAAATAAATGCAGAATTGATTCTTGAACCACATTTTCCTCTCGTGTTTGCAGGTTTTCTCCTAGGCCACCTTTGTGTCAAGGTGAAATGACTTTTTCCTTGGAGACAGGAAGGGGTCAGTTTCCTTAATTTTTATAACTTTAATGGCATGCAAATATTCGTTAGTGAAACCATGTAGATTCTTCTTTCTTAAATGGTTAATAAAGACAGCCTGGCAGTTTGGAGAGTCTTCTTCTAGGATCTTTTACTACTATTACAAAATTAACAGCATCTGTACTTCCTTGGTGCTAGCACTTGATGTGTGTTATACGTGTTATTTTGCACAGCCCCGTAAGAGGTTGGTATTGTTTCCGTTCTACAGGCAAGAAAACTGAGGATTAGGTATGTAAAGTAAACGGTTCAAGATCGCACAGCCAATAAATTGCAGTGCTGGAATTTAGACCCCTTCCTCTCTGCCTCCAGAATCTGGGCTTGTAAGCACTGTGCCAGACTGCTATGTTATCAGCTCTGATTTGATGTGTCTTTTATTGAACATTAAATCGAATTCCCTTTTGAAAGTAAGCAGAATGTAAATACTAATGTATTGAGTGGCCTTCTGTTAAAATGAATTCCTAGCCTTATTTTTGTAAGTCTTTAACATAAATCTTTATATGCAATATGGTGAATAAACTTGAGACTTCCTTATCTAAACTCCACATCCCACCCCCCTCCAGATTTGGCTATTTCTGCAGATTTTCTTTTACTTTTAAAAACTTTCATTTTGTACGTGTGGAAAGCTGTACTCTGAGCATTAATGAAGCAGTACCCCTCGTCCCCCTTTCTCTACCATACATACGAAGAGACAGTGGATGTTGTCAGTATTTAGACTGGCAATATCTTTTCAGTGACTGTGGAAGGATTTGTTGATATTCTGTCATTTGTCAGAAAGAAAAGTTTAAATACGTGCCTATTATCCTACGTCATGGAAGCCTTTAATATGATTGATTCCTTCCGAAGCTATATACTATGCAGATGTTTTATTCATGAATTGTTATTTCTGCAAAAACTGTGGGTTCCTATTTCATTTCCCCTGGCTGAATATGCCATGATTTGGTTTTTTGTTAAGCTTATCCTTATATAGGCAATGTTATTTCTGAAATGTTAATGCACATTGTAGGGCTAGAACCCAGCTGTTTGTAAAACTTAATGATTGTTGACTGCAGTTAAATCCCCATGAGTTTAAAGTATAGATTTCAAAGGCATGGATTGTGCAAGAAAATTCTATCTTTGATTTATGTGGCAAAACTGCTGTTATACCATGACCTTAATTTTCCTGTGGTGGCAGGTATGTTATTGGGGAAGGCGTCACAAATAAAAGATGAGACTAGTAATAGTAACAGAGGGGCAAGGGATGGGAAATGAATGCAACTGTCTAATAAACTTTTAATCATTGTACATTGTCCTAGGTCTGGACACTGGTATCATCTTTGCTGGTTGCTCTTCTTTCATTTGCCTCATTCTTCTTTTTTTTGAAGGGGGGCGTACCTCTTTGCATTGCTTTTTGCTCATACAACAAATGCAATGGATTATTAAAAATTATGAAAGTGGAAGATGTGTTGTATCTATCTAAGATAGGTCACACGTATTTTAGGTATTACTTTTCTGAATAAATGCTGAATAGATTTCTTTTCCTCACTCACAGGAGTCTTGTTGCCCTGAATTTTGGAAGATACAGGATCCCTTGGTAATGTTGTGTGTTAAATTCCAGACCACTGCAATAAAATGAATGTTGCAATAAAGTGAATCACATGAATCTTTTGGTTCCCCAATGCGTATAAAAAGTTATATTATACTGGTGTCTGTTAAGTGTGCAATAGCATTATGTCTAAGAAATGTATATACTTTAATTTAAAAATACTGTATTGCTAAAAAATGCTAATCATCATCTGAGCCTTTGGTGAGTCATAGTCTTTATGTCAGCGGAGGGTTTTGCCTGCATGTTAATGGCTGCTGCCTGATCAGGGTGGTGGTTGCTGGAGGTTGGGGTGGCTGTGGCAGTTTCTTAAAATAAGACAACACTGACATTTACTGCATTGATTGATTCATCCTTTCACAGATGATTTCTCTGTAGCATGCAATGTTCTTTGATAGTGTTTTACCTACAGTAGAACTTGCACAGTTGGGAGTAAATCCTTTCAAACCCTGCCGCTGCTTTACCAACTAAGTTTGTGTAATATTCTTAATCTTTTGTCATCCTTTTAACAGTCTTCACAGCGTCTTCAGCAGCAGTAGATTCCATCTCCAGAAGCTACTATTTTTGCTCATTCATAAGAAGCAACTCCTCATCTGTTCAAGTTTTATCATGTGATTGCAGTAATTCAGTCACATTGTTGGGCTCCACTTCTAATTCTAGGTCTCTTGCTGTTAACACTACATCTGCAGTTACTTCCTCCACTGAGGTCTTGAACGCCTGAAAGTCATCCAGGAGGATGGATCCAGCTTATTCCACACTCATGTAAATGTTGATACTTTGACCTCTTCCCATGAATCACAGCTGTTCTTAGTGGCACCTAGAAAGGTGAATCCTTTCCAGAAGATTTTCAGTTGACTTTGCTCAGATCCGTCAGAGGAATCACTATCTATGTCAGCTATCGCTTTATAAAATCCATTGCTTAAATAATACGACTTGAAAATTGAAATTTCTCCTTGACACGTGGGAGATGGGGCTGCAGAATGGATGCTACATTTGCAGCCATGAAAACATCATGAATTTAATTGTACATTCCCACCAGCTCTTGAGTGGACCAGGTGCTTTGTCAGTGAGCAATAACATTTTAAGAGAAATCTTTTTTTTCTCAGTAGTAGGTTTCAACAGTGGGCTTAAAATATTCAGTAAACCATTGTTGTAAACAGATGTGCTGTCACCCAGGCTTTGTCGTTCCATTTACAGAGCACAGCCTGAGTAGATTTAGCAAAAGTCTTAAGGACCCTAGGATTTTCTCAATGGTAGGTAAGTGAGCATTAGTTCCAAGTCAAAGTCACCAGCTGCATTAGCTCCTAACAAGAGAGTCAGCCTGTCCTTTGAAGCTCTGAAGCCAGGCATTGACTTCTTTCTAGCTATGAAAGTCCTAGCTATCATCGTCTTCCAGTAGAAGGCTGTTTTATCTGCATTGAAAATCTGTTGTTTGGTGTAGCCACCTTCATGAATTACCCGAGCTAGATCTTCTGGAGAATTTCCTGCTGCTTCTACATCAGCACTTGCTGCTTCACCCTACACTTTGATGTTATGGAGACGACTTCTCTCCTTAAATCTTAGGAACCAACCTCTGCTAATTTCAAACTTCTCTTCCGCAACTTCCTCACCTCTCTCAGCTCCTTAGAATTGGAGGGTTGGGACCTTTGCTCTGGATTAGGCTTTAGCTTAAGGGAATGTTGTGGCTGGTTTGACCTTCTATCCAGACCACTACAACTTTTTCCCTATCAGCAATGAGATTGTTTTGCTTTCTTATCATTCGTGTATTCGCTGGAGTAACACCTTTAATTTCCTTCGAGAACTTGTTCTTTGTATTCACAAGTTGGCTGACTGTTTGGCACTAGAGGCCTAGCTTTCAGCCGTCTCAGCTTTCATCATGCCTTCCTTACTAAGCTTAATTATTTCTAGCTTTTGATTTAAAGTGAGAGACATGTGCTCTTCCTTTCACTTGAACACTTAGAGAACATTGTAGTTATTAATTGGCCTAATTTTAACATTATTGTGTCTCAGGGAACAGGGAGGCCTGAGAAGAGGGAGAGGGAGATGGCGGAATGGTCAGCAGTGGAGCAGTCAGAACACACACAGCATTATCCATTGAGTTCACTGTCTTATGTGATGTGGTTCATGGTGCCTCCAAATAATGACAATGGTAACAGCAAAGATCACTGACCACAGATCACCATAACAAATATCATAATAATGAAAAGTTTGAAATAGTGGGAGAATTACCAAAATATGACAGAGAGACATAAAGTGAGCAAATTCTGTTGAACAAATGGTGCTGGTAGACTTGCTCGACGCGGAGTTGCCACAGACCTTTGATTTATAAGAAAAATGCAGTAAAGTGAGGTGCAGTAAAACAAGGTATGCCTGTAGTTGTGTTGAACATTGGTACAGAGTGTCCTTTTGTATTTCATGTGTGTGTGGATGTGACAACAGGAAGAACATAATAATTCCTAATTAGTAATTCCCCCCCGCCTGTCACAACCATGCTCTCCCTACTAGGGCTTTCTTTCCCATTGTGGACATTAAAAGGAAACTGAAAAGGTGAGCACCAGTGGCCCAGCTGGACCCTAGCTCTGGATTCAGGAACAAGAGGAGACGTCACCTGTGCACGTGCTTGGCTTTACAAACCGAGGCCACGGATTGTCTTGATGAAGTTTCTCACGGTAAATGGGAAAACGACACATGCACAAACAAAAAGCCCTTTTTGGTTTATTTGCTGTTTATCTCTGCTTTGGACCAAATTGTTTCCTCTCTTCCTCTCTTTGGAGGTTGCTCCCTCTTAGATGCTCCCAAAAGTCTCCTCCAATGCAGGCTGGCAGTGTGGCTTTTATTTTTCAATGTCGGTGCCTACACGGCTGGACACAAGCAGTAGTGGGAAAGTGATTTTTGACTTGCTTTTTGGTGCTTGTATTTTTTTCTGACTTGTTTATGGATTCTTCTTTCCACTCCTTTTTCGTATATACTTATCCTTAGAGTATCGAGTCATTAGAAAACCTGGCACCATTTCCCCCATCAAAATGTATTAAAAGAGGTGATGCCACCTAATCCTCACCTTTGGAAAGCTGAGGAACTGGCAAGTGGATGTGATGCTTAGAAGTCAGGGGAGGTGGAGGTTTAAGGTCGTCATCCGTCAACAGGTGAATTAGATTCCTGGGTTCCCTTTCTGTACTTGGGCTGAGAAAGTCTTATTAAATGTGACATAAATCACTGGTCTTTATTGTTGGTTCACTTGTCAAGGATGCTGCCTTTAAAATGTTCCTTGCTGTGTTTGAATGTTGATCTACTGTTTGCTGTGTGACCATCAGCAAGTTGCATAATCTTTTTGGGTGGCCGTTTCTTTAGCTGGGTTTAATAATAGTACCCACTTCCCAGGGAGATTGGGAGGAGTATCTTCACCTGTGTAGTTGCCTCGCGCAGTGCCTGGTACGCCGTGAGCGTTCCGGAAGCGACTGGTGCTGTTGCACGGCAACAGCAAGAGATGGAGTTCCCCTCTGGAGTTTGACTCTGGGCTTGAATCTTGGCTCAGCTGTTTTTAGTCTTAGGATCATGACTTTATATTCCTTTGTTGCAAAATTTCCAGACACATGGTACTTCCCTCATCAGATTTTTATGAGGACTTAAATCATCCAAGTTAAGTGCTTATAGCACAGTGCCTGGCCGATAGTAAGCACTCGAAGGCAAGTAAAGTTATCATTGTAGTGAATAATCTGACAATCCTCTGACTGTCTTTATATTTCAGGACTTTCAGCTCATAGCATCTGCATCGTCAACACTATGTTTATGATGGCTGAAGGTGTTCTCACCACACTGCTTTCTCTCTACCCTGCACAGTCAGATTAGAGGTAGAAGGGGTGGGAACTTGGTTTCTGAGATACCTGAATTTGTTTTCTGAGGTACTCCTGGACTGTTATGAAGGGCAGAGAACAGCAAGATGCTTTGTAAACATTCCAGGTAGGATGAAGAATATTTCCCCACCTCCTGCTTCTGAAAAGACTGCTGTGGTCAGATGTTCATAAGAAAATAAAAAAATACTTACTTTCATATTTCCTGCCCACAGTGATGAAAATAAATTGGTATTTTATTTGTCTTCTTTTGAAGTTAATGCAATAAGGCTAGCTTATGACCTTTGAAAAATGCTCCCATGGCTTCACTTGAAGACAGCTTTTCCCCATTGCTTTCAATCCTTTGATAATATATTAAATTCATCTCTCTTTCCAGTATGCACACATTTCAAATGTTTGTCTATGACTGTGTCCTATCTTAGATAAAGCTTGGCCAAATTAGTCATATACTCTATATTCATTCAATTTGCTTAAAACTGAATTTCATTCCCAACTCTGTAATACTTTTATTCCTTCCCTTTAAACTTAAAAATTATTTGTGGTAGGTTTTGCTGTCATGTATTTAGCTCATGGGTTTTCATGTGGTGTCCCCAAAAGGATATTTTGTTGCCTTTGTTTTCCTTTCATTTTCATCCAACCAGAGTGTCATGGGTGGATCACATTTCAACACATTATATTCTCTTCATAGCCAGGCTCTTTGGTTTTGTAACAGTAGATCTTTGTCTTGTTCATGGAGTGCCTTCTAAGCTGGGCCCTCATCATTTCTGAGCAGTATAGTTCACTGAAATAATTTCTTAATTTAGTCCAACTCACTTTGCCATCGGGTGAATTTTCCAGATTAAGAATCTTGAATTTTTCAGCTGCTAAGTGCTAAGGGTGACAGTTACAACTGGAGCTCGTTCAGTAAGAGTGTCGCATCCACAATACACTGTGTAATGGAAAGACAGCATGTAGCTGGTTAGTGCTTCTCAGCCAATTAAGACACTTTACATGGAACACTGAACTCATCTTGTAGTGGGTTAAATAATGGCCACCCACAGATACCAAGTCCTAGTGTCTGTAACTTGTAAATGTTACTCTCTTTAGATAAAGGGTCTGTAGATGTAATTAAGTTGAGGCTCTGGAAATGGGCAGAGTGCCCTGGATTATCCAGGTGAGCCCTGTTTGCCATCACAAGTGTCCTTGTGAGAGCGCACAGGGGGCAGTCACAGAGAGGAGGCCATGTGAAGGTGGAGGCAAGGGTTAGAATGAAGCAGCCTGCAGCCCAGGTTGCCAGGGGGGTCACGAGGAGCCGGAAGAGGCAAGAAAAAATTCTCCTCTCGAGCCCCTGGAGGGAGTGTGGCCCTGCTGGCTTTCGGCCTCTGGCCCCCAGAAGTGTGAGAGGATACATTTCTGTTGATTTAAGATGCCAAGTCATTTGTTATAGAGGCTTCAGGAATCTAATGCTCTTCTATTCTCTCGGTATTTTCATTCCAGAATAGATGAGGAAGAGGGGGGGAAAATGATAGGCACGATCATTTTTGTGAGATGTCAATCTTTATTTCAGAATTAGTAGTACAGAACCACATCTTCAGGAAGTTAATTGGACTCGTACTGCCATACGTAACATGTGATAATCTGAGTACAGCGTGTTTCTTTCTTTAGTAATAGGTTGCCACTTCGAATGTGAAACTGTTCCACCTCCCTGGTAGTGTCTGGATTGGAGCAGAAAGAAGGGAAAGAGGAGGAAAAGAGGGTGAGATGATACCTAAATTACTGAAAGGTAGTGTTTCTGCTTACATTTTACTTGCGTGTTAAGGATTGTAGCACATTTCCTCAAGGGAGAAGGAAAGCAGGGGCTGCCTTTCCAGACCATGGCTACCATGTCCTCCTAGGACATAGTACGCAGAGGGACCTGGCTCCTGCCAGTTCTCAGCCAGGGAGAGTAGAAAGCAAACAGTAAGGAGAAACCAAGGTGCTGATGGGCAGAATGGAGGTGTGAGTGAGGACTGACTCTTTATTCCCCAAACTTCCTTCCTTGACGGCAAAAAGCAAACTGTAACTCTGATTTAACCCTGATAGGGTCAAAGGACCTTTTGCTTTAGAGACATCTCTGGAGTTACATGTTAAGGGAAATGCAAAGGCAAAGGGAAAGGAAAGGCAAAAGAAACTCATAAAAAAAAGAAAGTAGAAAACCATGATTCTGGTATAGTTATAGTTCCACAGGAACAGGCTCTGTCTGAGTTCTTTTTAAAATGTTTGCATGGCTATCTAAAAATGAGAAAAGAAAAGAGGTACACATACTATGTCCTGAATCCTGAACCCAGTTAATCATAAATGGTTATTATAACAAAAGAAAATAAATGATTGTTTCTTTAAACTGATTAGAGAATTTGATTTACTTTGTTGTTAAGAATTGACTTGTGAAAAAGACCAATATCATCTCCTATTTAGCACCCTGGATGACAGAACCTTTGTGAGGTTGCAAGTTTAGGAAGTTTGCCAAATAAATGTGAGATAAGGTATTACATCAGGCTTCTCTGTTCCAGACTGTTCTGTTACTGGTGTGCAGCATTTACCAATTATTCTATTGGTATAATCTGTGGCAGTGTCTCCTTTAGATTCTTGGTTAATATTTAGGTCAGTGAATTTCAACATGAAGATTTGCTGATATGAACACTTTCCTTCATGTGGTCTGCAATTTTTGACAGATTGTACAATTTACAAACCCTGTCTTGAGTGAGAAAAAAATAGTTGTGCTACAGTTGTTTTGAATAAGGAGCGCTGGCTGCTTGTATCATTGCTCTAATAATAGTGGAAGTACTACATTTGCTCCAATTGAGTTTGAATCCAGTACTGCTCACTTAACATGCAGTAACTCAGATGAGTCTAAATCTCACACTTGTCTCTTGATTTAAACTTGTTACATATTTTCCTCAGGGTATTTTTCCCTTATCTCATGTGCAAAACTCTCCATCCTGGCTTGAATTCAGCTTTATTTTATATCTGGGCAAACATACTCTCCAATCTGGGTAGAATATTGTACAGATGGCTAATAGGGACAGTGGACGCGCTACGTGTGACATGACTGACTAGCTCTGTGGTTGGGAAGTAGGAGCTAGGATGGTTGATTGTGTAGACTTGTGAAAACGGAAGGGTTTGTCTGAGAGGGTCACAGACTCCAAGGCAGCTTGTCTGTAAAGTGGGATGCAAGTGAGATAATAGTGAATGAGGTCTTCAGGGATTCTTGGGGGGCCTTTGGCTCCAGTGTCTGGTTATCATTTAGGAATGCAAGCCCAGAGTTGCGAGGTCTTCTTTTTCAAGAGAAACACAAAGGGATTTTTTAGGTAAATCCTGATTATTAAGTTTGAGTAATTAAAGAAAGTTCAAAAAACCCCAAAACCCCCCAAAACCAAGGGTTATACTGTATGGGCCAAATAAAACATAACTGGTGCTGTGAGCATGTGACCTCTGGTCAACACTGATCGGAGTTCTCCAGCCCCAGGGGCTTGCAGAAAATATTTACTGCCTCGCATCTGCTGCCTCCCGCTCCTCCAGTGACTGCAGATGTGTCGTGACTATTTTCTTCTTCTCTCTTTCACTCCTGGAGCCCGTGGAAGAGAATTTAGATCTCTCACAAGCCCTCAGTGTAATTTATGTTGGGAAATACTGGTGGAGACTTGGCTCTTTTAAAGCAGAAAGCTGAGTTAGAGCAAAATCTAAAGAGATAATCAGAACTCATTTCAGAAATCTCCAGTAGGAACAGAGCTAGGATAAGCAAGTAGAGGAAGAGAGATTGGATTAGCCAGGAAGCACTTTTACAGAGATGCCGGTTCAGGCAATGTGACATCACTGCTAAGAGAAGATGGTTCCAGAAATATGAGAAGTCCTATTTCTGTCCTCTAGGATAGAGCTGCCAGATAGCATACAGTTAAATTTGAATTTCAGGTAAACAACAAATAATGTTTAGGTTTAAATATGTCCTTTGCAATATTTTAAAAATTATAAGTATGCCCCAAATATTGCAAGGGGCATAATTGTATTAAAACATTATTTGTTCTTTATATAAAATTCATATCGAATTTGACATCTTGTTTTCGTGTTGTTTGTGTTTGCAAAATCTGGCAACCCTGTATCACAAGCCTGGGCCAAATTCAGAGTCTAGGCCAGACTACCCCAAATTTACAAGCCAGAATATAGTGAGAAATTGTAAGAAGTTCTTTCAGTAGTGTTTGGGTTGATTGATGCTGAATTGTCCTTATGAACTTGCTGAATTTTATAATAACCTTTACTAGCATTGCTGCAGGTGAGGAGGCAGATGGATCTGTGTGTGTACAGAACGATCATGGACATTTATAGGAGAATCCAGTTCAGATGTTTATCCATACATTGACTGAAGGCTCTCCAAAGAGATGACAATTTTAAGGATGCTTTGAAGGTCAATAGAAATGACTGGTTAGACATATTAGCAGGTACACAGTCATGGAAAGTGATGAGATATTAGTAATGGCTAATATCTAATCCCTATTATTTGGCTAGAAAAGAAATGAAGACTTGAGGGAAATATTGCTAATTCCTACACATTGTTAAATGTCCCATAGAAACATGGTATTCTTTTATTCTTAGATGAAACTGTGCTAAGTATTAGATAATTGAATATATGTAGTATTCTTCTTGCCTTCTTGTATTTACCTAATTTATTAATAAAATACTGTGATAGGCCCTGGAGAGAAAAAGAGGTGTACAATACAGAACTGCCTTTCCCCAAAGGTCCTAGTTTAGTTGAGGGGACAGTGAACTTGGGAAAAGATAGAGTAATACATTGTATAAATGCGTGCTGTCGTGGAGCCTGATACTCTGTGTGTTGTAGCAAAGATTTTGAAACCAAGGAGAGAAATCTTTGGGCTCTTCAAGCTGGAACAACTTAATGGCAGGGAGGAAGGAAAGTTGGGGCTTTGAAATAAAAATGGCATGAGAAAAGTTACGGGGGCAGGAAAGCACTGGACCAACATTCAGAGACATGAGTGTCCAGTGTGGCACGTGTGACCACCTGTCATTATCAGAACAGCTCATCTCACATTGCAGCCCAAAATGAACACATGTGTGCGTAGAGCCACCATGTTTAATTATATCTCAGTTCTCTTCTTTTTATTTTTGCTGTTTTCACTATGAATCCTCTTTTCTTCCTTTTGGCCTTCTCATTTTGCTCCCGTATGCGCATTGATTATATAGCTAGTTCTGTGTTGTCCGTTTCCTTACTGGTGGTTGATGCCATTTCTCATTATCTCTATGACCTTTAGTTGGTTTCAGTGTTCAATTCCTTAAACTTCTCATTCTTGAATGATGGTTTTGCTTTGTTTCTTGATGACTTTGCTAAAATATTCATTCAGTGAACAAACAAGTGTATTTGGAGGACCTGTTGTACAGAGAGTCAGTGAAATACAATGGTTGAGAGCATGGGCTGTAGGGACAGCCTGCTTGGGTTTCAGCCCTGACTTTACCACTTACTAGCTATGTGGCCTTGGGCAACTTGCATAACCTTCCTGGGCCTTAGTTTTCTGGGCTGCAAAATAAAATATTAATAGGATGTTCCTCAAAGCTGTGAAAATTGAATGAAATAACTCATGCTCAGACCATGGCATCCTAACTACTGATATTTTATTTTTGCTCCAGTTGAAGGTGTGGAGTAGGAACAAGGCAGACAAGATCTGCAGTCTTGGAACTGTTTTTCCTACCGATGTAAGTGTTATGGAGAAAACAGCCTAAAGTGATAGGAACTGTGGGTGTGAGGCGTGGGCAGCTTCAGAGAGAGAGGGTGTTCAGCAAAAGACACCTTGAGAAGATGCCATTTGAGCTGAGCTTGGAATGAGGGAAGCAGAAAAAAAAATGGGGTTATAGCTGGAGACTCTTAGGGTCCAAAGACCCTTAAATAAACGCTTTGGAGCATGTTTTCATGCTGGTGGGCATGGCCCACTAGAGAGGGAGACTCAGTACTGCTGGAGGCAGTGGGGTGGGGAGGAGTAACAGCAGAAGTGCAGTCTCTGAAACAGACAGAAGACCCAGGTACAGCTGCAGGGCAGGTCTTTGTTAGGAGCTGGGGCTCTTCTTCATTTACAAATGCACGTGAACTTGGTACAGGTGGGTTTCTGTTCAGCCGCTTTATTTTCCTTTTGACGAATGAGGTAAGGTCTTGAGTTGAGAGGGACCTGTGGGGATTGGAAGGGGAGAGATGGACAAGGAAGATGATGGAGAAACCACGTTTGAAAGAAGAATGTGTGAAATGCAGGTATCAGGGACGTGCTGTGGAAATCTAGGCTGTTCTTGGTGCCCATTTGGGATTTGTGGTCATGAATTTAAAATGAGACTAGTCAGCAGGGTTGCATGCATAAACAAGCATTTTTCTCAGAGAGGTACAGGGATAGTATATTTTCTGAGATTTATACAGAACTAAAAATAGCTTCTCTAACCTTCAGACAGAAATTCCAACTTCCTATGCAGTTATTTGGTCAAGAGCTTTAATTCAAAACTCTATGGTCCAGCCTGTCCAATAGAACTTTCTGCAGGGACAGAAATGGTCTGTACCTGTGCCATCCAGTATAGTGGCCAGTAGTCATATGTGACTATTGAACACTTCAAATGTGGCTAGTGCCACTGAAAAACTAAAATTTTTATGTTTATTTTTTGCTTTCCCTTAATTTAAATGACCATTCTGGACAGCACAGTTGTAGATATTACTCCCACTGCCTTCTGGCATTTATTATTGCAGAGGAGAATACAAACTCTGTCTGTCTTACTTTTAGAAAAATTGAAATTTTATGAATGTTGAATATGGTGTCTCGATTTTAAAAATGTAACTTGATGAGCACAGGGCCCTTGTGGTCCTTTCCCGGATTTTGAAAGTTTTCTTTTAGCATATCTTTTGGAAACTGTGACTGATGAAAACATACCTTTAGAAACCATATGGACCTGGGTTTGTATCCCAGCTCCACAAATTACAAGTTGTGTGGTCTTTGGAAAATACCTTCAGCTTTCCCAGTTATTTTCCTCCAGGAGAAAGATCGAATCAAAATACAGGGTTCATTCCTTTTTCCTGCTCTGCTCAATTCATTTGCCTTGGTTTCTACTTTAAGAATACCTCTTATTCACAGTCAGGAAGTCTGATCAGAATGGTGCCTTCAGAATGGTTCCCTGCAGATTCAACCTTTTCAGTTCTTTATTTCTTCTTTTGGGTGCTTCCTCAAGTTTGTTCTCCATCCTTCTTCCACTTTCTGTCATGTAAAGTCTGTCTTGTTTTGCTTCCGGTGTGAGTTCAATCTCTTCTGCTGTGCTTTTTATTTTCCTACCCACTTTTCTTGTTCTGCCTGTTCTTATTTAATAGAGACAATAGCTTCTTCAACCTTAGTGTGAGCCCCAAACACTTACGCTCTATGTATTACATGCCTTGTAAAAATACTCAAGAGGAGCATTTTGCATTAAAATCATAGGGAAATGTCACTCATGTGCTGTAGATTTTTTTCAAAGGTTTCATTTAAAAGAATCTTCAAGGCAGAACTCCAGTATTAGAGAACGGCCAAGATTTAAGGAGTACGCTTATTTCTCTGTCAGTCTCTCTGTCCAGAGACTGCCAAGGGCATCAGTTAGCAGCTGTGTGGTGAACTGTTGCCACAATTCCTGGGACATGCTGACCATGTTGTTTCTTCCTTCTTCCTTCTAAGTGAGCAGCTTCTAGCAGAACTTTATGGAAGTGAAGCTTTTTCTCAGATTTGGAATGAGGTGTGGGAGGTAAATGAGGTGAAAGAACCTTTTTCAGTATGTGGAGTTTCACTCAAAGGAGTGGGAAGATGAGAGAAATCTACACAACTCCAAAATACTCAGAAGAAAACGACCTAATCCTTCTCTGCTGTGTCTTCCGGGATGGACCAGTCCCTAGCCACCAGCAACAGGTTCCTCTGCTTCATGCCATCTCCCCCCACCCCCAGCCCCCAGCTGTGGTCAGGAGCATGGGAATCAATGAGTTTGGTCTGGGCTCTTCTATTCATCCAAGTACCAAGTGAGTTCTTGCTGGGGTGGAGGTGATGGTGGTGTAGAAGGGGTGGTACAGTAGGCTCGCACCTGAGACTCCAAGACTGTTAGGTAACCTAGAGGCAGTCAGAGTGTCTCAGTCCCACTGCTTTGATTGAGGTGGTGGCTGGCTTCTAGAACCTCTGTATGCAGTCCAATGTCTCACTTTTGAAAAATTATTAGTTTTAGATCATTCACATTTTTAACAGCTTTGTTGAGGTCTAATTCACATATATAGTTCACCCATTTAAAGTGTACAATTCAGTGGCTTTTAGTATATTCAGAGTTGTGCCATCATCATCACAATCAATTTTAGAACATTTTCATTGCTCAAAAAGAAAACTGTATACTCATTAAGAGGTCACCCTCCATCCCTCATTCTCCTGCCCCCACACCCAAGTCCCCAGCCTTAGGCAACCACTAATCGACTTTCTGTCTCTATAGATGGGCCTGTTCTGAACATTTTATATATATGGAATCATACGATATGTAATCTTTTGTGACTGACTTCTTTTTACTTAGAATAATATTTTCAGGGTTTATCCATGTTGTAGTGTGTATCAATATTTCAGGTATTATATGATACAGTAAATTTTCTCCTAGACATATACTTAAAGTGAATTAAAACATATGTCCACACAAAAACTTGTATACATATATTAATACCAGCATGATTCATAATAGCCAAAAAGTAGGAACAAGTCAAATGAACATCAACTGATGAACGGATAAATAAAATGTGTATATCATGCAATGGAATATTTTATTTGGCAATAAAAATGAATGAAATATTGAAAAAATTGAAAATGAAAAATGCTGAAATTCAAAAAAATGAATGAATATGAAATAATTTTTATTACCAATGTATGGATAATACCACATTTTGTTTATCCATTCATCAGTTGATGTTTGTTTGGTTTGTTTTATTTTTTTTTGATATTATGAATAATGCTGGAATGGACAGATGTCCACACAAGAACTTGTACACAAATGTTTTCATTTCTTTTGGGCATATGCCTAGGAGTTAAATTGCTGTGTCACTTAATATCTCTATAAATGCCCCTCTAAGCACTGCTTTTGCTGCATCCCATAAGGTTTGTTACACTGCATTTTAAATTTCATTTACTTCAAAGTATTTTCTATTTTCCCTTGTGATTTCTTTTTTGATCCATTGGTTATTTGGAAGTGTTTTTAAATTTTCATGTATTTATGAATTTTCCAAATTTGTTATTGATTTTTTAATTTCGTGCTACTGTGGCCAGAAAACATCCTCTGTATAGTGTCAGTCCTTTTAACTATTTGTAGGCTTGTTTTATGGCCTGAGATATGGTCCATCCTGGAGAATATGCCAAGCACCCTTGAGAGAAATATGCGTTCTCCTGTTATGTGGAGTGTCCTCTAGGTGTGTGTTAGGCCTAGTTAGTTTACAGCACATTTTATCGTAAACCCTCATTGAATCGACTTACCAGACTGTTTAATTGGGACTTGCTGGTATGTAAATGTCTCTGAAAGAGCCAGCTGCCTGTTTGGTTACACTTTCTCTTTGAATTGACGTGTATCCAAACACACTGAAATCGAAATCATATTACATAGCAAAACAGAAACAAAGATTAAAAAAAAAAACCCTTAAAATTATTATTTGGGATGCAGATAATAGTCTTTCAGTGAGGGATGCAGTTTCCAAAAAGCAGCTTTCTTCTTCATATTCTGTTACTGAATTGTCTTAAAATCAGTAGGACTATTGCTTCTCTAAGAATTATGCAGCACACTGACCAAAAACTCAGTTTTAGAAGAGATTCACAGGTTTTGATGTACACAAATCATGCCTTACATTTCTGCATTTGACGCTGGTTATCTCTGTTAGCAGACTACAGCCCTTAGTGTGGGTGGGATTCAAGTTCAATGGAGTGCAGTCAACGCTATTAAGAAAACATACCTAAAGTATTCCTGGGAATTTGAACATGGCTAAAAGCATCTCAGTGCTGCCATGAAATTTCTGTCTATTTAAGGCATATTTTGAGTGGTGTTTGAATGTGTCCTGTTCTTGAAAGAGAAAGCCTTTTCTCTTTCACGAAACTGCTGAAATTGAGGCCAAGAGCTCCCATTTAGTGCTGTTAATCTGGAATCCAAATTGAGATGGGCTCTAGCCGAATACACCCTAGAGAGTTAAAACAAAAGTTGTTCAGTTTGACAAATTCCAGTGTTTTCATTGATGTAGTTAATATTGATTAAAATATACTTATTATCATTAAGTATCATTTTAGATGGAGTAAATTGTTTTTGCATAGGTTTTGTATCACCATTAAATATCAAACTGGCTCTATTTCAGCATTACTATTGATAAATCATTTGGCTCTCACGGTATGAATTTGTGACTGTGTTACCGCTTACTGAAAAAGTTGCTTGTACCCAAGCTGACTTCATTTTTTCTACAATTCTTTCACTCAGAAATAATAATTTGTAGAAACAAAGTATTTTGACTAATAATCCTGTTTTTAACTTTGACCCTTGATGATATTATATACAATTTCTTGCTTTCCCCTCCCTCACTTGGCCATATGGAAGAAATATTTTTCCCTCCCTTGCCTGCTACGACAATGCCTTATTCTCTCTAATTTGGAAATGAAGCCACGTCTCTAATCATGACTAATCGTATTTTCTGTTGCACATTTTTTTGTAGAGTTCGTGTAAATACAGAGCTGATTATTCATGAGCATAGTCTATCTTTTCAGCAACCCTTGCCCCCAGGCCTGTTCTATGTTGTATTTGGAAGTATTTGTGTGTGTAGTAGAAAGAGCAGGTATAAGAGTTTCAAATTCCGGCTTAACCACATTACTATGTGATCCTGGGAAAGATACCCCAAATTTCTGAGCTTCGGTGAGCCCAGTGTAAAATGGGAATGCCGCTGGGAAAATACCGTGTCACGGGAATAATTGTTCAGGTTGTTGTGAGGGTTAAATGGGCCCTTGGCTGCCCAGCACCTAGTACAGTGCTTGGTATAGTCATCAACTATCATTAGCTTCCTTTTCCCTCCTGTCTCTCCAGTGTGGATGACTTCCTTAATGCTGATAAGTTCACATTACTTCACTCTGTATTTGTCAAAGTTGGCCCAGAGCTGGAACCTACTAAGTGTCAAATACAATATTTTTACAACTTTAACCACCTTTCCCTAGAATTTCAAGGACAAGTCCCATCTTCCTAGATTTCTAACTTTTCAGAATTTGAGGAAATATTTCCTACATCTTTGCTCTGGACCATGCCTTGTAATGAAATATATTAATATATTGCTAGTCAGGAATAGGCATAATATAATGATCTTAGAACGAGCAGTAACACTTTATTTTCTATGAAATCTTACCAAACAACAAGCGTGTATTTTCAGGTTTTATCATTTTCTCTTGGAATTTGCAATTCCTTTAAAATCATTTACACTTTTTTCCACTGCCTCCTCCATTGCCACAATCACTAAAGCTGATCGTATTTATTTCTCCAGTTGTAACTAAAATTCCATTAAAGGTTTTGGTGCTGCCAGCCAGATCATGCTGGAGCCAGAGATTCCATTTCCCACTGACAAACTAGTATCTCCCATTATTTTTCTTCCTTGTGTAGTGACAGTGTTTATTGTTCCAAAGCCAATTTATAGCTTAACTTTTGAAACGTTGCATTTCAGCCTGACCACATTCAACTTAAAAAATAAAAAAGTCTCTAAGCTTGAGATAAAGGTTTTATGTTTAATGATGATTAATAACCTATTTAGATGTATTCACCTGAGGACCTGAGGATAATTTTGCCATCAGGCCATTTGTATTCAGGTACAAACAGATGGGTCTTACTCTGAACCCTGAAGGCGAGCAGATAAGACACCCTTTAATAGCCTGGGGAAGAAGATTCCTGTGGCCACGGCTCCTTCTCAAGAACACACTGATCTTCACTGTGACAGTAAAAATATCTCAAATCTGATACTATTCAACAAGGCAAAAAGACCTCAGTAGCGTTCATTCTGCACCAACTTTCCATACTGGGTTGCAATTAGTTACTCCGAGTTAACAAAGAAGAGACTTTCCAGTGAATCATTTGCATTTTAATTGTGAAGCTGCAGCAAGTTCATGTTCAAACAGACATTTAGAAATGTTAGACCATTGGTTAGAAATTGCCTATGACCCTTGGGAATGACGGCTTTAGAGTCAGGAACTTGTGATTCACAGAACAGTCTTCTTGTCTACAACCTCTTGTCTCCTTTACAGTCTGTTCTGTGGGACTCAATAGTTTCTTTAGAGGACTATTTTGAAGACGGGGTATAAAGCACAGGTTCGTAGGGCATGCTCAGCCAGTGGTAGTTATGATGACATTTAGTTTCTGGGAATATTTATAAACGAAGGTTCTGATCACCAGTTAGTTTGCTCATCCATTATTCTAGTTCATAAGTTAATCAAATCTCAAAAACTAAACATCTTCCCTTGCAAAGCAGCCAAATCAATCCTTTATTGAGAGTTAATCAATAAGCACTTAGCTTCTTAGCTGTCTCTTGAATAACTAGAAGAATGAACAAGCCATACAATTTATCAGAACTGGGGACAGGAACCTAAAAATTTCCCAAAGCATTGATCAAAACTCAAGTAGATATCGTTCATAAATACAGGTTTTGGAACATCAGAGAAGTAGCACGATGCTTTGCATACAGTGACTGCCTAGTAAACATTTAGTTCTTTATGGGTCAAAGAAATAAGTGGCATCATTAGATTACAAGAAAGACTTAATTAGCACCATTATTTTACAGCACCAGAAAGATTATTGTTTGGAGTCCTTTCTTAATTACTTATTGATTTGAAGAATTTGTGACCAGAGGACGCTGCTAAGTTTATCTTTTCTTGATCTCTGGTTTTATAAATGAAGAGACAGAGGCCCTGGGGGTTAAATGGCTTGGCCATAGGTAGCTACTTAGTGGCTGAGCAGGCTTGGGAATCAGGGTAGATTTACTGAGGGCATAAAAGAAGAGAAAAAGCCCATCTCAGGGCCTTGTGCACCTGTAGTGCTATTTATTGACTGGCATTCTGGAAACCAACGGTGGTTATCAAGACTGGCAGAGAAAAGAGGAGCTGAAAGGAAGTTTTCTAGAAAGAAGACTTTAAATGAAGGAAAACCCTTTCTATTGCTAATTTTCAATGTGCTCAGCAAGAGTAGAAATGTGTGATTATCACACTTTGGTGACTACTCTGTGGCCTTTCAACCCTGTAACTGGAAGGTCAGCTTAACATGCTCCGTAATGCTTGCTTCCAGAAGGTGGAGGTACTTGCAGTTGGACTGTAAAGATGACCTACTGAGTTCATGTGGGTAGATTTTCTCTTTCGACAGATACTCCTTTACATTGGTAATGGGAAGACATCGCTCTGCACTCTAGCTCTTCAGACAGGGAACAAGGTTAGCATCCTGTTCTGGCTGAGACTTGTGAGGAGGAAGAGAGAATGAGCAGGTTGATACGCAGGCAGAGGTCTAAAGGGCAGGGTCTGCTATCAAAAGAGTACAAGCCTGAATTCCCATCTCTCATTGCAGTGCATCTTCAGGACTACTACCTAAACTGTCAATATCGTACATTCATTCAGTCAGCAAATACTGGTTGAGTATCTGCTGTCCGCAGGACTTCGATTCTGGTAGTGGAGACAGTAAATCCTATTTCTCCCCTCTCCCACCTGCTCACCTCGATAGCCTGCCTCCCAGGTTCTTATTCCTCACTCTTTCCTAGAAACAGCCAGGAGTTCAGCTCTATTCCAGTTTATTTCACCTTCTTCTGACCCCTGGTAAGCTTTATCCTGTTAAGCCAGAAGGCTCAAATACTCTTGCTGAACCCTTTATTTGCCTAGCAGACCCTAAGCAGGGAAAGCTCTTGTATAGTGTCTCTGTGCATTTGCACAGTGTCTCTGAGCTTCGTAGAATTTCCATATGTCTCCATATCATTTTCAGATCAGAAATTTGTTAACACAAGTGTATCTCCTGCCTGGATTGTGGATGGGGATTCCGAGGGAGTACAGAAATCAAGACTGGCGACTGAGTTAAGTAATGTATAAGATTTAGGTCAGGTGGGGGAAGGGCATCGCAGGCTGGAGAACAGTATATCTCAGAGGTGAAAGTGATGATGAGGAGGAAAAGTAAGCAGCACATTTAAAAAGATGACCCTGAATTTTAGACACAGAAATTACTGAGCCCTTGTAATCAGAATGAAATCAATAACTGCTGCTGACCATTGACCAGAGGCACATGAATTACAGAGCTGCCGTTGTTTCCTCGTGTCCTCGGTGAAGGATCTACAGATGACATAGCATTTGGGTAAAGTGAACTGAAATTTTGATTTACAGTGTTTTTTAGGGCAGGCAGGATGAAATGTTTCAGAGGTAGTAGGTGTTACTGAAAATGACATTTTATCTTTGAAGCCTGAGTGGCAGTGTTCATTTTTCCAGCTTAACATGATAGAAAAATTCTAATCTTTCATGGTATCAGTCCTGTTTCCCTAACCCTTCCCATTAGAAGGTGATTTAACCTAAAATTTGGTCCCCAGGAAGTTGACATTGGATCACATAAAGTTATAAATTGAAATGTCCTAGAGCTTTGTAACAGAAGGAAATTTAAACAGTGAAAATTTTATGTTAAAAATATCTCGAGGTATTTAATTAGGATGTTGTTGACATCAGTTATCTAATTCATTTATTTATTGTATAGGTTCATTAAATTTAGCTTTCAAAAAGCTTCAATTGCCCTGTTGCGACAGATTTATTTTCCAAAATGACTGCCACCATCCCCTACAGCAAGCTATTCTTACAGTATGACATTGGCACCCTTTCCAACGAGAGGTAGGGTCTATGTCTCCTCTCCTTGAACCTGAGCTGATTTAAGATTGCCTTGACCAGTAGTTGGAAGTGATGCCATGTGACTGAAGTGAAGTCGTGTAGAAATGCCATGGACTTCCATCTTACTCTTTTGGGAATCTTCCTTTTGGAATTCAGCCACCCTGCTGTAAGGAAATGTGTAGGTATATTGGCTGACTGACCAAGCTGAATCTTCTCTGATCTGTCCTAACAATCTATTAAATGAGTGAGTAGGTTTTCAGGTGATTCCAGCCTGTAGGCATAGAGTCACCCTCTGCCCCAACAGCCTTTCAGCCACCCTGGTTGATATTCTGTGGAACATCCTGCCCAGATTGTGGATTCATGAGCAAAAGAAAAATGATTCTTATAGTTTTAAGCCACTAATTTTGGGATAGTTGGAGAGATTTTATTTCCCAAAAGTAGATAATCAGAATGCCTGGCTAGCATACCCAGACTTTCATAAGTCTTAATCAAATTTCTATAAAAGGGGTTGCTTACTTAGTTTGCCCTCACTAGAGAATAGTATCATGACTCCAATAGCCAGATAGAGTCCATGTGATCTAGTCAACATCTAGGTGTATTTTTAGTGTAGTGGTTGAGTGAGATTGTCTACACAGCTCCATCACCCCCTAGTTTATGGGTTACTTAGTTTCTTCATCTATGAATTGGGGATGATACTAAAGCACTTAACTCATAGAGATGTTGTAAGTAAATGAGTTAGTACATGTAAAGCACTCAGAACAACACTTGGCACATAGTGAGCACTCAATAAATGTTGGGTACTGTTAGCATCATTTTAATTCTATTACTTTATGAAGACAGTTCAAGGATTTGTTGAGAGCAGTTGAACCACAACTTTTTATGACGATTTTGTAGCTTTCTATATGTTCTGACATATGATAAGTTGTCTATGCCATGTAATAGCTTTTGATATTAGTCCCAGGTTTCTTCTCAGTAAGGAGCCCTGGTGAGGGTCTTTAATGAGTGGGGACACGGGAATGACTTGGGTCCAGACTAGATCTTCCCTGTGCATTTGCATCTGCTAAGATGTCTGCTTTTGCTGTAGGCTCATTATAACTATGTGTTCTTCCTCTTTGCTTATGCTCTTGAAATAGTCTTTAAGTATAGTCTTGATTTATCTTGGATTTCTGTGTGTGGCTTTGCTTCTGGTGAGTTTGTTCTGCAGATTGCTGGCTGGGGTCATGTAATGCTGTATCTCTAGCCTGAACATCCCCATCTGTTTTCTTTGTTGTAATCGATGTCGTTTGTGTGCTGCAAAGATAGGAGGTGGGTTTTAAATTTCCCTTGGTGGGAAGAGGTGCTTCTTGCTTGGAGTCTGATTTGAAAATAGATACCCCATTGTACAAAAACAAAGACAACAGTATACTTCCTGGGTAACACCATTAAGTACACCTTGGGTAGTAGCAGCTCACGGTAACACTGTTTAATCACTCCAGGCACAATGTGCTGTCAGTTCCATTGGTGATACTGACTGATGACATATAGGCATCGAATTTAATTTGCTACTTATTGGGCTTATACTTCTGATTTTTTTTGTGGATTATTTTGGAAATACATAAACAACTTCATCAAATCCATAGGGGAGAGGTTTAATACTTTATATTGGTTTTATTGTTGAGTTACATTAAATGATGTGATTATTAAAATGATTACATATACCTTTATTTTAGTTTTCAAAAATTTATTAGTAAACTAAAAATATTGCTAAGAGTTAAAATTATTTAAACATATCTATTCATTGTCAGTAACACTATACCTGGTCTTGACATTAAATGTTAATAATATTTTAGGTTTTTAAAATAAAAAAAAATAATGTTTTGTTTTTATTTTGCATTTTATGAGAACAAAGCACTTCAACACACCTGTCAGGACAGAAAGGGAGGATGTTATTAACTTCTGATTTTATAGAGAAAATTGAACATTCAGCCAAAGGTGAAAAATGATTAAATTAGCTAGAATTGCATTTGACTCTAAATAACAAAACTCAAAGAAGGTCACTTGTTTTTTTGCAACAAAATGTCAAGAGGAAGGCATTCCAGTGTTGGGATGACAGTTACATGATGTGTTTTTTCCCCTTCTTCTCTACCTTTCTTAGCATGTGGGTTTTGTGCTTGTGGTTACAAGACGCTGGCTCCAACTTTAGGCATCATATCTATATTCCAGGAAGAAAGAAGGGGGAGGGTCAAGTGCCAACAGCTCCACAGCTGAGTTTATCCCTTTTTATCAAGAAAACAGTAGCTTTTCCAGTAGTCCCATTTATTGGGCTTCTACTTAAATCTCATAAATCAGGTAGCCCCTACCAGCATCAAAGGAATAGTGTTAGTTATCTTTCATTGGATAACAAATTATCCTACCTTAGAAATTGAAACCACAAACATTTATTATCTCATAGTTGCTGTAGGTTAGGACAGAGGCTTAGCTGGGTGCCTCTGTCTCTGCCTCTCGTAAGACATCATCTGAGGCTGTGGTTTCATATGAAGACTTGGCTGGGAGAGAATCTACCCTAAGCCCACTCACGTGATTGTTGGCAGGATTCAGTCCCTAATGAGTTGTTGGACTGATAGCCTCAGTTCCTCACTGGCTGTTGATCAGAGTTGCTCCGTTTTTTGCCGTGAGGTCCTCTCCACAGATCAGGTCACAACATGGCGGTTAGCTTCCCTCAGCGAGAACAAAGGAGAAGAGAGGGCAGCCCAAAATGGAAGCCCCAGTCTTTTTTAAATGGAAATGACATCACATCACTTTTGCCCTATTCTACTCATTAGAAGTGTCACTAGGTCCAACCCACACTCAACAGGAGGGGAGCAGACGAGCACTACCAGGTGGGAATTATTGGGCGCCGTCTTAGAGGCTGAATATTTTCAGTTGGGATGTTACCGTCACACACAAGATCAGGAAGAAGTAGAAAAGAGATGTTAGGTAGGCAGTTAGCTGTCACTACCACAGAGAGGGAGAGAAGGAGTACAGAGTTTAGGGATAGAAAGAACTGGACGTGAGTCCTGGAACTACCACCTATTAAATGAATCTGCACCACCTATAAAATAATATCTCTGACCTATTTCCTCAAAAATGTCACAGGGTTATTGTCCAAAATAAATAAGATAATACAGCATAGAAGTGTGCTTTGTAAACTCTCAGTGAGTGGTAGCTCTTTTATTACATGTAGTGGAACCAGAACTAGAATCTAGTTTTCCCAAAGGTAAAAGGAGCGACTTCCCCCACTATAACACAGTGCAACCCAGACATTTGAATTCTAAGATTGAGAGTTAGGAAGCCTGAAATCTGGGCACTTTCCTTCCATATTTAGAAATTACCATCTTTCTGAGTACACCATCTCCCCATCTAGGCCAGCGTGAGGGACCTGTGTGTGGCAGAGCTGAGTCCTTTCTGCAAACGTTCCGTTAGAATACCTGCACCAATCCACGCTTTGCTTCCTGTGTCTTTGGAAAATTATAGTTTTTTGTTTATCCTTTTAAATGGAGTCTTTATCTTTTACCTTTATCTAGCCAAAGACAGTTTATCTTAGGACCTTGCTGTAAAACTACAGTTTTCTCTTCTCTAGTTTTCAACCTTAAATCTAAGTTACAGGTTTTGGAATAGATAGGAACTGATGCTTGAGGTGAAATTCCTTTATGTCACTTTCAGTGGGTTGAATAATCAATCTGTGTCTAGAATTCAGCATATGATTACAGTTGAATCACTAGCTTACAGCGATGGTCATTATATATTTATCCAGTTATTCATTCAACAAATGTATTTTGAAGACCTGCTTTGTGCAAAGCACCAAGGAAGTTGCTGTGGGGAAGACAGACATAAAATGTAGTTTTGATGTCAAGAAATTTATAGTGCAAAAAAGCAAAGTAGCATATGAACACAATGATTATAATAGAGAGTGGTTTCTTTTATTTAATTGAAGTCTAGTTGCTGTACAATATTATATGAGGTACAGGTGTACAATATAGTGATCCACAATTTTTAAACGTTATACTCCATTTATGGTTATTATAAAATATTGACTGTATTCCCTGCATTGCACAATATATCCTTGTAGCTTATTTTATATCTAATGGTACGTACTTCTTAATTCCCGACTCTTACATTGCCTCCTCTCCTCTCCCCTCTGGCAACTACTAGTTTGTTCTCTGTATCTGTGAGTCTGCTTTTTCTTTGTTATATTCACTAGTTTGTGGTATATTTTAAATTCCACAGATAAGTGATATCATGCAGTATTTGTCTTTCTCTGACTTATTTCACTTAGCATAATGCCTGGAGGGTGGTCTCTGATAAACATCATAAGAAGCTCTAAATGTGAAGGGGATTTAGAGAGAGGAAGGGACCACTTCCAGCTGGTGGATCATTGGGAAATCCACGCTAGTAATGGCCAGCTCCTGATTAGAGATTACGCACATTAAGCGTGTGAAAGGAAGACTTGCTGACATTGTCACCGTCTCTGCTTAAGTGCTTGGTTGACATAAATGGGAGCTTTGTTGACTGTAATTCAATTGGCATAGAAGACCTTTTAAATCAAAATACTTACCCTCTCTGCCCTAGAAAGAGTAGGAAACAGCACATTTGAGGAAGGACTCAGCTCTGCTATGTGTGAGTCCTTTATATCGCCTCATGGGGATTTGGCCCTTGCCTCAAACCAGGCGAGGGAAAGCCTGGCAGGAAGAACAGAGGAAGATGGAGGTGGAAGCAGTAGCCTGGGTAAGCTGACTGGCCAGAACCTCAGCCAGTGACAGAGAGACTGTTGCATGCTGGTCGGACTGCCTGGGGTGTCAGACTGTGGCTCTGCTGGTTTCTAATTACGTGACCTGGGGCAAGTGGATTCCTTCTAGTCTTAGTTCTCTCATTTATCTAAGAAGGATAATAATACTATATTTCATAGGGTGGTTGTACTAGTTGAAGGAGGTAACACATCTGGGTTCTTGGAAGAAGGCCTGGCCCGCAGTAGGCTCGCAGTGTGTTAGCTGTTACATGTTGCTTGAAGTGTGGTGAATTTCTAGAGTGCCCCTCCTTCACATTCAAATAAAAGTACAAAATAATTTAACCAAAGCCAGTGGATTAACTGTTTTTGGCATTTCATCTCATTGTAGATGGCTGAGAATTGAGCGCATCTAGGGAGGGACATATGGTGATGGCTGTGACTTGGCAGTTGGCAGGGGCCCTGGAGAAGCCCCCTGGTGCTCTCCTTCAGACACTCATCACAGCCTGGTTAGTTTCTTTGGGCCGCCGCAACGATGTGCTGTAAACTGGGTGGCTTAAAACAACATTTATTCTCTCAGAGTCCTGGGTGGGGAGGTCTAGAAGTCCAAAATCCGGGCAACTGCAGGGCCGTCCTCTGTCTGAGACTCTGGGTAGAATCCTTTCTTGCCTCCTCCTAGCTACCGATGTTGACCTTCGATCCCCGGGGCTCCTTGGACTGCTTAGGACTCCTTACGACTGCTGCACTCTGGTCTCCGCCTCCGCTATCACAGGGCAGTCTCTCCTGTGTGCCTCCGTTTTCACATGGCCTTTTCTAGTGAGGACACCTATTGTATTGGGTTAGGGCTTACCCTAATGACTTCACCTTAATTTGATTACATCTGCAAAGACTCTGTTTCCAAATAAGGTTCCGTTTTACACAAGGTCGTATTCACATCCATTGGTACAGGAACATTATCTTTGGGGGAGGTACAATTCAGCCTATAATACAGTGTCTCTCAAAGTTGAGATCTGGCACCTTAGGAGGCATTGAGAGATGTTTTGATGAGTTCCTGAAGATAGGCAGGAGCCGTAGAACTCCGACTAACTTTTTAGTGCTGGCTGGTACGTAAACTAGCTTATTAGCAAGTCACTGTCACTCCTGAATCCATTCATTGAGTTTCTCTTCATCTTCCCCAAATGTGTGAATTCATAGAAGAGCAAAAGTAATTCCAGAATTATCTAGTGGTGATGGTACCTGCAAGATGACAGATTGTTGTTTTGTTTTTCTTTTTAATAGAAGCGAGGCTTTGTGGCTTTGGCGATGTTGTAGGAATCCTTAGGTGGGGTCATGGGGATCAAAGTGTTGACGACTTGTTGCTGTTTAGGGAGACCAGTGTAATTTCTCTTTAATTCCTTGGGAAGGGTCACACCTGGGATCACAGCGGGTTGAGTAAATCATACACCCTGGAGCAGCGACGCAGGTGGCGTAAAGCTCCTGACCTAGCACAGGGGTTGGGGTGTACTGCCGAAGGCAGCACGCTTGGCCAGCTTCCACGCACCCGGGCTGTGGCCGTGTCACGGTCTACTACTTTGCCATTTGTCCCCGTGGATCCTGAAAGCTGCAGATAAAATTTTCAAAGGCTTAGCTGCCTATAATTTAAGAGTGAACTTGGTTAGAAGTCAGATCAAGGAAGAGAACATGAAAATGTCATTGCACAAGAGAAAAATGAACAATCTGGTGGAAATGCTGTATTTTTAAAAGCATTTTTGTTTTTCCTTCAGTTGTTTTTGTTTACTTTTTATCTTAGCTTTTGAGGCAGATAAATTTTGGCCTTAATCAAGTAGCATTTAATGTTTGGGGAAAAGTAGAAAACAGCTGGTCTGAGACAGATGAAAGGGAGAAGTGCTGAAGTGTGGTGCCCTGAGGTGCTGTCACTCATACGGTAGGGTTGCCTCCTTGGAAAAAATATGGCCAGTTTGGAGCTGTTGACATAATTACCCAAAGACAGAGGCTTAAGAGAGGGTGGAGGAGAGAGTGGTCAATTTCAAATTACGCCGTCAAAAACAGGTAAATCAGAATTCCATGATTTTGATATACATGCATTGATTTGATCCACAATCAAAATATGGTTTATTTCTGTAGAAGTGCTTTTAAATCAAACTTCCACAATTTTTAGAGGATAGTACTTTATTATTACCTTTTTCAGTGTAATGAAAGGTGGTTCCTTTTTTATATGTGTGTATATGTACTTTATCTGATCAAAAAATCATCCCAACCCTCCCATCCCTTGGGTCGAATGTGTTCATTAACTCCTGTTGAGATAGTTTCTGGATTTGGATTTAAAGTCTAAACTGTAGAACTTCATTAAAAGAAGAGCCTCAACTCTGGAACTAACTATAATGGCTGAAGAAGGCATTCTTTAGTGATGTTACTAAACTTGAGTATTGGGGCTATTATTGTTACATGCAACAATGTAATTATGAGAAGAAGCCAGATGCAAAAAATTGTGTGTTGGATGATTCTCACTATGTTCAAACATAGGCAAAACCAATCGATGGTATTAAAAGCAGGACAGAGGTGTATTTTGAGGAGATGGGTGAGAGGGTGGGGGCTTAGCTTCTAGTAGTGCTGTGTGTCATGATCTGGGGGCTGATGGCTTGAGAGGATTTGTTTTGTGAAAAATTCGTCAAGCTATACACTTAATCATTTGTGTTCTTTCCTGCTACATTTATTTTGCATTTTAAAAAGTTAGAAAGATATGTTAGAGAACTTAATGGACATTCAGAACTTTTCTTAAGATAATTTTATCCCCCCCCCAAAATTATATTTTGTAGGCTTGCTGATATCTCTTGATGAAAATTTGACCCAATCTTGAACATGGCAGATTTGGGAATGCTAATGTTTTTTCATAATTGCACCAAAATTGAGGAATCTTTCTCTGGTTGCTGTCCATTGATTTTCCTTGTAATTAGCAACCTGTTTCTGTTTCTGAAAGTGTATTTTTAATCATGTAGGCATGTTTAAAATTAGCTACAGTTTATTTTGAGTGGGGGCTCAGAATTAGCTACAATTCATATTCAGTTCAGAAGATAAAATTTGTTTCTCAAGTTCCTCATTAGCTCCAAAGTTTATAAACTCAAATGTGTGTGTGTGTGTGTGTGTGTGTGTGTGTGTGTGTGTGTGTAAGTGTATGTGGGTTTAAAAATCTAAGGATTGGACAAAAGGGAAAAGTTAAGAATATGGAGATTTAGAAGACTTAAAGAAGAGGAATGGTACGTGGAAATAATGAAGACACGAGTCTTCAGATGTTCGTTTAAAAGTGAGAAAATAAAAATTTTTTTGACCAGACATAAGACTGACACATCCAGTGAGGCATTTGTATTTAACTCCTATTGATTTTGAATGGGCTTAGCACTTCAAGTTGTAGAAGAAAGGGTGGTGGTGGTGATTGAAGGAATTTAGATTTTGTTTTAAATATTGCTTATTTAAAATACTTTGTGCTAGGTAAGGGGTATCAAATGGAAAATAAAACCTATGATATAGTAGAATGTAAGTCTGCCCATTAAGAACTTCTCCTGCCTATTAAGAACTTATTCTCTAGTTGGAGAAACAAGGCATTTAGAACTAAAATGTTTAAATGATGTCTGTGTGCAAAATAAATGATATACACATACAGTAACAATCTTTGACACTTACTGAGTGTTCATTTGTGTACCAGTCAAGTGACAAAGACCAATTTTCTAATAGAAAAATAGCAAAGGACTAGACCAGGTAACCCATAAGGAAGGATTTCAAAATGATCAGTGTGTATATAGAAATATGTTCAGCATCCCTTGTAATCATACGATCTTAAAATTTTATCTATCAGATTTTGGCCAAATTGAGAAAAAAATGATAACAGCTAATATTAATTAAATTTTAAGGAGACCAGGAGTGTCCATTGGTATAATCTTTCCAGTGGAATGTTAAGCCTGTGTCAAAATTTAAAATGTACAGACTCTGTGACTAGAGGTAGGCAGAGGGTTTATGGAGCCTGAGGCTTTATACACTGTGGGAGTGGAGAGGTAGAGGAAGGGGGGCTCTTTAAAAAAAAGATTCTAAAGTTATGAATACAGAATTGTGTATGAAAGTAAATATTTAGTTTTGAGAAGAAAAAATCATAACACAGTTTTGTAAACTTGGTAAATATCACAAACATCCCCAATTCATCTCTAAGTGGTAGACCTGAGTCAGTCTACTCCAGGGCCTGACTCATGACAGCTTTGCTGTGGACTGCCTCAGAATTCGTCACCATATATGGCTGTTGATGACTGAAGACCAGAAGATATTTGCAGCTTCTCACCACTTGTACTGCTGGTGCCTTGGTCTAAACCTCCGACTTGTCTCTTCTGGACCATTGCAGTAGCTTCTTAACTGGTCCCTATGTTTCATCCTTGAATGGAATTTACATGTTACGTTTATTAACATTTTTAGTAACGAGCTTTCTGACATTCCTCTATAATAATTTATTTCTTGTGTTATTTTGGTTACCCTTTGATTGTCTTTTTATATGAGAATGGTTTTGTATTTTCTACAGAGGCACAGGAAAGATAATTAAGTCCTCTGGCATGGTAGATGGAAATTTCTTTTTATTAATAGTTAGGATGCATAAAATGTGAGAGTTCACATGCATACATATTTGCTATTTGTGGTACTCCTATAGGTGTGTTGTATTTATAATGGAATATACTCCATTACTGAGTATATTCTTGATAGAAGGATAACTTCCATTCAGTCTAGGCACTGAAAATGGAGTCAAATCCTTTGCTTACAATTTTAGACTCCTGATGATTGGAAGAATTTTCTACAGACTAGCACCTGGCTCTAGACATTTCGAATCTTGTTTCTCCTCTCTTACCCACATACTTCTGGTTTCAGGCTTGGCAAGAGACATCCTCATTGTGATGTGTGACCTTTGGCCTTGGAGGGTGAGTTGGAATGATGGGCAGTAGGAATGGCCATTTCTAGTTTGGAGTAGCTATCACTAACTATCTTTGGAATTGACCTCCAAGTCCATATGTAAAGGCCACTAACCTAAACTATAATTCTAATCTCAGTTTACCGTTACTGAATTCCCCAAATGCCCATGGCAATTAGATAGCCCCTCAGTATCAGGGGCAGCTCGGTGAAAGGGAAGCTGGCGTGGAAGGCAACAGCAGTTATAATGGATGCAGTTAAACTCTCTAATTCTTATAAATTTTGCAAAACATATGGCCATGTGAACATATTTTGAGGACCTTCTTATGTCTTGGAAGAGGCTCTAGCAAATAAAGGGCCCTGATGATTAAGCTTTATTGGGTACTTAATATATATGCCGCTCTCTATGCCCAGCAATCGTACTTCCAAGAATTTATCCTAAGGAAAGTGTGTAATAAAAATCAGTAGTAGCAAACATTTATTGAGTGCTTACCATGGGCCAGACACTCTGCTAGGACTTGATTTTAATTTTTTTCATAATGAACATTTTGATTACTTTGTAACAAAAACTGTATTTCTATTTTTAAAAAATTCCAGAGAATAATACCGATTTAAATAAAGGTTTGGATTTAGACAGTGTTGAAATTACGGTCACTTTCACTTAATCTTTTCACTTCCTCCTGTGTATGAACTTTTTCATTAAATTGATGCCCTGACTACTTATTGAATGCTAGACAGTGTAGATGTTCAAATCCCTGCCTTTGTGAAGCTTATGTTTTATATAGGGAGGATACAAGATAAATAAATCAATAAATAAGATGAGTAAGTGAAGTCCAAGATACATTAGATAGTTGTAAGTGTTACGGAAAAATAATAGAGCAGGCGAGGAGGTAGAAATGCATGTGTGTTGGCAGTAGGGGTTGAGATTTCATGGAGAAGTGAAAGAATTAGGCAACTTTGTGGAGTGTAGTAAGGATTTTAGCTTTTTTTGAGTGCTCTGCAAAGCATCTGGGACATGTTGAAGAGTAACGTGATCTGACTTATGTTTTAAAAGTATCTCTCTGGCTGCTGGGTTGAGAGCAAGAGAAGTCAAGGGTGGGATATAGAGGGATGGGTTAGCAGGAATTCTAGTGACCTGACTGAGGAGTCATGGGGCTGTGGTCCAGGGAGACAGTGTTGTAGGTGGTGAGAAGGGGCCAGATTCTGTGTTTGGCCTTTAATAGTCAAATAGGTATCTGAGTGCGGCCTTGTAAGACAGTCGCAGTAGAACACTTCAGGGCCAACACCAGACTCCAGTGGTCAGACTGACTCCAGGGTCGGCCACTCAAGATGATTTAGAGGGACTTTTGTTCATGTCTCATGTTGATTTCTGGAACTGGAGAAATTAGAAAGATAAAAATAAATGTTTTAGAGTTTGTGCAGAAAGACCTAATTGCAATTGGAGATAGATTCAAATCTTTCATGCTCTGTCTTCTAGTCAATTATTATTAAAACATAACCTTACAGATAATGTCAGGATGGGATTTTGTTTGTTTGTTTGTTTAGCATTTTTATATTGTAGCCACTGCTATTTCTTGTTTGATAAAGAGAGAAAAAGAAATGAAGTGAAAGGGAAAATAAAGAATGCCCTCAAACCCTGATGACATATAGGAAAACTGTAGACTTAAATATTTAATATGCCGAAGGGTCCGCTTATATAATTTTAATGCCTGAATTAAATTAGAATGATTATAAAGAGAAGCCACAACTGTTCAAGTAGATGATGTACTTTTACTTGACATATAGCTTTGGTAAGAAGCAACAGCTACCTACAAAATTATTTTAGTGTTATATGACACTGCATCTTCTATTGAATGGCATTGGAATGGAATTGCTACTTAAGGTAATAGAATATCCTTCCTGGAGTTCTTTAAAAATGGGTTAAGCAGTGGCGTAACTGTGATATTTTGATTTAGGCCAATAGAGGTCAGATTATTTTGACAGACCACAGGTCCTTTGATTTAGTAAGGTGAATTCATTCAGAATTCAGAAGTCTTTTCAAAATACACCCTTCTGTATGGAGGCGGCCGGGTCTGAACCAGGGGAATTATAGGTGTTTTTAACAGACTGTAAGAAGGTTTTTGAAGTGCATTTTCCTTTTTTAAAAAGTTGTCGTGCCTGTCAAAGAAAATTAAAATAGGTATTCCAAGACTCAGAATAAGCTAGATGGTGTATTTTTTTTTTTTTTTTTTTGGTGTTAAAGAATTGCTTTTTTTTTTTTTTTTAAATACTTTAAACCATAGTTCTCCTGAAAATAATATAGTTTTACAGGACACTTAGATTTATAAAAATTACATGTTACCAAGTTTATAGAAGAAGAATGATGAGCTGTGTTTTAGAAAGAAGTTGAAGCAACTTTTGTGTGAAAATATCTAGGTGGTATTGAAATAGAAATAGGACTAGGCGCTGGGGGGTCCTAAGGTCTGCTTTCATCTCAGTCTTTTAATAGTTTCGTGATGTTTCAGAGCTAACTTTGATAGTGCCATTGTGTCCCATTTTCTTTTATCTTCCTCTCTTACCCCAGCCCCCATGTGGGGGTCAGGGATTCCTTTAAGAATCTGAAGGCAGCATGGAAACTCTCTCATCAAAAATGCACATATATACAAAACAGATTTACATGTAAATTCAGGGTGTTTCGTGGTTTCTGGAAACCATCTGTAGACCTTAATTGACTGTGAGTGAATTAGAATGTGTCAGTAACAACATGGGGGCTACAAAATGTGCCATGTAAACAGTGGTTAGAGCACCTCAGTGTGATTAGCTGGAAAAAGAAAAGCCCTGGAGACAGGCTGGTAACGAAGTATCACACATCTATGAGGAGCTGTCAAGAGGAAGGAATGTTTATTCTGGATTGCATTAGAGCTAGATGATCCAGTACTGTAGCCACTGGCTACACCTGGCTATTTATAATAAAGTAAAATAAAACAAAATAAATTCAATTCTCCAGTGATAGCAGCCACATTTTGATTGCTCTGTGGTCACTGAATTGAGCAGTGCAGATACAGAATATTTTATCATTGCAGAAAGATCTGCTGGACAGAGTTGCTCTAGAGGTTTAAACTTTAAATAGAGTGGATTATGGAAAGGCAGATTTCAGCTTATTTTGAACAGAAGCATCCTACTGATTTAACTGTCCAGTGCCTGTTCTGTTGAACTGGCTGCCACAAGGAGTAATGAGCCTCCTGCCATTGATGGGCTCGTCCAGAGACTGGATTCCTACCTATTTGCATTGATGTAGAAGAGATTCCCACATGGAACCTTAGGGTATTTAAATGGCAAGAGGACTCAGTGATTTAACCTTTTTTTTTTTTTTTTTTTTCCCCAAGTAAGACAGACCCAGAGCCAAGTGATTTTTGCCCAAGGACCCATGACTGGGTAATGGCAGAGGCTGGGTGTCCTTATGGATCGTAGACAGTGCTTTTTCCATTCCGCTAACTGTCTGATGTTATAATAGCAAGGTTCTCATGGTTCTTGTTGAGCAACACATTTCTGATTCTGGTGTCAGCCACCTTTTCTGCTGTTCTTTCATTCTGCTCTGCAGCCACGCTGTATCGGAACACATTATTGTGTTACATTGTATTGGCTGCATTGGAACATGTTATTCTCATTACTGCTCCAAGTCTTCCCCATTGCTGTGCCCTCTATCAAAGTGGCATTTCTTTAAAACCTTAATTCTCCTTATTTTTTAACTTGGGCTCCAGAAACTTCAATTCACACAGTTCCTTTTCTTTGCTGAACCACCTTATTACAGTGCCCTCAAACATACACACTTTCTATGACTGCTACATTTTGTTTTGTCAGTCCAATCAGCTTCTTAAAGGCTGAGGTTACTGTTTTGGGGTGTACATCCTGGTTCTGTTTTTCTCACTAGAATATAAGTTCTGTGAAAACAGGGACTGAGCTGTTATCTTCAAGACTGCATCCTTACTGTGCAGCACATGGCTTGGCATCATAATAGGTGCTTAGTAAATATATGTTGAGTGAATGAATTTCTAACTTTCTAAGTACCTAGTACTGTGCTAAGCTTGTCGTGAGTTCTCGGTAAATACTTTTTGTTCTCCGTAAAAATAAATATTAAAAATATGAGCATGAAAAGACCACACAAGGAGCTTGGAAGTCGTCACTTCTATCCTTACAAGAAGAAAAAGCTGAACAAACTGAAAATCGGTGACTTAGACCCATCAGTGGTTGTGGGGCAAATACCAAGCAGAAATCGGGAGGAGCAGGTAAATCTAGACAGTCACAGCCAAGATGTGCTTTCCTGCAGGGGAGCCATAAATTGGAGGAACGACATAAATAGTGTTTTTGCTGACTCACAGGAGGCTAAGTGAAGTTCATCTTGAGACTGAGAAACCCTTGAGCACAACAGCTTTAGAGGGGGGGGTCTCACACTTCTGTGGCTATTGCCTCTAGAACAGCATCTGGGTCTCACAGGGAAGAGTCGAGAAAGATCCTTTCCTGACTCAGGCAAGGAGAGGAGAAAAGTCACCACTGTGAAATACTCCCAGAGCATTCTCTGAAATAAAGGTCTGCTCTCCAGGGGAAACGACTTTAGCCGAATCTTATACCATCTGGGGGAGGGACATTTGACTCAAGCCCTCCCTAGCTTTCCTGTATCACCTAAGGTGGGAGGAACAAAGCTAAGAAACACTGGTAAAGGTCACAGCACAGCAACCCAAGCCCACCAGAAGACTGAGACTTAATCATAAGATTCTAGAATGCTTCCCCTTCCCCATTCCTGACCACCACCGCCAACAGGGCTCCCCTAAATCACAGCAGATTACAGCTGAAAGAGCAGCGGATTGCAGGCTCTGTCCGAGGAGGGGCTCTGAGGAAAGCCCAGAGATAACAGAGGGGGACAAAACAAGGGCATGAGAGCAATTTAAAGCTTCTGGCACCTGTGTCTACAGCAAGCATTAAACAGCCCAACTCCTAGCCAGCTTAATGTAAAACCTCACACTGAAGTCCTGTTCCCTCAGTTCCTACTATCCCATATATGATGCCTGGGCTTTCAAGAAAAAAATTACAAGACATGCTAAGGGGCAAGGAAAAACACAACCTGAAGAGACAAAGCAAGGGTCCAAACCAGACTCAGGAATGACAGAGAGTTTGGAATGGTGAGACAGGGAATTTGAAGTAACTATGATTCATAAATTGAGGACTCTTAATAGAAAAAGTAGACAGCACACAGGAACAAATAGGTGGTGTTTGCTAACAAATGGAAAATGTAAGAAATGATCAAGAGGAAATGCTAGAAATCAGAAACACAGTAACAGAAATGGAGAATACCTCCCAGAGGCTCATGGGTGGACTAGACGCGGCTGAGGCAAGTCTCTGTGAACTTGGAGATAAGACAGGAGAAACGTCCCAAAGTGAAACACAAAGGGAAAACTTAATGAAGAAAACAGAGCGTTCAGCAACTGTGGCACAACTTCCAAAGTGTGAAACATTTATGTAATTGGAATTTCAGAATGAAAAAGAGAATGGAACAAAAGCAATATTTGAAGTAATAATGACTGATGACTTTTTAAAATTAAGGACAAGCCACTAGCCTTGGATAGAGGAAGCTCAGCAGTCGCCAAGCAGTATATAAATACCTCCCTAGATATATGATATTCAAAATCCAGAAAACCAAAGAGAAAATCTTAAAAGAAACCCCATAGGGTTGGGTGGAGTTGGGGGGAACCTTTCCTACAGAGGACTAAAAACTGCAGAAGACTTCTCATCAGAAACTATGTAAGTAGAATGAAATATTTAAAGTATTGAAAGGAAAAACCCCACCAGCTTTAAATTCTATATCCAGAGAAATTGTCCTTCGGTAGTAAAGGAGAAATAAAGACTATCTTAAAAGCAAAACTGAGAGAACTCATTGTCAGTAGACCTCCTCTTCATGAAATATTAAAAGAAGCTCTTCAGAGGAAAAGAGAATAAAGTTCAGAAACTTGGATCTACTTAAAGAAAGTGTGTCAGAGAAGAAATAAATGAAGGTGAAATAATCTTTTTAAAAAATTGATCTAAAAGAAAAATATTTGTTTGATGTATTTGTAATGATGTATTTGATGGCTACAGCAAGTTGATAAGTGAAATGAGTGACAACAGTGTCATAAGAGATGGGAGGGAGAAAATGACAATATGGCTGGCCCTCTGTATCTGGGGATGCAGAACCTAGAGATATGGAGGACCAGCTGCACTTGGCCATTTTGTAGAAGGGACTTGATCATCCATGGATCCTGGAACTGATCTCCCACGGACACTGAAGGATGACTGTACTAAGATACAGGCACTATACATGAAATGGCATAGTGTTACTCGAAGGTGGACTTGGATTAGTGTAAAATGCATATTGCCAATTCTAGGGAACCACTAAAATTTTTTTAAAATATAAATTCTTTTAAGAAACATGTTCAGCAAGGAGATAAAATATCATCATGTAAAACGCTCAATTAAAATAATAGAAGGCAGAAAAACTGTGAAAGAAGTAACAGAGGAAAACAAATAGAGAACAGTTACATAGTAGATATTCAACTATATAAAAATTAAATGTGAATAGTCTAAATATATCAAGTAACCAATTAAAGGAGATTATCAGAGTAGATGAAAAAGTAGACACTGTTGTCTATAAGAAACCCACTTTAAATATAAAGCCTCAAATTGAAGTAAAAGGATGGAGAAACATAAACCATGTTAATACCAATTGTCACTACCTTAATTTCAGACAAAGAAGACTTCAGCACAAGGAGAATTATATGGGGTAGAAAAAGACATTCAAGAATGATAAAGGGGTTAACTCTCCAAGAAGACATAATAATCCTAACCATGTATGTGCCTAATAATAGCATCAAGTACATGAGACAAAACTGACGGGACTGCAAAAAGAAACAGATAGTCCACCATTGTGGCTGCAAACTTCAACATCCCTCTCTTAGTAATTGATAGATCAAGGAGGCAAAAATCAGCAAGGATATAGTTGACTTGAATAGTACTGTCAGTAAACTTAATCTAACTGTCATTTATGGGATACTCCATTCAATGACAGCAGAATTCACATTCTTCTCAAACTTGCATGGAACATTCACCAAGAGAGATCACATTCTGGGCCATTAAACACATCTTAACCAATTTAAAAAACATACGAAGATGTAATAAGAGTTAAACTAGGAATCAGTAACAGAAAGATATTAGGAAAATCCCACTGTAGTTAGAGATTAAACAAGACTCGGAAATAACACATGGATTGAAGAAGTCACAACATAAATTTACAAAATATTTTCAACAAAATGTAATTGAAAATACAACTTATCAAAAATTGTAGCATGCAGCAAAAGCACCATTTAAAGAAAAATTCAAAGCATTAAATGCCTGTATTAGAAAAGAAGAACCAGCAAAGCAACAAAGATGTCTTTCAATAGGCAGATGGATAAACAAACTGGCACAGTCATGCAAAAAAAAATAAGTAAATGAGGGAGAAGAGGTAATCTTATCTGCAGAATTCCAAATATTTATGTTGATACTTGACCCTCAAGAAGGTGCAGCATAACTCTCCACTCCTTAAATGTGAGCTATGCGTAGTGACTTTGTTCTAAAAAGTACAGTATGGAAAGGAGGAAAAGGTAACTTTACAGTGGTTATGTTAGTTACAAACATACCTCAGCCAGGTGATCAAGACTGACAGCAGCAGTGATAAGTGGTGTTGATGTTACATACTCTTTATCGGATGTGGTGAAAGTGGCATTTTACCTCTGTGGTCTTCATCCCCAAACCCCAGTCTCATCATCAGGCAAACCTCAGTTGAGGGGCATTCGACAAAAATGAGTACTCTTCAAAACAAGGGAAGTCTAAGAAATTGTTAGAGCCAAAGGGAGCCCGAGGAAACATGACAACTGAATGAAATGTGTTATCTTGCATGGAATCCTGGAACAGAAAAGGATATTAGTGAAAAACAAAGAAAATCTGAATAAAGTAGGGATGTTAGTTAATAATAATGTATCAGTATCAGTTCATTAATTGTAGCAAGTGCCCATGTAGGATATTAATAATATGGGAAGCTCTGGGGGTGTAGGAACTCACTCAACTACCTTCACAAATTTTCTGTAAATCTAAAACCATTATAAAACTACTTTTTGTTTTTTAAAAAAATCAATGTAAGTATCCCTACACATGTTTCATTTGTAGAATTCTTACCCAAGACCATTTGTTCCAGTTTCAAGAATTTCTGCTGAATAGAACTTTTGGTATTTATGATATGCAGTTTATTTCTGGAATACAGCACTTCTTTTATTTTCCACTACAAACACCTGCAAGGACAAAGTTGTCTTTTAGTTGTTAAAATCCTGTGTCTTCCGTATATTTTCCAGTGCTCGTGTTACTTGTTGTCATTTTACAACTTGCTATTTAAGGACAAAATATGTCGAGTCACAAATGAAAAATAAAGCCCATCTCTTTCATCTACTCCTTATTTTATCATCACGTTAAAGTGCCAGTATGGAGAAGGTGTCACTTTGAAAGCAGACTGCCTGGCAGGAACTGCATTTTTGCAATGGTGTCATCCAAACTCTGGGGAGTTCTGTTACTCAGAAGTCTCTCCGGTTCATTCATGCATTAAGAGGATGAGCCTTTCCGCTTCCTCATCCTGACAGAGAAGAGTGTTGCCATGACAGCTGTTAGGAGAGTGGAGATGCTGTAAAGAGCATCCATAATGGAAAGAGAAAATAGCCTAGCTTCTTGGATCTCACTGATGATGCATGGAATAGCATGCATGGATTCTCAAAATGCACCTTGAAAATCTGTTAGCTTCATTTGAGGCATCATACTTTACAGACACACGCATATACATACACACACAGTTCATTTTTCAGTAGCCTGAGCAGTAAGCAGAAAAATTAAACTTCAACTAAAACCACCCAGAGAGCCCTCCTCTTTCATCTTTAGAATGTAGACTGAAGATCTACCATACTGAAGATTAAAAAAATTATTTTGTAGATGTTTATTATAAAGAGAAAACTTTTCCAAAAAGAGAAAATCTCTTGTTAAAAGATCATTGATCCTCAAAATCTGAAAAGAGGTTAGAGAATAATCAGATAGCAAAGTAGGATTTTTCTCTTTTGTCCCAGAGAGAAAAATATGTTGTCTTTATCCAAAGACCTTGAAAGAGTATTTACTGATGAAAGAATATGATATCTTGCATCTGCTTCAAAGTAACATGGGGAGGGGGGAAGTGGTTAGGGCTGTAGACAAAACTAGATTGGTCATGAGTTGATTATAGAATATTGTTATGGGTTGAGTTGTGTCCCCCTTGAAATTCATATGTTGCAGCCCTAACCCCTTGCCTCACAATATCATTGTGTTTGCAGATAGGACCCCTAGAACCTCACACTATCACTGTATTTAGAGATGGGGCCTTTGAAGGAATGATGAGGTTAAAATGAGGCCCTAATGGTGGATCCTAATCCAATTTGAATGGTGTTCTTATAAGAAGAGGTAATTTGGGCACAAAGAGACATCAGGGGACCACACACAAGAAGGAAAGACCATGTGAGGATTTAGGGAGAATGCACCAGTGACAAGCCAGAGAAAGAGCCTCAGAAGAAACCAGCTCAGCCGACACCTTGATCTTGAATTTCTAGCTTCCAGAACTGTGACACAATAAATTTCTGTTGTTTGTCACCAACAGTTAAGTGTTTTGTTATGGCAGCCCACCAGACTGATACAGGTACCTATCACATCATCAGAGCCCATGTTTTCTGCTCTCTGGGCACTTGCAGATTAGGAGGGAATACAGATGAGTAGTTATGCAATAACAGTATAGTATGGTGAGTGTGAAAGGGGCAGATCAAGTTCCTTTGGGAGCCTGAGGATGGATAACAAAATCAGAACTGGGGGATTCAGGGAAGACTTGCTGAAAGTAGGTAGAAATTAGCCTGGTTCAAAGGGCAGGGGAAGAGAACTTTGAGTAGAAGAAACAGCATGTGCAGAGGCCGGGATATGGGAGCCTGGCATATTTGGGAAATTAAAAGTAGCTCGGTAGGGATGAGGTCTAGGGTATGTGTGAACGAAGGAATAAGATCTGGCACAAGTGTAGCAAGCTTTATCATCCTTTCTCTCTGTCTGTCTGTCTGTCTGTCTCTCACTCACACCCACACACACACTCATTTTGTTTAGTCTCAGTTGGCCTCTCCCCTCCAGAGTGAAACCTCTGCTATGCCTTTTGGTCTTTTGTTCACTGTTGTATTTTCATTAGCTAGAATGGCGCTTGGTGCATAGAAAGTGTTCGACTAAAAAATTGCTAAATCAGCAAATAAATAGAAATCATGATTTGTTCTTCTTAAACAAGCACTGTGGAAAATGTTTGGAATGCGGCCCCAAGCAGTGATAAGTCAGGAGGCTGTTGTACTACTCTTGCTAAAGTTGATGGGGCAGGTGTGGGTGGAAAGACTGGGCTGATGGGAGAGTTAGTCAGGAAGCAGAATCCAGAGGACTTGTAATTTGACTGGACACAGGGTGTGAGGGACAGGAAAGGAGTTTGGGATCACTCCCAAGTTCCTGGCTTAAGCACTGAAAGGAAGATAGGGTCGTTTCCTGAGGCAAGAAACATATGAAGTACAGTAGATTTGAGGGTGGGTTGGAGGTACTGAGTTCAGTTTTTGTCATGTTTGGCTTTGGGGAGCAGAATAATGTCCACATCAATATGTCTACTTGACTGTGACTGTAGAAGGGGACTTATCTGGGCTGGATGTAGAGTTAGGAACCTTCAACTTCAAGGTAAAACGAAAGCCAGGGCAGTGATGCAGTTATTCCAGGAAAGTATGTAGACACAGAAGATAAGAACAGGGAGCACTGAGAGTGAAATGGAAACAGAGAATCAAAACAAGCAGGGAGAAGGTTAGTGCCCTTCCCCAAATTTCTGTGAATTCCAATTGCTGTGTTTGTCATTACTTTATAGAACTCTAAGAAGAATGTGTACTTCTGATTGTAGCTCTGAAGCTATAATATTGATAAGTTACTTAACCCTTTCACACCTTACTCTTCTTCATCTGTAAAATGGGCCCAAATACAATACCTACCTCTATCATAGGTTTGTTGTGAGGAGAAATATGTAAACCTTTCAGCACATAATGTGCACCCAATACTTGTTAGCCCTTATCATTATCATTTTTAATTATCATTCAATTATCATATCATTATCATTTAATTATCAATTTCGAGTTTGGAACATTAGTGCTTACGGCATCTGAGATCCACCACAGAAGATTTCCCTTGGTGTGGATTGTTGAGTGGGAGGGAGCACTCCTTTATGTTGTGTTTGTGAATGTGTGTGGATGTGACCAGTTATTAAAATACACAGTATACTTGCCAATTACTAATTACAAATTGTAAACTAAATGATATCAAATTTAAAGCAATATGTAAAAAAATACAAACTCCAGAATAAATTAGGTGTGCTGTTGACTAAACCTTATTCATTTTTATTTAATCAGGGTCTTACTGTCTTCTCCTTTTTGTTTTCAGATGGACCTTTATATTAGGACCATAACTATCTAAAAGTCCCAGACCCCTGAACATTTAGTGGCTCATTAAATCATGTATTTGTGGCTTTCTATCTGTTGTCTTCTTTAACTGACATCTTGATGGCAAGGCTTCCTCCGGGGTGCCTATTTCTTATTGCCTCCTGCCTGTTTTCTGTGGAGAGGCTGCTTTCATTCTTTAATATCATGCATTGGTCTAAATGGCACTGTTTAGCTATAAGAAAAGCACGTTTCAGAAGCCTCATGCTTGAGTTCACCGCAGAAAGCTCCCCCAGGACTATCTTTTCCTCATCAGAAAAGTCCTTCCTGCCTGACCCACTTTTCCTGTCTTAATTCCATTCCCCTTTGAAGTCCAGTGTGGAAGTTTCTTTGCATAAAGTTGTTTACCATAATACGGCAATCCTGTTAGTAGGTTTCCATACATTTCAGAAAGTCACCTCTCCTGTAGATTTCCTTTTATTACTAAAAATGGACTGTTTTCTCCCTAAATGTTAAAACTGTTAGCTTGGGCTACACTTGCATCACTGTTACCACAACCATGGCAAAAATGTATGTTTAATATCCAAGAGGGAGTGAGAGAAATAGGACTATAAATATGTATACCATTTGGATGAGGCTGACCCTGAGTGTAGGCTCTCAGGCAGGACTGGCCTATTTATGGGTGATCTTTCTGTCTCAATCATTCTTCATGCTGTCAGGCTATTTTCTAAAAAGTTTGTGTGGTAATTCTGTAGAAAAATTCGCCCCTTTGAAATAGATTAGGGTAAACGTCATTTTAAAGAATAGAAATATATTCATTCATTTGGCCATCACTCACTCACTAATCCATAATTGTTTTCAGGTTGCCAGGCAGTAACACTAGTTTGTGAGCATTTGGCAGTGAGGAGAATAGATGTGATGTTTACTCTCATGGGGGTTATCATTTAGTGGGAGACACAGACACTAAACAAATACTAGGTAAGTGTTCAGTAAATCTTTGAGGAACAAATGAGCTTAAAAATATTGGGATTGAAGGTGATCCCAAGAAAGGGGAAGAGGGCTGAGTTTTTCAAACTCCTCCTGAACTCATGTTTTTTTTCTACCCCTTGGGGGTATCATCATTATCAAAAGATACTACAAGGACAACAGGCTTTTGTGGTTTTTCCTTAAACTTAACTACTCAGAACATCGTGGGAAGACACATACTGACTCCAAATGACAGACTCTCATGATCACTTAGAATGCTTCATATTTGTAAGTGAGGCTTGCTTTTTTTTCCCATGAAACGTTATTCATCTTTCTTCTACCCAAATTCCCTGCTGCCTCGTCCTCCCTTTCCTATTCCTACTCCTTATGAAACAGTAGTTGGCTTCCTCCCTTGTGTGGTCAGCATCTGAGAAGCAGAGAAATTTAGGAAGGTGGCCATGGTTGGGGGGTTAATGAGAAGTGACGCAAAAGCCCATCTCTCTTTCTGTAAGTGTATGCCTGTGTTGTGGCCTGTTGAAATATAACATGAGTTTCAAAACATTTTAGCAGAGGTTATAAAAAATATTCTCTGTTTGAATAAGACACTGAACTCGTGTATACAGTAGTTTGTTCTGCAGTAGCAGCATTTAGCTCTGTTTATTCCCCGTGTCTTCCCTTGGTGTTCGTGGCACCAGATACTCTGGGTGTTCCTTCCGGTTCTGTGATTGCTCCTCCACAGTCTCTGTGCCTGACGCATCATGGTCTTCAGGTGGAGTTCCTAAAGCCCTCACTTCATCACGCTTGATGTCAGGGTCTGTCAGCCTCAGGACCATCGATACTTTGATCTGGGTAGTGTTTGATGTGAGGGTCTGCCTCGTGCATCGCAGGATGTTCAGCAGCATCCCTGGCCTTTGTTCACTCAATGCCCCCATTAGTGACAACCAAAAATGTCTTCAGACATTTTCAAATAGCCTCTGAGTGTCAAAATAATTCCCTACCCCTGGTTGGGAACCACTGCTTTGTACTCTTTTCCTAAGCAACTCTGTCCACATTCTTGGATTCAGCTGTGGTCTATATGTTACTTGTGCTCATTATATAATCTCCGTTCAGACCTTGTTTCTGTGGTAATATATCTTCATGGATATTTCAAAGAGATGGCAAATCTAAAAGTCAAAATGCTTATCTCCATACCATACATGCTTTCTTGGTGTTTCCTGTCTGGTGGTAAGGCTCTGCCATCCACCCACCTCTCTCACTGCCTGTTTCTAGTCAGTCACTAAGTGCATATTCCACCTCTGTCCCAGATCCAAACCCTTCTTTTCATATATATCCTCCCCCACCCCCCTCCGCCACTGCAGGCTCCCTTCAGACCACCATCATCTATTGCTTGGACCACCGATAAACCTCAACCCTGGATTTCAGGAATCCCTTCAATCCATTCTGTATATCACTCAGAGGATCTTGCAAAACAATAAATTTGAACGAGTCACTTAACACGTGCTTCCATCTACTTTTCGATTAAGGACCCAAAGCCTTAAGAAGACCAGATGGCCTGTGTGATCTGGCCCTGCCTACCTTCCCTTCATTTTCTGAACTTGCCATATATCTTCCCACCGTCACGTCTTTGCTCATGATTAGAATGTTCTCAGCCAGCTCCTCCTCAGCCCCACCGCCCTAGCTAATTCCTAGTATCAGGGGTATATATGTATATATGTTTCTTTCTCTCCTCATTTGAAATTTCACTCATGCTACTATAAAGAAGATGGTTCGTCAGTTCCATGTTGTGTGTATGTGAATGTTTCCTATATTCAGAAAATTAGAGACACATAATAACATGAATATCTGTTACATCATTTTTTTAAAATGAGAAAAATATATTTATAAAAATATGAAACTCGCCTGAGAAATGAAGAGGAGATGGAATTAGATACATATGTATATTTGAAATTCTCTTTAAAAACTTTATTTCCTACTTATGAATTTTTGGTGCTTGTTTTCTGATTGTTGTTGTTGTTGTTGTTAGAATGTATTAAGATATTTGAAAAAAATGCTCTGGCAAGAAAATGTAGTATATCATAAAGATTCACAGGAGATAATTTGTGGCTACTGAGCCAGAAATGTGTATGAGTCATAAATTAAACCTGACAAACCTGTCATAAAATATAAGTTTTAATAGAAGCATAATCTTTGCTTTCATGACTGTGTCAGAATCAATAATACATCATCAGCTCTTTTTTAGATTGACTCACATAATGCAAAGATGTGAAAGCAAACACATTTAGTCCATGAGCAAAACTGTAAAATGTAAATGTGGATTAGGCAAAAAAAAAAAAAAATCTATAAATTAGCTTAAATTGTAGAATACAGAATATGGAAAGTTATTGTTTAAAAAGTAATGAACCACATCAGAGGACAAATGACAAACTGGTGAAAGATGGTAAAAAAAAAAAAATATATATATATATATATATACTTATATATATATATATATAAAACAGGCAAAGAGCACTGTTACATATCAATTTTAAAAAAGTATACCAATCAAAAAGTGGGCAAAGTACTTGAACAGAAAAAAGTTTAAAAAAGAATTCAAGTGGCAAATATTTAAAACACTGTTCATCTTAGGTAGGACTCATTTATAACTATAAAGCAAGTTCTATCCATTGTATAGGAAATGATAATAAAAAATAATGATAGATACCTGATGAGAGTAAATGGCCAGTCATTCTCTGCAGATGGGACTCTGGAGGATTCTTTCATAATATGCCTCAGAAGCCCTAAACTCACAATTTCGAATTCTAGGAATGTATCCTAAGGAAATAACTAGTCATGAGTATGATGATTTTGATGCCAGAAAGTTTATCCCAACATTGTTTGTAATATCAGAACATCTAGAAACAGTATCCATCATTAGATATTATGATTTATCTGTAAAGTGGAATATTAAGCTTTTCAAAAAAATGATAAGTTAAAGTGTGTCTTTACATTGAAAAAATACTTACGATGAATTATTACGTCAAAAATATAGGATACACCTAGCACCCAGATCTTGGTTCCTAATACTATTCTCCAGTAAAATAAATCAGGAACCCTTGGAGAAATAGCTGGAATCTAGGATGGTTTCAGGAAATATACAAAATGAGCCTAGAGCATCTTATAGTGCCAGAAAAGTAAGGAGGTGTTCAAACAAACAAATAAACAGTGATGGAGTGTTTCAGAGGGGCACAGGAACCAACTGAAAGACCTCCCAGTGGCCAAAGCTGGGACAGTTTGAGCAACAAAATAAAGTGTTGGCTAATCCAGAGTATGAAATATTCATGAGTATTTATTCATACACTAATATGAATAAATGCTTGAATAAATACATGGAGAGCAAGAGACAAATCTTCCGTGCAGAGGAATCCCGAATAATTTGCATAGATACTCCACCGTCTAGGAAGTGGAGTATAGCTCCCCACTTGTGAAGTGTGGCCCTCACAAAGGGACTTCCTTCCAAAGAACACATTGTGGAAGGGGCATGGGGGCAGGCAAAGGAATAGCTTTACAGTGGAGAAATATGGGAACATTGCCTCAGCCATGTGACCAAAGTAAATATCAATGGTGTTATGTTACGTTGGTTGTGTGCACCTGTGACATAATGTGATGGAAATGGCATTTTACCTCTGTGAGCTTCCTCATCCAAACCTCAGTCCCCAGTCTAATCATGAGAAAAACACCAGACAAATCTCAATTTCAGGAAATTCTACAACATATCTGACCAGAAATCCTCAAAACTGTCAAGGTCATCAAAAACAAAGGACATCTAAGAAACTGTCACAGCCAAGGTTGACCCGTGGAGAAATGATGACTCAGTGCAATGTGTCAGAGTGAATAGAATTTGGGAACAGAAAAAGGACATTAGGTTAAAACTAAGTAAATCTTAATAAAGTATGGACTTTACTTAATAACACATCAATATTGATTATTTAATTGTAATTACTGGAAGGCTGAGATCAAGGTGTTGGCAGAGTTGGTTCCTTCCAGGGGTCACAGGGAAGGATCTGTTCCGGGCCTTGCTCACTGGCTTCTAGATGATGTCTTCTCTCTGTGTCTTCATATTGTCCTCCTTCTGTGTGTCTCTGTGTCAAAATTTCTTCTTATAAGGACACCAGTCATATTGGATTAGGGCCCACCCTAATGGCCTCATTTTAGTTTAGTTACCTCTAAAGACCCTATCTCCAGTCTGAGATACTGGGGGTTAGGACTTCAACATACGAATTTGAGGGGAGGGACACAATTCAGTTCATGACACCAGGTTTCTCACTGTCAGAGAAAGAAGTTACAGATAAGAAGGCTAGAACAACTCTGTGGTGATAGATGAGGGCTGGAAATATTAGTGGGGACTCGTGTTTACTTTAACATATATGCATATAGATGCAGAAATAAATATAGTTCTTTGTGTACACATGGTTAGTGTATATGCAAATATTGCACAGCTCATCTGCTGAGAGGTCCTAGAAGCAGTGACATTCCTTCAACAAGCATACCTACTGCCCAGATAGTTTCTAAACACCATTCTCTAAGCAGAGGAGAAATGGCTGATTCTAGGACTGGGACAAGAAAAATGTAAGATTACTCTGGGAGGAAATTAAAGAAGAAAAAGGGTATGTACATAACCTCAAACTGTCTCCCCAATCCCAAATATTTAATAATTACCAGTGTGGTTTTTATGTATGTCCACAAACACTTTTATATGCCTCCCTTCAAGAAGTGGAGCTCAATTCTCTTTCCCTTAAGTATGGACTTAATGACCCGACTTCTAAAGTTATAGAAAGAGAAAAATAAGAACTTCTCAGTAGAGAAATCTGGCAGACACCACCTTAACCAAGTGGTCAAGTTCAGCATCACCAGTGGCAAGTCCTTCTAATGTCATGTACCACTGGTCGGATGAAATGGGAACAGCACTTCACCTCTGTCCCATTTTCTCCTTGAATCCATAGCCCCCGTGTATTCATGAAAAAGAAGAAAGAAAAAACTTGAGGGATATTCTACAAAGCATTTGACCGGTTTGCTTCAAAAGTGTCAAGGTCATGAAAAACAAGGAAAGACTGAGAAACTGCCACAGACCAGAGGAGATGAAACATGATGTCTGAATGTGGCATGTTATCCTGGACTGGAAAAGAACATTAGTGGAAAAACTGGTGAAATTCAAATAATGTCTAACAGTTAGCTAATAGTATTGTAAACAAACAAAACAAAAACAAAAACAAAAAAACAAAGTTAATTTCTTAGTTTTGATAAATGTTATTTAAGATGTTATCATTAGGGAAAGCTGCTTGAAGGGTACATGGAAATTCTTTATACTATATTCACAACTCCACTATAGACCTAAAATTATTATAAAATAAAGAGTTAAAAAGAGGTTAAAAATGTAGTATACATAATAGCAGTGATTGACTCAAAAGCTATTTATTAAGTACATAATATGTGCCAGGTATTCTTCTATGTGCTAAGAATTCTGCAGTGAATAAAACAGGTCCTATTCTTGCCCTTGTAGAGCTTTCTTTCTTTCTTTTTTTTTTTTAACCAATTAGTCCCTTTTTTAAAAAAAACTGTATTTGTAAATATGTAATATATACTGTAATGTGCATTTTGCTTTTGAGGTTTAATTCGATGATAAATGGAAACATTTGGATGAAGGTGCTGTAGTCTGAAAAAGGAAGAACATAATTTAGACCAGAATATAGGGATTTAGAGGCATGTCTTGCAGAGATTATCTCTTTCCTTTAAATCAGTGGTTCTGGTAATGTGCGCCAGGAAGCAGCAGCATTAATGAGAGCAAATTCTCAGGCTGAATCCTGGTTTTATTAAAGTGGAAACTTTGGTGTTCAGGCTCAGCGGTCTGTGTTTTAGCAAGTCCTCCAGATGATTCTACTGCTCTAAATCATAGTATCCTTATCTGTAAAATGCAAACAATAATACTACTAGCCTCTGACGGTTTTATGTAAAATGCAAGTGTGCAATGCATACCGACGTAGCAATTGCCTGGCATATTGTTAAGTGGTTCAGTAAAAGGCACAATAAAGGCCAGATGTTGCAACCCCTTCCCTCAGATATCTTTACAGCTAACTCCTCTACCTCCTTCGGGGCTTTACTTGAATGGCACTTCATCAGGGAGTCCTTCTTTGACTGCCCTCTTTATAATTGCAACATGCCTCTCCCCCTTGCCCCACTGTCTGGGACTCCCAACCTCCTTTTCTCCCTTGTGGGTCCCCCAACCCCTATATTATTACCACCTTCTAATAAGTTATATAATCTATACTTTCATTGTGTGCATCCCTAAAAGTTTGTATCCCCCTGCTTGCTTGTAACTTCTCAAGGGCGGGGAATCTTTGTTTTCACTGATGGAGCACAAGTGCCACAATCAGTGCCTGGCACATGGGAGGCACTTTCATATTTGTTTCCACAATGAGTGGTTGATATTATTGTCTGTTGTTGATATTGTCCCAGTCCACTTGGCTGCCCCAGACACCCACTCTTCCCTTACGGCTCTAGTCCCAAGTGGCTGCATTCTGGGGGTAATTTCACTGGCCAAAGGTCTATGTCGCTGAAAGGGTTTGAAACTCACTTCTCTATACCGTTAGGTTAGAATGAGTTGTTTTCCCAAATACTGCTGCACTCTGCAGCCGTTTGTCACTGGTGAGGGTGGCAGTTAAGAGCTATGGCTTGTTCCTGGCGGAAGGAGCTGGGTAGAGATGTCATGAGGAAAGAATTAGGAGACGGAAGAGATGAGCCTGAGGGGATTTAGGTGGACTAGGGGGAAGCGCAGGTCGTGGTCAGGAAATTAGGAGAGGTGACACAGGCAAAGCCCACTTGAGGAGAGGGCCTGGAAACCCAGAAAGAGAAATGTGAAGTCTGTGCGGGGAATCCACAGAGGACTCTGAGACACCAGTGTTGTGACGGCTGCAGACGGGCTAGGTTTTGACAATGTTATTTTTTAACAGATTTGGGGGTGGGAAGAATCTACTGAGTAAGAGACCAAGATTTTGAAGTGAGAAGGTTTATTATAGGATCCTCATTACCTAGGTGCTAAGGTTAGGTGTGCAGGTGTGTGTGTGTATGTTTGTGTGTGTACATGTGTATGTGTGTGTATGTTCATGTTTATGTGTGTGTGTGTGTTCGTGTATGTGGGAGGTATGTGTACGTGTCGCATTCACTCCTTTGGTCTGTCATATGGTAGTTGGTACAGGATTACCCAGTGTTACTTGGTTTTCTTTACTCTTATTCTTTCCTCTCTATTTCTGTTTTACTTTTTTCCTAATCTTTTATAGTACTGCCTCTTTAATCTGTCATCCTTGGGGAGAAAGGGGAGTCTTCCTAAGAAACTACTGATACCTGTGAGCACCAACGCGGTAACAAAACCACTACTGTGCTTTAGGGACACCGCTTCTAAAAGCCTGTTTCCTCTGTTATTTTACTGAGCAGAATTCAAGTTTTCTTGATGTCTCAGGCTAACCATTATAAGCATTAGGATTGATGCTAAAAACAAACAAACCCAAAATACCTCTCTAAGCATTCGTTTTCTTGTCTTAAAATGGAAATAAAGACATCACTACCCAATTCATAGAGTTGCTTTGAGGTTCGAATGAGATCATCTTTGTGGTATTTCCTCAGGGTCTGGCGCAGTAGTAGGTGTCGAGTGAATGATGACTGTTAGTGTCACCATCACCATCCTCCAGCCGCCGAGACCTCGTCAGATAACTCTGTCTACCTTCTAGTCCTTTCCCTCGAGCCTGGGCTCACACAGGAGTGTATCTGTTTGTTCACACTGTGCTTTAGTGTTCAAAAATGGTGGACACTTGATAAGTATTGACAAAATGAATCAATGAATACATAATTATTTTGGTTTTTTTTTCTTTAGATTAAAAGGCATTCTCAAAACAATGTCATTTTCCATTTGTTGCTGACGAAAGATTTCTTTGGAGATGTGGTGCACTTTCTATGCTCTGCAAATGCACCCCAGTATAACACTTCCTCTTCTGATTTGGATTGCAGCTATGCTCAACCAACTTTGGAATTTATATTTCCATGCGTGGCAGAGTAGAGCTATGCAGAATATTTATAAAAGTCCTCATGTAACTCTAATCACAAACTTGAATCACTGCAAGGATGCACAATAAAAACTAACTAAAAATGGCACATGTTTACTCATCAGAATCATGTCCCTTTCAGCCTGCCGGGGCCTGGATCATGTATGCAATTTATGAAGTCATTCATCCGGCAGCAAATAGAAAATGTCTTTAATGAGATGTCAAATCAGATTGAATTGTGGTCATGAAAGATGTTGACTATAATGAGTCAGAGAAATTTGAACTCTATTGAGATGAAACATTATGCTTTGTATTAAAATGAAAAAGTGAATGTTTATCTGCCTGCTTTTAAGTCCTGTTTTACCATAGCTCAGGGCAAGAGGGTGTGATCAATCATGGGAAGAAATGAATGAACTCTGGTGTTGTTGTTTATACTTTTGTTACAGAAGGAGATTGTTGTTTACCCTGTTATTAGGTCTCCTTAATAAGCCATTGATAAATAATACTGTAAGTGATTTTCGTTCATAATCATGATCTTTGAAACTCTCAACATTTATACAGGAGAAAGTCAGTGCTTTAATAATATAATCTGTTTCTCGATCACTGGAATTTCTGATGCCCTCACTGTCCAAGATCTGAAGGACTGTTTCAGTCTTCATCTGGTTTAATCTTTCAACAGCCTTCCACCCGGTGGCCACTCCCTCCTTGAACTGTCTCTTTCTTTGACTCTGGCACTCAGTTTTCATTCACACTTCTTGTGTGCTCCTTCTCTGTCTGCTCTGCCCAGCCCCTCATCCTCTAGTTCCTCAAGGCCCAGTCAGCCCCAGTGCTTCTTCCTTCCTCTCTTTCCCTCCCTGCCCTCCCTTTCACTCTATCTCTTCTCACTTTAGACATTTTTTTCCCTGGATAATCTCATCTATGACCCTCTCTGTCATCAATTACCTGCACTGTGCTGTTGATTCCAAAATCAAAATCTTCAGCCTGTGCCTTTCTTGTAAACACCAGACCTGACTCTCCGAACATCTCCTCTTTGCCTCTAGGGCATGTCCATTGCTCAATAAAAAAACCCTCTTCCACATCACCACTGTCCCTCCAGGTCTATAAACGAGAAACTGAGGCAATATCCTGACAGCGCTTCTCTTACTTCCTCTTTCAAGTCTGCTTAGTCACCTATTTATTTCACCCCCTAACAGCTTCTCTTCATTACGAGTGCACCTGGACAGACGCTCTGGGCTAAGGCAGTGGAATTGTTCACATGGACTACACTAGGGATTGCTGTTATAGACTAGTCTAATCTCCAGGCTGGTTTTCTCACATTCATTCTTGTTCCTCACTTGACCACCATCTACATCATAGCAAGAGTCATCCTTTCAGAACAGAAATTTGATGCCTCCCCTTGTTAAGATGAAAATCTTTAACAAGGCCACAACTTCCTGTGTGGTCTGGCTCCCTCTGACCCCTACAACCTCATGTCACAGGATGCCTCCCTCTGTGGTCTCTGCCAAAGCCACATTGTTACTCTTTCAGTTCCTCAAAATGTGCCCTGTTGCCTCCTGCCACAGGACCATTGCACCTGCGATTTCCGCTGCCTGAAGTATTCGTCTCTTTCCCCCCAGCCCTCACTGCACACCACTGCACATAGTTAACTACTTCTCATCCTCAAGATCTCAGTTTAAATATCATTTCCTCAAGGAAGTTAATACGATGTAATTGTGGTTACTATCAGTAATACATTATTGTGTTATTATGAGACATTATATTGTTATTCATATCTTGATAGTTATAATTGGTATTTCTTTAACCAGGTAAAGTTTCCTCATCTTTTTTTTTAATCATACTTAAGAGCATTTAACATCTACACTTATACCTTATTTTGTGTATTTATTTGATTCATATTTGCTGAGACTATAAGCTCCATGAGAGCAGGGATCATGACTTTTTTGTTCATCATTTTTCTACCTGTGCCTCTTATGGGGCCTGTATACTTAATCTTCAGAAATCCAGGTCACTTGGTTGAATGAAGGCCAGAGATGCTTAAATATTTGCAAATTATTCTTCCGGATGCCAGATGTTGAGCTGGTGAGTCTATAGTTTCAACATATAATTAACAATTTCTTTAGAAGCAACTTATCTCATCTTGTGGGATGAGCCCAGTGCCAACCTATACACTGCTCACTGTCTCTAAATATATAATAAATGACCATATATTCATCAGTATTCAATGCTTTTTCTTAATAAATGTAATACAATTAAATAGCACCATGTTTTAGAACATTATTTTTTTAATATTTTGGGCCATGACTCAGTTTACCTCATGATTTATATAGAGACACATGTAACACACACAAGTGAAATAGAACTTCAGAAACCAATATTCTCCATTGCTACATGCCGTATATTCTATTAATTTCTATTCTGTTCTTGTCTGGTCTTTTCTATTTTATGCTGTTGAGTCTTATTTATTGGTTAATATGGGTTAGAACTAACTTAATTGATTTCACAGTTAGAAAAAGTTTTTTTTTTTTAGAGAGTATTTTTAAAGCTGTGGCTTTTAATAGATATAAATATTAAAAACAAGTAATAAATTGATTAATATTATATATACATTTTATTTCTAACTCAAGAAAAGTATGATTAAAGACAAGAAAATGTTTTTGAGGGTCTAGGCAATCTCATTTAAAGTATAAGAGAGTCCATACATCAAAATTGTTTTCCAGCTAGCACTTTAAAATATTAGTTTTGAGAACATTGGCTGTTTTGAAATTCCTTTTTTTGCATCTTAAAACTATATGTTGTAATATGGACATTAAATTTGGTTTTGAGTCCATAAAGCAAGGATCAGAAAGATTTTGATAGTTTTTTGGTGAAGTTTTAGGTGGAGAAAGACAAACATGAGAGAAAGAAAATTTAAAGGGAACAGAAACACTTACATCCATTTAGTTGATGACCTTAGATTTGTAGAGCCAATTTTTGAGGAGTGCTTAAAACGCCAAGTTGGTGGTCTGCCATGGCCAACCAGACAAGTAAGGATGGTCAGCGTTAATGCACTTTCATGTCTTCTTTTTAGAATAAGATGTACAGTTTGTCATTAGGACAGCTTAACTTTAATAAAACAAACATCCTTTAGAAAAGGCTTTAAAAGAAAGAGGAAGATACATTTTGCATTCATCTTTAATTTATCCTTAATCTGTTCACTGTGACCATTTGCTGTTGGGTTGACTAAGTCCCCTCTTAGCCATAGATTTGCGTTCACATCACGTAGGCTATTTCTGAGTTGATTGTACATAGACCTCTCATTTGACTTTTCAATCTAGTTGCTCAGAGTAAAACTGGAGGAAAATGGCTTCATGATTCTTTCCCCCAATCAGAAGGATGTCTCTGTTCATTTTTTTGTTTTTTGTTTTTTTTGGGTTTTTTTCTTTATAGAAAAGGCTTAAGAATTTTTCTCTAGGAACTGGTGCAACTAGGTTAATATGCATACTTTTTTCTTACTGACAGCTTTTTTATAATCAGTAATTTGAAATTATGGTATAGGGTGCTTGTAATTATGTCTTCTAGTCATGTTCCTAAAGAGCCAAAGCCCCCATGAAAAACATTTTTAACAAAATTTAAGCAACTGCTTTTTGATTAGTTTAAGCTAGTTTAATCAGATTAATTTGGTTTTTTTAAAAAAGGGAAATAATGCTGAATTGGAGGGAATAATGCTGGATTGTTTTGCTCTTCTTAGTTTTCTCTCCCCTTCTTTTCAGCTATGTGCATCTAGTTTATGCTTTTAGCTGCAACACATCTTTAGTAATTTATAAGCGAGATTCCCTCACACTGGCTGAAAAATGGAAGTGAAAGTAGATGTAAAGTGAAATCCTGCAGTTCTAACTTTCTGTGGTAGGAAGTTAGGGCTTTGTCCTTGATGCAAATTGAAGGAAAGATAGAACCTAAGTATCTTTCCTTTCTCTCCTTTCCTCTTCTTCCATTGACTTCTTCCATTGACATCCTTGGAAACCCAGCTCAGACAGAGCCTCCATTTGAAGCCGCCTTTTTATCTCTAGGAAGTGGCTCTCTCCTTACCTAGGTTCCCATATACAGTATTATTCATTATGCACTGGTTTACAGTATCTAATCTAGCTGCATTTCTCTCTCTTCCCCTGGACAATGAGCTTCTCTAGGACAGGTACCATCACTTATTCATCTTGGGTACCCTTTTGTATGACACTGTCCTTAAAACAGTCTCTGTCCAATGAAATTTGATGATTGAATAATAAATTTCCACATCAGGAGTTCTATAGCCTACTCATGCCCTCAATCATTTGGCTAAACGAAGTAGAAAATAATGAAGAGAAGAAAGAGCAAACAGGTGTCTAATACACCCAGTGTCAGAGAAAAGGACTACATACTACTTAAGGACAGATCTAAAAGTCTGCCCTCCCCAAGAACGCTATATAATGGCAATTTCAAGTGTCAGAATATTTCTAATATACAAGAAACATCAATTTTATAAACCAGTCTTTTAATGTATGCCAGGTAACCATCACGAATCCACACTGCATGTTCATCAGCTGTTCCACATAGGTTTTCCATCTTCATGAGCAACCACCTTGTGGTGCTAGTTTTGCCCCCCTCCTCCTCCTTCCCCCATTAACGGATTAGAGATTTCAAGGTGTAACCCATGCAAAATTTAACTATGACTGAAAAACGTATCTGTTATTTAAAAACTAAATAAGTAAAAAATAAACTGATCTATTTAGTTCTCATGCCAGTTAAATTTCCAGCATCTCTAAGAACAGATTGGTAAGAATAAAAAAGGGGGCCTTCTCCATCCCCAAAAACACATTTAATGTAAACCTTTAAACCCTGGCCTTTGGAAATAAGCACATCATCTGATTTTTCCTTTTAAGCCTTTTTTTTTTTTTTTTTGCTACAGCGGGAGGGGCTTGTATTCTTGATGTAATCCGACACTCGATGGTGAACCAACTGTATACAGGGGTTTTACTGGCCATTCTTATGTAAACTGTGAGGTCCTGTGCGACAGAGGAGGCAGGAAAGAGAGAGTGTAGGAGCAGCTCCCCTTTCTACACCAAACCGTGAAGGTGGTTCTTTAATTTCAGCCACGAATGTTGCTGGCAGAGCCTGTCACTGTGTTGTGTGGTTTTGTCTCTTATACTTGGTTATTGATTATGTTGGTAAATTTAAGGAATCCTGCAGAAATAGCCTGTTTCAGGAGAAATCTCACTGGTAAAAGATGCTGAATAGTTGATGCTGAACAGTGGCTTAAAATTTGGGGTACGATTCTTGTTCACAATGCCTTGTCAGTGATGTCGTGGGAGCAGCCATCAAATCAGAGCATCAATCCTTTCTATGCCAGAAGTCACCCATCTGTCACCTGCTTAGAAGAGCACAAAAATTATTGTCACATCGAAAAGCTAAACACATGGAGCATCGTATACCGTATCAACTGTTTTCATCTCCTTCAAAGTTCTCTTTCTTCACACATTCTCCCCCCGCCACGATTCAGGAGTAATCAGCAACAATCACGGTGATTAAGGGGAAGCTACAGGGATGGAAAATGAGCATCATCTTCTAAACAGTCTCACATGTATAATGTAAGGCTTCAGCACATCCTCATGGCTACTGTGATGACAGGGGTCTGGGAGGGATGATTAATATGCAGACCAAAGCAGCCCTCGCTCAGTAGATCTTACAGGAAATAGAAGAGACTCTGGGAATAGCATGATTCATCACTGAACGTGGGCAGAAAGGGGACAGGTGAAAGTATTTGCTCTCTAGACCTTCAGCAGAAAGCTCCAGTCATTATGTTCATGAAAGCACTCTGATGTACTTCCTGCCCTTCTCCGGTGGAGGGGGTGGGAACTTCTGTGAAAGCAGGGATTTTTACAGGGACAGTATTAGCAACACCCCAAACTTGTTTGAAATGCAAATTTCCAAACCACCTGAAACCAAAACTCTGGAGATGAGACCCAGCAACATGGGTTTTGCCAAGCCCTCCAGTTGATTCTGATACGTGCTCAAGTTTGAGAATAACTGTATTAAAGTGTGTAATGAATAATACACTCTTCATGTCACTTTTATAAGTCATGGTAATGCATTTATGCAAACTCTTGTTTAGAATTGATGTCCATCCTTTAGGGCATATATTCGAAGATATTTGTAATGGGAAAATGTCATTATTTAAAACACAACATGTCCTAAGAATTGTCGATTATTTTTAAGGAAAGGTGGTAATGTCAGGCTCTCTACTGGGCTTTCATTACTCAGAACTGGTCTAATGCTCTCGATAATAAAGGAAGATTATGTAGAATTTTCTTGGACATGGTGGGAAGTAGACAGGAGGAGAGGAGCAGGCAGATAGTGTGGGATCTAGGTAGGATGGCCCCATGAGACTTCTCAGAGGGAAGGCAGTAGAAATGTCTTTTAGGGGACGGTTCGATTGTTGACTGGGCATTGCTGGGCTGTCACCCCTCCCATGACCCACCAACTTCCTCTAAAGGTTCTTCTCAGTGCAAGGGCTGAGAATCATTGCACTGCAGGGAGAAGGGTAGGGTCTTGGGGAGTCTCACGTTTAGGTCTGTGCTAAGGTTGAGGAAAAGAATAGCTGCAGGGTAGCAAGCAATGAATGAGAATTCTGCAGAAGCAGAACTCAGAGCCAGAGCACAGCAGCCTGCAAAGCTTGCTGAAATATGGAGTATATTGGATTATTTCATAGAATAGTCAGAAATAATCTGAAGGATTGTTGGTGGATTAATTCATCCATTCATCTGATGGATTAGTTGGGTGGGTGTGTGAGCCACACGTTTTTGGATTTCAAATGGTGTGGTGGCCAAAGAGGACACTTGGGCTCTAGTTTCATTGTAATAGCTGGAGGAAATGTTTTTGTAGTGAATCTTGTTGTCCTGTGAAAGAGAACAGCAATTCCATATTCAAAACCTCTTTCATATTTTGACTTTTAAACTGTTATGAGGAGAGAGTACAAAATGCCTCACTGGTGGGTTTCTGAGCGACATCCTGGGCCCTGCCGTGCGGGAGAAAGCAGGTGGCCTTTCCCTTTCTGACTCCATGTGCTACCCTCCTGTCATTTGGCCCCCTCCCCCATCAGCTCCTCTGGCCACACATGGGACTTTCTCATCCATGTCAGAGTTCTCTCGCTGCACCCTGGCTCTTAGAGTTGGACCCTTCCTTTTTCTTCATTGCTTCCGATAGACAGACTGATCTCTGTTCAGCCAAGTGGCCCGTCAAAAATGTTAAGTGTTGTGGCTAAAATGAATCAGTACGCCACTTGATCAATTTGAATTTCCAGCCTGAATGTCACATTTACTTAAAAGGACATAGCCTATTACATGGAAAAGACAGACTTTTTAAAGTAGCCCTAGGGTCAAGCTATCCATTGTGCTCCAAGTGTGTAAAGGAGGAAACCAAGTCGTCCACAGTTCACACAGTCACAGCACATGAGAGCAGGGAGGACCTTCGAGGTCAGAGAGGCTAACCTCTTTATCTAACAGATCATGGGTAAGTGAGCTGCCTCACTGAAGAGTGAGTGCCCTTTCACAGCAAATAGCCTCTCAAGGTCCTTTCTGTCTGCAACGTAGAGAAAGGCATCAAATGGCCCCGCCACCAGCTCTCTACTTGGAAGACTACAGTAACGTAACAGTCACCCTGCCAAGCCTATAAATTGGAATGATTGATCAGCTCACGGTATCAGGGAAATATTGGAGATGGTAGATTTTAACCATATCAGCTTTTTTTTTTTCTTTCAGATTATCTTTTAAAAATACTTAGCCAGTGAGGATATTACCTAGAACTCCACTGTCCGCTTCAAACTGATACAAATGGAACTTAAAGACTAAGAATACACATATGTTGAACTAAATGCTCCTATTGATTAAGTAGATTTTTAGTTACATTGCCTTTTTAGGGACCACTGAAGAGCCTTTTTAATTCAAAAAACAAAACACCCAAACCAAAAAGCCTTCTAAGTGTTCTGTGTTCCAGAGATTAAGAAGATTAAGATGATCGTGATATCTATCAAATGAAACTTCACCAGTGGAATAATCTGTAAATGCATTTACTGTAATGCTGCTTCCCTTTTAAAAATTTACTTAGGGACATGCTTAATTCCTTTCTTTCCTACTGCATTTATTATGAACTGAAGCAATTTCACAGAAAAGAGGACTCTAGGTAACATCAAAGTCTAAATATTTGTATGGGGAGGATATAGCTCAGTGGTAGAGTTTGTGCTTAGCATGCATGAGGTCCTGGGTTCAGTCCCCAGTACCTCTTCTAAAAATAAATAAATAAACCTAATTACTGACCCCCCCTCCACCAAAATAAATAAATAATTTTTAAAAGTCTAAACGCTTGTAATGTTATCTTTTTAATAAAGATATCTTTAATGTTTATAATATTTAAATAGAGGAAATCAATTTATGAATATCGGTTATATTAAATATATTGTGGTTCTTTATGTCACTCAAAGATCTTCTCATCAGAAAGTTCTTTCTTGACAGTGTCCCTCTCTCACCCCCTCCCCACAACCTGATACATGTTCTTAGAATCCCACAGTCCCCCCCCCCCAACCTTGAGGCCTTTGCACATGCTGGGCCCCTTCTGTGAAGCCCTAATTACCTGTTCTCTGTCCTGTTCCGTCTCTAGTATAACCCGTATTTGACCTTCAGATGAGACAGCACCCAGAGAAATCCCAGATTAGTTCATTTTAGATGTGCCAGCAAGGACAGTGGAAAGATTCCATATAAGATTAGAAGAGAAAATTGTCAACAAAAGAATCTTCAGATTTACACATTTCCAATCCACATGCTCATAAGGCACCACCAAAAATGAAGTCTTCCGTGTCCCAGCACACACTGCTGAGTCTGACTGCTCTCCTTGTTGACTCCAGGTATTTGCGTGAAGTGAAGGATGTCAGGCACGATTAGTAACAGATACTTTGAAATATTACATCCCACCCCCGCTACTTAAAATATGCTTCATTGTTCAGTTCAGCTGTCCAGTCAAAGTTGGGGTCCTTTGTGTGCGTGGGAGAGGAGGCAGGGGGAGGAATTAGGAAAAGAAAGGTGGTCGAGCTGTGCCTGGTGGTTACCTATATATACTAACGTAAATTTGTGAATGAAGAAAACTTCACATTATTCAGCACTAGCAAAGACAGTGGGCAGCCAGGAAATAACAGGAAAACTGAAAGAGAAGAAGAAGAAGGCTGGGAAAAGAAAGAAATTGCTTGCTTTGGTATTCTGAGGCCCTGTTGGCAGCCATTACTGGCTTGGAGACCTTGGGTACACCCCTGCCTCTTCTGGGCTCAGTTTCCTCGTTAGAAAATAATGATCGCAGAGCATCTATGTCTGGCCATTGTGAGGATTAAGTGGATTAATGCTCACAAATCACTTAGAATTATGTTCAACATTCAGTAAATGCTCAAGTGAAAGTTACTTGATAATAATAATAGTATGATTAGCCCTTTTGAGGTTAGGAACTCTGTCTTTTCAATTCTTCGATGGGTAGTGCTTGCCGCAGAGCTAGCATGGACGTGGCTTGTAGTCACTGTTCAGTAAGTGCTTCTTGTGTAGGTGATGGGATGATTTCTGTCTTTGACTGTGAAAGGTGAAGAGATTCGATAACTCTGTTGAGCCTCACAGATAGAGATTATAAATAATCCTTCACTGAAGAGTGCCAGATATTTCAGGAAGATCAATAACTCAGGAAGATCACGGTGATGTTCCTGGTTGACTTTTAATTGTACGTTGTTTTATTTAACAGTCCATTTATCATTCTGTTTTAAACATCTCAGGGATGTTACGAAATGAAAATCAAAAAGCAGGAGGAAACGAGAAGGTAGAAATGAGCAAGGACTTTTAGACATGGTACCTTGGTGATGCCCAGTGCAGCACCTAACAGTAAAACCATGTGGGTGGAAGGGATGTTTGGCTTTGAAATACAGAAAGCTTTAGAGGACCAGCTCTTTTCGGGAAGGGAAGTGGTTAGATTTATGCAGTGTAGCTCAGGACCAAAGGATAAAAATAACTGGGGAGAAGATTTAGATTCATTGTAAAGAAGACATTTCAGAAATGGCAACAGTGACCTTATAAAAGGAATGAGCCATTTGAACTTTTAAATAGAGACCAAATAACCACATGTCAAGAATGTTATTGGTAGGATTCCTGTGTGCCCTGGGAGACTGAAACTGATTAACCTCCATGGGGCTGTTCTAACACTAAGATTTTTAAAGGTGGACAAAGGAATCAGTTGATTTGGGTTCTGGTCCATTTAGGAAGTGTGACCTTGGGCAAGTCACTCACCCTCTCTGGTCCTCCTCACCCACATAATTGGTTTAAAAATATCTATCTATCCTAAATGAAATTTTAAAAAATTACATGATTTGATATATAGTCATGTTGTAATATGTTATGGCGTACTTTTCTGCTTGTCTGTCATTTCCTGCACATTTGTTAGGGGTTCTATTTACTGAAGACTGTACTCAGCATTGTGATTTCTTTTAATCAAATGCATTTTTATTTTTCCTAGGAAATTTTTGTGGAAACTGTACTTACTCAAAAAAAGGGGGGGGGGGAATTTACTATCAAAAAAATGGAAAGCTTTACTAAATAAAAAATAAATTTACATCTTATTTCTTTTTTTAACTTTTGCTTTTTGGGGGGGAGAAATACTTTGGTTTATTTATCATTATTATTTTATTTTTATTTTTATTTAATGGAGGTACTGGGGATCAAACCCAGGACCTCATGCATGCAAAGCATGCACTCTACCACTGAACTATACTCTCCCACCCATGTCTTCTTTCTTTTTACAGAGGATTTAAAGTAGGTAATTTTTCTGATAAAAACACACCCTCTTAGGGTTATTTTAAGACATTGTTCTTCTACTGAATTTGAGATTGTTAGACTTTAGTGCGTGAAGCTTATGAACCTTTATTCATGCTGATAAGGAGATTCTCATCACAACTTTCTATAATTTGCTTTTGAACTTTGTAGAAACTGAATCAATAGTCTGGGTTGGTCCTAATGGTTTTCCTGCTCTTTAAGGACTATTCAATTAGCTTGGGTTAATTTTACTAGGAAGTCTTCAAGCAGTTAATTTTTATAGAAATTAATGACGTTTTTATTCTGGAACCATGTTCTTTCACTTTAATACACAGGGTGTGGTTGACAGCTGTCACTGATGAATCCATACCTTTAGGAGAGGGATACCTACTATGCTGATAGATATAGTTTTGTCATTCTTTTTGGGGTAGGTGGCCACAGCCAGGTTGGAAGGGGCACTGGGGTTTGTAGGGAAGGAAAAGGATTAGAGAATGAACACTTACTGAGGACCTCCTGTTTGCCAAATTGTTCATTTAATTTTCACAACGCTGGGGGCATATAGTAGATTAGCTCCATGATCTTGGTGATGAAATTGAAGGTCTGAGAAGTGGTTAACATTTTCAAGATTCTTAACTTAATAAGCCGTAGAGGTGAGAGTTGGATCCAGATTTTTCTGATTCTACTGTCCATTGCCTCTCTTTCTGTCATGGGCATGTTCAGAGATGGTCAGTTCTTGCCCAAATACACATGCATACACTCCAACGCCCCCAAACACACAGGCACAGATGTGCACACCAGTTGTTATTAGAAGTCATCTTCACCTTGATGTGGTGCCTTTGAAGGATGACAAGAAGAACCAAAAGGGTCTGACAGGCTGGTTTGTTTCTACTAAGGAGATTTTTCCTTTCATATTATACCTTTTAGGAACTAATTATACCAAAAAAACTGTAGTTTGTGTTTTGAAAGAAATCAGGACAAATGAAAGAAAGACTCTCTTTTGTAATTATCTGGCATCTTAAGATCGGGAAAACAGGTAGCAGTTAGGTGCATATTTTGTTTTATATAAAGACTTCTGAAAATAATATTGCAGAATGTAAGTTGGCATTTTTAAAGTTTTTGAATGGAGTATAATTATAGTTTAAATGAGAGACAGTGGAGTACATTTATAAACTATCAGTTATTTTCCTTTTTGTCTGTAAAAGTCTTATGGAAAATACATTTTTTCCCTAATCGAAAGTTTTGAAGTTTTTAAGTAAAAGAAGGCATAACCCTTTTGTAGCTAGAATTAGAATTGTGCTGAATGGGCTATTTCTACAGCTCATGCCCCAGTGGAAACAGCACACGGGACTTAAACTGTGTACATCTTGCTCTCGGCTCTGACCTCAGGGCCTAGTTTACACTCAGTTACTGTGTTTGCCAGGATATTTATTGGAATTTATCTATTTTTATATACCTGTCCCTCCTACTAGTCTGAGAACACTTTGTGGCCAGGAATTTATTTATTTTTAGATCCCTAGAGCCTATGATATATTAAATCCTTAATGAATATTTGCTGATTGACCATATTTTAATAGGATGATTATTCATCCACCTCATACCTCTAAAAGAAGTTGGTCTTGATTAAAGAAAATGCTGTCAGCTTTGAAACTAGCATGGATTAGGTGAATTTCAAAGTCCCTACCTCTCCTGTGATTTAATCTGCTAACCTGCCTGTGACACATGGGCTATGCTTATTTTACTTTTTTATTTTTTTCAGTTGGGATATCATTGACATACAACACTGTGTAAGTATAAGGTGTATAGAATATTGATTTGATACACTTGGATATTGCAATATGATTACCACAGTGGCATCAGCTAACACCTCTATCAAATAACCATTTTTACTTTCCTCCCTGCTGTTGGAAGTCTGCTTTCCCCTGATGACACTGCTTCTTTAGCAAACTTCTCTAATGGAGGCCACATTTTGTCTCATTTTTCCAGATTCTTAGGGGCTGATAACAGACCTGCAAAGTTTTTCATATACCCCTTGGACAGTTGACAAATGCTCCCAATAGAAATATACTACTCACCCTCATATGTCATTATTTTACTTTTAAATTGAAGTATAGTAAGTTTACTGTGTTGCATCAATTTCTGGTGTACAGCATACTGTTTCAGTCATACATATATATACATATATTCCTTTTTATATTCTTTTTCATTATAGGTTACTACAAGCTGTTGGATAGAGTTCCCTGTGCTATACAGAAGAAACTTATTATTTATCTATTTTATGTATAGCAGTCAGTATCTGTAAATCTCAAACTCCCAATTTAACCCTTCCCATCCCCTTTTCCCACTTTGGTAGCCATAAGTTTGTTTTCTATGTCTGTGAGTGTGTTTCTCTTTTGTAAATAAATTCATCTGTGTCATTTTTTAAGATTCCACATATAAGTGATATGGTATTTTTCTTTCTCTTTCTGGCTTACTTCACTTAGATTGATGATCTGCAGGTCCATCCACATTGCTGTAAATGACATTATTTTATTCCTTTTTATGGCTGAGTAATATTTCATTATATATATATAATCTCATAACTTTTTATCCAGTCATCTGTTGAGGGACATTTAGGTTGCTTCCATGTCTTGGCTGTTGTAAATAGTGCTGCTGTGAATGTTGGGGTGCATGTATCTTTTCAAACTAGAGCTTCCTCTGGATCCTCGTGTCTTAAATGTTCCTTTAGCCATATTAAAAAGGCAAAAAATAGATGAAATTAATTTTATTTCATCTAATATATCCAAAAATTATCATTTAAACATGTAACTAGTGTAAAAATTTTAAATGATATATGTTACATCATTTTATTTGTACTAAAGCTTTGAAATCTGGCGTTCATTTCACACTTTCCTAAACACATTTCAATTCAGAGTAGCAGCATTCCAAGTGCTTAATAGCCTCTTGTGTCCAGCAGCCACTGTACTGGACATCTGGTTTAAACTATTGTTCCCCTGCAGTTTCTCAGTATTTCAGAGCCCTTCTCTTATACCACCTGTTTTTCATAATCTGCGCTGTGACCATAAGCACTTTTTGGAATTAGAGTAGCATCAGCTACTGTACAGTTTCCCCCATTCCTTTCCCTGTCACCATCTTTGAAGATTCTGTGGTCTCACCATCTCCCAATGCCCTATCTCCACTCATCACCATCATCTCTGTTCCTTGATCCTTATTATCATCCCCAAATCTCTTAACCTTCGCAGTTCCTTTCTCTGACTGCACTTCCTAGCATTTTGTTGTTGCCTATCATCACGCTTTCCCTCCTAGTCTTGTTGAATTGTGGGGGAATCATTTTTACAGTTATTTCAGGTATGAGCCTGTGGATTACCTAACTAAGCTGCCGTGGCTACCAGATCTCAGAAAAGCTAATCATTGGCCCATCTGAAATATTTATTAAGCACATACTGTGTATTTGTCGTTCACTGTACTAGATGCTGAAGATAAAGCAATAGACACACAGCAGAGATCCTTGCCTTTATCAAGCTTACGTTCTACTGAGAAAATAGACGAGAAGCCATTGTCGTATATAGTATGTTCCTTAATGATAAATGCCATGGAGTAAAATAAAGCAGAGAAGGGGGTGGCCAAGTGTTGGGAGTGGGGGTTGAAACTGTAGATGACATGGCCACCAGGGATCAACAGAGAAATGACATGTGCAGAAAAGCTTTGGAGAAATTTAGGCAGTAAGTCACGCGGCTATCTGGGGGAGGAGTGTTCCAGGAAGAGGGAATAGCAAATACAGAGGCCTCAAACCTGTCTGCGAGCTGTTGCTAATAAGAGGAGCCTGTAGAGGACAATCACCCAGAGGGAAAAGCAATCACTGGCTTCTCCAAAAGGAGGTCTAATGAGAACAGTATGGACGGAAATAGCAGAAGCCACTACTGACTCCAACTCCTTCACTTACTAAGGAGAAAACTGACACTCAGAACAGTTACGTGGCTTGTCCAGGATCACCAGCTTGTTAAAGGGCAGGTTAGATCCTGGACGCAGGACCTCTGACTCCAGGCCTGACATTTTTTAATGCTGAATAAATATGGTAATTGTGTAGTTACCATGCTGAAACAGTGTAATACTGCAACTGCCTCCTGCAGAGGGCAGCTGCAAGTTTGAGGGGCGGGGGTCTTGATGCCACTTGCAGTGCTGACCAACTGCCTACAAATTCAGAAGTTCCTACAACCCCCTTGGGTTGATAATTCACTTGAATGACCTACAGGACTAAGGAAAGCACTAAGTTTACATGTTTAGTTTTATTATAAAGGCTGCTTATCAGAACCAGCCACCTGAAGAGACATGTAGGGTAAGACCTGGAAGGGTCTTGAACACAGAGCTTTCAAGTGTTCCCTCCTTAGATCAGGACACGTTGCCCTCCAGACTCATCAATTTGTTTATCTACCAGGAAGCTCCCCAAAGCCTTGGTGTCCAGAGGTTTTACTGGGGCTTCATTGCATAGGTGTGATTGATCGAATCATTGGCCATATGCTTGAACTTAATCCTTAGCCCCTCTTCCCTCCCAGAGATCGGGCTGTTTGATGGGGCTCAAAGTCCACACTTCCAGTCACAGAATTGTTCTCTCTAGCACTGCGGGGGGGCCCCCATCCGGAACCTCTCTAGGGGGCCCACCTTGAGTTGCTTTATTACCATAAATTCAGGTGTGGTCTTAGGACCTATCCATGAATAACAAAGACACTCCTGTCACTTGGGCAGTTCCAAGTTTGGAAGCTCCCTCCCAGGAACCCAGGATAAAAACATTCTTTATTCTACATTCTCTTTTATACCACAGACAGAAATTCAAAACCTACTTGACTTAAGAATTTTACTACAAAGATAGCTGGCTCAGAAATAAGAAAGTAGCAACTAATGGGGCCAAAAAAAAAAAAAAAAATCCTCACAGTGAAGGGAACCTCAACAGCCAAAGCTCAAGTTCATCTTTTTGTTGGAGGGGCAGCTGTTAAGGGTAGAAAAGAACCCTAAAGGAAGCATGGTTAACTCCTGATTTTCGTCTGGGCCCCTTCTGGAGGACATGGCATTGCAGATGGCTTTAAATTACTCAGGATAAAGTTGATGTCACCCACTCTTTGACTTGAGGGCTTTGGCAATTCCCCTTTCATTACCTCATAGGTGATGGAAGATCTTTGCTAATGAAGTTCTTTCTGGTGTCTCCTGGGCAGAGGGTAAATCTCACAACAGATATTTGTTCAGTTGCTTACTGTGTTTCCTCCATGAACTTCCACCATCCCTATAGGATTTTTCAAGTTTAAACAAGCATTTCCTTGGGTTTACTATCCAGTTAAAACAAAAAGCTAAATAAATAGACAGCTTGTGTTGAAAAAGGAGAAAAACATTGGACCAAGTTAAGAAATATTCTTTGGTTTCAGGGACTTGGTAATTTCACAAGTTTTTGTCACTTGCTGTTTTTACTGTTAAAAATGTATTGAAGCATGTTTTTAAAATTAAAAAGTGTTTATTTGGAAAACATGTTTTTTAGTGTCTGGCATACGGAGGGCACTGTTTAAGACACTGGTCCACAAACATGACCAAAACTTCATCTCCTCTTTTTGGTAGGCTTCTGGATGATTATAATCCAGCGGGAGCAGTTCAGTTACTGTGGTTCTTTCATATGTATTGTGTAAGCAGAGAGGAGTAGAATTTAAAGAACCCCCAGGGAGTAGAGATGCAAGGGTCAGAGAAAGTTCCTTGGAGGAGGTAGTGTCTGAACTAAGTATTCAAGGATGAGTAAGCCTTTTGCCTGTGAAAGAGTGTGGCCCAAAGCCTATTGCAGGCAGCGTGCAAAGCAGGAGGAAAGGCCTAGAGGTGCGATGGAGTGCACCCTGTTTGAGAAGCAAAAGCCATTCTGTGGACTATAAAGTGAGTTGTCAGAAGTGAGCTGAAGAGGAAAGAAGTGGTCAGACTGTGTGCCGCATTAAGGAGACTTCGGAGATCTTTTCAAAGATGAGATCAAGGACGAGAAAGTACCATTGAAAACAAGGTGCCCTCATCAGAATGCAAGCTGCAAGAGAACATTTTTAGTACACTTTGGGAGCATGAGTAATGCTGCTGGGGGAGGTTGGTGGGGTTAAAGCTGAAAAAGAATTCCTCTATTAAAGGTAACTTATGCAAGGGAGAACAAAAAAAAAAAAAGCCCATGGAATGTCATGCAAATACACTAAAATTTAGGTCTGAACTATGGTTTAATACTGGGCAGAATAAAAGTTACTTAGTGACTTGTTCAGATACTTGACACTATTCAAATGTTCCCTGATTTCAGAAGGAAAGCATATTTCACTTTGATGGAAACGTTGCCTGTACTGTGTATGTAGGTGGTACATTTATATATCCATCCCCTGAAATGTAAGCGCCGTGTAATTTCCATGAAGGTAGAGATGTCATTTTCTTCATGACATCTCCTTCCATAATGTCCTCAGAGCCTATAATAGCAGCCGGCTCATAGACCAATTAATTTTTCAATTAATTTTTGTTGAAAGAACTGAATATGCAGAAATTAAGATGTATATCCTGGTTAAACTGTGTAGAGGAAGAAGTTAAGTAATAGATATGTGTTTTTGTAGGATCAGTGGATTTCAAACTCAAAATGCTAAAGCTGATTTTATCTTCAGACTAGAGTTATGTGTGGGGAAAGTGCAGGCAGCCATTTCCATACAATATAAGACAGAATTTATTTTTAGTTTAATTACACACAAGTGATCTCATCTTATGTTATAGATTTCTCTGGATAATTAACATGTTGATGATCTCGAACTCCTGTGCAGCTCCTCAGGGAAGAGGGACAGTCTTAGTCACGCCTTTGTATTGGCATAAGACTTGGAAAAGTGGTGCTAGCCTCCATTTCTGTCGACTGTACTTAAGAAAATGGTTAGAAAGGATCATCAAAAGGTAGTTTGCTTTGGAAACTTATGCTCAGTCAGCAAGCCCAGTATCCAGAAGAAAACTTAGACCAAAGGCCAAAAGATGTCGCACACAGAAAAGATGTTTAATAAAAATGGAAGTTGTCACCTAGAAGAATAATATCATCCCTTGGTTGGTTTACTGTCATGAAACCACATTGGTAATCTGTGAGTCTTTTTTCTCCGTCTGATTTTAGCCCCTTGAGCCCCTTGGATATTGTTTCTTAGTATATATAATCTTTACACTTCTGCTCACATGACGGAGAGACTCAGTTCAGTGTTGGTGTCCAGATAAGTGACCCGTTTGCTTCCGTTTTAGAGCTGGCACATAGGAGTCCTCAAAGGATGCTTGCTTGAGGGAATCCCTTTTTAAAAATTAAAATATTTAAGCAGCTGGCAGGTGATTCTGAGAATTCCTTTCCAGGGCAGGGATTAGTTCTTAGAGTGGTAGAGTTTCCGATTTGTCAGGTTTCTCAAATGACTAATGAAGTAAAAGCAATTAAGCGCTAATCGCTGGTTAGATGAATGGGGTGGATGTCTGCTAGCTTGTGCTTGGTTGCTCATGGATGGATGGAATCTTCCTGAGGTGCTCTTTGGGGTTGAAATCAGAGCTGAGACAGTACTCCTGGTTCCTGGGTTCCACTGCCTTTACCAAATTTGCTTGAGACCAGGAGCCTGTAAGATATCACTTAGTCTTGCTGGGTTGTGTTTGAAAAGAATAGATCTTTGATGGTCTCAGCATGCAAGCTATGAAAGGTAACGTTTAATGACTTTTTTCTTACCTATAAAAATACATTTATTTTAAACACCATTCAAGAGAATTTCACTTTTCTTCTGTTATAATCTTTGTATTCAATGAGTGTGATAATGTCTAGCCATCAAATCATACAGGTTCACTGTTTTATTTAGTTGTAAGAAGCCTTCAGAACTTGGCGTATAACCTGTAGTCAATATTGGGGCCTTACAACGATTTATAAAATACCAAAATGGGGGGTCCAAAAATTCCATGGTATGTAGTAGAGTTAAGGAAGAAGGTATTAGATACAGTGTTAGAAAAATTGTGGAGCCTTTCCTTACCAGTATTTTATCTATTGTTCTCAGATTTATAATTTCTGGGGTTGAATTCTCTCCTCTCATCCCACCTGTGCCCCTTTATTTAAAAAAGGATGTATGTATGGTTACTGTCACTATTTCATAAACTTGAGATAGTCTTCCCCAAAGCAAAAAAAGGCAATTAGGCCAATTATTTTTACTTAGAGGTTTAAACGGTGCTTGCAGATTTTAACATCTCTGCTACAATATTGAAGTAGACAGCAACTACCTATTTCTCCCCTGTATTTCACTGTCAGTCTTTCTCAACCAGCATATCCTGGTTTTCCTTTCTTTATCATTCTATTCATTGCTTCATCACCTGCCAGAGTGATCTTCTTTGTTATTCTTCTGAAAAGTCCAAGGATGTCAGGGACCTCCTAATCATGCAGTATTCATTCTCTTTCCTTGATGAAATCACTGGCGCCGATGGTCACCTCTTTGCAGTATTTCAGCCTTCCTTCCGTCTGCCTCTGGTCGTCTCCATGACGTGGCATGGCTGTTGTCTAGCTCTTGGACTGCTGCTTCTCTCTCTCTTCTTCCAGTCCTTAAATTTAGCAAATTGTAAGGTTCAATTCTTGGCCCCCTGCTTTTTTCTTTTACTCTATTTCCTGTGAAGAGGCTGAAATTCTGTTCCCCCAACTTTCTGTATCCATTTGAAGGCAATACATTCAGAAGACAATAGGGTGGAACACAGTGTAGAGGGGGCTGGGGGAAGAATGCAGTGCATCTTAGAAAATATTTCACCCCATGCACGCTGGTGGTTGCAGTTTTTCCTGTACTTCTGAACTCCATCATTTGATAGATGTGGGAGAAGATCCTACCTAGGTCCCTAAGAGATGCTCTAAATTAGACTAGATTCTTGGAGCTAGGAGAGATCTGGCACACCTGTCTTTCCTTTGCTTTACATCCAGGATTAGACCTGCTCCCTGGCAGACAGTGAGGAGGGGTAAGAGCTCTCTGAATCACTTGTTTGATCAGTATATGGGTCTGGATAGAACTCCCCTCCTTCTAGGGATGCAAACAGAGGAACCCTTATGTTTGGGGCCCATAAAGTAATAATGCAGTTAAGGGGAAGAAGCACCAAGTTGAAGAATCAGAAGAAGAGAGTTCTTCTGAAAATAACTTATTACAAGAAATAGTGTAAAATGCTGTTGTAAATAACACAGGCATCCTACGTTGACTACAGAGAAACAGAAGCTCACTGAAAGTGCCTAATGTCCAAGGAAAGAATGCTTCGAGGTGAAAAGAGAGAACCTGGATGGCATGAGGAAAAGAAGGCAAGGGGGGAAAATAAACAAATGAAATGATAGAATTAAAATTTGCAATGGAGTACTTAGAGAACAGAATTGACATAATGGAAAATGTAATCAATCATGCATAGGATAACCTTAAAATGATCTTCCAGAACACAGAGGAGAAGTGCACTGGGATGAGAAAAGCAAATGAGCAGGTGGCAGGAGGGAAGGGCTGGGATCAAAGTCTCCCCCCACCCCACGTTAGGATTGAGAATATAAACGTGATTAAGGCAGGTTTCCTGTTTTCAATGTCCTCACTAGCTAGTCGGGTAAATAGATTTAGAGGAGACTTCCTAAAAGAAGTAAGAGTTGACTTGTCCTTAGAATGGATAATACTTGTGCAGGCAAAGGTGAAGGAGGAAAGGCATTGCAGGAGAGTGGCAGCTCGGAAAAAGAGAGAGGTGGGACAGCATAGAGTACTCATTTATGATTAAAAGATACTTTTCAAGTATCTTCTGTGTGCAAACCCCCAGTTTGGGTGTGAGCAATGCACAAGACAGAAGAGGTCTGTTCCTTATGTTCAAGAGGGAGGGAACCAGAAAGGGAACAAATACATAAACAAGATAATTTCATATTGTGATATATCCTATGACGGAACCACATCAGATCAATATGGTAGTGCATAACTGAGGGTGGGAGGACCACTTTAGATAAGGTGGTCAGACAAGGCTTCTTTTGTAAAGTGGTGACATTTAAGCTGAGACAGGAATGCTGGGATGAAGCCAGCAATGAAGGGAGTCTTAAGAGCCTTCCAGAGAAAGTCATAGTGAGTGCAAAGGCACTGAGGCCGGGCATGTTCAGGATAGGACCCATAGCCTCAGGAAATTGGTTAGAGCTGTAGCTGAACTTCTACTTTGGGTTGTTCTTATTTTCATACCAAGATCCAAAGAAGCATTTGGAGAGAGTACTGGTCTTGGAAGTTAGAGTGAGCTTGATTCTGTTCTCAGCTCTGCCCATAAGATCTTAAGAACTTTGGTCAAGTTATCTAACCTCTCTTGGCCTCAGTCGTCTGATCTGTGACATGAGGGTCATGGTTGGTTAAACATACCATCTGCCCCTGAGGATATACAGTGGTGTGTCAGTGAGGTCTACCCACAGACAGAGTATAGACACTGTTCTCCCTAGGCTATTAATTTCACTAAGGGTGTGGGAAAAATTATATGTGAATAATATTCTGCACAGGAACATAAAATTCCTTTGCATTTCTAAGATTAAAAAGTCAAATGTCAAAGATATTTCATGCTTTTGACAGGCCACTGTAGACATGATTTCCATACACATAAAAACACTTCACTCATGGATTTCATTGGAAAAGTTTAGAAAGCATTAATCTAAACACTCTCTAAGGTTTTTTTTCCAGCTGTGATTCTATGACCATGATTCTTTTAAAAGTTCTTCATCCTTGAAGATCCATCCTTTGTTAACTTTTTCCTCTCTATGAATGAATGAATGAATGAATGAATGAGTGAATGCATGATCCCATGTATATTGTTTTATGTCAGCTTTTAACTTAAGGGAACACCTTCTCAATTTACAAAAGAACTCTAAAATCAAACATCAAGTGTATTAAACATCGAATTGAGAGAGAGAGAAAAGACCCTTATAAAGTATTTGTGGTAAATGTTGTTTTGACTTTACAGCAATAATCAGGGATGCCTTACATTCCAGCTGGGTCTTCAAGGAGATAACCGCCCATCTGGTCTGAGTTTACATTTGAACACATCCATGTATTCTAAAAGCATAGTTTTTCTCTCCTAATCAAGATTTCAGCCAATAGCTTCCAAAAGATTACATCAAGATACTGTAAGTAACTACAAGTAACAGAACTCCCCACTTAAACTGGCATAAACAATAAACAGGTATATTATCACACATAATTGGAAGCTAGGAGTTGGGCAGTCCGACCCCACTTTTCTAGCATCTAAGCTCTACCCTCTTCTCTGTGTCACCTTTTTCTCAAGCTGGTTTTCACCACGGTCACAAGATCATTGTCACCACTACCAGCACTTGTCCCTGATTATAGTGGAAGAAAGGGCTTCTTCTCCAGCCAAAGACTAAAAATCCTTCCCTCTGGTCTGATTGGTTGACTTGGGTTATGTGCATACTTCTGAACTGTCAACACTAAGGCAAATGAGGTGATCATGGGAAGAACAGGCTGTGTAGACTCAGCCTCGGATCCGGGGATGGGATCTTCTTCCCCTGAGAACTGTGGGCTGCACTGAGAGGGGGAAACCTGAACTAAATCATGGCTCCATTAGGAAAGAGGAAGGGAGGGTGGGCACTAGATGGCAACCACTCCTGTAAGGTGGGAGTGTATAGAAATGACTAAAGATGTTTTAATAATGAGTTCTGATTTGTTTTTTACTGGTGGTAGTCAAGTTCGGTGGAGCAGCAGTGTCCTTCTGGTGAACAGAGACAGAGAAGGACTGAAATCGTTCATTTAGAAAATGTTTACCCAGTTCCTACCATGTTTTAAGAACTGAAACCCACTGGGTAGTCACATAAACAAATAATAGCTGTGGGACTGACCAAGAGCGTAGGACACATCTTATTGATCTTACTGACCTTTAACCAGCTCTGTGGGAGCAGGGGCTTCTCCGCTGCTTCGTCCACTGCGTATGTCTAACACCGAACACACTGCCTGACACATGCTGAGCACGCCACACATTTTTATTGGAATAATGTTTATGAGAGCCCGAATCATTAATGATTTTGGAAAGGGTAGTGGAATAACAGAGGTGTGTACAACAGAAGCTCAGGTGCTGTAAGGTGAGAAGTCTGAGGAGGTGAACTAATTCCTTCTCACTCGGAGGGTGTTAGCATGTAAAGAGGAGTTCTGATGTCAGGGAGGCGCTGAGACTTTGACATAATGTTTGGTAATATCTATACCGGAGAATGCTTTTAAAAAGAACCATTGCATGTGGAATATTTAGCACAGCACTTGACACATAGTATACACCAAGTAAAAAAAATGAAAGAATGAATGAGTGAATGAATAGTGAGCTTTCTAAACAGATTGACAAGAATATTATCGTTAGATAGTTAATATTCAACTGTGCCTTCCTGCGTTTTTTTTCTGCTTTTATTGGTGTGATTTGTGATGTTAGTGTTTTCTGATTTTGATGGTGAGTGATATTTCTAATGGAAAAATGTAACCTAGTGAAATGTGCTTTGACTCAGTATTCCATGTCAACCAAGTCTGATTATTTGGAGCACACAGGCATAGACTTTGCACCCAAACATACTTGCCTTCTTAATGTAACCTCAAGGTCTGCAAACCAACTATGCAAATTGATGTCTAAAATCAGATCGAAGAGTTTGACAGTGTATTTGGGAAGGACTGGAAAGACCATTAAATCAGACTCTTCCATCCTATAGGTGGAAAACCTGAGCACAGACAAGCAGGGTCATGGCCTGCTGTTCAGTGCTGGGGAGTGGGGAGGCAGAACTGGGACTCTGGCTTTCCACGAAACTGCAGTCCTTCAACCATGTGAGGAATGAAGGAGAATTGAGAGCAGCAGGCTTCTTTTCAAGGTTTGATTTTAGGCAATAGCTTAGCTTCGAGCTGTGGGGGGCTTGCAAGTCTTGAATAGACCTTTGTTTCACTAATGGGCCATTTGGAATAAGGGGAAAAAATTAAAGTAACAATCTCCTTAGGTGGTGGAGAACATTATTACATGTAAAATACTGAAGTCATTGTCAGAGGAACTGGTAACATTGACTGTATAACACTGAGAATTCAAACGAAAACTCCCCAGTGACTCCTTCTGAAGTGCATGGGGAGGGTGATGACTTTGCTAACACTGAGGAGGAAGCATTCCTTTGGGACTGCTGCTTTAGTTGAGAGTCTATCAGCTCACCTCTTAGAATCTCTGTTATCGTTACACCTGTATTAAAATGTCTAATACATTTAGTCAATTTATTCATTTATAACTCCTCCTTTCATGCTATGTCTCCTTATTGTTCAGAAATTTTCTCAAGCAGGTTTGACTACAGTCACTACGGTTTGAGGACATCCTCCAGGGTTCCCTGTCATTCTTCATCTCCCCAACTGACCCAGACAAATGAAGACGTGATGCATCTTCATCCACTCTTCTGCATGGTAGAAGAGGGATATTGCATTCTACTCCCCATAGACCACACATACTTGAGAAGGTACTTCTACTTTCTTTTTCAAAATAATTATTTCCAAGAGTGTCATTCCTGACCAAACCCATGGCAACCTTGGGTCCTTTACGTGCAGCTCAGAGACCTGCCCTAAGTCCATCTCATTGGTACTCTCACGTTCGGTGTCACTCACTGGCATCAGTGTGTATGTATAGATCTTTAACTTAGCTATTAAAAAAAAAAAAAACTGACGGGATGGCAATTTAAAAATTCTTTTGGCATGGTTTCTTGAACTCAGAGAGCCCTGTGGATTTATTTACTTATCTTCCCAAGTGCCCCAAATCTGTCAGAAAGTGAGTCTCACCATTTCTTTTAAAACAACGTCACTCATAATTTATCCATATTTTGAAGGAAGAACTCCTTGTCTTGCTCTACTAGCTTTTATCCAGCTTCTCTTCTGAGCTAGGCATCTTTTGCTTTGTGATTCCTCTCAACATCCTCTCAACTAGTCCAGTATAAGAGCACTGTTAGAATCAGACAAACACATTTCCATACCAAGCTTTTTGCCTAGAGAAGATGAAAGGAAGTCAGAGAATGTGATGGTCTCTGTCGGCTGGTGGTGCAACTCTGGAAAAGTTACACGAACACATCTATTTCACTCTACCTGCAATATGGGACTTTATTTTCTAGAGACTTTCCCTGGATTTTGAATGGAATCTGTTTAAGGTACAGTTCATTCAGCAAATATTTATTATGTGCCTCCTGTGTGTGAGGCTCTTTGCACTGTGGCGACTGTGACTTAATTACAATATGAACTAACCTTGTTTCAATGCTTCCTGTGTTCCCTGCATGGTGTGCTAAAAATTCATCTGGCTTCATCCTTTCAAAAGCTTGCAAAGTGCAGATGCAATTATTTCCATTTGTAGATGAGGAGGTGAAATTTAGACAGGGTAAGGGATCTTCCCAAGATTTCTCAGCAAGTGGATGGGGTTCCAACCTGGTCTTTCTGAATCTAGAGACTGGGCTCTTGACCCATAGTGACTCATAAGCGCAAGCCTGTTTGTGGATTTGGTCGGGGGAGCTGTATTGGCTCTTCTCTGATGGTTCCTACGTTTTTTTCTGAAGTGAAAGATGAGATCGTCCATTGAGAGTTGAGTGGAATTAAAAAGAGGGTAGAGGTTGGTGGAAAATTGAAGAGATTTGGGAGAACTCTTGGGAAGGAGGAGGGTGAGATGATGGTGGAGACTGAAAAGAGTGCCAGGCATTCCTGAGAAGTCAGTTAATGCTGTGGACCATCAACTAGTGGTGGTATCAATTGGCCAAATAATATACAGTGGTGCAAGACAAATTTCTTTGAAAGGAAATCAAATAGTCTCTAATAACTGTATCAATTGAGTTAGTTTCAGCTGCTGGTAGTAGACACCTGAGATACTAGGAACTTAAGATAGAGGTGGATTTTTCTCTTAGGCAAAAGAAGTGTACACTGCTGTCAGTGGCTTGGCTATTTCTATCTTTTTGCTCCATTCTTCTTGGGCTTTCCATCTTCAAGGTCACCTCTGTTCACAAGGTAGCTGCTAGAGTTCTTTCTGGCCATCATGCCCACATTCCAAATAGCAGAAGGGAGAAAGGAAGAAAGGCAAAGGCTGTCAACTGAGTCAGCTCCCTTTGTAACATTTTTCAGAAGCCAATCAATGACTTTTGCTCAAATCTGTGATAGTCTTTAATACAAGGGAGTTTGGGAATTATAGGGTTTTATTTTCTTGATCCAGGAACATTGTCACCTACAACGATATAGGGACTTACTTCAAAAAAAAAAAAAAAAAAAAAAAAGGAAGGAAGAAAAGTGAATGTTGAAAACAACTGTAGTCTTCGCTACACCTTTCTGTCCCTGAATTTCCTGTGGTACTGCCCAACATTTGGAAGCCTCAGATGAAAATTAGACATTGGCTAGGTCCATGTGAAATTCTCTCACAAGTTTAATGTAAATAGCTGCTATTGTAAAGATGTCTTGAGAGCATGGAGTCATGATTTCTAGAGGGGAATGAAGGGCAAGGAAAAAAATGATGCCTCCTCTTTTTTGTCTCCCCCAGGACAAGCCTTGCACCATGTAAATTGTTCTGGGGCTACCAATGTGTTCTAGAGGCAGGGAAGCAGGGTATATTAAAAAAGTATTTACTGCTGATTATTCTATGTATTTATTAATTGGTTTTCTTCATTCTTTCCCAAAGAGAATTTCACAGTTCTTGGCTCTTCTTATAAACAGTTGGTTTCTAAATGAAATGTAAACCAGCTACATCCGTTCTAAAAAAGATAGGGTAAAATAAACACGTTTTAAATGAATGCAGTTTATTTCATTTTAGTAATTTTCTGTACTTCTGCTCTTGGAAACAGTGGTCCTTTTTTTCTAATTCTCTTTTCTTTCCGATGGCAGGCAAGTGGGAAAATTAGCAGGAGCTTCTGTAGCTACTTTATAGTTGATAAAGGGAAGAAATTAAAGATGGACTGAAATCATAAGGACCAGTAAAAGAGGAAATTCAGAGCTGAGGGAAAAATAATACCTTTAGATCTAGAGACCTATTTCTTCAAGTATTTAAATACCTCCAGATCGAGCTTCCAGTCTGGTTGTAAGCAGATTCAGATGAATGATTTGCATTTTCAGTCCTGGGCATGTCCTGCCAGGGTGCAAATGAGTGACTGGGATGTGGTCGGTGGTGCAAGGCACCCGTGAGCTCTGCAGTGTGTGGGCTCAGTGGCAGGAGTTTGCAGGACTGGGAGGCATCAGTGCACGGGGCTGGGGGCGGGAAGGTGGATGCAGGTGGGAGTTAGAAATAAAGAACAGGGGAAGGAATTGCTTAGGAGCCAGGCTGGAGGCAGCCCAGAGTCCTTCAGATGATCTACATGGATGTTTTGTTCTTATGTATCCATATGTCGATACTCAGAGGTCAGGAGCTGGGAGCAGTCCTCTTCCTTGGTGCTGTGTGTGGAATCGCATGGGCCTTTAGGCAGCTGACACATCTTGGATTTATGAAAAACAGTTCTCTTGGATATTTTGTCTGTCTTTCAGGATGATATATCAGGTCAGAAGCTATTGTAGCATTTTCTTTGCTATTATAAACAGTTCTCTGAGCTGAAAGGCTTCTGAACTCATCTATTATTTCCCTCAGGGTGGGAAGTGATGTCTCATGATTGGTAACAAAGGCTCATGTATCACTTGTCTTTAATGGTAACATCAGGGCATCTCATATCCTCCTAGTGTGATTAATTTCTTGTCATCTGGGATGCCAGTGTTCAGAGGCTGAATGGTGCCATGTCAAGTGAAAGGGAGTGACAGGAAGCGTCCTCGCCTCAAGTTACAGTTTGCCACAAAGTATTTAGAAGAGTCCTTTTATGCCTTGTTCCGAATGAATGGATCCACTGTTGCAGTCCCATTATTTGGTGGCAGGGTAGGGGCGTTGGGGAGGTGGAGACTGTTACACCAAAGTCTCAGCAGGACAGCAGATACAGTCCTCATGGACACTAATAAGCAATTGGTACGATCAGAATGCCCAGCTGGTGTGATGCTCAAGTAGAGAGAAGATGAGGAGTGAGGAGTGGAGATCCCCCCAAGGTTATGACATTTTAAGGAAAGCCTTTTGGGATCTGGGCCCCATATTTTAGTTACTGGGAGACATTAAGGTTGTTCATGTTTCCCAGTAACTAAAATATGTACAAATGACATGAGGTTTTTCCCCTCTGGAACCAGGATAATATTGACTAGGAGTGATCGGTGAAAGGGAGACAGTTCTGAATCAGACACCAACAGGTCTCGTTTGTAGTCGGGTTTCTCCCATCATTTCCCTGATGGGGCTTTCACCCTGGACAGCTTTCCTCGGTAACTCTGAGAGTCACTGGTTGGTGCTGAGTGCTCTTTTGGGACAGGAACATAACCCATGCCTTGTCATTGTGTTTGGGTTTTTCTCTAGCTAATTCAGCTGCTTGGGGGAGGATGGAAAGAAAGCAGAGGTTTGGGTATAAACCAGATGATCATGCTGTTGAGGGAGAAGGGCCAGGGGTGAATGCAAAGGAGTGATTACAGTAGTGCGCCGGGAGCCTTGAACCTGGGTAAGCAGGAGAGTGAAGACGTGAGGGGAAGGGGAAATCACGGACATCCTGCGTTAATGGGGGAGAACATTGCTTGACAGTGCGGGACGACTCAAATTTTCATATTTAATACAGGTTGATCAAAATCTGGCATTTTTAGGGGGTAGCTTAATTTTTTCTTGCTTCATCCTAATTATTGATAATCCTTCTAGGCTTTATGATTCACATTGATTTATAATGGCCAAAATTAAACGCATCAGCAAACAACCTATTTATATAAATCTTCTTCACATACCTATAAAGTATCATCTCCATTGGATTTATATTATTGATGATTGTTTGCTTTTCTAATATTTCTAGTTAATTTGCATTACTTAAATAAATTTGTTTAATATCACCATTGTACAAGTAAATAATCCCACCCAGAAATACTTTAGCTTTATTACCAAGGTGAAAATTTACTTAAGGTGTTTTTGTAGGTAAGACTTTAAAAAAAAATCTGTTAATATTTTCCTTAACACAGCTATGGTCCTTTTCTTTATTCAGATGTCTGCTGTCTACTCTAGCCTACTTTGGTAGAAAGGTGCATCAACATTATACATGGTGACACATTTTTCTGGCTTACTTCCCTTTCATATCCTTCTCATTGAAATGGATAATTGAAATAATTCTCTGGGGACAAAATCAAGCCCCAAAACATATTCTTGCTTCATTTCACTGGTGTCACTGAGGTACCTCCCTTTATATTATTAGGAGACAGACAGCAGTCTATTACGTAAGCTAGAATAAAGGAGAATGATGTATTGATAAGTGCAGACAAGTTCCTGTGTAGTCTAGAAAAGAAAGGGAGAGGCAGAGAAAGAATTTGCAGTTTTTCTCCAGCACTGCCCAGAGGGCAGGTCTTCTGATTATTAATGAGTCATCCTGCTTTTTACACAAAAATATCCACAAAGTAAAGAAGAGAGTTCATCAGGCTACACTGGTTCATCTTCCCTAAGGAGCATGATAATCTTTGCTCTCTTCTGTTCTCACCAGTCCAGCTGCCATTTGCTAACTTTGCTTCCAAGTGAACACTTTCCCCTTCCTTCAACCCCCAGGAATGAGCTGGTCCATATGGATGTGTCTCAAGTTTTGGGGACGAGACTGATTTTCTGAAACTCTGAAAAGTCAGACCCTAAATCACGGTGATGACAAATGTACAGCCCCTTGTGAACCTGAAGCTCAGATGGCCGTCTGGCCTTACCCATTTATGAATTGTTCGTGATGGATGGCCAATATTTGTGGATTATTTTTCCATATACATTTTAAGATTATTACAATGCTTTAAAGAAAATGTAAATGATCAGATTCTGTGACATTTGTATTAATTTATTCATGTATTTGTACTCTTCATTTTACATTTTTATAAAATGTCTTTACCTTGTAACATTAATGATATTCTGGGAGTTTTGGGACAAGTTTCCAAATGGAGATTGGTATTTAAATTTAGGCTTAACATTTTCGTTCAGTTTATCTTGAGGATATCACTACTTTATTGTGAGAGCTAACATAAATAATATGGAACTCATAAATATGAAAAAGAAGGGATCATTTTTTTCGGCTTGAGAAGAAAACTTACTGCTTCTGAAAAACTTTTTCTGAGTAGTTTAGAATAACTGTTGTTTGGAAACATTTTAATTCTCTAAAACTCTGAAATTTGGGGAAATTAGGGGAAAGTACAGAATAACAGGGGCATCATTGGTTGGTTTGATGATTAATTTCATGTGTCAGTTTGACTGAGCCACCAGGGTGCCCAGATATCTGGTCAAGCATTAGTCTGGATGGTTCTGTGAAGGGGTTTTGACTGAGAGTAACATTTAAATCAGTGGACAGAGTAAAGCAGGTTGCCCTCCCCAATGTGGGTGGGCCCCATCAAATAGAACAAAGAGGCTGACCCTCCCCTGAGTATGAGTAAGAGAGAATTGCTCCTGTTTGACTGTCTTTGAAGTGGAAAATAGGTTTTATTCCTTGGCTTCAGACTCAGAGTGAAACTAAAGGCAGGAACTTTGGCTCTTCCTGCATCTTGAGCCTACTGGCCTCTGGGCTGGAGCTATACCCTTGGTTGTCCTGGTTCTCAGGCCTTCAGACTGAGACTGGAACCACACCACAGCTCTGCTAGGTCTGCAGTGTGATGACTCACCCTGCAGATCTCAGGATTCGTCATCCTGTGTTAGCCAATTCCTTATAATATATCTTTGTCTCTTTATATAGCTGTCTGTCTGTCTGTCTCTCTACCTTTTTGACTGTCTATTCACATCCTATTGGTTTTGTTTCTCTGGAGGACCTGACTAATACAGTCGAACTAAGTAGTTTTGATTCAGAGATATAAAGAGAGAGATGAGTAATAATTTTGAAAATTACAAACACCAGAGGGAACATTATATAAAATGACTTAATTTGTCCAGTTTAGTGTTTCCTAGAATATCTGATTTAAAAAGAATGATTCTGAGAAAACAGGGGAAATTGAAATAATGTATTAAATTTGGTTCAGAACATTCTTTAAAATGTCTAGTGATTGAAATTAATGCAGCAAATTTCCCCTCTGGTGTATTTTAGGTGTTGGATAAATAATGATTAAAATGAAGCAGTACACTTGGCTTGTGATATAAGGAAATCATGTTTTTACCTTCCATTTATCAATTAATGTCATTCTTTAATTATATTATCATGAACATATACAGTTATAAGCCTTAATTTATGCTTGATAAGCATCATGGCATAGTTTTACCATAAACAATTAAGAATAGATCCTCTTTGACAAGATTTTTTTTCTTCTAATTCTCCTGTTACTCACCAGTCCATTCCTGTATTAAGGAAAGTGCCTTCACAATATTGGGAAATGCTTTGCTTCGTGGGATGGAATGTATTTGAAATCACATCTTAGGCAAGTGTAGAGATTACTGAGTTCTGTTGTTTTTTTGTTATTGATTAGAGTGACAGCATGTGACTGTGTCCTAAATTAGGGCAGTGCTGATAAAGGTTTAGAAAGGTTCAAAATAAGCATAGATAAAACATGAGGTGAAGAACTTGAAAGTATTCTTTAAATATATGGAATACAATTTGACGATTGTGGAAGATTCTGAGAAAACCCTCTCCAACATTAAATTTTGTCAGTCGTCTAAATGTGTTACAGATTTCTCAAAAATAGATCTTGAAACTTGGGATATTTGTAAGGAGAAAAATGCTTTCTAGTTTTAATAAACAAACAAAAATCCATTTGGATGTATTTTCTAAAGATATATTCCTAGTGCTATGTGATATCTATCTTGTGCTGAACATAGTTAATTTTAACACAGCAAGGGAAAAAAAAAAACGATCTCTTTAGAATATCAGGCCTCTAGGTAAGGTAAATGCCTTTTGACCCTAGGCCAAAGGGCATAGTAGAAGAAACTGTAATTATTTTATGTTAAGATTTTTTTTCTTTACCAAAATCTTTAGTTCCTAGATTTTCTTAACATTTTTTCCTGATGGTGGCTCCCTTAACATTTTTGCAAAAAGAAAAAAATTTAAATATTCTTTTTTTTTTTTATCATCTAAGAAAACTTGTTGGAATGTGAGATTTTGAAGTATGTGCATTTTGCATTTTAAAAAACATAATGTTTCTAATATGTGTTATTTGAAGGTGGGATTTTTTTTTTCTTCTTCAGCATGAAAGGCACTTTACACGGGCAGCTTCCGAAGGGTGGTTGCTGGAGGACAATGTGCTGAGGCTGTTCTCTGAACAAAATCAGGACCTCCCAGAGGGGAGAGCTCTACATGCCTCAGCCTGATTAGATCTAGGCTGTGGGTGGGTGGAGGCAAGCATGAACACAAGGGTGTGCTCTCTCAGGGTCCTCAGATAGAAACATCTTCGCCCTGTAGAGCCCCCGGCTGTGGACTGCAGCCTGAGAGGGCAGATGTACAGATATACGCTTGTCACTTGTGGGGGTCCAACCTACACTATCATGTAGGACACTTTGTCTTTTAATTGTAAGTTTAAAGAATCATTTCACTTACCATTTTCCTTTGTACTAGGCTCACTTATAAAGTCATCTGTTAGGTAGGGCAGAGCCAGGCATTCTTAGGGCTCAGAGGGGCCACGCCAGGCACTGTCGGCCCGTGCTCACACAGGCGTGCATGTATGGTGTTCAGCCAAAGCTCAGTAGGTCCCTAACCACCCATAGACTCTTGCCCCCGTAAGACTTGCCGGGTACCTCCTGGCACGATCAGTTTCTCACGAAGGGCTGCTGTGGGAAGAGCGCGCCGAACCTTCTTCTCACCTGCCTCCAGTTTTGACTGAGCGTTCAGAGGTGCAGAGCCACTGGAAGGCAGACTGTGCTGTGTTCTTCATCTCATCCCCAGTGCTCAGCCCAGTGTCTGGCCCACACTCCGAGCCACACATTAGTTTTGTTTATTGAGCAGCAGGAACCGATCCTGAGAAAACAGCAGGCTATTGGAGCCTGGCACACTCATGACTCACCGTGCTAGACCTCGGCTTCACTCTAATTCACCCCATTTAATATCTTCCTCATTAACTGCAAACCTCACATGGAGAAGCTTCACAGTTGGGAGATCTGTGCCATCTCCGGAACCTGCCTGGTCGATGCTGGCAGTGATGGAAAATGAGAGTGGTACTCAGGCTGCCATATACTGTTCGATGCCCACCCGCATCCAGTGCCTGCTGAGAACACAGGCCCTGTGTGATTCTCACCCTCTTTCTGTCTCGCTCTCTTTTGTCACAATATACTCTTTACCTTTTCTAAAACTGGTTGTCTCCTTGTCTAGACAGCCCCCTTTTGCATCTCCAGATGGCTTCGTCTGGGAAACCCATTCACCATCTCACTATCCAGAACTCCTTCCCAGAATGCACTGGCAATTAAGCTAGTCTAACGCTTGTGGTGTTACTCCAGTTAGTAAGCATTTGCCAAATAGTAAGGCTTTGCCAAAAAAGAAAATGACAGTATTTTTTCTCACTTAGTGAATTTCTTTGGCATGTTTATTCCTTCAGTGGTTAAGATCCTTTACTTGGAACATGTCAGAGTGGGCATCTCAAAAGCAAGGTTCCAGTCTGCGAAGGTTCCCTTAGGACTTTTTGTCATTTGCCTGTAGGGGGCCTGGATTTTAGGAAATGAATTCCCTCAAGATCAGGTAAATTGGGAGATACAAACTGGGCCATCCAGAGGCATGATTTATGTCTCACAAAATAGGAAAGCTTGTTTTTCTTTTCTCAGCTTTAGTCTGATTTTAATTCAGCTTTCTGATTAGACCCACCTGCAATGTCTTCATACTTGTTTTTCTCCAGCCAAGGTGCATGCATCTTCTTTGGTTTCTAGGTCTCGGAGTCATGATCTTTATAAACTCTGTGACCCACCTACCTTCTCGTCAATGAAATAGTTGGGCTGGAAAGCCCTCTCCCAAGGGCTGTTTAATATAGGCGTTTCTTAACACATTGGGACATGGTATACCATTTGATCAATTCTGTAGTATACTGGACGCACTAACACACCCCAAGATTTTCTAACGTTTTCCTTTTTTATTTAGTCTAAAGTAGATTCTCATTTATCCCTATGATACTGCTAATTGCTTTATGATATTCTTTCTCAGGTGGAAGAGAAGGGGTTAGAATTGTAGCCAGCACACCATGGGTGGCCAGTCTGCTGTGGTTATTGCTGATGTGCCAGTAGAAGTTTTGATAATTGCCAATTATATTAATGCCTGCATCACAGTCATTAGTAAAACAGCAGAAAAGGTGATGATGCAAGTAGAATTTGCAGTAACATGATTCACATTCATTACGATAAAAAAATCTATAAATTCCATGTACTATGATTTGAAACAATAAAATGATATATTCTTATACTTGTTCTTCAATAATGCATATCTTTTGCTTAATTAACTTTACCTGTGGAATAGCTTTGGGAAAAGAGACTCGCATTTTAAAAAAATTATTTGAAATAATAGTAACTACATTTATTCACTTTTTTCCCACATAGCATAGCAAAATTTTGAGGATTGGAGTTTCTTGACCCATATGCCTATTAAATAATTTTCTGAATACCATAGCAAAAATTCTATCCTACTCTCAGTTTATTTGATCAAATTTGGTCTTGTCAAAAATAGGTTGGGTCTTGGGACTGTGTCATATGTGAACCTCATCTGTCTACTGTGAAGAAAATAAGGGTCAAAAACTACACTTCTAGGGATAATAAGCTGAATGAATCAAGGGGAAAACACCTGTATAGGAGTATTTATAACCTTTACCAATATTGTTAAAAATAAACCAACAAACCAGCCAACCCCAAAAGAATTAGGTAGCAAACCTGGAAGGATTTCTCTTATCATTACTGGAGCCAGCACCGTTGATTATTTGCCTCCCACAGCCTTTGAGATAGATACCACAGATCAAATTAAAAGCAGCTACAATCCCAGAATTTGCTATTTGCACAGTGAGAAAAGTGGTTAAAATTCAGAGAGAAAAGACCTCCTTATTTCTAATAGAATCCTTCTGTAGTCCATAGACCATTCCTCATTGGTTAAACAAGGATGGCAATAATAATACCAATCTCTTAGGAATGTTATGAGAATTTAATGACTTAACACGAGTATAGCATGACATACAGCACAGTAAGTATTGGCTATTATCATTACCCAGCTCAGGCCGGTGATGATTCTTCAAAACCAGGATTTAAATGCTTTTTTTGATGACAAGAATGAAAAGGAATTATCTACTAGTAGACTAGGTATCAATATCAATGATATAAACAGTCTAATATTTAAATGTACTTTCAGTTTAATTTATCTTACTATTACAGCTTTCACATTTATCACTTGAATGACCTCCTGACATAATTGAATAGGAAAATATTCCTCTTCAGACTGAAGACATTGAATTTCCATCTCCAGCTCCAGAAAGCAGTTGCTCTTGTCATTATTGTCCTAAGGAGTCACTTTATATAAACTATGCCAAAGTTACTGTTATTTTGTTAATAGTTCTCCAACAATGATGGGCAGTGCCTTCCTGGGACCTGAGGGTATATTTTAAGATTAATTTCTCATGGAAGATCTTTGCAAAGTCAGTGCTACTGAAGGCCAAACTCAGACTAGCACTGAGGAATTTTTTTTCTTTTTATTCTTTTTTGGGTTTGAGGTGGTGATATCTGTCCTGTTCCTAAAATATTCAGGCTTATGGCCTCTCTCTTGGTATTTTCCAAACTGTGTTCCATAAGACATTAGTCTTGCAAGATGCTCCAAGAAATGAGAGCATTGAGGTCAGATAAGTTTACTGCCCATTCTGTGTCCATTTTGGAAGGTCCATGATGCATGTTAGCTAATTACAGCTCTGAGAAGTCATGGAGTAAGAAAGTACTGGGAGAAACAATATTCTTTGGTGCGATAGTTTGGAGTTTCAAATAAGCACCTTTTTCAGGAACTTGAGCAGATCCAAAGCTGCATCTTGGGGCTGGTTTTGGTCCTCAGTGCTGCTCGAAGACTTGTGTGGAGATGAGGTGACCCTTTACCCAGGCAGGGATTATAAACAGGCTTTCAGCTTCTGTAATGTTAACTTTGCACTCTCATGTTTGGTACCCTGAGTTCTTCCTTTGGACATGAACACCAGTTACCTGCACTACAGGCTTTTTCCTTGGAGTTTAAACTTAAGGTAACTTCCATCTGTATCCTGTTGCAGTGGAGGAAGAGAAATAAAGAAAACAATAGTCATCTTTTTCTGCTTATGAATTGATGATCATAGTTTGTGAAATAGCTGCATTTCTTTTTTTTTTGGTATATACATATTTTTATTGAAGTATAGTCAGTTTACAATGTTGTGTCAACTTCTGGTGTACAGCATAATGCTTCAGTCATACATGAATATATATATATATTCATTTCTGTATTCTTTTTCACCGTAAGTCATGACAAGATACTGAATATAGTTCCCTGTGCTATACAGTATGAACTTGTTTATCTATTATATATATTAGTTAGTATCTGCAAATCCTGATCTCCCATTTTACCCCTCCTCCCTTCCCCTTCCCCTCCTGGTAACCATAAGTTTGTTTTCTATGTTTGTGAGTCTGTTTCTGTTTTGCAAATAAGTTCATTTGTCTTTTTTTTAGATTTCACATGGAAGTGGTATTTTTTTTTTTAATCTTTCTGGCTTGCTTCACTTAGAATGACAATTTGCAGATCCATCCATGTTGCTGCAAATGACATTATTTTATTATTTTTTATAGCTAAGTAGAATTTCCATTGTGTATATATATATATATGTCACAACTTGTTTATCCAGTCACCTGTTCATGGACATTTAGGTTGTTTCCATGTCTTGGCTATTGTAAGTAGTGCTGCTGTGAACATTGAGGTGTATGAATCTTTTTCAATTAAGGCTCCCTCTGGATATATGCCCAGGAGTGGGAGCTGCATTTCTTGACTTTTCAGGATAATTCTCCATAAAAACACCCTCACTAAATGACATTAATGCTGTGCCCTCAAATTTTACAGGCAATCTATGCAGTATGTAACATTATTAGGATTGTTTTCCAGCCTTTTATTGCGTATTTTTATTGAAGAGAGTATTGCTGAATGTTCCTTGTTTAAATTCCCTTAATTATTACTTCTTGATAAGCTCTGTTTGGAATTCAGTAATAAAAATGTTTGTTTTTTCCTTCGGAAAAATGTTTTATCTTATCAGATGCATAAGGTATAATTAAGTGTTCTTTCATGTTATCCTTTTTGCCTAGGATGCCAGAAAGATCAAAGTCAAATTTAATACACGTCATAGTAATATCTACATGTGCTTTTTAAAATATAAACAGGCTTATATACTACTTCAGTTCCCTTAGAAGCAGGTGGTACTTAAATTTTATGTTAATTGGGAAAGATACTTCTTATGCAAAGCCTGTGTTCAGAAAATTTATCTTCAAACCATTTTAACTGATAAATTTTTTTAATAGAAATAAAGTTATATGTGTGTCAGATTTCACACTGGCCTTCAAACCTTAATTGATTAGATGGTGAAGTTACTATGCATAGAAATGTGGTTAACAAAAAAAAAAGAAAAGAAATATTGAAGTGCTTTATAAAATTACATACGTAGAATAGTCTGGAATTTTTCTTAAGCATGGTAATTTCCTAAAGATTTCAGTAATTAAAAAGTAATTTTGAAATGAAACATTAAAATTTTAATGAAAAATAGATGCTGGCCATGAAATCTACAAATGTAGATAATATTACTTTATTGTTTTTTATAGATTGATCTTCCTTGATTACTTCTTGGTGCAGGTTTATTCAGTGAAAATCAGAGACGTAGTTATCTTAGGCAACACATCTCAGATGGCTGTGCATGCATTGATGGAAACCGTCAGTGCACCATGTTCATTCCAGCTTTAAACAGTATGTTGAATTATGCACTTTAATGAGGGACAGCACATTGAATGGGTATCATGTATTGTAACATAACTTCAGTAAACCATTTTTACGTATATTCTTACATGTTTTCGTCATGCTCTAGAACTCCATTAGTTTTGAATGTTAATAATGAAGAAAAATGAGCTTTAAAGATCTGTAGTCACATTTTATTATGTCTAATTTCATTTACATTTTTTTTGATTCAGTGATAGCACCAGGACCACTCTTACAATCATGTCAAGTAAAACAAAATTGTCACATAGAAGGAACCATTTCTTCAAGTCTCTATTCTCCCCAAATTGTCTCCCTTTTTGTCTTGGTTCCATGAAACCACGATATAATTGGTATTAAAAAAAGGCTCTATGCCTAGAGTGTAGAAAGTCCAGGAAGGGGAATGATGACTGAACTCAAATCTTCAAAGGCAATCTCGTGGAAAAAGTGAATGGACCTGGTGTGTTTAGACTTAGAGACAGAACTAGAGCCAACAGACTGAAGCCACAAGAACACAGATTTTAGCCTGGAGAAGAAAAATTTCTAAAGATTACAAGCGTAAAAAAAGAATTGGCTACCTTGTAGAATCACCTACCATTGGATATGTTTAAGCAGAGTTTCAAAACCCATTTCCAGATGTTGAAGCATCTGTTTTATGGAATCTTGTTCTTCCTCATTGTGGCACCCAATCACACTGTGCTCCTAGTTTTGCACCATTTGTCAATCTCCTCATCTCCAGGAAGAACCCCTTGAGGACAGCATCTGGGTGTTACTTATTTCTGTACCTCCATCCCTTAGCACAATGCTTGTCACATAGATGCTCAATAGATATTTGTTGAATGGATGAATGCATGAATGGATGCAGTTCCAGATAAGGATTATTTAAACTTGTTTTTTTCAAGCTGCAGAACCTGTCCTTCAAGTTGAAGTCCTGACACGGAGATCTGGTATGTAAAAGAGATAAAAATGGAGCTGCTCTGGTTAAGTGGAGTTCTAGGGCCTGGAGACCTACCCACTTAGTCCTTGAAGCACTTCTGAAGGACAGCGTTTAAGAATCACTGATCTTCAAAGTTGAACTTAGAAGACTTCTTTGGTTTCCTTTTTGATCTCTAGGCCTTTGATTCTTAATCTCTTCACTTCACGTTTTCTCTGTTTCATGTTCAGACTTTTTCTTGTCCTCAAAATGTTTCTGGAGGTTAAGTGACAGATGCTAAGTAGGAGAGGCCTGGGCTTGTATTCACCCGCAGACCTAACTTCATAGGTTCTCCGGCTGGAAAGGCTGTAAGACCCATCCCTCAGATTCCTGCTAAAACACTTCTTCCTGTGAGCTTTTGGTTTCAACATATCCGGGGTCCTCCGTGTTCTGTCCTGTCTCTGACTGCGGTTGAAGTGGAAGGTTGGCGTGGAAGCCCGTGATCCTTACCCAAACGTGAAATTACCTTTGATAGAAGCCAGGAGAAGAGAGGAAAGGGGACGCCCAACCCTGACGATGGAAATCGGTGTCTGGACCTCAGCCCTCCTTCCCCTTTTGCCCTTAGGTAGAGAGATGAGAGAAGTGGGGATTAATGCTAGGGATGACTCTGTCAGCAAGCTGGCCGAGAAGGCAGGGGAAAGGAGAATAATGAATGGCAAGGAGAGAGGGGAGAGATGGGTCCCTGACCTGCATATTGCTTCCAAGCAAGGGATGTTCATAATTCAGGTGTGTCTGTGTCTGGAATTCCATGTGCTTCCTGTACCACTCATCCCCCTAATAGTGCTTTTAAACCTCGAGAGTCCATTAAAAGAAGACTTTGATTAAATGCACTGACCAGGGATAATGATTTGCTTAGATGAGGTGAGAAACTTGAAGTGGTGAGGATGAGATATTTTGGATGTTATTATCAGTTGATGGAAAGTCTTTGACCCTATTTTCAAGAGATTTGACATTTTTATGGAAATAACTTGGAGCCATTTTATTGTGTTTGGTCTGCTAACTAGAGGTGGTATTTTAAATATATTAGAATGGAACTAGTCTAGAGTAAAGAGAAGGAGAAGTTAGGGGAGGGGATAAAGAGAAACAAACAAACGGAGCTAAAAGATGTTTGGAAGAACATTGTAAACCTTGTTCCCATACACCGTATAGACACCTCCATTAGAGCAGCTCTAACGTATAACTACTTGCATGACCAGAAGAATGCATTCAGTAGGCACTCACTAAATCCTAATTGGGTTTAAGTAGGTAGGAGTAAAAGAGTAGCGTGTGAAGAGGTTGGCAACGAGGTTGGAAATGATAAGGATCCTTAAATTGACCATGTGAGCTGACGATGAAACTTCCCCGTTGAAACATTCTGTAAACAGGTTTTAGGTTGAAACTAGTTTTGCATATGGAACAGTTTTCAAAATGCTTATCGGTACCAAACAGGTGAATAACCTATTTATTTGAGCCATTATGGATTTAGCATGCACCGCGGATCATGCGCTCATGTGGTCTGCTGTCCCCCAGCAGATGACCTTCTCTCAGACGTCACGAACTCTGGAAGGCACAGGTGTATGGTGTAGAGGGGCCCTTTGAGGTGGAGATGAGGGAAGTACCAGAAGTTAATGCATCATGATGTACTGACAGAGAAAGGAATGACATCGCGGACAGAGAGAAGGACTGAGGAAAAGAAGATTAAAAACACTGAGTTAGCAAGAAAAAATTTTTAAAGAAGTCAGTGGAGAGTACTAGCAAAAATAAATAAATAAATAAATAAAGGAAAATAGCAGAAAGATCAAGGAATGTGCTAAAGGGAAGAAGGGTATTTAGAAAGTGCTGGGCTCTAAGCTCGCACCTATGAGGTATGGAGTTTAAAGTTAGCACCTCCACTGAGGGGCTGAGATACCGTGTCTGAGGCAGTCTTGCGGGTGCTGCAGGCTTCCCTTGGATCCTCTTAAATCTGGGATTTGTTGGAGGTGGTCAGTGTCCAGGCAGACCTGATGGATCTACTTCTTTTAGACCTGAAAAAATACAGCTTCATGGCTGGAAATTACTGCTGTTGTCTTCACCAGACGAGCCCTGCTGGTGGGTGGACCTCTTTCAGCAAGACCCCCTCCAGCTGACTCCTTCCATTTGGTCTTAGAACACAACATCCTCCATAAAAATACCTCCCCCACCTCGCATTCAGTGCACTCTTATCTCAAGCCTTTGCCTCATAGACAAACTGCCTGGAAGAGAGTTTTCGAGGCTTAGTACAGCTTCTTCAGATCACATTTACTCCTCAACTTGTTCTGATGCAGTGTCTATGCTAAGACTGTTCAGAAACCGTTCTAACAAAGGTCTCCTGTGACTGCTCACCTGCTAAGGGCGAGATTACCTCAATCATTCAGTGCTCCTCCTGCTTCCCAGCTCTCTGTGGGAAAGCATGCCTCCTCGAGGTCCTCATCTTCCCTGATTTCAGTGGCCTGAGTTGTTCATGGACCTTTCATTCTCCTCGGATTGGACCCGCTTCTCATCTTCACTGGCTTCTTGTCTGCCACTCAAGTCCTGCAGATCAGTCTCTGACTACCCTCCTGCCAAGTCGTGTTCTGCACTCTTTCATCCATCTCCTGTTCTTGTGGGTTTTGATACTGAGTGTCATCAGAATCCTGTATTTTCAGCCAAGATCATTTAGAAGCCATAAACCCTGAAATTATATTTCCTATGTGATGTAATTCAAAACAAAACCACTACTGAGCCATCAAAATAAGTTGAAGGAGTTTAACAAAATTCTTACGGTTTCCATGATGTTGATGCCTTTTGGGGAAAATAATAAATCTCTTTATTTTCCAAAAAATTTTTTTAACTTTTGGTATTCCAATTTTGCTGCTGCCCTAATCTTTGTCATCCTGGAGGACAGTCCAACATTGTTCTTGACCCTTTGTATATGCTGTTCTTACACTTGGCATGACCTTTCTCCCTTCTCTTTGCCCCAGCCACCCTTGTCCCAAACAACGCAGAAAATGAATGGAACTTGTTAGGCATCTGATGTAGGAATCTCTTTTGTTTTACTTTTCTTTCCATGTTTTCTCTTATTTCTTTGTTCTTATTTGAAGCTTCTCATCTTAGATGTAAGCTTGCAGTTACTCTTTCCAGTCTCATTGAGCCCCTCTTCACACTGCTGCCTTCTATCATGTGTGTCAGTGATGCAGCCTTTGAAGTCACTGGAATAGAACAGGTGCTCCCTACTCCAGGCATTTGCTGATGCTGGTCCCCCTTTCTGAATACTCTTGTCCTTCTGTCAGCTGACTAACCCCTGGATGGATCTAGCTTACTGCCCTTTCCTCCAGGGAATCTCTGCTCACCCCAAGAGGAGGTGAAATCCACTTGCTGAATGTTACCCATCCTCCTCCCCTCCTCTTTGTAATTCTCAGTGCACTTGTCATGATTTGTTTAATACCTCATAAAATACATGAGAGCAGAGACCATTTCTGTCTTGTTCAAGGCTGTGTTCACCACACCTAACCGTCTTCTCATGGCTATAAATATAGGTTGAATTGAACAGATGAGATACAAGTAATAAGTTGACAAAGTCCCACTTTATTTTTCCAGACCCAGTTCAAATGTCACCTTTCTATGAAGCCTCCCCACCCCAGACAAAAACATAGATCCCTCGTAGAATTTACACAATCCATTATGGTTGTTCAGAAGTCAACTGGCAAGACTGTCAAGGTCATGGAAGACAAGGGAAGACTGAGGGACTGTCACGGAATGGAGGGGACTGAAGGGACATGTTGATGAGTAAATGTAACACGGGATCCTGCCATGGATCCTGGAACAGAAAGAGGGCATCAGTGGAAATGCTGGTGAAGTACAAATGAAGTGTGTAGGTTAATTAGTAGTACTATACCACGGTCAGTGTCTTAGTTTTGCTAATTAGGTATGAAGACTGCACGCTATGTTAACATTAGGGCAGTCTGCGTGAAAGGTATATGGGAAACTTCTGTACAATTTTTTAAAGACTTTTCCCAAAGTCTAAAAGTATTTCCAAATAAAAAGTTAAAAGTCAACTAGGAGCTTTCCGTAGACTGAAAGTATGCCTTAGTATTTAGATTCTTAGACCCTAGCAGTGCCCAGCCTAGTACATGCTCAATAAAACTGAATTAATTTACCCTCACTTGTTCCCACTTTGGTTATTTGCAGTCTCTGTTTTCTCCTTGCCCTTCCTGCCTTACCTAGCAACAGCTTGGCGCCCTTAGGGAGGACTGGGTCCCAGAGTGCGTGTGCTTGAGAGGCCAGCATCCTACCTTTTGGTGGCAATGATACTGTGCTACATACACCCTGTATATTGGTAATTTGCCTTCATCAGGACTGAAGGTAATAAAGAAGAGTCATACTAGAGAAAAACAAAATAAAAATGGGGACTCTGGTCTTCTTCTACCTTGGTTTTAAGTTGTATATATTTTACCTTTTAATTTCAATTTTTTGTTTATCTTTGAATGCCAAGGTATTCCAGCCAGATTCCCAGTTGAGCATCTTTTTTTTTTTTTTTTTTTTTGGATGATTCAGTACATCCCTATTTTACGTGTTGAGGACTGACCAGGACTGACTTCTTACTAGTAGCTCAAAATTTCAGCTCAATTTTTGTGTAGAAAATGTTTGTCTAAAATGTCTTAAACATATATAAAAAAAGTCTTTATCCTAACATATTGTGATAGAAATCCAAAACACAGTGGCTTTTAAGATAACTTGTAAAGGTTGAAAAAATAAGTTTAAAACCTCAGGAATCCTTGTAAAAACATCCGTGAGTATTTCCAAGAGCGTTCTAAACTTGGTCCATCACCTTAGGATGACTATATAATAGCACATGTAATTAATATGAGCTATAATAAGACCTTCTAATCAACTGGATATTTAAGAAAAAAGCTTTCTAAAGGTTGAATCATTTATAGAAATTTAGGGTCAGTAGATGGTTATTTTCCTCTTGCTCATAAAACCTTTGGCTTGCAATTATATCCTATGGAAAACACATTTCAGCCATAACTTAACCATCATTTGCTCTCAAACCGTGTGCTACTAGCAACAGAGTTAAGGTTGTCTTAGCAAAGGAAAGTCCCTCTTGCCTGTTTCTCGGCATCCTCCCTTAGGGCTTTCTGCTCTGCACAGCTAGCTTACCTGTGTATTTCTGTGGCATCTATCATCTCTGTATCTAGGCATTCACACCTCACAAACACAAACATCCACAGATGGAAAGCGTGCAGAGGCTTCCTGCAGAGAACATTTTGACAATTCAGCAAGGCAGCTTGCCACACGTTTGTTCCTTTAGCAGAAAATATGGGTAACTGAACGAAGCCGTTTCAACTAGAATTCAAAAGAAAAGAGAAAAAAGAAAGACCTCAGTTTTCACATATGACCATTTTGAAAACATTTACTGAATACCCGAATGCTCCCCACTTGGTGAGATGTCACAAATGCTTCTGCACAGTCAGCATGTGTAGAGACTCAGCAACATGTGCCAAATCTCAGGACCGTAAGTGGGGAATCGCATTTCTTGGGTACACTGCAGAAGTGGCCTCTCTTCTAAACTCTCTTGTGTTTTTCCATTAAAAAGATGAACAAATACCAACCTTACCTGTTAATAAGCTTTCTCTACTTAAGGGTGTGGAACTTCCATACACAAAGAAGCAAATATATGATGATAGCCCTAATTAGGTATCCTTTTAGGCACAATTGTAGAATATAAACTTCCAATATTTCATACAGGTTCCTTACTTTTACTGTTTAATTTGTAACATCAACCAGTTCTCACATCAACTGGTTTTCCAGTTGAGATCCTTGCTTCTTAGGATTAGGACTAATACTTTCAAGAATTCCATTTTTTTCCATGCCAACAAAATAAGAAAATATACTGAAATACTCAAATAGACAGTGCTGCTCACTTCAAGATGGCCTCACTGTTCAAACTGTAGTGTTGGCCCCCAGGCAGGACCACCATGCAGTGGTTTGCAGTATTTGTTCAATAACTGATGTTCAGAAGTCTGGATTATAGAAAGGCTGAAGACATATCTACAAAGATTATACCACAGTGCCCTCTAGCCTATGTAGCAGGAAGAAAAAATTTTCCCCTCCCTGCTGCTGTTCATTTCTGGAGGTACGTTATCTCACAACAGCCTTTTAGCTATGGGCAGGCTAAATATATTTGTTATATACAAGGCACTAACCTTCTGCTGAATACTCCCTACAATGCTTTTTCTTATAGCAGACATCATCAAGTCACTTTCTTGAAGAGCCAGTGCCTCCTTGCGGAAGAAATAGCAGTATCCTAAGGTGTTAACAGGTGCAGAAACAGCACCCCTGTGTCTCAAGACTCTACCTTTGGAGTCCTTTGCCTGATTGAGTTAACACAGAGCAGCGCTCTGCTTCCCACCTCTCCTGCTTTCCCCCCTTGAAGAGCAGCAATCCATAAACTATCCTTGAACGTGGCAAAGGCAGGCGTCCTTGGTGTTATTTAATTATCATTGATCCTGAACGCATTATTGTCTGTTACCCACATTCTCTCCCTTCGTATCATTTTGGGAAAGAAAAACAATCCATAGATTTAAGCCTTCCTGTCTATGTTGGTTTAAGTTCAATAAATAGACTTTAAAGAGCAAATTTAGTATTTCCTAGAAGCTTTTTTTGATTACTGTTATCTGTGGTTTTTTTCCCTCCACCTCCTCTTCAAGGGGAAACCCTGAAAGACTGAAACTTTAACCCCAAGAATTCCATTAAGTGAGGTCCACAATATATATTTTCTTTAGAGAATAAAAAGGATTATTATCTTGAAAATCTCCAAATTGTAGAAGCAGATAAATAGTAGAACATAATTTATTCTTTGTCACTAAATAACCTTGGAAGTTTGCTAAAAAAGAAGTCTCTTTCCTGAATATAGAAAACATTTAATGGGAAAAAGTACTCCTGAGGTTTGCAGTACATAGACTTTTTAACTCAGAAAATATACTGCTGCACATTTATACTCTGCCATAAAGTACTATAATGAATAATTAAAATAGAACTAGAATTGTTAAAACAAATGGTAACTATGGATTGTGGTACGGTGCTCTTAATTTTTTTCATGCTTTTTTTTTTTTTTGCTTGTTGATTTGCATAGCATAGTAAGAAGCAAAGGATTTCCCAGTCATTAAATGTGAATTAACAGGAAGGATTTTAATGAGTATTTTGATCTGATTTCAGATTTTAGCTAGTTATTTAATTCTATAGTTTTCTCTTGCGTTTGCTCTAAAAAGTAACTTAGTTATTTGTATATATAATAAGTGTTTGAAGGTACACTGATCAGAACTTCATGGTTGGAAAAATAAAGTGCAGCAGTTAATTTTTCACATAGATGTGGATCTTTCCCTTGTGCTTGATTCTGAGCATTGAAGAAATGAGCAAGTCAGACAACATGTGTCTTTTCTATTAAATAATTCAGAAGCAGTAAAAACAATATACACTTAGGATCTTTATACTTCATTTTGATGTATAGGCTCTTACAACAGCAACAACAATATTTCTGTGTCTATATCCAAATATATTAAGTGATTTCTAAATGACTTTTCCCAAAAAACTGTCACTATTTTCTACATTAGGTCATTGGTGCCCAAAACAGTTCACCCTCACTGTCTCCCTGCATCTCTTTTGCAATGTTCCAAAATGCCCTTACCTGGGGACTTCAACCATGAGCTGATGAACAGAACTAGGCTGTTTTCACAAGTTGTCGCCCAGTCCTGGAGCAAAGGACCTGGCATAGGATGAAGGCCGCAGAGTGACTATTGGGAACCTGCTCAGATGACCCAAGCTTTGAAGCTGATGCTCTTCCCTGTATCCCTGTACCTTCCTAGAACTCTTGCCAAAAGCATCCCTCAGGACAGCTGTTTCTTTGAGGTGGGCACCTAACGTCACCTAAGGAGCCATGGCTCTGCTATTATTGGCAATCCCACTTAACCTCACAGTGTATTAAAATAATCAAATTGTGCTAAACATGTGACCCTAAATCCAAAACAAGGAATCCTTGAGAGTAGGAAAGGAGATGGAGTAGGGAGGTAGGAGAGAAGGAGAGAGTCTAACATTTGCAGTATACTTCCTAAGTGTCAGGTGTTTGATGTGTGTTATCGAATCATTGTCACACCACTGTAAGGAAGCAAGGAACTGGTTTCTCAGTTTAGAAAAAATTTTAATTGAAGTACAGTCGATTTCCAACGTTGTGTTAATTTCTAGTGTACAGCATGGTGATTCAGTTATACATATGTATATATTTCTTTTCATGTTCTTTTTCATTATAGGCTATTACAAGATACTGAATATCTTATTGTTTATTTTATATATAGTAGTTAGTATCTGCAAATCCTGAACTCCCAGTTTATCCCTCCACACCCCTACCCACAGTTTCTCAGTTTTGCATGTGAAAAATGTTAACTGCTTTTCCAGGGTTACCCTTGTCCTGTGAGTCCTAGATCTTGGATTGCCAGCCAGGTGTTTTTGGCTCCAAAGCTCATTTCCCCCCAACATATACACATACTCAAGAGGATTTTCTCAGGAAGAAATATTTTGTTGTTGTTGAAAGCACCATGGCAGCTTTGAGGAGGCTTTGTGTACCACATTACTCCTCAAACAGTACGATACAGCTGTAGAACACTGCAGGGACCTTTGGTTTGTTACTGCAGTGATGGGAACAAGGAAATGAGAAGAGTGGGTCTTTGCTCTCCTGTTGCTTCCCGTCTCTTGTCTGATACTCATTTTCCCTCGGGCCAGCACTTAAACTGGGATCTGTGGTCGGGTGTTACTCAGGGCAATCATTATTCCAGGTAAGAAGTCTCAGTCGCTGATTGTGAAGGTCAGTCCAGGTTTTACATCCAGCGTACACCTCAACTTTCTTTAGATAGCCCCGAGTTGAAGTGCTCCTATTCTTTGCCGTAAAAGCAATCTCTTAAATGCATACCATCTTACTATGTGTGAGACTATTCTGTACGTTGGCAGAAAATAAAAAGGTCGCCTGTCAAACCATATAGCCTGGTTTCCATTCAGAGATTATGTTTATTATAGCCACAGGGTATCGGGAAGCATAAGGACTATCTGGTGCAATATTTAGGACCTCCCTCTCCACCAGATGTGACACCCACGTGGTGGAGGGAAGCCATCCCTTGTGTGAGCAAGAAGGAAATGTTGTTGTAGGCTCCATTCAGTTTTCACTGTCTTGTCTGTTGCTTAAAATAACTGCGCTTTGTAGTCTTTTCCTTCATCTCGTGAAATAGCAGATGCTTACTGGTTTCATTCTTTTGTTGAATTAACTCCCCCTCTAATGGATGTTTTTTGTTTTCAAAACAAAGCTCTCCGTTCCAGTTTGAATAGCTCCCTCTGACATGGTAAAGTTCTGTTATTTTGCTTGTATAATCAAGATTTCCTTTCATTTTTCAAGTTAAAAATACTCTAAGAGATGTGAATGAGAAATTTCCATGCAGCTGATTTAAATGTCCTGGTCTGTTTTCATGCCTGGGTCTGGGAGAAATGTGGAGTTCTGGGAAATGGTGGTGTGTGCCTTCTCTGCTTCGAAATAACATGCGGAGTTTAAAAGTCAAGACCAAAAGTATTTTGTCTCAGCTTGTAACGTAGAAACTGCTAGTTGTCTACCCAATATATGTTCTCCCTTAGCTCACAAGAAACCTAGCTTTCTTCCCCAGCTGGCAGTGTGCCTAGACAAACACCGTTGTTTCCCAGAGTCCCTCAGGTGGTCAGTGAGATGCAGCTGAGGGGATCGGTGGGCTTTCAGGAAGGCTGCGTCAGGCAGACTGACTCGGCTGAGAGACACGCCCTTTTGGCCCTTTCCTTCTTCCTCCTCTTTCTGCTTGAAGTCCAGTGTCTGGAGCCTCACAGCCTCTGTGGGCCTCCAGGTTGAAAGCCACATAGAAAGAGAAGATTCTAGTTTCCTTGATGATTTTGGAGCTGATGTGGCAGTGTATACCACCTACGTCTATATGGTCGTCCCTCAGTATCTGTGGGGTACTGGTTCCAGGACCTCATGAATAACAAAATCTGTGGATGCTCAAGCCCTGGATATAAAATGGCACAGTGCTGACTGCCCTCTGTATCCGTGGGGTTCCGCATGTGCAGGTCTGGAGGGCAGGCAGGGCTATTGATCAGAACTGATCCTCAGTTGGTTGAATCCGAGATGCAGAACCCGCACATACGAAGGGCTGACGTACTTCCTTTATCTGAATTGGAAGTAAATTTCCGACTGGTTTGAGCCACACATTTGAGGTTCCTGTTACATGCAGACAAACCTAATCATACCTGATAGGTTTTCTTCAACTTTCCCATGACTGTAATGCAGAAACATCTACTCCTACTTCACTGGTCTCTTCTCTCCCAACTCTAACTCCCTCCTTTTCTACTTATCACTGGCATTTAAAAGGACATCCTATCTGAAAATCACATATGCAGACTGGTCTGGCCTGAGAAGGTGTTCACGGCGATTTCTGCTGTTTCTTCCATTGTTCTCCTTTGGACACAGAGTTTTCAGAGGCACAGGGGCTTTTCGCAGCAGCACTCTCCGCAGTAGTTGTGGGGTGGGGCTTTCAGGACAGGGCAGTTGTTTTGCATGCATGGACCACTGAAGTCTACAATGTAGCCTGCAGCCCCAGATGAGCTGGACAGCGTTAGAGTCTCACGTGGGGCAGGGATGTATTTTCTTTGCTGTGGTGTCTTCAGGGAGGAGAGTCTTCTCACCAGCAGCACCTCCCTGGGTAAGTGTTTCATGGACTAGGAAGACGAGAGCTCCCTTGAAGCCTTTACTAAGAGGCAGAGGCCTCTTACCTGCCTTCCTGCAACTTTCTGTAGGTTTGCTAATGTCAAAGACGATGGAGGTCACATTCAGCCAAGGATAATTAAAGGAGTGATCCAGTGAAAAGGAAATAAAACCTTGAAGGAACATTATGAACATGTATGGGGAAGGTGGAGTAAGTTACTCGGGCATAAACCCAAGAGAGGTGCAGAAATGCAACACAGAGAAACAAGACAACCTGATCCCTTTCTACGCCACGTGCCCCGCCGGAAGGGATGATGCTGTCACATGCGTGCTATGTCATATCGCTGTCACCCTCAGCCACTGTCAGAATGCTTGGTGTTGAGACCTCACATAGTCTTTCCTGCTCAGCAGCCCAATCCCTACCAGCCCAGTCTGTCCCCTCTCTAGGCACCAAAGTGCTTGGCGTTCTTGCAGAGAGTAATTTCAAGGTATAATTGTTGATAATAAACACACTACATTGGGTACAAGCTGGACTAGGAAAGAGTGTCATAAAAAGAAATCTGTGATGATAATGGTTTGTAAGTTGATAATGAATATGCTAACAAGATAAAGCTTTTATTAAAATTATGAGTCAATCTCATTCTCTCTTTCTCTGTCTTATATTAAAAAAACTGGGAGGGGATTATTTCCATTTTACTTGGCATAGATTCTTCATTTTAGGAGAAATGAATACACACACACACACACACACACACACACACATTTACATATATATTTAATGTATATGCATTTTAGGGCAACATCAAGAGCTTGGAAGGGTTCCAGAAAAGAGTAAATGCAATTGTCCATAGGTTGGGAAATCAGCCTTTAACAAAAGGTTAAAGGAGTTGGGTGAATTTAGTCTGGAGTAGAGGCAATGTAGTAATTATTAAAGAGCTGTTATTAAGGAAGACATTGGCCAATGTTCTCTTTCCCCCTAGAAGACATAAATCAAAGGAATTGTTGAAACTCAAGGAGAAGAGAGGGATTTAGATTAAATATTGGGAAGCATGTCTTGAAAGTGAGCATCATTAAAGAAAAGAATGTCACAAACTGTAATCATTTATTGAGGAAGGCTGGGGAAGCTTTGTCTCAAGATATTAGTGTGGTGGGCGTAGCACAGGCTCTGAAATGAGAACTGGTTTTGAAACTTAGTTCTTGCCTTAGTTAATATGAAGAAGATGATCTTTAAAGTTCCTCCACTCTGTAGGGTTTTTAGGGATTATGGAACACAGTATTTGGACAAGCATTTGGGTGATAAAGGCGATAAATAAACATAACTTTCCCCCCTTAATTTCCAAACTATTATTTGTTTGAGGTTTTACAGCACAAGGGTCAGCGGTATATTCTTGTTGGTATTGTCTTCCTTTGTTTTGCAAAGGATTTGGCTTTTGTAGAAAAATGGATCCTGGTGTTTTGTGGCAGGTGATTATTATTACTGGGGTTTACAAAGCTCTAACAAGTGTCTGTGTGTGTGTGTGTGTGTGTTTGCGTGTGTTTGCATTTATACCGACACCATGAGCAAAACAATGTAAGAAAGGTATTTCAAGATCAAAAGCAAGAAAAATCAGGTATTGTAAGTCACAAAAAGAAATCACCAGTCTAACTCTATGCCTGAGGCACAGTATTAATTTCCCGTTTTGCTCTAACTGGATCTGTTCACATTACTGGGTTTATTGCCACTTCGTCAACTCTTTGTGAAAATTTCCATATAGAGGGAACTCTGTCCTGTTTGATCAGGATGCCGCCATCATTGGCTTCCCCCGATTTGTGTGTGTGTGTTGATCTTTGAGGCAGGTGTTCGGAAGCTGCTGCTTGCCTGCATTGGCTATAACCTCAGGGTCTTCATCAAATGGAACAGAATGTATTTTTCTTACCTAAATGATATTTATGCACGTGCAGGTGTGAAACTAGATCTGTTTTCTGTATTGCCAGAGGCTAATCAAGAAGATGGCAGAAACTCTGGACGTTGTTCTGCTTTGACCTTCACTTTCATCAAAGGCTCCAAGAGTCTGAGGCTGTGACCCCAGCTTTTCTCACTAAGTGGGGGAACGTGGTTCCTGGCTCTCAGGGCAGGGCTTTCGAGTGCTTTCAGTGAGCAGTTTCCTTCATATAATAAAGAGAGCAAACACACAGTGAGTGCCTTCTGGGCACCTGGTGCCAATCTAAATGCTTTACATGTATTAATTCATGTCATCCTCCCGGCAGCACCATGGACTTGGTACTATTTATCATTGTTCACATTTTACAGAGAAGCAAATGGAGACAGAGACTGTGAGCAGCACGTTGCAGATCTCAAAGCTGGCAAATGACTGAGCCAATATTTGGATTCTAGCAAGCCAGCAACAGAGTGCACACTAGCCACCACCGCACACTGCCTCTCAGTTTGAGCAGCTTCCTAGTGCTGTTGAAGCAGGAGTTTTGGGTCTGGAAAATGCCTTGACACATTCTAATTATTTGTTACCTTATCGTGGAAATGGTTTTGAAATTCTGGAACCAGAAAACTGCCAAGCTATCTTCCTAATCCTTGTTTCATGATGCTTAACTTAGAATACAGAACTTATTATGGCTGGTTAACTTGGAACTCTCTTGATTCTACAGTTTCTTGGCTTATTCTCCAGTCTGCCAGAGCAATTCTTTGTGGCAGCCTTTTAACCCCTTCATGTCTTCCTTCCCTTCACCTGGACTTGATCTTACTCCATACCCAAACAACAAGTTTCTTCTGTATAGCACAGGGAACTATATTCAATAACTTGTAATACCCTATAATGAATAAGAATATATATATATATATATATATATATATATATATATATAACTGAATCACATTGCTGTACACCTGAAATTAACACAACATTGTAAATCAACTGTACTTCAATTTAAAAAGGGGGCAGGGGGAGACTGTCCTCTCAGGATAAACTAAAGCAGGAAAGGGAAGTGCTGTAATTCTAAAGCCTGGACATTGAGAATGGAGAAGCAAGGTGCATAGACTCTGAGGGATGAGCGGTCTGGGCCGAGGGAGCAGCAGGTATAAAGGCTGCAGTTGGGAGCAGCTTGGTTGGTGAGAGGAGTAGAAAGGAAGCTAGGGTGGTCAGAACAGAGTGAGCAAAGAGGAGAGTCACAAGAAATGACGCTCTAGAGGTAATGGGGGCCAGACTGTGTAAGGTTTTTTAGATGACTGAGCGGACTTTGGCTTCTAATTGGAGAAGCCACTGGAGAATTTTGAGCAAAAAAGTGATATAACATGACTTTTGATTTTAAATGATCCTGAAAATAGTTTGGCGATCCCCAATAAAGTTCAACATACATTTACTGTGTAACACTGCAATTACGCTTCTGGATATTTATCTCAGAGAAATAGGAATTTAAGTTGGTACAAAATCCCGTACAGTTTCATGGCAGCTAAAATTTCATAGCAGTAAAGTTCATAGCAGCTTTATTGGTAAAACCCCTCAGTGCTCAATGGGTGAATGGGAAAACAAACTTTGGTACATCCAGTCAGTGAAGTACTACTCAAGAATAAAAAGAACGCTCTATTAAATACACATAACTTGGATGGAGTTTAAGGACATTCTGCTGACTGAGAAAAAGCTAATCTCAAAAGGTGTTTTAGTCTATGATTCCGTTCATATAATATGTTCAAAATGGCAAAATTACAGTGATAGAGAACAGGTCAGTGGTTGTGAGGGGTGAGGGTTGGGGAGGCAGTGACTGTAAGGGAGTAACACAAGTGTTTCTTGGCTGTGATGGAAGAGTTGTGCATCCTGATCGTGTTGTGGTCACACAGATCTGCATGTGTGATTCTCTTTCACAGAACCATATAGTTAAAAAAAACAAGTGCATGAAAAAAAGTGGTGGAATCCTGATAAGGTGTGTAGTGGAGTTAATGATATTGTACCAATGTCAATTTTTCTTGCTTGATAATATCCTACTACCAAACAAGGTTGCAGTCATCCCAATTTCCTCCCGCTGTGATGTGGAGGATGAAGCTGCCCCACTTCTGTTTTTGGCAACCAGCCATTCAGACATCATTCTAATATCAGCACACTGGCCCACACCCTTCCAGTACATCCTTCTGGTGGGCGAGAGAGAAATACCTCCGTACAGATTCCTGGCCACAGCCGGTTGCCCCACCATTCCATTCTCCTAGAAGCATATGCTGACAGCTTTGTGACCGCTCAGATATGAACACTCTTCCAGGGCTGATAGCCCTGCCAGGTTCTTGATACACAACATTTACATGAAATCCTCGAGCAGTTCTGGACCACTGAGTCATAACTGCAACATATTTCTTAGTAAGGTTATGAGAATCCTTGTATGAATTTTGAATCACCATTGACATTATCTAAAAAAAAAAGGGTTGGAACTTTTGCCAGTTGCTTCCAAATATAGACTCAACCTTTATGGAGAAATATAAAAGCTTTAGCTTGCTTTGAGATCTTTCCACTTTTATTGCATTAGAACAGTTTTTTAAATCAAAGCATACATGACTTCTAGGCACCTTATAACAATAATAAAATTGCTGCAAGAAACCAACTATCTAATTTTTAGATCAACATTAAAATATAGCAACACTTACTTGTTTACCCATTTCCTCCTAAAATCCATGTTTTCCGAGATGTTATTTAAGTCTCTGAGAAACACATGATAGTAAAGTCATTGAACCACCACTGGTAATCCTGTAAGAGGAAAGATCCAAAGCCTTAGTTCCAGTTCCTGCATTGATGCAGTTCTTTCTAGACATAGCACATCTGTTACCCTGTTACCTTCCCCGCTCTCCTGCTAAGATTTATCTTTAGTCAGATAATTTGTTTTTCAGATCTAAAGATGGTTGACCCATTAACATGTATAATAAACTCATTTGTATTCCAGTTACAATCATCTGAATTATTTGCATTTTAAAATTTTTTCTCTATGCCTGTTTTTCTAATTTTATATTCCCTGGTGCTCACTCTCGGGTACAGAGTTGAGAATGGTATTTTGTTACAGGTGTATCACTTAGAACCCTGTGTTGTTTTTCTGTCATTCGGATTAGCTCTTCAGCCTTCTTACATTCAAGTTTTATCAGTGTTAATCTTCATCCTCATCATCAGTGTTTTCTCATGACAGTTGGGGTTTGCTCCACCTAAATTATATTTAAATTTGATTTTATCTAACATTTTAAGTCCAATTTTATAGTCAACAAAATTAAACCTTGAATATTCTCAGATCAATTTTTACAGCCATCTAAACTTATGGAAAAACTATTAGCTTTGAAACAAAACTCATCTGGATTGGAATCCTTACTTTGCCACCAAATGGTTATACTTGTGAGCACTTTAAATTTTCTATACCTTGGTTTATCCATCTATGAAATTTATATAATAAAGACTGTATATGTAAAATACTTAGCACAATGCATGGCATGTAATGGGCACTAAATAAGTAGCAATGATTATTATGCTATAATAATATTGTTATAAAAATAATATTGTTATAATAATATTGTTACAAATGCAGTCCCAAAGTCAGCGGTATAAAATATAACAAGTTAGCACATTAGGACACATGATGGTACTTGCCATTATTCTCCATTCAGGAACCCAGCCCAGGTGTCACATATTTATGTGTTAAATATTATACAAAAAGTATAAAATTAAGCTTAAGAAAATTAGCATTATCTAATTTTTCTTAAAATTTGGAATCCAAGTAAATATATTTATTCTGATCAGAAGCCAAGGATATATTGTAGCTTATGTCACTGACCATTTGGCACTGTTTATAAACGTACTTTTAAGTATTCCATATATGTAATAGATAACGTTCAGTATTGGATCACAGTACTTCAAAATCTGTGGAGCTGTAAGTAAAAATAAAACATGTGCGCACACAGACAAATAATTAGACTCACAATAGAGGAAGTGTGTCGGAGTAGGAAGAAAGGTTTGATATCAGTGTCTGCTGCTAGCTTTGTTCCCTTGGACAAATCATGTACTTTCTTAGAGCTTCACTTTTCTCTAGATCAACTGTGTTTTTTAGCATTACTTCGTTAACATCCCATTGTGGTTATTGAGAACCAGATTGTTTTTTTCAAATGTCTTCAAACTTTGTAGGACACTATATTCTTCAGGTCAAAATGTGGCTTCTATTATTTAAATTTTTTGAAGTCTGATGATAATAGCTCTGTAGTTGTAAAACATCATAGCCTCCCCAAATTTTTGCTCCTACTAGCAAAATAGGAACTTGGAAATTGATTTTGGGTTCATGGTTCTCAGCCCTGGCTGTACATTCTTATAACCTAATAGGCTTTAAAAGATTTCTATTCTTGGGCCCCACCCCTGACCAGTGAGGTCAGAATCTCCAGGGGTGAGACTTTGTTAAAAACTCTGCAGAATCTAAATGATTCCAGTGCACACAGAGGACAGAGTTGGCTTATCCTTATCTAAATTAAATTTCCTTTTAATTAAAGTAGGATTTTTTTCTTCTGGTGGGGGCCATCTGGGAATAAATATTGTCACATACTCTTTTTAATTGAAGTATGGTCGATTTATAATGTATTAGTTTCTGATGTACAGCATAGTGATTCAATTTTATATAATTGGCGATATTGAATATTTTTCATGTGCCTATTGGCCATTTGTATGCCTTCATTGGAGAGATGTCTTTTCAGGTCTTCTGCCCATTTTTGGATTGGATTGTTTGTTATTGAGTTGTATGAGCAATTTGTATATTCTGGAAATTAACCCCTTGTTTTCTTCCATTCTGTAGGTTCTTTCCATTTTGTTTATGGTTTCCTTTGTTGTGCAAAAACTTGTAAGTTTAATTAGGTCCCATTTGTTTATTTCTGCTTTTATTTCTATTGCCTGGGTAGACTGCCCTAGGAGAACATTGCTATGACTTATGTCAGAGAATGTTTTGCCCATGTTCTTTTCTAGGAGGTGTATGGTAACTTGTGTTATGTTTAAGTGCCTCCACATACACTTACTGTTGATATCTTCTTTGGTTAAGGAGAAGTACTTCAACATGGGAGTCGCCTCTCTGTTTCTTTTAGTAAAATGAACTTTAAAATTTATAAAGAAACTTTTAAAATCATCTTAATCATAACTTACTGGTCAGTTCCTTAAGAGATTTTATCTTAAAATAGCAATATGTAAAATGTGATCATCCAAAGGCAGTGTCAAAACATAGGTCTTAGTCTGTTTGGGTTGCTGTAACAGAAGTAACACAGTCTGAGTGGCTTATAAATAACAGAAATTTATCTCACAGTTCTGTAGGCTGGGCAGTCCAAGATCAAGGTGCCAGCAGATTTGGGGGCTGGGAGGGCCCATTTTTTATGGATGGCTCTCTTCTCACTGTCTCCTTATGTGGTCAGAAGGGGCCCTCTGGGATCTCTTTTATAAGAGCACTCATACCATTTACGAGGGTCCCACCCTCATGACCTAATCACCCCCGAAAGCTCCATTTTCTAATACCTTCACCTTTGGAGTGAATTCTGGGGGAATACAGACGTTTGGTCTATAGCAACATATATATAATTTTCAAATTATTTAAAAGGCAACTGAATAGCAAGGTAAAAATCCTTGACCTCTGGAAAAACAAAAGACATGGCTAAAGATATCTATAGGTTTTTTTAAATTGAAATATAGTTGATTTACAATATTGTGTTAGTATAGTTTATTGTTCTATTATTAGAAATGGTAATGCTACAAGCTAACATTATGTCCTCCAGGTGTGCCAGACAGTATTCTAAGCACCTTAGGTCAGGATTTCATTCAATCCTCGCAACAATCCACAAGGCACATATTGTATCACCCCATTTTACCTGTGAGAACACTGAGGTTCAGTGAGCAATTTGACATTTATAAATATTATGTATATATTGTCATTAGTAATTACAATTTGAATTCTAACCCCTCTTTCTCAAAAACTTCTGTGCCCTAGTAGTCCTTATGATTTCTAAGTACTGCTGGTATTTGAAATACCAGCCTTTATTAGAGTATGTTTTGCCCCTAAGGCAAAGCCAGAAGGCAAAGTCTTCAAAGCAGTTGAATCTCTTTGGTTGGCACAGTTAACAAGCCAGAAAAACAAAAGGGAAGATCAAGTGGTTCATACACCATAATTTTAATTGCTTTGCTTTCTCAATTCCCAGCTTTCAAGATGTGAAATTTGTTTATTATCTGAGGAGTGATGCTTGGAGATAGTGAGCACTGGGAGAAAGAACACAGGGAGACTGGGACTTCCTGGTCCAGCTCTCACTGAGTCGGGTGATCTTGCAAAACTCCTTGGACCTGTTGAAACTTCATGTCCTGCCAGTAAATAGAGGGAACCGTGGTGGTAAGAGCAGTAATTAACAACAGCAGCATTTGCCGCAGCCTTTTCACTGTAAAGTTGTCGTGATCAAATGAGATATTTTTGAAGAGTGCATTTGGCAATATGATGATCTATAGATACTAGGTTTTCTTGTTACTGTTACCTTCTCATCATTGTGACTATTATTATCTTATTTTTGCTCATGTTTACCATCAACCAAAAGGGGTCCCATCTTTCCAGAGTAGATGGAGGGTAGGATGAATGAGTGCTGGAGACAGGAGCTAATCTCAGGAGTCCACCTTTGTAAGATCATCAGGAGATTTTCAGCTTGGGAACTTGAGAGTAATTTTAATAGGGAAATCTCTTAGATTTGTTTTCAGAAAAGAGAATAAGGGAGAAGATGAGAGAGGTCATAAACGGGCTTGAGGATATAAACAGAAATTGAAAAGTAGAAGGCACTCAAGATACAGATCATTGTTAATTTATCTATCCAAATGCACTGCTTGTTTTATTCTATTTGTTATGAGCATTTTTAGCCTGAAAGCTTCTGTAATATATGATTTAAGGATAATCTTTTCTTTAAAAAATTATTCCATATTAAGGCTTATATCCAGGTATGAACTTAACTCTCAGCTTATTTATTTATTTACTATTTTATTTAGTGAGTATCTTCACTTGAGTTGGAAAGAATCCACGCTCAAATATTACCAATACATTGTGGTGCACTCACACAAGCTCGCTATTTGATTTGAGAAGGTAGCCAACAAACTCTAATCTTTGCAAAGAGATATAATCTGATTTCCAATATAAGCTTCATTATGATTTGGAAAGTTCAATTTTTAGGTATTATGAGATCTAAATTTGTGGTAAGCATGTTCATAGTATATATTGCAAATCACACCCTGGATTTCTATTCCTCAGCCTTTTCCCTCTAGTTTTCAGGTGCTAACATCATTAAGTTTGATTCTGCTTTCAGCAAAAACAGAGTCTGGTCTTTGGGGAGTTAGGAACAACTGGGTTTGAATCCCAGTTTTGCCACTTACCAGCTGTGTGACCTTGTACAAGTTCATTCACTTCCGTGAACCTTAGCCTCCTTCACAAAATGGGGACACCGATGCCCATGTCATGTTGTGAGAGTGTTGGGAGGATTGAGTTAAGTGTGTATTACATACCAGGGTTGTAGAGGTCTTCAGTACATTTTAACTACACTGCCCCCCACTCCCCACACCACAGTGCTTTTTCTACAATTTTCCCCATAATTTATTTCTTTAAAATGGAGAATTTTTTTTAGGGGGACAGGTGGAACTAACTTTTGCTCTATGTTGGCTCTTTCTAGTGTTAACTTTGAACTCAAAGATGCTATCAGTTTAATTTTCCATAAATTAGGCATAGAATTTATTGGAGGAATTTAAATTGGGAGTCACATACCATAACTTTATTTTTCTCTAACTAGCACTTTAAGTCTCCATTTCCCCATTTCCTCATAATTTTCCCCATTCAAGATAACATGATCAGTTCTAGGTTAACTTATTCTTCTTTCGTGTAAAGTCTTACAGTCTTTCAGATAGCAGAATTGGGTGTGGTTTATGCATCTCAAGACCTTGGAGGAGAGGCAGCCGCTGTCCTCTGTTTCTCCCTGCCTTCTCTGAGATGCTCATCCTCCATCGTCTTTGGGCTGTAGCCCCTGCCCTCACTGCATCTGCTATGGAAGTGTCCCTGATCTGCCCTTGGCACAGTCGGTACCTGGAGCTCTTTCTCTGCTGACTTTGCCATCACTTTGGCTTTTTACTGATGCTGTTTGCTTTTTTGAGATTCAGCTACACCCAGGTGAAATCCTGGCTGTGGTCTACCCACAGTCTTTGCTCCAGATTCTCTTTGTCTCCAGACACCCTATGTGGATAGGCTAGCACATTGGCCCGCAGCTCACAGCCGCCCTCTGTGACCCTCTCAGGGCCATGGGAATTCTCCAGCCCTCCTCCATGCCCTGCTGGTGCCAGTGGGAACTGCTATGGAGGGAAGTGGGAGTGGCTAGTTTGCACTTTCTAAATCCTACTCTGATGCAGCCTTCTTGACTGGGTGTTGGCACCACTGACAGTGTCAGTTGAACGGAGTCCATGAGTGTCCTCTGCTTTTGAATGCTAAGTTTCTCTGAAGAGTTCCTGTATACCCTCCTGGGGTTTTGATCACAGTGGGCAAAGTCCACCAGACTCATTGTAGAATTTTATTCCCAGTTCTTCAAGCTATTTTCCATACTTAAAGCACATCTTTGGAGTCCATGGAAAAACCCCTTTTAAGTACCCAGCTCTTACAAGGGAAAATCAGAATTTTCGTGACCTGGTTTTTTTTTTTTCCCTTTAGTGTTTTTTTTTTTATTTTTTTTTTTTATTGAAGTGTAGTTGATTTACAGTGTTAGTTTCAGGTGTACAGCAAAGTGATTCAGTTTTACATATACATACATATGTATATTTTAAGATCCTTCTCTATCACAGCTTATTGCAAGTAATTGAATATAGTTCCCTAGGCTATATAGTAGGTCCTTGTTTTATATACAGTCATATGTATCTGTTAATCCCAAACTCCTAATCTATCCCTCCATCCCCCTTTGCCCCCTGGTAACCACAGTTTGTTTTCTATGTCTGTGAGTCCATTTCTGGTTTGTACAATTTGTATTTTTTTTTTTTTTTTTAGATTCCACAAAAAGCAACATCATATGGTATTTGTCTTTCTCTGTCTGACTTACTTCACTTAATATGATAATCTCTAGGTCCATCCATGTTGCTGCAAATGGCATTACTTCAATTTTTTATGGCTGAGTAATATAGCATTGCATATATACACCACATCTTCTTTATCCATTCATCTGTCAGTGGACATTTAGGTTGTTTCCTTGTCTTGGCTATTGTAAATTGTGCTGCTGTGAATTCATGACCTGTTTTAAAACAAGGTAGCTTTAAAATCCAAGATGGGCAGTGGCTTCTTTTTATTGCCCGGCCCTAACCTCTCTTTTAAGCAATGGAAGCCTCAGCTTTAAAGAACAGAGGACTTTGAAATAATAATTGCCAGGGATGATGCATATTTAGGATGATATTTCAAAATATTCTGTTACCTGCAGAAGTAGTGTTTTTATTCTTTTCTTTTCTGTTTTGCCTTCAGTTTCTCTTTTTGACTTTTGGTCTGAGAAATTGTAAGTCAGATATTCATTGTGCAGTTCTTGTTTTCAAGACTAAGCTCTATCTACATGAAATTTGCAATTTCTCTTTTTATAATCCATTTACAATTTTTGTCTCTTAAAGCTTTTGTTTCTTATAACTTCTACCTTTCATGACTATCCATTTCCAATTCAGGTTAACGCTGCTGAATAGTAATATTTTAAGCTACATTAACTTTCCTTCTTATTTCTGTGTGTTTTGATTCTTAGTCCTCTAAAATAAACGTATCACTTATCATAAGATGATTCCAGAGGGTAATAGTCTCATTTTCTAGTCTTAGCCTTCTCTACCAATTATAGATCCTCAGTGATGTGCTTTATATAATTATTAGAGGTTGGAGAGAGGCAGTTTCTCAGACAGTTCTCTATTCCCTTGTGGCTGACAAGAGTTCGGATACAGTGGTGGGAGGTGCAGATCTCTCTGCTCTTTGTAGTAAGCAAAAGCGCTAAGTGGTCTCACTTAAATTATTAACAAAATACACAGGTCAAGCATGCAGCCTTTTGCCCTGCTTTTCCGCTTTTCTCTGCTCTTAAAAGCATGACTGTAATGTTGCACAAAAGGCACTCACACATAGTTTGACGTAAGAACCTGACTCAATTTGTTGGAATGTGGTGGAGCGCTCACAATTGCAGTTTTTTCATTCACGCATGCAGGTACACTGGAGTGATCAGCTTCTCCAACTGAGTGATAATAATAGTAGCTAACATCTTTGAACAATGTGCCAGGCATTATGCAAACCACTTAAACACATCATCTCATTTTAATCTTCACAGTCCTTTGCTATAGATACCCATTTTGCATATGGAAAGACAGAAATTTAGAGCAATTGACCAAAGCCACACATCAGGAAGGTGACAGAGCCTAAACCAGGTCTGTCCTTTTCCCCACACTAATACAGTGTCTGAACTGGGACATCTTTGAGAGTGAAATGAGACACTACTGCTACTTTCACTGGGATGACAGTTATAAATCGGAGTTTTTCTGTGCAGACTAGGACCCATGTTTACCCTGACTATCAGCCCTCTCAGTGGGGAGCTTTCAATCATTGAGACAGTAAAGGAAGACTCTCGGGTCCTTTCCAGGTTCCTCTTCCCAAGGTTGGAAAGTCCCTAGCTTCTAATCAGATTCTTACTCAAATGAGGCAATTTCCCATGAATGTGTCCACTGATGCAATGCTGTGTAAACATGGTCAGGGCTGTATCCCAGTCCATCTCTGTATTTACAGAGTTTCGGTTTGTTTGTTCAACATATATTTGTTAAGCATTAGCCATGGGTTGGGTATTTTGATGGGTAGTGGGAGAATGAAGATGAAAAGATATGGTCCATGCCCTCAAGGAATTTAGAATCAAGTGTGGAGACAAAAGCCAACAATTAAACAGAGTTGGATGAACAGAGCGATGAAGAGGGGGATGGGATGCAGAGATGCAGTGGGACCAGGACTGGAGGAGTCTGTCAGGCAGATGAGAGAAGCACTTGAAAGAGAGTGATGGGTCCGTCTGTGGGGAATGGCTAGGAGGAGCAGGGACTGGAGAGCCAGGATGAACATCAGGTGGTAGTTTGAGTTATCCCAGGGAGAGGTGAGAGAGGCTGGGGCAGTGAGGCTGCAATGCAGAGAACAGAAATGAAGGAAACAGAGCGGGCAGAACACACATAGCTTGGGGATGAATGGGACATGAGGGGTGAGAGGGAAGGACCCTTCCTCCCAGGTTTGGTTTCTTACCTTGCTTGTGTGTTTGTCTCCCCCTTTTCTGGAGCCAGAATCCAGGAGTTCTTTAGTCATGAATTTAGCAGAGAATGGCAGGGTAGAGCAAGTATTTAAAACAGCTCAGATTCCTTGTCTGTGAAGTAGCAATGGTAACCCCTAGTCCACAGGACTGCTGGGGAGCTAAAATGGGAACAAAAGAAGGTGCTTTTGAAACTAAAAAACAAAGTAAAAAATAAACAGTATCCTGTTATTACAATGAATATTAATGATTATCATATTCATCCTGGACTTACTCTGAAATAAAATGAGGATGGTGGTGGTCACAGCAATTAATACCTTGTTTGGCATTCCTGACACTCTTCTCAAGGCTTAAGATGTATTGACCAATTTCCTTCTCACAGTAACCTCATTTTATTCTTTTTTTTTTTATAAGGGGGAGGTAATTTGGTTTATTTATTTATTTTGATGGAGGTACTGGGGATTGAATCCAGGACCTCATGTATGCTACGCATGCGCTCTACCACTGACCTATACTCTTCCCCTTAATAACCTCATTTTAGAGAGAAGGAAACTGAGGCACAGAGAAGTTAGACAGTGATTCAAGGTCACAGCTATTTAGGGACCTAAAATGGGTTTGGTTCTGGTCTACTGGCCCCTCTTTCTTCATTTTCCTCCTGTACCATCGTTGTCAGAATCCAAGTACAATCTAGCCATTAGTTGCACCAACGTCTTCTCTGGTGATCTTGGAGATTTGTGTGCACTGCCCTCGCTGCCAGCTTTCCAGGCATAGTTCTTGTTCTCTCTTAATATTAGCCCTGTGTTGACTCAAGTGCTCTAACATCTACGTTGATGAAAGTGTGGTCCTCTAAGTGATGGCGGGGCTATGTTTACACTGGGGGTGCAGGGCCCAAGCTTTAGGTCTCTGGTGAGTGTTTCACAATGAAATTCAATACCTGTTTGTACCATGTGGCCCCAGAGGAACGAAATGGTGCCTCTGCCTGTGATGGAGGGAGGGACAAGGGCAGGGAAGGAAAGGAACAAGTGCACAGGAAGGAGAAAACCACAGAGAGGAGGACAAGGAAAACATGAAATAAGGACTAGAAATAAGAATTAGATGTGCTTCTCTGACTGATTGAGTGGATGAATGAATGAAAGACAAAATTTTAAGTGCCTGCTAAGTACCAGGCATGCTGAGGCTTTTCCCCACCAATTATCTCAGTTAATCCTGGCGACAACTCCACTCTTTGCTGAAGAAAGTGCAGTCTGATCATTTTTGTTACGGCTGTGTTCTTACACACCTTTTATTTCTGACAGCCTGCAGCCACCTGCTGCGGTGTCAGGTTTTTCTACTGGCTGGGTCCAAGGGTTCTTGAGTAGACGACTCGGCTGAGAATTTTCCAGCTGCTCGGCCTTCCATGGCTTTGTGCTTGACCCTCTCCCCCTCCTTCGTAAAAATGTCTGCGAGTTTCATGCCTTAGATCCTTAGATCCTTTTAACAAGGCCTTCCAAAGCCGTAAAGCTCAATGGTGCATGTGATGGACGATGCGGGAAAGGTAGTAAAAAGAAAGTTCTCCATCCCTGCCAGGTCCTGCAAAGGAGAGAGTGAGAGTAATGGGTTAAATAGAGCTCTTAAGTTATAAAAGTCACAATTATAGATGCGTGTAATTTTTAGCACAGAGATTTATTAATTTGCATTCAGATCGTTAGAGTCAATTAGCAGCTTCAGCTTTTCCTGCAGAGCTGTAAGTCTTTTACCCTTTACTTCCCTTGTGAACCCCAGATCACATCTTCACAGACTAAGGCTTCAAACTGACCTTTGATATTAGTGTCTGGAAAAAAGGAAGTTCTGCACTGCTGCCCCCTGCCTTCACTACCATGCACAGAAGCTTCTTCTCTCTTTTTCTATCCATTGGGGCCTTTTTCTTTAACTCTATTTACTACTCATCAAATAGCCCATTTGCAGCACTCTCTGCAGGAATTAATATGAAGGGAGAAGAAGTGGAAACTCCCTGTAGTCCTCCTTTTCTCACTCAGTTGAGAAACCTGTTAATTTCAGGAAAGGAAAAGAACAGAAGAGTAGCAGAAATTCTGCTTGAAAACCTGACTTCTGGTGTTGGGCCCCAGATAGGAGCCAGAGATTTCCTTGTTCGCCTCACCTCTTGTTTGGAAATGGTGTCTGTAGGGAACGCATATTAAATGAACCTTGAGAAACGTTAACAGAAGTCCACTTAATTTTTAAGAGTTTTCCTACTGAATGGTGTGGGGCAACATTCTTTTGGGAGTCATTTGGCTAATCTTTGTCTACTATAAATTAGATGGTTGCCGATTTCTTCCTGCTGCTTTTGCTTTGTTCTAATTACATTTATAAACTCTTGGAGTTGGAAGCAAGATAGTCTTTGCTCCTGATGGCTACTGGCCATTGAATCCTTATAAATAATTTAAAAATTAGTCTAAGAATCCATCATTGTCCACCTTGGTGGTCTTCATTCCCTGGTCATTGCTGCGATCTCTCTGGTTTCCAGTCCCATTCCCACGTGGTTGAGAATGGATCGAGATCTCCCAGCAGTGGTGTTGATTCATGTGCGTGCAGACCCATGAACACAATGCCAAGGCACATTACCTTCACTGCGTCTCAGTTTTGTCCTGATGTGTTTATTTCGGATCCCCTTTTAATTTCCTATCAGTTTAATTAACACGGCTATCTCTGATCTTCTCTATGCCAAAGCTTTCACCCGCCTCCCACCTCCCTTTGTCTTAGCAGATGGTCTGACCACTCACAACTCTAGAAAATGTGAGGTTCTCAGGCTTCAACTGCTCTCTCCGTTGGCCCCTCAGTTTGCTCTTAATTACATCCATCCTTTGCTCCTTCCTACCTTTGCAGGGCTGAGCATTCTGTCTCTGCTCTTCTGGAGCTAGCCTCTGCTTCCTGCCCCAGCTTTATCTTTTGCAAATACTCACACTCTGGTTTGACTCCCCCACTATATTAACCTCTTGCATTTTCTTCAGGTAAGCCTTGCTGTAAACACCTCTGTCTACTGTGAACAGACACTTCCACCTCTGCTGAATTGGTTTCACTCTTCCTCATGTGAACTTGGCTCTCAAGTCTGGATTTTAGATATGCCACCCACAGGCTCCCATGCCGTCTGTGTATATCTTTATCATAGCACTAATCACATCATATTCCAATTGCCTGTAAACTGTCTTATCTAGTCTTGTATTCCAGAGTAGTGCTTGGTACGTAAGTTTCAAACAACAAGGATCTACTGTATACCACAGGGAACTATGTTCAATTTCTTGTAATGGAAAAGAATCTGAAAATGTATGTATATATATGTATGTTTATGTATAACTGAATCACTTTGCTGTACACCTGAAACTAACATTATAAATACACTACCTTCAATTAAAACTTTTTTTAAAAAATGCATTAAACAATGAAAAAAAAGAATGAATCTTATAAACTTGATGCCATTCAATCCATTCTGCCTTGACAATGCCTCTTAAGTCCATTGGTATTTTGTCAGCCCTCCTTTACTGTTCAGTTTTCTCCAGCTCAAGATTTTATTTATTTTGGGGGAGGCAGTTTGGTTCAGTGGTTTCAAGTATTATCTTTGGAGCCTTGTTTCCTTGGTTTTAAGCCTGTCTGGCTTGGTTTCCCAGCTGTGTGACCTTTTCCAGATTACCTCGTCGCTGTGCCTCATTTACGCCTTGTTACCTATAAATGAAAGGCAGTAATCACATCCCTTGCATAGAGTTGTTTTATGGATTAACTGAGGTAGTTCCTGTGTAGCCCTCAGTGCCTGGTACACAGTAAATGATAATGACATATGGACTATTTTAATTTCCTAGCTGCTACTTTTATAATTTTATTTTCTATTTTTGTGAACTATTTCAGACATGCAAATAGAAGATAGAGATTAATATTGCAAATACCCATGTGCCTACCACCAGTTTAAGAAAGAAATCAACAAAAGACAGTAAAAGCTACCTTAGGACCCTTTCCTGTATCACCTTTTCCTCCTTCTTTCCTCCTCTAGTTACCTGGCCACAATGCACCCTGCAAATCAGTAATCCATATCATTTCTAGAATTACCCCCCCTCTCTATTCTTTTATGTGCATCAAAGCTTTTCTCCTCCTTCAAGCTCACTTCGAATCCTTCCTCCTCCAGGAAGCCTTCTCAGATCCCCCCAGTTGAAATGAACCTCTCCCTTTTGCAGGCTACTTTAGCACTCTGTTCCTCTCTTAGATCTTGTGTCGTGGCTGCTTGGTTTCCGATTTATTTATGTGTGTGTGTGTCCTACAGGACTGCGGAGTGTCAGAATCCCTTCGTTTCCATCACACTTCAAAGCACCAGCGCAGTGCTCTGCCCGTCTGCTTGGTGGGGGCTCAGGACCTCTTGTCTAGTCAACTGAACCTGAGTGTGAGGATGGACTTCAGGAAGGCCATCACATCCCTCAGAAAAGAATTCAGAACTCTTGTTTAGTGATTGCTTGACGAAGTGGCCTGTCTAGACGGCAAAGCACTGAGGAAACATTAAGCTCTTCTTTAGTTAAAATTATAGTCCTTCATTGCAATTCTCTGAATAATTCCATAATGTTGGCCCACAGCGCAGGGTAATCAAATTACTTTCATGCCACTTTTTTCTCTCATGTGCCATCCATTGTTCCTGTTGTTACTGCTTTCACTTAATTTTTAAATATTTTTTTCATTTAAAATTAATTTGTAAGCAGAGTCTCATTTCAGTTTCTAATCCAGCTGATTTTTTGCCAGGTATGTTTAATGTGTGGGTAAAAGGAAAGAATGAATATGTGGGGGTGTGTGTGGAATGTCATTTTCTGCTTCATGGACTTAGAAAGACACTTCCCATCATAAAAAATGTGCAAATTAGGGGATTTCCAAAAATATATGTGTTCTGTGAGCAGTAATGCTAAGAGGGAGTATGTAATTTCCTTTTGATTTTGGCTCTAGCCATTTTTGTAGAGAAAATCACTGATTATGGCTTTAATAGGGAAGAGGAGAATCTTAAAGCTGGATGAGACCTTAGATACTCCTAGTCCAGAATTTCTTTATCCTGTCAGAACTCATGCACTCTTTTTTTGACAAATATTCAGTAATAGTGCCCTACTGGCGTAAAATAAATTTCACCAATAATATAAATAACAAATATATTTAAAAAAATCAATGTAACACTCTGACTGAAATATAAAGGAAAAATACAAAGAAAATAATATATAATAAAATTAAATATATGTACATAAATGTTATGTGTATACATAATATAACATTACATATAATTTACATATAGAAGTATGTTTATATAAAATTATATATGCACATATCCATGCATCAGTATCAGTATATAAACACTTGAGCATGACTCCATGGAAACATACGAAGTAGTCAGATGCTTACACCTGTGCATAGAATTATCATGAAGGCTACAGCCACAAATGCCTTTGGATACAGGTATGTGGTATTGTCAACTCAAACACCACACGCCTTATGTCAATGGTATGATTTTCCCAGATAGTGAACTATAATTTAAAAACTGTTCAAAGTGAAGCAATTTCACTCATCCATACTCAGTCACCCACACATATGCATAGATTTTAGCTGCTTTCCTGGAAACATCCATGTGTATTGAAATAGCATGAAACAAAAAAATACTTTATGTTTGCATGTGAAAAAAGAATTACTGTGTAGGCTCAGATAGTTATCAAAAGGGTTTATCTAATATCTGAATGTGTGGTGGAACATTTGGAAAATCACATAGGACATAGGACAGTTTTTCCCTTGATGGAATTGTTCTACCCTTTATAGCTTCTGTGACTGACCCTTGACCCCTAAATGCCCATAGGAGTGGTCCAAAGTCATTGTGACCCCACCTCCCTATAAATGTCCAGATTGCTCCCTAGCAGCTGGTGCCACCCCATTGCAAATCTCTCATCTAGTCCTACCACCTTCTTGAAGAATTTGAGAACCAGAGAGTTTCAGTTACTTGAGACTAGTCATGTAACTAGTTAAGCTTCATGAAGCCTATGAGCTGCTGACAGCTTTGTGCTGTCTGTAGCTACAGTGTCGCCCAGATCTACTGTCAGAAATATCTAGACTGATGAATTATGAGAAAATGTAAAATCAGACTGCCTAGAATTTTAACCTACCACTTAAAAGGTCTGGGCAAATAACTTGTGTTAGTTAACCTGTTTTAGCCCCAGTTTCTTCAGTGGTGTAAACCACAGGTGATAATAGAACCTAAATCATAGAGTTATTTTGAGGATTAATAGGAAGTGTGTATAAAGTACTTGCTATAGAGTAAATGTTTATAGCTGTGATGATGATGATGATTATAATGATGATGACAAGGACAGTGACAATGAAAAATAATTATACTTGAGATAAAAAGGTTCCTTATCCTTAATTTTCTTTCTAACTTAACTAGAATTTTTTTTTAAGCAGCTTGATCACCTAGTCTGATTTTTATTTTATTTTGATCCTTCTTATCACTCTTGCAGATTTCTTTAAGTTAAATGCTCATCCTTTTCCTTTTAGCTAATACTGTCATTTAAATCACCTCATACTTGAAATCTGTTTTTTCACTGACACACTGGAGATTTGCTTACCTGACTTTAAATGAAGTTATAGTAATAAAATCCTTTTTACACTGGTAGAGAACAGATACCTAAACTTTATCACTCACTGTTTTTGAAAAAGGTATTTTCCTTCACTTTTGCAGAAGCTGTATTCCCAGAACTTAGCACTGTGATGATTTCTTTAGTAACACACAAATTCTATATTAATCTCTCAGCAGTTTTCTGTTAAGTGCATTTTTATGTTTGGCAAGATTAGGGTAATCTAGGAAAATTAGTTTTCTTTTCTTATTACTTTTCCTGTTTAATTTGTAACCAGTTGAAACACCACAATATGATGGATGGTTGATCCTAGTAAAACTGCAAAGTTAAGGGATAATTGGCAGACTTTGGTTAAGCAATGAAGACTTCCACTACCTTTCAACAGCCTTTAAGACAACCTCATTATTAAAATGTACATACTAGCAAAATTCTGGATGTGCATGGAATGTAATTACTGTAAAACGATGCCAGGGTTTTAGTTTTATGGTGGATGTGTAATGTCTGTAAAGCAGCGTGTGGAATGGGTGAGCCCTAGCGCTACAGAGAAGCTTAATGAAAGTGGAATTTTGCAGCTAGCTAACTCCATCCTACTCACTTCCTGTTTAACAAACAGGAGCACATAAATGCAAGATTTCCAATTGTTCAGTCCAATCCAGAATCCTTCCTGGAAATCTCACTCAATTTACATAGTTTGCTCATGGAAATTAAATCCTTTCTGGTGATGACAGTTCAGGATGTGAGCCAGTTGCTTTCTTAAGAAGCCAAGGTCCCATTTTGCAACAATGCGGATATTACCAACTTTATTTTGAGAATGAGATGGATTCAGGAGATAATGAATAAACAAGACAAGTTGACCTAAGGCCCAAGCATATCTTATTCTTTCATTTACTTAATCATTGTATCATTTTATGAATGTTTATTGAACACCTGCTCTGAATGAGGCACTGTGCTAGGTGCAGGAACTATGTAAGGTAGACATTGTTCTTATCCTTGTACATCTGATTATCAGTTCTGATGACTTGATTTTGTTGCATACAACAAGGTAGGTACACAGGAAGTGTAATATGTCTTAGAATGTAAATATAATGACTATCTTATGGAAGGTCAGCCAGCAGAAATTTAAAAATTTAAATTCCCAGCCAAATATAAAAGAGCCAGCATTGTGGTACATGAACCATACAGTCATGGAAGCTATATATAATCTTGATTCTTGTCAACAAACTTTTGTTGAAGAATCACTGTGTAAATGGACTGGGTATCTGTGAATAAGACCCAAGCCCTGGCCTTGAGGAACAAACACACATTCCATTAAAAAAGATGCTGGGTATATTGTCCTCTGGAAAGGTTTGGTCTCTTAAGAGTAATGGCTTTCAGATTTACCTTTGCAATCAGACAGTCAAAACTTTTAAACACGCCAGGAGAGAAGAATTGATGAGCATATATCTTGAAACAGCATAGCTCTCCCCCAGATCACATACTGATGAAAAGTGGCCTTCAAGGATCTAAAGCGACTTTTCCTAGCAGAACATGTTTTTGCCTAAAAGAGAGTCAGGAAAGATTTCAGTGCATCTTTTGGCAGTGGTGTTAGAATGTAGAGAGATGTAATTGAATTTTTCAGTGGAAAACTCAGTTGCAGTGATCTGCTCAGTGAGTGTGATATAAATTATCATGCCATTATCAACACCATCTTCCATCTATAAAACTAGAGGAAATACATGAGCATCATAAAAATCCTTTTACCATCAAAAGGACTTTATATTCATGACATTGCTCTGAAAGCAACCACAAGATTTTTCAAGAGATCTTAACTATTCTGCATAGGAATTGTAGCACCAGGGAATTATGATAAGCTGGAAGAAAACACAGACTCTGTATTAATTTGGGAGTTTCTAGTGTTCAGAATGTAAGTAGTCACCAGATTTCTTCTAGATGTATATTCCACATTCAAATTGTGTACTGATGGATGAAAAATAGAAGGCAAAATTGAGAAAGTCAGCTTATCTGCTTGGAACCTAAACCAGATACAGAGTATTGTGATAGTATCAAGCCTCAAAGTACCGCAACACTTCAAAATCAGAACTGCAGAATACAGCTAATTTCAGCCTAACATTTATCAACTTTTACATTAGACTGCACTGATGTTGTTTTTCCTTATACCAGGAAATATCTTGTGGAGGAATAGCATTGCCCTTTAAGAGATTAAGGTGAAAAAAGCTTTGGGATTTGTCCGGATGTGACTTTGTCAAAATTTCTCCAACCTGTTATTTTCAACCCTGGTCCACTTCCTGGGGTGAGAATTCACAAGTCTGCATCCTATTCAACAATGCTTTTATGATTTAAAAGGCACTTAAAAGTGCCTCCCTTCAGCTATACCTGTAGTCCTGGAATTTGGCAAACAGGCATATTTGCACCAACTCTCTCATGGAATGTTTCTTTCTGTCATACACGTATCAGATTTTATCTCCAGCTGGGGACTCTCCTCAGACACTTTAGAGCAGTGGTTCTTAAATCAGATAATTTTGCCCCCCAGGGAACATTTGGCAGTGCCTGGAGATATTTTTGGTTGCCACCTAATGGGTAAAGGTCAGGGATATTGCTAAACATTCTGCAGTACCCTGGACAGAACCCCCTAACTTCAACAACAGAGAATTAAATTATCCACCTACAATGTCAACAATGTAGATGGAGGTTGAGTGTCCTGCTTCAGATGTCTCTCTCTGGATCCTTTTACAATGTGTGTCTGTCCCTCTTCAGACATAGTTACAGAATCTAGATTTAATGCAAAGGGAAAATAATGCCCTTTGTCTTTCTAAACCTGCTTGATAATACTTGGAAGTTTTTGGTCTGTATGTTTAGAAAATGCTGAGCTTATGGCCTTCATTGCTTTCCAAAGTTGTTACCAGTAGCTCTGAATCCATCATCCCATATGATTCCTTTGTATTTTAATCCTTAGTGTGTGCTCGTCTTCAATGAAGCACGTCTGTCACTTCTCATTCCGCTCAACTCTTTGCCATTAATGCTCATCGGCTTGACTTCTCATCTGCAATCTGGAACACTTTATGGCTTCACCAGCCAGATGATTTATATTTTTAAAAAGGTTGATTAAGATCAGCTACAACAGACTCTTTGTTGTTAACTCCTTTTCACTTAGAGAAATTATACATCTATCCTTCCTTCTTGCTTGTAGTTTTGAACCATTCTTCCCTTAACACAAAACATTTTCCCAGTTACCACACAATTCAGTTGGAAAAGCATGCCCACGAGTTCTCCTTGGCCACAAACTGACGTCAATCTCTTAAAGAATTCTAGATCAGCAGAGTAGCATTTCCCCTAACAGAAACCACAGTTGCCTTTCCACTCAGTGGTTGTGTGTTCTGATGTGGAGAGGGGTTGATTCAATTAAATACTGAGTATCTATTCCGTATAGGTCTATATGCCAGGCTGTGAGGGCATACAAAATGCATAAGAAATAGTCTTTGCTGAACAGCTTAAAACCTAGTTAGGGGTGGTAAGATATGTACATAAATAACAGTAACATACTATAGAAAGAGATGTATGTGTACAAGAGATCCAGTCTCCAGGTGTCTGAAGCATCGTACTTGTACAGCCTGCTTGCCAGTCACGTGTGAAAGTTCAAGTTACTGATCTAGACCTCCAGAACCCATGTTCTGTGTTAAAAGCATGCTGGCAGTCTTCCAGACACCTCATATGAGGATAATTTTGTAAATGACAAGTTGTACATTTTGGCCCCGTGTTTCACTGTTCCATCCTCAAGTTCCTTGAGGCCTCTGACGTGTATTACAACCACTCCTGGTGATTTATTTATGTCCGTTGTGTCATTTAGACTCAGAACATCACCTATTCTTAACATTAAGATGACTGCTGTGCTTCAAAAGGTGGTTTTAGCTTTCAGATCTCCGTAATAACTGCTGAAGAAAGGACTCAAATATTATTTTTGCTTGATTTCTGTATTCTTTAGTTTCACCATTTGGGGCGTAGGTGACTGCCCTCTCTTCCCTCCACCCCAGCTATATTCTGTAGACTTTTCTATTGTGAGGTGGCTTGGTATAAAATTATAAGCTTTGCAGTCAAATATATCTGGATTTAAATCTCTGCTGTAACTTTGTGTCTTTATGGATGACTTTTTAACGTCACAGAGCTACGATTTCCTCATTGTACAGGCAGGATAATAACATCTACTTTTCAGAGTTTTGAGAAGATTCATTGAGATGACCTAAAATGATTGCCAAAATATTTTTTCAGCAAATCCTCTCCCCAACCTGTTCATCTAACTCACTTAGATAATATTTCTAGAGGAACTCTATCTCCTTTTTCTCTGTCTCAGCAGTGGCTTCTGTTCCTTCACTGTTTACCAGCACAGATTCCAGCCCCCCCCCAACCCCTTCCTGGTCATTCTGATCAACAGCATATATTTCCCCTCTGTCTTCTGATAATGTATGCTTAATGTAACATTTTCACTAATTCCATACTTTACCATTGCTACCATCTGAATGTTTGTGCCCTCCCCTCTGCAATTCCCATGTTGAAATCCTAACCCCTGGAGGTGGTGGTATTAGTGGGTGGGGGCTTTAGGAGGTGCTTAAGTCATGAAGGGTGGAACTTCCCTGAATGAGATTAGTGCCCTTACAGAAGTAGCCCTAGAGAGCTCCCTTGTCCCTTTCACTGTGTGAGGACACGGTGAGAAGTCTGAAATCTGCAACCTGGAAGGGAGCCTTCGCCAGACCTTGACCATGCTGGCCCCCTGATCTTGGGCTTCTGGTGTCCAGAACTGTGAGAAATAAACTTCTGTTATTTATAAGCTACCCAGTCTGTGGTATTTTGTTACAGTGGCAGAACAGACCAAGACAACCATAGTGTTAAGTGAACCACTGTTGGATTTTTTAAGCCGTGTCTGGCTGTAGCCCACATGTCGAGATTAATTATGCGATACTCCTTATCTCATCTTTTACCAGTCACTACGTCCCGTTCCTGCATTTGTATTAAAATAAAGAAGCATATTTTTATTTTCACATGGAATTGAAAATTCAGTGTCGTTTAAGTCAAACTTTTCTGCATGTTCTCCTACAGAAGATTTTTGTTTTCTGTTTTGCAATCTGTATTTGATTTCAAGGTGGTTCACTGAGTACCTGTCATATACTAAGAAATGTGCTGAGTGCCTTAAATTTATTATCTCACAATTCTGCAAAAGATTGTGAAGTACTCCTATCATGAAAAAAGTTCTCTAGCACCGCATGTGGTGTTCTGGTGGATTTATTTTTATTTAAAGGTGTCTACAGAAAATAGGTGTCTTTCTGCCATTCTTCTAAAGAGATAACATTATGAATTAGTTCTTTTCAAAGGATGGGCTTTTAATAATTTTGTTTTTATTATATATTGAACACATACAAGATAACTATATGTATGTATAATGTATAAAAATTAAAAAATAACATTGCATACCCACCAACTAGTTTAAGAAACAAACATAGCAATCATGTTTAAAAGCTCCTGTGTGCCATTTGCCTACTCAGCCCTGCCCAAAGATAACCTCTAAACGCTTAAACTTTATATTTTTTAAACTGATAATGAAAACAATGGTGCTCACTCAGTGTTTCAAGCTTTTATGTGTCTTGAGTCATTTCAGTTAAGGGGCACCAGTGTCAGTCTCAGAATGTCAAATTTTGGTCATGGATTTTTAATGAACAATATGAAGCCTTTTCTTTTTAAAGTCATTTAGGAGCAGATCTTTCTTTTGTTTCTTATAGGTTTTTTTTTTTTAATTATTATAGGTTATTTTCTATGTTTTTTCTGGGTGAGTTGCTGACACAAAAGCCAGCAAGTGAGAAGTCTGTGAGGGGCAGCAAGTAAAGTCACAACCCCATGAGGGGAGGGGGTCCCGAGAGAAGACCCAGCAAAGGAAAACCTCAGTTCCTTATTCTTTTCTTGCTTTACAAACACCCCTGAGCCAAAGCTATGATGTGCATTTAAATTTTCTTCTGTGGGTTGACAGAAAGAAATGGAGACTTACACACAAAAGAAAAAGGTTAATTTAGGTAAAGGAGAAAAGTGGATTGGGCAAAAGGCAGAAATAGGAAAATTGCTGAAGACAGATGATCATCCAGGAATACAGAAAGATAAACATAAAGATATGCCTAGTGCTTTGTTTTAAATCTTGGGATCTTGGGGAAGAAGATATTATTTGTTTCACTCTGAAGGCTACAAAAAGGAAGGAGAGATAGATCAAGTGAAAAACTGATAGAGAGAAATGTGGGTGAGTGGATGGATGGGCAGATGGATGAATGGGTGGGCAAATGGGTGAGTGGATGGGTGGATGGACAGATAAAGTAGAGAATAGAATAGACTGTTGCTGACTGCTGTAGATTGAATGTTTGTGTCTTCCCAAAATCTGTTGAAATCCTTAACCCCCAAGATGGTGGTATTGAGAGATGGGGCCTTTGGGAGGTTGTTAAATCATGAGAGTGGAACGCTCATGCATGGGATTAGTGCTCTTATAAATTAAGCCCCAGATAGATCCTTCATCCCTTCTGCCTTGTGGGGACACAGAAAAAAGATGCCATCTGTAAACCAGGAAGTAGGCTCACAAGATGCCAAATCTGCCTGTACCTTGATCTTGCACTTTCCAGCCTCCAAAACAGTGAGAAATAAGTTTATATTGTTTATAAGATATGATTATTTTGCTGTAGCTGTCCAGAAGGACTAAGACCTTTTAAAACTTTACGTACCAAATTAAGAAGATCCCTTTGAGCTAGAAATGAAGATAATTCTGTCCATGTGAAAAATTCTACAGCAAAGATCTGCTCTGTTTACGTCGGCCTTTTTACTACCCTCCTACTCCTAAGACATTTTCCTCTTTTATAAGGGAGAAAGCCATAATTTTGAGAAAAATAATAACATTCTGTGATTAGAAATGGTGTTTTCATTTTTAATCAGAAATTTAATCACAAATTGTGGTTCGGTCCAAAGATGCCAACACTCGAGAATGTATAGATGACTCTGTTTCCACTTAGTAAAGTTAAAATGACCATGAACTTTTTCATTTTGGATTTTAGAGCCATCAGCTTTTTTGCCATGCTTCTTTGAGCTAAAATATTGAAAGGCTAAATTTTCAACTTGCTGCTAGGTCTTTATCTTCTAGTTCCCTAATCCAGATGTCTGATTATCCCCTTACTCATTTAACATGGCAGACCATTACTTCTAATTTGAAAATTAACTATAGGTCTGGGACATATATATACAATGCTCTTTCTTGGTCACTGACTTTTAAGGAGGCATTTAAATTCTTCAGCCCTGCAGGTCAAACTGCATTACAACACATTTCATTAGAGAAGAGACCTACATAGCACTAAAATGGTACAAGTTCCAGCCAATGGGCCAAATACTTCAAGAAATATGCCATAGACAAGAGATTTGAACTACAAAAGTTTCAAACCAATAATGATTTTCTGGATTTGATCTGTAGAGTTACAGGGAGCTTGAAAAATGTCAGCACTTTTCAAAATGCTGTAAACAGGTCTTTAAAAGATTGTTTCATATAGTCGTATATTATTGATGGCTGATCTTTACGGATCTAGTTTAGAGCTCAATTCTAGAGCATGTATTGTGTCAGGTTAACATAGTAAATATAAGGTTTATGAAACAGTCTTGATATTTAAGAGTTTACAGACTGTTTGGAGAGATGTGGCCTGTACAAAAAAAATCATAATACAGTGTTGATGAATGCCATGAGGCGAAGACATCCCTCCACCCCCCAAAAAAGAAAGAATGAGAAGAATTTTCATTGAAACTGATTACTTTTGGTGGGGGTGAAGGAGGAGCCATGAGATCAGGTCAGTTCATGAACAGCAAGTGCCTGGAGGGCTCCTGGTGGAAGGTATTCTCTGTAAATGGTGGACATGGTTCCTGTGGTTGAGTGAGCTCTTGCCACGTGGCGGTGCGGGAAGGAACAGAGGTCTTTGATCAACACCTTGTAGTGGTGGTGCAGCTCCCTCAGAAGACATTCAAAGCACTGACCCTGGCGTCCCGACCCACCTCAGGGCTATGCACTGTGGCCCCCACCCCCACCCCCACCCCACCTATCCCTGCTGCTCTGAGAGCAGCTATGGGTCTGTGAGGAGACAAATTCAGATGCTTTTATAGCAGTAGCTAGTGCCCTGACATTGAATCGTATTTTATAAAATGACCAACCTGCAATGGATTGTGGAAAACACACCAGTGGTTCTTTGCCGCAGAGCTTTGGAGGACCCCTGCCTCCGGGGTCTTCCCGCATCATCTTCTGTTTTTCCCCTTTATTCCCTGTCTCTTCTGTCTTCCCACGGGGCACCAGTCTGCCTCCTAGCTCTTTCTTGAATGTGCCAGGCCAACACGTCGCACTTTTGCTTTTCCCTCTGCCTACACTTCCTCCATATAATGACACCTTTCTCTCCCTCACCTCCTCCAGACCTCTGTTCATTGTCACCTTATCAGAAATGCTTTCCCTGATGACCTGCCTGACACACCTGCCTCCTCACTCTGCCTCCTTACCTTGCTTTATCTTTCTTCCCGTCCATTATTAGTTAATATATTTATGGGTTTACTGTTTAGTGTCTGTCTCACCCTTCTAGAAGTCAGCTCCACCAGTCCAGGGAATGGTTTATCTTGTACAGTGCTGTTCTCTTACCACCTGGAACAGCTGTTCTGGACTTCAGCACTTAAAATAAGAGAACATTCTCTTTTTCTGAGCCTTACTGGATGCCATATTACCAACAAGGATCCTTTTCCTGACCAAGTTGGATGTGCTTGTTTTGTCTCGGTATTTCAGTTTTAGCATTCTGCATCTTAATTTTCATCACCTTTGCATGTGAGAGTTTGCTCACAAAATTCTGGTTCAACTGAAACTGCCACATATAGAAATTCGTAGGGATGCAGGAAGAGGAGAAATGCTTCCTTAACCATTGGTAGAGATGAAATGCACGGTGCAGCCTCCCTCCCTGTAAGGCTGGCCCTCCAGCGATGCTTAGTTCATGAGCATTTACCATTGGAAGTCCTCCCGCTGTGGGTGATGAAGGCCTGGGGTGGGAGTGGGGGTGGGGTGAGCCTTGACGGTTGGAAAGAAAGGTCAGTTTTCCCTCCTATTGAGGAGATCCTACAAGATGAGATGAGACAGCTGGCTGAAAAACCTGCACCCCGCCTGAGCTCCCAGTCCTCTTCGCATTGCTGCTTTTTCCTTCCAGGTGCCTTTCGGAGCATCTTGGTCTCAGTAAGGGGAAAGCAGTCCCATTTATGGGTAGCAAGGAAGCCATTTTCTCCTTTGGAGTGGCCTGGTGTGCAGATAGCATACATAATTAATGTGCCCCAGAAAGATGTTTAAATTAATTATGGGATTGTCCCCCAAGAAGTATTCCATGAGGGGAAGTGCTTTACGTGTTTTAAGTTAGAATCTGAGTCCCAGTTTCTTTTTTTTTCTCCCCTCACTTAGGATTTTGGGGACAATTCACTTAATGTTCTTCTCAAGTACCTATAAGATACTTTATTGATCCATATTTTATTCATCGTTTCCACTTCCGTATCTTAGGAAAACCTCAGTAGAGTGATTCTGAGGGTCATTGAGTGAAAGCCAGTAATGCTCTTTGAGATCCTTTATAGAAATTTGCTTAAAAGAGCCTGGTTATGTATATATATTTTTTCTAACATCCCAAAGTAGATATTTCACAGCACTTATCATTATTCTTTAATATGTCCAGTTAAACCCATCTGGTTAATTCTTTAAAATCAAAGCCTACCTGAGACCTACAAGGTCAGCTCTTGCAATTAGACCTGCTGCACATCAGGTGGGAAATTGTTAAATCATTTAAAAATTGTATCACCACTCTGCTAGAGCAAGTTGCATTTTCCTTGAAATATGTCAGTAAGCAGGACTTACATAAGCCTCCCGTCCTTCCCACTTCTTCCTTTCTTGCCATTTGTGCTAAAGAATTTGACCAATTTTCGGGCTCAAGAGCAGCCTGTGTCCAGAAGTGAACTCGATTAAGGATTTATATTTTCTACTTAAGTTATGTCTATTTCTGGCTTGAGACGGATGCTGCAAAATAGCGAGCATTAATATTTGACTGACTAAGAGTCATGTAAACTCCAGTGGCGCCCAGAAAACCAGGTTTTCTTTGGGAGAAACAAGCAGTTCTTTCTTCTCCATGGCCATATGGGATTTCTGAATTCAGCCCTTAGTCCTGCATTAATATACCTATCTCTATAAAAATGTTCTGTTTTTCTCAGCAAAAGGGCATCGATGCTGTACAGCATTATCTCCAAATAAACCACTGCAGAACGGGAGGAGGTTGCTTTTGGTTTGCATAAATCTCATTGAAAAGCTGCAGAGATTTTATATTACTCCCAGCGGATATCTTGCATTTTTTCTGTTGCATGTCAGCAGCTGTCCAGCAGATGGCACTGTGTGGTAACCAGATGACAGCTTCCGTTTTGCAAATGTGGCTGTGTGCATTTCTGGTATGTGTATTTATAAATACTCATTCTGTTAACATTACAGGGGAGCGCATGACACTTCTTTGAAATGCAAGGTATTAAATGTCAGAGATTTGTAAATTGGTATTGTATACCAGCACGTTATTTTGTAGTGTTGCCCTCTAGAAGTACAGTGCAACAGTTCATTGTTCCTCAAGGAGCTTTTTATTTTCTGACGATTAACATTGGAATTTACTTAATAGCTTGTCCTAATAGGATAGAGATATATCAGCAAATAATCTCCATAGAATACGATTATGAGTGCCCCTGCCCTCTGTGTTTGCGTAGAGGAGAGAACGTGGTCGACCCTCAAATTGCTACTCACAAACAGCTTGCAGTTACCACTTCATGGAATATTGTGATGGCTGAAAAGGAAGGAAAGAAAGGAAAGTAGTGCATAGTTACTCAAAGGGGTCTTGGCAGCATGGGTCTTCCTGGGTGCTTGTCAGAAAAGCAGTGTCTTGGGACCCACCTCAGATGTAGTGCATCAGAACATGCTTTTTAACGAGATTCCCAGGTAATTCATGTGCATATTAAACTTGGAGAAGCACTGACTATTAGGTGTCTCCTCTTCCTTTAATGCAAAGCAGATTTTGAGAGCTACTCTCTGTCTGGCAGTGTACCCTGGGCTTGTGGGCAGAGGTGGCCAAGTCAGATACCAGCCAACAGGGACCTTACAGTCTGTGGATGGATAGCATGTTAAAAAAAAGTAAAATAAAACAACAGTGTAGGTACTCAGAGAGGTATATACTAAGTGCAAGCATGCATTTGGTAGGCATTGGGCTGAGATTCACATTTAATCTTTGTAACAGCTCTGAGTGAGAGAAATAAACTGTTCCAGAAGAAGAAAACTAGGCAGTCACTCACGCAGCCGGTCAGTGAGGATCTGAAGCATAAACCCAGCTCTGTCAGGCTGCAAAGCCAAGGTTTTTGAATAAACTGCATCCTAGAATTTCAATTAGTTATCTATCCTTGTAACTTCTGTGATAGATAACAAAGGAAAATGTTGATTTCCAGACCAAGGATCTGCGGACTTTATATTAGAATATCAGTTTTGGAAAGTTTGTAAGTTTAGCCTTGAAGAGTGACTTCCCAGGCGAGGGCGGTGATCACTCACACCTCATAGGAGGGTCATCTTAATTCCTCCATCAGGACACTGGGGTCCAATGGAGCCTTGCCATCCTGGGGAGGTAGGGACTGACTGCGGTGGGTGGGTGGCGATAGGGGACCTTTACATGGAGAATTTGTAATAGAGTGGGGATACATTGATGCTGAGCTTAGGAGAACTAAGAATCCAAGTATTCTCTCTCAAATCCAACCAGGTGCCACTTGCAGATCAACATTTATGAGGACAGTGAGTAACCCGGAGCCCTGCGCCGCACACAGAGCACTATTTTTAGGAATTGCCCAGATTGGCGCTCATCTCTTCAGAACCATTTTCAGGGGTTAATACAATTGTAACTACCTACACTCACAATGATCCTGGTTGTTTAAGCTGAGTGCATTGATGAGTTTCCCACAGAGAACAGAATTAGAGATCGCAGTCAGATAAGGAAGTTGCGTCTATTTTTTCGTTACTGTGTGTAGGAGGATTGTTGCTCAGTCTGAGAAGACTCTTTCACTGGGAGCCTTTTTTCTTTCTGTATTATCTTTTATTACTTCATCTATTAAACATATCTGTAAGCAGAGATGAATATTAAATTTGAATAATGGTTTAGAAGCAGAATCATCCGTAGTTGGCAAAATAAAACTTGCTTATTGTGAGGAAACTCTGCATCACTCAACAGTACTAAAGGAACTACCCAGCCTGCAGCTGTCTGTGATGGCTAGTGTCGGTATTTTTCAGAAAATGCAGTTATCCTAGTCTTTTAAGCCTCATTTTGTTATTTCTAGGCAATTTGTTGCATTTTATCTTGAGTCAAAATTGGTTTTGCTTCTGGCTTATTTGTCTGGTATCAGTGGTGAAGGCATTCTGAATATGGCTCATACCCCCGTATATACGAAGTGCTGGAGGGTGTAGCAGAATTTGTTAGGGGAAAATCTGTACCTGCACAGATTCACGGGGTCAGAGATGGGAAAATAAGACAGTGGTCAGTCAGTCACGATGGGTATAGTGACACCTTGTCAGTGCGCGGAGTTATCTTATTCTTTAAAAGAATGGCTCTGACACACCAATTTTTTCCATAACCACCACCAACAAAAGACACTGAATTAATGCTTAAGTACTGGATTTTTTTTTTCCTAGGGAGGAGCTTTGTCTCCATTTCAGTTTGTGCTTCCCATCATGTCCTGTAAAGGCCACTAGTGCATTTTTCATTTTTAATTTTGCTTCAACTCCAAGTGTCCTCAGAGTTGAGGATTTCATTTTAAATGGGAAGAAGGTAGACGTGAGATGACTGTAGGAATCATGGCTGGTGATTGTCTCAAGACACTTTCCAGAGTAGGCACTTGACCATTTCATTTCACCCTCACCTTTCTCTGTAAGAGAGTGAACTGTTTCCGAGGAAAACAGTAGACCCTGTTACCTGGTGTTCCATCCATGGGAAGACCAGGGTAGTACAGTCTGTAACAGAGATAAAACTGCCAAGAAAAAAAGTCAATTTGAGTGATTTATGCTTAAGACTGTTTCTGGGACATAATATAAAGTAGATTCACATTCATCTTGATTTCTTAAACATATAAAGCTCAAGAGTCAGAACTTTCCATGGTGGTGAGAATAAATGATCACAAGGGAGGAACAGGAGTGCCACATGTGTTTTAAAATATGTAAAGCTTTGCTTTAGTTAAGAGCATACAGACTGTTTTGAAAATTAGAATAAAAATTACCTCTCGTATATATAGTAATCCTCTCCTAACCATATTGTTTCATTAAACAGACTATCTGTTCCTTTACCATGCTAAATAACTTCTCAGTGAAAAAACACATTTAAAAAGCCCCCAAATAAACAAACAACACACGATAAAGACTTTTGGCGTGGGTTGCCCTGGAGAATCCGATGAAAGGAAAGTTACAAAGCGTGCCCTCCGGCACCCCTGTGCTCCAGCCCACCTGCGTTCCCGGGAGCCCCGCGAGCGTCTAGGGGATCTCACACTTCCGCACTCTGCCTTAATGCTGCCTCCACCTGCAGTGGCAGCTGTGACACTCTGCACACTTGATGAAGTTGCACTCACCCTTCAAGACTCAGACCAGGTCTCCCCTGATCTTTGAAGCTAGCTGGCCACTCCTCTTGTCTTCTTTCTACTGCAGCCTCCTGTGCTTGTTCTTGTCTCACTGCGTTGGAGTTATATGATGCCGTGCCTCGCCTCCCCCCACCCCGGAGGAGCTCCTTGAAGTCGGGAACCACATTTCATCCATTTATATGTCCTCACTGCCTAGTTCATAGGTGGAAAATATATGGCACGCACGCCTCCACTCTTCAGTTCTGCATCTGTGGCAGATGCAAACCGGTCAATCATGGCGCCTTTTCTCTTCGGGAACTAGGCACAGCCCTATAGTGTTTCTGAGCACCACGCTTCAGTCAGCCACTTACTACAGACTCATCGTGGTTGACATGCTGGTATCAACTTCCTTGCTACCACTGGCCTAGGAGAGCACCTGCTTCATAGCAGGCAGGCATGATTTGTACGTGAAAAATGGTATGAAATGGAAATCATATAAAATCCATGTTTTATTTGGCATTTGATTTAACTATTCCATTGGAGTTTAATCTAGAAATGTTATGAAACTTGCCAGGATCTCAGTCACTGAGATCTAACCACTCTTTTTGTTTTACTTTCATTATTTTAAAATACTCTGAGTTAAATAATGTTGAGCAGGTTCTTTGCTTGGTAAGACTTGTCAAATCCTTTATAGGCCAGAGAGCATTAGGAATCTGCATAAAGAGAATAAAATATTTAGTGTTTCAGAAACTTATTGGAACAATGAGGGAGTGTTTTATGGAACTAGTGTTCCTCAGAACCCAGTTTGGGGAACACTGCTGCAGCAGATTCGAGATAGTTCTGTTCATGTCATCCGCGCACTGCGTTTTTCTGTACTTATATTAAGTAACTAGTACTGAGGATAATGAGTGCCCCAGGCTTTTCTTTTTGCTATCTTAGAATGCTGTAATTCTCATAGAACTGTGTCAAAACGATGCCTTCCCCTAATTTCTTGTTGTTTTATAAATGCTTTGGCTTCTAAAAATATACGATTAGTTTTTAAAAAAAAACTTTCTGAAGCACGAAGACAAAGCGTTAAGTGATTTGTATCAACAGGCTTGGATTCAGGAACCAAGTCTGACCTTCCCAAACTCTGTGATAAAGCATACTTGTCATTTCTCTTCACACCCTTAGTTTTCTCACCCATAAAGTGGGGTTATTGAATCCCTGACTTGAGAATACAGGCTCAGAACAAACAAACAATGCAAAGGTGTATTTTTGCTCTCCATTTTGATTCCACATGTAACACCCTTAATGCTTTTCTAAACTAATTTGCTTAGAGAGTAGTTTCATTTCCAGAAGACAGGGATGTCCTTGCAAATGACTAACAGCACCTGACCAGGTATATAACGTGACTTGTGTACAATAGCAGCTGGTAAAACCTCATATTTCCAACTCAGTCTTAATGACTTAGTAACATAGTTTGAGACATTTGATAACCAATGTCATTTCTCCCCAGATCCTAACTTTGTTCCCTCCTCCTGCCTTCACACCCCCCCCAACCAAAAGCAGATGGAGGACAAATAGCCTGAAAACATCACTTCATCAATGATACTGTTGGCAAAGATGGACACTGTAATTTAAGAATAAGTAATTTCTTTCAACAAAGTGCCCCTGGATAGGAACTCTGTAGGAAAACATGTTGGGGTTTCTCCATGTTGACTAGGTAGCATGGAGGGGTTCCTGTCTTGGTCCCATTTCACAGATCCCTCTTTTGCATCAGCACTATAACTTTTATTTTAATTTATAGCAACATCCATGAATTGGCCATGAAGCTTAAGTTGCCCAGAGTCTGTTCATGTTTCATTTTGCATTTTGTGCAACACATCGATGAGACTGGAAAAAACTGGAGATTACGTACCAAGGCAGCATTTAAATTCCAGTGTGACCACTCACCAGCGAAGTGAGCTTGCCCAACCATTTAATTTTCTTAGGCTCCTTTCCTTAGCCATCAAATGGAGTCAGTGTTATCTAGGATTGTTGTGAGGATTCCATGAGATAATGTAAATAGAGAACCTGGTGTCTAATCGCCACTTGCTAAATGCTAGTTCCCACAAAGCCCTCCTTCAGACCACGCCTGGTGTAACCAACATGGAATATAAATCCGTGCTTTCTATCTTGTTGCACGTCTTCATTTTAATACAGCTTGTTTGTCTGTCTATTCTCACAAGATTGCACATCAAGGGTCCACGTACCTTGTTTGTATTTATATTCCCAGTGTACAATATCTGGCATACAGCAAGTGCTCAGTAAATTTCTGCTTTATGGCTCCTCTCTCACTTTGTTTTTCTGATCCCTGTCAACCTAAAGAGTGTGAAAAGATTCATTCAGGCATAGTTCAGTAATTTTGTGAATCTGAAAAATAACCTGTTGTTTTTAGTATCTATTTAGAAAAAAAAAAAGATTTGTATGTAGTTTAAAGTAAAAAACTCCAGCGGCAGGAACCAATCATAGTTATGAATTCTCAAATTATATTTGTATAGAATTAAGTGTAATTGAACTTCAGGTATTTAAATCTTTCTCTAGCCTCATGCATCATGTTTACTGTCAGTAACCGGGGAAGAGTTGTTACTAGAAGGCATGCCAGTAATTGTTGGCTCAAGAATTAATGACACTTGATTGGGGTTTTCACTTTGGCTCATGATTTAAAAGTGTATAAATGGCAAAAAGACATTTCAAAATTTGATATATTCATGGATGTGGTGTAGAGCCGCCAAGAAGCTCAGACTCGTTGGAACTGAGCTGACATTTATAAAGACATAAAACTCCTGTGTAGCAGCGGCTCTAATTATTACTTAAGAGCAGAGTTGTTAGAATGGCTCCCTCAGATACTTGAGGCTTTTGATTATGTAAGGAGAAAAAAAAGATAAATTTCAGAAATGAAGTTCAGTCACACAGTTTGCACAGCCAGTTACTCAATAATTCATTGTGGGGACGACGTTTACATTTGGTCTAGGAAAGAAGCCAGATATCAAATGTGTCACTGGCTGCTTGACAGGTAATGATAAAGTCTTAAGGAAAAAAACCACTTGCCTCACATCAGAAAGATTTGGGGATATTTACAGAAGTATTGGAGCATCTTCAAAGGACATGAGCTCCACGACAATTGAAAGGAGACTTAAAATCTCTTTTTCCTGTGAGTTCTCTCATGGTTACTGGAGAGCACTCCCCATCAGAAGAAAAAGACCCCACATTTGACACATGAGATATGAACTCTGAGCTAATAGCATCTCTCTTTTTTAATTTTGTTTTTCATTTTTAATCATTGTTCGCAATAAAATACTATGGAGTCTTAAAAATCGCAATTATTATTATTATTTTTTATTGAAGTATAGTCAGTTACAGTGTCAATTTCTGGTGTACAGCATAGTGTTTATCATACATATATACATATATTCATTTTTATTCTTTTTCATTATAGGTTACTATGAGATATTGAATGTAGTTCTCTGTGCTATACAGAAGAAACTTTTTAAAAAAAAAATCTATTTAGCATCTTAGTCATCTGTTCCTTTTCATGTTTATCAAGGGGTACTTTAACAAGGAGAGCTGTTGCCTGGGAGGGTGAAGATGCATTCTGCCAGCGAGGCATGTTTTACGTGCTCTTATGCTTGCAATAAATGGGAGGCTGGTTTGTGTTAGGATGTGAGTCTATTCTCCAAAGACATATATGCTGATAGCACTAATGATTTTCAATATTTAACAGTAAAACTGTTTTACTTGCAGTGACTCCAAGCTTTGAATTATAAATGGGATCATTTTATATCTTTTGTCATTAGTTGAAATACATGGGAACTGGCCCAGATTTCCCATTAATAATGTATCAAGTAAATATTTCAAAATCATCAGAGTTGATATCTCTATTTAATTAGTATTTGGAAAAATATGTTTTATTTATCAAACTATACCTTTATAAAATTAATATAAATTTACAGATTTGAAGAAATATTCAAATTTATTTTAATATATATAATATTCCACACATACTACATTATGTTTCTTTGTGTTTAAGCAGTTTTTATTTGCTTATTTTATGGGGTGATTAAAAATTATACTTAAACTCAGGAGATATGAAGAGGTTGTTTTCTACTGTGGTCTCATTCTAAATGGGATTTCTTTTTCTTTGACCTCAAATTTAACTTCTTTAGAGGGCTGCTTTCTTAACACAGTAAGTAAATCTTGGCATCTTTCCCAATTTAAAGCTAATCATATGCAATTTTGGAAAGGCATCAAATTTACTTTGGGGGGAAAAAAAAACCCTTGGCGCAGCTCATATGAGATCTAATTTTCATGAGTAAAGTAGGTACCAAAAAGTGTCCAGAAAAGGAAGGATGAACTTGTGTTTTCACAGACAGCCCTTTTCAGAGTTGTGACCTGGTCCTTCTCGACCAAAGTTACTGGCTCTATTTATGGAAGACTTTAAATATCCCAGCATTGCAATTGAATTTCTAATTTGAAATTGTATCTCCTCTATTTATAGATTATGACTCTAATGCATGGTGATGATAAGATGAGGAGAGAGATGCTTGTCATGAGGAAGTCTGAATTGTAGGTGCTGTGACCTGTTGTGACAGGTTGGTTTTTGATCAAGTCTTACGATTATGATTCTGTAAAGACAGAATCAACCTAAAAATTGCACATGATTAACGGAAGAATGCTCAGTCTTTGAACAGTTTGCTTGCTTCATATGAAGGAGAAAAATTGTATAAAGAGACTGAAATTCAGAGCATAAAGAAAGAGGATCCAGGATCCTGCTTAACCAGGTACTAGTGAGTCCTTGGTGATGTTATCCAGTTTCCATGGCAGGGATTTTAGAGCTGAAAGGGAACTGAAATTAGCCCGTGTTACATGTAGAGAAACTGAGTCCGGAGAGGTGAAGTTGGCGTGCCCAAGCACACTGTAGCCTCAGCTTCTGATTTCCATTGCGTCATAGTCACTTCTAGAATGGCCAGCTGGTCAAATTGACAGGATGGCTGTGTGGCCCTGCACGATGAAGATTTGGTTAGCTGTTCGCAGTATAAAAAGGCTATATAAATTTCAAATGTAGTAATTAAAAACTCTCTATTTTGGCTTTGAGCAGCTGAGCTCGTGGATGGACAGCTGCTCTGGTGGTGAAGACATCCTCCTGCTGATAGCTTCCTCTTTTATCGGAGACAGAGACACTAGTCAGTGTTCGACTTGGCGTGTGCAGCCTCCTGTTTCCACTTCCAGATGTCCTGTGTCTTGTGAAAGGATGTCATTCTTACAGATGGGGAAACTTTTTAAAAGGAACAGAGATATCACTGATTAGTATTTTACCCTTTATTCCCAAATTCCTCTTGCTTTTCAGTTAATCCTTCCCTCTCAAGAAAATTAGGAGTAATTTAAGTAGAGGAAAGAAAGGAAGAAGACTTGACATCTATTCAGCACTTACTGTTTGCCAAGTATTGCCTTAAATCGCTTTTGGCATGAGGTCAGGATGAATAAATAAATCAATAAAAATTCCCAGATATCATGCTTGATACCGTACCCCCGTTATTAATTGCTGAATAAATCAAGGCCCAGAGATGTTCAAGAAGTCAGGGGGAGGAATTAAAAAGACAAGAAACCCAAAAGGAGAGAGGGTACATTTTCCTTTTCTCATTAATTAAAAAGAGGAGTAAGAGAGAGAGAAAGTTAGGGAGGGAGGGAGGAAGGTGATTATATGCTGGCTGCTCCTATCTGAAAATACTAAATAAATATACTTACATATATTTTTATATAAGAAAGATGTGCTTTTAAGACAATATGCTCTAACTTTCTTTGCTAACTATGTTCAGTAACTCTTGCGGGAATGTTCCTCATGTCCTAGGCATCCAAGGGGCACCTCTCAGTGTCCCTGAGAATACCCTTTGGTTTCATGAAAATGTTTTATTTCTGTTGTATCACTTTTCCTTCTCTGGCTAGTATTGCATCATGATCTATGATTTCATGATACAAAGTTGAAATCCATTCTTACGAGGTGTTAAAGCAAAGACAACATGTTGGGTGATGGATGTTAACTTGATTTATTGTGGTGATCATTTCACAACAAATTCAAAACAAATATTGAACCATTATGTTGTACACCTGAAATGACTATAATATTTTATGTCCATTATACCTCAGTAAAAAAGAAAACAAACAAACAACACACATACACACAAAAACTAACACAAAAACCTTGCAACCTGCAAATCCAATCAGGTGATATTTTACAGAGTCTTACAATACAGTTTCATCATTCAGCAGAGGGCTGTCCTGATAGTAAATCCACAACTGTTCCAAGATCTTGAAAATTGTACAGTTACCTCAAGAACCCAGATCTGTATTCACAAGAAGGGCTGAACGATAGAACTGTAGTTTAAACTGCTTGATGATTGACCAGAGTTGTAAGCTAACTTCCTAGAGAGATAATATGTTCAAAGGACAGAGCGGAGCCTAAAAAGGTACTTCAAATATTATCTGGACCAATCGCCTTCATTTTGTAGATGAGAAAATTGTGGCACAGAGAGATTGGGAAACTAGGTCAGAGTTATTCAGCTGGAGACTGGCAGAGCCAGAAACTGAACTTGGAATGCTGGATGTCTAATCAAGGCCTTTCCCCACTAGACTACATCTATTAGCCAGAAAGTACTTACTTGATCCTTGAAAATAAAGAAGAGACATAGATTGGAGGGATATTCTGTTTCTTGTAGGTCTGTTTTTGTAGGGCAAGCCCACGTGCCTTTTAGGAAGTAGGTAAAAATGTATGTCTTCATTTTCATGCAATTCAGGAGGTAGGATGGGTCTAACAGTACTACAGACAGGGTGACAAGGAGAAGAGGTAAATAAAAGGATGTTTAAGATCTGAAAGAATTTTTAACATCATTAGGGAAATGGAAACTACACAAATTGTAGTGTTGGGTACAAATAAGGAGGTTTCAAAATAAGTGGCCCAATAGGGGTTTAGAGAAAGAGGAATCAACCCAGGCTGGAGTGACCCGCAAAGGCTTCGCAGGGAAGGTTAGGGTGTGAGATGAGCTTTCTAGTACAGATAAGAAGTGACCAGATAGAAGAAGGGGCCCAGGGCTCCTTAGCAGGAAGGAGCAGGTATCAGGAGCCTATTGAAGGTGGACGGCTTAACCCTGGTGAGATGAGGTGGGCCTGGCAACACGGGGCGAGAGGAGATGCCATCCCGAGGACCACTGAGTATCCTGCAGGCAGACATGTGACACGAGGCATGCCCGAGGAAGATGAATCTGGCAGCACTGTGCAGGTTGGGTGGGAGCTGGGAGAAGCTAGGCGGGCACAAGGCAAGAGATAATGAAGACTTTGACTAGTAAGATTCCCAGATTTAGAATGAGAATCTTGTCCTGGAAAGGAGTTCGTTCATTGACAACCCTCATTTATAGATTTGGGGCAAGTCCTAGGAAACTGAGGTGACTTCCTCAGTCTGGCACAGAGGTTAGTGAAGGAACTGGGTTATAATTAGACTCTTAATCAGTGTTCTTTCTACATAAATTGAAATTTAGTTGGAATGTCCATCTGTCTGATTCTCTTATACCATAGTTTAGATGCCATTCTTTCAGAAAACCTCCTGGGACCCCTGGCTTCAGGTTGTTTTCCTTCTTGTGTGCTTTCACAGCCCCCTGCACTTTCCCTGCCATAGCATCCCCCAGCCTAGGTTGGAGTTGTCTCATAGTTGGTTGCTCCTTTGGACTGTGAACTTCCCAACTACAGGACTGTTTTCTGTCTTGTTCACTGTTTTATCCCTACAACCTGGTGTGGTGTCCATCCTAGAGAAAATGCTTGTTGTTGAATAACTGGTGATAGACCAGTTCAAAGAATAGGAGAGACAAGAGGGAGGAGAGAGAAACAGAGAGAGAGAGAGAGAGAGAGAGAGAGAGAGAGATTGAGAGAAAGGAAGGAAGGAACAGGAGAAACAAAAATTCAGAGATTTGAAAAAAAAAAACCTAATTTAGGGTTATGCAAAAGAACTTTGTTTTCAGCTAGGCTTTATGTGTCTTTCCACAAAGCCCATTAACACTGATTTAATATGTTGTTGGCATTGTGGTCTTTGGAAGTCACATATGAAGCAAATTACAGCACCTGTGAATGGTTCTGTCTTCAGTAAAACGAATCAAAATTTTCAAGTTAGTGAGGGAAATTACGACAAACCCAGGGATCAGATAAACTTTCTTGCTACCTCTTAAATATTGTATTTTAAATGATGATAATACATTAATAAGGAAGAAATTAAAACACATTCTCATGTCCTATTTCCATAATTTAAATGCTGTATCAAAAAATTCATCTTGAAATGAGTCTTTAACGTGCTACCATTGGATCCCGAAGATGTTTATGAGTCTGATGGAATTGCCAGACACATCCTCAAGTAAAGCTTGTGCCTGTATTATCTTGTAAAGTTCTTAAAAACAAGGATTTTCCGAATGGAATATTTTCATTGCAAGATTCAGTCATCAAATTTAAAATGTTTACCTGAAACCTATTCTTTATATGGGAAAAATCCAACCACTTTACCTCCAGTGTCCATATTAATGATGCAGAGAAGTATGTATAATGGACAGCAACATCTGATTAAATAATGTTAAACAGCATTATTTAATTTGCCAAGTAAAAAAAATCATGTAAGTGGAATTGACTTAAGGTGTTCCTTAAAGTTCTTGCAACTGATGCCTTCTCAGCAGGAAAGTACCTTTTCTTGTGGAACAAATACAGTTATGTATACAGGTGGATAAGAACTAAATATATAGTTATAGGAAGCAAGGTGAACATGTGCCGGGGAAGTGAGAACACCAGAGTATTCAGGGGTTCATAAACCGTAACAGAGAATTCTGTTTTAATTCTGAGGAAATAGGAAACCTCTGAAGGGTTTTAGGGGAGGCTAGAGGAGTTAGAGATGGAAGAGAGTGGCAGACACGAGACTTCAGGGGACTATTGCTGTAACAGTTTAGGGTGCTATGCTGGTAATATAGTTGCCTATGTATTTTTGTTTGTTTGTTTTAAAAAATTTTATTGAAGTATAATTGATTTACAATGTTAGTTTCAGGTGTACAGCAAAGTGGTACATATACATGTATTTTTTCTTTTCAGATTCTTTTCCATTATATGTTATTACAAGGAATTCAATATAGTCCGTGTGCTATACAGTAGGTCCTTGTTGTCTGTTTTATATAGTAATGTATATCTGTTAATCCCCAACCCCTAATTTATCCCTCCCCACTCTTTCCCTTTCAGTAACCATAGTTTGTTTTCTGTGTCCCTGAACTTGTTTTTGGTTTGTAAAGAGAATTTGTATCATTTTTTTTTAGACCACAGATAAGTAATATTATATGATATTTGTATTTCTCTGTCTGACTGACTTTACTCAATATGATAATCTCTAGGTCCATCCATGTTGCTGCAAATGGTAGTGTTTCATTCTTTTTTATGGCTGAGTAATATTCCATCACACACACATGATTTATCTATTTATATGTGTACATACACACACACACACACACACACACCCCCAGATCTTCTTTATCCAGTCATCTGTTGATGGAAGGTTATAACATAGTTGTTTAAATGCTGTCTAGACCCTGTTTGGAGGCTTTGGCTAGAGGCTGGTCAGGTCCCCTTATGGAGCAGCTGATTAGAGCCACAGCACCAACCACCTCCTGTCTTAGGCTCTCACACCCTGGGCCACTATTCACCTGCCCTCATCACCCCAGGGCCGGATACCAGACTACCAGGCACAGCCCCAGTGCCCCAGGAGCTGCTGATGTTATTCAGACGAGCCAATCCTACACTGGCTTACCTGGCCTCACCCATTCCTCCCCATGGAAACCACAGTAAAGGCTCTTGCCCACAGTTCCTTCCTCTTTTTCTGTCTCAGGACAGACTCCCAGTGATTCCCTGTGTGGCTTCCCCAAGGTGTGCCATGTACTCCCTCTCTTGGGAGCTGTGAGTAGAGTAAACAATAGCAGTCATCTGATCTGTTGGCTTTTCCATGCTTAAATAGTAATAAAACCTATGAAAACAAAGCTGGACTAGGTTGCGGGTGGAGACAGCAAGAAGTTTGTAAATGCAGAGATATATAGGAGATAACAATGTTATTCCAAGATAGATTGATACTGAGGATGAGAGAAAAGTAGGTGACGAAGATGACTTGTAGACTTCTGGCTCGTGGAACAGAAGCCATTCATCAAGCCCAGGAAAACTAGAAGAGGCCCTGGTTGTGGGATAGTCTTGAGTTCAATTTGGGGTATGTTGATATTGGAGTAACTTTGAGATATTCAAGTGGAAATATCAAGGAGGTAGACAGTTCAGAACTGGTGACTTGATCTCATGGACAAAAAAAAAAAAAGGTGTATAAATAATAGACTTTAAAAAATCCTAGCAAGTAAGAATTATCGGTGGTAGCAGTTACCAAAGGTAACATACTTCAAGCTACTTATCACGGGGAATACTTCCTGCAAGGACTGAGACGTGAGTGTTGGTTGGTGGAGGCAAGAGGAGACTAAGCAGGAGAAATAAACAGTGTAAACAAAGATTCAGAAGCAAAATGTGTGTTGCAAATTTGGACAACAATGAATATAGTCCAGCTTATGAAAGTGGACAGTTTGTATGGTGGAGGAGTAAAGTACCTTGATACCAAATCATTCCACCCTTGAAGGCCCGGAAGGTAGGTAGTTTATTAAGTGCCAGCAGTCTCCTGGCACTTCATTAGGAGAATTAAATAGAGTTTCTCTTGTTCAGGCTTTTCTGTCTTTTAGAATAGATGTTCCTGCAGGATGGAGAGTCTCCTTTGCCTGCTGATTACGCTCAGCTAGTGTAGAAGGTATTAATGTCTGAGGCTCAAAAGAAGATTAACCAAACATTATTATGTTAATTTTATTAGAGCCAACGATCAAAGATTTATTACAAGTCTACTATGTGCCCAAATCAGGGAGCCTAGCTCATGATCCCATGAAAATTACAGTTTTGTTGGGAAGACAGAACTTAAACTTACATAATGATTTAAAAAGAGAGAAGTGGAACTAAAATTTAAAGCCAGAAAGAATATCTCCTGAAATAGTTCTGTATTTATCTTTAAACATTTTTATTGTGTAATTTCTTTTTAATTATGGTAAAATAAACCACAATGTAACATAAATTTGCCATCTGAGCCTTTTTTAAGTGTACAGTTCAATAGTGTTAAGTACATTCACACTGTTTTGCAACCAATCTCCAGAACTCTTTTCATCTTGCAAAATTGAAATAATTTACGTTAAGCAATAACTCCCATTCCCTTCCCCCTTTCCAGCGCCTGGCAACCACCATTCTGTTTTCTGTCTCTGAATTTGACTACTCTAGGTGCTTCACATAAGTGAAATCATACCATATTTGTCTTTTTGCTGGCTTATTTCACTTAGCAAAATATCCTCAAGATTCATCCATGTTGTAGTTTTTGTCAGAATTTCCTTCTTTTTTTTTTAAGACTCAATAATATTCCATTGTACGTGTATGCCACATTTTGTTTATCCATTCCTCTTCCATCTTTTGACTACTATAAATAGAGCTGCTGTGAGCATGAGTGTACAGACATCTCTTAAAGATCTAACTTTCAATTCTTTTGGACAAATACCCAGAGTGGAATTGCTGGATCATGTGATAAACCTATTTTTAAGTTTTTGAGGTACCACCATACTGTTTTTCCATAGAGGCTGAACCATTTTATATTTCCAGCAGCACATAAGGGTTCCAGTTTCTCTATGTCCTTAACACTTGCTGTTTGGGTTTTGTTTTGTTTTTTTATAACAACCATCCAAATGTATATGAGGTGGTATTTCCTTGTGGTTTTGGTTTGTACTTCCCTAAAGATTAGTGACATCGACTATCTTTTCATGTGCTCGTCGGCCATTTGTATATCTTCTTTGTAGAAATGTCTGTTCAGGTTCTTCCCATTTTAAAAATAGGTTATTTTATTGCTCTTGTTGAGTTGTAGGAGTTCTTTATATACCCTGGATACAAGCCCCTTAGCCGATGTATGCTTTGCAAATATTTTCTCCTCTTTTGATTCTGTTGATTGTATCCTTACACTGTGTTGATTGTATCCTTTCTGCAGAGAAGTTTTAAATTTTGAACTAATCCAATTTATTTATTTTTACTTTTGTTACCTGTGCTCTTGGTGGCATATCCAAGAAACCATTTCCAAATCCAATATCATGAGGATTTTCCTCTATGTTTTCTTCTAAGTGTTTTGTAGTTTTAGCTCTTATATTTAGGTCTTTGATCCATTTTGAGTTAATTTTTGTAAGGTAAGGGTTCAACTTCATTCTTTTGCAGGTGGATATTGAACTTTTCCAATACCAATTGTGGAAAAGACTGTCCTTTCCCCAGTGAATGGACTTGTCACCTTTGTTGAAAATCATATGATAATAGATGGAAGAGTTTTTTTCTAGGCTCTCTATTCTATTCCTTTAGTTACCATGTCTGTCATTATGTCAGTGCTACAGTTTTGGTTACTAGAGTTTTGTAATACATTTTGAAATTAGAAAATATGAGACCAACAATTGTATTCCTCTTTTTCAAGATTGTTCTGGCTATTTGAGGTCCCTGGAAATTCCATTTGAACTTCTGGATGGATTTTTCTATTTCTGCAAAAAACACCGTTGGAATTTTGATAGAGATTGCATCAGATCTAAAGATCACTTCAGGTGGTATTGACATCTTAACAATATTAAGTCTTCTAATGCATGAAATGGGATATGTTTCTACTTATTTGTGTCTTTAACTTCTTTCAGCAATGTTTTTCTGTTGTTAGTGTGTAAGTCTTTTGCCTCCCTGATTAGGTTTGTTCCTAAGTAGTTTATTCTTTTTGATGCTATTGTAAATTGAATCTTTTTTTTAATTCTTAAACATTTTGTTATTAATTCAGAAATAGTAGCTCATATTTCAAGGATTGGTTTAGGAGCTTTTGCCCCCCAAACCAGTCCATTTTGCTGTTGTTTTCTCTTCACTATTACTTAGTATTCTGTTAGAGTTTTCTAAGGATTTTTTTTTTTTGACAATTTTAGTTTAAATTTTTTTTCAACCATATGGCTAAATATCTTCCCAAATACACATTTATGTAATATTTCAACAGCTTTAACAACCTTCATTCTATTATATCAAATGGTTCTACAGACTAAATCTTTTCTTTGATCTCAAGGTCATGAAGAGTTGATGACTTTCTATATTTTATTTTTTTAGTTTCCAGAGACACATACATGGAAGCAAATGACAATGTAACCAGTGCCTCTAAGCCAAAAGCCATTGATCAGTTCACTCAGCAGCATCAATTGGGTATCATTACGTGCCAAACATTAGAAATCTATACAAGATATCATTTCTAATACTATCAGAGACATTCCTCTCAGTCCTACTGGAATTTTTTGTTTTATCTACATTCTTTTGTTATGATGATTTTAGCTTCTCACCTTCAAAAGATAGGCAAAATAATTTTGTCATCATTACGAAAATACTAGTAGCTAACGATAATTTAGCCCTCATAATGTGTCAGGTAGTATATAAGTGCTATACTTACTTATATAATTATACTTATATACAACCAGAGGAAACCCAGGCAGGAGTGCTAATGGCCACACAAGAGTAGCTGGAGGTGCTGGGATCCAACCCAGGCAGGTCTTGATCAGAAACACTTACTAAAATATAGACAAGTGATGAATCATGGAGTAAGTATCTTTCAATATAAAAATCATATGTGTAACATACATTCAATAGTGCATGTTCAAATATTTATACAGGATAAATTATAAGTACAATAAGATCTCAGTTGCATAAGTTATGTATATTAAAAACTAATAAGAAATATGGAGGAGTTATCAGCAAATACTCTCGATGTTTGGTTTTTTCTGGGTAATTCATTTATTCATTTAAAAATGTTTTCTATAGTGGGCATGTATTTTTATTTTTAGAAGAACGTTTTTAAATATGGCTATTCTCAATGAGAGGACTAATAATAAAGCACTTGAAATTATTCTCTATGTTCAGAGGGGCATACAGGTGAGCGAGAGTAGAGAAATCAACAGTGATCTAATTTTGGCAAAAATAACCAGGCCTATGAAGATTATTGAAAACTTTGGTTTTGTAAATATTTAAAAGATAAAATCTGTATTTTGAACATGTGTGTGTTTAATGATTTTACCTTCTTGCCTTTGTAAATGTGATTTGCAGAATTAGGAAGTATAAGAACCTGGTACGTGGCATTTGTGAAAGGAGGATGTTTAGCAAACCAAGAAGTTCTACAAAAGTAATGAAGGCGTCATCTGGCTGCTAGAATGGTTCCTCAGTTTCTCTGGTCTGGGTGCTTTGTGTGTCAGTTGACTATGGCCACCTTTATGGACGTACTTCATGAAATTCCAGTTGAGGGCTGAGAGTTGAGCCTAACTTAAATGAGCCCCAGGTGTGAGACTGAGCTAGTACCTGCAGAAAATAATTTAGGGAATAAAGGGTAAGCCTGAAAAGGTATATTGAGGAATGTGACAGATGTGGAAGTGCCCCATGAAATGCCCTATGTCATGTCATGTCTTTGTATGTTAGAAGTATTTTAAGGGATGCTTGCTTATTAAATCAGGATGCATGTTTAACTGGACTTGATCTCTCTCTCTTTCCATAGGAGGTGGCTCCTAGCCTCCTCTTTGGCCCTAGCACATGTCATCTTTCATTATACGACTATTTGTTGTATTAGTGGTATACTCACTGAGGACAGGGACATAAGCTTCTTGGTATTTCTTTAAGGCCTAGCAGGGAACGAAGGGAAAGAGGAAGGAAGAAGGAATAAGCACATAGGGCATATCTACTATATGCCAGTCACTCAGATAGATCTTCAGCTTTGGTTCCTTTTTGCCTCCCGCTCCCACCCTGAGGATTTCTCTCGTATCCTTGAGAGCTCAGCTGTGCCAGATTTTGCAAATAACACACAGGATGTCCAGTTAAACTTGAATTTCAGAAGAGCAGCAAATACTGTTCTTTTTTTTAATGGAAGTGTATCCCATGCAGTGCTTTAGAATATATTTATATTAAAAAATTATTCATTGCTCTCTGAAATTCAAATTTAAATGAGTCCCCTGTGTTTTACCTGGCAACTCTTTTAAAAGGATTTTTAAAATATTTTAGATAGTTAGAAAAAAGTGGATGATGAATGACCAGCTGGTTAAACTAAAAAATATTCACTGGGCTTGTCTGTGCATGTTTACCAGTAGTGTCGTCAGTCAGGCGCTGGAAGACCAGAGACTGACATGACTCCTACCCTTGCATGCCTCCCCTGGCAGCCAAGATGACCAGTTAGAGGGCTTGGTGTCTCTTGCTCTGTCATGTCTGACACATAGTAGGAGTTCAGTAGGTTTCAGTATAAACAGTAGATTTCTCAGTGGTATGAAAAACCTTAAGGTCTTTCAGAGTTGATACCACACCCTGATGTTGTGAAATGACTTTGGTTTACAAGGCAAATGATAACATCACTGGCAAGAAGAAACGCTGGCCAGTCAGCTCAGGAAACTTTTCCATCTGCCTCATTAATAGTGCGGCCCGTACTGTTACTGTCTGATGATCCTGTTCCTCTCCTGCCCTTGTCTAATACAAATTTCCTCCCTTTCAAGCTGCCTCTTACATTGTTTTCTAGTCATTTCCCTAGTAGATTAACATTAGGAAGGTGTGGAGTTTTCACAATTTCGTTAGCGATTAAGAGCCACCACCCCAAACTTGTGGCTCATTGTTGTTCCTTGGTAAGAATAACTTCCATCGCTTTATATATAACCCTGGAGGTTAAAAGCACCTCAAGTTTGCTTTAGTTGACTATCAATACCAGGAACCTGTTTTTGTTATTACTATGATTATTATTTTAAATCCCCAAGTAGTAGAGATTTTCCTATAATTACACACCAAAGAGCTGTTTTACCCCGGTGCTTGGGGTGGCTGTAGCTTGAGGCATTTATGGGCTAGAATGGGAGAGGATTTGTATGTCTCAACTACGAAACAGCAATGCAGGACCAAAGCCTGGAAATACCAATATCTAAATTAAACTAATTTCCATTTTGTTCATGGGTTAAATTGTATTGAATCTGCAACCTTAGGGATCATATTTACTACTAGGATATCTTTTAAACACACAATCAACTGTAAGTGGTAATAATACGCTGGTAAGAGATGAGATTGGTACAGGGTGCAAATGAGTGGGAATTCATGGGACCCTCTGTGGGACCTAAAGCACTTGGCAGAGAAACTTGCACAGAGCAGATGTGAAATTAACACTTGTTGAGGTGAACTCTATGCCTTCCTCCCCATCTGACCGGTTAGGGTACCCATTCTCCTAAGTAAGCTGTCACTTAGCTGACTACCATCTATGCTGTATCAGGAATCCACTGTGCCATGAATTCCTGTTTTCTTTTTTGGCATGTGAAGCCCAAGCTTGTCCCTTTGGGGATATACCTCTTCATTGTTTCTCACGCTATGCAGCTGCTGAAACTGAATTGAGACTGAGTTGAATTTTTCAGATGTTTCTAATGAGACTGTGAGTCTTCATATAGTCTGATGCATACATGCATGGACTGAGGCATTAACGTGTGTATGCAAATACATATTTAAAATAAACTCACAGATGACTATTTCATGCATTAGCTCACAGGGTTAAATCCTGTTGAAGAGTCTCATCCCATAGAATTGTGTCTGTTACAGTTTGACCTCATAAGCAGGTGACATAGGGGACATCTGGGCCTATACGTGAATTAACCGCCCACAGTGGTCTCTGTAATAAGTACATCAGAGATTCTGGAATCACCTGATGGGGCAGTTTTGCCTGCTGAGTTATTCCACCTGCCCATTGTTTACCAGTAGTGAAGGGGAGGGTTCTTTCTGCTCAGTAAATGCAACTCTTTCCATTTTTCTCTGTTTCCTCGAATATGAGCCTGTTGGGAATTAAATCCCAAGTTAGTCTAATGTTCTCTTGTAGCAGTAGTCATCTGACAGTGATGCTCATTACTGCGGTGACCACCACTTAGTGTCTTGATTTCACTGCTGCGCTAGAAAACATCCAGGTCTGTGCCGGAGTACCCGTTGTATTTGTGACCCAGGCAGCTCCTCGTTTCTGCCTCCCCTCTACTTGCCCTTTAGAATGTCTTATTCACTGCTAAGTTTAAAGCTGGCCTTTATCCATGGGAGGCTGCCCTTATCGGCGACCCCAATATTTCACTCTGACAATTCCGTTATCCTGGTGCCTCTTTGGTCATCCTTTCTTATTCACTGGGCTTCTCTTTGTTTAACCTTTTCTATTTTCTCCCTTGCCCAATCACTGCTATTACCAAACCAGAAAGAACCACCTGACTCTCCCCTATTTTTATCAATCCAAACCAAGGTACACCCGGCCCCCTCGTCAGGTGCTGTTCTGTCCTTGTGCCTCCCTTTCCTGTTATTTTAACCCGGTCACTGATCCCAACCTTTCCTAATCAAATCCTTTGGCTTTATTATGTCTAAGTTGATGTGTCCCCATGCATGAGTGAGCATGTCACACCTCTGCTCCTGGGAGGATTCTTGTCTGATAAGAGCCTGCATCTCCTGCGTTTGCTCTGGGCAAGCAGAGCCCTGTTTTGTTAATTTAATCGTGATGTTCCAACCCCATCTCTCGATCTGCTAACGATTTTACCCATTACCCACTAAGCTTCCTCACTTTGAAACACTTGAAGTATTTTAGCATTTTATAAGGTTTTAAATTTAGTGCTTTAAAAAACATAGAAGCAGAAAGATTAATGAATGAACAGTATTTCTTCTACCTCGACTATTGCTGTTCTGGAAGGATGAACACTGCCTTTCTCCCAGAACTGCTCTCCTGCTGGATTCTTTATCCTCGTTCTCAAAGAACCCGCCCTTAAAACTGGTTCCTCATCCCTGAAGCTTTCCCCTTTATTCTGCCTCTAAGTCTTAGACATTTCTTCTTTACCCCTCCACTCCGGCCCTACTTCCCACCCTCAGCCCCCTCCACCTGGACAGTTGCAGTAGGTTTCGAACTGTCTCTCTACCACCCTGCTTCAGGCCACTCTGCATACTGCTCATCGATGATTTTTCTAAAGCCCAAATCGGTCTGTGGCTGTTCTTTGCTTGCAAGATCAAATCTTAACTCCTTAATGTGCCCTTGCATGACTTTGCCTTGCCAGCTTCTCCATCCTCTTTTTACTTTTCCTGCACGCATACCGCGCTACAATAAGTACAGTAGGTCTCTGGGCATTGCTGCCTGTTGCCACTGCTGCAGGAATGCTCTTCTTTTCTGAAAGTGTACAAAGGGCACATCAGCGATTGGCTCAGACACCCCTGCTCTGAAGCCTTCCTTGACCCTCCCAGGTAGGGCCAGTCACTTGCTTCTTTGTGCTTCTCTGTATGTTTTAACTACCTTTGTTAATGCAACTCTTCTCTAACTCTCTTAGCCCTAGTGTGAGATTTGCAAGATTGGAACAATGTCTTACTTACCTTTGCATCCTGCTGGCCCGATATGGCGCATAGTAAAGCACTCAGTAAATATGTGTTAAGTTAATGTGAATGAGAGAATAAAGGCATTACTGTCTTTTTCTTGGAAAAAGAAAAGCACAGATAGTGAGTCTAGAGAAATAAGGAAAGTGACAGAGTCTGACGATTCAGTGCACAATGGGACTGATTTCCTACTAGGCTGTTTGACAGCAATTATCATTTGGATAAAAGCATGCATTTCCTCCTCTGTAACCCTCATTTGAAGGATGGGCTTTGAAGAGAAGAACAACATGAATGGACTCTTGCTTTCTTTGAAAGAGCAGTGGGCTGCTTTGATGGTCCAGCTTCCCAACTGTGAGCCATAAACATCCTCCTCCTCAAGTAAACTAATCATCACTCATCCTTTTGGTGGGCAGTCGGCTACCAGCCTGCGAATGAGGCCTATTAGTGATGCTACTCATTTCAAGTCTGTGAGTGTGAACACAGGGAAGGAGGACCCCAAGGGCTCCTGCGGGCCATTAGCCCGTGATATTAATGGAGGCATTTTTATCAATGCCAGTCTCTCCTCTTTCTAATGAAGGCGTTCTTGTGGTTTCATTGTTTACGGTTAAAAGGTATGTGTGTTTAAAAGTAGAGGTTAAAAAATCTTATACTTGCTATATTTTTCTCTCCAAATTTAGTGAAATCAATTTCAGGGAGGGTGGTTGTGGGAGATCCTTCTGAAGGCATTTCTACTCCAAGAGCTATAGCCTATTTTAAAAGATGTATTGAAAGAGCATGCTAATGTAATCGCTGTTATGTCGCTGCCTGAAAGCTCCCTTAACTAGGAGCAGGCTTCTATAGAAGGGCCGTGGATAAAGTTCCAGGAAGTCCCGAAGCCAGCGAAGACACTGGCGGGTGGCAGGGGTGGGTGGGAGGCACCTCCTGGAGGAGGTGAAGTCGTGGGGCTCCCAGAGCTGGGCTCTTCCAAGCATTTAGAATACTTACTCATTGTGTCTTAGATCAGTGCAGGGTCTTAGACACATCAGGATGGCAAAACCATCATGTCGTATTTGTTATTTCCTGAGAGCCTTAACTCCTTACCAACAGCAGTGGCAGGCTTCTATAAAAGAACTCTTTTTACCTATATATACACGCCAGCCAGTTGCATGTTTCTACTAAAATGATATGTCATCAACAGACCCCCCCAATACTTTAAAGCCTATTTGAGGTAAATACAATGGAGAACAAGATATAGAGAAATGCTAACATTTGGGCTGCTAATTTGACTATTATTTATTGCTATTGAACAAAACCTTAGTTTCTCCCGGATCCTAAGGAAGATCTTTAATTTCACCTTCCCTGTAGGATGATAAGCCCTTATCTTGCTTTATCTTGCATCTGTATTAATTCAGAGTCACTGTTTCCTCGTGCATAAACTAAGCTGTCTGTGAGGAGTAGAAGGCCATTACTTAATTATTTCACAGAGGCAATGCAATATAAGGTTTAAATCCCGCTTCTGCCCCTTACTAAGTGTGTAATTTAGAGTGACAGAAAATCCCCAAAGCCTCAGTGTAATCATTTGTTAAATGGAGCCAGTGAGGGAAATAACCTAACTTGTTGGTCCGTATGGAGGATTAAATGATATAATCCTCTTAAACTGTTATTTGATGCTGGGCATTTAGTAAGCCTTTGATACATTTTGTCTATTCTTATCTGTTAAGGCTTTTTTCTCCACTCCCACTTCTTGAGCTTCCTTTTTTTTTAAATGTAGGAGATGGGAAAATAGCGTTGTGGTTTGTTTTACTTAGCCACACACAGTGTCCAACTTCAGGACGATTTTTAAATGACAGTAATAATGAGGAATCATAAGTTTAAAGCTGATGGTAAGGGTCCCGTGGAGGGGGTGAGGGGTGCAGGTCTGTAGGTTATGGGTGAACTAGGGGAGGACATGGGCGGGGAGGAGAAGGGGAGAGGAAATGGGAGGAGCTTGGGTCCCGTTTCCCCTGGGAGAAAGAGGACCAGTTGGTAGAGAGTCCCCGAGTGATATGAGGACACCCTGGATCCCTCGGGGGAGGAAGATGGGGGTTTTATGTGTCTCCCTTGGGGCCCAGAGAGAGGGGTTGACTATATGGTGATGCTTCTAAAGAGAAGGCAAAGCGGCCTTGCTCTCGTGCCAGAATAAAGAGGGTGGTAGGTGTTGAGTATTCCAGAAAAACTGCCAGGAGTGCATGCTCTGCTTTGGAGTTCTGGCCAGGGGCCCCTATAAAATATACAGCCTTGTCCAACCCTAGACTGACTTATGAAAGAGCCACCAGGAGGAACGTATCTCAAAGCAAAGGTGGAAAGAATCAGAAAGTCAGGGTGCCTGTGGTCATGCTGTTAGGATTGCAGGTCAGAGACTGGCGATGTCAAAGCCCTTTCCCCAAGGAACTACCAGTTACACAGTATTTTACTGGTGTACTTTGCATAACATAATCTCATGTGATTGTCACACATGCCTGTAAAATAAACAGGATAATTACTATCATACCCTTTTTATGGGTCTGCCTAAGGCCAGATACACAGTAAACGAAGAAGCCTGATGTAGAATCTGTTTCTCCTTACTTCCAGTCTAGAGATTTTCTTAACACCTCACTATAACCAGTTGAGTACTCACCCTCTCCCCTCCAAGTCCGCTCCATTAATGGAGCCCACTTTACAAAAAAATCACTTCCTTACCAAGTTCTGCAGTTCTAAAAGGAAAATAACTTTTCCATAAACAGATGATCGAGGTTTTAAACTGAGATATTCATTAACTCCAGGGACAGATGGAAGGAAGAATGGACTAAACATTGATTTAGGAGGAAGGATACCAGCTAAAGTTCAAAAAGCCGTTTGTAACATGGCCAGGGTCTGTATAGGAAGATTTTGGATGTTCCCAACCCCGTGCCCCAAGTGAAGCACGAGGCATGGTGCTCATGGTGCTGGGTCTGTCCACATGTGACATTTGAATCAGTTACCACAGGAAGCAATAAAACCTCTTTCTCTGGAGGTATTTCCAACTGAGGTAGATAATTTCAGAAAGGACCAGGCCACAGCTTGCAGAGGAGCTAAGTGACCTCTTGGTATTTTCTAAGCATGAAACTAATTCAGTAGGCATGTACAGATCTTAAGTGTAACAAAGCGAGTCTCAGAGGTGACTTATCTCAGTTCACAGCTTGTCCTGATCTTTTGCTGTAGCTGAGGTTTCTCCACATATGACTCTGGGTAAAATGAAGAGTAGCGCAGAACTCCTGGGGAAAGCCTGACTTATAACTCGGATTTATTAATAAATAATAATCATGGTTAAAAATATGTACTGCACACCTAACATTATCCCAGGGACTTTTCCAAGCACTATACATGTGTTAACTCATTTAATTTAAGCTGTGGCCTATATGATAGGTTTTATTGTTGTCCTGGTTTTATAGGTGAGGAAACTGAGGCTTCCAGAGGTTAAGTAACTTGGTAATTAAGAGAAATCTGGGTTTTATAACATGTTCCTCCAAAAGGGCAACACATCCTTTCATTGGTGTGAAATCTAGACTTGGAGATAGACTGGCCTGGGTTCAGCCTCCAGCACTGCCAATTTCCAGCTGTGTGACCTCAGCAAAGTTATTGAACGTCTCTGAGTCTCAGTTTGGAAAACTAAATGGAGGATGAAATACTTGCTTTGAAGTACCCATAAACTCTTAGCTATTATAATTTTTGAAATATGTCCAGGGCAGTTGGTTGGGTCAGCATAGGACATTTTGAAAGGACCTTGATTAGTTCTACCTTTAAACTTGGGGTGACCGAGCCATCTCATTGTTTCTCTTGTCATTCTTGAGAGAAATTGCTAATGTAAGGTATCCCAGAGTCCTTGAAAATATCAATAACATTAACATAATGCTAATGGGAAGACATCAACATGAACTAATCAGCATTCCTGGAAAAACAGAGCCAAGTGTCACCTTGTACAGGTTAAACAGCAGTTTGCTGTGGACATCTGAACCTGGCCACGTGGCCTACTCCCAAGTAGTTGGTGGGAGTGAGTCCGACGTTACTGCCTTGGAGCCAGAGTTTCTGTCTTAGGGGGTCCTGGGGTGGGCATGTGGCGGGCAGGTGGGAAGGCAGGCTAGACCTACTCCCACCCCTCACTCCCCATCACCTTCCATCAGAGGTGACCTCTTTTATATATTGAGAAGATCTCTTTTATATATTGATCTCTTTTAAATATAGAAAATTCCATGTAAGATTTTGAAAAAACAATTACGCTGTTTAAAAAAATTTTTTTGACAGTCACCTTTCAGAACATATGCTGAGCTGTATTGCTTTACCCTATGAATAAAGTACTTCAAATCGTTTTGTAAAATGAGTACTAGTAACCAGTGGTGGAAAAAGGTGGTCATTTTTTTTTTTAACCTATCACAGGGGCAGAGGGAAAAAAGTAGGAGAATCACTTTCTGAAATGAAGGTCCTTCAGTCATCAGCTAAGTGTGAGATCATTGGTACCTTTTTAAAATACTTCTGTAAGCAACAGTACTACCATGAGGAATTATGGGGCAACCTCAACCCCAACCAAAACTAAAAAACAAGTGAAATCCCTTCTCTTGATGACGTTCCCATCCAGCAAATGAAATATAAAACACACTGGAAAACAGCTGAAAGTTTAGAGTGAGAGACTGAGCAAAACACAGCTCTTCCATGCAGAGGAGCAGAGGCAGAAGGATGCCCTAGCAGAGGGCAGAAGGCTCTCTGGGAAGCTTCCTCACCCGAGGAATAGTTGGAGCTGATTTAAAGAAAAGATGGTAATATAATTTCCACTGCAAAAGAGAGATAAAACTCACTACATAGAATAAAAGTCGGACTGAAAAGTGGTAGGAGTATATCATCCTTGCTTCCATTTTTACTTATCTAAAGTGAGGTAATAGTTATGAATGTGTTTTGAAAATGTAAAAGCTTTGGGGATGTGAGGTGTTGATTATTAATAATGCCGGTCATCTCCACATCATATTGCATAAGTACTGCACATCAGTAGGTTAGAAAATGGACGGTATGGCCTTACATTTTGAAGGGTGAACACAACGTCAAGAGTTCTTTTTAGCAGAGCCTTTGGCAGCCTCTTTAACCTTATACAATCACATACAGTATCGTCTATAATTGTGATCACAACATCTACAATTCCACAGGACTGTCTTGATTGTATTTCAGCCCCTAGAAAGCGTGTTATTGCATGAATGTTGAACTAAGATGAAATCACTGTCTCATCATGATGCTGGTCAGTTGTGTCATCTTGGGACAAATATTTGGTCCATCTTAGATCCTGAGGCATAGGAGTGCCAGATGCAGGACAGGCACAGTGTTTGACAGTGATGTCTGCTTCCTGGAACAGGCCGAAGGGTATCCCAGTGCAAGAGACATGAAAGGCCTGTGTCATACTTGAATTCTTCTTGTAGCCTCCAGCCGCTGACCAAGTGCTGAGAAAACCAGAACTCTAACCACCGAGAAAACTAGAACCTGGCACACTTACTCTGTACTTGGCCAAATGAGATATGTTTTTATGAAAAGGAATCTGTTTTAAAATTTGAATCATAGGCAAATGTATAGCTAGTTTTCTCAATCATTTCAAAATAATACATCAAAAGAGCCAGAACTCAATTATTGAGGGGACAAAAGGGAAAATGTGGAATGTAGATGTTTTTAGGCTTTTAAAATCAGTATTGCCATCCTTCTCTTCCACTAAAAGTGAATCTGCTAGTAATATTAAAATATATGAGTGTAGCAGACAGACTCTGAATGTGGCCTCCACATCCCTGCCTGCCGGCACTCACGCCCTTGTGTGATCCCTCCCCTTGACTGTGAATGGTGACTTGCTTCCAATCAATAGTACGGAACAGAAATGACAGCATTTATGTGTTTAGGTGTGTGTGATTATGTGATTGTGTTATGTAAGATTGTAGCATCTATCATGCTGGGGTCTCCCTCTCTCTCTTACTCCCTCCTTTGCTGGTTTTGAGGAGGCAAGCAGGCGCATAGAGGAACCCCATGTAGCAAGGAACTATTCGTGACCTCTACAAATGGAGATTAGCCACCAGCTGACTGCCAGCAAGACAATGATGCTCTCAGTCTTACAACTGCAAGGAACTTAATCCTGCCAATAACCTGAGCAAGCTTGGAAGCAGACCCTTCCCTAGTTGAGTTTCAGATGAGAACTCAGCCAGGTTGGCATGTTGATTGCAGCCTGTGAGACTGTGAGCGGAGGACCCAGCTAAGCCTTGCTCAACTCAGACCCACAGGAACTGTGAGATAATAAGTGTGTGTTTTTCTAAGCCACTGTTTGGGTGACATCGTTTTGCCATGTAACAAGAGATGTTAATAAAATGAATTTGGATTTTTCTCTCTATATTCAAAAGCTTATCTCAAGGAGAAGAGATAGAGAAATGCAGGCCATAGGTAGTAAACAAGATGCTAATCGTTTTGGAAATTTTTCGATACATTTAAGATGTATGTTGTTTATTTACTGATTTCCCTCTACGCACACTCTCTCTTATGCATTTTCGAACAACAAACACAGACTATTCCAGGTGAATATTTTGAAAAGAGGAATTGAGATGATGATATATTCAGAACATGAGAATTATTCCCACCTTCACCCTAATTTTTATTTAGTTCAGTGACATTTCAAATTTTGAGCGTTGGAGGAAAATCATTTCTTCCTCACTTTTAAGTTATTTTTTTCATAATAGAATGTAATACAATATTGTTTTTTTCTTTTTAGTGGCTTTATTTTCATCTAATATGTGTAGTACAGGGATTTCTCTAGATGACACTTTAAATCTCTAACTCCAGTAGCATCTGAGGAGGGCTGGAACTGAGGACTTAGATTCAATGACATAAAACAACATTTTGCTAACTTTTTGTTTCAATTTGCCTAATTCTTTATACGTGCTTTGGAATCATAGGGACTCTGAATATTAGTCGAAAGTTTTGTTCCTTAATTCTTAATCAAAATTTTTATTCCAGAGACAGGATTTCTTTTTTTACATTTTAAAATATAGTTTTGTTCCTTAAAAAAGGAAAAAGAAGTCTGCTATTAGTCATCCAAAGGGATCCCCTTACTTTAATACATTAGCATCAACAGCAGAGTAACAGCTGACCTTTGTGGGTACTGATTACTTGCAATAATCCTCACATGCAGATGGTGAAGTAGGTGCTGCCATTATGCCCATTTTACAGATGGGGAAACTGTGGGATAAAGAGGGTAAGTGCCTTACCTAAAGTCTCAAATGTAGTAATTGGCAGAGTAAGATGGCAACCAAGCTGACTCCAAAAGCTAAGCTCTCACTACTTACTAATCCCTGAAAATAAGGATGGAGGCATTTCTGTATCAAACAAGCCTTCCCAGGAGAAAAGGCAGCTAATGCCATTTATACTAAATAATATAGACTCATCCCTAATATAAGCAGACTCTCTAGTTAACGTCTCATGCCTTGTGTGTAGAGCTACACTGGGAAGGTAATAGTAATAATAACGCTATTTTAAACCCCCTGTTAGATGAATCACAAAGCAAAAATTGTCATGACATGAAAAAATTCACTTAGGAACTGACTACTTTAAAATTTGTCCTTATGAAAACCTTTCTCGTGTGTTTACTATCTACCTTTGCCTTGCTGGTTTTTTCAGTCATTCTCTCTTCCTTTTTAAGAGAACCATAAGTATATGCTGTTACTGATTACTCTTTTTGACAATGAAGAACAGTATGAATTGAAAACCTCACCAAAGTTTCAGAGTTTCATGAGTTGGGAAAAGAGATGTGGACAAGCTGCTCAAACCTAAAGATAGAACTGGACTAAAAAAATTGAAGGTGAAAATAGACAAGAATAGTGGTAATGTAGGCACTTCCAAAAGAGGGTGTATCAAAAGATCAAGTGAGCCCTTTGGGAAAATTAATAAAGCCCTTGAAAACTTACAGAAATGACCTTTTGTAGACTGGGCTGTGAAAGTCCAATATGAAAGGATGGAATATAAAGGGTGTTAAATTTTGCTGTCATATAATTTTGTGCTATCATATGCATTTCCAGTAAAATTTTTAAAATAATGACCCCTTTGAAAACGATGAAAGCCAATAATGGATTCATTTGGGGGTGGGGAAGTTCAGTTTTCCAGCCTTCTTGTTTCTGCTCTATACTATGAAATTTAACTTCTGTTTTAAGTGGATTCACTTTGAGTGGGTTTTTCTTGGGACCAGCTATCCTTGAACAATGAGCCCCCCATGCTTCCTATAGACAAAGCACGGCTATTGGACTCAGATGAGCTTCTCATCATTGGACAGACCAGGAGAGACACTGGGCAACCACTTGTCCCCATGATACGGAGGGCATCAGAGTTGATGCGGAGAAGGTGGTGTTGGACTTTGTGACCTTCAAGGCTCACCGCTTGCAACGCCAAAGCCCTGTGAAACCCGCTGAGTTACGGCAAATCAGAAAGACCCGATCAAAGCCTTTGGTGAGCTGTAACTGCTGCCTTTCAAGGAGTGGCTGATCCTCATCCTCCCAGGGAGCCCTGGTAGAGAGGCCTCAACTGGGCATGGGGCTTCAGCAGCACGTGCTGTGTGTTTATTCATCTTTCTTCTCTGTCGGGCAAAAAGGAACTCCAAAACAATCTCTCTGAGAGCACATTTCAACCAGTAACTCTTGCTTCTTTGCTTCTTACCTGTCTGTGTGTGTGTGTGTGTGTGTGTGTGTGTGTGTGTGCGCAAACGCGCACGCATGTGTCTGATTTTCTGATGACAATTAAAATGCCTTATCCTTGAACCTCTTAGTGTTTAGGAATTGTCCCCCCACCCACCTTTTTAAAATCCTGGCAGACTCCAGGCACCTCTGCCATGGTTACATTATGGAAATCATTGCTAAGGCTATTAACATTTGAAAACTTGTCAGGCTTGTACAAAGAATGAAACGTTAGGTCCTTGGGACAGCTGGAGCCCGTTTCTATGTACTCTCCTGGAAGGGACAGAGCTGTGAGCATAATTAGATCTGGGTACACTTGGAAATTATTAGGCTGTCTTAGAGTTGGGGATGGTGTTGCATTTTCATTTCTACTTATGGTCCAGTGGATAAGGAATTTAGTCCATGAGTGGCAATAAAAGTGCCTGGACGTGTGTTGGTGTTTGGGGCTTGGAAGGGAGGGAGTCTTGTGCTGTCTCCCTGAAATTCTTTCAGACTGTTCCCATGAGTCTGACATGCCATGGTTACTCTAAGCGAGTGCCAGGAGTCTCAGGTTTAGAAAGCATTGTGTACAGAAATAATTCCCAAGTATCGCAGGTGGTGTTTACTGAGTAAATACTTGATTTCCAGTGTTGCCTCCATTAACTGTCGCTAATGTTTTTGGTCAAAGCACAAAATGTTAATTTGTCTGCTGGAGAGATTGACACATTGATACGTGTGGTTGTTAGATGCCAGAGTATGTACTAAACGCTGATGAAGGATAAAGATGAATCTTAATGAAGGTATAATTTTCTCATAACCCAATACTTTAGCAAGAGAAGCTTTAAATGATCATTGATCATTTTTATCATGAAAATGTTAATGTGCAAAGCACTTTATTAGACATTATTGGGTAATTAACCACAGAGAAATCTAGAGATCACCGTCCTCAAGGAAGTTTAATCTCCTGCAACAAATGTAAAGCTAGCAGCTTGAGGACCAGCCATAACCAACATGTACCAAATAACACATAATTGTAAAAAAAAAAGAAAAAAGAAAAATATTCTTTGCAACACTCTCTTAATTTCCTAGGAAATTTTAATATTCTAGATGTTTACATGTCTGAGGATATATAATCAGATTTAGAGCTGCCAAACAAATAAACCATCATATTGTTCAGTCCCCTCATTTCACCGATGAGAAAACAAGTCTAGCGAGGTTAAGTCATTTACTCAAGGTCATGCTGTTAGTTAGCAGGCTCTGCTAGGACTAGTAACCAGGTTTTTTTTTTTTTTTTTTTTTTTTTTTTTGGTAAAGAGACCTAATTCTGCATCACTAGCTTTGGCTTCGTAAATGGAATGGCATAGTGACCTTTAGAAACTTTCATAGGTGTGCTGAGAAAGTGTAAGGTTTTGTTAGCCATAAAGCATCACAGGTGAAAATAAGAAAACAGAATGATGAATCCACCCTCTACCATGAATTCTGCTTCTCTGTATGTTGCAGTGTGGCTTCCAGGCTTTTGTTAAGGCACTTACAGTCAGTCTAATTCATTTCTTCCTAGTCCAGCTACATGTTTCAACTGCATGATGCTTTCTGAATAACAAGAATTTGAAAAGAAAAGAAGGCATATTTATTTGGATGCTGTGCACATACACACACAGGGTAGACATGGCACCATCACTTAGCTCCCATTCTGCTGGTCCAAGGTGAGAAATGCTTGTCATCCCATCATCCGGGTGTTTGTCCTGGGATGAATGTGGTTGTACAAGGATGTGAGGCTCACAGCCCCTCTTAGATCATGAACTGATTGGGGCAGAACCTCCTCTTTTTCTTACTCGATGAAATGTGCGCAGAGGTCCCCCTCATTCTAATGGGGGGTCCAGATCCCATATTCAGTCCCCCTCTTTTCTATCAGAGACTACCTTCTTTCACGAGACTCCTTCAGAAGAGGGCAGTTGCTGATAATCTCAGTGGTTTGTTTCTAAAACCTGGAAGAGTGAGTGTGTATTAGAGAGATTTTTAATTACTGGTTCAGTTTCTCTCTTAGTATCACCAAAAATTAAAAAAAACTTTGGCTAAATTGTGTTGACAAAGATAGTGTTTTTATTTCTGTAGGCTGACATTTGTTTAAACTTTTCTGAACTCAAGTTAAAAATTGCAAACAAAATCTACAGAATATCTTATATTTCCTATGTCAGTAAGCAAGAAGTCAGGAGAGAACCACAATTATTTATGCTGTGGTGCTTCTGAGTTGAGTGCTCATGGCATCTATAAAGAAAAAAACAGTCATCAGTGACCTTTATTCACCTGTAACTCTGTATTTTGGCTGAAATGCAAAATCTTAGCACCATTTCTACAGTACTCATTATCTGATGATAAATTTTAAAAACAATGTCAAGTAAGAGTTATTACTGAATTTTAATGCTTCTCTGCCAAGTTCATAATTTTATTATAAATGCTAGAATAGGTTTAGGTTGAATTTTAATGGTGAATATTAAAAGCTGTCAGTTTAGTTTGACATTTTGAGCATGTAAATCTCAGAAATGACTGATACTGGTATTATAAAGAATAGTTTCAATATAGCAATGTGTGTTATTTTAAAATGTCTTTATTAAATATTTTGTAGTGTCCAGCTCAATTCCTGGTATGTAATAGTTATTCAGTAAATATTTATTAGCTCAATTCCTGGTACGTAATAGTTATTCAATAAATATTTATTAACTATTGAGTGAATGGTTTAATTCATACATTTTTACCGTAACTGCTCTGTGAGGCCAGTAACCTAAGAATAGTATAGTGCAATTATTTACAGAAGACAACATTTGAAAGGTTGATTACTTAACATCTTAAAATATTGATGTTTCTATTACAACTCAACATAACTACCACTTTATGCTATGCATTGCTCTAGCTGATAATTAAACCTTGAAAAAAGTTTTCACCAGCTGAGCTCACTGATGGAAAGGATTGCATTTATAATCCTAGCCTTAAAAGTCACCCAGAGAACAAGGTTTTGATACAGACACAACAGTTTGGATATTACCTACCAAAAAATAAACAAATAAACCATCAAATGGAGGCAGATCTAGTAACTGAGGTGGCTGAGCAAAGGGCCTCCTCCACCAATCCATGTGGAAACAGTTGCAGACAAAATTTTAAAATAAAAATTTATTCTTTCAAATGTACTAAACTCAATATGTGTAGGAGACATTCAACTAAGTTGTTGGCATTTATACTTCTGGAATTATTAAAGCTTTAAGTTGCACTAAAATTTTGGGGAAATCCTGTGTCAGAACTTGGAGCAAATAACAGAAAACCAAGGCTGTTATCAGTTTCACTTAGTGATTCTGTGTAGCAGGTTCTTAAAATGCAGTCCACGGACCCCGCAGTCCGTATTATTTGCTGTTACCCGATGGTGGATGACACCTTTGGGGCTTTTGCTCCAAGGCAGTGGCATCAGTGTGCACTAGTCGTCATTTATTAGTCACCACTACACACTTGCAATTGAAAATAAAAAGCAGCTTTCACTTTAGAATGTCTTTGATGAAATAATAAACATGTTTTAATAGTCTGTGCTACAAAATGGGAAGTACTCTTAAAGCACTTCTGTTGCGTACCAAGGTATGATGGCTGTCTCGAGGAAAAGCATTTGCCAAATTGTTTGAACTGTGAACTGAACTAGCCACTTTCCCATGGAATAACATTCTACTGAAAGAAGTGACAGGCAAACTATGGTTATTCAGACTTGTGTATTCGGCACGTAGTATCTTGAAAATGAACAAAATGAACCTGTCACTTCAAGGCTTACGACAGATAACATTTGTTGCCAAGGATAAAATTCAGGCTTTCAAGTGAAAATTGGAAGTTTGGGACACTTGTATCCACCTCCACCATCATGAGCTTGACAGTTTCCCAGTAATACTTAATGCCTTTTCTGAGATGAGTGGTGATAATTAATGTGATGTTTTGATATAGTATAATGAAACATATCTACATTTGGAAGACCTACAGTACTCACTGAAGCAATATTTTCCAAGTGACTAATGCCTGGTGCTATAAAATCTTATGTACAGCAAAAAAAAATGTGACAATGAATATATGTATGTTCATGTATAACTGAAAAATTGTGCTCTACACTGGAATTTGACACAACATTCTAAAATGACTCTAACTCAATAAAAAAAAAAGTTTAAAAAAATCATATGTAAAGATTCACTCAAAGGATAAGACCAATGGATTTTAATGTAAGAGAACACAGAAAGTTCATTGACAAAATTTCAGGCTCCACATAGCAACTAATCTTTAAGAAACTACCTCTTGCTGATTTCTGGTGTAGTATCAAAGAATATTCACAATTATCTGAAAAAGCTATTAAAATTCTCCTTCCTTTTCCAACTCTATGTCCGTGTGAATTGGATTTTGTTTGTATGCTTTGATCAGACAACATATTACAACAGATTACATGCAGCATCAACATGAAAATGCAGCCTTTCTCATTCGGCTATGCATTTGATTTGTAAAATATAAAACAGTACCAATCTTCTCACTAAATTTTTTTGTTTTGAGAAATGTAGTTATTTTTCATAAAATATGTTAGTTATGTTAACATGTTATTTTAAAATAAATTAGTAATAACTATACTTTCAAATTCTCAATTTTACTTATGGTAAATATCAATAGATGTAATTCATGTAAACACAAGCCCTTTGACGTTCTCAATAATATTTAAGAAGGTAAAGGGTTCTTGAGACCAGATAGTTTGAGAACCCACTTAAGATGAGGTTCCATGGGGAAAAAACATATACTGTGGTGAATAAGTTTACTCCCTATCAGAGAGTCATGATGCACAGTGACTTAGAAGCCCTAAGAAGTCCTTCAGTTGAAAAACATGCTTCATTTTGTTTTACTTGGTGATTCTCAAACTCTTGAATAAAATCCTATTTGTTTTCTGAGGAAGAAGTGTTTGTGAGGAACAATATTTTGCAAATGTTGCTTCATTTACATCTTGCTTCAAAGATCTAGTGCCTTGAATAGGTTAAGATGTGATGATATTGCAGAATATAATTCCTTTTTCAGGCTGAATAATATTCCATTGTAGGTATATACTATATTTTCTTTTTCCATTCACCCGTCCACGGGCATTTAGGTTGTTTCCACATCTTGACTATTGTGAATAATGTTGCAATGAACATGGGAGTGCAGATATCTCTTTGAAATTCTGATTTCAATTCTTTTGGATAAAGATCCAGAAGTTGGATTGCTGGATCATATGGTTGCTTTATTTTGAATCTTTTGAAGATCTTTCATATTGTTTTTCATAGCAGCAGCACTATTGGCGTTCCCACCAACAGGTTTTGGTTGTGTAAGGTGAATAAGTTATAGAGCTTGCTGTATATCATTGTGTCTATAGTTAATAATGCTGTATTGTATATTTTAAAATCTTTACTGAAAAAGAATATGAAAATGAGTATATATATGTATGTATACACACATGGCTAGGATATTAGGCCATACACCAGAAATTATACATTGTAACTGACTATGTTTCAACTAACTAACTAAATAAAAATCTGTTAACAGGATAGATTACATGTTGTGTTTTTAATTTAGTATAAACCCCACAGTTCTCTAGTACAGCATATAAAGAGTAACCAGCTTAATCATGAGACAAATGATATAGTGATATTTAATGAGCACAAGTGGCTGAGGATCTAGTTTCTTTATTCCAAATTCTATAAGAACTTCATAGTCTTTAACCATCAGAATTCTTGTTTCTTGTCATTCAGAAAATTTGCATTGGTATAGGATTAAAACTAAGGCTGTTAATATTACAATAAGCACCTGAAGATTTTAAGACATCTCTAATGAAAGGTTTTTGAGGTCAGATTTTAAAATAATAGCCTCAAGTTTTGGTGTTTACTTAAAATCTACCAGCATGGTTTGTTGTAACAGAAAGGATTTGAAGAGTCATACAAGTTTGATTTCAAACACTGAAGCCATAATTTATTGAGCCTTTAAACGGAAATGTTTATAAAGATCAGCACCTATAAAGTGGGTTTACTTTACCTAGCTGACTAGGTTGTTGAAAAAGAAAATGAAATTTTGAGAGAGCCTGTAGTAGAGTCAGTACACAGGAGTGAGTGCTCGTTAGAGGCCAGGCTCCATGCTAGGTACCAGGGTAATGGAGAGGAACAGGATACTGGTCTTTGCTGAATGGACTTTGAGAGCAGCTCAGGGAAGACCAAATAAGGTCTAAAGTACAACAGAGAATAATAATGCTATAATAAAGTAAGTGAGGGGAGACAAACTGGGTATCTTCCAGTACTCATTCACCCATTCTTTGGTAATAGAAACTCCCATGTTTCAGCTATGCACATGACCACTCAGCTGGAGAAACTGCATTTCGCTTGCTCCATTGCAGTAAGGTGTGGCCACTATTAATAATGACATCGAGCAGAAGTAGTATGTGCAATTACTGGTTTTGTTCTCAAAAGGGAACTTGACCACTTTTCTGCTTCTTTGGGCTGGAACTTGGCCATGGTGGTGACGGGTCACACTCACAGCTGTAAGGATAGCGCGTCAAGCTCTAACATTTCAGATAGAAGGAACCCAGATCCCTGGATGACTTCCTATAGCAGCCCCACCTACTCTCTCCCAACCCCAGCCCACCATCTGCCAGCTCAGATCCTAATATGATAAAGAAAGAAACCCCTCATCGTGTTTAAGCACTCTTACTGATTTGCTAAAGCACCTGAACCAGTGTCCTAACTAGTAGGGTAAGCACAGGACCCCTTGGAAGAGATGGGGGGAGGGTGCACATAAGATAAACCTTCCTGAGCTGGGGAGGGTACAGCTCAGTGGTAGAGCACATGCTTAGCATGCATGAGGTCTTGGGTTCAATCCCCAGTTTAAATAAATAAATAAATAAACCTAATTCCCTCCCCCTCAATTAAAAACAAACAAACAAACAAAATCACACAAAAAAGATAAGCCTTCCTGGAGGAAGGACTCCTTGACCTGGGTTTTGAAGGGTCATTGTGAATCAGAAAAAACTACCCCCCAGATGATTCTGACTCTCTCCCACTTATGAATCCCTTCCCCTGAGAATCACTGACGTGATGCCTTATAATAAGATTAGACTTTTCATTGAATTAAATAGTAATTGCTTCATTCTTTTTAAAAAAATTTTTGGGGAGAGGTAATTAGGTTTTTATTTATTTATGGAGGTACTGGGGATTGAAGTCAGGACTTGGTACATGCTAAGCCCACACTCTACCACTGAGCTATATCCTCCCCTAATTGCTTCATTCTTAAAACAAATGTGTTTGGAGCACTTACTATATATATCTATATATAAATAGAGGATATAAATATTGATCTGTAGATCCTTTTTACCACTTTTCTTTATTTACTTTTTCTGCAAACTTGTCACCCCTTCCCCCTATTTAAGCTTCATTAAGATGTGGTCGTTGTCTGTTTTTTATTTAATTTTTAATTTTTTTTAAATCTACTCTGATAATCTGCCTTTATTTTTAATTTTGTTAACATTATTTTTATTGAAGTATAGTCAGTTTACAATGTGTCAATTTCTGGTGTACAGCACAGTGCTTCAGTCATACATGAACATATATATATTCATTTTCATATTCTTTTTCATCATAAGTTACTACAAGATATTGAATATAGTTCCCTGTGCTATAAAGTATAAACTTGTTGTTTATCTATTTTATATATACTAGTTAGTATCCACAAATCTCGAACTCCCAATTTACCCCTTCCTACCCCCTCCCCACTGGTAACCATAAGTTTGTTTTCTATATCTGTGAGTCTCTTTCTGTTTTATAAGTAAGTTCCTTTGTGTTCTTTTTTTTAGATTCCACATATAAGTGATATTATATGATATTTTTCTTTTTCTTTCTGGCATATTTCACTTAGAATAATGATCTCCAGGCCCATCCATGTTGCTTCAAATGGCACTATTTTATTATTTTTTAAATCAAAACTACAATGAGGTATAACCTCACACCAGTCAGAATGGCCATCATTCAAAAGTCCACAAACAATAAATGCTGGAGAGGCTGTGGAGAAAAGGGAACCCTTCTACACTGTTAGTGGGAATGTAGTTTGGTGCAGCCATTATGGAAAACAGTATGGAGATTCCTCAAAAGACTAAAAATAGACTTACCCTATGATCCAGCAATCCCACTCCTGGGCATATATCCAGAGGGAACCTTAATTCAAAAAGTTACAAGCACTCCAGTGATTTTAAGGTATCAGTGGTACTCAGTGCCACTAGTCACATAGTAAGCATTCAATGAATTCTTTGTTGAAAGAACCAATGAATAAAGGGAGTAATATATGCTTAGACATTCAGTCCACAGCAGTGAAAAGGACAGGTTTGCCCTTGAACTTACAGTTAAGTAAGCTGATGATTACAAGTTTGTGCAAAGAGCAGCTGTGATAGCGTTAATGAATATTTTCTGCCAGTTAAACTTTGACAGTCATTACTACACAAAAATAATTGAATTTTATTTCTTTAATAATGCATTACAGAAGAGTGCATACTTAGATATCCTTGTCCATAGGTGGGCTTTGAACAGTTCAATTTTAACTGTGTCACTAAAATAGCTACATCACTTCTTGAGAGTTTGAATAACCTACTGCTTATGGAAAGAAGTTTACTCAGTGGTGCACCAGAGATATGAAAGAAAAGTCAATATGGATATGGATAACTGACTTGCAGCACCCACTAGGATTAGATGCAAATCATGATAAAACTAACATCTTGGGTTTTACAGGATAAAGCTTCTGTCCTGGGGAGTAGAGTGTATTGCAACTTTAAAGAAAATTTCTTTAGTTCACATCTGTCAGTTTTAATGTTTAATTAGTCAAAGAAATTTTATCCCTGATGTAAAATCTGCATCAATAATTTGCCTTTTCAATAATTTGTAATTGGAAGTTATTATGTGACAGTTTTAAAACTTAATAAATAAAAATGCAACAGAAGGTTCTCACATACTAAGTGGGAATTTGGCATCAAAATTATAAAGTACGTTACAAGTAGGGTTTTTTCCTATGTGTTTTAATGTTGTATCTTTATTGCATTTACTGAGTGATAAATGCAGATGACAAATGAAGGAGCAGTATTATAAAGCCAAGTATGTTTAAATAAAGAAAGCTTTCTCTTTATGTATAATCTAAAAATGAAGATAAATACTGATAAATACAGTGGTTACCCAGCACGCTATAGCACTCAATCCTCATTTAATTTCCAAACCCTTGTATAATCTGATGATTTCTTCAATGAAGATATTTTCTTGCTTTCATTGAAACTGATGCATTGAAACTGATGCAGAAAAGAAATTTGCCATTAACAAATGAAAGCGGAATCAAGCTTCTAAAGAAATTTGAATGCAGGAAAATATACTCATTATTTTTAGAAGGCTTCTCCCTTGAATAATTCTTAATTGGGTCTCTAATTTGATTCTGTCTAATCACTAATTATTTGTGTTGTTTATTAAATAAAACATAGAGCCACCTGCCTAAACAGTAATACATACAGCCTAGGTTTGCTAGTCTGCAAATTGGTGAATAAACTAAGCCAATTCATCCATCTGTGAAATACTTCAAGGTCGACCATCCATTGGCTACAAGATTTTGAGTTAAAAAGACAGTGGAGGACAGTGCTTTCAGTTTGATAATGTTTGCTTACTGAGCGTGAAATGAAATTTAACTGTGGCATGTCTGCATTTGTAAATTTATTGTGGTTGTTTAGACTTCTAGCAAAATGAAATGTCAGGCAGTCATTCTGAGGTTCCAAATATATTGGGCTTTAAAGTATTTGGATATCTGAGATTCTTCTTTTCAGTATCTAAAGACTTTTCCTATTTTTTTCCACCTTGTAAAATTAATTACTATATTCAATCAATAGCTATGTGTGGAAGAAGTATATGAGAGTTTAAAAAGTAAAACTTAAAAATAATTTACAAATTTGCAATCCTAAATGTGCGATCTGAATATTATAGGTGTTTCAAAAATTTGCCAAGGATCAGAATTAGTATTTTCCCTGAAGATGTAATGTAGATAGAAAGATTTAGACTGGAAAGTCTCTTCTAGCTGCAAGATGTTATTATTTTTATACAGCCAGATGCTTTCAAGTGATGAAGGAAAAATAGTGTGGATTATGAAGTCCTTACAGGTAATTGTGGGAATTCTTAGGATCTATTTAAGCACCATATTGATGGTTCTGAACAATGTATGACCGAGTGGCTTCTATTGCCTGGGAATTCATTCATACTTCCTTCTGCCCTCCCTCTCTCCCATACTCCCTTCCCCCCAATCCCCCCTCTGCCCTCCTCCTTTCCCCCCAAAGTGCTCCCCCTCCCCTTCCCTTTCCTCCTCCTCTCTCTCCCTCCCTCCGTTTTATCCTTCCAGGCTATGAGAGAGCAGGAAAAGTCTATTTTTAAATGGCATACATTGTTTGTTTATTTATGTTTCTTGGTTGGTTGATTCATTTTACCAGAGCATTGCATGTCAGAAAGCTTAAGGGTTTTTGTTGTTGTTTTATTTTTTAAACCGATTCATTTGGCTATGGGAACATTTTCTTGGTATTTAAAACAATATCCTATATAGTCTCACTTCTTTTTCGAGTGGTGATGACTAATAAAAATTCCGCTTCTTTCCTGTACGTGCTTTGCCATATCATTCACCTTAGCTTCTTGACCTTTTCCTCTTACAGCGGTTCCTTAGAACCCCAATTCTAGCTGTCACTTACAGGCACGCTAGTCTGGTTTGCTATCAAAGTTCGTATGAGTTGTTGACTTTTTAAGAGTTGTTTATGCAACTTGTATTAACCTACGTTCTTGCCTCTCCACTTTCGTAATTGAACCTTTGGCTGGTTCATTCACTTATTTGTGCATTTATTCGCTCAATTATTCCCTTCTTACGTGTTACACACTCAGTACTTACTAAGCAGTGGGTGTGCCACAGGAGAGGGGAAATTCAAAGCCATCTTTCTGCTTGCAGTTAGCTTTAGTTGTAAGTGAAAAGTTTGAAACCATTAGCTTAAAAGGGCTTTTGGAATGTCTATAGCTTTAAAGTTTCATTTATTCACTCTGCAGAGTGTATTTAGCACCGGTGACATGCAAACTACGTAATCCATGCCTGTGCCGACCAGTCATTAGAACTGGCCCTATTTTATATTCCTGCTGGCTGATCTTGGTGTTTAATACACTTTTAGGAAGGATATTTTAAAGGCCTTTATATAATTTAACTAGGATGTTTCCATGAACCTTGGACAGTATGTGCTCATCTCACACTAAATCTGATTCATTCCTTCGATAAATGCTTAACGTTTGTCTGTATTGCCAGACACTGTTCACACCCGTGAGACAGAGCAGTGTCTGTGAGGGTAAAGACCCTCCTCTCGCAGAGATCCTCTCCTAGAAGAGAAAAAACATAACATACATGTAAGCACAGCACGAAACAAAGCAATTTCCCACAGGGAGAAGTGACAGGGGATGTGAGGGAAAGTGACTGGGGGGCTGTATCACAACGGAAGGATCTGGGGTGGCCTCACCAGGAAGAGACAGAAGTTGAGCTGAGGCCTCAGCAATACAAAAAGACCCGTCCGTGCAGACATCTCGGGGCACTACCTCTGGTGCAGAGTGAACGGGAAGAGAGAGGCCCTGGGCTTGGCATTTTCCCAGAGACAGGCAAAGGTCCCTGTGGAGAGTAATAAGAGCAGAAGCTAAAAATGTAGCAGGGGTGCTCGCTTCAGCAGCACATGTACTAAAATTGAAATGATACAGAGAAGATTAGCATGGCCCCTGTGCAAGGGTGACACGCAAATTCATGAAGCGTTCCATATTTTTTAGCACAGGGAAATGTATACAAGATCTTGTGCTGGCTCACAGCGGGAAAAAAAAATGTGACAATGAATATATGTGTATCTTCATGTATAACTGAAAAATTGTGCTCTACACTGGAATTTGACACATTGTAAAATGACTATAACTCAATAAAAAAATGTAAAAAAAAAAAAATGAGGTATCAGGAACCAGCTCAGCTTGGGTTTCAAAAGCCCTGGTAAGGGTTGTGGAGTTTTGTTGTATGTGCATTAGGAGCACATAGAACTCATTGCAGAGTTTTAAGAAGGGAAGTGACAGGGTTTGATATATGTTTAGGGCGATCATTCTGGGTATTGTATGGAAAATAGAGCAAGAGTGAAGTAGGGTGCCTAGTTAGAAAGGATGCTGGCTGGCTTTGGGGCGGCAATGGAGTATAGGAAGGTGGGTCGGTTTGGGATACATTTTGAAGGCATAGCTGATAAATTGGATGTGGGTGGTCTAACGGAGAGGAATCAAGGGTGACTCTAGCTTTTGGTTTGAACAAACAGAAGGATGATACTGTTGACTAAGATGGGAACTATGATGAGAGGTACAGGTTTGAGGGCTGTGTCTAGAGTTTCTGACCTTGTTATCTTGGAGATGCCTATTATGCCTCGTGGTAGGAAGCTGAATGTAGTTAAGTGAATCTGGAGCTTAGTAGGGTCGTAGTATATGGGTGCAACTATAAACAGAATAGCATTCTCCTTTTATTTCATGCCATAGTAAATTAACACAATTATAAATTTCACTAAGATACTTTTCTGTGTTTATTTAGCCTTACTTGCAGCATCCTCCAACGCTGAGATACTTAAAAGGCATATGAACTACATACTTGTTCAGTATACTGTGTACCCACGTAGTAACATTGGTGCAGAAAAAATTAATTTAAGCACCTGCTGGATATTATGAACACTTACAAAACTTATTTGGTTATTTTCAAAGACTTAGCAACAAACTCTACACTTCTTGTCATTCTTGAAAAAATAATATATATATGTGTATGTGTATATATTCTTTTTCATTATAGGTTATTATAAGCTTTTGAATATAGTTCCCTGAACTATACAGTAGGACCTTATTGCTTATCTATTTTACATATAGTAGTTTGTATCTGCTAATCCCAAACTCCTAATTTATCCCTCTCCTACCCCCTGCCCCGCTGGTAACCATAAGTTTGTTTTCTGTCTGTGAGTCTGTTTCTGTTTTGTAAATAAGTTCATTCGTGTCATATTTTAGATTCCACATATAATTGGTATCATGTGATATTTGTCTTTCTCTGTCTGGCTTACTTCACTTAGTATGATAATCTCTAGATCTATTCATGTTACTGCAAATGGCATTATTTTATTCTTTTTTATGGCTGAATAGTATTCTATTGCATATATATTCCGTAACTTCTTTATCCAGTCATCTGTCGATGGACAGTTAGGTTGCTTCCATGTCTTGGCTATTGTAAATTGTGCTGCTATGAGCATTAAGGTGCATGTATCTTTTTGAATTAGAGTTTTCTCTGGATATACATTCATTCTATCTTTAAACATGTATTGAACATCTATTCTGTGTCCAGTACTGTGCCAGAGACCAAAGATCTAATTGTCAATAAGATATGGCTCTTGTTTTATGTACCTCCCACTCTAGATAGAAAGACAGATTTTAAAAAAGAATCCTTTTAATGTAACATGAACTGTACTAGGTGAATCGGCAGTTGTACCCTAGTCAGCATACACTAATACAGCTGCATTACGAGTCCCTCCCAAATCCAGTGGTTTACAGCAGCAATCATTTTTATTCTCTTGATCACTGTTCTGCAAGGAGTTTGCACTTGGGTTAACCAAGGCTGAGTCCAACCTGGCAGCTCTGCTTCAGGCTGCAAGACATGTGGGCTTGGCTGCAGCAGTGGCCTTAGGTCCACTGCACGTCTCCCTTTCAGGTCTGTCTCCCTGTAAAGAGGCAGTGGCTTCCTGGGCATGTTCTCTTGGAGCGTCATTGGGAAGTCATGACAGCAAGCCCAAATTCATGTTTCTCATGCCTCCACTCACATCCCTGTCTTCTCCACGACCTGTTAGCCCAGTGGGACTGGACACAGATCTATTTCCACTATATAACAGCTCTCCCACTCTCGGTGAGCAAGGTTAGGCGAATCTTGTCTCTTTGGCCATCATTCCATCAGTTATTCATTCATCCATTTATTCATACTTTGTCCCATCTTTCATCCATTCATCAGACAAATAACACGTTCTCCAAGCTAAGGATACAAAAGTGAAAAGGAATCACTACTGCGTTTAGGCAGTGGTCTCAAACTTTTTTGCACTAAGGGAATTTGAAAATCAAATGTATTTCCCTCACAGACTTTTAACTTCACATCTAAAGCATTTCATCATAATTTTCATCATTTTTATATTTATAAAATAGATCATTTCTAGCACATTATAAACTTTAAATCTGTAAGATCATTCATTTGCATGTATGCAGTGACATTAAAATTCTATAGCAATTTGTTACCATCATCATTTCAAAAATACTGTTAAAGCAGAATAACTCGTGAGGGGCAGCAGAGCATGATAGTTAAGAGCATAAACTCTAAACCGCCTGGTTTATTATTAGGAGCTTATATGTATTTTCAATTATCTATGTAACAGTTGTATCATCTATGCATTTCATTTCAGACTAGTAAATATTCCACCTTCAGCTGTGAGAGCAAGTTACTTAATTATTCTGTATCTCCTTTCTTCATCCATGAGTAGGGATCAAATGACATTACCAACTTCACAGAATTGTCAGGAGGATTAAATGAGTCCATGAAGCTCTTGGAGACTGGCTCATAGCAAGAGATGCTTAAATTTGTTGTTATTACTACTACTACTACTACTACTACTACTACTACTACTACTACTACTACTACTACTACTACTACTATTATTAATTAATTGGCTGAAAAGAACCTTGTAGGAAACAAGAGCAAAGGAAATTAAAAGTCATAAGTAAATGAAACATATATTTATAATTTTCCCTGAAATAAAACAAAGACAGCACAACAGATAATAAAAAAATATGCATACCATTTTACATATCTCAAATTAGCAATAATGGCTACCGTGCATTAACTAAGTAGATTTTTGAGTCCAGGGACATTGTGAAGGGAGGAGTTACTTTAAAAGAGGCAGAAGCAAAAGTACCATCCAGGTGCAGAAGAAGAAGCCTTTACTCTGCTCCAGAGTAGATAGCTCTAAGGCTGAGTCTTGTGGGATTTCTGGAATCTGGTGGGAACTTCAGGTTTGAATGTTGGTAGGGGAGAGGGTTTAGAGGGTCTGGGAATGATCTCTGAAATGTTTTCTAACACGGAAATCTTGTGAATCTAAATTCTTAAAAAATTTATGTTGGTAGATTATGTATGTTTTGTTAACTAAGCTATCTGGGCATTGCTATCACAGGAATGCAACAAAAGAGATTTATTGAGCATTCTTATCTGGCAGGAACAACGAATGTCTCTCTGTGAGGCTGTCTCCTTACACGCAGATATCTATGCCTGAAGAGGCTTGGGAATACATTTACTAGTACACTGAAAGCATTTTACTTCAGGTTCTAATATGCCCTGTTTGGACCATGAGCTATTGTTTGCTATTTATTTATTTTTTTAACAGTGAAAACAAGTGTTTTCGTTACTTAGATAAATGTGAGAACTGGAGCACTGGTTGATTGCAGGGCTGTGGTGACTTTATCTACAATGACTTAATTCTGGTACACCAACAGACAGTGTTCTCCTTCTAGTAAATCTAAGCGTAGTTACTGGCAGAATAATGACTTAAATGCCTAGGACTCGGTGTGAAGAACTTATTTTTAATTTAAAGCATTCATTTTGAAACTTAGTTTCTCTCAAATTTTGTACAAATTCATGAAGAGCAAGAAGATTGGAAGAATTGATATTATACCATTCATATTTCTTAGGGTATTACCTGTCTTTGAATATCAACCGCTGAAATACCTGAGTGATAAATTAGTCTTCACAGTTCAAAGTGTCTGAAACATGGAGAGCAAAGTGGGGGTGGGGGTCTTACAAGACACAGGAAAAATTCCAAGGGTAGGGCAGCATTTGCTTGGTTCATTTACCATTTAGCTCTGCGGTTGTCAGAAGAACCAACCTAAAATGTCCCTACTGGAAATTTATAGGGACATTTTTCTTTTAAAGGAGGTGCTGGGGATTGAACCCAGCTAAGCATGCATTCTACCACTGAGCTATACCCCCATCCCAGGGACATTCTGGATTATCCCAATGCTGGGCAAGGTTGGAGGGAAAGAGGGGGCTACCAGCATTTTGTAGATGGAGGCCTGCAGTGCTAGAAGTACTGAAATGAGGAAGAAACTCTCACAAAGTGTCCTGCACCTGTACAACGTTCATATATCTATATGAATAAATAGTACTGCAAGTGAAAATTTATTTAAATTATTTGAGCCTAAAGCTAATACTGTTATGCAGAGGGACATATACTGTATATAAAGAGGCATAAATATATTTTTAATAGATTTTATTTTTTAGAGCAGTTTTGGTTTCACAGCAGAATTGAGCAGAAGGTGCAGGGATTTCCCATATACCTGCTACCCTCACACATGCATAGAATTCCCTGCTATCAGCATATCCCCTGCCCTGAGTGGAACATTTGCCCCAAGCCATGAACCTACATTGTCTCATCATTATCACCCAGAGTCTATAGCTTACATCCATGTTCATTCTTGTTGTTGTACTTTCTATGAGTTTGGACAAATGTATAATAACATGTACCTACTATTATAGTACCACACAGAATAGTTTCACTGCTCTCAAAACCCTGTGTGCTCTGCTTATACATCCTTTGCTCCCCCTTAACTTTTGGCAACCACTGATCTTTTTGCTGTCTCCAGAGTTTTGCTTTTTCCAGAAAGTCATACAGTTGGAATCATACAGTATATAGCCTTTTCACATTTGCTTCTTTCACTTAGCAATATGTATTTAAGTTTCCCCCATGTCTCTTCCTGGCTTGATAGCTCATTTCTCACTAGTGCTGAGCAATATTCCATTATCTGATGTATCATAGCTTATTTATTCACTTATCTGCTAAGGGACACCTGGGTTGTTTCCAAGTTTTGGCAATTGTGAATAAAGGTGCCGTAGAAACCCAACTGCAGATTTTTGTGTGGACGTATGTTTTCAGCTCCTTTGTGTAAATACCAGGGAGCACAACTGGTAAATTATATGGTAATAGTATATTTAGTTTTGTAAGAAACTACCAAACTGTCATCCAAAGTGGCTGTACCATTTTGCATCCCCACCAGCAATGAATAAAAGTTCCTGTTGCTCCACATCCTTGCTAGCATTTGATTTTGTCAGTGTTTTCGGTTTGAGTCATTCTAATAGGTGAATAATGGTTGTCTCATTATTGCTTTAATTTGCATTTCCTTGATGCCATATGGTGTGGGTATCTTTTCACATGCTTATTTGTCATCTGTTTATCTTCTTTGGTGAGGTGTCTATTAAAGTCTTAGCCCCACTTTTTAATTGGGTAGTTTGTTTGCTTATTGTTGCATTTTAAGAGCTCTTTGTGTTTTCTGGATAACAGTCACTTATGAGATATGTCACTTGCAGATATTTTCTCCCAGTCTGTAACTTGTCTTTTCATGCTCTTGACATAAGGTATTTTTCACAGTTTTAATATACAGTGAACATACTCATTTTTACTGTGGTGTCTATTGGTGACTCTACCCTTTTTCTTTGTACGTTGTATGGAATGTCTTCTGATCATCTCTTAAATTTGAAATTGTTCATTAGAAGTAGGTGCAAGGATCTATCTTCTGCTCAGTGTCCTCAGATTGACAAAATACCTATTGTTAAATATGTATCTACACATATTAAGACATTTTATGTTGAAATTATGCATGCATGGGCCACATGACCTATAAATTTCATTTAGACTACTAAAAGGGCGTATTACAAATCATTTGCTACAGTGAAGTGGCGTTGGGTCTGACAGGCTTACCTCCAGAGACCAGGGTGTTTTCCCTCTCTGCTACCTTCAGTATGTCTGAGCGTCTTCCCTATGGTCACATGGAGTCTGCCTCAGTTTTTGGCATCCCTTGCAAACACCAAGGCATCTAAAAGGGCCAGACTGATTTAATGTCTCAAAGACTTCTCTGATAGACTGGCTGTCCCATACTACTACTCAGAAAATACTATAACCATTACTCAATCTAAACATGTAAGGAAGGGCCCCAGTGATCTAGTGAAGACTGTAAATCGAAGATTTAATCTCAATAGTTGGTCTCTTCCTTTTTTCCTAGCGGGGGATGGAGAATCTACTTCAGAAGGGCATGGAAACCATGTAAATGCTATTCAGGCAATTGCCTACTTCCCAGGAAGAAAAGAATTAGCTATTTTAAAAGTATTTGCTAACATATATATTTGCTGTTCTTGGTTGAAGCACATTTTGTTGAATAATTCAATCTGTTTTATTTTCCCATTTTCCCATGTGAACAAGTTTTTTTCTGAGACATTTAATTTTATAGTTTAGTGAACATTAAGCTTAACTAAAACCAATTTGTCATAATAATCTGCTTTCTTTACATGAAAATACAAGAGAGCTAAAATTTATCTTAAAGAAATTGGTGTTTGCGAAGTGGCAGGATAATACCTCAACCAAGGTTCACAAGAATAAATGCCTACAGGGGCCAGGTGGTAAGTGAGTGAGAGAATTGGGCCCAGGGGAGGGGACTGTGGCTAAGTGGAAAGCACATGTTTATTTACGGATGGAAGTCACCACTCCGCTCTAATCAATAGTTGCCATGTTGGAACCGGGCCCAGAGTTGCCAGATCTTTTGACTTTTCAAGAAAAAAAGTCAAATGTCTCATTTATTTGTGAAATTCCTGACTCTTAGATGTTGGCCCAGTTAAAAAAAGAAAACACCAGTATGCACCGAACAAAACACATTTGTGGGGTTACTCGTTCCATGAAGTGCCATTTGCAACCTCTAAACTGTCCCATCTGCTTCGACTGTAGAGTGCAGTGACTGGGGAATAGCACCGCTTCCCAGTGTTTGTGTTATGAGGTGAAAGAGTGATTCTCTACAGAGACAGTAGTGGACCGAATGGACTTGAACTCGACTCCACTAATTTGCCCATTGTCGTGGGGAATTAGCTAATTGTTGCATGGCATCAGTCCTTAAGATTTTAGGTTGCTAAACATGGAGGATGTAGGATAGAATTTGGGAAAAATTCAGAGGTTTGGGCCTAGGAAGACTGAGGAAAGGATCCTGTCCTCGCGCCCACCCCTTGGGCAGGACAGCAGGTGTCTTGCCTTCTGTCTTTCAGGCTGTGACACATACACAGTGCTCCCGTTCCCTCACATCACACATGGCCACATTGCTTCATTTTTTGAGTCCCAGGTAGACCTCCTCTAAATAGCAGGTTCCCTGTTCCTGCTGCCCACACATCTGGGATTGTTTCAATGGGCTGTTACCTCCTCCACGTCACCGTGCCCCTCCAAGTATACTGCTGAACTCTACACTCTACCTCAGCACCACCAAATCTCATCTTGCGTAATATTGTTGTCATTATAACCACATACCAAAGTGTTAACTTCTCAAATAAAATCCCTCAAAACTCGGAAAATAATAGAAAGGTGCTTAAGCATAATTTTTGTGTATTTCTGAAAACAGTTTGGTACGTAGGTAACTTTACTTTGCTTTGGTTCCTGAGAAGTGGTTGCTTACCCTGCTTGGGAAACTCTCAGTCTCTTCAAATACTAAAAGTAAAAATCAGTAAACTATAGTGGAATGTTTTAAGATTGGTTTATGCAAAAATGTATTAAAGCATCGTCTATTCTGTAATGTCAGCCATTTCAGGTTGAACTGGGAGCTAATAATATAAATCTTAAATAATGTGGACTCCACTAATTTAGGAGTTCTTATAATTCTGGTGTAGTTGGGTAAAATTTTTTGCCTGCATAATTTCTGGAGGACAAGTGTATTGGACAAATCAATTACATAAATCAGGATATATTAAAAAATAAGTCCCAGTTAAAAATGAAAGTCAACAACTATTTTCAAACTCCATTTCAATTGCAGACATACATATGAAACAGTGAATCACTCAATGCAAATAGTTCTTAGATAGACAAGATAATCTCTGAATTTGTATGAAAAAATTACCTGGTACTAGGGAATACTTGGCTGTGTTACCTTCATGATCTTGGATAAACCAATAAAACACCTTTGAACCTTGTTTCCTCATCCATAGAGGTATCACCTCATTATAAAGATTGTTAGGATTAAGTGAAAGGAACAGCTATGTATTTCTATTATCCTTTTTTTAAGAGACCAATACAAGATCTAAACTCCAGATCTTTATATTTTTAGTTCACTGTTTTTAAACTCTTCCAGTTTATTTTGGTTGAGGGAGTCAGAATAATAAATGATCTGAAACCTACAGACAAATGATTTTTTTTGTTTAAAGATGTTCGTAAAACATTTTATAGTATCTTTTTGTCAGCATCGTTAAGTTTCTGTTTCTCTTCTCAGGCTCATTCATAAGGCATTTTTAAAAAAGGAGATATCTAGGAATAGAAGAAATTCATGTAATCATTGAGTCTAACTTTACACATTTCAGAGCTGAAATATTCTTGTTTGATGAATTTTTACCTCTTTGAGTTAATGTCTCCCTACTCCATTTTTAGCAATTAATATCTGAAAATAGAGAACTGGAAAGCTAGAAGAGAGACAGATTGCCTGCAAATCTAGGAACAGATAATGCAGAGTGCAATCACTTCCCTCTGGGATGTTCCTACAAACTTGAGATCACACAGATATTGAACGAACTTCATAGAGGAAGAAGCTTTTTTAAAAATTACATTCCTGGGACTATGCAGCTGCAGAATATTATTAGTTTAGTCGGTAATATGCTGACATGTTTGATTAATTATATTGTAAACAAGTTGAATTTTTCCTGGTGTTAAAAATTCATATTCATTTAAAGACCTGCAAAAGAAACCAGAGAGGAAAAGATTAGTCTTGAATAACATTGACCTGTCTAGACTTCAGAGTACCTCTTCCGTCTAGTCTGAAGTGTTTCTGATTGTCCTACTTAAAAAAAGGGGGGGTGGGTTGTGATTATAGAGACAAAGAAGGAAAGGGTGGGAGCATTTTTCAAAACTTCTCTCCCTCCTTCCATCTTCTCCAAGAAGAACTAAATTTTATTTTCTGTTTAGCCCATTTGTTTTCATACCTTTTTTTTAAGTGTAACAACTCAGCTAGATTTATATTTGAGTTCAGTGTAAGCAGAGTTGGATTTTTTATATTTCTTTCTCCAGAACCATGCAGTTTCCTTTATTTGCTGATTATGGTATGCTGTTACTAAGCCTATGAGAAAACTCTCTGTGAAGTGCATTTTAATATTTAGATCAAACAGCGATTGGAATACATTAATGCCCAGTGGGTAAGTGTGCCATTTGAACGCAGCTGCTGAGCCTTCTCCCTGCTGCTCCAATTAACACATACCGCACACTTTTGTCAGCAAGAGGCAGTGCATATGGATGAAACCACTTTGCAGCTCATTAATATGATATGCAGGAGAGCACAAAGGGTTAATCAGTCTGCCCGTCGCAAAACAATAGCTTTCCCAGACGTTTCCCTAGCGCGTGCTTTGCCAGAAAGGGAGCTAGGCTCTCCTGGGTGAGATTAGCAGGTGTGTAAGAGTCGGTTGAGTCTCTAGCTTTGGTTTAGTCCATTGACTAACAAGTTTCCCCGCCCCTCTCTTCTCCTACACCCCCGCCCGTGATGATGGAGACATTGGATAGTGAAATTCTAGTGCTGGGACTCCTCGCGTCTCAGCTGAATCTCTTGTTGAACTTTTTTGGTTTTGTTTAGAAGCTGTTTGAAGTCCAAAGCTTTGCTGTTTATTTTTTCTCTTAGTCTTTTATTATCATTTCACTTTCTCCCTCTTTTCCTTCTTTTTAAAAAATTCTTTCTAAATTGCACACTTGACAGTTTATCGAGCAGGATAAGAAATCTTGTCAAGGTAAACCCACATCGCTGTTATTTTTTCCTCTCCGCTGGCTAAAATCTCTGCATTGGTGGTAGCACAGAGGCAGATGGAAGGGTAGCGTCCCCAGCCCCAGGTTTGGTGTTGAGCATTCATGCTCCACCAGCTCTCCAAGCAGCTGGGCTGTGGCTCCGCTCTGGTGCTGGCTGAGCCAGGCTGTGCGGTGAGTGAGAGATGGACCGCTTCCTGGGTTTTGTCAAGCAGATAAGAAGATCTAGGAGAAGAAAGGGGAAAAAGTACCGACCAGAAGAGGATTACCACGAGGGCTATGAGGATGTCTATTATTACGCTTCAGAGCATTTTCGAAGTAAGCGCTCCCCTCCACCCTCCTGTTCCTTTTCCCATGCTGGGGCTAACAATAAACCCTGTGTGGAGCTTTACTCTTAATTGCAAAAGGTTTTCCAGATGGTGTTCTCTGTGAGCTGTCTGTAAGTACTGAAGTGCTACATTTTGCTTGATTTGTTGCAAGAATAGCTATCAGATAGCATCAAGATGGTATAACCTGCCCAGATCTAGACACATGGTTAATATTTTAGGTGCAATTAATTGATTATGTTAGCATTTTAACAAGCCAGTCAAAAAAGTGTCTTGCAAGCCAGTGCGGTCTGTGGGTAGAATATGTTCTGTTGTAATGGTTGTGTTTAGATAATTGTGTTTTCTTTCTGATTAGGAGAGGCCAGTTCATTTGGAAGAAATAATTGTTCATGTTCAAGTTGGTGCTGATGATTAATGTTCCTGATGCGGACTTCTAGATAGTTATCTCTGATTAGTCCCCGGTGTTGTTTGTAGAAGGAAGTTCAAATGCTTTTTTTCTGATGCATGTTCATAATTTTACTATTAAATTTAAGGAAGTCTTATTTGCTGTCAACTGGAAACAGTGATACCTGTAGAATAAAATGATATAGCTATATGAAGAGATTTGCAAATGAGCCTCTAAACAGCAGAGAATTAGAATTTTTCTTGTACTGATCATTGCTTTAAGTTCCTGGTAAGGTTTAGACTTGTCCCAATAGATTTAAAATGTCCAGAAATGCCTAAGGGCGCAGAGAGAAAGCAGCTACATGCTGAAGTCCCTGAGGTTTAGGAGGTTATCCTAAATGGGGGGCATGGCAGTTATGCATGCTCTGCATTTACAAAATTAAAAATTATTTATTATCGTCTTGAATAAGGATCTTTATAAACTGTACTTCAATTCTAATTCTTCCTGGCCTTTTGACATCTAACCGTGAATGTAGACCATTTACAACCTCTGAGTGTTGACTGACAAGTAATTTTGATTCCATTTCTGTGGTATTGAAATCCAAGAGAAGTAGTTCTAAATGCCAGAAATTTTGTTGTGATTGATGGAAGTTGAGGGCTGAAAATGCATGTGGTGGCAATAACACAACAATGCAAAATGATAATTCTTTGCTATTTGATTGCATAATGTGGCTGTGTTGCTTTTACAGAGTAATTCCTGAGTTTTAGACATGTTTCTCTTTTATAATGCTTCTACATGAATAATCTGTTCTATTGCAGGGACAGTCTATGTTTCCTAAACTCAGTTTCAGTTGAATTTAACTAAGATGTATGTCACACCAAAAAATACTGTCAGTTTGCATGCATAATTCTGAAAACTTGGAGACTGGAAAAAACCAGAAGCTTAGGAACTTTGAATTATCTTGGTGTTTGTACATTGTACACATTTCTTACAACCAATATATATTGAGTCAAATTTCACACCTCCTTGAGTTTACATCGTGATGTGTTTGTACAGATAGAATCAAACAGTCTCAAGTACCTACATCCTACTAGTTTGGGTAAAAATTTAAAAACAACGCAGATACTTTGTAAGTTTATAAAATGTGCCTACAAGGAGAAATATGTATGGAGGTATCTAAGAAATATCCCCAAACTAGAGTTAGGAGAATGATAAAGCAAAAGCAGTAGTCTTCATACATTAAGTGCAGTAACTTAAAGAGAATCGTGTCTTATCAGATTTGTCAAGGTCATGCTAAGAATAAGATGCTAAACATCAAAAGTCATTTGCTTTAGAAGCAAAACTGACATGTTTTCCCCAGTGATTTATCAGAATGTAATATATGTTATGTAATATATAACTTTGTGGAGTTAGATGTATATCAAATCCGCAACTTCAGACTGCTACATAATCATCTAGACACGTCACAAAGGGCTCAGGCCCTTTCATCAAATGTCAGATAGCCAGGACTTTTAAAGAAGCCATGTCATATAACATAATGACCTCTCAGTGCACCTTTGGCTTCAGTTTCAGAGTCCTGTCTGAATTGTGTAGGAGAGACATCCCCTTATATTTTACAGCTATAGAAAAATATTAAGAGTGGGACAACCTTAAAATCAGTCCTCAGATGGGTAATATGGTTGAACTTAATTTCATTTACAACATATCTATTTTAATTAGTCTTTGGCATAATTTGAAAGTTTTATGCCCAGTGTTTCCCTAGATGCTTAGAAAAACTGTTAGCACTGAGACTTAAAACTTGGTGAAATTTACTGATGACATTCAGTAAATAGAGTTAATGGTATAAACCAGAAGTGTTATTATTATTTTTATCCCTATTGTTTCTTTCTTGAAAGAAACTTACATGTCTGTTTTGTTAATTTACCCGTGGTTCAGATTATCACAAGGACTTTATACATATAATAATGAAAAATTGAGCTAGAAAGACCTTCCCAGAAAATTCCCTGATAAATCTGTTCTTTCTTTAGTACATTCTGAAGTGCTTACTGGCATTTAACTTTATTCTAGATAATGTCTCTTCTATTGTAGGGTTCTGGTTTTGAATTTTACCATCTTCTATTTCGTCTTAAGTACAACACAGCTTATAATCTCACGAAATGCCAAAACTTGAATTAAAATGTCAGTCGGTGTGATGCTATGAAAGAAAAGTTATTCTAAAAATGGATGATTTTTCTGTAACTCTATCATAACTGAATTTAGCAATGATGATGATAGACTGATTTTAAATCTTCCTTGATTTTATGTTGACTTGATGAATGTCATTATGCATCAGATGACCATCTTTAGTTTTTTTAATCTGCTTTCCCCATTCATCTATCCTTTCATAAGTCTAGAGTTAGAGTTCAAATAAACTAAACAAATGCTTTGGGCAAATCGCTACACCTTTCTGGGTTTTTGTTTCCTAAAATGTGACATGAGGTGGATTTATTTCTTAAGATTTTTCAAGTTCTATAACTTTATAATTCTGAACTTTGTTTTATTTTCTGAAACAATTCAAGTAAAGGTATCGGCTGAAGAATTTGAACAAGGATTTAAACTAAAACACTTACCTGTGTCTGAGGGAATTGTTTTTCTGGCAGGAATCATCAGTAAGGAGATTCTTGTTTCTTTAAGATAATAATCTATATTAAGGAATTTTGGAAAATGTTTATAAACCTATGAAATTCTGAACATGTTGGTAAGTTCTAGACCTCATCTTTTATGTAAGATTATCTGCCAAAAACCACCATTTACTCTGAAATTCTCACATGGATGATTCATTTGGTATTTCTACTTAAGAAAACCTGGCACTGATTACAAAACTGATTTAATAAACCTTAAAGTAACAAAAAGCTGAAAAAGGATCCTGAAATTCAATTTCATAATGTTCAATGCTTTTATTTGTTTTTCCCTAAATACTGAGTTATAGCAATGCCGTTTCAAAGACTCCAGCAGGTCATATTTTGATCAGTCTGTCATACAGAAAATAAACCTTCTGACCCTATTTAATGTATATTTTAACACTGGATAATATTCAAGTTCTAAGACAGATAAACTGCATTTTATAAGAATTCTCTTAGCACTGTTCATATCCATGATAGAAACCCTGACCTGCTGTTGTCCATGCAGGACAAGGTTATTGAACTACTTGAAAAGGAGAGATTTATCTCTTACAAATATGAAAGTTATGTGAGCGACTTTCACTTATGGCCCTGGCACCTTTTTGCACATGTGTGATGGGTTTGAATTAGGCATGGAGTTTCTCCAGGGTAACCACTCTTCTCAGGTTTTCATCCTGCCTCACCTGGCCAGGAGAAAGATGTGTGGGAAAGCTGCTCAAGGCAGTTCTTAGCGACCCATTCACCATTCCCACTGAGGTCCTTTCAGGAAAACCAGAGAAAGCAGGAATGTGAATATGCTTAGAACTTTTGAAAAAAGTGTCACCTATATTTACAGATAATTTTTTGTTCTTTTGTTGTTGTGATTGTTTGCCTATTCTGATAGACACTGAGCAACACTTGTGTGTATATAAGATCACTGTTAGCTAAGTTACTTTATTAGACAGTGTATGCATTTAAAGTCTCTAGTTAGCCAGTCCAGGTTTTAAATTGCCTGAGATGTTCAAACTGCATTTTAGGAAGGCTGCTCACTTTCTTTTATTTCCCCAAAAGATGTCCTGTGTTTGTTCTTGGAGAAAAAACCATTTTGGTAGTGGGTGTTTGTAGTGTGATCATTTTTAGGAATTGGTGTAATTAGTTCAAGTAGTCTCTTCTCACTAGTTTCTTTTACAAGTTTGTCTGTTTGTAAATTCATGTCACCACATCCTCTCTGCTTCCTGGAAGTGACATTGAATCAGATTCTCTCTCTTGATCAGTGTGCCATGGGATAGAATGAGAACTTCTACATATTCTTTGGAAAGATGACTGGTCCCTATTCCTCAGTGTGCAAAAGCTGAACACACAATCACAGGGGCAGGGGGGAAGAAGGAAGAAAAGGGAGAAGAGGGGGCATTTCATAGTCATTCTTACCTCTCCAAGGTTTACAAACATCACAGCCATTTCTTTCTCTGTTAAAGACAATGATCATCTAACTTAGAAGGTCCTGGATGTGAAGTACTAGATGATTCAAACCTTAGCTGTATTTAGTTTGATTCATAAAATCCTAAATGAGAAACATCGATTATGTAGAAACAAGGCAAGCTTGCTTGTTGTATGACTGCACTGCTTATTTTCCTTTCCTAAGAATTGTTTTCCATCTCTAGTGTGGTTGTTTGGTTGAAAATTGCTTGGCTGCCATGGTCCATTTATCTGGGGCATTTTGTATCATCAATTTTATTATCTCAAACTATTTTTTTCCCACATGGAATAGGAATCTTAAAGTTGAAAGGAACCTTAGAATCTGTTCGTCCAACCTGAGTCTTTTTTTAGATGAATAAACTAGGATGCAAACGAGGTAAGTGACTTATGCAAGCCCCCACCCATCCTGCGGAAGGCAGACCTGATAGAGAGAGTCTGTTCTTCCTCCTTTATTCCACACTCATCTTTTAGTTCTCTGATGACTCTTCTCCTGATATTTAAGGGCTCAGATCCACCTACAAATGAATTAGAATTTTAATTTCCCTTGTAGGTGACTTTATTCTTTTGACAGTGGGTCATCTTATCTTAAACTAAACTCTTGAACAAAAACTAACTCAATATAATACTATGAGTCAAATTAACATAGTGTCTTATTTATAGATGATGCTAATAACAGTGATTGTCATTAACTCAAAAAAAGAAAACAACCAATGATATTTTTTATATCACCTCCCATTTGCTCTGTGGTTTGTAAATACAGTTCCTTCTGCCAATGAATATCCTTTCAGGAGACTTAAAATGGCATTAGTCTATCAGGAATATTAGAATTAGGAGGACCCTTGGATTTCAATTAGGGAGGCCTCCTCTTCAATATAGGAAGTCCTTTCTCAGCATCCCTGCTATATGGATATCCAGCTTTTATTTAAATTATTCCCATATGAACACATTCACTTCCAGACAAGGCAAGTCATTGAATAAGCCTATGTCTCTTTTAAACAAGCTCTAAGTTTTATGTCAAGTTGTTTACGCGTTCCAACAAATACAATATATGCTCAGATTTTTATCTTGACCCAGATAAATGCAGACTCCATTAGATTTAATGCGCAGTAAGATTTCAGGCCTCCTCTCTATTCATATCACTCTTTTGCCGATGTAACATATGGTATGTGGAGGTGAGTAATTCCTTCAGTGCTATTTTTATTTTAACTATACAAACCCAGAAGAGCTCTGTATTGGGTCCACATCCATTTGGTAATTTTTCTTTTTTCCTTCTTTTCTTTTTTAATTTCTAAAAGGTCACCAAACCCCCCACTTATTTAATGAGAATCATATTCTAATGCTTTGTGTTTGCACAATGTAGGGGACTTCTACTTGTCTGCCCTGAAACTCTTTTCTTCCCCCTGGGAAGAACAGTTCTCATATTTAAAATATCCCTGTTTCCCCTCCAGTTTTGTCATTATTGTTTCATCAAAACAGACATGATTCTATTATACCATTTCCTTGGCTATGGTGATTGATCTGGCAGTGGACCCATAAACCAGTTTCAAAATTCAACTCAATGCCCTCTACCACATTGGAAAAAACAGTCTGGAATAGGAGAGAATCAAATCAACATGTAAAAGAGATGGGGATAAAAGGTCAAGGGACCTCTCACAGTTTTATAGTTACTGGTCCAGACCTTGGGGTCTCTTGGGCTGCCCAGATTGAAGTTCACATAGCTAGAAAGGACCAGAACCAAACTTGGAACTCAGGTCAGCTCATTTCTAGTGTGGTAATGTGGGTAATTTTTTAAAATTTGGAAAATATTATTATTGGGTGTTTTCATTTGATAGAAATAAATGCCAGAAGTAGAAGATAGATTCTCTCAATTAAAGCCTCCTCCCCCCAAATGTAATTCTCTTAATGGAACTAAGGAACTCTGTGACTTAGAGAAATCACTTGGTTCTCTGTGCTTCTTCAGGATCTTATTTGTAAAATGAGGGCACTACATCCCAGTGCAGAGCACCAAGACCCTCAGAGAGGAACCATTGACAGGTCTAGATGCAGTAGCTAGAGCTGTGTCTCTTAGGGCGTCACAGCCAAAGCAGCTGGAGGAGGGAGAAAGCCAGCGGACAGATTTGAGCAGAAGACATGGCTTTTCTTAGCAGCATAACTGTTGTGCATTTAACATTTTCTGCCCTCACTCTCTAAATCTTATTTGAGAGAGGGCCACACAACTTCCCCATCCACATCTCCCCAGAGTTCTGCCACCAGTATCTACAGCTATATAAAAGAGTATTTGGATACACACCAGGCAATTCTTTCTCATCAGGATGTGCCCCAAAACTAGGTGCTTTACAAGATCAAGGGCAGGACAATGAAACCCCCAAAAGAACATGCATGTGTGTGTGGGTGTGTGTACACCCACACACAGAGACACAGACACACACGGGACTTATATAGATACTTGTGAGATCAAAAACAATACCCTTTCCTTAAAATGGTATCTGTTTCTCTAGGCAGCTCGTGCCCTGCTAGTTTAAGGATATGACAGGATGAGACTACCTAAGTTGGAATTCTCTCTCTTTTTTTAAACATTTTTTTTATTGAGTTATAGTCATTTTACAGTGTTGTGTCAAAGGAATTCTCTTTTAATAGATAAGTGAACTTGGCAAGGAAATGCCTGTGCCTCAGTTTCCTCATCTCTGAAATTGAGATGGGTCAATAACTACCTACCTCTTTGGGTTATTGTGAATTAAATGACATAATACAGCACTAAGTGCCTGACACGTAGTGAGCACTTAGTAAATGTTAATAGAAGAAAGCCTTACTCATAAAGTATTAAGTAAAGCATGTTGGGTCGTTATGCCTGGCAGGCTAAGGAGCTTTAAGTCCATTGTGCAGGCACTGGGGCACTATTGTAGGCTTGTAAGTAGAGGTATAGCCAGCAAAAAGCTGTATTTTGGAAGATTAGTGTGGTGTTAGTGTATAAAAGGGATTAGAGGTAGAGACATAAATAAAAGGGCAGATATGGCAGTTGCGGGAAACTGCCATAGGTGTGAACAGAAAAAAATAGATTTGACACACTTGAGTTTGAATTGCCAAGAACTGTAAAGGAGGCAGCTTGAAATGTGGAAGCTGGAGTTGTGGAAAGAGGGTAGGATTCAGGAGATTTGGAAGATGTGTATATAGATTTGACAGATGAATCATGGGACTAGATGAGCTTGGTAAGAAAGAGAGGTTTTTTGACTCTGTCTCATGCTGACTGTTCTTGGGGCCAAACCAGGAAAACTGATTAAGCGTACGATTCACACGATGCAAGAGAGAATTTCAATAGATAGTGGAATCAGTCCTGGATACGGTTAACAAGGGAGTTTGAAATGAGGACTGAATGGATTGCCCATTTGATTAATTTATTGTAATGATGATATAAAAGATTAAATGCAAGCTCATTAGGCAAAAGGAAAGGCAACTCAAAATAGGTGTTAGGACTTTTACTAGTGTTGTCCCTTCAGTTATTTACGGTGTCCTAGAGATGAATCTACTTCTATATGAGTTTAGAAAGAGGGGACTAGTACATTCTGCCACATGGAAGGCCCTGGTAAGTATGCTAAATGAAAAAAAAAAACAGGTTCAAAAGACTGTACTGATGCAGGTGGGTGCAAGGTTTCTTTATGGGATGACAGAAATGTTTCAAAAATTAGGCTGTGATGATGGTTGCACAATTTCTGTAAACTTACTCAAGAATCATTAAGGTGTTTTTTTTTTTTAAAAAGATAAAGGGATAGGTGGTCAAATGGATATGTGTCAGGTTTTTGTTTTTGTTTTAGCAGCTCACAAGTCAGAGTTTTTTTCTCCTCTATAGAATGTCCTAGGCATTTAGCTCAGTCAAGAAGAGTTAATTAAGTACCAACTCAGAAAAGCAAAAGTCAAATAAAATATGGAATACAGAATGATTTACCATGATGCCAGAGGGAACCACTCCCTGTAATATTTTAGAATATATAATAGAATTGATTATATGCCTTTTTTATTTGAAGTGTTAGAATTCCACTCCGATATCTCATTAACTATTACATAAGCTTAGAGCCAAGAAGCTTTTCTGAAAACATTGAACCACAGAACTGAGTTCTTTGGCTCAGTGGATTTGAACTTAATATCAGCAATTAGATCTATAGTTATGTAGAAATTGAGTCAAATTTCAGTTAACATACTAATATACCTTTGAAATGTATTAGATAACATACTAACATATCTTTGAAGATCTCAGTTCTAGAAACTGCTTGAACTGACTCCAAAATATTATGAGATTCTGTCTAAATAAATTACTCATAGTTAAATAATTTTAAATTTATTTAAATTAAGTAAGAGATAAGATACAGTGTAATGCTTGAGAGTTCTTCTTTACTTCCCTACCCTGTCTAGAATAGGAAGATTCAATGTATGGGAAGCATCCCACGATTTTTATTCATTCAGCAAAGACTTGATGATACGCCTCACATGTCAGGCCTCATTCTAGGTGCTAGAGATTGAGTGGTACAGAAGACAGAGAAGGTCCTTGCCCTACTGGAACCAGCAATCTAACAGGGAAACAGGAAATAAAGAATACTGGCAGTGGTGAATGCAATGGAGAAAGTTAGGGTTTTATGGGATAGAGTGTCAGAGGTGGTGAAAGGTGGTGAGTGTTTTAGCTAAGGTGATCTTCCTTCGGGAACTAGGTATTTGGGCTGACTCTGATTGGAGAGACAGAGCCACTGTGTGATAACCAGAGTTAGAAATGTATTTATTCATTTTAATATAGCACTCCCATTGACAGCCTCTGAGTGGGCTGTTTCCTTAACCTTCAGTTGTTCAGAATTCCGAATGCATTTTTCCTTAGATTTCAAGCTAAGCCTGACCATAGAAGCTTTTGCAATATTTCACTAACAGTTAAAATATGACTGTGGCCAAAGGAGGCATAGTTATTGGGGAAAACCTTTATTTTGTTAAAAAAAAAAATACAGCTGCAGTTGCTATTCATATGTTGTCTTCTGTTGGAAGATGTCTGCCAGATTGGGGGGTGCCTGCAGGGGCAGTGGTGTTTTGGAGGAATGAGAAAATGGTTTCCTTTACCTTTAGATTAGTGTCACTTGATTCTGAAACATACTTTTAGCCCATTTCTTAAGCTAAAAGTGCACCTGCCGTGTAGTCAGAGGATACTGAAACATATGCTTTTTTTATAGTTTCTTATTTTTTTCTGTAAGATAAAACTATATCCGACTTCTCCCTGGTCTTTGAAAATCACCACGGTACAGAGACTCTTAATGGCTTCTGCATTTTATAGGAGAGATTATACGTCAAAGAAATGTTTTCCGGAGAGTGAGCAGAGTTGTCCACGGTCTTTTGGGTTACAGCCCACAGCATTGCCAGTCTCTGTGTTTTATGGAGAATTGGACCTTTACATTTCTGTTGTTGATTATTTTACTAGTAGTAGATAACCAGGGGATTGTATATGGCTTGTTGGAATATTATTTTCCAGATCGTTACTGTTTAATTTAAAGGCTTACTTAATCTTTTATATTTAGAAATAAATCCAGTATAAGATTTTTTTTTAAATTTCTGTTTTCTGATGATCATCTGAATTGCTTTTCTGGAGCTGTGTCTAGCCAACAGACAAATTATGCCTGATTTCCGTACTGTGGTGAGCGTTTTGTGAAAACAGGTGCTTCTGATTACTGCTGAGCTGGTCTTATATTTTCACGCCTCTCTTCTGCTGGTGGTAGTGTGTGATTCATGAATTTGCAGGTGTAGAAGACAATATTTGATTTGTGAAGCCCCATTTTTCCAGATAAAACTAGGCACATTTCATATGTACCAGTTACATGTCAAATGTAACCAGTATAGAATGTGAAGCCAGCAGTGACTTGCTGATTCTAAAAGGTGGATGTAGGTTAACAAATAGCCACAGTGGAGAGTTTTGCAAGGGGTCACAGTGATGGTTAACGCTTGTTTTTGTAAACTGTGATTGGCAAAAGAAATGAACGTGTGTGGAAGAAATTAATTTCTGCAGGTATTTTGAAAACATGAATATGAGCTTCCGGTGCTCAGTGCATGACACCCTGCCTGGAATCATGATCACTTTTAAGGCAGCAGCTGTCAAAATTTCGGGTGAGAAATACAGGTGCTCAGCTGTTGGTTATAAATTTCCAGCTTTGTGGATTTACAGTGGCCTTTCAGTCTTGGAATAGAGTTGGGGAATTCCTAGCACCTAAGAACTGTTGTTTATGGCTGGTTTTATCTCCCAATACCAAGTCTTCATGATTTACAGGGACAAGCACCTCTTTCATTCTTAAAAATCTCAAAGCTTTTGTGTAATGGTGTATTTAGTACCATCTGGAAGATGATCAGGCATAAAAAGGACCTTAGAGCTAAGAAAAACTATTGGGATCTTCCAGTCCAGCCCTCCAATGTTACATATGATGACTGTCCTTAACAGTATAGTAATTTGCTCAGTAGTTGTTTTTCAAGGCTTAAAGAGAGAAAATATCTAACTCAGCATCACAGTCAGCTAAGAATAAAGCATTTGAATCTCTGAACTTGCTGTAATTTTAATCTTATCTTCCTCCAAACCTTCCCCATTGCTTCAAAGACAGTCTTCATGTGACAGTCTTCTCCACCGCACCCCACCTCCAAGGGTTAGATCTGGGGCACCTCTGCACATGAATGATGCTTCACTTACTCTGTTGTTTTGTAATTACCTGGATGTCAGTCTGTCCTGTGAGCACCACTCTGTCCTCTTTATATTCCAGCACCTAGGACAGTGCCTGGCTGCCTGGCACATTCTGGGCCATCAATAGATGTTTCTTGCTTGAAAAAATCTCTGGAGATTGATTTCCATGAGCCACCCACAGAAACCCATCTCATTACTTTATAGTCACTTATTCACATATCTGAAATGATTAGGAAGTTTAGAAAATAATACTCTTTGGTGGGAAGAATTTGCATTTGCCCTGTACCTAGTTCTGACACTACCCCTCTCCTCCTGTTACTCCATATAGCATAAGACAACACAGACCTTATAGCAGATTTTTAAGAGAATCTAAATGCAAAGAAAATAGAAGGAGAAAGGAAATGTTTGTATTTTATAATATTTTATAGACCTACCTTCTCTTGTTGCACATTTTTTTAAAAAACATTGTTGTATTCATTTCTGGTGTTCAACAGTGATTCTGTTATATGTATCTGTACATATTCTTTTTCATATTCTTCTTCATTACAGGTTTCAACAAGCCATTGGATATAGTTCCCTGTGCTATATAGAGAGTAGGACCTTGTTATTTGTCTATTCTGTACATAGTAGTTTGTTATACGCTTCTGGATGCTTGATCCTCTGAGATTAGTGCTTCGTGGATCCTGTGCTAAGCACTTTACGTGAGTTATCTTATTTCACTCTCACAACTCTGTGAGACAGATATTATCATCCTTATTTTCCATAAAACTAGGGCCAAATGAGCTTAATTATCTGAGCTGTTAGATCTTATTGGCGAATATTCATTAAGCACTTACTGTGTGCTGAGAGCGGTCCCAAGTGCATCACATCTCCCAGCTACTGTGCTGGGTGTCTTCCTCCCCCAGGGTGGTGTTCTCCGATGCTATCACGATAGGAACCTCTACCCTCTCGACAGGTTGATGGACTCCTGAGTCATTTTGGACATAATTCTAAGTCTCCAAAGGCAAAAAGGCAGCAAAACCAACTGCTGTTATGTCTAAACATTTTTGTAACGATATAAATTTTCTTCTCAATCCTGTTCATTCAATTATTTTGAAACCAGTTGTGCTTTGAACAGGACAGTTTGCTACCTTACATTCTGGTGTAACTTTGTGGGGTGTGTATGTGTGTATTCTTCCCCACTGAATCTAGAATTAGGAAGTGATGTATATAATTCACAGCATATTTGGACTAGAAGAAAACTTATGATCACCAAAGTGAGCAAACAAGTCCAATTTAGGGAGGGGACCTTGACCAAGCCTTCATTGTTCGTAATCCCGCAGCAACACAGATGCAGGAGCAGGAGGGCAGTGACACCTCTGGCCATCTGAACAAGAATGTGTGTTGTGTCTGTGCTACCTTAAATGCAAGTTATAGAAAGTTAAACTGTCCACATCCACACTGAGGCATCCATATGAAGAAAATGTGAATATTGGTATAAATCTGTCACAAAAACGAGTTCTCGTAGGGGTTCCAAACAAATCCTAGACTTTATGAGAATTAACAAATGGTATAGGAACTAGTTTGCTTTATTTATTTTTTCTATTACTCAGTCAGACATGAATCATATGCCACTCAAATAAAATACTCACATGTCAAAAATTTGCTGATGGGAAGTATTCATCAAGTAGAGTGAAATTATTTACTATAAGGTACAAATTTTGAGAGTGAATAGTATTGTGATACTTGACAGCAGTGATCAAGGAACTCTTAGTATCAGGTTGTGTCATTTATACTATCCAGTTGGAGTTTGACTCTATCAAGTGTCTTCCTTGGGGTTTTGTAAATGTCTCAAACAATTTGCTGTTTATTCTTTTTTTTTTTTTTTTTCATTTGGAAGGTTTCTGTTTTTTACTTAAGATTTTTTTCTTAAAGTTGCAAGTTTCCCAAATACTCAAAAATTACAATACTATTAACTTGACAGGGATCTCTTAGTTTGAAATATAACAGCAAGCCTCAGAAATCACCTGATATTACTTGGCATTATGTAATGTCAAAAGCGAAGTATAAATTTTAAGTTCTATAGAAAAAAGAAATAGTGAAGTTGTCATATCTTAAGATGATGAATCAATTATTTAGAATTGTTAAGACATTGGGTAACTTAATGTTATCAGGTTTTCTCTATATATTTTTATATCCTTTTTCTTTTCAGAAATCTCATTAAATCTCCCTTTCAACCCCTCTGTCACCATCACACCTGAATGTCAGCAGGCCCTTCAGTCCCTACCTGTCCCCTCCACCTGTCAGAATGTCAATGACTTACTCTTTCATTAGGCATCCAGTTCCCTGTGTAATCACAGGTCCCTTGAGTATCTGCCTCCCCTGGACTGCAGCCTCGCGTGCCTGCCAGTGCTTGGCCTTAGTGCCATCAAACCATCTGTGGTCTTTACGCCTGCTCTCAGGTTACTGATCATTATTGGAAGGAAAAGCTGTACAACCCCTGGAAGTTGGCTGCCTCGCGCATTGATGAGTTCCAGCCACAGCTGGCTTTCAACACCAGTCATCAGTCTTTGTCTTTATCTCTAGTCACTCTCTTACCCCTTCCCCAAGCAGTTATTCCCCAATTGGACCACTCTTCTTAAGTCCCAGCCTACTCTTCCCCTCCCTGAACCCACTTGCAACCAAAGACATAGACTACTTCTCAGCTCTCTTGTCTCTGCTTCCCTGCCTTCCTCTACCTCCCAGATATCTTTTACAAAAGGAATTCCTTATATACAGCTTGGACTTTGTCATCCCCAAAGCACAAAGAAGGTGCTCAGTGAATGTTAGACTGAAGGACAGTGTCTCAGGGTCCTTTGAATTTCTCCTGCCCCTTCGGTGAAAGGATCCAGCAAAGATCACTAGTGGCCTCCTGAGTGTATACTTAGTAGCCTTTAAAACTTTCTTGACATTGTTGATCTTTGATAGTTGGTCATCATTTTGGTTTTTGATTCTCTTCTCTCTTGGCTTCTATGGTTCATCTTTTTCCCTGGTTCTTTCTCCTCTTTTCTGATCACCCATTTCTTCTACCTCTCTTCCTGGCTCTTTTGCTTTCCCTGCTCTTGTCAGCTCTTCCCAGGCAATCTCTGCCTCCCTCTTCTCTGTAGTTTAGATGTCCCGACTGAGATCCATACTGCCAGCAGTCATCTGGCTACTCCATCACCTCAGATTTCAACATTTCCTAAACGCAGTACCTTATCTCCCACCCAACACATTCACATCACCTTCCTTCTCTCCTTTGAAGGCAGAGTCCTCTAACAATCTGTCCCAAATAGGAAGCTCAGAATCATTCCTCACCCTGCCTTCTTGACGTTTTTCAATTGTATTTTATCTACTTCATCAACTTTATACTTCATCTGTGTATTCCCTCTGCACCTAGGCTAGCCCATGGTTAGAGCTTAATAAATGTTTAATTTTATTTTATTTCACACCAAAATGTAGACAACTAGAATAGTGGATTCCAAGGGACTTATCTATCTTCAGCTTTGATGTATATATGAATATTTAGGCCCACTGGAAAGATAGTTGGCAGTTTATGATGCCTCGAGGCTAAAATTTTTCTGAGGTAACATGTTCTATTAGTGTCATAGTATTTCAGTTCATGATTTCAACCTTGTTCATTAAAAGCAAAGTGGGCAGCTTGAGTCTCAAGGACCTGTGTAGCTGGAAATATTAGCTTGGAGTCTAGAATTCAATAACCATTGATTGCCTCAGTCCAGAGCAGTTTATTGTTGATCTCTTTCCCCTAAAATGGAATCAATTATTCTTGCCAATGCATTTTTATTAATGGACTGGCTATTTGGACTAGAGTAATGAATTGAAGTGCAGGGGCATATTGAAAATACGAAAAATAAAGTGTTTTTCAGAGCTCTCAAAATGTTGATCTAATAAATCACAGAGTATAACAGAAGAAGTTTAGTGAAGAAGGCAATAGAAGTAATAAGAACACTTAATTGGTTTTTAAATGGTAGCTCTAAACATTGTTTAAATTTAACGTCAAAAAATTTTTGTTTCGTTTTTATAGAACAGAAACGTTTTTGCTTACAAAAATCAGTAATTGACCGAACTGATTAGCATTTTCATGTCTTTGTAATTTTCACTCTGTTATTTAAAATAATTATAATAACTATTTTCTCACAGGGAATACATTTAAGTGAAAGTGTGAGAAATTTAAATTCAGGGGAGAAGTAATTCATACTGCATGGTTTTGCAAAGAACGATCAAGACCAAGCAAACTTTAGAGTGCAAATTTTAAATTTAAGATATGTTTAAATAGTTAATAGAAAAGAATTTTCACAGGCTAGTCAGCAACAAGTTAATTATGAATCATTCTTGTCTATTTCTATAGTAGAGCCCAGATATTATGGTTTTGATAATAAGTTTTCAACAACGATACCCTTACTTTATTTTAGAATTTTACAATACCTTGATACATATTTTACTTTGGGGTCCTTCTAGCAATCTTATGAGTTGATAATTAACCATTGTTATGTTATTCCCCACTTTATAGATAAGGGAAAATAAAACACTGAAAAATTAAATGGCTGTCCAGGGTCACACAGTTAGTGAGTAGTGGCACTCCCCTTGATTCTTCTGGGCTTTTCTCCTTTCCTGAATGGACTCTGATCTCTTTTGAAACAGACTGCCCTGTCCTATTTATCCTCCTTTGCCAGGAACACAGCAGATGCACAAAGTGTATTCGCTGAATAGATTAGTCTACGCTAGAATGGAATTTCAACTGTCAGTCTCTTAAAGAATCTTACTGCTCAAATACGATATTTTATCAACCTAATAGAATTCTGCTGTGCACTTGAAAACCCTGAAACTGCATTTTTAAAGTCCTCTAAATGAAGTGCTTTTTTATAAATTGAGAGTTGTCATGGGAAGCATAACAAAGAGGCAAAGGATAAGTATTTTATCATTAATCTATTTGGGGTTAATTCCATTCTATTAGTTATCTATTGCTGCCTGACAAATTATCCCAAAATATAGCAGCTTAAAACAACAAGCAATTTATTATACCATAGTTCTGGTGGGTTGGAAATCCTGTGCAGCTTAGCTGCGTCCTCGGGCTCCCTGTGTCTTATAAAGCTGCAGTCAAGGCACAGGCTGGACTGGATGGGGATGCCCTTCAAGATTGTTCATGTGGCTGTGGTCTCAGGTCCCTGCTGGCTCTTGGTTGGACACATCATTGTTTTCCCAAGTGGGCCATCTATTAGGTAGCTCAAAATGGCAGCTGGTTTCCCTGAGAGCAGGTGAGCCAAGAGAGTGTGAAAGGGCATGCCAGACAAAAGCTAGTCTCTGTAACTTAATCTTAGAACTGACAACCCATCACTCTTGCCTTCTGTTCATTAGAAGCGAGTCACTGGGTCAGCCCACACTGAGGAGGATGAGATTACACCAGACTGTGAATACTCGGGGGCCAGAATCATTGCCGCTGTCTTAAGGCTGTGGAGCCCAGTTCATATTAAATGCCGTTGTTCAAATAGACTAAATCAGAAGATAGAAAATTCCGGTAGACTGACTTTCACCTTGTTCAGACTTTTCAAGGAAAAAGTTAAAGAAACCCAACCTAAACTACCATTAGAACCACCCTGCACCCTCAAAATCAATTTGTTTATTTAGCAAAATAGTCACAAGGTTGTCCTGACTTTAACTTCAGCAGGATTCTGTTCTCTTCTCCCAACACCCAACTCTGCTCCCTTAAATGGTTTGAGCAGATTCTATTGACCTGTCTTGTGCTTCGTGACCATCCCTATGGCCACTGGGAATGGAGCTCCCCAAATGACCAGTCCTGGGTTATCCACCACCCATGGAACCTGGGGGGAAGTGACGGGAGCAGAAATCTAAATCATATGAACTGAGATTAGGGGAAAGCAAGATTGAGGTGCTCTTCCCACGGTAAGGGTTTTGGCTGATGGGCAAGCAGATCACTGTTGCCCACTGCACTTGTCTGTCCCCGTTATGCTCCTGCGTGTTCTCATTTATGCAGTTTACTATATTTGATGAGGACCTAAACATGTACAAGATGGTATATCTTCCTTTGGTGGCAGGAATGAGAACTAACCTCCTGAACAAAAGAGTTCATGCTCAGTAATTGTTTCAAACTAACAACAAAAAGTAATCCATAGTTTTGCAGTGTGTGTCCTACGGAAGTAAAATGTTTCCTAAACCTTTTTGGGTAACCTTTCATCATTAATAGAGCACAGCCCTAGGGCTAAGTCCAGTTCATCCATCTGGACTTTAGCATGAATGCAAAGCCTTATTAATGTGTTGGCTCACAGAAAACACAGGTGTGTGTGCCCGGATATTAATTGGGCTCAGCTGGGGCCATTGAGGGGTCGACTACTAGGTATCTGGGGTCACTGGTGTGTAAAATTAAACCTAATAAGCTGTAGTCATGGGTTTATAGCAGCTTGTTGTTTTGTTTTGGTTTTTTTCCCCCTTCCTACTTTCCGGTATCTAAAAGAATACACCTGAGGGTCGGCCATGGCTCTTTTTCAGAAAGAAAGTGGAATTAGTAGAGTGCCATTGTGAGTCAGTTAAACTGTGTGAGGTTGATAGCAAAACCAGAGCTCATTTGTCAGACCTTGGAACCCTGTGGATACATTTAAGTGGGACCCTGCTCGGCATAAGCATGGCTGTGGGTTCCTCCTCTTCCTAGTCCCGTGAAGACCCCGGAGTCAGTGCGACCTGGAGAGCCAGCCAACTGAGGCTCCCACTACTCTCCTTCCAGTGGCAGCACCTTATGGGCTGGACATTTGGTGGGGAGACTGTTTCCCAATGTTCATTCCTGAGTGCTTACTACTACACATTGGGTGAAACTGGGGATGCTGAGAAAAACAAGACACGGTCCATGTTCATGTGTGGTAAGAAATAAATCCCATCTGTGCTTGGGTTCAGGACAAAAGAAAGCGGCTGCTTAACTGGTCCTGGGTTGAATGGCCATGAAGGTGAACTTGCCCCCGAAAGCACCATCCACAGCCCTTCTGCTGCCCACTGGTGGCTGCAAGGCACACATGGTGATGTTCCTGCCACGCCCACCCACCAGACAAAGTACTTAACAGCCTCCCTGTGTCTCAGGCTTTTGGCAACTGGACCAGTTCACAACCTCTGTCCTCTGTTCATCCATGAGTACTGATTTTTATTTTGTGAAACAGTATCATGGTATCCATCCTCCAGAGTGATTTTGGTGTTCTCCCCTTCCCCCCCCCAACCATCCCCAAATTCCAAGTCTTCTTTACCTTCTCCCTAACACTTATCCCAGTCAAAAAGTTATCATCTTAACACCAAAACCTATTGTCCCTTGCTAAACCTTGTTACTTTCTTTTTGAGACACTCAAGGTGCGGGATTGGTGACTCGATTATTGTAGATGAGTTCTATGTTTGTTTTTGCTTATTAACCCCAATAAATCTTTAAATGGTGGTACTTTCGGTAGAGTAGGAGAGAGCATTTGGACTGGATTGCTTTCAGTGAATCTTGCTTCTGAGCGTGTTCTGTTTAGATATGAAGGACACCTTGATATGAGGAATCCGCCGCCCCTCCTGTCAGAAACGTTTCCGTCTCCACAACCTCCTTCCTTCCGCCAGCCCGTAACTTTCCTTTTCTCGTATCCAGCTTCTTCTTTGGAGTTTGAGGCCTCATGCTGACTTAGTAGAATATTAAATAGTATCAGCCACAGAGCTGTGAGGTTGGTTTAAAAGTCAGTCCTCGGGTGTGATAGGGCAGAGAGCCAGAGCCGGGAAGGGAGGGACGGCCTCGCTGTACCGGCGCTGGCCACGCCTCACCGGAGGCATTGTGTTTGCTTCCGGGAGGTGCGGGCAAACTGGAGCAGGGCCCGAGAAGAGTGACTAGACTCATGCAGGGCACATACGGGCGGGTTGGAAGAACAGAAGGTGTTTACCTTAGTCAGGAGGAGACTTTGCAGAGAAATAGCAGAGGAGGGTGGAGGTACAGCAGTGCTAACATGTGCAACCCCAGAATTCGTCTTGTGTGGCCTTTAGAAACACGGCTAAAACCAATGTGTAGCTTTGAGGAAAGATTTTTTTTTTTTTTTTTTTTTTTACTTTTTGAAGCTGCTTCTTAATTTTATTTATGTATTTAATTTTATTTTTTTAGTATTGAAGTACAGTCAATTATAATGTGTCAACCTCTGGTGTACAGCACAATGGCCCAGTCATATATCTACATATATTCACTTTCATATTTTTTATTTGAGGAAAGATTCTTTTTTAGAAAACAAAACCACATCTTTTCTGTGACCACTCTTGGCAGTGCTATGAAGGAAGGTATGCATGGAGAACCAGGATGCCACAGAGCTTGTATATTAGGTGCTGACTTCACTCAGTTGGTGGAAGCTGGCTGTAAGAGTAGAATCCGTTTGGCCATGGACATAGGAGGACAATGAACTTGGCTTTGAATGCCAGTTCAGCTCCTTCCACCTGTGTCACTTAACATCAGATTGTCAGTGTCCACATCTCTAAAAGGGGAATAATAGTGTTACTTTCTCACTAGTGAGGCTATAAAAGAAGATGATGTGTGTAAAGCAGTTAGTACAGCGTCTTACACGTGAGAAGTGTTGCACGTTAATATTGAAAAAGATGATGTTAGATAAAGAAAGATAAGGAGATTGGTGGGAAAGCAAGCCCTGATCAGTGATGTCTGCCAGGGGAGTGAAAGCAAGTACTGCCGTATATTTATCATCTTTGGAGTGTAGTTAGAGTGAAACGACCATGTATACTTAGTCATATTTTATTTTTTATGTTACATAGTTATCTACTTACATCTTATAAAATAAATTGGAGGGAGCATTGGCTTAAAAGAGGGACCTTCTCCCAGGCATATTTCCTTTCCTTCCCTCCATCTCTACTTGTATTTCATCACTTTAAAATTATGACAGTTACATGGAAGGGAAATACAGTTTTTGTTCTACTGTTCTATAACATTGCTAGTTTTGCCACATGAATGAATTGGAAGAAATACACTTTACAAAGCATAATGAATGAGCCTGTGCTGCTTAAATGTCTTAGTCCTACTATAGATTAGCTATTTAGAGAGAATGTGAGGGAAATCAAATCTGAAAACAAGCTCTCTTTGACAGATCAAATATGTCTTATCTGACTATACTTTTCTTATATTTGTACTGAACTCAAAATAGTGTATTTTCCACACATTAGGGTATGAATAGTTACTTAGACTCTACTTGGAAGACTTTGTCTTAAATATTCATGGATAGTTTAGAAGAAAACTGTAAAATTGATGTGTTGGCCATGAATCTTTAACCCTGCCTATTGTATGTTGTCAAGGATGTTGCTAAGGACATAAAGATGTGTCATTAAAAGGGTGATGTTGCAAGATCATCCCTCTGGGTGTTAAATAACTCCTAGAATGCTATGGATGGTCACTTCACTTAGAGAAGGCTGCCAAGAGGAAAATGTGAGTGAAGACAGCCTTAATCCAATGAATGTACTTTTCTCAGGAATGAATGAGTGAAAACAACTAGATTTTAACATAGAAATATTATGTACTCTTTTTTTTTCCATCATGTAATGATCAGGGAACAATACATCTGTTTACTCATTTACCCTTCAGCTTAGAAACATGGTGATGTACTATTAATTCAAAGCAGCACTATTACCCCTTGGTTATATCTCAGACGCTACAGTGAGAATGAATTGGAATCCTGGTGCCTCTACTTTATTGATTTTTAACCTTATCAAACTGTATGTACTTTTCTAAGCATCTCCAGTTTTCCCCTCTGTAAAATGGGGATAACCATTACACTTGTCTCTTGTGGAGATAAAATTAGATCAAAAGGAATGTCTTATCACAGAGTTTGCAGCTTGGTAAGCCAGAGAGTAACTATCATTACTAGTAGGAAAAACAGTTTATAGGTCAAGAGCCCAGCATTATGGACCCAGCTTTAACACTAACTCGCTGTGTAACTTGGGGCAAATCCTATCAGTTCTCTGGACCTTAATTCCTTTCACTGTAAAGTGAAAGACATTGACTGAATGATCTTGAATATTGCTTCCAACTCTAACATACTACCCTTGTTAGCAGAACCATTTAAAAACTCTAAAACAAAAAAAGCCTCCTTTATTCCTAAGCGGTAGTTCATTGTTTCAGTCTTTACTTAAACATTCCTTTATGAGAGGGGAAGACCTCTTGCTTTTCCTCACCTCTGTTTCCTGAGGAGTTTAAGTTCAAGAGAAAGGTGTTAAGGGGGAAATTAACACCTTATTGTTACTGTGTGAACACTAACTGTGGTCTTAATTGCTGTCTTTAAAATGGCTCTCTGTTAATGGAAATCCTATTTCAGTACAGGTTCTTTATATTCCTTTGTCAAACATAATTCTATCCAATTCTAAATAAGCTTATTATTGAAGTCTAACATTCATATAGAAAAGTGCGCAAATTATAAACAACTTGTGGAATCTTGGCGAAGTGAACATACTCGTGTAATTAGCACCCAAATCAAGAAACAGAACATTATCAGCACCTCAAAGTCTCCCTCATGCCTCTTCCAGTCACTAACTCCCATCCAAGGGTAACCACTGTCCTGACCTGTACTGTATATTACTTCTCCGTGTTTTGGAAGTTTATGTCAATGAAGTCATACAGCAAGTAGTCATTTCTATCGAGTACATACCTTGGGGTTGAATAGCTGGGTCATAGTGTGTGCATGTGTGCAGCTTTTATAGATGCTGCCAAACAGTTTTTGAAAACGCTTCTGCCAATTTATACACCTCCCCACCCTAAAAGGGAATGAGAATTCCATTTCTGATTATCTGTCTATTTTCAAACCATGTTTTTTTTTAAAGCAAGCTACTGTTTTGAATTAGGTTATACAGATCTCTTCCTAACACCTCTACTTCAGATGAGGACACACTCTGGTTTGCCCTGGACAGACCCTCCCAAGTTTATATGTGTAGTCCTTGCATAATGTTTATTAGTGCTCCCTCACTTTCAGATTGTCTTAGGTTGGGACAGGTGGGAATGAAAATGTTCTAGATTAAATTTTAGTAATGGTTGCAGAACCCTGTGACTATAATTTAAAAAAAAAACCGAACACTGAAATGTATTTTAGATGGGCAATTTTATGATGTGTGAAATATATCTCAATAAAGCTGCTTTGAAAAATTGTCCTGGTTTGGATGATAAATTATGTGGTCATCCTGCTTGACCCCGTTTCTACCATTTGCAAATAAGTTTTAAAAAGAGAGAGAAAGAAAAAAAAGAAAAGAAACTTAATATGCCTGGCTGCTTCTTTAGGGGTAAAAAACAAACCTCCCATGGTTTTCGAAGCATTTGCTAACAAGAGGTACCATCCAGAGCAAAGGAAAATTGATTTTGCTGCACCAATCCATTAAGCTACTCTTTTGAAAGGGGAACCTTTCCACTGGCATTGAGGTTATTTTACAATTTACCGAAAATAAAGACTTTAAAATAAATATGCCATAGAAGTTTGGCCCTGAGGTCAAAACTTTTAATTCAAATTATGCTATCTCTGTTACGATTGTTGGGTAACTTACCACCCTAGAACTCAGTGTTAAAAAAAACCATTTCACCATGTTTTTGGATTCTCTGGGTCAGGAATTCAGAGAGAGCACAGCAGAGGTGGCTTGTCTACTCCACAATTTCTGACACCTCAACTTGTTGTTGGCTGGGACCTCAGCTCAGCTGTCAACTCAAATACCTACCTGTGGCCTAGTCGTGGCTTCCTCACGATGTGGCAGCTGGGTTCCAAGCATCCCCACAGGGCAAGGTAGAAGTGCATGGCATTGTTCTGATCTGGTCTTGAAAGTCACCCACAGTCACTTTTGCTACACTCTGTTGGTTAAGTTTGTTGCAGAATTCTGCCCAGATTCAAGGGGAAGGGACATAGACCTAATCATTTGATGGGAAGGGTGTCAAGGTCACAGTGAAATAAGAACGTGTCGAATGAGTGCTATTTGTGGGGTGCAGCTTTGGAAAAGATGCTTCCCACTTCTCTGGATCTTCTCTTTCCTTCGCCGCTCGATTTTGATCCTACCACCAGTAGTTTCTTCTCAGTGTGGGGTCCTGTCCTGGAAGGGATTCCTAGCTGAGTCAGATTCAAAAGTTCTCCAGGGCCAGCCTGCTCCGGACCATGCCTTGGGCCCTCACTGGCTTTTGGATTGGGCAGTTTCAGCCACTATGATTGAACTGGTGTGCAACACTCTCCAGTGAATACCTGTTGGCTATTTGGGGGTGCTCCTGTTCTCAGGTCCATCAGAGACCTCTTTGCTTCTCTCTTTTCTCCTGCACAGATGCAGGTACTGTGCCTCTTTCTAGTTTGTCCTCCCAGCTTGGAATTTGAGTCTGTGAACTACATCATCCCCTAGTTTGGTATAAATGTTGTCCCTCAGGTTTTGACTTGGCTGCCTAGTTACTCTCTGTTTTCAGGTGGGGATCTGGGAAGATCCAAAACTGTGCTGCCACTGCTACCATTTGACCAGAATTCACCCCGAATAATCTTTGGAAAATGTGAATCAGATCATTCCAGTGCTATAAAACCTTCTGTAACATCCCACTGCATCCAGAATACGATGCAGACATCTTACCATGGGCAATCAGCATATCAGGATTTCATTCCTCCTCCATTGCCTGTGCTCAGCCCACACTAATGAATGGCTCATCCAGGTTCCCTGATTCTGTGATAGCCCCCAATATGATCTCCAGCCTGCTGTGTCTTGTGGACCTCAGTTTACTGATGAGCCCTCCCATCTCTAATAGTCTGATCCAGTCAACCTGTGACATTCATGGGGAGGGTGCCCAAGGGGCCTTTCTTACTTCCACAAATCCACAAATATTATAACCGAAAATTTCTTCCATAAAATGCAGTAAAGTATAGCCGAAAAAATTAAGTGACCCCCTTAATGTTTCTTTGAACATAGAACTAAAATCATTTCTAAAGCCTTTAAATAAGCCCAGCCACTAACATAAATGCTACACTACATTATGCAAGCTTTTTATTTTCAAGAGCTTATTATTCTCCCGGATGCCCTGTGCTTTGGCAGATAGTGAAGTCCAGCTTAATTTGAAAACCTGCCCCACTGACCTGGAATAGGAAGGACAAACTGTCCTTGGGCTCCTGAAATCTGATACTACTTTTTCTCTTTGAAACGATTTGTTAACCAAGGCATGTTCTTCGAGTATAGCACTGCATCCTTCCTGAACAGGTGTTCTGGTTTTTCCCTCTCTTCCGCTAGGAGCTCCTTTGTTTTGGGAGACAGGCTTCTGAAGTGATGTGGTCAGCTGAACCTTACATTGCACGGAGCTCTACTTCTCCTTCCCAAACGGGCTCTCGCTGGGGGTGGGGCCAGTTCAGACCCCGCCCTCGTGTCTGGGCCGGTGTTAGGACACGCTCCTGGCTGTCCACTGATCTCATTTTCCTTTCCTGGCCCTGCTACGGTTTTCCCTGCTGAGGGATTTGGCGCCTCCTGAATACTCTGAAACTATTTGCACGTAGAAATATGACACTAACCCTGCACTGACGGTTCAGCTTTTCCTTCCTTCCTTCATTTATCTCTTGCTTATGTTTTTCTGCATAAAATGCAAATCTTTATTGGGTGTCTTTACCTTCCCATAGGTAATACAGTCTGCACAACAATGCAGAGAAGTGATATCACCCCACTTCTTAATGGTAGAGCTCATGGTTTCATCCTAGCCTTATAAACTGCTTCCTCTGGAGAAAAAAGTTCCAGCGCTGTACCCAGTTCCATTTTATGGTTCACCTTTGTGTGTCAAGTACTTTATATACATTTATCTCATTTAATTTCCACCATAACCCTGCAGGGTAAGTGATAGTATCCCCTTTTTACTGGCAAAGGAAACTTAAGACTCAGGGAAGTTAAGTAAAAGCCAAGTTACAGGTCTGACTAACTCAAAGTTTCTTTACCATCCTTGTTAGTGTGTGTCTTTGTGTCATGTGTGCCCATGCGTGTTGGATTGTGTGTATGTGTGTGTGTCTGTGGGTATCTGTTCTTCTATATTATTTGTTTTTGGAGAGACCACAGCACAGTCCATTAGAAATCAGTCACAAACGCAAGTCACATACATGATTTTATATTTTATTGTAGCCATATTTTTAAAAGTCAGAAGAAACAGGTGAAATTAACTTTAATGATATATTTTATTAAACCAATAAATCCAAATTACTATCATTTCAGCATGCAATCAATATAAAAATTATTAATGAGCTATGTTACAGTCTATTTTTTGTACGATTCATCAAACTTTGGTACTTATTTTATGCTTGCAGTATGTTTCAGCATGGACTAACCACATGTCCATGCTCATTAGCTGTAAGTGGCCAGTGGCTGCAGCATTGTATTGTACAGAGAGAAAGAGAAGGAGAAGTAATAACAGATTAAAGGTTGTAACAATGAATAAAATGTGCAAAATAAGACTCCCTACCCTCTAATCCTCAGTTCCTCCATCTTTCTCCTCAAAGGCAAATAATTTCTTATGTGCTTTTCAGAGTTATTCTATGTATACATCAGGTAGTGCTTCTTTTTTTCACTTAGCACCGTAACTTGGAAGTTATTCTTTAGTAGTATACGTGTGTGTGTTTGTGTGTGTGTGAAGGTATGCATGTGTGTATCTCTGTGTGTATTCAGTTAAACTCAACACATATTTATTGACAGCCTATTATGTGCCACATGCTTTGCTAGGCACTTCGGTTCCATGAGTGAACAAAATTGAGAAACACCCCTGCCTGTGGATGTTACATTTTAAAAGAGAGAGATAGACAATAAACACCTACATGAGTAAACTATACAGTATGTTAGAAGGTAATAAGTAATATGAAAAAAAAAAGAAAAGTTGTGGGAGGGGGCGAGAATTTCCATTTCAGATGGGGTGCTCTGGGGAGAGAGACTGCATTAAGCATGTGAGGTCTGCTCAATGTCTTGAAGGAGGTGAGGGGTTTTCCTTGGTGACTCTAGGGGGAGCGTGTTCCAAGCAGGAGGAGGGCAGTGCAGAGGCCCAAAGTGGGAGGGTTGCTGGCACGTCTGAGGAGCAGTGAGAAGGCCAGTGGAGTCGGGTGAGGCGATTGGAGAGGGCAATGGGTCCTGTCTGCTTGGGAGGCTCCCCAAACTCTTGCTCTGAGAGTAAGGAGGTCTGCCAGGTTCTCAGCAGCAGCCACAAAACATTCCGATGTTTGCAGGTACCACATACCGTCTCCCGTTGAGAGGGACACTTAGGTCATTTCTGACCTGTGTGATAGTCTAAACAATGACTCTCTCTCTAAATATATATCTCTCCTTTAATCTCCATGCGTTTCCTTTCATGTAGAATAAATTCCTAGTGATGGAATAACTCATCGAGAAGATGCTTATTTTTAATTTTCCTAGATATTGCCAAATCGCCCTCTAAAGAGGTTGTACAAATTTATGCTCCCATCCACAGTGTAGGAGAGTGCTTCTTTTCCTGTTATCACTGTAGCAGTTAATCGGCAGTTTTTATTTTTGCCAGTTCTGTAAGTGGAAGTGCTCACTCACTGGCATGATTTTGGGGTGATCCTCCTGCACGCTGAATCACAGAACGATGTGGACTCTATCCCATTCCGCTTCTGTTTCTCAGGGCTCCCAACACTTTACGTGTATTATAGCATTTACTGCTTTGTATATTCATTGTTTCTGTTTTGGGTTTCGTTTCTTTATTATAAGCTTCTCAAGAGCCTGGCTTACTCTTTATTTTAAAGAAATTTTTTACTAAATAAAAAGTTTATTAAATAAAAAATTAAATTTTATTATAAAAAAGTTTATTAAAAAATAAACTAGGTTTATTTATTCATTTATTTATTATTATTTTCTTTCATGGAAGTACTGGGGCTTGAACCCAGGACCTTATGCATACTAAGCATGTGCTCTACCGCTGAGCTATACCCTACCCTCTTATTTTTCATTCCCTCCCCCGTGCCTCGAACTTTTCTTGATGTACAATAAGCAGTTATTATATCTTTATTGACTGATGAGTGAATGGCTTAATTCTGTTTGAATTACGCTATGTAATCTTATACTTGTGTCATGCATTTGATCATTAAAGTGACAACAATAGTTATCACTGAAACACTTTAATTTATTGGGTTGCATGTTTCTGCCTGCTAGTGGAGACAGTTATGTATTCCATCTGTAGTAGTCAGGATGGAAATGGTCAATGTGTTGTCTTATTTCTAATCCCCAAAGTAAGCATTTCTTTAAATATACCAAAACCTAAGTAGGACCAAATTGGATACCTGTGCAGGTGACAGTCTATGCAGTTCAATCAGATTTCGGTAGCTTTGTCTGCTTCTCTCTGGTTTGTCATCTTGAAACTGAGCAGCAATTTCTGGTTTGTAGCCAGCCTTGGGCATCTGTCTGCTGAGGTCACGAGGCCGATGGCTATACCGTCACTTACTTTTGAGAATCTCGAAAATGCAATTTAAAAGTGGATTTGGGCGTAGGAGTGTGTGTGGGCTCAGGGAGATCAGCTGTGTCTCCCTGGCTGGGCTTCCCTGTACACTTGGGTCCCTGGAGAGAATAACAAACGTTCCGTTTTGGGAATGTTATCCTGACTCGCTCTCCTTCATGCACATACGCATATGAAGGGTTCTGAGAACTCTTTATCCTAGTGTTTCTCAAATTGATTTGACCACAGAAAACTGTTTTTCCCCCTAGTAATGCCTATCAATATATCACAGAATACCAGTTTTCCACAGAAGAGAGTTGGAGGAAAACAAGAGAAATCTTTTTTCCCTGTTTTTTATGTTGTACCAATAGAGATAACTGTAAATTTATAAATATTTATCACTAAGTGTATCTATTTTCAGTTCCTAGCATGTGTTTGTCAAATGAAGAGTTGCTACCTGGTAGGGGCTGGTTTGTAGCCACTGACCACGGAAATAGGCTACAGTTGAATTGAACATTTTAATTTAGTAATCTGTTTATTTAACAGACTACATCCTAGGACTGATTAGGAACATTAAAGTTAACCTGAGAGTTTTGGAACAGGTATAAGCCTGAAAATGGGTATATGACGAAAGTGATGATTCTAAAAAGTAAACCAAATATAATTTCTCCTAATTATAAGACATCTTCAGATACCTGAAATGTTGTCAGAGAAATGGTTCTAAAACTTCTCTCTGTATTATCCAAGGTGCCAACTGATGACTGGTCTTGCTTGTATCTTAAATTATGGAAACTTATTTAAAAGGCACTGAGAACTTTAATCTGTGCATAAAAATTCTTAAGTGGCTCTCTCCTCCTTTTGTTACAGCTCGTGTTTTCCAGGCTCTCTGATGCACTCAACTTGCTTCTTCCTTCTCTTCTCATTTCTCTCTGTTCCCTTTCTGTGCTCCTTAAAAACATCCACTAGACTGGCAATTAGGGGCTGAGCACAGATGCAGCCTTTAATTTAATTTCACATTCCATCATTTGAAACATGACCGAGTGTGTGCTGCTTCTGGCCTTCAGAGTGCTGGGAAATCAATATGTTAATTTACCTCCATCTTTTCAAATCATCTTTGAGAGAGAGCAAGCACCTCCTGTGAAATGAGAGGCCCCCTCTGGGGAGGGGTGGCTCTGTGCCTGAGACACGGCCCCAGTACTTGTAGTCTCACTCCCCACCCTGCTTTGTGGATGAGTATATTTGTAAATAGACTGTTTGTGACTTGGAACACTTTTTTTCCCTCCTACCGAAAAATGTTGTTCATGGTTTTTACGATTCCAGACCAGCCCTTAAAAACCCATTAACCCCTAGTGTATCTAAATCATGTTACAAACACTTAATTCATGGCGGCTGCGTTGGTGAAGAGAAGTAACAGTCCTGCTCTTCTACTGGAGCGGTAGTTCCATTAGTGCAGCTTATGACTGCATTTCCCTTTCGCATCCAGATCTTATTGGTGACTCATATTCAGCTCCTGGTAAGATGAAACCTCCAAGGTTTTTCCTACATCAAGTGCTCCAAGGTTAGGGCTGCACCTCTGCCCCCACTTTTCTGTGCAGCTAACATGTTTCATATGAATGAACACTGTATCTTTGTTACATTCCACCTCATTTGGTTTTGTCTCATTTTTCATGCAAATGGAGTGCTTTATTAATTTTCATTTAATCATTGTTCAACATGTTAGCTTTAACTCAGTCGTGTCACTTTCATATTGGGTTAGTTTTATTTCTGTGCGTTTATACAAACTGGAAAGAAATCGGGCGTGGCAGCTTTAAGAGCTTCAGTTTTCAGAGCATTTTCACAAGAAAACATAGCTCAGTTGAACATCCCTCAAACTGTGGGGGATATGGAGCTAATCTTAATGGTCTTCATTTCTACACATGGCAAAATAGAGGTAACGAGTTTATGAATAAATGGTGACTCTGAACCATTCTCTAAGCATTTAGTTTTACCCTCTTTCTACTACATGACAGTACCTCACTGACTATTCTAATACACACTTCTCTATTTTTTGAACTTTTATGTATATATGTTTTTTATATTTTATTTTGTATTTTTATATATATTTACTTTATATTTTCTATATTTTATTATATATATATTTACTCCCATCTTCCGGTACCATTTAAGTTTACCATGACTGCAGAGACTAACCACAGTAGTTCTTGGATCACTGACCGAGTAGTTCTTGGATTCAAGAACTTCTGTTGTTAATCATGCTAAACTTGAATGTAATATGAATGCAAGAAAAGGAACTCAGCACTTATTTTTGATTTTGATATTTTCTTAACATTATAGCAACAAACACCCCCTCCGCAACAAAAGCAAAAAGATGACCAACAATGAGTTGGTCCCATTCTTTCTTCTTTCCAAGACCTGATCTGATATAACCACCATCAGCTTCTGAAGGTCCCCAGACCTGAGTTAAACGGGGCCTCGGTAACTATTAAAACGTTATTTCGAGGCTCGGCCTCCAGTCCTGATTCCATTGTATGTTCACCAAACCTAACAGAATTGCAGGAGTTCCTTCTCCTCTTAAATTTCCTCTGCATACCACCTTTCTAATTCATTTTGCTATTGTTTTGTCCCCTTGGTCTAAGCAGTTATTTTCCCAGCTGCCATGTGTTGGAGAGGGTTTCCTCTCTTGTGGCTTTATGGGTCTCCTGCCACTCCTAATGCTCCGAGGCACGGCTCTCAGCCTGTGTTCAGCCCCCATTCGAGCCGCCAGTGGCCTTCATGAGTCAGCCCAAATGGGAAAAGCGCTTTCCCTCCCACTTATGCTGTACTTTGCTACAGAGACCTTAGAGCTCTGTGCTCCTCAAGGCCTAAGGGGCTTTAAAGAAGCAGTGGTTTTCTATGGCCAGTCCCCAGAGCTCTGGCACTAGCCTAGGGGGTGGGGGTGATACAAGCTAATGACTCAGAATCAAGCATCCCTCGACCTGACGCCATCATCCTTTTAGACCAAGCCTTTGTGCGGCAGCAAGCCTCTCTCTTAGGATATATTATTCCCTTGGTGGTTTCTCACTCCTCTGTTAAAGACATACCCCGTTAACCCTGCAGACTGCTCAGCTGTGGCTGAAGCTTGGCGCTCACAGGATTTATGCTCTCCATCTTGAACGCCATCAATAAAATCTCCTTTGAGTCATTTCTAGTAATATTCCAAAGGATCTGGCTTATTTAGGGTTTCAGTTCCACACTGTGCTTTGGGATCACCCTTTTGTATTCTTTCTTGATTATGTGCCCATTCCCCCATGTTGTATCATTTCTCATTTAAGATCTAAAACCACTGAGGAGTTCCCTGTGTAATCGCTCTCTGCTGAGGTGAACTAGGGTGGGGCTGAGGGCTCGAGCTCAGGACACCCAAGGCCCAAGTTACATTCTGACTCTACACGTGGCTTCGGGCAACTGACTCAGTGTCACTAAGCCACAGCTCCCCAAACTATAAGGTGGGGATGATGATCTAGTACCTATCTCATGGGGCTGTTACCAAGGGAGATAACACTCTAAAATAGCTGCATGACATCGAGACTTTGTTAAGCTCTCAGTGAGTCTTGGGTTTGGTTATCACCACTATTATTATCATTTTCATTATGATTTTTCCCTTTGCCATTCAGTCATTTTTGTGTGTCACTTATATGTGTAGGTCCTGTTTGAATAAGCTGAGGACTCTTCTGTCAGTTGTGGTGCATGCAATGCATCTCCAGGCACTTCCCCTCCATAGTCGACCCTCGGCTTGGCTGTGTGTGACCCACATTCTAAGGACTTAGGCTCTTTCCTGAGCTAGCGAGATAACTTTTCTTGTTTACTTCAGGTTTAAAGGAATTCCTTTTTTTTCTCTCTCAAAACTAATCAGGAGGAGACTCTCTGGCCTTGAGATGGTCTTTGTTCCCAGTAGCCCCTCCAAAAGCCAGATTGTGTAACCTTCTAAGCCAGTTTGAGTGAGTCTTAGAATTCATCTGTTCTTTGAGGGCAACTCTGGTCTGGAACTAGCCGAGAGCAGATTGTAGCCAAAGCCCTTTAGACCAAAATGAACCTCCAATTTAATTCAGCCTTAATATCCCCTCCACAGATATGTAGCAACAGATAATAAGTGGATCTTATCCTATGATGTACTCTGTGGTTTGGTTCTTTGCTTCGATAGGAGTGGCTGCGTCTGTGTGTGTTGCATGCGTGTGAGTGCAAGATCTTGTATGCCCGTGGCCCAATATATACATTTAAATATAGTTGAAACTTAATGGTGCATTGTGTTACTCTATTTAGATTTGAGTATCAGGTTGGAAAAATATAATAATGAGAATAAAAGTATCATCATTAAAAATGAATTTTCTTTAAATAAGCATTTTCTGATTTTAAGTGGCATATTGGGACTCTAAAAGATGAAATGGTCTGTGGTGTTGAGGCTTTGGCAGGTCTCTGAATAATAATCCACAACACATAGGCCAACTGCTGAGTTTCGTATTGTGGGATTGACTAATAACTTAAATTGGGGCTGCTGGGACCATGAGATACAGAGCAGAACTTGTTATATTTATTAACATAAAGGGGAGAAGATCCATAATACACAGTAACGTTAAAGCAGACTCTGATCCATCCAGCTCGTCTTGTCCAGCTTCTTTGTGCATGTGTTTACACCTCGGTCCCCTGTTCTCTCTGGCCACCTGATGGCTCTCTTCCATTGCCCTGAAAAGCTTCCCCCAGGGCAGAACCAGTGAGTCAGCCTCGGGACATCACCTCCAGCCCTGCTGTTTGCCATTTTGTTCGGGTTAACTCTCTGCCCTGTCAAATACAAGGCCTGAGTCCCTCTTCTTTTATTTTTTCTTGGCAAAAGCTACTTTTGCAGAATAAACCTGGGCCTGACCCAGCTATAAAAAAGAAATTTCAAAGCACTTCTGTTAATGAACTTCATACTGAATCAAATTCTCCATCCATGCACTCTGAAATTGTAGATGTCCCAAGCAATAACTTAGTCTGAATTTGAAGTTTGACCGACCTAAAGGACTGCCTTTCTTGTTGTGTATTTGGTGAGTCATGTGTTTATTCATTTATTCCATCTTTCTTGTTCAGCATTTGCTGAGTGTCCACTGTGTCATAATAAAAACAAAAGCTCACATTTATAGAACGCTTACTGTGTGCTCAGCACTTGTGCTTATAAGTGCCTTATATGCTTTAGTTCATTTCAGTGGTTCCCATGAATTAGGCATTATTATTACCTCCATTTTACAGGTGAGGAATGGAGGCATGGGGGTTAATTTCCCCCAACGTGACCAGCTAGTGAGTCTATGTTTTTTTATTGAAGTATAGTTGATTTACAATGTTGTGTTAGTTTCAGGTGTACAGCATAGTGATTAAGTTATATATACATACACATGTATATATTCTTTTTCAGATTATTTTCCATTATAGGTTATTATAAGATATATAGTTCTCTGTGCTATACAGTAGGTCTTTGTTGTTTATCTATTTTATATATAGTGGTGTGGATCTCTTTTACTACCAAACTCCTAATTTATCACCCCCTCTTTCCCTTTGGTGACCATTAGTTTGTTTTCTATGTCTGTGAGTCTGTTTCTGTTTTGTAAATAAGTTCATTTGTATCACTTTTTTTAAGATTCCATATATAAGTGATATATGATATTTGTCTTTCTCTGTTTGACTTACTTCACTTAATATAATCATCTCTAGGTCCATCCATGATTGCTGCAAATGGCATCATTTCATTCTTTTTATGGCTGTGTAATATTTCGCTGTGTGTGTGTGTGTGTGTGTGTGTGTGTGTGTGTGTGTGTGTGACATGTTGTTTATCCATTTATTTCTCAATGGGGTGAGTCTCATATTTGAATGGCTCCATCATCCATCCTTTAACCAAGTTACCAGAGTAGTTTTAAATTAGAAACAATTAAACTGTTCTATGATCCAGTTCTCTTGTCCTTATTAATTAAACCTGAGAATGTCAGCTAGGTGGGCTGGGGAAGGAAACATTTCCTTTCCTAATACTGTTGTTTTTTGTGAGCTCAGGAGTGGATGCAGAGATAGGGGTTCGTGCGGCCAGGAAGATATAAAAAGATATTGCAAAAAAGCCCCACATTGGTTGTTATGGTGAACTTTCTGGAAAGATGGTTTTTTCCCTCCTACATTCAGAGGGTTTGCAGCAATAAGAAAGATAATGAAGTGCTCAGAACACTGGAGACTTCTCTCTATGACAGAGCATTTCTGTGACACTGTGTTCTGAAAATGGCACCTATGAATAATGAAATGAAAAAAACCACATTTCAAGGGATTCACTCTTTCCCACTTCTAGGCTGGGACATGGTGGCCTTTCCATGCCCGAGTCATTTTGCTTACTTAGGGGAGAACTGTTTCATATGCATACAGGAAGAAGAAGTAGAGAAGTGGCTCTCAGACTTCGTTGAGCATAATCACAAAGGGAGGGGTAGTAAAATGAAGTTTCAGGGCCTCATCCAGAGTGATTCTGATCTAGTACATCCGGGATGGGGACTGAGAATCTGCATTTTCAATAGGCACACGGCGGCATTTGATGGCAGTGGTCTGAGGGCCACACTGACAGAAAGGCTAATGTCAAAGAACATTTGTAGCCAGAGAATCATTTATGCAACTGAATACATTTAATTGAGACAGTGATCCTCAAAGTGTGGTCCCTGGACAGCATCAGCATCACCTGGGAACTTGTTGGGAATGCCAACTCAGACCTCCTAAGCCAGAAAGTCTGGGGGTGGTGCCCAGCAATCTGTGTTTTAACAATGGCTCCAGGGGATTCTGAGCAAGAGCTGCTGGGCGAAGGGAAGCAGAGCACTGCGGTAAAATCCTATACCATTGGTTCTCAGACGCAGCTGCACATTGGAATCACCTGGGGAGGTTTAGAAACTGGGTCACATTCTCAGAGATTCTGATTGAGATGGTCTGGAATGTAGGCTGTGTACCAGGAGTTTTCCCAAGTTCCCCAGGCTACTGTAATGGACAGCAAAGTTTGAGAACCACTGTCCTATAGCTCTGGTTACCTGAGTTGTTTTTCTTGTTGTGTAATGTGAAAGCTCTTTAATACAAGCATTGCCTTTGTCCCCAGTCACCAGTGATGAAATGCCACTGATCAAGAAATGGATAAACGTGATTACATATAAGCAGTGTCTCGCTGACTTGTTTCAGTAATATAACTCTTACACTATAACCTAAGCATGAAAAAGGTACGTAACTTCCTCCAAGCCATTGGGGAATCAGAGCCGAGGGTGAAGTAAACACATAGTGTTCCTGCCTGCATGCTCTCAGCCCGCTGGCCAGTCCACATAAACTCTCACATTACTGACTTCCTCAGTTCCCTCGGAAGTGCTGGCAGAATCTCATTTTTATTACCATGGAAGCAGTTAGCAAGGTTGCAAGTCCGAACCAACAAAATCTGTAGCATCCCCAGCTGCATGTGGCTGTATGTGAATGTGCGTTTGTAGACAGACACTTCAGTGACTGCAACAGTAAAAAATGTAATTTGAGGAAGTGGAGGCCTTCTAAACTGTGCTTATATCAAATATGAATTTCAGTGAAGTTCATCAGAAAGTGCCAGCAATTTGCAAATGGCCCTCCCTGGTGGAACACACCCTCACCTAGTTTTCTCCTCTGAGCCCGGGCAAGCAATATTAATGTGCTGCCCCACCTCCACCGTCAATAAAATATATAGCAAATAGGGCATTTAATCAGTGTCACTGGATGTATAGTTCTGTAACTCTAGCATTTCTCAAAGTGCTTCTTCAAGGGCATAGAAGTTATTACTCATCGCCGAATGAATTGATTCTACCTTTTATAAAGCCTGCAGGATACAAACGTTCGACAGGAATCGTGTTGATTCTTAATGCTCTCTTCCTGTTGTGAGGTCTGTGGTTGTTTTAACAAGGCCCATCACAAATGAGTCACTGGACCTCAGCGTTGTTATAGTAAGACATTACCTCATATGGCACCAAAACATGTGCACATGTGACGTCCCCGGTGGATGAAGCTGAGGCAGACCGACATCCTGGCAGAGCTGCTCTGTCTCAATTGACTCATGTATAAATTATTTGCTTGTCTTCTGCTTCAGTGATTATGTAATTTTCTCTCCTGTGGGTTGCAGTTTTTCAGCCTACTGTGAGAACTCCTGCCTGGTAGCCTATGAAGCCCGTCAAAAGTCAGTTATTCCGATGAAAGTGTTTTTTTAACATAGAGACAGCCACTTGCTGGGAAGGCAAAAGTGATGATGTGCACCATTCTTCTTCAGCTTCTACTGCTTAATTAGATGTATCAGAAAACTCTAGTGCCTCTAATCCTATCCCAGACCTTCAGTTGAAATAACTCTTTAAACATCTAAGTGCAGAGGATATAAATCATGAAAGTCATTTTGTTTCTGTGTGTTTTCCTAAGTTCCTTATCTTAAGATGCATCTTCTGAGAATTCCTTCCCTCCTTCCATCTTCCCCTCCTTCTCACTCCTCGTCCCCCAGAGTGATTGGCTTCTTCTGATTGGGAGTGTGTCTGGAGGTACCTTGTTAATATGAAGTACTTTTAATGTGCAGCGCAATCTGGAATTCAAAGGTGCCTCTTTGTAACAATAAGAGTATTTTAAGCTGAATTGTTAAAGCAAATCAAATTAGAGCATTTGTATTCAAAAGCTGTACGGTGGCTTTCTGAGATTTGAAGATGATTAGATTGGTAGCAGGATGAAAGAAATAAATCCAGAAAACCATGGGCCATTCTTTAAACCTCTGCTTTGTTTAATGCATGTTACTTGAAAATGCACCAAAGAAAGGCTCAGTGAATAGTCTGTGATGCATGCACACCTCGGGCCATTGCTTGCTAAATTCTGCATACCTCAAATTTTGTCAGAGTGTCTCCTGTTTCACGGACTAAGAAACTGAGGCAAAGGTGTGTTATGACCTGCCTTTGAGTCTGTGATTTCTAGGTTGTGGTTTTATTTGGGATTTTTTTACTCTTTGAGGAATGTAAGAGTTTTAAGGCTCACTTGTTAGCTTTGCTTTTATACATTCACTTTTCATAATAAAATTCAATTAAAAATCAGCATTCCTGTTGATACAGGAAGTGTGCTGGCTGCAATTAATGTATTGTGCCTCTGATTAATTCTAAAATCTTTTGGGGGTTCTTGGTATTAGATAAACATGGATTCCAAGCATGATTTTCATTTAAAAATAACTGATTTGATTCATGTCAAATTGGGGGCTAGTATTAAAAATGACGTTACTTTCCACCATCAGTTGTTACCTAAGTAAGCATAGGCATGCTAAATTACTTTCAGTCTTCAGTATTTGAGCTGCTAGTCTTTTTTTTTTTTTTTTTTTTGATAATTCTCAAAGCACTTAGGTCACATGATCTACTGCTCATTCATCAGGCTTATCTCCCTTTAGTTAATGGTATCTTGTTCACTTTGAAGTCATTTCAGTTTTTGTTTAAATGACTTAAACTAAACCCTTGAACTATAGAATTTTGAGTGTCTTGTAACTTAAAGGTGATCAAACCCAGCCTGTTTTTCATGGGTAACAAATTCCAGTGGAAAAGGGAAACCAGAGTGATTCCCTCATCCACATGTTCGTTCTCTTATTCATAGTCGGTGCTTACTTAACAGTGGATGGATTCTTCAGTAGATATTACTCAAAACTTCAGTCACTGGGAAGAGGCTTGTCATGAACACTGAATTAGAAAGAGCAAGTAGGAATTCCATTAAACATCACAGGGAAAAAATAAAAAACCAAAACCAAAAACCAAAAAACCCATCACAGGAATGCCATTAGCAAGTTTATACTTTAATGAAAAGATGAGCCAGTCTTGGCCCTAATGGTTGATCTTTAAGTCAAGGTCTTGTCCATACCTGGAGAGCTGCCTGTACTGTTACTGCATCTCCCTGAATGAAAGGTGGCCCTTGTGCAACTGTTCCTGTGTGTTTGATTTCTCGCAGGGCTGCCATGTGGGAGGGATGGGCAGGCCTGACACAAAGTGCTGAGAATATAAAGTTGACCAATATACAGTCTCTGCCCTCAGGGGGCTCACAGTCTGGTGGGGGGAGAGAGACATGTGAACTCAAAGTATGACAGGGTGGATGCTTTAATGGAGGTGTGTGTGCTGTGTGCTAGTAAAAGCTCAAAGAAACAAGTGACAACTCTGCCTAGAATGCCAGTCACCTTCTCAGAAGAGATGCCATGTACAGAGATCTGAGACACCTGGATGAGCTTTTATAGAGAGTCCAAGGGGAGCCAAGGAATTTAGGCTAGTCCTGGAAAGGACTGCTGACCTCCAGAATATCTCTGCCACTTGCTGATTGATACGCTTAATTCAAGACCTGGCCCTTCCACTCTCTAATATATAGAGATTTTCATTCCTGTTAAAAATATTCTTTTGATGGTGCTAATATTTCAAGTTGTCATCAGTCATTTACATCTTAGCTTGGATGAGCTTCAGGTATTTTTTTCTGAGGATATTTTCGCAGTGTAAGGAGAAAAAACTAGAGATGCAGTAAGTACTGTGAGTGCTGGAGAAGGATGGATAAAGAGGCTCAGAAAGCTGGATGGCAGCACTGGAAGACTAGACTTGGGTGGTCTGGAAGTTCTGAGGATAAGTACATCTATCCACTCCTTCCCTTAGGAGGTCCTGTCTCTGCAGTCGTCTCCTCCTCCTGCTCATCCTCCTCCCCTGCCACCTCCTCCTGCCTCTCCCCTCAAACCCAGCGTATAATTATTTCATTCAAATAGAGTGGAGTAGTGAGTCTTCACACCATTTATAAATGGAAAAAAAAAAAAAACTGCTTCAACTTCACTTACAAAGTGCTTCCTCCTCAACATAAATCTTAGTGTATTTTCTTGAAGGCATCTTGGCACATTCAGCAGTGGAGAAGCAAGAGAAAGCGAGGAGAGTGTGACCATCAGGAATGAGGGTCAGATCTCCCCACACACCGATGGCGACCAGCCTCCTTCATTTTGTTATATGGAATTCTGTAATATCACACTCCCGATTTTAGCTAAGGTCTATTTTTTTTTTTTTTAAATTATGACGTGGCTCCTGACTATTTCACTTGCATAGAGTCACACTGCAAAGGAAAAGTCTAAAGAAAAGCCATCTCAAAGATTGTCAGGAGTGTGAATCCACGGGAGAGCTTTGACAGAGCTCTCTGTGCACAAGATAGGCTGGAGGTGCTCAGATGATAGCTGCAAATCCACACAAAATTGATGGTTCTGGCAGTAGGTTGAACATTGGCCTAAGTGACTCCAACATCTTTTTCAATGTTAAGAGTGTCTGAGTCTGAAGTATCATCACCAGATGAGATGAACACACTCTGAGCCAGCACCTGTCCCATAAGCAACTAAGACCAGACGTGCTTTCAGTGATGAGTATATTCAGTGAGATAAGGAATTCCGTCTCCTTTCTAGTCATGTGCCCTTTCGAAGTTTCAAGGAAGTAACTTTCTTTATGAGAATAAAATATCGATGCATACCCTTCAATTTCCCTCTCTATCAAATAAGGATTTTAATACAGCCTACTTCTGAAAGTGATGTAAGGATCGCATGAGTTAATTCACGTAAAACGCTGTAGAACAATGTCTGGAACAAGGGAAGCATTAAATAAGTAGTAGCCATTATTTGTCTTCTTGTTGTATTGCTGTATTTTGCAATCTACGTTAGCTGCCCCCATTCTCTTGGGTAGGGGAACATAGCAGTGACTCTGTAGACCAGGCAAGAGATGGAGGGCTTTGCTCAAGTTCAAGTGACTGTCTTTGTGTTAGATTACACTTGATCCCAACAAGGAAGAATATAAAGAAAGGAGAAAGACAACACAGTCTCTTTTCCCACCCCTCATTCTTTCAAATAACTGTGAATAATAGGCTTTGATAAGCGTATCAGCCTTCTAAAATCTATCCATGACTAGATGGGATTTCGGTAATTATGACCCATTCCATTTGCTGGGAGCTGTGGGTGAACTTCTTGTTATAAAATCAAGCACATCCCTGAAGAGTTCAGCTTAAATTAAATTTTGGTCAAAGATCTCAGAATAAATTAAGTAATAACCATGAGCACAGTTGTTTTGTCATTTATTATGTTTTCCTAAGGCATACCTTGAGGTTGCAGTAGGCTGATTTGCGTATGAAGGTGCTCTTAGCCAAGCCATGTTGAGACTACTAATGGTGAATGGCTGTAGCCTAGAGCCAAGATAGAGGAATTCTAGTTCCTTTCATCTTTAATATTCGCACTAGATCTTATGTTCCTTATATTGATGAGCTGTTGTCCTCTGATTCTTTCCCGTTTATTTTTCACTCTCCGCCCAGTTTTTCTGTGGCCAGAAGCACAAATGGAACCTATTTTCCCAATGATTGTTTATATCCGGTTTTCCTTTGGACGGCCAAATGACTCTCTGCATGGTCCACATCCCTCTTGCCTTCCTTACCCACAGCTGCGCGGTCCTCTTGGCACATGGACTAGGATGAGGAAGCGTGGTGGCCCAGAGCTGTCCACGCCAGGCTGCATCTGCCTTGTTAGGCAGTGTAAGTGCTTTGCTGCACCACTTTGTAATTTCTGTCACTTGAATACAAGTGGGAAGACTTAGAGAATTTTTCAGAGAAAAATACAAAAACAAACTCTTTGAAAATGTGAGACTATAATACAGGCTTAGCAGATAGCATTGTCATGGCTGATCTGTGTATAATTATTACTCAGTTTTAGGTGGTACTTAAGCCCTTTGTCCAGGATGCGAAGACTCATTTGTATACATCATCATTATCCCTCCTGACGTGTGCTTTGGTGACATTAGTCTGTGTTTTACTTCCTGCGGCAGTAATGATGGGGTTGTCTTCTGTGGCTTTATTATGTTGTCATGTTTTCTCAGTGATCGTCCTCCCAGCACAAAAGAAATATCTCATGTGGGGATAAACTCCAAAATAGCTGACATTTAACAGTCACGCTGGCAAGCATCTAGTTTTCCTCCACTTCATTCTTTTTCCTTGTCAGGCTGAGTCCAGGGGAATTAACATTGACTGTGGTCAGACCGATAGTCGATAGTCGTTTGTAATTTTATGTCAGGACACATTTTTGAGATGGAACTTGCTCCTAAAGACTAGATCGCTTGCCCAGGGGTAGGCTAGATGGAACATCAACCTAAGCCTGCAAATGACCAGTTGATGTGTGGGAATCTTGGAACAAAAGAGTGGATCGCCAGGGGGACTGATTTGGAGACACCACCAAGTTGCAGTGGTCTTTGTAGTTCAGGGGTCAACTTCTAAATCTGGTGATGGGAGCCCAGAGGGAAACAAATGCACCAGGGCCTGTTTTGAGGACAGCAAGGATGAGTTTAGCAGTGGAGACCTAATGATAAAATTTTAAAGCTCCAATTTTTAAAAAAGTATCTTGTATGACTTTTATTTACATTCTGCAGTAACAGAATAAACTATGTCAGCATGGCTTCTGTCAACAGAATATTTAAGAGTGTGATGACCAGTGAGTGTTCTCTGTACTTCAACTGAATAGTCCCTGGTAACCACCTCATATACAAAACACAGGAAACATAAGTAATGATGAAACGACATTGACCAGTATTGTTTATTAATTTGTTAGGTGTTTTAATAAAGCCGATTCCTGGGGCAGAATCAAGCTGTGTAACCTCTATCATCTGATCTCGTGTTTAGGTGCTTAACGCATTACCTGACTGTTGTGTTCTCCTGTCTGTCTCCTTCAGAATTTTGCCTCATTCCTCTCTGATTCCACAGTGTAGTGCCCAGCACAGAAAAGCGCCGGTGGTGTTTGGGGAATTGAATTGAACCAAATATCAAACCAAACGTTGTATCTGTTTGCTGAAAAATTTAAGCAGATATTTAGCTACAGATTTTAAGTTTTACAGTGCACACCGCAAAGTAAAAATAAGGGGAACCTGGGAAGGATATTAACAGTGGATAATAGGACAATGAAACTGGAAGACAGTAGACGTGCTTCCCGCCCGCAGCCCCTTTTCCTTCACTGTCAGCAACTCTGAAGGCGGTTGGGGGTTGCCCTTACTGCCTGCACTGACCCCGGGAAATGCAGCTGTTGACAAAGTTGTGTAGCAGGAAGCTTCTTCCCCCAGGCCAGGTGAATTTCCTCTAGAATTTCCTTGTTGACAATTACACCTTGACATTTAATGTTAAGTAAACCCCATACTAAGTCAATATAAATGGCCAGAAAATTTCTCCAAGTTCACAAACCCATGCTCTCAAAATGGAAGGTGACTAGCACAGAAAAAGCAAAAGCATGGAGAGCCAGTTTTAATAGTATTTTAACTTCTTATGTGTAGGCACAGAGCTCAGTCCTATCCAAATATTAATTCATTTGTTTTTCCTCATAGCCTTCTAGGATAGGCAATGTAATTATCCTTATTTTACAGGTGAGGAAACTGGGGCGGTGCGAAATAAAAAATAAAGAAATAAAACCTTGGGAGGTTATAGCTCAGTGGTAGAGCACATACTTAGCATGTTCAACCTGAGTTCTGGTTCTGGGTTCAACCTCCAGTACCTCCATTAAAAAAAGAATAATAATAATAAAATAAAACCTGCTCAGGGTCACATCATGGCTTGTGGGTGGCAGAGTCGAAACTCAACCCGAGGCAGTGTAGCTGCAGAATCTGTGCCCTTTTCTGCTTCACTGGGTTGCCTGTCTTTTGTTCAGATGTTTAATGAAACACAAAGACTTGAGGCAGCTGAGGTTGGAATCTTCTAGCTCTAGGATTCCTTTAAAACTCAGCCTATAAACACCAAAGCCCCTTGAGATTGATGTCTTAAAGCTCCTCTTTCATTAAAAACATATTTAATGAGCTTTGGTTTGTGCTAGGCTCCAAAGGAAAAGCCAAAATAAAGATGACATGCCTGTCATCCAGAAGCTTTCAATTGGGTAGGGTGGTAATTTGGGGGATTCTGTAGAGCTCAGAGCTTTCATTGAATTATGCTACCTACCTGACATCCTGACCAGAATCATAGCAACAGTCAAAGGTACCCCCAGACTGTTTGGAGGGAGCAATAAAGGATACTCACTAACAGGATGAGGCACTAATGTTGACACAAGTTGCAGATCAAATTAAGGATGTACAAAATATCAACAGTACATCATCTTCGTTGTGTGTGCATCTTTTTCCCCATTTAATTTCACAGTACTCCCGTTTCCAGAAATATTTTTTATGTTTTATTTTCCTAAACAAACTGCATTTTGTAAGAATGTATTATTTTTCACAGATTCCATAAGTTTTCTGTTTTATTCCTATAATAAAGTATACAAGAAAGTTTTATTTTCTTTCTAGATTTGTTTGGGGGGAAATGAGAGAGAGGATTTTATACATCTATGAGGCTTTTTCATTTCACAGAATCGTTTTGGGGATTTTACACAATGAGAAGATGCATCTAAAGCATTGGCAAAGTTCCTGGTATATAGGAGGACTCAGATCGACTTAACTGTTTGGAAGGGAGGCGGGCTCTGTCACACACATGGTTAAGAACCAGGCTCTGAGGGCACAAAGGCTGTATTCAAATCCAGATTCTGCCACTTCCGGGCTCTGTGGCCCTAGACAAATTCTCAGCTCACCCTGATGTCCTCAGTTCTTTGTCTGTCATGTGGTGATGATATGACTGACTTCACTGCAGACAGGATTTTAAAAATGCCTGGCCCAAGAAACTCAGGAATGGTTAACTATCTCTGCTACCACCTCCACCATCACCAACACCCTACCACCACCTTTATTAGATTTCTGTGGCTGGTTTAATATCTATATAAAAAGTTAAGATGAAAACCAGGTACTAGCTGAAAAAGAGTACTTAGGAAATGAAACGTTATTATGTGATACAACTTTCTATACTAGTTCCGATGTCCAAGTCAAGGACCTGACTTCAAGAGTTAACTTGCTCCAGTGAGTTAACTCTCAGTTTTGTAGAACACTGTGTTCTAGCTAGAATTTTCTAGAGACTCTCCTGAGGCAGAGATTGAAGTACTAATATTGATCTGGGGTACACAAATCCAGGTCAGTGAAGTGAAGAAGCAGGGAAGGGAGTCACAAAAGAGACAAGTGAGGTACCAAGAGCAGACAGCTCATAGAAACAGAAGGTAGAACGGCGGTTGCCAGAGGCCAAGGGGAGAGGGGAGGGGGAGTTGTTCAGTGGATACAGAGTTTCAGTTTTGCAAGAGGGAAAAGTTCTAGAGATCTGTTGCATGACAGTGTGAATATCCTTAACACCACTGAACTGTATGTGTAAATATGGTTAAGATGATAAATTTTATGTTGTGTGTTTTTTTTAAACCACCATTTTAAAAAAGGAAAGGAGTTGGACAGTTACCTGCCAAGCTCCCTCCCATCTCTGGCAGCTCAATTGTAGGGGAGTTGACCTCCTCACATTTCTCGATTTCACTAGACCTCTCCAGCTGCTGTGTGGGATGCCAGCCCCCACATCTGTAAGTGGCAGGAGAAGCCAGAGGCTCCAAGTGGGTGACTGATGGGCTCAGGTGCCCAGTAGCAGCCATCAGGGAACATTCACCAGGACAAGAGATGCTGGTGGTGTAAACTGAGCTACCCACGTGGGAGGAGGCATGGCCAAGGGAATCTGAAGATGGCAATGATATCCCTTTTTGTGTTAATGAAGTAATTGTTACTGCACTCTACCTTTCTTTTTTTTTTTCTTTTTTAATAACATAAAAGCATTGCTGTTAGTCAATATGCCTCATGTTAGAAGCCAATATATCATTATTACTTGGCTGGATGCAGAGAATGATTTTAAGATCATTCCCCACATTCTCTGCCTTCTTTGCCTTTAGAAATAAAGGAAGTCCTATTTATCACAGAGTGCAATGACAGTTTCAGGATATTTCCTATTTCTAAAAAATACTTAAGTCCTGATTTTCCAGAGCCTTTTCAACGTTCTCAGTATTAGCAAGCATCATGTAGAAATTGTATTCTCAATTCCTGCACTGGGCTTTTTCTCATAGGAAAATTTCCTGATAAATATCACAGGTTCCCTCGTGTTTTCTTTTGGCCCAACTTTCTTCTGCTTTACTAGAAAAACCACTATGAAGTCAGGTCAGTCAGTATTTCCTCGGAAAAAAAGTTAAATGTAGTGGCATTTTAGAAAATGTGGAAATATTTCACAGTTTAAAAAATTTCACATGTAGAAAATGTGAAAATCATGCTTATTTACCTCTTGATAAATAGTGGCGTAGTTTTGTGTGTAGGGAAATGGAGTTTTGAGCGTTACCCTCAGAGCAAGTTCATATGACAACCGACCAGGTAGAGGGATATTCGAATGAGGCAGGCAGACCCTGGGAGATGGGCTTTCCAAAAATTCTGGAATGTCAAGTTCTTTTTAGGGGCATCTGGGCTTTCCTCCTTCCATTACTTTCTGACTTCCACTTCCACCCTCAGATGGGGCCGCCCTCAAGCTGATACTGATTCGAGACTCAAGAGAACCTCCATGTTAGGCTTGCTTTTTCTGGAATGGTGACATAAGCCGGAGTTTCAAAAGGCAGTGGTTTAGGAAGAATTCTGCTCTCGGATCCTGTGCGACCCTACCCTGAGTGGGCTCTCTGCCCTTGCTAAGATTCCTGAGGACCATCAGTATCTGCATGGAGATATAATAGTTTATCTCTTTCATTAATTAAACCAGAGATTGAATCCAATCATATTGTGTCTGTGCAGATGAGTGAGTGTTGCATGTGTGTTCTCCATCCCATTTATATCTCCAAGAAATCCTGCAGGGTGGTAATGCAGCTTGGGGAGAGAAGCGGGCACATAATATTTAAGAACTAAAAGATGTATGGGTTTTGTTTTAACTTTTGGTTTTCTAGACTATAAGTTGAACCTTTGCATATTTTCGGTTTTCCATTAACTTTTGTTTTTCAGGCTCTTTAAAATTATTTCTAGCTAGATTATTCTTGAATGAGTACCAGAGGTATCCTTCCAACGATCTGTTTTCTTTTGTCAAAAAGAAAAGTAAACCTTTTCTTAAAACTGCAACAGATCATTGTTGTTTACCAGCAGGTTGTCACTTAAACCCTGAGGGGCTATTAAGAGTCAGAGGAAGAGGAAACGCGTTTGTGATAGTTGTACTTGATGATTGGCACTGCTTAGCATCATAAAGGAAAAGGATGAATGAACCAGATTTATCCAAAGAAATGTTACTGTTCAAGCGTGTCATTCAAGCATAAGTTGAATACATTGCTGGATCCAACAGGAGTGTTTTATCACCAATTATAAAAGAAAAGTGTTTTCTTTTGTGTTGTAAGTCAAACTCATGTGTAAACATTCTAGTAAATTAACACAACACTGTCAGACACCATCAACTGTTTAAGAATTTTCAGTAAACGTTGGTTGGGTACTTACTATGACCTAGGTGTTAAGGATTACCAGACAAGTAATACAGGATCTACCCTCAGGATGCTCATAAGCTAGCTGATGAACTGGACAGCAATAAATAATAAATATACATAATATATGCTCTGGGAACACAAGAAAGAGGGTGATTAATTCCGCCTGTGGGGGGGGGGGGCGGAAAAGACTTTGCAGAGGAAGACTCTTTCATCTATGACTCAAAGATAAGTAGGTGTATTTGTTAAGGTAAATAACACTAGCTGCTGAACTCCCACATCTCAGCGGCTTAACACAACAGTTTCTCACTCACGTCACAGGCCAGCGACCCAACGCAGTGATGGAGGGTGTTTCTGCTTCACAGAGTGATCTGGGGAGCCCGGCTCCTTTCCACTTGTTGCTTTACTTTCTCCCAGGCCTTTAGAATAAGACTTCTGCAGATGGAAGTTTTTATGGGCCAGCCCAAGAAAGGGTCCCTATCCCTTCCACTCACATTCTGTTTTCTAGGACTCAGACATGGTCACATCAGAGTGCAAGGGAGATGGAAAATGTATTTTAGCCATATGTCCAAATAGAAGAGGAAAGCATAGGGATGAGTAAATGCTAGTCATCTTCCTCCAGTGAGATTTCTGAGATTAAAAGTGAGGTTGGATAGCAATATAAACAGAAGAGAAGAGCATGAGCGGGAAGAAGTTTCGGAAGGAGGAGCGTTCTAGTTTGACTCCATGCACAGCCTAGTTGGCAGGTCGGGGTCGATGAGAAATGACACGAGGAAGGTGGTTCAGGGCTAGATTATAAAAGTTCATAAATACTTTACTGAGAAGTTCCCTCTTGCCTTATAATTACTGCTCTTCATTGTTTTAACATTATAAGTAAGTATTAATTGACTGATTTGCTGAGTTGAAAATTGTTTTGCAGTAGACTTCATATTTGTTACTTCAGGTTGGAGGCATTACATTTTGAGAATGCAGTTTTTTTTTTTTAAGTTTAAGCTTTGTTTTTTCAGTAAGATTATAATCTGGACAGTAAGGACCACTTTTACACTTCATATATTTCCCTATCGTTTCCCTAGACCACTGAGGTTGAAAAGTACTCAGGCAGCGTTTAATCTGATAGTTCAATAACAGCTTCACAGAAGTGGCTTGTATTTAAGTAAGTATAAGAAAGCAGCGTCAGTAGACCACGTACTCTTTCTAAGTAATTCAGGAGTTCACACAGACTAGCAACAAAGCAGCATCTGTATTGAATCATGAGACCGAACATGTTACTTGCCCATCTGTCCAAGGCTTTGAGTTGGGACAGAATAGTGAGAACAATTTCTTGTTCTCTGAGTATTTAAAATTTCGAAATTTAGAGGGGGAGGGTATAGCTCAAGCAGTAGAGTGCATGCTTAGCATGCACCAGGTTCTGGATTCAATTCCTGGCACCTCCTCTAAAAATAAATGAGGAAACTTAATTACCCTCCCCTCAGCCAATAAATAAATGAATAAAGAAACAAACAAAAAATAAATAAATAATATTTTGTAATTTAAAAAATGTATATTGTCCTTGGAAAATCTTTGTGACATGTTTGAGAACATTTAGTCCTCTGCCAGAACACTAGTTTAATTTACTGTAAAACTAAATATTTTGTTTCAAATTAGAAAATATATAACACAGATATATGAATTTAGTGTCTCTGAAAATGGTAGATTACTGGGGTCTCAGATGGAGGATAATGCAGGTGTTTATAAAAATACCTGATATTCCAACCAGTTGACTTTGTTCGTTTCCATGCCAGGGCTCTTACATGCACAGTCTCAGTTGTCTCTTAAATAGAAGCTTCTATCCACAATAAATTGTTATGTCATACTTTGTTATGGTTTTGTAATATGGGTAAATATTTCCTGTATACAAGAAGCATTTTCATTAGTGACTTGTTGAGAAGTTGAGGGTCTGATGTGACAGTGATAACCCGGTGTGCTCCCCTCTGTGCTTGCTGCCTCGGTCTCTTGGATTTGTGACATCGCTTGCTTGCCTTATTGGCGGTTCCTCGTGATGGCTCTGTGCTTTGCTTTTATTTGAAATTGCAGCAGGGTGATTTAAGCCGCTTTAGATTTCACTTCCCACCATTGGATCCTAATGGAAACTTTAAGCTGGTGACATGTGTTGTCAGTACTTTCAGATTACATGTGAAACGTACAAGCAAATTTGCCAGGTTGATGAGTGAGGCAAATTTGGTACAGAATCTAAATCTATTCATTTTAACTAAACAAACTGTGAATTGTTTCTCATTGGGGTTAATGAAAGCACCACTCAGAATTGATCTTCTTATTGAATGCAGTCCTCCTCCACGGAGCATCTGCCTGAGAACTAGCCATGAGTGGCAAGAAGTCCTCTAACTGCTGCCCTTGAGGTGCTCACCCGGTGGGGAGGGCTTTCGGGGAGGAGGTGACTTTTGAGCCAGGTCAGAACTGAAGTACAGCAGACCAAGCAATCAGTAGTTCTTCCATGGGCTCCACCCGGCCCTTATGGAAGAAGTAGCCCTGAATATTTCTTTACCTTAAATTTCCGAAGTGTGTGGACTAGGTCGGGGTTTCAGGTAGGAACAGAGTGCAGAATGTGGGAAGAGAGAATAGTTTCCCAGTTCCACTGATTACTTCTTTTCTGTCCATACTTTTGTGAATCCATCAACAGTCACATCTCTCCTCGTTTCCCTGCTTACCTGCCTCCTCTATGTGCTTTGGTTTCCTTAATCTTTTTTATTTTTTCAGTTCTTTTCTTCTCCATTATGGCCAGAAGTGATGGAGGTAAAGTTGTTCCATAATGGAATAATTGTTGAGGGCAACAACTCCAGTGTCCCTACCTTGAAGTCTAAGAATAAGAACTCTGGAGGGTTCCACAAGCTGCACGTGAAATTCTTTCTCAATTTCTCACTTAAATGGTATATATATTTTCTACATATACATGCATATGTATATATTTTTTTCAGATTCTTTTCCATTACAGCTCACTACAAGAAACTGAATATAGTTCTCTGTGTTAACAGTAGGTCCTTGTTAAAAAAAAAAAGTATATTTTTAAATTTAAAACCTTTCTTGAAAATCAGTGCTGTTCTCCCAAAAGCAGGCGGCTGTAATAAATATCTGAAGATGAAAGTAAATGAAGTTATAGCAACCTTAGAATATTTTAGTCCTTATTAGTTTAAATCAATCTTCCCATGACTTTTGGAGATGCATTACTGTTCATTGCCTATGCTGTTTTAATGATCACATGTGAAGAATTCATTTTAATTTTTCTGATGTCTGTAGTTTGGTGACTTAACCCCTATTTCATAAGTCTTTGGCGAATTCTACGAAACTCTACTGCTGTTAGCATGTGTCTTTGAGATTGATTTTAAAATTATGTTCCCTTTACTACCTGTAGGTGTTTTGGCCCTCAGTTCTGATTTAACAGATTTATTCAGAGTTGCTATCCAAAAGCAACTATGTCCTTACAGGTATGCAGGGAGAGTCAGCCCTGGCTTGACCCTGTTGACTCTGGGTCCTCTGGACAATAAGCCAGCTGGGACTGGGGGAGGAAGAAGTATGCCTCCTTTTCCCAGTGGGTGAGGTTATATACCAAGCTCAAGCTCAGCTTCCTACAGGACCTGTGGCTTCCTCCCCTAGACAAGTCAGCTGTAGCATCCAGATGCTTGTCTTTCTCTGACCGTTCCCCTAGACAACTGGCGTCCTGCATTGCAGCTGCCTGACAGTGAGCCCTGAGCATTCATGAGGCTGCTTCCATGCTTGCCCTATAAAATGGAGGTTTGCAGGGGAGCGGGATTCCTCTGCTGGAACTCAGGTTCAAACTGTGGCAACAGCAGCACCTTGCCCAGCATGCTTCTTTCTCTGTGGGAGGATGGGAGCATCAGGGGACCCTTGGCTTATATAAATTTTCTTAATAAAGCCTATTCTTTAACCCATGCCATGTGGTGGTGTATAATTCTCCTCAAATCCTAGGGCTTGACGGATGGGATTCACCTTGTATGACAGTACTGGGCAAAAAAAAGTAAGCTGATACAATCTCTGCCCATTAGGAGAGAAGAAAAAGCCATGGACATTCTCTGTGGTACAGACATAGAAATTGCCACGCATTGTCCCTGGTTTGCTTGGGCTGACTTTGTGGCTGTGGTGGAGTCCATAAAGGATACCTCTGTCGGTACTTGGTTGTCTGCCTGAGAAATGTGAGGAATATGAGAGGGGAATCCAATGAGGTCATCTGCGTTTATATTAGTTAAGACATTAAATCGTATAGAAATTTATTTCTCTCTCATGTGCCCATCTGGGAGGAAGCAGTCTGTGGCAGCAGGGACCCGACCCTTCTTCCCTGCTGCCCTCTCATCCCCAGGGCATTGCCTTTATCCAAGACATCTCACCACCGCTATACCTGCATTTCAGCCAACGGGAGGGTGAAAGAGCCGGGGAGAGGCGTTTAGAGGATGCGCACAAGGCTTCTGCCCACATCTAGGTGCTGCAGGGGAGGCTGCGAAGCGAAGTCATCCCCACCCCACCACCAAATTTACCTCCATGGGGAGCCTGATTGTACTATTTGGTGAAAAAGATTAAAGTTTTACAAAATTGTCATCTAGGAAGGGTCCATAGAACACAGCAGAAAATAAGCTAATTGCTTCTGGAAAATTCCATCAGGGAACAGAAATAGCCCCATCAGTTTTCTCATAGATAAGCCATTGCCTAATATATGTCTGGGAAAAGGCAAGTCATCTGGGATAAATGACAAAGTGAGGACCATTGAAAATTGAGTTGTTTCTTTCAGAAAGTCGGCTACTGAACAGTATGGAAAAACAGGTGGACCAAAAATGGTTTCATTCATTCAGCATTTGCTCCGTGCCTAGTAGGTGCCGGATATTGTGTTAGGAATTACGACAGTGAGATTGAAGGAGAGATAGCTTTTTGTTCTTGAGTAGCTCATATTCTAATGAGAGAGGCAAGCATGTGATTAAAATATTATAATGGATATACCCAGACAAAATCAGGGATTCTGTAAAAGAAGGGGAGAGTGGAAAGGAAAGATAGTAGTGAGCAACTTGCCGTCTCAGATACAGTTGGTATAGTAATTAATTTATCCAGTAGATGTTTAGTAATTGTCTACTAGGTGTTAGCCCTGCTCTAGGTGTTAGGGTTAGTGACCCCCTCTCTCTCTCTTTCTAATGTATGCACAGTGAAAAGTCTAGGGTTTATACACATACTAAGTCTACACGAGTGATCACCTCTGGGGATGGATACAATTCTATATGGTATAAATATTTTATAGAATGCATGTTTTATCCATGTCATTTTAAAAATTACTTGAAAATGATAGTAGCAAACAGATTGGAACGTACAATATCAAAAGACCCAGGAACATTCGGATAAGAAAAACCTCATGGAAAGTCCACACAGCCAAGAAGCAGCAGACCATTTGGGGTCTCAGGACATTGTGAAACAAAGAAATTAAAATTTTCTGCACAGCAAAGATGGAACTGGACCTTAAGTCTCTCTGGATCCTAAGGCTGCTAGGCAATGTTCTCAACATATTTAGTTGCTGATGGAACTTTGGGGTACATGCCATCAACAACTGAGAGGCAAAGGAGTGTCCTACTGCCACTTGAGTAGGGAGAGTTAAAAGGTGACCAAGCAAGAACAGATACCGTTAAGAAACATGTAAGATGTAGGGATTACTGTTACCTTCATTCTACAGATGAGGAAAGTGAGCACAGAGAGTTAAATCCTTCCAAGATCCTACATTTTAAAATGGTGATGCTAGGGGGAGAGATATATAGCTCAGTGGTAGAGTGTATGCCTAGCATGCGCAAGGTCCTGGGTTCAATCCCCAGTACCTCCGTTAAAAATAAAATGGTGATGCTAGGGTTGCACCCAGGCAGTTTGGCTCATTGCTTGTAGTCCTGGAACAGGTATTTTATAATGATGGCTTAGCATAATGGAGAAGTTGTAGAGTATCACAAGGAAAAAAAAATATATATATAGCCAAGAAGCAAGTATATACATATACATACTTAAATATAATATAAGTATGTATGAATTTCCCTTCCTCTCTTCTTTATAATTTTTGGACTTTTATTGAATGTGAATGATAGCTTGTTATATTCAAAATATTATTGTAACCCAGATTTCATTCTCTGTGGAATTCAGCAAAAGATCAGACACTTATTGAATGTTTCTGAGCGAGACAATATATGCTTTTCACCAAGTGCTGGTGACAGCCCTAAAAAACAAAAGTAGGTATTAATTAAACTCGTTTTTCAGATTAAGAGATCAAGTATCAGAAAGGTTAAGTAACTTGGCTCTTGCTGTGTATAAGCTTTTGCTCAAATCTAGACAGAATTTTACCTGTGTAGCTTTTCTTACTTTGTTTGCTATCCCATATACTGTTCTGTTCTCTGTTGTCCAAAAATAAAATTCCTTTTGAAATGAGTTTATTTTTCCCTTGAGCCTAATCTCCTTGTTTAGTCACCCAGTGTGAAAGCACAGGAAGAAATGCTTCTTTTTGCTTCACATTTATCATAGATAATTTAAATTTTGGACCCCTGTCAAGAACATGTAACTTGCCTGATTTTAGAAACATCTACTGAAATACATTCTTTTCATGTGCACAATTGCTTCTTGGATCTTGTAGGCAGTAATGCTGTGGTTATTATTCAAGTTAAAAATGCCTTCATTTGATATCTCCCCCTTTTTCTCTAGTTTCAATTTTTAAATAATTTAGACAGCCAAGTAATCTGGACATAACTTATTTACTCAGCTTTTTTTTATCCCTTATATTTTTTTCTAGAGATTATCTTAAAGTTTATTTTTTAGTATAGATTGTGTAATATGTTAATTTCCTTCTCAGTTCACTTCTTTTCAGCACCTACCTAAATATATTCTTGCAGTTTTTCTAATCCTAAACCCAGTTTACTCATCTGTCTATCCATGATCTCTTGTTTATGATAATATATAATCTAATCTTAGCTAGTCTGTTTAGCTGTCATCACCATTATTTCCATAACTTGGAAAAATATGATTTAATTTACTATAGCACCATTTGGCTCATAAGTGGGTTCTAATAATGTATTGTTCTGCTAGCAGTGGTCTGTGGTAGACAGAGACAATACCTACTTGAAGCCTTCCAAGCACAAAAACTCTTCCCCTTAGACTACCAATTAGAAATCCATTTGGATTAACCCATACCCTTAAAATGTCAGTGCTTGCTGAGAATGTTCATCCAGCCTTTCACACATTAGTGCATGAGATTTTACTTTGAGATAATCATGTTCTTTTTCTCTTAGTACCTAATTGAGCTCAGTCACAATGAAGAGACATGTAGGTGATGTAGGTATTTGAGGCTTTCCAGGGAAACTTCTGTAGACCTGCAGGATTTCAATTGAGACATCAACAAGGGGGCGCTGAGGAGCAGAGATGGAGAAGGGCGTGTCCCTGTTTAGTGCCTTATTAGTACCTTCCATGCCCTCTGTAGCATGGACAGTTTCTTCAATTCTATAAAGCAGTGCTTCTCAAATGTCAGTGTGCATGGGCTTCATATAGGGATCTTAATATACTGCAGATTCTGATTCAGTGGATCTGGGGTGCAGCCCAAGATTCTGCATTTCTCACAAGCTTCCAGGAGATGCTGCTGCTGCTGCTGGAGTATCACATTTTGAATCACCAGGCTGAAAAATGTGTCCATGAAAAGTTTGGAAACCTTTTAAGTGACTTTTTGGATGTCTTTCATTTTCTAAGTTCTTTTTTGCTCCTCTTACAGAGATTCATTTCTCGTCTGAGGTCTCAGCAGCATTCTTTTATTTTTAAAGCAACAAGATTTCTGGTGTTTCCTTCCCTTTTCTCCCTTTTAAAAAATTCAATCACTGTGACAGCCAGCAAATTCTGCCAGTGCAGAATTTATCTTTTCTTACGCCTGGACTTGCCCTTCATATTGATGTTTATTTTGTAAAATATTCTAAGAATGTATGTTTGAGAACTAACTTCAAGTGAATAAATTTACCCTTCTTATGTGTGTATACACACACATACATACACACATACACACACACACACGCACACACACACAATGGAATATAACTTTACCACAAACAAGAATGAAATAATATCATTTACAGCAACAATGGATGAGCCTAAAGATTGTCGTATTAAGTAAAATTAAGTCAGACAGGGAAAGACAAATATCATCTGATATCACTTATATGTGGAATCTAAAAAAAAAATGGTACAAGTCTTATGTACAAACCAAAAATAGACTCATGGTCATAGAAAACAAACTATAGTTACCAAAGGGGAAAGAGCTGGGGAGGGATAAATTAGAAGTTTGGGATTAACAGACACACATTACTATATATAAAATAGATAAACAACAAGGACCTACTATATAGCACAGGGAACTATATTCTATTTCTTACAATAACATATAATGGAAAAGAATCTGAAAAATATGTATATGTATATGTATAACTGAATCGCTTTGCTGTATACCTGAAACTAACATTGTAAATCAACTACACTTCAATAAAAACAAAATTTAAAAAAAGGAAAATCTTCTCAGGTTATTTAAAGTTGAAAAAAAATTAAAAAAATAACTTTACTCTTCTTAAGTTGTAAGCTTTCCATATACTCTGTAGCAGCCAAAGTGCCACGTGTCTCTGGGTCCACGTGGTTGAGTGCTGGACCCCAGCTCTGCCACCTCTGGCCCTGCTGCCCACACTGATCGCAGAACATCTGTCCTCTCCTGGCTTCTGGAAAGCCTTTGTATCCTGTTTCTAAACGGTCCTGTTCATGCACTTTATTATCTTAACCTCCTTCCTTGCGTGTTTCCAACCTTTTCTTTCTCTTTGCAGTGTCTCTGCACCTCTCTCTACATGTCACGTCTGACTCCTTTTTAAGATACGATTCAAAGGTTACTCCTGCTTGCTCTATGCAGTTAATCACTTCCTTCTGCTCTGTAAAGGGATTTGCGTAATTCTACTATAGCACTCACCAGCTATTACAATGTTTTATTTATGTGTTTGTCTTAGCACTGGAATGTGAGGTTCTCAAGAACAAAAACATTATCTTATTCATTTTTATTTCTGTAACTCCTAGGGCAATACCTAGGACCTTTGGGCACAGAATGAATGTTGAATGGATGAATACATTTATTGATCAGTCTGTTTTTTCTTATCATTTACTCTGTGATTCCTCATTTATCATTTACCCTGCATAATTTGCCTTTCCTCGGCTTTGATTTATCAACAGTCTTGGCCAAATCAAGAGATCTTTCTGCTCTTTACATAAATTATCCGTAAGTCATTTGTTTATTTTCTGCTGGGTTTTACAGACTATTCCTGAATACTGATTCTGTAAAATGGCAGTCCTTTTTACTGACTGTTTATATGCCTTGTAGTCAGACTTCCTGTAGAGCTAATTTGGCAGGTTTGCCACCTGGGAGCAATAGAAGCTTTGGATGTTACTCACCATCCATGGACCTCATGTGATGGGGCCATGCTTTCAGTTATGGTTGTCAGGTGATGCATGAACTGCTTTGTCCCTGACGTGCAGGTGGCCCCTGCGATGCAGCGCTTCCTACTTTTGCCCTTTATAGGACCCAAGTGACTTTGTTAGAATGGGGAGCCCAATTCGTTAATCTCCTGCTGGTGATATATAACATAACCATGCGATACTATGAATTTAGTCATTGTCAGCAGTGCTAATAGAGCTGTTTGTAACATAACTGGCTAGGATTTCTGTGTATGGAACTAAGTTATGATGATGAGTTTCGCAAAGGGTGAGAGAAAATCACCTTTAGATCGTATCAGAGCCTGGATGGCGCTGGGTGGTCTGTGCGGAATGCGGCGCAGGGACTGAGACACAGGTGGCTGGGCTGCAGTGCAGACAGGAGATATATAGGGTGGTGAGCCAGGCTTAGGAGGTCTGGGCACACAGGGGTGGCATCGAGGTCTGGCCATGAGTTTAACAGTCCAGAGCAGGCTGCTTCACAATCAGGGACTTTTGTTCTGACATCTTGGCTATCACAGTGCACAGTACGACCCAAACCCAGGAAGGAAGGCACACAAGGCAGCAGGGATCCTTCTGAGCAGTCAAGGGGCAAGAGGAACCAGAAACCCATCAAAAAAAATCTGTACAGGAGCAATGAGGCACCGTGCTTTTCTGACCTCCCAGGCACCAGTCCCCAAAGAATTGAGTGATTGGAGGAGGAGTAAAGGGAAAGGCTATTCTTATAGGAATGGACCATTTTTTTTTAGGAATAGAGGACCATCTTGATAAATGCATTGGTGAGGAATAGAGGGGAAAGAGGGACATAAAGAAAGATTAGAGTTAAGCAATGTTTGATCTCTATCAATATTTTTAATGTTTTTATGTATTTGTTTGTGTATTAATTAACTACGTTGCTTACTTCGGTAACTTTCCACTGCTACCCTGGAAGAATAAAAACTAGATGGCTCTCTAGGGAACATGCTCATGGAATGAAGGTATTATATTAATTATGACATAGGAAGCAATGGAAAAACACTGAAGGCACCATCTGAGAAAGAAATAACTATTATCATAGATAAAGGCAAGGAAGTCTGCAAAGCTCTAGGGTCTGTATCTTGACTGGAAGATAAAGAGGCTATTGGTAATGAGAACTTGCCAACTTCCCCTTAAACATGCAAATGGAGAAAAGGTCCTCCAAAGATTTCAGTCTTGCTGTATCTGTGGCCCTTGGGGTAACCCATGGGGAACTGATGATTTTGAATAGAAGGTAGATTAATTTGTTGGCACACTAATCTTACAGCATTAAGCCTGTCTGGTTTCACAGAACGTTAACTTTCCTTCATCTCCTTGTTACCTCGTCCTTTGGGGGGCTTCTACAACATCCTAGACACTCCCGGGCAGGCTCCTTCTATGTCCTGGTGAAGGTCAAGTGCCTGGTTACAAAAAAGCCTGCAGTCATTATGGATGTCAGTTACTCTGCTTGTCCCGTGGAGAGCGTGGCCACTGTTCTGTACCAGCTGACTCCTGATTTGTGGGGTCTAATTAAATCAGTCCTTCCTCATGACCCCTACTCTGATTGGGATTCATAATAAAGATCCTTTTGATCTCCCCACTAGCTCAGATAATAGCAGGACCCCTGTTGCCACTCAGTCTTAACCCTTCCGCTTTGGAGAGGTTATCACCAACCCAACAGTTCTCAACATTTTTTCTAGCCCTACATATTTGGGGATATAAATACACCTGCTAGTAACCTGCAGCTATAACCATGGCCCTGAAATATTTTCAGCAAATATTTGATGAGTGCCTGCTGTGTACCAGGCATTACTCTAACCCCTGGGGTGAATTATTCGGTGAGTAAAATGCAGTCTCTGCATTCTTGCTCCAGACCCGTTTGCTTTTCCGTGTCTTCTGTCAGTGGATTTTCAGGGGCTCTCTGTTTGCCTTGAGAGGTAGACCTCTCTTACTGGCCTGTGTATCTGCTCAGCCCTATGGGGAAAGACTGCTGGCACTATGCTGTGTTGAAAAGGTTCTTCATCAGCTAGACGTTAACTGTTCTGTTCACAGAGAGGTGGATACCGCTCTTTTTTTCAAAATGAATTTAATTCTTGATTATTTTGCCTCCTAATTTTGCTAGTCATTAACTGCCGTGAATTAACTATTATTTTTAATTGTCAAAATATAGGTACTAGACCGGACTGGCATTCTCTCTTAATTTTTTTATTGCCTCATCATGTTTCATTAGCCTTTTTCTTCCTTCAGCTTGCAGTCTCCTATTATCATCTGGGGGAGTAGCAGCCATTTCCTCAAATGTTTATTCGTCCTCTTTCCTGTTCCATCTCTCACTTGAAGCAACTTTACAATGCAATGTTTTCATACTTTTTCTGGGTAAAAAGTGTATAGTTCAATTCACCAGACATGACCACAGATCCCTCTTATCTAAATAGTGTTAATCTGTTTCTCACCTCATTTCCAGTTCACCATTCGTCTGGATGCTCTTGGAAATGCTATTGTTGTATTTTCTTGACTTTCTAATTATCTTCCTGTAAGAATGTATTCTACTTCTGAAGGGTTTGGTGGTTTTGTCAGGACACCCTTCTGGGCAGAGTATCTGCTTTAGGCAATGTCATACCAGTTCTGTGATGATTTCAAGCCAACATTTCTATCTGATGTCTGTTTTTCACTTGGATTCTGTTCTCTCTCTGTTCTCCCCTTCTCAGATTTTCCTCAGGAAACTGTTTTATTAATATTTCACTTGTAACACATATCCCAATGTTTTTGAAAGAACAGATGAGTTGAGGCTTCCAGTAAAAATGCAGATGGAACAGGACAGTTACCGTCACAAAGAAAGATCAGACCTCTCAGAGAAGAAACTCTTCGTGGAGTTTTTAGCAATAAACCTCTGAAAAACTGGCAGCCCTCATAAATCAAAGACAGGATATGTGAAAGGAAAATAATCCAAAAGTAGGGAAATAACCTCGATACTGTACAAAACAGAGGGAAGAAAAGGTACAGTGGTGTATAATTTTGCACATCTGTATTGTGATCTGTTGACGGAAAATTGTTTTCTCTAGGATGAGTTGAGGAAAGAATTGGTAGAGATGATGGAAACAATGAAAGGGAAAAGTGCCAGGAAAGAAAAGGGTGAGGAGGAAACTAGCTAGTGTCTTAAGGTGGGCCACCATGATGCTCTGAAACTTAGAATATTCAGATTTGTCACAGCTGAGCTCTGTGCTGTTCAATACCACAGCTACTAGTTGCTTGTGGCTAGAGTACTTCAAATGTGGTTAGTCCAAACTGAGATGTGTTATAAGCAAAAAATACATACCAGATTCCATCTTAGCATCATATACATATGTATATTTTAAAATAATCTTTAATAAGATGTGAGCTCTTCTTTCGATCAAGTACATGTTTAAATGATAACTTTCGATACATTTGGGTTAAACAAAATGTTATTAAAATTAACTTTACTAGCTTTTATTATTTTAAAAATGCAACTATAGAAAATATACATATGCAACTCACATGGTATTTCTATTGGACTATACCATATTAGTATGATTATCTTGTATCTCTGGCATTTTAACCACAGCTGACTTCCTTGTGTGATGAATTTTGCTTTCTCCTCACATTTTCCCTGGGAATGTTTTCATTTTTTTTAAGTAGTTGTTTTATCTGTTGGATAAACTTTATTTTTCCAATAAAACTGGAAATCTTATTTTTCAAATAGGAGGTAGATATGAGGAAAGAGAATGAACAGCGTAGTTGGAGAATTATTTTTATGGACAGGCCCTGGAGACAATCCTCTGAAATAAAGGATTTTTAAGCACTTCTTAAGTAAAAAATCCTGTCAGATCTCATGATTGTTAGATACACCGCACAAAAGCACCTAAGAGAATAAATTGATTTAGAATAACTCTCTTTTATTCCTCCCAGTAAGAGTAGATGTTGCATCTTTCTTGAAAAAGAGAACTGTGAACGATTTGTCAAAGAGTGGGGAGCTGTTTTTCTGACCATTACTCTTCACCACTAAGCCCCTTTCTCATAGATTCAAAATGGCTTGGACAAATTAGATGTTTTTTGTTTTCTTTAATTACATTTCTAGCTTTAAAGTTTTAATTTGCATACTTTTTTTTTGTGGGAGGAGGTAATTAGGTTTATTTATTCATTTATTTTTAGAGGAGGTATTGGGGATTGAACCCAAGACCTCATGCATGCTAAACATGTACTCTACCACTTGAGCTATACCTCCCCCTCTAAATTTGCATACACTTAAAATATATGTATCCATATCTATGTCTTTGGTACATGTGGCTATGCTGAGAGATAATATGAATCCTCCCATCTAGAGCTGAAGAGCATGAGGACTTTGTTGGTTCCTAACTTGTGTCCTAGATCTGTGATCTTCCACAAGTTACTTTCGCTCTCCAAGCCTAATTTTTCTCAAATGTGACAGCAAGATAATTATAATAACTATTCATTGGCTTGTTGTGAGAATTAAATGAGGTAATTATTCAAAGCATTTAGCCCAGTGGCTGGCACGTTAGTGCTCAATAAATATTAACTGGTCTTATAAATTTAAATTTGCGAAAGCACCGTCTTCATTTCCCTCTCTGTGTTTTGGCCCTGTATTCTTCTAATGGGATGAATCAACAGAAGGCTAAGTGATTTTTTTTCCAACAACTTTAATGAGTTAAAAGCACTGTTGGCGTTAGAACTCAAGTCTCAACCCTTCTATGCCTCAGGCCAGCAGCCAGAGGGTACTGCCAGCCACGGTTCAGATTCTGGGAGTCCTAACACCCCTGTGTTGAAGTCAGGAACCTTGCATCGATGCTGACACTGTATTTGTATCACTCATGCCTCCTAGGCACTGACAGGGCTGGGGATGACCCAGTTAAACTTAGATGGCTAGAGCAAACCTAGAGCAACACGACCCGGGAGTAGACCTTTCCCATTATAGGGTGGAGGTGGGGATAGGAAGGGCAGGCAGGCCCAAATCAGAGGCTGTGGCAACAGGTAGACTTAGATTCATCATCCGAGGTCCCACATGCACAGCATTATAACAGGGACATCCAACCACCAGGCCACACCCCTTTACCGGGCTTCTTGACACTAGCAGTGTTTCATTCTCATCAGGGGTGTCTGTTAGAAGAGCCAATGGCTCCACATTGCTTTTGGAATAAAAAAGTCAGATCTTTAACTTACAAGGGTTTCATGTTCTGGCCCCTGCCTGCCTCACCAGCTCTTCTGCTCTGCTCACTCTCCCGTCAGTCCATCTATCTCTGCATCTCTCTCCAGTCCTCAAACATCTGTGTTTCCCACTGCCTTTAGACCTTCCAGCAAAGGGGTCCTGGGTACCAGAAATGGATTCCCCTCACCCATCCTTTCCCTTCTCTTGTGCTTCTATCCAAGCGAAACTTTCCTTGATTTCCTATGAGCTGGTTGTTAAAGGCTGTCTTTGCACCCAGCCCTTCTCCTCTGCAGTACGTCATCCCAATTTTATTAAATAATCACTTGTTTGGTGTCTGCCTTCTCAATTAGAATTTAGACATCATAAGGACATAAAATCCATCTGCCTTGTTCCTTGTGCCTAATTTGGCACCTGGTACATGATGGTTAGTGATGAAATATTTGTTAAAAGATGGACACAAGAGTAAAGAAATGGGTCCTAGTCAGAGCAGAGATGTGGCAATATTGTTCACTTTTAAAGATCATCTCAAAGGGCTACTAGGTTGAAGAGAGAAGAAGACAGAGGAAGAAGTTATGCTGGAAAGACCAGACAGACAAGGAGTAATGAGGTGATTTTATGAGGTGAGAGTGTGTAAAAGAGACAGAGAGTATCCTGGGAATCACTAGAGGTGAAATAGAGGATGATTTGCAGAACCTCTAAAGGAAAAAGTCAGTCAGTCACAGTGGACTGCAGCCTAAGCAGTCAAGCATCTTGTGCAGCTTAGATAATGACTTAGTAACCTTCTGGTACCAAAGGGAAGGACACTGACCCTTGTTTAGCCCTGAGCTTTATTTAATCCACCAAGATGCACACATGATTACGGCCAACTCTTTAAACATTAGTCTTCCTTGCTGCTTTGCCGCTGGACCTGAACATTCCTGATGAATAGTCAGTCTGCAAAGCTCTGTGGATGTTAGGATATTAGTGTTTCAACAACAACATCAAAAAGACTTGCAAAGCAATGGAAAGCCCAAAGCAAATAAGCACTGATATATATTCAATTTGATGACTTCCTTCCCAGAAAATGCCGTAATGGACCTCATCCAATTCTGATGCATCTTTACGACACCAATCCATCTGCCAAGCAAACCCCTTTCCCAGTAGCTCCTTAAAATTTTCATATAACTTTCCTTTTCAGAGATTTTTAGCAGCAGATAAGTATCCACTCAGATACTTAGAATACAGTTCACCTTCTGTGTCCTTTTCCTGGGTGCCAAATTGCATGTCTGTCTTAAGATGCCTCTTCTTATTTAACTGTGTCATATCCTAAGGGCCATCTTTGCTTACTGGCAAGAGGGGAGAGGAGGAGAGAGCCTGTAGGTTCTGCTTCATGCTGAAGCATGTTCCCTGGGGGATGGATTCATGCTGAAATTGATAAGGAATGGGATTATGAAACGATTTGTCTTACTAATGGCAGCTTTTGTATCTGGAAGTCCTGCCACTTGTGATCGATTGCCTCTGTCTTCCTGGAGCCTTCCGTAGGTGGCCTGTTTTGTCAGATACCTTCTTGATGGTTTCTTTCCCCTGACACTTTCCTTTCCCCTTCCTGCCACCTTTGTTCTCAGGTTTTTGCCTCTCTTGTTACCTCTATTCCTTTTTTTCCCCTCCTGCTGCCATTTAAACTTTTTATCTTCCTACCAAGTTTGATCAGATTTTCCCCTTTGTCATAAAGGAGTCTTAGAATAACTCCAGGCAGTACAGAGCAAATCAGAAATTTATACCCGGACTCTGGGCTTGTTATCCTGCCAGAATCCCCCATCACCACTGCCACTGGGTTTTTGTTATTGACTCCGCAGTCCCTTTCAGTGACTTTGTTTCAGTGGCTATAATGTATCTTTCCTCCAGAATTCTTCCTCCTTCCCAGTCCCTTGGCTGTGCCTCAGAAAATTCTTACTGTCATGTCAACATTATGAACTTATGGCTTTTGAGATCTGTATGAGTATCTTAAAACCTGCTTATCCTTCTTTCATAAAACCATGGAGGCCTGTTCTAATAAAGCTCACTGTCCAATAGATCTGTGCACAATCCAGGGAAATCATGCTCTCTGAAATAGGATCAGGGAAGAACACAGGCGGCTCCACCTCTTACAGCCCAGACCTGCTCCCAAGACAAGTATTTGAATATTTCTTCACTCCAGTTTCCACATCTGTGAAATGGGAATAATAAAAGTACCTACCTCATAAGATTGTCATTATGTTAAAGGAGGTCATGCATGTAAAATGCTAGCAAAAACTTGTCCACGGTTAATGCTCAAAACTTTTAGTTGTTGTATTAATTACACTTATTATTATTAGTATTGAGGCTTGACAAATATAAGCCTTTGACATACTATCAGTCTTATAAAGAGATTTCACTCTTCTTTATACCTCACTTCATCTAGTGATACTTCTCTCTAAAGAACCTCCTAATACTGCCTTTTTGCTGTGTTTTTATAACTCCTTTTCCCACTATTCACAAAAGTTAGGTGTTTATTCCCACCCATCTAGGGAGAGTTCCATTTCTAAAGTGATTTTTCTCCTCACATTGGTCTGAGTTAATCCCTTCTTTAAACTCTTGCTGACTTTGTTCCTCACAAGTCATTCTTTCATAGGTCTGTGCACCAAGAAAATTAACACCCCTCTATGATGACTCTGGTTTCCCTCTTTCAAGTACAGTTCAGAGAGGTGATTTTAATTTCCAAGCACTAATCATTTTGCGTCTTTGTTACTGTAGAAACCACAGTTGTCATCCTGAAACATGACAGTAGTGACCACCCCTGACAGTTCACAGATCTGAATTTCAGACCATCAAAGGCAAAGTGATTAGGAGGTCTGTTCATTTAGAATGCTCTCTCACAGTTTCACAGCTCAGGCTCTTTTCCAATTTGTCAGAAGCAAGAAAAGGCATTGGAGATGGAAAGTTGAATGCTACCTTTCAGGCCCAGGTACCAGTCCCAAACACATTTTTATTATTCTCTGGAAAATAAGGTTGTAACAGAGTAATTGCTGACACAACCCTAATGACAGCACTTTGAGTATGCTGCTATAATTAAAACAGGAATTTTATTATCATAGATCTCTGAGAGCGTCACATACATACCATTCATATCTCAGGATTTACAGAGCAGGCAACTTTGATTCCTGCTGTTTTTGCTACGTGGGTTTCCTTTGTGCCTCTCCGAGTTGTAGCTTGTACAGAAAACCACTTCTCTCTTCTCCTGGCAAACAGCAGATAAGCATCTATGTTCAGAATGATGCCCAGCGGTGATGGTGCCATGGCTTTCAGCACTAAACTCTGAAATGTCACGAAAGCAGTTACTCTTTCTTCTTTGAATTCTCCTAGAATTCAATGTTTACTTATTGTTCTGTGAGGTTAAAAGCCTATGGGATGTTTTGGTTACAATTTGAAGAGGGCTCTCTTCTTTCTGTGGGATGTCTTATCCATTTCATTCCTATTTTACCTGACAGATTAGTTAGAAATTGTATACAGCTGCTACTTATACAGACCCAAAGAGAGTGACATTTAAAAAATCAATTGGTTCTTTTTCTCCCATGACGACAATTTTTTAGAGGTGACAATTCAAATATGAGGATTCCACAACATCCGGTGGAATCCAGGCAACTTCCATTTTTTCTGCTTGGACATCTTCATCATGTGGTTGTTGCCTGGGGCCTCAAAACAGCTGCCAGAGTTCATCCATCTCATCCAAGTCCCCGGCAGGAAGAAGGGTAAGAGAAAGGATCACATCCCAGCTAACTCAGCCTTCTTTTTAAAGATTTTCACCAGAAGTCTCATTCAAAAACTTTCACTCATGTCTTATTAGCCAGAACTTAGTCACATGGAAAATACATAGCTTATCAGCAGAATATATTACCATCTCTCAAAAAAAAAAATCAGTGTTCTGTATTAAGGAGGGAGGAGAGAAGGGATATTGCTTTGACAGTTAGCTGTCTGCCACAACTGGCAATGTATGAAAACAAAAATAAACAACAGATTCCTCTTTCTTCATGTTGTGCTGTTTTTCCACAGCACATTCTTGTTTATTTGGCATATAAATAATCAGAAAGCTGCGATTTTTTTCTTTCGATAGAAAAAATTACTCTGCATCATAATAAAATTTAGCCCCAGCACAATCCTTAATGGTTTTTTTTTGAATCATCAAATATTTTAAAGTATAAGTTTCATGTTATTTAGTGTTTTTAGTTATTTGATAGTGGGCCATTTGCATACAGCACTTCGAGTACCAGCTAAAAAGAATGTTTCCTTCTCATCCACATTACAGTTCTCAATCCTTTGAATTAAAGCAAGTTTCTTATAAAACTGAAATCCAGTACCTAAATGTTTAAAAAGTTAAAAGTCAGTTCCTCAACACATTTCATGCACTAATACAAATAAGTTCTGTCTCTATTATTAGCGCACAGTAGTTCAATTGTGTTTCTATTTCTTTATCGTGACCCGATTATTTTCTTGTCTACCATAGTATCCGCCGCAAAATAATGCTCTATCGACATTTGTTCATGCAGATGAGTTTTTAGATAACTTGTTCCCAGCATGTTTACTTGGAATTCCAGTGATTAAATAAGGCAGGTATTTTGTAAATGACCATAAACAGGTCTACATGGACAGAGTACTTCTTAACAGTGAATTTTTTATCCAAATCAATGCACAAGATTTATGCAGTTACAGAACCTTCATTTCATGATCTCTAAAACTAAACTGAAGACATGAAAAACTCCAAACGGCTAAAATCATCTTTATGACAAGGATAGTTTAAAGTCTCTTCTGAGTCCATTGCATTACAATACTAACTTAATGATAGTCCAAAAATGTTTCTCATTTTTAATTAAAAAAATTTTTTTTAAATAGCAAAGGACTCTTTTCTGTTTTATTCTGTCTTCCTTTAATCTATAGAATATATTCTTTTCTTCTGTGGCAATCCAATGGTTCTCCTTAAAATAATGAAGTCCAGTAGCAGAGAAAGTATCTAATGAGATCTCCCTAAGAAAAACGTGTGTTTGTAGAAGACCTCATGGATTCTTTATATAAAAAGACCCCAGAGCTAGAAGGGTGGGCTTACCAACTCCCTTTGTTGTTTAAACAATGAGAAAAATGACTTTAATTGTAACATTAAGAATCATGTTTCCACACTTACTTAGTGCCTTTTCTTCCCAAGAGTACAGAATATTGTATTTTGACATAAATTTTCAGTGATAGGTAGGGCAGTCCAAGGCACAAAGAGAAATAGAAGTTATACACAAGTTTTGGGGGGGTTTTTTTTTGCAAATTTGAAATAAGAAGCTGCTTTCTCTGCATGTCAGCTCGGGGCTGTGCTCCGGGCAGGGGAAATACGCTGTATAAGGCTTATCTTTGTTGATGACCCTCTGGGCACCTTATTCTTGGGATAGCATCCAGTTAGGCCTTGCTAGGGACAAACATATTTGAACAATTTGTGTCTTCTTTGGATAACCTACTTTTAGGAAAAGGATGTGTAGTTTACGTATATTTTTGAAAGTAATAAGCTTTTTTAGGGCAGATAGTTGTAAATGTTGTAAAATCAGGAGATTGCTGTTGATTTTTAAGTTAATCACAGGAATTGTAAATATAATCATCAGCAATAAATAATGCATTTGCCAATCATTCTTCTCCTAAAATATTTCAGCAAACTCTATACACATAGTTCAAATATTAAGACATTTGCAATTATAACTGCTTATGAAATTATTTGCAGTATTCTAAAACCCCTACTAGCCATTAGTGATAGATGATATTTTATAGTAGGAATTCACAGTGGTAAAATTGGATATGATGTTGGGAAATGTTTGTGACTTTTAAGTGTTATTATAAAACAGAAAGCATTAGTATGGCATATATGTATTGGAAAGTGGATGAAAAACAGAACTACTATGAAGTGTAATAATTTCACATTTCATTCAGTCATTCCACAACCATCCTGTGGCTGTTATTTATAAGTTACTCTCCTGGATGCTGACTTTGTGATGAATTAGAGACAGAATTTTCTGAATATCCATTTAACTAGAAGATGGTAAGACAAAGAGGAACTATAAAAGTAAAGGCAAATTTGTAATTATCTAGTTATCTCTAAAATGCGTACGGTTTTCCTTAAGGTATGTGCTGCAATAAAACAGTGGTTAAACTTGAGTCTTATAATCAGAGAGACAAACTCATATCCTGGTTTCACCTTCGTCACTGAGTAATGTGTGACTATAAACTAGTTACGCATTTAGAGTTCCTGTTCTGTAATTTGGAAGATAACAGTAGTCCCTCCTAGGTTTATTTTTGAGAAAGGAATGAAATGAAGTCAAGTAATGGCAGGTGCAGAGCACAGTACCTGGCACGTAACAAGTATTCCCTCCGTGCTCACTGTTGACCCGTATATGGTCATTACAGATAAGCCATATACTATTAATTGGGAAAAGCTGCATATAATATATGCAAATAATTACACACATTCAAAAGAAATATTCTATATACATAAAAAGATTAGTGTCAACGGTTTATCTTAATCTTAACCACAAACTTTCCCCATAAACTCAAATATCAGAAGGCAAAAGGTAATATGTACCTCTTTTTCATCAAATATAAGCCATTAATGCTAGCGATCAAAATGAACATGTTTTGCCTGAAGAAAGCTTTCTCTTCTTTTTTCACCTTAATTGAGGTATAATTGACATGTGAAATGGTGAGATATTTAAAGTGTCCATCAAGGAAGTTTGCAGTATGTGTACATTGTGGAAGGAGTCTTCCTGACCAGTTAATTAACAAGTTCATCATCTCCTGTATTTATCTTTTTTTTTTTTTTTTTTTGGTGAAAATGTTTAAGTTCTACTCTCTAGCAAATTGCAATTATGTAATCCAGTGTTATCAACTACAGTCACCATGTTTTATATTTGCTCCTCATGAAGAAGGCTTTCTCTTAATACAGTTAATTCACCAACCTTTTTTGATAAGATGTTTTGGATGATGTTAAAGATTACTGGATTTTGGATTTTAATCAGCATGAAGGAAGGAAGGAAGGATCAGAAGGAGGGAGGGAGGAAAGTTTGTAGGTGTCACCTGAGTTTTATGTGTGCTGGGATTCTGTGCGTTGATGTTGCTAGTGTTTTGTTTAGGTCTCAAAATGAAATGCTGTTGTTTTATTTCTGTAAATTTCTTGTCTTGGCTTGCCATAGTGATTTGGGGCAGAGTGTTGAAGGACTGCATGCTTCTTGCCTGTATGCTGTACTCTTGACACAACAAAATTGAAGCAGAGGCTACCCATCCCCTAAATCCATTCTTCCGTTCTTCTTTAATAGCAGAACTCCCAGTTGTTGTTTGTTTGGTTGGTTGGTTTTAACCTGGGTGCACTCCTTTAAAGCTACCTGTGAATCTAGGCTCTGGTTAATATGACATAAGTTAAAATGTAACATGGCACTTCTAGGAAGTGCCCTGCAGAGAAAGAGTATTGTCTTCTTTATGTCTTCCTCTGTTCTGCTTCCTGAATATGGATGTGATGGCTGGAGATGAGGATGCCATCTTAGAGCTTAAAGGGGGACCTACATGCTGAGAATTCTGGAGCAACAGAGCAGAAAGATCCTGGGCCTGGGGCATTGTGATGAGCCATTCCAGCCCTGCGCTTACTGCCTCTGACCTTTTTTTGTTTTTACAATATAGAAGAAAGCCTAGTATTAATTTAAATTATCTGTCACTCGTAACCAACATAATCCTAAAGGCTAAAAATAAGCAGAGAGGATATAGCACAGTGGTAGAGTGCATGCCTAGCATGCACGAGGTCCTGAATTCAATTCCCAGTACCTCTGTTAAAAATTTTTAAAAAAATAATAATTAAATAAATAAATAAACTTAATTACCTCCCTTCAGAAAATAAAAAAATTTAAGTAAATAAGGACTTTTTATAGATTGCAGAATATGAACCACATTAAAATCTGAATTCTCTTCGAACACTTCACTTTGATAAGTCAGCCTTCAGGGTGGATCTTTTGTCCTGGCAGTGTGTCTGTTTTGGTGTTTTCATCTTTCAAGTGCCTAGTCTCTTCTACAACGTCCTAACACCTGTAAGTATTCGTTAACCTTTTTGAATTTGTGGGCTTAACTTTGGTCAAGATTTAGCATCATCAAAAACAGCACTGTGAAAAAAAATTAAAATTTTTCTTGTATTTCTCTTTATATAGAACTTCCCCAAGTTTCTCTGAGCATATCAGCAGCTCCTCAGAATTTATGTGCACATTTCTATACCCATTTTATCTATCTTACAGATCCTCACAAGACAACCATCCTTAATTCCTACGGCATTTCTGTCCTTTTTCACCTTCCTTTAAGAGGCTGTATGTTTAAAGTATGGAGAATTTGGTAGTTTTGGAAATAAATTTTTAAAAAAGATTCTGGTTCTGTATTTTCCTCATTTGTACCATTCAGATTTTTCTCCATTAACATAGCATAATAGACAACCCCAACATTTCAGTGCTTATAACAACCTCTGTTTACTTGTCTCTGTTCTGGGTCTGTGGGATGGTGGGCCTTACCTGTGAACAGGCCTTCTGTCACTTCTGCCAGATTCCATTGGCCAAAGCCAGTGAGGCAGAGATGTCCGTCCCGCCTGCTCCACCGAGATGCATTGTAGCTACGTGGTGAAGGGTGCAGATCTATAATCCTGTTATAGGAAACTGAAACTTTGAGGCAGTACTTCATTTTGCCATACCATTGTGAGTGAATGCACGCTTTCCTTTAATACCCAGCATTACCCACACACACACACACACAAGCACAGACTCATCTAATTCTGACTTTAAGATCTAGATGGAGAAAAGTTCCAAAAGGAATGTATGTACATTGGGAGGTTTGAGCTGTAGTTAGAGAATTCTTTCTTTTTATAGTCGTTAGAGAGAGAGATTTTACATTTTACAGTATTAAAATATAAATGGGTTGGTCAGTTAACCAAACTACATGCAGTATGTGTTTGACTAGTTCTAAAGGCCAAGGCTGTCGGCCCGTATCTTGAAGGGCACGTTGGGTCTCTTGAGGAAATTTGCTTTTGCCTCTGATAACTGGTGTCACTTCATTTTAGGATCCAGCTGATTTTACTTAATGGACAAAATGAAGATAGTGGCTAACTTTACCGTGTCAAATTCTTCCAGCTCAGTGATGCTTTGAGAACTGGGCTAAAAATACCCTGCTCAATAGAGTGTAGTTTCTATGTAGGATTGCAATATACTTTGAGGCCTCTGTGGACATAAAATATTATAGCTCCGTGACAGGCTGCTGCATTGGTTGTTACAAGTCAAGCCAATTATAACTAGGTGCTTTAAGCTTTTAAAAATGTATTGTTCATGCCCCCTCCAGATCACAATTTGAGAAACAGAAACACTAATCATGATGATTTGTCGGGTTCCACAGTTTTATAGCGGTGAAGCGGAGAAGTGTGCACAAATACAGGTGATTAGTTGGTTTCTAACAATTTTGGCATCATTCCCTGGGAGAGGAGAGACCTTTATTGCTCTTGGCGTGTCCTTGGGCTCCCCCCATTTTCTGGCTCCCTTGCCCTTTGGTAGGACCAGTTACTGGATCTAGACAGTGATCTGTGAATGGGTATTACTGTGATCTGCTCGGCCGGTGTATTTAAAAGCCAGCATGCCACCCTCTAGCTGTCTTTTTCTCCTACCGGATTGACCTGGAAGCCACAAGCGGAAATGGTGATACACAAGCTTGAAGCAGCCTGGGTCATGGGGTTACCACCTGGAGTACAGTCACCTTGGATGCTAACTCAGCCTGCACTAGAATTGGCAAACAAGAAACTAAGTGTTTTTGAGTTATGGCCGTATTCTTTCAGGTGTGTAGGGCAGTCATTTATTTCCATTTTACAGATAAAGAAAGTGACTGAAGTTCATCAAGTCAAGATATTTTGCCAACCCATAGAGTAATAATCTGACATTTTCTACAGCATGGTAGCTTACAGTTATCCTGACTACTGACTTGCGTCTATAACAGCTTGATCTTTATTCAGTTTTAGACGTTTGCTGGACCTGATGCCTTAGAAGATTATAAAACTGTGTGAGAAAATTTACTCGTACATCATGAGTTAGCTATTATAATAATTTTGTTTTACTCATGGATAACTTACTCATAAATCATGTTAGCTGTTACAGTAATTTTGTTTTACTCGTGGAAAATGTTTGTCATTTTCTACATACATTTGTGCTCCCTCATCACTTCTAACACACACACACACACACACACACACACACACACACACACACACACACACACACACACACACCCTCTATCTTCCAATGGTTAATGACTTACAGTCCAGGAGAAACAGATAGTATGGGATAGGAACAGGGAGGTCTGATCCTGACAATGCCGTTCATTCACTGTGTGATCTTAGGAAATCACTTCATTTCTGAGCCTCAGTTTTCTTCTTAAAAGAAGGAGTTTAATTAGATGACAGTTTCGTTTTGTTTTTCAAACTGTGAGTCCTAACCAAGCGGTAAGTTATAAATCTACTGAAGATCGCTATAAGCATTTTTTTGAAAGATTTTATTTTTTAAAGCAGTTTTAGGTTCACAGCAAAATTACAGAGATTTTTCATATTCTCCCTTCCCCCCAAACACACATAATCTCGCCCCATTACCAGCATCCCCCACTAGAGTGGTACATTTGTTACAAATAATGAACCCACATTGACACATCATAATTGTCTGAAGTCCGTAGTTCACATTAGGGTTCACTCTTGGTTGTGCATGTCTTACGGGTTTGGACAAATGTATGATGTCGTGTATCCATCGTTATGATATCCTATAGAGTGCTTACACTGCCCTAAAAGTCCTCTGTGCTCTGCCTTTTCACCCTCCTGCCCCTACAACCCCTAACAACTTTTTACTGTCCTTAAACTATCTCCATAGTTTTCCCTTTTCCAGAATGCCATGGTTAGGATCATATAGTATGTAACCTTTTCAGACTGACTTCTTTTACTTAGTAATGTTCCTCCATGTTTTTTCATGGCTTGATAGCTCATTTCTTTTTAGTATGATTAACGTTCCACTGTCTGAATGGCCCACAGTTTATCCATTTACCAACTGAAGAACATCTTAGCTGCTTCCAACTTTTTTCAGTTATGAATAAAGCTGCTATAATATCTGAGTACAGATTTTTATGTGGACATAAATTTTCAAGCTGCTTTGGGTATATACGAAGGATTGCTGGATCCAGCTAGATTATTGGAGTGTGTGCATATGGGCAGAGTTTAGTTTTATAAGAAACCATCACACTGACTCCAAAGTAGCTGTACTACTTTGCATTCCCACTATCAATGAATGAGAGTTCCTGTTGCTCCATATCCTCACCAGCATTTGGTGTTGTCAGTGGCACTTTTTTATTATTGTAAAAGTAAAATAGAAATTATTAGAGTGCTTGGTAAGAGTGAGTGTTAGTACATGGAATTTTGTTTCTGGTGTGTGTGTATAACAAATATGAATGTGTGTACTAAGTCTCTATTTAAAATGTGTTTTTTAGTATCTTGTAGTCACAGTCTGAATAGATGATCTCTTACATTTTTTCCAGCTCTAGTATTCCTTGATTCTGTGAATTCTCACACACACATATACAGACACACACACAATTTAGTGATTGTAAAAGATATTTATAATATACTAAGTGAAAAAAATCTTATTTCATAAGAGCAGTACATATATATTGTGTGTGCGCATGTGTGTGTGCGCATAGTAAAAAATATGTATATGTATAATAGAAGAGAACATAAAGTTAGTATCAAGATTAGCTCTGGATGATGTTTTTAAAATTGTTGTTAGTTTCTTGGCCTTTACATTATATAATATTCAATGTATTACGTCTACTTTTTTGAATATACTTTTAAAAGATTCTTTTGTTCTACAAGGAATCCCCAGGAAGTGAGCTTCCATTTGGGCGACCAAGTAGAGAGAAATGGGTGGGCAGTCTGGGAAGAGTGTTGCAGTTGGGGGTCGGACACGCCTGCTGCCCTCCCAGTGCGTCTAACACAGGGTCAGCCCTCAGGGGGACTCAGCCTTGACGAGGTCCTGTCCACTTCTGCAGGCAAAGGTTCTCTGAACTCCCCCAGTTTTTCCCTACACCAGGAAATGATGATGTGAGAAACCCAGCTGCCGGTAGCCTTATTTATCTGTCCTAACAGACGGGCATTGAAAAAGGAAATAACGTCTAAAGGAAAAGTTCTAGGGTACAGAGCACAGGATGGTCACCAGCCTAAGACAGTCGGGCTCCCTGGTGTTAGTGCTGCCCCTGGAGTCCGTTTTGGACATCAGCCGACCAGAGCCCCCTAAGTGATCAAGAGATCGGTGTTTAAGGGAAACAGTTGAAGGCTGGCAAGCTTTTCACTGAAATGTTCTATGCTTAAATGACCAGTGTGTTGTTGGACAAGGAAAAATCAGGAGCTGGGATGCTGCCGTTTCCTCTGTGCCTCAGTTGCCTGAAATACACAGCATAACTATGCTCAGTGCAGCTCAGCACCTGTGAGCCTTCTGCCCAGGCTCTGACTGAGAAAAGGTCACACTCCTGGTCTGTTCCTCTCGGTATCAGTGACACCCCATCTGCTCCTCTTTCCTGACACTGTTCAGATGTGCTAGAAATTTCTCACTGTGGGAGAACCAGAGCAAGATCTCCAAAAAGCTATGTCTGGGTGGGTATGGCTCAGTGGTAGAGTGCCTGCTTAGCATGCATGAGGTCCCAGGTCCCCAGTACCTCCATAAAAAACAAACAAAAACAACAACAACCACCAAAGAAACAAAACCAAAAAACTAAAAAAGTTATTTCCAACTTAGCAGAGCTCCATACAGCCATCTTCTCTCACTGTTCGTGTGAATTACAGATTTTCCTAAAAGTAACCGTGCACTAGTTTAACTCCCAGACTCTGATTTGGGACTGGAGGAACGTCAGGGTGTTACGATGTGTGGGCTTGATGCTCTCCTACCCTGGCATTTCTACAGAGCACCATTTCCCTGTTTTATGTGTGTCTGTTTCCTAACCCATTTTACCCCTGCCATGTCACGGCTTAATCTGTAACCCATTGACCTAATAAAAGAAATGCTCTTGTCACTGACCCACTGTGTTTTATTTATCAAATGTTTGTTTGCAGATTGACTCCCAAAAGGAGTAGCTGTGCTTAATTCTTTGTGCTGAAGCTATCCCAGAAAACTGCTAATTCTCTTTTTCTCCTCCTTTTTCTCAGTATGGAGCATCTCCAGTTGTTTTGTTCATAGACTCCTTGCTATCATGTGACTTTCTAGTGCCTCAGAAAACTCCATGGTGATGTGTGTGTGTGTGCAGAATTCTTGTTTGTGTTCTCAAGCCAAAAAGCAAATGAGAAGCTCTAGTTGGATGGAGGAGTCCCACATATAGAAATTCAGCTAATTATGTTCTTTCATTTGTTCATCTGTTTTCCAAAAGATATGCTGCCCAAAGACCTGTGGCTCCTGTGACTTGATTTAGGGTCAGTGAAGGCCTAGGGACAAATGGATTTTTTAAATGTATGATTTTCTACTTTGTTTTTCTTTACAGATCTGATGAAAGTGCTCTGGTACAGTGAAGTATCAAAGATAGCTTTCGCAAAAACAAAAATTATTACGGGGACAGGCAGACATAGTGGAAATACTACTGCATTTGTCTTCAAGTGATGTGACTGGGGTTAGAATTCTGGTTCTTCCCATTTTACCTATTTGATCTTGGTCATATCATTTACCTGCTCACCTGTAAAATAGGAGATTTTGATCCAACAATTACTACATACCATTAGTAAAGAATATTAAAGCTAAAATGACTAATTACATCTGTATCATCTTTATTTTGAATTTCCATTTTTAGGAACTAGATGTATTAAAGATTTATTGCAGTCTCGATAGATAGATATGAATGAAAGAATTCAGTGCCTTCCAGTGTGTGAAAAATTCACCTTGATTTGTTAATATCCACTATTTTCTTATGTGAGAATAGGTAAAATAATCTTAACCCTCTGTGCATATCCCTGCTCAGATCCCTATCCAGATGAGGATTTCAGTTATGCTCCTAATTCACTGTGTGATATTGGGCAAGGCACTTTGTATGTCCCCAAGCATGTGTCCTTATGAGGAAGTGAACAAACTGAGCTAGGATGACCTGCAGTCTTCCCTCCACTCTACGTCTTGTTCACCTATAAATTGTACCTCAGTCTGAACCTCTCAATTCTTTCATTCTAACATCACTGCCCCTGGGAATTTTCAGAGCCTTCATTTGGACATAAATGCAATGGCTTCTTCAAGACCAATGCCTTAGGACAATGTGTTCAGTTGTGGTTTAACTTGTGTAAAACTCAGTTACTTAAGTTGGATGATGTTCCTTTTGTTCAGTACCTTATTCTTCATATGCCTTTGGGCAAATGGTTAAGTGGAAAAAGTTAGACTGTAAGACTTTTTGAGTTCTCCCTTGAAAGAAACATGTTTACTTGGATTGAATTGTGGTGATATCTCAGGACTTTGCCGTAAGATCCTATTAGTGAAAATTCGTGGGATCATAGAGTCATAAAAATATCAGTTGGTGCCTAGACGGCATAGGCTCCGTCCTCAAATAGTATCCATCACTCATTAACATCTAGCTTCTGTTGAATACCTCTTGGGAGAGAGGGAGGAGGTACATCTTCTCAAAACAATTCTTTCCCTTTTTGGATGGTTCTGATTTCTAGAAAGTTCCTTTTTACGTTGTGTAAAAATCTTTCTCCGTCTAATTCACATAATAATATCCTGTTATTACTATTATTATTACTATTGTTATCATTATTACCTTCAAGAGCAAAACAGAATAATACTTACCTTTTTTATATATTATAACCTTCAGGTTGGGGATCAGTATTATGACTGCCTTTCTGTTATCTTTAGCCTCAAAATGTTTTGTTTTGTTTTATGCCTCCATAATCATACATCCCATTTCAGGACAGTCCCACTTTATGCCTCTTTTCTCAGCGTAAACATTAATGGCATTTCCTTTCACTTTCAAAATTTTCCGAATAGGGCTATAAATTATGTAGTCACTCCGTTGCTCTATTACAGTGTCTACCAAATTCATTCTGCAGATCTCTGGATCTCAAGAGTGCTCTATGAGCAACGAGGAAGTCATATTTAGGAAACATTTGTATGTATCGTTATCTTTCCTATAGATTCACAACGAATATTAGTGACAATTTCTGCAGAAAGGAGATCTGCTTTACTTTTTGTTTTTCAAACTTTTAAAATCATAGAAATACCTATTGTTCCAAAAAGACAGCTTGGAATTCTGTCTCTTAGGAAAATAGCTTGGGTGAATTTTTTTTTTTAATTTTGATTTTAGTTCCCATTATTTTAAGGTTTTTTTCCCGAAACTGTTAGTCAGATTTTTTTTTTCCTCTGAATGGTAACCACACTAGCCTTTTGTTTCCTGTCTGTAAAGTGAGGGAATTAGAGTGGGCTCTGAAGCTCAACAGTTTGGAAAAAACCTTGGCAACCATCTTAGGAGAACCTCCCTCATCTTATTTCTCCAGTGTTGGTGACTCGTGGCAACTCAGAATCAGGACATAAGGGGTGGTGGGAATCCTGTGGCATTACTGAAAGGCATCATTGCAACCTGGGAGGACTGACCAGCCTTCGTGTGAATGGTAGCTGGAAACTAGTCGGGGGATTTGAAGAAAATTGAAGATCAGTTGCCCAAGTGTGGTGCCAGAGACAGATCTCCATGGAAACTGTGTTGTGATGACCTCGTTAGCACTGATTTAGTTGGTGCTTCCATCTCCAGGAACACATCCTCCCAGGACACAGGGTACCATCTACCAGTCCTCTCCTACACACGAGAACCACAGCTTTATTACTGTCTAGTCCAAGAACAGCTGTGTTAACCAAAACAAAAATGGGAAAGAGACTTCCTCTAGGACACCTTATTTGGTTTTAAAATCAATACCTTTTGAAGTCCACTAATTTAATTTTGTTTGTCAATTGGGTGTATTGGATGTAAGTGCAGTATTATTTATAATTAAGGAAAAGACCAACACAATTACTGTTCAATCTGCATCACCATTGTAAGGCCTAGGCAGCCATAAAGAGTCAATTTTAAAATGATCTGCTGAAGATTACATTTTTAATTGTCTTTCAGCTGCACTGACATAAATCACTTTGGCAATACGTTTCTTGGATTTGCATAATGACAGAGCATGACAAGATGAGTTATCATTTTTAACTACTGGGTTTTCTGGCATGATGCTTGTCATCACATCTGTGTGCATTCCCTTTCCAAGGCCATGGTGATACGCACATCATATGCATACATTTATTGAACTGAAGGAATGAGCACTTCCCTGGGTCATGGAGCGATTTTTCTAAATGGTGAGCAAAAAAAAGTGCCAGCCCACTCTAACTAACTAAACAATATTCTGAGGTTTAAAAGGACCATTACACAAAGATGTCTTAGAGCGTTTTCTGTAAAATTGACACACAGGATTTTGCTTGTGCAGTTGGCTTGTGCATGCTGCCCTCTGTCTACAAAATTCAGGAAAAGTACATCTCTGCTGTAAGTTATGTAGTAAGAACAGGCTGTTAGAAGCATGTGTGTTCTGTAACTTGCTGGATTTTTCTCTGCGGGGTAACAGAGACTGTTTCCGATCTAAGAATAAGTGGTGCTTCTATAAAGATCACTGTGACTAACTAAGGTTTTTGGAACCTGAAGCATATTCTGTCTTAAAAACAGAGTTATATAAATAGTAAACGGGCTCTCAGCAGTTGCCTGGGCTGTGTGTTTGGAAGTGGGAAGGGTCAGGTGGGGAAACTGTTGAAACAGCTGAATTAGAATACTTAAGACAAGCCCAAGTTTCCTGTCCTGAGAGCTGGGACTATGGAGTCTACCAGGCTGTCACTTTTCTTCCCCACCCACGTGCCCCTCCCATGTGGCATCGCTCTTAGGCAAATGCCCATGATTGCAAAGTCATGAAGAGTGGGGGAGGCATATTTAGCATTCAGATCTTACTTGTCAGTCTTGGTTCCAAATGTCTGTGTTCTTAATACATGCTTCCACTTTGAGGAGCACCTCTTAAAGGTTGTAAGCCTGAAACAGAATGTTTCAACCTAGTCAGTTACTGGAGTCCCCCAGGGAGCTTTTCTTAACCTGCAGCCCCTGGATTCTTCCTTTGGAGACCGTGACTTCCCATATCAGAGGTGGGCCTGGGCATCTCGATGTCCCCAGGAGCCTGTAATGAACAGCCGGGTCAGGGAATCAATAAGCAAAACATTTGAATCCCTTCCCTCCTAATCAAAAATCTTGTCTCCTCAAATCGCTTAAACTCGGCCAAGGGAAAAATATAAATTAAATGGATTCACATAAGCTTGGGAGTAAAAATAATAAATCAAGTGATTTGATTAAGGCTTTTCCAAGTAGTTTCATTTCATCACATTTGAACTTTATAATGGAGAAAAAAGGGAGGTTATTATCTATTTTTAGATAAGGAAATTCACCTTATAGATCAGCTGTGGCAAAGCCTCCTTAGTACAAAGTGAGTATAAATCAATCTCAAAAGCATCATCAATGAGAGGAATTATAGATGGTGATAAAATCTGCATGCCAGCTGAGCGACGCATCTTTTGTCAAAGGGGTACCCAGAGACTGACTGGGCCTGATTGAGTGTTCCTCTGTGGGAAAACCCTCTTAAGTCATTCCAAATTGTTGCAGTTTCTTCCCTTCTGAAACTTCTAGATCTAAAGTGTCTTCATCAAAGCTCCCATGCAGAATCAGTGAGGACAGGAGAGGGGAGATGACAAGAGGTGGGGTGGTGGAGGCAGCAGCAATTCATGCATGTGAATTAAGCCCTTTATAGCTCTGCCTGCGTTCCCACTTATTATATGTTTTGATGTTTTCATAGTTTCTGGCACAGCTCTGAGCAGGACCAGTCTTAGGCATAGGTGAAGTAGACGACTGTTCATTTGTTCAACTCATATTTGCTGGCTGTCTTCCTTATCCCAGGCATGCCTCTTGACATGAAGACAACAAAGGTGAAAAAAAGGACTCATGCCCTTAAGATGTTTAATCTAGAGGGGAGACAGACAGAAACAAATGAACAAAAATCAAACCACAATTAGAAGGTTGCTGTGCATTATGGATAAAATAGGAGTTGGTTGGTCTAATAAGTAAGAAGGTTCTAGGGACAGGGATTATGAACACTGTCTAAGGAGGAGTGAGACCATGTGACAGGTTCCAGACAGTATAAGAAGTATAGCGAGTATTGTCTAAGGGGTTAGGGCCAAGTGTACCTTTGGCCCATGAAGCAGATGCATTAAAGACCTGGTGTGCCTTGCTGAAGAATTCAGATTTTTGTGCCCTTCCCGACTAAAGATAATTGAAGGCTTTTTAGGTGGGAAATTAGAAGAATTACTGGCCACAGCTGAGGAGGGAGGAGAACATGCTGACAAGAAGGCCTGCACTAAAGCAGTAGAAGTGGCATAGGAAAGAGACAGGCATTATATGAGATATTGATGGAGTGCAATCTCTGGGGCCTTGATTTGACTGATGGGTGGATTGGTGGATGGATAGGTGGATAGATGGATGGATGGATGAATGGGTAGATGGATGGGTGGATGGTTGGTTGTGTGAATGAATGAATTGGATGAATGGTGAGGGAATAATCTAGGCTCATTCCCCGTTGTCTGGCTTGGTCACCTAGAAGGTTGGGAACACCATTCACCAAGTAAATACAGAAGAAGTAACACTTTTAAAGAAGTCATATAAACACTCATCAAATAAAACTTAATGACATGCAATTTTCTCATAGTATGCTGAATAAGGTAATGTTCATTGTAAACCATGCATGAAAATGCAGTGATTATTTAATAATGGCCATAACTGTAAAAGGGGTAAGCATTTTATGCTGCTCTCCTTTAGAGATTATTTACTACAATTATGGACAAATTAAGATTATGCGATATATTTATTTAGATAGAATCTGACAAAAACTTTTATAGTAGCAGATAGAAAATAAAAGATTTAGAGGACACATTCGGCAGTCAGATTGACTTAAGCCAGTTCATTTTCTTTACTTCTCTGTGTGTGTATTTCCCTTAATTCTTATAGTCTCCTGGGCTCATACTATTTCAAAGGACTAAATTTTTATGTTCAATGAAATATAGTGTGAATAGAAAATGTTCACTTCAAATATTTCACATCCTGAGGGCACAAAATCCTTAAGTTATGAGTTGTATTCTAGTTGTCTTTTCTAAAAGAAGTCTTTGTTAGATTTAAATCAGATCAGGCTGATCTGTTGGGTAGATTTAGAGAGTGAAACAAAGATATATTTTCACATTGGTTTACAATACTAAGTCCTGAACTTAGTATGCCAACTAAAGACACCTTGTAGGAAACTTTGAAGTAATAATAAAATTCTATGTCTTGTCAAAATATTCCTGCCGTTGGGGAATTTGACTATGTCGGGTCATTGAGCTGGCAACAGGATGAATTTAAGTGAATTAAGTTTAAATTAAGTTTTTTCACCTATACTAATCTCTGACTAAGGACATTCCCAGCTTTATCAGGGAGCTTTAAGATTTTTTTCCATTTATAATTCAATAAATGTTTCCTGACCATCCACTGCACACAGGCTCCATGCTAGGTGCCAGGAAGCAGAGATGAACCAGCCTAGTTTTTGTTGACAGAGTCCCTAGACCAGTAAGGGAAGCAGATGTGTAAAGCAGTAAACTACACAACAGCATGGCAGGTTTGTCATTGATAGAAATGGCTCCAAGGTAAGCAAAGAGAGAGAGAAAGAAGAAATTAACTTTGTAACTAATTCTTTGGGGAAAAGCTCCTTAGAGGAGGCAGCACTGCCCTACTCCAGTGGGGCGGGTGACAGGAGAGGAAGATATTTCAGACCAGCCTTGCAGTAAGGGCAACGGCACTGAGGGTGGAGGTTCCAGACACAAGCTTGCTGACTTCTGGTTGCAGTGCTCTGAGAGGGAACCCAAGAATCTACATTTTTGACAAGTGCCCCAGATGACTCTTGAGCAGACTACAGTCTACCTTAGTGCATTCTTAAATTTTAAATTCCTTGAGTGGAGATTGTTTTACTCATCACTGGATCCACAGTAGCTGGCACCCTGTCTGGCCCATGGTAGGTGATCAGCAAATGTATTTTGAGAAACGCAACCATTTGCTGAACATTTGAATCATGAGAAATAATTCCTACCCAATTTCTTAGCTACTTTCTGCTCTGGCTGTGAGCAGATGTGTTGATTTCTGCCCCATTCCACTTGGAGAAAGTAAGAGGGTTGACTGTCATAAAGGCAAAAATTAGGAAATTTTTGATGGAAGGATATCAGGGGTATCGTAGTGGGAGAAAAAATAGGCTGCTGGCTTATTTTCTGTCTTTTTCTGCCTCAAAAGCTTAAAATAAAGATAGAGAAGTGGCTTGTGAAAGTGCTTTCAACTTTCTGAGTAGGCGGTGTTCACTCAGCCTGCATTAGCCACCATTTTTTGGACTAGGAATATAGGGAGGAAAAAGACTGCCCTTGGTGAGCACTCAGCCTAGAGGCGAAGGCAAACAAAGCAAAACTCAGCTACTCCACAGGGTGACTTGTGCTCAGACTGCAGAGTGGGTGCCAGAGTACTGGGTCAAGGACTTTCCATATGTTAATCATCTCATTTAATCTAAGAACCTTGGAAGACAAATACTTTTTTCAGATGATGAAACTGTGTCTTGGGGTTAAGTGATTCACCCCCCCTCACATAATAGCAAGGGGTAAAACTGCAATTTGAACTCAACATCTGTAAGAACGTGTCCCTATTACTCACTATACTCTCCTTTTGCTAATGTTTGGCTGTATTTGTTTATGTGCAAATAATCAGGACATAAAAGGGTGCTGTATAAAATGCATTAACATCTTAAGTACCCTGAAAAGTCAAGTTCAAAACTGAAAGATATCCCAGAAGAAACAGAATCTCTGTGTCATCCCAGTGTGCTCAACGTGCTGTCTGACCTTAGTCGTTCATTCAAAGTCCCTATACTCAGTGTCCTAACTTGTTTCATGCTGAAAATTAAGGTTTTTGCTGTGTCCCCAACCCTTATGCAATCTTAGTAATATTAGTAGGTTTTAGCCATAAATTATGTCCATTTCCTTTGGCCAAAATACCATTTTCTGCATGACAATTTTATTAATATAAAATATTCTTCCAATAAGTTACCAAGGTTAACTTAAAATATGAAAGCATAAATTGTGCTCAGAAATCAGACTGTTTGGACATCTCCTTGCATGTTAAGTAAAAGATGTATAGAATTGTATTAAATTTCATGGTTTGAAAGCACTCTTTTTTTTAAAAAAAAGACATTACTTTTTTAAAAACTTGGCACTAATAAAAATAAACTACAGTTCTTGGATAACTGAATTCAGTTGATTTTTTTACTGATGTGATAGTTTTACATGAATATTAATTTTTTTAATTGATACTAGTGCTAAACCACTTGGGATTCTTTCTGTGCTTACCAACTAATGGTCTAGCTCTGATTTACCCGTTTAGAATCTGTGCTCTGTGTAGGTTGGCAAATAACTGTTTGTGTATTCTCAAATTCAGTCTGTAAACTAGTAATGTTATTAATCGAGCTTTCTCATGTATAACCCACTGTGGCAGACCCAAATAGGTCAATTCTGAGCTCCAAAAGAACATTTTTGGTAGGTGGGTTTTTATTTTATTCATTACTTGTGTAATGCCCTTGGATTTACAGTCATTCAGTTTATAAGACATATAAATTCACCAAGGTTTGGAGCAGTGCAAACTCAATTATTGTACAAAGAAAAATCCCAATGCTGAATATAAAGATGTGTTTTACCTATCATATTTTAGGCTTTTTAATATCTAAAAGCACAGTGAATATTGTTTTATTGATATATGTCAAGGCTTAAGCAAAGTTTAATTTTCTTGATGTCAAAACCTTTTCTTGATCTATGGTGAGATAAAATTTCCCATGTTCAGAACACTTCCTTGATGATTTAATTACGTTCATAAATTCTTAGAAATCTCTCGATTTTCTTTGTATAAACATTTCCAAAATTCCATTTCTCATGGACATGCGTTTACTAATGACATCTGAGATGCATCAATTTTGAATCCATTTTTAGGGAGTTTGCTTTTCATTTTTAAATGGAAGCTTTCAATACCTTTTATTGAAATCCCATGTTTTTATTTTCCTGCTGAATACATTTTTAACCAAACATTTTGAAAATACTTGTTCTTAAAGTGGGAATCAGACCAAATAAGCTCCAAAAGCAGGTTGTCTAACTCAGCTCTAAATCAATACCCAAAGCTATTTCTCTCCTGGTCTAGTAAATTATATCACTATGTTTGAAGAATGAAGGAAAAGATATCCTCTATAAAGTCACAGCAGATTGCTTGAAGACAAATCTACCGTATCTGAGCCAAACACACCGTATTATCGAGGCTTTTCAGAAACTTGTGCTTTGTACTACTGTCATAAACTATGCTGAAGTGGTCCAGAAAGGCAGAAACCTGCAGAAGATTCTTCTATAATTCATTTCAGAGCTATTCAGACTCAGTCACATATTGTATCCATTCCCCTTCCGAAGCCTCAGTATGAATTGCAATTTGTGGTTTTATTTTTTAAAAGAATTGCATGAATATTTTAAATGCAATTTGGTGTACTATGTTATTGATCATGCATTATTTATGTTAAGATTCTCTTTAATCATAAGGACTTGCAAAGTAGTGACAAGGGGAGTGGGTTGAATTGCTTCTTTGTATTTGGGGGTCATTAACTCAAGGGTTATAGCAACAGTGAATTCTCAAGGTAAGTGCATTTGTTTCTTGGCATTTTGTTTATAGATGTGCGAAAGTTCATATAAAGGTTTGGAACCAAATTGATTGTCTCTAGAAATACCCATGTACCACATGTATATGTTTTAACAGATATTAACTTCCTGCAAGAATAAGACACATTTGCCAACAATGGAAAAAGCATCATGGCTGACCTGCTTGTTTCCAATGAAAAGGAAAACCATAGAGCACCTCTCAGCTGGAACTGTCTTAGACAGTGACGCTCTACTTACTGCTTAAAAGAGACTGATTATTATTCTACTAGTTCCCAGGGCTAATTTATAATCTCCCAAAGAGCAGAGCGTGTTTTTTTAATTTTACTGAACTATTTCTCTTCTCGCTTAAGACATAATTCTACCCTCCTCTACTTTTAAAAACACTCTACAGAGGTGAAGCATAATCTCCCCATCCTTAAATGTGATCCACAGATGGTGACTTCCTTCCAAAGAGCACAATATAGAAAGGGGAAAAAAAGTAACTTAACAGCAGAGAAATATGGTTAACATTACCTCAGCCAGGAGGTGATCAGGAGTGGCAAGTCATGTTGCTGGTATGCAGCCTTCATGTGATGGGCTGAGAAGGGCACTTTACCTCTTTGGCCTTCCTTCCAATAATATATAACCCCAGTCTAATTGACACAGGAAAAAAACGTGGGGTAGAGGAGGGCTGCGTCCCAGGTCTCAGTTGAGTCCCTGGGATGCTCCCCACCAAGTGTAGGTCCTTGGCTTCATGCAGGAAAGGAATTCAAGAGTGAGCCACAGTTGAATAAAGGTAGATTTATTCAGAGAGGTACACACTCCATAGACAGAGTGCAGGCTGTTTCAGAAGGGAAGAGAAAGGCCACAAGGTGTGTGGGTTGTTAGTTTTTATGGGCTGGATAACTTCTTATGCTAACAAGTGGGAGGATTATTTCAACTACTTTGGGAAAGGGGCTGGGATTCCCAGGAATTGGGCCACTGCCCACTGTTTGACCTCTTATGGCCAGCCTCAGAACTGTCATGCTCCAGTGGGCATGTTATTTACCATGCTGATATGTTACAAGGAACATGTAATAAAGCTCAAGGTCTACTGGGAGTTGAATCTTCCGCCACCTTGGTGTTAATTGCTGTGTCATTCCTGGAATGGCTGTGCCCTGCCCCCTCCCTGCCTGTCTCATGATCATGAGAAGAACGTCAGACAAGTTCCAACTGTCTCATAATCATGAGAAGAACATCAGACAAGTTCCAATTAAGGGACAGTCTACAAAATACCTGACCAATACTCCTTAAAACTGTCAAGTTCATCAAAACCAAGGAAAGTCAGAGAAAATGTTATAGCCAAGGAGATAAGACAACTAGATGCTATGTGTTATCCTGGATGAGATCCTGGAACAGAAGGACCCTAGGTAAAAACTAAGGAAATCTGAATAAAATACAGACTTCAGTTAGTAATAATGTGTCAGTTTTTGTTCATTAATTTTAACAAATATACCATACTAATGTAAGATGTTGTTAAAAGGGGGAAGTGAGTGTGGAGTATATTGAAACTCTCTGACAATCTTCATTTTTTTTTATAAATCTGAAACTATTCTAAAATTAAAATTTTATACCAAAAAAAAAATCCTAGAAAGTTGTATCGAATTAGCTGTACTATAACCACTATGTGCCCAGAGGAATCATATTTATATAGGGTTTATTGGATTTTTCTCTCATTTTTAGGGAGCCATGTCTAGTTCTAGCTGCTCAGAATTAGTATTCTGTATATTATGACCAGCATCATCTTGGGATGGTGATGTTGTCATTTCTGAGCCCAGGATTATCCAAATTTATAATTCTAGACCAAGAGGTAAAACCTTAGGGTTCATCTCTACTTCTAGCGTGGTCTCAGGTATTAGCCCTTCTATTGTACATAAAGAAATTGGGTTATGTGCACATTTTAAGGCACAATTTTTTTTTTACTCAAACACAATATGTTATACAGCAAACCTGGGTAACCATTATCCACTATTCATTTACATAGTCCTTAACTCTACTAGTATTACTGAATATCTGTTCTGTGCTAGCATTGGCCTAGATGCTGAGGATAAAATGATAAAAGGATCCCCTGTTTAAAGAGCTCACCCTAGTGGTGGGGGACAAAGTCAACAGTTATACAAGGCTGGTTGTAAGAGTCCAGGAAACTATGAGGAGCTATGCCGCTCTTGCAGGAGCCACCACTGACAGCACACTTACTACTTCTCAGTTCTTGTCAGTTGATTCACTCATCCCACAAATGTTTATTGAATAACTACTATTTAACAGACTGTGTTCTAGTTGTCAGTTCATCAGTGAACATCACAGACCGATACCCCTGCACTCTTGAACTTAACAGTCTTTGAAAATTACAAAATACCTCATCTTGAGCTGAAATGTGAATTCCTATAGCTCCCATTAGAAAAAAAAAAGTTATTTTTTTCCACATAAGAGTCTCATACTTCAAGATAGTTGTTGTGCCTCTAAATCCCACCCCCAACCCCAACCCCAGCAAATACTGTTTCCTGATAACACTTTCCCAATTCCTTCCAATATTCTCAACATGATCTAGATTCAAGTCCCTCTTTTTCTTCTTCTCCTCCTCCTCCTCCTCCTCCTCCCCCTCCTCCCCCTTCCCTTCCTCCTCCTCTTCCTCCTCCTCCATTTTTTTTGGATGGCAGTGTAGTTGGAAGGTGCAATCTGAAAAGTCAGGGAGAACTGGGGTCAGATCCTGGTTCTGCCACATAATAATGTGATCTTTGCCTGCATCATTTGAACATACTGAGCCTTGGTTTTCTTATCTGTAAAATAGGAGTAATACTTTTACTTTGCACAATTATTGTAAGATAAGAGATAATTTATATAAAAAGACCAGCAAAGGGTTGGGTAAATAGTAGGTGTTAAAAAAAAAAATAGCAACTCACTATAAACTGGCTGATGTTTTATTAAGGAAATTATTATTATGCTGTATTATGCTCATTATTTTGATAAATCTGACTTACGCATTTGCACCTTTGAACTTTTGGTCCTTTGTACGTACTGACATTTACCTGTTTTAGGTTAGTTTTGTTATATGTTCACAATCCCTCATCAGAAACCCATAAGGCAGGTGTGTTTCGAGCTGTCAGCCTTCAGAAGGTAACGCAGCGGCCCCAGTATTATCTGTATGTTACCAAATATGGCCCCTGCCGGATTATCCTGCAATAACTGCCTGTAGTCAAGTCTGTTAATCCTTCTGCAATGAAAAGTATGGATATTCACACTTAGTGGGACTAATAAAGACTTAGATAGCCTCTTGTTAGCTCAGGTCAGATTTTGCCACCAAAAGAATTAAAACAACTCTCAGTTTTGGGTGCTTTTGGTTTGGGGACTGTAGATAAGAGATTAACTGTAGTCAATCCGTGGTGTTACCCTTGAAGTTCACTTTGAGTTCTGAGTCTATTCACCAACAGGACATGAGTGTTCCCCCTTTCTTCTGAGTTATGAGCAATTTTATAAATATACTTAAAACTGAGGGGGGAGGGTATAGCTCAGTGGTAGAGGACATACTTAGCATACATGAGGTCCTGGGTTCAATCCCCAGTACCTCCATTAAAATAAATGAATAAATAAACTTAATTACCTCTCCCCCAAATAAAAAAATTTTTTAAATGTTCGTGACTGATAAAAAACAAAGTGAGCATAAGCTTTTTTCTTCTTACAGATCTGACCAGATCCTGAGATGTTTTGTTTTTCATTCATTTAAAAAAGTTATTTGCCCTTGAATGTGATTACCAAGTACTTGGACAGATTCTAAAATTTGTTTTAAAATGCTTTGTTTTGAGTATTTCCTTTTTACCCTATAGTTAATGCTCCTAAGAGCTTTTTTCTTATTTTTCTTCCTGTTCTAATTCATGATGGTATATTATCTTTTATATTAATTTCCCTCTGGTTATAAAAATCATCTTGCATGTTAATGTTATTAATTTGTCAGATTTTACAAATTGTATTTATTTCATGTGTCAAAATCTTGACAAAATGTCTTTTCACCAAAAAAAATATCATTTTCAGCCAGTAGAGGGCGTCAACTACAACTAAATGTAGTTTATAACATTCAAAGAACAAGAGTATAGACCCTAAATTCTAGATTTTAAAATGTATAATCATACAATTTTAAAGCATATACACATAATCTAAACATAAATATAACCTAAATTCATGTATTTTCATTGTGGACAGACTACTATTTGGCTTTTTATTTCCATAAACATAGTTATCTATATTCTTTGGATCTTCGGGTCTTCTGACTGACATTCTGTTTTAATTTTCTCTTAATACAAAGTATAAAAAGGATATGAACATTAAATGAACCTATAAAATGTGTTAATATTTGAGAGCTGCGTAAAAACTAGTTTCTCCTAATATTCAAAGAATTAAAAATGTTATAGCCTAAAGTATAATGTATCAAATTGTATTTTTGAGCCCATGGTTTATCATTATCAAAGGAACTTTTAAAACTGTTACAAGAGCTTTAGGTAAAAAAAGAATAGTATCCTCAGTCTTCCTTAGAAACTGATCACGCGTCCTACACAGACATGCATAGTAACCGGAGGCTGCACCAGGAAGCACCTGCCCGCTTAGCATCGCTGAGAAAAGACGTTTTAGTGAGAAAAGATGTTCTGTGGCATCTTCTCCCTGTCCCACTGCTTCTCTCCTCGGTACCTGTCCCTTATTACATCATAGCCCTCCTCAAGGTTAATTCGTTTTACTTTGCCATGTTGATGGGGAGGTATATGCAGCAATTTCTCCAGCAAATCTAGTGATCAGGAAGGTATAGGGACCCATCCCTGATTCCACATCAAAAATCTTTCCACTCCAGAGGCTTGCACTAAGGGAACACAATTAAATATGTCTTCCAGCACCCACTGCCTCCATCTCTTAATCCTTCAGCATGGTTGAGCCCAACCCACCAGAGACTGCTGTTCCACCTGACAGACTGTTTCCCCTTAGGTTTCTGTTGTCTGTTTAGTTTTGAGAAGAAAAAGATGACTGAAAAGTTTACTCAATGAGAGAATCAGTGAGGGATTGGTTTTATTTTTTATTCTATCCTTAAAATTATTTTGTCATTTCTTAGAAGCACTGGTTTAACATCTACCTAAGCCTGAACTAAGAAAATAAGCAGCCCAAGTTAAAACTTCCTGATGGAATTTAAGAGTAAACCAACAAAACATAACCGGTGCCTAAACCTTTAGCATCATGTTGAATTAATAGTCTTCAAAGACACTCTTTTTCATTACAGATTTTTTTAGACAGATTCTTCCTTTCTTGTTTTTTTTTTTTAAATTACCTTTAATTTGCTGCATTCAAGTCTGTGGGGAGCTATGTTTAATTCTGTTTATCAAATATTCATGTAAAAGAGCATTCTGAACGCCATCGTTACATTCTTTCTGTGCTGTGTGTGCTGTTTGTCCCAAGATACACCCCAGTGCTGCTGGGGGCTTTGAAGATTCTATGAACCTGTTCGCTTTTTTTTTTTTTTTTTTTTGAAGTATAGTTCACTTTAAATATTCAAAAGTCAGTAATGGGGGAATCCTGAAAACATGCCCTTTTAGACTGTTAGCAGCTTTGTTAGAACAGAGACTGTTACACAAAGAGCCGTTGCTTCTCTCTGTTTCTTCTTTATTTGCGCTTTATTGAGGTATAATTGACAAATAAAATTGTAAGATATTTAAATTGTACAACACAATAATTTGATATCCATGTATATTGTGAAGGGATCTCTCCATCAAGTTGGTTAACAAGTCTGTCACCTCAAATATTTACCCCTCCCCTTTTGGAGGGGGGAGAACATTTAAATTCTACTCTCTCAACAAATACAATACAGTGATATCAACTATAGTCATCGTATTAAACCTTAGATCCTCAGACCTTATTCATCTTAAAACTGAAAGTTTGCACCCTTTTACCAACCTTGCCCTATTTCCACCCCAGTCCCTAGTAATCACTTTTCTACTCTCTGTTTCTATTAGTTTGATTTTTTTTTTAAGACTCCACATATAAGTGACATCATGCAGTGTGGGACACTGTTGGTGGGACTGTAAACTGGTACAGCCACCATGGAAAACAGTATGAAGGTTCCTCAAGAAATTAAAAATAAAACTACCATGGAGTCAAGCAATCCCACTTCTGGGCATATATCCCTAGGAAACAAAAACATTATCTTGAAGAGATACCTGTACTCCTATGTTCATTGCAGCATTACTCACAAGAGCCAAGGGATGGAAACAACCTAAATGTCCATCAATGCATGAATGAAAAAAGAAGATATAATATATACACACATATATACCTATATGTATGTACGTATATGCACATACAATAGAATATTATTCAGCCATGAGGAAGAAAGAAATCCTGTCATTTGTGACAACATGGATAAACATGGAGGGCATTATGCAAGGTGAAATAAACCAGACACAGAAAGGCACACACTACGGTACAACTTTGATGTGTGGAATATGTTAAAACTGGTGGAAGGCTGTTTTAGCAAAAATGCATGGGTTTTCAATACATAGCACTCATTACAGGGTACTGAAAGGCATTTTAGGAGTGGTTGAATGATGAGGACATTTACCAGTTTCCAATTTTGTAAAGGAGAAATAAACAAGGAGTTTCACACACACATACACAAAAACTACCACTTTTTAAAAGAAGTATTACTTAAAGTGCTCAAGAGGATCATTAAAGACATTATCAATGCGTCTAAATAGGACAGCACACGTTTCCATATTTTTTTAAATCACTGATTGCCTTAGGTAGTAAAATAACAGATTGCTTCTCAGAGAAGAAAGATTGTGTTTACTCTTTTCAATCAGACTTTAGAGATTGCATGTGGGTCAGTTCTATCCACATTGCTTATTTACATGGTATGTTTTAACTTGTCAAAATAAGTGTGTAAACTTGCAGAAGTAATAAATAATTCCTGAGATAGGCAAATCCAGGAAGCTTTCAGAGCAGCAGCTGCTGCCTAGAAACTGTAGCACAAAAACTGTAACATTGGACATCTTCAAGAACGTGTGGACTCTGGGGACAGAGTGAAGGTTCCAGAGTAGATGTAGCATGAACAGCTTCAGGCACGGGAACCAGCTTGCAAGCTGAAAGGTGGTTCACTTTGTTTTCCTTTTTCTCCGACTGAAAACTTAAAAACAAACCTGAAACTAAATGTTTTCGCTAGTTTTAAATCCTATGTAGTATTTTACAGTTTATTCATAGAGTATTAACTTTTAGTGCAGTTGGTGAACTGTATGAAAGCACGCTGTTTTTTTAAAAAAGCTTTCATTGTAGTTATTCTGAATAGAAAAGCCACGGAAGATCAACCTGGAACTTTAGGGAAAAAAGAAAAGTAAAAATGATTGAAAAGTAGAAATGATTATTTCTCAGCAATCATTTTTTCATTTATTCATGCATTCATTCAACAAGCACTTTGTATAAAGGGCTTTATTAGGTGATGGATGTATAACAAAGAAGACCTTCCTGGAGCTTACTGTTTTCTAGGCAGAGGAAGACAACTAATATCAGTGTGATGAGCCGTGCTGGGGGGACTACAGGATGCTATCACAATGTACAGCAAGGATAGCACTGTGGTCGGGGTTCAGAGGCTGGCTGAGACCTGAAGGACAAGAAGAAATTATTTAGAGAAATAATGGGAGACAATGTTACAGGCAAAAGAATCAACAACTCCTTTATTTTTAAGTAGGAAAAAGGAGACTGTGATATTAGGCAAAAATCTTGGCTGTGTTTCTGAATATTTCATTAGGATGGGTCCTGAAAATGCGATTACTTGGTCAGGAGACGGGAATATTTTTCAGCCCTTGATACAAGTCATCAGGGAGCTCTCTGGAAAAGTGGTACCCAGTTGACCTCCGACGTGGTACATAGGCTTACGTATTCTGCAGAGTGCTTGTGAGCATTGGAGAACCCTTAATTTCATAGGTGAAAAACATTTTTCTGTTTTGCCGTTCTGTGATTATTTGTGATGCTGAAGAGTTTTTCATAAATTTCCTGGATATTTGTATTTGTCCTTTAATGTGCTGTTTCTTTACGTCTCTTGTTCATTTTTCTATTTGGATCTTAGTGATCCTTGTGTATTCTTCATGGAATAATAGTCACCTTTTTCATATTTGTGTCAAATTCTTTACCAATCTGATTGACCTTTTATTTCTTTTAACAGTAGTATTTTTAAATGTGAAAATTTGTTCATTTTTTTATTTATAATTTCTTCCATTGCTGTTATGCTTTAAAAATTCTTCCCTACCCACAGATCAAATATTCACCTAAATGTTTTCCTAGGTAGTTTGTGTTCTTTATTTACATATTACACCTATCAAACTGGAATTTATTTTGATGTTTGTGCAGTGTATCTAAGTGGACTTTTGGGAGGAGTTAGCCAATTTCACCCTCTATTTCTTCGATATTGGTGTTACCATTTGTCACCTACTGCGTTCTATATACTGGGATCTGCTTTAGATCCCGTTCCTCTCTCATTGACATATGTGTACTTCTCACACCTTGTCACATTTTTATTAAACCATTTTAACAAGCGTTAAGTGCACATCAGTGGCATGAAGTACATTCACATTATTGTGCAACCATCACTAGTGTCCATTTGCAGAACTTTTTTCATCATTGCACGCATTATCTCTGTACTTTTTAAGCAATAACTCCTCATTCCTGTCTCCCCCAGCATGGTTTTGTCATAGACTTGTAATATAGTTCAATGTCTGATAGGCAGAATATCACCCAGCCCGTGGCTTTTCTTTAAAGCTGGTCCTCTTAAACTCACTTATGTGTAGTGTTGTTCAGGATGCTTCTTCTGCCTTACCTCCTGTCCCGTGAGTGGCTCCACCCTCTCACAGTCACTCAGGCAAGAAATTTGGGTGTCATGCTAGGTTCTTCTTTCTTCCTCTCCCCTCACATCCATCAGCGTCCTTTTGAGCATCTGTTATAAGTATTCGTCGAGTCTCCACTTTGTTTCTACCCCACACGGGTGCTGCTGTTCAGGTCCTTGTCACCCACTGCAGGGATTACAGCTCGTCCTCCTAGGAGGTCTTCTGCCTCTTCTGTGCCTTCTCCCATCCACACCCCTCACTGGGGCCACCCCATGGCCTGCTTCGTGCAAATACGATCTTAAAGTCTTCGGGAAGTTCATGACTTCAGATCAAGTTCAGCTTCTTTGGCAAGAACTTAGAAATCCACTACCTCTCCTTCACCTCAACTCCACTCTCCCCTACACACACACATGCACGTGCGTGCTGTGCACACACACACACACACACAACACAGCTAGCAAGCTTAAGCCTTGCTCAGTTGCATTCACACTCCAGGAAGGCCAAAACCTCTGTCAAGTTTCCATATCTTCCCTCAAGTCCAGAAACCTCGCCAGCTCCTCTGCTTCTCCCTCCTTCCTCCCCTCCCCATCCACACCACTGCCTCCGGGCTCCTGGGTCTCCTGCTGAGCTTCAAGCTCTGCTGCCTCCTCTCCCCGGCCAGTTGGCCACGCCACCACACTGCTAGGCAATTAAGTGTCTGCTCCCCAGGGGCTCCAGATGGGCCCTCCCTCTCCCATCAGCACCGTTCAGGACACAGGCAGTGTTCACAGAAGCAGAGTGAGGGTGTGTGTGTTTGTCCCTGCTCACTTCCACATCCCTCATCTCATCGTGTTTCTTTAAAACAGATTGAAGTTAACATGAATTGTCTGAAATAATTTTCACAGTTTCTGGGAGTTGTTTTCTTCCTTGAAGTCTCTCACTTCCTATTGGTCACAGAAGAGACCCCTACCAGTTTCCTAGTCCACCTGTGTTAAGAAGAATGATTCATTAACTTGTGTGTGAAGGAAACTTCCTTTTTCTACCACCCACTCTGTGTTTAGCTTCTGAATAAGCTATTAACGTTCATTGTATTGTGTCTCTTTTTTTGCTTTGTTATGGTGACTTTCAATTGAGGCTGTCTTTATTACGCTGCCTCTTATGGCCACTTTGTTGTAACTCATTTCCGAGTAATTGGATATGTACCTTCTCTGAAATGTAATTTTCTTTGCGCTTGTAAACTGCACCGAGCAAGCCATGCACATAAACCCCTTCATAGAACTTCCACTGTCATTAAAAATAGGATCAAAAATTACTACCCGGAAAGCCGATCTCTAGGTATTTAAACTGTGATTGGAAACTGTTGAGAAAACGAAAAAAGTGAATTTAGCATAAGAGATCCCAAAATAGGGGGGGAACATGATTCTTGAGCATTATTAAATGGAAATATTGAATCACAGTGAAAAGAAACATTCAGTCTCTCCCTGACAGGGTATCTGAGATGCATTCCCTTGCAGAGTAAGTTAAATGAGCCTGGTGGTCTTTTTTTTAATGGAATATCATGATTATAATAGAGCCAACATTTAAAATTTAGCCTGACGGAGTATGTAGCCTCGTGTAAATAGCCAGACATGGCAGAAATAATACCTTGTTGGGGTACTGCTGGAGAAATCTGTACTCCCCTCTCCCCATCATTTACGACCCAGACTCCTCAAATTGGAGTTGGAATTTGTGTTGCATGACCAGCCCTGTGATGCCTTCAATGTCCTAAGATTTAGATTTTTGAATGACTGCCTTCACTATAATGTCAGCATCCACGGTAATAATTTTTTCAACTGCATGTACAAGTGGAGTTCTAAGAAGAGATTGATGACCAATTAGGCTGACAGCTATTGCAAAAGCAACCCCGTAAAAGCTACGTGAATGGGTTCTGTTAAAGGAAGACAGGAAACACACCATTTAAGCTAGCGTGAAGTTAACTCAAGGAGGTTTCATTAATCAGCAGGTGTTTATTAAACACCTACTGTGTGTCTCACTCTCTGATGTGTAAGTGATAGCCCTTGCCCTCGAGGAGACAAGGCTAATATTTATGAAACAACTTGAGGTTAATGGTGCGCTGAACTCTGGGGCACTGCTTGATGAAGACAGGAGGAACCTGGAGGAGGAAGGAAGCAGGAGTTGGAGAAACTTTACTTTGGGCAGCCTAAAGCACATGTACCTAGTTTTGTTTATATACGTCCTGTATGTCTTTCCAGAAGTCCGTAAACTGATAACAGTAGTTGCTTCTGGAGAAAGGATCTGGGGAAGGACTTACTTTTTACTGTATTCTCAACTAGATGGTTGGGATTTCTTACCTTGTGGGTATATTTCCTACTCACAAAGTAAAACGTGTGCTGTTGTATAATTAAAATCTGTAGCTCAAGGAGCTACTCAATGGAAAAGCATCAGAGGAAGCACTGGCCAAGAGGCAGCCAGGAAAAAGGAGGAAGCGGGTGGGGTGAGGCAGAGGAGGCCAGGGAGACCACTTTGGTGCCTGGGTGACACTGGGCAATAACAGTAGAGGCCTGGGACCCTGTGAACGTGGGTGGAAGGGTAGACAGACCATTTTGGTTAGTTGCACAGGTTTTGGAGTCAGACTGCCTAGGTGTGAATTTCAACTCCATCATCTACTTCACTGGTTTTTTTAGACTTAACTTCACTGAACTTCAGTCTCCTCTTCTACCAAACAGGAATTATTAATACCCACCTCATGGGGATCGATCTGAAGATGAACATGACGGTCAGGCCACAGCATGGACCCCGGCACATGGCAGGACCTCAGGCAGCCTGTGGAGGGTTCAGATGGGTTGGGAAAGGGACAGCTTGGAGGCAGAAAGACTCAGACAACAGTATTTCCTACATTCTGTATCATACCTCCAGAATATTTCCTAAATCCATCCTTTCCTCTTGGTCTCTGGCACTGTTACCTTAGTTCAGACTCCTGGAAGTACTCGAACATCCCCCTAGCTGACCTGACATCCCCGTTTCCCTGGTCATCCTCAGCAACCCCCAGAGCAGTCTGTGTGAACCACAAATCTAGTCATGCCGTGATGGAAAGCCTTCAGTGGCTCCCATCACCTGTGATGAAGTCTCCTCCCCTTAGGCTCTCCGCAGCCCAGCCCTTTCCCACCTCCCTCCCCTGCCTCGTGGTTTCCCACCCCACACAGAACTTACAAGTTCAGCATCACCAGCCAGCTTGTCGCCCTGGCATGTGCCATGCTGTTCCTGAGATCCGAACTTTCGCTGACACTCTTACCTCTTCCTAGGGCATCCCTTCCTTCCCTCTCCCCTCCTTCTCCTAACTCTGGCTTAACCTTTGAAACACCTCCCAGAGTCTTCCTCTGGTTTCCCCTAATCCCCACCACAGCACGTCCTCTCTTCTGTTGCCGCAGCAGTGCTCTGTGCACGTCTCTAACATTCCTTGGGCAGGAGGAGGGGAGCTTCTGCCCCGGCTCCATGACTCTCCCCTGACTTACGCTTTCTCTGGAGGTGGACTGGTGGATCTGATTAACTTGGGAAAGAAATTGAGCATGTGCTCCTCAGCTCCTTACCCTCTTCCCTCTGGGAGCCGGTGCTCCTGACTCATCCACGCCTTCCATCCTGCAGACACAGGCCTCCTGCAGGGGCCTGTGGTTCTTCAGCACTGCTAGTGACATTGACATGTAAGTCTGTGTGACGCCGGACGCGCCAGCCAGCCCCGTGGATTCTCATGCTGAGCCACGTCTCCAGTACCAGCTGTCTTGGTTACAGAAGAGATACTTTGTTCCGTCTGCCTGACTCTATTGCACATCTCTCTTGTTTCTGACCTCAGATGGAGAAAACGAAATTCGAGTTACTGAACCGCTCAAGGCCCACCAGTACTAACTGACCACACTTTTTGCGTTTAAATCATTTGTGTGTGTCTTGGACACTTACTCCTTAAGACTAATGACCGTTCCTTATCTTTGTGTACCCAGCATCCAGAACTCTCCTGGTCCAAGATGGGGCTTGGTCAATGAGTGCTGGCTTACTGAGTAAGTGAAGTGGGCCTGATTTCTGGCCTAGGAGACTAGATGGTCGGTGGTGGGACTGACACAGGAGATAGTTGAGAGGGAACTATCTTGGGGAGGATTTGGGGAGCTCTGCTTTGCATACACGGAGTTTGAGATGATAGTGGAGTTGTGGAGGGTCGATGTCCTGCATGCACCTAAGAATGCGGCACAGGAACAGGTACCACCTTTGCTATTTAACAGAGATTCATGTTTTAAAAGCATCAGACATCCTTATATATAAAGAAGATGATGTTGTAGACAAGTAAAATTTTCTTTCTAAATCATTTGCAATTACCTGCGATCTTAGTTACCTTTGCTCACTCCTGTTTATAATTTTGATGCATAGATTCCTTCCAGGGCATATTCCAGTCAGGTGCATATTGATACCAGGGTGATTAATGGAAGAATTTTGACACAGGTGGGGCACAGCCTGCATACCTGATGCACAAGTCCCGTTTATCCATGTGTTTCATTCCTTTTCAAGCTCCTGATGTCTGGTTATTTTAAATATTGTGGAAACCATTGCTTGTGATATTTTCTCTATTTAATTCTGTACATTGAAGATCTTTTTCTAGTTATAAGATCCAGATGCATCTAGATGTTTGGTGCAGATCAATTAGAAGATCGATAAGCTTTTATTCTTATTACACTTCCCTTTACTGAAAGGGGTCTTGATTTGCATTTGCTGATTGGAGCAATTTATCTGCAATGTTGACATGAGAAATATAGTTTGAATGGGGTCAGTGCTTCCTACAGAGAGAATAACCCACTTAAAATACCTTCAGACCCGTTGCTTTTCATCCTCCTTACACTGTCTCTCCTGGAATTTAGTTCAAAATCAAGGCTTTCCAGAAAGAGAAAGAAAAATACCATATGATATCACTTACATGTGGAATCTTTTTAAAAAAGAAAAAAGACAAATGAATTTATTTACTAAACAGAAACAGACTCACAGACATAAAAAACAAACATAGTTACTGATGGGGGAAGGGTGTGGGAAGGGATAAATTGGGAGTTCAAGATTTGCAGATACTAGCTACTATATATAAAACAGATAAACAAAAAGTTTCTACTGTGTAGCACAGGAAACTATATTCAATATCTTATAATAACCTATAATGAAAAAGAATATGAATACGAATATATGTATGTACATGTATGACTGAACTATTATGTTGTACACCAGAAATTGACACAACATTGTAAACCTGACTATATTTCAGTTTTTTTAAAAAAAGGAAGGCTTTTAATGGACAGAGAAAGGCGCATTCATTCCCTCCTCCCCGCGCGCTTAGTTCAGTGCAGGCTGATAGCGCACTTCCAAGCACTTCCTCATACAACCCGAAGTGAGATCTTCCTTCAATCTGTGATTCCCCCACAAGTGAGCCCTGAGTGAGTCCAAGGGCAGACCAGGTGGGTGTGTTTTGTTGGCAGTTTGCCCTATGGCCACATAACCCATTCCCCGTTCTAGTTGAAGATATTTGATGTCTAGTCATCAGAAATGATGCGTTTAAAGGTGGGACAGCTGTGTTTTCCTAGGAAGCTTCTAACGATGAAATAAGTCCCTTTGTGGCCATCTTCAACCAACTCCAGGCGCTTTGCACATATTAACGTATTTACTCTTCCCACATCCCTCTGATGTGTGAAAAAGGTCATTTTTGTGCTTCTCTTGATCCAAGGAGAGTAAGGGATGGCAGAGGGGAAGTTTGGGGTAGGTCAGTAGAGAATGAAATTCAGTCTTTATGTTCTTCCCTTTAAATTTTGCACCCTTATTTCATGATTGATAACATTCAAAGAATGCCATCCTTCTGTTCATTACTCTTTTCCTTATTCATTGCCAAATATTTAGGAAGCACCTGTTGTACATCAGACACCAGGTCAAACATATCTACATAGCAGTTTAAACCTTCATTATTGTACAGAAATAACTTTGAAGTTTACAGAACCCAAGCCACTCCCAAAAGGCACAGTCTGTAAACCACTGAAGTAGAATCATCATTTAATCATTCTGTCAACCAGTTGTTTTTTGTTTTGTTTTGTTTTTTTTTAGCATCTACCATATTCTCTTAGGGTAGGCTGTGTAACATCCCTCCTAGATCTAAATTTCTGTAACTGTATAGCTATTTTTCTTAATTTCTTTTTCATGTTACGTATCTCTTACTTTTTTCTAACTTATGATCATTTTGGCATCTGCTCTTTATGACTATTGGGAATAAAGAACTTGTGGAATTTCTTTTTTGTTACTCCATCCATAATAATGTTTAGATTAGTATTCGACCTTAGGCTAGCATCCTACTCAGAAAACAAATTTTTTAAATGGCCAGGAGTATGCAAAGTTAGAGTTTTCCATAGATTTAGACAGCTGAATGGGCTGCCTTGTATTTCTGTACGTTTACTGGATCATGGGACCATTCCTGAGACATAAAAGTAACCTGAATTTGTAAAGAGCCTCTTATATGGGAGTTGTATTGTGTGTGTGGGCCTCTTAATAAAATGGAGTTTTCAGATAACAGTAATTTTGCTTATCATTAGCTTCCCCCAAATGTATTAGCTAAACTGCAATTTGGTTTTCTCTTTACTTCTTCACTTAGTTCTTTTGGTTTCTTTCAAGCTTAGTTCCCCATCTGCTCCAGGTTGACTGCTATTCCTTCTACCTAAAATATTTTCCTCTCTTCTGTGAACAAACTCCTGCTTATCCTTCAAGATCCAGCTCCAGTTCCACCTCCTCTGGGAAACTTTCCCGTGGTTTTCTTCACTTATCCATTCACCTCACTAATTTGTTCCTTCCTTTTTGCTTCTACAACCTTCTGTTGATAGTACCTATATAACATGTATCCGATTGAATTACCATTACTTGTTTAAAGTGATCCTGCAACTGTAAATTACATTGCAGAAAAGGTTTTCATTAAATGGTCCATTCCATTCTATAATTTTCAGCAACCCCTAAGAAACTCGTTAAAGACAAGGATCAGCCTGCTCATTTTGTCCCTCCAGTACACTACCCAGCGCTTAAAACATTTGTTTTTAGGCCAGTAACAGCACATAGTAATAGTTTGGGGTAGAATAACCTCTTACATGCCTAGCAAGGTCTTTCAGATTGATGCCCATGGATCAGTCCCATCAGTGGTAGACGTGGACTAGAGCCAAGAGAAGGAGTAGAGCCAAACGCTGACAAGGCAACAGGATCTCCTCGCCACGTGTGGCCCGAGCCCGTGCTGGGTATGCCAACCTTGGGCTAATCAGTCCACTTCTAGAACAGGTGTTCTCTGTCCTGCATACTGTTACTGAGAGCAGAGGGGAAGAGTTTGCCACCTGGTCAGAATTTGTGTAAACAGATGCTGTAAAGAAGCTTAGATGGCATGCTGTGTCAGCAGTTTACCAATGCCTTCCCTTCTAAGAGCCAGACTCCTTTTCACACGTGCCCTGCCCGCCTCCTCCATCCCCCAGGAGTCCGAGTCTCTGCCAGGAATCAGGTTCTTTTATGTTGCCTATTCCTCCTGTTGAAAACCTAGCACCCCTCACTGCACTGGGAGCCTGATGGTCCTTACGATTTGCATAGGGACAGATGACTTGGAAGTGGGAATAAAAAGCCTTTTCCTTTTATTTAAAAAAAAAAAAAAAGTTCCCTTTCTTTGATGAAATTGAAATAACAACAACGGTAAGACTTCAGTGCTCCAGAGAGGTGTCAACTCTCAGCTAAGATATAAAAGAAAAGGATCCGGGAATGTGTATAGCTCAGTGGTAGAGCACGTGCTTAGCATGCACAAGATCCTGGGTTCAATCCCCAGTACCTCCATTTAAATTAATTAATTAATTAAAAAAATTAAAAGTAGAAGGTCCTTATTAGTCATACCCTCAGCCTGGAGCTGCTTCTGCCCTTAGCTCTGGGCATTTCCCGGTCATTTAGTTGCCTAGTATGCAAGAATTGGTCACCATCATCTACCTCCTGGGATATGGAAGCCTCTCATTAGTAGTGACTTATGATTTCATACCTAGAAAATTGGAATGACAGTACACCAGATAACTGTGGGTTAGGGGGAACATTAGGCCACAGAAATAACAACAGTCAACATCACCACCTATATCAACAATTCACGTTTCTGGGTGTCAGGCACTGTGCTAAACACTCTCCATATAATTTAATATAATCCTAATCTAGGTATTTTTGTTATCTTTATTTATGGTCAAGGAAACCAATGCTAGCAGATGATAATAACAGCATATAATACAGAATACGTATTGGGCATTTACTGTGTACTGACTGGCATGATGTCCATCTGCCAAATCTTGTCAGAATTGTGATTAGCACCCTGGTTTGTATGGCTAGAACTCTTGAGGGGAGTCTGGGTAAGGGATTCATGGAAATTCTTTTCTATTTTTGCACCTTTTCATGAAATCCAAAAGTAGTTCAAAATAAAGGTTTTTTTTAAAACTCAACACAGTTCATCAGCACGGCTCTCTGCTGCCTCACCTGGGTAACAAACAGCTTTCTGTAGTGATGGTCAGTCCAAGTTAGGGAGGCTCACCACTCAGGTCCTGCTGGAAAGTCTTGTGCAGCTGTACAGAGCTCGAGGACCCAATGTCTAAGGAGTGCATTCTCGTCTTAGACGTGGTTAATGTATGTACATAGTTTATGTGGCACTTTCCCCCAGCAGATGGCAGTAGATGGTCTTGAAGAAGGAATGCCTTTTTCTAATGCTTGCAATGGTACCCTTTGGGCTGGCACTGACCCTGGCAATGAGGAAACGTGAAAAGGTGACAGAATTGAAAAGTGTTTAGGAGGTGAAATGAGATAGCAAACTCATAGAATAATTTCATTTTAAAGATGCCAAATTTGACTGAAACCAAATCAACCACTAATTTGATCATCCATTCAAAGCACTGAATCTTCCTAAGCGTAGTCCTTCTGTTTACCCATCTGTATAACTTACCTTATTTGAATCATGTTCTCCCCCTGGTAACACACAATAGTAATCTAAGGAAGAGTGAGGATTAGGGGGATTTTCCTGTCTGTGAGTAAACCCTTAAAGCTGGGAGTTTTCCCATGAGTTGGTTTTAGGGCATCCGTGATCCCCTTGGAATGATCATGTGCTGTGAGCATATGAATCTGTGTGTATTTTACTGGGGAGAGTTTCCCTAACTTTCATTAGATTCTCAGATAAGAACTACATTTTTTCTGTGGGCATAGCACGCAAGGAGACCTAGTACAGATTCAGGAGGTGGCAGGGCCAGCAAACACAGGTGTGGGCAAGGGCCAGCCAGGTCACACAATAAATGAAGTAAACCTGGTGGGGACTGGGGTGAGCTGCCTAATGAACCCCTGAATCTCAAAAGAGGCCGCCCTTACCCAGCCCCAGCTGAGAGTCACCAGGAGTGTAGACCCAGTGTGGGATGACCTTTGGATTTTCTAAGAGAAGCCACAAATCCAATATTTTAACTGAACTGCAGAAATTTCTGAGCTCATTTGGAACATCTGTAGACATAATTCAGGCCAAACGAATGTGCCTACGGTTCACGTGTGACTCTTGAGTTGCCAGTCTGACAAACTGAGTTAAGACATCAGCCTGCAGCTGAGAAGCTGAAAAATCTGACTCTCTTAGATGGGGAAACACATCATGTTAGGGAATTCTAGTACTACCACTAGTTACTGTATTGTTCTAGTAACTGTATTCCTAATAGCAACGGCTAACACTCCAACACCTGCTGTGTACCATGCACCATCCTGAAGACATCATTCACAGTAACTCCTTTTACCATCTCTACAACCCTGTGAGCTGGGTTACTGCTGGTTTTGCAGACACTTATATAGCATTTACTGTATGTCAGCTATTGGGACTTCTTGGTTCAAGCCTTAACTCGTTTAATCCTTATAACAGTCCTATGAATAGCTAGGGAAACTGAGGCACGGGGCTGTTTATAACTTGCCCTACCCCATGCCCTGGATTCAAACCCAGGCAGTCTCGTTCCAGAACGTACAACTCTTAACCACTGTGCTGTTCTGACTGCCTTTGCGGTGCTCTGGGTACTGGCTACTCTTCACATTCCTAATGGGCTGGTCCCAGACAAACCCTCTCCACATTGGCACAGCGATGTGGCATTTCTGAATGAATGTCGTCAGCCCTGGGTCTTCTGTGAAACCCACCTCATTTTCATGCATCACCAGACATGCTTTATTCAATCTCTGGAGTTTTTTTTAATCTCCTCTGAAATGAGCAGATCATAAATCCTTTGCAGATGAGATTTCCAAGTAACAGTGATAGATGGCCTTGTCTTTTGTCTCTCAACAAGTTTAGCCCCAACTGACATCATCGCAGCAGTTGGAAGGGGTGGGATCAGAGTGAGACTGCAGCGCCGGAAAAGAGGGCGACCACTTAGTTCTCTGCCCAAATTCCCGTTTCCTCTGAACTTCCTTGAATGAGTGAGGCTTTCTAAAGGTTCGCACAAAGTAAACTAACTCCTGAAATGGGTGAGAAATTACAGTTGTGACGACAGAATTGACTTCAAGTGCAGCAGCAACACGGAATCTGTGTCTGATGAACGAGGCTGGGATTACGATTAAGGGAGCACGCGTTGATTTGCCACACGCAATTGTTTCCAGTTCTGTGTGTTGGTGCCAGCGCTGAAATCCAAACCCTGCTGAGAGACTGATAATGGAAAACAGAGGGGGGAATCTGGGAGAAGGAAAGGACAGGGTGTGGATTTTTTCCAGTGATATCACGTACCATCAATTATATCAATGGGTCTCTAATTTCCTGCTTAGAAGATGCCCCTTATTGAAAATAATGGGGGGTCGGTGGGCAGATTTGGCTGTTACTTTACAGCTTGGCATTTCCATCAGCTCAGTCTATGCTGCTTCCTGTAAGCAGTGGGTCTTAGCGGCTGGTGCACTTCCAGTAGCTTATGCTTCTGCAAAACATTTCCTCCTCCTGTGACTCCCTTTTGATCAATTTAGCTCCTGTAATTCCCTCCCAAACAAGTGCAGAGAGTGGATCTGCAGAAGACCTTTCTTACTGGGACTAGTTTTAACATCAGTTCTGAAATAAAATGTCAGATATGAAGCCAAAAGGAAGGTAGCTTTGGAATGAAGAAAATGCCAGTAAAGACAACTATTTCATTGACCACCAGGCTCACAACCAAAAGTATAGAAGAATGAGTGAGCAAGGGCATTCTGGGAGCATGGTAGGATTATAGGCTTGATAACACAGCCAACCATTAAAAACCATTCAGAGGTCTATACGTTGGGAAAGGCATAAATTGATGGATCTAACTACCTTTTGAAAAGTGCATGTATTCTTTTAATATCCTATAAAAACTTGAAAGTAAATTTTCCCCTATTTTATTTTTAATTAAATATCTGGACTTTTTCTGTTGTTGTTTTATGAAAGAAAATCTGATGTGTCCATTTGATACTTTCTTTTATCGGACCTAAACAGAAATCACAAGATTTGCACAAACCTTATGTTTCTAGTAGTTTGTGCCCTTGTCCTCAGCTAGGACCACAGGTATAAACAGCTCAAGGTATGTATCTTAAAAGAAAGTCCTTCCTGTGAGAAATGACATTATCAGACTTGGTTTAGAAAGGGTAACTTTAGTTGCAGTTGCCCTTGAGTTGAGCATGTGGAGATTAGTTCTAAAGTTAGAAGCTGAGGCAGAAATCTCATAAAGTCAACAGTACACCCTGACAGTCCTTGTATTTCTTAGGTTATGCAGATAGAATAACCAGCCAAAATATAGGGGCTGGGTTGTATTCAGATACAGAATCATATTCAGTCTGGCCAAATGCTCACCTGATAAGAAATAAGCAACAACTCTTGTAGAATAAAAGAGAGAGAGACAAAATCCAGAGTTGCTGAAATCATGTAAGTTAAATTTGAATAAATTGACTCCACTGTATTGCATTTTTCTTAAATTATATAAGTTTCTAGAGTACAGAATTACAATTTGAAATCTGTATGCACTCCAAAGTGATCACCACCACAGGTCTAATTACCATTCCTCACCATACAGTTGACTCCCTTCATCCATTTTGCCCACCCCACCCCCAACCCCCTTTCTCTCTAGTAGCCACTAGTCTGATCTCTGTAGCAATGGGTTGGTTTCTTTTGTTTTGTTTGTTCATTTGTTTTGTTTTCCTTTTTTTAGATTCTATATGTGAGTGAAATCATACAGCATTTCTCCTCCTTCTTCATCTGAGTGACTTCTAGGTCCATCCATGTAGCAAATGGCAGGGTTTTGTTCTTTTTTTATGGCTGAGTAGTATTCCATTTTGTATATATACTACATCTTCTTTATCCAGTCATCCATCAGTGGACACTAGAGTGTTTTCATATCTTGTCTGTTGTAAATAATGCTGCATTGAGCAGAGAGGTGTATATGTCTTTTCAAATTAATGTTTTCACGTTCTTTGGATAAATACCCAGAAGTGGAATAGTTGGGCCATATTGCAGTTCTATTCTTAATTTTTTGAGGAATCCCCATACTGTTTTCCATAGTGGCTGCACCAATTTACATTCCTACCAGTAGTGCACAAGGGTTCCCTTTTGTCCACACCATCTCCAGCATTTATCATTCATGGACTTTTGAATGATGGCCATTCTGACTGGTGTGAGGTGATACTTCATGGTAGTTTTGGTTTGTATTTCTCTGATAATTAGCACTATTGAGCATCTTTTCATGTGCCTATAGGCCATTTCTACGTCTTCATTGGAGAATTGCTTGTTTAGGTCTTCTGCCCATTTTTGGATTGAGTCATTTGTTTTTTTCTTATTAAGTTGTATGAGCTGTTTATATATTCTGGAAATTAAGCCCTTGTCATTCACATCTTTTGCAAACATTTCTCCCATTCTGTAGGTTGTCCTTTTGTTTTGCTTATGGTTTCCTTTGCTGTGCAAAAACTTATAAACTTAATTAGGTCCCATTTGTTTATTTTTGCTTTTATTTCTATTGCTTGGGTCAACTGCCCAAGGAGAACATTGCTGAGATTTATGTCAGAATGTTTTGCCTATGTTTTCTTCTTATAGGTTTATAGTGTCATGTCTTATGTTTTAAGTTTTTAAGCCATTTTGAGTTTATTTTTGTGTATGGTGTGAGGGAGTGTTCTAACTTCATTGATTTACATGCAGCTGTCCAATTTTCCCAACACCCTTTGCTGAAGAGACTGTCTTTATGAGTTCTTCATATATTTTGAATATTAATGCCTTTTGTGATATATCATTTGCAAATATCTTCTCCCATTCAGGAGATTGGCCTTTCATTTTGAAAAATGATTTCTTTGCTGTCCAGAAGCTTTTTAATTTGATGTGGTCATATTATTTATTTTGCTTTTGTTTCCCTTGCCTTGGATTCAGATCCATAGAACATCACTAAAACTGATGTGAGTGAGGTTATTGCCTGTTTTCTTCTAGGAATTTTATGGTTTCAGGTCTTACATTCAAGTCTTTAATCCATTTTAAGTTAATTATTCTGTATATTGCATTTTTGACACAGCACATAGTGATTTATTTTTTCTTACAACAAATCCAAACTGTGCTATCTTCCAAAGCTTGCTTCTTCCATGAAGCCTGACTAAAAGACCTGAAACCTCACTCATACTTTCTTCACTATGAATAAGTACAGCACATATACTGCTGAGAACTATTTCATGATTTATTTATTTGGATCATGACTTAAGCTCCTCAAGGCAGATACCCCTATCTTCCTTCTCATTTTCATCTTGAACGGTATCCAGAACATGCTTATCACAAGACAATGTATGTCACTGAACTAACAATTTTACAAAGACTTAATACTAAACTTCAGCTACCCCCCACCAGCTCCTGCTTCAATTAGTATTTTTCACGTAGACTATATTCTGTGTCTGAAAACTTCTTATTGACTTCTAATTCACAGTTTATAGCTGAGAATTATATTGGGAAATCTCTTGACCTGAAGAAAAGTTGTCTGTAACAGATAAGTGTTCCAGATGGCTAATGCATCTTATAACTGGTGTTGATTAACTTTTTTGACAAAAATCTCAGCATTTTTTTGGAACGGGAAGGAGAAAGGGTTGAAAGGCTTGAAAGATTCGTCTGGATATTTTATATATATATATAATATATATACACATATTTTATATATAAGTATATATAAATTATATATTATAAATATTTTTACAAATTTTATACAGGCTTACATATAATAATTTATATAATGATTTTATAAGCCTGTGCAATTGGTGGGGCAAGTATTATAATTCGGATTTTATGGGCAAGGAATCAGAGGTTTGGAGAGGTTAAGTGACTTCTCTGAGGTTATGCAGCTGGAAAATGATGAAGTCATATCTCAAATGAAAGTTTCTTAAATTTTACTATTTGTTCATCCATTCATTCATTCATTAAGTGCCTTCAGTGTTCCAGCTACATGTTCAGTGATGCAGATTCAGAGACAAACAAGACCCATCTCTTCCTTAAGGAGTTCCCAGTCCAGTAGGAGAGTTTAACTGGTAAACTGATGAGAACAGTCCACAGCATCCCAGGCAGGAGTGGTAGAGGGAGCAAAGGCATGGATTTTGGAGTAGACTGGGTGTTCTGCTCCTTGTCATTCTGTTCAGCTGGAGCTCTGTGAACAGGAGTGGTGAGACAGGGCTGGAGAAGCAAGCTGCAGATCATGTCATGAAAATCCTTGATAGCAGTGCTACAGAGATTGAGAAGAATTAAGATAAGAATCATCAACCTTTTTTTTTTCAAGCAAAAGTCAGAAAGATGGATCAAAGGAGTATGAGATGAGAATACAGAAGACAAAGCAAAGTTAACACTAAGACTAATGCAAAAGTTAGGGCAAGACATGATGTGTTGCAAAGGGAGGCAGTGGCCATTGGCACTTGGAGGAGTTGGTGGGCAGTTGGATATGGGGACTGAAGGAGACCAGGATGGCACCCGGTTGTCTAGACTGGGGGAACTAGAAGGATAATGTGTCATTTACCAGGACAAGAAACGCAAGGGAGGACAGAAGCAGAATTGGGCCCACAACAAAATGTTGCATCCTCGTGGAAGTTCTTTTCATAACTGTTTTAATGCAGAGTGCATTAGGCTTGTGCTATGCAATATGGTAGCCACATGCGGCTAGTGAGCACTTGAAAGAGAGCTTTCCTGAAGTGAGATGTGTAGTACGTGTAAAATGCACATCAGATTTCAAGAACTAAGAGGGAAAAATGTAAAAAGTCCCATGGCTTATTTTTCTATTGATTACATGATAAATGATAATGTTTTGAATATAGTAGGTTCAATAAAATATATTATTAATTAATATTTTATTAATTTATTTTATCTATTTCTTTTTTACTTCCTTAATGTGGCTACTGAAAGAAATAAGTTATATATGGTCCTTCAGTTGTAGCTTTCATTACATTTATATTGAATAGAACTGCCTTAAAAATCAGTAGACAATAGATGTTTCAAAGACTTAAAGCAGCAGGAATTTGGGAGCAGCACCTTAGAACCCCTCCCAGATGTACCTCATACATGAAGCTGATTTCCCGTTGTCCCTCAGGATCATTTCAGGAGCTCTCTGTGGCCAGAGTGAACTGGGTATATTTGGAATCTGCTGGCCCTTGAAGTACTTCTGCATATTCTGAAGCCAGGGTGTGCTTCTAAAACTTTCTAAAGCTCCCAAGAGACTGGGTATCATACGTCCAAGAAGTAAGCTTGGAGGAGAGGCAAAAGGCACAGGAAGCATTTGGGAGCACGAAAGGACTGAGAAATGGGGAGAGAGGCCCTAGACTGGAGCCTGCTTCCTTAGCCAAGGTCCCCTAGATGTTCCGGAAGCATCCTGAGCCTTCAGATGACCTGACACCTGAAGGCCCAGCTCTTGGTTCAGGTGATGCACCCTGAAACATTTGTTTTTTCAGCTTCTCTAGTATAGGAAAAGGCCTAAGAAAGAGAAGGTCTGGAGGTAGTGAGGAAAGTGAATTTTCCTGCCAAGACCCCATTCCTGGGCTTGAGGTGCCTCTGTTTGGGCTGCTATCTGGGCACAGGTCTAAGAGCTGCAGCTCTTGTGATTAGTCCTTGACTTCTTACATCCCAGCATGTACTGACTACACTTCACAGTAGGACAGTCTTGCTCTACTAGGCTTCTTCTGCTCCGCTTCATGTATTCATTCTTTCATTCAGGGAAAAAAAAAAAAATTAAGAACCTACTGTTCTTCAAGTCCTTGACCCTAAAATCCTCAAAATGGAAAGACTGCCTCTGACCTCTAGAAGCTTTCAGTTGACCCAATTCACCATCATTGCTCCAAAGTACAGTGAGCAGATAAAGAACTCCCTCACCTGCCAGCTGGGGTAATCATAGTTCCCCCTGCACTGGCTTCTTGTGAGGATTCAATGGGGACATCTAGGTCTAGGCTTGGGCCGTGCCCAGCACACAGGGAACTGCACGTAAGTGCTGGCCATGCCACCGCCTCTACTGCTCTTGGTAATGACGGTGCTGGTGGAAAGATGGCGGCAGCCATCATGACCAGTTGACCTAATGGGTTCCCTGAATTCTAAGCCAGAAGCCAGGCTCCCTAATCTCCTTCCCACCTTCCCTTGACTTTGGCTCCCCCATGACGTCCCCCACCCCTGGTTTCTTGGTGACTTTCTACTTGTGCTTCTGTTACTGGGTGCTCAGGTAAGTCTTCCCATTACATCAACAAAGGCTTTGTTATGAGCTATAGAAGAACTTTGAGGGGCTCCTGCAAGGTAATTCTCCCTGTCTTACGATGAGGAGCTGGGCCAAGGTCTGCTCTAGGCCACTGGCCTCAGTTTGGTCACCTGGTCAGTTCCAGCCAGCCTGCCTGAGCCTTGCACCCCCATTTCTGTGCCGCCCTCTGTAGCCCCTCGCCCCAGTGAGTCACCAGCACGCAGAGCCCACCCTGCTCTTGCTGGACCACAAGGCCCTCACAGAACTGGGTCTTTATATTTTTTTTAATTGTATGTTAATTCTTCTCATATTTGTGTCATAACTGGATCTTAGGATGATAATGAGAGAAAAAGACCCAATTTAGAATGACCCTCTACACAGACTTTTCTCTTTTTCCTCGTTTCTGTATTCCTTCCATCTTTATGAAGCCCTTCTTTCCGCTTTAGGAATTACGAGAGGGCTGTTTCCTCCTAAAGAAACACCTTGACTTTTTTTTTTCCTCACAGTCAGTGGTCAGTGATTGAAAGTGTTTGCAAAGCATCCCCAAGGAGCCCTTTAATGTTATTTTTATGGGGAAAAAAGGTGAAAAGTAATGGATATTATTTTTTTAAGGGAGAGAGATGTGGTAATGAGCTTAGGAAGACAGGGTATGGTTAGTGGAAACCTTTGAATTTGATAAAATGTGGATTTCCTATGAGAGAAGATCTTTCTCCCCCTTGTTTTCTGAATCTATTCTCCTTATATAACTGTGTTGCTGATGGGTAGATTCCAGAGCCTCCTAACATTTTTTTCAACACACACACACACATTTGAATATTATTATTTTCATAAACCCTCATACTCTTTATAGAGCACTTTCAACTGACAAAATACTTTCTTATTCACTATCTCATTTGATCACGGCAATCCTGTAAGATAGGTGAGTTCAGTATTGTAATAGAATGGCAGAACGGTAAGGGATTTTAGAGACACAGACTCCTTATTTTACAGATCAAGAATCAGAAGCTCAGAAAGACATTTAGTCACTCAAGACATCTTTGATCCAAAGTGACAGTAACTCAAGTAAACTGGATTAGCAGAAGGGGGACACTATTGACACATGTAACCAAGAAGTCCAGGATTGTATAGCTTCAGGAGTGGATGGATCCAGATGTTCCAGCAACATCTCCAGGAATCATCCCGTTGACTCTTCTGCCCTCTGTCTTGACGTGGTTCAAAGACAGCTTCTCCCAAAGTGGTGATGAAACAGTAGCAATAGACATATAACCTGCCATTCTTGGTGGAATGAGAGTATCTTCTTTTTTGTAGTTGTAGGAAAAATCCTGGGATTGCATCAGCTTGGCTTGTATGACTGCCTATTTCTGGACCAATCTGTGTGGCTAAGGGGATGGTGTACTTGGTCAGACTTGATGCCCAACCCTAGAGGGACAGGTGGAAGGGGTGCCACACTCACACTGCATGGACTGAGAGGGGGTCCTCAAAAGAAAATGAAGGTGTTAGTCTTCTTTAAAAGGAAGGAAGGCTTTGATGCTGCTTAGACATGAGCAATTTATAAGGCTATATGGCATTTTCTGTAAAGTGGTTTTGTAACTTGCTGGTTGAAATTCTGGACTATGCATATAATGTTCTGAGTTGGAATTTACCCTGACTAATGGACTTCTCCAGCAAATAGGTTGTATCTGTTTCACCTTTGTACTCACAGGGCCCATGGCGGTGGCTGGCGTAAAGCAGGAACCAGGAATTTTTACCTAAGATCAAATGGCCAGTGTCAACTAACTGTGTCAGAACTTTAACCTGAGACTTCTGACCCCTTAGGATGTCTTTCTGTCCTGCCATCCGATTTCCTTTGTTTAATTTTTGTCCATACTTTTCACCATCATTTCCATGTTATTTGCTTAAAGTATTCTAGTGGTTGGTGGTGTTTGTCACCCGATTGCATGTGTTTTAATGACCCACAATACACATTGCTTGAAGAAGTAAAACATTTGTCCACTTCATTGTATCAAATATATAATTATATCCAGACTTACCTTTCCCTCACTTTATTAAAATTCTTTAGATTTTTATGTATCTATATGATGCCTTAAGATACTGTCAGTTCAGTTTTATTTGAATAAGTCAACTGTCTTAGAACTGAGGGGGCTTTTGTTGTAGCTTGTTTTCAGAGCATGCATTCCCACTATGGACAGTTTACCTACTATATCCGCAAAATGACAGCTGTCAAAATAGTAGCTAATCCCATACTCTTAACTTATTCTCCCCACCACCTTCCTCCTTTGGTAACCGTAAGTTTGTTTTCTATGTCTGTGAGTCTGTTTCTGTTTTGTATATAGATTCATTTGTATAATTTCTTATATTTCACATGTTAATGATATCATACCATATAATATTTGCCTTTCTCTGTCTGAGTTACTTCACTTACATGATATTCTCTACGTCCATCCATGTTGCTACAAATGGCAATATTTCATTGTTTCTTATGGCTGAGTAGTATTCCATTATATATATATGTATATATACATACACACACACATACATACACACATATAGACATACACACACCATATATTCTTAAAAGAAACCAATCGCCTGTTGATGGGCACTTGGGTTGTTTTCATGTCTTGGCTATTGTAAATAGTGCTGCTATTAACATATCCACTACTGTACATAAAATAAATAAGCAACAAATATTAACTGTTTAACAGAGATATTCAGTATCTTGTAAAAACCTATAATAGAAAATAATCTGAAATATATATATATAACTGAATCATTTTGTTTTACACCTGAAACTAACAAAATATTGTAAGTCAACTATACTTCAATTAAAAAAGAAGTTAAAATAGCAGCTAAAATAGCAACAAGGTCAGTTTGGAGGTTAATTGTTATAGTACAGAGTCCTGCTAAAGATGGAATTACAAAGTTTTTTTAACCAAGTGTCACTGGATATAGAAACTTTTAAAACAGACACATCTCATTACTTTAGATACACATTACATCCCTGACAGGAGATAATTATTCTTGTTACACCACAATCTACTATCAGGAGTGTGTATTTGCTACTTTCTTTATTCACAGAGCCAAGCCAAAGAGAGAATTCTTTTTAATTTTAGCATCTTCTACTTTGCCTTTTTCTTTGTTGCTCTTGCTGCCTCTGACTTCAGTGACAGACTAGCTGGACTGTGTGTTTCTTCATATTTGGAAAAGGACAGGGTTCTTATGAATCATCTTGTCAGAAGCACCAGGAATAAATCTGAGGTGTGCTCTGAAAAGAAGGGCACATGGTGCCTCTCTTTTTCTTCCCTCCGCAACAGGCAGTCTTCAAGAAATGTTGTTATTTGGAAGAATATACACTTAAGGTAGCAGAGCTTTTCATTTTTAAGTAACTTGTTAACTTCATCTTTTGTAGGAGAGCTTTAGAAACAGTATTGCTTTTAAAAAAAAGAAGTCCACTAGAGGAGAAAGTCCCCTGAATTTAGTCATTCAACACAAAATTTATTTAACATTGGCCATATGCTAGGTACAGTTCTAAGTAATGGGGAAAAAATGGACAAAAACTCCTGTCCTCATTAAGGAAAAAAAAAGAAAGAAGTATCTCTAGGTAAGGGAAGGCAAGTAATAAATAATTAAAGTAGTGTGTTAGATGGTACTTAGATCTGGGGAAAAATAAACAATAGGTTGGATGTCGAGGGAGTACTGAGAAGAACCACTTCATCCAACCTGCCCTCTTTCGGAAATCTCATTTCTTGCCTTATTTTAAACTTGCTTCTGTGCACATACCACCACTCCTTCTGGGTGGGCTTTTGGATTGATGGTGGTTTTGCCTTGTCAGTAGCATGTAAAGCTATAGACGCATCTTGGAGCTGTAGAATATAACCATTCCTCCAAGTCAGCTTTAGTCTGTTCCCCTACAATTAGCCTTTTTTTTTTTTAAACTTTGATAATCATAGAACTTCTTCCTATTGGATTTCACACTTTTTTTTTTATTCTTCAGATAACATCCTTATCTCCCAGATGATCTGCAAATTGTTGGTCACTGGTATTTGATACAAATTGGGCTGTATGTTGTCCAGATGCATGAGATTATTTAGATGAAACTACCCTTTACTCTAGTCCTAAAAAGAACAAATTTTGACGAACACTACAAAATTTGAAGAGAAATGGTGTCCTCAAAGAACTATGTAGTTATTAATAAAAATAAAAAGAGGTGTTGGCCACTGATTGTGGGATGAGTTGGGAAGTATTCCCATATGGGGCCCAGGGCTCCAGTGCCCAGAAAAAAACTATCAATAAATGTTTTAAGAGACAGCTCCTGCGTACAACACCGTCCAGGTTTGGACTTGGATACCAGCTGATCAGAAGGGGAATATGTTAGGAGGGGTTTTAAAGGTGGCCTTGAAAGGAATGGACTGCTGAGGAAGAGGGCGGTGATGCCAGTGAGTTGATGGAGGAAGAGCAGGCATCCTGTTGGGGTTAAAATTAGGAGCTAGATCAAGTTCAAGTCTGGTTTGAGATGGTGCTGAAGGGCACCCACAGATCTGGGAGTCAAGGATAGAGAGGAAGGTGGCTTTGGAATGGGAGGAGAGCAACATGGGGCTGACGATGGAGGTTTGGGGTTAAAAGTACTGAGGTGACTGCTAGAGCCCTGGCAGTAGATAAAATGCCGAGTAAAGAGGCCAAGATGCTGTGACCCAATGTGGGGGGATTCCATCATTTCAGAGCAGGAGAAAGAAGAGGTATGAGAGCAGCAAAAAGCTGTGGGAGTTGAGAGAAAGAGATCACTTTGTGCCTTTGTAATCATGGAAGACTTCATGGGAAAGGGATCATTTTCGTTGTTAATCCCAGCCCCCATCTCAAGAATCTAGGCTCTGTAACCAAATGCCAGATTGTATGATTGTATTCTCTGCCAAATACCTAGTGACTCATAAAGATTTTACCATCCTGTATTCAAATCACTTTACACAAATAACACAGTTTAATCATTAAAACAACCCTGGAAGTGATTTGCATCGTTTTACAAATGAAGGGCAGAAAGGGTAAGAAACTTGCTCAAGGTCACACAGCCGTTTAGTGGTAAAAGCAGGATTCAGAGCCAGGCAGTTTGACTCTAAAGCCTGGGCTTTTGGCCACTATACCATCTTCTCTCTACATAACGCCCCAGTAAATAGTTGGATTTAACCTGGGCTTGTAGGAGAATGCTTCCTGGCGGGTTTCCTCTTGCACCGCATTTCTCATTGTCTACATATTCCATGCTTTAACATTTTCCACCAGATGCTTTTAGCTAACAAATGTCTAAGGTCTTTACCTTCGTGGGAGTTTTCCTGGCCTCCTCCTGTTAAGTGGAAGCAGCCTTCTTCCCCTGGCGCTGTGAAGGGCATTAGAGCCTGGACGACATAAGCACGGAGTGTGCATTATACCCTCCCTTTTACATCACAACACACCAGAGGCTCAGAGCCACTAAGTGCTTTTTAATCACCCCAGATTTGCAAGTCTGTCCTAATGACACTTCCTAAAGGACATCATTACTTCTACAAAAATGTTTTCTCATAAAATATTTGTTTAAAAAAAAAAAAGCGCCTAATAAATCCTGCTTTGGGCAATTACACCAAATCGCCACACCCTTGACACCACAGTCAGCAAATGAGGTCTTGCTCTTCCTGCTTCTCACAGTCGCCCTCAGCCTTAGCTCGGCAGAGGCAAGTTCTCTTTGGAGCCTGATCCTAATATTTGGTCTCACTTTGACACACTCCATGAATTAGGCAGACACTGGTCACAAAAATTATAACATGTTTCAGGCTCATTGTTGCTTTTAACATCTATAAAAAGAAAATGAAAAGCAGCAGATTATAAGAACTACTGATGAGTCAGTGAGATTGTCCATAAGAAACTAAAAGGGATACCGGTCACATTTTAGAATCTCCATAAACACGCTTCTAAAATACCCTGAAGTCTCGGAAAATGCCTAATAGTTACTAACCATGAAGGGGAAAAAGTCAGGATATTGAATACCAGCCAATTCAGGATGTCCTGTGCTGTTTAAATAATGACCTAAACATGTTCAGCATCTTTGAATCAACTGCATTCAAAGGAAAAGAGAGGTGATATTTAAATCAACAATCAAATGAACTCTCTCAAGTGTATTTTGTAACAGAGTTATACAATCAGTTGAAACAAGGAAGAAGGTACGAATTATTTTAGTAAGTTTATCAAATTGGTTCTAATGATACGAAATAGTGAGATGTCTGGAGTTAAGCCCATTGTTCCGGTTTTTATTTTTGAAATGCATTCCCCAGGTGTAGGTATATGGCAGGAAGTTTGTGGTTTATGATGATTCTTGTCGAAAAGCAGGAGGCTGTGCAGGCAGCAGTGTTTATTTGGGGGGTGGGGAAGTTATATAAAAGGATGAATGCAATGGAGAAGAATCAAAGAGATGAGGAGAAAATAGCAGAATAAGATCATGTGTGTCGTGGCAGGGTTGAGGGGGGTTGGTCACACCTACTGCTGGTGCTGTGGACTGGTTTTGAGAATATATTGGAATCTTTGAGCCAGTCTGAAGGTTTTTGGTTTTTTTTTTGTGCTCACTTCTCACCCCCATCCTATGACAAAATTAGTACCATACTGTCATTGGCAGTGAGTGATATTCTAAATATTTTAAAACAAGCATGACAAAGACACCAACCAGTCAGAAGGTACAAGCTGTCCAGTCAGAATGGTCTCCGCCGATAAACACATGGTGTGTAAGGGTCTGGAACCTGGAGGTTCCTGTCTTAACTGCCTCCGGTTTCTGGTTCCTTCTGGTCACTGTGGTTTTGGACACATTACCTCTGCTCCAGGGAAGAATGGGCACAGGTGGGGAGAAGGGGAGTTGAAGTGATCGACTTTAGATTTGCTTTCTGTCATAAAACGTAGCTGCACTTAAAGATTCTTTGTTAATTGGATTTTTCCCTCTGTAATAGGGAATCACCTTTTCTATCAGTAGAAAAGGGACACAGTGAAAAAGCAAAGAGTAGAAAGAATATTCAGCCAGGGTGAGAAGCCTTGGGTTCTTTCCTGTTCTTTACCACTTACTAGCTGAGTGACTGTGATGAAAAATGCTCTGAGAACCAAGTTCCTTATCTGGAACAAAAGCTCATAATGGAGTCACTCCAGTGATACACTGTGTGTAGATGTGCTTTGTAATCTGTTTTAAAAAATACACACACACGTACATACACACAGAGTATCTTTGTATTATACCTTAGGGAAACTAACTTTTTTTAACTCTGAAATAAGAATTATTTTAAGGGAATAATCAGCCCTGAATCCAGCAAGCCCATATTTTCATATATTGAGTTTTAAAAAAAGGAGTAAACTTCATGAACCAACTCTTCTCTAGATCACCTTGGAATTTAATCAGATATATGTTTTTGTAGAATTCTGCCTGCTTTGTATCTCCATAGACCTTACTTGGTGACCGTCAAAGAGCACGTTGTTAAGTTTGAGTTACCTAAACAGCTGAGCCACCATAACTCACACGGTTGATTACAGGGCTTCAAAGACACATGCTTGTATTAGTCTGGTGGCTGAGAAATGTAGGTTCCTGTGCCCCAGTGGTGGCCTATGCTAGGAGACTGTGGTCCAGTTCCACCAGTTGCCTTTAGCCACTTGAGACCTTTGTCAGTAAATTTTGAGATTAAAAAAAAAAAGATTTGCGTTGCTGGAAGGCACTTTGCCAGCATCAGAGTCCAGGATCTGAAGCTGGGCTCAAATTAGGTAACGGGAGGAGGAGGGGCTTAGGGCAAGAAGGCTGAGCTGGAAATGGCTCCCAGGGAAATCTCCAAGGATTAGAGAAGCCAAAAATGGAAGAAGGTGGGAACACATGGCAGATTGCTTCATTTCCTGGGAAAGGGTTACTTACTCCAGGATGGCTCTATTTCTATAAGATTCCTGGAGCTTTGAGCATGAGCTCAGCTGGACTAGCAAACACAATATGCAAAGGGGGAAAAAAATCCCCTCATTTGAGCCCTCGGGAACCTTTAAAAGGGGCTCTAGTATGGGTTATTTCTCCTGCCAGAAAAACAGGACCTTTCAGCAGTGAAAATCTTTCTAGGACCAGAACAGAGCCTTAAAAAAAATAAAAAAAAAAATAAAAAAAAAGAGCATTCTAGTAAAAGAGGAAATATTTGATTACTTTAGCCTTAAAGAAGAAGCAAATTAGATCTGAGTAGGCATAGTAGCAGGGGGCAAGAGATTTCGGTATGATTTTGAGTTTTATTTGAATAGACATTAATAAAATGGGCTGGTGTGCTGATGTTCCACTGGCAAGATTTTACTAATGCTATTTGACAGCTGCATATTCTGAGTGCCTGGATTTAAAGAAAGATGTTAAATTTGAGGAAGGCACTTTTAAAGAGCTAACTATAAATATTTATCTCATTTTAGCTAATAACCCAATTCTCTGCCACAAAGGTACATCTCTATTTAAAGCAAAAAAAAAAAAAAAAAAAAAAAAAGAATCAAGGAGGCTAAAATATTACTAGGGGATGACCTAATAGAGATGAAAATGAGGTGGGTCAAAATTCAAAAATAGATTTATACTAATTGGAAGAGTTATAAAAATTTGATTCTACAATACAATCCATTTAATATACTTTCCTATTGATTAGTGCTGACTGACTGCTTTAGCTAGCCCATCCTTGGTAAGGGAATTCCGTTCTTTCCAAAGACCTTTAAAGTAGATACTTAGGATATTAAGCTGTTTTTCCAACAGAAATTCTTTTTCTGTTGGATTCCCTAGTAGAAAGCATATGCATTTCAATGTCAGTGGGTTGAAATTTTGTGACTTTATGTGGAATTTATGAATGGAAAGGAAAAAGGCTCTATCATTAAATTTGGAGTATTGGGAGTTATTTTAAAAACCAACTTGAAAGAGTTTTTTTTTTATATATAGCCTTAGAGTAGATAATAAGACTGTATGAATAATTTATATAGCCCTAGACATATTCATCAAATAGTTTGGAGAGTGATACATCTTTTCATTTTGACTAATTGACTTGAGTTCCTGGCTAACTGTGATTTTTTTTTCTTCTATTTTTTTGGTTTTCTGAGTGTTTGCCGAGGTTCTTGGATTAAAATTCCATACCAAATGTTAGTGTGTATTGACTGTCTTGTGAGTAGGCTGGTGCTGGCAGATGGAGAGCTGTGCTCCGCCTTCTTGTCATTTTCTGAATGGATTGTGAAGGGTTTGTTAATTTGCTCTTCACTCCACTGGAGTGGATACCTCCAAATATCTGCTAGGTTGCAAGACTGTTTTATTGGCATAATGCAAAGAATGGTTTGGGGGAGGGTTGTTTGGGAAATAGGGTAATAAGAGAGTTTCAAAACAGAAATACTTGGCCTTGTTTGCTTTTATTCCTGGTATCTTTAGAAACTGTCTTGACTGTGTTGCTTTCCAGCCAAGTCCTTTTTTGGAAAGGGTGATTAAAGGGGCTGGGACTCCATCTGCCTGATGATCCGCCTTGCCTGCACCCTTTCCCTTAGCCCTTCTTGTGTTCCCTCTCTCCACCTAGACTGGCTTGACTCTCATAGATTTGTAAAGTGCCACATAGTTCTGTCTGTCTGACTCCGTCAGAGAGCTGCTTCTCTTCTGCATACTAAAGTAACTATTTTCTACTGCATCCCAAAGATAGACTGCCTCCCTCCTTTGCCTTTCTTTATTGTTCTTCAAAGAACGTAGTGTATGATACCTACGTTTCCCCCTAAAGTAAGAGTGCAAGCCTTTCACTTGCATTTCCAGTTAAATGAGACCCCTAAAGCACGCTGACTTGATGCTCAGACGGAAAGGGAAGTGGGGGCGGGGGGCTTAACTGGTTGGAAAACATAGCCCTTTGCCTAAAACTGAAGGCATTGCTCAGTGTTTAGTATCAGATTTACGGAATGGCTCCTCTCCCAGCCTTGTCCCTGCTTTTTACGATTTGGTGCTTTGTTGCTATCGAGACATCCTTACTTTCTAAGCCGTTGTGACTGTGGCAGGGGGAGGAGGCTGTGGCGGGCAGGGGTGCTAGTAGTTGTGAATGACACAGCTTTGCCAGATGACATGTAGCGGACCTCTGCATCAGCCAGGAGGAATTAAGCTTTGTCACTCCCCGCTGGGACTACCTTTCTCCTGGTATGTGCGCAAGGAATTCAGACGCTGCTGCTGCAGCCACCAGAGCAGAGCCCTGAGTACACTTTGCCACAGAAAGCAGTGAGCAAGAATGATAGCCGTCTCTTTTAAATGCCGTTGTCAAATTCTAAGGCGACTCACTAAAGGTACCGTGATTTCCTTGTTATTCACTCCGCGAGTCTGTTGCAGCAGCCTATAAACACAGTTTAATGGTTTTTACTTTCAAATATGACTGCCTTTCCAATTTATTGTCAGGCAACAAAGAACTCAGGGAGATATGTAGAGAGAGATATATATGGACAGGTAGACTTGGCATTGCTTTCTGTCCTTACATCCCGGTTGTGTTCATGCTGAAATCATGAACCTGGCTTGTGTGTATTGTGTGTGTATGTGTGTGTGTGTTTCCTTAATGACTTCATTCATTGCTGAAAAGAAAATGCATTTGCGTCCAGTGCTGAAGTTATTATGGGAAACCGTCATTGTGCATGCTGATGAACTGGGCAGGAGAAGTCAAGTGCGTGTTACTGTCCTTTCCATGATACATGTGCTAAATGCAGCTGGCAGCATCAGGACCCGCACAGCTGGTGAATCCACAGAATCATTGTTTATTCTGTTAATTTCCAACATCTCAGGAGCCTTTTCCCAGAACAGCTTTTTTAAAATTTTCTTCATGTTAGAATTGCATGTTCAGAAATGTAGGTAATTTGAAATGCTTTGGTCCTATGTGCTATTTGAACTTTATTTGAAAGTAAAAAAAAAAAAAAATCATTGCTCTGTATCTTTTCATCAAGAATTCCTGGCTTGAGATTTTCTCACTTCAAACTCTAAAATATTAATTAAATCTCTCTAACATTTTAAGTATGCTGTTCTTTGAAACTACTTTATCTATGCCATCTCATTCACTTTGCATGCGTTCTTTTGCAAAGTTAGTGAATGTTGCTTTAAAAATATCCTGCCTTCGGTTAAATATTTGAGCTCTCTTGCCTTATTTCCTTTAGATAACAGTCTTCTTTAGAGAGAATGTGCTATTTAAAAAAAAAAAAACTTCACTCTGAGTAAAAGTGTGTAACTGCAAATGTCTTTCTTTTTCAGCCTGTAACATAAGAGTACTGTCAAGTAATTAATGGATATAATTATCCTCTAGAAGCTCTGAACCTATAAATATGTTAATGGGTGCTATTTCTATCAGTTTAACTTGACATATCAGAGTTCTTTGATCACCAGCAGTGCAGCTAAAAATGCAATTAATATTTTATTTGGCAGAAGAATGAGCACAAAGCACATAGTGAGAAATAGATCTTGAGTCAATAACAGGAAAAAGAATAAATACTATAGCCCAACTTACCAAATGCATTTGCAAGTCGTTTGGATAGCAGAGCAAGTCCTTTAAAAGGTACTTTGGGGAAAATATAGGAAAGACTATCCATTTTAAATTAAGCTGTTAGCATGGGGTAGTAAATTCTGTTTTGACTTTATCCTCTGCAGTTGGTATAAATGTACAATTTCTGTTTATGTATCACTATTAAAAGACTCTCTTTTACGTGATGGCTTTGGCTAAGACATAGAAGGTCTCTTACTCCCACAAGTTCTTTTCTTAGCTGATTTTTAGCATTTACTCATCTTGATGTTGAGAAATGGATGCTCCTCTTACATTATAATCATGAAACAGTCAATATTTTCTATTCGGGTGTGTCAGAAATTCTTTTATAAATCTCACATACTAGGATGAGAGTGAACCTAAGCAATTTTTAGTTCTTACAAATATTTTTAAACTTTTTCCAGTTTTCTGTGGCTTATGGAAACATTGATCTCCTGCAGCAAAAGGAGGTTTAAATGTTTATTAAAGTAGTTACTAAAAATCTAGATAAATGAGGAAAGTTTTGATACCTTCTTTATGGTTGCTATTTTACTTTTTTTCCCCAAAAATCTTTGTATCTGCTCTTTCCTATTCGGTATTTGGCTAAAGACTGCCAATTGATGATTGAAATAAACTCTGTGTGGAATCAATGTGCCATCATTTGGCTCCTCTGTGCGTCTGACTGGAAGTTCAGATGTTGGTCAGGAATGTGTCTGAGTCGTGCACCACCACCATATCATCTCCTTACAGTCCTGGCAGAGTTCACGTCCCACCAGTGCTACCTGTTGTTGCAAACTGTACTCGTTAGTTCCAACACCCACCCCTACCTGTTGTGCTGTTTGTCTTACGCTGTAAGAACTTTATGTAATTACAATCTTAAAATGACCCTTCTTTGGTTGGTTTTTTTTTTTTGGGATATGCACTTGGCTGAAGTTTCTTTCCTACCTCATCCTCCCCACCCACACAGCTCCCACACCCTTCCCCTCAGCCCCCAAACACACATGTTTCTTTATACCCATTAAGGGCTGCATCTAATATACTTCTTCCAGATAGTTACCCCAGTGCCCTGCACCTAGTAGGTGCTCAGTAAGTTTTTGTTAAAAAGAATCGGATTTGCCTCATTGAAAGAGGCAGGACTTTTGAATTTTCTGTGAGTTCTTCATGAATGCTTCAAGTTCTGTCTTTGCCCCCTGGTAGTAGAGCCCTATCCAGCTCTTAGGAGGGGCAGGGGTGATTTGCCTTGTGTTTCTGAAACCACCTTGCTATTTGCGGTTGATGTCACCCAACCACAGGAAAAAAACAATATGGCACTTACAATATCTTTTTAAATTTTCTTGAAGAGAAAAGGACGCAATTAAAGGTAAACTATTTCTACACACACACATTCCTAGTATTTTACTTGTGTTTTAGGTTTCTTCTTTCATCCATCTGTTGTCCATTTAACAAATACCTGTTGAGTACCTACTATGTGTTCCAGGCACTGCTGTTTTTGCACTAACATCCTGGGCTGGGCCACTTTATAAGGGAATCAAGCATTTTTAAATTAAAATATTTTTAACAATAAGTAAATTTTTCTTTATTTGTGACATAATTTTTAAAGATGTATGAAATACACTTTTACACACAAATCCTTTGCTCCCTCTTCATAGAAGCATGAGCCATGGTATTATGGCAGAACATATTTTAGGTGAACTTAGCACTTCTCAGACTTGGGAATTGAGTCTGTTTTCTTATTAAGGCCTCAAGCAACTTTTCCATTTGCTTGCCTTATGGGCCTTCTACCACGGAAGAACAAGAGCAAGAAAATTACCTTTACTCAAAAGGCCTGCCCCTACTGTTAAGATAGGAACTTTGGGCCATTAAGAGACCAAAAGTGTCAAAAGTGTTCTTTTACATCGAATATTGAAATTGAGAGAAGAGATACTGTCTCCTGCCTCTGTTCCTCCTCCCTTCCTCCAGAATGAGACTGTCTACTGATTTCCTAGCCTTGGAGCCAAATCCCAAAATAGCATTTTCTCAGCTTTCCGGCCACATCTGACAAAGGAATTTTCTTGAGCAAGTAAAGCGAGGCTCCTTGACACCTACCTTCACAACCGCTCCCCTCCCAAGTCCTGCTTTCTTTGCCAGGGGCTGCGGTACCTTCAGAGAAGCAAATGTGTTCTTGGAGAAGGGAATCTATGTTCACAGCTTCTACAGCCTTTGTTCTTTCTCTCTTGTCAGAACGGTGTCGTTTCTCTTTCCTTGAAATTGGTTGGCCTCATATGCAAAGAATCGTTTTCTGTAGTGACAACTAGTATGAACCCACTTCTTTCTCAGGTGCCACTGCTTTTAGTTCGGAGATCTGAATTTCAGGCTCTACTGCCAATGAAGTTTTTCTTTCACAGGCTTTCCTCTGACTACCCAAGTCAACATCAGCCAGTAAATAGTTCCTGCCACTCCCCAGGGAGCGTGGCTCTGGTCACCTTTTGGTTTTTGTCTCCCTTCACTTTATCTCCCCATCTTCTGTCTACTGGCTCAGAACTCATGTCCAAAAATCTCTGCCTTCACTTGAGTAGAGACTTCAAAATCATTCATTATTTTATTTTCTACTTCCCTTTTCTTCCTCTCTCTTCCCAGACACACAGAAGGCCTAGAATAGAATGAAGACCCCTGCCCTTTCCCATGGGCTTACTCCAGGCAGCCCTGTTGACCTGAGCCCCAGGAGGTATCTGAGTGTGTGGCCGGCATCCCACTGCCCCCTGCTCTGCATTCTTTCTCCTTCCTGATTTCACCTCCCAACCTCGATACCCCTTCTCTCCTGCTGCCTGGGCATTCATGAGCCCTACTCTATCCACCTGCACTGAGCAGGATTAAAAGACTTTGCTCTGATCACACCCACATTCTCTCCCTCTCAGTCTTTGCTCCTTAGACTTCCCAAAATCGTGGACTCATTGCTTGAAAGGGAAGGTCAGACATTAATCTAGGACTTGCCTCCTGAGGGAACTGAAACTCAACCGTCTTAGACAGCCAGCAGTCTTATCTTAATTCTCTCCAACAAGACCAGTCTCACAATGTGTCTGATCGTCTTTCAAAGGACTATTTAAGTGACCTCTGAGTCCCTTTAAGTGCTCTGACACTCATCCAATGTTTAACATTTTTTCTATTCAGAAATTCATTTTCTCTATATAGCCTCCAACAAATTCAGCAATATGTTTAATTTTCTGTGTGTCTTAATGGAGAGGAAAAATATTTCCTATCTCTTCCCTCCTGCAACATTCTTTTAATCCGAGAAGTCTGTGGCAGCCATGGAGTTCAGTGTCATTGTTCTGAACATGATGCTCCTCTTCTGAGAGCCTGAAATTTCCTGCTCAGGTCCCTGTGCACTTTGCCATCTGTCTGTGTCTGGTCTCACAGCTCCTCCAGCAGTCTCCTCTAATGGTTCCTCATCCACTCCATGATATGATTCAGAATTTATTATCATCTGGGTTAAGAATGTGCTCTCTGCTGGACCTCATTCCTCCCATCTCCCCATCCTCATCTCTGCTGCTAACCTATGCTGGCCTCCTCTGTCAGATCCTGCCATCTGGAACCGCTTGATTGTGTCTCTCTACCTCATTAACTTGCCTTCCCTTTTCAAGTCTCACCTGAAAACATCTCCTTTCTCTTTTGCCTCTACCTCTTAATTTTATCCCATCAAAGCTAGTTTACTTATTTATCATTCCAGCCCATAAACTTTTAAAAGTACCAAGCACTTAAAAGCCGTTGCACAAAATATGATTGTCTGTTGTGTTGGAGTTTCATCTGTTGCTAGGACATGGGGCAGATTTCTCTCACAAATAGAGAGACCCCTATTGCATAGGAGAGTTCTGCAACCAGACCTCAGGCGGGTCCTGCTGCTCTCCCATAAATGCTGCTGATGGTGGTGATGGTGGTGATGAGGATAGATTTCTTGCTGTGCTCCTTGTCCAGTGCTCTGAGGGATCTGATAATAAACAATGGCGTGGACCACATTACTCCTAGCAGTCTGAAGCTTTTCTTTTGTAAAACTGGCTAGACTTGTCATAGTTGCAGGCTCATTTCTCCTGCATCTTCTGGATGGGAACTGCATACTAGAAATGCTTTGCCTCCTCTTAGAAGCCATGCATCCTTCTGGCTATCTCTCACGTAACCTGCTATGAACAAGGAGTCCAGGCCCTTCTGATATGATTGTGAATGTTCAGGGAGGAAAAGCTGGTTTGTTACTAGTAAAAGAAAGGTCAATTGAGGATAGTATTCTAGTGTATTCACTTGTACACTTTGGGAAAATGAGAAGCAATGTTTCATTTTTGCCCCACTTTTTCTAGAAGAGGAGAAGGGGATGGGAACCATATACCTGTCCACCTAGAATATTAAAGAGAAATCAACCAACTTGGTTTTATGTTCATAAGTTAGAAAAAAATTGTTTAATTTTAATCTTCTACTGCAATTTATTTGAATTTTTATCCTGGTAAATTCACCTTATTCTGCCAGAAAACATATTTTTGGTAATTTCCCACTATTTGAGAGAAGGCAAAATACCGTATTCTGAAAATTTATAAGGATATTCAGTCAATTAATATTTATAGGAGCAGTCAATGTTTAGATTCTCCTTATTTTTCTCTCTTTTTCAGTCTCTTGGCATTATTCTGCCCAAATACATGAAAATTATATGTTAACCTAAAAATTAATCACCTATGCCTTATTAAATCTACAGAAGAAAATATATTTTTGCAAAATTTCTTTGGTAGTTACTTTATTAAAGCTTCAATACCATATATATCTGAAAGAAAAGTCATGCACATTTAGCTTCTTGAAGGATGTAACTACTCCTTTCAAATACAAAGAGAAGCCTTGACCTTGCCCTTACAAAAGCAGTAGAAACAAAATGATCTCATATTTCTCAAGTCAGCGGTGACCACCTAAATTCAGACAAAGCTTCTCAGGCTATTAGAAAATGGGAAACATTATTAATTTGTTATTATTATAATGAGAATAATTACTATTATTAATTCTTATTAATAATTCAAACTAGATTATTAAATAGCTGATCATATGAAGAAAAGCACAATAACTAAAATTTGTACTAAGGAAATTTACTACCCAGTTTTCAAAACAAAGATGAATTAGGAGAAAAGGTAAAATCTAATGTCACTAAAAATATTTTGCCAATGTTATAATGGAAACCTGGTTGAGGGGATGAGTTGATTTACAATTTATTCTATTCTTTGTGCTTTTTAATAAGTGGAAGTTATACTATATGTGTATACACATTTTGCCACACATTTTTTTCTTAAAATTCTACTTGTGTATATTAAGACACTGCAGTCATAAGAAAATGTTACTGCCTCTATAGTATCTGTGATGTGGATTACCATGCTTAATGTATCTCCTTAGTTTGTTTTCAAACTTTGTTTCCAAACTTTCACTCTAATAAATGATAGTATTGAGTATCCTTAAATAATTCTTCCATGTTCTAAATTGTTGCCTTAGTATATGTTCACTTTAAAGTCTCCCCATTCATATTTCCTGAGAACTATGTTTGGGATACATACCTGGCATATGTTCTCAAGGCAGAAAGAAATACAGTGAAGGAAGCAGAATTTGGATGCCTTAATATCCAAAAAGCAAAGCAAAGATATTCCAAATGGTAGAGAGAGCTGCCTTCAGTGAGAAAGAAACAGCCATTCAGTTTTTTAAGTTGGTCATCGCTGACCTTTGAGAGAACAGTTTCAGCAGAGTAGTGATGGCCACAACCAGATTATAAGGGTTTCCAGACATACCTAGAGGCCGTGAGTACACGCCACTCTTTGGAGGTGGACAGTGAAGGCGAGGCTGCAGCCATGTGGGGTTAGGGGCTGGGGGGTGGAGCCTCTGAGGGTGGAGGGTGGGGCCATAGGGAAAAGGGAAGAGTATTATGAGATAGGAGAGATGTGAGCATTTTTTAGGTCTAGAGGACAGAGTCAGCAGGGAGGTGAAACTCCAAGGTGCAGATCAGAGGAGAGATGATTCCAGAGCAAGGCAAGGCAAGGTGAGAGAGAGTGAGAACCAAATGCGGATGGAGGGCGCATATGGACGCCATCCTGCTCCAGTGAGAGGCATGCCTCTGTCACGGAGATGGGACAACATGGGAAGAAAACTTTTGAGGTTGACACTAAGGAAAATTAACCTAACTTGACTTTCTTAATAAATTAGAAAATTCTACAAACTCATAGTCTTATGAGCTCCTAATCCAGGGATTTCTAAATTTGTCTCTGCAATGGAATCACTTGGGAGCTTAAAAAATAATGATACCTGTGTCAATCCCAGAGCTTGTGATTTAATTGACTGGGGATGTGGTCTGTGCTTTGGAATTTTAAAAAATTTCCCAGGTGATTCTACTGTGCAGATGCTTTTGGGACCATTTAGGCAGCTCTATAGGGACACCACACTGGTCCTTGGGAATCAGACATGTTCAGCCAGAAACATGCCTGAAATTTTATTCAACTGCTGGGAGTGAGAAATTGAGCAGATGTGGCTTCCTGGGAGTTTGAAGGCAGAGCCCATCTGAAAATGGAAATAGAGTCAAAAGAAAGAGACACCAGGTCCCAGTGTCATCACCTGAGCCTCTGGTCAAGACCTACCTTAAGTGAGCTCTGAGAGACTCCCCTAGACTCATCCCTAGACTTCTTCAGGTATATCAGCCAGTAATTTCCCCCAACACCAAAGCTCATTACAGCCAGGTTTTCAGTCAGTTGCAATCAAAAGAAGCCTGATCTGGGTGATAACACATTTGAGTGTACACATTTTGATAAAAGTTTTTAAGATACAGTTTTAAAATGGCAATTGACCCAACCACTTGCAGACTTGTGAATCACTCACATTCCACAAAACACCAGCACAGCCTCAGCCAGTCTTGGTCCCTTGCCTCTGCTTTGAGTTATGAGCATTGGATCATTTTGTTTAGCAGATCATTGATTAAGTGCACCCCCTCCCCACCTTGGTGGTCTACATCAGCCTAAACCAGAAAGAGTGCCTGGATAGGGATGGAAAGGAATGTTTCATTTCCATGTGGTTTTTCTCTTTACTTTTCCAGGAGCGAATTCCTCCCTTCCCTTCCCCACGAAGTAAAATGATTGTTTAATGAGAGCATAGTTTAAAAGCAGCGTTTTAAAGTAATGCTGCTTTTACTATACGAAACGGACTGTTTCTGTGGGCATCATCCCATTACCTCCTCTTCCCTTCTGTTACCTTTCTCCTTCCAATTCAGATCCAGGCCTACTTATGGTAGAGGATTCCACCCTCATTTACATCCTGCAGGAAGTCTGACACCCCAGCCCTCAGACAGAGATAGCTGCATACTGAAGCCAGCTTGTACTGGCTTAAAAGAGCCAATGAATAAATTTTCAAGAGTTTTGTGAGCCAGTTGTTAAACACATCTATTATTAAACATTATTTTATATAAACTTATAGTTAAATAAATGATACTAAAAAAAGGTAAAAAAGACTCAAAATTCATCACTTCCTAATCATTACCTAATTATTATTTTACAACATTTTATTATCTATACTCAGGGTCTGGTGTATCGATATGGCGGAAATACTATATAGTGGTGTGCTACTTCAGGTCTCTCCCCAGTTCCACAGTGACATCACATTATTCGCTTGAAATTGGCTATGGTGTACTTACACCAGGGACATTGGCAAATGCAATAAATCAGGACTTCCCCATAAACCCCAGGAAGCCAGTTGTTAAACATTAACCAACACACCACTGAATAGATACGTCTGCTCTGTATGTTCATAAAACCTGTGTAGATGTCTTTCCTTATGCTTGCTAAATGGGATTGTGATTATCTCTTTATCTGTGTACAACCATCAGACTATGAATCCCTTAAAATTAGGATACATACTTTACTTATCATTATATCCCCAACAAATACATAGTATTTGGTGTGAAGAAAATGCCTTGATGAAGGGATTGTGTTAACTGCAAGCTCTCCAGGATTTACCAATCTCACATGTTCATTTTGGACTTGGAATATTTCAAGTAACTCCTTCCCTTTCTCCAGAGTGCTGGAGTTTTGAAATTATTCTTTCCGGTTTTCATATCACATGAGGAAGTAAGCCCTAGGACTATTCCAAGGAGCTTCAGCACCCTCTAACACCTGCTGATTTCCCAGTTTCCCTCCTAACACGGGGGGTGTTCCGTGCCCTCCTCCTTCCCCTCCTCCCCTGGAAGCCCGCTCGCTCGGGGGCTGTCTGGAGGAAGATTCTGGCAGGAGGCCAGGGACAGCACCTGGGAGCTGGAGGCTGAAGGACAAAACTCTTGTTAAATTCTGCATGACAAAATTCCCAGTCGAATTCAATCTGCAGAATATCTAGGACCCCACAGAGTTTCTGATTGAATTGAGTCTCTCCCATTCTGTAAAGCTGGGTGACCTCAGACAGATCAAAAATGAACTGCATTTATTGCCTTTGTTGTCTAAATGCTTTGTTGGTAAATTTGGTTCACAAACTGTGAAGATTCAGTGATAAAATCTCAGACTCAAGGCAGTTTCCAGGAGTATTAATTTCTAATGATATTTTTATGTCGATATTTATTTATTTGTCTTAGGTGTATGCCTACCGAATGTTAAAAATCTGTATAAGGATTATGGGCCCGAGGCCCACTGACCAAAAACTCCCTCAGCTGCCTCCCGAATGTCAACATGAAAATAAAAAGGGTAGTTCTTAAAATGGATATCAAGAGACCAGAGATTTTCAGAAATTTCCAAAAGATGGAAAGTAGATAAACCAGAGCAGATGTTACAGTTCAGGACAAATACAAGAAAAATAGAAGGATGAGTCATGCTTCCTGTCAGTGGGGCCACAGATAGGCTCCAATTTTGTGCTGATTTGGGAGATCAGGAAGAAGAAGAGGGTAGAAAATAATGTGATTTTTCTGAAGGATGAAGCACTTGGGAAACTCAACCCTACTTTCCTCTAATCACCCTTCATTGTAGTATTGTTCCCCAATCGAAAACTGGAAAACCAGTCTTTTAAGATATTCGTGGATCTGTAGTGATGATGACCCCCAGAGTAAAACCCACCCCATTTTGGCGTGAAGTTAGTGAGGAACAGGCAGGTGTAACATGCTGCTTACCTTACTGTCTGTTCCCAGCCCTAGGCCTTCAGGTAAAGCCTGCCAGTTACCATGTCCTGTCATTCTGAGGAAAGACATGTATCTATATACCTCGTGCTAGCTACTTGCATTAGCAACCTAGTTCTCTATTAATAAATGTAAAGTGATCACCACTGACACTCGAGGACTAGCAACTTAACTTGTAGAAAGAAGAGTTTATTTGAGGACAGAAGATACATTCTTAAACATTCTAAGTATTAACCTCAGAAACGTTCAAGAAGGTATTACATACATAAAACAAGACCAGCTATAGTGAAAAGTATATGGAATTTTTAGAATATAAAAATGTGACTGCTAAGTAAATATTGACTAAAAGAAAAAGCTGATAAAGTAAAGGCAGATACTTGGAGAAAGTAAGTACATAAGAGGATCAGTTGGAAAGACACTGCAACAACCTAAAAAGGCATTGAGGGAGCAGAGGGGGAAGGAAACTAGAATGGATACGACTGATGTAAATTCCTGAAACTAAACAATGTTTTCAGATTGAAAGGGCTCATTGAGCCCTAAGCAAGGTGACTGAAGAAGGAGCTAGACAGATTCTCCTGAAATTCTAGGACATTATGAAAAAAGAAGATCCTAAGAGCTTTTCAAGAGAAACAGAAACAGATTTCCTATAAAGAAATGAGAATCAACTTGGTATCAGTCTTTTTATCAACACTAGATCCTAGAAACATTTTTTCAATGCTTTCAAACTTTTGAGAAGGTATGCTTTTAATCCTAGAACTGTCAATCCAGGGTGAGCATAAAATAGACATATTTAGGCATGCAGTGATTCAGATGATTTATATCCAGCATGCACTTTTAGGAGGAAAAAAAAAAAACAACACTGAGCCTTTTAGAAAAAACTTGGTAAGAATACACTTAAGCAGAGAAAAAAAAGGAACTATATACATATACACATATGTATATATATGTGTGTGTTTATATGTGTGTGTGTGTATAAATATATATATATGTAGAGAGAGAGAATGAACGCACCTAGGAGAGAGGAAAGTGTAAAAGTGGAGAAGCCGTGCATCTGACTGAAGAGTGCGATAGAACGATACCCCAGAATGGCAGTTACGTAGTAGTGAGCCTTCAGTCTATATTAGAACACAGCGCCAGAGTCAGAGGGCCTGAAAAATAATATCTTCCAAAGAACATGGATTTCTTACAATTATTAATGACTAAATTAAATAAAATTAATGATGAAGTGGTGATGTAAGTGTTCTGCTGTCAGCAAGAAAAAAGAAAGGCAATTAGAAACCCTAAAGAGCACAAAAGCTAGACAAAAAAGTAAAAATCCAAATATGAAGCAGTGTACAGTATGTCATGTTTTTAAACAATTGTTGGAGAATGAACTTGACCTTTATACTTGGAAGATTCTCCACTGAGTATCACAGATTTAGTAACAGAATTGCATGCCCTGCTTTGTAAGTTCCATCACATCATTTTATTTTGCAATAAATAATATTTATATAAGCATAGTTTTATAATTGTCATTTATTGGATTTTTTAATTTATAGTCAAGCTATACAGAGAAAGCACAAAACTAAGTTATAATTAGGAAAGAAAATGTAAATGTTGTAAACTTTTATCATATAAAGATAATTATATACCTGATAAGCTTGGAGGTTTATGGAGGGAAGTCAAATGGAGGGAAGTATGGGCTGCTAATTTCCTCAGTTTATGTGGAATATATCTTAAGGTACTATGTGAAGTTGACATATTAAAGAAAAAGAGACCACAATTAAAAAGACTGGCACTATCAAATGTTGGCCTGGATATGAGGCAACTGAAACTTTCATGCACTTCTCATGGACGTATAATTTGGTATTACCATTTTGGAAAACTGTTTGGTAATATCCTACTGAACTGTAACATAACTTACCATATAACCCAGCAATACCACTCCTGGTTTTATACCCAACAAAAATGCATAACATGTATATAATGCAAAGGAGTTGCACAAGAATGGTTATTGCAGCAGTATTTACTCTAGCATAAGGTTGGAAACAACGCGGAAGTTCTTTAACAGTAGAATGGATAAATATATTGTGGTGTTTAATGGCACATTGTATGTAATTAAAAAGAAAGAGCTGCTGCTCCATTCAGTAAAATGGATGACTCTCACAAGAATTATGTTGAGTGAAAGAAGCTAAACACAAATTATATGATCCATTTATTAAAAAGTTTAGAAACAGTCAAACTATAAGGATAGAAATCAAGATAATTTGGAGACAGAAGGCAACTTACAGGATGTTGGTACAAATCTGTATCCTAATCAGAGCTGTGGTTACATGGATGTGTTTACTGGGTGAAAACTCATCTAGCTGTTCACTTTTACTTCATGCACTTCTTGTGTATATGCTATATTCCAAAAAGTGTATTTTAAAAAAGCAAAGTTTGACATACACTATTTATACTTCATAAATATAACTAATAGAAGAACTACCATTATGAAATGAGGAAAGAGCGGACAGGGAGTGAAACAGATTTCCCTCTTTCACAGATGACTTTGACAAACACTTTAAAAATAATAAATGAAGAAATGCAACATGTATTTTGGTAGTTTCAGAAGTTTGTAAAGTGAAACAGTAAAAAAAAATGTTTCTTATTGAGGAATGGGAGTGAGGATGAGAACTGAGGAAAGAAACTTTTACTTTTTATCTTTTATTCTTCTGGACCAGTAACATGAAAAAGAGAAAGACAAAACAATTAAAAGTAATATTAACATTAGTAGTAACCACAGCTGCCATTTATTTCATGGTGACCATTATTGAGATACTGAACTAGGTATTCTGTGTAATTTATCTCAATTACACCTTCACACTTGACATTCTTCACTACATTTATTAGGGTGGAATTTATTAACTCAGTTATAACAATATAAGCTAAACATCAAGATACCTATTATCATACAAAAGACATAAAACATTGTTTATAAAGAAAAACTCTCAGCAACCCAGAATATGTTTGTTATAATATTAAAGTACATACATTTGAGTTTGAGCTCCCTCATAGTCAAGAGGAGGGAAAAAAGAAAAGCTCTTACTGTGTTTGTAAGTCTCATTGCCCATTAAAAAACCTAGAGAGATAATCAATACCTGGTGACAAATTCTGGAAGGAATGTACACTATGAATGTTTGTCTAAAGTGTATAGATAGATGCTAAATTATGTTATGAAAAACGATAGAAAAGTTATTTTAAAAACACTTCTTCTTACTGACTCGCTATAAAAAGCCAGGGGCATCACATTATATCATAATGCAGGGAAGTAATTTCTTCAGGAAATGCAGGTAGTAAAGTTGGGACGTATTGATTTCTGGAGCATTTCTCAACCTTTGTTCTTCAGAAAACTAATTATGCTGGATGTTAATAGTTACTTCATCAAAAATGGGTTCACATTAAATTACCTTGGAAAATGCAACAGACTGCAATCTCCCTTTTGTAGACTCAACACTATACTAGCATATTCAGGAACCGTAGAAGTCCAATAGGAAATAAAGCTAATTAATTTTGTTTAACCCAGTATTTCCCCAATTTATTTGACGATGGAACCTTTCTTCAAGTTAACACTAACACTGCAGATACCAGAGTTTGGGAAACATTAGTTTACTAGATACTGGTTGGAACATAGCAAACACAGAAATGACACCAGTCATTAGTAAATCCTTAGACAGTAGCCTTCAAAAGTAGTTGTTTCAAGGCCCACTTCTGGCAAGCACTGAAAGATGAATTTTCTGAGAATTGCTTCAAGTGCCACTAGTCTCTGATGTCATTCATAAAATTGCACCCATGTGAAACAGAGTTTGGAAGTGTAGAAAACGAAGTTTGTGTCCTGTTACAAAAACTTGAAGAATCTGACGAATTCTTTCCCAGACATACACCTCCCACTTCCACACGAAAATAAACTGCAGGGATGTCTGCAGCTAGGTGAGACCCCCTCCCCTACCCCCACTTCTTCAAAACGCAGGACTTTCTGCATTTTGGATCTTTCAAATTATTTCAGGTCTGTTCTACAAAACCTCTAGAATCTGTGCCATTGAAGCACGAAAGAGATGATTTGATCCATAGCATTTAAAAGGCAGCTGTTACAAACTGGCCACCCAGACAATGAAAGAATGAAATGACCCTCAGACACTGTTCAGTTTAGGCTGCAACTGCTTCCTGGGGAGCCTGGCAAATTGAGTTCTCTGCAAAGTATGCCCTCACCCCTGGTAGCTGAATGAGTAAACTTTGGGGTGGACGTACAGTTTTTCATTTATATATATATATATATGAGAATGTCTGCCAAATATAAACATTTTATTGTAAGTATATCTTATGCTACCTTCTTTATAGCAAGAATTAATCAATATATCCTGATAATAAAACAATGGTATACGGTCAACTTTTAGTTTGGCAGAACCCGTGGGCATAATTCTAATTGAGCTGAAAACATTATCAAGTGATCTTGATAAAGGTTAACAGGAAAGGGGATGCGCTACCATTTAGAATTAGAATTTGATCTGTCAGGCAAGCATTCTTATCCGCCCTGGTTCTGACAGTGGTATTATGGTATACCCTTTGAAAAAGTGTTAGTAGCTTGGGCTTTAATCCTGGAGTGTACAGCTCGACTCAGAGATAGTTCCTGTTTATGGAATCAAAGATAAAAAAGATCAATGAACACAACAAAAAGTCCTCCCTCTTCTCAGTATGATAAAACCAGGCGAGAGCAGTAATCAGCAATGGAAAACTGGCTCCGTAATACAAGATAGTAGATTGAGGGGCCCAGACTTACCATTTTTCTTTGTTCTTATGAAGAAAACGAGTCATAGTTTTGCACTTTGAATGAAATATAAGACGGTTTCCTGCTTTGAAAGGAGAGCCCATCATGAAGAAATTAGATGCCAAAGAAAGTCATTACCGTAAGTGGCCTGATAGAAAAGGCCCAGGCACGTGGGACAGAATTATAATAATTCTTGGAGGAAAAGGTATTTTCCTGAGACCTTTTTGAACATTTAGGTAAGTGATAGAAATATTTAAAGAGGTTTTTGAGACCAGAAATAACAGGTATTGGCAAGGATGTGGAGATAAGGGGAACCTTCTTACACTGTGGTTGGTGGGAATGTAAATTGGTGCAGCCATTATGGAAAACAGTATGGAGTTTTCTCAAAAATTAAGAATAGAACTACTGTATGATCCAGGTATATCCCTCTTTTGTGTATTTATCTAAAAAATATGAAAACAGTAACTTGAAAAGATATATGCACCCTTTGTTCATCACAGCATTATTTATAACAGCCAAAATATGGTAGCAACCTAAGTGGCCATCAGTTGATGAATGGAGAAAGAAGATGTATATACATACATACACACACACACACACACACACACACACACCGTGGAATATTACTCAGTTCTAAAAAGATAAAATCTTCCCATTTGTGACAGCACAAGTGGACCTTAGGGTATTATGCTAAGTGAAGTGAGTCAGATGGAGAAAGACAAATACTGTATTATTTCACTCTTACATGGAAGATAAAACAACAACAATAAAAACAGGTGAACAAACCAAACCAAACAAAAACAAACATGTGGATACAGAGAACAGAGTAGTGGGAACCAGAGGGGAAGCAAGGGAGGGAGAAGTGGGTAAAAGGGATCAATATGTATGTTGATGGATGGGAAGTAACTTTTGGTAGTGAGCACACTGCAGTGTGTACAGAAGTCGAAATACAATGTTATACACACGAAAACTATATAGTGTTACAAATCAGTGTTATCTCAATGAAAAAGAAATTAACTTATAAACAAATAAAAGAGGTTTTGGTTTGTTTACTTTTTGTTTAGTTTTAACCAAAGCCTTGGAAGAAACAGGTCTGTAAATTACATGCTGTGGGAAAAGCATCACGAAATAACTCACCCAACCGTCTAAAGGAACGTGTGCTTCTCCTCCTCGTCCTCCTGGGGCCGTTGTGACTCAGATAACCATGCACAAGAACGTCAGCTCTTGTCAGCCAAAATCGTTCACACAAACTTACTAGCATCTTTCCCCCGCCCCTAAAGGAATGTGTCACTATGAAAAGATTTTGAAGTTAGACAATCTGTGCATGATTTCCTCCAGACTTTATGTAACCTGTACAGACTTTTGGTGGGAGGGTAGAGTGGGGAAATGGGCAGAGATCCTGGTAAGGAAGAGGGAGAGCGAGGAAGCAGGATTCCTGACTACAGAGGACAGTGAACTGAGGAACAACAAAGGGCCATTGAGATGGGTAGGTATTAGTCAGCCGTGATTACAAAGACAGCCTCTCCAGAAGGACATTTTGGATGGAGTAACACTGGATCTTTCTCAACCTGGTTCCCTGTTTGAAACACAGAAACGAAAATTTTTTGAGTGGTTGTTCTCTTAATTCTTACAAGGATGATACACAATTAGTGTCATTCGACATGCACAGGAGTATGGATACCTTAGAATATCAGGGCTTAAATTCTCTCACTGAACCCAGAGTGGGAAAGGCTGCAGTGTTACTGATGGGAAAGAAAAGGTTTTGCTTTATCTAAACCTTACATGCCCCACATTTCACTGTTCAACTGATACTTATGGTAAAATCTTAGAATAGCCAGATTTAATGCTAAAGATTAATTTGAGGATGAATTAATGATTTATTTAAAATATCTTAAGGGTAGAGATGGAAAAAAATAGGTTGGTAATTATATAAATAGGACACTGGCCATTGTAAAGGCTTGAAATGGTGCTTTTTAGTCATGTTTAAAGTAAAACTAAATGAGGACTCTGAACAATATTAGCTTGGGGAAAAGAAAATGTTTCGAATATCTTTTCTATCACTGCAGTGAAATTTTAGACAATACTAAATGTCTGATATTCAAATGAAGTCCATCTGAGATTTTAATGAAGATTATGATGAATTTTCTAGACGGGGTTGTCTCCAAACCAAATTGAAAATAGTAGTAGGTATGCTTTGTTTTGGGTTGTTTTTTTTTTTTTTCCCACCTCCCCTGTTATTCCAGAATCTAAGCAGGGTTTCATTTTCACAGGACCCTGCTTTCAGAGCTAATGTTTTTTGTTTGTTTGTTTTGGAGAGAAGTGGTCTTTGCTTTGAGAAATTAACTCCTAGGGACTTCGGTAGTTTCATCACTCTGGCACTTGACCTTTTTCATTGGGAATTCCAGATGAGCAAACTCTCCAAGACTCAGATCTCCAGAGGAAGCACTTTGAACTGTCTGGCTAGCTGATATTTAGCCCAGGAAGTTCAAATCAGCTGTGTAAATTGCTCCCTACTCTTAAAGATAATTCTGCTTTCAGATGACTCTATAGAAGCCATTTTTTCCCCAAATATTACTCAGTTTCTTTCATCACAGCTGGAAACTTGAGCATATTTCTGTGTTTCCAGGAAAGCTACCATTATCTGCATATTAAACCTTCATTTTCCTAAAAATTATAGCGTCCATTCCAACTTCAATAATTATGTGTGTTCAGAGTACAACCAGTGACTTACATAGATCAGAAGATATATGTATGTGTAATCTGTAATATATTTGCATATATGTAATATATGTATAAATTTTACATATAGAATATATACATGAATACACATATATACACATACAAACATGCACACAAATTTATTTGATGCTGTGTAAAAATACATTTTTTTCCCATACTTAAACAGCCACTACTATAATGGGCACGGCTCATGTCTTACCCTCTTGGTATCTCCAGTACCTAGAAAAATGCCTGGAATACAGCAGGCAAACAATAAAAATAAATACATAAACAAATGAAATGAGATTGATATTAAATTAGTAACTTATTCTCTGTTCACACATCTCGTCCCAAATCAGAAATGTGTTAGTATGTGTCACCGTATGAAATAGTGGGCTTAAAAGGACTTATGACAAAATGTATGTGAAAGTCTTTGTAAAATTTTATATAAATATTGTGCAGTGCTATGTTCCCATGAAATATGAGCATTCAAACTGTTATAGTTGTACAATACACATATAGTTTTAGTAATAAGCCCCAAATTAATAATCGTCTAGATTATAGTAATAGGCCCTAAATTAATCTTTGAGAGAAGATCATTAGCTGAGGAATAGGTGCTTGACTTAAAATATCAATAAGAGGATAATTCATGGATTTGATCGTTTTTCTTCCTTGCCTCAAACAGCACTAAATGTTAGCTGTGACATAGGAACAATTTGATAACTATTCTGATACTAGGATGCTGTCATTCATCTGAATATGTAGACACATCATTATAACGGGTGATATGTAATGATATGGGTTTCAATGTTTAATATTTAGCTGTTATTTTAGGCTCTGAGTGCTGGAGGTTGTTTTAACAGCAGAACTAAGATCTGAAGATATATGACGAAAATTCTAATGAGGACGCAGTATTGATTCCTTAGCTTCAGTGATGGTGAGCAGTTCACCGGAGAAGAGTTGGGCTGAGGCTGTTGAATCGTATGCGGTGTAGGCACTAACAGGAAAATCATGGAAGCAATAGATAGTTTAGTTTTTCTCTCTTGAGAAGCATGAACATTGATTTATTTTGATGGCTATCTTTATACAGCAAACAGAATCATTTTAATAGAAAAACAATCCTTTGTTTATTTTGTGTCTAGAACCTGTGTGTTAACTTGAGATATATTGGGGGAATTTGCACTATAAAAGGCCATTTTTCTGGTCTGAAATCCAGGTAGAACTTCTTTTTCTTTTCCACTAGAGAGAGTTTACAGGAGAATTACATGGCAGCAATTCACGAGGAGTTAATAGATATTGAGCCTCTAGTGACTATGTGGTGCAAAACTGGGTCCTTCCAGAAATACATCTTTTCAATGTCCATGTTTAGAGGACATACTAGATGTCAGAATGAGCAACCATTTGAAAGGAAAAAGAATTGTTCTCATAGATTGAGTTCAGTGTATGTATATATAGTTTATATTAAATTAGAATCTGTACAGAGCCATATGTTCTTTTTCAGTAGCCTATAATATGAAAATAGTACATTAATATCCACAGCCTCAGAGACTGTGGGACACAGTCATGTATTACATGCATGTGGAAGTGTAGCTTTTAAACTGTTTTGTTTTGAAGGAAACAAGGGTACAATGACAGCTTCATTCATTACTTCACAAATACTTATTAAGCACCCAAATGTCAGATAAAGCTCTGGGTGGTGGCGGTTTACACATTAGTGAGCAAAACAAGTATTGCTCTTAAACCATGGAACTTAACTTTTAATGATACAGTCAGACAGTAAACAAATATATAAATAAGTGCACACTCTCCGTGTTATGCAGAAGTTAAAGGAGAATATAGAGTTAGAAAGTGAGGGAGAAGGCACTATTTGAGGTGGAGTAGTCAGGGATAGCCTCTGATGAGATGAGATGACATCTGGGCCAAGATCTGAAAGTCATGTGACTATCTGGGGGAAGAGTGTTGTTTCTACATGAAGGGTACAGTAAGTACAAAGGCCCTGAGGTAGGAATGAGCTTGGCATATATGACTCGTTGAGGGGCAATATTATTAGAACAGAGTCAGCAAAGCAAAGTGTTGAGGGGTTGCTTTTTAAATGAGGGTTTTTTAAAATTGAAGTACAGTCAGTTACAATGTATCCATTTCTGGTGTACAGCACAATGTCCCAGTCATGCATATACATACATATATTCGTTTTCATATTCTTTATTAAAGGTTATTATGAGATATTGAACATAGTTCCCTGTGCTTTTAAATCTGTTCTTATACATAGTGACTAACATTTGTCAATCTCAGACTCCCAAATTGATCCCTTCCCACCCTGTTTCCCTCGTAACTGTAAGATTGTTTACTACATCTGCAAGTCTGTTTCTGTTTTGTAGATGAGTTCATAGTGCCCCCCCCCCTTTTTTTTTTTTAAAGATTCCACATATAAGTGATATCGTATGGTATTTTTCTTTCTCTTTCTGGCTTACTTCACTTAGAATGATGATCTCCAGGTCCAGCCATGTTGCTGCAAGTGGCATTATTTTATCCTTTTTATGGCTGAGTAGTATTCCATTGTATAAATATATCACAGCTTCTTTATCCAGTCATCTGTCAATGGACATTTAGGTTGCTTCCATGTCTTGGCTATTGTATATAGTGCTGCTATGAACATTGGGGTAGATGTATCTTTTCAAATTAGAGTTCCCTCTAGATAATATATCCAGAAATGGGATTGCTGGATCATATGGTAAGTCTATTTTTAGTTTTTGGGGGCATCTCCATCCTGTTTTCAATAATGGCTGCACCAAACTACATTCCCATCAGCAGTATAGGAGGGTTCCCTTTTCTCCACAGCCTCTCCAGCATTTATCATTTGTGAACTTTTGAATGATGGCCATTCTGACTGATGTGAGGTGATACCTCATTATAGTTTTGATTTACATTTCTCTGATAATTAGTGATATTGAGCATTTTTTCATGTGCCTATTGGCCATTTGTATGTCTTCATTGGAGAATTGCTTGTTTAGATCTTCTGCCCATTTTTGGATTGGGTTGTTTGTTTGTTACTAAGTTGTATGAGCTGTTTATATATTCTGGAAATTAAGCCTTTGTCAGTCACATCATTTGCAAATATTTTCTCCTACTCCATAGGTTGTCGTTTTGTTTTGCTTATGGTTTCCTTTGCTTTGCAAAAGCTTAGAAGTTTAATTAGGTCCCACTTATTTATTTTTGCTCTTATTTCTATAGCCTGGGTAGACTGCCCTAGGAGAACATTGCTAGATTTATGTCAGAGAATGTTTTGCCTATGTTTTCTTCTAGGAAATTTATCATGTCTTGTCTTATATTTAAGTCTTTAAGCCAATTTGAGTTTATTTTTATGTATGGAGTGAGGGAGTGTTCTGATTTCATTGACTTACATGCTGCTGTCCAGTTTTTCCAACACCACTTGCTGAAGAGATTGTCTTTTCTCCGTTGTATATTCTTGCCTCTTTTGTCAAAGATTGACTGACCATAGGTCTGTGGGTTTACTTCTGGGCTCTCTATTCTGTTCCATTGATCCATATGTCTGTTTTTATGCCAATACCATGCTGTTTTGATTACTGTAGCTCTTTAGTATTGAATGAAGTCTGGGAGGGTTATTCCTCCAGCTTCATTCTTTTTCTTCAATATTGCTTTGGCAATTCTGGGTCTTTTGTGTTTCCCTATAAATTTTAGGATTGTTTGTTCTAGCTCTGTGAAAAGTGTCCTGGGTAATTTGATAGAGATTGTATTAAATCTGTAGATTGTCTTGCTCAGTATGTCCATTTTAATGATATTGATTTAAATGAGGGATTTTAATTTGATTGCTTACCATATACATATGCAGTCACACCCCCTGAGATGCTGTATAAAGGTATAGATTACAAGAATAAAGACAAGTTTATTTAGTACCATACTTTACTTACTAGGCATTTTGTCACGTTTATAAGGATCGACTCCAGCTGCAAAGAGAGCCCTCCTCCAGATCCACAGTCAGCATAGACTACATTAAGTTCTCAGAGTAATTTGCCAATTAATAGTAGCATTGATCTTGTGTATTGTTTCCATTGTTTTTATTGATTTCTTTTGTCTCTACCTCTCTGGGTTTTTGGTTTTTTTTTTTGCATTAACATGTCAATTGAATAATCATTCTTCATTATGTATGTTGTTTGTTAACTATTGAAATCATTGTGTACCATTAATTTCACTAACAAGTACATTTTAAACTTGAGAATTTGCCTTCCCAGGGGTTTATCAGGAAGGAATTATCTTCTAAGGGTGAGAGAAGACTATTCACTTATGAAAGTTAAATCTCCCAAATAACTTTTTCAAATATTTGAGTAAACTTTAAAATCACGTAAATTTCCCTCCTGTTGTCTGGAAGACATGACGGCTAGCATGCTTGTGTATTGTCTTTCTCTTATCCACACAAGAAAAATCTTATGACGATGGCAGTTTGGCACAGGTTGAGGTGGAGGGGATCTTTAAAATGCAGTGAAAAGGAAACCTGTTGTAGCTGGAAATAAACCAGCTAAAGCCCATCTAAACAGAGGGTATGGGCTAGAGCTGCTTTCAGAGAGTCTGCTTCTCCAACCAGAGTCAGATGTTCTCTACTTAGAAGACTGGAAAAAATTACCTTCTAATCAAAGACCATTATCTCAATAAAAATGACCTTCTGTCGATGTAAAGGACCTGAAAGGACTTATTTCACATGAGCAGAAGATTGGAGTAGAACTTGAATTTTCTGCCACAAGGACACCCCACTTAAGGACACTCCACTTAAGGACACTACTGTCCCCACCGACCTTTTCTGATGCTGTATTCTGTACAGCTATGAGGATTAAGCACCAAAGTGACTTTCAAAGAAAGAAATATTCTGCTTTGCGTGGGGATCCTCTTGAAGTCTGAAAGGGCCTTCTCCAGGGGATCACACCACATGCTGTCAGCTCATCATCTTCCTCCTTTCAGGACCCTTGTGGGGGATGCATCTGTGATGGAGAAAATGTCACTAGAGAGTTGTCTCACATCATGTAAAGATGACAACTCGAGGCAGATCTGACCTTTTGATTACTTCCCTCCAGCTGGCAGTACTAGACTAGAGTTAAAATGAACCACTCCCATATTTTCTTATTTAAATCAAAACCAAACTACAATTTCAATTTTTAGGAATATTATATGTGCTGATAAGTTCTGCCAGAATCATGGCTGGTCCTATTGGGTCATTGTGGTAGAGATGGTAGAGAGATTAGGAAGGTTTCCAGGTTATTAGCATTTTCTACTGGAATGAAAGCCACGTGAGACTAAATACTAAAAAGCCAAAGAGGAGGTGCCTTTCGTAAATACTGCGTCCCTAAAAGAATCTGAGAAGAGAAGACTGGGTTGCAAACTGAAATGCTGTACAGGAGCTAGGAATTTCATGTTTATTTAATAAATAAATAAGTGCTATTCCCCATGACCTAGACTCTCTGACCTGGACACACTGTTTGCATGTTAAATACCTAAGGACAGTCTTCACTTTTGCAAAGAAATATGTTCTCTCTAATTTTGCATGAGACACTGCGCCCTCTCAGTCCATCTGTATTTTTTTCTTTTTTCTTGGAGGCTAGAATACAATGAAATATCTCCTACCATAAGGAAAACAACGGTCCGTGGTAACTGACAGTTGGCCTTGGTGTCAGAATGGCGATGGGGAGGAAATGGTGGTGTCAACCTGTAAACATATGGTCTGCTTAAAGGTGGCTGCAGCTACTCACCTTGATTGTTGCCAGGCAGATGCACAAGCCTGGTATTGCCAGATTTTTAGATTTTGTGATAAAGGCCAGGAATCTGGCTTTTTAAAATAGGAAATGTCCCGATTTTAAAATGCTGATTCTTTTTAAAAAATACTGTGTTGGCAAACAAAATTCTCTATAAGTTCAGATTTTGCATGTGGTTGTCAGTTTCCAAGCTGTGCATTGCGTATTCTACAACAAAACAACAACGAAAAGGGTATTTATTCATCCATTCATTCATTTATTCATTTCAACAAACGTTGAGTATTGCATCATGATTAGCGCTTTGGGGCTTCCGAAGGTAAGTAAAATACAGGTCTTTATGCGGAAAGGACTGAGTCTTGTTGATGCCTCCTCCTAGTCTGGAAAACAAATCCGTACTCCTCGTTCAGTTATTCCCTTTGTGTTTATCGACTTCGGATCAACACTTACCACTTCTGGTCTCTCACCTGACCTACAGTTTAGCTATTCTCCTTCGACTATAACATTTCAATAAACCAAGACTGCTTGTATCATCCACATGAATACATGTTCAAAGCATAATAGAAAGACAGAGTTTTTTAAGTGGCAAGGAAATATGCAGAATGATTTGATGCGATTCTTTTAAGGTACACAAAGTGATACTCTGTTTTATAGGAACATCCAACTGTAGGAAAAGTATAAAAAAAAAAAACCCACAGGGGAAATGTAACAACACCCACTTGAGGACAGTGGTTGCCTTTGGGGGAAGAGGGAGGGAAATGAGATAGAGATGTTGGTCTGTAGTTGTATCTGCAACACTATTTCTTTAAAAATATCAGATGCAAGTTTGACAAAATAGAAACATTTGTTAAATCTTGATGATGGGTACTTAGGCATCTCATGTTTTCTCCATCGTCCTGCTTACAATATTTTAAATAGATAATAAAAATAAAATAAAAATGTAAAACACAGCATGACTAAACTAGATTTTTTTCTTTATTCCTAAGAGAATGCCTTTTCTAATTTTCACCATTGCTTTCGTGGCACTAGCCTCCCAGACTTGAAATATTTAAATTTTCCCTCTTGTTTATCCCCGGGGGCTAACCCCGTCTGTTACTTACGAAATCTACCTTCAAAACGTCTGTCTCCATTTTTATTGTATCCTTACAGCACTGACATCATCATTTAACACTCTCATCACCTCCCCAGATGTCTGACGACCTCCACATTCCCCGTCTTCTCCATCCTGTGTAATGCTGTTACTTTTTGTTCATTACATCCTTATCCTACTCCCGTTGTTCACAAAGCAAATTCAGCCTCTGTTCCTGGCACTTAGGCATCACTGTGGTTTGGCCTGGTCTCAGTTTATAAAGCACGTCTTCCTCCCCCGTAATCTCTAACTCTTTTCTTGTCAACCCTCCAGTGTGTCCCAGAAACCAAGCATTATTCCTTGTTCAACCTCCATGATTTTGCATATGACATTTCTCTTTCTCAAAACGCCCCTACCTCTTCTACTGTTCCAAAACTTACACCTACAATTCTGGTTCAAATTCCACCTTTTCTGTAAGAACTGACCTATATTTGTTGTTGTTATATTTGGGGCACTGATTGCATTCACTTTGGTACTTTATTAGGCCTTTTCTTTGCAAGTTTATCTTAGGCAGAAGTTTGGGTTTGGTTGTTTTTGTTGGGTTTTGTTATGTTGATTTCTCTTTTCATTTCCTTAAGATCACCTCTCCTTGCCTAAAATTTTTGTAGTTGTCCCCTTGTGTCCTCCTGGGGTCAACCACTGAGAGGTAGGTCTTCTTGTGATTGCTAGGGGTTCCCTTCCTACGTCTGAGAGTTTAAATCTGGAACTAGATTGGGTGCCTCATAGCTCTGCTTTTTCCCTCTACCCAAATCAGGCAGTGATGACAGTCCTGGGTGCCAGTCACAGAATTTTTAGCCTCTGCTCATTGGCGGGGATGGCCACTCCAGCTCACTATTTCATGTGGTGATCCTACATCTATTGACTTCTGCATGTGAAGGGCTTTTAGTCCCTGCTCTCTCTAAGCCTGTGTACATCCGATCACTACCGTCTGTGTCTAGTCCTGAGGCCAGTAGGCCACTCCAGTCTCTACCCAGTGGTGTCTATTTCAGTTCAAAGTTCAGTCCACAGAGAAACTTAGCTTGTTTTGAAGTGTGGCAATACCCCTCCTAATTTTGTTTTAAATTTTCATTGCTGTGTGTTTGGTATGAGCCAGAGGAATGATTCTCTTGGGGTGGGGTTTCCAGTAGATCTGCCACATTCTTATAGCAAATCGTTTCTTCCTTTTGCTCTAGCATGGATCAACAATTTCTTGGGTTCCTATCCTCTCAGTGACATAAATGCTGACAGGCTCAATTAAGGTGTAAAAGAAAATGAAGAAAGGTAATACTGAGATGAAGCCCCCGTTGTACTACATCAGATTACTAAGTGGAGGAATTGCTCATCCAGAGATGTTAGGTTGCTCATGATTCTATTTCTCAAATTAGTATTAGTACTCATACTAGATGATGCTTTCAGGAAATAGGTGGGCTAGTATAAAATGGCTAAATACCCTGTGACAGTGTGAGCTGTTCAGCTTACAGGGGTACCGAACATTTATAAAGTGACTGGTTTTAGCTACTTGGTGTTTGGCAAACAGATGCCTGCAAAGTTATAATAACAGGGTAGTAATTAGATCGATTACATATTCATACTTGTGGAAAAGAGATTTTTTTTTATTATTATGCCATTTTAAATTTAGAAACTGTGCAAATTATGTGTGGAAACTGAGGGCCTGAGATCTAGGAACCAATGTCAAGGAATCCAAGGATTCAGCTCTGATCGTAGAACTCTCACCAGCCACAACTTTTCTGGCCCAATAGAATTGTAAGCACAATAGAATTTATCCCAGAACAACCAAATTAGAATACTGTAATGTTGGACTATTCGAGATGGTCTTATTTACCTCCGGAATCTTTCAAGTGAAGCAACTGATGGTCCTATTTTATAGATCAAACAAACTAGGGATGAAAACTGTAGCCTGTTTCATAGTCCTTGTGTGCACCTTCCCGCCATTTGCAAAGTATACACAGGACCCAAAGAAAGTCCCAAATAAGAGTCTCTAGAGTGGAAATCTTTCATCACATTCTAAGAAGTCAAGTCAGCTTTGGCCACAGAGTGGGAAAAGCACGTGGAGAGCAGGTGGGTGCGGCACACCAGCTCCCCGGTGAGATGCTTTCCCCAGCACCGCTGCACAAGGGCTCCCCCTGTTGTAGACGCTACTCGTTGACAACCCAACACTAACTGCCCAAGGCCAATTAACTTTCAAACTCATATTTTCTCTCTCCTGCTATTTTAGAAGGCAAAGAACTATCTCCTCCATTTCCTTGTTTTCCTCCATAACTCCCACTATAGGACCTGTATATAGAAGTAATGAAACAAAAATATTTTTCACATCACTGGACTCTTCATTAAGAAAATTTTTCACCTTTCCCAAAAAGTGGAATACTTCTCTTCCATTAGATTTGAACATACTACCCAGAACCCCTTTTGCTTCCCAGTATTTTAATCTTTCTCACAATATTTCCAGATGCCACAACCTCTGCTGAGGTTTTAGTGGAAAATGCATGTGCATTTTAGTGGGAAATGCATCTCGGCAGCCCCATGAGCTTCTATCCTTATTCTAATACCTTTTTCTTAATAAAAACAATGTATTCAGAAGTGATGGATCATATTATTCAGTTTAGAAAGAATGAGTAAAAGCTCCCCTCCCTCCTTAAAATTATGTCCATAGAGATTTCTACCAAGCAAAGGAATTTTTTTTGCTCATTACCCAATATTGTAAAATTCTGCTTAACATGTTGCCAGTGTGCTGGTGAATGGTTACAGGCCTACAGATAAAATCCTAGTATGCTTGTTTGCTGTTTTCCCCAATTAGTCATGCTGTATTGAAGTGAATAAAATCTTTTAAAGTCTTTTGGCAGCTATTTTTGTTGAAGTGCTCATATCCACGCTTTTAAAAAAAGAACAATAATTGTGAGTATTGCAATTTGGAAATAAAGAGAAATTGAAAATGTTAGGAGAAAAAAGCTAAATGACATAGGGAGAAAAGCAGTCCCTAGAGCAGAACACAGTAGCTCTTAAAGCTTAAGATTTAGGAAATAATTTAAATTTTGCTGATGCCTCTCCTCTAGGCTCCAACTTTCCTGGGCTCTACAGAAAATTCTAGGATGTGAAATGAGTTAAGTATCGATCCTGCTTTAGGATAATCCTTTCATCTATAGACTGTGAATTTAAGGAGATTAATGGACACATTGAGTGGAATTCTAGGTTTCTTGTTTTGGTGTTTAATATTCCAGAGTTGCTATGCCACTGGCTGTCTGGGCACGGTGGAATCCAATAAAACCACAGAGTATGTGCATCCTGTTAGGAAATGAATGTTCTAGCAGTATTGGGAGGACCCAACATATGTAGTATATTATCACATACTAGGCAATAATAATAATAATTACTACTGTGTTTACTGAGCACTTTCCATGTTAGTAGACATTGTTTAAGCATTACCCATATTATCTCCTTTAATCCCCATAGCAGTCCTGTGAGTTTGATATTATTGTCATGATTATTTTAGAGATGAGGAAGTTTAGGGACAGAGAAGTTAAGTATTTTGACCAAAGTTATGCAGCTCGATTTGGAACTGATCAGCATGGTACGAGAGCCTGACTCGTAACCTCTGCTCTATATCACCTTACTACTACATTTACAGTAAATACTTGTTGAATAAATGAGAAGGAAGACTTGGAGGAAAGCATTTCATCCTCAAGTGTATAGGGGTTGCCAGTGGGTTTGTAGAAGCATGTTACACAACACTGCAGTCTGTTACTCTGCAGTATTACATACCCCAAACACAAGACACACGGGGCACACCAGTACATGGTGGTGCTCATTACGTACCATGTACCCAATCACTAGCAGACAAATCTCAAAGAGAATCTTTTTGATCCATAATGTGCTATGTGTTTCAGACATTTGTTTCTTCTTGAATTCTTTTTCAATAACTAAGATTAGCCTGTGATCTAAACTCCAAATAGTAAATATTAATGACCAGGATATGTAAACTATTCTTCAAAGACGATGTTACTTGAACAGTGTCTGCAATTAAGATAACATTTGAAGTATTTCCGTTAGGTACTGTCTACTGAGAAAACTTCAGTTGCATCTCTCTGTCTTTTACAAAAATTCAGATCCCAAAACATAGCATGTTCATAGCTTGATCTTTAAAGGCTCAAAATTTCCTCAAGAGTCAGACTGGCAGCCAGTAAGATAATATCTCTCTAGTGAGATATGCTTTATTTGCTTACTAAGTTTCTTGGACAAAGCCCACAGATTAAGGCATATTTCTATCCTGTTGCATCTTGAGGTACGTCTGCTGTAGATGGACCTTGGCCAGTGAGGTATCCCATTGGCCAGATGACTCAAGCCAACATGTAAAAGCATTAGTCTGTTAATGACTTAAGTGGGGGTACAAGTTTCCGGTTGCTGCACAAGTGGGATGGGGTACTCTCACTTGGATGTGGAGCTCACCACTGTGGGGTGCAGGGAAGGAGGGGCTTGTGTCACTCAGCTGTTTTGGGGGAAAGACAGACAGAGAGGGGATGCTGGGACATGATGGAAAGAGAAGAGGGAAGAAGAGACATCCCCAGCTATCATATAGGTCAAGCCATGATAAATATGAGACGGGAGGGGTGAAGCACCAAGGATGCCAAAAGGAAGAACATTCACCTGTACTGCAGCCACAGCCTCTCAGGGACCATATTCAAAACATTTAACAATCTGTATGGCCAGACACTAACCAGATAGAATGGACATCAGTCGTAGGCTGGAGCAGAGTCCTGCAGAGCCAGATGGTATCCCTTAAGTTTCTGGATCACGGAAAGGTCTGAGGGCTTCAGGTGAAGTGGGCTAGGGCTGGAGTGGCAAGAAGGCACTGGGGTGTATGTTGGGGGTTGGGGGGCTGGATGCTTTTTCCAGCTATTTTGAAAGTATGTCAATGTGTTACCACTGATATGGCCATCCTGGTGCAAAGCAGCAGAAGATCAAACACAGCCATCCTATGAGCTAAGCAAGCAGAATTTAAAATGAAGAAATCGCATGTTAGGGAGGAGACTGAGGCATGCAGCTGGTAAAAGATAGACCTGAGATTAACCCACATCTCCCGCATGCTAAAGCCCATTGTCTGTAACGGTAACTAATTCATACTGACAAATCCAGAGGAGGAGGACAAGGAGGAAGAGGATCACGATCATGGTTTACAAAGAAAGTGCCTTTTAGCTGGACCTTTAAAGTCAAAAGACATTTTATTATCATATCTCCAAGAATGTGTGACTTCAGTTTATTTAGTTCCATCCCTCGTAAGGATCTTCTTAAGGTGCTTTTCCTAGTTCTCCTTCTTTCCCTTCCTTTCTTCCATCATCTGTCACTTTTTTTAGATGAAAGTTTTAAATTTAGATTGGGGGGGGCATGAATGAGCTTCAGGCATCCTAGAACCCATTGCATTTGTGTCTACTAACGTACATTTTTGTAGGAAAATTTGTAGTTTTCTTCTGGTTGTCAAAGGCTTCTGTATAACTCCATTACATGAGAGGAAACTTAAAAAACATTCCACAGATGAAAATTGTAGGGATTATGATGTCACATAATGTTAACATTCTGAAAATGCAGCATATCCACTTGAATTTCAAAGACCAGAAAAGTGAGTACTCTCTCTTTGGCACTTATATATGATGATTTCCCCTTGCACATGCCCCCGCGTACTCCAGGCGTTTTAGAGAAATAAGAGACCATAGAATTTAGGCACCCAACCTTGGTGGACGTTGCTGGCACATTAGATGTGGCTGACATTTAGAAATCAAAGGTTACACGGGCAGTTCCAGCACCCTGTGAAGTGGTAGTCTGGTGGGTCCAGGGCAGTGGTTAAGTTCAAGCTTGGAATCCGACTGCTGGGGTTCAGCCTTGGCTGTTCCCCTGCTCTATAGCTTTGGACAAGTTACTTCATCTCCACGTGCCGCCATATTCTCATTTTGAAACTGAGGGTACTTGTCATGCCTATTTTTAATAGTTATCATGGAGAGTCAGTGATTGATGCAAGGTGATACCAAAGAGGTCCACAGCCAATGAACTCTTGCACTGAGGCCAGAGTGGCAGAAGATCGGAGGACCCAATGTCCCCACTAAATTCTACTCCTTTCAGCACTCACTCCGTCTCACTCCCTTGTCCCTGTTTGCCATCACTTTTGTGCCAGGATCCCCTGTTGCTGTCTTCTTGTCTTCACATGTGGCTTTCCCTGTCCCATCAGTGAGGTGGGAACAGGTGTAGGAAGTACAAACTATGACATGATTCGGAAGGCTTGCCCTGCCTTAATGTAGCAAATAAGAAGATCTCAGGATGACAGAACTACTTATTTCATTGAGCAAAACTAAAACAAAGAAAAGCAACCCCTCTATTTTATGCTTTACCTGGCAAGGCTGCTACTCTTAGCTCCCTAATATATTTTCTTTTTTTTTTTTTTTTTTTTTTCGCTTAGGTTAGAATTTGCTCTTTTATTTATTTATTTTTAATGGAGGTACTGAGGATTGAACCCAGGACCTCGTGCATGCCAAACATGCACTCTACCACTGAGCTATTCCCCAGTATGTTTTTACACTTGTGGCCATGTCAGTGAGACTGTCAATCAATAAACATTGCTGGAGCGCTCAATATCCAAAGCACATAAAGGGGGATACAAGGTAATTTCATTTGTAAAAAGGAAATACGTGGGATATGAAGATTAGCAAGGATTCTGAGTATTATCATCCATTCCTATCAACTGAAACCATGTGTACCTTTTTTGTGTTTAGAGTTTTTGGAAAATGAATGGACATTGCAGCCCATTTTGAGAAAGCCATGGAAAAGTCAGTTAAGAAACATCACTTTAGCGCTTCTGAACCTTCTGTTCCAGCGTCTTTAATCCTCAACAGCATCTCCTTTAATGTTGATGGTTCCATCCAGTACAAAGAGAAGCCATATTCCTCTGCCTCCGAAGCCCTGGAAGCTTACATTGATGATTTTCATTTAAGCTGTGAGCTTCCTGGTATTCATGACACAAAGGTGAACCTGGACCTGAGCCCTCTTGAGTTTCTTGCTAAACTAAACACTGGTAAGCTTTCATTATTCTGAGTTCAATTTTTAATTATCTGCAGACAGCTGGTGCTTTGAGAAGATATATGATCTAAAAGACTTCTTCCCCCTTGGGAAATAATTGTCTTCCAATTCATGAACTTTTTATCAGATTGCTATATAATTTTAAGTTTCCAAAACTTTTTCAGCAATGGATTCCTTCAAATTGAGGATTAATTGGAGAAAACACAACCCCGTCTTGATTTTAGAGCAAAGAAGTTCTGGCCTTGGTATAAAGCCTTTGGCGTTGTGACTGAAAGTGTTTTAAAGTCACTTAAATTCTCCAAGTGGCATTCACTTACCCCTTTATAAAATAAGGATAGTATTCAGCAGCAGTATCATACCTCACGAGGTTACAGTGGAAACTCGGGGTGTGTGAACACACTCGGTAAATGGCTGTGGCTGTCAGGGGCTCTGGATCTCTCTGTAGCACCGTGAGCACAGCCACATAGGTAGGGACTTGAGGTCTGGCTCCCGTTCGGCCAGTGACAGCTGAGATAGAAGAGTTACTCTCCCTGGGCTTTAGTTTCTCTGTCAGTATGATGAGGAGAGAGAACTCTCCATCTCCATAATTATTAAATTCTGTATTATATAGACGGTGGAAAAAATCAAATCAGTCAACTCCTGTTCTCGTTGAAAAAGCATCATTCGTATAAGAAGCTGAAAAAAAATACCGCCACGCAGGCAATACTGGGTGTCAATCTGAATTTGTGACTGCCTGTAAAACCCTTGGGAAAATAAACTCATAGTTACTTCCTTTTTCCGTAAAAGTAGGGATAATGAGAATAATAATAATTTTAATAAATAATTAAATGAAATATTTAATAGCATTCCCATATTAAATTAAATATAAAAAGTATTGATATAGTAATAAAATTTTATTAAAATTATTAAATATTATATTATTTCAAGCTATAATTTAATAATAACTTTAAATGCCTGCTCCTCCACGAAACATGGTCTTTTTTGAGACTATAGGTTAGTATGCACAGAAGAATATTGGAAAACCGCATTACAAAAGTAAGGTGGTATTTAGTGTTTTTTATATTAGATTATGATGAAAATGAAATTTACCGTATTATTGCATGCTATATTTGATATGCAAAGTTAGAGTACACAAAACAGCTTCTCCTTGTCTCATAAGTGAGGAAACAGAGAGTGACATGAGGATTCGGACAAATGTGACATAGTCCCACGCAAGAGAGAGGCATGGTCTCCCAGCTAAGTTGTACTGGTTATGGCATTTGACACGGTTTGATGAATAGGCAGCCGTGATACGGGGATTGAGTCTGAAAGTGAGGTTTGAGTGTCTACATTATCTATGCAATTGAAGTGCAAAATATATTGTAACTTATTCAGTAATTCTGCTGGTTTTCGTGACAAGGATTTTCCTTCTTCTTTTGAGGTTCAGTAGTAGAGTTTTTCTGTGTTGGTTTTTCTCCTTGAATCCACAGAGAAGAGACTGTCTGACTGACATTTGTCAATGACTCAGAATGATACAGGCACTTGCTCTTTCCTCTTGACTCACTAACTCCACTATCAGTACTATTCTTGACACTTCTCCGTAAAGGGGAGTAGAGTTTGTACTTTCGTATGATTAAAAAAGTAATATATACTCATGGCAAGAAAATTTCACAAACCACCTAAGAAGAAAACAGAAACCAACCGTAATCCCAACACCAGAGAAAATGACTGTTAATAGTTCCAAATCTATTGCCCCTTCTTTACATGCAAATATGTAACAGAGTTGTAATATCCACACTCTTCCATAGCCTTGTTTATTCTCTTGCCAATATATCATGAATATCTTTTTGTGTCATTCGAATAGCTCTACGTCTTTACATTAAATGGCTCTACAATACTTGATTGTCTCTGTCGCGACATTTTAGTTGTCAGTATCTTTACTATTCAAATATTACAATTTGATTTATTTTGTTATTGAAGTATAGTTGATTTACCACGTTGTGTTAGTTTCTGGTGCACAGCATAGTGATTCAGGTATTATTATGGATTTTTCTAATCATTGCCAATATGCTGGGTAAAAATTGGAATGTTTATTTAGCATTTGTTTTTCTTCTTTTGTGAATTGCTTAGTAATGGTTTTTACCTGTTCTCATTGTGTACACTTAAATTCTTACATCACCTGGAACCTATTTTGTTGTTAGGTATGATGAAAGCCTAATTATTTTTGAAAACAATTCCACTTGCCACATTTATCGTAACCTAAATTCCCGTGTATGCTTAGGCTTATTTCTTGACTTTTTGTGCTGCTCATCTGTGCGCACCATTTCTACATTATTATCACTCTATTTAAATTACAGTGACTTTAAAATGAATTTAGCATCCGGGTGAGGATGGAGGGTGGAGGCTTGGAAGGAGCCGTGCCTGTTCTCATTCATTCTTCCAAACGGACTTTGAAATCATTCTTCACAACTTCCAGATGCTGGGTTTGGGATTGTGCAGGTTAGATTCTTAACCGCCCCCCTGGGCTTTGCCTGGTCCCATCCAGCCTGTTCCCCACCCTGCGGCACGAGGGGCTTCCTGAAGCACAGATCTGCTGCTGTCACTGTGTGCCGCAGGTGCTGTAATGGCTCCCAGTGGCCCGGAAATACGGCTCAACTCCCTAATGCGGGCTCAAGGCAATTGGTGATCTGGCTCCTACTTAACAATCTAGCTTCCGTTTCTCATCTCTGTTGCCATCACACTACACCCTCACACACACACCACACACCACACCACACCATATACACACACCATATACATATCACACACACACACACCACACGTCATATACACACACCACACATCTCATACACATAGCCCCCATACACACTCACACACCACATACCCTATACATACACCACACACACATACCCCACACAATGTCCACACACACACACCACACACACACATACCCCCCAAACACACACCATACATCATATACACACACCACACACACATACTCGCACACTTCCTTGCCCTCCCCCTGCGCTCCTGGCCCTGTTGTCCAGAGCTGCCCCCACCTGCGGAGCACACATTTTGCTTCTGTACCTTTTCACCTGCTGTTTCCTCTAACTGGACTTCCCTCCTCCTCACCACCCCATTCTTCTGGTCAGCTCTTCTTTCTGGCCTCAATTTAGACATCACTTTTCTTCCTTTCCATAAAGTCCAGCGTAGGTGCTCCTATTGTGTCTTCCCTGTAGCGTCCCCAAGGGTGGCATTTAACACTGTTCTGTAAGAACCTGTTCTCTGGCTTGTCCCCCCACTAGATGGAAGGCCCTCTAAACTGTCTTGTCTACCACTGTAACCCCCAGAAACCTGGCACTGAGGGTTCCCAGTCAAGTCTGATTGAAGAACGAAGAAGTGAATGAAGCGTCGCTGCTGTGGTCATGTGTATCACCCGTGACTACAGGATCGTTGTCTTTTTCATTCTGGGCTGTACTCATTCTGTTGAGAATATGGCCATTACACTGTCACCCTCGCCTGCATTTTTGTTGTTGTTGTTGTTACTCTAATGTATGATTTCCTTACTCAGAATAAAGATCAGTACTATTTATTCCCCCATCATCACATCGCCCTGAGCATAATCTGCACAGGGCCAGGGGTCAATACCACTGAGAACCTCCTAAGATAGGTCCAAAGTGAGGGAGAGATATGGCCCGTGACATTAACACCTTTGGGAATCCCCTCGGGTCTTTACAAAATTCTCAGCTGATGATTCTTTGGTCAGCCTCCCTGAGACCCATGCCCGACACTTCTTCAATCGATGGGGCTCATTTAGACTCGGCCTGTAAGACTCATCTCAGGTTTTTAACATGTGAGACTCACCTGAGGTGCCACACTTGGAAGACTCACCTCAGATGCTCCGCAGTTTTCTCAGAGCCCCCACCCGCTGTTGCCCCGAGTGGCAGTAGCACCGTGCAGATCTTTGCTCACCACAAATGTTCAACTGCGTGCGTCTGTTTCTGTGAGTTAGTTCTGTGAAGCATCAGCACTGTCTCAGTTATGTCTGTTTCCACAGAGTCTGGCAGAGTTAAGTGAACTGAACCAAACTGAAAAGTAACCCTAAGGATTACTACCGTATGTTTCAGATAAAGCTGTATCTGTCTAAAAGGAGGAAAAAGTATAACTCTCTACTGGATGTTCTTGCACTCAGCCCGCTAGAGCGTATCTTAGGCATTGCACAGAAACTTGGTTGCTCCTCTAAAAAAGTTATTGACACTCTTTGCATTGGATTTTTTTCTATGTCTAGTTCACTGTAATGTTCTTTTCTTGTTGAATAAGGAACTTTCTGCCCACAATGGGGCTTAAAACTATTGCCAGGCAATATTTTGTCTTTTTTGCTTGAAAGTCAAATAACAAATTTCCCTTGGTGTGGAAAATGTACTTTGTGAGAACCAGAGAAAAGATTCTCTTGAAAGATTATGGCAGAGCCCTCTATAGCTTCTTTTACTTGAAACATTAATCCCTTGAATGCTCCTGTTTTAGTTTTTGTGCTCATATATGGAGAAAATGATCCAGCAATGCTGTAACAGTCTGTTTTGTGGGTGAGAGAGTTGTTCTTCTTTCACAATAATGAAAAATCCTAACTATTGATTTGAAGGTGGGCTGATCAGGAGTTTCAGTGGATATAAGAAAGCAAATTCTTGTTGCTACTCCCCAAAGCAACTCTGAGAGAGATGTTGTCTGCGACTTCTGTCCCACCTTGCGTATCTCGGGGCATTTCGCCACATAATCTGTTTGTAGTTTTGAGGTGGAAAAATAAAGAATCTGTTCTCAAGTCATCTTGTTATTCTACGAATGATACATTTAGTTTTCAACCTGTGCTTGTCTGATGTTGAACCGACAAACTGTAGGCCTTTATTTAGTGCCAGATATGTGCTAAGTAATGTGTTTGGAATAAGGGGTATAGAGTTAAGCATGGTCTCTGTTCTGAATAACCATGATGCCCATCTTCAAGAACCTTAGAGTTTATTGGTGGTTCAAGTCAGTATAACACCTGCAGTTACGCTTCGGCGTGCTAAGTGCTAAGATGGAAGTATGCATGAGGTCTGGGACCAAGAGAACATGCAACAAGAGCAGGTTGGAAGATTAAAGACTCCCAGAAAAAAAAAAAATGACCCTTCAACTCAATTTTAAAGGCCAAGTAGATGATATCAGGCCAAAAAGAGACGAGGGAAAACATTCTAGAGAGAGACACCCATGGATATGTGTGAGTGCACGCCATGCATTCAAAGGTTACCGGCAGTTCAGGACTGCTAGGAAGAAGACTGATGTTATTTAATTTTGTTTTCTTAGAGTTTGTCTCAACCTCAGTTTTAATTCTACTGGTATAACTGTGCTTGTACAGAATTCATCCAGTGCCTCATATGTGTCATGAAGAAATAGATCTTGTTCGTTCTCAAGTCTGGCGATTTTTTATGGAAAAATGACCACGGGGATACTGGATGCAGATGCCTTCTACCACTTTTATCTTTGAAATGTTAGACTTTTATAACCAGAAAGTACAAAAATGGAAAAGTTAAATAAGGATTTGATCACAGTTCAAGTAGACATTTCACGCTGGATTATTCAGCAGTCTTTTCTGTGGTTCCTTCTAACTCCTAGAACAGGTACTTAATCTCTTCACAGCCTGCCTACTTGAGTCATTTCCTACTTGCTACCCAGTCCCTGTCGGCTCAGCTCAATTTGATCCCCAGTTTGATTGCTGCTCTATAGTTGGTGCCATGACGCTGATGTCCTTGCCCCACCCGTCTACCCTCTACATTGTGCTGTTTCATGCAGTGTGATTTCACTGATGCCAGTTCTGTCGTGCCTGAAGTGCCCTCTCTCCCAACACACACTCCTCCTTCACATATCTAACCCCTGCCCTCCCTTAGACACCCAGCTCAAGCCCGGCCTCTTCCAGAGGGTCTTCCTCATCCTTTTCTTCCCAGATGACTAACCTCCATGCTCCTACCTGCCCCCCTGCACCCACATGGCATCTGAGTATATGAATAGTGGTATCTCCTACCGTTAGTATACTGTAATAGTAGTATACTGCTAATAAAGGTTAGGTGTTACTATCACTAATATACTAATGATATGTATAACTAATTACATTATGATATAATGTATTATATATGTAATATATATATTACATAGTGATAGTGATAGTAACACCTAACCTTTATTAGCAGTATACTACTATTACAGTATACTAACGGTAGGAGATACCACTATGACTTGATAATTAGTTTGTTGTCATTAAAAAATCTATTTTAAGGCAGTCATAAAGAACCAGTATGATGGCCAAAGTACCAACCTAGAGTGAGACAAACTAGATTTGAATTCCAGCACTCCTGCTTACCTGCACTGTTATCTAATCTTTCTCTCGTTCTCTTCGTATATAAAATAGGAAAAGCAGTACCTATCAAGGATGATATATCGAAGATTAAATAAAATGATATATGTGAATGTCCCTAAATAGTTATGTGTCACATCGTCAGTGTCCCCAGAATAATTTGTTTACCCTGGTGGAGGAAAATGTAAAATATGGTATGTCTTCGTGGTTTTGATGCTGGTTTTTTTAACTCTTGGCTCTCACTATTTCTTGACCTCTTACCATCACTCCCACCTCCCGGCCATAACAAAAATAGCTCTATGTTTTCATATGGACAGCTACCTTCTCACCCTGAGGGGAAAAATTTGTTCTTGATGCTCTTGTATGTACGCCTGTGGTGTGTATCTAAATGGCCCTTGGAATTTACATCTGATGTGGAGTCCTGGTTAGAGCACACTGAAGATTTTTTTACTGTTCACAGTGCAGTTGGTAGTTGGCATAGATTTTTGCAGCATTTCTGGTAAAATTGTGATTTATGTAGCCAACTCCTTTAGGCAGTTCGAATAATTTATTGTATCTGAATTGTGCTTGCTTAGTTATCTGTTCCAGTTATGCCCTGAAACTTGAAGTTTTATACTCTATTTATTTATGATCTTCCATTTCTCTCTCTCTCCTGCATTATCATATGAGAGACACTTATGCTGGGAAATTGTACGATAGGTCTGAGCAAGACCGGGAAGGCTGTGAGATCAGATTCCATGGTCTGCATTGGAAAATTGGCTCCCAGGGGGCTCAGTTTTTTCATGGACAAAATAAAAAGTTAAAAATCTTTAAATTGAGAACAATTACTTTTTTAAACTCTTTATTATTTGGAGAAGGGGGAGGAAGTTAAATAAAAAGCATAAGAACATAGCAAGAGGAGAGACCTAAAATTATTTACAAAAAAAATTGGAGCAAAATGAATGAAATGTAGTTGAGCTATATGCTTTGGATATTGCATTTTGGCATTAATTTCATTTATTTCATTTTTAATAAGTATTCTAAATATGTAAAATAAGAGTATGCAGAGTGGGCATGTATGTTTTAAAAAACAATAATAAGACCTCCACGTGCCCCGCTACCCAGCTTAAAGTACAGAATATTGGTGACCATGACCCTATACTCCCCTCAAAGATACTATGTTCTTTATGTTTCCAGATGTAATGTCATCCTGTGTTTTTCAATTCATTATTCACCTATTTTAATTTATTGTTTCTGTTCTCCTCTCAGTGTGCATTTTGGTTGTTTCCAGATTTTGTGAATACAAAAGCTGGACCAGGCATGTCCATGGTCTTATCTTGTGTTGCACACATGCTGGAATTTCTCTCCAGTGCACACCAGGCAGTGGAGTTGCCAAGTTGTGAGTATGCAACTCTTTGGATTGGCTGGACCATGCCAACTGTCCCCATTTCCACTCTTAGCAGCCAACATATGAGCTCGTGTTGCTCCACTGTTGTTGTTTTAGTCTGCTTGGGATGCCTAGCAAAATACCATAGGCTGGCTGGCTGAAACAACAGAGATTTATTTTCTCACTGTTCTGGAGACTGGAAAGTCCAAGATCCAGGTTCCAGCAGGATTCAGATTCTAGCAAGGCCTCTCTTTTTGGCTTGCAGACGGCAGCCTTCTACTGTATCCTCACTGGTGGAAGGAGAAAGCAAGCTTTCTGGTGTCTCCTCTTCTTTTATGATGATACTGGTAGATCAGACCTCTACCCTCATGACCTCCTTTAACTTTAATCACCTCCTTCCAGGCCTTGTCTCCAATACGGTCAAACGGGGAATCAGGGCTTCAATATATGAATTTAGGGGATACAGTTTAGTTCATAGCAATTATAAATACTTGCTACTGTCAGAAATTTGGGGCTTTTGGTTTTTTGTTAGTCTAGTGAATATAAATTAATATCTTATTGTGATTTCTCTTTATTGTGATAAAACATATATAACAAAATTTACCACTTGAACCATTTTTAAGTGTACAGTTCAGTGGCATTAAGTGCATTCATATTGTTGTTCAACCACTACTGCAGTCCTTTTCCAGAAAGTCCTTTTCCAGAACTTTTTTCATCTGCTCAAACTGAAACCCCATACCCACTAAACAATAATTTCTTATCCCCCACTTCCATCAGCCCTTGGCAATCATCATTTTACTTCCTGGCTTTATGGATTTGACTGTGTACCTCATTTAGTGATATCATCCAACACTTGTCCTTTTGTGCTCGGCCTGTTGCCACTTAGCATAATATCTTCGAGGTTCATCATTGTTGTAGCATGTATCAAAATGTCCCTCTTTTTAAAGGCTGAATAATATTCTATTGTAAGTTTTCCATGTGTCATTAAAACACAATTTGTTTATCTGCTCATCTGTCCATGGACACAGATTGCTGCCACTTTTTGGCTATTGTGAGTAATGCTATTATGGACATGGGTGTGCAAATAAGTGTATAAAAATAAGTATATAAAAAATAAGTTTGAGTCTGTGCTTTTTTTTTTTTTTTTGAGTATATGTCATTGTGACTTTTAGTTTTCATTTCCCAGATTACTAAAGAGGTTGAATATTGATCTTATTTTTATTGGTCATTATTGACCATTATTAGCCACGTATATTTACTCCTCTTTAAAATGTATGTTCATATCTTTCACCATTCTGTTTATCTAATGGGTAACTTGTATTTATCTTCCTTATTGAATTTTAGAATTTATTGATCTATTCTGGGTACTAATTATTTGTGGCTTATATGTGTGGCAGTTTTCTTCTCCTTATTTGTAGACTTGTATTTATGATCTCTTCGTGGTGGCTTTTTGTTGAGCAGAAGCCCTCAATTTCAGTGTAGCAGCATTGAACCTGTTTTCTTCTAGGACCTCTTTTCTTATTTAAGAAGTCTTGTAACTTGAGGACATTAAGATATGTAATTTTCTAAAATTCTAGTTAAAGCAAACATGGATATTTTAGGGAATAAGATATGAACTATGGAATAATGTTTACGGCCAAGTTGTTTATTGAGTCCTACTAAGTGCTAGACACTATTAGAGGCCACAGATTCTTTGCCCTCATGGACTTTACTTTCTTTTGAGGAGAAAGACAATAGCCACATGAGTATATAACATGGTGCCAGGTTGTCATGAATGCTATGAGGGAAGACACAAAGAAACTCCTGTCGTTGGGGCCAGAGAACACTCCCAGACATGTGAGCTGTTTGCAAAACAAAAGAAGAAGGGTGTAACATTCAAAGCAGAGTGAGGTTGAAAGGGTACAATGGCAGTGCATAGACAGGGCTTCTAATCCTGGCTTGGTCACTATTTCTGCAAGTTGGGTGAAACTCATTTATTAGATAAATGTGTGAATGAATGAATCACATAACTGGTATGACTCCTTTCCCCTTGAAAAATTTTCTAGACTCCTAAAGGTTTTTGCTTTACTAAACCTCCTCATGATAAATTGTTTAGAAGGAAATAACAGAATAAGTTTAAATTTTCCCAAAGCTAAACGAACACAGCTCATTTCCAATACTAATTTGTAACTCTATGTTCCAGGAAGAGTAATTTTTCATCATTTCCAGTAAAACCAATGTTAGATTCCAACTGAAACATTGTAAATGGAGAGCCATTTATAAAGGGATTTCCCCATAATTGAGATGACTCTGCAGAGAAAGCTATAAAAGCAAGTCTTCCATGATCGGCTGCAAAAAGTAAAGCACTAAAATTGCTAAGTAATACTATAGATTTCAAAATTTATATGTATCTTTAGAGCTAGCCTCATAAAAGGAATGATTATTTAACAGTCTAAATTCCCAAAAATGGTTTTCATAGTGGGGAAAAAATGTAATACATACTGCTATACTTCTTTATCTATGGACATTAAAATGTAAATTTCACCTTGGAGCGCATGGAAAATCTTTTCATGGAATGAATGCTAAATTAAGTGTGACAGGTGATTGTGATTAATCACTACTTATTACTAGGAGAGGAAGAAAAGAAGCCTTTGTTGCCTAATAAAATATAACACAACGCAAAAGGAAAATGCAGAAAGGGACCATTTTTGAAGTAAAACATAAACCACTTCACATCTTTTTCAAATACTGAATGAAAGCATATGCATCTCATGCTTGCCATAATCTGAGGGTTGCCCTGGACTCTGGCCCTCTTGAACTTGAAGGTTCAGAGTTATTTCAGGTTAATAATCCTCAAGTGTGCTTAAAGTATGTTATTTGACTGCCATTGGCAACGTCACTCTGAGACATTGCCAGCAGAGATGGATGGAGCCAGTGGTTGCTTAGGCTGTGGCCAGACGTCTCCTAGAGTAGTTAACAGCTCAGCCTCTAGGACACAGCCTCCTTGTTCAAATTCCAGTTCTGTCTACTCAGCACGAAGAAGACCTGAGAAGTTATTTAACCTCATGTAATTTCTACCCTTCAATAAAATGGGGAGAGAGAAAATCCATGTCTTCACTAATTAAAAAAAAAAGTTGTGGCCAGTACCTTTAGATACTCCAAAGTTATAACACTACCCATGTCCCTCTTTCTCCACTCCCTCTTTTTTGATATTTTTGAGTTTAAGATGACATTTTCATCTATAAAAAGTAATCTTAAAAATTAAAGATAGTCTTATACCTGCTGTAGACATAGATAAATTCCTTATTCTGCCCTTTACTGGCCCTGGAGGAAGTCACTGAACCTCCCTGAGCTTCAGTTTTCTTATTTATGAAGTGGAATTGATACCGGTTCATAAGGATCATAGGTCCCATGGACTCTGAGTGTAACACTGTATCAATACATAATGGATCAGAGCAAGAATATGCACATTTATCGTAAGCATTTATCTGATTTTAAACCTTGGATTCAACTATGAATTTCTAGAATTCTGGAAATAATATATATTTGTATTTGTGTACATGGCTTTTTCTGGAGAGATAGTCCTTATCTTTCAAAGCATTCTTAAAGGAGTTGATGACTCAAAAAAGGTTAAAAACCACTTCCTCAATGTGAGACCAAATAACTACTTAAAAAGCAAGACTTTACTGTAACCTAACAAATGTGTAAATATATATCTATAAGGAACAGGTTCATCAGAAGTGGATTTGGTCCTCACTGGAAGCAGAGTAGAAAGGAGGATCACAGAAGTAAATATTGGTACCGTCCAGGGTGGAGAGGAAATCTTAACTAATGCTCTCAAGTGATTCAAGACCAATACCTGGATCATCCTTAACATGCAGAGAGGGGTGTTGTCAAGTTGTTCTTGTTGCCCAGGGTTCCTACTTCAACAGCGTTGCCATCCTTTAGATAGAGTTCCTTTTTGTTCTCATTTTCTATTCACCCAACAACCTTCTGATTATGTTTTGTCTCCCACGTAGTTTTGCTCATAAGTAGCAGCAAGGAGCAGGAGAAAGCAAGCCTGGGAAATGCTGAGTGTGGGTTGAGACCTGTAAACAGCCAGCTTTGAGTTTTTTAATCTTATGACCAGTGTTTGTGTGTAGAAGGAGTAACAGTCCAGGGTGCTGAAGGCGGTCCCCATCCGCAGAAAGTAGAAGTAGGAACATGAGACCTGGATTCCAGCGGCATACCAAGAGAGCAGCAGTGTTGCATTGTGTTTAAGGCCCAGGCTCTAGAGGGCTTTAAACTAGAGAAGCCCAGGCTTCTTGTGCACATGACAACTTTCTTATTATACATCTATCTCAATACGCATAAGTCTCTCCAGTTTGGTAACACATTCTCACCTCTGAGAAATGGGGCCACACTGGGTGAGCTAATAAAGCGAGTGTTCAGACCTGCGAGGTAGAGAGTCTGAAGGAGAACCGTGGTGAAATCGCCAAGGAGTTGCATGCCACCTTGGAGGGCTTCACAGGAGACAGGAAGCTGAGATCCCGGTCTCCTTACTGCCCCTGTGCAGCAGCTTCATATGTCATTTCCCGTGCTGAACTTCTCCAGGAACCAATACCTACCTCGTAAGGTTATACAAGAACTAAAAATAGTAATAATAATAACAATACATGTAAAATACTAACCAGCCCTTGACAAGTGTTTCATGTTAATCCACATTTGTTCCATTTTTCCTCTAGTTCTGTCACTATAAAACACTCACCTGTGACAATCCTCTGCTTAGATAGAAATTTCTGATTTAACTGGTTCATATGGTGGGACCACCATGCTACAGTTTGTCACCAGTCTCCCAGAATAATGACAGGATAGTGTCATTTGTCCTTTTTCTTGTGTTAACCTAGAAAGTAGGTGGCCCCAGTGGATGGCATTATATTAGAAGAGAAAAAACTTCCACTCTCTAATACTTACTAAATGAAGGAAGACGACAACAAAAACGGCGCTGTACTTTGTGTGTCTTTAGTACTGCTGTTGTCGTCATAAAAAGGTTGGTATGGGTAGTGTTTCTTTTTCTTATTCATAAGTTTTCGGGTTCTATTTGAATACCACCTTATCTGAGCAGTAAGCAAAGTCAATGAACAGATGCTTATTAAGCACCTAAAGTGTACGAGATATTACGTGGGGAACAAAAATGAATAAAAAATTAGTCCCAGATCCAGTGACTTTCCAGTCAAGTCCATGCCCAAGGAAATACTAGCTTTCCCAGTTATCTTGCCATCATTACAGTAATAGGAAGTTTTACTCTCCTCATCCACTACTTTCAAAGTTATCCCAATAAAGGCAGACAGCATATGTGGAAATACGGTTTTGCAGGAATGTTTCTTGGCTTTTTCTTCTCTATAGAGCAGTCCAAATAAAATGCTAGGAGTGGACATTTCTCCTCCAATAGTGACTTTCATCTGTTGAAGAACATCTTTTACTGTATCTAAAATGAGATGCAGAAGCAGATACTGCTCTGTGATTCGTAAGATTGTAACTAAACTGTTCTAAGAGTCTCTGCTCCCCACCTGTTTGGACCATGCGTCTCATAATGATAGAACAAGTAAGTTTTCAATGTGTGCCCTTAAAAGACCCAGGAAGGAATCCTCTATTTTAAGATGCTTTTTAAACTAACTTCTCTAAGCCTTACTTTTCTTACTGGTCAAAGGAGATCTGTTCTTTCACTCAAAAAATGTCTTTATACAAATTGAGCTCAGAAGTCTGTTTTTTCCTGTCCCACAAGAGTATAAGCTCATTGAGGGCAGATAGCAGAAGGAAAAAAAAATCCAAAGAGGCTCTAAGTTGGGATTTGAGGACAAGAATGCTGAAATGTTTATATTTCTTCATTATCTAGTCAAAAGGGCCTTGTATATTGGAGTTTCCAAATACAAAAAAAACCCAAAGAAAAGGGGCTTAAGTCCCCCCAAATATATTTGATGGAGTGGGAACCAGAAACTCAAAGATTTTCGGTGGGGGAGAAACACCTTTCTAAAGTCAATATTAAGCTCGTATCCTTTAAAACTAGAATCCTTTTTAATACAAAATTTCAACAGGGAAATATAACAGATAAATTGCATGTTTTCAAATGCAGGCTCTGTGTGTACTTAAAAAATTCACTGCCTCATGAAGAAGGGGAACATCTCTGGATGAAAACAGGCCCCATGTGCATTTGTAGCATGTTTTTAAGACCATCTAGGTCTGTAAACTAGTGACTTTTTTATTTTTATAAAGTAGTGTGTTTTAGTGCGTTGTTTTAGATCCACTTTAATAATTAACTGAGTCCTTTCCCCAGTGTTTTTACGTTGCAGCACTTCCAGAAATTGACTTCTCTATGAAAATCACGTTTGAATGTTCACTTGAATTAAAGTTCAAAGCAAATATTATGACTCAAGATGATAATTAGAGGCTTTAGATCTAGCAGCCACTGAAGACTTGGCTCAGTAGAAGCCAAGCTCACTGTTCTTAGGTAGCAGACATGAAGGAGAGGAGGCTGTGTTAACATTTCTTCAGAGATGTCTTGATGGTGTCACTGTGCTAACTCTGTGACCTGCCGGTCCTCGCACACGTTAGGTTTCCTGCTGTTTGTGTCATGAAGACTTGTCAGTTCCACATACCGCACAGTATGAGGGATGACTGCAGCCGGAGCCATACGTGCTATATAGGTCTTGTCCACTGCCCAAGAATTTCCTAATATGTTAAAACCAATATTTTCATCTGGAATACTTTCATTTTGGAATGGTGCCTCCTCAGTTAAAGCTACAACACAAAGCACACAACCAACATTTTCTAGAAAATGATCACTGAGTACAGAGAATTAAATTTGTCTTGCTCATGCACATATCTGCAGTAAAAAGAAATCACTTGAATGTTGTAATCTGTTTCAGAGAATAGATTTAACGTTGCTTTAAAGACAACTTTCAGTAAATGATTGTTGACCCTCTCCTTGTGAGTCTTTGGGAATATAATGGTGCAAAACAGACTTAGTCCCTGCTTTTTTGGAACTTACGGTTTGGTGGCAAAAAGTACATTAATCGAGTAATGACAAAAAATAGATCAGTTATTCTAAACTGTGACAATTTATAAAAGAGTTTCTCGGTCTCAGCACTATTGACATTCAGGCCAGATAATTCTCTGTTGCGGGGAGATGTCCTGTGCCTTGTAGGATGTTTAATAGCATCCCTGTCCTTTATCCACTGTGTGCCAGCAACCACCTCTCTCCCAGTGGTAACAATTAAAAATGTATCCACATGTTGTCAGATGGCCTTGGGAAGGGGAGCAAAATCATCCCTGCTTGAGAAGCACTGATTGATATAAAGGAGAAAGACAAGGTGTTTTGAGAACACGTAACAGGGAAACTGGTCCTATATTGGCAAGGCTTTCTTTCTTTGGGGGTTGGGGGGGGTGGTTTGGCAAGGCTTTCTGTTAAGTGACAGGGGAACATTTGTGTTAAGCTCTGATAAGGGGGTTAACAAGACTAAAATGCTAGGAGAGGAGGAAAAGGACACGGGCAGGAGGAGGGAGGAAAAGGAGAAAAAGAACAAGTTATTTTAGGTTCCTTTCTGGAGGCCAGTTCTCTGAGCATGATGGTGATCCTGGCAAGTTCCTCAAGGGCAGTGCCAGCATTTCTCTCTGGTTTGAGCCCCCTGCCTTCAGTGTAGGGCTTGGCATGTAGAGGCACTCAGGGAATCTTCGTTGAAGGCATACTGTGTATTCAGTCTAACAGATGCAGTGCTGAGCACAAGCAGTATGCTGTGACTGCACTCTGAGCCCTGCCACCATCACACTGACACTTGTAACACACGTGCTTGACACCTGGTAGCTCTTCAATAAATAAATTGTGAATTTTTGTTGAATTAATGAGTGAATACGCAAGTGGACTGATACTTTCATTTTGTGTTACACAGAGAGCTCTGATGATTGAAGAAAAGTCAGGAAGACCAGTTAGGAGCCTGGTAATCCAAGATAGAGGTTTGGTGACTTGGTCATTGTGTTGAGTTTCAGGGTTGCGATCTTGTTCCTAGCACGGAACATACCATCCTAAGGTTAGACACTCATCTTGCCACGAAGAAACCGTCTGACAAAAAGCCAGTAGTAGTACTGTCTTCCTAAGGCGAGCATTGAGCTGTCTTGAGAGATGAGGAAGATCACCTGAGTACTCTTTATCAGAGGAAAGAGTACGGCCGTCCTCATGCTCTGTGGGACAGATAATAGCTCAACGGCCAGTGACAGATTGGGCAAGAGCCTGATCTGTGGTCAGAACCTGGGAAGGCATAGTGTGCAATGACATTTGGCACTTAATATCCATGCAAATGAATTACTCACACCAGGCAGAGAGGGTCAGAGAGCAGAAGAGTATGAATCCTGGCAAAGTAGCATCCATGCCAAGTCCCTGGGTGTCCCCGCTCACTGTCTTCCTGTCACCTGCAGAGTCACCTCTGCAGAAGGTAGCAGGTCTCTCTCTCATCAGGCTTCTGTGCTCAGTTCAGAAAGGTGGGACATGGAGTTGTACTGCTGACTATACCTGTTTTTCATTGAGACAGTCAGCCCTTCTCACCTACCCCAGCTCACAGGAGAGGAGGACAGAATATGAGTCACTGGCAGAGAGGCCAAGAGAACTTAAAGACAAGGCAAAGTATTAGGACAAACCGTGAGTCGATGTTGTCAAGGTATGGGCTATCCAGCTACTCCTAGCTTGCGCTGGCTTATGGTTCAAAACATTTAAGAAATGTATCATTTTCTCTGTAGAGATACTATTTATCTACATGGATCTATTCAGTTATCAGTATGTATATATACACATATGTATACATATATATACATGTATGTTGTCAGAACACAATATATATGCACCTTACTTATAGATACATTAATTTGTAATTTAATTTTTATTTGACTCTTTTAGCATTTGATTTAAAAATAAATATACTTTCAAAGTGCATTTGAGACTGATGTGCTTCCTTTGGGCGCTGCCTGGAACCACCCTCTCCAGAGATGGGGCTGCTCCCTGTCTTTATTTGGGTCTCAGCCCCTGTCACTTCCACAGAGAGGCATTTCCTACTTGAAGGTGCCTCCTCCCTCCCATTCAGGAACTCTTGGTATCTGGAATTCTTAGTAGGCATGAAAGATATTTGTTAAATCCTGTGTGGAAGCCGCTTGCAAATGCCTCTGTATACTCTTTATGCTATTTATGTTTTTGGCAAAATTCTTATCTCAATAATCCCTAAATTCTTATCTAAACAACCCCTCAAATTTGATAGGTTATCATAAAATTATTCCTTTCTGGAAGCTCCATTTAAAATTTATGTTTGCAAAAATTTTCCACCTCAGTCACATTTTCCGTTCAGCTCTAATACTTTAAAAAACTACTTGCATGGGCTCAAACTTTAAGGTGAATTCCGTCATTTTGAATTTCTTCATTTTATGCATATTGTCAGAGAGTAATCATATAAAAAAATCACTAAGACCAACTATGGTTTTCCTTAAGTAATAGTACAAATGACCATTTTTCAATCTAAATTTATAAATATTTCATTACTTTATTGAGTCCCATTGAAAGTTAGTGTCGTAGTTTATAATATTATAAATACTCAAAAGAGGATAAGACCTGTTGGCCACCAGTTCACATGGGAAAGTACATATGTGAACATCTGTTCATTTGCAAGTCTGATGCATGAGCAAAATCAGGGAGTCAGTTCAGTTTGGGCAAAACATAATGTGAGCCCTCGATGATGAAAAGTTTGTGGAAATATAAAAGACAACATTTGAGCTGTATTAATTAACAAAAAAATGAAGCTATTATAATATATGTGACTTTGAGAACATGACCGCCCAACTGGCCATTTGAAGGCCTGTCTTCCAAAGGCAGATTTATAATTCTCGGGTCATGACAGGTGTGAACATCTGTCCTCTCCTTCCTGAGACCTTTCTGCCATGTGTTTTAAACAAAGAATAACATTACAAGCTTACCACCTACACCAAACTTGTTTTCTGAAAAGAGAACCAAAATACATGATCTAAAAGTAAAATATAATCTTGCCTTGGTTTTCATTTGCATTTGGCTTTTAAACATGGCAAAAACCAATAATGAGTTTTCACTTTGAGCTATTTCTAAATGTTATGTTGGAAATTAGCTGCAAATGTTACATTTTCTGGGACATGTTAAATTGGAAATGTTGTCCATGCTAAATGAAATACACCCACAAGCATTCTTAACTATGAATGAGAATCCATGAAAGAAAAATGTACTTTTCATATAACTTTTAAAGATTTACTGCATGAGAAATTTTACATGGGGAAAACCAAACAATAACCACTGTCTTTCCTCAGAGATATATTTAAAAGGGCAAGAGGTATGAAAATGAACGTATGTGCTAGTAACTATCAGCCTAGTGCTTGCTGCAGAGAATAATTTTGATTCTTTACTGTGTGTCCTTAGCATAAATGATTATTTTACATGCTTTATTTCTCTAGTACATTCAGAGAGAATCAATAAATTATATTTATTATTCAGGTGTAAGAGACATTTTGCAATCCATCCAATGGTAAATTTCTAATACATCCATCTTGCCTTAAAATGTTACTTTGCTTCTACATTTTTTTTTCTCTCTTTAAGGGGATTAACTCACAACTGTAGCAGCCTATTATATACTTTGACTTAAAGTTGTAAATCCTTTTGTTACATGCTTTTGTACTTTCTGAAATGAGATGTTCTGTTTAATTATTCAAACCAAAATAATGGTACTGAATTCCATGCAACTGTATTCTTCTAACCTTTTGAGAGGGCGAATATGAAGATGGAAAAAGAGGAACCAGTTGAAATCATTTATTGTCTTACAATTTTTTTTTTTTTTTTTAGTATTCCAGATAATAGCATGGTTTAATTTCCATGATATTGGGCAAACCTTTTTAAATGGGAAAGATACTGACTCCTTGAGGGTGAAAGTTGAATTTCCATCATCATCATCTAGCCTGGTGCCTGGCACCATGAAAATGTGGAATAAATATTCAAATAAATGAAAGAATGAATGAATGAGGAAGGATGGAAGGAAGGAAAGAAGGTTGAGAGGGATGAAGAAAGTAACTGTTTTTAAAGAGGTACCTTTCTGTATCTCTTTAAACAGAATAACAGTAATGTGGCTGAAGATTAGTTTTATTTGAAGGCAACAGAAAAATAATAAATTTTAAAGAAAATAGTTCAAACATCCCTTAGGGTGATACTGCCAGCCAAGTTTGAGAAAAGAGCCTGAGGATTATTTTAGATAGTTATTTAAATACACTGAAAAAATTTAGTTTTGTTTTTAATCCTGACAATGAATATGGCCCATCTGTACTTGAAATACTGTGTTTCCATCAGCTGAGCCTCCAGAAGGAATGAGGAAGTGAGCTCAGGTTCTGAGAGAGGAAGTTGAAAGAGTTAAGGGATGAAGTGTGTGTGAGCATCAGTTAGGAAACTTGGGACTCCCAGGAGGTAAATCAGACCCTAAATCTGAGGAGAATGTGAGCCAAGTTTAGAACACCATAAATGTTATGAACTTGACCATCCTTGTAAGCCTGAAATGTTCAAGTATATACTGTTTCACATGTAGGTGGAACTCATCACAGCCAAGATATGGTACAGGCTGGCCAACTCTAAATGGGCTCAAGCCCAGTCAGTAGCTGTGTGACCATGGACAAGTTACTTAACATCTCTGTGTTCTTGTTTCATTCCCTGAAAATTACAGATGATAATGGGGCCCACCTCATCAGTCTGTTGTGAATATTAAATGAATTAAAAATTTATCAAGTGCCTAGAATAATACTGTAATTAAAGGTCTGCTAAGTAAACTTCACTAAAGAGAAATTATTGAGAAAAGCAAGGAAACTTAGGACATATCTCTAAATTTTATGCCTTCCCATGCAAACATTTCTCTAACTACTGATAGGCATAGAACACTGGGTGGGAAAAGCCATTAGTCTGGCTTATTCATTCATTCATCAGATACTTACTGAGCATCTGTAAGTATGCCAGGAATTATTCTAGACACTGAGGACATGGTGATAAAAATAAATTATAGGTAGGGTCACTGTTCTCATGGATTTATCATCTAGAGTGGAGACAGCTAAATAAATAATAATTTCATAAGCAAAACCTGTGATAGACACCATGTGGGGTGTTGTACATTAACCTTCTGGCCAAATGGATGCTGGGTGGACATGAGGGAGATCATGGGAAAGCTCCTGGAAGAAGGGCTGACTGGTTTAAGAGTTGAAGGATGAGTATAAGTAAGGCAGGTAAGAGGGCATATGTACAATATTCCAGAGCACAGGAAATTCCAGATTATTGCAATTAGAAAATGAAGGTGAGATGAGGCTAAAGAAGTAGTCAGGGATCAAGTTATAAAGTAAAACTCGTGCCATAGAGTTTGAACCTTAAGGACAACGGGAAACCAATATGAAGTCACCCATGCATCTTTTGCTTTTTAGCCTATTGCAATGTATTTGGAATTTATCTGGAACAAAGCAATTTGTTGTAGGTGACTTGTAGAGTGACCCAAGAATGCTACCTCAAGATGGTATCAGAGCTTAGTCAAATGGAATCACTTTCATGATTTCTTGGATCTGACATCAAAAGTGAAAAAATAGATAGATTGGACTTCATTAAAATTAAAAAATTTGTAGGACACTGTTAACAGAGTGATAAGGCAACACACAGAATGGAAGAAAATATTTGTAATTCATATATCTGATAAGGGATTTATAGAAATAAAAAATAAATATATATTTATATATATTCCAAGATATATAAAGGGCTCCTACAACTCAACAACAACAAAAACAACCGAATTCAAAAATGTGCAAAGGGCTTAAATAGATATTTCTCCAAAGAAGATATACAAATGATTGATAAATACAACAAAAGATAAAAGATACTCAACATCACTAGTCATTAAGGAAATGAAATTAAATTATAATGAGATACTGCTTCATACCCACTGTTATTCAAAAACAAAACAATAGAAAAATAACAAGTATTAAATATTGGCAAGGATGTGGAGAAACTGGAACTTCTATGCACTACTAGCAGGAATATAAAATGATGTAATCACTGTGGAAAATAGTTTGAGGGTTCCTCATAAAGTTAAACATAGAGTTACCATATAATCCAGCAGTTCCATTCCCAGGCATATACCCCAAAAAACTGAAAGCAAGGACTCAAACAAAAACATGTATACCGATGTTTATAGCAGCATTATTCACAATACCCAAAAGGTGGACACAATCCAAATGTCCATCAACAGACGAATGGATAAACAAAATATGGTAAATGCTTTCAGTGAAATATTCATACTTCCCTGACAGGGGAGATACCATAATCACAAAGGTGCTTTTTCTAGGGCGAGGCTTATCCATTGCATTCCAGTGTGCTGACCCTTGCAATTTCCCCATAGGCGGGAAACTCCACTGTGTAATTTGTGGTACTGGGGGACTGCATTTGTGCTAAAAAAAAAAAAAAAAAAAAAGAAAAAGAGAGAGAGAGAGAAGAAATATTTGAATCAAAGGAAAATCAATTCCTTGCTCAACTGATGACTCAAAATTATATTGGCCTTTTGGGTGCAGGGAATTGAGGGTCCCGAATGGTGACAATGCATCTGTGTATCTCTGTAACTATCACTGAACCTATTTTTGAGAACTCTCTTAGCACACCATGGTGCAGACTGTCAAAATATCTTTAGTCCCTGGCTGGTTATGCTACAGAGAGGAACTGAATGTCTTTTTTTTTTTTTTTAATTATTTGCACATACTCTTGAGGCTCTGTGGAGCCCAGAATTTGTGGACTCATGAACCAGGTTTGAATCTCTGCTGCACTACCTTCTACCTGTACTACCTTGATCAGGTAGCTTAATGCCGCTGAGCTTTGGTCTCTATATATAGTATCTGTATCACAGGGATGATAATATCAGTTCAGCAAATGAAAAAATGGATGTACAATTGTACTGAAATTGTAAAGTGCTTTCTAAATGAGAATTGTTTCTATTAGAGGTTTGTAAGAGGCCGTAATTTCAACCGCAATGAATTACTTTTACTCTTCTTCAACAATCAAAACCACATAATAGTTAACCAGTATTTTTTAAGTCTCATTCTTTTTCAAAAAAAAAAAAAATCTCATTCTTTTTCAATCCTCTGTACACATAGAATTCTCTTTGAATGTTTGCTCTCTCACTGGGCATAATAAAATTAGTCATCTGCTTTCTGTCACCATTTTGAGAAGGTTGTTTCAACCTAATTACCCTCAAATCATTCTTTCTTTCCCCTTTAGGTTTTCTTGTACAAGGCAGATGAAAATGCAAAGTGTAATGTTTTGGCCCTTTTATCATCTTTGTTGATTTCGCCCTCAGTGTTTATTTATTGTTCTCCTTAATTTTCCCCAAAACCTGGCAGATGCTAGAAACTTACTGCTCTGTTCTTTTCGAAGTCAGCCTTGAGTACAAATCCTGTGAGCTGCTGTTTTTGTCAAAGATGCCACCAGGAAGAGAGCAAAAATCCTCTAATGTGTGCTGTTGATTGAGGGAGACCAAGGAGAACCACCACACCCTAATGGCTGTCTCTACTGACGACCACTTTTTCCTACTGTCCACTGGCCCATCGGCCTCATGATCTGGTACCTCGTTCTCAATGTGTCACTTTAAAATTGTGAATTTTGAACATTATGTGCCCATCTGAAAATACTCTATGTGAGTTTTTGGCTGCCTTTTGAAAGAGAAATACAACTCTTAATATTGCTTGGCCTGTGGCTCCCGAGCTGTTTCTCTAATTACAGTGTTTCTTTTGAATTTAACGTGTACATTTTAGTTTATCTTGTCTCATGTCTCGATACTGATACCTTGGGTTCTTATTTTATCTTTAATTATCCAGGCCAGACCTCAAATAACTTCAGCAACAACAAACTTGGAGGAAATGCCCTTAATGCTTTTAGCTCAGTATTTTAAATACCCTTGATTCATAGATACTGCTTGAATATACTTTTTAAGAGTAAAAGAGTATTCATTTTCATATATCAGAAATTGACACATTATAACTGACTATACTTCAATTAAAAAAAGAGTAATAGGTATTTTAACTTCCCAATATTAGAAACCTGTAAAAGAAAAATAAGCAGATCCTTTGTCTTACTGAGATGACATGTGATAGCGATAGCTACTGAATATTTCATTTTTAGCTTTTCCTCTAGGTGATGGTGGTGCCTGTCTTTTTTCAGCATTCTCCATCTAATAAGCTTTAGTTCCTAATTGTTTTACAAGTATGACACTTAATCAATGCTAATTCTCTAGAAACTTAATTTGCTGCCGGCATTAGTAGATCTCTGTAAGCATTTCATTATGCCCATGCATTCATGTGATGTCTTTCAATGTTTATCTTTTGAAATTTATTAGACTTCCTTGGCAAATAAAAAAAAAAATCTGCCAGAAAAGAATTTTAAGTAATATATATGCAGGATGTTTTTGGAAAATCCAGAAATTGTGATATTCTTATCAATAATGCATTACTTTTATTTTTTGGAGCAGGTAGCTTCACACAAGATAGATTCTGGTACAACCAGATGGTTCAAAACACAAAACATATAAAAGAGTACATAGTGAAAAGATTCACTGTCTTCCATAACCCCACCAGCCAGTTCCCACCACTGTGCACACACAATGAAAATCACAGTATTCGTTTCTTAGAATTCCTCCAGATGTTCTTTATGCAAATATAAGCAAATATAAACTCATATTCATAACTTTCCTTTTTAAAACGAAACATAGCATTCTATGCACACTCTTCTGTATGTTGCTTTTTCCACTGAAAAAGGAGTCTTGAGGATATTTCCATAATGGCACAAAAAGTGGCTCATCAATCTTTGTTTTAGCTTCATGATGTTCTATTGTATGAGTACATCTTAATTTATTTAACCAGTCCTTCATTTGTGAACACATGAATTGTTTTCTGTCTTTATTGATGAACAGTTGAGTTGTTTCCAATATTTTGCTATTATTAAATTGTTGTAATGAATATCCTTTTACATGTATTATTTTATACATGTACAAGCATATTTGTAAGATAAATCACAGTAATGGAAATTTGGGTCAAAGATTATTGCATTTATATCATTGATAAATATCACCAAATTGCCCTCTTTAAAGGTTATACTAGTTCATATTTTCCCACTGACAATGTATGGCACTGCATGTTTATCCACAGCCTCACCTGACCAATATGTACTTAATCCAACTTGTAGAATTTTGCTAATCTTAGAAGTGAAAAGGATGGTATTTTGTGCGGCTCTAATTTGCCATTTCTTATGAGTAAGACTGAACATATTTTCTTACTTTTAAGAGCCATTTGTATTTCCTTTTCTGTGGATTTCTGTTAATATCGCAGGCCCATATTTCTACTGGGTTTTGGTTATGGTGTGTTTCAGTGCAGTATGTGTAAGTATCCCATATTTGGGCAAATCTTAGAAACTGTTCTCTAACCCAAACCAGTCTTTCTGTGGTCTGTCGGATTCTTGGAATCTGCCCACTGTGGGTAGAAAAGTGGAATATCTAGGTCATCTCTGGGATTTTCACTTTCTTTGGGAAAAGATTATAATTAATACTGAGAGAAATAAAGAGAGGATGTGATGAAGCATTCATATTGCTAAATTAATTCATGTGATGATTCAAGTACCTTGATATCATTAGCTTCGATTAAACATCAGTCTTGTAAAAACAATTAAGAACTAAAGCTTGTTAGATGTTAATGTCACTAAAAAAAGATGAATAGGACCACCAACACAGTCATTTACAAGCATCTCTTTTTTCCCCACCTTTGGCTATGCGGAGGAAAGAACCAGACCTGAGATGGGGTCCCTTTGGATAATTAGAGCTGCGTTATCCCCCAGCCCCACAGTACAGCTGATTTTCTGGAGTAGAAAGTGACCTCAGGCTGTACCTCTCCCCACCTTCCCCAGACAGACAGATGGGGACACACAGACACACACATGCACTTCTACCTCTTGCTTGTCAAATTGCTTCCTGACCCCTAAGGAAATGAGCTTGGTTTCCTTTCTCTTATAACTTGCGTCTCGGGACCCAACAGACCTTTCAGAACACACTTCTGCAACTCCAGTAAAGCTTTTGGGGATTCATTCTAGTAAACAGGTATTTTGCTTTAGTTTCAGTTTATGCCTGGAACGTGCAAATCAGAATTTGACCACGGCCAGAGCAGATTGTCCTCATTCAGGATTAGGCTGCAGTAACTATTAATCCCAGCAGCTACTCCTTCCCCCCAACACACACCCCGCCTCCCGCCGACCCCCCCCATGCCCCCCCCCCCCCCCCCCCCCGAGAGTCGGAGAAGCAGCGGATTCAGAGAGGTGAAGATGGGCATGTCAGTTATTTTTCCTTGATTGGTTGGTTGATTTTCAACTTCTGAGACCAGAAAGATTGTGTCCCCCTTCACTTTTTGCACACTTAATTTCAACTGCCTTTTGGTGGCTAAGGTTTCCCCCACCCCAGCCATCCTCTCCCCACACCACTTGCTTGCAGTTGGCGTGAAGGTAAAAAGCAAAGAAAATCAGATACAGCATCGTCTGTCCTGGATGCTGGCAGGCTCACTTGGCCCAGGTCTTCTTAAAGAACCTCAATCTTGGGTTTTTACCATGATTTGCATGTATGTGTCCTAGAGATTCATGGACAGCATTGCAAAGAGTGGGTGTTCCTGTTAAAATTTTAGAATGTATGTCCCTGCAGTAGATCATACAGCTGTTAGTGCATGAAGAATAAAAATTTTAAAAAAGTCCTGGTGAATAATAAGACATTCGTTGAGGGGTTGGTTAATGTGTTAATACGTATAATGTAAATATTTAAAATATCCATAATTTTGGTAACTTCATCTAAATATTTCTTTATTGAAAAAAAATTGTCTCAAATATTAAAGTGGCCCAGGCCCCTCCCAAATTCCAGGAGATCCCTGAGCACTCAAGAGGGCTGTATTACGTACATCATTATGTCTCTTAATAAAAGTCGCCCAGATAATGAGATAGCTATGCAAATTTTCTGAAGTGATATTTATGGAAATTTTTGTAGAGAAACTATAAACATCAGTTAAAACTTTCCTGACTGTATTTTTAAGAGACGTGTGTCATTCAGTTGTCCCTGAACAGGCTTCTAAATTCTAATGCAAGCGTACTATTAATTAAAAGCTTGCCATTTTTTATGAAGCCTATTCACTTAAGATAAATCAAATTTATGGAGTCAAAATAGTGTTTTTACTTGCTGTGCATAGTGAACATGCACTTTGGTGCTGGATTTGGGTTTCTTTGTGTAGTCAGTGAGGTATGTACCATCCCCCATGTGTACTGTAGAGAATTTGTATTTGCTGTGGGGACCTGGCCAGGCCTGACTACCTCTCTTTCACTTTGTGAACAGTCTGTGGCTTGCTGCCCTTCTCTGAGCCTCCCAATGTTGTGAAATAAGAGGACCTGTTATAATTTCTAAGACCCTTCCCAGTCCTTGAACTCTATGACCAGGAGCATGACTTCATTATTTCAAATTATTATAAAGGATTTCAGTTGTTATGTTTGACTCTAGTATATGGTGTAGCTATACTACATTACATATATATGATGGTCAGGAAAGCATCAAAAATGTTCATTCAGCAAATACTTATTGAATAACCACTATGTGCCAAGACACATAGACAGTATTTGCAAGATCCTTGCTTTCGTGGAGTTCGTATTCCAGTAGGGGAGACAGACACTAGAGATGCAAATAAATAGACATTTCAGACAGTTGTAAGTGTTGTTGGTAAGAAAATAAAAATAAGTTGATGGAAAGAGAAGACTTGGAAAAGGATGCTCAGGGAGAAAGAGATGGCATTTTAGCAAGATCAGGTTAGTAAGAAGAGGCTGGTTGTGCAAAGGCCTGGAAGAATAATGTCCCAGGTAGAAGGAATAGCAAAAGTAAAAGCTCTAAGGTGAGAATGACCTTTACATGGTCGAGGAGCAGGAGGAAGGGAATGCCCATGTGGTTGAAGTGTAGTGAATGGAGAGGAAAAATATACAAGACAGGCGAGGTGGGAAGGATGGGTAGAGGGTAGATTACACCTGATACCATGGTCAGGTGTCTGGATAGTTCTCTTAATGGGAAGCCTCTGGATAACTTTAAGCCAAAGAATAATGTGATTGGGGTGGTGGGTGTTAAAAGATAATTCTGGCACTTATGTGGGCAGTAGGTGGACAAGTTTCAGGATCTGTTTTAATAATGCAGAGAAGTGATGGTGGCTTCAACCACCACCAGAGTGGCGGCAGTGGAGGTAGTGAGAAGGAAATGCATTGAGGCAATAGTCTAATGGAGAGCCAGCAGAATTTGCTTAGGGATTCAAGGTAGAATGTAACGGCAAGAGAGAATCCAAGATGACTCAGAGGTTTTTGGCCTGAGTAACTGGTTGAATGGGGATGCCATGGGGTTCGGTTGGGAGGAGAGCAATCGTACTCTTTTGGACATGTTAAGATTAAAATGCCTTTTTGATATTCAAGCACAGATGCCAGGTAGACAGTTATATATTCTGAGTCTGGAGCCCAGGGGGAGGTCATGGCTGCAGATATAAGCATGGGAGTCATTAACATTTCAGAAATGGATGAGACAAGAAGAGAGGGGTGTAGATAAGGAAAGGAGATTCATATTTACAGATCTGAAAGAGGGAAAGGAGGAAGAGAGGGAAGCGCCAACAGAGGCTGAGAAGGTGCGGTCAGTGAGGTGCAGGGGAAGCCAGGACTATCTGGTATCAGCAAAGCCAACAGGACAGAGACATGGACTCCAGTAATGCTGCCAAAATGTCAAGAATCAAGAGATCAGGGAATATTTTTAAAATAATATTCGTGGTAATAAGATGTCTTAAGACATGATTTCTAGAGAACCTTCTGACCAGAATTGGGTGCCACCCATCCTGCATTTTGAGTGTATGCTATTTCTATGCTTTTAAACTCCAAGATGCAGAAGCCTTGGGGGGTTTTATTATTATTATTATTGAAGTATAATTGATGTACAGTGCTGTCTTAGTTTCTGGTGTATAGAAGCCTTTTTTTTTTTTTTTTAATACTTGCACAGAATAAACCTAATTCCAATGAAAAGTAATTGCCCCTTAATAGTGATTCAGGAAAAAGAACAAATCAGTGTGCCCTGGGCAGCCTTCCAGCAGACCTCTTTTCCTGGCTGGGAGATAGATGATTTCTAATACCCAAGAATACTCGCTTTTTGCCATGTTTCACTTTTTAAAATAAAATTTTATAGGAAGAAATTTAAAAGTTCTTTTTTTCATAGTCGTTGCCAAACTGGATGAGGATTTCAGCTTGTCCTTTGTCATCACGTATCATGTAAAGTAAGGAGTCTAGTGCGTGGTCATTATTTAAAAGCTGGGGATGCCTTGTTTTTGGATTGTTTCTCATTTTATTAAAATTCTGAACCTAAATTGTAACACGTAGGAAACTTCCTATGTGTAGACAGAGGGTGCATCTTACGGTTAGGCTGTATACAAAACAATGTCATTGTAGGTACTTAATGGAACAAATACAAACCAGATTTGTGCAGTTACTGATAATTATGTATGAAGGATGAGATGAGCAAATCATCTCCTTCATTCTAACTTAAACCTTTACAAGGAGCATTAGTTCTGAGACCATCAGAGCACTACAGAAGTGGTAATTTAATAGATGACATCCTAGTACCATGAAAGAATTGGCATTTGCCTACCTGATGTGTCTGGTTTAGGGGACTAAGTTATGCCTCTTGGAGGATTTACCATATAATGTTTTAACGATATGTTTTATACTTAATATGTTTTGTGTGTATTTTTCAGATTTTTTAAGCTTTTAAGGAGCCATTTTTATCTCTCTCAGAACTCATCTCTAATTAATTCAGTTATGTGTGAACATCAGTGATTTTGTTTTCTGTTGTTGGGTTCTATTTTTCCCTCATAAAAAAAAAATAAAAATACCTGAAAAAAATTCTAGGCTTTCAAAAATCTCCATTTGTACGATTTTTATTTCTACCAAATATGATCAGTTAACAGATATCAAATGCCCAAGAGGTCCGTGAAATCACACCAAGCCAAAGTGGCGTGAGAAGCTGGTATTACTTATAAACCAAGGTCTTCACATGTACTCTCCCAGTTAATTCTCCTAAGTTTGAAAAACAGATATTGTTATCCACATTTAAGAGATAGGGAAATTTATGTAACTTGCCCAAAGTAAATGGAGAATCCAAGTTATGTGTTTTAGGAGCATAAAGGCTGTATGCTTTCCACATTACCATGTTCACTCTCAAAAAAGAACCCCCATTCTCCAGTTCGAGTTATTTGCCATCGTATTAGCCAAGAAACATTAGACATTCCATGCGTGCAATATAAAACAGTACACACATACACCCTGTTGCCATAAAATTTAAAAAGAAAAGCTTTAGAGGAAAAGTAGAGAATTGCCTGTCTCACCTGTTTCCAATTGACTTATCTTTGCTGATGACAGAAAAAAAACAAACGTGGTAAATGTATGCCTCCTTTATATTTATAAAATTTGTAAAAGGCCCGTGTGATTCACAGTCTAGATGAGAAGGGGTCATTTAGTGAATGTGCATCCAGCCCTTAAGTTTGGTAGATGTTACTCACAGAACAGCTGAGATGATTCTGAGGGCTCGTAGGATGACAGTTCAGCCTTTGCTTTATACTTCATCTCAATTACACAGAAATATGCAAAGCAAGAAGGAAATTCTGGGGTCAAAAGAAGACAAGATAAAGGAAATGGGAAAGAAGATGGTTTAATTATGCAGGTTGCCTGAGGCTTTCTGGTATTTCTCCAACTAGTTTTACATCTTTTTTTTTTTCAATTATGTTTGTAGATATTTAACAAAGGGGGCAAAGTTTTCTACTTGGTTTAACAAAGAATTTTTTGACCTAATAGATTTTTAGCTAAAATCTCAAATAATTGGAATTTAAAAAGTATTCCTTGACATTGTTTCCTAGAGGGAAGATGCCGACAAGGAGTAGCACCAGCAGTGCCTACATATTTCAGTTTTATTATGTCTGTTTACATAAATGTGACATTTTTCAGATAATGCACAAACGCTTGCAATACATCCCTAATTGTCAAAGAAGCAAATATCTGAGCTTTATGGTACCCGGAATAGCCATTATGTGTTGTTTGCTCTTCCTGTCACAGTAAGTATCAGATGTTTTATTAAGCTTGTCTTGAGGCAAACGGAAGCCAGGAAAGGCTACAGTTGTTCGGTGGAGAAACGTGAAGACAGACTACGCTTGAAATCAGTACCAAATTGTTCGATAGATCTGCACACACATGCATAACCTTTCTAAGCTACTTCTTTAAGTGGAGGTGTGGATAGTACATGTCAGGTGGTAGCCATGCCCACTTCTATAATGTCTGCCATGCAGTGCTTGAATTACTCACTGTGGACCTCTGAGATACTCTAATTTCTCTTGTAGCTCTTCTGTTCTTCTACAAGCTATGTACCTTCATTACAGATTTGTAGGCTGTCTCCAAGTGAAATTACTGTTTCTCCGAAAGCATCTTTGATATCACGCGGCCATCCTAAATGTAGAATTCCAAAGTCTATGAATTATATACATTAAAGCACACTTTTGCATATCTTTTCTACAAGTTGAAGCTTTTGGAATATTATAAAAGCTTTTTCATCTTGGGTCCTGCCCTTAGTTCTAAGCTCCTTATCATTCTATTGCCAGGCTAAATAAGAAGTCACTGGGATAAAGATGGTGGTCTCCAACTTTCTCCCATTGTAGTTAGCCCTGCAGAAAAGGAAAGGGCGGATGTCTTGGGGTTGAGGGGTCCTTTTAGATCTCCTGTTCATGTGTGTACTTATTCCTAGTGGTGATCGTAAATAGATACGTATGTATGGATGACTACATCTATGAAATACATGTATATATGTATGTATGTATGTATATGCATATGTGTATACGTTTGTGTCTTTCTCATACAGCACTGATGTACCCTGATCTAGAAAATTTAAACAGTGCTGACACTGAAAAATGCTGAGTGATTTGCATGTCAATATTGGACTTCATAAAAAAATCTCTGTTTCAAAATATACTATATACTATAGCTCAGAATTAAATGCTTAGGATCACCCTGCTAAAGCTTTGACAATGTGATTTTAAAATACCTTGAGGCAAATTGCATGGCAAATGAAAGTGAGTCAGAGAAAGTTTCACTTATCATAAACGAACCTCCTCTAAGGTATTATTGCTAATAGAATCCAACACAGCTTTATATGATTACTTTCATGATTGAAGTATCCCAAAGCAGACCCAAAATTCAGTAATGAAACTGACAAACAGCGATGGAAGGAAAGGTTTCTTTTATTCTAGATGTTTGTAAATGTCAGTAACTCGTTAATTGGAAAATTGGAAGAGTCCTACTGAGTATAATGCTACAAAATCAGTTCAGAATTAAACATTCACATTTTGTGGAGTTGAATTGCATTTTCCTTGTTTGTCCTAATTAACTATAAAAGCTGGATCTTTGTGCAGGCAAGATTTATGGGGAAAAGTAGTGAAGTTGATGAAGTAGACATAACCTAAGGAGAGTTAGACAAGCAAGTAATTCATTAGGAAATTGTGTGTCTGAATAATTTGTCTCAGAAGCCAATGAAGATAATTTGATAATCTTCGGACTATGAAATCTAGGTGCCTGGGTTTTAATTTTTATTTTGCCACTGATAAATTGAGTCATAATAGACCATTTAATATCAATGAATTTCTCCAACTGAAAACTCAGCAAATGGTAGCCCATAGCATTGAAAGAGACATGTGTTGAGTGTCTGTGTCTTTACTTTGATAGAAAGTGGAAGGATAGGTTTGGGCAGCTCTCAGATTGGGTTGCAGTGGTCAGACAACAGACTTTCCTCTCCGCTAAGAACTGTATGTCATGCAGTCTCTTTATTGAGATGGTGTGCAATATTGGGGAAAGAATGGTCTTTGCTGTCAGGTAGACCTGGGTTTGAATCATATCTCTGCCACTTATTAGCTGTTTACCCTTAGACAGATTTTTAACTTCCCTTAGATTCCGTTTTCTCATCTGTAAAAATGGGGGTTATAATATCTGTGACTACAGAAGTAAATTCCCGCTCAAAGGAGTTCACACTGTAGAGATGAGCAGGCTGATGTTGACAAGGTAGGGTGGTGAGTGCTGTCGTGCGAGCATATATTTATTGCCGTGGGATCCCTGTTAAGTCTGGTCTCTCACTGAGCTCCCCGACTCACCAGATAAAGGGATGCAACCACTTCCTCTTGAACTCATCCAGTCCTGGTGCTTTCTTTACACTATTTTATTCAATCCTCACAGCAATTCTATCAAGAAGGTACCATTTCCATTTTATAGGTGAGAAAACTGAAGCTCAGGGAAAAGTGACTTGACAAGGTCACACAGCTAGGAAGTGTCAGTGCAGTATAAACTATGAAAGCTGCATTATAGTAAAATCCTAGGGTCTTAAAAATGGGCTTTGTGTTTTCCATACAAAAATTATTTCTGGTCTAACACCCTGGTAAGGTTTTGTGTGTATAATCACCATCTCTCACTGTAAAACCAGAGAGTATCCAAAGTGCAGCTTTAAATAAGGAAAATCACAGACTCCCTGGCTTCTGATAGCCACAATAAATCCTGCTTTAATCATGCATTAAAAATGTGTCATCTGTTTGATAAACAGTCATCTGCTATTGCTTGACCTAGCAATGAATTAATAAAGCAAAATATGTGACAACTCAAGGCATACGTATGAAATACGTTATTCCCAAGGTGTCCAAATGTGATTCTCACCCCCTACCCTGGGCGCCAAAAGGTGTTGATTGTAAAATGGTATGTAACAACACTGGCTCATACTTAGAAATTGGGCTTAAATCTGGGAATTTTCAAAACTAAAAACTATCAAAAAGGGAGCTCAGAGATAAGTCCTGAAATGAGCCAGGGCCGAAAGAGATGGCTAATGGGTGTTAATCACTTGGTTTCCAAAAGCTCTCTGTGAAATTCTTAAGTCTAGCAAAGAGTCTGCATCTGTCTGCTCTGGAGCCTGGCTGTGGAGGTGGGCTGGGAGAGCCAGGGGAGAGGAAAGACAGATTCAGTCATCTCCTTTGCCAGTCACCCGAGCTATATGACCATTTCTTCACTGCATTGCTCCCTGTCACCTGGTCCAAGATTTACCTTACTGTAGCTGCATGAACACTAATGAAAGATTTGAAATACTGTAAGCAGTAGGCTCTGAACATGTTATCTTGAATACTAAAGGAGAAAAGAGAGGGTCCCGTTATTTATTCATTTTAAGATGATAAACCATTTGTAGGAACCAGTTCATAAATGCTTTCTCAGTGAGAACAGTGGGCATAGAGGAGGAGTTAGATAAATTCAGCCAGATTTCATCTCCTAAAGTGCTTGGAGCTGCTTGGCTAAAAGGCATTGTTTCCAGTGATGTGTTTACATGCCAGGGAAAAAACTTGAATCCTATATCATAAATTAAACCACGAATTCATGACGAGGAAGTAAGATCTGAAAACTTGGAGAGATGATATTTTCTTAACTGAAATTTTAGGAAATATTCACATGCAGCCCCAAGTCCTTAGCCTGTATCAGTGATACATAGTCACCCGGAACACATCCTAGTAGTGACTGCTATATGAAGATGTATCTCTCTTTATACACACACGCTCACACACAGTTATACAAAAGTATGTGAATCAAATTTGGGTTAGTACTATATCACAGTGCAAAGAGCATGTAACTTAAAGCTTTATATCCGCACTTTGCTTCCTGGGAACATTTAGGCACATTGTTTCATCTCTGTAAGCCTCTGTATCCTTATATTTTAAGAAGTGTAATTGTACCTGTACAATTACATCGTTGTGAGTATTGATAGTGTATACGAAGTACTGAGCACAGTGCTAGGCACAGTGGTACACACACACTGCTCTCAGCTTCGGTGTAATAGTAGTGAGATTTAAAATTAGCCATGGAATCTACTATTTAGCATCAACAATGGCCAATTCTTCCTTAAACCCAGGACTCCTTTTGTAAAATGAATTCATGGGTTTTTTTTTTTTTTTGCAATTTTAAATATTTGAGTTGTTGAGAAGAAAAAAAGATTTTATACCTATTGTCGACTGAAATAAACGCGCAGCCTAAAAGTTAAGAGTTATGTTTTATTTGGTGGGAGGACTCGAGCCGGGATGACAGCCTCTCGGATGGCTCTGAGGGACTGCTCCAAAGAAGTAGGGGAGGAGCCAGGATATATAGGAGCTTTACAACAAAGACCAGGTAGTTGGAACAATAAAAGATTACTTGTTATCTAAAGAGAATCAGGCATCTCAAGTTAAAGAATTTAGTGCTTTTCTATGTATGGGAGGAAGCAAATATTTGGGCTTATTGAATTCATTCCTTTGACAAGCACCTTGCTATCTAGGGCCAGTATCCTGTCCTTTCTTATTCTGAGTCCGCTCAGGGTGCACCACTGTGAGTGGCTGCAGAGGCTGGGCTGCAGGCCTGTCCCCACTGCGGGGTGGTGGCAGCCGCTGAGGACTTGGTTTCAGCATTCTTTGTTTACTGATATGTTTGCAGTATTTTCACTCACATTGGAGTATTTTCGTTCACACTATAAAGGCCTGAGACACATGCTGGTACGCAGTGCTCAATAGGTATTAGCTATCATTCTGTATAATGTTATTAACATAAAAAAGTCTTCTAGTTGACTTACGTGTGCTTTTTTTCCTTCCTGTAACTTGTATCTCTTACTTACAACCTAGGGCTTCAACCTGAGTCTTCTTTTCCTTCAATCTACATTGTGCTCTGATAACTTCTGGCTTAATCCGTTTTCTCCATTACTACAAAGTCTCACCTCTTGTTTCAGTGTTTTGATTATGAAACGTAGACTTCCAGAAAAAGCGTTGCTTTCGCTCAGCGTATTGGAAACATTCCTTGGAGTATTGTCTCTAAGGCCACTGCACACTTCAGCCGTGAAGGAGGGAGTTGGCAGTCACCCAGTGGGTCTGGACACAGGTATGGTCCTTGTTTTGCAGTCAGATCGATGACCCAGGGGAGAATAGTCTGTGCTCCCACCTCCAGAATATTACTCAAGGTTGTAAATGTGTACTGTTCATTTTGCCTTTTCTATTACTCCAGGGTGCTAGGAACAGAGACAGATTTCTAGCTTATCTATTGGAAACTGAGTCTGGACAGAGGTGGTAATATTTTTTTCCAGTTTCATTAGAAATTTGTCAGCAGTAGCGACTGTCTGATCATTTATTTATTTACTAATTTGCCAGCAGTTGACATTTGTTTCAGTTTATACTACACTTGGTTAACAGGGGAAAAAAAGGAAAGAAAAGAAGGAGAAATACTGAGCCACTGACCCAGGTTGGAAAGTAGCCTTAGTTGCAAAATTTCATCACGTCACTGATTGTCAAAGCAGCAGGTGAGAGCTTTAAAGGCTATTTTCGTGATTGTCAAACCTAGACAGGAATGCTCCACTCCACAGATATCCATGTGAATCATGCTTTTTTTGTAATGACACCCAGCATTCATTCACACACTGGCACAAGATTTAGACCTCTTAGAATAAAGTCATCCTGATTGCGTTTCGCTTCCTCTTATTTTTCCATCAATCTTGACCCCATTCTAGAAACTACCATACTGAAATTTTCTAAATGTGGAAAGTACATTTGCAGTATCATGTAAAAGAAGGTTTCCTGGAGCACCTTGATTTTACAAAAAGCTCTATCTTTTTCTCTGTTTACATTAGAAATGTAAAAAAGGTCCCAGACAGGGGACAAAAAAAGAAGTGATTCAAGTAATCAAGAGATATACTTATTTAAATGATCCAGCTTTGAAGCTGTGACCATTGTTACTGGAATGTTTTTTTTAAAAAAAAAAAAAAAGGTCTCAATCTTTTCAATGAAGACATTTTTAACATTTTTTTCGTGACTTATCTCAAGAAAATCTATGTACTGTGTTAAATTTTTTTTGACGAAGTTTACTTCGTCAAAGTTGTGATCAATATGTATCAAAGTAACTTCTTAATTTTCTATTATTCATTGGTCAAAAAACTGGGGGAACCTGAATTTTTTCAAATATCTTATTTATGTCTATTGATCCTACCATCCAGGTGTAGTTGCTATTACATAAAATAATTGATTCTTAAGATGCACCAAGAATACTCAGATACAGTTTGGTCTGTTTATACCCACATGAATGCACATAGCGCACTTCAAAAATAAGAATTAACTGTAGTTTTAAATAGCCAATACTCACTACCCTGAAGTAATTCATATTTTTTACCAGATAATTATCCTGGCATTATTATTGAACTGCATCCTGCCTGTTTCATAGTGTTCAGGTATGGAGAATGTAATGTCAGCTGGCATAATCTGATGGTCAAACCAAAGATTTAAGGCAGATAGGCCTCCCTACAAATGGAAAATGTAGATGCTCTCCTGGATTTAAGATTTTAAAGTTTTAAACTGAGGTCTGATATGATAATGAAAGTGAGTTTTATGGCATAGAGTCCGCCCTGTAGAAATTTTGATTCTTTGGCGAAGAGGCTGGTCTGTGACTGCTGTGACTCTTGCTTGTCTGTCCTTGCCGGAAACGATCCTAGGAAAAAACCTGGGAGTTATCATTTGTGATCCAGACACATGAGCCGTAGGAATGCCAGAGGCAAAGAATGTGTAATTTCATGCTCATTAATTTCAGAGAGGATTTACAAATTAACCTGGCTCAAGATATTACTCTTCTGAAGGGCCTGCAGGCATCCTGCTCCAGCACAGTTACCACAGACCACTTCCACAAGGTTGAGCAGATGCTTGGGGGCCAGGGCAATCTGATTCATCCACAAGTGAAGATCACAAATCAGATTCTGTGCTGAAGAGCTTTCCTGGTTCCCAGAGAACTTTGCAGGAGCAAGGAAGTGACTTTGTGTCTGCAACAAGTGCAAGGGGATATAGAATGATGGAAGATTCTTCCCCCGTGTCCCTACTGTGAGTCAGGACATAAGTTTTCATCTTCAGTTGTTCTTTAGTACCTAGAGGGTAGTAACTCAATGCTATTTTCTCTCTCCATTTTAAAGTGTAAATTTGTGAGGGTGGGGGTTGGGGTTTTGGGGGGATTTGAGGTACAGTCAGTTACAGTATTTCTGGTGTACAGCACAATGTCGCAGTCATGCATATACATACATATATTCGTTTCCATATTTAAAGTGTAAGTTGACTAACAGATTATTATTACAATCAGGCAGCTTCTCCAGGTAATCTGAACTTAAATGGATCCAGTTACCTGCCCATAAATCAGCCACTTTAGGATGGTTAAAGGGTTTAAAGGATCCAGAGAAGATGGAATTCACTTCAAAATCATAACATTGCAACAGTTTTATTTCCATTTGAGGAATTCATTCCATAAGCAATTTGATAATTATTAGTGTTTGAGGTCCAGGGATAGTATTGTAGACAGCTCCTTTGTGGGCTGCCACCGACACAATCAGATGACAGTCAGGACAGATGAGTGCTCACTACCTGTGCTGTTGCTGTTGGTCAAATTCATTCGAGCAGGTCTTTTCCAAGCTTTGATGTGCATACAGATCGCCTGGAGATTTTGTTAAATGTAGACTCTGATTGCACAGGTCTGGAGTGGGGCCTGAGGGTCTCCATTTCTGACAATCTCCCCGATAATGTCCATGCTGCTCGTCTGTGGGCCTCATTTTGAGCAGCAAGGCTTTAGATAATCCAACAGGGAGGGAGAAAGATGGTCTTATGAGACAGCCTTACAGCAATATGGACTGTGTGCTTGGCATTCTTCGTAGCTGTAATATTTAATCCCTGGCATGGTGATGTGATTGTGAGTAATAGAAGTTTAGAGGACATTCTGTCATGTCATTGTGAAGAAACCACCGTACATTTGTTTTTAAAGTGAGGTTGTGCTCCTTTTGGGTGATTTTTTTTTTTTAATGTTCCAAAGCAGAAGACCTGGTCCCCTTAAAGAATATAAAGTGCACTGGCGTCTGCATTAGAAAACTGTAAGGCAACCTGCAGAGTCAAGGATAGACAAAGATGCTGTGCAGATACAAAACAAATAGCAAAAGAGAGGGGGGAATGGAAGAAGGGTGAAGAGGGGAAAATCATCTCTTAAAAGGAAAGAGACTGTAATGGGGCAGCACGCTGCTGTCAGGAGGCTCCCTTCTGGTTTAAACCTAGCAGTGTGGACCACTGTATCCTGTTAGGAAAGGAGTTGAAATTAATTCATTCTTAATGATCAGTTGTAAGCAGTTCTCCAGGTCATTGCCTCAACATGCCAAAGCATTAGAGCTGAAACCTATGTAGGACCCAGAAGCCTTGGACTCTAGCAAAGACTAAGGGTGGACTTCTCGTTTGGCCCTAGAAAAACAGGGTTACTTTAATCAGGAATTAAGAACGCTTTTGGATTGCAGAGGAATATTTGGCCGTATCACGGAGTTTGCATTTCTTTAAATTACAACTGCAGGGCCCTGTGCTGGTAGTTATACATTGTTTTAATAAGTAGAGAAAAACATAAGGAAGTTCTATCGTCAAAACCCTTTGACAGCTATCCTTCAGGAAATCTTGCTTAAATTTTAGAGTGTGCCTTCAAACCACCAAGGCAGCCAGCTGAACTGGAAGTCTAATGTCAGAGGGAAAACAGCCAACCTGCAATACATTCATGCTGGGCTGGGATAAAATGTTCACAGCACCTAGAGAGATTATGTTCCCACACCACACAAACTTCCAGGTTAGCTGAAAATTTAAATCACCTATTTCTTGACTTTTCTGCTTGCAAAATTCTGCATAAATTCATTGCAGTGGAGCTCGCTTTCTCCTCCTGGGCCCCACATCCAGCAGGATCTCCAGCCCATGCTCATTTTCCCCCTCAGCTAATGAAGCACATGCTCCAGTCTTAAACTAGGAAGTAATAAGGATTCCTCAGTCACCATTCCACTTAAAGTCTCCCTATCTTGTATCCACTTTGAGTCTTAGTTTGTGCGTAGTAGGCACTAAAATTTGTAGAATGTAATTGAATTCAAGGGACAGATTATTTCTTTTACAATGGGTTTCATTTTGTTCACTCGTGAAAAATAGATTTTTTTTTACGCTTTTGTAATGATGTGCATGAACGTTGTGGCATGAACTGGCTGTCTCCTGCTGCTAGGAAATGGTTGTAATGTTTAATTGCACAAAATGCCTTTTTTTCCCTAATCAAGAAGTTGAGGGATCTGCTGGCTTAGCAGGTGCCTCAATTGTGCATAATTAGTTGCTCGGAATTGTTTAGCATAGGCTGATTAGTCTCAGCCAAAGGAAATTAAATTTTTTTTCCAACAAAGCCCTGAACACAACTAGAGATTCTTGAAACCATAGTCATATCTGGTTCCTCTGGGAAGCCCAGATCCTGGGAATGGGAGAAGCAGAGGTGGAGAGACAAGGATCAGCCTGATTACACAGGGATGCTATTTGATACCAGGCACTCATTCAAGGTTGCAATAACGTGAGTGGACGTGAGTCCGTTCCTCAGAATAGGAGTCTCCCAGCTCCTTCATGGGCTTGGGTTGTGATGCAGAATGAAGCCTTGCCTGTTAGGTGCCTGCTGTTTGCTTTCCAAGTTTGTAAACACCAGCTTTACTTGGAATATGTAATCAAAACAAATGATCTGTGTTGGCCCCTCCTGTGTTTGGCACATAAGGAGACTGGCCAAATTATGGGGAATGAGAGGGACAGATGGCCCCCCCATTGTTCCACTTCTGTTTCAAGTATATGCTTGACTAAGCCCTTTCTGTGCCTGTCAGTGTGGATTCTCCATTCAAGGAGGGCATTTCCCCTAGCCTCGTGGCGTGTCACCATAAAGGGGACCCATACTCTTTTTTGTTATGACCACTGTGCAGGCTCTGTGGCAGTGGGCAGCCATCAAGTGTGACAGTGATTATCTGGTTGCTAAGATGTCATTTTAAAAGGCTGACATCTCTGATACCCTGAGATGCCCTTAATGATTACTTGCAGCATTCACTTCAGTGGGCAGCGGCTTACTAGCTAAATGCCTTCCTTTGCCCCTGTAGTGACTTTCAGTAAGGATCCCTGGTTAATATGACCCACCATCAAAGTCAAGGCTGGGAATCTGGTATGAAGTTCAGAATTCTTTTGTTTAAAGACATTATTTTAAAGGTTGTTCAATAAACCTTTCTGTCTGTCATCTGAATACAAATTAAGGGAAATATATTTTAATATTTTTATAAAGAGTCAGATTTTTAACATATAGTAAGTCAGTTCTTAATAGCTGTTGGGTGGTGATGTGGCTTTGAAAAGAATAGGCTGTAAACGTAGAAAAAGAAAATCAGCGAGAGGAGGGAGGATAACTCCTAACAAATGTTTGACTTTCTTTTGGTGGCTTATTTACAATAAATGCTCCAGTTTGAAAGGTTGAACACAGCTCATTCATCTATCAGCAAGTATTTCATGAATGTCGGGCACTGTTCTAGAGATATTATCTAGGGGTTGATTCCTTTCTTTGTAATTTGACATTTTTTAATTCACTTCTGTAATTAGATGGAACTTGACAGTCTGGTTAATGTCTCCCTGATAAAACAAAGGAGAAGCATTAACATAGATCTTATAATTCACTGAAACTTTTGAGGCCTTTACTGAAGAATGGTAAAGCGTATTGGCATTTATTTTGAATTTTTGTCTTCAAAAAAGTGAACTTAAAAGTATAAATTGGTTCTATAGTACAATTTAAATTTCCTTATTTTAGGCAAATACCTGTGTGTAGGACAGGGAGGTGAGATTTATAGTCACCCAGAAAGAATTGACTAGTATTGCTCATTTTCATAAGCTTCTCCAAAGTAATTGACTTACATGATGCCAGGTGTTTACTGGAGTGGTGTGCCCGGTCACTTGCCTGTGTGATACCGAAATGTGCAGCTGATAGCAAACCTGGTTGTCCAAGAGGAAATAACATAAGGAGAAAAGAGCACAGGAATAAAAGAGATTCAATCTAGACTCACTCTAGATGCATGTCCTTCTGTAAATTTATCTCTCTGGGCTCAAGTCTTGACTCTAAAATGAAAGAGGTGTTTAGATCATCCTTTATAATCATGAGATTCTTGTGATATATCTACAAATGTCCATTAATGGACACGTGAGAAAACACCACAGAGATTCCATAGTTCTCCATGGCTTTCTGCACCTGGATTAAAAATGTACCCCAGACAGTCTTGTCCTTTAATATCCCACTATGGAGCCGTCAGCCACTGAGTCATTCAGTGTCTTCCCTCCATTTGTGTTTTCAAAGTTTGAATCAAGAGTTGACTTTGTGCAACATTGTAAACTGACTATACTTCAATAAAATATGTATATGTATATGTATGTGTGTGTGTGTGTGTGTGTATATATATATATACACCAAAAAAATTGACCTTAAGTAAATCACATCAAGAGAGTCAATGTCCATTCTCTGATAGGGAGGTGTTTATAAAAGTCCCAGGATGCTTCCTGGGGTTTAAATGAAAGAGACAGTCTTAGGAAACGTTTCTTTAAAAACAAATGTTAAAAGGTGCCATGCTGCTCTGTTGCCACACTCTCCAACACGATGGAGGTTGCCAAGATTCTGCCTCCCTTCCAGTAGGAATTACCTCTTTCACCCTGATTGACCTCGGCAAGCTATTCTTAGATAATATCGAACTTATTTCAATCTGCTCCTTTGACCAATACAAATTTTGGCTTCTAGATAATTGTTTACTCTCGCCTATGCTCAGTAAGGACATTCAATCCTGGGAGTGACATTGGGGGCTGGGGAGTGGATATGCAGAGGCTGGCCAGGTGGCCATCTATAATTCAGTTTCAACCTTTTAAGGATGTGCATAACTAGACTCTCTCAGCTCTAAGTCAAGGAAATTGTCTTCAAATATAAATGAGAAAACAGTTTTACCAGGGTTGACTCTTTCTGTAATGCAAACTGGGTAAATTTCTAAAGAAATGGCTCCTTAAAATAGAGCATTAAGTGCAAAACACCCCAGCATCTCCTGGTCAAATCTCTCATTGCCCTTTAAGAAAATCCAACACTGGATTCAACCCAAGACTTTAATTGGCTGGACTCTAGACAAATTGAAAACTGAGAAAAGCCTTGAGGCATCCAATATGTTGTCCCTGAAACTGGTTGTTACGAGCTATATCTCCTGACTCGGTGCTCTGTACTGTGAATACAGTTTCAAAGTTTTAGATATTAAAAGGAAATACATTTTTTAATTGGTTTTGTAAAGAATCCAGATTTTAACCTAGAGCGAGTTTGTTTTAGTAGGTGCTGTATAAAGCATATTGCCTGGTTATTAAATCAACACTGGGAGAAAAGTGCTCAAATATTCAGGTGGGAATGGCATGGCAAAATGAGACTTTTGTAGCCTAATGCTTGCGTTTTGTTTTGTGGCTTGTGATTATCCTCAAAATTGCATTTGCAGAGAGAAGAATCCAAGACCTGGGATACTGCTTCCTAAGCAAAAGTGATGGTGTTGATTATATTGGTATCTGAAAGTCAGTAGTTTAACTTTATGGTTGGAAGAATATAAAGAATTGTGTGACAAAAGGAATATAAACACGAAACAGCATGACTTCCATTTTTTAAGTTAACTGCAGCTTACAGCAGTGTTACTCTTTCCTTTTTGTCATTGCTTATAAAACCCTTGTTAGTTTTATGAAGACATCATGAATCATTTCAGCCAGAAGTACATCTAAAGAGGAATTGAGTTCCTCAATTTTGCAACACAAACCATTTAGTTGGGAGAATTAATGTTTTCGGATGACGAAGTTTTGTTGCGGAATTCAATCTTTGCTGTATTTCATGGTTTGCTATGCATAATATGCTTTTTAATGCTTTTACTGATTTCCTGTTACAACACCAGCGACAACAAACCAACCTGATAGTGTGGCCAGAGTAACCTTCGGGGTCATCTGGCTTGAGCAGATTCGCTGAGTTATTTTACTGTTAAGTCTACTCAGGCTCATACCTCCTATTCTTGAAAATGTTTAAGCTTGTCACTCAGACACCTCTTTTACTTTGTACAGATGTCCCAGGAAAACTAGAGAGAATGCTTCCTTACTCTTTTAACCCTAATATTTGCCATCCTACGTCATTACTCCCATATTCCAAGCCAGAGTAAATCCTTTCCTAGATTTTTTTTTTAGAAATCACTTTACTTAGAACTTGATGTGGCTCTGTCAGTTGTATGATTTTGTCACCCAGTGTTTTGCTCATTCAGCTTCTTGCCTGACTGTCACAGATACACTGGGCTTTAGTCCTTCTGTCTCTTCAGTTGCTCTTTTTATGGTTCTGCAAGTTATTTCCATCTTTTACTAAAAGAGGGCAAATTAGCTCATTGCAATATATGTCTTCTTTCCCCAAACCATCCTTCCTTCCCTGTTCTTGACTTAACTTCTCTGGTCTTACTCTGTCCCTGTCCCTTATTTTGCACCTAATACCACTTCACACTTCCAAGAGGAACCCACTTACTCTGCGTGTCCTGATTCCCCTGCAGTACTAATGCTCTGTCATCCCCTTATCTGAACGATCACGTTTCTTTTCATTTCCTTTGTTCTTCTACCTGTTTATTCTTAGTGCCCATTGAGCTATTTTATCCCTTCTTTGTCTTCCTGTTACTGATATTCACTGATATTTATTTATCAATGAATATAGATGACCGACAAATAACCTGTGTCCTATATTTTCATTCTTCTCACCATTCTCTGCCTTCATGTGCATTGTAGCTTGATCCTGGCAATCCTAAGAGGTGGATGAGAATGTCGATCCCTCTTTCATAGGAGAGGAAACTGATGTTCAGAGCTTTTTAAAGACTTGACCTTGTCCCACAGCTAAGTCAAGGTCAGGACCTAGGTCTACCAACTCTTTCTACTATACAATATCATATCACCTCTCTCTGGCAGAAGGATTGCAATCCACTGAAGAATCTTCACTACATTAGAAACTGGATGGAAATTAACCAAACCCTTCATTGTACCTTTGCAGATGAGAGTCCCTACACTAAATCCGCCAGCCAGACAAAGCCGCCTGATGGAGCGTTGGCTGTGAGGAGACAGAGCATCCCAGGTTAGACCAGACTGTTGGATTTTTCAGCTGTTTTACTTTTGAACCCTGTTACTTGGTGATCCTAAATAGTTCCAACTTGGTAAAAAAAAAAAAAATGATAATAATAATGCTATCTCATAGAGTGTGGACTGCATTCTACACAACTTGTTCAAACAATATTCATGAAAGCTAGACTCTGAAAAAGCTTGCCAACTTGTGAGAATTCGTCTTGTGTGCAAAGCCTTTCTAAAATGACTTGAATTTGTATCAGCTCTCACTCGTTGACTTACTTTCACCTCTGTTTTCAAAGGATGATTCTCACAGCAGCATCTATCCCTTTACTGAGACAAACCCGGCGGAACAAAGTGGTTTAGAATTGCTGTGGCAGATCATATGTATATGCTGAATAACAAATTACTCCTTTCTTCTTGTCTCTTTGAACTTGGATTTACTTCCATTCAACAACTCTTGTAAAATTCTGGGACTTTGTTTCCTTAGGAAGTTGTGATTAGGACTCTTATAAATCAGTAAATGATACCTGTTTCATCAACAAAACATTTTGGAGAAATATCTTAAAATGTCTTTATCCCAAAACTTCAATATTTTGAAGCTTTGAATTTGAGAATGACAAAAACATTCTAAAATTAAAGGAGGAAGGAAATTCAGAATATTATCCAAACTTTATCTAAACTAGATAATTCATGGAAAACCTCTTATGGTGGCAATGGTACTTAAGAAAAGGGTTAAAAGCATTAATACATTTAGACATTTATCAAAAATAATGTCTTTATATATTTTATACAAGTAAATGGAGTACAGGTAAATCTTGGTGACAGGAGTTTAGAACACAGTAGTTTAACAATTCAGGAGAAACAGAGCAATGTTTCTGACATTGAGTTGGATGGTTTGGCAAATCCATCTGTGAAAAGGGGGATTTTCCATTTGAATAAGGAGCAAGATGAGTCCAGTTGCTGAGCAACTCCTGTTCATGATTATTATTTATTTTTGTAAGAACTACGTGTGGTTATTTTTGTTCATATTCTGAAGGCTTAGATTCATTGTGCAAGTACATGGCTTATAAAGGGGCACATTGTGAATATGTTATACATCCTTGTTTGTGTGCTTTGAGGATTCTAAAGTAATTTGAATTCTGGGATTAGAGGGCATCGCCTCTGCTGACATTTCTTCTATTTCATCCTGTAAAACGTCATGCTTAGTGTGGGTCATGTCTAGAAAAATTACTGCAGTCAGCTATGGGCTGTGTTCTCAGCTTTCTCCATGTCAGCAGTAAGGAAGTACCCAAATTCTGAAGTTCAAGAATGCCAGTTATCCATCAATTCCTTCTTGGCTTCTCTGATTAGCTGGTGCTCAGTACTCCTTTACTGGGAACAATGAGGAGACCTCCCACTATCCTAACCACTTTGTGTGGGACTAAACAAATGCACTGACTAGTACCATGTTTTCCTTTCATGAGTTTTCTAGTGTTACATACTAAATTATAACACATGTTTATGGGCCAGGCTTTTCCTTAAAGTCAATAAGTAGCTTTTAAAGTTACATGTTAGGAACACAGAAGTTGTTCATTCTTATCCTTAGTTCTGACACACAGTGATTCTTCATAACAGAAATTTTCCTTTTATTCCTCCTTATGTCAGTTTTAAAGTCACTGGAATCAGGAACCCTTTTTTTTGTAGGCTTCAGGGGTTATTTTCCTGCAGTTTGAACATGAACAAACACCTTTTTGTTCATCTCTTACAAGGTGGCAGCCAGAGGGGTTGCAGGTCTTCAGAATCCTCTTATTTAGAACAGTTCAAGAAAAAAAAAAAAATGCACTAGCCTGAAGGCTAAGAAACCAAAATGGCTAATAGCTGATTATGACTTACTATTACCTTAAGGAGGAAATTAGGGAACTTCTTGGAAACTGCTTTTTGACTGAGGGTTCTGACACTTGGGGTTCTGAACCTTTGCCGTCTTACTTAAAAGTACCCATTATTTCTTGTTCTGGCAAAAAGAAGGAACTCTCCCCTGATCTTTAGCCAAGAAGTCACGTAAGTCAAAGAGAGATCTAACCCAGCATCCAAAAATCTTAACCAGTTGTGTTAAGCTACTCCGTTCACCTTTATCCTTATTAAGTCCATGAGAGAGAGAGAAAGTGAGTGAGATGGCGGGGCTGGGAAAATGCACGGTCTATTATTTGCTGAAGTTTCGGCTGAAAAATCACAAACTGTCTTCCTGATGAGTTGAGGTGGACCACGTGGAACTAAAAAAGCAAAATGCAAGTTTATAGCCTTTATTCTTTCCTCCTATGCTCAGCTCCCAACCTTACTTCCCTCAAAAGTATCATTACCACTCTGGTAACAAGGAAGGATGTGTCTAGAGAAAAATTCACCAAGGAGCTAAAAGAGGCCTAAAGGAGAGCTTGGCTCATCTACTGGCCCCTGGATCTTCTCAGTGCAGAGGCACTTCTCAGGGCAGATGCAGCCCAGGGGCCGTTTTGGTGCCACAATTACTGAGGAGTAAGCAGACACCCAGAAGATGACATTTTAAAAGCTGTGGCTTTTCCTCGCATCTCTCCCCACTGATCCAGTGATGGTGGATGTATTTGACCATTGCCATGAGCACTTTCTCTGATGGAAGGGGTGGGGATGTAGTGGAGGAAGAGTATAAGGTAGTGGAAAGCATTTTAAACCTCTCTATACGAATTTTATGAAAGCTTAAGCTGTTCTTTGAAACTGACTCTGTAAATATAGACCTGATGCTTCCTGGAATAAATATTTGTACACATATACATAGATAAGAGTTCTTAACGTGGGCTCCACTATTTCCTTGGCATAATAAAGAGTAACTTTTAATAATTCTGACCCAGAAAGGTAACCTTGAATGTTAACAGAAATACAGTTTGCTTTTCATTCATGTCAAAATCCACTACTGCTGTCTAAACTCAAAATTGCTACAGCAATTATGTTATAATCACAAGTCAAATATGTGTCTTTCATTAAATGACAACTCTAACTATAAATCCTTTCATTCCCCTCCTGTCTCTTCACAAAAAAAGGGAATGGATTAAACATCTCTTAGGAGCAAAATGCATTTGCTTTGGATAAAGGGGAAATGCATTTTTCATGTTATTTGGAAACTTGTCGTTTTAATCATGTCTTCTATGGCATAATGTGTAAAAAAAAAAAAAACCCTGCTTAGTCTTTTATAAGATTTTGTAAAAATTTTAGTAGTGATGACAATAAAAAAAAAAATGATGAGTGTCCCCATGACACTGAAGTTTAAATGTAGATTAAAGACTTAACATTCTCTTAAAAAATATTAAGGAGACATATTTTCAATCTCACTTCTGCTCATTTTTTTTCCAAAGGGAAGATGAATTCCAAGTACAAAGTTATTTTGAACAGATTCTACTACACGTCTGTGTTTATTAAAAAGAATCTGTTGATCTGATTTTCCTTTATTTTACAAATTACTTGCAAATCCAAGTTTGACCACCTGAAGGTTTTGTCCAAATTATTGCAGGATTCTTGGTTTGACAGAGTTTACAATAATTCACAAAAGCAGGAAGATGTCAAGCATTCTCATCTATTGCATTTCCAAACTTTGGTGCTCCAGGAAAATTATCTTAAGTCTGTAGCCAGAAAGAGATCATGAAGTTTGCATGGAAATTTTTTTTCCTCCTAGAATATGAGAAAAGACGTTTATCAATCTGATCATAATGACATGAAGATGACATGTCTGTCTTGCTTCTCACATTTGGGTGTTTGCAGAGGGTGTGCAGTATGGAGCTGAGAGTTTGAAATGTCATTAGCCCAAGATGTATACACTCGTGCTGTTTAGAATACCTCCAGGAAGCGTCGACACCTACTGAGGAATCAAAGTATGGAGAACGATACAGTGCCCTTGGCATCACAGAGAAGCTGGCAACCTTGAATTAAGGGGCAAGGGCAGGAATTTTGAAGGTTCTGCCCTCTCTGTTCAGCATTTTCCTCTTTGTTAGCACATAATTTGATGCTTCATTGGTCTAAATTTTCATTATTACAGCATGTATATAGTGTGACATTTACACTAGGATTTTATAGCTCCAACACTGTGCAGGTGGAAGAAGGGCATTTAGTCTGATTTGGGGGCCTAGTTCTTCTTCCTCTGTTTAGTTCCACCAGTGAGCTGCTCTAGGAAATGGGCGAGTCTCCTGGATGAGAAACCAAAGTCAGTTGACTCAAGCAAGTCCTGCGTCATGTCATGCAAAAGCATGGTGCACAATGTATGTGTGTGTCAGATCATCACATTATACACTTTAAATATCTTACAATTTTGCCAACTGCACTGGGAGGGGCAAGGAGAGGTAAAGGGCCATTATACTTGCAATGTTCTCTCAAATGACTCAGGATAAAAAAAAAAAGAGGTGTCTGTGTGTGTGTGTGCAGTTGAAGGATAGGAAGGAGCTTTTTGGTGTTCCTGCAACTCTCATACAATTTTCAAGTTATTTCAAAAATTAAAAGTTTGAAAAAAGAATGGTGCTAGGGTGCTACAGATCCTGCCCAAAGACGCTGAGTCAAGCTCTGCAATTAGTGAGGGGATCACCCACCGGGGAAACAGCAAGGGGCGAGCTTCTCTGCCACTCAGTCAGGCAGCCCTGCATCCTCGAAGGCATCCCACTGGGCCAAGGCGAGGACAGTGGGGACCACAGTCCAGGATCTGTCCTACCAGAGCCCCCCCTGCAGTCAGCATTAAGAACTCAAAACCATAGTGTTTACAAATGTCTTGATTACTGAATGTTTAAGAAATTAGCAAAACGATATCACTTTTTTAGAGATAAGTTTCTAAGGTCATAAATTTGAGACCCACGGCAAATATGTCTGAGATTCTGCCCACACCCCAGTTCAGTTGTTTTTCCACAGGTACTTATCACTAACAGAAACTGATAAATTTATTGCTTTTTTTCTTTCTCGTTCCCTCACTGAAATATAAGATACCCTAGGGCAGGTACTCTATATGTCCTGTTCACTACTGTTGTCTCTAGTCCATAGAACACTGCGTAGCAAATAGTAAGGATTCGATCAATATTTGTGAAATGAATGAGCAGGCAAAGATCAGGAAGTTTCTCTCTCTGCAAAGTCTGTTACCTTATGACTAGTATCCTTTGCTACCAAAAAAAATTGCATCACAGTGTCTGTTCACCATACATTTTCTGACTCATCATATGCCGTGCAGCAGCTGTTCATGGGGGCCTTGAGGCTGCACCGAATCTGGCATTTCTACGGAAATCATCTGCTGCCCAAGACTAATGAATGAAATATAGGTCAGCTAGAAGCTAGAGAATTTTAAAGGCCAGAGGTCTCGCAGCCCCAGCCTCGTTTGTTTCCATTTGAACAGAAAATGTCTGTGCAGTTCTGGCACACCTACAGAGAAGGCTGGGGCGCGATGTAACAGTGAAATTGACAGGATGGGAATGAGTCATTCGAGACTGTGTTCTGCTATAGAAGACAGGGCTAAAAAAATGTGCGAAAATAGCTGGAGTCTATAAATAGAGTGATGCAAAGCAGAACTTATCCCTTTTTACGGCAGGTGCACAGGAAGGACTTCCCCCAGAGCCCTGATCCCCTTTGCTAGGTGGCTGGTGGTATGGCGTTCTCCTCCGACAGCACTGGGCAGAACATGCAGCCTGATTTGTGTTTGGGCGCTGCCGCTTTCATTAGAGATTCAGAGAAATGACAGGCCACTGTGTCTGAACTGCCCTCTCGCCTTAGTAAACACAGGTAAAATATCATGAAGTGGTTCAGGGGCAGCAAATGATTTTTAAACAGTAATTCTTCCAGCCTTCCATTTAGGGGAAATTATTTGTAGAGAATCAGTCCGGTGCCTGCGTGTTTCCCCCCATGTTATAGGAGTGGTGGTATTCGGTCAATGTCGATGTCACATTCCAGGTACACAGAGTCATCAGAGTGACTCTGAAGACGGCCACCGCAGCCTCCCAGTCTCTGAAGAACAGTTTACAAGGAGGCCCAAGGATGCGTGCACAAGAGCTACCAGGGGGAAGTCTTTTCTGTCTGCTACTTTGGCACTGCGGAAAAATTCACTCTTTCACTCCCCAGGTTAGGGAGACCTTCAGCCTAGATTTTTTTAATTAAGTGACTTTAGGGAATTAGGCTGGATGAAAGCTGTACTGATTGATTGGCACTAGGGAAAGGGAAGAAAACCCTCGTACGGTTTACTGTAGAATAGAGCAGTTGGCCCGTCAGTACCCCTTTCTTATCCATCAGGCTTATGTGACTTAGAACAGCTTCCCAGTTTCAGTCACTCCCATGTCATCTTCACAGTGCTGGTTACATATTTGTGTTCCACCTCGACTATAATTAATATGACTTTAAGTAAATTGAAATTGCTTCACTTTTTTTACTTAGCTTTATTCTATGCTTCACTACCTTGAATTTGATATGCTAATTATATTTTCCTAATATAAATTTAAAGAATTTTTAACTCTGAAATTTTTTTTAAAAAGGTTTATGTGTTCCCTCAAATCCATCCATCAGCGTTTATATGCAGAGTACTGTGGGAAACACTGGCTTGGAATGAGATTCTTCTCCAAAAAATGATTTTGAGAACCCCAGTGCTCTGTTCTTGGTCAGTATATTGATAAATAGTTGTTGATTTACAGCGCAGTAATGGGGCATTTCAACGGGCATGGAAGGCATTTGGGGCTTTTGTTGTATATATAAGTATATGTATACATTTACTGAGACAGAGACCCCCTGAGGAAGAAGTGAATCAGTGTAAGAAGGGAGGAGGGAACTCAGAAGAGAGGTCGGTGGAGATATAAATGTTGGAGCTATCAGTTGGTATTTATCAGTAAGTATTCATCCTTGGGGATGAGTGATATTATCTAGGTAGATTGAGATGGGGTCCAAGGTCTGAGCCGGGGGCATACCAGTCTTCAGAGGTCAGCAATGAAGGGAGTTCCAGCAGAAGACATGAAGAAACAGAGTTAGTAAGAGGAGAACCAGGAGAATGTGGTGCCCTGGAATCCAAGTTAAGAACCACATGTGATTAAGGTGAGAGAAAGAACCAATATTGATTAAAAAAGTAAATATGATGAGGAGTGAGAATTGACCACAGGATTCTGTAAAAGAGAGTTTAGTCACTCTAACTAGAGAAGTTTCAGTAAAAGGGTGGAAGCAAAAGCCTGATTGGAGTGGGTTGAGGTGAAACTAGGACCTAAGTAAACAGAATCAGAGAATGTGGGCAACTCTTTCAAAATTTCAAAAAAAAAGAAATCTATCAGGAGGAGCAGAAAAATAGGACAGTAGCCAGAGGGGACATGCGGTCCAGGGGAGACTCTTCAAATACGGAAGAGGATACAGAGTGTTTGTGTGCTGATGTGGTTGATCTAGTGGAGCGGGAGAATTTGATGCAGGAGGGAGAAGGGATGAAAGCAAAAGCAAGGCCTTGGAAGAGGCTGGAGGGGGCCATCCAGCGTGCAGTGCAGGTGTCAGCAGGAGGGAAGGTGGAGTCCAAGGGCACAAAGGCAGGAGGATGATGGTAGATTTCCTGCTAAGAAGATACGTGAGTCCTCTTCTGATTGCTCTTGTTTTCTTCTTGAAATAATAGGTGAGGTCATCACAGAGAAGGAAGGGAAGAGACTGATATAGGCTTTGTAGAGTGAGGAGCAGGTGTCATTTCAAGGGCTGGGAGAGTGGACTGCCTTGGGCAGTGTCCAAGGATTACCCTGCAGCCCCCTAGGTCCCTAATTTAATAGAGTCCTCATCTCCCTTGCAAACCCTACTTCTTCAGATCATAAAGGGATCAAGTGAACTTACGCATCTGATGCTGCTGCCCCATGTCATCCCCATATATCACATTCCATCTACCCTGGGAGCGCTCCTACAACTTCTGCCTCCCGTGATCATTTCTTCTTAGAAAAGCCAGAATGTTATGTGTTTTTATGAAATCTTTTGGCAGTGTAGCTCATCCTGTTTCAAGTTGCTCTGCGGTTATTTTCCTGGATTCTGCATTTACCTCTAATTTAAGGTTACAGTCTCTTGGATTAAAGAAAATGTTTCTTTATTAAAAATTCTCCTACCAAGCTTTGCCCAGCAGGGCTGGTAACTGGATGCAGTCCATGGTTGTTGTATCAAAGACTCTTTTCATCACCTACTTTAGGATCTGATCACTATTACACATCAAAACTTAGAAAATACCAAGGTGGAATGATGAGGCATAACTTATTGTACTCCTACTGTTCTTTCTCTAATAAACACCGAAAGCTAGCACACTCACTTGCACACACACACACACACACACACATATCTTTCCTTCTGTTTTCCTCTTTCTACATAGGAAACTTCACATCTAACTTCTTCTGCTTCAGTATTTTTTGAGACAGGAAACTTACCATCTTATAAGGTAGTCCCAGCTTTTTAAAATCTCTTATTCTTTATGCCTGAAGTGGGCTGAAGTTTCCCACCTTCTGTCTCTACCCATTGGCTCTTCTGATTCTTGTGAACTTCCCCAAAGTCTTTCAGGTGCTTTAATGCACCTATCATCTCGTCCCTGAGTCATCGCTGCTGTTTAACCAGGTAAAGCATGTTCCTTCCTTCAGCCTCGCCTTCTGTGACATGCTTTTCACATCCTGATGGCCTTTCTCCAGTTTGTCAATGCTCTTTAGTATGTAGCAGCCAAAACTGAATCCTTCCTCCAGCTAAAGAGAACAGAGTACAAGGAAACCATTACCTTCCCTGATCTGGATGTTCTACTCAATTAATCCAGATTAAGATAGTACTTTTACTCTAATTGAAAGAGACACATGCACCCCAATGTTCACAGCAGCACTGTTTACAATAGCCAAGGCATGGAAGCAACCTAAAGGTCCATCAACAAATGAATAGATAAAGAAGATGTGAGATAGATATAGATATAGATATATAGATATATTAGATATAATGGAATATTACTCATCCATAAAAAAGAATAAAATAATGCCATTCGCAGCAATATGGATGGACCTAGAGATTATCATATTAAGTAAAGTAAGTCAGACAGAGAAAGACAAATATCATGTGACAACACTTATATGTGGAATCTTTGAAAATGATACAAATGAACTTATCTACGAAACAGAAATAGACTCACAGACATAGAAAACACACTTATTGTTACCAAAGAGGAAAGGTAGGGGAGGGATAATTTAGGAGTTTGGCATTAGCAAATACACATTACTATATATAAAATAGATAAATAATAAGGACCTACAGTATAGCACAGGGAACTGTATTCAATATCTGGCAATCACCTGTAATGGAAAAAGAATCTGAAAAAGAATATATATATAAAATATATATGTAACTGAATCACTTTACTGTACATCTGAAACTAACACAGCATTGTGAATCAACTGTACTTCAATTTTTAAAGAAAGGTTTTATTTTTAAATGAAATACTGATGTTTGTTTACATTGAACTTTCAGTCAGTAGGCCTTGTTCTCATGAATTTCTCTCAAGAGAAATCCCTCCCTTGAGCAGCAGTACTCTGTATAACGGTGGGCAACACTGTTCCACACATTTATTTCTATTATTTTCAGTCAGTAAGATTTGAGGATGGGGGGTAGAGGGTACTAATAATTGCTCAGCACCTATTATGTGCCAGCCTTACTCATTTAAAAGAGATATTTAATTATCCCAATTTTGTGGAGGAAGAAATTAAGGCTCAAGTAACTTGCCCAAGTTATTCCAACAACAAAGCTGATATTTGAGGTTAGCATTATTTTAACCCAAAGCCCTTCATTTTTCAGCTGTTTACCCAGCTCTCAAATGATTCAGCTCATCTTTCCAACGTAATGGAAATAGTCTCTATTCCTGCTTATCACATATATTCATCACTCTTCTTAGCAGTGAATTAGCCACAAATTTGAACTAACAGGGTTAAATATCTAACAGTGTTAGATCAATGTTTAGAATTCTTAACAGTGTTAAGAATTTTGAGCATAGCAGTACCAAGGACAGAGCTCTGCAGCACCCACCCCCCACCATAAACCTTGATACTCCACCATCAACACTGATTTATGGGCTTTGAGTATCACCCTCTGTGAGCTTCAAAGCCACAAACTTCAAGTTCAGGGTACTCTGTTCTGTTCACAAGTTATCATGAGAGATCTTTCTCAAAGCCCCCTGAAGCACTCAAATACGTATATACATTATATTGTCTTTACATGCAGGCATCCCCCGGAGATGCTGCAGGTTTGGTTTCAGATCACCCCATAAAGGGACTCTCACAATAAAGCGAGTGCCATGAATTTTTGGACTTCCCGGTGCATGTAAAAGTTAATGTTTACACTGTACTGTAGTGTAGTAAGTGCACCATAGTATCATGTCTAAAAAGAACAACAGTACATACCTTAATTTTAAAATACTTTATTGCTAAAAATGCTTACCATCATCTGAGCCTTCAGCAAGTCATACTCTTTTGCTGGTGGAGGGTCTTGCCTTGGTATTGACGGCCGCTGACTGATCAGGGTGGTGGTTGCTGAAGGGTAGGGTAGCTGTGGCAATTTTTAAAAATAAGGACAATGAAATTTGCCACACTGATTGACTGTTTTTCATGAATGATTTCTCTGCAGCGTGCAAAGCTGTTTGACAGCATTTTACCCACAGTAGAACTTCTTTCAAAATTGGAGTCCATCTTCTCAAACCCTGCCACTACGTTATTAACTAAGTTTATGTAATATTCTAAATCCTTTGTTGTCATTTCAACAGTCTTCCCAGCATCTTCACCAGTAGATTGCATCTCAAGAAACCACTTTCTTTGCTCATCCATAAGAAGTATCTCCTTATCCACCCAAGTTTTATCATGAGTTTGCAGCAATTCAGTCACATCTTCAGGCTTCACTCCTAATTATATGTCTCTCACTATTCCCATCATGTCTATAATCAGTTCTGCCACAGAAGTCTTGCACCCCTCAAAGTCATCCATGAAGGTTAAAATCAACTTCTTCCAAACTCCTGTTAATGGTTATATTTTGACCTCTTCCCATGAATCATAAATGTTCTTCATGGCATCTGGAATAGTGAATCCTTTCCAGAAGGTTTTCAAGTTACTTTGCCCAGACCCACCAGAGGAATCTCTGTCAGTGGCAACTATAGCCCTACAAAATGTATTTCTTGAGTGATAAGCCTTAAAAGTAAAAATGATTCTTTGATCCTTGGGCTGCAGAAGGGATGTTGTGTTAGCAGGCATGAAGACAACATTAATCTCATTGTATGTTTCCATCAGAGCTCTTGGGTGACCAGGTGCATTGTCAATGAGCAGTACTATTTTGAAAGAAATCTTTTTTTTTTTTTTTCTCCTGAGCAGTAGATCTCAATAGTGGGCTTAAAATATTCAGTAAACCATGTTGTAAACAGGTGTGCTGTCTTTCAGGCTTTGTTGTTCCAAATACAGAATGCAGGCCGAGTAGACTTAGCATAATTCTGAAAGGCCCCAGGATTCTCAGAATGGGAAATGAGCATTGGTTTCAGCTTCAAGTCACCAGCTGCATTAGCCCCTAACTGACAAGAGAGTCTGCCTGTCCTTTGAAGCTCTGAAGCCAGGCCTTGACTTCTCCTCTTTAGCTATGAAAGTCGTAGGTGGCATCTTCCAATAGAAGGCTGTGGACTCTACTTTGAAAATCTGTTGTTTGGTGTAGCCACCTTCATGAATTACCCGAGCTAGATCTTCTGGAGAACTTGCTGCAGCTCCTGCATCAGCACTTGCTGCTTCACCCTGCACTTGGATATTAAGGAGCCCTCGCAAACCAACCTTGCTGGCTTCAAACTTTTCTTCTGCAGCTTCCTCACCTCTCTCAGCCTCATCTAATTGAAAGGAGTTTAGAGTTGCTCTGGATTAGGCTTTGGCTTAAGGGAATGTTGTGGCTGGTTTGATCTGCTGTTCAGACCACTATAACGTTTTCCACATCAGCAATGAGGCTGTTTCACTTTCTTAACATTCGTGTGTTGACTGGAGTAGCACCTATAATTTCCTTCAAGAACTTTCTCTTTGCTTTCACTGCTTGGCTAACTGTTTGGCACAAGAGGCCTAGCTTTTGGTCTGTCTCAGCTTTTGACACGCTTTCCTCATTAAGTGCATTCATTTCTAGCTTTTGATTTAAAGTGAGAAACATGTGATTCCTTTCGCTTGAACACTTAGAGGACATTGTAGTTATTAATTGGCCTAATTTCAGTATTGTTGTGCCCTGAAAATGGGCAGGACTGGGAATGAAGTGTGCCAGCAAATCAGTATATGCAGAGGTACTCATTGCTTGTTAGTGAGATGTTGGAAACAACCTGGCATATCTATTAGCTGAGGAATGGTCAAACAGATGAGGGTGCAGCCACTCTAGGAGGGATCGCAAACTGATAGAAAATGTCATGAAAAGGTCTCAAAGACCTATTGCTGTGTTGAAAACAGCAAGTTGTCATTGCATAGTTTAACCCAATTTTGGTTAAATATTAGTATCTGAAAAGAGAATGGAAGTTTGGGCACAAACTTTGACAGTGGTTTCCTCTGAGATGAGAGGAGAAGGAGAGGGAGAATGTGCAGGGTCCTTTCAGGCTTTGTTCCGTATGCCTCTGTGTCATTTGAGTCTTACACTGAAATATATTTGTATACATGTGTCAGGAAGACCATCTGCAAGAGAGAACAACAAAAATGTCAGAGTCTCACCATTTATGTAAGTAAGAGCAAATGGAAGATTGGAAACAAAAGTGATCACTGCCTTGAAATATTTTCAATCATATGGAAGAGGGGTCAGTGTGTCCTTTATGATCTCAGAAGCATAACTAGACCTCACATGTCAGATCACCAGCCAACAGGATCCCGCTGGCTAAGGGCAGCCAACAGGTGTGTTTGGCCCGCGAGTACCATAAGGCAGCACCTGTTGGTCTTCACTCTATTTCATGTCCACACCCTACTGGTCAGGTTACACACAGCCTGCTTCATTCATTTAGTGTATCTGATTCATACCTGCATTTGGATTTTTCACCTGTGCTATAAGGGCGAGTCAAAGGAAATCAGATTCGGAAGCAACTTGAGGGAAAACTTTCAAAAAGCACAGGCAGGCTTCCTGGCTGAGAACACAGGCTCTGGAGTTCACCTGCCTTGTTTGAATTATGGCCTTGCCACCTACTGCTATGTGAACTTTGGCTATTTGCTTAAGTTTCGTGCTTCATCTATTAGTTGTCCCATTGTGTGAAATGGGACAGTAAGGAGGACTAAATGAGTTAATGCCTATAAAGCATCTATATTAGTCATGTATTGCTGTGTAACAATACTACTGCAAATTCCACAGCTTAAAAACAACACATTTATTATCTCACAGTCTCTGTGGGTCATTAATCTAGGCACAGCTTCTCTGGCCCTCTGTCTCGGGTCTCACAAAGCTGCAGTCAGGGTGTCATCCAGGACTGCAGCCTCATCTAAGACTTGACTGGGAAGGGTCTGCTTCCAAGCTCACTCAGGGTGTTGGCAGAATTCAATTCAGGTCTTCAGTTTCTTGCTGGCTGTCAGCCAGAGGCCTTCAGCTCTAACATAGTTGCCTGCTTTTTCAGAACCCACAAGGGCAGGAAAGTCTCCAGCAAAATGGGCCTACAGTCTCCTGGGCATAATCATGTGCATGTAATCACATACCTCCTGGCACCTTTGCCATATTCTCCTGGTTAGGTCCAAGTCACAGGTCATACCCACACTCAAAAAAGGGGATAATACAGGGCTCACGGTCAGAAGTTAGGCATCATGAATGACCACCTTAGAGTCTGTCCGGCACAGCACACTGAGTCAGGCCCAGTACCTAGGAGGGGCTTAATATACGTAGTCATTATCCATCCAGACTGTCAGAAGAAGACATCAGTAGCTCTCTGAGAAGGGTAGTTTCTCACACGGGGGTATTCAGACAGGTACTGGGTGGTGAGTGTAGGCACACAGTAAAGACAATCAAACGGAGGTCAGTCTCGAACCGGGTGACCTTTAAGATCATCTGTGGTTTAATTCAGCCACCAGGCAAAGTGAACACACTGCCCGCCTCCTTCCGAGTCTCCTCCAGCATCTTTCTGGGTTGGTTGCTGTTCTGCATATGCCACCTTTTTCACTCTTACCTGCCTTCATCTGTGTGAAGCAGTAACTGGAGCATCCTGTATGATTTTCTCTGAGAATTCTGAGAGTGACTTTGGTCCCTCTTACAGCAGCCAAGCTTTAGGAGTGGGGTGAGGAGGAAGGAAAGCAGTACATTTTACCTTTACTAAGCTTTGCGGAAGTCTAGGCCCTATTTTCAACTTCTGTGTCTCTCAGACCCTAATCAGGTTTGTGTGCCTAGACTGCACTCAGTCAAGGCCGTATAACATTGCTGGGAGGAGAGAACTGATGGATTGGACGTCTAGGCTCTCTCTCTAGATCTTGCTGCAGACAAAAGAGGATTTTTACCTGTTCAATTCCTCCCCACCTCCCCAGCTTAGGCATGTGCCTCTACTGTTTGCATCGAAGGGTTGGTAAATAGAAACTTTCTATTTAGTAGCCCAGTCTTGGAAGAGGACGAATAAGGCAGTTCCATTGTGGTGTTACTGAATCCAGAAAGGTGTGTTTTATGCCTGAGAAGTTACTAATTTCAGACATACATAGCCTTGCACGTGGACCTCACTAGTGCATACGCCTGTTTCTGCATTCAGCCTCTGAAAAATGTGATTGAAGAACCACGTGGGCCACCCGTGCGAACCCCCAAGTACACCCTGAGTTGTGCACACACTAGCCCCTGGCCCTACTGTGCGGGGGAGGCTGGGTGGGAGGGACTGCGGCACTCTACAGCCACGCTAGTAACTAAATATTAGAAATACAATAACCATGATGCACCCCTGTTGTTTCTTTCACTTAAGCAATTTCCCAGTAGAGTGTTGAGGTGTTAATTGCTTCTGCACTTTTGTAGTTGACAGATACGTTCTTTTTCACCTGGGTAAGAGAAGCAATTATTGTAATGCTCTCCTGGGCTTGGTGAGATATTCTTTAATAGATTTTAAAGGCATTGGTAGGGCATCGTGCTTTTAAAAAGAAACTGTCCTCTACTTTGTTCATACTTGATAACATGGGTGGATATTGCATTCAGACCACATGATGAATCTGTTAAGGAGAAATATGCAATGGAAAAAAAAGACAGTAGTAATATTTTTTCAGGAAATATGTATCCAGATTTCAGATATGAGAAAAATATGCTCCTGTGTGTGTATATCACTGAGTGAAACAAAGATTAAACAAAACAACAAAAAAAGAGTAAGTTTTTCTTTTGACATTCAGCAGGGCATATTTCTCATGAATTTCAACACAAAGTTGTTATTTTCTGGGACTGGTGTGGCCTTCCAAATGAAGGTCTGGCAGGTTGCTACCTCAGTACAAATCAGTAAATATTCTTTTACCTGTTGTGTGAAAGTGGCTTTCACAATGCCCTTGAACCACGAGTTGTTTTAATGTTTCATGCTTACATTGAAGAAGGAAAAGAAAAACCGTCTTAGAGTTTTTTACTAGAATTTGGAAATTGTTTTTGGTGAGAACCACATTGGCAACTTGCCAAGCCAAGCCAACCCGTGTTATCCAGGTGATGTAGTGAAAAGAAGACTGAATTCAGAGTCAGAGCACCTCGTTTTAAGTTCTAGCAAAATGATTTGCCTGATACGGTGTCCTTAGGCAAATCCTCTCACCTTGAAAAGCTTCAGTGTTTTCATCTTTAAGATCCTAGGTTTCTGTGAGAATCGAATGAGAAAATATGTGACTCTGTTAGGAAACTCTTCAAGTGGTAGACAAATGTCAAATGGTATTATCAAAGGAAAATCTAGGTTTTGTGGTGCCTGGAGCTTATGCAATTGGAGGGGAGGCAGCTCTTGAAGAAAAAGAATACAAAAAATACCTTTTAAAATTTTACAAAATCATGTGAACGCCTTGCTAGGTTTGTCTGCTCATTCCCTTGCTGCTCACGCTAATGGGGAGCCTTTCCCTTGGGACAACAATATGGTTCTTTCCCAAATGGAGCAGGAAAAAAGAAGAGCTGGATCAGGAAAAAGGCCAGCAGACAAGGCTAACCTCCTTGTTAGGATGGAGGAAGCTGAAAGGGAGGATGTGGATGTGGATGTGGGAGCTGTCCTTGACGTGAGCGGCACAGCCTCCTCCAGTTCTGAATTCCAGTGGGGTCTCAGTAGGGCTCTAATAAAACTGAGGCTCACTGCAGCAGGCTGCCTGGCTTCTCCGTGGAGAGTCCATGACTGCACTATTAGTTTTCCATCTGTTACTTTATTTGAAATGGATCAAGTCTCATAAAACAAAGAGAAAGTCAAATAAGTGCCCCTGACGTCTATAACAAAATGAGAGGGACAGACTTACTGATTTACTGTGGCCCTGGTGGCTTGGAGTCTGCCTGAGGCTGGCCTTATTTTTCAGCTCTTTTCTCAATAGTATTTCATCTACACTTTCTTGTGTCCATTGTTGAGCAATCACTTTATGATGAGTCCGAACATTCATTGCATTCAGTTATGTGAGGAGGCAGTCTCCTGCACCTAAAACAGATACAGACTTCTGCTTAAGGAGCCAGTTTTCAAGTCTTTATAAAATGGGACTGTTATCCTCATCACAGGGTTGTCCTGAAGGTTAAATTAGATAATGGATGTGAACCATTTTGAAAATTATTAACTGCTTGAAAAGGATGGATAATCTAAAATGGGGTCAGGGACTTCTTCATTTTGATTTTGCTCTTCAATTCAGTTGTCTCAGTCATGGTAGACTCAGGTCTCTATGGAAGGAGGAAGCTAAGCAGGTGTACCCAGGTCCCATTTTGTCCTGATTAAGAAGTCTGATTTCTTGTTGACGTGTGACCTCCCTTCATTTCCTTTTCAGGCAACATGGGCCCCCAAGCATTGTTCTTTCCGTATCTTTGAAGAAGCAACAGCCCCTAAGCAGTGTTTAGCTCCCAGTCTCGGGTACCAGCTCAGCTCCTGACTCCCTGGTGACTAGCTCTCACTAGATGCTCATGCAGCCTTGCCTGGTATCTGTCTGTCTTGGTGTTTTCCTTCACTTCCAGCGTGTGCCTTTCTTCTCACCCACCCAGCTAGACAAGACATATTTCTCACCCCTTGTTGTCCAGCTAGACTCCCAGACCAGACCGCCTGATCATTCTGATCCTAGCACGGTAGCTCTAGTTTTTCATGTCTAAGTAGTTATTCCACGTAAGATACTGGCCAAAAGGATATCCTAAAAGACTTGCAAAAATAAAAGATTCTCTCCAACAATATCTCATTGATTTGCTTAAGCAAATGTCAATACCTCTGTTTCTTCAGCTATTAGACAGAAATGATAGTAATACTGCCAGTAAATTTCCTACTTTCACCTAAAGAAAGAATTTAAACATCCAAATACACATTCATAGCCTACAGGGGGCTCTCCCAGGACTACAAGTTGAAACGTTTGTTATTCTTCAGGCTCCCAGGCCACACTACACCAACCACACTTTTGAGATTATTAGTGTAGATGTTTGTCTCTTAGACATTTGAAATGTGAGCTGCAGAAAGGTTGAGGCTGTGATTATGGATCTTGGAAATGCTTGCCCCTAGCACAGAGTCTGACAATAGCAGATGCTAAAAAAATATTTTTGGACCAGAATGGCAGAAGTAGCAGTAAGAATGCCGTTAGCTTCTCCAGGAGAACATTAAAGATCAGAATAATTTCAAAGTTAGCCATGCCAGTTGCTTAAGTTTTACTTATGGAATCCAGGTTTCAGTCCTGCCAACAGCACTGAAAATGTGATTACAACCATCTGCAAGTAAAAAGTGGCAGATGGAGAGTTTCCCCCAAAGGAAAATTGCCTGGGGCCCCTGAGACAGGTGCAATTACTGGATCGCCTGTCCAGTGCCTTTTGCTGGTCCTTATGGATTCTCAAGATGTAAATGTCTACCACGCAGGCCATCCTGCTCAGAATAGGGAAAGTTTCACCGAGGTGAATTGCTTCCTGATTCTGTTTCATGACCCCTACCTGACGTGCACACAGATTATAAAATGCCAGCCTAGCAGGGGATGTTCTTTGATGTTCACCTTGCTCAAATCTGATGTAAGATCTTCAGGATTTCTTAAGTAGAAACATGGATGGAATTTAGGGTTAGGGTATCTGTGAATTCCCTTGAAACTATATAGAGAATTTTTCTGGGGAGAAGGGCCCATGGCTTTCATTGGCAAAGGAATCTATGACTCAACAAATGGTTAAGTACCACTGCGAATTGTTTTGTCTTCTATTCATAACAATCAAAATGCAGTAGAAGATGGGCAACCTGCATACCTGGAAATTTTCCTATATCCAAATAATAATGAGGAGACGAGTAATACCATGACTAACATATATAGTGAATACTTACCATGCGGCAGGTACTAGAATAGGTTCCTTATAAGAATTTTACCACTTCATCTTTCCAAAACCCAAAGAGCAGTTACTTTTATTATCCTTGTTTCAGATAAAGAAACTAAGACCCCCAGATATTAAATAACTTATGAATCAGTTGCAACCCTGGGAAGTTTACTGGCAAATTTTGACAGCTAAATCACTGATTTTGAAGAAGTGGAAAACCGAAAGAATCCTAGTATTGCCATAATTTAAAGGAAGTGACAGTCTTTCTAAATATACAATACAAGACATAATATATCTGAGTCAGTTACACCAAGAGTCCACATCTCTGCTTTATCTATTTTTTTTTTAATACTGAACTGTATATCACATACTTTCAGGGGGCTCAGATTTTTGTGGTTGGTACTGGATATATGTGTATCCTCTTTCTCTTGAGGTGATCTAAGAAATGTACAGATATGAATCCAACCCTTCCCGTCACTGTGTGAGATAAATACCGATCATAATTTTCTTTCACATGAATATTTGTGGGAGGTAATATTTATGTGCTGTACATCCCTGCCACAAAGCTAACTTATGTTCAGATTCCCAGGGGATAAGAAAAATTCTGGTACATCCCTCATGTCACTACACAGAGGTGGAAAGCAAAAGACCTTTCCCTGCTAGTCTGGGTGACAAGAACCGAAACTGAAAATGCAGCTGTTCATCACAGAAACCCAGCTTTGATCACAGCAGCTTTGCTGAACCAGGAGATGCGAGGAGGAACTTGAAATGAGTATTGGAAAAAGCATTTGTTTATTTCCTGAGGGGGATAAACTTCCTAGTGGCATCACTTAAAGTAATACACAGATAAAACTGTAGTGTGAGCAATAATCTTCTCTCCAAAGGTAATACACAGAAATAGCTATAGTGTGCTGGTATGAGCCTCAATCCCCCTTACGAAGGCAATGGTAAAAATAATCAACCAGAGAAGCTTAGGGAAATAACTCTGTCTGCTGCTGTTCAAATTCTGCTGCTATATCATTTTGCTTCGGCACCATCCAGCAGTAGTTCTGTTGCCCCAAGCCGATGCTCACCTTCGGGTCCTAATTCCCTGTGTTGGGACTGATGTGCTCCTTTGTCAGCAGCTACCAGGAAGCACCAGGTGCCATTCTAGGCACTGGAGAGGCAGACGGGAACAAAACACCCTATCATTAGCATCGGAAAATTGGTGACTTGTATAAAGTTTTCATCAATAGTATTTCTGTGTTACTGTTTATGACATTTTAAAAAATGTACATAGTAAATGGAACTTCAGTAAGTAAAGAGCCTCTGCAGTACGTATATTGCTGAATTTTAAAATGCATTTTCTCTTTTTGTGATTCAGATCCAGGTGAGAGTCTTACAGACCTTCAGGGGCCCCTAGGGGAGGGTCTCAGCCTCCTTTGCAGTTAGATATGGACTTGGAGCAAGTTCTTGGAACAGAATCAGGCCAGTGGTGGCTTTTAAGAGAGTTCTTTTTCCCCTTCCACTAGGTGAATGCAGACAAGATAAAATTTGAGGGCAGAAGTTTCCAAATTTTCTCGGTTCTCAGAGCCCTTAATGTTTCAGTACTTTTTTCACATCACCTCCAGGTTGAATGGAATATCAGTCGTTCCACTTATTAAGTAGTCAGGTTCCTAACAACCTAATATGTGTTATCTCCTAACCATTTTGTAGCCGTTTGAAAAAATATCATTCATATAAATTTAAAGAACCACAGTATTTAGTAATGGTATGTGTGTGCTTTGGGGGCACTGCACAACTTCTCAAACCTTCAAATCAAATTAAACATTAACAACTTCACTTTCTATTCCACATTGATTTTCACATGGAACTTCCTTCTCATCACAGCAATCACCAGAAAACCCCAGCTTTGGAAAGACAGCCTATCAACAAAGGCAGTGTAATGTGATCTGATGTGCAACAAAGCTGCATCTAGCTCGTAGATGGTGGTGTATCCAACAGATACCAAGTATGCCTGTAAATCCCTCAGAATGTTCGGATAGTCCATGGTGGTCTTGTGAGTTCACTATAGAACCCTGAGGCACATTGTGCACAGTTTGGGAACCAGAGCCCCAGAGGACGACAGAGCCACAAAATGGAAAAGAGCATAGATCCCTGAATGTCTACATGAAGAGGAGCTGGCTTCTGATCAGGAACACCCACCTTAGACTTGGATATGAGCAGAATAAGCTCCTGTTGTGGCTGAGGATTTTTGGATTTGTTGACTCAACCTAGCCTAGCTTAATACGTTATATTACTGCAGTGACCTTCCAATGGTCTCCTTGACTCAAACCTAATACCTTTCTCCCTGACAGTTCATGTCATCATTACCAAATCTACTGCTTTACACTAACAACAGGCTAAACCTTTTCTAAAACTCAAATTTGAGCACTTCCTTTGTTTGCTTCCCAGTCTAGTTTTCACCAATCTTTCCTCATGCACTAGACTCTAAGTCAGTGTCCCTCAATCTTGTCTGCATGTTAGAATCACCTGGGAAGCTTAAAAAAAAAAAAATCCAGTTGCCCACCTGCAAGGATTTTCATCTAATTGAAATGGACCAATTCCTTGAAGAGCACAAACTACCACAACTCACTGAATCTGAAATAGATCATTTCAATAGTCCTGTAACTATTAAGAGAAGTGAATTTTAAAACTCCAAAAAAAGAAATGCCGAGACCCAGCTGGTTTCATTGAAAAATTACACCAAATGTTTAAAAAGAATAAACAGCAATTCTACACAATCTCTTCCAGAAAACAAAAGAGGGAAGAATGCATTTCCCAATTTATTTTATGAAGCTGATATTATTACTCTGATACACAAACCAAGGAAAGTACAAAAAGAAAACTACAGATGATATCCATGATGAATATAGATGCAAAAAACCCTTAACAAAATATCAGCAATATTTAAAAATAATTATATACCACAAGCAAGTAGAGTTTATTTCAGGGATGCAAGATTGGTTCAATATTAGAAAATCAATCAATGTAATCCTCTACATTATCAGACTAAAGAAGAAAAAAAATCACATCATCATTTCAATCAGTGCAAAAAAAAAGTGATAAAATTCAAACTCATGATAAAAACTCTCTGAAAAATAGGAATAGAGGGAAACTTCCAAAACATAATAAAAAATATCCACTAAAAACCTACGTGTAACATAATACTTGATGACACATTAAGTGCTTTTCCTCTAAGATAGGGACCAAGGCAAGGATATCCATTCTCACCACTCTTATTCAACGTAATGCTGAAAGTTCTAGCCTGTGCTTTAGGCAAGAAAGGGAAATAAGATATACAGATAGGAAACAAAGAAACAAAAACTGTCCTTTCTTGCAGATGACATGATTGTCTATATGGAAAACCCTAAGGAATCTACAAAAAAAAAAACTTCCTAGAACTATTAAGTGACTTCAACAAGGCATGAGATAAATATACAAGAATCAATTGTATATCTATATACTAACAATGAACACTTGTACATCAAAATTAATGACACAGTACCATTTGCAGTTGTTCTCCCAAAATGAAATACTTAAGTGTAAAACTAATAAAACATGTATAGGACTTGTTCACTGAAAACTACGGCTATCTTGGAAAACAGTTTCACAGTTTATTAGAAAACTATGCAACTTCTTTATGACCTAGCACTTGTACTCCTGGGCATTTATCCCTGATAAATGAATGCTTCTGTTCACACAAAAACCTGCACATGCATGTTTATAACAGCTGAATTCATAATAGCCCCTAACTGAAAACAAACAAAATGTCCTTCAACTGGTAAATGATGACACAAATTGTGGTATATCTATACCATGGAGTATTACTCAGCAATAAAAAGGAACAAATTATTGCTACACACAACAACTTGGATAAATCACTGGAAAGTTATCCTGAGTGTAAAAAATCAACCAACCACAATGGTTTTACACTGTGTGATTGCATTTATTTAACTTTCTTAAAAATAACAAAGTTATAAACATAGGTAATAGGGTAGAGGTTGCCAGGGGTTAAAGAAGGGGTTGAGTAGGAGGGTAGTGGGTGGTCTGTAGAGGACAATATGAGGGATCCTTGTGGTGATGGAGATGTTCTGTATCTTGACTGCATCAATGTCAATATCCTACTTGTACTATTGTATTATCATTCTGCAAGGTGTTACCGTTGGGGAAGAACAAGGCAGAAGTTACCAGGGATCTCTCTACTATTTCTTACAACTGCATGGAATTTCACAATTAAGATTTAATTAAGTTGGTGGGGAGGGTATAGCTCAGTGGTGAGAGTACATGCTTAACATGCACGAGGCTCTGGGCTCAATCCCCAGCACCTCCATCAAAATAATTAAATAAATAAATAAACCTAATGACCTCCCAACAAAACAAAACAAACAAAACAAAAATTTAGTTAAGTTATCTCACAACTAAAAGTTTGATTAAAAAAAAATCTCATCAGGGATATTCTGGTTTGATCTCGGGTGGACCCAGACGTTGATATTTTAAGTCCCCGGGTGAATCTGACATGCAGCCAGACTGGGAAAGTGCAAACTGAACTGATAGACTTGCACTCCCCAGAACCCACGTAATCACCTGCCATTTCTTGTTCCTCTGCCTATAACACCTCCTCTCCCTCCATTTGCTGAGCCAAGACTGTCTTCAAGACTTAGCTCAGGAATGACCCCTCCGAGGAACTATCCAGAGTGAGCACGACTTGCCCAGTCTGATGAAGTACCCTCCCAGGTTGCACCACGATGGGCCTTTATTTCCTCTCGTCGGATCTCTTATCACTGTTGTGATCATCATTTTTTGTCTGTCTCCCTGCTTTCAGTAACTGCTGCTACAATTGTTCGCTTTGTAATCCGCTGTTCATTTCAGGGACCTCCCAGAAGTTCCAAGTAACTCCCTTTATCTGGTCTAAGCCTAGCTAGGCTTTTAAAATAAGCAATGAGGCCAGAATTTCCAGACACAAGAAGTTTCTCAGAGCAAAGTAAGATTATCATGCTGTACCTTTATTCTATATAAAACATTACAATCTGAGTATTACAGAGCACTAAGATGTTCTTATGGGTTCTGAATGCCCCATGCCTATGATTCTTCTTTTCTTTCCATTCTTCTCTCTCTCTCTCTTTTTTCTTTTTTTCTTTTTTTTTTTTTTTTCATGCATCCAGACAGATCCAGACTCTGAGCAATGTTTGGGGGTGTAAACACAGAGACTTTGCCAGCCTTCCCACTATAGGTCCCTACTTCCACGGTGTCTGGTTGTTTTTGTAGTCTCTCTCAGAGGAGATACAGTTGGTGGTGTGACATCCAGTCATAACTCCATCACCTCGTTCAGGTGGGCTTCCTGGGTAGGCTCTTTCTATTCTTTCACAGCAACATTAAACAGTCAGCTGACAGGCTTTAGGAATACAGTTTTTCACAGAATCTTTCCAAGGATGCATGTTCCATTTTTACAATTGTAAAAAAAATGTATCTTGTGACACCCAAATGCTATTGACATTTGTATGAATATTGTGAACTTTATAGATTAATTTAGGGAGAATTGTCACATTTTTTACATTGGGTTATGCTGTCTACTAGAATATCAGTTCCTAGGTGTCAAGGATTTTCTCTTTTTTGTTTAGTTCTGTATCTCCAAAGCCTAGGATGGTGTCTGGCACATAGTAAATGCTCAGTTTTTATTCAATGAATGATGGGATGCCTTTTTATTGGTTCTGATCTTAAACTCTCAAAAGTGTTTTAAAGTTTTCTTCCTATAGATCTCATATATTTTTCAATAATTTTTTTCTTAGAGATTTTAGTTTTTGCCTATTATAAATGTGGTTTTTTTCTTCTATGATAACTTCTAACTGGTTGTTGTTTGTTTATAAAAGGCTACGGTTTTCTGCACAATAATTTTTTAATCATCTGTGTTATTGAATTTTCTTACTTGTTTGCAAGAATGTTTCATACATCTCTTGTTTTTGCCAGGCATCCTTGTTGCTTTCCTTAAAATTCTGGAGTTCAGTAATTAAGAGGATTGAATTACAAAGCCAAAGAAAAACAGCAAACAACTAAATCCCATTCTATCAGTGAGATTTGTGTTGGTTATGTTGAGAGAGTACTGGTACAGATGTAAACCTGTAATTTCCTTTCTACGATAATTAAATATGGTGATTAAGGAAAACGTCACATCCAGAACCATCTCATTTCTTGCCGGTTGGGCATCACCTGTTCCCTGTGCTGCTTGCTAATTCAGAGAGACTGCAATCTTTACTACAAGGTTCTCTTAATTTGGGGAAGGATATTTGCAATTTAAATCACAAAGAAATTGTCAGTATATATTGACTTGCCCAAGTTCCACTGTTTGACTGCGAGCTCTGTTCAGTAAGCCTTGGTATACAAGTGAACTCATGCAAATGAATGCATCTGTCTTCATTTCTCCTTGCCATTAGATCATTATGCAAACATTAAACACCAAAAAAGACATAAAATGATTGATTAGTCTAGTGGATAGTGCAGGTTAGCAGGAAGCAAATTCCAGAAGCATGTTCTACCCTCTCCAAATTGCTTCTTTTCTCCTCCTCCCTTTGGAAACACCCATAAATGATTTAGTCAGTCCTTTAGGGACTAGAGATGCTTATTGGCAGTTAACATTCTTGTGATTCAGCACATTTTCTTGCAACAATATTCTATCCTTACTCCTGAGTTTTGCCTAATTTAGATTCCTCCTTTGGTCTATTCTGCTCCACTAATCCTGATCGATATATACAGACAGATTAGACAGAAGACAAAATTGTGAGATAAATGTTGCATTTGAAACAGCAAATCTTCATTTTACATTGTTGCCAGGACCCTCTCCTCTGTGGCCACCTTCCCCACAACCCACACTGTGGCATCATGGTCTGTGACTCATTTGCCTCTGTGACTAGGCTATAAACATCTCTGACTTTTTTCATCTTTGGGTTTCATTGTCTGGCTCATAGTAAGCACTCAATAAATGCTTGACTCAATGAATGCACAAATTACTCAGTCAACTTGTATGTGAATATTTCCTTTCTTTTGTACTATTAAAACTAGCTCTTGGGGGAAAATTTGAAACATTTTTTAAACAGGGTAATTGACTATTACCATTTTAAAAAGTGTCCTGGATAGCATATATCCAGAAGGAACCCTACTTCAGGATGATACCTCTGCACCTCAATGTTCATAGCAGCACTATATACAATAGCCAAGACATGGAAACAGCCTAAATGTCCATCAACAGATGACTGGATAAAGAAGAGGTGGTATATTTATACAATGGAATACTACTCAGCCATAAAAACCTGACAACATAACGCCATTTGCAGCAACATGGATGCTTCTGGAGAATGTCATTCTAAGTGAAGTAAGCCAGAAAGAGAAAGAAAAATACCATATGAGATCGCTCATATGTGGAATCTAAAAAAAAAAAAAAAGAAAAAAAAAAAAGCATAAATACAAAACAGAAATAGACTCACAGACATAGAATATAAACTTGTGGTTGCCAAGGGGGCAGGGGTTGGCAAGAGATAGACTGGGATTTCAAAATTGTAGAATAGATAAACAAGATTATACTGTATAGCACAGGGAAATATATACAAGATCTTACGGTAGCTCACAGAGAAAAAAATGTGACAATGAATATACACATGTTCATGTATAACTGAAAAATTGTGCTCTACACTGGAATTTGACACAACATTGTAAAATGATTATAAATCAATAAAAAAAATTTTTAAAAAAGTATCCCAGGTGGATTTATGTTTTAACAGAGATCAAATTAAACTAATCAAATTTAGCTTTTCTAGATTTTCAGGATTCAGCCAGAAGCCTGGGAAAGACCTGGGGTCCTTCTGGAAAAACTGCATTGTTCCCATCCCATAAAGCTGCACCTATGTCCTGGGATCCCATTTTGCTCAGGAAGCATGCTCTTGAAACCAACATAGGAATGAAGTTCTTATTAATTGAAACTTATTTCTCAGTTGCCTGTTATTACTATTTCATAGTTTCTTCTTTGTGCATTTCTGATTGACCTTTAAGACAAACACTTAAAAAGTTATGCTCCCAACTCTTCAAGTAAAGCTCTATATTAAGTGCTTAGATATACAGGATCAATCTACGTATTTGAAGAAAATGCAAACAGTTCTTTTGTTGGGCAAAATTGTTGAGCACATTATGTCTCTATAATATGAATAGTCATTATTATGTCATTTTCATTACTTTAGTTATTAACCTTATTTTTGAAATAATTATAACTAGCCTTCTGCCACGGAGGACTGATAGGGGTTGTTTGTTAAGTTGACCTCTTCAACTATTGGTTGGGCCTGTGTGTGTCTTTATGGGAGCTATAGGGGGTTGTTCTGTTCTGTGTTGTGGGGGCATGGGTGAAATGCACACAGTGATGGACTGTTGTTACAAATGCTTCTGGTAAATGATGTAAAAAAAAAAAAGCCCACACTTTTGTGCCCTTGACAAGAATTTTGCTTCTTGAATTTCAATCATGTTTGGTCTCTCATACAAAATGTAGTAAATGAAGCTGACATCATTCACACTCATAGACTCTTCCTCGGCTTCTACTTTAAAGAGCAGTAACAACTCACAGATGCTGTGTCATGAAACTGTCAGGAAAAAGGAAGTATATGCTGTGCTGCTAAGGTCGCAGGACCTGGCAATCTCGAAAGACCTGCCTAGACTCACATTAATATATCGCTAAGGAGATCAGTGGCCTGTCCCCCTTGCCTTCTTTCCTCAAGTGCTCTGTTCTCCTCACTAGATCAGATGAAAGACTATTTCCTTCCCTAACATGATTTGATTTTTTTTATTGGCTGTTGGAATAATAGACCAGCAGCAACCATTTAAAAACCTTTATGATAAGCATTCATAAAATTTTTGAAATGATAATTAACTCTGTCACATGTAATCAAGGAAAGGGCAGAGGTGTGCAAATAGTGATTTTGGTTTTTTTGACTTTGAAAAAAGAAAGTGTGTTCTTGCATTTTAATGTGAGCATCTCTGATGTCCTAGAAGGTCATAATCCCTGAAATTCGTAACCTGATTCAGGAGTTGGAAAACTGTCCAATTTCCCCACCCCAGAAAGTGTATGCAGAGGAGGGAAAATAGCATATCAGAGAATTTGGAAAGTGTTTGTCATAGTTAGCCTCTGGGTAGGTAAATGTTCATGCATTTTCATTTGGGAAAGGAAGGATATTCTTAAAGTTTTCTTTCTGTTGTGCCTAAAATCAAAAGATTTGCATTCTCTCTTGGTGCACAGACATTATCCCCACAAGATTGGTGAGATTTTTTAATTTTGAAAGTAGAGAAGGAGAGATTAATAGCCACTCCCTGGGAATTCTGAAGACCAACCCTGCCTTAACATTGTGATGCATTTTGTAAGAAATGATATAAGTTGTAACATGATGCTATTATTGTACTTTGTTTTCTGAAAGACCAAAAAAAAAAACCACATTAGAGAGTCAATAATATTTTTCTTGGGGGAGGGTATAGCTCAGTGGTAGAGTGCATGCTTAGCATGCATGAGGTCCTAGGTTCAACCCCCAGGACCTCCATTAAAATAAATAAATAAATAAACCTAATTACCTCCCCCCAAAATTAAAAAAAAATTTAATTAAAAAAAATAATAATATTTTTCCTAAACCTGTGGAAATCACTCTTGTGTTGGTTGGCTTGTCAGCGAAAATGTGCCAGGAACGTGGAATTTGCTGCTGCACCATATGCTTTTGTATTATTTAAAATTCTGTTCTTGCCCCTTATGTTACAACTCCCAATTGCTCCATTTGGAGTTGCAAGGAGAAAAACAGAGAAAGCCACTTCAGAATGGCAGAAAACAAAGGGCGAATATTATCCTTGTACATAAGTCATGTCAGATTATTTATTTTGAACCTAGTGCAAACTACCCCACTGGTACCCATTTTCATAAACTACACTGGGATAGCCACCTCCCTGTATCCACATGCTCATCTTTATGAGATACTCTGCAAATTGCAATGGAAAAGAGGCCACAGATCTTCTCCCACGAAAGAAGAAGTACAAACGGTTTACGGGGAGGAGTCACTTCACCACCCACGAAAACAACCCCTTGTGCTTCTACTCTCATTTACTAAAGCAAATGTTTTTCTTTTAACAGAGGAGTTCAAGGGCTCCACCGTGGTTGAGCTGATGAAGAAGGAAGGCACCACCCTCGGGCTGACGGTATCGGGCGGAATTGACAAGGATGGGAAGCCGAGGGTATCCAACCTGCGGCAAGGAGGAATTGCTGCCAGGTACCTGCCTCTTGGGTAGATGGAGAAAAAGGAGCACAGGGTGTCATTAATGGAAAAATTAAAACTTCATCAGGAAAAGGTCACTACTAAATAAGCGACAGCTGCCATCTGCTGGGCAGCAGCGTGGGGTGAGGGGCACGTTCCAGAAGCGTGGCTGTTCTGGCCTGTGTCACAGTCACCAGGGAGCTCTCATGTCATCTCAGGGACACCCACGTCCTCAAGTAATTTTCACTGTAAGACACCTGTGTGTGCCGCCGACCGCAGACGGTCTGCAGTGGGGGTGAGATGCTCCGATCATCTCAGGGGAACAGATGACCCATATCCCCTAGAAGGACAAGACAGGCCTAGGAAGTGTGGGAGGCCCAGCTCCATGTATCTAAATAATAATTTTACTTGTTTGCATATTCTCAGTTTTCCTACGAATGAACTGCAGGCTGCACTGGTTGTCGGTGAAGATGGAATGTCCTGGGTGCTAGGCAGGGGTGGGCTGGCTATGTGGACAAATTCTAAATCTACCTCAGACAGAGGGGGTGGAATGTTCAGTTTTCATTCAAAGTAAGGTTAATGTTCCTTAAGTCCTGGACACCAGCAGTCCTGTCCACATCATCCCAAATTAAGTTTTAGAGTTCTTGTCTTATAAAGTGTCACCTGAAATACTGATGGCTTTTGATAATCAACCTGTTTGTACAAATTATAACCTCAATCCAGTGGGTTGCTCCATGATCTGAGATATTGTTTGGAAAACACACTGATGTCAACTCAAGCACCCTAATCTTCTTTCTTCAGGTTTTTTAAGATACTTCCTTCCACACCATAGGCTCCTTTATATTTTGGCAGTCATGGCTGATCTGTGATGCTAGGACTTCCTGTGTCTCCAGGGCTTTCTCACGTGTAGCCCCTAAAGCATGTGATTGGAGCTGAGAGGGAGGGCAGTGCCGTATTCAGATGTGTGGATGCTGTGCTAGTTATATTGAGTGTCACCAATCACCAAATATTCATTGTTTACTCCACTACCGTTTCACAGGTCGTAAGCCAGAATAATTAAGGATAAGATCCCTGCCCCCTGGGGGCTTATAATCTATTAGAGGAAATAAGGTATAAAAAACACGAAAAACTTGGGAGCAGTAATCACATTGCGTTTTAGTAAAAAGCAGTAACCTAGGCTTTGTCACAGAGCACCAGGCAATTAAGTTGCCATGTGAATGTGAGTCAGTAGATCTGAGGTGATCGTGACGGCACGTACTGCAGGCTGGAGCAGACTAGCGAGGCTCCAGAGGCGGAGAGATTGGAGCTGGGCTTACGTGAAATGAATGAATTCCGTATTTTCATTTGGGGATAAAATACTGTTGAAGATCCTCATCAGTGATATGAATTTTAAGTCCTATCATTGGTCTTGCTTCCCTGCCCTTGTTTTAGAAGTACAGTTTGACCAAAAGCCCCAAAGTAGGCAAGGTTCTGGTATGTTGGTGAAGAGAGAGAAGAATGTTCCTGAAACCCAGTACTTTCTTGTAATTTCTTCTTTACCAGTACTCTTTTATCAGCCCTGCTGTAAGCAGTGACTGGCAAAACAAACTGACCCTCTTACTGGCTCTGGGCAAACTCCCAGCGAAGATATCCAAAGCATAATGTCCAAAATGGTGAAATGTCCAAAAAAGCAGGCAGCAAAAAATGAGAAGGAATGAGAAGAAAGGAAAAGCTCAAGTGTGTCCAGGATCTAGATAATCTGCTCTCAGAGAATCATCTCTTTATGGGCAAGGCAGCTAAAAATAATTTTTTCTTTATTTTGTTGTATGGTGCTCTTTAAAAATAAAAGAGGTAAAGGGTTAGGAAGAAGTCAGAGACAGCAGGAGCCCACCCACTTCTGAAGTGTCCAGACAGCATGAGTGAAAGGGATCCGCTGAGTGCCTCATCCACCTCGGCTGCACTCCTCCTCCCAGGAACCAGCTGTATCCTGGGAGGCGAGGGCTCCTGCTGTGTCCGGCTTCTGAACTTGCATGCTTACCCATGATGGGAAAGTGCAAAATATGGTCAGACCAGCCTGGGATGAGGAGGGGTCCACTGAAGCAATGTTCCCTGTTTTGCAGAAGTGATCAGCTGGATGTAGGTGACTATATCAAAGCAGTGAATGGCATCAACCTGGCCAAATTCCGCCACGACGAGATCATCAGTTTGCTGAAGAATGTCGGGGAAAGAGTGGTCCTCGAAGTCGAGTATGAGCTGCCGCCAGTCTGTAAGTCATCACAGTCCTGAGGCAGAGCCGCCACACCATGTTGTTGCCTGAGACAATCAGGTTTTGTTTTTTCTTTTTCACCATCGTTGTCTTACTACAGGAATGGCAGAACACGTTTTTTTTTTTTTTTTGACATGTAAAAATTATTTGAACTGATATACTTATAGCCTATTCAGGAAGAATTTGAAAGAGAATAGATAATGGTAAAAATTATCTAGGACTCATGTTTCCTTAAGGCCATCTGGGGGTTAGGGCCGCCAACTGTCTGCACAGTTGAAATCCACGTATAACTTATAGTCGGCTCTTCGTATGCACGGTTCCTCCGTAACTGAGTTTCCTCCATATCTGCAGATTCGACAAGGGGGTATTGTGTGGAACTGCAGTATTTACTATTGCAAAAATCCACATAGACATGGATTCACGCAGTTCAAAACTCTGTTCTTCAAGGGTCAGCTGTATGTAGTGTAAATGCTTTGGGTCGTGAGGCTGTGAGAGAAGAGAGTAAAGCAAGGTGAGGGATGGGACTGTTGGGCTGAGGGCGGGACTGCAGTTTTAAATGAAGTGACCAGGAACAGCTTCATTGAGAAAGTGACATTAATCAGTGACTTGAAGGAGGTCAGGAAGTTAGCTCGTTAGCTGTATGGATTTCAGGGGGAAGAGAATTCCAGAGAGAAGGAAAAGCCAATGCTAAGGTCAAAAGGCAGGACTGTATCTGGTGTTGTTCTAGAAACACTGAGAAGGGCAGTGTGGCTGGAGCAGAGGAAGCATGAGGAGAAGTAGGGGAGGCGGTCAGCAGTATAAAGGACAGAGGCAACTTCGAAGGCTACTGGAGGGGCCTTAACATGGTGGATGAAGCAGGGAGGCATGGTATGGTTTGAGGCAGAGGAGTGACATTATCTGATTTGTGTTTTCAAAGGCTCCTCTGGCTGCTGTGGCGAGAACAGCAGGGGCAAGGGTAGAAGCTTTGGAGACCAGTTGGGGGATTATTGCAGTCACCCAGGTGGAAGACAATGGCGAGGATGGTGAAAAGCTCTCACATTCCCCATCTATTTTGAAGACAGAGCCAACAGGATTTCCTGATGGATTTAATATGGGTTGTGCAGAAAGAGGAGTCAAAGACCCCCAGAGGCTTTGAGCCTGAGCAACTGAAAGAATGGAGCTGCCGTTAAAGGGGGTGGTTAAGACTGGGCAGAACTGATCTGTGAGGGGAAGATCAGAAGTTTGTTCCTACAGTTGAGGTGCCTATTTGACCTGCCAGGAGAAAATGTCAAGAAAAGAGTTGGATATCTGGTTTGGAGTTTGGGAGAAAGATCTGGACTAGAAGTGTAAATTTAAGAGCAATGGGGATATAGATGGTGCTTTGGGACCAGATGACAGCACTCAGAGAGTGAGTGTACCTACTTGTTCTTATGAACAGAAAATCTAACACTGAAAATCTACTGGTGATTTTATAACCAAATCAACTGGAGTCTGTGTTCCCGAAACCTTGCTACATTTTTCATTTTCATAAAAGGGAGCAGTAAAATATGGTATTGGGAGCTTGAATTGTGTCATTAGTTAAATGTCAGTTTTGCCCCTTTCTAGCTTTGTGACTTAGGGCATGCCAGTTAAGCTCTGAGCCGTAGGTTTGTCATCTGTAAAATGGCTGTAGTGGATGTAGAATTTTTGTAAGAATTCAAGACTATAACCATGTGAAGCATTTAGGTCATAATCACATACTCAAAAAGCCTTATTATTATTATTATTATTACACTGAAAATACTGTGTTTTCTTGAACTCACTATCTCAAACCATTGCCAAGGAGTTAAAAGGAGTCAAATATCTCGAGCTAATTAATGCTCTTCGATTAAGCATTTTTATTCTACCGGGGACATGAATATCAACAAAACACAATCTCTTTCTAAGAGGAACTCAGGGTGAGGCCACTGGTGGAGATTTGCCAAGTATTATGGATGATCCAGAGCTGGAAGTTTTGGGGTGGGTTTGAAGGAGGTTATGCAGGCCCAGTAGGAAGATGAACATTCCAGACACAGGGTACAGCAAGGAGGTAAGATGATAGCCCAGAGCACAGGTTGAACTGCAAATGGTTTGGAACTGCTGGAGCAGAAAGGGAAAGACAGGGCCTGGAGAGGGATGAACTCACTCAGGTAAACAGGCACCAAGTGAAGGGGGCCTTATGAGCCATATGGGTGGCATGCGGATGGTGTCACGTGGGCAGTAAGGAGCCTTTAAAGGCTTTTAAGGCTGAGGAGTAGCAGCATCAGATCAGAGTTTTTAGATTTATTTTAACAAGTCAAATGGAGAAGAGATCAGAGGCTAGAAGCCCCAAGGCTGTTACAATTTTCCAAAAGAGAGGTAGTGTCCTGAATAAATATAGCATCAGTAGGGTTACAGAGGAGAGGGTGGGTATCAGAAATATTCAGAGGTTAAAACCTGTCATGACTGGGTGGTTATACCAGCCGTTCCTCCTTCACGCAATGAAGCTGATGGGAAAAAGGAAAATATTTTTAAAGGCAAAAGTGTGAATTTTTTGGTAGAAATCAGATAGAAGAGGTCTGTTCTCCAGGGATTATCTCTGTCTCTTTCTATTACATTTAGGTAAATTAATAAGATCTTTGAGTTCAGAGAGGTTGAAGGGATTAATAAGCCTCCCTTTCACTGAGCCCAGACAGCTAGAGCAGAAGCAAGCCTCCAGCAGTGAGGCCCCGGGAACAGAGCTGTCTGCTGAAAGACAGGCCACCCCAGACCCAGACTGTAGCTCTCTCAGGAATGACAGCAATATGAGGCTCAGCCAACCCCAGAGTCTGGAAGGAACTGGAGGAAGGGTATGTGTATGTGTGATGGCGAGGCGTTTAGGGGGGTAGGATACAAAGACAGAGACAGAGAGAGACAGAGATCTGATAGAAGGAAAATGAAATTTTGACCTTGAGCAAGTCACTTACCTTTTCTGAGATTCAGTTTCTTTGTGAAAATGAAATAGTCCATCTACAAGAGCTCTAAATTTCTTTTTGATTTTAAAATTATATGGTGTTTTGAGACTGTATTTAGAATATTACCAGACTGTGTCTTGGGTATTTGTATATCAAAAGTTGGTTTAGAGGACTGCCTTCAAATGTTTTGGTCACATAACCCCTAAAGAATTTTGAGATATTACATCACCATCCAATTTTTAGTTAACACCTAAAATCCTTTATAAGCTTAGCGGGGAGGGTATAGCTCAAGTGGTAGAGCTGCATGCTTAGCATGCCAAGGTCCTGGGTTCAACCCCTAGTACATCCTCTAAAAATTTAATTAATTAATTAATAATATGTAGAATAGATAAACAGGATTATACTGTATAGCACAGAGAAATATATACAAGATCTTGTGGTAGCTCACAGTGAAAAAAATGTGACAATGAATATATATGTATGTTCATGTATAACTGAGAAAATGTGCTCTACACTGTAATTTGGCACAACATTGTAAAATGACTATAACGCAATAAAAAAAGTTTTAAAAAAACCTTTATGATAAGCTTAGATGGAAAGGATATAACTTTTGGTATGATGCTATTTTATATGTCTTTAAATACCATTTCCAGTCAAACCTTGGAGTTACAAATTTACCTCATTTATTTAATGGAAAATATCTGCCACAGAATCGTATTGTCAAAGGCAGTGCTCACCATTAAACCATCAGCGATCAGACTAGCTTTCTATCAGAAGGGGTCCTTCCCTGGGGGAGGGTATAGCTCAAGTGGTACAGCACGGGCTTAGCATGCACAAGGTCCTGGGTTAAACCCCCAGAACCTCCTCCAAAAATAAATAATCAAACCCAATTACCTCCCCCTCAAAAAATATTTTTTAAAGGAGTCTTTCCTTAATTCAGATAAATGTGTTAAAGCATGTCCCTATGTCAGCCTTATTACTTTTCGTTTCTAATTCTAAGAGAGAGAGACAGAGATGATGGTGGGGATAATAATGATGATGACAGGGGAGAGATGGTGGCGTCCTGGGTCTCTTCCACGTGCTGCATTCTGAGATTTAGTCTGAAGGAGCAGCAGCTACCCAGGGAAAGCTTTCCCTGTGGCAGTGGCAGGGGGAAACCAGGACAAGCCCAACCACAGGAGCACATTTCCAGGCTCTACTCACATCTCTTAACATCCCATTGACCAAAGCAACTCAGATGTGCAGAACCAATGTGATGAGGTGGGAAAGTGCACAACTCCTGTTCTCCTATAGATATTTGGGTTGGGGAGGCCAGGAAATAGTATATAATTTAGAAAAACCAGCTCTACCGTAGTAAAATATAGACTGTCACTTCATGGTATAGAAGTACACGCATATTCACATACGGAAATAAGGGACAACAGTACAACTAGAATACTAAGCAGGAGTCTTTTTGCATTGTAAAAGTGGCTTTTACCTAGCCCTTCTGTGTACCCTGTTTGATTCTTTGGGTAAGCCCTTTAATTGGATCTCTGTGTCCACATACACACCCCTAAAGTAATGAGTAAAATTCGTGTGGCAAAACTCATGTGAAAACCCAGTCACTGAGAGCCAGTCATGCAAATAAAAATTATAAAGACCAAAGCTGTTTCACTAAGTGTATTAAAATGTAGTCAAAATTCCCATTTATCTTTGTCAATGATGAAGAGCAATAGTGTGGATAATCTAAAGCTGCAGATAATCCCCAAGTTCTTTATATTGACTTTAGATTTGATTGTAAGATTTTGTGGTCAGTAAGATTTAGTTCAAGCAAAATTAAAATTACAGGGCTTTGCATCCCCAGAACAGCCACTCAGCCAACAAGGACAGGTGGCCCAGAATTGGAATTTGGTTGTCTGTAATTGAAAGTTGATTTAATGATTAAATGAAATAATATTTGTAAACCACTTTGCAGAGTTCCTGGCACACGCTACTCATTAATTATTTCTCCCCATATCTTTTCCTCCCCTCCCTTACCCATATAACAGAAAGGTCATGTTCTTAACCAATTTCATTAAGTGGCTTTCTGGGTCATAGAAATAAGAAAACTTTTGGTTTGAACTCAATTTTTAAAATTTAATTAAAACAGTACCTCAACACTTTCATCTATTTGCATGTACTGTTCCTAGATGATTAGAATAAACTGTAAGTCCCCTGATGGCCAGAATATGACATTTAATTAAATCAGCAGTGCACCAAAACATTTTGTTCAGCTGTAGGTTTATATTGTTTTTCAGCAGATCCAAGTTCTTACTGTAGTTTATGTCCCAGGGTATGTGCAGTTTTGTGAATTTAACTGTGTACTTTTCATAATCATGTCTATTCCTTTGAGGATTCAGGATTTCTAATAATTAAAAAACAATTGTAATTAATGCTTAATTAAAATTACTTTCTATTCCTGTAAATGGCAGGAAACATTCTTTTCAAAGATGTCTTTAAATTCTGTGTGTATTTCTTATTGATAGCTTGATATAATAAACCCTTCAGGATCTAGTAACGATGTGAAAACTGGGTCATTGATCATGAAGACAGCATTAGATAATTAGATATTGTTGTACAAATTCAAGACATGGAGCAAAGACCATCAGTTCTGTAGATGGCAAACTCTTCTGTCTCCATGAATAAAAATATCCTTGTATCCATAATGATAAAATATTAATTTGGGGAAATTTGGGGGGTTTTTTTAATCTAGCAATAGTGTACCTGTATAACCAGAATTACTCACCAGTTTCTTTAAAAAAAAAAAAAAGTCTTAAGGAATAGTTTATGTCTATTCCTTCATACAATTCATACCCTCAGACTGTGTGTGATATAATTAGAAACTGCAGCTTGGTAATGCAATTTCATTTTGTGAAATGAGAGCAATAACTAGGCAAACATATACCAAGCATGATGGTATCAAGTAAAATTAAGTAGATCTTCATTTTATTAGTCAGTAGTAATATTTTGAATGTAGTTAGAATTTATTTTGCCTTCCAAGTTTCATTTGGGCCGCTGATATCTTTGTTTAATTGCTATGCATCATGTCAGAAAATCAATTTGCATCAGATTAAACTATTAATGGCCATCTGAGAGTAATGCTTTTTCTTCTTGCACTATCTGCAAAAATAAAGACATTAATTATCTCATAAATTTTACAAAAATCATATTATTTTTGCATTTTACAAAAGGAGAACAATTTTATTTATCCTATGAAGATTATCTTTCTTGTAATACAGAGTTTTAACAATGTGAATATTATGCTCTGTCTAAAAACTGGCTACACAGGAGAAAAGAAAGTACCTATGGTTTTGATTCTACCTGGAACCATATAAGTCACTCACAAAGATAACTATTTTATGATATTTGTATGTCATTCCAATTATTTTTTCTAACATTTTTTAAAAGAAATTTTTGCTGTTTTTTTACTCAACAAGAATTATTTGCAAATACTGTAGTATTTTATGTCTATCAAAAAATTTAAAAATGTTATTATGACATAAGACTTATATTTCCCTCTCTCTTCCCTGCATCCAGCTGTCCAAGGATCGAATGTTATTTTCCGAACTGTGGAGGTCACGTTACACAAAGAAGGCAATACCTTTGGTTTTGTAATACGAGGTAGGTGATGGTTAGAAAATAGAACCAACAGATATTCTTGGGGAATTTTGTCAGTGAAATATTTGGAGGGAACTAGAAAGTCATCATCAAAAAACTGATGTTTTCAGTGCCTAAAGTCACCTTATAACATTTGTACCCATTTTTCTTTAAAGAAACAAAGCAATAATTGGGAATCAAAATGGAATCCAAATGATCTAGCTAATTTATTTCAGTTTGTTAATACTGAGCAAAGAAGCCATTGTTTGTAAAGCTTGTCAATTCATAGTCATCCTACTGATTTGCCACTTTTCAACATATCTTTTGCCTTCCCGCTCATACTTTCTGTGTCATTGAGTCAAAAATGTTGATGAATTCATCTTGATTTGATTTAAAAGACTAGGATTAAGCAACTTTATCTTGTTTTATCTTAAAATACATTTTATTATTGTATTGTCCTAAGAATGGATTCCAGCCAATCTAGTCCCTTGAGCACCTGTATACATCAGTTCAATTCATCTCATTTTCAAATGATATTAATAATAAAAATTTCAAGTGACTCCAGCTTGTCTACAAAACCATTCATTCTGAGCTGCAGTTTTGGCTTTTAATATTTTAGTTTTCTTATTAACAATTTCACCCCTTAAAGACTACACATGCATTAACAACTCGTAATTCCTAGTATGACACTTAGGTTCAATAGGATAGTAGGGAAGCTTCAGGAATTTTTAACATTTCTTGACTTTTTTTTTGTTTGTTTTTACCTGTTACACTTTGTATTTAACTAGAGTCCAAATTCTGTCAAAGTTATTAAAATATTAATTAAAATTAACTAAGCATCTTAATAAATATGCATGCATCAAGGGATAAAAGAGATATGTTCACTTACACAGACTTGCCTTAAATCACTAAGCTTTAGGCATTAGGTTTAATTCTATGTCAATCATTTAGCGAATTAATCAATCAAATACTCATTAAGGACACATCAACATATCAGCATAAGGCAGAGTACTATGGAATCAGGAGACAAGACCCCTGTCTACAGGGAATTACAGTCCAGTGAATTTAAGACATAAGTTGATAAAATGCCCGAATGAGTATGAGAGAAAATGGGCAACTAGAAACTCACTGAGTAGTTTACACCAGTAATTATTTTCTGACCAAGTCCTATTTTTAGGTGGAATGACAGATCCCAAGATCACTTACCTTAACCATTGCCAAGTTTCTATATAAAAAGCTAGATGAATGTAATGAAAAGTCAGTGTACAAGTGATTTTACCTCAGAGAGTAGTATTTACTGTTTTTGCAGTATAGATATGAAAGAGTAGTGTGCTTGAATTGCATGCCTAATTACTAAAATGCTGCAGTAAAAAATACTGCTGGTGCAGATATTCATCACTAGCTGCTGTACGGTTAATCAATAGCAAATCCAATTGCTAATGAAAGAGCTAAACCAACAGTAATTTATCATTAAGAACTAAAAAGAATAGAAGCAGTTGAAATCCACAACCACCTCGAGGCAACTACTGATATGATGTTAACAAAATGTCCTTCCCACAATTTGCAGGAATTTCAAATATCCACGTGTGCATGTGTAGTAAGAGTTTTTTAATATGAGCCTCGACTCCTACCTGGTACATCATAGGCCGTTAATAAATGGATGAATGAATGAATGATGCCTAGATTTGTGTAGACATCAGATTTCTTAGTATTACACTGATTTTAAAACCTTAATAATAGTGAGCCAATTCCAGTTTATGAGTACCACATTTTTGTAGGCTTTAGTAACTCCCTTCGTACATTGGTTGAACATAAAAATTTGTCTAATTTTGCATACTTTTTTAATGGGACTCAATAAAGAACTTACATGTTCAAATCAGTTTGAAGCCCATCTGGAGGATCTTCCTTGCTCAAGTGGCCACCACCTATCCTCTGAGAACCATTGGGTCATCACAAAAAGAGCTGCAGAATGAGAAAGTACTGTGGATAAATGTTATCATGGCAGATAAGACATTATGGCATAAATGGGATTTGAGCTTAATTTAGATCAATGGAGAATATCAGGACATTCAGGAAGGAGGGAGGGGTAGATACTGCAGATGAAGCATGTTCATTTAGTGCTAGAGAATTTCTTCTTACCCAATTAGGACAGGTCTTTGAACAGTAAGCCAGGCTTTTAGCTGATGTATGGAATTAACATTTCTAATGCTATGTGTAACATTAAAAAATCTTGACTGCCCAAACAATAGAACCTTCCATCAATAAAATGAAAAATGATGCTCTGGCCTAAATAATGAAGAGTTAAGTTTCTGTTAATTCCTTTGCCACCAAACCAAGGAAGATGGTTTGGGCTAACAGGAAAATCACTCTGCCACTAAGTTGCTTTTTATTTTAGCTGAGGAAGTTTCTCTAGTCATTCTCAACTGTAAAATTGCAGGTATGTATACAGATTTAACACATGGAGCCCAATATTCAGATTCAGTCTGCGCTGGGTCCCTGGCATTGATATTTTTTAAAAAGCATGCCAGGTGGCTGATATTAATAAGCAACCAGGGTTGAAAATATCAGTGGGCTCTAAGTCGTCTTTTACAGCTCCAAACATCCAGAACCTAAGTGTGAATCACAAAGTACACTTGGTTCATTATTTCCAATAATGGTAAAACATCACAAATCAAGAAATTCTCACACTTTAACGTACACTCACTGTTGCATATTTATATTTCCAGATCAAAATAATGGAAAGGTTTCTTACTGTCTTCAGCCCCTATCCTTTTCTAAATCAATAACCCTCAGGGGAAAGCCAAACCTCTCTCTTTAGGATCACCTTTCAAAAGAGAAGTTACATAATGGTATTTACATAAATATAGTCAATCATGTGCTATAACTTATTGTCAATTTCCATTAAAATTTTTTTTCTGAACGTTACAAATTTCCTATTTTAAGTAAGAGAGAATTTTAAAAGAAGCCATCAAACTGAATGAAAGAAATTAAATACTGAAATGGAGCTTTTACCAATCAGCCAGACTGAATAAATCACTTGTAAAGAAATGAGCATAAAGGAAGCATGTGCTTTCATCAGGAACAGTGAATGTCTTAATTTTTCTCTTAGGCTAGGTTCTTTAAGTTGATCTCTCTACCTCTGCCAGATTTGGGAAATGTCAGTCTGTCCTCCCAGACAAACATAAATGTTAAAGAAAAAATACTTGATGGCAACATTTATACTTACTACACACTGGCAAACCAGAGACCATCCAGATGGGCAGCCACGATAGTGATATATGAGGAAATCAGGTCATACAAACAATAATTAGGAAACTGGAAGTGGATGGAGGATGGTTCAAGATGGTGGTATAGGAGGATCCTGAACTCACTTCCTTCCACAGATGCAACAAATATACAGCTATACATAAAAAAATTTCCTCTAAAAAGAACCTAAGAAAATGCTGAATTCCGGCTCCCTAACAAAGGATAAAAAGGCCACATCAAGACAGGAATAATCCTTCAAGACTGGGAGAGAGCTGTTTTAAATAATGCATAGAAACAAACACAGAGAGTCAAGCAAAATGAGGAAACAGAGGAAAACGTTCCAAACGAAGGAACAAGATAAAACTTCAACAGTGAGGGGAACCCTAATGAAATGGAGATAAGTAATTTACCTGATAAAGAGTTCAAAGTAATGGTCATTAAAGATGCTCACCAAATTCAGGAAAAGAATGCATGAACACAGTGAGAACTTCAACAAAGAGGAAGAACACATGAGAAAGGACCAAACAGAAGAATATAATAACTGAACTGAAAAGCATTCTAGAGGGCTCAGTAGCAGATTGATGGATCAGAAGAACAGACCAGTTACCTGGAAGACAAGGTGGTAGAAATCACTCAAACAGAGTAGCCAAAAGAAAAAAGAATTTTTAAAAAAAGAGGATAACTTAAGGAACTTGTGGGACAACATAAAGAATACTAGCATTCACATTTTAGGAGTCCCAGAAAGAGGAGAGAGAGAGAGAAAAGAGCAGAAAACTTATTTGAAGAAATAATGGCTGTAAACTTTTCTAATCTAGAGAAGGACACAGACATCCAGATCCAGGAAGCGCAGAGAAACCCAAACAATATAAACCCAAAGAGATCCACACTAAGACACGTTATAACTAAAATATCAAAAGTTAAAGAAAATTTTGAAAACAGTAAGAGAAAAAAAAGGGGGGAACCCCCATAAGACTGTCAGCTGATTTTTTTTCAGCAGAAAATTTGCAGACCAGAAGGGAGTGACTTGATATATTCAAAGTGCTAGAGGAAAAAACTTCCAACCAAGAATACTCTACCTAGCAAGATTAAGATTCAGAATTGAATGAGAGATAAAGAATTTTCCAGACAAGCAATAGCAAAAGTAGTTCATTACCACTAAACTGGCCTTACAAGAAATGTTAAAGGGACATCTTTAAGCTGTGAAGAAAAGGCCCTAAACATAATTAAGAAAACATATGAAAGAAAAAGTCTCACTGGTAAAAGCAAATATATGGTAAAGGTAGTGGATCAACCACTTACAAAGTTAGTGTGAAGTTAAAAGACAGAACTAGTAAAATTAGCTATAACTACAGTAACTAGTTGAGGGATACACAAAAAGATACAAAATGAACATCAGAAACAAAACATGGTGGGGGTACTAAAAATGTCGTGATTTTAAAATGCACTAATATTTTTAACACCCTCATTTTAAAAAAATTTTTTAACACCTTTATTGTGGTATGATTCCTGTACAATAAACTACACATACTTCACATGGAAGTTTGATGAATTTTGATAGATGTGTACACCAGCGAAACCACTACCACCATCAAGGTAGCTGACATTTCCATCATTTCAGCCATTCGAACTTTTTTCTTTTTTTTAATACTTGGATTTTTTTCCTTTTACTTGTTGCTTCCTTTATGTCAGATTGTAGACTCACCTATGTTATAGTCCAGGTTGATTAACACCAGGGGTACCTACCTACACTTTGTTTACAGCCAGCAGCTGTTCTAATTGGACTAGAACTTGTAATTACTTGATGCTTTTATCACACTAGCTATTAAACAGTTTATGTATGTATCACCGCAGATTACAGTCATATATTTATTGAGAGGTGGAGAAATGTTGACTTCAAACATACAGTCTGTATAAAATGAGTAAGATGTTTAAGGCTGTTGCATGCCAGAAGGAAAACTTCACATGTACAACAATAAAATGAACCTCACTTTCTCAGCTGATACTTTGTAACTGAATTTTTTTAATGGCAGCAATGAGAGCATTTTGTAAGCCGCATTCCTTCTCCTTGCTAGGGGGAGCACATGACGATAGGAATAAATCTCGTCCTGTGGTAATAACCTGTGTTCGTCCTGGAGGGCCTGCCGACAGGTAAGCTTCATCTTTCTGTGTCCCCATCCAAACAGATTAAATAAAGCTGGGGACTTTGGCATACAAGTGGATGAATTAGAAATTTCACAGCAACAGATAGATATTAAATAAATATGTTGGAATGTGAAAACAGAAAGAGTTCAGGCTGTGGAATCAGAGGAAAGAAAATTTAACTCCAGCTTCAAGTTCTTACTACCTTATGTTTTGGGCAAGTGACTTAACAGCTCTAAGCTCAGTTCCCTCCAGTGTAAAATGTAGATAATGGTGCCTACCTTTCAAGGTAGGCATTTTTTCATTTTATCAAAGCCTGGAGATTTATGGTGCCTTGCAGAGGGCCTGTCATACCTGAGAGGCAGTTGATAAAAGGCAGCCAGCTCTTTTAAGGAAGGCCCTTGACACACATCCTCTCCAACTGCTCATCTCCTAACCTGGAAAGAGAGGTCGTGGTGTTCTGACTCTTACTGTTGCCAACATCCTTATCCTTATGACTGCCCTTTGATGGTGACCATGGATGTCCGAATGGAAGTGACTTTTAGTGAAAGTGAAGGCGTATTGTTGGTGTTAGTGTCTAGAGCTTTCTCTTCCTTGCTAGTTTGAATATCTGAAGGAAGCCCCTTCAGCTGTCCCACCATAAACATTGTGGGGTCTCCAGTAGACTCACAATTTAGATTTCCCAGGAGATGCTTATCTTTGTGTTCATTTCCCACAGCAGAAGTCCACTCCATCGTGATGGGAGAACACAACTCCCGCCTTTCTGTATTGTTGAAGGGGAGGAGGAAATGCGCTGGTTACCCCTGACTCTGCACTGTGTTTCAGACTAGGATGAATGTTTGAAACCTTTTCATAAGCAGGAGAAATAGTCCTAATAATAAATACTGCTTATGGAGCATCCACTATGTGCCAGGAGCTGTGATAAGTGCTTGGCAGACATTGTCTTATTGTATCCTCACAACCACCCACTAGATGAGGTGTTTTTATACACATTACAGGGGACAAAACCGAAACCCATTCTGTTTCAATAACTCGCCAGCTAGTACATGAATGAAGTAAGAGAGGAATTCAGATTTATTTTCCTTCAAAGCTCATACTGTTGGCTCACTTTTTGAAAATGTTGATGTTTAATGTAAAATAAGAAGATATGAAGACACTGGTTTCTCCCCTCTGCTAAAGTGTATTTGCCTTTGCAGAGGATAATACAAAGTCAAAATTTCCAGGGAAATTTTGCCATTTTTTTCCTTCCCTTGCTTTTCTTGTAAATTGTTTTTCCTGAAGCAAATGAGGGTATTTCTGTTTCTTATTAACATTTAGATCTGGAATTGACAGAAATTTCAGAAGCAGGCTTTAGTTTGTGAGTGATGTAGTACCAAATTAATGTAGGACTAAAGGAAATCTAAGAATTTAAGATAAAGATTTAGAATCAAAATACCTAGAGGGTTATCTAGGTGAAAGATATTTAAAACATCATTTTTATTCTTTTCAAGTCCTAGACTTGTAATCCCTACATCTGATTATCTCATCTTTGTGACCCTGCATGAGGCAGGAGGGTTATAACCTGGAAGCCTTCCTGGCTAGACTTCAGTGGTGTCATTGCTGTCCTGGGGCATCTTCTCCCAGTGCCTTGAGTGTCTTCGGTCACAGAAAAGAGAGTAGTATCTGCCTGGCTTTTCTAGTGAACATGAGACTGAATCAATTTAATGATCACCAAATGGCCATATAAATCAGTAGAAAAATTTACAGACTAGGGAAATTGTTCACCAGCGTTCCCTCTCCTGCTTGAGTTCACTGGTAATAAATTGATTGGAATCAGCAGGCTTTTCTGCTCACCTGGCTTTGGAGAAACAGATTAATGCTATTTCCTGGGCTCCAATAAATCAAATTTTAGACATTTTGGCAAAAATCTAGAAAAGGAAAAATGTGCCTTTGTTACTTTTGCACCCCAAGACTTAATTATGGGTAACTTAGTTATTTGCTGATGTATAGTTATTTTCTTGTTACTGATTTTCCTATGGCAGCAATTTTCTGTTCAGGGTTACCTCTTTACTTTCTTAACGTCACACTTGATGCTTCAGAGGAAATGCAAATGAAATGGTTGGTAGAATGTGTGTGAAAGAACCACTCTGGCTAAGTGACTATCAATGAGAAGCCCCATGAGGCTAAGTTAATAAGACCGTTTCTTTATTCTCCCTTCAGAGAGGGCACAATCAAACCTGGCGATAGGTTGCTCAGTGTGGATGGAATTCGGCTTCTTGGAAGCACGCATGCTGAAGCCATGAGTATTCTTAAGCAGTGTGGACAAGAAGCGACGTTGCTGATAGAATACGACGTCTCAGTCATGGGTATGTGAGAGCCCTGAGGGTGGGATCTCTAAGCTCTCCATCACGTCACTGTCCATCCCCGATAAACCCCTTTGGGTTAAGAATGAACTGTTACGTCCTCCTGTAGCAGACAGAATTTCATCAATACTATCTTATTACTCTGTTTGAGTTCAGGAAGAGGCGAAGTATACTCAGCGATTTAGAGTTCTTGTGTCAATAGGATTCTATAATAACATCTCATTCTGTCAGCGTGTTTCACCTAGTAATCAGCTCTTCTGTGTGGGTTACCCTTTGGCCGGAAAGTATTTTCCCCTCCAAATCACAAAAATGGTATTATTAACTTAGGGGTTGGTGCTTTTTCCTTTACTACATGGAAACTGGAAACAGTAGGGGATTCCTTTCCTTCTTATAACTTTACAATATGAAGCCAGTAATCAAAATCAAGGGAAATTACCATTTTATCCTGAGACTTTGGGGCAAAGAAAGCAAAGGGAGTACATTGATTCAGACAAGAAGTTGAGTGCAGTATTCTTTCTTTAAATAATGATTCCAATAGAAAGTAATTCTATTTCTACCATCACACTGGAAAGATTCTCTCATGTGGCCTGTCAGTGTGCAGGGAGAGCCAAAGTTTTGTGTAGTGTTGACTAAGGCAGAGAAATTATGAGAGAATGAACTGGGACCTGAAATTGAACCTTAAATCACGTTGTAAGTACTTGTTACAATGATCAGACTTGATTGTGTGACCTGACTTTACCAGCAGGTTTTATGCTGGTGAAATGTAGCCGAGAAAAAGACACTTACTCTGTAACTGGAAACCACTTTATTTCCCACTCTGTATGATTCATGCAGAACAACGTTGCTTAAAGGTATTCCCAATCTGTCTGCTGGCCTGAAATGTCTTAGAGAGGTGTGAGGTTTCTTGCAAGCCTTAAAGTGTGAGAGTTAAGGAGTCCTTAGCACACTAAGTGGTATGATATGCCCTTGACATGGAAAGGTCAGGAATCGAGTGAACTTTCTTCCCTCCATTCTTCCTTTCTCTTGTCTTCTCTTTCTCCTTCTTTTCTTTCTCTTTTTACTTTTTTTTATAGGGTTTTTGAGTTAGGTGATTTGGGTTCTGTTTTCAGCTCTACTGATTTCTAGCTATGACTTTGGACCATGTTACTGATTTCCCTGTGCCTTTGTTACGTCATCTGTCAAATGGAGACTAGCAGTGCCTATTACAAGGCAGTTATCAGTGCCACCAACCACCCAGACCCGAGAGTGCCGATTCAGGCATGCTCCCTCCTCACCAAGCGCCCTCCCCTCCTGGGGCCTTGGTGGTCGCACTGACAGCATCCTCAGGCCAGGCCGCGGGGAGAGGGGTCGGCCTGGAGGCAGTGGTGGGGTCAGCACTGGGGGTCCACCAAAAGCAGGACTGTGGAACCCACAGAGTCGGGGAAGGTAGCCCTGGAAGGGCCATGATGCTGCCCACTCCAACTCCCTCAGTCTGGGCTTCAGCGAGGCGGAAGCGTGGTTAAGGCAGAGCCCCTGCAGATGAGCCAGCCTCGCAGGGAAGAACTCGCCCACTCGCCCACCACCTCTTCCTCTGCACTTGGGCAACCACCTCAGGGAGAGTCCCGTGCAGCCTTCCGTTCCCTTCCTCTCTGACCACTGGGTGGCTGCTGGGTTGATGCTGGGTTGATGCTGGGGGGGTGATACGAAAGTGTTTCCTGTTTTCCCACACCACTATTGGCATTTTGAAGAGGCCCAGTGTGTTTTAAGGCCTTGAGACCAGCAGAGCCCCCAGTGGTAGCCAGGGGTAAGGATCACCAAGAGGCATGGTGAGGACTTGGCCCTGCCTACATCTGCCTTCCCAAGAAAGGGCTAAGAAGAAAAAGACAAGGCTTCTAGCATATTTCTTGCCAATTTCTGTTTCTAGCTTGTCTACTTTGTGGAGTATCTGAGTGTTGCTTAGAAGCATATTCGTTAAACTTGCTTTAGGTTTTGTGCTAGAGGCAATGAGTTGGGCAAAAAGGTGAGGAAAAGTGCTGAAAGGTAGAATTAAGTAGGTTTGACAGGATTGCTAGAGCTTGGAGGCAGCATTGGCAAAGACCAACATGTTTGCAGGCACTTGACTTGGAGACAGTAGCAGACTCTGGGTCTGAGATCTTTCTGGATGTTCTTGGCTGCCAGTTCTTGAGGATTATTTCTTCTTTGGCACAGAGGGAATTTCCTCAACAGACATCTTCAGGTGCCTATTGGGTCTCTCCTTCAAAAAACAAATTGTTCATTTAGTAAATGTTTGTGATCTGTGATTTAAGTTGATGGAGATGCTGGAAGTACAAGAATAAATATGAAATGACCACTTTCCTCCAGGAGCTCTCCTGCAATTTTCATTTCAATAACTTGGACAAGCCTGAGAGGGTTGTCCCACAGATGCAAGAGAGAAAGGATAATGAGGTTATTTTGATGCTGTAGTCTTTCCTGGAGAGACTGGGAAAGACTTTGAATTACAAAAGAAGTTACTCCTAGTTTAAGCGTCTCCTCCACACTCCCTCCTCTCCACAAGCTACAGTGATGCATTTTCCAGATAAAACAACCTATAAAGCAAAGAGCCCCAGACAATAAAGCTCAACAGAACCTAACTAAAGAAAGATTGACGAAAGATTGAGCTATGTGCCCAGCCTCATGTTGAGCACTTTAGGGGATATCAAAAAAGTAAAGGAAACAGCCCTTACTCTCAGGTTTATCCTTCAGTTAGTTTAAATTTGGGGCAGAAGGGGAGCAAAATGTGATGAGAAAGAAGGATTATAAACAACTGGCATCGAAAATTGGATTTAGTGATTTGAGGCTGACTTCAAGCCTTTCAGTTCAGTTGTAGGGTTTCTTATCCTTCAGTGGGAGAAGTGAGAAATGCAGACATTTGGGGAGAGGCAGGAGAAATCTGATGTCCTTTTTAGAAAGAATGTTTGATAAATGATGTGTCTGGATGACTTTATTTTCTAGAATTCCTCAGAAAACTTATTTTGTTTAAACCTTTGCTGAAAATATTTCTAAAATATGTTTTTAAGAATATATATTAAATTAAAGATACTTGGGCAGAGGAGCACACAGTTCTCAGGGCCATCGTTCGAAACATCAATCCTTAGGCCAGTGTTACGGAGTCAGGAGGGGCAGATCATACCAGATCTGTGCTGGCTTATACCTTAACTCAGGATTTTTAACAATTACAAGATTCTCCATCAATTTTTTATTTTATAACTTTCCACTTTCTTCCATGGGAAGAGCTGGGAGGGGGGTTGCTGGTCCTGCAATTCCTATGGATTTCTTGTTGGCCATATTAAACAAGGCTAACTGTAGTGTAATTTATCAAGCTTTCTTACTAAGAGACAGAAATCTAGGTCATTTTAGTAGAGGTCAAATGTAACCTACAAACTATTGTGGTTGATAATAAAGATGGAAAGATAACATTTGAAATACTTCTCCCAAATGTCACGAATTTCCCCCACTATTGTTCCCAATATTTACTGTTCGCATGCATAAACCTTTCAGAAATACACTGTACATACGTATATATCTCTTCAAGTCCGTCCACCTCCCTTCCTCACCCTGCTGCTATTTGGTGTCCTCAGTCTCTCATTTTCTCTCCCTTTTGAACTCCTATTTCACTTTCTTGGCAACTCTTGAGGGTATTTACATTGTCTTAGTTATTGATGAATTTTTCTCTTGTGCGGCTGGGTTCCATAAATTCAGTGGCGACGTTCGTAAACGTCTTTTTTTTTTCCTGGCTGATTTCTATTGCCCCTCACATGGAGGCTTCAGATATACATAGGCGGCTCTTAATGATAACGGTGGACTGAGCAGTGCGTTCACCCATAGATTAGCTGTTCTTACGACTAATCGTCATTAAGTGGGTATGCATACAGTATAGCAAAACACCAGGGTTTATGCTGTAGGTTTAGAATGAAGTGATTTCATAACATCATCTTACACTGCAGAATGACCTTATGCATCTTTGAGTCACAAAACCTCTTAATCTACCTGTGGTATTTTTATGAATTCCTGTAAGTCTGTGATTCTCTCTGACTATTTCTTTGTTTGGCTTCAAACCTTTCCTTCTATTTCTTTCAATTTTCCTGGACTAAGCCAGCAAGCAAAACCAAGGATACTGAGAAAAATATTACCCTTTTCTTAGAAATGCCCAAATGGATTACATCTTTGCCCAGCTGTATGGATAGGCCTTACTTACATTCAATCCTAAGCACACACAAAATAGTCATTTTCAAGCAATTGTTTTTATCAGGGATGAATTTGAATGTGATGAGTCATCAGAAGAGATGATTAATTTCATTGCAACCAAAAAGTATGCAGGTTTATTGGTGTTATCATAACTGGCTCTTGGCTATGCTTTGCATTTCATTTTTCAAAGGTCCTTCCAGCTCTAATATCCAATGACTCTGTGAATTTAGTAACTTCTCTTAAAAGATTTCAGAAGTTTCCGTTTTTTAAAAATTGATGTAACTGTAACTCCAAAGCAAAAAATTAAAAATAAAAATAGTTTCAAATAACATTTAACTGTTGTTCATACTGAATTAAAATGATTACAGCTTAAACCACTGTTTAAGTCTAGTCCCCTCATGTTACAAGAGAGAAACAGTGGTTCTCACTTGTAGATTGAAAAGACCCTTTAGATTCTATCACAATAAATATCACCTAAAATATAGTCAAATGGGACCTTAGGGAAAAGGAAGATGTTAAATTACTAGTCCATGTTACCCCAATTCCAACACCTACTACTCATCCTCTTTGCAACAAAAATAATATTAAACTTCTAGAAGGAGTGCCTGAATGACATCCTACAGAATTCTGTATTCTTACATGAGTGTTACTCAGGTACTTAAAAATGTCCGTGAGTACCTCTTCCACTAGAGTCAGACTATCCAAATTATTTCAGGGATCCAGAAACTAAAAACTAACTTATTAGGGATGAGCCTTCAAGGTACCTGCCTGCCCCTCTAGCCCCAAGAAACAATCAGGGTGTAACAAGCATGAGCAAGCAGGGAACAGAGTGTGGGGCCGCCATGGCTCAGAAGACAGGGACCGAGTGAGTGGGCTGTGCAAATGGGTTATGGGGAGAATCTCAGCTCTCACCTCTGATACTCTGCCAGAAGTCTTCACACTCCTCCCAGAGGCCCTCATGTTGTTGTTTCGGAAAATGTGAAGGTAAATAGAGAAGAATGTTGACTACTCGGAACAGGAACTCCTAGTCGGGGACCTTCCTTCTATTTAAAAAAGGAAAGTTGATTGTTTCCTTTGTTAATCACGTCAACCCCGGCAGTCCCGTTGACAGTTACAAATTTTCCTGAGATGGTTTTCCAGCGTTCCCAGAGTAGGCATAAGGCCAACATACCACTGTGAGATCACTGTCTAAGAATCTTGGTCTCAGCATTCTGAGACATTTAATAAATTAATGGGAAGTTGGTTAACATTCCCTCGTTTTCAGATTGTATATTATGCTTCTAAAATTAAACATGTCCCTTGAGGAGGAAATTAGCCCTTTAATCTAGTGTATTTTAGAAAGATGAAAAACTGACTGAACCCTATCAGGGGAAATCTCTCTTCACACGATATGTTTCTCTGAGGTCGGGTACATGTGTTAAGGTAGACTAGAGTTGCTTTTCCTTTTGAGAGGAGTTGCAGACAAGCACTTCGAGTGATTATGAGGTCAATTCTAGGCCATCCTTTTAGAGTACTACCAAAGTACTAATCAAGATTGCTTTCCTCTGTGGTTGGATACTAATTGTATATTCCTCGTTGTAAAATGAGCTTCAAACAATATTTCACTGGGGAAAAATTACCCTTCTTTAGATCTTCCATTAATCATTATAGCACAACTATAGGATATAACCTTAAAGAAACAGAAGGCCTTAGGTTCCCCGTTAGGCATGAAACTCTTCTACGAACTCTTTTCTCCAGATTTTAGTTATCTTTGTTCAACAGCATCCACTTCAGTGCCTGCTCTATAGTAAAAGTATTATTTAAATTATTATTTTTAGGATCATTTTTGGTATAGTAGTGTGTTAGGGTATCAGATTAACTCCAACAGTCATTCAAAGCAAGGGAGTAAACTATATCACTGCTTGTCACTGAAGATGGCTAGGGTGCAGTTGCTCACATGATAACACTCACTGTTAAGCGCCCCTGCCTCCTGGATTGTATTTATGACACAGGCTTCATAACCACAGGGTAATGGTAGAAACTGCCCTGAATCTGTCTTCATGAAGTCAGGAGGTCAGGGCATTTTGATAAGGACCCTCTGGTTTAATTTAAGATGAATGAAGAATTTCTCTACTGTGAATTCTCTGAAGCAGATTGAGGTCAAACTTTGAATATAAATTGCCTTGAGAACACACCAGTACCCAACATCCTCCTTCTGTAACATATAGCTGTCAGCACCTGAAGATGTTGTGTCGGTAGCAGTAAAATAAGAAAGGGAAAAGCCAGTAGGTTTTCACCTGCTCTCTGTGGGGTATTTCAGCATTAATCCCACTTGAAATACTATAACATCTAATAGACTAATTCGCAAGAAACATCCAATAATTAACTACTCAGCGGACCACACGTCTTGAAGAATTGTTTTATTTTAGAACAAGTAAAATGCAGAGAACCATTCCAAAATTTTTCTCTCAACTGATTTACTTTTCTTTCTTTGAAAATACTCTCTCCCAATGTTATCACCTATTCCTACAATTTTGGGGCATCTCCCCACCGGTTAGCTATAAAATAAAGTCCCAAGTCTTTAGTCTGACACTAAGATCTTACCCAAGCTTTTCCAGACCTACCTTTCGAGGTTTGTTTTTTGTTGTATTCCTAGAAAACCGTGTGCTTCAGCCACACTGGACATTTAATAATTTGTGACCAGTGTTTTACCATGTTTTCTGTATTTACCACATTTACTGTGTTTCCTCATGACTTTCATCCTACCTAGAGACGTTGTAGTGTGGTGATGTAAAGGACCCAAGCTTGGTTCCTGGCTCTCAACTTACTAGGTGGATGACCTTTCTAAGTCTCAGTTTCCCCATCTGTAAAATGGGAACTGGTCATAGTAGCTTCTTCCTATGGTAACTGTGATGTTTGAAGTTACTAATACATTTAAAGTACTTGGTGCATTCCTGGAACACATAGAAATTTTAAAATATGGCTTCATTGTTGTTGTTATTATTGTTTTTATGTGAGCTTTCTCACTCTCCTATGTCAGTCTTTCAAATGTATTCCTACTTCTTGAAGCTAGACTGGCAAAACCAGCTGGCATCAATCCCTGTATCATCTTAACTCCCACAACGTCTCTTTTGTAAAAACTAGTCTTTACCCCATCAGTGTGGTAGTCTAGTTATTTGTATATATCACTATCGCTCCCTGATGAGTTATAATCTCCTCGAGGACAGGGGCTATTTCCTGCCCACACTGTATCCTCTGCAGTGCCCTATAAGTGGAAGATGCGGTTTATTTCTCGGTTGACTGAGTAAATGAATGAACAAGTAAATGAGGAGTCTTTGATGTTGCACCTATCTTTCCCCTAAACTTAATAATGTTCAAAATAATGTCTCCTGTTTTTAGAGCGTTTTTTGTTTTTAGTGTACTTCACAACATCTTAGTTTCTCCTTCTATTACCTGTTAAGGAAACCAAGTTTCCTCTTGTTTTTTGAGAAAGCTGGAAAGGATTATGTGGACCGTGGGAGTCAGACACTTACTGATTTTAATATAAGAATCCACACAATTTCCATGATAGATCAGTTCACACGAGGCTAGTGAATTCATTTACAATTTCATTGAACAAACCAAAATACATTCTTAGAAAACACAGAGGGTTTTCCAGGCTTCATGGTCATCACACATTTAATGTTGAACGTTGAAGGTTGCAGTTCTGGAATATTAGGTAAGACCTTCATAGTTAACATTTGAACTTCTTAGGGAACTTTTTGTTCCTTCTCAGTGAATGTACATGAGACTGGCCTTAAAAAAGCCTTTCCCCTAACTCACTATTCTCTTCCCAGTGCTGTTTTTTTACAGAGCTCCTGTGGTCACAGACTGTGAACATGTCTGATCTTCTCCTCCTTGTGGTACAAAAAGGAATCTTTCATTCCAGGGCTTCTCATCACCTATCAGTGGGACCTGTGGGTTCAAGACTAAGTCAAAGACGTTGGAGTAATAATTATTGTTTTTATATACATCGTGAGGTCGGAAAGGAGGGTTTTAGGCTGTTTTAAAAAATAGAAATCTGAGATTCCTTATATGCTTGGATGACACAGTTTATAAAGGTCAAAATTCAGTCTTTTCTCTAACATAATATGCTGCTATTAGCAAATTACAGTAATAGTAACTACCATTTACTAAGTGCCTATTATGTGCAAGGCATTTTATAAACATTATCTCATTGTATTTTTACCATAAAAGAGAGGCATAGGTATCCCCATTTCAGGAATTAGAAAAAAGAAGAACTTACCCTGGTAGAAAAGAACAGAGCCAGAATTCAGCCTGTTACGTCTGATTCCAGAATCTTTGCTTAAAGCAATTTAACCATTAGCACAGTCTATTGCAACATTTACATGACAATTCTTAAAGCTAAATGTTTAGAACTGAACTTGAATTCTCCCCTTAGCCTGTTCCCCTCCCATCTTCCCCATCTCAGGCATTAGTGCCTCTGTCTGAGCAGTTCTCAGATCAGAACCCTGGGTCCTCCTTCCCTCCCTGACTCACACGTCGCTCTGCCAGAGGGTCCATCTCTCCTCTGCCAGTCACCCTGCTCATCTCCATTCTCACTTTCCCTACAGTTGTCTTTGTGATACAGGAAAAAGAATGTGGCATGAGGGGATGGACGTGTCCCAGGTCTCGGTTAAGTCCCTGGAACGCATCCTGCCAAGTGCATGTCCTTGGCTTTGCACAGTAAGGAATTCAAGAGGGAGCCACAGTTGAGTAAAGGTAGATTTATTCAGAGAGATACATACTCCATATACAGAGTCCAGGCTGTTTCAGAAGGCAAGAGAAAGACCATGAGGTGTAGGGGTTGGGTCCTCAATAGACACACACTCCCTAGACAGTATGGGCCATCTCACTCAGAAGGGAGAGTGGCCACGAGACGTGCCGGTTGTTAGTTTTTATGGGCTCGGTAATTTCACATGCTAACAAGTGGGAAGATTATTCCAACTACTTTTGAGAAGGAGCTGAGATTTCCAGGAATTGGGCCGCTGCTCACTTTTTGACCTCTTATGGCCAGCCTTGAAACTGTCATGGCACCTGTGGACGTGCACCTCACCATGCTAATATATTACAGTGAGTGTGTAATGAAGCTCAAGGTCTACTGGAAGTCAAATCTCCCACTATCTTGGGCCTCAAGGCCTAATGGGAGTTGAACCTTTTACCATCTTGGTGTGAACTGCTGTGTCTTTCCTGGAATGGCTGTGCCCTGCCCGCTTCCTTCCTGAGTCACTTGCCTCTTACTCCCAGATGCCACCCTCTTGCTCCCAGTCACCTCCCAGCCCGGGCCTGTCTCCACTCTTCATTCCCACTTCATCCAAATCCATGCTCACACATAAGCCCCAGAGACCTTTACAGAGCAGACATGGAATCATGTCACTCTCATTCAGTGTCATGCACTAAATTCCAGATAAAATTAAGCTCTGTTCAGTGCCTGGGAATCCCTGCATGCTGTTTCCAGAGCTGCCTCCCCAATCTCAGCTCTCCACGGTTTTCTAGAAACTCTTTTCTCTGACTCCCAAGGCTCTTTTTTAAGCTCTTCCCACATACCAGGCTCCTATCCTCAGGGACTTTGCAAGTTCTGTTCCCTCTGCCTCAGAAGTAATTCTCCAACCCCCGCACATGGGCAAACACACATTCTTTACCCAGTATTTTGTGCATATCCTTAATGTCACTCCCTCAGAGAAAACTTCCGTGACACCCTATCTAAACTGGGTCTCCCTGTTTTACTTACCCAAGGAACTCTTATTTTTCCTACCAGTAATTATCACCGTTAAAATGCTGATTTGCTGGTGAGCCTAACCTGCTGTCTCCTTCACTAAACTGTAAGCACCATAAGGGCAGAGACAGGGATATTATACATATATATATATATAGCACTGTATGCACAGTGTATGTCTGAGGCACAGAAAAGGTGCACATTAAATATTTGTTGAATGAACGAAATGCAAACAGCTCAAAAACAGCATGTCAGCTTATTTCACTAAATTGAGAGTAAATATTTACTCTTCTCTGAAGAACTCCAGAAGTAGTAGTAAAAGATGCAGTAAAGCCTTAAGTAACCAATTTGTATTCCTATCTTGATAATCTTATTCATTCTTTCTTTCCTCCCCTTCTCTTTTCTCTCCCTTCCTCCTCCTCCTCTCCCCTTTCCTCGACACCCCCTTCCCTTCCTTTCTCTTCCCTTGAAGAAGCATTTCCTCCAGGTTATAGATGAAAGCATCAGAGTGCCTGAATCCCACAGGGCTATATGGAAGGGCTTTCTGTCACTCATTGGCCGATCCCCACAGTTGATTTTTTGCCTAACTTTTCATTAGCTATTTGCAGTGATTCTGGAGCACCATAGCTCCAGAGTCTAACAGTAAACATTAGACTGGAAATCCAGACTTGCAGGGAGTCTCCCAGACTCCCCCAAAGAAGATGCACTGGCAGGGAACTGTATTCAATACCTTAGAGTAACCTTTTAGGAAAACAAATATATGTGTGTGTATGACTGAATTTTATGCTGTACCCCAGAAATTCACACAACATTGTGAACTGACTATACTTCAATTAAAAAATAATAGTAATACTAAACACAAACATAAACATCCCGGATAAGTGCTACTTGAGAAGAATCCTGCATAATAAACTGCCCACAAGTGGAAAAATATGTTAAAAAATAAAGTGAAATAACAAAGAAGGGGCAGTGGTATTCAAGCAACAAATTATTTCTCTCTGGTTCTTTGAAGATTGGGAAGTACTGGAATCAGAGTACAAAGTGGACTGTCTCACCTTGTGTCCAGCCCTCCTATTACTTTTTTTAAATTAAAGTATAGTTGGTTTACAATGTTGTGTTAGTTTCTAGTGTACACCATAGTAGTTCAGTTATACACACACACACACATACATATTCCTTTTCATATTCTTTTTCGTTATAGGCTACTACAAGATATTGAATATAATTCCCTGTGCTATGCAGTAGGGCCTGTTGTTTATCTGTTTTATATATAGTAGTTGGTATCTGCTAATCCCAAAATCCCAATTTATCCCTCCCCACTCCTTCTTCTTTCTGGTAACCATGAGTTTGTTTTCTAGGTCTGTGACTATCTCTTTTATAAATAAGTTCATTTGTGTCTTTTTTTTTTTTTTTTTTTAGATTCCACATGTAAGTGATATGGTATTTTTCTTTCTCTTTCTGGCTTATTTCTCTTAGTGTGACAATATCCAGATCCATCCATATTGCTGCAAGTGGCATTATTTTATTCTTTTTTATGACTAAGTAGTATCTCATTGTATAAATATACCACAATTTCTTTATCCAGTCATCTGTCAATGGACATTTAGGTTATTTCCATGTCTTGGCTATTGTAAATAATGCTGCTATGAACATTGGGGTACATGTATCTTTTCAAATTAGAGTTCCCTTCAGATATATGCCCAGGAGAGGGATTGCTGGATCATAAGGCAGGTCTGTTTTTAGTTTTTTGAGGAATCTCCAAACTGTTCTCCATAATGGCTACACCAAACCACATTCCCACCAACAGTGTAGGAGGGTTCCCTTTTCTCCATAGCCTCTCTTGCATTTATCTTTTGTGGACTTTTGAATGATGGCCATTCTGACTGGTGTGAGGTGATACCTCATTGTAGTTTTGATTTGCATTTCTCTGATAATTAGTGATATTGAACATTTTCTCATGTGTCTATTGACCATTTGTATGTCTTCATTGGAGAATTGCTTGTTTAGGTCTTCTGCCCATTTTTGGATTGGGTTTTTTGTTGTTGTTATTCAGCTGTATGAACTGTTTATATATTCTGAAAATTAAGCCCTTGTCAGTCATATCACTTGCAAATATTTTCTCCCTTAGTTTGTCTTTTTGTTTTGGTTATAGTTTCCTTTGCTGTGCAAAAGCTTATAAGTTTAATTAGGTCCCATTTGTTTATTTTTCCTTTTATTTCTATTGCCTGAGTAGACTGCCCTAGGAGAACATTGCTGAGATTTATGTCAGAAAATGTCTTGCCTATGTTTTCTTCTAGGTTTACAGTGTCTTATGTTTAAGTCTTCAAGCCATTTTGAGTTTATTGTGTGTGGTGTGAGGGAGTGTTCTAACTTCATTGATTTACATGTAGTTGTCCAGCTTTCCCAACACCACTTGCTAAAGACCAGCCCTCTTATTTTACAAGACCCTTGTTTTAACCAAAGAGCAAATATGAGTCTTTACGAAAGAAGCCCCTAATTATATGGCTTTTGAAAGTTGTGCCCTGCTGTGGTGTCATGGCTGGTTGAAAGCATGGTGTTCTGTAGGTCATTTGAGGACCCCGGGCTTCTTTATAGTTACAGCTGTTGCTGCTAATTGGGGGGTGTAAATCAATTGTATCATCCATACTCATTGTCCATCCCCCGTCATGTTCCAGACCGTCCAGAGGGGCCTCAGCTTTGTAGGCACTGGTACAAGGAAGATTCTCTTAGACTCTCCTAGGTGTTGTTTCAGATAAGCATCAGATATTTGAACCAGCACATTTATTTGAACCATCAGAGTATTGAGACCTGACACTTTCAGCTCACTGGTTTAAGTTTGTACCTCTCAAGAGGTGAGAAAAATTAAGCCTCACACACTGTCTCAGAGGGTAGTAAGGAATGGTAATTATTAATTCACAAGAAATGGGTCAAGTAATCAAGTAATATTTCAGCAGCACTCATGTAAAATCCCACCAGCCTTTTTGCCGTATGCACTTGGGTTCGTCACTGTAGGTTGCCTGCTTCTTAGGACCCTTTGAAGTTTTGGTACAGACAAGATTGTCTAGATGGCTCACACCGAGGAGACCTGCTTTGGGTGACTGCTACCTCCTACTTCTCGGAAGTGATTTCCGTAACTTGAACACATCTGTTGAGTTCCTTAAAGGACAGTTTTGTGCTGAGTGGTACCTTCACCTGTGCAATTTGCTTCACTTAAGCTTTAGTATCCAATCAGAATTATAGTAAAAGCTTGGCAGCCTTTCCAGCAGAACTCCCACATTTGGGAGGGCATATGCAGGACCTAAGATGTTTTAGTGTGGTCAGTCAAGCTGAAGTTATCATCTGGCAGGAATATTAAATATCCCACCTGTGGAAAAAAAAGAAAATTAATTTAATTTTCATAATTTGTGTAGTTCAGAGGCTCCATGTGTAGGTGTTTTTTTTAGTACCTTGTCCAAGATATGGATTCATTAGTTATAGATTATAAAACTCAATCCATAGCAGTGTAGATAATCTGAAATTGCAGAGAGAGTAATATTGAAATCATTTACAATACTTAAAGCTAAGTAAGTGGAACAATGCATGAAAATCGAACTAGTGATACACCACAAAGCTGTCTGGCTCCTTCATCCCGCCATCCTTTCTCTTTCCGTTAGAACTTTCTCCTGACCACAACATCATTACTTCTTACATAGGTGCAAACACTAACTTAAACTTCTGGGGGCATATAAATAATAATTTAATTTTTTGACCTGAGAGACTTTTCTCTAGCTTTTTCTGGTCAAGTAAAGAAAGTAATTTATTTACCAACTAAGAAATTAAGCAGTGCAGATGACATCAGCATGTCCTGGGTTTAACTAAAGAAACAGTGGAGAAGGAGAGAACTAACAATTTGTGTGGTTAGTGTCTGCCAAGCTCTGTGCAAGGTACTTTATACATTTTATTATTAATAAGAATTTAATTGTCATAGCCACCCTGTGACATATACATCCTTATCCTTGTTTTTCACAAAGTAATATCTCAAAGAGGTCATAGTAATTGCCCACGATCACACAGATAATATCATGTTAAACCTAGAATCAACCTCACAAATCTAATATGATACCGAACAGAAGACTGAGAATAATTGTAGTTAATCTATGAAACAATCAATGTTTTAAGTATGGATGAAAGTTTTGAAAGCAGCAGAAAAAGTAACGGGCAATGTCTTTTGCTCTAAACTTAAGATTCTGAAAATGAAATGCAAGACTCAGTTAATATCCCTTCAAAAGTAAAAAGTTTTACAGAGAATATTTAAAAATGAAAGTGAAATCTTGTCATTTAAAATAAAATTGTGTTAGGCCTAAGGGCATTATTGAACCAAAAAAAAAAAAAAAAAATCCCAGAACATCAAATATTTAATATTAAGCACCCAAGAGAATTCTGAGTATGAGGGAAGAAAGTGAGACACTGAGTTAATTACTGGTGTTTAATCATTCAGACATTTTTATTGATTCAGGTTATGGTAAAATTACTCAGACTAAAGGAGTGAGACGTAATTTTCCAGGAATCCTCTGACCTCTTTTTCCTTCCCTCTCTTAACATCTCAAGTATTCTCAGACATTCTCACAGACTCCTGGGCACTGTATCTGCAGCCCAGATTTCCATAGGGAATCAGAAGTATGAGGATCTAGGTTGTCTCCTAAGTGAGGAGAGAAAAAGATAGTCAAGGAAAAAGGCCACAGGTGTACTCCCAAAGTAAGGGTCTATATGCATTTCTTAAGGTAATAAAGACACCCTGAGTGATATTACAGCACCATCATCAAAGTCAGGGTTCCATGATGAAGGGTTCAAAGTGGAACCATCTCTTGCCCTCTGGCAGAGAGTCTCGCCTTCCTTCATTCTACAGATTTGTCCAGAATGTCCTTGGTCTCCACAGATTCTCAAGTTTCCACCAAAAGAGTGGGCTCAACTTTCTGCTGTTTGTACTGGTTTAGGGAAGTTTTCTGTATTTTGAAGTATTTCAGGAGTTGTTTCCATTTCTGTTCATGGAAGTATAAAGTGCTATTTATCACTTTCAAATGCCCTCCCTTGTCAAGAAACAGATGCCTGCAGAAGACCCATCTAACCCAATAGGTGGCAAGATGATCAAAACATGCTTCTGAAGGCATGTAAGTCCCCCTGGGGGACAGTGTTCTCTGAAGTTGATAACACCGCAGTAATTGAATTTCAGCATCATTTGCTTGGACCACAATCTAATGCAGGAATTTCTTCAGGACTTCCCTTACCAAACTCTATTTGAACATCTCTAGTAACAAACAGCTTCCTGCCAACCACGCTTGCCGCATAAAGCAAGAGCTCTGCACCCTCACTGAACAATGGAGTCACCTGGAGAGTGTTTAAAATGCCCGGGCTCATCCCACAGGGTGGTTGCGACAAAGAAACAAGATGATAGACAAAGCACTTTGTAAACTTACAGTAAAAACGTAAGGCACATCCTCATTCATCCTGTTAAAAAAAACTTCTAAATATTCTCACATCATTCCAACCTGTCTAAACTTTCTTAGGTCCTGATTCTTTTTTTTTTATTTAATCTTACAGGGGGAGGTAATTTTTTTAGGTTTATTTATTTGTTTATTTTTTTAAACAGAGGTACTGGGAATTGAACCCAGGACCTTGTGCATGCAAGGCATGCACTCCACCACTGAACTATATACCCTCCCCTCTAGGTCCTGATTCTGATGTCCAGCTTATTTTCTGTCCCTTCCAGCAATAGGTCAAACTTTTCTGTTTAAAATTTCATTTACTTTGTGATTAATAAATGAGTGTTACTGAGGACCCACAGGGTTCAAGACACTGGACAATGTGCCTAGTCTTCCTATCCAGCAGTCACGTTGGCCCACGCTGGGGGCCGTCTTCGTGCCCTTGCTCTGTTGATGCCCTGCTCCTTTGCATCTTCATTGACGAGGCATCAGTGGTTTGAATGCATAGTGGTCAAATTGTTTTCCTTTTTTAATCCAGCCATGTCTTTGGACCTGTACTTGGCCCAGTGTTGGTTTTGTTTTTTGTTTTGTTTTAAATATTGTGTTTATGTCCTGTAAAACCACAAGGTCAGTCAGAAATATAGGTGCTTTAAGTATTTCTAAGTATATTTTTGGCAACTTACAAGTAAATTGGCTTTTAGGATCTCTGCATGGTTGGTATTCATTTATCTTATTGCAGATCTATTCCTAGAGGACTAGGATATCCTTTTTTTTTTTTTTTTTTTTACTGTAACCATAAAGCTGAACCTAGCCCAGGATGCCAGAGAGAGTCTGCATGTTGCCATTAAGCCATTAACTCTTCCTGACAGAGCGTTCGTTCCCTCCCAGTCTTGGGAGGTTAAGAACCCTGAGTAGTAAGAATTCTTTTTCAGGCTGGCAGGCACTTACTCCTACTTAAGTAGTTTCTCTGCCTCAGCAGAACCTGATGGAGATTCATTCCATTTTCTGTGTGGATCACTTATCCAACTCAGAAAAACCTGACACTGACTATTTTTAGACTGAGGGGGAGTCAGGCTTTCTGGAAAATGATGATATGGAAAATGATGATTGTGCAGGAATCATGTGTATATGCCAAATCTTTTTAACCGTCAGGCCAAAGGATTTTTCACTTTGTGGCCGATATTTCTACCTTCCCATTCGTATCAGTCACTTAAATGCCAGATTCATTTGGCTTTTACACTTTTTACAGCAAGTAGGACATAAACTTTGTGAGTTTCCTGAAAGCTTGCTCCTGGTAGACAGAATCATGCCCCCTCTTTTTTTTTTTTTTTTAAGTCCTCACCTTGGTACTGACAATGGAAATGAAAGCTTCCAGAGGTTTTGCAGTAAGGAACACAGCCTTGTCTACAAAATGTGCCCCAGGTCGCTGTGCCTGTGCTCAGAAACTTCCTTAAGGAATTCTGTGACCTTACTTTTCTCACCCCCTCTTTTAAAAGTTTAAAATCTCTTTATCATGTATCTCCATGGGACAAGATCAGAGCCCTAGAAATTTAAGTGGGAAGACTTCTATTAGTATTCTAAAAAACATGTTTAAATGTCTGTGAAAACTATGGCAGTCTACCAAATTTAATAATGAAACCCACCATGTAAATCCTAACATGATTATTTCATACGTTGTCATTCCTTAGCCAGGAGCCTAAGCTCCCTCACTTATTTAGCTAATGGGTTCTAGCTTCCCCTGAGCTACATATACAATAAAAACATCAGTCTACAAAGGGCCAAGAAAAGCCAAGGCAGTCTTGAAGAATAACAACAAAGCCAGAGAATTTATGCTACCAGCTGTCCCAAGCTATTAACAAGCTAAAGTAATTAAGACAGTGTCCTAGCTGGCATAAGAAAGACTGACAAATTGACCAGTAGAACAAAACAGTGTCCAGAAACAGAACTGTACATATGTAGTCATCCAATTTATGACATGAGTGGCATTGTAATACAGTGAGGAAAAATGGTCTTTTCAAAAAAAATTGGTGATGGGTCAGCTATATCCATGTGAAGAAAATATATAGTGACATCATATACAGAAATCAATTCTAGATGGACTTCTGATCTACATGTGCAAATTAAATAATAAATCCTGTAGCAGAAGCATAGGAGAACATCATCATGACTGTACAGGAAGCAAAGATTTCTTAAACATATCAAAGAATACTAACCATAAAATTTAAAAAAGAATAACTAAGAACTTATCTTCATCAAAAGACACCATTAAGATTCTGAAATGGTAAGCCATCGAGGGGGGGAAATAATTTGCAAAACATATACTCAATAAAGCACTGATATCAGAATAAGTTTTTGTGAATTCCCACAAATCAGTAAACCAGACAACCTAACAGAAAGTTGGGGTGGGGAAGTTTGAACAGACACTTTGTAAAAAGAAGGTATCCAGATGGCCAGTAAGCCATGGAAGATTGCTCGACACTTTAGTCATCAGGGAAATGCAAATTGAAACCACAAAGTGATGCCACTCCATGCCTATGATGGAGAAGACTGACCACAGCAAGAGCTGACAAACATATGGAGCAACTGGAACTCTCATTCCCTATTAATGAGAGGATGAATTTATACAATGCTTGGAAAGCTCTTTGATAGTATTTACCTAAGCCGAACATATTCACACCCTGCAGCCCAACAGTTCCACTCCTAGTTATGACTTCCATAGAAATGCATGCCTGTGTTCACCAAAAGACATACTGGAGTGTTCATAGCATCAATATTTGTATTAGCCAGAAAACAGAAAATACCTAAGTAGTAAAATGAATAAATTATGGCTGATTCATCCAGTGGAATATTATATGGCAATGAGAATGGATGATCTAAAACTACCCCTAACCATATACATGAGTCTTACAAACATAGTATTAGGCAAAAGAAGCCAGATACAGAAGAGTACAGAGTCTTGTTAGGAAGTAAGTAATATTAAACTATGCTGCTAGATGTCAAGACAGTGGTTACCTGTGAGTCAGGGGAGTGATTTAAAGGAACATGTGTGGGGATTCTTTGATGCTGGTATTGTTCTATTTCTAGGTTAGATCTGTTTAGTTTATGAAAAGCTATCAAGCTTTAAACTTACAATTTATGCATTTCTCCATATATTTGTTATGCTTAAATGAAAAATTTTAAAACACTGAAACCTTATTATCAGGGTACAAAAGAAAAATCAGTCCTGTAAAATGGAAGAGGAGGGAGGGTGTCAAGATATTCCAAAGTTAATAAAATTACTAGAGTGAGGCTGCTGCAGAGAATGAAAGTCAATCACAAATCATGCGTTAGTGAAACTCAAGTTAACATGGGACGTATTACTGAATTTCAGTTGCACTGTTTGGACCCTTCTTCCAATACAGTAGCTGTTCAAGTTCCCCCTTTAGCTGCCCAGGAAAAACTTAGGATTTCAAATAGGCTTATTTAAATATGGAAGGTACATTTTTTTTGTTTTATGGGAATATGTTCCGAATAGTGTATTTCAATAGACAAAAATAAACCAGCATTTGTTTAGAGTTAAAAAAATATTTATTGGAGTTTAGCTCCTCTGACAAGGGCTGAAATTATTAATACCATTATTTGAATAGGCTATCACTAATAAAAATACTTTTAACTAGTGGGTAAGTTGAAAAGTCTCCCAAAGGTACTTTTTATCTGAAGGAATGTAAGGCAGGCAAAGCTATTACCCAGCCTAGTCTTTCTGCTACCCCCACCCCCCACCCCGGAGGTTCTAATCAAGCCTGGTGCTCTGATTGAAATGCAGGCTCAAAGTGGGAAAACTGATTAACAAAATAAAAAACCCAAAATGTTTCCCATGCAAACAGTCATCAGTGTATCTTATGTAATTACATAGCCCATAAATCAACACAGTGTGCAAGGGCTTCTGTGAGGGTGTAAATATCTTAATGACTAAGATGTCTTTAACCATGAATAATTTATATCTGCATGATCCATTTTTCTCAACCCTGCTTCACTTCAGTGGAATAAACTAATCTTCTGTCAGGGGATGGGCTCTTGATTATTTCTTTCTGATTTTTCTTCTGTTTATTTTTCTTATTTTGACACAGTCCATTTTTCTCTCTTACACTTTCGTAAATAAGGGTGCCCCATTCATCTGCCCTGTCTGCTTGCTTTTATTTTTCCTATATATCTTATGAGATATCTTGGAATTGGGCCAGGGCTTTTGGACTCGGGCTTTTCAGAAGGCTCTCTGTGGATAGAACGGGGTGGCAGCTAGGGACATAGGCTTAACACCACAAGGCAGTGTGCGCTTCCTGATGTTGTAGTGCGGAAACATTTATTATGGAAAACAATTGCCAGAGAAGGCTAATGATCAATTAAGCGTTAGCATTTGTAGATCCCCTTCTGTGATGTGGAGATAACTGCCACATGGGTAATGCTGGAAAGCAGTGCTTGCTAAAATAGTTTTCTTTTCCTGGAGCCCATTGAAATAAAAGCAGCTGAGAAACATTCAGTTCAAATTCTGTCTCACCGAATAAGCTCATCCCAGCCATCCCAGCTCACCTTGCTCAACCTCCTCTGGTCCCCGTAGGTCTCACATCACTCCCTTGACATGTACCATAGAGACTTGGTAACGATAGTTACCTTCCTGCAGACAGTCCTATGGACAGGGAGATTCAGTCTCCTTCTGTGGATCGTGACATACTTGACATACTTTTTGACATACTTGGGTAATCTTCCTAGAAATCTGGAAAGATATCCCAATGTTTTTATAAGCACTTTGACCCTACTATATTAAAGATTTCATTATTTCATTAGGTGGGATGCAGATTGCAAACATTATGTGTCCCGCTGTTATAAAGAAAACTAACTAGAGACTTCATGCGGTTTCCATAGTGGAATCCTGGGTTCTATCGCACTCCCCCTGCCTTCTTGGCAAGGGATCCCACGGGCTTATGAGAAGGAAGGGATAATACATTTTCATCTTGGAGTCTCTGATACCTTCTGACGTTCCTGGAATATAGTTAGCACTCAGTAAATGTATTTTTAAATTCATGCTGCCGCAGGAATGATGACTTAGCCTGCAGACCTAGAGAGCCCAGTTCTGTGGGAATGTGAGGTGGGTGATCTTCTACCCTGACAAGAATCTAGTTAGGTTTTTCCAGCCTCCTGAGAGTATGTTAATCCTGCCACTGATTCACCTGATGTCAAAAGCATTTGGATCTGGTCTCAGGCATGTACATAAAATGCCAGCACACCAGGTCCCCTCCCAGAGGACCTTCCTGAATTGTCTAATGCCCAGCTTCTGCTAGAAACCTAAGTAAGGGGAAAGGCTGATATCTAGGAAAGATCCCCATGGACACATCCAGTCTGTACACCCTAGGATCTGTCTGTAGATCAAGTTGACCACCACGTTAGCTTGTCCCATTATAGAAACACCATCCTTGATTTGCTTTTTAATCTTATGCCTCAACTTTGATCAAGGAACAGCCATTGAAAACCACCCCTGTGTCCTATTATAAAAATGCATTGAGGACATTACCCTTATATCAGTTAGTAGCATCTCTATACAGAACTCCATGGGAGGGATGTTTTTTATATTGTAGAAAAATTTTAAGTGTAATTTATTTGCCTTATTTACCAAAATGGTTAGCTACAAAGATACAATTTTTGCCTTGGCATTTGAGGCAGTTTCATTTTTTAGCATAGTTACTTTTTCTGATCATGTGCTAGAATCAGCATCTTCTGTGTCTTCTCTGTATTTAACTCATCATATATGTTTTATACACTTGTCCATCCTTTTAGAGAGCCCTGCTGCAAGAATCCTTATTTCCACTATGGGGACTAGAAGACGTCCTCCTTTCCAACAGTGAGAACTGCATCGTTGACCATGTTTCCGATATTGTCCTGGTTTCTGAGAAGTTCAGTCACATTTTTTTAACTGAATCAAAATTCACATAATGTATAATTAACCACTTTAAAGTATAAAATTCAGTGGCACTTAGTATATTCACAATGTTGTGCAACCATCAGCTCTGCCTAGTTCCAGAACTTAAGCAGTCACCCTGTAGCCCCCTCTGCCCCCAACCCCTGGCAACTACTAATCTACTGTCTGTCTCTGTGAATTTACCTATAATTTAAAGTCATTTTTGCAATTCAGTCAAGGCATCTCTGTTAACCCTTGTGGGCAAGGCATTTGTAAGCTCTTTTTCTTCTTCCTGATTGCTTCTTTATATTACATTTTTTTTTTTAAAGCAAACACCGTCCAGACTTTTGTGGAAAGAAATTGATCGGAGATATATACAAATAAGGGTGTCCTTCTTTTTACCTCCAGAACCACTCACCGCCCTCCTCCCTGCTACTCTGTGCTGTGACCTGCATTATGGGCTCCCATGCCCTCTGGCTCTAGTTGGGTTTAGCTAAGAGGGAATCATGGCAGAGATCAGAGGGAGGGAGGACAATGATGTCCAGTGTCATTGCCTGGCTTCACCCTGTGGATTCCCTGAGGATGACTGCATCCTTTGACTGAAGGTCCCAGCTCCTGTCAGGTAGCCCTCTCCATACCGTCCTTCAGGCCTCGTGAAGTAAGATGCCCTGTTCCTTCTAACCCAGAGTATGGCATCCCTTGTGGTTTCCTTATAACCTGCCCACACATTTCTTAATACTTCCTTTATTAAAAATCTCATCAGATTATCCTGATTTGAGGGAATCATCTGTTGCTAGCTCATGTTCAGTAAGCTCTTGTCAGCAATCCCTGATCATCTTTACATGAAATAAGTGCCTTCTTTTCCTCATCATTTTTTTTTTCTGCCTAAGTTAGGACCTCCTTGCAACACAGTCTTGTTAAAAAGTTAAAGTTGTGCCCTGGAAACTCTTTAATGGGAAAGTGTCATATTATGTGACGAGGGTACTAAGGTGGGGGACCATTCCTCAAACGCAGTCTTTTGGATGCAAGTTTTTGCATCCCATCTTGACAAACATTAATTGTCTAGAATTACTTTTATATGTAGCAGTTCACCTCTTCTACTCATTGGTAGGAAACTGGGATTTAAATTCAGCTATTGTGTATTTTTATGAAGCTTATTAACCTCTAATTTTCCAGTTCCCACTAGGCTCTTACTTGCCTGACATTGCTACTTTTCTGAACAGTCATAGGTTATGAGGGTTAGAGAACTTTTATTGAAATTTTCTATTTTTTTGATACTTTTTCCTTTTATTTCAAAACAGTCTGACAGTACTAATAATAATGGTAGTAATAACAGTAATAGTTAACATTGTTCCCTATGGGCCAGGTCCTGTTCCATGCAGCCTCTCCCTTCCCCAGGGGTAACCTCTATCCTGATTTTTAACACCATACGTTATTTGGCAAAAGGAAAGTTTTAACAGGAGGGAAATTATCAATTATTGTTTAAGTATTATTATTTCCCTGAGTGCCTCTGTGATCTCTAGTTGGCCCAGTGGTTCAGACATCCTAACTTCTAAAAGGTAGTAAAGTGGAGAGTCAAGTTCACATTAGAAATTAGACCTCAAAAAATAAAATAAAATAACAAAATTAAAAAGGTTAATCATTGAGTTCAGTCTCCTTGAGGCTACGTCAGCCTCATCCTCTTCCTCCCTTGCTGTAAAAAATCCAGAAGCACCCTTTCAAATAGCCCTGAGAGTGGGAGAGGAGAGGGGAGGAGGCTGGGACACACCTACCTAAGCAGTTGTGTGAACTGTCGTTGAGGTCCCCTGAGTTTACAGGTGAAGAAAATGAGGTCTGAAGGGGGTGGTGCCTTGGGCCACATGGGAGGTGGCATGGCGAGGACCCCCTCCAGGCCTCCAGACCTGAGCCCAGCTCAGAATCACGCTGCTTCTTCCCTTAACCATGAGTCTACAGTTCTCTTTTCAGGGTCCTGAAGCGTTCTACTTTAAATTTTAAAAGAAACTCATTCACTGCCCATTAGGCTCCCCCAGATAGAAATATTGCACTTGCTGTTCCTTTAAAGCCTTAATGGGAAAGTCCTGCTTACAGAGAGACTGTTTCCTAGTTTCCATTCAGAGACATGTGCCAGGGCAGCTGCGAGTGCTCTCTCTCTCCCTCTAAACTAATGCTGGCAGAAGATGTGGTACCCTTTCCCTGTGCTGTCATTTCTTTCTACAAATAAAAAAATAAATAAATAAATTGGCATTTATTCTTCACTCTAACTGAAATAGTAGAACCGTACAAGGATATAATTTCTAATACCTTACCAAATATAGAGGCCACCAAAAAAATAGTAATATAAGTGTTTATATTTAAAGAACTTTTGTGCATGCTAATAGCCTCTTTTAAAACTTGGATCTTAAAAAAATAAAAATAAAAATAAAAATAAAACTCGGATCTTTATTCATGATGTAATGCTTTTAAGAAAAATGAAAACCTAATGTGCATCCTGGGTAATGGTTGGTTGTGGTTTTATAAAATTCACATCTGCAAATAACTATAAATAATTGCTTCTTAGAATAAAAATTCAAGAAAGAAAGGAATGTTGGAGGAATAGACTCATGCGGAAAGGCCTGTCAGGATATAGATTCAGCAGGTAACAAAAACTCAAAAGTTACACTACTAGCTTGAATGTGATAGGAGTTTATTTCTTGGGAGACTAAGCAACCTCTGAGGATACAGTTTCAGGAATCTACGTGTCCTCTATCATGTGGTCCCTGCCCTTGTCTGCATGGTGGAAGATGCCACACCCGTTCTGGGCCACAGTGCATCAGCATGAAGGGGGAAGTGAGGTAGAGGAGGGCACAGCCATTCTTTTAAGACTGCATCGCATCTCACTTCTACTCACTTCCTGTTGGCTGGAACTTGGTCCCATAGTTGCACCTCACTGCAGAGGAGACTGGGAAGCATTGTCCTTAGCTGGGCAGCCGTTTGCTCAGCTGAAACATAGAAAGCTTATTACTAAGAAAGAAAGGAAGATGAGACACCAAGGAACAACTGTCAGTTTCTGTCATTTGTAAGAGGTTAAGTTAGAGCTAACAGAGAAACTTTATTACTTTCATCTGTTAAGCCCAATAAATTTATCTCTAGACCTGAGAAAATCATGTGGAAGAAAATATGTGATTGTCACCTCACAAACCTTTCTATTAAAATCTAGCAAGTCTGTGTGAAGTGATTTGGGAAATCAGTCCTTCTGAAATGAGCCCTTCTAAAATTCTGTGAAGACAATGTGAGAAAAGGCAGCACTAGGCCAGAGGTCACATGAGGTTCAACCTGAGCAGAAAAAGGCATTTCTGGGGAGCAAACTCCAGGAAGAAGAGGACAGCAGACTTCTGGGGGTGGAGCCACAGGCATCAGGCTATGTGCACTTGGCTTAGCAGCAGAACTTGGGCTATTAGAGTTGAGAGGTGGGAAGAATCAACTACCCTAGTGATGGAGGGACAACTAAAAAATCTTCGAGGGCCAAGCAGAATGCTTTAGTAGGAGGTCTCCGTTGAGGCAGATGAGGTGATAACCACCGTTGCAAATAGACACAGGGGCCACTCACTGTAAACTCCGTAGTGAGAGTGCGGCAGGACCCTGGACAGCACCGTGACCAAGCCAGGCACTGGAGAGAAACAAAGCAGGAAATGAGGGAGAAGGAAGAGAAGCCAGATGTTGTCAGTGGCCGAAGATCAAGATGTTAACACAGCAAGTTGAGCAGGGACCACAAAGTTAGGTTCATGGGGAAAATTATAGCCGTTAACACCCCAGAACCACAAAGTCCTCTTAGTGGACTAAGACCTTTGGCTTCTTCCAGCTATTTTTAATGAAATTCTGCCCTGAAATTGATAAGAAGAGATGCAGGCCCTGAGGGTCTCTTAACCTTTTTTAGAACTATCACCAATCATTTTTTTTTTTAAATAGACTTTGTTTCTTAGAGCAGTTTTAGGTTCACAAAAAAATTGAGCTGTCCCACACACTACCTGTACCCGCACAGGCACAGCCTCCCCCTTATCAACATCCCCCTTATCTGCATCCCCACCGGAGCTGTGCATTTGTCACAACTGATGAACCCACACTGACACATCATAATCAACCCGCATCTATAGTTTACATTAGGGTTCACTCTTGGCGGTGTACCTTCTGTGGATTTGGACAGATGTTTAATGATATGTATGCACCATTATAGATACAAGTAATTAATAGATTGAGTAATTTCACTGCTCTAAAATCCCCTGTGCTCTGCCTATTCATCCCTCCCCTTCCCCTGGAAACTAATGATCTTTTTACTATCACCATAGTTTTGCCTTTTTCAGAATGTCATATACTTGTTTTTTAATTGACATATAAAATGTTGATTTATAGTGTTGTGTCAATATCTGGTGTCCAGCATAGTGAGTCAGTTGTGTGTGTGTGTGTGTATTCCTTTTCATGTTCTTTTTTTATTATAGACTATTACAAGGTATTGAATATAGTTCCCTGTGCTGTATAGTATGACCTTGTTGTTTATCTATTTTATATATAGTAGTGTGTATCTGCAAATACCAAACTCCCAATTTATTCCTTCCCACACCCTTTCCCCTCGGTAACCATAAGTTTGTTTTCTATGTCTGTGAGTCTGTTTCAGTTTTGTAAATAAGATCCAATCATTTAAGAAACATAGTGCATACAAGTGCATAGTGCATACCTGGAATATGAATGTTGTTGGCATTACTGTTCTCATCTTTACCTTATTTAAGAAATATCTTGCTTCATCTGAACTGAAGATGGTTCTCTCCCATGGAACTTTTAACCTTATGACTCAGTGAATACTGCCTGCACTTTAGCAATAGGAATGCAGATTTCCTAGTTCACCCTATCTGGGTGGTGGCTTGGTGTTAAAGATGTAGTTTGCAGAAAGACAGAGTTGTATTAATGAAGTCTCAAACACCAAAGCAGTAGAAAGTCATAAAAGTACTACAGACAATATGCAGTCTTGAAAAATGAGATGACTCAAAGTCTTGAGGTCATAATATATCAATAATTATAATAATATTCTCAGTGTATAGCACTTTATTAATTACAAAATGCTTTAACTATACATTGATTTCCACTGTAGTAAACGCTGAGGAAAAGGTACCATTTTCTAGGTAAGCAAGCAGCCTTAGAAAGTATTAGTAACTTGTCTAGGATACCATGATCAAAATATGTCCAAAAGAAGAATTAAACACAGGGGTTAAAAATCCATGTCCAGGGCTCTTTCCTGTATGACCTCTGCCTTTTCTGAGCTTTGAACGATGTCATGAGTCTCACTGTTTCATGCATTCATTGAACGACCACTTCTTGCACAACTCCTCTGTGCCAGTCATTATGCCGGACACTGAGGATGCTGTGAGGGACAAGGCACAGTCTCTGCTGTCACAGCAAGCTTGCAGTCTGGCGAAGGACACAGGCATTTGATCTACATCCGTCACAGCAAGCTTGCAGTCTGGCGAAGGACACAGGTGTTTGATCTACACTTAAATTGAGAGACATTGAGGTGTGTGCTACAACAGCAGGCGTGTAGCAGGCTGTGGGAGCACATGAGAGAAGGATCTCACCAAAACATGGTCAGGAGAGGCTTCCCAGGGGAACTGATGTTCACACGGGGTGCCCAAGGGTGAGTACAAGTTGAAGGAATGAAGAGAGTTAGGTCTAAGCTGAAAATAAAGCATGGGTGAAGATGCTTCTGAGGGAGAGGTGCCCTAGATCAGGTCCAAAGTAGGGAAAACCCAAAGGATTTACGAAGTGAACTTAGTGTAAAGCCTTCCTCTTGCTGGGCTACTTAGAGAAATCATCTGTTCATCCTTCCTTCCCTACCTCCCTCCCTCCCATCCACCCATCCATCCATCCATGTATCCATCCATCCATAGTAAGTGCTAAGATGTTTATTGAATTAATTAATTCACTTTAAAAACTTTTCTTGAGAGACCCACTATGTGCCAGGCACTTTAGAGAGCATAAAGATGCACAAGACATTATCCTAACTGATGTGAAGTTTATGTTTTAATTGAAGAGACAAATCCATGTACATATTACTGTAATCCAAGCTGGATAGAGCCAGGGTCCTAAAAGATGCCCTAAGAAGGTACCACTCACTGGACGTGGGGATGTTATATGGAGGGAAATCTAACAGAACAACACCAGACTTGAACATTCTCCACCTTTTTTGTGTGTCTGTTTGCTTATTTGCTTCATTCTGTTTTGTTTTCTGAAATTTGTCCTTCCACAGATTCTGTGGCAACAGCATCCGGACCACTACTAGTTGAAGTTGCCAAAACTCCTGGAGCCAGCCTTGGGGTGGCCCTAACTACCTCGATGTGCTGTAACAAACAGGTCATTGTCATAGATAAAATCAAATCTGCAAGTATTGCAGACAGGTGAGTGTCATAGAAAGTGCCTGCTTTTCAAAATTGCCTGTGTGTTAAAATGTACAGAGATACAGTTATATATGTATATACACAATACGTAACTCCTACATGTGCATACACACACATACACACACAAAATACGGCTCCTCTGCTAGTTTATATAAGTTTCATGCACAAAGCAAGTTACTGTTCTAGAGCTTAAAAATACACCTATCTCATCAGCCACGCTATGCTGTAATGTTGCCTCACCCAGATATTTGCTGTGGCCTTTAAAAATGGGGGGAGGGGGGACAAAGTCAAGCGGCTGAGCACATTTTCCTGCTGTGTCCTAGGGCGGTAGCCTGTTTTTGGTTTAGGGTAGCTAAGCAGATCTTTATTGTGTTCCATGCCGAGAAGTCATGGGTTTTCTTGAATTGTGAACAGTTCAATCCTGCCATCATAAAATCATATTCCTTTTTTCTTAAATAAATAAACCTGTTTTTAAAATAATGTGATCTTTAAAGAAAAGCCCTCCACTGCATTGTATGTTCATCTTAGGGTTTCACACTCTTCAAGAGTCCCTGAAAACATCATTCATTCCCACGACATGATAAAAATGCACGTTCTTTACGCTGAGTTCTTTTTCCTAATTAATCGTTTAGACTTACAAGAAGGGGGGAGGGGAAGACTACCATACCACCTAATAGGTTATTTTACAGCTTCTGGTGAGAAAATCCCCACCTCCCATGGCTGAAACACTCCAAGTGCATCCACATGGAATCTTATTTTTAGATGGAAGGGATGGCTTGAAATGCCTTTTTTTGTCTTGAGAAATAGACTATTGTCACTGTGGACTATTGAACGCCCAAACCCCCTGCCTGTTTCCAGTCCTCTTCTCCATGTGCCTTGGCTCTGCCTGGTGAACCTCCAACTCCGATGGAAGGGGAAGGGTGTAGCTCAGGGGTAGAGTGTGTGCTTGGCATGCACAAGGTCCTGGGTTCAATCCCCAGTACCTCCATTAAAAAGATAATAAATAAATTAATTAAAAACCTTAAGACCTTCCCCCCCCCCAAGAAAAAACCAAACACAACTCCAGTGCAATCACCTGTGACATCCCCTAAAGTGGTCAGTCTACAGCTCCACTGTGGTCTTAACTGCGTTCAGCCCTTGAACAGTGATGTCCCCTGCCCAGGCGTGCTCTCCAGTTCAATGGTGCAGGATGCTTTAATCATCTCCCTCCACTTCTTTTCCCTTCTTCAGAGAGGTAAGCAGTTTAAGTAGCTGTCCACTCGGCTAGTACGTCAGGATGCTATTTATCAACTCCTATCTATTGATATAAAAACCTAGGAGGAAAAATCACAGAGAATAGTCAAGGGGAGACCTTTTCCTGTTCTTCCCTCTGCTCTGCTCACTTCCCCTCAACTTTTGACACTACCCTCCTCCAAATAATATATCTTTATGAAGGAGAAGAGAAAAACATTTCCTTTATTTTTTTCTGTATTTTCTAGAAGGCTTTACATTCCTGTTCATACCCAAGGTGCTTAAACATCTGACAGGTGGAGTTTCCTATAATATGCAAACCCTTCCCTTTTTTCTTAAGTAAAATGAAAACTGTGTGAAGTTTTCACTATGAAGGGCATGAAAGTCGTGATCTGAAGAGGAAGGCATTTCATCGTACTGACACTTTACCCTTCCCGTAGATGTGGTGCTCTACATGTGGGCGATCACATCCTGTCCATCGACGGAACCAGCATGGAGTACTGTACGCTCGCAGAAGCCACCCAGTTCCTGGCAAACACCACCGACCAGGTCAAGCTTGAGATTCTGCCCCATCACCAGACCCGCCTGGCCCTGAAGGGACCTGATCATGGTGAGAGGATCCATCTGGATAAATCTCTTTTATCTTCCCCTTGCAATGATTGCTTCTGCAGCAGAGTTAGAAGGCAGCGAGACACTGAGTTTAATTCTGCTTTTGTCATTTCTTTTTAAAACAACAGGTGATCTTTGTTAACTCGTCTTCATCTTCCAAATCCCTTTTCCCAAGCCGCAGGTAATTTACTTTAAACCCCCAAATTGAGGAAAGAAGCATTGTTTGAAATAGAATTTTCAGGCTTGTACTATTTGATTTTTTTTTTTTCAAGCCTTTGGTGCAAATTGAGTGTGGAGAGAAGGGAAATCATTTGACTTCCTGTTATTTCTATGACATTTCCACTCTGCTTAGAGGAGAATAAAGGCAAATAGTAAAACTCTCCCTTTCTAAAAATAGCTATAAAGTGAGTATTAATGGCAGACCCTTCAAATATCTGGAGCAAAAACACAGTTGCATGAGGGATGACTGTCTCTACATTTTCGCTGCTTGCCAGAGTAGTTTTTACCATAGGATGGAGAACAACCTTTCTGGCCAAGTATTTTTCCTGGGAGTATCAGAATATTTGACTACACGCATGCGATAACAAGTGTCACCCAAGGGAATCTGCATTTTCACTGTCTTGAAGCTCACAGATATGCTCGTTGAGTATTTGTATAGCATCCCACCTGGGCATCTTTAAATAAAGCCTGGTGCAAGAGAGAGGACTTTGAGCCCAAAGTCAAATAAAGAAAGACTCTCCAGCAGAGTCTTTGTTCCAGCCCCTCCTCCTTCCTTTTCCTTAAACTGAGCACCGTCCTTTTTTATTCCTTGAGACCAAATCCTTGAAACCTCACTAGTACTGCCAGGGCATTCTAGAGGCAAACACACACACATTTCTGTATGTTTAGCTGGAGAGAAGAATTTTCTCTGGAACTTAAATTTTGCTGACGAGGAGGTCACTTGTATCCTACGTCTCCCACCGACTAAAACACAGCGCACTTTTCCACAGTTTGAAAAAGAAAGAGGGACCAAATAATTTTCATACTGAATGAGTCAGCTGGATGCAACCTTTTTTAATTAAATGGAGCTTAGACAGCCCTGGAGCTAATGAAAATCTCTAGTACAGCATTCCCTTTATCAGATTTTAATTTTGCACTTTGGAGTAAAGAAATGAGGCAGCCTGGGCAGGTTATAGACAGAAATTCAGCCTCATTTGAGTGGAAATGATAAGGCGTGTGATTCGTGGAGATGTTCAGTTCCTGTCAGGGGGCTGTGGGAGCCTTTCCCACTCACTGGCTGAGGAGAGAGATTTCTAAAACTGTTAAATTCCTTCTCAATTAATCTGAAGTCATGACTGGACTTGGAGCACAGCAGGTGTCATGGTGCACACAGCACAGTGCTTTTTCAGCATGAGATTTTGTTTGGTAAATTCTGGTATCAGCGAATCAGAAATGTGAATAGACCCTATAAAGCTGTCATTGTCTTTAGCAACCTCATTTCCCCCACCTTTTATTTGCCTTGCATACAAATCATAAATAGTTCAGATAGTTTCCACTCATGAAATATTAACTATCTTTACCTGCCAAGACAGTTTGAGAAGATGAATTTATATACTAAAATGGATGGAGACCAAGAACTAATTTTTTTTTGTCTTCACTGTGGAAAACCTCATGTCATTTTTTATTTTTCAAAGGGGTGAAGAGCTGGTAGTTTAAGTGATTCTAGCTTCCACTTCTGACCCTATCATCCACTTTTGTTGAAAGTTGTTCACCATCTTCCTTATCTAACATACAGGCATCTCCCCACATTTCATGTTAAAATCAGATTTGTATTTCCAAGAAGGAGTAAATATTGGTTCTTAAACATAATTAAATCCCAGTTAAGAAGGAGAAAAAAATACCCCCAAAATGTTAGGATGTTTATAATTCTCAAACTTCTGTTTTGGTATGTAGTAGAATTGGTTTACATAGTTCTACCCTTTTTCCACAAGAAAGTGCTGGTTATTTTTTCAAGACCTCTGATGGCTAAACAGCACATCTCTCATCCTATGAGTGGATGGAGATATAACATTTCCCAGATTTTGCTTAGCAACAAAGCATTCACAAAGTATTTTCAGGGAAATATAGAAATGGGCACATCAATCAGGAATAGATTAACTGTGCCAGTTGCTGGTGAGTAGCAGCATGTGAAAAACCAGCAAGAGTGAGTTTTTAAAGAAGTCAGAAATTGTTCCCATGAAGGGTCTTTGGGAGACATAGTCATGACTGAAGGAAACTGAGACTTTGGAAAAGAAAATGTGAGCAGAGTCATGAGGTAGGATACATTCAGAACGAGGAGGACTTCCATTCCTGAGCTCTGGGAGGAACCATCAGAGTAGCTGTTGCCTACACCCTTCACCTCCCGGACAGGACAAGAGGGTGCAGTTAGAGGGGAGAACAAACAGAAGTACCTTCCATACCTCTTACAGTTTCAGCCATGATATCACCATGGACTGAGAGGGAAGACATTTTATTTTCACCTGCTGTTCATTTATCTGTGACAAAGGACTTGGGAAGACACAGTGTAGTGTGCTGGCTGAGGGCAGGGACTCACAGTCAGACTCTCAGAACTTTCATTCTGGCTCCACCACTTGGGAACTCAGCAAGTTACCCAACTTTTCTATGCCTCAGTTTCTTCGTCTGCAGATGGGCGTTATAATAATACCTACCTCACAGGTATATTACAAGTATTTTCTGAGATAATTAAGTGTAAAAGCACTTAGCACAATGCCTGGTTTATAGTGAGTACTCAGTGAATAATGACTGTTATTATCAGGACCATTAAATGGGGGAATGCAAATGAATGTTTTTTGCAAAATGAAAGGGCATGCCAAAAATGTAACATTTTTAAACTGAAATACTTGCCTAATATATGAGTATCGAGTACACCACGATAAAACAATAGATTTAAGGTGCACATTCAAAACAGGCAGTAGCTGTCTTCTCTGACCAACATAATTTGCTGAACGCCTTTGTACTCGTTATCCATGGCATACGGTTTTGTGCATTATCTTATATAAATTTTGTCTCTTAATTATTTCGTACGTATGACGATTTAGACCCCAGTAGTAGTTCAAAGTCAAAGTAAGTGTCATGACCTGCCTGCCTGCCAGAAATGGGGCAGTGCTGGGTACACAGTCAGTGGTCAATAACACCTTTCTTATTATGCTATTAATTGGGCTTGACAGTGCTCAGAAATGCACAGTAATTTTCAAAGCACTCCGTAAAGTACTGGGCCAAAAAGTGAGTGTAGGATTCTGAAGTGCACTCACTAGACCTCATTTGAAACCCAGATGGTACTTTATAAAGAGTACGATGGAGTGGCTGTGGCTGTGGGTGCAGATTAGCCAGACCCAGCAATGCTGGTATCTTGCTCCAAGTCTTCTTGTACACCCCAGAGTGGAATGGGGATGGTGAAAGAGAATCCACCAGGGACCTCCCCTGCAGTGCTCTTTCTCAAAAGGAAAATGCTGCTGCAATGTAGACATGGACTTGCAGGCCGATATTCCTATTCATTCATGCATGCATTCATTCATTTGTTCATCAGTCATTACATTGTATACCAGGCACTGTTCTAGTTGCTACGATTTACCTAGTGAGCAGGACAAACAAAGTAGATTCCTGTTCTCATGGAATTTACAGTCCAGTATAGAGAGATAAACATTACAAGTATATAAAATAAATATAAATCACTTCAATAAAAAAATTTAAAAATTATTTTTGAAAGTATATTAAATAAATAAAGCCATTTCAGACAGCAGTAAGTGCTATGAAGAATATAAAACAGCAATAGGATAGCATGGGAGAGGGCAGCTACTTCATCTGGGGAGGTCAGAACGACTTCTCTGAGGATGTGGCCCCTGGGCAGAGACCTGAATGATGGGAAGAAGCCAGCCGTGCATACAAATGGAAGAAGAATATTAGAGATAGGAAGACTAGGAAGTGCAAATGCCCTGAGGCAGAAAGCAGCCTGGCTGGTTCTAAGACAGGACAGAAGACCAACATGACTAAAGCAGGCAATGATGAGAGGAGTGTTAGGTGATGAAGCTGGAGAGATAGTAGGGCTCACATTTGATTCTCTTTGTAATGGTAGATGGGAGTCACATAACCTAACTTATGTATTTGAAAGATCACTCTGTGTTCTGGATGCTGGAAGATGGGTATGTAGGAGATGAACTCAAAACTAGAAACAGCACTGGGTAGATGGAAAGGGCCAGACGGCTTAGAGCTACAACATTATGGTGGCCATACAAGTGTGCTGCAGATTTCTGAAATGTTCTCTAAACTTAAGCGTCCAGTGAGTGAAATTTGTAGCATGAGAGATACCTCTGTTTCCTTTAAAAAGTTATTCATTGGCAAGTAGATAGAAAGGAGGCAGAATCGATGCTATTAATAACAGCATTGGTTTTTATTCTGTGTACTAGCATCATGCTAAGCACCTTAGGTGCGTAATTCGCACAGGTGAGCAGTGGGATAGATGCTTTCATGATCCCCATTTGACACAGAACAAAATGGAAGCTTAGAGAGCTTGAGTAACTGGCCAGGGTCATATAGAGAAGACGGGCTGGAGCTGGAACAGAAGCCAGGTTGCCTCAGCCCACAGGGGTCTTTCCGTGCTAGCATTCTTGTTCTCATTCTGTCTCATCCCAGAAAGGCTCTGAAGTGGTTGATGAGGCTGATACCATGGATGGTATAGTTTAAACTCATCTAAATAAACCTCCTTTAACTACTTAGAGAGTATTTGCGCTCACTACCTGAATAAATACTGCAAAATAATTCTCACGCAAGGCATCTAACATTAGAATCATGTCAGTAGAAGGAGATATAAGTTCGTATTTTGTTTTTCATTCTTTAATGTAGGTCAATGAAAACTTTCATATCAGACCTAGTAACAAACATACAAGTGCTCGTATTTCAGAACACCAGGTAGAAAATCAAACCTAAACAATATTGAAATTAGAATGGAAACATGATGTACATTTTTTAAAAATAAAAGGGACATCAAAATTTTGAAATTAACTTTACTAAAATGTCATGGTATCTTAAGGAAATATAAAAACATTTGAAATATTTTAATAATGAAATAGCTCTCAAATGTAAATACATTTTTAAAAAATACCCTCAAAATCATTGAGACTTTTATTTTCTTATTAGGGTATAGATAAGATCCTGATATTGATAGATGATTAGAGTGGTTTATTGTTGAGAAAAATCAAGTTCCGATGATGAATAATAGTGTAATTAAAACGTCAGAGCAGTAAATCGTGACGTGGGACTTGAATCAGGAGCCAGTGTGATTTACTGATCTTTTCTTTTTCTCAAAACAAGTGATACTAACTGACCAAGATTTGCAAATCTTTAATTACTAATCTTGTGCCATAGATCTTTGTGGGGGTGACTTTTAAGTTAAAAAAAATTTTTTTTTAATCTCTGCTGTGAAACACGGGGGGAGATTAGAGACTGATTCAATCGTCATCTTAAAAGGAGACCAAATGGGCTGGGGAGAAATATGCGTTCTTCTTGGGAAGATGAAAAGTTTCCATCCCTGATGTTAATCATTGGTTTTGCTGACCTCTGAGAGAAGGGCAAAGCCAGTATTTTTTTTTTTTTTTTTGCAAGCAGCTTTTATTTTTTGTTGTTGTTATGCTTTTTATTTGTGCAATTCAGTTACTTTTTCCTTTTTTTGGTTCTTTGTTTGTTTGTTTGTTTTCTGATTTCTCATCATCACATCATATGGGCAGTGAAAATTCAGAGGAGCGACAGGCAACTTACCTGGGATTCCTGGGCCAGCGGCCACTACAGCCTTCACACCTACCATCACTATAACACGTACCACCCTGACCATTGCAGAGCGCCCGCCCTGACTTTCCCGAAAGCGCCTCCTCCAAACAGCCCTCGTAATGTTCCAGGCTTTCTCCTCCTGCTCTTTTGTTTAATTATATTCTTCTCACTCCTTCTTTATTTGATTCATACCGTATTTGGCTTCATGGGGTGTTGTGTGCTTTCTTTTTCTTTTTCTTTTCTTTTCTTTTCTTTTTTTTTTTTTTTTGTACTAGCAACTTAACATTTCTGATGTCTAGTAAGTTTTTCTTTTCCATCCAAAAGCATTTGTTGTTAGGAAGGGATGTAAATGTTCAGAATGCTTTATGTGGGGTCGGGAAATAACACTGCAGAATATTATAGGGAGTACAGTGTTATCAGATCTTCTTTGTGTATGTGGAACCACTTGTGAAATTCATGTCAGAAAATATCTGTGAAAATGAGATTACGTATCTGATGCATCAAGTTGCCTGTGGAGAAACCTAATGTTTACTTTTTTTGTCTAAAGCAAAATTCCTAGAGCCTCTCTGTTCCTTGGTATTTATAAGGATCATGCTGCTTCTCAAGCATTTCTGGGCACTTTTAACTCAGATTCTAAAGCGTGGTCTCCATGGCTGCTGACACCTGGCCTCTGACTGGTTGGGGTACTTACTAGCCATGGCTGTTCATCCTGTCTGTCTTTCTGGATTGTTACTGGCTGGCAGGTGTGGCAGGCTCACACCCCACCTGCGAATGCTCTATGCCAAGTCTTCGCTCTCTTACAGCAGCTCTGGTGTCTTCATCCTTCTCTCCTACCTCCATGAGTGCATACAGCCTGAGTTCCCTGAACATGGGGACTTTACCTCGAAGCCTCTACTCCACTAGCCCGCGTGGAACCATGATGAGGAGGAGACTGAAAAAGAAGGACTTCAAAAGCTCATGTAAGTGAAATGTTAGCCAATGTCATTTGGCAGGTGGGTGTGTTGGAGTCTTTGATATAAGGAATCCAATGGGAAGAATGTTTTAGGGGGCCCAAATGATCAGGTAGACGCTAAGTAGCTCACAGCCGCTGCCATGTGCTGAGGACCATTGAAGTGATATCCATTATCTGCGTGATAATGCTTGCACCAAATACAATTTTAGATTGAATTGGTTTGTTCATACTACCTTTACCTACAACTTTTTCATTGAGATTTTTTTCCTGCTCTTTTGATCTGATAAAATAACCAAAGATGTGATTTTTTTTCTCTAAGACTCCTTCCTTATATTTTGGGTACATTTGGACATGAAACCTTTGTTCTTAGTTTCTTATTCACTCTAAAGCAATTTTTTTTTTGAAAACTAGGTACTGCTTTTGATAAGTATAAGAATCCCATGCATTTGTTTAATATTATTATAAATTTAATATTAAATTATATTTCATGAACCTCCCCCTGCAAAAAAGGCAATGGTAAGTTTGAACGTGTCTCCTCAAACTGTATCTCATTCCCCTTGAAAATGGGTCTTTTCAGACTATATCTCATTCCCCAAGATTCTAATGCTTTCCCCTGAAACCTACCCTACTGAAAATCACTAGTCTAACATGTGTTTCTGTGGCCCACTCCAGCCTCAGGAAGATTGCTCATCTTTACAACAAGCATCCTAGAATCTAGGAATTTCGACCATGATTCTTAGAAATACAATCTTCTGGGGCAGCCAAGTGCATTACAGACTAGGCAATACTAGGAAGATGTGGTTGGCTACTTGCTTCTGGATAGCTGGTTGTACATCTAAAGAAAAGGGTGGTTGGATGCCTTAGGGAAAAGGGGAAGAAGCACACATCACTGCTAGATTTTTCTTTTGTGGGGGTGGGAAGCAAATCATAATCTCTCATCATAATCACATAAGTTTTGAAGAAAGAGAACACCTATCTTTCCAACCAGACCTAATCATAGTGTAGAGCGGTGTATTTCTTGTTTTGGGAAGAAGCCGTTTCCCGGAAAGAAGCTAAAAGAAGATGGGGTCTCTCCTGTGCTTACCGTGGGGATACAGTAAGGAACACTCTTAAGTTACGTGAACAGAACAAAACCCAGGTACTCCGAGGCTGGTATTAAGGAGAAAATGTTCTTGTGAGAAGGGGTGGTTGGACCTGTTGGCTCTGCAGCTTGTTCGCCAGAGATTCATCTTCACAGGTGGATCTGTCGCCAGTTCCACCAGTGCCACCATTAGTGTGGGAGACCAGCCATCACCCACACTGGGAAAGGGTCCCTTCATGTTACAGGAACCTGAAGGTTTCCTTAAAAAGAAAACCATCGCATACCACCATTATGGTGTATTCAGGATTTTGACATGCATATCCCTTCAGATATAAGGAGATTTGTCATCTTCAGTCCATGTAAATGGAAGGAAGCTTGAGTAGTCAAAAGAACAAGGATCTTCTAGAGTGTCATGTATTTCTTAGCTGACACTAGAGAGTAAATTATTTACTCTTGGGAGAAATTGATTGAAGGCAGCATAGTGAACTGGTTATGAGCACAGACTCTGGAACCAGCCTGTGTGGGCTCTCACCCCAGTGTCATCACTTTCTAGCTATGGGACCTTGAGCAAGTTTCTTAAGGATTCTACACCTTGGCTTTCTTAGCTACAAAGTGGGGGTAATTATAGTTTACCTCATTGGTGAATTGTGAAGATTATATGAAAATGTATGTATATTCTTACCACCAAAAGGAACAAACAGGAGGAGAAACACACTCTAGACTACATATTCATATATATATGTGAATAATGATGTAGTCTCATATAATCTTCACAATTACCCAATGGAAATAAGTACTGTAATTATATATATACTACATATAGCATATACATGCTAGACCAGTACTTGATAGCATTAAGTAAACAGTAAGCACTGTTTAATTGTTAGCAGTTTTGAATAGTATAAGTGTTTGCTATTATCATGCCTGACTCTGAGTTGTCATGTGTCATCTGTTAACACTGGGCTCGAACTCAGGCGTTTTCCACAGTGGTTACACTTCGGCAGAATACGTAGGTTGAGTCTTGCATCTAAGGCCTCGGGATTCGTGCTGAACATTTGTGTATGAAATCTGTCATGCAAAATCACGTGCAGCACTGCCTCCTGAGAGGGGACAGGCTAGCAGCCCTCAGCAGGGAAGAGCAATTAAAACAAATGCATTCACGTTTGTACTCCTGCTTGGATGGCGAACCGTTTGTTTGTGTTAGGTAAGGCTGCCGTGCTGGTCGGGGACATGAGCAACTACAAGTGATGATCCGTTTGGCTATCTCAGGTTGATGTTTATGCGTCCTGAATTTTGTAGTAGGAAACAAAGCTGAGGCCGCGCTGTCACCGATACCCGTAACCAACTCATAAATTCTCTCTTAAATCAGCACGTTACTCTCCCACATAGTAGAAATATAAGAGAAACTTGGTTCTAGAAAATTCTTGCTACTTGTGTTTGCTGTGGACATTAGCCACTAGGGTTCCACTGACCATATACCTACCAGAATTTGTAAACGTGACTCAGAAGATCAATTTATATTTTAATTGAACAGTGAGGTCCAAAAACCTATACACATTTTTGCTCACTTCAGAAAGACCTAAAAAATAGTTCTCCAAAGTCAGGAAAAAACTGAGGGTTTAGCTTTTGGAGGTTTTGAATTGTTTGTTTGTTTGTTTGCTTGCTTAAGCCTGGTATGGTCACATTAGACATAAAGGTTTCCCAAATAACTGGTAATAAAACCTTTATTGCCACTCTCTCTGCCGTGGTTTATTTCCACCACTTCATTTCTTTATTCTGTGCCACCATTTGCTGCCCTCTTTCTAGTACTTATGTTTCTATAGCAACCAGGCCATTTGTATGGGTGGTGAATCACAGCAAAGTCACAACAAATATAAAAAAATCTCTTTGCTGTATTGGTGATGAGTTGAGGCCAGAGCCTACAAAACAGAAAAAATTCTTGCATATGTTTCTAGTGCAAAGGAAGGACATGGGAAAGAATGAAATCGTCTCACATAAATATTAAGACATTCTGTGTCATTGACCAAGGCTGGAGATATAGGAAGTCTGTAACAACATGTCACAAGGATTAGATGAGGGAGGTGCCATGTTTGTGTCACAGGGAGCATGGTACATACCCCAGCACTGGGTTTTCAGGAGTGTCACAAAGCCCTGGGAGGGTAGCAGAGCCGTGTCACAGAGGGAACCCTCTTGTCACCTCTTCCAGAATCTCACTGACCTTTCCCCCGCAGCCTGATCTGCCCCTTTTTCTGCCATGGAGACCAGGGCCCCTTCTGGAACCCCCTCATCCCCTGTGGTGGCGGGGCATGACTGCATGACTGAGCAGCGGATCTGGCTGGTCCCCCCTGCTTCCTGCTCCTGTGCACAGAGCCAGGGCAGACTCTTGCCTGTTCCCAGTCTGTCTGGATTGCAGCCACGGGTAGAAGTTAGAACACATTCCCAGAATGAGCTTTGCCTCTTCTGTGGTCCTCATGTACAGCTAGCGAGGGCAACACTGAAAAGAGCTGAAAGGAAGAGAATGAAAAAACCTAACAATTTTTGTCCCTTCCACCGACCCCTGAAAAAAGAATGGAAGACAAAGGCAGCCCGTGGTAAGCTTTTTTTTTTTTTTTTTTTTTTCAGTGGAGGTACTGGGGATTGAACCCAGGACCCCTTGCATGCTAAGCACATATTCTACCACTGAGCTATACTCTCCCCACCACGGTAAGCTTTTTATAAATGACCATGCATGGAGCCCTGGCAGGGGACAGCTCAAGGGCTGCCCCCTCACGCCATTTGGATCCTGCAATTTGGAGAAGGGAGCTGCTGGCCGCTCCCACTGTCTCCTGAACCGAAACATGTGATGCACAGTGTGTTGGGGCCACAGCAGATAGACTCTAATGTGGAACACTTTAATGAGAGACAGGTCTTAGATGAAAGGATCAAATCATGGCAAACACAGCATATTAATAAGTCTCTGAGGTCCATTTCTCTCTATACTTTTTAAATACTTTTCATATCTGACAGTAAACCTCACAGCTGTCTAAATTAAGGAAACATTTGGCAGATTTTTAAACTTTAGGAGCTAACAAGTTGTCGTTGGTTCCTCTCCCTTCCTTACAGTAGGAAAAAACAAGAATTGACAAAAACATAGGGCCATTTTTCTGCAGATGCCTCCAAATGGGAGTGGAAACAGGACAGAGCAGATGTGAATCCTGAGCACAGCCTGGGCGCACGCCAGTTAGCAGTACTCAGACACAGCATGTCAGCAGTTAGTCTTTCCATCCTCGCCTGTGAGCAGAACGGGGCACTCCTCAGGCCAGAGCCAGGACCTTGCAGAAGTATCTGCTCCTGAGGGGATTCATCATACAGACTTTTAAACTACAAGGTTATATTTCATAGATCACTTTTATTTCCTTCTGCTGGTCTACCACACACATGAATGAGGCAGGATAATCAAGCTCATCGTGTTCTCCTCCAAGTAATACTGGTGGTTTTTCCTTCTGGCCCATCATCTTTAAATCTGCGGTTTATCTTTTTCATATCTGGTGGTAATTTTCAAGATTTTAACGTGTGTGAGTATTCAGTATTTGCAATTTCAAATGAAATTTTACTGTTTCTAAGAACAGATTCTAGTATGTCAGAAGACTTTCAGAGTTCGTGGTAAAATCCTAGACTTTTTAAATATAATCTTATATTCGTCATAAAATTATAAAAGCAATATTTAATACATTTTTAATTCTAAGTTAAATGTCTTAATAATTTCTCTCACCTCAACTTGCCTCCAGATAGAATTTATAGATTAGTAATACCAATAGTGAATTAATACTTTATTCCTACTTTTAAAACCTTCTAGAGAATGAAATTTCTCACCTATCTTCTTTAACTGTTCCAGAAAAATGGAGCAAGCTTCTTCTTTGAGAGGGTCTTCTCACTGTATCTAAACTATTCCCTCCTGGTACTAGTAAGTTGGTTTATTCCTTCTTGATTCTTTCTTAGTGGAGAGGGTAATCAGCCTACTTAATATTCAAAAATAATTCTTAACTCCAATTAAGTAGTCCAAAAATCTATATCAAATTGGAATCACCAATGGAAAAGAATATTAATGTGAATCTGTAGAAAGATTCATAGAAAGTAAATTATTCCTGTTGAAGTTCAAAAAGTTTCACTATGAAGAAGAGTGGCAGTCATCTGTCAAACAGGTGATGTTCCAATATTATATTCCTGCCTCCTATGTGTACTAACTGGAAGGAATTACAACTCTCCAGATCCTTACTGACAGGAAATGGTATTTTCTACTGGTTTTGTACCACCAACAACAAAGTGTATGACCTAGAGAGCAATCAAAGTACAGTTGGTATCAGTAAAGTCACAATAGAAAACACGATCTGAGTTAGTATGTGATAGTTCATGTGTCAGGTCTTGGAACTGGAGGCCACCATCTGTAAAAAGCTTAGGACAGGAGGCTACCTTCACCCCCTCATGCAGGCTGCTTTAACCTCAGTGACCTTAATCCTTCTGGGAAAGCACAGTGGCGGTGCTTCTTCAGAAGTAGATTTTCCTTACTCCCCCTGGACAAGTGATCCACTTCACCATCCTCTGCCATGTCAGCTTCAACGCTAGAATGATCTATGTGATAGAAAACCTGGGGGCCTGAAGAACAACGTCTAGTTCCTTAACAACATCTAATTTCAGAATCTATATCAAGTGTTAGTTCCAAAAACGAGAATGTATTCATTGCTCATGTATTTAGCATCCATTGAATATTCCAGGTGCTGGGATTTCAGAGAGGAAAAGATCTGGTCCCAGTTTTAAAGAACTCAGGGTTAAGTGGAGAGACAGGCAGGCAAACACAAACCTGATAAATGCTGAAACAGGACCATGTATTAGAAATGTGGAAGTACAGAAAAGTAAGTAACTAATTCCATCTCGATAAGTTGGGGAAAGGGACATTGAAAACCCTGGGGAAGGGCTAACGAGGCAGAGGGCACCGCAGGTATGAAGGCGCAGAGGTACAATAGCGGACCTGGAGAACACAGCCCAGGAACCGAGCACAGAGGCACATGAGACCGGACGGGCAGGAGAAAGTGAACTTCAGAAGGATCCTGCATACTCTGCTAGATTGGAGTTTGTTCTGTAGGAAAGAGGGAGCCATTAAAAAAGTTCTAAATGGGGAGGTGACCTTTGCATATTAGAAAAGCCACTCTGGTAGCAATTTGGAGGCTGTTAGTGTAAGACAAGAGGTGAGGACGCTGGTTGGAAGCCTGGATAATAATATCTCCTAGCAAAGATGAGGTTCCACTCTAGGGGAGTAGATAGGTTGGGGCCTCATCATAACGAGAGAGTGAATCTGGCAATAATACGTAAAAAGCACTGGACATGAGAGGGCCCAGAAACATATGTATTAGCATAATTGGAATAATAAATTGAATGTAATGAAAGTAATGAAAGGCTGAATTAAGGCATTGGCAATAAGAAGGGGGAAGAGGGTTATACAAGATATATTTTAGTGATCATCCTGAAAGAACTTAGCAATTGATTGAATTTGCGGCTGTGAGGAGTTGTGAATCAAAGGCTACTTTGAGATGTCAAGCCTAGAGGATCATAAACACAATGATCCCATTCATAGGAATAGGGGTGGCAATGAGAAAGAGAAGATGGTTAGCTCAGTTTGAAGATGCTGAGTGTGACGAGTCACTGAGATATCTTTGTGGGTGGGACATCAAGAAAATTCATCACTGTCTCCTGTGAGAAACCAGAGAGGTAGACGTGAGAAGGTACACAAGAGGTCATATGATAGGTGGTGTTGGAAGTGAACGGGGGAAGAATGAGAGTAGAAAAGGCTTAGGACACAGCCACGGTCAGCTCTATGTTTGGAGTGTAGACCAAGACAAAGGAACTGGTAGCAGCTGAAAACGTAAACTAAGAACAAAGCTTCATCAAAACCGAGAGAGAAACTAGAAAGCGGTGGTTCCCAAAGCCAGTTACCGCAGACTGGTTAGAGCGAATGAAGCCATTGATTTTGGCAATCAGGAAGTCACCCATGAGAATGGTTACAGTAAAGGGTGAAGGGAGAAGCCAAATTTTAGGTAGTTTGGGAATCCATACAAATCTATAGAGAAAGGTCAGACAGCTAGTGGAGTGAGTAGGAAAGTTGGACAAAATATCGAGAGAGATGTTTTATGGCACAAAATCACAGAGGGAGTGGAAAGAGATAGTACCAAAAATACAGAAAGGAAGAGTTAGCCTTGATATGAAAAGGATACATCCTCCTAAAACAGGAGAGGGGAAAAGGAGAGCAGATGAAGATACAGAGAAACTGAGGTTGAGAGGAAGAATGTTGTTTAAGGAACTCTTGTCAAGTGGCTGGATCTTTTCAGTCTTGTAGGAAATTAAGTAAGAGTAAAGTTTGACCCTTAAAAGGATAGAACTGTTTGTGAGAAATCCTATGAGGAATCAAATAAGATGCCAAAATATTACACCACAAAAGATTCCAGGGCCCCCTAGAGAATCATGTGAATTTGTCATGACTTTCCGTAGCACCCTTCAGCAACTCAGGAGCAGCAGCGGAATGAACTAGCCATTACGAAAAGAGTACAGTGTATTGGAGAATAGGAAGTCACGTGAGGTTTAAGAATACTAACAGATGCATCACTGAAACGGTCACCAGAGTTTCCAGGTGGAGGTAGAGGGAAATGATGCTAGACAAGCAACGAGTGAAGACGGCTTGCAAACGGGGTTCACTAGATTCTCACGTGACGGGGGCAGAGGCGTCTGGGGTTCCCTATTTCTACCTCAGTATCTGCAGTAGCTGTTTTTATCTGGAACATAAGGGCCTCCTTTACATGCCTTCATATGAAGGGTGTGTGGTGGTGGGGAGGGATCTGTTGCTAAAAATATTGTTTGAAAGCTGTTAGACTAGGAGACAAGTGAGAGAAAATGGGACTGGAAGTCATAAAGAGGAGAAAGTTAGATCGCAGGGACTGGGGAAGATGGCTGATAAGGATACGCGATCAGTAAGGGGGATTTGGATACTGAGATCTGGAGGCTCTCACCATTGTGAAGGAAGATGGGGTCCAGCATAGGGCTCTGCTCTCAGGGAGGTGGAGGATGGGATGGCTAGTGACTGGCATGGAGGGAGCTGAAGAACCATCTCGCCAGCGTGTTAGGAGATCGTGGCCGTGATGTCAGAGGTGCTGAGGACAAGGAAGGGCTGCAGGTTAGAGGAGGTAAGTGAGGAGCCAAGTCCTTAAGTCAGTGAGAAAAGAGCGAGGATTTTCTAAGAGTAGAAAACTATGGGTTTGCAGATGAGACAAAGCAGAAATAAGTACAGAATGTGGAACTCCTGGTAGGAGTGGTTTGAAGTAAACAGCACTGCGTATGGGGAGCGAAGAGCATTATAAACCCATCTCTCCTTGCCCGGCACAGGGGGAGTGAGGAAAAAGAGCGTCTGGTTGGAGAGGGTCCTGAGGGGTATGGTGTCATCAGGTTTCAGTTTAAGTAAGGAGGCCAGAAGACCTTTTTTGGAGGAAACAGCAGTCTAGCACAGGACCCTACAGGCAGAGAGCTGCTCACAGAGAGCAGAGGAAGCACAGGACCCAGTGGGCAGCACTGAGAGGCTAGGAGGATGCCTTTTCAGGACCCAGGTTGGGAATGGGATCAAGACAGAGCTGTGTGCCTGGGGGCTGGGATGAATATCAGAGGAATGAATGAAATAAGAGATGACAACATAGGCTGGAGACCCAGTGGGAAAGAACAAGGACTGAGGAGACCAGATTTGGGGGTAGGAGGCCTGTAGAGTTTAAACGCCTCCGTCGCACAAGCCCAGCACTAGGGTAAGGCTGACGACCAGCACGTCCTCACCACCCAGGAGCCGCACACACTTAGGTGAACTGCTTCTTCAAAGCTGAAGGGCAGGTTGTTTGTAAAAAGCTTGAAACTTAGGTACAAATGGCTAAAGTGGAGGAGGAGGATTAGACCAGTTAGCCCAATCCCCTTTCTCCTCAATAAGAAGGAGGTTAATGACTTACCCCAAGGTCACCCAGGTGGTTGCTTGATGGTCGAGCCAGGACTGGACCCCGGGTACCTGACCCCAAGACCGTCCTGTTCCGGTAGCTCCCAGAACTGTCCCTGATAGAGGGGTAGGTGTGAGGAGGGGGCGACACTGGTGCTGTGACTTAAATGTGACACATATTGGGAGATTCGTTTATCCTGCTCAGCTCTGGCTAAACTTTTTGCTTAAAGATCAAAATCTCACGTCCCATTATTGCCAGTGAGTTGTGGGGTTTGGTTTTGTTTTGTTTTTTTGTCTTTTGTTTTCAGAAACATGATCTATTTCAGACATGCTGGCCTTCCTGGTGCTTGCTCTAATCTAAAGTCATTCTTTTTTGTGTTTGTTCCTCTAGTGTCTTTAGCCTCTAGCACAGTGGGCTTGGCTGGGCAGGTTGTTCACACAGAAACCACCGAGGTTGTGCTGACGGCAGATCCTGTCACAGGATTTGGGATTCAACTGCAGGGCAGTGTGTTTGCCACAGAGACCCTCTCCTCTCCACCTCTGATTTCCTATATTGAAGCTGACAGCCCGGCAGAGAGGTGAGCCACTTTCTTTCACAGCATCGTTTTCTGCTCTGCATTTCTTGCTGGCTGTCTTTGAACAGCTAATAAATTATGGAACAGAGCTCAATGCAGGAAACGCGAGACGTGGTGAACATTCTGTTCTGACAATAACATTTTATGTTCTCAATCAGGTTTGAGAAGGATTGCAAGCATGGGTGCCTTTAGCAGATTTTTGTCTGTCAGGGACTAGAGGCAAATTAATTAAAAAGGAAAAACATCCATGAAAAAAAAATCTCTGAAGTCCAGACTTCATAGTAATTGCCCTGCCAAGGGGGAATGCACATTCATCATTACTGTATATTGGATCATTACTGTATATTGGTTCAGATCAGATTATAACAGTATGGTGCTGAATTATTAATTACTTCTCTGGGATACTTCAGGATTCCCTGGCTCACATTTGTAGCCATGAAACACAAGAATGTTGTACATTGTGTGTAAGTGAATCACTTCGCTGCACACCTGAAACTAACACAATATTGTAAATCAACTCTACTGCAATAAAAAAAAAGAATGTAGGGCATTGCAGTTGACCTAATAGGATGCCCACAGTGTTGAACACACAAGACCAAATGCTATTTTGCAAGAATCTTGGCGACGTCAACTTGATAATTATTTACTCTATCTACAACTTCTAAGATGTGGTTCTAAATTTAGATGTGGGGTGCTGCAGATTGGAGACAGAGTGATGGCCATTAATGGAATTCCAACTGAAGACAGCACCTTCGAGGAAGCCAATCAGCTCCTCCGTGACTCTTCAATCACAAGCAAGGTCACACTGGAAATTGAGTTTGATGTTGCAGGTACGATCATATAATCTCAAGTCAGCGCAAAGGCAGAACTGGAAGCATGTGAATGGTGTCGATTATGTGGCAGGGGATGGGAGAGGAACGACAGTTCTTTATATACTGAACATGTTTTTGTTTAGGAAGTTCGGAGTGTCATTTTGAATTGAGCATTGCATTCATTAAAGTGTCACCACAAGAACAATTGAAAATAAATGTGACAAATGAATAAGTAATAGCCACTATAAAGGTGATTTAAAAAAATCAGGTAGCCTTTATTCTTCTTGACTTTTCCCCTATATGCTAGAGAAACCATATTCTTCGGTCATGGGGACAAGAAATGCCTCTCTTTGACTCTTCCCACTGCAAAAAAAAAAAAAAAAAAAGTTCTGTGGGGAACAATGAAAATTCATTAGATGGAATTATGCCAGCCCAGTAGGTAAATACTTGGTTTCTCGTGTTAAAGAGAAATTGTACTGGACACTTGTTACAGATGACAAAGAAGATTTTATTCGAGACTATTTCAGTAGCGATCAAGACTTGCAATAGGAGAGAGACTGAACTTCACATCAAAACCAGCAGGGGCATTTATATGACTTCAGTTTGGTCATGGAGAGAGTCCTTGTCAGTAGCTAACAGGAGTACAGGTTGTAGAGGTTGGTGCCGGTTCCCATCTAAGAAAATTGTCTTCTCTTAGTGAAATTCTATCTCATAGACCCGATAACCTTTACCTTTATCAATGACTAAAGATATCCCTTTGGACATTGGGATCAAATTATCCCAGCAAATATTTGCTGAGTGTTTACTGTGGGTCTGTTCATATTCTATACAGTGGAGATGCAACAGCAGCCAGGGAAGGGGAAAACATCCCTGTCTTCATGAAGCTTATATTATAGTAGTACAGTAAATTAATTTGTAAAGTAATTAATACAAATTTAGACAGTGCTTTGTGGAAAGTAAAACAGACTGGGGGTTAGAGAAAGGCTGGAGGGGGCATTTTCATAGAATGACTCTCTAATGAAGAGACATTGAGCAGAGATTTGAAGGTTGAGAAGGAGCTAGCCGTGTCAGAATTTGGGGTGAGAACATTCCAGGCAGAGGGAACAGCCAGTGTGTAAGGTGTGAGCCTGAATAATAAGCTAGGTGGTTTGAGAAACAGCAGAAATAACTCTTGCTAGAGCATATAAGGGAGTTGAGGATGGGGATCAGATTTGGATTTGGAGGTGGGGTTGGAGAAGTTGGAAGGGGCCAAGTGATGCTGTACCTTGGAAGATTTTAGACTGTATCCAAGTGTAGTGAAGTCATGGAGCATTTTACAGAGGGGAATGAGATAACCTAATGAACGTTTCGGAGAGATCTTATGAAATGTAGGGGGACAGTAGCAAAAGCAGAAAAAACAGAAGTTTGTAGCAGTTGGACAGGTAAGGGATGATGGTTTCTTAGACAAGGTGGTAGTTCTAGAGGTGGTGACAGACAGTGAAATTCAGGACCTGGCTTGAAGCAAAGCTAACGTAACTTGCTCATCGATTAGGTATGGAAGATGAGAGAAAGGGAAGATCATAATGACTCTGATTATGACAGCGAGCAGTTGAGCAGATAATGTTACTTTTCACTGAGAAGAAGACTTCAAGAGTAGAAATTTGGGGATAACAAAAAGAGTTCTATTTTAGACGTGAGTAGGCAAATCCACTGCCAATACTAGGGAAAAAAGACAAGCACGTTCATTCCTTGCTCAAAAGACAGTTACCATGCTGTACACCAGAAACTACGACAACATTGTAAATCAACTATACTTCAATTAAAAAATAATAATAATGGGGGAAAATTGTCTGCTAAATACAAATAAAATCCATTATGCTTAAAAAAAAAAAAAAAAAAAGACTGTTACCAGACACCAGTTACCAGGTGCTAGGCACTGTGCTATGTTCAGATCATTGAAAGGAAAAATGGAAAGGATCAATATCTTCAAGAACCTGGTAGCCAATGAGACACAAGAAAGAACTGCTGAAAGATAAGAATAGCCTTGCTTAATGCGCAGCTGCTGTGGAGAACAGTTTGATGTTCCCTTAACAGGGTAAACATAGAATTACCATGTGACCCAGTAATTCTATTCCTAGGTATTTGCCCAAAAGATTAGGAAAAAAAGGTGTTAAAACAAAACTTGGACTCTTGTTCGAAATAGCCAAAAGGTAGAAACAGCCCAAGTGCCCATCAGTGGATGCATGGGTAAACAAAATATGGAATATACATGTGTTATACATAATGGAATACATGTTACAATATATGTTTGCTTATTTTTAATGATTATAAAAAACAAAAAACAAACAAACAAAAACGAAAAAGAATAGACTTGCTGATTGTGTGTTGCACTGGAATGCAGTAGGAAAGGCCCAGGACACTGCAGGCAGTGCCTCCTGGAGCCCAGGACAGGTCTGCGCTACAGAGTAGACTGAGGAGTGACCAACGTGGGGGTGCCTGCTAAAGTCATCAGAATAGAGGACACCAGGGAAAGAGTGGCAGTAAGAAGGGGATTCTGCCTGACGAATACTGAGATTTAAAGGGAAAGGATGCTAGCAACCGAGGTAACGAAGACACTACATGAAAAGTGGGAGGAGAACCAAAAAGTGGCATTTTGGAAGCCAAAGCAAGAGTTTCAAGGCAAAAGTCATGGTCAATAGCATAAAAGTGCTGGGGAGAATTCAAGCAATCAAGGCAGGAAAGGAAATGTCCACTGGATTTGGCAATTAGGAAGAAAGACATTGCAGAGAAGTTTCAAGGAATTGGAGGACAAAGTCAGATTGCAGGGAGCTGAGGGGTGACAGAAGGAAGGGTGGAGAAGTACAGACAGGCTATGCTTGTTGTCTGCCAAGGAAGTGGGTTTTGGGTGTTGGTTTGGCAAGAAAAATGCAGTAAACAGGTGAAAGGGACTGGAGGCCACTGGAGGCTTCCCTTCTTAGAACTTTTGCAGCATTGAGTTACTCTAGTTACACACTCGGCGCTCTAATTTATATCATCTTATCTTCTCATCAGTGGTTCTCAGCCAAGATCAGTTTTGCCGCAGGGGACATTTGTCAAGGTCAACGAAATTTAGCTGTAGATGAAAGGTGGTGGGACAACAGATAGAGAGGGTCGGAGTTCACAGGGGTGTTAACCGTGCTTTGCTGTTTGTTTGGAGAGAGTTGAGCATGTTTGGGGCCTGAAATAAATGAGAGAAAAAACAGATCGTTGGTAGATATGGGTTTCCAAAGGGATGAGAAGGGAAGTTATCTAGGACATAGGTAGATAACTAGTCTGAGACAGGAAGTAGAGGAGCTCTTCCTTGGGGTTTGAAGAGAAGGATGTGAGAAAATAATTACCTTTTTAGCTGTGTTTAGGAAGATCACGTTGGAACTGTCAAGCAAGGGTGAAAGGGTCAGCATCTTGGGGAACAGAAATGAAGGACAAAGGTTTAGAATAGCTAATGGGGGAATGAGTGAGAAAACCAACCAGACCCGTGTAAAGACCCATGTAAAGCTGGGTGGTGGCCCAAGCAGAGTCTGGAAGCTCTAAGTTTATAGCAGCATCAGCGTGCATGGTCAGGTAGTTTTTTTGTCAGGAGACCTCAGCTGCCAAAGAATAAAAGCAGAGACAGTAGATGATTAGATTGAGCCAGAGACGGAGATTTGCAGAGAAGATTCAAAGAGGGAGAACTTAAGTCACAGAAGTTCAAATTGTTGCAGGAAGAGCAACAAATAATACTATCAAAATTATCATATTTATCAAATGCTTACTCTGTGGCATGTTACTTTCCTTAAGCACTGTGTGTGCATTAGCTCATTTAATCCTTAATACAGCAATGGAGAAGTTTACTATTATTATGCCCCCCGGAAAAGTGAGGATCATGTTAATGGTAGGGCTGGGCTTTTAACACAGGCAGTGTGGCTCCAAAGGCCACACTTTAAACACTACACATACTGCATGTGCTTGAAAGAATCTAGGTGAGAGAAAGATGGAAATCAATGAAATATCAAGATGAGAGGCCAGAAGGAAAGGGAGGGCTTCAGGAACTCAGAGTCTTCAGGAAGAAAAATGGGTGTCATGGGAGAAAGTTCATGAGAGGGCTAACAGCTTGGAGCCTGAGGTCAAAGTGGCATGTTGGTGTTTAGGAGTGGAGGCAAATATTCAACCAGTGGAGGTCTGGGACTTGGGAATGCAGGATGATGGGCGGAGTGCCCACACAGTGAAATCTCTCAGAGGGAGGGCGAGACTTGGAACGAGGAGGAGTATGAACTAGCTGCTCTTGAACCGCCAAGCACAATCCCGTCAAAGGATCACTGCAGGGAGCTGTTCCCTCTGCCTGGGTAGCTCTTCCCCAGTATGTTTTGGATGGTTTGCTCACATTACCCAGATCTTTTCTCAACTGTTAATTACTCAAAGAAGCCTTCCATGACCATCCGTCACTTTGACCTCTTGCCCAGATTTATGGTTCTTAATAGCCCTTCTTATGCCCTCATGCTTTGTAGTATATCTGTTTGTTTATTGTCTTGTCTTCCCCTGTAGAAGAATCTATGATGTTAGGGACTTTGTGCCTTATGTTCACGCGTGCACCCCAGCACTCAAAATAGTACTTGGAATATAGGAAGCTGTCAGCCAGTACTTGGTGAATGAATGAATGAAGTACAGTTGGCTCCCCTGAGGGACTAGGATCAGGACTAAAGTTTGCATGAAGACTTGATTTCACACGCACTGTTTCTCTGAGGTTCCTGGTCTCTCGGGGCTGCTTGTTTCCACACATCTGCTCCATTTGTCTCTGTACGTGTTTTCTCTAACTTCTGATTGTAAATAATTGCCCCATCCTTGCTTATGTGCCCAGCCAGGACCAGCCAGTTCCAATTTCCAATTCCCGAGAGAAAGCATCTAATTGGCCCAACTTAGGAGTGGCATCTTCCCCTTCAGCTGTGGCCAAGCAGAATCTAGTAATAAGACCTTGTAAGGATCAGATGGCCCTGAGGGTATGGCTTTCAAAGAAGGCTGTCCAGTGGCCCCAGGATGTACTTACTATAATCATAACATTCACAGTGGAAAAAGTGTTATAATCCAATACCTTCATTTATTTATAAACAGGGAACTGAGGTTCAGACCAGGAGACTCAAGGTCCCACAGCAAAGTGCGTGGGTCTCTTGCCTTACATGTATCTCCTCCATGTCATATTACACTTCCCAGCATGAAACAGCAGGATTTCTGAGTCTCTGTCTGACTGATGTGGTTTGTGGAGGGGAGGTCGCTCTCCTGTGCACTGTACAAGGTTGAGCAGAATCTACTCACTCCATGCTAGTGGTGGAATGGCCAGCACAATGTGACCTTCTTCATAGCAATATCTAAGTATTTACTTATAGTGTAAATGCATTTTTATTTTGTGGGTATCTTACTATTTGTTCATTATTTGTCTAACCTATACCATATATATATTTTATATGTTGATTAAATACTTTAGAGCTTAGGTTTAAGCTCCTAAAAAATAGAAACTATATCTATTAAACCCACTTTCTCAGCACCAAGCTTGCTTGAATAAGGGACAGGAAAAAGGGACCTACAATCATCTCCCTCTGCCCTCAGTTGTTCCGGAAATCAACCATTTCAAATGGACAGATGTGATGTAAAATAGGGCCAGGAAAAATAAGCTCCCATCCTGTCATTCCCTGCTCCCTTGCTCATGGCAGACATCACTAGTTGACTTCAGTATCCCCCTGTTGAACCTAGACACAGCATCAGAGCCCTCAATAAAACACTCCAGCAAGTCATTACTAATCTCCTGGAATCTATTGAAAACTGCTGGAATCAGAAACAACCTCTTTTAGCTAGTTGAGAACTTGAAACATTGGTAGGAAATCTCTGGACATGAAGTAATTTCAAGGCTACCCTGCCCTTCTGGATTCACTCCCAACTGTCTGGATATGAACCACCACCCATTTCCACTTCCTCCTCAGAAATATATTATACCTACGCTAATTACCACACTATTGGATCTTGGGGATAAGCTTTCTCCATTTTATAAACATTCTGAGTGACATGTAGAGTGGTTAAAACCTTTGACTGTGAATACACTTTTGCCTAAATCTGTCCCTTTAAATAGGAACCACTGTCCAAATTGTAGTAACATGAAAAGTTTTTTTAAAGCTGACATTACTTATAACCCCATCACTCTGTTATTTTTAAAGATCTTTTTGTATTTCTTTACCAAAGTCCTTTACCATACATATAATTTTATAAAGCTATAATCATAACACATGCACAATTTACATTTTGCCTTTTTCAATACTGTCTTGTAAATACCAACCTACAATATTATGAATACCTGAAGTTTCTACTTTAACTCTGAAGTTATTTTGTTGGGAAAAAAAATACAGCTTTGTTCTGGGAAGATATCTCAGTAAAAATCCTGTCAAATGGTGTTTGCCATCATTACAGGAGCCCCCTGTGTTTTTCTGTGAGTGAGTGGGAGTTAAACGTTTATATTTACCCCTTAGAATCCTTTACGTTTTTCAAATCTCTCAAGGTTGTCCAGGTTGATGAATTATGTTGTGGTGGTAATCGTACTGTGCCAACCATGAATGCTTCGGGCAGAAGAAGCAGACCAGCTGGAAAGAAGGAAGCCTTTGCTTATCCAAATGTGTTTTTAATTGTAGTATTAACAAAGATAAAGCAAAACCAGGGAAACCCAAAATAATCACATGGGAGTCTTAAGAAAATAAACATTCTATTTACTGACTATAAACCTATGTTTCTCCAAATATTGAATCTTTTTCCTCTTTGCTAGTATTTCCTTACAAAACCCCAAATTAAACGTGCCTTTGCTTTAACAACCAAATAATTGCATAGGGGGAAGAAATTACCAAATATAAAATAAATAATGTTGACATTTAAAGATTAAAATGAGGCCACAGCTTGATCAAAGAGATTCATTTGCTGATACTTGTTCATCATTATGAATATTTCAAATCTCATGTAGTCAAAAGTGATCCATTGCTGTTTTCCAGGAAGTGATAACATCTCCTCCAGTGCCATTAACAATGTTAATCTTAGTTAAGGTTCCCTGCATTAAAAATTAAAGCAAAAGGTGCTATCCTAACTATTCTAGGTCAGTATTTTCCAGGCCCTTGAGAATCTCACTTGTACAGCATCCTGGGCAAGATGTCATATAGATACAAGGATCCACATATACATGCATGCGAGCATACAATACAATACAAATAGGCTTCTCTCCCCTTTCACGGAGAACGGATTGTAAAACAGAGAACACTAAAACATACACGAAAGGAGTTCCACAAAACAGAGAAACTGTTTGTTCCTCTAAAGCTTCTGATACATTTACTTATGGACCACTTGGCGCACTTTATCCAAGTAATCAAATAATAGATTCCTGCTACACCCATGAACACTTATGTGGGGCTTCCTGTTTGGCTCCCATCCCATTTCCTCTGCTGGATCACTGTGTTCATCAGAGATGTTTCAGTTGCAAGCAACAGAGAACTGATGCACTCAAGCTACTTTAGACAGAAAAGAGGCAGTTACCGGAAGCACACAGGAGTTTCACAGCCCTTGAGGACAGGGAGCATTGGCAGCCCTGAGAAGGGCTAGAACCAGGGGCTACCATGGCCAACCACTGGCTATCTCCAAGACCTCACACTCTCTGTGAAGCTTGGCTGTTGGTGCATATGGGCCAAATTAGCCACTCCAAATGCCTTACCTGTGGGGCGGGGGGTGGGGGGGGTTGTAGCTCAGTGATAGAGCCATGCTTAGCATGTATGAGATCCTGGGTTCAACCCTCAATACCTCCGCTTAAAAAAAATATATATCATCTCTTCACCAAACGCCCTCTCTGCCCTCAGTCTGCCTGCTAATTCCAAATTCTTAAGCTTTCTCTTTGTGGGTAGGAAGAAGGTGGCAATTAGCCTTCCATTGTTGGAACGGGGAATGGCAAAGACTCAGAAGACGAAAGAAAGGTGCAGATTTGAGAAACCTTTTGGAAGTAAATGTTTGTAATACTTGCAGCACCTGAAGCAAGGAAGTAAAGCACACCAAGGTGGTTTTTTACTAACCTCATTTCTCTTTTTCTGCCCCAATTTATTAAAATTATCCAGTCTTTATGAAATCTACTGGGGGAATAAACAAGTTTGTCTTGTTTATTGGGAAATGAGGAGGAAACAAATTCTTAATCAATAAATAAACAAATGCATATATGTTGTTCTTTCCTGGCACATCTTAGTTGAGTCTTTGGTGAGGACAACAGCAGAGCCAAAGATACGAGCTCACTGGTCTGTGACGCTCACCGGGCCACACCTGACTGGACAGGAGAATTAAGAAGAGAGGGAGGAAGTGGGAGAAGGCAACAGATTCCCTCAGTCCCCAGGGAAGTGAGGAAAGAACTGGGAGGAGGGAGGAGGCCAGACAGGGAAGACTTGCTGTCTCCCTGCAGCCCCAGCCGCATCCTGCAGCCCCAGCCGGAGCTGACAGGGCAGCTTGGGAAGTCTTTTTCATAGATGACTTTCTAGAAGCCTGGAGGGCCCAGGAACATCAAAATTTCAGTGTGTTCTCCAGCTTAACTGTCTGTGGCAAATATTCTGAGTTGGAAGATCAGGTTGTTACCGAAGGCAAGTTCGTGCGCCTGACGCACCATGAAGGCCAAGATGAAACATCAGAGTTTGGAGCAGAGAAAGGTTTATTGCAGGCCTGAGTAAGCAGGGAGGGGTGGCTCATGCCCAAGAAAACCCCGAACTCACCAAAGGTTTCAGCAAAGCATATTTAAAGGCCAGATAAGGAAGGAGGGTCGCAGGTATGGGATCAGCTCGTGCAGTTCTCTGATTGGTTGATGTTGAGCGAACAGGGCGGTCAGCACTATCAACCCCCAAGCGCCAGAAGGTCTGGGGGCTATGTGCTCTCTCGGATCATCAAGTAGTTCATTTCTTCCCTTTGGTGGTGGTTTTTTAGCATCTGAAAAACTCAGGAAATATGCATGAGATACCATTTTCAGAGAGGAGCTAAAGCCGAGGTTATGGGGGAGCGATCTGTCCCGGGAAGGCCCTGCAGAGTCCTGCTGGGTTACAAGGTTCTGGTCTTGTAAAAGGTTTGCTGCCTAAAGTCTTCATGGGAAACTAGATAAGTCCAGAGGCAGAACAATAAAGTACTCTGTTTCCATGAGGCCATCCCAGCTTCCACCTCTGCTTTGCGGGGAACTCAAAATGTGTTAAACATGTAATTAACAAATCAGACTAGGGCCCTGAGGGCCTGAGCGTTCCACCCGCATCACGGTAGCTGCAGTTAATTCTTTGTACGCAGGTCAGGGGAACTATCTGTGTGCAAAATCAAGCAGAAAAAGTGGTTTCACTCAGCCGGCCCAGAAGCCTTATGCTAATGTTTCCTTTCCTTCCTGCTGCCCCTTCCCACCCCTTTCTAAACCCTTCAAGAAAGGATGATAGTCATTAGCAATTTAGTGTGAGTAGATATTATCTCTTCAGAGAATATTTCCATTTTAACCTTATATCTAATTGAAGGTCTCCCAGACTGCTAAAGGAATTTTAAGAAGATATATTTAAGGATAGGTACCAATTCCTTCCTTTCTCAAATACTAGTCAAGCCCTGGTAAAATCACCATAACTCTATCCAAAGTTGAGAGTCAGCCAGTACATACATCCTTCTCACGGGGTCCGGCTGTTCACCACTCAAAAGCCAATACAGGCAAGTGTTGGTGCAAAGGAAAGTCTGTTTTATTTTGCAGGCTGGCAACCGGCAGAGGTGGGGGAACTCCTGTCTAGAGGCCATTCCCTCCCTGCCCCCCCACCAATCAGTGGGCAAGAGCTTTTAAAGGGGAGTTTCAGGGGTGTGTAGACAGAGGGAGGGGGTACATGCAAAACAGCACAGTCAGCTCTGACAGTCATCTTGCAGTTAGTCACCTGGCCGATTGTTTTAGGTACAGTTAATCTTCAGTTCCAGGGTGGGTTTGTTCCCGTGTCTTCAAGGCCAGTTCTTGGCGTTGTGGCGGCTTATGTCATGCCTACAGTCTGGTCGGCATGTCACTAACTGCTTCCGCCTGGTGGGGGTTTCGGTCTCTACAAGACCAGTCAAAGGATCTGGCTCAGAATATTATCTGTAGGCCTTGAGGAACTAAAGGTCCTTGACTTTGCTTGATGACTAAATTTTTATTATTTTGTTTTGCTTAACTATTTCCCTTTGTTTCTGTATTTTCTTATTTCTCTGATTAAACTTATTCTTTAAAGCTTTTCTACAGACAAGAGGCAGGTGGAGGACATGGGTGGGAGAGAGGGTGGGTTCTGTCCTGGGAAGTCCCCATAAGGTCCTGTTCTGTTTCAGTCCTTGGTGTGAAGTGGGTGGAAAGAGGGCAGGGCACAACCACTGAGGGAATGACACAGCCACTGAGGACAGGACCAACTGGTTAGAACCAAGATGGCGGAAGATTCGACGTCCAGTAGACCTTGAGCCTCATGGCACAGCCACAGGTGCCATAAGCGTTCCTAGGCTGACTATAAAAGGATGAAAAAGTAGGTGGTGGGGGAGCGTTTCCTGGAAATCCTTGCCCCTTCCCCACAGTATTTGGAATAATCCTCCTACCCATTAGCATATGAAATTACTGAGCCCATAAAACCTAGCAACTCCGCACCTCACGGTCGCTCTCTCTCTCTCACCTTCTGAGACGGCCCGCACCCTGTCTATGGAATGTGTATCTCCTTTTACTTTAAACTAAACACCCCCACACCCCTCTCTCCCTCTCACCTTTCTGAGATGGCCCACATTCTGCCTGTGGAGTGTGTGTATCTCCTGAGCTGTTTTCCCTTCTGAGTGAGACAGACCGCACTCTGTCCATGGAGTGTGTGTCTCTCTAAATAAACTTGCATTCACTTTACTGTGCGTTGCTCTTGAATTCTTTCCTGCGCGAGGCAAGAACCTGTTCGCCCCCAGCAGGTGCAGCTGGGACCTCCTGGGGCCCCTGTTCCAGCTCTGTGCTCAGCGTCCATTCTGGTCGGTGGTGCTCAGGACCATTCTGGTTGTGAGATATTCTGAATATCACTCCTGCTTCTACGTCTTTAAGGGTACTTCTCCCCATTTACTTTACAAATTAGGGCACCTCCCTCCCCCTCCAGATCAACAACCGTCATAGCTAACTGAAATCTTTCCTGAAGTCTATTTCCCCCAGCTACTTTCAAACAATGAATGAGGGGTGGGGGGGGGGGGGACACAAAAAACTGCTGAATAATAAACTCTGAAAAAATATGGTTGGGGGAAAAGTAACTACTTTTGGTTCTAAAACTTTAGCATACCTAACAATGACCTGGAGAGTATGTTTAAAATGCTGATTTCTAGTCTTCATCATCAGAGAGTCTGATTCCATAAATCAGGGATAATTCAGGAATCTATGTTTTTAACTTGCATCCCAGGTAAATTTGATGGAAACACGTCTGAATCACACTTAAAAAATACCGAACTGTTCTGTTGTAAACTACGCACCGCAGCCTGTGGGCAGGACGTCTGTTCTTCACCAGAAGCTCAGTTTATCAGGATTTTACTTCAGTTCCTAAGGCTTTAATACAAGTATTGCTGATGCATTTTCACTGATTGGTGCTCCATTCTTCCTGGTCTTCTATAAACACACTCTGGTTTGTTTTGAAATTACAGAGTCTGTCATCCCAAGCAGTGGAACATTTCATGTGAAGCTCCCTAAGAAGCACAGTGTGGAACTCGGAATAACCATAAGTTGTAAGTAGAAGTGATTTCTTTTAAGATGTAGAATTTTAAGACGACATTAGAAAATTATATTGTCGAGTGGTGCCAGGTGGAGCAGGTGTTTTAGGTGTCGTTGCCAGGCTTCTGTGTAATGATACAAAAATGTGGAGCCAGTCACCCTCCCGCACTCAGTAGCTGTGTCAGGGAGGCAAGTTACGGAACCCTCTTCAATCTTACGTTTCTTCACCTGTAAAATGGAATTAAGGATATCCGCAAAAATCCTCACTTTGTAGGTTATTCAAAGTGTTAAATGAAGTATTTATATACCTAGTATAGTCCCTGGAAAATAATCAGTACTCAAAAAATATGTCTCATATACCCCCAACAGGAATAATTAGATGAGCGTATGAATGCATACAGGTTCTCTACATTTTAGTATCTTGTAGATTAAGTTTTCACTGTAATCTGTTAAGACTATCTTCCCATCTGACCACTATGCCTCTATAATCCGTTCTGCAAGAATAAAATAATGTCTCTTACTCTAGTAACTTACTGAATTCCTCCATGGTACAAGGTGCCTGGGTAACCAAGCCAAAAGGAAAAGCAGAACATATAAATGTGTTCAGTTCCCGCCTTTCCTCAGGCTCTAGATTTATAACTGCTTTGGTGAAACAGCTTTGAAGTGCTCAACCCCAATGGAGTTTTATAGAATGGAAATTGAGGTGTCTGCACTTCTAATACCCATAAACTGAGTTCAGCCATCAGTGCCCCAAGAAAATGAAGCAAATGGTTAATGCACGAAGACCAAAGGAGACCAAGAAGCAACATCTGTGACCGCGGGGTGGTCCCGTCCAGACAGAGGGATGAGGCCACAGAAAGGTGCCTCACTGCACTCTGTCGCATAGCAGTTATGTCAGGGGCCAAGGCGAAAAAAGGAGTTCTCACTGGAGCAGTATGAACTAGGGGCTGGCCAATTCAACTTCAACGACACACATTTAACACCGAAAATGAAGTTTTATTTATAACCAATAAGTCATGCATATCATGCAACGCCAAAATAATGGTATTACAATATGGAATAAGTGTTCACAACAAGAAGCCATTTGTATGAGAGCCTGCATCCCCGCCCAGTCCCCAACACGGGGAGAACAGTGGGACTGGTGCATCTGATGGGCCTCTGCGTAGTAAGGAGAAAGGTGAAAAGGATCTTGGAGACTCCGGGCCTATTCTAGGTGCTGCTGAAGTCGTGTCTGCCTTGACTTGGTCGCTTGCCCTCTGGGTTTGCACATTGTGAAGCAGAGGCGGAGTGCCATTATTCTGCCAACAGCTGTGCTTCCTAAGAGCACGCGTCAGAACTCACTGTTCTAGAAATATCTGGGGCTCCTGGTGGCTTCTGCAACCCCCAGTAACTCTAACCCTGCTCTCGTTTATTCTGTGTCTTCCATTCCATTCATTGACTCCATCAGAATTCGCTGGGAAAGCGGCACCTCTTGGACTTGTGCAGTGTGTAACCCTGCTGGCTGCACGCAGAGGCCCTGCTTCCACTCCATCCTTTCCTCCTCCCGCCTTCACTCAGTAGATGCATGGAGTGCTCACCGCGCCTGCGCCCTGCGCTTGGCGCTAAGTTTTGAGTCCTTGGAAATGCTGTTGGTGGTGCGTGTGCTGAAGGCGGTTACTCCTCAGAAGCTTCTGTTACCGCACGTTTTCCCACAGTTATTTCACTCTCAAATTTTACTTAAGAAAATGATCTTTTTTAATGCAATAGATTTATTCTTAAAAATTAATATGCATAAAAGTACAATTTAACTATAGAGTATCCCTTCAAAAACTAATCCTGCGATAGAGTCCTTTTTCAAAGTCTATATTTGTATGTTCAGTTTGTTTTAGGTGTAGCCATGTACCCACAGCTACAAAATATTTTATTCACGTAAAGAATCATTTAAAATTATGCTTTACGATGGTGTTACATATGTACGAAATACTACTTCTAAAACTAGTTTTATTTTTTTTTAGTGGAGGTACTGAGGAGTGAAGCCCAGGACCTCATGCATGCTAAGCATATGCTCTAGCACTGAGCGATACCCTCCCCCCAACACTAATTTTAATACCAGTCATGGAAATGAGCCCCAAAGCCCCACAAGAATGGCCTGAATTTTAGCCAGCTGTAAGCTAAAGGTTGGTGCTCTTCCTGGGTGGAGAAAAGATGCATAAGCTTGTCAGACGTGCCCGTCAGCCCTTCTAGAGCTACAGCACCATTTACACAGCTCATCTTCACCATCCTGAGTTTGCGCGTCCTCGTGGAAAATGCATACTCATATTTTGCCAGCTGAGAATGCAGAATTTGCTAAAGAGAAGGAAAACCAGAATGTTGGGAGTGGAATCAGCATCTCCTTTGGAATATCTGCACCAGTGCTTTGCTTCAGCACAGAGAAGATGTGGGATTGAATTTGATGGCACATCTCACTAAAGGATGGACTGCACATCCCTCAGATTACTCAGCTAAGGCACACGAAGAAAGCTTTCTCTTGACCTTTACTTCGTGTAACTGATGGACTTACGCCAGTAAGCGTGGTGAATACCTAGTAGTAAATGTAAACCCTCTGCCTCTTAGAGAAACCCATTAAAACTTGAAGAATCTTACTGCTCTGTAAATTTTTTTAATACCTATAGTTATATTTTGCAAAGGATTACATATCCAGTAAATTCACTAATGATGCAAAGAATTTACCTTCTCCCACACTGGAAGATAGAAACACGTACATTCTCTGAACACAAAGCTTATATTCACAAATAACATTTTGCTTAAAGGCAAATTTCAATTAATAATCACAATGGGCTTTGAGTTATTTTTACTGTCATGAAATGGTCAGTTCCTGGGTGTGTTCCTGGCACATGCAAGGTGCTGGTTTAATCTCTGCCTTTGTTGAGTGAATGAATAAGGAGTCTATCTGGAAACAGTGTTCTAACCAGTGTGCGCTCCAGGAAATCAGCTCTGAGGGGGTTGATGTGTATGGATGTTCGTGCAAAAACTTGTGTGAACTGAAGAGGCATGAACGTGGAAAATGATGAAGAGCAAGGCCCCAGCGCCCAGACCGCCCCACGTCCCGACTCTCTTGATTTCTCTGTGCTGTTTCCTTGCCTGTAAAACGGCGTCCTCATTACCTTCTGTGTAGCATTGTCAAGAAGATCAAATGAGTTCGCATATGTGAGGGGCCCAGAACACATTGTGAACCCCAAGAAGTGTTCATTATTATAACAGTCATTATTTATTCTCCACATAGAGTTTCATGAAATATTATAAGCAAAGCTCTACTCCACAACTTTTAGTGCCAACCGTAATTATACCACCTAAGTAGAACATGAAAGGACCCTCGTCACACACATACACACACCCGTACTGTTAGGGAAACTGAGGCAGCACAGGGGTTTATGGGTGTGTCTCACGCTATACAAAGTCCACTTTGTGTACCTTCATCTTGTGAAGACCCTGAGGAGGGAGAAAAGGGCCTCCGTCAGAGCCTTCACACTTGGCTTAATAAGGCTCCCTCTTCATACCTAACTGAGTGAGAAATGAGTCCCTCTGATTTTGGATGTGGCGAACAGTTTTAGACTAATCTTTTGAAGTTCCTGATGAGACCTTCATAGCACATTAGCATCAGGCATTCCTTTTATTGATGTTACTGCTACAATATGGAGTAATTTATTATAGCAAATAAAGTGGAACTGCCGAGCAGAAAGATGCAGCTGGGGACAAGAAGCAGCACCCAGAAGCTCGGACCCCTCAGCCAGCCAGAACCCAGAGCCCCTACCCTCCAACACAGCCCGCCTGCCTTTCAGGTCAGAGAACCCTGGCTGTCTGTGCTGTGTGTAGTTGGCAGGAAAGCCGACTTTTGGTATCGATGTTTTCTTTTGAGGTTTTACTACAGGGAGTTTTGTCACTTTGTACCACGCATGGCACTAAGCAGTTTATATGTTTTTTCCCATTTAATTCTCAAAGTGGCCCTATAACCTCTGTGCCCATTTCACAGCGAGGAAAGTAAGGCTTCGCTGGATAACCTGCCCAAAGACCCAGAGCTAATACAAGGCTAAGCAGGGATTCAACCGTGTTCTGTCTGACTTGGCATTGGCTGTGCTGTCACACCACCACCCATCTCTGACGCCGTCTGATTGATGAATCTTCCCAAATCCTGTGTGAGAAAAGCAAAAGACAGCATTTTCTGGGTGCAGTTCATTTGTTAGCTTTCCTTTTCAGTTGTGACTGAATTGTTTGCAGGAACAAAAGGTTTGCTTTTTATATATATACAAAATCATGAAGCAGCCTTTATAACAAGCACAACAAATTTGACATTTTCACCCTAAGTCTTAAACATATTTAGAAGAGAATGGCTCCTGGTTGTTTTGTTGTTGTTGTTGTTTTCTGGTTTTTTGCCAACTTTGCAATAAGAACTCTACTCGCTGCTCCATTTCAAATCAAATAATTAGTCTTACTTGCCAGGTGGTGTATGTGTGTGTGTGTATATATATATATATACACACACACATATATGTGTATGTGTGTGTGTGTGTATGTATATATATACATACGGTTACAATTAAAGTAGAACTGAATGATTGTGAGTGTGGGGGTGGGGATAGGGTGTGTGTGCTTTTCCAGTGCAGTTTGGACAGTTTCTCAGGCCCTTTGAGCAAAGTACCTTGACTGGCAGAGCTAGTTCCATGATTGGTAGACATTATAGAATGTTCTTGGAATGATTCACATTTACTCAGCTTCAACATTCAGAAGATTTCACCTGTTTTCAGATACAGAAAAAGTGCTTTGAACAAAGGTTGGGGACTGTCATTTTCTACCTCTTCCAACAACTGAGAGGAAAAGAATCCCATGTTCACTATGAGAGCAAGTTTGTTTTTAAATTTTGGGGGGGTGGTTAATTAGGTTTGTTTGTTTATTTATTTATTTTAATGGAGGTACTGGGGATTGAACCCAGGACCTCATGCTACCCCTGAGCCATTCCCTGCTGAGAACAAGTTTCTGATAGCAAAGGATGACCAGTGATTTTGAAACTTCAGGAGTTAAAAGATGATAGCTTGAACACAGGCATTTAGCTCTGCTCCCACCCCATGCTCTATTTTTAAATGACAGTATAAGATTTTTCAAAAGGCAGAAACTCATAAGGAGAAGAGGAAAAGGGAAATAGATAACAGCAACCAAATGTGCAAGTGGCAAAGAAGATGGAGAAAGACTGAAGAAGCAGAAGGGAAAGCTGACAACGAGCCTGATTTGCATCCTAAACTCCCAAAAAAGAGAAATGGTGGGATCGGTCCTGGAACTGGGAACTTCTGGAGGTGAGAGGGATGGTAGCGCTAAGAAGGCAGGAGGATCAGTTGAAAGTCTGTTAGGAATGAATTAGTCCCTTAGATGCCTTCCCCAACTCAGAACCACCAAGCACCCCTCCCCTCCCTGGCAAAAGCCTGGTTTTATCCTCTGGGAAGTGTGAAAGGGAGAGTCTCTAGACTGAGAGGGCATGGCTGAGTGTACCAGTCCTGCTCCGAAAGCAGAGATTCAGTGAAACACTGAATGTGGAGACTGCTGGTCTTCTCCCAGAAGCTCAAAGATGCCAGGTTGCCAGGCTTAATCCCCTCTGAGTAGGAGGAAGAATCCAGGTCATCTGACCCAAAGAAACAGCCTGGCCTGAATTATGCAGGATGATCATACTCCACAAGCCCCACTCAGGTGCACCAAGGTTTCAAACATCTTTGTAGGGCCATCTTTAATGTGAACAGACAGCTACAGAAAAAACAGGCACTTGGAAGAAAGAATCTAATGTGTGAGACTATTACCAAAAACAAAGAAGAAAAGCAGAGAAACAGCACATGCAGGAAGAAGAAAACTTTAAAAAAAAAAAAAAAAAGATCATTAACATCATTTGTATCCCTGGAGGGTGGGGTTCAGAGATGGCACTGAACACTTACACAGTAGCGTCTGGAGGGGAACAGAGAGCTCTTGATGAATCTTTCAAGCCTCAAGCATGGACTTTGGTTAAAGGAGAAAAACAAGAATGTGGTAACGTGAAATGGCCACCTGACATGTCTGTAGAACGTAAGTTTCAAACCTCTCTGCAAAGCTATGCAGGTTTATCCAAGAGGTCACAATGTTGTTTTCCTCTGTTACAAGAAAGAGATAGATTTGACATAGTTTGTTGCCTCTACTATTCTTTTGTTTCAGACCATTTCAGTGGAACATGATTTTTTTTTTAAACTAAGGGAAACATTGACTGCTCTGTGATGATTACTAAAGCTCGGGAAAATATCGTGTAAGTTCATTGGCAGATGCTAGAAAAGTTGTATTTGCCGGTCATAACAAAGTTTTTTATTTTTGTGCCCTATGCCCAGAACAATTTGCTGTTCTGAAATGTAACATGAGTAAAAAATGCTAGATGTTTGTATTTCTCTCGTGGAATTATATCAGATCATTGAGTGGAGGTTTAAATTATGAATTAATTGTAGTGAGCAGAATGTTTGGCATTATTTACTAGAAGCTAAGAGTAATGATTGACTGAAGTCCCGTTAACATTTACTGTGGACTGACTCAGACAGTGGGTAAGATATTGGTATATGTGTTTGCTTTTTCTTTCAATGATGTGTTGAGATATTAAACCATCTGTTCTTGTGCATAAACATTTCCCTGAAATTCAGATGGGATTATAGGATATGATATGGTTCTATTATTATTATGGGGTTTTATTAAACAGTTTATAATAAAATCTTACTTTAGGGGCCTTTTAATGATCCTTAGACGAAAATCAGTCCAGGCTTCAGGTTGGTAAAACATCTCTTGGAAGCAAACTGTTGTTTACAGATGCTGGTATTCATTTTAATTATTGAACTTCTAAATTAAATGTAAACTTTCTCAGTCAAGATGATATTTTTGTACTTATATGGACTATAGTTCATTTTCAGGATTAATTCCAAGTAGACTCACTACTAATTGCTTTTCATTATTATTATGTCCTTATTGCCAAATGGAAATATTCCTAAGAAAAGTTATAAAGCCCCGAACTAACCACTGTGCAGGATATCTGTAAATGCAATATAAGTTACATGTACGTGTATGGAATGTGAATATACATAAAAATATAAGTAAACAGCATCAGTCACATTCCTGAACATTTCAGAGCATTCTAAGTATGAATTTGTGAGTAAAATCTTAAGATTTACAGTCTGTCTAGCAGAAGATTTCCTAATGGAAAATAAAGAACAATTTTACATCAGTGATTCTCATCCACTTTCCCACCCAGTACACTTGAGTAATTTGGCAGGGTCCGATGAAGAGTGGTGTCTCCTCCCTGGTAAGGAGTGACAGAAGGGATGGGAGAAGGGAAGGGGAGCCCCCTCGTTGCTTTTAATGCTCTCCTATTGGGCTATGCACCTTCACCTCCCTCTCTTGAGAGTCACAGATTGAAACAGATTTAAACCTGCTGGACAGCTTTCCAGTTGCATTCTCCAGTTGCAAATTTAAAATAACTTTGCTTTAGCTTTCAAGTTTACAAGCACCTTAACACAAACATATCTTTATATCAAGAAAGGGTAGTGTGCACATTTTTTAATTCATTTGCTGATCATCTTTGCCGTGCATACAAACTGTACTTGCCTTAACAGTTGCTATAGAACGGGACCTGTACAGTAGTGGGTGAATCACAGATATGAAGTTGTGACTATTCTATCTTCATTATTACAGCACCATCCAGTAGGAAACCAGGAGACCCCCTTGTCATATCAGATATCAAGAAAGGCAGTGTGGCGCACAGGTGAGAATGATGGATTTTCTGGTTCATCCCAGGACATGTCTTAATTACAGCAGAAATGACCCCTTCCACACCTAAGACGACCTTGCTAGTGGATCATGGTGTTCTCAATATTTTCCAGGCAGCCGCTATTAATCGATCATATTTGACATTCCTAACATCAGTGGCCATGTAGAGCTCTCCCCCCATGTCAAATTATTTCTGCACCCAGTGCAGACAACAATCATTCGAAAAACTTTTAGAGTCTTTCGAGTCCAGCATAGCCTCTCCTTCACTGATCATCTTCCATCCTTCACTTTCCAGGTGAAAAACTAGAAGTGGTCCCAATTATGAGAGTCGCCCCACAAGGAGATACTGGTTTGTGGGAGAGCTTTGCTAGATGTCAGAATGTCCTCCCTAGTCAAGCCGGGTCCTTGAGCCTTGAACAGTGTTTATGTCTCCTATGTGGTCCATAGACCACCAAAATCAGGGAGTCTCAGACTTTCAATTTCACAGACCAAAACTATTTTTAAGCGATTGGGAATATTGATGATACTGTTAACTTTTTAAAATTTTGAATTAAGGACTTTTAAAAAATCCCACCTATTATCACAGTCTTTTCATTAAATAAATACTTTAATACTCGAAAAGTAGGAAGGACGTTATATGAGTTTAGATACAGAGGTATTGGCTCAGATACTGTGACAAGGAGACTCATAGAGTGGATCCAACAAGACAGAAGTTTGTCTTTCGTACAGCAAATGGGAGGTGGGCGGGCTATGCAGAGCTGGAGAGGCAGCTCTGCCGTCCCCACCGGCTCTCTCCAGTCGCTGTGATTTTCTAGCCATCAGAAGGGAGTTAGGGGTGGTGCCGAGAGAGTCAGGGGTGTGCATCTTTAGGGGGTGACCTAGAAGAAGGACGGGGAGAGTGGAGGCTGGGAAGCAATTAGCAATCTCTATCACAGACATAAAGCATAAAGGATGGTTCTTACCCAAAACTTAACCTTCCTTACAAATATGTGTGCATATGCATAAGAAGCACATATAAGCACATGTACATTCTTACTGTTTTTCTCATTTCATGATGAACCTTAAAAACTGTCAGTAGACCTGAAGCAGTCCACAGCCAGTATTAGACTCTCAATGGCCACTGATAACATGGTGTTTTGTTTTGCTTTGCTTTTTTTTATTGAAGTACAGTCAGTTTACAATGTTGTCTCAGTTTCTGGTGTACAGCGTAATGTTTCAGTCATACGTATACATACATGTATTCCTATTCATATTGTCTTTTGTTATAGTCATGTTTATAAAGTCACCTTTTCTCCCCACAGTGAGTTTCCCAGTGCAGGTGGAAATGACAGACACACCAAGACTCAGAGACTCCCCTGCCATCCTAGCCCATCCCACCTTGACTCCCCTCACTCCCTCAACCCTCTCCTACTATCTGGGCCGCCAGGGATCAAAGGAGGTGCAACAACGTGGAGAAGCATAAGGACACCTGGTCTCTGTAAACCCAGGCCCTTTACCCGCCCTCCTAGGAACCTTAGAATTCCTGAGCGAAGCTTATATAGTTGTCCTGGTCTAATTGAAAAAAAAGCATAAGAAAAATTTTCTTAATACTCTGCACTTTAATGTCACGGCAGCCATCCAAAATCAGACTGGAAAAAAGGGATTTGTCACTAAAATACAGTTTAAAAATTTGAAGACCCTTATTTCCTCTAAAGACTGCTGTAATGCCACTTTATGCTAAGTGCCTCTTAAATGTTCTCGTGACGTGCTCATCATTAAGCGTGCATCGCTCTGCGTTTACTAACAGAACTGGGACCCTGGAACTTGGGGATAAACTACTTGCCATAGACAACATCCGACTGGACAACTGTTCCATGGAAGACGCCGTTCAGATCCTCCAGCAGTGTGAAGACCTGGTGAAGCTCAAAATCCGCAAGGATGAGGACAACTCAGGTATGGTGGCCTCCCTAGTTAAGACTGATTCCTCTAACCGCCCATCTGTCACGGGAGACGTGAGATCTCGGTGTTTCACACGCAGCAGCTGGCTGGCGACATCGCTGCAGTGTTTTACGTAGTTAAGAGGGGCTTTAAAACTGCGCATCGAGAGTGTAGTATGAATTTTAAATAATGGTGCTTTTAAATGATAGAGCTTTTCATTATAGAAACATTATTACAACTGTATTGAAATAATTTTTTAAAGATGAAACTAAATCATCACCTGATACCACCCTAATACAATGGAACTGGTCGTTTTCTGGTAGACGTTTATGTTACTTAATTATGACTACAGTGCATTAACGTTGTTTACTTAGCTCAAGAAGCATGTTATCATTGTACAAGCCCTTAATATCTATGATGTTCATTTACTGACCGTAACTTACTTACCATTCTTTCATTCTTACTGAGATCACTTCCAGTCGTTTCATTACTGCACGTGACACAACTGTGGGTATTTTTATGCGTGGATATCTTCATCCAACTTTTCTTCTTTTGAATATATTTCCTTAGGAAATATTCTTAGAAGTAGAATGGCTGAGTCAAAATAAAAAGGAAATTTTTGTGGTTCCTGATGAGTCTTGTACCACGTTGCCTTCTAAAAGGGCTGTATCCATTTTCAGTGCTCCCAGTAATGTGTGAATATATGCAGGAGAGCAGTGCTTGTCAAAGTGTAGAAGGCCTCCGAATTACCTGAAGAGTTTGTTAAAACACCCTTCCTGAGCACTACCCCCAGGTGGGCCTGAGATTCTTGTCTCTAGCAAATTTAATCGTGACCTGCCAGGGGGCCAAGGCCCAACAACCTAAGTAGCCCCCCTGCAGGAGCCCTTTTATCTGATTGTGGTAAGAACCCAAGCTAACTGAAAAAAAATCCATGAATTGAAAGAGTCAACTAATGTGGGGATTTACAGGAAGTGCCATAGATCTAAACATAAGCATTTCATTTCAAAGTTTGCCAATCTTATGGGTAAAGCCAACACTTTCTGCTGATCGTAGTTACAAGTCTTTTTACTTGTTTGCCTAAGCTGTACCCATAATATACAGCTTGTGATTTCCAGGATTGACTTGTGAGTTGTTTTAATGCAGTGAATTTAAAGAATTTAAAGCAATCTGAATGCTTACTCCAGTTAGATTTTCATTTCCCCAGTGTTTTCCAGTTTTTCCTCTAGGTAATTAACAGTTGATTTTTGCCTAATAATCCCCCTTATCAGATCTTTCCAAAGCACTTGATTTTGTTTTCATAGATGCATTATACTCATACTTTTATAGGTTTTGTAAGATTCATTAAATTACATAGTTACAATAACAAGTAAAACTGGCATAAACAGGCTTGGGAATAAACGTAATTGACTCTAAATTTTTAAGCTTATGTCTCAATTGGTAGCAGGAACAGAGGTGCACAGGGGTCCTAGAGAGGGAAACCTGTTACTCTGGAGCATTCAAAGGCATTGGTCAGTATATTTTACAAAGAGGATGGAGAGTCACAAGTAATCCAGTAGATTGGTTAAAGGGAGATTGGTTAAGAGTGCTTCTACTGGATATCATGTCATCCCCACCAATAATGGGCTATCATCAATATCCTGGAATCTCGTGGAATCTAATCCTCTAGATCCAGAGTTCCTGGTCGTGTCAGGCCAGGCGTTCATGAGCCCTATTCAAAGTCAAAACAACTTGGTAGTTAGACCCATCAGTACAGCTGGTTTATAATGACTGTTTTAAAATATGCTTAGATTTCCACTAGTTACTGCCCTGCACCAACATTTGCATTTCTCTCCTTACAAGCATGTTTCAATGGCACTTTCTTTGGGGGATGTATTTAAAAAGAAGGATAAAGCCTCCAGCATCAGGCTGGGTTCTGTCCTAGTGAAGAGGCAAAGCCCTGCAGAGAAATCCCTTTTGCATGATTTGCCAAGCTAAGCAGATCTCAGCTACCTTCCTTGCAGAGTGAAAAAGTCAAGCCAGAGATGAATATGCATGGTGCTCGTGGTTGGCGACGTTCCCAGGTCCAAAGCCAGGCTGTGCAGACACTAGGAGAGGTTTCAGAAACAAGAACTGAGCACTTGGAGAGCCAGCTCTTACTTTCAGTTGCTTTGTTCCTTTGGCTCATTTTTTTCCCCTTTGGATCTTCCCCCCGATAGTCCCTATGCCTAATATTATGGTAATGATCACACTCGTTAGATTTTTTTTTTTTTTTTGATTTTTAAGAGGTCCAGTTTTAAAAATCCTAAATCCTTCCATTGAAAACCAGGCACCTACCCAAAATAAGACTATAAATAGGATGGTAGAGTGTGTGCCTAGTAGGCACAAAGTCCTGGGTTCAATCCCCAGTACCTCCATTATAAATAAATAAAAACCTAATTACCTCCTCCCCACTAAAAAATAATAAATAATTTTTTTAAAAGACTGTAAATATGAGTGCAAGAGACACATTTACCCAAACCAGATTTTCTCAAGTTGGCATACTAAAATATATATTCATTCAGGCATGTTTTCATAGCAGGTTTGAAAATTATAATCTGATCATTGATTTGGAAGAATCTGAGTGTTTCTATATCCTCTTCCCCCTTGAGAAGGTAAGTATAATTTGAGTAACCGAATGCTTTTCTATTGAGCAAAGCAAAGAGGGGAAGTTACTCAAAATGTAAAACCTGGGTACAGATTAGTTCAAGGCAGACTAAGTAGTCATAAAGAACACACACTTTAAAATCAGGCCTGCGTTTAAAGTCCAGCTCTTAACACATCCGAGCTGCACGAGTTTGGGCAAATTACTTAACCTGCCTGAGATTCAGTTCCATTTTCAGTAACGTGCACATAGTAATACCCACCTCAGGGAGCTGTTGGGGCTTATTGAGAGAGAGATTTACTGGCACAGTCAGTATTCAGTAACGGGGAACTGTTTTTATTATTATTGCATCCTGAAGTGCCTTTCCCCAGGTTAGTTCTGGTCCTTGGTCGAGATATCAGTGAGTGGGAAATAAGCATTAATCGTACGGCAGTCACTGATTGTGGGAGTTTGATACTGTGCTGAATCTGAAATTAAGCTGGTGGCTTGAATTGCTGCCATCCTTTGTCTCAGTACTTTAGGATGGTAGTATTCAGTACATACTCCCCACTCCCTAAAACATTGCTCATGCTAGTGTTGGACTTTTCCCTACTCCAGGAGTCTTCCAGTTCTTTCCTTAAGCGTCTGCTCCTCTCCATCCTCGGTTCACTCATCAGTTACAGAAAGTTTATAACCGTATTTGACACAACTTGGTTTCCTAAGACGGTTAATACTGCAATTGAGTTTAACAGATGTTGCTTCAAACTGTAAGCACATCGTCCAGCTGCGCTCATTTCATTGCTCTGCCTGTACTTTACGCAAGGAGACGGCAGAACCATTCTCAAACGCTGTTAAAGTCTTTGTTTTCCATGCAGTCATGCCGTCAGCGTTTATTTAGTGTCTGGAAGGTGCTCGGGACTGCGAGTTCTTAGACAAAAAGGGACACAATCTCTGCCCTTATAGGAGTTACCACCTCGTAGGAGAAACAGAAGAAAATCACTGATTAACAATATGATGCATGTTCTAGGTTATACACAAAATGTTAAGAATGTAAGGGTATCCACTGGAGCCTGGGAGCTCAAGGAAATGCTTCTAACGACCTTGGTCTTCAACGTACTTGGGAAGTGTTGTTAGAATTAACCACAGGAAGAGTGTGAGCCAAAGGGAAGTCAGAGAGTGTGGCACGTCCTGGTAGCAACACAGCTGAAGCGAAAAGTATGTATAAGGACTTGGTAGTGGGTGAGTAGATGGATGTACTGAAGACAGATCATTATGGTCCTTCTAAACCATGTTAAGAAATTTAAACTTTACCCTAGAAGCCAATGGAGAGCCATTAAAAGACTTCAAGCAGGGGGGTGAGGCCACAGTGTTTGGTCAGTGACCATCGGTGTCCTCATCCGTCATGTCCACTTAATGCCTCCTTCACATGGCTGTTTTAAGTGTCAAAGGAGGCAATATATTTAAGCATTCAGCAATTATGTACAGCACCAAGTAAGGCGCAATGAATGCTATCAACAACCATTATTAGGAAGCCTTTAAAATTAATTTTAGCTTTATTTTTCACAATGGCCAAATCTTTTGGAGCACTTGGAATTGTAGGGATCTGCCCCCCACCCCAAATTCAAATTCATGTTCCCACAGGAACATAAACCAAGTAGCGCCAAATGGTGCTTGTCTGGGTCCAAGCCTCCAGAACAGTTGCTGCTCGCTAATCCCCAGGTCCCCAAAGATGCAAATAACCCCTTTGAAATAAGATCTATAGTTTTGCCTTGACTGCATCTAGATCCAATGCAGATGAAGAGGGGGGAGTTTGGAGATCTGAGAAGGAGCCTTGAAGCAAAACAGTAGAGAATTTGGGAGAATTGTGGGGAGAAAAGAGATGGAGGCTTCCAAGTCTGTCCCAGATAATTCCTAAGGGCCTGCTTTGTATCACTGCCTTTGTGCCAGTCAACTACACAGCTGCTAATGATTTCTCTCTTGCTTCAGAGCCCCTCACTTCTAATACATAGCATGTCTGCAGAGACTATAAATTCAGTATTTTCCCTTCATGGGCTCTAATCTGCATAGAGAAACATTTCTAGGCTGCAGCTTGTCCCATCCAAAGCAAATTACCTTTTCACATTTCCAAACAGAGTTTTAGCCTTAGTACCAGTTAAATCTGCCCTCCAAAGATTTGGGCTTTCATATTTTCTTTCAGTTCATCAGTGTTAAGCCAGCTAATTTGCAGCTGCTTTTTTTCCCCCTCAAATCTAGATTGAAGTGGCAGCAATGCCTCATCACAAGCAACCAAGAGCCATCCTGGCTGTGCTGGGAGTGGTGACGGGTTGTTTTGGCAAGAGCATGGCTGCAAGAACCTATGATACGAAATTTTTTCCAAAAAAGTACTCTTCCCTTCTAAAGTGGTAATGACTTTTAAATTCAAGTCAGCCTCACAGTCACCCAGAGAGCCAGTTAAAACCCAGGTGACTGGACTCCCCCCCCCCCCCCAAGTTTCAGATTCCTACAGGTCTGGGATGGAGCGGAGGACTAGTCTTTCCAACAAGTTCTCAGATAAGGCTGAAATTGCTGGTCCTAAGACTACCCTTGGGAAAGCACTGTCATGAGGCAGCCTGACTTGGAGATGTATAAATGATCACTTACCTAAGGAAATGCAAATTCTACTCTTACATGCTCAGCAACGCCTTGGAACATTATCTTGAGATGGCCAGGTAGAATGACCTCACAACAGTGAGGAAGCTGTAGAGGGTGTCGTTCTAAACAGTTTATCTTCTCAGGTCTGTCCACCTCCGAGAATTGGTGCCATCCTCTGCGAAATGAGTTCCATCACTTTTAGTTGAAGTGAACTTTGCTTGACCTGTACATTTATGCATGCCAAAGGCTCTCTCCCAAATCCAAGCCTCCGATTTGGCCACAGAAGCAGCTGCCGTTGCGGATTCAAGCCAGATAGCATCCATTTTGTTAAACAGGCGGCACTCAAGGAGCCTGAAAATAGCGTTGCAGATAAGTGATGCTGCAATTTTGCATCTGTTCCGTGGTCCCATTAATTTTCTTAACTAGAGCTGAGCAGAACAAACAAGTCGGCTGGCCCCCTTTCCTGTCTTCCACTAATAGTGGTAAACCTTCTGTTGTAATATACAAGCTGTTCATAATATCATTAACATCTGTTGAGGCTCACTTTGAAACTTACTGGTGATCCTGCATTTTTCCTTCTCAGAAAGTTTCCATGCTGATTCGACACTCCAGTTGCTCCTTTCTGAGCTGGAGCAGCCTCAAGGAGAGAGCATCTTGGAGTGCTTCCACCTCCAAAATGGTCTGAGCATAAATGGCAGTTAGCACTTTCCTCCTAAGCTTCAGGGCCTTACAGCTGCCAGCTGGGCCAACGCCTGAGAAGGCAGATGGATTTGGAAGTGCAGCCTGAAGCTGGCTCAGACCCTCCTGGGGCGATGGAGGGAGCATGTGCTAGATTCGTGGTCGCCACTGTGACAGCCCAGGCTTTAATCTTGCTCTTTAAATGATCTTGATTGGGTTTGCGTCCACCTTGGAGAAGGAAACTAGACCTTGGAGTAGCAGGGAGGAGGGTGACCCACAAAGCGGGGAACCACTGACTGCAGTGCTAACAGTCGTTTGTCCTTTTGCTCATTTGGGCATTTCCTGGAGTCTCCTTGGCGTCAGGCATAGTTTTAGACTCCGGGGATGTGAAGATAAAAAATCTGTTTCCAAGGCAATCCTATTCTAATGAAGGAGACACAGAAAGATCATCAAAACATGGAGTGAAAAATATATACTAGGACATGCATTCCTGACAGGGGCAAAAACTGGTTCTCAGGAAGCAAAGAATCTTAAATATTATGTTATTATGGTTTGTGACCCTCCAAAGCTCAGCTCTCCCTGACCAAATCCTTCATTTTTAATTTGTCTTGTTAGGGAGAATTTAAATTTAACTTAATTTTTCTCCTCGGCGGGAAGACAGGAGGCAACAATTTTAAAAAAAGAAGTTGAGAAACACTTGAAGATACACAGGAACTGCAGGATCTCATAGGAAAGGTCTCTAGTCACATCTGAGGAGCCAGGAAGGCTTCCTGAAAGATAAGACATCTGAGCCAAGTTTTAAAGTGAGAATAGAAATTCCCCAGGGGAAGAAAGGTGTTTGTGCCCAGGGAGTAAGATGCAGAAGGTTAAAGATGTTAGAGAAGTGCTTTTGAAGGAACCATGGGTGGTTCAGTGGGGAGAGAGATTGGGAGATTGGATTGGGATGGGAAAGGATGGTGGAGCCTCTGGGGACGTAGAGGCTCCAGCCTAGTTCCTGCCAAGGGGTTGCATTTTATCCTTCAGGAATTGGGGAAGTGATGAAAAGCCTCAAGTAAGAAAGTAACACGTTCAGATGTATGCTTTAAAAATATTCTGGGAAGAAAAGAGAAAGTGTTAAGTGTTGACAGGACTAGGGGAGAGGGACAAAGGCTGGGTGCCCCGTAGGAAAACAATTTAGGAAGAAACCGTTGCTGTGAAAAACCAGGCAGAGCGGAGTTGGGGCCTCCTCAGGAGCAGCGGCAGTGGGATGCTCTGGGAACTTGCCCGTGGGCAGATGGGTCAGAGGGTCTGGGTGAGACAGTGGACGGCCAGCCACCACCACCATCATCTGTGAGAGTGAAGAAGCCGGACTACTTAAATATCTGTTTACTCAAGACATCTGTATGGGGTATCTAAGGGAATTAATATATATTTTTTAAAGAATTACTGTGAAAATATATTTTAAAATAGAGGGAGAAGGTATAATGAATCATCATATATCACCTAGCATCAGTCTTGCTTCAGCTCCACTCCCTCACCTACACACTGACTTACTTTGAAGAAATTCCAAATATCACATCATTCCATCTTGCAAATACTACTAACATATTCTAAATAATACTCTTATAAAAGACTTCTAAAATGCATAACTAAATATCATCACAATTTATTTTTGTGTATGGAGTGAGGGAGTGTTCTAACTTCACTGATGTACATGCCGCCGTCCAGCTTTCCCAGCACCACTGGTCAAAGAGACTGTCTTTTCTCCATTGTGTATTCTTCCTTCCTTAGTCAAAGCTTAATTGACCAAAAGTCTGTGGGTTTATTTCTGGGCTCTCTGTTCTGTTCCATTGGTCCATATGTCTGTTTTTGTACCAGTACCAGGTTGTTTTGATCACTGTGGCTCTGTAGTATTGTCTGAAGTCTGGGAGGGTTATTCCTCCAGCTTCATTCTCTTTCTTCAGTAATGCCTTGGCAATTCTGGGTCTTTTGTGATTCCATTTAAATTTTAGGATTATTTGTTCTGGTTCTGTGAAAAATGTATGTATGGAGCTTCTTAAGAGTAGCTAGAGCCTTGAGGAAGTGGAGGCAATGGGTACATTCCAGAGCTCCCAATCCACTGCCAGAAGGGAAGTAAGTGCTGGCAGGAGGGTACGCACCGCTTCCCACATTCCTCCGTAGACCTTTCATTTTATATTCGTTATAATTCTTCACTGCACACCCAAAGATAATTGAATTGTTAATTCAAGCTTTTCCATTCCTCCTTATTTTAGGGTCTTATATCATAAATGAACAGCTGCTCATGGCAGAAATGGGACTGTGTTAATGCTTCACTAGGATACTGCCTAACTATAAAAACTGACTATTTTGTTTTAAGTATCTACCGAACCATTTCATTGTATCTTTAGGAACAATAAATGAAACAGCTCCTTAACCATTCACAGCTCCCAGACCTGAGGAATAAAACAAGAAATGCTCAAGAACTCTAAGTATGTCATAAGCAAACAAAATCCTTGGAATTCTGAGACTTCCTATTTGCAACCTTGACACAGTCAAAACACCCAACCATGTTGAAGGTGTCCCATGACATCTTTCCAGTCACTGCTTTAGGCAGACTACACTTAGAGGTGTTTTCCTTCATTCTTACATTAAATAGTGAAAATTAGTTCATGACAGTGCGACAGCCTGATCTGTGCTAGTAAAACATGACTTACACGGCTCCTCATCTCAAGAACAGAGGGGAGGCAATCCTTCAGCGCTCTATTTTAACATCCATGTGTTTGTGAATCAGATTCACTTGGTGAGACACAATCGGTGGAGTGATAGGTAAGGGGTTCTAGATTTCCGAGCCAACCTCTCTAAGCCCCACTTAACCATGGATATATTAAAGTTCACTCCAACCATGAGTAAAGTCAACTCTTCTACACTGGAAGTGAGCTTGCTTGTAAAGCCTGCAAATAGGAATTGTGTGGCCCGATCTGACTCTCTCCACCAGTATTGCCTTCTCCGCCATGTGTTCAGTCCCCAGATATTTGTGGCACACCCACAAATGCTGGGCAAGCCCTGTTGGGCAGGGACATCGTCTTAAAGGGCCTGCAGTGCCGGCTGAGTGGCCCACTCACAGCTTTAAGTCATCAGGCAGAGACGCCCTTCCCTGACACTGGTGACAGCTACCTCCCTACATCAGACTGTCGTATCCTACGAAGGAAGTGCTGCTTCCCCAAATAGTTCTTTTCTGAGACATAATGCTTTGACGATATTCTGAATTTCTTATTTTATGTATGAATATGCGTGTCTTGTTACTCTGCATCTTCCGAAGAAACCGATTATGACTCGTTGGCATCTATTGCAGATGAGCAAGAAAGTTCCGGAGCAATTATTTACACCGTGGAGCTTAAGCGCTATGGGGGGCCCCTTGGCATCACGATTTCAGGAACTGAAGAGCCGTTTGATCCGATAATCATTTCAAGCCTCACTAAAGGGGGATTAGCTGAAAGGTAACATTCGAAGGAACTGCTGCAGTTACCTGTGTCTGAGATGGGTTTCCGTCCTCACAGCCACATACAAACATGCTCCCCTCTTCTGTGTGCACAAAGGATTGATTTTAGAGCTTGAGAACTCTCGGGCAGAGTTCCGACTTGATTTTGAAGGGCATCTTACAGGAAGCAGAAATCTTCATAGGCTTAGCGTGGATATCAGTCTCCAGAAAGGTATAAACCGACCGCAGTCAACTAGAGGCAGATTGATACTGTGTCCATTTTGAGAGGAGGAGACTAAAGTTCAGGGAGGTTAAAAGGCTTGTCCAATTCAATTCAGCCAGCATTTGCTGAGCCTGTTAACTGACAGGGACTGGGCCTAGCTGCCACGTTTTCGGGAGAGGGTGACAGAAGCTTCGTCCCCAGAGATGTCAGGAAACAGTGTAGTGACTTAATCATATCCTGTAATTTGAAAGGCCCATGTGTCCCTTTGGCAGTTTGTTTCCATTTGCATGCACCCCCCACTGCCACTCCCCCACCCCATTACTCTGTATTTCTTTCCAAGACACGTGGTAGGACATATTCCAAACCCCATGACCAGATCTGTCTGCCAGTAACCTAGCTCAGGCGTGCACTCTCCGTGTTCATGCTGACACTTGAAGACAGCGGCTTATGAAGTAGAGACGCAGCATCGCAGAATTTTGGAGCTGCAAAGTACCTTAGAAATCAGCAGATCCGGCATCTTCATCTGTCAGATGAGGGCTCTGAGGTAGCTCCAAAAGGGCTGCCCTACTGGAATAGCAGATTCTGATATTAGCAGAGACACCTGTGATATGGTATTCCTCGGGGGGTCCTCCTGCCCCAGGTTTCTCTGTCAGAGAGACAGCTCTAGGCAGCTCTGTCAGAGAGACAGCGAGGGAGAGATGAATATTGAGCAGACTCAGCAGGCCAGTGGTTCTAGAGCTCACAACATGGACTTTTGATAAACCAGAGTCTCTTTATGAAAGAATGAATCAATCTCTTTCTTTTAGGGGGAAAAAAAATCCCTTGAGAGTAGGTGCGTTGGTCGACCTGTTAGGCCAGCCCCTCATAATCTGTGTGACCCGGTGTCACCTCTGTTGCCCTGGTGGCTGCTGCCCAGGAGCAAGCAAGCTGTGGTCCCGCCACCCAGTCACAAGAGCCTGTGAGGTGGGCTTCCTTCACTCCCGGTGTCTAAAAAGAGCCAGGACAACAGAGGCCAGCACGTGGGATTCCCACACTCTGTCCCTCAACCCCGGGTGGAGAGATTTGAGTTTTTAAACCGTTCCTGAGTTTGACTGCTGTGAATGTATCCCTTCCCCTACCCAGTGCTTCCAAACAAAGATGGTGAACATCGGAATTATAAATCCCAACCTGCTGGTTCAGAATTAAGAGAGGATGGGAAGAGAAAGGAGAAGATCAAAGGCTTATTAGTGTATTGATTAATAATTTTCCTTTTCCGTGTTTCAAGCTGTGTATTAGGCCCTTTAGAAGTGTTTTCCTGTTTGGTCTTCAGAGCTTCCCGTGAAATAACTATCCCCACTGTAGTGATGAGGAAACTGACTCCTAGAGAGGTGAAAAGAAGCTGCCCAGGTCACAGCCCTGATGGGTGGCAGAGCTGGACTCAGATTCCTGAGTTCAATCCTTGGAATCGCCACCAGGGGGAGCCCTGCCACACAGTGTCCTGGGTCTGAGCCTCACTTCTGATAAACTGGGATGCCAATTGTGTTCAGTGTCTTAAATCTGTAGGAAGAAGCACTGCTCCACAGTAAACATCACTACGTTTATTGTCCAACATTGTTCATACCCTTAGGATTTTTAAGAGGGATATCAAATGATTCAGCTTTCTTGGAATTTAAAAAGCAAACAAGTCCATTTTAAATACTAATTAAAACAATTTTTCTGATTTTATTGGAAACTAAAAAGTAATTCACAACAGATACAGTTATCTTATAACATTGCCCAGGAGAAAGCAAGGTGTGGCTTCTAGAGACCCTTGCCAGATCTTTATTATTATGAACATACAGTATATGTCAGAGAACTTATATTCAGTAGCGTTCAGGGATTCTGTCTACCTTTCTTGTTATTGTTTGGTGTTTCAGAACTGGCGCGATCCACATAGGAGACCGAATCTTAGCCATCAACAGCAGCAGCTTAAAAGGGAAGCCTCTGAGTGAAGCCATCCATTTGTTACAGATGGCAGGAGAGACTGTCACCTTGAAAATTAAGAAGCAGACAGATGGTGAGTGGGGCGAGAGCCACAATTAAGGATTTCCAGTGCATTTCTTGCCCTAAAAGAATGAGCAACTGTCTACGTGTGTATTTCTAGGAAAATGACTCTCCAGCCAGGGAGGGTTGGAGTATCTTTCTCTTTCAACTTACTCTGACACTTAAGCTCCTTTCCTGTCTTTAAAGCCCAGCCAGCATCGAGTCCCAAGAAATTCCCCGTTCCCAGCCACGTGAGTGACCTGGGAGATGTGGAAGAGGACTCCTCTCCCGCCCAGAAGCCAGGGAAACTCACCGACACCTACCCCTCCACTGTGCCCAGTGTGGACAGTGCGGTGGACTCGTGGGATGGCTCTGGAATCGAGGCCAGCTATGGGAGTCAAGGTACGTCCTAGCCTTGAGGAAGATGAAATTTGTCATTGGTAAAGCTCACGTTTCTCAAAGATCCACCTTCTCCTCCCTGAGAATATCTTTATTTCACTTGTGTCTGCGTCAGTACGACCCTATGGAGCACATGGAATGTGGTGGCTTTGCACTCTCTCCTGCTTAATGCTGATAGGTCGTGAACGTTCATCAGACACTAGCAGGCCCCATTAGACCCAGTGCTGTCCATGTGTTCAAGCCAGATCTTATCTTTTAAACATAGATGAATATGAGGCAAACCGTTTAATAAAGTGGTTCGCTGAAGACCAGCACCGTGGTCTTACATTTTTAGCAAGCTTTCTGCAAAGTTGGACTGAGGAGTGCTGGAAGTGTATAGAGAAATTAGCAATGACTTGTGACCCCATTTATTCCTGCCTCTTGCTAACTGGTAACTGAAACTTGGAGGGCATTCCCCCAATACCCATCGTTAGAGAGTTGTAATCACAATATATATAAGAAGATATTAAAAAGTATTAAAAGTATATGGTAGATTTTTCTTCACAGACATCATCTTCATGTGATGAAGTATAACCTATATTAAAAGTTAAACCTCGATTTGATTTCACAGTAATCTTTTGATGTTCTGGCTACCTAGTCTTTGTTGCAAAAATGCCCACATATCCTGGCTCCTCCCTTACCTCTTTGGAGCAGTCCCTTGGAATTCTCTGAGAGGCTATCTCCTGGGCTTAAAGTCCTCAGAAAGTCCGCCAAATAAGACATAATTCTCAAAAAAAAAAAAAAAAAAAGAGTTAAATCTCACTAACAGAATATAAACACACAAAAAGTACTAGACTGATGACAGAGTATAAACGAAATGCTTCTTTTAAACATCTGTTTCCTTCCCAGTGATACATAGCATCAAAAGACAAGTGTGTCAGAATGTCTCTGTATTTCTCCTTATCTGAGCCTTACTGTCTCTCTGATGCTTTGTATACATTGCAGCCTCCGAATCCCTTTTCTGCTGCCAGTTTAAGTCAGAGAATAAAATAGACAGTTTGGAGAACACGTGTTTGGGTGTGAGGGTTGCTTTGTCACTTAACCACTTTTGAGGAGGGTCTGTATCCAGTTTGCTGTCTCCCTGCTTCTCCTAGTTTTCTTCTGTCGGCCCCTGCCTCCATTACTTTCTGTTAAATCCCACAAAGGGCAGAGAAAAATGAAAAGAAATGTTATTTCAAAGTTATCAAGTCATTACTTGTTAGAGATGATATTGGAGTTAAGTGGAGAAAATATTTTCAACAGCCGAAACAGAATTGGGACTTTCATTTATCTGGCAAGTAAAACTTCCAAACCGTGATAGCTTGTAACAAGTTAGTTATGCCACCAAATAACAGATATGATTATCCCCAGAGAGTTGGTGCGCCCCCCCAAGAGGACACTGTGGACAAAGGGCACAAGTCAGGTTCTATCAGAGTAAATGCCGAGGTTTATTTACTCATGTGTGTGTGTGTTTGTGGTGTTTCTGTTAATGTGGAGACTCTTTGGTGACACAGATTTTTGTGAGCTCGCTGTTGGTTATAACGAGTTCTGCCCCTCTGGTGACGGGTGCAGACTTGGCTGTTCTGTCCCTTTCCTCAGTAAGATCAGGCCCCTGATTAGCGTACTGAATATCAGGCCTTTCTCTCATTAGTAAAAGATGAAGGACCATTTGTTATTCATGAAGGATTTTGAAAAATTTGAAATCCTAGACAGGACATAATAGTCATAATAGTAATAAATTTGGCATTTATAAATTAAAAATCGGTACGAGTTTGAAAAGAGAGAAGAAATAAATAGAGAAAATGGCCACTGGGATGGATGGAGTTGACATCCTCCAAGGTGGTGAGAAATTAGTAATAGTACCTCGTGTTTGCAAAACACTTCAGCGTTTACAAAGCACTTTCACATAAGTAATCTCAAGTGATTCTCGTAAGGAACACAGAAGTCAAAATCACAGGATTTTGGTGTTGGAAGAGAATTTGAAGTCAGCTAGTCTGATGTCTGGCAGTCTGTCCAGCCGTCACGCTGCACGGGCTGGAGCGCCCACAGCGACCAGCTCCTCCCAGCTGCCAAGGCTCCCGTCTCCCCGTGCAGAGCTCTGACGGCTCGGAGTTCTGACTTGTACTGAGCGGAAATCTGTCAGCCTGTAGCTTCTGCCTTTTATTCCTAATTCTACCCTCAAGGTCATTCAGAACTAGACTAAAGCCTCCTCCACTTGACAGCCCTTCAGATACTCAAAGACAGCTCTCATGCCTCCTTTGGGTCTCTCCTTCTCAAAGCAAAATAGCCTGAGTTCCTTTCACTGTTCCTCACGTAACTTACTTTTGAGTAGCTTTCCATCCTGGGAGCCTCTCTTCTGCATATGTTCAAGTTTAACTCTCTCCTTAGGAAATTGTAGCAGTCAGAAAGGAAAGCCATACCACAGTCTGGCAGCCCAGAGCACCTCAGGCCTGTCACCTTCACCACTGAAGACGAAAGAACCCATCAGTGCAGCCCAGCTTGACGTGAGCACTTCGGTGGTCACAGCCTATCTGTCGCTCATCTTGAGCTTATTGTTCTCCAAGACCTCGGTCTGTGTATCCCCCATTTACTTGTGGTATTGGGTTAAACCAGATCTCTCCAGGTAGTGCTTGTGAAGTTGACTTTTGAAAAGCAAAACATAGAACCATACTTTTTTTTTCTATTATGTATCGTATTGTGAGATGTAGATTGCCTCTCCATCTCGTCCCCGCAGCCTCTCAGCAGACTGTCTACCATATCTCAGGGAGACTTTTACCTTTAAGTCTAGAATAGTTGCCCCATTGCCAGTAGGATGTTGTACCTCCACCAGTGCACATCTTCTTCCTTAGGCCAGGAATTAATGTCTCTGCAGCCACATTCCTTATTGCTCGCTGCTTCTATAGTTCAGAATGTCAGGCTTGGCCCATTCATTCATTCAGCAAATAGGCATTGCCTGCCTGGCACACTCTAGGGCCAGTGTATGGTGGGTATACAATGTTGGACAAAAGAGACATGGTCCTTTTTCTTGTGGTGGAGGTTACCCAGCTGAAGGGCCAGACAATTACCAAGTACCAACAGTGTGAAGTGTTACTTAGTTAATGGAAAGGGAAAAGGGTCGGAAGTCGTCAAAGCTGGCAGAGAAAGGACGCTATTTAAAGAAGTCTCACAGTGGGATGACTCTCTGCTCTCTTGTGCAGCGCGAGGTTGCAAACTTTGTCTAGTCTGCCTCTAGGTTAGTTTCTTCTACTTCCCTTTTTCTTTTCTTTTTTTTTTTTTTAACGTTTTTTATTGAGTTATAGTCATTTTACAATGTTGTGTCAAATTCCAGTGTAGAGCACAATTTTTCAGTTATACATGAACATACATATATTCATTGTCACATTTTTTTTCTGTGAGCCACCACAAGATCTTGTATATATTTCCCTGTTTCTCCCCTTTTTCTTGAGCCTTACATCCATGCCCTTCTGCCTTATCAAGATCTTGTGCTTTTGGCCCCCTTGTCTTATTTATTCACTCCTTCAAACTCTGAGAAAACCCTGTAATTACTTCCCTTTGCGTTTGCAAAGATCAGTCAATACAAGGGGAGACTGACACGTTGGTGCTACCTGGACTCTGTCGTACTCATGGACGGGGAGGCTCTTGTGATGTCTGCAATTTCCGACTCAAGTGACGTAGTCTTATGCCATCATATGTCATCTTTAGATATTTCTTTCTTTTCAATTCATTTTCTAGCTTTATTGAGTAATAATTGACAGATAAAATTGTATGTATTTGGAGTGTACAGTGTGATGATTTGCTACATACATATAGTGTGAAATGATTACCACCAAGTTGATCACCACATCCATCCCCTCACATAGTTAGCATTTGTATGTGCCTGTGGCGAGAAGCCTTGAGGGCTGCTTTCTTAGCATCACGTAGCCAGTACAGTACTAGTAACTGTAGTTGCCAGGATGTACATTAGACCTCCAGAACTTTTTTATCTTATAAATAAAGTTTGTACCTTTAGACCCACATCTCTCCATTTCTCCCACTTCCCAGCCCCTGGCAACCACATTCTACTCTGTTTCTATGAGTTTGACTTTATTTTTAGGTTCCACAGGTAAGTGAGCTCATACAATATCTGTCTTTTTCTCTCTGGCTTATTTCATTTAGCGTAATTTCCTCCAGGTTCATTCATGTTGTTGCAAATGGCAGGATTTCCTTCTTTTTTATGGCTGAAGAGTCTCCCTTGTGTGTGTGTGTGTGTGTGTGTGCGTGCGTGTGTCTACCCCACACTTCTTTATCTGTTTATCCATTGGCAGACACTTAGGTTGTTTCCATATCTTGGCTATTGTGAATAATGATGCAACGACATAGGAGTTAAGCCTTCTCTTTGAGATACAGATTTTACTTCCTTCTGATATATACCTGGAAGTGGGATTGCTGGGTCCTTTTTGAGGTCTTTTGATCATCTGTATTCTCTCAGGAAAAAGAAAAACCCTCCATTTCATCCAGATTTTCAAATGTATTTGTGTACAATTACATAATCTTCTGTTTGATTCCTTTAATGTTCTTGGTTTCCGTAATTACATCCCCAATACTGTTTAGTATTTGGTGTATTTATCCTTTAATTCTTTTTTCCCATGATTACATTGGTAGTGGTTTATTTTTACATTTTTTTTTTCCAAAGAACTGACTTGGATTTAGTTATTCGTTCCACTCTGATTTTTGAAAATGAATTTTTGTTTTTAGCTTGATTAACTTTATTCTGTTTTTCTTAGGTTTTGTTCTGTTTATGACTTTAATTGAATGCATAATTTAATTGAATGTATAATTTATTTCCATGTTTCCTTGTAGTTTTCATAAAAGATGGGGTGATTGATCAAAAAGACACCAGTATGTACAGTCAGAGAGTCTAACTTTCCTTTAATGTCGTTAGAGAGAACAACACAGTGCGTCCCAGAGCAGGAGACTCAGCTGTACTCTCTCCCGTGGGGGTACGGGGGGGCGGGAGCTTCTCTTTCATTTCTTTGCTGATCTCTGCAGGCTTGTGTTTCATCTCCTTCTATGATCTTGCCTTGCCCAACTTTCCTTGAGCGCTTATATCTCTGTTTGATCTCTTGTTTTATAGAGATGGTGGTTTCAATGTGTACTCTTTAATCCTGTGATGATATACTTGGTCAGATTTATCCTTTGCTCCATGGCAGTCTTTTTCTCAAGAGTGACCTTCATCTGCTATTGCTTTGTTTTTCTGTTCCTTCCCTCCTTTTTTTTTTACTAACTTGGTATATATCTTATGCCAGTCCCTTTTAAATTAAGTTAAATTTCTCTTTAAGTGAGATGACTTCTTCCTGAATTGGAAGTGTGCAACATTTACCCCCCACCCCCACCCCGTTCACAGTACTCGTGATGAGTGCATTCTTCTGCAGCCAGCAGAGGTCAGCAGAGGTTGGCTGCCAACAGTGCTGAATTCAGCTCTGCCAGCCTGTCCGCGGATAGATGGCATCGAGCAGTCTGTGGCACCTCTGGAGGTGTCTTTCAGCCCACCTCCCTGGATTTTCCCTGGCGCCAAATTGCGTCTAGGGCACTTCCTGCCGCCAATCAATACAGTCCATCCTAGTGTTCCAAGCAAAGCATGAGTGTCCTGCCTTGTGCCACGACCCCTGCTTTGGATGGAGGACCGGGCGCTCTCCCAAATCTCTGCCTATAGGTGTCTCCTCTTGGCTTCTTACCACCAGCCCCCACACCCCGTTTGACTTTTCACAGAATTTGGTAACGTCCCCCACATACTATGGTTCCAGATTCGAGTTTTGCCGAAGACGGAATTTACATTCTGTTACTTGTCATCCCTTTTTGTTTCGGGGTGATTTCTAAGAGAAGATAGAACTCTCTTTGCTTGGCCATTTTAAAACCACAGTCTCATCTAAACACATCGAATGTTTCTTGGCAAGACCAATTACAAATAGTTACATAAATGTATGATTTGATTTTCTTATTCTTAACAAAATTGGGTCCTTAAGAAATAAACTTGGCAGGAAATTATCTGGCTCACTCTCCTATGCTAAAATTGGCTTCCAAAAATGAAACTAAGTAATGGCAGGAGCTCCAATCACAATTTTAGAGTTGAAGGTTGAATTTCAAAACCATTCTCTGACTTTAAACTTTATGAATATGAACCAGCATTGCTTAGTTCACTTTTGTAAATTAAAAGTGAATGTGAATTAAGAGCTCAAATGGAAGATACTTATCTTCACAATATTGTGGTACTAAAAACAAAATACGAAAATACTGGAGTATCAGAATGTTACAAATATCTGAGGTGTAGTTACCCAAAAATAAAAATTACTATGCCAAGATTCCATCAACTTTCAGAAGTACTTTCAGAATCAACCTTCTGGCAGTTGATTTTTCTGGCACCTGGGCTGCCTCATATACTTTATTCTTTCCATGGCTTTTAAGTTTGATTCCTGGTATGAAGGGGTATTCCTCAGGGCCTGTTAGCATCTCAGCTATGTCAACCAGCTTGCCTTTACCCAAACCTTGTTTCCCTCAGATATTCCCTACTTAAAATTATGCCATCATCATCCACCTACGTTAGTTAGGGGCTAAATTCACCTACAGATAAAAGAAAATACAAAAGATGGTGTTTAAACAAGATGGAAGGTATTTTGCTCCCACTGTAGGAAAGGGCTGGAGGAGGCAGGTGGCCGCACAGTGTTACCAGGACCCTGGCATCTTCCTGCTTTCTACCAGCCCAACATCTTACGTCTCTCCATTCACTGCCATTGCCTTTTTTAGAAATCCTTCTCAGGCCTGAGGTATTTAGTTCCTCGCTTATCTTACTTTGTCTTACCATTCCACGTTACTATCAGTGAGCTTTAGAAAAACTAAAGCAATGCCACTAACAACAACAACAAAAAAAACTTTTGATGGTTCTCTGTTGCTGTAGGATAAAGTCAAAGGGCCTCAGTTTAAAACACAGAGTTCTTTGTAATCTAGTCCCCAGCTACTTTATTGATCTCATGTCCTGACACTTCTTTGCAGTACCTTTTACTCCACACCCTGAACGTCTCACTCTTCTCTAAGCAAGCTTTCGTCTTTTTTAGCGTACCAATAGCGCTAGGTCTTTTGATGATAATAAGTCCCTTCCTTTATCAATTCTAAATCAGTTGAGAAATCGAAATTGGGGTCAGCAATAAATTAAAATATCAACGTTTTGTATGTTTTTTGGCAGACCAGTGAGGGTTGTTAGAAAAGCTGGATTAAATTCACAGCCAGAATCAGGACTGTCATTTCTCTACTCCAACCCAAGTCTGATGCTGGGACTTAAATGAGGAGGAAGTCAGATCTACAAAGCAAACTGTAACCCCAGCAAATCAGTTGGATTTGACTTAGCTGAACAGAACTAAAACCCCTAATATTACAGTGACTTAAATCATCAAGAAGTAGGCATTTCAGAGCTAGTATGTAACTCCACAGTGCCATCAAGGACCCATGCTCTTAAATATTTCTTCTCTATTATGCTTAGCACTTGGCTTCTGACCTTGGTTTTGCCACCTGGTCCAAGATAGTTACTGGGGCTCCAGCCATTTCATCTGCATTCCAGGCATCAGGAAAGAGGGTTGTGAGGAACCTTTCCAGAAGTTTCATTTACATACCATAGGCCAGAACTTTTTGCGTAGTGAAATTAACAATTAGCTTCAAGGAAGGCTAAGAAATATGGCCTTATCCTGAGCAGTAATATGCCCACCCTAAAAACTGGGTTTCTGGTAAAAGGATGAAGAGAAGAATGGATGTTTTGATAGGCAATTAGTGGTCTGCTACAGTCAGCTAACTGTGCAGTTTTGGCCTCCTGCCCCCTTAGAGCTCAGTGCATCCCAGGAGTGGGACCCAGTTTGTTGACACACAGTGCAGCGGCAGTGGGGGAGAATGGGGCCAGAGGGAGCCAAAAAGATAGACTCTTGACCGAGTCATCAAGAACTACTTACGACAGTTGGAAGGCAGATCAGAAAGTTAATCTGCCCAGTTTAAAACATGTTGGAATTTCCCCTGGGAACTGAATGGTCAGGTGGGTTAATGCGTCTCAGAAAAGGATACTGCCACCGCCGCCGCCCCCCTCTCCCAGCACACCACCATTTTGCATTTGTCTCTCAGCAAGTTTAAAGCCAGTGAAGGGCAGTGAGGTGTGGGCTTCCCCAACTCTTTCTGAATCACCAGAACTGAGACGTCACATATTTGGGGGTTAGTTTATTAGGTTCCAAAGGGGAAAATGGGCAGCCTGTCAGACAGAGCCGGGAGAAATGCAGCTGCTGCTCGGTTGCTCCCCTTCAAGAAGAGGCTCGTGTGTTCTTGTAGTTCAGCTCTTTAGACAGAAAGCTGCACATTCCTCACACAGGATTTCTTCCCAGGTACCCAGCCACACTCTGCAGTTACCCAGGGAAGAAAACAAGATATTGAACTGTAAATATTTCTATTCTATACGGACTTCTATTCCTTGGTTTCCTGAAACAGAAGGTTCCGTAGAGTTTCTCCATCCTGCGGCTGTGGGCTTTCCCCTGCGTTCTGGAGATCAGATCTCTTTGATCAGAGAGCATTCTCCTTGGACACCCTGCTCTCTCTGGGCTCTAACTGATAGTGAGGATGGCATTACAGGACGGAACAAGTGGAGGGAAAGTGAATGGGAAGGACAAGACAAGGGATGACGTGAAGATAGTCATCTTACGTGGTTGGGTCATTTAATTGTATGTGAAAATGGGGCCCTTGGCCTGTTTGCCATATTATGTGTTTTTAAACATAGTAAGAAATACATACTATATTGCAACCCAGTACACACATGTCAGTGCACACACACACACACAATGGGTCACAGCCTGAAGTGGTAGATGAAGCCATGGATGGTGGTGACAGCACGAACCATGGACTCAGACCTACCAACAGCCCCTGCTCTCCCATCTGAACAACCCCCAACCCAGAAGAATTTTGAAAAACTGCTGACCCCACCACACACTTAAAGTTGTCATCCTAATATTTTTCTCCCCAAATTGTAATATTTGGAAAACCTGTCATTTTCAGTGTGTGGCAAAGATGCTTGAAATATCTTTTTGTCAAAATATGGAGCCACAGATTAAGCCCAGATCTGTGGAAAATGTCCATTATATAACCTAATTGTCAAAGCCATTCCTCACTGTCACCCATCAAGCTAATTAGACATAACTCCTTGTCAGAAAGGAAGTCAGTCTTTGTTTTGGAATTCAAATAAATATCATAATGTGCCCACCTCCTAAACCTGACAACCGTCCTTCTGAATTCTGATCCTGAGATGCAGAGAGAGATGATGAGAGAGGGTAAGAGCCTTGTGCTGGATCTGTTCCCTCAGGGACGGGGCTTTCCCTAATTATCCCTTGATTTGGCGCCTGGGAGTTTTTATATCCCAGGGCCAAGCTCCTTCAAAGGTTTGAGATGGATGAGAAATATGTCTTTCATTTGTAAAGGGTCACAAAATCAGTTGTGAACAGGGAAGTGAGAAGGGAGCGTTGACAGATCTCAGACCCCCGGAGCTTTCTCAGCGAGGTTGGTTTTTGTGGAACTTGAGGATCTGAAAGCTGATTCTCCTAAAATTAGGACTGGAATCCCCCAGAAAGTCTGCGAACACCCCTAGTACTTGAGTGCAGATAATAACGGCACCTACCTTCAAAGGCAACTATGAGGAATAAATGAGGAGGCACAAATGGAGCACGTAGTGAAGTTCTAGGTGCATAGTGAAGGCCCACCCTGTGTTTGTTATTGTTACTGTTGTCATTCGACCCTCTGCTCGCTCACAGTGTCACTTCCCATGGGATCAAGTTATCCTCAGGCCCATCCCTGATATCTGTGGGCCCAGCCAGCAGAGTCTTGGCCGGTTCACACCCCTGCAGCCAGTGCCCCTTCGCCACTCCTTGGGCCTGGAACCCGTATGTGGTGGCAAATTCCACTCTCAGAAGGACTGACTTGGGCAAGAAGCCCTCCTCCATCCTGGAGGTGGACACAGGGTGTCTGGGCAGCGAAGTCAGGGTTCCGACTTTATGGGGCATGCTCTAGAAAGGGTTGGATACAGGTCTGGGCGTACCCCTCGGGCTAGCAGATCTCTTGCCCGGCGCTGGGCCCGAGCCCTGGAAACCACGGGCGCAGCGCTGTGGCCCCGCCGCTGGGGTCTGAGGGTCCTCTTTCCTCCAGGTTGTTGTTAGAATCAGTTGGGGTCATAGGTGTGAATGTGTCTTTGATATAAGACCTGAGTATTGTCTTTACGGCTTTTGTGATCCCAAATTCAGCTCTAAGTCAGGCCCCTTTGAACAAACTCACAGAAACCACAGGAAAAGACAAGTTACCAAACTGCCCTCTCTTGAGGTATTCTAGAAACAGAATATAACGCCTTGTTTTTGTTTCAGGCACTGGCCTTCAGGCCTCAGGTTACAACTTCAACACCTATGACTGGAGGAGTCCCAAACAGAGAGGCAGTTTGTCCCCAGTCACTAAGCCGCGAAGCCAGACTTACCCAGATGTGGGGCTGAGTAACGAAGACTGGGAGCGGTCCACAGTCAGCGGGTAAGGTTCTCACCGACTGCTGCCCTGTCCCAGCTGCCTCCAGGTCACTTGGGCCAGATGTGATGGAAGCTTCACACGAAGCGGCGGTGACCGTCATGCCAGCCCCACGGTGGGACCCTAAGACTTGTCCTGCCCAGCGGGAGCCTGGACACCCACACAACAGGGCAAGAGCTCAGTTTCCCCCGAGGAAAACAACAGTAGCACGTGGGGAAAACCTACTTCCATAAACCATGTCCTCACACTGACTAGTTCCCTCTCCTTTCATTTAGAAAGTAGTTTCACATTAACTTACATTAAAAAAAAAAGGTACATTAGGGTTCCCTGTTTTTAACTGACAGGTCTGTTTTAGCAGTTTGTTCCTTACCAAAATTTTATTTTAAGGAAATTCATAAAAAGTGATAGCACTTAACTGATCTATACTGATGTGTATAATGACTGGAGAAAATATGTTTTCCTCTCTCAGAGAAAAGTTCAATTTCTCTTTCCCTGGAGACAGAGCAGCTGAAAGATATCCCCACGGGTGCCATGTGGTTGCAGCTCATTCCGCAGTAGCCGTGACTACTCGGACATTCAGTCAGTGAGACCATTGTCCCTCCTTCCGGTGTTTGAGACACTTTGGGTTTCCTAAAGCATCCTTCCATTGGAGCTGGCCTGACTTGGAGGCCACAGTTGCAAGAAAGCCAGATCCAAAATGAATCTTTAGGGGGAGGGTGTAGCTCAAATGTAGAGCACATACTTAGCATGAACAAGGTGCTGGGTTCAATTCCCAGTACCTCCTCTAAAAAAATAAATGAATAAATAAATAAACCTAATTACCTCCCCCTGTAAAGGGAAAAAAAAGAATTAAGAAAATGTATCGCTATTCTGTGTATGAAATAAAGAAGAGAGAGATTCTGGATACCAAAAAAGAGAAAAAAATGTCTGGCAAGTTCCTAACCCAGACTGTGCTTCTTGGCAACAGTTTTACAGGGGCTCCTGACAGTACGGAGGCCTGAGCAAGAAGAGAACTTCTGGTCCCAAGCGCTGGAGGATTTGGAAACCTGTGGACAGTCAGGAATTCTGAGAGAGCTCGAGGTAGCCTCTGTCCTGCTATTTTCTTTTATTATTTCTACATTCATTTTTTTGTTTTTGTTTTTGTTTTTTGGTCCTTTTAAGTTTGCATTGATCACACCAGTTCATTTAAAAGCTTTAACCCCTTTCCACAGGAGAAAGCTGACAGGCGTGTGTCTTTGAGAAACATGACTCTCTTGGTAGCTACCCTTTATGTTTATATTTTTGCTTGTGAAGCTGCCTTCCCTGCCCCCTTGCCTTCCGGACAGTGATTTGATTTTATCCAATGCAGTTGGAAGTGTTTCTTTCCCCATTCCCACCCCAACCCGAGCTTACTGACCTGTGGCTTCTGCCATTGCTCCCTGCTAACCCGGACTGTCCGTGTTTGCCACTGGGTCGCTAGGGGGAGCTGCGCCTCCCAGCAGTGGCGCCTTTCCTTCTCTTATTTGCTTTAGAAGGGTTTCTTTGGCATGTTTTCATTTGTACCTGGTAGAGACATTAATTTGTGCAGAGGAACATAAGAGGAAATATCATTTTGTTTTGCCTTTAAAGTTCATGACACTGCAGCTGGTGAAAAAGGCCAGTCTGTTCGACAAACAGTTACATAGTACGTGCTGTTAACTGCAAATCCTGATTCTGTGGTAACTTCATGTGAATTCGAGGCGCTGTGGAGAGATGGAGTGTAATAGCAGAACTCCTGGTGAATTCTTTCATCAAAGCCATAAATTTGCTGACAGTATTCACACTTTGGTCTGGGAAGTCCTGGACTGTTTCCTTTTATGTTCTTTTAAATTTTCTGAGCTGTAAAAAATAAAGTGGCAAAGTCTCATTTTTTTATTTTGATGTCATATGAGGTCCCCAAGTCACCATAAGGAATGTGAATGGCCTAACTGGGTGGAACTCTTGCAATTCTAAAATGACGACTCATCTTTATATTATTTTGCTTCTCGATTGCATGTGTGGATATTTTATGTGATTCTAATGTTTGTGTATCTGCAAAGAGAATTACAAAGAAAAATATTAGTTTGAATTTGTAAACATCATGGTATTTCCTGGCATGAATTTCAGCTTCAGAGCACAGTTAAAGGACCTGGAGATGGATAATCCTGTAAAGCTTAAATATATTAAGATGTTAGCAATTAATTCTTTTTTTTAATGCAACTTTCCAAAAAAGCAGAATGCTTAAGTATCAGCTGGCTTATTTAAACTTTTACCACTTCCTGTATGGAGAATGATCAGCAAAAGGGGACCAAACTGAAAAAAGAGCTCAGTTCACAATTTTTTAACATATTCCTGCTTTTAAAAAGCATGTTTTGGCTCATATGCCTTTTTCATTTTGCATTTTGAAATACTTCACTCTTTTCAAGAAGGAGCTATTCTAATAGCTTCTTCTGCATTAGCTTAAACAAAGATGATGTAAAAAGTAATACAAAGAGGTTCTGTTTTCGCCCAGAAATTGAGTTATCTAACGAAAGCAACCTCCATCAGCATAGAAGGTATGTTGTAACAACCTGTAGATTTTCTCTGATGTCACTTAGGGCAGGTGTACCCCTTGAGATTATAAATCCAGGAGGAAAAAAGGAGAGGAATTTATATGCCAAAGAGAAATTAAAATTTTCAACGAGGGAGAGTGACAAATGCATGAATTAGAGTCTTAGTGACAGTTTTATCACAAAGACTATTCATGTATTAGTTTGGATGAACTCTGATCCCTTGATTGCAAATGCTACTCTGCAAAAAATATCTTTGGAGCTCTAGGTTCCTGCATATGAAGTTTATATCCAGTATTAAAAGTTAAAGCATACTAGTACTGTAATAAATGTAGATGTTTAGCTAAGAAGAAAAATGATTACAACTGACATGAAAGTGAAAATTATACTTGTCATTTTCCCCATTGCTAGCAGTAATTTAGGTTCAGCTTAAGCACTGAGAAATGCATAGTTTTAATAGAGGAGAAAAGTTCATACTAAGACTTTGGACAAGTTACTCTCTCTTATCAGAGATTTCTTCTTTAAATATGTGGATTATAATGACTAATGCTGATATGGTGCTTAACACAGAACATAGCACTTTAATAAATGTTCAGTAGAAATTATTTTTGCCACTTTTTTGAGTAATGAATACTGCCTTAACTATTTTTTCCTCACTATAACATAGGAAGAAGTTTTAACTAGTTGTCAGAGAACTCTTAAACATACTCCTGCTAGGTTGTATGTATACCAGTTATCTCACTGATAATTTTGAAAAAGTATAATTATAAATTATGAATTATGCAAAATGAAATACTCCTGAAGCAAAAACAAATCCTAGAAAACTCTAAATAAGTATTTTTTAACTTTTTATTTTAGTTTTTGTATTTGTGCCTTAATTTTAATATTCCTTCAGAGATGTCACTAATTCAGTTGACATTTGCATTAAGCAAAGCTATCAACCCACCTTTTAAAAATTTGATCTGAAGACCTATTGATGGTATGTCATTGCTTCCATCAGAACCCTTTCTAGATCAGACTGTGACTTCTGTCGTGGCTCAGGCTTATCAACAGCAGACTGTTGTCTCCCAGCTGTAGTGATTATTTTACTTCCAGCGTGCTTCCTGCTGGTCAGATGAAAACTGAGAACAAAAATTAAACGTTAACAAAGCAAATAGCTAGTCTGTGTAGGTAAAAACAATAGCTGGATGGTCACCACAGCAAGAAAACAATCATCAGATACTGTCAGTTACAGTAGATTAAACAAGGAAATGATATATGTGAGTAAAATGGCATAAAATAAAAGGATGTCCCATGTCACCCGCAAAGCTAGTAATAGAAAGGTTTCAATTTAAAGAGGATTTATCTGAAATATACCATAGTATGGATAATCCACAGTGGATAAATATTAAGTGTTTTTTTTCCTGTTTACTAAAAAAGTCAGTTTTATATGTTTCAACCTTATGCTTGACCGAGAAGCAATACAACCTGGTGGTCAAGAATAAGTGTTGTGGAGTCAGTTGCTAAGGTTGCAATCCCAGACTCTTGGGCAACTTGCTTCACTTACCCAAGCATTCCTTTCCTTAACTGAAATGAGGAGGTACAGTAATTATAATACCTACCGTCCAGAGATAGTGCAAGTATTTAATGGTATTCTGCATACGCACGTATATATGGTACTCAGTTTGTTTTAATGCTCAATGACCAGGAAGGGTTTTTTTGTTTTGTTTCTTGGTTTTTTTTACTATTTTTCTTTTCAAAGTTATCAGTAAGATAACTGATCTAGTCAGGACATTGATAAGTTCACTTGTTTTGTTTCTTTTTGAACAGAGTTGTAGCCATACCTACATGGCTGCCACAACTTGGCTGTCATTCAAAGATCTTGTTAGTGGCATGTGTATAGCTGAACACCAGGTGAAGCTTGGAATTATAACAGCTTAGATAACAAATGAAAACTCTACTCACTTTTCAGTGTTCCTTCCTGATCAATGATTTTACATAGTGCCCTTGGCTCCTTTACTGCCTGTGTGACCCTGGGTAACTCAGCTTCTTTGTGCCTCAGTTTTCTCACCTGTAAATCAGGAAGAATAACAGTACCTACCACATAAAGTTGTCGTGAGGCTTGAATGGGTAAATACGTTCAAAAGACTCAACAAATTAGACCTCTGTTACTTTTAGCATTGATATTAATATAAACCACTAGATTCTGTTGTAGCCAGTCACATGGCATATGGAGGTTGTCTTCTGTTCCCATGATTTCAGGCAGATTCGCTGATGCTGGTGTACCACGAGTTAACCATCATCGCGAGGAATACAGAACTGGCTACAGGCATATTTTCACAATTTTAGCATCCTCTAACCATGAGAAATGGAACTTCCCAACACGATACTGGTTTTGAATGCATTTTTTGTTGTTGTTCCATTTCTGAGATTCAGTCTTCTGGGGATCTGATCTTGCCATTCCTTGTGTATTATGCGGGGAACATATTTGAAATTGAACAAACTTCTCAATTCACTGGTAAAATCCGATCCAAGTCTCACAGCTTTTGAGCAAAGGGTTGAGTCCAGTCACCTAATACATGATAACCTCTCTGAGGATCTCACACAAAGGCATTTCTAAGAAACTTGATCTACGCCAAATGATGTGGAGACCTAGCTGACCTCCAAGCTCCTGGGGCAGGCCGCCTGGCCAAAGGAAAGACAACAGGCCAGTGCCAGGGAGGCAGCACTGGGTCGAAGCCCTTGCCTTTGTATCAGCGGCCTCATTTCAGCCCATTTTTACTTCCAGGTGGTGCTGGAGGCGGCATTGCAAATAGAGGCAGCCTGGGCCCCACTGAGAAGTTCTCAGTTCATTTCTGTAAGATATTTTGAAGGTTGCCTCATGAATCCCATCTTTAGAGCCCACTCAGTGGAAAGTTAATGCTTAAAATGTCGTTTGCAGTAAACAGATGTTAGAGCGTTTCAGTTTGCCTCGAAACTGCCAGGGGTGGTATTTGATTAAATAAACCCAATGGCTTAAGTACTTAAATTGGATTTGAGATGTGCATTATAAATGTCACTTGCAAAGCACTTTTCCAAGACTTTCATAGTGCAATTAGTACGTCCATTCTCCAGCCTTTGGTTATGCCCTGAAGAGACTGTATTTTGAGTGGGCAGAAGGGAAATGTGCTTAATGTTGAGCAACCAAACCCTTTTGTTAGTCCATGGCTTAATTGTTTTTGAAAATTGTCAATGCCACAGGCAACAATTATGTCGGGGAGCACGATGAGTTTGAATCACGAGGCCCCTACACCTCGCAATCAGCTGGGGCGACAGGCCAGCTTCCAGGAACGGAGCAGCTCGCGGCCACACTATAGCCAAACCACTCGGAGCAACACTCTGCCCTCGGACGTGGGCAGGAAGTCTGTCACCTTGAGAAAAATGAAGCAGGAAATAAAGGAGATCATGTCCCCGACTCCTGTGGAGCTGCACAAGGTCAGAACGCTCTCTTCTCTTCCCTTAGGGTCACATTTCGTAGCCATGCTGCACCGCGCAGGCGCCCTGATGCAGGGGTCACAATGGCATTCCTCTGTGGGCTCAGCCAAGGAGAGAAATCAGAGCTTAAAGGCAGATCATCAGAGACTGATTGTTCTGGAAAACGTGATCATTGAGGGGGTATCTCATAAAACAGGGAAAGCTGGCTTTCAAGCAAATGAATTGATCAAAAATGCATTTATGGCCAAAATCTTGCAGAAGCTTGAGGTTCCAGTGTCACGTGGTGCTGTAAAGAGTTGGTCTGTTATTCCAACTTCGTTAAAAGGGAAAGGATTTCGTATACTCCCAGCTTCACCGAAAAGGGGGCTTCGGGGGTGATGTGGCGGCTTAATTGTCAATTACCAGCCTCTCAATAGATGGTTGTATTATTCAGGGGGCGTGCAGTTCTCTTCGAGACATAATTTAGATGTCTTGGGTCAGGACAGGGTAAGCCCTGGTTATGTTCCATCTCTGCCGTGATAGTTGCCTCACTTCATGGAAGAAAACCTAGGATCACAAACAGAGCTGAATTTGAGTTGCTGGCAGAGTTTAAACAAGGCATATGTCAGTGACAGTGTCTGCAGAGGCCTGGGCCAAGGAACGCAGTGGAGGGAGGTTTCTCTGGTTTTCTGTGGAAGAACTCTAATGCTTTTTGTTGTTGTCTTTAATACATAAAGATGTCTAGATGGTAATAATCTCACTCCACTATTCTGAGAGCCAAAACCCTCTCTGTAGTTAATACTCTCTTAACTGGAGATGAGTTACTTGTCTTACCCAGAAGAGCAAATAAATATCAGACTGAGAGAAGGTAACAGGCCAACTACCCCCTTTTTCAAACTCTAAAGACGTCAGTCTCCCTAACCACTTATTAAAAGGAGATACTGATTTTGCAGCTGACATAGGATATGGTGAAAGAAAGGATTGTATGGGAAGTTGAGTTCTGAAGCATGTATTCATTAGTTCATCACTCACTCACTCATTCATTCATTCAATACATAGACTGTGCATTCATTCACTGTAAGGATGTGTTATGAATCCCCAGGGAGCGCATAGTCTAATGGGGAGACTGGAAAACAGTGGGCAGATCGTGGGATAAGGACAATGACAGATGCAAAACTAGGCTGCGCTGGGGGATGGGGGGCGGGGGAGGGAACTTAACCCGCCACAGAGGAATGAGAAAGGCTTCCTAGAAGTCAGTGTTGACTCTGCAGGAAAGTGGAGGATGGGAAGGCATTTGAAAGCAAACTTGTGCAAAGGGCTGTCAGAGGCTGTGGTGCACTGAAGGAGTGCAGCTATCTTAACATGACCAGAGAGCCGTGTGCGCTAAGAGGCATTACAGACTTTTCAGAAAAGCTCAGAAGCTTCTGACATTTTAGGGTGGGGGTGCAGGGTTGGCCCCCTGCCACAAGTTAGCTGATTTATCCAGTTACCCTAGACTGATGTGTCTGTTTGGTAAACACCAGCCTTCACCACCTGTCACATATTCTAATATGCTAATTGACAAACGCCATTAGGAGGCTGTGAGGACTCCCTTGGTGATTAAATTGCAGGAAGCTGCATAGTCACTGCTAATTCTGCCATAGGGAGAGGCGGGCGGGCCCCTCCCGATTCCCTCCAGTGTTTGGGAACACTGCCTTCCCTCTTCTCTGGGTCTCCTGCCCAGGCAGAGAGGAGCACGCTTGATAACCCACTGTCCTTCAGCACCAAAGGGAAAGGACTTCCACGAGTGCCTACTTGCTACTTTTAGCCACTGCAGTTGCCTTTCTTAGCAGACATGTCTTATCCCCATCGACAGGATAGGGAAATAGCAGGTATAAAATAGAGCCCTTTTTCCTTCTGGAGTGAAGCGGTCTCAACAAAGGAAGATTATCGATAGCCCAGCAATGCAAAAGACCTGTCTCCCCAACCCTCCCACCCCGAAAGCATTTAGCAAAGATGGTGATGGTGAATTAGATGTGCAAGTTGTTATAGCTGAGGTTTTTAGCTTTCTTCCTTCACATCAGTCATTTCCCCTCAGTGGTGGCAGGAAGTGTGTTTCCCGCATGGCTTTACTTTTCTTCTGAATTGGTACCAAACAAAATAAGATGCTCGGAAGTACATGGTGTCCTGACCTTTATAAGGCACCTGAAATGGTCTTGTTAAGTGAAAATGTAGCAGAGGAGCTTGCTGGCTCACAGCATGGGTTCTGGGAGTGACTTATGCTCACATCTCAGGTACCTTTTCTTTTTTAAGTGAATGCAATTACCCTGATAGTTCGTCCACATGTTTGTTGTTAAATACATGCTCCAGTTTTGAAGTTTTTGAGAGGAGAAATGGTAATTAGAAGAGTTACTTTACTCAGAGACTGGTAATTGTGCTTGTGTCTTGCTTGTGGGTGTTCTTAGAACACTGGATGACTCCCTGACACCGTGGAAAAAGCACATTGCCTTGTGGATAGAATTATCTTCCCATTGGGGTGCGACGAGCCTGTATTAAACCTTCACACGAGTTACGACAAAGGTACTCTTTTGAGTGGTGGTATGGTTTGGGGGCCAGGGAAATAGAAAAACATCCCTTCCTCAGATTGCAAATAATCCCAACCCAGACTGCACAGCTTGGCAAGTGGACTGAAGGCTGGTTTTCAGTTCCCTGAGCCCCGTGGGTGGACTTTACTAAATAGACCTAGTGGAGGAATTCCCAAGGGGCTGCAAAGACATGAGTGGAGAGGCTGGGCAGGGTCAAAAGCATACCATTCTGAACACGCTTGGTGTTATCTTCCAGTTGCCCTCTTTTTCGTGGCTGTGTGCCACTTGGTGAAAGCTATTTCCATGAGAACAAGTTGTGGATCTGTCCATGTCCAAGCCAGTTCCTACAAACTCTTTACTATCACTAGAAGCTGTATCAGGAGGATAGAAATGAATGGGCTGGTATCCATCCCCATTCCTGGGGAGAACAAACAAAAGGCAAAAACATCGCCATCTCCTGGTGATGGATTACTAACATCATCTTCATACGGAAAGAATAAAGTGTGGGCTCATCTTCCAGTTTCTTGAGTTTCAGCTTACTGTCCATTGTTTGCCCCTCACTTTCCATCCAGTCCTCCTCGCCAAGCCCTTTCCTTCCTTCAGAACTTCAGAAAATGGTAGGTGAGAGTCTACATGGCTTTTGTTCATTTCACGTCATCTGCTGTGTTGGAGGCTCTGCCACATCCCAGAAGATCTTCCATCAAATTGTCCGCATTCATCCCTGAACCCAAAAGGCTAGTGTCCTTCCTGACACTTGAGAACAAACATAGAAACACAGTCTCACTTCCCATTTTTGGCCGTGTGGCAGAAGGAGGAAGTTGGAGCCGGAGTGATGATTTGGTACTTAGCTGAGGGTTGGGGAGAGGACAGTGACAGGGTCACAGGGAAGTGATACTCCAGAGGCCACTGCCTCTCAAACTTTCTTGGTTGAGACACAGTCCAGAATACATTTAACCTCACAGTTCAGTACACACATACACCCACACTCACGTGTAAGAATGTATTCAAAAGTTTACTGCACGGTATACACTAGCATTTTCTGTTTTGTTTCTTTTCACGTGCTGTCCCAGTAAGTTGATTTCAAGACTAATGGGTCTCAACCCAAAGTATGGGGACTGAAGCCTTAGAGAAGAGTTTGGCATGAGAACCTCTGATGACTTTTACCATCATTGCATGGTATGCGTGTCAAAATGCAGGTTCCTAAACCCAACCCAGACTTGCCAGGTCAGCATTTTCTGGGAGTGGGGGCCAAGAATCTGCATTTTAGCAACTTCTTAATGGATACTTTTGCACCTTAAAGACTGAGAATCACTCCCTTAAGTTTTGGTAACGGGAGGTGATTATTTTGTGTCAATGAAATCAGAGTCAACAGCTTTGTGGCAGAGTAGAGAGAAAATGAGGTTGCATCTTTGGCCCTGGAGCTTCTGAATTTTATCTTTGAAATGAATTCTGGTTTGTACAAAGCTTATCACAGATTTTTTTCTCTTTGCAGAGAAGGAGCCTATGATCTTAGCTATCAATTCACTGATAACCCCTCTTTTCCTTCTGAAGCTTAAATACTCTTTGGTGTCCGCTTAATCTATTTCTGAGATGAATTCTAGCTTCACTTCTCTTTGCATACTTTAAGTCAAAAAAATTTTTTCAGTAGAGAGGAAAATACCTATTCTCCACATTCAGAGCATTTGGATTTTTTTTTGCCGTCATTTGTGTTTTTCAGTAAAATTGTATTCCTTAATTGCATGCAGCTGTTTTTTTGTTTTGTTTTGTTTTGTTTTGTTTTACAGAAATGTTTTTTGGTTTTGGTTTTTTTTAATCATTTTCCAGTATCTTTTATTTATGGCTCCTAATGCGCACGACCCTTGAACATTTGAGTCACTCCCAAGGAGCCACTTTATTTCTTGTAGCTGCGTTGGCTACCATCAGCTTTTCTCCCAGCTGAGTTCACTTTGCTATTTCAATATATTTCAGTGTTTTGAGAGTGGACCTTTGTTCTTCCTGATATGATAAAGTTGTTTTCCTTCTTGGAAGGAGTGTCATTTTCAGCACTTAAAGCCCACATCTTTTGCAATATTCTCCCCAAGTCAGGAATAGGCTCGGCCCTAGAAGGAAATATAAAATGGAAATACATATCTTAATCCAGCACATGCATCGTCTGTCACCAGGTATTTGCAGGTGGTACTCCTTAAGATCAGATGAGTTGTCAGGCAGATGGAGGTTTGATCACAGTCTGACTGTTATAAGCCACCTGACTTCTCTGAACCTCAGTTGGCTCACTTAGCAGAGAAGGGGCAGGATCGCTTGTTATCCCGAGAGAAAACTTCACAGATAGCATTTCCCTGGTGTAGTCACCATCATTTGGAGTCTTGCCTCAGCTGTATGGTGTCAGAAACCCAGAAAATGAGATCTCAGGATCCCAGCCTTAAAAAAATTCAAGCAGCCAACCTTAGAGCCTCCAGAGATGGAAATATAAACCAGAAAGAGCATCTGTTTACAAAGAGAGATGGGCGTGTGGCTGCTACTAGTCACTACATCATATTCTCTCCCTGTAAAACCAGGGGCAGCTAACAACCAGAATGTTGTTAGGCGAACATGGAATTACAGAACAAGGCTTGGCGTTTAGGTTGTACTTTTTATCTGTGATGAATCCAGCCCTGACAATCCTCAAAATGTATTATTCCCATCAGTTTCCTTTGTCTTTGATTGTGTTGAAACATACTTTTCAAAATGTAAAAAGTGTCATTCTTATACAGATGATTGGCTCATGTGAAAAAATGTTTATTTATGTCATTAAGAAGGAAAGAGCCAGATGACAAAGCTTGTTCAGAGAGGGAGATAAAGAAACTATATCTCAGTCCATGGGGTCGGTGGGTGGAGGAGTATGCCGGAATAAGATTTCCAAGTTAAAATGAAAGCTATCCCATGACTTGTAGGGAAATAAAAGCAAAACCTTTGAGCTTATCTTCCCTAAGGGTCAGAACTCAGTTTGCATCCTATCACTTCTCTACAAGTGGCCATCCACCTTTACAGAGTCTGAGCTCTGAGCAACAGAAATGGTAAATCCGACCCAGCTGCGGGCGAGCCTCAGCTGACCCTCGGGCAGGCTTGCTGGGCGGTACTCCAGTGTGCCTGATTTCTCAGGGTTTGATCCCTCAGTTCCTTCAAGGATGCACCAGAAATGTTAATAGCTTCCCTGAAGTCTAGCCCTGGCCCGGGGATCATTCATCTTTTTCTGCCGTCTTTGCTTGTCTCTTGTGATCAGATGTGTTTATTTGTAGGTTGTAAAACACTCTGTTGTCTATGGCATGTTCACTTACAAATGAGGTAGCTCCCTGAGGGTTACTCCATTTCCCTAAAGTCCAAGTCCTCGGAGAGTAGCCTGCTGGGCCTCTTCCCTCACCATCTTTCTGCTCTAGTGCAGGGCTGTGGTGAGGATCCCATGGGTAACGGTCTAGCCCAGGGCTGGTCTCTTTCTTCCCCTTTGATGGAGCACAGAGCTTTCTTGCTGGAGGATCTTTGTAGTGTCAAACCACCATGTTCCCTGGAATGAGGAAATAAAATCAACATTGTTAGCACTCAGTGCCGGGAGACTTCGGTTGGTTATAACTTGTCATCCTTATATATATATATATATATATATTTTTTTTTTATTGATGTATAGTCAGTTTACAGTATGTCAGTTTCTGATGTACAGCACAATACTTCAGTCATAAGGAACATACATGTATTCATTTTCATATTCTTTTTCACCGTAAGTACAAGATAATGAATATAGTTCCCTGTGCTATACGGTATGAACTTGTTTATCTGTTTCATATATAATAGTATCTGCAAATCTCGAACTCCCAGTTTATCCCTTCCCACCCGCTTCCTGCCCTGGTAACCATAGTTTGTTTTCTATGTCTGTGAATGTTTCTGTTTTGTAAATAAGTTTGTCTTTTTTTGAGATTCCACATATAAGTGATACCATATGGTATTTTTTGTTATCCTTCTTGAATGACAATGAGCCTGGCCCCAAATTCCGATGGGCCCAGGGGGTGGGTGAAGGGCATGCCTCCCACCCAGAGTTACAGGTGGCCCCTGGCACAAGGAGGCCCATTGTGATATTATAATTTAAATAAGAAATATATACTTGGTCTTGGTCCCAGTTGCTGGCACAGAGCGCCTCAAACTTTAGAATTTAAATGTTGGGAGCAATACAGGTGTCTTTTCTTATCTTAATGAGGTGATTTTTGGATACACTTAAGGGTGGATTGGTTACCGGTGGAGCCAATCTTGTAATTAGGGGATTGGAGCTTTCAGTCCCACCCCCAACCTCCAGGGAGGGGAGAGGATTTGGAGGTGAAATCAATCACCAATGGCAAATGACTTAATCCATCGTGCCTGTGTAATGAAGCCTCTGCAAAAGCCCAACAGGATGTGTCTCTGAGAACTTCCGGGTTAGTGAGCACAGGAAGACTGGGGAGAGAGTTGTGCTCAGAGAGCATGGAAGCTCCGTGCCCTTCCCGAGTACCTTGCCCTAAGGCAGCTCTTCCCTCTGGCTGTTCCTTTCATACCAAACCAGTGAGCTGGTAAGTTCTGTGAGCCACTCTAGCAAACTAGTCAAACCCAAAGAAAGGGCTACTGGAATCTCTGATCCATAGCCAGTCGGTCTGTGTCTGAAGACCATTGTCTGAAGCGGGGGGTGGGGTACTATTGTAAGACTGAACCCTTAACCTGTGTGGTTTGACGCTGTCTCCAGGAAGGTAGTGTCAGAATTGAGTTGAACTGTAGGACAGCAGCTGGTGTGGCAGGATTGCTTGGTCATGTGAGGGACCCTGCCTACCCCCAACATATACATGGTGGAACTGTGATGAGGGCGTTTTACCCACAGAGGCCTCAGGATCAGGAGGTTGGAGGTCGGTAAGTTGCAGAGGGAATCGGGAAGGGTCCAGAGCTGGAAGGGAGCCAGGCCAGAGCAGACCTGGGAGCCAGAGAGCAGAGGAAGGTGTGGAGAGGGACAGGCACTGAGAGTAACCAGCAGGCAGACCTGAGCTGAGATGCTGGAATAGTTCCGGCCACAACCGGCTGACTTGATGGTGGCTGGGCAAGTGGAAGGGGCCAAGGGCAGAGCTGACAGTAACTAGGTGTCTGTCAGCTGCCCGTGGCTTGGTTTGATCTGGAGAATTGGAGAATGATCTGGCTCTTTCCTCTCTGGTATGATGGGAAATGAAAGCTGCAAAGGTGCTTGCTCTGAGATGAAATGGGAAAACAGCCCTTAATCTGCCACAGATCTTAAAAAACTGTGCCGCTTCCTTGGTTAGGACTTAGTTTTCCAAGGGCCAAATCAGCCCCTGACGTGCTCAGATGTACAGCCACCATCCAAGCTCTGCCTCTCCCATTGTGGAGCCTCCATTTGTCAAGCTTCGGGTGCCACACATGCCGGCCAGGGGGCTGCAGGGGCCAGCGTTTGACACAGCTGACCCTCCTGCTCGCTCCTCTGCCCAGGGGACTCCCCTGACTGGAGGGCAGCAGCCATTTTTCCTGACCCTATTCATCTGAAAACCCACGTGTTTGAGTGCCAGGAACTGAGATGGCTCTCTCTCGGGCTGGTGGCAAAGTTATACTTCATTTTTCCCTTCCAGCCCCACGGGTAGTATAGGATCGGCCTCAAAATCCTCAGGCTTAAAGGAGCAGAGCTACCCCGGTGGTGTCTGCAAGAATAAACCCAAGTGCCTGGTGATTTGTTGGGAAAACTAGAGCCATCTCTGAGACTTAGGTGTTGGTTTGGTCCTTAAGGCCATCAGGCAAGGGGCTGAGCCAGAGGGAGGCTGCCAGGGCTTCAGAACTGTCACCTGCCATGACACGCTCAAGGCAGTAGACACAGCTGCCCTTAAAAATCTCACTGGGGAGAGTCTGCGCTATGGCTGAGGCTTTTCACAGGTGTTGAAACTGAAAACACAAGCGTTGGGTTTCTGATTTTTGCCTCGAGGACATTGTTCAGACGTATGAATAGACTTGCTTAGGGATACAAAGCCAGGCTGCACTTGAATCCTGGTGAACTCCTCTGCCTCCTGTTCAAGCTTCTGTTCTCGGGAGGGTTAGAAGCAATCACAGCACGTGTGGAATGCACAGTTACAATTGAGCTGAGCTTTGTAGAACTGTATCCTTGCCCAGAGTGTTATCTTCCAAGAAGCTTATTGGCCCTCCATCTTGAGCATTGTGTTCATAGTCCAGATTTCCCCAGAGGCATCCCCTGGTCAGCACAGAACAGAGATCTTATAAGAAAAGTCTTGATTGACTTGGATGAGGGTGGGACGCGGAGAGCTCTCGCAGCTGGGAGCAGTTCATGCAGAAGCTCGTGGAAAGCCAAAAAAGGGCTCTGATGAGAAGAAATACAGCGGGTGTGATAACTTATTGATCTTGAGTGGGTTGGGCAGTTGGAAATGGATAAAAGTTGCCTGGCCAGCTAGGAGATTATACATCCAGGAAAAAAAAATCATGATTTGGTGGAAGGAACACAGTAAATGAGGCCAGATATTCTAGTACTGAAATCCTAGAGTTCATATATTCTAACTGGACAAGCCCATTTATCAAGTTTGAGCCAGTGTCGTCATTACTAGGAAGGGAATAATTCTGCTGCACAGAGTTGTCGGGACATCAAAAGCAATCGTATAGGAAATGCCTGAATAAGGGATGCACTGAGTGGGAGAGATTGTGACTTAAACCTTAGAATCCTTAGAATTATTTCTGGACAGGAAATAAATCAGAAGTAACCACTACCAATCTCCAGCTAAACAGGAGGGCAGCAGCTACATGGCACAATTTGTTGTTGCTGCTTTTGAGAGCAGCCAACTGTGTGCCCCATTTTGGTGAATTGATTCCTAGAATCTTACATTTGATCATTTTAAAATAGTCTCATTTTGTTATTTGCTATTTCCAGGAGAATCATAGAGCTGGCTATTAAAATTCAGTCTCCTCTAACCTTAGGAAATCTTTCTAGAGAAACAGATTACTTCAAACTTAACATTTATTAGCCTCTCATCCTGAGAGTTTGCCATGGATACATCAAGTCTAAGGCTGGCGAAGCAAAGCCTCTTGGCCGGCAACCGTGACTTCACAGTTAATGAGGCCAATCTGCTAACCCGCTCTGGTGGACATCCATCTCTAAAGTTGCGGTTAATGTATCACCACTGTCTGGTGTTGGCAGTATTTGGTGCCACTCATCCTTCTGCCCCTTCTGGGTTCTGTCCTGTGGAGCAAACACCCAAGAATCACAGGTCAGCTGAGCGATGAAGAGCTTTATTATTTCAGGCCCACGTCAAATGTACCCCAAATGCAAGGAGTCCAGTTCGCTGTGTTGAGAAACATCTCAGAGCTAAGGCGGAAGTGGGCTTCCTAGTGTCCATTACAAGCACAGGCTTTGCGACCCTCACATTCAGATACACCTCACGAGTGGCTAGACTTACAGAGTAGGTGCCAACCCACCTACCCGAACCAGCCACATGCAGAGGGTGGGCGGGACTGTTCTCCAGCCTTACACCTAGTGGAACAGAGATAACTAGGATGCGCCCCCCTCTGCCCTAGGTGTGCTGCTTGTTCTGTGGGGAGAACGTGACCAGGAGCAAAGATGGAAGAGGGACATAAGGACAAGAGACCCCACGGACAAGGCACAGACGAAGCCAAAGAGGGGCACATACGCAGGGACCCTGAGCAATTTCATCTAATAAACGAGTCCCGGAATAGCACTATCGCCAATCATCTTAGCTATTTGCAGCCGCCACCACCCCCCGCCCCCGTACCCATCTCCCTCTGTTCCTCTCCTTCCTCCCTTTGAGAAAAGAGCACGAGGTGGGGAAGAAAGGGACTAGAATTTAAACCAGAGTGTTTCCCCCAATCAAAGCAGGAAATATGCATGGTGAGTCTATGCTATCTTGTGCCAGAAAGCAAAGAAGTTATCAGAGCAAATGGATCATATCAAAAGGACATAGGAGTCAACATGAAGGACTCCCCTTGCCCAAAGATGAGGAAATTTGAGCGCCCAAAAGAAAAATGATGCAATTAATTGTGACACATCATATGTATATAAACCCACAGGTTCATATTGATACGTTACCTTAAAAAGGTCATTCCCTTCCCCCCGCCTCACAAAACCTCATGGGGACCCCACTGGAAATACTAGTGCACTGCTTCCCTATTCTAAAAATGAAAGAATTAGCATTCATATTGCCTTACTTTCACAAATGGTACCTCAGAGTAACTAAACAGCACTAAATTGAAGAAAGAATTCTTCACAAAGGAATTCCAGCTAATAAATACAGAAGATGTTAAAAGGTGATAAGGGTTATCATTTTGCAACCCCTAATAAAATTGATTCAGACAGTGGTCATCAGTGGGTGAAACAGTTAGATTAAAGGTGAATGGGGAAGCTTATAATGAAAGAATTAAGCAGTCACCCCCGGAACCCGCCCGAGTAGGACAACTAGACACTGAGTGATGTGAAGTCATAGGAAGCACGTGGTCCCACCTGTGATCCATTCATGCCCTTCCCCCCAAAGCTGGTCCTGACTCAAATCAAGCATCCAGAGTTAATTTCTATTTAAAGGGAAGTGGGGGGCTGGAAGAGCACGCTGCAGGGCAGATGACACAGTTTCCACAGTAAGTCAGTAGCAGAGGGGAAAGGGTGGGGGCAGACTCTAGATACGAGGACGTTTAAGGGACCTAACACAAATGTGCACCTGGCTGGCACCCTGGTCTGAACAAACCAACTCTAAAAACCACTTTTGAGATAATCAGGGATATTTCACTATAGGCTAGGTATTCGAGTATCCCAGGGAATAAGAATTAATGTTGTGAATGAATTCCTGGCACAGGTTGTGTAAAAAGTTGTCATGTTTTTTAGAGATTCATACCAATGTCTGTAAGGGTGAAGTGGCATGAGGACTGGCATTTGTCTTAAAGTTCTCCCCCAAAGAGGAAAAAAGTTGAGGGGGATGAAGTAAGTGTGGCCAGCTGCTGATGCTTGTTGGGTCTGAGTGACGAGTACATGAGGGTTCATTGTTCTGGCCTCTCTGTTTTTGAATATGTTTGAAATTTTTCATTTAAAAAAAAAATAGCTTGCTCCTAACCAGGCTTATTGGGATAATCATTACACAATATATGTATGTCAAGTCATTATGTGATACACCTTAAACTTCTATAGAGCTGTATGTCAATTCTATCTCAGTGACACTGGGAAATTTTCTTTTAATTTTTCGAAAATAGCTTTCTCCAATAACCACCCTCCCTATGTCACAGGAGAACGTTCCTGTCCTATGGCCTAAGGCTAAGTTATAATTATAGAAGAGCTTAAAATTCTGCTCTGCAATGAGTATTTATTAAGCAAGCACGTGCTAGGTAAAGAGGTAAGATGCTGTGCAAAGATGCAAGCTCTGCGGTCAAAACCCCTTGTTTATAGTTTATTTAAAATGTGTTTCTGAGTACAGCAAAGTGATTCAGTTGTGTATGTGTATATATTCTTTTTCAGATTCTTTTCTATTATAGGGTATTATAAGGTATTGAATAAGGTTCCCTGTGCTATACAGTAGGTCCTTGGTGTTTATCTATTTTATATATAGTAGCTTGTATCTGTGAATCCCAGACTTTTCATTTATGACTCTCCCCTCCCCCTTTCCCCTTTGGTACCATAAATTTGTTTCCTCTGGCTGTGAATGTTTTGTAAATAAGTTTATTTGTATCATTTCTTTTAGATTCCACAGATAAGTGATATCATATGATATTTGTCTTCCTCTGTCTCACTTAGTATAATCTCTAGGTCCATCCATGTTGCTGCAAATGGCATTATTTCTTTTTAATGGCTGGGTAATATTCCATTGTGTCTGCGTATGTCTGTATGTATATATCTATATCTGTATATACCACATCTTTATCCATTTGTTTATCAGTAGACATTTAGGTTGCTGCCATGTCTTGGCTACTGTAACTAGTGCTGCTTTGAACATCGGGGTGCATGTTATCTTTTCAAATTATATTTTTTTCTCTGGTTATATGCCCAGGAGTGGGATTGCTGGATCATATAATAAGCCTATTTTTAGTCTTTTAAGGAACCTCCATACTGTTCTCCATAGTGACTGTACCAGTTTACATTCCCACCAACAGTGGGGGAGGATTCCCTTTTCTCCACACCCTCTCCAGCATTTATTGTTTGTAGACTTGAATGATGGCCATTCTGACCGGTGTGAGGTGATACCTCATTGAAGTTTTGATTTGCATTTCTCTGATAATTAACGATGTTGAGCATCTTGCCATGTGCCTATTGGCCATTTGTGTGTCTTCTTGGAGAATTGTTTGTTTAGGTCTTCTGCCTATTTTTCGACTGGGTTGTTTGGTGTTTGGTTATTGACTTATAAGAGCTGTTTGTATATTTTGGAAATTAAGCACTTTTGGGTCACATCATTTGCAAATATTTTCTCCCATTCTGTAGGTTGTCTTTTTGTTTATGGTTTCCTTTGCTGTGCAAAAGCTTGTAAGTTTGATTTGGTAAAACTTTGTTTATTTTCGCTTTTATTTCTATCGCCTTAGGTCAGTCTTGGGAGAAAACATTGCTACGGTTTATGTCAGAGAAGGTGTTGCCTGTGTTCTCATTGCTGTGGCTAGGACTCCAATGCTATGTTGAATAGAAGTGGTGAGAGAGAACCACTTCTCTGTTGCTTATGGTTTATTTTGGCAAGTTTCTAACCCTCTCTGAGCTATTTGCATGTCTGTATGATCTGCTGCACAAACTTTTAATCTCCTCTCTCAAGTCCCACAAGCCTTATTAAGAAGTTCAGCATCTCCAGCTGGAGGCTGGAGATCCCACCCCCTTCCTCTTCCAAGAATGGGGCTTCCTTAGCTCCAGGGTAGGGCAGGTCTGGCTCCAAGGTCAGAAGTGCTCTCACCTCTCATGGCCACATGGTGTCACCATGGAGCTTTGTCCTGCCAGGCCTCAGCCACCCAGGAGCTTCAGGCCTTGCTAATTTCCAGCAAGACCCTGGGGCTGGGGAGGTGGGGCGTGGTTTGAACCTCAGAATTAAATCCCTCTCGGTTCACACTCACACAGCACATCATGGCCAGTTCTGACTAGCTTCCAAACTCAACCACATGACATGTCAGAACCAGTCATTTCATTTATTCTACAAAATACCCTGCTTTGTAGCAGGCACCATCGTAGGGGTTTGGGATACATCAGTGAACGAAACAAAGATCCTTGCCCCCCTTCAAGGAGCATGCTGGGTTATCTCCCTCATACTCCCCTCAGGCCTTTGCCTGAGCCCTGGTCAGCAACAGAGATGTCTCTTCCCTTCCTGATGAGTTTTGCTTTGAGGGGAGGGGATACTCTCTCATTCATGCCATTTAACTTACTTCTCCCCGTGCCCATCATATGTGGTGTGGGGGCTAGATTTTACTAAGCTGCACATGCGCGCGCGCACACACACACACACACACACACACACTTCTATAGTGAGGTAGGACTTTCTACTCTCTGCTTGTATAACTGAGAGCCACAAAAGTCATCCTTTTGCTGCAGAAGAGGGAAATGTCACGTCTAGGGACCCGCAGGAGTCCTCAGGATAGACTGCCAAGCGAGGGTGCTTGGCTTTTAGGAGGGAAGAATTCAAGAGTAAGTCAAAGAAAAACAAAAGCAAGTTTATTTAGGGGGATACTTACTCCTTGGCAGAATGCAGGCTGTCTCAAAGTGAGAGAGGCCAAGGGGCATGGGGGGTGGAGGGTGTCGTAGGGTTTTATGGGCGAAGTAATTTCATACATGGGAATAATATTCCTGCTCTTTAGGGGGCCCTTCCCTAAATATAATTTATTAAAAATAATTTATTACAAATAAATATGTAATTATAATGTATATAACAATGTAAATATATAGTATAAAATGTTGTGTATTATATAATATAAATATTATAATATATAATATTAAAATAATAAATTATATTATTTACAAAGGCCACTGCCCACTTTTTGGCCTTTCATGGGCCATCTCAGCACTGTCACGGAGTAAGGGGAGTGATTTTTTAGCATTACAGTGAAGGTGTAACGAGCTAACTGTCAATGACTGGACTATTCGCAAAGCCACCTTGGTTCCAGCCAGTCTTTATCCCACCCCAAGAGCTGTGCCCCCTTCTTCATTGATCTGGCGTTTGTGTCCTGCCCCTTTCCCTCCTGAGTCATTCCCCTACTCAGAGATGTTAGTCTCGTGTTTATGGGAAACAAAGCAGGGTGGTCCTTCTTCTGTAGCTGCCTCAAGGCTGGGTATCAACCCTGCCTGTCAGGGGATAAAGATCTCTGGATGCCTGGTCTGGGGGTCCCAAAGGCAAGACCGCTTCTCTTTTAAGTCCGAGGGCTTATGGGCTGGAATTCTTGCATAGCCATCATTTTGACATGGAACCACGCTGGAAGACGTGGACTTTACCAAGTGGTTAAAGAGGCAGTGGGCCCAGGAGGGGCAGGACCCAGGCAAGGCTAGGCAGGGCGCTCTTAACAGGGCACAGGGCGACCTTAGAGTCTGACCCTGGTGTAACCGTGGTGCCTGTTCATAAGTCTTTCCGACATCCATCTATGTCTGGCCCAAGTTATTGACGTAGGTACAGCAGGTTTTGTTTATGACCACCAAACACCACCCTGCTTGGCCAGCAAGTAGTCCAAGGCCAATCTGCTGTCCATAACCACATCGGCCAGTGAATTTAAAGAAGTTCACGGGGAGGATATAGTTTAAGTGGTAGAGCACATGCTTAGCACACAGAAGGTCCTGGATTCAATCCCCAGTACTCCTCTAAAAATAAATAAATAAGTAAACCTAATTACCTCCCCCCCTAAAAATGGAAAAGAATAATCAAGAAGTTGAAAGTCTGTTTAGGGCATTTCCAGTGGTCAGGGCTAGTGTCTTTAAAGTGCTGGTTAGATTTCTAGGGTTACTTCATGGTAGGCAAAGCTGCCATCCCCGCACAAGTCCTCTTCCTGCCGGTATTAATCTGACGGCCCCTGGGACTGTATTGAGTATTATTGTATATTGTGCCTGTGAGTGGGACCAAATGTCCTAATGTGTAGGCTCCCTCGTGCCATTCTTTATCGATATGAGGGGAAATAAGCATTTACGTTGGGGCCAGATTGTCTTTGTCTTTGGGCCCTCATTCTGGGGAGCGCCACGTAGCCTGAAGGTGCAGTAAGCAATCTGGGAATAGAAGAGCTTGACAAGGAAGCAGCCGTCCGGGTCCGTGGAAGGACGGGTTATGAACACAATGTGGGGACAAGGGCCCCTTCGTACATTCAGAATAGTTCCGTGTGGGAGTATTCCATGCCCTGGACTTGAATGAGGTGGTGCAGTAAGAGGGTTTGACCCACTGCTTCCACAGAGCCCAACAATTTCTAGCCTAACCTTGAGGCCATTCCATCCCTGTCCCGTAGGCACTGCGGACCCGGGCTTCATTATAAGCACACGGAGTGGAGGCATTTGTGGGAATGTGGTTTGGGTCCAGGTCCTAAAACACACTCACTGGATGGTGCTGTTACTACCTGGTGGCCGGGGACTGTTCAGAGGGGCCACCACAGCCTAGAGGACCGCTAAGTGCCGTGGCGTTGGAAGTATGACTCGTTCTCTAGATAACAAAAGTAGCCGTGATTAACAGGAAGGTTATGTCACTTTTTAAAGAGAGTTAAACATAGGCAAAGTATTGGGCAAAGTACTGCCCACTGCAGTCCTGTAGGTGGGGGAGGAGGTTTCCATGTGTTTGACTTGGCAGAGCTCCTGTTGGACGTACCTGTTTGCACCTGTAATGATTGCTGTAAGCCAGAGTTATTGTGGCAGAATCAACAATGAGCTAGTTTTTCTCCCCAGCTGACTATTTCAGATATGTGTACTAAAGCATTACTTTCCCCTCCCCCCGAGCCACAACTGTCGTCCGCTGCCCTACTTGGAGTATCATGGCTTTCGACATCATATTACTAGATTTTTTTTTTTCAGACCCAGCAGGGCCAAAGCAGATGTTTACCAGGAAGAGAGGGTTCTGAAAAGCAGCAGAATAAGAGCATGACAATCAGAAACAAAAAGATCACCACGGCCACATGAAGTCACGTATCTGTTCTCTTGAACAGTTATCTGAGGTCTTCCACTGGCTCACGGGAGGCTTCTTCTGGTTCCTGTTGGGACTTATATGGGCTTTATTCTAGACAGAGGTGCCCACTAGAAACCCTCCATAGCGTGACTGCAGGTGGGGTACTCAGTAACACTTGCTGTGTGGTCCCTTCCATTTTGGCTGTGGCTGGGCCTCAGGAGACCCTTCTTGCCAAGTTTTTAGTAGGACAGAGTCCCCTGACCAGATAAGGACCTCAGCCTTTTCTTTTGTGGGGGTGGGCAGCCCTTTGTTTCCATATTCTTGGAGGGCCCTTTGAACTCAGCTCAAGCTAACAATGTGAGAGACCAGCCTGTGGGTTTCCTCGTCAAACGAGAGATCTGAAGTCAAAAAAGGGCCTCCCGTAGGTCATTTCCAATGAGCTACCTTTTAAAATTCCCTTTGGGGCCATGCTGGTCCATAGAAGGGCCACAAGGGAGGCGGGAGACCCAGGTTTTCTCTCGGCACAGCTTAGCAAGCATTCTTTTTACATCATCATTTGCTTTTTCTTCCTTTGCCTGAGGATTGGGGCCTCCAGGAAAATAGGGGTAGTGGTTAATACCCAGAGCTCAGGAAACCTGTCGGGTCACCTTGGTAGTGAAGGAAGGTCCACCACCACTCTGCAGTCTTCTTGGTAACTCGAATCTTGGAATTCTCTCTTTAAGCAGGAATTTGGATACTTCTGTGGTCTTTTCAGTGCTAGGGGAAGGGTCTATCCAACTGTAAAGGTGTCTGTGCATACCAGTAGGTATGTCCATCCCCTGCGTGGGGCATCTGGGTCAAGTCCGTCGGCCCCTCGTCCCCCGATGTTGTATGGGCTGAGGTATGGGGTGGCTTCCTGGGTCACTGCAGGCACAAAGTTCGCAAGCTCTGGTGACAGTTTTAACAGTTTGGGGCAGGCCCTCACCCAGGCACACCTGAGTAACCAGTTTGCCTACAGAGTCTCATCCTAAGTGGGAGGTTTCGTGGAAGTGCTTGTTTTTCATTGCGTGGCCCCAGGAACGAGAAGCTTGTTATCTTTTGCCAGCCACCCTGAGAGGTCTCGTTCCAGCCCCGTATGTGTAGCCCACCTGAGGTCTTCAGGTGAATAAGATGCACCGCTGGTGGCGGGGGGGGGGGGGGGACCGTGGGCGTGGGAGCTGCAGCTGGTAAGACCGGCTGTGCTTTGGCTGCAGTCTCAGCCGCCTTGTCGGCCAGGGCGTGTCCCCATATAAGGGAGGTGCTGCCCTTTGGGTGGCCTCTGTGGTGAATGACTGCAGCCTGCTTTGAAGGCTAGCCCGCTGCTAGGAGGCCTAGAATTTCTGCTTGATGTTTTATAGGGAGCCCTTTGGCTGTTAGTAGTCCCCTTTTTGTCCATAGACAGTATGGGCACGGAGCACCGGGAAGCCACACTTGGAATCGGTATATATATATATTCATATTCGCATCCCTTTCTCAGCTGCTGTGCTCTGGGCAAGGCAATCCACTCGGCGGGAGTGTGAGAGGGCAGAGCTCCAGACTCGACTGTCTGCGGCTGACTGTGGTGTAGCCGGCCTTTCTTTCTCACCCCTTTGGGTATGAATCTGCTTCCATCAGTAAACCGTTCTGCTTCGGGATTGGTCAGGGGTCATCCTTGAGGTCAGGCCTAGGGCTAAACTTGTCAGTTGTCTCCACACGGGAGTGAGCAAGGGACCCGTGGGATGGCGGTGCGGCGTTAGAGGAGCTGGGTTCAGGACTGACAGACCTGGAGAGTTACGCCTGGGGTGCCTAGCAGGAGGGCTTGGTGTTTAGCCAGTTGTCCACCTGTCAGCCATCGGTGTCCTTTTGCTTCTAGGACTCCTTGTACCTGGGGAGGAGTTTAGGACTTCCAGTGACTGTCCCAGGGTGAACTTATGGGCCTCTTCTAGTAGAGCAGTGGTGGCCACTGCCCTAAGACAGCCTGGCCATCCAGTGGCCACCTGAGCAACCTGTTTTGAGAAACGAGCTATTGGTCTACAGAGGTCCCTGGGTTTTCGGATGAAAACCCCCAGGGCTACCCCTTGTCTCTTGGCTATATAGAGGGTAAAGGCTTTTCTAAGTTCAGGAGACCCAATGCAGGGCAGTCCCTAATTTTTGTTTTAGAGCTAGGAAGTCCTGTTGGCAGTTTCCATCCCCGTTGAGGGGTTCATGGTCACCTCCTTTTAGGTCCTCATAGAAAGGACTTGCTATGAGCCCAAATCCAGGTATCCAGATCCTGCAAAATCCTGCCATCCCCAGAAAGGCCCTCGGTTGCTGCTCAGCCTGGAAACTGGGGGAGAAGGTTGTTGAAGGGTTCTGATTGCTTCTCTTTGGTCCTGGACTACAGTCCTTGTCTCAGAGATGAGCACATATCCCAGGTCCTTTACCTGTTGGGTAGAAATCTGGGCCTTGTGTAGAGAGACTCAGTACACTCAGTCCCCTAGGAAGCTGAGGACCTGAATGGTATTTTTATCTGGGTCCTCCCTAGTGGGACTGGAAATGAGGAGATCGTGCATGTAGTGTAGGAGGGTCCCACCCACAACTGCGCTTCTCTTCATTCCTTTGCTAATGCGTTCCCAAACAGGTGCGGGCCTTGGAACAACACTGTCCAGGTTAGCTGGGAACTGTTACGAGTGTCTGGATCTGTCCACTCCAAGGCAGATATTCAGAGTCTGGGTGCAGGAGAATGCAACAGAAGGCGTCCTTTAGGCTCAGCACTGTAAAACAGCATGCATTTTCTGGAATGCATTTGCATGTACTGGGTCGGTATGGTTATGGATTAAGGACTATCGTGTGAACTGGAGCCACTGCCTCATTAACTACCCTCAGATCCTGAACAAACCTGTATTCTCCACTTTGCTTTTTTATGGGCAGAATGGGGGTATTAAATGGAGATTGGCAGGGTTGTAACAGCCCGTATTTTAAGAACGTAGCTATTAAAGTTTGGATGCCTCATTTGGCCTTGGGCCTCCAGGAATACTGTCTTTTCTATAGGTAATCAGCATTGGGTTTCAATGAAATCTGAGCTGAGGGCACATTAGCAGCTCCACCCAGAACCTCAGTGTCCCAGACAGAGAGGTTTACGTGAGAAACAATATGGAGTGGGACGGAGACACCCCTCTTACTTGAGGTTGAGGCAGGCTCCCAAGGCCAAGAGCAATTGTTTCTCCTAATGCATGGCTTCTCCGAGGGCGTCTCCAAATTGAACTACTGTCTGGAATTCAGTGAGCAAACCCCTTCCCAACAAGGGGACAGGGCATTCATTCATGGGCAGGCATTGGTGTGTAAAGGTGAAACTTCCTAGAAGCAGCTGAGATAGGCAGTGAACTGCGTGGTTTTGGACTGTCCATTGATCCCCGTTATTATACAGGGTTGGGAGGACAAGGGTCCAGGGAAATCAGCACAGAGTAGGTGGCCCCAGTATCTAATAAAAAAAATAAATAACTTCCCAACCTGCCACATCAAGGGTTACCTGAGGTTCCTTCAAGAAAAGCACCAGGTGTCTTCTGGGAGCCAGGGAGGCTCCCTGGACTGTCAGTCTTTGGTCCTCTGAGCTGTCATTGGTTTGGGAGCCCCAAGTCCCCTTCAGGACTGGGGACCATCCCACTTCCAGTGGCCCTTTGCATACGGGGCAGGTCCTGGTGGACTTTTCCCATACAGGGGCTATTCGTCCTTCCAGTGGCCCTCCTGGCTGCATTTAAAATGGGTCCCTTCTCAGTGGGGCAGTGGCTCTGATCCAGATTTTCTAGAAGCTGCCCTCACCATGGGATTTCACAAGGGGGCGTAACCCTGAGGTGGTGCAGGGGGTAGGGCTGCCGCCAGTATCTGTACCTTTCGGTGTTGTCCCTGAATCCTTTCTGCCTTCTCAACCCTATCTCGGTTGTTAAATTCTCCAGTGGCCAAGTATATGAGCTGATCCGTGAGGGCTTGGGGCCCCACAGCTGCTTTTGGTAACTTTCCCCCAATGTCTGGTGCAGACTGAGCGGTAAGATTGGTGCTTACTGGTACTCGCCCTTTGCGGGTGTTGAGATCGGTACTAGTACACTAAAGGCTTCCGCCAGGAGGCCCTGGAAGAGCGCTGGATCCTCATCCTTTTCATCTTCCTTCTCAGACTTTGTCATCATTAACGGGCTTAACATACCTTTTCATCCCTTCTGTGAGGGACCTCAAAGGCATAATCTCCATCTGCCCATCAAGCTATGGCCTTTCATGGTCCATTTGGGAACAGTCGTGGTGTAGGGGGGAGGGGTTTTTAGTATTACAGTGAAGGTGGAATGAGCTGAAGGTCAATGGCTCGACTGTTCTCAAGGCCGCCTTGGTTTCAGCTGGTCTCTGTCATCCCAGCAGTTGTGCCCCCTTCATTTACCTGCGTTCACGCTCTGCCCCTTTCCTTCCGGTCTCACCTCTACAGATACCAGGTCATTTCAGATTTTAAAACTTTATATACACTACCTCACTTAAAATTGTGATTCTGGCCCATCTGGCAGGGTGATGATGATGATTAAGTCAGGTATCTTCACTGGACTGTGAACGCGTGACAGCTGTGTTGTTTATAGCTGTGTCTTGTTTTTTTCACTTGCTATATACCCTCAGTCCTTCAGACAGTGCCTGTGGCACACCATAGGGTCCACTGCGCACGTGTCCAAACACGCACGCACGTGCATTCGCAGACACACTCTGATAATAGAGTGGGCTTGCAAAAAGCATCATCTCACTAAGCTGGAGTTCCCTCACCTCCTTCTCCAGAACACGCACTAGCCCCTCTGGTGAGTGAAGTACCATGTAGGGCAAACTTAAGTGTGCAGAGAAACGGGCAGGTGCCAACTGGGAGCAGGGTCTGAGATTCGTATCTTCAGACGCTCCTCAGAGGTGTCGATGCTTCTGGTCAGGATCACTCTTTAATTGGCAAGACACATTTTGTTTTTTCTCAAAGCAAATATGTAACAAAATTCTGTCCCTTCTAAAGTGTACTGTGGGAAAGAGGCAGGTAGGGGTGAGAATGTTGATGCACCCTCTTTCATAGGATTGAAGATGCAATTGACTATAAAAGTCTGATTTCAGAGAATTTAAAGTATGAAAAAAAGTACATCTTAGGCTATGAAATAAGGCATTTTGAGTGGCAGAAGAGTATGATGGTTAAGTGCCTGGAGTCGGACAGACATAGCCCTACCATTCACTACCTTTGAGACCTTGGCCGAGTTACTTCACCTTTATAAAACTGAATTTCCTCACCTATAATATGGCAGTAACCACTAGGGCTGCCTGGTGATTAGGATTGACCCAGCCAGCTTGGTATTTTAGTTCTCGGTCCAGTGAAATAAAAATCCACAAATGACCACTTTTGTATTTCCTTCAATATTCCATACTTCTCTGAAGTAAAACAATTAGGTATAAAAAAATAAACCTGTTAGAAGGTTTTAATCTTCACATTTTGCCCTGTATAGCTCTGAATTCTTCGACTCTTTTATGAGAATGTATTCATATATTGTTTGTGATAAAAAAATGAAATATATAAAAAATTTTATTCAAAAAATTTTTAATATACATTTTAAAACAATTAGTTAAAAAGCAAACCCAAATCATTGCTTGATGTGTGCAACAGTTTCTGCGGAGGGCATCTGGTAAACCTTAGTAAAAATAGCAGTCACTTTTTTTTTTTTTTCCTAGGGGATGGGGGGCTAAAGTCTGAGCCTTTATTTTTTTAACTGAAGTACAGTCAATTACAATGTGTCAGCTTCTGGTGTACAGCACAATGTCCCAGTCATGCATGTACATACATATATTTGTTTTCATACTCTTTTTCATTAAAGGTTATTACAAGGTATCAAACATAGTTCCCTGTGCTATACTGAAGAAACTTTTTTTAAAATCGATTTTTATATATAGTGGCTAACATTTGTAAATCTGAAACTCCCAAATTGATTCCTCCCCACCCACTGTCCCTGGTGACCATTAGATTGTTTACTGTCTCTGTAAGTCTGTTTCTGCTTTGTAGATGAGTTCATAGTGTCCTTTGTTGTTGTTGTTGCTAAATTCCACATATAGGTGATAGCATATGGTATTTTTCTTTTTCTGGCTTACTTCACTTAGAATGATGATCTCCAGGTCCATCCATATTGCTGCTAATGGTATTCTTTTATTCTTTTTTATGGCTGAGTAGTATTCCCTTGTATAAATATACCACAACTACTTTATCCAGTCATCTGTCAATGGGCATTTAGGTTGCTTCCATGTCTTGGCTATTGTAAATAGTGCTGCTATGAACATTGGGGTGCATGTATCTTTTCGACTAAGAGTTCCTTCTGGATATATACCCAGAAGTGGGATTGCTGTATCATATGGTTAATCTATTTTTAGTTTTTTGAGGAATCTCCATGCTGTTTTCCTTAATGGCTGCACCAAACTACACTCCCACCAGCAGTGTAGGAGGGTTCCCTTTTCTCCACACTCTCTCCAGCATTTATTGTTTGTAGACTTTTGAATGATGGCCATTCTGACTGGTGGGAGGTGATACCTCACTGAAGTTTTGATTTGCATTTCTCTGATAATTAGTGATATTGAGCATTTTTCATGTGCCTATTGGCCATTTGTATATCTTCATTGGAGAACTGCTTGTTTAGGTCCTCTGCCCATTTTTGGATTGGGTTGTTTGCATCATTTGCAAATATTTTCTCCCATTCTGTATGTTGTTTTGTTTTGCTTATGGTTTCCTTTGCTGTGCAAAAGCTTGTTTAGTTAGGTCCCATCTGTTTATTTTTGCTCTTATTTCTATTGCCTGGGTAGACTGCCCTAGAAGGACATTTCTAAGATTTATGTCAGAGAATGTTTCCCCTATGTTTTCTTCTAGATTTATCGTGTCTTATCTTATAGTTAAGTCTTTAAGCCATTTTGAGTCTATTTTTCTGTATGGAGTGAGGGAGTGTTCTAAATTCATTGATTTACATGCTGCTGTCCCATTTTTCCAACACCACTTGCTGAAGAGACTTGTCTTTTCTCCATTCTTGCCTCCTTTGTTGAAGATTGACCAGAGGTCTGTGGACTTATTTCTGGGCTCTCTATTCTGTTCCATTGATCCATATGTCTGTTTTTATGCCAGTAACATTCTGTTTTGATGACTGTAGCTCTGTGGTATTATATTAAGTCTGGGAGGATTATTCCTCCTCTTTTTCTTCAATATTGCTTTGGCAATTCTCAGTCTTTTGTGATTCCATATAAATTTTAGGTTTGTTCTAGTTCTGTGAAAAATGTCCTGAGTAATTTGATAGGGATCACATTAAATCTGTAGATTGCCTTCAGCAGTATGGCCATTTTAACTATATTGATTCTTCCAATCCGAGAGCATGGGATATCTTTTTTTTTAAGTTTAACATTTTTTTACTGAGTTATAGTCATTTCACAATGTTGTGTCAAATTCCAGTGTAAAGCACAATTTTTCAGTTATACACGAACATACATACATTCATTGTCACATTCTCTTTCGCTGTGAACTACCACAAGATCCTGTATATATTTCCCTGTGCTACACAGTACAATCTTGTTTATATCTATTCTACATTTTGAAATCCCAGTCTGTCCCTTCCCACCCCACGTCCACCTGGCAACCACAAGTTTGTATTCTATGTCTATGAGTCTGTTTCTGTTGGTTTTTTGTTTGTTTTAAAGATTCTGCATATGAGCGACCTCATACGGTATTCTTCTTTCTTTCTGGTTTATTTCACTTAGAATGACATTCTCCAGGAACATCCATGTTGCTGCAAATGGCATTATATTGTCAGTTTTTATGGCTGAATAATATTCCATTGTATAAATATACCACATCTTTATCCAGTCCTCTGTCGATGGACATATAGGCTGTTTCCATGTCTTGGCTATTGTGAGCATGGGATATCTTTCCATTTCTTTAAGTCCTCTTTAATTTCCTTAATCAATGTTTTGTAGTTCTCCATGTCTTTCAACTCCTTGGTCAGATTTATCCCTAAGTATTTTATTCTTTTGGATGCAACTTTTAAAGGGATTATTTCTTTACTTTCTTTTCCTAAAAACAGCAGTCACTTTAAAGTGTTAAGTGAGTGTGATGCACTGAGTACGTTGCCTGGCATCCAGCGCCATGGGTCGCAGTGAACATTACGTATTAAATGCGTTTGCCGCTGGAAGGCAGGGTCTTCTCTCATTCACTGCTGTTTCCCAGCACCTGGAACTATGCTTAGAACATGGAGGGACGCAGTACACATTTGACGAACATATGAATGACTTGATAAATGTATACACCTCAGACTAACACTTGCAGATGGTCAGGTGGAGGAACGGTGGTTGGGAGAAGCTTTAGCTGGCAGTACTGGCCTCGCACAGAGGGCCACCCCAGGCTCATAGGTGAGAAGGGTGAATGCCTTGAGTTGCTAAACCAAACCCAGGACAAGGACTGAGAGAGACACTCAAGCCAGGCCCCAGAGCTGGGTGTTCCTTACAGGAACGCTTTCAGAACTCTTAAGTCCCATCTTGTCCACAGTACTGAAGCACTGGGGACTTCCTGCCACTTGCTCAGAGGCAGAAGATCTACTGAGCGCTGTTCCCAGCACAGCACCGGGCACAGTGGCAGGAAGGAAAGGCCTTTGGCTGAGTTCTGACATCTGGCAGCTGCAAAGGGCCAACCCGGTCTCCTCCCAAAACCTTTGGGTTGCTTCAGGAGAAGTCAGCATGCCCTGGGGAAATTCTCACCTATATATACCTGATGACTGCAATTTAAAAAATATTAAAAAGACCAGAACTCCCCAGCATTTCTTCTTCTCCTTTTCCAGTTCTGGGTTGGATTTTATAAATTCCAAGGATGTTTAGAGAATGGAAAAAGCTTCAGGGATGGGAGGAGCTGCCTAATACATTGCAAATCCATTGTTACTGAAATCAGTTTGAAAAGCTCCAAAAGCAAAAGTCCTCAAAGTACTTAAATGTCCCTTTCCCACTTTTTTCACTTTCCAGGTGACCTTGTACAAGGGCTCTGACATGGAGGACTTCGGGTTCAGTGTAGCAGACGGCCTGCTGGAGAAAGGAGTCTACGTCAAAAACATTCGCCCAGCTGGGCCAGGAGATCTTGGTGGCTTAAAGCCCTATGACAGGCTCTTACAGGTAAGACCTCAGGTGGAATTTTAATTAACTCTTCAGTCTTATTCAACCAGTGCCTGTTGTGGGACACAGCGGGGCCACCCACAGATGTGGGTCTGACAAAGAATTTACCAGAGACTAAGTGTAAGAATAGAAGGGTTTATTAGGGTATGCTGCCATAGACAGTAGCAGGCCACACCGATGGGAGATGGCTGTGTGAGTGCCAGGGCAAGGGACGAGGGGAAAGGTTAACAGTTACGCTGCCACAGACAGCAGTGGGCCACACAGGCCAGGGGTAGCTGTGTGAGCACCGAGGGCCAGGTGTTAGGGTGTTTTATTTATAAGGTCAAGCCCCAAGGTGCCTGATCGGCTTGGGCACAAGTCTGTCGACTGAAATAAATGCACAACCTAAAAGTTGAGAGTTATTTTATTCGGTGGACATTTCTGAGGACTGGAACCGCTTCGAGCCCGGGATGACAGCCTCTCAGATCGCTCTGAGGGACTGCTGCGAAGAGGCAGGGGAGGAGCCAGGATATACAGGAGCTTTACAACAAAGACCAGGTCAGTGGAGGTTAAAAGATTACTTGTTAACTAAAGAAAACCAGGCATCTCAAGTTAAAAGATTTAGCACTTTTCCATGTCTGGGAGGAAGCAAACATTTGGGTTCATTGAATTTATTCCTTTGACAAGCACCTCGCTATCCAGGGCCAGTATTCTGTCCTTTCTTATTCTGAGTCCCCTCAGAGGGCACCACTGTGAGCGGCTGCAGTGGCCGGGCTGCAGGCTTGTCTTCCTGGGGGGTGGCGGCAGCCGCTGAGGACTTGATGGTTTCAGCATTCTTTGTTTACTGATAGGGTTGCTCCCCCTTGGCCCTAAATTCGACCAATATTTTGGGAGACATTTCGTGACCAATTTTGCCCCTGGGCGCTAGGAAGGCTCATTCCTAGGTCAGGCAGAGACTGTGGTGACATGCCACTCAAAGTGCTAGTTGTTGGGCCAGGCCCTGTTGACACTCAAAAATTGTCTGGATCGCCTGTCTCACCAGTCTGTTATGATCCAGGAAATGTTTCCCCTTGTTGCTCAATCCCATACCTAGAATCACACTAATTACAATTATTTTATACAGGGTTATACTGTGATCTGTTTTTCCAAGATGTTTGGCCATCTTGTCTGAGGCCTAGTTATACATTGGGAAATGTGAGAGATGACAATCTTATAAAATAGAGTAAGTAATACAGTTAGGAGTATTAATAAATTCATACAGAGCATAACAATTTAGAAACAAAGAACAAATTACAACAATGATCAGTATAACTAGTTGTAATCTGGTTGCAGTAACCCTCAAATCCACAGGGGAGCCAGCTGGAGATTGGAGAGAAAAAGACGAATGCTTCATCCTTGTTTACAAAGGCATACTTCACCAACTTGTTGTAGGTCACTGAGTAAGAGTAAAGGTTTTCCTGGAGAATAAAGGCCAGTATGTTTCTCAAAAATCATAAGCTTATCAATCATATTTATCAGTTCACTTAGTTCCATGTAATTAATTTATCTGGATAAAGTCATCAGGTTTCCATTAGAGTTTTATAATTTACCAGCTCACTGGTATGATCTAAAAGTTATCAGGAACTTTTTTAAAAGTCCCTTGTTTATGAATCTTCCTGAGGATCTTCATTTTATAAAAGCATCAGAGTAAAACAATGACTGTTTATATAAATGTTTATATAATGACTTAAAATGTCAAGGTTAAAGATTTGATTATACTGCAGTTAACAAGCAACTTGGATATTTTTGACATACAACATTTTAAGATAATAATTAGCATTATGACTGATACTGATTATTAGATTCCTAGGAATTTTATACAAATTTTAAAATAACTGTATTAGGTTATATTGTGGAGCTAAAAGGTTTTAACTTAGTGACTAAGTTTTATCTCCAGTTACTTGACAATTTTTTTAAGTAACTTAACATACCAAATATGTCTAGCTAGTTTAAGATCTCTGTGGGATGTTTCAGGGGCCCTCTGAAGCACCCCAAAGTTAGCTGGAGGCCAAAAGAACCTTAGAATTTGGTATTTGGGAAAGCTTGTTAAAGCTTGAAAACACGTGGTGAGAGAAAACCATAGGTCACTGTGAAACAGTGCCTACTCTACGGAAGTGACAGTGGTTCTAGAGACAGAAATAACTTGCAGCACACTCACACAATCTGGTACCAAAAGTAGCACTCTAAGAAACTGTTCGTAACATATAGAATTAAAACCCAGTCTCGTACCAGTTTTTAACAAAAAACTCTTTTAGGATTCCTTCTCAAGTCTATCACTTTCTGTATCCATATTATTTTATCGCTTAATTCTCCCATCTAGAAACTACCAACTCTAAGTAGCAAAATGCAGTCTTATCTTTTATACCTTCTTTTGTTGAAAACAGGTTTTCTACTGTATGCCAAAATATTTAATTTTTTATAGTAGCTTTACATATCTAAATTAGAACATTTAACTCTTAAAATCCTTGATTTCCTGTGAAAACGAGGATATAAGCAATTACGAATTGTCTTCTTTCTTAGCGTTCTGTAGCCAATAAATAATTTATAAAATCATGTGCTTCCTTATAGAAAATCTCTTAGGGTGGCACCAAACATATTTATCAATAGGACCAAATACCTTTAGCTTCTTTGTAAAGGCAAGCCGATGTTTAGTAAGTAATGTTTTAATATCTTACTTTATTTGGGAATGACCTAGTTATTTAATAAACTCCCATCATTTAATTTAGCACAACTCTAGAATTTTATGATACCAAATATTTGCAGAGATTATTTTAAGCATACCTTCCTAAAATATAATTAAAGCATTTGCCCAAAAGCTCTTATCTCATTTGTATTTAATGTACTTATAAGAATTGTATCATACCAAATTACTGTTATTATATCTGCTGCAGATTTGACTTTCATTAAACCTAGGTACAGTAAAGGTATTATACTTAATATTGATGGCTCTAATTAGATCAAGAAACTTAATCTAAACTTAATACCAGGTATTAAACTTAATATTGAATATTTCCCAGTTCACGTGAACCTGAAAGTCAATTTGGCCAGTTTTTATTTTAGAAATATTTAATTTGTAAGCTCTTACTTTTAAGTCAATTAAATAGAACTCTCTTATAAATTTAATTGATTTTTTTTTAGCAGTAGAGACATCTTATACTTATAATGTGTACACAGACTTATAAACAGACAAAACTAGAGACCTCATAGCTTCACTTTAAAACTTAGTTATGAGTTAGGTATTACAATATAAATTTATTGCTTATAAATAATAGTTGGAATAAGTTGAATTTGCTTGTTCAAATCACTAAGGCTTACTATTTATGGAAAAGACTTTGAAGGTTTGTATTTGTCCTTGAGAAAGTCTGAAGGAACCCTCAGAGTTCTGAGCTCCAAATGCCAAAAATTTCCTTGGCCTTAAGTTTTACTCTGTTGATCTAATTAGGTTCAGTCTCAGGTCAATGTCGTATTTACATTTCTGATTTGTAAGACAAAGACAGTTGCATTTAGTTCACCAAAGAACTGGTCTGTCACCTAAGTCCAACTGTATCCCCTTAATTTGCTTTTTTGTATCAGTGAAACTTCCAAACAAAGAGTTCCAGGTTTTAAAACATTAGTGTTTACTTTATCATGTCTTCAAAGGCTTGCATAAGGCATTTAACAAGGGCTCTCTTTCTTGGGTTACAAGTTAAACCTAGAGTAAATCTCCATTATTTTTATTAGCCCCTGAATATTAGCTTTTAGTTGTACTTTATATTGTACGGCTCAGGTAACCCTATTAATTTTCTTTAGTACGTTTAATTCATATTTCTTGAGGGGCAGATTTATGTGCCCAGTCCTATAATACCAAGCAGGGGAAGCAGTCCCCACTGAAATTTATCTATCCCACAACATAATTAAGCAAAAGAGGTCTATATAAGGTCCACCTGACTAAGCTGTTGACTGAAATAAATGCACAACCTGGAGGCTGAGAGTTATGTTTTACTCGGCGGACATTTCTGAGGACTTGAACCCCTTTGAGCCCGGGATGACAGCCTCCCAGATCGCTCTGAGGGGCTGCTCCAAAGAGGCAGGGGAGGAGCCAGGATATACAGGAGCTTTACTACAAAGACCAGGTTGGTGGAACATTAAAAGATTAGTTGTTAACTAAAGAAAATCAGGCATCTCAAGTTAAAGAATTTAGCTCTTTCTCTGTGTATGGGAGGAAGCAAACATTTGGGTTCACTGAACTCATTCCTTTGACAAGCAGCTATCTATCTAGGGCCTGTATCCTGTCCTTTCTTATTCTGAGTCCCCTCAGAGGGCACCATTGTGAGTGGCTGCAGAGGCTGGGCTGCAGGATTGTCTTCACTGGGGGGTGGCGGCAGCCGCTGATGGCTTGATGGTTTCAGTATTCTTTGTTTACTGATAAGAGTTTGCAGTATTTTTGGTTTACAGTGCTCCCCCTTCGTCCTAAATTCGACCAGTAATTTTGGGAGACATTTCATGACCAGTTTTGTCCTATGGTGCTAGGAAAACTCATTCCTAGATCAGGAGGAAGATTCTGTTGACGTAACAATTATGAGTGGCAACAGGGATCAGGCCCTGTTGATTACTAATCACTAATGTATCCTGATCCAGGAAAATATTCCCTCTTGTTGCTTCTTCCCATATCTAGAGTTGCACCATTACAATCACTGGTCTCATACAGAAGTATGTAGCTGGTCTACTGTTTCAAGTTCCCTAGTCATTATTTTATCAGAGGCTCAGTCACACTGTTGATAATGCAAGAAGCAACAATTTTGTAAAACCGGCAAAATTCAAATATAGTTAGCAGTATTAGTAAGGTCATAAGTAATTTAAGCTGAAAACTTCCATTAGGTGCAGCTCAGTGTATTCCCAGGTCATCTGACCCCCAGGTCTGTTCTGTACCAATCCTTATCTTCAAGGAAGACGTTATACCGGCATTATTCATGAGACTCCCAGCCAAATTTCCTAGTGTTATTAGGCTGGTTATCTTTAGTATAGTTTAATTTTTTTCCAACGTAAGAGAGCCTTTAAACTTAAACGTCCATAACCTGGTGTTAACCATGTAAGTCGTTTCCGTAATTGAGGGAGGTTATATTCTTTGGCTGAAACTCTGCTGTTGGCTTGATTGAGCTTGAGTGACCTTATAAGAAAGTTTGTATTTATGGCCAGCCTCAGAGCAGGTATTAGTAATTGGCCAGGTGAGGGCTCTCACCTTGTAATGTCAACAGCGGCCTAAATAGAACTATAATTTTTTTTTTCCCAGAATTAATTTCCTGAGGGCTATCTAGTTAGAGCCTTGGAGTAGGGAAACCCACCAAGGTAACACAGAAGTGCTAGATATAGGTAACTGACCATAAACCTAACAATTGGATTAGTTCATAAGCAAAGGTATGAGCAATTATCAAAGTAATTGGTACACAGGCCTGGTCCGGTGTCTTGGGTCAGCTGTCTACCTCATATGTCGTCTTCTTCTAATCCTGGTCTGGTAGCTTCTTCTCCATTTGAGCATTGTTTCAAGGTGAGCAGTCCTCTATAGGCCAGTCCAGTGAAGGGGCTCTTTCTAACTGGAAATTAATCCAAAAGTCAATTTTCTTTAGCTTTTGCTGTGCATGGTCTAGTTAAGAGTACCTGATAAAGGGCCCTTCCATCCAGGTTAGAGATAGTTCTTTAAGTCATGTCTGTTCCCGTATGTATAATCCCCTGGTTGTAGATCATGGGGCATCTGATCTTCATCCAAGGATGGATTACTGAGCTTCAGAAACAAACCTAGTGTCCCTTTAATAATTTAATTAAACTTTGCAGCAATGTAACATAACAGCAAGGAATGATCTGGTCAGTCGTAGTAAATACAGACCTCAATTAACAAAACTAGAATTTAATATCCACTGAAATATCTTTTTCTAAGGTTACCCTCATTTTATCAAATATAGCCAAATCAAGATTAACTTGTCTGCAAGTTAAGTCTGATTATTTGATCATATAGGCTCTTTTAAATTGGCTGTGCTGGAACTTTTTATAAGGAGTCTCAAGCTGAAATTTTAATAAGGTCTTCTAAGGCCAGGAAAACCACGTTATGGGCTTGTCACAGATTTTGCCGTACAGATTTAGATTTAGGTGAATTCTTTTCTTTTCAAGTTCCATAAAATACCTTGAGATTCCTGTATCTGTTAGGAGATGATCTTCCTATTATCTGATAGAGCCACTGGGGACCTAAGAGTTTCCAGTCTCTGGAGGGATCAGAGAGAAAAGATAACTGTTCCAAGTCTGCTTACATAGGTATAATTTATCAAATTGCTGAGTCATAATTAGCTTAAGGAGAAGGGTTTCTTTTTATCTGGGAAACAGATTAAAAGCCAGTAATATTTCAGACAAAATAAATTATAACCATATTTATCAGTTTAATCAGTTTAATGTAACTAATCCTTTTTTTGCTGTTAAGTTTTATGAAATAAGAGTCTCCATCAGACTTAAAATTCTCACCCAGTTCAGTGCTATAATCTGAAACTTACCAGAAAACAGCAAATCTCCTTGAGAAAGCATTTTCCAAAGGCATCAGAATAAAATGTCCATAAGTGACAAAAGGTTTAAAGCCTGGTTAAACACCTAGTTACACCGTAATCGATAAAGAAACCTGGTCACAATAACCAGAATTATGACTGGTAACATTTCAGACATTATCAGATTTTTAGGGATTTTACATGATTTCTATAATATCTTTCTTAATAACATTTTCTCATACCATATAACCTAAGAAGATTTATTTATTTGACAATACTTCCCATGTAACTTAACATTCCAAATGAAACTTACTAGTTTAAAAACCTCTCTTTGGGATGTTTCAGGGGCCCTCTGAGGCATTCCAGATTTAGGTGGAGGTCAAAAGAATTCTGATTAAAATTTGATATTTGGGAAGCTTGTTAAAAAGTTTTAAAATACTTGGTCAGATAAAAGCACAGGTCACTGTGAAACAGTACTTACTCGTTAATAAGAAGATATTTAAAAGGTAAATGCAGAACAGATCACTTCAGGGGTAAAAGAAACTTTACAATCTGTTACTAAAGGCTGGATTAACATTTTAAGAAAACTTTGTCCTCTTAACAGAGACAACCAGATCTAGTCTTGTACCAGCTTACTTCTAAGATTCATTTACTTTGACTAAATTTATTCTGAACTTAGCCAATCCCGACCATGTACAAAACTCTTTTTATCAGGCTCTGTCTTCCCCAAGCCTTCACAACTTTCTATACTCATATTATTTTGTCCCTTATTTTCTCTTCCATTCAGAAGTAACCAGCTTCAGGACAGTCACTATTTTTCCATTAACAAAATATAATTCTATTCTTCATACCTTCTTTTACACACTCATCTTTCCTAGCATACTGAGATGTTTCCCTTAATAGTAGAGAATATTTCAGGGTGGCACCAAACATTTATTAATATTTCTAAACACCTTTAGTTTCTCTGTAAGAGGAAGTCAATGTTCAGCAAGTCATTTTTCAATCTTATTTTATCTGAAAATGGCATAGCGATTTTATAAACTCCCATCACTTAACTTAATTTAGCACATTAGAATTTTAAGATGCCAAATACTTGTAGAGATTATCTTAAGCATACATTTCTAAAATATACTTATTTTTAAACTATTTACCCAAAAGCTCTTACCTCATTTATGTTTCGTTTAAGAATTTTATCACATCAAATTACTATTATTCTTTTGATAAATCTGCAACAGATCAAACAAGATCTTATTTGACTTTCATTAAACCTAGGTACAGTAAAGATATTATACTCAATATTGATGACTGAAGACATCTATATTAATTAGAACAAACGTAAACTTAATACCAGGTATTAACTTAATACTGAATATCTCCCAGTCCACGTGAACCTGAAAATCAAGTTGGCCAGTTTTTATTTCAGAAATAGTTAATTTGTAAGCATTTACTTAAGTCAGTCAAAGCTCTTTTATAAACTTAATTTTTGGTATTTTTTTTTTAGCAGTAGAGACGTCTCACATCGATAATGTGTACAGACTTATAAACAGACAAAACTAGAGATCTCATAGCTTCACTTTAAAACTTAGTTTTGAGTTAGGTATTACAATATAAACAATACCTACTGCTTATAAATAACAGTTGGAATTTGCTTGTTCAAATCACTAAGGCTTACTACTTACAGAAAAGACTTTCAAGGTTTGTATTTATCCTTGACAAAGTCTGAAGGACCTGTTAGAGTCCTGAGCTCTAAAGTGCCAAAAATGTCCCTGGCCTTAAGCTTTACCTCATTGAGCTAATTAGGCTCTGTCTCAGGTCACTGTTTGTCGTATTTACAGATCTGATCTGCAAGACAAAGACAGTTGCTTCCAGTTCCCCCAAGAACTGGTCTGTCACCCAGGTCCAGGGGCAATTTCCCCTCCTAAATTAGTTTCCCAGTGTCAGTGAGAAGACCTCCAAACAAAGAGTTCCATGTTTTAAAACTTCAAGGTTTACTTTATCATGTCTTCAAAGGCTTGCTTAATAAGGCATTTAATAAGGTCTCTCTTCCTTCAGTTCCAAGTTAAACCCAGGGTAAATCTCTATTACTATTTTTATTAGCCCCTGGACATTAGTTTTTAGTTTTACTTTATATTGTCTGGCTCAGGTAACTACTGGTTTCCTCTAGTACGTTTAATTCATGTTTCCTGAGGGGCAGATTTATGTACCCAGTCTTACAATACCAAGCAGGGGAAGCAGTCCCCACTGAACCATGTCTATCCCACAACATAATTAAGCAAAAGAGGCTTATATAAAGTCCACTTAAATATACCAATTTTTAAAAACTTTTATCTCAATATTATCAATGCATACCTTTAATATTTTCATTAGGCTTAATCAGTAAGTCTTGTTTTTAGGAGTCCTAGAAGCCTTTTTTATCTCTTGTCCATTTTATCTAATTTTATATAAAAATTCTCTGGGATCCCCAGATGAGTTTGCGCCAAAGGACTTAGGCCCTTGTCAGTCTTTAAATTTGATTAATTGGTCTACTTATTTCCCTAATAGTTGATCAAGTATCTGGGGTTTTTTTCCAGCCCTATAAATATATATATTTTAAACTTAGGTAAATAGAGCTGACTTGTTTAATCCATAAATGTCCATTTCATTTATCCCATTTTAAATAACCATCTGAAAAATACTTAACCCATTTGGGATAAGTCCCTTATTATTTTTTCTTATTAAAAAAAAATTGTGTGCGTGCGTGTTAGTTACTTCTACCTTTTGGATGGCAAAGACCAAGGTTTTTAAACACCTGCATAAACACAAACACATAAAGTGCCCAAGAAAGATACAACATTTATGTTTCAAGAACACAGGAGGAGAAATCCAAGTTCCCTAAGCAATAAAGCAGCCCTGGCTCAGTTATTTTCAGGGTGGGATTTTCTTTAATTCTCAATTAAAGTTTTGTACGTACATAAACCTGGCCGGGGTGTTAGTTGGAGGCTGGCAGTCTGTCGTTCCCTTGTCTTGTTTTGAAAGATCTAGTCCCCATTTAAGGTCAGTTTGTCAGAATAAAATTGCTAGTGGCTTTCCCTACAGGGACGCTGCACGGCATGAGATCTCTGCCTCCGTGTTTCTCAGTCACCCGAGAAAGCCGGTGCTGGCCAGGAGGAGGGAGCCGAATGGCTCTCGTGAGATTTCAGTTTATTCTGACAAACTCTATTAAGGTGGCCAACTCAAGGAAAAATGACAGATCAGTTCTCCCCCTAATTACCCAGTCCAAGCCTACTCAGTGTTCTCTTAACTGAACAGTCTTCCCAGTCTTTCAACTGAGGATAAAACCAGTGTCTCAACTGAGTGAAATCTTCCCAGTAGCTTTTACTGAGGATAACCCGCCCTGTGTCTAAACTGAGCAAAACTCTTCCCAGTGGCTTTCGCTGAGGGTAACCCAGGTACCTCTTCTTGAAACTGAAAGTTTCAAGGATAACGTACTCCCCCAGAGAGGAGTGTAACACCACAGAATGAAACTCAGGATCACCAACCAGTAACAGGTCCTAGAACCAGGAGAGACTCACCCAAATTCCTCTGGACTCTCCGAGGTGTCAGGTGGGCCCAAGAGGCCTCTGCTGGTACCGAGGCTCCGGATCCTTGTCGAATTCAGGTGAAGGAGAGAAGTCTGCTCTGGGTCCCTTCATAGTGGTCGCCAAAACTGTCAACTGACATAAATGCACGGCCTATAAGTTGAGAGTTACGTTTTATTCAGTGGATATTTCTGAAGACTGGAACCGCTTTGAGCCTGGGATGACAGCCTCCCAGATCACTCTGAGGGACTGCTGCGAAGAGGTAGGGGAGGAGCCAGGATATACAGGAGCTTTACAACAAAGGTCAGTGGAAATTAAACCAGGCATCTCAAGTTAAAGACTTTAGCACTCTTCTATGTCTGGGAGGAAGCAAACATTTGGGCTCATTGAATTCATTCCTTTGACAAGCACCTCGCTATCTAGGGCCGCATCCTGTCCTTTCTTATTCTGAGTCCCCTCAGAGGGCACCACTGTGAGTGGCTGTAGAGGCTGGGCTGCAGACTCGTCTTCACTGGGGGGGGTGGGGGTTGCAGCCACTGACGACTTGATGGTTTCAGTATTCTTTGTTTACTGATAGGGTTTGCAGTATTTTTCATTCACAAGTCTCTGGTTGCAGGCGAGATAAGAGGTTTAGGGTCCGCGAAGGGCGGTGGGGTTCATGACTGATGAGGTGGACTGAAACAAGCCTGCCAGAGCTATTGTGAGATGAGGCATTACCTAGGGTTATTAATTTGTTAGGGGAACATATCCAGTAAAGAATGTACTTTCTGTTGAGGGAAAGCAGGCAGACATCTGAGAGCCCAGGAATGGGACTTGAAGGCTGTCAGTGGGCCCAACAGTGCCCACCCAGCCTCCTTTGCCTCAAGACTAGATTAGAGGCCCAACTTTGGTAGAATTCACCAGTTACTGAAACTTCCTGTTTCCCTGTATATATCCTCCAGCAAGTTATAAACTGCTCGAGAACAGGGCTAGCACTTAATTCCCCCATTTCCCATTACACAGGGTTTTATATCTCAGTATCTCACACTGTATCTAAAACCCAAAAGCTGACCCTTGTTTACTTCATGGAGTCCCATTGTGGTCAGGTATAGTTTCATTGGGCAAAGCAAATTCCTCTCTCCTGTGCAGTTTTAGGAGCATTTAGCAGGAAGAGAAGAGGGTTGACATCAAGTCTGGAAAAGTGTGTTCAACCAGAATGACTCTGTCCCCAAACAACTAACTTTCAAAGCAGGAGGCCACACTGCTTGGTTGGCTTTTAGACATGTGTTCACCAAAGCAAGCTGTCATTGATCCGTTAGTTTTAAAACCAATTCTGGCGATCCTTTTTATCATGGCAGTTGAACAGTTAATCTTGTCCTAAGAGTATGGGACACTTTTATTTTCCAGAGATACTCTAATTTTTGCTTAATAAGTAACTATGCAAAAGTTGACCTAAGTGTCCTCTTTTTCTATAAATTGGAGCTATACCTACTTTCCTGGAAGATGAGGCTTAAAAAAGTAGACTGGACCTAGATTGTGAAGGGTCTTGAGGGCAAAGATAAAGCTCTTCGACCTTTTTTCTGGAGGTATATTAATTTCTTAAGCAGGATGACACACTTTGTAATGCAGAATGGTAATACAATAATCTCATAGGTGACTAGGGAAGGGTGAAGAAGGGGAAGCTCACAGGAAGGAGAACAGAGAGGGAAGGTAAGACACCTGCACCAGAGCAGAGTCTTTAATGCCTTCGGCGCATCCTGCTGGAGCAGTCTGCGAGGCAGTTTGCATCTGTCGCTCAGGAGAGAGGTTAGAGCCAGAGCTAAAGACTTGGGATCCTGCAGGCATGGGTTTGGATAAAGTTGCCTATGGTGGATTTATAGTTTAAAAAAATAAAAAGAAGAGAACTAAAAATAGAATTCTAAGATAAACAAAATTGAAAGGATACGAAGAGGTCAAGGCGGGAAAGGACTGAAAGCGAGCAGCTAAAATGGTCAGAGGGTCAACCAAAGTGGCGTCATAAGAGCCAAGGAAGGTTTAAGGGTGAGGAGGCGTCAAGAGTGGCCGAAGGCCAAAGGGGAGAGAACTTGAGACACCCTTCCTGTCTTGGACACTTGGGGCCATTTGCATAGCCTAAGGGTCAGGTCCCAGACATGAGAAGATGCAGGAAACAGCAGAAAGTCAAGGACTGGAAGCAGCATGTAGATGGTTTTTAAAAACTTGTTGGTGAAGAATAAGGAGAAGTAAAAGAAGGGCGCAGGTGCAAGCTGAAGGAGGGGGTGGGCCGACGAGTGAGCAGCAGTTGAGGATCGTGGTCAAGAGCACGGGCTGTGGGGTCAGCCAGACCGCCTGAGGTCACATCCTGGCTGGCCCGCTTTCCTGCAGCTGATCCAAGGTGAGCCTCTGTGCCTCCCTTTCCTCATCTGTAAGCTGGAGGGACTGCTCGGCACTTGGAGCACCTGCCGCGAGAGAGGCGGTCTGCTCGGCGTGGGGATGTTGGGATGTGTCCCTGTTCCCTGCTTTCAAGGGCCTCACGGTTTAGTAGCAGAGTCAGCCAGCTGACACCCACGTTCTAATGTGGCCACGGCAAGGACAGGCCTCTCTTTACAGGCTGCTCGTTTACATACTTTCAAGACTCTAAGCAACCCGTCATGTCTGAGATGTTACTCTGGGTTTGGGGAATTACCTTATGTCTGTAACAATCATTCAAAACGGCGCTTCTTTACCTTTAAGGTGAATCATGTCCGAACGAGAGACTTCGACTGCTGCCTCGTCGTGCCGCTCATAGCAGAATCCGGTAACAAGCTGGACCTGGTAATCAGTAGGAACCCACTGGCTCCACAGAAGTCCATAGAGCAGACTCTGCCTGGAGGAGAATGGGGGGAACAGAACAGTGCTTTCTTCCAACAGCCTAGTCATGGTGGTAATTTGGAGATACGAGAGCCCACTAATACATTATAGCAACGCTTTTTTTAAAGCGGGACAAGACTATCTACATGGTGCTAAAAAAAAATCCCTTTAAGATTTCTGTGACGTTTGAAGCACAGATAATCACACAGCATTAACTGCAAGCACAGGGGTCTTTTAAATCTCTCATGGCTCATGTTCACGTCCCTTTTCAAGTTGAAGCGGTTTCTCTGTTGGTGATCACTATGGTCTATGACAGGCCATTCCCTGCCAAGCCCAAGGGGTAGAGAACAAGAAAAACAGGCAGGTCACCCCTCTCCACAACATTGGAGGAAATTTTTTTTTTTTTTTACAAGTTCATCTTCCTGTTCCTTTTTAAAAAGAGAAGTGTCTCTTTGAAAGTATTCTCTATGGTAATTTCCTTAAATCACTTTGAAATCAGTTTCTTACTACGAAGTCAATGTAAGAACTTAACCAACAAGGCTGTTCATGAAGCTGGCTCTACCAGGGGATCTAGGCTGGTGAACTGCTGAGGCTGCTGCTATGGGAGGGGAACAGGCATAACACTGAGTTATCTTACCATGTTTCAGCAACGATGCACGTAGGAGACCATAATAGGTGGTGGTAAATGTTTGCCCAAGTATAGGAATGATTTTAACTAAGATGTATGCTACTTCCCTATGCAACGAATTATCAAACAGGATATGTCTTGTGACCTGTTTTTCTTTTTTAAGGACACACTTTTCATAGCTAAAAAAAAAATCTGATAATGAATTAGGGTGTTTAGTAACACAGAATTAGTTATATTATCTTATTTTTAAAATTGAAAACTAAGAATCTGACAGAGAATGAAGAGTCTATAAACATGAGGTTTCTCTTAATGGGAGGCAAATCAAACTCATACTGCTTGACATGTTTGGAAAACTGGTTACACTGACGGGTGTACAGCACATGTACTTAAAAGTAATGACACTGGACTATCTTTTGTTCTGAGCCATGCCACTTACTGAAATTGTAAATACATTTTTCACAAAATGCATTGCCAATTATTACCATCCCTCAAAGCAATAAATTGTGACAGTTGCTTTTACTGTTTGTCAGCAACTGTTTTCATTTGTTCAGATATTTTGAATAGTTACACTAATAACTGTTATTTGGTGAATATAAAAAATAGATCTGTATATTGACTGTAGAATCTCCATATTGAAACAATTATTTTCCAAACATTTATTTTGGTTAATAATTCAAACAACCGCTTAGGTAAAAGCATTTGAACACTGTGTCCTTTGTTTAAGGAAAAAGTTCACCTTTCTTTTTTGTGCAAAGGAATATATTATTTCAATCATATCTCAGAACCGCCAGGGCAAGAAAGTATAAAGCAGAATCATGTTAAGATAAAAAAGGTCATGAGTCACTTAAATATGTATTTTTATTTGTAACAAACAAGTATTAAACTGTAAAGTATTTTTGTACAAATTTAATACTTTAATAGCATGGTATTTATCGTCTATGTATGGTTTTGGGGAATTCAAAATTGTTGCAAATATTTGTATGGAAAAAAAAACCCTCTACCAAATGGAATAAACAGTGATTATAAAAAGCCAAAAAAAAAAAAAAAGACAGGTTTTGTGTGTGTGTTTCTGGACTGAGCTGTACACAATACTTATGGTTACATAATTTTTCAAAGGGTGAAAGTTTCTCTATAAACTTGAAAAGCAACATGAAAGTAGGAAGAACACCGGTTTTGAAATTGGATCTGGATTTGAATTCCAGCGCTGGTACTCACACTGGCAGTATGAAATGTACTTACTGTGAGTCAGTTTCCTCACCTGAAGTACTGAAGGTCGTATCTACACTCCACGACTGTCACGAGGCCAGATGTGACACATGCAAAGTGCCAGAACAGCCTGCAAACAGAACACCTCCAAGACTAATGTACATTTACTTCAGGTGACAAAGCTTGATCTGAACGCAAGGATCACATCTGCCTTCAGAACATTATATGTACTCTGTAACATCATAAACTGTTAACATGTAGAAATTTTAATCATGCTATCTGTAAAACTACACCTATGGTCCCAACATTTTTATTTTTAAAATGGCCTTGCAAATTCACAGGAACAAGACAGGATGTCCATTCTTGCCACTTCTGTTTAACAGTGTACTAGAGGGTCTAGCCAGGGAAGTGTGACAAGAGAATGAAACAAAAGGCATCTAGACTGGAGAGGCAGAAGTAAACTATTTGCAGATGACATAATCTTGTATACATACAATCTTAAGGAATCCACTAAAAAACCTATTGAAACTAGTAAATGAGTTTAGCAAGGTCGTAAGATACAAGATTAATATACCAAAACCAACTGTATTTCTATTCTATATCAATGAACCAAAAATAATTATATTCTCATAGGATCAGAAGTAAAATCTTTAGGAATAAATTTAATAAAAGTACCGAGTAGGTTTGGAAGGTGGTGGAGTAGAAAGACCCTGAGCTAACCTCCTCTCACAAGCACACCGAAATCATAACTATCTGCACAGCCATCAATGAACAAGACTGGAACCTATGAGAAAAGATTTTCTACAACTAAAGACATAAAGAAGGAATCACAAGACCTGTAGGAGGGGCAGACTCACGATATAATCAAATCCCATACACCCGGGTGGGCAACCCACAAACTGGAGAATAATTATAGTGCAGAGGCTCTTCCACAGCAGTGAGAGTTCTGAGCCCCACGCCAGGTCCCTCAGCCTTGGGACCCAGAACCAGGAAGACGAGCCCCCAGGTACTGGCTTTGAAGGCCAGTGAGGCTTTATTGCAGAAGTCCCACAGGACTGGAGGAAACAGACTTCACTCTTCAGGGGCACACACAAAAACTCATGCACATCAGGACCCGAAGAAAAAGCAGTAATTTAATAGAAGCGTGGGCCAGACCTACCTGCTGGTCTTGGAGACTCTGGGAGGGGTGGCGGGTGGGGGTAGCTGTGGCTTACCTGGGGACACAGGCACTGGTGGCAGACATATGGGGGAACATTTAATTGCATGAACACTCCTCACAGCTGACATACTGCATCATTAGTGCCAAGACCTGGCCCCACCCAACAACCTGTAGGCTCCTGAATTTACTAAAGTTGCAGGATACAAAATTAATATACAGAAATCCATTATATTTCTGTACACTAACAATGAACTATCAGAGAAATTAAGGAAACAATCCCATTTACCATCATCAAAAACAATAAAATACCTAGAAATAAACTTACCTAAGGGGGTAAAAGACCCGTACACCAAAAACTGTAAGATGCTGATAAAGAAACTGAAGAAGACACAAACTTATGGAAAAACATACTGTGTTCTTGGGGCTGAAAGAATCAACACTGTTAAAATGACCATACTACCCAAGGCAACCTACAGATTGAACGCAATCCATATCAAATTACCAATGGCATTTTTCACAGAACTACAACAAAAATTTGAGATTTTTGTATGGAAACACAAAAGACCCTGAACAGCCAAAACAACCTTGAGAAAGAAGAATGGAGCTGGAGGTATCATGCCTCCTGATTTCAAACCATGCTACAAAGCTACAGTTTCCAAAACAGTATAGGACTGGCACAAAAACAGACACACAGATTAATGGAACAGGATAGAGAGCCCAGAAATAAACCCACGCACTTATGGTCAATTAATCTACAACAACGGAGGCAAGAATATACAGTGGAGAAAAGACAGTCTCTTCAATGAGTGGTGCTGGGAAAATGAGAGCTGCATGTAAAAGAAATAAATTAGAACATTCTCTAACACCATATACAAAAGTAAACTCAAAATGGATTAAAGACCTAAATGTAAAACCAAGTACTATAGAACGCCTAGAGGAAAACAGGCAGAACATTCTTTGACATAAATCGCAGAAATACTTTTTTGGATCCATCTCCTAGAGTAATGGAAACAAAAGCAAAAACAAATGGGACCTAATTAAATTTAAAAGCTTTTGCAAAGCAAAGGAAACCATAAACAAAACAAAAAGACAATCTGGGAGAAAATATTTGTAAACCATACAACCAACAAGGGATTCATTTCTAGAATACATAAAGAGCCCTTACAACTCAATAACAAACAAACAAAACAGATGACACAGTCAAAAAATGGGCAGAAAACCTAAACAGACATTTCTCCAAAGACATACAGAGGACCAATTGGCACGTGAAAAGATGCTCAACATCGCTAATTGTTAGAGAAATGCAAATCAAAACTACAATGAGGTATCACCTCACACCAGTCAAAATGGCCATCATCAAAAAGTCTACAAATAACAATAAACGCTGGAGAGGGTGTGGAGAAAAGGGAACCCTCCTATACTGTTGGTGGGAATGTAAACTGGTACAGTCACTATGCAGAACAGTATGGAGGTTCCTTAAAAAATGAAAAATAGACTTACTATATGATCCAGCAATCCCACTCTTGGGCACATATCCAGAGGGAACTCTAATTCAAAAAGATAAAATGCACCTCAATGTTCATAGCAGCACTATTTACAATAACCAAGACATGGAAATAATCTAAATGTCCATCATCAGATTACTGGATAAAGAAAATGCAGTTTACTTACACACATTTACACACACACACACACACACACACACGAATATTACTCAGCCATAAAAAAAAGAATGAAATAATGCCATCTGCATCAATATGGATGGACCTAGAGATTATTAAGTGAAGTAAAAATATATCACTTATAAGTGGAATCTTAAAAAATGGTACAAATGAACTTACAAACCAGAAATAGACTCAGATATAGAAAACAAAGTTATGGTTACCAAAGGGGAAAGGGAGGGGAATAAATTAGGATTTGGGGATTAACATATACATACGACTATATATAAAATAGACAAACAACGAGGACCTACTGTAATAGCACAAGGAATTATATTCAGTATCTTGTAATAACTTATAATGGAAAAGAACCTGAAAAAGAATATATATACACACACATATATACATACATACAACTGAATCACTTTGCAGTACACCTGAAACTAACACAGTATTGGTAAATCAACTGTACTACAACTTTTAAAAAGTATGAAACTTATATTCTGAAGCTACAAAGCACTGTTGAAAGAAATAAGAGAAGACATAAACAGAAAGACATCCATGTTTATGGAAGTTAATATTGCTCTCCCCAGATATGCAGATTCAACACAAACATCATCAAAATCCCAGCTGGCTCCTGTCAAAATTGACAAGCTGATCCTAAAATTTATATGGAAATGCAAGGGACCCAGAAGAGCCAAGAAATCCTGAAAGAGAAAAATAAATTGAAGGACTCACATTTCTTGATTTTAAACCTGCAAAGCTCATGAAGACCCATGGCACTGGCATAAGGATAGATGTATGGACCAATGGAACAGATGGGAGAATCCAGAAATAAACCCTCACATTTATAACTGATTTTTTGAAAAGGATGCTAAGACAATTCAATGGGGAAAGAATAGTCTCTTCAAGAAATGGAACTGGAACAACTGGATATCCACATGCAAAAGAACAGAGCTGGGCGACTACCTCACCACATAAAAAAATTAACTCAAAATGAATCAAAGAGTGGGGAGGGTATAACTCAAGTGGTACAGCATGTGCTTAGCACAAGGTCCTGGGTTCAATCCCCAGTACCACCTCTAAAAAATAAATAAAAAATAAAAAAATAAAAATAAATGAATCAAAGAGCTAAATGTAAGACCTAGAACTATCAAACTCTCAGAAGAAAAAATAGGAGTAAGTCTTCATGACTTTGGATAAGCAATGGTTTCCAAGATACAGCACCAAAAATAGAAGCAACCTTAACTACAAAAATACATACTTTGGGCATTATCACAATTAAAAACTTGTGCTTCAAAAGACACCACAAAGAAAGTGAAAATAAAATCTACAAAATGGGAAAAATTTTGCAAATAATGTTTCTAATAAGAGATTTGTGTGTCTGTAGAATATATAAGAATACATGCTCCACAATAAAAAAATATCATGTCCAATTTTTAAGTGGACAAATCATCTGAATAAACATTTCTCTGAAGAAGACATACAAATGGCTAATAAACACATGAAAAGATGATCAACATCATCAGCCAAGAGAGAAAATGCAAATCAAAACCGTAACGATATGTCACTGCATACCCACTAGCATGGCTCCAATTAAAGTCAGACAATAACAAATGCTGGAGAGAAAGGAGAAACTAGAACCCTCACACCTTGCAGGTGTAAATGTAAAATGGTACAGCTGCTTTGGAAAACAGTTTGGCAGTTCCTCAAAATATTAAATATAGTTACCATATGACCCAGCAATTCCACTCCCAGGTACACACCTGAAAGAAGTGAAAATATACACCCACACAAAAGCTTGCACACACATGTTCACAGAAGCATTAGTTGTGATAGCCAAAACGTGGAAACCACCCAAATGTCCATCAACTGATGAATGGATGAATTCAATGCAGTATATCCATACAATGGAATATCTGGTAATAAAAGGAGACGGAGGCCTTCCGCCTCACTGTGCTACTGAAAGTAACGTGGACCACCAGCAGCAACACTGGAGCCACCTGCAAAAATTCAGCCAAGGCTCCTGATCTCATTGCATCAGCCCAAACCAGCATGGCCTGATTTGGAAAAACAACCTCAACATATGCCGCCAGTTTTCCATCAGTACATGAGGTATATGGCTTCATCAAGTTGGACGGAGCGATCCTCCTTGACTGGATTATCCAAGACATCTACCCAGTAAAAGAAATAGTGCTAGCTCTTTGTACATATATATTTTTTTAATCTTAGAAAAAAAAAGATGAAGCACTGTTAACATGCAACACTGCTTTATGTAAGTTTCAGCATGAAGTCTGAAAACATGTGACATCAAAGCAGTCAGTAACAAGGGATCATATATTGTATGAACCCACTTACATGAAATGTCTGGAAGAGGCAAATCAACAGAGACAAAGCAGGTCAGCAGTTCTGGGCTGGAGGGGATAACGGGATTAGAGTGAGGAGGTAAAGGATTTCTTTGGGGGATGATAAAAATGTCCTAAAATCAATTGTGTTGGCTGCACAACTCCTGAACTTACTAAAAGGCACGCAGTTGTGTAAGTGGGTGAGTTGTATGTGAATCATATCTCGCTAAGGCTATTTTTAAAACATTGGGATAACAGGTAAATTTTTCCTGATTGTTTTCTTTTTACCATTTAATAATAAATAAAACTCAAAAAAAAAAAAAAATCAAATCACTGTGAGAGAAAAAAAAAAATCCCAAAGTGGAATATCTTCAAAACAAGGCACTCTCAGAAGAAATGATGATTACGCGACCTGACAGACACCAGCTAAGGCCACCGTGGTAATTACACTGCAGTACAGCAGTACTGCATCAACAGGATGCACATCGTACACTTACACAACAGTAATGCCAGGAATATCTCAAATTAAGAAAACAAAAACAAAACACAGTGTGCTTCCAGCTCAGAAGGAATTTCCAAGAAAACGTACCAGGTGCAGTGGGCTCAGGCAGCAGTGACAGAGCAAGTGGCAGCCTTGTGAGATGCCGCTTTGCAGAAGACACAATGTCCTAGAATGTGTGTCAATTTGAGAAACAATTAGATTTTATCTTTACCATTGCTTCAACGCATTAGCAAAGATCACCGACAATGATGGAAGTTAGTAAGGCATTATTTTAAAAATAAAACACTTTATAAAGTACAGAGTTTTAAAAATATATAACATTTTTCCCTCATACATATGACCAGTGTTACCAGTTCTCATGATGACAGATGTTGAAATTACGGTTTTGATGAAATTAATTGAAAACACCTGCTAACACAAACGCCTTAAAACTCCAGTTAAAAGACATCCTCTTTTCTCTTGATCCTTTGAAGCCATGATGTTCATTTTGTGTTGAATGGAAAAAAACAATTATTTTGAGCAGTCTGAAATAAAATTAACTTTCTTGATTATTTGTAGGTTTGAAAAGTTGCCTGGGGGTTAAATTATTTAGTCTCAAATTCTGAAATTTAGAAGACACTTGTGGAGATGATTCTTCCACCTGTTGGAATAACAATAAAAATAAAGTTAATTTTTTTTTTAAATGTAGTCATTCTACCCTGTGTTCTCCTATTCCCTCTGACTGCTTCTCAGAAGACATCATACATTTTCCCCACCCCTTGGAAGTCTTGAGCAGACCAGAGCAATCATATGTCATCCTTGCAGAATCACGTCTGCTTTTGTTCATTGTAGTAACCCCAGTACCTAGCTCTGCGACTGGCATGTAGAAGTGACTACTTGCTGAATGAGTACATACAGCTCATTTCTAAGGGCATGGTCAGGGTCCACTACATAATCTGGCAGCCCACTGCAAAATTAAAATGTGGGCCCCTTGTTCAAAAACTGAGTTTCAAGATGGCAACCACAGAACATTAAAACAAGCGTAGATTCCTTCTAAGCATAAAGCCGTATATAACCGACTGCCTGGACTGCATGTCCACAACATCAACTACGGGTGTGGTTAAGACAAAACACCGCAAGTCCACAAGTGTACTCCTGGTACCATTAGTGATTGCCAAGCACAAGCCAGTGGACCAGTACAGTCACGAGGAAGATTAACCACCACAGGTAAAGAGAAAAATAAGCACAATTCAATTAGTCCTTCTCCATGCTAAATCTGTTCCATTTACAGAGGACTGGGATGGTTAATTTTATGTGTCAACTTGGCTAAGCCACAGTACCCCAATATTTGATCAAATACTGTCCAGATGTTTCTGTGAAGGTATTTTTTAGATGAGATTTTAACATTTAAATCAGACTATGAGTAGAGTGGATTACCCTCCATAACACAGATGGGCTTCATCCAATCAACTGAAAGCTTTAACAGAAAAAAGTTTGGCCTCCCCCCTAGAAAGAAGGAATTCTGCCAGCACCACCTTCCAGACTTGAAATGCAACATCAACTCTTCTCTGGGTCTCCTATCTGCCAGCCTGTGTGCAGACTCTGGACTCCACTATCACCAGCCCTCAGAAGGCATGAACCAACTCGTTAAAATAAATCCAGATTGGTAGATCAGATAGATTAAACAGACTAGATAGATAAATAGACAGACAGACATACAGACAGAGGCACATCCTACTGGTTCTGTTTCTCTAGGGAACCCTGAGTAATAATAAGGACTCTCTTTATTCAGGGACCATGTGATTATGTCCTTTCTAGTTTTTTTGTTTTTTGTTTTTCAAGTGAAAATGTCAGTTTCTTTCAAAACTTTTGGAAATCACTGCTTTATATATGATAAATTTTAGCAATACTTTACACACGTTTTTATTTAAAGGTCATTTTTATTCTCCCTCCCTCGCCCCTCCCCCTTTTCTTGGTGCTGGGAGGCTAGGGGAAAAAAAAAAATCAGGTCAGCATTTTCTTTTAGGACTTTTTCTCAAAACCCAAAGCTATTAACTGATAGAAAGGCAAAAGCTCTCATCTAGAAGGGAGGCGCTCCATCATTTCGGTTGCTGGTGCCTGTAGACTTTAAATGCAGATTTGCTCTCGGGCAGCAATGTGAATGTGGAGGACGGGCACATGGGCAGCCCCTGCCACTGGCTGTGGTCTCTTACAAATGACGTATCTCAGTGCACCTGAATGTGTAGAATTACAGAAACCCAGAAATTCTTAACTTATCAGTCCCAAAGCTCTGAATTCTAGTTTCCTCATTTCTAGGGATTCTTGTAAATGCCACATGCTTTTGGCAAACCACCCCCTTCAGTTAGAGGACTTTGCTTGTGCCGCTGCCATTATGCAGCGGTATCGGCGAGCGCGCGCAGCCCCATCATCTCTCTGTGTTCACAGACAGTCTGTGTCGCTGGTCTCCACCAGAGCTTCAAAGCTATGGCCAGCTCAAAACTGAAGGTGAACAGCGCTGCCAGTTTGTCTTTGTACCATCATATAAACCATCCTTCCCCCATCCCATGCTGGTGCTAAGAAATAGAGAGCAAGAAACTTTTAGAAAAACTCTCCTTGGAATCGCCTATCTTTTCTGCTCCAGGTCAAAAGCCTTGTCTATCCCAGGATCTTTGCAAGAGGTAACGTAATTAATTTCCAAAAAAGATGTTTTGCTGAGATGGGAAGTCCATATCAAAGAGTTGATCTGGAGCACAGAATGAGACTTAGCATCAGCAGTGATCCTCCTACTTTGAAAAAGAAAAAAAGGAAAAACTGTTTTCTGCTAGGTCCACTTTTATCACCTTCCCCACACAGGATGGGAGGAGGCAATCAGCTGAGAACTATTTCATCTTCCTGCCATTAAACCCAACATACCGCACCCCTTTCCTTCTGGTTATAGTGGAAGATGGGTCCCCTGTCCCCAATCCTACCTAAGGGAAACCTCTACCTATGCCCTTGATTTTCTCCAACTCACCCACTTCAGGACTCCATTCCTGCAATCATCCCCTCTCTGAATCACAAATTTCTTGTTTTCCATTGGATCATTCTCCATTGGAGCAATACCCCAGGATGCTTTAATGTACCCATCCAAAATCAATCGATTGAAAATTCCTTCCTTGACCCAAGTGCGCCAACCTGATACAACCCCCTCTCTCTGCTTCTTTTTCACAGCAACCTTCTTCAAGAATTCTGCCTCTACTGCTTCCTCCACTCTCACCTCTGATTCTCTGACCAGTCCACTCTAAGCTGGCTTTTGTCCCCTCCCCACCACCTCAGTCTCCCTCCTCTTTCACTCATACTTCTTTTCAGTCTCCTTTGCCAGTTCCTCCTCCTCTGCCAGACCGCTAGAAGTTGGGAGTACCCCCAGAACTGTCTTAAGGCCCCTTCCTCTATCTGTGGTGTCTCTGGAAATTAACCCAGCTAGTCCTTTAATTACCACTATAAGCTACTGACTCCTAATTGGACACTTCCCATCCTAACCTACGCTGAGACCCTAAACACCTCTACCAGCCACTGACTTGTAACATAACTGGTAAACATAACATGCCAGAAGAGAACCCTCTGCTTCCCCAAACCCTCACATCTTTCCCATCTCAAGAAATGGCACTGCAGTTCACCGACTTGCTTCAGCCAGAAAGCAGGGAATCGCCCTGGATTACACTGTTTTACCCCCTACGCCCAATCGGCAAGTCGTAGAGGCTCCCTCTCCAACCACGTCAAGCATCCAGCCACCTCTCATCCCCCTCCAGGCTCTTTCACTGCTTTCCCTGGGACAATCCCCTGATTCCTGCTCTCAGCTCCCTTCCCACAGGCCACTCTCCACACCAGCCAGAGGGCTGGTTTTTAAGCATACATTAGATGATAACACACCTTGGCTTAAAGCCCCCAAAATGGATTCCTGATGCAAGTAGAATAAAATCCCAGCTGCCCCTGTGGCTTTACCTAGCCCTCTAAAATCATCAGCTGTACTCTCTTCCTCGTTTATTAGGCACACTGGTCCCCCTTCCTCAGCCACCAAGGTCACGCCCTTTGCGGGCTTTCATCTCCCACACCCTCTGCAGGGGTGCTCTTCCTCGGGGCCTCACCTGGTGGCTGCTTTGCAGCATTTAGTGCTCAGCTCACATATCACCTCCTCACTGAGGCCTGACCTGACCACCGTGGCCAAGCAGCACCTCCTGCCCCTCCTCACCATCCCTACCTCATTACCTTTACTTTCTTTGCACTTTTTCTTGATCTGCAAACTATTTTCTCCGGTATTTACTGCCTATGACCCACTGGGACAATGTAATGTCCATGAAGCCAAGGACCCGTCTGTTTTTCTCCCTCTAATATTTAGATCAGTGACTAGCAAAGGACCTAAATTTTCTTTTCGCATCCTGAAAGAGGGGAGGCAGAGAGAAGGCATCTTAGTCAAGTTGCAACTTTAAATCAAAAGGAAGAGATGAGAATAAGTTTGGTTCAATTTAGTGAATTAACAGAATAGGCTGAGCAAAGCAAAAAAAGAATAGTAGAAAATAAAATGATGCTGGGAAAGATGGAATTAAATGGAGAAAGGTTTCAAATGCCAAGCTGGATCGTCTGGAATTTATGTTGTAGGCACTAGGGAGCCACTGAAGGCTTGTGAACAAAGGAATGAGCTGGGCAATTGGGAGGGGGGGAATTTGATAAGTGTGTAGTGGGCATTAGCAGAATGGGAACAAGGGAGGGGAAGGCAGCCAGGTCAGCAATGATCCAAGAAGATAAGTATCTAAAACAGCACAGACTAAACATGATGGAAGAAATCTCTGAGAGACATTTTGCAATAAACCCAGCAACTAACCAGAGATAAAGAGTGAAAACAAGGTGATCTAAAGTGACTCCGAGATTTTAAACCTGTGTTAAGTGGGAGACTGAAGTTTGAAACGGAGAAATCAAAAAAGTGAGTAAGATGTTGGGCTGCGGTTCCAGAAAGTTTCCAGAAAGGCAACTTTAAGGAACAAATACATAGATGGGGGTGGTGTCGGGGGTGGTTCATTACCTCCTGTTCGGCGTTAAGAGCATTCAGGTCAAAGACCAAGTTACCTACAGAGCCTGGCTGTCTCGTGGGCCACCCGTGCAAGAGTGGGAACTGTCACTTCGCTTTGAGTGCCCGGCGCCCAGGAGTCAGAGAGGCAGGGGAGGTGGTAGGCAAGGTAACACTGAAACCGAGGGAAGGAAACAGTGAAACAACAACTGCAGTCAAAAATATGAACTGTCAGGGGGAATAGTCCAGAATAGGACCTAAGAAAAGGCCTCTGAAGTTGACAAGATGACGACTGGGACCAGCCGCTTCAGGGGAGCAGGGGGGACAAAGCGTGACTACGGCCTAGGAAAGAGAGGGGACTGATGAGGAAGATGAGGAGAGAAGGTGCAGAAGGACTCAGAAGTCTCTCCTGCACACCGCCCCCCACCCTCAATGGTCCCACTCAGGTGGTCCAGGGTGCCAGCCTCAAGCAGCATGAGGAGCATCAACCAAGATCAAGATAAGATCAACCGGGCACAGGAGAAGGGAAATCTGACTGTAAGTCCTACAGCATTGCGGAGCGTCATTAACAAAAGTACACAGTCATTTACAAGCACACTGAGGCCAGCAGCGTTGCGGTAACCCCCCACATCAGTCCTACCATAAGCATTTTGTTTGGACTCTCAGCGTCATGCGTGCAACATGATCTTTTGGACCCTCTCGGTTTTGATGGATCCTCCTTTGTATCCACTTCATCGGGTGAAGAGCATTTCCATCCTTCCGTGGGGGTCAACACCCTGTCGTCAGCCGCAGAGGCCCCGCTTCTGGGGACGTCACTGGTCACCACGGCAGTCGTGCTGGGAGGGAGTGGGGGTGCTGGCGGCTGTGTGCTGGGTCTCCTGCTGTCTCCAGTGCTCTCTGGCGGGGATACAAAATCTGCTGGAGACGCACCACTCATGGAAAGCTCGTTTTGCAAAAAATGCTTTAAACGAGTTTTTCTGGGAACACTGTGTCTCATAATTGCGCTCCGAAGCTGAGACTCTTCTGCAATGACGTACACTCGGCAGCGGCCCCTGGTCACTGCCGTGTACACGTGCTGCCAGTGCTGGCGGCCCGCCTTCCCAACCACATACACCACCGTCTTCTCCTCGGACCCCTGAGAGGGAACAATGCACGAGGGAGATTAACATTGCACAGTGGGTTCATGTCTTCGGACAGCTTACACAAGGAGGAAGGACAAGTCCCCCAAGGGCTCTCAAGTGCCTTCTACCTGGCCGGAGTGTCCGTATGAACCCATCTTACAGGTTCCGTTTCATTCATTATCCCAGAACTCCTGTTGTCTCATCATGCTGCTAAGTGTGGTGTCACATATCCACAACTGGCTTGTACAAACCCAGCAATACACTTTAGACTGCACGCTAAATCTTCCCTAATAAGAGAATTTGAAATGGATGTGCAGGCTTCATGTAAATGTGTTATCCCACTGTTACCTATGTAACAAAAAACGGACACATGAAATATCCAATAATAAACAGATATTTCTCTTTCTCAAGTATCTCTATGTGTTGCAAACATCAAAGATGCTTTTAAAATATTATGACAACATTTTTAAAACTTGATACATATATATAAAAGAATGATCACAACCATGGAACACAAAATAAAATGACTCTGATCCAAAAAATACAAAATGAACATAAACGTGTCACAAAAACAAATCATGAAGCAAGAAGAAAATTCTACCAAAAACTTTACCAGCCTGTTGCCAAATGGAGAGCCTATGGATCATTTTTTTTTTCTACGTTCCATCTTTTCCCAATGTTGAACCATTTATTACTTTATCAAGATAAACAAAAAAGAATGACGAAACTTTGTCTTTTGGGCTTAGCAAACCAAGAGCTGTATGGGCAAGAAAAATGCCCAGTGTCACCAAGTAACTGTGAGAAAACAGTAACAAATTGGGGCTATTCTCAGTCCCCATATTTTTAGTGCCAATATAAACTAAGAAGGGGTTTGAATCATTCTCTCTCCCAATGCTCCTACAGTCCCCCTGCTGAAGGAAGAATTGTGGGGACACAAATGACAAGATGAGGCATGCAGAAAATACAAATCCACACGAGGAAAATAATCAACTTGTACACACCATGTATGTCCACCTTCCTGGACACAGAGGGTTTGAACCAACTGTTCAGGCGATGAGAGCTGGATAAATACTTCCTTCCAAAGCTCCTGAATTTTGGAAATGAACTTAAATAATAATTATAGAAGTGCTAAATACATTTGCCAGAGACACAGCACCACTTCCCCTCACCCTGGACTTTATATTGTGTTTTCCTAAACACGGAAGTGTCTACCTAAACTTAGATAACTGAGTTCTTAATCATCAATTACGTACCACTGAGAAAAATGTAACAGCCGCACCACTGGTCTCCCTGAACCCACACTTACTGCAAGACGCTGTCCTCACAGCAGCCACAGGGGTATTTGTAAAACGCATATCCAGTCACATGAGACTCTGCTTATAACCCATTAATGGCTCCCAGGCTCTCAAAAAACAAAACAAAACAAAAACCCATCTAATTCCTTAGTACAACTCTTACACAGTCCTTCAAGAGTCAGCCTTGGTCCTGTTCCCCTCCCTCCTGCCTCCCTTCCCACGGCCAGGCTCCACCAGCACAAGGAACTTCCTCATGGTCCTGCCTGTGCCCCCCAGTACGTGGCCTCCATCTGACCCACTTCCGGATTAGCTACACATTCACATATTTTTTTAAGTTAATTTATTTATTTTTTGGTGAGGGGAGGTAATTAGGTTTATTTAGTATTTATTTATTCTTAGAGGAGGCAATGGGGATTGAACCCAGGACCTCACGCATGCTAAGCATGCGCTCTACCACTAGAGCTATACCCTCCCCCCACGTACTTCCTGTGTCACAGAATTTGTGCCAACTGGAATGTCACCATCTGCCTCCTTAGCTGCACTGACTGGACTAGAAGCTCTGTGAAGGCAGGACTGTCTTGCTCACTGTCCTTTATCAGGTGTCTCACTGAATGAAGGAGGCTAAAAATTAAATTGTCAGCCAAAGGTGTGCTCAGAAAGCGGGACCCGGGCACCTACTTTTACCTCAACAACCTGCTATAAATCATCTGTTCATGTCTTTAAATCTTCCTCAAATCATTAAGAACTGTCAAACGTCTTAAAGGAGGCAAGTTTTATTTACTTCCCTAAATTTGCTCTGAAATTCAACAACTTGTATGAATAGACACACACCATTAATACCGTCCGGGATTTTAGGGACCTAGAATCAGTACTTCCAGCTTTGCAGGCCAGATGGTCTCCATGGCAACCACTCAACCCGCCCTTTTAGCGCAGGCACAGCCTTAACCAATCTGTAAATGAATGAGTGACTGTGGTGCAATAAAATTTTTTTTTTTTTTTACCAAAACAGGTGGAGGGCCAGATTTGGCTTCCATATTGGATAACACGGTCCTAGAAGGCCCTAGGAGGCGGCCTGGCCCATATGACTTCTCTGACCTCCTTTCCTGTCATTCTCCCACCCTGGCCTCCTAGCTGTTCCTGCTTCTCAAACCTGCCAGATGGCCTCCCACCTTAGAACTCTGGCCCTGGCTATCCTCTCTACCTACTACGCTCTTCTCCCAGATATTTATATGGTTTAACTTCACTACCTCCTTCCAGTCTCTGCTCAGATACCACCTTCTCAGTGGGGCCTACACTGACCACCTATTTAAAATTACAACTCACCCCCACCCCTCTTCCATAGCATCTTCCACCTTCCAACATGATACACAGTTTACTTATTTTTTTAGATTGCGTCTGTCACTACCCTTTCTCACCAAATGGAAGCCTCACATTGGCAAGTATCTGACTATTTCACAGACAGAGAAGAGAGTCTGACAATATGTATCTGTTGAACTGAACTCGGAAGAGCAAACCATGCTGATAGAACAGTCACAAATGTTCTCCGAGGTAAGTGATACTATTTCAACGAAATAAGAGCCAGAGGCATTGAAAATAACATTCCAAGGTACCTACTCCAACCTCCATACGGTAATAATAAAAGACCTCTTCACTACTTATTCATCAGAAATGCAAAGACAGACTGGATTATAAATATGAGGAAATCTCCCAGAAAATAGGCCAAAATGCTAATGAGATGGAAAATAGGAGAGACTGGTAAGAAATTCAAGTGACCAGTTCTGGAGGTCCTATAGCCATATAACAGAAATTCTAGAAAGAAAAAAACAGCAAGCTGAAGATGAGATAATGAAATTATTTAAGAAAACGTCTCCAAATTGAAGGCTATGAGTTTCCAGGATTCCAAAGTCCCCATCGTAAAGGGGAGAAATTTCTCCAGGATCTCACAGATGGGAATATCTGCACTTCTTAACAACTGTTTGTTTGAATTCAGTAGACACAGTCAATTGACCGTTTCTCTCTTTGCTTTGGGAACTTTGGCCTTAAGGGAACTTAAAAGCCAAATCTGCAGTCCACATTAGCAAGCACACAGGACAGTGTGCACACCGGCATTCCAACCCACTCCCGGCCGGAATCCTTCTACTGTCTTTACCTTTATTTTCCACTTGACATCATTTCTTTATCTTTTAAAAAATCATGCTGAATAGTGGGCATTTTTTGTAAGCCATTTCAAATTCTTTTTGGAACCAAGATGAGGTAATAAACAAAACACATTCACTTAAAAAAAAAACCCACCTCTGCTAATTAATGTTTATCTTCTACTAGACGATACAGGCTACGCTACATAACATGTTGTCATAAAAATGAGGGTCGATGCAGCTTTGTCATTAGAACAACATAACATCAGAGAGAGGGGCTCAGAACACCGATATAAATAACGGAGCCACAAATAACTTACGAGAATTCAAGAATATTAAGGTTTAAAAGCAAGCTGCACCAGGGAAGGGATAAACTGGGAGTTCGAGACTTGCAAATACTAACTACTACATATAAAAAAGATTTAAAAATTTCTTCTGTATAGCACAGGGAACTATATTCAATATCTTATAGTAACTTATAATGAAAAAGAATATGAAAACAAGTATATGTGTGATCATGCATAGCTGAAACATTATGCTGTACACCAGAAACTGATACACTGTAAACTGATTATATTTCAATTAAAAAAAAAAGTTGCACCAAATGCAGTGTGGTGTCCAGAATGAGCTTCTGGAATAGAAAAAGGACATTCGTGGCAAAGCTGGTGAAGTCCAAATAAAATGTGTTACTTACTTAACAGTATTGTACCAATAGTAATTTCTTAGTTTTGACAAATACACCATGGTTATATAAGATGCTAAGATTAGGGGAAGCAGGGTGAAGCGTATATGGGAACTCTCAGTACTAACTTCCCAACTCTTCCGTAAATATAAAATTATTCCTAAATAAAAAGTAGTTACTTCACAAGGGTGAAGAAGGGGATACATTCATCAAAACTCATCCTGCTTTGTAATTAAAATGTGTATGTAAATCATACTCCAACAAAGTTGGTTAAATAAACAAAAGGCAAGTTGCAAAAAATATACAATCACTACCATACCATTTATGTAAAACCTGACTATCCTGTTTCTGTCTGAATGGACACATTCAGGTCAGAAATCACCGCTGAAGAGGGTGGGAAGGCCTGGGACCAGGGGCGGGCAAGTGAGGCACTTACTTTGGGCCCAAAATTTAAGAGGATGCCAAGAAACAAAGCAATCAACTTAAGTAAATTCAAAACAATAAAAATTTAGAGCAAAAAAGTTCCACGATGAACAAAATATCAAAATTAAAGAAAAAAAAAAGACCTGTAAGAGTGCCACACCAAGTGACACTGGAGACAGAAGCAAGAAGGAAATTCAGTCGTCCTGACCCTGACCCCTCTCCCTGGGGGGAGGAGAAGGCCTGCAGGATGAGGCTTTAACTATACCGTCGTAGCTCCTGAAAATAAAGAGAACTCTGAAGCAAAAAGAGCAAAGCATTACTGTCTGTACACTAGTTTCTGTATTTTTGTACATTTTGTCTAATCAATAAAAAATAAAAGCAATAAAAATGAGGAAGAAAATAATGCAAAGTACTCTATCTTAGCAAGCAAGCTATTTAAATGGCCTTATATAAGTCCATTCTTACCTGAAAAGTGTGAATAGTTCTTGCCCATGCATGTTTTATGTGACAATATTGCATTAGTTTCCCAAAATCCACCGTTACTTCCAAGCCAGCCATATTATTAATGGTCAAAAATCTTTTCTTTCCAAAGGTTACATCAATTTTATCCTGTCACCAAAACAAGTAACTGTTTTGTATGTTTTCAACTATGTACATTGTAAAGATATTCTATTTGGGGGTTAAACATAAAATCCAAGTACCTTGTAAATAAAATTGTAAGTATAACTGTGAAGAACTTCAAAAGGCTTAAAAATCTATGCTTGAGAATATATACAAGCCAAATATTTTAATAAACACAAATGCAAGTTTTTGGTCCTTGAAAATTAACCTTAATTTGACTCTTTGGAGAACAGTCTGTGTTGTATTATTTTAAAAGACTCGACATTTCATTTCTTGCACTATGTTAAGTCTGCACATGTTTTTTGCAAAGAGTTCACTTTTCCTCACAGCTTTTAAAGAATAAGCCTGTAAATTTAAGGGTGGTTATACAATGAAGACAAATTCAAGGTGACCACTAGTATAGTTTATTTAATCAGCAACCAAGGACATGATACTCTGTAAAATACAATAATGTGTCACTTGTCCCTTGTTTTTTTTGTTACTCAAGCACTTCAAACTTACTAAAAATATGTTTCTCCACAAAATCTTCCAGAAAATATAAGAGAAAAGAACACTTCCCAACTCATTTTACGAGGCCAGTATTAGCTGGACACCAAAACCAGATAAGACATTCCCTAGAAAACGACAAGCCAAGATCCCTCACGGACACGGATGCAAAAATCCTTAACAAAAAATTACAGAAGAAGATCAGCTCTGATACTAGATTCTGAATCAATCCTAGGGCCACAAAGAGAAAACCAAATCTATCCTTGGAAGGTAAAAAGCTATTTTTCTGTTACCACTTACCCCTGTTATGAAAAATATTTCTCCATTGCAGAGCCGAAGTCCACTTTCAAAGTCATGCTTATTTTTAGCAAAACCACAAAGAGCACCATTAAAGTCCTTGCCACTGGCCTTTAGTTCACTCTCTTGCTGGCTGTTGGAGGTACTGTCAGGGAGTAACTCTGAGAGGTACGCATTCCTGGTGCAACAAATTTTATCCCCAACTCCAAATTCAACTCTGTTCTGATGGTCTCTGGGTTAGAAAATGAAAGCACAGCATCAGAGTTTGGAAAACCTCAATTTCACTTTCTTGAAGCAGCAACTCCCACTCAGATCGGAGGCAGGTCTCAAAGTAACTCCCACACTCTCCACATTGCTTTTGTTCGCCAAAGTTCAACGAGAAATCAGGTTCCCACAGTTGTGGTCTGGTTACCGACATGCTCTGCAGCACCTCAAACTCAATGACATTTCCCAGCCGAATCGTTTCAAGTTAGAAATCTTGGCATAAAGGCTGATGGTCTCGCTTTCCCTCTACATCCTAAGAGTTACCCAAAATCTTATTGATTCTACCTTTCAAATCCATCCTCTCCAATCTCCCTCATCGCGGCCCTATTTCAAGTGTTCTAGCACTTGGACATATTTCTATTATAATAATTACGACATCATATCAGAATAATAGCAAACTGAATAAATGCTGGTGATAGACTAGTTACCGTGATAAGTGCTTTAGGAATGTTATTTCATTTTTGCTACAACTTTATGAGGGAAAATCTGGCCAAGTATCCTCTTTTACAAACATGGAGAGGTAAAATGACCTGCCCAAGATCTGTTGCTGGGACCCAGGCTGGACAGCCCCAGTCTCATGCTTTTTAACCCTCTGTCCTGTTATCTGTCATGTTTTTTTGGGTCTTCCCTCAATAGACAGGGAACTCCTCCTGTAACTTAACACATCTCTGGGTTCTCTGTGCTTAACAAATAGTAGGTGTTGATAGATGCAAGAGAAGTGAGTTCATCTGTCCTGTGTGTAAACAGAGTGGCTTTTCCCTTCTCTACTCCTGTTTCCCTGAAAGATGTTCACCTAAGGTGCTCTCTGCAGGCATCCTGATGCTAAGGTTCCTGGACACACTCCACACATGCTCTACTTTGAAACATTCTCCTGAAATCCCCACGCTCATCTTGGAGAAGCTAGAGGCTGCCAACCTGGAAACCCTAAAGACAATTTTATTCTTTTTCTTATTACACTGATTACCAAAAAGTCAATTCCTAAGGATCTACGTTGTATTTCATTCAAGAGATCATCTGACTTCACCAAGGAGGAAAAAAAATCATCTTTAAATATGCGGCTGCAGGGATTAAATGTCAAATCAAACAAAACCACAGCGGATCCAGGAAGGCCCTCCTCAAGGTTCCGGTTCTCTGTGCTCACTTGATTAGATGGTCGGTGTAGTGCTCGCAACAGCAGGCGTTGATCACGTTACAGTCCTGCCTGGAACACATGAGAAATCAAGAGTCACCGGATGGAGTCTATTTTGTGCTTACCTCTGTCACCAACAATAATGAGATACTGGATTCTATACAAAGCTTCCAGGACGCTCGCCAGGAAAAGAGATTCTGTAAGTTTGATCTGAACATAAACCTCTGTTCCATTCAGATTTCCTATGAGTTGCCAAATATAATATTTGGTAAAAAGAGCCCTGTTTAGAAACTGCCTTCTGCTGCATCCACCAAAGAAACGCCTCAGAGTAAGAGAATTCAGTAATGAACTGCAAGAGTCTCCCATTCCAGCAGTATACAGATTAATAAGTCATGAGTTTTACAAGCAGCATTAAAAACATTATACTGTAGTAAATGCTTTACCTTCTAAAAGCAATAAATTGTGATGTTTTTGCATCTTGTAGGTCCTCTTCTTTGAGTAAAGTTTTAACCACAGAATATAAACCTAATAATTCAAGAGAAAAAAGTTAAGCACGGAACAGCACTATATTACAACACTGTTTCAACGGAGAATTCAGAATTCCTGCTAAGAGGCCCAGGAAAACATCTCACCAAACGGGATTCAAATTCACCAGGGGAGCATCAGCCAGAGCAAGAGAAAAGAGAACAGAGGCAAGAGTCCCAAACCCCCCATCCTCAACAGGGAGGTCAGCCACTAGCCAGGGCAGCTTCTAATCTGCAATATAATCACTGCATATTTACTCACGATTTGTGAATGCTGAATCTAAAACATGAACAAGAGGACAAAATATGTAACAGGATAACTAACGTGAACCTTTGCTATTTTTAAGTTCTGGTGGTACTAGTGGTAATGAGTTATAATATGAAAATCTGTATGCTTTGCATATGTTATTTCATTTAATCTTCACAAGACATGTATGATGCACACATTATTATATCCAGGGCTGACATTTAGCTGATACACTGCCAGTATAAAATATGGAGGTACTTCTTTAGTGACCAGAAAATAGCCACTCCCCTAATACCACTATGCCCTACCTCCCACCCCAACTATGACTTTCCTTCCCCCAGAACTCCCAGATCACCCCATGACTCAGCAAAGAAAAGGTTAACCCTGACACCCAGAAAGGCATCCATTCTAAGACTGACCAGATCCTACCAGCTATTAAACAACTGAACCATCACCACAAATTCCATCCTAGTTACCAATGAGAAACTCAGGTTCCTGGAAGTAAACGAAATTTTTCAGTGGGGTAGGGTGGCCAGCCTCCCTCTTTTAGAGCTCAGATCATTGCCAACAGTGAATCCACTTATAACCTGTCCTTCCTCAGCGCTGGGAACTGAGAAGCAGGCTTCCTCTAATCTTTCTTAGCAATGTTAGACATAAAGGACCGTTTCTGATGAAAGAGAGAAGATGTAACAATTTAGGTAAGAACATTCCAGGCTTCTGGGCCACCCCCCTGTTAGCAGATAAATCACCGGGAATGAAAAAACCCAGGCCTGTGATCCCTGCTCTAAGAAGGACTAAATTAGTTGCTTGCTTGGTGAGCCCTTCATTTTTCAGAGGAAGGGAGGATTATCACTAAAAAATAGCCAATGCTCAGCTCACCCCCACCGCACCGTGCTTGCCGAAGGTCTCACAGAACATTATTTTCTCTCACACTCACGAGGTCGTGCTGCCTGCTCCTTGCTTTGTCTGGTTCTGCATCTCGTAGATCAAGACGTACACTGTATTTCACTGATTCTAAGATTCACATTTTTACCTCACATTTTACCATCTCTGCAATTCTAGAGCAGCTCTGAAGCCTGTCTTAGGTCTTTGTATCTTGTGATAATGGGAATAATTGAGTAATTTATTAAGTAATATTTATTACTTAAGCATTAAGCAATACTACTTAATTATTAATGAAAAAGTACTATATGCCTCTCCAAGGAGTATTTATTCAATTCTCTTAAAGGAGACTCATTTTCCAGCTGAAGTTTGTAATTAAGATAGCAAACAGCATCGGCTTAGCTCTGCTCCATTCTGAAGCCACTGTTTTTTTTTTTTTTTTTTAAGTACATTAATGTAAAGAATGTATGTCAGAAATAAAACTAACCATATTTTAGGAAGATCTAAATGGAGTGGTGAAGAAAGCAAGTTTCTTAACCATCTCAGTCTCACCTTCTTCACCTGCGCTGGTACCTACTCTGAACTAAGCTGGGGTGAGAAGAATCCTTATCTGCACATTATTCATAATGTGTAATAAAAAACAAATCACAAAACAATATGTAGCTTATAACCCAATGTATGTAAAACTAAAATAAATAAATACATGTTTGTGTGTGGATACAATAAGGTTTAAAAAGAGAAACACCAAGCTCCTCCTATGGATGTGACCTTATGGGATTGCCTTGGGGGAAGAAGAAAGGATGATTAAAGGAAATATTCATTTTTACTTCAAGTACTTCTGTACCATTTGACTTTTTTTTTTTAAGGAATATAAATTACTTCTATAATCAGAAAAACCAAAAAGGCACTTATAGAATTCTATTATTATACGATCTCATTTAAAAAGAAAAAAGAATACCATCACAGGAATGAACACTAACCCAAGGGAACTGAGGTGGGAACACACAGAGGAGGAGAGGCTTACAGGTAAAGCTGGCTGTCAGTTAATTTCACATGAAGAGTGACAGCTGCTGGGAAGGAAGGATGTATCTTTAAGAACTGTGGTAACAACAGTAAACCCTCAGTAATAATCATTTAAATCTTCATTCAATTTTGGGTAAATCATTACACTATTAAAAAAAAAGTTTGCTAAGTAAGCTTATAATATAAAGATCAAAAGGTATAATCTATTGAAATAAGATCATTTGCAGTAGATAATCTGCTATCTATTACTCACAAAAAACTAACATTTATAATAGTTCCTCAAAACTGAGGAATGCCCTCAACCCTCACAGCTGCCTCACAGGCACTGCCACCGTGACCCCCCTGTTACAAATGGCAGGGTGACGTAACACGGATCATACACCTAAGGGAGATTCCTTATCCCGTGCACTTTCTCAGCCCCATCCTGTTGTCACGCTAACCCCCACAACGAGAAGCACTGTCTGTCCATGTTATAAGAAACAGAGATATTAGGAACTCAGCCTGGCAAGAGCTTGACAGCCATTACTTCTGTGTCAGAAATGTACTCAAAACAGATTTCTAGATACTGACAGATAAATACAGTATAGATAAACCAGCTTATACTGTACAGCACAGGGAAATACATTCAAGATCTTATAGCAGCTCACAGTGAAAAAGAATATGAAAACGAATATATGTATACTCATGTATGACTGAAAAACTGTGCTGTATACCAGAAACTGACAAATACTGTAAACTGACTATAATTCAATTGAAAAAAAAAAAAAAGAAAGAAATGTACGCAAAACAAAGAATGTGGTATTTACGGTTCCAACTGCTGCCAAAGAAGAGCTTCATCCATGAAGACATGTTTTCTCCTGAATGAACTTGGATTCCTTGGGCTTTGCTTTATTTTAAACTAATCATCTACGTCCACTTATTCACTCAATATTTACCGAGCCCTTAGTGTGCACATGTCAAGAGCTTACTTCTTTACAAAATTCTAAAGTAATCTGCTTTGATGATTAATAGTCTATTTCCAGTGCCTAATGTTTTCCTAGCAATATTTATCTTTACCAGTCATTTGAAACTATATTACAAAACTGAAATACTTAACCCTATATAACATAAACGTTTATCCTTACAAGATTGATGATCACTTTTTGAGAACTGAGAACTGGAATCTTCTTCTGGGAGTCTGACAAAAACAAATGATTTATCTTGTATTGAGGCAGGGAACGTTGCATCATCAGAGATATTCAGCTCTGCATCAAATGTTGGAAACTGGCGTCTTGAGATTCTTAAAGATAAAATAATACACCAATTAGTATTCCAAAATCTGTCTTCATATATAATCAGAGATAATGTCATTACAATAATTAAAATCTGTGAATAGGTCACAAGTAGGGTGAAAAGGCTACTCATATATACATTATAGTGAATGAGTTTTAAAATAGACTTAGCAAGGCCATAATGTTACATTCATCAATCAGTCCCCTACCCCTAGCACACTGAAAGCACTAGAAAAACTTGCTAGGGAATTTACTAAGCACCATTCTGAGAACTTGACCTACTTTTCTTCAGACCCCAAAAGAACCATACAAGGCAGGTATTATCCTCACTTCACAGGTGAGCAACACAAGGGTTAGTCAACTATGAGGGGTTTTCCAAGCTCACAGAGGTAGAAACCAGGCGAGGTAGGAGGGAAATCTGGGCCCATTTGGCTCTGTATTCTTTTCTATTTAAATTAACTTAGACTCTTTGGGGCCTTTTCCATACATTTACATCATACTCTTCCTTTTCTCCCTTCTTCTGTATATATCATATACATGGTCTCATCTTCCCAACTGTACCGAGAATTCACATCTTCTCTTTGCTTCTATTCCCTCCTCATCCTTCTTTTGTTCTTGTATTTTCCAAGATTGCAAACCATATCAGCAAACACAGTAAGGGCCAGGTGCTTTGTCATAACAGACTCCCTCCTTTGTTATCCGGAAGAAACCTGACTCCCTAGAAAGACCTACCGGCAGCCTGGCTGTCACAGATAAGGTACCCTACTGTGTCATCTTCAACCCTTCCCAGCAGGGCTGAAAGAGAGGAGACGAGAGAGGAAAGGCGGCTGCCCCTACTGGAAATATCCCAGATTTAATTTGGGGGGTACTGAGAATCACCATGGATTTTCTGCTTTGCTTCAGACCCAAGATCATGTAACATATTTCTACCTCTAGGAGCTTTTCCATGGTATCACCGGGATCCATCTGTCATTCACCATATGGTGATGATGACCAAGAAGAAATGATGAAAGCAGCACAGCTCAGCCCAAATGACATCGAAAGAGTTACTAAAAGGAATTCCTAAGTTTCAGATAAAATTGAGTTCTAAGAAATCTAATGTGCTTTAGATTCTTTCCAGACTTTAAAATGAGCAATCGCCTACCAACATCCAAAACTGAGGTGGCCTTTAGGTAGGAGCAGAAGAGTTACGTAAAGAGTATTACACATCCAGCTGCATTATTTTTCTTAGCATCTCAGTTCTGACCTACATCATCCACGCTTCTCCTGTCCGCTCTTACTCTACTCCCACTATCCCAGCCAAGGTAGCAGGGCATGAGAGATTGTAGGTTTTGAATATTCTAGTTTCTGCTGATATCCAACTAAGAACATGTTTTAAGCAATAAAAACAGCATCTTTTAAAAGAGAGTCAAAAACAAAGATGAGGGGGTAGGGTATAGCTCAGTGGTAGAGTGTGTGCTTAGCATGCATGAGGTCCTGGGTTCAATCACTGGTACCTCCATTTAAAAAAACAGTAAATAAATCTAATCACCCCTCTGCCCCCACAAAAATTTTTAAAAACTAAAAAAAGAAAAAAGATAAATTTTGGCCCAATGAATGAAATAGTCTCTTAATATTCTGTGGTTCCATCATACCCATCACAGAGGATGACTCTAAAGGCTTATGCAAAGATTAAGGAGAAAGGAGGATTCTTTCCTACTTTAAGGAGAGTAATACAGGGGCCACCAGGATTCACTAAGGAGTGAAACACTGCTGTTGATGGGTATTTCCCCCTCTTTTGGCTCCCCTTATAAAAACTGAGGGGAAAAAAAATTAAGGGAAATTTCTTTCCCAATTCACCCTCGAACTTTAATGAACTCATTTCCAAGTCTCCATTCCCCTTGGGCTTATTGTGGTCCTTAAGCTTGATGCAACTTGATTTCACATACATACTTTTCCAATCAGGAAAACACATTCTTTCTTAAATTTCAACAATAGACTCACAGACTTAGAAAACAAACGTATGGTTACCGGGGGGGGGGGGGGGAGGGATAAATGGGATAAATGGGGAGTTCGAGATTTGCAGATACTAATATATATAAAATAGATAAACAAGGTTATACTGTATAGCACAGGGAACTATATTCAATATCTTGTAGTAACTTATGGTTAAAAAGAATATGAAAACGAACGTATGTATGTTCCTATCTGACTGAGGTATTGTGCTGTGCACCAGAAACTGACACAACATTGTAAAATGACTATACTTCAATAAAAATATATTTTAAAAAATAATTTATGTTGGATCAATAATGAAAGGTATTAACTTTGCTCTTTTAACTGTAAAGCAAAGGTATGTATCTTTATACAGATATATATGAAGGAAAGAATAGGTTTCTGAAAAGGGCGTAGTAAACACACTGCACTGAATCACCCTAATTCAAAAGCTAGTATTTTTTTTTAATCTTTTATTGCTAATACAACAGAGGGAAAATGCAAACCTTTAGTTATATTTTACCTTGTAGCATTGTCCACAATTAGTTCAGATTCTGCTCTATGGTTGGTCTTTAGTTCAATAGCACAATTCCTTGACTTAAGTGTCTCAAAAAGATCTTTCAGCAAGTTACCAGGTTCAATGCTGGGTAACTGTCTAATATCACCTAAAAGGGGGAAGAAAAAAGATATAGTTTTAGGTAACTGGGATCTTGAACTTTAGAAATTATTTTTATTTCTCCCTACTGATATATGCTATAATTATAAAGACTTATTTTGAGGGGGGAAAAATCCCCTAAAAGTCTTTGTTTAAAATTAATTAAGAACATTAAGTCTTTAAAAATAATCAACAGCAAAAAAACCATTCCAGTTAAACAATACAACATTAAAAAAAAGTGATAACACAATCAGGTAAAATATGAATTGAATTTTTTCATACCTTTAAACACAGGCAAACTGTGTAGGGGCAAAAATTTTTAACAATGTAAAGAAAAAACAGGTTTAGATATCTAGAATTTAGTCATTTATTCAACCTTGTTCAATATCTTACCAAATATGAAGGAATCTATGGCCTTGAATAAATAAAATAAACATATAAAATGAAAAATAAATAATCCCAGTGCATTTGATAATAGACATATTCCAGTAAAGTAATGATAATGTTTTGCTTTATTAAAAATCTTTTTACTTTAAACAAACAAGCAAACTCTAGAGACAAACTATTTTCTGGGTAGAAACGAGAAGAATGCTTAAGCTATTAACAGAATCAACTACTTATAAAATACCCTCATTACAGTTTTTCAGATACATTTTGAGCCTCTCATAGCAATTCTATTTTTTCTCCATTAGTGTCTCATATAGTCGACATATCAGTACTACCCAACAGAATCTAACTGAATCTCACCAGAATTGGAAGGACTTAAGAGGCCAGTGAGGTCTAACCTGCTTTATTAGCTTAGCATCATAAAATGACTAAAGTGGTCTATAGTTGAGACTTTATATTATTTCCAAATGATCTGCATCCTGTTACTCTGAGCCTGTGATGTTTTTACTTTGTAACAGTCATCATCTAGGTGGCTGCAGTAACCCCACACAGCAAACTATTTTATTCACATCCTAGCTTGCTAATAATCCTGGTCAACACATAGAACCCAAGCTGATAAAGCAAGTGGTCAGACTGAACCCAGTGTGGCTTCTGAGAAATGGCTTCCCACCTGCAGGATGTGAATATTAAAACAGCGAAATGATATAAACAACCCACTCTCAACAATTATTTAAACCAAACAATCAGGATACCAACAGTATTTTAACTTACCGAGGATGATAAGCTTTGAAAGCTTGGAGTGCTCACACAATAAATTTAAAACCGACTTGAAGATTCCTACAGACACCAAACTTCCTTCATCCACAACCAGAACTCTAACCAAAGAAAATTTCCATGGCTTATCCTTGGTCGTATTTTTCTTCCATAAATAGAAGCTATAATTGACCTATGAGCAAAGCAGGGCATTTCTTAGTTCAGGTTATAAAATGTACTGGCCCGGAATTTTTTTAAACAACATGTTCTTTTAGAACAATACAATTAAATAGGAAGTGGGTGCGGAATGATGCAGCTGCAGTAACAGGGGAAACAGAACCCAAGTTATAGGATGAATATATAGAAAAGACAGAGCAAGTAAATCGAAAAACAAAAAAAGATTAAAAAAAAAAAAGTTTCCTAACGAGTACTGTGTTTCATTTAACAAGCTTCGCACACAGCACTATTCCAACTGCAAAAAGCTCAACTGTTATCACTTTTGACCAGAGAGAGCCCACTATTCTTTTCCATTCTCAAGTAAACCTTCTCTTAGCCTTCTGAGGTCACCCAATCACTTAAGCCCCACTCTCCTCCCAACTACAATCCTCCATTCTGGAAATAAAGGGCCGCCTTCCCAAACTAACTAAGAAAATACTACTTTTTCGTCTAGTACTCTAAACTCTGTTATTTCCCCAACCACCACCACCAACAGAACAACTAAAAAACAATTTATTACAGAGGTAATAATATTTACCATTTAAAAAATATGGATGAGAGAAAAAAATGTGTAAAATTATAATCAGTGTTAAACATCTTGGGTATTTATCATTCCAGAAATATTTCCATGCTGTAAGCAAGCATATACGTATACAGATTTTAATGGTATCATATCTTTACTTATTTTTTCTACTAAAATTAGATCCAACATGTCTGTTCAGTAAAAGCCTTCATATTTCTCAACCAAATGCTCAGAACTCTCTTCAACAAATCCTCCGCCGCACCCACCATTCTCTCTCAGTGGCCTTGTCTCACAATAGACCATTATAATTATCACTAATTATTCTTCCTTATTTTATACATTCAATTAGTTATCTTAGAAATGCCTGACTGACACTTTTCCCCCTGGATTTCTAATGCCATCAACTCTACACAGGCTCTATGTTTGAGCACCTAGATTGCTCCAAAAGATTTACAGCCAGTTCCCCACATACAAACACAAGATGGGGTTGTCAGATGACATACAGGACACCCAGCTAAACTGGAACTGCAGATAATCAAATCAAGGTCTTTTCAGTGTAAGTATGTTCAGTGCAATATTCGGTGTACATTTACACTAAAAATTTGTATTTTTATCTGGTAAACCTGGTATCCCAAGGCCAAGGATGGTAGGTGGCATGAGTGCCACCTCAGTGCTCTTCCTGAGCCCTTACACCTCTGAGCCCGAACGGGGCTTCAGAAACGCTCTCCTGGCATCCCAACCAGATATTGAGACACTACCCGTTGATCCGAGTTGGAACATAAGATGAAATCCAGTGATGATCCTTCTGGGGCCTCTCCTATTTGAGTTCAGGCTAATCAATCAGACATGAAAGTATAATGGAAAAAATCACAAACTGATCAGAAGACTCTTCCACTCCCGAGCTACGCTAAACTTCCCTGCGTCTCTGTTCACTCGTGTGACAAATACAAGTAGTGCAAAAGTAATTCCTGAGGTGGCTGTGGCTCTATGATTCTAGGTAACCTTCTTTAGAACTGCTTTTCTCGTTTCACTTTCTTGCCTGGGAACCTAAATGGCTCCCACTAATCAAGTCCAAGTTTCAGGATCAGGTATGCAAGATCTGTAATAAATGAGGAAAAGACTGCACCAGGGAAAGAGCAGCAAGCTGGGAGGTCAGAGACGCGAATCCAAGTGCTGGGGCTGTGTCTGGTTAAGGTTTGGGGCCAACTGTTCAATATCCCCAGGTTTCAACTGGCTCTTCTGTCAAATGCAGATAATATCACTTACCCACGTCACTGGTTTGTCAAAGATTTAATGAAACGGCAAAATACTTCAAACTTTAAAGCTCAAACCCCCGGTCTAAACCAAGTGTAATTTCCATTATTTTACAACACACAGACTTCCTTCCAATCAGTGCAGTCACCTCGAAACCCTCTACACACTCTTCATCATTCTCCTTAACGCCTTTGGAAAGGCCTTTCCCTTAAATAAAATGTCCTTCTCATCTGAGCTTCCTTGTCCATCGGAGTCCAATTCAATTATCCTTTCCTTCAGAAATCTTCTAATGACCAAGTTCCTTGATCTGTAACAGGGCAGGTCAGGACTAGAGGAAACTCTCCAACTCCTTACAAGTTTAAAACTTCATGACTCTTAACTGTAGCTGAAACTATTTTCTTCCAGCATCTTAATTCACTTGAAATTTTCACTATGCAACTACTATTTGCCAGGTGCTATTGTGGGCAAAAGAGATAAGGAACTAAACCAGATGATCCAAGTTCTCACTTTCATGGAGCTTTCATTCCATAAGATACAACCTTTTTCTTCCAACTACAATGCTTCTCAAAATATGGTCTGTGGACTCTGACATGTTTGTAACCAGTCCCAGTGAGAAACAGAGCACATGCCAAAATAGAAACTAACTATAACATTAAACATACACTTTAGTTTAGCTGACAATTTTATTTTTCGTAATCAGATTTTCTCAATGAAGGAAGCAATGCACTGATTTACTTTCTGGCACCAGCTTCTATCTCACTGCAAACCAGTAACAGTTTATAGACTTGCTGTTTTAAGTGGCAGTGATCTACTAAATGATTAGCTACATAAAGTAAGGATCTAGAAGACCTTCAGTCAATACCTACTGACTGTCATCAGGGAGAAATGAAAAACAAACTCAAAGTTTGTGTTTAAGGCAAATGCTTTATCTAAAGAAGAAATGTAAAAAGTTTTACCTGACATAGTGTATAAGCGTTAAAACCAGTCTTCTGTCTCAGTAAGCCAGCTGCTTTCCCTGTAGGTGCTGTAAGTAAAACTTCTATAGCCTTGTCCGCCTTAGGCGGACTTTGCTCAGTGAAGGTAGTCCATTCTTCTGGTGCATCCTGGTCTTGTTCAAAATCTTCACAAGCTTTTTTCACTTCTGTTTCTTCCAACAGCTCTATATGCTTAAAAAGCTGGCTAACAATTGTGGTCTTCCCACAACCACCTTTCCCACTTATGACTGTCACAGCATTGGTGCAAATCATCTCCAGAGCAGCCACTTGACCCAGATCCAGTTGACCTTCACTTATTTCTGCACCAACTTCCTTTTCACCATTATCCCAAATAAGGTCACCAATGTCCTGAGTGTCCAGAATGTCCACCAAATCTTCTAATCCTGTTTCATCAGATTTACCCTCATTCAGTGTATCATCACTTCCTGAATTCTCGGATCTTGTGGTGTGAATAGATGTAAGCACCTTCTTGACGTCGACATTTAAATGCCACGGTGGCCTTGTCATCAGGTCACATATGGAAGACGCAATGCCTCTTTCAGCCCAGTAAAGGTCATAGAGAAAGACACAGCCCTTCTCGTACGTCACCACCCCAATATCCTTCAAGAACTTCAGAGACTGCCAAGCATCATGAAAAGACATCCAGTCTGACAACTGTAAAGTTAGGTCAGCTTCCTCAACACACGTGTGCCCATGTTCTCTGCAGAACTGCTTCAGCTGAGAATATATTACTAAAGCATTCTTCTCCAAATCAGTCATCAACTGAAGAAGAGATTTGCACTGACAAAATGATGTCCAACTTGCCTCACATCGCAAAATCTTCAGTTCACTGTAGGTTATCTTTAAGAAAAGAAAGTTCAAGTTGCTTTATAAAAATTATACACATTGACTATAATTAGAACTGCAGTGTTTGTTAATAATTTTTTAAGTCCCAGATGACATCTGTTTCAACTAAATTTGGAGAAAAAACTAGGTACCTAATACATCACTAATTTTTTTAATCAACTGCACTGTGATTTGAGATCTATATAATTTCTAATTAAAATTACATTTTCTCAAAGCAATACATATACAGTTTTAAAAGTCTAGTAACACTATGTGGCTTATCACAAAAAAAACAGGAATCCTCTAACTTATCATTTTCATGCTTCTTGAGAATTTATCTCCATATTTCTAAGAACTATTTTAACTATTCCTTGATTTTTTTTTAAGATATTTAGTATTAACTCCTTACTACGGCAAGTCTTTCTTCATGGAAGCTCTTGCCCTTTTATACCACCACCTCCCCACACGGTTTTCCTCCTCCCATCTTTGAAAAAAGTTACAGTGCATTTTGAAAATTGATTTTGGTTAAATCAGTGTTAACAGGATTCACAGCTGAGTGACACGATATACTGTGATTACATTAACTTTGTGTTGAACTCCCGTGTGTGTTGTTAAGTTAATGACTGCCCACACTCTACTGTAAAGGTATGGAACTTCCTTCACCATAATCCACTCAGGTCATCTACTGGCTCCATTTTTTCTTTGCTTCTCCCACAGAGACATCACCCCTGGATCCCTCCATATATTTTATGGGCTAAAATGTGTCACCAGAAAATTCATACGTTGGAATCCTAACCTCCCCTCCAGTACCCCAGAATGTGACCATACCCTCAAAGACCACAGGGTCTTTAAGGAGGTCATTAAGTTAAGATGAGGTCGCTGGGGTGGGTCCTAATCCAATGTGACAAGTGTCCTTATTAGAAGAGATCAGGACCCAGACAAGCACAAAGGGAAGGCCATGCAAAGACATGGGAAGAAGATCAGCCATCTACCAGCTAAGGAGCCAGGCCTGAGAAGAAATCAACCCTGTTAACAACCTGACTTTGGATTTAGAGCCTCCAGAAGTGTGGGAAAATAAATTTCTGTTGTTTAAGTCACCCAGTTGATGCGATTTGTGACAGCAGCCCTAGCAAACAAGCAAAGAAGTCTATTCTGGGTGGTGACCCACATGCTGAACAGGGGCTTCAAGCCTCCTTTTCTCACTTGAGTCCCAGAATGCTCACTGCTCTGCTTCTCTTTCCTACTGAACAGTATCTTCTTTTTCTAAGCACACTGAAATCATAGTCTTTTCATGTAGGGAACAAATTCATTACTCCAGTATTCCTTAAACAGGGGCAGGGGTGGGTGGGACCTATACATATTCTTGGTGATCCAGGAATTATCTCAGAATTTTTTAAATTGTATTTTCATTTAGAAAACCACCTACAACCCGGTACTGCCAAGATTTAAGTGCTACATTTGGTTTTCAACACCTCTGGAGCCTCTCAGTGCCACTTCACTACACCTGGTCTCTAATAATAAGCACAGAAGTGCCAAAGAAACTGTAAATGATATCATGATGTACCACATGACTAATGAAAGTTTTCCAAAGTTCAAACAGGAAAGTGAGGAATTTCGCTGCAGAGAAGAATGGACTTGCCGAACTACCAAGAACTTGTGCCATCAATGGGATTTACATTCAAGTTGCAAATGTCAATTTAGTTACAAAAAAAATGTTATGTTAAACTAAATTACATAACTAAATTATTGATCTTTTGAATGTCATTTATTTTGTTATTCTGTTTTCCTCTATAACTTTATTTCCTAAGACATATAGGTCTAAGAAGTTTATATTTAGTTGTAACACTGAAAATAAATTAATCAATATTGAAATCCATGCAAATTTTTTTCCTTGGAAAGAGATGCAAAAAATTTGTCACGACTGAGAATTCCTGCCTTATACAAGATTATTAAATGCTAAGCAAATGTCTTACTTTACGAAATCCAAGTTTCCATGGCTGTGTACCTAAAATCTCTTCTATCTTCTCCAACACCTCTTCAGAATCTGAGCTTATGAGCCGTTTAAAGTGTCGAGGCAGAAGAACTGGAAGGAATTCCACTATTTTTGGAAACCGCAAAGCTCTCATTACAGTTATAAATGGCACTACAGGATATCAGAAAAGAACAAATCAAGACATAAAAATGAACTCACAGAATAAGTATTTGATGGACTTTCTCATTTAGTACAGTTTAAGTAATCCAAATCAAAGAGGGTAATAGAAAGTAATAAATTTACTTTAACCAACAAGAAAATTGATCATATTATAACAGCTGCTTTTGTACCAAGATGGTTTTCATCATGTTTAACACCAAAAATTTATGTTCTTCAAATGCTTAGGTAACTAATTCTTAGTCTTTTGTTTTCTTTTGCTTGAAATACAATCAGAATAAAATTTGACTCAATGATAGAATTTAAAGCTAGACATTAAAAGTCATTTACATATTAATCTGTATTATCACTTTTCTTACTGTAATCATGATTCTTTCGTCACTGAAGTCAATGAAGTACTGTCAAATTCATTTGACAGAATTAAGAAATTGAAATATCCCACTTATGTGAACGTGAGCATCCAGATAACAAATCATAATTAAAAGTTATTTTAAACTATTGTGAACTGAAATCTTTCCAAAACGAATCACTCGTATTCACGCCTTTCTTCCTTGCCTTCTCAAACAGAATAACCCGCAATTGAATTTTTTCTTAGTGACTTGAGGTAATCCAATGGATGCAGAAGTTAGAGAGTGAGCTAGAATCACACTTTTAGAGCTGGAAAGGAATGGAAAGGTGTTCACAGATCATCTCACCCAACCTCTTCAAGTTACAGGTGAGGAACCTGCGATGTCAATGACATCCTCCAAAGGCAGTATCAACACATTTTATCAAACTGATTTAAAAATGGAAAATGAGGACAAGGTACTACAGTAGTAATATCTTAAACACACTAGTCATTAAGTATCTCAATCACACCAAAATTCGATGATAAAAATCACTTACGTGTGTTTTCCAGAGGAAAGGGCATCGCGTAACCTGGTGGTGACACTTCCTGTGTTTTCTGTGTAGGTTGTTTTTGACCGTTCATTCCAATTTCCTTCTGGAAAGTTCTTAATATTTCCCTAAGATTTTCAAACTTGAGGTCTTTATGGCTTGATCCATCATTTACCCATGCTAAAAATTTAATTCTGTTATCAGCGGGTACATTACAGTCTTTAAGAAAGAGGGAACAGATCTGTATTTGATTTGGCGGTGACATGTCAGACTGTAAAAAGTAAGACGGAAATCCTTGAACCTGATAGCTCCTTGATCCTACAGGCGTCACCTGAACCTTCACTCGCCACCAAGCACCCGTTAGCGGAAAACGTCCAAATACTTTACATGGCTCTTTAGTGTTTTCATCAAAAATTGAAACTTAAAAAAAAAAAAAAGAAAAGTTTAATATAGGATAATTTAAAGCCTCTTTCCCAATGCTTTATCAAATCCACCATTCTCAAATCCCCAGACAGCACCCCGTACAGATGTTTATTAGGATGCCTATATTCCACTTGTCTGTTGATCTGTCGTCTCCTACTACACTGTAAGCGCTCTCAAATAAGACAGTGTTTCATTTGTCTTTGTATTCCAGGAGGTGAGCATGGTATATGCCTAGGGTCTACTGTTCCTCTTCTGAAAGCAGCCCTCTCTCTGCTACTCTGATCTCAGCCAATAGAAACCACCTGGGAACCTTTATGGGGTTTCCAAAAAGTGCCACGGTCCCTCTGATCACAGGGCCTTTGCGTAAGCTGTTCTGCCTGCCTTAAATATATTTTCCTTACTGTTTACCCCATTTACTACAGACCTCAGCTTAATTGTCACTTCCTCAGGAAAGCTTTCCCTGAATCTCATGAATATATCCTCTCTTAGCACAACTTACTATTCCTTCCAGCACTAAGTAATATTATAGTTACTTGTATAATTACTTACAGAATGTCTGTTTAATTCATAGAGCGTAAGCTCCATTAAGACAGCAACTTCAGCATCTAATCTCTGCAGGGTATCCCAGCAACACATACCTTGCTTGGAACATGGTAACCAGTCACTAACACTTTTAGGGTAAATAATGAAACCCTCCACGAACACCTGAAAATTTTCTGTTTAAAATTGTGCTGGCTATTCACATGTGACTATTTAAATTTAAATTAATTAAAATTAAAATTTTTAATTTGGCTCCTCAGATGCACCAGCCACATTTCCAGTCTTCAAAAGCCGCACATGGCTAGCAGCTATTGTAGCGGGCAGTGCAAATACAGAACAAGGCCGTCACAGAAAATTCTACTGGACAGCACTGGTTTGAACAATCAAACATTCTTAAATATCAGGCACAAGGTACACATAATAGGTATAATTCATAGCACAGGAAACTTTAAAAGGTAAACAGGGATCACAAAGTTTATGAATCAACAGTGCCTTTAAGTATTTCTCATGCGTGAATGTGTAAGTAACCAAAAAATAATCACATATTCGACTCCGGGAAAGACAAGAAAATAGTTAAAAGCCCTGATTCTGGGTGTGAATACTGGTTGGACATCGATTGTTTCCTCGACTATAAAACTATCTCAAAAAGCTATGAACTTTAAATGAGATACACGTGGAGCACAAGTTTAACATACAGTATCTGCTCAAGTCGCTGCTATTACTGCTATTGTTGTTACTATTTTATTCTAAACAGGAACAAACCTCTGGGTCATCCCAGAGGAACTCTGTTTGCAGCGACGAGGCGCCTGCCTTGCTTAGGACGAGGTCTTTAAAGGAAACCACACATTTCCAACCCCACCCCCCACCCCGGGGCGGGGGTGCTTCCTCACCGCGGAGCCGCCCGGGGAGGCTGCCAGCCTTTATGACCCCACTGCAGAGCTCCTCGGCGTCCACAAACACAACGTCTTCATCCTCCTCCATATCCTCCGGCAGATAATCATCTTCCGCCTCCACCACGTCCTTGGGTGGGAGCAGAGGTCCCAGTAGCTCGCGCAAGGGCTGACTAAGAGAGGCCATACTCAAGTCTCCTGAGTTCAACCCGAATTCCGGAAAACCCGGGAGGCGTAGACGGTCAGGATCAGCCAATCAGCTCCAAGACTCTAAGACCTTCAGCTTCCAGAAGGGTGGGCGAAATCGGTGAAGAGGGTTAACTGTAGGGGAATGGATGGGAACTAGACTTGTGGTGGTGATCACGCTCTTGTGTACACAGATGCTGAACTAGAATGCTGTGCACTTAAAACGTTTTTTTGTTTTGTTTTGTTTTGTTTTTAAATAAAAAAAGACCGTCAGCCTTCCCGAATGCCTCCCGGAACGCCTCCCCTCCCCGCAGCCGGCGTGCACGGAAAGGAGGGGCGGCGGCGAAGCCCCGCCCCAAGCCTCCAGGACGGGGATAGGATGAGGACGATGGGCGGGCCATAGAAGGACACTGCCTCCCGCCTCCGCCCCGCAGCCCTGCTCCAAGCTTCGCCAGGTGCCTGGAGTAAACTAGGTAACTGGGCAGCAGAAGTGGCACCTGCAGAATCGCCAACACAAGGCGTCTCCTGCGTAGAAAGAAACGCGGGGGAAGGCCCATCCAATGTGCCGGGAAAAGCAAGCCCTCCCCGGCACCTCCAAAACGACAACCCAAATGCCCTTTGGCTACCACCCAAAGCACAGAATCGCGAATCTCCAATCCGGACACCCACCTAGTCGTGACTGCTTTGGGCCTCTCTGTTCTTCAGGAGTTCAATTTATATGATCAAAGGCACTTTATCCCAAGTACAGCTCTCTAGGCCCCATTCCATACCCACTGTAGGGGGATCTAGGGCAGGGACCCAGGATTCTTTCTGATGCATGTCCCAAGTTGTCCATTTTGATGCGCAGCCAGGCTTGGAAAGCGCTGGATTAGATGACATTCAAAGCCCTCTTCATCATTTGTTCTGTGTACTCACAAACTTCTTTAAGCCAGGCTGCTGCCTACTCACAAGCAGGGCAAAAAAGCACAGTCTACTTACAGCCCAGGGTATAGACGCGAATGGGGGAAGGCCAGTAGGAGAGAGGACAGTGGTTTACAAAGTTATTCTGGACCATGGTTCTCATATTTGAATGGGGAAACTGTTTGAAAGTCATGGTACTTTTTGAAGAACACCATAAAATATATTACTACATTACTACTTTCACACTATTTATTATGAAATTACTCAATACTAAACCTAAAATAACTAAGCATAGGCTGTTTGCTAAATCCAAAAGCATCTTATTCTAGAGTCTAACATAGAAAAAACAGCCACCACCAAAGTTTTTTTTTTTAACTTATAGGAGAAAATACTAAAATTAATTTTTTCCTTTAGGAATAAATGTTGACTTTCATTGCTTTTAGAAATACTCTGGGAGATTCCTCAAAAGACTAGGAATAGACTTACCATATGACCCAGGAATCCCACTCCTGGGCTTATATCCAGAAGGAACCCTACTTCAGGGTGACACCTGCACCCCAATGTTCATAGCAGCACTATTTACAATAGCCGAGACATGGAAACAGCCTAAATGTCCATCAACAGATGACTGGATAAAGAAGCTGTAGTATATTTATACAATGGAATACTATTCAGCCATAAAAACTGACAACATAATGCCATTTGCAGCAACAGGGATGTCCCATGGAGAATGTCATTCTAAGTGAAGTAAGCCAGAAAGAGAAAGAAAAATACCACATGAGATTGCTCAGATGTGGAATCTAAAACACAAAAACAAAGCATAAATACAAAACAGAAATAGACTCATAGACATAGAATACAAACTTGTAGTTGCCAAGGGGGCAGAGGGTGGGAAGGGATAGACAAGGGATTTCAAAATTGTAGAATAGATAAACAAGATTATACTGTAAAGCACAGAAATATACACAAGATCTCATGGTAGCTCACAGAGAAAAAAATGTGACAATGAATATATATATGTTCATGTATAACTGAAAAATTGTGCTCTACACTGGAATTTGACACATTGTAAAATGATTACAAAGCAATAAAAAATGTTTAAAAAAAAGAAAAAGAAATACTCTGTTGCACTGCTGTTTCCAAGGATCATCTATATGAGGTTGAGTGCCTTCCTTAACACTCTAAGTGGCTTCTGTTTCCACCACAATATGGAATCTGCTCTGACAAATGTCTCACCACTGGTCTCTTAGTTAAATCCAGTAGATAACCTTTTTGCCTTTATCTTGCCTCACTTCTCAACAGTATTTGACAGTGATAACTATTTTCTTCCTGTAACACTCTGCTTTCTGGCTTTTATGACTTGTCTTCCCAGGTTTTTCTCCTTTCTCTCTAGCTGTTTATAGTTTCTTTAAGCTCCTCTACAGGCCTCTTAAGGACTGGCATTCCCTAGGGTCCCACCCCAAGCAGCTTCTCACTCTGTAATCCTGCTCCAAATCACCTTTTGCCTATCACATTGCCATATGCTAATGACTCCTAATCTTATCTCCAAACCTGTGCAAAACACTGCCTATAAGATGCCAGGACTGGGTGCCCCTTGGCTACTTCTGACTCAGCGAATTCAAACTGAAAGCTATCTGTTGCCCAAATGTGGGCCACTTATGTGTCTAACATAAGATAACTTTTTTACCAACAGGATGATTTGGGCATTAAGACTCCAGATATTAAGTGTCTGTTCATATAACTCAATTGTATTCTAGGCAGTGTAGGGAAGGATTCAGGATGGTGAGAATTTTGCTTCTGTATTTGTTGATTCCTCATTTTTTAAACGTTAACAATTCCAGGTTCCTGGATACCATTTTTACCATACACAGTAAGCAACAATACTCAAACCTGGCTGTGCATCAGAATCACCTGGGATGTTTCTAAAAATAAGATTCCTGGATCTACCCTGAAGCTACATTTCCACAAACACAAGACAACTTAGGCATAAGGTCATTCACTGTGTTAACTTTTGTAGTAGCAAAGGATGGGAAACAGCAGAAATGTGCATCAGTTACAGACTTACTGAATAAACTATGGTACATCCACACAATGGAGAATTCTCCAGCAATTTAAAAAAAGAAAGAATGAGGAATACCTTTATGAACTGATAGGGAGACTTTCCAGGATATAATGTTAAATAAGAAAAAAGCAAGACATAAAACAATGCAAATAGTTTTATTCATGTGTGTGTATGTGCTTTTACAAAAACAAAAACACAGGACACATAAACCAGAAATTAATGAAAATAGTTACCTATACACAGAGTGGAAGCAGGATAAAAGACGGGATGGAAACAAGATCTGTGAGTAATTCTTTATAACGGTTTTGACTTCTGAACCAGGTGAATGTTCCATATATTCAAAAATAGATAAAGAAACAAAAAGCAAAACCTAAAACTGAACACAAACAGGAACAAATGAACCTGTCTATCAAATGTTTAACACAACCTCTCAGGGAACATACTTACTTCAAGTTACTTTGGAATACTCTGAATAAATATTCTAAGTTACTCTGACTATATACCCTTCTGAGGACAGACGGTATACAAAGTAATAAACTTTATGGCACAACTCAGTTAATGTTAGTTGTAATATTGTAACTTGGAAACAATATGTATTGTAGGATAAAACATAAGTAGATGTCTTTGTGTTTTATCAAGTGGAGGTTTTTAATGTACATGAAAAGAAATTCAAACATAAAATAAAGGAAGAAAATCTCCAACAATATTAAATTTGAATTAGAGATATCAATATCAGCTTATAATTTCTTAAAATGTATTTTCTAGCTCTGTCTACTGAAAGAGCCTGAAAGCAATGTCACCCAGTAACTCTGATCACATCTACCACCCTGATCTTGGTTTAGGGATACCATTTCTTATTATAAGAAATGGAGGAGTCTTAAGAAATGGCGGATTCCACCTCTGGGACAGGAAGTACACTGGACCTGGGACTTCCTGTATCAGAAGGCAAGGAAGCACTCAAAAACTAACGAGGTTATGATAAAAGGGTTCAGGAGCCAGCTGGAAGGCCTTCCCACTAAACAAATTTAGAGAGATTTGAGTATCAAAAAGAATAATGACTGCACTTGATTGTAATACACTGAGTAAATGAAAATTGATGTGTCCATCACTAAAAAAAATTTTTTAAGAAAAGGAAGAAAAAAATGTAGTTAAGAAAATATCAGTTGAGAAATTTAACTGACAGTAAATAAGAAAATGGTACGGAGAGCAGTATGAGGTTCCTTAAAAAAACTAAAAATAGTTACCATATGATCCAGCAATCCCACTTTTGGGCATATACCGAAAAAGATTAAAACTCTAATTGGAAAACATACACGCAACCCAGTGTTCACAGCAGCACTATTTACAATGGCCAAGACATGGAATGCCCATCACAGGTGAACTGATAAAGAAGATGTGGTGTATACACACACACACACACACACACACACACACACACACAATGGAATTTTACTCAGCCATTAAAAAAAGAATGAAATAATGCCATTTGCAGCAACAAAGATGGGCCTAGACATTATAATACTAGGTGAAGTAAGTCAGAGAAAGACAAATGTCATATGATATCACTTATATGTGAAATCTAAAAAAAGTGATACAAATGAACTGTTTACAAACCAGAAATACTCACAGACGTAGAAAACAATCTTACAGTTATCAAAAGGGAAAGTGAGGAAGGATAAAGTAGGAGTTTGGGATTAACAGATACATACTACTATATATAAAATACATAAGCAAGGAACTACTATATGGCACAGAGAACTATATTCAATATCTTGTAATAACCTATCGTGGAAAAGACTGAAAAAGAATATATATATATATATAAATGAATCACTTTGTTGTACACCTGAAACTAACACAACACAGTAAATCACTATACTTCAATAAAAAAGTTGTTTTGGTAAAAAAATAAAAAATAAAAGAAATTTAAGAAGAAATTCTAAAAATATAAGACACCATTTTGCAATCTCCAACTTAGTAACTAATTCAAGGAAGTATCACCAAAAGATACTAAAACTATTATGTGAAAGTCATTGGGAAACCAATAGTCCTGTGGCTGCAAGAAATTACGAATTTTGTCTACGGCCACATTACCCTGAACTCGCCCGATCTTGTCTGATCTTGGAAGAAACTACAAATTGTGAAGGGGAAAATGTACCTTTACAGTGGAGATACTTGTCAGTCACCCCCTAATTAATGCATCAAAATTAGTGTTATTCATAATCAGACAAACTGATGTGTGTTTCATGCTGTGATACATATTATGTACATAAGATCAGCTATGAAGTCTTCTTGCCAAAAATATTTAATCTGATTTTAATCAAGGGTCTAGACCAATAGAAATACACTGTGAAGCACCTAAGTTTCTAGTATCCACATAAAAAAAAAAAGGGTGACATTAAGTTTAATGATGCATTGTATCTAATCTAATATATCCAAAATATTACTATTTCAACATGGTAATCAATATAAAAATTATTAATGAAATATTTTACACTCCTTTTTAACCCTAAATCTTTGAAATCTGACGCATACTTTATCCTTAGCACACCTCAGTCTGAACCAGCCATACTTCAAGTGCTAAACAGGCACTTGTGACTGGTGACTATCATATTGGACAGCACAGTTCTAGACCTATTTTTCAATTTTCCCAAAATCCAAGGAACTGAGATACAAACTGAATACTACTATGTGGAAACAAAAAGATTTAGAACAAAGGTTAGAAAACTCTTTCTGTGAAGGGCCAGATAATAAACACTTCAGGCTTTTCAAGCCACATAATTCCTCTCCCCCTTCTCCTGCTCCTTCTCCCCCAAGTACAGCAACAGGCCATAATATGCACACACTTGATCTGGCATATGAGACATTTTGCAAGACAACTGACCTGGATCTTCCAAAAAGTCAATGTCACAGGCAAAAAGGCAGGAAAGAAGAGGGATTTCAGAATTGACAGAGGCCAATAGCTGAAGTCAAAGGTAGGAAGAGAGAGGAGGGTATAGCTCAGTGGTAGAGCACATGCTTAGCATGCATGAGGTCCTGGGTTCAATCCCCAGTACCTCCATTAAAATAAATAAATAAACCTAATTACCTCCCCCTCCCTACCCCAAAAAAAATTAAAAAAAAAAAAAAATAAAGAGTTGATTCTAGAGAGAGGTGGGTTGGGAGCCCCAGTGAGAAGCCAGTAAAGGTTGTCAATAGAAGCTCAACTGTTTTCTTTTGAAAACATGGCTCTTCCTCTCACATAAACCAAGCTCTCATTCCTATGTCTTCTTGAAATCTAGGCAGTGCTGGTTAAATAAATCAATTAACTTGAAGCACAAACCAAAGAATTTCAGTATCTCATTCCTATTGCTCCTCATGTAGAAGTTTTTCCCCCAAAGTTACATAGAATGTGTTTTCTGGTTCTATTGGAAATACATTTGTTTTGGTGTGCCTAGATGGTATCGAGGCAGCTAACACCCTGTGAAGTTATTAGTAAAACCTATGCATTTTACTGGGAGAGTGGGGAGGGAATAAGGTTTAGTGACCCGCTTAATTAATGTGATAAGGTAAAGCATGCAATTAAGATGTAGCCATGATAATGATGGTTTAGCAGTTATGGGAAAACATTTAGAATTAATTTATCCTGGTGAATGTTTAAATAACTACTTTGTTTTGTTTGTTAAACTGGGATTGAAAGGGGAACAGGAGAATTAAGACAAGAAATGAATAAAATAGGAGGCTTACCAAAGAGGTCGAAGATTACACACAGAGCAGAAATTATAATTAAAAAAATGTGTTCAATTTCATTCAGTCAACGGATATGTATGTGTGAGGCAGGCAGAATGACTGTGCATCCATCTCTCTCTAGGCACACAGTAGAGCTGTACTTCTCCACCTATTTGAAGTTAGTCATGGCCATCTGTCTTGCTTGGGCCAACAAAATGATAGCAACATGTCACTTTATTTATTTGAATAAATGAGAATATTTTGTTGTGTTAACCGGCTAAGAGGGTGGAGTTAAGTCATCAGAACCTACCCTACCCTTCCTAACACAATCTCGATCACAGGATGGCTGCGTTTGGTGACTACAGTGAGAGATCTATGGAAACAATAATGGCCCTTGCCAAAAGTTTCAATAATTTCATAAAGGTATGTAGATTTGGAAGATACAGGACTGGAAAACTGCACTCTGGGCCTGATTCAGAGGAGCTCTGAAAGCTCCAACACCATGATAGCATTGTGCAGTACCAACATGGATTTAAAGAAGCCAAAAGACGTACGCACAAACAGCTGACATCTAGTTCCAAAATTCTCTAACCAGGAATCCAGACTCCTGGTAGGTAAGTACCAGAGAGGGTCTAAAAAGAACTGAGGAAGTCAATTCAAAGAATGAGACCTCCTTGATGCCTGGAGCCCTTGTTAGGAGCCCTGCTTGACCAAGTCTGAGTCATACCAACACCATATTTCACCTTTTCACCTAATGCATCACAGCTTCCTTATGGTTAGCCTCCAACCTCCACTTCCTCTCCTTTTGTGTCCATTGTCTTCATATGTACAAACATACTATTAATATTATCAATATTTTACTGTCTTACTTTGCACCCTGTTCTTTCTTATTGATGTTATCAAATATGAATTTCTCCATTGTAGATTTAGATCCTATCACACCTCATCTACTCAGGAACATTACCTCCCTCCTATATCATTCATTTCTCACTCTCTCTCTCTCTCTATTGAATTATGCCCATCAGTGTACAAATGTGCCATCTTTAAAAATCCTTTCTTTGTTCTCACTTGTCCCCAGTCAAGCAACCATGCCATTTCTCTGCTCTCCTGAAGCTTGTCTATATTTATTTATCCCCTGTTCCTCTCTTCCAGGACTGATCTGGCCTTTAATTCACGCTGTGCTCTACACAAAGGCATTTGGTAGAGGAGGCTTGGGTAAAGGCTGAAATCTAGTCCCTTCTTTGCCTGCCAAGTGGGAAGCTTGGCACAAGATTTCGTCATCCTTGAGGAAGGAACACTGATCAACCCAGAGGCACCATCATTTCCAACTGACCAGCTTGAGGAAGGCTTCTTTTCCTGATTTGCACAAAGGTCCTGTGTACCCTAATGATATCCCTATTCTCCTGGCCTTTGTTAACGCACTTCAATCAGCCTTCTACCCTCATCATTTCCCCTGAAATTCCTCTGGTCCAAAGTCACCAATGATGAAGCCATTATGGAAAACAGTATAGAGATTCCTCAAAAAACTAAAAACAGACTTACAATATGATCCAGCAATCCCACTCCTGGCATATGTCCAAAGGGAACTTTAATTCAAAAAGATACATGCACCCCAATGTTCACAGCAGCACTATATACAAAAGCCAAGACATGGAAACAACCTAAATGGGTGGAGTTCCGGTCAAGATGGCAGAGTGGTAGGACCACGAGATCGCCCCTCCTCACGACTACAACAAAACCACAACTGAATGCTAAACAACCATTGAAAAAAGACTGGAACCTAGCAAAAAAGATCTTCTGCAACTGGAAACATCAAGAGGGAACCACAGCAGGATGGTAGGAGGGGCGTGCTTGTGGTATCACTGGGCCCCATACCCCTGGGGAGGCAACCCACAAGCTAAAGATTTGTTAAGTCACAGAGGCCCTCCCACAGGAGTGAGAGCTCTAAGCCCCACGTCAGGCTCTGCAGCTCGGGTCCTGGCATTGGGAGGAGACCCCAGGACAACTGGTTTTGAAGGCCAGGGGCGCTTGGCTCTGGGAGCCTCACGGTACTGGGGGAAATGGAGACTCCATTCACTTGAGAAGCATACACGGAAACTCACGTGCACCAGGTCCAAGGGCAGAGGCAGTGATTTCATAGGAACCTCAGCCAGATCTGCCTGCTAGATTTGGAGGGTCTCCTGGGGATGTGGGGGACGGCAGCAGCTCACTCAGGGGACATAAAAGCTGGTGGTGGACATTCCGGGAGTGTTAATCTACATGAGCTTTCCTGGAGGCTGACATCTTGATTGGATCATTAGCACCAAGACCCAGCCCCACCCAACAGCCTGTAGGGAAGCCTCAGGCCAAACAACGTACAGGGTGGGAAAGCTTCTCCTGCCAGGAAGCCTGCATAAGCCTCTAGTACAGCCTCATCCACCGGGGCAGATACTAGAAAAAAGAAAACAACAATCCCAAAGCCTGTGGAAGGAATCCACAAACACACAGAAAGATAGACGATATGAGGCAGCAAAGGAGTATCTCCCAGGGTACAAGATAAAATCCCAGAAGAAGAAATAAGTGAGAAGATAGGTAATTTATCTGAGAAAGAGTTTAAAGTAATGATGGCCAAGATGTTCAGAGAACTCAAGAGGAGTACAGATGCACAGAGTGAAGTTTTTAGCAAAGAGTTGGAAAATACCCAAACAGAGTTGAAGAATAAAATCCCAGAGTTGAAGAATAAAATCACTGAAATGAATAACACACTAGAAGGAACCAAGAACAGACTAAATGCAGAGGAATGGATCAGTGAGCTAGAAGACAGATTAGTGGAAATCACTACTTCAGAACAGAAAAAAGAATAAAAAGAAATGAGGATAGTTTAAGAGAACTCTGGGACAACATGAAGCGCTCTAATATTCGCATTATAGGGGTCCCAGGAAGAGAAGAGACAGAGAAAGGACCTGAGAAAACTTTTAGAGAGATAATAACCGAAAACTTACCCAACTTGGGAAAGGAAACAGTCACCCAGGTCCTGGAAGATCAGAAAGTACCACACAAAATCAGTCCAAAGAGGAACACACCAAGGCACACAGTCATCAAACTGACAACAATTAAGGATAAGGAGAAAACATTAAAACTACCAAGAGAAAAGCAATGAATAACATACAAGGGAACTCCCACAAGGTTATCAGCTGATTTTTCAGTAGAAACTCTACAGGCCAGAAGGGAGTGGCACAATATATTTAAAGTGATGCAAGGGGGAAACTTACAACCAAGAATACTCTATCCAGCAAGGCTCTCGTTCAGACTTAATGGAGAAATCAAAAGCTTCACAGATAAACAAAAGCTAAAAGATTTCAGCACCACCAAACCAGCTTTACAGCAAATGTTAAAGGCCCTTCTCTAGTCATCAAACCGTAAGAAAAGACAAAAAGAGGAAAGAGAAAAAAGAAAAAGAAGAAGAAGAGACCCACAAAAGATTGTTTTGGCTACTTGGGGTCTTTTTGTGGTTCCTTATAAATTTTGGAATTGTTTCTTCTAGTTCTGTGAGCAATGTCATGAGTATTTTGATAGGGGTTGTGTTGGATCTGTGGATTGCTTTGGGTGGTGTGGCCATTTTGATAGTGTTGATTCTTCCAATCCAAGAGCAGAAGAAATCCATTTCTTTAAGTCATTTCAGTTTTCAGAGTATAGGTAACCTCCTTGGTTAAGTTTATTTCTAGGTATTTTGCTGTTTTTGGTGTAATGGAAATGTCTCTGTTGGTTATAAAGTTCTGATTTTTGAAGTGAAACAAAAAAAATGAATGAAGGGCCACAAATGGCAAAATAGCCTTCTTTTTTATGGGTGAGTTGCATTCCATTATCTGTTTGTCTATCTATCTATCCACCTATCTAGATAGATAGATAGATAGATAGATAGATAGATAGATAGATAGATACATGCATTGCATCTCCATTATCTATTCAACTATTGATGTGCATTCAGGATGCTTCCATATCTTGGCAATGATAAATAATGTTGCTGTTAATAGCAGGGTGTATGTATCTTTTTGAGTTAATTCTTATTTTGTGGTTGGCTTTATTCCTTTGATAATTATGTAAGTTTAGAAAGCTAAAGCTCTAAACGTTCTCAGAAACAATGAACAGTACATATATGTAAATTATAAAATATATATGCAGTAAAAAAAAAAAAAGATCAAGCCATGAAAGATACAGAAGAAACTTAATTAAAAGACATATTACTAAATGAAAGAAGCCAGACTGAAAAGGCTACAAACTGTACAATTCCAACCAAATGACATTCCGGAAAAGGCACAGGGTTTGGGGGAGAGGGAAGGAGGGAGGAATGAATAGATGGACCACAAGGGATTTTTACGGCAATGAAATTATTCTGTATGATACTATAGTGGTGGCTACATGTCATTATGCATTTGTCAAAACCCATAGAGTGTACAACATCAAGAGTGAACCCTAATGTAAACTATGGATTTTGGTTGATAATAATGTGCCCATGTTGGTTCATCAATTGTACCAAATATGCCGCACTGATGAGGGGTGTTGAGGGTAGGGGACTATATCTGTGTGGGTGGGAGGGCTATGTGCAAACTCTGCATTTTCTGCTCAATTCTGTTGTGAACCTGAAACTGCTCTAAAAGAATAAAGTCTATTAAAGAAAAAAAACCTAAATGTCCATTGACAGATGACAGATAAAAAAGTTGTGATACATATATACAATGGAATACTACTCAGCCATAAAAAAGAATAAAATAATGCCATTTGCTGCAACATGGATGGACCTGGAGATTGTCATTCTAAGTGAAGCCAGAAAGAGAAAGAAGAATATCATATCATTCATATGTGGAATCTAAAAAAAAGCAAAATGAACTTATTTATAAAACAGGAACAGACTCACAGACATAGAAAACAAACTTATGGATACCACAGGAGAAATGGGGTGGGAAGGGATAAATTTGCAGTTCAAGATTTACAGATACTAACTACTATATATATAAAATAAATAAACAACAATTTTCTACTGTATAGCACAGGAACTATATTCAATACCTTTTAGTAACCTATAATGAAAAAGAACATGAAAATGAATATATGTGTGTTCCTATATGACTGGAGCATTGTGCTGTACATCAGAAATTGACACAACATTGTAAACTGACTACTTCAATAAAAATATATATAAAAAATAAAAAGACTAAAATTTTATTATAAAGCTAATAAAACCCATTCTAATTTCTCTTTAAAAAACATGGTAAATAATAGACATAAACCTAGTTAGCAGATAAATGTCCAAATGATAAAAGTAATTCATAGTAACAGTAAACTTTTAAAATAACTTCTTAAAAATGGATACTTTGCAGATTGACTTTAAAATAAAATCAATTTAGTATATACTCTAGGTGACTTTTATACATTACTCATCACAATTGTATGCTATGAAAAAAAGCTATTAACTATTCTTTAATTTTCAAATTTCAGAAAAATTAAAGAGTAAAATTGGCAAGCAAATATACTGGCCATTGTGCTTTAACTGGAGAATGTAAAGATATATACAGTGAAGCTTTTTGCATCTATTTTCTGTTGCTATTAACGGTGACAGTAGTAGCACTGAAGTATTGTTTTGATTTGTTTGGTTTCTATTTTATTTTTCCTGTATTTCTTTCTGTTTCTCTCTGGGTTCAATTATTTATTGGCCTAAAAAGCAATTTCCTCACTTAACATTAAAGAGGTTATTTTTTATTAAAAAAAAGAATATGAAAATGAATATATGTATGTATACATATGACAACTATTATGCTGTCCATCAGAAATTGATACAACATTATAAACTGACCATACTTCAAGGAAAAAAACCCCAAAACACAAAGTCACCAATGACCTTCATGTAGCTAAATCCAAAGGTTGGCGTATTCATTTCCTATGCTGCTGTAACAGATCACTGCAAACCGAGTGGCTTAAGAATTTCTTTTCACACAGTTCTGGAGGTCTTAAGTTCAAAATGAGTCATCAGGATGGATTTCCTTTGGGAGACTCTAGGGGACAGTTCCTTCCTTGTCATATCACTCCAACCTCTGTCCCTCTTACCTCCTCTTATAAAGACAACTGTGATTACACTGAGCCCACCTGGACAACCCAGAATAATCTTCCCATTTCAAGATCCTTAAAATTACAACCACAAAGTCTTTTTTTGCCATGTGAGGGAACACAGTCAAGGTTCTGGGATTAGGATACAAACATCTTTGGGCGGGGGGGGGGGGTGCCATTACTCAGTCTACCACGTTCTCTTCTTACTTGACTTATCAGCACTATTTGATGCACTTGATCTCTCCTTCTGCCTTGATAAACTTCCATCCTTCGGTTTCTAGGACACTGCAACCTTTTGGGGGTCACCCCCTCTTGTGGCTGCTGCTTCTGAGTAGCACCCTTGCTGGTCTCCCCTGTTCTCCCTGACCACTCAGTCTTTGGTCTTCTCTCCTCTGTCCAGACTCCCTTCATTCACTCCTGTGTCTCTCACTGTCATCTATGTGCTATGATTCTTAAATCACAGCACCTCCATTTATGTTTCCAATAGATATTTAAAACTTAACATGGTCACAAGGAGTTGAAAGACTTACACATGGAGAACTATAAAACATTGATTAAGGAAATTAAAGATGACTTAAAGAAGTGGAAATACATCTTATGCTCTTGGATTGGAAAAATCAATACTGTTAAAGTGGCAATACTGCCCAAGGCAATCTATGGATTTAATGCAATCCCTATCAAATTACCCAGGACACTTTTCATAGAACTAGAACAAACAATCCTAAAATTTTTACGGAATCACAAAAGACCAAGAATTGCCAAAACAATTTTGAAGAAAAAGAACAAAGCTGAAGGAATAACCCTCCCAGACTTCAGACAATACTAGGCAGAGCTACAGTCATCAAAAAAGCACGGTATTGGCATAAAAACAGACGTATAGATCAATGGAACAGAACAGAGCCCAGAAATAAATCCACAGACCTATTGTCAATCCTCAACAGAGGAGGCAAGAACATACAATGGAGAAAAGACAGTCTCTTCAGCAAGTGGCGCTGGGAAAAATGGATAGCAGCATGTAAATCAATGGAGTTAGAACACTCCCTCACTCCATACACAAAAATAAACTCAAAATTGGCTTAAAAATTTAAACATAAGACAAGACATGATAAACCTCCTAGAAGAAAACAGGGAAAACATTCTCTGACATAAATCTTAGCAATGTCCTCCTAGGGCAGTCTACCCAGGCAATAGAAATAAGAGCAAAAACAACAAATGGGATCTAATTAAACTTACAAGCTTTTGCACAACGAAGTAACCCATAAGCAAAACAAAATGACAACCCACAGAGTGGGAGAATATATTTGCAAATGATGCTACTGACAGAGGTTTAACCTCCAGAATATATAAACAGCACATACAATTTAATAACAAAAAAACCAACAACCCAATCCAAAAATGGGCAGAAGATCTAAACAAGCAATTCTCCAATGAAGACATACAAATGGCCAATAGGTACATGAAAAAATGCTCAGTATCACTAATTATCAGAGAAATGCAAATTAAAACTACAATGAGGTATCACCTCACACCAATCAGAATGGCCATCATTCAAAAGTCCACAAATGATAAATGCTGGAGAGGCTATGGAGAAAAGGGAACCCCCCTACACTGTTGGTGGGAATGTAGTTTGGTGCAGCCATTATGGAAAACAGTATGGAGATTCCTCAAAAAACTAAAAATAGACTTACCATATGATCCAGCAAAACCACTTCTGGGCATATATGCAGAGGGAACCCTAGTGTGAAAAGATACATGCATCCCAATGTTCATAGCAGCACTATTTACAACAGCCAACACTTGGAAACCTAAATGTCCATCAACATGTGACTGGATAAAGAAGCTGTGATATGTTTATATAGTGGAATACTACTCAGCCATAAAAAAGAATAAAACAATGCCATTTGCAGCAACATGGATGGACCTGGAGATCATCATTCTAAGTGAAGTAAGCCAGAAAGAGAAAGGGAAATGCTGTATGGTATCACTCATAAGTGGAATCTGGAAAAAAAAAAAAAAGGAAAAAAGGACACTAATGAACCCATTTACAAAACAGAAACAGATTTGCAGACATGGTAAACAATTTTATGGTTACCGGGGAAAGGGGGTGGGAAGGGATAGATTTAGGAGTATGAGATTTGCAAATGTTAGCTGTTATATATAAAAATAGATTAAAAACATGAATGACTGAAAAATTGTGAACACTGGAATTTGACACAACATTTTAAAATGATTATAAATCAATAAAAAAGTTTAAAAAAAGATTAAGAAAACAAGTTTCTTCTGTATAGCACAGAGAACTATATTCAGTATCTTGTAATAACCTTTAATGAAAAAGAATATGAAAATGAATATATGTATGTATATGCATGACTGGGACATTGTGCTAGTACACCAGAAACTGACACACTGTGACTGACTCTACTTCAATAAAAAATAAATAAAACATAACATGGTCAAATATGAATTTTGATCTTTTTCCCAACCTCAGATCTGTTCCAACTTCCATCTTCCCCATCTCAGCTGATGGCAACTTCATCCTTTGGCTGCTTCAGCCAAACTCTTCGGATTTATCCCTGACTCCTCTCTGTCTCCAATATCTCGTTTCCCCAGCAAATTGCATTGACACTACTTTTAACATATACAGAGAACTTGGCACTTCCCACCACCTCCAGTGCTTTCATCCTACTCTCATCTCTGCCCTCGTTTCTGGGCATGCTAACTGCAAGTGCCTCCTAACTGGTCTGCTTCCGATCTTGCTCCCTGTAGCCTTTTCACCAACACAGTAGCCATAGTGATCTCTTAAAATCAGGGGGTTTTTTTGTGTTACGCCTCAGCTTAAAACCCCCCAGTTTCTCCACATCACCATCATGATGAAACCAAAAGCCTGTAAGTTCCTCCAGGCTCTGCCCATCAATCTCACAGACATTCTGCAATACTGCTTCAGCCACACTGGCCTCTTTCTTGATGCACTTGATCTCGCCTTGAATACGTCAGGCATGCTTCTGCCTTAGGGACCTTGCACTGTCTGTTCCCTCTGTCTGGAATCGTCTTGCCCAGGGGTCTGTGTGGCTAACTCCTCTACCATCTTTTGAGACTTTGTTCATATATCATCCTCTCAATGGGACTTTCCCTGTCCACTCTGCCAAAGACCTTTAGTGGGAATATGAATTCCTGGAACCTTTTGAAAATAATGGCATAGTGCCTATTAAAATATATAGCCACATCCTTTAATATGGCCATTCCGTTGTGGGGGGAATTGCTCCCACAGAAATAGAAAGCATAGAAGCAGCACTGTGTACGTATCCATTTATAAGGGTGCTTATTGCACCATTTTTCATAGGCTAAAAAGCAGCTGGAAACAATCTGACTGCTCATCAACAGAAAAATGGTTGAATTAATTATGGTAAATCATATTAAAGAACCTGGTGCAGCTATTCAAAAGAATGAAGTTAGATACAGTCACTAAGCTGAGAGATGGCAACGTTGCATAATTAAGCCAAGGCGGCACACTGCCGAGTAATGTGTATTGTTACCTTTTTGAAAAACAGAAGCAAAACTCCATATAACCACTTGAAGATCATGGGAACAGTGGAGCTGGATACAAACGAAGCTGTGAACATCAGTTATCTAAAGCTATGGGATAATGGCAGGAGAACTCACCTTCTCTTGAATTATGTTCCCATCGTTTTGTTTCCTAAAATGCAAACCTAACAATTCAGTGATTACAATTTTTTTTTAATTTACCCTGCAAACAACTCAGTAATAGATTGTGTAGTATGATTTCCTTGTCCATTTTCACTCAAGTATTTGCCTGATCCCCTGAGCTAGAGGAAGGATAAAAAGCACAGGGTGGGGACGGTGTGGGGAGGGGGGGCAACAGTGATCTTATTTTCCTGCCAATATTTGGGGGTTTTTTAAATTAAATTACTTGTTCCAATTAAAAATCAGAATATCTCACATTAAAAAAAAATGCAGGACCCCTTTTAAGTTGAGAATCCCTGTCAATATGGGACCTGCCTTCCCTCATGGGTAGAATCTACTTAAACTAAGTATGTTGTGTCCCCTATAAACGAGGCCTGTTGTCTCCAGCTGGTCACAGCCCTCATTGCCCCACTACTGGCCTGTGCACTATCTCACTTGTTTATGTCCTGTAGGCATGTGACCCCGTGACTCCTGGTCTAAACTAAGGCTGGGGTTGTGCAGATGCAGAAAACGTGATGACCTCACAGAGGTGTGAAGGGGGCAGACCTGAGAGGGCTTCGTGACCAATTAGTGAGGGGGGACAGGGACAAGGAGGCTGGGATGGATGATGACGTCACTATCTAAGACATGGAACCCAGTTTGTGGAGAAATGATGGAAAAGATAAGGTTTCAGTCTGGGACTGTTGGCGGTGTCCATCAAACACCAGGGTAAAAGATTTCCAGGTGACAGTTGTAAATACAGATACAGAACTAAAGACAAAGACTTGTGAATCAAAGTGGTAATTTTTAATGTAACCAAAACACTGACAGTTGGTGCGACAGTGCAGGGAGGGAGGGTGAGAGTGAACTCTAAGAAACATGTCTTTTTAGACTACAGCAGAGGAAGTCACCAGCAAAGGAGGCTGAGGAGGAGCATCAAGAGAGGGAGGAGACAGCCCAGAGGGAAAATGGTCACAGAAGCCAAGGACCTAGAAGACCAAGAAGCCAAGGCAAAAAATGGTTACTAGCCAAACATCACAGAGAACCGTATTTAGTCCGTTGAACCTTATCTTAGACATACATAGGAATCTTGGGCTCACATCCCAGCCCTTGTACAACCTTAGTGTGTGATCCTGTACAAGTCTTTAAATTCTGGGCCTCAGGTACCACATCTGTAAGTAAGAAGGTTGGACCAAGTGAATGATCCCTAAGGGCTTTGAAGTACTAACATCCTAGGATTCTTAAAAGCCTCCTCCTCCAGCCGGTCAGCACTACTACCTGTTCTTCCTGAAGCCATGCAGCGGGGGTGGGTGGGTGTGTGTGTGGGCGCGTGTGCGTGCGCTGAGAGGGGGGTGTATTTCAATCACTTCTACATACAGAATAACTGAGATTTTATCACTTCATCCTACATCAAAAGAAGCAAACAACTGCTCTCTGAGAAAGGAACTTAAAAGAAGACCCTACTGTTAACTTACCCAATTTCATAGATCAACTGTAACATACTCATGAATTCTATTATTCTTAGGTTACTTCCAAAAGTAAATTCATAGGAATATGAGAAAAGTGATTTACAAAGGGTTGCTGTTCTCTGGCAACCTGGCTCAATCCCTTCTCAGAGGAAGGCTCTCCCCTCTGGTTTCTAATGTTTTATTCCTTTATATTATGAGATTTTTAGGGCTGAAGCTGTTCTCCTACGTAGTAGGCCCTCAATAAATGTGTACTGAAATGAATGTGTGTTTCAAATTATTCAATGTTCATGTTTATCAATTGAATTAAGAATGGATGTCTCTAAATCTTAGCAATGGTCTCCTAAGGCAGTATACCCAGACAATAGAAATAAGAGCAAAAATAAACAAATGGGTCCTAATCAAACTTATAAGCTTTTGCACAGCGAAGGAAATCATAAGCAAAACAAAATGATAAACCTACAGAATGGGAGAAAATACTTGCAAATGATGCTACTGACAAAGGCTTAATTTCCAGAATATATAAACAGCTCATACAACTTAATAACAACAAAAAACAAATCCAAAAATGGGCAGAAGACCTAAACAAGCAATTCTCCAATGAAGACATACAAATGGCCAATAGGTACATGAAAAAATGCTCAATATCACTAATTATCAGAGAAATGCAAATTAAAACTACAATGAGGTATCACCTCACACCAGTCAGAATGGCCATCATTCAAAAGTCCACAAATGATAAATGCTGGAGAGGGTGTGGAGAAAGGGGAACCCTCCTACACTGTTGGTGGAAATGTAGTTTGGTGCAGCCATTAAGAAAAACAGTATGGAGATTCCTCAAAAAACTAAAAATGGACTTACCATATGATCCAACAAAACCACTTCAGGGCATATATCCAGAGGGAATGCTAATTTGAAAAGATACATGCACCCCAATGTTCACAGCAGCACTATATACAATAGCCAAGACATGGAAGCAACCTATATGTATATTAACAAATGACTGGATAAAGTAGTTGTGGTATATTTATACAATGGGATACTAATCAGCCATAAAAAAAGAATAAAATAATGCCATTAGAAGCAACATGGATGGACCTGGAGATCATCATTCTAAGTGAAGTAAGCCAGAAAGAGAAAGAACAATACCATATGATATCACTCATATGTGGAATCTGAAAAAAAAGAAGAAAGAAAGAAGAGAACACTAATGAACTCACCTACAAAACAGAAGCAGACTCTTAGACATAGTAAATCTTATGTTTACTAGGAGAAAGGGGGTGGGAAGGGATAGATTTGGGAATTTGAGAATTACAAATGTTAGCCACTATATATAAAAATAGATTTTTTAAAAAGCTTCTTCTGTACAGCACAGGAAAGTATGTTCAATACCTTGTAATAACCTTTAAAGAAAAAGAATATGAAAATGAATACATATACATATATGCATGACTGGGACATTGTGCTGTACATCAGAAGTTGACATACTGTAACCAACTGTACTTAAATAAATAAAAAAGAATGGATGTCTCCATTTAATTAGAGAAAGGTACACTTAAGTGAAATTTCAGGAGATCTCTAAAAAGAAAATGAGCCTTAGAGGAGAAGAAATGTTATAGGAAAAAATACGTGAAAAATGGCAGATTCTGGAATAAGAGAATTGGATTGTGATGCAAGTTGACAGACCACAAAATCAAGGAGGGAGGGCGATACAAGTTACAACCGTCACTGTGTGGGGCCGAACAACTGTTACCCAATCTATGCCCACAAATTGAGATGTTGCACATCCTCTTTTAACTGTCACCATCTGTTGCCATCATAGGCAAGAAGGGACAGAGGAAGGGCCTGTCACCCTGATCACTCCAGGTTCCATTCCAGAGTCTTCTCCAGGGCAAACTTTAGTATTGGCTGACCCTGAATTAGCCAGTTCCCTGTATGATGAGCACTTGCATTTAATTTCTGAAACTCACCAACACCTTCCCCATCAAGTTCCTTCCAACAGGTTCCGAATAAGGACCAAGGCCACGTCTTGAGCATCAGGTTCATGTGCAATGGCACTTGTTAGAGTTGCCAAGTGAAATACAGGACACACCATAATTCACATTTCACACGAACTAAGAATACTGTTTAACATGAATATTCACAAAGCGTCCTGTACTCTTATTTGCTAAATCTGACAACCCCGCACTCCATAACATTTCTGTTTCTGATGTTTCTGACTGACTTGGTTGCAACATGTCAACCACCCCCTCCAGGATGCTTTTTGCACCTCTGCTACCCTCTAATGGTCGCAGTTGGTCACTGGCGCCAGAGGGAAAGGCCAGATAGCTTGAGTCTAAAAAAAATGTTGAGGGATTGTGGTAAAGCTTGTTCACTCAACAGTCATGGCACATAATCTTACTATGTTCCAGGCACTGTGCCGAGCCAGCTAACAATTCCACACCCTTAAGGAACTCCCAGGCTAGAAGATGAGACAGATTTATACCAAAAGTATACTGAATTCAAGTAAGTCTCAGAAAAAAAAAAATTCTGATCTGAAATCTATCAGTGAAAGGCTATGCAACTTTGAAAACACTTAGGATAGGAGGGCTTCTGTTTTCTCATCAAAAAGAGTATGAATAGGAGGAAGGAAAAAAATTACTGTTCGAAAAGTGCAACAGAGTTCATCTGGGAGACAGAACAGCTTTGGGGAAATTCTTGGCTATGCAAAGACAAAATGCAGAGACTAGCAAGAATGAGAAATATTAAACATAAGGACATAAGACTGTTGTAGGTCAAGTGGAAAAGGGCAGGGTCCTTGGGGGACTTTTCTGGATAAGTGGTTTGAGGAAGGGGCTGAGGACAGAGGGTTGGGGTCTTAACGCATGGCGAGAGGAGCAAGGTAAGATGTACTGTACATGAGAACATATCTACCAGTTGGCCAGGCCAAGGAGGCTGGCCAGTCAGACCAGTGGGAGGAAGGGAACATCTGATATCTGAGTCTAAATTTCCTATTCTGTTTAGTAATTCTGCTCTATTTCCTTCCAGCCTTTAATAAAGGAAGTTACAGGTAACAGTGTAGGCTTACAGTGTCTTAGAAATAAAAGTCTGGGACTGTGTAGCCAAATTAAAATGAAGTGCATTTATTTACTCAACAAATATTTATTGAACGCTTATTTCACACCAGACACTGCTGGGTAGTGGAGCTCTCCTGGAGCTGAGTCTGAGAGTCAGTGACTAACCAAATAATTACTGTTAAATTAACTAAACCAAGAGGCCATTAGACTGAGGGGGTTCTAATGTCGAGTGGCCTGCATAAGTAAACCAAAGTCTAAAGGGAGGCATAAATTAGGAGTTTGGATTAACAGATATAAAATACATAACCAACAAGAGCCTACTGTAGAGTACAGGGAAGTTATATTCAATATCTTGTAATAACCTATAAGGAAAAAGAATCCAAAGTAGATTTACATATATATGTATAACTGAATCACTTTGCTGTACATCTGAAACACTGTAAATCAACTATACGTCAATAAAATTCCAACCTATAAATGCCTCAAGGTTATAAAATTGAAACATAAGGACAACCAATCACAAACAGCCAACTTTATAGCTTTAAGCCATAACCAATCAATTTCCTCATTTGCTTCCACCTTTTCTATAAAAATGTCTTCTCTACCTCCTGTAGGTGGAGCTCTCCTAACCACTTAGGGTTTGTGGCTGCCTGTTTCTCATCTACTTTTGCTTGAATAAACTCTTACAATTTTTAATATGCCTCAATTCATCCTTGAACACCAGAAAAGCAATGCAAAATTGCAATAGTGATAAGGGCTGCAAAAGAGTAGTATTTAGAGCTAAAAGAGGACTAAAAACAGAAGTTGGACCTAATCTGAGAGGTCAGGCAAGGTTTTCTCTGAAGAAAAGACTGAAACAAAATCTCAGTCACTCTTCAGTTTATGTCCAGAAGAAGAAGAGTTCACTCCGTTGTGGGCAGGTAAAACGTTCCAGGCAGAGGACACAGAAATGGCCTCCCATCATGTGAGAAAATACATGCTCTGGGCAGCATTTGGTGCTGAGGACAGCGCTGACCCAATGGTGTGCCATGATCCAGGTGTGTGACCCAGAAGTTGGCGGAACTGCACTGGTAGGTCTGAGGGCAGAGAACCTAGGGGACACCAGAGCAGTGCACTGACATTCCCACGGCTAAACCAGGGACAAAGGCAAAGTAAACAGAGTATTTAAAGCACTCCAACACCGTGTACTATGCACCACAGATCAGAAACAGGTCTGGAAGCCTCCATTCCAACAAAAGAGGAACAGACCTGGTCCCAGTCAGGGCTGTGACAACCGAACATAAAGAAGGTCCCACTCAACAACCAGGGCAAGGCTCTGGTCACAATACCCCCAATCAAAGGTTTAAAAGCCAACATACATGGAAGAAAGATGTGGAAACCATCCATACTAAAAACAGACCTCACAACAAAATTATCAGGGGTGCACATTCTACACAGGAACACATCATCTTTTAAAAAAAAATCTCTTCAAGACCAGAGTTGTGGTATATTTATACAATGGAATACTACTCAGCCATAAAAAGGAATAAAATAATGCCATTTGCAGCAACATGGATAGACCTGGAGATCATCATTCTAAGTGAAGCCTGAAAGAGAAAGAAAAATACCATATGCTATCACTCATATGTGGAATCTAAAAAAAAAAAAAAAAGGAACAAAAGGACACTATGAACTCACCTACAAAACAGAAAAAGACTAGCATACATAGTAAACAATCTATGGTTACTGAGAGAAAGGGGGTGGGAATGGATCAATTTGGGAGTTTGAGATTTGCAAATGTTAGCCACTATAACTTTTAAAAAATTTCTTCTGTATAGCACTGAGAACTCTGATAACTTGTAATAATCTTTAATGAAGATGAATATATGGAATATATGTATGTATATGCATGACTGGGACATTGTGCTGTACACCAGAAATTGACACATTGTAACTAACCACACTTCAATTAAAAAAAGAAAAAGAAAATACATGCTTTCATGATTCAGAGTAGAGCTGGTAAGAGGTGCTCATGTAGGCCAGGGTAGTCCAGGAATTCTTTCCAGAATCAGCTCAGGGACCAGCAAAGAGGCACGTGGAAGAAGCAAGGCCTTCCTCCAGCTCACTGAATGCTGAGGGTTTTCCAAAGTGGTGTGACCATTCCCGATACCAAAACCCTATGAAATATGCTTTCACACATGCTCAGTTTACGTCAAGTTTCCCTGACATACTATGGAGAAAAGGCCCACACCTCTATGCAGTCACAGAGAGGGAAACTTCTGCTATGGGATGGAGACTTTTCATAAACTTTCCCCAAGCCGACCGGAAAGACTCCTCACAACCCTTTCGATCAAGAACGTGTCCTTCAGCTAACTCCTCCCCTGCGCTCCCATGCGCTTGCTGCAGGTACTGTCCATGTACTTATCTCTTGGTATTCAATTATCTGTTGATGCTTCTGTGTCCGAGAAGGCTGACAGCCAGTACAAACTCAATGTCTGACCACCAGCTGTGCTTCTATGCTTTCAGTGTAGCTAAGAACAGTATTTTCCCTTAAGAATAGAATCTTGAAGCCATGGCTGCTTTGGAGGGCAGTCAAACATACTATGTTTGAAAGAGTAACTAAAATATTAAAGCATTATATCTATGCTAGGTGTATCTGCACTGTATTTAAGTGGCTATTAATTGCCAGTAAAATCCGTTTCTCCTCCTTTAGCTTCCCTTCTTAAGATCTCTGTGGTATGAGGTAGATCAAGATAATCAGTAGGAATATATCATTAGTCTTGCAACTGAGGTTGAATGAGAATAAGTGTGGTAAAGAAATAAAGGTTTAGAAGAAGAAGCCTTTGGGATAATCTTTAAAAAACATATTTGAAATGAACTAAATAAATGTTAACCTTATCCAAGGATATTAACCAAAAAATATGGAATCAACTTTCATAATTTATTCAGTGATCTGAATTCTTAATGTGTAAAATTAAATGCCATGTGCAATTTTGTTTTTTACACAAACATGAATATTGACATTATCCGTAGGATCAGAAAGAGCTGGCGACCACACAGTGCTTCAAGGCTTGTACAACACGGCAGAATTTCAGTTTCCATTAAATAAACAACAAATGACTTTAAAAATTTAAACACATAGCTGAATTTTTCATAAAGAATTGATTTACTAAGTGCCTACAGTGTTTCTTCCTAAAATGTAGAGAAAGTGACCTCTAGTGGAATTTTGATGAAGCAGTTCTCCAACTTTTTTCATCTCTATCCCTGACTAGATGCTGAAGATCACCTGTGTGCCAGGCATTGTGCTAGGCTCTAGGGACAAAAACACGACTGAAAAATGCTGAGAGGCAAACACTTATAGAAAAGATTGATCAGAGCTGTGGGACAGGCAAAGTGGAAATGCCTAATTTGGCAAGGGGCTGGCTGGGGAGAGACAGGGGCAGCTGCACAGAGGAGGGTACAGGTGGAGATGGGCTATTCAGATGGAGAAGCTGGAGCAGCCTCCTACTTTCTGGAAATTGTCAGTGGTTTCATTTGGTGAGGCATGAGCTCTTACAGGACAGTGGCTAAGGTGAGTAAAAGAAGTAGGCAAGGACCCGCCTTTATCCTGTTGGATAGTGTCCCCCACACTGGCGGAGATAAACAGAGTTGTAACAAATACTGCACAGAAACATGCAGAGAATGTCAGTATTCACTAGGCCTTACACAGTATCGGAAGCTGTTTAAAAACAGGCTTCTTTGGTCGGGGAGGACATCTCTCAAGTGGTACAGCGCATGCTCAGCATGCATGAGGTCCTGGGTTCAATTCCCAATACCGCCATTAAATAATTAAATAAATAGACCTAATTACCTACCCACCCCCCAAAAAAGACTAGGGAAAAAAATGGGCTTCTTCTAGTTTGCAGATCTTAGAAAGACTGAGCCAGACAGATTATTCAAGCCAGGAAGTAAAGACAGGGAAGACATGAGAGGAAGTGGAAAGCGCAGAGCAGTTTCAGAAGCTGTGATCAAGGAGAGGAAGAGGAGCCAGTGTGCTACGAAAGTGTCCACACTTAATGCTCTGAACTGATAGGAGGAAGCATGTATGGGTGAGTCTTATAGACAGCCAGCAGGGTTTGAGCAGCTGTTACCCTTAAACAGCATCACCGTTAGCAGCAGCAGGACCGCTGCCATTTACTCGTGCCAGGAACTGTGCTGTTACTGGGTTATCTGAATCCTCACAATAAGCCCTTAAGATATATATCGTTCATCTCATGGTACAAATGAGGAAGCTGAGACTTACCTGGGTTAACCAGTTGGCTCCCAGTCCATTCAGCTGGTACGCGGTGTCACTGATCAATGTGGAATCCACCATGCTACTCTGGTCCAGTGGGCCTGGAGCCCAGCACTGTGGGCTCATCAGAAAATCGAGGGTGGTTAAAGCCAAGAGAGCAAGTGAATTCATCAAGGGAGGCTGTGAGAGGGGCAGAGGTGGTGAGAGGGGCAGAGGTGGAAGCCCAGAATGGCAACACCTGAGGGAATAGCAGGGAGGTGGGGGAGGAGAAGGGAGAGGAGAAGGGGAAAGCAGAGAGGGAGAGGATAAAATGGTAGAAATATAACGGAGAGAGCCATACCTTGGAAGAGGGGGCAGAGAGACGGGGAGGGGGGAGACAGAGGGGGAGAGGGGGAGGGGGAGAGGGGGAGGGAGAGAGGGGGAGGGAGAGAGGGGGAGGGAGAGAGGGGGAGGGAGAGAGGGGGAGGGAGAGGACCTTTCCAGAAGGAAGCAGAATTCCAATGTCGGACGCCACAGAGGAATCAAGTGTGTGAAGTCAACGCTGATTACCAGAATTGGCGGTTAGAAGGCCACTGATTGTCCGAGAGAATTTTTCGTGGAAAGGAGGGCAAACCCTCTCTTCAAGGAACTGAGGAACAAACAGGAAATAAAGGAAGGGAGCGAGCCAGTGCAATCTGATTTATCAAAGAGCCTGGCCGAGAAGAACAGGAAGTTAGAGAAGACATGGTCTAAGGGGTTTCCCCCCTAAACACTGGGGGGAAAATGTATGAACAAGTTTCTATGCTGAAGAGAAGCCGACACAGCAAGAGGCTGAAGGTGAAGTACAAAGTATAACTGACCGAGTAAAGGGGAGAAAGGGGGTCCAGAGCATAGAAGGAACAGGCCAAGAAGACAGATGGAGGAGGAGGAAGGGGGGGGGGGAGAGCGCAGGATACGCCGGGCTGCCCGTCAGGAGCGCGGAGGCAAGCTCGCTGCCTGTTTCTTCCCTCGCAAGCAGGAAGCAAAGACAGTGGCTTAGAATCAGAAGCCAGGAAAGGTGGCTTGGAGAAAAGCCTTCCAACAAGCGCTGCTGGGCCTGGAAGTGACGGACGGACGACCCGAGCCCACTGAAGATGGCGCGCGGCACGAGGGGCGGGCCGAAGCGGAGACCGCTGGTGCGCAGGCCCGCGTCTGCGCGGTGGCGCGGGGCCCTTGACCGGGCTCACCTGGCTGCAGGCGCAGAGAAAGCAGATCACGGGGCACCGGGGAGGAGCCAGACCTTTTTTCACAGATTAGATATAGTAGAAAAGGACGAGAATGCCTACACGATATTTTTTTTCAAGGGAAGGGAAGCCTGGGGATGAGGAGTGGTCATGATAAACTGACAGAAAAGGGAGAAACTGAGAGTCTGGAGATCTCGGTGTTGCAGGCCAGTTTGACCGGAGTAAGCCGGTGAGAGCCGGCAAGATAGGCATGTGTGATCCGAGGGGGAAACGCTAGCCATTTAGTGAGAACACCTGTGCTCCAGGCACCATGCAAAGCACATCCTGGATATTTTACTTAACCGTATAGCAACCCTAGTAAGTTAACATTACTTCATTTTGCAGGTGAAGCAGCTGAGGCTCAGATACAGCAGTTATCACCCAGCTAGTTGATTTGCCCCGAAGTTTAGGGATCAAATCATGACGCTGATGTTGAGAGGTGGAGCAGCTGGGTGATGCAAAGCACAGGGTGGGCGAATTCCTTCCCCTAGACCTAATGTGAAGATCAGTGAAATAGAGAGCTAGGTGTAGATGGGTGCCACACGTTAGCAGTGGATTACCACACCATGATAGCTAGAAGCAGGAATAAAGATACTAGCCGAGTGTTGGGCTATGCCCCGCAGGCCTGCAAGGCCTGTACTTGCCCAGCTTCAAGACAGAGGCATCAATGGTTTAGTGGCCTTCGGAGGTGGGGATCTTACACATCTGAAGCAAAATCCTGCAGCGACACAGCACCATGTGCAGCAGGTGGCAGGCAGGACATGGTGGCAATCTTCACTGGGGGCGAGGGGTTTGGGAGGTGGGGGTTACCAGTTACAGAGAGAATTGACTTCAGGTTGTCTGGTTACCAGGGAAACTAGCAGCCGGGCTTGCCCCTCACTGCCCCTTTGATAAGCTACCATGGTGGAGATGTTCTGATTGAAAGGTTAGAACAACCACTAGCTGTGGCCTGGGGCAAGTAAGTAGGAAGGTCAGTCCTGTGAGTAGGTGCAGGTGAAGCAGGAGCTGGTCGAGCAGGGGAGGTACAGAGAGCAAGTGGACAGCCATCTTGGGTGGCCTGAGCATACACCAAGGAAGTAAATTTTATATACAGAAGCAAGAGAATTGAGGAGAGGGTGAAATAGCCAGACTGTATGAGCCCTAAAAGTTCTGACTTTTTGTGTGGGGGGCTGGGCAGAGCTAGCTATACAATTTGTGGGGCCCTGTACAAAATGAAAATGTGAAGGCCTTTGTTCAAATATAGTGCTGTTAATGGTACTGAAATATAAAAAAAAAAAAAAATTCTCTTTTTCCTGCAGTTGCTCTCTCTTGACCTGTCATGGTGTTTTTATTACTATTTCATGTCTTGATTCCTTGGACACAGGGAAATCCTGCAGAGTGCAGACCCTTACAGACACCTGGGGGGCTCTGTCCAATGACTCAGGGCATGGCCCACCAGCTTCCAACCTTCCCTGAGATGCTGCACCCCAGCCGAAGGCAAAGAAATCAGCCCACCACCCCAAGCCAGAGCAGAAGGGCAGCCGTGAAGGAACACCCCCATACTTGGTGCCTGGATTAGGGTGGGCAGGAGACTCAAACACACAGAGTGGCACTGCCAGCCTGGAGAGGAGATGGTGCTTCCATGCCCTCCCTGAAGACGGCACAGGGTGGTGTTCCCCTGACTTTGACCCTGCCTGTGCCTGCATCCAGTCCCTCGCCAGGGGCAGAGGGCAGCAGCGGGACACACATAGGCTTACTCCGCTGACATGACCCAATCACTGTCCCAAGAAGGGGACAGAAAGGGGAAGGCTGGGTGGGCCCCAGGGTGCTGGAGTTGGGGAAGGGGAGCATGGGAGGCGGTGGGAGGCGGTGGGAGGTGGAACCCACTGTGAGCCGGAGCTCCAAGCCCCTGCTGCAGGTGCCACTGTTCCATAGGACCTCACTTAGAAAATACGAATTAAAAGGTAAAACTGTTACGTTAGTCTGCTAGGCCTGCTGTAACAAAGAGCTACCGACTGAACGGTTTGAACAACAGACATTTATATCATCATATTTCTGGAAGCCAGAAGCTTGAGATCAAGATATTGGCAGGTTTAGTTTCTCCTGAGGCCTCTCTCCTTGGCTTAAAGGGGACCGTTTTCTCCCTTTGTCTTGACATACACTTTCCTCTGTGTCTGTGTTCTTATCTCCTCTTCTTATCATGAATCTTATAAGATTAGGCACCTTTTCTTACCAATCCTATTGGACTAGGGCCCACACCAATAATGTCATTTAATCTTATTAAGTAAAAGGTCTTTAAAGGATCCTATTTTCAAATATAGTCACATTCTGAGTTATTGAGGGTTAGGACTTCAAAATATGAATTTTGGGGGGGACATAACAATTCAGCTCATAATAATCAAGAGTTTCAAGATGACCACTGCAGAGCATAAACCCCCAAGCACGGGACACTTCTGTGCAGCACGGGGCCCCGTGTGACTGCACTGGACAGATGCCCACGAAGCCAGCCTGGGCTGGGAGGTGACTGGTGTAGGAGCCGCGACATGCAGCTTAAGAAGGTCAGCCCTCCTCCTCCCATCTCTAGAGGAGCTCGTGGAAGTTTCATGGAAGAATGAGCACTCTGCTCTGGGCAGAACTGTAAAGGAAGCAAAGCAGTGTTCTAGATGAGAGCCAGGTTTCCATAAGATAAAGGGCAGGCTGAGAATGAAGAGACGTTTCCTTGCAAGCAAATCAACATTCCTCTGGACAGAGCAGAGCTGTCTGGGAGAGAGGTCGGCAGTGAGTAAGCAAACCCTGGAGGGAAGGCAGGTGTGTGAGGACGAGAAGATGAGAGAGAATAGATACTAGAGGACTTTACATTTTATTCCAGTTCATTATGCTGGTTTTAAATCCTCTGAACTTAGAAATTAAATTAAATTTTAATTGACTTACAATGAAATATTAACATTCCTTGATGCAACTGCTACTGCACTTCACCTACAAACATGGTATGACTGGTTGACCAGTGGGAGGCTATTTCATGCTGGTCTGCGTGTTCTCCTGTGGTCTCCATTCCACTCGACACAAGATTTGTGGGGGACGGACTAGGAAGAGGTGCATTCTGCAGCTTTCATATACAGCCCACCCTCCCACACTGGAAACAAAATCATAATTGTTATCACATCACAGTAGTAGTGCAACAAATTCAGCCCAGTCCCTTGAATATTTGCTTGGGGTCATTATCCTCACTATCTTTTAATATTCTCTCCCACAGACAAACAACAACGAAAAAGACTTGTCTGCATTTATACAGAGAGAAATACAGGCAATTAATAAGTTTAAAGAGCTCCTGTAGTGGAATATCACTACAGGAAATTAATAACATGTGAAGTAGAAAGAAAAAAGCAGCTTTCTTGCATAGAAAGCTACATAATGAAAATGCTGATATATTGTTGCATATGGTTTTTATTTTCTATTCAAACCCCATCAAATAAGGTTACAAAAACTAATTTTTAACTATTCTAATAATGGGAATCATTTAAAAAAATTTAAGTAATACATTTTCATTGTAGAAAATTTAGAAAAAATAGAAAACCTCCAGGGGTGAGGGGGGCATCAATATAATCCTACTTGCTTTCTTTTAGTATTTTTGTTTATTTTCTTCTAGTCCTTTTTCTAGTTATGTAGCCATACATTTTCTTTTTGCAAAAAGTAGGATCCTATTTTACACAATATTTAGCCATCTGCCATTTCTCACTTAACAAAGTAGGATGAACACTCTTTATAACATTATGTTAATGACTATATTTAGGTATAATTTATTTCACAAATTTCCTGTTGTTGAACATCTAGGTACTTTTCAGCTGTTTACTATTATAAACCATGTAGCAATGAATATCCTTCTAGCTATAATTTTTTGTACCTCCATAGGATATGATTTTCATAGGATAGATTCATAAATTGTCAATAATGTGTCAAAGTTTTCAAGCTTTTTGAAAAAAATATTTTTAATCAGGTGGAAAAAGCTAAGAACTAGTCCTGCTTGAATGATTATTAGGGACTTCCACATGAGAAGAATAAGAGAAAGCATGCCAGATTAGAGCAACAAGACCAGGGTTAAACTTCTGCCTCTTTCACTGGCAAGTTATAAGACCTTCATTAGTCGCTCAACCCTTTGAGGTCTTGTCATTAAACGGGGTTGGCAATAAGGCGGAAATACAATTGTCCTTGGAGTTAAATTAGTTAAATGTACACACAATAAATATGAACAGGAACAAACCAGGAGAGTGTCCATGATTATATAAATGAGAAGAATGGGAACTCAGATACAAACATAACTTGGTCACCAGACATTTAGTGAAATTTCTTTAAGCCCTGTCCTGACCAAGAGATGTTGGTTGACCACAGCTGCAAAGGAAATGGAGAGTTAGCAGACAAGTTGAAAGTGATTCCTCTGGCCCTGCCCAGGGGATGGGAGTCTTGGTTAAGAGTCAAGGTCCCCTGGAGAGAATCTAGGGCATGAGACAGTCTCAAGCTTCCTCCTTTGAGAAACACTTAAGATCAATGAATTCCCCCAGGCCATATCATATTGTTTCATGTAGAACTTGCCTCCAGGGAGACAATGCACTCATAGGTTGACTTGAAAATTTCAGTTCTCTGGACAGTATATTTTTCATTAGAAAGTAGAAAACTAGCATGCTGATTTTTATAAACTTCCATGAACTTGGTCAATGCAGTTCTGCCACTGAGATTAAGTCCATTCCAAAGGGACTAAGGAATTGAGGTCTGTCCAATGGCAAGTCTAAGATGGATCCCCAAAACTCACCAAGGTGAGTGCCACCTTGATGGAAGCCAGTTCTCTTGGGCATGACCTGCTTTCTTTGAACTGCAACAAGCAATGAACTAAATATTTCATTATGTTTTTCATTTATTCAGTAGATATCAGTGAGTAACTTCATACCTGGAAGAAATCACTATCTTAACACTGAAAAGAGACTTATAAATAATACAGTAATGATTACAAACAATAGGCAAAATGCAAAAGCAGACAGACATCTAAATTACTGAGGGAGAACAGGGGAGGGGGTGAGTAATCACTCAGGGAAGTTTGGGAAGGATTCATGGAGAGAGGGATACTGATGCTAGGTCATGGATGGTGTATAAGGATGTGCCTACCTGAAGGTGGGCATGGGGAGAGGAGGGCATTCCAGATAGCTGGAACGGCACGCGCTAAGGCATGGACATGAGAAGGGACATGGCATGCTTCAAGAACCATAACAAATTTCATGGAACTAGAACAAAGAGTACAAAGTCTGTGGAAAGGAGGCAGGAAGCGGGTAAATGATGGTTTATACAAATGACGGGAAAATAATTTGGGACCAGTTTGCAAAGGCCTCTTGCACTAATTTAAAGAACTTTAGAGGGGGGAGGGTATAGCTCAGTGATAGAGTGTGTGCCTAGCATGCATAGTACTGGGTTCAATTCCCAGCACCTCCATTAAAAATAAGTAAATAAATAAATAAACCTAACCTCCCCAATAAACCAAAAAATAAATACATAATAAATAAATAAAAAAATAACTTTAGAGCGATCATATCTTGCATTCAAGATAGAAAAATATATGTTGGAAATTAAGATGAAATCAGTTGGTTGAATATATTCCTAAATTTCTAAAAATTATTGGAAAGACATTAACCTTAAAGAAAGTACTTGGTGGAGTGTCACATAGTTCTGAAACTGGCCTTACTCTGTAGCGCACTTCTTACCAACAGTTTAGTGAATGGAGAAAGCAACCTCATCAAATTGGCCAATGATACAGAAGTAAAATATCAGATGATTAAATTAAAATGTTAAACACTAGCTGATTCATATATTTAAAAACATTTATGAGAGCATCTGTTTTGTTTCAGGAAATTTTCTAAGTGCAGTGGGGATCCAGCAGTGAACAAGGGAACATTCTTGGCCTTGAGGATTTTATATTCTAGAGAAGATTGATGATAAACAAGTAAATACATGATGTAATGTCACGCACTGACAAATGAATTGAAGGAAACAGATGCAGTGCAAAAGGTGATAGAGAGTAACAGCCCAGGGAGAAGTTCTGGGGGAAGAGAGTTGTAGGCAGGGGAACAGCAAATAAGAAAGCCCATGATGGGAAGGAGCTGGGCATGCAAGAAGGCTAGCAAGGCTGGGGCTGACTGTTGAGAGGGATAAGAACCAAGGGTGGAGAGAAATGGAGAGTTGGCCAGAGGCTACCCCAAAAGGTGGGATTGATAAATCAAAACAAACAAATTGGTATTGAACCATGATGCATACAAAGTCATTTAAAAGTGGCTGGATAGTGTTATAACAATACAGATGTAATACGCTCTGGTTTTATTTCATAAAAACCAATTACACAAAGAAAGGATGAAAGAGAGGTGTGCGATCAGTCGTTTATGTGAAAAAAAAAAAAAAAAAACAACCCAAAAAACTCAAGGTGTTGGTAGACCCACAAGCTCAAGAAGAGCTACTTTAAAATGAATTCCAGACACAGATGCATACACACACACATACATACACATATGGGCATGCATGTACCTGCTCTTGGCACAAACTTAGACTAAATTAACAGTAACATACCCAAATTAAATGCCAGAAAAAAACTAACATTCTTTTTTATCTACCACACTTAAAGTATTAAATATACACAAAGTATGATACACTTTGAGAGGGTTATTGGTGATTTAAATTCTCCCCTATTTTTCAATGACCAGGATGCTGTGAAAAATAAAAATACCCACTCACATATGTTTTTGGCTTCCAAACTTTAACTCTGAGCTCTGCCAATTGAAAGATCCTAGGTCTCAAGTGAGAACTGATCCCATATGGACACAACCAGGGTTTCACTGAACTGGAAGCAGAGGGGCTGCATTTTGGGGGCTTCATGCCACTGAACCAGGGAAGAAAGAAGTGGGTTGTTATACTGGCTCTAGGTACTGATTACAGTCATCAAGGGGAAATCAGATTGGCGAGCATAAGGAGGGCAGGAAGGTTTATATTTGGAATCCAGAGAATTCTGTGTGCTAAGAGTTCCACAGTGGTGAGAGTTAATGTGTAGTCATCACATGCCAATAAAGGCAAGGCCACTGAGGACTCAGCCCTGCAGGAATGAAGGTTTGGTGCACACCATCAGGGAAGAAAACACAGACAACCAGGGCGCTGGCTGAGAGCCAAGGGAACACGGAAGGAGACTTTAAAAAAGCACATTATGAATACAAATTGCAGCCTTGTGACAAGTTACGGAAACAAAGACAGTAGCAACCACGTATATTTCTCTTGTATTTATTTGTGTTAATTAACCAATTATTTATTTTCCCCTCTCTTTTCTCCTATTGTTATAGAAAAAATGTTGGTGACGATTACCTTTATTCTTAGAAAATCCAGGTGGAAGAAAAATTACGACCACCTAGAGATGGAAACGATGACTGATGAGATCTTGTGTCTCCTCTTTAGGGAGAGCGACAGCATCTTGAATTATTTTAGAGATATTTGTATGATACTGTTATTGTTACTGGAAGTTTAAATATAGGGCAGAAGGGTGAGAATAAATGCTGGGGAGCCAAGAAATAGGATTTGTCTATTGGCTCTTAGCCCCATTCTCACCCCTCTGTGCTTTCCTCTCTAGTTCAGACAAAACTGTATTTCCCAGCTGCCCTCGGCAGCTAACTTCTCATTATGGAATGTGGAAGAAACGGAGCTTTTTCTTTCTCTGCTTCTTTTTGGGCCCCTGGCAGTGACAGCGGCAGCAGCACAGGTGCCGGTCCAGTCCACGTTCCTGCTTTTCTCCTTGGCAACACTGCTCCAGAAGCATCAGCAGTGAGTTCTCAGCAGCCTCGGCAGACAGTGGTCATGGACACTTACTGCAAGTGTTCCCTTTGTTTTCCTTCATCCATAAGAGTGAGAATGGCTTCCTGGAGTTATTCATCTCAGGATAACTTCACATTTTCCTCTTTTTGTTCTAGGCTTTCCAACCCTTTGATAGACAGTTCCCATATTAAATTCTATCTGTTCAAAGCTCGTAGTAGGGGTTCTATTTCTCCATAAGGACAATCACTGATACTGGCAAACCCATGGTCCAGGGTGTGCAAAGAAAAAGCAAATGGAGTAGATGGGAGAGGAAGAGGATGGTCATAGGTAGGCTAGGATGAAATGGAGAGATCAGATAATGGGATTTTTTATGAAGTCAGGGACAGCATCCTATGATTTCTGATGTGTAGCAGTTTCAGGTGTGACAGGGTCAGACTTGTGTGGCCTTGGGGACAGTGGGTGAAGGGAAGTGGTGGATAGTTTCACTATAATTGATGAGATCTTTTAACTGTGATGCAGTGATGCAACTTGGTTCACTCACATGACTACAGAAATCAGGGGCGACGATGCCAGGATATGAGGTGGGGGAAAAGATGAAGACATGTCAGACTACATCTTCTAAAATATGGTGATAATTTTTTTATTAGGGAAATACATTTGAATGCCCAAGACAGAGTACTAGTAATCACATGAATTATTTCTCCCTCTTCAAACTGCTAGACAAATGCATAATGAAAATGTCAGAGATTGCTCTGCCTCCTGTCACAAGCATTAGCCTTAGAGCTGCCGGCAGTGAGTTAATATAAACACGCATGTTTGGCTTTGTAAGCAGACTGGAAGGTAAGCACACATTTTCCTCCAGGTTTATAAAATAGAAACAATAAAAGGTCATTGATGAATATTTGCCCTTGGCTGAAGTCATTGCAGCTCTTTTTTAAAATCCTGTGTTACAAACATAAAAGAAAAAAATCACAAATCCAGTGTTTCACGGTCCCACAAGTATAGTATACTTCACCTGGACACTTTCAAATGACATGAAATTATCATTTAGTGAATAATAGGATTAAGAAGACTACCAGAAGTCATTTATACCTCACTCCAACATGCTGTTCAGAACGATTCCATTTTACACTGTATTTATAGACTGGATTCCTTCTTTCTGTTTTGCTGAAATCTTTGCAATGATGGTAACTTTGGTATTACCTGGCATTTATCTTCTAGGAAACATAAAAATGTTTGCACCAACACATTAATTTGGCATCAAAAGAACCAACTTTGTGGCTGTGTTATGCTTTTAAGAAGCCAGCACTCATTTATCTTTTAGCTGGATCTGCCTAGTGTTTTTGTATTTACAAACTCTGTAACTTAGTTATGTCTGCAACAGTCCTTCCGAATAGAACTCATTAGAATTAGAATTTTACCCTGAGTATACTTTGCTTTTTCCCTTTATAATTAATGCATTCTTGTGGATCCCACTAGCATTGTTACATAGCCTCCATCTCTACCTGTTAGAGAAAAGCCCTGTATTCAGTCACACTTTCTTTGCACTGTTGCAAGTTTTACTTTCAATTGATAACTGTAACCGGAGTCTACTAAATTCAGCAAGTTAAAAAATTTTATGTAGGCTAAAAAGGGATAGTGGGGGACAAGTCTGGGGTATGGATACTTTAGGGTGATAAATTCATCTCCCCAAAGATCTTTAAGTATAAGTTCCTTCTTGAAGTACTGGTTTGTAAGTACAGATCTTAAGGGTAACTTTTAAGGATTTTACCAAAATCAACTAATACTTAATTACAAATATTCTCAGTTGTGTACTGTGATCTCATCTCCATTCTTGCATTTCAGCTTGTCTGGTTTTTGCCTCTTGGACTGCTTTTTCATAAGCCCTCTCAAAATACGTTACTCAGGGGATACAGCAGACAGATCTATGTGAAGGCGTCAGTCACTAAGCTTAGAGATAGAAATAATAAAGGGCATTGGAATAAAAGCATTATTACCAGCTGCCAGTTGTTACCATGGGCACAGCTGAGCAAAGAGCTGGGCAAATGTAGAAATGTAGAGAATTTTTTTTTCCAAAATAAAAATAGCTTTGTTTTTTGATAATAACAGTGATACATGCTCATTATAAAATTTTCAAATACATAAAAGTCTAAAAAAAGTAACGATCACGCAAACATCACAGCCCAGAAACCATCATTAACTTTTTAGCAAAGATCTCTCTATGAAACACATATTATTTAAAAATATCTAATCTTACGAATGGGCCCATATTAAACATGCTATTCTGTAGTCTGCTTTTTCATTCAATAATATTCCAGGGACAAATTTTCTATAGCAATAAACACAGATCTAAACAATTTTTAATTAGACAGTTGCATATGACTCAATTGTATATTTGGGCTATAATTTATTTAACCCATCCTCTTTGGAGGATATTTAAGCTGTTTCTAATATTTTAATATCATAAACATTAAAAAGTACATCTTGGCCCTCATGTTTACACACTTGTGAAATTTTTATTCATTAGGATAAATTCCTAAACAAATTGCTGGGTAAAAGTGTATCACCATTTAAAGTTTTGGTATATATCGCCTTCTAGAAAGGCTGTACCAATTTCCACTCCTCCAACAGTACATAAGAATTTGCAGCAGTAAATAAGAATGCCCATTTGCTTATATTCCTGCCAATGGCTTTAATCTTTGCCCATCTGGGAGGCCAAAGTTAATAATATTTTAAAAATAATAAACACACACATGTATTTATTAGCTGTTTTCATTTTCAACTAGGGGATACTTTTAATTTTTTAAGTTACTCCTTTTCAGAACAGACATTTCCTGGGCTTAAGTAAAGAGTTTTCAGTGAGGAGCCCTGCTGCATCAGCAGTGTGACTCAGGATAAGAGTCGACTTCTCCGACCCTCATTCTCCTTGATTCCATACCTAATTTGCAAGTCAACAAAACGCCTTCTCCATGTTTTGGGGAACTGTAAAATGGGGAAAAAAACCTGTCAAGTAAATAAGGTCTGCCTGGGGGAATGCCCATGGCGCGCTGTTATAAGGGTGAAGATGTGTGAAGTTGCTGACTGATCCATGTTTGCTAATCTGAGGAAGGACCTGGGGGCTCATTCTTGGTCTCTTCATGTGCCTTTGTCTTCACACCTTGAAGCCACAGAGGTATCCTCTTATTGCCCATGACAGTATACAAGATTTAACTCCTCTCAAATGACATTTAGTAATGAATGCACTGGAAGTTAGATGTAGTCAGGAGGACTGGATCACTCAATAGAAAATTCTGGTAATTTCCAGCCACAGTGGTATCTGCTAACCACCTCATTAACCAGGTTATTGCCAGCTAATCTGACTTCTGTCTTAAAGATGTCCAGAAGAGTCACACCCTACCAAGGTGATCTAGTCAAAAAGACCACTGAATAATATTTCTAGGGCTTCTACTCAATGCTAAGCAAAATCCTAAGTAATAGGGTGGGGGCTAGCGATCTGTGTTTTTAACAAGCCTTCTACATCATTTTGATGCACGTTGAGTTTGAGAAACACTGCTTTAAGTCAACTACGCAAGTTCAAATCAACATCATACCAACAGATTACACGTGTGCTGAATAATGGTGTGGGCCTGGCGTCAATCAAAGCTGTCTTAATGATCTTGCATTGGAGGTACTGGGCGACCCAGATTCAAAGTGAAGAACAGTTGAACAGAGTCAGTTCTTGATTACCTTGATTTCCTCGTTTGCAATATTAGTGGAACTTCACACGATTTCAGGCTAATTTGCCCCATTCAGATGAAATACTTTCAGATTCCATAAGCTAAATCGGCCTCAGAATGGTTGGCGATATATAAAGCCAAATGTTGAAGACTTTTACTGCTTCCTTTGATTAACATGCATAATCAAGAGTTGCCAAACTAGGACAGGTCACAAGGAGTAAAATCACTTGAAGTTCAGTGCAACCCTTTCTCCCGATAGTCTTCGCACATCAGTAGTTTTGGAACATTGTGAACACACACTTCATGATCAGATGGGAAAGACAGCAATGGGCAGCCAGGCCCCCCCCAGACCAGCCCTCAGGCTGGGCCTCTCCCAACTGCTTGCCTGGAGTTTTTATTTGGCCTGTCAATCAGATTATTTATTGTGTTTTGAACCTTACTTCCTGCCATAAGATCCTTTTTCCCAGAATCGTAGCTCCATGTTTCTGACTTTGGTCTGTAACCTGACCCGGATTTCTGATGACTTCCTTCTTAGATTAATTGTTTTTGAATCTGGACCCCAATCTGATTGTGATTAACCCAACCATACTGACTCACCAGAAAAAAAAAAAAAAAAGGTATAGGCCTATTCCTTTGATGCACAGAAAACTAGAGGTCTGCCCTTTTATTATAAACACCCTGGAGAGGGAGACACTGTAAATCCTCTGGGAATGGTTTTTGTGGAGTACTTCTGTCCATCAACATAAAGACAGTCATTGTCCCTACTTTGTTAATTTACTCAGGAATGTTTACTGTAGCTGAATTTTTGATTATGTGGGTTCATAGAGATAATGTAACTCAATTTAACTTATAAGGAAACACCTGCTCTATATATGATAACATGCTAGGCCCTGAAGAGATGGACCCTACACACTCAAAGAATGAGACAGAGTAATGGCTCCCCATAGATGTCCATGTCCTGATCCCAGAAACTAGTGAATATATGACTTTATAGGAGAAAAGGGATACTGCAGATGTGATTAAATTAAGGATCTTAAGATGCAGAGATTTTCCTGGATTATCTGAGTGGGACCAAAGCAATTACAACGATTCTTTGGAAGCCAAAGGAAGAGAAAGAAGTGATGAAGAAGAGTTCAGAGAGAGAGAAAGAGAGAGATCTAGATTTAAAGATGTTATGTTGTTGGCTTTAAGGGTAAAGGAAGAAGCCATGAACCAAAGAATGCAGACAGCCTCTAGAAACTAGAAAAGGCAAGGGAACAAATTCTCCCCTAGAGCCTCCAGAAGGAATGCCGAGGACTTCTGACCTCCAGGACGGTAACATGAGTTAATTTATTGTTTTAACTCACTAAATGTGTGCTAATTTGTTACAGCAACAATAGGAAACTAATACAGGGAGCTGACAATCTAGTAAGACAGATAACATAGGCAACTTTGATATAATTCAGAAAGTGACAAGTATAAAACAGAAAGACAAAGAAATTGCTATGGAAATGCTGATTAAAGTGAGTAATGTTAGCTGGAGAGATTAGGAGAGCTTCCTGGAGGATGGTAGTTGTGGTGGGCCCCGCAAGATTTAGTACGGGTGCAAAAGGGGGAGATCTAGTACACAGCAGGAATAAAGGCACAGAATTAGACGGTACAGAATTAAACAAAAAGCTGACCTAGGCCTTTATGACCAGCCATTAGGAACAAAAATTACTTGGTTTTAAAACCAATGTATTTCATACATTCTACTCAGGATATAATAGCATCTAAGTATGTAAAAAAAATTGTAATAATAGTCAACAACTACATTATATGAGATAAACTATCCTAAGAGTTTAAATACAAAAATACAGATCTTGGGCATGTCTTGGCCAAGGGTAACCCCAGCTCATGTTCAGGCAGGCTGACTTAATAGGGATGAACAGAAATATCCTCAAAGTCAATCAAAATAAGCAAAATGGCAACTCTTTAAAAAGGCATCTATTAACATTTACAGATAAGACATTTCCCACAACCTCTGCAAGCAAGCTAAACCAAAGCAATGGAACCCAACGGAACTGAACGTACTTAGCAGACTGGAGGCTCCAGGACTTACATGGATGTTGATGGAGAAGATGTTGGAAAACAGTTCCTTTCTGGTAAATTTTCATTGTGTTGATTGTCTGAAGTCAGCGTCCATGATCTTATGTAATTTTGGATGGTTCTAATTTACCCCACGTGTGATCGTGAGGCAGTGATCCCGCTAAAACAAAGTTTTAAGCCACTCTTTTCTGTGAGTTGGAAAGGAAGGGATGGAATGGAATTGTTGAGACTGTTAATCTGCATTACCCAAACTCACCATCAGTCACCCTCTTGGCATGACTTATGAAGACAGTGTCTTCCCAAGATGAGACCTGTACTTAGGCGCCTCAGCGATCCTCGCTTTCTTCTTTATCTCTTGGTGAAACTGATTCTTTTTTGTACTGTTCACACTCATTCCAGGAAAGTCTGCAAGAACAGCTTGTCTCCACTGGCCTGCTCTGGTGGGGCTGGCCTGGAGCTTCTGCAGAAGGGTCCAGAATCACCCCAGGAGCCCCCGAGTCCTGGCCTGGAGCTGCATGCTTTGGAGACCAGCCTTCTCCACAAGGAGAACTGGGCATGTGGCAAACGTCCTCATTTCTCCTACTCCCTGTCTTCCTGTCAAAGCCCAGAAATGTAACCTCAGACTGGCTGCATTCAAAGGGAGTTTTCTGAGTCTCTTCATCTTCCCTTGAATCTTTACCATGAGGCAGCAGTTGATTATTCTGGCTTTCATCATCTTCCACTGGAATACTCGGTACATTGTCAAAGAACAGAGGAGAAGGGCTCCTGAAGGACTTCAGGGACGTGGGAGGATCTTCCGCAAAATACAAGCTGGCTTGAGTACTTTCAAGAATAGTTAGGACCTAATTAACCAAGAAGCAAATAAACATGGAGTGAAGCTTGAATCATCTTTCCTTTTACCTTTTTTTTTTCCTGTCTACCATTAAGGAATATTCTCTTATTCTCATGAAATAAATTTAACCATAGAATTCAGAATGAGAAGGAATTAAGGATTAGCTAAACTTCTTTATGTTAATAAGCAAATTCAGTGACTTGAAGCAAAGTAGAAAAGAAACCGCACTGAATTAACTATCAGGAGACCTGACTTTAGGCCTAGATTTGCCACCAACTACTTTGTGACCTTGGATGAATCTCTTACCATTTTTTACTTCAACCTTATTATGTGGAGGACTGGAGGTACACTAATAAATATTTGTTTATGATAAGCAAATAAATGAATAGATAATTAAACTGATGGACAAATGAGTAAAATTTTAAAAAAATCAATAAGGGAAATACATGCTGCATTTTTAACATGCCAGATCTCATAATGAATGTTGAATAAAATACTCTCTCCAAGTTACTCACATCTTTTCATTAAATTTTCTGTGGCTGCCCTGGTTCCACCCAATAATCCCCTCTACCAGAGTACCAAACGATGTGGCTTTTTGACCTGGAAAAGCTGTTATTTGAGAATTCTCCGTTAGGGGCTAGACTTGTCTCACTGGCAAAGATTTCATTTAGATACGTAATTTATCCAATTTAGATTTTCCATGGTTCCATGGAGTCAGTTTTTAATAAAGCCACTTGTATACGCACTTCATCCATCGACGGTCTTAGCTTTGCCCGTGTCGCAGCACACTGGCCTGCCAAGGAGAACAGCTTGGTGGAAAAATTCTGAGGACAGGGATGCACTCTCTTATCCAGAAATGAGATACAGGAATCGAGGCCTCTCTTCTCCATCAATTCTATAAGGAGATCCCTCTAGGAAGAGAGGAAAACCACCTCATTATTTAGAACTCAGAATCTAACAGATAAGTGACTAAGAGACAGGGGCAGAAATGGAGACAGTTCTTACCAGCTGGACGTGCTTTGGGTCATCTAACACCACTTTACAACCCGTCAGAACTTCCATTATTACCTACAAAGGACATAGAGAAAGTCAGCCCAATGCCATTAATATTATACACACAAAATGATTACATTATTACAAATATTACTAAAATCTTAAATACATACACATAATTAGTTATGACTATTAACTTCAATAATGAATTTAGTTCACTCTAATTAATGATGTTATATTTTATTACTTGACTGATTACACAAAATTAACGTGTAAGACAATGAGCAACCAGAAATTAATAGGTCTAAAAGTTAAAGCCTTTAAAATCATTCTTAGAATTTAGAGCTTTCCTGGCAATCAGCCCCCCTCCTTTGTTAACTGGTAGTTGGTACTCACAATTCCAAAGCTGTAGACGTCGGTTTTAACGGAAAGTTTGCCCTGCCTGATGTACTCTTCTGGCATGTACCACAGATGTTTACTGCTACTGCTGGTCATGCTTATGGTAGAGCTCTGATGTTCCAGGTGGGGTCGGAAGTGTGCCATGGCAAAATCAGTTAGTTTGGGTTGAAACTGATCATCCAGAAGTATGTTTGCACTGAAATTGTGATCAAGGACAAACAAGACACAAACATCATAGAGGCACCTCTGTGAAAAGCAACAGGATAAGCTCACCTTCATACCTGATTAGTTCCAAACAAAGCCATTACCTAAATTTTCCATGAACTTTTTTCAGGACATTTCCTCACCTTTCTTAAAATATAAATCCAAGTATTGTATGCAACCTATAACAAAAACCTGACCTAGGAACAGCAGGCATTTCCAATTTACAGGCACGTGTAAGGAGGTGATGGATAAAGCTGATGCTTTGTCAACAGGAGAAATGAAAGTTAAAGCACGCCGCTTTCCTTGCATTCTTCTTACTTGTAATGAGGACATTAACTGAGTTTTAATCAGCTAACAATTGTCTGTTATGTGCACAGGGCTGTGTTGTGGAATGCTCCGCTTAGAGCCGCTAACCTGCAATTATCTGAGGAATTTTTGGTAGCCTCTGCCTTCCTGATGACCCTATTCCATTGTTCCAGCCCTACAGCTGTTTTATCTTTGAGTCTTTTTTAAAATACAAATAACCCGCAGAGGCAAAGGCAAAGTGCTCGAAGTCCGGTTTTTGCTCCTTGGCACACAGAAGCCGCCATAATCACTTGACATCTTTGCTGAGAGTAAGCAGCGGCTCCTTTAATCTTCGAAGGGCGGTCTCAGCAGGGACAGGAAGGGATAAGCTTTTCACAGGGCACATACCTGGGGTGAGTCCCAGCTCTGCCTTTTCCTGGCCCATCAGTTGCTTCATCCTGCAAACCTCAATGTCGTCTTTCCTCACACAGGACATGAAGAAAACAACAGAACTCACAGAACTGATACGGGGGCATGTAGACAGCCTGGCACATGGGAGTGCTCAGTACTGGTAGCTGAGATGAAGACCAGCAGCTTGTCGTAAGAGGGCAGATGGATACTGATAAAAGAAGTGGGTGGACCCGTGAGAAAGTCACCAACTTTTCCACTTAGGGCTGTTCCGAGCTTGCTTTTTTTCCCCTGAAACTGAAGCTTCTAACAGTAGGTCTACCCATCCAAAATGCCACGTGGGATATTTGCAGCACCACACATTGTTATTAAACGTGGTAATAGCTGCAGGATAAGAACAAGATATTCTTAATCTGGAACAAGTACTCGATTTCATGGAAGTCCCAGAAGTTCCTGCTGTCCCCACACTAGTAGGCCCACAGCAGATCCTAGTTCTAAGGTCTGAACTACAGGTGTTATTATGATTCAGACTATTCTGAGTCCTACTTCTATTTAGAGGACCTGACACTAAGGCCTTGAGAATTCTAGTCCAGACTTTGTCCAAGACTGAGTTGATAACAGACAAAAATGACAGGACGCTCCAGGGCCCTTAAGGATAGAGAAAGATGTGCTCTAAACTTGATTTCATTCTCCCCGCTCTACAAGTGGCAGGAGAATTGCAAAATCCAAAGAGCCTACCACATGCCTAAGCCCGAGGGCCCTTACCTGTTGTGCAACACTTGCATTTAGGAAGAGAAAGTCAGAGAGGGCCTGGCCCTTGAGGCTTGTATCACTAAGCACAGTCCTCATTTTCCTCCCCGGATACTTTAAACCTAGCAGCTTCTAAGGCCAGCTGGGGTCTCACAGGGAGCCGTCTATGTTACTCCTTGCCCGTTCTGTTGTGTTCTCGCTTGGAGAACAGTACTGGCTATCCTGAACCTCTGAAGGTGAGGAACACGCCAGAGCCAGATCTACCTTCGCTGCAGCTCTAGATAAGAACAGACATTTAGTTCACGGTGACTTCTTCCACAGGTGTACACCTCACTTGTTCACGTCAAGGCTGGGGCTTCTGGAGATGCCCTGACCATCTCAGAGTCCTGCGGTATTTAATGCAGGACTTTGCCAGGTGTGCCAGAAAAGGAGGTGGGCAGAGAAGTTCATTAACTCTTGTTACCAGGACCCAAGCTTCTGCCCCTCCAGCTTCTGCCACCCTGAGAGCCTGGCTCTCTTCCACCCCACTGCCCTCTGCCACTTTATTTTGGCATAAGAGGAGGATAGCAAAGATCTTAATGTCAGATTTTCAATGTCAAACATCCTGTCCTCTTCTTCCTCAATCCCAGCTTTAAAAAGGGCATAAAGCCACAACTTAAAATTTGAGAATGCAAAAAAGCTGAATTTTTGAAATACATAGAACCCCTGAAGAATGGGTCTTTTCTGAGTACAGAAAAAAACAGCAACACTCATAATGTAATCCATGTATCTGACCTTGATTACAACTGGTGTGAAGTTTTCAGCCACTGGTGACTCATGTTTCTGTAAGAGCTGGGCAGAGGGGAGCTGAGTAACCACAGCACGTTACACAATAAAACCCACAGACGACTTCGGGTCAGTGAGAGGCCATCAATAAGAATGCGAAATTGTTCCGGGGCACTGATTTACACTTTGACTAATGATACTTGGTGAAAAGACAAGTTGTTTACTAGCAAGCTTTAGTGTGTAACATAAATTTTGAGACCAGAGATTTACTCTGTCCTAAATAAAGGTTAATGGTAGCTGAGGAAGAAGGATGTTCTGTTTTAGGAAAGTGGGGATTGCAAAAGGCCCTTCAACAATGAATTCTACCCGAATTCTTGCCTCTGCCTCAACTTTAAATACAATGTTCAAACACAGAGTGCCTTCAGCTACCATGCAGGTCAACTGAATATATTTATTCTGGAGGGGGAGCATAAAAACAGACTAACAAAATTAAGGCAGCATCAAATAACTAACATCATGTAACAATATAATGCAACAAGAGGGCAGCAGCCAAAGAGACAGAAGAGAAACATCCAATGGCCTACACCTTCAGTTTAGTGTTTCTACAACCAGTGTCTTTTCTTCTTTCCCACAAGGCTGCTTACTGCAGCAGAGACCATCACCTCTCTAGATAACTCTTCCAGCAGAAGGAGTAGCAGTGGTACACTAAGGTAATGGGGAAAATCCTACACAAAGTGGTGACTCTATACTCTGATTATGGGGGTGTTACTTCATCTCTCTATTGCTAGGGGTCTCTAGGACAATTCTTTTTGGGAACCTAAACACCCCCCAAAGGATATGAGAATTGGTTTCTTTGTTCACGTTTGTCTCTTAATTTCATTACAGTTGAAGCCTAAGGGCCTTGGATTTAAAGCAAGATGATACACCCAGACTATAATGCAGGATCTGACTTTAAGTGCAAATATCATGTTTGACATGTAAGAGCATGATTGGTTTTTAAAGATATACACACACATACACACATACGTATATACATATATATACGTTTTTTTTTTTTTAATTTTAGGGAGAGTTATTGGTACTCAGTAGCCTAGCCCCCGAATGCCTGGCAACTCTTAGGAAAAATCCAGACTTCACTCAATTGGCCCCAGAGATAAAGAGCACCCACTGTGCTCTCCATGACAGCCTGAAGCAACAGGACAGCTTGCTGTCTGTGTTAATGCTGTCGCAATACTAACCCCTCACCAGATGAGGCAAGACATGATTTCTCCAGGAACCTGCAGATTGCTGGAGAAAGGCATACACACCCTCCCCACTTCAGCATGCAGTAATGCTGAAACCCTTTATTCCCCCTTGGATCGCGCAGCTCTCTCTCTCTTTCCCACTGGACCCAGGCAGCACTCAGAGATAGTATTATAGCATGTTTTTGGCTTTACTGATGCCTTATGAGTCCTAGGCTGCGTGAAGTCCCAGTCAATAAGGAGTGTTTCTCCAATAATTGTGAAATTTTATCGCTAACCAAACTAGCACAGCTTCCCTAAGCCCCAGTTTCCTTGTAGATAAAAACATTTGATGACTCTTACCTCACAGGGTTGTTATAAGGGTTAATGAGAAAACATAATCAGAGTGCCTGATGCACAGAGAGGGCCTGGAAATGTGCCCTGAAGGATGCAGCTGGCCATCATCCATCCTACACCCACCACCGCAACTTTAAGTCCCACAGGACTTTGTTGGGTGTCTCAAGAAGTCCAAGAACACCCAATTGGATGTAACAAAGGTACAGGGGGTTGCAGGATAACCCTGGAAATCTGAGGACTCTTGGGTTCAAGGCATCAATTGAGTTTCAAAATAGTTCCAGAGAAGTTCTGGAAGAACCTGACCGAACTAATATTCCCAGATGTTTTAAGACATGGAGAAAAAAATATACATATTGTTTGGCATATATGCATTTATCCGTGTATATAAATAAATGAATATTGGGGTTTAGAGACAGCAGTGGTAAGTAAAATTGATAGGGGAAATTTTAATTTATGTACTATTTGTTTTGGTATCCCTTAGGGGAAAAATGAACATATCTGGATATTTTAGAAGAAAGCAGGCACTGATGGGAAAATAGGAAAATCTGAGGAAAAACAATTGCTTATATCTAAACTGTTTCTGAAAGACAAAAGTAGTATTTGTGGGTGGAGAAGGAGAGGGAGGAGACTGGTTAATCAAACCATCAGTCAGACAAACATCTGCATTCCTTGCAGGCTGTTCGTCCCAGCTAAACGCTGAGCTGGAGCCCGGTGGCCTCGCCACACACATCACGTCTGGGGGCAAAGACAGGAGGAGCCTGGGGCTGGCCGCAAGGGTGACAGGGTCATGGGAAGGAGCCAATCTGTGGCTCTCCCACTCTTCCCCACAAAGGAAATTCTCCATTGCCTTACTATGACCACACATCTCTGATCAATTTCCACTCTTAAAAAAATTCATTTTTAAGCAAATGGCTTCTTCCTTCCTTTCTTTCTTAGACCACCTCCCGTGTACGAAAGACTGTTTCATTTGGCAGGAGACGGCCGTACTGATGAGAGGACACGATCTTATAGGAAACGTTAGAAGTGTTCACCAAGATTATCTCCTCGCTTTGGCAATATTAACAAGAACAAGAATGTCTGGGATGAAAAATGTCGAGGATAAAAATGCATTTCAACTTAAAATTATTCATAAATGTGAAAACAATTAAGCTCTCTAAGGGATACGATGCAAATAACAAATTACTGCTTTCAGATGCTTTTATGTGATCCTGTAATTCAAAAACATCCTCGTTTCCCCAATAAAAATGTAAGGGTCCTTTGCCAAGAACAGAGACTTCAACTCTTCAAGAGTCTTTCCCTTAAATTCTTTTCCTCCTCAAATTCCACCATCTGGAAATGAATTTTGTTTTTATGATATTCTCTTTGAAGAGTTCAGATTACTAAGACATTTTTGGCCTAACTAAACCAGCAGACTTCTCAACAATACCTTTGAACTGTGGGCACGGCTCCCTCCCTGGGTGTTCTGCAGCTGCATCCTTGACAGTGTCTTCCTTAGAAGACTTTTTGCTCTCTCTGCTTGAACAAGGTGAGGCTTCTGAAGGCAGACCCTCAGGCCTAACCTCCCCCTCAAAGTCGGGCACCTGCTGCCATTTCACTAGGAGTCCGATGTCAGTGTTTCCAAATTTACACATACTAATTATGTCCTCCTCTCCTGCCCCATTTCCCTGTCTCTGCTGATGAAGGCAACATGCTCGTAGGAGTCCTGGTCAGGAACGCTTAATTTCCTAATAAGAGCATGTCTGTTGGACCCACAAGAGCATGGACCCCACCTGCTCTCCTCCACCTGCAGACCTGTGACTGAGGCAGGTAGCTAACCTCTGTAAGTCTCAGCTTTCCCCTCTGTCACAACGACAATAAGACCAATGATGCATAAACTCAGGGTTGTTAGGAGAAATTGGTAAGTTATTCAGTGGGTTGTCATGTCAAGCCTGACATCCCCTGGCTTTCACTAAGCTCCCCAATATGTCTGCAGCCTATCAGCAACCTTGACTGTATTAACATTTACCAGACTGCTTATTGCTGTCTGGGGGCTTTCTTTATGTTGTTCCCTTACCTGCAGAACACTCTCCTCCCACTTATTTTTACCCAACTCCTCTATGCAGCTTGATTCACTTCCTCCACGAAGCTTTCAGTCCACTGCGCTGAACTCCTTTCCAAGTGCCTACTGTACGCCCTTCACTGTACCATTTGGCACTTCCTCAAAGACCAGCTTACACTGTTTACACAAGCATAATGCTGAATCTACAGAAGATACTAAGTAAACATCTGATGATATAATCAGTTGGTAAATTCAGAGGATTTGAAGCCTGTAGGCAGCCTTAGAGCACCCAACATATGGCAAATATGTGGCCCAAATGTTGCCAACACACCCTCCCATTCTTGACAGACATCACTAATTGAGCTTAGAACATACCCTCCCCAGATTCCCTTTCCACACAGCACATGGAAAGCCGTTACCAAACAATCAAAGATGGAATGTGAGACGAAAGTGATTTGTCATCGCTGCTAGAGTAGAATCGCTTTTTTTCAGATGAGGTAAATGAGCCCCAGCTGGTTGAAGCGACTTGTTCTATGCAAAACAGCTCGCGCTAAAGCCTAGCCCTCCTATTTCCCTGTTCAGTGCTTTTTCAATTTACTACAGGTAACTGAAAGAAACATCTTTTTATTCAGCTACTCATAAAAGATTAAGAAACTGCCAATTACAAAGCAGAAATGAAATGAGTTTTCTCCCTTCTTCTCTTTAGCTGTACATAGATCATTCTGGTGGCAAAGTGGTGGCTAATGGGTGAGTCACCCGAAGATGCATTTTAGCTTAACACGGGGCGGGGGGCACCCAAGTAGAGCTCTAATACGTGCTGTGCAAGGGTCCACGCACAGGCTGGATGAGATACTTGAGTCTCCATGAGGCGGGAGGAACCACACTCATTGCCAGACCCTGGGCTGTGCTTTACGGAGATGATCTCATTTCACCCTCACGACCGTGGGAAGAAGTGCAGTGGTTTCAGTTCCAGACAAGGAAACTCAGCCTCAGGGGGTTTAAGTAATTTACCCAAGCTCACACTGCTGGAAGGTGGTAAAGCGGGGACTTGTATTGAGATCTGAGAGACCCCAAAGGCCACACCCTTAACCAGTGACAAGAGACGGGGGCGGGGTGGGGGCAGCAATGAGATCACGGGGTGCTTGCTGGAAAAGGGGAAGGACAGGGAAGAGACTGGGGAGGGATGTTTCTGGAAAACAGGCCTGTTAGGACTTTGCTAACCTGCTCAAGGGTGAGCAGGTGTCTGGAGGTGCCTCCCGAAACATATCTGGGCTCATCCTCACCCCAAAGCTAATCAGGGTAAAGCGTGGCCAAGGTTTAAGAAAATGTGGGGCCACGTCATTCCCCTGCACAACTCCCAGGTCGGCAAGTATAGAGCACAGTACAAAAATAGGCAGTTGTAATGGCAAAGCATTTGAAAGCAAGAAGAGGTCCAGCCTCAGGTCACCCTAGTTGGCTCTGAATGTACAAGTGAGAAACTTGGCCTGAGAGCGTGAGGCAGGACCTGGGCTGGACCCCAGACTTCCTGTGCTCTCTGCATGTCACCCCCAGTAACAGCACTGCCTGTCACTGAGACAAAAGGTGCTGCTCATACTTTGGGCACCAGCCTGCTGAAGAATAACTGTACAATCTTCACAAATTATTCCAAAAACCACAGAGGTGTAAGATTATCAAGCTTCTCTGTAGACAGAATTAATTACAGAGAATGACTGAAATGAAACTTTGGGATACCATTCAGTAACCAGAGACTCCTTCTTGGAACTTCTGATTCCCTGGTTTGAGGTAGAAAGGTCTGATGCCAAGTTATTTTCTTCTAATAAATTTTATTTTTATTGTAAGAGTAGACATAATCCTTAAGCAAGAATTTTAAAAACATAAAGTAAAAAAAAAAATAAGCTATTATGTGAAAATCCACAGTCTCTCCACCTAATTAAAGCCTTATTTATATTTTGGCATATTTCACTTTTAATCTCTTTTTTTTAATTCAGGAATTTGTAGGTCTACAAAATTATTGTTGTGTGCTTACAGTTTGGCTTTTTTCATTTACTATCACTTGATGTACATTGTTCCATATTGCTTCATACAATTAAAAAAACGTTTAAAAATGTCAAATGACGCATGATAAACCCTTCTGTGAGTCATCAGTCTGAGGCCCAAATGCAGAAATGAAAATAAAGGTAATACTATTTTCCATTTCTCACTTCAACAAAAACAGAGCCCTGACCTAGCCATAGAAAAGGTCACCATTTAACACAGTTTGAGATCCTTTTTTTCAGCCAATTATCAGGGCTGCATGATAAAATAACCTCTCTCCTACAAGTTTCCTTTCCTTGCAAAGAATGATAAAATTAATATGACAAAGGCAGAAGAGTAGGGATTTCCGACCTTCCTGAAAGCACTAGGCTGCACACAAAGGGACCAAGAATCAGGGAGGCCCAAGTTTAGAGCAAAGTAAAGGATTCATTTAAAGGAGATGCAGGAGGGTAATCTAGGTCAGCCAATTCACGTTTGGCCAAGACTGCTGGGGACTGAGCGTCATAAATATCTGACAGATGTTCAGTGCCCTGAGTGAAATGAGTTGGTCTCATTCCAGTTTCTGGAGAGCAGGTATGCAAAGCATAGGGGGAAGTCTACTGCTATAGTTGGCACTAATTAACATCTTTTCCTGGCAGGCCCAGCAGAAAGGCCAAGAATTCAGTGGCTGCAGAGGGGGCTGATTTGCTTTGGAACAGACAGGGAAACACGGATGAACACTTCTGAAACCACAGTTCTCGAATCATTGTCCATAGTCCTAGAACTCCACGCCCTGATACAGGCCTGGGTGGGTGTCATCTGTGGATGGTTCTGTTTGAGTCTTCGAACCCTCTGGAAAACCCAGAAAGGCAACAATCAGCAGCAGCCTTTTCACCCACTAAAAAAAATACACTGCTGGCTGGATTTCCAGCTCCAACCCTGCCTCTTCCATGAAATTCTCCCTTCCTCTGATCCGCTCTCTCTTGGGACTCTGTATTGATATTACCTCTTGGCCATTCTGTCTAGCAGTGTTATTTAAATGATTTGATCAATCTGCACATCCAGACAAGTACCTGGGATAATGGCCTGGAAGAAATGGCCTCCTTTTAAACTGTGAGAACACCTAGGAGACTCCAGAACCTTCCTGCTCTCTCTGTACCCAGAGAGAAGCCTCGGAGTTCCTTGCAAGAGCCTAGCTTCTCAAACTCAGGTCCTCAGCCTAGTAAGCAATCAGGGCTCCATCCAACTCCCTCCCCACCATTTTCCTTACTTTCTCCAGTCTTATTGTTCCTTATTCTCCAACCTCATCCTTTCCTCTCCAACCAACCAACTTGTCCTGCTTTCATTATACACCTGGCAATTCTTTCCTCGGCCCCTTTAAACATACAGCCTCCACCAGGAATATTCTCTTCCCTTCTTTGAACCAATCTATGGCTGTGACCCATCTCCTGCAAGACTCGGCTAGGACTATCTAATTAGAAGTAGGTTTCTCAGACCACTCACACACTGTGTGTATTCAGAGCTGCACTATGTATTTTCCATGCTTTCCTTATCTGTCTAATCACCAGCTTGAAGCTTCAAGGTCAAGGCTATGATCGTCAGTGTCTTCCCCCAACTGTGGTCTAAGACAACGCTCTGCACACAACAGACATTCCATAAATATTTGTGAACTAAGATGAATGTGGTTTTCAGAATGTTCTGTAAACATGTTAACATAGAAGCGATTTTTATTAAAATAGAGCTTAGCTTGTGGGTCCACTTTTCAAACATAATGAATTGAAGACAGAGATAAGTACTATGGACTGAATATTTGTGTTCTCCCAAAACCTGTATGTTGAAATCTTAACCCCCAAAGTGATGGTATTGGGAAGTAGGTCCCCTGGGAGGTGATTAGGCCATAAGAGCTCCCTGTGATGAATGAGAGTAGCGCCTTATAAAAAAGACCGCAGAGAGATCCCTCATCCCTTCCACCACGGGAGGACACAGAGAAAAGACGACCGTCTATGAACCAGACAGTGACTCTCACCGGACACAGAATTGGCTACTGCCACGATCTTAGAATTCCCAGACTTCAGAAATGTGAGAAATAAATGTGTGTAGTTTGTAAGCTACTCAAATTATTTCTGCTACAGCAGCCCAAATGGCTAAGTAAAAAGGCTGGTTGGCCATCACCTCTCTTAGCCTCTGCCTCTGCTTCCTACCACTTCTTGACCATTAGAATAGGACTGGCCATCGAACGAGTGAACACTCTCTGCCAAGCACCATATACGATCTGTCATTTAACCCCAAGAGACAGAAGCTACTATTCTTTTATTAGCATTTTGCAGAAGGAAAAAACTAAGGCTTAAAGAGGTTAAGCAATTTGCTCAGGATCACACTTTAAGTGGAAAGTTCGCTTCTTAAACCTGATCTCTCTGATTTAAACAACTGTGGACACTGAACTAAAAGGAAAGGACAGCAAGAGGGCGGGGAGGGAAGTATATGAAACTAGAAAAATCATGTGGTCACATTTTGCAGAGAGCCATCCTCCTAATCTTGGTGGCGGTGGTGGGGCAGTGCTGTGGCCCCTTCAGGATCCAGGGGGGCACTCATTCATCCTCCAGCTGGGGAGGGGTGGCAGCTGATGGCTCACAGCTAAGCCCCAGCCTGGGAACTGCCCATGGCAGAAGGGAGCTGCCTCACCCGTTACAGCCCCACTCAGGGCTGGTTGGATACAGGGGAGCAAAACCCCAAGCGCCCTGCCTCCCGAGGGACCAGCTTTGACGGGCCACCCCAGCTGCAGCAGTCCTCGTGGTGTCTGCCGAGGCCTCCACTGCAACAGCCCAGCTCAGCTTCCCCAACTGCCCAGTTCTGCCTTCCTCCACCCTCCCTCCCTACTGTTATTCCTGAGAGCACTCTCAGAAAAATCCCCTGCAGGCAAACCTCTGCCTGGAGCTCTGCTTTCAGGAAAGGACTTGATAAATCAGTCACACAAAAGGAAATTTTTAAAGACTAATGGATTACTTCTTGGGATTAAAAATAAGTTCATGCTCACTTTAAGTTTAAATCAAAGGAAGAACAGGCACAGCAAACTCCAGATACTTACTGATTTATTTACTCAGTTAGAACGCACATTTGGCACTACCTCGCTGTGCTGAGCTGGCTGCGAGCTAGGAGGAAGGGGGGTTGTTCTAGGTTGATGGTGGCACCTCAGCCCTTTGGAAGCAACCCCAATGGGTGATTCCACTGCTCCCTGAGGCTCTGACTGTCCATCTTGTCCCAGGTCCTATGAGGGTACACAAATTTTATGCTGATTCTATAAGGCCACTAGCAGTTGATGAATTAACCACACTGCAACAGGAGCAGATATGCACGGGTGGTTCCCCTCTCCACCTCCCCCCGCACCTGCACCCCCATCCCCCCAGGAAAAAGTAAAACCTAGAAGTCTTTTTACATGGAGTTCATTTCACCAGAAAAATAAAGCAATCAGTCCCTCTCCTGCTCAACTTGAAAGCACACTAAAAGCTTTTTTCAAAATACTGGGTGATGGTTCAGAAGAGGGAGAGCCTTTTAAATGCAGTCTTCCCTGCTGTTCAGCAAAGGTGTATTTACGCACTTTTGGACAGGTTCATGACGCAGGGCACACGGGAAATATTCACAGGGGGGTTTTGCTACAGGGTACCTACTCTCCGCCTGGGGGATTCTTTATGTCTGCTAAAGAAGAAGAGAGATGGAAGACGTTGCTTCTCATTTTCTCACATCTCAAACATGCACAGTAATTGCTGCCCGGCCTGTCACAGGTGAACACATAAAGCTACGAGGCAGCCGGCTCGCTGGACTCGAAAGGCACCGGAGACTCAAGGACAAAGGATTTAAATCGCCCATTACTACTGTCCTCTTGTGAGGAATCCCCGTATAAGCCACTCAGCCCTTCCTTAGACCTCAGCTTTCTTTTTTTTTAAAACATGAGATGAATACAGGTTCATTTCGCAGTGTGCTATGAGATAAAATTAATAAAACACACAAAACTGTCTATCCTACATTGTTCATTAATAATCCCCAAAGATAACATAAACTCTCCCATTGGCAACATAAATGTAGCTTTAAAAATTTGGTAGACATGTTTTCATTAATAAAAAGGTTAAGATTTTAAGTACTTTGATGAGAGTTCTTAACAAACGCAGAAACATGCCAGGGGAACTAGACAGAAAATGGGGTGAGGTCCGACCCTCCTGTGATGACAAAAGGGGCTTCCAGGTGTAACCTAAAGCCCTGGGATGATTTACCTCGATATACTGCCACAGATGACGGAGCACGGCTCGGCGCTGTGCAAGTACTGCACGGCTCTGGATGTTCCAATTAATACACTGATTCGAACGTGCCAAGAGAGTGGGGCTGTGTTACCCTAAAAAGACAAGAGTAGTTGGTTTGGCTGTATTTTCTGAGAAAAACAATCCATGTTTGTATTCATCACGTAGATGTTGTCAGAATAAACTTTCATGAGGTGGGGAGAGGTGGGTGAATCAACATTTGAGTTGACCATAATCTATTTTTAATTCCAGACAGGTTTTCCTGTGCTGCCGATGCTGGTTCTATGTCCCTTTACAGGCAATGAAAATATCTAAGCATTTTTAACGTTAGCTTAATTGAAATATGGCCAATAAGATAACTATGTTTCAGAGTTCACTAAATAAGATTTTTAAATTATTTGTGGCACAACAGTGTGGGGGATTGAGAATAATCTGTTTTTTTCTCATCTTAACTGAAATTTAACCAATGAGGAATTAATTTTTAAACTTTTCTTTCAAAAAAAAAATCACAAAAGAAACCAGGGCACTTATTCACCCTCCTTCTCTTTAAAGAGTCTGTATCACTTTTACAGTCTATCCTTTGTATTGAATGGTTACTTTGTGTAAGGTTATGCAAGTAACAATTATCTGAGAAATAAGGGTAGCTGATGTGAACTCACATGAGACATGTTATCAGCGAGGAGTGAGGACCCAGCCACTCTTGTGGCCACCATGTTGCACAACACACAATAGCTTAGTACTTATGCAGCCTTCTAAAAGCAAGAAATTAATTCATGGAGAAGTCCTCTATTTCCTTGTGAACCCACTCTTGGCTGTCCCTTCATGTGAACACATGTTGGCCTCTTGGTTCTCTTGGAAGGTTTCGGCAGCACCACCTCCCCAGGGCTTTAGAGGGTCAGAGTATCAGGCAGAGTAACGGATATGACTTACTACACACTGCAATCTGTCAAAGAGTGATCCATTTCTCATATACGGATAAACCAGGCAAAACTTCTCACCCTCTGTAAAATATGCCATCAACTCCAGTATGTTTGGATGATGAAACCTTAAAACAAAAGATTTTTAAATCCATCAAATTGTTTATTCCAATGAATTTCATTTCCAATGGGAAACGAAAAACACTCTGTTTTGTGGGTGGGAAGGTGGGCTGGGGAATGGGTTTAAAACAGAATAGAAATGTGGCCAAGGGAGAAGGACTTTCACTGGACACATGACACAGATTTGCCTTCTACATTGGTCTAAAGTGTTCTAACAAATGTTGGCCAATATCCACATATAAGACAGAAAATTTAAGAAAGTAAACAGTTCTTAAGATTTGGTGTATTGGGAACTTTATAATAAATAGAAAACAATATTTGATATTAACTTATTTTTATCAACATGAAACCCAGTATGACTTATTTATTAAATAAATAACGATAATGCAACTAAAATTATCTATTTCATTGCTTTAGCTATACATGTGTAACTAAAGTCACCAAAATAGAAGAGAACAGAAGACTGTTTTCATTCATCCATTTTACTGACTGTTACTATATCAGGTACTGTAGTAGGCCCCAGCCACACAGCTAAGAGACATTCAATGTCTTCACAAACCTTGTATTGTTACCCAAACTCCAAGTGACTAGTAAAGTTTGATGCTGAAAAACATATTACTGATTTTTTAATCACAGAATTATATGTCAGTATCATATACATTTTTCAGGCTCCTTTTTAAAGAAAACCTCTTATTTCTTAGATGCATGTGTCCTTACTGTGAAAACCAACAGAACCCAGGTAACAACTAGGAAATATAAAGCACATGAAATTCACATACTGTGAACTCAGTTCAATTCAACAATCATTTATTGAACACCTCCTATGTCTTAAGCATGCTTGAGGATATTGAAATAAATATATTTTTCAAAAAAGGGTGCTAAATAGAAAGTCCTATTACTCATTTCTTCAGTCGCAAAACTTACCTCTGTTCCTCCTTCATCAAGAAAGAGAATGCATGTGTGTGTGTGTGTGTGTGTGTACATAAACACTACACGATCCCTTAAGTTGTTTCCTTAATATTAAACCAAAAAAAACTCATACTCAGGTCTCAGCTTAGATGTTACTTTTTCCAAGACGCCTACTCTGCCGCCCACCCCCCTCCAATTACCATTTCCTCCTCCCTCAGCACTCTGTACTTCTGTCTTATTATTTAACTTACTGCAATTGCCTGTTTGCTGTGTACTTCTCTCCTAACCCTACTGTAAACTACATTCTAAGACGAGAAGGCTGTCTCTGACCTATTTACTAGCAAATGTCTGAGAAGAGAGAGGCTGAGGATGATTTAGGAAAAAAGTTGGATCTTATGAAAAAACAGCAGGCTCTGTCTCAGTTTCCTCATCTGCAAAATGGGGATAATAGCAGGACTCATCTCAAAAGATTGTTGTAAGGAATAAAGAATTAATATAAGTCAATTCTGTAGTAAAACTAAAAGACTAAAGAAATATTAGCAACATAAATGATAATGATGGCACACCAGAAACATTCAACGTCACAGAGTTGTTCATTCTCTCCAAAGCAACACACAAATGCCTCAGCAGAGTAAGTCCAAATGGATCAGATATACAAATGTAAAAGTTAAACCATAAAAGTACTTGAAAAAAAGGGCAGAATTATAATTTCTCAGTGGTGGAGGCCTCTTAAACCATAATATAAAACCTAGAACTCATAAAAGAAAACATAGATTAAATCCAACTATATGAAAACAATTTCCACGTGGCAAAAACTAAAATAAGCAAAGGCAAACAAAAATCTGGTTAAAAAAAAAATTATCAATTTGATCTCATAACAAAAATTAGGGCTAATTTTCTCTAATATATAAAATGCTCTTACTAACCACTAAGAAAAAAATCCAACAACATAATTTAAAAACTGGACAAAGAAATATTAAGATATTTCATAGAAAAGGAAATACATCTCTTAATATGAGAAGATTCATTCACCATAGAAAAAGAAATTTAAACCATTTCCACTTAGCAGATCAGAAAAAATTAAAAGAATAAATGCTATGTTGGCAGGAATACGGGGAATAAGGCACTCTAATATACGACTAGTGTAAGCATAAATTGGTATAACTTCTACTGGAGGACAATTTGGTAATATATAACATACCATTATGTAACCATTTGACTCCACAGTTTTATTTATAAAATAAAAATGAAGTTTTATTAGATATACTCCAATAGGTATGAAATAACATATCTACAAGGTTTTCTTGTTGTAGCATTATTTTTTAAAAATAAAAGGTTAGGAAAAAATCTAAAAATGCATCAATAGGAAAATGGTTGATTAAATTACAGCATGGCACACAACGCAATACTAACATAGGCAAAGTGAACAATGTATTTATGCTACCTCTTGCGCGAGAAGAGGAAAGTAAGAAAACAAAATACATAGATGGCTACACAGAAAATATCTCTGAAAAGATACACAAGAAACTGAAAACTCTGCTGCCTTTGGGAAAATCAGCTGCATGGCTGGATGAGAACAATGGAAGGAAATCTTTTCTTGGTTTACCCTTTTGCACTTTTGGAATTTTGAAGCGTTTGAACTTAATCCTTATGCATAAGCAAAGAAATAAAGCTTGAATATAACAACCTTCTTATTACAATGTTGGTTTTAGTTTCTCGTTGACTAAATGATAAATTGTTTTTATACTTAGCCTCTAACATTTTGATTTCTGGTCCTGGGTATAAAAGGAGAAGGATTTAGTATAATACCTCCCTCCCCTCAACTCACATATTGGTTTAGAAAACATCTGAAAAGAACATTTTCTATTTGTAAAGGGTGATGACTGAACTCTACAGGGCAGGCTTCGCTGTGCACAGCTGCAGATATGAATATATATGAAAAAGGAGGCATTTTAGTTTGTCTCCAAGGACTTTCAGGCTCATGAATGGATTTCCAGAAAATAACATGCACATCAAAAGCACCGGATTTCTTTGTCTAAAACTCTTGTCCAGAAGAGGGTTATACTGATGAAATGGTTTCTTGACTGGAATGTCTCTAAGAAAGGGGGGGAAACGGTGAAACATACACAAGTCTAATGTTCTAAGAATTATTTTACATTCAGTCATGTTAGTCACACATGATTTAACCCACTTCTTTGTGACGGTTTCTTCTTAAAATACATTCAAGTGAATTATGTAAATGGTCTATTTTAAAATGTACTCTAAGGAATATACTAAAGCAGATGTCAAAAATTTACCCATGTTCTAACATCCAAACCCACATTCATTAAATGCCAACTACGCCAAGCTCTGTGCTGTAGAGTCAAAGATGAGCAGATGAAAAGCAGGCCAAGGGGAGAAATCCAAGGCAAAATACTCACAGAAGTAAAACTTCAAGCTCAGACAAAAACCTCTTCCATTGTTTCTTACATTGCATTTTTTTCTCCTAAATATCATAGAGAAAAACAAGAAAAAAAAGTAAAGAAAGGATCTCTCTACTTCTGAGATTCTTAACCTAGGGTTTCTAGTCTCCCTGAAATTACATAGACTTTTTGGTATAAATGCATATGAACATTTTTCTGGGGGGAGGACCCTTAGCTTGCATCAGACTTTCAAAAATCCACTAACCGCAAAGCAGACTTGGAACCACTGCTCTTGAATTAGAAGTTTTTCATGAAATGTATCATGTTGCCATATTTTATATTCAAACCCTCTCACCATATTTTGTACACATTTACATGAATTCAACGATGTTTTATGTATCCAAAGAAAATCCCATGACAGTTAGAAATTCCTCACTTGATCTCAAAGAACCATCTCAAAGGTTGGGATGGTTGTATTCTGATTAGAAGTGATTTCAATAATTTCGCATTTATGACCTGGGTTATTTAGATGTCGGCTCAAGTTTACCTTTGTATTAATTGTGAAAAGATGGGCTCACTAAGAAAGTGAAAAATATAACTCCTTACTTCAAGGCAGCTTCAGAAGCTAGCCCAATGCCTGACGTATGAATAAATTAAGTGAATTCAATGATATTGTTCTGAGCACCTCCACTGTATCAGACACTGTTCTCGATGGCTTCACACACCTTACGTCGCTGCACATCTCTGAATCTCAAATTTCTAACTTCTACCACAAAAGGGTTAAATTAAGAGTGCTCTTAGGTCCCACTGGTTAGAAGGTTCTGTCATTTGCAAATTGTTAGACAGGGCAGTTTTTAGAGCCCTCTGTCCTCAGGAATATAGGGAGAAAAATCCAACAGGAATTCTGGGAGCCATTTTCCAAGTTAACTCAAGATGTCAGAAACAATGAACTAGGCTAACAAATCTTTTTCAAGGACCATACTATGAGAGTTTATATTTTAAAAAAGTGTCCTGGGAGCCAAGTAGATTGGGTCTCAGGCCCACCTCTAACACTCACTATTTGTGGCTTTTTCTTACTCACCCTCCCTGGGGTGGCAGTTTTCTTAATCTGAAAAAGTGAAGGGGTTAGTTTTTGTGTTCATGCTCTCCTAGCGCTCCTGCTGCTCAAAAGTGTGTTGTGTGCACAAGGAACCTCAGCTTTCTTGGGGAGCGGGTGGGAAAGGCTGAATCTCAGGTCCCAAACCAAATGTGCTGAATCAGAACCTGCGCTGGAAGGCGTCCAGGTGGTCTGGCTGTGCTAATGTAACACCTCTAGTGCATTTCCCAGCCTCAGTCCCTCTATGAGGGTCCCAATGTTACAGAACCACATTTCTTGTAAAAAATGCTCTGTGGCTAAGGATTCATTAAATCATCTCATTTTTCCTGGTGTGTGTGTGTGTGTGTGTGTGTGTGTGTGTGTGTGTGTAGGACTTTGTATAATCTCTAAGTCTTAGGTAACTTTGCTACTTCCTGTCTTTTTACTAATAGTAAATAGCAACTAAATTCATGAAAAGAGCATGTGTACTTCATTCAATTCACCCAACAAACATTTACTGAGCAACTTCTCTGGGCCAGGCTCTGTAATAAGGCATTGGGATACAAAGATAAATAAGAGCTCTTTAAAGAAAACCATCCAGTCCACAGGGAGAGGTAGATGAAGAAATCAATACTATGAGATGGTGCTGTTTTGCTGTGGCTGCACAGAGGAGGGCCACCAAAACCATCCTGGAGGGGTCGGAAGCAACTGAGGAAATGATCACTGTCTTTGGGAAAAGAAGGGAACGAGAAATAGAGGAAAAGACATCTCATTCTGAAGCCAGACTCCTAGAAGGACAACTCCCAAGAGGGAGTGTGAGTTGGTGGCAGCTGCAGAAAGAAAAGTAGACAGATGGAGTCTTTGAGGTGGTGGCCCTGGGGCTCGACCATAAGAGAATACCCAAATGGCGCCAGGGACACGCTGGCCCCGAGCAGCAGGCTTCAGTCAGGCCACCTCTAGAGTCAACACGTTCTTTGTGCTGAATGGCTGTACCCGTAGGTTGTTTCGTTTTCTTATCATTCATCTTCTCAGGAATCTTGAGACGTCTGCATAGAATCAGTGGGGTAAATGCAACGTGGGGAAATGATAATTTTAAAAGGCCCTGTAATCTAAGCTGCAAAATCAGAACCAACTGAGATCCCTCCTTCTCCCCTATTTCCCTAGACCCGTCTACCAGATCACTGGATTTGCTCCATTTCACCTCACCTCTTAGACACAGTACTTTCTCCCTGCCATCCCTACCGCCTCTGCCCTGGCTTACGGTGGTTATCAACACTGGCCATGCTTCTGAACCACCTGGCGATGCCCGTCACCACCACTGCTCCTCTGACCTAGCCAGATGCTATGGGGCTCATTTTTAAAAAAAACTTCCTGGGTGATTCTAATGTTAGAGTGGAGAACACTGGTGCCAGCCCTACTCATTTCTTAGTTTACACATCTGAAATATCCCTCTACCAGGTCTTTCTACCTCCAGTCTAGTCCTTGCCTATCTTCCCTTCAATGCCCCTGCCAATTTCCAGCGCATCATCTAACCTGTATTCAGAGTTACATTTCAAAACATTAGTCTTTCATTATTCTATTAATAAACCATCCATGGACTTCACCTATCTTGCCAGTATCATCTTCTGCCACTACATACCCACCCTCCCACACTAAACCTTCCTCCATCAAACTACCTGTTATTCATGAGTAAGATGTGTGCTTTCATGCATGCGCCTCTAGGCCTTGGTACCTGCTATCCCCTCTATCCAAAAAATACTTCCCTTGCTGCCTGCCGAAGTTCTACTTATCCTTCAAAATTCAGCTGAGAGGACAATTCTGTTCATCCACTTTTCCATTTGTTTACTGCATAAATGTTTACTGAGTGGTTACTCTGTGCCAGGCACTCTTCTGGGTGCTGGAGGTACCAGCCCCACTCTGGCTATCTTTTATGTGCTCCCACGACCTTTTGGGCAAATCTCTGCTACAGTATTTATCATGCTGCAGTTTAACCTTCTCTCTACCTGTTTTCCCCACAAGACTGTGAGTTCCTGGAGGATGCAACTACGCTTTGTCCATCTCTGCCCTGTGCCCAGCCCAGAGAAGGAGTTCAGTAAATGTTTGCTGGCCGTTGACCACCAATGAAGAACATGAATACTGCTTTCCTGGCTGCAACCACTCAGCTGTATTCTAACCCCCTACTCTGATTGTTGCCTTGCTGCTCCTACTGGAAGCCTCGTTTTTCCCACTCTGGACAGTGACTGAAGGCAATACATAAAGTAGCACTGAATATCAGTCTGTGGCTTAGCCTGTGAAGCTGCCTGGAGAGGGCACTGCCCATCCTAAAAAGCCAGGAACACTAGAGCCGACCAGCACAATCTGACCGTCGTAAGCAAAGTTCCAATGGTCCTGTGAGGCTTTTCAGAAAAAGCCTTTCTCAGGCCATACATCTGGGGATCGGAAGGCTTCAACTTCCACATGCCTGCAAGACAGGTTTCACTTCTCAGTCATTCTTCCAGTCACCTGAGGTCATATATCTTATTTCCATTTATGAAATTTTACTTTCAAGTACACCTCCTTTCAATGCTGATGAAAAATGACACATTTTAATATGAAATATGAGGAACTAAATGGAATCGATATCCTGTGATAGTAATTCTTTCCATACCTGTTTAAATAATTTAATGGCATATGTTTGGTTTTGGATTTCCACTCTGTATACCTCAAAAATCTCCCCTTCTCCAATTAAAAAATCTTTGTGGAAATTTTTGGTTCCTTCTATGATGTTTTGAAGGCTGATGGAGGATTTAGGCAATACTCCTTAGGAAGGAAAGTAGAGAGAAGACAAATTACGTTTGGTCTTTTTAAGAATCAACCACCATGATAAAGAACTAAGACAAGACTTCCACATTCAAAACACATCAGAGGGGCAGGGTATAGCTCAGTGGCAGAGCACATGCTTAGCACCCACGAGGTCCTGGGTTCAATCCATTAATTAAAAATAATAAATAAATATAAACCTGATTACCTTCCCGCCCAAAACCAAACAAAAAAAGATTAAACAAACAAACAAAAGAGAAACACACCAGAGCCCAGTGGAAAGTCAGTCAAGAAAGGCCCAGGAACCAAGCCCATCATGTGCTCCCTGTGCATTTACTTGGGCCTGGCTCCCACCATCCCACAGAGCGGCTTTTTAGATATTCAAAGAACAGCACTGTGATTCTATCAAGTTTCTAAAGAGATCAGCCAGAGAACTTAGTTGGGGAAACTTTTCCAAGATTCCGTTTTCTTGTCATTAGATCAATGGATTGCTGTTGACCCACTATGAGCCTAAAACCAGTGAAAGAAATTATAGAAGTGGAAATCTCGATGTGACTAAATAATATTCTCAAAGCATGACTGGTAGAAATGTTTTTCATGAGCCAAAGCCTCTAAATTCCTACCTTACTTTCTCAGAGTAAATTAAGAAGATGCTTCAGCTTTAAAAAAAAAAAAAAAAAAAAGTCACCTGAAGAAGAGATCGGGAGGAAAGACTTCAAAGGTAATCAAGTACAAATTCAAAGGGAAAAGCCTGGCTGGATCCTTCAGAGACCAATGTTGGCTACATTTCCACATTTAGTGTTTGATTTAGACCTTCTTGCTAAATCTTAAAGGACCATAACCTTAGCTAACTTTTCTAATTCTCTTTTGAATCAAAGAAGCAGCAGATCTAGTGGCGAAGATTAGGCAAAGCAGCCTTAAATAGCCATTAAAGTTGATCAGAATGATTCCCAGGTAGAACTAAATTATTCCCCCTGCTGATAGAGCAGGAAAGCTGGTATGGAAAGTAACTGATTTTCATAGTGACCTTCAGCATTACTCTACAATCATCTCTAAAGATTTCTCTGCAAGTTCTATGAAAATTTTTAACACTATATTAAACCCAACATAATTTTTAAATGTCTTTGTATAACACATAAAAATAGCAAATGTGACTGACAGAAAAATGAGAAATACTCCAAAATGAAGAGACTACAATTACGCTCTTTATTGGCCAATGAATTTTTAATATGACAATAATGTATCATCCATCAGAACTACGTGTCAGTCAAAACTGAGAATATTTTGACAGCTATGAATTTATCCTGAATCTGCATATTAATAAATAGTTAATATTTTTATTGGCTATTTCTCCCTTTAAATTCACTTAAAGGAAAGTATGATTTAAAGAAAAGTTGGGCTTTTTTTTTTTTTACCTTTTTCTTTACGTTCAGGAATAAGAACATTATCCACTGTGACACTGGCTGTTTCCTAAGAGAAGAAATACATGTTAAAGTAATTCGATTTCATAAGTCTAGAAAAAAACAGAACCTCAACAGAAATCTGAAGCTCCCCTGGGACTATAGAGTACAATAGGGTGGAATCTAATTTAGAAGAGAGCTAGTAGAAGGCAAAGTTACTTTATTTTATTCAACAGTATTCACTGTCATATATATTTAAGGCTTCCATACTAACAGTAAAACTCAAGTATCAATGTCATAATCACTCACGGTCAATTTTAAATGATTCTATTGCTGTAAAAATGATCACCACTAATTGCTTTAACTAAAACTAACATTAACATGCAAAACACCAACTAAAACAGGAAAATTAAAAGCTGAGTTAAGATAAATGTGTAACCCACAGCACTCTTAATAGTTCAAAGTCTCACCTCTGACAGACCACTAAGAGGAGAAAGCTTTTGACTCTTCAAACATTAACGAATCTCCAATTTCTAGAATCCCCAAATAAAGGAAGCATAACGAGAGCTAAAGCTTTCCTGGCTTCACAAAAGTAGCACAAATACGGCATCCTTCTGCCTGATAACTTCATCCCTTATGCTCAATTACATATGCAGCAGAGTTCAAGGGTCATCATCTGTGCATACACACTCTACCTTGGATAACACGTTTGGAAATGCTTCTCTCTGATGACTCTGCTCTGAAGGCTTCAAGACTGCTCCTGAAAGAGAAATAAGGGGAGCTAGATACAAAAAATGTTATGTCTCTAATAAACTTTTTTTTTTCTCCCTTAGACTGTGACAATAAATACCTCGCTAGTAAGGTTCATTTTTAAAGCTCAGTTTCATTCCCATTGAATGGTTATACACTTCCATAAGTGAAATAGTTTTCTAATGATCAAATATTATACAAACATACTTTTGTTCACTCAAAACATGAACACTTATTATTAGATTTCACTAAAAACATTAAAGTATGAAGGAGAAGACTAACAGGAAAAAAGTAACACTGTTGTCAAGTTTTTTCACACGTATTTTAAATTGTTATAATTATGGGGTTAGATTTCTCTGGGTTATTTTTTATTCCATCTTGTGTCATAAGGTATTAGAGGTGTGTGTGTGTGTTAACCACAAATGCCCACCACTCCTCCCCAGTTGAAGACTATTACTTCTGTCTGTTACAGTTTTGGCTGAACTAAGCAAGAGTATGCAGCTTCCTACAAAAAAATTAAAACTCTGCAAAATTTTGATTCAGACTTCAGAAAAATTGTATTTTTCCTTAGATTATATTCTAATGTTCTTTAATTATTTTGTTTAGAAGACTAGCAACAAAATATAATAACAAATCTCTTTGAACATTATAAACCAATTAGACCTAATAGACATCTATGGAACATTCTATCCAAAGACACACATACTTCACAAGTATACACTGAATATTCTCCAGAATAGATCATATGTTAGGCAATAAAATGAGCCTCAATAAATTTGGAAGGATTGAATCATATAAAGCATATTCTTTGTCTACATGGAATTAAAGTAGATCAGTAACAAAAGGAAATTAGGGAAACTGACAAATACAGGGAAATTAAACAACAAATGCATAAGTAATCAGGAGTCAAAGAAGAAATCACAAGGAAAATGAGAAAATACTATACAATGAAAAACACACAACATATCAAAACTTATGGCATGCAGCAAAAGCAGTGCTCAAAGGGAAATTTATTGCTATAAGTGTCTATCTTTAAGAAGAAGAAAGATATCAAATAAAAAAACTAAACCTTTGCCCTAAGGAACTAAAAAAGAAGAGAAAACTAAACCAAAGGAAGCAGAAGAAAGGAAGAATTAAGACTGGAGTAGAAATGAATGAATAGAGAAAAGAAAAATAGAAGAGAAAATCAATAAAACAGAAGTTAGTTCTTTGAAAATATGAACAAAACTGATAATCCTTTAGTTAGACTGACCAAGAAAGAAAGAGGAGACTCAAATTACTAAAATTAAGACAAAAGAGAAGATGTACCAACCCCACAGAAATAAAAGGAATTATAAGGCAATACTGTCAACAACTATACATCAAAAAACTAGATAACCTAAGTGATATAGACAGACTCTTAGGAAGACATGAACTACCAAAACTAGTTGAAGAAGAAATAAACAATCTGAATGGATCTGTAACAAGAGATTTAATTAATATTTTAAGACTTCCTGTAAAGAAAAGGCCAGGCCCAAATGGCTTCACAGGTGAATTCTACCAAACATTTAAAGATTTAACACCAGTTCTTCACAAATTCTTCCAAAATAGAAGAGGAGGGAACAAATTCCAAATCATTCTTTGAGGCCAATATTAGCCTAATATCAAAGCCAGACAAAGCATCACAAAAAAACTACAGACCAATATCCTGTATGAATACAGATGCAAAAATCTTCACCAAAATATTAGCAAACCAAATCCAGAAACATATAAGAAAGATTAGATATCATGATCAAGTGGGATTCATCCTAGGAATCCAAGGTTGGCTTAATAGCTGAAAAATAATGTAATATACCACATTAATAAAATAAACAAAATCCATAAAATCCAATAATCAATCATGATAAAACCCCTCAGGCTAGAAGAAATTTTCCTCAATTTGATAAAGGGCACCTGTGAAAAACTTATAGTTAACATCATCCATAATGGTAAAAGACAATGTTTCCCCTTTAGATCAGGAACAAGAAAAGGATGTCTGGCCTTGCCACTTTTACTCAACATTATTCTAGAGGTTCCAGCCAGGGCAGTTAGGCAAGAAAAAGAAGTAACAAACATCCTGAATAAGGTATTGTTGTGTAGAACAAAATTTGAAGTCTGGGGACTGTAAGGGCATTGAAAGTTATTGTCCTTTTGTTGTTCATAAAAAGAGAGACAATACTTCATTGTTGTATAAAATGTAAGATTCAAAATGGCTCTCCTGAGAAGCCAGCAGAATGCTGTGGATTTCATGTCAAAATCAGAAACCAACTGCTAATCACTGAGATACATATGCAAAATGTGGTATGTAAGGACATGCATACCAGAAATATAATGACAGCAAGTAAAGATTCTAGTTTCTTGAACAACTTAGTTATGTCCCAAGATTTGAGGGAATGTTTTATGGATGTGAAGAAATTACCTAGTGGCAGCCACCTGAATTGCAGGAATAGTTCTGGGAGGAAATACAAGGTCTTTCTTAGTAGCACTCATAAGAAAACCCACATTTATAAAGTGATCTTTGGTTGCTGCAATATGAAAGGCAAAATATCCTCTAAAATGAAAAACATCCCACCAAACTGAACAATTTTAAGGAAAGGTAGGCAAAAACAGATAATTTGGTTAAGTGACAACTCTATTCACAGCAGCAACAAGAAAGACAAAATCTGTATGCACTTTCAATCAGGAGCTCCAACTCCTAATTCAGGGAGTAGCTATCACAGGAGACACCTGTGCAGCGGGTTACACTTAAATGTTTCTGATGAACCACCACTGTGGCTGCTTTTAATAAGCTGTATGATTAGTTTTTTTTAGGTTATAATTCAAAGCATTAACTCAAAAAACTGCAATTAAATAATGCTATTTTCCTTAGCAAAGGATTCAGAACAAGGAACTATCCTCCTGTCTCAGATTTATCTATCTCCTGGCATTAGGGCAGTAAATAACTGTCTTTCAACCAATCAACAAATCTCTCATTTAAAAAAAAAAGGAAGTGAATTTGCATATGCAACAGACTAGGAGTCAATCAAGAATGTGGAATTTTTGTCCACGTAATTCCCTGCTGCATAAATAAACAACTTAGGGTGTGAAAAAATGCCCTGAAATCAGCCTTCAGAACACTGAAGTATTAAATATACCCCTGTGTCCCATCAAATTGGTGTGAGTTTATATTGTGAACAAGTCATGTGGGTGTTTTCAGTGGCTGGAAAAGGCTCAGATAATAAAAAGGCACCACATTTACAGTTCCCAGAGACTCACCGCATTTTACTCAATCTGTCAGCTTCCTAGAGAAGTATTCTGCTGTATGAAACTAAGTGAAGAAATGGTGTTCAACAGATGAAAGGGATTAGCCAAGTTATACAGATAATATCATGGTAGAAACCTATTGGCAACTGTCTAATATCTCATTAACATGGAAAATCTTTAAAAGTCAATCTGAAGCTAATCTTCTGGTACAAATCTCACAGGATTTCTTCTCTGTGTGAGCAAAGCTTCTCTGGGTGATGAGGCAGAGGCTTGAGTGAAGAGCATATGTGCAAATATACAGAACTACAAATATGTCTGGATGAAAAAGCCAAAGAATAAAGATGCTGATTTAAAAGTTTCCAATCAGAAGACCTGCATCTATGACATAAGACCCAAGATCACTCAAGATCATCCTTGTTGAAGTGAATAAAGTGGAATAAACAGAATGGGTGACACTAGGGGATTGCCAAAGAATGAATGGAAAAAACTTCATGAGCTTTACTTATGAGGATACTCTAAGTGTAAAGCATGACACAGCATCAGAAAGAGACATGACAGAGAGAAGAGTCAGGCCACTGTGAAACGGACAGTAAACAAGGCAGACAGAGTTAGAGACCATGGCATTAAAAACAGCAGTGACGATAACAGAAATCCCAGGGTTATTGTGGAGGTATCATTTGCACTAAAACACAGGGAAATCCAATTTATTTTTAACTTCTAATCATATGGCAAAACAAATTATAGCATTATTTATATTTTACTCATATTGTGGTTCGGATTATGTTTATGATTCTGAGTTTCAGAGTTTTGGACAAAGAGCTAATTCTCTTAGCTAGGAATGAACATTTTAAAAGTGTAGTCTGTAAATAAATATTTTTTTAAAACCCAACCATAAAGCAGTGGAAAGGAAGGTATTGTATAAGTTAGGCATTAAGAAAATTAAGTGTCACACACAAAAATGTGAAGCTGCTAAACCCCCTTCAGATAAAAGCCACAGGTAAGGAATCACTGATATATAGCAGTACCAGCTAATGTCCTGAATAAAATACAATCTTTACATTTACAAATTACAATCCTATAAAATGAACTGAGAGCCACATCACAAGAATCAATGTTTACCGTAATTTGCAATTAAGTGGATAGCCCGGTGATGGCCCATCTCCTGGAGAATCTGTAAAAGGTCACCGATGGTCTTGTTTTTCTGTGCCCAGGACCAAAGTAATTCTCTTGTTCCACTTTTACCTTGGTCTACATATTTTTCAATGTGACGAACATCCAGCCAGCTGCTTGAAAGTCGCTCTGCTGTGGAAATTAAAATAGGGAGAACCAAAAAGTAGTTAACGTTTATTGGATCCTTGTTTTTGTGTACCTTCTATGTTTTATTTCATTTTAAACATTTTAAAATGTTTTATTTTGAACTAATTTAGCATGTACGCCTCACCCAACTTCCCCTACTGTTAACATCTTATATAACCACAATACAATGATCAGACCCAGTGATTACTCAACTTCAGAACTTATTCTAATTTCACCAGTTTTTCTAGTGGTGTCTTTTTTTCTAAGATCCTATCCAGTTTCCCACGTTACAATTAGTTATAACTTCTCCTCAGTCTGCACTAGTCTGATGTTCCTCAGTCTTTCCTTATCTTTCAGGGCAGTGAAATGCTACTGTGCCCTTCTCAGCGCATAATATGAAGAGGTTCACAACATGTCTTACCACGGGTGATGTTAATCTTAATCCGTTGGTTAACCTGGTGTCTGCAGGCTTTGTCACTATAAAATTATTATTATTTCAAATTAATAACTATGTTGGGGGAGGTACTTTGAGACTATGGAAATATCCTGCCCCTCAGATTTTGCCTACAGATATTTGCATCTATCAATGGTTCTCGTTTATCATACTTATTACTGTGGGGTTTGCTTAATGGTGTCTTTCTGTTTGCCCTTTTTCCTTCTGTGTTCTTTAACTATAATTCTTCTGTAAAAAAAGTGCCATCTCTTCTTTCTCATTTATTTAGGTAACTAATTTGTCTATATCAGTGTGGACTCATGGATATTTATTTTATTCTATAGGTTAAAACCCAATACTGTACTTATTTTGTTGCTAAAATTGCCCCAACTTTGTCCATTCGGGCTGGCTTCTACATTGTTTTGACAAGCCCTTTCATTTTTGATAACACTTCCTTATTTCTGGCCATACAAGATGCTCCACACTCATTTTGTATTTCCCCTGCCCTAGCCCTTGATTTAATCACCTTTCCAGGGAGTCCTGGTTCCTTTTTTTGGATAATGGTGTTTAGAAAACAAGATCTAGATACTAGATGTGCTCACTGCTGCCAGGATTCCATTGTTTCTAGGTCCTCCAGGCAGACAGAGCTAGAAATATATGTGCTCTCACCTATGCGTCTGTATTTCTGTCTGTACACGTATTAAATGCCATGGCTTTCTACTGAAACCTCTAATCCAGGTCAATACCATACGGCACAGGTTAGCCCTTCCTCACTTACAACTTCATTCTCTGACAGTGAGAAACTTTGCTCTCATTATCTATGACATATTTACTTGTTTGTTCAGTTCTACATAAGGTCCTTCAGAATGACTAACCCATACCCCTGTGAGAAACACATTAACTAACCAAATTAAAGCACTTAGGGACAACTTTTTCTGTCCTCAGCCTAAGTATTCTGGCAAGAGCCTGTTTTCCAAAGTTATGTAGGTTCGTTCTTTTCTTCTTCATTCTCTTCAGTGTGGTTACTCACTGATAATGCGTGCAGGTTCATTTGCTCAAGTTTTTACGGAATACTGTTTTAAATGTTTTCTAGTCTGTCTTGCTGCTGAACATTTTTGAGCAATTAAAAGTTGATATCTGGGTGGGGTCAGGAAAATGTTCTACTGGGCTGATAGGATTTTAATTACTCAAAAACAGTGTATATGACTTATTTAGGGTCTGGTATAACTATCTTAAAGCTGTGCTGAAAGTATATGACCCTTTAATCTCACTCTGAGATAAGAGGATTCCTCAGGTAAAAAATTATGGTCTTTCCACATAACTTCCAAATTTTGAAGTGTATCTTAAGGCAAAGGAGGGAGAAAGAAAGCAAATGACAAATCAAAAGCATAGCTTTCTTGTCCCTGGATTAGCCCAGTCATCTTGAGCACTGAAATTAGCAATGTGTTTGGGGACCACTGATGGTGACAGCAGCACCCTTCATACGTTTATCCTCCAGAAAGTCTAAAAAATTTGGGAAGACAGATACAGGTCTATAGATTAAAATCCAGCTGTCACCTGAGAGTGGTCATGGGGACTCCCCCAACACATCACCATATCTGGTTATGGGCATCAGCCCCCTCTCCCTCTTTCACACATATAAATTTGGAAGCTGCTTTCCAGTAGTAACTAAGGTAACCTCATTGAAGGACTCACTTATTCACCAATGATGTTCACCAAAGGTTGATGTCCTTTTAAAAGGTGAACAGGCACTCAGGTCTGAGAAAAGCAAAAAGCCCTAGGGAATTATCTCTTGTTCAGTCTGTTTCAGAATACTTGGTTTTTAAAATTTTCTTAATGAACTACTACACCAGTTATAGTATATGAATCAAGACATCAGAAAGGCAATGTCTTCTGTTTAATATGTTATCCTATCCCCCCACATTTTCAGTCCTACAAAGGTTTGCTGGACTATTCAATTTCCTTCTACTTTATGTTCCTGCTGAGCCTATAAGTAAATCCTGAAAGCTGAAAGAGATCACATTATGATATGATGACTGCCCCTCTTTCTGAGTAAAAACTGACTTGGTAGACATTGCTAGTGCCCACCAATATTTCCAGTCCTCTACCCCATCAGAGAGGATTAGATTTTCCTGCTTTAGGTTGGTTATGCCCTTGTGTCTCTTCCAGCCAGAAATACAGAACAGCCAGGGTGTAATTCACCAGGTTCCCATCTCTGCCACAGTAATGGTAGAAGCACATGTTGAGATGGAGGGGGTGCCCCAAGATGGAAGCTGCCTGGAATGCTGGACCACCACATGGAGATCAGCTGTCCTGGACTCTCAGGGATTTTCCTACAAGGAAAAAGTAAGCTTCTGCTATGTTAACCGCTGAGATTTTGCAGTACATCTTAGTCTAACCTAACCAATACACACAAAGTTTTTTTTATCTTGAATTTCTCTTATTTCAGTCACATCCTGTATCTAAAAAGAGTGAAAGGAAAGTGGCAGCTCTGGTGAGCACATATCAAACAAGGGATAATAAAGTTGAAACCTTCAATTTGAATCCATGCTAAGGCTATGGGGGAAAAACAGTTGCTACAAAATATCGACACATTCATTGAGTTGGAATGTCTTTACCCTTCCTCCATATTTTAAGTTTTGGCAAGAATATCTCCATTTTACATCTCTTTGAAGAGATGATGTCTTATGAAGGGGCAAGGACTATCCAGATGCCAAAATATATTTAGATAGAGTATCACTAAAAAAAAAAATTGAAGGGGAACTTCAAAGCAAAAATGTTTATCCAGACATGGTAACTCTATTTTAATGTACTTTTTTTTGATGATGTAATCTACCTATCTGGTTGAGGCACATTTTTTTAATAAACATTTTATTTCTAAAAGCTCCTGGAAAAAAATTCTGTAGATCAGTGTAGTTCAAACACTTGTTCAGCATCTACTGTGTGCCAGCAGTACTGTAACTGCACACAGAAAGTATAAGTAGAGCATGAAGAAGGGTCCCTAACTAAAGACGGGGCCATCATAGAAGGCTTCCTAGAGGAGTGGTTTCTGGAGACTGAGCCAAGTTTAAAACTATGAGTATTTCTCAAGAGAGGACAGTTCTTAAGGAATAACCGTATAGGGTACACCGTCCTGGGGAGAAAAAAACCACTAAACTTCTGGTTTGAAAACAAGACAAAAGAATGAACTCTGAGCCCCGTAGACTCTCTTCTAAGAAGAAAAGTCACCAGTCCAGACAGAGCATCGTGGCCTCTCCCCTCCCTGGGTTCGTGTTGGAACATGTGGGTTTAGTGGTGGCTCTGTCGCCAACCTCTGGTACAACTCCAGACAAGTCACAGCCTCACTAAGCAATTTCAGACTTCTCTTCCAAGTGAATGTCCTTTGACCAACAGTCCTTCCCAAAACAGACATGAAATCTGGTTGCCCCTCCCTGGCCTGCTAATTAGATAAGCACTGAGCCTAAGACATCTCCAGTCTTTGAAATACTTCCCGGTCTCCAAAGCAGCATTCTAATAAGGAAATGCTAAATATCAAATTTCAGCAAAGACCAAGTTTAGATTTCTACTTCATCCATTAGTAAATCAACTGGCTAACATTTAGAGAGTACTAGGCATTCATATAAATTAACAATTAATATTTATATAACATACAACAGGCTTCTTCTTTTTTTTTTTTTCCTTCAAAACAGTTCCCCTTCTGCTTTGAATCTCTGGGGTAAGACACACACGTAACTTACCAGGGGTGAAGAAAGAAGATGCCACATGGGCTACCACAGCCAGGGAGAAGCATGGGGTGGTGGGACATCAGCTAAGTTTGCAACAGGGATGGATTTTGGAGTGAGATTTAAATCGGATGAGGGAAGAGCCTGTCAGATGGGGAATTGTTTCAGAAATGAAGAAAAGAGCATGAGGGGGCAAAGAGGAGACCGGTATGCCCAGGGCAGAGCGTTTAAGTTAGAGAAAAGCTGAACGAGCTCTGTGAAGTTTCCATGTTACCTTCATAGGAATGTGCTGAGCACACAGCAGATGTTCAATACGTATTTCCTGAATGACAGACAGGCCCCGAGTCTTAGCATAGGAATTTAGAACTTTATCATCAAAGTAAAAGGGACCAATCTAAGATTTCTAAGAAGGTGATGCAAAGGTGGATGCTTTTGTTTTTAGAAGATCAATCTGGCGGTAACAGTAGCAGGAGTCCCTTGTACAGTATTTGCACATGAAAAGGTATAAACATTTTATAGCTCACAATTCTCACAGCAGGAAAGAAACCCTTATAACTATTAAGGCTATCTGGAGTTAATGTTCCAAGTTCCAGGGGATGTCAGATTTCCCACCTAATTCTAGTCCCCGTTTCTTTCTTTCTTTTTTTTTTTTTTAACTCCTGAATTTCCTTTTTAAAAATGTAACAGGCCATGATTCTGTGCTCTCCCATCCTGTGACTTGGCTGAGAAACTGCTAACAGAAGATGCTCTGTCTTGAGCACATTTCTGAGATTTAGCTGGAGGCTGAATGAACGAATGCCAAATCAGCTGGGCTTTTTATAGTTCCCTGACACTGTCTGCAGGGGCAAAGGTTTCTGTGTTTGCACCAAGTCTAAGGAAAGCTAGATTAGACAAAGGCATTTCTTGAACAGTAAATAGGTGACGGTGTTGAAACTGATCCAGCTCTGTTTAAATGGATCCTGAAAGCATGGGTTGCTTTCAGGACTGGAAATGAAATGTTTTCTCTTTCTCTAACTGGTGATTCACAGTACAACCTTAATAGTTTTTCTCCAAGGATGATGCATTCTGAATAGAAACACCAGTAACAAATATTATTAGCATCCATAAAACGTATAATTCATTTAGATCAAATCCTGTAGGATAGCTTCAATTTGATGTGACAGGAAAGCAAACTCTTGATTCCTGTTATATTATGCAACAAAGTTTTCTCTAATCCTTCCTTGCTTCCTTGCAGAACACAGAACTTTGTGTAACAGTACTAAACAAAGAATGAACTTCTCAGTGACTGCTGTGTTGCTAAAGTTAAGCGCATTCTAAATGAAAAGATAAATAAGGAAAAAAATGCTACAGTTAAACACTGTTTAAAGCCATTTTTTTGGAACGCAGTTTTTTTGTTTGAAAGCCATCTCAGCATAATATAAGCCAAAAAAAGTCCACTGAGAGGTTCAGAAATAAATCAATCTGGAGATATTGATAGATTAATAATTATTCAGTGCTCAAAGGTCCTTGGAGGCTTTGTTTTCAGAAGGCAGGACTATCTAGGTAGTGCTAACCACTGGGGAATTCAGGTGCAGAAATCACTCTCTATATGCAAATATGTCTCTGAAGGGGTTTTTCAGAATAACGCAATATACCTTATTTGGAATCTTAATATTTGCATATGACCACATGCCAAAACCCCTAGGAAATTCTGTGTTCTTGCAAAGTTTGTTTTGAGATAACAAAATGGGAAAAGGAGAAGACGCCTTTCTTCTTCTTTTCCCACAAAGCACACAAACAAATTAGGCAATCAAAAAAAAAAAAAAAAAAAACTTTACAACTGAAAAGATATTTTTAATTCCAAAAGAAGTAAAACAAAACTCAAAATTTTAAGTTAGCTCAACTCCTCTTAAAAGACGATAGCATTTACACCCACTAGCTAACACAGTTTATAAGAAATAATATTCATTCATATTTGAGTTTACATGTTTTTACCCCATACCTAAGTAGGATTCATATTCCAGAACTGGGAAGGCCTATTCTTGATTTTTCAGGGATCCTTCCATCTGTCCTGCTCTCACAACCCGAGACCCAGGAAAGGACCTAACATTAACTACCTCTGGGAGATAATTTAAGAACAGTTCACTCACAACACCAACATTTCAGTCTGGAACTCAGAAGCTGTATAATTCCATACTCTGGTAATTCAGAACTATTTCCACATACTTCCTTCCCTTGTTCAACTTTATAGCATCTGAATCGGTCTGTTGCCTGCATTACACTGGAAAATCCTTACAAGCAGGGACCATGATGTTGTATCTAGCACAATGTTTTGCCTATGATTCTGCCCAACAAGTTTCTGGATGTTTAACAGACATCTGTTCATTCATTAATTTATCCAATCAACAGATATTTACTGAATAACTTCTCTGTACCAGGTTGAAGTTTAGATGTTAGAGGAGTAAGCAAGAAACAAGGCAAGTAAAAATCCTCACCCTCATGAAGCTTATTTCTAGATAGACAATAAACAAATAAACAAAGTGTATATATGTATGTAAGTATATGAGGGATAAGTGATACAGAGAAAAATGAAGCAGTAAAGGAGCATAAAGGGGTATCAATTTTAAAAGTGTAGTTGGGGTGGGTAATAGTTAATCAAAAATATGAAGGAGGTGAAGAACTAAGCCTCCACATCACCTGAAGGGAAAAGGTTCCTTGCATGTCCAAGGAGGCCAGTTTAGCTAGAGTTGAGCAAAGTAGAAGGAAATGAGAAAAGCACTATAGGACTGGTGAGACGGGAAGCTGCTGGAGGGCTCTGAATTGAATAATGGTAAATATGTTCACATGTTTAACAGGCTCACTGGCTGCTGTGTTGAAAAAGAACTCAACCAGGGCAGGGGCAGGGGCAGGGAGCCCAGTTAGGAGACTGCTGAAATTATCCAGGTTGGATCTGATGGTGGTTTGGATCAGGATGGCTGTGGTGGCAGTGGTAAGAAGTGGTCAGATTACTAGATAGATCCAGAAGGCAGAGTCAACAGAATTTACTGAGAGACAGGATGTGGTTTGTGAGAGAAAACAAGAAGTCACAGAAAACGAATAGTTTTGGCCTGAACAAATGAAGGATGGAGCTCCCATTAACTGAGCTGGGGAAGAACTTTAGGGGAGGAGAGCACTTCTGGACTGTTAAATTGGATATGTCTATCAACTAGGCAAATAGGTGGATGGTGCTAATGTTCAGGAGAGAGACCCAGGTGAGAAATCTGGGCTTTATGAGCATATAGATGGAATGACAAGAGAGTGGGTACAGTAGATCAACAGAAGAGGAGACATTCATGGACCAATCCGAGGGGCACTCTAAGAGATCAAACAGAGAAAGAGGAACCCGTAAGAAGAGCAAAAAATAGAGTGTACTGTTCTAGAAGTAAAGCTTTCAGGAGAAAGGAGTGATCAATTGTGTTAAATAAGATGAAGACTGAGAACTGACCACTGAATTCAGCTAACGGTGACCTTGGTCAAGAAGAATTTCAAAGGAGCAGCCAGAATGAAAGCCCGTCTGGCGTAGGTTCAAGGGAGAATGGAGAAACTGGAGTATAAACAGACCTTTTGAGGAATTGTACCAAAAAGTAGAACAGAGAAAGGGGTGGTAAACTTAAGTGTGAAAGTTTGATCTAGACAGAACATTGTAAGATGGGAGAAATAACATGGTGGTCAAAGGAACATGGGCTCTACTCCACCTTCAGGGAGGGGGAGCTCTTCTTTAAGTATGGGCCATACATAGCAACTCCCTTCCAAAGAGCACAATATGGAAAGAGGGGGTAAAAAACTGTAGAAACCTGACAGGGACTACTCCAGCCAGGGCTAACCTCAACAGTGCCAATCATGTAAATAATGTGTACCACTGATATGATGTAATGAAAATGGTACTCTACTTCTTGTGGGCTAATTCCCCAAAATCCACACTCTCAGTCTAGTCATGAGAAAAACATCAGACAGATCTCTGTTGAGGGGCATTCTAGAAAACAGCAGGCCAGTACTAACCAGTACTCCTCAAAACTGTCAAGGTCATCAAAAACTAGAAAAGTCTGAGAAACCATCATAGCCAAGAGGAGCCAACGGTTACATGATGACCAAATGTAATGTGATACCCTGGACGGGATCCTGGAAGAACAGAAGGGACATTGGGTAAAAATGAAGGACCTCTGAATACCATATGATGGTATTTAATAATAATATATCAACACTGTAACAAATGAACCACACTAACGTAAGATGTTAATAGTAGGGGAACCTGGGTGCAGAGTATACAAGAAGGATAGCGTATATGAGGACTCTCTGCACTATCTTCTAAATTTTTCTATAAATTTAAAACTGTTCTAAACAATAAAGTCTATTTAAAATTTAAAAAAAACAACATAGACTTTGAAGTCTGATCATCTGGTTAGAATCCTAGTCTGTGACTTACTAGACTATGATTTAAAGTAAGTTACTTAAATTCTCTGAGAATCAGTTTTCCTATCTATAAAATGGAAATAAGAAGAGTGCCTATCTTACAGAATTTTTGTGATAAATAATGAGATAATTCATGAAAAGTACTTAGCACAGAGTCTCTGGCAAACAGTCAGCACTCAACAGACGTGGCAATTATTAGTAGTAGTATTACTATTATTTTAAATCTTGATTAAATACTCAAATACACATTTAATGTGATTTTACATTTAATTTGTCTTAAAGTGATTAATAATAATTTCTATGATAATTTTCCCTCTTTTGAGAGAAAAAAACTGAATACAATCTATCACATAGTATCTGTCAGAAGGGTTTCTTGCTCATTGCATTATAAGTGTTGAAAAGTTTTGCAGGGCGAGCTGCTCCAAACAATTTAAATACTAGCTCACGGTAACATAATGAATTGTCACCAGAGGCTTTGTGTATATGTTATTTTGTCTGTAAAGTAGTATAAGATAATTAGTATTCTCCAATTTGGGTTCCAACTTTCATTTTAAAGGCATAAAATTATCAATATCAACCAGAGAATATATTATCTTGTAATTACTCTATTTTTAATAACAATAAAAGTGATTTAAAGAAAGATGTAGAATGTGTTTAAAGATAAAAAGAATTAAATGGAGTAGTGAAAAACTAAAGTAACTGTTATATTAACATGCTATTAAAGAAGAGAATTTGGTCTAAACAAATGGCTCCCAAACCAGACTGCGCATCCGATTCACCCCTGGGGCTTGGGAAAAAACCAAAAGCTGCTGGACCCTTGAATCAACAGCTCCAGGGGTGGGGCCTGGGCATCTGTAGCTTTAAAAGATTGCACAGGTGATTCCCATTTGTTAACGACCAGTCTACCTTATCCTGTATACACTGATCATATCATACTCACTGCCATATGATATGCCTTTGTCGGAGCTGCCTTTGCAAACATAGCTTGATATTCACCACCATCAAGAATCATGATCAGCTCAAGTGAGAACCAACGCTGAGTTTGGTTAATCTTTCCTACTGCTTTTCTCTTCTCTTGCCTATTACTATCACAGTTGCTTTCTATATCTTCTGATACCCTCTGTATTTTCAGGCTTTTGGCTGTCCTGAGCATAAAAGAAACTGTCTCCTTGATTCAGTCCTCCACACTCTCTCCCCTAAGGTCAAGTTTTCTCTCCCTGCAGCTCTTTCCCTCCTTTTTCCTTTCACTGTGCCAATAGGGGAACTCGGCCTATGTAGCACACGCAGTCACCCTCAGCCACCCAGAAGCTAGCCAGCCTTTCCTTCCTGCTGGGCCAGCAATTCATGAAGCAGCTGGTCCGTTTCAGGTCTCCTTTCAAAGCTGTGGTCCAGAGTCAGGGGCAGACACAACCCCCTGCACGGTGAATTACAGGTGGAGTATGAAGGAGTAAACAGTTTAGATTCCTCCCCTATGAGAGAAGAAATACACAAAGGAACAATGACCAAACTACATATAAAAATAGAACTCTGACCCACAATGTGCATCAGCCAGCCCAGGAAGCCAATGTACTATGCGGAGTAACCAGTCCAGAAAGTCAAATTACTCTCTGTAGGAACTAGTCCAGGAAGCCAAACAATAACCCTTACAGCAATTGAGACCCAAAATGGCCAGGGCTTCATTAATAACTAACAGATTCCCTAATTTTTGCCCCTGATTCCAACTTAGAGCCAAGTAGAGAAAGCCAAACATGTACCCTAAGCAATCACACAGAATACCCCGTTTCTAGTTGGCCTGCGTACAGCTTCCCTAAGCCAACAGCCTCCAAGCAGGGCATTCCCGAAGCCTTCTCTTTTTCCTTTATACAGCTTTTCCAATCCTCTGCTTGCCTTTGCATCTCTGTCAAATGCAAGTGATGGGGGCTCACTCTCTTGCTTTGAATAAGTAGCCTTTGCTTGTTCTCATCTGGGTGACCCTCATTTATTTCCACTACTAGGAAAATAGGGCTGCATGTTTGAAATGGCTCACTGAATGGTTCTTTCATGGTAGAACTGGCTGTACTTCAGGGAGGCTGTGAGATGTAGCTGAAAGGACACAATAGTATTTGTGACCCTGAGGAAGTCACGGGGGGAAGTGAAGAGTGGCTGTGGGTAAGGGCACAGGCCCTGGATCCAGACCGCTATGCAATGCACGTTTGTCAGCTTGGGCCCCTTACCTAACCAACTTGCAGCACAGTTTCACCTGTCCAAACACTGATACTGGTAATAGCACCTGCCTGACAGGGGGGTTGGAAAGGTTTGTAAGACAACCCATGTAAAGCACGAATATCCAATTTTCAGTGCTAAGTAAGAGGGGTGGGGAAGGGAGGGAGGGAAAGAGAGGGGAGAGAGAGAAAGAGTTACAAATTCCAGGAAATCAATGGATGCAAAAACTGCCATGTATCATCTATTTCAAACAGATATGGTGTGGGAGGGATCTTATCTGTCAAATGCATACTGGAAATCTCCATGCTTTCCAGAAATCAGAGTTTTCTGATTTTTACTTAAAGGCTATAATTTAAAATTACAGGGCTTATAATACATAAACCATTTTTATGTAACTAGAAACCCAATGCCACATTCCAGAAAGTGTGGCCATATTCTTCACCAGCAACAAAACTTTTTTCCTCCTTGATCTTCTGCTATTCTTGGTAAGAATAATAGCTATTTCAGAGAACTAAAGCAAAGTTGTTTGGACATGTTTGTATTTATTTTCAACTAAGCAGACAACATGGAGTATCAAATCTAACCATAAACCTGTGTAGTTAAGATTGATTTTTGTCTGAGTTCTTTTCTTCTGAAATATAGTCGGTATACAATGTGTTAATTTTCTGGTATACAGCATAGTGATTCAGTTGTACATATATATTCTTTTTAATATTCTTTTTCATTATAGGCCATTACAAGATATTCAATGTAGTTCCCTGTGCTATACTGTAGGACCCTGTTGTTTATCTACTTTGTCCGAATTATTTCTGATTATCAAACTCAAAGCTTCCAAAAGGCAGCTGCTTAATTTTCCAAAGTCTCCATAAAATGGAGTTTTGTAGCCAACTTTCTAGATTAAATCAAAAAGCCACTCTAGCCTAAACCTTCATTCCACTAGATTGGGTAAATAATCAAGATATATTTCACTAAGAAAACTGGGAGCCACGTTAACTACAAATGATATTTTATTTTAGCATTTCACATGAAATGTAGTTAATGTGGGCACTTGGGCATTTCACCTGAAGTTAAGGTGAGTGCATTGAAAACACTACGGGATAAGCATTTTAAAGGTATAAAAATGTCTTCATATGAAACTTATATTCAAGGGGTCATTTTACAACGACCAGAAGACACCGTGGGCGTTCTTACTCAAATTATTTCGAACCAAGCAAGACAGGAATCGTGGAGAAACATTAGACGGTTTCACGCCGGTAGCTGGTTTTTCCCAAGGCTCCGCTCACTTAATCTTGTAGCAACTCCTTAAGTTTCCTTGACAAAAGAGGGGGAGCTCTCGGGTGGGTCTCGGGGAGTATCCGCGCCCCTTCCCAGGGCGAGCGAGAAAAGGGCAGGTTGGCGGTCGGAAGCCCGGAGGCCGCGCCGTCCTGGACCGCGCCCAGCCGCTGGCCGCGCGGGGAGGACGTCGGACGGAGCGTGCGCGCCGCCCCGCCGCCCGCCGCCCCGCGCCCCGCGCCCGGGCCGCACTCACCGAGGCCGCGCCAGCCGAGCGCGCCGTCGCAGCTGTCCAGGACCGCGCAGAACTCGCCCAGCAGCACGGGCGGCAGGTCGAACAGGAGCGTGTGCGCTGAGAGCGCGCCGCGGGCCTCGGCGCTCCCCGCCGCCGTCCAGGCCATGGCCGGGCTGCCGGAGACCGGGGGCCGGGCCGGGGAGGGATGCGGCGCCCAGGCCTCTCCACGCCCGCGCGGTGCCGTTACACAACCGCGGAAATCCTGCTTCCACGACGGCGGCCAGGACGGCCGCACACGCCGAGCCCGGGCCGTGCAGGGGGCGGGCCCCCCGTGACGCACAGCGCCGCTCGCCGGAGATGGCCCCGCGGACGCCGGCCTGGCCGCGGGCTCGCCGGCCGCGGCTTCTGCCTTCTCGTTGGCTTTCAGTATTCAACAGTCCTTTGAGTCTGGGGACGTGACTGAAGAGGCAAAGCATAGAGTGAGAGCTGGAGAAAGACCAGAAGCGCAGAACTGATGCAGAGTCCACCACCCCCTCGGCCTTGCCTGGATGAATATGAGATGCTCTGTTACGACTTCTTTAAAAACATTTTTTCCCCATTTTATTCTGTTCCTTGAGGAACACTTGGAAAACCCAGAAAAGGTGAAAGGAGAAAAGAATCACTCATGGCCCCTACTCAGCTGAGGACAACCGCTCTAAACGTTGGGCACATTTTCCTCCCAAATTTTACTGAAGTTAAACGTGCATGTCTGAAATAATTCGAAAAGACGAACGTAGATACCAAAAACAGAAGAAGGAATGAAGTGGAATAAAACTGGTCGTTTTCTTCACGAGACCATCCCTTCTCCATACTGCTGTTTGGTTTTACTGCCTTCTTTTCTCCCTGGGCTTCCCTGACGAAACATCCTTCGACCACTTTTTCCTTCCTCAGAGTGCTTCCAGACTCTTCCTCTTGCTGTCAACGGGAGAGGTTTAAGTAGAATGCACTATTGTTTTGAAATCTTCTACTGTTTATGCTGTAATATCCCACCGCAGGCATGACACAAATGACACTGACAAAAAAGAGGAGATGCTTCGAAAGGGGTGAGACAAATCCCAACCTTAAGGACTGAAGAGTGGCCAATGGCTATCAACTGAAAAATATCAGCACCTACTTGAAACCATTCAGATTTGTACTCTTTGGGAATGGCGCCCCCTGGGGATCAACAGTGATGATGCACAGTCGTTTCGTACCTACCTGAATTGCCAAGCCCTTTTCAACTAAGGTAGTCCACAGGATATATTTGAAAATTGATAAAGCCCGTTATAATTTGGGCAGAGTTTCTGTGTTCCATTTTTCCAGTGTTCATATTGTTCAAATGGCTAAATTTTATTGTCAATCTGTACAAGTTTAAGAAGCTCTGTACTTCTCAAAGGGACTACCTGAATAAGCCTAGCATAGAGGCAAAAATCTAATTATTTGGTAGCTCTTGAATTGCTGGAACAGGGAAGCCAAACTCATATACACAAAGGAGCCAGGAAATCGTTGGCTGAGTGAAGCAGTCAGCAAGGCCTGCTTTGCCAGATCTTCTGATTTACAGAGAAGCAAGAATTTTATGTGAAAGCCTGATTATGTGAAATCTATATAGATCATGTGAAATTTCTTGTGTCAGACCATGCTTCCTCCCTGTTGCCTAAACTGCCTTTGACTTTTGACTTTTACGTCATCAGGTTGTATCAGTCACTGCTCCTTACTGTTGCCATCATCATCCACTGGTCTCCCCCACCTCAATTCCTCTTCCTCATTTTTAGATTCTATAGCTCCTGCTGACTGTAATTCTCTCCAATGCTAATTCTGTCTTAATCCTTGGTGATTGGAAATATACGTAGAATAGATGATGATCTTTCTAATTCCCTAGACCCTCAGTTCCTTGACTTGTCTTCCCCTCCAGTGAGTTTATGCCCCACTCTATTTCAGACGCTCACTCGTCCGGTAGAACTTGTCATTATCGATAACTGCACCCCATCTGTAATTTCTGTTTCATGAATCTGCTCTCTGACCTCATCTCATACTCTTCTAGTGCATTCCCTCTAGTACTCTGACCCCAACAAGCCCTACCCCCCACCGGGATACCAAATCCAGAATCTTGCCACCTACTCTCTGGCCCCACCCTCTTGACATTCTCACTTTTCTCCTTCTCCATAAAGTCCACACTCAGTTATTGTAGTCCCTCCCTTGCATATGCTCTCCATTCCCTGCTCCCCTCTCACTTTGTTGAACTCTCTTAGCAAATCTATCATCCTGATGAAATCTAATTTTCCGATTTTTGACTCTGTACCCACGCACCTGTGTGTAGCTGGACAGGGTGGGGGAAAAACCCTGTTAATTGGACTCAACTTAAAATCAAAGCCCTGGCTCTCAAGTGGATTCTTTACACTGCCGGCAGTCACGCCATGGACCTTTAGTCCATTTACTCTTCTGATCTCCTTGACAACCGTTTTATGCCTTTTCTTTTCTCCTGAATCCCTTCACCTTCTCCCCTCCATCTTCATGCTCAGTTGATGATCTTAAGAATACTGATGCACCAGGGAAAATCTTCCACAGAGTCTCATTACCACATCAGCCTACCTACTAGCATCTGTACCAACACTCACACCCCGCCCAACCCCCGACTTTTCCAGGGCTCAGTTGTCTAGGCACCTATATCTAATCCCTTCACTTGGGCGCTAGACCCCATTTCCTGTCCCCTACTCAGAGACCTTAAGGGCAGCTCTTCTCATGGTCTGTTACATCATCAGTTTCTCACTGTTCACTGAATCAATTCTATTAGCATACAAATATGCTGTTATTTATTCCATCCTAAAACAAACCCAAAAACTTGTTTGATGACGTTTTCCCCTTTTATGCCACAGTCATCCCATTTCTTTGCTTTTTTTTGTAGTAAAGAGTTGACTATTTTTTCTCCTTTTATTTTCTCAAAGTGACTGTAACTGGAGCCATCTGTCCCACTTTACTCCATGGAAACTGCTCTCTTCAGGGTCACCTATGTCCACGTTATTGCCAAATACAATAGTTAAATTTCAGTCCCTGTCTTACTTGGCCTATGAATTTTTGACACAGCTGATCACCCCCTCCTTCTTGGATACTTTCTTCAATTGTCTCCCACTTTCTCTTACATTTTCACCTGCTTCTTTGGTCACTCCTCGGCTTCCCTTGCTGTCCTTCTACTTATCTCTCATCTCTTACTATTGGAGTGCCCTGGGGCTCAGTCCACAGTTCTCTCGATCCACACCTACTCCCTTGGTGATCTCAGCTAGTCTCAAGGCTTTAAAGACCAACTATCTACCCAGAACTGCCAAATATACACATTTAGCCCAGACCTCTCTCTTAAACTTCAGACTCATGTCCAGAATCAAACCCTTAATTGTGCTTCCTGAACCTGCTCTGGTTTGTTTTTTTTTTTAATTTTTATCATGATTATTTTTGGCAGGGGAGGTAATTAGGTTTATTTATTTATTTTAATGGAGGTGCTGGGGATTGAACTCAGGACCTTGTGCATGCTAAGCATGTGCTCTGCCACTGAACCATACCCGCCCCCATTGAACTTGCTCTTTGGCATTCTTCCTCATCTAGTTTACACCATCCTTCCAGTTGCTTGAACCAAAAACTAGAGGGTCATCCTTGGCTCTTCTGTTTCTTCACAGCCCATGCTCAACACACCAGCAAATCCTGCTAACTCTATTTCAGATATATTTAGAATCTGACACTTTTCTCCACCTCCGCTGCTGTCACCCTGGTTTGAGCCATCACCCCGTCTCGTCGGGGTCATTCTAGTTGTCTCCTAACTGAAAGTGGCTTCCACTGTCGCTTCCTACAGGTTTCCCTCAACACTGCAGCCAGACTTATCCTTTCATTGTTCTGAACTTTTGAAAGGTGAGGTCATGTTGTATGAGGGTGGGCCTTTTTATCCAATGACTGGTGTCCTTATAAGAAAAAGGAGGTTTGGACATAGAGACACAGAGGGTAGAAGGCCTAGCAACAATGAAGGCAGAGACTGAAGTGATGCAGCCACGGCCAAGGAAATCCAAGGATGCTGGTAGACACCAGAAGGCACCAGAGAGGCAAAAAACAGATGCTCTCTTAGAACCTCGAGAAGGAACCAACCCAGCTGACAACTTGATTTCAGATTTGTGGCCTCCAGCACTGTGAGAGAAGAAATTTCTTTTGTTTTAAGCCACCCAGTGTGTGGTAATTTGTTACAGAAGCTCTAGGAAGCTAAAACACGCCGTGAAGCCATTTAAAATCTCCCCAAAGTTACCCATTTCTTTCTTGGTTCCATAGCACTCAGTACTTATTTCTGTCATATCTTCTTGTTGTTAGTTCCCCACAGGCGTGTTGACGGTTGAAGTGTGGGGGAGTCCTAGCCATTTCTGAGTACTTAGCATACTGCTTGGCACAGGTAAGTACTCTACAAATGTCTAGTGAATAAAAAAAGTAGTGACTTTGCCTCTAGCCAATAATAATTACGGCTGTCATTTATTGAGGACTTACTCTGTACTGGGCACTGTACGTACTATGTTTCAACTATAATTTGCCAACACCAACTGGGTGACCTATAATTCAGTCTGATTCTAACACTCACTACTGGAGTTAGCATAGACACTGCCAAATAAGGTCAAAGGCTTTCATTTCTGACACTAACTACCTAGAATTAATACAGATCCTCTAAAGTAAGGACTCAGTCCCTCACGACTGTCCCCACTTCAGATGACAGCTGCAAGTCTCAGGTATCCCCAGGCTACCTGTACTTATGCTTGTCGGACTACACCTTTAGGGCTTCCCACGATCTGGTCTCCCATATTCAATGATTCCCTCGAATGACTTACAGAACTCAGGAAAGCTCTTTACTTATGACTACCTTCCCTAGTCCCTCCAGGGGTGCCATCCTCCCAGCTAGTTGATTCTTTCATCAACCAGGAAGCTCCCAGAGCCTCACTGTTTCAGACTTTTTATCTAGGGCTTTGTTACATAAGCATAATTGAGTAAATCATTGACCACTTGATTGAACTCAGTCACTAGGAGGGTGTGGCTGAAAAGTTCCAACCCTTCAATCACATGCTTGGTCTTTCTGGCAGGCCAGCCCCTTCATTATAACAATCTCAAAGCTCACCTTAAGTTACCTCATGAATTAAAATAAATTGAAATAAAGAGGAAAGGGGCTCATTGTGAATAATAAAAGACGCTTTGATCTCTCCAGGAATTACCAGAGTTTTTGAAACTCTGTGCCTGGAACTGGGCACAAAGACACAACATTTTGTATTATACCATACATTTTATCATATGAGGACTCTTTGAAGTAGGTATCAGTGTCATCTGCATTTTACAGATAAGGAAACCGAGGCTTACGCTCAGAACTATGCTGCCTCTCTAGCCCAACCTTCTCCCAGTCCATTTTATTTCCAAATTAATCTACATTAAATAGAGTTTTCATCGCATTACTTTATCCACAAACAAAATCTTTATTGCTGTCTATCACATAATAAAATTCTGCTCTTCAGGGTTCTCTAAAGTGCATTCCATGGTGGTTGCATTCATTCCTACCTCTGGCCATTCTTGTCGCCTACTTTTCCTTCCTCCTTCTAGTATTTTCCCAGTTCCTCAATAGCTGTCAAATCCCACCTGTCCTTGCATGTTTACTAAAGGGAGAGATAGTAGAGCACCTGCTATCACAGATCTAAGTGCTTTCCAGATGTTGCCTCCAACTTTGCGTATGTTCATACTCCAACAACCCCACTGTTTAGGTATTCTTATTCTTAGTTTATAGTAGAAAAAAACCTAGGCCTGGAGGTACAAATTTGGGTGCTTAAAAGTTAGCGAGTTGGACATAGAAAACAAACTGTGGTTACTGGGGGAAAGGGAGGGGAAGGGATAGATTAGGAGTTTGGGATTAATAGATACACATTACTATATATAAAATAGATAAACAAGGACCCACTGTATAGCACAGGGAACTATATTCAATTCCTTGTAATGAGCTGTAATGGAAAAGAATCTGAAAGAAAATATATATGTATGTATATATATAACTGAATCACTTTGCTGTACACCTGAAACTAACATTGTAAATCAACTACACTTCAATAAAAAATGAGAATTAAAAAAAAAAGAAAATTAGTGAATGAGTGAACTAGAATTCAGACTCATTTATTTAGCTCTAAAAAGCACATGCTCTTTTTAAGTAATCCATGAGATTTGTAAACCACTACTGTTCTGGTACCTAAAGATAAGTTGTAGATAAAGCTCTATAGATGAAAAATAGATTAAAGATAGTAGCGTAAGTCTCCATTTCCTTCAACATTGAATGCAGATGATTATCAACAAGCAAAAAAAAAGTTTTTCTAGTTAATCCAGGAATAAGGATAGAATTATTATAGTCTGAGAATAGTCTAGGGGAGATTTTGGTCTGGAGTTGGTAGAACAAATGTTTTATTGTTTTATTTATTTATTTGTTTGTTTATTTATTTATTTTTCTTTTCCAAAGCATTTTATTTTTATTTTTAAAACATTTTTTATTGAGTTATAGTCATTTTACAATGTTGTGTCAAATTCCAGTGTAGAGCACAATTTTTCAGTTATACATGAACATACATATATTCATTGTCACATTTTTTTTTCACTGTGGGCTACCACAAGATCTTGTATATATTTCCCTGTGCTATACAGTATAATCTTGTTTATCTATTCTACATTTTGAAATCCCAGTCTGTCCCTTCCCACCCCCATCTCCCTTGGCAACCACAATTTTGTATTCTATGTCTATGAGTCTGGGTAGAACAAATGTTTTAGATGAAAAGGAGGGAGAATGATGAAGAGACAGTGAGAAGGAAGAGGAAAGAAGCAGGAAGAGGAAAGATGCAGACAGGTCTTTAAAACCACTAAAATTTCTTCAGATTAATGAGTTTATTTACAAAACAATGTCCTTGAAACTGCAACTTTAAATAAATAGAGGATACTGAGTTACTGGATTCCATATGTGTAAGTAAATGCTTTATTGTCATAACTTTCTTATCTAAACTGAAAGGAAGCAAAAAATAACTTTTTTTTTTCACTTTTTAAAACACAATTTAAAATTTTTGTACAATAGACAGAACAGTACACAAACCCTCAGCACAAACAGCTTGCTACATTATCACAAATAAACATATGTAATCAGCCAGGAACTAAAACATTATCAGAATCCCAGAAGTCCTTCTAGGTGCCTCCTCCCAATTATTATCCCTTCTTCCCTCCAAAGATAATTTCCTGGTATCTAAGACCATAGATTTATTTTGCTTGCTTTTCAACTTTACATGGAATCTTATAGTATATGTTCTTTGTGTCTGGATTTCTTTTGCTTAGCATTAAGTTTGTGAGGTTCATCCAAGTCGTGTGTTGTGGTAATTTGTTCATTTTCATTGTAGGAAGCAAGCAGTTATATGAATATACCACAGTATACTTATCTATTTTGCCAATAGTGGACAGTTGAGTTGTTTCTATTTTTTGGCTATTATGAATACTGCTGCTATGTGTGTATCTTTTATAAACATATGCAAGAATTTCTGTTGGGTGTATACCCTATGTAGGAGTGGAATGACTGAGTCGTAGACCTTGTTGTGTATGTTCCGCTTTGGTAGATACTGGCAAACAATTTTCCAAAGGGGTTACTCCATTTACATTCCCACTAGCAGAGCTGGCTACATAATTTGTGGGGCCCAGTGCAAAATAAAAATGTGGGGTCTCATTTAAAAAGCAGGGAAAAGTCTAAATACTACAAGTACTAAAACATAAAGCTTTTTCATTTCTTTTGCAGTATGTTGGCTTGCTGTGATTTTTTAACTTGCTATTTAATATCATTTTAAGTAAAAAAAATACATATACTATTTAAAGGTGTTAGCACACATTTCACCATTGATCTTTCCATTGTGCAATGACAGTTTATGTGCAAGCTCAGGTGAGGGGTATAGCTCAGTGGTCGAGTTCATATTTAGCATGCACAAGGTTCTGGGTTCAATCCCCAGTACCTCCATTAACAAAAGAAAAAAAAAGCTAAAGGCAATCTCATGTGTGAAATCACCAAAATTACACAATTTGTATTCCATAACTCATACATACATATGTATTTTATTCTTACTACAACTGTGGAAAAGTTACAGGAAACTAACTCAGATATTTTTATTTCATTTCCTGGTATGTGCACAATCTACCGACACTCTCTACCTTGAGCTTTCTGATAAGGATGGACTGAAAAAAAAAGAAACTATGGTTGTGCTAGCTCTCCCTTTCCTTCTATAACCTTCATTTTTTGTGTAAGTGGTTGGCTAATGCTGGGAAGTAACACAAAATATAAGAAGTTATGATGGGATTCTCTCGTTATTCATGTTTCTTAGAACAGCATTGTCTTCTTTCTGCATTCAAAGTGTTCTGATTAGTAAGGAAAGCTTGGCCTCTTGAGGCTGTCTGCACCCTTTCTCCTCCTTCCCTTTACTAAGTTGTAGATGTAACACATTTATCTTGTACTGGTTTTGAATCTAGCTAACTTCCATGCATTGCAGGTCCAATAGAATTCTGTGTTTCTGGGGCATCCTGAATGCTAAATGCAAATGGTTGGCAAGGAAGGGTGTGCACACTCATATATTGTGTGTACCTCTTCTGCTTATGCTTCGCTGTGCTTTCACCTATAAAACACAATTTCAAAGGCAAAATTATTAAGAATTTCAAAATAGTGACAACTGAGCATTTAATCAAGTGCAATGTCCTTCTGAAAGCAGGGCCTTGTGCAATTGCACAGGTTACAGTATGAAGCCAGTTCTGGTTTAAGAGTTCCAGTTAATCCACAAGCTTTTTAACTCTTGGTATTGTCAACCTCTTGATTTTAGCCATTTGGTGAGTAAGTAGTGATATTTCATTGTGGTATTTATTTTCATTTCTCTGAATATTAATGAGGATAAGCATCTTTTTATGTTTATTAGTCATCTGGGGTGTGTGTATGTGTATGTGTGTGATATTCCTGTTTGTCTGTTTTTCTCTTGGCTGCCTGTCTGTCTCTCTTCTCTTTTTCTTGATTTGTAACAGTTGTTCTTATATTCTTCTGGAAACATGTAGCAGATAACTTCCTCCATTCAATGACTTGCTTTTTATGCTTTTATAGTATATTTTGATTACCAGAAGTTCCTAATGTTAAAATAGTTTACTTTGTCAGTCTTTTCCTTTAGGGTTAGCTGCTAGTTTATGTCTGTTTTCAGAAGCTGCTTTCCTCCAAATCATAAAGATATTCTCCTATATCATCATCTGAGTTTTATTGTTTTATCTTTCACGTTTAGATCCACAATCCATCTGAAGTTTACATATTTTATAATCGGTAGGGGATCAAACTTTGCTAATGCTGTTTTCAGTCAGTAAAATGATGGGTTCCCAGTCCAACTCCAGTTTGTTCTGTATAATAAATCCTATTGTGGCTTTATGTTAAAATTAGTCACGTGTTTTTGAAATGTGTGTAAAATCATAAAAGGTAAGTTTTTTGCTTGTCTTTATGGAAGTTAGGTTAGTTCTCTTGACAAAAGCTTCCAATAACATCAAGTTTAAGGACTTAGTTTCACAATAGGCAGTTCCACAGCTATTCTGAGTTACACTTTTTAAGTCTTTTGAATGTTATGGTTAAAGTGGGGATGGCAATTGTGGGTAGATCAAAGTAAACTCGTCAAAAAAATTCCAAGGGGCCCTGGGCTCTTTGCGTATATCTACACCTCACCTTCCTGTTGTCTCTCCCACCTCACCTAAAGCGATCGCCTTCCTCGCAGCCTCACTGAAGCTGTGAGGCGGGGCCATCGATTAGCCGCGGCTTCCTGGCGGCGGCCGCTCGGCTGGTCGGGGCTGGGCTGCTTCCTGCGGAAGTGGCTCGGAGGCCGTTGTGCCGGCGTCGTGTCCCTAGCTCCGCGGGGCGGCTTTGTGGGGGTCTGTGCCAACATGGCTGACCAGGACCCCCGCTACCCCTGCTCCTCGATCGAGGACGACTTCAACTATGGCAGCTGCGTGGCCTCCGCCAGCGTGCACATCCGAATGGGTACGACACCCCTTGTCCGGCCCCTCCCGGCCGCCGCTGGTCGGTCCCGCCGCGCCGCTGGCCCCTGGGGGCGGGTGTCCGGCTTCCGAGCCGAGCCGAGCCGACCTCTCTCTCCCCAGCGGGGATCGTGGGAGAGCGCAGGTCTCCTGGGGCTCAGAGGGCAGCCTTCCCGACTCCTGCTGGCCCTCCGGCTCGGAGGAAGGGCGTCGTCCCCAGGCAGGAGCTCAGAGGGACAGGCGGAACGGTACCCCAGCTGTGCGCTCAGAAACCTAACCTGGAGCCCATCCTGCCGGAACCGTGTCTTCTTCGGGGTAGAAGGGGACGGCTGAAAACCTCAGCAGCCTGAATTTGGCATCTTTCAATTAAAAAGAAAAAAAAAAGCACGGGTTATTTTTCGGTGAAAATCAGTTTAATATACGATCATTGTGACGTACATCTGAATGGAGTTAACTGCTTGAATGTTTTCGGTTTAGGGGGATGTGGACGCGTTTCAAGTTTCTGTGTCCTTGTCGGTTTCCTTCCCTGGATTGTAAGTTCAGTGAGGGCAGGGACCATTATCTATCTCATAGTTCTTTTCTCACTGCAGGACTCAACGTAGGTGGGTTACTGAGGCGGTTGTTGGGAATGGAAGTTTCCCAAGTCAATCAACATGCCATGTTAGCTGTAAGTTATGCAGTATGCAGTGGGCAGAAATTATTTTGAATTTAAAATGCTCAGCTTCATGTAAGTGGAATTCATTGTCCGCTCTAGTTTAGCCAATTGATCGCAAAAGCTGCCCCGGATTTTCATTGTATCCGACAGCTGGAACTTGTTGGGAAGAGGAGTTATATAGCGCTTATGCACTAAGAATCTTGATCCCCCAGCATCTATATTTCTGGAATTGAATTTTGGAATTATTTTGGCAAGTGAGCTTAGTTTTTTTAATTAGAGAAATTTTAATTCTGGTAAAATACACATAACATTAAAATTTTACCTTCTTAACCATTTTTAAGTGTACAGTTCAGTGTGCAGTGTTAAGTATATTCGCATTGTTCTGCGACTAATCGCCAGAACTTTTTCATCTTGCAAGACTGAAACTGTACCATCAACTTCCTGCTTTCCTCTCCCCTAAGCCCCAGGCAGTCTCTATTATGCTTTTCTTTTTTATGAATTTGGCCACTCGGGATACTTCACATAAGTGGAGTCATACTGTACTTGTCATTTTGTGACTGGCATATTTCAATTAGCATGTTTTCAGGGTGCATTCATTTTGTAGCATTTGTCAGAATGTCTTTCCTTTTTAAGGCTGAATAATTTCCCTTGTATGTATAAACCACATTTCGTTTATTCATTCATTTGTTGGTGGACACTTGGGTTGCTTCCACTTGACTCTGAATAATGTTGCCATAAACGTGGGTGTACAAATATCCCTTTGTGACCCTACTGTCCTTTTTGATAATATGCCCCAAAGTGGAATTGCTGGATCATGTATGTTTTAGTGAAAAACCTGAGTTTTTCCCTCCTGTATTTCTCCTTTACTACTCACACAGGGTACTCCACTTCTGGCACTTCTGGTCAACAAAAGTGTGGGGACTTTTCCCCACTTGAAGCAATTCTCCAGGGCACCAGCTGGGTGTCCTACAATTTAACTCAACTCTGACACTATGGAGCACTAGGAGATAGTGTCAAATCCCCGTGGGTCAAGGTCTGTCCCACAAGACTGTGCCCATGCTACTTCACATGCCTATTGCAAGTAGTAGGTCCCTAGGTTACTCACAGCGTCTGTCAGAGTTGGCTATAAATGGGAGTTTCCCATGACCCTTCCTTGGGTTTGATTCCTTTTGAGTGTGGCTCACATAATTCAGGGAAACACTTAGGTTTACCATTTTATTAAAGGATACAGATCAACAGCCAGATGAAGAGATAGAGGGTGAGGTCTGGGAGGGTCCCAAGCACAGGAGCTTCTGTCCTCATGGTGTTGGGGTGCATCACCCTCTCCATGTCCCATATTATTGGGGTTTTATGGAGACTTCTTCACATAGGCATGATCGATCGTTAACTCCATTTTCAACCCTTCTCCCATCTCAAGAGAGTAGGGTGCAGGGCTGAAACTTCCAAGCTTCTAGTCATGGCTCCTTCTTTCCAAAGGCAGCTCTCCTGGAGTCCACCCAGAGTTACCTCATTAGAACAAAAGACACTTCTATCACCCAGGAAGTTACAAGGGTTTCAGGAACCCTGTGTCAGGAAAATTGGGCTGGTAACTAAGCCCAACCTGTATTAGAAAGTAATGTCTAGGGGAGGGGATGGCTCAGTGGTAAGAGCACATGCTTAGCATGCATGAGATCCGGGGTTCAATCCCCAGTACCTCCAGTAAAAAAAAATAAATAAAATAGATAAATAAGGAAAGTAATGTCTCATCTGTCTCTGTTTTTTTTTTTTGCTAATTAAAAGATAAAACAATAATGCTCCCCCCCACCCCCCCGTTTTGTAAGCCAATTGTGCTGGCTAACCTAATGCCTTAAGGAGAGCAGTTATGACTTCTGCTTTCTCGTTGCCTTTACATGTAGTAAAAAGGGGTTGCTTTGAAAATGTACATTTTCTGGAAAATACTTTTGAAATATTATACATTTAAAATGTCAGGGCTCATTGGTAGAAAACAACAAATCATGAAGCTACAGAAAAATTATGTGAGAATGGAATCTGAGTACAGCCTCTACCTTGAACATTTTTATGGTGCCAATTAAGCTAGTATATATAATTGTTGTATATATAATGTATAATAGTCTATTAAACTAGTCTGTTTTAGCAATATGCTAATTTATTTTTTTGAAACACTGAGACATACTGTTTTGTAGACTCAGAAGCACAGCATTATGATCTGTGGGATTATTTTATACATACTTTTCTGCAACCATGTATTTTCACTTAATATATCTTGCATTTAAAAAACAGCAGTATATACAGTTTTATCATATTATTTTAAACTACAGTGATCTTCCATAGTACGTATGTACCATAATCTGTTTAATCATCTGACGGATATTTAGATTAGTACTTTTGTTTCTTTTTATTCCTTCAAATAGTGCTTTAGGGAACATTCTTACATATTTCTGTGAATTTCCCCAAGTATTGCTCTAGGATAAATTTTTAGAAGTGAAATTATAGGGTCCAAAGAGTATGTGCATTTAAAATTTGATGTCATCAACTATCTTCCAAAGAGATTGCACCTGTTGACTCTCCAGCAAACAGTATATGAGGGCACCGTTTTTTGCACCCTCACCAACACTGAGATCATCAAACTTTTTAATATTTGGCAATCTGGTAGATCAGAGGTTGGCAAACATTTTCTGCAGAGGGCCAAATAGTAAATATTTTCAGCTTTGTGGGGCTGTAAGGTCTCTATGCCAGTTACTCACCTTTGCCATTATAGTGCAAAAGCAGTAGAGGACACATAAAGGAGAGAATGCGACCATGCCCAGTAAAACTTTTGCTTACAAAATCAGGTAACGTGCTGGATTTGGCTCTTGGCCATAGTTTGCTGACTCTTGTGGTAGGTATAAAAATGTTATCTTGTTTTAATCTGCATTCCTTTAGCTAGGTGTGTGATGGTTAACTTTTTTTTTTTTTTAACAAAACTTTGTTGGGTTCCCTACTGATATTAAGGATATAGCAATAACCAGATAATATTTCAGTCCTCAAGAGTTGCTATTTGGGTGGGGCAGTGGGGGGTAACAGACCCTAAAGTAGTAAGCAAATAAGTAGACTGCTAGCTGTGATACGTTCTCTGAAGAAAAGAATCAGTGATGGAATAAAGACTAGGGTTTAGAATAGCAGCTATTTTAGTTAAGGAGTAGGCAGGGAAAGAACTCTTAAAGGAGCTGTCAGTTATGTTGTCGGAGGAGGAGCTAGCCAGGTGTATTAGTTACTTACTGCTTTATTAAAAATTACTCTCAAATTTATTAGCTTAAAACAAGAAATAGTTCTTATCTCACATAGTTAATGAGAGTCAGGAATCTGGGAGAGGCTTAGCTAGCTGGTTCTGACTCAGTGTCTCCTGAGTGTCCACTCAAGATGTGGGTGGGCTGGGACTGCAGTCAGCTGAAGGCTTGACTGGACTGGAGGATCTCCTTCCTGGAAACCTCATTCATGTGGATGTTGGCAGAAGGCCTTAGTTCCTTGCCACATGACCCTCTCCATAGGCTGTATGAGTGTTCTCATGGCATGGTGGCTGGCTTCCCCAAGAGCAGGTGATCCATGAGAGACTAACGAGGAAGCCACAGTGTAGTGTCTTTTATGACCTATTCATGGTAATCACACACATCATCACATCTCCCTTAAATCAGCTCAAAGTTCAGAATCTTGTGATCTAAATCAAATTCAGGGATGGGTGAGGCTCCTTGGGTGTGATTCCTTAAGTGTAGCTCCTCTGAGTACATTTTCTCTCACAGACTGTGAAACTAAAGAATTTTTTAATTACCTGTGTCCACACACACGACATCCAGTGGTAGGATGGATGTAATTTGGTGGTGTTTTTTTCCAGTAAAATCATTCAGAAAACTGTGTTGAGTATCCTACAATTCTTACTGAGGTTCACTCTAATAGGTAAAAGCCACAACCACATGTCTTAGAGTGAGCTTTGGCCAAGACTGATGGGTGACTTTCCTCAAGCCTCTCAGAAGTCCTGTTGTTTGGATGATTTTTCTGAGGGGCAATGTTGAATATTTGTGGGGTTTTAACAAAGGATTTTATAATCACATCCTCTGTCTCCTTTTGCATTTTAGTATGAACAGTGAGAAGCCAACAAGTGCATGCTCTGTCTGGAAATCTCCTTAGTTTCATCACCCGTTTGATTAGGCACATTTTTTACTTCATGTATTCCCACAGGTGACAGTGTTTCTAAATTTTTTGCCAGTACTTAATGAGAATTCTTTTTCTTCCAGTTTCTGTAAGATTTTCCTCACTCTAAGTCCTTACCTGCAGCCTCCTCAAAGGCATCATCCTTCTCCAGTTTCTTTAAGGCTCTTTAAACTTCTGCCTCAAAGACCTGCCAGCTTCTGCCCACTCGTTGATTCCAAAGCCTCTTCCACATTTTAGGTTTTTGGTACAGCAGCACCCCACTTCCAGGCACCAAAATCCGTGTTAGTTTCCATTGCTGTGTAACAAATTACCACAAAGCTTAGTGGCTTGAATAAATGTTCATTATCAGTTTCTAAGAGCCAGGTATCTGAGTGATTCTAGCTCAGGGTTTGTCGTAGGTTGTGGTCAAGATGTTGGCTGGGCCTGCAGTCATTTGAAGGCCTGCCTGGTGCTGAGGGATATTCACTCATCATTGTTCGCAGAAGGCTTCAGTCTCCCTGGCTCTTGGCCGAAGACCTCACTCTCCCACCTCATGGACCTTTCCTTAGGAATACTTGAGATTTCTCACTACATGGCATCTCCTAGAGCATTTATTCTCAGTGGGGACAGTATGGCCTCCAAGAGGGTGAAAATTAGTTCTTGAGGTGGAGGGCAGAAATCTGATATTTCAATGGTTTCAGCCTTTCAGAGGTCTGTGGGACATAAACAGATGTACACTGTATGAGTGGCATTAAAATTTTATTGGAGAGCTATTAGGAAAACAATATCCAGAAGGCTTCTTAGATGGGCAGTGATGAAAAAAAGGTTGAGAAATACTGCTTTAGAGCAAGTGATCTAAGAAAGAGCAAGTAGGTAGTCACAGTGCCTTAAAAGTTTTTTTTAAATTGAGCTATAATTGACAGGTACTGCCTTTTATGACTAGTCTTAGAAATAACACACACTGTTCACTTCTGCGTTACTCTTTTTGTTAGAGGTGAGTCACTTGAAGGGAGTGTCAAAAGTTATGGAGTTATTTTAAACCATCAGTTCATGTAAAGAACGATAAGGGCACTCCAGGCAGAGGAAACAGCAAGGGCAAAAGAAGGATTTGGCATGTTTGGGGAACGAGGGGTAGCTAGTGTGGGTAAAACACAGTGAGGAAAGGGAAGAGTGGTGTGAGATGAGGTTAGAAAGGCTCTGTATCTTGTGGGGCCCATAAAACCTTGAAAATTTTATTCTAAGTGTAAGGGAAATAAAAGTATTTAAGCAGGGAGTCAGACAATATGGATTACTTTAGAGAAAGATCTCTGACAGCTGTGTGGAGAGTGAATTGAGACAATAGGTGGGACCAGTGAAAGCATGGCGACCAATTAGAAGTCTGCTTTCATAGGCCAGGTGGGAGGTCACACAGACTGACTGCGGAGGTAGCAGAGGAGACCCAAGAGTGGGCATGCTGGGCTCTGAAGGTGGAAGCTACAGTAGTTGCTGATGGATTGGGAGAAGGGAGGGGAAGCGGAGATGACTCCTTACGTTTTGGGCTTGGGGGATGTTGGTGCTGGTGACACATTTAGGTAGAAATGAAGAGCTCCTGTTTTAGCCTAAGTCTGAGTAGATAGGGGAGAAATAGCAGTAGAAAGGGGGAAGTAGAAGGGCAGAAATAAGGGCTCGAGAAGAAAATAGAAAGATTGCTGTTTGGCTTGTATTCGTCTCATGTCCCATCTTTTATTTTTCCCTGTGAGCTGCATATGTATATCTTATGCCACCTGTTATATAAGTTATTCAAAGTGGATATCAAATGTTTTTTCATGGGATTTAAGTCCCTATTTTTAAAAGTTGTGATCTAGAGTATCTGCATAAGGATTATTTTTATGATGAATTTATTGGCTTAGCGTAGGTTTCTTTAAAGTATTTTTCTATTACAAAAGTAATAAGTATTTATTGGTGTTATATTAAAAAAACACAGATTAGCAAAGAATTGAACATGGAAATCATCCTCAGTCATACTGCTCAGAAAAAACCATTATTAACACCTTTGTGTGTATTCTTTCAGTCTTTTATCACATATGCGCTTGTACACACACACAAGTATGAATAAACATAAAATGGTAAGTATTAACACTGACTTCCGCTGCTTAATTGAGAATATATATTATGTGGAATGGGTTTGAGTTACATAAGGTGTAGAGTAGGGTATCAAATTAAAATATGTGATTTTTTTTTTTTTACTCCAGAAATATCCCTTGGAGGAATAATGGTTTGACCTCTGGTTTAGTAATTAAAGTTGCAGAAAGGTAGCCCAAAAAATGTTGTTCATGGCAGTAATATATTTTTTTTTCTACTTTTGTGAAAAAGGTGGAAATGACCTCCCAAAGCTTGCAGATATCAGGGTGTTTTTAAGAAAGTACGTTGTAGATGTGCTGTGGAGATGAACACTGTCTGCTTTTGGTTCAAGATAAATACCTCTGCCTAGGCCAAAACAGAACTGATCCTGTGACTGAGTCATTGGTTTACATGTTCAGTAAAAGCTGTTTAGGACATTAGGAACAACTCCCTGGATGTTATGGAAAGGGTGCCAGAAGGAAACATTGATTAAGATTTAAATTGGGGGCCTTTTAAGGAGTAAATCTTCAGTATTTATGAAAATTCTCTTATTCTTATAAAATATTTATTAATTTGGCAGACGTGCTATCAATGTACTTCATCCTTTCTTGAGAATTTAGGTCTTCAGTAGGAATTTTTTTCAAAGAGAACCTTTTTTATATGCACATTGTCATGAGGAGCAAGAGACAATATCATACCTTTTGTTGGGTAAAAGTCATTCAGCAGTAGTTTTCTTGCCTACCTAAGCACAGTACTCCATGTGAGTTATGTGGCTCCATTATTGTTTCAGAGTAACGCTCTTTCTCTTCCCTGACTGGCAAAATTCACCTTTCATTAATTCAATATAAATTTATTTAAAAGCAAATAAAATTTAATGAGTATTCTGTGCCATCCTCTTGGCTGGGTGCTAGGAGCCTGAGAATGAATAAGTCATGCTCCCTATTATTAGGAGCCTTTTTAGTCTGTATAGTCTAATAGGAGTGAAGGGCAAGTAGACTTCTCACTTAGGAAATAAAGTGATTAGAAGCATGTTAGGGTCCCTTGGGAACATAAGGAGGACCATCTAGTTCAGACTGAGGAACTGAGAAAGGCAAAGTCTTGAAAGATGATGAGCAGTTTGTTAAGGGGGTGAGGGGAGGATATTATCAGTCTGTGTACATGGAGGAGGTGGGAACTGTTGTCAATATTTTATTTCTGAAGCTGGTGGTGAGTTGGGTGTTTGCTGTATTATTTTTATCATCTGCATATCAGAAGACCGTAATAAGTATTTTTTAATCATTAGGCCTTGGAGTTGATTTATGGATGTTGGTAAGCATTTCTCACATAGAAACTAGAAGCAGAGGTTGTAGAAGTGAGAAATAAAAGTAGGTGAGTGAAAGTAAGTTTATATATTGTTTGCCTTGAAAGGATAAACTTCATTTTGGGGAGACATTTGTACTGCTTGGAAATGAAGATTTCTTTTAAAAATTTATATCTGACCATATGCTTCCTATTCCAGCTTTGCAGTTTCAAGATAGATTTGTTCTTTAAAGTGTTCTGTTTTTAATCTTTTGCTTTATTTTATGTTGTACAAATATGCATTCAACACTGTCTTTTTATTTTGATGAAAACATTTATATTCTGGCCTCTTAATGTTTTTTAAGCTCATGCTTCCTGGAGGAGGATAGTTACCACTTACAATTTTGGATTTCTTTGGAGGCGTTTCGTTTTTTCAGTTTTAGTTGCAGACTACATTATTGGGATTGAGATTTAAGAAGGAACACATACAACAGTTTAATGTTTCTAAGAAGAAATTTGATCTTGCTGTTCTCTGGTAAATGCTTAAGAAAATAGTCATGTGTAATTTTTTTCTCTTTCAGCCTTTCTAAGAAAAGTCTACAGCATCCTTTCTCTGCAAGTTCTCTTAACTACGGTGACATCTGCATTTTTTTTATACTTTGATTCCATACGGACATTTGTACATGAAAGGTAAGGTAATGATGTGATTCTGAATCATTTTCAGCCACTGCATATGACTGAAAGGGCATAATATGAGCAAAGTTAGGTTTTTTTTTTTTCTATTAACCTTTGCAGTTAGAATGTAAAAAATGTTCATTACTAACTCTTCTAAATAAGTTTTGATAAGGAAAATGTTCTACAACATGGTATTTACCTCTGAACATTTTAGCTTACAGTTTCATAGGGTTCAACTCTCATCTCATGGAGTAGTATTAAGAATTTTCAGTGCATGCAGTTTTTTAAGTCTTCATTTTTTTGCATATATTAGACTTATGCCCTGTCTCCAAAGCCTAAGACAGTACTTGAAAAGTAAAGATAGTTAAAAAAAAAAAAAAGATTTAATTTATCTTACGGTTGACTCAAACGAGGAAAATTTCACTGAAAAGTTTTCAGAGGAATTCCGTATGATTCATCCCTAATTTGTTTAAGATCTGACCTCCAAAATAATTATTTCCATGGCTAAAAGTAATATAGGGTTTTTTTGTATTCAAAGAAAGGAAAAATAAAGAATGAACATTTTCTTAGCAGTAGATACTTTCTGTCCTACGTCTCTTTACAAAAGGGAAGTCATGAACTATTTGTTTGCTACTTGAAGTAAAGTTCTTCAACTTAAATCACAGCTGGATAGTAAATACTCTAAAAAATATGTATCAAATTTGTTAATTTATTGGTTTTTCTTTATTTCTTTAATAATAACTATTATTTGAATACTTATTCTTTATTGTATTTTAGTTTAAAAAAAGCAGTAATTGCAAACATTATTCAAATATGATAGAAGTTCATGAAGTAAAAAGGCCAAGTCTTCCCCATTCATTGTGGGGAAGATTCTTTGTCCTGCTCCTCCTCATCTCACACTCCTCAAGTTTTCTACAAGGAAAAATAATTTTTTTTTTGAAAAATATTTCTTTTGATAGTTTGGTGTAGAGCCTTCCAGATTTTTTCCCCCTATACTTTCATAAATACACAGATAAATTTTATTAAATTGGATAATACTATTTATGGTATTTTTAAACTTGGGAATGGTTTTAATGTTTTGTCTTTCAGTCCTGCCTTAATTTTGGTGTTTGCCCTTGGATCTTTGGGTTTGATTTTCGCCCTGACTTTAAACAGACATAAGCATCCCCTTAACCTGTACCTGCTTTTTGGATTTGTGAGTACTTTGACAATATCTGTTCCTTTAACATTTGTTCCTGAGTGTTAAACTTTTTTATTTAGTTGAATGCATATACATATGTAACAGAACAAAATTAATGAGTTTTTTTTAAAATTCAAGGCTTTACGTTTATAATGGCCTATCAGTTGGTGGATAAAATCTAACTAGAGTAAGCACATAAAACAAAGATATGTAATTAAGGAAAAGAGAACCTAGAGGATGAAGCTTGATATCCCTAAATGTTTTATTTAGCATATGAGTTCAGTTACTTATGACATGGCTTAAACAATGACAAGATAACAATGGCCTAAACAGGATGGGTTAACTTCTCTTTCAGGTAAAAATTTGAAGGTTTAATGAAGTGTCAGGGACCCAGACATCTACTATAGTTAAGACATTTCTTAAGTGTTTGCATAGTACAAGAGAGCTCACTGCCATATCCACATTCTATCCATTTATTTTAAAAAACAAAAAGAGAAAGAGGAGAGTAGGCTTCTTTGCTTTTTGAGATTGTGTACCTGCCTTGCTACTCTATTGACTAGAATGCAGTCTTGTGACCAGATCTAGCTGCAAGGGAGGCTGAAAAATGTATTGTTTAATCTGAACAGCTATGTGTTCAGGTAAAAATTCTGTTACTAGGGAAGAAAGAGAGGATAAATACTGGAAGACAGTTTCAAGACTGCCACACAAAATACTACCTAGATATTTTATTCCTCCTGTATTTGTTTGTGTGAGATAGTGATGTTTTTATTAATGTGCATGTAATTTGCAATTTCATTTTTATTTATTAGAGTGAGAAAAATAGAATTTTCTATATTATTTCTAGAATCTTCCTGTTATAGATATGAAAAATCTAGTTGAGTTTAAGGAGTGATGGGATCACAATTTCAATCTAAATATTCTTACTCAATACACTGAAGTTTCCGTTTCATTATGGTGGGTCATATACTTCCCAAGGCTGCCCCTGAAGCTAAAATGAGATCATGCATATAGAATCACCTTCAACGCCTGGATATTAGAACATGTACATGACATAGTGTAAACTTTACTTGCATTTATGTAATTTCAGTTTCTTTTTCTTAGACACTGTTGGAAGCTCTGACTGTGGCCTTTGTTGGTAAGCTATAATTGTGCTTTTTTTAATGTGGATAAATTGTTTGGGTAAAAAGATGTTGGGGCTAAAGCTTAATATCACGGAATGCCATATTCAAAAATGTGGCATAGAATGAGGAATTCCTGAAATATAAGCACAAATTAAATGTTTATGTAATTCAGCTGAGTTCAGAGGAAGTAGAGAAGAATTGGGAAAACAGTAGAAATGGAGAACAGTATCCATTTTGTTTATCCATTTGTAAAAATAAGACAACAGTAGCTAATCTTTTCCCTAATTTAAAGGGATCTTAGAAGAACTGATAACATGTTTTGAGCCATGTACTTATCACATGAGCTCAGCATCTCTAATTGCCTGCATTGAACTCTGCTTTATTATTATATCCTCATATTTTGTCACATGGCACTACAAGAAACAGTGGCAATTTCTGGTTTGTATTTTGTATTACGTATGTATTTGAAAGGAAATGTCTGTTATAATCACTTGGTGTACCTATGTAATGACTCACATAAAAAATTTTGTGATTCATTAACAGTAAAAATTCTAATTGTCTCAAAATGATTAATATGGGGTACCAAATAGAGAGGAATTGACTATGACTCTCAATAACAGTAAATTGTTAATCCTTATGGTTAATATATTTGTCTCTTCCTGTTTTGTCATTACTGGTTTTAACTTTTTTATGCCAGTTACATAGAATCTATGTTGTTTGGTAGTCTATCTCTTCCTTTTACAAAAGAATAAGAATATGAATAAATAATAATAACCACTAAAATAAATAGCATTGAAATTTCTTAGCACAGAGAAGAGGTATTATTAATATTTACTTATTATTAGTGTTATTCTCTATTAATGTTACTTACTATTAATGTTATTATCTGGTCCATCTCTGTCCTCCCTGGCTCTCACCATTTGTAAGGGATGTACGAGAGAGATTTATTTCAGGGTAATTGGAATCCACCTAATCTTACACTCAAATTTCTGACAAGAAGCAAAAATGATTTCATGTTTTATCTTTTCTGTGTTCACCTTCCTAATCCTGTAATGCATAGAGAAATTCCAACTGTTTAGCATTTAGGGATAGAAAAAACTTGGATAATAATTCCCCCCAAATTAAAAATTACTTAATGGTTTTGGGTTCAAAGCACTTAACTTCCTTTAAGAGGTTATAATTTAACATTCTTGTTAAAATATTAAGCAGTTGTATTACAACAGCCATAGTCAATCCAGATGATTATTCTAAAATTACAGAAGGGAATTTGGTATATATTCAGTAAACCCCCAATAAGGTACTCCACGATAAATGCAGATTTGGGTATGAAGCAATCAATGGTTGCGTGTGCGCGCTCTCTCTCTCTCTCTCTCTCTCTGTTCCCTTTGGGGTTGGTGAATGGCAGACAACCCCAGACAGCCCCAGTGTTTTTCTGGCCCAGGAATTCCCAGCCAGCCACAGGACCCAGAATCACCCCTATTGATATTTAAGCCACAGTTGATGATAAACTGCAGCTGGGACAGGGAAGGATGAGAATCATTTCACCAGATCCCCCAAACCCCTAACCAGCTAGCTGTGTAATACCACTCCAGTCATTCCTTTAACTTCATAATAATGTGACCCCCTTATGTCATATACTTTGGAGCCTGTTTATTGTGTTATGAGTGTGGTTTTACTGTATCAATATTCAAGGCTAAATAAGGAATCTTTTCATAATTGTTTTTATTGGCAAGTAGTATATGACAAAAAATAGAGCACTTCTATGAAATGACAGAAACAAACTTTTATATTGAGTATGTTTATATATATCTTTAATCAGTGTTTTATAATTTTACAGTTACTTTCTATGATGTGAATATTGTTCTGCAAGCTTTTATACTGACAACTGCAGTATTTCTTGGTTTGACTGTATATACTCTACAATCTAAGAGAGACTTCAGCAAGTTTGGAGGAGGGTAAGTTATATATATGTCATGGCTATGATAGGTAGGTATCTTAATACTACTTAGTTTTGAGAGAAGTGCTATACTGTTAGCTTTGGATACTTTTAAACTGGAGGATAATGAGAGGTCATCTCTCTGAGTACTAGGGCCAGGCCCTACTCTCCCGGAGCATACTAGGAGATGAAAAGTGGCTTTGAGTCATTTGCTTCCCCTGTGTATTTAAAAAAGAAGTGAATGCCAAAAAAATCAGCTTTTTAGGGAAGCTTTTTAGGGAAGCGAGGCTTGCGTGCTTTACAGATGGTATGAAGTTTACCTAAATTATTAAGGTCTTTGTCTTGATGTAAATGTTACCAAATGTTACATCCACATCTTTGTGCAAAAGCACGATAATTGACCAAGGTGCTGGCGATGTCTGTGTGAACTTTAAAATCTTCTTGATCCATCCAAATTAACCTGTATCCTTCTTCAAACTAATAAACATAGGGAACGATCCTTTTTCTGTTTGAGTAATGGTACTGTATTGTCTTCACCTTGGAAACAATGAATAGACTTTCCTAATAAGCTCACAGTGGCTTCCTGTTGGCACATAATCACCCAAACATTTTCTGTTCTTTTTGCTGTTACAACACTAAAAATTTACAAATGGTCTACTCTTGCACAAGTTTCTTTCCTCCCCCTGGTAATCTAGATTACCAGAAGTCGCTACTGGGATAAAATATAGTTAGTCACCCAATACTGACAATTGTGCAAGATGCTTACATAGTTGGATTAGAATGGAATTTGATTTAGGGAGAGGCAACTTTTTATTTGTTTGTTTCCTGTTTTGTATGTGTATGTGTGGGGGAGGGATGTTTTATACATATTTGTATGGTATGTATAATGAAGGATTTGCTCTCTGCTGCTTCTTCAGCTGTATTCCTTCCCCCATCCACTCTGCTATAGTCCCTAGAACTACTGTTCAAGTAAACAATCTCTCCTATATTTCAGCCTCTTCAGAATAGATTTTCTTCTTCCTTATCTCAGCTGAAACTCGATTCCTTGCTGAGAATGCTGTTCTCTAGCTGCTCGTTCTCCCACACCCTGTGTTGTTTGTGTGGGACTTAGTGTTGAAAACTGCTTCAGTCCCTTGTGCTTCTTTCATTATTCCTTCAACATGTTGAACATTCATTGCTTTAAGGTTTATGCTGTCTGGCTGTGTACTTCCTGCTCTTTCTCAGTAATGTCACTCATTCTGTTTTTGGTCAAACTTCCTCATGCTTTATAAAGATTTGAGCATCAAACCACGTTAGTCCCATCCATCACCTTAGCTTCTCAATATCTCTGGATCCCTTCTACTCCAGCAACTTTCATCTCCCTGCCATGGCCACACTGTGGACCCTTGTCATCACTAGGGATTGTTCCGTTGCTGAAATCTCAGATGTCAGTGTCTCATTCTCTTTCTTCAACCTCCTGTCCTTCTATCTCTCTATCTTTCTTTACTCCCTTGACACCCAGCTACTATTCCTCTACCTCCTTGAACTTAAGAAATATATTTTTTAATGACATTGTTTACTAATTCTATCATTGTATCATTTTTGAATTTGTTTCTATTGATTGATTTTTCTCCTTGGTCATATTTCCGTGATTTTTTTTTGCATGCCTTTATAATTTCTGATTGGATGCTGGTCATTGTAAATTTTACATTGTTGATCGGAGTGTTATATTAAATATGTTTGGCTATGTTCTTCTAGGAAGCAGTTAAGTTCTTTGGAAACTCTCTGAACCTTTTGAGGTTTGCTTTTAAGTTCTGTTAACTGGGTCCAGAACAGCTTTTAGTTTAGGGCTAATTTGGCCCCACTGTTGAGACAGTAGCCTTCTGAGGATTACTCAGAGTTCTATGTCTTAGGTTTTTCCACTTTGGCTGGTGCGAATGCAGACTATTCCTGGCCCTGTGTGAGCTCTGAGGATTGTTCTGCCTACTTCTCCATGGTACTTCTTTCTCCCGCCATTATCACTTCCTCACATGTATGCATTAAGTACTCAGCTAAAGTCTTGAGGGAAGCCTCTCCTTGCAACTACAACGAAACCACAACTGACTGTTAGACAACCATCGAAAAAAGACTGGAACCTAGCAAAGAAGATCATCTTCAACTAGAAACATGAAGAGGGAACCACAACAGGATGGTAGGAGGGGCGTGCTTGTGGTATCACTGGGCCCCATATCCTGCGGGTGGGCGACCCACAAGCTGAAGAGTAATTAAGTCGCAGAGGCCCTCCCACAGGAGTGAGCGCTCTAAGCCCCACGTCACGCACAGCCTGGGGTCCCGGCATCGGGAGGAGGAGGAGACCCCCGGACATCTGGTTTTGAAGGCCAGGGGGTCTTGGCTCCGGGAGCCCCACGGGACTGGGGGAAATGGAGACTTTACTTTCTTGGGAAGTGTACACAGACTCTCGCATGTGCCAGGTCCATGGGCCCAGGCAGTGATTTCATAGGAACCTGGGCCAGGCCTGCCTGCTGGTTTTGGAGGGTCTCCTGGAGACGTAGGGGACGGCTGTGGCTCACCCAGGGGACATAAAAAAGCTGGTGGCGGACATTCTGGGAGTGTTCATCTACATGAGCTTTCCTGGAGGCTGACATCTTGATTGGATCAATAGCTCCAAGACCTAGCCCCACCCAACAGCCTGTAGGCTTAAGGGCTGGGAAGCCTCAGGCAAAATATACTGGGTGGGAACACAGCCCACCCATCAGCAGACTTCCTACGCCACAAACGCCTCTAGACACCAGAGGTTAAGGACCAAGCTTCACCCAGCAATGGGCAGGCACTGGCTCCTCCTGCCAGGAAACCTGCACAAGCCTCTAGTCCAGCCTGATGCACCAGGGGCAGATACCAGAAATAAGAAAACAGTAATCCCAAAGCCTGTGGAAGGAATCCACAAATACAGGCCAGACTCTACACTAGGACTGGCTGGCCCCTCGCCCTTGGGTGACAAGAGAGGAGTGTACTGCTGGGACACATAGAACATCTCCTACAGAGGACCACCTCCCCAAGGTTGAGAAACATAACTTACCTACCTAAAAATACAAATAGAAAGATAAACAATATGAGGCAGCCGACTAATATCTCCCAGGCCAAGGCACAAGATGAAATCCCAGAAGAAATAAGTGATGAGGACATAGGCAATTTATCTGAGAAAGAGTTTAAAGTAATGATGGCGAAGATGTTCAGAGAACACAAGATGAGTATAGGTGCAGAGAGTGAAGTTTTTAACAAAGAACTGGAAAATATAAAGAATACTGAAACAGAGTTGAAGAATAAAATCACTGAAATGAATAACACACTAGAAGGAACCAAGAATAGACTAAATGAGGCAGAAGAACAGATCAATGAGCTAGAAGACAGATTAGTGGAAATCACTAATGCAGAACAGAAAAAAGAATGAAAAGAAATGAGGATAGTTTAAGAGAACTCTGGGACAACATGAAGAACATAAATATTTGCATCATAGGGGTCCCAGAAAGAGAAGAGAGAGAAAGAACCTGAGAAAATTTTTGAAGAGATAATAACTGAAAACTTCCCCAGTTGGGGAAAGGAAATAGTCACCCAAGTCCAGGAAGCACAGAAAGTGCCACACAGAATCAACCCAAAGAGAAACACACCAAGGCACACAGCCATCAAATTGACAACAATTAAGGATAAGGAGAAAATATTAAAATTAGCAAGAGAAAAGCAAAAAATAACATACAAGGGAACTCCCATAAGGTTATCAGCTGATTTTTCAGTAGAAACTCTTCAGGCCAGAAGGGAGTGGCACACTATATTTAAAATGATGAAAGGGGAAAACTTACAGCCAAGAATACTCTATCCAGCAAGGCTCTCGGTCAGACTTGATGGAGAAATCAAAAGCTTCACAGGTAAACAAAAGCTAAAAGAATTCAGCACCACCAAACCAGTTTTACAACAAATGTTAAAGGACCTTCTCTAATCTTCAAACCATAAGAAAAGAGAACAAAAAGAAGAAAGAGGAAAAAAAAAAAAAGACATACAAAACATTACTTTGGCAGTTCAGGGTCTTTTATGGTTCCATGTAAAATTTGGGTTTGTTGTAGTTCTGTGGAGAACGTCCTGAGTATTTTGACAGGGATTGCGTTGGATCTGTACATTGCTTTGGGTAGTGTGGCCATCTTGATAGTACTGATTCTTCCAATCCAAGAGCATACGATATCTTTCCATTTCTTTTTATCATCTTCAATTTCCTTCATCAGTGTTTTACAGTTTTCAGAGTATAGGTAACCTCCTTGGTTAAGTTTATTTCTAGGTATTTTGTTCTTTTCGATGCAATGGAAATATTTATGCCAGTTGTAAAATTCTGGCTTTTGAAGTGGAAAAAAAAGTGAATGAAGGGCTGCAAATGGCAAAATATCCTTCTTTCTTATGGGTGAGTTGTATTCCATGACATATGTATGCTGCATCTTCTTTATCCATTCATCTATTGATGTGCACTTATGATACTTCTATATCTTGGTAATTATAAATAATGTTGCTGTTAATAGTGGGGTGTATGTATCTTTTTGAATTAATTCTTATTTTGTGGTTTGCATTATCCCTTTGGTAACTATGTAAGTTTAAAAAGGTAAAGCTCTAAATGTTCTTAGAAACAATGAACAGTACATTTATGTAAATTTTAAAAATACGTGCAGTGTGTTGTGTATATGTATTTACATGCAATACATTGTATACGTGCAGTCTAATTGAAACAATTCTACCTAATAAAACTGAAAAATGAAAAAAATTTTTTAAAAAGGAAAAAAAAAGTCTCGAGGGGAACCCTCTGCATACCACCAGAGCTTGCTAGCTCTCAGTGTAGCTCTCTCCTCTCTGGATCTTTGTCCTGCAAATTCTAGCCACTTTGGCTTCTCTGATCTCTAAATTCTTGTTTCTTCAACTCAAGGAAACCACAAGGCTCCATATGGATTCCTGTCCCTACATTGCGGCCTGGAAACTCTCTAGCTGGGTTACTTGTAGAGCTCACCTCCTGTGTTTCCTTTTTCTCAGGAGTCGCTGTCCTGTGCTGCTTGCTGTCCATTGTCTGGAAAATGTTGTTTCATGTATTTTGCCTGGTTTTTATTCAAGAAGGGAGGGTAAATTTTGTCCATGTACTTCCTTTGGCCTGAGGCAGCAGATGTATATTCAGGTTCCCAAGTCTCAGATAACAAAAGATTGACTTCTATATGACTTTGTCATATAATTAAATTTTATAAATAATTTATAATTATACTTTATATATATATAAATATGAATGGTAATTTATAAAATTATAGTAGTGGCAAATTTATGTACATAAAATAAGTTTTTTAATATAGCAGAATAAAATAGAGAGTATATTGGGAACTATAATGAATGTGCATGTTCACAGAGTAATTTGTTATTGTTATTTGGAGTAAAAATGCAATTATGTTTCATTTGTTCATTTACCTATTTTCTAGGAGTTTTATAGCTCTGAATTAAAATACTTCTAATGATATTTAGCTTACATCAGTATTTTCTTTGTGTTCCAGTTGTGAAAGCTTTAAAATGATACTCTTAACTAGTTTTGTATACCATAAAAGCAGGTGTTGAGTAGATAGCTGTTCTCTCAATTTCTGGATATTCTACAGTATTCATTGTATATTTAAGAATTCTTACTATTCAGTTATTCTTTGGCAAATATCAAGATAGGTTTATTTCTTTAGAAAACGTTGAATGGGCTTACTAAGTTTTTTGGTTAGGAACAATATTCTAAATTGTTAATATTTTGTTTTTACAGACTATTTGCTGTTTTGTGGATTTTGTGCTTATCAGGAATCTTGAGGGTAAGTTCTTTTGGAATGGTAACTTGAAATATAATATAAATAATCTCAAAAAGCTGTAAGAAGCTTCTTAGGTTAGGACACTTAAGGAACATTGTATATAGAATGATTTAAAATGCTATGTTTTAAAAATCAAGGTCTTATTTTAATCACTATTTTTGATTGAAATAAAGATAAATGAACCAATGAGTTAAATTACATAGAAAGAGGCCCTCACTTGTAATTGCTAACCTTCAAGTGGCACATGTAATTCTGGAAAAGAAATATATTTTTAAAAAATTTATGATTGGAATGCTACTGTTTAAAGTCAGGTGGGTAATTTAATAGAAAAGGAAGATATCCACTGATTCCCCCATTTACTCTCTTATCCAACAGAAGTGAGGGTGGAGCTGCCTTATTTTTTTGGCTTTTAACATTTGTATTAAAAATTGTTCAGCATTGTTAAATATATATGTAGCACATGTAACTTAAGAGCAAGTAACTTAAGTATCCATAATGCTGTTCTTAAATATAAAATTATTAATCTGTTGCCTGTAGTTATTTTTTTACAGTGAGACGGTGGAGTTGCTCTTGGCTGGTGTAGGAGCCCTTCTTTTCTGCGGATTCATCATCTATGACACCCACTCACTGATGCACAGGCTGTCACCCGAAGAGTACGTATTAGCTGCCATCAGCCTCTACTTGGATATCATCAATCTGTTCCTGCATCTGTTGCGGATTTTGGAAGCAGTTAATAAAAAGTGATTGAAAGCAGTATGTAGAAATGGATTCACTAATAAAGTTTGAGATATAATTAACCATCGAATACTTTTATGATTTTATTTGTATGCTTTGTACTTCTGAGCTATTACTACAATATCATAGTAATACATGTATTAGTATTATATAATACTAGTTATAATTACCTGTAATATATATTATATTAAATATATAATAACTAGATTATATGACAGTAATATAAATCTTACTGTTTTTTATGGTATCTTAGTTTTAAATCCTTCATTTAGAATCTGAAGAGATACCAAAATTCTGTTTTTCAATTTTTTTCAATCCTAAACTTGCCATATATAGATTTTCATTTGCAATTCAAAAATAATGTTATGAGTAGATAAAATTAAGACTGTCAATTTCTTTGTCTAGTGATTTTATCTAAATTTTCCCTTAATTAAGTAATATTAGACTTGATTTTGATTTTAAAGTACTTGTGTCCTTACCATTATAAAGTGTAAGTCTCCTTTTACTGGGAGATTTTGATCTTACTTGGAAAGGAAAAAGTATAAAAGAAATTCCACAGAGAATTATTCAGTATTACAATAAAATTATATTAAAATGTTAATGACATTTCATTATAAAATGAAGTCTGCTTGACAGTCATATTTTGACATAAAATTTAATTTAACATTATTAGTTTTTTTTTAAGTACAGGTTTCATATAAAAATTATAGCAGTATACTGGTGGCCAGGGAAACTTTGGCCAATTCCTGACTGCATTAGATTGCTGAGGTGCCATAACAAAGTATCACGGACTGTGTGGCTTGAACAGAAATTAATTTTCTTACAGCTCTGGAGGCTAGAAGTGTGAGGTCAAAGGTGTCAGCTGGGTTGGATCTGAGGTCTCTCTTTGGCTGGTAGATGGTCATCTCCCTGTATCTTCACACGGACTTCTCTCTGCACCTGTCTGTGTCCAAATTTCCTCTTCTTATAAGGACACCAGTCCTGTTGGATTAGGGCCCACCCTAATGACCGCATTTTACTTTAATTACCTCTTTAAAGACCATTTCCAAATACAGTCACATCCTCAGGTCCTGGGGGTTAGGACTTTGCAGTGGTCTGAATGTTTGTGTCCCCCAGAACAATTTGTTGAAACCTAATGCCCACTGTGATGGTGTGAGGAGGTAGGGCTTTTGGGATGTACTTAGATCATAAGGATAGAGTTCTCACAAATGAGATTAGTGCTCTCATAAAAGAGACTCCATAGAGATCTCTCACTCTTTCTGCTACTTGTGGTGACAGCCAAAAGACACCATCTGTGAATCAGAAAGAGGACCTTTAACTAGATACAGAATATGCCTGCACTTTGATCTTGGACTTACTAGCCTCTAGAACTGTGAGAAATGTATTTCTATTGTTTATAAACAACCCAATCTCTAGTGTTTTGCTATGGCTGCCTGAATAGACTAAGACAGACTTTATCATATGAATTTTTAGGGGATACAACTCAGCCCATAACATTCACTAAGCATCATTTCCCAACTATTAAACTTTAGAAATAAATTAGTGGTATATAGATTTAGCCTTTGGTGAGTTTTAGATGTAAATTTGATTCCATCACTATCAGTTGATTATTGAATACCAAATGCATGATGATGTACTCAAGTTTAACATAGCATCACAGGTAAGAGCATATAAATGGAATCCTTACTATGCAACCAACTGATTATGAGATCTTTGGCAAGTTACGTATCCTTCTTAGATCTTTTACCTTATCTTTATAATGGGAATAAAGACACCTACTTTATTGAGCTGATACAAGGATTAAATGAGATGGATACATCATATAAAATAAGTGCTTTGTTAATGTCAGATGTTGTTATTAATTAATGTTACTGTTGTCAGTCCAAATTGTGACTAAAGATATTAAATAAGCAAATGCAGATTTGACATTTAAAAAATGTAAAGCAGTGCCATTTCTTTTTCCAGCAAAATTTTGTTTGGTTTGGGAAATACAGTTTCTTTAATAAAAATCATATATGACATGTAATTAATCTTTTTTAAATGACAGGCAAACTTTAAAAACTTACTTCTGATATGACAAATACTGTAAGAGTGTAAAGAGATCACAAGACCAAGAAATTTGAAAACTACTGGTACAGAGTATTATATTTTGTAAATCAACCATAGTTATTCATACATTCTTCTTACAATGCATTTTATATGGTCGCTCCTTTTTTACTATCACAATCAGTACTGCCACGTACGTCCTTGTGTGTGTCCCAGGGTGCACAGATATGAGAATTTGCCTGCGTAGGGAATATACCTGGAAGCAGGATTGCTGGGTAAAAGGGCCCGAGCAACCTCAATTTTTTTGCATCAGGTAAATGTGAAAATATGTGGAGTCCACAAATATTTTAAAAAGTGGAATTAGCAAGACTAGGTAGAGTAACAGGCCATTCCATGTGCAACGTACACAGTATAGCCAGGGAGGGAGGAGGAAAATGGAAAGAGCAGTATCTGAGAACTGTTTTTATTGGATGTAATTTGGGGAAAGAAATGACTACCTGCCTTCAATTCTTTTCTGCAGACCTCACACCTGGCTTTTATCCACTTGTTCCACTTCTGGGGATTAGTGGTATTATCAGCCAACTGCAGGCATTTTTGGAATAGCTGGGAAGTTAGGTTCTTTTTGCTTATTCATCTTTGTAAATCTTTGTTTTTAAGTCCCCATCACCTAGTGTCTGGGCAACATGGAGTCACCATTTGAATCTCAGGTGTCTTCCTGCAGGTTACAAAGTGATTATTCAGATAGGGAGTTCCCTAGGTGAGGCCTGGCTGCAGAGGCCCCATTAGCTGACGCTGGTAGCTGGTGCATAGTTTTGTGATGGGGAACCATTCTGCTTCCTGTCAGGTATTCAGTGCTACCCACTGTGCCTCCAATCCTATAGGCTTCTAGCTCTGTGATGGAGCTGAAGCAATGTCCAGTTTAATGCTTAAGCTTTGTCCTTGGTTTGAAGGGTTAAAGTTTCTTGAAGACAGTAGGTTAGTTCCCAACATTTTTGTATACCTAGCATAGTACCTCTCACAGAATACATACTCAAATGTATGATTGAAGGAATGAATTAAGGATTTTTAAATATACCAAGGTCATTTAACTATTCTGTTAGAACTGCTTTTATACAAACTGGTGAGCAATGTAAGTTAGAAAGGTTTTTTCTCTGTGCAATCTAGGATTCAGCCTTTTAAAGCCTTAGTAATGCAGAATTATGGCATATATTTAACTATGACATTTTCATAATAAATTTTTTTCTCTTTCTTGTGCCAGGTGTCTACTCAAAAGTTTTGGCCTAGTGTTTTAAGTAAGATGCAGTCAGTTTGGACTATCTGAAAGTGAGCTTTCTTTAATTTAAAATGTAATGTGAACATGATTTTTGGGAGAGGTTAGCTAAAATCTAATATATGGTTAATGTGTAAAATAGAAATTCGTTTGCTCTATAGGAACTTAATCTCCAATTTAAAGAAAGCAGGTTTTTCATGCATGCTTTTTAAAAAATATACCACGTTATGAGCTTTTTTTCAGCCTCTTTAAAAAAAAAACTTGCTGTATTCTGAGTTTAGTAATTTCCATATGATGCACGATTTCTTCAAGGACACAAATGTGAAGAAAAAAGATACCCACAAATTGTCTCTGGAAGAACTTCTCTTACTAGTAATAAGATGAGTTTTCTTGACCATGATTAAAGACAATTTATTTCCTGTTTTTTGGTATATGTTACGTATTTCTAGAAAATAGTGCTTACAGATAGTCCTATGCATGTTTGAAATTATTATGTAAAAATGATAAGAGCAACCATTCCTTAAGCTCTTATATCCCCTACCTAGTATTAGATTATATCACTCACAAGAAGTATTCGAATCATAAATACCACAGACTTGTCTGCTTCCAAACCCCGTGCTGTTAGGAGCACATGTAAAATAATTATCAAAAGAACTGGTGTTATTTGTGATCAATCTGACGGTCATCTAAGAGTCCTAGGCTTAGCATTGTGTCTGGTGTATATTAAATGATTAGCCAGGTAAACACTGGTTGAACTACATTAGTACGAACCTGTCTTTGGGACGGGGTTTTTTGTTTTTGGTTAACAGCTTTGAGGTATAACTGACATAAAACGAATTGCACATATTTAGATACAGTTTGACAAGTTTTGACATATGTATACAACCGTGAGACCATCACCCAGTATGGGAAAATATCATGGTTGTAAATAATGATCTTAATTCAGCTTCTAGGAGAACACGTCGGGTGACGAATATCGTAGGAACTGTAAGGCCGGACTTTACTTGAAATGTAAAGGTCGGCTCTGAGCTCCCTACCGGCCAGACAGGGTCGCCCGGCCAAGACCACTCCTCGGGTCGGTCGGGGGACTACCCCGCCCACAATCGGGAAGTAGGCCTAGCGGACGCTCCACCCAGGTTCTCTTCCGCATTCTGCAAGTCCGACTTCCGAACCTATGTGGGAGGGGCCAAGCTTCTAGGTCCGCCCTCTCACCGAAGGCAGGAAGTGCGTCAGCTCAGGGCTTCAGATGACCCCGCCTCTCGAGGAGATCCGGGCATTTTGGATCCCGGCGTGCAGCGCGCTGCCCAGGGGGCGGGGGCAGTGGAGCCTGTCGCTTCAGGAAGGCGGAAGTGAGGAGGTTGCTCGCGGCGTGAGTGGCTTGCGGCGTCTGAGTTCCCGAACCCGCTGTCTGGTGAGTTCTGTACCTCCTGGCTCAAGTCGGGTGTGGCTTGGGACACGGGACTCGATTTTGCCGCCCTAGGGTAGTCTCGTCTTCAGCCTCGTTCCTCTCTGGGGGAGCTTGAGCCCGGCGCAGAGACGCAGGCCTCCTCAAGGGTCAGGGTATCCCGTGGTCTTGGTGGCGGCCTTCGGGCTTCCCCGTGCTGTATGGGAAGTGGAGTCCTTGGTCGGTCAGCCTCGCTCAGGTGACTTCGGCCCTCAAGGTTGGGTACCGCGGCCTTTTTCTCGCTTACCCTCGTAGGGCTTAGGTTGTTGTGCCCAGGGGAACAGAGTTAGTTTGCGGTTGCTGGCGTCCAAAAAATGTCTCTCGTTGAGCAAGTGTTTGTTTAAACTTTACGATGTGCAAAGCGCTACTCGTTGGGGGAAGCCAGTGGTGAATAAGACCTATTTAGCCCCTGCCTTTGTGGCGCGCACAGTCCCCGGGGGATGACAGAAAATAAACTAAATAATTTCAGATTGTAACACGTATTAAAAAGGGGAGAAAAAGGTGATATGGCAGAGAGTAAAAGGAGGGGAGTTTACAGGGGTCAGAGAAGCCCTTTCTGACGTAATGAAGGGAAGGATCAGTTCCCAGACATAGAAACAGCGAATATAAAAGTACTGAAGGGGACGTTGTTTGGACGTTTTTGTTTTTCTTTGTTTTTCCCCTAAAATAATGTCCTAAATAATTTCCCCCTAAATAATGGTTTGTTTAACTGCTTTATTGATGTATATTTAACACAATAAACCGCGTGTAAAATGTTTTGAGATTATGTATGTGTGTGTATCACACAGACGTAAATCCATCAGCACAGTCAAGATGTTATAAATCACTCCCAAAAGTTTCCCTCTAAACTCTTTATAATCCCTATAATTCCTTCCCACCACTCATCACATCCTCACACTGTCGCTAGGTTGTCATTGATTGGACGTTTTTCAGATGGAATGGAGCTAAGACAAGAGTTTAAGGAGGCAGGGGCCAGGTCACAAATAACCTTGTAGAGTCTGAATATATGAGGTGGAAAGTCATTAATTCCAAGAAAGACAGTGATATGCTCTTTAAGGTGTTTTTTTCTTTTAAATTATTTTTTGAGGGGAGGTAATTAGGTTTATTTGTTTATTTTTAATGGAAGTACTGGGCATTGAACCCAGGGCCTCATGCCTGCTAAGCAGGCACTCTACCACTGAACTATAGTCTTAACCGCCCCCCCCCCCCACCCAGTTACGTTTTTAAAAGCTCACACTGACCACCTTGTGGAGGACTTAGGGCTGGGACTAAAGGGGAGAGAGAAAGCAAGGGTGGGAATAGACAAGTTTAAAATAGCTAGATTGACTTGAGGGGGTGGATAATGAAGAAGATTGAGGTGGGTGGGGTCTCCTGTAGGCTTAGGGGAAATCAAGGTTCAGTTAAAAGATTTATAAAACATTGTAATTTTAAGTTGTTGCATCAGTGTAAGGTTATGGTGCTCTTTGCATTTGGGAGGAAATTAAATTTCTTCATCTTGTATGGAAACTATAGGAGCTTTCAGAATTGGCTTGACTTACAGTGTGTCAGTGGCCACAGGGAGTTTGGTTTGGTGTTCTTAATTGTTACTGAGTGGTTGTGTATGCCATGTTGATCCTCACATAATTAGCACATTATGCCGTCATAAATCATGAACAGAGTGAAGAGTTTACTTCGTTTGTTCATGTTCTGTAGAGAAACCTCTTGATGTGGTTTTCCAAGGATTCTCACCCCCCCCCACTTTTTTTTTTTTTTTTTTTTGGATAATAAAGTTGCTTTTGAATGTGTATTTTTGTTAACTTTCTAGGTAAAATATGGCTAAAAGTTTACGGAGTAAGTGGAAAAGAAAGATGCGTGCTGAAAAGAGAAAAAAGAATGCCCCAAAGGAGCTCAGCAGACTTAAAAGTATTCTTAAAGTAGATAGTGATGTTTTAATGAAAGACGTTCAAGAGATAGTAACTGTGGTGGAACCTAAACATTGTCAAGAGAAAACGCAGTGTTTGGTGAAAGAAGAAACAGGTGAGTTCATGTGTTTCATTTAAAAAATATATGTATGTCAACTTCCTTTTTGACTCTTTCCTCCTTTTTGACTGCCTTCCATTCTCTCTTACACATGCTTCTCTACAAACCTCCTGTCATACCCGCATAATTCTTTGGAGATGCTACTAGAGATTCTGTGCCTATGCCGTTTCAAAGCCTGTTCATGTGAATAGGCATGTTTTGGATTATCAAGAGTGAGCCTTTGGTGCTTATACAGTAGCCTAAGTGTCTCAGAAAATAGTACTGCAGGAGGAGGCAAACCTAGACACTGTCTCATTGGAAGGCTACACTGCAGTCAGGAACTAGGCAGGATAGAAGGAGATCTTTCTTTATTTTACCCTTTGTAAGATCCAGATTTTATTTTGAGAGTCCTTTGCCCTTATATTGTCCTGATAAGATCAGTTTCCTTGTATTTGATTTTGACAGATTCTAGGTACCTCTGTTTTAATCATAGTGTAAAGTTGAAGGCTGTGTAATGTGTGTAATAGTCATTATCCTTGATTCCTCATTCCTTTATCCCCCTGCCTGTAAACCGCTAGCATGTCTTCTTGAGTATCTCCAAAAATACATCAGGAATCTACCCATTTTTCTCCTGCTTTCGTGCTTTCACTTTGGTGACCATTAACTCTTGCCTGAGCCACAGTAGTAGTCATTTTACTTCTCTCTTCAGCTCTTGCTCATTTCTGATTTATTTTTGACATATCACCCAGTATAATCTTTTCAGAATATAAATCAGTTGTGTCATTCCCATGCTTAAATCAACACATCAGTGATGTCATTCCTCTGCTTAAACCAACACATTGCTTATCACAGCGTTCCTAGTCCTACTTAGTCTGGTTTTGATACTTTTCTTTAAAAAGCCTCTGACCACAGGCTGAAGTTTGCTTTGTTATTCTCTGCTCAAGAGAACATTGAGAACTCCATGAAAGCAAGCAGTTTATTTGGGCAACTGTATCCCCAGAACCTAGAACAGCACCTAAAATAATCATTCAAGACCAGTTATTGAATGGCTAATGTATACCAGGGACTAGTCTAGGTATTGAGGCAACAGTGATGAGTAACAGAAATGGCCTCCATCCTCGTGGGATTTACATCATATTGGAAGAGACAGAAAGAAAACCAGGTAAATGAATTAATATAATGTCAGGCAGCAGAGATCATGGGAGACCTGTATACGCTGGTAAGTTCCCAGAGAGGGGTGTTCTGGACATGTCCATGATAATGGACCGCAGCATGACCGCTCTGAGCTTCCTGCTGAGTCTTCTGTTAGTAGGGCTGGATCTCTGGGTGTTACCTGGATAAAAAAAATGTATCGGCGCCAGGATATATCTAGGTCTTCTCTGTCATCAGAAGCTTGTTGCTTACTACTGTGGCTCTTCCAAGTATACTTCATTGAAAGTGGCCAGTCATTATCCTAATAGTTTAAGTCTAAGGCCTGTCTATTAGAAGTGCGGGTGTGCTTCTCATTGGCACAGCTGTTTCATTTAGCCCAAAAAAGCACCTAACCTGAGAAGTGCTTTATTAACTCTCATGTGTTCAGGTCCACACAGTTATCCCTAATGTGGTAATTCAAACCCATATCTCCTAAATGTTTCCAGTTTAACTTCGACTCTTCCAGAGGACAATCAATCATAACAACATTCTTTAGAAAGTTTCTTAGTGACTAAATAGATGATGTCTCTAGTTCCTCATAGATACTTTTTAGGTCTTTCATGTTGTAGGAACACATGGCAGCATGTATGTGATTGCACTGAATGTGCTGTAAGGAGTTTTTCGAATGTTAGTCAAACAACATTACACAAATAGATTTTTTTTTTGCATTTGCAATTTCATGCCACTTTTAAATCTGATGTCCTGTTGCATTAATACGCTTTTTCATGGGGTTGTTTCTTCATTTGTGAGTAGCAATAGTTTTTCCCTTTTTTATTTAGATGACATGAAAATGGAGACTGATATTAAGAGAAACAAAAAGACTCTTCTAGACCAGCATGGACAGTACCCTATATGGATGAACCAGAGGCAAAGAAAAAGGCTGAAAGCAACTCGAGAGAAAAAGAAGGGGAAGAGCAAAGCAAAAGCCATGAAGGCAGCGAAGGGTTTGGCCTGGTAGACTCTGCAAAACTTGGAAAACCCCACATGGGGCTGATCTTTAATTTGGATGTATACCTTGATTTCAGCTTCCACCAAATGAAAACTTGGTTTCCATTTTTTTAGCTTGGCCTTTTTCTTCAATTCAAACTCAATGCAACTCCTCAAAATTTGTTTCAGTAACCTGAATAAAATTTTTTTTTTTGATGAATGAGAGCTATACTGATAGTTTAATTGAATGCCGTCCAATATTCAGGGATCATCAGACATCAGAATTCTCTCAGGTATTAGTGTGGTTGTAATTGTTCGGTCTTAGTAAAGATAAAACATGATATTATACTGACAAATTTGAGCTAACTCAGATTTAAAATAAACTGTTACATGATCCACTGACATATTTTCAAATGATATGTAAGCAGTACTTGTTTGGAGTTTTGATTTTATATAATTCAGAGTAAAAGAGAGTCTGTCTAAATCCTGAAGATCTCTTCTTTCATATATCCTTAAGGTTTCCTAGTATTAGAGAAGACCAGATTCTTCAGTTAATTTTTGGAAGATTCAAAGTTTTTAGGTAAAATGTTAACATGTACAAATTAGTATGCTCCATCTTTTTAGGAGTATAGAACATCCTGCAAACTAGTTTTATGTTCTTCAGTTTTTATATTTGCAGCCTAAAATAATGCAACACTTCTCAGAGTATGGTTCTCAGAATTAGCTTTTCTGGATGCATGGTGAAGAAATCCATGGCCCCATCAATTTGTGAAATGCTACATAGTTGAAGATTCAAAAAAAATACCAGCTTAGTATTAGTACAGGCATACATCAGAGATAGTGCAGGTTTGGTTCCAGACCACTGCAGTAAAACGGGTCGCATGAGTTTTTTGGTTTCCCAGTGGATGTAAAAATTATGTTCATATTATACTGCAGTCTATTAAGTGTGCAATGGCATTATATGTAAAACAACAATATACATACCTTAAAAAATAATGCTGTTAGAAAAATGGTGCTGATAGACTGACACAGGGTTGCCACAGACCTTCAGTTTATTAAAAAAAAAAAGTATGTGCAAAATGTAATAAAACCAGGTATATGTATATAGTTTTACTGAGATCTAGCAATAAAGAGACCTTTTTAACCTTGACCCCTTGAAATTAGTATTCTGAAGAGTAGGATATACTGTTGGAAATGCTAGTATAATGAAATGATTTTTGTTAAATCTGTCTTGCTACAGTTTACTAATTTCATGCTTATTTAAGTTTACTTTTAGGTAAGCAATTTAAACTTAGCATTCTTTCTAAAATTTCACTGTAATCATATTAAGCATCATTATGTGTTCACTAGAACAACAGGTATTTATTGAGTGCCTGTTGTGTGCTGGGGACTTTTCCAGGTGCTAGGGACCCAGGGAATAAGATGAAGTGTCTGCCCTCTCATGAGTATCTACCCAGAAGAGGCTGTTAGCTTCAGAGGAAAACCAAGTTAAAAGTGAGACTTGTTAGAATAAGATCACTTAGTCATCAGGACACAAATTTTGTATTGGGCACATTGCTAGACCAGGACACAATATAGAGATAAGTAGGACACGGCTCAAATCTTTTAGGAGATTTGAATCTGAATTTTAATGCCAGTAAAATCTTAGAATCATTTTATATAATAGACTTTTCTCAGTTTGCTCGGTTAGTTCACCAAAAAGTGGGTTATTTTTAAATACTTAAGGAAGCTAACAAGGTGTGAGTTGAAAAGTTCAGAAGAGTTCATGGCCTTTTTTTGCCCTTTGGTATAGTTCTGAACAACAAATAGAATTTGTGAGGAAAAGGCAAATACGTAAATGTTTATTAATGAAATAAAAAGTTGCCAACATTATCCAAGTAAGCCATGACAATATTAGGCTAAACATAACAGCTAAATTATTTACTTTTTTTTTTCCATCATAGGAATTGTCTACCTCAGTGATTTTATACACTTGGTGCTTATTTAAAATTTGGCAGCGTTGTCAGGTATGTCTTTGCTGGATTTTCTTTAAGTTGAGGTCAGAGGTCAATGCCAGGGATATGTTTTCTGAGGCTGATAACCTCTGATTTGACTCCAACGGTAGTAGCTTTGAGCTTCCATCCAAGGCTTGTCGGTAGTGTTAGGAAGTTCACTTATGTTTTGTCTAGTCATGAAGTTTATACAGTCAGGATTTAACTTAAAAGTTAACAGGGTCAAAAATCAAAATACCACTGTCAAAAATGTATTTGAGAGACATGTTCTCAAGTGTCCTATGGCCTCTGGCAGGGTGGCTATTAAAGAGAAACTGTCATGGATAGATTGTGATTGAGGTCTCTAAGGTCACTGAATTCCTGACCTGCATGGCCAGCAGGATTCTTCCCACCTCCAAATTTTGCTCAAAATTTTGGTGGGAAATTTAGACTAGCGTTCCAAAATGAGTGCAGCATATGATCACTTTGTTGCTTTTTTTCCTAAAGATTGTAAATTAGGAAGTGTAGCATAGCCCTTTAATCTCTTAAATGATTAGCTTGCCTGTGTAAAATTTGTCATCTTTTTATCTGAGGGATGTTTTCCCGAGAATTCTGTAAAGCCACCAGATGGAGCTCAAGCTAAACACCAAATCATTTTTTAGAATTAGATGGAATGGGCATATCGGGAACTGAATGTGACATTTTTGTTTTTAAGAAATTAAATTTAAAATTAAAATATCTAAGGATAATCAAAATGCTTTCATTTATCGGTTGCTTTGCATATCAGGCCTTGGTCTAAATTATTTAATCCTAAACTCTAATTGAAGTGTTAACTCATTTAATCCTCCCAGCAATCCTATGAGTTTGGTACTAATATCTTTGTTTACACAAGGGGAAACTGAGGCACATGGGCCATATAACTAAAACCAGGAGAAGTGGGATTCAAATTCATACAGTCAAGCTTCAGAGCCTATACCCTTGTAATTGCCACTCTGCCTCTCAAGGATCTGCAAACTCTTGCTAAGAGAAAATGGTAGTTTTAGGGTAAATACCTATTTTTGGTTCAGTCCATTTTGTGGACTCAGGATCAGATAAAGAGTAGGTTTCAGTTTATAGGCCCCTTCTCAAATCTCTGGGCCCAAACCAGACTGGAATTCCTTAGGTAGCACCCCTTTGAATGGGCTGACCCCATCCATCCTAAAGCTTCAGCCCACAGTCAGCAGTGCCCAAGCTACTAATTGGAGAAGAAGTGTGAACTGCAGTTGAAGCTCTAAAGGTAGAATCAAGTAGTTTTGACCACATCTTTTTTTTTCTAATGTCACATTGTAGATACATTTTCTCCCCCGACTGGTTGACATGCTGCCTAGAATAAATATGCAGCAGAATACATTTGCTTATGAGGAAATACGAATATTTTCAAAATTTGGACTAGTGTATCTGGGATATGATTTTTAGGAGTTTGCTAATTTTGCTATAGATGACTCGATTTAAATTTCCAAATTTATGAATACTATAATTGAGATGCAGATGGTGGGTTGTTGACTAAGCTTACTAGCTAAATGACTAACTTCTGATGCCACGTGGCAGAGTGATTAAGATTCATGCTAGGCACAAAATATAATGCTTTTTCCCTGTATTTGCCAGCCACTGCAGCAGACACATACCACTTTAACAAGGAAGTGTTGAGGGGGAGTAGGAAACTGTTAATACTCATGCCAGGTTAAAGGCCACTCTCCTGTTCCTAGGGCCCTGTCCCAGGTGGGCCTGGACCAAGTTTGTCCTGCTGACGAAAACCCCTAATTTTACATAGTTGAACGCCAAGAATCTCCACCTATTTTAGAGCAGGAGGAAAAAAGGATGTGATGTCAAGACTCATTTCCTAAAAATAGTAGAAATAACAGCCAACATTTAGAGAATGCTTACTGAGTTAAATGCTTTTCCTGTATTATTTCATTTAATCCTTAAAACAATACTGTGGGATCAATACTCTTATCTCTATTTTCAGGGGAGGCAACAGCTTTGAAGAGGTAAGTAAACTCGCACAAAGCTATGCAAGTATTAAGTAGTGAGCGAGGCCACTAGTGTAGTGTAGGATGATTGCCTCTGATGGGAAGCTTCAGACACAGGTACTATTGATTCAGTCTAAGGAAGACCCTTTTAACCAAGAAGCTGGGAGATGAAACAGACAGCCTTGGGAGGACTGTCCTCTCAAGCTAAGGCTAGATGGCCACTTGGTTGGAACGTAACACTTGGAATTTCAGGCAGAAATCCTTTCCAGCTAAGAAGTGCCTTGCAGGAAGTTGGCATGTTGAAACGTATTGTGCTTATTTTGCCCTTATAGTCTTTTGGCACCCCGTGATTGCAGACTTAAGTATCTTTCTGGTGGAAATAACAAGATCTGAAATCTTATATTTGTTAATATTGTTAAGTCTGGCATTCATTCTGTGAAGTTCCACTTGGAAGTATGGAAAAACGTTATAAACATCTGCTTTAAACAATGAATGGGTAAAGTCCTTCGCATTTTAATTTAAAGAATGGCATAGTTTTACAACACATTAAGTTTATAATATGCAGAGTGTATTTAATTTCCTAAAGCGATGACTTGCCTTGGCATTATGCTATCTTATGAAACACTTTCTCTCGCATAGTGTCTTTATAGTTTTCAATATCAGCAAAACCTTTAAATAGTCTTGGTTGGGTGTTGTGGATCACTGTACAGTAACTGCTAGTACATATGGTATTTCTGATCCGTGTAATAAAGTACATTTGTCATGTATCTTGTGATCTGCATACCTTTCAGCTGTTACTTCATAAATCTGTTCCATCAGAGAACTGCTTTGTACAGCAATTGTTGAAGCTGCTTTTAATAAACTAATATTTTGTGTCTTTTATATGTAATCAACAAGGAGTATTGTAGACTTGTGCCTCTGTGGAGAAACATTCCACTAAACTTCTTTTCTCTTGACAATAGTGGAAAAAAAATAGCTTGGGAAAAGCACAGATGTTCAGGAACATATGTTGTTTGCTCCTAAAGTCAGCTGAAGATCTTTTGTATTGCTCCAGGTTTTTTTTTTTTTTTCCCCTTTTAATGCTTTAGAGAAGAAACAGTTTGAGATATGTAATGGGGGAAGATAGAATTACAAATTTCAGTGGGAGACCAACATTGGGTGCTATTTGTCAAAGTTCTAAAATGCCTCATCTTGCTCACACAAAGAGGTGATATTTTTGAGCAGAGCTGTAGGCATTTGGCCAAAGATTGGTCATTCCTACATGCTTCCCTACTCAGACATAAACATTCTGCTCTAGGTTTAGTCTTTGTTCTGTCCCAAACTTCAAACTAATACTGTCTTCACAAAAGCATAGGTATTTATTAATGCAGGCAATCCCTTGAGTAATTGGATAGGGGCTATTGTCTTTCTTCAGCGGTAGGAATTTGCTCAGTGGGTAAGCCCTCCACAAACTAGGCAGTTGGTTATTGATAACTGTATAGTAAAATATTTTTGGAAAACACTTAAGCAAAGGAAGCTGTATGCCTTGGGTGAAGTTGGTATGGACGTCCTTTATAAGCCTATGAATCTTTAAGAGGAGTTGCCATAAAGAGAATGGGAACCAGCTGTTCCAAATCTCCATTGACGAAATGGGTTTTAACTGTAGCAGAAGGGATTTGGGTTAAATGTAAAGAAGAACTTCCTGAATGTGAGTTATTTAAAGCCAGATAAGGATTGAGAAGATGCTGTTGAACTGTCTCTCTGGAGGAGAGAGAGTGCTAGAGAGGAATGGAAGAGGGCGGAGAGTGGGAGATCCCCACTTAGTTGAGGTAGTTTAAATGTAATTCTGCCCAACAGTATGAACTCTTTATTCTCTTTTCTCACGTCTCAGGTTTTGAGGTTTAAAAGGTCAGCCCTGGTGAGTGTACTTTAGTCATGAGAACTAAAGTTCCAGAGGACCCCTAGGTCTGGAGATCCTTTTGGTGTAATTCTTAATTGAAAGGAAATGCTGAGGTGTGACCAGTGGATGAGGAAATTGACCCAGGGTTGATTTTCCACCCGTTATTAAAGCCCAGTGTGCACATTGAGCTCATAGTGCCAGGGAGGAATTTGACATTGAGCAGTTTCTGGAAAGGCAAGTGGTTGGTAGGCTGAGACCACCTGGGATGGGTTCAAGAGGTGGGGGAAGGGTATGGCCACCATGTCACTGCTGGGCATGTGCCAGCTAAATATTTTTTCCAGGAAATCTCCAGCAAGACCAGAGGGTTGCAGATCAGGCTTGGCTCTTTAAATTCCAGAGAGCAGAGACTGAGAGGACGGGGAAAGTTTACCCTTTCCTTCTTTTTCCTGGCTGTCACCACCCTGTCCTGTCCCCATTTGGTACTCTTTTACACCTCCCTTTTCTTTGAATTCCTTCAGTCTGTTTTTCTTGCATATATAATGTAAAAAAATTTTTTTTAAATAAAAACATAGAGCTCTGAGTCAAACATTATTTACTTCTTAGGGAACAGAAATCCCACCAAGTTCAGTTGTAAGGTCTTTTGTTTATAATTGACCCCTGGCATTTTTGTTTGTGGTCTAGTGACAATGCTAGAAATAGATTTCCTGCTTTTCTTCATCCCTGTCTTTCTCTCTTCCTGTTTTTTTGTTTTTAGTTTCCACACTGGCTTCTGGGGATATTCAATTTTCTCCTTAGTTTAAATCACTGCCCTTCTTGCATTTTGTCTCTTACCTCCTCACTTGGCTCTTCCCCGTTCATCTCAGTCTTTCCACTTACTGTTTTTCTTCCTCTGCCTTTCCACCCTCATCTTCTAACCTTAACTGAGTGCATAAAGAGAAAATATGCTTTACAACAGGGGCAAGCCGATTGGTTGGACATCTGTTTTTGTAAATAAAGCTTTATTGGAATGTAGCCACACCCACTTACTAGTGTATTTTCTCTGCTTTTGTGCTACAAAGGCAGAGTTGCATACTTATGAAGGAGACCTTTCTCTGGCGTGAAAAGCTCAAAACATTTACCATCTGGCCTTTAAGAAAAAAGTTTGCTAAATCCTGCTTTAAAATATCTTCTGTATTTTTTAAACAAAGGCTTTTGTTCTTTATCTGGAAATTCAGGTGAGTTTGATCTGTTGTTTCCCTACTTAATGAAATTAAGTTGCATTTTATATTTGCAAATTTCTCCCAAATTTCTTACTTAAAAGGCAGTGTTATCCAAAAGAAAAAAGACAATTAAGCTTACCCTCCTGACTATCAAAGCAAAGTAGGAAACACCAAAAGGTTGTTGTATGTGGTGTGAATGTCTGTGTGTTAGATGTGTTCCCCACCTTCTACCTCCTACTGGACTCTTTAGTTTTGGGGGGGAAAAAAAGACAATTCATTATAAGACTTTTCAAAAATCTCATAGCTAACTTTTCCTTTAAGTCTACAAACCATTTTTGGAAATGTTAGATCTTGCAGAAAGGACTCTTAATTTAATATGGCACCTCGAATCCTGGTACATAGAAAAAGCATTCTAACTTATTTTTATTTGGTGGGTGGCCTAGCTGAAAATATTTTACACAAACACTCTGACAGGTTGGTTTCATTAGCATGAAATTAATATGGGCTAAAATAGTCAGAAGAGTTAAGGCTGAAAAATGTTTTAGAGTTCACCTATTTTAACCCTGTGCTTTTTAACAGATGAGGAAACTGTTGAGGTCCCAGCTTTCCCAAGGTATTAGGAGTTCATGACACCATCCAGAGTGCAGATCTCTTTACTCTCAGACCAGTCGTTTTCTAAATCATAAAGCGATGACAACCAGCCACACAAATGTAACATTCTGACTGTCAGGAGTAATTCTATTCTTCCTATAAAAAGAGTGGCTGCTTAACAAGGTGATGGTGTGATGAGTCATCTTTTTTTGCAGCTCTGTTTCTGCTGTGGCTAATAGCCATGCTTTCCCCACTGGTGACGGCCTCCTTACCTCACAGGCAGTGTAACATCTTTTAGTTAAAACAACCCAATAACAAACTTATTTTGCCCTGTGCCCTCATAAAAGGATGGATTTTGTTTGCTTCTACTCTCTTCTAATTCACCCTGTGTGGTTATCAATTTCTTTTTACATTTCGTCATTTTTTTCTCATAAAAGTAACACATGTATGTTGTAGAAAATTAGAAAACCCAGCAAAGTAAATGAAATATAATCATTCATAATCCAACTACCCAGAGAATATGTATATGTGTCTATATTTTCATAATTGTCTCAACATTGTATCGTTTTATATTCTGCTTTCTTAACTTTACATGGTGAGGCTCTTCCCTATCCAAGCCACTGAAGAATCTTTGAAAGTGTTTGAAAAAGTTCCCTCGTATTCTGTCTTGTGGGTAAACTGCATTTTCTTGTTTGCCTATCTTTGGACTCACAAGTTTTTTCCAAGCTATTATTGTGTGTGTGATTAAATTACTTTCCTGTAATATTAATGGCCTTACTACCCCTTATTCGCTATATTCTTATAGAAGAGTTCTAGAAGAGAATGAACTCTTCTTAAAAAGACTCCTGATCCATATTGCCAACCCACTTTACTGAAAGGCTGAAACAATTAAAAATCCTTCCAGGAGCATGTGACTGCCTGTCTGGGGCACACTGTAAGGGCTGTAAATTAAGCTTTTAAAACATTCCTTTCTATATGTCACTCTCCAGCTAGGAAACTTCCCTTGGCTGCAAGATCAGATCTAAGCTTCTTAATGTGGACGCTCCATTTTTTCACTTCCAACTGATCTCTCAACTACTGCAATTTGGCATCTGCCACTGTCTGTCTGCCTGGAGGCATCAAGGAAACAGTCCTAGATGGACTAAGTGTCAGGAAACTAGCGTTCAAATCCCAGCCCTGCCACTTAATAGTATGTGACCTTGGGCAAGTAACTTAATTTCTTTAAGCCTGTTGCCTCAGCTTTAAAATGGAAATAATAAAGCAGACCTTGATTTGTGGGGCTCTCGTGAGATAACATAGGTAAGAAGTGCTTTTAATCTGTGGAACACTGGGTAAACGTTAGGAAGTGTACTGTCATTGAGGCTCCTGTTGGAGCAGTGTGGTAGTTATTAGTGCTGCTCACCAAATAGTGCTGATTCCTTTTAGGCTCATGGTAGAATTTCACTTCCTCACCCTCTGACTTTGAATGTGGTCACGTGACTGACTTCCACCAATGAGCTATGAGTGGAAGAGCCGTGCATTTACTTGCAAAATCTCTTTAAGAGGTAGGCCTTGGTCAGCCACTGTCCTGTTCTCTCTCAGGTTCAAAGGGCAAAGCTACGGATGGTTGTACCACGAGCCTGGGTCCTAGAGAAAGAAAATGTGGAGAGGAATCCCCAATCACCCCGTGATGGGTGTGTATCGTGAACAAGAGTTAGACTTCGCTTTTCTAATGCCCAAGGTGCGGGGTGGTTTGTTACTGCTCTCTCACCTAGTGGCACGAGCCCAGCCTCGGTCTGTCTTTCTCTGTAGCTTTTGATATTATTAAAATTCTTGAAACCCTCTTTTCCTTTGACTTGCTGCCATTCACACTCTTGGTATTTTCCTCTATCTCTAAAAATCCTCAGTCTCCACTGCATTCTCTTTCTTCGTTTTCCACTCAGTATGCATATAAAATGAGCTTCTGACCTCATTTTCTCCTTTGTTACTTGCTTACCTTTGCCAACTTTGCTTTCTCTCACAGCTTTAAATATTATGTCTCTTTTAACCCTGTGTGTTTGAAAATGGTTTCCAGTTTGAGGATTACTGGTTACCCATTTTTTTATGCCTCAAAGGCAGGGACCCTGAACTGGAACCAGGCGGCCAACTGGCTCCTCCGCTTGTCAGCCTGCAAGAGACCTAACCTCTCTATGCCTGTTTTGCATCTGTAACACGGGGATAATTGTAGTTCCTACCTCATAGGTGGTGGTGGGGATTAAATAAAAATATATGTAAGAACACCTCTAGTGCCTACCTGGGACACAGGAAGCTTGCTCTAAATGGTAGTGGTGCTTTGGTTGTTACACATCATCTTTTCTCTCTCCTTCACTCCCCAAGTTCTACCTCCAGTTTCAGGTAAGATAAGCCTAGAAGTAGAAGCCTCATAATAGGTATTTGTTGTAGGTTTAACATCACCTCGATGTTTGATATGAGGAGTGAAAAATTGGTACCCTCACTCTGCAGATACTTTGCTTTGGTTTTTAACTGAATATTGCTTTTAGGTGGGTCAGGCACTTCTGAGTTCTCACAGTCATCCCTACAACCCATCGTTTTCCACAGTTTCCTGACTGCTTCCTGCAAACCTGGTCTACCCACACTCAGTCATCTTTGCCTGGTGTGCTCCGGGCCTATCACCGCCAGGCTTCTTGGCTTCCACTGGCTTGCCCCCTGGGAATATCTTTTTTTATGGTAAAAAATACATACAATTTGCCATTTAAATCATTTTTAAGTGTACAGTTCAGTGGCATTAAGTACAGTCAGTGTCGTGCAACCATCACCACTGTCCATTTCCAGAAAATTTTCACCGTCTTAAACAAACTCTGTCCCTGTTAAACAATAAACTCCCCACTCCACCCTCCCCTCAGCTTCCAGTAACCATTGTTTGACTTTCTGTCTCTCTGAATTTACCTATTCTAAGTATACCTCATACAAGTGGAGTTATACAGCATTTGTCCTTCTGTGTCTGGCTTCTTTCACTTAGCATGATGTTTTCAAGGTTGTGGCATGTGTCAGGATTTCATTCATTTTAATGGCTGAATAATATTCTGTTGTATGGATGTACCACATGTTGTTTATTCATTCATCCATTGATGGACATTTAGGTTGTTTTGCTGAGAATATCTTGAGGCCCATGGTGCCTGTGCAACTAAGTTCTCCATTCTCAGACAACCTTCCCTCTTGAAACTCCTTTGTCTATATCCTTTGTCTTCCTCAAAGTCATATACTGAGTGATGAAAATCTTGGGGAAGGAGGTGGGGAAGGAGCAGAGGGAGAGCTCACAGACCGTATAAATGTGATAGTGATAAATCTACAATTCATTTTTTCTCTACTTTTTTTTCCTGATCTTTATTTCTTTTTTGCAAACACATGTATGATTTTTAAAAATATTCTTAATTGACAGTTATAATAATGCTGTAGGCTTCACTTTTTTCTTTGGTAGCTGATTTCATGTGTTTTTGAATACTTTTTGGCTGCTGCATATAGCTTTTTTTTTTTTGTTTGGGAATTTCATGGTAGGAGATACACAGAGCCCCTCAGTGTTGTACTTAGGCTGACTTGTGACATCTGTTATTTTGTTTGGTGATCTAACTTCTGAATTTGGGGGTTGCATATCTCATGTCTTTGGCACTCTATTTTAAGTTTCTCCAGAGAGGAGTCCATTTTTGTGGTTTTGTAGATCCAGATAAAGACCATACATTTCTTAAAGAATTTGATGCATACTTGGCACTCCTTAAGTCATTTCCTTTTACTTTCTGTTTCTTCCAGCAACATCCATCACAATATCATGCAGCTAGTAGGCATGCTATAGTTTACTGTTTAACAAGTTGGTTAGTCTATGGATTCCATCTTTCCAAAGTGCCTGCTTTTGAAAAAAAATTGACACTAAAATGTTTGAAATATCCATCTTCCCTTATAACCACTGACATTTTAATTAGGATACATTCAATACTGATGTTGAGCTATAATACAGAGTTATCCATTTATATCAGCTCTGCAGATAGAAAAAAAATTTCGGGGGCAGAGGATGAAGTTTTTCCTTGCTAAATTTTCTTTCTCTGTGAGCTGTGCTAGTTTGCATCCCTGGTTTATGTTGTAAAATGTTTGAGTGCTTATTATAGCATCTTAACTCCCTGAGATTTACCAAGGACAAATGTGATCTTAATATTATATTGTATTTCATTTCACAGGTTTGTTTCATAACCTCGATAGTAATATCTATTTGCAATTCTGTTTCCTTTCTAAATGTGTTAATAAAATGCTTGCATTAAGATTGGCTTGTCTCCAGAATCTGATATGGTCATTCTTCAAGTAAGTGATAAAATTCGTGATAATATAGCACTTGGAGATATTTGGATGCATCCTAACTATGCAAGTGGGGAAACTCTTAGTTCCTTATAGAGTTAAATTAAGGTCAGACCTGGTTTCCGACACGAAGTTCAGATGTATTGGCAGATCCCCATGCTTGCATTTATTATACTGTAATTTGGGGCTTAAAGAGTTATATCCAGTCCATCCCCAACATCTGGATAGTGTTTATAACGATCACATTTGATCCTAATGTAATTTTGTTGGGGAATTCACTAGAATTCCACTGTTGGCTACATTACAACCGAACATGAGATCTGCTAAAATATTACCCCAAACTAGTGAATATCCATAGAGACTACAAAAATAGATAGATTTCATCCCGCTTCCCACCCCTCTGCCACTAAGGCATCATGTTCATCCAACTGGGCTTCCTTGTCTCCATTGATAAAAACGGGGGTGATGCTTTAACAGCAGCCAACATTCGTCAAGGGTTTTGGACCTTGAGAAGCAGAGCAAGCACAAAAATCTTTCAAGGATGATTATTGTACACGTGCAACCACAATGGCAGCATCATAGACTCAACAGACAGGGATGATACGAGCTGGTTGGAGATTTTTCCTTTCGTTTTCCTTTTGATTTAGATGCTATTCCTTAGGGTTAGGAAGACATCACTTGGAAAGTAGAGCCAAAGGATTGGTTTTAAACCACCTTCCCCCATCAGTGGAAGCCCCAAATGAATCAAGTTGAACCTTTTTCCCCCCATCAGTGGAAGCCCCAGATGAATCAAGTTGAACCTTTTAAGAGCTGTAAAGGGAGCCTTTAATTGTATGAGGGGAATGAGAGGGAGGGCACGTGGGAAGTTTGGCAGTGCAGTTTCAGGACCTCCCAGCCCTGCCAGCAGGAAGATTATTAGCATATTTCATGTAATTTGTGCATAGCCATGTACTCTTCCCATGACTTCCCATGAAATAATTTTAACATTCAAAAAGAGACCGATGAGAAGAGAAAAAAAGGGAAGGACAGAGACTATAACAGTCTTTAGAGAGGGAAAATTATTTCATTAAATCTAAACAGCATATGCTTTTCTTATGTATAGCATATGCAAGTCTATGCAAATTATTTAATAGCAGTGCACTCAGAGTAATTTCCATTTCCTCCCTCGCTTGTGACGGGAATATTCCTTTTAATCAGATTAGATGACATCCTCTGCAAAGTTTTGGGGGTTTCAACTTAATTTACCATGCTAAGTAGTTAGGGTAATTTGAAATAAAGCAATCAGTGGGCTGAAATGAAGCCAAACCTCATTTCTGTCTTTGAGATGAGGAGCTGGCCGGCTGTGTGAGCCCCACAGGACTTCTTTCCCCTTCTCTCCTCTCCCTGCTCCCCAGCACCCGAGACCTCAGCAGAGTTACTAATGGCCAGTTCCTGGTTTTGATGGCACCTAGTCAGATCTGTTTCCCATTCACAGAGCTTGCATGCAATGCTGCACTCCATTGGACCTTGCTTGATGGTCACAATTTATGGTGCTGCCTCAAGCAATGATGGAAGGATGAATTCACACTCCTTAAAAACTTTTTCACCTGTGGAGGTCATGGACCCCTGAAGGGGTCTTTAGAATGATCTGAAGGGGCCCTGCAGATATTCCCAGTCCAGAGGTTCTGGGAAAAGGGAGCAACATTCAGTCCAGTACCACGGGTGGGCCAGAAGAGTCCTTGCAGGGAAGAATTCACGCGGGACACGCACCTGAGGGTGCTAGCCACTTGTCAGTGGTGCCTGTGCTGCAGGAGTAGTGCCTTGGCAAAACTGTGAAGCCTGCTTGGGGGTGTTGCTCACAGTTGTGCTGGCTTTGTGTCTTACGGTTCCAGGGGGTGCTGTTTCGTAGTCATGGACAACCTGGACAGTTGATACCTGCCATCCAACAGGTGGCAGTAAAGGGTCTTGAAGAGAGAGTTACTTCTTAGGTCGCATTCGCTTGCAGTTTGGACTGGACTAGAGGCTGCTTGGCCTCGCCTTTTACCGGCCCTCTTTTATGGGTTGGTGTTGTTTGGGGAAGGGAAAGATTTTAATTACTTAAACAAATTCCCTGCAAAATGCTAGCAGGTGAGGCTTAAATATCATCTACACCAAGGCTGCTAGGGATTTACTAGCCACTGGGATATAAAAGAGAAACTTAATGGTGTAATTTCATGTACCAAGACGAGTAATAAAAGCTCCTTTCTCTCTCTCTCTCTTTTTTGTTAATGGAGGTACTGGGGGCCGAACCCAGGACCTCATGCGTGCTAAGCATGCACTCTATCACTGAGCTGTACCCCGCACCTATTCCTTCCCCTCTTTTTTTTTTCAAACCCACCATCCCCTCACGGAAATGCCTCAGTCAGGATCTTGATTTTGAGGCGCTGAGGTCTGCTCCCTGTGGCATAGTGAGCCGTTCCTCATAAAGGTTTGGTTACAGCTGTGGGTGTGGCAGAGATGGACAAGAACAGGCTGCAGTCAGCTCCTTAACAATGATTACGAGCATTTGATAACCAAAGCAGGTCCTGTCCTACAGGCAGGGAGCATATCGGGGCTAGGTCTTCTGAGGGCCTACTGTGCTTTGTAATTCCATGTTTTCTTTAATCCCAAGGCAACCCTTAAAGTTGTTATTTCCCCCATTTCACAGAGAAGAGAACTTCAGGGAAGTTAAAGGACCCACAGGAAGTCTCTCAGTGAGCATGTGGATTCAAGTCTTAACCTGGCTGACCCCAAAACTCAACCTTGTGTCAGTAGAACCCTCTACCGAATGACTACTAGAAAGGAGACCGAGGGAGACTTCCTTCTTATCATTTTGCCTTGTTGTTAATGGGTGAAACACATGCATGATAAATTCAAAGAAAGAGTCACAAATAGGCTTCTGTCTGTCTATGCCTCCTCCGCCGGCCACACTCCCACTCCCCACCACAAAGTTTCCTGTGTTTTCTTTCAGAAATATTGTGGTTTTTTTATGACTTTTTTTATTGATTTATAATCATTTTACAATGTATCAAATTTTAGTGTAGAGCACAATTTTTCAGTTATACATAAACATGTATATATTCATTGTCACATTTTTTTCTCTGTAGGCTACCATAAGATCTTGTATATATTTCCCTGTGCTATACAGTATAATCTTGTTACCTATTCTACAATTTTGAAATCCCAGTCCATCCCTTCCCACCTTCTGCCCCCTTGGCAACCACAAGTTTGTATCCTATGTCTATGAGTCTGTTTCTGTTTTGTATTTTTTTGTTTGTGTGGTTTTTTTTTTTTTTTTTTTTTTTTTTAGATTCCACATATGAGCGATCTCATATGGTATTTTTCTTTCTCTTTCTGGCTTACTTCACTTAGAATGACATTCTCCAGGAGCATCCATGTTGCTGCAAATGGCATTATGTTGTCGGTTTTTATGGCTGAGTAGTATTCCATTGTATAAATATACCACCTCTTCTTTATCCAGTCATCTGTTGATGGACATTTAGGCTGTTTCCATGTCTTGGCTATTGTAAATAGTGCTGCTATGAACACTGGGATGCAGGTGTCATCCTGAAGTAGGGTTCCTTCTGGATATATGACCAGGAGCAGGATTCCTGGGTCATACGCTAAGTCTATTCCTAGTCTTTTGAGGAATCTCCATACTGTTTTCCACAGTGGCTGCACAAAACTGCATTCCCAGCAGCAGTGTAGGAGGGTTCCCCTTTCTCCACAGCCTCTCCAGCATTTGTCATTTGTGGATTTTTGAATGATGGCCATTCTGACTGGTGTGAGGTGATACCTCATTGTAGTTTTGATTTGCATTTCTCTGATAATTAGTGATACTGAGCATTTTTTTCATGTGCCTATTGATCATTTGTATGTCTTCCTTGGAGAATTGCTTGTTTAGGTCTTTTGCCCATTTTTGGATTGGGTTGTTTGGTTGTTTCTTATTAAGTTGTATGAGCTGCTTATATATTCTGGAGATCAAGCCTTTGCCAGTTTCATTTGCAAAAATTTTCTCCCATTCCGTAGGTTGTCATTTTGTTTTACTTATGGTTTCCTTTGCTGTGCAGAAGCTTGTAAGTTTCATTAGGTCCCATTTGTTTATTCTTGCTTTTATTTCTATTGCTTGAGTAGACTGCCCTAGGAGAACATTTTTGAGATGTATGTCAGATAATGTTTTGCCTATATTTTCCTCCGGGAGGTTTATTGTATCTTGTCTTATGTTTAAGTCTTTGATCCATTTTGAGTTTATTTTTGTGTATGGTGTAAGGGAGTGTTCTAGCTTCATTGCTTTACATGCTGCTGTCCAGTTTTCCCAACACCGTTTGCTGAAGAGACTGTCTTTATTCCATTGTATATTCTTGCCTACTTTGTCAAAGATTAGTTGGCCAAAAGTTGTGGGTTCATTTCTGGGCTCTGTATTCTGTTCCATTGGTCTTTATGTCTGTTTTTGTACCAATACCATGCTGTCTTAATGACTGTAGCTCTGTAGTATTGTCTGAAGTCTGAGAGAGTTATTCCTCCAGCCTCTTTCTTTCTCTTCAGTAATGCTTTGGCAATCTTAGGTCTTTGATGGTTCCATATAAATTTTATTATGATTTGTTCTATCTAGTTCTGTGAAATATGTCCTGGGTAATTTGATAGGGATTGCATGAAATCTGTAGATTGCCTTGGGCAGTGTGACCATTTAAACAATATCGATTCTTCCAATCCAGGAGCATGGGATATCTTTCCATTTTTTAAAGTCTTCTTTAATTTCCTTCATCAATGGTTTATAGTTTTCTGTGTATAATTCTTTCACCTCCTTGGTTAGATTTATTCCCAGATATTTTATTACTTTGGGTGCTGTTTTAAAGGGGATTGTTTCTTTACTTTCTTTTTTTGTTAATTCATCGTTAGTGTAAAGAAATGCAACTGATTTTCGAACATTAATCTTGTAACCTGCTACCTTGCTGAATTCTTTGATCAGCTCTAGTAGTTTTTGTGGGGACCTTTTAGGGTTTTCTATATATAGTAACATGCCGTTGGCATATAGTGACACTTTTACCTCTTCTTTTCCAATTTGGATCCCTTTTATTTCTCTCTCTTGCCTGATTGCTGTGGCTAGGACTTCCAAGTTTATGTTGAATAGGAGTGGTGATAGTGGGCAGCCTTGTCTTGTCCCAGATTTTAGTGGGAAGCTTTTGAGTTTTTCACCGTTGAGTACTATGCTGGCTGTAGGTTTGTCATGTATAGCTTTTATTCTGTTGAGATATGTTCCCTCTATAACCACTTTGGTGAGAGTTTTTATCATAAATGGGTGTTGAATTTTATCAAATGCTTTTTCTGCCTCTATTGAGACGATCATGTGGTTTTTGTCCTTTCTCTTGTTGATGTGATGTATATTCTGTGCTTTTATAAACGTATACATCTTTTTTCCCCTTATATAAATGGTAACACACTACACACAGTTACGTCTGTCTTTTTTCACTTAATAATGTATTTTGGAAGTGAGCTAAATAATTCTTTTTAACAGCTACTGAGTTGGGAATACTTTCCATTGTATGTTTTGCACCATAATTTTGTTTAGCTGAAATTGATTTATTTAACTGATGTATTTATTTAACTGAGATTGATGAATCCAACAGAGATAACATTGTCAAATGACTATATTCCCATCAACATGGCCAGTCTTTAGATGAACAGATGCCTCAAACCGGGAATAAATGTGTGGCCTCCCAGAGTCACCTCACAGTAGGTACATTTTTGAAGAAAGTTGTTTTGTTTTGAAAGTATATTACCACTTCTCACATGTGCCTGCACACACACATCCCACTTGAACTAGAATTAAAAGTTACCTAGGAAAGTTACTAAAGATGTTTAAGAAAAGTTAGCAATGCTTACAGGGTCTTTTTGCTTCTTTTACAGTAGTTGAGCCATGAAATGTAGTCTGTGGTCTGTCTAAACCTCAACTCTCTTTATTTGGAGTAGGATGAAATGGGTGGGTCAGTAAGAAAAAAGTAGAAACAGAGTAGCCACCCAGGAGAGAGAAGGAAATAATAATAAAAGAAGAAATTCTAAAATCTCTAAAGATAAAGAGGGAAATTCCTTTCTAATCCAGTAAACCTCAGTTTCTTTGAATAGGAAGAGTTCTTTCAGGGCTGATGTGATTACTGGTCTGCTTTCTATGTTGACACCTTATTAAGATGAATTACAACTTTAAAAGTGCTTGAGAGTTCCCCAAATGATGGAATTTACCTCCTGTTAACTTTGTACGCTCCCCAGAAGTTTCAGGGAGACAAAGAGGGAGAGAATGTAGCCGTTTTTTCCCCCCACTGTTCACCCACATTTAAGGTCAGGCCCTGTCTAGGAATTTCCAGTACATCAGTGGAATATCTGTGATGATGAGGCTTTCAAATATTCCACATAGTTTCATTTTTCCTTTATCTTAGGTTTTTCTATTTAAATGACAAATTGACCAAGTATCTGTTAAGTGTTAATATCTCTCCAATGTGTCCAGTATGGTACTTTCAGTTCCACATTTGTGCTATTAACCAAATTTTGCCCTGTTTCCAGACCCACCTCCCAATCTACTGCAAACAGCCCACTGATCTAGAGCCCAGGGATCCTGCAGCACTCACTGTCTTCACTGCTCCTCCGGGGCTGCACAGTAACTCACACCTCATCCCGTTCCCTCTCTGTACTCACCTCCTTCCCCCTCCTCTAAAGGCTGTGCCATAAGCCTCTGGAAAGTTGGAGGCCTCTTGTATTTGCTGGTTGCAAAGGACCTTAGAAGTAATGACATTAAACATAGGCGCACCCAGTGATCTCTGCTTGACTCAAAGCAGAAGCTGCCAGAATGGAGGGGCTACATGTGACACAGTGAACAAATGGCACCAGCTGGATTGTTTAGCATCATGAAGTTTGAGATTCAGAAGAAACCTTAGAGGTCATTTAGTCTAGAGGTTCCTGAGCTGGGCCGTGAACACTGACTGAGAAATATTAAAATACACACCCGTGCACACACACGCACACAAGCAGGGATGAATTTACACCACATCATGCAGGTGCAAGAAATGTCACATCATTTATCTAAATCACATGAAAGTTCTGCCCAAGGTCAGGGGACTCCCTTCCCTTTGAGTTGCATACGTGTTCCTGGGGACTTGTGTGTGGTTGTGATGGTCAGCCTTTGCTGCAGTGATGCTGTGTCACCAGCTTGGTGACTTGTAATAGTAAGTTTATTTCCTGTGCTCACAGGTCTGCAAGCTAGCTGGGGTAGATCCGCTTGGGCTGTAGGTTGGGTTCAGGTGTGCTCCATGAGTCTTTCATTTTCCTTCAACCAGCAGCCGTGCAGAACATGTTTTTCTCATGGAAAATGCCAGGAATGCAAGGGATAGAACAAACCATGCAAGTCCACCTCAAGCCTCTGCTTCAGTCACACCCACCGAATTTAAGTCATGTGCCCAAGCCCAGTGGAGGTGGGGAAATACCCCCGCCCACAGTGGGAGGGCACTACAGGGTTACATGGCAAGTGGTATGGACTTACGGTCCTATTACAGGTGAGTGAAAATTGGACCAATAATCTCTATCTTCATCCTGCTTCCAAGCCATCTTACTCATGATTTTCTGCTTGCCTCACTAGATATTCCTTCTAAGTTTCTTTGGTGGCTCCTTCTCTCCCCAAGCATAGAGTGTCAGAGATTCCCAGCGCTCATTCCTTTGTGTTTTCCTCTGTTTGCTTGTATTCCCTTTTCACCATGTTGCAGACTCAGGGCTGTCACTACCGAGGACACCCACACTTTCATCTCCAACCGGTTCTGAGCTCCAGATGCCTAGCAGACATCTCAAACTCAGTATGTCCTCTGTAACACTGCTCTACGTACAGCCTTCTCTCTTTCAGTGATTGGAAAATCCACCTTCCAGTCTTTCCGTTTGCTAACCTCTGAGTCATCACTGAGTCTTGTCTTTCTCTCACATCCTCATCCAGTCTCTAAGCAAATACAGTTGGTTCTACCTTCAGAAGAGACCCAGAATCTTGCCACTTCTGACCACTGTCACAGACTACCCTGGATCTCTGAGCCATGGTCATCTCTCTCCTGGACCACTAAGATAGCCAGCTTCCTAACAGGTCTCTCTGCTTCTGCTTTTGCCACCTACAGTCTGTTCAGAGTAATTCTTTCGAAATGTAACTCACCACAAGTTACTCTTGTGCTCAAAACTCCATTTCACCCAAACTGAAAGCCCAAATCCTTGCAGTGACCTACAACACTGTACATCATCTGCCCTCCGCCCTTCTCTGACAGTCGTCTCCTGCCATTCTTTCTCACTCTCCTCTCCCCCTTCTGGCCTCCCTGTTCCTTGAACTCATGAGGCGTGCTCTTGTCTTGGTGACTTGGCTTTCTCTTCTCAACTCCTCCTCCAGATACCTGCTCCTCTCAGACACCTGCCCCAGGAATCTCCCTCACCTCTATCCAGTCTTGGTTCAAATGCCACCTTCCCAGTGGACCAACTCTGGCCAGTGTATTTAATACTGATCCTGATAACCTCTCCCAGTCCTGATCCAGTCCTCCTGATTCCCCTTAACTTGCTCTACTTTTTCTTTTTCCACAGCACTTGTCCCCGTCTAACAGTATATCATTTGCTAGTTTATAATGCTTACTGTTTACAGTAGGAAAACTTGTTGGGCAGATGGAGATAAGATGTCTTAGGGAAGAGACATCTTTTTTGTTTTCACACAAGGGCTCTGTATTTGCTAGCAGTAGCCTTCATTTGGTGCAAATTCATAAACTACTTATAGAATCCTCTTCTTTTTCTCATTAGCCCATGGTAATAAAAGCAGGACTGTTTGTTTTCTAAGCAACTGTAAACACTATTGTAAATGTGGGCTTTGAAATTTCAAAAACAGTCGCAAACATGGACACTGAAGTCACTCAGTTAAAAATGATCATGCTGATAAGATTAACTTATTTTTTAATTTTAATTTAAATGAAAACACACAAAAATTGCTCCAGAAAACTCTCTGGACTTCCCAGAAGACATCCCTGGACTCCAATTTGGGAATGATAATTCCCAAGCAGTTCATAAGGTCACTCAAAGTAAAGCACTGAGCTTGAAGCGTCTGTGATGTTTCTAACACTGTTACTAGTTCACCTTGTAAAACAAAGCATAAAGCATAAGCTCTTCCTTCCAGCCCCACCCCCAACAGATCAAGTTCAACGTATTAGATAAGCAGGTTGAAAAGAAAAAGGAAACAAGTATTTATAGATCCCCTGATAAATGCTGAGTGTTTTGCATGCACCATCTTATTCATGGTCCTGATGAAACTAATGAATTATTTCCCCACTTTTACAGAACAAAAAACAAAGTCAGGAAAGTTCATTGACTTGCCCAAGGTCATATAGAAAGCGGTTGAGTTTCTTAAAAAAATATTTTTTATTTGACAGATTTCAAACTTAAAGAAAAGTTGCAAGAGTGGTACAAAGAGATCTATATTCTTCACCCAGAGACCCTGTGTAAATGTTGCCTGTTTTCCCAGTAAAGAATCGAATCCAAGAACATTTGTTGCACTCAGTTGTTTCCAGTCTCATTACTCTGGAACACGTCCTCAGTCCTTTCGTGACCGTGACATTTTTGAAGATTATATACCTGCCATTTTGTAGACTGGCCCTCTGTTTTTTTTCCTGACATTTTCTCATGACAAGACCCCAGTATGCATTTTTGGTTAAGATATCATGGGTGCTGTGTGCTTTTCATAGTATCTTATTGAGAGGCATGTGGTGTCTGTCTGTCCTGTGACTGGTGGTGTTAACTTTGACCTGTTGATTAAGATTGTGGTGTCCGTCTCTCTATTGTAAAATTATTTTCCCCCTTGTATTAATGAATATTTTGTGGGGAGATACTTTGAGACTGTATGTACTGTGTTTCTCATTCCACTTACGCGGTGACTGCCACTACGGCGGTTTTCTAACCCCATCATTCTATCTGTATTTATTGGCTGGCTTTTGACTTTAGGGAAAAGCGTTCCCTTCTCTTCATTTATTCATTCATATCAATGTGGATTCACGAATTCCTACTTGCCAAATGGATTATAACCCTTTACTGTCATAATTTATTCTGATGCTCAGATTATCCCAGATTTGGACAGTAGGAGCCCCTTCAAGTTGGTTTTGAATCCATGTCTTCTGGATCTGAAGTTTCTTTCATTACATCACTTACATTATGTTAAATAGAGATAAGGAAAAAATAAATGCAAAATTCGAAAATCAACTTAGTAGGGATAGTGCATGGCGCAAGGTAAGTATTCAGGCTTTGAAATTACCTAGATCTTGATTAAGTTCCTGGCTTTATCCTCTCTTAGTTGAATGATCTTGGGCAAGTTGTCTGCCTTGCCATGCCCTCATTTACTCATTTGTAAAGTGGAGATGATAAGATTTATGTTACGAGGTTGTAAGAATTAAAAAGATAATGTGCTGTATTTAAGAGATGTGACTCAGTGCCTGGTGCACAATTAGTATGTAATAAATGATAGGTATTATGAATAATTATGAGCCACAATCTCCTCACCTTTAAAATGGGGACAAAAATCTTTCTCATAGAATCATTAAAGATTAGATGAAGCAGTATGTGTAAAACCTCTAGCATGTGTAAATATTTTTAAAAGTAACTATTATTATTAATATTATTATTCTCTGAGCTTCCATTTCCTCATCTCTAATGGGGCAACACTATCCATGTCACAGAGTTATTGTGAAGATTAAATGAAATTACATATGTAAAACTGCCAGCCCAGTGCCCAGGAATGTGCACCATAAATAGGAAGTATTGTTATTGGAAAGCAGATCTAGGAACATCTGGAGAAGTTTTACAGAGGGAAAATACTATTTCACGTGAGGAAAATCATGCATACTCTGTGTGTGTGTGTGTGTGTGTGTGTGTGTGTATGTGTTGTGTGGTGTGTGTGTGTGAAGCCAGTGATTACAGCTTACCTCTCAGAGTTTGAGTCTCTTTTTTTCCTGAGTCACTCACTGCTTACTCCTTTGGAATGAAGGAGAAGGCATATTTAAATGTAATTGGTTTGGTCAAGTGCAGTGATTGAGGGATGCATTCACATTCCGTAATCTCATTTTTATCCACTTGCCTCTAACAGGGATTCTAGTCAGCCTCCCCACTGATTTACTTCACTTCCTGTAATAAAAGAGCACTCAGAAGTGACATTAAAGTTGTGGGGGTGGTCACACAGGGATCAGCACCTCTGCTGAAATCGATCTGAGGCTATTTTAATAGCGAAAGCAACAGATCAGCATTAATGTTTGTAAGTTAATAAGCCCCGCCTTTGTTTAAGTTTAGCGTTTTCATTTCAAAACAAACAGCATTCAGCAGGTCTCCAGCCAATCAAGTCAAATGCCAAATTAGGTTTATCCTTCATAACTAAGACTGAAGACACTGGACATTGGAGTCTTAAAAAATAGGTAACTAGTGCTGGGCAGACCTCATCAAGTGGTCCTCTCGGAGAGAGGTTTAAGCAGCTTGATGCCAGCCTAGTGCTGTCCCTCCTCCTTCATTCAAAAGAAATGCCAAAGGTATTTCATAATCAAGTATTTTACAAACATGAAATACAGTCAGTTCCTTGCTTTAGACACAGCTGGGTGGCGTTGAAGCTGAAATAGTCCAACGAGAAATCCCAAAGGACTTGTGTTTGGTGTGTAGGGTACTGTCATCAACACACTAAACGGATTGTTTTAATTAATCCTTACAGCAATATTGGGTGGCAAATACTATTATTATCTCAATTTATGGACTAGGAAACTGAGGTAAAGAAAATACTTTGCTAAGGTCACTGGACAGCGGCTCAGCGAGGATTCACACGGAGGCAGCCTGACCCTGGAGTTCAAGCTCGTATCCTCCTCTAAGTACCAGAGGGATTAGAGTTTTGTTACTACTGCTCTTATGTTTTTGATACTTCTGTTTGATTGTGGAGCTGCCGGTTGCACTGGGAGTTCACTTCCAGCCGAGTAATGACCTCAGAGGATGCTGGATCACAGTTGCTTCTGCATCCTCCCCGCACGCGGACCGCCTCCTGCTGCCGGTTGCTCTGTCCCGTTTCTCGGACTGGCCCAACCTCTGCCTGCAGCGCGGAGAGGCTGCTCAAACATTTATTTCATTACTGAAAAGCTGCGGTTAAGTGACTATTTATTTTGTGTCTGTAACTTTTTTCGACAGAGATATCTTACTGTGTGACTTCCTCCCCGGCCCTCCATTTCTGACTCTGTATTCGGGTTGTTCTCGAATATTCCTTCCAGCTCAGACCTGCTGAGTTTCTCAGTGGCTGGGTGACAGGTTATTATCTTTGTTCCTCGACCTCTCCTGGAATCTGTCCCCCACCTCCCTTCTATGACTCTTTAATTCCCCCTTTGTAATTTTGTATCCCCTTTTCTCTTTTTCTAGCCTTTCTCTCTTGCTCTTTTTCTTTTTCCTTTCTCACCTTTCTTGTGCTCTAGTCCCTCCTGCCTCCTCCACCCCTTACTTCCCTTCCTCCATCCTTCCATTTCCTGTCTCTGTCCGTTCAATCTCTTGTTACCCCACCCCCACCCCTTCTGGTCACCCTCTTTCTTCTCTGCCACTTCTCGCTTTCCGTATCTTTTCTCTGAATGTTCTCTCCTCTCCCTCTTTCCCTCACCCTTTCCTTTTTCTTTGTTTCGTTGAACTCATCACCTCTTATTTTCCCTGTGCTGCACTGTTTGAATACAAGTAGATCCTTGAAAAATAACAGGATTGATCAGAGGAAATTCGGAATGGAGTGGTATATGTCTTTTAAAGAAGAGGCACGAACATTTGGGATAGTTAGGAGTTTGGCACTGAAATTAAATTATCTCAGTTTCTTTGAGATGCAAGATAATCTCATCTCTATCGGTGCAGATCTGACTGAGGCTCTGATTCAATAGATGCTGTGTTTCTTGGGTGTGCCGTGTTTTGGGTGCCCTTCTAGAATCATCTAGGTTCCTTCCTATAATAAAAATAGCACTTACAAATTGGTTTGAAACAAGACAGTTGATCCTCAAAAAACCAAGACCAAACCTTATACCTCTGTGAGTATATCAAATAGAAAATTCACAAATTTCGTCGGCTGGATTTGGGCCCTGAACAGACACTGTCAATGATGCCACTATTTTATCTTGTATTCTTTCTCTGTGTGTCACAAATCTATATTCTATCCTCTCATTTTAGTTATATTATTGAGGACTTATCCTTTCCTAAAAAAGGCTTCCTGTATGTACAATCTGGATATCTCAGGTAGAAAAATGACTTGTGTTTTGGGTAATGAATCTTCCATTTATCTACTGGTACACAGGTATCAGTTGGATTTTAGCAGAATGTCTTTAGATTTTCTTTCAGAAACAACCATTTTTTTTCCCCTAGGACCTTTTCTATACCAACTGAAGTGAGACTGGCCTTTGAAAATAAAACAATGTTTGGGTACAACCTTTATTTTAAAAATCACTCATGCTTGTAGAACCTGTTGTTTTAAACTCTTGTCGTGGTCTGGGACTTAGTGCTGTGTGCTCTTGTAAACACTTAGAGTCTTTCAGTTTTCCATTTTTGATTCTCAGGAGAGGCTGATTGCTAAAATCATCAATATACTTCCAGTATTGTTGCATTAACTCATACCAGTATATTTGAGGACATACAGCTAGACTTGTGTTTGATGTGAAGGGGTAAAGAATTGTCTTTGATTCCTAATGTCTACCGAATTTTCCACACCATCTTTTTTAGAGATCTCAGATAACCATAGCATTTGAAAGGGGCCAGGTTGATATTTAGTTCAAGAGGGACCCTACCCTCCTCCCAGAATCTTGGATTCTAGCCTCAAAATATACATCAGGTTAGGAATTTAACTTAATTCTTGGAAAATACTTTTTTCATAGATTTTTTTTTTTTAATAAAAAAGAGATTTCGGAAGTCTGATCATGTGGTCTCCAAGCAGAAACCTATGGGACACTTCATGATTTGTGTAAAAGAATCATGGCTGCTCAGTCCCGGCCTTAAACAACAGCAGAGGTGGCTCTGAAGCCCGCCTGCTGTGGCTGATGTGGGCTTACATTTGAAATCATCCAGGCCCCTGGGAGCTCCAAACTCAGAATAGCTCCACTAGAGGCCGGGCAGAATGATAAATGGGCTCATTAGTGATGTGTGGATTAGCCACAAAGGCCTTTTGCTCTTGAGACACAGAAAACATTAGAGAGGAGAACAAGCTTAGCTGCTGAGAAGTAGAAAGATGTCATGAAAAGAACACACACTCAGTGGGGAGATGATGAAGGAAGAAGACATTGGACCTGCTCTCCAGGAACGGGCCCCAAGAGAACTTGCTCAGAAAGTCACTGGTAGAGGTGAGCCACCTCTTGTGACCCGCAGGAACCTTGTGACTTCTGAAGGGAGGAACAACATCTGTCAGCTCCTCCCTCCTTACAGAGAGATAATCATTTAGCACATACACCCAACACCTCCCCTCTCGTCTCATCAGCTTCACTCTGCTGGGAACATTCTGTGCTGTTTCCATGAAGACGCATTTGGCCAGGACAGCTCCCCTCCCTCAACCTGAAGCTTAGACACAGCAAGGCATTTTGCCACAGATAGATGGCCATCTATAGTTCTGGTGCAGAATGTAGCTTAAACTTTGTATTATTAGAAATATTGCTGTGCAAAAACGAGATGCCCAAGAATTCTGCTGACACTCAACAATTTGGATGTCTCTTTGTGAAAGAGGAAGTCAACCCAGCTGGGCATTTTGTCATAAAATCGGGCCACCATTAGAGCTGTGGATATATGGCAACATGAAGTTTGCTTTATCCTGAAAACACAACTTTCCAAAGCCAGGTTTCTCAGTCTAATGGCCGGTAGATGGCACCATGAGCATCTGATATCAGATCCAAGGCTGAGAATATTTATCTTCTCAAAGCTCTTCTCAAAATATTAAGCAAAACTTTGACTGAAACGCAGCCGTATTTGGACAAGCAGGTTTATTTTACTTTAGTGCTTTGTTATTAGAAACATACATATGTGTGTGTATATATTTTACTATCAAACCCTAAAGTTACGGAAAGTATCCTTGATGGTTAGGATGGACTGTAAACTTTTACAGTATTATTTGCAGGCAGATTTTTCTATTTCTTATTTAAGCTAACTTTTTCTTAATGTGAGGTTTAGTGGTTATTTGTCATACCATTGCTCAGTAAAACTCAGGAGAATATTTTTCACGATCCAATACCCCTGTGAAAGAAACTCATTCATAGAAATGCAGTGTAACACATTGTGTACTTTTTAAAAGAACAACATAAATAAATGTTTTTATTTCAACGAATGCATCTGTAATGCACACAAAGATATGCACACAAACACATATAGCTCTTGATCAAGATTAAGAAATAGATGGATATGGTTTAGAATAGGAATGTCACCCCCGTTTCAGACTCTGCTCCACCCCCAGACCTGAAGGTTTCCGAGTAGGAAATGACTCTTAGAATTCAGTTGTAGGTATAGCATTCGGAAGAGTGGTTATCCCTTAACTAAACAAGCCATTGCTTTGGGCGGAAGTCTAAACAAAACTTTCAACTGTCTCTTCGTGGATATTCTCCGTGCTGGATAAGCAGTCCAACAAAATGTGATAGAGACAGGCGAAAAACCACAGGGCAGATTAAGGGGTCTAAGACTGAAGTCAAATGCCAAAACTGTATTTGGAGCAGCAGCAAATTTGGGGTCAATTATCAGAAGGGTATTAATGAGAGAGCAGAGTTCCAAAGGCACATGTAAAAGGAGAAACTGGGAACATTCAAGACTCAAGATGAAAGGTGCACACACATGGCAGCTAGAATTTGTGAGCAGGGGTACAAGATTAGCTTCTGGGATGAACACTGTTGTTATGTTCCATTTGAAGATACAAGATCTGAGGGGGAGGGTATAGTCAGGGGTAGAGCATGTGCTTGTCATGCACGAGGTCCTGGGTTCAATCCCCAGTACCGCCATTAAAAATAAATAAATAAATAAACATAATTACCTCTCCCCGCTAACGGAAAACCTCCAAAAATAAATAAGTAAATGAAGATGTAAGATCTGCCTTCAAGGATGCCTCTTTGCCCTTTTTAAATGGCACTCTTTTTTTTTTTTTACATGTGTCTGACAGACATTGATTTCTTCTTAATCACAAAAATTGACTTCAGAACCTACTTAATTTCCAGCTTTGACATAGTTATATCTTGCAGAAAATAAAATAGTTATTCTTTGAGGTAACTTTGGATAGAGGGGGAGGAGGAATCCTGGATGTCCAGAGAGGGTGAGCTAGTGTTGGGTTCCTAGGGGAATTTCAGTCATTTGGGTTGCAGGTTGGTTTGGGGAAAGCCTTCAGGAAGTTGAGTGGAAGAGAAGGACAGGTTGGACCTGTAGAAGGAGAGAAATCCGAGTCCAAGGCATCATGCCCAAGGCCTAATGTTAGCAGTGATAGAGGTTTCGCGTGTTGCCAGGACCTACTGGCTGATCTATTGGGGGAAGCACTTTTGCATGTGGTATTTGGAAGCCAAATGTAGTTGGCTTTAGGGGTCTTTATGTCACCCTTCCCTGAGGCAGGCACATTTTCATGAGCTCACTGATCTTGGCGCACGAGGATGAAAATAGAGACCAAGAGCGAAGCCATGTTAACTTTAGCTGAATTCAAAATATGAGGAGAAAGAAATATTAGAGTTTACCAAATGGAAACAGAAACTTGTCTGTGGGAGAAGCAGTTTTATTTTCAGTCTTCCAAGATATTTCAAATGGCAAACCATAAAAAGTAATATGAAGACTGTTGAGGAATTGCCTGAAACACACAAAAAGGGACCAGGCTATTGTTCCAACAAACAGTTAATCATGAGAGCAATATTGCTTTAGTGTCCACAGGAATGTTTAAGATTTTTAAGGGGAGAAAGCACAGAGAGAAAACATACCTAATTGCTTCTAAATGGCTAAAACAAGCTAAGTCTGATTCTTTCCACTTCACAGGGGAGCTAGAGATGTTGGGAAGTCTGGGAGTTTATTCAGTTCATTCAACAAAGAAGTGTCTTTGTGTAGTTCTAGCTAGTGGTATCAGGTCTGGCTTTGAGCTGATGCTCCAAAAAATACTGTGTGATTGTCAACAAGTTGTTTAACTTCGCTGAGCCTTTGTTGGACAATCATATCTCCTGCAAAGATCAAATGAAAGTATGTTAGCAATGAATGTAGAAATACTATCATTTGTACTGAAAAATATTTATTGAAAGCCTGCTATATTCTATGCATGGCTTATTAATTTTTTCCATAGTTATTTATGCCCTAGGTGCTGGTTCAGGACTTTGTGTCATGGGGGAGAAGCTGTTTTCCTCAGAGACTGAGGAAGGCAATGTGCAAGAGATAATCTGCAAGGTCCGCTGAACACAGAGCTTATTCTTCCCTCAGCAAAAACATGGTGAAAGATCATCCTTATTATCTTAAAGAGAAAGAAGGGAAGAGATATACTGTTGGATTTCTTTTGTGTGTTTTCATTGTTATTCTTTCTATATTTCTTCTGGACCCTTCTAAAATAAAATGCCTTATAGAAACAAGTCATTAGCAGGGACTTTGGCCCAACATCCTATGATGGAACTGCTCCTTAAAATGACTGTGTATTTAGGGGTTCTACATTTGCCAGCCACTGCCTCTGGTCAGAGGACAGCTCAATGGTGTGGACTTGGCTTTCTACTCTAGTTAACAGAAATAATTTATTATTTGAGGGAAAAGAGAGAGAGAGAGAGAGAGAGAGAGAAAGAGAGGAATTCAAACAAAAGTAAGGTAAAGTTCTGCTGTTCAACAGAGTACATTCCCTGTTGCACATAGGCAGTATTTTTTCATGCTGGCCTTTGGCTGTGTACCAACTATCAGTAATAGCTGGAAGAATTAATTGAATTCTTTTGGCTGCAAGAATTATTGCTGCAGAAATTTGTTAATCTGGAGGAAGGGCAGTACCATAGTCTTTCCTGCATCTGATACAGATAGTTCCTTATGTTTGTCTAATGCCTTGATTTAGTCTGTTTTTAGTAGTATATTCTTAATTTGTAAAATATCGACTCGGTTCCTTTTCAGATCTTCTCTATCACTTCTTATAGTTTCCAGCTCCCTGATAAAATGTTCAGACTAAGCTTTTATTTCTTTGTACAACATAAGCATAATTGTTTGGTAGTTGTCATCTGATAATTTCAATATCTCAAATGTTTATGCATCTGTTATCTGTTATTTCTTCCAGCCTTCATTTGAAGTGTCTTGTTTTCTCGGGTGCCTGATTATTTTTGTCTATGTGCTAGGCACCACATTTAGGACTCTTTTGAGGGCTAAAAATCTCTCTTCCTCTAGAGGCATATTATTTTGCTTCAGCCAGGAGCCTGGGGGCATTACACATCGGGGGACATCAAAATCTACTTTCAACACTTAAACTTTCCTAAACAACCCACATGATGCTGGCTGTAAATCCGTGTGAAGGCTGGGCTACTTCCAGCTCATTTTTATGCTGACCTTAAAGTAAGAGAGAGTTGATCAGAGTCTTTGCCTTTGGGAGGTCTGAGGCTTTTGCTTTGTTTGTTTGTTTGTTTGCACTCTTTTTTTAAAATTGAAGTATAGTCAGTTTATAATGTTGTGTCAATTTCTGGTGTAAGCATAATATTTCAGTCATACCCCAGGCTTTTATTTTTATCCTCTCCATCCTTGAAGCCCACTCAAAGCACAGCTTAGTTTCAAAACTGTTTCTTATTTATCAACAAATGTCCTCAGGGCAAAGCAGCTTTGTGTGCTGGGCTCACCTCTCTGGGGTCTTCTTGTCTTCACCTGGATTTTGGTCCAGTGATTCTCCCTTATTTTGTTAGCTCTCTGATGCTTTCAAGAAGATACTTCTGCTCTTTTAGTTTTTCTTCAGTGGGAAGATTGATCTAATGACTTAGTTTTCTCATCTTTGGAGGTCTCCTAATGCTCTAGTTTATAATAAATTTGATTCTGAAAATGGGTATAGATATGTGCTCAATTCAGAAAATGTTATCTGTAAACCAAAAACTAAATATAAATGAGGAGTAACATGCAATTGTCAGAAGACTAGGCTCTGCCTTCTGTCTCTTCAGCCATGATGCTCTGGCCAGGTTTAAAGATGCTTCTCCCAGTAATCCTCCCCTGACCACAGACTCAGCATCTCAATTAGCCATCCCTCTATGTAGAGCAGTGCTACCCCTACCACTTTGTCCCTCATTTATTCCCCAGTCTCAGAGAAGCTCAAAGTCCCCTAAGATCTCAACTCCGCTTCCACCTCAGGGGCTACCCAGTTTAATCTTCATTGTGTATAATCTACAGAAATTAACTGCTTATTCCCCATCCTGAATGAAGGCTGGTGGTATTAGTGTTGGGGAGTCAGTGTTATAAGGCTAGTTGATTAACTTAGAAACTCAATATAGATTTCTCTTTCTGGGATGGCAATGGACAAAAAGGCACTAACATTACCTATTTTTTTTCCCTCAGTGATTCACACTGTTTTACTCTGCTTGGAAGCCCTTTGCCTCCCTCCTCCCATGAGCTGCTCTTCTCCTACTTCTTGCTCATTCCACTGGGCTTTTAATTTACTGAACCCTCTCCTTTGTTTTCACCTGGGCCTAATCACTGACTCTATGTGAAAAGAGGCCCTTTGAGTTTGGCGCCATCCATGGCCTTGTGTGCTTGTAGTTCATTTCTATCACTGGATCAGGGAAGAGATGGAGAAATCAATTATTCTGTGACCAAGTATTAATGAGCTTTTCATCTCTCACTGTACCACATCATCATCCTCTCCATCAGTAGCAATATATTATCAAGAATATATGACAACAGTCCCAACATCAGGTGCAATTCGGGAGGTGTTTTTTGTGTGTCAGACTAAATACTTTATATGAATTATCTTATATGATCAAACAACCCTGAGACAATAGATATCTTCATCCCTATTATATGGGAAACAGAAATTCAGAAAGGCTAGGTGATATGTCTCAGGTCACGTACAGGTGACAGAGTTGGGATTTGAACTCAAGGATATCTGACTCCAAATACCATGTTTTTAACCTTCTTTGTATACTTTAACTTTTTGTCCAAGTAATCCTACTTTAGGAAATGTAACCTAAGGAAGCAATTCTTTAGAAAAAAGCTACATATACACAGAAGTTTATTGCAATGGAATGTATAATAGTAAATATTTGGAAACCAAACTATGTATTTCTTACAATAGGAGAATGGTTAAGGGAACCATCAGAGATTTACTCAGTGGAACACTATGCAATCACTGAACCAGATCATTAAGTTGTTTTTGTAAAAACACAGAATGATGCTTATAATTATATAACTTTTACAAGATTGACTACAAAATGTTTTATCACCAAGATTTCAACTATAAAATATATTTATCCATAAAAACAAGGACCTAAAATTACAAAAAAAGAAAATAGTTTTCAGGGTTGGAATTATGTGTATTTTTTCCCTCAAATTAAAACAATTTTTTATTATTGAATTGGACACCAAGAAACCAGTTTTTGTTTTTCTGCCTCAAATAGCAGCAATTCATAACATAGCAGTGAAATAAAATAAATTCTTGGTAATAATTATTGCACAGATGTACCTTTTGAGAAATATTAAGAACCGTAGGACTTCCAAGATTGGTCATTATCTATTTGTATGTATATCCTATCTTCGTAGTGGACATCAGTTTTTGTTTCACCCTCTCAGCATCCAGGCTCCTTTTTCCTGACTTACAGTGCCCTAATTTCCTATCTCCCTTCTTATCCCAGGTGGATTGTGGGATGGGCAATCCCTGGCTTCCAGGGTGGGCAAGTGGTTCAGGACTTACCAGTCGGAACATTGCATTGCTTCGGTCTTAGTGAATGCTGTTGGTGGGGGACACACAACCGAATCAGATCTATAAACCTCAATTTCAGAACTTTTACCAAAGCAGCTTTAAGAGAAAATCTCCCTTTCCACTGAGGTGGTAGAGAAGATGGACTGTACTCCTGGAATACTGGTAACTGTCTTGTTGTCATGAGGGCAGAGTTTGTGAGAATGGAGATATAACACTGAGTTATATAGATACATAAAATAGAGTTAAAAGCAAGAATCAGTTCTAATGTTATTATCAGAGTTTGTGGACTCAGCTGTGCCTGATAATAGACTACACTTCACTTCTATAAGCCAATCAAATGTCTTTTCTTTTTCTTAGGCTAATTTGAGTCAGTTTCTGTCTTTTGAACCAAAGAGATTTAGAACTGTTATTCATCACATTTCCTTTAAGGGAAAAAGGAAGCACAGGAGCCAGTGCAAGGTGAGGAAAAGTGGAGCAGAAGTTTGAGGTTAGGATGTAATCACAAGGTTGGAAAGGTATGTTGGGTCAGATTCTAGAGTGCTCTGAAGGTCATGCTGTGGCTAGGGTATCTAGCATCAAGGGGCCAAAGCTATGTTTCTAAGGCTTAGCCTTTCAGTCAGGTCTGTTGTAAACTAACCCTCCAGGAAACCAGTGAGCTGGAGCTATTCTTAGCCTAGCTGTTAACCTGAGAGAGCTCTCTTGGAACTCTCTTGGAGCCCTCTTAAGACCAAAGTTACCAGGTTGCTAATAGTTTTGATTCTCTTTGAACATGCCCTATATTTGAATCAAATGGTTAATCAAGTAATATAATGCATTCAAGGTCATCCTTATAAAAATCCTATAGCTTAATAAGCCTTGTGCAGACAGTTCAAGAACTGGAGCCCATTTCAGTTCAACCTCATCAAAAGCGAGGCAGAAGCATCCATGTTGCAAAGGCCATACACACACAGTTCAAGATGTGAACTGTTCCTAAAATGGAATTTTGACATGTAGACCCAGGATTGATGGGAAATCAACATGGAAAAAAATGTGTTGTAACACAAACAAACAAACAAACGAGTAAACAAACAAAAACTCGGCTTGGAAGCCAGATATATTTCATTTCATGTTTTATGAGTTGTGTGACTTTAGGCAAATAGGTTTTCCCATCTTTATAACATGGCGATCATGCCATTCTCAGAAGGATACTAAGAGACTAAAATGAGATAATGCTAACAGTTTGTAATGGATAAATCTTGACCTCTTCTCCTTTCATTATCATTAAATACTTTTGCATGTTCAAGGATCTAGTGTGTACTGGCTGTCTTGCATTTGTGTTTATAGTTACTAGGCCAACAAAACATAGGTTCAATGAACTAACCCTTAGGACTATACAAGTCGTATTGTGCCTAACCCCTCCCTACAAATCTAGTTTTTATAATGAAGCTTAAGAAAATTTCTTTCACTTTTATGTTCCTCACCTGTAAAGTGAAGGTGTTGGCATAAGGGGATCTTCCAGCCTGCCTGTGGCTCTTCAAAAGGAAGCTTACAGCTGGTCAAGTTTGAGTGCTGGTATAAGGCAGAATACAACTTTGGGTTATTTTTCCTTCTGGTCTTGAACCCTTTTTGAAGGGCCCTTATTCTGTCTCTTCTCTTGATAAGACATTTAGTCAGTTTGTATCTTTGGGCTATTTATAATCTCCAGAAAAAAACAGGGGAGCTGTAAAAACAGCTTCCTAGAATTTAGAGATAGTAATTTGCCAAATCACTGGGACAAGTCTCAACTTATGCCAAAAAAGTAGGAACATTTGTTGATTTCATTCAATTAAAAACATTTTTTTTTTCATTTTCATTTGAAAGTGGAATAGAAAGATTGTGAGATTGGTAAAATTTGGGGACTTCTTTTTAAGGCAAAATACACCATGGTCTCTTCAAAGTGCAGTGAAGAGCTAGATTCCTACCCTCCTGATGTATAGATGGCACTGTTTGTGAAGGAAAAGCCTCCAGACCCAAGAGAAGCAGTAAGTGGAGGGACTGGGATCCCCCACCATGTGTGGATTTCTTCCTCCTCCTCTATTCTTTGGCTACAGCCATCTCTAAGGGGCTTTCTTCTCATGTTCTTTCCTCTCCAGATTCCCTAAGGAAATGGTCCTGAGCAATGACTCATAGCTAAGGTGTCCCACTGAGGTAAGAGAAATCTTGGAGCCAAGCCCAGCAACTAAAGAGAGAATCCACTTCCCCCATCCCAACTTAGGTACAGTCCCTCAGCTATTCATCTGCTTCTGGTTGGAGGGACAGAGATAAAAGGCTGGAAAATTCACCAAGATTCGGTAGGGCTGAGGCTTATAAGCCTGGGTGTACCATACAGTTAGCCTGTCTGGGATGGGAGTGGGTTTCACAGAGGGTGAGGCTGGTGACCCAGCATGGAATCACCTACGACAAGGGGAGAGGGTGAAGGATGCTGAAGATTGGAGCAGGTGAAAGAGAACATGGCAACTTGGTGAAATTCATTCATTTGGTGCTTACTTTGAGCCAAGCATGTGGATTATTTTATTTAATTTTTGTAACAACCCTGTGAGGTAGGTTGCCACCCTCATTTTACAGACTAGGAAACTGAGGCTTAGAGGTTAAGTTACTTGCTTAGGGTGACATAGCTGGTAAGTGGCGGTCTGGGTTTGATCATCATTCCTGTACATCATCATCAGTGCCAGTGTTTCCTGCTCTTCCACTTTGAACATTCCCTCCTTGAACGTGGATCTCCATCTCTATACCCCTGGCACTTCCCAGGGTGCTGGATAGGTTCTGCAAATGCATCTGCCACTCCCTCCTTCTTATTTCTACTTAACCTGATTATGTGGCCAGGCTAACCACCAGAGTAAGAGTCCATCCTAGAGAGTCAATTTCATGTTGCACCTGCTAGTAACTCATACTTCCTGGTTCCCTAATAACCAAGTTGCACCCAGCTCAACCCTTACTTACTGTCTTCTCAGTGAACTAACAGGATGCAGTGCGCTGCTAAGAAAAACCATTAGCCAGTGTTTTACATTTGTGTTTTGTTATTGGTGTGTACAGTATCTTTAGGATAACTTCTAAACATCAATCACTATTACTCAGCATTTTTTTTTATTATTTTCAAATTTTTTCAATCTAGTTTCTAACCTAGAAGGCAGAGAGCTTTTTTTAAATTGAAGTATAGTCAGTGTATAATGTATCAATTTCTGGTGTACAGCATAATGTTTCAGTCATATGTATACATATATATATGCCTTTTCATATTCTTTTTCATTATAGGTTACTGCAAGATATTGAATATACAGTACTATCAGTCTAAACTTATTGTTTATCTATTTTATATATAGTAGTATCTGCAAATCTTGAACTCCCAAATTATCCCTTCCCACCTCCCCTGGTAACCATGAGTTTGTTTTCTATGTCTGTGAGTCTGTTTCTGTAAATAAGTTTGTGTCTTTTTTTTTTAGATTCCACATATGAGATACATCATATGGTATTTTTCTTTCTCTTTTTGACTTACTTCACTTAGAATGATGATCTCCAGGTCCATCCATGTTCCTGCAAATGGCATTATTTTATTTTTTATGGCTGAGAAATATTCCATATATATAATGGCTGCACCAAACTACATTCCCACCAGCAGTGTAGGAGGATTCCCTTTTCTCCACACTCTCTCCAGCATTTATCGTTTGTTGACTTTTGCATGATGGCTGTTCTGACTGGTGTGAGGTGATACCTCATTGTAGTATTGATTTGCATTTCCCTGTTAATTAGTGATATTGAGCATTTTTTCATGTGCCTATTGGCGATTTATATGTCTTCATTGGAGAATTGCTTGTTTAGGTCTTCTGCTCATTTTTGGATTGGGTTGCTTGGCTTTTTGTTATTAAGTTGTATGAGCTGTTTTTATATTCTGGAAATTAAGCCCTTGTCAGTCTCATCATTTGCAAATATTTTCTCCTGTTCCGAAGTTGTTGTTTTGTTTTGTTTATGGCTTCCTTTGCTGTGCAAAAGCTTATAAGTTTAATTAGGTCTCATTTGTTTATTTTTGCTCTTATTTCTACTGCCTGGGTAGACTGCCCTCGGAGAACATTGCTGAGATTTATGTCAGAAACCATTAGCCAGCGTTTTACATTTTTGTTTTGTTTTTGGTGTGTACAGTATCTTTAGGATAACTTCCAAATGTCACTCACTATTGCTTAGCATTTCAAAATCCATCTCTTGTTGATTCTATTTTGATCATATGCTTTATGGCAGCTTTTCTAAATCTCCTAGAACCTGATATTTATATGAATTCCCATTTTACTTTCTCCTGAGATGTTGCACCTTCAATTGTCTACTGAAATCTACTCTTGAAGGTCACCAGTGACTTTCTCATCATCAAGTCATATGCTGTGTTTTCATGTCTGACCTCCATGCACCAGATGGCGTTGCTGACTGCCTCTGCTTTTTGAGGATTCCTCTTTCCTATAGGCTCTGTACCTTGCACCTCCCCCTCGTGGACAGAGTCTGTATTTATATACATCCATATCTCACTCTGTCCTTTTTCCGTGGGATCAGTGTTGCATTGCTAACTACCTGCTAGGAATCTCTACCTGGATTTAGCACAAGTCCTTGAACTTAATATGTGAAAAAATAAATTAATCATCCCCCCACGGAAACCAGGTCCCTCTCCTGATTACTTTATTTCTGTTTTTTTTTTTAAATCTAGTTTCTAACCTAGAGATCTCCTTTCATATCCCCATGGCAAACTTGTTAAAGTTCTGTGATCTTTAGCACCATAGCCCATTCCCTGGTTAGATTTGTAATTATCTTGACCTAGACTCCAGCCTTCAGCCCTGGAATTCACCTAACACAGCCTTATGCTATCAACATTTTAAAGCATAAGTCTCATTTTAATATTTCTCCCATTGAAAATGAAGGTAAAATCTTCAGTAGCCTGCTGTTATTTACAAATTGATTAATTTCATAGGGTCTTCCAAAATGTATTTCCAACTAGCCATTCCTTTTGTTTCCTGCTTTCCCCCTAATTTATATCTCATTTAAAGAAACATCTTTAGTTCCAAGACATTTCCTCATTTCCAAGCCTTTGCTTTTAACTTTCCTTCCCTGTAAAATGTCTTCCCATAACACTGTGGTCTATGAAAAAGACATTCTTTTGTCAAGAGCCACCTCAAAGACCACCTCTACCTGAAGATCTTTCCTGAACCTTCCATTTTAATGGGTTTTTTTTTTCTTCCTTTATTTAAAAAATAGTTTATGTCATACAGTGGGAGTTCACCACCGATGGTAGGTTTGTCTTATTCATCTTTGTACACCACTACACATCATAGTCTCTTAATGAATAGCTGTTGTGAAGAACTAGGCTGAATGTACTTTGCTTACCACTATTGCAGATGTGGAGAGATATAATGTGTGGTTCTTGCTCTGATAAATCTTACAGATATATTGATAAGAAAAGAGATTTAGAATTAATGAGATAACCACTGAAAGCCTGTGACAAGGGCCAAATTAGTGCTACAGACAGTAAGTACTGAGTGAGTTTGGTATTAGATAAGTTTTTGGTGGCATGAATTTCATCTGGTGATAGGCTTGAACTTAGTCTTGGTGAATGGGTAGGAGTTGAAGTGATGCCCAGAGGTAGTAGGAAAACATATTCTAGGCTCAGGCTGGGAGGAAAGGCTTTTCTCTGCCTCTTTGTGACTTCCATTCACTGGTCCTGGTTCTGTTCTGTGGGGCTGCAAAATATGTTTGCTCTTCAAACGTCAGTCCTTCCTTCCTTCCCTCCTTCATTTCTCTCTCCCTCTCTCCCTCCCTCCCTTCCTCTCTTTTGGTTAAACATCCCCTATTCCTTTAGGCATGTCACAGCGTCATTTCTAGACCCTTCATCATTCTGGTGGCCTCTGAAGACATGCTGCACTTGGATAAGGTGTCCGTCTTCTATGCGTCTCCAGAATTGAAATACGGTACCCCAGGTGTGATATTACCAGGTCGGAGGGCAGTGGGACCCTAACTCTACTTCTTCTGTCCTGAGTTTGTACTTCCATTAAAACAGTCTGATAGCATATTGACCGCTGGCTATAATGGACAAAAGGACAAATGAACATTCCTGTCCCTTTGCATACCAGGAGCACTTTTAAACTGAGGTTCTCCACTTGCTTTTATGAACTCTAATTAATTAAGCGTCACCGCACCTTGGTGGGGACCGGGGATCACATCTTCCGGCGCGGAGTTCCAGGCCGCGCCTGCGTGGAATGCTAACCCCCGTGCCCAGCAACGCGGCGAGGTGGAGGGTTGAGACTATCATGTTCAATTGAAACTGCAGGGGGAATTTTCGGGAGGCAGAATGTAATTACTTTAGTTGGACCGGGGCCAGGATTCCGGAGTTAACACAACTGCTCTTAGAAAGTCTGCCATCGGATCTCTGGTGACCACAAATGGTTAGGTCTGTGGTTTTAGGTTTCATCCAGAAGGTAAACATCTCAGTGTAGCACAGTGCCCCAACACCACGCGGGGCATCGATTCACACAGACCCGGAGAGGAGAGGCCACCTACTGAATGAGAAACACCACTTCCTGAAGTACCTACTTGTTCCTGGGAGGTCTCTCAGCCTTGCACCAAAGCAGGCCAGTCCTTACTTAGCTAGTCAGAACTGACAGGCTCACAGCACCAAGTGGTGTGGCTGCCAGACTAAATTATGTGCTTGTCATTTTTCCCTGTGTTGTCCAAGATTCCAGCAACAAAACAGTAGGGAACTCCCCATACACATTTTTTTGCTCAAAACACATTCGTTTCTCCTCTCAGTAAAGTTCCTGGATCCCACAGTCCAAGTTAAACACAACTGGAATTTCCCTATAAGTCAAAAACAATATTAATTCTGAGCCCACATATTTTTCTTCTTGTAGGGTATGTACACATTTAAACACAGCACATGTTGCAGACAATCTGCAAATGGTAAAGAGCTCTGGAGGAAAGAAACAAAAAGGAAGAAATGCAAGGGAACGTATTTTTTAACAAGAGAGCAGAGGTTTGGTGGGGTGTCTGACCCGGCAATGAGAATTTTCCTCTGTGGTCTGTTGAAAGAAGAACAGAGGCTGGCAGCATGCCGTGGGCCGAAGGTTGGAGGTTTCTATACCACACAAATCTTCAGTGAGGGTTACTTCTTGGTGGAAGCAAGGAGATCCTTGCAGAATATTAGTGTGGCACACAGCTGAACTCATGTGTCCCTGACTAGGGCTGTACAGGAGACACAAAAGTCCCTGTTTATCCTAAGTCTCAAGATTACCATAGTCATCTTTTTCAAATTAAAATGGCAATGTAAAGTTTTGTAAATGTTAGTTCATCTAATTGACAGTGGCTTGCATAATTAAAATAAAGTCACTAATATTTTCTCTTGTTTTCTTTTTTATCACTGAAAGTTCATTTTTCACTAACTCAGACAAGGTCTTCATTTTTATGAAGACCCACGCTGACCCTTAAAATAAAAATCTGATTTTTTTTTAAGTTAATGTTTGTGCCCATCTGGTTTGAATTTAGCATTCTTATGAGTCATTTCACTGTGATAGGAACACTCTGCTATAGAAAACTTCTGTTAATATTTTAACATTTTAAATCAAACACCGCATAGAGCATTACCTAAGCCTCCTTGCAATTATAGGAAACCGGGCCTTCGATTTGTTCATGGTTCCTGCCTTCACGTTTATTTTCTTTAAATTGAACATAGTACATGGTAAATAAGTGGCATACCCCATATGCGTGTTCAAATACTTTACCATCTTGGTCTAACGTTTCCTTTTGCAGCTTAAGAGCCTTTTGGAGGCGGCGTTCGCCTGAGGAAGGATGAATAATTCTATAGGAGGTCGGATGGCCTTTACTTCTCAGGGCTGACACTTAACCCATTTAAAAGAGCTCGATTTATTTTCCGATCAACATTGACTTTATAACTTACATTTTTACTACCCAAATTTCCTGATTTTGAAGCTTGAACTCATTTTCCTTTTACTGCTGGGCAACATTTCTCAAGGTAGTCTTTAAGGCGAAACGAAGGAGGAAAAAAATGCCAGGAATCTCTTTAAGAAAATACAGCAGTGTCTCCTCCACCTTCTTAAGCAAATGGATGGTTCCCAGGGAGGCTAGATTTGGTTGTGTACTTAGTCAGTAAATTGAATCTGCACATGGGGTGGACATAATTTAACTTAAAAAATTAAATGAGGATTTTGAAGTATTATTTGTATATTAAAAGTGAAGTAAGCATGCTTTAACAAGCCAAGCCATTTTGTCCTTTATTTGTTATATTTAAAAATATTTCATCTTAATTTTGGAAGGAAAAAAAAGATCAGTGGTTTAAATCAAGTGCTTTCAGTCAGGAGCAGGCCATTTCTAAGGTAGGTCTGAGTTCCACACTTCAGCGAAGATACAAATGAGCTTCTGCTCTGAATGAATAATAGGGCTGTGCTCCCCTGGTCCCCCATTAAAGTTTCTCGAGTTTATTTCCTAGTCTGCAGGAATAAAGCTTAACAAAACAAAGCGCCTTACCTGGGCTCGGAGCACCAATTCCTTAAGATAACTTTATTCTAATTCTCATTACATTTTAGTTCACTGATGGCGCTTGGAGAGGTTTAAATCAAAATAGGAAAAATAATAACCGTTGACTCACAGAGGTGGGGCCCAGTTTCTTAGTCTTTGTTCAGGCAAAACATGTGTTGGAGGCTATGAAAGCTTTGCAAAATCCAAATCTGGGGATTTTCGCAGCCACATGCCATACTGCGGATCCCAGGCTCTGGGCATGACGAATACGGTTGTACTTTCCGTTAGCCATATTGTTGTGACTGAATAAAAAATGTCGTCTTTTTCACACAATTTAATTAGAAGTACCAGATGTGGTGTTGTATGACTGATGTCAAAATACGACACTTTTATGTAAACACTTTAACTTAATCAATCAAGTAAATAGCTTTCACTATTTGAAAGCATTTCAAATCTGCTTGGTACAAATACATTATTTTTGTGTTATGCTAAATAGATCATGGCCAGCTGCAGCATTATTAAGAGATTAGGGGAATAAAGTTAGATTTTACTATATTATTTTTCAAGGGTCGGCCTTTACAATTTCCTCCTCTGGGAAAGACGAAAAGAAGACAGGGTTAGAAAATCCTTTAATTTTCTGGTGCCGAGGAAAGTTCTCCTAGAAAAAAAAAAAAAGGCTCTTTCTCCACCCCCATTGAATATTATTATTAAATGTATCTTTGCATTCCCCCACACTTCCGGGGAAAATTGTTTTTCTCTGGTTCCCTGTACAGTAAACAGCCCATTGCTGACGCAGTGGACCTTTGCTAGCATATTAAGTGTCCTGGAAGTCTGATACTCCCGGGAGTAGAGCCTGGGAACTGAGCGTTCAAAAGCCAAGCCATTAAGCTTCCAAGCACCTTACCTTATCCTGCTTAGTTTGAGTTCTTTGTTAAGTTCAGATTGCCCTGTATCATAGGGTCAATTTAACTTTATCAGTAGAAGTTGTGCTGCTGCCCAAGAGGTGTCCCTCTCTGAACAGCAAAAGCTTAGGGGAAATAAGAAACTAAGAGATGCAAGAAACCCAAGGTCTCAACTGTTTAAGACTAACGGAGAGTCCTGTGAATCTTTGCGTGATGCTCACAAGGAGGGTGGCTGAAATGGCACTCAGTGAGAAGTACTTCATTTTAAGAAGATGCAAAGGAGGAGTGGCTTTTAGGCTTCTTCAAGGCCATGGTGGCTCAGCAGGATAGCTGAATGTGTGTTTCTAATAAACTCGTTTCTCGCTTGGCCCTGCTTCCCCTCCCACCATGGGACGTTTGTGACCAAAGAATCATTTTGGAGAGTGGTTAGAAGATGCACTGGGTAAACGCAGAAGTGGGTGCACATCAGGCTAATGTTCTTGAATGTTCTGCAGCCCCTTACCTTGGTAGACCTTTGGGACAGTTCTTCTACCTTGCACCGTCCACACTATGGTTTCCAAAAAGTCGGTGCCACCTAGCAGCTTGGCTCTATCGCCTGCGGAGACTGAGGGGAGGGCAAAATGCAAATGAGACTATTACCCAGCAGGCTCTGCCTTTTCCTGCTTTAGGAGCTATGGACAGAGAGGAAATCTGAAGAAGAGCAAATCCGATCTACAGCTTACATCTATTTTTCAAGTGGCACTTAGTTATTTTGCTCAAATCAAAACTTTTTTGTTTCGTTAAAACAGTGAGATGCTCGAAAACTCAAAATAGAACTAAGGATAAGCTTAAACAGTGTGCAGTTTGTTCAGAATTCCCCTTTAAAAACCAATCATAAACGGTGATTGGTTCTGTGTAGAGAGATGGGCAAAATGAAATCCCTGCTCAGCCTCTTGAAAAGGCTTGAGATTGTCACAAAGCCCACGTGTTCTGGGAGGCACTTACCCCATTTCCACACCAGAGAGGGAGTGTTTTAGCCAGAGAGGTCTCTATGGATTCAAAATTAGGAGAATGCCGAGTAATCTGTGATTGAGCTTTATATTAATTTATAAGTAAAGATGGAGTAACTTTTAGCTCTGTGCTACGCTACCCATACCTTGAGAGGACACTCAGGCACCTGAAGGCTCTGTTCAGACTTTCCCTTGGGTCCCAGGATAATGGAGGCTCTCCTGCTCCCCCTCTGTACTCCCCTCCACCCTTTCCCTCCCACCCGTGTTTCCTGTACTTTATCAGGGCTACTTACTTTACTGATCCTACTTAGGTTGCAGGCATTACCTGGAGAAAACAATAAGTGAGGAAACCAAATGAACTTGCAAAGTAGAGGTGTGGGCTTTGTCCTCCAAACAGATTGATTTTCTGGACCACACACTGTGAATGCAATCAGTTGGTGGGTCTGCTTTTTATGCCACTTAAGCTGGGTGACCGGGTTGTTGTGTGCTTTGAAAAGCTATGGGAATCAGGGTGGCATTCAGATAGTTTTGCTGTGTGGATCCCAAAGTGCAGAAAGTCCTGAAGGGATTTATTTTCCTCCTCCTTTTTTCCCTCTTCTACTTCTTTTTCTTTTTTCCCTCTTTCTAAGGCATCTCTGTTTGCTTTGGCAGATGCATAAGTCTAAGTGAAAGGTGGGTGGAGGCATTCAGGGAAGGAAGTGTGTGGGGAAAGAAAATGGAAATGCGGTGGGGCCGGCTGCCACCCTGTTTTGCTTTGCTGGGAGATCTGAATAGGCATCAGATGAAGGTTTTGGAAGAGGCTCTTCTGTAGGACTCTCTCTCTCTCATTCTGTATGGTGGGAGATGGGGCAGGCAGGGCCTGAGAGACACAATAGGATCTCTAGGGTAGACTCATGAACACTGCAGAGGTTGCTCCTGGACCAAATAGTTCCAAAGAATTTCCTAGTTCCAAATAGTTTCCAAAGAATGGCCAATGGTGTGATTGTTGAGGGTTTGAATACTTTTCTTGGTCTGCCTTGTAGTATCCTACTTTCTAGTGCTCAGCTTATGTCGCAGTTTCTAGAAGGTACTCCTCTATTACCAACTCATGAAGTGTTAATTATTTAATAGTTAAAACAAATACCCATACTTCTTCTAGCTCTTTCCCTCCTCAGGGCCTTTATGTGTGCTGTCACATACTGTTTGCCCCACTTGGAAAATTTTTTACCTGTTATCTTCCCAGCCCCCTTCCCAGGGCAAACTTCCATACATTTTTCATATTTTCTATTCAGGTCTCAGCATAAACATCCTGTCAGTGAAGTCTTCCTTGATTCCTCCAGGCTGGGCAAGTACCACCGCAAAGGTTCTCATGTATGATGTATCTCTCCTTGAGAGCATGCATCCTGATTATAATTTGCACTGTTTGGGCAATTCCTCATTTACCATTAGGCTTTCCTTACTGGACTGCAAGATCCTTAGAGCAGGACTGTGTCTCATTCACCACCGTATCCCCAGAGCCTGACACACTATAGATGCTCCATGAATATTTGCAGAATGAATGAATGAACAAATGAGTGCTTGGATGACCACTAGATGGGTACTGCTAGAGGAGGGCGGGGGTTGCTACCTTGTATTGGAGACCAGTAAACTGTTAGCTCCAACAAAACAGCAGTAATGATCATGGTTATTCAGAACAGTTAAAAGCCACCTTAAGCACATTCATGGGACATTTAAAAAAAAAAAAGATAACTAAGAAAAGTGTGTGATGATAACTGTATTTCTCTGCAGGATGCAATAATGCTTCTTCCTGATTATGTTAAGCAATCCTAGTAATTTTCAAAGATTCCTCATCCCACCCCCCCCTTTTTTTTTTTGGTGTCCTTTCCTTCAGTTCGAGTAACATGTGCATACCTACTGAATTTGTGTGTTAGGAAGCTAGACTCCTACCTTGAAATGCATTCAGTTGACTTATTCATTTAAATACATGTTGAGTATTGATTATGTAAGACACAATTGCCCTTGGATGACACTGGATAAAACACTTAACCTCCATGTGCCTCACTTTCCATAAATGTAAAATAGGGTTCTAAGGATTAAATGAGGTAATACTTGGAGTAAAGCTTTTGGCACAGTGCCTGGCATACGGTAAGCCTTCAGCCATGTTAGTGATTATCTTTATTTTGACGTGTCAGGAACCGTGTCAAACTCTGGCCATCCAAAGATGAAAAAGAGGTGGTGCTCACTCTGGCGAGTCCGTGGCTTGTGAATGATGGGCACTGCAATGCGCCAGGGTACCTCACCCCTCCTGCAGCCCACCAAGTTGATAAAATGCCCGTCAGTGGGAGTTTCTCGTTGCGCTCACGCTGTGTGATGGCTCCCAGCTTTTCCAGTGTTTTGGCAGAGTTGCCGTTTGTTCACCGTGCCTCCTCCCCAGCAGCACTGGTTTTCCCTCCCCTGCAAGCAAAAGCCGCCCGGTGTCCTCTCCTCCATACCCCGGGGGGCGCTGGAGTGGTGGAGCAGATGGTGTGTTGGCCATTTGCTGTTGTGCTCAAATGATGTGGAGCTTAGGTGCTGCCAATGCATACCTGGTGGAAGATTTAGAGAAAATTGTTCACAACCTGTGAAGCATGTGAATTATATTCCTGTGACATTTAAAAAAATTCTTGGCAGCGGGAGAAGTGTTGAGTGAAAGGTAATAATCCACTGTTACCTCCCCCTTCATTTGGCTGCTGTACTAGCTGTTGGAAAGACCTTTTGAGAAATCTGTTGAATTGGACTCATCATTGTGCTTCCCATTCATTAGATAACCTCCTCGTTCTTCTCTACCATTTTCCACTGGCCACCTGCGATTAAAAAACACTTTTTCCACAGGCAGGCAATTGATGTTTGCTCCCCAAGAGATTCACTTCTTAACACAATGGGTTCTAAGTAAAATTGAGAACAAGTTTTGGCCGTTACTTTTATAGGTGAAAATGTTTCACAAGTGACTGCTCTTTCTTTAAAAACACAATCTCAACCTTGGGGGAGATTGATTTTTGCTTATGGCAAAGTTTGGATGATAATATAGAAGTTTCCCCTCACACTTCCAGGAGACTATCATCCAGGTATAAGAAAAAACTAAACTCCAAAACTGTAACACAGAACGATGAAAGCTTTGCACATAATTTCTAATTTTTCAAAAACAATGTTCACAATAGCATTTGGTAATTGTTCTTTCTTCCTTCTTGAATTTTCTCTTACTTCCATCTTCACGCTGACTGGATTTATGAATACAGTTAATACTTATAATTTACTATGTTCCTTGCGTTGCTCTAAGAACTTTACATGGGTTGAGTTTATTGACACCTTACAATAACCTTATGATAGAGTAGTAGTATCATCGTTAAAGGAAACAGGCAGAAGGAACTAAAATAAATCATCCAAGGGCACAAGCAGGTAAACAAGGGAGCTGGGATTTGAACCCCAGCATTCTGGCCCCCAAGTAGTGCTAGCCCTTGACTGCTATGCTCCACTGCGCATCAAGCCCTAGTCTGTGCAGAGTGAACTACAGAGAGGACCTGTACAGCTCAAAGCCAATGAATGTGCACATTATTGGAGAACCTTGCAAGGCAGCCGGTGGTGGCCTCTGGATCTCAGTGTTAGAGAACAGTCTGCCCATGTGCCCTTCACTAGACGCTTTGCTGCTTAAAGTAATAACCTTCAGAGCTCCATTCAATCTTGATGGGGAAAAAAGTTGTTTCCAGGATAAAACAATAAGAAAGCTTTCTTTTCAGTGATGGTTCCATTGAAGAAAACCATTTTTAGTTGTATTTAAAACCCATAATCTCTTTTTCAGCTTTCAAATATGGACCCTGTAAATGAATCCAGACAGATGTATGCCTCTTCCTCCTTTTTCTGATTGGTATTATTTTAAAGTATGAGATGTCTTAAATTTATTTTCAATATTAAATATGGGCCTCTAAGAGGAAACATAAGAATAAAAATGATTTCTATGATGAATCTACCCAGGCTGAGGCTAGAATTAGCCAGTTCTGTTATTTGTCTTTTCATGTCTGTTTGCCTTCTCATGTTTGTTTGTTTGAGTGAATTCAATTTCTTATACTCCTGTTTGGTCTGGGGAGATGGTGTGTTGGACATAGACTGAGTTTACTGACTGCAACATCTGTTTTTAGAAATCTTAGCACTTCTCACCTTTAGTTGGAAGCCTCTAAATTCTACCCCAAGAATGAGGTACACTTTGAGCAGTTAGGGTGAAGAGTTTACCAGGCCCTCTTAAACGTTCATATCTTTTATGCCTTCCTGAACAGAGCTCTGGGGATAGAGCAATGTGGTCTCGGCTATTAAAGATAGTGGGCCAGGAACACCTGGTCACAATAAATATAGGCTCCTTCTTTCAGCCTTCTCTGTGGTCTTAAAATGAATCTACAAATTTAAAAATTTGTAATTTCCAGGATTATGATAATCCCAGGTAATGAGACATTTTCACAAGTCCCACATTATAAATCTGATGCTTGTTTATTTAAAAGACCCTATCGAAAGGAGATTGAATTTTGTTGATTGTACCATTTCCTGGATTCAGTTCATAACCACACCAGACAAACTGAAAAATTAAGAATATTTGCAAGATATCTAATTATAAAATCATTAAAGCAAATGAATTTATTGAATGTTATTCTAAGAAATTGTCCACCACACTGGAAGCAGTTAAGTGGATTCCTGTAGGGTAGAAATAAATTTGGGCAAAGCCTGAATATCTGTGGACTTCAAGTCTAAAATCTTCTTTTCAAATAATAACATTTATTGGTATGTTTCTAATTATAAACATTATTTGTGCTTATTTTAGAAAACTTGAAGGGAAAAAAAGAAAGCAAAACCATCTTCAGTCTTATTCATGCCTGACATCTTGACATCCGAGAAAAAAGCAATTGTGTATTCTGTTGAGGGTCCTTTTTCAAAGCGACTACATTTTTGAACTGAATCTGCACTTGAATTTAAAATATAAATGAGAATATCTGATAATAGCACCAGTAACAATGGCTTTGTTTTGTAATGGTAGGGCAGCCCAGTTTAAGAGACCCTTTCCTTATTCTTTTTCTAAGTTACTTTATCCAGTTATGAAAGTAACACCTCAATAATGGAAAATTTTGAGAACATGAAAAAAAAAATCACTCTTAATGACCCCTGCCTCTGAAGACAAGCACTGTTGTTGGTATTTTCATCTGGCCCCAAATCTTTCCTTTCTCACATCAGCAGGTGCTTTCTTAGAAATGGGTTGGCTCACGTCCTCTTAGAAAGGCAAGCGCATTTGACAGGGTTGAGTAGACTAGAACTGTATAAGGGAAGAATTTCCAACAACTCTGCTCTCTGGGCAGGAATTTGTGGGCGGGGTTGTCTCAGAAGGGAAATGAAAATGATCTGTTCCATAAAAGCAAATTCAGATATATCAGGGGCCAAATGATCTATCTATCTGTAGCTCAGATTTGCTCCAGGGCTTCTTTGGTGGAGAGAAGTGGTACCTTGTCTTTATTCCAACTTGTGTTCCACCACAATGTGGTTTCCATTCCCCTATCAACTTGTGAAAATAACCAACCTCGCCTAATAGAATTGGGCACATGGTAGGTCCTATATAAATGCTTATTGAGTGCAACTAAAGAAAACCAAATTTATAATCTGGACTGAAATCTCATTTAAGAATATCAAATGGTTATCCTGGAAGAATTACAATTGAATTTAGTTAAGGGGTATATTTTTTAAGTGAATGTGGACATGATTTAATATGTACTGGATGAGGAGATAGTGATGATGATGACAACACGAAAGTAGCAAAATGTGAAGACCAGGAAGAATTATTCATTTAACAAAGCATTATGCTTATCTCAATGAATATATATATTAGTCTACATATAAATACATGTCTTTGAGTGTCTATGTGCAAATGAAATTTTTCACAAAAATGTCTTGGGCTGATGGACTTATTTTTAGAAAAAAATAGGAGGAACTGAAAATGCCAAAAAATAGGGAATGTCAGATGCCAAGAAATATGCTCAAGAAATAAAAAACCATAATGAGAAAAATGTTACATTTATACATTAGCATGAATCTTATTTTTGCTTCCATGAATTTTAATGTTGCATTGATTTGACTCAACAAATTTCATTAACATCCTATTTCTTCTTAGAACTTTTAATGATATGCAAATCATCTATCTGAAGTGAAGGCCAGAAACCCACATATTTGGAGATTTTTTTTTTTTCCCTTGGAAAATTCCTTTAATGTTTGGAAGTGTCAACTGTGGATACTGTCTACTCAGCATGGAAAATAGAATCAGTGAGTGTTCCTCTGCTTCAACAGATGCTCTTTATAATCTCTGAGGTCCTGAGACTCAGAGGTTCTGTGTTTCTGAAAGGGTGGTCCAGAGACCACCTATGTAAGAATTATGTAGGCACTGATTAACATGCAGATTCCTGGGCCCAACCCCAGATCTACTGAAAGAGAATATTTAGGTATGGGCCCCCCTAAATCCAGGTGACATTTAAGCATACCAGAGTTCGAAAACCTTGTGTACAGTAAATATTATTTGGAGGTATTTGTTTAAAAATTTAGACAAGTCCAGACATGAAGGGATAGAATGGAATACACTGGTTCTTTCACCAATAGGGGTCGCTCACTCTTTAGTCTTAAATTTGGTTCTAACAGGCTAAGAGAAAACAAAATCCACATGCCAAGGGTAAACTGATATTCAACAGAGGAGAAAGTCAGGAGGTCTCTTCCCCAATGGATGAATCAATTTTTGGGGCATTGTAATAACAATAATAATGATAAATGCCATCTTGTGATTACTTCTTTGTGTTCAGCACTTGCCACATGCAGCTGTAGGAGATCTCATTTGATCCTCTCAATAACTCAGTGAGATGGGCTCACCTTTATTTTATTGATGGAGCCCCTGAGGCTCAGAGAGATAAAATAACTTGGACTAGGTCTTCCTTCTAGTGTGTTGAGATGGTGTCTCTGATTTCAGAATCTGGGATCTTAGTCCCCAAACCACAGTGCTTTTACAACTTTTATAAACCTCAGTTTTGAGGAAAAGAGCCTTAATTGAAGTGTTTTTCCTGTCTTCCGTGCCTTGCTTGGCTCCAGCTTGAGCAGTTGGTGCCACACATCCCATGGTGGGACCCAGAAGCCTTGTCAAAACCACAAACAGAAGGAACTCAGTGCTGGCTATTGTCAGTTTCCAGCAATTGCTTTCCAGCTTCAGGGATTCGCTATTCTTTCAAATCACAATATAGAGAAAGATCTAAATGTCTGCTGTGGATGAAGACACATTGCTAAGTTTAAAGAAGTCTGTAAGAGTGTTGAGAATATTCTGTTTCTTGATCTGGGTACTTGCTATGTGGATAAATCCAGTTTGTGAAAATTCAGCAAACTGTATACTCCTGAAATTTTTCTGTATGTATGTTACACATAGTTAAAAAAAAAAAAAGCTGTAGTCTTATATTGAATTACATAACTTAGCTGCTGAAACTTACCTCCTCTCTGCCATCTTCCTCTGGTCCCTGCGCCCCCTTTCATTTCCAAATCAACAAACAGTTTTCTGGTGAGGAAATGGTAAGGTAATTATTCCAACAACTGCATATAGAATTATTTGTTAGACCAAGGATACAGTAGGATTTAACCCTGGTGAGGGAGATGGTCTGTTTCCTTGTTGAATCCTTTTCATGTCTAGTTTTCAGTAATCTCAAAAGTTTAGCACATTTTTCTCTTATGTTAACACATTGTGTACTGAATAGGCAGACCCAAAGCATCTTGAATGTGCTTTAAAATTTTTGCTTAAGTAACCTCACAAGACTCCCACATTCTTTAGTTCTGCCTGTATTGAGAATCAGCAGTTACTTTTAAGTTTTAATAAGTTTCACATGTTTTGTAGTGAAACTGTGTTTGGTTAATTCCAACCTTTAATTAGTAGCCTCTGGATTGGTGTATACCAGACACAGGGATGTTATTAGTGTGAACTGAAAGCTATGTGTGTTACTCCATAACAGATCAAAACAAACCTTGTGTGCTCTGACAGCATTAAACCCCACTGAGACCTGACCAGGATATGGTTTTCAGTTGTAAAAGAAAATTGTAATTCGCAAGTCCTTGCCAGATGTCGTACCCCAATACCTCAACTTCATTACATCTACCCAGAGTAGGTGGTCACATGAGGTTCAGCCAAAGGGACTTGGTTAGGTATTTTAATCATTTAAAACTTAGATTTATTTAAAATACTTTAAAGTGGGCATATTGGTACATCTTGGAATTTTTTTAACTTTTTAATTTTTAAAAAACATTCAGAACATTCTTGGGAATGTAAATCATACTTTTTAATTTAGAGGGCAGCTTCAAAATCCTCATATATAACAGAAGTTCTATCTTTTGACAATGTTAAATCACGAAGAGAATTTTCAGCTACAAAATGTGAAAAAGGTCTAAGATAAAATCAGAGGAAATGAACAACTCTTTTAAGGAGGAAACAAATGAGTTCTAAGATTTTTCCTTATCTCAAACCCATGCAACACTGTGAATGTCACCATGTGCAAAATTACCAGAAACAAAAACAAAAATACTTTACTAAGTTGATCAAGAAAAAAAGAGTCAATAGGTACTTTTAAAAACTAGTTTGATTGGCAGTGGCCTCTGAAGTGTTGAAAGGTATTAGATAAAGTTCAAGCACTAATGCACATGGTGTGTACACAAGTAACTCACACGCTTCTACTAGGGCATAGAGACTGACTCTACCCATCCTGGAGCTTAACATGGGAAATTAAACTCCTGGACTTTTAGGCAATTTGCACACTTCTCCCTGATCAGTGTGTTATATGACTTAAGCAAAATACACATTTTGTAACTTACATTTCTCATATCCTTTTTTAAACTGTTAGATTTGTGAATGTTTTCTTTGGTTAGACAATTGGTCTTATTCTAATACTTATTTCAATATAACTTCAGTATAAGCTCATAGTAATATATAATGCAGATGTTAGGGCATAGTAGTAGCTTTCATCTTACAGGCAAATCATATTTTATCTGGCTGTAACTATAAAAAGTTATTCTTGAGGGAATGTTGTAGCATGATCTTTTTTTCAATGGGATTTTACTGTAGTAAAAGTCACTGTTAAATTCCAACGAAAAAAATGTAAATTATTGTATTTTTTTCCCCTCTAAAGGAGTAACTATGGAAAGCAACTCCGAGGTATTCTGGTTCTATCCATAATTTGACACCAGGTTCCCTGTTGACTATTTTGAAAGATACCATTATGTTTCTTTGCTTTTAGAAGCCCCTGATTGCCCATCATTGGCAAAGAGCAACATTTTAAAACGTGGTAGAAGGAAGTTCTTTTTAAAGAAACGCCCCTCTCTCTTTTCACACATCTTGAATTTGTGAGGAACCAAATAATCACATTTTTGAGAAAGAGTGTTTTCTTTCATCAACACCAGGAGCAAAAGATTTTCTTTCTTTCTTTCTTTCTTTTTTTTTTAAGCTGGCTTTAAGGCTCTGCAGTGCTAATTTGTGTGTGTGAACTAAGCAATAAAACCACACAGGCAAACCTGAACTAGACTCTGAGGTTGGAGAATAAATTTGAACCTTCTTTGGAATTTTTCCTTTTGACTTGTTTTCCTCTCCAGATACAAACCACAGAAGCGGAATTTGTTGCTCTTCATGCTGTGTATAAATTGTTGTTGGCACTGACTTTTTGAATGATATTATCCTCTAAGCATCCTTCAGAGGGCTACATTTTTACTCTTTCCTCTCCATTTTAAATGTAAAAATTTCAACTTCAAGAACTGACAAGATCCAAAGGTCTGCTGGTTCATTATCTTTTCGGACTTTTCATTAACAGTTCATTTTAGAAAAATTTCCCCTTTTTCAGATTAGAACAGGTAGATAATGAATTACTCCTTTTTAGGGGGTTTGTTTTGGTTTTCACCTACAATGAAAATGATTTAAAGTCCTTTTCTATAATTTAAAGAAGTCTCCAGTCTTTGAAAATTGATTAGGTAGACAAACTAAGAAAAATATATCTTACAATTAGTAAAGTCTTAACATTTGATGAGAATTGATCAATATTTGATCCTTTTGGCCTTCGTTGTTAGGCTTAACTTTTCAATTGTGACAAAATTTTTGTTAAAAAAAAAAATTGACGTGTTTTAATTCAAATGATCATTTTAGCAGCACAAAGACACATACCTCATTTGTTGAGTGTATGTGCATATATGTTGTGTAGAGTAAACTTTCCATCACTTCTCTTTCTACCTGTTTGGAGTAAGAGTGGCTTTGCCATAATAGTAGAGAATTTAAAACCAGAAGAAAGACCTGACTTCCAGCCTTCATTCTGCTTCATACTGGTTGGATAACTTTAGGTAATTGCCTTAATTTCTTTGAGCCTCAGTGTACTTAGCTCTAAAAAAGAATTAATAGGACCTACCTTAAGGGTTGTTGTCAGAGATTACAAGTTCTAATATATATAAAAACATTTTGTAAACTGTAAGATGATGTGTTACCATATTATCAACCAGGGCTGAGTATCTGCTATAAGTGGCTCTTCTGTTAGTGTGTTTATTACCTAAGAGACAAGTCTTTGGAATTAGACATTCCTGAGTTCAAAACTTGGCTCCATGTATTGTTAGTTATAATAAACTCTGACAAATTTTCTTTATCTCTCTGACTCTCCCCTATAAAAAAGGGGGATGATAAACTTACCCTAAGGGGTTACCAAGAGGATTAAATGAAATAATATTTACGTTGAACACTTAGTATAGTGCCTGGCACTTAGTAATTGCTCAATACATAGTGATATAATATTATGATTTTTGTCTTTGCCAGAATTATAGCCATCCAACAACTCTGGAGACCAGCTAAAAATATTTTCCACCAAAAAACACTGTAAAAGAACATTTTGACAGTAACATTAATTTTTCATAAAATAAAACAAGTATCTTGATTTCCTGTGAAATAAACTGAAAACAGAAAGTCCACAGATTATTCTCAGATTTTACTGCACACTTCCATTTTAACTGCTATCACCCTGAGAAGTACCATTAGCTGACAGAGTGGCATCCCACGACCAATTGTGGTCATAAATGTCAAGAGACAGTGAAAATAGACAAATGGTAAATAGCATAAGGAAGAAATATTGAAAACTTGGCTGATACACACATTAAGGAACCAGGCTCTGGAATTTGGACTATAAATGATTGACGAAGCTCTTTCGTGAGGCTAATAAAGACACCAGCACCTATGACTTATTGCTGTTTATCTGGTCTTCCCACTGGTGCTGCTCAGGTCTTTTATCACATGCTGGAGAATTTAGAAGCAGACACTACCATTATTTGCAAGAAAAAGAAGGAGAGACAGAAGAGCGGTTAGGGGTGTCCCGGAGACTGCGGGCGAGGGTAGGGGAGAAGATGCTGGCCGCAGATTTCATTAGCTGAAGCGGTCTGGTGTCTGACTCAGCTCGCCGTGCAAAGCCCCCTACAGACACTGCCCTACTTCCCAACCTTCTCAGGAGGTTTTCTCTTGATTGGTAGACCCCCGGGAGACTCCCAAATCATGCCATTTTGCCTTTGCACATGCTTCTCCTTTTGCCTGGAAAAGTCCTCATCCTCCTCTTGGGGACCTTCTGTTCTTTCAGAACCGCTCAAACATCACTTCCTCCATAAAGCCTCCCTTCCCTCCGTCCAACCCCATGTACCCCACGTGGTAGTGTGGCTGATCTCCAGGCGCTGGTCATATATTGTATATTGTCATCCAGAGTCCACCTCACTGTGCTGCGATCAGGGGTTTAGCATAGTGCCTTGCGGATAGGAGGCCCCCATTTAATCTAAAATAATGGACTATAAATGTAAATTAAGCAGGTTTTTTTTTGCATTTTAATGATGTAATGGCTTTATAAGAGAGCTCAAGTACAATAAATTACCTTTTAGGAAGTTCTAAACCTGAACTTTGAACATTGATTAGGAGATTAAAAAAATAATTTTCAAATGTAAAGGAATGAATTAGAGTGGCATTATTAGGTGCTTTTTGGAAAAAAAAACTTTTTCGGGATTCAAAAAGTTAAAGAAATATGGAGTTCAGCAAAATTAAAAATAACATATATTTAAACTCCAGGTTTTATCAGAGCCTAGTTTATTGTGTTTTGTTTCCTTACCTAAATTTCAAGTTCCTTAGGGAGAGAGAATACTTTTATTTCTGTTTCCCAACAGGTAGGCTCTGTGCTTGATAGGTAGTTAATGCTCAGTAAATGCCTAATTTTTGACATTATATACACACACACACTGTCTTCACCACCACACACAAATACCCCAAATCTTGAAAAGCAGTGGGAAGTCTGGCACTATTTTTGATTAAGATATGCATAAGAAGACATCATCTTTTAATTGAATTAACAAATATATTGTTAATTCATGAATAAGAGAACATATGTCAGAGTCTGTGAATGCTTGAGGGTCCTCCCGAATTCCTGGCAGCCCAGTGACTCCCATTAAAGAAACACAGCCTCAAGGGTGTTTTCCCAATATGGAACTTACATTTGTTTTCATTGTGTATTTTAGAAACCCTATAGCTGCTACTGTACCCCAAAGCTGGCGTGATGTGTGTGTGCCTCTAGTTGCAGGAATGATTTCAGCTGTGAGAATTTCTCCAGACAACCTGTTTTCTCTATTTGCGTGAGGAAGAGAGAGAGAGCAACTCCAAGAATTTCTCCCGTGCAGGACTGACTTCCTCTGAGGCCCCAGAGAAGCCATTTGAACACTCTTCCTTAGTTCCTCCAGCTGTAAAATGGAACTAATAATGACTAATAATGTATTTCACAAGGTAACTGTGCGGATTAAGTAGTCAGAGTTTCAAGGTGGTAGACCCCGAGTATTAAAATACTTCTATAATGTGAAACTCTGTTGGACCTATTTTTTTCCCCCAGTTAAGCATAATGTTTTCTGTTAGGTTGAGTTTTCAAATCCCCAAAGTTTATTTAAATACCCAATTCAAGTGACTTGCCAGCAAGGTGATTTATTTTTATGTCAAGAATTCCATTTTGTGGCAAAGACATTTCTAGGAACGACAGCTCTTAGCACTAAGACAAGCAGTGTGAATTCCTATCCCAGCTGTATTGCAACTGTAGGCAAGTCCACGCATTTCTTTGTCCTCTGTTTCCTAAAGCAGAGTAATCTGTGCCTGACTACGGAACTGTGAGAAGTAAAGGGGTAACATATGGCGAAATGCTTTAAGCTCTGTGGTAAGGATGCCAGAGAATGTTATTCTACAGATGTGAAAACTGAGTCCTAGAGAAGCAAACAGGTTTGCCTCAAGTCACGTGACAGTGAGCAGCAGGAACTACACTCGATGCCTGGGTTACACCCAGTTATTTGGCCTTATCACTTCCTAAGGAATCAAGTACCTACAGGGGTAGGGTTTTCTCTCAGAGGAACCGCCCTTCCCTCTTTGATGAAAGTCAGCTTTCTTTCACCTGTTGAGCTAGCTTTTGCCTCGCTCTAAAAATGGAATTGTCTGTCTTTGCCTGCGGGACAGAAGAGGAGGCTGCTAGAGCTTCTTGCCAAGGGAAAGAGCCTGGCTAGAATGTCCAATTGAAGACTTATTATTGGCTGTGGAGAACACTGTTATATGGCTTGTAGAAATCAAATAAAGTCTTGAGAGGAGGCCAGAAAGTCAAAGAAATGCTGTTAAATCTCAAGACCTGTATGATGCAGAATGAGTAAAGGGAAATTATAGGGTGTAAATTGAGTTGTAATTCCAACCAAGTCAATACAGTCAATTGTGATGGCCAAACAACAGATGCATAAAGGCTTAAGGACCCCAAATGTTACAGACTCTGGCTGCTACCCAAACACCCTTGCAGCTGAAATAAAAGAGTCTTGTATTCTTGCAGAGACAAAGCCTTAAAGACAAAGCAGCAGACCCTCTTGACTAAAAGGGTTTGCAATGGATATATTGCTAGTAATCTTAAACCCGCTCAGCAGAGACTGGGCAGGCTTGGAAAGCAAACAGGTCCTGTAGAGTGACAGGTTTTGCAGAATGCCTAGCATGTTCGTGGCCCCCGGTGACCTCATTATCATTCCTGTGAGTATTAGGAGTATAGCGCGATAGGATATGGACGCAGGACTCTCTGGACAGGGAGTTTCTTTTCTAGAAACAGGCATGGTTTCTTCAAGTCTTCCCTGCTGGTCCCACCTCTTTGGTTCTGGGCTGAAAGGAGAAGGAAAGATAAGCAAAAAAATAACAGCTGGCAATTTTTGTTGCTTATAGCCCGCCCCGGGGGTATCTGCGATGAGTGCATACAGCATCTCATTTAACTAATACAATACATCTCTGAGGTTCATGGTCTACATTTTTATGGATGAGAACACAGGGGCTTAGATAGATGAGATAGTGTCACTGTTAAGAGCTTGTGATCCCCCACTTCTGAGCTGCCTGACATTGGGTAAATGACTTAATTGCTGTCTCATCTATAAAATGGTGTGAAAATAATACTTACTGCCATTGAGATGATTAAATTAATAGACACAAAGCCATGGGAAGAGTCCGCAGCACCTAGTAGGTACTCTGTAAATGTTACTTATTTTTATTACTGCCCAAGGTCATAAGCACAAGTATAAACAGTGTGGTGGCAGAGCTGAGCCTAGAACTTAGGTCTCTCTGAAGCCTGAAGTGACTTTTCCATTAACCATCTCACTCTGCTGCCTATAAAAGGAGAGAGGGTGTGGCCAGGAAAGGCAGAAGCAATGTTCTGGAGCAGTTTCTAGCTGTTTAGCAATAGCAAAGCATCAGAAAGAGAATTCCTTCCACACTGGGCCCCCATTCACTCTCACCACCACCAACTGCATTTATTTTACTTTTATTATTTCCAATTGCTACCACTGACAGCCGGAAATAAGAATAGCACAACATATTTCCTTTTGTGCTGTCTCAGTGTTGTCTGCTAGCAGAGCACCCCCTACTGATTCTTGCCTTTCTTTTGCATCCAGTGCTGCTTGCAAACAAGAGAAAAGAGATGGTTTTTCTTGTGTTCCTTGTGAACTTAGAACAAATAGCTTCGGGGGGGGGGGGGGATCATCAATTCTATTCAGTGTTTTAAAGGCGCAGGCGTTTAGATGTTGAAAGGGCACTGTCTAATGTGATTTCCTTGACATGACCCTTTGGACTTGGCTTCAGTTTTGATGAAACGCACAGGAAAGCTCTCATCATCGGCTTGGACACATACTGCTTCCCTCGCAGCCCTGCACGCTGTCTGCACAGGGAAAGGAGGAGAAGTGTGTCCTCTGATGTGTGCAGCTGCCAGCCGGCCTCTGATGGCAGCAAAGTCCTGGGCTCTCTGCAGGTCGTAGTTAGATTTCAAGTAGGATTTGGAGCTCCTGCATCTGTAACAGAGGGAATTGTAAAACTCAAGCTACCAGTTTAGATGAATAAAGCCATTATTAGGTTTTTTTTAAGTTTAATAATGATTTAAAATGTTTTAAAACTTAAGACCAAAAGAAAATATTCACAGGACTGTATTCAGAGGGTTTTCAGGTTTTAATCTGGGAAATCTGAACTGATTTGGTCCTGCTGGCAGGCTTCTCTGATCTCCAATGGGAAGTGGGAAACAGCACCATAGGAATCCCAGCTGTTAAAACTACGCAGACAGGTAGGGCCTGGGGACATCTTCTCTGCAGCCTACAGCATCACAGTGTTCTGCTGGAGGTGGACATTGCTTTGCTTCAGATTCCATAGATTAGAGACCCAGAAAAGACCTCCCACTTGTTGGATGGGAAACGAGGATATGAGGGTTTGAGTTACTGAAGGGGCTATTGCCTCAGTGCAGCCCAGGACCTTGGCCTTTGCCAGCAGACCACAGAGAGCAGCAGAATAAGCCTCAGCACGGTCTCTGGGGCTGTTTACGCCCCATGACCCCCCGTGTCCCCGGTGTTCACTGGGACACACTCAGGGGGTGCATGGTGATTTTCACCTCCTCGGTCAGCTTTATTCCTGTTTGTTTCCTGTTTTTTTGTTTTGGATGTGATTTTAAAAGGGATTATTTTTCTCTTTCCTTTTCTGATATTTCATTATTTGTATAAAGAAATGCAGCAGATTTTTGTACATTAACCTTGTGTCCTGCTGCCTTGCTGAGTTTGTTTATCAGCTCTAGTAGTTTTTATGTGGGGTCCTTAGGGTTTTCTATACATAGTATCATGTCATCTGCCTATAGTGACAGTTTTATCTCTGCTCTTCCAATTTGGATCCCTTTTATTTATTTTTATTCTCTGATTGCTATGGCTAGGACTTCCAGTACTATGTTGAATAGAAGTCATGAGAGTGAACATCCTTGTCTTGTTCCAGATTTTAGCAGGAAAGCTTTCAACTTTTCACTGTTGGCTGTGGGTTTCTCGTAAGTTGCTTTTATTATGTTGAGATATATTCCCTCTATCCCCACTTTGGTAAGAGTTTTTATCATGAATGGATGTTGAATTTTATCAGATGCTCCTTTCTGCATCTATTGAGATGGTCGTGTGATTTTCTGTCCTTTCTTTTGTCCATGTGGTGTATCACGCTGATGGATTTGCGTATGTGGAACCGTTGTTGTGTCCTTGGGATGAATCCAGCTTGATCGTGGTGTATGATCGTTTTTATGTGTTGTTGGATTTGGTTTGCTAATATTTTGTTGAGATGCCTGTTTTCACTTCAGAAGGAACTAGCTTCTCTCCAGTGGCTGCAGGGAAACTGTATCAGAAGTATTTCAACAGCTCTTGCTCAGGTGCAGGCTTTCCTCTGCCCCTGGATGGATCTGTTCATCAGCAAAGTCAGCATGTGAAATCCAACACCCAGAATCATTTAGTCCAAACTCCTGCCCGATGGGGAAATTCCTTCTACAATCCTGACACTGAGTATGCCCTGGGACAGAGCAGGCACGGCTTTCAGGGTTTGATAGAATAAATAATCTGTACACTGGATCAAAGGCTTCTTAAACAGAAAATGATAGAAATGTAAGGTTGACCAGCTATTATTCTGGGCCGTTATCTTATCTGATATTATGCTGGATCTGGCTTCTGTTTCTGTTGGTTTTGTTAGCTCTTCCAGCTTAGAGCTGGGGTATGTGTGGAATGATATGTTAATTTTCATATTTTGTTATAAGCTTGTTCAAAGAGTTTTGTTTGTCTGAGGGAAGTTGAGACTAATACCTAAATTAAACAATAGTGTCATTTATGCATTTTTCTTATACATGCTGTTTTCACTGCCAATCTTACTGAGGGGTAAAAATCTATGATTGGTGGGTCCTCAGAAAGCAGCTTCTTTCCCAATCTCTTTCTTTTAGGAGTATGAAAAGTCACTTCACATGCTGGTGGAAAAATGCCTACTTGTCCCCTGAAGTTTGCAGAAGCCTGTTCTCTGGCGGATAGTCTAGACTTATCTCAGGTAGACTTGCTTTCTAGAGAACATTTTGCTTTATATTAAAGAGCTACACATGGCCACACACTCGTGCTCACCGGCTTCCCACCTCCTCAGATCTTTTAAGCACTCAACTCTGAGTAGATGTTGGTGATTCCCATCCTGAAAGAAAACGTTTTAAAATTGTTTTTCTTATCAATGGATGATACATCACGTTGCCCATTTAGCCGTGAACACAGTGCTGCTAGTCAAAGTTCCTCTTTGTTCCAGGTTTCCTACGTTAACGTGGTCTGCATAGTAAAATCCTTGCCAGCGAAGGGAGAGCCAGGTTTGTGGCACGGCCCATAACACGTGTACATGACTGAGACCACACACAGATCAAAAAGATAAAGGCACACATTGCTTTTGAGCAATGACCCGTGTGCCAAAAATGAGGTTTCACCTACGATAGACCAGAAGAATGTAAGAGTCTGGGCTCAGGGTATCAAAAGTTTCCTTTTCCGTTCTAGTCTACCTTTTAAAAGGACAATACAACAACGTTTTTTAAGCCTTTTGACTGTCCTAGTTTCATTATTTACAACTGAAAAAGAAATAAAGAACATCTCGCTCCCAACAGGAACCATTGCGAGGAGAGGAGTAACACGATGCAGGGCTGAGACCTGTGGCTCTGGAGCCAGACTGCTTGGCCTCATTTCTGGATGATCCGCTGTTTAACTTTGGGCCTTAGTTTCCTGTAAAACAGGAATAGTCACTGTACAGACCTCATGAGATTGTTGTGAGAATTAACCAAGATAACACACATAGAGTGCTCAACCTGGTACGTAGACCCTAGGAAAATTTCATTTGTTTGCTCTGAGTACAGTACAATCTCGCCTTAATGCCATCAATATGCTGCAAAAATTAAATTGCATAAAATATGGGGTCAGTTTACTCCAATGTTAATAAATAATATATTTTCAGTCAATCTGTGCTGTTGCAAAGAGCACTAGAAGACTAGATGGTAAAACTGACCAGAAGGTCCAAGAAGAGATCACCTCTTGAATGCATCCTTTTCCAGAAAATTAAAGCTTTATTCATCCACCCACCTCCCAGCTCCTTAGAGGGTTGAGATGTAGTATAGGTCTGATTACAGTGTGTCTAGACTGGTGTAACAGGAGAGGGGAAACACTGTGGAAGGCGTTACTTGTTATTAAGGTGGATATCTCAAACCTACTTTTAACCTTTGTAATAGGTGTCTCGTGACCGTAGATGCACACTAGAATCACCCAGAAGAACTTTAAAGACAAGGCTTTAAAGACATTGGGCCCAGCAAAATGTAGTCATCCAGACTCGTCTGCACCATTTTTAGATATATACCATTTGACAAGCTGTTAACCTCTTTCTTTTCTCATCTGTGAGATGGGGTTGTTGTCAGGATTAAAGACACTGTATTTAAAACTCTAAGCATAAATCTTGGCATGTGGTGGGTGATCAAGAATACTATTTATCAATAACCTATTTTCTCTAAAGATCTCAGCCTGAAGTGTCCTTGACCTCCACTAAGCTCAATTATTTTCAGCCTTGAAAATGGATAAGAATTGGTGAAGGCCTCTTATTTTATGAATGAGAAAACTAAAACCCAAAAAAATTGCATCAGGTTACACAGCTAATAATAGGCTAGCACTCGAACCCAGGTCTCCTAACTCTTTGTCCATGGTTTTCCTTCCTGTCCCACACTTCTCAGTAACAAGATCTCTGAGGCCCCAGATTCAGGCCCTGGATCCCAGCATCAGCCTTGTCCCTTCCTGCATTTAGTTTATGGTACAGCAACACCAAATTGTTACTCCCCCGAACTCATGATTGTTGTTTCTCACCTGTTTTCCTTGGCTTCTGTGACCATTCCTGCCTGACATGCTTTCTGCAACTATGCTAACTCCTGCTTCTGCTACAGATTAGCTACTAGCAATTGCCATCCCACTGTAAACATTTAGGAATCAGACACAATGTCAGCTATTGGACAACAAGATTTTATCCCCATGAATAAGGAAGCAAATAAGGTGAGCCCTGTTACTGCCAGAGCTTACTGCTTGGAGGCAGCTTCCAAGCCACTTCCCCAGGGTGGGGGAACCAAAACAGAGCCCAGTGGTCTCATTGAGTTGAGCAGGCAGAGATCAAAGTCTGGGAAGACCAAGGAGGCCAGTATTTGCAAGGCACACTTCCAGAAAGGAGGGAGCTAAATAGAAAGGGGACTCTGGAGATCTGCAGAGTTTACCCGAAGTGTTTGGCTGAATATCATCTGCACGTGCATGTGAAGAAACCACCAACATGGGGGAAAGAGTGCACTGAGCTGAACAATCCCTGGAGCTCACAGAGAATTGGGAAGAATTTCTGTTTCCACCAGCCTGTGTGAAGAAACTTCAAAATCCATAGGGCATTGGGTGGAATCCTCAGAAGGGGCAAGCCTTAGTAGGCGGGCTGTATTAGTCCTTGAAGAAAAGCTGCTGCCGACCCACCATAAAAATCTTGAAAGCCAACATCTCTAATCTGCTATAGAATCCAACATTTTTTAAAGGAAAAGAGTAAAATCCAGCATTCAACAAAATAAAATTCATAATATGTAAATTCAGAAAGGAATTACTAGACATGCCAAGAAGTGTGAAAATAGTATTTATAACAAGAAAAATTAGTCAATAGAAACAGGCTGAGAAAGGCAGCGATCATGGAATTAGTGGATAAGGACTTTCACAGTACTGTTACAAAGGTTATTCTTATGCTTAAGGATGTAAAAGAAAACATAAACATGATAAAAAGAGGCTAAACGATATAAAGAAGGCCCAAATGTAATCTATAGAGATGAAAATATATGAAATTTTTAAACACTGGCTAGGATTAGCAGCATATTATACGATGCACAAGAGAAGATCACCCAACCTGAAGACATAGTAACAGAAAACACCCAAAATGAAGCACCCGTAAAAAAAGACTAAAAACAAAACTGAAGACAAGCATACACAGAAACAGAGCCTCAGTGAGCTCTGGGACCGTATTAAGCTATGCTGTATATGTGTGACTGGAGTCCTAGAAATGTGGTGTTGGAGAAATGGAAACAGTCTTTGAAGGAGTAAAGGCTGAAAATTATCCGAATTTCATGAAAAATATAAACCCATAGATCCAAGACCCTCAATAAACTCCATACAGAAGGAACATAAAGAAAGCCACCTCAAGGTACATCATAATTAAATTTCTGAAACCAATGCCCAAGAGAAAATCTAAATAGCAACTAGCAGGAAAAAAAAAGATATATTATGTACAAGTAGGAACAAAGAGGAACAAAGATAATAATCATAATTGACTTCTGTCATAAACCATACGTGCCTAAAAGCAGTACAATGGTATCATTAAGTGCTGAAAGAAGAAACTGCCAACTTTGAATTCTATACCCAGTGAAGGTATTTTTCAAAAATGAAGGTAAAATGAAAACCTTTTCAGGTCAGTAAAAGGTAAGAGCCTTTCACTGTAAGAACTGTTAAAATAAGCTCTTTCAGCAGAAGGAAAATGATACCAGATGGGAATTTAGATCTACAGAAGGAAGTAAAGAGCAATCCAGATGATAAATATGTGGGTAAATATAAAAAGACATTTTTTTTTCTTCTCATTTTTCATCTCTTTCACACCTATCCATCCTTCTAAGAAGAAACTCTGTACTTCTTTACCAGGTCTCCTTAGGTCAAACTCAACACCCTCTATGAGCCAGATTGATTAGGTAAGTGAGTGAAGCCTGTGTATGATTATGAGAAATAGTGGGGACAGTGATAAACTCAAGAATGTATGTCTCATTTAAAAGGAACATCCATCACTCAGCTTTGGCTGATTTTTTTAGGGGGAGGAAATTGAGCACAACTCTTCCTTTATTTTGATGTAATCGACTCATCAAACTGAACCAAAAAGTCCTGTGTGTATTATACCCATGGCCTTTGGGCCACCAGGATACAAATAGTATTTTAGGTATTCTTCATTTGTGCTCTCATAATACTCAGTGGGTATCTTTGTTACACTTACTAAAATGTATTATGATTTTTTGTTGGTATATATGTCTTCCCAACTAGATTAAAACTGTTCATGGGAAAGAACCATGTCTTATATCTGAGTGATTAGTACATAGCCTGACATAGGAAGCACTTCACAAATGCTTATTAAATTGGAGCTCGTTTTGATGCCTTATTTTCACAAATGAGCTCCTACTCTCTGCCTCTCTGAGAACTGAGGAAAGGTTTAAGCATTAAGCACCTGACTAAAATTTTGGTGGTGTACTCTGGGCAGGCATTAGTATAATTTGGTTAACTTTCTTTTATTCAGTTGATAAGTCTAGGCTCTCCCTTTGGTGGAAATGTCCTGTGAGAATCACAAGTAAAAGGATTAAAGCCATGTGGCGTTTTGGTAGCTGCAGTCTTACTTCAGTGTCTTTGGTTTTGGAATTAAAAAACCCAAAGCTTGTCCTTCACCTTCTCCAGGAAATAACTATCCTAGTGTAATTTCACGAAGATGCTTTTGTTACTGGGCTAGTTTGTATCTAAGCATGAATGGAGGTATGGGTGGGGACCCTCATTTTATTTCTCCCTGGGTTTTCTGTTTAGCCCACCTTCTCCACCCACCCACACCACATCCTTACTCAGAAACATTTCACCTCACCCTGCACACCTTGGTCTCACCATTAAAAAACCAAGTTGACAATGGGCATCATTTTTTTTTTTTTGCAAGCTGCCCTAATGCTCAGAGCCGTAAAAATAAAATATTGATGGTAGTCAATGCATTGAGTCCTTGTTAATGTGCCAGGTAGATGCTATCATCCCATTCAGTGCTCATAATAATCTCCATTTCACAGAGAAGAAGACTGAAGCCTAAGGTCTCATGGCTCATATGTTCTGAAATCGGACTTTGTGGTCTTACCTACTATACCCTTGCTCTTCAAAGCATCATCCATCACCTTCATGTCTGTTAGAAAGGTGGCATCTTAGATCTCACTCCAAACCTACTGAGTCAGCACCTGCATTTTAGTATGATCCCAGGTGATTCATGCACATTAAAGTTTGGGAAACACTGGTTTACATGACACCACTTCCTGTTGGGTACACACTTCCTGCTAGTGTCCATGATCTCTAACACACTTCCTGGTGTGCCCAACTTTCTCTTCAGGAGTGATTTAAGCAGCAAGATTTTCACTTGTAGAATTCCATTGTGTTGATATGAATATTCACCCCAAGAACTCTCCTTTCCTCCCATCCATCATCATGTTTCATTTTCCCATTTTGGACCCAGCTCAAAGACGTGAGCAAGGAGGGCCAGCTGGTTTGCGGAGAAGTGGATGGGCCACTGGGCTTTCGCATGGCACTGATACCATAAACAAAAGCCCCGACTTCTTTTTTTTTTTAATTGAAGAATAGTTGATTTCCAATGTTGATTAGTTTCTGGTGTACAGCATAGTGATTTCGTTTTACATGTATATATTCTTTTTCATATTCCCACCCATAACTTTTTTTTCCCCTAAGCTCCAACTTCTGATTGACTCTGGAGGGCCACTTGACTAATAATTTCTCCTAGTGGCTGCTTCTCTTCCTGTGCAGGTCATAGGCAAGTGTCATGGGTGGGAGGACAGGGGAACCTTCACAGGAAACCCTCCTGAAGCAAGAATCTTGGCAGGACTGGAGGCATGGAAGATCCTGTTTCCATGTTGTGGGTGCAGAGGTACATGGATGTTAGTAACTTTATTAAAGCTTATTTTTACATCAGTACCACTCACAAGCAGAAGTCTAACCACTACACTGCATATGCATTTTATTGGGTCCAAAAGACTATGGCACTGATTTACTGTAAAAGTGGGCTCTCAAAATACTGTATGACGTCAAAGTTGTTGGATGGTCAATGAAAAGTGTTTTTTCCAATTACGGTATTGCATACACATTTGCTTTGATATGGCACTGGTGACAACGGATGCTTTCTATGACCTTCTTCTAAGCATCATTATTATGTTAATAAATAAATAATTAATTTTCTTCTCCTCAAGAGCTGGGGTGTCTCCAGGCTTTTTGTTTGCCAGTTCTGTCTTTGGAAGCCTTTTGTCCTCCTCATCAGCCATCTGTAGGAGTCTGAGTTAAGCAGAAGGGGCTGCTGTGGAGTGATGGGAAGAATTCCTTCCTCCTGAGATGTGTTTGAGGCAGAATGCAGGAACAGAGGCCGAGTTTCACACTGTCAGAGTATGAGACCGTAGGGTGCTCGTCGACGTTGTTGTAACTTTGTTTTCCATGTGAAATGAACAGAAACACTTTCTAGAAATGTTTTTTTGAAGAGACAGCATGGCATAGCCAACCAGGGCCTTATCTCTGGGCCTTATCCACCTGGGTAGCAAAGGGACATTTTTCACAGGGTTCCTGCGTTCACAGGATTAGGAAGTTATGGGAATATCTTTAGAATCAAAGTGCTCAAAGGGGGCACTTTAAGATCATTTTATGTCTTTTCTTCTTCAAAGATAGGCAGACATCCAAATTTTTACAGAGCTGAGAGGCAGTGAGATACAATGAAGAAAAGCAAGGCCTGTATTGTAGGCCGACGCAAATCTTGGAATGAGTTTTGGTTCTATTATTTATTAACATGACTTGGAGAGACTTGTTCAAGCTCCCTGATTCCTAATTTTCTCATATTCAAAAATGAGGAAATAGGTGCTTTTGCACTTTTGATCCTTAAAACATAGCCGTAAGTCGATTGTATGATAGTGAAACAATGGATTTAACAGGTGAGGGATCCTGTTTCCATGTAAGTTTTGCTTTTTAGACACAATATTTAATGATTTAAATTCTAGCCTCTCGCCTGTGTTCTTTAATTTTGTTTTTCTTTGCAACTGAACAAGTAGCCTGTTCAAGTGAGAATCTGGTTGAGGTTAGAGATGTATCATTTTCAACAGGCTGAGCAATTTTTCATCCTTTTCTGGGTCATATTAAGTTTGTGATACTCCTATTACTTACTGGTATTTATACTTTTTCTATTTTTCACCACTTAAAAGAAAATAATGATATATAGCAATAAAATATTCAAATTTATAAATAACTGCACAAATACTGAACTTTGTTTGGATTGCTCTATCCACAGAAGTTACTTATTGGGGTAGTTAGTTACTGTTAGCCGTTGCTACACAGAAGCCCCCAACCTCAGTGGCTTGGTTTATTGTTTTGCTCACCTAGAGTCCAATGCTTGAGCAGTTCTTCTCCGAGATGGGACTCGGGGGTCCTGGCATCTTCCCTGGGTGGCTCTGTCACCCATTTGGGCCCCCTTGGGGGTCCTCTGCTGGATCTGTTCCTATTTAGCTAGCTGATCCACAAAGACAAAGAATGAGGAGAATCTCCTGGGCCTTTTCAGGGCCAGGCTTGTAAGTCTGTACATCACATCTGCTCATATTCCATTGTCCATAAATTGTCACAAGATCTCATCTAGATGTGAGAAGAATAAGAGATATCATTTTCCTTTCTGTCCAGGAGAGAAACAGAATGGTTTGGTGAACCCATCACATTGTCCCTGCCTGACAGCATTGCTGACCAAACTGAATTGTAGCCAGTAGGTAGCCACCAGGGGGTCTCTCAAAAAGTTTGTTCATCAACTGATGTACGAAAGGGTGGTTTGGGTGTATAGTAAGCAGTTTATTGCCATCCACGCATGATATATGAGAGCTGAATGAAAACTGTGAGCTATCTGTATATCCATCTCTCAAAGTTACATCTACGTCTGAGTTGTTGCAAAGAGCCAGGGAAAAGTTAAGTTACAATGCCTAGAACTGAGTTTTCACTGTCTGGTGGTTCACACAGTGCAACAACCAGACCAGCGTCGTTGGCATCATCTTGGAACTTGGCAGAGATAAATGATTGGGTTTCACCCCAGACCTACTGAATCAGAAACTCTGGGGATGGGGCCAGCAATTTGTGTTTTAACAAATCCTTCCAGGTGATTCTGATGCAATGAAGTTTGAGAACTGGCAGCACAGACACTGGTTTTCTTTTCTTTTCTTTTTTCTCGAGAAAAGCAATATTCTTTTCAAAGAAAAAGATTCTTTCACAGTCTCCTTTAGTAAACTTTTCTAGTGATGAATGGGTTTCAGCTACTCTGAAATTTCCTATAGGTTGCCAGATTTGATTTTTTTACAGTTTCATCATACTCATTTTGAATTTTCCTTGTAGAGAGAGTGAAACATCTGATTGTCTCTCTTCCTATACTTCTCCATCAATGTCAAGACCATTTGACCATCTGTAAGTCTTTTCTTCTTTAAGCTCACTTAAAACTTTTATGGTATGTGTAGCGGTTTTCACATATGACTCTAAGTGTATTAACTGCTATTTTCTTGTGGATTTTTGTGTGTGAAAATTGAGCATTATAATAATCTCGTTCTTGAGAAAGCTTCCATTGACTTTTATTTCCCATTCAAAAATGGATGTTCATTTCTTCAAAGTACTCTCTCTCAAATAAGAATGTGTATTATGTGATAATATGTCAGGAAAACAAAGATTTGTTTACAACATTCAGAATATTAATTTATCACAATGGCCAACTGTTATCTGAAAATTATCAGCTATACCATCATAACCAATATTTTCTATCAAGAACGTATGAGTGATACTTGCTTTTATGATCATTATTTATATTAGAACATTTTATCTATTAATTTTTTAATTGAAGTATAGTTGATCTACAATGTTGTGTTAGTTTCTGGCGTACAACATCATGATTCAATTATACATACATATGTATATTCTTTTCCATTCTAGGTTATTACAAGATATTGAATGTAGTTCCTTGTGCTACACAGTAAGACCTTGTTGTTTACCTATTTAAAAAATAGTAGTTTGTATCTGCTAATCCCAAACTCCTAATTTATCCCTCTCACCCTTTCCCCTTTGGTAACCATGGTTTGTTTTCTATGTCTGTGAGTCTCTTTCTGTTTTGTAAATGAGTTCATTTGTCTCATTTTTTTAAGATTCCACATGTAAGTGATAACATATGATATTTGTCTTTCTCTGTCTGACTTATTTCACTTAGTATGATAATCTCTAGGTCCATCCATGTTGCTGCAAATGGCATTATTTCATTCTTTTTTATTGCTGAGTAGTAGTCCATTGTGTGATATATATCATAGCTTCTTTGGCCAATCATCTGTTGATGGACATTTAAGTTGCTTCTGTGTCTTGGCTACTGTAAATAGTGCTGCTGTGAACATTGGGGGTGTGTGTCTCTTTTCAAATTAGAGTTTTCTCCGGATATATGCCCAGGCATGGGATTGCTGCATTATATAGTAACTATTTTTAGTTTTTTAAGGAACCTCCATACTGTTTCCCATAGTGGTTGCACCGAACTACATTCCCAGTAACAGTGTCGGAGGGTTCCCTTTTCTCCTCATCCTCTCCAGCATTTGTTTGTAGACTTTTTAATGATGGCCATTCTGACCAGTGTCAAGTGATATCTCATTATAATTTTGATTTGCATTTCTCTTGTATCAGAAAAAGAAATAAATACTATTGAGGTCAATAACTTGAAAGGTTTTTAACTTGAATGAAAAATAGGACATACAATAAATCATAATTATTTAACCTGATTGAAGATTAAAAGCATTTCTTCTAGACTGGTAGTGAGATCTCCCCTTTCTGCATCCAGTGGAAGAGGAAAAGGAAGAGATAATGATTTTTGTGGATAAATTTATAGACGGCACTTGAACAAACAAAAAAGGATAGAAAAGAAATACAACCACAGAAAGAAGGTGGCTTGGGACACTGGCTTGCGTATAGGGCAGATTCTCTGGGAATACCTTGTCAAAATTTTCACCTAATGCTTTTCTTTAATTTTGTCTGCATCTCAAAACTTACTATCTTCTGAGAGTGAATCAGAATCTGTCCCAGGCCTTCCTTCCTGTTGTACCCCTAGGATTCAGACCCTCGCGAATGAGGAGCCATCTCATAATGTGGACACTCAGGGGAACAGGGACCATGTTTCCCCTGGTCTGATTTGAATTTGGGAGGACTGATTGGCTTAATTTCAGAAGTGTGGTGACCCAGGGACATGGGGGCCATGTCTTCCTGCTTCCTTACCAATCCACTTAGCAGTTTCCTGCCCAGCTCTCTCCTTTTGCTTAGTAGATTTCTGGGTATTTTCGTTTATTAATGTTAAAAAGGCCTTTTCAGATGAATTACTCATTTACACATTCAAATTAGGATTTTCATTTGCCAGCTTAATCACCACTGGCATAATTAACAATGTCAAGTTTTTAAACTATATTGTGACAACATTTAAACTTGTTATGCTTTTGCCTGTGGATGTAATTAAGACAGTGTGTTTGGTATCAGTTTATTCTTAAAAAGCAAAGTAAAAGCAGATGAGGTGTATTTATAGACTCATCAGCCAATGAATGGATGAAAGAGAAAAAGAAATTAATGGGGGAATGTCAGCCAGAATGGAGGAGGGACCCACTGCGAAGTTCATTTCCAGACCAACTATTTGGAATTTATTCCAAAGACAGCTGTCTCTTGAATTACAGTATGGGGGAAAAAATGACATTGTAAGACTATCGGGCCTCAAGTTAAGAAGCAGGCAAAGAGTAACATACTTCAAATAAACTTCTGCAGGCAGGATGGGGGCCCAGGCACAATACTTACAGTCAGAGCCCTACCTGGAGTTATGCCCTCCTACAAAGATTGGGGCTTAGGAAAATCTGGGAAAGAAGGAAAATCTCTAGGAAACGTAGTAGCTTTGGAACTTTGTCCTGGCCACTTGAAAGCTGTTTTGATTTGGAGCCAAAGACCCCATGGGGGGAAGGGGGAGTAGAGAAAAGGGCAGAAGACAAAATTGTAGTATAAAACTCTGACCCAGGGAATTCAGTTTTCAGAACAGACAAAGAAGAAAAATGAATTGCAAAGCTTAAGGGATCTAGATTCATTTCTCTGTGTTTTCTCGTGAGCCTGGGCAGTACATTTCCTTGATTGTGAAATGAAACTGCAGAAGTTGTCAGAGATTCTTGGGCAAGTGTCTAACATTAGACACAGGTGAGGCAGAACAAATCTGCATTGTCTTGAGTACATAAAAGGGCAGCATGGTGGAAGGAAATACGGTTGTTTTGGCGTCCTGTTTTTAACCATCAATATTTCAGAGACTAGGAGAAATGACTTTGGTCCAATGAAAGTTCTGTGGTCTGCAGCAGTTCAGCTGGGGTGAGGGGGGAGCCGCAGGGGGAATGGCTTCACCAGTTCTCTTTCCAAAAGAGTCTAAAGGAATGTCTATTAATGACTCAGAAGAAATTTCTTTGGATTTTCACGGGTGAACAATGAAGAGTTCTTCAAAAATTCAGATCGAAAATCCCTTTTTTAGACAATTAAAACATATTAGTAAAAGGTGACTTAATTCAGAAAAAAATGTCTGGGGATTCATGGAGGAATGCTCCTTTTGTTTGTTGTGGACGCTTTTCTCTAGATCCTGACATACCCGAGCTTCCCATCCGTGGTTTTGCTTCTCCATGTGTCCCTGCGGGCTTTTTCTCCTTCTTCCACCTCAGTGAGTTTTATTGATGTATTTTATTGATATGTGTGAACACAGGCTCTTGGTTTTACTCTCTAAAGAGAGAGAAGAAGATGACATTGTCTCTATATAAAAAAGAAAGGGGAGGGAGGGAGAAAGGGAGGAAGGAAGGAAGGAAGGAAGGAAGGAAGGAAGGAAGGAAGGGAGAAAAAGAATTAAGGGATAACAAATTCAGTTGTTTCAATCATCTAATCAAATCATTCTCTTTCTGAACAATCTCCTCAGCTGTGGCACATCTGGAAAGACTGAGGAAATGAGTTCACAGAGCTCTGAGCTTTGTTTTTGCTGAATTGATTGTTCTGTCGTATAGATAAGGCCTGTGTGTGTGTGTGTGTGTGTGTGTGTGTGTGTATATGTATATATATATGTGTGTATATATATAATTTAAATATATATATGCATGAAAGTTGTACATTTAATTCACAAGGCAGTTACCTGACTATCCAGATCATTTTGTAGTTTAAAACAATGCTTCTCAAACCACCTGTGGCAAAGGACCAGTTTGAAAATTTCCAACCAGTCATGACTGATGTTTTTGTGAAATATAACAAAAATGAATTACAAGAAAAATTGAATTAAAAAACACCCCGAATCATGCAAAATGCAAGCCTCTAATATTTAATATTAGATTTAATATGCAAAAAATGACCCATCGAACTGCTCTAAAAGTATCTGAGTGCTTGCTGTCGGTTTCTGTGCTTAACTCATTGTAGTGTGGTGACAGGCAGCTCAGGGACCAGCACTGTCCATCAGGCAGCACCAGTTTAGATGGTCTGTGTGCTGAGGAACAAAAGGAAAAGGAAAATAGTTTCAGTTGTTTACATTCAGAGCCATTAATGTACTCTTGAAATACAGACAGGGAGATCAATTCTGGTATTTTTTAAATAATTTGGTCTCATTGTATAATTAATGTGTTCTTTTCTTTTGAAAGAATATATTTAATTGGCTGTGTACTGCTGATTTACAAAAATCACTGAAGTGTTTGCTTAAGTAAAATAAACTGTAGACATGGAGTATCTCTGGTATCATATGGGTCCTGTTTGTACTCAGACCCTGGAAGAATGAATCTGTTTTGCACTGAAATCATTTTGAGAATGAAACAGTTTCTAAAATCTAAATAAAGGCATGGGATTCTGAAATCCATATGCAACTGATATGATGCACACATTCATGTATGCTGTGTTTTTTTTTTTTTTTAACTGCTCTTTCTTTACCCAAATATCATGAATTCATGTGGACTATTGCCTAATCCAGAGTGGACTGAAGTAGTCTTAATACACATATTAGGTTGAAATAGCCAGGAATATTGTGGAGAGCTGAAAAGATTCTGAAGTGAATGGTATGTTTTTCTCTTAAACAATAAGACATTTACCAATTCCCAAAGATCCCAAGTTGCCCTAACGAACTTTCCACACGTAGGCTAATAGAATTTATGTCCATAAAACCAGTGAGTTAAGGAAATAGAAGCCTGAGTCACAAAGACATTCTCTTGCTATAAATTTATTATTTGCAAGAAAGAATTTCTTTTTTAACCAAAAATGCAGAGCAGAACTATCGCATATCATCCCCACACGGACCAAGTGCTGAAAGGACTGTGGCGTTGTGGAAATCGTATTTATTGTTATCATATGTTTTCCTTAGCTGTGGATATCAGAGAGAACCTTTTTGGGAGGGTATCATTTACAATACCCTATTGTTTGACGTTCGACTTTACGATTCTGTTTCAGTAGTAGTTTATTACCATCACATCTTTTTTTTTTCTTTGTAGATTTAAGTTTAGATAAATGTCGCACTCTAGTAATGAGATTTTAAGAATTACTCGGTAATTGAACCATGTGAATTCACTGCTCTCTTAGTCTGGGATATTAAGAAATTACTGAGTAAGTAAATTTTGGGCTGTGAGCATGAAAAGAGTTCACATAAATGTATAATTTAAAAACAGAATTAAAATCCAGTGAGCAGCAGCAAATTGACACCAACTGGCTTTGTTGTGGCCAGTAGAGGAGCTGACTCTCCTAACGCTGAATTAGAGGCCATGGCAGAGTGTCAGAGCTTGGATGGGAGTCTTTGTGGGTCCAGGTGCACTAGGGCTTGAGGTATGACTGTTGACTCTGCACTTTGAACATCTCAGGCTGCTGAAACCTCTTAAAATTTGCCCTATCTAAATTGTTTGCCTCCCATGGGGGACCCTTCCAGTGCCCTGGATGGCAGGAACCAACCAGTTTTGTCAAAACAGATGCATAAATCTGAGGGGCCCTGTGTTCTGAGAGAGGATGCTCCCAGGAGAAGGCCATCATTCTCTCAGTCCCTTGTTAGATCCATTTTTGACTCCAGGGCATGATTTGCCATCTTTGGCCCATTCTGGGTCTCTGTCTTCTGTCCCTGGTGCTTGCTAATATATAGCCCCCAGCTGGATGCTTTTTGAGTGCCAGATTTCCACAGTGATGACATCGGCTGTGTTGGTTTTAGGAACTGTCAGAAATAGTCACTAACGAAGAGAAAGAGAGCAGGGACTAGTTCTGAGGAACTGGTAGGTGATACTGGTTTTGTTGGCCTCATTTTTCCTCTTGCCTCCTGGAAGATACAGCTCTACAGGGTGACCACTGAGAATTGGTTGATGCTCCAGCAGAGTCGAACCTGGAAGGGTGACAGCAAGTTTCGTCACCTTGTCTGCTCTCTGCAGATCCAAGATTAGAGTGTTTTAGGAGGCTTGGAATCAGATTCTATTCTCTGACTCTGCTCTGTTCTCCTAATGGAAACAAGGGGAGAATATGGCTCATTGTTTATGTTCCTAACTTTCTTACAAGGTTTTAAGTGATATCATTTTGGGATCATTTTGAAGAAGACAGGGAAATTCATTTTTTCAAGGCCAGCAGGGCTGGTTACTAAGAGCAGGCCAATGTTAACACATCAGACCCTGCTCTGCTCGGCCAGTGAAGTTTCCAGATGATGAAAAACTTTTCCATGATCAGAGGATAGCGGTTGAGGGGAGATGGGTTACTAGATTAGGAAGATGGTTATGCTAACAATGACTGATTGGTTCATAAAATTTTTATTGAAACTCCACTTTGTGAAAGGCTTTCTGCCAGGTACTGAGGAGTAGTATATTTTCATTGCATTGTGAAACCTTTAAAGTAGTTTTTGTTATTTTATTTTATTAGGATTTATAAGTTGGTGTCTAGGGAACTTGATCAAAGAACTCAATAGAATTTCCTCCAGTGGGCAAAATCTTGATCTCATGATTTACGGTCTCTGTCTGTCTCTTTCTGTTTTCTCTCTCACACCCACCTACCCACACACACTTCTCCTTCTAAATATTTATTGAGGTTGCAGTGGGAGGGACAATAACACAGCTAGACCATGATTTGAGTGAATTTTGAACTATTATTTGTGAGGCCTCTTCCATTCATGTCCAAAGAAGCAGAAATAATTTGACCTAGACTTTGTTGAAGTAGCATTTCAAGGTGGAAAATATTGGTTACTCATTTCAGAAGAAGTATTAAGTAACACATTGTGTTTTATTGCTGAGGTGTGTAAGATATAGAATTGTAGAAGTCCAGAGAAGGAAATGACTTGAAGGGAAGCTCTCCATGGAAACCGATCAAGCTGTGAATAAGAAGAGTGCTTAGCGGCTTCTGGTGAAGCCACATCACTGGAAAGGTTTATCACTTAAAAGTGTTAGCACGTGGAATGCTATAATTCTGTGGTAACTACAGCCAACAACTCCTAGGTTTTCTATACAACTACACAAATGTTTTCTTTTAGTGTGGTATTTAATATACTCTGTCATAATTCTGAAGATTTTTCTCATGCCTCCGCATCTGAAACAATTCAATGCTATCTTTATTTGAAGTCTCTCCTGCTTAGCGAGCTGGCTCTTGGTGACGTATCACATACAGTGGCTTCTGTGATGTGGTTTGCTGATCACGGCAAGATGAATGAAGATCACAGTCACATTAAGTCGGGGACTATAGTCAGACTTAAACCATTATCGCTGAGGTGTATGGCTGTTGATTTATCAACGTCTTCATTTTTAAGAATGAAATCTTCTCAAGGTTGTCGTACACTTTCTGGATGTATCAAATGAAATATAATGTTATACTCTCAGAACTTCGTAATAAGAATGTATTGCTTTGAGGTTGGAATAAAATGACAAGCTCTATTTGGCATCTCTATATTAAAAGGGTCATGAAGAGATTCATGGTTGTTGGCAGCTGGTCAAATTTCTTTGATGTCCATTGCTTTTTTTCCACTAGAATTCTGCATTTGTCACTCCCTGAATGAGTTACCCACACATTTATGTACATAAATTATGGTGCCTTTATTACATCACTTCCAACCTATCTGGATAAAAGGATGGTGGGATTTTTTTTTCCCTGTGTGCAGTTTCCATTTTGGTGGCATTTCTGCTTCTTAATAAATTCCAGACAAAGCAAATACCCAAAGCCTTTTTTTTTTTTTTTTTTTTTTTATGTATTTCAGCTTTCTGTTTTCAGTCTCACTTTGTTTGGGAGATGTCTTGCTAGGAGGTTACTTAGATTTAAGAATATGTGGAGAGCTATTTGCAAACATGGGAGTCTGGAGATTCATATAATCGCATTGTGTATTGCGTTTCCTTTCTTTTTTTCACATGGTGTTTCAATTTTTAATAACTGGGATGTGATATTTAATAACTTCCTGACTTATTTTGATTATTTACCTAATAGTTTCAACTTTGATCTCTTTCTAAACTGTTATCAGAAGGATGTGAAAAAAATTCCAAAATAAACTCTGACAGGTGTGAAAGGTGCCTCCTCGATTCATGTGGTTTTCTGGTCTTCAAAGACAGGCCAACTTTTTACCTACGCCACTTCCCCAGCTAAAATGTGTATGTGCCCTCAAGTGGTCTCAGCCCACACTCACTTTTCTGTTACTTCTTTTCTTCATTTCTCTGCTTTTAGGTGCAGAAGTTGGCTTTTTCTGTTACTTAAAACCAATGTCTCAAGGATGAGTGTTTATATATTTTTATTTTGCTTTTTCTGGTGTTTTAATACTAACACCACTGGATAAATGTTCCCGAGATAGATAAAATTCCAACAAATACTATGTCAATAAAATCAGTTTATTGATTTTGCTTAAACAACACACAAAACAGGAAACACATTAATATCTAAACCTGCAGTCTCTCAAAGTAGAAAATATAAAATTGTTATATTTATCATGTTGCAGATTTAGTAATATAATTCTACTAGATTTACTGAGAAACCACTCTACCCTCTGCAAAGATGTGTATACCAGTATAACTCAGTTTTCCTGCTCAATGGGTTAGATCCCCAGGTTCATGGGAATCCACAGAGAAATATCAGAGCATTTCATTTCTGGTCAGCAGTTTTTGACTGCTGACCCCTATGCTTTTCACTCCCTTGGATTTGTGTTCACTGGTTGCATTGCTCTCTGGTGGAGATGCTCAGGAACATATTCAGGCACTGGCAGTGGGTGGGGTTTGCAGAGAGGTGTGGAGAGAATAAAAGCCCCTAATCTAACAGGCAGGCAATTATCTGATAATTGACCGTGATGTAGGCAATGAAGCTGATTCCAATGTTAAACTTATCTAAGAGAAATCGCTTGAGAGATCATTGCATACCTATTAGAATGGCTATTATCAAAGAGACGAGAGACAAGTGTAGGTAAGGATGTGGAGAAGAGAAAAATCTTGTACACTGTTGAGGGGAATGTAAATTGGAGCAGCCACTATGGAGACCAGTGTGGATGTTCCTCAAAAAATTCAAAATAGAACTACAATATGATCCAGCAACTCCACTCCTGGGTATTTATGTGAAGAAAAAGAAATTACTAACCCTAAAAGCAGATGTGTGTTTAACAAATTGGCAGGAAAAAAAAAAGTCCCAGAACCACATGGTGTATACAAGGGTTGAGGAAACATGTCCATGTTTTTGTGTTTTGTTAACTGGCAGTGATTCCCCACATTTAAAATGTTTACCTGTTGATCCAGCAATTTCTTGGAATTTACTCTACAAATTAACTTACACATGTGTGGAAGTATAATACATATTTCTCTGCAAACTTGTTTTTAATTACAGAAGACCTGAATAGCCACCCAAGATATGTCCCTTTGCGAGTCCTCCAAACAGTTTGATACCATTCTTGCAGAAAATAAAGACACAGAGCATACATACACACACGTCCCTGAATAATACAAGATAATGTCTAGAAGGACACACAAATGAAGAAATGAGGTAATGAAAGAGTCACTTTTTTTAAAAATTTTATTCCTTCTATAAGACTTAAAAAAATTTTTTTAATTTATTGAGTTATAGTCAGTTTACAATGTTGTGTCAATTTCCAGCATAGAGCACAATTTTTCAGTCATACGTGAACATACATATATTCATCGTCACATTCTTTCTCACCGTGAGCTACTGCAAGGTCTTGTGTATATTTCCCTGTGCTATACTTGTATAGCAAGTATAAACTTGTTTATCTCTTCTATATATACCTGTCAGTATCTACAAATTTCAGACTCCCAGTCTGTCCCTTCCCACCCCACTCCCCTCTGGGACCCACAAATTTGTATTCTCTGTAAGACTGCTTAAAGATTTGTATTACATAAAACTTTTTCAAAAAAGATAAATTTAAAATATGCAGGGGAAAACTCTGAAATAATATTCAGCATATTGTTGCTAGTGGTGAACTTTAGAAAACTCCACTGGAATCCAGAGAAACATTTTCCTAGTATTTTTTAATTTGAATTTTAATAATTGTAGATTGGAGATATGATTAGAAACAATATACTGAAATAAAATTTTAAGAATAGCTAAAGGTTAAAAATGACATTTAAGAAGAAAATAAATACTATATTTGTATATCTTGAAGATTTTTAAAGAAAACAATTTAAATTCTTATTAGGAAAAAAGCTATCTACACTCCTGTATTCATTGTAGCATTATTTACAAAAACCAAGACACAGAAACAACCTAACTATCTGTCACTGGATGAACGGATAAAGAAAATGTGATACACACACACACACACACACATATATATACAGTGGAATATTACTCAGCCATAAAAAAGAAAGACATCCTGACATTTATGACAACATGGATGGACCTTGAGGGCAGTATGCTTAGTGAAATAAGTCAAACAGACAGAAAAAGACAAATACTGTGTGGAATCTAAGAAAAATTATATGTGGAATCTAAAAAGAACCAAACTGACTCATAGATAACAGAGAACAGTTTGGTGATTGTCAGAGGCAGAGGATCAGGGAGGGGTGGGCAAAGTGAATGAAGGTTGTCAAAAGGTACAAACTTCCAGTTATAAGTATGATATACAGCTTGACGATTCTAGTTAACAATACTATATTTTATTTTTATTATTGTTATTTTTTACACTATGCTGATTTTTAATTTTCTTCTTTATGCTTATGGTAGTTTTATTTTAAATTGAAATATAGTTGATTTATAATGTTTTGTTAGTTTCAGGTAGCAATACTGTATTTTATATTTGAAAGTCACTAAGAAAGTAGATCTTAGAAGTTCTCATTTCACACACACACACAAATTTATAACTGTACGGTATAGCCTTTAAACTTACTGTGGTGATCATTTTGCAGTTTATATGTATGTCAAATCATTATGTTATACACCTAAAACTTATATAATGCTGTATGTATATCACAATTTAAAAATCACTTAACATAAAACAAAAACAGCAACAAAATAAGTCAACAAACAAACGAAATCTTCCTCAGTCCTGAGGACTAATTAAAGGATGGTTATTTGCAGATAGTTTTTGTTTTACCCAAGTTCCTTCTTAATCTTTTTTTCTTTGTTGTTGCTGTTTAAGTCAATAATCTTTTCTATTGCATTAAAAAGTAGTTCACTCAATAAAACTGGAGAAAAAAAAAAGCAAAAAATAAAACAGATTAAAATCTCAAAAAAATTTCACTTAAAAAGTTAAATTTTAGAACAGAGTTTTGGTAGATGTACTTCGTGTGTCTTCTGCAACTTGTGAACTGCTATTCCTACGTTTTGTGGTGACATTTTTCCTATCCCATTACATAAGAAACTGCGTTTTCTTAGTTCTAAAGGTCAAAGTCTAGTGTCTTTTTGTACATAGATTGATTTAAACATTATGCTTGGAGCCAAGCAGAATGAAGAAAGCTCATTTCTAAAAGGAGTTTTAGATTTTTCTATCATTTTAGAATTCATTCAATTAATTCCAAATATTTACTGAGCACCCACTACAAGTCAGACATTGTTCTAGGCACTGTCAGCACATACATTTTCAGATGATTAAAAAAAAATGTTTTCCATAATCAGAAGACAGTAGTTGGGAGGGTTACTAGATTGTGGAGGTAATGGTCATAGTAACAGTGACTATTCGGTTCAAAAAATAATTACTGAATATCTGTTTGCAAGAGGCCCTCTGCCGGGTGCTATGCAGTGAGTAGTACCTCTGCACGGCATTTTTAACTCTTGACACTATTTTTATTATTTAATTTTGTTAGCATTTACAACTCAAAGTCTAGGGAACTTGGTCAAAGAACACAACAGAACTCCCCTAGTGGGCGCAAGATCAGACTGATGCTCTTCTCTCTCTCTCTGCCCCAACACTTTTTCACACTTACACACCCGCACACTCCACACTCCCCATCCTGTCCCCATCTGGCAGAGTATAAAACAGTGAACCATCCCTGCCTTCTCAGAGTTTGCATAATAGTGGGGAGAGACAGATAACACACCAAAACGAGCCTGTCAGTTAACTATTATGTTGGAGGGTGGTAAGTGCTATGAGGGAAAATAAAGCAAGGAAATGCAATGAGCCACGGGGGAGAGGGCGTTTTATGATTTTAAATAGAAGTGGTCAGAAAGGGTCTCACTGGGAAGGGACGTTTGAGCAAAGCCCTGAAGGAGGAAGGGAGAGAGGCATGCGGATCCCTGCGGAGGAGCGTCTGGAGCACGAGGACCAAGGGGGACAGCTGGGTGGCTGTCCAAAGTGGGAGAGGGAGCCCAGCAGGGGCTGAGTCAGAGGGGAAAGTGAGGTGGGCCGCCGGGGAGCATCCGTGGACCTGTCCGCCTGGGCGCCGTGACACAGTGCCATCGGCTGGGAGCCTTAAGCAACAGAAACTGACTTCCTCCCAGTTCTGGAGGCTGGAAGTCCACAATCACGGTGCTGCCTGGGGTGATTTCTGGTGAGACCTCTCTTCCTGGTTTGCCGGTGACGACCTTCTTGCTGTGACTCCTCATAGCCTTTCCTCTGTGCGCCCTGGGGTGAGAGAGATCTCTGGTGTCTCTTCCTCTGCTTATGAGGACACCAGTCTATCAGATTAGGGCTCACCCTACTAACCTCTTGTAGCCTTAATTACCTCCTTAAAGGACCTATCTCCAAATAAATTTACATTGGGAGTCAGGGCGTCAATGTATACATTTCGGTGGGACACAGTTCTACCCATGACAATCCACAATCTCGGGTATTTGTCAGAGTGAGGTGGGCAGTGGAGAGATGTGATCAGACTTTCTTTTCGAAAGGATCACTTTGGTTGCTGAGAAGCTGGGAACCCAGTTAGAAGGCTGCCACATAAAATGGGGAGAGATGGTGATGGTGGTGAGCTACTGTGCAGGTGAATTTGAGAATACTCTGGATGTGGCCTTTGTCATTCCGTTGAGCTCTTCCATGTACCTCTGGATTCCTTTGTACATCAGCGTCTCTGATACAGGACACCGCTGTGTCTTAATCTGTTGTGAAGCATTTCGGGAATTTCATATTAATCAAAATAAATATTAACGTTAGTCAGAGTATCAAAGCTAACTAATGAAACTTTAAAATTCAGAATAAAACATTTTGCTTTATTCTTAGTAGGATGACACTTTCACCTATTTGCGATCTAATAAGTTATGTTGGGTAGAAGGAACAAACAGGTTTAAAAAAATAGCGTAACTGGGGGAAGCCTATAAGAGTGTGTTTTGGCTGAAAAATCTGCTTTCCTCTGGTTTTCACATGGCTGCCTTTTTTTTTTTTTTTTTAATCATTAAGGTCTCAGCTCAAGATTCTTCTCCTCTGAGAGGCCTTCCCAGTGTACTGAGTCTAAGGTATTTCCTGCTGTCACTTTCCATCCCGTCCTGCTGCTTTATTTTCTGCATGGCATGCTCTGATACTTTCTTGTTTGTTAGTTCTTCACAGTCTGCCTGCCCCTCCTAAGAGCTGCACTCCAGGAAACAAAGTCTTTGTCTTATCCATCACTGTATCCCCGCATCTAGAACACTGCCTGACGCGTAGTAAGCACTCAATAAATATTTGTTAAATGAATGAAAGGATAAAAGAAAAACATGAAGACACAGTTATGTAGCTCACTAAGACTTACAGACTGTGTACGGGGAAAGAAATCCCTTCTGTGTAGTGCAGTGTTGAAGGCTGACAGGGGACCACACAGTAGACAAAGGGCTGGGCAGATTTCAGGGCTAGAAGGTTTGTATTTTTGATGGTTTATGTGCAGATCTGGGAGTCAAGAGATTGGGGGTTCACATCTGCTCTATCTCCAACTCGCTGAGTGACTTCGGTACAAATCATGAACTTCCGCAAGCGTTAGTTTCTCCATCTGTGCGGCGTTACTGGCTAGTTTAAACATTTAGAAACCTTCATTGGCAAACATGACTCTATTTATGCTCTTTCAGGAGGTTGAAGTGCTTTGTGGAAGCAAGCCCTGTTTTCCCCTTTGCTTCTCAGTTCCACCTCCTCGGCAGGCAAGGTGATTAATTGCCCTGGATTCCTCTTCGGCTCCCTTTCCCAGCCTCTTCCAAATAGTGTCCTCATTTAGTGAGGCTGCATGACTTGGATGGGAAGGGCAAGGACCAGGTCACCTTAAGATGTGCCATGGGTTGTCATTTCCAGACTTTATTCCTCTTTATTTGCCTCCCTCGGCTGGATAGATCCACCAGCTCTCCACCACCCAAGCTCAGTACCATAGGGAGGCTGGTAACTTTGACTCATCTCCCATGTAATTGAGTACAGAAATTAAGTCTTTTTTTTTAAATTGAAGTTTAGTCGGTTTACAATGTTGTGTTAATTTCTAGTGTGCAGCATAGTGATTCAGTTATACATATTCCTTTTCATATTCTTTTTCATTATAGGCTACGACAAGGCATAGAATATAGTTCCCTGTGCTATACAGTAGAACTTTGCTGTTTATCTATTTTATATATAGTAGTTAGTATCTGCAAGTCCCAAACTCCCAATTTATCCCTCCACTCTCCCCTTTCCCCCTTGGAAGCCACAGGTTTGCTTTCTATGTGAGTCTGTTTCTGTTTTGTAAATAGGTTCATTCTGTCATTTTTTTAGATTCCACATATAAGTGATATCATATGGTATTTTTCTTTCCCTTTCTGGCTTTCTTCACTTAGTATGGCAATCTCTAGATCCATCCATGTTGCTGCAAATGACATTATTTTACTCTTTTTTTTGTGGCTGGGTAGTATTTCATTGTGTGTATATATATTCACCACAGCTTCTTTATCTGTTGATGGACATTTAGATTCCTTCCATTATCTTGGCTGTTGTAAATAGTGCTGCTATGAACATTGGGGTGCATGTATCTTTTCAAATTAGAGTTCCCTCTAGGTGTATGCCCAGGAGTGGGATTGCTGGATCATAGAGTAAGTCTATTTTCAGTTTTTTAAGGAAACTCCATACTCTTTTCCATAATGGCTGCACCAAATTACACTCCCACCAACAGTATAGGAGGGTTCCCTTTTCTCCACATGGAGAAAAGTCGTTTGTGGACTTTTGAATGATGGCCATTCTGACTGGTGTGAGGTGATACCTCGTTGTAGTTCTGATTTGCATTTCTCTGAGAAAGAAAATGATAGTGATACTGAGCATTTTTTCATATGCCTATTGGCCATTCGTATGTTTTCATTGGGGAAATGTTTGTTTCAGTCTTCTGCCCGTTTTGGGATTGGGTGGTTTTTTTTTTTCTTTGTTTTTGAGTTGTATGAGCTGTTTTGCATATTCTGGAAATTAAGCCCTTGTCAGTTGCATCATTTGCATATATTCAGAAATTAAAGTCTTGAGCCCAGATGCAAGAGGCTGTCCATGCATCCATCATCCATTTATTCTTTCCGCCAGCCAGACCTGCTCTGCAGTAGGAGGCTTTGGTTCTGTGAACAGCCAATGAGTGACCTCCTTCTTGACTTCAGGGCATTATCACCTCCTAAGAATCAAGCTTCTCTCTACATATGGCTCTGCCTTCTGTCCCCTGGCCCTGTCTAACTCAGAAGCAGGATAAATATTGGGCATTACAGTAAAGGGCATATACTTTGGACTCATCCAGACTTGGGTTAACATTCCCAACCGTGCTACCCAACTCTGTGAGCTTGGGCAAGTGACTTAACCTCTCTGAGCCTCAGTTTTCTCTTCTGTCAAATGAAGATGAGGAGGGGTGGTAAGAATTAAGTGATATGAGGTGGGCCAAGAATTCAGTATAGAGCCCGGCATGTGATTCTGGGAGTCACTATTCTCAAGGGCTGGTGTCCTCTTCACCAAGTCTAGGGAACCTACCTGAGAATACTGTGCTCACTCACAGTTCCCAGGGTTGTTACTGGAGGCTTACATTTTTGGGCTTAAAAAAGTTGATCTCCACCTTTTTGAGACCTCTCATTTGTACAGTTAGATAATCAAATGATTTTACCTTCAACATTATCTGCTCATCAGCTCACCTCTGATGGGTGGTGTTGTTAGTGCTCAGAAATGTTTCACTTCATCCTTTGAACAACAATCCTGAAAAAACACAGTGTTCTATCTAATGCCATATCTACATAGACAAAATCAAGAGAAGTTCATGTAGTGTCCTGGGGAATAAGATTGTAGAGACAGCCAAGCTGGACGATTTTAATTGGATTATAACATGTTAATATTTTATAGACAACTGAACTTTTCTTAAAATGTTTGATAATAGCAATATTTTTAAAAAATGATCTTAGTCTGAAACTGACCTGATCTAATCTTTCCACACAGTGAATGGTGTATTGACTTCTCACACAGCCCAGATTGATGAAATATTTGCTTTGTCCCATGGATGGAATTTGTTTCCTCTAAAAAGGGAAATATCTCAATAGGGGCATTTGTTATACATTTTCCAACTTATCAAGTGGTGTGGCAGGTTTTCTGGTTTTAAGTTCTAACTTATCCTACAGGTTAGAGTAGTGGAGGGAGGCAGAATCTGTTGGTGTTAAGAAGTCAGCGTCAGCACTAGAAGAAAAAGAAAGCAAGAAATAGAACAATGGAAGCATTGTAAGAAATATTTATAAGTCAGATGTTACAGAGAAAAACCCCAAACCAAAACCTATTTCAAAAAATGTTGGAGGAAATGGTGTATCTTTTTATGTGCTTAAGAAAACAGTTAAAAAGAACTTCACAGCATTGGATCTATTAAGTACATTTATTCCAGTGATTTCCCAGATATTTCCAAGTTCCATTTAAAACAGAAGTCTCCTATCAAGCAATCCTTTGAAATTATTTACTCTTTTATGGTTGTAAAGTATGGAAACGTAATACTTTTAATGGAAACCCTAATAAACGGCACATGCTACAAAGTGTCTACTGATGTGCTTTATAGGTTGGGATTCTTACGTCACACAAACTTGCCAGTCTGTGTTTCTGATCCCAATAAATGCCCCAGTGATGTGGAAGAGGATGACTGGAAGGGCAAGGCCATGCAAGAATGGCCTGGGCCGTTCGTACTCACCAGAAATGTATGGTAGCCGGTCCTTCTGACGGGAAGCACACCAGCCAATAGGCAGAAACAGAATTATTTGGATTAAGAACCATGTTTTGTTTGAGGGATGGTGACTTGGTGGGCACCATTACTTGAGAAAGGTTTTTCTTACATTCAATATAAAGGAATGTTTTGTAAAAACCTGGTTGTGAATCCCCGGAATAAAATAGTATGTAATATTTTTAGCACATATTTAATTGGCAACAGAAAAATTAAAACCACTTGACTTATATTGTTAAAATGGTACTCTGGTTAAAATCAACTCCTAATCAAGAAAATTTAATGCACCTCACCAAATGCATATTTTCATACAAAATAAATATGTCTTAAAGTTATATATCCTTAATTTTATGCTGAAATAGTCCTAGGAGTTCACAGATGGATTTTCTCCCCCCCTGGCAAATTATTTTTCATTGAAATATTTTCAAAGCATTCTCACTTGGGTATGCTTCGATTTAACAATTCAGACAGTCTACATTAAGTAATAATTGATTTATTGACATTTGATGGATTCATACTTGCGTTCCTTGGTTTAAAAATCTTGTTAAAATGTTGTTAATAATCTGTGGGTATATATTTCAAATAACTGTCATTAAATTTAAAATAACTGTCATTAAATAGAGATAATTAAATTTCATAGAGTAGTTACTCTGTATTTAAATACCAATGGATGATTAGAAGCAGATTTATTGAGGGTTTAATTATGGCTGGACAGATTCATGCCTTTCCAGCAAATATATTCATTTTATTTTTTTTTTGTTTATTTTTCTATTTTAAAGTAAATGGTTAGTAGGCATTTAAATTGGTAGTGGATCAAAGGCTAAAGCCTCAATTAATAAGTATTCAAAATATATAGAATACATTTTACTGCTTGAGACAATTCAAGACTGTACATGAATTCTTTGTGAACCGGGTAATGTCTACCTTTTTGCAGAAAGACTCAGAGAAGCCCAGAAAGAATGGCTATTAGGAGCAGAGGATCAGGAATTTACTTGATTTTATTCATATTTGCCACTTGGTAAAACATTTGTCTAGCCTCTTTTAAAATGTCTTTGATGCTGTAGGTAAAATATCAAAGACTGATGCTTTAAACAACATTGTTCAGAAACGTCAGTTCGATACATTCAGACTATCATGTTTTAGTTTTGTTTTTATTTTGAAATAACAGGAGATATCTCCCCAGCTATCTGGAGAGGTTGGTTTCTATTCATGGGCCTTCAGCCCACCCTATCCCAAGTTTAAAACATTTTGTTAGGTCTCTTTGATCTGTTTGACTTCTGCTTCATGGAAAAATGCTCATAAACCTTCAGAGAAAGGCTTTCTTTACTTTTAGCTTTATTCAAGAATTATAAACAGTGCACAGATCTATAGCAAAATGATTTTAAGAGCACTTAGAACCCTCATGCTAACGTATTTGCTCCCTAGCAAAAAAATAAAATAAAATAAAAATAAAGCTTATTTGGTAAAAAGAAGTTTGAAAAGTTCAACTTGGCTTCATGAAAAATAACTCCACATTTAAGTGGCTGAAAGTATTGCATTTCATTTTTTTTTTAAATATTAAGATCTCTTGAGCAACAATCTTTTCAAAGATGTTATGCACAAGGATTGGCATGACGTTTGAAATGGCTTCAAGAGTCCTGTTACTCTGGACATGCTGGCAAACACTTCACAGATGTGCTGTCTCATTCAGCTGCGTCAAGAGAGAATGCAAAATCTGCCCCAGCAAACTGTGGCAGTGCTTTGGTGAGATAGGCTGGAAGCCGTAAGGGTGAGTGCACCCGATTCCCTCTAAGCCATCCTTACTCCAGCCGTATTGTAGCTTCTCCACAAATTACAGGATCTACCAGCTGAGCTCTAAATTCTTTGATGTGGGATAACAATTGTAGTTACAAAAAAAAAAAAAGTTAGAAATCTTTGCCATTTGGCATTTTGCAATTCTTAAAATATCTTCAAGTTAGAAAGTGAAAAAGGATTAAGGGTTGTTTCTGCTACTGTTTTTTAAAAATGGAATCTTCTAAAACCCTCCAGGACATGCACAATGAAGTTTCCTAGGCAGAATTGGCATCATTTTATCTGGAAAATCACTTGATTTCATGTCAAAATTCAGATTTCAGCTTCTCTTGAAAAATCAGATCTGTTCACATTGACACGTCCTCCAGCAACATCAGCTGGAAATGGTGGTGGTTGCACATTTTATAGAGACAGTTTAAATTTTGATAATTTTCCCCACTCTTTAACCGTGACACTGGGCTACTTGTCTCATTTACTCATGGACCTCCGTGATAATTTTCCCCACTCTTTAACCATGACACTGGGCTACTTGTCTCATTTACTCATAGACCTCCGTTGGCCTTTGGGTCTGTGACTCCTGTAGCGTAAGATTACTCTGAAATATCAACAATGTTACTGGTGTATAGCCTTGCCCCAAAGGCACCAGAACACCTGATAAATTGCTGGCATTATCAATTCAATCAACTGGTTTGGCTTTTTCACTCTGCAAAATCAGCTGGCTGAGTTGACTGATAAATTCTGGATCTTGCAGCGGGACAAGGTGGGTGAAGCGAGCATGCAAGAGTTAATCTGTGAACCTGGACTGGAAAGGGCATAAGATACCCCAAGCTGAAGTGGGTTTTCAGCCTCAGGCTCTCTCCTCTCACCTGGCAGTTGGACTCCCTGACCCTGTCCTTTTTCAGCTAGAAAGTCTAAAGGGTTGCATTTTCTCCAAGTGTCCCCTTTGACCACTGGCTTGTCCCACCATGGCTCGAAGGCCTGGTTAAATTCCCAAAGCTTTTGGCCTTCCTTGCTTCCCGTTGGCTGTGTCTGCCTTATCTCAGATTTTCATCTTTGTCTAGCACTGGCCTGGTAATCATACTCCAACTCCGACTTTCTCTCCTGGCCTGGCAGTTTGGAGTTGTGTATTTTTGACCTTGAATAGTAGCTGGATCCTGTTAATCCAACCATAAGAGTACAGCACATGAGACTCAAGACCCTCGACTTACAGTTGAACTGATTTGAACTGGTCAACTTAGCATGAGGCTGGGAAAATTATTTAACTTTTGTGTCTCAGGTTGCATTTTCCTCCCTTCTTCATGGAGTTGTGGGGACAGCCGTAATGGTGCTTGTAAAGTCGTTAGAAAAATGCTCATGAAGTCAAGTTAGTACAACAAAAATAATTTTTACTAAATTTTTGTTAAGTTATATCTAAAAATAATTACTTAGGTATATCACACAAAAAATCCAGCCTTCACATACAAAAATCAAATAGTTATGAAACCCAGAACAAAGAGTCAAAACTGAAGCAAGTATAGAAAATGATGACCATTAATGTGAAATAATTAAACAACTTCTGGAATGGGGGTCCGTATTATTTTAGATAACACTTTTATCTGTATCCCCCTCCATAATTTTTTTCTTTAAAAATAGTGTAGTTTAGGTACAGCAAAATTTACCATTTTTAGTGTGAAGTTGTATGAGTTGTGTCAAGTGAATACAGTCATGTAACTCCAGCATATTAAAAATATAGAACAGTTCCATCACACCAGAAAATTTTTATGTGCCTCTTTGTGGTCAAATTCTCCCTTCAACCTCAGTTTCTGGAAATCAGTGACAACCAGTATAAAATATCTGGGCTCCCTAACCATTTGCAGATATCATCTGGCCCTCTTCAGGCTGCCCTGTGGGATTAGAATTACTAGCACAAGAAAATGCTCATATTGCTGTAAGTAATAAAGTTCTTTTCTCTGACCCAGGAATCTTGTCCCCTCTGCCAGTATCCATAAACTGGAGCAGGCTAACTTGTTAATTTGCAAGTAGGGTCAAATTTCAGACCCTTTTTATGGCTCTTGACCAGTTTATTTCTTCCTTTCCCATCCATATGCATTTTATTTCTTTTTCTTTTATTTTTTTGCCTTATTGCATTGGCTAGGATGTCTAATATGATGTTAAATAGGAGTGATAGAAGGGGACATCCTTGCCTTGTTCCCAGTCTTAGGAGGAAAACATCCAATTTCTTACCATTAATTGTGATATAAGCTATAAGTTTTTGGTAGATGCCCTGTGTTAGGTTATAGATGTTGCCTGTTATTCCTAGTTTTCTCAGTTTTTGTTGAGGATCTTTTTCATCTTTGTTCAAGAGAAATATTGGTCTGTACTTTTCTTACAACATCTTCATCTGGTTTTGGTATAGAAAAAAATGCCTGCTTCATTAAATGAGTTGGAAATTTTTCCCATCCCTTCTATATTCTGGAAGAGTTTGTACAAAGCTGTTATTATTTCTTTCTTAAACATTTGATAAAACTTGCCATGAAGTCATCTGGGCCTGGAATTTTCCTTTTTGGAAGGCTTTTAATTAGAAATTCAATTTCTTTAAACGATACAGGACTAGTTACCTATTTCTTCCTGAGGGAGCTTCTTAAGGGAGCTTAAAGTCGCTGTCTGATAGTTCTAACATCTCTTTATTATTTGAATGTGATTCTCTTGATTGTTTTGTCTCTTAATAGTGTACAGGTTTTATTTGCTGCTCTGTGTGTCTTGCAGTTTTTGGTTGAAAGCTGGATATTTTATGTAGAGGAATGTAGACTGAAGTAAACAGTGTGCCTTGTAATAGGCATGCCTCCTATTTTTGCCAGTGTGAGATTGTCAACCTAGACAGTAGGGCTGGATTTGGGTTATCTTCTTGCTATGGTTGCCCTCATTGTACCACGAGCGTCAGCTGGTAGCATTACCTTGTGTTTAGGATGGGGAGCGGTTTGCCGGAATGTTTTTCTCAATGTCTATTTCATTCTCAGCTTTAAATCTTCCTTTTACGCCTGTGCTTAATGGTGTTTGTCTTTCTGTCCACAGATACGGGACTCTATAATGAGTAAGAAAAATAATAACACCAGACAAGTAATAAATAGTTTAAACTCCTATTTATCTTTAACTGTAACACAAGAATAAGATGCTATCCAGGTTAAAATGCAATGCGTTTAAAATAAGACCAAATAACAAATGTCTGTTATTTATTTATTTATTTATTTATTTATTTATTTATTTATTTATTTATTTATTTATTTATTTATACATCACTCACCAAAGAAGTTGTTTTGCTTTGGTTATTCTAAAATTTGTACTTAGTCTTATTAGTCTCTCGACATATTTATTTCCCCAAGGCCCTCAAGCATATTAATTCCTTCTTAATCCTGGAATAATTTTTCTGAATTAAAAGTGTTTAGCCATTTGTAAAAAGAAGAATGACCCCCTCCCATAATTTGGTTCCAATATGGAGGAACACCAAGAGGATATGAAAAGGTTTATTATTTACCCAACAGAGGCTTTTCTGGGGAGAGCAGGGTAGAGACACCAAGCAGGTCTGAAAATGTCTCGAGAGAGCAAAGAAAGAAGACTAGGTTGGGTGTTTAGGGGCAGGTCCAGGCTGAGGGTTTCTGTGCCTGAGTGGGGACTTGTGTAGTTTGTACTCCCATCAGTGCCAAAGGAGAGGACACCCAGGCTTTCTTATCAGCTTGCCCAGACGTGGGGCAAAGGGAAAGAGAGAGAGGCGAGGCTTACAAGCTGTCAGCAGGCTGGCCAAAAAACAAAGTCAGAATCCTTATTAAAGTAGTATATCCTTGGGAAGTCACACTGAAGATGATTTTCCAGCTATTTGGACCTCTTGAGAGCTGGGTGGGAAAGTTGTAGGAAGAGAGAGGAAGAGAGACTAGAGAAGAAAAGAACAAATTATCTTGCACAATCTTTTGCTAGTATTAGTTACTTATTCTAGTTCTCAATAAAATTCAGACTTAATATTTTTGCCTGCTGCTCCTTCATGACCATGCCCCTTCCTGCTTCCTCAGTCTCCTCATTCACTAGCTTTGGCCCCACTGGTCTTTTATTTATTATTTTTTGTGTGTTTTACAATTATGAAATATTTCTTATACACAAAAAAGTCTTATGCTTTTTACACACATAAAATTTAAAAATATGTTCACATACCCATTCCTTAGATTTAAAATAAACAGTTAGTTCTCATTGTCCACAGTAGTTATGCTCTATAATGTTCCTGGAAACACTAAGTTAATGAGTATCAAACCATTGCTCTTAGGTGAAATATAGGGTAACGTTCCTGTGATCCTCTGGTTACATTTTTATCAGCCAATCAGTGCATCACCTGTCTTATGTGTTTCTGTTTAAAGACATCTTATTTAATGTATGTTGTTGATTCACTAACATTGAACTCACAGCAACGGCACTGTAACTCATGCCTGATTGGGGCTTATATAACACCTGTGTTGTCAGATTTCTTAATCTTTGCCAAATTACTTAGCATAAAATGCTATCTCACTTTTGTTTAATCCTAATTACCAGGGAAGTGGAACAGTCTATGTGGTTACTTGCCATTTGGTTTCCTTTCTTTGTGAATGGCTTGTTCAGATCGTTGCCCATCTTTCTATTTTATGGTCTTTTTCTTATTAATTTATAGATTTTTAAAATGTGCATTCTTGTACTAATGTTTTCTTAACTATGTCATCAACATCTTCCAGTAGTGTGTCTTTGCATTTTATTTAGCTGATCTTTGTCATATAGAAGAATTCAATTGCTTTCATGAGTTAAATTTTGTGTTTTATTTAAGAAATTCTTTTACTACAGGGTCATAAAGACATTCTTATATTTCTTGATACTCTCCACATTGTCTTCTCATAATTTTAAACTTTTGCATTTCATAGTTAGGCTTTTTATTAACCTGGAGTTCATTTTTATATGTGGAATTCATTTTTAAAAATAAAGGTAATCAGTTTTCTTGCCTCATTAGACAGCCCATTCTTTCCCCACAATTTTTTTGTTAATATGGAGTGCTTCATAAATTTGCATGTCGTTGTTGTGCAGGGGCCATGCTATCTGCTCTGTATTGTTCCAATCTTAGTATATGTGCTGCAGCAGCGAACACTTTCCCCCACTGTTTACTATGTTACTTTCATGGGCCCCTTGGCACCAGAAGTACATATACTGAGTACCCAGTATGTGAATGTCTATTTTGGGGTTTTCTATCCTGTTCCGCTAGTCCATCTATTTGTCCTCCAGCTAATATCACTCTGTTTTAGGACCAAAGCTTCATAATACATCTTGATATTTGGGAGGACAAGATGTCCCCCTCTGTATTTTTATTTTTCAAAATTGTCTTGCTTGCTCTTGGTCCTTTATCCTTCCATATGAATTTTAGGATTAGCTTGTCAAATTTAGTCAAAAACCTGTTAAAATAGGGAATTACAATAAATTTATAGATTAATTTAGGAAAAATTAATATTCTTACAATATTCTTTCCATTTATTAACGTTTTATACGTCCCCATTGATTGGTTTTATGTCCTTGAACACATTTTTATATTTTCCTTAAGATATTTTACATCTTTGGTTAAGCTTATTATCTGCCTTATATCTTTTTGCTGCCACTGTGAATGGGGTCTTACCTTTGGTTACATTTTCTAAATGGCTGTTTATTAGGTATAATGAAGCTACTATTTTAAAATATTACTTCTATATCCAGCAACTTTGATGAGCTGTCGTTAATTTTATTGAACCAATTATGAATTATCTTTAGCTTTCTCTGTAGAGAACCATATCATTGGCCAATATTGACTTTTCCAGTCTTCTCTCTCTCTCTCCCTGTTCTGGATTTCTGTCCTGAATAGAAGTGGTAATAGTGAGCATCCTTCCTCTGTCCCTGACTTTAGAGGTAATGAGCCTGTGATGTTGTACACCTGAAACTAATATAATGTTATACGTCAATTACATCTCAATTAAAAAAAGGGCATGCTTCTAATGTTTCACGTTTAGTATGATGTTTGTTTTAGATTGTTGGCGGGTACCTATATCAGATTAAGAACATTTTATTCTGCATTTACAGTTTTTTTTTCTTTCTTCCTTTTTGTTCTCCTCCTCCCTTTTCTCTCTTTTTCTTTCTCTCTTCCTTCCCTCTTTCTCTTCTCTACTTTCTTTTGTAAAAAATTAATGAATAAATGTTACATTTTACCAGAAGTTTGTGCGATTATGTTCATAGCTATGCTTAGCATATAATGCCTCTCATGATATACTGCCCATGTGGAGTTTTAATATCAGCATTTTTAGTTTCATAAAAGGAATTGGGGAGCTTCTCCTTATTTTTAGTCTTCAGAACTGGTGTTATATGGTCTTTGAAGGTTTGGTGACATCTGATCCAGTAATATATATATATATATATATATATATATATATATACACACACACACACACATATATATACACACACACAGACACACGCATACACACACACTAGATTAAACATATATCTAATAAAGTCGATGTTAAATATTAAATTAATATAATTAATATTAATATGCTATATTAATATAAAAATGTGATTTTGTAGAATTAAATCAATATTAATGATATATTAATATATAAATTATTAATTTACTGTATTTCTTATATTAAGTGAATATAAATTAAAATTTTGATATTGCATATCTCCCTTTCACCTTCCAGTTGAGGCAGCAGCTGTATCGCAGCTACCCTAGTAATTGCTCCAGTTTTCCATTTAGGAACCTCTTGAGCTGATCTTTCTTCTCTGGGAACTTAAACACTTTCAAGTGATCTCAATGTGTTATGAAACACAGGCCCAGCCTCCTGACCGAGTCTCAGAGGAGCTCTCTCCTTAGCTTCTCCTGTCTCTCCCGTGCTCCCTGGGGTGACCTGGAAATCACTTTACTCTGGGGTTAGGACCTTATTTCAAATATTGAGAGCACGAGGCCCTGTGTGAAAACAAGCTTGTACACCTTTCCAATTGAATCTTCCCATTCTCAGTGGTCCCTGAACAAACCTCACCCATAGCCAGAACTCAAGGGAAGTTAGTTCTGGTTTTAATAAAGCACTGTCAAACAGTATCACGAGCCCTTAATCCATGCCAGGATAAGACAGCAGAGAAGATGTCAAGTGCTCGGTCATCTGCCATTTGAAGTCTCCTCGTATATGTTTTTAGGCCACGGTAAGGCTATTAATAGAAGAGGCCTGCGTGGACACGGCCAGGCCTTCTCTTCCTTCTGTGAGATCTGGATCTAACTGTGAGATCCCTGATCGGCTTAAGTGCCCTTTCTTCCAACTGGGGACCTGACAACTTTTTTTTTTACCGTCTAGATATGAAGCCACCATGGACAGCACAAGCTCAGAACCCCTACACTGGATCCTCTTTGCATCAAACAGGAAGTAATGACCTTAACAGGCCATTGAAGAGGATGGGTCCCTTGATCCTTCATTTTCACTTCTTTTCTTTTCTTTCTTCTTCCTTTTTTTTTTTTGTAATTTTCATTTCTGAGCTTTATTCTCTCTTCAGTTCTACCTTTATTCTCTGAAATCAGTATTGCCTAGAAATTCTTCCTACCACAATTATGCTTTCCCAGAAACTCTGGAGCTGGCAGGCAAAAGCCATCCCAGCCCACACCCAGGCCCTGCATGCCACCATCCTTACTCACAGCTCCTGTGGGTTTTTCCAAGACAGAGAAGATTCAAAACACACTCTTTGAGGCAAAATGGCCCCAGGAGGAGATTCGTGCTAACATAACAAAGTCTGACAAGGAGTACAGCTCATTCCGACCCCTCACCCATATCAGGATGCCTGTTTGAGAAGAATTGCCAAGTATTAAATAAAAAAAGCACACAACTTCATTCTTGTGGTTTTTGTACCCCTATTTCAGGCAGGCTTGGACAAATTCTACTAATTCTATTGCTAAGTGATGGCTCCAGAGGCATTTCCAGCTACTTGAGGGAGAAAAGAGATGGGGAGGTAGTGGGGAGGGGGTTAGATAAGCCTGGTGGGCTCCAGAGAGGCCACCCAAGCTCCTGAGGGCAGCTGCCGCCTCATGCCTTACAAACCTTTTGAAACTTTGCTCCTATTGAGGTAGAGTTTGGCAGGGGTGAGGGGTACACAGCAAAGAAAAAGGAAGGTGTAGCCCCTTCTGCAGGGGGAGGTCAGCTCACGCTGCCACCCTGCATGGAACAGCTGTTGTGTACAGAGGTGAGCAGTGCCCACCTACTGGCTGAATTAGGGGACAGGACCCTGGCTTTGGTGGCTGTCCATTTACCAGGATTGATCCAAGCAGGCATAAGACGGTAAGTTTTTTGTGTTCAAAGCAAAGTCTGGGGCTGGAAACATGGACAGCAATAAACTATGAAGCCCAAAGCAGATAACGAAGACTAAAACTAAGAGTTGGAAGAAGAGTGAGCAACTGGGCCCAGAACAGGTTTAGGAGGCGAGTCCTGGGAAAAGCCTTCAGAGAATGCCTTTGAAGGAGATCTCGCAATGACCCTGCGATGCGGGGAGAGCTGTACATGGCCCAGCCCTGATCAGAGAGGTGAATCACAAGGTTTCATCCTCAAAGAATGAACTACACCAGAAGAAAAGACAGTCACATAAAGAGATAAATATATACTACATCTTAGCTACAGTTGTGGATGTAATCTCCAAAATGCTAAGGTAGAAGAGAGAGGAACCTCACCTCATTGCACCCACTGTGGGGGCAGTGTCGTGAAAAGTTTTGAAGAGGAAGTCATGATTAAGCAGGGTTTAGAGTGATGCTGGCAGATAAGGATGTGGGAAAGGCAAGAGAATGGCCGTGCGAAGACACGGAGATGTGAAACAACATGGCGCTTAGGGAGCCATAAGGAGTGAGGTCATTCTGGAAGAGAGGTGGAGAGGGCGAAGGTGAGAGTCAGGAACGGAAAGGAGGACCTATGGGCTGACGTATGTTGGAGGGCCTCAGATTTCATGCTAAGGAGCTGCCACTGATGTGTTATAACCAAGCTGTGTGACTTCATCATGTTGGAGTTTTTGAAGGCTAAGTTCCTGGAGGGAGTGTCTGTAACATAGACTATTCATTTTGACTATGAGAATGAAAGGACTTGGCCAGTTAGAAAATTACTGCGGTGGTGGTTCACGTCAAGGCTAAGAAGGCTGGAACCAAAGTAGTGGCATTGGGGTTGGGGCAGGGCATGAAGAGATCCAAGATATAATTAAGACTTGATCATGAGTTAGATATGAGAGGTGAGGTAGAGGTAAGAGTCAAAGATGACCAGCTCAAGTACCATTCATCCACCTGCTATCGTCTCTCATGTCTCTAACTTTCCATTGCCCCTGACCCCTACATATAATCCATGTGGACCACAAAGCCCTCCTTGTCTGCACACCCCCCCCCCCAACCAACCAACCTTTCCAAATTCATGTCCTACCACTCTCCCCTTGCTCCTCGTGCTTTGGCCATACTGATCACCTCAGACACGCCAAGCACGCTCCTGTCTCAGGCCCTTTGCACTTACCTGTTCCATCTGCCTGTAATGCTCTCCACCCAGATATCCTCATGGCTGACACTCTGATTTCTTTCAGTGTTTCTGACCAAAAATCAATTTATCAGAGGGGACTCCTATAACTACTCTATCTGAAATAAAAACCGCTTCTTCTTGTCTCATTTTAAAAATACCCTTAATTCTGCTTGATTTTTCTGCAGAATACTGAGCCATTCCCTCTTTTCAGAAAAGTTCTGATTATTCTGTGGTAATGATAATCCCCAAACGTTTAGTGGCTAAACATAGCAAAAATGTGTCTTACTCATGCAGCGTGTCACTGCAGACCAGCAGGGGGCTCCACTTGTGGCAGGCACTCAGGGTCTCAGGGTGATGAGGCTTCGTTTAACATGTTGCTTCCACAATTACGGTAGCAGTGGTAAGGGAATGTGGTAGTCTGTGTCCAGACTCCTAAAGCTTCTGCTGGCAAGTGACACAAGTAATTTCTGCTCCTGTGTTTTTGGCACTACCAGGTCACATGACCACATCTAAATCCAGAAGGGGAAGGGAAGAGTGCTGTCACCATGTGCACAGCAGGCAGACAACCAGCGCTATTTGGGGAACAGCACTACGTTGGCACTATGATAGCAGACACATTAAATAATTATTTCTTTCTTGTCAATCTCCCTTCTCCAGAATTTGAGCATGATAGCAATGTCTTTACTTTGTTCCCTGTGGCTTCCCCGATGTTTAGAATATAGTAGGCATTTAATAAATACTTGTTCAATGATTGAACACCCGTCTGAGGTCTTCCTCTAGACTGAAACTCGTCGAAGGCACACTCAAGGCTCATCTGTCTTTGTATCTCCTTTGATTTCTGGACAATGTCCTGGACTTATTAAACATTCATTAAACTTTTTCTCAGGGAAGAACAACCTATGGCTTAAGACCATGCCTCCCTGTTTTATCAGAACACGAAAATAAAATATTTTTTAGCCAGAAGAATCCTGGAAACAGATTGGGGTGATGAAGGGAGAGAGAGAAAGAGGAACAAGGAAGAAGCCTTTTGACCAAGTACGGTGTGCTAGGCTCTGTGTTAGGTAATTCCAGAACTCGCATGGATTAGGGTAGTCAACTGAGTCTAGATTTCTCTCTCCCTCTTTTTTTTTAATTGAAGTGTAGACAATCCACAATTTTGTGCTAGATTCTGGTGTACAGCATAGTGATTTGTTTTATATATATATAAATATTCCTTTTCACATTCTTTTTCATTATAGGCTATTCCAGGATATTGAATATAGTTCTCTGTGCTATCAAGTAGGACCTTTTGTTTATCTATTTTATAGTTTGTATCTGCTAATCCTGAACTTTCAATTTATTTCTCTCCATCCTCTTTCCCACCCCGCCCCCTTTGGTAACCACAGGTTTGCTTTCTACGTCCATGAGTCTATTTCTGGTTTGTAAATAAAATTTGTATCTTTTTTTAGATTCCACATATAAGTGATATCATATGATATTTGTTTTCTCTGACTTACTTCCCTTAATATGATAATCTCTGGGTCTATCCATGTTGCTGCAAATGGCATTATTTCATTTTTTGTAATGGCTGAATAGTATTCCATTGTGTATATATATATACTACACCTTTTTTTTGTGCTGTTTTTGGTTTTTTTAATTTTATTTTTTATTGAAGTATAGTTAATTTATAATGTTAGTTTCAGGTGGTGTACAGCAAAGTGATTCAGTTATACATATACATACATATATACATATATTTTCAGATTCTTTTCCATTAAAGCTTATTATAAGAACCTGTGAACAACCTGCACAGCCGTACATGGCAGCCTAGCTCCCTCAGCTTTACTTCCTTCAGCAAACTCTCCCGTCATCTTCTGGCTCTTAGTGATTAAGATTCATCTGTAGGGAAATTTCTTCATTAAGCTTTTGGATCCTGAGAAGTAGTTCTTTCCCTTCTCTGAATATTTACATTCTTCTAAACATTTCTAGCAGAAGCAAATGCTTCCAATTTGGGGGAAAAATGTGTCTCTCAACTATTTCTTGGTAGGACAAGTAGACTCACACTAACAGGACTTAAGAACTCTGCAGAAGGAAACCCTTATCACTTAGCTCTGTCAGTTGAGTAACTGTGTTTCCTTATTGGCTGGAGGGTCCCTTAACCCACCACAGAAACCCCAGCACCAATCCACTGAGATGAGCATGTTTTAGAGATGGGCCAGATGGAAAAGGTCCAGGTTCCATCTGTTTATTATATAGATGTGGCCATTGTCCAAATCTTGTAAAATTGCCAGGAGAGAAAAAAACCACAAGGCGGTGCATTTTGAGGGTGATCACAGTTCTTTGGACTATTTTAAAAGCTCTATCTGTTCTGTGTATGTGTGTGTGTGTGTGTGTGTGTGTGTGTGTGTGTGTGTGTGTAAAGGACACCTTCCAGGTCTCTCTAGATCCAGGCAGACCTGGATTTGAACTTCTGATCTGTTGCTTATTAGCTGTATCAGGGCAGGTTAATTCATTCTGTTGCCCTTCAGTGTCTCCATCTATGTCATAGGGTTGGTGTGAGCATCAAGAGATGGTAGAGCTCATTCAGGCAGAGCACTTAAAATAGTGATCAGCACATACTAAATGACTGATGAATGGCAACTATTGATTGGTAATCATGATTTGTTATTATTTTAAATTGTATTAATATTTTATTGTTTGCAAGACTTCAACTCCCTCAAAGCATTTCTAATAGTGAGCTGTGGAGTCCCTACATCACTCAGACTTGAGACCTTTGAGACTAGTTCACAAGTGTGCTTCCTCCAATGTAGCCTTAAGAATAAATTCAAATATGCCAGCAGTAATCTTTTCACTTCAATTCAGCAATTATTTGTAGAGTACTTGATATAAGATCCTGGGCTGGGTAGAATTGCAAAGATATTTGTACCAGGATCCGTTACTTAAGGTGCTCCCTAAGACATGCGTAGTGACTGTTACAGAACATCTTCCTCCACTAGACTCTCTCCATGAACTCCTGGAGAGCAAAATTGGTGCCTGTTTTGTAGTTGTACCTCCAGCATCCAGCCTAGTGCCTGACACATATTTCTGAATGAATAAAAGCAGTGGATGATGAGTGCCAACAAAAGATATCAGTTCTAGAAGTCCTTCTCCAAGTCTTAGACCTAGCTCCATGCCTAACCATTCCCTTATCTCCATGAAACTGTGCCCAAACCTGTCAAGCTTACTGCATGTCACAGCACAGGATCACTCAGCTTTGCATGTGTGGGTCCTACTGTCTGAATGCCTTTCCTTCCTCCTTTGCCTAATGAGCTCCTAACCATCCTTGATGGTCCAGTCAAGTGCCAGTTCCTCAGTGGAACCTTTCTTGACCTTCCAGAGTTAATCACACTCTTCTTGGTGCTCTCCTGGTGTTTTAAACAAAGCTGCCCTATCATTTACAGGACCCAGGCAAGAGCCCCGATGGACACCCACATACCACATGTCCAAATGTCCAAATGCTTAAGTTATAAATTGAACCAATCTGGTTGAATAAAATATGTTCTATCTTCTTTCCTTGTCAAATGTTCTATAGTAATAACAGAATAAAACATTACTTTTGTAAGACTGAAATTTGGCAAAACATTGAAGATGCCTGAATTCAATTTGTCATTACTAACACCATTTAATGTAAAGGCTGGAAATATTTAGATGAGTAGTAAAAAAGATGTACGTAATTCACCCGTTATTACATATTATTGTGTACATTTTTACACAGTTATTCCATAAAATAGAGTTTTCTTGGCTTAGCAAAATCATTTATCATGCTGTAATAAAGAGTTTCATTTCATTTGTGTTATATTGGCAGTTAGACTCTAAAGGATTAAACAATAAAATATGGCTGTATTCAATGGGTACAAAATTAGATATATCTCATGAGTGCATATTAAAATTAGTGTAAATTTAAAAATTAAAGTTATTTTTGTATTTTTAAAAAAGTTATTTCTTCTAAATAGTTAAAATTGTCTATAAAATCAAAAGGGAAAAATATATATGGTATTAATGCATATCAACATTTAAAATCAAAATTATTAAACGAAAACAGGTCCATCTCTAAAAAATGTTCATACCCAGTGGACTGGTGCTCGGGTGCCCTTATCGGATTGAGCATGGATAAAGAAATGCAGCTGATCACTGTACAGAACTAAAGTTCAAAGCTTACCTCTGCAGGGCTCTGTGCCTAGTTTGCATATATTTAAATTTAATTTTTTTGGAAAAGTTAATGAAAGCTTATTAGATATTTTTATAAAAGTAAAACGACTTGCAAATCTAGTGTTCAATGTTCAATTGAATTACCAATGTAAATCAGTATTATAGTTCATGCGTTAGTTAGCTCTCAGTCTACATAAATAAATTTAAAAGTAATGTCAATTTTTTAAATGTTGCAAATTGTTTTTTTCAGAAACCATATGCAAAAGTTTTGAATAACGAGATAATTGGTGGGTATTTCCCAGGCCACAAATTGGAACATCAAGAGAAGCAGGAAAAGTGATGCTCAGTACTGCTGGGAAATGATGCTATTTCTACATAAGAGGGGAGGTTTGACAAGGTCATTTGTCCTTCTCTCTTACCTGAGAACTTCCACTGCTCAAATCCTCTTCTCACTCAAAGCAGTGTTTCATCTCCGGCACTGGCAAGAGCACAACCTAGACATCTTCAGGACAGTCATATGCTTATGGCTCAAGGATATGAGGCAAGAGATACGAAGAGGTGTTTCCCTGTGGGCCTGAAGGATGACAGTCTCGAGAGCAGTGTTTAGGATTGCCAGGCACATGCAGGCATCAAGGATCAGATCGTAGGTAACAGAGTTCATGAGCTCTTCAAGCAAACGTGTGTGTGTGGTGTTGTGAGATGCTGCCAGTGTTCCTTACGTATTGTTACCGCCATAGAACCCTCGCTTCCCCGGGCATGCAACCTTGAAATCATTCTGGACTCCTTTCTTTCTCTCACATCCTATGTCAAGTCCATCCCGTAATCCTATTGGCATTAACTTCAAAGATAATTCTTGAATCTGACTGTGCATCCAGCGCCTACACCACCTTTGTAACGCAAGCCACTGTTACCTTTCATCTTTTGTTGGTGCTCTGAGCCTCCTCGCTCATCTGCTTCCTCTCTCCCCTCCCTGATGCCTCCTAAAGTCTATAACAGTAGGCAGCCATCCTCTTAAAATACAAGTAACTGTATGTCACTCCTATGCTCAACTTACTTCAATGCCTTCCTGTTACATTGAGAATAAATTCTACGGTCTTTGCCATGGTCTCGAAGTCTGTCCCTCACTTGCCTCCTCTCTGCCTCTCTTCCTTCATCTGCCATTTACTCCTTGCTTGCTGTGTTCCAGCTGCCCTCAGAGCATTTGCCCTTCTCCTTCTTCCAACCTGGAACATTCTGTGTCAGAGAGTTGACCACTAGTCCCAACCTCATTCTCTACTGACCTTTTCTAAAGAGAAAACTTTGTCCTCCTCTATTCCTTTACTTCGTTATATTTTTATTTAGAAAATAAGTAATTTTTAAAAAAATTTAGATGAGATTGGATGTGTTCAGGATGGTATGGCTGTAGACAGTATTTTTTTTTTAATTTAGAAGACTTGGCAATCCTGATCTAACAAATCTATCTTTTAATGCTTTGTGCCTGTCATCCAGAGCTGTTTTTTTAGATTTGGTCTATGTAGTTCAGGGGCCTAAGTCAGACTTAACCCCCTGTTTCTGGAGATGGACATCTTACCCAGGTTTGATGGGTGCTGTCCACAGTGCGTGGTTTGAGATTAGACAAGTGGAGCGAACAAATATCTACCTAGTGCCAGTTTCAGAGTCATTTTGGAGATAGAAGCTCTGATTTTGTTGGAGTTGCTAAACTGGAGCTATCAGTAGCCATTCCACCCGTTTGTAGGAGAAACTGCTTGAAATAAAGACAACACAGAGGAAACTGCACTTAAGAGAAGGAAAGAGAGATTCTTGAATATTTTATTTGAGCACCTGGATTTTCAGTCCAACGAGCAAATGAATTCACTTTTCCCGTAAAGCCAATTTGATTTGTAGCCATCAAAAGATTCTTATGAACAGAATTATTCTGCATTACCATCTATATTTACCCAACATTCTCATACAAAGATTTACGAGTCAATCAACTTCTACTGAAGATTTGGTATATCTAAAAAGAATTGCCACATGGAGGGTAATGGTAATAATCTGATATCATGTATTAATATTATTTTTTAAAATTTATTTTACTTTATTATTATTAATTACAGTACTGGGGATTGAACTCAGGACCCTGTGCATGCCAAGCACACACTCTACCACCGAGCTATACCCTGACCCCTTTAGTATTCTTATGCTAATGTAACATGACAATTATATAATATAATAATAATTTAATAGTAAATACTCTAAAACTGTACACTAAATACATTTCCCACAGTCTAAGAGAAAACAGTCCAAGAAGTTGAGCAATTCACAGGGTGCTCCTCATTGATGTTCCACATCCAACCTTATGCCTCTGTGCCTCTCTTAAAAAATATGCCTCTTTTTTCTAAACTCCTATGGGAGAAACTCTATCCACCTTTGGGGAAATCCTACCCTTACACACAGGATTTGGTTTTATTCCTGGGTCCACTTCCCTAGCATTGCATTTCCCCAAGTATGAGTTACTCAGGGGTTGGGGTGGAGTGAGGGATGAGAAGGGGTGGCACCAGCAGGGCAGTCCGAGGTGGCCGCTGATGTTCCGAGCGCCTCAGAGCAGCCCGAGGTAGATGTGGGTATTTCAAGTCCAGACCACTTTTCTGATCACCCTGCTGGGGTGAGTGGCAGACACCCTGTCCAGCAAGCGTTTCCTCTTGTCCCACAATGAACTGTTGGATTACACACATATAAGTACTAACAGTTCTGGAGACAATGTCGTCTAGGCCTGTAAGAAAGAAATGATTTTCCAAGCATCCCCCTGGAGTCTTGCAGAGTATATTAGCTCTTTTCCTTGATCCTACCTCTACCCTTTGTTAGAAATGACATTCTCTCAAGTATGATGGAAATATGAGAAGGTCTTATACCTGCGTAATGTATAGGAGCTGATTACATTTTTAGCGAGGGATCATCCGCCTCCCCGGTGTCTTGGTCTGGGAGAGGTGAGATGGACATTGTCTACACCGGGGACAGCTTCATTCCTTTAGTAATATCTTTTTTATAATATCATTTCTTCCCACTAGTTCTGGAGCTCCTTGAAAAAAGTCCCAAGCTTCACAGCCAGAGTAGATAGTTAATAGGTGTTGAATTAACAAAAGATATCTGCCAGGGTTATATTTAGGATTCATTGCTCATGAGTTTAGTAATGGACTTAATTTATCTACTTTACTAAACAGGAATGGATTTGGTGTCTTTATCTGGGGGCAAGCTTTCAGTTTTCCAGAAGTTGCTGATAAAATAATATCTGAGAAGAAAAAAAATAGTCCTCAAGCTCCGTTAAAATGGAATTGGTTCCCATATTGGCCAGAAGAGGGCAGAGTCCCTGTGGGAATGTGACAGGATAGATGTATTTTGATATTGCAGAAAGGTTTTCTAGTATATGGCACTGGCTAGGGAAGGGAGGAGGAAGTGGCAAAGATAGTTTGGTGGGAGAACAGAGGGAGAAATAATTTCTAGAAGGTGAAAGGATGGGAAGTTTTTAAAACTGTTTGCCCCCAAATCATCATTCATTTATGAATTTATTCCTTTATCAAACATCACTGAGCATGTACTATGTGTCAGACGCTGCGCCTGGAATGAGCAATGCAGAGATGGACACAATAGATGTGGTCTAGGGAACGTGCAGACTAGTAAGGGTTACAGGAATTCAATGACAAGTGCACGTATAATTAAAGATTTTGATAAGAACTATGCAAGACTGCAGCAGGTTGTTATGAGAACTACTTTAAATCTGGGGCGATCTCTCTGATAAGATGAAATCTGGAGAATGAAGAGTCGTGTGGGAAGTTGGGAGAAAGGTGTTCCAGGCAGAAGGAACAGTTTGTATGAAATCCCTGACATTGGAAGGAGGTTGGAATGTTCAAGGAATTCAAAGAAGGTCAGTGTGGCTGCACAGGGGTAGTGGCGTGAGATAGATTTAGAGAGATAGGAGAGGATCAGGCAGGCCTTTTAAGCCATGCTCAAGGATTTGGATTTTGCTTTTCTTCTTCTTTTCTTTTTTCCAATTTGAAAGCAGTCACTGTTCATTAACTGACCAGGTTACAAAAATAATCACAGTAGATACCTTCTTAGTTCCTCCTTCTAATAAGCCTGTTGATCTGGTGCCAGCATCTTCACCTTCTACAAAATGGGTGGTCTTTTTCTTCATTCCATCTTGTTGAGAAGACAATTCAAAGTGCCACGGGAATTTGTTTGCTTCTCTGAAATGTTTTCCAACAGAATAGATGTCATGAATCAGACCTTCTGTGCAGATGGTACCATAATGACCAAGAGATGGGGCAATCCATGTGTTATCTGTCAGTGCAATTCACTTCTTGTTGATTTTGCCATAACCACGCTTGGAGATCAGTTCATTTACTGACTTTAGGGTTGGGTACCCCATGCAATACATGGTTCCACAGTTGTCAGCATGTCAACTGAAGCCTTGTTGAGCTTCACAACGGTGCCACTGAAGACCTGGAGGAGGCAAAGAAGCTGCAACACCTCTTGGACCTTCGGGCTTACACCATTGATACCTTTGGTCCTGATGGCAAATGCCAATTTGGGTTACAGGCACACAGAAGTTGCCGGTTTTTCTTGCCCTCCTAGCCATTCAAATCTCACGTCTGTACGTCTGCCTGTACTCCTTGTAATGGTGCTTAGGTCTTTCATTGATAAGCTTCCTCTTTGCCTTTCAAACCATCTTTTGGGCAAACTTCTTTCTCAGGTGCTTGATCTTCAGTCTGCAAAATTCCTTCTCTTTTTCTTAAGGGTTTCTGGTACAGCAGGAACCTCCGTTTTCCTCTCTTCTGCACCCTCCATGACTCCAGCCGAGAAGAGCGGATGTGGAATCCTTGTACAAGCAACAGGAAGCCGTTAAAGGCTCTTAAGCAGAAGCATGGATCATCTCATTCATGTTTTTTTTTTTTTTAATGTTTTTTTTGGTTGAGGGGGCGGTAATTTGGTTAATTTATTTATTTATTTATTTATTTTAATAGAGGTACTGGGGATTGAACCCAGGACCCTGTGCATACTAAGCACTCACTCTACCACTGAGCTGTACCCTCCCCACTTATTCATATTTGAAAAGATCGCTCTGACTACAGTGTGGAGACTGAACCAGAGGGGCGCTGGGGGAAGCAGTGGCATTAGGAGGCTGTTACAGTGCATCAGGGAAGAGATGATGATAGTTTGGTCTCGGGTGGTGACAAAAGGTAGAGAAAATTGGATAAATCAGAGGCAGATTTAAGGACAGACTTGACAAAACTTGGTAATCAAAGGTTGAGAAAAGGTGCAAAATGTTTTTTGACTAGTTTCTATCATGAGCAATTGGGGGAGTCTAGGGAAAGGCAGGCTGGGGATGTGAGGATGGGGAGTGGGGGGCAGAAAATGAAGAGTTCCGTGTTGGACCCATTAAGTTTGAGATCCTTGTGAGATACTCAAGGGGGGATATTCTGGAATGGAGCTCTGAAAGGAGGGATAAGTGAGAGACACAAACCTGTGACTCAGCCCCATATAAAAACAGTATCTGATTCCATGAGTGTGGATGAAGTTAGAGAGACAGGGAGGACACAGAGGGCCGAGAAGATGTGCCGGACCGAATCCTGAGAAACTGTAACAAAGGCAAGGATCACAAACATTTAATAGTCAGGATTTTGTGGAGTAATGGGAAGAAAGTCCTTTCAGAAATGTATCCAGTTCGTGGCCACCCAGTCTTTCTTCATGGAAAAGACTCTTATGTATTAGTTTCCTCCTACCACTGTAACACGTTAGCACGAACTCAGGGGCCTGAAACAACACAAATTTATTCTTTTGAGTTTCTGGAGGTCAGAAATCCAAAATTGGTCTCATTAGGTTAAAATTAAGGCATTGGTAAGCCTTCTGAAGGCTTAGGGGAGAATCTATTTCCTTGCATTTTTCTGGCTTTTAAAGGCTGCCCACATTTCTTCGTGTGTGACCTTCCTCCATCTTCAAAACCAGCAAATGACAAGTTGAGTTCTTCTCAGGCTGCGTCACTCTGACACGGAGTCTCCTCTCTCCTGCTTTAACTTCTACAGATCCCTTGTGATTACATTGGGCTCACTTGGATGACTGAGGAAATTGTCCTCATTTCAAGACCTGCAGATCGGCAACCGTAATTCCATCTGCAACGTTAAGTCCCCCTTGCCACGAAACGTAACATATTGTAACACACTCGCAGGTTCAGTAGATTAGGACGTGGGCATCTTTGGGAGTCATATTTCTGCCCACCAAACCTTACAAGTCTTGCTTATTCCTCTTTGGAAAAGTGTAGAAGGGCACACACTGTTCTTCAGGCACTAGAAGAAAATCTCCTGTGATAGTCCAAAAGGGTGCACTTGACAAAAGCGGTGAGACTTGCTCACATGTCTGTGTATGTTTGTGCACCCACATGTACGCTTAAGCGATACACCTAGTTGGATAAGAAGGAAAAACAACTAGCGAGGTTATTGCCTAGGGTCTCGTCAGCTAGAAGAGCTATTTGTTTGAACAGGGATCCTTGGGTTGTTGTCATTACTACTGTCTCTGTCTTGGTCCGTTCGGGCTGTATACCATGATGCCATCAACTGGGTAGCCTATAAACAACAGAACTTTGTTTCTCACAATTATGGAGGTTGGGAAATCCAGGATTAAGGTGCTGGCAGATTCTCAGTATCTGATGAGAGAGAATTCGCTTCCTGGTTCAGAGACGTTCATCTTCTCACTATGAACTCACAGTGGAGGAAGGGCCGACGGATCTCTCTGAGGTCTGTTTACAAAGGCACTGATCCATTCATGAGGGCTACACCTTTGTGACCTAGTCACCCCCAAGGGCCCCAACTCTAAATATCATCATGCTGTGGGCTAGTATTTTCAACATATGAATTTTGGAGGACACAAAGCTTCAGTTTGTAGCCGTCTCTTAGTATAACATAATGTCACTTAACGCCTATTAGAATGGTTAAAAAAACCAAACAAACAAGAAAACACAACCCTTCCTCTCCTTCCTCCCCACCCCCCATAATACCAAGTGCTTGTAAGAATTAGAGCAACTGGAATTCTCACGCATTGCTGGTCAGAATGCAAATGGTGCAGCCACTCTGCAAAACAGGCTGACGGTCCTCGGAAGGTTAACGTAGAGCAATCCTGCCTCCAGGTATTTACCCAAGAGAAAGGAAAACTGATGTTCTCATGAAAACCTGTACGTGAATGGTTATGGTGGCTTTGTTTGTAATCACCAAGACTGCAAACCACCCAAATATTCCTCAACTGGGACACTCACAAAATGGAACAAAAAAGGAATGGACCGCTGTAAGTACCAATATGGATGAGTTTCTAATGCACAATGCTAAGAGAAGGAAGCCAAACTCAAAAGGCTTCAGACTGTATTCATTTTGTGACATTCTGAACAAGACAAAATTATGGGGAGAGAAAGCAGATCTGTGGTTGCCAAGGACCGGGGATGGGGGAATGAGTTGACTACATAGTGACACGGGGCATTTTGGGGCTCTTGGAACTGTTCTGTATCTTGATTGCAGTGATGGTTACACAGCTGCAGGTGTTTGTCAAAACCCACGAAGCTGAGCTGGAAAGGGTAAATTTTTACTCTATGTAGATCATATATTAATTTAAAAAAAGAATGTGCACAGATTCTACAGGTCTTTTTGTTCCAAAGGTCCCATCCTAGGTCTATATTTTTATAGAGTATTAATCCTACTGTCTTAAGAGAACCCGTGTCCCACTTAAACTAATAAAATAAAGGGGTTTTTTTTGTTCGTTTTTTTCCCACAGGAGCTGTCTAAGTAGCTTCCCTGTTGTGATAAATCATAGGAAGATCAGGGAACTGGGGAGTCATGAAATCAGGGTTCTGATACTAAATAGTTCTGCAGCTTTAGACAAAACACTTCAGCTTTTTAGGGCTTAGCTGCTCTGTCTATAAAATGGGAATAAGGCCTGAACAGACCTATCTCATGGAGTATTACAAACATCAAAAGCCCAAGGAAAGTGTACATTGCAGTGCTCGTCAAAATGGAAAGTTCCCCTCCATCATTAAAGTATGGTTGTCCCTTTTATAATTCCGGTGGCTTCCTGTTTAAGGGTCGCTGGCTTTGCTGGGCAGCAGGGTCAGCACTGAGGACACAGGAACTGGTAATCTTCACCACAGTCATCAGTGGCTGGCATCAATGTCATCACAACTGTCATCTGCAGAGAAGGAGACCGAAGTCTTCAGAGGTGACGTAGATGTGCCAAAGTCACCCAGGTAATCCGAGGAAAAGTGGAGACGAATTGAGGGCTGTCTGACCCCGGGCGCATGACCTTATTTATTCCTGATATATTGCTTCTCTCAGAGCTGTTTTCTATTTAGAGGCAAAATGTCCACTTTGGACTATGATATATACATACAGAGAATCATATTGCATATACATATAGATGTTTATATACATAATATCCACGAGAAAGCCGAATTTCTACTAACCCATTGAAGTTTTTGATCAATACAGATATAAAAAAGCAAAGAGGGCAGACTGAATGAAATCAGCATTTTTACTACTTGGCTGATAGAAATTTTACTTGGGCAAATGGGTGTTTGTTTATATAACCAATAATGTTCTTCTTCCCCCCATTTTTTATTATGGTAAAATACACCCAATAATGTTTTGTATAAAAAAAAAAGATGAGATCTTACTTTGGTGTCTTTTTTTGAGTGACTTAATGCACTTTCTTGAAGTAAATGCTTATTCACTTCAATTCTCTTTTAAAGAAATATTTGAGGCTATAAATTTATATTTAAGACCCACTTTAGCTATACCCCGTACGTTCTTATATGTAATACTTTTACGGCTGTTCAAGTCTACAAACACCAAGAGTCATCAACTCTACTTCCTAAATAGTTCTCAGATGGCTCCAGTTCTCTCCCTCTCTGCTGCCGCTGCCTCTGTTCAGGCCACCTTTATCTCTCGCTTACATCATTGCAACCACCAGAGGGCTGATCCTTATCTCCGTTTTGCCCCCTACTCAATTCTTTCTGCTGTAGTCAGTGGTTTTTCTAAAATATCAATCTGATTACATCATCCTCTGCTCAACGTATTCAGTGGTTCTCTATAGATCATAGGGTAAACTTCAAACTTCTTAACTTTGCTTACGGGGCCCTTCAGGATCTGGCGCTGTTTTAAAAAATATTCCTCCAGTGCCTTCTGTGACCATTGCCCTCTTCCCAAAACAAACCCACACTCCAGCCATTCTTGCAAGCCTTAAACATGCCGTGCTCTTTTCACCTTGACACCTAATGTATAGGACTTTACATCTTTGAGATTGATGATAGTTCTTGAGTTTACGTTTCTTAATTCCAAAAGAGTGGAATGATGGGAAAAAGAGTATACCCATGCAAACGCAAATACATATAGATACGCACCCGCACCCACACATACATACGTATGTTTGTGGGTACACACACACAGATAAATATACTGGAGAAAAATGTATGGGAACTGTACAGAAATGTATACATACATATGGTGGAAATTACAACAATATATGCTTTAAAAAATTGTACATGGATATCCAACCATAGACAGCAGATTAGCCAATGCATTGATTTCCTCTTCTTCCCTAGATCCCATCAGAATCATAGTAAAGGCATGTAAAAGCTATAGGTCCACAAGGGAAAAAATGATGTGACTGGAGTCAATAGAAAATAAGAGATTTCCACATATTTCTGGGATACAGATTTAACAAATTTAGCAGAGCAGAAGCTGCCTCTTCTACTGCACACACAGGGAGATAGAGACAAATCAGATTTGCCCAGAGGAATCCCAGAAAGGCTTAGGATTCGGGGATGCCAAATAGAGTAGTGGGTGGTATGTAGGTTTAGGGCTGAAAACAGGGTGACTAAATGGGTCTGCCATTCATTTCCTAGGGTATAAAATGTTATTAGCCTTTGGGTTTCTATTCCGAGCCTAGAAGTCAGAGGTGACGTCCCAGGAGACCTAAAGACTCTCAGAAAAAAAGGAGCTCCACATACCTGTGTATGAGGAGTTATAACAGTAAAATCAAGAAAGTCTCCCAGAGAACAAAACAAAAAGATGAATTTAAAAAACATATTTAAAATATCCAGGCAGTGTAGAAGATTAAACCAGCAGAATCAACATCTGATCAATAGGGTGTCCAAAAAGATAGACTAGAGAAACCAAAGGTGAAGAAATTATCAAAGAAACAATATAAGAAAATTTCCCAAGATGACAGTCAAATAATCAACTTCTCAGTGAAATATTCCCGGACCAACCCATGTGAACTGGAGCCCCTCCACCCAGCCCCTCCTTCCTTAACAGTTCTCCATTGAACTACAACCACATCCAATGTATTTTGCTTGTTTGTTTAATGTCTCTCTTCCGGTTGGAATGTAAGCTCCCTGCCGGCAAGGAATGTTGTCTGTTGTGTCACCTGATGTGGCATCCTCATCGCCTGCTCACTGCTTGGCACCATCAGTGTTCAATAATTATTTGTTGAGTGAATGAAGAAGTAAATGATTCTAGAGTTCTAAATCCTCATCTGCTGTGGAAAGAAGTCAGTTGATAATGCCTCCAACTGGATTCTCAAAAAAATGATATATAAGCCTATAATTTAGAAATGTAAGTCAGTCACCTGAAGCAGCGGCTACAAGTTACAGGCACTTAATTTCATCTGAGAAATCAGATGGGAGAGCAGGGGAGGGAAGAGGCAAGTCCCTGTTGACTTTCATTATAAGTTTTTGCAGACTCTGCTTTTTTCATATGCGCCTGCACTATTTATTTATTTTTTAAAGAGTGTATATGTCTTAGAAAACATTTTGTATTTACTGTAAATATATCGTATCAACAATAATAATAGCTAACATTTATTGAGCACTTATTACATGCTAGGCATTGTGCTAAGCTTTATATTGATTATTGAACAAAGTATTACATATCTGTTATCTTTTTTATATGGATTGAAAACATCTGGATTTAACCTAAAAAGAGAAAAAAAAACCCTCGATCCCTAGGTATATTTAGTCACGCAAGCTCAACTGAATACATTCTGCTTCTCAATGCTCATAACAAAGACATGAATGTGATATGCCTCCTCATGTCCTTAAAATGCAAGAAGAAAAGCATCATGCAATAATTGTTTAAAGTTTTTATTTATTAGGAAATCCTCGTAGAACTGCAGAAGTGCTTGTCAACAGGAACTGTAGAAAGTGAAGGGAAAATGTGCACAAGCTCTTTTGGAAACATCTGTCAGTGTCATCTGCTGGCTCTCCCGCCACCCTTCTTCCATTCCATATTTCTCTTTCAGTCTGTTCATCTGAAGCGTAAGTGCTCTTTGTTTCAGGAAATTTATGGGATTTTCACAACATGAAGTGGCCTCTGACAGAGTCATTTTTGGCCCTCAGCTCTGATCTGCTTCCTCCTGTCTGTGCCCAGATATTCTGTTGGGACGTCATCCATCACTTGTTCAGGAACACACGGAGCCATTGCCACTGCAAATCATTCTTCCATAATTGCAGAGGTGAAATCGAAACATTGATAGTTGTTAAAAAAAAATCCTTTTAGCACAATTTTTTTTATTGATGTATAGTCAGTTTACAATGTTGTCTTAGTTTCTGTGTACAACATAGTGATGCAGTTGTACGTATGTCTGTATTCCTTTTCAGATTCTTTTCCATTATGGTTTATTACAGGATGTTCAGTATAGTTCTCTGTGCTGTACAGTACAACCTTGTTGCTTATCTATTTTATATACAGTAGTTAGTATCTGCAAATCCCGAACTCCCAATTTATCCCTGCACTCCTCCCCCTTTCCCTCCTGGTAACCATAAGTTTGTTTTTAATGTCAGTGAGTCTGTTTCTGTTTTGTAAATAAGTTCATTCATGTCATTTTTTTAGATTCCACATATGAGTGATATCACATGGTATTTTTCTTTCTCTTTCTGGCTTACTTCACTTAGAATGACGATCTCTAGGTCCATCCATGTTGCTGCAAATGACATTATTTTTTTTTTATGACTGAGTAGTATTCTATTGTACAGATATTTACTACAACTTCTTTATCCAGTCATCTGTCAGTGGACATTTAGGTTGTTTCCGTGTCTTGGCTTAGCACAGTTTTTTTTTTTTGTTTGGATGCTCCTTGTGTTTAGACTGTGCTCTGGATCTGATGGGAGCAACGCCTCCTTCCCTTTTCCTTTTAGCTTGGCTAAACTCCTTTCTATCTCTCTGCTCTTCAGTTTAGCTGTTCCCTGGAGAAGCCTTTCTTCACAGTGACACCCCTTGAATGGGGATCCCACCCCTCCTGCTGCTCCCAGAGGGTCCCTCTGACACGTACTCCATAGACTGCGTTGTTGCTGCCATTTATTTCTGGTCTCCTGTGCTGGACCTTATGCTCCAGTGGCACAGGGACTGAACCTTTTGTCTTGCTAGCTCCAGCACATAGCATCATGTCCTGGTACACAGTAGGCACTCAATAACCATTTGGTGGATGAATGAATGAATGAATGAATGAAAGCCACCATCACTGTATACAGTTCCATTTGTTTGTACCTACTGAGTATGTGTGAAAAATAACGACCAAAACAACTGCACAGCTGTGCTTAACAATCACTGAATCAAAGGCTAAGGAGTTAAATACTGTTGGCCTCCATCCAGAAGTGAAGGGAACTAGAGATAGGGAGAGGGCTGTGCATATTTCCTGTGCTCTGTAGGAAATGAATCTCTCCCAAGCTCTCTTCCTCCAGCAATTTCCGAAATTGAGAATGCACCATATAATTTTATAGCCTCATGAAAGAAGAAAGTAAAATGCTTTCAGAATGGTTTGTGCCACATGCTATAAGCCAGCCTCTTATTTATGGCTTGACAAATAGGTGAGGGAACGTTCTTATGTCTTCCTATTTCTTCAGAGCCTTTGAATAACAGTTAACAAAGACCACATTGAAAATTTAACTTACCTTATCACTCATGAGATCGGGTTCTGAATTATGTGAGGCAAAAATGTTTTCAATACCGCCCCCTCCTCCCTCCCCTCCTCAGCTGGGGCATGAGATGCTCAGGAAGAATCCTAGTTATTATTTCATGCTTTTTCTACTGCTCTTCGTTGGACCTGAGCTAATATGCACAGAATGCCCTCAAAAATGGTATGAAAAAGCTGAAAGAGAACTTTAAATGTGGTTTTAAAATTTTAATCTAAGGCTAGTTGAAAGATGATTGTTTAAGGCCGTTCTGTGATTATTGGGAAATTGGGCAAGATGACATGTTTTACCTCAGGCAAAAGAACAGCAAATCAAAGAGAAAAGAGAAAAAATTACTCTACTTTGATGGCTTCTGTGTTTTATGTGTGATGCTAGATTTTCAGTTTATGTTAGTCTGAGGGAAAATGGATAAATCAGGATGCTATTGATAATAATTGTGGGAGAATTTTCATTGATTTATACAAGATTGGGCTCTGGCTCAATGTCTGTTTTCACATGGCAGTTGTTTCTTTTGTAAAAAATAAGTACTTCTGTTAAGCAGAATGTATCTTTGACTTGAGTGGTGTTCCCTAGACATATTTAGTTACCAGGTGAAGCAGTGTTGGTCACAAATCTATTACCAGAGTAGCAGCCACATTATCTTTCATTTATCCATGTGTGATAATATGTGATATATTCATTTGCTGTCTTCACTAGCTCTACTTTGTTTACTAGACCCTAGTTGGAATTGCATGTTGTTGTTATTATTATTTACACTTAATTATGAATGACTGTCTCTAAATTTAAGGAAGGACATGTTTAACTGAAAGTTACACATATACATGTTATACATATATACATGCGTATATGATTATATATATACACACACATACATCTGCAGTGACTGTGTAGTATTCCATTGTACAGATATTTACTACAACTTCTTTATCCAGTCATCTGGCAGTGGACATTTAGGTTGCTTCCGTGTCTTGGCTTAGCACAATTATTTTTGACTATGAGGTTGCTATTTTACTACCTGTTGGTTTCAAACTCCAGTAGGTTCTGTTATCAGTCCAGGAACTTCCTTGTCTCTCTGACCTGGAAATATAACAGGAGATGGTGCACACGTGAGATCTGGGAGAGCGGGGACGTTTCCCCTCATCCAGCACGACTTCCTTCACAGGCTCTTATTCTAAATTCTCCATGGTTGGAATGAATTCCTTTGTGTTTAGGCTTGTGGACATCTTAGGATCACAGAATCCTAGCATTTTAAACCTAGGAATAGTAAAGATCTGTCCCAACCACCATACTCCGTCTACAGATAAGGAAACTGGAACTCAGACGCTGTTCAAGGGTTCACACTCTGAGATTTGTAGACCCGGGGAATCTAGACCTTCTGAAGGTCACTTCTGACTCTCACTGCGTTCGTTCATTTATTCACTTTTTATGGCATAGTTGGGATTCTTCTGGGTGAGAGTGAGAAAAGCCCAATTCTGACATATTTCGAGAAAAGAAGAAATTTTATTCGCTTTTGGGCACAGGAGGATCCAGGAGCTGAAATAATGTCTTCCACTCTTGCACTGTCTCCACATCTTGTCTTGGTGTCCTCTGTGCTGGCTTCCTTCTCGGGTGGGCTCGTCCAGTGCTGTGGCCACATGCCTTCCTCGTCACCATCCTTCCCTCAGAACTTACAGGCATGCATCCTACTAGCTTTAATTTCACCAGCGTGAGAAAAGTGCGCTTTCCTAGTTAGTCCCAGAAAACTGCTGGCTTTAAGCCTCATGGGTTTGCCTTGGGTCAAGTGCCTGGGCCTGAACCCCAATCAGAGGGTCAAAATACAGGGCCTCCCCTAAGTCGTGTGCTCTCCCCTGCCCCTGGAGTGGATGTCTGCTGCCCCTGCTGAATCCCATAGGCTGAGAGTGAGGGAGAGGAATTCACTCAAAAAAAAAAAAAAAAAATTGAAAAATAGGGGAAGATTCTAGCTCAGTGGCAGAGTGGGTGCTTAGCATGCCCGAGGTCCTGGGTTCAATCCCCAGTACCTCCATTAAAATGAATAATAAATAAACCGAATTACCTTTCCCCAAAAAAATTAAATTAAAAAAAAAAAAAAAAAAAAAAAAGAACAAGCACTGTTGCCCAAGGAAGGTAAGACAGATACCGAGTCGTTTTAAGCCACACTGTCTGCTTCAGGTGCGTACTATGTCTGAGACACCGTGCTAGATGTTTGCCTGGGTAGCATCTATTGTTAATTCATTGGCTTACCAGTTGGTTTTTTTTCAAAACAAACATGTTGGCCAAAAGTTGAACTGACAGAAATGGGTCAAGGAGAGATTATATCGGATGTGTTGAGGGAGTGATGGAAGGCAACAGGGAGAGGTTTAGGGGGCAGAACCCTGTGCAGGGGAGGAAAATGAGGCCTGAACAAAGTTTCAGTGGGGGAGAGATCTAGGCAAAGTCCATAAGAGAAGCCGCCGGTCTCCACTGGGCTAGCTGCTCAGCCTGGTGGAGACCCGGCATGGTTGGCTCATTCATTCACACATTTTTGGGAGGGGCTGCTGTGGCCAGCTGCTGTGCCCAGTGCTAGGGATGCAGAGGTGTTAAGACAGATCTGCCCTTATCATCCACTGCAGGCTCGTGACACAAAGGTGAGTGACAGCTGCAGGAATTGCTCCCAGGGAGCAGTGCAGAGTGTCCGCAGAGGACCTGACTGTGTGGAGGACGTGGGCCACGAGAAAGGCAGAGAAGGCGCCTAGAGTGACATTTAAACTGAGACTTGCAATGCGAGGAGGAGATTTGCTAGGATGGAAGAGGAGCCAGGAGAAAAGAAAGAACCCCAGGCAGAGGGTACTAGAGTCTGGGAGAAGGTGCTCAAAGTTATAGAAAAGAGAACGGTGCATTCCAAGCCTTCCCAGGAAGGCCAGTGAGGTGGGGGCGGGGGGCAGCATGTGGGGAAGGCTGGTGAGAGCTTAGGCTGGAGGACGAGGCTGGGGCCGGGCCAGGCCACACGATTCAGGCCATTGGAGAGATGCTGAATTTCATCAGAGAGCGTTAGATTTGTGATGTGATTTGTGTTTTTAGAAAGATCTCACTTTCTGTGGGTATGGAAGGAATTGAGGTGGGGTGAGACTACACAGCCAGAGTGTAGAGAGGTAACCATGGCCTGGACTGTAGAAGTAGCAACAGAGATGGAGAGAAAGCAGCCACGTTCAAGAGGAATATGAACTTCTTAGGTTTGGAAAGATGACTTTGTCAATAGTTGGACGGGCAGTACAGTACACCTGTGGATTTGTGAGAGTTTCACATTTTCATTAGCTGGTTGAATTGTAGGTTTTCCATGACAGTATTAAATTGGCTGGGGATTAGGCTGAATATAATTGTTTTATGGCTACATGTATCCCATTGTAATAAATAATGACCACGTATCAGTCTGCCAAGTGCCTGATTTAAGAGCGGAAGGCCACAGGGAACTTTTTTGAGCCTACAGATTTGGTGACTAAACTAAAGATAAAGGAATGGGACTTTAAACTCTAGTGGCCCTTCAGAATGTTCTGGGTCCCCCAGCCGGCTTGCTCGCTACAATTTAGATAATCCCTTAAATCTGTTAGAGTTTATACAAGTGGACTCCGGAACTACATTCTTGGATTGATGAATGGGATGAATAGCCAGGTTTAGACGCTCTGCAATGCAGCGGAAGAATTCCAACTGATGTGGGGGCGAAGACTCTGGACCGAGTGTGTTGTAATGAAGGTGGTCTCCTGGAGAACCAGCCTTGCAAAATTGAATTTGAGCCTGGGAAGCTGGAATTAAATATGTCAGGGATGTGCATCCAACAGAAGGTTTATACTGATCATCGATTGATAGGATGGCCTAAGGATGTAGGAGAGTCTAGAGAAGGGAGCGTGGAACTCGAGTCGGGGGCTTACGGTGCTGCCATTTATTACCTCTGTCTCCCAAGCCAGTCACTTATGCCTTCGGAGCCTCAGTTAACCCATTTGTAAAGTAAATATAATAATAATAATAATAATAATAATAATAATAATAATAATAATAATAATATTATTATTATTATTATTATTATTATAATTAATAATAATAATAATACCTGTTTCATCGCCCAGCAGGATGCTGAAGACGAAAAAAAATGAAATCTGTGAAAGAGCTTTGTAAGTGAAAAATGAGGATGCTAAAAGAATTGTCATTAGTTGCTTCAGTCAAGAGAGGCTGAATTGTGCCGTGGTGACAAATAGCAACAATTCAGTGCCTTGAAACAAGGTCTCTTTCTTGCCCCTTCTGGCGAAGCCTACTGCCTGATGGGCAACTCTTAGCGTATTGCTCTTGGATTCATGCTGATGATGAAGTGTGCGACTTGACGGATCCCTGCTCACATTGCCCCCCTTTCGCTTTCCGGTTGTTCAGTGAGCGCTGCTGGCTGTGCCACGGTAACAGGCGGCTGCTGCCTCTCCCCCCTCCTGCGTCCGATTTCCCTTCCAGAAGTGCATGAGGATTTTTCCTTGGGCCAACACCCATTTCACGTTTCCCACAGGACTGGCTCTTCTCCACATCACCAGCTCAGTCAGCAGGGAAAATCGCAAACAGTCTCCTTGTTTACTCTTTTTCTCTTCTAGAATTCCACTAAGTAGTCAGTTATTCCTGACTGGTCCAAGGAGACTGGTGTCTTTAGGTGACCAAAGGGACATCTAAGGGGATACAGAGTTCAGTGGAAGAGGACTGGGCCGGAGAGCACAATTAGGCAGCCTGAAGTGTGCTACTGAGAAGGAAGGGGACAAAGACTGGCTGCGGGAGTGCATTTAGTTTAGCTTCATTACGGCTGGAGGCTGGAATCTGGAGGAAGAACCAGGGTCGGGTGCTGTGGTCCAGGGGGAGGAAGACCACCAAGAAGCACGCTACTCCAACACGGTGATAATTCCAACCAAGAACAAAGTCAGGAGCCTGGAGCAGCCAGGGCTGAGGGCTGGACTGAGGGGCAGCCACTGAGCGTCCCCACAAGCGAATGAAGCTGCAGGGCATCGGGGACCCCTAAGACCATCACTGTAATCGAGGCAATCTGCATTTTTCCGATTTTTCAGGAGTGATTCCTTTTAGTAAACAAATCCGTTGAGATCAAACAGAATGCAAACCACAAGGGGAAAAAGGAGTCTGTACACATGTGAATGATTCCCACGCATGGAATGTACAACCAAAATGGTGTTTGAAAACCTTGATAGCTTTCTGACCATGATCTGTGGATACCCCTCCATGCAAAGATCAAATAATGGTAGAAACTAAAGGAAACTGTGGTAGCTTTTCTCCCACTCAGCAGCTGGAGACCAGGTAACAGAAGTAACAGCTAACCCTGTACAGCACCTTCTATATGCCAAGTGCTTTTCAGCATTTCACATATATTGGCTTATTTAATCCTCACAACAACCTTTAAGGTAAATGCTGTTATTTCTATTTAGAAATGAAAAAAAAAAAAAAATCCCAGAACGGTTATGTGACTTGCCAGTTAGTGACAGAGCAGGGATTCAAACCCAGGCAGGCTAGTTACAGAGTCTACACCTTTTGCATCATATGAGGGCAATGGAATATCTTGTCCTGTGTCCCTAGTCATCATTGCCTTTGAAGGGAGGTTGAGCTACCTCCCTGCGGTGATGCTGCTTAAATGACAACTCTCTTCCTTAGGTTCCTCTGTGACTTGGCTGACATGGCCAGAAGAACAGCAGACAATGATCAGTGACATGGCTTGCGAGGACACTGGAGCTTCTGGGATCTTGAGTGTTCAGGGAGAAGTTGTGGCCGTCTGTTACGGGACCCCTCTTTCCTCCCACCTCTCTGGGTTCTCAGAGGAAGCAGACCATTAGGGCCAGAAGGGCATCTACCATTTTCCTCCAGTAGCAAGTTTCTTCCTGGGTAGGTACCCGCCCCACCCCATCTAGGTTCTGGTACTGAAGCATTTTCTCTTTTTTTGTTGAAGAATAGTTGGTTTACAATGTTCTGTTAATTTCTGGTGTACAGCATAGTGATTCGGTTATACATATATGTATTCCTTTTCATATTCTTTTTCATTATTGGCTATTACAAGGTATTGAATATAGTTCTCTGTGCTCTACAGTAGGACCTTGTTGTTTATTTTATACATAGTAGTTAGTATCTGCAAATTCTGAACTCCCAATTTATCTCCCTACCCCAAATGTTGTTACTGCGGGTTTCCAGGAATGTATGCTGAATCTAGGATTAGGGCAGATTACATGCTGCCTTGTGTCTATTCTCAGGCTTCTTACTGTTTTCCTTTTCTGAGGTTTCATTCACTAATCTGCAGTCTCAGCTTGCATCACGGCCCACTGACGAGAATGTTTTTCATTCTGTAGTACTGTTTTTCTTATTACCCAGACACCCAAACCACTTACCATTCCAGAATTCACCAGAGTTGAGTACCCCTAGCCCTTGGCTAAGCCACACTGTCCCTGCAGCTCCAGGATCCCTCTCCGCTGGTGGCACTTACAGCCCTTTTGTGAGAGGACCTGCGATTTGTCTCAGACTGGCAGCGTTCAGGATGCCTCCAGCCACTTTCAGGGTAACTCAGTGAGGTTCTGTTTACACAGCTCTCCCTCAAGTCCGGCTCCCTCATGAGAAGTTTTGGCTTTCTGTAGACAGGGATGACATCTCATTTACCTTTATTGCCCCAAATCATACCCAGAACATCTTAAGAGGCTCCTCTGTTATTTGAATGCATTGGCTGAGTGTTTTGGACACCCTCCTTGAACCTAGATTTAAATGTAAGATGAACTTAGGTTTAAACATAAGAGATTTCTTCCCATAATAATTGTCCCACATGTACTCCTTATTGTGTGAAAACAATCCTTTAACTTTTCTAAAAATAAATGGAAGAAAACCTCATTCAGAGATCGTTTAGTGAGCATCCACTCCAAAATATGGTAAAATTGTTACCCTGTCTGTCTACTTACCCTGTTCTGGACGTAATATGTCCTTTCTTACTCTTTCTTTTTCAAGCCAAAGATTCTCTCTTAGCTTGTTTATTTTCATTTTCAGGAAGTAATTTCTTCTTATGTGCTTTTCTCTATTAATAAAAACGAAGAGCTAAATATGGGTTATATTAAAGGCATTTGGCCCGTCTATTATTAGGCTGAACTAACAATCCACCCCAGCAGGAAATGGCTTTCCCGCCTCTAAATTCTTGCAACTTGTTGCCTGAACAATTGACTTGGTTCTTTTCATATGCTGCCTGTATTTCTGCACCTGCATGATTTTTCTCCCAAGGAGATAATATTTTGAAAGGCCTCCTGGTCTGGGGCTTAAGCACAAAATAGGCACTCACAAAATATATAGGCTGTGAAAAGAAATGAATGCACGAACGAAGTAGCACACTTGACAATAAATTTCCTGACAGGAGATGTCTTAAAATGAGCAAGTCCTTCCTAAGAAACTAAACAAAGAGGGTTTCAGTGACAAAGGTGGCAGCACAACCCAGAGGATTTAGCTTTTAAAAATCCTGGATTTATTCAAGATCGGCAGCAGAGGCGTAAAGATGATCTTGAACTTGGTGGAGTAATTCTGACTGTTTATGGTTTTTATAGAATGAAAATATTCCTATCCAGTTGACACTGTATGCCTTTCATTTCTTACTCTTTTCACCACACAGTCAGACCTCTACAGATGTTAATTCAGAGGTAACTGATGTGTCAGTTACTCCCCTTACAAACTTCGTACACACAGGCCTGACGTGGAACGGTCTAGTTTTAAACTCTCGCCTGTTCTTCCTTGACATTTCTTCTAAGGTCATCTTTGTAGAGTTAAATGTCAGACTGTGAAAGGTGAATTTAGGGCACTTGATGTAACAAGTATGATACTGTCTTCCCTCAGTATCCATGGGGCATTGTTCTGGAACCCCGTGCCAATACCAAAATCTGAGGACGTTCCAGGCCCTTTCATAAAATGACTTAAAACAGCCAGCTCTCAGGGATCCGTGGTTGGCTGAATCCGCAAATTCGGAACCCGCAGAGGGGCGGCTGTACTTTAAAGCTTAATGTCAGTGTGTAGAGAGGTGTAGGTGCACAATAGGCAGGAGTTGCAACAAAATGATTTGTGAACGTCTCTCTCCTTGACCTGTTTTGACCAAACTTTATTACTCATTTAATGGCGTCATGACAAAGAGTAGGAATCAAAACACATGGGGATCACAGAGGCTGTTATGTTTATTGTGCAGAACAGACAGTGATAATCCACTAGAGAAATATTTTCAACAAGCAAGCGATTCAAAGTACAATCATAGACAGCAACTCTACATGAAGAACAAAGTTAGAAGACACTCAAAGAAAACAGGGGGAAAGTCAACTGCAGTTAAACGTCTTGATACTTTTCTCCTGCAAACATACCTAACTTGCAGAAATGGTAGAAAAGTTAAATGTCCAGTCTTACTTAGCTGAGACCAACAACAGCAAAGAACAGTCCTATAAAATTTATCTCCCACAAAAATAAACTATATATATAAAAATTTTATGATGTTCTTACTGTTCCATTGGCCACAAGCTTTTTTTTTTCAGTATGAAAAATGAGGTATACTGGGGCTTAAGAGGTAGTAGTGTGTTTTGATTGTACAACGTATAGGAAACAAAAGAGTAACTTCATCAGAGATGGAAACTGCTGGGTGCTCCGAGTTTGTACAACAAGAGCAACTGCTGCAGTTTTATGAGCTGGCCAGTGAGGTTTCAAAAGTGCCCAAGCCAAGCTATGGAATGGGACTTTCATTTTTATGAGGCACTGTTTGTTTGCTTATTTAATGCACAGTTAACAGTAAGGTTGAGTTTTAATTCTCTCCATAGCTCCTTTGGTGATTCATAACAGTGAGCGATCCGCCAGTCTCAGAGAGGCATGTGGCCTTTGAAACTACCTCCCTGAAGCGGCTGGAAGAGAGATGGTTTTGAGTTTCATTTGGCATCAGAACTACAAGCCAGACTGACACAAGCGGTCATGAGAAGCTACCTCTTGGCCCAGTTGATAATACCATGTTAAAAAGTCAGCACACTCACTAGGAGAGAAAGGAATAAAAACTCTACATAAGAAGCGTTTAAAATAAATCTGGTTGAGACATATTACAAAAATCACATTTGTGTAAAGTACATGAAAATATTTGTCAAGCATTTTCTCATATTCAACTAATCTTCAAAACACACATTTTTGATTGCATCATGCAAAAGCTGAGCTTGTTGCATCTCACCTACAAAGCTTCAAGTTTCTTTGAAGGTTGGCTTTATGTTCTTTATTCATTTGCAAAAAGTATGTAAAAACATGTTCCTTTCTATCAAAAGCCTTTTACAAAAATAGTTTTGATGCGGGCTAGCTGCAGTCTGAACTATTTCAAACATTGACAAAAATGAAGGCTGCGAGAAACAAGTTCATTCCTTTTGAAGTCTGGAGGTAGGTATTTGCAAGTCAATTAGTCCATTTCCTTAAACAAGTCATGTGAGGTACAAACTTGGAGGGTAACATTTAAACATAACAGTCAAATTTTGTGTGATGTGTAGTGTGATGGAGGACAATGATCCTTAAGAACCTAGGAGCGACTCGGTTAACAAAAAATATTCAAGTTAATGTAGAAAATCTAGCAGAGAAGCTGAAACAAGTATTTGTAAAATTTTAATAATAAAAAAAAACCATAGAAAAATACATAGCCATGCTGAAACACAGTAAGTAAGGAGACTGCTTCTTTAACTGTAATTAAGTGTACAAAAAGGACCGTAGGCGAGCAGCGTCGCCTACCCATTATGTGTTTTTTCTTGCATTGCTTGTGTATAGCAGCATGTAAAAAGTACTAAACTGTAAATTCATTGTAATATTCAGAGGTAGTATTGAGCAGTGGGGATGTATTGCATCTCTGGCTAAAAGTGCAGTTTGAATGAAGAGATGGTGAGCTGAAGTCAAAGTCAAACACCTCAGCCAACCACCCTATGTCAAAATGTATTACTTGAAGTAACACATAAGCTTCATTTGAGGTAAGTGGTATTTAGGTCTTTCACGGAAACTGATACACAATGGAGAGAGAGAGAGACAGAGAGAGACAGAGAGCCTGTGTTTTTGTTGTGGTGGTTCTTTAAACTGTAGTGTATCTCTAGCAAAAGAAATTTAGATTTCGCTCCTCCCACCTCATAATCCAGGTGAGTTCATCATGCATTATCCTGTTGGACCTTTTCATTAAATCACAAAGAGGATAATTTTACTTGTCTAGGTTCCTTAAAATGCGTTGAGGCTGACAAGTATGATTTATTGCTAAATGGCATTTGGCTCTGTAGGAAGTAGATTCTACCCAGATGAGTGTTCCTGGAAGAAAAAAAATAAAAAGAGAGAAGAAGAAGAAGAAGAAGAAGAAGACGAAGAAGAAGAAGAAGAAGAAGAAGAAGAAGAAGAAGAAGAAGAAGAAGAAGAAGAAGAAGAAGAAGAAGAAGAAGAAGAAAAAGAGGGCCATGAGTAAATTTATTACTCCTGCTGATATGTGTGGCATCCATAAATAAAGGAGTTGGCAATCTCAGTTTGCTTCCTTCCCTTTTTGAAAAGTGAACATCACCTTTTCTGGTTTGTTAGCTGGATGAAAGGATACATCAGCATTTCGTCTCATTTAGAAATACAAGTTAAAAAAAAATCATCAAGTAAGTGTCTACAAGATTATACGAAAAAGAGAGGAGTAGTAGCTAGTCCTATCTTTGGTGTTCTAAACAGAAGCTGCGCTACTGGAGCGGGCGGGGGGGGGGGGGGGGGGGGGGGGCGGAGGCGGACAGCGTTCCACACCCCGCCTTTCCTAGAGAAATGCCCAACGTCACACACTCGGGTGACACGTTTCTGGTTTGGATGCAGTGCAGTGATTGACTAAACCCGATTCAGAGTTTTTCTCACCCACCCACTCCGGCTTATCAGATCCACAAACTATTAGTAGGTTAAGGAAGAAGAAAACAGTAATTAAAAGTTGCATTGTTAAACTGTGTCCCCTGTGTTTACAGCAGTTTTTCACTAAACCTGGGACTGTGAAGGGATTACAAAGAAGGTGATTAATATAGTCCTTTTTAAGGTTACGTGACTTCTCCCGCCCCACCCCCGCCCCTCCCCCGCCCCACCCCTCCCCTCAAACCCCAATGAAAGTGGAAAGACCATGGCGACAGAGAGTAAGTGGTCACTGCAGTGTCTTCTCCCTTCAAAAGATTCAACTGCTGCTGAGGTAGAAATTGAATGTTGGCGCTCCCTAATCCTCTTCCGCAGACTCTTGTGAGGATGTCTCTTCAGTCTCCTCCTGGAACACACAAAGGGCACAACCATTACATCGTGTGGGCTGTTCTGACTACACAGTTCAGAGGTGACCTGTTTCCACAGCACATTACGCCAGCTTCAAAAGAGGATGCGGGTGATTGGCAAGTCCCTGGTTCCCAGGGCTTCTTAAACCGTAATTGAGGAATCAAGGTGTTGTTTCTTCCCAGAGCAGTCTTTAGGCGCTGTTGACTTAAGGCTTGACATCATGGCGGCTGGTCAGCAAATTCAATTGTCTGCGGTCCAGAGAATGTCAGGCCTGTGTGAGCTTACTTGCCAATTAGAGGGAGAGAGAAATGGGTGAAATTTTCCCGACAACATGCCAGTCATCAGTTTCAAAAAACCATCAAATCAAGTGAAGTGGATCCGTCCTCAAAGGTGCAAAGAAAGCTCGACCTGTGGATATTGGTCATAATAGCTGATGCTTTTAGGGTGTTTACTGGGTGCTTTTAGGGACTGGCTGTGGCCATTCCCATTTTACGGGTGAGGAAATCAAGACACGATAAGGCACTTACCCAACCAAAGTGGCAGGGCAAGTAGAGCCAGGCTTTGGGCCGAGCCAGATGGGCGCTGGAACCCATATGCGACCATAACGCCACCACTGCGAGGGCAGAAGTGAGCCTGAGAAAGGGCTGCAAAAGCTGACTACTCACTTCCTTTCCAAATGGATTTCCTCCTCCTTGTATTTATTAAAGCACATTTTGAGACAATGAGCCAAGTTTGGCATGGACTGCTCAATCTCCATAGTAAATCCATAGCGACCAAACATTTAACGGTGGGCTGGCCAAGCAGAGAAAATCTAATATATATGTTTTTTGCGGGACCTCCTCTTCCTATAAATCTAATTCATTCTCTTTCCCTTTTTCTGATTCCTTCTGGCTCTGGAATCTGCTGGGGGTTTCTGCAACCGGCTCGAGCTGCAAAGTTCTCTTTCCTTTTGCTTATTTAACAAATGCGCAGTACCTTTCAGGACATGGGTGGTAAAGCGGAGACAATAAACATTTCTGATAAAAGCGTTCTTCGCGAGAGGATGATTTTTATCAAATGCTGTACATGGTCTCATAAGACGGCATGTGAAAAAGATCTGGGAGAAGAGGTAAACATTTACTCCTGCAGCAAACTTTAAGAATGGCCGGCTTAACACAGCTTATAACAGTCTTCATACTTTAATAGATTTGATTTTCCACATGGCTTCATTTTGTCTGGGTGGCTAACTGACACAATTTATATCTCTCTTCCTTTCCCAGGTCACTACAGTATACCATTCAGTAACGCATGCCTTAAAGCTTGTCTGCATTATATGACCAAACTTCCATTCATTAGTGTTTGAAACACTTCAGCTGTGAAGGAACTCCTAAATGCTACCATGTGTGACGCTTTTGCGAAAAAGCAGCAAACGGGAGGGAAAAAAGCCCACGTGAACGGGCACTCACACGCTCACATGAATGTGTGCGCGCACACACACACACACACACACACACAAAATCTCTCTCTCTCACACACACTCTCTATCCTGGGCTTTAATCACAGGCCACTGCTTACTGCAAAGGCGTTGCAAAAGGTTTCAAACCTTCTCTTCCCCACCTCAAGACTGAGAGAGCTGTAAATCCTGGGAATAAACACGCATACAAATGAATGGATTACAGCTTAAAAAATATAACCACCGCAGCATCAAGTCATGAGATTTCACACCGGTTTTGTTTAGTCTGCTTTGGGTTATGTGGGAAATGTGGAATGGATGAAGCTACCTTCCCTCTGCTCCCAACCCCCAAACTGCGGGCTTCACATATTTAAGCAGCAGGTTTATACCTCTTGATAGGCAACAGGCCATGACCCTGAGATTCTCTATGGAGTCCCGGCCACAAAGGAGGATGTAGCAGGATCAAAGCCACGGATGGACGTGCGGGAGACAAGCCAAGGTTCAGCTGCCCTATGACCTTGTCTTTTCACTTAATATTTAAATTCCAGCAAGTCACTAAGCTGTTCGGTGGATACGCTCTTCATCCGTCCCCCAAAGACTCACTTCTCATTATGACTGGAGGTGTGGACATAGGTGACTACCCTGAAACAGACTCAGCATAAAAGCTGGCAGACATATTTTATTCCTCCTTCTCCTGGTTAACAAATTAATGGTACACAGGCAAGCTGGAAACACTTCCCACCCCCAGATCAAGCTATAATTATTCTACTTCTAACTGCTTGATTTTTCTAGACTATCTGGAAACCAAAGTACTTCCGAATCCGGAAGGAAATTGAGTTTTCAGGCTGTGAACTTACAAAAGACCTGGAGTAGATGGAATGTGATCAACTTTTCAAAACATTCCCAGAAACTTTGCTTGATTGGAGCCTTTGAAGCTCCCGATATGGAAGTGGTTTATGCAAATCCCTCAGACACAACTCAGCTGAAAATGACGGTCCCTCAGCCTTGTATTGTTTCCTTTGCTTAGCAGTTCTTAATACAATGTGGAGAGCTGCTTTATTAAGGTATCTTTCCATTGACCTTGAAATGCCTCCAGGAGCTGCCTCTTGGTACTGGGTACATAACTGGGATGTCGGGGTGCGGGGGGAGCCTCATTCTGCCGAACTTTTGGAGGCCATGTGGCTCTCACGTGCTCCGAATGATGGTTTTCTCAAATGTCTGATTCGTGGAGTGCTCTCTCTTCTAGGCAGAGCCCTGACTGGCCACCCTCCAAAGGAGGGCATGGCTGCCAAGTGGATGATGTTGGCGGGGTGCATGGCACCTCTCATCTCTGCAAACCCCAGTTCTTACCTTTCCAGTGACTTGGCCTTTTGCTACATGTGTGGTTGCTGTGACCAAAGGGTACGGGTAATTAAGAGAAGAAAAATCCTCATAATTTTTTTTTTTTTTTGGTTCCACAATTCATTTACTGAATTGGGGCAGGGCAGGTGACTTAAAAGTAGATTGCAAGATAAGGCTGGGAGAGAATAGTTCTTGCTTTCCCTCCTGGGAGCTAGCGGTATTATGATACATGAAGATGGGAGTCAGAAAACCCATGTTCAGCTGCCCCAAGTGTCACGTCTGACCAGGCCTCACACAGGGCCCTCCTGTGATGCAAGGAGTGGACAGAACCGGCAACGTACGGAACAGGCAGCTGGTTCTGATGTCCCCCAGGAATCTAATTTTCATAGCAGTGTCGTAGGTGGGGACCCCTGAGACTCAGTCCTCCTCAGTAACTTAGAAGACACTGCCCTTTACCGTAGACATTAGCTTGCAACTTGAGATACTTAAATTGCTTCATGCTTGCAGCATATGGCAGGACCTTGGAGCTTGGGTAGCCCCCCCAAGAGCAGCTCTGAGGCAAGAAGGAGATTGAAAGACTGTAGCCAAGCATTCTACACATCTCATTAGGGGCTGGTTGGCAAGGTGGGAAGGCCAAGGAGCTGCGGTCTGGTTGAGGAGGCTTACTGTTGGAATGGGGCTTCAGGAATGAAGGATAAAAGGACTTTTCAAAGTGAAAGTGCACAGTGACATTTTTATGAGCACCAGCCACGAAGGCCTCTAAACACTGAACAGCCCCCAGCCATTCACTCGGTTACCTTACTTACAAACACAGCTGAGGCCGCACCACACCGGGGCGAGCATGCGGATTTTTTGGCAGAAAACTCAAGGGAGGAAAAAGAGAGTGGGCAGAGTTGGAGAACTATATTTTTATTATGAAACTCTTGGAAAACTGCACTCATTTTGCCTCAGTTTTTCTAAAAAAGGGAATTTAATAAGTGTAACTCTGTCATTGCCTTCTTTACACTTGGGGAAAAAAAAACCCCCACTAAAACCTAGAAATACAGTTTGCACATACCCCTATTCTCTTAATTTGGTTCAGCACCGTGCACATGGCATATGCCTTTGGGTACAGGTCTGCTAACTGGTCTCAAAAGGAGAAAGAAGACATCCCAATAGCCACCCTGAGCCCCTAATGCTGGATGGAATTTTTCAATGTCTTAAGAGTTTAATCACAGATCTTGTCACTTGGGTGAGGGTGTGCTCTGGAGGAAGATTCAGTACTTAATGCGAGAGCTGAAACTCTGGGTTTAATTTTCAGATGCAGACTAAACAGCAGGTCTGCAGTGGGAAGGAGACCAGTGGATTCCAAATGGAACTGAGAAATGGAAATACTCTCCCTGCAAACTTTAGGAGAGCTGTCACCACGAGGCCCCTCTTTGTGTGTAGGAAGGAGTGCAAAGTCACTGGAGTCCATGTCTGCTTTAACACATCCTTGTTTTTTCCCCCTTGGTTGCAAAGAATTCTGCAACTCTTTTATTATAAAAAGCTGCAGGCTACAAATACATTTGTAATTTAAGCCATCTTGCCAAAACAAAAACAAAAACAAACACAAAAACCCCCAAACCCCAGACATACCTGGTAATCTAGAAAGAGTAGTTATAGTTTAATAACATTCTTTTATGTCATCTGAGTATGTTCAATTCTTTAAGAACTTGGGATGACACACTCAAGAAGGTTTCACGTTCAAGAACATCTCGAGCAGCCCCATCAGGACAGAAGTAATGGGCTCTCCTCCTCAGCAGCAATCACCAGAAACCAAGTTTGCAAGTACCATCTGCCGTTAAGCGACCCGCAAGACCACAATGCTGAGTTTTTCTATTTCTCGGTCAGATATTTTTAATTTAAAATGGACTGGGGCTGTTTAACTTAATGGAAAGTGATTATTTCCTCCAACTAGGAAAACTTTATATCACATTAAAAAAGAACATGTTCAGTGAAACACAGATAAACTCTGTCATCTGGTAAGTGTAAGGGATTCTGGCGGAAATGCTAGGAGGGAAGTATGTTTTCCAAAAGGAGGTTTTCTTCGGGTATTTACGGTATTTGTACCTGGTAATTAAAACAATTTTTTTTTTAGTTTTATGTATATAAAATATACAAGCATCCACACTGAATGTGTTTCATCCACTTCATAAAGCCAGTTCTAAGGTCTTACTGGGGTATGTTTAGAGTAAAGAAGGTTGATCCTGGATGTGATTAACCCCAGGCACCAACCCTGGCGTTAATGGGTAGGTAACTTGTACCTTATTCCCACTGTGTCAGACCAGTAATGATAATACCCATCGAGCTGCCAGGCAGGATGTGAGAAAAAAAGATGTGACGACCAAATGGGAAAACTTTGAAAAACAAGTAAAAATCCTGTATGACTACAGTGTGGAGCTGCGATGATTAATTGTAGCGCCTCATTCTCTGTTTGTTTCTTTACCTGTGATAGATGGGTGAGAAAGAAGGAGAGAAACCCTATTATTAACAATGCCTCCCAGAGGAAACAAAATAAGACCTCTTAGGTTTGTAAAATACTCTCCTGTTCGTCTCGTCCGTGCCTCTGTTCAGAGTTCCATCGCTGAAAAGACCGCAAACAGAGGTAACATTCAGCCCTGGGATACTATGAATTTCTTTCTTGGGATGAAAGGCTATTTAAAAATGTCTTCAGAAGGGAGTCGCATTTTTCAGTTAGGGAATTCATTTTACGTATAAACTAGTTGCAAGTTTCAGGATCCTGTAAGTCACGATTTCTGGGGATCACAAGCTTGCTCAATTTTCCATGCCAGTTCCAGTTTGTATTGAAGGAGCCTCATGTTTAAAAAAAAAATAGCTAAAGATGCAGCAAAAGGATTTTTGCATGAAGCAAGCACTCAGAAGAAGGAAATTTATTTCAACATTTCCAAAATTGCTGAGGAATGTTCTTATTTTTATGCAGAGTTGTCTTTAAAAATGGACAGGTTAAAGGCTGCTTAATAGTTATATTCCACATGAGTTTGTTGATGGCAGAGATCGGGCGAAAACTTTCCTCTTTGTTTTCCATGTGTATAAAAGTTTTCACAACTTGTATTTGTTGCCAGGGAACAGAATACTTCTGAATTTTAATCACTATTGCACCAAACGTTTTTCATTATCCTGACATAGGACTTTTGAATAAGATTATGAAAGTATCAATAATAATAGTAAGTTAACAAATAATTCTTCAATAGACATTTCAGCATCCAGCAAACACTCCCTGAATGTAAAGAGAGCTTCTTGGACAAAGCAACATATTTCTATTCAAACATTAAGGATTTTCTGAGAAAGACCATGTTGTAAAGCCAGTTACTATTTATTCACATTAATTTGGGTCAGCAAGTTTGTATAAGAAGAAAGCTTACATATTAAACAAATAACTGGTTTTTATCCAATGCACATCAAAATTCAGAGGAAAAGCATTCTTTAGGATGCACAGAAAAGGAGGCAGATACGGCCATTTTATCTTTAGCCTGATCCACAGACTGCACCGCAGAGTTAGACAGTCATACTTAAAAAAAAAAACCAAACAAAAAAAACCCCCCAAGAAACAGCTGACTTCGTCCTGCCAATATTCCTTTATTACAACTAAGCTAATGACGTCATATGTTTACAGCTAATCATCATTTTGATATGATCCTTTGCCCTACCCTGTGCTGCCCTGGAGCTACTTATTCTAAGGGGTAAATGCGGCTTTCTGCTTGGCTCTCCCCTTTTCCCTTGACCTTTGCAATGTCAGAGGTCAGGGGTGAAATCAAAAAGCATTTCCTATGCAACAAAACAGTCCCACTCTGGGCGGGCTTCGATGTAATTCTTCATGCTTTGCCAGTTGGTACCAAACATTTACTGGCCCACAAAACATTTTACCAGCTTGAAAGAGCCTACGCTGGAAAACAAATAAATCAGTATTCTTTATGACTGAAGCGGTATAAATCACTGCACTCCCTTGAGTGAGTAGAGTGACTCTTTTTTGCAAGTGTGATTTATGATGAACTGTTTACTGCGTTGGCCAAGATACCACGTAAAAGATGAGTGTTAGAGTGAGAACTCTCCCTTCTTCCTCCTTCCACCTTCCTCCTTTGTATGTCCAGACTAAAAGCCCCCAGTAAAAATGCCTTCTTTGAGAACAAGACGCTGACTGCAATTCATCAACCTGCTTGTCCCCAAATGAAATCTCTCATTTTGCTCCAAACAATGTTTAGGTTGTCTGAAATGTAAACATCCTTAAAACTGCCCTTGAAGTCTCTGTAAAAACATTCAACTTCTCTTTTCTTTTTCTTTTTTTTTTAAAGGGGGGGAAATCCCATGATAACCAAGGCTTACTGAGATTTTTTGCCCTGATACACACTACCCACAGAAGATGTTACTCACAGGTAAAAGCTCTATTTCGAAACAGAAAGCTTTGTTTCCAGTCTTTTAGAAACTGAAAACTTTCCAGTTCTCTCATTGGGAAGTTGAAGAGGAGCAGGTTTCTACCTGTCTTAATTGCTAGAGGTGTGCCTCGCCACGGCTGTACAGCAATGGGGAAACTGGGTTGAAAGGAAGGAGAATTTAGGATTTTCAAAACCCATTTTTACCCTTTCTTTGGGTAAGGCTCAGGTGAGAAAAAAAACGTCTGCATTATATGTAAGGACTAACTTCTAATCTCAGCCGAAAGCCTTGGAAGGGGCGAGTCAAGAAACAATAAGATAATCTAACAAACCGGCAAAACCTTTCTAGAAGTCGGAGATGGAGTGAGATTTATTCTTATCAAAATAAAATCCTGAGAAACAAAGCCTCCTGGATCAATAATAATCATCTGGTATGTTATGGTGTTTCTTTTATAAAAACAACAACAGCATGAACCAAACCTGCCACCTTCCTACTAAAGCTGACACTGTAATCCACGTGGCTGAGAAGCCAACTGCTTCAACTTGCTAAGAAACTCGGAAATAGCTAATCTCTTATTTTATCACTCTAAATGAAAATAGCGTTCTCTAGCAAGCTTTGTTTTCACTGGTTTTGGAATTTAAGAAAAGTTAATGTGAATATTGCAGATTTTCCCCTTTAGATTTTTAAAACACTATGAACTTTTCCCACTAGGATTATGAGATACACTCGAGGTTTGCAGCTAATGGCACCTGGTGGACTTCCCAAACACAAACCCCTGCAGTAGGATTTCCCTTAAATTTTTATTCCTCTCTAGACACGTGCACTTCTACACACAAACACAAGCGCACATCTAACTTCTGAGATTTATCATAATTCTGAATGTCTCCTTAGAAGGAATTGTGCCGCTCTGTCACCCAGTTTCAAGAGGTGGAATTCTTGAAGCTCTGAGGAGGTTTTGGAATTTGATGGCATTAGGATACTTTATAATAGAGTCTTTCTAATTCCATCTACATGTGACATACATACAAGCCAGGTGATTCTGACTGCTTTAGTCCTAATGACAGGATGTAGCAATTACCATAAAATTTCCCCTTAGTTCAGAACAACCCTTATTTTTAAAAGATGCAGTGAAAACACTTGAGGTCAAAAAGGTAAGTTTTGAACTAATTAAAATTCTAAAATTTTTGAGAATGTGTATCTCAGGAAATAAAAAACCCAGCATCCAAAAAGAAGTCAGAATGTAATAATACTCCCTGGGATTTATACAATTACAAGTTTCTCAAAATGTTCTTGGGAATAAAGGAAGATGCACTGCTGTTATCCCAGTTCATAGATGGATGCATAGGGAGCAGAGAGATGAAGTGCATTCACCCACGGATGGGGCCAGAAAGCAAAACTTGGGTCTCCTTACACACGGCTGAGCCTTTTTCTCTAGATGTAGAATATTTAATTGTGCTCAACTTTTCACCACCTCACAACAGGATCTGAATGTAACCCCTCAAAGTAGTGTTGATGAAGAAAGGATACGAGTCTGAGTTAATCCAGACTGCCACATGGAAAAGCCATCTGGGAGGGTATTTTGAAAGAAACAGATGGAAAAGGAAGAGATTCTTTTGAATGCAGTGTAAAATTTACATTATCCTCCATGAACTTCCGTGTAGTCCCCATGTTTATATAATTCATCACTGTATCCTCAGACAATATAGATGAGGAAGCCCAATGAGCTCATGTTCTCTTTTCTGAATCTGAGCTCTCCTTTCAAGGGCAAATCTGGAGCAGGGGCTGTAAGACAGCCAGACTGATCAGTGAGGACCAACCCAGTCCATCTGTGGTTTCTTTGATATTCCTGATTCTCTTGGGGAAAAAAACCCATACGATGTCACTTACATCATTTCTTGGTGTATTACTGCCCAATTTGTAGTCAGTTTTAGCCGCATTGATAATACCCACCTATGATTTATCTGTTTCTGCCTCTTTACTTTTGAATATGCCATTCACCTCATCTATAATATCTTCCTTTCTTTCCCTAATTTATGTCTTCATTTTCCCTTCTGCAGCTAAACAACAATAACAACAAAATTAAAACTCCTACCAGGTTCCTCCCCTTAAGTAACACATACCATTCCACCCATCCGTCTGTCATCCCCTGTGTGCCTCATGTGGCTTGACATTCTATGGTCATTTGCTCAACAAATGTTCGAATGTCTTCTCATGTGTGTTCACCAAGTATCTTCATCCCTGTCTCTACACTGGAATCACTTGGGGAGTTCATAAATATACTAATGCTTGGGTTTCCAGACCAAATAATCGGAATCACTGAAGGGTGGGGCTAGTGGTGTGCAGGTGAGTGTTCAACAATTTGCTCTCCAGTAAAAAAAAGTCCTGATTTGTGTATTGGTCAATTTTCATGGTGTAAGTCCGCCCACCATAGTAGATCTCAGGTTACCTACTTGACATCACAAAACATAGAATTTGAAAGAGATGCTCACAATTGGCTCACAAGGGCTGTGGATCATGCAGAATTGCAGTATTTATTGAAAAAAAAAATCTGAGTGTAAGTTGACCATTGCAGTTCAAACCCATGTTGTTCAAAGGTCAAATGTATATGGCATATACATGGTGAGAAATATATAATTATAATCTCTATGGGATTCTAATATGCGGCCAAGGTTAAGAACCTCTGAACTAGATTACACATTTCTCAGATGCAGTGACTGAGTTTTTATTCACCTTATCTTCCCTACAACACCAAGAACAGAGACTGAATCAAAGTTGTTAACAGGCCACATATAGTTATTAATCTATTGTGCACAGCCCATGATGCAACAGTGAACACTGCAGTATCCTTTGACCCAAATGCACAGAATTATAAATTCATTTTCTTTTGATTTTCTTACTGATGAAGGACAAGAAGCTAAATATATTTGGGATCTCCTACTTAAAAATGTCAAGTTTTTGTTTATATTTTGTTTTGTTAATATTGCTTAGAAACACTCAAACACCGTGTACTTATTTTTGTGTGCTCCGCACCACTCTTGACTTTTAGGAAAAGGAACAGCTCTGATTTTGATTTTTTTTTTTTGTGGAAACTGTTTTAATTCTACTTACAGCACATGTGTAATTATTCAGATATACTTCCCCTGTATACTTACATCTGTTTAGAAGCTTCAATACTGTTAGGAGCAGCATTTGTAAAGAACAGTAGACACATAAGATTGTCTGGAAGGTCTTTCCCAGGCAAGGCAACCCTGTCCCAAAATAGCAGGGTGCAGGGTACAGTTTTAGAGACCTTTGGTGAAAAGATCCCATGGGTAATTTAAATTTTATGAAAGTCTACAAAGAACTTGGTAACCCATGGCACTGCGTAAGAACTTACTCCAGCAGGTTCTGCAGAATACCTTAGGTCTTCCGGGCATCTCTTTCAACCCAGGAAGGGAGACCAGCAAGACATGTTTATACTCCAATGAAGCTCATGTATTTGGCAATCGTGGTTAATTTATTCTTAAGGTTTTTTTTTTTCCTTTGAGATATACGTCCTCAATAAGGATGATTCTTAGGCTTTTCTGTATAGATTATAGTTGGGACAAGGAACTCCAGGCATCAGGAACAAGAGAAATAAAACTGGTTCCTAATTTTGATGCTGCCAAAGACTTGAGCTGCTGTGACTCAGCCACTGACGTGAGACCCGAGGGTTCAACAACAGCAAAGTTAGTATAACTTAATCTGCCAATTTCCCAGCCTTCTTTGAGGGTATTTTGGGATCATCAAATATTATGGAATAAGTCAACACACAGATGTGTTTCCAGTCATGAATCATGATATATTTTGCAGCTAATAAGTCCCGTATCAAGTCAACGGAATATGGAGAGTTAGGCGGAAAGGACAAAATGTGATGTTTAAGAGTGGGCAAGACACATGATAAGATGTTTTATATGAGGCACTAAAAGGATTTGTTTTTTTTAAAGTATTTCTGTTTGCTCTGTACACTTCAGGCCTTGATCTTTTAGGGTTTTTAAAGACTCGCTCTCAGACTATGTATTTTTGACTGTGCCTGAAGGACACAGTTTTCAAGAACACCAATGCTGACATCATCAAAACTAGAAAAATACGAATTAAAGGTTTAATTTGGGGTTATATGTATTTTTTCACTTTACTTTTTATATTAATTAGGAGAAAAACATTGTAATGACCACCTCTTACCTGAGCAGGCTTCTTCTGAACGACTTGTTGTGGCTAAGAAAGAAAGAAAGAAAAAGAACCGTTATATTTTAAAAGGAAACACACACAATGAAAATAATTAAGTATACATGTTTTAAATGTAGACACTTGTCTGCAAAGTAAAGACGAAAATTTCAAGGTTCAAATGGTTTATCGAAGGTTAAAGGATGTGTATTCATGATCTCTGCATGTTTAGGAAAAACAGTACACGTTAAGTTAATTAAAACAAGTCCAAATTAAGGTCTGCGATACATACCAGTTACATCAAAATAAACTTGCTATTCTATTCACTTTGTTTTTAGCTTGCATGCCACAAATCTTAAGAAGTGAAAGTGCCTTATGAGTTAATATTTAGGTTTTAAAAACCCATCTTTATTGAGATGTATGCCATAAAATTCACTTGTATGAAGCATACACATCAAAGTTTTTTAGTATCTTCAAAGAGTAGTAAAAACATCACCACAATCTAATTTTAGAACGTTTCCACCTCTTGCAAAAGAAACCCTGTACCCATCATCACCCACTCCCCGTTTCCTCCTGCCTGCCCAGCCAACCTCCTGTCCCTAACACATCACTAATCTACTTTGTCTCTACAAATTTGCCTCTTCTGGACATTTCACGTAAATGGAATCATACAATATATAGCCTTTTGTATCTGACTTTTTTCACTTAACACAATGTTTTCTAGGATCATCCACGTGATAGGGTGCATCGGTGGTTCATACCTTTTTATTGCCATTGTATGTATGTCATTGTATGGATATGCTATCTATGTTTTGCTTATCCATTCATCCATCAGTTCATGGTCATTTGGATTATTTCCAACTTTTGGCTATCGTGAATAATGCTGCTATGAACATTCATATATAAGTTTCAGTGTGTACATGTTTTCATTTCTCTTAGTTATATAGCTGGGAGTGGAATTTCTGGGTCATAGAGGTTAACTCTATGTTAAACTTTTTGAGGAGCTGCCAGACAGTTTTCCAAAGCAGCCTCACCATTTTACACTGCCACCAGCAACGTACGAAGGTTCCAGTTTCTCCCCATACATGACAGTACTTATTTTTGTCTGTCTTTTTAATGATCGGCGTCCTACTGGGTGTGAAGGTGAATGTCACTGTGGTTTGAATATCCTGAATGGCCAAGGGTGTTGAGCATCTTTTCATGTACTTCCTGGCCATTCGTATATCTTCTTTAGAGAAATGTCTATTCAAATCTTTTGCCAATTTCAAAATTTGTCTTTTCATTACTGAGTTATAAGAGTTCTTTTATGTGTTCTAGATAGAAGTCCCTTGTCAGAATCTGATTTATAATATTTTTTCCCATTCTGTGGGTTTGTTAACTTTCTTGATGGTACCATTTGCAGGCTACTTTGTTTTCTCTGTGTCATCTCTATCTAATTCTGTATGTGGAGCAAAACTCCCCTCTTCGGAGTGAAACATCTGAGGAAACTTTTTGTCGACCCAGCTTAACCTGATTTTCCAATATTCAAAGTCTTAGAAAACTATTTAAATTATTCTTTGGTGTCATAAAAGGTGGATCTGAAGCCCCAGGTTCTTAATGGATTACTTCCAGTACTCTCTCTCATGTCTCATGTCTGAATATCAGCCTTATTTATTCTGTCTACACATCGCTGAGATTTGCGAATACAACTGAACCGCTCCGGTGTGGGCAGTGACGTGCTTTTGCCGTACAAGTGAAAGAAAAGTGCTGCAGTTCTCCCGGATCGCAGAGGTGAGGGTAGATGCCCTGCACTGTGAAGGCGCGTAGCTCCTGTTCGTTTCCCTTCCTCTCAGAGTGACGGTGGTGGTGTGATGTCTTATTGCTGCTGTGATACACACGGTTTATAAAAATCAACAGAGCTTTTTTTTTTTTTTTTTAGATAAACAGGATAAAAATAAGAGAAATGGCAAAATACATTTGTTTACTGAAAAAAAAAAGTTCTTCCCTTTGAGTTTAAATCCCAGTGGAGATGATGTCCTAAAAGGCCAGGTTTGGAGATGATGTTTCTCCAGGTGGGATCCAGCCAGGAATGATTAGGACTTCTTGTCTCTTCAGACTCCAAAGTGTGTGCTAAGAGAGTATTCATCTCAGAAGAGTCACTGGTCAGAAGAGACCACTCTTCTCTGTCTCTTCCTCCTGCTGATTACACCTGTACACATGTTGACTCCCGCACCATTTCAAATCCCCACACTCTCTCGCAGGCTGACTGGTTCCTGCTGCTCAGAAGTCCCCTCCCATTCTGGCCGAGAAGCCCGCAATCCATGTGACTCCTGCCCACTGTGAGGCTCAATGAAATCTTCTGAAAGGGCTGCCAGCTCACCCAATTTTCCATGAATTAGGTCCTGACACTTCAATGAGGGGAAAGACAATGTCTGAAACCCTGCCAGCTCTGGCTCCCGGCCTCGTCCGTGTCACAGAACTCCTGCAGCTGCCCTTCCACACGGCACTTCATGCTTCCCAGACCACCAGACAAACAGACCCTTGAGTCCTTTCAAGGCTGGCCGGGGTTAGGGCTGCCTGGACGTTTTCCCAGCCTCTGGCACCCAGTGGCTCCAGACTGTGCGGAGAACATTTTTGTTGTTGTTGTTGTTATTTTGTTTTGTTTTTATTTTTATGAATGGCTTTGGTAGAAAATGCAGACGGAAGCATAATACTACTGCCATTCATAAAAAGGGAAGGAACAAACTGCGGTCTGGAACTCTTCTGGGGACACCAAGCAAACTCCAACTCTCTTGTCTTCCCTGGGGAATCTGCTAGCTCAGGTACCGAGAAACCAGTTGGCCCTTAGGGTTCTTGTCATTCAAAACACTGTTGACCACTGTAGTTTTAGAAGAAGAACCGGATAACATCAACTGTGCACATTAACCTTCAGTGTGCTCGAGCAGTCTGTTCCCCTGCGCCTTCATAAGTGAGTAAGATTTTGCACTCGCATTTCCTGCGTAGAAGCTCAAATCCTTTCTGTTTTTAACGTCTGCCCCTTTGCGATTGGAAGGACCCAGGCCTTATTTATTTTCATTTGCTCACAGGGAAACTAAGGCAGAGGGAATGTAAATAACTTCCCCGAGGTCATTTCCTAAAGCTGAAACAACCTAGGCCTTCTAGTTCTCTAAATCCCCTATATAATGCTGTGAGGAAACCTATTCTCAACCTTTTTTTGAAGAAAAAAAAAAAAAAAAAAAAAAGGCAAATCCAATTCCATCCAAGTGGAGAAGCTGTACTTCATGGCTTTGGTTTCCATCCCCAGATTCACTCTTTCCCTTGGGATCTCCCCAGACTCCCCGGGAAGGCCGATGGTTTCCTCAGCAGGGCCAGCTCTGATGCCCTTAGGCTGGGATAGAAAGTGAATCCCAGGGGACAGGAGTCAGGCCCGCAAGGTCCATCTGCTCCCTCCCGCCCCTTGGAGAGTCTTCCTTCATTATCAGCTGCGGAGGGTCTGAGGACATCCCTTTAAAAGGCATGGGTTTCACAACGAGCGGTCTATTGAACAGGCAGCAAAGCCCTCCGAGCGGCTTATTTAGACACTTCTGATGGTTGCGTTTCTGGCAAGTCTGTGCACATGGTGGGTTTATACAGCTTAGACACTTTGTCCACCTGGCATGCCAACCTTTCCGTGCACGGAGATTCTGAGTTCCTTATGTTGTAAGATTGTTATTACACCTTTCAAATAGCTTGTAATGAAAATCTCTGATTCCACTTTTGCACTGAAACTTCTAAAATACAGTGGGTGAAAGAGAACTTCCTCCCAGAACAAAAGAACATCATCAACCACAAAGGACTTGGAAGAAGTGCTCTGAATTAATATAATGTTAAAATAAAACTGTGAAGAAAAACCCTGTCAACTGAACGTATCCTTGTACTGGCCTATAATGAAAAAGAATATGAAAAGCAATATATATATATAAATGAATCACTATACTGTACACCAGAAATTAACACAATGTTGTAAATTGACTACACTTTAATTAAAAAAAAAAAAAAAAAAAAAAAAGGAAAAGGGCCCTGTCTAACCACGAGGTCTTCAGAGTTCCCTACAGGTTAACACTTATATTGGACTAGCTCAGCCAAACTGAAAATACAATCTTTAGGCAAATAAATATGACTGTTAAAATACGTAAATAGCTTAGGACACCACATGTTAAGAAAGTGCAAAGGATGTGATAAAGGAAAGGACCTAGTTTTGGATGTCTGAGATCATACAGCAAACCGGTATTTGTCCAAATGAAACGGGAAAAGTTAACAAATTTGTAATGTCCACAGACTTTTTTGGTTTTTTGGATTTTGTAGGAAAACATTTGTGTAGGAAATTTCTCTCAGTATAATTAAGAGGCTCCCCAGCCCTTCTGAGAATCCAGCCTCTGGTTCCGGGGAGCCTGTGTATTTTCAAGCTGCTACCTAGACAGCTAAGCCACCTCTTCCAGTGGGCACTGGGGAAAAACCCTTCATAACAAGGGACCTAAACATGAGTTGTTCATCTTAAAACGAATCTAAACATTGAATGAAAAGAGGCTTTAACCTGGACTTAAGTTTTAAAAAATTGAAGTACAATGTATAGAAAAGTAAGGATGGTCACTATGCAAGGGGCCTGAAGTTGATCTTTGAAAGAAAATAGCCCTTCCCTTGATTTCTGTGCAGATGGGTCTCTTAGTTTTATGTAAGCAGTAGACTTTTAATCTAATTAACAGTCTTGGTTTTTTTGCCATCCAGTAATAGGCAGTTTTGCCCACTTGGTTTTTAAAGTCATAAGACCCTTGCTCAGTCAAGAGGGACTTCTGTTTCCTGGCATGACCTTTTTTCATGTAGACTGTTTTTCATTCTCTTGGCAGTATAAGACAAGACACATCCCCAAGGTGTTTACTAGAAAAGAATTTGAAAACCCTCATTTCTTTTGTGAGACGTGAAGGGCCCCTAAAACATTACTTCTTATTTCTCATTTCGAAATGAAAGTTACCTTTTAGGGGGCTTTCGCGTCTCATAAAATAACCGCTCACAGGATAAGCTCAGTTATTTAAAGTTTTTAATTAAATATGCTATCCTGCTAAAAAGATACTTGTTTTTAAACTTCCAAGAGTTCTTTCTGGCCTAAGCCAGCACATCAAACTACGAGGGCCCATAATTACGTTTGTATTCACACAAAAGCGACCAGATTCATCTTCTGCCTGAAAGGACTGATGAATTTATCCCCACCTTTTGGAGAAAATTTGGAGAAAATAAATCAGCCTGTTGCTCAATTACCTCAAATGCTTTCTGAACCAAATCAATTAGTCATTTATAGCCAAAAGTATCAAATAAGTAGACACAGCTCAAATTCTAGACATGTAACTGTCCAGCCTCTACAGAAACTCTCCAAATATGGCCATGAACCATGAAGGCCAGCAGCAACTGGACACCACGTGGTGCACACACGGACAGGAATTCTTTCTGTCATGTGGTTTGAACAATATCCCTTTTGACCCTTTGTCCTAAGTAGTTTAAAGTCTCAAACGATGACCTTTCTCTCTGTGTATAACCATTCACCGAGATTTACTTTCATGTGTGTGTTGAGAAAGATGCTTTCACTCTCTGAAACTTCACAGTGCTGTTCTGAATATACATATATATTTTGGAACAGGACATTAGCCCAACTGGAGGGAGGCGACCTCCATCAGGAAGGAAAATTCTTCCTTGAGTTTCATGAAACGATGTGATCTACACACTTGCTCACAGTGCTCAGGATTACAGGTTTAAAACGTTGATATTCCAGAATGTCAAGCTTCTATATTTGGCCCTTTTAGAAAATGAACTTTATGCTCTAGAGGTTTTGAACCATTTTTTAAAAACACGTAAGAACCTCTCCCTCTTCTCTTGCAAATCCGGTCTCTGTGGAATCCTACAATAGGACGCAGGCAAGGTGGCACTTCTGCCTGGCCTCCACTCCAACCCACTCCCTGTCTTCCCAGGAGATCCCTGAGGCCCCTCAACAGAACACTGAGCGCTCTGGGGAACGTCAGGTGAATGTCTCTGATCTCTAGGTGCAGATCCTCTGTCCGAGCCGTATCACCAGGATACTTGGAGTCAGAGCATCTTCACAGCAATCACTCAGTGTGGCTTATCCTGTTAGGCTGAACCATACGAACCTGAGTTTTTGTCAGTCAAAACCAGTCAAAGAGCAACAATTTCATATGGTTTAACCTAATAGAATCAAGGAAAGGTGGCCATTCTTGCTAATGCAGGCTGTGTAATTTTCATGATTTTTGTCATTAGGCTGTGTTAGCCAACAGATGTTTGTGCCTTCTGTGCACCTAGATCCTGCACTCAATCTCTCTGCTTACCACTTTCCATCTCGAGTCCTGACTCTCCCATTTATTTTACCAAAGGCTGCCAGACTCTGGTGAGAGGAGGAATTTGACTTTCCCAGGCGTGAAGTTCCGGGGTTCTCATTCTGCAGCCTTTCTTCCGAAGCACCCTGGCTGCCTTTGTGACCATCTAGCTAAGTTCTCATACCCACTCCAAGCCCTTCTGAACTCGACCTCATCATGGAAACTGGATAGAATAACTGGCAAATAACAATTCTTGGTGATTATTCAAGAAAGCTTTATATGAAAACTGTGACTTCTAGTTCAATTTAAAAATGAATGGTCAACTCTCAGTGACACCAATATAGGAAAGTTGAGTTCAGGGTCCTCTCTAATACCAAGTGCTCAAGAAATTACTTGACTTACCTAAGGAATGTTTTGGGGAATTAGGATCGTGTGTCTGACTGTAGCTATACAAATCCCACTCCATTGTGTATACCACTCTTATCAGGCTGGAGGTCTTCCTGTTTCAGCGGCTTCCTCGGTTGAGAATGATCCCGTCCCCTAGTGGTGGGAAGCCTCGGTGAAGAGAAGAAACCGTCCACCGCAAGTAAGTAGTTAGTGGCAGTTTTTCTCCAGCTTAGAAAAAGCCTGAGTTGGGTTACAATTTCTTTGTCTTGCCCCTCCTGTGTGCACTTAGAGATGACTGTGCAACGTGTGTACACACATGTAACCCCGAATGGTTACAATCTGACAGTAACATCTGGCCCTTATAGTGCAAAGGGGATTTTGTAGTTCTCTGTACAAAGTCTCCTAACAAGTGATAAATCTATGGGGAGTTTTGGCAAAATCTCTGGAATTTCTGCTTGGTAATAGGGGGGAAGGGGTGGTGTTCTTTATTTTCTCCTCTACTTGGCTTTACTCTTGGACTTAATGCAAAAGACAAAAGTAAGCATCATTTCAAAAGCATTTATTGGATTATTATAGCGAAGTGCCCTCGCTGCAGCTGGCCTTGTTTAATCTGTTCAAGGATGAGGAGAGTCACAATCTGCTCTGGTTTGTGTTTATTAACATCAGCCTGTGTGTAGATGGCAACGAGCCATAGCAGTTCTCGTGAAAACAGATTTGGGGGCCAATACTTTGGAGTTTTTGCCTTCCTTCTGGTGCCTTTCAGACACCTTCAGAATGGAGGAGAAAGATCAATGGGGAATCCTTAAAAAAATCTGTGTCCTGATCAGTTCCTTCTACAATTTGACCTGATGAAATTATTCACTGGCTCATCAGATTCAAGTTGATATTTGATGAACTGTATGGGGACTGGGTGTACAAAATGAGTAAGAAAAAGTTTCCTGGTCTCAAGGATCCTAGAGTCTAATGGGGGAGACAAATAAGGAAACAGATATTAAGAGTGCAACGTGCAATTTTAGATTTGTTTTTTCCTATGTTTGATGTAATCTTAAGTGTAGAGAGGCCTGCTCATCAAAGATAGAAGAGGATATCATAAGAAAGAAGAGCTGACTCTTTTCCCTTTAATAGGGAAAATGAGAAAGTCGAGATAAGTTTGTTGAAGAAAAAGAAATACAAGAAATCTGAAGACTTGATGTAGAGGAAAAGCATCATTCATTTCCATCACACACACAAAATACAGGCAGAAAGAAATTTTCTTGGTTTTCACTTCGGAAAGTGAAAGATTAGAATTAAGCTTAAAAAATTCAGAAAACAAAATAAAACTATGGGGGTAGTGTTGTCAAAACTCTGGTTAATTTTAAAATGATACTTTGGTGTGCTCCTGAGCCACAGCATTAAAAATAAAATAAATAGGCATTTTTATTTTATGGAAGATGGCTGCACTTTGGGGATATAAAGCATCCTGAAGTGAACATTCACACAGGTTGGGTAAAGGAATATGTTGTCTCATGAGTCAACTTTTCATCCCCATTTTTATGATTCTTCAAGTTTTGGGGGCAGGGGGGACATTCACCTTCAGGCAAAGAAGCTGAGTGAACATTGTGAGATTCGTGTTATTTCACAGAGAAAGAATTACTCTTGTTTCAGTCTTATTTCCTTATTCTACACATTTTTAAACCGAAACACGGCATAGTTTTTTTTTAAAGGCTCAGATTATTTATTTATTCTCTTTACAGATTTCTTTTTTGGGGCGTATATAACCATTCACAAAGCTAGTTCACTTTGTAAAGGCACACGTGGTTAACAGCACCCAAGTAAAGTGAAGGAATATGGGAAACACTATGCTGCTGGGTTTTGACGAAAGAAACTCATGTTTGAAGAGATGCTGTGGACTAAAATCAAACTTTAGCTAATGCCAACCTTACCAGACAGAAAGACAAATGTTTAATACTAGATAAAAGTAGACGTCTATGAGACAATGGAAATTAAATTGCGTACTATAGGAGGTGAGCAAAACCTGATACTCCAAATTTGCCGGGGACATCCTTGAAAGTCCACTTAAGACATAACGTCTTCTTAACATCTGCCTGATTTATTCAGAGAGTGGTTATATGAAACTGGATTTGGACCTGAACAGGAGAGAGTTTTTCATATAACATGTAATATCTTTTCTTGTGTGCCTGCCCATTTGCACAGAACACAAAGCATGTGATTTTTTTCAGTAGTTCTAATTACTTTCATTTTGACAAAAGAGATTTAGAATCAATACGTAGAAAATTTCTTCAGTTCTGAGAACATTTGTCTGGCCTGGAGACTAAAACATTTAAACACGGTTTTACAAAATGATTGGAGGATCCAGGATTTCCCAGCAGCCATGCTAGTTACACATGGAAACTGAATTTAAAAAGCTGAATCATGATTTTAGGCATTTCCTTTCCTTAAGGAAAGAGTCAGTAAATTTATTTGTAATCTCTTATGCTCTCAAGGACTACAAAGGGATAGTTTATGGGTTGAGAGCTCTAGGATACTTCACTGAGTCATCTCTCTCCGAGAACCCTAATTTAGCAGTATTTTCTTGGCATTAGCCTGGGGTTGACTTTAGCAGTTGAGTTGTTTTCCTTGGAGGAAGTTTAATATTCAATCCGAGAAATGTTAACTATTCCCGAACATTAGCTTACAGCCTTCAACTTTTTAAACAGTTGTAGAAGCAAGTTCACTTTCTTCCACATTCTCACACTTCCAGAGTGTACCCAGCACGCCCGGCTTTCCAGAGAGTACCTCCCTCCTGAACCTTCCCTCGAGGTTTTCTCTGGATTAATGTCCCTTTCTTCAGAATCTGTAAATTAAAACGTCTCCCTTCCTCCTTCAGAAAACCTCACATTTCATTCGGCTTGTCTCCAAAATCTCTTATTTCAGACTCAAGTGGGGCTTCAGACAGCCCCCCCCCCCGAACCACCCGACTCAGCTCAACTGCTCTAAAATTGATGTTTCTCCCATCGCCGTACTGTCGTCTTAGAAACTATCTTGGTTTGGGCCATTCCAGGGATGTCTCTCTGACTTCTGTCTCATGACCACATCCACTGAATCAAACACTCTTTAATCACAATTCAGGGTAAGGTGACCCGACTCTTCACTGTGTATTTATATTGATCATATATTAATCACGGCAGTGTACAGTTTACAGTGATTTACTGTGTACCGTCTGATTTCCCTCACATCAGCCATCTGCTGTGAGGGACCGCTGTTCAAATTTACACACAAGGAAGTGGAACCCTGAAGGAAGACGGTGACTTACAAGGGTTACAAGGCCGGTGCATGACGCTGCTCCAGCTGCAACCCGGGCCACGCGGGTCCCCCTCTTTTGCTCTTTCCACTGGCCCCTACTGCTCCAGCAATTAGCTTATTTCTGTGCTTATTTTCCTATTAAAGAGATCAGTGCTATATGTGATCATCTTCTCTCATCCATAAAAGGGCATCTGTTTAAAAAAATAATAAAAATCTAGCTTTCCAGGATGACGACTTCACTAAGAAGGAAAATTACCGAAGAAGAAGAAAATGTCCCAATTTTTAAAGATCTTAGTTTTAAAAAATGCTTCTAATATATTTAAAGGATAAGCCAGTATTAGAAAACTATTTTCACTGTAACAGCTTTGTTCTGAAAAAAGTTTTCTTGTCACAAGTTTCAAGATGTCTTAGAAATATAAATAGCATCTTGTTTCTCACTAGATTTCTATAAAAGTAGAAATCCCATCCTGCTATTCATACATACACATCTGTATGTGTATATATGTATGCTGTATATGTGTGTATGCATGTGTATATATGTATGTGTGTATATGTACACGTGTATATGTGTATATGTATATGTGCATGTATATGTGTATATATGTGTATATACATGTGTATGTATGTGTATATATGTATATGTGTATGTGTATATGTATATGTGTATATGTATGTGTGCATATATGTGCTTCCCATATCCTTTTATTTCCTTTATTCCCTTCAAAAAGTTTATGGAAAAAATCAGGCAAGGCTGTGAAGGCTAAGATTTCTGTGATAAATGTTAATAAATTATCTTTGGTTTCTTTCCCTCTTGTTTATCATTCGCTTTAATATGTGATGATGTTAAAAAATGTTAGCTATAAATTCCATATTGTTCATGACACAGGAGAAAACAGACACAGCTCCTGCATCAGTGGTGTCTAGAATGTCATGTACTATATATTATTGTTTGTGAGCAAAATATAAGGAAGAGTAGAGATGCTACTTCCTGTCAGGTGCCATACGGGTCCTTCCCCCACAGGCTCCTCGTCTCTGTCATCCCCTGTGGCTTCCCACTCAAGAAATCTGTGCATCTCTTGCCTTTAATCCCGTGTCCTGTGTGGTCTTTGTGTTCACTGGCTGGTGCTTTTGTGCATGTATTCACTTCTCTAGATTGTGACTACCCATGACACTTATTCTTTACCCATGAGATTATACACACACACACACACACACACACACACACACACACATTGCCATACAGAGGGAGCCATTTAAAATACTCCATTTAAAGCCTGCATATACATGTATATTATTTATATATATTTACATTAGGGCCCAATTACTCGTCAAAGCTATGGACGCTGACCACTTCATGCTCCAGCCTCAGAGAAGCTGTGTCCACAAACCCTGAGGAGACCACACCACCAGGGGAAAATTCCCAGGTAGAGCTTTCGCCAGCAGGGAAATTGCCCACCCTCTTACTCAGACGCTAGCACACGTCCTGTCTTCTGCATGGAGTTCGAAAAAGGGTTTGACTGATTTCTATACCCTCTCATTTGCCTGGTGGAAGTCCTTCTCCTCTTCTAGCTCCTCTTCCTCAGGTGGCAGTGGTACACTTTCACAGACCTCATAAAAGGATGCTGGAGAAACACGGGTTCCTCCACTCCTAGGTTCAGGAGGGATCCAGTAACCTGCTTTACAAGGGAGCAACTGGTCCTCTGAGAAACACTGTAATGGGAAAACAACGCTTCAACTACAGTTCTTCCCTTTGACGAGGCTGTAGTTAACACGAGAGGGAGATGCTTTTTCAGGGATCCGAGAGTGGGGAGAGGAAAATGGGTATATTTTTAAAACATGAGAAAACATATTAAGTATGACTTTGTCTCCCTATATTTCCTGTCGATCAGTGTATGTGGGGAAGGGTAATAGAAATGTAACCAATTTATAAAAATGGAGGTAGTGGATTCTGATGACTCTCAAGTATCTCACCAAAGAAAATTCCTCTTGTATGCTTTTGGGTACAATAGGGAACCCCCAACTCAAACTGCCTTACTGAGGCTATTTTTAAAATTATTAATGTAACAAAAAGCCTGGAGCTGATGCACCTCTGGAATTGGTTAATCCAGCAGGTTAAATCCTTGGGGCTTCAGGCTCTGTCTTTCTGCTTTGCCATTTTACATATGTTCTCAGTCTGTCTCCCTGAGTCACAAAATGGGCATGGCTGTTGCTGGTGGCACCTTCAGGAAAGTCGGTGTCCAGCAGAAGGAGCCACTTCCTATGGTTCCGAGTAGATGGCCTGTTCTCCTCGCCCTGCAAGGGGAATGGGACCACCATGACTGGCTCTGACCAATCAGATTTACCCCTGGGCTCAGGAAAGGGTCACTTTCTGTGAACAGAGGAAAACAGGGGATGGATACAGAATAGCAATCAGCTGGCTTTGAGCTAAATTTTACCATCCCCTGTGCCGTGCTTTCTGTCTCGGAGAGCTGGCAAGAAGTGCCCCCTTGACTTGGAAATCAGCCGCACAAGATCTTCCTTTGCATTGTTTGTCCCGCGCCAGCGCAAAAAGCTTTTGTCTTTGTCGAGCTGCTTCAGAGGAGGTGGAAGAAGAACAGGCCTCTCTGTAGAACGTTCGCATTTCAGTGTAATGATTTTTCTGGAGATGGCTGTACGTGGTTTTTGCTTTCCCGGTCTGTTTGGAATTCTCCTCTGATAAATCCAGATCGGAGTTCATTTCATTGTGGACGGAAGGGTGTAGCTGTTCCTGACAGCTAGTTAAGAGTGTGCCATGCTGCTTAAAAACCAGCTGCACCTCATTGGTCATGTCCAAAAGGGATTCCAAGAGATGAGTAGTAAATAACTAACGCGAGCTTCTGCCCATATTCTGGAAGTCGACTAAACGTTGACTGGAGTTCTTGGCTAAACTGAAGAGCAGAACCGGGCTGGGGTTCCTGTGGGTGTGCTCGGGGCCTTGTTTTATGTTGGTCTTCTGACTCCCTGTGCCTTCGGCAGGGGAGTGTCCCTACTCGGTGAATGAGTTGTCTATTAAAATGAGATGCTCGTCTCTCTATAGGACAGTGGGATTCGAATCTTGGCTCTAGATAACACGTTTTGGTACGTCTGGGCTTATTGCCAGATCCGTGGATGTATCTCTGATCTTAGGAGGAACTGTTGGTGGTAGGAGGTTTTTTTTTTTTTTTGATAAAGGAAGGATGTTTGTAAGGTGCTATCTTTGATGGCAGTTGCCGTTTCCAGGATGTGGAAGCTGCTTTGGAGCACTCCAGAGGCAGCTATCTGGCCTTGAGGAAATTCTCTCCCAAGGAACTCCACTGACTTTGTCACGGTCTGGAGGTGACACCTTGGTACCTGCAGCGTTCTCGTCCCTTCACACACAAAGGGAGCTTCAGATAGAGGCGAAGAACGGGGGCTTTAGAACCGGAAAGGCCTCTGAAATCAGGTCTGGACCAGTAAGGCACAAGTGACGTGACTTGGTAGCAATTTAAGCCTCAATTTCCTAATTTGTATAATGTGGATACCTCATTGGGTTGCTGTGGTGATTAAAAACGATTAATGTCTCTAAACCACATGGCACAATTGCCGGCCGTAAAAACTTAAGGAGCATTATTTAACAGCACTCGGGAGGGCAGTGGCGCTGTGGCCGTAATGGTGACAGCAAGAGCGGCAGCAGCCCGCACTGTGATGTGCGTTGTTCAGTATCAAAGAACGGGGTTTCACTCTGGTGAATGATTACCAGACTCTCTGCAATATAAATTTAACCCTTTCCCCTGCGATCTGCCAGTGTGTCACTTAAGCCTTGCCCGTTTCTGTGGCCTTCAAGATTCCGGTTTCGGCTGCACAGGAATATGCAGGGCCAAGAGAGCAGGATTTCTGATGTGCTTTGTCCACCTAACTCGCACAGGACAATGGCGATTTCCTTTGTATTGTGTGATGCAGGGGTCAGTGGCATACATCTTACAAAGATGTTATCTAGCCTGATTTCCTTCATTCAGCTCTCTCCTGGCTATTTAAAGCACTTGATGTGTGGATAGGGATGTCCTCCCCCCACATTCTTATAAGGTCAAAAAAAGAAAAAAGAAAAAAAAAAAAAGAATGAAACAAAAGATTTACAGAGAGCAAAGAACACATGCATTCACAATATTAACAAGGAACCGTTACTTAATGCTAAAAGTAAAACAGATTGATAATAGTGGCTTGCCAACTGCATCTGACCCACAGATCCCGTTTGTTGAATGGATCCAGCCATGTGAACATTAAAGCTCTATGTGTAAGGCGTGTATGAGAATTCCCTGTAGCTTTTTTTTTTTCCATACTATTACTGTAATATGATGCTGCATCAGGAATGCAGCGCCTAAAGCACTTAACTGCAACCCTGCAAGACTTCACAGCTCAAAGTACTTCCCTTGTTCTCCTGTCTTCAAAACACCCTGGGCTGCTGGGAAAGACAGCCAGGCTTTAAAATGTACTATTGTCAGGGATTTCTTTTCAGGGGAACCTATATTTTATGAAATTTAATTACTGATGACCAAATAGACTGCAGGATTTGGGGGAAAAAAAAACCCCACTAACTCTTTTTCTTCAAAAATTACCTCTCTCCAAAGAGAACTTTCAGCAAGTTACAAAATTAGAATTTCAATTCAAAGCAAATTTCATTCTCCTTTTTTAAAGTTATGTGTTGCTTGCAAACGACCTCTAGAACACTTAGGCTGTTAAAAGAGGCAAGAGATACAGTTTTCTTTAAGAAAACAGCAGTTAAGTATTTTACATTATGTCTGCGTGTGTGTTACACAAACAGGAAAAAAAAAAAACAAAAACAAGTCAAACAGATGCCCTTAGGCCATAACGAGCATGTATCACACGCTGCAATTATGCAGCTATTTCTGTCAAGGAGATTTCACTTATTCAACAAATTTTTGAGGAGCTACTTGGTGCTGAGATGACTACCAGACTATTCTCAAACAACTGTTAAGCAGGCATCTAAAAGATGACACTCGACTCTGCATTTACTGCTTAGCAGCACTTCTGAAGGGTCTAATGATTGATAATCCTCCTTGTATAAATACAATCTTAAAATTAAGCTAAGGTACCAACCTATAGTTTGACATCAATAGAATGCAGAGCTAATGTGGAAGCTTGGATACGTGCAATTCTCCCGAAAGACTCAACAACCGCAGTATCTTCGGGATGCTAGGCCATGCACATTCTCTAAGTTCCCTGCTCCTGGGAGGCGGTAAAACCACTACTGTTAGCTATGGTGCCAGTGGGGGAAGGACCAAGCGAAGAAGAAATGTGACTGCCGCTCAGTTCAGAAGCCCCTTTTCCATCCCTGCTGGAACCGGTAACTTGCTCTTCTGCTGTCTCTGCTCTGACCCCTGGCAAGACGAAGTCGTCCTTCCTTCTCTTGCTCTCAATCCCTCCATGTCCCGCAGGGGAACGCCTGCTTGGCTGCCAGAGAAATGGCTGAGACGGAGCCTGCTGAAGCCTCGATGGATGCTCACCACTTGTTCGGGGTCTTCGGGGGGAAGATGAGGAAACCAAGACACAGGAACATGAAGACTGCTGGCCTCGGAATTGAGGGCTTACCTTCCCAGATCCTCAACAGACCTGCAGCTCGCTCTCAACTTGTGAACTTCCACTCACACAAATGAGGGGGAACATCAGAGCAAAAGCTCCTCAATTCTGCCCATCACTAAGAGATGGCTTTTGTCTGACACAAATGAACTTCTTTATGAAACACAAACAGACTCACAGACATAGAAAACAGACTTGTGGTTACCAAAGGGGAAAGGGGATGGGGGAGGGGTAAACTAGGAGTTTGGGATTAGGAGATACAAACTACTATATATAAAATAGATAAACAACAAGGTCCTACTGTAAAGCACATGGAACTATACTCAATATCCTGTAATAAACTACGATGGAAAAGAATCTGGAAAAGAATATGTATATAAATGTATAACTGAATCACTTTGCTGTATACCAGAAACTAACACAACATTGTAAATCAACTCTTCAGTTAAAAAAAAAAAAAGAGATGGCTTTTGTGGGTGTTCCAGGGGTTTTTACAGATGAAAATGGAGACTGAGTGAACCCCGATCTGGCAGAACACACAGAGGCCGAGGCTCCCATGACGGCACATTTCGCATCCTCCAGTTTTACAGCCACAGCATGTCGGGTAGTAAAACACAGGCCTGTGAGTGCACAAGGGGGCTGGGGTTTAAAAGGAACCTTTCCACATCCTGAATCCTAGCATTCTTCTATTGAAAAGCAAAAAGATGGAAGCATAAAAAGATGCTAATGTGGTTTAAGATGACAGTCACTGCTGTAGAGCCGGGAAGAGGGAGCCCAGGAAAGGGCCAGTGGACCCACACGATGCGGAGGTGTCTCCCTGGTGCTTGTTCCACGCTAGGAAGTGTCGCTGTTGGGAATCTGTGTAAATGCTGGGTCGCTCGAGCTGTGTGGAATATCTCACGATGCAGCCATTGATTTGTGACTTAGAGCACTGAGACAAGATTCTCTTTAAGCTGATGTGAGAATTTCCCTATCACTGAGAACCCCTGTCCAGGGACTACACAACCAAATGTAAACATTTTCTGAGGAATTCAAACGGCGAGCCGAGATTTACACATCTTCCCAAAGAGAGACAATGCTCTTATAAACTGAGGCAGAAAAGGAGGGGAGGCGTGATGGATACAGGAGTTTACAAAACATTTCTGCAGCTGCTTCTGAGAACTCATTTCTGCACACACTCCACTGCCAGGGCAGTTCTATGATGCCGACAGAGTGGGTCTAGGCTGACCCTGCTTTCCACACCCTATTCTGATGTTGGTGAATCATGTCCCCAAGGGTTTCAGCAGATTAAGGACAGGCTGACTCTTCTTAGAGATGGAAAATAAAAATTTAAGGTTTAGAAAATATCCTTGCTTTTGCTTATTGCTGACAGCATGCAAGGATAATGTTTAAAAGGATAAAGACATTTTGGGTCAACAGTTTCCATCATCTTTCTCATATTTATTCTTTCAGTGAACAGTCATTTTAGCACAACGGACTTCCCTATGAATGGCTACCTGAAGACGTAGGGTACAGCCTTGTGAATACTTTTTGTGATTTTTTTCATCCATCAGTATTAATGACCTCTGGTTCACTGTGTGGTTCATTCAATATATGAAATGTTCATGAGAAATTCAATCCACCTCGCAGACTCTGTAGAGATTGTTCAGATGAAAGGGAAACTCTGCTGGATTGCTTCTGCTTACAGGAGAAACATTAAGGAAAGTTTAAAAAAGACGTCTAACCCGGTATTGCGTCTGGTCAGGTGTATATAATCTTCTGATAAAAGTGACAATAATAAGAGAGCAAGCTTTTGTGGTGCTCGGCAAAGGTCTTCCCCATACACCCCCATGTTTATGAGGACAGACCAGTGGACCGAGGATCCCCAAGTTCACCCAAGCAGCTACTAAGGGATGAAACAAACCCAGAAATCTACGCTAGTCCATTCCGACGGCCGCAATTTCCTTCCAAATCACAGATGTTTTGAACAGCAGTAGCAAGGAAAAGTTCACTGACTGTCCTTGTTACAGTAATTCCTTTTTAAAAAGTGAGGAAACCCTTAGAGGAGATGGCTGCTTTAGGCTTTTTGCAGACAGTAGCCTTGTCACAGTGCCCAGGGAGTCTGGCCGATGCACAGATTTCTCCCCACTTCATGAAAGAGTGGTCACTCTCATGTTGGGAGTACTTTTCAAACACGGAACCCAGGCCACCACTGGTCTGGTGGAGAACATGTTCGCACCCATACAACACACTATTATGACCATGAAACTCTACCTACAGTCTCAGCTGGCACCGCGCTTGGTCCTACAACCCAAACAAAGTTTGTTGCATTGAACCTGCCCTTATAACACCCACTGAGCTTGTTTACTCGTTCATTCTTGCATTTCTTCAGCATATATTCATTGAGTGCCTTCAAGGACCAGGGCAGCACATAGTTCCTCTCATGTGGTAGGCACTCAAGAAATGAGAAAGGAAGAAAGGATGAAAGAATACGATCTTTGCCCCTTGACCAGCCTAGTGATGTTCACGATAATCACCAGACGTCATCAGGAAACACATAAAATGACATTCGGTGAACTGAGACACGTAGCCAGAGATACATGGGCCACACACCTTAGCCAGGTTTTTGTATACGACATTATCAACATTTCAAGTTAAAAATCTAAAGGTGTTAATATTCAACTCTCTGGAAAATTAATGTTTCCCAAGAGTCCAAAGACTAGCTGAGCTTTTGCAGTATCTGGTTCTGACCCCAGCTCCCACTTCCCCTTTCTTCTGGGAAAGAGAGGTGCAGTGATAGTGACAGTGAAATGTAAGAGTCTTGCTTTATACTCAGGATGACAAGGTAGAGTTCCTGCATTCAAAAACCGGGGCCTCGAGACCAAATTGTGCTACAAAACAATTAGAGAGCAAAGATAAGTATTTAGTAGCCAAAATTTATTAGTTTAAACTGCTTAAGTTTAAACGATTCAAACAACTCCAGTTGTTCATATGCTGAAAACACCGTGCATATTTGGACACACAAAGGTTGGATATACATCAATCCACATACACATGTGTGTGCACACACGTACATCTACCTATAAATTTTGTTAGCTCCTGGATTTCATTCTTGCTGCCTTTGACAAACAAAAAAAGTTATAACCATATAAAGGATATTTATAGGAGTGAGAATCTCTTAAGTCTTTCAACACTGGATGGCTTTACATGGTTGTGAGTTGATGGTTTTGGGAGGGAGTAAAGAAGGAAATTCCAAAATGTGAATGGTATTGAAACCTCTTAAATTTTTTCTTCAAAGGCAAAGAAAAAGAATAAAATTATATTTTCCTTATTCGACAAGATGGCACGCAGAAGGGCTGTGGGGCAGAAAAATAACTAAAAGGAATATAAAGATTCGGTGCCTCAAGTCCCTTTCATGAAATATGTGAGTTAAAAAAAAATCCAATAACCATAAAACAACTTTTTCTTTGATGAACAAAAAACAAGCCTGAAATTCAGTGCCGCTGAGCAAATGAATGACAGATACAGATGTCTTTACCTTCAGTTCAACTCAGATCTGCCATCTGAACAGTCCCACGCCCCTCTGTACAACTGACTAAATGTAGCAAAGCATTCGTTAACAACAAAGGTTTAAAGTAAAACTTAAAAGGACATAGTTTCCCTTCTTTTTTGTAATCTCTTCATGAATTAGTAAACGCAGCTCCGCCATATCCGTTTTCCTGTCCTCCCCGAATTCAAACCTTAAAATAACATATAAAAGTGAAATATGTCATGTCTTTTCCTGGTGGAGTACTCCAGTCTAATTTTTTTCAAATTAACTAAGATATTGATTGTTTTATTTAAAATGTAGGACCTTGATGCTATTTTAATTTTCCAAAGTCAGCTCCTCATACCAATTTCCCCAAAGGTCAAAAACAATATATTAAGGAAATCCCACCTGCTACTTAGGGCTTCCATAGGAAATTTGCATTTCCACTTTGGAGGAAATGACAACCTATTTTATTATCTCCAAGCACGGTATCCCCATCGCTGCAAAGCAGCAGACAAAAAGAAGGAAGGCCAGTGTCCATTTTCCTACTGACACTTCATGGAAATTAAAAATTCAGCGGGAGACAGCAAAAAGCCTGTGCTGAAAGATGCAGGCTCGCCTACACTCTCTCCTGTTTCTGTGAAAGCCAGGCTTGCTGGCCAGCCCACTTGAGTGGCGCTAGTTCCATGGAGGGCTGGGGCTGGGTCCCAGGCACAGTTTTCAATCTTTGGTAAACAGTCCCTGAAGGAATAAGGTGGTGGTCCTGGCTGTGCCCTTTAACTGGCCTCTAAGAGTGAGAGGGAGCACACGGAGAAGGCCCCTCCAAAGTGCAACAGACCTTTTCTACGGTGCTATTTACAAACCAAACAAGGCTGAAGATAGATGACTTCCTACGGTCCAGCTCACGGGAAAGAAGCATTTTGTTCAGGACAAAGCATATACGTCAAGGACAAAGGAGTGGTGGAAAGCATCTCCTCTTCTAAGCACTCAACGAACGATACTGAGCTTTCTGATATATTTTACTCTGAAAATAGTCCATGCTTTTTCAGCTTTTCTTGAGTGTTTCACTTCTCTCCTCTTCCCCCTCGTCGCTTTTCGTCTTTCATGGCTTCCCTCCCTCCACGGTTCTTATTACTATTGAAGAAAACCTGCTGTTCCCTGCCACGTACCCATACTTCTGAGTCCGGGAGTTAAAGCGACATTAGAAAAATTCGTTCAGTGGGCCGGTGATTTTATCTGGGTAAGGGCAAACAACTAGTGCAGTCAATTGCTTTCCCCCAGTGAGTTAACTGACTATGCTCTTTGAAGTACAGAGTTATTCTCAGTTGAAATTAGTTTAGAACTGAGGAGAAATGGGTACTCTTTGAAATCCTTGCTGTGAGGGACTTAAAGAACGGATACTTACTGTTATCTGCCTGTGCAAATCAGCTGCTTAAATACGCATGCCTTTAGGAAAGGTCAAGTTGATAAGGTTTTTTTTTTTTTTTTTTTTTAATATTTTTAAAACTAAGGTGAGTTTACGGAGGTCTTTAAAATTAGCAAGGGCTTCCTTTCATCTTCAAAGACGAAAATTATTTCAATTTGTGGTCATGATGCATAGAGCTTAAAAACCACAAGTGTAAAGATACTACACTGCAATGCAAGAAGGGAAAACAGACAAGTTTTGCTATTGAGAGAAACGGTTCAACAAACTGGCTGAAAGAATATCCAAGTCTTTATCTAAGAGGCGGTTTTAAGAGCAGAGAACTGCAGAACTTGTCTACCTGAATGTAGATGCAATATCCACATACCTACACAAAACCCTGGCCGATTCCCTGAATATTTTAGTTCAGAATCTGAAAGTCTGCTGTGCCTAGACCACGTTACAGTGGTGAAAAGATTAGAAAATGGAAATCTCAAAGAAAATGAAAAAGAATTGATCGTTTAGTTCAAAGAAGATGAGGATGCTGGTGACTTAAGAGCTGTCTTACAGAGATACCTATAGGATGGAGATGAATAAGCCTTTATCTTCCATGAGCGCAAATCAGGAAGCGTCTGTGTTAACTTAGGAGAGGCATCTAGATAGCTGAAAGCATGACTGACTATATGTCAAGATTCTGGCTTCTAACTCACTTTCTGCTTCTAACTGGCCATGCGATCCTGGGCCAGGCTCTTGAACTCTCTAGATTTCCATCACCTCCATCTCCAGTTGAGAGCACTGTCCAGTGTTGCAATTCTCTGAAACAAAAAGAACTGTCTGTCTTTGCCTGCTTCAAAACTGAAATAATTACCAATTTGGTTTATACCCTGGCCACTTAAAAGTGAAGGAATGTCTTTTCCAGTGTGGCTGGTACATTTGGCAGCAAAAATGAACACCCACCAGAGGCAGAGTAGGGAAACCAGAGGCCACCCGTCTTTCCAGAAAGTTGTGGTCCCTTCCTAGCGCCTGGTGTGACCATGGATTGTAGCTCAGAGAATTCCATTTCAGAAAAGGCTCTTGGTTTTCCTACCATGAAGGGAATACATTCAGTTCCTACAAGGAGGGCAATTAATAGGCACCTGTGACCATCCTGCTTGGAGGAAGAAAGGGGCCATTTTAAGCAAATGATCCAGGGCTGGAACACAGGCTAGTTTGAAAATGGTGTTAAGTTGGACTTTTTAAATGAGTGATAAAACCCCCATGTGTTGAAAGAAAGCTGTAAAACACTGCAACCCCGTCTCCTTTACAAAAAAAAAAAAAAAAAAAGGAACATCTAGGCCTTTGGCCTAGGAGCCGGCAATGACACACCCTCTCTCTACAACACACTCCGGCAGCAAGAAGAACCCCATGCATTTCACAGTTAACGATGGTGAACATGGCCATGCAGACGCTCAAATGCCAGAACACTTTCTTCCCCCTTTCCATGAATGAACATGGGGCTGCTTCTGAAATGGGAGGCTGCATTTTCCTCACCACATACCTCCCCAGGAGCCGAGTGTGCGTTGGGAAACCGCTGAAGGAGCGTCTGATGTTTCCTGTGACAATGGGGGTGTTTCAGAGCTCCCTGCTGCTGGGGGTGATCTGCTAACCTTTCCTTTGTGATCTGAGCAGTTAACGAGACTGTAAACCAGCATCCGAGCTGATTGAATGTAGGTTTAAAGGGCAAAAGAAAACGGTGGTTGTGTAATGATTAAACGGCTCTTTTTTTTTTTTTTCCCTTTAATTGCTAAAAACTGAAGTTGTGTTATTTTAATGTTGAAATCATTGTATATGCAGATGCAAACTGCACTGAAGCTGAAACAGAACTTCACCATGCTGTTGTGCTCAGGGGGAAGATTGCTTCTGTTACTTTCAAAAGTCATCTCTGTAAACCAACCTGGAAAGCCTCTGGTCCACCTCCTCCTCCTGCCTCCCATGAATCAATTCCACAGAGATGAAGTTAAACACATAATTTGTAAAAACTACTGAGAAGTAAACTTCTGGTTCCAAAGTAACCCGGGAATAGTTGCCAAATGCAGATAAATCTTCACCCGTAGTAGGAAGCCCCACACTGTTTAGAAAACACTTCCTAGACTTTGCCACCCTTGAAACCGACTGAATGTTCAAACCACAAGGCATCACTGCTCTTGTTCTCACAGACTGCTTTTAGGGGAGGAGTTAACACTTTTCACAAGTCAGTGGCTCCACTAATAAGTACAGTGATTTAGTGGAGATTCTGATTGTCTTGGATTGGTGTCCCTGAGAGCAGAAGCTTGAATTCATTTTGCTCTAAGCAGGTGTGTAATGAGAATAGAGGCTGTGTTGATAAGAGAACCCTGGGACTTAGTAATATATTAGCCTCTGTAATTTCTTCCCAAAATAGACTTAATGGAAAGAGGATGCATACTCTACCCCTTCTCAAAGGAAGCGTTCCCCAATACAGCAGAAGCAGCCATTCTAAAAACAGCTTTATGGCTTTTCAGTCAATGGCTCTATTTTGTCCCCTTTCACAACTTCCTTCCTCCTGCTCCGTAAGAATGCATGGTGGAGACATCCATGTTCACATCTCCCGCACACACACGGCTGAAAATGCCCCCAAGGTCTGCCTACTCCCACTCAGGGAAAATTTAAGTAATTACTGGATGCAATTTAACCTGAGTCCTTTATAATGCTTTTCATTTCATGTCTTCCTTTCACTCCAGATCTAATGGTGAAGCACCATTAATTAGCCTCGGGTTAAATTCAGTTCAGGGAGCAATTACTAAGTGCCCTGCTAAGAAGCCTCGTACTGGACTCAAAGACAAATAAGAGACCGGGTTCACGAAATATGAGAAGCTGCCTGCAGAGTACTTCCCGAAAGATCAAGATGGGCTCAGGAGCAGAATCAGAGCTCGGGCGGCCAGACTGCTGATTATCCATCCATCACACACCCACCCTGCAAGTCAGATTGCTTTCCAAGGTCTCGGAAATGAAGTTTCCTTGCTATACCTGCGATGTTTTCCTTAGCTCTATTTCACAAGCTAGAGGAGTATTTCCTCCTGCTCAGGGCCAACCTTATTAGAATAGAAGCTACCCCGAAGTTGCATGGGGTGTCAGATTTTTCAGATTTGGAAAATGTTTCCCCGTGAGTGAAAACAGGTATAAAAGGTGGTTAGATTCTCAGGCTGGGCGACAAAAGTCTATAACCTAAAATGTAGCGTATTTGTAATAGAAAGGATAGAAGTAACTTTGAACTAAATAATTCTTAATAATCTTTCATTTTAAATATTACTAAATAATTTTTCATCGTTAATTAAAGGGGTTAAAGAAAAGCTTGTAAGAAATAATTTCGAAATTCATCTCGGAACTTGACCTTTGAGGAAAATCAGATTTTAATAAAAGACAGTGGACGGAAACTTTTGAGGCATGTCTGAATGGAAGCTTCCAGGCATTTTCAAGGGTTGGAGATTAATGGCATTCTTTTTTTATTCTATTAAATTTTACCTTGAAACATATGGTTTCTCTCTTCTCTGATACGTGTATTGCCTGGGCCACTCTAGCAATATGAGAAAACGGTAGAGGAGGCATGGAAGGAAATGGGAAGTCGTGTTCTAAACGAACTTGGAAGAGCTGGAAGAGAGACGGAAAGGGAAAGAAAATGGGACATTTGTATGTATGGAAACATGTGTGAGAACATTATCTTGAGATGGAAAGGCAGGAAGAATCTCTGAGCCGCAAGCGTCCCATCCCAGTCCACAGCAAAGTACCCTCTGCCAGAGACCTCATACATGCTGCCATTTAGAGTGACCTCCGAGGTGTGTGTGTGTGTGTGTGTGTGTGTGTGTGTGTGTGTGTGTGTGTGAGAGCGCGAGCGCGTGCGGCAGGAGGCAGAGCCGGGACAGAGGGCAACTGTGATTTGTAACCACAGGACACGCACGGAATTTGAGTACCTGCTCTAGATCCAGTTTATAGCCAAGGAATTAACATGTTGGAGAAGGTGGAGGCTACCTTCACATAGAGGAAAAAGAACAACGGGATTAGAAGTAGGTCAGATGAAGATACATGAAAATATTTTTATACTTTGAAGTGAAGAATTGGAAAACTGGCTTCAATAGCATGCAGGAGAGTGGGATGGAGGCAAAGCTTCCACTGCCCTGAATAAACCAGACAAAAGGAACCTTAATACCGCAGAAGAAATTTTAGTTACTATTCAGTAGTAGCTTCCCGAGGCAGGCTGGGATTACCCCTGGGGAAAGCTTTCTTAGGAGTGTGAAAGTTTGGCGTCTCTCATCAGACCACCACGAGAGTGCCCATTTGAAGCCATATAATGGCACTTATGCTGGTGCCCTAACACACTTATTCTTGGCTCTCCCTGGCTATGGGAACCTCCAGGAGCTTAAGGTCTTCACCAGGCAAGTCGGGCAGATGTTTCCTCTTCAGCATCACAACATGTTCTGTTTGACATTTGAGTCCTAGAGCTGGCAAGGGTGGCCCAAGGCGGTACCAGCCGATTCCCTGAAAGCCAGGGAGCTGACAGGGACCTGCGTGGAAGGCAGCGGAGCCCATCGTGGATGACAAGTGTTTGTTCACCAAAGGTCCCTTCCACTTCCCCTTCCCAATCCAAACACAGTCTCAGAACATCAGTTTATATAAAGGGTGAAGACAGAGGTGCTCTGGTTTGGGAGTGGGAAAGGACTCAGAGTCCTGTCCTCTGATTCCCCAAGGGGGGGTTCTTATATAAATCTGGCCCTAGAGGTTTTTTATCTTCTCTTTTACTGGACCCAAATTTACAATCAAATCGCCCAGAGGAGGAAGTCATCCTCCCTCCAGGCTCGCCAGTTACTGAGGAGGAGCAGTTTCCCCTCGTTTCCAACTGGAGACGCCAAAGCAGACCCTTCCCAAAGGTCACGTGGTTAGCAGTAGGAGAAATGGATCTAAGATACACATTTTGAAAAATCGTTTACATTCTCCTTGCCTTATCCCCCTTTCTCTATAATTCCCTATTATATTTTAGTAGAACTTTGATGCTTTTGAGAATTTGACAACCCCACCCCCACTCCCTGCAATTCAGTCTCTAAATTTGGGAATCCAGGAGATATTTTGCTCAGGTTTGGTGATTTCTCCTAAAGCTGTATAACTACGGAGAGGCAAGCGCTTCCTGTGCCTAACCTTACTCCCAGGTTAACTCCCTCTCCAGCTTTCACCCTGGTGTCATCTCTCACTTGATGGCCATTTCCCCGAAGAAACTGCAACAGTTGTTTAGTCTCCTAAAGAGAGCAACGATGTCAACTCCTGTTAGGGAATAACCAGGTGGCACTGGGGTGGGACTGTGGCAATGTGTTGGCTCCCTGCTTCCACAGACTGAAGGATTTTCTCTCAAGCATCAGCTTCCAGGAGCCAGAATTCAACTTTGTGCCTGAGGGGAAAAAAATGGCAAACTACTCAATGTCACAGACTTCAGAGTCCACCTCTGGTCACTGAGAACTCGGGTTGTCCGAGGTCCACTGTGATCTTTTTACTGCCTGAATCCTTTACCGATTGAGGTAAAACAGGATCACATTAAGTAAGGTCACAAATAGAGAGCAGATCTGAACAGACCCTGGTGAAATTTTTTGGTCCTATTTTGTCATTTATATACAGTTTAACGGCAAGTAATAGAATATGCCACACCTTTCCACTTTGTTCTCTGTCTTTCTAGAGTTAGGAAAAGAGCTGATTTACATACATTGTTGACGAATCATCGCATTAAGCTTTTGAAATAATGTTTCATTTCTGTTTCATAGATTTTATTTCATCTGCAAAGATCTGTGCTGGTAACACCTGCCCCGATTAACAAAAGCATCTCCTCTGTTGCCAATTGACTCTTGCTTCTAAAGTTTGGAATTAACTGACTATAGGTACCCATCTTCTGCAGTCGTGCTCAAGGCTCCTCCTTAGTCTTATGAAAATCTGACAAGATTGGAAACAGAAAAGTGGGACAGGATATATCTGGCTTTCCATTAGGACCACCACCATCTCTTTATTTGACACCTTGCCTAATTCACTTTAGTCTTCCTTTGGACCAGGAGCTCCTGGGCTCCTGCTGTACTTTCATTAGTCATACTGTCTTACGCATCATGAACGAGCACACCACGATACCGAACGTGTACATCAATGTGAATAACTCGCTATTGTTCTCAGGGCGCCAGTCCATATTTTTATAGTGCTGTCCGTCTTCCATGTTTGGGATTTAGCAAGTCTGTGCTGCATACTGTTCCCACAGAGATGCGGCTGTAAAATCGGTGAGGTCTGATAAATGTTTTTATCTGATGTTTGTCTCTTTTCTGTGGGAAAGTTCTACCAGATGAATCCAGACTGTCTGGACGTCCCTCTTTCTTTCTTCTCCTTCTGAGAGATATACCAGAGTGGTACCCCTTCCCTCCTGCAGAGACTTTTTTTTTTTTAATTGAATGAAATATTCTTTAAATTCTATAGTGCTTTACAATTTTCAGAAGGTTCACACAGATGACTTCATATAATCCCATAATAACCCTTTTTTCCCTACCCTTGTATTGCCCCTTCCCTCTCCCCACTGGTAACCACTAGTTTGGTCTCTGTATCTGTAAGTCTGATACTTTGTTTTATTCACTAGTTTGTTGTATTTTTTAAGATTCCACAGATAAGTGATAACATACAGTATTTGTCTTTCTCTGAATGACTTATTTCATTTAATATAATACCCTTCAAAGTCCATCCATGTTGCTGCAAATGAGAAAATGCCACTCTTTTTTATGGCCGAGTAGTATTCCACTATATATATAAACTTTATATTCACTATACACACACACCCTACATCTTCTATATCCATTCAGCTGTTGATGGACACTTAGGTTGTTTACAAATCTTGGCAATGATAAATAATGCTGCTACGAACACTGGAGTGAGTGTATCTTTTAGAATATGTGTTTGTTTTTTGTGGATATATATTCAGGAGTGGAATTGCTGGGTCATATAGTGGTTGTACATTCTTTTACATCTAGAGTCACTTTGTTATGGTCGACCCACTGGTATCTCTTGCTCTAGAGTATCACTGACATCATCCCTAAAAATAGGAATGACTGCCATGCAATGGATGCAAACAAGTATTTATTATATAAATATAATAAAACAAGTAACATTGGTGCCTTTTCAACAGTCTCTTCATTGCCCTTGTAGGAACATCGGTGGTAGAGCATTCTAAAGTTACATACAGATGCCATTCACAAGAATATGTCCTCCGGCCTCCTGATATTTGTCAACACTTCCATCCTGATCGCCAGCGAAAGGTGAATTTCATTTCCCTTCTTAAAAGTTTAAGAAAAATGGGTGCAGATGTTTTTAAATTATAAGAAAATTACATTTTTGATGCCCTCAAAGCCATTTTTTTATTCAGATCATTGCTGCACACAGATTGGTAGAAAATTAAAATGTTGATGTTTTCCAGGTGTCCGGGATTCTTTAAAGGTGATCTTGTAGACTAACTACACAGGCATTTCCCAGGTTAGACATTAATTAACTACCTCCACCAAATTTTCTCACCAGCCCTGCTTATGTTTCCCACGTGTACACTCAACCTCACCAAGCCAGACCTCTCTTCAGAAGTCCCCCATCACAAACTTAAATGAACATCTGATTTCCCTTTAGAACAACCCTGTCTTTAACTCATCTGCAAATACTTACAGGTTTTCTTATGAAAAAGGCACAAAAATCAGACTGAGGGGAGAGAGAGAAATATATTTCAAATCTTTTAGGCCTCTGTCTTCATTTTTCTAAGATGAGGAAGGATGTTTGTAGAGCTAGCTCCAAAGGGCATTTCACACACAGTATATCTGGACATTCTTTTAGAGGTAGAGGTTGGGGTGAATGATTTAGAAAAACCCAAGTTAAAAAGTCTCCTCTGAGTGAAGAAGGGATGTCTTAGGTTGATTTATCAAAACTAGAGGTTTCCCAACCTAAATGTCCATTGACAGATGACTGGATAAAGAAGCTGTGGTGTGTATATATATATATATACACACACACACACAATGGAATACTACTCAGCCATAAAAAGAATAAAGTAATGCCATTTGCAGCAACATGGATGGACCCGGAGAATGTCATTCTAAGTGAAGTAAGCCAGAAAGAGAAAGAAAAATACCATATGATATCACTTATATATGGAATCTTAAAAAAAGACACAAATGAACTTACTTACAAAACAGAAACAGACTCACAGACGTAGAGAACTTATGGTTACCAGGGGGCAAAGAGGGTGGGAAGGGATAAATTGGGAGTTTGAGATTTGCAGATACTGACTGGTATATATAAAATAGACAAACTAGTTTATACTGTACAGCACAGGGAACTATATTCAGTATCTTGTAGTAACCTATAATGAAAAAGAATATGAAAAGGAATGTATGTGTGTACATGTATGACTGAAACATTATGCTGTGCACCAGAAATTGACACAACATTGTAAACTGACCATACATCAATTAAAAAAGATGTTAAAAAAAACCAAACCCCAAACAAACCTAGAGTTTCCCCTGAGCACATTTCTGAATAATTACCCACTTGTAGAGATTCACTGATAACTTGCCTCTCTTTCTCTCAATGTACAGTAAGTGCTATAGAACTGTATTAGGTAGCAAAGTGACACACAAAAGAAATTTTCATCTCTGTCAAGAAGATACGTTCTATCAGAGGGACAAGATGAACATTAGAGAAACAGCTAGAGATACAAATTAAAGACCAAACCCATACACTGAGGATGCCTGCCTCTCCGACTTCAACCCCAGGAAACCCCTGGCCTTCTTTGCTCACCAGCCATCTCCTCTAGTCCTCGCTGACGGCTCTCCTTTCTTCTCCCAACTCTTTTTGTCCCTTCTGCCTGTCCTACGCGTTAGGCCTGTCGGCGACTGGCAGGCACTGTTTAGTAGCACGCTATCATCCTCTCTTTTACGGAAAAAACCCCCATGATTATTTATATCTGCTTATTTGACTGATTCATTCATTCACTCACTCACTCATCGGACCCAGATCCTGCCCCAGCTTTGCCTCTTTCTTACAGCCGTAGCTTCTGTTTGTCACTTTTCTGAGAACCACCAAACGCCGTGGCTCTGTATTGAACTTCTTAGAGGCTTCCCAGTTCTAGGGATCCAGGCCGCCTTCCACAGGGTGATGGGCTTCACCACATCCTCATGGGCTCAGCGGCGTGGGAAGGCGGCCACAGGGCTCTGAAAGGCCTCCACCTGCTGCTGCCGGTTCCTCTCTCCTCGCTCCCTTGATGCACCCAAGTGGGACAGTCAGAACCCATACTCACCGGGGCCCTAGACCCCTATCTCCAGCCCTGACCTTTCCCCTTCTCTTCCGTCTCATATTCCCCAATGTCTACAAAATGTATAGACCAGGTATTTCACGGCCACCCAAAACCAGCATGTCAAAGCCAGACTGTACTATCACTCCTCGCAAAGCCCGGCTGCTGGCTCCCTCTGCCTCGGCAGCAGCAGCGGGGCGCCCATCCCTCGGGTCTCTCCCACCAGCTTCCTGTCGGCTCGCGGTCCCCTCTGCCCTGCACCCTTCCCTCAAGTCTTCTGCCGAGCCCGACTGCCTCTCTCTCTGTAGTGTTTCCTCAGATCTAATCTTTCGCCACAATTTCTCCTGCCAAAGAACCATTCCAGATATGAACTCTCTCAAAGTACAAATACATACCTACTACTACGCTCAGAGAAGTAATAAACAAGAAAACTTTCTCTGCACGTCCTAAAACAGATCAGAAATGGTTCCCGTCCCATGTTCTCTAGTGATTTCTGGAGCATGAAAGAAACACTTCAAGCTGAAGTCATACGAATATTTATTAGGTTTTTCTATTTACTTAACTTCGTAGTTGTTTTATTGTTATGTTCCCAAAGAGGCACTGGCCTAACAGGCACATTAGAAATAGATGAAGAAAAATGGAGGCAAAGTAAATCTAAGAGTGGCCTTCCACGCATGTCCGTCACAAGACTTATCCGCAGCGCAGTGCATCAAGCTGTCAGGAAGTCTTGTCTCCGGTTTCTCATTTCTTAACTTTGACCCCTTTTTTTCTGCATGAAAGTTTTCTTTCACCCTCTTGAGATGAATTAAAGAATAACCATCAGTTACTGCATATGAGAACAAGCTGGCTGAGACTTAGAACTTCCCTGATCTCCAGAACGGGCTTGACTAAGCTTTGGAAAATTAATTGCTCACTGCGCCCCCTGATTATTCTCTGTGGGACTTAGGCAAAGCTGTGAGCTTCGTAGAAAAGCATCTTCTTTCCTGTTCAGGAGAGAGCAAAGGAATCCTCTTAGAACCCCTGAACTCTCACTTCCTGTGAAAGTCCTCATGTGTGGATGACGGAAGTCTGCTGGCAGCCCTTCTCCCTTGCCCTCCCCAGTACTCGGTGGAGGCCACTCAGATGCCCATTAAAGTCCCCTCTGAAGGAAGAGTAGAGAGGAGGTGGAAACCACGCTGAAGTGAATTAACTATTATCGATTTTGCCAATTTGTTTTTAGAAAGAATCTGCTAATAGAATGTTGAAATTATTAGGAAAAATAGATTTGGCTTAACCCCAAATTGTCTAAAGTATAAACACAAAGAATAACGCCACACAAAATAAAAGTCAAGGCAGGTGTTCAAAAGTGCGTGGAAGGAAGCAGCTAGGATGGGCAGAAGTAACTGGGGGGAAATCCGAAGCAGGGAATGAGACATTATGACAAACGGTACGGGGGAATAACACACAGGGAAAGGAGAAAGCCGGTGGAGTGGGGGAGGGGGTTGATGTTGGATGACACCAAAAAGACATCTGTCTTATGAAGTTAATCCACACCAGAGCCAACATGCTGGTTTCTACAAAAAAGTTAGTCCCCGACAAGGGTGCCCAAAGCGCAGCCCACCTGCTGTCCTCCAGGCGTGGCCTTGCACCTGCCGAGTGCACGTGCCCTTTTATAATTTGCACAAGGGTGCCACATGGGGCAGCAATGAAAGTGCACCCCTGGAGTCATCTCGACCTGAGGTGGAAACCTGGGAATGAGTAACTCAGTGGTCCAAAATGATCTGAAGGACATCTGACAGGTCCTGTGTTGGAGAGAGCCACCAAGAAGCCACAGAGAGGTAACCTGGGAAATTCTTCAAGGTGAAAACGCGGTCTAGTGCTATCCTGGACTCCTCCAATGCTAGTTAAGTGACTTCCGTGGATATTGTTTCCTCGGGATGGTCTCCTCTCAGACGTAGTTCTTGGAAGTAGCTTGTCCCTCTGGACATGACACCGGAGGGCATATGGAAATGGTGTGAATCTGGGGATGAAACAGTATCATGGGGGAAAAGAGTGTTTTGGAGACGGGGTGGCTAAGCAGAATTATTTCAAATTCTGATCAATCCTAGGCTCCAAACTAGTGGGAAATAGTGACTTGATGTAGCGGAGAGTGACAGAGAGGGAGAGGAACTAATATTTATCCGAGCGTTGATTATACACTAGGAACGTTACATGCATCGTCAGCTCTGACAGGGACCATGGGACACAGGTCCCATTAACCCACCTGACAGATGAGGAAACTGCACTTCAGAGAAGTCTGATGCTCTGAGTCACACGGCCCAGATTCAAGCCTGGGTCTAACTACAAAGCCCATATTCTTTCAACTATACCATGCTGCTTGTTAAAAGGCTGAATGATATGCCTGGTGAGAAAAAGATAAAGGCAAGTTCTATAACTCATGCTTGACAGAAAAGACTGGATACTGAAATGTTTTTCAAGTAACGTCTCAGAATGGTGGACCTAAAGGATGGTAGCCACATATGATCCAACAATCCCACTCCTGGGCGTAGATCCAGAGGAAACTCCAGTTTGAAAAGACACATGCACCCCAATGTTCACAGCAGCACTATTTACAATAGCCAAGACATGGAAACAACCTAAATGTCCATCGACAGATGACTGGATGAAGAAGACGTGGCATATTTATGGAATACTACTCAGCCATAAAAAGAATGAAATAATGCCATTTGCAGCAACATGGATGGACTTAGAGATTATCATACTCAGTGAAAGATAAATATCATATGATATGAGTTTTATGTGGAATCTAAAATATGATACAAATGAACTTATTTACAAAACAGACTCACAGACATAGAAAACAAACTTACGGTTACCAAAGGGGAAGGTGGGTGGGAGGGATAAATTAGTTTGGGATTAGCAGATACTAACTACTTATTATAGAATAGATAAACAACCAGGTCCTACTGTATAGAACAGGGAACTATATTCAATAGTTTGCAATAACCTATAAGGAAAAAGAATATGTAAATGTGTAACTGAATCACTTTGCTGTACACCAGAAACTAACACAACATTGTAAATCAACTAATACTTCAATAAAAAAAAAATAAAGGATGGTAGTCAGCTGTTTTGAAACTGGTTCTGAAGAAATAAGAACAGGAAAACAGCTTCAACTTCCACATGAAAAAAAGCTTCCTTATCAGAAAGTATTGAAGTTAGAGGCTGAGGAACACTGTGGAACCTTCTTCCCGTGCAGAAGGCAGGACAACTGATGCTGGTGAGAAGATGCAACGTGACGTTTGTTTAAAATAAAGGAACCCCCTGAAGGAGTTCACCGGAGAGAAGGAAGGGAAGAAAAACTGCCCCTGAGTCACTGCTGTGCTACAAAACAGCACAAAACAGCAGAAGGAATGGAGGACACGGAGAAATGTTGGAAGGGAAAGAAATAGAAAACAGGAGACTCATGACTATTAGTATCGAGAACACTCTGAATAATGTCTAGCGTAACCATCCTCGTGGAGCCAAGTCCTGCAGCCTCCTCTTCTCTGAAGGTATTTTCAAACAATATAGATTTAAAATTTTTGTTGTTGTTGTTAGTGGAGGGACTGGGGATAGAACCCAGGACCTCGTGCACGCTAAGCATGTGCTCTACCACTGAGCTATGCCCTCCCCCTTAAAACATTTGTATTTGGAAACAATATAGATTTTAGTCTGAATGGAAGACTTCAAGTGTGGTCCTGCCTCAGAGCAGGAACACCCAAGTGCTAAATGACCACTCCAGGGGCTTCGGGTGATCCTCAGAGCAGATTATTTTTTAACTTTATATGTATTTAATAGTAATCTCATTAAAAAAAAATAAAATGCCCCATTTAATTCTCATATTCCCCTGTATATTAGGCTTTATTATCCTGTGACAATTTATATTTCAGAGTTATGAAAAAAGACTGTGGCCCAGAGAGTCTAAGGGACTTACCTAGCTAATAAATTGAGAGAGCTAAGATTTGACATTAAATCCTTGAGTGAATCTCCTATCCAGGATTCCTTCCAGAATCTTAACCTGCATTTTCAACCACATGCTGAGGGTTGGCTGTCAAACATACACCGTGGGTTGGTTCCTCAACTTGGATGAGAATCACTTGGTCAGCTCTAGAGATTGCCTGCACAGGTGGCTGAAGAATTGGAAAAGGAAACTGATCATTCAGAGGAACAGAACAATAAACAGGGCCCCTGTATCTAGGACCCCTGTGTCCCTCTACAGACATGTTGATGAGACGAGCATCCTAAAAGTTCTAGAAGGTGGTAAACAATGTTTAAAAGCTTTTGTTCCCCAGCTTGTCAAAGCCCACTCTTTAGGATGAACCCAGAGAACATTCTTTCCTCCCTTTGTTTATTTGTTCATTTATTCAAATTTGAAACATATGAGGTCATGATTTCTTATCTTTTTTTTGCAGCTCTCAAAAATTTAAAGCAGTATGTCCTCGGGGGAAATAAATGACAAAATATTAAAAAAAAAAACCAAGTTCACGTTAACATTTGAAAAGTTTTCATTGTTTAGTTTACCAAAATAATATGTAGAAATTTAAAGATCTTTTTATTTATCTTAAGAATCACATTCTGGGAAATGTGGTAAGGATGGCAATTATTGGGTGTCTTGGGGTTATAAAGAGAACATAAACAGAAAAGCTAATGGGAAGAACATACAGTTACAGATACTAAAGTGTCTTAAGTCAGGAAGCACTGGTCTGAAGCCCTGATTTACCCTAGAGATGCTATATAATACAGTATCTGTAAGTGTAGATATACAAAGACCCACAGAGGGCAGATTGGGCAGAGAGGAGCCACCATGATAGCCTCATTGCTGTTGGGCCACGCTTGTACAATAATTTCAAGAGTGAAATCATTGATAAACACATAGCTCTGTGTGATGAATCCCACATCTTGGATATGCAACAAGACAGCCTTCACCCTGGTGTGGTGCCATTTCCACACAGATGCCCTGGTCTTTAAGGGAGGCAAGGAGGCTACAGGGTAAGGGATCCCATCATTATGAGAAGGACAAAGATGGAAAGGGGTCTCTAATGAAGCTGCTTGGTATGACGGAACTTCAGATGACCAGGTGCTCCTGAGGAGGTGGGGCTTTAGGGATGAGCCGTGTTGAGTGGAATCGACCATGCTAAGGGAACAGGAAAAATGGACAACTTAGAGCCTGTGACCCAGCCCTGCTTCCTGCATCCTAATCTTGCTGCCACCACACAGCTTTCCTTGGAGCTCTGCCAAGCAATGTGCCAACAGAGAAGCTGCTCTGTTGAGCAGAGGATGTGGATGGTAATGACCCTGTCACCTGCTTCCGGGGAAGGTTGAAAGCATATTAAGGTTTTTAGAAGCCTGATCCTCCCAACAACCAGCCCCATTATTAAGCTATCCTTTTATCTAAAACTAACTTTAAAGTCAAGTGATAGAGACAGAGTGTCTGCTATCCCAACCTCTGTTTTTCTAACAACAAAACCCGGCTCTTTCTCAGGCCCCACATTTAAGCACAGAAGCATCTTCTCTACTTGTTTGTTAACAGAAGTTATCATAATTGCAATCCAAGTGAGCTGGGTATACAGAGTCTGGTTTTGAAATAAAGAGTTGCGTTTCTATTAGATACACACCAGTTTTTAGGGCTAGAAAATGTCCGTCACACTTCTGAAGCCTTCTTTCTGGATGCTGTTAACCCACGGGGTCTTGATCATTGTTGCAGAGTCCGGTGGGGGGCTCCAGTGCCGCAAGGAATACACTTAAGTGGGGTTTGGGTCTATGAAAGGCTGAAGATCAGGTCTCATAACCACTGGCATTCAGTAACTGCTAATTGCTACTTCTTTGTCTATACAGTGCAAAAACTTAAAGTGTTGAATTTGGGCTCTTTGAATTCAGTCAACCCATGGAACAGAGTCCTTAGCCTTTTTTTAAGGAAAGGGGAAGCAGGTTAGAAACCAAAAGAAATGGAGGTGTGCATTTCAGTTTCAGCTGGAAAGCACTCCAAGAACAAATAAGAGCTATTGTAAAAAGGAAAAAAAGGAGGAAATTGTAAAAAGTGGCCCAGGATCCAGTACCCAAAGCTCCCATCTGAAGATATCCATGGAAAACCAGAGACCACCGAAGGGCAGATAGAAATGCGTACAGGAGCAAAGGGAAAACCACAGATTTTATGTAGAATTATCAACTGTACGTGCTTGTATTCATGGCTAAAGCTATAAAACATCTTACTAGTCTATAAAGTTGGGACAATAGTATGTATTTTATACATGTGAAGATACTGAGTAAGAGATAAAAGATTTAACACGGTACTTCAGTAAGTGGTAACTGGTAACTTTTTTTTTTTTTTTTTTGGAAAAAGGTGTTGGGGCTAGAACCCAGGACCTGGTGCATGCTAAGCACCACACACTCTACCTCTGAGATATTACCTGCCCCCAGTAAGTAGTAACTATTGTTCATAATGGTAATATTTGACTTCTAGAAAAAAATATTTGGATTATTGGACAAAAAAAGAAAAAGATTCGAAGGAAGTACATGTTCCTAGTGATGGAGACCTTTCTTAGGAGAATGGTAAGACGACGACCGAATTAAAAGATTGGAGAGAGGCCCCTTCTTCCCCTGGGAGCAGGAAAGGAGCATTTTTTCAGCTGTGGTATCCCACGGAGAAGCGCTCAAGGCCAGACTGCGGCCTGAGCCTGAGCGAGTGTGAGAGCCTGGGGCACCAAGAGGGGAGGGGCTGGGAGCCTGCTTTCACAGCTTTGGTCTTAGCTTCTCTAATCTTCCCTCCCTCCCTCCTTCTACTTCTCTCTGTCTCTCCTTTCTACCTCTCTACAGCTTGTCAATCTACCGTCTCTTGTACTGTTCACTTTTATATATCTCCGTTTTCTTTTGTCCTAGTGAAAGTGTTTCATCTGCACATTCAACACCCAAGACAATATATATGTAGCAATCTCACATCCTAGGACCACAGGGGCCGACCACAGGGCACCAGGGAGGCCAGGCGGGGAGTCACCTGAGGTGTGAATGCATCTGGAAGACTGGAGCTCTCCATCTGAATATCTGGGCGGGCATGTGTTCCCGCCACATGGTGTGAGTCTAACACGTGGGTCCTGTAAGCAGGGTCTAAAATTATGTGCAATGGATTTATGAACCTGAGGTTTATGTCTCCATCTCTCTGCCCAGGGATGTTCTACTCCTAACTTCAAGTTTATGCAGGCAAAACAGAGGCATGACATCAGGCTTGAAGCATGATGATCTGGTTAAATTTGGTCAAAGGCCCCTATTTTCATCATCATTATTATTTTTTTTGGGGGGAGGTCTGTTTCTAAGTTGACTTATTCAGATAATGGCATCTCTTTCCTACATCACCATAGTCAGGTACAGCCTTAGTACCACTAACTTTAGCTATTTTTCTTTTTCTTTTTACATTTTTAAAACATTTTATTAAAAAAATTTGGGGGGGAGTTAGGCTTATTTATTTATTTATTTATTTATTTATTTATTTATTTATTTATAGAGGAGGTACTGGGGAATGAACCCTGGACCTTGTGCATTAAGTATGCACTTTACCACTTGAGCTATACCCTCCCCTCTATTTTTCATTTTCAAGTTAACCTGAGAGAGTAACAGGGTTTTTGAACTTGTATTCCATGAGAATACAAAAGTCAAAATATGCCTGCAAAAAGATTAAACAGAAATTAGGGAAGCTAAGTATCCCATATTATAGGAACAAACCAAAGTTAGAGGAAAAAAAGGCAATCCATAGTTTAAATTTCCTGCCCGCAGGGCATGCTACACCTTACATCCTCTTAAATTCCACAGGTAATATAATTTATATTAAATGGGACAGGTCCCAGCAGAAATCTGTACAGGCGCCAGGCAAAACAATTACTTTGATGTGCTCTTTTGAAAGTATTGCAGCTCCTAGGTACAGAGTTTACATGGAAACAAATAATAGAAGATTTAGATGTACTCTCTGCTATTAAAATTATTAAATTGCTAACATGTAATTATTGAGTGTAATATACAAGGCTAATCTATTTACTTGGTTTTTAAAAAAATTAATCAACAGTTAAGAAGTAAGAAAAATTAAAGTCAGACAGTCTAATAGTTTGCTAAGCTACAGTTTCTTAGAAAGGAAAGCAAAACAAATCCTCCGCCAGCGGATGCGTTCAGAACTAAACCTTTTAAAGATGACGGCAGGATATATGTTGTAAAGGCAATTACAGTGGAATTCAGGTGGGTCCAAAGTACATCAAGATTACAGCTCTGTAACAAAAAGCCTTTTGCTGTCGTTTGACCACGTTGCAGGAAGTCCTCAACCTACACAGGGGATGGGTTCCAAAAGTCTGTTTGTAAACTGACTAGCTTTCTTACTGAAGTTATGACAGTTAGAAACAGAAGACTGTGTTAAGTTCCCACGAATGCCAGGGAAGCGGCTAAAGACGAAAGCCCCTTCAAGGCAGAGACAGATGCAGCCACACAGCTGCAATGCAGTGAGTGACCCTGCGCTGGAGGAGATGCTGTGGAAAGCCAGAGAGGAACCCCTAATTCCATTTCCCAGCACCAGCGGAGGCCAGAGTCACCCCCATTTTCATGGAGACTGCAATGAGGGAAAGACTAAAGAGAAAGATAACGAACACAAAACAAGGAGAGACGGGGAGAAGGGGAATATGGAGAAGCCAAGGGAACAAGACGTTAACGAGATGGCGAAAAGTGTAGGGATGGATAGGTAGAAGCTGCACAGGCTAGGACAGACAGACCAAAGACTAGAACAACAGCAGTGGGTGAGATAACCCAAGCTGAGGGGAACGGCTCATGGCTCAGGCCAACAGTCTCCCAAGAAGAGGATGTCCAGATCATATACAGGCTGCCATCTGTACGTAATGGCTGTTTCAAAGTCAGGCTTGGGTAGACCGGAATCTTTTATACCAGACCGTAACTCACCACAAAAATCAGGTTGGCAGCCCCAAATTTATTTATATCAAATCTTAGGCAAATTCTTGGTCCACCTGAGTGTCTAATTTGACCTTCTTCCTCCGCAGATAAGAGTTTGTAGTTTCCGCTAAATGCTTCATTTAGGAAGACTATAGATATTGCCATGGTCTGAATGTGTTCCCCCTGCCCCTGCCCCCATACTGTAGTGAAACCCTAACCCCCAGAGTAATAGTATTAGGAGGGAGGCCTTGGTGAGGTTATTAGGTCATGAGGCAGGGCCCTCATGAATGGGATTAATGCTTCTATACAAGAGGCCCCAGAGTTTGCTTGTCTCTTCCACCACGTGAAGATACAGGTCTGCAACCTGGAAGAGGGCCCTCACCTGACCACACTGGCACCCTGATCGGAGACTTCCAACCCCTAAAACCGTGAAAAATAAATTTCTGGTGTTCATAAGAGACCCAGTCTGTGGTATGGTGTTATATCAGCACAAACAAATTAAGACAGGTATGGTGTCAATATTATTTAAAAGAGTAAAAATTGAGTAATTTAGTGTAAGGAGGCAGTCAAGCTACTTCTGTAAAGACTGGGAAGCAGCAGTAGAAGCTGAAATGGACTGTCACAGTGGACCTTAGGTCACAGGAGTCGTTGATACCACCCAGGAGCAGCAGGAGGACTGGAAATTATGTTGGAAACGCAATGACATCATTAATTCCATGTCTACCACATCCCAGAACCACTCAGCCACAACAGGATTGTTACCTAGAAACATCCTTACTGGAAAAATTAAGCACTTGTCCAATAATTTCCCGTTAATGGCCAATTTCCCTAAATGTTGGCTTGTGTGTCTCCTCAGGGGCCACTCTATCTCTCTGCTCCCTAGCCCCACACTGCTGTCATTAATGAAGAACCACCCCCATCCCCATCAAAGAAAAGGCCTCATAGGTGCTTCCAAGAGGGGCACAGACTCCTCTTTGAATTTCTCCATCACTTTCCCGCACGCTTGTAATTGCTGAGTGTTCTAACTTCGGACAAATGCTGGGAGGCCCATAACACTCCACACAAGACTCCACCAGAGGACTTACCCCTATACACTCAAGTGAACAGTTCATGTGCTTAGTCGCCACTGTCTTCAGCCTCAGGGACTGCCCACTCACCACCGGGACAAGGTGCTCAGGGTCTGGCACATTGTAGATGAGACAGTGAAACCCAATGAAAAAGAGATACCGACCTCTCATGTTTGTACCAATTACAACACTACCATATTTGATGTTGAGCCCCTGGAATGACTAGTAAGACTCTAACAAGTCAGCTTCTAAGCATATAAAACCTTACAGGTATGATTTTCTGCCTTCAAAGAACTTACAATCTAAACCAAACATAATAAAAAAGAAAAACTCAAAATCCCCACCCCAGAGGACTTAATATTCAGCATCGTTTATTCTTACCCGCTTTAATTCTGATACTCTCCTTTGATGCCCTTTCCTCCTCCTCCACCCCTCGAACCAGTCCCACCAACTCTAACCAGCACTCAAACAAAAATATCCCCCCCAGAAAACATTTTGTGAGCTGAACTAAGTGTTCATGGTGGGGGAGACTTCCGAGTCTCCTTCTCGCTCAACTATGGGAAGCAAAAACCACACACCATTGAGACTTTTGCTTGGCTTTTCCCTTCGAAGCCACAGAGCCCACAAATAAACACAAAGATGCACATAAACACTTATTAAGGAATGTTGCTGGGCTACTGAGGGGCCACTTCTGCAGGAATCATCCTTCAAGGGCTCCCGTAAAATGGCAACAAATCTGCATGCTGATAAGATGCTATGGCCAGAGGCGCTGACTGCCCCCGCCAGCGACCCCTCCCAGTCCCCCTCACCTCTCTCACAAGACTTTCAGAGGAACTCCCCCTCCGGCCATTGTTACATGTGACCTCACGGCAACTTCCCGACAGGAGTTTAGCTGCAGGCTGATGTCTAAAAGTTCAGGCACTATAAAAACTGGTTTATTGGATGCAAAAGAGAATTAGGACTTCAAAGACTCTTACTCTGTCAAATTAAATTAACATATGGAACAGCAACTAAGCTATGATTGGTATTCATAGCATCAGCTCTTTGGTAAGGCTCTGGCTGGCTTTTAATGCAGCTTGTTCACTGTTTTAAGTGAACTATCCTGATCTACTCTGGTTACTCAGAAGAGTATTTAATGATGTGAGAAACGCTCATGACATACTGTGATGTGTAAAAAGTTGAATACAAATTATATGTAAAGTATAATTCGAAGTTTCTAAGTAAGATAGGCTCTAGATTATATTTAGTTTTAAAAAATAGTCTTTGCTTCATATATGAAAGAATTATATACCAAGACAGTAATGCTGATTCCCTCTAGATAGTAAGATTAAGGGAACAATTTTCTTTCTTTATTTAATTCTTCTAGGAATTATCCAAAATTTCTAAAGAGAATGTATTGCTTTAATCATCAGAAAACAGCATATATGCATTAAAAATACATTTTTAAAGAAAAAAAATTCCTTATGTAAGAAAAAACATGCAAAAATTAGTGGGCATAATAAACAGGGACAGGCATTTACATGTGCATTATTGGCTTTGTGTGGCTATTCTCAGAACAAGTGTGGGCGAGGGCTTATCTGCCTGTGTGATACAGACAGTGTCCACACGCAGGACAGGCTGTGACGTGAAGTATTTTATTTACCTTTCTGTTAATTTTTCTTTCTATTCCTCAACCTAGAAATCAGTTATAATGAACAAGCAAAGTGACAGAACAGCGGTAAGATTTTTTTCCTTTTTCTTTTTCTTGTTTTTCCTCTGGAAAAGGAATCAATTTCAAAAGCTAGTGAAATGACACTGAAGGAACTTGATAAAGATTTAAACGGAATCAGTAGGTTGTAGCATAAGCAACAGATAATAGCCAATTATTTTTGTCTTACAAAAACAGCAATTCATTGGGTTTAACGGAATATATCAATATCACTAATTACATATAATAATAAAAACCCATTTTAGTATTTACTTTTATTCCTGTTACATATATATTTATATTTTGTATTTAAGTGATAAAGTCAGTTTGTTATAACCTCCCAGAATAATTAGAAAGCCAAAAAATTAGGACATTCACTTCAGAGTCTGACGTAAATGATTTTCTATGTAACTGCAAGGTCTTAATTTTTCAAAAATGCTATTTCACTCCACAATTTACTGAACCAAAAGCTGACTTGGCTATAGAGCTATACATCTATGAGACGCTTAAAAGTTAAAAAAAAAAAAAAAAAAGAGTCAAATTAGCAGGCAGTTGAATCCCCCAAATATCCAAATACTTGTCTGAATCAATTAATAAACAGTATCTTTCAAAACTATCTGACCAACCAACTGGGCATATCAAAGTCATTCTCTGGGCACCTTGCTTTATTCATTTATAAAACAGCAATCCTTTACCTGTGAGGCTGCAACAAAAAACTGGTTAAAGAATGATTGCTAAGGAATTGAGGGTCAGGGGTGGCTGCACTGTTATCTTAATTTGGGATGACTTCTACCGTGGAAAGGTAGGATATGCCACAATTACTTGGAAGAGATTACCTGATAATTGTACCGTGCTCGATATTAGAAGTAATTTTAAAATGAATTGCTCTGCAACTTGTGATTGTTAAGACGAGTTTACACTCTAGAAGCAGATACAGTGACTGCAATGCTTTGATCACTCAGCCAAAGGACAGTAATGGGCGGAAGCGGTAAATCCAGATTCTAGTCCTAGACTATGACCTTGGACAAATCTCCCAAACCTCCCCGGCTCAGGGTCCCCTGCAAAACGAAGCTAATGATTTATCTGTTGGATTAAGTGGCACTTTGCAAATTACTCTACACATTGAAGACATTATAATTACTGATCATTGGTAATCACAATGCGATATGTTTGGTTTTGTTATTTACTATTACTGGCAACTCTAACACCGTCTCTCTCAAATGAAACATTTCCTCTTTATTTTCACTAGGAAACCAAGCTGCTCTGGGCAGTGATTGCGAATGTAAATTTGTCAGTGTGCATCTTGTTTCATTCCAGCAACAGAAATGAATGTTATCTGTTTTCCTCTAATTATCCACAGAAGCCCACATTCTCACCAATCAAGAAGTCAGAAGACATGGCATAACTTTGGGTCAGACATTCTATGACTTAATCCGTATTCATTTTCAAGATGAAGGAGCAATGCCCTTGGAACACAAACAGCCTCTCTAGGCCCACCGATGCAGTGTTTGACAGGCCTGTCAGAAACATTTTGCTAACATCTGACCTGAATAAATATTCGTTGTGACACTTCGAACCTGTTATATTCGCTCCGTGTTACAGGGACTCCCGTTAACCAGGGACCCTTGCTCTGCCCCGACCACCCCACCTCGTCTCAGTCTGCTCTTGTGACTGCCGTCTTTCCAGCCTTCCCCAGAAGGTACTTCCCCTTCAGATCACTTTACCGTGTGTTTCGGAGTTTCTCCAAAGTTCCCTACTAGACTGCAATTTATATCCCCTCAAACTGATGACTTAAACCAATTAATAATCATAATTAAAAAACCCCACAATCCTACATTTCCCTTCATTTTCTAGTGTACTTTGACTGTTTATCCATCTAACTTCATAGCGTGATTTTCCGGGCATTTCTTTAGTGAAGTGTCCCAAGTCGCAGTCTTTTTCAGCCGCAAAGCCACTGGTTCCAAATTGTGTGTTTTGTGGAAAATACAGAAATAAATAAGTCCTAGATCAATATACAATGAAATATCAAGCACCTGCAGGGAGATGGTATTTCCAGTGACAGCTCATGTCCTGATGTTTATTTCTTTAAAAAAGAAAAAAATATATATATATATACATACACACACATATGTATATCTTGGACCAATATTTATAAATAACATATTATCTCTTCCTTCTTTTATATTACACCTTAGCTTGCTCTTTTTTTTTTTTCTTGCTAATCACACTACCTGGCTTATCTGACCATTTTACTCTAAACAACTGAGGTATGAAAGTTGGGGTTAGCACTGGTAAGGAGCACGTTGCCATGACGCGGGACGGGAAGGAGAGAGAAGTGGGAATCACACAGGCCACAACGTGAGCTTAATCATTGTATCCTGTGGCATCAGCGGGTCAAAGACTTGGCTGTCATCAGAGATGAACAACAAGATCGGACCACAGTCCCTCACTTTCCTCTCAACCTCAAAGACGTCACAAGACTCTGTCGGGCGCCTGTTCTGTTCCCTCATTCCTCGGCAGCTGTTTTCTCATACTATGTTATCTACCGCGGAAAATGGATCTGGCCATCCAGAAGTCACTCAGTTTACTCCTCATACTTGTTGAAAAGCATTTCCCTAGGCTAAGTGGGTGTTCAGTAATGATATACGAAAGAATATAGTTTTTGTTCATTTGTTTTATTTTTTAGGGACTTGGTAAAAACCTTTTCAGAAAAGACAGGATTTTTGGATCAGAGAAACTCAGACTCAAATTGCACCTCCATCGAATTTTGAGTAAAATGGCTCATTTTTGCATAAAATGGAGATATAAGAACCCAGATCACAGAGTTCTGAAGACACTGAGATTGGCTTTTTAATTTTACTATTTAGTTAGAATGAAAAAAAGATCTTTAGAATGGGATGATCCACATTGTGGACAAACATCTGAGCTCGACCTGGAGAACAGGGACCAAGTCTTAACTTATCTCTTTGTGGAGACATGGACCAAGTTTGGCACATAGCTGGTTCTCAAAAACTAAACTGAAAAAGATTTTTAAATTAAGTTTACATACGCCATCAATCTTTACTATACTTGAAATACAATTCTATGGGACTCACATAAAAGACTTAGTTTTCTGAAATAGTTAAGTATATTTCAGATATAAGTACTGTGATTAGATTTTCAAAGACGAAGTAGGTTAGTGATGATAAGCTTTTTTCCCCTCAGCATGTGTGTGTGTGTGTGTGTGTGTGTGACTTTTCATTCTGTTCGAAAAGTTCTGCTAGTGTCCTTGAAATAACAAGGACCTAAAAATAGGACTCAACAGAAATTTTTGAAGGATTTATGGATTCAGGTCATAAGGCTTCTGTTGTGTTCTACTACCTAGTAAATGATTAACACTGGGCTCTCCAGGAGGAAAAAACCGTGTGCACATATACACTTGACACAAGTTTATTATACATTTTGTGATATAAAAATATACATCAAACAATCCCAAATAATAACAAGGCATACAATACTCTGTTTCTAAATTCCAAACACCTGTAACTTTCGTGTGACTTGCTAGTTCCTGCAAAATTCATAATCACTTTTTATAACTATCACCAAAAACAGTGTCATAAAATCAGAATATAAAGAAATGTTTGATTCCTATTCCATTTAGCAAAGAAATAGCTGTGCCATTAACAAATGAGTGCAGTTCCAAAACAAGCAGGGGTTGATATTTTCATTCATATTAACAAGTAAGACCAAAGTGAAATAATGAAGTCAGAATTTCACTCATTCATCAATCATGTGAGTAATTTCTCTGCTGAATTAGACAACAGTTTTTGAAGAGTTGAAGAACATTTCCTCAAAAATTTCTTTGGCTATTCACAGTAAAGGCTACAGACACAGCACTCTAAAATTTAACCTGAACTGTTAAAATGTTGTCAATAACTTAATCTTAAGCCTGGACAATCATCAAAACAATACGTCAAGCCCTATTTTCCAATTTCTGTAGTGTAAATGTTCCCACTATGGTCAATTTCAAACTACCAGTGTGTCATCACTGAGCACAAAGTTGGGAAGAGACACGTGCATTATAAGCTATTTTTTCATATGGATACAATAAAGATCAATAACCTCCAGGCCATAAATAATAGTAACATCTAGTAAAAATAATTGGAAATGATGAGCTTTGTATATTACCTTTCTTTTCAACACAATTTATTTAATTAAACTTTTACATACTTGATGATTTTTTAATAATCACTATGTTTAACAACCAGCTCACAAAATTCCCGAAAATTTAATAATCTGCTCCAAGCTGGCAAACCACGAAATCTCCCTCAATAGTGCTGGCTAGTTTGGATCTATCCAGGTTGAACTGAGTAAGTCTCCAGAAATGACCAGAGCATCCACTAGAAAAATGGGGCTAGTTTTGCTTTTTGTTGTTTTTCGAGAACTGGAAACCATAGAATTGTGACCGTGGTCTCCGCGCATTCCTTACAGCCCACAGAGTTGGTCAGTCTCCTCTGACACGGTTGGCCCCAGCCCGGCAGCCAACGTGAGCTTGCCGTGGAAAAGTTAATGCCGCCTGTCTGGTTCTGCCCTGAATTGCGCACAAGATTCCCGGCTGATAAGCTCGGATCTCTGGCACTCAGCTCTGCTCTGAACAAGGAGCAGATTCCACCTATTGTGATAACACCCTGGAAAGGAATCTTGAGAAGAAAAGCCTGACCCTACGCTGGGCACAAAAATGACTCTCTGGAATTGTAGTGTGGGAAATGCTAAGCCATTTTGCAACTGAAGATCTAGTAATTTCACAGCAAAATCTAACCATATAAAATTTGGAGGGCAGTAAAGCCCTTACTAGAGAATGTAGAGATGGATATTTACTGTTCTTTCCCTCTTATTCAGGGGTAGCAATGAGTGAAATTACCCAAGGGGACCTTGCTTCAAACAAATCCTTTTCACTGTCAACAGAGCAAATGTGACCTAATTTGCTACTACAAGTTAGCAAAATAATCTAAACTGCTCACAGAAAATAATCTACAATTGTAAAGCAATTATCCTGTGGGTCAGGGTTTTGGGAAACACAAAGTAGCCAGATGACTGAGACAAAAGGTTTTCCCCTCTCATTGGATTATATTATTTATTTATCATTTTATTGAATTCCCCACAGAGCTGCTTCAGTGTCTGACTTTGCGAGAAGTAGAAAAACCCAAGTGTCAGGAAACTAATTTTGATGGCAAAAATGCTGAAGGTGAAATGTGATCGTGCAGTTTGTGATGGAACCAGAAATGCCTATTTTCCTAAGACGCAGTGGGATGTTTGTAACTTAAAATGAAAACTATCCAGAGATGAAAGAGTCTTCAATTCTCAACATAAAAATAACACGATCTGGGAAATGATCACTTTCTTCCTTAGAATTACAGAATCCTAAAGGGTACAGACCGTGGTAAAATGTCTAGAATGTAGAGAATTTGCTATAGATAGTGAATTAGGCTTTTCCTCAATAAGCATTCAGAAACTTGGCCAGAACACTTGCCCTGAATTCCCTAGACCAGAATTCTTCTCATCCAGAGATAAACGTGATTCAAACCCTCATTCCCCCTCTACTTAAACTTTTTGCAATTCAGAAAGTATCTTGTGATTATCACATCATAAGGCAGATTTTCCCAAGCGTGCATGTCCTGTGATGATAAGGAGGAAGGCCAATGAAGTAATGGAGTGAATTCTGAAGCAGGGGAAAATAGGATGTGAACCATGACAGGGAAAAAGTTAAATAGAGGCACTACAGAGAATAAATAAACATTGAAAAGGACTTGCTCCCCAACGTGTCATAAACTACAAGCTATAAAATATAAGGATATTTGGAAATGTTGGGATGTTTGACCAAACTGCTAGGTCTTCATCTGTTTGGAAGCATGAGTTATAATTTGGAGAAGAGGGGAGAAGAGGAAGAACACAGCCACTGCAAGTTTGCCAGATGTAGTTGGAATCCGGCGCCATTACCCGCTAACATTATCACCTCCCTGAGCCTCAGTTTCCTCACCTGTAAAATGGGAGCAATCATAACAGCATTTGGCAAGTTGTTAAGAGGATTCAGGATAAAATGACTCAAGGACTTGACATAGTTGACATTCAATAGGTAGCTGCTATGGCTGGGGTCCTGGTAGACATAAATGAACTTTAAGCCCTCAAATTATGTTGAATATACTCAATAACCATATTTATAACATATCAGAATATTAAATAACATGGATATTTAAAAACTGGGGAAACTTTCTTAACAACAACAACAAAAAAGAGCCACATAGTGAGCACCTCTTTGGGGCTGATGTAACGGGACTCAGCAGGAATTAGCCACTGTAGGTTTTTGTTGAGACAAGGAAGCTCCACTTTTGGAGAGTTGCAGAAGTCACTGAGAAGAGATATGGACACTGGTTTATGATTTCAGCAGATTATACTGAACTGGTCGTAACCAATAGCCCCAATCGCATAACAAAACCTGAGAGAAAATGAATAAAACATGGCTGTACCGCAGGTAATGATTTTCTACCTTTGGTGCTGGCTGTCAAACTTTTCCCCCACCCAACCTATAGTACCTGTATATTAAAAACTTACTGAGAGGGGGTTCTTCGGGGGCTGTTAAACAGCATGACCAGATCTCAGTTAGAAAGCAGCTTGGTATCTTGTTTGTTACCTAGTAGGGACTGAGGCTCATAATGAAACACCCACATTTAACCAGGTCACGTCAGAATTAAAATAAAGAATTAGCACCGATGGCTTGTGGAGACATGAAACCACTGCGCTGTCCTTTCTATGACTGACTCATTTACCTTTCTTATTTCCCCAGAAGTGGTAGGCACTGTTCCTCACCCACCATTTCTCGTTCTAATATCCCTTTTGAATTTTAAAACACTATTCTGCCACATCCCACTCTGTGCTCTCCCTGACCGTTCTTTCCTCGTCCTTTTTCTGGGGTCGCAGTGTTAGGACGGAACATAAGACAATGCGTCGAAAACAGGAAGAATACCTCTTATTAGGGTGCCTCAAACTCCACTTATTCCCAAGTGACACCACAAAGATTTCCACTTAAAATAAGACTTTTTTCTTTAACTTTCTTGGGAGCTTATAAAATGATGTAGATCACACGACGGCACGTTCCTAGCTCATCATGTCAGTTACTTCTCATCAAAAACCAGTGTTGTGTCACCTAAAACAATTCTGAGCCGTACTTTTCACTTCTTTGTGACTGCAGAGATCAGGTTTCGACTAGCCGACTACATTCTTCTTAGGAGCAGACGGGAAACAAGAGTGACTGGAGCTGCCCTGTAAAGTGTGACACTGACAACGCAGCTCGAGATGTCCCAGGCGGGACAGCCACACCAAGTCGGATTCTTAAGTGAAGTTCAGAGCTGGTTCCCACGGCCTCATTCATCTCAAGTCCCAGATATTTTCCTTAATTACATGCCAGTGTGTAAGAAAGATCTCTAAATCAGATTCTTCATGCAGTGTTCCTCCAATGTTTAATTAGGAAAACACAGACCTCCACCAGGCTGCAGGGCTACCCTAGATCCGTGTATAGAATCATCTTCTGTCCAACAAAGACCTGCAGTCGGCCACTGACTTATGAGCAGCAGCGAAGGTCAGAAGCTCTGCTCCCAGAAATAGCCACGCTGCACACAGACAGAAATGTACATTCATAAAAGAACGCAGAAGGAAAGACTAAGAGGAAGGAGGGGGGGAAAAAAAACAGAAGGAGAAAGAGCAAGAGAGAGAAAGCAGCACACCTCTGACAACAGCGGCTTTGTGACCCCTCTGGTAATGTTACCCAGTTTTGTTTATCATGAAAAGATCCCATTAATGCCTCAGCCCCATCAAACAGCAGACCAAGTCCATGAATGGCACCTATCAGAGCCCAGGGTAAATCCAATGATTAGAGGGAATTCGCCAAAGGGCCTTTGTAGCTGAGAAAAATGCCTACTCCAGAGAGGAATGCAGAAAATTCCTGGGAGCACAGGCCTTCCTTTGTTGGCAGTCTGGCGGTATTCTGGAGCAAATAAAGGGACAAAAATGGGATCTTAGATGCAATGAGCATTTGAAGAAAATGTTTTTCAAAGACCTCCTTGAAACATTCCTTTTTTTTTTTTTTAAACCCTCAACTATTACCCTGATAAAGATGAAGTTCAGAACTTCCACCCAAACGCCCCATTTTGTAGGATTGCATCACCTTGGTCACTCTCGACACAAACAGAATTTTAGCTCGAGCGCCTTTGTCCTACTGCGATTCCTGGTTAAACAGTCAAAGTTGAAACATTACAGATAAGAAAATACACACGTCCACTTACTCCCCTCAGATTAACGGACAGAAGCCAAGGGCTTTAGTGTCACCAAAAACATCAGGCAAGGAAAGAGGACAGCATATAATACCGCATCGAGTGTACTGGCCAAACTCAGAGCAAAACATGAAGGATATGCTGAGCCACTGCCATTATCAAACATGCGGACAGCCCAACAGAAAGAAAATCTGCCAGGCGGGCTAAATAGGATGAAGAAGGGACATTAAGGCACAAGGCCCCTGGACGTGGGTAATTCTCCTTTATTCTGTACACAGCAGCGATGTTTCGCTGAACTCCCCCCTCACTAACTAAAGGATGGCAAAAATAACATCTTTATGTCGCCGCTGCCTGCCGTGCAATAGCCTGGACCTACCCGGGCATGCAGGGGGCGAGCGAGGCCAGCTATCCTTCTTTTAGCCCGTTTTCCTGGAGAAAACAGCATGTTTCATTTTTGTTTGATGCAAAGAAGCTGACATAATAGCAAATGGAACCATAAGGTATTCTAAGCCTTCGGCCTGAGGTAGACGTCAGGAAGGCATTTGGTACATCTGAATTTCTCATCTTTTCCAAAAAGCTCCCCCTGCCTCCCCCTCTTTCTAAGGCCCAAACAATTTTAATGACTTTTCTGCACAATGTGCCCCTAAGTGTAATACCTTTCCTCATAAATCTTGTTATAGACTTACTTTATGTTCCATTTTAACGTTTGCTGGGTTGAGGGAGGAGCAAAGTCATAATCATGTAATTCTAGTTGAAGGTTTTCCTCCCCTTTCTCCTGGGCTGAAATCTAATAAAATATTATTTATTTGCATCTTTAGAGAGCTATTCACTAACATTTTTCAAACTGTAGTAAAGTGGTTGCAAAGGTGGTGTCTTTATCGCTTTGCAAATGTCGTTCATTTTATTATTTGTTTTAAATGCCATTTTACTGGTACTGGTGGATTTGCATTACAAAGCTTGTGTTAGGATGCTCTTTGGGGTAGGCACAAGAAATCCAAACCTCGGGACTGTGCTTTTCCATACTCACTTCTGTTTGCCCATGTAACCACATAAAACACTTTCCCCAGACTTGCCCTCCAAATAATTGAGCATGCATAATTGTGGGGTGATTGCATCACTGTTTATGACCAGCCCTGTCCTTTCTAAGAGTTACTCCAATGAGTCTCTACCTTAGGGTGTACTCTCATAAAGTTTATACATCTGTGCACCAAAGGGGAGAGGTCAGTTTTACTTTTGCATCATTAAATACATAGTTCTGCAAGCACTAATGAATACAATACTTTCTCAGCATACCTGATGGCTTGAAAAACAATTGGCATACTTTCCTGATGCATTTTGCAAATTTCCTCCGATGTCTGGACTGAAAAAGCTTTATTACCGGAGTTCTTATGAATAAAATGCTTAGTTTTGCCAATGTAAAAAAAAAAAAAAAAAAAAAAAGAAAAAAAAAAGATCCATTTGAAAGAAATACCCAGAGCAGAAATAAATTTAAGCACAGAACCAAATAAATGCTCTCAGTGACCCTGATTCAGGATTCTCTGTAAGTGGAGTGCACCTCTCCACCACTGCAGAGTTCTCTGAAATCTTGCCAAATGCATAAATCCTGGAAACATCTTCTAAAAGATAAGAATGAGCTTGGAAAATAGATCATCAAAGAAATATGCAGTGCCTATAAAATAAACCACACACATACACACACAATTTTCATTTACCAGATCCTCTTTCACAAATCTAGCAGATGGTGGAGTTTTAAAACTCAGTTTTTCAAACTGCAATCTGATTTTCTATTTAAACCAGAGTCTTTAGTATATTAAACAAAAATGCAGTGGATACAATACAAACTCCAGGGGCACATAACCATGCTCATGTTAGGCCGGCCAACAGAAGAGAAGAAAAATTAGTGTAAGAACTGGAAATTCAAAAACATTGCAATTGTTATTAGCTATGTAATTTTTTACTACTCTATATTTCTTTATAGTACTACAATTTAAAAAAAAGAAATAAAAGAATACCTTTAGAAACTTTCCACTTCAGCTAGTGATAGACTTGAGTACTCTGAGCAAAAACAAACACAACGATAAGGAACAGCTATTCTATGCAGACTAGACTCTAAATGGAGTCGGAAAGTTAGGCACCAGTCTTGCTTTTTTTTCTTGCTTAGAAGATTCAAACCGTTCTGCTATCTTTCCCTTTTGATCCCAGTCTCCCCAGAATTAGACCAATTAAACTGTCTGTCACTTAACTGTTTAACACTTGGAATTACAGCTCTGATTTAGCTCTTTGTCAGCAGGGATTGTCTGGCCAGTTGTAAACCGTGAAGGTGGAGGCAGAACAGAAGAGGGTTCTTTCTAACCAGCTGTCGTGGTTCTGGAATCTACAATGTTTGCTAAGGATGAACCTCTCCAATCAGGACGTGGCTGCAAAAACAAACTGTCCTGCACCCATCTACAAATACTAATATGAAAACCTCTAAGTGAACTCAATGCTTCCCTCTTTCTCTCTCTCTTTTTTTTCTTCCTCACTTACACTTGTGCTCTCTGGAAGAAAAATGACATCATGCTGAAGATATCAAAAACTAGAAAAGAGGTTATTTCTTCTTTTCAAAGGTTTTTTGCCTGTACGCATACAGTGTTGGATTCTGGAGTGCCATGTCACGGCTGATCTTGTGAGACTCAACCCTCAGATCTAGGGAGGAGACGGGAGATGTTCTGTGAACAGAGTGGGTCTTGCTGCGGCCCGTAAAGGTCCTCCTGTACTAACAGCAATTAGAGAGTGGAGCTGTAATTTCAGCCCTCCTTCCTTCATGCAGGACCTTGTCTCCCCGGCTACAGGAAATGGGGGCCGAGTTAGTGGGGCATGACTATAATAGGGATCTGTGACTGAGGAGCGGGGCAGCCATCAGTATAAATCTGTCATAGACACACTCACAGAGGAAGAGGGACTTCCATACACTGCAGCCTTTACACTTTTTGATGCAGATACAGATTTATGGCACACGGGAAGCAGAGAGCCTTTGAGCCAAAGGGGCCCTGTGAATCAAGGCCATTTTGTAGGTTTCCGCCGCTCGAAAGAGCTACACATTTATAATTGTGCTTGAAGTCAGCCCTGTTCCAGCCCCAGGAGGCAGCAGCATTTGGTTGAAATAAAACTGAGGACTTTTCCCAACAGCTGGCCAGCTCGAGTTTTTAAGTTTTAACAACAGGATGAATGAATTGAGGACGGCTGAAGGGATCAAAAAGCATTATGCCAGACTTCTTGGAGACCCTTCCCCCGACTACACTGTTCCCATGTATCAGATTCATTCAGAGATGGCGAACTCCACTTTGAAGTGTTCCCTCGCGTCCTTCAGCCGACACAGGTGACCCTTTCACCGAGATACTTAGAAACGAACCAGCGGAGACCTTGAGGAAGTGTCTAAAAAAGTGGCAGGCCAGGAGAGAAAGAAGGAGTCCGTGAGAAGTCAATTAAAAACCAGCCCAGGGTTGGTGTTAATTAATTAAAAACACCGTTTCAAAGCATCTCTAATAGAAGACTTCCTCCGTGCCGCCAGTATCTGATTCAGGGAGTGACTCAAGCAGTAAAATCACAGTTGGGACGACTCTCATGGTGCTGGCTGGCCAAGTTCAATATTTTCCCTATGAGGCATGCCTGTACTATAAAAAGAATGTGATGTTTGAAAATGAGTGTCTCTGCTCTCTGTGTGCTGGCATTAAAAGCCTTCCCTAGCCCTCTCGCCACACTTCGAGAGTACAGTATGAATCACAATCATGTGGCGAGCACCTCCTTGCCAAATTCTTTCATGCTGCTCCCACAGTGTGTTCCCTCTGAGGCTCCTGCCAGCAGTCTCTGTCGTCCAGCCAAGACCATCAGTGCGCGTGCCCGGTGCAGAGGCAGGACACTCCACGCCGCACTCAGCAAGCCAGGGGGACGAGGGGGCACGTTCTCGTAAGAACGGGGATTGCTGAAATCGATGGAGTGGGCAGGAGGTGGACAAAAGTCAGCTGAGGGACGAGGCAAAGAAGCTGGAGAGGAAGGACGAGGTTCACAAAAGAGGGGTTGACGCTTCTGGAAGGGGAGCCCCTGTGCCTGGCGCGGGGTTGGGCTCTTTAAATTCACGCTCTCAAGGAATACTCCTGAGAAATGATCGCCACATCACCGGGGTGAGGAAACGGGGACCCATGGGTATTTGAGAAGTGGTTTCCATGTGATGTAGCTCAGGGAGGCAGTGCTTAGGCTGGAACCCAACCTAGTGTCCCTTTCTCTTTCCTCTCTCTGCCCTGCCTCCTCTGACTCTGCAGCCCAAAGTTGGAGAAGCCAGAAACTAGTCTTCTGCCATTGTGGGCTTTTTAATATTGAATCCACCCTCTTAACTACCACTGTCCCCTAAATGAACGTAATGCCACTTTCAACAAAACCTGTTTAATTAAAATATGTGTCAGCTAGATTAACAGCTATTGGACCGATCTTGACAGCCATGACCACAGCATCCACTCCAAGCCCAACAGTCATCCCCAAGTTCTGTTCCAGGGCCACAGAGGGCACTGGGGGACCGTATGGAGGAAAATATTATTGTAGTTCAACATCATGAATCACTACTGATGGAACCACTCAGAGTTTATCCCCTACTTACATCTGCATTTCCTTTGTGTGCATTTATTGCTGTGGTTAACTACAGATTAATTGACTTGCCAGTTTTCTGGCTGAGTCTCCTGTGAACCTAGCATTGTCTGGCCCCTAAGAGGCAGAAATGGATCCTGAAACCAGGAAGCTCCCTGGAGTTACAGTGCTTGTTTATTCCCGTCTTCTCAATGGCCTGTTAGGTATAAGGGTTTGGATTCAAAAACAGCACTGGGGGAGGGGGTAAGTTTCCGAGTTTTGCACTAAAAAGACAACTTGTCTCAATGGCTGCGAAGAGGAAGACATGGAAGAGGAGGTAAAGGAGGGGTACAACACCCAATTTGCATGCACGAGTCTATAGAAGCAGCAGCAGAGGGGTCCTATCAACCTCATCCCAATCCAAGGCCAGCCCTGCACGGAGTCCTGGTCCACCTGAAGGCACGGTGGGAATGGGGATGGAGGTGTGGATTTTTGGAGCCCATGGAGCTAGCTTGAGTCAGTAGTGTCATCTGGCTGCCAAAAAAAATTTTTTTTCATCTTAAGAAATATGATATTTAGTACATAACATTGTAAAATGATTATAAATCAATAAAAAAAAGTTTAAAAAAACAAAGAAATATGATATTTAGAATAATACCAGGTGATGGTCTCACTCTTCTTTGCATTAATCAAATTACATAAATCTATTAATGGAAGATTAAGTAGGATTTTGAAAGGACTCAAAACCAAGATCTATTATTTTAATCAGCCCGTTTACTTAACAAGCATAAATTGTGCAGCTATTATGTGCTAATAAGGCCTGCTCATACAAAGATAAATAAAACATGGTCTCTGCCCTGTTGGGGTTGAATAGAGCAGGGTAATACAATGGTTTAAGTGCTGTGCTTAAACTGTGGCCTTTACTTGGTATCTACTAAATTTGCAGTAGAATAACTAGTGTTTGTGCTGATAAAAGCAGCCCAGAAGAAGCTGTAAGATTCCTTGCTACTTCGCTGCTCTGTGAGTTGGTGATGCTGTACGGATCCACTTTTGCTGTAATTACGGAAGAAATAAAAGTGGGTAAGCATTGGTGGGAAGAGAGCCTGGATTTTCTTTAGTGAAAAAGAAAGAAGAATTTTTCACAGTGATCTGCTATATAAGTGGGGCTAGGAGTGTACAGAAAATAGCGCAGCCAGATAGGCGGCTCTGAAGCCAACCCATTCTGTCTGGCGCTATCACTGATTTAGTAGCTGTTGAATTCCCTCGGCAGATTACTTTACCAATCTGTGCCTTGGTTTCCTCACCAGTAAAAAGGGGATAATAATAGTACCACCTCAGTGAATCACTGTGAGGAAAAAAATGAGATAGTCCTTACGACAACCCTGATACGGACCTTTCCCATGACCTAAACCACTTTCAAACTAAGATCTGTCAACAACTACTTCTTTAAAGTCATACTCTGATTCATTCACCATTCTGCAAAGCTAGAATATTCTGTCCTACACCTTGCTGGCCTCGTGTACTGGGTTTCCTGGTAGCACTCTTGGAATGGAAACTCTCTAGAGTACTCATCTGTCTTTATCTGTGTGTATATACAGTTACTTACTTCACACGTATTTACTATAACAGGTTGTCTATACATCTCCAGTACATCTGAGCACCCTCGATTCAGTGCTAAGATTGTCTTGTTGGGAAAGAGAAGAAACAAATGCCAGATAATGCTGGCAGCTCGTGGTGCACTGAGGATTGTTTGATTTGTAGGAAAAAAAGCCCTTTTTCTTTCTTGGACCTTGAGGGAAAAAAAAATGGTGATACTGTATTAATTACAATAATAGGCATTATTAAAATCCAAATTAAAGAAGCCTTAGATATCTAGTTGGGATACTGAAGTTTATGTAGCAAGAATAATAAAAAGAAGTTTAGGAGATTAAAATGGGCACATTTAAAATTTCTTTTAAGAAACATTGAGTACTTTGGATATTTTGGCATAGACTGGAGTAGGGTGACAGTAGGGTTCAGAAGCATAATAAAGCAAGCTGTCAAGCGTGTAGTCCCTGCTAGTATGCTCGTGGAGCGCAGCTCACCACGGGGAGAAACAGCCCCGGTGCTGAACTCAGACAAGCTGGGCCGAGTGCATCTCTAAGCAGGGATGATGGTCCCTGAGTCATCTCTGTTATGAGAGCTGTGTGAGATAATCTGATAAAAATGCGTAGTGAGCCAAGGCACTCTATACATAGTGGTAAACGAATCAATGAGGGGAAGGTGTAAATAAAGTTTTATTCAAAGGTTTCTTTTTAGGAAGGTATCTGCCTTCCTAACTCACAAACCACATCTTATGCCCTGAAAATCACTACGGAAAAGGGGATTAATGACCTCAGAAAAAACAACTGCTATTTCTTGTAGGCTTTGTAAAGGGGTGTGTGTGTGCATGCGTGTGTGTGTGTGTGTGCGTGTGTGTGTGTGTGTGTGAGTGGGAAAAAGATCAAGAGGAAACTCTAAAACCTAACGGGTGATCCAAAAGTCACATAACACCTTGAGGTCAAATGTAAGGAAGGTATAATTAGAATAATAAATTCAAAAGTTTTTTTTTTAAAGCTTGTCTATGGTATGTTGTAATGACTACAGATGTCTTACCATAGAGGTCCTAATGATCAAACTCCAAGGACTCTTTACTGTTTAATTATTTTAATTATAAAAGTTAAAATCTGACTATGGTTCTTGAAGATTTTTAGAATTTTAGATTCTAAATATAACATTTTTTTTGAATATTCTTCCATATGGTGGTTCACTGGAATGCCAGCTTTAAAAAGAACAGTCAAGATTTTCACTGCCTTCATCGAATTGGCTTTAAAACAGGTCATCAAACTTCTGTCTTTGAAATTCCCCACTGAAATAACATTGATTGCACAGGGGGCCATTTGTGTAATGAGCTCTTTATAGAAAAGGCATCACTTAAATTGCCAAATAAGTAGAGTGAGGTAATTGGCCTTCTATAATTCTGGGCCACGAGAAACAGGCATTACTTTCTAAATGAGCTCAAAGTCATTAAAAATCCCAAGAATTTCATAACCCAACCTATAGTTCAAGAGAGTCTTGCTTACTTATTAAGGGGTGCAGGAGGAAGGCAATGAATAAAACAGGAAATGAGGAATTCAATGGACTGTGCCTTGAAAAAGCAAGAGTGTGATCAAGATAAGGCAGAGAGTAAAAGTGACCACTGCCAGTGGGCTCTTGGCTGGCAAATTGGAAAGCTTTGTCTGGAAATCTCTCTTGAATTCAATGGCATGCCCTGGTTGGATTTCTGCCTCTTTCCACAAACACCTCTGTGTTGTCTTTTAGCCAATGTACTTCTCAGTAATTCCCTGCAAGAACGATGACTCAAAAGGAGATCCCCATCAGGAGGAAGAAACATGGACTAAGGATGCTGGACAATCTTTAACCTTAAGTGAGCTGTCAGCTTGAAAAAAGTAACTCTAAAAACTGCACTCACTTTTCGCCAATGAACATTTTTCGGGAATGGTAAAAGCAGAGCAACAGAGATATTTATGTAAGTCAAGTTTGAGGAGTCTGATCTTTTAACCTGGTAATTTGTTTGTTTTTGAAGACATTTTCATGGCATAGATATTTGATATCATCAGATCAAGTTTTAAAATAATTTGGAAAACGTGGCTCTCAGATTATAGTCATTAGTTATAAAAATCCTGTCATATCATTGTTGCAATTATTATTATTTGAACCAAGGAATGTGAGAGAGGTTGCCTGCCGTGACATTGTTTTTTCACAAGGAAACTGGGCTGAGATTTTCAGCGTGTACTGTAAAGTGCATGAATGCTCCTGCTGCCTCCAGGCGAACTGTTTTGCAGCATGTTATTTACTCCCAGGGATTGTACACATTCCAGATGACATCACCAGGGCTGCTAGTGCACAAGAAAATAAGCAAATGAGACACACATTGGCTCATGTGGCAAATCCCTGGGTTTGCCAAATGGAAAAGAACAAAAACGGGGAGGGAAAACATTTTGTTTTCAATCTACAAGGATATTAATAAAACTCAAACCCAGCATTCTGTGGCCACATTTCCCAGGAAGAGGAGCCTTTTCTGGCCAAAAGAACATAACAACAAACGTTTGTATCTGAGAAATATGTACCTCGTGATGTCATTTTAAAACCCACTATTTACCATGACTGGGGCTGAAAACATTTTCTCTAGAACTCGGACACCAAGAAACAAACTGAGGGCAAACTCTACCTAAAATAATCTGCAGTTCAGAGTAAATCAATTAGATGAGCGTAATTGGATGCATTATAAGTCAAAGCTTAAAATCAAAAGCTGCTCTTGATAAAATTCCAAGGAAAAAATAAACAGTAAGTCACCAGTTACTAAAGAGAGGATGAAGTAAAAGAACACGAAAATTTCTTAAGAGAGACTTTTTACACAAATATAATTTATAGGTACCAGAGAGAAGTGAAAAAAGCAAACTTTATAAATGCTGAATATCAGTTAAAAATAGAGTAAGTTGAAAGGCTTATTAAGATTTACAACCTAGTGGATACAATTATTAGAAAACTGCAGTTTGGAAACCTTCAGTGATTAATAATATTGGTTGGCAAATATATAGCACTGTATGTCAGCCACAATTTGGAGCACTTTATGAAATTAACTCATTTAATGTACTCAACAACCCATTGTAATAATACGATGACCCCATCAAAATTCCCATTTTGTGGCTGAGGCAACTAAGGCTCAGAGAGCTTAAGAAACTTGTCCAAGGTCACACAGATAATGTTATCACATGCTAATCTGGATGAGGGTAACTAACAAAATTTCAAAGATGCTGATAAATATTGAGAACTTAGAAGCATAATTCCATTAGAACATAAAAAATTTTTGATACATAAATTTCACAAAGTAATAATGCTGAACAATCTGGATGTCTTACTTTGAATATATAAATTATATGCATGAATGGACAATCTTTGTTAGAAATAAAGGCCAGCACAAATAAATTTCAAATGTTGCCTTTGAAGGCAAAAGGAGATACACCTGTGCATTAACACAGTTCAGTCATTATCAACTGAGCAGGCATAATTTGAAAAAAATGTGTTTTTCAAGGGCCACTGAGCATGCACCTATATCAAAATATCACATGAAATTATTTTTCCCAGTTTTGAATCTCTTCTTAAATTCTCTAATTTGAATGATACACACATAGCATTAAAAAAAAAGGCAACTGGTTCTTTAATTTTAATAGAATAGAATTTATTTGGAAAGCGAGATTCTTTATTATAAACTGTGCCTCTTTCTGGAAACACTTAGAATTTTGAAATAAGAAGTCTTGGCAAGGATATAGTGCAGCTCTTAATTTACAGGGAAAAAACAGCAATCCACACAGATGAACTTCAGGTCAGAATTCAGTTCACCACTGAGAGGGAAGCTGGACAGGGCACAGAGCACTTACTAGCTGAGTGACCTTGGACAAGTTATTTGACTTCTCTAAGCTTCACTTCCCTCATTGCGAAAGAGGGAAATACTTGATGGAATTGCTCTGGAAATTAAGGGAGATAACACATAGAGCCCACTTTGCACAACCCCTGACACCCGGTGATGGCTCAACGAACGGTCACTGTTCTTATATCCTGTCTTTGAGTGATTCCTGACCAGTCAGTGTCAGAACTGGATGTAAAGCCCTGTGGGAATAAGTGTTGTTACAAACTGGCTCCTCACTCCTTCCAGGCATCGGGGCCTGAGGGGGCAAAAATCCTCTCTCATGAGTCTTTTCCCCAAACGTGGTTTTATCCCCCACCTCCTCTCCTCTTTTACCCTAGAACAATTCTTCAACTTTTAGGAAGTGTTCTCCATCAGAATATAACCTCCAAGTTGAATATTCTAAACCCTCAGTCAGGAAGGTTCAGAATTCGTTTTCACAAAGGGGATAAACATGGATTCAGGAAGTCCAAACAGCAACAACCCCACGGCTCACATGACCCACTTCCCTTACTCCAGCTGGGCTCTTCCTGGAAGGGGAGGGGAGTCTGCTGTTTGATTAAACATTCCAATAACATCAGCAACACTGAACGAAATCATACTGTCAACCTGATCCTAATTCAAGTGTGCTTATATCTCTCCTTGGTGAAAGCATTTACCTTTGAAAAAACGTTTCCCTAACAGATCAGGTATGTAGGAACGACTCCCTCTCTCTTCCTGCTTCACTTGCATCGTAAGCCGTCCTTCACGTAAGGCTGGTCAACTTGTAGTGAGGGCTTCCTTAGGGCCAGGCACGGTGCCAAGGCTTTTGCTGACACTTTCTCATTTAATTCTCACAGCAGGGAGGGACCATTCTCATCCCCATTTTACAGATGAAATCACTGAGGCCAGGGAGACTCAGTACGTTGTCCAGGGCTACATCATCATCCCCGAGCTATTAAAATCAAACAACAGTGTGGACAGGTCCTCAGGAGACTTGGCCCGGTCACTGCCCAGATGAGTTACATTCTCTCTGGGCCTCGGTTTCCCACCTTTGAGAGGAGGCAGCCACTCTCGAAGCTCCCTTCCAGCCTCACATTCCACAGCCTGCTGCTGCTGCTGCTGCGGGCGGGCTTGTTTCCACGCTCAGCTGCTCTGGCCGGGCCTCCCCAGGCTCTGCCCTGTTTTGTTTTTGCTGCTGGACCTACTACAGACGCACTCCTGGCAGCTCAGCCCGGAGCGCGGCCGAGAGGCTTCCTCTTTTCGCTCAGTTCCTGGCCGCTTCAGTACGAACAGAAAAGGTGGGCAGGGGCCAACTGGCAGAAGCCGCAGAAATAGCAGCGCATGATTCTCCTACGCGCAGCAGAAAGGTCGGCACGCAGGACCCCGCCATCTGCCGAGCTCTTTCATTGACTAAGGTTGCTCTTGGCAGGCACAGGCACCAGGGGTTTCCACGCTCGTTTCCCTCCGGTCAGAGCAGACAGATCTGCTGATAGACAACTTGGAAGTAATGCTCCTCAGTCCTGTGCTAGCAACTGACCGCCCAGGGACAGGAGACGGAGACGTTCAACTACAGAGCCACACAGGAACCCACTACCCTCATTCTGAAACTCTTACTCCGCAGCCTGCAACCTCCTGGGGGACCTCCTGAGGGCTCAGGCCACCTCTGAGCACACGGGGAAAGGTGTGCAGCTCAAGGATGCGTAAGCGGCAGTGACTCAGGCATCCCGGCACAGGCGGGAAAGGCGGTTCCCCGGATTAGCAGGCTTCCTTCACAGGCACCCGCTCCTCATTAGCAACTGCCTGCAGGGAAGTGTGCTGGGCTGTCTGCAGCGAGTGGGAGAGAGAGAGAGAGAGAGAGTCAAGCTCTCTCCTGCAAAACAGTTTCTCCTCTTCCTGTCATTCTCTCTCTGTCCGGGTCTAGGACAATACTCAAAGGCTCCAGCCAGGACAGTTCCAGTCATAGCCGACTCTTCCCATTACTTAGTAGCACACACGAGGATTTGCTGGAGTGGTGTTTTGTTTTGTTTTGTTTCGCTACTATTAAGCAAGATTGCTTCATAATCCTTTAAGTGTTTTTTAGCCAAGTTTTATTTACGTATCCTGGCCAGCAAGCACGTGATTAACCCAAGGATGTCACGGAGGGAAGGCAGATGCTCCATCTGAACAAAATCGGATGCCGTTTCACCGAGGACACACACACAGCTGAGCTGTCCAAAGGACAACCATCTCCTGGGCCGACACGACCCCAAACCCCCCGACTCCGGAGACCCTCAGAGACAAGGAGGAGCTGCCGAGGTAGGGACTCAGATGCCAGTGCTTCTGCTTCCATCTGCTTCTGTCTCTCTCACTCTCTCCACTCCGGGGCAAAGCTTTAGGAGAGCCGGCTGTCCACGGCATCTGCGCCATGTGAATGGCGGTAAACCGTCTGTGCATCATGATGATACACTCACACCGTGGTGCCTTCCTGCGAGTCCCACACCACCCAGAAAGCGCTGGCGTCGACAGAAAGGAATTCTTTCCATCAGTATTTCTCAAGCGGCTTGATGTAAAAGGCGCACGCTAGGAGCTCTCAAGTAGCTTTTTGTATCTTTCACCCCATGATAAAGATAATCAGAGCCAGTTACAGTCCTTCCCAGTCCTCAGAAATACATCTGATGATGGTACATCTGATACCTTCATCAGAAGGTAAATGGATCCTGGCTTTGCAATGAAAAAAATTATTTTTTTTAAGTAAAAGAAACTTAAACCTCAGGACCTAGACTCCTGGAATAAGGATCTCTTCGCTGATGAGAAATCCTTAAATGTTAAAATAAGCATTTACCAGGAGATATCAATGAGGTCTTGACTATATATAGTCTGACTCTCAGGCAAAACATACTGTAACACAAACAGTGATCTATTTCTAACTGTTATCCATCCATACCGCCTGGCTATGCGACTATAAGCAAGTCATTTATCTTCTCTGAGTATACGTTTTATTATCATTACTACGACGGAACCGTGTTAAGGATTTCTAATTCCCCATTTAGTTCTAAAGTGAAGTATTTGTTTAATGAAAGAGCCTATTCATATTGTCAACAGCAGTTTTAATTTTGATCTTTAAATACAAAGGGCAATACATGCTGCCGAGCACAAAAACATCGCATTGCCATAACCTCCGAGAGAAATATTTTTGCAAAATTTTCCTTGCTCTTCTTGGAAAAAACAAAACAAACAAACAAAAAAACCTCCACCAGGCTCTGTGAGTGAGGAGAGGCCAGTGATACAGGATGGAGGACAGAGGTTTTATTTATTTTGCTTTGAACGGCGATGCTTTGTAAGTGCTAGGATTTTACCCACGGACAATGTGTTTCCCTCTAACATTATCTCTCGTGGTGGAGAGTTAGTGTCAAAGGTTTGTGAATGGATTTCAGAATGAACAAGCGGCACCTCCCATCGTTAGCTGTCTACATTTTTTTATAACCACTTGCATACTTTTGGTCAACCACTGTAAAATAAACAGTCCTTCCCAAATGTTTTTGTTTTCTTTGACAGCACAGCAATAATTCACTTGGAATGCTGCAGAACAGAATAGCACTTCAATGCTGTTGTAAGGCTGGCTTTTTATGATTTCAGTTCATCAAGTTGTTTTTCAGTTAAAAGATGCCAGACTGAAAAGAACATAGAACACTTTGGAGACGTTATGCTTATATCTTGTCTCCTGATCCCTTCAAACTACATATACGTACAATATAGGCGTAACCACACATGTCCATGTGCATGAATTGCTGTGTGTCTGCACCCTCAATAGGTATATGAAAGACAATATTCACCTAAAGCATTGTCTGTTTTTGTTTTTGTACTTGTACTTTTGTTTCATACTTGAGAAGTCTAACATCTAAATTAAGATACGGTTTTGCATTCATGCCAATGAAGACAGAAATTAATATTGATTCCTGCCTAGAAAAGCTTTAGAAAAAAATGTTCTAACACAGTCTCGGCTTATTTGGTTAAATACTTGTTTCTCCAGTCGTGCGCGGTAGTAAAGGAGTTTAGAAGAAATATATCGTTTGGTCAAAAGAGCTTTATTTTCTCTCCCTTTGGGGTTGGGGGATAACTGTCCCGGATGCATATAACAGAATAAAGTATGTATCTATGCATCAGAGTGGAAGGATGGAAGTTGACTTGTGTATCACTCCATGGGGTACCTTGATAGAGGACACCATCTGAAGTAAGAAACTGGAGAGTGGGCAGTGATCCATTTTCATCTTGCCCACCCTTCCTGTCCGAGAAACCCGTCTCTAGTCTGCAAGCCATGGCTCTTCAACTGTGACCTACGACAAGCATGAATAAGTCTTGTGTTGAGTTTAATTTCAGAGGCCGGGAGTTTATCAGCTGAGCCATCTCACCTGCATTCCTTGCAAGTGACGGGAGCCCTAGAAGCCTGGCCTAGCTTTGGACTTCTCCAGCAGAGAGCAGTGAAACACTGTCAATAAACTTAATTCTGGAAACCAGAGTAGCTTCCAAGCTAAGAAAAAGGCAAAGGCAGAACTGGCTGGCTCCTCGGCGTTGCAAGAAACTGGGGAAACTGGGCTAATAGATTTGCAAAGCTGGATGTGTGTTAGAATTTTGATGCAGATACCGCCAGCACTGCTTGTAGTCACACATTTCAGTGTTAGTCAAGACAGCACTTTAGAGTGAGGTGGGTGACATTAAAGAAGGTGTATGCTTCCCAAATTACTCTCGTATGGTAATCGTGCCAATCACTGCATCATCACACATTTATAAGGTCACTTCCATCTGCATTCAGTACTATCATAGTGTCAGCTCTGGAATCCCATTGTCTGGCCACCTACCTTGGCAGTTCTTCGAGCATTCCTTGTTTGCGGCACAGCAACTGCTTAGTAAATCAAGCGCTAGAAGGAGTTTGTACTTGTGCATCCTACAGGAAACGTGGCTGCCGAGAGCCGTTTAAAGAAGCTGTGGCTCCAGTTCAACAGGAGGCTCCTAAGTGGGGATGTGTGAATGCCGCTTCCAGGTGAAGTGATTTATGACATAACACAAGAACTTGTTAATAGGGTAACACAAAGATGCAAAACTCCCTGGACATCCAGCCCTTGGCTGCGGTGTGAAGGGTTCTTCTTCCAATCAACAAAAGCTGATGACAGAGAATATTAGTGAACGGACTGTGTTCGTGCTGAGCTGCTCTCAAAGAAAACATCATTTTCGCAAAGGAATGATGAGCGTTAACCATCTGAGGAGGTGGTCTATACGATCTGACCTGTTACTTTTCTTGGATGAAAAGACATTTAATCTGTTAGATTTTTTTTTTCCCTTCTGAAGCAAAGATATCAGAAAGACTATTCTGCAAAGATCTTAAAAAGCACACACAACAGGCAGATGGTTTGTTTGCTCCGTGGAAGTGGGAGATGATACCCTACATATACATCAGCGGCTCTGTGAGTTTATATTCTGAAACACTGTGCTGTCTTCAAGGGCTGGGCTCAGATGCCAGCCTGTGCGTGCAGGCTGCCAAAGGACTAAGTGAGGCATAGGGCGCTACACATCAAAGGGGAGAGGTCGTCATGGCAGCTTGCCCGAAAAGTACACTGTACAAAGGATGAACTTCGAAGAGACCGGCTCACATCAAAAGTCACCGCGTGTTTTACATTCTCCCAGTGCCCAGGGTCATTCTACCTTCTACTGGCAGCTCCTCTCAGCCAATCTACCTCCCACTTCTTGAAGGAAAACCCGCTCCTTTACTCCTCCCAAAGCTCCTCTCCAGTTCCATCCCAGCAAAAAGAAACAGGTCAGAACCAGAAAAGGACTTCCAGGGGGCCCACAGAGCTGCACACCTAAGGGTGAGGCTTCCCGGGGACAGGGAGATGCAGCGATGCTAAGGCTGTCTGGCTTGGGAAAAATGCAGCCCCGCTGCTCGCTCCCTGTCAACATTCCACCCCTCGCCCTTTCCCAAGGTCTCAGTGAGAAAAACCTTTTCTTTTTCTTTTTCTTTCTTTCTTTCTTTCTTTCTTTTTTTTTTTTTTGGTTCTTATCAGTTCAAACAGGAACAATGAATTCCTCAAGCCCACAAGAATGTGACAAGGTGTCAACAAAGCCGACCAGGAAGGTGATGTATGGCCCATGGGCTGCGGCTCCCATAAATCATTTCCCGAACCAGGGCTGCAAAGAAGGAGCCCTGCAACCAGACCTTGGGGGTCCAGCTCCCTGCACCCTCAAACAGGCACCCCCTCCCACCCAGCTCCTCCCAGCATCCTGGCTGGAGCACACCTGTCACCCCTGTACCAACAAGCTGGCCCGCTCGGGGGTTAAGTTCTCTTCCTTCTGTGGCAAATGCTGCTCACATGTGGGGGGAGCACTGTGCAATTTAACATGCTTTCAGGACATGTGCTGACATGGCTTTGTTGAAGGCTGTCTGGAAAGTTCTACGCGAAGCCCTAATTTCAAAGGTTTATAAATGGCCAAAGTATGTGTTCTTTGGTCAAAATTTGATTTAGAAAATTTGGGCTTTGGTGGTGAAATGATTTTATGGTTTTCAAAAATCGGATGCCAGAAATTGTTTTGCCTGCTTTGTAAACGATACAAAGAGAAATGGAGAATCAGCAATCCAGCATCTCTTTCTGGGTTTCCAGGATGTGGCTTTCTTGAAAGAAAAACTGAATATACAGTTGTGGACATAACCAAAATTAGGAGGGGAGTGAGACTATTTAACATCGCCTTCTGCAAAGTAACTCACTGGCATATATAGAATTACCAAATAAGATACTTTCCATCGCCATTTTAACATATCGAACTGATTTCTACTTGACACCATGATATGGAAGTGAGTATATAGTATAAACTCCCCGTGTAAAAACTCCTGAAAATATTTAAATGCAAGTATCTGATGACTTCTGCAGAAATTAGAATTCATTCTATGAAAAACATAACACAGAACTTATACTAAACAAGTCTCTTACATATATATTTAACTAACTGATCAGATGAGCTAAAGAAAATCACTCACAGACATGTATTAAAATATAGACAGATCTGTGGCTGCTACGTTCTTATACAACAAGCAGGGGAAAAGACAGAACCTCAAAAGAAACAGTGTGGTTGAAAAACAAGAAGTAACAACAAAAGAGAATAAACTCACCCGGTGCTCACACTCACAGAGGCCAGGGTCAGTCTGACTGAATGTAGTTCTACTGCTTCCATTCAATCACTTTTCAGAAACCAGAGTTTAAAAATAGCTGGAGTGGCAAAGATGAGCTCATTCTCTACTGACTAACCTTGCTCATTCTCTTAACAATAGTAAAAATAATTCAAAAGAAAAGCAAATTTTAGAACAAGAAAGTGACTGCCATCAAATTGGTCATTCAGACTCTGAGAAAGTTGACTTACGATTGATGTAAGCCTTGATATTAGATAAAACTAAATACATGAACATCTGAATAAAGAATTCTTTGCAGCACAATTTGATCTTTGAAATAATAAACCGAGGCTGCTATAAATGACACGTTCTTTCTTCTAGGGCATGTAAATAGGTCAACTTGGAAAAAATATCATTTCCTCATTTAAGAATGCAGTTATTCAATTAAATTAAGTCCATCCGATATCACTGTCAATAAGACAACCAAAGAAAGTCAGTGCTGAGCCACTGTCAGGGTGTCTTCTACGATGAGAATGGAGAAGTAAAAGTGCAATTTGGGGCTACTTTGGTAGAACTACCTGTTGCATTAACTTTTATTTAAATATAAACATTTCTTTCGATTTTTTTTACACATATGTGATTTTAAAAAACAAAACAAAACTCACTGTGGTGATAGCGTCAAGCTCCATGGAAATTCTACAAGAGTATTACTGGGGGAAAAACCCTTTTCTGGTTGAATAAAGGGGTAAGAGAAGACAGAATGAGTATATGCAGATCAGTGAGATTCTAGTTTTCTTGCGCTGGGAAACTTGGAGAACGAGCTACATTTGCTTCAAAATGTGACTCTCTCTTCCTGAGATGGAGCTCCAAACTGCAACAGGCAAAGAAGAGGCCATGGGGGATGACCGTATGATATCTGATGTTTTTAAGCTTGCTTGTGAAAATATTAGCCTTCATGTATAGATACAGAAGAACAGATGAGTTAGAAGATGATCATCCATTCTTTTGTTAAAAAAAAAAAAAAAGATATCTTGCTGAGTCTTGAGGAGGCTCCATGGGTAAATCTGGGTTGCCTGGAGCATATGACAAGCCAGCAAAGATCCAGTGTACACGGCTCACCTGCACTCCACTCCAGAGGAGCTGGCGAGGCACCTGGAATGACCCTACACATCCTTCTGAAAAAGACTCTAAAAGGAACCTTCTAGAAGGAACCACATCCTCAGGTGGTTTCCCTCCTAGGCTTTGCTGTCTGAAAGCAATTTGTTCCCACTGAAAAGAAGATGGTTAAAATTTCCTGAATATTTTGCCTCATGTCATTAAAGACTTTTGTCTTCACTTTTACCCAACGTGTCTCAGCAAGCCAGACAAAGCCTTCAATGAAGTAGCAGAATTTACGTAGCTTTCAGTTACATACATTTTATACCTTTCTATGTTTTATTTATCTTTCTTATTTACATTACACATTTATTAACTTTGGTTCCTCAGTTTGCAAAATATCTTAAAGATGTTTTCTCTTCATAGGTAGTAACTGAGATCCATGAAAAGTATTAAGGATAAATTCTTACTCTTATTCACAACTGGCTAGTGTCAAACACAGACTAAGACCCAACTCCAGTTATATGCATACAGTGAAGAAAGAACAACTGAAAAATCACTACAGATTTGCTTTTGTCCCACTGCCACTTCATTCATTCAGCAAATACTTATTAAACGCCCACTGTGGGCAAAGAGCTATACTAAGGTATAGAGAAATAAAAAATGGAATCTCACTTATTATTTGCCATTAATTGGCACACCTCAAACTGCCTTATATTATTACTTATCTTATGTATATAATTTTGAATTCCATAAGGCAGGGACCATGTGTTAAACCCAATGGGTTAACCCTGTGAAGTCCCCTGCCTTTACTATTAGACTTACAATAATTTTCTGAGGATGAATATGATGAAATATAACTCAGTAATGTTATAATGATGACATTTATATATATATGCATATATACATTACATATTACACATATATACATTATATGACTAATAAGACACTAACCGTCTACCAAGCTCTCTCTGTAATGCTGTGGGAAATTAAACTTTCTATCTAACGGATGTGACTCATTAACAATGACATTGGAAGTCTCTCCTCTTCTCTTCTCCTCGGTTCTATTAAAATAATACTATTCTTCCCACACCTGACTTCTACAGTGACTATATATAGCTATCTACACTCAGCCTAGAAACAACACAAATAAAATATTTAGAGAAGGAAATACACCTCTTCTGCTGGTAATGGCCCTGTTGGGTTTTCACAGCACTACTCATTTCTAACATGCCTGGTAACAGCACCTGGAGGGCCATGGTGTAGGTACAGACATACAGCCTGAACACACTTCATCTTCACACCAGGTTCACATGGATGCTTTTGATAAGATCGACAGTGTGCTATGGACGGAAAACACAGAGAGGAGGGAGCCCTAGTCTGCCGTGTGAAGAAACGTAAACAAACAATTACAGTACACTGTGAACGGAGCTCTCCTCAGGGTGTGTGCAGACTCCTACGATGGCGAAGAGGAGGAGTACCAATTTCAGGAGGGGAAGAGCCAGACCTGAACTGGGGCTTAGGAGACGTGCTGAGATTTGTCCAGATGGAGACGAAAGGTAACGAACACAAGAGCGGAGGTGTGAAATAAGCAATAGGTGCTTTGGAAAAAGGAGTCTTTCTGTGAACAGAGTGAGGACTACACCTGGCGGATGACAAGGGGCAAGATCAGAAACTCAGCCTAATGCTAGAACCAACATAAGACATTAAACCGTTCTCCCTGGGGTGAACGGTTGCCACTGAAGGCGCCCGATAGGACAGCGATGAGTCCTCTGCCTTGGAGATAGTGCTTGCAAGGGTGCTGAGCGTGGTTGGAGAGAGAAGACCAGAGACAGCAGGGGAAACGAGCAGGAAACCAGGGCAAACAGCCCAAGGGAGGGACGATAAGGGCTGTGCAAAGCAAGCAGCAGTGGGAACGGAGGAAAAGAAAACTCAGAACATATGGTGCAGCAAACAAGTGACAGGATACGGTGAGTGCTGAAAATGGAGAAAGAAGGGCGTTAAGGATGACCGGATGAGTGACGGCACTGTCACCTCAGCAAAGAATACAGTCACTGAAACATTGGTCATAACTGAAACGCAGACGCTCACCAAGCTTACTTAGAATGGGCACACAGAAGGAAACGTCGGGGGCCTCGCTCCCAACGCTGGAGATGAGCGACGTGGGAAGGGCAGGCAGAAAGAGAAGTTCCTATCAGATCCTGACGAGCTTTCAGATGAGAGAAGAAACATCAGGGCAAGGTTTTGCTCCGGGATCCAAGGAGGGAGAGCTTGAAATAGCAAAGAGTGGTCAATGTTCAGATATTTCAGCAGAGACATCAGGATGCAGACTGAGACACATCTCTGGGCTTCAGCAGGTTAAGTGCCTTCCGTGGGATGAAGGCAGTGGAGGTCAGGTCACTTGTGCTTCAGGAGTGAATGGCAGATGTGAAGAGGTGAGAGTATTTTTCACTCTGCCTCCTGCTGCCTCCCTGACCTTTCAGAACAGCTTCAGCCTACCAAAGACAGGCTGTCCTGCCTCCTTTCGCTATGCCCAAGGGGCCCGCAGCCCCAGAAAGCTATGATGCTGAGAAGCACAAACAAAGCTGCAGAGCACAGGGGACAGGTGGTAGGTCCCGGGACAGCAACACGCCAAACAGGGACGTCACGTATATTCTTCAACACCCACGGTTATTCCACTACTCCCGAGCTGTTCTGAGAAAAACTACCCCGATGAGACATGAGCAGACACCTAAACGGAAGAGATTTTTAGGAGATCCTAAGCTCATCTGGCATTGTTCTGTGGAGCTGACAGCCCGAGTGTGAACTAAAAATGGGGTATGACTCGGAGAGGAATGCTGCTCTCTAGACCCAAAAAGAAAACCACACTTCAGGGTCCCCATAGTAAAGGGATATACTAATGGATAAAACACACTCTACCTCATTATTCTTTCGCTCTGACACTTCAGATACATACAGAACATTCAAGACTCTCAAGAGAAGGAGGAAAAAAACACCTGAAGGCAAAACTAAAGGTTTCCTGCTTCTACTAATGAACTTAAACTCATTTTCCATTTGCACACCAAAGGAGGAAACCCATATAAATGGATTAAGAGGGCCAGAAAGACAGAATCAAGCCAGGGTCAGCGAACTTTCTGTGAAGGGCCAGATAGCAAATATTTTCAGCTTTGTGGGCCAGGTGGTCTCTGTGGCAACGACTCAACTCTGCCCCATGAAGGGGAAGCAGCCACAGACAGGGTGTGAACAAATCAGAGTGGCTGTGTCCCACTAAAACATTCTTTTTGGATACTGAAATTTGCATCTCATTTGATTTTCATATGTCACAAAATATTATACTATTCTTTTGATTTTTTCCCAACCATTTAACATAGATAAACCATTTTCAGATTGCAGGTCATGCAAAAAAAGAAAAAACAGGTGATGGGCTGGATTTGGACAGTGGTCCACAGTTTCCTCTGCTATAAAAACCTCATCCAGGTCAACCTCTTCCATCAGCCTAGATTTAGTGAGTTAGAATTTCTGGGTGTGGAGCCCACTGATCTGTAGAGACCACAGAATTATCTGTTTGACAATTTATAGAAATCCGGTTCTTCAGAAGTCCCAAAGTCTTTTGCACTGTGGCCCCTGGGCTGATCACTCACCCTGATGCTAAGAGTGCAAAGGACAATTAACCTAGGGACTCTCCATTCAATTCTTCATTCATTCAACAAGTATTCACTGAGTGATCATGGTGTCTCCAGTGCTGTGGGCGATAGTAAAGAAAGCAAAAATGGAGTCCAAATCCTCCAGAGTCTACATCTCCTGGAGACAACAGACTCATGCCCTGAAATAATGGGACAACGATTTAAATACAAGTTCATAGAATTAAAAGGAGAGTTCTCAGGTGGCTAATATTTACACCACATGGCTAGAAGGAGGTAAATCTTTTCGCTTTCAAGTTAATCAAAGCACATGATCACCAGCCCCTGGCATTAGGAAAGTATAAAAATCTTATAAAATGCTAATTACTTGTATTGTAAATACTTATTTTTAAAACTAATGTTTTAAAGAAGAAAATGATTGTAGCAAATAATTCCAATGCACTGGTCACGAGACTCTGTACGGCTAGCGATGTAGGCTTCTGACTAAGCCTCTGTGTTTTTTCTGGATCAGATCAGATCTGGTCAGTCATTCTCTTACTTGAAGTCTTTATGAAGGAAGAGGGTTTCCCATTTCCTATGATGTCCCATCTCCTTAGGCAGGCTGTGCGTGGCCTTCATGACCTATGTTATCACTTACTGTTTAGGCTTGTGGTCCACATTTCACCTCCGACCCGTGTGATGGCCCTAGTTTACGCTGTCCATCCAAACCACCTGCTCTCACTTGGAAAAGCCCTACGCTTTCCTGCCGCCACGGATTTGTTCCTACTTTTCACACGGTGCGGAAGGCTGTCTCCAGGAACTTCCTCTTCCAGCTGTCCTGTCAAAATCCCATTTCTTCCTTATTTTAAAATATATTTTTATTGAAGTATAGTCACAGTTTACAATGTTTTGTCAATTTCTGGTGTACAGTGCAATACTTCAGTCATATAGGAACATACATATATTTGTTTTCATATTCTTTTTAACCATAAGTTACTACAAGATATTGAATATAGTTCCCTGTGCTCTATAGTAGAAACTTGTTTATTTTATATATAGTAGCTAGTATCTGCAAGTCTTGAACTCCCAAATTTATCCCTTCCCACCCCTTTCCCCCTAGTAACCGTAAGTTTGTTTTCTATGTCTGTGAGTCTGTTTCTGTTTTGTAAGTAAGTTTATTTGTGTCATTTTTAAAGATTCCACATAAAAGTGATATCATATGGTATCTCTTTCTGGCTTACTTCACTTAGAATGACATTCTCCAGGTCCATCCATGTTGCTGCAAATGCTATTATTTTATTCTTTTTATGGCTGAGAAGTATTCTGCTGCGTAAATACACCACAACTTCTTTATCCAGTCATCTGTCGATGGACATTTAGGTTGCTTTCATATCTCAGCTATTGTAAATAGTGCTGCTATGAACACTAGGGTGCATGTATCTTTTTGAATTAATGTTCAAAATTCCATTTATTCTTTAGGGCTCAGCTCACAGGGCCATTCATCTTTGTAAAACCTTCTTCATTTTACCCCATTGGAATAAAGGCCTCAGAGATCTTTTTTTTATGATTTACATCTTGGCAAGAATGTTTATAAAACACCTACTTTATAAGGCTCTTATAAAGATAGAATAATAAAGCAAGATAATGTTTATAATGGCAACTAGCATAGCTCCTAACCTATAACTGGAGTTCAAAATAAACAGAGGGTTTTTTAAAAGTTTTCTTTCAAGTGCATGCATATCTACCCTTAGACTGTTAAGTTCTTAAAGGTAAGAACCATATTTTATTTACTTGCTCACAAATCTATTATGTTAAATGCTCAATAAATGTTTATTAAATATAATCGGACTACTGAGCACCACATTTCTGTAAAGCATAACCAGTGCTTTTTGATCCTAAAGCTAAGTCTGAGAAGGACTGCAGACTGGAAGATTTCCATGTCTTTCTAATTCGGTGGGCCACATGGTGTCAAAAGATCATGAGTTTAGGAGTAGGACAGACCTGGGTTCCAGACTCAGTTCTGTTACTCCCTAACTGTGTATCTGTGCAAATTACTTCAATGTTCTGAAAGTCAGTTTCTTCATTTATAAAATTATGTCAATCAGGGGTCCTTTGAAGGTTTATTTTGAGGTCTCCAGAATAATGCCTAGTATTTGGCAGGCATTTAATATGTACTGATTATGAATATTAGCCAGGACTGTGTTTAGATGCTCTATTTATATTACCCAAGTTGAGAAAAGATGCTCAACACAGTATATACCAGGATGAAATGTGAACTGCATTTCTTAACCATTCTTTCCTAAATACATAAACAGAGCAGCAATGTCCAGCCCATCTTGAGGGAGGGGCAGTGCAATGGAGGGCGGTTTACGATTCCTGAGGAGTCACCCACTGACACCACACTCTCTGACTTCCTTCTGATGACCTCAGCTAATAGCAAGAGGGACGTGTGGACCATGACATCAGATTAGACTTGAGGACTCCAACCGATCAGGTGGGATTTTAAGAGCTATGATGATTACCATCTGCTGGGTAGGGTCCCTGAAATACAACTGTTGTGTTTCATTTTCTAGCCATTGCTGTCCTCTCTCTGAGTTGCTCTGTGATTCACCATGTTCATTCTCTGGTCTCGCTTTGATTTATGTAGGTACATGATAATGGGAGTGACTGTACTCTGTTTCAAATGATGTCTATCCAAACTAAAACGGCCCAGGGAACCCTTTACAAAAATGCATCAAAGTCTATTTGATATTGAGTTGAGGGAGGAGGAGCATTAGAAAATAGTTCCTAGACTCATACTAGCTGACCATTCCATCAGCTGAATGTTTTGCAAAGGTTTCTGCCTCTTCAGTCAAGGAAGTGTAGCAGCTTACGAATGTCATGCTCTTAAAATATATAACACAGGAAATCAGTGGTGACCTATTAGATTCACTTGTACATGATGGGTTGGTGGTTTGGGGCAGCATTAGCATTTTTAATATGAATGTCTGTAAGTTGGATTTTGGCACCAATTCTTTACTTAATTTCCAATTTCCAAATGCCATGATTCCATTATTCTATCGAGAATCACCAATTAAAAAACCACTAATCCCCTAGTTAGTAACATTAAAATTGCTGCTAGCGTTCCTGTAGATTCTAGTGAGGATTTAGGTGGAAGAGCTAAGTGAGAACGAGCAACAGTGGCACCACCTGGGTTTCCTGCCCTCTCACCACTTCACAAAGCACCATTTTGAAAGTACTGAATTAGACAAGAACCACAGAAAAAAGTCGCCAAGAAAACCTTGCTTCAATTTTTCTCTATGTTCAAGGTGAATGGTGCTTCGGCCCCAAACGATGTGACATTGCCTCAGTTCTCCCTTCCCTGTTTCACGTTCAGACACAGCCAAGGCTGAAAAGCAATCTGACTCCTCCCTGATCCTAGTGGACTGCTTCCAGGATGATCATTTAGTTTTCATTCTTCACGTGCTCTTTAAAACCACCCACTGCTGGAGCAGCTCTTTGACATGTTCTAAACTCTAAGCACAAATGAAAATGGCATTTTGGAAAAAAAAAATGAAGCCTAGATAGAACAAAGAAGTCAGAAACACGACACTGTAAGATCAGGCACTTATCTGCACGGCAAGTGTAAAAAGCTTTGGGCTCAAAGAACTTAGCAATTTAATCACTAGTTTTCTCCTGAGATTGCACCGTCACCAGAGATCCTTACATTTCCAATGCCTCAACAGAATGCTCTCCTTCCAAGGAGAGCAACAGCAGAAGGTTACTGGATATTTGTTCCTTCTCAGATGCAGAGAGTCCTTTGTGAGCAATGCTGAAGGGAGAAAGTGCTCAAAAAGGAGTTGACTTTGGAAGACAAAAGGGAAAATTCTACGGGTGCCTGTGACATCTGTTTCCATCCTGTGCTGTGGCCAGTGGCAGAGTGGAAGGCCAACCTTTCATCAGTTTAACAACATGGCGCCCAAGTCCCTCATTCAAGCTCTTGGTAAACACTGCTGGGGAGTGACCAGGGACTTCAGGGAACATATAAGAAAGAAACACCACATTCTTGCCCTTAAGGTGATTCCAGTCTTGTTCAGGTGACAAGCTTTATGCATGTTAATTCAAATCTTTTCCTCACCTCCTTCAAAACTTCACCCCAAATTCTCCTCCTGCAGGCAGCCTTACTGACTAATCGCTCACGCCTCAATGATGTGTTCCCCACAAGACTCGTATCCTCCCCTTTTACACAACTGGAACTTGGCAGAAGTGTTCTTTAGTTCATTCCTGTGTGCTCAGGCCAACTGATTTGTCAGCATCATGAGGACAGGGTTTTGGTCTTCTCTTTCCTTTGTGTCTGTTCACAGTAATTGGTTCTGTAGCTTAAGCCTAATAAACACTCACTCGGGGAGGACGGGCCAGCCAACTCCGACTCCTGCTCAGACACCATTCCAAGTGTGCTGGCTCCTGGCTCTCCCCGTAACAGATTAAGTTCCTGGAGGTTTCCCTTCCTGAGGAGGTCTCCAGGTTTTCATGCTGCCTTTGTCTCTAAAGGCAAAGATGCTCTCAACAGAGGAAGACGCTGGAAAACAATTCAGTGCCTTGGTGGGCTCGACCTCTGCTCATCACCAAAACAGGACAAGTGGCTGCTTCTATATACAGTTGGTGCCTGCCATTAACCACATTCGAGAACACCAGCTAAGGACAACGGCAGGGCCTCAATTCTCAGTGTCAACATTTTTTGCTATAGGAGCTAGTAATTTAACTCGTAACTAAGGAGTCTCAGGGACCTTTTTCTACTCCTTTCCTCACAAATTCTGTTTCCTCTTCTACTATGTTCTTCTATGTTCTCTACTACGTTGCAGTGTTTAGAAACCGGAAAACCAGAACTAATTTCTCCTCCCCCATCCCTACAGCCTCTCTCCCCCTATCCCCTCCGTCTATCTCATTTCTACAGGGAAAGCAGTAGTAGAAAGAACAATTTGACTCAGACGGGTTAAGGGGACACAATGCCGAGCAGTGCTGAGATACGCTGACTATGTCTCAGCTAAGTGCTAGCAGTTTTTCTTTCTCAGTTAGCACCGCTAAAAAGAAGAGCAACTATTTTTATTAATGATTGCTTTGATTGCTTTCTTAAATCTGCTGAAGAGTGGAAGGTGGGCTAAGGTGGGAGAGGTAATATTTATTTCACTTTGAAGCTTACAAATAATCACATAGGTATCACAGGAAGAAGAGATAGAATGAAGCTGCTCACCTTTTACCTGCTTCTTATGATACCTGCAGCACATCCTTGGGTGTTCTGCCTATTGCATTCCTCATAACCCAGAGGATAAGAAAAATAAAGCTCAGGTAGCCCCTCCTGACATCCCCTTCCCATCTGTTGTTAACGCCGGCCAGCAGGTCTACCAGCTGCGAGGCGTGGCTTCTTGTCATCCGGGGCTCTAAGTTCACATAGCCCCTCCTCCATGATGGCCACCCAGATTGTCCGGAGCTAAAGCAGCCTCCCCGACTCCAATCCTCTCCATTATATCATCACTCTTAGAAATGATAGTCTTTATTTTTGAGGAACTAGACCACTGTTCATAGTCCTTCTTTGGAATGTAAGACACACGAGCGCAGGCGCCTGGAGGTGCTCACCAGTGCATCCCCAGTATCTGGCCCAGGGCCCAGGACTAGCACTGATGACGTACATGTTAGCTAAGTGAGCGAACAGACCTCCTCAGGGATGATTCTCAGTTTCCATTCTTCCATCTACGTCTGTGAACTTGTTTTCTCTTCGACATAAAGGACATAAAGGAATTACATATTTGATGTGAGTCCCTAGATTTCATACATTTGATTCCTCATTATTTTACCAGTAATGACATTTTGAATATTAGTGAGAAATAGATGGGAACACAGATGTTTAGAGTGAGTATCTTCCTATCTCGACAATGGAGAAATGGAAAAATGCCACTCTGGTGCATTCTGTATTGTATTTCCATTCAAATTGGAAAACTTTAAAAAGTTTGGGGACTAATTTAGATTTAAATTTAATATAATGGGGGAGGGTACAGCTCAGTGGTAGAGTGCATGCTTAGCATGAACGAGGTCCTAGGTTCAATCCCCAGTACCTCCACTAAATAAATAAATAAATAAATAAACCTAATTACCTACCCTCCCCCAATCCCCCAAATTTAATATAATTATTTAAAAATAATAGCTATAATATTTTTGTGCATATGCATTTAATTAATATAGTGCATTCATTTCTACCTGTAAACGTTTAGTATAAAAAGTTCACCTTCATGAAATCAAACAAAAATACACTAATGTGCAAAAGAGCTAAAGTGAATAAAATACACCCCACTATTTCCAACTGCAGATAAATGAGCTAAGGAATATGGGCCACTGACAATCTTATGCTGGTGTTCAAGTGGCCATTTGCACATGCCAACAAAAGGAAAATCTACTATGTGTGTTAAATGTAAACACCACAGAATCATTTGTAGGGTGTCCTAGGGAAAAAAGGATATGTGAACATTACAATAGTAACATTAATGTCATTGATTTAAAGCTTTTTTTCTAATATGTTAAATATTTCCGTGTATTAAAAAATGAACATTGCTATTAATATAGGAAATCTAGTGATCTCTGCCAAGTGCAAGGTGACCATGGGCTACCTACAAAAGAGCTGACGATGGAGTCGGTAACACCACAAGAGATTCCAAAGAGGTGCAAGAAAATGCCATTATTTTCCTAATAATCATAATTCTGTTGCTAGCTAGGGAATTTCTGACTTAAGAGCACTGCTCAATTAAATTAACCCGTGAGTCAAAATTATTGTCTTGGCTGCTATGTGGCATTCTTCAAATCTCTTCAAATCCCTTGCTTAAGTTTGCTTTTCTGAAAAGCACTTACCCACCACTCTGGGGTGTTATATGAATGAGGGACCCCGGAGCCCACAGAGTGGAAGCATGGCCAGCAGGTTGGAAGCTAATAAGCACAATGGAAACGGGGTCTACTTAGTTACCATGGATACCTCAGATAGAAAGGCTTCCTGTTCGAGGTGCTCATCAGCTGCTACTAGCACAAAACCCTACACGCTGCTTGGCCCCAAATACGGTCATAAATGCTGACTGCGCATACGTAAGATGCATGGAACCGTTCTAGGACTGCCACGGCGCAGGGAATTGTATGTTTCCTTCCTTCAGTGTATTTGCGTATTCCATTTTCCGTCTGGACAAGTTAAAGTTTTGCTCTGCAACTAGCTTTACAGAACTAGCTTTACAGAATAGAGCCCTTCTGTTGCGTGACTGAAATGGCTCAGCCAAACTGGGGCACAAGTGCAAATCTTGTGCAGAGCCAGCTTACCTAGACACACCGCACACCCTCCGAGAGGTGTGAAGACCTCCTGCTGTCTGCTCAGGGTGGGGGTCGCAACTACTGTAGCCTGAAGGCAAAGTCCACTCGCGGGTCAGAGAGACTGCCTCGAGCGCAAACCCTGTTGTCCCTGACCCTTACGGTCCCATTCATGTGAAAACCTTTCAGACCTTTTCTTGCGAATGAGTCCCAATTCACAACTCACTTCCCCATCATCTGATCCATGCAAAGAATATCATTATGATTTTCTGTTTTTGTTTTTGTTTTTGTTTTTGTCTTTGAAATCTAACGATCCTTACTGCTAAGGCTGTCAGTTTAATCAACACCCCGGGGACATTTCACTCTTCTTTACAGATGTTCACTTCATGCCTCAGGAAGGAAGGTGAAGTCGCTGGGGCCAGCGCTTGCACTTGGGTCCCATTTTGCTAAATGGTTTCTGTAAACCAACAAAAATGCTCCTCTTTGCAAAGCTAATTGCACAAGAAAACTTTTCCAGATGGAAAATGGGATGTCACAGAGAGGAGTTAATGATCTGACCTCCAAAAGGATTCTCCTTGGTCTCATTCCCTAGCTGTCCCTAAGTGCTGATCGCATCACCAGGATGTGGGCTTTGCTGCCATCCGTGCTGTGTGTATTCCAGGGAGCTGGCGGAGAAGTCAGTTACCATGAGCTGAGCGTGGGCAAGGAAGGGGCCGGGGAATCGACATAGGTTCTGTGTGTACGGCGGGGCTGCTGGTCCACAGACCATCGCTCACAGCTGACCACCTATTGTATCTCCTTTGTGTGCAATGGTCCCATATTCCCTTTCTGCTCCACTTTCTGCATCACTTATTTCCTCACATTTCTGGAAATCTTTATCCACATCTTTATGGCTTCAACTGCTACCACGAATGGACCTTGTATCTTTATCTGCAGTTCAGCTTTCTCTCCCAAACTCCATCCATACATAACTAAGAATGTGAGTATCTCACCTCTACTTGGAACTCTAAACCCATTCTTCTCCTTCCTGGGTTTTGTCCTCTTAGTTAGGGGCATGGCCATCCTCCAAGTGACCCGTGCCTCTAGTGCTTGACACTTCACACTTTTTAAATGTTTGGAGCACAAGAGATGTCTAACAACTGGCTTCCATTTTGTGCAATCAAGCAGATTAATTGTTCTAAAACAGTATTTTAAATGCACTTTCGGGAATAGTTTTGCCTCAATTCCTGTGTTATATAAAAATGTAAAAGTACTTAAAATATGTAAGCCTGTTGGTAGTCGTGGTGGTGGTACTGATTGTGGGAGGCAGGGAGGGAACTGCGTAGAGATAAACCATTTTCTGTTGTTTGAAGTTGTGTGTGTGCGAGAGAGAGAGTGCATGTGTGCGTTTTTGGTACGTTTGTTGTAAGAGTCTGAGAAAAAGTAAACATTCAATCTTATTCTTTCGTTATCACCCTTTAAAATCTAAAGTCTCACTGTGGAGTTAGGAACATGCCTGTGCACAAATCGATTCAAAAAATATGTTGGTATGTTAAATTTTGAAGTACAGTCTATTCAGAAAATAGTCACAATCTTCTTTACTGAATTTGCTCTTAAGATTTTATCATTTTGTTTACCATGGGCATATAAGGTGCTTAAATTAAATACACAGAGTATCTAGAAGGGAGATAAAAGGTACAAATTTCCAGCTGTAAGTCATGAGGACGTATTGTGCAGCAGAGCAACTATAGTTAAGAATACTATATTGCATATTTGAAAGTTGTTAAGAAAGTAAATCTTCACAGTTCTTATGACAAGAAAAAAATTCTGTAACTATGGGGTGATAGCTGTTAACTAGATTTATTATAGTGATCACTTTGCAATATATACAAATACCGAATCATCAGGTTGTATACCTGAAATGAGTATCATGTTGTATGTCAAGTATATCTAAAGAATTAAAAAACAACTAAAAAAAGAAAAAGAAAGCTAATTTATTTTCTGAATTCAGTGCACCATAGATATAGAAAGAAGATTAAAAATAATTAATATATTCACATATGGGTCCTGCTACATGGAACTCTGCCCATCCCTATCAAAAGTGCTATTTCTTTAAATGATCCTTTTTTTTGAAATCAGTCATAGACATCTTCTTTTTTGGATTAAAAAAATTTACTATATACATATATTTTTTTACTATGGGGGTGTAATTAGATTTATTTATTTACTTACTTACTTATTTTAACAGAGGTAGTAGGGATTGAACCCAGGACCTCGTGCATGCCAGGAGTGCACTCTACCCCTGAGCTAGACCCTCCTGCCTTTCTGGCTTTTACTTGGAGGAAAATTCCCCAAAGTAGACACAACTCTTTCCAAGAGCACAGAAGAGCGTGCCACCATGTTATCAATACTGCGTTTGGCAGCTTCATCTTAGACTGTGTCCCTGGCCTAAACTTAGTCAAATTTTCTACATTTTGTTATCTTTGCAGGTATTTCTCCAACACCTGCTTCTAAGTCTACTTTCTACTTTGCAATCTCACTGAACGCAGTAGTAGAGCTGAAGTCACTTATGATTATGTTTCCACGTACTGGATCCAAGAGATTAACAGTGGCGTGACTCCTCAGGGTACAGTAATTAATGACATAATACTGTGGACATATTTTTTTAAGAAAGGTTCCAATCACACAGTTTTAAGGAATCATCTTGTGGGAAGGACGTAAGTAGCCTAGCCATCTGCTCTTTTTTATTTCATGCAACAAATATGTCTCAAGCCACTCCTGTATACCACCATCCTAGGTTTTCAAGACAATGTAAAACACGTGGTACCTCTTCTCAAAGAGTTTACAAAACTGGTAAACAAAGACGAGAAATCTTCAAAAAGTATCAATACAAGAGAAAATGGGTCACGGTGTATGCAAACAAGGCATGAACAACGCGTCTTCATGTTCTAGGGGTGAGACAGCCCACTTCGGACCAGGAGAGTCAGGGGCTGCTTCATAAAGAGTGGCGTTTAAACCGAACTGGGAAGCTTCAAGAAGATTTTCAGCAGTTGGACGTGGGAGAAAGAGATTCCAGTGAAAGTGAAGGTGAGAAAGTGTCTGTCTTGTTCATGGAATAGGAAGCTTATTCACTGGGCTACGTGTATGTGAGGAAAATGGTAAAAAGAGAGCTAAATAGTTCTATTTATGAGACCTGAAAAGTTTATAATTTATTCGGCCACTAATTAGAAGCTATTGGCAGTTTCCAAACAGAGGAATAACCTGAAAGAACAATCTGGAGGCAACCTAAGAACACAAATGTAACAAGACTAGGGGAGTCACAAGGTGTGTGTGTGTAAAATTCAGGCAGACTGCAGGAAGAGGGATCATAGGATTTACCCTCCCACATTAGACGCTTCAGGGACAGGCAGGGGGGCTACTGGTGGTTACACTGGACCCACAGGCATAAACTGGGGCTGTACCGGAAAAAAACATGACATATAATCATCTTTATTACGAGGCACTTGTGTGGCCTTTTAAGAGATAATGGTTTTCTGCTTTATAAAGTACCCTGTTTAGAAATGATTTTAACATTAACATTTTGAGAAATAAAATCATATTTTTTTTTTTTTTTGCAATACCTCAAAGCCATAAAGTCAGGAAAATCCACAGACGGCTTACTCAGAGTTGAATCATGAATTGTCTATTCACAGTCACACAGAAAACCCTGGTTTTTCTACTCTGTAAGCTCTTCGAGGACGTGGAATTTGTTTTCTTGATCTCTGTACTTCGTCCAGGTCCAAGTAAAGTGGCTTGCATATAATAGCTATTTGATTTTTGTCATGTTGAATTAGGCAAGAGACCAAAGGCAGAATATGACAAAATTTGAGCTGAAGGGCATCAGTCTCCTCCAGGAGCATGCGGCAGTTAGAATGGAATTGATACAAGGGACTGTGGAGGCAAAGCAAAGACACAATGGATACAAGGCGCCTGTGCTGGCCAGTCCAGTAGCCGCCAGCCACATGTAGCTATTGACACTCAAATTAATTAAAATGAAATCAAACCAGATATTCAGTTCTTCAAAAGCACTAGCCACATTTCCAGTGTTCACGAAGCATGGCTAGCGGCTGCCATGTTGGAGGGCACAAATATGGAACATTTCCATCATCACAGAAAGTTCCTTTGGGCAAATAACTGGGAGAATCCTAGCACCTTCAAAAAAAGTGAAAAAAAAAAAGCAGAGTGGTGGGTGTGAGAGGCAAAGCAACATCAAAGCTTTCCATGGATGTCAAAAGTTGAGACAGAGGAGAAGCAGAATGGGGACCCTTGAAGACCTTTGACAAAGCAGGCTCAAGAAGGTGTGACTGCAAACGAGTTTACCTACGCGAACAACTACTTGGAGGCTGTAAGTGAACCTGGTGAATAAGGAAAGAAGTGGGACAGGGACTTGAGGACCAAACAGAACAAGACTTCTTAGCTTGATTCTTGCTGCTTTTAGCACAGATCCGTGTCCTGAAATTTTTCAAATCCCCTACCAAGCCTGGTCTGTATCTGAAGCTTGATAAACGTGGAGAGCAACTAACTGGTGAGACAGATAAAAATGGTCCACAAGCCTCATGCTTAGACGATGCTGTCCATATTTCTCCACCAGGGCAAGAATAGCAAAATTCCAGGATTGTCGAGGTTTTCCTTTTCATGACTTTAAAAATTGTTTCTAGGTTAGCTTTGTTAATAATTGAGATAAAAATAATGCCACCAGCCAGTTGATTAAGATCAGAAGGCGAAATACAAAAAAAGCTAGCTTTTTAAAAGTATCAGAAAGGGGCACGGTGAGCAACTTTTTGACACGTTGGTTTCATTTTAAGAAGTTTTCTGTGTGTGTTCTGTGTTAACGGGTTCCCTAATTGCAATATTTAATATGCATTAAAAAAAAAAAACCCGGAATGCTGAAAAACTAAGCTGTGCATTGCTCTCTTGTGGATTCACTGTGTAAAAGTATAACTATAAGGCTGCCTCTTATACAAATGACAGAGAAAAACCAAAGAAGCACAGCCAATTATTACAGGGTTTTAAAAAACTTCTTGCAGTGTTTTATTCCAAGAGAAAAAAGTATTACCACAAAAATGGAAAATAAACTCTTTTTTTCCCCTTCAGCTCATATGTGAAACCTGAGTATTATTTGAAGTTGATAACAGAAACTGGTGTTTCCAAATATGTCAGTGAACACAACACTTTTACTCCTTAAACTGACGTAAAAATTACTGAGTCAAATTTTTTTTTTTTTTGAGCGGGAAAGGTAGAGAACTGTAAAGTCAGTTATAAAACATATGGAATACTGAAGGATGATTCAAACAATCTGACTTACTATTGTATGTATACACATTCATTTTCTCGAATTAGTACATGCCATTGGAAACTGCATCAACCCATAAAAATAACTCATACGCCTATTATGTTTTTCCATTTTAAGCTTGTAATAGCAATAACGACCTCAGCAAAAGACATTTCCTTAGAATTAATGGCTGGCTGGGAGGCAGAGCCAAGGGCCACTGGTTCCTCCCAGCTGGTCATTAATCCTCAGGAAATGCCTGCACCTCCATCATTATTGCTAAAGCACCATTATAGAAAATTCTCACAGTTCTAATATATGGAAATTTGAGGCTATTTTGCAAGCCCAAGGTATTCACGTTCGTTAATAGGCCACCACTGAGCACAGAGGACGTAATTATCAAAACGGCAGAAGGGAAAATGTTGTTCTCCGAGGTCGGTAAGATTATAGGAAATGGGGACTAGCCTTATGGGAAGAAGTATATTTGAAGCTGAAAGACATCAATTTAAAGGGAGATTTAGAATCACATATATAAAAGTTAATAAAAGACACAGCATTCATTCCCATTACTTGGTTTAAAAATACTTTTTTTTTAAAAGGTACAAATTAAAGTTATATGGACATTTCTTCCCAAACTGATCAAATAATGCTAAAGAGAGTGAGGTCAGAAAGAATGTTTATGAACGCAAATGGCTGTATTCCACGAGGCGAGTTCAGGGGAATGCATACGCTTAAAAGTGCTGATTGCGAGTAGGATTTCTTTCTTTGTAATTTTTTACTTAAAAATTGTACACACACCATGAAATATTTGATAGCAAGCATTTTGTTCTAGACTTTATTATCAAAAACAATTTTTTTTAAATTTTGGGTTTTTTAAATCTTAGCTAGAGGCTTAGCACATACAAACAATCATCTTATACCTGAAAATAAGATCAAAATAATAAACAAATACAGTGCTAATGTTCTGTGACATAGTTTTCAATTCTCTAAAAAAAACTTTTACTGGCTTCCAGGCTAAGAGGAAAATGAAAATTAGGTGTTTTCAGGTCTATTCAGTCCCTCCTTTAAATAAACAGGAGGATCCAACAAATGGTTTCAAAGCAGGGAATTAATCCAAAAATCACACCCAAAACAGTCTATAAATTCTTTTCAATGTGTTATTGTAACAAACTACAAATGTTGGATAGGATACTTTACGCTTAATGAAATTCACTGCAGGTTCTCATTGTGTGTTACAAATACCTGCCTGGCTCTAAATACAGTTTTGAAGCTAATGAGACCTGTTATAAGTTGAATTGTGTTCCCCCAAGATATGTTGAAGTCCTAAACCCTTGTGTATCTATAAATGTGACCTTATTTGGAAATAGGGTGTTTGCACTTGTGATCAAGTCAAGCTGAGGTCATTAGGGGAGGTCTTAATGAAATATGACTGGTGCCCTTTTAAGAGGGGAAGAAACACACCGACACACAGGAATAATATCATCCAGCAACAGAGGGAGAGATTGAAGTGATGTACCTAGAAGCCAAGGAACATCAAGGATTTCCAGCAACGCCAGAAGCCAAGGAAAAAGCATGGGACAGATTCTCCCCTAGAGCCTTCAGAGAGCACAGGCCTCTGCTGACCCCTTGATTTCAGACTTTCAGTTTCCACAACCGTTAGAGAATCGACTTGTGTTGTGTTAAGGCACCCAAGTTCATGCAGCCCTAGGAAACGAATCCAGGATCTGAAGGAAGAAGTTCGTCAGAAGAACTGTCAACACTACAATTGGAAAACCAAGGAAAGACTGGTGGCGTGACAGGAAGCTGGTGAAACAGCAACGCACCAGGAGTCAGGAAACCTGGTTCTTGTCCCAGCTAACGAGGCTGAGTGACCTTGAGCTGGACACTTAATTGTTCTCAACTTTCATTTTGTCACCTGCAGAATACGAGAGAATTCAACCACTTCATCCTAAACGTAATTCAACCTAAACGTAAGTCTAGGGTGGCTGTCGAGTAGATCGAGCACCACGTAGACCAACATTTTCAGACTTCACAAAGACCTCTCCTCCGGCCTTGCTCAGACAAAGCCCCGGGGACAGAGAACAGGACGCTGGAAGCAGAAGCACAGGCTCCCATTTCCCCCTTCCATGGTCACACCAGCCGTCTGACCACAATTATTTTGATCAAGCCAGGCCCAAAGAAGTTCGCTATGGAAGCAATAGCATCTGTCCTGTTAGTATTTTAAAACGCTTTCTTTTCACGTATAGTCTTTTCTGCCCTTCCAAGATTTTCAAAATGTCTCCAGCTGATTCAAAAGTAAGCTTCTGTTTATATAAGATCATTGTAACCATCCAAAATAACGTCACTTGTAAGTCATGATTTTTTTTCCCCATTTTACTTTGCCGACAGGAAAAGTATTAGTCCAAAGAGGAAAAGAAGCACTTTATATGCTGTGACACAGGTGGGATTTAGGCTCCAATAAGACAGTGGCAACAAAGACAGTAAACGTATTCGCTACCTGGTTGCCATAGTGATCAGATTTATAGCTTTTTGCTCATTGGTTATCCTGTCCCAACATCATCATCATCATCATCATCATCAATTTTGGTCATCTGATCAAACACTCAGATTCCAGGAGTGGAACACAACTGACCCTGGTCATTCTCTAATTTAACATCCATTATTTGAGCTATCTGCAAATCCAGTTTTTCTCAGACTGGAATACAGACTGGAGACACCTAGCTGGTGAGGCAGCCTGCCCATCTGCTTAGTTGTTTGCACCTCAGTACACTTTTGCTCTGTGTGTGTGTGTCTGTGTGTGTGTGACAGACAGCTACAATTATTATTATTTTTAAATTAGGGAATGTAATGCTATTGAGCCATTCTCGAATGTGGATATTCCTCAAAGTCTCAAGGTAACAGGACTCTACTACAGTTCATTCTAGCCACGGGGCCAGATAACCAGAGCACAATTCACAGGACGTTTCCCCCAGTGAATATCTGTCCTTGTGGACACTTAAAATCTGTGTGAAACAGATTTCCAGGGGGAAAAAGGCATTTATCCACAACCGCAGGTCTCTGGAGACATGTTTCAGTCTATCCCAAGAGAGCAAACAGGTACTCAAATCAGCCTGCTGTACGTGGCCTCGGGAAAACAGGTGTGTTACACGCCTAGGCCACCTCTTTGCTTCCTGGCCTCTGAAATTGGCAGAACTCTCAACACAGTACAAAAGCATAAGTTACTCCAGGCGAGTAGTCAGCTGTGTGCCAAGCCCACCTATGATTTGGCCTGGGCCAGCCAGCCCTTTCTAATGAGGGAGTGTGAAAGAGTAACTGCACAGCCACAGACAGGAACCATGGGCCAGATTTCCACTCTCCGCCTCCCTCCAGCCACACAAGGTTCTTGTGTATTTAGAAGCGAAGGCACATCTTAATGTCTGTCATCACGGGTGTGCTGAAAACTCTCATGTAACTTCCAGTCCTAAAAAAAAACACCTCTGGTGGTGGGCACAAGAATACACAGGTGGTAAAATTCGGCAGGGCTTAAAACACACACACACACACACAAACACACACACACACACACACACACGCACACACACAAACACACACACACAAACACACGCACACAAACACACACACACAAACACAAAAACACACACACAAACACACACACACACACAAACACACACACAAACACACACACACACAAACACACACACACACACACACACACAAATGTGTACACACGGAAGTGGGGAAGTGTGAATGTGAGAGGTGGGTCGTGCTCAGATCACGTCCCAGTTGAGAGGCTGTCCTATAGTTTCACAAAATGCCACCACTGAGGGGAAACCTGGCAGAGTTGTCCAAGGGGGTTTTCTGTATTATTTCTTACAACAGCATGTGAATCTGCAATTCTCTGAATTAAAAAGAAAAATAGGATATATTTGCTGGAATTTACGTAAAGGAGAAAGGGCAAAAAAGAAAAGTTTTTATTAAAAAAATACATACATGTGTAAGGCTATCAGAAGCTTCCTTTCTAGTGTGACGGTTTTCCTATTTAGAAATTTGGAAACAATGTGGGGGGGGGCTCCCTTCTGACCTTTTTCGGGGGGAAGAGGGAGGTTAATAAAATCCCAACAATGTTGGTAGAATACAAAGTATCTCAAAATATGTACCCCCGTCAGCTATTTTTTGTATACCGAATACTTCCAAAATGTCACACTGTTATCCATAGTTTATCAATTGTGCATTAAGTTAAAACTCATGAATCCCAGAAGAGATCTTTTTATGATTCATGAGCATGGGAAGCCTGCTGTAAACCCAATGCAATCATCTTCCCTAGACTAACTAAAGCATCTGGAATTACATTCCCACACATCTGCCTCAGCTCTCACTGTGGATTTTAATTGGGTAGTCAAAGGCTATGGTGGTGTTCTCAAATTTGGACATTCCTATTTGAGGTCCAGAGAGAGACAGGAAAAGTCACTGAATTTATTGAGCGCTTACTATGTGCCAAGCACTGTGTATTGAGCTGCTGAGACCAGGAAGGGTGGGACCCGTGTGTGGTGAGGGTACAGGCTCATGCCCCAGACATGACATCACACCACCACTCTGCCCACTCAGAATCACTGACTTAGGAGGCCAAAAATGATTACATGATTCCATGGCTAAGGTCACAGACAGCCATGGAGGAAAGGGCCCCAGAAAAGCAGCATCTACAAATCCTAAATGGACAGCTGGGTCACTGTGGCTAGTTTTATTGGAATACAGAAACGTGTAAAGTAATCAACAGGGCTATTTAACCAAATTCCACTCTCTACTACTCAAACTTAAGTACTTTGAGCCTCATAATTAAACTTGAGACAAAACTGAATTGAGGCAACAAAATAAAAGGATTACTACCATATAAATACGGGGAAAAGTTCTTGTTTCTACAAACTCTAACTTGTATACTAAACAGATTTAAAAAATGAAACCAACAGAACATGGAAATATTCCCTTAAACCTTGCTGTGTCCCCTACTGCCTGGGATCCCTGTAATCTCCAAGGTCACTTCCACTCTAATAAGCAATCTGCAAAGTCCCAAAGTTCCCTTCTGGTTCAGACGAGTTTGACCACGCCATTCTTCCGTTGGGAGCTTGGCAGCGACTTTCTCAGGTCTAACAGTCCTCTCCTTTCATGTCCATCACTGGAGAGATCTTCGCTGCTCATTTACCCCTCCTGGGTCACTTCACGTCCTTATTCCCACTTGGACCACCTGGCCCTCTCTTTACTCACCTCACTCTGCTTATTGATTCAGTCCCTCTGCACACAAACTCAATCCCTGTAATGTGGGAACTGTTTTAATACGTGTCTGTCATACATCTGAAAGTTGTCAGTTTTCACCTCCCAACCATAAGAGCCGATGAAAGTGGAAATGGAAAAAGAGCAAATGCCTCGTAACTGCTACACAGAATAAGAGTGAGGCTGAGGACGGTGACCTGTGTTTTTAAAGTTACAGAAATAACAAGACCAGCCTCACTCCCACTGTTGTAAAGTAGTGAACGTTAACTGCTGATTATCTTTTCGTCTATCACCTTATAATTGCGTGGCGCTTTGTGACTTATAAATTATTTTTTATGTTATCTTCACTTCAAACCAGAGAGGAAGGCACAGATGATATATTATCCCCACCTTACATATGTGCAAACAGGCCCAGGGATGTTAAGTGACTCGTTCAAGGTCAAATAGCTAGAAATTCATTAAGTCGGAAAACAAGTCAGAGACGTCTTTCATCGCAAACCTAGCATTCCATCCACCACACCATCTGCAGTCTCATTTAGAACCATGATTAGTAGACTAAAGAAAAACAGGACATAGAAAGATCTGGGCATGTTACTGTGCAAAAAGGAAAAGTGGACTTAATAAATTCTCACAGGTTTTAACAATAATGATACAAGATACCAGACTTTAAGCCTTTACCAGGAACTGGACAATTTAGCTAAAACTACAAGGGAAGAATTATTAGCCTCATGTTACAAAAGAAGACATTTAGGCTCAGAGAGGTAACAACGGCCGAAGGTCAGTAAGTGACGAGGTACAGACTCAAACCCAGATCTGTTAGGACCCAATGTGTGTGTACACTTCCCGCTGCCCCAAGTGGAAAGGTTTATTTTGAAAAGGGACCTACCAGATGTTCTCTATCACCATTAAGAACAAGACAAGAGGAAATGAACTGAAAACCGTATAAGGAGAAATTTAGGTTGAACGTCTTAAGACCCTCCTGTCACAGGCGGGGTGATTAAACTTGCACACCATTACCAAGGGTACTCATGAAATCTCCTTCCTAGACAGCGTTCTCACATTTATAAAAATTTTCTACCAAAGATACTTTCAAGGCTGTTAAGTAAATCAATCCACAGGTTTTCTCGGACTCAAAAACCTCATAAAAAGATAAAACCACAAACTAAGACACCTACATTTTCACACAAGTTCAAAAAGCTGTGTTTGCCTTATGGATATAAAATGTCCGCTTCTCAAATGGCGGTCTAAAGTCTTATTGTAACATATTACTTAAAACAATAGCAAATAGTAATGCTGAATACACACCATATTTTAATAATCTTGGACAAAAAACTTTTTTTAAGCCAAAAAAAATTGCAGTCATAAGGGAATTCTTCATCCTGTGACCATGTAAGGCCAAGCCTTCTCACACTATACAATCTGTGTACCCTGAGCATCCTATTAATCCCATAATGTACGTAAACCCACTTGCTTTATCACAGCAGGAAACTATGTGGTACAAAATAAGTCTGACCTACTTAGTCCCCTGTGAATACCACAAGGAACCCCTCGCTAAGAGCTTTTACAATGCAAGCAAGATCATAGCGAAATCTTGTTCCTGTAACCACCAAAAAGGGTCCCAGCTCATCTCCACTGGGATCAGTGATTTAACAGCAAAGCAGGTTAGCATTATGTATTACACAAAATGACCATTTTATTGTTTATAAAATTACGGAGTTTAAACCGATTTTGTGTGGCTCACCAATTGTCTAAACAACACGCAAGCCAACGCATAAAACCCCGAGCCTGGCTGATTCACTGATCAATTTTTGTGTCCACAAGAGAAGTAGGTTACCCCTGGAAGAAACGCATAACTAAATAAAAACACGGGACCCACTGCTGTTTTGGTTTGATAACCTGGAAATGAGCAATCTAAATGGCAAGTCCAAACGCGATGTCAGCGCACTCTACACCATTGCTCTGAAAGGAGTTATAATCAGGAGAATTGGGGTTGGAGATGAATTCATTTTCACACCATACATGTAGGAAATACATGGTCCAACGATAAGAAACGAGAACAAAGGATGTAAAAATCAAGCTTTACGTACTCCTAGAAGAGACATGTAAAACTGAGTAAGGGGGCACGAGAACGAGCATGTTACAGGGTGCGCAGCCCAGTGTCACAAGCACGACTTCCTGCTCACTGGATGTCCGTCTCTCAAGAGAATGGGGACCACAGAGATGGTCATGTTTACACTTTCCCGCTTCACCCTGCAAAGGCTTCATCAAAATCCACTGGGGAATTTCGAGAACATTAAAGTGGGGCCATCTGAGAGAATAATGGCAGGAAAGAAAATGTACGAACTGAGGTTGTGTAATACGGACATTAGACTCCGGGATCACCTTCTGACATGAACTGGGTGATAGATGTCTTCTCTGATACCAGAACCATTTAGAACAGGGAATGATAAAAACTGCAAAACAAATGGTATTTTATAGAACATTATCAGCTAGAATCTTATGATTCCCTGTTCTCCCACATAGCATAATTCTCTCACCTCCCTGAGCTTTGGTGCTTCCTGTAATAGGGTGCTCCCTCAAGACTGGAAATATTTGGATTGTCTGGAAACTTGGCAGACCTGCACTTCCTTTATTGGTAATGTTAATGCTTAAACTTCTAAGTTATGTGACATTGCTACCTATGTTATTCCAACTGTGAAGTCCTTATTCCTATAGTGACGTCAACCTAGGCCATCAGGTTCCCCCCCCCGAGGAATCCCTGGCTATAAACCCCACTGCTTTATGTGTCACTTTAAGTGCTTCAAAATATCCTCGAAACAAGTCAAAGAAGCAAATAGTTATTAACTGAGTTTCCTCTTGTCTTTATTTTCCTGTTAATATTAAAAATTGGGAGAAAGGAAATGAGAGACAGGCAGCTGAAATGAATTTTTGTAGAAAAAAATTAGAAACTACCTCTGAAAAATATTTTGTGACGTTTTTGTCCACAAAGCTTTCGCCTGTTTTTCTGATGATCCGAAGCTGTGACAAAAATTCTTTTAAGGTACAGCCCTAGGGTCTATTTTGGAAAGCAGAATGCTATTTCCAGGAGTGAGGGAATGGAAACACTAACACAGGGCAAGGCATTCAAAGTCTGTATTGGGCCTGGGTGATAGCGGCTCACAGCTTACTTCTTAAGTGGAAAGGCATAAGCTGGAATTCAAATTTATTATAAACACCGCTTTGATGCCTACAGGTTGTACTTTTAACCCTTGCGTGGCCTCTTTGAAAATACAAATCACTACATTAAGAAAAAAAAAAAAAGCCAAAGAATGCAATTCAAATCCACATTCACGACTGGAAACCAAAATTGAAAGGGTATACTTTATACACACTGATGAAATTCTGTCATTCTGTTCAACATTTAAGTCCTGCCGTGGGCCTGAAACTGTACGAACACCAGAGGCCTTGATTTATTGAGTGCTTGCCACACGATGAATACCATTTTGTGATGGCTTCTTATTTAATTCTTACAAAATAATCCTCCGAGACGAGAACTGTTATTACCCTTTGTTTTACTCACAGGGAGACTGGGCTGGAGCAACTGGCCTTGATAAGCTGATAACGGAACCCTGGCAGTCTGAGCTCTGACATCACTTTGCTGAATTCCTTCCTATGTCCCAGGTGCCGAGGGTAAAAACATAAATGCCATGTGCTCTCTACTCTCAAAGAGCTAATTTTTAAATATAAATGGTAGCACCGTTCAGAAATATTAAATAGTACATAATCAGGTTGTTTTAACACCTGGTGATTTTTAAATTATTTGAGAAACGTACATTATATTCAGCATGAACAAAGAGGAAAAACGAGACCCACATCCCACATAGGCTGACCTGGTGAGAATTACCCTGGTCTTTGTGGTTCCCTTTCCCTTTTTTTTTTTTTTTCACTTTTAAAAACTTCATTTTTAATGAAAAATTTCAAATGCATAGAGAAGGTAAAGCAAAAGTTTAATAAACACCTAGATTTACCCTTAAACCCACCACCTAGATTTAGTAACTATTAATATTTGTAGTGCCATATTTGCTCCACCTCTGTCTCTGTATGTAAGCACATTAGTATTTTTTTTTCCCATCCTCTTTTTGGATCCTGTATCTGACTATCTTTTTAAGTCTATCTTAACAAGATGAAAATTGAACTATTTTGATAAATCAAGTATGTACACACCGGATACTACCCTGGATATTTGCAGTGGTGATAATGAGAGAATATATAACTCCAGGCCCACTAGTACAACTAATTCACACGTTATATACGTAGCTAAATTGGAATAATAATATAGAGTTATCAAGATTGGGAAAGAAACAGAATCACTTCTATGGAAGGACTCACATTCTAAGAAGCTCAAAATCCTCGAACACTGGAGTTTAATTTTCCCTCACAATAGTAGTAACCTAATGGGCAGGTATCAGGTTTCCTTTTTGGTCATAAGCACCCCAAAGGCAGCCCCCACCTAGCTTGCTGGCCTCTACATTCCCAGGACCCAGCACAGGACCTGATCCATAATATTGCCAGAAGTCTTTAGCAAAAGTTTAGACAAATGGAAAATCACAAAATCAAAGCGCCTCGGAATTGGAGCCCTAGGGTTTAAATGGTACAGCCAAGCAACAGACAAGCAAACAAACGAGTGAACAAAAGTGTTTAAGTTTCCTCTTATTTCCACGTTGTCCATCTTACATGCTGAGCCTTCTGTACAATATTATGTTCAAGGAGACCCTCGAAGTACATTTTCTGGGTTAATGCATTGAAACCACATCACAAAGTGATGACATGGCTTCCCTTGGTCCTACAGCTAGGGTTCGCTTTATGATCTTCTAACGCCTCAACAGGATGCGTTCTGCTTCATAAGGCAATCTCCATTTGCCTGAATTTGAAGAACTGTCATCCACCAACCTGAGTCTAATATGAGAGCAGACAGTGCAATTCTTCCGGCTTTGATCCAGGGGCAAAGGCCTGCTAAACCAAGCTTGATCTGCAGTCACTCATCAATACTAAGGAAACAGAAAAAGGAGACTTTGCTTCCTATAGCATCTTGAAAAAGATGTCTTCCTTCTAAAATCACATGTATATAACAATGAATAAACAAGGAATAAAAACCAAATTTTAGTGTCATGGCTGCACTGAATGACTCCGAGGATGGGGTCCGGGGGTAGCCTGGATGTATCCAATCGACAGATAATCTGAAAACCTTATGTCTGCCTTTACTCCCAGCCTCCTTCCAACCAAGCCTTTTACCAGAGTTGACCCCCTGTTCCTGGCCCTGCCCCCCATCTGGTGGAGGCTCTAATGAGCAGTGAAATGGCCAAAGGGCAGGCAGCAGCGGGGAGCGGGGAAAGCAAAGCAGAGAAGGGGCCAGGAGGCTGGATCCTCCACAAACCCAACAATCAGGCCCTGGAAAACACAGCTGGTTGTAGCCCTCCAGGTTTTTGTGTTTTATAGCTCCAAATGCTCGACAGCCGCTGGTCATGGATAGAATGTTCCCGCTGGGTACTTCAGCGGGAGAAAACGGGTGGGTAAACTGAGTGACCTGCCTAAAGGTACACAGCTGATCCAAACAGAGTCTTTATCTCAGTCCAGAGAGGAAGCACGGCAGGCTTGATTTAACCCTGTCGGATTGAAATTTTGCCAAAAATAGTGAAATATTTGTCAACTATGGAAGAGTAGACTCAAGAATTCCTTGGTTGAAAAAAATCTTAAAATAAAAACAGATTCCACTCTTAAAAACAGAACCAAAATGTTCTCCTGAAATATGTGGTAATAGTTTTAACTATCTTACCTAGTAAAAAAAAAATATGGCATATTAGTTTTATTTATATATGATATATGGGTTTCCAATGTTTTAGAAATATTTACTGCCATCCATAAATACTCAGATCTGGGAAAGCATAGGTAAATACGTGTATGGTAGTATGGATAAAGTCTTAAATACACTTACTGTCATATAAAATGGTTACTAAATTTCATAGTACCTGTCATGTAATTACAGTGAAATTGAGGTAACTATCTTAGCCAGAATTTTTCTGAACTGATTGCTTTTGTTGAGAAACAGGACATTTATCTGAACTGCCTCCTGTTTACTAATCTGCCACTCAACCACTAGTGGGAGAAAAACATATTCTTCCTTGATTATAGTTTAATGAGGACACAAGGCTACTGTGGTACTGTGGGAGTGTCACTGGTGCAGGGGACCCCAAGGTTGATGTCTGTATAATCCTGAACGGTCAGGATCTGGTTGAAGCAGGTCATGCCAAACTGAAATGAATGACCAAGTTGAGCTGGTTATCAATCTCTTTGTTAAGGATATCATTAACTGAATAATTAAGAACAGCATCTATATTGAAACAAACAAAAAAGAGAGTGACTCAAAATACTAAGGATCAAATCCAATTCTTGTCTTCTGAGTATGATTCATTTATTAGTGTTTTCATATTTAATCTTGCAATTTTAAATAATCATTTTAGTGAATTTTGCAGTAAGCTCTTTAAAAAAAATTAACTTAAGTCACTTCTCCCCACAAATTTCTATGAGGGTTTGCAAAAAACTCCATTTTTATCACAAAATATTGCAAAGAAGATAGTTTCAGAAAATAGAGCTTGCCAATTTTGAACACATTGTTAGCATCAGAAAAACTGTATTTAAATTACTAAGCATATGTCCAAAACTCATGTGCTTTAGAGGAAGCATCTCCCGGTTTTTAATGCATGCTGTTATTACAAGTTTCCAAGGGAAAATGGTTCTGTCTTCACACACTCCATTAGTAGACAGTTTTTGATGTTCTATCAAAGTCATTTCTTTCCCTCTGACTCCAGTAAAAAGTTACAATTATCTGCAATATGCATTATTGGATATTCCTTTCTAAACATCGAAGAAATAGTTTCAGTTTAAACAAAGCAAGTGTTAAATTACAAATGGCTAAAAGTTTTTTTTTTTAAAGTAACAAACATCTGGAGAGGAAAACTAATGGAAATGAAAACCTAATGTTTTAACTTCAACATTAGATTTCCAGGTTCCTCAATGCATCGATGCTTGGGATCTTTAGAAGGAATCCAAAGAGTTTCAATTAGTCTAGTTGTAGTAAGTTTCATTCTGATTTAGTTGCTCCTAATTGATCTTTAAATCATCACTTAAGTTTCTAGATTTCTACAAACTTAGAAAAACAAAGAGCTCTTGTTGCCTATCTAAATTTCTCACAAGTCTGATTGACAAATGAAATGACATCACTTTCCTGTGTGTCACAAGCTCTTTAATAAAAGAAAGACAACTGTCCCCCAAAAGAGATGGAATGGAAATGCATTGTTTTAAATCGACGCACTGCACACACCCCATTACCAAATAAAGAGAATCAAGCAACCCAAGAAAACAGCTGGGGTTTGTTAGTAACTTTCTAGTGACCAATTGAAGTTAAGCTTCAGCATCTGGTCCTTGGGTCAATTTCTAGGTCAATCTCAGTATCTCCAGAATGATTTTTTTTTTCTCTTTAAAAACCATTAATTCATATTGGAGAGTATTTCCCTTCTGTTGTTAATTTCCTTTCTCATAAAGATATTCTGAAAACAAAACACCTTAAAAACATCCCTGGTTCCCACTGACTTACTCTTTATTATTTCGTCCTTGCGTCTTTTCCTCCAGAAGCACTAGCTGCTTCACTAAGCAACATCTGGATGGAGCATTTCACATGCAAGGTTGACATCTTTATGATTTCATTGTATTCTTGAGCCTCAGCTCCACTCTCTAAAACTTTTCCCATATATTTTCCATCACTAAGTCAGTTACATGATCAGCTCCTTTCTAAGGCAAAAATCAAGAAATGCAAATCAATAGAAAACACCTAGAGTCAGTTGCCAGAAGGGCTCACTAAAGGAATTCTATAGAGGTTCAGAGAACTCAGAACATCTCTGCATGTGCCCACTGAGGGAAACAGCAGAAATGCTACTTTTTACACTGATGAACAGCACATGACATCAGATCTCTGCAATTATATGAAAGGCTTATAAGCTGCAGTCTAAATTTTTTCCTTAATTGCAAATGGATTTAAAATATACTTTTGTATTATTTATAAGCAATTCTTAAACCTGATGATATTCAGTATAGATATACTGAAGACACAATGATACCACCAAGGGTACCTGGTGAGTTTGATGCGTAACTGTCACCTCACTCCATGTATAACCACAGGTAGCTAGAAGTCATTAGGGTTTAGGCTGTTGGTGATATCTACATAAAAATATATAGTGGAATTAATAATAGCATCCAACATTTACTGAGCATTTACTATGTGCCAGGCCTTTTATTAAGCCCTGTGCATCATTACCTTATTTATGACTCATATAACTCTATGAGAAATATACCACTCTGCCCACCTTTTTAAAGATGAGGAAACTGGAACTTTAAAACTGAAAACAGAGCTATCACATGACCCAGCAATTCCACTCCTGAGTATTTATTCAAAAAAACACAAAAACACTAATTTAGAAAGATACACACACCCAATGCTCATAGCAACATTTTTTTTACAATAGCCAAGATATGGAAGCATATCTCTAAGTGTACATCAACAGAAAAATAGAGAAAGAAGATGCAGTTTACATATACACAATGGAATATTACTCAGCCATAAAAAGAATGAAATTTTGGAGGATATTATGCTAAGTGAAATACAGAAAGACAAATATTGTGCTATATCACTTACATGTGGAATCTAAAAAATAAAACAAGTGAATATAACAAAAAAGAAGCAGACTCACAGACAGAGAGAAGACAGTGGTTACCAGTGGGGAGAGGGAAGGGGGGAGGGGAACGAGAGGGGTAGGGGACTAAGAGGTACTAACTACTACATATAAAATAGATAAACTACAAGGATGTATTGTACAGCATAGGGAATACAGTCAATATTTTACAATAACTATAAACAGAATATATATAACCTTTAAAAACTGTGAATCACTATGTCATACACTTGTAAGTTATGTAATATTGTACATCAACTGTACTGCAACAAAAAGAATTTAAAAAATAAAACATTTTAAAAAGGTCATATAACTTGCTCAAGAGTCCAGTTAGTAAAGGGATAGACCAGAATTTGAACCCAAGCCCCCGCAAATCCAGATCCTGGACCCCCAACTCCAAGACCAGCAGAAAAGTCAGGTCCCACTTCTCCCTCCTTCTTTACCTCTCACCTCCTCCACAACAAAAGATGTGAAAGTCCAAAGTGGCTCATCAAAATAATAGATCTGAAGTCTAGTTCAGGCTTGGTAGGGGTGTAGGGTGCAAAGACAACGGGGAATAAAGTAAACAGTAGAAGTGCTCTTAACCAAAATCTAGTTAATGTCCTCACTGCATTAGTCAGCACTCTGTCCCCTGCAGAAGCAAGACTGGCGCAAACTTCTCTCCCACATCTGCGTGCTTTTGCTCAATCAGCTTTGGAGTAACCTACCAACCACCAATTCCAGTTACAGCAGATGAGAGGGTTATACTGTAGGTATCTTCTTTCAGGCCTCTTATATGACAACATAAAATGTACAAGACTTCTTTTTAAAAGCCAAAGAGCTTTAAAACAAAACAACCCAGAAGAATAAAAAGGGAGCAATCTGGCTTTTAGGCCCTGTACCTAGTAAATCCTGTCAGTTCAAAAATACATCTCCAATACAAGGAAATCAGTGAGTGACATTGTTGGAAAGAACTGAACTCACTATAAAGTACAAGGCTCATTTCCTATGGAAAATGCAATAATTTATTTCTTTAGTACAAGCTTTCCAGTAAAGAATGCCATTGAACTGAATGCCTTGCTGGGACTGGCTGCACCCTCTACCCAACAGCATATACACAAGTGAAGAGGAAACACGCTGTCTAGAAAAAAAAATACACAATTTCCTTTTATTTCCTTTCCTAAGTAGAACAACTCTTCTTTGGGGAACAAATCGGGGTCTTGTAACAATTCACTACACAATATTTTCCATTCTCACAGCCAGTAAAAATTAAAAACCACAAGGGTCAATGAGGATGGCCCAGTTATTCCCAGAAAGGCAAGGGTTTGTGTGGTGGGTGCCTCACTCAGGCTTCTCATCCAGCATGAATATCAGATGCCTGGAATCCAGATCCATTGAGAAAAAAGGATCCATTGAGAAAAAATATATAGAGAGATCCTTTAATTATTACATATTTTATTCCAGCTGGGCTGAAACATCAGCCATGTGAGGATGAGTGGTGGGAAATAAAGACATAAAGAGCGGTGGGTGCAAACTGTGGGGACCTCCAAGAGCTAGGAAAGGGTGTAACCAATTCAGCAGCCGGCTGTGGGACCAAAAGGAGTTGCTAAGAAGAGCACTGATGTGACTATACCCTATGGTTTAACTTGCAAACAGGATAGAACAGCCAAGGGCAGAAAAGGTGAAAGGTGGGAAGACCAGTTAACCGGCAAGATCTGGAACTTCAGAGTGCATAAAGGAGATGTGGTCCACATAGACAAAGGAATATTACTCAGCCAGGGGGAAGGAAAAAGTCCTGCCATCTGCATGGCTGGACTTGGAGGGTATTATGCTAAATGAAATAAGTCAGACAGAGAAAGACAAATACTGTCATGATACCACTTAGATGTGGAATCAAAAAATGCTAAACTTACAGAAACAGACATAGACGGTGGTTGCCAGGGGCTAAAGGGGTAGGCGGGTGGGGGAAATGAGAAAATGTTGGTCAAATGGTGCAACCTTTCAGTAATAAGTTTTGGGGATCTAGCATGGTGATTAGAGTTAACAATACTGTATTACATACTTGAAAGTTGCTAAGACAGTGTATCTTAGATGTTCTTACCACAAAAAAGGAAATGGTAATTATGTGAGATAATAGAGGTGTTAACTAATGCTCCCGTGGAAATCATTTTGCAGTAGATAAGTATCAGATCAACACACTGTATTCCTTAAACTTACACAATGTTATATGTCAATTATATCTCAATAAAGCTGGGGGCCGGGGAGGATGGGAAAGCCACACTTGGTGGAAGCTGTCATGCTGGTTAACTTTTGTTGTATTTACTTACAATTTACTTCATTTCATTTTAGCAACATTAGTCTCATGACTTCAAAGAACTTATCTGTTTTTTATTATGCTGCCTATAAGAAAGTTTATTCAGGTTTTCTTACTGATGAGTTCAGTGTGATAAGATGTCCTTTCAAAGTTCTTTTGCTTAGAAGATGGCAGACGTATACTTGAGATGTATGCCAATGCCGACTTAGTCAGCAGAGCGCTCACTAGGGTGCAATGGAAGCAGCACCTCTGACCTCTGAGACTAACTCAAAAACAGCCTTGCTTGCAGCTTTCTCCTCATTTGCCAGAACACTTTCTCTGGGAGCCCTGAGTGCATGTTAGAAGGTTACCCACCCTGAGACCACCAAGCTGGAAAGGCTATGTGTAGGGGTGCTCCAGGGGGCACCCCCAGATGCAGCCAGACTTCAAGCCAATTCTTCAAAAACACTAAGACACCTCCAGATTCTACCCAAACACAAGAGTTACCCCCAGCTGCGTGAGTTCCTCCCAGCGGAGGCCCCAGACACCCTGAAGCAGAAACAAGCCTTTCTGTTGGGCCCCATTTATATTCCTGACCCAAAGAATCTATGAGCTTTTTTTTTTTTTTACATTATTAAGTTTTGGGGTGGTTGATGAAGCAGTAACAGGTAACTAGAACCATATGTCCAACAAGAGAGGTAATAAACCGACTGGTTATGGAGCCTACACCTGGAATATGATATTTAGTTCTAGGTGGCATTGTTTCAAAGGACTGAAAAAGAAGCATGCCTCAGAGGAGAAAAGGAAAAACTGTTCCTTTATGGGAGAAAGTTGAAAGATCAGACATGGACAAACCACGAAAGAGAACAAAGGGTATATGTTAACTGTTTTCAAATATCTGAAGAGCTATCACAAGTAAAATAACAATTACTCTGGATATCCCCAGGAGGGAGGCTTAGGGACAGTGAGTGGAAGCTACACAGATTCAGATGGAAGAATTTTCTAACGTTCAGAGCTTTCCGGGAAAAGAAGAGGCAGCCTTAAGAGGTGGTGAGTTTCCTAACATTAAAGGTAATCAAGCAGAGTCTAGATGATCACCGCCTGGTGGGCTGGCTTGGGGAAAACTCATTTGTTGACCAGAGGTTGAATGAAATGCTCTTACTTTAAGGCTACACTGTAACAGTGAGATGTTTTTAATCTAAAGATCATCCCCATTTCCTTGTGCTAAAAAACCTAATCCCAACACATGTTCAGCAGAGGGAAAAAAAATACAAGATGAATAAGTCGAATGAAAGGCAATCCCAAAGTTTAAATAGAAAAGGATGCAGAATTTGAGCGGGGAGAGGAATGGCCAACTAACAGGAAAGGGTAATCCAGCAGAGAAGCAAAGGAACTGGAGAAAAAGGTGAAGCAGGAAGAACGAACCACGGAAGGGAGAAAAGGAAAGCCAAGATCGACCACAGATGATCCCAGGTGGAGAGGACGCCTTCATCTTTCTCGAGAAATGGTTTTATTCATTTTTAAGACTTTTTTCCTCTGTCAGTGGGAAAGACAGACCAGAAGAATATGGTAATAGAGCAGCATGAAGAACAAGGTTCAAAAGTAAAAACTGGCAGAGTTCTTCAGTGATCAGTGAATTCCTGGTCTCAAAAAGATACAGGACCTGTGTGCCCATGGGGTCCAGTGCACTCGCATGGAAGCTGCTGTCGATAACGTCATATGTAAGAGTGACTACCGAGAAGGAAAAACTGGAAAGTAAAACGTGGTTTCCTAACAAAGCCAATGTGAAAAAGGAAAACACAAAACACCTCAAAAAAGGAGACGTGTCCAAAGCAGAGCCCCATCCAGGAAACAACAACAAAAAGAAACGAAAAGTAAGAGTTAAAAAGTTACCTCATCCACATTTCATCTGAATTTTATCACCATTTGTAATCACCTTCCAAGGTTTCATAATACCCTTTAACCTCAGTTACTCAGCCCACGGAACAAATCATCTCATTGTTACCCCATTTGAAGGAAGAGTGGAGACTCTTTTCATGTTGATAAGAGACAGAAAAGGGAGTCACTCCCAGGAAGGAGAAGTGTTTTGAGCAAACTCCTGGAGCCTGAGCGTAAGGAGCAGTGATATGTCGCTCACCTTAACCCTTTCACAGATTCATCAAACCAGGAGTTAGAAATCCACCGTATCGATAAAATAAAAGTAACTTTCCTTTAAAACAGAAATGCTTCATTACAAAAAAAAAAAAAAAAAAAAAGAACAGAAACTTTTATCTTATTACTCACCCATTTCCTAGGTCTGCCTCTTGGCCGTTTTTCTCCAGTGGCTTCTGCTTTCTGCAAAATGAAAACGGAAGTCATATCATTTCCTACCTGACATTATTTAAGTGCGGCACCAAGGGACAGATTTCAAGTAAGAATGTTCCGGTTTGCAGATGAGGTATTGAGACTGCTGTAATAATTTCTTTCTCCTTGAAGATTCATCTTCTCCATAAAGAGGTATCTATGCAACCCTCCCCCTAAAAGACTCCCCTGGAGTGATCTCTGAAATGCATGAAAATGCTTTTAAAAAGCCATTTTGCACTTATTTCTATCTGTAATAAAAAAAATTATTCCCACATATCCATTATTACAAAAAGTAGCCTTTTAGAAAATTCTTAAATGATGGTTTTTCTTTCCATGTCGCAACTAAAGTTACAAAAATTAGCATTGATACATTACTGTACAATTTACAAAGCATTTCCACCTACATTGCTAGCCAAAAGCAAATCTAAATGTGAATAAAAATACATAAGCTTCTAACTCAAAAAAGCAAACATTTGCACACTTCTACAGAGTTAATTTCCTATTCCTTGCCCCAAACAATCACCTGTCAATCAGTTTGCCCAAAGCAGAGACGGGAAAAGAAGCAGGCAGAAATATCAATGTTTGCCCTTGAGATGGAAACTAGGGAGTCTAAAAGGAATAATTAGTAAAATTGTATATTATTAACAATTCCAGACTCAACACACACCTGACATGAATGTACTTCTCACTACCTTGAGAGTTTGTTTCTTTGCTTTACTTCACAGGAGATTTTTCTGGTGTACATAGTTGTTTTTCTCTCTTTTGAGTCAAAATTTAACATAATAATTTCCCTAGGTTTATCACCCCTATTCCTGTCCCCAAATACACTCCCCCCCCCCCCACATATACTACCTATAAAAATACATGTTGATGATTTTCAGGATAAAGAAAACTTAGTACACACTCTTCTGTGTATGGGAATCATCTCAAGGCTATATGAACACAAAAATATAGGTAACCTGAACCAGGATGAGTTGTTTTGCATTTTATTTTTGTTACCTGGGTTAGCAGCCAGTAAGTACTTGGTACAATGATACTAAAATTACCTGTTATAACTGTCTACACTACCAGATCACTCTCCCTTCTCTCTTCAATCTGCCTGGTAAAAATAGATGGAGATAGATGATGATAGATAGATAGATAGACAGACAGACAGACAAAATAAACTTCAAGATTTCTCAACAAATATCTTCTTGAGCTGGCATTACTATCTAACAAGTTCCAGGAATTAACCCAAATTTTGTATGATTACATTAGCTCACATTTATTGAGCATTTAAAATCTAGGCACTGGGCTAAGTCATGCACATGTGTTATTTCAATCTTTACAACAGTCTTATAAGGTAAGTATTATTATTTCTCTTATTTGGCAAATGAGCAACTTAGTCTTGGATAGGTGAGGTGAATAACTCAGGTCACACACAGAGCTGGTAAACGGCAGACCTGGGCTTTGAACCCAGTTCTGTTGGACTCTAAAGACTGGCCTCTCACCCTCCTAACAATGCTACCCTCTCTTAATATACACGCATTTAACGACTATTAAGGAGGTATTTAGTTAACTAGAATGGTCACTGGTTCAGCGTCTTCTAAGCATTAGATTTGGGCACTCCGAACCATCGTTTACTACTTTGAATAGCTCCACAAAGGAATCATTTATTGTCAGGGGTCAGTGGCCTTGTCGTACCTTCAGTTGTAAAGGCATGGATTAAATTATGTGAAAGCCAGGAATGCCCAGTGAATCACACACACCCTCTTTCTGGGTGCTATCTTAGGGAAAGAAGGAGGTACCTAAAGAGAAACACAGCCTCCACTTTGGAAAGTTTCAATCCAAGCCTCTGTTCTGCCATTTTAGCTTTATGACTTGGGGCAGGTCCCTGAAAACCTTAACTTGGTTTCAGGTGTGAAATGGAGATAGTGGCTCCTCTGGTAAGGAGCGAAGTGCCTGCCATAAACTCAGTGAATGTTCTTTCCCTCCTAACGAGATGGAACTCTTCAAGGGAAAGTTTTCCTTCGAGTCAGTCCAAACTTATAGAAGGTTCAGTCAATGCAAATATTCTATGACACCCAACTGTCGCCTTGCGAATGAGACTTTTAAGAAAACTCTGGCTAGTACATCGTGAATTACATAAGCACCAAATTCCCTAATACAGAAGCAGTGTCCGATTTAATCTTTGGGAGCAACTGTAAGCTGGAGCAGTTCACTCAGTAGTAAATTACACAAACACGGAAGATAGAAATCCTTTTTAATGGGGATGGGGATGTTAGGTGAGGTTGAGGGCAGGAGGCTACTGATCTGAGAGGCTAACAGCACTACACACCAGGCTTTTTGTACAGTGGTTATGTTCCGGGGGCCATGATGTGATCTGGGTGTATTTAAAGTCTGTTGAAGAGAGGGCTGTTTTCTAGAGCTGCATTTCAAAGTTAGAGAAAGCAAATCTCTCAAAGAGAGAGAAAGCCTTGCAAACGAAAGGACTTGACAATGAGCATCCCATTTACAAAAAGTCTATTCAAAAATAAAATTCACACCATTAACGAAAGGGCAAAATATCACCATTATCACTTGGACTTGTTAAAAGCAAACCTGCTCCTTGGTCTGGGGGCCAGTATACTTGTAAACTGAAACCCTCTTCTGAGAGGACCTCTAGAAGAAACACACTAGCTGTGCTGTGTGGCGTCCATCTGGGAGGTTTTCATTGTTCCTTAAAACCCACATTATTTAATCATTCTGATCAAACTTCACAAAGGCTGCAAAACCAGTTAGGATTTTAGTTTGTAAACCAGCATGGATCCAGGAATTTTACACACTGGAAAACACTGTGTTTAACCCCCCCCCCCCCCGCCCCGTGTTTAAATGCTCTTCAGGATATTATTTTCCAATAGAAAACAAGCAAAACATTTTGGGAGCTTGTTTTGTTTTTAATATGTCAACATATGCAATATTCTGTAAGTGTCTATTTGGGTTTTCCTTCGCCAGAGTGGAATTTGGTTCCATACTACAAACCCATGTATGACTGAGACAATAACTTATTCTAAGTACTTACTGCTTATCTCAAGGTTGGGAGTGGGGGGGTGGGTTCAGAAAGAGGGTGAGAATTCTGCCATTTGTAGGAACTGAAATTTCAGACTATGACCAGCACTATTCTACTAATGTTTGCAACCATCATATGTTAAAAGTGTTATTTCTTCCTGGCTGGTCTTCATTCATTATTTTTGCCTTTGTAAAAAAGCTTAGATTCAGAACTGTATGTTTAATTTTAGAAGATGTTTTCGAAGCAAGCTCACGAGGGTTGGGAAGAATGTTAAGTGAGAAATGTAATTATTTCTTTCTCTAGGAAGTTCTGGTGCTCCAGGCTCTTAAATGTATTCTGCATTTAAAAAAATTAAGAATGAAAGTTCATCTAGCAAATATAACCCTTGAACTTGGAAACAGTGCTTAGCACTAGAGTCTGGTGCATAAGATGTGTTCACTATGTATTTACTGCATGAAGGAAGGAAAGAAAGAAACACTGGTGTTTATATCACATGCATGTCTTATTTCCCTCTCGCCATCAGAATTCTGTAGCTTGGTAGGGCTTTGGAAACCACTTCATCCAGCCCCCTTCATTTAACAAATAAAAAAAACTTCTGGATGTGCTATGATCTCCAAAGGCATAGCCTTCTGGTTTATTTGGGGGCCAGGAGTCTGTAGGTATGGGTTGCAGCAGGCACACATTTCCAGTCTCTTTATAAGTTTGTAGGGAACTGCTCTCCAAAGATTTCTAAAAACCAAACTTTCAACTGCATTTCTGGTTACTGGAGATAACATAATCTACCTTGTGGCAAATATTTTGCAAGGTATTTGACAGCACATAGTAGTGGAAACATCAAAAGCTTTAGAGTTAGATTTGAACTCAAACCCAGGTTCTCCCATTTACTAGAGTTGAACATTAGGCAGTTGACATCTCTGAATCATAGTTTTCTCATTTGTGAAATGAAGACCTTCATGCCGACATCAGGGGATTAAAGGAGCTAATGTACAGGTAAGGTGCCTGACAAAAGCGACAGCATTTAGTAGGCAGTCAACTGTAATTACTTAACTCCCTCCATATTTTTAAATGTTAGCCTTAAAAAGAGTACCTCCCAATTCTGAAAGCTTCCAATCAAAGTAACGAGTGATTTTCTGAGCATTATCTTACTTAAGTAGGGCAGCTACCACTTCTTCTGTTTAAGTGGGCACGTAAGCCATCTGCCCACATTCCTAAGTGGTAGAACTGAGACCCCCATCTGATTTTAAGGCATTAAAGAGTCTATTCTCCTGGGATATAGTCCCATATAAAATAAAGTATCCATGGCAGAATTTTTAAAAAACTGTCTGGGGGGAAATTAAGTGACTAGATAAAAGTGAAATCTTTCTAAGTTTCCTATAAAGGCATAGATAAGAGCTGAGATTGGGAACCAAGAACCATTATCCAATTCTGACTTCTGGGTCAGATTTATTTTAGATAGCTATTAATTTTTTGCTATTCTAAATGCTCACATCATATTTTCTATATACTGTGATAATGCATCAAAGCCAGAACTCCCTTACTCCAAACCAATCAGTGCATCTGCACACACACGCAAGAGCGCCAGGAAAACGTCTGGGTTTAGGATTACCTTGCTTTGTTTTCCTGTATCTTTATACACGTATTTTTAAGACAAAGACCCGCAGACCTAAGAGCTGATGGAGCCATCTGAAGAAGTATAGAAAGTCACATTTTCTATCTTTCAGTTGTTCTTCCAAAAATATAAACAATGAAAATCACTGTGCACTGGCGTTAAAATCAACTGGACTTATCAATCACATTCAATTATTAAGGAATTCTCACCCTTACCTTTTTCCTAACCGAGTTTGTGAGTTTCCAAATTGTAAGTGCAGCCATTTTTAGTCTTTAAAAGATGTTACAAGTTTGCCATCACCTTACATTTTTCCAAAGGGAAATAGAAGTAAATTCTATCATCCTTTGTATTTAATGGTCATTCTACCCAAGGAAGTCCTTGTTGTCAACTCCCATGTTATTATTTACACACGCCTGTCTTCACCTATACAAACACCAAATTCAAGACAAGGCCAAAATGACAGGAAATGCTATTTTGAAAGTTTAAGAGCCTCCTCTTTCAACCTTCTCTCTACCTCTTTTGTAATCAGAAAAATCTATACCAATGATATGAGAGTTCATAGGGGTTACCTTCTGAGTAAACTGCTTCCTACATTCTCCTGGAGGGAAAAATGGCTGTGACTACTCCTTGCTAAATCAATTAGAAGATGCCATTCAGCATTATTCAGTGGATTAAAGCAATAGAGAATAAAGCAGCAGTCTAAAACATAATCAGTTCTCCAACTTTTTCCCCTGGTTGGCAGAACAAAAATCCAGAGCTAAAAATTTCAGAATTTAGGATAGTCAAATTCATTGTTCATCTCTGTGCCAAGCTATACGGTTCCAAAATGACCTCTGGAAACAGCAGGGAGTCAACTAACAAGATAAGATAGTTCTCAATGATTTAACTGACATAAAATGCTCTTCAGCACCCATCTATCCACAATAAAAAAGAACTGAAATGCAACAGAATACCAACCTGGTATGTTCTTTTAGCAAAATGATCTGTTAAGACTTTGAGATGAAATGAGCCAGATTTGTAGGTCAGTTGAAGTCATGAGAGGCTTTTGATGAAAAAGTCCAGAAGAATAACTACCAGAGAATGAGATCTCTGGGTCCCTTGAAGTAAAGCGGCTTCATAAAATAATCCAAATATATTTGAATCTCCCAAATTTGGATTGTAATCTATGATGACTCAAAGGCACTGTGAGATAGAATTTATTGATGCACAAAGGCTCAGTCCTCTACAGCAAAGTGAAGTGAAAAAAATGCACCGTTTAGGTGAGACAGCCTAAGAGACCGAGACGATGGAGACAACTGGGCTTTCCTTCATTCCACCTGACTGGATTCATCTGTACACTCAGATAGAACCCTGAGTCCCAGTGGAAATTACTTGTCCATTAAAACCCAGAGGATACGAGTGACATAGAAGCCATAGGCTGGAGTTATGTGTCAACATCTAACACCACCTTTTCCTGATTTACCTATGATGATGCCTTTGGTTACTCTCCTCAACTGGACCCACTGCTTCCTATAAAAAATCCCGTCCTCACTCAGCATCTATGCTCTAACATTTATCTGCAATGATGATGAAAACCCACATTCTCTCATCCTAAAATATCTGTGTTTGGTGCCAGTAATGATTTGCGAAAAATCAACCACCTTTCTAGGAACATGATTAGAGGAGCACAAATCTGCCTTTGTAGTATGCAATTCATATCAAACCTTTTTTGTACAGGCAAATGGAAGATAGGAGTTAAATGTTTGCCTGAACACATTATTTGAAGTATACCTACTTTACCTAGATGATATATTTATTTTGTACTTTGCTCTCTAGTTCTCTTCATTAAAGTCAAAAGGTAGTTCAAGCAAATCTATGATACTATGAAGTAGGGTTATCTCACACCTGAAATCTTTTTTTACATGCAATTCCTTCTATTAAAATTTAATTCAATCTCAGAAAAAAAAAATTTTTTTTCCTAAAAGTACCTGAAAGAGAACTGGCTTGAGACTTACAGATGAATTTGACTTGTGACCTTAAACACCAGAGAATTAGTGAAAGAAACCCCTTCAGTGTTCCCTCATGATTAAAAAGCCACAACAAAAACCCTCAACTAAACCTAAAGGAGATTATGTCTTTCTTCTCCCCAGGAGACATGTGAAAATACAAACTATTTCCATCCAGCACAAACAGGTGAGGAAAACAAAGCAAAATAAAAAGGAAATTAAGTGGCAACTGGTCACAGGTATATCTCAAACTAAAACATAAATAAAAGGGTCAAGACACCCATACACTGACACACACATACACGAGTACATTATTTATTCAGGAAAATATTAACTTCTGATTCCTTTTATTAAGATAACAATATGAAACTGGTTCAGGGATAAATTTTGAGCACTCAGATTGGTGTTCTTAGGAATGACTAGAATTGCTACATCAGAGTCATCATGGGAATTTGTCATAATGGAACAGAAGCAAATTGAAGAATAATTATTTTCTCTTCCAAAAGTTACAAGCACAACAATTTCTGCTTTTATAAATGTTTGTTTTATATATTATACAAATCAACTTTATACTGAATATGGCCTGAAATTAAAGTGATTGCTAATTTAGTAGCCTTCCACTTGGTCTTGAAACATTCCACATGCATTGTCAAGTTTCACACTGCTAATTTTCCAACAAGCAGTTTTGTTTTCAAATGCCCCAAGGCCAGTTACTGAGTCCCAATACAAACTTTGTAAGTAAAGAAACTCCAAGCAGCAAGAAATTTTAAACACACAACATCATCAGCATTCCAGTGTCCCCGCGTCTCCTCTCATTTTAGTGTTCTGTTCTCTTACATACTTACCAGTTTCTGTTATACATTTTCCATTTTGATGAATCTTGGTTTGCAGGAGAATTCCCAATTTATTAATCACAGAAGACTTCTTATAACTACCCTGGTCAGTCTAGCTGGGTATGTTCATCTTATGTGTTATAAACAATGTAAATTTTTCTAAAAAGGATTACTTTTCAAAATCCTAATAAAAATATGTTTCATTAGAGCGAAATATACATTGGACAAACAAATATATGTTTGATAATCATGTTTACATAGGGTAGTAGCAAACTCAATAAATACTGATTTGAAAGTAAAAATACCTTAAGTTTACACATGCCATGAACAATTCATCAATGTCATTCATTATTTTGCAAAGTATTATCTTCTCCAAATGAAGCGTAATTTATAAAACTGAAGAAATGTAACAGTCATGTTATGAGCAAAAATATTTACCCATTTCTATTAGAAAGGGGACTTTCATAACAGAATTGTGTGAAATAATTTTGTCTGAAAGGATGAAAGATTTCAGAGGAAAATTTCTTTGTGAGAAAGAAAACCTGCTTCTCGTTGTGGAAGTTGTAATCCTGTATGCATACACATGAAGAATTCTCAGAAAGATGAGTAGCCCTAGGGTCATTTGTAAACGCCTACCACCAAAATAACTAAGAATAAGTCAAACCTTAGTTGGGAAGAGATCAACTTTTTGTTATTTTTGCTTTAGATGGCGAATTAGGTACAAGTCTCAGCTTTTTCCTTTTATCAATAAAGATTCTGTTAGTCAGTGGCCAACACATCAAAACGAAGAGAAGATGGTGGAAGGATCTCATTACTCATTCAAAAAAAAGATAATGCAGTAAAATCTGAGAGATAATTCCTTTTCCTTCTTTTATGTTAAATTTTAAGTAATTGATGATGAGATTTAAGATTTCTTCCTGGGAAATGTTATAATGCTGCATTTTTTTCAGAGTCATTGGGCCCCAGTTTAAATGGCATCTACCTACCAAGATATTTGTTTGCCATCTCATCAGAGTAAAATTAAGATAAAATTAATTTATGGCACATTGAAAAAAAACTCCTTTGTTAAATTAGTTAACTTAATAAAGCAGGTAAAATGTAACAAATAGAAAGTATTCATATTAGTAATATCAGATTATATACTGTCACTTTTAAATGATAAGTTAGAGCTACTTAAAAGTTTACTGATTAAATGTGAGTACAATTAAATCCCCCCTCTGAGAAGCAGTTATATTTAAATATATTAGAAATCTGCTCTTTCAAAACAATTAAAATAAAACAGACAAGAACTTATAGTTGCTTCTTAAATAACTTTATATGTATCACTGGTTGCTATGGCAGTTTACAACATTGAAAACTATCAAATATAATATGGTTAGTGCCCACAGTCAGAGAAAACCACACAAAACATGAATCCCCCAAAGATGAGCATATAGTCCTTTTTAACAACTACTTTACATGTTGTACTCAAATCTACTTAAAAGATACATCAAAATTTACTTCTGAATTTTGAACCTTTGTTTTTAACTAATATATAAGCCTACAAATGAAATACAGCAACTTTTTTTTCCTGATTTAGTTGTAAAACTAAAAAAAGAAGCAAATTTTGTCTTCACCTTCACAATGAGATACTTCCTCTTTGCTAGCTAAAATGCAACCTAACATAAAGTGTTTTAACTGCAATTTAAAATTTATAAAGAAAAACACTGGAAGTTACACTTAATTGGGTTCTATCCTGCCCCAAAATACACAAAAGTGAGTTGAATATTTGTTTAAAAAACTTCTCATTGTCCCATTCAGAGGGTTTCTATGTCACCTGAGATGGAAAGGCTTTTGAGAGATTATAATATCTTATACTGCAGGTTTATATAATATATTATATTGCAGGTTTATTGTAAACAAACAGTACAGTTTATCAGCACATTTAAAGCTGTAAAATTCATGAATTTTTTCCCCAGGATTCCACAATTGGATCTACTTCTAATTATCATCTATTTGGCAAAATACTTAACTTTCATAGCAGAATCTGGTTTTCCAGTAATCATGTAAATAAGCACAAAGTAAATTAATCTTTGTTATTTTAGAAGGAAATTGCAAAAACTTCACCACCAGACAATCTATAGCTTTGAACTGTTTTTAACTATTTCACAACTGGTGCAAATCTTGCTCGTCCATTCTCCACTCCCCCGCCTCCCCTCCCCTCTCCGTTTTAAGTTTCCGTATTATTTGGTGCTTGTCTGCTTAAAAAACAACACCGTAAGCATCTTCATGAACTTTTTATGCCAAGCATCTGCTTGGAAATCTTACTAATATTAAAGGTAGGAAATGAGTCTTGGGTTACCCACTTGGGACAAATCCTTAGGTGCAGATGTAGAATGGGAAAATTACAGGGAGGTTCCTCTGGGCGTTGAGAAAGTTGGGAGGACTTAAGAAATCTCACCTTCTGAGCTGCTTTGGAGGGACTCTTGTTTTTGCTGCCTTTGGGTCTTCCCCTGGGTCTCTTAGGAGAGGGCTCACCGGTTGGCTCCTAGTTTCGGGGGGAAAAAAATGCTGTTGTGGCAATAATGTCTGAAAGAAATTGACCCTGACTCTATAGTTATATTTTCTGCCTGTGCTGCTGAACAGAACTGTTGGAACACATTCAGTTTAAGCATAAATGGATGATGATGGTACAGAGTTTACAGAAAGAGGAAATAACTATACTGTTAATCCAAGAATTCAAAGAGGAAATTCTATTGTGCATATGAAAACTAGACTCCATTTCAACCCTAAAAAGGTAACAAAGGCTGACAAGGCTGCATGTTCCAGAAAGAAAGTCATACATTTTAAAAGTGTAAAATTTGCAAAGTTATGCATTTGGCAGCTGATAGAAATAATCAGCATTTTACACAAATACTACTATCCGTTGTACTAGCATTTCAAACAGCAGAAACATGAAGCTAACAGCATAAATATTTTAACAATCTTCCATATTGAAAAGGTGGCTTTTGATCATTCTGTGTCTCCAATGCACTGTAGGTCAATTATGACTCAATCAACACATTGAGTGAAATATTGGAGCAATTATCGAAGTTATTCAACTTAAAATAACTCCATTCCCCCTAAAATTTCCAAATAATTATGGTAAATCTGTTGTGGGAGGTTTTGCTTGAATTATCTAGATAATTGCTTCAATTCTCCACTTCCTTTTGGAGATGCAGGAATGGTCTCCAGTCTAGATTTAAATATCTTTTGGTAAAAATAAACATTTTCTCCAAAACTTTCTTTTGAGAAAACTCTTACGGGGGTGGACTGAAGAAAACTAAAAGGAGTTGGGGGAGTGAGGAGGAATGGAAGTGTCTGGGAAGGAGAAATTGAAACTATCAATAGGTTTAGCAAAACTTTAAATGGCTTCTATGCCAAGTAGTAAATACTCAAGTGGTTAAGAAAATGCAATGATTAATATTCCAGATCCTAAATATTTATCCAGTGAATCATCAATTTACATTTCATTCAGATTCGGTGATTAAATGAGACTAATTAGCTTAAAATGCATGAAAATCTTCAGTGAAAATTCGCATCCTATTTAGAGAATCTGGAGAAGGTTTCCTGCAAGCTTCTGTGGGACCACTAGCGCCAGTGGGCACATCCGGAGCAAACACATCGGAGACACATTTTTCTTTCTTTGTGAACTCTGCCTTAACTCAAAGGTAAAACCTCCAATCACCTCCAAACCCCACTGCAATTTCTTTTGGATTATTTTTTTGGAGGTGGGGGGCAATTAGTAGAGTTACAGAGCTCGGTGGCGGGTGGGAAACAAGGGCGGGGGGAAGGGCAGTGACTTCCTGGGAGGTGTAAAACAGGATCCTAACGCGGTATAATGTGTCGCTCGGGCAGAGCGGGAAAACTCAGGGGCCTCTAGATTGGCGTGTTTCCTTTGATGATTTCAAAAAGGTACAACAGTTTTTCTAAAACGCACTGTCAAGCAAACATTGTTCGGTCTCCCCACCTTGCTCTCGGGCAGCTTTGGGACTCTAGGATTATTTTCTAATCGGCCTATTTGCCATGAAGGAAGCGCTTTAAGGCTAAAGAACGAAGGAGAAGTTTTAAAGCCCGCGGAAGCGGAGTTTAAATGTTCTCAATAGACAAGTCCCGCTCCAGCCCTGCCCGCGGAGGCTTGGAAATAGCCGCGAACAACTCCCCCCACCCCCCGCCCTGGGCGCTGCGCGCAGCTCTGCAAGCGCCGGCTGCACGCTTAATTGGTTGCATCCGCAGACAAAACCCTCCACTCCGCGGGGTCCCGGGCGCCCCTCGATCGTTCCCTTCCAACCCCCAGCCACTCGCCCTGGAGAAGCACACTTAATGTCTGCAGCTCTGAGGCGCAGGATACAGAGGCAAAAGGGGGACTGGGCGCCTGGCGAGGAAGTGACCTTAGCTACCGTGCACCCTCTCGGACACTACTTTTCACCGCGCCTTTGGCCAAACGAGTTAATCCCATCCCGTGGGGACCCAGGATCTTCTGCAGCCCCTTTCCCGGGACACCTCCGCGGCGGCGGCGGCGGCCCGCAGAGCTCCACCGCGCCGCATTTAAAGAATCCGAAAAGAACCGGGCGGGCCCACGAGTTCTTTGTCGGGAGGGCGCGAGTCTCTGGCTACCGGGAACTTGGGGAGGGCGCCAAGGGGGCGGCTGCGGCGCGCTAGTCCCCAGCTAGCGAGCGGTCCCGGTTGGCGGGAGAAGGAGCCTCCGGCCCCCAGGACTTCAGCTGCTCCAACCCTGACCCGCCAGAGCACCCCTGCCCCCCGGGTCACTGTAGAGCGACTTGAAAAGCGCCCGGTGAGCCCCGGTCTGTCGGACCCGGCCGCTTCCCGTCACCAGGAGACAGCGCGCCACTCGGGCCGGGCACAATAGCGAAAGTCCGAGGACGCGCTTCGCCCGACCCCACCTCCCGCCTGCACCCGGCCACTCGCTTGGGCTCCCCACCTCCCGGCCCCGAGGGGCGCGGGCGCCGGGGCTCAGCCGCGCACTCGCGCCGGGGACTACGCGGCCCGCCCCCGCGGCGGCGGGCGGCGTGCGGCGTGCGGCGGCCGCGGCGGCTGGGCTCCCGCGCTCGGGTGGCCGCGCGTCGCGGGGCCCTCGCGGAGGGAGCTGAGGTGGGCTGCTGCCCCCACCCCGCCCGCGTACTGACTTGCTGCTGCTTCCTGGGTCGGCCGCGTCCTCTCTTCTGAGGCGCCGGGGCGGCAGGTTGTCCCTGGGCTGAAGTGGACGGCTGCCCGGCGCCTTCACCGCGTGCGCTCATCCTGCCTCCCGCCGCCGCCGCTACCGCTGCCGCCGCCGCCGCTCCTACCGCCGCTGCAGCCGCTTCGCCTCAGCCGCCCCGAATCTGCCCAGCACCTTTCAGGAGATTGCGAGGTAGGGCTGGAGAATGAGGCGGGGTGGGCGAGAGCTGGCGTGCGGCGAGGGCTGCTGCTGCTTAGGCTGCCGCCGCTGCCACCATCAACACCGGACGTCCAGCGGCTGCCAAAAAGAGAGAAGAGGGGAGGAGGAGGAGGAGAGAAGGAGGCGCTGCTGGTGGCGGCGGCAGCGGTGGGTGGGTGCCGGAGGTGGAGGTGGCAGTGGAGGTGGAGGTAGCGAAGAGTAGGAGGAAAGCGAAGGGGGAGAAGAAGACGGTTTGGAATTGGGAGGCTCCCCTCTCGGTTTGGGATCAAAAGTTGCGGTCACCGGGAGCACTTCGGAAGCGGCTTGGAAAGGGAAGAGGCTTGGAGTGAATTGTGTCCCTTGAAACGTTAGGCGGGGAAAGAATTCCTCCTCCTCTTCCCCCCGCTCCGCGCTTGCAGAGCAAGAAAGAGAAAGAGAGAGAGAGAAAACAAATAGCGCCTTGGGCAGTCGGAAAGCAAAGGGAGGATGGGGAGATTCTGCCGGGATCGGGTCGGGCACTGAGCGCAGGCAGGGGACGGAGCGGTGGGTGGCACCGCGCCTCCTCGGGTGGCGGGAGCAGGCGGCAGCGGCACCGGAGAGTCGGAGGGGGACGGGCTGATTGCTCCTGCGTCCTGCACCAAGCGCGCGCGGCCCGAGCTGGAGTTTTCTGAGTTCCTGCCCCAGGATTCAAGCGGGATGAGTGTGTGGTGTGCTTGGGGAGGGGGCGGCGGGGTTGGGGGGGGAGTGCCCACCTCTAATCGTGGGCGGATAAAGGGGAGGGGGCTGCGCAGGAGGAAAAGTATGAGGAGGAGGGAGGCCAGGCGGACCGCCGAGCCAAGGCGCCTGGCCGCAGGCCAGAGGCAGCGTTCGAAATACAACTGCCTCGGCGGCGGCGGCGCCCGGGTGCCACCCGGAGCCCCGCTCACGTGCTCCCGCCCGGCGGCGGGGTTAAAGGGACAGGCCGGGGATCGCGGGCCGGCTCGCCGTCGGCCTCGCCCCGCCCGCCGCCCGAGGTCGCCCCAGGGCGGCTGTCTTAGGAAGGCGCGGGAATGTGGCTGCCCTGGAGCCACGTTTAGGGGCTTGGCCTTTACCTGCACCTCCACAATGCGGAGCCAGCACTCTGCAGGAAGCGTCTGGCTGCGCGCGCGGCAGAGTTCTAGTTCCCTGGGAGTGGGGAGTAACTGAAGAGGAGTGGGAGCGGGACCCCAGCAGCCCTGCTCTGCGTCGGAATGCCCTCCTCGCAGATCGCAGGACCCAGCGCGCGCGCACACACGCACACACAGAGACACAGACACACATACACACGCACGCAGATACACACGTACACACGGGCACGCAGTTACACGTGCACACTCCCACAGGCACATGCAGGCATAAACACGTATGTAAACAAACGCTCGCATTTACATGCACACATGCACGCAGATACACATGCACATTCGCAGACACATGCACACGTGCTGACAAAGTACACACAGGCACACGAAGCGCGCCAGCCTCTTTACTGAGCCTTTTTTTTTTTCTTCCCCTGGGAAGGACTAGAGGCGATTTGAAGTCTCCCTTTGGATGGTGATATGCACCCGGGTTCCAATGCTCTTAGGGTAGAGAGGCTGCCCCACGCCGGACCTCATAGCTTCCTAGCTCCACAATTGCTCCAACTGTCCAACTCTCCCTTCGACTTACCTCGATTTAACCTTATCCCTAGGAATTCCCTTTCTGCCAAGTCCTAATTTTATAGCCTGGGCTGTTTGAGTTATGTGAACACCGTAATGACCACAGTCCGTTTTTAAAAGGTGGAGTACATTTTAAAATGTACCTCTTTTCATCCTTAAATAACAAAAAACTCTGAAAAAATTAGGTTCAGATTTTCACACATCACACCCAAAATTATTTTGGACCAAATCCAAAATAAAAACTTTCACCCAAGGAAGAATTTTTTTCTTTCCCCCAAATATAGACCACCGTGGAATAAAAAACGCCTACTTTACAGCCCCAAGCAAGGGGTTAGGCACCGCCAGGTTCCGCTGTGCCTGTGGAGGAGGCGCGTGTAAAGGTCTGCTCCCGGCGAGGCGGCGCTGATTGGTCCGCGTTGCCATTTTAAATCCATTTCCAGCTGCCCTTTGCAGAGCTGGGACACTTAGCTGCTCGTTGAGTGCCCTGCAGAAACTCAGGGTTTGTCCTGGGTCTGGGAACGCTTAGCTGTGATGCAGAGGGAGAGCCCCCATCCCTCCGGACGGAACCCAGCAGCTGACCTAGGGAGGGAGGGGTCTAACAGGAACCAGAGGTTTTCTGCTTGGGGCTTGGCTGAAAGATGGTATCGTCATCAAAGAGATTGAGATTTCCCGTACTAACGATTGCAGTGACATTTCCTAACTGCCAAGTTTGCACATATTTTAATGTGATCACATTCGCACAGTGGTGTGTACGTTTTACATACACATACAAAATGGGCTTCTTGGTTTGTTTTTGATGCTTGCTTTTTGCAAGGACTAGAGATAAAATTCTGAGGATGAATGTACGAGAAGTCACCGAGGATTTCAGTCAATCAGTTTTAAACTGGGTGCATTATATCCTCAGACTTAAAAAAAAATACATGCACTTAAAAAAAAAAATATGCTGGCAAGGAAGAGATTCCAGAATTTTATTTTTGCATTAAAGCCTTGATTCTAAGAAAAGCACAGGAAAAAAATGGGATTGGGAGAATGTCCAGCCACTTGTTTTCAGACACTGTCACTTTGCTGTTAGACCATTTGACCCTATTTGAATTTATAACCAGAAGACTATGAAACAAATATTGCATCAGGTTTTGTCTAAATCAGTTTTGTATATTTTCGTTCCTGGGAGCTATATGTAATTTTCCAGTTTCTATATGTTTTCTGCCCTTATTTCTCAACTGAAAGATCACATAATATCTGAGGGTCCTTCTAGTTCTGACAGACTTTAAAACGTGTGTAATAGCTTGTTCTCTAACTGGGTCCTGTTTATATGTAAATTGAATGTAGATTCCATAGAGACAGGTAGTATTTTTAACATCTCTTTTTTGTACCAATTGTGTGTAGGTAGTGTTCAGTTCATGATGCTTTTGTTACTTACTACTTTACTGCTATGATTGTTACTCTTAATAAGTTACTATTTTACAAATGTGGCAGAGGATGAGAAAAGAATTACGTATATTAAAATATCTTGAAAATTATTTTGATTAGAAGAAGATGCATCTGTGAAGATACTGAGGTTCTCACAGTGCACTTTATCACATTATATTTATCTTTTAATATATTCATAAGTTATAAATAATTTAAGGATGTTCTCAGATTATAACAAATTGAATTAATCATGGATGTATTTAATACTCAATTAGAGGGAGATTCATTAAAACCGTATATTTTAGAAGTGAACCTATATAGGATCACAGAAAAATATATTTAGTATTTATTGAACAGAGTGCATAGCATACACACATATATACATATATATGTTCAGAATGTAGAAGCTGAGTATAGTACAAGGTTAACGTATTTCTGAAAAATACTTCTAGTGTTTGAACTCATTTGTACTCACAGTTTTAGTGATCATGTCTTTTAAAATATGCTTCGTATTTAACAAAATGTAATGTAAGAGAGAGAATCTCTTAAGAGTGTCAGTATAGTACCACCAAGAAAGAATATAGGCTGCCAAGTTAACATTTTGGTGGGCGAGGGCGGGGTGGTGGTTTTGGATAGTCTTTCTAGTCCCATAGACAGAAGATCACTAAATAAAATGAATTTGCCCACTAATTCACTCAACAAACATTTGTTGAGTTGGTTCTGCAGTAATCTCACCTATTATTCTCTCAGGATTCAGGAATGTAATGCATTCAGAACTGCAGAGAATCTCTTTAGAAACAGCTAGGTGCTCACTTAAAATCTATTTACCTATTATGTTAAGCCTTTCATTTACCCTTACAAATATTTAGTCTCTTCCGTCCAATATACAGCTCATTCAACAAAGATTTGTTAAATACTGAATATATGCTAGGATTCCCAGAACATTCTTTTTTGATGAAAATCATGGAAGCAGAACAGAAGTGAAACAGCTGCATTTCTATGTCTCACCTATTGACATACTGTCAGTCCCAAACAATCTTAGTCTAGATATACTAGCAAGCAGCTTTTAAGTCAGATATAGGAATGGCTGTACCCCTGGTGTATGTGCTGTACATAATCCTTGGGACTATACTTGGGGTTTTACTCCCAGGGTTAGATTCTGATAGATGGTACAGTTGACCTTAAGGAAATTATCCTGGTGAGCCTGACCTCACCATATGTGTGCTTTTAAAGCAGAGCATGTTCTCGGGCTAATTTTAGGAGAGGAAGTTAGAGATTTGGAGCTCAAGAAAGATTTGACTGTCCATTGTTGGTTCAAAGATGGAGAATACTCATGGCAAGAAATGTGGGGAGCCTCTAGGAGCTGAGGGCGGCCTCAGGCTAACAGCCAGCAAGGAAACAGGGACCTCCTTTGTAAAATCACAGGGTTCTGAATTCCGCCAAGAGTGAGCTTGGAAGTGAATCTTCCCCAGAGCTCCAGCGAGAATTTAGCCAGGCTAACACCTTGATTTCATCCTTGTGACGCCCTCAGCAGATAGCCCAGCCATACCTGCCTTCTGACCTACAAAAATGTATGCTAGTAAGTAAGTATTTTAATGGTCTTTTTAGTCGTTAAGTTTGTGGAAATTTGCTATGCAGCAGTAGAAACTGATACAGAAGGGATCTGGTCAGGTAAATGTCCCTTCCTTCTGCATCCCATGGATTGCTTCAAGAAAACAGTTAATGAAGACGTACAAATGGCCAATAGGCACACGAAAAAATGCTCAATATTGTCACTAATTATCAGAGAAACTCAAATCAAAACTACAATGAAGTATCATCTCACACCAGTCAGAATGGCCATCAATCAGAAGTCCACAAACAATAAATGCTGGAGAGAGTGTGAAGAAAAGAGAACCCTCCTATTCTGTTGGCTGGAATGTAGTTTGGTGTAGCCACTATGGAAGACAGTATGGAGATTCCTCAAAAAACTAAAAATAGACAACATATGATCTAGCATTCCCACTCCTGGGCATATATCTGGAGGGAACTCTAATGTGAAAAGACATGTGCACCCCAATGTTTATAGCAGCGCTATATACAATAGCCAAGACATGGAAGCAACCTAAATGTCTATCGACAGATGACTGGGTAAAGAAGATGTGGTATATTCATACAATGGAATACTACTCAGCCATAAAAAAGAATAAAATAATGCCAATTACAGCAACATGGATGGACCTAGAGATGGTCATTCTAAGTGAAGTAAGCCAGAAAGAGAAAGAAAAATACCATATGATATCACTCATATGTGGAATCTAGAAAAAAGAAAAAAGAATACACTAATGAACCCGTCTACAAAACAGAAATAGACTCACAGATGTAGTAAATAATCTTATGGTTACTGGGGGTAAGGGGGTGGGAAGGGATCAATTTGGGAGTCTGAGATTTGCAAATGTTAGGCACTGTATATAAAAATAGATTTAAAAAATTTTTATGTTTAGCACAGGGAACTATATTCAATATCTTGTAATAACCTTTAATGAAAAAGAATATGAAAATGAATATATGTGTGTAAATGCATGACTGGGACATTGTGCTCTATACCAGAAATTGACACATTGTAATTAACTACACTTTCATAAGAAAGAAAAAAAATTACTCATGCAGTCTGTCTGGAGATGTCCTAAGTGGTTGGACCACACCTACCAAGCCACCCACCCCGCTATATCTCTTGGGCTTGTGGTGAAGCAATGGCCAGCATGGAAACACATCATCTGGCATTGCTCTTCATCCTTTCCTCTTTCCTTCTCTTCATCCCCCCTGCTTCCCCACTACTACTCTACTTTTATGTCTATCTCAGTACCTTGGAATTCCTGAACCCACCATACTGGAGAGACATGGGGAGAGGTCACACATTCAGATAATTCCAGGTTCCCCCAACCCCTACCTCTAAAATACCCCAAGTTAATGTGAAGTAGATCAGAGGAGAGACCCCTGCTGAACACCGCCCCAATTGCAAATTTATGAATAAAATAAATGTTGTTTTTATTCTTAAGCCACTAATTTTCGGGGTGGTTTGTTACATAACCATAGAAACTGGCCCATCATTTTTTCCTCTAAAACAAATTTTCTTTTTTATTTACCTCATTCCAATTAATAACCTCAAATTGGTGATTTCCTTAGCTAGCAATCACTCTTAGCTAGGAATCATTCTAAATCCTCCTCTTTCCACATTAAATGATCCCTAAGTCCCTCAAGTTCTGCCTTCTAAATATTCCTTGAATCTGTCCATTTACTCTCCACCTCCGGTTGCTGCCTTAGAACTCTCTCCATTTCTCATTTGGACAACTCCAGTGTCTTTCTTTCTGGTCTCTTAACCTTTAATCTTACATTTTAAAAATCCATTCTCTACAATGCTTCTAGAAGAATCTATTCCTTTTTTGGATCAGTTATATTTGTTATATTAGAAAATGCAGGTGACAGAAGAGCAAAAAAAAAAAAAAAAAAAAAAAAGATTCTCCAGTTATCCCACCACTGATAGATAACAATGTAGCATTTTAATCCTTCTAGACTTTAAATGAACTAATATAAGTTCATGCTGCACATTCTATTTCATAACCTATTTTTATGTAAATGATATGTCGTGAATATTTTTTTCATGTCAATGAATGTTCTTCTACAAGACCACTTCTAATGGCTCCACTGTGTTCAGCAGTATATATGTTAAAATAGAACACCTGGAATTAAGTAAGCATTTGATAAAAATTTTTATGACATCTTTGTGAAAAGATGAAGAAATATAGCTTGAATGTTATGCATTCCTCTGTGCTGATGTCAACTTCAAAGGTGGTCTTAGCAGCATCCTGGCAGAATTTTCAAGTTTTCAGGTATCCTAAAGATAGAAGGGATAGCTAACTCTATTGATGCCCAAATTAAGATTTGAAAGATCTCAACAAGCCATAGTATAATTTAAGAAGATGAATATGAAGTAGTCTAAGGAGGAACTAGTTTCAAAACGGAGGAAAAATCAGCCATGCCAGTACAGAGTGAAAAATTGACTTAAAAGCGATTCCTAGGACTGTGTATCAAGCTAACCAGCAGATACTGCTCATTTCCCACCTAATATCCATTCTGCCCTTCTAATTTGCAAAAGAGCACCTAAAGTGTTGAGTATGGCAATGTGCCCAACCATGAAACTATGTTTCCCAGCCTCCATTCTAGGTTGGGGTGTTCATTGAAAGAAGAAATCTTTGGGAAGTACTTCTGGGAGAGCTCTTTAATGGGGACTGATTCAGCTGTGAGGTTTCTCCATTTGGATGTCCAGTTGTTCCAACCTGTTTATTGAAAAGACTATCTTTGCTCCACTGTATTTCTTTTTTTTTCGATTGAAATGTTGTTGATGTACAATGTTATATTAGTTTCAGGTGTACTGCATAATTGTTTTGCCATTTGCATACATTATGAAATGATCACCACGATAATTCTAGTAACCATCTGTCCCCATACAAAGTTAATACAATACTAATGACCATATTCCTTATGCTGTATATTACGTTCCCATGGCTTATTTATTTTATAACTGAAGATTTGTACCTCTTAGGCCCCTTCTGCTATTTTGCAAACCTCTCCCCCACCTTCTCTCTTCTGGCAACCACCCATTTGTTCTCTGTATCTATGAGTCTGTTTTTGTTTTGTTTTGTTTTGTTTTGTTTTGTTTTTTAAAGCCATTGTATTTCCTCTTCTCCTATGTCAAAGATCAGTTGACTACGATGGTGTGGATCTATTTCTCTGCTCTCTTTTCTGTTCCATTGCTCTCTTTGTCTATTCTTTTGTGAACACCACACTGTCTTGATTACTGTAACTGCACAGTAAATCTTACAGTAGTGTTAGTCTTCTGAGTTTGTACTCCTCCTTCAATACTGAGTTGACTATTCTAGATCTTTTTATCTCCATATAAACTTCAGAATCAGCTTTTTGAAAGCCACAAAGTAACTTGCTGAGATTTTGATAAGAAGTGTGTTGAATCTATATAGATCAAGTTAAAAAGAACTGATATCTTGACTATACAGAGTCTTCCTATTTATGAAGATGAAATATTTCACCATTTATTGGGTTCTTTTTTGATAACTTTCATAAAAGTTTTGCGGCTTTCCTCAAGTAGATCTTGTACATATTTTGTCAGATTTGTAACTAAGTATTTCATTTTGGGAAGGTGCTAATATTATTGGTAAAATGATTTTAATTTCAAGTTCCACTTGTTCATTGATGGTATATAAGAAAGCAGTTGACTTTTATATATTAACATCGTTTCTCCACCCTTGCCATAATCACTTATTAGTTCCTGGAGTTCTTTTGTCAGTTATTTTGGATGTTTTTACATGGACAATCCCATCATCTGTGAATAAAGACAGTTTTATTTTTTTCTTCTCAGTCTGTATACTTTAATTTCCTTTTCCTTTCTTACTGGTTTTGCAAGTCATCAATTACAGTTCAGATTTTCTTACTCCAGTACTGATTCTGCAGTGGTTTCTGCTCTGGGAAGTTGTGATTCTCTGTATCACCTATCTCTCCAATTTTTGACGTAGTGATTTGCCGTGTGATCTCACTTCTCTTATGCGTCTAAAAGAATTTTTTGTGTTTAGTTTGTTCAGCTTTTTACTTGTTATGACAGAATAGCAACTTAGAAGCTCCTTATATGCCAAATCAGAAACTGGAAGTCCCTAAAACTGGCTTTTATAAATACTCAGAATAAAGAAAGTAATAATATCACTGTATTTTGCCCTTGTCAGTGTACATCAGGAGAATTATATTTAGTTCTGGGCATTGTGTCTAAGACAGATTTGGACAAATAATATGTGATCCAAGTGGGTTTTCCAAACGTGTCATACAAAAGACCATTTTAAGGAAGTAAGACTCTGAGCCTGAAGATCGGCCTGTGGCAATACATCTTGGCAATACCATCTTAAAGTACTGCTGTTTTGAAGTAGGAACTTTAGATATATTCCTTATTGCTTCAAGCAGAGGAATGATGGGTCATCGGATTCCAGTCAAATATGAGATAGAGCTTTCTAAATTTAGGATTTTATGAAAATACCCTGGATAATTGTATTGCAGAATAAATGAATTCCCAGTTGGTGGAGATGGTTAGGCAGGGACTGAGCGACTAAGCTGAGGGACTGTTGTGGGGAGGAGGAGGTGAGATTAGGGAAGTTGTTTTCATTCCTTTTGAAGACCAGCACCCTTCTTCAAGTGAAAGCCTGCTGAAGGCTTCTCCATCTATGCCCACTCCTGGAAAGACTCTCTGGCACTTCCCAGAACAGAGCTTAAAAGGACTGGATTAGAAGATAACTCTGCCTCTGATTCCAACACATAATGAAAAAGCCTCAGTTACAGATGAATATTTGCCTACACATGATTTTTGTCTTTGATACCCTAGAAAAGTATTGGGAAAAAACCAGATTTATCATCAAAAAACTTTTAAAATAAAAATGAAGCCCTCTATTGTATATGTCTCATTGGTGAATGATTATTGCATGTTTTAAATATAACAGCTCCATTATCACCAAAAGGATTTAGTCTGTGCCATCACTTTCATAATTTTTTTGGTAAAGTTTACATTGCAATAAATTAGGAACCAGTATCATAATAGTAATAAACAGTAGTAAATACTACTAACACACCCAATTGGTATCAAGCTTTGTTTCAGGTACTTTGGGGAGGGAGGCAGAGTTCAAGGAGGAACATTAAGGAGACAGAGAAAAACAAAAACAAGTCAGACCTGGGTGTGGGTTCAGAGCTCAAAGAATTTACAAACTAGCCAGACTTACATGTACGTAAGTCACGATCATTTAAGGCAGAAAAAGATAATGACTCTCAAGTATGTGCTGAGTGAGTTCAAGGAAAGAAGAGATTTCCATGGTATGGGAATTAAGGGAGGCTACTTGGGACACAGTGGTGTTTGAGAGGGCCTTGAAGGACAGCTAGACACAGAGAGGGGAGGGAAGGAAATTCAAGTAAAGGGAAGATAAAGAGACATGTTGCTGAAACGCAGATCTGAAATTCATATACCAAGAGAGGTTTTACTGCAGTAGTCAGATGCCAGCTGGAAACAGTTCATTACAGATGACTCCTGTGAATGCACTTGCCTGCCAGGAGTATAGATAGAGATTAGGCAGAGTTATAAGAACAAACAAGGCATGTTGAGGCACCCAGACACCAGCAATATTGGGGAGCCATTGCCACCCTAGGACTGACGAGTTAGGCAAAGGAAGTAGCATTAAGGACACTGCTGAGAGTTGGAACCCTGCTGGAGGGGCTATCTGGTAAGAGCTGAAGTCAGGGAGGGGGGCAGCCACTGCCAGAGGACAGGCACCAAAGTGGGAGTAGACAGAAAGAAAAACCCTGACTTTTTTCTCCTCTTGCTCTGCTTTCTTATGCCAGTGCATCCTGTGGCCAGCTCAAGAAGGAGCCAACAAGCACGGGAACCTGGATGACTTAAGCCACCAGCATCAGCCTCCAGGTAAGTGGGCCACACACGTGGATGGCTGAGAAGGATGAAAAATGGATCTTGGGTGAGTGATTAGCTGAGAGAACAAAGAATAACCATGAGATGAAAGATCAGATGTTTAGAGAAGATTTTGGAAATCCTAATTACCAACATTAAAAAGTTTCTAAGTTATTTGATAGTTGATGTAGAGACACTGATGCCAGATCAGCAAGAGAGTGACAGGACAAAATTTCCAGAAGTGAGCAGGCCAGGTGGGGCAGAGCTCCATGGTGTTATAAGTGTTCCGTGTTCCTTCATCCGTTCTGCACCCTGGTTCTTAGCATGTGGCTTTCAATAGATTTCACAGGGTCACCTCACGGTTAAAATTGGCTACTCCACCTCTAGTCTCACGTCCGTGTCCTAGACAAGGTCAGTAGAAGAAAATCACAAAGAAACCAAAGTTTTCCAGAAGTCCACGGCAGATTTCACCACAGGGTCAACTGCAACTACGAAATGAGGGAGGCTGGGGAAAAAAATCACATTGCTACTCTGAATAAATTCATGGTTTTTTTTTTTTAAAGAAAGAAGAGGAAATGAAATATTGGGTAGAAGCTAGCAGCGTTTGATATAAAAGAGAAGAAAGCTTGATGGGAGAAGGGCACTCTAATTCTTAATTATTTGAAGCTTCCAGTAATTCCAAATTTAGGTGTTTTTGCCTGGATAGAGAGGTTGGGAGAAGGAGTTATTTGGGGAATGAGGAGGGTTTTGGAGATTTGACACGTACTAAATTTTGAGTGACAGCAACATCTAATACATAATGGCTACGCCACGTTAGAAAACAAGAGAGGACAGAACTGGAGATAGGGAATTAAGTGGTAAAGTAGACTGGATTATTGTTCACAACTTCTTACTTTTATACTTAAGAAAATGATACACTCATACCCTTTGCTAGTGCAAGCCAAGTTTCCTTACCAGATACACTGAAGTAGGGTTTGGTGATACTAATTTTTTGGACCATGATTTGAGAGCAGAAGTGACCTGTGCCAGTTTTAAGCCATGGAATATTTCTGTGTGCTTGAGATTCTAAGCTCCTTTATGAGAAGAACACTCCTTGGTCCTAGGATAAAGGCTCGTGAAGTAGATCAGAACTAATGCCCAGCCAAGCCCAATAGAGCGCAAACCCATGAGGGACAAATAGATGCTTGTGGTTGAAGCTACTGAAGTTTGAGGTGGTTTTTATTGTGCAGTGCTATTGTAGCAGAAACCTAACTAATACATGTGGTCATTCTCAAATACTCGAGAGCAGATGGGAACCCCTTCTCCCTTGCTAGGAAGACTATGATCAAAAAGACAGATAAAACTGCTTTTGGCAAGGATATGGACACTTGTGCATTGCTGGTGGGAATGTAAATAGGTACAACCTCTTTTGGAAACAGTCTGGCAGTTCCTCAAAATGCTAAAATAAGAATTACCATATGACCCAGCAATTCCATGCCTAGATACGTTACCAAGAGAGATGAAAACATAGGTTCGTATAAAAACATATGCGTGAATATGGAGAGCAGCATTATTCACAGTCGCCAAAGAGTGGAAACAGCACAGGTGTCCATTAACTGATGAATGGATAAACAACATGTGGTATATTCATATAAAGGAATATTACTCAACAATAAAAAGAAACGACATACTGACACATACTACAGCATGGATGATCCTTGAAAACATTATGTGAACTGAAAGAAGCCAGACCCCAAAAGTCACATATTGTATAATTCCATTTATATGAAACTTCCAGAATAGGTAAATCTATAGAGACAGAAAATAAGTTTGTGGTTTGCAGAGGATGGAGGTAGGGATGAGAAATGACTACTAATGGGTGAGGAATTTCTTTTGGAAGTGATAAAAAGATCCTAAAATTGATTGTGGGGATGGTGTCATTTAGTGAAGATACTAAAAACCAGTGAGTTGTGTACTGTAAATGGGTGAATTGTCCGGTATGGTTTGAAACAAAGAACAAAGGACAAAACCACAAACCTGTGAATAAGACACATGCTGTGAGCTGGGGGCAAAAAACCAGTCACACTGTCTCTCCTGATCCAACTGACAAACAGCACATGTGGTTGCAAAAGCTGGTCTGGGGTTAGTAGATGTGATCTTTGCCAGACAAATGGAGATTTTCTGTATGTGGCACTAACTTCCCTATGTAGGAAAAAGGCAGATATTCATGGTTTCATTAGCACCATGATGATCTCACCCAGTCAGTTTCAAACTCTGTAAGAAATATTTCCTTTAATAATGTGCACAAGCTATACCCAACTGAAATCTAATTGTAGAACATTCAAACAATTCAGAAATATCTGAAGTAAAACAATGGAAGTGTGAAAGTCCTTCTTTACCAGCCTATCAGCTCTACACATGCTCCTCTCCTCCCAGAGCTAATTACTGGAAACAATGTACTAAAACCCTCTGGTCCTTTGTTCTAAGCATTTGCATAAATACATAGACAAGGATACAGCCTTATTTTTACATGAATTGGACCATACTACGCACATTGTGCTGAAACTTGCTTTAAAAAAAGCTTAACATGTCCTAAAGATCTTTTCATGCATTTTTATCAGCTGTATAGTATTCTCACAGTATGGTTATACCATAGCTTGATTATCTGTTCCCTTATTGAAAAATGTTCCCAATTTTTCTATATTGAATTGGGAACAATTTCCTGCTAGTACAAAACAATGATAAAGGCATTCTATATATCAGAGGTATATACACCTCTGAGCATATGTATGACTTTTTTCTGTAGGATAGTTTTTAATTTAAGTTATATTTCTCAGTTGAAGAGAGTGCACATCTTGTCACTTTTTTTTTAAATTAGTAAAAACCTTTTTCCAAGTAAACCTTTACAAGGAAGCCCAATATATAGAAAAGTAAGAGAGAAAATGCATTGATCTTGGACAGAGAAGCAGAGCTTTGAAGCTCTAACCTCTTGGCCTCCTTCTCAGCCTCTGGCCTTCACTGCCCCAAGGCACCTTCATGGAACCCTAGGGTTCCACAGAGTACAAATTAGAAACCATTGCTTTAGTGAACTGAGTTGACATGTAATATTACAGAATGTAAAGGTGGATTTCATACATGGTTTTTGTAACAGATTAATTCCAAATCAAAGAATTTTAGCTACCTATAAGAGTAGTGTATTGTTTTATGTCAACCAATTGGACCATTGTCAACCAGGATGACTTCTGAAAGCAGTAGTGGCCCCAGAGGTTCTAGAAGGAGACTGAGGTAAGGTAGGCTGGTTACAGGAAGGCGCTGGACCTGCTGCTGTGTTCACATGGTGAGCTGCCTGCCCAAGGTGGCTTTGGGATGCTGAGGGTGAGTGGTAGAACCAAGCGTCTTCCTTCAAGTTACCACTTGGCCTGATCATATCATAAATGTTTCATAACAAGTTGTCAGGAAGACAGAATAATTCAGATGCTAGATTTTACACATCCTATTACCTGTGGTTCCATGTGAAATCCCAGGCTTAGAAATATGAGCTTTGACAAAGCTTATATTACCATCAGCTAAAGGAATACATCTGGATAGCAAAAAGTCTTTTGCAATCTAACACAAAACATAAGGTGATGTTACCTAATTCTAATGAAATCTTTAAAAGGTGAAGTTCAGGAGCATCAAATACTTCTACAGCAACTCCTTTCAAATACACCAGCATCATTTAGCTTGGAAACCGTCAGGAAGATATACAACTAACAATCCCCAGTTCCATTTCATAGGAAAAAAAAAAAAAAGTAAAGGTAGTTAAAGCTGCACAGTTGAGGCACTTATTATCTGAAGCTAAAGTCTGGCTGATATTTAAGAAAATAAAACAAAATGAAACCCTGAACATTCAAAGACATCTCATTCCCACTCCTTGTCACAGCCACTCATTTCCCTCATTGAGAACAGAGTCTGTGCCTTTTACCTTTATATCCCTTGGACCTTGCATAAGATTCAATAAACCTTTGATAAATGAATGAAAAATGACTGGTTGCCACCAAATCTGAAAGGAGAAAGAACATAATTTAATTAAAATACTCTGGCCTCCTAAAAGAAGTTCTTAATAAAGGGACAGATCTTTTAAGGAGCAAACCAGTTGTTTAAAATAAAAAAAAAAAAAAAAAAAAACAAAACACAAGCCCATTAAAAAATTCCCAAATAGAAAGATATAAAATGAGAAGAATCTCCCCCCACCCACACTCTAAACTCTGGTTCTAATTCCACTCCCCAGAGGTAATGCCTGTTAACAGTTTCGTGTTAATTCTAAATGTTTTATGCATTTTTGAGTCTATGCGTAGGGAATACCTCTTACTATTTCTGGTCACACAAGATCAGCATCCTTTCCCTGTGCTTTGGGAATTACCATTTAATACTTAGTGGGGCACATTGAAACTCTCAGTATAGAAGCTAAACATGCCAGAGAGTCCGTTTTCTGGCCTCTCTTGTAGCAGAAGATATAAACACACATTCTAGCCTCCATCGCTTAGCCCCCTAGAAGTTAGAGGTAGAAACTCAAAGAGCAAGAACCACAAGGAATCCACGCGAGTGACGCCGACGTGGGCAGGGGCTTCAGTTAGCAGTTGCGAGTAGCAGTGGGCTAATGGTGCGGGTAGAGCGCTAGCAGCCTCCAGGATTTCCCAGGGCAGCTGCATGGTGCGGACTGGAGCACTGTTACTGGCTGCGTAGCTCAAAGCTGGTTTTCCCCAAGGAGTGCTCTGTGTCTGTGCTTCGCACAGATCTCACTGGATCCCTTCTGACTGTGCTGTGGGCTTCTCCCTGGCATCTTGAGGTACTTTCACTTCCAAAAACCAGCACCTAGATTTTTTTCTCAAGAGCTGTCCTGTGGCTCCTGGAACTAGCTTTTGCCAGAATGCCTGGCAAGCCAGAAGTCCTGGGAATTTGCCTTCCTGGAACAGCCCTCATCCAGTGACTTAGAGGTGCAGCGTTGAAAAGCCCGGCCCCCAGGCCCGGGTTGGGACAGTGCTGAAGTGTGACTTCTGCTGCAGTGTTTCTCTGTGGGATCCGACAGCAACTACCCTCGGGACCTCTGCTTGAGACTGCCCCTTTGCTGAGCTTTCTCCCCTCCCCTGTTCTACTCCCCCCAGTCCATCACGGGTGTCTCCTGGCATCATTAATAAATCACAAATCTTCCAGGGTTCGCTTCTCAGCAGTCTGACCTAAGACAGCCAACTTTCTGGAAACCCTGAACCAGTCAAAACCCTTTTAAAAAATTCTCTCTTTCTGCCTAAATTAGCGTAGGATTGTTTCTCTGGCTTGTAATTTGGTACTGATAAATAACAAGCACATGCATGCATAGATCTCGGTTAAAATATGTGTATACTTTTAACAAAAATGGAATCATAAAAATATTTAAGATTCTGAGAATTTGCTTTTTATTACAGCTATTCATTCATTCTGTGTCCATTTCCACCATCTTTGGAGTCTGTCATTATAAAGATCCCCTTCTCACCCCCGTTCGGATGGTTCCTTGAATTTCTCATCAATCTAGCTTGGGTGGAATTGGGCCCAACCAGCTTCAGGGATAATCTACACTTGGCTTAAAACAACCAGCACATTCCTCGGAACTGAGTTTGGTTCATGGGATAATCACAAGACCGATTCTGGCAAATTGGGGTAACAGATTGTGGGACTTTGTTGGAACTGTGTTTCCCCTACTGTGGATTGAACAAGAAATATGTACCTAGACTCACAGCTGTAGGCAACGTTTTGGGGATTAGGAAGGGGCAGGCTGCTAGGGCCTGGGGTCAGTATAGTGGCAGGAGAGCAAAGAGATGGAGAGATGGACATATTTTCTGAGCTGTGGATAAAGCCTTGCCTGAAGGTATGACCCAACACATTACCTGTTTTGCTTGAGATAGTTTGGGTCAGGCTCTCTGTGCTTTTCGCCCTGTAGGTTTGTCCTGAGATGACATGATTTAACATATGTAAAAGACTGGACATGGCATCCACTAGATTACGGTTGCAGGGGTAGTAGGCCTGGTCCATCATATGTGATACAGAAATCTTCAGTTTATCTTGTTTGTCTCTGGTGCTCACAGCAGCTTTTATTCCAGCCCCCATTTCTGTATGATTCTAACCACTCCTGGGCACCCCCATTACGTCCTCAACCAGCTTTCTTCCCATTTTCCTGTTCTCTCCCCCATCATTTTGTCTTCCTCACCGACTCTCTCTTCTCAAAACTGGAAGTGGTCAGGGCATGCAGAGTTTAGAATCAGGGAGAGAAACTCTGGAAGGTGAGGAGAAAGCTTTCAATGCCCTTTAAACTAGATCTCTTTTTTTTCTTGTCCTTAAGCTGAGTTATCTTTCTTCCTTCTTGGCACTGAGGGTCATGATGCTCCAAAGCCCTTGTTGTTGGTAAACAAATAAGAATCAAAAGTTAACATCATGTTGTACTGCACCGTCTGGGAGAACATGCAAGGGCTCTCGTGCTCCCTGAATAGACGTCTGGCAGAAAGGTAGATTGTTCCACCTTTGAATTCAGTCATTTACCAAGGATTCTATATGACTTTACCCTTTTTTCCATATTTTCCTTTTCACATAAATCCTCCCATCAAGTATTTATAATGTGTAAGTATTCTTCTTTGTTCGGATGAGCAGTCATGTAGCGCGGGGATAAAAAACCCACTGAGGTGTTTGGATGGCTTCACAGTATAGACAATTGAATCTTTAGTGGCTTGGCATCAGGACTGTAGGATAGAATTTCTTTTGTGGTGCAGTTTCAGCCTTAAAATATACATTTCTCCCAACTCTCATTACCAAGAGACAGCATAAAAATTACGTTAATACTGATACGATAAAATATCATTTTATGAATACACTGCAGTCTTGATTATGAATTTGACTTCCCCTGGAACATATAATGTACACAGACATTTTAAGTGGGAACATTCCAGATTAAATTTTAATGCAGGGTAAAGATACAGAATGATTCAGAGGACAAGTATTTTTCTCATGAAGCACTAACTACTTATGATTCAAATTTATTTCCCCCTGTTTACGTCTTCCTGAATCATTATTTAAATTATTTAATGTTCATCTTCTGACTTTTTAACACCGATCATTTATTTGCTCACACATGCAGTCGAAGAACAACTGCGGAGTGTCTGCTCTGTGCAAAACAGCGTGCTAGGTTCTCATCAGAGGGAGAGAAGGGAACAAAAGTAAGTCCCTCCTGCTAAAGAGGTTACAGTTAATTAGGAGCAAGACTCAACATCCAAGTAACTCTGCAAAATAGTGCAAAGAGACTACGTATGGAGCAGGGAGAGAAAAGCAGCCCAGGCCAAACAAGGAACGGTTAGAAGGAGGACATGAGGATGCCTGCGCGTGACTTGCGTTGTTCCGTCTAGAAGGCTGTACGGGAAGGGCAAGTGGAAGTTCAGGGCAGAGAGCTCAGCTGGGCCACACCTAAGCATTTCATGGTTGACAGATGCCAAAGGTTATTTATTTATGGGTCCCCAAAGGATCAAATTGGATTTTGGGGGCTTTTCAACTTTTGGATTTGTTCAAAATGAAATGCGAATGGTTACAAACCAGAGGCGCTATAACTGATGGCATCATGTCAGGTGTTTAATTTTTGTTAGCTACCTAAGGTTTTCACCAACATTGGTGCACCGTAAATATCGGGGCTGACGGGGAATGAAGAGATGGAGCCCGAAGGCCAAGTCAATAGGCACAAGTCGTCATTCTGTGGAACCCAGGGATTCCAAACACTTTGCTGGAAATACTTCAGGTGGCTCTCTACAAGGAACAGGGTTTTCACCACTCCTGGGACATTGTGGATGGAGATGGCAAATCATATCCACCGTTCTTTTAATCCTATCAAGTTGCACCATATGTTTATAAATAGTGCTTTTGTTATGACCCTAATTGAGGGAGATTTAGTACTGTAACTGGCCTATTTCTGACTCGCTATTGTCTAAGATCTTGCATTCTTTCAAAAGTTGAAACAGAAAACTAGAGTAAATTACACGTGTCTGCTGCCTAAAGCATTTATATTTTCCTTTTGTTTGTTCTTAAATGCCATCATTCTACTCATCCGCTGACTGTTCAATTGCAGGACATAGTGGCATAAAGCCAGATATCCTGTCCTGTGGTTTCCCCTCCCCCCCCTCATGAGATTAAGAGGGAAGAGGGCTGCGTGGAGGGAGAAGAGGAAAAAGGCAGAGGAAGTTCTTCTGTTTTACTAAAGACCTCATCCAAAAATAAAAGAAAGGCATGTTAGTGTAAGTACCACTACAAAGGCAATTTCTCGTTAGCCAGGAGCTTTCAGTGTTGTAGCTGGCACTGGTTCACTTCTTCTGTACAATGAGAAATATAAGGTTGCATGAATTTCAACAGCACGTTGAAGTGCTCGGTGATGGCACTGAATCTCAGCCTAATGCGCTGATGGAAGAGACCCACCTGCCTTGCTACCCAGGGCAGGGTCTGACTTAAAGCGTGTGATGACTTGCTGCTGCTCTTAAGAGACTGGGCTGCTGGCCTCCCTCAGCGATGCTGTCTTTGGGGCGCCTGTGTCTTGCATCGGCCAACTGTGCCTATTCATTCTGCAGTCAACTAAGAAGATAGCAAAGGATGGGTTTAACAATATATTCAAAGCAACATGATTTTAATACTTAATGAGATGTATTCCACATTCCATGTATCAATAGGGCTCTTCCTTCCCCCTTCTGCCCTCCCTCTGATTTTCTTCCTTTTCCTCCATCACCTTGCACTTTCTTCCTTTTCTCTCTCCCCCCTCACTTCTTTCTTCCTTTCTCACTTTTCTTCCTTTCAGTCTTACTCTTCTTTTCAAGGGGCAGTGAGCCATTTCATGTCATGCGAGTTAAGAAAGATTAAAAGGGGAACTATATTATGCTTAGGAGGCAATACGCTGCCTTCAGGACGTGGTAGATATCATCTGACTTACATAGTCTACACAGAGAACATGGGTTTGTCTGAGATCAGGTTTGTAACTGTAGGTAGTTAGGTGTTGGGTGCTTGGTCAAGGCAATCTGCATTTTGAAGGCATAGGAGAAGTCATGCTGTTTGTCTTTGGCAGCGATATTAGCAAGCAAACCACAGGCTTATTTCTTGGCTACGTGTTTCCATCCACTGATGCCAACAAATGGTTGTCTTGATAGCCATATCTGTGACTAAAGCAGCTGGTGAAGCATCAGTTGTTCTGCCTGCTGTGGCTGAAACATTCTGACAGCATCAAGAACGAAAGACCTGTACCAGGAGCCGTGTAGGCATGCATTGTGTGTTAATTTCCTGGGGCTGCCATAACAAATGATCACAAACTGGTGGCTGAAAAAGACAGAAATGTGTTATCTCACAGTTCTGGAGACCAGAAGTCCGAAATCAAGATGTTGGCAGAGGTTTCTTCTAGGGGCTCTGGGAGAATCTGTTCCATGCCTCTCTCCTAGTTTCTGGTGGTGGCTGGCAATCCTTGGCTTGTAGACCTAGCATGTCAATCTTTGCCTCTGTCTTCCTGTAGTTTTCCCTTCTGTGTATCTTGTCACAAACCTCCCTCTGCTTTGTCTTAGAAAGATAGCAGTCATTGTATTTAGGGCTTACCGTCAATCCAGGATGATCTCATTGTGAGATCCTTGACTTAATTATATGGGCAGTGACTTTATTTCCAGATCAAGTCACATGTGGAGGTACCAGGAGTTAGGACTCAGATGTATCTTTTTAGCAGACTTTCAATCCACTACACACTGCTACCTTAAAACAGAAATATCAAAGATTAAAACCTATAAAGTGACTGCAGACCAAATCAACATTTAAGCCAGTAGGAAAGGAACTTTGAGCTCCAGGATTAATCTGAGATTTGTTACTGAACAAGAGAGAAAACACACTTCTTTCGCCCACAACCTTTTTGTTTAGAAGGATTTCTGTGGAGTTCTGTAAAGGGTGCTCTCCTTAAACACTGATGTCATGTTTACAGTCATTTCAGAAACCCCATAAAAGAAAACAATGCTGCTGTGTTGCTTCCAAAAGTTTTACCAAAAATAAATAAATAAATAAATAAAAAATAAAAGTAACTGCAAGGAGAAAAACCACGTGGGTGGCTTCACTAAAGATTATATTGGGGTTAAGAACCATGCTCTATGAACTGAGGCTTGCTCTCTCAGGAGACACGATTCAGAGGAAAGTCAAGAGTAGAAATGATTACATCACTTTAGCAGTTCTCATACACAAAGGTCAGATGGTCAGTTTGGAAAAAAAGAAATCTGTCAACTTCATTCTTTTAATCTGAAACTAAAATCAAATGGTAGATTTCATTTCATCACAAGGATGCCTCTGATAGACCACAACTTTTGCATGCTTCTAATATTATGATCGTGCTATACCCTTGCCTTAGAGTAGGGTGAAAAAAAGCTAGTAGCTGTAATAGATGAGACTTTCCTGTGGACAGGCCAGCCAGCACGTGAATGACTGCGGACAGCTCTGTCTTTGCAGACTCCTCTGCTTTGTTGACACTTCTATTCACTTACCCAGTGGAACATATTTTCTACTTTCAAGTGAAAACCTGCTTCTGCTTCCCAATATATTTTTCAACATCTCAACTATTGACTTTGTGCACAGAGAAATCCTTTGTAAAGCACATACTTAAGGAAGATGATTCGGGGAGCGCATCAGCTTGAAGCTTGGAGACGGGTGATTACTTCCAATTCCTGGGGCACTTAGTTCCAATAGAGCCTTAACCTGTAATTTAATCCTCAGAATCTGTATTCAAAGATGACCACAACAATGCGTGCCACAGAAGTAGCTTTCCCACTGTCTGTCGTTTGGGACGACCCCTGCCTCTCCGTCCCGCCCACAGTGTGGACCATCAAGAGCAGACTTGACCTCTCTCTGCATTTATGTCCAGGGACATTTCAACCTGCTGCCATTAGCTGGAAAATGGTTACAACCGATGCTGTAATGCTCATTCTTATGTAAAGGTGACTTCTAAGATGAAGCAGTGCTTAAATTTTTGGACTGGGAAAAACTGCCAACAATTTGACAAGAGCATATGGTAGTTTGGCATTATGTTGACGTGACAAGAAATACCTGTCAATTCTAACTGCTGGCTATGTAGACGTTTGGAGTTACATATATGGTCCACCAGAAACCCAGAATGGGACTCTCTTATACAGCCGTGTGACTCTTGAGTATATTTATGGATCTAGGCACTAACACCTGTGAAAATACATATGAAATATGAACCTTAATTGAAATATACTATCATGCTTAATTGAAACATGTTCCCAGGAAAGCAGAGGAGGTTTTGCCTACGTAAAAAATTGTAGAATAGGAACCAAAGGTAACACAATATTCTTCTATTAGTGGATTTTTTTTTATCTAATAAAACTGTAAGACAAACATCTCGTGTGCTTGGCTCATTAACAATACTTATTTTTTTTTATCAGAATTAATATTCTTCCATATTTTCTTTGGAGAAAGCAATATTGATGTTTATATAAAGTGTAAACAAATGATGCAATGTTTCACATTTTCCAGTTTTTTACTGTGATATATTCTCTAAAATTTTATGTTAGCACAACAACAGACAGAGTGCTTCCACAGTTCATTTCAAGATAATATATTGCTCCTTTATAGCAAACGCAGTACAACTTGGGCTTAGGAACTGGAAGCTAAAGCAATCTTGGGACATGTGTTCATTATACCTTGAACAAGACTCTTTTGGTAGGTCTTGGACCACTGATAAGTTATTAAAAGACATAATTTCCACGCAAGTGGCAAAACCTTTAAAATACATGAATGTAAATATAGATGTAGACAGATATATTTCAATGCACTAACTATTAAAATATCTTTGAAGAGGACATCCTCGTCAGCAAAGAGAAAATTATAAACATGTACTTCTAAACAATTAAATGAATGTTTCAAGAAAAAGGAATGTTGATTTTGACTTTTTATACTTTAGTGGTTCTGTGAATTGCAGATCTCACTCCATATAATCACATATCTCTAACCTCCACCTGTTGACTTTGTCACTAGAGCATTATTAATATATGCTTTTATGTAGAATTATCTGCATAATAGTTTATAAATATTAAAAAATTTAAAAAGCAAGCTTAGTTTGGAAACTTGTTAATCAATCAACTTCTTGGAAATTTTTGAAAGGAAGAGCTGAGCAGAAGCCTGAAAGTATAAGAAGTTGGATTGAAACAGACAACACTGGTCTGGTCTGTAATATATTCTTCAATTTTATTGACTTCTTGGTGTATGCCACGGATACATACATAAGCTCATTAATCCTCATGAAAATCCTTTGAAATAGGTATCTTGCAGATTTCAAACGAACAACCCTGACACTCAGAGAAGTTATATTGCTCAACATCACATTTTTACTAAATGCTAGAATCTGTATTCTTAACCACAGCCATCTAAAGATGATCAAATTCCTCATTATGTATTTCCTAAGAAAATCGCTTGCATTCTTAAATAGTATATTTTCTATTTTTTATGTTTAATTGAACAAAATAATTTTCTCTCTTGTTTAAATAGAAAAATGTAGGAGAAAGTGAGAATTTTAGGTTGTTAAAGTATTTGAACAATGTACACTAAAGCCAAGTGCTAAATAGCAGGGATGACATGACACATATTTTCTTAGGAATAAGGTCTTTCTGAGAGATCATAAATATTTAAGCATAAACATTCCATAGAGTGGCAACCAGGACAATGTTTGATTTAGTGTGGAATTTTCTCAACCTTTAGATGGCTAACTACACAACCTGAATTTCTCATTAATTGACAAATATCCACTTTGCTTTGGAATGTGCAGATCTTTAAGATCTTACCTTTCCAGATGTTTGACCTTTAAGATCTTGAAAAAGCCTTGTGAAAGTAACGGATAAAAGGTAATAGCCCACAATCATCGATTGTTATGTTCCTACTTCATTCAATTTGGATATTTGGGGGCGGGGTTTCTCTTTTTTATAATTGCTATAACTTTACCACTTAATTTTATTCATTAATAAGAGTTTTACCTCAAATATCCATTCTTCCCTTCTTCTCCAAGAGAGAAGTCCTGAGTCTTAGCTGGACACACGGCTTTCCAGAATAAAGGCTCCCTTTCTTAGCTTCCCTTGCAGCCAGGTGAGACGCTGTGAATATGTTCTAGTCCATGTGCTGTAAGTGGAAGAAAGGAGCCACTGCCTGCCCCTCCTTCATGTTTCCTTCCCACAGACTGAAATGGAGATACTCTGTCTGAAGCTTTAAGTAGCCATCTCTGAAGATGAAGTGATCTTGGAATGGAAGCTTCACACAGCCAGGCCACCACCTGGAAGGAGGTGGTCCTTGCCACTGGGGAATGCCATTCCAACCAAGATCAGTTGCCTTCAGACTTTTTAAACATAGGAGATGTATTTCTAGCTTATTTAATCCACTTTTTTTTTTTTTGGTAAGTTGCAGGCAAACCAGTTTATCTACAACAACACACAGTTCACTATCCCATTTGACTTTGATTGCTTACAGAGCGGCCCGACAGTGGCAGCACAGTCTCGTGGAGTTCTGGTAGCGGGCACAGACACGGGGCTCGGGGGACCAGGATGTTGCTGGGTTTTGATTGTTTATGAATTTGCTGGCTGGTTTACACTTCTCATGTTTTACATGGCACAAAGTGATCTTTTCTTTATTCTGGATGATAGCTGACAATGTCCAACAGATTTTGCAGGTGAAATGCTTTTTGAAATAACTGCACGTGCACGCTTACCTTTACAGAGTTTTTTGAAACAATACTTGTGTGAGGGACGGGGAATTAATTTGCATGCAGAGGCCTAGTGTGTGACATTCTCAGGTGAGGGAGGCGGGGTCGGGACGTTTAGTTGATCAGTTTGAAGGCCAAAGGAGACCCTGACATCGGAGTTCCTGGTCAGCTGCTGAGCTCACCTTAAAAAAGACCCCTCTCCTTAGAGGCAAATCAGCAAAGGCACAGAGGCAGATACCAAAGGGGTAGCTTTGCTGGCTTTGTCACAGGCCTTAGTGGCATTTGAACAGCAGGCTGTGACACTTTATCTCGCCTCCATGACTGGTCACAGTAATAAACCACTGTGAGCAAAGCTCCAGTCAAGTGTTCAGTCAGGTTCAGCCCAACTGTAGTTCTACAAAGCCAGTCCTGCTTTTACTCCAGATCTGGGTAGAGCAGGCTGTTCATTGAACTTTGTAAAATACTAAGTGAATTTCGTTTCTGAATTCTCACGTGATGTAACATAAAAGAATAACTGAGTGCTACCTGATTTTACATAAAATCTTAAGTATTTAAAAGGTTGAGTTTTGAGGTATTTATACTTAAAACTCTTTGAAAAAAAAAAGTGGTTGAATAACTATTTCCTTCTTGGATGGAGAAACAAATTTTCCTTTAACTTAAAAAAAATCACATTTGGGAGGCAGCCACCAGGGACAGTTTCACTTGGAAAGAGACTTTTTGAGGCAGTTCCAAGTGACTGAGAAAAGAGAATTATAATGGAATTTGCTCCACAACTTTCATTCTGACAGAGGGGCTATTCAGCCTATGGAATTCTTTTAAAATCACTGACCTGAACAATATGCTTCTGAGAATGTTTTCCTGCTTAGCTTATAAAGATATTATTATGTATCGGTGATATAATCACTAGAAAATGCTCCCTCTGGGGCATTTGTTGTTTCTCTAGTTATCACAGTTGATTGGAAAACTGATATATATGTACCCGAAGGTATAACAGGAAAGCAGATACAATCTTTTATGCAAACTGCACCTTCTGTCTTTGTATTGCAGTCTGTGGTTATATATAAAACAGTTGAATTAAAAGATAACTTATAAACAGATATTTTTAATATAAGGGACAAAATTATTGTAACAAGGTTAAAATAATAATTCCTATAGTTATTTGTGATTTTGATGTCAAGACAAATCTATTTTCAACGATAAACTCTGATACAAGCTACTTCTAAGCCCCGATTTCCTTCCTGGCAAACGAGAGTAGCAATCTCTCTCATCTCCTAGGACTGTGTCGGGGATAAAGGCAGATGATCTGTGTGAAAGGTCTACCACAGTGCTTCACTCGCTGCTATCTATTCTTAGTGCTATCCTAGAATTCGTACCAGTCTAAAGCCCGCAGCCGTAAATACCAGAAATATGCACTATATTATACTATCATTAGTTTCATTGTGAACCTGAAGAGAAGTAACTCAATAAAGTTAACCAACTACGAAGAAATTGTACCCTTCAACTGTCATTTAGGTCTCCTCAATTATTCAAACTATTTGGGAAGAGATTAAATTAATGTAAAACAGAAGATCAGAGATTAGGTAGTAAAACTAAAAATTCTTTACATTTGGCTTTGGAATATGTTTGGTTGTTACATTTGAAAATTGGTGTGGCTGGTGGTCTAGATACTCCCTGCAAAGAAAATGACGAGGACAAAGTGAGGAGACGTGGTTCAGGCGCAGAGAAAGATGCCCGGTCTCCCTACTCATCCCCTCCATCCAGCTATTCCCTTAATACGACAGCAGAAAATGCCTGCTTCCTTTAACTGATGAAAATCTGTGCTCTCCCAATACGTCCTTATAAAGTAGGGAGGTGGCTAAGTAGTTGAGCTTCAAAGGGCTTCTCTTCACGCAAAGTACGCAGAGGAAATTTAAGTGTCTAAAAAGCTGTAATTAATCCGTGGGCCACACTAACTGCATTGAACTTGAAAGCAAGCTGATTATGGACAATTTAAAACTCTGGTAAACCACCCAAGGACAATCGTGATCAACTTCAGGGTCCTTTGAATATTTATGAGGCATAGATTTGAATATATTAAAACAAACCCTGTTATCACTGACTGTATTATTTATTTAGAGGTATTAATTTCTTTTTAAGTGAGCATCTAAAGAGCTGATATAGTAATAACATTAAGCTGGAAGGATTTTTTTTTTGAGAAGAAAAGCCATTTCTAGGAAATTCTCAAATTCTTTATTTTAGATAAAATATTTAATATTTGATTTGAATCTGATGGAAAATAGTTTAAATAACGCACATTAAAATGCACTTCAATAACAAAACTTGCAACGCATATTTAAAGCCACACATGAATTTATGGCTAATGACAGTAAAACAAACTCTTGCAAGGAGAAGGTGGCATTTTAGCAAAGCAAAGATGTTTAATCAATCTTTAAAAAAACTTAGAGAAAATAATATGACAGTTGTCTTTTTTTTTAAGTATCAATTAAAGAACAATTTAAAAAGAAAAAATTGTTCATTTCTAAAAGATTTAAAAGAAGCTTCAGGGAAACTTGATAGTATGTAATTGTACAGTGATTTTTAACATTCCAACAAAAGCGTGAGCTGCAGTGTTTATGAGTACGACATGGAACAGGGTCCAGGGTCAAACACTGGATTATATAAAGTTAAATGCAAATTTCATTATGCATTAGTTATCTATTGCTACATAACGAACTCCCCCCAAGTTTAGCACCTTCACTGGGTGGTTCTAACTCAGAGTATCTCGTAGGTTGCAGTCAAGATGTAGTCCAGGGCTGGAGTCATCTGAAGGCTTGACTGGGGCTGGAGTAGCCACTTCCAAAGAGGCTTGCACGTGTGGCTGTTAGAGGGAGGCATTCATTCTTTGCTGCCTGGGCTTTTCTTTGACATTCAGCACCTGGCTTCTCCCAGCATGTGTGATCCAAGAGAGAAAAAGAGGAGACCTTAAAACCTTGTATGACCTTGTCTTAAGACTAGGGAGTAACACATTATCACTTCTGCCATAATCTAGTCATTAGAATTTGGTCACTAAGTTTAGCTTATCTGCAACCAGAGGGGAACAAAACTCTATTTTTTTAATTTGTTTTTTATTTTTTATTGACCTATAGTTGATTGATAATGTTGTGTTAGTTTCTGGTGTATAGAATAGTGATTCAGTTTTATATATATATATATATATACCCTTCATATTATTTGTTATTGTATGTTATTGTATGTTATTGCAAGGTACTGAATATAGTACCCTGTGCTGTATAGTATACAGGATCTTGTTTATCTGTTTTATTTATAGTAGTTTGTATCTGCTAATCTCAAACTCGTAATTTATCCCTCCCTCCTTTTCCTCTTTGGTAACCATAAGTTTGTTTTCTATCTCTGTGAATCTTTTTCTGTTTTGTAACTAAGTTCATTTGTGTCTTTAATTTAGATTCCACATATAAGTGATATCATATGATATTTGTCTTCGTCTGACTTTCTTCACCAAAAATGATAATCTCTAGGTCCATCCATGTTGCTGCAAATGGCATTATTTCATTTTTTGTGTCTAAGTAATATTCCATTATGTGTGTGTGTGCGTGTGTGTATGTACACACACATATATATATACCCCATCTTTATCCATTTATCTATTGGTGGACATTTAAGTTGCTTCCATGTCTTGGCTATTGTAAATAGTGCTGCTGTGAACACTGGGGTGCATGTGTCTTTTTGAATTAGAGTTTTCTATGGATATATGCCCAGGATTGGGATTGCTGGATCATATGGTAAGTCTGTTTTTAGTTTTTTAAGGACTCTCCATACTGTTTTCCATAGTGACACACCACATTACACTCCCACTAACAGTGTAGGAGGGTTCCCTTTTCTCCACACTTTCTGCAACATTTATCGTTTGTGAACTTTTGAATGACAGTCATTCTGACCAGTGTGAGGTGATACCTCATTGTAGTTTTGATTTGCATTTCTCTGATAATTAGCGCTCTTGAGCATCTTTTCATGTGCCTGTTGTCCATCTGTATGTCTTCACCGGAGAGATGTCTGCTTAGGTCTTCTGCCCACTTTGATTAGGTTAATTCTTAAAGGGAGAAATAACGAAGAACTTGTGGCTATATGTTAAAAACACTATACATCTCTATTGAATGTCTCAGAGCCTTCACTAGTTGAATGTGAATCCATTAGTATATGTCCTGTTTCCCAAGCTTACTTGACCCCTGAGCTCATTTTTGTGGATTATTTTGCAGATCTGGTGTTCCATGGGAGACACTCGGGGAAACACTGGTTTAACACTGCCATCACAAGGGAAAGCATATGTATGTCTTCAAGGCTACAATGTATGATATTGTTAGCTTTTAGCAATGGCAGTTCATTATCATCTTGGTGCTAGGTGCAGATTTCTTGGCCTTAGATAAATCATCAACTTCAGTCAAAGAATGTTTATTACTATTTTCTGTGTGCCAGACACCATCTAATAGTTGGCTATTAAAGGCTATTAATAGTTGGCATATGAATGATCCTGGCCCCTGATGAGCCAACAAATGAGGCATAGTCTAAAATAGCTCCAGTGAGGTAATAGCAGAGACATAGAGCATAAATTATGTGCCTTGCACCATTCTAAGTGCTTTGTGCATATACCTTGTTAAACTCCACAATAACCCTGTTAGGTAGATCCTTCTTTTACAGATGAGAAAACTGAGACAGGGAGAGGTTAAATAACTTACCCCAGGTTACACCGCGATTATATGTCAGAACTGGGATTCAAATCGATGAGGAGTCTGGCTCTCAACTTGAGCTTTTCGCGTTATGAATATGGCCTTCTAAGTACTATACTACCACATAGTTGTAGAAAAGAAAAGAAGATTGCAGATAGCTCTGATCTAGGAGGCTAGAGGAAAGTGTCACAGTGGAGGCAACGTTTGAGTTAGGTCTTTAAGGGTAACCAGGACTTAGCCAGGTGGAGAAAGAAGAAAGGCAATTTCAGCCTCAGGACCAAATGTCCCCAAAGGCACAGAGTCCTGACTGTGAATTGTGGCTTAGAGAATGCTGGTATGAATAGAGGGTACCATTGATGATGGAGGGTTCCGGGACATGAAGCTGAAAAGTTAACGGCAATTACCTGGGAAGTAAAATTCAGAACCACAGTGTTATTTAGCTCCTATCTGCAAATGTTTACTGTCAATATCCACCTTTGCAAAGAGTGATCCTTTAAGCCAGGAATATCTGTCTAAGACAGTCTCGCATATGGGGTGTGGTGGAACCTTTTTCAGGGATGAAGGACTTAACTCTCCCAGATGCTGGGAGTGCTTCCAGCAGAGAGTCCTCAGCGGTCAGCCCCCTCTGGGGATTGCATTGGCTGAAGAGAGCTGCCTCACCCAGGGTTATAACCCTTTTCCAGGACGCCTGCATCAGTGTTAGGATACAAAGGCTGGCCTCTCACTCCAACTCAGGACAACACAAAGGGTCATCCTGGCTTTAGAGATCCCTGTGGAGTCGGCTGCAGACTTGGTTAAGACTGCAACCCCGCTTGACTTCTCTTTTTCTGCTCAGTCCTGCTTTCATCTCTCCTCTTCTGCGGGAAGTGGTCCCAAGAGGCTCTGTGATAAAACTCTCAAATTCTAATCTCCGTCTCAGAGTCTGCCTCCTGGGGAAACCCGGGGTAGTACAGGGAATGGCTGGGAAAGCAGATACTGGGATGGAATTTTGGAGCTCTTGGCTGGCAATTCAAATTCCATTACTAGGATAAGTGGTGCCCAGGTAACCTCTAGCACAAGGTGGCAGCACAATTGTGAGCACCTTTGCCTGTGGTGAAGTAGGATGGTATGTGGTGATCCGCGGAACAGAAATCACTAGTTGGCGTGGTGCGGTAGGAGTTTGAGAATGTGTGGGAAATGGTAACTGCGAGGTTGGTGGAATTGGTTGGCTATACCTAAACTCAACTGACACTCTGGGAAAAACAATTAGGACAAGAAGCCAAGAGTGACTGACATTTAAAAGCTAAGAATGAAAGCCAGAGACAACCTCCTTGGCAGCACAAAGAGGCTCTCATCCTTTGGAAGGAGGGCAGAGAAAGCTGAGGACCAGAGGACTTAATCATGACAGGAGCAGAGCTCAAAAGAAAGTTAAGCTCCCAAACAAGGCAGATCTGTTATGCAAGGTCAGGGCCCTGAACGGAGGGGGAGAGAGGGGGTGACCCTGGCACATGGACAGGACATCTGGATTGATGTGCATGAGAATCATGAATTCCCAAATTCCCCTGAACCCACTGAGCCTGCACAAGAGGCCCACTCTTCTTATTTAAGGGTAGTCCTTCCTCTCACTTGTTATGAGGTCAACAGCTAGAACTCAGTCACAATATAACCGAGCTGAGCACATAACTGGGCCTGATAAGTGAGGAAAGGGACTAGACCCCAGTGAGCAGGTGAATGGGTGGGGGCCGATGGAGGTGCACCTGTCTGGATTCTTGGAGGGCGTGGGGAAGGGGGGTGGAATGTAAAGTGGGATCAGGGGAAGTTTATCCCGGATATAGGATTTAACACCCTGGCAAGGCCCCCAGGAGATGCTACAAACACACGACCAAGATGCCCCCTAGAAAGAGCAAGGAAGTGCACTAAGTGAGGCAGACATGCCAGAATGGCCTTGAGAGGGAGAGGAGGGGTTTAAAAGCTCGGGGGAATGGGCGTGCTGCAGTGGGTAAGCTATGTCAGGCTGGAAAACCACTGGAGGCCTTTGTTCTGCGGGAACAAGGGAGAAGCATCATTTGCCAAGTAACAGACATATGATGGTGAGAGGGCCCCCAGCATCCCTAAGAAGAGCTCAGTGGTGACTGTCCCCTGGGGGCTGGGCCTGACGGTAGGAGACGCCATCTCTGGTAACAATGGGGGTGACAGGACCCCCAAGTAGACAGAGTTACCATCATGAGAGGTAAAGTCATACAGGCAGACCGAGGGGTCTACGCTCAGCATATTATGACTGTTAGAATACAGTATCCCTAAGGGCAAAATCGATGGGCAACCAGGGAGGGTACTACTCAATCCATAAAGTCAAAAGAAACCAAGGATGGATGATCTTGCTGTCGGCAGTCATCCCAATAAAATGTTTCTAACCTGAGCCAGGTTTGGAACTGTGGCGCCTAGTGGTTAAAGAAGAGACTAAAAGTCCCCAGGAAGGAGGGCCCTATGATACCACAGCAAGTGAGCACAGTAATGATCCCCCCCGTCCCTGCCTAAAGAAACCTGTGGCCAATTACTAGAGAGAAGGAACACTGATACCCAGAGACCCAAAGAAGCGTTGCCTTAGCTCCCTCTTAGCATGTGGTCACATGGGGGCCAGGTTGTTGATGGAGTCCTGGCCCGTGTCTGACCACCAGTGAGTCTCCTGGGACTGCGGTCATTTCCAGTGGTCATTTCCCTGGTCCCCATATATACCTGAAATAGATATACTTGGTAGCTGGCTGACCTCCTGCATTGGGGTCAGAGCTATCGAAGAGTCCAGGGGAAGACCAAGCAGAAGTCTCCAAAGCTGCCCCTCCTTCCAGCGCAAATGGTAAATTGACAGCAATATTGCATCCCAGGAAACGACAGAAGTTAGGGAGGCAAAGAATGTTTGAACTCTGTGTATTGTCTACTGAGATCAGGACCCTTCCTAGCCAGCTCACTTTAGGAACTGGACATCAAGTCTAATTCATCTCCAAACTGAAAAAAATGATCATTTCTAGTGATGATTTCATTACAGTCATTATAACCCAATTCCATTATGACTAAATGGACTTTTAAAATGGAATTTTGCCTATATGTACTGTCTCTACAGGCACTCTTAAAAAAACACAGTTAAAGAGTTCTAAAATTGTTTGCTGGAAAACAAAAGCTTTTCATGAAAAAAAGCATTTTCATTGTGTGTGTTTGTATAGATGGTATGATTGTTCTTAATATAGATTTTGATCCATAATGACCTCAGTTTCTAAAATACGAAAATTAAAGCTGACCTTATAGAAAATGGTAAAATGCATCCATTCAGTCTTTGTGCTTCTTTTTCTCCCCTTCACCTCTTCAAACTTTTCTTTGCTCAGCTTAACTTGCCTCCAGTAACTTTACGTGAATGTTTTAAATAACGTCTCAGAGAATCCAGAAAAATTAGGCCATGGCCATGTTATAATATTCAGCATTTGATATATCTTTTTCAAAGAGAATTTATTTTTTTCATCATTGTGATTTTTAAATGGGCAAAATTTAAGGAAAAACTAGCCTAATGGGACATTTTAATCACCACTGGATAAAGATTTTTGGTATTTCAGTGAAGCAGCCTCATTCTACAAGCGTGAACTGGGGTTCCTTAGAGTTTTTGCTTCAAACAACAAGATGGCAATAGTGCATTTTAAAAGATTCTCAGAAACTACAGATTGTATCTTTCTTCTTTTTATTGAAGTATAGTCGGTTTACAATGTTATGTTAATTTCTGTTACAGCATAGTGATTCAGTTATGCATGTACATATGTATATTCCTTTTTATATTCTTTTTCATCATAGGCTATTACAAGATTTTGAATATAGTCCCCTGTGCTCTACAGTAGGACCTTGTTGTTTATCTATTTTATATACAGTAGTTATTATCTGCAAATCCCATACTCCCAATTTATCCCTCCACCCTCCCTTTCCCCTCTGGTAACCATAAGTTTGTTTTCTACGTCTGTGAGTCTGTTTCTATTTTGTAACTAATTTCATTTGTGTCATTTTTTTTTTTATTTCACTTATAAGTGATCAGATTGTATCTTTCATAGATTCCTGTGTACTTCTCATAACTAACTCAGTGTTTGGCAGGAGGTGATGAAAGCACGGGGCCCTGACAGCTCATAAATGGGTCTGATTTCCGCAGGGTTTCCGTAAATGCTCACCAGTTCTCTACATTCATCTGAACCGGGTAGACAAGGCCCTTCTGCCCTATGCTCCATACCAGGGGCCTCCTCAAATGGTTAAGGATGTAATTAAGAGGAACTGAGGGCAGTTATTCAGAATTATTTACATGTCAACTATTTTTGCTCTTGAAACACACACACACAAAACAGGAAACCTGAAGTTTACATTTGACCCTTCTGTTGTTAGTGTGGTGCTATGTATTAGTATGAATGAAAAAGATAAATATGTGCGAAGCACTTAGTTATAGGCACTAGTAAGAACTATAAAAGAATCTGAACAATACTGGATTCTTACTATGACTGTTACTGTTATTATTGTCTAAAAATATTTTGATCACATACCATGGTTCATAGAGCATCCACTTTTCATTTGGTCAACACATTCAACTTTTAAAATTAGCTGGTAACATTTGAAAAATCAGGGCATTACAAATCTTGTCCATACTGGCTGCTGGATCCACTTTCTCTTAGGGCTCAGTCGGCAAGTGGCCACTGCAGGACCGCGTCCAGCTGCCCGCTCCCCTCCCCGCTCCCTGCTGTCCCTGCCGCTGAAGCAGAGTGTCAGTAGCTATTTATTGCAGCATTTGTGCTGTTGTCTTTTCTCATAACTGCCTGCTTTTCTTTTTCTTAATGTTCCTGGTCCCCGTGGGCATTTCAGTTTGCATGCCCATCAATCTGCAAATTGAAAAGGACCTTACAGTGTTGTGATGTCACTTTTTGTCCTTCTTTTTGCTTTGGTCACTGCATGATTGCTACTACCAGCCTGCTTCCTTCTTTAGACAAGATGGCCTGAGTGAAGGCTTTCTCCTGGTACCATACCTCTCCTGGGAAGAGCGTGTGTGGCCTCTGTGCCCAGCCACCTCATAGAAGGTTTAGTCATTGTTTAGTCATTGTTGCAAACATAATTTCTACTAGTGAGTGGAGCAGAAGACAGGGCTGTTTCATCGAACCTGGGAGCTTTTATGCTTGCTCCCAGCCCATCCCCACCCCCTCCAAAATTACATTCTCATTCATGAAATTGAGTAGGTAAACGCCGAAATTCCTTTTACCAAGAATTCTACGGCTTTGTATTCTGTACAGTTCCAAACAAGTTGTAATTTAGGCAATTCAGAAGGAATTAGTTATTTAGTGTTCTGTAAATGAAAAAATTCTGTATTTTTGTTTTTACTTTTTAGCTCGGCAATGTTTAGACAGCCTATGGGAAATTATATTCACTCTCACTTTTATAACTCACTTGATCTTTTCCTAGTATTCTTTTGGGACTAAGATTCACCAAGTAGAATTGAGGATGACAAGTTTGGCAGCTTCTTTGTGGAGTATTTCAGTATTTAATTCCAAAAGTTACTCCAGATTTTTACTGTCATTTGTCTTCAAAAAGACTTCATACCAACAAATGTGACTTATCATCCTTTTGAGTAGCAATCGGTTATAGTATTGAAGATCTTAACCAAAATCTTAATCTTATTCAAAAAAACCTTCAAGAAGATAACAGTTGTAAGCGGTTGGCTGACTGATTTCACATCAGTAGATGGTAGGGGAAAACCAAACTTCTCGTTTCGTTCTTCCACTCCTCTTCAGATTTGATTCCTGGGTCGCTTCCCTCCCTCCACCAGATGAAATATTGTCTAGCTTTTTCCATTGCTCTCGGGTAATAAGTGAATAGTGCCTTCATTTTGGCATTTAAAAGGATCCAGTCTATAATTAGATGACCTTAGCCTGGTCCACTGTAATAATCATTTTTATGCAGTTTAAAGCTTTCCCTTTAGATGTATCTGGGCCTGGGCATCGCTGTTTTCCTCCCCCTTCCTGGCTTCTTTTCTCCTCTAGCTGCTGTTTCTGCCCCTTAGAGGGTTGGATCAGAGAACAGAGATGATGAGAGACGAGCTGAAACATGGTGTTGGGGACCTGGGCAAGGCAGATGCTCACAGCTGCTGCTTTTTCTCGCTGACTCCACAGCGCTCCTTGGCCTGGACCTCTGACTGCCACCACCTTGCCATAGTCGGGGGTCTGATTAACACTGCCCCTTGGAGGGCATTTGGGCACCTACTCCTCTATTAGGGTCACATCGTCCCTCCAGGTAGTCACTTAACTATTTGGGGAAGACTCCTTCTAAGGCAACGCCAGGCTGGCTCCTTTCCACATGGTCCACATCTGAGCTCCAGGAAATGCTCACATTCTCTCACCATCACTGGAAGTGAAGTTTGTCCCATTGCCGCCCTCCTTACTCTGTGGCCAGATACAGTGATGTGGCCATGGCCGCAGCCTTACACTTATACCATTCTTAGTGGGTGTCAAAGGCACCAGTCCTTATGTTTCCAAACTCCAGGGGTGCTTGTAAGTTCTCTGAGACATCCCTTTGAAGTCCCTGTTATTTATGCTGAAGTACACAACAGCTTTTTCTAAAGATGTTCCCTCCCCACCTCTTCCAGCCCAACTAGAAGGAGGTGACGCCGGCAGAGCCAGCTTAGGGGTCACCCTCTTTGCAAGTCCCATGTGGATGATCTACCATCTCATATATTTATAGGGGGTACTTGGAACCAATTGCTTTATTCTTTGGACTTTGGTGCTTCCACCAGCACTGAAGCAGAATGACCCCAGTTTTCTCATCCAGTTACATAGTCCTCTCGACTCTGGCTCAGTGGTACACTGGAGTTGTTAAGGTTGTTAACCATGGCCATTATTCAAATGTAAATGATACAAACTTACAATTAAATAAATTATATATTTTTAAAAGGTAGCAAATACTCAAAGATTGTCACTTCCTAATTATTTTGCTTGATTTTACTATTATCTTTGCTCTTGAGACTTTTTAAATCTATTGCATCTGTATGGTAAAACTATTATGGGATGGTGTGCCACTGCACGTATCTTCCCAGCTCTGCATTCAGTGACCTCATCTTGGTAGCTTGAAATCGGCTACAGTGGAAAGATTTACACCAAGGAAATTGGCAAATGTAACAATTGGGGTGCCGCCCATCCCCACTCCCCCGTCCCGCCCCTATGCCTCCATCTGGTTGTTAAACATGTACCAAAGCCCCACTGCTCAGGATGCACTCTTTAAGGCTGTTAAAAATGAGTAAGATAGCAGGTGCAGTCCAAGTTAAGGCAGCTCATTTCAATATTAAAGGGTTGCTTTGTAAGTGCTAACACTTCCTAGGATCAATAGATTCAGCGTGTTCAAACAAAGTATGTGTCTCTCTCTCCCATGCTTTTAGCTCTTGGGAGATCAAATTGATTCCTCTTCACAGGTATCCACCCTTAATACATTTTCAAGTAAAAGTCTGAGATTAGAGAAAGAAGCTCCTGCAGCTGCACATTCCTTGGCAGCCCACATCATAAATGCTTTTGCAAAAATGCCTCACCCAATTTTTTAAACTGTTCTGGGCTGCATTTAATAGACGATGAAAATAATGACTTTTAAATATGCCACTGCACAATTAGGCCACTAAAGTAACTGAGATACTTTGGGAAGCTTGAGCCTAGGAAACAAGACAAAAGTACCTGTAGGAAGAAAGCAAAGCATCCACAGGGAAAAGGTGGGACTTGGAGGTCAAAATTTGCATCTACACAGTCAAACTGAATTAATGTGAATGACACTGTAAAAGAAATAACCTCTCCTTTCTCATTCAGAAGTATACATTTGAGCATTAAATAAGCTTTCTGTTGTATTTTGCTCTTTCAGACCCAGGGAAGAGCTCATGACACTGCTGTTACCCAGGAGTGGGGGCAGGGAACGGATGCTCACTCTCTAACAGTGGAGTTTATCTTAGAAGGAATATGTTGACATGATAGTTGTTGAAAATATGAGAGACTTAAGAAAATTATGTGAAAGCAAATCTGTGAGACATACGGAACAGGAAAGTTGCTGAAGGGAGGTGCCTCCTTTATGAGCTCGACCTCTCTCCTGTCTCACACTATCTGGGGCCCCCACACATCAATATCTGAACCTGGAAATAAGTACCTTTCCACCTGCGTTGTGAGGTATGTTTCCCAGCAGGCACCAGTGTGAGCATATTGCTTATGGCCAGCATCCTTTCTGACTGGTTGCCCCCTGCACTGGACTGGCTGTTGAGCATTTTAAATATCACGTTGGATAGCCCTTTATATCCCACCAAGAACATTGAAGTCCACCATTTTAGGTAAGCTTCACAGCCACTCAGTCAAGTAGGAAAGACAAGCATTATTGGCTCCTCTTAAAAAATGAATTGGCCTCGCTTTCTGGGCCAATAGCCAGTGAAGCTGCAGCCAGAATCTGAAATGCCTGTCTCCTGAGTGTGGGTCCAGCAGAGCCTAGTGGAAAGAGTATATACTCATCTTCTGTTGCTGTGTGAGAAACTGGCACAAACTTAGTAGCTTAAAACAACACCCATTTGCTATCTCAGTTTCTGTTGATCAGAAGTCCTGACGTGGCAAATCCAGATTCTATGCCTAGTGTCTCACAAGGCTGAAGTCAACATGTTGGCCACGCTGTGCTTCTCATCTGGATCCTTTTCCAAGCTGGTGCAGATTGTTGGCAAAACTCAGTAACTTGAAGTCGAGGTCCCTTTCCTCGGTAGGTGTGTGCCAGGGGTCAGGGGCCAGCTCAGAGTGCCCTCAAGACTGCCCTCAGGTCCTAGCCAAGTGGCCCCCCCTCAGCATGGCAGCTGACTTCTTCAAAGCCAGCAGGAGACTCTCCCTGACTTCTGCCAAGACGGAGTCTTAAACACCATAATGTAATCAAGGCATGACTATCCGCTTATATTCACAGTCCCACCCACACTCGAGAGGAGGGAATTACACAGAATGTGGATATCAGAGGAGTGGGGAGTCTTGGGGGCCATCTTAGAAGTCTGCCTAGCACAGGGCGTGAGCCTCGGACACACGAAGGAAGCATCCACTGTCAACTCTGCATTAGCTTTATGACTTAAGTTCTCTGAGCCTCTTGTTCCTCCGAATTAGGGAGGAACTACCCATAGATTGTTGTGAGAAGTAACAGCGCTAACATCTGGACAGTCTTTGACACATGAAACTCCTTCAGTAAACGCTTGCTCCTGCTTCTGCCGCGGCATGCCACAGCGTGTACCGTCCATGCAGGTACCCCAGGTCCGCTCAGCATTTTTGTGTGTTATAAAAGCAGCATGTTGCAAACCACAGTGCATTGACAATAGAACACGGAAAGTGAAAAATGATGACTAGCTCACCTGACTTATCCTTAATAAGGATCTCCTGTATCTTACATGCTTCCTGTGTTAGCTCGTTAACCCTAAAAACCCTGCACAATAGGTCTCACCATCCCCACTTAGCAGGAAAGGAAACCAAGGCTCAGAATATTTTCCTGTGTGCCCAAATCCTCACAATAAATACGTGGCAGAGTTCAGGACTGGAGATCTCAGCCTGTAACAGGGTATCCTACTAGAGAGCCACTGAGAAACCAAGACGTGTGTGTGTGTGTGTGTGTGTGTGTGTGTGTGTGTATGTGTGTGTGTGTGTGTCTGATTCATCAGGAAGGAATGCAAAGAATTTCCCCTCCCCTCAGGGAGAAGGCTGGGCCCCTTTACCCTCAACAGAGAGTACACAGATTTTAAAATGTTGAAAAGGGCCATCAATTCCTATTGTGAGAGGAAAGGAGCTGAAAGAATATTTTGTAAATAAGGACTCAAGAGAGAGGGTCTGGAATTAGTGATTGCAATCTGTTTCTCCCACAATTTAGTGCTATTTTTAAGGTTCAAAATAAAACTTCTGTTGTTGTTGCAATGTCATTATTTCTATATCTTAAAAAAACCCTCAAAATATGGAATAAGATCAATGACATAATTATTCTCAATTAAAAAGAAAAAAAAAAAACTTCCTACCCAGAGGATTATATGCTGAACTAAAATTTCTAATTGAAAAAAAAAAAGATATACCCTTTTAGAAAGATTACTCCAAAGCTCTCAAAAATGAGCAGAGACTTGATCATTGACAAGGCAAAGTTTATGTTGCAAAAATATTTCTTGCTTTAAAGATTTTCTGAAAATGAAGAATAAGAACATAGCACTATTGAAATGGATGCCAGTCATTAGACACAGCCATTTGCACTTGGTAAAACGAAGGAAGGGGAAGCTGAACTAGAAATATTTTCTTTGAAATAAAAACATCTCCCTAGCAATAAAAAGTCTCTGCAAAAAGAGAAAAACAAAGGTTGTTCAAAATAATCTTGGAAGTTATGGAATAAGAGATGAAAATCTTTGAAGCTGAAGGCATCAGAGAGAAATATTTGGAGATAAATTATTACCATCTCTTCATCATTTCACTAACTGGTAGAAAATCAGAAAGAGCATTTCAGCAGCTGGCTCACTTACCTTTCACTTATAGATGATTTAGCTCTGAAGAGTAATGACTATATTGGATCTAAAAAGATTTTCATAGGCTGAAACAAGCACTTTCTAATAAGGTAAAGTTTAGGGTCCTTTGCTCGTAAACAAACATCTAACTGTAAGCATGAGACAAGACAGACACATGAGTTAGCAATAATATGCAGTGGGCAGAGACTGTGTGTTGTTGCCTACCCATTTCTATTTTCCCTTCTTATTTGGAGCAGCAAAATAAGTACCTAGCTAAGACTATACTTTGCAGCCTCCCAAAAAAAGATGGTTTGGCCAATGAGCTATAAATGGAATTCCTGGCAAATAATTTTTAAGATAGCTATTGAAGGATATTGACTCCTATAGGAGAGGTATCTCTTTTGCCACTTGTCCTTCCCTTTCTTCCTATCTAGAACATAGATATAATGGCTGGAGCTCTAGCAGCCACATTGTGTCATTGATGATGGACAAGAATAAGGGTGGCAAAGAAAAACAAAGGTACACTGGGCCCTTGATGACATTATAGAGCCTCTATACCAGCTCTGAACTGTACTACCTCTGGACTTTTTTAATGTGAGAGAATAAACCCTTACCTAGTTATCCTGCTAGTTGGATTTCTGTTATTAGCAGAGGAACTCAATTCCTGATACTGGGCAACAGTACAATGTGATTAAGAAAATGGTCCAAATGACCTGAGACTGCATTAATAAATATTTTGTGCCTGGGTAGAAGAACATACAGCAAGAGAACAAAAACAGAACAACAGCAACAAAAATTGAGTGGTGCCTAACTTTCCTTCTACCACAGGCCCCCAAGAGAGGCCAAAACTATTTTCTGTAAGGCCTCTGAGGGGATATAGTCTGATCCAGAAGTGAGGAAGTCAAAGGATATGCTTGGACAGTAAGGGCAGAAGTGGCTGGCCCTCGGGACCAGCGGGTTCTGCAAGCCTGGGAAGAGAACGGAGGGACTGCTTAGCATCCTGGGGAGGTAACAGAGGCTTAGAAGGAAATGGCTGCACAGTGCATCAAGGACAGCTGGGCACCAGGCGTCAACATTTTCATTCTAGTTTCGGCAAATATTCTGATGTCCAAGCTTGTCATGAAAGGAACAGAGCCTCCTGTCTTCGCATGGACTACAATGGATTTGGATCATGACATTCTCATGGAGGACTGTGATGGCCTAAAAGTAAGAGGCACATTCCTCAGCCCTACTCTGTGTAACCCTAAGGAGGCAATAATGAGTAAGGGACATTGAATTTTACATCAGTAGTCTCAGAATTAGATTTAATTTCACTTAGAAAAGTGAAAGTGCCTTCTTGCATCTGTGTGTGATGAAATTCATATTTTTATAGTGTGTTATCTTAAAAAAAAGAAAGCAGCGACAGCTCTGTTCAACTTTGGCAACAGCACTCCATGAGTGACCCAGGAGAGCACTGGGATGATATGGTAAATACAACTGGTTGTCCCCGGTATCCGTGACCGCTTCTTCTAAAGCAACAGTACCTCCAAGGGTTAGCAGGACAAACGGCTCCCTAGAAAACATGGCTCTTCCCAATCTCTCTTCCTTAGATGTGCAAGCAGGCAACTAAGTTTGGATCAACAAGGTATTAGCAGGATTGGCCATTTCTGGACACTGTTCCTTAGGAACAGCACACTTGGGTCTTTCTGTCCTCTCTCTCCTGCTGCTTACAACTTGGGTGCTACCACTCAGACCTTGAGATGGAAGCCATGCACAGATGCCCAGCAAGCCAGAGGGAGCCCGGGTCTGCAGCACTGTGGAGGGCCATCCTAGTCAGAGATCACCTCCCTGAAATTTTAGACAGAAAAATACACTCACATCTTGTCTAAACTGTTACTGGTTAGATTTTCAGTCACTTGTAGCAAAACCTAACTAGTACAGAGGTTTGGGGAGTTCATGACCATGGCTGGGGGTTGAAGGATCTGAGTCGACTTGGCCGGAGGAGAGATCACTCAGAGGGAGAAGGTGGCTGTTTTTAAAAACCTACAGCTTCTTGCAGAAGAGAGAGAAATCTTCTCTTTGGTACCAGGAAGAGAACTCTAGAAAGAAAAAGATGGATAAAATATAGGACAAATTATAAGTATCATTTTTAATTGAGGTGAGGATCTGACCTGGACACTGTCACTAGCTCTATTATCTGATATGACTGGTTAATTTAATCAAAACATTCCTGGACTATTATATAAGCTCAGTGAGGGCAGGGAGAGCATCCCCACCCCCTTACCCCCTCCCAGACTGACCACAATGCCTGGCCTCTAGCAGGTACTGGAAAAAAGTTTGTTGTGTAGATGAAAGGACAAAGCCAAACTGCATGGTGGCGTGAGAGGCCTTTGCAGTGCCAGCGGAGTGAGCTTTGAGGACAGTCCCTCCCCTAATAGCAAGCAGAATCTCATTGCTTTTTAAATTTAATCCTTTTTCTTGTTTGGTAAAGTCAAAGCAAAATCTACTTTAAAAGAGGAATGCTTGCAAAAGTGGCCATTATCACATAACAGAAGAATATATGGGACAGTAATGATTCTAGGGAAGAGACAGGGAAATTCTCCATTTGCTTTCTCCAATGTGTGTGTACATATGAGGAAATATCTAAGGAGAAATACAGCAGGAAATACGATATAAGACCTTCACCACTACCACAGATACGTAGACATTTACCATATTTCTCTTATTCCCTTCAGCCACATTTCAAGGCATGCCATCTTGATCCCATTCAGAAAATTTGAACTTTGCAAGTAAAACTATATCAGATGTTTTGCTCACAATTTTCTTTGTATTCCTTTTATCCCAAAAGCTAATTCAGGTGTGCCCTACTTTATGAAAGTCAAGTACAGTATACTAAAACCCAGACTTGACAACATGTAAGTTAGGGGTTGAGAATTTGCATTACAAAAGGAATCTGAATGTATCTCCTTGAGAGAATGACAAACATATTAAAAGTAAAGCCACTTCATTAGAATAAAACTAAAATTTCCCTGAGATTATGATGCAAACCAAAAGGGAAATACTATTTTAAGGACACAAATTCAGTTGAGACATCCTTGTGATCAGGGCATTCATTATAATAGAAGTGATTAGCTATCCTTGGAATCTGGCAAAAAACAAAGGTCTGTGACACACAGAATTGTTGTACAGAAATCCTCCTATGTTACATTGGGGGAAATTATTATTTTAAATAAAATTGACTTGCAGAAAATCACCACAATGATGACACTGTGTTTTACCATGGTGCTTTTTATATAGGAGCCCTTTGAATCAGATATTTGGTCCTGGATCATTCATTCATTCATTCATTCATTTAGTAAACATTACTTAAAGCCCACTGCCCCCAGGCCTAGGCTAGCTGATGGGTATTCAAAGAATGAGTCATGGAGGTATCTTCAAGTTATCCATTCACAGACAAGTAATCGTAACAGTTTATGGTGAGTGTAAAAAGGCATTGCTGATCTGGAAATAAGCTTTCCAAAGAGGAGTTGTGGCACAGGCTACCTCTTGTTCTTTGAGAACAGAGTGAATTGTACAGTCCTCTTCAGCATTTCCCACCAGGTTACAGCAGCGTCAGCAGATGGGGCCTGGATTAACGATCACTGTTCCTAAGGGTTTTGATTGTGTTCTGTGGTGGCCATGTTGACCGTTGACTTTGAGAGAGTTTTGGCCTTTGGATTATGCTTAGCTTCAGTAGAGGATCTGGAAAGGAAAAACAAGAATTAGCTTTAAAAAAAAAACAAAACAAAAAACCTTAGGATACATAATTTCTATAAAGAGGAGGGGATAGATTTATCCAAAAGCTGGATGGACCCAAAGACATAAAATGGCTACCATAAAACACTCCAAGAGAAACTTTCCTTACATTAGATTAGAGACATAGAAAATGGAAGCCAATATTGCCTTAATTTTTTTTTATTGAAGTATAGTTGATTTACAATATTTTATCAGTTTCAGGTGCACAAAGAAACCAGTACTTCTTGATTATCTCTTATGTGTTGGGCATTGTTCTGAGGAAACTTACAGAAAGTGTTCTGCAAGGTAGCTGTGCTCTGAACAGCACTCCCGTCTTACAGATAAAGAAATGGAATCTTAGGTCAAACCAAGTGTCAAGATCTCAGAGCAAGAAAATGGCAGAACCAGCTTGGTAACTCTGGTGTTACCCTCCCCGAAGCTGAAAGTAAAGTTTCTATTTCCAAAACTATGGAAAAAGACCTCTTTTTCCTTTGTATTTCTGGAAGTCAGAGCTGCCCGGAGGGACTCCATATGTCTTTTCATATGTTCTTAATCCAGAGACTATTTCTCCAGAGTCAGATCTTCAGGCTGAGACCCAACTGATGCGGAGGGTATAGAGAGGAATGGGTACAGCTGGAAGAGATTAAACCTTTGTCCAGGGAAGAGTGGGAAGGAGAGTTGGAGCATCTGACACCCCAACAAATGCCACACTGGAGTGAGCTTCCTGTAGGGAGAAGGGATGCTGTCTGCTGGGATATGCAGCAGGGGCAGGGGAGGCAGGCTGACCTTGGCCTACGTGGAATGTGGTGGGAAAGGAGCGAGCTCCGCAGGCTCCTTGAACCAGAGAAAGACACCTTGGTCTAACTGATGAGTTTGGAAAGAGGAGCTGGATGTGCGTTGACCAGCCCTTCCTCTTCATTTTATTTTTGGGAGCTACCTCTCTGTGAGAAGATGGCACATGGCTTTACTTTTTTGTGTTATAGTTTTACAATAGCAGGTCCCCTCTTTGGGGAGGAATTAGGGTCACTGGATGCCAGCTGTGCCTGGGTTGGTAAATCTGTCTCATCCTGGAAGCCAGCTTGCTGATAGAGGAAACATTCACCAACATCAGTTGTATCAGCAGAAAATATATTTTGTCTTCCTGTCTGCCTTACTCTTTTGTCTTATTTCTGTCTTGGTCCAGAATTCAAGTGTGGGAAAGCAGGTACATTATTAACTGGGCCCCCTCGAATTTTCCACCGGGTGAAGAGGAGGAGGAAGCAGGGTCTAGGGGGATGTATAGCTTAGGTACCACAGGTAGAAAGAATCTGGAGCCACACACAACTGTGCTGTGATGCTGGCAAGAGACATTTCGGTAGGAGGAGCAGAGAGGTATGCAGACTGTATCATCTGAAACTCTTCTGTTTTGGAGAGGTGGAGTCTGCATGAAGACCTCCCTGCATCAGGCAAGCAGCAGTCAGGCTCAGCCTAGGCAGAAAGGAGGTGGAGGGCGTTTAGGTTGGCCCAGTTTTGCTCTAAGCCTAAAGAGATATGTCCTTTTCTTTTTAAATCCATTTTTTTTTCCTGCTACCAGAAGGTCAAGTGGAAGAATATGACTTATGCTTGTTTCTATCCTAGGTTTAAAAAAAAGTTTTTTTTTAATGGTGGTACTGGGGATTGAATCCAGGATCTCATGCATGCTAAGCACATGCTCTACCACTAAGCTATAGCCTCCCCCCAACCCTCATCTCCGATTCTAGGTTTTTAGCTAGAAAACCAGAATCTGTCTGGAACTCTCAGGGGCCAGTTCATCAGGGTAGGTCATTACAAAGGGATCATAGCACCAGCTACTGACCAAATATTTGGAGCTGCCTCTATGTACAAAACGAGGTAACATAAGGGAAGGTGGCTGGTGCAGAGATTCAGGATCTGGTTCTCTCTTCTTCGGGTAAGTGGACCAGGGAAGAAAAAGGAATTTCTGCCTCAAGTTTAGAATAAATGTTTTTCCACAACCATTCTCAAGTATATACACACACATACATACACATATTACTTTTTCTAATTATATAAATAGCATATGCTCACTGTAGAAAAATGATAAGTTGAAAGAGGAAAATAAAAATTTTCAAACTCCTTATCTGTTAGGATCATGCTTCGCTGCAACAATGAGAAGTCCAGAGAAAGCAGTATGAAGATGGTACCCCAGCTACATGATTCCTGTAGGAATTGGGCTCTTCCTGCCTTTCCATCTCACCATGCTTATCATAAAAGCCTTTGTCTCATATCTGGTGCCTCATGGTGACAAGATGGCTGCTGTGGCTTCTAAGGCAGGGAGAAGGGGAAGCAAGAAAGAGTACTACCTGTATAGTACCTCCTAGAACATCTTTTTTACCTATAGCACCTCCTCTAACATCTTATAACAATCCTGTAACAGCTTTTTTGGAACTCACTTCAATTCTCATTGGCCAGCACTCTTCACATGGTCTCCTAACTGCAAGAATGTTCAAGAAAGTGAGTATTTTGGGCTGGGCCCCTGGCTCCCCAAAGTGAAATCAGGATTTTGTTGGTAAGGAAGAGGAAGAAATATTGTTGCAGCCAAGCATGATCCTAACAGGATAGGAAAGTTAGTGCTTCCTTCGGTTCTGGCTTACCCCATGTCCTGCCTCTTTTGCCCTTCCTGCATCACCCATCCATTTTCTTGGTAACTCCTATGCTGTTCTGTCAGCCAGGTTGAAGCACCAGGGCTTCCTCCAATTTTACATTCGTCTTGCAAAATGAGAATCTTCATCTTTTCTAGTTATGCATCCATTTGAGACTACTGCACCTTTTCAAAGTATCATATAAACTTTCCATACCATTTCATAACCTGTCCTTTTCTCTTAATGATATATTTATTGTCAGTCATTTGGCAGCAGTGAAATTCATTGCATCCCAGCTGCACAGTGTGCTTCCTTGAGTCGTTCTATAAATACACGCCAGGCAGTATTGAAGGTGAAGAGGGTAGACACGGAACAAAACATGCAAAGTCTTAGCCCTCATGGAGTGGATGCTCTGGTGGGAGAAGACAGTGAACAAATAAATGAGTAAGGACACAATAGATCAGATGGCGGTAAGTATTAAGGAGAAAAATATAGCAGGGGGAGGGAAATAGGGCATGTCAGGAAGGAGAGGAGTCCTAGGTTATATGTATTTAATAGTCAGGTAAGGTTACACTGATAAGCAGAACCCTGAAATAAGGAAGAGCACGAGTTGTGTGCATTTCTTGAAATTTCGCTGGCGGAGGGAACAACGCATGAGAAGGCCCTGACATGGGAGCCTGTGTGGTGTGTTTGCGAAACAGTACCAGGGACTTTGTGACTGGGTCAGGGATAGCCAGGTGAGAGTAACCAGAGGTGAGGCAGAGGCAGCACTAGAAGTTCTGATATAGTCCGAACAGCATGTTTTTACTAGTTGCATAGTATTTAATCATTTTGTTAGACATTCAAGTTCTTTCCAATTTTTCACACTTATAATGAAATTTTTTTTTAGAGGTTCTGGGCCACTGGAAAAACTTGTTGATGCCAACGTTAAAATAATAATTGACTAATTTTGTTTTTTGAAAGTTTTAAGCAACAGCTCACCTTCTTCTAAAATAATGAACAAGGAAGAAAACCAGTTCCAAACTCCGACTTCATTTACAAACAAATATAAAAATGTGGTTACTTACCTTAGGAATGTGCTGGATATGGGAAAATAGCAAAGGATAAAGCGAGAATAAGAGAAAGAGGAAAAAGGAAGTGAGAAATGCAGACAGAAACAGAAGTAAAGCTTCCTGAAGTAGAAAGGGGAGTGGCTAGTTGGATCTCTGGCTACGAAACAAACCACCCTAAGCTGGTGATGTGAAGTAGCAGCGATTTATTGAGCTCGTGGCTCTGTGGGGTCATGGAGCTTGGGCTTCTGCACAGCACGGCAGCCCTGGAGCTGTTAACTTGTTACATGGTGGCTGGCTTTCTTTCAAGCGGCCAGGATGTAAACCTCCACGGCTAGGCCTGGAACTGGTAACACACACAGCACTACTTCTCCCAAACTCTGTTGGTCAGGGCGGTTGTAGGCCAGCCCAGATTCAAGGGGAGGGGAAATAGACCCCACCTTTCACCGAGAGGAGCGTTGAAGAATTGGAAGCTGTTTTTAGACAGCCAGGTCCCTACCTTTTGCCCATGGGAGGTCCTCCCATGACAAACAGGGCCACAGTCAGGGTCATGCTGGCTTCCAGTCCTGAGTCGGATCCCTCAGCTACATCTCATATATGCTTTATCCTTCTCTAGATCTTGAAAAGCCATCCTTAGTAGATAATAAATTACGACCTTCCTCTCTAGTCTTTAGAAAAATACCGTCCTGCAAATCTTTTTTGTCTCTTGCTTTTTCTTGGTGACATGCTGCCTTTTTTTCCCCTTTCGTGATGGAGTAAGCTCATATGTGTGGCCTTATAAACGGTAACTTGTCCAGGGTAACAATTTATGCCGGGAGAGTCTACGAGAATGTTGATTGTATTTATTTTACTACCTGTGTACTTCCTGAAAGGGGGGCCGTTTGATAAAATATTACTGTGAGGCTGCTCTGTTTGGGGTACTTATTTGCAAGGCTACATTAGCTAATTCCCTCCAGACTTTAGGATTCATGTCATCTGGACTCACTGATTTCTGTATGTTCAGGTTTTTCAAGTATTCCTTTACCTGCAATGACAGAGCATATATTTGACAGAATAATATTAAAAAATATAAGATGGCAAGCAGATGGTCAGAGTCTTGACTGGAAGGAGATCTTACTGAAAATGGTTTGTGAATGCAGACCGTGCTTTTGTTTATGTGAATGTCCTTTTAAATACTTAGTTTGATCCCCAATGGAGGTCTTGAAAGAGCCCAGTGCCTGCAGAAATATGTTAGCTGATATCCTCTACCTGAAGTAATGGCTCCCTTAAAAACAGAGAGAAAGAAAGGATAAAAAAGTTTTCTCTAACTCCTTGCTGCCAGATGTCTGCGTTGTCACCTAAATCACGGAGATGAAAAAAAAAAAAAACCTTTTCCTGAGCCCCTATGCCTGATGTGGTTCCTCTTTCAGTGAAGAAAGGCATGAATTCCATCCAGTGAAAGTAAGAGGAGGCAAAAGAAAAAAAAGAAATGGAAACACAAAGACTCACACTGAGAAGAATTTCCGAGAATCTCAAGTTCAGCTCCATTGTGTCGGGAAGACAGATCGGTGAGAAATCCGGGCTCTGCGCTGATTCCTGGAATGAGAAAATGAACACTTTTATATTTAAAGAATAGAAAGCTCTATTTAAAATCCGAGACACTTTGCACAGGTTGCAAAGGGAAACAAGGTAATGTAATACTTGAGTTTTTTTCTGCAGACTTTTCTTCCATGGATGCTAGCATCCTATTAACAGAAAATAAGGTAGACCAATATTTTGACAGTGACATCTAGTACCTTTTATTATTCAGATAGTCAATTCTAGTACCTTCTTGCTATCAGTCTCCGGCTGTCACCACCGAAAACATTGGTGAAGTGGTTTGTCAAATGTCACTGGAATTTCAGAACCCATGTCCTGTCTTTCAGTCCTTGGATCCCCATTTTAATTGCTAAGGTGTATGGATAAGGTGAAGTTGACAAAGCAAGCCTAGAAATTGCTTACATCTGTTACCCAATATTTGCTGCTGAGTATTTTAAGGAGGTAGAATATTTTGGGAGGAGGAACCTTCTATCTTTAATACACATAACCTTCTTTGTCTCATCCTGGAGAACACACCCATGTGCATGAGCACCCACCCAACTCTGATGGTCCTGTGCCATTTTATTTCCTCAGGCGTATTTCCTCTGTTCCTTGCAGCCTTAAGCATCGTTACCCATTTTTCTACATATATTCTTCTTCTCTCTCCCTTCCTGTTATGTATAGCCAAGTTGTCCTCTCTTTTACCTCCTAGCCCATACCTCTACTGGAAGTGGTGACAAAGCCATTTTAGTGATTAAAATGTAGTCTTATGTAGAATGCTATCACATTGAAACATGCAATAACAAAGAAAGATTTTTCACAGTCTAAAGACACTTTAGGAGAAATTTTCCTTTACGGGGAATGCTGGAGTTTATTATTATAAAGCTGTATGGCTGGAAAATATGGCAGAAGCTTCCTCCACCTGCTTCTAGATGAGACTGTTTTTGGCAGTGCACACAACTGGGTCTCCCTTGGGAGAGAGATGATTTTATAAGAAGTAGGCCAGTATGTAGAAAATCAACCAGATAGTAAGCCATTGACAACCAATCCATCAAAGAATTAGTTTGCCAAAAGACCAATTTTTCAATGTTATTTATTTACCAAGAACTTGTTGCTTTCTCGTTATTAGAATAATTGCTTGAAAAACTTCCAATCTTAACACTATTGAGCACACTTGTATCTTCACACCCTCCTTAGATCCATGCATGCACTCACTGTCACATGTGCACCAGAGTCCCTCCCTATCCATGGATAAAAGCCTTCCCAGTGAATTTCTTGCAATCCAACTCCTTCCTCTCCCAGTCAAGAAAGAAAATCTATAAATTATAAGAAATCGAAAAAGCAAAAAAGAAGTAAACTGGGTTGAAAATAGATTGGAAGATAAAAACTCAACATATGATTTTTAAAAAATCACTGAGATTGGTGAAATGCCTGATACCAGAATTTTTAAAAACCCAGGAAATTGCCTTTTCCCAAAGTAAGCTGTATATTGAACAGCCTGACTGAAACACACATCCCTGTTACTTTATTACTTGTTAAAAAAAATAATGAAGCCTTAAGTGGACAAATTGATTTATTGACAAATGATTACTATCTGAAAGAAATTCTAATGGACTCATCTAGAACATAAGTTCTCTTTTAAATAATTCTAGAACTTACAAATTTTCTCTTCAGAATTTTTTGCCTTTAAGTCTAAATTCATACAATTTTTTTTTGATTCTCAGCAGACAGACCAATGAGCTCATTGAAACAATGAATTTACTCATTGATAAAATACTCTTTGAGGACTTAATATAAAATATTTTATTAGACACTTACAGGTGAAGAAAAGAGAGAAAATACAAAAGAAATAGGTGATGAAAATTCGTTTTTTTACTGACTCAGAAGACAAAATATTCATATGTTGGCTGACTCGGGAACAATTACAAAGCATCCTATCAACGAGTTTACAGTGGCACTGCGAATAGTGATGTGCAGACAGCTCTGACCTCCTGTTGGGTCTTGCCCACAATCCATTCCCAGTGTCCACACATGAAAGCAACTCTTTTCTCCTCTGGCAGGATGTCTTTTTTTCTGTCCAAGATAAGACCTCTTTCCAATTTTCAAATCACAAGATATTTTTTCCCTATGCAAATCATTCTAAATCCAACAGGTTTTTTTTTTTTTTTTACACTTTCTGCTGTTTTCTTACGTAAGTCTGTTTTGATTTTTCAATTCAATGGGAAAAAAATTGACTTCAGCCTTTATATTTCCTAGCAGAGATGCTTGAAAATATACCAAGACAATAGTTTTAAAAAATACTTGTGCATGATGATTTTAAGCAATACTTCAGGGATCAGATGTCTGTAAACATCTACTTTTGATATCTTTCTTGTGTGCAGAGAAAGTCTGGCCCAACTTAAAAGTCCAGGTGACTAACCAGCGAGCCAGATGAAGATCTACAGAGAATACAGGAGGCTTAAAAAAACTATAATTTCAAAAGGTGGGTTTTCTAATTAAAATGCAGCCACAGATCCCAGGGACGCAAAAAGACATCTAGTGGGTAGTAGGTCCCAAGGGTTTGGGCCTCTGACATTACACATAATTTTGTCAGACATGCATCCTAATTACTTGAAAATACCTAAAAAAAAATAATGAAAACATTATAACAGGTCCTGAGGCATGAGAAGAGAGTCCAAGAATTGAGCAATGCTGTTCCCCAGGGCCAAGACCACATTTCCTCTATTGTTTCATGTAGTGGTGTGCGTAAGGTTGCTAGTCAATAAAGAAATTAATAAAACATCCCCATAATTACGGGCTTCCATGACTGGAGGGAGTTTTCATCGAAGATACAAATAATATTTTACAAACACCGACAAGCAAAATGGTACAATTATGTAGATGGCTTTCTCTCAAATATTTGTTGATGTCAATATAATCAGACATGGCTCACTTCCATGTTTCCAGCCTTAACTGTCTTTAGAGACTACTCAAGATTTAACTGACGCACTGGATACATAGTTTGCTTCATTTGAGCATCAGAATAGTAAGAATTAACAAAACAGAGATACCTGTTTTTGACATACCCATTGCCCTTCAAGCCTACATCTGCTGTCTTGATCTTAGTTCATACACTTTATGAGAAAAAAATTATATATATATGTGTGTGTATGTATATACATACACAAACACACACACACACACACACATATAAAAAATGCTGAGTTTTTAAATCTTTGAAGCACAGGGTTGGAGGAGCCTTTAAAGATGTTCTAGTCCAGCCATCCAAGTCCAAATTCTTCCACATTCTAGTCTAGACGCAGAGATGCCTCGCTGGACTGCGACATCCGTACATTTTTGTTCTGCCCAAAGCAGGGGTAGGCAGACTGTTTCTGTAAAGGCCAGAAAGTACATAGTTTAGGTTTTGTGGGCCACACGGTCTCTGCTGCAACTGCTTCCCTCTGCCTTTGTAGTGCAGACGCAGCCACAGACAATATGTAGGCAAGCGGAGCGTGGCTGCCTTCCATTAAGACTCTATTTACAAAAACAGGCAGTGGGTCAGATTTGGTCAGGCCCTGGTCTAAATAATTTGCTATGAAGCATGGAGCATGGATAGAAACAAAACAAAACAAAAAAAAAAGCCTAAATAACATGAATAAAATTCTCATGATGAATACCAACAAAAGCTCTCCCTGACTTCTCAGTCCAGATGACTCAAGATTTTTAAAGGAAATTGGTCTTCTTGCTAAATACTCCTGTTGGGCCTTCTTAAGTAAGGATCACCTCCTCCTGCCCTTCCCCTCTTGCCAGCCCAAAGTTGAGGTAAAAGAGAGAAGCTAGCAGATATTCCTACAGTCACCTTCATATCTCCTAGACATTCTTTTTTTGAACTGAAGTATAGTTGAGCTACAATGTTGTGTTAGTCCTAGTGTACAGCATAGTGATTCAGTTATATGTATATATACATATTCTTTTTCATTGTGGGTTACTACAAGATATTGACTGTGGGTCCCTGTGCTATATAGTAGGAACTTGTTTATCTATTATATATATACACACACACACACACACATATATATACACACATGCACATATGCATATATACATATATATATACACACACACACACATATGTACATATAGTTGTTTGTATTCCTGGATATTCTTTTTTTTACATTTTTTTTTATTGCGTTATAATCATTTTACAATGTTGTGTCAAATTCCAGTGTAGAGCACAATTTTTCAGTTATACATGAACATACATATATTCATTGTCACTTTTTTTTTTTTGCTATGAGCTACCACAAGATCTTGTATATATTTCCCTGTGCTATACAGTATAATCTTGTTTATCTATTCTACATATGCCTGTCAGTATCTGCAAATTTTGAATTTTCAGTCTATCCCTTCCCACCCTATTCCTGGATATTCTTAAGGGTGACATTATTTTAAAACGAAATTCGATATACTCTGGTTGATCATGCAAGGATGTTATAACGCTGTCCGAAGAGGATAGGACACAACCGCGTGCAGATAAAGGGAGTGATGCAGGAACACAGGATCAGGAAGAGAACACAGAGCTCAGCTCCACATGGAAGATCATGCAGTGAACCTGACTGTGAAAATGAGAGCCAACCTAGCCTGGTATAAACGCATGGGCTTTGCAGTCAGAAACATCTGAATTTGAATTGTTCCTGCAATTTAGTAATTCTGAAACATTGGAATGCTTCTTAATTTTCTTAAACCTCCAGTGCCTCTTCTATAAAATGGGGAGAATAGTGTTTATTTTTCGGGATAGTTATAAGGGTTCCACTAGGTAAGGCCTGTGAGGCTCCCAGCACAGTGCCTGGACACAAGAAGCACTGATATTTTCTACCGAGAGAATAATTGACGCTCTGTTAATAAATTTTGCCAACTGATCACCATTTAGAAAAATCTGCAACCTGTGGGACAAAACCCTAGATTTTAAGGAAATATTTTGCTTTCATATTTCCATGGGAAAATGTCAACTGCTTCCACCATACTGCGTAACAGTTATGATCAAGAACTTATAGAAAGGCATTGAACTGAGCACAGAAGTTAACCTGTTTCTCTCAATTTTATTTTCCTTATAACACTCTGATTATTCAGTCAGATTTGGGGCCAGATTTAATTACTTAGGTTTCTTCTCAGGTGTGAACTCAGGGACTCAAGAAATAGAGATTCCAGAATACAGTCTAGCTCTATGCTAACCAGGTCCTCAAATGATTAGGAAGGAGGGAAAATCCAACTTGTTTCCCTTTGAAGGCAGCCCTGAGACCACCCAGGAGCTTGCAATGCTCGACAAAGTGGTGGCATGTTTATATAGGAATGTGAGCTGTATAGAACATGGAACACCTGTGCTCTGTGGTCTTCACAGACCCAATTAGCTTCTGGAAAGAATTCAGGGTCGAAATCCTTAATGGGATACCCTCGAAAGTGCCTCAATTCTGAGCACTGAAATAGTTTCTTCAGCTCTGCTAGCTGTATGTAAAACATATTCACTAATAACTAGTTAGTTACCCAAGTGAGTGCTGTGAAAGAATCCTTGACATTCAGAAAAGAGATTCAAAGGGGGAGGATATAGCTTAGTGGAAGAGTGCAGTGCTTAGCATGCACGAGGTCCTGGGTTCAAGCCCTGATACCTCCATTAAGTAATAATAAGAAATAAATTAATAAATAAGCCTAATTACACCTCTCCTCCCAAAAAAAAAAAGATTCAACTTATCTATAATGAGAACTTATAGTGATGGCACAGGAAACTGACTTGGGGCTTACTATGAGAAAGGACTTTCAAAATCCAGAACCGTTCATAAAAGAAATGGGTTTCTTGCAGGGTAGCAGATCTCTGTGGTTAGAAGCAGTGACCTTTTAGAGGTGTTGTGGAAAGTATTCTTGACATGAAAGAAGGTTTGACTGATTTGTTTTATTCCTACATTTTTATTTAACAAGCATTTATTTTGGGGCACTTAATACGAACTAGCACTTTTTAAGTTCGGGCACACTGATGAAGGTTAAGAATATAAAGATAGATATGAGGGCATTTTACCACGAAGGGCTTAAAGATGAGGGGGAAGATAGACAAGTAGCCAGTAGTTACAAGAGAGCACAGGTGCTGTGATAGAGAAATGCACAAAGATGGGGCACCTAACTCGGCAGATAACGATGAGGTTCCTGGAGCAGGTGATGCTGAATCTCAAAGGGTTAATTCATATAAGTTAGTCAGATGCAGGAAGGAGGGAAGAAGCCATTCCAAGCAGGAGGAGCAGCATACACAAAGGCGTGGGGTCATAGAAACACAGTACTTCAGCCATTCTAGAGGACTGTCCTTGGCGGTGGGTAACAGGACTCTGTCATGTTGTAATAAATGTCGTATATGAAGGGCCCCTAATAAAATTTGTGAATAATGTGAGCCTGAAATAACACATGATACATTTGAATAGCAAAATTAAGACCTCCAAAATGACACAGTGAGGAGTCAAATAAATAATTGTGAGTCGGTAACTCCTGACAGGGTGGTTATATGGCTGCAGAAATACCGTATGTGGGAGACCTAGATCAGTAAGAGCACTTATGAAGAAAGAAGTAGATAAAGCGAGCTAACATCTGTTGATCTTGGTGATGTGTGTGTGGATGTCTTCTCTTTTATTTTCTGCATCTTTAAATATTTAAAAATGTTTCAAAACTATTAGGATTTTGGTAACTATAATTCAACAATGGGACATAGTCACTAAAAACCCAAATGAAATTTTTGGCTGGAGTTAACAAAAGTCAACATTGACAACGGTATGTGTGTCTGTCCCCTCTATTCTATGCTGACCTGATCACATATGGACAGTCTGATCAATACTGGGATTTCTACGTAAAGACACATGTTTGGATTTGTTCAGCAGAGAAGTAAAGAATGAGGGGCTCAAAACCACGCTCTGTGAGAAACATTTGAAGGAAGGTGATGTTTCATGTGGAGCAGTCTAGAGAGTTCTAATAACTGTCTTCAAAGGTTTTCATTAACCAGATATTAGACTTGCCTTAGGTACCTTGGAAGATAGGCCTACAGTGATGTCATGTCGTTTGTTTAAAGGACGCAAATTCAATTACAGGTGGTCTGCAAAAAATAATCACATTTTAAAGGGAATAATACAAACCAAATAGTATGGCTGGTTCCTCCAGCCGTGAACTTAATGAGCATATGTGTGCCCCCAAGTGTGCAGGAGGCAAGTGTGAATCACCCATCTCAGGACCATTTTGTCTCTCAGAGCATAAGCATCTCCCCAGTCTGTGTGACTCTAGCCTTGAAAAATAACAGGGTTTTTTTGGTACATATATCTTCTATATGCAAGCCAACTACTGTCCCTGGTTCTCAGCTAAAGAAATAGCAATCAGTTCCAACACTGAAGGGAATGTTGGCTGAGGGATCATAGACTGATAACTACTCAGGTGCTTTCCTGAGGAACGTTCAAGACCAAGTTTGGCTATATGCAATTGTTGCATTGTGTTCACTTTAGAACCAAATCTCCTGCAAAAGATGCAACTTCACAATGGAACCAAAAGATAATAGTTGACAGGGAGAATATTTTAGCTTAGCCCAAGGAAGAAGTCTCTAATAGTTAACTTCTTTGAAAAGTTAAGAGGTCTCTCCCTGACATCAAAGATAAAATCAGAAACTAGATGATGACTGTTCAAGTATGTTTCAGATGGGGACTCAGGAGTTTGATCAGTGGTGAATTAGACAAATTCTAACTGGCCTCATAGAATTTTGAGATTCTGAAATTCTGTGATAAAAAGATCAGATTCATTACAAGTTCATGACTTAGCTTGTGTTGCCTTCTGCTAGCCTACCCAGCCTTCTTTCTTCAGATTCCTCTTTTTTTGATTTTTTGATGCCAACTACCTCTGTCAAAAGCATCTTCAGTTCATCTCTGCTCTAGTACAATGGATGGTGAATTCTAGGTTTCCAGGAGTGGTACCCATTGCCGCATTATTAATGATAGCTACATTTGCTCTTAAACTTCTTTTTCTTAGTCCATGATGACTTATTTTGCATGGAACTTTCACTTCTTCCTGGGGCTATATCTTAGGAACTCAAGATCTTGGCTTACATGGTTCCGTTAGATGTGGCTGTTCATATGTGTAATATTTATAGGACCAACAACAAACTCCCAGTGGGAGGTGAAAGTTCAGGGTGGGAGTTATCTATTGGTGCTTAAGAAAACACCCCAAATTTAGTGGCTTAAAACAACAATCTTTTTTATTTGCTCACAAACCTGCAGTTTGGACAGGACTTGGCAAGGACAGCTCCACGGAGCCTGAGCCAAGGTGGCTCAAATTTTGGGAATGACTCCTGATGGCTGGGATCATCTGAAGGCTCAGTCACACACACGACTGGTAACTGATACCAGCTGACAGGTGGGGCCACAGCTGAGTTGTCAGCCAGAACACATGCATGTGGCCCCTCTATGGCGTCTTCACAGCATAGTGGCAGGGTTCCAGGAGCAAGTGTCTCAAGAGAATTAGGTAGAAGCTGGATCCCCTTTTATGGCCTAGCCTTAGAAGTCGCATAGTGTCGCTTCTGCTGTAGTCACAGGCTCTCTCCTGCTTGAGAGGAGTGGACACAGCATTGGATCGCTCTGTCCAAGAAGGGCCAACCTCAGGTTGCAAGAATCCCCTTATGCATGATGGGAGATTTTACTGCAGCCAACTTGGGAAGGACAGCCTACCATGAAAGGGATGACTCATTTGGAAACAAGAAAACCTGCAACCCGCTCAGTTTGACTTTTTTGCATCCTCTAGTATATTAGGAAAAATAGCATACACTTCCTCTTCACTCTGATAATCCCCTTGGACGTACGGTTTCAAAAATCTAAAAAAATCCCAAACAAACAGAGAAGCTACAAACGTTATTTAAAAACCAGAAATAGACTCATGGACATAGAAAATAAACTGTGGTTACTGGGGAGAAAAGGCAGTGGGGAGGGATAGATTAGGAGTTTGGGATTAACAGATACATATTACCTATATATAAAATAGATAAGCAACAAGAACCCACTGTATAGCACAGGGAACTATATTCAGTTTCTTGTAATGAGCTGTAATGGAAAAGAATCTGAAAAAAATATAAATGCATATATATGTATAACAAAATTGCTTTGCTCTACACCTGAAACGAACATTGTAAATGACTACACTTCAATAAAAAATAAGAATTAATCAAGAAAATCTATAGGCTTTTATTTTAGATGGCATGGCTGCTTTATTAAATAGATGCAAGGAAGGTCAGATAGGTGTCTGAAGTCGAGGTAAAGCTCTGTGCAGACATCAGTTTGATGAATAGTCCCTTGCGACTACGTTAAATGACAACATCACTGTCAACAATAACCGTGTAAAAGACCTCTTCTCTCCCATGTGTGGAGATAGCTGGGCATACGCTGATGCTTTGTACTTGTCCTCAGCAGAGCAAACGTGCCACAGTTTCCTGTGTCCATTAGCACAGGGGACTGGAGAAAAGAAGATTCTGACTAGTTTGTTCCCACTTCTTCTGGTCCCCTAAAGCCCCCTTCTGCCACTGGGAGCAGAATTTCTAGTCGTTGCACTGCTTTCACTGCTGTACCCTAAACTATCCAGCCAATGAAATGAGAGAACCAAACCAAACCAAGAACTCAGCATCTAATTAAAGCACCTGAACATTGTTTTGCATCGCATCAATGACTGGGCTCATTGCAGTGTGCACATATGTGTGTGTGTGAATGTAAGTGGACAATCATTCCAAAGCTTTGCAAGGATCTCTGCCAAGGACTAAATATTTTTTGTTTGAGTAGCTTTCTCTGGTTGACTGGAGTAAGAGAGAGGAAAGAAGGGATAGAGGGAGGAAGGGAAAAAGGAGAGGAGGAGGGGACATGGGAGAGGGGGCACTGCCCTAGGTATTTTGACACTGAATTTTCCCTCTGTGGACATATTGCTACTGTTCATTTCTGGTGTATCTCGGGATGTCATGAAGGTGGCGACTATCATGACATGAATGCAATTCTGCAGCATCATGAATGTCAACAAAACTAACATGGAATATGTTCATACAACTTTCTCTCTGAAACCTCTACTAATTCTTAAAGAGTACAGTGACCAATTGTAACTTTTTTTTGTTACTTTGACTGCTTCTTCCAAAACTGTGGAGAAATAAGGCCAATAAAACTATGACAGCTGAACAGCATCTCTAAAATAAAAGTTACGCTAGTAGGCTCTGCTCAGACTATTTCTCTTCCCTCCTTTCCTCAAGAGGACAAAACACTTCTCGATGTCCCTGTATCCCCAAGCCCATCTTTCAGCCACCACAGCCAAATGGCTTGCTCTTCTGAGCGCCTGTTAGGACAGAGCCCAGGTGGTGAGTTCAGTGGGGGTGACAATGTGGTGGAGGAGGCCAGTGCACCTCATCAGTACCTGCGTTCAGTCAACCCACTGGTTGAAACACCCAGGTTGGGAGATACTGATTTAAAAGTTCCCTTAATATAATGGAAATCATTCCAAATTTCTAAGAGGGCCTGTCCCCCCTTTCAGGGTTCAAAGGTTCAAGGGAGGTTTGTGTATGATAAGAGAGTGTTAAGTTTCTGCTCAGAAATGTTAGGGAAGTTAGATAGAATTTTTTTTTTCAGGCTCAGACCGATGCTCAGGAATACACATACATTCAGTATGAAAAGGGAGGGAGTGTCCCCTCGAGATGGGGTCACGGCTCAAAATCCCAGTGGTCAGCTGGAGTCAGACCAAACACACACCTTGGGAAACAGGGACATTAATCTGTCTGGCTTGCGGGTGTGAGATGATTCTTTGGAGACCAAGGGACAATGAGGTAACCAGGAACGAAGAGGAATAAAGGGGGATTTGTGAACAGAGGGAGAATCGATAAAAATGAGTAAGAATTATGGGGTTTTGCCTACTGAGAATAAACAAGGGGTTTCTGGTGAGATGGATTCAGGCACAGGAGAACCAGAAGTTCAGGTGACATAGAGGCTAGATAGGGAAGTCTGTACTTACCTTTGTTATAATGTAGGGATTTATTTTATAAGGTGCTAGGTCTGATATTGGGGAGGTGGTGGAATTCTCAACAAGACATTCCAACGTGGGCTGCATCGGTCCAGGGGGATTTTCTATCAGAACCAGCAAGTATCCCCCCAAATAAATATAACCCAGGGTGGTCTCTGGGCACCCGCCCCCTTCTCCCTGCAGAGAGTTGGGGGCTTCTGATAGCTGGCAGGCCTCCCAGCTAAGAGTCATGTGTCCCTGCCACCCTGGCAAATTTACAAGTGAGCTGTGGCAAATTTACAAATTTACAAGAGTGCTGCAGAGCCGGGAAAACACTGGCCTAGTGGGATGGCTGAACGTTCTCCTGTTTCTTCGCAAGAGCATGTCCTTTCTCTTTAAGAGTGTTCACTTATTTTCAGTTCTGCTCAGCCACTCAAAACAGACCCTTCCTCCCCTACCCTGATGAAAACTGGCCAGTTTTAGCAAAAACTCATTTTTCAAAATAAAATTGTGGTACCAGTTCAAAAAATGAGCTTCTTCGACAGTTGTTTCTCATTAAAATTCTTACCTTTAGGATTCAAAACATGATTTCACAGCACAGCCCCTCCCCTCACCCAAAGGATTGCAGGTCTCAAAATCCACTCAGGGCTCAGAGGCCTGACATCATTTTACATAAAGACAAATACGCTGTGTTTTCCACCAAGCACTGAAAGTGAGAAGTATGCTTGTGTAAGAAGGTGGAGATTAGGCTCTTCAACAGAGAAAGGGCTGAAAATTCATTAGGAGAGAAGGGGGGACGTTGCTGCAGTCTGTCTCTGGGAATCTGGCTGTTAGGCAAATCCAAGCAAGTACAGAGAGCATGAAGAGTTCAGAAATGAACACCACTTTCCATATCTGAATCACAGGGATTGTGACACTGTCTCCCCACCTCTCCCCTCAAAACAGGCAGTTTAGATGTCAAGGGAACCTCGTGTTTTGCAGCAAAATAGAAGTTCCGTGCTCACCAGCTTTCAAAGGGAGACATGGTATTGACGTCTCAGATGTTAGGTGGCTTGCTGAAGGCTGTTTTGTTTCTCAGTAACTATGCCACTGTAGGTCCTTCTCACCCATGCTGGGTGATTTACTGCACTGATTACTGAAAGAGTGATCACAGAATTCCTGGGACAGTGCTGCTGAGAGAGGCTTCTGTATGAACACTGCGGAGAATGTCAGATGGCCAGGTCTCCTCGGTGCGAGGAAAAAGTAGGGGAAGGAAGAGATCTGGGAAATGGGTATGGTGCTAAAACCAACCTTGCTGTTTTTGGTGGTGCTCTCCATAGGATATGACCTCAGTGGCATCATTTAGGCTTTGAGGACCAATAATTCCAGAGGATGCCTTAGGAAGAGAAGAGAACGCATGTTTGCCAAAACATCAACAAACTTAAAGTCCTGTGACCAGATTTCAGAAAGTTGCAGTCTACAACCCAAGAGGAGAGTGTGTACAACTCTTGGTAATGTGGAAATTTTCTGGTAGTGTGTTTCACCAGAATCTTGTTAGGTAGTTTTTTGTTTTCTCTTTCTTCTAGCTCGCTCGTGTGGATGCTTTTTGGTCAAAATGATTCAATCTATGTAGCTCAGGGTTAACAAAAAAGCTAACAAAATAGCCCCGATCAAGGTCATTGTATCTGTTGCAAGAGTGTGCTTGCTGATAAAAATTTCACATCACCACATAGTTCTCGTGGAAGAGGTTGGGGAGGCAATGGTAATAGGTTTTCCCTAGCCTGGACTGGTTTTTTTTATTTGCACAATGCACCTTGTCTATCTCCAAAGTCTTGTGGAAATTTATGATTTGATTTTGGTTTATTCCTTTTGTCTCCAAACATTTCCACAAATAAGTTGAATTTATGGTTCAGTATAAAACTTACCACTTACTTACCTGGGGCTTAGAGATAAGATCAGTTCTTACAGCCTTGGAATGACTTAAATGCCCATTCAGCTAATAAGATGAGAATTAAACCTTTAGGCCCACAATTTTATGTTCTCTCCAGACTCCATGGAGTCCCAGAAACTCACATTTTAATTTACCTTTCATCTTAAGTCAGTTGTGGCACTTCCAGAAAGGACCACTAATCTTGATATCTTCCAGCTAGTAATTCCTATATAGAATGAAATACATTTGAAAAATAGGTAAAATCTCTCATAGCTAGATGGATATCTGTTGGCTGGACATACAGCAGCTCAAAAGTATACGCTAATCCTATTGTGATGCGGTGGTAACCTGAGAAGTAAGCCCTCTCTCCGGGTTCAGATTCTCATCTGGATGGTGGATGTCATAAGCTAGGGCTCTTTGCTGAAACACCGTTAATAGCCTTAAGGACAGCTGCTGTGGAAACATCAACAACATGGAACTTGAAGATGAGTAGAGCCGGCCATTTGAGCTCTTGCATGCAATCTCTGATTAGAAAGTGTTCATTCAAGGGGGATATCTGTTGTCTTCCACAAACGAGTATGAAGTGAAAATGGCCACTTTTCTCTGTATTGGTTATGGTTCTGTAGGGAGAAAAAATAATTCTTTGTCGTAATTGGTCAATCCAATTATATAATTGGTCAATTCTCACTTTAAAGCTTTTTATTTGTGAAAGGCCGTAAGAGTTTACTTTCTTGCTTAGAGGTGACCTGGTAGGCAATAAATCTAGGTTTATACAGTTGTTTTTCAAGTGATGTTTAAAAATTACCTGACTCAAGTCAAGTGTAGGGTCTCCCATCATTAAGGATTTTCTCTCTGGAGATGAGCATCTTCAGCCTCTCCTCCAGTGAAGTGCAGTTGCTTTGTGTGTCTCATTCACACCACCCAAAGGCAATTGGTGACTTACAGGTGACAAGATCACCTCAGATGTAGCTTCCGTTTTTGTGGCTGACTTTTTATAGTTCTTATATCCCAGCTGACTTAAATGCATTTTTGCTTCTGCTAATACCACCAATTCTAGCCATGTCAACAAATACTTATTGGGAACCCAATTTAATAATGACAGCAAACATTACCAAGCATTTACTTTATTCCAGGCACTGCTCTAAGAGCTTTACATGCATATTTTTTGCATTCAATCCTCATGACACCCGGGTGATACAGTTTTACTATCCACTTACAAGTGAAGAAACTGAAAAACCCAAGAGATTAAGTAACTTGCCTTGGTAGCTGGCTAATAAGTGTCAAAATAGGATTTGAAAGTAAGCAGTCTGGACATTTCAGAGTCTCAAAATTTAATCCCTATCCTATACGACCTGCAGCCCCTCACAGACAATCAATAAAGGCAGGAAAGAAAGTAAAGCATGATCCTCCCTGCCCTTTGCACTCCTTCCTCCCTGCCCACTTCCATGTAGATCAGATTCCTGAGGGCAGCACACACACTTCTCCACCTTTGCTCAAGTGCTAGTCCCCTAAGCTGAGTGCCATCTCTATCCAAATCTGACTGTATTCTTCAAACGCAGTTTAATCTCTCCTCCCACCTGCCCTTCCCCACCGTCCACAGCCACACTAGCTCACTTCTGTCTTCTCTCTTTGACCTTATTACAGCTAATCAAACACTACCACTGCCACTGTTAGCTCCTTGAGGGTTTCATGCATGTTACTTCTTTTATATTCTCTAGAGGAGGCTGAGTAGCCAAGCTGCTTCTACAAGGCACCCTCAAATCTACTTCTAGCATCCAGAAGTTTCTTCTTTTTGGCTGCCCCACCATTATTTTTTGTTCCTCTTCCTCATTCGTTTCCTCAGTATTATAAAAGTAACATCCATATACTCATTTTACCTCTCCGTTGTTTCTGATGAGAGGTCAGTCTTCATTTGTATATCATTCCCATGTGTATAATTTGCTTTCTTTTTCCCTCTGGCTGTTTTACATTTTGTTTTTGGTTTTCAGCAGTTTGACTATGATGTGCTGAAATGTGGTTTTCCTTGTATTTATCTTGTCTGGGGTTTGCAGAGCCTCTTGGGTTTGTAGGTCATTTTTTGTTTGTTTATATGACTTTTTCAAACTAAATTTGGGAAATTGAGGGCTATTATTTCTTCCAATATTTTTTCTGCCCCATTCTCTCTCTCTTCATTCTGAGATTCCAACACACACATTAGGCTGCTTGACATGTTGCTACCACTCACTGAAGCTCCATTCAGTTTTTAAATAAGTCTTTTTTCTCTTTGTTCTATGGACTGAATAATTTTTCTGGATCTGTATTTAGGTTTACTGGCCCTTTGTTCTGCAGACTCTAATGTGCTGTGAAGCCCATTCAGCAGGTTTCTCATTACAGATATTATAGCTGTCAGGTCTAGCATTTCCATTTTTCTGTTACCAGTTCTCTGCTGATAGTTCCCATCTATTCACTCATTACGCCTGTCATTTCCTAAGTTCTTGAACATATTTATAATCACTGCTTTAAAGTTCCTCTCACCTAATTCCATCATCTGAGGAACCTCGGTATCTATTTCTATCGATTGCTTCTTTGACTATGAGTCACATTTTCCTACTTTTTTGCTCAGTACATTTTTATTATAAGCTGGACCATTTAGATGATCCATTATAAGGAGACTAGAACAGGTTATCTTCCTTTAAAAAGTGTCTATATACTTATTTTAAAGTGCATTTGAAGTACAGAGAAAAAAGAAATTAGCCACTTGTTCACAGGCCGGTGTAATCATCCTTTTAAGTCATTATTTCTCTAGCAGACTGTGTCCTCCATCATTCTCCAAAAAGTTACTCTCAAGAGCTGGTGTCTTTGTGGTGCCGGAAATGTACTCAAACAGAACTTACTCCAAGTTACTTGCTAAAAAGATAAATGAAAATTGAGTTGCAGTAACAAATTCCAGAGTAAGATTTGAAGAAAAGTTAGAATTTTGGGGAATCGAAAAGGTGGGAAGTTTATGCCAGGCACATGGGGCATGCACACAACCATAATTTCTCCATATCTTCTTAAAAGTATCAAGAAATGATGTTCTTATTTCATCCCTTTCCATTATCCTGTTGACAACATACAGAGAATATATAGTATGTTGTTCATAGATCTCCCTTGCATGAAATCTTTCTTGCCACTTTAGTCTTCTAAACTGCCATAAACAATTGCTTTATTCCAGAATCTGATTCAAATCTTTTGCTTTCAGGGATTGGGTGCACAGCACTTGAAATAAAGAGAGGTATGTGGTTTACCCTGACAGTTTCCCTTCAGCTTAATTCCTGTGTTCCTCCTGCCCTGCTTCAGCACTGCTGTCACCCTCTTTGACTTGGGTGGACTGTCTGGGATCTTAAAAAGGTAAATCCTGAATTTCCACTTCTGTGATCCATGGGTCACATGGGAACAATCTGAGCGGCAGCCCTAGTTTATAGGCAACTTCCTAAGTCCAATTTCATCTATCTCCTTTTCCACTAAGCCCATTTTCAGTGTTACCACCCCAACACATTCCCTGCTCCTCCCTTCCCCACCACTTCCTTTTAAGAGAGAACAGAGCCTGCCAGTCAGAAGTCCTAAAATCCTATACCTTTTCTAAGCCTTCAGGCCTCTATGCCTCCTGGGAGGTGGAATAGGAGTGGTTAGAACAAGAGATCAGACTAGACTTTTGGTTTTAATACTTAAATGCTGGGATCATGTTTTATGGAAGATGCTTCGTTAAGTACCCACTATCCTTCATTCTTCCTTGCTAGCGGAGATCTATTTGCCTTGTGTTGGCAGTGTGTCCAGGCCCAGGCTTCAGCTCATAATTGTGATGGTAATGCTCAGGTCTTTTGCAGCTCAGAGTGCTCATTTCCCCAATTCTGGCCAATGGGATGATAGGAAATTTGTTATGGTGGGATGCTGTGGGAAAATTTTTGCTCTCCTCATTAAAGAACAGTCATGTGGGCATTGACCCTTCCTTATTCTACCCTGCATTGATTATGAATGTTCCAGGAGCAAGAGCAGCTCCGTGACGCTGAGAAAACGTCAGAGATGAGCAGAGATGCCATAGAATCTGCCCCAGCAGGCCTCTCCCTCAGGCTTCTTATAACTTGGAAAAAATTTTTGTTTCCGTTACTGGTCATCAGGTTTTATTTGTTGTTTTATTTTTGTTTCTTTGTTTCTTGTAGCTGAAGCATTCCAAACTGATACGTTTGGGGAATTTTTTCTTACTTATATTAATAGGAAAAAATGAATAGCAGAAATAAAAAGATCAGTGGAAGAGAATACAGATCAATGGAAGTGCCTGTTTCAAAATACCTATAGCCCATGGTTGATAGAGGGTGCTATGGTCTGAATGTTTGTGGCCCCCTCCCCAAATTCATCTGTTGAAACCTAATGCCCAGTGTGACCGTATTAGGAGGTGGGAACTTTGAGTGATGATTAGGTCATGAAGGTGGAGCCCAATGAACTGGATTAGTGCCCTTATAAAAGAAACTCTAGATAACTCCCTTGCCCCTTCCCCTATGTGAGGACATGGCAAAAAGGTGCCATCCAAGAGGAAGTGAGCTCTCACCAGGCACCAGATCTGTCAGTGACTTGATCTTGGACCTCCCAGCCTCCAGAACAGTGAGAAATTAATGTTTGTTGTTTATAAGCCAGCCAGTCTATGGTATTTTGTTATAGCGGACCCAAAGGACTAAGATAGAGAATACTGTTTTAAAGTTATGATACTGTATCTTAGATTTTTCCCCCTTCAGGCAATTTTTTTCCTAGAACACTTCATTCAATCATTCATGCATTCCGCAAACATTTACTGAGCCCCAGCTTTTTGGTTTGCACTAGGAGAGGTAATAGGGATACAAAAATAAAATGAACACTGTAACTTCTTCTCTCCTCATGAAACTCAGTCTGGTAGAGGAGACACACAAGTAAAGAAGCAGGACTGGTAGGGGAAGGAATCAAAAACATAACAAGGTGAGAGAACTGTATGAACAAAGGTTCAATGATGAGCTGGCATATGGTATATTAGAGATGAGTGAGAGCTTGTAGGGCTGAGGGGCGGGAGGTAAAGTTGAAAAATAGAGCAGGGCTAGGTGTAAAACTCTTGCTTGCCAAGCTTTATAATTTGGTATCACCTATAGGCAAGAAACCATAGGTAATCTAAACCTTTTTAGTTTGTCATATTTTAAAATTGTTGGGTTGACATGATCAGATTTCCTTTGGAGGAAAATTGATGGTAGTTTAGAGGACTAACTAAAGTGAGGAGAAATCCATGAAAGGGAAAACATTGCCACCATCACAGAAAGTTCTATTTGACAGTGCTAGTTAAAAGTTTTAAAAGACTTGAATGAGGAATCAGGGAAATGTGAATTTAAATGACATTTAATTTCGCATCTGTGAGATCGGGGGAAATAATACCAAGTGTTGTTCAGGCTGTGGGGAGAGCAGGGGCCTGATACATGATTAATGAGCAAGCAGATCATTGTAAGCACCTTGAAGAGCAATCTGGCACTGTCTAGTGAAGATTAAGGTATTTAATTTTTAAGGACCCAGCAATTTAATGTTTAGGGACAAAAGTAAGAGAAACACTCATGAGCAAACAAGGAGACCACTCACTACAAGGACATCACTACAACATTCTTTGTAATAGGAAAATAAAAAGGTCCTCTATGTGTTCGTACTGGGAGGACAAGTAAGTAAATTTTGGAATATTCATTTAATGGAAAACTATACAGCAGTTAAAATAAAGATCTATGTGTCTTGAAATGATTATATCTCAAAACTTTATTGTTGAATGAAAAATTTTGTCTATACTGTAAACAATATACAGGAGGGTATACTATGTTCATTAATGCCCTGTCATAGGGTTAGTCTGCATACTGCCTCCATACTAACACCAATTTTTCTAAAAAGCTAATCTGGTTATGTTAACGCTTGTCCTTTCTTTTTGTTTTGCTTTGTTTTAATGTTTTTTTTATTTTTTGAGGGGGAGGTAGTTAGGTTTACTTATTTATTTTTTTTTCGAGGAGGAACTGGGGATTGAACCCAGGACCTTGCGTGTGTGCTAAGCAAGCACTCTACCACTGAAACTATACCCTACCCCCTAACCCTTGCCCTTTCTTTAAATAGACTGAAAGTTTTCTCACTGAAAAAATATATATATAAGTTGTCATTTTCTGGATTTGAACAGTCTGTGTCCAGTTTTGCCTTGTGTTCACAAATCAGCACTTACGCAGAGTGTGAAGTTGGGTCATAAAAGTAATAAAGACAATGCAAAGTTAGAGAATATTACCTGTTGAGGAAGGTAGGCATTCTTAGCCTGGAAAACAATATGAACTCTGAGGTATTTAATGATGGTTTTAAGAACTTTCTGTGTTCTCATTTGGATGTGCAGGATCAGTCTGGTTTAGCTTTGAAGATGTAAATCTAACCTATTTCTTTCAGAGGATCTGAGATTCCTCTGGAATTCCCTACCCTATCCTCCTTTTCGTTCTCCCCTTCTCCTTTCTCTTCTTCTTGGAACCCTTTATATAACATTTTAAGTGTATTCGATAATGAGTTTGGAAAGCTTCAGGGAAAAAGCTAATTCTGTTGAATTCAACATCATGGAAGGCACAGCTACTGTTTATTTGCCCAGGCCCTTGTACTAGGACCTGGAGCCATGGAACTGAGTAAGTAACACATCCCTACCCTCAAAAATCTCGTCATCTAGTTGAATACAGATCTCTATAAGCTAGTCATGGTACCCCTGCGAGATCAATGCCAAAACAGAGTACTTCAGCGGCTTTAACTATTCTATGCAAAATAGCCTTTATAGAGTCGAGAAGAATGGCTGTAAAGGAATCACTCGGTCACGGCGACCACCCAGGTGGTGCCAGAGTTGGAAGCAGCCCTCCTCCCGCAGCCCCCGCCGTCAATGCGGCTCAGAACGAATCGGCTTTTCAGGAACGCGGAGAGCAAGGGAAAAGGCAGCCAAATCTTCCAGGCAGAAGCAGTTCCGATCCGAGGATTAGAGCCTATCAATGAGGGGTGACCGAACTGGAGGGAGGAAAGAAGGAAGGAAATAGGGCTTAAGCTCCGAGGGAGACTCTCTCAGGAGACAGGGTCAGGCACCAAGCATCCGCCTTCGTCGGAAAGTTCTCTCCCGCCGGGTTGGGGGGAACAGGCTCCTGCAGCGGGGTGCTCGCGGCTGCGGCCTGGCAGGGCCCCCAGTCCCGCCCGCGCCCCGGGCCGCCCGCGATCTGCGTCGCCGGGAGGAGGACCTCCAGCGGCCAGGCCGCCTTTGAAGTCTCGGCGGCCGACGGGAGGGGAGATGGATGGCACGAGGGACAGGGACGGGGCGGAGGGGCCCTGCTCGGTTCCCAGGATCCGCACGAGGGGCCCGCCGGGCGTGGGCTGGTCCTAGTGTGGGAGCTGGAGTGAGTGCGGGCACGTTGCCGGAGGAAGCTACATGGTGAGAGGAGCCGGCCGGGAGGGAGAGGAACCGGTGCACGTGAGAGGAAGCAGGGATGTGTGTGAGAGGAGGCAGGGGTGAGTGTGTGAGGGAGAAGGCCGGCTGGACGCAAGTTTGGGGCAGGGGGTCTGCTCCCAGGAGTGTGGGCGGAGCCGAAGCCCGTGCGGAGGCCGCCGAGGAGCCGCAGCACTGCTCCCCCCCGACCCACGGCACCGTGGTGAGCGCGGTCCCTGCCCTTGCACCGGCGGCCTGGGGCAGGTCGGTGGAAGGAGACTCAGGCAGGAATGAGGTTCCGTTTAACCTAGGAGAGCAGCGAGAGCTATTAACTTGTCACTGGCATCCGCTCATTCTTGAAAGAAAAAAATCCGCGAGCCAACAGACCCCCCAGGAGGGAGCGCCGGGGGAGTGGCCGTCGCCCCCTCGGCTTTCAGGAGTTAAGTTTCCGAGCCCGCGCCCGGCCCCGCCTCTTCTCCCGGCCCCGCCCCCCCAGACTGCGCGGCGTCGGCCCGCGAGCCAATGGGAAGCTCTCAACCTCCAGCCCCGGCTACAAATCACCGCAGGAAGTGTTAGGCGCGCCGCAGCGCCAGACAAAATCGATTACTTTTCTCCCCTCCGTGGTCCCCCTGGGAAACGGAGAGGAACCCGGGTGGATTTTTGTCGGTCTGCCCTCGGGCCAGGAGGAAGCCAGGGCTGATGGCCCCGGGGGCCCAGGAGGTTTGCTACTAACCTCTTCCTCCAGCCTTGCCAACACGGATAATAACGCGCCCAGTTTGCAGCTCAGAGAGAGGCTCATTAACTGGAAGGTACACAATGAAGGCTCTCCTGGGGAGGAAGGCAGTCTTCTCCCTTGACCCCAAATTATTTCCGGTGAGGGTCATCGAATAAATCCACAGGTCACATCTGTTCAAAGGGAACTATTGCAATATTTGTTGACCAGGAGTGAGAGTTACATCTGAGAGGGTGTGTGTATATTTGTGTGTGATGTTGGAGGGGACGACTTTCCCACCCGTCAGAATGCACACAATGGGAGGATATGAAGGAGTCTGAAACGACAACCAGTTCATATCCCCCTTCTCCCTCAGTCTCGTGTTTGAATAGTCTCCACGTTTGAGGCAGAACTTTGGGCTGCAAGGTAGATTGGAATCCGCAAGATTTAGTGGTTAAGGAAAGCTTTGAAGTGGGGGAAATATTGTACAGAAAAATCTTGGACAGCAAAACCAAAAAGGGGAACGTGAAGGGGGGGAGATAACAAAACAGATAATACGAGACACTTAAAAAGAATATCGGGTGAGGGGGAAGTACACCTCAAGTGGTAAAGCGCATGCCTAGCATGCATGAGGTTCTGGGTTCAATCCCCTAGAAATAAGTAAATAAACCTCCACCCCACCAAAACAAAACAAAACAAAACAAAAAAAACTCATCTGTATTCTTCAAGCTCAGTAGGCATTCCTAGAGACCTCTGCTTTCTATGGCCATGTCAGAGCTCAAATCTCTGTCCTTAGGGAGCTGCAGGTAATGGTGGTTTGTTGCTTTATAGTGAGAGAGCCCGATAAGGTGCCGGTGGCTACAAAGTTTGTAGTGGTGACAGGCACCTCCTTTTAGGTCTTTTTTAGAGTTCCAGATTTGAAACTAAAGATGGTTCAAATTTTCTCTTCCCTCTCATCCATTTACCTCTAAATTCAATTTCTCAGAATTTCTCACTGACTACACAAAGCAATTGCTTTGCTCCTTTTGACTGGGACCAGCATGTACCTGTTACTGCTTTATCTTACAGGAAACTCAAAGCTGACTTCCTTTTTCTGCTTCTGAAAGCAGTTGCTCATCTTGGTGTTTGTTTCAGAACATCTTTATTCAATGAACAATGGTTGATATTCAGCAGCAAATATACCTTAACAAAGTTATCAAATGCATGGTACTAGAGCAAACAGGCATTACAATTAAAAGGAAAGCATGTTAATCTTCATGAAATGATAATTCTTGAATATGTGAAATTAAACTGCATGCTCATTTCTTTAATTGGTCAGACATCTTCCACCTTTTTTTATTTCCTTTTTCCATTTGGCAAATTTAGAGACAGATAACATGGGAGAGAGGGGAGTTGTTACTTTCTTTTACTAAATAAACAATTGGATTAATAACAACTATTCCTATAGCTTGTGTAGGGCTTGTGACTAGAAATAAAAATATACCAATGCAAAGCAGAAGTATGTTGAAAGGATAGACAGGAAACTTCTACCATGGTGTTGTCCTTACCTTAACGAGCTGTCTCAGGAATTCACACTGTAAGTTAAACACATCCAATATTAGTTGCCATCCTCTCTTCTTTATTTTTCTCAGCCCTAAGGCCGAAATTTTCCAGGGTTTTCTTCTCTCGGTGATCGCATACATTCCTATGGATTTTAATTCCATCTGTATGTTGATGGTTCCAAAATATCTGTCCCCAGAAAAGAGATCATCCCTGAACCCAATCTTACACTTCTATCTGCTTGACAACTTCTCAGGCATTTCAGCTTTGACCGAGCCAGAGCTGACCTCCTCATCTCACATCTCCAGAACGTTTCTTTTCTGTCTTCTCAGCAACGTAAATAATTCCACCAAGCACCTAACTCATCATCAGAGACCTGGAAGTCATTTTTAAATTATCTCTTCTTTATTCTCCACTCCCAATCCATCACCAAATCTCCAATGTTCCACCTCCAAATACATCTGAACCTCACAATTCTGTCTTCTTTGTTCTACCCTAGTCCAAGCGTATCTTTCACCAGGATTGCTGCAATAGCCTTGTTTGCTGGTTTCTCTTTGCTTCTATTACCTCCTCGTCTCTCCTGCTCACCTGGAAAACACACAAGATGACTTCTTTTAAACCATAAGTTGTGTCTTGTCATTGCCATTCTTAAAAATGTTCAAACATTTTTTGTACGGTAGCCCACCTGACCTGTATGACTCAGCCTCTGCTTACTTCTCCAAGCTCATCTTGAGCATCTTCTCTCTGACCTTCTGTGGCTTTCTCTTCGGGTTGTCACCCAGGCTAGTCCCCACACTCTGCATGGATGTCTCCATCTTATCCTCTAGGTTTCAGCTTCAAGAAAACCTCAGGGAGCCCTTCTCCTAAGAGATTCCATACTTTCTTAGCCCTGTGTCTGTTTCCTTTGCATCATGTTTCAAGTTGCAGTTATATGTTATTTTGTTGTTTATTTCCTTTTTGTCTGTCTACCTGTAAGCGTCATGTGATCACGGACTGTTTCATTTTCTCTGTCCACGGTCTTGCATAGTATTTGGCTCTCAGTAAATATTAGTTGAGTGAATGAATGAGGAAATGACCAAACTCTGAAGATGAATATCTCAGTAAAGTGCTAATGTCCTGTATCTTTGGGCCACATCTCCTTCCTGAGCTGTATATACATATATACACAAAGGTCTACAAGGCATCTTTACTGGGATTTCCATCAGCACACTGGACTCAACAGGTCTCAAACTGACTTCATTGCACACCCCGTTCCTGCGGTCCCTGTTTCCATCAATGAGACCACCATGCATTTGTCCAGTCCAGAAATCTGGCAATCACAGGAGATTCCTTCCCTTTTCTCACTGCCTATATCCAGCTGGCCATCAAGCCCTGCAAAAATGGACACCTCCATCTCTTTCTCTCTTTTTCACTTCCTCCCCAGTTGGTCAGGGCCTCCCAGGTTCCCACCGGGTTTACCACACTGGGTTCCTACAGCTCTCTTCTGGGCAAATGGATCTCAGACATGCCAAGCATGCCCCTCCCTTGAGATGGTGTCCTTGTTCTTTCTTCATGGCTCACTCCTTTACTTCTTTCAGTTCAAACATCTTCTTTCAGAGATGCCTTTCTAAACCAGCCTACATAAAATAGCAGTCAACCCCTTCACTTTCTACTCTTAATTTTTTTTCTTGGCACTTACGTTATATATTTATGTGCCTTTTTGTTTATTATCTGTTTTCCCTCGTAAAACATAAACTCCACTAAGGTGAATGGGGATTTTGTTTGTTTGGTCATCACTGAACCCTCAGTGCCTCCGTGTGCAGACATCATAGGCGCTCAGCAAATGTTTTCTGAATGACAGTTCTAACAATTCTTTGAGCTGCCATATCAGAGTGATCTGCAAAACCCAAATCTGCTTCTCTCTTTTCTGGGGCACCCTCAATCTACATCATGAAGTCCAATCTCCTTAGCATACACTGGATAACTGTTGCCGAAGGTCACCTAGCTACCAAGTGTCAGAGTTGGGATTCAGATCTGTGTTTGACAGACTTCAAGCATCCAAGTCTTCAAAACTCTGTTTTTTCTGCCTCTTTATTCCAGAAGCACCGGGACTCCTCAGGCTTACAACACCATGGGCTATTTCACACCTCTGGGCTTGGCATTTCTATTCCATCTGCCAGAAATGTTCTTCCATTTCTTCCTTATTCACCTTATAAATTCCTACTCATCTTTCAAAACCCAACCCAAATGTCACTACCTCCAAACTTCACTGATCCATCGACCTGAAAGAGTCACTCCATTAGCTGTCCAACCACAATACTTCACACATTTCTGTTTTTGCATTATAGCTCGATGTAATTATTTATTCACTTGTTTTTCATCCACACAATGAGTATTCAATCAATGACTATTTAATATTTTAGAGTCCAATTTTGATAAATGCTATGCTTAAGATGGATGAATATCACATTGAAAATTACAGTTTTGTTTTTTTTTTTAACCATCCTAATCTTCAGCTTAGCTGCTCCCAAGTCTTTCTAGACTCAGAACTTAATTGACTAGTTAGAGAAATTGGAAAGTGTAGCATTCAGCTGCTAATAACAGAGAGCGGAAATAACATTGGCTAAAATGCGACAGAAATTTTCTTTTGCAGGACAGTTCATGGCTAGCAAGGCGGCTTCACAGCCGTCAGTAACTCCTTGTACATTTTTGTTCCACTTTTCGTAGTAGGCAGCTTCCATTCCTGAGGCCACTTCATGGTCCATGACAGATGCTGGAGCTGCAGCCATCACATCTTTTTTAAAGACAAGAAGCAGGAGAAAGGGTCATTAGAAGCACGGAGCCACTACATAAAATTTTGTAGATCCTGGATACTTCTTGGGCTAGATTCTAAAAACTCCTCCTGCCACAGCACAACAAATTTATTATAACTAAGTTAAAGCATCTTTCTACACGTAGAGGTGATTTTAAAAATTGCTGCAAATCCTTTTCTTCTCTGCCCATTGAGAGGTGGCGTGCATATCCACTTCATTCCAATCTGAGCAACCTTGTTTTGACCGATAGAGTGTGGCAGAAGAGATGCTCTGTGACTTCCAAAGAGAGACCATCAAAGGCCACAGATCTCCTCTCTGGCTCTCCCGGGCAGCTTGTGCCAGGTTAAGCCAGTAGCCGTGTAAGAAGTCTGAGTATCCTGAGACCGCTATGCTGGGCAGGCGACGTGTAGTCACTCCAGTGATGGCCCAGCTGTGCTCTCAACCAAGAACCAGCATTGTCTGCCCACCCATGTTGGATGTGCCAGCTGACATCTTAGTGCAACCACAGGAGAAACCCCAGGGCAGAACTGTGCGGCTGAGCCATGCCCAAATTCCTGAGCCACAAAATTATGGGCAAAATAAAATGGCTATTTTAAGCCGTTGGGTTTGGGGGATATTTGTTCACAACAATAGATAACTGAACATTACCAGACTGTTCTGACTAGTGTGTGCCAGTCTTTACCAAATTATTTATTTCAAACAACTCCTCTGGTCAGATCCTGTTTACACTCATGATGATCTATCAGCAACTCTCTGTATCTCACCAGTTATAAATCCAACCATAGTTTCCCATAATTCCTCTGAAACTTTTTCCAGTTTTTTATATTCTGAGGCTCTCAGCCTAATAGTTTACCTAAGGAGCAAGTAGGTTACAGATGCGAGTACTCTTCCTTAATGTTCAGTGATATATTGCCTCTTCCTTTGGGGAGAAACTTGCCTAGGACAATGTCAGATGGTTTGCAGGGCTCATCGACTCTCCATTCTGTGGTAAGAACTGGTTATGAGTCACGTGGCATGATTTCAACAGAGATTATTAATTATTCATGGTCTTAAAAAAAAGATCTCCTTAAAGACATTATGCTTTATGAGATAAGGCGGTCACAAAAGTACAAATACTGTATGATTCTACCTACATGAAGTACTTAGACTCATCAAATTCACAGAGACAGACAGTAAAATGATGGTTATCATGGACTGGGAAAGAGTGGAATGGGAAGTTAGTGTTTAATGAAACAGAATTTCAGGTGAAGATGGAAAGCTTTTGGAGATGAATGGTAGTGCTAGTTGCACCACACTGTACTGTACACTTAAAAATGGTTAAATGATCAGTTTTATATTATGTATGTTTTACCACAATAAAGAAATTTTAAAAAATTCTCCGTTCCAACACTCCCTATAAGAATCAAGACAAGCCAGAACTGTCTCCTGATAGATCACATCACAGTCCTTGGAGGGATATGATACAGGACGACTGGGAGCTCGTTCTTGTTTAAAAGTCCCCTGCCGTAGTAAACAGGGAAAGAAACATTTTCCTCTGGTCTGATGACATTGTTTTGTTATCATGAATCAAAAGTGGCCTCAAGAAAAAGTGGTTGCAGTATCTAATACCTGTCAAAAATAATGGCCTAACCAACTATAGTAAAATTAAAGTCGTGGTTTGTGGGTGCTATTCTCAACTCATTCAGTTTCCTTTTGCAGTGAACTCACTCTGGAGTCCCATCAGAAAGCCTCGCGGTTCAGCGAGAGGTTCTGTGGGAGTCCTACTGATGTTTTCCTCCAGCCACTGTGGGTGATTAGGAAACTCTAGCTTTGAAATGTTTTCCATGCCCCAACAGTATGGAACTCCAGGGATTCAATTAAACATTTGTTCAAGTGCTGGAGCACATTCAAAGCAACTTCCTAAGGAAAATTTTGGCTCCCCCTTGAGATGCCCCAGCAGCCTACCTCTAAGGAAAACAGGGGTGGTCTTCATCGGTGTGAATACACTGATTTGCTTCTGCAACTTTAGTAGAAGGATGACAAACTCAGCATTTGTTCAATGGTTTCCCAAACCCTATGAATCTGGACTCTATGATCCCAAAGTAATACCAACACTCTGGGCTCTTGCCAGAAGGAAGAATCTTTATTTTAAATAATTTGGCCCAGCTCCAAGAAGTGGTATCTGGGGAAGACTGCCCAGTGGATATGTTATTTAGTGTTTAAAGTGAACCCAATACTGAATTATATTAGCTTAGTCTGCATTGACTTCCCTTCACCCAAGTCTTAGTTTCTATGAGAGGTTATTACAAGAAACAGGGCTGTGATACCCTCTTTTCTTTTCTGTAGAAGTGCTGTTAGGACGCTGCCTGTTACATCCCCAAGTGCCCTTCATGATACTCCATATAGCAGATTTCTTTTAAAATTTAGTTTCATTTGAAAATAGTTATTCTTTGGATTTTTCAACAGCAAGATCAATGTCAGGGTTTTTCTCTCTTTGCCTTGGCTGCTAAGAAGCTCAGAACCAAATCTGAAGCTTCGTCTCAGTAATCATGTTCACTCTTTGGGTTGCCTTATTTCAAGTTTCCATTTTTTTCTTTTCTGGCTTTCTATTTTGATTTTACCAATTTATTTGAATTGGAGTGTTTTCACTCATAGACCACCCAGATTCTTTTTGGAAAGAAGTATTAAGTAAACCACACTTAGCTCGTAACTTTTAACTCCCTTTGTGTCACCTCAGCTCAGCCTCAATTTACAGGAATTGGCCCTCAAAATGAGTGTTTAAGAAACTTCAAAAGGGAAGAAGGTGACGACTTAAAGCTGACAGAAGGAAACATACTGAAGGTTCTAGAAGAGGCAATCCTGTACACAAAGTCTACACAAGGACTTTCTTAAAGGGAAGTAACCTTTAGTGAATCCCTCAGCTTATTTGGAGCCCAAGACAGAGCTGAAGTTTGGCCAGACTCAGTTTAATAAAGGACCATCCTTCAGCCAGAAGTAATCCTTCCTCCACTGAACTCCCTAGTACTTTATTTAGAGCCTATCTTGGGGCATTTACACTTTCTACCCCTTGCCATCTTCTAACTTTCTTCCTATCACTAGATTAGATGATCTGTGAGGGTCAGAGCCCTACATTTATTCATATTCTATCCCTTTCCCAGTTCCTTCTTATCCTTCCTACCATAAGAGGCTTGTCCAAATAGTCATTGAATGAAAATCATTCACATTTGCAAAACAATGTTCTTTCAAAGGTTTCTCTGTGTGTATTACTCTTGGGAATCTGCTGCACAGGTTTGTCCCTTTCTCTGTAGTGTCAAACACTGGATCTTTGCCCAGACAGGATACCAAGATCTAAGGATCATGTGACATTCCTGGCATTGCTTTGCTTCCAGTGATGGTCAGCTGTAAGGTTTCTGATAAGTAAATGGATGTGAGCCTCAGTAGGTCCTTTCTTTTCCTTCCCCCAAACTATCCTGATCATTCATTCCACTACCCAAAATTGGTAATTTTTTTGTTTGTCTCTTGTTTGTTTTGAATGATGGCAGTTGGCAGATTTTGGAATACATTCCTAGAAGAAGATTTGGTTGAAAACCTGATTTGTATCAGTATGCCATTTGTGATTTTTCCCACCAGGGATGGGTTTTTAAAAAATACGAAATAGAAATCTGCTATAAAGAAATGTTAGCCAACTTCTAATACGAAGTAAAAAGGAAAAGAAAGAAAAGAAAAAGAAAGAAAGAGGAAAAAAAAAGAAAAAGAAAAAGAAAGAAAAGAAACAAAGAGAAAGAAAAAAAAAAATCTAGTGGCTGAATCCTTGCCAGGGAAACAGGGCAAGGGGATGAATTTATAAAGGAAAGTCTGACAAGCTAACCTGTAAGAAAGCACATATGCATGTTATGTTTGCGGATGGGTGGAGGCTGCAGTTCATTAGTATTTCTTAGGTGTCCCGAATGACCCACGGCGCGGCTTTTGTGCTTAAAATAGCTTTTGGGTCGCGTCCTCCCCCTCCCGCAGTAACAGTTAGCAGCAGTTCGCCGCTGCCCCCTCCCCGCCCTATCCGGTCGCGGGCCGGGCTGCTGCGGCGCCGGGAAAGCCCAGCGCGGGCTCCGGGGGACCGCCCCGCTGCACGGCGGCCCCCGCGCGCTCGCTGCCGCGTGTGATCGGGATGCGCCGCCGGAGCCGCCCTTCGCTGGCGAGGTCACGACCATTGCCGGCCTCCGCGCGGACCCGCCGGGACCCTCGCTGCCTGGGGCGCGGAAGTTGCGCCCGGGAACAACTAACGCTTCCATCCCGAGGACGGCGCGGGGAGCCTAACAGACATCTCTTCCGGCCGCAGGGGGACCGGGGCCGAGCACAGGGGGGGGGCTGCTCCCCGAAGATGCGCCCCGGGTGTCCACCAAGGGTGTGCCCGCGGTGGCGGCGGCTCCCGGGTTTGCGGCGTGCAAGTGCCCGCCACCAGGGCGGAGCGAGGGGTTTTCAGTTGCTCCCTCCTCGCGGACGCCCCTGTCCTGGCCTTCCGCTCAGCCACGTCCCAGTGCGGGGCGCTTTGACTTTCACCAGTTAGGGGGCACGTTTAGAGCCGGCATTCGAGTTTAAAAGTATTATTAATATTTTTAAGCGTTCCGAAGAGGGAGGGGCCGGAGTGAAAGTGGAGGGGAGGAGGGGAGAAGTGTTAAAATCTCTACCAAACCACGAGAAATCTAACTGGTTACGAGTTTCTGACGGTTTATTAACTTTCCCCAAATGTCCTCAGATTAGCCTGACAGCTCCTTCCCTAAAAATACCGAGTTAAAGCCCCCGACTCGGGAGCAGTTAAACGATGTCACTGAATCCAGTCTCAGAGCCATTACGAAGTTAATTCACATAATAAGCAAATCATAGAGTTGACAGATTATTATATGAACACGGACAAATTGTTACATAAAATATCTTGATACTGATTGTTTTATTAGTAATGTTAAGCCTCTTTATGGCCGTTTCTGTTTCTCGGGACTGACATGTTAAACAATGCTCCCTGCTAAATAAATAAACCCAAACGGTGTGAACTAATTGTCTCCGTCATTTAACTGTACACTTTCATTAACATTATTAACACGATTATTGATAATTCTACCCGATATTTACACGGGTAAGATTTTTCAGTAACAAATGTTACCCACAGAGGGGGGAAAAAGCCAACTTAAAGTGGACTTGAATAACATCCAGGTGTGAAAACTGATCTTTTTGATGTTTAAAGATACATTAAAGGTTGTTGTATCATAAGACTATTACGATTTTAAACTGCACATGCTTCAGCTATTAAAAGCAATTTCAAGTATTAATGACAACCACAACAAAAAGGTACAAGGGGTATAATCATAAGTCAAAACTTAGAAAAACATGTTTTGCCTAGCAAAGAAAAGGGAGTTATAATTTATATTTCATTTTATCAAAGGAATCTCTGTGCAGTTTACTTGGTGCTGTATAATTATGATTTTTAGTTTTAATAGAGCCATATGCATATAAGATCAGAATGATTAATAGGTATTTTGCTTATAAAAAGAAACACAGCAACTCCATCTTTACATTTCAAGTAAAGCTTCATTGACAAGGAACATTTTTAACCAATGAAAAGTCTTTAATAACTTAAGTGGGGTGTTATTTATCACAGAAGTAAATGAAAAGTCAAATTTTAGATTTAGCTGGGGTTATCACTTTCTCTCAGAACCCGGAATCTTACCTATAAGATGAGGTGAACTTGGTAGGGGGGGACTGAAGAATTGGGAAAGAGGAAGAAAGAAACTAAAGAAATTTTAGCTTATGCATAACATAAATACCTCAGTTAATCATTTACATCTTTTTCTTGTAAAGAATAAATAAAAGTACATTGGTAAAACTTGTTACAATTTCCTGCAACACAGGCTCAAACAACACCTGTCCTGTCATTCTCTTTCTGGGCACTGACTTAACTGAAAAATATGTTTCCTAGTAAGAGAAGCAAGAAATCCAGAGACATCACCGAAATAGTGTTGTTTCTCAGGGGGCAGCTTTGCACGTGCAATATTAATAATCTTGAAGGGACAGGCTGTGGCATGAAGTGACCATTAGAGCAAAAGTCAAATTTGCCTCTCTATTATAAAGAACAATCTGAGAACTGGAAGTATTTCAGAGGAGAGCATGGCCAGGATTAGAAATTTAAGGTACAGCAATTGAAAGTATTAAAGGAGTTAAGTTTATTACCCTGAGAAGGGAAGATTTAGGATGACTAATAATCATATTCAGATATTTAAGTAGTATCCTTAGAGAACTAGAGTTGGGACATACTGAAAGATTTAGTAAGAAGAAATGAGTCTTCAATGGCAAGGGGAGAATTGGGCATTATTGTCTGAAGACTGTCCTGATCATAAGGTTATTGAACAGTAACAAGTCACCAAGCAAAGCATTCACAAGACTATATATTGACTATCTATTTAATGTACCTTAATGTTCAGAATTTTCTAGACCAGCTGGTGAAGAAAGCTGGACTTGAGAGGTCCTTCTGGTTGCTGGTTGTGAAGTTCTACACAGAAATAAAACATGTGCAAGTATATCCCATTGAGATATTATTTTTGATGATAGGTTCTTCCTTTGTCATTTCCGCACCATATTCCTATAATTTATTTGAATTTTTATAAGAGTAGTCATCTGCTAGCTTGGACTGACTACACAAAGTCTCTAAGCCTCATTTTCTTCAACTATGATAATTATTCCTATTTCACAAGTTGTCTTGATGATCAAATATGGTAATGAAGTAAATTCATGTTTTAAAAGGGTAATTATTATTAAAAGAAACCCTTTAATATTTATATTGTGGATGATTACTTTCTATATTTTTTGTTGCTGTATTTGGTTGTCTTTTTCCAAAGTGGTTAATAGATGAAGAGCACACTCGCCTTTCCTTCTTTTTTAGCTGTAATTAAAAATTTTTTTTTCTTTTGAGAAGTTAAATGAATACACTAGTGGAGATCTACCTTTATTTAGCATGATGGCTGAAGGAATAAAAGGAACCTCACTATTAGAGGTGAATATCAGATTTCTGATGGTGGTCCCAGTGACCCACCCCTGACCCAGTGAATCATGCACTCTAAGGGTGGGATCCCGAGATCCTAGTTTGAAAAAGCTCCACCAAATAAGATGCCCTCAAATCTGAGAACCCCTGTCCCAAGAGTTAAATTTATTGCCTTCCCTCTATAGCCAGATGTGCCAGTCATGTGTGTATATTGAGACCACAGAATGATCTAGGTTATGGTTCTTGTCTTCACTCCCCAATCTTCAGGGAGATTGCAGAGATCTGATGTTCTCTGTCGCCTGTGAGCTACTCTGGCTCATACTCCTTCAAACTCAGAAAGGCTGATAGATGATTGGGTCTCCTAGAGATCTCAGAGCCTAAACTTTAGGATGAGCTTGAAATTTGCATCCATCTCTTTTGGGAGTGTTAGATGTGCTCTTAGTAATTTGGCTGAAATAACAGGTGTCAATTGTGTCCACCCTAAACAAATGCAGATATACAGTCAGCCTGCCAAACTTAGATTAGGCTTTCTGGAATCATCTGGAAGCATCTGAAAGATCTCAGAAAACCCTCCATAACCAAGGAGTATATTCCGTCTTTTTGGTTCCCCCAGATCCTGACTCTTGCTGAAAAAGAGGTCTTAGGATGCCTTGAGGAGTCCAGAGTGGCCCTGGCACCCAGTCTGCTAGTCCTAAGAAGAAGAGGAACACCTCCCCTGAGGACACCCCTTTCATTATTCTGTTAAGCCCCAAGTCTTCAGATAACCAAGAAATGTCATAAGGGTTAGTGTGTCCGGGGGCTCCTGAGTTGCTAAGTCCACGGCTGGTCCTTAGGTACCTCTCCCTCCCAGGCAGAGCTCCTCCTGACCCTGATGGTGAAATGCAACTTCTCTCTCCATTTGCTGATCAGTTTCTCATTCCCTAGCCTTCTGTGAAAAGCTCAAATGTTTTACAGGCCTAATATAATTAATTTTTCCAGATTCTTCCTCTCTCTCTAGGCCTTTGTAGTTATGGAATGGCCTTAATCTTTTGTTTCCATTCTTTCCTATCTGTTGACATTTTCTTCTCTTCACTTTCCTCTTTTCCACATTATTCTTTCTATCTGGATACCATGACAGGAAGCCTGACTAGAGGAAGGCCAAAATTAACATATGAGGACCAGATTGAAAGACTAAGAGGCAAGGTGTTGGTTGAAAATTTTTATAGAGTTTAAAAGATCTTTTCGGAATAAGTGCTCAGGATAAAAGAGCAGAGGAAGAACATTTGAATCTCAGTGTTGCTTTTGAAAACGTAAGGATTTGTGGAGTGTGTGTGTGTGTGTGTGACCACAGACTTTATCATTCCTGAATTCTGAGAGCAGCCAAGAGATTGGAAATAAGCCACATCAATCCCAGGACTTATTTTCCTCTCTCTCTCTTTTTTTAAATCAAAGTATAGTTAGTTTACAATATTGTGTCAATTTCTGGTGTACAGCATAATGTTTCAGTCATACATATACATACATGTATTCATTTTCATATTCTTTTTCATTGTAAGTTACTATAAGATATTGAATATAGTTCCCTGTGCTATACAGTAGAAACTTGTTGTTTTGCTATTTTATATGTAGTATTTAGTATCTGCAAATCTTAAACTCCCAATTTATCCCTTCCCACCCCCTTTCCCCCATGTAACCATAAGTTTGTTTTCTATATCCGTGAGTCTGTTTCTGTTTTGTAAATAAGTTCATTTGTGTCTTTTTTTTTTAGATTCCATGTATGAGTGATATCATATGGTATTTTTCTTTCACTTTCTGGCTTACTTCACTTAGAATGATGATCTCCGGGTCCATCCATATTGCTGCTAATGGCACTGATTAACCTTTTTTGTGGCTGAGTAGTATTCTATTGTGTGTATATATGTGGTATATATATACACCACATCTTCTTTATCCAGTCATCTGGATAAAGATGTCCATTCTCCAGGGACATCCATGTTGCTGCAAATGGCAATATGTTATAATTTTTATGGCTGAGTAGTATTCCATTATATAAATATACCACAACTTCTATATCGAGTCATCCGTTGATGAGCATTTAGGTTGCTTCCATGTCTTGGTTATTGTAAATAGTGCTGCTATGAACATTGAGATGCATGTATCTTTTCAAATTAGAGTTCCCTCTGGATATATGCCCAGGAGTGGGATTGCTGGATCATATGGTAAGTCTATTTTTAGTTTTTTAAGGAATCTCCATACTGTTGTCCATAATGGCTACACCAAACTACATTCCCATCAGCAGTGTAGGAGGGTTCCAGGACTTATTTTTGATCATTCAGTGTCAGCAACAGAGACGAGAATAAAATACAAAGTCTGTGAGAACAGTGTTTTGTAACTTTATGTAAGGACCAAATAACAAGAGGGAGAATGTGCAGTGGTCTCTCACATCTCTCACATTCAGTCTTTATGGAATTTGTTGCCAAAGCTGTTTTCTTCCGACTATTTTAATCTTTTCATATGTATATATTTTCAATTCCGTGCTGCGCTTCAATATGTCTCATAAGGTAAGCACATTACTGCTTCTTTCTTTATAAACTGTAAACTTCCTCTCCATTTCTACAGATGAGAAGACTAAGCTGCTTTTATTTGTAATCCATCTCTGAGTTCTCACTAAAGCATGACCCCCTGTGCATCATCACAACACTAAACGCCTTGCAATTTACTTCTCCCCTTTGGACTGAAAAAATCATGAAAGAGATCTTAGAAAAATAAGCTTAGCATTTCTAGAAGAATGGGATGAACATTTCATATAATAATATGAACATTTCGTAGAATAAAATGTAAAGTCAGGAAGGGTCACACCACTGAGGACATCACCTTGTACACAAAGCATTTGTCATTTTTATCAAGCTTTTCCACAAATTTGGCTTAGTTGGGGGCAAATTCTTGCCCTTTTCAAGGTGAAAGAGATTGATCAAGTTAAAACCATAAAAAGTTCCGTAGTTTCAGCTTTCATTTTTAGGATTATTGGAGTTTGAAATAATGAGTTCCAAAATCAAGGGTGCAAATTCTTAGAAAACCAAAACCAAACTAAAAATAATGGAAACAAAGAAGAGGTTCCTTAAATATTACAAGAAGTCATTTTTCCAGCTTTGTAATTTTACTCCCCTGGAAATTGAAGATTTTACATAATCATATATCTAGTAAAAGTAAAATCATTCATCTGAGAAAGAATTGTGTAACCTTAAGAAATGTACAAGAAAACAATTGACTATCTCACTAGACCAAGTGTGAATATTCAAAGTTTGATCAGATGTCTTTCTAAAAGTCATTACATTTTTAGAAAGCTTTTCCAGGAGAGAAGTTGATATTGTAAAATATTTCACAAAAACAAACAAAATACAATTCTGACCTTTGGAATTACCATGGAAAAGAAATCCAAGATATTGACATAAGCTGAGAAGCATACCTGGGAATTTAAAAACATTTTACTTCTCTGCTTATCAGCTCCACTTAACAGGGGATGAAATACAGTCTGCCCTTTTCCTCAATTAACTTTCTATTCATTCACAAATACTGTGGGCCTGGCCCTGGAATTAGATCTTTCATTCTTAAGACTGCTTGACCTGTTAAAGTTTTCAACTAAGCAAGGAAACAAAATGAAAAGTGAACCAGCTCCAAGGAACTAATGCTGTTCCCTTAGGGTAGACATAGTCTCTCATCACAGTTCTACAAATTCTTGGGATTCTCTAAGAAGTGAAGATTCCCAAGTTTAATTTTCCTCTTAATCAGCAGTTAACAAATCTCATAAAAACGTTAACTGCTTACCATAGGGTAGAGAGAGGAAAGGGAGAAGGGAGGGAGAGAGAGAGAGAAGCATCAGATTTGGAAGGAGTTAGAGTGTTCTGTGTCCCTACTTCTCCTGTTTATAAGGAAGGAACAGTTGTTAATGAAGATCAGACCAAGTTAGAAACCAAAATCTCTGTTTGTAGGGTCAAACAACTCATGGGCATTTAAATACTTAAAAAACAAAACAAGTTGCGCAATCAATGTTATGCTTTAAATAACCTACTTAAATAATCTTGAGTTGTTTCAGATTTCATTCCACGAAGTAAAATGAAATCCAGAAACAGGTTTGTAACATACATACAAACAAACAGTAAGCACATATACAGATATCTGACTTTCAACGTTTTAAGATTACAGGCACCTGAGTCATTAAATTAGAGGAAGTGCCACAGGTCTGTTTTAGTAGAACATGAAATAAAATCTTTTTGTCCTTCAAGCGGCTGGGATTACTAGTATAGAAGCTGATAAATAAGACCTTAAGTCTCCTTGGATCACACTATGTCATCATTCTAAAGGCTCTACATGTTTTCCTTGGAGAGTTAATAGAGTGGATCATGGGCCCCTCTAGGAACTGTGTGTGTCCCAGTATAATCAAGACAGAGCAGCTGGCGTGGGAACCATGCTTGGATATTTTAACCACGCCATTTATCACGATAATGAAACTCTGTCAAAACCAGTGGTCAGGACGATGTATTACATGGCCAAATCATAAAGCATGGTTACCACCAGTACCCAAAGACCTCAAGACTTTGGCCACCTCACAGACTGGCTTGACGTTTGTCCTCTGTGATAGATCCTCTGCACTCTGTCAACTGTATTTATGATATTGCAATGCTCCCCTGGTGTATGTAGAGGTAGGGTCAGTCTGCTTGCAATTTGAGGCAATTTTAATTTTTAACTCATGTAGTTGAGATCTTTGCTCAGTTTAGATTTGTAAGCTGGACCATGGGACCTTCCAGTTGACTAAGCACCATGCCTGTTGCTGACCATAGATGGATTTTAATCATGGATTTCAAATACAGCTGATGGAATACAGAGGGCTTGAGGCCCAGGACCAGATCTGCCTCCTTACTCCATAATCCCTGCTCCAGTCCTTCCCCTCTGCCCCTTAATGTTATTCTTCACCCAGGTCTAGCTTACCTTTCTCAGAGGTGTGACTGTAAAGATGCTATGGTGTTTTTTTTTCAACGTCCTCCTTTACTCTGTGCCCATCACCTCCACCTTTTTTTTTGCTCCAAGGACTGACATGGGACAACTTCCTGCAGCGAAAGAGGGTCCAACGTGCAAATAGCTTTCAGTGAGTTAGCATTTAATTTTAATTCATAGTCCAGTGTCAATGACCTGCACAGCATAAGGTTAACAGGCAGTATCTGGTGTAAGGAGCACTTCACAAGGACTTCATTTACACGACAGTCCCCAGTAAACCCTAACTATCCCCATTTTACTGCTGAGGACAATGGGATCTAGGGGAAGTTCAAGTAAATTGCCTAAGGTTACTCCAGGACAGAACCCGGCCTCACCCACATTCATCTGATACCAAAGCCTCATTGAAGCATTCAAGGCTACTGATTAGCCCATGAGCATAACACCTAACACCACTCTATGCTGATCCTTTTTTTCACCGGTATCTCCTTTACTGTTTCCCTAAACGCCACTAGCCTGCTTTGTCACCCTCTGTCCTATCTGTGAGAACCACCTATAAGCTCCATTTAGAATCTCTTTAGCCTGGACTTTATTCCGAAAGATTAATTTCTTCCCTTTGGTTCAGGGTTCTTAACCCAGGACCTCAGAAAACAACTTTTAGGAGGCAGGGTATCGGGACAGGCAAATGCCTTGAAATTGTAAATTTTCATGTATATAAACAAGAGTGCTTTTTTTTCAGGAAAAGTAGGCCTCATGGTTTCCATCAGTTTCTCAAGGAATCTGGGACCACAAAATATTAAAACCATGGCTTGATTCAATTTCCAAGGCATAGAAGTGTGAGAGAATGAATTTGCCTAGAAAGGGGATTCTTGGTGAAATCAGAGTAGGGCAAGAACAATTTACTTTGAACTTCACAAATCTGCCTGAAATTTTCGATATGACCTTTCAGAAAAGTGTTACCCACTGTTCGGTTCTGCGTGTCTTGTCCGTGATCAGCAACACGTCAGGTGCAACGTGACAGGGGACAGGTATATGAGGTATGGTGTCTGTGGAGCACATAGTAGGCATTCTTAATGCACCACATACCCAGCTGGCTCTTGATGGAAAGGGTTCTTGGTCTCAGACTTGACTGCTGGAGCGACAGTGCCCCGAGTTTCCCGTACGCTCAAAAAGAAGTTGAGGAGAGTGGGAGAGGTGGTGAAGATCATGGTAGAGGGTGCCTGGTAGCCACGAACAATCTCCTCAGGTTCCTGAAGATTGTTCAGTAGCTGCACGTTTTATGCTGTGGTTCACTCGGTCGTGCAAGACGAAATTACACACAGCTGTCTGATAAGATCCGATTATTTTTATCATCATGAAAGTGTTAGGAGAATTGAACACAAGTGAGATTTCATGCAAGTTAAGGAAGGTGTTTAGTGGTGAGTGGAGACATAGAAAAAATTGAAGAGGAAAAATGTACCTTTCAAATGAGAAAATATTCAAATGCAAGGAAAAGAAAGGCTAACGACTGATGAAGGAAATCCTAGTTCTAATTACTATTTGAGTATTAATAGTTAGAAAAGGTTGTAACCACCGGATGCCGATACTTTCTCACTGATGGAGAACACAATGAAATCTTTAAGGAAAATAATTTCCTTCTGAAAAATCATGTTGTTTTTTGATCTGGGGGTGGCAGGGAGATGGAAAGAGGGATGAGTCAGAAATGGTACTGTAGTTCTTTCTACTGAAAGTAAAGTAACAGGTCCAAGGTGGTTTAGCACATGTAACTAAAGCTTCGGGGAGCTGCACTGAAGATGGCAAGGAGTACTGTGAAGTCTTGCCGGGGAGGCTGTGGGAGGCAGCTGGACTGACTCCAGGTCAATGATCCCAGGCAGAAGAAGGAGAGTCAGACTGGGAGGGACCAGGATGTACCATTAAAAGTCTTAAAAAAGAAGGACAAAAAGGATGCTAGGAGACCATGTGTAGAGCATCTTTTGTGGCTCCCTAGGGAGCAGGCGACCCGGAGAAGGAAGCTGGACTCAGAGGTGGGTCTTGACCATAAGCTGGAAAGAATCTTCAAGATTAAGTTAAATGAAGACATTCAGCATGTGGGAGAGAATGGTTCTTTTAAACCCTGGCTAAGGCAACAAGACAACATGAAACTATAGTATTAGTCCTTCGATATATATGGTTTGCATTACCAAATTCTCTGGACACACAAAAGTCATACAAACTCACTGTAAAATATGTTTTACAGTGTGTACAAAACTATACAGAATTGTATAAACTCCGGATACAAACTGTAACATAAAAATCTACATGACTCCTTCCTGATCCCATTACTTTTCCCAGAGGCAACCAGTGTTAATAGTTCTATATGCACCAAACACACACATACACACACGCACACCATTTTTTCACATACATGTGTGTATTCTGTGATTTACTAAACAGTATATCACTGTCTTCTCACCATTTTAATTCATATAGATCTCCCTCATCCTATTAATGTTTGCAGATTATTTTGGAGAATCAAATACTGTAATTTATTTAACCATATTCCTTCCACAATCCTATCTTTAGCAGAAATCTCTCAGATGCCCTTTCATTCATTTATTTATTCATTCATTGGATCCTGAACATCCATAATCAGTATGGCATCATGTCAAACACATGGTTAGTACAAAGCTGTAAAATATATGCTTTTTATACTCAAGGCTTAAAATCAAGTGGAGGAGATAAGAACTTAGTTGTATTAATCTAGTTGTAAAATATAAGACAGTTTAAAGCCACACTGAATCCTTTCTGCTCTAAGCAAAGTGTTAGTAGGAAGGGAGTCAATGTAAACAAATAAATAACCAGTGTGCGGCCCTGGATTAATGCTGCATGGGGAGTATAAACAAAGAGCCACTGGAGTTCAGAAGAGGGAGAGCTGGCTTCCAGCAGGGCTCTCCCGCTCCCATCCCCTCCATGCAGCCCCACCAGATCAATCTTCCACAGCAGTGCTTTGATCATGCCACTGTTCTTCCCAGAAACCTCCTGTGACCCTCCACGGCCTGCCCTCTTTTCCCATCTGCTGCAGAAATTACTCTATCCATGTCACCGTTCCATTAGAATAGAGGTCATTGTGATAGGGTTGAAAGTAACCCGGAGTTGTTACAAGGCCTGGGTGTGAAACCTGCTTCTGTCACTTCTCAGCTGCGTGACCTTGGGTAATCCACACAGCTTCTCCAGATTTGGCTTCTTCATTTGTCAACTGTTGATATTACCCTTCTCATGCGTTTGGTATGAGAATTAAAGCAGAGAGTGTGGGTGGAAGTTCTTCGGTAACTATGAAGTATTTTGTGAGTATGAGAGATACATGCATATGTGGCGTAGAGATTTATAAAGGCACCGGATCATCATGTGTTTATAAATATGTCTAGTACTTCTGTATGATAGGCCTGGAAAAAAGCCTTGATATGTGTTTTTGACTCTGAAGGATGGATGGGATTTTGAGAGGAAAATGGAGGAATGGCATGAGAATATGTAAAGGGGCTGGAAGGCCCACTGGGAAACAGTGGATCATCTGACCCGCTCAAGTGTGAGGTTTACCCAGAGGGGAGCAGGAGCTCGCATTGGGAAGAGCTGGGATCAGCTCTTGTGGAGGCTCGCAACTGCTGGGCTGGAGGTCTGCACCTGGCTCAGCAGGCACTGGGGACCACGAGAGGCTTTTTGAGCAGAGGAGGAGTGTGACTTGAGATGGTTAAATGCCCTGCATTCTGAGGGACAGACAGACAGACAGATGGTCAGAGGTAAAGAGGGTCCCTGAGAGACTGTGGCTAGGCCAGGTGGCAAATGAGAAGTGACCGAGCCAAGATTCTGGCAGAGGAAATGTAAAGGAATAGAGGTAAGTTAGTGAGGTTGTTGCGAAATCATTGGTTGGATTCTTCTTGGTCATTGATTGTCCCCTGGGGAGGAGGAAGAAAGACAGATGAAGGAGATTTTAAGCTTGATGGTGACTTGTGGTTGGGAAATGGACCCACTGAGGACCGCAGGAAATGGGGGTTGAGGAGAAGTGCATTTATTTGCGTGGGATATGGTGGCAGTGGAGGAGAAAACAGAACATGTAGCCAGCAGTGATGACTGAACTAGCCTGGGAGGCAGCAGCCACGGCCCTGGTTAATGCCCTTCCATTTCTCACAAACCTCACTGATTCAGAAGCCAACTGAAGCACACTGTTAGTGTTCTCTGTGAATTCAAAGAGTATCCAGAAATCTAACAGTGAAAATGTGTCTTGGGGAGACTCTTACATCTTAAAGGAACAAACTGTTTTCAAAAACTGACTTATTAGAAACAATTGACTTGCTGATTATAATTTATTCTCAACTGTCTCTTCTATTCATGAAGAGTTTCCTTCAAAGGATTTAGCTTCGAAACTTTATTAGCCCTGTTTCAATGACTGTATATCCTTAAAAGGAATCCAGATGCATTTCTCTACAAATAGTCTTCAATTCAGACATTTTACCAGTTCAGACCCACTTTGATTTCTAATATGTTTGAATAAATAAGGCTATGCCACAAAACTGATTTGTTTCCTGAGGATTTGAGAAAAAACTTGGAAATCAGTTGTAAAGCACTGTTTTCTAGGAAAACCCACTACTTTGTAGCCAGAAGATGCCCAAAGCACTATAATTGAGAAAAATCCTTCATCTGCATTATTCACCAAAGGAAACAGGAATTTCTTCCCATTGTCAAAACTAATAGAAATTTCTCTATTTTATGTGGGTTGACTCCATTTCATCTTATGATCTGCTATTATGTATACTGAAAGAGGCAACAAAATGTAGTTCACCATAAAAATAAGAGTCATTGAAGTGTAAAAGAGAATTTGTCATGCAAATAGATTTTCACACTGGGACAGTCACTAGCGCAGGGAAAATCAATGGTGTAAATCCTAGACTTTAAAAATACACAACTTCATATTGTCTCAATTTTTTTTTTTTTACCAAGATCTATACTACATTTTAAAGGACTGACTAGAATTTTTTTTGGTGATTTTATACTTGAAATTATATAATGAACCTTCTTGAAAAGTTACCAACATAATTAGAAATAGTAGTTTTAGATGCTAAAACATTGTATCGTTGGAGGTGGTGATTGGATTCAAAAGCAGCAAACATGTCTGTTGAGGGAAGTAAAAGCAAACACTTTGGAAACAATCCAGTCAGCGTATGTAATGGAGTGTCAAGAAATTGATAGTCTTTTTGACCAGTTCATTGCTAGCAGCCACTGAGACTAATATCAAATGTCTTTTTTTTTTTTTCCTTTTTGAATAAAAGAAAAAGTGTTCACTGTAGAAGTCTAGCGAAGGCTGCTGAGGATATGGAAACACTGGAATGAGTGTGTGGCTGTGAGAAGGAGCCACAGAAGTCTCTATCTTTACTCCATATGGTCCAAAGTGAGTCTGATAGATCATGGTCAAAATAGCCCAGGGTCCTGCAAAGCTCCTGAATGAAAACTCTGAACTTCTGTATCAAAACCTCAAATTCAGGCCAAGTTTGCTGAGAGGTTTGCTGAGGCTGGAGAAACTCTGAGTGAACCTGCCTCCAGTCCTCAACTAGATAGGGGTACGCTTCCAGTGAACCTGAGATGAATTATGGTTTCAGGTGGAAATCAAGCGAAACTCAGTTTCAGCTGTGCCTCCGTGTAAACTTAGAGTGAGACTCCACATAAGCCAGAAATGTGTGCTCCTTCCCAGCTTCTCGTGAACCTCACACACAGAAAACACCAAACCTCCAGCCGCTCAAGTTAATGAAGTTTTTGTAACAGGCATGCTTTTGTCTTCTACAAAAGTATAAACCCTCAGCCACATCACTTCACTGGGATGGAGGCTTTGGGATTCCCGCAACAAAGGATGAAGGTACCGATGTTCTGGACATGTTTCGTGTGAATATCTGGCGTAGTACCTCAACCCATCCTGAAATAGTATTTTGTGCTGGTAGCTTTTTTTCCTCCACTTTTTAAAAACTCTTAATTTCCTATTTAGATAAAGGCTTCAAATCTACAGACTGTATAGAAAAAGATTCTAACAGACCCCCATATCCCATCCAGATTTAACAGATGCAAACATTTTCCTATATTTGCATCAGATGCAAACACTTCCTATATTTCATTTTAGAAATAAAATGTTGCAGATACAAATTAAGACCCTGTCCTCTTGTTCTCTGTTCCATTCTTCCCTCCCTCTCTCCCTCGAAGAAACCACTGAACTCATGTTGCCGTAAATCAATCCTGTGTATATTTTTGTACTGGTAGCTTTGAACAAAAACTAAGTTTGCTGGGTAGACATTATTCATAATCCTCTGCTGACAGGATGCACAGTCCTGCATCTCATGGATAGAGAAATCAAGAGGGCCGGATTTCTGGATTACTGATGTTAAGGCCCAGTACTCCATACCCACAGGCCATTTGAGCACAGAAAATGAGGAAGAGCTACCTGTCCTTTGCCCTTGCCATACCTGTCCTGTGTATGCCACCTCTCTGAAGATGAACATAATATGATTTGAGGACCTCTAATAATGTTGTGAGTCCCCCCTCACAAAGAAGGAGGGACTGAACTGGGGGCAGGTAACTGGGGACCTGGCTGTTGGAAACTGAATTTTTCCTGGGTAGGCAAGAGATGTCTGCCCCGGCACAGAAGTGGGAGGCAGGCAGAGAAGGGGAACAGCACCCTGGGGTAGGGGAACTTCTTCATTAACAGCACCCTAACAGCACCCTGAACGTAGGCTCAAAATGGCTCACTGAACATTAGCACATTAGCCACTGTGTGTGTGTGTGTGTGTGTGTGTGTGTGTGTGTGTGTGTGTGTGTGTGTAGGAAAGTTGAAGGAAGGAAAGCAATCACATTGCTGTGACAGCGATAAGAAGAGAATAGACTACAGCAGTTAGAATAATTGGGTCCTAAGGATAATTCAGGAGTCACCAGAGATGTTGGTGTGGATGGAGAGCAAGTTGAAAGAAGCTGGGGTTCCAACAAAGACACAGGTGTTGGTCCTTCCAATCAACCAGAGCCCTTAAGTTTGTTGCCCTTACGACTCACATCCTTTGCTTTTTACCCTCTCAGACTAAGTGGCCTGGCCAACACCATAGCACGACTATAATACATACGCCTTGCCCCGACCTGTCCCACCGGTGTGTCCTTCATTAAAACAGGGTTTGTGAGAATTTGAACAATTACAGAGCTAGAGATTGGCTCGTATCATTTAAGAATTAGTATATAATAAGACTGTAGGAAAAATGCATACATGTGAGGGAAGTTTGAATTATTCCAGAAATACAAAGAGCTGATAATTCCATTAAATTCTTTCCTATCTATTTGCAATTGTCCGAGGACTCTTTGTTTTTTTTTTTTTAATTTATTAAAGTATACTCAGTTTACAATGTTGTGTCAACTTCTGGTATACAGCATAACGTTTCAGTCATCTGTATACCTACATATATTCCTTTTCATATTCTTTTTCATCATAGGTTACTGTAAGATATTGAATATAGTTCCCTGTGCTATACAGTTGAAACTTGTTGTTTATCTATTTTATATATAGTAGTTAGTATCTGCAAATCCCAAACTCCCAATTTATCCCTCCACCCTCCCTTCTCCCCCACCGGTAACCATAAGTTTGTTTTCTATGTCTGTGAATCTGTTTCTGTTTTGTAACTAAGTTCATTTGTGTCTTTTTTTTTTTTTTTAAGATTCCACATATGAGTGATATCATATGGTATTTTTCTTTTTCTTTCTGGCTTACATGACTTAGCATGATGATCTACATGTTGCTGCAAATGGCATTATTTTATTCTTTTTTATGGCTGAGTAGTATTCCATTGTATAAATATACCACATCTTCTTTATCCAGTCATCTGTCGATGGACATTTAGGTTGTTTCCGTGAGAAGACTTTTTTAAATGACTAATCAGAAAATGGAAAGCTGGACTAAAAACTACCATCAATAATAAGATTATATGAAATGTTATTAAAAAGATGTGAAATACGAAAATATGGTTTGGTGTTTAAAGCAAACAGTTTCTTAGAAGCGAAGGACAGGATGAAGAACATGTCTCCTACTTGTTTTCCTAGATGACAAAACACATCTTTAGAGGTTTTGAACTTAAAATTTTGTTACATGCCAAACTGGAAATATTTTGGTTGCATTTTAAAATGTTTGATTCTAATTAATAAGATATATGCAGAATCTTAATACAAAGTGAAGTGGGGGATAACAAATAACCAGTGGCTAGAGTTAACATCCCTTTTGACATCTGTTTTGACTACTTTTGTGCATTTTCCATATTTTTTTAGCTAAAAACTTAATGAATTCACAAAACAGAATGTACAGATTATTTAAAGAAAAATGTAAAGGTATGCTTGATAATAAGGAGCCTAACATTTTTGTTGTTTTTGTTTCTGATGAGAGGCATATCAAACTTGGATTTCTGCTTCCTGGCTTTGGTCAGATTCTCACTCTTGAACTTGGAAGTTTTATGTAATAAAATTAAACAACAGTTGACTAAAATAAGATGTCACATACTTTTGAAGCCAAAATTTTTCTGATATATGGAGCAGATCTGAGTGATAGAGTTTTAACATAATGCAGTTTATTCCTAAAAACTAAGAGTCTTTTCGAGATAACTTTTCACTTTCCAATCTCTTTCTCCTCTCTCCCTTTCTTCTGCCCATCCTTTACCTCTGTCCCACACAGATCTAGCCAACTGGAGGAGTGGTGTTTTTTTTTGTTTGTTTGGTTTTTTTAACCACAAAACATTTTGCCTACTACTCTTTATTGACTTTTGGTTTTCATTCCACACTCCAGTATGAATAATCAACTGAACAATGCCTCTAGTGTAACCTCAATGAAACCAACATACAAACTGGCCTGATTTCAACTTAAAGGTAGAGGCAGTTTCCCACATACCTATTTTCAGGTATGTGACTCAAATTCCCTTCTAGGATTCGCAGAAAGCTCCTAATAACCTTTGATATGTTCGAACTTTAGGGAGAAAAACAAAGAAACTTGATTTTTCTTAAGGTGAATTTATTTCTATAAAAATTAATGATTGTAAATGAAAACTGTGATGAAAATGAAAACTAGATGCTGATTTAAACCTAGGCTCTCAGTACACGGACGGCTCCTGAAGACCTTTGAACAGTTCCCTTAAAGATGATGAGGTCAGCCTCCAAACACTGAGTCCTTCATGGGACACCAAAACTCAGATTTGGAGTAAATAATGATCAAAAGACAATTCTTCAGCCCTAACCTCTACCCCTACACCCCTACCCCCTACTTTCCCCTCTATGCAGTGGAAATTGAATACAAACTTTAAATCATCAACTCAGTATGAACTCCTCCCCTTTCCACTTTCCTTATTATGTTTTAACATCTCTGACATCTTACAGTTAATGGTCTCTTATAATCAGTGTTGGCCAGGTGGGAAGTGTTGACATAATTGTCATTGCCAGTGTTCCCACAACCCTGAATTTGGTCGGCATTCTGGAAGCACGGCTGGATACCTACCACTCTTCAATATTTTAGTCAACAAACTATTGAAAGATAATTTGAGGAAGAAATATGAATTTTGGCTGTTGTCTGAAAATCTTCCTTTGATCTGGAGAGATCAAGCAATAACCAGCATTTGCAGCTGTTGAATGTCTGTGACTTGAAGGACAAGCCCAGAGGTAATAGTGGAGCAAATGCAACATTTTGATAGCACAGAGAGCAGTACTGTGTGTGGAGAAAAATGCTGACTCAAAAAATGATGGAAGAAGTTGACTGAATGAAGCAGCTTGAGGGATAATTTGCTCTAGTCATTTCGCTCATATTTTCCTTTGTCTGTGTGCATGAGTGCAATATACGCTAAAGAAAAATCTGTCTAAATAAGCTTAAATGAACTCTTTCAATAAAAACAAAATAAAAATTGTAAGTTACCAAAAAAAAAAAAAAAAAAACCACAAACAAAAAAACCCCCAAGCCAACAGTATGCCGTTTTAATTGGCAGTACCTTTCTTTCTTAATTCTACCTGAAATGTTGGTTAGTCCTGTGATCGGTGTTATCTTGGATTTGATGAAATACAAACACAGTTCTGTTCTTTGTGGAGGGAAACAAAAGAGGGTGGGAGTAGATAAAGAGGGTGAGCTTAGGAAAGGAGTGATTTCTCTGACTATCTTATGAGGCCTTTTCTACGGCTTCCTGCTATTTAGAAGTCCAAAGCTGACACTAGCCACTGGTTGATTCTAAAGATAGCAGACAAGAACTTTACATGGGATTAAAACACGTGTGCCAGACGCCTTCAAAGGGAGAAAATGTAAGCAAGAGGCAAACAGTGTTATTTATTTTATGACCTTTCAGTTGACCATCAACACTTGGTGTTCCTACAACACTTGGTGTTTCTTGGTGATTTCTAACTGTAGGCTGATAGAACTTTGATCCTTTGAGGCGGGGGGTTTGTTTTCACTTCCACTTTCCATTCTTACAAAAACTGAAGCCAATCAGTGCCTCTTGTAAGACCTGAGTCAAGTCGTTGACTTTTGGGGAATAACTGTAGTCCTCTACTTCTGCCACTGGACAGTGTGCTGACTCTATCTTCAGGGCACTGACAGTGCTGCGCTTCCTTCACGCTGAGAAGCTGGCTGTCTAGTAGAAGAGGTAGCCCTGTAAATAACTAAACCCTCAGTGTAACTGGACCAGCCAGTATTGACTACGGAACCTATCTGGGATGTACTCAGTGTCCTAAGTGCTCGTCCCCTCTGGATTTTGTCCAAGAGCAAGAGCGAGAAGAGTCCCGGGAGGAACACTGCATTCTTACGGTTCACTGGGTTTTCTTGGGAAGCGAAATGATGTAAATTGCAGATGAATCCATCGACTCTCCAGACTGTAGGCACTAGCTCCCCTACTCACACCACAGGAACCCCAAGGCGGAACTCTTTCTTGTTTTCTGGAACGTCGGAAAAATCAAAAGAGATATGGAGTTACTTATAGTTATTTTTGAAGCAAACAACTGACTCATATTTATAAATAGAAGTAGTGAGGTATAATGGAAAGAACAAGGCTTTGATGTGGGTCTGAGTTAGCACCAAAATGGTGTGATCGTGGGCAGATTACCAAACTCCTCTGAGTCCTGATTTTATAAGCCATGGCCTGGGAAGATTACACGAGATAAATTAATCACTGGCTTGTGGAAGCTCAATAAATATTCATTCCTGTGGAAGAGAGTGACTGTTGGTATCATTAAGTTTATAAATCACTTTGTAGGATGTGTGATATTACAAATAATGCTACAATGAACATTTTTCTGCACAAATTTTGTCTAGTTCTCCGATTTTTTTTTGTTAAAATATGTTCCTATCAAAGAAATGATAAGATCAAGGGTATAGACATTTTCAAAACAGATTTCAACACATAAAAATCTTTTCAGAAAAATTCTTTCACTGAGTAAGAGAATGCCAGTCCTCACCTATACCTGATGGGCGCTACATTTAATTTTTCTTGTTTAATAGTATCTTTTATTGAAGCTTTGCTTTAATTAGCCTTTTTGATTACTTATGAAATTGAACTTTATTCTTTATTACTTACTTGCATCAATCACACTTTTTCATGAAATAATTGATTTGTGAATATTCATTTCTCATGTAAGTTTTCATACATACTAGAGTCTGATTTTGAATCAACTATGTCTTCCATTGCTATGTCCATCCAGACTTGTATCAATATCACATTGTTTTAATTATCATAGCTTTACTCCAAGTTTGAGTATGTTTTGAAAAGCCTTAAGACCACTGAGCTAAAAAATAACAAGGCATCGTAGGATGCTGGGGAAAAAGCAGAGAGAAAAAAGAATTAGTGAGACCTAGTCAAAGATAGAATGTTAGGAAGCCTCAACAGACTTCTCAAAGGCTTGCATAAGCCTTGAAATAAGATTCAGAAAGCCCCTTAAGTCTATTACGGATCACGATAGAGATAAAAAGATGGACAGGGAGAGAGTTTTTTCTCTGTACCTTGATCAGCCTCAGTGACCAGACGACAGGTGATGAGTAGATCCCATTGTGTATGCATTCAGTTTCCCAAGGTACTTTTTTGTTCATCTGCAAATCAGATCATACCACTTTTTCGTTGGGAAATTTCCAATCACCTGCCATTACTTGAGAGTGAAATCTACCTGTCACTTACAGGGCAATGAATGACCTGGTCCCTACTGGTCTATCCAGCCCTATCTTCCTTGAACCCTCCCCTTTCTGTGATGGCAGGAGAGGATCTGAATTGCCTGTAACCATATCCCTTCCTGCTCAGCACCTCCGCAGCTCCAGCTGCAGCCTCATCCCTTCTCCCTCCACTCTCCCGAGTTTTTCCTCTGACAAATCCCCATAGTTCTTCACGTTTCAGGTCAAATAGAATCTCCTTAATCAAGTCTTCCCAGCCTTTCTCAGCTGCTCCCCTTTGTGCTTTCTCCATCCTTCCATCATAGCAACTACTTTATTTCACAGACATGTGCCCCTTAGGGGCAACGACCATGTTGTTTCATCTTTGAATTCCTGGTATCTAGCTTGGTTCCTGGCACAGAATGAGTGACTAATAAAGAGTTGTCAAATAAATAATGAGACACGGATGGATCTTGTACGCCATGTAAGAGATATAGCCACTTCCTCCCCTCCTTGAGAAATACTGCAGAGTTAGAAATGAAACACAACCCTGCAAAATTTTTTTTCAATATTAGTCTTTTGAGTTTTTTAGTTTATTTTTTGCTATTGCCAGAAGGACATGCTGAAGATTTTTCCCCATCTATCTTATTGAGGGATGCAGAATGATTATAAAGTTCTTTTTGTAGAGAGGAAACGTATGCCTGGGATAAATGTGGCTCATCCAAAAAAGATGAGTGATATCTCTGAAAAAGCACCATGATCGTCCAAAGATAGGAACTCTCACAAATCCACCCGCTCGCTCATCAAAAACACAAGTAGGACAAAAACTCTCAGCACCTTCTGACCACAAAACTAAATTATAAACTTTCAGCTGCCAAGCATCACTTCAGATCATGTTCTTGTTTCTGACTTTTCCAGAATTTTCCAGCCTTTACAGGAATCTCAGTTTTGGTGCTAAAAAAAAAATAAGGCACATCTTCAGGACAGAGCTGAACAAAAACCCCCACTGGCCTCAAAGTCCAGTGCTTCTGGGGACAGTCCCTGGGAAGTGGGCTAGACAGGAAGAAGAGCCACCTCTCACTTTTACAAGTTGTAACAGCCTTCCAGATCGTGTCTGTGGTCAATGACCGGCCAGAACTGGCCGGCCTCCAGCAGGCTTGTTTAGACTACTTGATGAGTTGACACAAGCTACGACTCTTTCCAGTGCTATTAGTGTCTGAACATTAACAAGCAACAGTGTTCACTGAGACTATTAAAGAGAAGAGGCATTTTAATCTTTGTTTTGGAAGGGAGCCCTCCAAACAAACCCGTGGTGAGGGAACCCTTGTGAGCCAGTGCCTGGATGGCAGCAGCAGTCGACAGGGGATGGGCTGAGTCATTGCTGTCCAAGGATCCTCTGCTCAGGGATGGGGAAGAAGGGAGGGGACACCCCAGCCCCCCACCCTTAGAGAAAGAAAATGCTAAATGCACCATATGACGAATTTTCAGCACTCTGTCAGCAATACTATACGTTTAAATTCCAAGCAAATGGTTCACAAAGGAGTCCCTTACCTTTGCTAACTGCAAAATCAACAAACCTCCAGGAGAGAGGGTTTCTCACCTTACAAAGGAACCCATGCAATTTAGAGGCTGCTAGGATGGTATTTAGAATTATGGTTCTGGGAACTGGTGTGGTTCCCAGGTGTGTCCCCCTGTCAATGGGGATCTTAACTAAAAGTGTAGAGACGGTGGCAAGAATGTGACACATGAGGCTCTATCTGTCTCCAAGAGTGGGCATTCCAAGCCAAAACAAAGACAAGTGGTTCACAGGCAAAGGAGAAATGTGTGCTGATCTTTGCTTCTTTTTCCTTGTTCTTTTGTCAGCAAACATAAACGCAGAGAGTCACAAAACTTAGAGGTTGAAGGAAATTCAGAGGTCTTCTGATCTAAGATAAGTCTGTTTTGCATATTATTAAGCTAGAAAGTTCAGCTAATGAGGGCTCTAATCATGGTTTTCATTATATAGTAATAGCCATTTACTTTTCCCCCTGGAGACTTATAAAACTAGAATGAGAGAAGATAAATCTCTGCATCCGTGAGTATGAATCAAGAAGAGTTGGTAGGATCTATGACACATACTGAGTTTGTAGAGTATGCATCGGTGTTTATTTTTAATCATTCTTAAATAGAGTTTGCAAACAGCAAGAAATTATTGATGGTTCCACAAAATCTGTTTTCCAACCATTCGGTTAACTGAGTCCTTCATCAATTTGATTTATGTAATGGGCTGAAATGAAAAACAAAAGATTTTTAACTGCAGATTCTCTTTCATATGGAATAAAAGTGTTTTAAAATGGGAGTGAGAGATAAATAAAACCATCATATAATATTCAAGCTGAAGAAGAGGAGAAATCAGCCCTGCTTTTCTTTTCATCCTTCCCCTTCCATCACGGAGGAAAACATAAGCATTGGATTGTGACTGCCCACTCAAATAGTAATATGATTGAAATTCTTGATCTTGGAGAACAGTAAGAGGAAGAAATAGTTACAGCTTCAATTATATTTGTGATTGCAACCAGTGACTGCAAGCCGGTTGCAAATATTTCTATGTTGACAACAGTAGGAGTGATGGAAGAAATGCCTTGTGCCCATTTTCAAGATGAGGAGGTATATATGCTGGTGATGACCTAACATTGTCAGAGACAATAATGGCAGCTGCCTTTTGCGTCATGTAGCTCTTTCTTTCACGCATACTATGCAGTTTAGAAAGTTAGTGGTCTCAGATATTAGTATAATTGCCTCTGCCTTGTTCCAGATTTGAAAGTAGAGCTTTAAACTACCAGTCTCCTATTCAAGTCTGTGTCTTCCACTGTGCTAGGCTGACTAGTGGCTCTCTCAAAATACCCGGGTCCCGATTCCTAGAAACTGTGAGAGGTACCTTGTACGACAAAAGGGACTTGGCAGATCTAAGTTGAGGTTCTTGAGCTGGGAAGGTTACCCTGGATTATCTTGGTGGGTTCTAAATGAAATCACAAGTAAACTTACAAGGGAGAGACTTGATCATAGAGACAGAAGGAAAAGGCCATGTGACCACTGACACAAAAGCCCACACTGTTGTCTTTGAAGATGGAGGAAGGGGTCATGAGCCAAGGAAAGCAAAAGAGTGCAATTCTAGAAACTGGAAAAAGCAGGGAAACAGATTCTTCCTCGGAGTCTCCAGAGGGTGGGCAGCCCTGCTGACACCTTGGTTTCCACCCAGTAAAACCATTTTGGACTTCTGGCCTCCAGAACCGTAAGAGAATACATTTCCTTCGGGTCACTGAGTGTGGTAATTTGTTACAACAACCATAGGAAACTAATACAGTCACCTTTCCTTTAACTGGCTTTGTAAATCACTCACAAAATCAACATTTTATGAATTATAGTTGATGTACGTGGGAAACCTGGACTACCTAAGAAGTTGCGTCGTGAGGCAGCACGTTAAATTGAAACACTCTGCCCCTTTTAAATCAGTCATCTTTGGAAAGACATTTTTGCTCAACTTGTTTTTTGGCTTGCAGTTTCTAGCTTGTGTAACACAAGTTAAATAGTCTATATTTCTAATGTTATTCTGTTTTTGACACAATTTTTATTTAACCCTTCGTTTCTAGTTACCCAAGATTTAAAATTTTCCAGTTTGGGCTCATTGCTCTTTTTAAAACAAGTTGTCCTTTCCAAAATAGGTTTCTTCCCCCCTTCTGAGAAATTAAATGAAGTCATGGTGGCGGGCTATGTCGAAATGTTTGTCCTTTAAACTATTTTTAAAAAACCTCTGGGATGATCGCATTCTCAACATATGAAACGGCATAGGAACATTAAGGTCCTTACGATCAGTAAGAAAGTGATTCTGGAGAGAAGAATTGTAGAGAGATAATACTGATGATCTACATGCTTCATTACCAAGCCTGTTTTTTGAGTGCGAACGCTCTCCTTCCTGGTACACTAATATTTACCTATGACACCTTTGTGAAAATACTTTCACTACTTGTCAGACTTTTCTCTTATGTGATCTCCTTAATTCATCCAACACATATTAATTAGTACCGGACCATGGGCTAGATAACAGGGAGACAGTGTTAAGTGAAGACCCAGGTCCTTGCCCTCGGGGAGCTTATATTCTTATCTCGAATCAAATTTAAATTCCTCATCACCAATCTTTATCAAATCTCCCATGTTATGAATTTCTCTTCCTTTCTCTCCAAGGGCATACCAGCTTCTAAATAAACTGGTAAAAGAAGTCATGCTCTCTACATATGAAAAGTTACAGAATTTATGGAGCTTGGAATCCTATTAGAGAGAATACTCTTTTTCTTCCTTATTGGATTTACAATTATTCTCTTGCCTTCTGCACCCCCTCAGCCACCCGGCTAGTAATTCATCCTTACGGTTAGTTACCTCCCAGATAATCCTTCAGCTGTGTACACTTCAAAACCCAACAAATCAGTTCTTGGGAGTGTGAGTAAATGTGGAGGTACTCTGTTGATCCTTCTGACCTGGCCAGGAGTTTATGAGGACAAGCCTATGAGATTTCAAGGCAAGGGAGACAGGAAATGAAAGAACTGTATACTTTTTCTCCTATGGTTTGCTGCAGAATGCTATGTCATCAGTCAACGGTAACAAGAGACATTTACTGAACACCTGCTTTGTAGTAGGCACTGTGCTCAGGACTGGAGTTGAAAATTAGGGAATCTTTAGTGAGCTCACAGACCATGAGTTTAATCAGTACCTCCACCATAGTATTGTTTCCTATTAATTACCAAACTCAAGAAGATCACATGAATGTGTGTTAACTGCAAGAAACTGTCTCTTTATGCATGGTGGATTGTGATGTGGTTCACATTAGCAAGGTCCAAATGTTATAGCCGGTTTTTAAGCCGATTGTTTTATCATTTGCTGTTTCTTATCTTGGTGAACAGTACTGCTGAGTGTTCATCTGTGCGTTTCTGCTATGTTCGTTGTGTAGTAATTTTATAAATTGAACATGAAATAGTGGTGGTGGAAGGGGAAGTGTGGGTGTTAGGAGTCAAGTTATCTATGTTACAATCCCAGCTCTGCTACTTGCTAACTCTGTGACTTTATACACATTTCTTAATGTCTCATTGTCTTCATCTGTAAAGCTGGAGATAATCTCTCTTTTTTTTTTAATTGAAGAATAGTCAGTTTACAGTGTTATGTTAAGAGATAATATCTCTTCATAGTGATTTTTTAAAAAGGATCAAACGAGATACGTAAGGAATATATCAAACAAAACCCAGGCACCATTGCCCTAGGTAGAGAGACAGGACGTAATAGTGCCATGTTGGAACTGGATCACAACCACAAAATGGGATTTTTTAGGGAGGGTTGATATTCAGCTGATGGGCACTGATTCTGCTAATCTCATTGTTCATAGCTGGGGCCCATTTTGATTGGTTGGTGTTTGCAGTAGACTGGCTACAGAATATTCTGAATTTCACTCGTGCTTCACAGGAGGCGCTTTCCAAAGGATAAAACTACTTGTTAGTCTGCTAGCTCTAAAGCAGTTGAAACAACCTTATAGAATTCAATGCTCCCTTTTTATAATAATCCCCTTGTTATTCAAAAATAAAATTCGTAAATAGTACAACCTATCTACCTGCAATACAACCTGCATTACATAAAGGAAAGCTAAGAGAAAGTGATTAATGAGAAAAACCGTACGTGCCTCGATATGTAAATGGCTGGGCATCAATACACTAAAAATATAATAAAATGCTTATATGCTTGTACTTCTTTATAGTGAATAAAGATGGTATTAAGAAGATATTATGAAGTTGTTCTGTACAAGCTACATAGAAGAACTGAGGAAAAGTATAAGTGGATTCTTGAATAAAAACTAGTGTTAGGGTACGTAATAACAGGCTACCTATATTTACAAATGATAATAAAAAGAAAGCTAATCTTAATTTAAGTAAGGGGAAATGTCAAGAAGAAATACAGAGTCCAAGGGCAGAAAATGAAGTCCAGTAGTCTTACGAATGGGCTGGGCTCTTTAGAAGTGTAATATCAAAATAATTCCCAATTTATGACATGGATTAGGATAATAACAACATATTAAAGAAAATTCTATCTCCTGTCTTGCCAGACATGCATTCAGTCTCTAGAATTTTAGAAGCCCTTGGAGGCTGTGATTTTTGAAGGATGATGAGGAATAGAGGGTAGGTCGGAAAAGGGAACTATATTCAAGGGGTTTTAGAGAAGCTGTGTGGTACACCTCTGGGGACCATGTCAGAGTCAGACTGGAAAACAGCAAACAGCTCCTCAAATTAGCAAATACTTTCAAAATATAGTTTTCACAACATAGATTTCTTATTTTATTGCCCCCCAATTTTTGAATATGGTATATGATAAACCAGCATTTTTTAAATGGACCTCAACCTGAACTCTGTGCTGTATGTCTCTACTAATATAATATTCCGATGTTAAATTCACTCAGATACATCTCAGATCTCTTTTACTGTAATTTTTGGTGACATCTATGGATGCAGATTGAAGCAGGTTTGTTGCATGGGCTGTCGAAGACCTCGAACAGCATGACAGTTGGTGACATGACTTCTCAAAATGGCAAACAACTCTCTAACGTTCTAAATCAAACAAAGAATGGCATTCCTTGGATTTACATGGTCTGTTCTTTCCTGAAAAGTCAATGTATATTAAAACTATTCAAAAATTCTATATATATAAAGTAGCATTAGGTTTCAGGCTCAGATAATTATAAACAAATTTCTCACTTATGTGACTGTTTGCTGGGATATTTAAAAGCCGTACAAAACTCAGCTTCTTCATTGAGCAGACTATCCCCTGCTCTGTGGGACATCTAGCCTGCCTGCTCCATCAGCTTCTAGAAGGATACCCCAATCATTGTGAAAACAAAAAATACCCCCATAGATTTCCAAAATGCCCTCTAGGGGGAGGTACCACCTCTGTTGAGAATCAGTGATCCAGATATGTGAACTTGCAAGGAGTAGGATGGCCATTCTCAGCCAGCCTCTGAACACACATTTTCTCCTTGTTTCTGTGTTGCATTATACAGACAATCCTATGTGATATTTCCATCTTTTAATGGCAAAAGAACTACAGAATAATTAAAATATTTCTTAAGGTAACACTAGGCTAAAATTGCAGTTTTGTTGGACTTTGTTGTTATTCCACTGTTATTAACTATAGAATAATTAAATCATTTCTTAAAATGGCACTTGGCTGGATGCCCATTTGGTTGGACGGTTGCTATTCTACTGCATAACACATGGGATGTGGTCTCATAAGAGATACATTACAAATTAAATCGAAAGACAGGTGAGGGCTTTAGGCCTCTTGACAGCTGGGGTTTGCAGTTGTCGTCTCTTCGCCACCTAGGACAAGGTCCACTTTCCACTTCTGTTGGGTCGAGGTTGAATGAGTATATACTGGCACACATGTTGCAATGCAAGGTAGAGGAGAGAAGGACGGAGTCAGAGCTTGGTATCACACTCATCCACTAGGAAGGATGGTCATTTGTGGAAACTGAGGGGCACACCAGGCTCTGTGATAATCTGGATGGAGCCTATTAGCCTATGGGAGGTGTGAGGCAGGTGGGAAGGGAGAGGATTAAGAAAATGTAGTTCAAGATGAGGTTCTAAAGGCTGGGGGGAGCAGAGTAACCAAGGGTCTTGAGAAAACACCTAGGCTAGCAGAAAAGCTGTTCTACTGGTTCAGAACCCCCATAGTGAGGTTGAGACCCTGGGGCAAGAATACTGGTCTTCCTGAGAGGACCTTCAGGAAGTCCCAGTTGTCAAGGATGTCTGAGGAAGTAAGCAGGGCAAAAGGCTGGACATTTCAGAATGGAGTCAAAGGAAGAGTCCCAGTGCTATGCCCTGAAGGGGAGTGTGCAAGATAGGGTTGGGATGGTGGTGCTGGGGGATGCTGTGGACAAGAAGGGGCCATGGTCTCAAGTCTCAGAAGCAACTGACAGCAAACGGGAGTTTGGGAGTAATGTGGTGGACTGGAGTGTACCACTGGGCCCCGGGGGAGTTATGAGGGGGACCGGAGTGTACCCCTGGGCCCCGGGGGAGTTATGAGGGGGACCGGAGTGTACCCCTGGGCCCCGGGGGAGATATGAGGTGGACCGGAGTGTACCCCTGGGCCCCGGGGGAGTTATGAGGGGGACCGGAGTGTACCACTGGGCCCTGGGGGTGGAGCATGCATGCTGAGTTCCAATGAAAGAGAACCTGAGCAGGGTGTTCAGGTAACTCCCGGGTTGGTCTGGAAAGCAGGGGCAGGCTGATCTCGGCTTTGACGGACTGGATAAGGCAGAAGGACGGAAAACGAGCTGGGTGGGTGGTAAGAGTGAGGTGAGGTAGGCAACATCATTCTTAAAGTATAAAGTTGAATTAGGTGATGTATTTTGACCTATAATGTACTGTGAGGTGCTTGAATTATGGTTAGTTTTAACTATATAAGTAAATCACAGGAATTCTTAGTGCCCTAAGCAGAGGGCAAGCAGACCAAAATTTCCAGGTTAATTTTCAGTAACTAAAATGTTGGGGAAAGGTCTAAAGTCTTCCAGATGGAATGTAACTTGAAGTGGGAAGCAGGAAGGAGGGAGAAGTGTGTGCCATTTCTCACCTTGACTTTACATCTGTTATTACTTTCTTATTTCCCTGAAATACTAGGCTTGTCTCCACGAAAAACAATCCCTTCTTCATACACGCTAGCTCCTCCCACCTCCCCTCCCATAACAGAAAGAAGGCAGTAATATAAATGTGAGGCTTTTTTGTTTCTAAACCTATCAGTAGGATTGATTTTCTCTGAGCATCAGTTATCTTAAATTTCAGTATTGCCTTATCCGCCGCAAAGTAGTGACTGCTTACACAGAAACAAATAACACATCACTGTTTCATGAAAGGGGTTTGATGATAGCACATTTCACTATAAACAGGAATCTCAGCATAACCCTTTTTTATTACTGAAATCTCAACATTTTTTAGCCGCATGACCTCATACTGCGGATTCTTGGTCCATGTTACTCCTGAACTGAACCCAGTGGGAACCACAAGTAGTTATTTCAACCTAGCCTTTTGTGTAGATCAAAACAGAGAATTGTTTAAAACAACAGAGAACAAATAAAGTAGAAAAAATTTAAGTCAAGGTATCTGTCTCAAGGTCTAATGAGCAATGCTGGTTCAAGGAGAATATCCTATCACCTTTGTTGGTTCATTTGTGGGTTCGATTCAGAAGCCGTAAATTTAAATTCTGGGGTGTTTATTAAGCAAAGGTGAGATTTCTCACCATCATCCTTCATGGTGATCGAATGGCTGTGGACAAGAAATCTATGACAAGATGCTGTGAACCTAATAAAATAGCTGCTAAGGGCCAGATCCGGGCACCTGGATGATAACTAGTGAAACATTGTTGCCACACTGTTCTAGCTGTTTCCCAAGTCCTTTTTTCACATAAGTTTAAAGTTAGGTTAACCTACAGGAACAAGAAAGCCTTCCACACTTAATAAGAACCATGACTGGAAAGACGGTGAAAAGATTGTAACCATGTTGGATAAATTAAGCTTATCATTGCTATTTTGCAAATAGACTGCATTCTCTTCTCCTTACCTAGAACACCCTCTCCACACCTCCACTTATGTAAACACCATGCCTCAAGGCCTAGTGAAAGTCATTCATCATCCTAGACCCTGACCCTCACTCAAGCCCCTTCAGTCCTGATAGTCTCAGCTGCTTCATTCAACCTGCATTTCTTCTTCTTTTCTTTTTTTAAATACATGCTATTGCTTCCGGTGTTAATCTTGCCTCCTCCAATAGAGCACTTCACATATTCCCTTAAGGTAAGTTTAAGGTGGTAAGCATCTTCTGCCTTCAACCGGTACAGAAATGAGTTACTATTTTTGGCAAAATGAGTTTAAGATTTATAAAGCACTTTCCTGTATATTCTCCTTTAATCCTCATGAAAATTCAGTGAGGGTGAAACTATCATTATCCTCATTTTATAGATAAGGAAACAGACTCAAGATCAAACTATTTGCCTGGGATCACCCCTCAGGGAATGGTGGGGCTAGAATTGAGCTCAGTACTCTGAATTCTAAATCCTTGGCAATTTCCACTCTGTAGCTGGCTGCTTCCTAATAGGTTGCTCAATGGACCTAGAAGTTTCTTATGGAGTAACTTATTTAAGAGAGGGCATGTTTATGATTGTTGTGGGTTGCAGGATGGAATTTAGTTTGTGAAAATTTAAACATTTTAAGGGTTCGTGCTTGTAAGAACTTTAAATGCATTGATATTGTGGGAAGAGATTGATGTGAATTTCATTTCTGTAATTGCCTGGAGCCATATAGTTTTATACATATATGTAGGTATGTACTATATGTGTATATATACATATAGGTATTTATATATATAAGGCTGAATGAAATCAAATTGTAATCTCCTTTGACTTGCTCCTGTTTAAGAGAGAAAATTATTTAACCCAGTTTATTTCTCTCTCTTTTTTTTCAAGGTATAGCAATGTGGTTCTAAATGTTACTTTGTCAATTGGATGAACCCCAAAAGGAAATATTAATACTCCGGGAGATAAACAGAAATAGCAAAGAAGAATATAGTGTTGGCTAACAGTATTTTGAAGGATGTTAACATTGTCCATTCACTCTTTTTCATAACAACATTTTCTTGTGAAATATTTCAGCTATGCATAAAAGTATGAAAATAATAAAACCAACAGCCATGAACTCATCTCCCAATTACAAAAACAGAAACAGTGCAAATAGAGTTGAAGACCCCTGAGTACTCTTCCACATCATAATCCCCTTTTTCCCTATCAGGTTATTTCCAGCTTTTGTACTTTGAGCTCATATATATGTTTTCCTTAATATTTAGCCTTGTTTTACGTATCTTAATCTTTACATGAGAGTTACCACATTTTTTATATTTCTTTGAAACCTGCTTTTTTTCTATGAAAGTCAAGCTTTTGAGATTTATCTGTGTTGGAACATGCAGCTCTAGTTTATTTTTTAATTTTCACTATTGTGGAATACACCTTCGGATGAACTAATCTGAGATTTATACGCCAGCTCTACTAAATGTCTGTTAGTGTGCATTTAGGCCACTTCCAATCGTCCACAGTGATGAGTGGCGCTGCTCTGGGCAGCCTTTTATACGTCCACCTGCATGGGCACTAGGACTTCTTTAGAGTCTATACTAAGAGTACCATTACTGGGTCGTTAGGCGTTATTCTTCAACCACGGTAACGATTTCCATAGCTTCATATCCTCACTGACACTTGGCATTGTCAGACTTCAGAATTTTTTTTTCCAAAATAATGGACATGAAATGGTATCTTTATGTGATTTAATATTGCATTTTTCTAATTAGTGGTAAGACTGAGTGTCTTTTCAGATACTTGTTGACCATTCCCATTTTATCTTCTCTGAATAATCTGCTTAGACGTTTTGGTCACCTTTTTGTTTGTTTGAATTTCTCTTATTGGTTTGGGAGTTGTCCATATATTCTGGATATCAGTTCTATGTCAGTTCTATGCATTGCTAATAACTTCCCCCAGTCTGTAGTATCTTTTTATTTTAATGATATATTTGATCACATAAGTTTTAAGTTTTAATATACTCTTATTAATCTTTATTTTTTTATGGTTTGAGTTTATATCTTGATATATTTTTCCAAAGTGAGGTCATATGGATATTCTATATTTTTTTCCCAAAGGCTTTAGTGTGTGGGTTTTTTGTTTTGGTCATGTTTAGTTCTTTTTTTTTTTTTTTTTTTTTTTGCAGTAAGTAAATACTTTAATTTTGAAGTAGAACACATATCAAAACAATGCAGCTTTCTCATGGAAACAGTAGGCAAAATGCATGTATAATGCCCTTTTTAAATGGCTGGTTACAGTTGTGATAGGCAATGTGAAAAGCAATGTTCAGAGATGCCAGTTAGCAACAAGAGTCTTTCTGCTACAGCAGTAAATTCCCAATCACAAGCTGAAAGAGAGAATCATTCCAGACCTTAAAAAAAATTTACTTTAAAAATGATCGCCATTCCTTTTCTCCTGTGAAAATGTCTTCATTCACTTTTTATGACATACGTTTCGGGTATGCAGCATTATAATTTGACATCTGTATATGCTACAGAGTGATGACCATACCATCTATCACCCCACAGTTGGTCTTCAGTACAATTTCTACAAGTTTCCATGTAGCTTTTTGATTCTGGACTTCTTATTTTGATCCATTTGCTTATTTGTCTATCCCTGTGCTAATAGTTTCATAGCTCCTTAATATTTTAGGGAAAATTCCGTACTCTTCAAAGTCATTGTGACTCTGCTTGGCTCTTTGTTCTTCTGGGTTCTTAACCAGGTGGCTAAGTTTCACAAAAAATCCTTTTGGATGCTGATTATAATCGCATTGAATTTATAGGTGTACTATACCCATCTGAGAGTAAATCCTGAAACAAAAAGAGCAAAGTCTCACAATATTAACACCCTAACACCATCACTCACGTATACATACATATTCCTGCACGTGCATATTGTTTATGTCCCACTAGAAAGTTTCCTCCCTGAGAACAGGGACTTTGCCCGGCTTGTACTGCTATAGCACTGATGCCTGGAAAAGTGCCCAGCAGATAGGAGATACTCAATCAACATTTGTAGAATAAATAAATCAATAAATGTAGGTGCATTTTCTTATAATTTTTTTCATCACTGCATTTTTAAATAGTTTAAAAACATTAACAGAGAGGCTAGATCTTTTTTTTTTCCATGTAGATTTGTAAAGAATAAGATATTATTCGTAGGAGCGATTTCCCATAATACGTTACACGGACATTAGACCAACAGGAGGCTGTGGGAAGGGTGAGCTCAGTGGGCAAATATGTTTGGGAAATGCCTCATGCCATACTTGTTTCTTAGAGTCATCATGTATATTAGAATAGTCAAGGTTCTGAGAAGTTCCATTGTCATAAAACTAGTTCATTTTTCCCCCCCAAATTATGTGCCCCCTTCCTTTTAAAATACCAACCCTCCTTTTATACCAAACACAAATACTTTTCTAAAAAAGAGATCTACCCTATTTGGGAAAGGGTAGAGTTGGAAAACATTAGAAAATGTAAAATAATTTAAATATTTCCTCCTATACGGTTGAACACTTACTGAGACGTGCCACAGAAGAGATGAGTTAATGGGACTGACACATCCCTTGAGAAGTCTTCATCTTTAATCACTTTTTTCCTGCTCAGTATTAAGTAAAGTGGAAATGATTAGTTGCTGTACACTTCCCAATTTGTGCTAGTTCCTAGAAGTAACATTTAGAGAAAGACACTTACAAACATCAATTTCATTCATTTTATACTTAAAAGAGAATAAACTTGTCAAAACTCTAGTATTTGTGTGTCTGTGCTGTTATTCTAGTGTTGGCAGAGCAGCCGAGCTACCTCTATGCTACAGCTCTTTTGTGCTAGTCTTTGATTCTTTGGTTCCCAGAGGAGGGAAATTATTTAAATAACTGAATATTATATACTGTGACAGCCATATTTTCCAGATTCTAGGGACTGGTGGTACTTCCTGCCCCAGACCAAACACTAAATTTATAAAATTTCTTCACTATGACCACTCTGCAATTGATTTTTACATAGAATAACTGTAGTTTACGAGGGCTTTCTTGAGAGTTCAGTGTGGACACGGTTCTTACTATCAGGACAGTAGACATAAACTAGGACTGTCCCCAGCAAATCAGGCATATGGTCACCTAACTATATGACTCATTTCAAATGGCTCCTTTAGTGTAGGATGACTGTTACTGTCTTACTTTTGAGGGCTTTAGAGCATATATGTTGATTATAATTGATGCAGTCATTTAAAAATTACCCATAATTTTATAATTTCATCATAAAATCAAAAGTGTGAGAGAGTTGTAAGTGATAAATATCACTATTTTCAGGCATCAGAAAATGTAGGATCTCTTTTTATAAAGCATTGTTTAACACTGTACTTTACGAAGAACTATAGGATCCTGGATGTGGACCAAGCCAATGTGTTTCTTTTTGTTTGTAGTTCTTTTAAAATAAAATTTGTATATCATAGCTTTCTAAGCTACCCTGGAGGTGACTGCACTGGCATGGGTAACTCAGCTTCAACTTCTGTTTGGGGAGGAGGGTTGCCCTTTCCAAGAGGAAACCTTAAGGATAAAACAGCGGCTAGCATTTTTACATGTTTCCAAATAATGAAGTCAGATTTTGCATGCTATTTAGAATTAATAATTTATCTTTGGAGGAGCTCTTTTCAACATCTCTTTACCAAATGGTAACAAAAATAATCCCCCCCAATTGTGTTTTTTGGGTAGAATCATCTTCCAGCTATGGATGTTTGATCCAGTTGGTCTGTCAAGGTATAACCTGGGGGTGCTTAAACTGGAGCCTTGTGTATACATAATACAATTATAAGCATAGCCAGATACAGATACAGATACACATGTTATAGATACACAGTTATCTATTCTACTTCTGAAGAATTTCCAGGGAGGGCAGTTTGCCTCTTTCAGAAATCAGTTAATCAGTAAAACAATTATGTCACCTATCCAGCAGCATATTGATAAATGATAGATAGACAGGTAGATGCAAGTATGGGTATATCCATATATATAGCATATTCAGATGTAAATATAGATATAAATGATGCATATATAGATATATGCAAATATAGGCAGATACACAAATATAAATTCTCTGATTTATATAATTTATTAAATTACATAATCAGGAAACCAATTCTTCCCTATTTTAATGAATGTATTTAGGGCACCTTAATAACAGCAAACCCTTCCTTTCATTTTGGTTTACTTTTCCAAAATACATTTTGGCTACTATATAAATGAAGCCCAAGGAATGGTTAAGACTCACATTAAAATTGCAGACTTCTTCCCTCTCATGCTAACTTGAGTTGTGAGTCTAGAGAATAATTGATTTGGAAGACCATTCACAGGCTTCTGCCCTCCTGGGTCCCCAGCCTGGAGTGCTCTTTCTGCAGATTTCCAAGGCACAGCATTCATTTCATCTACTCATAAGGGTCTTCTTGAATACTCTGACCAAGGAGTGGGCCACCCTGCAACTCTCTCTAGTATTCTGCTTTGTGTTATTCTCTTACCTTTGTCTTTCCCGATTCCTTCCTTCCTTCTTTCTCTCTCTTCTTTTTCAGCTGTCTCTGTCTCTAGAGGGCTGGGACTTCATTTACATCATTGTATTTTCAGTGCCTAGAATATTGTCGGGCACAGAGTAGGTGTTGAAAATATCTTTGTTACATGAGTAAGTGAATAAATGAGTTAAAGTTCACCCAGTTTAACTCCTGTGCTAATGAGAATTTGTGACCCTAGATAAAGAGGAGGAAACCACCTTTTTTTTTGTTTGAACTCCAGCTGTATTCCAGGCACTGTGCTAGGGATTGCTCAGACTATCGTTCAGCAAAGTCACACATGTGAAATGGAACTGTTCTTATGTTTCTATAACTGAATTTAATTTCTATTTGGAGCCCTTCTTTTCCTGGGCAGTGGGGACTTAATCTATTTGGGAGTCCATGCCCCTTTCTTTGGGTGGTGTGTCTGTATTTCCAAGGTTGACCTGAACACATGGCCAGCTGCCTCGCAGGCCAGGCTGAGACATGGGACACTCTGCTTCCTTGCTTCCTTCAGGTACCTGAGACCATGGTCCTGCATCCGAGAAGAGAAGGTAGCTGGGGGTGGCACTTAAGGGAACAGATGGAAAACAAGTAGGGGAAAAAGGGCTTCACCTAGATCCTTAGAAGTGATCAAAAGGTAAGATCACAGAATGGCATCATGGGAACCAAAGAAAGAGAGGATTTTTATGAAAGAGATTGGTCAACAGCATCAAAGACCAAGAGAAATCAGTTGAAACTGTGAAAAAGAGACCCTAGGATCATGTCTATGAGATGCCCAAACGATGATTTAAAAAAAGTGAAAAGAAAATTTAACTAAAATGGTAAAACCTAGACAAAACATTTGTTTGGACTTTGTTTCTTATTAAAAAGTTTTGCCGTTTTTCTGGAGAAACTCAATGAGCTCATGCTGGTCGGGGTGACTTTTTTCACTTTTCAGCTGTGAGGTCACTGACTAGTGACGGTCACTGGCTCTGTCGCCCTAGCCCTTGATTAAACCAACTTGGCACACTTCAAAAATATTTAGAATTTCATCTTAGACTTGTGCTGTTTCTTAAATGGCAATGACCTTCTGTTATGGTCAGTTGATTATTTTCTTTCTGCCCACCCCCCACCCCCCAAAGAAAAAGGTTTTGTAGAGACTTTACACAGAACAGCTGCTTGGAACATGCATAGGCCAGTTTACATTAGGCTGTTTTTTCTTGAGAAAGTCATAGTTTAAACAAATGGTTGTGTCTATTTTAATCATTTTTGCCCTCTTTTGAAGTGTTTTTTCAAACATAAGTTTTTTTTTTTTTTAGAATAGAGTTTTGCATTATAAATTAGTCTGCTCTGTCATGTCCCTTTTAAACACAGCTGTTACTACAATGTAAACAGAGTTTTAAAAATGTAGATAAACAGTTACAAGAGGAAGAGTTTCAAGTGTTTTTAACACATGGTCAGTTTTTGCTTACTTGAATTCTGTGGTTTGAAAGTTGAATTCAAAATACACTTTTTATTTCACAGATGTCAGGCTATTCAATACAGCTGTTCATGGATGCCCTAAGAGGCATCTTAATTTCACAGTCAGCACAATTTTGACAATATCATATTTTTGAAGTCATATTGGTAGTAAACCTAAGATGAATATGGAAATTCTGTAATGGCACAGTACATAATACCCTTCCGAGGCATAAAAGTGGAATGGAAAATGTATCTGGTGGCCCAAAGCTAAAATATGAAAAGATTTTGTGTGGCCAACACACCAATGTGAAATATACAGCAAATTTTAGTATCTTGAATGATAGTCTTAATAAGAGTCCTAATTCTTCAGTGGACCAGTCCTATGTCTATATTCCAAGAATTTGTGCCTAAGCCCACACCTTGAAAAGTGAAAAATTAGGCACTGTTTGAACATAAAGCTATTAACTGATCTACATTTATCATCTAACAAATTTCAAACAAATGGACCTAGATACAGCATGAGTGTCATATTTCCTGAACACCAAACTAGGTCTTCCAGGTACACAAAAAACACAAGCATTTGGAACTGAGAGAGTATTGGAACTAAAACATTTCAGTGATTTTTGGTATGATGACAATATCTTGAAAATCAATACATCCATGAAATATCTGGAAATCTACTATCAAAATATGCTAATGAATGTTTAAAGGATATAAATTATTATCCAGAACTCCCCAATTCATTGTTTACCTCCAGTAACACGATGTATATTACTTGGGTGATAAATTTGGGAACCACAAAATTTTAGATGATTATTTGGAAAATATTCTCCCAGGTAATGTCACATAAAGTAAAAATGAAAGTAAAATTAAATTCTATCTAAAATGTAGTCTAGTTGGAAAATGGCACTCATTTAAGTGTCCAAGAAAAACATACACAATTTCTACCCATATTGTTCTCAAACCACCATGTCTGAGTTACAGATCTGAGGGAGGAAGCCATGTTACTAAACCTAAATACTCTGTGTTTGGCTTGGAAAATAGCTAACTGATTATTTAGCTATATCACACAACCCAACATGACCTCATTTTCAATAAAAACATATGATTTGATCCAAAGCCTTCCACAGTACTCCATAATTAGACACCTTATCCATCAAGCTGCAAGGAAGCCTTGCTAAAGAGTAAAACAAGAATTTTCATGTGTTAAGTTATACAGCAGAGGGAGTCCCATGAATATAATACAAACATACTGATATTGCCAAAGAAAAGTCAATTAAAATTTATACGCACTCTAAGAGTTACAAAGCTCAAAACGTGCTGTGTAATTTAGGTCAAATAGCCCTTGAGTACAGGTATTCATGAAAATTAGGCTTCATTTATTAGAGTTTTCATCTCTAAGAGCTTCTAAGACTTTTCTTAAGTGAATTTGGGAACTGATCTAAGAAGTATAAACAACATTTTTTTCTTCATCAGAATGTTAGGAATATATTTGTATGTATGAACACACATACTGTGTATTTATAAGTAATGCCATGTTTGGAATCTTAAAATTTCTCCTAAAATTTGATCACGTACATGATCCTTTAATGTTTTTAACTCCAGGACACGTAAATCTTGTTTCAAGGTAAATTGAATTGACCCCCTTAACTAAAAGAGAATCTGGATTTCCTCCAAAAAGCCATCTCTTATTTTTATTCGCTGTGATGGCTGTCCCTTCTACCTCCCTAAGTCATGTAATTGAAGGCTAAGACCAAGATGTTTTGCCAACTTTTTCCCTTGACTTCTCTTTCTTGTTCAGCCTCACACTGTACAATTGACATGGAGGATCTTGCCAAATACAAGTAACGGTAACTCTGTAGAATTCAGTGATTATGGTCCCAAAAGAGCTTTGAATAGTGTTTGGAAATTTAAGATCAAGTGAAACTGTTAATATTTTCCCACTTACTTATTTCTGTTTTTTTAAAACATGTTCCTCTGGGGATTATTTTGCCTATTACTTTAGTCTGTTGATATTATTAGTATAAAACATGTAGTCAGATGTTATTTTATAAACATAATACAAAAGGACCCACCCAACATATAAGCCATTTCTTTACTAGTTAAGAAGAAAGAATGAGCGAGTCGTTGAAAAATTTAGGCAAGGAGTTAAACTGCTGCTGAAAATGTGGACTTTCCTGGATGGATAGTTACTGTTCTATTGGAGAAGCTATCTTATTGGTGGACTTCCCTGTTTCCTTTAAATGTTCTTAATGTGATACTGGAAGGGGCTCTCCTGAGGTCAGACATTGAAATGTAAAGTGGTGAAGAGATGATCAAAGTGAAACCTTCACTCTTCATTATTTTAGCATAACACAGCCTTATGCCAATATAATCATTTCTACCAGATATAAAGGGTTCTTATGGAATGATGGAAAGAAAATTATTTCATTTACTGTCATTACATTTTTCTCTTTTGACTTTTTTTTTACAATAAAAAAATTGCATTCTTTTTTATTGAGGTATAGTGCGTTTACAATGTTTTGTCAATTTCTGGTGTACAGCATAATATTTCTATCATACATATACACACATATATTCGTTTTCATATTCTTTTTCATTATAGGTTACTACAAGATATTGAGTATAGATCCTTGTGCTATACAGTAGAAACTTGTTACTAATCTATTTTAGATATAGTAGTTAGTATCTGTCTCTTTTGACTTTTCTATTATTAACTTCCTTTATTCCAAGAAAAAAAGTATGTACCAAGTAGAGGGGAGTAACTTATAAGTAGAGTGCTAGCCAGTGACATTTTTGTAAAGAAAGCCCAAATGAGAGGTAACTCTAGGGAATGCAATCTGGTGAGTATTTTGTAACTTATCGCTTCCAGCTTTCTGACCAGCTTTCTCTTGTCCTAGTCCCTTTCCTAAATGTGCCATGGTCCTCCCTTTTTACTCACTCCAGTAGTCTTGTCCAAGATTACCTAGTGACCTTCCTAGTCTTACCTCTTAGTTCCTTTTTTCTCCTCAATCAATGCATTTCCTGGCAATTGACCAGATGGTCCTATCTCCTTGAGAGGAAATACTGGGTTCCCACGGGGGCTTTGTGGCTCTGAATAAATTCCATGACAGCGGTGGTGTCCTGGTCAAAGGATGAAATAATTCACACTCTTACCAAATAAGGCACAAATGTCCCTTGGCTGCAGCCTCAGCTTAGAAAGTTTTCCTGCCCCAAACACCACACCATTTCCACTGGGGCAGCCAAGTTTAAAAATTATAAATATATTAGTATTAAAAAATTTTAACCATCAATTATGTTTTAAATGACAGAGAAAAAAAGTCCAATTCAATCTTGCTTAAGTGATAAGAGAAATTTATTGGTTCAGATCATTGAAAAGCCTAGGAGTAGGTCTGGCTTCAAGTGTGACTGAAGGAACTGAAAGGATGTCATTGGGATCTTTGAGTCCTAGTTTTGCCTTTTCTCTGTTAGCTTCAGGTTCCAGAGACATATATTCACTGATTCAAGTTGAGGGGGAGACTCAGTGCTTCTCCCTGGTGGTTCCCACCGACATCTCAGAACTCATTTCTATTGAATTAGTTTGAGGCAAGTGCACATTTGTGAACCCATAGCTGTAGCTGGGGAGAATCAGTTCCGCTGATAGACAGTGCCTGGGTCACAAGTGCCAATCCTGGAGCTGGGACTAGAGACCATCTAATCACAAGGTCTGAGAGTAGATGACAGGTGGTTCCCCAAAGCTCCAAGAAAGGGAGATGAATGCTGGGCAGTGTTATCCTCACAGCTCCAGGCAGAGACACAGAAAGTCCTAACGTGTTTTGAAGGTGGGTCTTCATTTGACTCCAAGAAAATGAGGCCATGTTCAACGAACATTAAAGTCAAGGATTATTGTCCAATTGCACACGCCACTATCTAGTACAATGGTAGAATTTTAAAAAATATTTAAGCAATATTTGTGTTCCAGATCAGTTCTTTGTCTTTAATTTCCCATTTCTGTAAGCAAAACCACCGTTCTCCTGGTTTTCCAGGCTTAAATGATCCAGGGTGGGTAAGGAGAGTGGAGGGAGGCACTTGCCTTAGATACAAAATACAAAGAGATGTTTAAAAAAAAATAAAAACAAAACCTCAGTATAGTAGGCTAACAATTGCGCCCCCCCCCTTCCATCTCCCTCAAATCCGCATCTTAATCTCTGGAACCGGTGAATCCTGCCTTATATGGTAAAGACTTTTCAGATATGATTTAAGTTAAGGATCATGAGATGAGGATATTATCCAGGGTTATTGGGGTGAGCCCTAAATGCCATCACAGATGTCCCTACAAGAGAGAGGCAGAGGGAGATTTGACAGGCAAGAGAAGGGAAGGTAGTGGGACTACAAGGTAGAGACTGAAGTGATACAGCCACAAACCAAAGAATGCTGGCAGCTATCAGAAGCTGGGAGAGGCAAGGAATGCATTCTTCCCTAGAGCCTCTGGAGGGAGTCTGGTCCTGCAGACACCTGGATTTCAGACTTTTGGCCCCCAGAGCTGTAAGAGAGTAAACTTCTGTTGTTTGAAGCCACTAAGTTTGTAGTAATTTGTTACAGCAGCCACAGGAAACGAATGCACTCTGTAATCAAGAGAAATATTTTAATGCAACATTTATTTTTAAAAATCAAAATTAATGCAAGAAATCCATGGTAAACAAAATATCAAGACTTTAAACAAAGACTGGCTCCCTTGGGGTAATTCTTACTTCTTTTGCTCCCACGCCCCCCACAGCCGATCATTTGGTTGCGCCTGTGGTCTGTGCCACTATAATTTCTCCTGACCTGCTCTTTCGCTTGTCTTTCCACTGGGGCCACTTTTCCAGTTCAAATGCCCATGATTTCTCCCCGTTGTAATTTCAACAAACAGTAATCTGCTTTGCCTGTCTCTGCCTTCTCCTCCCTTCTAATCCATCCTCATTACAGATAGATTTTTTTCCTAAAACATATATTGGGTCATGTCCTTCTATTTTTCAAAAATCTTTAATGGGTTCTCAGAGCCCTGGGAAACCAGCTTTCCAGCCTCACCTAACATTTTTCCTCCCCACACAGCCTGAGTTACTCAAATACATCCTGCTCTTTTCTAGCCAGGTATCTTTGCTCATGTACTTTCCTTATACTTCTCATCTATTTGTGTTTTATAGAGAGACCATGGTGTAAGTCTGAAAATTAAGGTCCAATATTATGTGTTGTCTTGACAGCTGGTAAAATTGGAAGGACTTCAAATGGCCCAACGGCGAATCCCCTTCCCAGCCTGCTTCTGCAAATAAGGTCCCCTAGCCAAACACCCTTCTTAGTAGGGAGAGCACAGGTAGCTCCAGGTTATCCCTGAGTAGCCGTTTTCAGATCCCTACCAGCCTGTAGGATTATTCACACAAGCCAGTTATGTTCTTCTGTGGAATAGGGGGGTCCCACCCTCTTCATGCTACAAAGCCTGCTTCTCACGGGCGGTGCTTGTTTTCTCTGTCTCTAAATGCAGCCCCTGGAGTGCGGTGTCCTCCTCCCCCAGGCAGTGAGTAGCTGTGGCCAGTAAACTGCTATCCATTTCATCCGTCCAGGGTTGGGTGCTGTGTGTTCAGACATCCTCAGAACCCTAGGGCATGAATCCCTCCCTCACCGAGGAGGTGAAAAGGAGATGATTAAAACAGAGATTCATGTCCAGGTCCCAATATACCACTTATTGGCTTTGTGACTGCAGGAAAATAAAAAATGTAACAAATTATGAGCCCTACCACCTCACTTTAAAGTGTTTTTGTTTTTGTTTTTTAAGAAGCCGACAAAGGACCAGCTTCAAAGTTCAAAACACTGGGACTCTGTGGGTGTGACATCCAATAATGGTCAAAATTTCAGGGTCTGGAGTCAATCTTCCTGGGTTGAAATTGTGACTCCACCACTCTCAGTCTTCCTAAGCTTCAGTTTCCTCAAACATCAGGACAATGATATTATCTACCTGTGGTGTTGTCGGACTATCCATATAAAGGAGGTAGTCCACAGAAAAGCCCTGACACAGTCCCCAGCGCACAAATGCTTGGTAAATGTTAGTTTTTATTATTACATATTATAGCATGAGCCAGGGCCATGGACATCCGTTTGGCTTTGCAACTGAGGTCATATTTAGTTTCAAACGACGAAGACTCACAAGACCCTTGAAGTCCTTGATTTCACAGTTTCATGTCTGCCATTTTATCCATGTGATCTTACCCAGCACAGAAGTGACTTTTCTAAGAATTCTATAGCACAGGCTGTGAGGTTCATGTTGCCCCGTGTAGAATGACACCCAGCCAATTGAGCCCTCACCATTCACATTTTTCGATGATATTGGAAGAAATTCTTCTCAGGTTAGCCTGAGGATTGCCCAGGTGATCATTCCAGCCCTTTTATCAGGCTCCCCACTCGGCACCTTGTAACTGTATTTGGGTGAATGGTGTGCAGGGTCAGGGCAGTAGGGGGATAGTTTGCATTCATACAGCCCCATATGTCTTCCTCCCACATGATTTTTCTCCCAAACAGGGAGCAGGCTAGAGACATCTTTACATATTAGTCAGATCTCTGTGTGTTGTATTTTGCCAAGTGCCAGACACTCTAGGTAAATGAGATTATACTCCATGTTACGCAAAGTCATTTCAAATTAAACAACTTTGATTTTGAGTTTTCCGGCTGCATCCCAGAACACTGTCTGGCTAAACATGTTTTTGTTTCCTTTTAGTCTCTGGGTGTTATTCCGTAAATATTGGTTTTTAACTAATCTTTCTACAGGATTCCATTACTGTCCCCAGCAGCCCTGGGGTTTGCAACAGCCTTAGAGTTCATCACACCTTGTGGCCTAGGGTGAATAAAACTTCCCAAAAGACTAGTAGAAAGATGGCTGATGTCTTCCATTCACCATGGAGCAGGGTAGATTGCCTGATAGCTTCTGTCTCCCAGAGTCAGTTTCAGATCCTGGTGTGGCTAGTGGTCATTTTAGTGTTGCTTCTTTTGAACTTTTAATTTCTGCTTTGGAAAACCCTCCATGGCACTTCTTCTGCCTTCCTCTCTTTTTCTTTCCTCCATCAAAAAGTCCTAAGTAAGCAGACTGGAATGGTGGGTGAGCCAGGTATTGTGGCTATAGGTGACGGTGGGGCCAGGAAGGAGCAGAGAAGGAAGAAAAGTGGCATCAGGAATAGGGAAAATATAATGGGGGAGATTGTTCCCCTCCTATTTCTCTTCAGGGTAATCTTCCTCCCTGGCTAAGGATCAATACGTCTTTGGTTATATTGCTTGTATTTATGGCTGTCTCTTTTACTCAGCGGTGGGGCATCGTTAACAAGCAGGAAACATGGATAATGCCCATCCCTTCTCAACAGCTGAGAATACGGAAGAGAATAAATCTGAGAGCATATTTCTCAGGCCTACTTCATTGGAAGAAAGAGAGAGCACAAAATTCCACACTCTTAGCAACCTGACCCCTGGGCAAACAGGAACCAGCACAACAGCACGTGCAGGAGGTGGGGGTTCCGGCGCCGGCTGGCAGCGCTCACAGCCCAGAAGGCCCTACTGTCTGCCTCCTGGGCCTTTGTGAGAAAATTCTCACACTGGGAAATGCACACAACCCATAAAAACAGACAGCCATCGCCAAATCACTTCCAGAAACGTAGACTATCAACCCGAGCGAGGACTGGCCTTGTCAGGAAGCCAGTGTTTTGGTGTCGGGAGCAGCTCCTCCCAGCCGTGCGTGATGACGGACCGTGGACGGCTGCTGTTTCTTTCTGCCCAGCATCTAGCTCCTCTTCTTCTGGGAAAAGCACCCCCGTTTCCATTTGGGGAGTCACCCAGCCGCCATCACATGCAGGATCGGCAGGACCAGTTCTTGATTAGCCAAGGAGCAGGAACAAAGTCCAAACTAGGACTTTCCTGTTTTTCCTCCTGGGAATGTGACTATTGAATGGAGTGATACAATAAAGGGAAAGGATCAGATTTAATTCATCTTGACTTAGGTTAATACCCATTAACACCTGTGACTTGAATATTCAGAGCCACTCTAGTGTCTGTCCTTTCTAAAGCCGGGGGCGGCAGACTTCCGCTTAATGCTGGGAGCAACCTCAGACCCTTCTAATAATTCCTTTACTGCTTAAATTAGCCAGAGTCAGTGTCCTTAACTTGAAGAACCCAGGGGAGTCATCACAGGACAAAAGGAGGAGTGACAGACTGAGAGTCAGTCTTTGCTCTGTCCTAAAATATTCCGTGAACCTGGAGGGGTCCCTTAGTTTTTCTGAGCCTCAGTTTCTTCATCATTAGATTAAGTAATTGGGTCAGAGGAGTCTAAGGCCCATTCATCTATAATGTTTTGGAATTCTAGGTTATTTAAAAAAAAAGCCTTATAGAGTTGTGTTCATTGCAAAGGTAATTATTGAACTCCTGTTGTGCTAGTCACTGGGGACATAGGACTGACCTTGGGATGCAGAGGTTATACCCTAATGCAGGAGATAAACTATAAATAAGTCAGCAAATAAAATAATGATAGACTGTGAGAAGTTCTTTGCTGATGACAAACAAGGTGATAAGATAGAGAATCAGTGAGGAAATCCAGTTGAGACAGCGTGGCCAGGGAAGCCTGTCTGAGGAGGTGAACCGAGATAGAAACTGAAAGATAAGAACAGGTCAGCTGTGTTTCCCCCAAAAAAGCTGGGGAAAAGCACATGCTAGGTAGAGAGAAAAACAAGCGCTCAGGCCCAGGGTTAGAAAAGGGGACGGGTCCCTAGAGGACAGTGAGGAGGAGGAGAAGGGTAGGAAAGAGACTGCAGAGGGAGGGAGACCAAGACCAAGCAGGACCCTGTGGGCCAAGGGAAAGAATCTGGATTTTATTCTAAAAGATCCAGTGTACATATTAAGGGGATCTCTCTGGATGCTCTGTGGGGTTTTGATTGCTGCGGGAGAGGAGCAAGACAAGAGAGTAAGTTACTGTAGTTGTCCAAGTGAGAGGGGATTGTGGCTTAGACTACAAAGGTGTCATGAAGAGGGAGAGAAATGAATGGATTTGACATCATTTTAGAAGAAGACCCCAGAGGACTTGGTGGTAAAGGGGTTGAGGAAAAGAGGAATCTAAAATGACCCTTAAATACTTGGTTTGACCATGTGGATGGAGATGGTACCCTTTATCAAAATAGAGGAACCAGGGAAACAGAAAGTATGGTGCATATAATTGTGGGGGATTCATTTTGCACATATCGAGAGTTTGATGTCTTTATCAGATATCCAGCCGGACTGTCAAATTGGAAGTTGACTATAAGTATCTGAAGCTCAAGGGAGGGGTCATGGTTGGAGATAAGTATTTGAAAATCAGCAGCATATTCGGAGACACAAGCATAGATGCAATTTCTCAGAGAAGGGGTATAAACAGGGAAGAGGGCTGAAGACCAAAGCCTGAGACTCTCCGACACCAGAGATCAAGGAGCAAATGAGAGCCTTGCTGGGAGTGAGAAGTAACCAGTAACCAGGATGAAAACAAACAAACAAACAACACCCAACAACAACCCAAGAAAATGTGGTTTGATAGAAACTGAGAGTAGAGAGTGTTTCAAGAAGGAGAGAGAGAAGGGTCAACTGTGTTCAGTGCTTCTGGATGTCTTAGGAGTATGGACTTAGCAGCATGGAAACCGCAGGTGCTGGCGACCAGAGCAGTTTTAGTAGAGTGGTGGGAACTGAAGTTAGACTGGAATGCGCTGAAGATTTTGTGAATGGGAGGTGATTAAAGTGCTGACAGTGTGTTTAGAGGTCTTTTGAGACAGTTTGCTCTGAAAGGAAACAGAGAAATGGGGCAATGGTTGAATGGTTGAATGGAGGGTTGTCAAAGGATGATGCTAACACAGCCCTATGAAAACACTTCAGTAAAGAGAAAGAAATTGGTGATGCACAGAAGAAGAAATGTCCCTAAGAAGTGGAGAGGAGATGGAATCTGAGCACAACTGAAGGGACTTCTTACCTTTTTTAGGTGGAGAGATGATTCTTCTACTATAAAAGCAGGGAAAATGCTTAAAGGGGCAGATACATGTGTAAATTCGTAGGTGGGCCATTGGAATGCTAGGGAGTTCCTTTTCTCAGGACAGTATGCCTGGGTGGTAGGAATATGGAGAGGTTTGAGGCAACAGGAGAATGTATTAAATGTTAACACAAAGAGCAGGAAAGCAAGTTAGAGAGCAAATAAGCTAGAACTATCCAGCAGTGATTTGGGAATTTGGGATGTGGAATCAGGACTTTAAAATAGGTCTTGTTGGTGAGATATCATCTGGCAATATGGATTCATGCACAGAGGTGGGAGAGCTGAGTTTAAGTAAGGTTGGTTTTGTTTTTTCCTACATTTTGTTTTGCTTTGATTTATTTTAACCAGAAGAGTATGATAATGGAGAGAGAAAAAAGGGGAGTTGAGGGTGTTTGCAATGATACCCAATGGAATCTGAATTGAATAAAAAAGGGAAGTGACGATATGAAGGATCATGAATAGTGCAAGAGTTGTAGTATAAATGAACAGCAAAACAGTGGGGAAAAAAAGAGGCGGGGCCACCAACATGGAAAGTTGTTACAGTGGGAGGCAGCTGAGTAAGTGAGCTGGAGAGGCAGGAGGTAGGGGTCCAGAGGATGGGTTTCTTTGAAATCAAGGCTTTGGAGGAGGAACGTTGGCTGACAGGGCTTGTGTTGGGGGTGGAGGGGAGCACACAGGCGGTAAGAAGAGCGCTGCAGCGAGAAGGGAGTCAGCCCACGCCGTCTGGTTCCATCACGCACCTTGTGCTGCTTGAGTTTCAGTCAAATTCACCTGGTGAGATTTAGGCCTACTTTCTAAAACCTAATGAGGTCAGTCCAAAGCCCAACTCTAACATGGCTTTGAGAGTGTCAAATTAAGCTGGGGCTGGCTGGGCGTGCTCAGATGGGGATGTATTTTGCTGCCAATAATAGAAAACTCAACCAATAGCAGCTTAAGCAACTGGATGATTATTTTTCTAATGTAAGGAGTTTGGAGAGAGGTGACTACTGGCCTTGGTGTAGTGCCTCGACAGTGTGAAGGCTGGAGTTTGTGATTCTTTGGGCCTTTTCCTTTGGTTACAAGGTGGTTGTTGCCTCTTCACACAACACAACTTCTAGGTCAGTTCTCTGCTGAGGCCAGGTGGAACCATTTCAGATGCAGAAAAACGATGAAAGAAAAGAGTCAAACTGAACAGTCACCAGGGTCTAGAAATTATCATCATCATCATCATCATTATTTGGAAGTGTTATATGAGTGCAAATGAGTATGAAACTAAAAATATTTCCAATCTGTCATCAGCTGTTTCCCTTGTCCCACACCTCCCCATTACCCCCAAAAGATTTGTGTATAGACATGCACACCGGATTCATCAGAAATCCACAATGTGGCTATCTTTGGGCAAAGGAACTGCTCTCTGCTTATTGTTCAGATTCTAGATAGAAATGTAGAGCTACAGACAGCCAAAGAAATATGCGTTTCACCTACAAGGATTTTCCGGCCATTTCTGAAACCTCACTTTAGGCAACCTCCCCCACCACCCATAAATCCTAAAGAATATCAAGTTTCTTATTAGAAGCAGATGGGATGTGTTCAGGAGTTGCCACCTCCATGTCAGTGACTTAAAGTCTAAGTGCTCGGGCATCTGTGGAATTCTGAAATGGATGAATGGGCTAATGAATGGAAAGCAATTAAAATACCACATATAAAACAGTAACAGCCCAGCTTCAGAGGGATTATTTAGCCATTTTCAATTCTTCTAATCTTGCTTATCTAAATAAAAATCATAGCGAGATATTCTATATTTTGTATTGTTTGATCTTTGGCATTTATTATCTTAGAAATATTTGATTTTATTAAATTGTTTAGAAAGATATGATTTCTTAATCCCTTCCTGCTTTATGACTTCATGAAAGTCCATCCTGAGAATTTCTTACTGCTGAATTTAACACTCAGATTAATAAGGTGTATGCCTTCAGTTGAAAGGATGACCTCCCTGTACCCTCAAGTCTTCTGTTAGTAATTGCTACATATAAAATCTATTCTGCGCAGAATTTTTTTTTTTTAAAGCATAGATGACCCTGAAAATCAAATTCCCTAGGAAGGGTCAGAATAGCAAGTTTTCATACCAGTACTGGGCTTTAAACAACTGTTACTTCTCAGGTTCACTGAAGTGAACTTCAGTGGCTCTACGCTTTAGTGTTCGATGCTATCCTGATCTGGCCATCTTGTTCCTGTTGCTCTAAAAAACGCTCTTAATATCAGTTGCCTTCCTAAATTAACTATGTCCCCACTTTCTATTTCAGAAAAAAAAGGAAATGAGAAGAGACAAAAAAAAATGGACAAGTTAAATATACATTTATTTTTGACCTTAATGTTGACCAGTGAAGACTCTAATTATTTTCTTATATCTAAAGGGGAAGGGGAGGCTCCTCTGATTTATAATATCCTTCACTTAGTAACACTGCTATCTCAAAGGACTAGAGATCAGCTCACCATCAGTATTGTCATTGTCATAAATAATGACAAAATCTTCAGAAATTGCTGAAATATATGCTTATAATTTCACTTTGATCTCTTTGTCTTTAAGACGTGAGTGACAGCATCTACTTTATGCACCATCACTCAAAAGGAAAATATAAGAGTTCTAGGAGTTTATAATAGAATGACCCACCATGTGGGCAGGATTTATAAGCTAATATGGAAATTCTCCACGAGCACCCAGACTCATATTCCCATTCATTGGTCTGTATCCAGTCTCATGATGTTAGAATGAGTTTAAAGTTCCCTTGCATCCAAAGTTGCAATGGACAGTTTTCACCCAGGTTGAGATGCCATTGGCTTCACTATTTCTCATAGTTTGCTTTATTTTTTAACTACCAGGACTGACTGTGTGGCTCAGGATTTTGATGAGAGATAGGAGATTGAGCTTTTGGGGGGAGAGCAGAGATATGATGCTTGTTCAGAAATCAAGAAATCGGATGTTAATAAACGACTGAATAAAATTTACTGAGCACCTATTTTAGGCTAGACATGACTCTAAACACTGGTGATACCACATAAGACAAACTCTTCTTGCATTGTTGTGGCTCTTCTATTGGAAACTTTCCCAAGTCTTGAAAGAATTAAGAAGGTGCAGGAAGGAAGAGAAAAGATTAGTACCTAATGAAAGAAAGGACTTTTGATGTTGCTTTTCTTATCCTTTGACTAAAGGGATTGCAAAGGTTACCACACTAGTAGATCAACAGCAAAACCACACTTTAAAACTACTAATTGCTCTGTACAGGATGCAGGTGTGTCTCTAACAAAGTCTTTAGACTCCTAGAAACAGTTATCACCCTAGAAGACTAATAGGTCCAGTTTTGTTGACAAACCGTTACAACTACTACCAGGTGTTTAGTGCCGTCTTTGAGTTGAACAGCTCAAAACCTAGCAGACTCAGGAAAGTGTTAACAGCTCTCTTCCCACGCTTGGTTGGCATGCCAGATTGGGAGGTGAAAGACTCTTGGCCTTTCCATTCCTATTAATTCAATTCAGTAATGTTCAATTCATTTAAAATGAATTAAGACATGACTTGTCTTTAGGTGTCTGGAAGCGACTTCATACCCAGTCTGTCCACCTAATCCAGGTCTAGCTGACTTTCTACTGGGTTTTTCAACATGCCTATCTTGCAGACGCCTAAAACTCAACAGGATCAGAGCTGGTTCCCAAACACACTCCTTGTTCGGTGTTCCCTTTCTCAGGGAGTAGAGCACTGTCGTCTCAGATAGCCAAACCTGGAAGACGGGCATCTCCCTCTCCTTCAAGACCTCATCCAATCAGTGCATTCACTTGCTCTAAATGTCTGTGAGGCGGTAGTCTTCCAGCCACTGGGATGCAGCAATGTGTAAAACATAAAACTCCCTACCCTCAGAGAGCTTACGTTCTAGTTAGGGGCAGACAGTAAATATAATCCATCTAAGAAGGCAGTGAGATTGATGGAGTTAAAGTACAGTGAATGGAGTACTGACTTTAAATTTTTAAAAAGGTATTTGGTCAAGTGACTTTGAGAAAAGGTCTGAAGACAAGTGAGGATCTGGGGCAGGAGCCTTACAAGGAGAGGACCTGGTGGGACCAAAGCCCTTGAAGCAGGAGTGTGCCTGGCATGTCGGAGGAACATCTCAGAGATCAGATGGCTGGCTCTGTGAGCAGGGGGAGGTGAGGGACTGGATCATGCAGGGCCTCACAGGCTGTGGTAAGAACTTTGTCTTTTACTCTTGAGTGAAGTGGGAAGTCGTCAGTGTGGTTTGAGTAGTGGAGTAGAACATGATTTGATATATATTTTTAATGAATCTTTCTGTGGTAACTGATTATAACACATTGAATTAAAAAGAATCTCTGAGTCCTTGTGAAAGTCAAAAGAAGAAAGAGGAGGAGTACAAGGAAGAGAAGGAGGAGGGAGGAGGAGAGGAAGAAGGGCAAGAAGATGAGCGGGGGAGGAAGGAAAAGGGGAAAATAAGGAAGGCAACGTTTTACTAAAATGTCTGCTAAAAAAATGGAAGGCATGAGAATATTTTGAAATCGCCATTTTCCCATTTCCAGTGTAATAAATAATCTAGGGAGGATTCTTCATAGATCCTAAAACCAGTGGGTAAAATACTGTTGGGGTAAGATATTTGGAAGGTGCTAAACGTCACCCCCACAATCTTTTACTCATTACAAAGAGGGAAATTGACCTTTCCAGTGGAGAACTCTGGCGGGTCACCACAGCAAGCAAGCGATCAAACAGCACCACTGACAATGGGGTAGTGTGACAGCATGTGCCTCTTAGTGATGCAATGTGAAGCTCGTGACATCTTCTACGAGGAAACTGACACACGCAGAATGCGTGAGACCCTCGATATGAAAAAGTGAACATCGCTTTTAAAAAAGCAGGGGGATGTTTCTAGATTAAGAGAGACTGAAAAGATATAACAAGCAAATGAATATGTGAACCTGACTGGATCCTGGATCAGAAAAAAAAAAAAAAAAGCTGTAAAAGATATTCTACACTGGTCTATTTTTTTTCAACTTTTCTGTATGCTTGAAATGTTCCAAAAAAAAGTTGACAGGATAGAGCTTTCTCATTCTGGCTTCCATGGAAAGAACAGACTGCAGGGGACAGGGGGAGAGGCAGGGAGGCAGGTTAGGAAGCTGGTGTGATAATCCAGAAGTAACATGGTGATGCCTTCCATCTGGGTGGTAGCAGTGGAGGTGCTGGGGAGTGGTCCGATTCTTGGTAAATTTTGAAGTTTAAGCCACATGGATGTGCTGATGGCCGGAATGTGAAGTATATATGAAGAGTCAAGAATTACATCAAAGGTTTGGATCCAAGAAACAGGAAATGAAGTTGCTATAACTGAAAGTGGAGAGGACCGCAGGTAAAAGGTTTCAGAGGCGGTCGCATATTCAGAGCGGAGCGTGCTGAGTTTGTATCTGTGCTAGGCATCCCAAGTGGAGATGTTACATAGGCTGTTGCATATGCAAGTCTAGAGTTCAGGGAAGTGGGAGCAGAGGACCAAGGACTGTGCCCTTGGGGTGGGGCAGGGGGTCCGGCTCCAGCATTGAGTCTGATCACCAGGACTGTGAACCAGAGCCCAGACTCCATCACCAGGTCCAACCTCCTCTGCTTCCTTCACCTACTCTCCATTCCCTCTGAGTTTACTTTCATTTGGACTCAACGCCATTTTCCCTTTGGATTGTCAACATAGTCTCCTAACTGATCTGCATACCTGCAATCTTACTCTGCTGTCATCAGGTCTCCTTAACACCTCTGCAGATTGTCTCCTGTCACCCTTCTGCTGAAGCCTTCCAGGGCGCCTCCTGTCTATCAGGAGAAAGTCATAGGGCTCCTCAAGGTCTAGCTCCTGGTTTCCCTCTCCAATCTCATCCCTTACACTTTCCCTAGTAATACTCATAATCTGTGCTTTTTCCCTTAATAGCCATCCTCTCTTCTGACTTCTTGCCTTTCGTGGGCCTGTCATTACTGATTTTGTGCACTCTGTGAACACTCCTGTCATCGCACGTGCCATATTTAATCGTCGACTTCCCCCACCACCTCTAAGCTTCTTAAGGTCAGAGGCCTCACCTTAATTCATCTCTCCACATCTTGATAAGTGGGGCATCTTTATTTATGCAATAAATATTCATTGAATAAATGAATAAATAAAGATTTGCCTTCAGGAATGCTGAAGCTGAGGTTGGTGGCATGCCCTTAATCTGGAAAAAAAAAAAAAAAGCTAAATGTTTATTGCATACCTACTGCTATGGTTGGAATAGTTGTGTGCCCTCAAATTCATACGTTGAAATCGAATCCCCAGCGTATGGATGGTATTTGGAGGTGGAGCCTTTGGGAGGTGATTAGGTTATGAGTGGGATTAGTGTCCTTGTAACAGAGCCATGAGAGAGCTCCTTCATCTTGCCATGTGATGTTATAGCAAGAAGGCGACTCTCTATGAACCAAGAAGCAGGTTCTCACCAGACACTGAATCTGCTGATGCCTTGATCTTGGACTTGCCAGCCTCTAGGGGCTGCCAGTCTATGGCACTTTGTTATAGCAGCCTGCATTGACTATGACACCTATTTTACTTAGGCCAAAAAGGGGGCATTGCAGGTCTTCCAAAATGAGAATTACAAACCAGTCCAGACCAGTTTAATTATAATCCTACCAAAGGCTCGGAAGAGGTGACCTCGGAAAAGTCCGTTTCAAAGCACTGATTACATGCTTCTGGTGTTTCTCCCTCCGTATTAAGACTCTGAGCAGCTGGGTACCACATTACTGAATCTGAAAAGCTACACTATGTTGATCCACAGCAAAAGGGCCTGTGAGTCAGGTGATGATCCATCCATCAGTCATAGGAAACATGAGGCACTGAAAATTTAGTACAAAACCCCAAACCCACAAAACTAGCCACAGTTTCCTATCACAGGGGATGTGACTCATATCTCAGCAGGGGTACACATACCTTATTACAGTCACAAAAGAAAATGTTTCTCAAACAAACCTTTTCCCCCCCGACATCATTTGCACAGAGCAGTAATTTGGTGAAAATCTTTTGAAACTTACAAAGTAATTTATTTCTTTGTGGTTGGTGCATATTGCTATGCTTGGTTCTTACCACAATGACTCTTAATTTAGGGAACAAAATGATGGGCAATTAATCCTTTAACTGTATTCAGCTGAATCCAGAGTCAAATTGAGGCTGGATGGAAAGAAAAGGCCCTTGGCTGACCTAACCTCTGGACCTCCCAGAAAGTGCTCCCACACGCTAGGGATGCCCCCACCAACGACCGTGGCCAAGAGTTCCTAAGCTGACCATCTCAGTCCCGAGTGGACTCCTACAAATGCACTGCTTTTCTTGGTTGTGGATAAGGGAGAGATGCAAAGGAGGGAGGGGTGGCAGAGACAGAATGGGAGAGAGAGATCCCAAAGTACATGTTTAGTATTAATCTGCATTTACAGCAAAGAAGTTTTAAATACCTCTTCAAAGTTGCAGTGAGACTTGATGATTTTGTTCATAAATAAAGAATAAGAGGAATGAATGAGTGGGTAGAATGGAGGTCTCACTTATCCCACCACTCAGTTATTCAGCATTCATTCATCACTTGTCTATTATATGCCAGCAATTTAATAGCAAAAAACTAAAACATGAGTCATACCCTGGAGAGAGCCAGGATGTGGTGCATAAGCTGGCCACATAAACAAGAAATTGTAGCGGCATGATAGAATATTCATAAAAGGTCCCAAAGGGGACATAAGGGATAAAAGCATCTAATTCTGCCTGGAGGTCAGGGGACACCAGTCTGGAGGTGATCTTTGTAAGGTGAGTCTTCCAGAAGTCTTGAGACCTCCTAGAATATGAAACAGAGAAAGGAATTCCAGGCAGAGGGAACAATGTATGCAAAAGCTAAGAGGTATATAGCATCATGGCTTTACGTCCACATAATGGACTGAGGGGTCACAGAATGTTGGATTCTCACTCCTTTGACCATGAGGATGTTTTGAAGCTGAAGTTATAAAAATAAGCCTTTAAATGGAAATGGTAACAACATTAATGCATTTTTGTCAAAAAAGCATTTTCTGCAGTAATTTTCCCGAATCAGTTAAACCATTTCTGGTTACTGTATTTTTCCATTTTAAAATTTTATTTAAATTTTCATGAAGGATCAATTCTTTCTTCTTTCAGCCAATATTTACAAAATTTGATTAATCAATCAGCTCTTTGATCATAATAATTCTATGGATTCCAGTTTTTGCTAGGGGGTGAGAGAGAGAGAGAGAGAGAGAGAAATGACTTCAATAAATACTACATCCTTGGGACAAATTTTGTAAATCAAAATTTTCCTCAGTATCTTTTTAGTTGTTAATTTTTTTAAGCTGGGTTTTGTGTATGTATGTGTGTTTCATTGAAGTAGTAGTTGATTTACAATGTTGTGTTAGTTTCAGGTGTACAGCAATGTGATTCGATTTTATATATATGCAAATATACATATATATATTCTTTTTCAGATTATTTTCCATTACAAATTATTACAAGATACTGAATATAGCTCCCTGTACCATATAGTAGGTCCTTGTTGTTTATCTATTTTATATATGGTAGTGTGTTTGCTTGTTGATTTTAATTTGTGTTAATTATTTCTTTTACTAATATTCATTAGAAATTGAATAAAAGACACATCCAGACATACCTGGTATATCAACCAGAAAAACAGAAATTCCTTTTAATAGTCTGGAATTGCTCTCTTACAGTATTCTAACTTTTTGATAAACCTGTGTTCACTAACAGTCTGTGCTACTTTAGGTCCAAACAACAAATGATAAATGTTGGAGACAAAATATTCTGCTTCAGATAGAGCCCACCCATGACACATCACATTCCTGCTGCTTCTGCCTCCAAATGAACCCACGGACCAGCTACAGAATGCCAGATTGCCATTTGGGAATGTTATAATCCCCTAAGACATATTCGCCCAATTAAACAGCATAGACTGCTGGCAAATGGATCCTTTCAGACCAGATCAGTCACCAGTCAGTCTTATAGCAGGCATTCCATCCTTCCTTGGTTCTCTGGATTTGATCCGTAAGCTCCAGGTGCCATTTAAATCGGTACCCTCCTATGTTACACTTTAGCGTAATCTCAGGGTGTCAGATTCAACCCTTCCTTATCATCTGCTCTGTTCAGGCTGTTTTAGTTCATTTGTTTCACAGGTAACCTTTACAGCTATACCATTTAAAAAATAGAATTGATACTCTTCAGGAAGTTATATAGAATTTATAATTTTTAAAAACTAAGATAGATCTTTTTAAATCTCATCATTTCAAGGATTATCACCTTAATATATGATTAGATTTTCATAGACAAGATCTCCTAACATTTAGCATGCTGATTAGTTATGTAACTAGTCATTAAGAAAAGTTTTCAGTGAAGTGAAATATCCTTCCTCAATGTGAATTTGCAGCTCATAAAATAGTGGCTCAAGATGTCAGGATTTTACAGCACAATAGGATATATTTGTACTTGTTCTTACTAGAGAATCAGGTCTAATGTTAGAAGTCCAATTAATTCTATTTTCACTTAGAATTCTTGACCTAAGGACATTCTCATGCCTCCATGTTGGTGTTATACATGTATTAGGATGAAAACACCATCAGAATTCATTAGGATCTTTTTTTTCTCCTTATTGCATTTAAAGATAAATTGCAGGCATCTCTTGCTCTCAGACCTCACTGCTTTCCTACATACCCCACACCATGTACCAAATGTCTTGAGACTGATGGCCCCTGATGCAGAAAGGGCTCAGGGCTCACAGTTAATTAGTCTAACAAAAATACTTCATATAACTTCCTTTTCTTAATAGTCTCCATTTAAACAAAACAAAACAAAAATCAAACTTTCTTCTTCAAAGTGTTGTTAGACTTTATCTAATATCTTAAAACCCTTAGAAAGAAAAAGAGAGAAAAGAAACTAGTTGATAATTTTCCAAATCACACAGCATGGCTGTATCTACATTTTAAAAAGCCTTTCCTAATTAAAGAGCTAAAGGATATGTTGGTATCTGTATGTTAATTAAAAATGTGAACACTGACATCTTTCAAAATGTCAGTGGAATGGCACTAGGAATTTCAATGTTGTATGTTTCCTTTTTGCTGCAGAGGGAGGTTCTCACTGATCATTCTCCTGGGAGCAAAGATGGGAGAAGTTTTGCAAAGGTGACCATGGCATTATATAGACATTTACATAAACACACACACAAACTCTGTGTGTGTGTGTGTGTGTGTGCGCGTGCGTGTGTTGGGAGAGGGAGTTTGGGGTGGTAGTGAGGAATGGAGAATAGTTCTTATTTCTTCTACCTGGCCCAGCCAGTAACTTGACTTGACTCATCTTTTATCTGCAAGGCTCTCAGGGGCAGCAAGGGTATTTGCAGTTCATGCCCATATGAGCTGGAAAGGAGCTGCAGGCACAGAAGCTTCCCAGGCAGCTCAGCTTCTCCCCTCAGCCTCTGCTTAGGTAATCACTTCATGACACTATTTTAAAATTACTTCTAAGATACGTATTTTTAAAAATTCAACTTCTCTGACATCAATGGCACTTTACATTTGTTGAGATGTAGTAGCTTAAGCCAAAATGAGGACTTCGTTTTTCCCACCAGTGATTACTTCTGTTCAATGGTGTGGGAGGGGAAACTTTCTCAGGCCCCCATAGATGTTTTTTCACTCTTAAAAGGGGGCTCAAGAAAGCTGTTTTCCCCCTTCTAGCTTAAGGACTTATGTGCCATCATTATCTTGTGATTATAAGGAAAACAGCCCTGAGAACCAAAGTCGACGGGCTGAGCAGGGCAGAGTAGAACTATGGGGAAAATTGGGGGTTTCATGATGCTGTTTAATGATGTCTGGACCCACCAAAGGAGAATCAGCCTTTCTCTGTCTGGACTTCTTCATATGTGTACAATAAATCTTTTCATTTAAAAATTCTTTGAGTTAACTGGCAACTAAAACCGTCCTGATAGGCATGAAGATAACAGTGAGATAAATGCACCTTCGGAAAGTCCATCTGGCGGTATTGTGGAAAGGGCCCCTGGACGGGAGTTAGGGGAGGTGGGGGGTGTCAGCTTGCACGACTACCAGCAGGCGCTGGTATTGATCAGGTGACTAACTCTCGGGGCTGTGGTTTTCTCATTTCTAAAATAAAAGACCTCCAATTTCTCTGCCAGTTCTAAAATACTTGTTTCTTGAGTGTGTCTGGACCAAACTCTTCTGTTATATTTGAGTAAGAGGGGAGCTCAGAGGGCTTACATGCCGACCTGAGGTTTCTTTAGTAGACAGTGCCCAAAGCTTACCTCTGATTTCTTGACTACCAGCCCAGCGTCCTCTTCTGTTTATGCCTTCCGGCAAAGGCATTTATCAGAACATAGACGATTCATACCAAGGCGTGAGTTACTTAGAGATTGCACTAGTCAGGGTCCTCTGGTTGAAAGAGACAGAAACTCAACTCAAAATAATTCAAGCCAACGTATTGGTGTACGTGACTGGGAAGTCCTGGGATTAATTTGGCTTCGCATATGGCCGGTTCTGAGAGTTCAAACGTTTCTCTCTTTCTCTTTCTTTTTTCTTTTTTTTCTGAAGCCAGTTCATTCTTAATTAAGATCCCTCCACACAGTGGGAAAGATGGACATTCATAGACGCAGGCTCATATTGTCCTCACAGCTTAGAGGAGTCACCTCCCTTGGTGGGGGCATGTGTTGTTTGCTCAACAAACTTTGGGAAGAAGAAGTCACACCTGTTCTAATCCATATGATGGACGTGGGGGGCAACTCCCTCTCCCACCTAGGGAGGGAGAGTGGGATGCTTTATCAAGCTGGCCAGTCAGACTGTTCCATTCTCCTGGCCATGAAGACTGTCTTAGGGAGAAGCCATTTCAGGACCCCCCCACCGGAGGAAGGCAGGGATTTGAAATGAAGTAACCTAGCGATACTTTGCGAAGAGGCTGGTGGTAATAAAAATACCAGCTTGCCTCCCTCTAGATAACCAATATAAGTCAATCCTTTGGAGGGTACTTGTGAGATAGGCTTTGACATTTCCACTTTGATAATTTTGAAATTTATCAGAGTAATTTTCCATTCAGTTGAGGCTTTTTCTCCTCCTCAGAGGTCAGGTCACAGCTAATGACCTTAATGATTTTGAATCGTTGTTGAGGTGGTTTAAAAGCAGAGCTTCTCAAACTTGAGCCTATGTCAGAATTACCGGGAGAGCTTGTTAAAACATAGACCACCAGGCCCTTCCTCCAGGGCTTCTGAGTCAGTGAGTCTGGGGTGGGGCCTGAGAATCTGCATTTCCCAGGGACCTTGCTGCTGGTCTAGGGACCCCACTTTGAGAACCACTGCCCTAGAACATTCACGGAGGTTCTCACACATTTAGACATGTGTGTCATTTTTACGGAAGAGGAATCTTCTAAATATAAGGTATTATATTCATTGTTACAAAGAAAGACTACTGTTGTTTCTCATTGTAGGCATAGGATAAAAGTTAGAGTCAACTAGATGTCATTTTGGAATTAGGGTTTGAAGAGAGACTTTCAATTTGGAATTACCAAAGCACATACCTGCAAATCCTTCAGTGTGCACAGAAATCACTTTATGAAATCATCTTATTAAAACAGATTCTCCGTCGGAGTCTCCGGGAAGAGGCCTGAGAGTTTGCGTTTCTGGCAGGCTGCCTGGAGTGAAGCTAGCCCACATAAACAAGGCTTGCGCGTATAAATTCTTGGGAAACAAAAGATTTTCTGCGTCTGCAGTCCCAGCCCTGAAACATATGCCTATGGGTGAAAAGATGGCTTTCTCAGACTGAATTAATGGATGATCTGGAAGTGGCCCATCCCTTTCCTGCACTGTACTCTCCTGGAGGGCTGGCCTCAGGAAACACATTTCAGCCTGTCTCTTTGGCGGCTTAGTTCCGATTCCCCAACGTTGAGTTTAAGTAGACTCTTGCTGTGACACATAGAATTTAGACTGAAATCCTAACCTTCCAAACACTTTGTCATTAAAGGATCTAGGTGCTGTGGAATATACGTTCAAGTTCTCTATTGACTGTTTGCCTTTTACACACGGCCAGATGGCTTTATTTTTTAATTAGCTTAGTTCAAGCTGTACTGAAAGCCCTCTTTGCCCTCCAGTGGCCATGCCCACTACAGCTCTGGCAGCTGCTTCTTTCTCCCCAATTCCTACACTGTTCTTGGGAGGTAGGGGGATAGCTCAAGTGGTAGAGAGCATGCTTAGCACACATAAGGTCCTGGGTTCAATCCCCAGTAACTCCATTAAAATAAATAAATTAAATATATATATATATATATATTAAATACAAACACACACACACAAATGTGCCTACTCTGGCCTCTTAATTTTACTCTTGTCTTTTAAGAACTTCTGTTTTTGGTTATTATCTCCAAAGGGTAAAGAAGCTGGGTTTCTCTAAGAATAGTGTTTATACAATCTGGGGTCAGACTTGAATTTTCAATCAAATCCTTACTTCCTCACTCAATGACCCATGGTGGCTCCCTAGTGCTGCCACATCAAATGTGTACTCCTCTGCCTGCATGTAAAAGCAATGTCTGTGATCTGATAACTAGCAAGCTCTGGATTTTTACAAGCATCTTTTCTAATAGAGACAGGGACTTCCAGTATCAAACTAGTAATAATGTAGCCAGTGGCCAGCCTAGTGCAGTGTTCCTCTTGAGCAAAAAGCTGCATAATTTAAGAGAAGGGCTCAATGGGATTCTCTGTCACAGAGCTGGAGCTGGCCATCCTTTCTTGAAAAGTCCTTGGTTCTTTTATATTAATAAGAAACAGGCCAAATTCTTTCATCAATTCCTTGAGTGAATGAAAACGTTCCACTTCAACCGACCAGGGATGCCTCCCTTAGCTTATAAGTGAGTGGGAGTTGCACAAAGGCCAATGAAACTCCACTACATCCGATCTTGTGATTGTTAATATCTATGGATATTCCGTTCCATGTTGAATACAATTTCATGTTGAGTCACTTCAGGAAGTCCAGGCATTCTCATTACACATGGGTGAGTGTGTTTCCTCAAGGAGGGGCCGTGCTTGGCATCTCCGAGATGAGTGTGAATCACCACTCCGTCTGGCTGCTATACAAGAACACATTGTTTTATTGAATAAGAGGGTAAAAAGTCACATAAAACACTGCATACTACAAATGTCTGGGGAATAATTTGACTTGCCTTGGCGCAACTTAATTTACACATTGGACTTCTAGAAAAAAAAAAAGAACATCTCTTCCATAAATACAGCTTAGTCTGGGCACGTAAACCAGGAATGGCTTTGATTATTTTTTTTTTTAGTTGAATTCCTCTTGCCATTTTTTTGAATTACATTATTTTTAAGATAAAACTACTTGAAGACAGGGAGAAAATTAAATAGAATGAGAATAGGGTGGAAGGGGCTTACTGTAGTAGGCAAAATAGAAGAAAAAGAAAAAATAATTTTTTTCTCAGACTACTAAAATATAACCATTTATTCCCAACTCTACTGAATAGAACATACTTCCTTCTTTGAAGGGCTGAAAAAGTTTTCCCCAAACTTCTCATTTTTAGCTGTACTTAAAGTTTGACATATTGTCTCCAGAAAGAAAATATAATGAACTTGTAGTTCCAGCTCAGACAACACCCAGGGGATATTGCTTTAAATAGGATGCTCATGCTGGTTTTGTAAATTCTGCTTGTTCTCGGCGACGTCACCATCTTTGGAATTTTGTATACATCAGAATGTTTGGATACATACTGCATGCAGAGATCCTGATTTGAGCATTTGTATTAGTAAAGGGGAAAATTAGACTATAACTAGAACATTATCTGGACATTTCCAAACATCACATGCATTTGTCCTGAAATACCCAACTGAGCATGCTAGAATGTCTTCTGAGGGGAAATCTGAGTACCTTGAAACATTTACAAGTGACTAATGGATGTGGATATACATGGATCTGGTCTGAATTGGTTTCTACATTGAGTCAGAATTAAGGAAAAAGGAGAGACAGACCCAAAAACCTGTTCTGAAGCTATTCTTGATTCCCCATCCCCTGAGGTTAAAGGAAGCCTTGTTGTCACCTGGGGTTCCGCTGTAGAGCGGAATTGTAGGTACGAATTTCAACGTTTCCTTTATTTCCCATACATTTTGAACTTTGTTTTCAGTATTTCATTGCGTGTTTTTATTTCTACACATCAATTCGTTATAAGCTCTAGCTCTCTTTTTAGAAGGGAATTTAACAGCAGACTAGAGTTTTGCTGTGGTTTCATAAAGTGCTAATTTTTCTGAGATATCCTTTGGGTTCTAGATGGTTCCAGCTCACATTGTCCCATCAGGTCAGTCTGCCTGCGCCCTGCTTTGGTGAGCACCAGGTCTCGGACCCAGCCCCTCTGTGTCACCTCATGGCCATTTTCCTTGTCCTCCAGGCAGCAAGAACCCATCTTTCTCCCTCGACTCTAAGGTGTCTCCCTCGTCTGGCTGAAATCTCTCCCTCTTCGGACTCTCTCCTTTTGCATGTGCTGAGGCTTAGAAATAAGACCCAAGAAGCCCTGTTTCAGACCTCCCGTAGGCAAGGAAGCCCAGCCCCAAACCTTCTACCTGCTTGAATGCAGGGAGAGAAAATGGAAAATATCTCAAAATATGAAACTGCCACATATTTTTGTTTGTTTTTAGGCTCTTCAATTCCTGAATCTGCACCATAATATCTGATTTTCACAACATGACTCAGATATGAAGGGCTTGTGGGAAGCCAGCTTGCCATCACGTTGGTTAAGAAAGATGGATCTCATGTATGTGGACTTGGAGTTGAAGAGTAGAGTTTGAATCCTGCCTCTTACTGCTCAATTATCATGATGAGCAACTTTCTTAGCATTCCTCCTCCTCGTTCCTTTTCCTTCATCAATCCTTCCCCGACTGTCTTTCACCTGGAGCACCATAAAAATCTCCTAACTAGTCCCTTGTTTCCAATATTACCCTCTCCAGTTTATCATCTATCTGGATCACATATACAAATATGGGCATCTGAGGTCCTTGATCAGAAACCCTCCACTGGCTCCCTATTGGCCAGAGGGCAAAGTTCAAAATTCATTGCCATCCATATCAGCCTTTTCATGCTTCTCAGTGGCAGATACTCCCAGTTGTCTTGTAAATTTCATTCTACCTTTTTTTATATTAATATACCATAAATTTTTAACTGAGCACATTGTTCACTATAACAGAATCTGTTAGAAGCCTTAAGTGGTAGATGTGGCCACGTGACTAGTTCCGACCAACGACTTATAAACAGAAATGTCCCGTGGCAGCTGCTAAGAATCTCCCCTGAAAGACAGCTGGCTTATGCTTTTGTTTCATTTTTCTTTTCTTTTCCTTCTTTCTGCTGCTCAGAATGTGGATGTGATGGCTAAATCAGGAGTGGCCATTCGGACCAGAAAGAGATCTTGGAACTAGAGGCCAGGTATGATGGAAAAAAGGTCGAATGAATCTTATTTCCTGAAGACATTATTTCATCAACCCACCATACTAACCCAGAACCTTCTTCTTGTTCCTCACTGGGCACGTATCCCCAAGGAGAGCACTCTCCCATCTTATCTTCCTTCGTTCTATACTCACAACCATGCCGGACTGTTTGCTTTTCTTGAATTCATCATATAACTCCTTGCTTCCGTGCCTTGCCACTTGCTGTGTCTGTTTGATGCTTTATCTTTCCGGCAAATTTCTTCTTATTAAGACCCACTGCAAGAACATCCTCCTTTGAAAAGACTTTATTCATTCAGTTGGGCAAATTTGGTCATTCTTTCTTTTTGTCATCATTCTGTCTAGAGCATCGGCCTAAAATAGTGCTCATCACATGACACTGTCAATGTTTTCCTCACCTATTTATTCTACCGAACAGTGAACTCCTTCAGGTCATGACTAGGTTTTTTTCTTCTTTGTATTTCCAGTGCCTCGCATACATTTGGGTCTAAAAGTAAAATAGTTTAATGGGTGAACAATTGAATGAAATCCTATGAACTTCCATTTTCTCATCTGTAAAGTGACAATAATCATAATTCCAACCCTATAGATGCTTTTTGAGAATTATATGAGATGAGAAAGGAGAAGGTTCTTTGTAAACTCTAACACCTTATCCAAAATATCAAGATATTGTGTGTGTATGCAAATTTCTACTATGTAGTCAATCATCTTGCACAAATATGTTTATAGAATCCAGGGCTGCTGACTGACTTTACACCTACAGGAAATGGAAACAAAGGGTGAATCAGAAAGAGGACCCACTTCTGATATTAGCCATGTAAAAGTGAGCGGTATGGCCAAGCGTTCTTACATCAATTTAATTTCTATTGCTAGATAGTTTGGTATATTAGAGCCCACCTATCCTACAAACGCTTAGCTCTAAGTCATGTCTTCAGCCACTGAATGAACATAGCTCCTTGCAAAGTAATTCTACTTAAAAGGAAAATAAGACCTGGCAAGTGGCTTCCACTTGCTGAGATCACTTCTAGAACACAGACTAGGCATATGAGCCAAGAGCTCAGGACATGTAGTCTCCTGATGCCAGCCGCTCCAAGAGAACATGGCACAGTCAGAGCTGGAGCCAGAGCCAGAGGTAGACTACGCTCTTGTTTTTGCCCTATTAACCTAGGCAGCCTGGGAACTCTGGGCATCCTTTGGAGAAGATGGATCCTATGGGACAATGGGACTGTTCAGCTCACGCTCACTCCTCTCTTGGGACTTGTGTCCTAAGCTCGGCATCCTCATGAAGTCGTTAACCAGAGCCGCTGTGTGGTGCCAATTCTGCTGTGCTTCTTCAGCTGCCCCTCAGTCCTTGCTTTGCTCCTCTAAGACTTCCCAGCACCAAGATCTCATGTCTGGGAGTCTAAAAGCCCCCTTTTACAGCAATCAATTTGCTCTCACCACTCCCATGGAATCCAGTCTTGTTTTTGCCTGTAAGTTCCTGTCTGGGGGGTAGGGCGGGGTGGGGGTTGAGAGTGGATAGGTTTAATGTCACCTCTTATATTACGAATCGATGACATAGGCTTTTAAAGCCCAAAGTATTTGTAAGATCTCCTTTTAAAAATCTAGAAGATTTAACTACCTTCATTCTCCTATTTAAACTGATTTCAGAAGGAAATATAGGGTTCAAAGTGAAGTTCAGGCTCTTCTTCTCTGTGTATTTGCAAATGCACAAAGCTGGGTCTGTTATGTCCTGTCTGTAAGGCTATCTATTTGTACAGCTTTATGCATCTCTTCACAGAACACCCATGAAGTTACAGCTCATATTTCTGCTTTAAATATTCGATCTTTTGGCTTTAAACACCCATAAGGGTTATTTGTCAAAACGGATCTTAAACCTCGCCCCACAGCTCTGCAACAGATCTTTAAAGTAATGTTGTAGGGGTGGGAAGGAAAGGGTGGGGGAGACGGGAAAAGTCAGCCATTCAGCAAGCATTTATTGAGTGCCAAGTACGTGCAGCGCATATGGTGTCTAGTAATAGGTGCTGGGAGGGGGATAAAACAGAAATGGAATGCGTGTTCTTGCCCTCAAGATGAAGGAGACAGAAATATAGGCACTGTCAATCCAATCCTGGATCTAGACATTTTAACCTTGTTTTCTAGAGATGTTTGAATGAAGAGCAGGGGCCAGCAACTTGGAGCATGTAAGAACATTTTAGCAGCAGGTGTGCATGCGTGTGTGTGTGTGCATAAGCATTAGAGAGAGGGAAGAAAGACAGAAATGAAGGAAGGAAGGAAGGAATAGGAAGAAGAAAGAGTCTGTGAGTATAGGATGGGACTGAGACTGGAGAATCGTGCCCTGTGTGGAAGGTCCTTTCTTATTGTGTTTTCTCAACCATATTCTGACCCAAGATGCCTTTTGTTAGCTTTCTGAGACCCCAGCAGCAAGTTCCCATGTTCCCTTCTTACAGCCATGCGTGTGTTCCCACCATCTTCCTGATCCTTGGGATCCAGGCTTCATGGTTTTCCAGACTTGTGTTTCTTTAGGTCTTATATGAAGATCAACTTGCCTTGCTCCTTCCAACCATTCACTTCTACCATCAGCCTCTATGGTTCTGAACTGTATTGTGGCCAGACTCTTGGAAAAACACCTGTGTGAATCCAGGAGGGCTGTCCTCCATGTGCTCCACCACATGTGGCCTCCCTTATCCTACCCACAGGAGGCCTGGCCACCCTGGCCCTCGTGCTGTGAGTAGAGACATAGAAACCACTGCAAGGTATGGCTGAGCCCTTAGAAGAGCATGCAGAGTAGTGAAGAGTCAGGCAGGCTTGGCTTTGAATCCTGCGTCCACTATTAACTACCCTAGAAAAACCACATCAAGCCTCAGTTTGTCCATCTGTCAAATGGAAACTCTCTCATGTTATTATGAGAGTCAAATGAATTAATGGCTAGAAATTGCTTAGCATAGCATAAGCACTCAATAAAAATTTTGGCTGGCATTATAACATTCATATAGTTTTCATTACTGTTTATGTGTTTGCCCTGAGACTTTCCTTTTAGGCGTAAGCTAACATTTGTTCTGTCCTACAAAGTCGATGACTAAGAGGAAAGCAGGAAATGTGACTTACTCTATCCATTAAACAAGCTTTTTTTAAGTGCTGACTGCATTGCCAAGTACTGTATCAATCCCTCCCTCCCACCTCCCTTTCTTCATCCTTCCACAAACATTTACTGTGTCTATGAGGTGCCAGGACCCAGTCTTCAGAGCAGCCCCTTAATGTAACTGTTACCAATTCTGTCCTACTGATAAGGAAACTGAGCTTCAGAGAAATTGATAATTAGTGAAGATTTGAACCCAGGTCCTTATGGACGATGAAATACCATCAATTCTTCCTTCATCATTGATCTTGTGCTCATCTGTTTCCTTTTACTTCCCACGAACTCACCTTGAGTCAGACCTGCATTTCTTTCTGCTCAAATTAGTGCTATAGTTTCCTAACCATTCTCTTTACTCAACTTCCAGCTAAATTCTCTGCCCCAAACCAGACGTATCTCCCCAACCATTCATCTCTTTCCATGGTCTAATGCCTAGACCTAATGCTTTAGTTCTGAAGCAACTAAAAATCAAGTAATAATGGTGTTCCATTCATTTACAGGAAAAGAAATGTTTATTTCTTAAAATAAGTATTTAACAGTTAAAATTTTAAATCTCTCCCCCTGAGGTTTTTTTCTTGAACTTTTGTCCTGATCATCAGCTGATACAGAGTGATTTCATATTGCCTGAAAATACTATGGTTTCTAGGAACTCTGTCATTTGTCGATTTGAGATTCACAGTTGTAGATGATAAGTGCTACAATGAAGTCAAGACCCCTAAACTCTGTCCCCAAGTCACATTTCTACTACTGTTTAATCCAGTATCCTTCCTTACATGCAGTGGGTTGAAATTCAAAGCTGGGCACACTAGAGTATGAGAGAATTTAACCCCGCTCGCCACGCACCAATCCACACATCACTCACGGAACACGCTGTGCTACAGAGCGTTCCTGTGCTTTGCTCCTGCAGGGGCCCTTGCTCTCAACTTCTTCCTTTCCTCTTCTTTTTATCACATTTTCAAAGTAGTTAATATTTATGGAATGCTTCTGATGCTCCAGACACTTCCCGAGGGCATTACATGGATTAACTCATTTAAGCTTCCCAGTATCCCCTGTGGGGGGATCTTAGCAAGGCCTCTTTTCGGGCTTCAGTTTCTGAATTTGTAAAATAAAAATTAAAATAATACTAAACTAATAGGATTGTTGTGACGGTTAAGTGAGTTCATATACATATTGCCTAGGACATGGTAAGCACTCAGTGAATATTAGCCGTTATTATTATTATGCCATCTTGCAGTTGTGGAAGTGAGAGTTTATGTTGATTAATGACTGACCAGTCACCGGTAAAGCCAAGATGTGGACTTGGCTGGGTCTCTCAAACGCTCGACTCCACTAACCTCTTTGCTCTTTTTCCTACCCTCTCAAATATCCTCCTGCCCTGCTAGGAAGTCTTGGCCACTCATTTGTGGTCCTGACATCTCCCCTGAACACATCGTGTTATGGAGCATAATGCACACTCATGTAAGACCTTTAATAGATGACATAATTTCCTTCTTTGTTTCCATTATATTAACAATTCGGGACAGACCAATGCAAATGATATAACTTTTCCATTTCCTGTTTGTGTTAGGGCCCCCTAGGACCTCCTGTAGGTTCGGTGATTTGCTAGGAAAACTCACAGGACTCAGCATAGAGTCATAGTCATAAATAAGATTTATTATAGCAGAAGGATACAAAGCAAAATCAGCAAAAGGAAAAAGTCACAGGGCAAACCCTGGAGGAAGCCAGGCACAAGCTTCCAAGAGTCCTCTCCCAGTGGAGTCACATAGGATGTGCTTAATTCCTCCAGTGACAAAGGAATGACAACACATGAGAATTGCTGTCTGCCAGGGGTGCTCATTAGAGACTGGGTGCCCAGGGCTTTGACTAACGGTGGATCACGTAGGCAGTCTCCACCAAGCATGTAATTGAATTCCAGATTGGGAATTCCTTTTTTTTAATTCTTCGTGGGAATGATAAAAGCAGTTGTTCGGCATGAACCGCATTGATCATGCGAACAGTGTAGGCACGGTGAGTCAGTCTTATCAGTTCTGCGGATTGTGGGAACCCTCCCGTGATGCTGAATTTTAAGGGTCAACTTGGAGGGTGCTTTTGGATGAGATTAACATTTAAATGCATGAATTCTGAGTAAGTGGACTGACTTCCATAATATGGGTGGGCCTCATCCAATCAGTTGAAGGCTTAAATAGGACAACAAGGTTTGGCCTCGCCAGTAAAAGGGAACTCTCAAGCAGACTGCCTTTGGACTTCAGCATTCCTGGAGCTCCAGCCTACTGGCACACATTGCAGATTTTAGACTTGCCACCCTCCATACTCACATGAGTCCAGTCCTTATAATAAATCTCTTTCTGTCTATATATACACACACATATCTTTTTGGTTCTGTTTCTCTGAAGAAACCCAACAAATCCAAGTTTCCAGATGCCAGTCCAGGATCAACCTTGCCAGCAGATCTTCTTAAGGATAGCAGACTCAGGACGGCTACGTTAACTCTGTTCTACACACTACTAACTTTTGTAGCTGCAGAAGCCTCAAGGTGGTAATACCAGGAAGCAGCAGGGCCCATGAAAAATAAGAAACTATAAGGTGGAAAGAAAGTGATAGAGAGAAGTTGGCTGGTGGTGGCAGAGACGCGGAAGCAGCACACAGACTCCTGGAGTGGAGGCTTCATGTAAAAGTGGAACATCCAACTAGGAAACAGGAGGTGTCTGTAGCTGGTGGCGGCAGAATAAGCAGGTAACAAGACACTGCTCTATTCCACAAAGCCTGACTACAGAATTGTGGTTTGTGATGGATTAAAGACAGCCAGAGATCCTTTGCCACTCCTTACATGAAGATGTAGAATCTATGTCCTCTCTCCTTGAGTCTGGGGTGAAATGTGATTTGCTTTCACCTGTAGGACACCACAAAGTTGACATTGTGGTTGTTCTAGGCATGAGCCTTCAGAAGGCCTGGCAGCTTCTGCTTTTGTGATTTGGGGAGCCATGAGTCCCATGTCATGAAGTTCATCTACTCTGCTTGGAGAAACCTGGAGAGAAAGAGAGAGACCGAGAGAAATGCCCAGCCAGCCCCCAGCTGTCCCAGCCATCCCAGCTGAGGTTCATGCATGTAAGTGATGTCATTCCGGATGTTCCAGCCCAGTCTGAGATTCCAGATGACAGCACCTGGCTGAGTGACCCCAGGCAAGACCAGCAGAAGAATCACCCTGCTGAGCCCCACTCAAATTACAGAGTCATGAGCAAATAACAATAAAATGTTGCGACCCTAAACCTCACTCTGTTAGGATGGTTTATTTCACAGCAATGGCTAACGGATATGATGAAGCAGCTGAAGAAGTCTGAGCACAGTGGCTTCATTGTCATGCTGGGGCACCGGAGGAAAAAGCAGATGTCTGTGGCTGGGGCAGCAGGGTGTCTCCATGAGACCTGACACAAGGCGCCCGTCTCCAGTTTCCACTGTTTCACAACCCTGACGTGTGTCACTTCACAAAGGAAACAGTCTGTACCCTTCTGAATTAAGCCTTCCCCGAGAATCTTTTCCAGACCTCCCCAACCCTCAAACCGAAGTTTGTGAACAGTTGATTGAGATCCCATGCACGATGAGTCATGTTTGTCTTCGGAATGCCTATTGCCTTAGTGGAGATCTTAGATCATCGAAAGCCCCACGCCCTGGAGCTCGTTTCTTCACTCGGGAAGCCAACGTACAGTGTACAACTTCATCGCAGGCAAAGATTCTCAGCATCGGCCTGCGTATGTAAGTGTAGGATGCCAAGTCGGTGAGTCCAAAAATGTAACTGCTTCCCCCCAAGGCCAGTCTGACTGATTTTATTGACAGAATTAATAGGTCAGGGAGTTGTAGCAGAAACTGGACGTATGACCAATTGTTGCAAACATTTTCATCTCTCTTTTATGGATGAGGATACCAAGAAGAGGAGACAGAGAGAGCCAGCGATCCCATGAGTTAGCGGAGCCACTCAACAAGTCAAAATTGAAGGCAGGGACATAATCAGGGCTCCCGAATCTCCCTTCAGGGCCTTCTCCACTATTGGCAGTGTTAGTTTTCACTGATGTTTGTGTATTTCTAGGCTGGAGAGGGCATAGGTACAACCCAGCATTTTTTTTTTTTATTACCTTAGGCAAAACATATTTCCTCTCTTTGTGATATCACTGTTTTACCCTGGACACTTGATTAGTTTCTTATGGGCAGTCTCAACTATCTCTTGGAAAAAAAAAAAATCCAGTAAGAAATAAACTCCCCAGGGATCATGTATTGAGAAAGAATGTATAAACCCAGCCAGCAGAGTGAGCATGGAGAGGCTCTCCCTTCTGATAATCTAGGGAGAAGGAATTGCCTGACTTAGAAATATGACATTTTTCTAGGCCACCTCATTTCATCTAATAAAAAAATGACTACTTTCCAATATGTTCATATTAAAGAAAATGAATGAAAACATAGCTAGGAGGTAACCTAGAATGGTAAATCAGTGTGAGTAAAAATCTACATGTGCATAACCAGTCAGTGGATACTCTGTTTTATTTCTAGCATATGGAGAATTCATTCACTCATCCATCCATCCATCCATCCATCCATTCAACAAATGCCGATTGAACACCTACCATGTGCAAAGCCCTGTGGAGACACGTTAGGTACAGACCATACCTCCTGCTCTCCAGAGACGGCTTTTACAGTCTCATAAAGGAGATAAGACAAGATGTGAACACAAAGAACTATGATCAAGGTAATAAATGAGTAAGTACCACAGGAGAGAAAAATAAGGTGAGATGAAAGTTCAGAAAAGGGAGACATCACTTCTGGCCAAAGGAAATAGAGAGTAGAATGATTTCTTAAAAGTATAATCTATCATCCCTCCAACTCCTGGTTTAAAAGCCTCACACAGTTATTAGCTATATGACCTTGGGCAAATCATAAATTTTCTGTGTCTTGGTTTGCTTATCTTTTAAAAGGAAGGGTTGGACTAAATGATCTTGAAGGTCCTTTCCGCTCAAAAGTACGAGGATACATAATTTTTCATGAGAAGGCCTAGCTAAAGATGTGACAATCTATTCTTTATACAACCAGAGTAACTCTTTAAACCTAAATAAGCTCATGTTACCCATGGCTTAAAACCCCTTCATGGCTGCATTTCAAAGAAAACCCAGACTCCTTTTGATGGCACACAAGGTCCCGCAGCAGCTGGCCCTGCTCTCGCTCTAACTCCACCTTCCAGACCTCCTCCTCTCCATCACAGGGACCTCTCCTCTCTGGTCCCTAAAGCACCAATCGGGACCTTCACACATGCCGTTCCCTCTGCCAGGAATGCCTTTCCTCTGCTCTTAAAAAAAAAAATGTCTTTGTGCACGTGTGTACCATTTTAATGAAAGGAATAACAGAACCCAATTTAAAACCGTCAGAAGATGCCACAGGGTCATAACCCAGACCCAGGGAGTTAGGAGGCTGGGAGGAGTAGGAATCATGCTCCAATACGTAGGTTTGTGCTTAAACCCTTGTTTCCATGTATCTCTCCCCTGCTACCCCTGGGCCTGACAAACTGGGTGAAGCCACTCAGACTTTCCATGGGAAAAAAGTCGTCTGGAATCCTGGCAGAATGAGGGAGAGACAGTTGTCTGGACAGGCGGAATGGAGGAGAGAATCTGGGGGTCTAAGAGTCTTTACACTGACTCTCAAACCATTCTGATTCCCTCCTGTACTCCCACCCCTTTTAGGCCACATGTTAGGTGCCTTCAATTCCTGACACTTTTCTGGGTGCTGTGACCTGTCTTCTTTAACAATGACATCCCCTTTGCAAGCACGTGGTATTTTGTATTCTTAGTTTTGCAAACACCTCCTTCCACTTTTTATCTTCCAAAAATGGGTTCACTCTTTGCAACTATAATGATCTCCCTCTTTGCTCATTCTCGTGGTCCTTCTGAGTTTCTTTCTGGTTGATTCTTCTAATACTCAGTTTGGGCAGGGTTTATGGAAGGGGTAAGAATGAAAGAATGTGTTATGCCTTCCATGCTCAACTGGAGTGCCTCTTCCCTTACCTCATTTTCAGCCTTTGAATCACTTAGATACAGCTTCAGAGTTAGAGGTGGACTTTCCCAACCGCACGTCCAAGTAGATCCTCTCGGGTTTGTCTTTAGAGCACCGTGTTTGCTTCTTTCCTAACATGTAATACAACTTAAAGCTCTATCCTTATTTATTGACTTAACTAATTTTATTTTTTTTAATTAAAAAAACCTTATTGTGGTATAATTTCTGTACAGTAAACTACACATATTTCAGATGTACAATTTGATTAATTATGATAGGTGTATACACCTATGAAACTACCACCATAATCCAGATATCTAACATTTCCATCACTCCCCAAGAGGTACAAATTTCGAACTCCCAATTTATTGCTTCCCACCGCCTTTACCCCGTGGTAGCCATAAGTTTGTTCTCCATGTCTATGAGTCTGTTTCTGTTTTGTAGATAAGCGTTTAGCTCATTTGTGTCCTTTTTTTTTAAGATTCCACATATAATCTATGAAGCACACGAATATTCACATTATAGGGGTCCCAGAAAGAGAAGAAAGGACTTGAGAAAATATTTGAAGAGGTAATAGCTGAAAACTTTCCTCACTTGGGAAAGGAAACAGTCACCCAAGCCCAGAAAGTGCAGCGAGTTCCACATAGGATTAACCCAAAGAGGCACATAGTGACCAAATTGACAAAAATTAAAGATAATGAGAAAATATTAAAAACAGCAAGAGTAAAGCAACAAATAACACACAAAGGAACTCCCATAAAGTTACTGACTTGCTAATTTTAAATACATATGTTTATTACTTTAATGTCTGTTGCTTCCACGAGAGCGCAAACTCAAGGAAGGCAAGACCCATGTCTGTTTTCTTTAACCAGTTTATAAAGAGCTCTCAGCACAGTACCTCCCCATAGCAGATGCTTATCGATGAATGTTGACCAACATGAGGATCAAAGCTCAGACTCTGCTGACAGCCACCCCAACTCAAGGACAGGCTAGAAGGAAAAAAGACAAAGATGTAGCATATTGCTTAAGAGGAGGAACTCTGGAGCCAAATTTTTCTGTGTTCAAATCCTAGAATGACCACTCACTTAACTGTGCAGATAAATTACATTAAAAGGAGATAATAATAGTACACTTACATCATGAGACTACTGTAAAGATTGCAGTGAGTCAGCATAGCTAGAACGCTTAGAACAACGGCCAGCACGTAGTGAGGGCTTTATTAGTGTTGACTGCTGTGCATCAGAGTACTTGGCCTGAGAGGGCCTTGGCTGGGTGAAGATTGGACTCTGAAGTTTCACTTTGAAAATGTACGTCTAAACTTCCATAGAATACAAACAAGTTGACCTCATGTGTCCAGAATGTTTAGAATCCAATTTTGAATTCTGAGTTCCACTTCTTAGGTTTTCATTGTGTTCCCACTTACGTCAAGTAATTTCTAAAGCAGCTCCCCATGCGGTAGTCCCACAGGGAAGTCTCCTCCTTGGGAACAAAGTATGGTGGGGAGGATGGGGTGATGGATTAAAAGAAGGTGGTAATTTGACTAGGCTTAAAAGAAGAGAAGGCCTGGAAAAGTGTGGTGTGAGGGTGAAGAAAGGGGTTTGGGGCACCGGATAGCCTTTGTCTGAAATGCCTGCTCTGCCCTTACTTCTTGTATGACCTTGAAAAATTTGCTAGACCTCTGGGTGCCTCCGTTTCCTTGGTATTTCAAATATGAGATGATGTCCATATAAAACTTAGGCGAGTGCTTGGTAGAGAGGAAAATATTCGGGTATTTAAATTATTATCGCTATGGTCAGAATTTTTCAGGAGACCTGGGTTCTAATCCCGTCTCTGAACCTGACTGGCATTGTGTCCCCTCGGGGATTCATCTTCCTTTTCCATGTCCAAGAGGCTCATCTGTGAAACCAAGCCACTAAATTTCTTTGCAGCTTGTGAGTCGGAATCCTGCCAGTGGCTGCATGTGGGGACCCCCCACACCCACCCCTTACCCATACACGCACACACAAATTCCTGGGATCCTGGGCCTTTACCAACTTTTGCCAGGACAGCATTTCTACATTTCGGTCTGCAGCTGTACAAAATTAACCTGCATCACAGTGCGAAGAGTCTGAGGAGGCCAGCCCCCAAGATGGCCCTCCTGAGCCCCACCTTCTCCTGTTCACATCCTGTGTCGTCCTGCTCTCTCCCATGGAGCTGAGTAGTGTGACCAGTCGGATGTTTCAGAAATGTCAGAGTGTCACTCTGAGACTCGGTCATGAAAGACATGGAGACTTTCCCCTTACCTCTTGGCTCCCTCACCCTGGAGGAAGCCAGCTGCCACGTCAGGGGACACTCGAGAGGCCCTGTGGAGAGGTCCATGAGGTGCAGAACTGAGGCCTCTTGTCAACGACCAGCACTAACGTGCCAGACACGAGAGTGACATGAGCCGCTGGCCTCAGTGAAACCTTCAAGGGGCTAGTCCCAGCCGCCATCGTGACTGCAACCTCCTGGCAGACCCCGAGCCAGCACCACCCAGCTAAGAGCCCCCAAGTACCTAACCCTCAGAAACTGTGTGTGATCATGCATGTCTGTTGCTGTTTCAGGCCTCTGCACTTTGGAGTAATTTCTTATGCAGCAACAGATAACCAGTGCGGGGTCCCTGGGAACAGGGTATGTACAGTTGTGCCAGCGTACAAGTGCAGATGCCCCCGCCAACCTGGGCGCGGGCTGAGACCCCATGAGCCTTCCTGAAAACGCGTTTTTTCCCCTTCCCCTTGAGGTGGTAGGCCTGTTTCCCAGAACTAAACACTTTGGATTACAGTTCCTTTTTTCTAAGTTTTGGTTTTGTTTTTTTCACACTGAGCCTGGGCCCTACTATCAATGGGTTTAATTTGATTGCTCTGAGAGGGGTTCAGAATTTGATAATTGAAAAAATTTTGTTTATTGAAGTATAGTTGATTTACAATGTTTCAGGTATTTCAGGTGGATAGCAGAGTGCTTCAGCTGTACACACACACATATATATATACATATATATAGATACATACGTATATTATTTTTCAGATTCTCTCCCATTACAGGTTACTACAAGATATTGAATATAGTTCCCTGTGCTATACAGTAGGTCCTTGTTATCTATTTTATATATGGTAGTGTGTATCTGTATCTGTTAAGCCCAAATTCCTAATTTATCCCTTCCTCCCCTTCCCCCTTTGGTAACCATAAGTTTGTTTTCTATTATGTACAAAACAGAAATAGACTCATAGACATAAGTTTTCTGTTCTTTGTGTGTTTGTTTTGCATATGGAGGCATTATTCAGAGGTTTCTTGAATACCCAGGCCCACTCCAGGGTCTGACAAATTCAAAGTCCCTCACTTACATGGTTACCTTCCAGGGCCTTGAGAGGGGCCCGTGCACCGTGTTCACACGGGCGTACGGATAATGAAATTTATGAAAGAGCAACAGTTCGCCTTCCCCTGGAGTCCGTGGCATTAGAGTGGCCATGGGCATCGCTGGCAGTCAGCTAAGGGAACGTTGAGTTTAATTTGGATTTAGTGGGGTATGTTTTTGTGGTTCACAGGCACTTCCTCGTGGAGTTAAGCAATTTCTGGCTTTCTCGGTGCTGGAATGGCTTCCAGCAATGTTCCTGGAAATATTGGGGTGTTAACACAAAGCGGCGTGACCGGAGGTCCTATCGTGATAAGAATATGCCTGACACCACGCCCTCCAGGCACCGGAAGCCTGTGAGTTGTGGAGGAGAAACAAGGTCAGAAACGTACAGACAAAAGACTGAATTATTTTTCTGTTCGCTCTATAGAGAATTATGTTACAAAGTCGTTTTCATTTGAAGAAATGAATGACCAAAAAAATACAGCCAAAAAAGAAAAATTATTAAAACAAGTACAGAAATGCGTCAAGGAGGACCACTATTTTATTTTTCTGGATTTTGCAAAGTCTGAGGTATTTGTCACCTCCTAAAAATGTGTAATGCCTGGCGATTTCGCTTTCTAAATAAGTACTCCCTTTCAAACCTGAGTTTCTATTTACAATTTCATATTCTTCTTATTTAAAGAGAGTCAGTCCCCAAAATTGAATTTTGCTTTGGGCTCCACAAAACCTGGCCCTGCTCCTTGTCCTCCCCACCAGGCTCCAGATTCTCGCAGGAAGAGCTCCTTCCTTTCTGCAGCCCTGCCTCCCGCTGTGGCTTTGATCTGAGCTGTTATCCGTTTCCAGTTGCTCATTCTCGAGATCGTTCTCACGAGGACCCTGTGGCTCCTCTTTCTCTTGGTTCAGGACCCTTCGTTTTCTGAGTACATTCTCATACCTCCACTGGCAACTGTTGAGTTCTCTTTCCTCGAAGCCCAGTTTCCTTTGGAAGCCCTGGGGTACTTTTGCTTTGCCGGGAGCCCGTGGCAGCCTCAACACCCTGCGCCCTCCCGGCCAGGACTGCTCTTGCGGGTCTCCGCTGTTATTTCCACCGTCAGCTCCATGAGGGCTGGAAACACATCAGCATGACTCACGCTTGCTGAGGGCAAGTGCAGGGACAGTAAAAGTTCGTGGAAGAAATACATAAGCCCATAAATTACATCGTGTATCAACTGGCATAAATATGAATCTTCATTTATATGATCAGCCTTCACTTACTGTTCAAAATCTTTTAGCCCCAACTGGGCAAATCGCCCTAACATCCATTCACTCTGGGGGAAAGAATATGTCTTCACTGTGGGAACATCCTCTTTGCTTTCCCATTGTTGAGCCTGTATCCCCACGTCTTCTTCTCCTTCCCCTTTTCTACCCTTTTCCCCCTCGCCGATCTCTCCCACCTACCACGTGCGTGCGCGCGCGCGCGCGCGCACACGCACACACACACACACACACACACACACTGGAGGAATTGATTGTAAATTACCTGAGGCTTGTGGTTAGAGTTATTTTATGTAACACTTAAATTTGTTGCCCAAGTTACTGTTAAATCTGGAGAGGGTGAGAACAGAGGAAATCCTGTGGTCAGGGATCAGCAGTGCCCTTGTGAAGGTAGGCGAGGTCCTGTTCCAGCTGGCAGTTTGCTGAAGATGAGAGACACGGATCTTAAAACGGGCCTCTGGAGAGAACATGCAGGTCTAGGGATAAATCTCTGTTAGCTTCTCATGGTTAACAGGAAGGATGCCTTATTCTCCCAGCAGTAATGCATTTCCTTCACTGAGATAAGTGACCTCTATATTTCCTTGCAAACTAGATTATAACTCTCTAAAATGAAACACCTCGCCTGTGATATTTTTACAGAATGGAATGGACAGCTGTTGCATTTGCCTGTCCAGTATCCGTTACCTGTTCTTCTGATAACAGTCCACTGGGTTTACGATGGTGGGGGCTCCCTCCATGCCTGGATCCAGGCATAAGAATGTATCAGACATTCTTAACCCTAGAAATTGAAACGTGAATAAAGGGTTAAAAAGTGAAAATTGCATCAATTCTTCTATCTCAGCCTCAGTGGCCTGATGGAAGTGTCCATCGATTGCCTCAGATCTGCGAAGCTGTTCCTGTACTAAAACTTAGTTCTTTTGTTTTCACTAAGGAGCTACTCCTTAACCTTTCAATTCTTTTCTTTCTTGTTATCTTTTAAATGTTTCTGCATGGGTTTCTGTAGCTTGCAATCAGGGAACCTAGCAGATGCAGATAAATAAGGTGGATCTGAGATGTCTAGAAGACCAAAATCTGGAGTCAGACCCAGTTATAATGCTACAGCAGAAAAAAAAACACATTCCTCTGACCCCACATTTCCTTTCCATTTTCACTTTGCTGTGAAGCCACAAATTCCCATCCCCACACCACCACCTCGGCAGCGCTCAGTGCCACGGGGCCCTTTCCAGCTTCTTCCTAGCAACCCCTAGTCTCCGAGAAGGCATGGGCCTCAGCCATCATTTATTTGGCCGATACTTTCTGAGCACCTACCATACGTCAGACACCGTTCCAGGTTCTTCGGCTGCATCAGCAAAGTCTCTGTTGCGATGAGGCTTTCATTCTAGTGGTAGGAAACAGACAACTGTCAGGTGCACAAATAAATTAACAATCTAATTGAGCAGAGTGGAATAAATTAACAATCTAATTGAGCAGAGTGGTAAGTTCTATGAAGGGTGACATGATAGAGAAAGACTGGGTGGTCTGGGAGGACTTCCCCAAAGAGCAGACATTTGAGCTGAGATGGGGAACATTTGTGGGAACCAGAACTAATGTTATAAAAGAAGCAATTCCTTAGTGAGCACAGTATTTTTTTTATCCCTCAAATATTTATTGAATATCCAGATAATCTATTCTGTGCCAGATAATACAGGAAAAGTAAAGGCATTTAGAAAATTAAATTTCAAATAAGGCTTTGTCTTATTCTACGCCTTTTGGAGAACTCAGTAGTGTAATTTCTGATTCTGGAGAGAAGTAATATTCCCTTTCTATTTTCAGTTGTCACAGTGGTAGATTGGAATGCTCGTCTCAGTTTTCCGCTCTCACCTTAGAAAACATTCTGCTTCCATACCGCTTGCCATGTAACTCTGCAGTGCCTCTTGGTAAAGCTGGTGGGACATTTATCTCTGACGTGGGCTTTGCCTTGTCACTCACTTTGGCCAGTGGAAAGTGATCAGATGTGTTTTGAGCAGAGACTTGCATTGCGCCTGCGTGGCCGGGCTTGTCCTGGGCTTTTGCCATCTGCCGTGAAATGAGCAAGTCCCAGTCAGCCATCGGTCCCAGAATGAGAGACAAGGGGAGAAACCCTGAAACCAACCCAAAGCCTGAAACTGAGCCGCCTGCCAATCCACAGACCCATGAGCAAAAAGTTAATATTTGTTGCTCTTATGATAAACCACTGAGATTTGGGGGGTGTTTGTTCCCCAGAATTAGCACATTAAAAATCTGACCAATATCGTCACAAATAAATACGATGAATATAATAATCATGCCTCTCCTTGATGGAATTTCAAATGGAAAAAAAAATTCCACCTTCCATTAAAATTGGAATTAGAAGGCATTTCCTAGTTTTTCTTAAAGCACTGATAAACCGAAATTGAGGCACACTTCCTAAGGGAAATATGATTTAAGGTATGATTCTAACAGAGGTAAAATGATTTTGTAGTAAAAGAACAGAAAAGTGAGTCCTAGCCGACTGTGTCCCCTAGCCATGGGATGTCTAGTCACCCCTGGATGGTCCTGCATCCAGAAAATGAGGGCATCCCAGTAGGCGGTTGCTAAGGTATCTTTGTGCTCTAACATCAGATTAACCATTCTTACGTAGAAGCAGAAGAAAAGTTATTACGTTGCAATGAAGTACTCTACTGATGGACAGAAACAATTAAGAACTTTTTAAAGGATAAAAAAAATTCTATGCAACTGATTTATTCTGCTTATTATAAATAGAATTTAAAAAGGAAATGGAAAGAAAAAGGACAGCCCAAACTGAACCACATCAAAAGGATACAACTCCTGTAGGCAATACAGGTTATTCTGCAGAAAGGCTTGTGAACATTTTTCTTTGATACAAAAACGAGTGGAAAGCAGAGTATCCCTTTTGTTTATAAGACTAACCTTTAAAAAAACAAAACCAAAAACCAAGTGACTAGAAAGTAAGCATGTTTTTCTTGTCTAACTTTGACAGAGCAAATGCTTGGGTCAAGAGTCCAGGATGCTATGATATCCCGTTCAGTGTTCCTAGAACTGCTTTTGCAGAACTGATGTACTGGCTTTGCCGAGTCTCTCTCCAGGTTATTGTCCAACATCCTGGGGGCAAAGGCAGAGCTGCCGAAATGGTTATCTGCCGAAAGGCAAAGTTTATGGGAGACATTCCTTTTAAGTTGTCTTTTTTTCCTTCAACTGTTCTTTAAGAAAGATTATCTGTCTCAGTAAAATGTCTTGTCTTTTCCTGATCACTTTTTGCAGTCTGCTACAACAATCTGCTTTGTTCTATCAGGAGCCCTGTCATGTCTCGAGGCAGAGAGAACCATCAACGGTATCTCACTTCAACAAATTAGCCACAGTGTTTACACTGCAAGTCCTGGGGGCTGAGCTTTCTTGCATCTCAATAAATTCCCAGGATTCTAATGTTATTCCAAGTGAGAGGGTTTGGATCCAATGCAGTTTACTTCTTTTGCTTAGCATACATTATTCTTTGGGATTCTACTAAATGTGTTAAACTGAAATCTTGGAAATATGCACATACATGTGCACACACACACTCACTCACTCATCCATGGATGCAAATAAAGAAGGCAGTACGGTGCAGGGGAAAGAAACTGATCTGAAAGACAGGAAGTCTAGAGATTTGCATTTTCGTTCTAGCTCAGGTAAGCCAATCATTAATTGTGCGACTTTGGACAAGTCACTTCTCCCCAGTATTCTCTTTTCTCTGCTGTAAAGTGAAGACTGAGGGACTGGGCTAGATTATTCCTAATAGCTCTTCTAGCTCTCATATTCTATAACTTTATACTTCTAACTGGTAGCTTGGTTGGGATGACCTTTCTTAAGGCAAGGCTGTATGAAACAAGCATGAGTCTATCCAGCGATCAGCTTTCATCTCAAGCAGGAGGAGTCCTCATGACGGGGACAGACTGAAAAGACAGCCCCGAGAGACCCACAGACCCTTGCCTCGATCCCCAGACATTACCAACACAGCTAGAAAACATGCATGACGAGGCTGGTTCTGCTGAAGCCACCTCTAAATTTTATTGTACTGGTCCTCATGCAGAACCCAGAGGTCTCAGCCCTGGAAGGGCTCATGCTATAGGGCCAAGGCTACGGGAACAACGTAGAAAAACATCACAGTCAGGGGCGACCTAGATAACTTCCTGAGGTTCCTTTTAGGCCCAGGAGTCAATGTGTAGGAAGAATGAGCTTATTAATCAAAAAATGCTGACCTGCTCAATGTCTAATCCCTGTCACTTGTGTAGCCCACATCCCAGCCTGACATGGCTTCCCTCTCTGAAGCTGCATGGCTATATTTGCACACCAGTTTTTAGTTGATCTGTGTATTTTCTGGGTGACATGTCTCTTCCATGTGACAGTTCAAAATTACCCAGAGAAACACTAAAACCTCCCTATAGAGCAACCCAGCAACCCAGACCACACAAACCCTCTCTCTCCTCCGCTCACCCCTTCTCCCGGCTCCAGTCTTCTGTTAAATTCCCAGCCATCTCTCAAGGCCAAGCTCAAATCCTTCCTCCTCCGAGAAGCCTTTCTTGATCCCCTCCCCATCAGACTTAATCCCTCCGTCCCTTTTACTCCCCAAGCACTTTGTACCTTTATTGTTTTAGCGCTTACTTACCTGAGTCTGTCTTATATTAAACTTGTTTTGTGCATTATGTCTTTCCCGTGTCACTTTGAGCTGCTAGAGGGCAGAAATAAGTTTTATTTTTCTTTCTATTACCTCTGCAGCATCCAGTAAAATTCTTGGAATGCAGTAGGCACTTAAAATTGTCCCATGAAGTGTGAAAGTAGAAAATGAGTGAAGCGGGAAGCATGTCTTACCCATTCTTTTATTTTCGATAGCAAAATGCTTTTTACGTAGTGAATTCTTAAAAGTTACTGGGTCACTTAGACATGCATTAAACAATGCAAAAATGCTAAGGTTGAAAACCAGTTAGCCCCATAATTTGTTCGTTTCGCATATTAAAAGAAATTCAGTCTATTTAATCAATGTCCAGAATGAAATTTGCCAGTAATATTCATTTAGAAGTAAAAGCTCCTTTCATTCACCCAATGAATTTATTTATAACGAGTCTCTACACACTTTAATTTGGAAGGAATGCATACGTTTAATGAAACACTCAGAGTATTTAATTAATCATTTACAACAAGCCGTAAAAGACATGAAAAACCATCTTTCCATTTAAATGACTGTTTCCTAGTATAACAGACTTTTCCACTCCTACTCAAGGCAAACTACAGTAATTTCTGCTACAGTATTTCACATTCGTCAATTTTGCCATCTCCTCATTCTTTTTGTCCTTTTTTTTTTTTTTTTTTTTGCGCTCAATTAAACTAAATCAAAGGCTGTTAAAGTAACCTCGGGCTATCTCAGCCTCTCTCTGCTCCTTGCTCTACTTCATCTAATGTCATAATATCCTTAACGTACACTTCTTAAAATCCCCAAAAGTATTCTCTGAAGTTTGAGCTTTATAGACTTGTTAAAAAAAAATGCAGTATCTTGCCTAATTGCCATTTCCCACACCTCTTTTCCACGCAGGGCTCTGCGAAGTTCACTAAAATCCAACCCTTTTTGGATAACTTGTGTTCCTTGGGCCAAGTTAAGCAAGAAATGTACTCACTGTCTATGACAATTATGTTTTGTTCCTTCCCCGTGATAATGCTATTATAAGATGGTGACGTTAGTTTGATATAATCAAATGCTTCATCTGCTGGTATAGAACAGTTCCTTTGGAGGGCGGTTCCATTTTGTCTTAAACAAAAGACAGAGAAACATACTGTCAAATTTTTGACAATGACCATTCATTCAACAAACAGTTGTTCGCTGTTTACTGAGCATCTGTTATGAGATGGGTGCTGTTCTAAAAGGGTTTCTCATCTTGTCAGGGAGAGAGATTCTCATTAAACTTTTCAATACAGGGCAGACAATGCTGTAATAAAAGTACATGCTAGAGTTACCCATGGGACAAAAGTTAAAATAATCTACAGAATGTGAGCAAGAACTGTACAAGGTTTTATGGAGAATCGACACAACAGTAAATCAGACCCTAAAAAGTGTGGAGTATAGAGGAGAGGGTATAGCTCAGTAGTAGTGTGTGTGTTTAGCATGCATGAGGTCCTTGGTTCAATCCCCAGCACCTCTGTTAAAGAAATTAATTAATTAATTAATTAATTAGTTAGTTAGTTTTTAAAAACCTAATTACCTCCCCCCAAAAAACACTAAAAAAAAAGCAATTTATGGTATACGTTGGTATCATTTCTTTAAAAAAAGTGTAGAGTACAATTTAAAAGTTAGAGTGTGTGCTTACATGTTACTGCTGTGGCAGAGAACCTGTTAGTATCAGAAGAAAGATAAAGTCACGCTGTAGGGAGGTTGCTTTCAGACTGAGACATGAGAGGTGTCTTCAGGGAGGAGGTGGCATTTGAGATTAGCCTTGAAAGGGGAGGAGAATACAGATGCATAAGGATGGGAAAGAGAGAAGCTGGGAGAATGAGTCTTGCTGAGACTAGGACAGCGCCTGACAGAGTTCTGCCCTTCCCTTTTCTGAGTAGACACCAGGATACTACAATGTTGCCTTTCGCTTTTAAAAGTGTTGCTGTGCTACCAAATAGGCATGACCTAACCAGTCCTCCGTCTCTCTCTTTGACCTTCTCATCTGCTGCTAATTGTGACCAGACTTTCCCTGGTCCTCCTCGGCAGCCTAGGGAATAAATGCGGGATGGCATCACCTGAGTGACTTGCCCATTTTCTCCCGTAAGCTTACACCTCACACTGTTCGTCACCATTAAACAGCAAATGCACCAGGCAGGAACGCTGTTTTACAGAAGAATCTCTATGGTCTTGGCCTTCACTCGGTAAACAAGCAAAGACAATCGCAGCACCATAGTGCAGAGCGTGGGCGTCAGCTGCTGTGCCTGTGATGGTGGCCACTCGCCACGTGAGGCTACTTAGATGTAACCTAGGTTTTTTCAAAAAATTAAAAGTTCAGTTTCTCAGCCACCCAAGCCACATTTCGAGTGTTCAACAGCCACATGGGGCCAGTGGCTCTCCTGCAGGGCGATGCAAATATAGATCACTTCTGGCATCACAGGAAGTTCTATCGCACAGTATTGCTCTGGAGCCTTATGACTTGGTGACCTGGTGCAAATGTACTCTGTGCCTCAGTTTCCTCATCTGTAAGTGAAATAATAAATAGTGCCTATTTCACAGGATTCCCATGAGGAGTAAATGAATTAACATTTGTAAAGAGCTTGCATGGCACAAGTGTATGTTAAACAAATAAAAACACAATTTACATATCGGAAACATGGCGGCCACGTCTGAGTAACACCCAGCTGAATCAGCGTTGGTGGGTGAGGAATCAGTTCCTATTGTTTCCCACCAGCTGAGGTTCTCTTCCCACCTCTTCCCTTGGCCTCTACTCATGTTTGTTTTGTTCAGCTGGGAAGACCACCAAGCAGGAGCTCTTTTCTCTTGCACAGTGAGTGCTTCACAAATATTTATACTAGAAATAATAATGATGTATATGGAAAAGAATCGTTCCATCATCTTGGAATTGTAGCCACTGCCAAAAAGTAGATGACTTCAAGCCCCTCGGCTGTGCTCCACAGCAGATTAGGAGAGGAAGTGAAAAACTCAACTTGTTTGGGGATTTATGATGAGAAATAGTTCTGTTAACCAAAGTCTCTTGGATCCAGCCCAGACTGGTAATCCCACTTGGATATATATTTGGGTGTTTTATCATAAATACAAAAAAATGTCTCTTTGCCTGAGACACTCAAAGTGTGTGTTGTTGAATGAAATTCTTCCTCACTTCCCACTTCACAGGGATGATGGACAGATTGTGAAGAGAGAAACTGATGTCATTAGGGTATGTACCCAAACTTCAGACATCGATCTCTCCTGTCCTGGGAAAATTTTATATCTCTGCAGAATATAATATGTGTGAATGACCGGCACAGTCCTCATCATCAAATGACAATTTGCCTTCTCTTGGGCCATCCCTGCACCAGCTTTGCCCTCTGCCCACCTCTTACAATCTGAATTCTCTTCATCCTCTAGGTCCCTATAAAATACCCTTCCCTCTAGGAGGCCTTCTCTGATCACCCCAGCTGGGCATGCTCTTGTCCTCTTCTGAAATCTTTGTGTCATTAATAGAGTATTGCCATATATAATGTCTATGTACCTACATGTTTGTTTTCCCTGTTGATCTAAGGTCTTTGCATCCTCTGCATCTAGCGCCGTATTTTCAACATAGCAACTGTTGCTCAATGTCTCAGACTGCTAGCTAGCGGCCTTCTCCAATATCCTTTCCCCTCTTTTTATGTACAAAAAAAAAGCCCTGATGTTTAGGCAGTCTTCTCTATTTTTAAAAAAATTCAATATAAATTAAATAGTTAAAATTTTGCCACACTCCCCGACGGGTAGGTGTGGCCATTTGTCTAAGTGCCTGAACAATGAGATTGAAGCAGAAGTATAATATAAAACTTCCAGCAAGTCTCCATGAAAGGGAGGAAGCATGCCTTATTCTCCACTTTTCTCATTCTCTGCTTCTTAGAAGGCAGATGTGATGGCTGGAGCTCTGGCAGCCATCCTCAGGTCATGGGACAGTGGTTAGGTGCTGAAGTGAGAGCCTCAGCAAACCTATAAGCCTTGGTTTACAAAGTGTTTATGGTGTCACCATTCCATCCCAATACTACCAACTTCTATGCTTATTTTACATAAGAGAGAACTACTCGTTCATCTTTCCTAAGATTTTGTTGTTTTTTTCTGTCATGTATAATCCTGAAACATGCATTCAATGAAAATTTTTATTCATTTCTATGTGATTATTATGTAATTATACCCACTGTCTACTACATAATTTATTTAGGTTTTATTAATTAATAGACTTGAGTTTTTTAGAACAATTTTGGTTCACAACAAAACTGAGCAGAAAGTACAGAGTTCCCCCGCTGGACGCCCAGCCTCCCTGACCATTAACATCCCACACTCTGCTTTGCTACAATCATTGAAGCAACACTGACACATCATTATCCACCAAAGTTCATAGTTTATTATGGATTACTCTTTGGTTGTACACTGGTTACAGTCTATGGGTTTTTTGACAAACGTATAATGACATGCATTCATCCTTATAGTATCATACAAGATAGTCTCACTACCTGAAAAATCCCCTGTGCTCCACCGATTAATCTCTCCTCCCCTCCTCCCAAGCCCCTGGCAACCACTGATTTTTTTTCTCCTTCCATAATGCCTTTTCCAGAATGTCATACAATTGGAATCACACAGTATGCAGCCTTTTCAGACTAGCTTCTTTCACTTGATATTATGCCCTTAAGACTCCTCCATGTCTTCTTACGGCTTGATAGCTCGTTTCTTTTTAGCATTGAATAATATCCCATTGTATGGCTAATACCACAGTTTATCTATCCATTCACCTACTGGGGGACGTCTTGGTTTGTTCCAAGTTTTGAGCATTATGAATAAAGCTGCTATAAATATCCATGAGCAGGTTTTGTGTGCATATAAGTTTTCATCTCCTTTGGGTAAATACCAGGGAGCACAATTGCTGGATGGTATAAGAATATGTTTAAATTTATTAGAAACCATCAAACTGTCTTACAGAGCGGTTGTACCATTCTGTATTTCCATCGAAGGAAATGAGAGTTTCTGCTATCTCGTTTTAATTTGCAAGTCCCTACTGACAATGGATGTTGAGCATATTTTTATAATTATTTTAAATAAACATTCCTTCCTACAACATTGTGAGGAAAGGTTACGTTGTTACCATCTCTACTTAGCAGAGGAGACAGACCCAGAAAACTTCTTGGTTTGCCTGTGTAATCTTTGTAGGTAAGGAACGATACATCACAGGGAGACCTCTCAGCCATGCAGCTCATGGAGGCTTTGTTGTTAACGTCTGAGGGTTGCTCCCTCTGTTTGATGGGAGCCAAGAAGCTTTCTCAGCACTTTGCCTGTGTGGCCATGTCTGTGTGATACAGAAGAAAGGTGATGTTTAGTAAATCAACACCTGAAAAGAAAGAGCAGTAATTGACCAGGACACACTTGGCCGTCAGGAGCATGTCGGGTTGGGCACCACTGTGCTTGCTTATTTTCCGACCAACCCTTCTTTCTTTCATATCTGAGAGACAAAAGCAAAAAAGCCTTCAGACAAAATAAAACAAAACAATCAACAAAACCAAAAACGCATAACACAAATCATACCAAGTCCCTCACACACGAAGCACCAAAGTAACCAGGAGACCCACAGCATTGCAAACACCACTTTCCTGGCGGGCTTTGCCTGCCTCTTACACATTTCAGGTGTGAATGCTAAATTTTTGAAATCCATAGAAACTGAATTTCCTCTGCGTTACTTTCGGTACAGAAATTTGAATGCCTTGGCAACCAATCAGCTCTGTTTGTACTTTGAGCTCAGGATGGTATTACTATTAATCAAAAATCCAATAGATGTAAAAAAAAAAAAAAAGTGTAAGCCTTCAAATTAACGCAGTTACAAGATATGGCACACATCACAATTCCCTGCTCTATACAATGAAAATCAAACTCTTCAAGGGTAGAAATAAGGACAGGAACTTCTGAAACAAATCAATTTTTAAAATAGATATGTTCCCTAGAGCAGAATTTCTCCCAGGCCATTGGGTTGTACCATTTTCAGTAACAGTGGTTTCCATTTTTAGTTTAGGATATACGGAGTAGAAGACATGCCAGTGTGGCAAATTAGTTTCTAGGTCTAGAGGATGTAAAATTTGGGCAGTGATGGTGGCGGGGAAGGGGGAGAGCTGGATCCCTTTGGAGATGAACTAAATCTCTGCTTATTCAATACAGCGTGTCCCAACATTCCATACATACATTTTTGGCACCGCTCTGAGTCAATCAGCCAGCTTTCTTTTTATTGCTTTACCATACTGAAGAAGTAAACAACATCAGAATCGACAAAAACAAAATAAAAAAGTAAAAGAGGTTCCCTGAAGTCAAAGTAAGAAACAAAGAATAGGTTAGATTGTGGAAAGTGATGAAGAAAGGAAAAGAAACATTGTGGGAAATATGGAGTTAAATTCTCCTTTTCTTTTCCATAGTGAATTGTAACATCTATAATTCCTGCTTCCTCAGTAATAATCAGAGTGTTTGTGTCCTTCGGCTCTGGCAAGATTAGCCAATGAGTTCTCAGATCACAGTCAAGCAAGTCCTAGATTTCTACTTTTTCCAGGAGGAATGTGCCACACTACATCTATGAATACCAGAGACATGAGATGGCCAGAGGCCACCGGCCATGTGTGCTTTCAGGGCTCTGCGCTCTGTTGGAACACGTGGCAGCCTTTCCACTGGATGTATTTAATTAGAAGGCTTTGGGTTGTAATGGAATATTCATCTGAAAGTGGCTTCAACAAGAAAGAGTTTCCGAAAGGTAAGCTAAGCTCATCTTAAGTAGCTGGGACTCTTGAGCAGGGATGAACCCACCCTTGAAGTACTGGCTATTTTAACATACTCCTTTCATCTTAAGCAGAAAAGTGAAATGTGTTTTTGAGCTGCAGTATTCAGAGCTTGGTCATGATTAAAGGTCCTGGAGGAAGAGATGGCAGATTTTGTTGGACTAAGTAGGTTTTCACCCACCATCTCTCAATGGGAAATTTTGTGAAACTATTCAACTCCAGTGGTTCAATGAAAAACATTTGGGCCCCAGGGAATCAATGTTACATAGTTCCAAAAGCAAGAGGTACCTGGCCCTGGGATTGAAACAGTGGCTTCATGATATAATCACAACATCAAGATGTTCCTTTTATCTCCTCAGTCCCACCGAAGTATCTTTGCTCCTCAGGCTTGTCATCTCAGGATTGCAAAACAGTGGCTGCAATTTGAAAGCATCGTATTCTTTCACAATGGCATCAAAGAGAAGAAGAAGAGGTAGCAGGGAAAAACACCCAAGAAACAAAAAAAATCCTCTCCTCCCATCTCTCTCTCCTTTTATCAAAAAGGAAGAGGTTTCCTAGAATCCTTCAAGCCAGAAATGGCCAGAACTGAGTCACGTGGCCAACCCTAGGGACAAGATAGAGCTGGAAACTGGATGCCTCTCTGAAATTTCAAGTTTTTATCACTGCGAAGTAGGCTCTGCTAAGGAAGGCGGCACAGGAGAGTGAACTTGTGTAGACAGGAGTGTCTACCGCTGCCATCAGTTCAGAAAGATAGCCAGCTATCCAGAGGCAAAAATCCCTCCTGACACAAATGATGTTTAGAGTTCTTGCTGGCATGCAGGACTGTCACACAACCAAATAATTTAGACTTGGGGGATAAAGCTAACAAAGGTCCTACAGTGAAAATCTACCATCCCTGATTTGATTGAGCCTTAATCTAGTTTTAATAGGGAAACCTATACACTGAGGGAGCCACTGGTTATAAGCTGAAAGACTAGCCATTTGTACCATGGAGTTGGTTTTGCTCTTCCTCCGTTTCTTAATTCTGCTAGTCGCAGGTGGGATTCACTCTATAAAACATAGCTTTCATTGATTCCCTGGGGCCCAGATGTTTTTCATTGAACCACTGGAGTTGAATAGTTTCACAAAATTTCCCATTGAGAGATGGTGGGTGAAAACCTACTTAGCCCAACAAAATCTGCCATCTCTTCCTCCAGGACCTTTAATCATGACCAAGCTCTGAATACTGCAGCTCAAAAACACATTTCACTTTTCTGCTTAAGATGAAAGGAGTATGTTAAAATAGCCAGTACTTCAAGGGTGGGTTCTTCCCTGCTCAAGAGTCCCAGCTACTTAAGATGAGCTTAGCTTACTGTTCAGAAACTCTCCCATTCTTTTTAGTTGCTTGAACAAAGTGTTGGTTGGGTATTTGTAATCCTTCCCATGCTCGGAATGCAAATATTCTTAGCTCTCATGAAATGATCTTCTCTTAAGAAAAGAACAGAGAGATCACCCACAAAACAAAATACTTAGTCTGGGTCCAACTTGAGAATTGAAAATATTTGTGTTATCTTGGTTTTCAATAGGAGTTGCCTGGTGGGATCAAATCGCTGTTTGTCAGGGCTAACATCCCCACCTCCTGTTTAGCCAGAATCAGATGTACTAGAGAAAAGGAAAAGGAAAATAAAGAGGGAGAGTCAAGCTTATTGCACCTGGCCCGTTGTGTAACACCCCACACTGGACTGCGAGGTGGGAATTCCTTCTTGCCCCTCCTTCCCCATGTGATCAATTTACATCCTGGAACTCGAGACTTCATTTCCTTGTATCTTTTTTGTTCTAGCTCACATAGCTTTAAATGCTAGTCACGCTCGTAAAATTATCTAATCCTTTCTCAAATCATACTCTCCTCTGCCTCGGCAGCTCCCTGTGCTAGTAAATGCCACAGGCTGACTAAGCCGGTGGGGTCGAAGAGAAGCTGGTTGACTGGCATCAATCTCTCCTGTTTATTTGTGTTTTCTGTCATCCAGTTGCAATGGATGTGCCTTGTTCTTATTTGAAACAAGTTAAAAAAATGCATTAAAAAATCTTCTGGGAGTTTCCTTTGATCTTGGTTAAATGGGCTTATTTGAGAATTCTGTTGTCCCTGATACTAGCTAAGAAATATGCTCTGAAAATGAACAAACTAAAGTGGAGGCAGGTGCGATGGAGAATTGAGGATGTTGCCTACAACAGCCTTTCTCGGGGGATGTCTGAGCACAGTCTGCTCCTGGTGACTGCTTCACTGTAAGAACTCCACAGTCAGATGGAAGGGACACTTGGCATACCACCTCCCTGCAAGCTTCCAAACCATAAGTTAAAGGCTCTGAGAGCCTGGCAGCAAATAGGAGACTCCTGGTCACATTTATTTAACCCAATGTTTCCCAGACTCATTTGTCCTTGGAACTCTATTTCTTCAGACACATTTTAATTTCTTGTAGAACCAATGTTTGAGAAATGCTGCCTAAACAATTTAGGCAAAACATCTTCTTTTGTATAAGCAACTGAATCATCAGTCACTGCTCTGAACTCCAGGAGTATTTATGCCTGGAGGCAAAGAGCCATATGCAATAGAGGAAAGAGCACAATATTTGGAGTCAGAGAATCTTGGTTTTAACTTAGGTCAAAGGATGAAATTCAGCTTCTTAAATCATGACACGGAGATAGACGTATTACTGCTTGTCAAGATTTCTAAGAAGAATGAGTAAAGCAATGAAGGAAAGGGTCTTGCGGAAGAGTAAAGCATTAGGCAAATGTTTTATTTTTAATTATATTCTACTATTTGTTTGACACTTAGAATTTATTATCTTGAATTATTTACTATGTATGTAATTTTCTGCTATAAATTGGGATAGAGTTATTGCAGGAACAAATAGTCCTCCAATCTCAATGCCCTTATAAAATAAAAGTCTCATCCTTCTCACTGACACTGTTGATTTCAGATGTTCCTCTTCAGGTGGTTCTCTGGGCTCGTTCACCTCTAAGCAGAAACTCGGGACCCCAGGTCCCTTCCGTCTTGTGGCTCTGCCATGTTGTGGCTGCCAGGTCACCCTGGCGCTACCCGGCCAGCAGACAGCAGGGCAAGTAGGATCTCACGAAGAAAGCCACAAACTTACGTAGAGCCGGGAAGTGTCATGAACCGCTTCTCCTCCCACTCTGCCGGGCAAAACTAGTCATGTCGCCCCCTCCTCGTTGCAGGGGGCCTCAGAAATGTGGTATTTCTGTGCTTTGGGAGGAAAAGAAATATCTGCATAAATATATAACGCTGTCTAAGACACCAGGCCCGATTCACAACCAGTCTATAAGCCCTTCTGTCCCTAACCCTTGAGCCCCAGCTCCCAATAAGAGTTCGTGCTAATAATGAAGCAATTTAAATAAGTTTATTTTTCTCCCTGAATTATTTACAATGACCTCAATCAGTTGACAGTTGGGACAAAGAGCTTCCAAAGCACTATGCACCACCAGAGAAAACACAGGGAGGATAGTCTCGGGGAAACCCAGCCTGATGAGGGAGAGAGAGCCCATATAAATACATCCAAACACCAACTACAGACTCTGCCAAATACTCAGAACCAACTGCAGCTATGCAGGGGAAACATTCACCTGTAGAGAGTGAGAAAGGCAGTAACGACAGGGGACGAGCGGGATGTCTGAATTAATTAGAGCCAGGAGGAGACCACTGGAGAAGGCTAAAGTTTACACAGCATTTTTCAATAGCATATAATTTTCCTAGCTTAAAAGATACAAAATTTAGAAAATGCAGAAAAGTACAAAATATTTTAAAAAATCACCCATAATCCCAATACCCAGCCATGCTCCATACATGGCTATCTCCATGGAGATGACTATAATTTACCTTTTTGTATAGGTTTTTCCCATCTTTTTTTCTAAGCATACATTCCCCGCCTCCCCAGATATCATACTCTCCAGGTTTTGTGGTTTTAAAACTCACCAGTGTAGTCTGAATGGACCGCACTGGTCATATTCAGAACATGACTTTCAACTGTCTGCATATTCAACTATGATCAGGAATAAATTGTTTTAAATTTTCCCCTCATAAAAGATGGTGGGTTGAACGTCTCTTTGTAGCCATCTTTGTACACGTCTCTGGTGATTTTGCCCCCAGAAGAATTGTAATAAGTAGGGACTAACATTCATTGAATTTTATGATGTGTTTATCCAAGAATTAAGTTCCTTAGAGGCAGTATCTCATTGACTCCTCAGAACAACTGTCATGCCAGTACTAGAAGGTGAGGAAATAGTGAACGAGGGAGGTAGAATCACCTGCCCAGCGTGGCATGGCTAGTGCGCGGCAGAACTGAATGCAAGCCTGGGCTGGCTGACTTCAGGAGCCCAAGTTCCATCCACTGTGAGCATACCCTGCCCCAGGAGTCCACTTCAATTCTCACCAGCAGATTAACCCCCACAGAAAGCTGACAGAGTAATGGATGTGGCTTGAGAAGAGGCATGTATAATCAGCATGAATGGTTTATGCTTAAAGAAGAGAGAGAGGGTAAAGTTTTATGAGGGATAATCACTTTGCCAGATTGAAGTAAAAAAATATGAGCTAGTGTGTCCAGGGGGGTGAATTCATTTCAAAGGAGGGTCTCCAAGCCAAAGTTCAGTTGTGTTGAAAAATTATATCAAGAGACAATGAGAGTGCCTGTCCGGTCATACAAAGAGGGGTGAATGTCAAAACAATACTTGATAAAGATGTACTTGGTTTCATTCGCTGATTTAGGAAAACTGGCTTTCAGCTTGCAGAATGAGATAAGATCCAAGATTCAGAATTCCTTTCGGAGACCTTCCGTCATAATCTTCTCCCAGTCTAACATGTTCTCTGTGGGAATGCAACTCTCTTCACGGTAGCTGTAGAGTTTTAAGGGAGCCCGAAAGGCATGACCTTGGAGGCCTTTTCCATTTCCAGCCTTTCTGCATGGCCACTTCTCTGAGCTCATTCCAAATCTTAGATGGAATCAGGGCAGGAGCCATTGCCGACAAGAGACAAGAATGTTCACCAGAGGCATTTTTCAGGGCAGAGAACAGCAGGACGCGTATGCGCTCTCTCTGACCTCCCACCACCTGGATTCGAACATGGGCCCCACCACTTCGTGGCCACTAGGACGCTGGGCTATTTACTTATCCTCTCTGTGTCTGTTTTTTCAATGGTAAAATGGGGTGTTAATAATACCTACTGTAGAGGCTCACTGTGAAGATTAAATGAGTAAAAACAAATCATAAACATTAGCTATCATTAGCTGCACAAGGTAAAAGGCGTAGCTTGGTGATGCTGGCACTCAGGCTGGCTCTTGGAACGCTGCAGGTCCTCGGATCGACGTGCCTGCACTCAAACCAGGAGGCCAGTTCTTCCTAAGTCAGATCATTCTTGCCCCCGAGGAAGGAACATCTGTTTGCGGACTATCTTATACATCCGTGTGGACAACCACAGACAGACTACCCCTATCACTTTTGTTTTCCCTTCTGCACTTCCTGGGCAGTCACACAGAGGCCCGGGGCCAGCACTGCTACCTTGTGAGCAACACAGGGAACTCTCAGACCACATCCACCACCCCCCCCCCCGTGTGTGCCTTTCTTCCTGGCTTTGCTGCTGTTCACCGCTTAGGTCCTCTCTACGCACACAATTGAAACCTCTCCACTCGTTTCCTGCTTTCCCGTTTCTTGTCCTGCTACCTTTGCGGTTGTGGAAGTTGAATGGAGGCCAGGGAGGGACGTCTCTCTTCCTGTTTCCTCCTTTAGTCATGAGCGATCAGATGGAGTCAGACAACTAGAGTCATCTGTCTTCAGACTTTTGGAAGTACCCCGAAGCCTTCTACAGAAATTATTCGAAAATCTCCCTCTACTATCTCAAAAATCCATCACTGGAACTAATCTTCCTAGATGTTAGCATTTCAAACATGTATAAATCAATCAATTACTGTTGTGCCCAATTAATTAAGAATATTAAGCGTAAAAATGGTCATTCAAAAAATTCACAGTAGTCTGCTGCAGCATGGGTTAAAAAGCACTTGAAGGGCAGTCTGGGAACGAACTCCTGTGGGTGACATTGTTTCTATGGGAAAATGCACTCTGAATTCCAGACAACCCATTTACCCACTAACTTTTGGGATATGACCCTTGAGTACGTTGGAGACTGACTAAAAATACCAAATATTTTTATGTATTTTTTATCAATGCATTAAAAACACATTCTTTGGCTTTATCTTAATAGATTGAAGCAGATTCTAGACTCTTCCATATGAGTTGCTTTCCTGACCTCTGAAGCACAATTAAAAGAGGGCTTGTGGATTTTCTGCAAAGAAAAGGTCTGGCTATTTTAATTAGTTTAATGTATGTAAGATCAATTATTTTGAGACAGTAGACAAACAAAATCATTCATACCGCTGGCAGATTTGCACAAATGATTTCACAAGGGTAAATCACCTTCAGGTTACAAAGGACAGATGCACGCAGTCCATGTGGGAATGTTTGGAAACTATTTCTAGACTCCCTTTTTTCAAAGGCACATGCTATGTGTGGAATTAACTGGACTCTGTTTCTTTAATTGTTTCTTAACCCCATATAGGAACGATGGTTCCTACTCAAAGAGTGATGTGACATTTATATGCTATCAAATTTCCTGTCCTTTTCACCATTTTCTGAAGGATACAATATTTTTCCTTTGCCACTGGAAGTTAGGTCCCCTGTGAGGATTTACGCCAGAGAATGAATTGAGGAAATGTGTGTATGGTGGACAGTCTGTTTGAAACTCATTTTAACTGAAACAAAAACTGCTTTGAGTGGCTTTGAGCAAGTCACTCACCGCAGAGCCTCATTATCTTGACCTGCACAGGGAGGGGTTTGCATCCATGACCAGAAGTTCCTCCCCAGCCCTGTGTTCTGTTTCTGTGGTGGGTGATCACGTAAGGATGGGGAGCCTGCGTCCTTCCAAAAGCTTGTCCCTCCACTCACATCACTTCTGTGGGGAGCAGAGAGGAACTGCCTATGTCACAATCACTTATCTTCGGTTTATATTAACTTTAAAATGTATTTTAACAAATAGCAAGTTAGGTGTCTGTGAAAAACAATCTATGTTCTCCAAGTTTGTCTTCTCTCTTTCCTTCTTTTTCTGTCTTTCTCCCTCCCTCTCCTTCCTTTTTTCCTTCCTTCCTCCCTCCCTCCCTCCCTCCCTCTCCCTTTTTCTTTCTTTCTTTCTTTTCTTTCTTTCCCTTTGCCTTTAAGAGGCGGAGACACGGCTTTGGCTGGGGAACACAGCTCGGCAGGTCAGGCTCTCACAAAGGGAAATCCCCCGTGTGCTGGAACCTTGCAACTCCAGAAATGGGCCATTTATGAAAGCTGAAGTACCGCTGGGGTGAGCCAAGAAGCCACTTACGATTCCAGCCAGTTGTCCCCAGTCCAGACCATTCAGAGGGAAGGGCTCTGCTCATCTCCTGCCTCCAGCTGTCCCAGTCCAGGCGGTGCAGCGTTTGCTCCGGGAAGCCACCGCGTGAGAAGAGATGACTACTCGAGAGGGCGTAGTTTCTCTTTTGTGTTGGCAAAGCAACCCTTTCCTTAACTTTAAATATTCTTTCCCTGGATTTTTTTCTCCCCTCTCCTTTTTTTTTAAAATCAAAGTTTAGTTGACTTACAGTGTTGTGTTAGTTTCTGGTGTACAGCCTAGTGATTCAGTTATATATATTCTTTTTCATTGTAGGTTATTACAAGATATTGAATATAGTTCCCTGTGCTATACAGTAGGTCCTTGTTGTTTATCTATGATATACAGTAGTTTGTATCTGCTAATTCCAAATTCCTAATGTATCCCTCCCCTCTCCTTTCCCCTTCGGTAAACATAAAGTCTATTTGAAGACGGTTTTCATACATTTAGTTTCATGCTGGTTAACTTTTAAAACTCATGATAAATGGGAGGGAGGGAGGGTGGGGTCTGGAAAAGGGTAGGAAAGGGGTGGGGGAGGGCTGAGAGAAGTGGAACGGGGTGGGGATTGGGGTAGAAGATAAGGGCAGGCTGGTGTGGGAAGGGGAAGGGTGGAGATAAAGGAATGAATAAATAAAAGACCTAATGAAAGAACAAGCAAAAAGCAGCAGGCAAATAAGCAAACCAAACGAAATACTTAACGAGCATCTACGATCTGCTTGGTGTTGTGCTGGGCACCAGGTGTATAGCAGTGAACAATGCAGCCAGGTCCCCCCTCCACTAAATGGAATTTCTAGTCCAAGGAAGGAGGACATTAAACAAATAATTAACCAAATACTTTAACAGTTACAATTGTGATACAACTGCAACAAGGAAATCAGGACCTCCACCTAATCCAGGAGGTAAGGATGGTGTCCAACAAAAGCTGGATATTTTTATACCATTTTCCAAATAGAAATCTAGAAGAAAATTATATGGCAATGTGGTGTATGTTTTTTCCACATGAAACCCAAGCACACATCCTGCTCTGCCCCACCCTACACTCCCACACGGGAAGCTCCGTCTGGTGTCTCAGGATCAGCCTGGATGTTCTGTGGTTCATACTCCAATCAGAGCTCCTTCCCTCTCCTCCCAGGCTCACTGTGGGGCGCCACCTAGAGTCTGACTGAGGCATTCCCAGAGCCGTAGAGCACAATGGTGTTTTAAAAAACTAGGAGATGGGCTATTTTTAAAAAATTGAACAAATAACTAAACAATTAATTTAAAAAAATTAAAGAATGAGTGAATGAGCAAAGCAGCTGAAAAATACACAAACAAGACAAAAACTTTCATTCACTGTCCTTGGCATCCAGACTGAATTAAAAAGACTTCCAAGTTTTCTAGGAAGAATGGCTTTCTCTAGGCGCTTTCCAAGATTTGTTTTGCAAAGCTGCCAGGGAGAATTATAGACAATGAATTGGAAGTAACAAGTCTCATGGTGACATCCAAAGTGTTTTAAATCCAAACCTCAGAGCTAGAAGCTTCCAAGCAGATGCCTACAGTTAAATCACATCTGCCTTGTTCTTACTAATAACTACCTGATAACGTACTGAAAAGTCTATGTTACAGAAATACCTATGGCATTAAGACACAACCAACTATTGTGATTTATGAGGTGGGCTGATACTATAGCCATTGAGGAAAATAAAAACTGCATGAGGTTTGTCATTTTTTAAATCACCTTAAGGCAAGTTATCTAGTACTGTTACCACATTCCAATTGGCCTGGTAAGAATGATCAAATGCATTTCAAAAATGTTCTCTCATGTATAAAGATAAAGATGGAACTTATCTTTCTCCCTTACACTAGGCATATCCTTTCTCTCCCAAAAACTTGACCCAAAGGAAAAAAAAAATCCAGATAAGGAAATTCACGCTCATCCTCCATTCACTCATTTTATTTAAACATTTATTGGGCACCTACGGTGGTGATGTAGAGAGGAAGGAAGATTCTGCCCCAGGGTATTTATGGTCTAGATGGAGTAGGTCTATAGCAGAAGCCAGGAATGTAGATATGACCAGAGTGGGCTATTTCTAAATACTGTCTAGAAATAAGGAGAAGCACAGGGTGTTGAGAGCACTGCTAAGGGGCTCCTGACGAGTTTGGAGAGAACAGAGAAGGCTTCTCTTCGGTTAGAGTGCTGTGTTGTTAACTACCAACCTCCCGGAAGGCTGTTAAATACAAACATATTTACAAACGCAGAAGAGGGAAGGTATCATATTTACTGAAAACTTTTCCATCTGAGATTTAGGATCAAAAGAGAAAAACATCATCAAAATGAATATTGCTAGAATATAAGTTCCAGGAAGATAAAGACCAATTTGATATTCATTTTGATCTTGTCCACTCCTATAGCTCTGTCACTTTCCATAATGTCTAGCACATAATAGGTATTCAGTAAATTTTTTTGAAAGCTGGATGAATGCTTAGCAGAATTCCTGTTACGCAGAGTGAAAAAGAAATCAGTACGTGTATATTTCCGTCACCCCCCGGTTTAATGCAAGTTGTTTTATTGGTATGCTTTCTTAAAAGCCTTCATTGACTTTCTGTTTTCTACTTCACTAAATTTCAATGCTTTTCCCTATTTTTAATTTGCCCAGTTCCTTCTTGTGTCTCCAAATCTGTTTCCTCCTACTCTTCAACATGAACTGCCTTTGCCAATCAGGTTAGTTAGTTCACAGTTCCACCAACACCACGTGTGTTCCCAACATTCACTGTTTCAGTTTTTCTCCTCTGGATCCACTCTTCTCTCCTCTTCCTCTCCAACCCACCCCTCCCCCAGGTCTATGGAAATTCTTGCTAGTCTTCAAGAACCATTTTGAAGTCACCCTGCTTCCCCTGATTAATCCATTCTCTCTCTCTCTCTAACTCGCTCACTTGCAATTTCAAGCTTACATAAACTCTACAGTCTGTGTCACATTAATGACTCAATTCTGTAACCCCCTTACACCTTGCACTTTTATGGATATCAGTCTTATCTTCTCAACTAAACTCTAAACTAATGGTTACAGTTCATGACTTATTCTTCATCTATATAAAATACCCCCTTGTCTAGGATGGAGATTCTGAACAAGGCAGTGGTGGAGATAAGAGTGTAAGGAAAACTGGGTCCAAATCATGGAAAACCCTTGAAAGCCAGGTTTAAAGATTGACTTTAGCCTTTAGGTAGAAATAAGAGCATGTTCCACCATGTCAGTCAGAGGAAGGGTGGCATCCATAGATACTTCGCCATAATTAGGCAAGTGCTTACCAATCATTCATTATAAAGAAAAATCCTGGAGAAGGAAAAACTTGGGAAATAGCTCTTCTGACTTTCAGCATCTTGATTTCCAGGTTTCATAGTTTTCTGAAAGTTATTATGCGTGTTAGGTGAGTGGGTAACTAAATATCCTACACTTAATTCCTCCTCTCTCTTTCATTGGAAGAAATTGAGTCTGGTGGCCTCCATGAGATTTCTAAGCAGCTGTGTTCTACCCAAGGTTTGGATGGGGTTAAAGTGGCTAATGGTCTTACTCTTGACTGAACTGGGCAAAGCAGCTATCCAGAAGCATCTGGAAGAAATGACAAAAGAATAAAAAATAAAGTACTGCACTTGTGGATCTTTTGTTTAATGGACTCTTCTCTTGACAGGCAAAAATTTTACTAAGAACTTAATTAAAAAGAAATTTTAGAAACTTTGAAAGTAAATGCTCTTTGTAAAACTCCTCTTTTTATATCAAGCAATGCAAGAAACCAAGAGTTGCATCTTGGTTTGGACTTTGGACTCAGAGAACTTGAATGAGCAGAAACTAAAGGAATGTATTTAGCAATTATCTGATTTTTGCATTCAAACATTTAGGCTAAAAGAGCAATGTTTCATTTTTCTGCTGAAATGTAGGATTTCCTTGCCTGGGCTAGCTTAATAACTATGACAGGAAGGAGTCAATCCACATTATTCATGGATCTTGTAATTACAGATTTGCCAGCTTGCTACAATTTATTTGTAGCCTTAAAATCAATTTTCATAGCACGTTTGCAGTCATTCACCAACATAGACAGAATGGCGAAAAATTTTGAGTTGCTCAATTCACACATTCCCAGCTGAGGCTGAACAAGATGATATTCTGCCCTTTTGTGTCGGCTCCCATACAATAAAAAACTGTCCTTTTTGTGGTATATTTAGTGCCATGTTGTTGCATTTTTGTGCTTTTTGTTGGAAATTTTGCTTTTTAAAATGTTCCTTCCCCAAGTGTAATGCTGTCTAATGTTCCTAAGTGCAAGAAGGCTGTGAAGTGTCTTATGGAGAAGACATGTGTGTTGGATAAGCTTTATTCAAGAATAAGTTATAGTGCTTTTGGTCAGGAGTTCCATGTTAGTGAATCAATAGTATATACTAAGATACTGTTAAACAGAAACACATAAAAAACAAGGCTATGTATTGATTGGTTGACAAAAATGTTGTGATCAAAGACCCACAGGAACCTAACCTTAAATTTCCTCTGAGAGCAATGATTTAGGATTGGCTAATTCCACGTTTGTGGTGACTTTACAACTCGACTACCGTGAATAACAAGAATTAGCTGCACAGGGTTTAAAAAGCTCCATAATTTTTGATGCCCCACGATCAGGACTAAGCGTTTGACAAACTATTAGTCTACACAAAATATAGTGTAGCCTCTGCTTTGATGTCAGATGGATTTGGGGTTAGAACTCAGATTATCTACCCATTAAATGAGCAACTTTACGTGAATCACTTTGCCTTTTCAAGGATAGATTTCAAGGTTGCTAAGAGAATCCACTGGAATGTTGTGCACAGAGCCTAGCACAGTAAGCATATGGTAAGCCCTTGCTCCATTGTCACTATCAGTGGTCCCACCTTCCTGCTCCAGTAGTACAATCACCATTTTAATGGCTCATGAAATCATAAGGATGCAAATGACTTTCTGTGGACCATATTCTTCACTCTGCAGAAAATCCTACTTGCATAGAATTGCATGTTAAGGGCCAGATAGGAAGCTGGAAAACCAACTTCCAAATGATCTGCTTATGGTTTTAACCTATCCCCAGGCAATTTTCTATCCAAAGTATGGCCCCATAGTTATCACAGGCCAGGCACGGTCCTCAATTCTACATACACGCATCTCGTTTAAGTGTAGACAGCAACAAAACGCTCCTACAGTCAACATCCAGTCACAAGCTGAGAGTCCTAAAAATTGTGCAGTCTGTCCTTCAGCTCAAATTGAAACATTATACCCCCAAATCCATACAGCGTTCACAGTGCTGCAGACTAAGGAGGGACTCCTCTGGACTATTCAACTTACCCCTGTGTTCTTTCCTCAAGCAGGAAGCGTTAGTCTTGGGCTGCAAGGAAACGCCACCTGGCTGTGCCCTTGCATATTAGACAGGACTCCTCTCTGTGACGTGGTCTCTCAGACGGCCCCTGGCATGGCCACGGACAGTCACGCCCAGACAAGTCCAAGTCCATTGCTGGGTGGAGAGGTGGAAATGGACTTCAGAGTCTGCTGAGGAAGGCAGGGAGGGGCAGAAGTCCTCATAGTGTTTTGGCCTTAAAGGGAAACATCTGAAAATGAACCACACCTTTCTCACGGAGGAAATTAGCCTCCAGTTAGCGTTTCTCCTTTACTTCCTTATTCTAAAAGAATGGATGGATCCTTTCCAGGCTTGAGTTATGTTCCCAAAGTGCCTCTTCTCTCATCGTACCTGGTAGTTGATAGGAAAGGGAAGGAAAATCCATTTCACCTTACTTGCTTTTCAGAAAGTTGCCATATCTTCACCTTTTAAAACCTTTCTTTCTTCTCCCTTACCTGGCACAATGAAGTCTCATCTCTAATTTGAAGGGGGAAAAAAGAGACATTAAGTAGACCCTGAAAATAAGGAGGAATAGCACTTACTCTCCCAGAATCTCTACTGATTGAACACTGCTGGGGATGTTAATCACGAGGGCTTATTTTCCAAAAAAAAATCAGAGCACATCTGGAAGTTAAATAAAAAATAATAGGAGGGTTAAAATCAACTGACGTTTCCTCAAGACAGTAAGATGCTGCCCTCAGAGGCACACAGAAACTGATTCTGTACTGCCTAAACAAGACTTAAAAAATAGTATCAAAATTCACCTCAAATAGTTTGGTTTTTATTAACTGCCCTCTCTTGAGGGGCTCCACATACAGAATTGAAATCTGCCTTCTTTGTGTTTGTTTCATTTGATTTGTTTTCGTCCAGACTGAATGAATGAGTGGCCATTTCTAAGTGGTCGTTTTGACGCTGCATCAGACAGCCCCCAGTTACTCTGAGCCCCCAAGGAGGAGGCTATTTGCTGTGGCAGGCATGGATGTGGTGGACACACCTCTCCTGAGAAACCCTCTGATCTGGTGAGAGTCACCAAAGAGCCAAGGCCAAAATCAACTAGATTAGGCTCCCCCATGACAAGACGGAGACGTTCATTTGGAGAAGATCTTCTTTCTTAGCAAGACGGTTGTTAGACGGTACAAAGGAAGAAAAAGGAAGTGACTTCTACCTTTTCCTTGTCTGAGAAACGCAGTGATTACTCCCTGTGGTTTGGTATGGCCAGCTCGTCAGGGATCATGGGGATGGGTGGGCCAAAGGGAGGCAAACGTAGGGAAAGAGCCAAGCCTGGCCTCGGCAGCCCCCCTCCCTCCTCCCCTCCTCTTCTTTGCCATCTCTGCCCATTCTCCTGGCCCTCCAGGTACCCAGGAACCTCAAGCAAGTTGCCAAATGCTCTTGGTGCCCCCACTCTCTTTGAGTAAGCTAACTTGAGTGTTATGGGTTGAATTGTGTCCTCCAAAGTTCATTTAATAAAATCCTAACGCACCCAGTATGACAGAATGTGGCCTCATTTTGGAGACAGGGTCTTCAAGGAGGTCACCACGTTACAATGGGGTCCTTAGGGCGAGCCCTAATGCACCACGACTAGTGTCCTTATGAAAAGGGGCGATCTGAAGACAGACACTCATGGAGGGAGAACATGATGTGAACACAGAGACAACCGTCACAAGCCAAGGAGAGAGACTGAGAGCAGACCTGTCCCGCACAGCCCTCAGAAGGAACCCACCCCACTGACACCCTGATTCAGACTGCTAGCCTAGCCTCTAGAACCGTGAGACAACACATCTCTGTTGTTTAAGTCAGTTTGTGGTCCTTTGTTATGTCAGCCCTAGTCATCAACTGCACAGTTCCTCTTGCTGGACATGTGGTTCCCAGAGTGACAGCCTCCAACCTGAAGGAACCTTCCAATTCTTGTCAGAGGCTCTAAGATTTATACAGTCATTTTGTTCTTAATTTAAAGCCAAGTAAATATGCCGTGTGAGTAAAACATGTAGATTGCTCAGCGATCGTCCTTTGCATTACTTTCTGGATTTAACTCTCATCACTTTTTCACTCTCCTCACTCTATTCTAGTTGGACTGATCTCCTCATTTCCTGGAGGGGAACCTGTTCAGTCACCTCAGAGCCTTTGCACACGCTGCTCTCCTTTCCTTAAAATACCCCACATATGCCACGTTCTGGCCAACTGCCTCTAATCCATTAGTCTTGGCTGAGTTGCCACATCTTTGAGGAAGTCTTCCCTAAATTCTGTCAAAATTGAGGCAGATGACTTCCTATGAGACCCCAAGCATCGTGTGCTCACCTCTTGTATCAATAAACGGTCTTTGGTGATCACCTCTTTATTCGGTCACCTAGTCCACGGGACTGTGGGGCGGGGTGGGGTGGGTGGCCTCTTCATGTTCCAGTTCTCATTCACAGCAGCAAACTCAGTGGGTATCACAAAACTCATTTTTACATATTGTAATAATGCAGCAAAACATTTTGGTTTTGTGAATTTTCTTAATCAATAGATACAAAACTATTCTATTGGGAGACTTCACTATATTTAATATGTGAAAAGTGCCCCTCATCCTTGAAAGTTTGAAAACCATTGCTGTAATCCAGAGGTCCCACAACAGCAGCCCTTGGGCCTAACCCAGCCAGCAGACGGGGTGGTTTGGCCAGCCCGGTGCTCCCAACGTCTCTGCGTGTGGACACTTTCCTGGGGCTGTGCTCTCTGTAGGCACCACAGGCGCCCCACTTCCCCAGTCTGGCAGCCCCCCACTTGCCTCACTAGTGTTACTTCTCTGCCCCTCTGAGGCTTTGGTTCCTAGAAAACATCCCCCCTTCCCCAGATCCTTCATCAAAATGAACTTTTCTGATATTCCCCTCCCTCAACTTATTAACCTAAGTCAAAACAAAGATCTAGTACGTTGTCTCTCAGGGAAAACCTGTTTATCCAGAGCCGGTAAGGGGGGTTACTGGGGGAGAATGTGGGCAGGAATTTTTTTTCCCCTGTGATCCTGCACAACGAAGCACTCAAAAGAAGGCAGACAGTTATTCCCCTAGTTTCACCTCGTCTTACAGAAAGTATACAGGCCTGGAACAAAAGAATTTTGGTCAACCTTTGTGTCCCTTTCTGGACCCTGCCAGAGACACCAACAAGCAGAGAAACAGCCACATCAGGGCAACGTGCGGCGGTGGATGGGGTGGAAAGGGCCACGTGACCGCCAGTCAGAACTGTGGTTCTCTAGGAAACCGAATACTGAGTCACTGAAAGTGAAGTGTAAAATTTTATGAATTCTCTTATCTCTTTCAACAACTTCAGATGGGAAAAGGTAGTTTCATCTTAGGATAGATCGAGATTGCTCTGGGTTCATGCTATGGGAGGTTTTAAATCAAAGAAAATTGCTTAGTCTATTTGTTTTAGAGACTCAAAAAAAAAAAAAAAGAAAAAGAAAAGGAAAGAAAGAAAGGGAGGGAAGGAGGGAAGCAGGAAGGAAGGAAGGAAGGAAGAAAGGTGCCATGTAGCTCAGGCTGACAACCAGGACGTGCGAATGCGGTGCCCTTCCAAGTGGAGGTGAAGTCCCTACAAAAAAAATCTGTCTGCTTGCAGCCCAGTTCTTTCCAGAGTTCCCACCCCCCACCCCAACTCCCTTTTATATAAACTTCCCAGAGGGACACCTTTGGTGTCCTGGGAAAGCCCCTTTCCTATGCCAAATGCAGCTTCTCTGATCGCTCTTACGATACTGTTTTCGAAGCTGACATTTCTGTACATAGTTACCCTTTCTTTCCTCCCCTTTTGCCAGCTTTTAGTCCAATATGCCAATTGTCCTACACTTCCATGACTTCAGACCTTAAACATTTTAACCAACAGTGGAGAATTCTGTAACACACTTTCTGCAAAACCCGGTCTATAATCTCCTCCCTTCCCCCAGCCCACTCGCTGGGGGCAGTGATTTCCTCAAAGAATTCCAACAAATTAGTTCGGCACGACTCCCCTTCCTGAAATGATGTTAGCTGTCTTTAATCAAGCTTGCTATTCCAACTGTTCCTGATTTGATACCTTCAAGTTGTGACAGAGTCCTTCTCTCTAACTGAACTAAACTGACTGGCTTATCTTCTTATTCCCGGCAGACCCACAAACACTGATGATATTTCAGGGAGGGGGTGTGGTGATAAAGAGGAAAAAGGCTCATTAAATCTTTTAACTTATCCTACTTTTTTCATAGACAGAGACTTTTTTTGTACATCCCAAAATAAGTGTTTAAAATCAGAATTCCAGAGAGAGGCATCTCAGAATCAGTCCTGGTGCTTTAAAAATGTTAGTACGTCCTCTACACATTTGAACAAATGTTTAAAGTAAGACCACCTTAATTATTTGGTGCCAATGGCATGAATTTCCTACACTAATCATGGCTGGTATTTACTTGCTATTTGTAGTGCCAAATCTCAACTTCTGAAGTCAGGAGGTTAGGTTATAAATACCCCCTATTAGATAGCTGTAAAATATTTGCCTGAAGGCTTTGATAGTTTAAAGCTTTCCATTATACATATAGACAGATATGTATATTCTTGTAGCTATGTATATTTTAGGATACATATGTATCTCCACAATACCTCATGTGTGGTCATGATATCCATCACATAAACTTCTGCATTTTCCAAACCCTGGGATACAATTTCAAACCATATATAAACTGACTTTATACTGCCCATATGCACCGCTCTGGGCCCTACCACGCAGATGGCATCATTATTTCCACACAGTCTGATTCATCGTCCAAACTCAGGAAAGGGTCTCAAGGAAAAGACATTTTAGGACCAGGTTTCCAACTTGAAACTCTCCATGGGAATTTCCAGAATAATTCTGATACATCAAGGAGGGGAAAAAAAGTGAAGAAGAACTGAAAACCAGAACCAAAACCAAACAAAAGGAGAAGCATTAAAAAGTTATGTGATGAAGTGGGATGCTATAAAGTTTTTATTATGACTTGTTTGGAAAGCGCTTGCTTAACAAATGCAGTCATCCTCTATTCAAATGCAAAGCAATAAAAGAGTTTATAGTCCACTATCACATGCCGTAATGTGTACGGAATGGTTAAGCCCAATCAGATCTTAGAAAAGAACGTTTTGCTTGCTCTTCTAGGAAAGTTCACCCTTTAAAAGAGAGAGGGGAAAAAAGTAAAGGAAGAAAGAAACTTCTGCAGAGTTATGGGTATGGAGAACTGTCTGGAAATTATATCAACTGAGGAATGGATGCAGGAAGGAGAGCTATCTCTTTACCTGGGAAAGAGAAAACTAGTGAGGGAAATGAGAGCTGTCTTCACATATTTTAAGGGCAATTTTGTAGAAGAGTTATTAATTTTAGAGTTACGATGTGAAGAACTAGATCTAATGGGTAAATGTTGGGGTGAAGGGAGGGGAGGTAGATTTGACTCAATAAGGAATCTTCTGACATCACAGCTTCTCACAGAGGAATGATCTGCCTTGGGACTCATTGGGTTCTCCCTGTCTAGAAGATTAAGCAGAGGCTGTTAGCATCTGACAGGGATGTGACACAGCTGGGGCAGGTGGACTCTGGATGAGCTGACCTATATGGTCCCTCCCATCTCTAGATGTCTACGAGCCTAAGATTTGCATAAAATTCCAAATTGGCAGTTGGAGACATTTCATACCCCCCATAAATCTGAGCATGCACCGGAACAGGATTTTCATGAAAAAAATGTAAAAAGCATAAATCTGTTTTCATTGTTTAGTGTTCCCTATGAAAAAAGATTTCTTTTTTAAAGTAGGAAATGTCAGAAATAAAGTCTTTCATGATCTCAGGTTTGGAGCATGGACTTTTTCTATTGTTCATTCATAACTCTTTTGTCAAATGTCTTCAGGTTGGGAACCACAATATGTTGAAAGGCTGTGGGGAAATTCCAAAAAGTTTAAAGAAATCAGAGCTGTCAAATTCTAGACAGAAATTTGATGTAAAGCATATTAGTTGATTCTTTTCCTTCCACATTATCACCCTGGATTCCTGGGTGTTTTTTCCCCCAAATCGCACATCTGCCAAAGGCCCCTTTTCCTTTTGACCCCCTCCTTCATTTTCACCTGCTGTGTCCCCATAGGTTCAGCTTTTGCCTCCCATAGCATATTTGCTTTCTGGGGCAAAACAAAGGAAACCCAGTTCCTATAGCTCTCTCCTTAATGGGGGAGACCAAGCAGGCTCTCTGAAGAGGCACAGAATAAGAGAGTTGGAGAATCGCTGAGCTGGTCTCATTATCTCACTCCTTGTTTATCCTCAAACTTGCCAAAAATGGCCCAGGAACAGACTTCCTGCTCCATCATTTAAAATGACTCTCTCTTTCTTCTATTTTCTTGCCAAACTTCCTTCATGATACAAGAGACTCTGAGACGGAAGAGGGCAAGCTAATAAGCCCAGGATGAATTTTATCCTTATTAAGTACCTCTCATTCCTCAGAATCCCCCCAGGCCTGACAATCTATATTTCATGCCCTTCCACCTCGCCGCAGAAAGTTGGACTCTATGCTGCGAAGGGAATGCACAATAAAAGCCGAGGTAAACTCGCTTCGCGTCCGATCGTCACTCCCATTATGCACTAGCGTTTCTGGGACACCCTGTGTCGGTCAATGTTATATTACCCAGTCTAGACAGGAGGGAAAGGTCCTCCTGTAAATGGTGTTTCCACACATTTTCCTCTCTTTACTTGCCTTCCTTCTCGGGTTCCCCTTTTGGGTACTGAATTTTCCCTCTCACACAGACTTCTTTTATTTAAATCCATCGTTATCCATTTCAGGAAGTTCTAGGAGCGCATCTACCTCACAGAGCACAAAGCGAGAGGCACCGAGCGAAAGTGTTCCTTTTGAGTTTTTCATTAAATAGAAACCTGTTGTGAAATGAAATAGTGTGAATAGCCCATGACCCCACCCGAAAGGAAAAGACATTTCATTCGCCAAGCAGAGGACAGAAGGACGTATTAACCACACCAATCTCCCACTGGCCACAAAAATATTAAAATAGTTGATCCACAATGTATGTGCTTCGCAGGTATCACCTGTTTTACATTTACTGTCTCATTTATTTCCCGCAACAACCTCGTAAGGTGACACTATATGACCCTCGTCGTGAAAGAGAAAAAGGAAGCGTAGAGAGATTAAGCAAGGCGTGCACCAGGTCATGCGGACGTCTTAGGGAATTGGGAAGCCACGTACTTCTGACGTCAGAGTCTCTCCTCGGACCCACTATTTTCCATCCCTCCTCAGGCATTTCTTCCGGATGAACGTGAAGACAGAGACCGTTTTCACGTTGAGTTGATCTTTCTAATGGCTTCCGTCTCGACGGAGGGTTAATGCAGTCTGTCTTTTGTTGTGACTTTGGGGTGAACCCCCAGGCACCTGGAGTTCTCCATCACTGGGTAGCTCCCGGCCGGTGGAATCTTCCTTCAGGTTTCCTTCCATTTTCGCTTTTCTTTCCAGTCCATCCCTCTCTCGGGTCTGTACTTGAACTTGAGGGCGGGGGCGGGGTGGGCAGAGTGCAGTGCAAGCCTTCTCTTCTCACTGAAAGGGCAGCTGTCCACTGAGTTCACACAGTAACTCGAGTAGGTGTGTTACTTAATACGCCACGAGAAAATGCCCACCCCGAGAGCCTAAAATTGTGGATTTAATAGGCCTCCTGCTGCTGCTCGGCTGCCTTCCAGAGGCCCCGCTGGATTGCTTCCTCTGCAGGCGCGGCCTTCTGCCAGAGACTCGGGGGGAGCCGCGGTCGTTGAGCTGCGGTGAGAGGTGACAGGTGGTTGCTCTGCCATCGCGGGATGTTAAAATCGATATTAAAATATTTTTTTCCGAAGGGTGAAGAGAGACTAGGGAAGGAAAGAAAGGCTGTTTGATACTGCGCCCTCGTGTTTCTGTGCCTTTGGAGGTGTGCTGGCTCCCACCCAGCTTTCCACACTCAGACCTAAATCCTCTAAAGACTAATTCTGGGAAGATGTTGGCACGAGGACGCGGTGGGGATGCCCGAGCCCGGCCTGCACAGAGGCTTGTTTCACCAGGACCCCTCACCCAACCATCCCTCCTCGCCAGCGGCCAGGAGGGGGCTCCGTGAAGGGCATAACTAGTACTTTTACAGAGGCTGCCGTCGCCCCCTCCCTTTTTTTTCCCCTCAAAAATAGTGAGGCGCTACTACAAATGGGCTAAGACGTGACAACTCAGGAGGCCACAGGCCTTCTTCTTTTTGACCCCTGGCATCGCAAACTTCACCGAACAGACTAGGAGCTTTTCCTGACTCACCACGTGAACCTGTCAGCGACGGTCCTCAGTCCATCAGAAGTGCCACTCGTGAGCTCGAAGAAACCAAACGGCCTTTCGACAAAAGTCATCTCCTCCTGGACACAGGAGTGGGGTCATTTTTAGAAACACTGTTTTTCTTTTTTTTCTTTTTTTTTGGAAAAAAGTGAGAGATGTTTTGATAGTTCAACTAAAACTTATCAGATGTTTTATATCAATGGTTCCACTTTTGTTCTTTATTCGGGTTTCTATTGTTTAAACCTTCATGGAAATGGCTGCTCCTGAGGCCTGAGCTGTGTGGCTTTCTTACTGCTGGGAAAAACCAGGGGGTTCCTGGGAGACTGCATCCACTCCGGAGACCAGCAACTCACTGTGCAGACCCCGCCTGTCATTCTTCGAGAATGAAGCCAGGCTCAACCCTGCGCCTTTAACACTGGCAGCTGTTAGCACTGCTCTGTCACAGTAGACGTCTGTCATTCTTTTTGGTTGCCCAAGTAGCTGAACTGCTTACCCATATTTGTACACTTCCCCACCTTCAGGTTCTTGGTAGAAGGCCATGCTATCAAGTAGCAGAGAAGCTGAAAATGCTATAGGTGCATTGTCTCCCGAATTTATTTACAGGGAGGGCCCAAATGTGGGACCCAGCCCTCTGCCATCAGGCCCATGCACGGCAGCCTTGGAACCTGGAATCTGTGAGGCAAGGAGCTTGTGTGGGGAGGAAGATTCTGACAGTGGTGGCAGCTACTGAATGACTCAAATCTATTGAGCTACTTAAATAAGTTCTCCTAGAGAGGCTTTCTGCCTGCTGCTTACAACTGAAAATCCTGACTTAAAACAACAAAAATAAATTTAGAGTGGATAAAAGTTCCAATTTCTTAAGATAGCAGAAAAATCATCTTAAAGCTTAAAACTGTACACTAATGTAGTCCAGAGCCCACTGAACCCTGTAAGGGGTGCCTTATAAATATAAATACACCTATTTACATAATTCATGCAAGGATATCTGTACAGAGACATGGGCATCTTCATGTTTGTATGTGCGTGTGCGTGCGTGTGTGTTTGTATATACACGTCCAAGTCACACAATTCAATATATCACATTTGGGACTGGAAGCCAATGGCACCCAATGCCAAACTTTTAATTCCCTTCTAAAGTTGTTGGACAACCCTCCTTCTCCCGAGATGATTGCTTTCTGTTCACTCCCTCTCTTTATTGAAAGAACGTATTTTATTTTTATCAAGCATAACAGCATTCTCCTCCTTTTCCAACCAATTTCAGCTGCGTTAATCACTGACACAAAATGAACTAAGGTCAGTGTGGGATACTCAGCCAACACCAGCTGCAGGGTGGCATTCATTCTGAAGCAGAAACGCTGAGCATTAAGTGAAATGTGAAGTTGTTAAAAGGGGAGTGTGTACCATATACCCTCAGGGACGTGTGCTGTCCTTGTTAAGGAAGTCTGGGGCTCTGAAACCACAGTTCACAAAGCACACACACTTTTCTTGCAACAAGAAATCCAATAATGCAGAGGAAACTGAAGCAAATGTCCCTGGAATCTCCACTGAACTGGCATTTTCCAAGGCTCTTAGCCGAAACATGTAAATATTGTCAAAGCTTGTTCCCGCCTGTGGGTTATATCATTGAATCCTTGCAACGACTGTGGGGCGCTGAACCAAGGTGGGGACTACAATCTCGGTCTTACAGACAAAGAAACCAAGGGCCGGGGTCAGCCAGATTATTAATGGTTGAGACGGGACTACAATCATGTGCTTCTGGCTCCAAGTTTATTGTTCTCCACCCTCTACCATGACATTACTCAACGTTTCAGGGTTGGCTTTCTCATTTCCTACTTTTGGGTGGAGAGGCTCACGTACACACGCATACACATGCTCTGTCTATTCATTTATGTGTGTTTATGTGTGTGTATTTAGATTGTGTACTTTATGTATTCATTAAAATATTTAAATATACATAGTATATAAACTACTGTATAATAAAATTACTTCCAGTCAAGGGAGAATATCAGGAAATTGCTTACGTGTTCTTGTTCCAAAAATAGTGAGTGACTAGCCTTCAGGTGAGCCAGCCATGAGCTGGGGGCTCACCTCTGACATCTGCTTTCCTCCCACAAACAACTGCTCTTGTTCCCCTTCCCCAGGGTAACTCCTGCCCTCCTCTATTGTCCAGTGTAAAGATTCCCTTCTTCTGGGGGGGCCTGCTCTGATCCCCAGTAAGGTCAGAGTCCTCTTATTATATGCACTCCTACTAGTGTATTTCTTTCTCCCTTTGTTATTCATAACATATGAGTTAGTCTGATCACTTGTTTCATGACTGGTTTTTGTATGAATTTATCCCTAGGACCCAACCCAGTGCCTGGAGCAGAGTGGGCACTCAACCATCTTTCCATAAAGATGACATGAGAGCACAGGGGAAGGGTTTGTCCACGGTAGGTGCGTCTCCTAATTTGGGACACGGTGGTAGGTCACATGGGTTCTGCAGTCACAATGCTTGTGTCTGAAGGCTGGCTCTGCCACCTCCCAGCTGTGTGGCTGAACAAGTTGTGTGGACTCTGTCCTCGAACATGCCTCATCAGCAAGAGGTTGGTGATACAGTTGCCGACCTCACAGAGCTGCCTGAGAATTAACTGAGCTTGTATATATGGGAAGTACTCCAGACACTGCCTGTTACATAATAAATGCTTAATAAAAATTGGCAGCGTTTATTGTTTTCTATAAGTAGGGGCGCCAGGACCAACGATCATCAGCTGCCCAAGTGCCAAAAAATTATGCTTCCGAAATCTCTTGATGTTGATTCCACTTAAAGAGCCATCGAGCTGCCCTGTGTGTGCCATTCACAACAGAAGCCCTCCTCTCCTTTTGAGAGGCAGTGCTTATTTTTTATAACAAGGTAGACAGAATGAGTGTGAATTAAAACAGGTTCATAGGTTCAAGGCAGGGAAACTGAAGAAGACTCAATGTGAAGACCTTTATTTTCTGGACAAGTTAGAAGATGAGAAGGAGAGAAAGTCTGAATGTCCGAGATCAGAGGAAAGTGTGACAAAGCAAGCTGCTGCACAGGAATCCTGCCGACATCCGTCCCCTCGTGGACACTGCCTCTCCCCACTCTCCCAGGGCTTCAGCTTGGGCACGAAAAGCCAGCTTGCTTCCACACAGGGTGAGCGATCAGAGTCATTTTGTTACTCTACTTCCAAAATGGAAAACTCAAAAGCTAATGCATCGAGGACCCCAGAGCAAACCATCTAGTCAGCAATACCAAGGCCTGATAGTTTTATACGAATGTGGAATGCACCAGACATATAATTAGGAAATAGCTTTTGCATTCTGGAAGAATCTGGTCCCTTTGCAGAGGTTGTTCGTTTCTGGAAGTTCTGAGATTTTATTGTATCCTTAGGGTGATCAACTCCGTTTCCTTAATGTGTGCAATTGCAGACATCCGTTTGTTGGGGCAGACGAGCTAACCTGTCACTGGGTGATGGATGTTTTCCTATTGCTCTGCTGAGGAGCATTAAGTTAAGCCTTCACTCCAGCGCCACAGATAGCTGAGACAACAGATGGCCTTCTTTGCAATTCCGAGGGACTGCTGCAGTAGGAGTTTCAGAAGAGTGGCTTCTATTTGTTGATGGCTTAAAATAGACTTGGCAAATAAAGAACTATTATTGTTATGTATGCCAGAGAGCACAGTGGCTGATGAAGGTGGAGCAGGAGGAGAGGAGGCAAAACTCGGTCCAGTTGCCTTCCTGACCTTGCAGGATGCAGTAAATTTAGGCTACTGGGTAGACGGAGGAAGCCAGAGTGGTTCTGAAGTCAAGTTCTATCTCTAATACTTGCAGGTGCTGAATATCCTTTCTGGGGCCACAAAAGTCATCTGAAGCACAACTGGAAGACAGACGATGCAAATCCGTTTTCAAGAATTATTGGTATGTTTCAGTGCATATTAATTCCGTTCATTAAAAATACTTATAATCAAACCCTGGAACCTATGAACTTTTAAAAAATGACAGTGTGGAGGTATATGAACAAGCTTAATATCATTTATCCTGTTTTCTGGGATTTCTATGACCAAGGGAAATCTTTAAAGTCTCTTGAAGCAAACAAAATTGCTGTCCCGTCAATATGTGTGTGTTCCGTCTCGGACCATTGGTGAGACACCAACATTCACGACAATAAGAAGGATTCTACTTCACATAAGACTAGACTATTTGATAAACTCCTGCAATTATTAGCAGTGTGCTGACTACTGAAAATCGTCATTGTTCAGAACTATCAATCCCACGAGAAAAAAAAATCAAAAGCCCAGTTGGAAGATTACAATTGACACTGCATGGTAAAAACCTTGCTGCTGTCTCAACACTGCAATTTAGGGGCTTCTCAGATGGAACGCTGCAGGATGGCCCAAAGCAAAATGCACCCACTGATGGAATGGGATTTGGTGTTTGTAGTGGTCTCACAAAAGACAGTGAAACTACATGGTTACATGTATTAGACGCTAAAGAGATCGCTTCTAATATAAATGCTATCACATGCGGGCAGAGTATCTGCTACTTCTAGGTGCAAGAAATGCAGACTCTGTAATATCTGCAGATTGTCCAGGCACACCAGCCCCACTCAGGTGGCAGAGGATTATTCTACACTCTGCTCGCAGATCAAGGATGCAAAGTGTAAATGCTTTCAGCAGATGCTTTGACTCTTGAAGGTGTATGTCGTTCATGCTTCTTTAAAAGAAATTGCCAAAACTGGTGCCCTAGTTCAAATCATCTGGCATTTGGATCTCGGTTACTTTTTTCATATGACAGTAAAACCAAGAGTTGGGTCATAAAAAGACAGGCCAGTGCAAGGCGGTTGGCAGTTTATGCAACAGAAGTTTAATTCACTTAACATGAACGCGAGGTGAGGATGATGATTTGTAGATGATACGGAGGAACAACAACTCCATGTGTGCTATCTCAGTAACTGGCGGAATGACACTTCACAGTATTTTCCAACAAAGACTTAAGCCTTCAAATCCCAGCATCCTCACAGCAGTGATGCTGCTGGAAGGATATGGTGAGTGTGCTCTTTAATTTTACGCATAGAAGGTGGTAGGTACCCTGATAGGCGCCGGGGATACACAAAACCTCCTAGAGCCAGGGTCCCCTACAGTTATTCCCATTAATACAGCCTGAGGGTAGAGAACAGCCATATATCTCCCCCACCTAATCTCCAAAGCATTTGAGTTTCATAAGAGGAAACCATGGTCATTTCGTCTAGATTTAGTTACTGCATTCACTCAGTTGAAATCTCGAGATGCACCTTTTGCTCTAACCGGGAAACTGGAAAGATTTAAATATCTAACTAAACAAAATGTATCAGTTAAGGTTTTTTGGTTGCAATCAACAGAAAGAAATTCTGAGCTGAGAAAGGAATTTAATAGAAAGATTTGGGGAAGTTCAATGGACAGAAGAAACATGTAAGCCAGGACTCAGAAAGGGCATGAACCAGGGCAGTGTCGGGGACCCAAACAGCAGGAAGGAGTGGAGCATGTGGGCAGGACATCTTCAGCAGGATGGATTTTTTTATCCGACACTTTAATACTTACAGATAAAGCTGAAAAGGGAGATGTTCTCTGAACACTGTAGACTAAGTTACAGGGGTTTTTTAAAAATCGTAGTTGTTTACTGTTTTTTGTTTTCTAGAAGTTGTGATGTGAGGTCACCGTGATTCAGTTCTTCACGCTAATACTTCATTAATGATGGCTGTCAGCCCCATACTTGATGTGAACTGAGGGCTGGTGGAAACAGTGTTCTCCAGGAACATTCTAATAGACGAGATGTGAAAACAGGGTCTTAGCCTCAATCTCTGTTAAAACATGAATTCAAGGTTAGAGTCTTGAAAAAAAAAACAAACTATAATCACAGTTACTTATTTGCAGCCTGGAGCTTCCTTCTGAGATGTCTTCCTGCCTAGTTCATAGCCCGCATCCATGTGGTAGAGTCCCTGGGCGTGCTCTTTAGTGCTCCCTGACCCCTGGAAGTCCAGACTTACAGGGTCTTTGGGAGAGCCCAGTGTATAGTAATCCTCTTCCCTACTAAGTGGGAACCAATTGAGATCCTGTAGTCAGCAAATGAAGGCAGAAAGCACCTCCTTGTTCAATGATAAAATTGATTTTGGAGACTGTGGCTTGAGTCGGGGGTGGGGACAGGGACAAGGATAAGCTCTCAGTGTTGAACACAGAAGTCACAGACATACTCAGTCCCAGTTCCAGGCAGCAGCTAATCATGTCAGGTTTCTCCATTATTCGGGGGACTGTCCCCTGTAAAGTTACACCAAGAAGGAACAAAGGAGAATGTATACTGCTTAAAGGCAGCTTGTTCCAAAGAGGAAGGTAGGAGGAGAGCCATTTCTACTTCCAAACTCATCAATCAGGTAAGTCACAGCACTGCTCCCGGGGAGGAGTTACTGAGAAGGTGGGGAACAATCTATCGATGGGCATCCCCAGGTAGAGATGAAATGTTGTCTCCTTCAAGACCTTAGAGCACAAAGTCTAGAGAGAGACCAGTCACCTTCTCCTGTCTGCCTAAGGGTGACTTCTGAGTTCTAGTTTTCTTCTTGAGGACACACCTCTTCTGGTCTACATGTAATGGTGTACTTTTTTTTTTTAATCAGGCTCATTTTATTTACAATCTTAAAACAGGAATATTGCAAATATAGGTACATTTGTTCATATATATATATATATATATATATATATATATATATATATATATCAAATGAAAAGGAATGATTTTGCAAAATTTCAGTTCTTTTGCTAAACAATCCATCAGACAGGTTGACTCATGTAGTGGTTTTAATGGTGACTTAGCTGGAGGGAAACATCATCTGTCTTTCTGGTTATATCTAGTATATCTTTAGTGGTACTCTTAATGTACAACTTTTGTCCTAGAGATATATAAGCTAGAGTAAGAATGGTGTTTTGTTTTGTAGTTTTTAAAATGTTTCCTGTTGCATGGGTATCTAATAGACATATTTCCTACTTCACCAGTTTTTCTACATTAATTTGTGTACCTCAGTTCAATTCCCAACTAGTCTACTTGCATTATCTGCTTACAAACAGTTCTTTGATATTTTTATATTTTATTATATAGCTTTTTAAAAATGACTTTATTTAGACATAATCGACATAGTAAACTGCACATATTTAAGGTGGACGATTAGATCAGTTTTGACAACTGTGTACACTGTGAAACCATCACCCCAATCATGACAGTGAACATGAGTCAAAGGACACAGAATCAACACTCATCGTGTCTCTTTGTAGTCCCCCTCTTCTGCTATTCAGACCCACCCTCCTCAGTGATCACTGATCTGCTTTCTACCACTATAGACATGTTTACATCACACTCTTGTTGTTTAGCTTCTTTCACTCTGCATAATTATTTCGAGATTCATCCATGCTGGTTTTTGTATATCTTTAGTTCATTCCTTTACACTGCTGATTAATATTCCATGGAATGGATATACCACAGTTTGTTTACCTGTTTACCTACAGAGGGAAATCTGGCTATCACAAATAAAGCTGCTATGAACATTTGTGTATAGATCTTTGTATGGACATATGCTTTCCCTTCTCTTCAGTAAATACCTAGGAGTGGAATAAGCAGACAATATGGTAGATTTAAGTTTAACTTTTTAAGTAATTGCCAAACTATTTTCCAAAGTGGTTGGTTATGCCATTTTATATTCTCACAATCAATGTATGAGGGCTCCACATTGGTTGGGTTTTCTTTATGTTTCTCGTGCTTGAAGTTCATTAGGATTCTCAGATCTGTGAAGTTTTAGATGTCATCAAATTTGAACATTTTTCCAGTCATTTCTTCAAAGATTTTTTTCTGTCTCACCCTCCTCTCATTTAGGGACTCTGATTACATATATGCTAGGCTGCTAAAAGTTGTCTCACAGCCTCTGAAGGTCATCATTTAAAAAAAAATTCTTTTTTCATTTCGTGTTTCATCTTGAATTGATTCTATTATTATGTTTTCAAGCTCATTAATATTTTCTTCTGCAATGTCTAATCTTCTATTAATTCCATCCAGTGTGATTTTTATCTCAGATGTTGTAGTTTTTAGCTCTCGTGTTTGATTTTTTTTTTTTTTTTTTGCATTTGTTTTTCATATGTTCTATATCTGTATTTTGGGGGCTTTCAGAATATAGTTATGATACTCTTTTAATGTCTTTGCTAATTCTAACATCTGTGTCAGTTCTGTGTAGGTTTGAACTGACTGATTAGTCTCCTCATTATAGGTCATATTTTCCTGCTTTTTAGAATGCCTGTTACTCTTTTATTGGATGCCAGACATTGTGAATTTTACCTCGTTGGCTCCTGAATATTTTTGTATACCTATAAATATTCTTGAGCTTTGTTCTGGTATGCAGTTAAGTTTCTTTGAAACATTTTGATCTTTTTGGGTCTTGCTTTTTAAGACTTGTTAGCCTGGACCAGAGCAGCATTTAATCTTGGTAATGTGTCCCTCAGTACTGAGGCAAGACCCTTCAACTACTCTACCCAATATCCCATGAATTACGAGGTTTTTCAGTCTGGCTGGTGGGAACAGCCTCTATTTCTGGTGCTTCATGAGTACTGAATACTTTTTCTTTAGTGCTTTCTCCAATTTGGACAGTTTTCTCATATACATAAACTGATCAATACTCTGATACACACTCAAAGGGAACTCTCTGCTGATCTCCAGAGTGCTTCTCTATGCAGCTCTTTCCTCTGACCCAGATACTCTATCATGCAACTCAAGCTGCCTTGGCAGTTGCTTGAGGAATAAGGTAAACTTGATCCCTATTATTCTATCTTGGCTACAAGCAGAAGTCAAAAATTTATTTTTAAATTATTTCAAACACACAGAAAATGTTTAAGACATGTACAGAGAACTCCCATATTCTCTTTACCCAGATTTCCCAATTATTAATATTTTACCACATTTGTTCCACTTCTCTCTCTCTCTCTCTCTATATATATATATATATAATATAATTATAGTTTTATCATTATTCTTTTTTAAACCATTTAAGCAGGAATTACAGACCTGATGATTCATCACTCTCACTTCCTCCAGGGTATATTTTTCCGAAACAAAGACAGTCTCCTACACAACCACAGCACAACCAAAATCAGAAAACAATGCCCATACAACACTGCTGTCCAGTTCACAGAACACTCTCAAGCTTTTCCAACTATCCCAACAATGTCTCTTTTGTTCTGGTGCAGCAGACAAATCAGGATCATGCATGGCATTAAATTGTCATGGATTTCCAATGTCACCCTATCTGGAATAGTTTTTAGTCTTTCCATCTTTCCATTCTGTAGTTATTCCTCTACCTGAGTTTGTCTGATGACTTCTCTTGTCCAGACTTGGGCCATGTGTTCTTTGCAGGAATGCTATGATACTGTGCTTTTCTTGGGACATCACATCAAGAGACACATGAGGTCAGTCTGTTCCACTGAGGTTACTATTCACTAGGTCAAACTGATGTTTACCAAGTGTATTCATCACAAAGTCACCATTTTCCCTCTTGTAACTGATGAGAATTCTGTAGGAAGGTATTTTGACACTGTACCAATATTTAGTTCCTAATCAAACCTCCACGCACCAGCCTTGACATCTATGGATGACTCATATCAAATCCCACAGAACCTGGTCTTAACACGTAGCAATTCATTTTGTTTTCCAAAGGCATCAGCTGTCCTGACAGAAGATCAGCTGTTCTAGCAGTAACAGTTCTAATCGCTGTCGAAGACCAATATCAAAAGAAAAACCATACCTTAAAGAAGCAGTTCCACTCACTTAACAATCCATCTATCTAACCATCAATTCATGTATCATCCATTCATTGAATAAGTATTGATAGCACTTTTACATGGTGCCAGGCTGTGGAGATTAAAAAAAAAAAAAAAAAAACCCAAAAAACAAAAACAAAAAAACAGAAGACACAGTGCTTGTACCTAATAGGCTCCTGGTTTTAGCAGGGAAAGACAATGTCAACAAATAATTACAAGTCAATGTGATTATAATACAACAATGTATTATAATGCAGGTAGGTATAAACTATATGGAGTACTGAAAGAAAATAAATGTTATTAGCGTATGAGATGTTTCCTGGAGAGGTAATAATGGATTGGGTCCTTTAAGGTGAGCAGGAGCTTGGGAGATATTTGCTGAGAGTGGAAATAAGTAGACTGCTCCAGTTAGAAGCAACAGCATGTGATAATGGATGATATAAAAGCATAGGGTACAAAGACTATAGAAGGAATTCACTGGAGGAGGGGAAGGGGGTGAGGGGAGGGAGATTGGTGGCGGGTGGAAAAATAGAGGTGGGGCCAGCTTGGTATGGGGCCAAATTGTTTTGATCATGTTAAGGAGTCTGGATTTTTTACTCACCAGGGGTTCCCACTAAAAGTGCAGATTCCTGGACCCCATCCCAAAGTTATTTAAATTAGAATCTCTGAGGAAGGTCTGCGAATCTGTATTTTAACAAACACCTCGAGTTTCAGGATCACTGCTAGAAGTCAAAGGGTGCTACTGAACATCTTAAAACAGAGTGAAATCATCAGCTTTGTGTTTTAGGAAGATCATTCTGGGACTCATGGAGGATGTCTTGAAAAGGGGAGCGGGTAGAAACAAACACCTGTGGCAGTAGACACAGCTCTCTCTCAGTTATTTCCAAAATACAGATTGCCAAGCCCTGTCTTTCCTGGGGATGATCTTAGCTGAATTTAAGGAATTTGTGGAGGAGATATGATCCAAGCTGCCAGCATTGTCTCATGCCTCTGAATTGGTCAAGGCTAAAAGGATAATCCAGACACAAAGATGCTCCACAGTGGATTGTTAGATTACGCTGGCCAGCAGGACTTGCCAAGTGTCTCATTATGGAACAATGTTTGTTACTCCACATTCAACAGCAGGAGTTGCGGCGGATATGGTTGATTGGCATTTAACATCTCTTCCACTCTTCTTCCGGCGTAGTCGGCTTTCAAACTTTTTTTTTAAACTCATTCCACAGAAAGAAAAAAACTTCCATGGCAATCCAGTATACACATGCGTGTGTGTTGCACAAAACAGAAATTACCCTAAGCTGACGCCCTCTGAAATTTTTATTCTGCTCTATTTTATTTCTTTCAGTGCTTTCATGATTCACTAAGGATGAGTCCTGATCCCCAGTGTGAAAGCCGTTGCTGTAATGTGCTTTCCTGTCCAACAGAGGCTGGAAAGTGAAAGACTGCGTTTTCCCACCTACTTCAGCTAAAGCTCCAGTTGTTTTCAGCTCTGCAAACCCAATGCCCTCACATTGCTTTTGCTACTTCTGCTGGCAGGTAAGTCATGGAGGGGTTTGGTCTTTCTTGGCAATGCCAGCAGAGGTTTTGCCACTAGCATAGGTGCCTTTTTTAAGAAGAAAAGCAAGGGGTATCCATTTTTGCTGGTGGAGTTTACATCAGGCATAAAATGGTTCGGGAACTTGCAGCATTCATGGCTTTTTAAGCATGGCACCTCCTTAATCAGGACAGCTTGTGACTGCAGTGGTTTCAAGGTTAGGCAGGGACAATGTGGTGCTGAAGGCTGAGGAGTCCTGATCCTAGAGGGGTAGGTGCTGCTTGGGTGCCCGGTACTGGGGTGTGGCTAGGGAGAGCGGAGGGAGGTCACCAAAAGGTCCCCCTAGGGACTGCTTTGTCTGCCCTTCCAATGACACTACCTGCCACTTAAGGACCTACAGTAAATCTCTACTTGCCTGAATTACCTAGAGAGGAGTCTTTTCTCTGTCTCAGAGCCCTGGACACACAGTAATCAGTCCTGCTGAAGTACTAATGAGATATTAAGTCATGGGGGCTCAGAACTTGCCTAAGTCTTCAGCTGTCAAACTTACTCTGGGTCCAAACACAAAAATGAATGAAGGACAACTACATCTAAAACACCAGCAGCCAATCAGAAACATAAAGTTGCATAAAAACAGCAAAACACACAAGATTATAGTTCGGTCTATAAAAAGTTTAGAAAACAGTCAAATTAAACCATATTGCTTAGAGATCCACATTTAAGGAATAGATTCATTTAAAAAAAAAAAAGGTGTTTATCAAAAAAGTCAGAATGGTAAGCAGGCGATCCATAAGGGTAGTGGAGATACTTCTGAGGTGCTGGCTATGTTCTATTTTTTTACCTAAATGGTGATTTCACAGTGTTTGGCTTATATACTTTTCTGTATGTGCATTACATTTTACATTCTCTCACACACAGAAAGGATGAAAATTTGCAACAATAAACAAAAATTTAAATTGGGATTCACACAGTTTATGATCACCCAGTCCATCTACTCATCTGATGCTTGAAGCTCCCTACAACTTTTCTGTCCTCTGTTTGACCCCTTCTGAAGAGCTGGAGTTGCATGGTTGTCACTCATGAGAGCAGTAACACACCCAGGCAGATAACAGGCGAGCCTCCTAGGTTTATTGCCATGGAACTGTGGTTGTCCATCCTCTTCCCTCAATTTCCAACAGACAGGCCACTGAAGACCATCTTTAAAGACCTCAAAAGGATCAGCGAATCTAACACTGAAACTTAGCACCGTCAGGACGTAGCCTCCCTCCCTTCCTCTGACCCTTGGGTAATAATATAGCTTCCTTTTTTCAATAGAGGGGTATCCATTTGCTTTTTTTTTTTTTTTTTTTTTTTTTTACTATTACTTACAAGAGCCAAGACAGCAACGATCAATACTATAGCAGAAAAAGAGACACTTAACACATGAGTTACCTTGAAGTGTGAGCTGCTCTTTCTTTTAAATGGGCTGCTAAGTTTGGGCAGGGCGACTGGGAGAGCAGAAGTGAGGGGGTGAGACAGAAAGAAAACTCCACCCTCTCTGTAGCCTCATTTCATATTTTCCGACTTTACAGGATGATCTGTTGAGTTGAGTAGGCAAGAGACAAGTGGCCTGAATCTAAATGACCATCCAGTGAAGGAAAAGTCACAACACAAAGGTTTCCACTTCTCCAGTCCTCAAAGAGAGAGACTGTTTGTGGGGTGGGAGGGCACGAATGCTGTCAGGATTAAATGTCAATGCTTGAAATCTTTTCAATCAAAAGGTGCCATGGGGGCTTCAAATAATACACTTGGTTTACAAGTTCAACTTTTTGTTTTGAAAGAAACACAGCCTCTGCAGGAAAACTTCTCCAAAAGCTTTTCACTTTTTCCTGGGGCTTCATAATACTCAGAAGATTTTTCAGCTGATTTGATTTTCCCAAATAAATGGGCATGATACTCAAGGATATTGTCTTTTGTTTGTCTAGTAAATATTTGCTGAATGAATTACAACGAAGCAGATGAAAAAAAATATGAAAGAATAAATCACTATGATGAATTAGGTGGTTCTTTTTTGATATATACAGAAGTTACACATTTTCATGAGAACGATTTCTGAGAATTATGGGTAGTGATTCTATTATGACAAAAGACAAATAAGTAGAGCTGCCTCTCTACTCCAGGCAGGGAAAGGAAAGTTGAAATGTAAAGCAATTATCTGGATAATTCAGACAAAAAACCAACTATTGAGGGAAAGGAGGCCCTCTTTTTCCTGGCCCCAGTTCATTTGAGCCATCCAATAACACGACCCACTGGAGTGGAATTTGGCATTAAAGAGGCTTGTCTTGGCTCATGTCCAGTGGGGTTTAGTTACTGAATTCTTTAAAGGACATTGTTTAAACATGGTCTCCCATGTAACTGGGTTCTAAGGCATGAGCTGCAAGAACCTTGACACCGCCACGTGACTCCAGGGTATTATTCCATTGGATCAAATTATCCGGAAAATCACTCACATTCCAGTTCACCTTTCTGGGTTAGACAAAAGCAAAGTGTATTGCCCAGGATTTGCGCCACAATAATTACATGTGAATATCTGAAAGCTTTGCCTGAAGTGTGTTAATAAATATGATCCCAGTTCCTAGATGGTGTAGATAGAAGCAGATGGGCCAAAGGTGACAGTTATTTGGTAATTCCTCACTCACTACCCTTGCCTGCCACTTTCTTGGTTCCTCTGAATGCACGCTGGATTACTGAAAGAATTGTGTTGATTTAATGAATGGTAGAAATTACGACATTTAAGTTGCCCACCATTCCAATCTTCTTTCATGGCTCTAACTGAACACTTGTTTACCAATGGGGGAAAAACACAAGGATGTCTTGCAGAGAGTAACCGTGTTGTAGAAATAGCAACTGTGGCTTTTTGCTTTCTTTAGTTGGCTGGCCATGCCTGAGGAAGGTTTTTTGTAAGATGACCTGGGGTTGGGCATTCTGCCCATGCGCACACCTGGCAGACTGGAGCCTCCTATCCTTGGGAACTTGGATACATGCTGAGTTCCCATTTTCTTTGACTGCAAAACAGACAAGGACCAGCTGGTTAGTGCTGACACAGCTCACACTACTGGCGGGAACACTACTTAAGTGTTCTGCGTTTGCTCATTATTTATCAATGGGGAGACATTTCTCCGGAGAAAAGCATGTCCTTTGTCTTCTGACGGAAAGATCGTTCTTCCAATGGGGGATGATCTAGAAAGCAAAAACTGGTAATTCATTTCCCATGTGTAGGCCCCATGTGTAACTCCCCATGTGTAAGTTTTCATTTTAAAAGTTCGAGTTCAAATAAAAGAAATGGATTGTGGCCCTAGAAATCCCAGATACTTAACTTTTCCTGGTAGCAATATGATTTTTAACAGCTGAATATGCCATCTCTCTTTTGAGCAGGTTGCTTTTGCCACCAGTTTGAAGTACAGATCACTGTTACAAGCACTATTAATTACTTGAAGATAACTTCACACTGGAAATAATTTTTAACATCCTCAGCCTCGAGGGAACAAATAACGCAGGGCTGGGTTTAGTGTGTTCACGTAGGCAGAGCGCTTTCCTGTCGGGCTACATGGACTTTGCAGGAGCCCGCAGGCCCCGGGAGACAGAAAAGTGGAAAATCAGACACTTAGCTAATAAAGTGTAGAGAAAGGGCTCTTCTGATTTTCCAGCATTATGTGGGATGACATTAAAAAAAGTAATAAAGGGATTTTTTATACCTTTACCTAAAAGTGAAAGCTCCCAGGCTCTCCTTCGTCTCCTCTTTGCCTTCTCTCCCTCCCCTTCTGTGTCTCTGATTCTTTTTGGTCTTGTTAGATGGAATATGGGCGTCTCTTTTCTCTTTGAATTATTTAAGTTACTCCAGTTAACACTGGATTCATATTCATCCGAAGAAGCTTATTTTTGCTTAAGTTTTCCAACCATGAAACTTGCAGAGCATAATGGAAGTGTAAGTGATACTTAGCTATTGTCCTGGAACTAGACCCCATTACAATTATATGTAAGAGATATTTAAAAATAACTGTAAAACAGGATGGATATTTATGCTCTTCTAAGATGAATAGACTTATTTATAGGTGGAGAGACATTCCATAAGATAAGCTAAAATTAATCATATTGCTGAAGTTTTCAAAGAGGTCAGAGTCCAAATTAAATATAGAAGGGCAAACCGGTTTCTTCCTTTTGCGTATTTTAATGAAGACTAGAGAGGCTGGGGAAATATTTATATTCTTTTATTCATATTTTCAGGATTGCCTCATGTCTCGATTTTTTTTTTTTCCAAATCTCTCATTTAAGTGAGGGTACTTCAAAGTGAATATGGGTATTCTCAACTCCTCATATCTTAAAAAAGAAAAAAAAAGAAGAATTAATGGGGCTGGAAATTTAAAAACAACAGATGTACTAAAAGTGTGATTACGGCCATGAGTAAGACATACGGGGGAGTTCCACCACTTTATGGAGCTTTGGTTGAGGGCTGATTGTATCACAGAGAAACTGGAGCCCCGGAGCCTCACTAAGACCATCTCTAGGAAATGACTGCTGATTTCCCTAGGAGTGCAGTAGATAAGGAGTGTTTCTCCCTAAACATAGCTCTCTAACTGCTTTGTGGTTAACAAGACGCCCCGCTAAGAATTGTGGGTAGCTCATTTAAGGATGAATATTGAGATATGTGCTGTGTGGTGAGGGAGGAAATCGTGCTCCCGAGGAAATTGTGCTTCCATTACTCTGATGGAATTTAAAGGTAGAGGGGGATCGGCTCTTCCACTCTGGGGCAGACCTGGAGAAGTGACCTGAACTCCAGAATCCAAGGTCAGAAAGAGGCTTCCAACAGTACCACTTGTGCTGAATCAGTGACATTGCTTCCATTCTGGCCCCAGGATTTTTTTTTTTTTTTTTGCCCTCCACAGAGCTACATAGTTCAGTCATGACGCCTTGAGCGAGCAAACGTCTTCAGACAGTGGCTGAGATAAGAAAAAACCAGGCGAGGCCGAGTCTCAGGCACAATGGTGTGCATGCTGATATCACTGAGTTATGAACTATTTCTTTTTAATCCAGTTTCAAAAGATGACTTCCTCCATATGCAATTAATTCTACATATAACTACAAGGAACTGCATATTTCCGAACAGTTGTGTCATCAGTATGAATGTTTAAACAATCTCTGTGGTCTCTTTCCCACAAACTGATTTAACGTGTATATAAAGAGGCTTTTGGGATGAGCATTTTACATTTGCTTCTCAAACTTCAGCGTCTGTTTTCAGTAAATATTGAGGATGAAGCTTCCCCCATTCATTCCTGGAGCACCGGCCAATTGCAACTCAGGAATGCAGTTCTTGGGCTTTTCATGAATAAAATTCTCCGTTTGTGAACCTAGGCTTTCTCAGGCCACATGAACAGGACCTCACGAGAATAGATGTGGGACAGACAGTTGGTTGAGCTGGCCATACACAGATTATCCTAATTAATATCAAAACAGTGGGGGCCACACAGACCTAGGTTCAAATCCTGGCTCCATCCTACAGACAGGGGACCATGTGTCCGGTTTGCTCATGGTGGTCCCAGTTCACTTTTACTGCTCTGGTGAAACTGTTAATAGTGTCCCTTTCAAAACTGTCCCAGTTTGAGCTAGAATGTATAAGATCATTCTACTAACACCCAGGTGAGGTCTCCGTGCTCTTTGTTTTTAAGGGAGCAGCAATATGTGTTGGGGTTCTGGTTCTAGAGACCCATTTCACAGGCCCAAATCATCATAAAAATAACTCACGGTTAATTAAAAACACAACTATACATGTGACAGAATAACTTACTGACAAACGAAGGTTTCATTTTTCTCCCCACATATTTGTTTTCTCTTCTTTTCCCATTTCAAGTCGAAACCAGTCCCTGGTGTGCTCCCTTGCCTCAGGGATTTTTGCAGGATGGAAGGTGGAAGCCCCTGTAAAGTCTATGGCTCCTCCTGTTTTTTGTAAGTGCTGGTGGCCCCTGAAGAAATAACAAGGGCACCAGACTCTAATGAAGAGGGATGGCGCACTGGAGGGCAGAGAGTCAGAGAGAGAAGCTCTTCTGCTTAAGGAGGCAGAGGAGCAAGACCGCAGAGCCCGCTCAGGAAGCAAGCAGACGGGGTGGTGACATAAACGCCCAGCAGGATCAGCTGTGCAATTTGTGGGGCCTAGTGCAAAATGAAACGGTTGCCCCTTGTTCAAATTTCAAGATGGCATCAGCAGATAAAGAAGTTGTGATATATTTACACAATGGAATACTACTCAATCATAAAAAATAATAAAATAATGCCATTTGCAGCAAATGGACGGTCCTGGAGAACATCATTCTAAGTGAAGTAAGACAGAAAGAGAAAGAAAAATACCATATGAGATCACTTTCACTTATATGTGGAATCTAAAAAAAAAAAAAAAAAAAAAAAACTTATCTACAAAACCGAAATAGACTCACAGACATAGAAAACAAACTTATGGTTACCAGGGTGGGTAGGGGTGGGAAGGGATAAGTTGGGGTTCGAGATTAGCAGATACTAACTACTATATATAAAATAGACAAACAACAAGTTCATACTGTACAGCACAGAGAACTATATTCAGTATCTCGTAGTAACTTATGGTGAAAGAGAATATGAAAATGAATATGTGTGTGTGCTGTATGACTGAAGTATTTTGCTGAACACCAGAAATTGATACAACATTGTAAACTGACTGTACTTCCATAAAAATATATATATATATAAAAAAAAAAAAGATGGCATCAGCAGAGCATTAAAACAAATTCAAGGCTCTTCTGAGCACAGAACCTTGTGAGACTACACACAGACTCGCAGCCCTGCAGTTAGCCCTGCCCAGAGGAGTTGGCTTCTCCATGTGCCAAGAGGGAGGCACCCTCTGCAAAACCCCCTAACCCCAAATGGTGCCACCAACATCCAGGCCCGCCCTGGGCCTCACAGAGTGGATGCCAGTGGTACCTTCCAAGGTTAGAGGCCCTTCCTCCGTCGTCTTCATTCCAAGTAAACCTTGTGGGTTCTGATGTGACTCTGGGGAGAAGAGGGGTTCCCAACCAGGATGAGATGGACATTCTTGCCATCTTAGAGGAAGGATGGAGGCTGAGAGGCAAAAAACTAAGTTGATTTAAAGAAATAAAGAAATTGATATGTTTTGCACACTTTAGTTGTTGGACTAAAATTTATTCCACATATGCTTTTATAAATATTTAAGTTTATAAAACCAAATGTTTAATATAAGATCCACACTGTAAATATTCCTTTGAGAGTATTTTTCTGCATGGACTGGGATGGCTAAGCTTCTTAAAATCTAAGTCCGTAAAGTGGAAGAGAAGATGCCTGCTTTCTTGGTAAACCTCCGAGATACCCACAGGCTTTCTTCACCACTACAAGGACCTTTGATCTGCACTTAACATTCAGATTGTTTGCTCAAACATTTTCCTTATCCATTTCATGAGCAAAAATGCTCTGAGAGTCCCTGAATGGTAGGTTCTGTGGGATGAGAAGTTCTATGGTTTTGGTTCACTGATTGTGTATTTGGACATCTTATTTATGACAGTAAATGTTTATAAAAAATGTAATTCTCTGTAATAGTGTGTTATATTTGAGCAAGTTACTTAACCTGCTACCCTTATCTGTAAAATGAGGATCATACCCACCTCTTGGGGTGCTGTCAGGACTCAGTAAGATGACAGAGAGAGTACTCAGCACACAGGAAATGCTAAATGGTTGCCGGGTCCTGGACATGACTGTGCCGTGCTGATCACACAATGGGGACCCAGCTTCTAGTTCATGGGTTACCTCAAGCTTTTTTTTTTTCCTGGTAGTAAATGAGAGAACTCACACTACCAGGAAGTTCTGGGAATTTTGTGGTTTGAACATTAAGATAATTGATTTCTCCCCCCAAACACAAGTTAGCACCAATCTCTTCAGAGGCCCATGGACCACGGAAAAGATTATTTCATGCTGCTGCCAGCCCCTTCTGGCCTTGGGCAGACATTGGGTCATTGAGGATTAGAGTCAAAAAGGAGCAGAAATCACAGCCTTCACAAGTGACTTAGAAACTCCTGGGGGCACACAAGGGGCTCCCCAGTATATGTGGTCCCAGATGACTCCTCCCCACTTGTCAGAGGAAACTCCAACTGTTACCTGTTTTATATACTGTTTATCTAAGTAAGATTTTCTTTAACTAAAGGACACAGCTAAAAAACAGAATAAAAAGACCCTTTGAACATCACGGATCTGGCCCAACTCCTGCATTTTAGAGTTGATGAAATTTAGAACTAGGAGATGGTTTTATGGTCCAACATCACCTAGCCGGTTTGCGGCAGGGCCAGGAGGACAGGGAGGTCAGCTCCCAGTCCCGTGCAGTTTCACTCCGGCAGGCTGCCTCTTGTAGAAAGATGGGGCTGACATCGCAGATGTTGTAGGGTCAAGATTTCCACCTTACAAATCAGATGTACAAAAACAGTAGCTTATTTGTCTTCTAAACCAATTTAATCTTGCTCTGAGGCTCTTGTTCCTACAGATGGCAGGCATAAGAGGCTAAATAGCCTCTTCCAGGGTGAAAAAAAAGGAGGGGGACTGAACTCACTCAGTTCAACACTGAAATTTCCTATGGGAACCAATTCCCTAACTTCTGAGGCTCTTCCTCCTCCTCCCTTCCTCCCAAGATGGCGTCTGGATGATGGAGAAGTTTATGGACCCTCATGGAGCAGGAGGAGGGATGTGTAACTCACAGGTTGTCTTTCTCTGCCTGCTCCTGCTGCTCCACAGCTGAGGTACGACTCCTCTCAGTCTTTGGGCATCAGCCTCTATCCTCCCTCCATGTGCTGTGTAAGTGTTTGCAGCTGGTGTAATTTGTGGTCTGCTCTCTCTGCATAGGCAGTCTATGGTGATGGCTCCCAGGGAGCCAGGCCATCTCCTCCTGGGAAAATTCTAACCAGGGTACCAGTGCCATGCGAAGGCCATCTTTAGAGAAGAACTCTCGGCCGTTCAGGGGAGTCTCTCTTCATCAGGCACCTCAACAACTAAAATTAACTCAAGTTTTGAATACATTCTTCCCTTAACTTTTTTTTTTAACTAAAAAATTAAAAGCAGACACACACTTTAAAACATAGGTCTCCTGTTAAAGACAGCAGAATAAAAACACGTATGCCGTTCCTCTTCCTAAAAATCCAATGAAAACAATAAATGGAACAAAGAAAGAAGGAAATATCTCCCTATCATGAATGAAGCAAGGAAACAGCTACAATCCCAAACCACAAACTATGAAGAATACCGGCCAAATATTGTGGGCACGGATAGAGACGAGGGAGGCCCTTAATGCTGACAAATGCCTCCTTGGATCTCAAACAGGATCTATATTTCTCTAAAATTAAGTGAGGCAGCCCTAAAAAGTCAAGCCAATGATCCTTTGCTTAGAGAGGGGAAGTTGCAGGATATGAATGGGACATGGGAGAAATGGGGACCATTTTGGATTTTTCACTTGGCACTTTTCTGAACTTTTTGGAAAAAAAAAATATATGAGTACTTTTTGCCAAAACAATAGCCATTCTAGCAATCAGTAAAATCTAAAAACAAAACGAAACAGAAAAAAACACAGTAACTGACTTTATTAACTGTGTGTCAAAGGGTTAAAGGATAATTAACAGCTGCGTCAGAATTCTTCTTAAGGAGAGACAGTCTTCATTTAATATTTTAATGGGTCACTTGGTGTGAAAAAAAACAGATCATATCTGGAGTCTAGAGGAAGAGGGGGAAATAGAGGGAAGGCCAAAGTGTTCTCATTCATGTATGGGTACAATTAGTAGGGTCTGACTGAGATAATTACTCCTGAGAAGTAAGAGGGAAGAGAATGAGCGAGGACCCAGGAAACAATGGGCATGAGGGTGGCAGGAGTAATAGAACCTGAGTTAGCAGAAATGGCCAAGAGTCTTTCCAGCTTTGAGAATTCTATGGTTCTTAAGTTACGCCTTACTTTGATATGAAGATCTCCATGGCTTACCTCTGCCTTCCGCTACACCACAAAGGTCTTGGTTTTTTATTTATTTGATTGATTGATTGATTGATTTGGCTGGTTGGTTGGTAGGTTGAATAGAAATGAAGAGAACCAAAGGAATGAGACAGCACTCTGGAGAAGATCAGCAGAAGTATAAGCTCTGAATCAGAGCTAATTAGGAAAGCCACAAGCTCCTCCCACCCCCAGCCCCGGCCCATCCACTGCCTATTCCAAACTCCTTTCCCCTACCTGCAAAGGAGCTTAAGCCACTTTCATTTGTTCCTCGTTTGTCCTCTAGATGAACTATGTTGTGGGCTTGGGGTTGGGAAAGAGAAGGGTGGGGCCATTTTGATAGAGTCCAAGTAGGAAGTCATGATAAGGAGCAGTGCAGAGGGGGCACGCAGAGCAGAGAGATTGACATGGGATCGACACCTGTCCACAGGCAACCATTCTCCGTCTCGAATGGCCACCTACATACTATTGACACACCCACCATAATTTTTTCTAGACACTTCCCTTCTCCCAGTGCACCAACCACATGTTAAAAAAAAAAAAATCCAACAGATGAGGAAGAGGATAACAATGATTCTTACTGGAGACTCTTCAAGACCTCAGTCCTTGCTAAAATAGCAGAATAATATTTTGAATCCAGCAAAGATTCCTTCTCACTCTAGGGTCTTTTTTTCCTTCTGAAGGACCTTCTTTTGTAAATAGCAAGGGCTTCTAATAATACTTACTTTTTAAAAAACTGTTATTTTCCAAAAGCCCAGATCTCGAAGACAAATCATCTCCCAACACACTCGTTATACAGCAGTGGAGAGGAAACAGGATAACCAAGATTTATAAAGCTTCCAGTTTAAAAAATAGAAGAATAAGAAACACCCAGCGGTCATTAAGCAACAGCAAATAACAAATCCCGCCGAACAGAGATAGCAAATGACTCCCAGCCCAGACACTTCCTTGGTCAGTGACTCTAGAAGCTGCCCTGTGGGGTCACGTCCTTGTAAATTATCCCAGATGAGTTCATCCTGGGTGGGTGGGTGAGAAAGAACATGGCTTTCTTGGGGGATACACAGATTGCATAGGCATCTTCCTGCTGGTGTGGCTCTAAAGGCCTGGGATCTGTTTTCGGGATAAAATCACAGGTGTTGGCCAGGCCGACTTGAGGTGTCTTTGACAATGTGGTTTCCTAAAAATCTTAGTTGGCGTCTGTTCTCCTTGCTTCCTGTCAATGGCAAGTACATGTAGACAACGGCCAAAGATCCTGTGTGAACAGTCTTTAAACCTGAAGATTTCCTCCTTTTCCTTCTGACGTCAGACATCGTCCTTTCCTAGCTCTTCTTCAGTGGCCACTCCTTTGAGACAATTTGAAATCATAGCTTCTTATGGTGAAACACCCCCTGAACTCAAAATTTTCCGATGGGTCCGAACAAGGCATCTTACGGAGGACTGTTAATTGATGGGAAAGAGGAACAGTGTCTTATTAGCTAAGGCGACTACTTTGAAGTCATTGCTTTAACTGCCTCTTTGTGGGATAAAGAAGCAGGTGTCTTTGTGAGCCCTTCAAAGCTCCACATCAGGGGGCTTCTCTGCCTCTTAGGAAGTGGCCACAGTCAAGAGCCCCTCCCCTAGTAACACAGTACTGGCCAGCCTTAGTACGACGTGGTGCATGACAAAAGGCAACTTGCCTCGGCCCAGCGGCAGCCCCCACCCCCAAGCCCAATTCCACACTTCAGATTCTGATAGAGCCTCGATTCACCCTACTTTCAGAGACCAATTTTTTATTCGTTTCTTTACTTCTTCCTTTTCTTTTCTTCTTCTTCTTCTTCTTCTTCTTCTTCTTCTTTTCTATTGCAAACTGGAATCCATTGATGCTGGTGGAAGCAGCATTCTCTGAGTTACTAATGGTGCAGTGGCTCAGTGGGAGGTCTGGAGGAAAAGACACGCAAGGCTAGCTCCTAGGAATGCAGCCCAGAACCGCACACAGAAGTGACCTGCTGAGATGCTGCTGCCACCTCCACTCTTTGTCGCCGCACTCACCTGCAACATGGATGTGCAGCGCTCAGAACGCCATCTGTGTACTCGCGTTGCTGCCTCCCAAACCAGGGTTTCATGTGGGTATGCTTGAGTGCTGGATCTTAGGTCACATGTCTGCTCCCTAGTAGAGAGATGCTGGGAAGTTCTTCCCTAGGAAAGTAGGACTAACAATGTGGGAAACTGTGAAAATGTAGAGCAGGGGTTTAGCAGCAATGACAGGTATCTGCTAAAGAGGATTTTGTTCTAATGAGCAATTTTCTTCTAAAAGCTCTTAAAAGATCCAGACCTTAAAGAAGCTGAGTAGTAGAGAAAGTGAGGGAGAAGCAGGAGGCTGAAACATGCTTTGGTTGAAGATGTGTAGAAGGTAGACCTCTAGGGTCCCTCATCCACACCCGTACAGCCAGGCATTCATACTTCGTCCTGTCCCCTCCTCCCTCCCTTCCCCTTAGAAGGCTAGAAGTTTCTCCTCTGTTGAAGTTCCAGGATCAGGATACCAGGTCTAGAGGAGGGCAGCGCCAAAGAGCTGGGCTGAAAACAAGAGATTAAGTTAAATTCTGCTTGCTAAAAGTGGGAATAACCTACTTTCAAAACCCTGAATGATGCTCTCAACTATCTCTAACTATATTCCAGCAGCAGGCATTCTGGGAAACTCCACTCCGATCCCAGGCATCTTTGCTGTGGGCTTGGAAAGGAGAATGGAGGGGTTGTAATGATCATCTGGCTCCCTGCTCAGAACACGTCAGTACAGTGTTCTCATTCACTTCTCTTCTCCCCAGAATCTAGTTTTTAACGGCCCTACTATTTCATTCCTTAGCATCCTATGAGGCTCCTAAGGGTGTCCTGGACAAGTCAGGGGAAAAGGTGAGCCTTATTCATTTCTAGTTTAAGAAATAAGTGGATGGGGTGGGTTTCAAGATGGCGGAATAGAAGGATGTGGAGCTCACCTCCCCCCACAAAAACATCAAAAATACATCTACATGTGGAACAATCTCACAGAAAACCTGTTGAACTGTGGCAGGAGCTCTTATACTAGAAAAGCTACAAGAAAAATCTCCACATCATCAGGAAGGACAAAAGGAAAAAAAAAAGACATGAGTGAAATGGTTTAAGTTATATTTATAGTTTTGTTTCCCCCACAGTGAACTAGACATCACACAAAAGACACAGCTTGATGATCAAGCACAATATCTAACAGCTAAAACAATCACATTCTCACTCCTAACTACAATTTAGGATTTTTTGGCGGAGAAAAGATGGCTCTCCCAGGTTCCAGCGCCTGGGAGCCTGACACCACATGCCACCTGCTGGTGCTGAGCTGTATCGCTCGGCAGTAACTCCAGAGGCCAGGAGGGAACAAAGGGAACTCGCATCCCTTCCACGGGGTGGGGGCGGGGGCGCTCCCACAGGCCCTCTGCTGCAGGTTTTCAATGTGAACAAGTCCAGACCACGAACTTAAGAGGAATGAGGAAAATAAGGACTATCCTCTTTTGGCATGTATCTCAAAATTGTCATCATTCACTTAAGGCTCATAACCACAAAGACATTCCTGCTTATTTTCTCAGGTGTTGTGAAGCTTTGACGTGGGAAGAAAATATCACTTCTAGAAGCACAAATTAGCCTGATTCAGATTGCCCTGATTTTTACACCAACCCTGCTCTCAAAGAACATGGCATCTTCTTAAGGAAGCAGGTCTTGGATTCTATGCAAGCCTGAGTGTTGAAAGATCATGTCCCACTCGATGATCTTCCCCGGGTTTCAAACTTTGTTCACTACCGGGAGGTTTTCAAGGGTGGCCAGAGAGCAGATAATGCAACTCACACCTTTTTCCATAGAAAATATCACTAAATAGTCTTAATTAATGGATGCAAATTCTACATTCCCCCCCCCCATCCCTTGTGTTAAATTGCCTTTGATCAAAGTTAGATTATTTGAGCAAGACGAGTCTGGCCCAGTCTCCATGGTTTGCCTAGTGTGGAAGCCCCTAGAAAGGCCTTGTAGGGCAACATGTAAGGTTTACTCTCAGGGTTTATGCCCCACTTTTATAAATCAAAACACAAGCAAACATACAAAAGCTTCCCTCACAGGGCATACATTCATATTTGAGCCAACAAACACATCGATCCTTACCTACTAAAAATGTACTTAAGTCTGACCACTGTTTGCAAATTATAGCACTGAATATTCTATAGATGCCAAAAAAGAAAAAAACAAAAGCAAAGATAGTGTTTTCATACAGCCTATGCTGTGGGCAAGCTACATGCAAAGGCTTAGAATTCCAGAAGCCAAGCCCATCAGCCTAGAAGTGGAAGAAATCTCTGTTTCTTGCCCAGTCGGGTCACTTTGATAGCACATGTGTTCTGTGGTATAAAACTAAAATATCCAATGGACTCTTTTCCTTGCATTTTGCACAGCGACTACAATGAGCTATTAATCAATGAAGCAGCTGGCATGGCCCCTGCCCTGACGGTTCCCTGAAAGGCCAGGCCGGTCTAGGGAACACCACCAGAAGGTCTGGAGTTGGCGGAAAGGATGGTGGGAGGCAGGTGGTAGCAGGTGGGTATCTTCCAGTCCTCCATAGATTATCGACAAAAACTTCAACTGGCCAGCATCTTTGTTCCACCCTGAATAGAAGGCCACCCTAATGGCCAAGGTGCAGATTCCCAATTCTTGGGGTAGGTTTTACATTTAAACCTCCAGGTACAGAGAGAAATTGGTGGATGGGCTGGAAGGTATTGAGAATGAGTCTGGGTATCCGGAAAGCTGAGTTCTCGACCTGGGATTGCCAGCAGTTAGCTGAGACCTTCCCAAGTCAATATACCTTTTCCAAGTGTCTATTTTCTCATCTTCCAATTCCTCCTCTTACTCCCTTCTCACTTCCCCCTGCTCACCTCTTGCCCCTTTACAGACTGGGGAGGGGATGGGGAGCAGTGAAAGTCCTATGAGCTCCCTCCTCAAAGTGTTGGAGTAGTTAGCTTCAGTTCCACGGAGCAACTTTTAAATACCGTGCCTGGCCTTCCCATCCCTTAATGCTAGCCAGCCCATCATTTGTCCCCTCCTTCCTGTTTTCCTCTCATTCCTGTCCCTCTCTGTCTACATCAGAAACATCCTTTTTCCGAGTATCTAACCAATCCTTCCCATTCTGTTTCACTTTATTGACCTAAGATGCTATGTCCCTATGGCTATGTGTTATTTCTTTTTCTTTCTTTTTTTTTATTGAAGTAAAATTTATTTACAATGTTGTATTAACTTCTGGCATACAGCAAAGTGATTCAGTTATTTCTTTTAAAAATAGTGAGTCTGTGGCTAGCCAGTCTTACTGCAGAAATTTCATAAGATGTAGAAAAGCACATAGTGATGTTGGTGAAGATGATGGTGGTGATGATGGTGGTGGTGATGGTGGTGATGATGAAGGTGGTGCTGGTGGTGGTGATGGTGGTGGTGATGGTGGTGATGATGGTGATGTTGATGGCTAAGGTTCATTGAACACTTGCTCTTTGCCAGGCAATGCTGAAAGCACTTCATATGTATTCATTTGTTCAACACCCTATGAACCCCATAAGATAGTTACTCTTATTATCTCCATTTTGCAGGTAAGGAAACTGAGGCATAAAGAAGTTAAGTGACATAGAAGAGAAAGCTAAAAATTCCTCATAAGATCATGCTGAGAATAACTACGTATAACCAACATGGAATCCTTATTTCTGACTTAATGGAAGGCTACTTGCCTCATGCATGCATTTATTCTTTCAAAAACCATTTTGCCACAACTGCCCTGTGGCCAGTCATGCACTGACGGACTTTTTCTGATAACTGCTTTAGTCATCAAATGCAGAAGGAACTTCAGGCCAGGGGAAGGAGAAGGAGGCTGAAATCCACTGCCATCCTGTATCCTTATTCCCAGATCTGGCCATACCAGAGACAGAAATCCAAACAAAAACTCAAGGTCTTGCCAAGAGCCAGCTTTGGACGTGAGGGTATTAAAAAAAAACCAAAAAGCAGCCGCTCCTTCTGCTTGGAAGCAGTTATTTCAATGACTGACATATGTCCTGGAGGAACAAGTGTCATCTTACTAATGGGCTCTCATTAGTGATGGCAACAACTATAAAACACATACACACCATGCATGTTTAATGACATGGGGAAGTGCTCATGATGTATTAGAGGAGAAAAGAAAACCACAAAACAGAATGTGTGTGGGGGGGTTGATGGCAAACATTGTTCCAAAGAAAAAAGCACCCATAAGCATTGAAAAAGCACTGGAAATTTTTTGAAAAACGAACAACTTAGTAATCTTGCCTAAAGAGAGGTTATAGGGGATTTTCCTTTTTTTCTTTTAGTTCCCCAGATTTCCACAAAGAACATTTATTATGGATATGCTTAGAAAAAAGTCCATAATATTATTATTTTTTAAGCTGTACAAGGTGATTAGTGGTTGAGAGGCAACAGATTATATTCAGGTAAAATTCAAAGTTCCCAATTATCTTTTAAAAGGGAAGGAAATGAATATTTATTGGCTAGGCATTTTCTCTTACATTACCTTATGCAAAAGGGCTTCATAAAGCTTTGTAAGGTCAGTATTCTATTGCTGCGGGGGCAGTAAGTACGATGACCATGGTCCCTGGACTGTTAAGGGGTGGAATGTCCAATTCTGCTGACTCCCAGACTCAGACTCTTCTCCAGGCCAATGGTGTTCCACCAGTTTATTCTCTAACACGAGCGTAATACCGTACTTTCATCTGTAGCTCTTTGAAGCAATGATGGAGAGTAAGAAGGGAAAGGGAGGCAGGGGGTAAATCTCAGAAGCTGCTGAAGCTCCCAGATAATCCGATCTGCTCTGACTCTCCCCCCTGGCCACCCAGGGGGTGGTATTATGGGGGTGGTGAGGGGGCGCTGAGTCAGCAGCATGATTTCCAGGGTAGTGAGAAGCCCATCACGGCAGCAGAATACGTCTCCAGAGACATCCTTTGGCTTAAGATTCCTTGTGACTTTAGCTAAAATGCAAATGACTCTGAGCACAAAAATGCCTTAAGCCTTATCACTTCGGAATATAAATGTTTGTCAACTGCTCTCCCAAGTGGACAGAGGGGATGGTTATGAACACCCTGAGGAAGACAGATATACAGAAGGCGAGGAGGGCATTGAAAAGCCACTGGAGTCTCCTTGCCCTTCTCCGTGGCCCTGCCTGCCAATGGCTGGCCTTGATTATAATATTTAGGTTTCTGTGTTTATATCCTGTCAAGGGAAAGCAGAATATCACATTCTATCAAGTCACTTGAAAAGAACCACTGATTTACAACTCCAAGGCACTAACAGAGTGTTTGATTTAAAGGAGTGTATCTATGTAACTGTAATAAACACACCACACTCCAGAAAGTCTACAGATAGCTTCTCTCTCAGTAAATGGCAAAGAAGTACTAGGGCTTGTTTATATTCCTTCCTTTCCCTAAGGGTTATCAGGGCCTTTTTCATCACCTTGAAGGGAAAACAAATGATCAAAAGATGGATGACCCCTCGTCCCTTCCATATCTCCTTCTTGGTATGTCAGAAAGCTTTCCAGCAAGGCAGGGCCAGCTAATTATTTTCTTCTAATCAATCAGCTATTTTAATGATGTGTGACACTCCTGATCTATCAGTACCATTAAGATAGCGTCTGCTCTGTTGGTCTGCAGCTAGTTTACAGACAGTTCACTAGCCAGCGTGGACCCTCCAAGAATCCAAACTCATGTCCATCTGGGTGTGGACTCTGGGGCCCCCAGAAGGACAAAAGTCAGCCCTGGAGTCAGTGTCTGGCGGGACTGATTTGAGGAATTAGTGAAATGCAAGGCTGCCCCCCAAAATCTACCACAGAACCTGAAACTTTCACTTGTTCCCTTGAGGTTTTTTTTTTTTTTCCTCTCTTCAGAAGTCACTGTCAAAATTAAAAAAAAAAAAATCTTCTCTGAGGATAGCTAGGCGTTACCATCTATTTCCACGGTACCTCAGAAATCTTTGGCAAAACGGCTGCCTTTAGCAGAGAGCAAAAAAACACAAAAAGAAAGATCTGGAGGATAGTGTAAGTGTCCCAGCTCCATCGATGGAGGGGGAGGCATGAGGGTCCTGGGGGGGGGGGGGTGTGGGGGACACCACATGTGGCGTCATAAATAGCAACAGAGACAGTGTGAAGATAAGGTGGGAGATCCTGACACGGACCCGAGTTCAGAGACAAACTCCGTTTTGCTCGTTCGGTGGCCCCCGGCCTGCCCTGCAGACCCTCGTGCACGAAGCCGGGGGCCCCCGCGCTCCAGGGCCCGAGCTCGCGGCGCGGGAAGCCGGCAGGGCGGCGGGCCTCGGCCTCTCCTCACTTTCTCTGCGGCTGCCGAGGCACCTCCAACCATCTCAAGAAGTCAGTTGGGGAAGCCGCTGGTCGCAGCCTCGCCAGCTGCCGGTGGCCCCGACCAGATGCTGCACCGGAAGCCTTCACACCCCTCTCCCATTGGGCGATAATGGCACCCGGGCTGCCGGGGAGGGGCGCCGGGCGGCCGGGCCGCAGCTGGCAAGCAGCTTTTGTTCTGGGTGACTTCAGCCTGAAAATCTGCCTTCAGAATGCTCGCCTCTCAACGGAAGGGAAAACCCCAGCGAGGCATGGACACAGGCTGCTTTCACCTCTGAGTGGGGCTGGCGGGGAGGGGAGGGGGCGTCCCAAACTCCCTGTTCATAGACGGCTCTTTGTTCAACCGGAGGAATGGATTTCGGACGCCACCAACAACCCTGCCCCCTTGGCAGAAGCCACCGAGATTGGCCGGCTTTCCCTGCACCCTGCCTCTTTCTATGGAATGTATACAAATCTGCAGGCTCCACACAAATGTGTATCGTGTGAACACGGCATTCCAGATGCTGGCGCTGGAGGTGCAGTGAGGATCTGCTTCCTGTGCTCAGAGAGGTCACTCCAGGGGAAGGGGGTCCCCCCAAAATAAACATGTAATCACAACATGGTGTCATAAATGCTAATAGAGATCTATATGGGTAGTGAGAAGACACAAAAGAGAGACAGGCGACAGCTTCACAGAGGAAGAAAGGGGTGGTATTAGGTCTTGAAGCAAAACGAGTAGGCATTTGGAGATCAGGCAAGGCGGGAAATGCAGTCCAGACAGAAGGAACCGCATGTGCAAAGGCATTGAGGCACGGGGAGATTTCTGCCTGAGCTCTCGGTAAGAATTAAGGGGAAAGAAATTAAAACATTTATTTATCCCTTTGACAGATATGTGTTGGATGCCATTGTATGTTTCAAGCACTGGGGTATGGTGAGTAAACAGAACTGGATTTGGCCTTCCTGGAGCTTCTAGTCTACTCATGGAAATAGACAGTAAGCACATAAGCAAATAAGCATGTAAACTACAAACGAGGACAGCTGTTTTAAGGCAAGTGACCAGAGTTTCCTAACAGAGAAAAAGAAAGCAAAGGGGATGATTTAGATGGGATGCTAGGGAGGTCTCTTGGAGTCAGGGGGAGTATCATACAGAAAAGATTCTTCCAAGGCTGAGGATACAGCCTAAGCAAAGGTCCTGAGGCAGAAAGAAGCCTGGAAATTTGGGGAAGTCAACAAGGCCAAAGTGAATGGAAGGCAGGGACAGAAGGGAAGAGAAGGCGGTAACCGTGACGAGATCTGAGGGGCCAGAGCATGCAGGGTCTTCCAGGTCAAAGCAAAGGGTTTGGGGTTTCTTCCAAGTGCAAGGAGAAGACACAGAATAGTTGTAAACAGGAGAGAGACATGATCTGAATTTAGCTGGAAAAAATGAGTAAAAAGTAGGAGATCAGTAAGAAAGCCTTTGCTCATGGCCCAGTAAGATGGTGGTTCTCTCGATGGTGTTAACAGTGGATATGGGAGAAATAGATGGATTTGTAATATTAATTTTTCACGCTGGTTCTCTTTCCTGTCTCACAATACTTTCTCTTTTTTGGATGTCATAGTTTAAGCACCTCTGAGAACAGTATACCATTTGCCTTTATCCTTCCACTGTAACAAGTACTTGACACATGTCCTTCGATCTAGAAAAGAAGGGAGACTCCAGTTCAATGGCCTTTCACCCCAAGAGACTCTGGGAGCCTCTCTGGCCTCCTTTGTCCATCTTGTCTGTTCAACCCTGTCTAGCGTGCCCACCTCAGGCTGACTTTAGAGAACTGGGCATAGGGAAGGGAAGCTGAGGCCAATCTCCCTCCTCCCAAACACAGTGTGTTCATTAAAACCTGTTCTCTCTATAGTGTTTTCTTGCTTCCTGGGGCCGGGGAAGAAGATGCGCAGAGGCCCAGCCTGATGCAGGTATTTCTGCAGGGGGCAACCTTGGCACATTTCTGGCCTGTGTTACGTTGTATCATCTCCTCCTTGACTGACAGATTATCCGCCTACTGCCACTCTGGGAGTCTAAGAGCACGCACACAGAAGAGGATCAAAAATACTCAGATTAGTTTATAATTTATAACTTGTCTCCCTTGAAAAATTCTTCAAGAGAAGTCTTAGTCATTCTCAGGATCCTAATTCAAGTTTTAAGAAAGTCTCTGCACAGCCTCCTCTTTTTAAGAAATATGAAGGTTTACGTCATAGCCTCTTTTACCAAACTTCATTAGACCTTCACTATGCTTTGCAGTGACTGGAAGATGAATGTGCATGCATGTGTGTGTGTGTGTGTGTGTAACCTCCAATATATAAAACAGAATTTATAAAGCACTTTCCTATATATTTCTCTTTCAGTACTTACTAGAACCCCATTTTACAGGTGAAAAAAATGAGTCTTGGAAAGGTAAAGTTATGTGGTAATGGGCACACAACTTTTAAGTTCCAAGAAAGTAGAATCCGTGTCTACATCATTCTCCATTATATCTCCAGAGCCTAGCACAGTGCCTGACACAGAGTAGATTTTTGTTAAGTATTTGTTGAATTAATTAATAAATGAATCAATGATACCTTGACAAAGCTGAGATTAAAATTCTAAACTCTAACCTTTTATCCACTACGTATTGATTCCCTCTTGATAAAACAGTGAAATCTTAACAAATGAAACCATTTACTCAATTGTCTGTAGCCTAGAAACATTTTTGTGTAACACATATCACAATCATGTCCCCGTATGAGTGAGCCTACCCACTTGGCTTACTGGGGGCTGAATGAGGCTGTGCAATGAGGAATTGTCAGATTAGGGTTTCTCACTGTGCTTTGATTCTATGAAACTTTGTAGGGCTACACACCCCTCTCCACCCCAGCCTCCAAAAGGTACATATTCACATACATGTTCTGCACACCATTGTATAGAATGCACAGTCAAACTCCCTACTCAAGTTCAAGACTGTCTTTGGGGTTTTTGTTTGTTTTTTTTTTTTCAGTCAAAATGTAAGTTGAATGTACAGTAAGTGTCTCTGATAAGCTATATACTCCCACATGGTACACAGCTACTGCTGGGCTTCCAAGAGTAAGAAAGGAAGGAAGGAGACACAGAAGGGCACAAAAGTGGTGCTGTTTATTGCATCTGAGGGGGAACAGCAAGCAGCTCAGCTGGATTTCTAATTGGCTTGGAATGCTACAGGGTAGCAAAGTTGGTAAAACAGTCCTTTCAGAACCTTCTACTCAAGAAATCTCAGAGCAGACTGCTGGTGAGCTGACTAGCTTTTCATTTGTATCTGGAGAAGCTTGACTGTACATCTGAATCCTTGCTGACCCATGGCTGGGAGCTGAGTAGTCTGACACATTGCATCAAGCCCTAGTTATTCGTATAAATACGATGTACTCGGTGATTGATTTATCCTCAGAGAATTCTGAGTCCCAGGCCATCTTTTTTTGCCCCTTTCCCCCACTCATACTCTTGGTAAATACAAATAGAGAGGTTTTTATAAACACTCTTTAAATAAACCCCAGAAATTGAGCCAAGACTAGCATGCACAGTCCTGCTTTCGGGAACAGGCCCCCTTCCCTCAGATCATTATTCCTTGTGAAAATACCACATTCAGTTACACAGACTTGCTGGTGTGGTCAAATGAAATGGTAAAATGCAAAATAAAAAACCTTCTGTAGGGAGGAATGAATGAAGTAAAATAGTTCTTCTGCCAGCTCCAATTCATCTAAACATCTCTAGAGTTCCATGACCTTCAAAATAAAAATGAATTTGTGAAGAATAGCAGTGACAGCCATGGGAAGTAGAGAAGGATAGCAGAGCCCAGCCGAGCTTTTAATGAGGAAAAAAGAATCCAACCATTGAGAACTCAGGGACCCCAAATCCTGTACATAGCAACTGAATGTAATGTAAGGCTTCCCAGATCCTGCTTGCTACCACTGTATCCCCACTTTAGAAAGGCCAATTTCTCCACCAGAATGAAAGTCATTTGCTATCTAGATAAAATATGTATTTTTTTAATTATGAAAGAAAACATATAAAACAAATGTGTACACAGGTAATAAAACAAAATGTATTTAACAAAATAATACATAATAAAAATAGGGGTTAATAGATACCTGTATGTATTCATAGTTAGGCAAGCCCGAAAGCAAGAAAGAATGATGCTAAATGCATATGTAATACTTACCACGTGCCAGGGAGTGTTCTCAGGATTTCATGTACATTAACTTATTTGATCTTCACAACAACTCCACAAGGATACAGTTATAATCCCCATTTTACAGTTGAGGAAACTGAGGCCCAGAGAATTTAAGTAACTTGCCAAGGTCATACATCTGGTAAGGGGCAGAACTGTTTTAATTCCAAGTTGTCAGAATCTAGACTCTATGCTTTTAATCACTACTCTAAAAAAGAGCTCAGTGTAGAAGTTGGAGATGGAATTTCCCATGGGTATGCTGGAGCTGAAATACACCTGGGTTTGCGGTAGTATCACCTCTGCAGGATAGAATTCACATACCCCACGTGCTGAGCCCAAAATCCTGCCTAGGGCCAGCCACTGGGACATTCTGTCTGATACAACACTAGGAGAACTCTGCCCACTGGTTCAGGCTGTGGCACTGAAGATGTGGAACATCACTTGAAAGAAACAGAGACCCCAGGACCAGTCTGCCCAGGAGTGGGTTCTGAATTCACACCACCTGCATGAAACGGGAGTGAGAAATTAACATAAAAACTGGTCCACAAGCAAACTTTGGGCCTCCCCTGAGTGGTGTCTCCCGTGGCTAACAACTCTCCCTGAACGTGTGCTCAGAGCACGTAAGGAAACAAACTCCCATGAAAGATGGGGCACAGATACACAAAAACAGAGACAACTGAGCGATCTGAAAGAGGTTTTCAACTAGCATTTTAAAAAAATATTCAAGAGAAAAAGGAAGAAATATGCAAAAAGATATTTTGGTTAAATAGAAGAATTTCTAAAAAGAGGCAAATTTAAATTCTAGTTATGAAAAACATAGTCCTTTAAGAGCCTTAACACATGAGTGGAACAGCGAAGTAGAATTGAGGCGAAATTAATAAATTACAGATAGATGTGAGGAAATCACTGAGAACACAGTTCAAAGAGATAAAGAGATGGAACACATAAAAGAAAAGATAAAAGACACAAAGACAGGAGTAGCCCCACATGTGCAAGACAGGTATTATCTGAGGAGACAATGGTAAAAATGTTTTTATGTGTAAAGAAAATTATGAATCCTCACATTGAAAAAGAACATAGAATCCGAATATGATAATTAAATAAAAATCCATATATAAATACATATTACTGAAACTACTTTACATAAAATAAAGGCTACCTAGAGAAAAGGCATACTACCTTAAAAGAAATAACAATCAGTTTAACAGCTGACTTACCATCTTCAGTAATGGAGTCCAGAAGACAATAGACTAATATCTTCTAAGTACTGACAGGACACAACAGTTAGTTTAACATTTTTAAAACCTGTTAAGGTATCACTCTTAAATGATAGCAAAATAAATATCTCTTTAGGATTCCAAAAATCAAAAAAGGTTACTACCAAGACCTTCACTGAAAGAATTACCAAAGGATATATACCTCAGTAGGAACAAAATTTAAGAGTAAGACGCAAGAAGCATTGGGGAAAAAAGAAATTAGCAAAACATATTAGGAAATTTAAGTAAGTATTGTCAGTGGAAATTTCACACTTGGAAAATTATGTCATAAATGTAACATATAGTATGCTAATTGAGTAAGGTGGTGGTTTCTAGTCTGTTAACTAATCATTATTAAATCCCCTGAGATGGCTTTTTAAAAATACGGATTTGCCATGTGCCCCCTTGATGATTCTAGTTCAGTGTATCTGGAGAAGCCCTTTGCTTCTGTATTTTTAAAAGCTCCCCTGCCAATGCTGCTGGGAAGCCATAGTTGGTACTAACTAGCTCAGTAGGACACATCCTGTAGGTTCTTGCTCCTTGGATCTCCGAGATGGAGAGACAAGCTATGAGCCAGAACCCACTGGAAAAACCAAAGTACCATAAGAAGAAGCTCCCGGGTAAGTATCCTGGGGTTATAATGGGAAAAGTCTTTATTCTCCTTGGCATGTGATGTTTTTCCAGGTGATTGGTTTAAGGAGGTAATTTAGTAGATCCTGATAATTGGAAACAAATTATTTTGAAGTGACGATTTAAATTGCATATTGGCAGGAATTGGATATTTAGGCATAATGAGCTTAATTGAGTGTCAGGAAGTGTTTTTTACAATGATGTAATAGCTGCCAGGATTCTGTTTGCAACAGCAGGGAGCTTTACCTGTTTGAAGTGATTCAACAGTACTGCTTGTGAGAAAGTGGTTTTTAAAAATACGTAAAAGTTATTCACTCCTTCTTCAGCCTGGTGACTTCTGTCTGTGACTAAAACAGGAGATCACTTACCAGATCCTTGAGTCGAGGTTTGATGACCTATTTCTGAAGAGTATTTACCAGTGGGACCCATTTCCCGAACAAAGCAATAGATGCTCTACGTATAAAACACCAAAGTCTATGGAAATGTAAATTTACCTCTTTTTCCTAACACTTGCTATACTGAATGCGGGGGATTAAATAAAAAAGATGTGTAAAGGTAGGGGCCATGATGGCGGAGTAGAGAGACTCACAGCTCGCCCTCTCCCCCAAATACACCAAGAATCATGTCTACAAACTCACTGAATCACACAGAACACCTACTGAACTCTGGCAGAGAGTCATTTTGAAATACAGGAGGATTCTCACAAAATCCAATAAATAACAAGTTTATACTGTATAGCACAGGGAACTATATTCAATATCTTGTAGTAACTTAGGGTGAAAAAGAATATGAAAACCAATATATGTATGTTCATGTATGACTGAAGCATTGTGCTGTAATTGATGTAGAAATTGACACAACATTGTAAACTGATTATACTTCAATAAAAATATATATTTTTTAAAAAGATGTGTAGGATGTTACATCAAGGCCCTCCCCCTTTGTCTGAAGTCTTTGGGGTCTGGGAGCAGTTGGAATTTAGAGATCGTAACCTTCACCTGGAGAGGCGCGTGTACCCCAGGCTGACCCAGAGGAGAACTATCCCTCAGTTTTTCCTATTGACAGCAACCCCAGAAGAGCAGGATTCTCTCACCGCTGTCATAGCGGATTGCTACTACTCCTTGGAGCCTGTTCCCTCTGTTAGCCTATGACTACCTCGAGAGAGGGGCTTGTTATCTGGGCAATCTCCAGGTCTAGCTTTGTGCCTGGCACATAGGGGTACCCAGTATATTTTTGGTTTTGATTGATTGACTGAGTGAATAAACGAAGTCCCTGAGGTCAATGCACTTATCATCATCTCAGAAAAACATTTCCTCCCCTGTTGATTGATCCTCTGCCCCATGTATCCTGGGCCAGTTCAGGACATAGATTGGTACTTTCCAATATGGTAGCTACATGTGGCTAGTCACACTTACATTTATTTAAATTAAATTAAATTTCAATTCTTTGGTCATACTAGCCACAACTTAAGTGCTCGGTCACTACATATGGCTAATGCTTACTGTCTTGGACAGCACGGCTATAGCACTGTCCATCACCATAAGAAGTTCTATAGGACAGGGTTAGCATGGACCCTTGACCCTTCACTGGGACCCCTGGAGCTCTAGCCATCTCAGGTCTAACCAGTTACTGACTGTATGACTCAGCAAATCCCTCAAGTTCTCATGTACATGCTATTCTGTCTGCCTGAAGCATTCTTCTCTCATGTGGTAGTCTGATTAATTGCTTCTCATCTTCCAGACCTCAGAGCCCCAGCTAGGTCAAGGCCTCTCATAGTACCTTACTCGATTAATACCTGTCTCTCATAACAAACCGTCAGCTCCAGGAAGACAGGAACAAGCCTGCATTTGTTGAGCACTGCACCCCCGGCGCCTGGCACATAAGTGACATGTGGTAGACACACAGTGTTCTTTGAACAAATCAGTGAATGAACTGTCCATTTCAGGGTCTCCGCCACTGCAAGCAGACAGTGCTCTGTTGTACTAATATTCAGCTAAGAGGCGCAGATACGGTCATATCTTTTGTTCACAGCCATCATCCCTTTGATCACTAAGGATGTTCATTTCTGCTTCATTGTTGTCTTGGCTAAATATTTTCAACATCACCCCTGGTGATTTGCCAGCACGATGAAGACTTTTGAGGTGAATAGACTGACTGTGTCAACTGAATATTCACAAAGCAGAAGAACACAACACTTCACTGAGGATTTGAGGCAGGCACTACTGATCTTCCTATACAGGAGGCACTCATCCAAACTCTCCATCAAGTCAAAAACCTGACACTGAACCCCTGAAGCGTTTTCTAGATAAAACTGTCCTCTATGAAACCAGCCACCTCCAGGGTTTAACTTCCAGCCCAACTCTCCAAATTACATATAGGAAGTTAGAAAACATACAGGTCAATGCTCCAAAATTCTAGCCACCTTTCTCCCAAGTGCCCCAGAGGTTTGCACCTGTCCAGGCTGTCCTGCGCATCAGCCCAGACCTCTTGTTTCAGTGGAAGCTTGAGGAAGCAGGGGCAGTTCCAGCCGAGTCTGCCCTGAAGTGGTTCAGATCCGCACATACCACAACCGTGGAGCACAGGCAGACCAAAACAGCAAGAAAAGGAGCCGCCCACTCAGGCTCCTGTGAGCCTTCACGTCTGAGTTCATGCAGCTCTCACTCAGCAACGGAAGTGGAAAACCAAATAGAGTCAACTCCATGGAGGTCCTGGGGACTTAACACTGAGCAGCCACACGAATACCAGAGTGATGCATCATGATTCATGTTCTTACAATAAATGCCTAAGAAAGTCATAAGGATTTGGCACGCAGTGTAAAGCATTGGCAAGGCAGCTCAGTTTTCTGCCTGTTGTGAAGTGTAGCCTGGGACGTTTTCTCCCATTGAGCAATACACATCAGCATTGTTGTCTGTAGTAGCAAAGGAGTTACTCATAAAGCTTTATTAAGTGATGTCAGGGTTTGTTTTTTTTTTATGTTCATTTCTGTTCTGGGAGAGGCTTTAACAAAGACACGAAGTTGTTGTTTTTCCCAATGTGTCCATAACAGCCCAATAATAGAAGATGAAACACATACCTAGAGGATTAGCAATCTAGGCATCATTGACTTAATACTGTTCAGACTTACGGAATAGACTCTGCAGAAGAAGCAAGTTAAAGCAAAGAGCATTCCTATAGAGCAAATTCCTATATTCTCTATTTAAGGAATCATGAAAAGAAAGACAGAAAAGAAAAAAAAAAAAAAAAAAGACTAGATGGTTCTCCAGGCCCTCACAAGTATGGGAAAGAGTGATGTCTCACCAGGAAAGGGGTTTTTCCATTTAGAAAAACAAAGTTAACAAAATTGTATCTCCATGTGGCTCAGACAGCAAGTGGCCCAGCCAGTGCATCCGTTCTGGTCAACTTTCAGATGGACACCTCCTTGCTGGCCAGTCAACTGTGTGGTGATCGGTGCTGCTTGTTAACGCTGCTAAAACAGACAGGGGAGGTACAGGCCATTTATCGTATACGTTGAATGAATACTTCCATGGCTGATGGCCTGATGGTATGGATTCTTGGTTTAGGATCGAAGAGTTGGAAGGGACCTCGGGAAGAATTAGTCTTTTCTGCCCTCCTCCTTGATATGAGAGGTGCCCGGACAGCATCTCCAATAGTTTCCAGATTAACAGTCTCAAGCAAGATGAGTCAGAGAGGAGATGGAGGGGACATGGGGCACAGTAGCAGGGCAACATCTGCCCATAGCCATGGAGGGCCTTCCACCATCTCTCCTTGGCTCCCCCCACCCCTACACTTTCTTGTGGTGTCACTTGCCTCTAGGTCTTTGCATATGTGGTTCCTTCTGCTTGGGACCCTCTCCACTCCCCACTCCTCATCAGTCTTGCCTGGCTAACTCCTGCTTATACTTGTAGACCCTTCCTTCTGTCAAGAAGCCTTCCCTGATGTGGCAAGTTTAAGTTAAGTGCTGCCCCTCTGGCTCGTCCCACTAGGGTGACCAACCATCCTGGTTCTCCTGGGACTGGGGGGCTTCCTGGGGTGTGGGAGTTTTAGTGCTGAAATCAGGACAGTCACCCTACCTCCCATGCTCCCTGGGCTTACCTTCCCCAGATTTGGGGTCTTCTATTGTAACTGCCCCCTTCCTTATAGCACTGGACACTGGCAGTTCCCTGAGAACAGGGATGGGGTCATTCATCTCTGCAGTCCTGCTGTGTACCTAGCACAGGTCTGGCACATGGCAAATAAACAAAATCCGTAAGTGGAATAGGTACTCAGAGCTGAATGAATGCATGCATAAATCTAAAATCGACATTCTTTTCCATATGAGTCTCTCATTCCTGTTTCCTGCAGCCTCCCCAGCCCTTCCTGGAATCCAGGCGTGGATCCTGAGATTGCTGCGGTACCTCCCCTGCCTGCACCCAGAGCAGCTAACGCAGGCCTGGCAGAAGCTCCTGCATCCAGATTAGGGCACCCTCCTTTTCCACTCGGGGTGACTACTTAACTTTAATTACTGGCATAAAGAGACTAAGGCCTAGGAAATATTTTTGTTATTGTTAATTGCCTTGGCTACCATTAATTGAGAGTTTCCATGTCAAGCACTATGCTACGCCCTTTCATTCATTTTCAGATTTAATACTCAAAATATCCTTTCAAGGTATTGCTGCCACCGTTTTCCAAATGGAGACCCTGAGGCGCAGAGGAGTTAAGTAACTTGCCCGCAGTCCCACCCTTGAATCGTTGCCCTGAGTGCCGGAGGCTGCCTGCTGTGTTGAAGGGAGGCTGACTGCGCGGCTTGGCTGGCAAGTTGGTGGCCCAGTAAACTGAGGCCAGAGACACATGAGGCCGTTTTGTCCCTTGCCCATCGCCCATCCTGAGGCCGGCGCCTTTGGATGGAAGGAAGCAAGCTTGTTTCAGAAGCCTGTGTCCCTGAATTTCAGGGAAGACTGACCCAGTGGTTTTATGAGAGAGAGCTGAGAATGGCTGATAAAACGGGAAAGTTCTCAAACCCCTTATGTGATCAGTGAGAAGCTGAGATCAAGAAGGGTAGGACTCTTGTTCAAGGTAACACAGCCAGACAGTGGCAACACCAGGCCTGAAACCCTAATCTCTGGCTTCCTGTCCGTGTCCGCTCCCCACTTTCTTCCCCCACCCTTTGACTATTAAAGACACACAAGGCTCTCTTTACCACATTCCTTGGGTTTTAAAGCCACTGCTCCTGCTGTAGTCCCTCCCCAGTCCTAATACTTTTTTTCCTTTTCAACATTTGAAGAAGAAAGTGTTACAGTTAGCAGCACTTGAATTCCACAGTGTCACCGTAACATGTAATAAATACTTTGTATTATTTATTACCACAATGCTTAGGGGCCGTGGAGACTGAAAGCTCTTCTATTCTTTCTGACGCAGCTCTGACAAGTTTGCTCCAGTCACCGGTTGGGGTGGGGGCGATGCGGCTAGACTCGGTGATTTAATCTTCCCACTGCCACCGGCTGCAGCTCCGCAATGACGCGAGGACTGTAGCAGACTGGCAGAATTTACCTTAGTTCAGTCTTAGTGGCCCTGAGAATGGCAGGTTCTCAGACACATCTGCCCTGCCACCCAGGACCACCTGAATGAGCTGAGGGGGAAAGTGGTCCAAGGGGTTCGGTCACCCTGGAGCACCCAGTAATCCAAAAGTTCTGTCCCAAAGTGAGGGATGCAGAAAGCACTGCATGTTCAAAGCCAGTTGGGCACACTAACTTGGGGGATATCTTTTGTACTTTTAAAAGCCATGTCCAGAGTTTAAAAAAAAAGACCAGAGAAAAGCCTTCCACACACCACCCCTGCTGTCCTCCATACCTGCAACCCAGGAATTTTGCTTGCACTAAAAAGGCATCTTCCAAGAGGACCTATGAACTTAAAACAAATGCTGTTTAATTTGCTATTCATTAGGGGTGTATCTGGATTGATTTACTGTGCCCTTCTGACCCCACGTCTTTAGAACAGCATTCCTTCACGATTAAACAGGGAAAGGATTCGGGCAGGACTTTCAGGGATAAGCGTGGAAGGCTACGGCGATACTTCAAATTGCTCCGTATCAGGTAACCCAAAGGAAACGCTCTCGACCCAATTCAGCGCTGAATGCACATGAGCCAGACAAGAGTTTGCAAGCTTTTTGACCCAGGTTTCCCCAGCCTTTCCTCAGGGATGTGGCCAGCACAGACCACTATTATCCAGATTATGGGCTTTTGAGTACTTCCACATTCAGGATATTCTGAGAATGCCTAACCACATACAATTGATCACAGAAACTGCAATCCCTTTTGATCCCAAGGAAGTCAGCTCTTCCTGGTAACTACCCAGCAGCAGCAGATTGAAAAAGAGAGAGAGAGAGAGAGAGAGAGAGAGAGAGGAAAAGAAAAAATAAAGGGGGGTGAAGGAGGGGGGATGTCGTGCACCAGGAGGATAAATTTCTGCTGGCAGCTCAATAGGCCAGTGGTAATCAGAAAATGAGAAAAACCTTGTAAAGCGTTAAGCAGAGAGGGGCTACAGCAATTGCCCTTTAGAAATGAGATCAACAGCGTCTCTTGTGGGTAGCACAAGTTTAATTACAGCAATTAAGAGGAAAGACTACAGTCCTTTTTTGCTCTTAATGTGTAAACAAATAATTCAGGAACTTGGAAGCCGAAGAGAATTGGTACACAGCTTAATTTTATCTACTACTGTGGCTCTCCTAGCTTTAATTGGCTTCCAGGAAAATTTCAAGGGCCGAGGCCTTTGTGGTTGTGGTTTTGGTTAAATACACACATTTACCTGGACCCGGGGCGGAGGTGGGAGGGGGGAGCTTTCATTGGCTACTACTGCCTACCAACCCATGAGCCCCCAGGCTACCTGCGCAGAGTGCCTGGTGCCCCAGGGACAGGGGTCCCAGGGATGGGGCTGAGGGGCCCTGTACTCAGGATGCCCTACGAGGCCCAGCATACTGTGTGCTCCCCCTGCAGCAGCCACGGTTTGATCTGACCTCTACTTCCTGCATCCCTCTCCGCATCTCCCTTTCTCCTACCCCACAGTGGCATGTGCTGGGGCGTCTAGCAAGCATCCTAATTCTCTTTTGTTCTCCATTGAAGCCCGCTGGCCAGAGAAGATATAAAGAGTCTGGAGCAGTGGGTTGGGCTGGGAAGTTGCTCATTTTCTGTGGTTTGGGGCCACCAGGAAGCCTCTGAACCAGCCTCCTCAACAGGGGCTGACATCCTACCATATGCAAGGGGGTGGCTTCCCTAATGATTGCTTAGGATTTTTTAATGCAGCTAAATAAATGAATCCCTGGCTGTTGACCATGGAACTCAGCTACATGGAATTGCTGCTGTGAAAAGCAACTTGACTGCAAATCAAGTCCTGACAATTCTCTGGAGGATGACTTCCTACCTCTCCCTAAAGAATTTGACCCATGTTTCATAGTCTAGCTGTAAGTCAGACCATCCTAAACATAGCCTCTGAGCACAGTGACACTCCATCCAGCTATTTTCTCATGACGTGATAACAGGCCAGCAGGCAGAAAGTTACTTTTATCAATAGAGATTTATTTCTTTGGTTTAAGAATTGCATTAACGTCGCTCTTTTGTAATACAAATGATTTTGCTCTGGTATTTTGGTATACGTGCAAAATGAGAGGATCTTTTCTCAAGTTAAGGCTGATGGGGGAAATGTTCCTGGCTAAGAATTGGGAGACCTCAGCCCTCCTGCCAGCTCTCGTGGCTGTTTGGCTAGAGAACTGAGAAGCCGCGTGCCTGGGCTCTCTCACTATCTTGCACGCCTAGATCAGAGCTCTCTTGCTGCTCCAGGCTGCCTTCTATACTGAAACTCTATCGGAAGCTCTCACCACTCCTTCATAACCTCACAAAGCTCATCTAAATATTTTCTTGATGATCTGAAAGGGGCCAGAGCCAACCAGGAGAGCTGGTGGAGGCTGGGAGACAGCTTTCTGGATTGAGTTGAGGGCCAAGTCAGCACAGCCCACCCGAAGGTTCAGCATGGTGGTGTTTGTGGAGGCTTTTGTCTCCGCAGTGGGACCGTTTATCAACGCTCGCGAAAGCCTGGGCTCAGGGTGGGGGCCAGCAGCTCAGAGGAAAGAGAAACCAGAGGCCCAGCAGGAACTAGGAGTCCTCCATAACAAGGGAATTATAACAAGACAATTTGGTTGTTTTTCCCTCCATACCATTCATTCGTGAATGCTCAGGTGTCACTGCGGCCGACCAGCTCATTATGCCCCACTTCACTGTCCTCCAGCAATGACCCAATATGCCGGCGGATGGGGTGGGGGAAGGTGGAGGGTATGGCTTCTGCATGCTCCCAACTGCCCCAACTGAGCCCTGCACCCTAGTATTCCTTCTCTCTTTCCTGGCTGGCACCACCCTCCAATTCTTCTCTCATTGAAGTCCTCCTGGCTTCACATTCTTGGTCTCACTTGTTCTGCATCATTCAGCTGAGAAGTCTTAACATCTTCGGATGCTCAGTGTCCTTTCTCCATCAAGGCTGCCTAGCTCTATGACCTTGGAAATGTCCTTAACTTCCCCCTACTTTTGTAAATGGTGCTAATTTACATCATGAGGGTGCTAACAACCTTCTGCGGGGTTACTGAGAATTAAATTGAGGGTATTAAATGAAATAATGGATATAGAACCCAAGTAAATACAACTTTAACACAAGTAAACACTCAATACATGGTAGCTATAGGATTAATGTTAATTCATACACTACTATGCCTTTTTGTTTGTTTCCTCTGAAAATAATGCACTTGTGGGAAGATGACGAAATTATAATTGTTCTAAAAAGAGACCCTCTTTTTCCTGAAAAGTTACTGAGCAGATCTGCCTTGATTTCTATCAGGCACTTCCTCCAGGAGTCCTTTAAGTTTCTCGCTGACTGATGGCGTACACACCTTGCACCAAGAGTAACATAGACACAGAGCAGGCAGAGGGAAGCCTATTTGTGAAAGTTCTCCACCAAGTGTTGGGAAGACAAAAAGAGGTGGAAATAATAGAAGAAAAGCAGCAGGAAATTGCAGATGAGGCTTAGAATATGTGTGGAGCCTTGAGACGGAGCATATTCAGGGGTTGGGGATCTTAGAAACCATCTGCACAACTGGACTGGCTCTGAGGGTCCCTGCCCAAGGCACACTCCTTGCCCAGGAATGGAGAGCCCTGCAGAAGGACTCTGACTTCTAAACTCGCTCTGAGATCTGATGCAGAGCTGAGTTCAGTGACCTCTGGAGCACATGATGAGCTTTTGGCTTTAAGTCGACTTGCACTTCATCAAGCAGAGGAATACTTAATACAAATTGAAGGGACAAAGCTATTTAGTGTCAGGCTTTTGCCAGATCTTTCCATTTTGAAGCACAGGTTTGAGCCAGGGCCAGAAAGAAAGAGCGGTTGTTGGGTGGGGATTGTGCGATGAGAGAGTGGGAGCTCGGGCTGTCATTCTCGGTCTCACCACCAAGTCATGTGGGATAGTGAACCCCTCAGAGTCTCTATTTCTGATGGCAAAGCTAGAGAGAAAAATCTTTAGCACCCATTAAAAGCCTGACCATTCCAAATGGTTTATGATGATTTTTCTGGGAAAATAATGTACAATCGAAATAGCATGAGAGAAATCAATGGGAAAATGCATAAGTACACAAGACTCCCCACACCCCCAATGCTGTGTAATGTCACATCACATCACCGAGAAGAAAATAGAAAGAATAATGTGTCTCCAGAGGGTTTAACCACATCTCAAGCCTATTTGTCCCATGAATATAAATGTTTACATTATATAGCCAAAGTGCCATATTAGGAGATTGCTTCTCTGCAAGGTTTTTCTCAACTGGGTAATTGGCAAATGGGTCCAATATGATAAGGAAAAAAATATTTCCATGCTTCTTTGAAGTTTCCTTCTGTCTCTCGGTTCCCATCTTCTCAATGTTCAGGCAGGACGGGGAGTCTGAACAAGGCTTGGCCCTTACGGGAAAACAGGCAGGAATAGCCATGGGACCCCAGCAACATCTGCGGCAGATCTGGGCATCACAGCTTCCACCCCCTCTGATGGAATGATCAAGCCACCCAGCTGGGGGACACACAGGGAAAAGAGACCTCTTGGCACTGGCTTAAACAAGTCATCAAGTGGTACATTGGCTAACGTCCTGGGTCCTGCTCAGGGAGAAGCTCTACATAGCATGCAGACTTCTTCAGTGGACATCTCGATGACCAGAAGTGACAGAGATGGTTCAGAGTCCATTAAGGAAACCCCTCTGCTGGGTTTGAACCATCCCCACCATATATCAGCTGCGTTATCTCTGGTAAGTTACTAAGCCTCAGTTTCCCTGGATGAAAAGTGGAGATACTGGTACCTACTTAATCATTATTAAATGAGCTAATAAATATAAAGCACTGGTTACAGGGACTCGCACTTGTAACACTGACTTGCCCATAATAAGCACTCCATAAATGTTAATCATTGTTACTATTATTATTTTTACTATTAAGATTAGAATTATTCTTACACAAGCTTGTCTTCTAAAATGTCTAAAAGTATATGTTTAAGAACTTTGAACTGAGTGCATCCAATGCAAAACTGTGATACAGGCAAAGGGGTTTCTATGTCACCTTCTGGCCAAGTTCTATTAATCATCAGAGACCCCGACCAGACTCTCAAATATCTTTAAGCCCCTAATGGCCCAGTGTGCTCCCTTCACCCTAATCGCACACACCACCACCAAGTACTACCACACACAAACACACACCCACTTACTGACACAGCCCCCAGGGCCCAGGGTTTCTTTCGACCTGACTTGATCAACTTAGGGATACAACGAATTAGGGAACTGGTCTTTACGGGACAGCCCACATTACCGTGACCAAAGGCTTCTGTGCACACAAACACCTCCCACCTTTCTGACCTCAAGAAGACAGAGGGGGTGGACTGGTCTCCGATCTATCTCATGGCTCAGGCTACAGCTTCTTTCCCTGGGACATGCCATGTTCTCCTCTGCTAACGAGAATGCACCTGGAGGGTCAGGACCACACTCTTTAGCATCACAAGATCCCTGCTTAACCTTTCCAGTTCATTCCCCAGGAGTCCTTCCCACTGACATGTCTTGCTCCTCCACACTCACGAGACTTTGCACATGGTGCTTCTCATATCCAGAATTGCCTTCCCAAGATCCTCTCAAAAGCAAACTCTACTCAGAAGCCACATGGCTTGGTGCACTTCCTAGACTTCCTCGGGTGGAGCCAGGCGCTCGCTTTGCTCCCATAGCACCGATTATTCATCTGTGTGTCTGTCTTCCCAGCCAGACCCAACAGACGTCTTGATGCTATTTTCAAAACCCCACGCACCTACCAAGAACACAGTAGGTGTTTGCCAGGGGTTAATCTCTGTTTTGCTTTCTTTTGTTTGGAAAGTTTTGGAATTCAGAATTCAGATGCTCATTCACTGGCAGAATTATTATGGCTTCTAACCAGTCTCCCAGCTTCTAGTCCATTCTTGCCACCCAGTTGTGTTACTTCGGTGCATAAAAACCATCACGGCCTCACACTGTGTACAGATAAAAGTGTGAACTCCATAGTTTGGTGTTCAGAGCTTCACCCTGTCTTTCTATCCTCCCCACCACCATTCCCCATGGGGCATCCTAAGTTCATGCCATCAGGAATTCTCAGCAGTTCTTTCCCCTCTATGAATTGGTTTGTTCTTAACAAGGACAAATTATAAGGGAAAAAATTTCTTGTAGACTCCTGAAAATGGATCTGTGGGCCCTCAAGTCCCCATGGACCCCAGTTTGACAAAAATTGACTTAAGGAACTTTAAAAGTTTACTCCATGAAATTTTCTTCAGTTACAGACCATTATGAATCCAAAAGGACTTTTTTTTTTTCTTTTTCACCAGTGAGGTATATTTTAGATTATAATTGAAATGAAAACCACAAAATTAAAAGACAATTACTATAGAGCTCTCTGACCCTGGAGAATACGTCTGTGAACCCGGACCAGATGATCTTTAAGATGCTGTCCATTCCTCTGCACGAGTCTGTGGTTTTGTGGAGTGAGTCACCAAGCCAGCTCCTCTACTGACTCATAAACTCCCAGAGAGAAGGGCTGTGTCTCTGACCTCTTTGAAGCTTTCAAAGCATTGTGCTTATAGGATGTACTCAGTCATTTCTGACTGAATGGAAGTAAAGGGACAATGATAGAGAAAACAATAAACAGAATAGTAAATTCACACTTGAAAGCAATATTGACCGTCCGTCCCACTCCACTCTTCCAGTGGGGGATGCCAGCAGCCTTGGCAGTGACAGACTGACTCCTAATTGGCTAATTCAGGATCTAATTATAGCTCAGTGCCTGAGCGGTCCTTACTTCCAACCACACTGACAGTGGTAGAAAGTGGTTTAAACAAAACTAATTGGAAGATGACTTCAAAACACAAAATGGGACTTTTGGCCTTCAGGTCCTGCATGATCTGGGCTATCCCTGTCTCTCAAGCCCCATCTGAGCAACTCTCCCTCACCCTTGCGATTCCCTCTGTCTGGAGCACTGTTTCCTGAGCTCTTTGCCTAGCTATCTCCTCTCCATCCTCCAGGTCTCTATTTCAGTGTCTCTTTCACGGCACTTACTTGAGTCCCTCCGTCTAAGTCAAGCTCTTTGTTATGCTCCCTTTTAACAGGGCATCTTTCATATACAGCTCTTATTCGTGTCAGTTTTTGAGTTTGTTCAACTTCTATCTTTCCCACTAAACTGTAGTCTTCACGAGGGCAGGATGCACATCTATTTGATCTCCCTAACACCTAGCACGGTACCCCTCATGAAGCAGGCATCTAAGTGAGTATTTTGTGAATACATAAATGAAACAAGCAAGCAGGGATTATCATTTTTTTAAGCATTTCATATGTGTCCAGCATTGTGCTAGCCACAAGCAGTGGGTAAGTCTCTTAGGCCATTGAAGAAAAAAAATATTCCCTGAAAGTAGAATTTCTCTTTTAAAACCAGCAGCCGAGCCCTTCCTGCCTGTCAAACATGGCTGCAGCAGCCAGATTGACTAAAACCAGATGTACTCCAGGGGCCTGTTTCACACCGTTTCCAATAGGATATGAATCAGACAAGATACCATCAACCAAGCATTCAGTCAGGAAACAGGACCCTGGTAAACCTTTCAGGGTGACCCGCCTTCCACTGCCAGGATCCAGCCCCACTGACAGCATCTATTATAACACTGAGGAATGGAGCACGCTAAACCCCACAAAATGTGCTTTGGAGCCAGGCGGCGGGCCGCCACGGGAAGTGTGCTAAGTGTGGAAATTCCCTTCCAGCTTTTCAAGCTGCTCGAAACCATGAGCTAAGGAGGGACTTCAAAACTCCAAAGAGAAATTCCACTTTCCTTTTCCTCGGCCCCGGTCTTTCCATTCCAAACACAGTCCCGCTGGTTTGAGCCACTTCATGAATGTGGGATTGTTAGGGTCGGTCCAGAGCCTCGCCACTATTTTTCTTAGGTTAAACACACACACACACACACCACACACAATTTGGCATACACGTTCTCTTTCATTTGCCCTAAAGAAATCAATATCCCAGTCTGGGGTTACCAGCTGTGGTTCAGATACACCCTGAGGCATCGCTGCTTTATTTTATAGCTGCCAACATTCTTCTCTGGAGCCCCAGACCAACTCTCTGGTCCAAGATCGAAGATGATCTGATGAAGTCTCTTCTTATTCGCAGTCACAAGGACTCACTCAGCATAGGAACCAAACTCCCACCTCCACTCACTTTTTCCTGTGCACCTTGAAGGGATTTCTAAGTAGGCAGAATGCTATCTGTTTGTTTTACAAATTTAAGGAAATTGTATCTTTGTTACTGGCTCCGTGACTAGCTATGGGCTCCAAGAGAAGTCACTTGCCCTCAAAGCCTCAATTTCTTTATCTGTGAAATGGACACAATCGCCGTGTGTACTTCATAGGGCTGTCATAGGATTAACAAAGAAACTGCAAATAAGGCACTAAGCACACTGGCTACATGCAGTGTGATAGAGTAAAGATGGTCACAGGTTTGTTTTTTTTGCTATTCCTTCCACCAGAAGTGGAATATAAGTCCTCTTTTGGGATATGGGCTGATTTTCTAAGACTTCCAAGATTAGGTCATAAGAAACTTTCCAGCTTCTGTCTCACCTCTTAGAAAACTCATTCTTGGGGAAGCCAGCTGCCATGTAAGAGATCCAACTACCCTGCGACCACCATGCTGTGAGGAAGCCGAAGCTAGCCACATGAAGAGGAGAGAGAGAAAGATGGCTGGGCAGTCCCAGCTCTTCAAGTCCAAGCACCTGTCATGTGAGTGAGAAACACTTCAAGTCCAGAAGATACAACTTGGAGAAGAACCGAGGAATCCAGGCAACTTCCAGAACAAATTCCCAGACACCCAGCCCGCAGCAAGCCAACCACTCTCCAGCCATTCAAGCCACCCAACTGAGGCCCCAGTCAACAAGGAGCACAAACAAAGAGATGTGGAGTTGCCCCTTGCTTGCACAGTTGTGTTGTCTCACACCACTACATTTTCAGGTGACTTATTATGCAGCAATGGAAAATCAAAACACATAGTAAACTTCCAACACATGATGATTATTCCTTAACTAAAACATTATTATCAGCATTTGGAAAAGAATGTCACAACTGCACCATTAAATTCTGAGTTTTGCAGGACACATGCTTGAGGTCATGTGGTGCTAGAAGGATTACAAAGCAACAGAAGAGAGAGTCCACCCCAGAGAGACAGAGACACTCCCAAGTGCCTGCAAATGCTTGGCTTTTCACAGGTGCTCAATCAATGTTTCCTTCATGAATGAACGAGAGACATCATATGTTGTTTTAGAACATCTACTTTACTCCAAGATTATTTTTTCTAACAGATTTTGTTATGGAACAGAATATAAAATGCTTTAAAAAATTTTTAAGATGATACATTATCAAAATTAAGCCTCCGGCTGACCACTCAGATTTTAAAGCCATTTCTATGGTTATAAATTCCCTCTCCTCTGCCATTGGAAATAGCTAACTAATTCATTTATTTAACAAATATACAAGTGCATATTTTGTAGATGCTAGAGATAGAGTGGTGAGCAAGCAGAAATGACCTGTCTCTTGGAGCTGACATTCTAGTTAGGGGAGGCAGTGAACAAAAAAGTCATGTATATGCTTCTGAGCGCTACAGAGAAAAATGGGACAAGGTGAGGAGGATAAGAAGTACTAAGAAGAGCTAAGAGCCGCTCTTGTTAAAAGGAAGGAGGGCAAAAAGCTCACAGACACAAGGTGACATTTGAGCAGAGACAAAAGGCAGCATGAAAAGGAGTCATGTGGCTACTTGAGGGGAGAGGGTACCAGGCGGAGGGAACAGCACATATGAGGACTTGTTTAAGAAATGATCAGGTGAGCAATATGCCCAAAGTGCTGAGCATCTTGAGGAGACGGCTAGGGGGTGAGATCAGAGAGGTGGCTGGGGACTGGGGCAGACCCTAAAGCACTGTATAGACCATTCTAAAGACTTGGGCTTTTATTCGGAGACATGGGGACCCACTAGAAGGTTCTGGGTAGAGAAACAATGTGATTTGAGTTTTCATTTTAGAGGAATCCTTATGGCTTCTGGGTGGAGAACAAGCTAGTGAGAGGTGGACAAGAACAGAAGCACAGAGACCAGCTGGGAAGCAACTGATACGACCTAGGTGAGGTCTGATGATGACTTGGTGGTGGGAAGGTTGAAAAGCAAATCTCTGGACAGTAAGAGCTTGCACTCCAACTCAGATGTGGTGAAACCAAGGGGCGACTCTCTTTGTCTCTGAAGTGTTCACCTCCTTGGAGTCTTAAAGATGAAGAAGAAGCAACACTGCAGAGACCTCCCATCCCTTTGCTTGGCCAGACAAAACTACAAAACACACTCATACGCCTCCCGGCTTTGAAGTAGATACTGGTGATGCATTTTTTTCTTTAACAGCCTCTTAAACACTGTTCACATGCCAGTGAGGACAGTCCCATTCAAAGTCACCCTAGGAGGCCACACAATTTCCAGGTATGTTACTGTCCCTCAAAGCATGTTGGACGTGCGCACTATTTTGAAATCACTTTCAGGATGGTATATGAGACTCAAAAGAAGCCAGTCCCATTACTGCATAAATGACACTTTTTTTTTAACAGAATTCCATTGTTTCATCACTCATCTCCCGTTTAAGACTTAGCTCCTTTTTTTTTTTTTTTTGATGTTTTCATCTCTTGCAAAAGCTTTCTTCCTCTCCTCTTTCCCCCACTCCAGAGCGCACACGCGCGCACACACACACACACACATATATATATATACACATATATGTTTTGAAAAGTTTTGAAAAATTGAGCTGATTCTTTCCCTGATACCTAGTACATTACCCAGCATAAAATACGCATCTAAATGAATACTTGGTGAATGAATAAATGAAACAGCTAATGGATTTTTTTTTTTTTAGCATTTCATGTGTGTGCTGGCACCGTGCTAGTTTCTAAAAATGAAGTTGAACCATCTGGATGAATTCTGGGGTAAGTGGCTGACTAGGTCAGGAGAGAAGATAGTAGGAAATGTGGTACAAATGAATGAAAAAGCAGAGGACTTGAATTTTCTGTCCTCTTGGGCCCCAGGTCAGAAGCACAGGAATTACCACCTAAATGGCCAAGGTTCTGGCAAAACATAGCCCCACTTTGTAGAGAAAAGAAATTCTTTTACTTCCTCCCACTGGTTGGGTTGTAGCTATAGAGCAAGAATAGAGAAAAACAGGAAAACTGTCGTTTCTGGCTAGTAGTTGATATGGACAAGCTATTCCAGGGGTTCAGCTTCAATGCTTCATAGAGGTTACTTACCAAAGGGACGAAGTGTGGGTGGGCTGCTTGGAGGGATGCCAATGACAGCAGCACCAGTGAGTCAACTCTACTGGCACAGGGCTGGTCTCATAGGGCATCGGATAGTCAGTGTCTCTACTGCTGCATAACAAACTATCCCCAGATGCACTGGCTGACCACAGTGTATTATTTCTCATGGTTTTCTGAGCCTGCTAGTCTCATTGGGTTGATTCTCACTTGAAGTATCTGATGCTGGAGTTATTTGAAGACTCAATGGACTGGACATCCAAGATGGCTCCCTCACAGGGTCACAGTCGATGCAGGCTGTTGGCTGGAAGTTCAGCTGGGGATTGTCAACTGGAGTGCCTACACCTGGCCTCCACATAGCTTACACTTTTCATAGCATGGTGGCTGGGCTCCTAGGAGGAACATTCCAAGAGCGAGTAATCCAAGATGCAGAAAGTAGAGCTGCCGTCCTCTCAAAGGCTCGGCACAGAATTAGTACAATGTCACTTTTGCTATATTCTATTGGTCAAAGCAATCACAGTCAGCCCAGAGTTTAGAGATGGAGGACAGATTTGACTTCTTAATGGAGGAGTAGAAAGAACATAGAAGGAGAGAAGGGAGTGATGGCATCCATCTTTGAAGGCAAGCTACTACATAGAGCATCTCCAGAAAATATCTTCTAGGTTCACTGGGGACCCACTGGGCTCCCACTGAATGGATTGGAACTGGTTGCCAGACAACCGAAGAGTTATGGAGAAAAAGATAAATAAAACAAAATAAGTGTATTTGTAAAAACTCATCTCCACTCTCCCCTCTCTCCACCCCAGTGTTGTTCTCCACTTCGCACATGTACATCTGGAGGCAGAATGCGGTGGTTGAGAATCCTAGCAAGCCAGCTGGTGGGGCTGAGCTGTAGAGTAATGGGCTTATGTCACTGTCTTATCATCATATATTCCCCTAGGCTGGTATGGCCTGGAAAATTACCTGTTACACTTAAGTAAAAATTCAGACTCAAAGGACTAGGGTTTACCCATCATCAGGGCAATTCAAAAGAATATGCTGTAGGTTTGAAGACGATTTCCAGAGAGACGTGCATTCTCAGAATGTTTTCTGTAATGGCAAAAATCACTGGAATAAGCTGTTGACCTCCCCCTGGGGGACCATGCTCATTAAGATGTATGCGTCCAGGACTGTTAAAATTCCAACTCATTACCTAATAGTTGCACCTTGTGCACTTGGATACCTCTGAAAATGCTTCCAGCCCTTCCATTTCAGTCATAATAACCAACTGACAGTCTCTTATACCTTTGAGAGGCTTTAAGAGAATGTTGCTGTAGCAAAGTTTAAAATGAAAAGGAGAAAACTCAACAAGGAAGTACTATTGATAATCCTCTCTGTTCATTTTCTTTGAATTAATTTAAGATGCATGAAGAATGAATTCTTCCCAGCTTTGAGGTCAGTGCTCAAGTCTTCAGTCATTCTTTTCTCTCGTTAATTTTGACATTGGCCAGGGAAAACAATAATCCAACCTCAAGAACAATTCCAGAGTCTAAGCCAACAGTGTCTCGGAGGCAACAGCAACCAATATACATCGATTGCTAACATCTGTCCGTCAGGATCAAATACTCAGGCATCCTTTGCACTGAAAGCTTCCTCTCATCCTTCTTTCCCCTGGTACAGTCAAATCATTCCCACCACCATGCTCCCTTTACTCTTCCATTAGAACCTTTGACTCTTTCTTCTCCCTGTATTTAATTCTCTTTCTTACTAAATTTTTAGCAGCTTGCTATCAGGGATCATATGCATTCATCTTTGGATAGCCGGCACCTAGCGCAGTGCCTGACATCTGAGGGAGCACTCTGTCAATGTTTGCTGAATGAATAAATGTGATGGGTGGTTCTACAATCAACTTGCCAAGGCAATGCACTGAGACGCCAACAAGGTCAGTTTAATTACAACCAGAACAAAAGATGCCTGACTTTAACAAGGTTGCATTAAAGAATGAGAAGAAAACTCATTCACATGCAAATAATTATCATACGAGGCATGGACGGAACATGGGACAGAGAAAGCACACTGGCTTATGAGATTTGGGCTCCAGGCCCAGCTCAGGGGCTAAGGAACAGTAGGACCTTCTGCACACCATCCAACTGTTTACGGATCACCTTCTACAACTCACGTATACCCATTCCTTCCCTCACTTAAGAACTTTTATTTGTTCCTGAAAACACTTCCACTAAATGAAAAACTATTAAATGCCAAAATAGTTTCATCAGTATTAAAGGGAAAAATTATGACATCCTTCCCTTCTATCTAAGATACTAAAAATTTTTTCACAGATACATAAATACAAAATTGAGCAATGAAAAGAAGTATTTATAAGTACTAAACTTCAAAGGGAAATAAATTTAAAGCAATTTAAGGATGATGTTGTAGTTGGTGATGTGAAGGAATTATTTGTAGAATGGTGCATTCTTTCTGCACCATTTTAACACCAATTTTTCCAAGTTTGAGGGGGTTAATGATTTTCTTATAGGCTCAAACTGTACTTACAAAGTTTTAGCACAGAAAAACATCTTTCGGGGGCACAATTTGAAAATGTCTAAACACAAGAACACTTCAAAGCACATAGAACAAAGGCATGCCCGCAAGAAACTGAAGAGCTATAGATGGCGCTACAACCCTCTTGCCTGACTTAAGTATGGAAAGTAAAATATCTGGGTTCATCTCAATTTAGCACATGATTCAGATTCGCCTATATAATGTTCCCTAGCTGGGAACTGTTGGGTTGAATAAGTTGGTGAGTTTTCTTTGCCCAAAACTGCAATGTTGAAAAGCACTTCTTACGATGTATTGTTTTAAGCCCCCCAAAAGGCATTATAACAACAAAAATTTAACAGCTGTAGTGTATTCTCTATTGCATCATAACAAATTACCTCAAAATGTAGTAGCTTAAAATTACATATTAACAATCAAAGATAAATATTATCTTATATAGTTTCTGTGGGTTAGAAATTCAGAAACATTTCAGCTGAAGACTTCCAGCTTGGGGTCCCTCAAGAGGCTGCAGTCAAGATGCTGGCTGGGGCTGCAGTCACCTGGAGGCTAGACCAGGGTTGGAGGATTGCTTCCAAGACGTTGCCCTCACACGGCTGCCAAGTGGATGCTGACTGTTGGCAGGAGGCCTCAGTTCTGTGCCACATGGACTTCTTCGTAGGACTGCTTGGGCGTCCTCACGATACGGAAGCTGGCTTTCCTCACAATGAAGTTATCCACAGAAACAAGGCAGAATTCACTAGTCTAGTCTCAGAGTTTATGCTCCATCATTACTGAAATACCCTATCAGTTACATAGGTCACCCTATTCAGTGTAGAAACAGACTCTGCGAGAGTGTGAGAGCCAGCAGGAGAGAGTCATTGTGGGCCGTTTTGAAGACTGGCTACAACAGATGGTTTAATTTTTCAACAGCCATTATGGTGAACGTTTGTTGGTTGAACAGACAAGATTCCTGTTTTTATGGATCTCATGTTCAAGATGAGAAGGAGACAAAAAACAAGGAAACAAATACACTGGGGATTTCATCCAGTGCTGAAAGTTGTGATTAAAAAAACAGAGTAAACTGAGATGAAGTGTGGTGAACAAGGGCCTTGTTTTCTAATGGATAGTCAGGGAAGGTCTCTCTGAAAAGGTAGCATGCCACTGGAGATAGGAATGAAGAGAAGGGCCGAGCTGTGCAAAGATCTGGGAAAGACGGTCCCAGACGGGAAGATGAGGAACAAAGATCCTGAGGCAGCAGCGGGTATGACATAGTCAAGGAATGGACGGAAGCAGCAAGGGAAGGAAGGGGGAAAGTAGTCAGGGATGAGGTCCGAGGTGCAGCAGGGGCTAGAACACAGAGCCTTGAAGGCCAGAGTAAAGAATCTGAATTTTATTCCAAGTGTGATGAGAAGCCATTGAAGGGTGTTTAGCTGGTAAATGACCTGCCCTAATTTACATTTTCTGTAAACCATTTTATCAGGGAGATCTTTTAACTGTTTTAGGGCTTTTGCTACCTAAGGATATTCCTAACGGTAAGAGGAAAAGACGCAGTTAGGAGAAAGGAGAGAAGAAAAGGAATAGGGCTTCCCCAGACTGGTGCTGGCAGGCCGGGGAGCCACCCAGATCCACAGATCACGACGCACACTTCAAGGAGCAACCCTGTGGCTCTCCGCTCCCTGGGCTCGTCCTCCTAGTGCCTACTGAGTGCTCAATAAGAGAAGGAATTCCCTAGAAAGGTGACTACCTCCCCTGCAGCTGCCCCTGGCACCCAGAGCCCTCTGTCCTCAGCTGGGGCTTCTGCTGTTGGCCCTCCTGTAGCCCCCAGGGCTGCCCTTTGCCCTCCTTTAAGGCTTCTCCCTTCTAACACCGCTGCTCCTTAAAGCCGGGGGTGGATTCTCTCTGAGCTGCTCCCCTCAGCGTGGGTTGGGATGGGGGTACTTGTGTTGTGATGTAGACCCTAATTCTCTCCTGCCTTTCATTGCTAGCTCTGTGTTCCACCCCTCTGAGCACCGGGCACACAGGGGTGAGGTAGGGGGTGCTCTGTAGGTTATGCTGGACTAGAGAGAGGCCTGAAGTCATGGCAGGTGCGCCGAGCAGCTTGGTCTCCCCGCAGGGACAGGAAAAGAGGCACACACATTAAGTGTGTGTTTGGGTGGGGAGATTTATGCTTAGTAACCCCACTCATTTCTGTTGTTTACATAAAAACGAAGAGAAAATGCTCTAGCGGGGAACTTCCCCGCAGTATGTCAAAAAACACCAGGGTGAAAAAAGCAATTCCAGGAAATGTTTTACTTCAGGGAGATGGTCTGGGCAGTAAGATACCGCAGGCCCTGCCTTGGGCATTCATTAGCTCCCAGCAGACACGGTTTTGCTATAATGTAGTATCCATCATGGTCTGACTTGATTTGCCCCCAGGAAAGTGACTGGGTCGTCACATCACACCCTGCAAGTTAAAATTACTCCTGTTTCTTGGTTCTGACCCGGGGCCAATAAAGCCTTCATTTCCAGCAATGTCAGGATGTGAGTTTGAGGTATCACTCAGCCTTTGCTCACAAATTCCCAGTTCGGGCTTCTCAGGGGGCAAAATGACGGCTTGATATGAGTTGCTGTTTTCTGTTGTAGTCCCTAAGTATGTCCCTCTTCTCGCCTCATTTTTCTTCCTTTTTGGACTGCGGTGCAACTGATCTACCCTGAGCCTTATCAGACGGCCTATCCCTGTTCCTAGTCCTGCAGAGTAACCTGCCTTGCTCTCCAACAGCGTCCGTGCATTAATGCCAAGGAGCAAAAGTGTATCTTTCCCAATTTTTGCCTCTGAGGCTCCTGGGACCTGTGTTCTGTGGACAATCCTTCCTCATCTTGCCTGACCATCTTGCACTGTGGTGAGCCCAGCTTTCTGCTTTTCCTCAGGCCTCACCTCCCCTTCTCTCTCTCCGTGGTCGGAGATTAATCCCCAGTTCTCTGGGAAAGAAAAACGCCCCCTTTCCCTGCTCAGCACTCTGTGCTCAGGTTGGGAGCAGAATGGGGCTGGATCCTATCCCCCAGGAAGGAGAGAAAGAGGAGTCTTATATTATTCAGCCCGGGCTGCTATACGAAGTACCACAGCTTGAGGGCCTTAAAGAACAGAAATTCATCGTCTCACAGTTCTGGGGGCCAGACGTCCAAGATCAAGGTGTTGGCAGAGCCGGTTCCTTCCGAGGGTCCTGAGGGAAGGATGGGTCACGGGCCTCTCTCCTTGCATGGACGGCTGTCTTCTCCCTGTAACTCCACATTGTCTTTTTTCTCTCTGTGTCTCTATATCCAATTTCCTCTTCTTATAAAGACACCAGTTATGCTGGATCAGAACCCAACAACCTCCCTTCAACTTGATTACCCCTGAAAAGACCCTGACTCCAAATATAGTCCCATTCTGAGGTACTGGGGGTTAGAACTTCAGCATGTGGAACCGGAGTGCAGAGGAACACGGTTCGGCCCATAACAGATCCTCACTTGATCATGGAGGCTGGATCTGGGCTCAGGCTGATGCCCGAGTGAGCACCGGCCCCACCTCCAGGGCGTGTAACTCATGTGCTGGGCTGCTGCCCCCGGCAGCCTCTCAGACTGGCTCACCTGTCTGACAGTGGCCTTCCAGTGTGGACAAGCTCATGACGTTGGAGCCCCTTTCAACTTGGTGAGGCAGAATATGCCTCAAATCCATGGATAATTACTGCTACTTTACAGCTACTGCAAGACGGGTGAAGGAGGAGAGGGGAAATCCCGTGGAAGATGTGACGGCACACCTCTTAATGGGCTCTGTTCTTCCTTCTTATTTAATTCTTGGGTCACACTGCAGGTAGGGGTGAGAGTGTGGAGCGTGTGTCTTTCGCGGGAATTCAAATATCCTTTATCGAAGCCTTCCTTGTCGATCCCCACCCACTCCCAGAACCCTGGCAAAATAAAGCTCTTCTTCCTGTGGATTCTTGCATTTCTTTGACTATTAACCATGTTACTATGATTATCTGTGTATGTGTCTATCAGCGCCCACCAGCTTGTCAGCCCATCAGAGAGAGTCTCTTAGTCCATTCGAGCTACTCTAACAAAAATTCCATAGACTGGCTGGCTTATAAACAACAGAGATTTATTTTGCATAGTTCTGGAGGCTGCGAAGTCCAAGATCAAGGTGCCATCAGATTTGGTGTCTGGCGAGGACCCACGTCCAGGTTCATAGACAGCCATCTTGTCACTGTGAACTCACAAGGCAGCAGAAGCAAGGGAGCTCTCCAGGGTCCCTTTTATAAGGGCTTTAATTGCATTCATGAGGGCTCCACCTCTGCGTCCTAATCACCTCCCAAAGGCCCCACCTCCTAGTACCATCACATTGGGGGGGAGGTTTCAACATAAGAATTTGTTGAGGGGATAGAAACATTCGGTCTACAACACCCATGGCAAACTTACTCATGCTTTTATCCGAGGTTAAGTGACTAAGTAAAAGAGTGACAAGATGTCAGAGCTGATAGTACTAGCAACTTCTGTCCTAGGACCAATGGTAGCTCTGTAATGCCTGAGAGACTAATTACAGTGTGTCGGTTCAGGCTCCCCAAGAAGCAGACACCAAGCCAGGGATTTAGACACATAACAGATGACTGTTGTTATTGGAGGAAGTGTCTGTGGGGGAAAACATGTTCGGGGGTAAGCAGAAAAGGCAGGGGGAGCCTTCAGACCCAATGTACGTGAGTGTGACCCCTGTGAGGGAGGATGCGGTGGGAGAGTCTCGTCGGCAGCCCAGTTCCCAGAACAACTGAGCCAGTCTGAGCACCGGGGGAGTCCCCGAGCTCCCGCTGCTGTCAGGGGAGTCCCAGGTCTGTCAGGAGCGAGCCTGCAGCGGCGTCCCTGCCACGCTCCATCAGTGGCTGGGAGCACCCATGCGAAGTGTGGCCTGGGGACAAGCACGGTGCTAACAAGCCTTTAGAGCACAACAGCTGGGACCATCTATTGTATTTGCTCTTTATTTTCTGTGCATGAGGATACTTTGACATCTTAAAAACCGTTTTCTGGCTAGAGAGAGACTGCTTCTCCAGGAGCTAGTCAATCCTAAGAGCTAGTATAGAATTTGGCCAGATGCGTACCTTTGATGTGCACACTAGCCAATTCAGAGCCATGCCTCCTTTATCTGGCCTGAACAGCCCAGGGGGCAATATCCTTCTGCCTTAATCATCCCAGGACCAGTTACCAGGCAACTAGAGACCATTCCAGAGCCCAGAGCTCACTGAAATTATTCAAACTAGGCAAGTCCTGGGCTCTTTCCTCTAGCCAACCCTGCCTTTCCTGCAGAAACCCCAGCAAAGGCAACAATGGCAAACCCCTAGTCGTCCCCTTCCGACTTGTCTTCTGCCACTTGACCAGAGTCTGGCTCTCCCCCAGGGATCCTGTGCGGCAAACAGTGACTCCCTCTCCAGGATCTGTGAGTGTAATGAACTTTGTTTTCTTGTGCCTCTCCTGTGTCCTGTCTGGTGGCCGTGCCTGACTGACCATCACATGAAAGGACATGGGACAGTCCACAGTCAATCACTCTTGCTGCTGCAGGAGGTCTGAGTGGCACCGGTTTGTGGCAGCCACAATACAGAATAATAAAAATAAAAACAAATTTTAAAAAATATAATACTACTAATAATAAGCAGGTGTCGGCACTGTGTTCCGTTTTCCGTGCTGACCCTATTACAGAGCTCACATGCTATGAGGTGACCTCACCTCAGAGGACAGATGAGAAAATACAGGAGTTAGAGTTTACGTCTTCCCTCTAGCACTTTCTCCAAGGAGCTGGTCAGAACCCAGTTGGTATCCATGAATCCTGGCTCAACTCTGATGCCGGGAACAAACGGGAGACCCTAAACACCTTGCAGCCAGTCTCAGGGTCCCCTCACACAGCAGCCCTGTGGCTCTGTCTGGCTCTCGACAGGCAGAGGCCTTCAGCCGCTCAGCCGAGGCCGGGGGGTAAGCGTAGGTGCCCGTCTGGGTCAGAGGCACATTTGCGCTCGCCTTGGGAACGTGCCTTTGGAGGTGCACCGCTGCAGCGTGCGCTGCTGCCCGTGCTGACACGACTTAGCTTTATGTGACAGGAAGACTCACACCGGCCCTGAGCCATGTGCTGCTGGCAACCAAGTGTGGATGCTCTTTGTTAAGCTCCCAGGGTCTGGAAGGAAGCAGCTATGCTCTTGTTTAATTCCATATGAGCAGCTTTTTTATTTTTACAAATAGTCCTCTTGCTGTTAGGGAGTGAGTGAGCGACATAAATCATCATCATGTCTTTGGCAGCCAGGATGTCTTGGGCATGGTCCTCATTAAAGTCTTTAGTTGCAGGGTTCCTGGAGACCTTCCTTTGATACCTAAAAACGTCAAACTGAAAAAGCCATGGCGAGGAGGAAGAGGAACGGGGGGGTGGGGGGGAGGATGGGGTGGAAGCTCACAAGGACCCCAGAATTGCTCTTGGGAAATGGCAAAGCCAAACTAGAATGATTCTTATTCATGGCTACAGGGGGAAAAAAAAGAAAAGAAAAGAAAAGAAAAGAAAAGAAAAGAAAAGAAAAGAAAAGAAAAGAAAAGAAAAGAAAAGAAAAAAAGAAAGAAAGAAAGAAAGAAAGAAAAGGACAGGAGCATGAGCAGCAGAAGCAATAAAACTTCCCTGCAAAACAGACTCCAACGTGCCCATACAAAGAGGAGAGACAGCCACACAGGCAGGAAGGGTGGCTTCTCAGAGGTGATTCATGAAAAAAGGAAAGTTCCCTGAGCCTTCTCCTCCCCAGACCTCAGCCCAGCAGGCTGTGGCAGTCAATGAACTAACCTTTTCCTAAGGCCTTGTCTCCCTGCTGGGCGGGAATCCAATTCCTGGGCAAAGGTCACTGGGAATACCACCGTGCTGCTGGCAGTGGCTGTTCATTCACAAAATGAGCTCCTTTGTGATAAAAGGAGGGAGCGCAGAGCCGGGTTTGTGTGCATTCCAAGCGGGCAGAGAAGAGCTGCCAACACGCTAGGTCAGTGGGAACCCGGCAGCACATGCATCTCAGTTTACACGATTGATGTGGCCCTGCAGAACCACGTACATGGAATTCCTATAAATCAAGTCGCATTTTAAATGCACTCGGGGAGCTTGTCTTTTAAAGGGACCCTGCAGTGAGTCTTTGGGAAAAGGAAAAATCACTGCTGAATGGATCGATTTTGCCACGGAGTAGCAAATATTTACTGAGTGCTTATCATGCCAAGCATCAAGCGCTAGATGTCATGAGTATTTCTTAAAATGGGGGGAACTACTAGGCTTGAGAAAAACCTTTGAGAGGGTGGTTGTTGGTTTTGGTTAAACCAGGGTGAGCTGAGTACAGAAGGAGGAGGAGGAGAGACTGCAGCTGGAGCCGCAGCCTGTCACTGCCGACGAAGGACATCCACCAGGCGGTCTCCCTCTGAGTGACCAGGCAATATTTCTCATTCACGAAGACAAGCAATGCTCGGTGTCGTTTTAAAGCCTGAAGCGGGAGGCTACGGCCAGGGGCTCAGGCGACAGACCTGGGCTCCCTGTCAGAGAATGTAACCAGAACCAGGTTTCCACATCAGTGTCTCCCCGTAGCAGAAGCAACCATCTCTTTCTATGCTTCTTTCCAGGAAACTCAATGTCCGCCTTATTCATCCTAGGATCTTGTATATAGTTTTGCATTACACAGATTTGCACACAACTTGAGTCGAATCATATCTCCAAGCCATACATGTAAAGTTCTAGAACTCTAACATTTGGGAAATGTATTGTACTTGCAAAGAGAATCTAAAATAATTGAGGCAGCGGAGGGGAAAAAAACAAACACATTTGCACGAATGCAGATCTAACCTGAAGGTTAAAAGAACACAGACTTAGGTGTTAGACAGCCTGCGTTGAAATCTCAGTCCAATAAGTTGTTACAGGACCTTGGGAAAGTAATTTATCAGCTCCATGTTTAAGTTTGCTTATCTGTAAAATGAGGATAAACAATCGACTCTACCTCATAGGATATTTGTAAGGATGAAATCAAATGTGACTTTACATGTAAAGGCTTAGAAGAACATCTAATAGTTAGTACTTGCTCAATAAAGTTAGTTACTGTGATGTTGGAGTTCGCTTAAAAAACGGAACTCTGGACATACATTGCATGGTTGAAGAGGATCCACTACCTGGTGGTAGCTGGCTGTCAACTGGATGGGGCATCGCAAAGAAGGGGCAGTACATGCTCTGAAGTCTTACCGCTAGTAAAAGCGCATCATGTGCCTCCAAAGGGGAAGGAACTCTGAGCAAGCCAGCTAGACCTCTGCAAATATTATTCTGAAAAGCATCCTTGTCACTTAGAATGGAAAAAAGATCTCGTAAATGGATTATTGGGTCTAAGCCCTTAATTTCTAATGAGGACAAAGCAAAATACTCAGATGAAGCAAGAGGATATATCTTCTTGGTTTAAAAAAAAAAAAAAAAGACAAAAATTTGAGTCTCTGGCCTTCCGATCTTGGATGCATGCTTCCCAATGTCAGTCTGAAACCTCTTTGAGAGTTTCCCAGGTGTGGTCTAAAACCGACCCCCATACTCACAGAGGGCAGGTAGAGGCCAAAGAAAGAGGAAAACCACTCCCGATTGGCATCTGGCAGTTTTAATAACAAAAGGGACTTACTTATGAGGCTTGTCTCAGGTGGCTGCAAAATGAGTAGATTTCTACACCCAGCCACCAAAATCTTCAAAGTTTATATAGAAGAAGGTTTAACTGGGTTCAGTCACCTATATCAGCCAGATGGTCTCAACATCACATTTCTATGGTATTTCTATACGGACCATATTTCCATACAGTCAAGGCTGTATCCTTGGGGCAGCCTCTAGGAACAGGGAAGGTAAGATGGATGTACATTCCAAGACAGAGGAGGGAGGGGGAGCCTCCAATTGCCCAGGCCCAGCTCATGGATCACCAGTGGTCATGTCTTCTCAATGACTTCCACCAACACCCAGTGAGAGAGAAGAGTTTCCATGACTAGAATGAGACACGATGTGCTTCAACAAACAAAGAAGATGGTTATCATCTTCCTTGCGGTAAGTAGCACGGGGCAGGTGGGAGGAGAATCGTTATACACCTTGTCCAGATGGAAAGAAAAGCAGACAGGCAACACACAGGTTTAGTGATAGAGTTCTTGTTTCTAAGGGGAAAAGTTCGTTCCAAAGTTCAAAGGAGACAGTTAGTGGTAACCATGCCCTCAACTGACAAAAGCTATAAAGGGTACAATGAAGAGTTGGGGGTGCTGCTGACAAGGTGTTGCATTTCCCACGCCTGAAGGAAACGTGTCACCGGACAAACCTAGATAACACTCATGGCACTGCCACATGGGGATGCTGATCAGCATGGATAAGAAATCCTCCGTGGGACACAGCTGCAACAGCACACCAGTTTTCTGTGCGAACCATTACAGACGTGGGATTGTTACAACTCAACCTGAGCCTCTTACCATGAGCAGGGAAGATTTAGTGGCAATAAATCCACATCGGCCCAACGATTGTGGATTTACCATAAGCAGAAAAAATTCCTTTTACCTATAGCAGCTCTGGGGGCTGCATGTGCTCCCCAGATGCTGTCTCCTTAAATGTTCTTTATTAAAACGGAATGTACTGAGATAACGTCCCTTGGAAACCTCTCTGGCGGAACCCAGATCCCAGGGAATTCCCAGAGACCACCCCTTCCATCTGGGCAGAATCCACACTACCTTGAGGAATCTCCCTTCCTCTCACATCTTCTAAAACGTGTCTTCCCCAGCTCTGAAGCAGAGACTTGCACTCATTCATAACCAATGACAAGGTCATCTCTGTCCCGGGGCTGCCCCAGCATTTCTTCAGGAGCATGGCTCCCTCTTAATGTCTTCTCCATCCAGTGACCTGGGAGAACCACTGGAAAAGTGCCCCAGCTACATTTAACCATGTTTGAAAGTTAAAGCTAGCCACAGCATTCAAGGTACTCACTGACTTGAACAACATCCCAAAAGCTGTCTCAGGTCAAAATAGAGAAAAATAAGGCTCAGACAACCTGGTTCCAGAGGAAGATGAAATCAAAGTCCAGATGACAACATCAAGAATTGGACATAAAAGAGGACAGTGCAATTCAAAAATATAAGGGATAAAACATCAAAGGCAGCTGAAAATATCACAGAAGGTGAGCAAGAAAGCAGTATGCGTCCCCTCAGGGGGCCCTTAGTCTTAGCCACCTGTGGGCTGGCTCCTCTCCACCCCTTCACTCCCATCCCACCCACTCCTATGAGGAGAGGCCCAGAAGATGAGCAGGTCTGGGTTTTCCCCTCACCAGTCCTGGAGCCACTTCAAGCCTTCATGTCTCCAGAACCCACTATTATTCCGCAGAGACTCTAAGTGAAAAAGAGAAGTGAATGGGGTTGAGGAGGAAGGTTTCTTAAGCCTTGTCTGTTCTCCTGTTTTTGTTAGAGGTACAGATCCTCACTCTAATTCAAAAAGAAACATGCACCCCAATGTTCATAGCACTATTTACAGTGGCCTAAATGTGCATTGACAGATGACTGGGTAAAGAAGCTGTGGTATATTTATACAATGGAATACTACTTGGCCATAAAAAGGAATAAAATAATGCCATTTGCAGCAACATGGATGGACCTGGAGATCATCATTCTAAGTGAAGTAAGCCAGAAAGAAAAAGAAAAATACCATATGATATCACTTATATGTGGAGTCTAAAAAATTGACACAAATGAACTCATTTACAAAACAGAAACAGACTCAGACATAGAAAACAAACTCCTGGTTACTAGAGGAGAAAGAGGGTGGGAAGGGATGGGAAGTCGAGATTTGCAGATAGTAACTACTATATATAAAATATATAAACAACAAGTTTATACTGTATTGCACAGGGAACTATATTCAGCATCTTGTAGTAACCTATAATGAAAAAGAATATGAAAAGGAATACAGGTATGTATATGTATGACTGAACTATTATGCTGTACACCAGAAATTAACACAACACTGTAAACTGACTATACTTCAATTAAAAAAACAAACACCTCGTCGGTGAGCAGAGTTGGCCTCTTGAGGAGGAGAGAGTGAGAGAAAGGCTGACCCTGGCTTCCGTTGCTCCTCATGGCAGAGCGAGGTGAGCGGTCAGAGGTACCTGTCTGGAGTAGGGACAGGGCAAAGAGGAGGAGGAGGTTTATTCCTTGTGATCTTGAGGAGAAAGGAAAGCAGAGGACAAAGGTTGAACGGGGCATTTACTTTGCCAGAATTCTCCTCACCTCCCCTGACCCACCACCATCTTCACCCTACTGGGGTTCCACCGAAGCCCTTAGATGCACCACTCATGGGCTCTGAGCTGACAGCCCCCAGTCTCACTGTCCAGCTAGAAGCATCAAGAAAGGATAGAGAGGAAGCTGCCCATCTCACTGCCTGGGCCAAGGGCAAAACATTATGTCCCTATTGACCAGGATGAGTTCAGGAACATATTTGCCAAGGAGATCTGGGAATCAATAATGAGGCTCAATGGCCAGGATCCCAAGAGCCTAGAAACCCAAGCATGCTTGAAACAGCGTATACTCTTGAAAACAAAGAAAACCCCCAAATCTGTGAGAGATCATATTTTCTATCTGCTAATTATATTACAATCACGAGAGAAGAAGACCAATCTACCAAGTTTTGGGAAAACAAAGGCTGGAGAGAGGTATGCATTTTATAAAAGAACCTGGCACAGTCACAATTATTCTTCTAGGAATCTGTCCAAAGCAAGTAATCAGAAATGCACAAAGGTTGAGATAAAAGAAGACTAACAGAGCATAATTTGTAGGGGAGAAAATTTGGACACAACCTAAAAATTTATCAGTAAGGGCACGATTGAGCAAGTCTTGCTATATTCAAACAGCGGGATCTTATTCGGTCAGTACGTGGGAAAATGTTTAATAGCATGAAGAAACGCTCAGAATGTATTGATGAAGTAGACAAAGCTATATAATTAGTATGACCCCAATTATGTAAATATATACACATAAAGAAAAGACAGGAAAGAAATACTGAAAAATGTTAACAGAGATTATACCTAGGGTATGAGATTGGGCTATTTTTTTCCACCATTATATTCTTTTGCATTTAAAAATATTCCTATGATTAGCACATTTATTTTTTTCAATTATAAATGCATCTTAATATTTAATTAAATAAATGATTAAACAATAGAGATTTTTCAAAAGAGATAGCCTTGTTGATGACCAAACAGGACTTGACTGCTTTCTTCTCTCAACCACCAACCTGCCAAGAAAATAGGGGCAAGTCCTTTAACCCTCGCTGTAAAAAGACACAGCATTGGCTGTACATTTTTTGTATCTTAATTATTTTTAAGGTCTGTATTTGAATTCTTCTGCCATGAAGAAGATCCATGATTTCCTCTTTAGAGGGAGGGTGAGCACCCAGGTGACTTCTAAACCCCCTTCATCCCACACATTCCCCGATGGAAAACCCCAGAGCCATGCCACTGAGCTGATCACTGTGGCAGGTGTCCTTCTCCGTGTGTTGCCCTTAGAGAAGATGGAAGACGGGCAGACCCCAACAGAAGAGATGCGGAGGGGGTCCCAGGAGATGTCTCCATGAGGTCTCCTGCGTTGCCTGATCTTGATGATATGTCAAGGTCCAGTGTCTGCATTTCAGCCTTGTGTGGTTCAGAAACTCTGAAAATGGATCTGGATCCACAGAGGGCAGATTAAGATGGAAACAGGCGGGGGGGGGGGGCAGAGGGGGTGGAGAGGGTTGTGCTTGTTTTCAGGTGACCTCTAATTATCCCTTCTCCTACCTTGACCTTCCTCCTCTCCCCTTCCCCCACCAAACAACCCCAGCAGCACCACCACACACACCCCAGCCAAAGTGGCCACGATTTTCATTGTTCTTTTTTTTTTTTTTTTCCACAAATAATCTAAAAGTCTTTCTGCTGTGACTGGAAAATTCCAACTTTAGAAACATTCCTCCGCATGAGGGACCCTCAACAACCAAACTGTAACTGGACCACTGAGATAGGAATGTTAACATAGGTAAAGTTCTTAGAACAGTGCCTGGCTCAGCGATGATTAATATTACTATTTTACACTATCCTGAAGATAGTGTAGTTCCCAGAAGGCAATATGGCAATGTGTATCAAGAACCAGAAAGCTGTTCTTGCCATTTGGCACAATGATTTCAATTTCTAGAAATCCACAACTAAGAAAATAATTGGAGATGCAGGCACACACACAGATACAATGACATGCATCGCGGTGTGATCTAATCATCGCCAGATACCAGAGATGCCAAACCCCAGGCTCAACACCATGGAACTTGTTAAACAGACAGAAGTGTATCAATTTGATAGACTGTTTGCATAGTTACTAAATCTAATTTTTTCAAAGAATACTTATTTAATGATACAGGAAATGATGATGATTAACTAGAAAAAGGAAAAAGCATAATAAAACATAGTCTTGTTTTATTACATAACCTACAATGGCAGACCCTGGTTAGAGCTGCCAGTCAAGGTCTTTTTAGAGAAGTTAAGACTAATGGTTAGTAGAGATTCCTTGAAAAATTACATATGTATATACAGCTTAACAGAGTAGCCAGGAGACGTGCTGATGACTACCATACTAACACGCTCGTGAGCCCTTAGCTAAGTCCACGCTCTTGGACAACAAGCAGAAGGTCTGTAGAGAGATGGTATGATGTGCTCAAAGTGACTGAGACTCTGGCCTGGCTCATGGGAAAACATGCTATGATCGACTAGTTATGCCTGCCACAGACACAGGAGGGTGTGCCGGCAGCATATGCAATATATATATTTGCCATCCCTGACACTAGTGATAAGGTGGCCAAGGAATCAAGGTGATCTCATCCAAGAAAAATGTCAAAAAAGTTTCCAGATTCTTGATAAAATTGAACTAGAACCTTTAACTTGTAAATATATAACATGTCACACCAAAACATGGGCAACAACCAGCAAAGGACTGATTAGATAAGGAAGAAAAACTGGAGCGCCAAGTAGGTTAGCCTGGAGATCGAAAGTGGAGGACTAGACCACGTAATTCACTCCGTTTGTTGGGAGGTTGTGAAAAGCCAGGGTCTGCGGTGATCTTGGTTGGGACTAAGGAGGGTGCTGGTACCAGGAGTCAAAACAAAGATTATCAAGCCTTTCTCAAGCACTGGGAGCATGTAATCCTCCCAGCTCCCTCATATGATAGGAACTGTAGTTCTTATTGTACCAATGAGGAAACTGAGGCTCAAAGATTTTAAGGTCACACAGCTAGAAATTCCAGAGCTCTCTTTAATCACAGGTCTGTCAGATGCCAAGGACTGGAGGTTTATCCAAGCCCCCAGCCCAGCTCTCTCTGACAGTAAGGGGAAACCTGCTACCCTGCGGATTTTGGGAGGATTCTGCCATGAGAATAAAAACCAAGGAAGAAACCAGAAATCCGAAGCTTCCCACCCTGACTGTTTCCCTAGTTTGCTCTCACACTGTATTTCTTTATCAATGTTTTCTAATTTGGCTGAATCAATTAATAATAATTTTCAAATAGCCATACACAGAGCTAAACACTTATCTTGTTTAATCTTCACAACCATTCTAAGTAGTAGGTATTATCATCGTGTCCATTTTGCAGATGAAAAAACTGAGGCATTCAATAGTCTTCTGCAAAATGCATAGGGGTGCAATGACGGTAAAAAAAAAAAAAATGTCCTGGGAGGGTTTGTCCTCCAGGGTGGGAGGTGAAGTGTGTACTGAGAATGTCAGAAAGAGAGAGAGGGGGGCCTGTGGGCTCGCAGGTGCTAAACAAGTCCAGGATAGACCTGAGACCTGGCCCGACTCCAGGCTCTTCTCACCACAGACTCAGCAGCAGGGTCACCAAAGGCCAAATTCAATTCAGTAAACACAGACTTCTGGTAAGCAAGTGCTCTCACTTTTGCTCGGTGTCAGCCGGAGGCTGCAGATGCCTCGAGTACTAAAACGTTCTGCAGAGAGGCCAAGTCCAGAAATCTGTACCTAAGATTTTCTACTTTTACAAGAAGAATGACCATGTGGGGCGCTCAGCCAAGGTCAACCTAGAATTGGAAGGCTGAGCCCAGGCTCTGTGGAGCCAGAGCCAAGGTGGAAAGCTCCAGGCGCTGGGAGGGCAGGGACAGGGCGGCTAGAGTAAAGGGCCAAGTGTGGGAATGTTTATTGAAAAGAACGTGCTGGGGAGAACCCAGCCCTCGCACCTCGGGGATTTGGGAACTGGCCGTCTGCGACACAGAGCCCTGCCAGATGAGTTCAGCCATTTCCACTTCGTAAAGTTCTTGGTACAAAAATGAACGGCAAACCCAGCCGCAAATGTGATTTCTGAAAGGAGATCATTGAAAAGATGGTTCCGCTTTTCAGATTTCTCTTCTGGTGGTCAGGAGCAGGGAACAAGGGGGGAACGTTCCCCGACACTTACAAACATCCTCGTGGCATTCCAGAAACCACAATGCCCTGAGGGCAGGGCGAGGGGGTGCCATATCTTCCACGGTGTCTCAGGAGGGGGAGAGGGCTAAAGTCTGGGCCAAAATGAACCCCAGAGTCTGGATCTGGCTGCCGGAAGACAGTGGAAAAATGGCAGGGGTGACCCTGAAATAACATGACCCTAGACTTCCCTCTGGGTGACAGAACTTCAAGGCGTACATTAGACAGCAGCTCGAGGAAGAGACACACTGATTACATATCTAATTCTGTCACTATCCTCATGACATCACATATGTCACTGTGGTTTTCCGGATTACTCTCGACTCTCAATATCTGAATCTGTTCTCCCTGATGAGTTGGTTTGAATTTTTTTCTTGGCACTGGCTTCATTTTCTTACTTCCTGTTGGCCTCGCTTCTTAGATCTCTGCTGGTGTTTTTGGTGTCTCCCAAACTCCCATGTGCACAGGAGCTTTTTCTAGACTACAGAGTCTTCTGGCCTTTCTCTCTCCTGATCACTCAAACGATACCAAATTGTCTGGCACTGCCGCTTCTGGATAGATAGGGCCCAGCTTTCCCCCACTCCCGAGTCTTGATCTTTTTCACTGTGTTCAGGGCTAGGGTGAAGTGAAGTCATCACAACTGCTCTTTCAAGCTTAAGGAATTTGATAAATGAAGTTGTGTGGGGTCCTGGCAGGCAATATGCTTAAGCAAACTACAATGACCATCTGTGGACCAGTCTCCTTATCCCTTGATTATAGGCACATACTCAAGTTCAAATTGCTTTGTTAAACCTTTTGTGTGTGTCTCTCTCTTTTTATATTTCAGCTTTATACAATTATTCCCAAATCTTCCAAACTGACGGTGAGGGAGAGTAATTTGAAAGGACTGTTCAACTTAAGTCTTTTGAAGATTTGCACCATAGCTGCATTTTTCTAATTTCCTGGCATCTACTCTATTCTCCTGGATGAAGAAATATAATAACTGATTCCATCAATACTCTTAAGACTATCCTTTGGACTTTCTGTTTTTAAACATTTTAGATTTAAAAAATTCATAGAGCATCTACTAATCTTTCCCCAAAAAAGACACACAGTGCATGCTCTCAAAGATCTTGTGATCTATTTAAGGACAAGGAACAGGTACAGATTCATATGTTGTCCCCAAATATAGAGGCTAATGTCTGGAGAAAAGAAGAAGGTGAATTAATTAACTGTCCTTACGTTTATAATTACAGAATTGATTTTGTCCACTTTATCAGCTTGGGAAATCAAAGTCATACATTAAAAAATTTTTTTCAAATAAAATGTCCTATCTTGCTCTCTAGAGAGCACTTTTTTTTCCCCCTCTCTGACAGCCTTTCCCTCTTGCAATAAATATAAGAACTGAGGGTCAGTTCTAATCCTAATTGCTCCAATAAGTTTTGGTTTAATCAGCAGAGATTTTGGCTTTTGAACTGCTGAAGGCATCTTACTGCCTCACGGCATAACTGGTCACCAGCAGAGTTTGCTGCAGTGAGTGGCTAAGATACGCATTGCCATCTCTGTGGAACTGGAGCTGAGCTCAGCGTGCTCCTTTGAAGTGGCAGGACTGCCACCACCCACAAAAGCTTTGGGGGCTCAAGTGATGCTTTTATAAGCCAAAACGTTTTCCCTCTGCCAGTGAAAGCCAGAACTGCTCCTTGTTTTGACTGAAATTTCAGTGAACTAACAATTTGGAGAGAACTGACATTTTTTTTCAATCTTAAATCTTCCCATTGAAGGACGTGATATGACTCTCAGTTAATTTAGGGTTTCTAGCATGTCCTTTTGCAAAAGTATGATAATTTTCATCACATCGATCTTGCCCATTTATTGTTAAATTTGCTCTTGTTGCTTTTGTGAATAGGGTCTTTCTTTCTTTTACATTCTCTGATTGAGCATTACTATACTATTGTGTTAGTTCTAATGGTTTTTCACTCGAGCTTCTTAGATATTCTAGATAGATAGTGTTCTTTTTATTTCTAATCATTATAGAATTTTTTCTTAACTTATTGCAATAGCTAGGACCTTCAGTGCTGTGTTGCATACTAGCAGTGACAGCCGGCATCATTGTTCGGCATTTGGGCATCTGCTTTAATATTTCACCAGCAAGCATATTATTTGTTGTACTTTTATGGTAGATACTCTATGTGGGGTTCAAAAAAAGAGACAGATTTTCTACCTCAGATTTGTTAAGATTTATCATAGAAAAGATGCCGAACTTTATTAAATGCAAAATCTCATGAAGCATAGAGTTTTCATAACAAATGTTGATAATTTGGAATAAAGCTTATCAAACCACAGTTTTTATGCTTTTACAACCTTTCCAAATCTATCAGTATCCTATTAAATTATCTATAAATAAATGTCCTTCTTGAGGAAAAGTGGGCATTTTTTTTTTATCCTTGTGGGATCCCATTTTTAAAGTTGTTAGCAGGGCATAATGCATAGTGTAAATCATTGTTCTATATGAAGTCCATGATAACAGAATAATATTTTTTAAATAGTTTAAATTGTGAGAGCTAAAACCCAAATTACATTTCGTGCTCTGATGAAGAGAGAACAACCTCAGATCCTACCTTTATAAATCTGATCAGTTTCTTCATTCTGAGTCTTCAGATACTCCCACCTTTCACAATATATATCTTGTCTCCCCCAAACTGCTAACTCCCCAGTCCCAAAATAGGACCAGCTAAAGAAAAAATTGTAGTTCTCCTCCATACTCAGGAACCATACTTCAGTTAAAACAAACAGTTGGTAAAAATCCAGACCCAACAGGGATGGAACACTCAACAGCTCTGCCTTTCATGTGGAGAAGAGGGAAACAGACTGTTACAGAATGGGGACCAATATTAGCCGATGTCTGGAAATGTCAAAACGATTAACATGAAACACTAAACTTATGTGAAATTGGTGCTCTAACGGTGTGACTGCTGCGTGCTCTCTGTACCATGCTGCACACCAGGATGAAGAAAACAGTCCTTGAGTGTTTCACAATAGTGCCCTCTCCACAGCTGACCCCGTGTGCTTTCCAAAGTCCTTAATTCTGCCACTTTCAGCATCCCTGTCTCTGTGGATTTATGATGTGTTGCCAATATTATTACTTTCCCTGCTTCCACCCCTTCCACCCCAAATATTTTAGGCATTGTAAGTAACACATTTCCACACAAGGGCGCTGAAAAGTCAAGAAGCAGAACTGCTCAGCAAAAGGAGCTGTAGGTAAAGGAGCGCCCCCTTCGCCTTCTAAGCTGGCATGCAGAAGGCTCTGTCCACTATTAAGAAACATGGAACAGCAGGAACAAGGATATGTCGAGGGAAGACAAGGATGCTTAAGGGAGGAGACTGGCCTTCATTTCCCAACATGGTGAACACCAGGCCAGCTCTGGGAGCAAGAGAGCTCCTCCAACTGTGCAGGGCGCACTTGATTCCCTTAGCAAGAACTGAATGCCCATACCTCTGGACCTGTGGGCTACTTGGTAGCATGAACGTTTTATTCACATACACCATCACTATGAGAACTTGCACACTGGAGAACCAACCAGTCCTTCTAGTGTCCCATCATTTTCATAAGAAGTTAAACATTGACATTATTACTTGGCTTTTCATGACAAATTCCCTCTAGAATTGGACTAGAATTGCTATTGTCGCTATTGTCACTGTTACTTCTTTCTGAATATATATACATACACACACTACATACGTATACCCACATATGCTTTTTTGTACCCTCTGCATATTAAATAAATGCTTGTTGACTGACTGACTCGTTGATTCCTTTGTTGATAATGCAAAGCAAAAGTAGATCAAATAATGACTGCTCTCACCTGTTAGATAATTTCAGGCAGAAACCATCCCAATCCCTGTATCAGATTACGGCCACCAGTAGTGGATACTATGGTGCCCTACCCAGACTACCAGCCATCGCCTTTAGGACCAAACTTCTCAACTCCCCAGCTGCCAGGAGTGTTGGCTACTGAGAGCGCACAGCTGAGTCTCTCTCCAGGACTTGCATTCAGCTAAAGGGAGCTGTGTCACCCAAGGTTACAAGGCCTCTCTGAGGCCAGCCCACATCCAATGACTGGTCATTGGGATAGGTAATAAGGTCTGGCTCCCTTGCCTCCATGGGGACAAGTCTGAGGGGTCAACCCAGCTCCAGGGCTTCCCATGGCATCCTCTGCAGGCTCTGCTGCAAGATGCATGACAATTCAGCTTTTCCCTTTGCCCAATTCTGCTTCTCTCACTTCCTCACAGGTATTGGTCCTGCAAACCCTCCCCGGGTTCACCTGCACATAAATCTCCATTTCAGAATCTGTGTCCCAAGGAAATAAACATAAGCTCCTTCCTCCCGCTGTTGTTTGGTTTCTGTTTTTCTATCTGCTTTTTGCATCTTTATAGAAAAGGATGTCTCTATCTATGATATGTGTATATATTGTGTGTCTGTATTGTAAGGGCATAAAGGTCCTTTTAACATTTAGTCCGTATCCAGTCAAATCTGGACCTGATTCCAATGACGACAATCTGATCTGAGATGGCTCAAGCATAAGGGGTTCTACTGGCTCACAGAATGGGGAAGTTCAAGAAGTCATCTGGCTTGAGCTTGATCAGGGTTTCAAACGATGTCACCAGGACCCATTCTGTTTCTCTCACTCTCTCTCTTAGCCCTCTCACTGCCATGTTGGCCTCGTTCTGAAAAAGGCTGTTATCAGTCAGCTATTATCACAGTGCTGCTGCCAAACCAGCAACCGCAAAATATCAGAGGCATTCCACAATGAGCATCTCCTTCTTGCACATCTGCTCGTCAGCTGATGTTGACCGGGCTTACCCACTCTCTTCGCATGTCGGTTGAGTTAGATTTTGGTGGCTCTGCTTTACATGGGGTCCAGCTAAGCTTGGCTCCTCAATGCAGGCTGGGGGTTCACCTTGAGGCTGGGCTGAGAGGGCAGCAGCTACCCTGGGAGAGTGCCCCCACGGCCCCAGTAGAAGCACAAAGAGCCAGGGCACCTGCACGAGCCCATTTTCAAGCCTCTGCTGGTATTACAAGTGCTATCTTCTCATTGGCGAAAGCAAGTCATGTGGCTGAGCCCAAATATAAGGGTTGCCCACCATAAAGCAAGTTGCACAGCCAAGGCTGACATCACTGTTCTGAAGGAGTATACTCCTCTGATGGAAGTGCGTGGGGGAAAGGGTACATGTCTGGATGATAATCAACTTAAAACAGAGTTCTTCACCTATCACAGTCCCAACATAAATACAATCTCTTCAGTATTTACTTCTTCCTAACCTCAAGTCCAAAGGAGAAGGAAGCTTCAAGTCTCAGCAAAAGTCTCACTACAGAAAAGAGAAAAAAGTCTCCCTGTTTCTCACTGATCGCGGTGCATCCTGCACCAGTTACTGTAACAAGCAGGATCACCTGTATTGACTGGAGCTGGGAGGTGGATCACCTTGTTCAAACTGCATGGGGTAAATTCTACAAAAAGAAACTAGGACACAGTTACAAGAAAGAGTGTCAAAGGATCCTGGGCTGCAAGAAACCACTATGTCCACTGAGGGGACCCCACTCCTCCCACCTCCATCCCCCAACTCTCTTCTGCTCTTGCTGTTAATGCTGGGGCTATTTCATGGCCTTGTATCCTTTATGCTTCCTGTCCTCTCCCGGGTTCTGCACACAAGAGTTTGCTTTGGCCTCTGGAGTGCTGGGCTCAGTCTCCCAAGCTAGCCTCTCAGACTGCCCTCTAAATGCGTTCAAAATTGCCCTTTCTCAACTGGGCTTCCTCCCCCAGAGGATCAGCCCCAGAAAACCTATTTCTCTATGGATGCCTGCTCTGGCTGCTGGCCCCTGGGATCAAAGACCTCACTGGCATCACCCTTCTCCTTCCTAAGTCATCTTGACACCCCCCACCCTCTGGCCCTGGCCAGGGACTGCAACCTGCCAGGCCACACACTGGCCACCCTGACAGCCAAGTCACTGGACCTGATGGATCTCATGCGGCTGGCCTGGGGCCTCTCTCAGGTCTGTTCTACAGGAGAGAGATTTATTTCCCTGAAGTTGCAGGGCAGGAAAAGACTCACTTCCTGGAGGCATGCCAAGAAGGAGGCAATCCACCCAGGAAACAAACAAGACCCTTTTCTCTATAGTCTTTCCTGATCCCCATGTCAAAGCCTCCCTGCTCCCCCCGAGTGAAAGGAGAGCTGTCAGGATCAAAGCCCCGTATTTGAGATGAACTGCTGCTGGCTGGACCCGCACAGGAAGGGCTGTCAGCGCTTTAACTCCTTCTTACCCACTGTGTGCTGGCTGCATTCATAAGACTTCTGGAGTCACGTTTCAGTAAATGAAACATCTTTTTATGAGCAGAGAGCCATGCCAACTGGAAAGTTTGAAAGAATGATGAAGGACTCAGAAGGCAACAAAATCTGCCTTGGAGTATTTCTTGATCTCAATTGCTCCATAATAGATGATCTAATTTATTTGCCCCAGAAGAGTGTAAAGGCTAAGAACATGGGTTCTGGGGGCAGGCTGGTTGTGTTAATTCTCTCTTCCACCTCTCCCTAGCTGGAAGATGCTGACAAAGCTCTTTGGCCTTCGTGCACCTCAGTTTCCTCATCTGTAAAATGGAGACAAGAATTACAGGGATCTGATGGTGTGTTTGGAAGGAAGATATAAAATCAATGCATATGATACACTTAACCCAGTGTCCAGCCTATAGTACAAGCATCGTTAACCTTCATTGTGGTTATCATTATTACTTTTAGTATTTATTATTACTATTATTATTCCAAAGGAAGTGAGAGGGCAGTACCCAGGATTGCTGAAAGTCAAATGTCTTAAGTTCCAAGACATGATCTGTGTAATTAAAAATCACACAGCCTGAGTCTCTGGGCTTTCAGATTCTGTTAAATAAGCATGTGACAGAATCTTTGCCACACCTCCCCAGGCAACAAAATGTGATCATTTCCCAAAGGAAAATGAGTTACAGACTAAGATTAACTGAGCAATCCTATGGACAGAACCGGAAGCAAGATTATGTCATGGGCCAGCCCCAGACCCTTCATCCTCTAAATATCTTCTAAGGACCCTACCTTCACAATACAAGAGTGGACAATAGGCGTCTGCAAACCAATGGGAGAAACAAAGATACACATTATCTATATGGTAGTGCATATGGTGTCTGTCGTAAGTGCTCAAAAATATTAACTCAAACGCTCTGGAGGATTTTGCAGCCTTGCACTTGCTTAGTGCCACGCTTCCTTATAGACGCTGTAAAGTCTTCATTATGGAACCCATCTTAGGTTACTTCTAATTCGTGGCAGAGGTAAGTTGTTGAGAAAGCACTCAGTGCTTCTGAGATTCTGGATTATGTCAATGAATTACAAATAAGAATGGGCCTGAAAAGTCTCAGGCAGGCGACCTGGAGACCTTGCCAGTTTGGTCCTGGCAATTTCTAAGACATTTCATGTCTTGTCAAATAATTTTTTTATGATATTTAACTGGGGTGACAGCCATGAAAGCTTTCTGACACCCACCACCATCACCCATCCTGGATCTGAAACTGTTGTAAACCCCAATACCCCAACTGAGGATGGCCACAATGCCGAAGGGAAACCACAATGAAAAAATGTGTCGCTTGTGGTTTATTTTCCTAGAACCATATTGAGGAGAAACAGGATGGTTTCAAGAAATAAACTGTTATAAATTTATTGAGTGAAAAAAAAATCTCAGTTTTATTATAGTCTGAACTGCCTATCTTGGCAACCACCTCGCCCATCACGGTGTAACTTGTGGAAATGTGGAGTCAGTAAGAAGGCAACAAACGAGGGGTAGCTTGTCTTAGCACCATGTAGGAAACCCACTTCCTCTCCACTTGTTGAATGAGCCAAGTAGATAGAAAATTAATGAATGGTAAAATACTGAGATAAGATTCTTATCTAAAAATCCAGTAGAAGTGGCAATCACAGTACTTGCAGACCTTTACTTACCCCTATGATATTCATATGAATGGGAGCACTTCCATCATTACTGGACTGAAAATGCTGTCAACTGGAATCATAATTTTTATGGATTGTAAGGAACTAACAGGCAACTATACTCTAAGACCTTCCAATTCTCTTTTGTGCAAACATGTTTTAAAATGTTAAGAGAATAAGAGGTTGATCTGTATAAAGACTTCTGGCAGAAAGTTGGATTCAAAAAATTTTGTGACACTTTAGGTTTGAGCAAAATTAGCTTTGACAAAGAGAGAAGAGGGAGTTGAGAAAAGCAAATGATGTGGTAATACAGTTACCAAGAGAAGTCTCTCCTCAGTAAAACGAAGGAGGAGGTGGAGGAGGAGGTGGCCAAGGGGGAGGAGGGGGGAAATGAAGTACAAGAAACAGAAAAGGAGAAGGGGAGGCGCAGATGAGGACATGAGGAGGAAGAAGAAGACAGAGTGCTTCAAGTAGACCAATAATAAAGTCACCAAGCACCTTATTCTAATCCATATTTTTCATGTCGCTGATTTAAAAGAGGAAAGGATCGGGTGAAAGGCATGTGAAGTCTTCCCTGTTGCTGCTAAAGTGATCTCTTACTAATAAGAGACCTTATTATAATTTAGAGAGAGAGAGATGAGCAGTGACTTACAGTGAAAGAAAAACTGAACCAACATTGATTTGATGCTGTCAGTCAGTTGGTGCTGCGGTGGCAAGAGAGGGGACATCTGGTAGACCCGAAGCTCTTGGTTGGCTGTGTGGACCCTGAGTGAAAGAAAGCCGTGGTCAGGAAGACGCTAAATTTTGCAGGGCCTGAAGCAAGAGTCCAAGTAGAGGCGGCTATACCTTACGCATAAATATTTTAAAGTTTTAAGTCACGCTCACAGCCTCCTAAATAAAATATGTTTCCTATGCAACGAATTTATTTTTCTATTTGACAAATAGTCCTTCATAGCAATAAATTTAAACTAGGGGTGTAAATATATGTTTTTTATATATCTGAAAGTCAGTAAAATTGCCAACGACTAAATTTCATTATTATTGCTCGGGTTTGGGTATTCTACTGAAGGCCCATGATGTTTAGATGGGTAATAAAATGAAAACGTACACAATTCACAATTTGTCTTCATTTCATACAATAAATAGTCCTTACCTCCATTTAAATAAAATTTATGTTCAATTGACAACAATAATATGAAGGATTGAAATATAAATAAAATTATATTCAATGTATATAAAATGTGCCTATGTCTCAAAATGTAAATTAAGCAAAATCCAAAAATATTCAGGATTCATAGAAGTTATTTTCCACTTCTTAAAATTAAAAAGCAAAATAAAGTAATTAATGAATATGAGTTTTAAATCCTATTTATTTAAATAAAGCTGAATTTTTATTTAACTTTTTGAAAATCTTAATTAAAATCTTATTCAACATTTTTCTAAAAAATAAAACTATTTCCAGTTCTAGACAATCCAGTGTTCACTGATTATCAATGTAAAGAATTGGTATTTTGCTTCCTGCATTTCAAGCCTAGACACGTGTGTGTGTGTGTGTGTGTGTGTGTACATGTATTATATAACACAGACGTTATTAAATATATATGTGGTAATGTAAATTCAACAGTCATATGAATTGCTTAATGTCACAAAATATTCCTCAGCCACCATGCACAGCTATTTTATGAATACACAGTAATTCATGTGTCCCTCTGGAACTACTGTTTAGAATACAAAATACAGCAAGTAAATAGGCTCTCAGGACTATGAAAATAATGCAAAATCTATTGCCTTCATGCAGAGAAGAAGGACTTGACAAGTAATAAAAATTGTGTTTTCTCTTAGCTGAGTGCTTCTGCTGCCCCAGTCCTTCTCGCAATCCCAGCAGCAGAAGGAACTATAGACCTTCACAGTGTTTGGACTGTCATCCTTGTCCACAAATAAGGGCACAAACATATGGAGAATGGGTTCCCTGGATCCTAAACACTGTAAGTCATGAGAATGAGAGTTTAAGGAGGATGGGTTGCACAAGCACTCAAAGTGCATTTGTGACACGCAGGGGATCTTCTAAAGCCCAAGCAGGACCATCTCGCCTGGGTATAAGAAAGGTTCCAGCTTCGGTTCATCCTTGAGGCAAGAAAGAAGAAATTCGGGTCAGACTGTAAAATTGTGATAAACAGTACCAAGGCATCAAGCTGTATCTGTTCTTCTACAGTTCTTTAAACTTTGTTCCTACTTGTGTGTTTCTCCCTACATGTTTCCTACAGTGAACAGTTAATACATGAAATAATGGCTACCGCATGGGACCTTGGGCCAGTCGTTTTCCCCTCTGCTTCCTCATCCGTAAACAGAGGCAGATGGACTATGTAATTTCTCAAATTGCTGTCTTCTCGCTTAAGGAGAAGGAGGCTTTAGCACAGGGGAAAGAGAAAGGGCTCTGGAGTCAATGAGACCTGATGAGTTTTGTGACTCGGGGCAAATTACTTAATATCTCTGGACCTCAGTTTCTTCATCTGTAAAGTGGAGACAATTATGACTGCCTTATAGGATAGTGTTCAGGATTAAATGAATTAATGCATAGCACGTCCCCAGCAGAGTGCCTTACCTACCAGAGATGTGTATTATGTAATGCTAAACTCACACTTGGAAGAGAAAGCAAAAGGGAATGTGTGTCCATGCACTTGTCTGCCTACGTGTGTGCCTGCATGGGCACATTTACTGGAAGAATCTCCTCCGATGTACATAGCACAGGATCTGGGGTGGGAATGAGGAGGAGTGTGTTGGAACTCATGGAGCCAGGAAAGAAATTGCTGATTTCTGAATTGCACTTGGTGATTGGGAAAAATTAATTTCTCTACATTAAAAAAAAATGAGGGGGGAGCATCTACGTTTGCAAGTAAACTTTTTCTTGAAGTGTAACATACGTAGAGAAAAGGTAACAATTCATAAGTGACTGGTTCAAAGAATTTTCACAAAGTGGGCACAGCCATGCATCCAGCATGTAATCAAGAAATAGAACATTATTAGCACTAACACGGGCTCCCTTGTGACCCCTCCCATCTCCTCACTAACCATCACCATACCCCCTGTCAAGCGGATCCCCTTGTGTGACTGCTAGCTTAAAGATTCCTCAGCCTGTTTTTTAACTTTTTGTAAGTGGAATTGTGTAGTATGAACTCTTTTGTGCTTGACTCATTTCTCTTGAGTACTGTATTTGTAAGGTTCACCCATGCTGCTATGTGCAGTTGTGGTTTGTTCATTCTCCGTGCTGTCTAATATTTCAATGAATCAATATGCTTCAGTTTCTCTACTCACTCCACTCTTGCTGCTACGAACATTCTAGTCTGTGTCTCTGGGTGAACACTTTTGCTGGGGGTGTAACTAAGAGTACCATGGCTGGACCACCGGGCATGCGTGTGTCTAGATCTTGTAGATTATGCCAGTTTCCCAGGATGGTTGTGCCAACCCACATTTCCACCCACAGCACAGGAAAGTTCCAGCATCTAATTTTAAGATACTGACTTAGAAAGGACCCAATACCTTGGCTTCTTGTGGTATTGGGTTTTGGTGAGAAAGTATAAACTACTTCTCTTCCCATTCTCCACTTCGGCTTGCTACGCAATGTGACGACGCACAAAGACCTTCACTACAAGGTCTGCCTTCAGGGGTATTTGGTGAGTCCCTCTCCACGTCCCTAAAACTGAAGGCCCTTTTCGGCGACCAGTGTAAGCTGATGGTCCACAAAGACAATCAGGATTCAAACACAATATACGTATACAGTGGAAATGATTTTGCACAAAGGAAATATTTAAGAAATATTTGTGGAATAAAGGCATTTAAAGGACAATTTTGCACCAAGTACAATGTACTTCACCAATGGGGAGTGTATTTTTGGCTCAAAGTCCCCCCTTCCTCAGGCACAATTTCTCAGGCCTTACCATTACTGTAGTCCCCACTGGGCTCGGACATGACCCCAAATCCGCTCCCTGTTGCTGTGTGGGAAATGCTGAAACAACCATCCATCCCTCCCCCACCAGATTCCAGCTCGTGGAGAAACGGTGACGCCAACGCGCAAAGCTGACACTGTCTAATTGTCTCGGGGCAAGAAAGTCTGAATGGCCCCATTTGAATCTCACTTTCATGTGGCAATGGGAAAAGCAGGCCGTTTGCACATGACGGATAGAGTGCAAGCCTTGCTGTAAATGTTGTTTATATTGCCTGGGGCAGATCAAATGGCTTGAAGGATTAACGTATCAGAATAAAAAGACTCAGATGCGTGAGGAAAAGCCAGAAAACCCCACTCTCCTCAACACTGAGTCATTTTTCGACAGATTCAACTTGGCAAAAAAATTACTTTGGGATATAGTCCCTGCTCTGTTATAGGAGACTTTGTTTGGAAGCAAAATGTAAAAAGGCAACTGCTGCATGAAACCATTAGGACCCAGATTCAATTCTCTTCCTCCATCCACTCTTTCAGGGATCTGCAAGCCAGAGGGACTTTGCAGATGAGCTGTGCCCAGAGGATGATCTTCTCCCTGCCCATGTCTTTTCTTCTTACGTTCTCAAGGAGGAAGACATCCAGAGATAGTACTAAGTCCTTCTAATAATCAGTAGTGCCTGCAGTGATGAGTTCACTCCTGAGCCACTTACACATTCCTGCCCTTTCCACATCCACAGGTAACTACTGGGAGAATGGAAAGATCACCTGGGCGGATCATTTTCAGAGAGCCAGCCTTCCTTTATATATATATATATACCATGCTTGTCTGCCAGACCCCAGCAGTCAGTCCCAAGCCTACTGTTTATGTTCCCCTTCACATCCCTGTGACATATTACAAGTAGCACTAAATTCTTATTGCTACCTTTTGGGGTGAGGGTTATAGTATTTTTCCAGCACTGTTTATTTTAAAATTTCAAGTTATTATTGTTATTTCTTCTTGGTGGTTAAAAGTCCAGTTGGAAAGGTTTTCCAGAAGCCTGAGAATTCCTGAGAAACCCTGACAATATTCAGCATTCACGATTACCTAGACAGACATATTTTATGAAAATTGCATTGCCTTTGAATGCCTTTGCTATGAATGAGCTCGAATGTTGGGCTTCTGTTAGACTGGATTTCAGAACGTATTTAACATATTTCCATCTGGCAGCCTTGGGATGTCTCTCAATAACAGTGATTATGGAAGGATTGTTATTTGGTATAAAAACATTTGCTCAGGATGGACAAGACTTCCTGAGAATGTTGTACATCTTTATGGCTGACATTTTTGTTGTTTTGAATTAAGTGGATTTTTTTTTCACCACCACTTTGAAATATTTCACTATAAAACTCTTTCTATCCTACCTCAAATAAAGCTGGTAATTTTCCTCCAGAATTGTAAGAACTCAAATTAAGTCACATCACAAAAATATTTTTATTAGTGGGAAGCCCAAGTTTCCTATACTCATATAAATACAACGATGCTTGTATAGTTTCTCACTTCTTAGGCTGGTGATCCAAGGAGCTGAAAGCGGGAATACTCCTTAAAAATTAATTTTTTAATGATGGACTTCATGTTTAAAAGAAATTAAGATTTTTTTTTCTTTCAAGTCCCCAAAGATTTCTTAAATAAATATGTAAGGGTTACAGCACTTAGGAATATGCAAATAAAATAACACTAAGGATCCAATCGTCTGTGCAAGGGGAGAAGCATTAACACGAAGCAAAGTCAAATTCAAGGAAAAGACAAGGACAAGACAAGGACAAATGGCACAAACTCCTGGAGAAGTAGGAACTTATAGAAGGCATCAATATTCATTCAGGGCAAACGTGAAAGTCTTTACCCACAGATCTCTTTCAAGATTAAAAAAAAAAAAAAAAGGTTGAAATCTTTTTCCATGAAGACTATTTCCATGAAGAACGATGTTTGTTCTGGCATCCCTTCTGAAGGCTTTATCATCTCCATGGGCCATTTAAAGGTGTCCGGTGTTGACTGCCAATCCAAATGTCTAAAATCTCATCTATGAAACCCAAAGCATCTCCTTTTATCTGACCAGCTATCCACATCTCACTGGAAAGAATCCCAAAGTTGAAGAGGCTACTCTTTGAATATATGAACTTATGGAAGCTAAAATAATTCTTCTACACTATATAAGCAATCAGTTTTGAGGGGCTTTTAAGTTATAGCAGAGTTTTGAAGATGGTAGAGTAATGCACTTTCCACCTCTTCTTCCTCTTAAAAATTACCCTAAAAGGAAAAGAAGAAGAAACAGAAAAACAGAGACTCCAACTTTGATTAAACTAGAAGACACATGCAACCACAAACTGCAATATATGAAGAATGAAAGTAGGTGGAGAAAATTTAAGTGACACAGTAGAGTGGCGGAAAGTCAAACATAAGGATCCTCAGAAGGAAATATTGATTAAAGTTGTCCTAAAAGAAAAGACAAAGGAATTGGAAGCTCCAGGTACTCCAGATGAAGTTATTCTTACTCAGATTGGAGAATGAGGTGACAGAGAAATTAGTAAAAGGCTAAATAGGAGGAGACATCTGCTTCTAGCAGTACGGCAGATTTGATACAATAAAGTTCCCTCTGCCAAAATGCAATTAGAGTCTGGATAAACTACAACAAAGACCACATTAAGGCCCTTTGGGACTACTAACAAGTAAGACAAATCTCCAGTTTCCTTCCCTGTACTTCCTCTGAGAGGAAAATAAAAAAGCTAGCTGAAATCTGAGTACAGAACCACAATAGTAAGTAAATTCCAGTAAATAAGTTCCTGAGTTGTCTGCTGGGATCATAGGAGTAAAAGTGTCAACACTTGAGTTGGCGTTGGGAGACTCATCATGGCCCCATGTGAAGATGAGAGAGATGAACATAAAGCTCTCAACTGATCCAGGGCTGGAAGGTACACACATGGCTTCAACCCAGCACGTGTAAATTTCCTCTGGAGGAAAGCATCTTAGAACTCCCAAAGATTAATTTCTATAAAGAGTGAATGCACAATCCAAAATTAACCAAACAAAAATGGAAAGAGGCCACTTACAAGAGATGAATAAAGCAACAAACTCAGATTTAGACCTTAAGAATCTCAAACTTTGGAATTATCAGATATAGAATATGAAATAACCGAGTGTACAATATTTAAAGGACTGAATTTTTTAAAGGAGCCAACAACAAGAGACTACTAAATATTGCTAACCATACTGGAAGAGTGAGCAAAAGAACTCAGAATTGGAATATATAATCATTGACATTTTAAACTAAATGAATGAGTTTACCCATAGACTAGACTCAACTTAAGACAGAATTAGGGACGGAAAGATAAAGCTGAAGTAATTATCCATAATGCAGCATAAAGAGGCAAGGAATTAGAAAATATAAAAAGGTAATTAAGAAACATGGCGAATAGATTCAGAAAGACTTATGTTATATGTATTATATATATATCAATTATAATTCATACATAATATAATATGTATAAATTACATATGTATAATTAGAATCGAAGGTTAAAAAGGCATAGAGAAATCACCTTTAACTTCCTTAATCAATGTTTCCTTATACAATGTCTCCATGTATAAGTCTTCCACCTCATTGGTCAGGTTTATTCCTAAGTATTTTACTATTTTTTGATGCAGTTTTAAAAGGGATCATTTCTTTACTTTCCTTTTCTTATATTTCATTATTAATGTAAAGAAATGCAACAGATTTCTGTATGTTAATCTTGTATCCACTACCTTGTCGAATTTTTTTATCAGCTCTAATAGCTTTTGTGTGGAGCCTTTAGGGTTTTCTATATATAGTATCATGACATCTGGATATGGTGAAAATTTTACCTCTACCCTTCCAATTTGGATCCCTTTTCTTTCTTTTTCTTGTCTGAGTGCTATGGCTAGGACTTCTAACACTATGTCAAATAGAAGTGGTGAGAGTGGGCATCCTTATTTTGTTCCAGATTTTAGCAGGAAGGCTTTCAACTTTTCACCGTTGCACACTGTGTAGGCTGTGGGTTTGTCATAAGTAGCTTTTATTACATTAAGATATGTCCCCTCCAAACCCACTTTGGTAAGAGTTTTTATCATAAATGAGTGTTGAATTTTATCAAATGCTTTTTCTACATCTATTGAGATCATCATGTGATTTTTGTCCTTCCTTTTGTTGATGTGGTGTATTACACTGATGGATTTGCATATGTTGAACCATCCTTGTATCCCTGGAATGAATCCAACTTTATCATAATGTATGAGCATTTTTAAGTGTTGTTGGATTCTGTTTGCTAATATTTTGTTGAAAATTTCTGCATCTATATTCATCAAAGACATTGGTTTGTAATTTTCTTTTTTGGTAGATTCTTTGCCTGATTTTGGTATCAGGGCAATGGTGGCTTCATAGAATGAGTTTGGGAGTGTTCCCTCCTCTTCAGTCTTATGGAAGAGTTTGAGAAGGATTGATACAAGTTCTTCTTTGTATGTGTGGTAGAATTCCCCAGTGAAGCCATCTGGGCCTGGACTTTTGTCTGCAGGGAGGTTTTTTTATTGCTGATTCTATTTCAGTTATAGTCATCAGCCTGTTCAAATTATCTATTTCTTCTTGATTCAGTTTTGGTGGACTGTATATCTCTAGAAACTTGTCCATTTCTTCTAGGTTGTCCAATTTGTTCCCATATAGTTGTTTATAGTATCCTTTTATGGTTTTCTGTATTTCTGTGGTGTTGGTTATAATTTATACCATGCTCTTGGATTGGAAGAATTAATATTGTTAAAATGGCTATACTACCCAAAGTAATCTACAGATTTAATGTGCTCCTTCCCAAATTACCAAGGACATTTTTTACAGAACTAGAACAAATAATCCTAAAATTTATATGGAATCACAAAAGACTCAGAATTTCTGAAGCAATACTGAAGAAAAAAAAATGAAGCTGGAGAAATAACCCTCCCAGACTTCAGACAATACTACAGAGCTATAGTAATCAAAGCAGCACGGTATTGGCACAAAAACAGACATATGGATCAACTGAACAGAATAGAGAGCCCAGAAATAAACCCACAAACCTATGGTCAATTAATCTTCCACAAAGAAGGCAAGAATATACAATGGAGAAAATGTCCTCAGCAAGTGGTGCTGGGAAATCTGGACAGCCACATGTAAATCAATGAAGTTAGAACACTTCCTCATACCATATATAAAAATAAACTCAAAATGACTTAAAGACTTAAACATAAGACAAGACACCATAAAATTCCTAGAAGAAAACACAGGTAAATGGTTCCCTGATATAAATCTTAGCAATGTTCTCCTAGGGTAGTCTACCCAGGCAATAAAAATAAAAGCAAGAATAAACAAATGGGACCTAATTAAACGTATAAACTTTTGCACAGCAAAGGAAACTATAAACAAAAAACCAAAAAAGACAACCTACAGAATGGAGAAAATATTTGCAAATGATGTTACTGACAAGGTTTTAATTTCCAGAATATATAAACAGATCATACAACTTAATGACAAAAAAAACAAACAACCCAATCCAAAAATGGGCAGAAAACCTAAACAAGCATTTCTCTATAGACGACATAGAATTGGCCAACAGGCACATGAAAAGATGCTCAACATCACCAATCATCAGAGAAATGCAAATCAAAACCAAAATCAAAACCAAAATGAGGTATCACCTCACATCAGTTAGAATAGTCATCATTAAAAAGTCCACAAAAGATGAATTTTGGAGAGGGTGTAGAGAAAAGGGAACCCTCCTATGCTGTTGGTGGAAACACAGTTTGGTGCAGCCATTATGGAAAACAGTATGAAGATCTCTTAAAAATTAAAAATAGACTTACCATATAATCCAGCAATCCCACTCCTGAGCACATATGTAGAGGAAACTGTAATTCAAAAAGATACACACATCCCAATGTTCATAGCAGCACTATTTACAATAGCCAAGACAAGGAAGCAACCTAAATGTCCATTGACATATGACTGGATAAAGAAATTGTGGTATGTATATGTGTGTGTGTGTGTGTGTGTATTTTCCTCAGCCATAAAAAAGACTAAAATAATGTCATTTGCAGCAACATGGATGGACCTGGAGATTGTAATATAAAGTAAAATAAGCTAGAAAGAGAAAGAAAAATACCATATGATATCACTTATATGTGGAACCTAAAAATTTGATGCAAATGAATTTATTTACAAAACAGAAACAGACTCACAGACATAGAAAAGAAACATGGTTACCAGCGGGAGAAGGGGGTGGGAAGGGATAAATTGGGAGTTCGAGATTTGCAGTTATTAACTACCATATATAAAATAAACAACAAGTTTCTACTGTATAGCACAGGGAAATTTATTTAATATCTTATAGTAACCTACAATGAAAATGAATGTGAAAGGAATATATGTATGTGTATGTATGACTGAAACATTATTCTGCACACCAGAAATTGACATAAACAATACCAACTATGTTTCAATAATTTAAAAAAAAAAGGAATAGAGAAAATGGAAGAGAGGCAACATTTGAAGAGATAAAGGCTGAGAATGTTCCAGAACTGATGGAAGAGACAAATCAACAAATATAAGATAAACAGTACATAAGCAGGATTTTTAAAAATGCAGTGGAACTGAAGAATTCGAAAGAAAAAGAGACAATATTAAAAGCACCCATAGAGAAGGCCACCCACAAGAGATTAAGAATTAGGACAGCTAGAAAAGGGATAAATAATATGTTCAAAGTGCTGAGAGAAAATAACTGTCAAATTAAATATTGTACCAAGAAAAACAACTTTTGAGAATGACAGTAATGAAAGTTTTTTTCAGATAAACAAAAAAAGATACCAGGATTTACCTTCAAAAGACATTGACTGTTTCTTCTGTATAGCACAGGGAGCTATGTTCAATATCTTATAACATATTATAATATCTTATAATAACCTTTAATAAAAAATATGAAAATGAATATATGTATGTATATCCACGACTGGGACATTGTGCTGTACACCAGAAATTGACACATTGAACTGACTGTACTTCAGTTTTTTAAAATTAAGGAAAAAAAGACACTGACCAAAGAAACTTCTAAGGGATGAACTTTGGAAACAAGAAAAATAGCCTCAGAAGAAAGGTTGGGGAAGCAAGACAGAATAGTGAACAAAGAAATTAGTAAACATGTCAGCAAGCCATCATCATCTCTGTGTATAGTCAGTGTAAATAATATTTACAGTGTGACAGAACTAAAATTATGTATCAAGAATACCTAAGTTGGGAGGTGCCAATGTCAATGACAGTTGCTCAGTGTCAAAGTAGACTCAAGTTATTGAGTTATTCAGATACTGAAAAACTTAGATTCTGTTAAATTAAATATGCATGGTAAATTTCCATGGTAACATTTTAAAAAGAGAGGGAGGCTATGACTTCCAAACTAACAGGAAAAGGAAATGAAAAAACAAATAAAGATCAATTTAAGGCAAAAAATAAGAGCACAGAATAAGCGGAAAGAATAGAAACCATAAAGTAAGATGGCATAAACAAATCCAAATATAGCAATAATTCTAATCTGTGTGTATATATATGTATAAAATCACCAGTTAAAACAGATTATAAGGTTGAATTTTAAAGAAGAAAAATTCTACTATACATTGTTTTAAAATAGAACCACTAAAATATAAGGTAATGACAAGGTTGAATGTAAAAAAACACATTCAAAAATATATACGCCAAACAATAAAAGCTAGAGATGCTGTATTTTTTTACCAAACAAAACAGTTACTGATTAAAACCATTATCTGGGATAAAGAAGATCACTACCTATTGATAACATTTAATTCACCTGGCAGAAATAATTATTCTAAACTTGCATCACCAAAAATTACCAAAATATACAAAATTCCAAAAGCTAGAAGTACAGGGAACACCGTCAAATCTGCAATTATATGAGGAGATTTCAAACTATTTTTGTCAATTACTATAAGTCAAGCAGACAGAAAAAAAAAAATGAGTGAAGATATATAAGAATGTTGCAATGAATAACTATCACACAGCAGAACCAGTGGTCAGAGTGCAGGTTATTCCTCTAGCACACGGAGAACATTTATAAAATTTGGCCACATTTTAGGCTATAAAACACATCTCAGCAAATTTTAAAAAATAACTATTTTTCAGGCTTTGTTGTCTGACCACAATGAAATTAAAATAAAAATCAATAATAAAAATATAAATGAGAAATGACACTCCTAAGTATTTCATAAATCAAAGAAGCAAGGATAATGGGATTTTTAATAGAAATGAATGACAATAAATTTTATTACATATAAAAAACAAAATTTGTAGGACTCAAATAAAATGCCATCTTGAGGGAATGTTATAGTATCCAATTCTTACAGCAAAAAAGAAGAAAGAAAATTAGTAAGTTAAGCACACAATTTAAGGAGTTAGGAAAAAGTACCCATATAAAGTAGAATGAAAAGAGGTAATACAAAATAAGAGCAGGAATGTAGGGAATAGAAAACAAAGATTCAACCCAGAGGGTCACCAAAACCAAAACTTGGTTGTTTCAAAAAATAAAATAAAATAGGCAAATCTTTGGTCATCGTAGTCAAGAGAAAAAGAAGGCACAATTCAAATGTAGCAGGAATGGAAAGGATAAAAACCAGAGCCAAACACAGACATGGCAGACATTAAAAGGGTCAATACTGTGAACAACTTGATATCTATAAATTTCAAAACATACTCACAATGAACAAATTCTTAGAAAAATTAAACCTAATAAAAATGAAATCAAAAAGTAGTAGAAAGCCTGAAGAGTGTTATAACCACTGAAGAAATAAAATCAGTACTTAAAATAACTCCACAATGAAAACATTAGGCCCACATGTTATTACAGGTGAACGCTACTAAACTATCAGAGAATGAGTCAGTCCAATCTCATAAAAACTCTTCTGGAGAACTGAAAAGAAGGGAAAATAGCCTAACCAACGCTATAAGATCCGTACACTGTAATGCCCAAACCAGCTGAGGACAGAATGAAAAGGAAAAACTACAAGGTCCTCTCACTCATGAACCCAGGAGCCGAAATCTCACCCAAAATACTGAGGAACCAATTCTACCGAACTGGGTTCCTCTTAGAAACAAAAGAATGATTTAATACTGGAAACCCTATACATGTAAGTTGCCAAAATAGTATATCTAAAACTAAAAATGATACCATAATTTTAATATATGCAGAAAAGCACTGATTAAAATTCAACATCAATTCATGATAAAAACTGGGACCAAAAAGAAGGGAATCTGCTTAACTTGATAAAAATAATCACTGAAACCTACATAAATAGCATTCTTAGAAATGAAAAGAAAGGATCATTTTTCTTTAAATCAGGACCAAGACACAGATTTCTCTAACACTATGATGTTCAACTATGTACTGGGCTTTCTTACAAATACAGTAAAGTAAGAAAAAAAAAGTGGTAACCATGCAAATGGGATAAGCTAGGATCTGGGACCTGGGACTCTTCACTGCAGTGCTTGCACCTGGACAAACGTCTCCCCCAAAACAAAACACAAAGAAACAATAATGGATTAAAAATAACTGTACACATGTGCAATTGGAGCAAATTATGAACAATATGATATAAAAAGGCCAAAATGCAACTGCCACTTCTGAGGTACCAGGAACAAAAGCAGGGGACTATGCAAGCTCTCTGCACACAGCACTACCTAAGCCGCCCCTCCACCTGACCCACGGATCCGCCCCTGCCCTCACCCCACTAAAGGGACCAGCTCGCCCCTCTCACGGAGCGAGCAAGGGTACCCGTTATCTGTTTTCACTCCCTCGTGCTGTAGCATGAGTCCCAGTAAAGCCTTGCCTGAATTTCTCGCCTGGCCTCTTATCAATTTCTATTGACTAAAGAGTCCAAGTACCTGGGTCAGTAACAGAAGGAAAGATTGATAAGTGTGACTACATTCAAATTTGGAATAATTGTTCACCGGAGACAAATGATAAAAAGTATCACAAAGAAAGTGCGATCAGCAACAAACTGGGAGAAAGGTTGCCACATGTCTAAGAGAAAGAAGATTAATGTTCAGAATGCATAAAAATAACTATGAGTAAATTTTTTTAAAAAGATAGCCAAGGGAAAAATGGCCAAACCTCATGGATAAGCATTTTTTCACAGCAGAAGGAACCCTTGGCCATCACATAGGAAACACTCTGTGTTATCGGTAATAACGAAACTTCAGATTAAACCTGGGATGATTTACTCACACTAGATCAGCAAAAAGAAAGACGTCCAATCACACAAAGTATTGACAAGGATACAGGAATATCTATGTATATTGTTAGTGGAAGTATAAACTGGTACAACCATTTTAGAAAATTATTTTGTCATTTTCTTGTAAAATTGAAAACGTACATACCCTATGACCCAGTAATTTCATTCCTAGAGATCTGCCCTAGAGAAATTCTTGCACATTGTGGTAGACAAAATAATGGTCCCTCCCCAAAGATGTCCACATCCTAATTCCCAGGACCTGCAAACACACTGCCTTACATGGCAAAAAGGACTTTGCAGATGTGATTAAGGTTAAAGACCTTGGGATGGAGAGATTATCCTGGATTATCTGAATGAGCCCAGTGTAAACACACGAGTTCTTAGGAGAGGAGAACTTTTCCCAGGAGCTGCGGTCAGAGCAATGGCAGTGTAGGAAAGATGTGATGCCGGGTTGCTGGTTCTGAAAGAAGGATGTACAGGAACCAAAGACAGGCTGCTTAGAACTGGAAAAGGTAAGAAAATGGACTCTCCCCTAGAGCCTCCAGAAAGAAATGCAGCCCTGCTTACACCTTGATCTTGGTCCAGTGAACCCCATGTTGGACTTCTGAACTACAGAACTATAAAATAATAAAGTGTTGTTTTAAGCCACTAAATTTGTGGTCATTTGTTATGAAAGCAATGGAAAACTCATACATGTACACCAGGAAAAAATGTAGAAGAAAGTTTTATACAGCACTGTATGTCGTAACAAAAAACTGGAAATAATCCAAATGTCCATTTACAGAAAAACTGATTAAAGATTTAATCAGGAATAGTACACAGCAGTAAAATGAATGAAATACGGTTAAAAACAAGGTGAATGAATCAGAAAAACATTGCGTGAAAAATAAAAAGTCACAGAGGAAAATGTATAGCATGAAACCATTTTTTAAAAAGCATAAATTAAAGCAAAGCTAGACAATATATTGCTCATGGTTACTTACATATGTAACCTTTTTTTAATAAAATAAGATGAAAACAAATATAAAATTCAGACCTGGAGAGGGAACGGAAAGAGATAGGCAGAGAGCAAATAGATTAAATTCAAAGGTATGAATATTGCTCTCACTCTGAAATGGGATGATGGGTTAATGAGTGTTCATCTAAAATTATATACTAAAATGTACAAATGTATTACATTGTCTGCTTGTATTAAATACTGCCTTGTAAATTATAATGTATAGGTGTATATATAAGGAACGTTAGACTCCCCAATCTCCCTCCCCACTCGCTATAGCCAGGTGACCTCCCCTACCTCCAGCTCCACCATTGTCGACTTGAGGAGATACATTCTACAACTGCACCAGACTCTAGACTCAGAGGCAGCAAGAGATTGGATGTCTTTTCTCCAGAAAAGCTGCATTACCATAGACAACCAAATTTTCAAAAGTGGCTATACCGATTTACGTATCTGTCAAAGTAAAAACAATCTGACTTTTGGGGTGTCCCATAGCAGAAAAAAAGGACAGCCTGATCCTACTATAAGCCCCCCAGGCAGCACGCTCCCCCCAGGCACAATCAGCGGCTCAGTGTCTCACTCTGGCTGGATCTGAACAGCCAAGGATGAGCAGGATCTTGTGGAAAGCCTCCCCATAGAAGCCAGGGGCCAAGACAAACAGAAAAGGAACTCAAAGAAACACATGCAGAGTGGAGAAGTAAAATATTTTTATTTTTATTTTATTTATTTATTTTTTAAGTAAAGAAATTGTTCATGTTTAAGCTATGTTTAGTGCTATTTGTTTTGGGGTTTTTTTTTTTACATTTTTTTATTGAGTAATAGTTATTTACAATGTTGTATCAAATTCTAGGGTACAGCACAATTTTTCAGTCATACATGAACATGTATACATTCATTGTCACATTTTTTTTTTTGCTATGAGCTACCACAAGATCCTGTACATATTTCCCTGTGCTATACAGTATAATCTTGTTTATCTATTCTGCATTTTAAAATTCCAGTCTGTCCCTTCCCACCCCCCGACCCTTGGCAACCACAAGTTTGTATTCTGTGTCTATGAGTTTGTTTCTGTTTTGTATTTATGTTTTTGTTTTTGTTTTTTTTTAGATTCCTCATATAAACGATCTCATATGGTATTTTTCTTTCTCTTTCTGGCTTACTTCACTTAGAACGACATTCTCCAGGAGCACCCATGTTGCTGCAAATGGAGTTACGTTGTTGGTTTTTAGGGCTAAATAGTATTCCATTGTATAAATATACCACATCTCCTTTATTCAGTCATCTGTTGATGAAAATCTAGGCTGCTTCCATGTCTTGGCTACTGTAAATAGTGCTGCTATGAACATTGGGGTGCAGGTGTCTTTTTGAAGTAGGGTTCCTTCTGGATATATGCCCAGGAGCAGGACTCCTGGGTCATATGATAAGTCTATTCCTAGTCTTTTGAGAAATCTCCATACTGTTTTCCACAGCGGCTTTCCTTGCTTTTCTCTCCCACTCTTACTGATTTTGATGTCTTCTTTTACAATTTTGTGTTTATTCTTTTTGTAATTCATGGCAGTTATCTCCTTTTCCAGTTAGAGTTTCTCATTTTTGTAGCATCCTGCTTCTTTTCTAATTAGAGTAGACCTGTGAATATTTCTTTTAACATGGGTTTAGTGTTCCTAAACTCTTTTAGTTTTTGCTTGTCTGTGAAAAATATTTTTAAATTATCATTAATTTTCTTAGAGGAATGAGAAGCTACTGACTTTTTTTTAAAGACAAAAGGATGCTGTAAAAACAGAGCAACCAGAGAATAAGAACTCTTGGAGATACACACACACACATATATGTGAAAGTGAAGTGGTTGTAAAGAAATGTAAGATAATTTCCTAGAAATGAGAACAAAAGAATGAAGTAATAGAAAATTAATTAAATCAGTCCAAGAAGTGCAACATCTGATAACAGACATTACAAAAAAAAAAAAAAAAGGGAAAGAACAAACAGAAGAAAAGTTACAAGCAAAGGAATGATGAGAAAATCTCTCAGAGTGGAAGGACACACGTCTCTAGACTGAAAAGACTCACCAGGTGCCCAGCAAAATGAATGAGAGAAGACCCTCCCTGGAGTATATAATATTTTTCAAACTCTAGTGGCAAAGAAACAGCTCAACATTCAAAGGACTAGAATTCCCAGGGGCTATCTCAACAGCAACTCTGCAAAATAGAAGTCAATAGAGCAATACCTCCAAATCTGAAGGGAACGTGATTTTCACAAGGCAATTCTAGCCTCTGCCAAAATACTAATAAAGTATGAGAGCAGAAGAGTTATTTTCAACACATACCAAGTCTCAGAAGTTTAACCTTGAGTGCACCCTTTCAGAGGAAACCAAAGACCTGCTCTACTGAAATGAGGACGTAAACGAAGGGACCCAGTACCAAAGGAATCGGCACAGAAGAAGAGTGACAGGAATCCTCAGGATGATGACAAAATGAGGACCCAGGGCATCGGCTGTGCAGATCTAGAGAGCAAGCCGTCCAAACAGGAGTGGGGAACTTCAGAGGCACGTGTGTGCGCGCACGGGTGATGGACTCCAGTATGGGTGTTTCTAGGAATAAAATGTAACATGTATTATCTGACGTACTTGAGAAAGAGGAACATGGTTTTGAACGTTATTTTACAAAGCTGTTGGAAGATGTAGGAAGGCTTGACTAGAGACTTAATGAAAAAAAGTAAATAAATGAACAGGTGAAAACATGAGACGATTAACCCCAAGGAAAATCAGAAGTCATACAGAAAAAGAAGTGTGATGATCCAGTGCTACCTGGCTCAACAGTAAACAGTTGTTTTCACTGTTACAGTAATGAAGACCCTAAATCAGGATGCCACCAAAAAGCGTGATGTGACTGTGTTGCATGGACGAGGGGAGGGAAAAGAGGGAGGAAAGAGAGTTAAAAGAGTAAGTCAATAGATGGTGTCTAGAATTAATTAACAGATGGCTACATGGAATATTATTTCAAAACATGGATACAAGTGGGCAGGATTAAGAGTGACTATGCCTGGGAAATAGAATCAAACAAGAGGAAGAGCCAAGGGCTCTTGTTGCTATGTCTTTTAGCACAGTTTTGCTTTTTAATTCCTTTAAAATTAAAGATTTTAATTCAATTAATTTCTTTCATTGAAAACATACTAAAAATATATATATATCATAGGCTAAGTCACAATACAGTACAGACGTACCTCAGAGATATTGTGGGTTCAGTTCCAGAGCACCGCAATAAAGTAAATACTGCAATAAAGCGAATACACGGATTTTTTGGTTTGCCATTGCATATAAAAGTAATGTTTACACTATACTGTAGTCTATTAAGTATGCAATAGCATTATGTCTAAAAAAAATGTACGTATCTTAATTAAAAATACTTTACTGCTAAAAAAATGCTAACCAGCATCTAAGCCTTCAGCGAGTCATAATATTTTTGCTGACTGGAGGGTTTGAAATACTGTGAGAATTACCAAAATGTGACACAGAGATGCAAAGTGAGCAAATGCTGTGGGGAAAAAGAGGTGCCGACACACTTGCTCGAAGCAGGGGTGCCACAACCTTCAATTTGTTAAAAACGCATTATCTGTGAAGCGTAATACAGCAACGCCCAGTAAAATGAAGTATGCCCTCAATTGAGGTTCCAAGGTGTTAGGGACTTTCTTAAGATCGTGGCTGGGAAATAGGATGGCCAGGACTTACCGTGTCTTTAGTTGGACCTGACTGATTCCATTAATGGCTTGAATTTTTCATGTCTTCCTATACCCATCCCGTTTGGCAAGGCCTCCCCACACCAGTTCTAGGTACTGACCATGTAATTTGCTTTTGCCAAACGGACAGTAACAAGCGACACAAGCAGAGGTTTGAAACAGCACTTGCACGGTTCTACTTTCTCTCTTAAACCCCTGTCACCACCATGAAAACATGCCCAGGACAGCCAGTTGGAGGGATCTGAGAGACATACGCAGGACAGCCACGTTGTCCCAGGAGTCACCATGTTAGAACAGCCTAGCCCCCAGCCGGCCAGCCCTCCAGCTGACCATGGACACGTGGCATAAGACGTGCCACCATGGCAGAGAAAAGATGCTCTCTCTGAATCTTACGTTAAACGATGAGATGGGAAGTGCTAGCCAAGCTATTCTTAGTTTTGTTTTGTTTTTTTAACAGAGAAATAAAACACTTTCATTCCCAATATTTGTAATGTTTTAAACTACAGCATACTAAATAAGTTTTTGTTTTCCTTTTTATTTGCCTCCACACTTACAAGAGACTGTAAGAGAGCTTTTTATTTATTTATTTTATCAGTGCTTTAACCAAAATTTTTGAGACTCATGAAACAACTGGAATTTTCCCAATTGATTATTAAGATCAATTTGCATGGTTTCAGCTCACATGGTAATTTTAGTGGTCGCACGCTACCATGAAAAGTAGGACTACCCGTGTCTGATGTGAGGGCTGACGCTGGTGCCCTCACTGGGTTCATGGGGCCGATGGTCATGGGTCCCACACAGGGTCAGGGGAGCGTGGGAGGTCTTCACCCCCGGTGTTGCCCAGAGGCCCCTGCATGGGTGTCTCCTCAGGAAGGTCTATGGGTAACCTACAGTTAGAGAAACGAACCCTCAGAGTATTGACAAGTACTTTAAGATAATTTCCACAACTAAAGTGCAGACTGAAGATAATAAAAATATAAGCCCAGATGACCCTCAAGTAAACAACAGAGATGCTGCTTCTGATTAGAGCTTTGTGTCAGCCACGTTCTGAGGTGTAAGCAACAATCAGATCCAACAAGAAGTCGGCAAAAAAACGTGAGGTGATTAGGATGAGAATACGAAATACCAGTTTACACTCACTGCTGTTAACAATGAACTTGCTCTCAGTAGACGTGGTGCTTTGAGTTATTAACAGCTGATAATATGAGACCATCACAGTGAGCTCAACAGTTAGGTATCGAATGCTCAGAATAGGATAACAAATGTCACCATTTTTTTTTCAGTGATGTTTAGCATCACATAATACTCAGTGCACTTCTTTACCAACTTTCCATAAATGCAGTGATTCATGTTCAGTAAACTATGAAAAGCCACACACCAACTGTTTTTCCTGCCCCAGTGAAAGTATCCAGAGTAACACGAAAAGAAGATGGTAACAAACCAACACAGTAAATGCCAGACAGTTTGCAGAAAGTAAAATGCCACTGGAAGATGCAGAGAAAACACGCTGAAGACGCGAAGAAATGAGTCACAGGACAAACTGCTTCGTTTCTGGAGAAGTTTACTTTGCAGTACATTAAGGTATAGACCTTTCTGTCCTGTCTCAGCTTATGGTATTTGCTAGATTTTGTTTCAATAATGAAGAACTACTTTTTTTGTCAGCCAGTAAAGGAAAGGTGAAAATAACCGATTTAATAAACATCATGTCTATGGCAGACTCACCAGTGCCACGCCTGCTTTGACTAGGGTCCTGGGGGAAAGAACGGATTCCTCGAGAAGGTTCCAGGAAGAGCTCTGCACCTGAAAGTCTCCCCCTTCACTATTCATGCACCAACAGACCCTCTCACCAGGGGATTGAAACCAGAAGTGCTACAGGATGTCATTGGTATGGTTAGTTTGATAAAAAATAAGTCATGGAAATATGATGGGCCATCTTTAAAATATCTTGCAGTGAGACAGATAACAGCTACGAAAATATTTTATACTTGCCAGCCATTTCATGGAAGGGTTATCAATCTTAAAAACGATTTTTTTTTTAAGTTCCAAATTATTCAACATTTTCTGTGATGACAAGTGTCTGTTACTAGTATTCTATCTAACAACTATCTTTGAAAAATACACTCAGTCCATTCATTTAAGGTAAAAATGACATCTCAACAAACAATAACTACTTTTCAGAAGAAATTCAGGTCCTAGAGGGAGCATTATGAAAATGGGTATTTGGAACTGTTTCCATTTTTGTGTGATTTTCATTGCCAAAAAAAAAAAAAAAAAGTATGTGCCTTATCTTAAAGAATCTTTCACATCTGCATGCTTAAAAAAACTTAACATCAGAATTCAAAAGCCTTCTTTCAACCCTGTTCAGTGGATTTTCACATTTGCTAAATGTTTCTTTAAATATATGAATAATTTGCAATAATACCTTATTGATATCTGGGAATATGAAGATCTGCTAATCAAAATTCCATGGACACCTTTGTACACCAGTGGTTGGGATTTAAAAATGAGTGTCACCATCCATAAATGAGCCCACAGTGCAGTTTTCTGTTGGGATGTTGTGGAATGCAGCTTTCAGCTATATCAACCACCAAAGTAAGTATTAAAATAAACTGAACTTTGATCCAGACCTTCAAACATTGTTTCAAAAACTTATGTTAACCCCAGATTTTAAAAAAAACAAAAACAAAAAACAATGATGTATTCAAATCACATTGCTTTCACTAAAAATTTTACCTGAAATCTTAATATTTTAGTAAAGGGAAAAATATTTTTGGCATCCTTAAAATAACACTTAAATTGCTTTAAAATTTGAGTTTAAAAAATTTTTAACTCATCTTTAAAATTTTTCCATCTTTCTGTATATTCTAGAATGTGCACACTATATTGCTATAGTGATAGAGGTATATAAAAGTAAAAAAAAAAAAAAAAAGTAAATGTACATACTAGATGTGCAAACTCAGGAATTTTTTATTTGTGGAGCTGCAGGATCAAAAAGTCTCCATTTAAATAAGAGAAGGAACTTTGGAGTCAAATGGCCTTGTCTTTGTCCTGATGTTTCCTAGAATCATGTTACCTAGAGTCATGGTGAAGTTATTTAACCTCCATTGCTTCAGTTTCCACATTTGTAAAATAAAGATGAAAACATTACCCACCTCAAGGGTCATAAACCAAACACCTACGGAGACAGGTAGATTAAAACAAAAAGTCACATGGCCTCCATAATCTATATTTTATTTTCCTATTTTGGAAGAGACAGGGATACAAAAAAACATTTGTCTATTATGAGAAACAAAACGGCACCTGTAGGAAGATAAATGGGAGCCCACAGGAAGTGGTGAGGCTGGTGACAAACTGGAAATGCCACCCTCAAGTATTCAGCTGCTACTCAGCATATCTGAGAGCTACCTAGAATTGCCAGATTTCCTCTCTAGTCAAAAAAATGGTGAAGTTTGCATTTTTATGTGAGATCTCCTGATTTTTAAATACTGGTGAAAATATGTTTTTTAAAAGGTGTCGGCAAAGAAAACACACCTTCAGCCTCCAGTCTGCCACTTCTGTCTTACCCGAGAAGATCAAATGGGATAGTGAATTTTAACACTGAGTCCATCTCTCAAAAATTTAGGGGTAGTCAGTAGTTGGTATCCATCAGATTACCTCCTAGAAGGAGCATGACAAAAGAGGTCTGGGATAATGGGCTTTGCCCAGAGGACAGATCAAGGCAGACTGTTAGCAGAAAAGATGAGGGAAGGCAAAGAAATAGAGAAGGCGTGGAAATGAACTTTACCATCTGTTTTGCTTAGGGTAATTCTAACTACCTTTTATTCCAGGCATTGGAACTACTAAGATGATTTATTCAAAGTGTCTGTCCTCAAGTGGAACTCTAAATCTGGTGAGGGAGATAATTGTTCATTGTGATGAACTCGAGAATCAAGGCAGACAAATGATAATGGAAATCCATTTGTGCTAGGGGAGGAAAGGAAATTGGGAATGCACTTCATAAAAGAGATGCTAAGCCTGGATGTGAAGGATGACTCAAGTCTACCACCCATAAAAGGCTGGAAGGATATTTCAGGCAGAAAGTATGTGGCACGTAAACGTGGTAAGAAGTCTACAGTGGCTGCAGGTGGTGGTGAGGGAGGGGAGGGGAGAGAGGAGGCTGGAAGGAGCAGGTTGCAGCCAGATTGTGAAGGGCCTTTGTAGGCCTTGCTACACTGTGTTTGTGCTACATCCTAGACTACAAGCAGCCAGATGACCAGATTCATATGTTCGAAAGATCACTGGCTACATTGTGGCCTCTGGAAAGAAGGGAGGGAGCCCGGAGACAGGAAGCCAGTTTGGCAACTGTTGCAGTGGTCCAGATGAGCTCATGATGGCCTGCCCCTGAGCAGAGGGAGCAAAACAGAGGGAGCAGATATCAAAGGCTTTGCAAGAAGCTGCTTTCCCTTCAGATGTGCTGGACATAGGGAAGGCAGAAATGACTACCGAGACCTCTTTCTAAGTTCGTCCTCCACCTCTCCTCCTCTCCCTTTTATATATATATACATAGGTGTACATATATAAATATATACATATACAATGAATATATCATATGTCATATATATCACACATGTGTCATATATATTATATACCATATATGAGTATTTGTATATATGAATTTTTACTGAGGATAAATGTTTTTAAAATGAAAGGGGAGGCAAATGAAAAAGCATCGTATCATGAGACGAACTTGGAAAACCACTACTTATTAAAGGGAACAGTAGCATACCCGTCAGAGCCCCCGTTAAGCCCCTTACTAACTGCTTCATTCCCTCTTATTTCTCTGGATGACCTTGCTTTATTCTCAGATCTGTGAAATGCTCAAAACTCAGCTGACATTTCCTCTCTATTTGAAGCCTTCCTTGTCTGCCACCCTCTCTGCTACATCCCCTTCCCCTGGCACAATTCATTCTTCTCCCAACTGAGTCCTCACAATGTTTTGTTTCGCACTTCTGGGTAACCTTATGCAACATTCCAGTGTGATGTGTGATTAAGTTGTGTGTCTGTTTTTCCAACTACCTGCAAGCATCGAGTCTTCCTCAGGTTTAGGTTTCCCGTGTCTGGCACAGGGCTTGGCACCCAAGCAAGTGCACGTGTTGAGTAGATGAATTCTGTACAAGGGGGACAAGCAGGAAGCAGTAAAATGGAAAGGTTTTTGTGAGGCTATTATCCGGTAAAGATGAAGCTGTGACACTACCCAGCAGGGAAAAGACTCAGCATTTATAAAATTTTGACATGACCTACAGTACATATTGGAATTCTGGGATTTGGCACTGAGGAAAAATGTCAGTGGGAGATTCGAGGAGATCTTTAAATTTTTGCCTTAAAACCTCCTTGCCTTTTCCCTGAGGGTATAAATAGAAGCCTTGGGTGTAGAGAACCAGGAACCCCATTTGCCGTGTGTGGGGAAGAGGCCCCTCCCATGTAACTGGATATAAAAAAAGAACATTTCTTTCAGACAGGCACAGGATTTTGGCTGAAGTTCAGCTACATACCTATTCTAAGCTGAATTTGGGTATAGCCCTAATAATTACAGTTACTCTTTAGAAAAAGAGCCCAAGAGGTTTACCTGGAGATTCTTTCCAGATGTAAGCAGGTATGTGAGAAGCGCAGTAATGAAGATGTAAACCGGATGAGGCCATTTTGCGCCCAGCGTCTTCGCGCCAGTCGCGAGAATGCTGGGAGATGTTCCCCAGCAGTCAGGAGCATGATGCAACTCAGCCATCTAACCAACACCAGATGCCTGGCTCGCCGTACAAGCCGTGGTGTTGGGGGGGGGGGGGGCGGAGCACCAAGTTTGAATGCCTTTGCAGTTATCAATCTGTCACAAGTTGTAATCAAACTGAAACAAACCTCTTGATTCCGTCAGTTCTTGGGATAGTTTCATCCTATGCCCTGCAGACCTGCTCTGGGTAGGGTGAGAGCCCTCGGGAATCTGTCCCCCCTCCTTCAGTCTCCAATTGCAGAGTCTCACGGGCTCAGACACCGATAAGGACATCCCATCTCCACCCCCAAAGCTCTACCTCTTTCTGGATGAAGAAAGATTAACTGGATCAGTGATGCCAGAAACAAAATATTTTGATCAGGTACATCTTTGTCTTTTGAAGAGGCGATGTTCTGTCGGAGTTCGGCAGGTGCTCTGGTTGGCTGGGTGGGTCCGTGGATGCGAATTTTGGTGTATTTGTGGGAGAGGGTGAGCTACGAGCGTCCTTCTACTCTGCCATCTTGGCCCCTTCTCAAATACATCTTTAATATCACCTCTATTCTTTTTTTTCCATATAGATCCAGAATGTGGCTTATTTTTTTTTCCATGGGAATTAGAAATTATTTGGAGTATTTAGGGGGAGAAAAAAAAAACTCTTTGTCACTGATGTGTGAAAAATCAAGGTGTGCAATGCTACTTAACTCCTCTCTGCAATAAAGGCAGTCATGCAACAGAATATATTTTGGAAGGGCAAATTAAAATTAATTTGAAACAAATAAGAAAGGCTGTAACCTCATCCTCCCCTTGCCCCCCACCAGTGTGAACTGAACACCGTCCACGCGGCCAGTGTCTATGGTGGAGGCAGTTCAGTGCTGAGGAGGGAGTACAGCCTGGGGGGCTCTGAGCAAACTTGGATTTCAATTTGAGGTTGGCTGTGTGCTAGCTATGTAACTAGCCTTAACTGCTTAGAGCATCAGCTCCACCAGCTGTAAAATGGGGAAGAGACTACTTACCACATATGAGAGATGATGGATCAAGTTCCTGGCTTAAAGAGGTTACTTAATACACAGCATGATTTAGGTAAAAGGAAGGCCCACGGTGAGATCAAAGGTTTTGGGAATAAAGCTTGAGCAATCTCATCTAACTCTTAGGGCTCTCTCCTGTGCTCTATAACACTCACACCTTTCTGCAGTGTAAACCCTGACAGTTGGCTTTTCTTTTCCTTTCTCTAATGCAAGTGCCTGACGTAAGCCTCAATTGCCAAGGCATCCACTGCACTTGAAGGAAGGCCATCTCAGATAAACATACTGCATTCAAAGGACCCCCATCATGAAGTTTCTTTGTTTTAGAGATCTTGGTTAATTTAGATAACTGTTGTTTTTTCTTTTTCTCTTTTCCCACACTTTAAATTTCCACTCTCATGGTTTAAATTTGCCAATAAAGAGTGAGCACATGAAACCCTAGGCTCCCAGCCTCAGCCCCAGTTAAAGCAGAACCCCAGGCCTGTGCTCTCTCCCTCTCTCTGCCTGAGACCCCACTGTGTGTCCGGGGCATGCCTTGTATGCTCCATGGCTTGTAAGTAACACACTTTTCTTCTTCAAATTTCCAGCTGGTTATTGCTGAGGGCATCCTGCAATTATAAGAAGAACCACAAGGATCCAGCCAGTGGTAACACTGGTTCAGAAAAGGAAGAAGATGTCTGTGGGAAGCTCACTGGGGCCCAGATGAGTGGCCCCAGGCATTTCCAGCCAATAGCATTACTATCCTACTATTGATAGGCTGAGACCTGCACACAACAGTTGGCTCAGTCGGCAGGATTTTGTGGCTGCCCCTGCAATTAACAGGAGGAGAATGCCCTTTACCTGCAGCTTGCTTGCTAACCATCTAACTCAGGTGGGTAACACCATCTGGGGAGGAGCACCACTTGCGGGGGGTCAGTCACGCTGCCACGTGCTTCCCCGTGTTGCCTCTGTCAAGGGTTGCCTGTGGTGTCCAACCCCAAAGATCACGGCTGCCTACAGCAATCCAGCCATCTCCCCAGAGCACCACGGTCGAGGCCATATGGCCTGACAAGATGACTAGACCAGTAACTATAAAGGCCTTACTTGACTAACGATGTGCGTGAGCACCCTCCACGCCTCAAGGCCGAGGAGAGCTGAGGCGGGTGGGCTGGATCACAAGGCTACTGTCACTGCCCAAGGAGAAGCTCTGGGCTAAAGGCACGAGGAAGGGATTTCTTTAGGTGAGGAGGACAGGAGACCTCTACCTCCAACCACTGAGTCAGCAGGTTGTTCCCAAGCTGCGTGTCCTAACCCAGAAGAGTGAAACTGTCTTGCAGCTGCAAACCCACGGCACCACCAGAGGGAAAACACAACAGGCCTCTGTGCCACTCTTCATTCGCTGCTGTAATTCTCCATCCCTTGACCCAATGGGATATCATGGGTCCAATCTTTGGCACGGTGTTGCTAATAAATTAATGGACAAATGTAAGTGTTCTGAACATTTAGTACCAGTACCTCCTAAGAGCCCTGAGGAGGTACACCAGCTCCTTGATAAATGCAACCCCCCCCCCCATGGAAGCCTCCCGAGCACTGCTCCGAGCTGGGGCATCCCAACATGCCAAGGCTCCGGTATCATACACCCCGTGCATGCTGCACTAGGGGGTACACACCCCAGTCCTGGAGAGGTCAATTGGGACACCCTGGAGAAGAGCAGCCACCTACAAAGAGGGCTCACAGGAATGTCATCCACAAACACTTCTGGTAACAACACGTAAGATTAAGGTGACAGGAGAACATCAAGAAGTGGAAGCTGAGATCAGAAACTCTACCTTATCGGAAATTCAAACCTTTCTCTATGTGGCCGGAAGAAGAGAGGGGAACTGACGCTCTTGTGAGATTTCTTGTTTACTTGGAACGGGCTCTGAATTGTTACCCATGGCTGCCAAAATGCATCAGCTGGCCAGTACTTCTAAAGACCCTAAAATCCATAACTTTCTTAAAGATCCATCCAGGCTATATGCTCATTTTCTCCAAGCTACCACACGCCCTGAGCCCCTTCAGCTTTCCCCTGAGTGAGGCGGAACTAGAAGCACGCCTCACAAGGTGTCCTTGCCACGAGCAGGAAAGCTGACAGCATTATCAAGGCCCTCGTCAGGAGGAAGAGGGAAAGGGAAGGCAAAGGCCCAGAGCCAGTGGCATTTGAACCAGGGCCTCGCCTCTCCTCACTTGGATATTTACCGCCTGGTGCTGGGCCCACCCTCCCAGCAGTGATCATTGCCCAGGCTTACAGCTAGTGGGAAACATTAAGATGCTGTGCAAAATTGGCACGACCCAGTGGGTTTTTCATTTTCATGATCACAGTGACCCAAATGATCCCACCTTCACTTCTAGCCCTGAAGAGGCTCCACTTGACCTTGAGTTCAGAAGATTATTTTTACAGAGTACACTCCCTAATTACAGGGCAGAATTACTACATTTTTGGGGGACTGCGATAACCATTCGAAAGGCACTAAAGCTCCCAGGATAAAATTTACATTCTTTGTCTCTTGACGATATAAATCTTTCTACGTCTTTGAAATGTAAACACCCCAGAAGGTAACTAAAACTCTGGCCAAAATCACCTGCGGCTGAAGCAAAGCGGACTAGATTGGGAGCAAGGGGAAAGCAGCTTTTTAAAATACAAAATGCTATAAAAGTTCTCTTGCCCAAAATCAGGTCCACAGACTCCTTAAGATGACTTGTCAAGGACAAATACAAATCTTGGAAGTCTTCTCCACAAATATTAGTAAAAAGCTTTAGCCACTGGATCAGGTAACCTGAAACTCTGCCTGCCGATTTGGATTCCACAATTATTTATAAACTAATGAGTTTTATATTGTTATACCTGATTCATGGCTAAAATCTTGGAACAGAAGTTTTAGCGTCTCTGTATCTGTCTGCATGTTTATATGTATCTATGGATGCATGTTATGTTTATGTGATTTTTTTCTCTCTACCTCCAGATGACATTGCTAAAATTAATTTGTAAAACAGCTCTAGTTAATTGGCTTAAAAATAATCACTTTCTGAATTGAGTATTCTTAAAGCTCTGAAATATAGAAACGGAGCCAAATGTTTTTCAAGTTCACATGATCTGGAATAATCTTTGATAGATAAAAACTTGCTTAAGTTTGGTTTAAATTAAATAGGTATATCTTCAGAGTTATCAATATTAAACATAATTCAGATAAACACCTTTTATTCTACCTGGGTTTACTGGTCAAATTCATGTAAATGCTTGTAAAATTTGTCAGTAAGAAAAGTAGCTACTGGCTACTGACTAATGAAGTTTCGTGGGTAGTCTGAACAGCATTGTCGGGAGCAAATGATTTAGATAGACGTAATCAGAGTAACAGTTTAGGTGAACTTTTTAGTGATAATTATGAGTTATGGTAATACCTACTTAAAAATAGTTTCCCAAGTATCTCTGGTAACTTGAAACTTCATAGTTTTGCTAAGTTAAATTAAACGATGGGAATTCTTTGAATGTCTAGGTCATTTCCAAATAAGAGAAAATACTGAAACATTAATTGATAAGCAAGTCTAAGTTTACCTACTTTTGACCTCTTATTAGAGGAACTAAAGATATTTGGGTCTCTTAATAAACTTATGTTGTGCCACATTGAGTAATCATGCTATGATGTAATGTATATTTCTAGAAATTATGGCATACGTTCAGACATTTACCAATCTAAAGAATGCTGGTATAACAGACAATTCACAATTGTTTTCTTCTTAGTTTTAGCTAGAAATTAAAGTTTCTAAGGGTTAAGAATTCTAATTAACATATGTAATTAAAGTTGCTAAAAGCTACTAGGAAAAAGAGAACAACAACTCTGTTTGCAAGGAAAGTAGGATGTGTTTTTGGTTAAGAAACGGTCTGAAGTAGAGAGATGCATTTTTTAAGGGGAAAGAAAGTAAATTTGTCCTAAAGCAAAACTGGTTATCTCAGAATGGGAAAGAGGAAAATAAAGGACAAAATAGCATAGAAAGTTGGGAAAAGAGAGAGGGAGAGAATTTTACCTTGTGTAGTCAAGATGTCTAAAGTGGAATTAATTCATTATAAGGGTTTTAAAAAGTAAGCTTTGATGTCAATAGCATACTTCTGTAAAACTAAAACTTATTTTTTCATCTGATAAAAGGAGAAAGTTTTCTTGAACTATTGGTCTGCTCTTAATAAGCTACTGTGAAAGATTTTTCTTTACCTTTTAAGTAACCTGGCTAGAAAACAAACATCTTGTGTTTTATGAAAATAATTTCCTGTGCTTCCTGTTGCCTTGATCAGGTCCTTGATTACTTACGATAACTGAGTCTTCTCTATATTAAAAGAACTAAAAGTTTTGCTCACAACTATGTAACCCTCTGTATTTGTTTTCTACCTACAAACTGGAATGGATAATAAATTATTCTTGTTTCCTCCAATATCTGGCTACAGCTCTCCAAACTAATGTTTCCAGTTTTTCTCCACTCTGCTGACTTGGAATCATCGAGAATTAAAACTGTCCTTTTCCCAAAGCCATGCAAGCTAAAGTGGGACAACGTGATACAAACTTCAGAGACGTCACCTCACTTATCTGTGGACAGTCTTCATGCCTGTTACTATGTGGGGCACTCAGAAAAATCACCAGACACATTCAAACTGCAAACTAGGAACATCTATCAGATTGCCACTGTCTGCTCTCATCCCTCTGAAGATGTTTTGAGCCCAGCATCTGGAAGTCTTCTAGACTAGCTGCCTTCAGAATTTAGTAACTGGGATTATAATCTGCTTCAATAATTAACCTTTGTTTTTTTCCTTTTGTTTCCATAGTGATGTCTTTTATTAAATACCTGATGCAAATACTTGTACCACATGGGCCTAACTTGAGGAAACTGCCTGCATCACCACATTTTGAAATAAGACACAACCCTTTAACTGAGCTGACCTAGTCTCAGGACTAAGAGACTGGTTCAATGAGATAGTGAGTAATCTACCAACTCAGGACAGATTCAGACCTATTTACACCAGACTGGCCCAAGATGTTAAAACATTCCACAATTTTACCAATCTTTGAACAGATTCCCAGGGCCAGATTCCTAAGATCACTGACCTATTTTCATGGCTGGACCTTTCAAGTTTGGGACAATGGGTATGGACAGGATTTCAGACTACTGCCTGTATAATTACAGTTTTTACTACTTTAATCCTATTTACATGTGCAATTTCTGGGTTACAGCATGCCCTTCACCTGACTTTTAGCATATCAGCTATCTAGGCCATTAAAGGCCTCACCATTGACTATGAAGCTTCCGCATCACAGGATGGATTGTCATGTAAGCCCTGACAGCTGGCTTTTCTTTTTGCAATGCAAATGCATGACTTTAGCTTTGATTGCCAAGGCATCACTTCAAAGAGGGTTATCTTGAATAAACACATTGCCAGCCACACGACCAAAGAGCCAGGACACCTGCACCCTCCCTCCCCACCCCACCAGGAGGCTCCTTTGCTTAGAGATGGTCGATTTAGGTAACTGGCCACATGAGTCACCAGTCTTTTCTTTTTCTTGTGCTTTAAATTCCTGTTCTCATGTTTTAAATTCGCCAATAAAGAGAGAGCCCATGAAACTCTAGGCTCCCACCCTCAATCCCAATTAAAGCAGAACCCCAGGCCTGTGCTGACTGTCTCTCTCTCTCTCTACCTGCGACCCCACTGTGTGCCCCAAGGGCGTGCCTTGTACGCTCCAGGGCTTGTTTTTCTTCGTAGTTTCCAGGTGGTTATTGCTGAGGGTGTCTTGCAATCATAATAAAAGCACAAGGGTCAGGCCAGTGTTAACACTGGTTTGGAAAAGGGAGAAGATGTCCGTGGGAAGCTCACCAGGGCCCAGGTGAGTAACCCCAAGAATTTCCAGCCAACAGCATTACCACTGATAGGCTGAGACCTGAGCAAAACATTCTCTTACTTTGCTTTCTAGTTATTTCTACACCTTTCTACTCCCTTACCTTGTTAGTACAGTGCTGAGGTAAATACTTAAAAATTACTAGTTGACTTGCTCTGCTGTTTGTTTCTGAAAATCAGTCAGGTTCCTGCCCAGCCTGGATGATAATGTGGGTGTGTGTTTGCTGGAAATGATGGTGGCAGACACTGCAGGGAGGGGAACTGCAAACTTTGAAATTAGAAAAAGGTTCTCTGGCATCCATAATCTGACAACAGTATGATTCCGTAACCAGCCTAAAAATTGGGGGACATCTCAGGTAGGCATGAGGATCTGATCTGACCCCTAAAACTCCGGTCACTATGATGCGTCCATAAAAGCCCCTTACTTGCATGACAAGACTTACAGGTGTTTTAGGATCAGAGCAGCCTGGTTTAGAACCTATGATCGTCTTTGGCCAATCCCTTTCCAGGTTGGTTCAGGACAAGGATAGCGTCTGGGAGATACTGGATGGGAAGAGTTCTTTCCAGACTATTCTTTTATGGCATGTGGCATTTTTTCAGGTCCCACATCAAAGTGGTTAAATTCCTATCAGTTTCTATGTAGTGCACAACAAGACTGTAAGACTGACTGGTAAGAAGTCAGTACAGGATACTCACAGGCCTGGTCCAAGGCTTTTTATGCCAGCATCTTCTAGAAGTCATTGCATGGTTAAGATCTGGGTGACAGTGGCAATTTTCTGACAAAAGAGTCACAATTTGGGTACATGGTACCTTTGTAAAAATCTCCTAGTGGGTTAAAAAAAATGATGATGATGATGAAAGGTACAGGTACAAGGAAAAAGAAGAGATGGGAAAGGTCATTATGTAAATTTATGCAGGGAGATCAGTTCTCCAGTTCTTGGAACTGCTTGAGAAGGACCGTGCCTGGACACCCTGCATTTCTAGAGAGGTAGTGACGAGCACCGCTGGGCAGCCCGAGGTCAACCCAGACGTGCAAACAGGAGCTAAGGTGGTGCTGGTTGAGGAGAACAGGCTACTTCTCCAGCACAGAAAAATGGACAATGAAGGGCAAGAAGAGCGGAAAGGCATGATGCTTCGGGAAAACTGTTTGGCTCATCTCTATAGGAAGACAACCAGAGAACGAACACAAGAATATATGTACGTACGTGCAGGACAGGGACATTGTGCTGTACACCAGAAATTAGCACATTGTAACTGACTGTACTTCAATAAAAAATAATTTTAAAAAAGAAAGACAACCGGTGATGACAAAACAAGTCATTTCTGAGGGTCAGATAGAATTTTTTTTTTTATACTAATTGACGTTTTCATACTGAAAGTTCCAAGGCAGTGGTTCTCAAACTTGAACAAGCACCCGAATCACAAGGAGGGCTGCTGAAACATAAAGTGCCGAGGCCCTCCCCGAGACCTGCTGACGTAGCAAGTCTGGGAGAAGGCCCCAGAACTTGCGTTTGTAGCAAGTTCCCAGGTGATGCTCATGTTGCCATCTGGGGACCACATTTTGATAAGCACCGTTCTAAGGCAAGAGTACATGAAATTGCTGGCCTGAGAAATTTTAGGATCCCAGGAATATGACTTAAAGAATTGGCTTAAAAACAAAAGTCCTGATCATCTCACTTCTCCTCCCCCAAATAAACAAATCAACAAAATGAACTGAAAAATTTCAACAACAAATGATACCATACAGAAACTCTTCCGTCAGAGACATTTAAAGGTAAATTCATTTGTGAGCAATGGGGGAACTCCTAATGTGTTTCCTAGAGACCAATCCTGGACAACAGTGTAAATCTCCTGTCAAATTCTTTACCAGAGGCCTAGGCATCAGCATGGCATCACTTCTGCATTTTTTTTCTATAGAGTGATCATGATGCAGCTCGCCAAAGCTCATGTTAGGCACAAAAACATACACGAGCTGCTGAAGATGCTGCTGAAGATTCTGCTGAGGTGAGGTGAAGCCTCAGTAATTCTGTAAATGTTTCCCTTCCCTCCAATCTTTCACATCCCTGGAGGCCTCTCCCGGGGCCTGGGGTATGGAGAGTCCGGACGAGACCCGACTGTCAGATCCCTAGCTCATAAAGGCCACGTCGGATAAAAGGCCCGCTATATGAACCACAGACACATCAGCTGGGTAAGCAGATAAACAGAGCGGCCCACGACAAACTCTAGCAGGCAGTCCGTGCATCTGAGCTAAAAATAAGAAAGGGATTCAGGAATCAGAGAAGAAAACATTTTTAGAAAGAGATTTTATTGCATAATTTCTGTATACAATAAACATAGGAAAAGGGTTTTTGATGAAAATTTCATGTCATTTTTCAAAAGTCTTGAATTGCTTGGAGAAAAGTTATTACAAAGCTATCTAAGGCAAAAATAGTATTCGACCTTCAGAACAAATGATAGTCCCTTTCATCCTATTCCATATTTAAAGCAAGGCATTTTCAATTCAGTTAACATGGAAAGGCTTTCAACTCGCTATATTATTTGTATTAAGAAGTTAAATGCATCTACGAAAAGTTTAAACACACAGAACTGTCCTCTAACACAATATATACTATTGCGTTCTTCAGATCCAGTCTACGTGAGTGTATGGATGTACTTTTTACACACCACCAAAGAAACCTGCATCTCCTAATGGTACAGCGAGGGCTGGAGTGCAGAGAGGGAAAGTCCCATGCATTTCCTATGTTAAATGGCATAACTCCCACAGATCACATACACCTCGCCGTATTGACTCAGTTCATTGCACTCCATATCCTGCAAAAATAAATCTAGTGCTCGGCAGCTGACATTATTGCTCACTTACGTTTTAGTAATATATTTCTTTAACATAAGACAGAAGTATACTGAAATTTGATACCACTTAAACTCAAAAGCAATCTGAAATTAAACCACATGCATACACCCCACTTTCTTTCTTCGATGGATGTTGCATTTTTCTTAAAGTTGACAGCTGGAAAATGTGGTAGAAGAAAAACTGGCTTTCCTTGAAACATATATGAAGCATTAGAAGAGGAGCTTTTTGAGGGGCATGTTAAGCCCTACGATAAAACTGGAGGAACAATGAGAATCCAGAGTCTCTGGGGAGCAGGAGAAGGCCCTCGTTATCTTCCTTGTCTACCCAACACTGTGGCTAGCGTCCAGCGGGGCAGGCTGCCACACAGAGCTGGAGCCATGTGAGATGTGCTGTGTGAGCCTGTGAGGGACGGACTGCATGCTGTGACAGGACCATCCTGGGAGACCCACTTCTTTAGGGATCCTTGGGTCGCTGGGAAACGTTGGGACTCGCTCCGTGAGGTCGGGAAAGACTTCTAGGATAGTCTGAATGTTGAGGCTTCAAGGGTCTTAAATTTTCCATCTCTTTTCTAGAGGGGCTGACACCTGCCCATTGCAGAGTGACCCCAGCGCCTGAGGTGAGACATCTGGGAGCCGAGGGAGGAAGAGCATAATGCATCTGGAATCCCTAAGCTGCATGTAGCCACCTGACAATGAAGCGTCACCAGGATGCCAGGACCTCATCAGGAGGTGTTTGTAGAGACATAGAAGGATATGGACATGACCACACTGACATTTTGATTGGTCACAACTTTCCATTTTAGTTTCTCATTATTTCTTTAAAATTGTCGAGTGTCCCTCTTTTTTTTTTTTTTTTTTTTTGTCTTGGTGCTTATAGGGAAAGATATCCATTTTTATAAGCTTTCAAAGATTTACAAAAATATTATTTAAAAAAACACTACATCTCAGGATGAGCATTCAAGGCTACAAACACAATATACATCAGTCACAAACCGTACCTTCACACCTGGCTGCAGTGTGTCAGCACTGCTCAGAGCTATGAAAACCTTGCAGTGCACAATGACATCCATCCCACCAGACTAAATGTTTCATGGCAGTCGAGCTGAGCTTCCTAGAGTTAAAACTAGCCATATTGCTACAAAGAAAAATTTCTGGCTCTTGGCCCACCTGTTTCCATACCAGTCAGCTAAGTCAGCCTCCTCTCTGCTTCTTTCCATTTCAAATGCCTGGGCTTTGGCCTCTGAGGCAATTAGAACCAGATCAGTTTAATTCTACAACACTGATCTTAACTGTATAGCAATATAGCAATTTTCCCCTGAGAGTGTCAATTATTTCACAAATATTGTAAGTCCAAGTGTATACATAACGAACAGGCATGAAGAGGCTAGACAGCTTGTCCCTGGTCACGCAGCAGATTAGTGTCAAGGGTGGGACTTGAGCTCCTGGCTGTTTCTGTTTTAACCACCAACATCCTTCCAGAGGTCACCTGACCCTGCGCACAAGGTCCTCCCGCCCCTTCCCTTTGTGCTCTGTTTGTTACTTGCAGTATCTTGTCAGCTCTTCTGCAGAGCGCGGGATGTCTAAGGACCCGCGGCGTCCTCCTCGGCCTTCTCTGCTCTCTCATACTTCTGCCGCCTTGATGAAGCGGGTTGTACCCAATATTTTATTACACACAGGGAATTCACCAAACGCTCTTCCAGCTGCAGCTGGCGTTAGAGTGGAGGGACAGACTTATAAAAGGCATCGGCAGGTGTTCTTCTTTGTGAACTTTGGACAAAAAGGGGCTCGATACTTTACAGTCGCCTTACATTCCACTGTTTTCAATGAAAAATAAAATAAAGGCCTAACCATGAGGTAATGTTTACTTCTCTGCCACAACGCTCAGTGCGCCCTACTCAGGTCTGGCAACAATTTAATATAAGGAAAGACTTTAGACCTTCACACCCTTTTAGTGAGAATAAATGACCTTAGCTCAAACTTCCCACAAGGCAGAGAAGTCTCATAAGATACCACTCCATCCTTATCTTAGGTGGATCTGCACAAATGCCTCCAGGCCATGTGTCTTGCAGGTCTCAACACCCTGCATTCCGAGCCCTGGTCTCTGCATTGCAGAGGAGACCTGGATTTTCATGTTTGAAGACCTAGCACCTTCTGCCTCTTCAGCAAGGAGAAAGAAATATATATATATCAAAAGAAGCTATGTGGACGAAGAGAATAATGCCAAACGGTACTTAAGTGGCTTGTGAGGAAGTTTCACAAAGCTATCTCCGAGGTTCACCAAAGTTATAAACTGTTCCCGATCTAGTCAATACCAAAATGCATTGATGGCCAGGGCCTCTGTTTAAGCAAAAGAAGAAAAATATTAATAGCATAAAACTGCCCTTCTATTTTTGAAAAAATACATCTGAGATAGGCGACACTGAATTTGCTTTCATAAAGCTGGGCACTAAGCACACTTGCTGCCATCACTTTCCGTCCCTCTACAGCTCCGTTTTGTCTGCCTGGGCCGGGCTGCCCAATGCGCTGCCTCCCTCGGCGCCGCTGCTATCTGCAGGCGTGAAAGACAAGGAAGCCGAATTTATGCAGTATCTTTTGCCGGTAGGACGAGGTCCGTCGTCAAAAATGTGCCCGAGGTGAGCCCCACACTGAAAGAGACGAGCAAAATGTAAGCCAACAGTGCGCACAAAGCAGGCTTTGAGGGGAACCCGCATTCCGCAGCTTAAATGGATGGGCCAGCCTGTAGAGAAATGATGGAAACCATCGCGGATGATTTCTAATCCGCCTGTCAATAGCTGCAATGATGGCTTCTGGCAGGCTTTGCACCACATGCTGAGAATAAAATACACCAGAATTGTGCATATCAGAAATCACCTAGGAGCCACTGTATTTTTTGATCTGTGAAGCCACTCAGCCAGCTGAAAAATGACTGCAGTAATTTTATGAATTGAGTTGACCCTTGATCTCCCCTTGTAAGAAACATGGCAGAATAAAATCTTTCCCCCTGGCACTGCTTTTGCCTTTGGATGGGTCGGTTTCAGATATGCAGAAGTCCACTGTATAAGATACTGTTTAACTGGCCATGACGGAGGTGATGTTTGCTTTCATGGGCAGTAAAACTTAGCATCAGACAAGCATTGGATGTTCTTGGAACCCAGCAAAGCAACTCAAGGCTCAGTAGATTTATGTCACGGTCACCAGGACTGCGGTGTGGCAAATGAGAATGTCACTAGTCCATGCAACGTTTTTTTTTTTGACTTCCAGTAGGCGGAGTGCCATGCGGGCTCCTTTACCCACACAGACTGGATCGCGTGGAGAAGGAATAAGCTGTCGAGCTCAATCCATGCTACTGACTGTCCAAAAAGCTGGGGAAGGAGGAGAGGCAGATAATCCAGACAGAAGCAGAAGAAGGGATGGTTAGTTATGCTGGTGTTTGAGAGAAATCCAGCCCAGAGAAAGTGTCTCCAAGAAGGCTGGCTCACTGAACAGAGCCCTGCACCGAGGAGTTTGCTGTAGGGGACAGCCCCAGGGGACAGCAGCACAGCTCACATAGCTATCTCCCACCCTTCCTCTGCAGGGACAGCGGTGAAGGATATGGGGACATTAGTGCACCACATTCAAACAGGCTGTGAAAACACATTGTTCATCGTGTGATGAAGAAACCAAAACTTCGGGCAAATGACCCCCATTCATTCATTTTGCAATATTTATGGAGCACCTGCTACATGCCAGGCACTGTCCCAGACTCTGGAGATCTAGGCAGTGGCCTCACAGAGCTTACATTCTAGTGGGGGAGACACACATACAAAGGAAATAAGGAACTGCAAAGTATCATAGGTGGAAATAAATGCTAAGGAGCAAAAAAAAAAAAAGGAGGGATACGCAGTGAGTGAGGTTTGGGAGCTGACATTTTAGGTGAGGTGGTCGGCGGTGGTTTCCTGGGTGACTCTGGGATAAGAACCTGAAGGAAGCGAAGGGGCGGATATGTTGGGGAGAGCGTTCCTCGTCAAGACTTAGGGGAGAACATGAAAGAGGTGGCATATAAATTACTTATTAATTCTTCTCACTGTGCTTGTTTGGTGTATGAAACACTTACAAATTGTGGGGAAATAGAGGTAGGAATTGGGGGGGGGGTTCTGCCCCTCCATACCAGATGGAGATGATGCGAGAGAAGTGAGGGATGGTGCTCATTACAACGGAGAGAACTAGAATCTCGGTTTCCCCACTGAAAGTGCTAAACTCAACCCTCACGAGTTCTCTAGTCGTTAATAAACAGCTCAAATAGTCGCTTTGACTACGTGGCACTTCCATGTTAAAAGTGCATTCTTATTTTACTGCCAACACACTGTGTCAGCTTATTAAACTCACTAAAAATGAACCCTGAACTGATTTGATCTATTGCCTGGAAAATATGAAACAGGCCTAAAAAACAAATCTTGCATTATTTTACCACATTTTATGCAGGTTTAGGTAATATCAAGGCTGACAGCTCAGATTGCTTTTCCTTTCTATAAACAATTGAGGCCAAATTTTCAGGCATCAGCAGCTAAGATGCACCAGTAAAAATACACAGGCTTACCCAATGGACACAGGAAAACACTTATGTGTGCCTGCCAAAACGGTCAGCGTGCAGGCCCGCAGGAACTGGTGCGCTCGGTGACCAGTGCGTGTGCACAATGACTGATCTCACGTGCAGCTCCGGCACTTTGATCACTTGGCATCTGAGAGGTAGAGTTTTCACATAAAAGCCTCAGACAGGCATTTGGTTTGTTTTTTTTTAATGAGAGAATACAGCTATCTGGGCAAAAATAAATGATATTGCATTTATTAATCATCTCAAGCATATTTAGAAAACAGTTCTATTTGTTTACCTTACTCCCAAAATAAAGCAGAGTAATGGTATGCTTGAAGCCACTTAGTGGTATTCGTTTCTCAACAATTTTTTTAAAAATCCAAATTAGAGTAACTTAATCTGTTGAACTGACTTGGTTCTCAGTCTGGAGTTTCATGTGCTAAATCTGAAACTAGACTTTTGGTTAAACAGAAAGAAAAACACAGATGCTGGATGTCCCTAATTCAGGCCAAAGAAAAAGGGAGGGGGGTGAAGAAGAGACATTATAGTGGAAAAAAGGCAACAAAAATCCTTTGCAAACAACTATGTGGGTTGGTGATGGGATAGGGAAATCCTCAGTGTGGGTGTGGGTCCCCTAAAAACAACAGTGATAGCTCCATCATGCTTGCACAAGGTGTTCTGGGAGAGTCACACCAGGCTCACATAAGTGAGGGAGGAGCAACATTTCAAGACACAGCAAGGTGTTCATTTACATCTGTGCCACCACATACATGCCCACTGCGCTGCCTGCAAAGTTGCAAGGCCGTTGGTCTGAGGGAAGCCTAACCTCAGGGCAGCATTTCTGCTCCCCCTCCAAGTACACCCAGTCTCCTGTAAAATACTGCTACCCGGTTCATTTTAAAAGTGCACAAGCCCTGAAAGCTCCTCCCTGAGGGGAACGCACATGGAGCCCATTCTTTCCAGCTTCTAGCCCGGCGGAAGGCTGGGATGATGAATGAAAGTTGTCAGTGATGCATTGTTTCTTTAGCTGCCTGCGAGCTCTGCCTCCCTGGCCCCAGCCAACTGGCAATGTGTTGGGATCTCTCGGCACACCTTGTTGTAACTGAAACAAACTGGTTGCCCCATGAAGAAATCTTTGAAACCTGCTGTTAATGATTTATTTCAGGGTAGAATCTTAGGTGTGCATTTTAAAAGTTGTTTAAAAATGGTTATGTATTTCTTTTACAGGCAAAATACAAACTGTGATCAAATATTCTAGCTCTCATTCTGAAGAAGCATGAGGTAATTGTTCAAAAGAAAAAGTTTAAATTTCCACCAGAATCCTTTATCACCCAAGCCACCCCTTCACAAAAGCTAGCAAACTAAAGAACCTGCAGAGAACCAAGGGAAAGGACTCCCCCACCCAAAAAAAGTGATTGAGCATCAAATTTAACATAATTCCTTAAAATCTGACTGCGATTCTCAATTGTGTGCGTAAGAAACAAAATAGTGCATTCAACACGGTTACGTATTTCTGCACTGATGTATTTCCAACTGTCCTAGAGGGTTTTCTCCCAGCTATTCCTAGGATGTTTTAGGGTTTGTTATTGTTATTTTCTCTTAAGTGTTTGATCTACAAGATGAAGCAGTTTCAAAGCAGGGCTTTTACACTTGGGCATATGGGGCAGGATGGGAAAGAGAAAAGAGTTTCAAGGAGAAAAGCAATTTACTTTGCCAGTAGGATCCTGTTTTCTCCCACTGTTATTAAAGACACTTGTGTATTAAGTAGGGCTCTTTTCCTCTGCACTGGTGATATTAATCTTTTGCCAAGGAAATGATTGTGAAGTCATCAGTTTAGCATTATGATTTTACTGAAAGATCAAGAAAAAGAGAGATGGGCTGCGAGTCTGAACCCCCCTTGTAACACATGGACATCTTTAATCATCAGCAATATATGACTTGTCATCTGCAAAAGATTAATAAGGTTTGGGGTTTTACCAAAAACTGCTTAACTCTTGAAAAATACTTTGCATTGGTGGATATTTACCTCTCCATTGATTTGGCTGACTTCAAACAAATCAATAATGATCTAAAACAAACTTAAGGGCCTCTACCACAGATTCAAACAGCAATAGCTGAGGTCATAAATAGACTCCAACTTGGGTAAACTCAGGGTTCTGATGGCTTCCTTAAAGATTATTACAAAAAGTTAAGTGATTTACTGGCCTCCCATTAGCTGCAGATATAAATTTTGATCTAAAGAAGGAAAAATTGCCCAGGTATTTCCAGGAGGGACTTTCCTTCGCTGAACTACAGCTTAAACCATGCACATCTTACCTCTTTGCACTGAATTTAAACTCCTGACAAAGTGTTACTTAACAGGCTGGGGTTGGAGGATTAGGGAGAAACTGTCAAATAATTTATTCATAGTAGTCAGTGAAACTGGAATAGAAGCGATGTATTTTATCACTAACTAAAAAAATGTAAATTAAATAAAATTAAGGAAAAGTCTTTATAACTGAAAGTTGTTGGGAAATTGCTACAGTCAGAGGAAAGATACATATACCCACCCAAGTGGGCAAACTTAGGACAAAGATCCTCTTTGGAAGAGATAACTGGAATGTAATTCCTCAACTCAGTAGGTAGAAGAGGAAAAGAAAACAAATACAGTTCCAACAAAAATCAGAATGTAGCAGGGTAACCTATTTCCTCCACAGGCAGGAATCCTGATGAAGGCAGTGAAGAACTGCCACCACTCCTGCTTGTCTCCTGTGCTGTTCACTTACACATCGGGTGGTGAGCTAGGGTTTTTACACAGCAATTCTTTTAGGACTTGACTACAATATTCCTCTGAAAGATGATTACAGTACTGAATAAATCTTAACTTTCTCAATAAAATTTTACTAAAATATTACTACCTAAAAAGTCACCGGGCACCTGGAAAAACTACAATGTAGTATAAAGAGGTGATGGGTATGGCTCCCAATGTGTTTACAACTTCTCCCCAAATATGAGGCCTAATTCACTGCACGGTGTGATGTATGTCACAATGAAGGAGAATGAGGGGACAGGAGGAGAAAGAGGGGTGGGGGAGAGGAGGAGGAGAAGGAAGGAGAATCCTAAGTACTAAAGCAAGAATTAGAGACCCACAGATCAAAAAAATATCGCCATGTTGCCAGGCAGGCAAGTTGAATCTATGGTTTCATGCACAGAAGCTTAGCTGATTTGTGTAAGTTGGCAGTAAAAGGGTCCTCGTGTTCAGATGCTCCATCTTCACCACGAGGAAAGAAGCACTCCACATAACATGTCCAACGGAGAACGCCTCTGAGATCCTCACAGATTCTTCATAACACAAACCCCTTTGATGCAATTTAGTCCAGAGAATGGACAAGCCAGGTGAATTCACAATAAAATAAGAATTTTAGAATGAGGACCAAATCAGAGAAGTTCCCCATACCATGTCACCGTCGAAAAGTTAAAAAAAAAAAAGATGGAAGAAGTTGCAAGTAGAAGTAAGAGAAGAGACTACATAAACTGAAAGAATAGAAGGTAAAAGAATATAAACTGATGATGAAAAATAGTGTTAAGAATGAGAAACTAGGAAGTCAAATACTTCCTAAAGAGTGGTTACTCTAAAGAGTATGGAAACCATTAAATCAGTTTTTTTTTTCCAAGTCAAGATAAAAAGGGTGAAAGAGAAAATGGAAAAGAGAAAACTAAAGAAAAACGTAAAACAAAAGGAAAATAAATGTCTGTGTCAAACACACAAATCAAAAGCCAAAGACACTGAAAGGGAAGATGCCCAGCATACTTCAGTTTAGTGAGCTGTTAGCCGCTGCACTGAGTGCCAGACACGTCTGCTCCGTCCACACGGGGACAAGTCCACCAAACATATTCTTGGGGGCTGGAACCCAATTATTTTCTGCGTGGTATTTACCTCTCGAAGAATGTATTTTCACACGTACGCTAATGGAGCAAATTTCTCTCCCTCTTCTCTTTAAGACTTTTATTTAAGAAATGGTCAAATACTTCATAAATGTGAGAACTAAAGGTGGTGAAAAAAGAAGCCCAAAAGGAATAGGTCAGTCAGTGTCCGTTCTTCACCCAACAGTTAGGAAAGGACCACAGGATCCTAACAGTCATCTAGGCCTTTAACCAAAGGGCCAAGAGCTGTGCCTGGGTTAGCGCGGTAGTTTTTATGAACGTTGCCTGATATGGGCACACCATGTGGGTTTCATCTCTCTTTGGTCACCGCAGGACACCTTCCTAACGGCCTTTTCTTGACTCCTGTGATGTTACCTTAGTGGCTGGCGCAGAGAAAGGGGGAAGCGTGTTCTCACTGTGAATGTGAAGAATCAATCACAAAGACGTGAGAGAGAAGGGCCTTAAAGAAAGTTACTATCTTGGGCCCCATTTTTTCTGTGTCTTTTTTATTTGGTTTTCATAGAATTCAATGTTTGAAAGTGGGTTCTGAATGAAAAGGAAAGTTGCAGTCATGTAACAGCACTTAATGCAGCTTAAAAGAAGAAAGAAACAACCATTAGCCTTAAGAGACGTTTACCAAGTACTATGTACCTAAGTTACAAATTACTATGTGCCATCATACCCAGTTGCTCTTTTCTCAAACATTTTAGATTACTGGGTAGATATTCACAATTTGTTTTTGTGGCAGTTATAAAAAAAAATCAATAAATATTCAATTGAATCCAAAACTGAACTGAATTAAACTAACTGTTGGAGGATCACAGGATTTGGGGGGTTTTGTTTTTTTCTTATTTCAGTATGACTCCTTATGGTGCATCTATCTATCAATCTGTCTACCTACCTACCTACCTATCTATCCACCTGAAAACTGTAAAGAACTCTGGAGCTAAATGCCCAAATTCACGTCTCAGTTCTGCCACTTAAATCTATATAAATTCACCCAAGTGTAATTGCACTCCTTATGCCTCAGTTTCCTCAACTGCAAAATGAGAGAGAATAACAGTGTCTGCTCACTAGGTTATTGTGGACGCTAACTAGGGGGGCTTTTAAGAATTCTGATGTTCAGTCTCTACCCAGACAAATTAAATTAGAATCTCTGGGGGTGAGACCCACAATCAAAAAGTACCACTATCTTGCTCAGACTCATATCTGAGGAACAAGAGTGAACTGAAAATGTGACGTAAAATATAAAGTCTGCTTTTCAAGGGCGAGAGTGGTCCTCATACTTAGAAAAAATTAACTTGCCAGCCTTATTTTTTAAAAAAAGAAAGAAATAAAAGAAAAGAAAGCAGAAATTCATCAGATGGTTAGGTTCAAACCAATCTCCCTCCCTACTTGGTAGTAAATATGCCACCTACTCCCTGAACTCTTGGGCCCGATGGAGGGGGTAAAGGGCAGGTAGAAGAATGCTGAGGGAGGCCCCCGGGCAGTCCCTTGGCTATCACAGCTGCCCGACGGTGCCGCCTTTACCGCTGGTATGTGCAAAAGACATCCCCCAACACAGCACTCCGTGGTACCGGTGAGTTTCAGTGCCACAGCACCCAGACCTCACGTGTCACTTATTTAAAGCATGTTAGAAGACAACCTACTCTAAAATGGAACATGCAGTTGCTCTAATTCGGTGCACAAGGTTCTGGCTGTATCTCTGAGTGTAGGTACAAAAGCCCACAGCTCAATCTCTTCATTGGGATGACAGATTAACTGTATTTTGGCTTCCTCCTCAACACGGGTTCATTTTTTCCCCTTAGCTCCAGCACTAATTTGGTTAGAACAGAGTGGAAAGAACTAATTAGCACATCCCTGGAAGTGAGGATAGGGCTATTTCTAGGAGTAGAGAAGGAGGGCCCTTGTCACACAGTCCCTCTCTGCCCTCCCACAGCCTGCCACTGAACTTCCTCTTCCTTCTGCCTCTCTCCAACCTCCCTCCTCACATCCACCCGAGGAAAGCTGTTTCCGGGGTCTTTGTCGATCGTGTTTGGATCATTACCAGCAGAGGTATTAGGACCAAGCAACAGGTACACAGAACTGCAGGGAGAGGGGGATTATCTAAACATCAGATTATGTAAGGCCACATAATGAAATCTTCACATGCCTTAAGAATAGCCCATTCCCCACTGTGCTGAGTCAACTAAAGATGATTTTTCCTACTAACGATTTTGTTTAACAGTGTTGAAGCCAATGACTGACATTTAATTGGACTTGCTACACTCCTTAAGACTGCGATATCATTAGGGCTTGATTGATAGAGACTGCACTGTGCTTGTCTGTTCCTTTTGTGATGGGTCACTGGGCCTTAGTTGCTATATTTAGCACAACCAGGAGTCTTGAAAGTGTTTGTAATGCGGAATGAGCAGCATTTTGTGTTTTCAGGTGGGGGTAACTGACCTGAGAGCAGCTGGTTTCCACCCTGTGCATCCCGTAGGAAAAGTCGTCTGTGAATGTGACTGCGTCAGAACTGATCACGTCGTGGAATGATGGCCAGCCTGGGGCAGAGCAGGTGCAAGAACCAAAAGAGAGGAGAGAGATACACAGCCGTGGGTTAGAATGCAATTTTAAAAACAATACTCAGCACAGGATGGAAGTCCTTAGTATATAGATCATGCTTAACTTTTTCAACCTGAAAAAAACAGTAATATATTTTGCAAGAGTGCAACTATTTTTTAAAAATAACCTTTTCCTCATATTCAGATTACAGTTGCATTGAGATTTTATGTTGCATGAAACTCTCTTAGACCATCCGGTAGTTTTTCAGAGCATCCCTGAACTTAAAAAGGTCTCTCTCACCACTTTTTCTTCTCCCTCTTACCTTCAGACTCACCGGGCATGGTCCTAAAGCTTTATAAGTCTTTCAGTGTGACATTTTCCAAAATACAATCCAATTGGTCTGGTTGTTAACTTCTCAACTATTCCAAGCCTCTTTAGGAACCGTGCTTTTTCAGTACTTAGTTTGGATGAATAAAGCATTTTAAAAATATTGTGTTGTTTCCATCTTAACCTAATTTCTTAAGACAGAGGTAATCCAGAAAGCATTGATGGGCAAGAGCTCACTCACTTCATAAAGCGAGTCAGAACAGTGTTCCTCAGGCATCTCCAGGTAGCACTTTCTCTCAAATAATTTCTTGTTCCAATTTTCATTTATTCTAGTGATTTTTAAAATATGCACACAGATTCCAGAAACTCAGGGGTAAGTGGACCATAAGACTGCAAACATGTTTACAGGTGTACAGTCAGGTTTTACGTTCAGTACTTATGGGTATGTTTTTACATGTTTCCAGAAAATATGTCTGGAGTTATTGAGATGAACCCAAACGATGAAAGAGGTGCACTGTTGCTGAATTTCTTACGCAATTTTTTTTTTCTTTTTCAGAAGCCAAATTTATTCCTGTAGAAAGGAGGAAGCCCTTAAAAAAACATATGGTGCTTTGTGTTAGTACATCTATTGAAAGAAAACAGAATGCAAATTTCAACAATATAATTTCCGGTTTCAAATAAATTAGCTCAGGCCAAGGTTTTATACTAAATGCCCCCAAGCTCCCCATCCCCAACTATGCAACAGAATCGCTTTCACAGTGCCAGATTTAATACCCAGGGCTTAAATATTTTCCAATTCCTTGATTTGAATTCAACATTGCTACAATCACTAGGAAAACCCTTACTTTGTAGATATATCATAATATTCCACAAAAATTATTTATGCTAAGAAACATCAGTATCCTTAAGAAAATCCGTTTCTCCCCATTATCTAAATCCCAAAGAGTATCTGAATATATTTTAGGCTACAGTGTCTGGTTTTTAGTCATTACTTGACACATGTAGATGTTTTTCTTTGTTCAATGACAGAAGTGTCAATTGTTAAAGAAAAGTTTAATGGTGATGTTTTAGGACACTGAAAAATAATTGACCTATGAAAAGAAAAAGAACATTCTTTTTCTTTTAAACCTCCATGTCATAACTCATTTAACTATAGTTTATAGCAACTAATACTATGAGGGGACATATATGATTCAATACTAAACAGGTAAACACTTAGGAGTTTTTAATTTTTAAAAAATTTACCGTAAAACACCTCCCTCCCTCTACCACACACACATTTTCCTATTTCTAAAATTTAAAACAGGTACAGAGGCATGCACCACAATGTTCACAGCAGCACTATATACAATAGCCAAGACATGGAAGCAACCTAAATGTCTATGGACAGATGACCAGATAAAGAAGTTGTGGTATATTTGTACAATGGAATACTACTCAGCCATAAAAAAGAATAAAATAATGCCATTTGCAGCAATATGGATGGACCTAGAGGTTGTCATTCTAAGTGAAGTGAGCCAGAAAGAGAAAGAAAAATACCATATGATATCATCATATGTAGACTCTAAAAAGAAAAGGAAAAAAAAGGACACTATGAATTCATCTACAAAACAGAAATAGACTCACAGACATAATAAACAATCTTATGGTTACTGGGGAAAGAGAGTATGAAGGGATAAATTTGGGAGTTTGAGATTTGCAAATGTTACCTGCTGTATATAAAAATAAATTTAAAAAACAAGTTTATTCTGTATAGCACAGAAAATATTCAATATTTTGTAATAACCTTTAATGAAAAAGAATATGTATGTACATACATGACTGGGACATTGTGCTGTACACCAGAAATTGATACACTGTAATTGACTATACTTTAATTTAAAATATAATAAAAGAAGTACTGGTAAATACATAAATTTCCCATGCTACCTCTGCATCTTGTTCTACTTACCATACTAGTTTTGTGATTTTTTTATTTTCATGCTTTCTTCCCTGCTTAGGCAGCGAGCACTTTGAAGGCACTGACTTGCACATACTCACTGCCTACCATAGTGAATAGCATAAAGGCACAGCTCAGATGTTTATTAAACTGATTTTCAATCAGCCTTAAATAAGAAATCAAGACGAATAATTATAGTACACAACAGAGTCCCACAGGAGAAAGAATATAATCATACTCCTTCTTTACAAACCAGATTAAGAAATATCAATGCTCATTTCTCACTGGACTCTCCAATTTGGCTCAATCACTCTAATTAAGCCTCTCTATGCAGGTGAAGTAGCCTTATTATTTATTTAGGATGGCAAAAATGCATGATGACCATCTAGGTCACTCACTTTAGCATGGTGTTTTGGGGGGTGAGGAGAGGGATGGGGGAGCAGAAGGATAAGTTGCATGTCAACGTTACTTAGGCAGGAAGTGGCAGAGCCAAAACTAGACTCTGAGCATTCTGATTCAGTCTAGGGCTCTCTTCTTATGTTCCACTTTCTTCCTCAATGAAAGGTCGATCACTTGAACACTCTAGCAGGAAGGAAGTTGCAGGTTTTAAGAAATATGTTTACTGTCAGTCTGGATTAGTTGATAGTTACACTGTTGCTCTTAGGAGCCTCTAGGTGAAAGCAGATAAGGAATGTATCCTAAACAATACGGATTCTCTCACCTTCTAAAGACCACCTTTCAAAGGGAAAGTCCAAGAGTAGTGATGTAAATGATGTAATCTAGTTTGGGACATAGATAAATTTTTATTCATCTATATAAAAACCACAAAGACTTAGAAGCTCACCCTTAGGCAATAATAGTGAGAAAACTCTCAATTCTGTTTGGGGTTTCTAAATTCTAATTCTTTCATAATAATTGTGATTCATTGCCTACTAAAAATTTTGGGGAAGAGAGGGAATTTCTTTCAAATGAGCTATTAAACCATACAGCTATATATTTTGCTTCCATGAATTAAACATAGAATTTTCCAGAAGACTACATTCAAGAGTTGAGCAGGGTAATGTAAAGTGACATGGAGTAGAGATTCTCAAAAGATTTCAATGTTTCTGGGAAAACTGTTGACACTTGAATAGTTTATGTGTTGTTTACCACGGTATTATTTAAACATTGGAAGAGAAAAGAAACACCCCAAAATTCACAGTGTCTCTTTGCACTGTAGAAGAAATGCAGTTTTCAAGATGGAGTATTGGCTAGGTGACCCAAGTTTCAATTGCTGGAGATTGACAAGAAGAGCCATGCCGAAGTCTATAACTGCATGTGATGGAACACATTTAAAAAAAAAAAAGTCAATTTCATCAATCAGGTTAACAAAAGAGAATGTTGAGCTCTTTTGCTAAGTCTCTCAGAAAAAGCAAAGCTCTACAGAAAGAGAATCCACCAGAAAGGTGAGCACTATTGACAATCAAACTAAGAAGGACCTTCACCCAAGAATAAACTGTCTTACGGCAGAGAAGCCACAGTGATGACAGCACTTTGAAAGTGGAATTCTCTCATCATGTGAAAGTATTTAAAGGAGGAACTCTTCACTGCTGTAAAAATCCTCAAAGGAAACCCTGCCCCCACTCCTAATAATAAGGAAAGTGCTTCAAAGGGTGATAGGCAAAGACTGAAACAATCTGGGTCTTGTTGAGAAAATTATCTTGAGCAAAAGTTGGGGGGGGGATGTGTCTTTGTCAGTTTTGACATTAAAGAAAGATCATCCATCCTCCTTTCTCTAGGATTTCCCTTTTGGTCTTCTCATCTAACAAAACATTATTTGTTTTGGATACATTCCATACACTTTTTAAAAGAAAAGTCTTATGAAAACCTGTGTAAACAGAGTTGACTTCCCCCAGCCCCAATACATCCCTTTGTTTCTATTTGATGAAGTTGGATATGGGCCAATTATCATTTTATTTCCAAGAATATAAACTGCACTTTTTAGATATTAGCCTATTATTATCAAGAATATCTTATATTTAATAAATAGGCTCTCCTCTCAAAGAATTCTCATCTCTAGCTAGCAAATGACTATAGGCACTACGACTGTCGCCAGCCAGCACTTGTAATATATGGCAGTTCTGCTTCAGTTTTATCCAACCGTCAGTCTGTGTTAATCTGCAGACATAACTTAATACAGCTGGTAGAATGGGAAGCAAATCCAAGATATGTTCATTTACGTCTCAAATATAAGAGTAAGGAGTCCAGTTTATTAACAGTAGATTCTTGGTGCTGGCTACCATCTACACCGGAATGGATTTTTTTGGATTGCAGTAGAAAGAATTTTCCCTTCTCACTCATAATTAGCTTAATAAAGCTACTCTGAGTCAACTTGAACCCAGTTTTTTTATAGTGACACAGCTCTCCAAAAGTAGTGTTCTGTGCACAAACGTAAAATGTTTCTTTCACTCCAACTGCCTCCTGAGAAGAACTTTCTCAGCTCTCTGTCCCAACCTTTTCCTCCTTCCTTTCAAAGGTCTTCAACACAGGGGGAGGGAATAGCTCAGTGGCAGCGTGCATGCTGAGCATGCAGGAGGTCCTGGGTTCGATTCCCAGTACCGCCAATAAAATCAATCAATCAATCAATCAACAAAAGTATTACCTCCCCCTGCCAAAAGTCCTCAACACAAACTGTTAAAACTAGCAATAGATTATAAACAACCTGACACCAATTCCATCTGTACCATGTTTAGAAAAAGTCACCCTCATTCCCTTACTTTTAATTTAACAAGGACGGCTATGCAGCTTCTGCTCCCGCCGCCTCCCCCAGCTCCCAGATAAAAATTAGAAACCTCAGAAAATTAGCTCTATGACCCATCAGTAGAACATAACAGAAACTACCCATGACCAAGAAGTCATTGAATTGAAATGTAACTACAAATATTTTGTTATCTTCAAATGCAAAATAAGTTTGAGCACATCAAAAGCCACTTGGAGTTGGCTGATGGTTTAATAATGATGATATATACTTGAGCATGGTTTCTGTGAGACAAGCTAGAGATCTGCTGCTCTGTATTTTTGTGTGGATAGCAATTCTCATAGCTCTATGATTCTAACACCATACTTCAAAATTTGTAGCTTTCAGTTTTTCTGAAGCCAGAATCTATTACATCCCCTGACCACAATTCATCTTATTAGCTATCTCAAGCCAAATAACAAAACTCTCTACGGAGAATCCTGCTAACAAGAACTGTTTGAATCTTAGAGCTCTGATTCTTGTCCAATTATTCATTTCAGTTGACATGTCAAGTATAACTTTTATCTCATTTTTAAGAGGAAGATTCTCTATTCTCCCTCAAAGACCCAAAAGTTTAAGTAGTAATCAACCAAATACATGCATGTAGTAGAAAACCAAACAGTACATGACTCAGTGAAATGTTCTTTTTCAGTTCTTATCCCTGCAGAAAACCACGTTTAACAGGTTTTCCATTTAATTCTAAAAAATACACATATGCTGTTATCTCTTGATTCCTTCACCTTAAATCTGTGCTGTCCAATACAGTGCTACCAGCCACATGTCACAATTTAAATTTAAATTAATGAAATAAAATTAAAATTTCAGCTCCTTAGTCACACTAGCCACATTCTAAATTCTCAACAGTTACGTGTAGTTAATGGCTACTGTACTGGACAACACAGATACGGATATATAATATTTCCACCATCATTTCCGCAGATATAAAACATTTCCACAATTGGACGGTGCTGTTTGGACATTATAAATTGATTTTCTCTTGTGAATGATGAAGATTTAGCATTCATACGTACACTAATCTTTCCTCCTCCCCGCTTCCAATTTTTGATAGTTGTATTACTTTTAATTCTCTTAAAACCTTGTTTGGTAACATCTGCCTCTTAACTAGTAAGACCAACAAGTTTGTTTTGTTCACCACTGTATTGCCAGTCACCTAAAACACTGCCTTCGACATAAGAGATGTTGCAAAAAACTGTCTGATGATTGAATGCATGACTATCCTGCAGCTTAATACCATTTGGCTCTCCCTCTGTAAACCATCTCAGTGGCCCTGATCCTCCCTGGACCCATTCTTTCCTCCCATTCCAATGCCCAATCTTCTATGCTTTTTTATAGACTGATTCTAAGAGTTGAAAACTGGTAAAAAGCCTTTATATTATTATGGCTGCATACACATTGCTCACTAAGAGCTAAAGAGTGCTGGGGTTATATTTCCTTCTCCAACAGTCCAATTACAATCCCAGGAAGCCTACAATCAAACAGATTTTCCTTTTTTTTATACTGCATCACATGTTAAAAGGCATGTCTTGTTTTCTTTTGCTTTTTATTTAGACTATGACTTTATTATACAATTATACAAAATTTTTCTGTAATTCAACATTTTAATTTTTGAATTTTTAATTACAAATATTTCAAATATATGCAAAAGTATACAGCATATAATAGGCAACCATGATTTAACAGATATTAACTATCCAGATTTGACAGATAGTAACTTTTAAAAAACACTTGCTTCAGTTTTTCTCTTTTTCTAACAAATAAAATAACAGCCAGCCAGATCTGTCTCCCCTACTCCAAAATCCGGGTGCCCCAAAGATAATTGTTTATGTACCACTCCCACACTTGTTTTGATTCATTTTCTACTTGTATATGTCCACAAACAATATACAATGTTTTAAATATTTAATAATTTATATAACTGATGTCAAAACATAGGTATCTTTTGGCAACTTATTTTTTCACATTAGTCCTGGCTTCAAGTTATTTTGTTTGTTTGTTTTTGTATTTTTAAACAGCACCATCTTCTTATTTTATAAATGAAATATTTCAAATATCTCTGAGAATATGAATTAGAGAGATGCTATATTTTAGTTTTTCTACTCTCTAAAGTATCTCTGCTTCCTCTGGGGCAACTGTTCGCTTTATCTTGGTTTTTTGTCTTCTGTGCTCTTGGTTTTCTTTGTATGTCTACGGTGTTCTTTGATTGGATATTTCTGTTAAAGAATGGAGGTCTAGGAGAGTTATTCTATGAGCTGACGTAGGCTTCCTCTGCTTTCAGGTACAGTACAGGTTTGTTTCCTCACTAGTCTTAACTCTGAACAGAAAAGCTGACCGGGAGCTCTGGGAACACAGTCATCATTTGCTGATGCGCAAGGGTTTGTCCTAGGGTTCCCTGAATACTCGACTGAGGAATGGTTTCACTCTGGAGTGCAACACCTCCATAGCAGCCCCAATTCTCCCAGACAGGCTGTTCAGTATCTTAAGAGAGCAGTCTTCAGGGTTTGTTTGTTTGTTGTTTTTATGCAGCTAACTGATGGTCTGTCATTCTAAACATGAAAGTGAGGAAAATGTAAAACTGGTGTAGGTGCTCTTAGCCTCTCAGCTAAACACCTTGTTGTCAGTCCCCCACTAGGCTCTTGACAATTCTGCACCCTGAGTCTCTTTATAATTCTGCTGGGCATCTCCGCAACAACTCTCGTACATCTTGGGGGCTGTATCTTTCTTTAATCAGTAGTACCCACTAACGCATTTCCACCCTTTTCTTCCTTGGAAAAATGGGTTAAAATCTCTTGTCTGCTCAAGACCCCCTCCCCTGGTCTAATTCTCTTTGCAGTGGATTTCTTCGCCTTCTTTTACTCCTCCTCCTCTTCCTTCTTTTTCTTATTCTCACTTTAAAGGGGTCTCTTGCGAGAGAAGAAAACAAACATGTATGCTCAGTCTATCATCTTGAACAAGAAGCTGAGATTTCTTTTTAATGAACTGCAGATTTTGGAGTCTTGATCTAATATTCTATGGGAAGAAGCAACAGGTTTCAGGCAGCATAATATTTCTACTAACCACAATAATTATATTATTTTTTCCTTACTGATAAAAACATCAAAATCAATAAGGTTTAGCAGCTATAACTGGCTCAGATCTGACTCTGGCTAAAACATGATCGTGGGCTAACTGTATGAGATTAGCTGTCACGTCATGACATCAGCGATGCCGTCTGAGTTAGAACCAAGGCAGGTCAGGATCGTCTCCTCCATGACTGATTTGGTGGAAAGAAATTTTTTAGACAACTTTTCCACTTTATATTTGCTTGATATGGTTTGAGAATTTATTGTATTTCTGCTCTCCTGCCATTACAAATATAAGGACAAGTATCCCTCTGTACGCTGATGACATGATTCCATTACTGCAAACAAGCGATAGTCTTAAGAAGTGAACTCTGCCAGTCAAGAAAATGGTTTAAAAGTAATTATGACAAAAATAAAATCATTGGTTTTGGCAAACATTCTCCCCATGCTTCATTCAGCTTTAAGAAGCAGTACCTCAAATAAAAATGATAATTAAAACACTTCCCTTGAAAGGCAAGGAGTTTAGAATATATATAAAAATTAGCATAGGTATATAGACTCTAAACATTCATGAAGATAATTAATGCTAATAAAATTTAAGTGCCATGTACTATTCAAGCATTAATTTATTTTGGTTACTAGTTACCTTGCTTTTCCACCTTGTTGTTGAGTAACCCAATAGTTCTAAAGGGCAGTGGCACCACTGGCAGGGACATTTTGAATGGCATGATGATGGGGGCCACTTAGAAGCTTTTAAGCAGACTCAGTAACATGATCAGATTTGTGTTTTAGGAGGATGGCTCTGAAAGCAGGCTAGAGGGTGAGGGATAAGAGAGGATGAAAGTAGATCCACCAGGTGAAGACCATGTGCAGGAACAGAAGTGATGAAGCTCCAAATGAAGACAACTGGACAACTGCAGTGGGGCTGGGGATCAGGGGAGAAACTGTAGAGAGATTAAGGGAGCACAATTCACTGATTGTGGGGCCTGCTGGGGAGTGAAGGAAAAGGGTAGGGTCAGATCATGACTAGGTTTCCAGCCTGTATGACCAGCTGGATCATGCTCCTTGTATGTTTTCAGGGAAAACAATAAAACCAGTCTAGTGTGGAACTATCTAGGAGGCAGAGGGATATGTGGGCTCAGAAGTGAGACCCTGGCTAAAGATACAGATGTGAGAGTCAGCAGAGCATAGAAGACAGCAAGGTTATGGATGAGGATCTGTAGGAGGCGAATCTAATGGCAGTGGAAAACCAGACAGGGATTTAAAAGGTGAGCAGAAGAATGAGTTGGCTAAGGAAAACAGAAGAGGGCATTCCAAGAAATAGGAGGAGGACAAGGGAACCAAGACAGAGTCAGATAGTAGAAAATTGTTTAAGGTTGGAGGGCGACAGCAGTGACCTAAATCCACAGAAAGGGCATCATGTAAAATCTGAGAGGAGACTGCCGAATTCAACAATTAGGAGGTCTAGGGGAATTTAGGAAGAGCTATTTCAATGAGATGATGACAGAAGCTGAACTCTGTTGGGTTGAAAAGCGTATGTGGAGAGAGTGAATGCAGACTCCTCTTTACAAAGCCTGGCAGAGAAGAAAGGTAAACTGGGTTGATGGCTAGCAGAAAGCTTAATGATGTTTGTGCTAAAATATTTGGTTTCTGGCGGTCCCTCTTATGTATCCCACCTTTCTCTGTTTTCTGAAATGTTTAAAATGTTACAATATTACTTTTTGAATGGAGTTTTCGCAATAAAATGAGTGATATGAAAAATACTCAGACATGCTAAAAAAATCTTAAGCATTATTCAAATGCTCCTTTAGGACACTGACAGAAACTACATTTGAAGAAAGACAAAAAGACTAAAATAAAATTCCATCCCTGGAATCTTTTTTATCTTTAGTTTATTATGAAGTTTGCTGTTGTTTTCTTCCTAATATCTTTTGGTCTACCAAACTGAGAGTCATGAGAGTAAGTTTTAAACAACCACAGTAATCTGTTTGGCTTTTTGGCACAAGTAGGTGCTCACTAAATATGGATGAATTAAGAAATCCAGAGCTTTAATTCCAGGTCAGGTTCCACTGTCAAATACGTTCACAGCACCCAGTACTTTTTCTGCAAAGCATGTATGTATCACGGTTTGTGATTACTTATTTATGTGGGTAGTTTTTTTTATTAACATCTCCTTTTTTCACTAAGCTCCCTGAGACCATGATTGCTTTCTTTACTATTTTCCCTAAACATGTAGCTCATGGAAATGTTTGTCAAATGAATGAATTAATAAAGAAAATACCATAACATAATTCATTATTTAACAACAAAGTTGGACTGAATTAAAAGATTATCACTTAGTTTGGACATGCCTATCACTAGGCTGAACCAAAAAAAAAAGAAAAAATAGATGAAGAATTTCTACTATTTTGCTTTAGGCGATTTTTCACAGATATCAAATTTAATATAAGATTATTTTCCTGCCTATCAAAAATAGTGCATTTCTTCAAACTGATTATTAATAATTTCATATGTAGAAACCACATAGCCTTATCACCCATGAGGAGTTCAGACATTTGCATCTGTGAAAGGACAATGCGACAAAAACCTGTCAAGAACACTGAGGTGTACTTTGGGCAGTGTGAACATCTGGTATCTATTCTTTGGAGATTAATAATGTAGCTGTTCTGCAGCAGGCTTTACTAATTCCTTTGAGCCCTGCACAGCATTTTTAAATGGTTCCAAACACACAAGACCCCTAATTGGTGTGGATTTCATCTGCAGTTTTCTTACAGTCTCAAAATATCTCAGAAACTCCTAAGCAGGAATTGACAGGAAAAAGCTTCCCTACTTCCCTTTGTAGAGGCAGCTATTAATAACTTTTTTCAGGTTCAATAAAATGACTAAATCAAACCATTTCAACAACAAGAAAAAATTCGGGAGAGGGACTTTATTTTCCCTGGCTTGAACACTGTCTCTTGCTACTTTAAATCACAGTTAATGTTTTAAAAAATATATCGTACACATAAGTCAGTTGTAGACATTTAGCATCAAAGGATCTGAGCAACATCACATGTAGCGGCCTGACCTTTAGCCATAATTTCTAAGTGCCATTAAAAATTGTCTCTCAAAAAGGTTTTAAATTTAGTGTTGACCTAATAACCTTGATCCAAAAACATTCAACTTTAGATGATTATTTTATTTTGCTTCCAAAAGCTCTTCAGTCCAGTGAAGCATCCATTAGGAAGCTTCACAAAGAGTTTAGAGTTAGCTTAGAATTTATTAGCTACATCGAACAGGAAAACGGTGATTTGGGTTACTTGCTGAGTGAAGATTATTTACTGCTTAACTGACCTTAAGAATTCCAGGAGGGATATAGAATGGGGAAATTCAAAGAAATACAGATCCTATTCTCAGCGACATGCAATCCAGACCAAAAGTGAAATAATGTTCCATTCAACTGCAGTCCTGAATTAGGTCTATTCACACTACACAGCATCTTTTGGGACTGTCAAACTATCACTTACATTTTGTAGTTGGATACTTATCAAAAATTTCAGAATAATTCCTCTCAAATATATGAGCTTGATAAAAATGTAAGATTACTTCTAAGAGGGGGTTAAGTCTTGAAATTCTTTTGCTTTTCTAAATTTTCCCCTGATATTTTTCTCTAACTAACCTCTCTAAACTTCTGAATAGGCTTTAGATCTTTATTCTATTATATACTTTTAGTTACCACAATCTGAAATAAAATATTTCCTTGTTTCCAAAAATCTATGATCCTTTACTGCTCTACATCACCTTTTTATGACACATCAAAACTTAGTTCACCTACTACAATTTAAATTTCTGACAGCCCATCTTGAAAAAATATGTTGAACCAGAACAGATTGCTCAGAAAAGCTATTAAACACAAATAATACAGAACAAAATGATCTCTTAGAGTTGTTTACATGATGAAAGATGATTTTTCCTTTGTAGCAGACACATTTCAAAGTTGAAGCAACTTATCAAACACTGCACATTCCCTGATACATTAAAATTTTTAAATAAGTTACATCAAAAAACATGTAGCAAACTATATCAAATCAAGGCACACTCTGACAACTATTCACTTAAAAAAAAATCCATTAAAGAAATCTTGTGCCAATACTCAGTACCCGTTACTCAGAGCTCTTCTTTTTCATGTATTTAATCATGTTCCAATATGCTACAACCTACTGTTTGTAATGGGTGTTTCCGGATTGTTGGTTTCTTGGCTATATTCCCCCAATTAGAATGTAAGCTCCACGTGGGCAGAGATAATTGTTTTGTTCCCAGTGCATTCAGTGCTCCTAGAAGAATGCTTGGCATTTAACACATTTTGGTTGAATGAATTTTCTATATACATTCTTGTTACTCTGGAAATCTGGGATTTAAAAATAATCCTTGCTTTGGTTTTAAAACACACAGTCACAAAAGTCCTTGTTACAGAATTAATTATAGAGTCTCTAGGTCACTTACTAATGTTTATTGAAGATTTTGGCAATTTTCTCTCCATTTAAAACCCCTACCTATGTTCTAAGGACCTCTATGAAAGTAACCCACTTATCACATCCCACATATCAACAGCACTATGAGTACCTCCGAGAGCTGAAACTAATCTACTCCATGGAGCCAAGGTCCTGTATCAAGCAAGAGCCATGGGCACAAGTGGCCTTTGCAACTTGAAAGCCTCAATGGTTTTCATTCTGACCACTGACAGGTTTAATGCATTAAAAATTAGATGTCATCACATAAAGAAAGTTGAACTTCAGATAAATGAATTTGGCTAAAGAGAATATATGTACACATATTTTAATTTGGCACTGGACCATCATGACAAAAAAACAAACAAATAAAATTCCATAAAGGTCCAAACATATGGGCTATAGGTTGATATATCATTGTCAGCTGTGCAGTAATATTTAAGTCCTACCTCACTAAACCAGCTGTAAAAGACGCAAGGTGCAGATGCAAGACGTGGCTACTTAGTGCTGAGCAGGTATTAAATAAATATTTTTTGAATAAGCAAACCAAACCGAAGCTAAAGAAAGTTTTAACAGAAATTGAGAAAATGATATCACAATAAATCAATGCATATATTTCAGACAGTTTTGACTAAGATCACCTCTCAAGCATTTATTGTGTCTTTTGTCACTATTCCACAGTACAGCATTCCACGAATTACTACCTCTTGGTAGTATGTCATGGGCACCTATGTAATTTCCTTGATCTTTTCCAGTTTGGGTAGCATAATATTTTCGAAGGTGTAGTCAGCATCCTTTGACATAAAGCACTCAACCATGTCCTATTAAAGTCTCAACCAAGCATTATTGAATAATGGCCAACATCATGGTCTTAGAGGCTAGGTAAAAATCAATTTTAACTACATTTCCCATATTAGAAAACTCCCTTAGGGGAAATTTTACTAAGGTCTGGTGCTATAGAGAAGATTTTTAAAAATCACCTTCTTTGACTTGAGGTATAAATCAAGAAACAGTATAATAGCTCTTTGATAATCACCAGTTTTTATTTTTGTTTATTTTTATTTATAATGGCTCTCCCACACAAATAATTTTTACTTCTCAATTAATCCCAACTTTTTGCTCAGTTCCAGGTATTGCCCTGGATTTCTGGCCTCCAAGATATCTTAATGTTATTACTGTTTTAATATTTTGTTGCTTATCTCCTATTTATTTTTTAAATATGTCCTGTACACATTTATTAACCATATACAAATGAATAAATGTGAATATATCCTATGTATTTTAAGTGCAAACTTTTTTTCTCTGTTTTCTTGGCCCCTTTCCTTATACTGCAGGAAACCTAAGTTAATAACCTAATAAGGGTTCTACCACATGTTCTTATAGCCTTACAAAATCATAAGTATCTACATACACGTAAACATACATGTTCTAGTAGCTACATAATATTCCATTTTGCAACCATCCCCCAAATGACAATGACACTGTTTCCAATGGTTTTTCCTCTATGAAATATACTGCAATGACAACCTTGCACATACACTACTACATCTGGTAGAATTTTTCTTCTTATGGGATGGATTCTTAGGAATAGGATTGCTACGTCAAAGGGTAAATGTATTTTCATGGATATTTCTAGATGGGCTTCTATAACAAATACAGTTGAATACATAACCTCCACCAACAATAAGTGTTACAGCTTTAAAATTTTTCCAGTTAATTATTGTCGGTAGCTCATTAAAGCAAAATTTGTATTTCACTGGCTATCTGTAAGACAGACAGCTCTTAATGTTTGTTTGCTATTTGCTTTTCTGGGACTTGTATCTTCACATTTTTGCCCTTTTATCTGTGGGGTTATTTGCTGCTGTTGTTTTTCTACACAGCTGGCAACAGTTTTTTGTATATTGTAGATATTAATTATTGGCCTTTTCATTGTAATTATTCTTCTGTGTCTGTTGCTTCTGTATTGACTCTGTTTATGATTTGGTCAGTCAAATATGTCTAATCCTTTCTTTTGCACTTTCTGGGATCCTCGTCTTGGTTAAGAAGGGCTCCCTGCCTCTGGACTACACACATAGTATCCTATATTCCGTGCAGGACTTTTGTTTTGCACTTAGAGCTTAATCCATTTGTGATTTCTTTCAGTATATGGGATAATATTTCAATTTTACTTTTCTTTCATAAGGAAGAGCGAACCATCAACAATTTTTTAACTGTTTATTCTTGACCGAGTTTAAATACCATGTTTAACTGATATCTATTTATAAATTCTCAAGTCTGTTCCACTGATCTACTTGTATATTTCTATGCAAATACAATTTTATTATGGTGGCTTTATAGCATGTTCTTATATCAGGAAAGGCAAGTATCTACTTACTGGTTTTCTTTTTCACAAATATTATTGTGTGTGTGTGTTTTTTTCCTTAAGTGGGTTCATTATAAATTGTAAGTTAATCTATTTTTTTGTCTGTCAAAGAATCAACTTTGAATGTTTATTCTTTCTACAATTGTTTAATGTTTTCCACTTCATTAATTTTAACTTTTATCTTTATTCTATCTTCCTAGAATTTTTATTGTGCTTTTTATAAAATTCCTCTATTTCTCATCTTTTTTTCCTTTAATAATGAAGGTATTCAAGGTTATAAATTTTCCTCTAAGTATAATGTTCACTGTATTCCATAGACTTAGATATTTATTTCTAATTTCATTGGATTATTTTTTAAAATATGTCCTTTAAAAGTCTAACATTTAGTAATATTTTCTTTATGGTCAAGTAAATGATCTATTTTTTAATGTTCCATGAAAATACAAAATTATATTTTTTATCTGAGGGATTTTTAAAATTTGAAAATTCTTTATGTATCTACTAAATAAAGTTTATTGATTATATTATTTGGTTTTTCTATCTCCTTACTTAGTTTTGACTACTCACATATCTCAATCTGAAAGAGACATAGTGAAGTTATCCACTATAACTCTGTATTTTTAAATTGTTTTCTTTCATTTCTAAGACTCCTGTTCATATATTTAGATATGTTATTTCATACCCACAGGTTTATGATTGCTCTATATTCTTCATGAATAATGCCCTTTTATTACCCCATATTTGCCCCCTTATCCTTTTGTGCTTTTTAGTTTAAATTCTACTTTGTCTTACAGTAATATGGCTATTTCTACTTTCTTTTTGGTTTGCTTTGACCTAGTATCTTTTTGACAACCTTTTTACTGTTGAACTTTGTTTGTTTTTGTAAGTAGCCAGAGTTTAATTCAATCTGATAATCTCTGTCTTTTAATGGGGGGAATTTAGTCCACTCATACTTGATTTAACAACTTAGGTAACTATCTTGTTTCATCTTTTTTCCTTCGTATTTACTATTCATTATTTGTAGTGTTTTCCCTCTTGTTTCTGCTGTTTGGATCAAATTCCTATTTATTCCATTCCCCCCCACCCCTTGTTAAGTTACTTTCTCTTTCTCTGTGCTTGCAGACAGAATTATCTACTATAAACAATACACTATATACAAGACACAGTTTCCTCCACAAGGACCCATTGTTTTCCATATCAGGATGCTACATCCTCCCTTTCCTGCTTTCCCTTCCTCTCATGCATGTGAGCTAAAGCCTTTCAGAAACTTTCCTCTCTGCCTTCCCTCCCCTTCTATACACATTACCCTGACATCTTCCCAGGCTCCAGGGTTGAGAAATCTAAGGCTAATCTGACACTTCTAATGTAAATTTAGAAGTTCATAAAATTTTCTCTTTATCCTTGATGTGCCAAGCAAGGCTTTTGGTGCCTATGCTTTCTTATTAATCCTACGTGCAATCTGGTGAGCCTGTGCAATTTGCAGGTGATGGAGTACAGGATGTGCTACTCCAAAATATGGCACCTGGGCATACTGAATATTTTAAGCTGAAGGAATTTGAGAAATGGTATGACCTTCCCCTGAAGCAGGTCATAAAACTTTCACGTGAGGGATGGCCCCGCTAAATCTAGAAAAAAAATAGCATCCTTATCTCCAATACCCGGAAAGGAATGAAAGGAATTGGAATGAACAGGCCTTGTGGTTTCCCCCAGTTTACTACACTTGGCTCATATCCTTTTTTGTCCTATCACATTTTTTCAAGAGTGTCCACTCTTCATCAAACTTACCATGAAAACATGCAACTTTAACTGCTTCTCTGGGTCTTCATCTCCGTATGAAGGTTTTTGTGTCATGTAAAACGTATTTTAAAAATTTGTTTTTCTCTTGTTAATCTATTATAGGAGCCCCAGCTGAGAACTTAGAATAGAGGGAAAAGATATTTTTTCTTTCCTTACACAAACTTGAATCTTTCTTTAGAGTAGGGGAAAAAATTTTTTTTAATGTCTATTATCTACATGTTAAGCCTCCTGGAGCTGTCTTTCAAGTCTCTTAATTTTCTCGTCACGATATAGACCTCTTTATGTTTTTACTATGTGTTTTCAGATATTTCTTCCAATTTGGGTTTTCCTTTAATTCACTTTTTACTGAATTGTTTAGTTGGGAAATCACACTATTTTCAAATCTCCGCTTTTTAGGGGGCTAGACATGAATTTCTTTAAATGTATCAGATAGGATATTTCAGCTGCAAGAAAGAAATGACACACACAAAAAAGTGACTTTTAAAATAAATATAAACGTAACAAAGAGTTTATATTTAGGTGGTTCCATGTTGGTCAAGTAAGTGGCACAACTACCTCATAAGGGCCGATGTGTTTTCCTTTCTGCTCTCCTCACAACGTCAGTGATGTCTCCCTTCATGGTCACACAACCACTGCAGCAATTCCAGACACCACAGGCAGAGAGGACAGCATCAGGGAAAATGGGAGCCCTTCAACTAGTGTGTCTCTTCTTATCTGTGAGGAAAACTTTTACCAGGAACCTCCACTCAGATTTCCCTTGAGATGCAACTGATCAAGAATGAGGCACCTGTCCAAGCTGAAATCAATCATTGACAATGGGAATACGTTTTTATGATTAGCTTAGGTCAATTATTATTCACCTGGGAAGTCTCCCTGCCTAAAATAAAAGAGAATGAATATAACTATATTAGCAACCAGTGTCATCACAGCTGTTTTTTATTGTTGTTGTTTTAGTTTAGTTGTTATCTGTCTCCTCCAGAAGTTCTGTTTCATCAGTTATGTGTCTGTTTGTTTTGATTGATCTTGTCTGGGTATTGGACTCCCTTACATGTGTTGTTATGTTTGTTTGCTCACATGGGCTCAGGACTTGTTATTAAATAATCCAACAGCTGACAGTCTGGCAGATGATGGAAGTACAGACGCAGATGAGTTCCCAGATCTTGCTGAGGGAATAAGAAGAATACGAGAAATCCCCCCTGTACTCAAGATTTCCATCACTTTTTAGCTCAGGAGATTCAGAGAGGCTGTAATGCAGAGAGTACACATGAGAGTGTAAGGGTAGCAAGCCATATGCAGGGCCACCTTCAATGAATGTTATTGTTATTATTTGTCAGATGCTGTGCTAAGTGATTTACATTTCTTGTCTTATAGATACCCAACAGCAACCCTATTTATTCCCATTTTACAGGTGGAAAGACTGAAGTTTAAAAATTATTATGTATCTTTCACAAGGTCACTTTACCACACAGTATTAAGTGGTGAAGTTGGCATGTGAATCTAAGTTTGTCTACAAGTCTTTGCTCTTAAATACTACACCAAACTGTCTCTGAGGCAGCCCAGAGAGTTGTTAAGTTGAGACAGTGATGAAAGAAATAAAATAGTAAGAAGCTGCAAACATTTCCTGAAAGTCTGAAAGTCTACATTCTATCAGATGATGAATGATTTTTGAAAATGCTCTTTTCAATAAGTAATATTATACATATGAAATCCTGTGCTGCATGTCCCATGGTCAATGCACGAAAAAAAAAAAAAAAAAACTTTGGAAATGATGAAATGATGCAAAGCAGCGGTTATTAAGCTTTTTTCGTTCCATGGGCTTTTTGGAAGTCTGGTGAAGCCTACGGACCACTCAGGATAATGTTTTAAAATACATGAGAGGAAATATGTGGGATTACAAAAAAGAAACAATCTTTAAACAGGGTTATCAAAATACTAAAAAAAAAAACAAAAAAAACCCCAATTTATAATATAGTTATAAATGTGCATTTTAACACATTAAATAATAAGCTCTAATGGTGGCTCTAGTAAACGCCATAATTTTGAAGCAGTTATGAGTGTAAGTGCTATTCTGAGATATCTGTGACAACCGTAATATAATATGAAAATATCTATAAATTCTATGGGTGATAGTCACCAATACTACAGTCACAAATACTACTGTGGGTTGTGATCTACATATAATTGATAGAAATTGTGGTTAGTGGAACACGAATATGGATTTTTTTTCCCGTCCAAATTCACAGACCTTCTAAATTTAATCCAAAGACCCCAAGCTAAGAAGCTTTTGATCTAAAGCCTTTGCCTAAGTATTCCATGGACACTATTTTGAAACTTCTCAGCTCTCCCTGATTGACTATCATGACTTTTATCAGAATAGAATTTTTAAAATTTTTTTATTGAGTAATAGCTATTTTATAATGTTGTGTCAAATTCCAGTGTAGAGCACAATTTTTCAGTCATACATGAACATGTATATATTCATTGTCACATTTTTTTTTCGCTATGAGCTACCACAAGATCTTGTATATTTTTCCCTGTGCTGTACAGTATAATCTTGTTTATCTATTCTGCATTTTAAAATCCCAGTCTGCCCCTTCCCACCCCTAGAATTTTTTTTTAATTGAAGAATAGTTGATTTACAATATTGTGTTAGTTTCAGGTATACAGCAAATGATAGAATAGAATCATTTTGACTAAGAGGGATGTATTAAGTGGAAAAAGCATGGAATTTTAAGTTTAATTTGCACACATACACAAACACACACAACTAGGTTCAAATCCCAGCTCTGCAACTTGCCATCTGTGAAATCTCTGACAAGTAACATAACCTCGCTGAGCCTCATTTTCTTCTGTAATTTGAAATAAAAAATTTACTTCCTGAGATTATTGGGGATTATTGAAAAACGGATGAACTATCTGGACCCCCTTCAGAAAACTATTAATCCAAAAGCATATACCCAAACTTCAGGAGTTCACAGACCCTGGGTTACTAGCCCGGCTTTATCTTTTACTGCCACCTTGATAAACTGCTTTCTTATCAGAGAACTTTACCTTTCAGAGGAGGAGGAATGTTGCCCGGAAGTCCATCAACGCTTTCCTAGAAACTTTCACAAAATGTTATCGAAATCTTTCAAAGTGCTTTGTAGGAAACATGACAACCTGAACCGACTCATCAGTGTAGTGTAACACTATAGTGCTGTGAATAAACAGGTGTATAAATTTTAAGAAACTTGAAGTACTGTTCTTTACTCAAAATCAATATTGCTCAGGCTGTAACTATACTGAAGTATTATGGCCAAATCTGGTTTTAACATCCAGAGAGATACATGGATAAATGAAAAAGATTTAGAAGACAATCACAAATACAATGAAAGGTTTTTAATGGCCTATACAAATGGTTAAAGAAATAAGTAAGTAAACTCAACATCGTCTTGAAGTATATAAAAACATTTTTCATTACAGATTTGGTCTTGACCAAAAGATGAAGAAGAAACAGCAACAAAAATTTTAAACAGAAAAGTACAATGAGTCGGAAAGAGTTCTTTACCTTATCTTATAAAACAAAAGTAACTGGATCGAAACAACAAATCAGAGACTTGACTAACATGTATTTTTCTGCCTTTGATGATGACCTCACCATTGTTTTATTTACCAATATTCAAAACTCATCTGTTGTACTCCCACCTCTACTTAGTCATTAACTACTGTGATGTGAATGAAAAATACTACAAACTGTATCAGTAAACAAAGAATGCTGAAGCTACCAAGTCATCAGCGGCTGCTGCCACCCCCCAGTGAAGACAAGCCTGCAGCCCAGCCTCTGCCACCACTCACAGTGGTGCACCCTGAGGGGACTCAGAATAAGAAAGGACAGGATACTGGCCCTGGATAGGGAGGTGCTCGTCAAAGGAATGAAATCAATGAGCCCAAATGTTTGCTTCCTCCTATACACAGAAAAGCGCTAAATTCTTTAACTTGAGATGCCTGGTTTCTTTAGTTAACAAGTAATCCTTTAATGTTCCAACTACCTGGCCTTTGTTGTAAAGCTCCTATATATCCTGGCTCCTTCCCTACCTCTTTGGAGCAGTCCCTCAGAGCCATCCGAGAGGCTGTCATCCTGGCTCGAGGCCTCCCACCAAATGAAACAGAGCTCTCAGTTTTTTGGCTGCGCATTTATTTCAGTCAACAACGACTACCACTATCTCTCATTCCCATCCCTTCTCCATTCCTCAGCCACCATCAAAACCTGGAGTCCCACTATCTTCTATCCAGATAACATTTAATTGGCTCCCAGACACAGTGCTCTCTCTGCCCAAATTACTTCCTAGCTTTACTGTTTGTTGCCCCATAGCCCCCCACTTGCCATCTCACGTATGGAAAAGACGGAGCATGCGGAGGAGTATTTTTATGGTTGCATCAACATGCCCAAGCTCATGACCACATTTTTCCTTCGTTCATGCTCTTTCACTTAACTGGAATTTTGCCATCTCCAAATCCCAACCATTTGTTAATACCTTCTTCAAGTCCTCTATATGTTCCTTGAAGTGTTTCATAACTATGCTCCACCATTTCTGAGTGTCTATGACACCTAACAACTCTATCGTACAACCTGAAACCTACTCAATGACACTTTAAATTACTGTCTGTTGTTAATATGTTAGGCTTATCTTTCCAACCAGATACTAAGCTATTTGCATAGTGGGCTAGATATTAAACTACAAAGTAGACAATAAGAATCCATTCATCCAAATTTCCAAAAAAGAAGACTGGACCCCACACACTGTAAATAAGCAGTCTTTAAACCAAAGATTTCACATAAGACTGCTGCAAGGGTAATTTGCTTACTTTGAAAAGTAAGCAGCTCAAAGAGCAAAGATTCTCCAAAGAGTATGCTAGTCCTTGAACAGAATCTAGGGAAATGATCAAGTTCCTCCCTGCAGACAAGGTAACCCACAAAGCCTGAGGTGCTGCATCAAGCAAGGCACTAGGGCAATACAAGCAGAGTATGTCTGGTACTAGGCCTGCAGTGTATGGATCTGAGAGAATATCTGGCAGAGAAACAAAAGGAACGGCCAAAAAGCAGACTCTGGCAAAGGAAGCAGCATAGATGCAGGCAAAGATTTCTTTCAGCAGAAATAAAATGAAGTAAGTTTTTGCAAAAGCAAGGAATAATTTTTCAGTCAGGAAAACTACCAACATCAGACAATAACCTTTAAGAAGTGCTATCAGTAAAGCAGAGGTATGATGACACTCAGAAATGCCTCAAACACCCCAGTGACAGTGCCCAGGTCTGCAAGCTCTGTGTGAAGGGGTGGAGTTTTTTATTTTGGTTCATTTCTCGGCTGCTTGAAATATTTCATTACATAATTTTTTTTCAAGAAAAGTATGTAAACAATATGCTTCCTAAATCATTGTACATCTGAGAATATCTTCCTATTTCTTTCATAAGAGAATGACACTCAGCTGGATACAGAATTTAAGAGTCACAATCTTCTTCCTCACAACTTTAAAGCCAAATTGTTTCATTGTCTTCTGATGGATAAGGCCGAGATGTCTGAGACATGACTGATTTTCATTCCTTCAGAGATTTTTTTTTTCCTTTTAGATGCTTAAAATATAGTTTTGTGGGTTTTGTTTTTTGAAATTCAAAAATTTTACCAGAATGTGCCTAGATACTGGTATTTTTCACAAATTCTATCAGGGACATAGTAAATGTGGTCTTTAAAAGTTGAAATTCCTATCTTTCTTAATATATCTCTTATTGTTGTTTTCCTTTACTGTGCCATTTTTTCTGTTTTCTTCCTTAGGAACATCAATTATGCACTTAGTTGGATCGTTGTTTCCTATCTTCTGTATAGATCATCTTCTTGATGACAATCTTGCAATCATTTTCTTTTTCTTTTCCCCTGCATTAGAGGAGAGTTTGTCAAGGGGCTCTCCTAATTACCAATGATATTTAGCAGATTCAATTTGTTTCCTTCTGCTTCTAATGAAGTATTCAGTTCAGCTACAGGATTGTTAGCTGCTTTGTAGGATTTTCTTAATTCCGTCAACTCTGTTATATCTTTGTGATCACATTTCATCCTTCACCTCTTTTCTAGAGTTTTAAAAAATTTTTTATTGACAGTACAAATGCTTTTTCAATAACAATATTTTTTAATATGTATGCTTTCCCCCCAAAGCTTTGTTCTCTTCATTTGCTTACACTGCAGAATATTTTGTAGGTCCCATGCACGTTCATTTTCTGCTTCCCACAACAATCAGAAGAAAAGCCTGCTATTGGCCCCAAATTCATATGAGCATCTTTTCTTTTAATCCTTTCACTGTCCACCTATGTGCCATTAGAAGTCTCCTCTTACGTGGAGAGCTGGAGATTTGACTAATTTACCTTTCTATCACCAGCCCAGTAATCCAGTATACTGAGGGGAACAGGAGGGAGCAGGTGTCCAAGGTGGTCATTGGGGACACGTGTCTCTGTATACCTTTCACTGTGTTTGGCAAATCTTTATGCCAGGAAACATTTTTTTTTCCCACATGTAATTTACTCTTTGGCCTGGCCTTCCCAAATGTGTGATGGGACTATGTCTGGTGTCCAGCTGGTTGCTAGCTACTGTCTGGCCCAGCAAGGACAGGTCCAATCCTTACCTATTTTGTGTGACGATAACCACCTTTAGACCTCTCCACTCAATTGCTTCTCAATACATTTGTTCCGCAGTGGTGAAAGGATTTCCAAAATGGACAGTTCCCCACCTGTCCCTGGGACTAATCTGGCCTCTAAGCTGTCAACTCTAACTTCAGAAGTATTATTCAGGTTCTGACAGAATCACCCTAACTGACAACTATACCACTTTCTCATGAGGGAGAATGACGAATCTTCCCTTAATATCATGCATTAATTACATCCTAATCTTCCTTATTTGGCAGTTATTCTCAAAGTTAAAAAAATTCTTTTACATTGCTTTGGTTATTTTAATTGGAATTTGGAAGAGTATGGGAGGAACAGATGTCTTTTTATCTTGATATTGTACCTCAAAGTCTAACTTTCTCCTCTTTAATCTGCTAGTGTGAAGAAATTCTTGTATTGGAATTTTCAAAGTAACTACTATTAAATAAAAGTGAAGGTAAATAACATTCAATAATATATACTTATCTATTGTGATTTATAATAAAAAAATGCATATTTTGTCTTCATCCCTGTTTCCGAAAAGATCTCCCACGGACGCATGCAAACCTATGTGGCCTCTCCCTGGAACACATTTACATACACAATAATGATGGACTAGATAATTATTAATAGCACAATGGGATTCTAGTAATGTGTCAGTACCTTTTGAGTTTTATAACTGCTTTGCTGTAAGGGATCAATGTTCGAATACCACGGGGTAAACTGTGATACTGTGTTTTATAACAAGAAACATACATTTGCTCTTTGGCCCCCTCCTGGCAGACTCCAAAAGCCCCTGGAATTTCCCAAGAGATCAGAGCAACAAAGGTGTCCTTTGTTATTCATAACAAGCCCCATTCAACCAACCACACCTGAGTTTATGTTAATGAGGTGACTTTTTAAGGATGTGGGCTGGTTGCCAGGGGAATCAACCATGTGATTAGAGGATCAGAACTCCCCAACGTCCTGGCTGAAAAGAGGGGCTGGAGACTGAGTTCCACAAAAACCCAAAACGATGGGTTCAGAGAGCTTCCAACTGATTACCATGTGAAAGTGCTGGGAGAGTGGTGCTTCCGGAGGGCATGGAAACTGCACCAACTTCCCACATAACTGCCCTGTGGATCTCTTCCAACTGGCTGTACCTGAGTTACATCCTTCTATAACCTACTGGTAATCTCGTAAGTGAACTGTTTTCCTAAGATCTGTGAGCTGCTCTAGCAAATTAATCAAACCTGAGAAGGGGGTCATGAAACCTTCAGTTTATAGCTACAGGTCACTCAGAAGTACAAGTAACAAACTGGCCTTGCAACTGGTATCTGAAGCGGGGGTGGGGGCAGAGCCCTTAGCCAGCCTATGGTATCTGACACTTTCTCCAGGTAAACAGTGTTAGAACTGAATTAAATTGTACGACACCCAGCTCATGTTGCACAACTGCTTCATATGTGGAAAAATCACACGCCTGTATCAGAATCGAAGTAGTACTATAACAGTCTTAAGAGTAAAGGAGACACACAACAGGAGTGTGTTTTTCCTCTACATTTATACACACACACACACACACACACACACACACAATTATTACGGTAAAGTATACATAAAGTAAAACTTACCTCTTGAATAATTTTTAGGTGTACAGTTTAGTGCCATTAAGTACATTCACATTGTTGGGCAACCATCACCACCATCCATCCCCAGAACTTTTTCCTCTTTCCAAACTAAAACTCTGTATCCACTAAACAATAACTCCCCACTCCCCCCAGTCCCTGTTAAGGACCATTCTACTTTCTGTCTCTAGGACTACTCTATGCTTCATGAATTTGACTATTCTAGGCACTTCATGTAAGTTGAATCTTACAACATTTGTCCTTTTGTGTCTGCTTATTTCACTGGTATAACGTTTTCAAGATTCGTCCGTCCTGTGGCATGTATCAGACTCTCATTCTTTTCTAAGGATGAGTAATAGCCCATTTTAGATATATACCACATTTTGTTTATCCATTCATTCTTTGATAGACATTTGAGTCATTTCTATCTTTTGGCTGTTGTGAATAATGCTGCCATGAACAACTACCTGTTCAAATCCCTGCTTTCAATTCCTTTGAGTATATACCTAGAAGAGGAACTGCTATGTTCAATTTTTTGAGGAATTGCCAGACAGGTTTCTACACTGGCTGCACCATTTTACATTCTCACCAATAATGTACGAGGATTCTAACTTCTCCACAACCTCTCCAACACTTGCTGTTTTCTATTTTGTTTTGTTTTTAATAATGGCCATCCTGATGGGCTCAGAAGGTATTTTTATTGAGTCATTCTCATATTCACAAATCACCTTACCCCAAATTTATGTAAGAAAGGGAGAGGGGAGTTACATATGCCTGGACAAAGGCCTTTTTCACTGTATGAAACTACTCACATTGGCAATGAAACATGCAGCCCTAGCATCCTTGGTAAGATGCTCGCAGCAATTAAGACAACAAGCTCTAACTACTGCATCACTTGACTGACGCAGATCTACCTTCTACCTCCGTTAGGAAAAACAACTATTAAAGAAAGACCATGTAAGGGACTGGGGAAGAAGGTGGGGAGAGGTTACACTGCCAGACATCTTTGTTCCTGTCTTTACCTGCTAAGAAAGTGAGTCAGTTCATTTACCTAAGTCAGGATCAGAAGAGCAGGAGGAGAATACGGATGAAGAAAGGAATTAACTGTTTTAAATGTCAGCTTGTGCTAACATATATCTCTAAACCTCCATTTCAGCTCTCTTATTTTACTGTGGAACCCTCAAGCTTTTAACAAGTTTTTTTTTTTTTTTTAAATTTTGGAATCCATTCATCTTTCCTTACCACAAAACTGTCCTGTGCCAGAATCTGGTTCTTTTCTCATGGGTCTAACATTTCAGCTTGTTATAAACAGCATATGGATTCAGATTATGCAATGATAATGTGTGCAACATTCCAAGGATTTATATTTTCTGTATACATGTGAACAGTAAGTAATTACTGCATTGATTTTTCTATACTCTAAAAATAAATAATGTATTAATAAACCAAGTAAAATACTAATCTGGTACATATAGTTTTCTATGATATGTAAATAGAATCCTTTCTTTTATTGATTTAAATTTTTTTTTTAAGTCCTATGCTGAAAAATGAGAAAGTAGCCATAAAACAAAACATGTAAGTACCCAGCTTTTTGGATAAAATTCTAGATTTTAAATCCTTAAAGACACCAAACATACTGAAGTCTAGTAAAAGATTTCCTAGCAATCAACTTCTGAGTAACTTGTTAGTGTCGACGTTCTACCAGCCTTACATTTTCTGTTTGTCCCATGCTAGGTGCATCTTGCCAAACAGCTTATCCAGACAGACTTCAGTCTCCTCTGTGCCTGTTCAGCTGCCATTTGTTATTAGAATACAGGCATTATCTTTTAAAACACACAAAGACATGCATATGCAGATGAAGCTCTTCACATAAGCGAAGATATTGTGTATTAAAGATAATCGCTAAGAATATCTGAAACTCACATGTCAAAAAGTATCATCTTCACTTCCTTGGACCTTTGAAACGGGAACGCACAAGGGTTCTGGCTTTCCACTATAACCTGACTTTCACCTTGTTCAAAAAGAGCTAAAAAAAAAAAAAAAGAGGAAAAAGGATATCCAAAGGCATTTCTCATCAATTGCTAAATGGTCCAATATATTTGTAACTCTATCTTCTTTTCCTTTACACCAAGTGAGTGATGAAAACCTGATGGGACAGGCGAGCAGCACACTAACATCCAGTCACTGGTGTCTATTCACATAAATAGACAAAAACAGGCCTGCGTGGGCACAAGAGGTTCATGCTGGGAACTGCACAAGCAGTGAGTGAAACACCTCCAGCATGAGAGGAAGAGGTTAAAAAGTTTAAAATTTCTGAATAAAATCATTAGGACTAACGCAGTGAAAGGGATTCATTTTTCAATTTTCTTGAAAAACAGGCCTCAATCTGTGACCCGGCCTCCCAGGTATTACATACAGACTTCAAGAACACAGTCATTCAGAAAGTAACTGCTTCAAGGAGTCCGGCTAAAACTACAAAGACCTGAAATTCCAGGCGGACACAGGGAATTCTTTGGGGAATAAAAGAATTTTATGACTCAGAAGATTAAAATCTCCTGAATACTCACTGAAGTAATCTAATGAAGTATTGTCACCAGGAAAGGAGTTTGATGAATTTCTGTGTTGTGCAGGAAAATCCTAAGCAAAACAAACAAACAAAAAAAACTGAGCAAACTTGAACCTATATTCATTTGTAATTTTTCCTTTCGGGGTAAAACTAACTTCAAGGACACCAGAATTTCCTATAGGATCTAACATTTTATAAAATGCCACATTTTTTAACTACTGGGATTTTAAGCAAAATTTCATATCCATATTTAAAAAAAAAAATCCATATCTTACTCAAGACACCCCAGGAGTAGGCCCAGGATTCAAACGTGGGTCATTTTGAGGGTTCTTAGTCTTCAAATTTAATATAATTTGAAAGAAGTAATAAGAGTTGAAGGTAAAGGCTTGGGCCAGGTGCCAATGGAAAGAGAAAGGAGGAGGTCACGTTTTTCCTGGGGAGATCAACAACAGCAAAAACCAGACGTGGCAGTGCTTTCCTGACTTCAGACAGTGTAAGCACAGGAGAAAATCAGCATCAGGGGGTCTAGCCTTATCTTAAAACACTTCCCATTTTTTCCTACTCAATTCTGATTCAAAATTTTGCCTGTTCTATATGAAACGCCCTTCTAATAACCAGTCATAAAAAAGTAAAGCAAGCAATGAAAGCCTTCTGTTTAATCTTTCCCAGGGACAAACAGTGTAATGTACAATATGTAACTATGAGTTAGATTGCAAATTACTTTTATTTAATTTAGTCTAGTGTTTAGCTTCACCTCTGAAATGTCAGTCTGCATCCTTCTATTTTGGTTTGATGCTATAGTCCACTTTAAACAGTAAATGTTTACATTAAAGGGACAAGAGAATGTGTGATGTATTTTTAACTGTCAGGAGTGTTGTGAACAGCAGCAGCTGGAAGAATATGGAGTCTGCTTCACTGCTATCCTGAAGCCTTTTAGAGTCTTTGGATCAGAGGTTAACTTCTTTCATTGCTCATATTAAAAACAAAAACAATTCAACTGCCGTCTCTGAAAAATGTGGTAAGATTTCTAGAGTTCACTTGTGGTCTCTGCACGGGGCTCTACACTAACTTTCTGCTGGGGCAGGGAGTGAACTGGTCACAGGACGTGGAGCTTTTCTTTCATTTTTGAGGTTGCTAGTTCAGATGAAGTCAAAAGGCAGGAGCAAAGAAGGGATTTCCATCCCGGGAATGACTTAGAAATCTCTCTGAACTGTGCTTGGTCCAGTTCCTCGGCCGTCTCTGTTCACATCATCCTGAATTCATTATGATGTGGCCCCTGTTAAGAGGCCAGCTCACAAGACCAAACACTGAAACCAAGTTGATTCCCTTAACATTTCCAGATCTGGTGAAATTCCATGAATAAAATGGAAGAGAGCGTTTAGCACTCTTACTCTTGCTGCAGTAACTTCAGGCCCAGTGGAAATACCCCTGGGGAGAAATAAAGCCTAAGGCCATGCTGGGGGATGGAAACAACCAGCACGTGCATAATTAGACTTCAGATCTGACCCATCGAGTTCAAGAATCATTTGAAGGCGGACAAAAGCCTCCATGGTCCAACTCCTACCTCCCTCTCCAAACGCATCTCAAACCACGCTCCCTACTGTGCTCCAGCCACACTGGTCTTCTCTCAGTTCCCCTAACACGTTGAGTCACTGCTTATCAGGGTCTGTTGTATTTGCTTTCTCCTCTGCTTAGAACACTCCCCCAAGCTCTTTGTTTGGATTCTCATACTTCAGACCTTAGCTCAAATATCTCCTTCCCCTGTAGGCTTTCCCAGAAATCCTATCTAGATGAGTGCCCCTCCCACCATTCCCTGTCATCTGATCCTTTCCATTTCTTCTACACTTGTTATCAGATGTCATCCTGTTTATTGGTTTCCTGGTTTAGTGCCAGACACATACACACACTAGAATGTAAACTCCTTAAGAGCAGGAGCCCTGCCTTGTCTGTTTACCACTCTTTCTACTGTTCCGAAAGCAGTAAATATTTAGCGAGTGGATCTGTTTACCACTCTACTAGAGGCTGAGGGTAAAACAACATGAAAAGATGTAGATCATCCTCAAAAACTTTATGAAGAGTACGGAGACTGGCGAGTAATCATAATACAGTAAGATAATTGTTTTACGGGGGGCACATAAGTCTCGTAGGAAGAGCCTCCATATGCCTATTTTAATGGGGAAAAAGTCTCTTCCGAGGGAGTAGATTGGGTGTGCAAAGGCACAGAAACAGCCATTAGCAACACACAATTCCATTCTGTGGGAATTAGGTCAGGTTTTATAAAATATAAATTGCTAGGGGTGAGGATGGGGAGAAGGGGAATTAAACCTGGACAGAGAGGGATCCAGGTCATGAAAGCGCTTCCTCGCTATGCAGAGGGAGAGAGAGTTCATTTGATAGCCAGTAGGAAGCCACTGAAAAACTCTGGGCAGTGGGGTGACATGATCAGGTTTGCATTTTAGAAAAATAACTGATAACGAATTTAGGTGATTTAGAAAATGAAATTATGAACAGGTAGCAGAAGGCCATCCAACAGAGTTTCACGATGAAATGGGGATCACAGAGAGGAAGAGGGGTCCAATGGCAGGGAAAGCTCAGACAGATTTTGCTAATACTTCTCTTGTCTCTGGTATCTGTCCCTTGTTTTATTAGGCCATACACTGTGGTGTTCACCCACGGAACAGCTCTAGCAGGAGAGTCTAGATCCCAGTGTCTATCTTAAGGAGGGTAATCTATGGGGACTGAGCTAGTCCCTGGATAGGAAACTTTTCTTTTTCTTTTAGGTATTTAACGCTCCCAGACATCCTCCCTCCCGAATCCAAGCAGGATTTAGAGGCAGAATGCTGCCACTAACCAAGGAATTCTGTTTCACAGGTGTGTGGACATTTCTTATCCTTTGGACCCAAATCCCCTAGCTCAAGTGCCAGCAGGAATATTGTGACCCACACAGTGTATCCAGGTAAACTGCAGGACATCATGTATGCAGGGCCAAAATGTAGAGGCAAGAGGACTGGAAGTACTACTGAACCAACCACAGGAAGACCAGTGAAGCACAGGGTATGGCAGTAGCTTCAAGCACTTGAGTTTGCAAAAACATAATGGGTTAAAAGCACTGGGCATCTGTCACTAAAGTTCTAAGATTGCCAAGCAGTTTGGTGGAGGCGAAACGAGATGATGATCACCTCCAACTCGGAGGAGAGCCCTAAGGATGCATGACCTGGCGGTGGTGATCTGCCACACTCACAGCCTTTCTCAACCAGAGTTCCCAGAGAGAATGAAGCTTGAAAACCCTGATGCAGGGCCTAACCCAAGGCACCCACTGCACGTAATTAACTTCTCTCCTAAGCATCTACAGGGGTCCTCATTATGTATCATACTTGGGAAAACTGAAAAAACAGTTACTCAAATCTTTTTCTGTAGCCTATGGTTCAGAAGAGGAATCCAGGGTGAGAAGGGCAAGGGAGGGCGTGGTTTGCTATGTCCTCTCTTGTCTCAAGACCTTCACTTAGTCTCATTGCATTGCTTGGGACTATTCTCACTCAAGCCACGCCCTCCCTTGCCTAGCTCTCTTCTGCTCATCCTCTAGGCTTCAGCTTAAAGCCAGAGACCTCCCTTGACCTCTCGTACTGAGTGAGTATGCCTTGAACCGAGACAGAGAGAGGTCCAGGTCATGAAAGCCCTTCCATGTCATGCTAAGGGAAAGTGATTCCACCCTGCAGCCAAGAGGGAAGCCACTGAAAACCTCTGAGCAAAAGGATAACATGACTGGATTTGCTAGTTCCAAAAACCTCATACCTCTTCCTTGTAATCTTATTTTAAAAACTCATTTAATTAGGGCAGGACCTGAGTCTATGCTGCACCATTTATACTCAGCGCCCAGCCCATTCGAACATGTGCTATGTTGGTGTTTAAAAGAAAGAATGAATGAACAAATAAAGCATGATCTGATATTTGAACAAATGTGCCTTGACTGGAAGGTAGGAAAGAGGGATTTTAGCAATTTAAAGAGACATTATTAACATACAGGAAACTGTCAAGTGCTACTTACCAAAAACAGCACTAAATACCTCACAAAGAGGGGGTACTATGATCAATGCAATTAAGCAGAGTTGCCTGTACTTTTAATAATGTTTATTGAAAAGCCGCTGAAACATCCTTTTCAGTCCCATTACTCCTATCCAGTTAATGATGATGGCCTTGGGCTACTGAGAACCTTTGAACATGACATACAACTTCAAAGCCCACAATACGCAGAATGAAGGGCACAGGTGAAGGCAAAATAAAGTAACCACTTATTCTTCAACTGAGGCTGCAAGACGGGAATATAGGTAACATATTGCAGGTAGTGGAGTGGCTGTTCTTAAATATTTTCAGTGAGAACAGCCTCGCTAAACTTTTTTTAGTAGCTTTAGTGGTATTTCATAAGCCTGTTGCTTAAATTGATGACTTTTGTTTAAAGGAAATCTGCCAAATTACTGGGTAGGAATAACTGAAAAGGGGCCATACATACACACAAAATAATAGTAATAGTAACTGTGATATTAAAAATAAGATTAAAATAGAAAGGGTCTGGAATTGAGTGAAAATATGACTATCGTAATGGTAACAGGAACACCACCCTGAATTCTTGACAAGGCTCTCCCACATGAGACCCTGGGTAATCCACGTGCTGCCTTTCTAAAGCTTGTATCATTTTAAATGCATGCATTGGATATATCATCTTTAATGTTCTTCTTTCAAATGCTAACATTTTGTTCCTATAAAATCAAATCATGACAAATTATATCCTCTGTTTTTTATACATGTATATGTACATGTATTATATATTTAGTATGTGCTAAATATAAACTTATAAATGTAAATACAAACTACATATTAAAAATAATCTAGTTTACAATGAGATAATCAATAGTTTATGGTGTAGCAATACAACAATGGTTCTTCTCTTTCATCAATAACTGTATATACATTTTTCTTGTCTAAAAGGCATGTATGATTGAATATTTGAAAACTAAAAACAGCTAAACATCTTATAAAGGGAATTTTGTGAGAATTTAAGCATTTGCCAATCTAATGATCAAAAAGATATGGTTATCATTACAAATTTTTCAAAGGTAAAAAAAAGTACAAAGTTCGCATTCATTTGTACACGTGGGGTTTTAAGAAGGAGATCCGAGCATAATGGGTAGCATATGTACAAGGGCTGCACTGGTGACCATAGAGAGGACGTATTTTATTCAACCACAGAATAGACAGATACATAAAACTTACACAGAAAGAAATAACACAAGTAAGACTTCCCCACGGAAAGCTCACATTCCCATTGCTCCAAGCGTTTGGGAGAGAAAAATGTCACTAATCAAAAAGGAATTAAAGTCTCCATGGCATATTCAGAGATAGGAACACCCTTCTGTTTGCTTGATACATCTTTCACTTGTACAAATGCCATTATTATGTGAGTAGGAAAAACAGACCTAATGAAGTATATACTGTATCTGAAAACAGTACTCTGTTTTGCTGAGCTTTATTTATTTGAAAGGTACACTTAATTGAAACCCTACACAGTGAGTACCCAACAAATTCCCAACTTGTTGAAATAAGATAAAAAACAAGATTGTATATCAAATATGCTACCCCATAAAAGAGAGGGGAGGTCCACCGCTAGTAGTTCCAATAAACAGGACCAAAATGCTACAGTGTAAAAAGGTCTCCAGCACGTTTACCTGTGGGCAGAAACCAGATAGGGCAGCAATATACCTCATACACTCATTCATTCCACATCATTCTCTTTAACACTATTTAACTCTTCTGTTAAAAAGAACACAAATAGTAACAGCCAGAAATGATCAATTGTTTGCTAAGTTATGACAGGTATTATGCTAAGCTCTTTAAGTCATTTAATCCTCTCAACAACCTCATGAAGTTGACACTATTGTTTTATATCAGTTTTAACAGGAGTTAAGAGAGATTAAGAATTTCCCAAGATTACACAATGAACAAGAAGCTAAGCTGGGATTTGAAGCTCTTAACCCTCTCTCTAATGAAATCCCAACAACTTTTGATCCAGTGCCAACCAGAATACAGCATAAATAAACTAAATAAAATATCAACTGTATAAATTATTTGTAACATATGTATATGATGATATCCTTAATATATAAAGATAATTTACAGGACAATAAAATTTATAAATACCTCAATAAAAAGTAGGCAAATGACATAAACCAGCAATGCATAAAAGAAAAAAGTTCAATAATTATATTTAAAAATCTAAACTCAACTAAAATGCAGATTAAAACATTAATGAAATACTAGGTTTCAAATATGACACACACCATCAGGTATTACATAGGATGAAAATATTCAGCATTGAAGAAAGAGAGCATGGAGAAACGGAAACACCCAAAGAATCCACATGGAAATTAAATCAGCACAAATTTTCTGGAAAGCAATTTGGCAATAACTACCAAAATCCTTTAAAGTGCTCATAACAAGACAAGAAAACACTGAGAAAGTATACCACTCCTACTGTGGTTCTAAACAATCTGTTCTTTAAAAATTAGAAAATAAAGCTGAAGACCGGGGAAGACTTACTATGTAAGAAATAGCTGTGATAAACTTATAAAGGTTATTTTAAATGCTAAATCAATGTAACCATTGGTTTGAAGTATAATGTAACATACAAAAAGGATTTTATAAATGGATGAGGCATTTGTAAGAAAAAAAATTACCAACGATCTGAAACCCAAATCCCCAATTATTTCAATGAATCTATAACAGTAGAAGAGAGGGAAAAGGAAAAATTATACACACACACACACACACACACTTGTAGCTATCAGCAGGCACTCTCTAGTTTCCCCTAAATCCTCCTAGCAATAGGCAACCGTTAACCTATTTTCTGTCCCTACAGATTTGTCTATTTAGGACATTTCATATCAGTGTAATCATGTAATATGTCCTCTTTCATTACTGACTTTGTTCACATTAGATAATGTTTCTAAGGTTCATCATGTTATAGCATGCATCACTACTTCTTTTGGGGGTTTTTTTGGCTGAGTAATATTCCACCAAATGTATTTACCATATTTTAGTTATCATTCATTAGTTGATGGACATTTGAATTGCTTCCATCTTTTGGCTATTATGAACAATTCAGCTATGAATATTTGTGTACAAGTTTTTATGTGGACGTATGTTTTCGATTCTCTTGGTTATATCCTAGGAGTGGTATATGCCAGAAGGATAATATGCTAACTCTGTTTAACATTTGAAGAACTGCCAAAGTGTTTTCCAAAGAGGCTGTACCATTTATATTCCCTCCAGCAATGCATGAGGATTTCAATTTTTCTACATCCTTGCCAACATTTGTTATTGTCTGTCTTTTTTTATTATAACCATCCTTTTGGGTGAGAAGTGGTATCTCAGTGTGGTTTTCACTTGCATTTTCCAAACGGCTAATGTTTTGCGTTTTTTCAAAAGTGCATGTTGGCCATTTGTATATCTTCCTTGGAGAAATGTCCATTCAGATCCTTTGCCCTTATATTTTCTTTTGGTCAATGAATGAGATTTTATTTTTCTAAACTCATGAAAATCAAACTAAATTTGTACAGTTCTTGAGGTTCTGTTTAAATCTGAATTATTTCATGGGGAAGGGTTTAGCTCAGAGGTAGAGTGCATGCCTAGCATGCAGGAGGTCCTGGGTTCAACTTCTAGTACCTCCATTAAAAATAAACAAATAAACCTAACTAATCCACTCCCCCCCCCCAAAAAACCCCACAAAAATAATTAAATAAATTTTAAAGAAAGACTTCAAAAAAAGAAAATGAGAAGGTAACCAACAAAATTTTTTTTAATTTTTAATAAAAAATCTACATTATTTTGTAAAGCAGAATTATGTGCAAAGTGAAGAGCTAAAAGAAATTCTTTTTGAAATATGTATCTGTATTATTTTTCTTAAAAAAATAATTTAAAAAGCTAGTAAGTTCAGTAATACCTTAAATGAGTACTAACAAGCAATTCCTGAGCTATCACTATTTACAGCAATAGAGACAAATCTCTTTTCTTGACAAATAAAATTGTATTTACTTAAAGTGTAGTCTAATGATTTGACACACACATGCTCTGCAAAATGATTACCACAATCAGGTAATTAACACATCTGTCACCTCCCACAGTTAACCCTGTGTGTGTGTGTGTGTGTGTGTGTGTGTGTGTGTGTGTGTGTGTGTAGACTTAAGGTCTACTCTCCTATTAGCGCATTTCAAGTATAAACACAGTATTACTAACTACAGTGCCACCACGTTGTACATGAGATCCTCAGAGCTTATTCATCTTTTAACTGAAGGCTTATACCCTCTGACCAGCACCTACCCATCTCCCTCACCTCCTAGCCCCTGGTAACCACCATTCTACTTTCTGTTTTTATGAGCTAGACTTTTATATATATATATATATATATATATATATATATATATATATATATATATATATATCACACATAAGTGAGATTATACTGTATTTGTTTTTCTCTGCCTACCTAATTTCATTTAGAATAATGTTCACCCATGTTATTGCAAATGGCATGATTTCCTTCTTTCTTACGGATGATAGTATTCCATTGTGTATATTTATACCCCACATCTTTCCTTATCCATTCATCCGTCAGCACTTAGGTTGTGTCCATATCCTGGCTGCTGTGAACACTGCTGCAGTGAAAATGGGAGTGCAGATACCTCATTTCCTTTGGACACACACCCAGAGCTGTGACTGCTGGATCACATGGTAGTTCTGCATCTAATTTTTTGAGAAACTTCCAAACTGTCTTCCATGGAGACTACACTAATTTGCATTTCCACCAACAGTCACCAGCATTTCCTTTTCTCCACGTCCTCATCAACATGTTGTCTCTTGTATTTTTGACAAAAGCCATTCAGATATGAGTCAATATCTCATTGTGGCTTTGATTTGCATTTCCTTGATGATTAGATGGTGATGAGCATCTTCTCTGGTACCTGTTATAGCCATCTGTATGTCTTCTTTGGAAAAATGTCTGTTCAAGTCCTTTGCCCATTTTTAATCAGATTGTTCTTTGGCTACTGAGTTGTTTGATTTCCTATATATTTTGGATATTAACCCCTTACGAGACATATGGTTAGCAAATATTTTCTCCCATTCTGTGAGTTGCCATTTAATTTCCCTGATTGTTTCTTTTGCTGTGAAGAAGCTTTTTAGTTTGTAGTCCCATTTGTTTATTTTTGCTTTTGTTGCTTGTGCTTTTGGAATCATTTCCAAAAAATTGTCGCCAAGAACCATGCCAAGCAGCTTTTCCCCTACATTTCCTTCCAGTAGCTTTATAGTTTCAGGTCTTACATTTAAGTCTTTAATTCATTTCAAGTTAATTTTTGTGAGTGGTATAAGATAAGGTCCAATTTCATTATTTTTCATGTGAATGTCCAGTTTCCCAACACCATTTATTGAAGAGATTATCTTGTCCCCATTGTGTGTTCTTGGCACTCTTGTCAAATATTAGTTGACTATACATATATGGGTTTACATCTGGCTCTCCACTTGGTTTCATTAATCTGTATGTCTGTTTTTATTCCAGTACCACTGTTTTGATTACTACAGCTTTATAATATAATTTTAGATCAAAAAGTATAATGTCTCAGCTTTGTTCTTTCTTAGGATTGCTTTCACCATTTGGGGTCTTCTGTGGATCTATACACATTTTAGAATTGTTTTTTCTATGTCTGTGAAAAATGCCATTGGAATTTTGATAAAGATTCTAATGAATCAGCGGATCACTTTCAGCAGTATGAACATTTTAACAATGTTAATTCTTCCAATCCATGAACACAGGGTATCTTTCCATTCATTCGTGTCTTCCTCAATTTCTTTTACCAATGTCTTATCGTTTTCAGTGTACAGATCTTTCACCTCCTTGGTTAAATGTATTCTCCCATCTCCTCACCTGGCTGCCTGGTTTGCTGCAAATCTCAGTGTCTCGGTGTTTTGGCTTCACTGTGTGTTGGTCAAGATGAACCTGGTTCAGTAACAGTATCTGTTGGGAACTTTTGCCTCTACAAACATCAAGGATATTGCCCTCAGTTTTCTTTTCTTGTAGTGTCCTCATATGGCTTTGGTATCAGGACAATGCTGGGCTTAAAAAAAAAATGAGTTTGGGAGGTTTGGGAGTATTCCCTCCTCCTCACGTTTTTATAAGAGTTTGAGAAGTATAAGTATTAATTCTTTCAATGTTTGGCAGAATTTGTCATTGAAACCATCTGGTCCTGGGCTTTTCTTTGTTGAGAGGTATTTGATTACTGTTTCAATCTCTACTTATACTAGTTTATTCAAATTTTCTATTTCATCATGATTCAGTATTGGTACATTGTAAATTTCTAGGAATTTGTCCATTTCTTCTAGGTTATCCAATTTGTTGGTGTATAATTGTTCATAGTAGTCTCTTATTACCCTTTGTATTTCTGTGGTGTCAACTGGAATGTCTCCTCTTTCATTTCTGATCTTATTTGAGTCTTCTCTCTTTTTCTCTTAGTCTAGCTCAACATTTGTCAATTTTGTTTATCTTTTCAAAACACCAGCTCTTAGTTTTGTTGATCATTTCTATTGTTTTTCTGAGAAGTCTACTTTAAATATAAAGTCATAAATAGATCAAAAGTAAAGGAATGGAGAAAGATATGCCATCCTAACACTAATCAAAAGAAAGGTGAAGGAGATACATTAATTTCTGACAAGGCAGACTTAAGAGCAAAAAAAAAAAAAAAAAAAATTATCCAGGATAAAGAGGAGCATTACATAATGACAAAAGGGTCAATTCTCCCTTAATGTGAATGTTTCTAAGAACAGAGTATCAAAACAGAGACAGAAACTGATAGAACTGCAAGGAGAAATAGACAAAACCACTATGATAGCTGGGAACTTCAAAACCCTTCTATCAGTAATTGAAAAGTTCAGCAGGCAGATAATCAGTAAGGAAATGTTGAACTGAACAGCACCACCAATCAAGTGGATCTAGTTGAAATTTCTAGAATACTTCATCCAAAAAAAAACCAGAATACATATTCTTCTCAAGCTTACATAGAACATTCACCAAGATCTGGGCCATATAATAATACACTTTAACAAATTTAAAAGAAATCATACAAAGTATGCTTTCAGACCACAATGGAATTAAACTAGAAACCAATACCAGAAAGAGCTGGAAAACCCCAAAACACTTGGAGATTAAACAACATGCCATTAAGTAACACGTGAGTTAAGCAAGAAGTCTCAGGAGAAGTTTTAAAATATTTCTAACTAAATGAGAGTAAAAATACAACTTACCAAAGTTTGTGGGATACAGTAAAAGTAGTACCTGGAAGGAAATTTATAGCATTGAATGCGTATATTAGAAAACAAGGAAAAACTGAAAACAACAGGCTTCCATTTTAGGGAATTTAGAAGGAAGAGCAAATTAAATCCAATGTTAGCAGAAGAAGAGAAATAGTAAAAATTAGAGCAGAAACCAATGAATCTGAACACAGGAAATCAACAGGGAAAATCAAGAAGATCAAAAGCCAGTTCTCTGAGAAGATCAATATAAGTTATAAAACTCTAGCCAGGTTAACCAAGAAAAACAGAGAGAATTCCAAATTACTAATATTGGAAATGAAAGAGAGGCCATCACTAACCAAACTGTGGACATTATCAGGATAATAAAAGAGTATTATGAAAAATTCTATGCCCACAAATTTGATAACCTAGATGAAACAGACCAATTCCTTGAGAGACACAATCTACTAAAACTCACACAAGGACAAAAAGATAATCTGAATAGGCTTCTATATCTTTTAAAGAAATTGAATCAATAATCTTCCAAAACAGAAAACATCAGGCCTAGATGAGTTCACTGGTGAATTCCACCAAACACTTGAGGAAAAAAATGATAACTAAGCTCTACCATCTCTTTCAGAAATACAGTTGATTTTGTACATTGATCTCATACCCTGCAGCCTTGATGAACTTACTAGTTCTAAAAAATTTTTACTGGATTCCATAGGATTTTCTACATACAAGATCATATCATTTGCAAATAGAGAACATTTTACTTGCTCCTTTTCAATCTGGAGGCCTGTCCACCCTTCCTCTTTCCCTCCTTCCTTTCTTCCTACGCTGGATGCAGAGGCATAATGGTGAATAAAATATACACCCACTGTTTCTACCCTGTGTGATTTACTTCTGACTCTAACCAGTGGTTCACCATCCTACATTCACATTAGAATCACCTGGGAAACTTTTACAACAACGCCAGTGCCTGGGCCTCAGCTGCAGAGACTTTGAGTTAATTGGTCAAGGATGTGCCCAGACACTTATATATTTTAAAAGTTCTTCAGATAACTCACGTGTGGCTAGGATTGAGGAAAACTGCTCTAAATGAAATTGAACCTGGTAAGCTAAAGCTAGGGTTGGGCTTAAAGTGGGTGCAAATAGCTCCAGGTGTAGGTGACTGGGCTGCTCTGGCTGGAAAATCGGGCAGGCTCTTTAGATCTTTGTCGCTCAAGAAATTCTACTTTTTTAAAAATTGAGGTTACTTTTGTTTTTAATTGAGGTAAAATTTTTATATGATGTTATGTTAGTTTCAGGTATACACCATAACAATTCAATATTTGTATACACTACAAAGTGATCACCACAATAAGTTTAGTTACCATGCACCACCATACAACTGACCCCCTTCACCCACTTTGCCCATCCCCAACCACTCTCCTCTGGTAACCACTAATCTGTTCTCTGTATCTATGAGTTTTGTTTTATTTTGTTTGTTTTTCAAATTTCATACATAAGTGAAATCATATGGTATTTGTCTTTTTCTGACTTATTTCACTTAGCATAATACCCTCTAGATCCATTTATGTTGCTGCAAATGGCAAGATTTCCTACTTTTTTAGAGCTGGGTAATATTCCTCTCTCTCTCTCTCTCTCTCCCTATATATATATATACCCCCACACCACTTCTTTTTATCCACTCATCACAAAATAGATTATTGGACACTTAGATTATTTCCATAAAATTGGCTAATGTAAATAATGCTGCAATAAACATGGCAGTGCATATATCTTTTTGAATTATTGGGGGTTTTTTTGTATTCTTCAGAAAAATACCCAGAAGTGGAATAGCTAGATCATGTGGTAGTTCTATTGTTAATTTTTGGGGAACATTCATGCTGTTTTCCACAGTGGCTGCACCAATTTACATTCCCACCAACACTCTAGAAGGGTTCTCTTTTCTCTACATCCTTTCCAACACTTGTTATATCTTGTCCTTTTGATAAAAGCCATTCTAATAGGTGTGAGGTGATATCTCATTGTGATTTTGATTTGCATTCCCTGATAATCAGTGATGTTAAATATCTTTTCCTATGCTGGTTGGCCATCTATTTGTCTTCTTCAAAAATACATCTATTTAGATTTCCCTTTAGCACCTGGCTCAAATTTTCTCTCTCATCCAACTTTTCATGATCCTATATAACTTCCACAATCATGTTGATAACTCTTCCAGCATTCTGGCTTCATACTTCCGCAACCTCCACAACTCCAAAAGCATTCATTTTCATTCCTTTTTTCTTACTCACTAGCTTGGGCAAACCTGGCACCTAATCATCTCATCATCTATAAAAACTGCTGTACAAGCTTGATGCTGAGGAAATCCTTTCCTTTTTTTTTTTTTTTTAAGAAAAAAAAATACTGTAAAATAGAGGAATTGAAAGTTGATTTTTGGTAACCCAACCTGAAACTTTGAATAAATTATTCACTGAAACTTTTGTATTCTCAAGTACATTATAGGTTAAACATGTTTGGTGAACTGGCCCTTAAATCTAATTTTTCTATTACGCTCTTTCTATAGCAAAATGCATTCTACACTCAAAACAATCAACCTGCAAATGAACTTTTGACAAACAACCTATTCACCTCTTTGAGAATGTTCTGTATAAAATATTCTGGCCACTGTTTGATATGACAGTATCACTTACATGAACATAAATTATGAGCAAAGGACAGAGCCAAGGGACCCACACAGTAAGTTTTAGTCTACATATGTAAAGTCACAAGTCTGTAGCTAGAAGCGTCTCTCCTAGACATTTCTATTTAACCATTAGCTGCTTTTACCCCCTAAAGAGGAACACACTACCATCACTAATAACTTTTTCTCGTTTTCTGGGGAAGAAGGCCAACCCATCCTTATTTTCAACTAAACTATATTTTGGCTGTCAGTGTTAATATTCAGTAAAATTATTATAGGAAAACCTACCCCAAATTGATGCACCTACCACCTACCTGCTTGAGATGGGTTGGTTCCTTTATTTCTAGTTGGCTCTCTCTTCTCCTTTAATGATTCCACATATCCTTCATTGACGAGTTCCTTTCTTCCCTTCTCTAATATTCTGTACAGGTCAACACGTTCCTATCATTGTTCAAATATCTGATGGAAAAATCACATTCCCCCTCCTTTTCACAATGTACTCCAGTGGCTCAGGAATAACTGAAACACACTGAAAGCTTATGGACATATAAACACCTTTTTATGAAAATCTCTATTCTTTGACCAGAGGCAGAATATATATTAATATTAACCTTTCCTTTCCTCTGATTATAAATGCAATACATATTTTTGTAACTTAAACTCAAATTTTACAATAAAGTATAAGGAAGATAATAGAATCATCTGTAATCTTCCCAATCTGAAGTATACACCATTAACATTTTGGTGTATTTACTTTTGGACTGCCTTCTATATAGAAAGAGTGTGGTAACCTGCCTCTACTATTGAACGTTTAAGGTGTTTTCTTTTTCTTTTTTGCTACTATAAAAAATGCTCCATGAACATCCTTTTACATTAGTCTCTAAATACTTTCTTTATAAAGTTCCCAAAGTGGAATTATCATATTAAAAAATTACCAGATTGCTTTTAGAAAAACTGCATCGAGTTATATTCCCCCTAGTAATATTTGAGAGTAAAGATCTCCCCGTACTGTTGAAGCTCTAATTGTTTTGGTAAGCATTTTTGTAGTTGCTATAATTTGCATCTTAACGATTAATAGTAAGGTTGAACTTTTGCAAATGCTTATTGGTCTTTAATAATTCTTCTATTCTCCTTTGTCCTTTTTTATTAGTGTGTTCCTCTGAATAGGTAAAATTAGAAACAGTGTACTGCATGGTAAACCTTGATTCCACTGGAAAGAAGAGACACAGAGTGTTAGGAGAGAACAACTGTGGGGGGGATGCGTATGGCTCAGTGGTGGAGTGCGTGCTTAGCGTGCTTGAAGTCCTGGGTTCAATCTCCAGTACCTCTGTAAGAAAGGAATAAAGGAAGGGAAGGAAAGGAAGGAAGGGGAGGAAGGGGAAGGGAGGAAGGAGAAGGGGAGAGAGAGAGAGAAAGAGAGAAAGAAAAGAAAGAAAGAAAAGAAAAGAAAGGGAGGAAGAAAGAAAAAGGAAGAAAGAAAGAAAAAGAAAGAAAGAAGGGAAGAAAAAGAAAAGAACAGAACAGAACAGAACAGAACAACTGTGTGGCTTAACCACACTGACTCCATTTGGTCAGCTCCGTCTTAGGCCCACAGTCCTACTCCTCCCCTTTCTGCATGATTGAATTTTAGGCTACTCATGAAGAATGCCCCAAGCCAGATAACCTCCCTATCAACTTTTACTCTTGCCTTCATCTGAAATGAAAACTGGAAGAGTGCCTTTTGCTGAAGCAGAGATCATGAGAAACCCCCATCCCCAGGAGAGGAAAAATACCCTGGTTCCCGTTGGTTCAGTTGTGCTTCTCCCTAGCAGTCAGATTCTACCTTTAGCTTCGGTCCCTTTAAATCCTCCTATCCGCCTTTCAGTGGCGTGGAGTGCAACTGCAAATGCCTGCAAATGTATACAAGTTACCCACAATAAACTTCATAATTGCACCTCATGGACTTGTCTGCTTCATTTTTTGTTTTCAAAGTTCCTTCTCAGCTCAGATTCAGTATCTCCACCTCCCAACAACAATGTTGAAGGAGTCTTTTTTTTTTCTTAAGGTGGGATGATTTGAGCTCATCTTCAGGCTGTGAAGAAGTAAGCAGAATCAAAGAGCTTCAGAACTCAGGAATAAGCGATGGAATAGTATTCTATAGAAGCAGAGTTGATGGGATTACTAGAAGAAAGAATATCTCTTTCTTCAATTATATAGGAAAGGAGGTAAGTGTGGGTAGATATGTTTGTAACTACAGGAGGAAAATCTGAAAGAACTGAAGTTTTGTAGCCTCAAATTTCCCTATGAAATAGGAGGCAAGATTACTGCTGAGATTAAAAAAGGGTAGTAGAAAAAAGGATTTGAGAAAAGTGATAAAAATGTAGAAGGGCTGCAGAATAGTGCCAAGAGGTGATCAGAAATTAAAGACCATAAATCTCTAGTAGCAACTATACAATAATTATGCTCTTTCCTTTAGCAGGGCCATGAATCCTGGGTACATTCAACGTAAGAGAAAAAATCCAGAACCCAGAGGGTACTGGCAAAAGTGACAAAACGGTCACCACAGAGTGGATGGATGGAGAAGAAAGTAAAATAATGAGGGACATAACAGGCTGGGGAGAAAAGGAAGGGGCCAGAACACTGAGGGTGAAGAAACCCAGTTGGTTAGACTGTCCAGATGGTCACTGAAATGGCCCATGAGAACGGTAAGAATTAGAGTGGAAGACTAAAATCCTCAACAAATGAAGGCTATTACCAAGGAGCTGACAGATCTCAGCAATGATGAAAGGCAACAAGTGGTTGAATAGGATGACAAATCTTAAAAGAGTTTTTTTTTTAATGGGAGTAGAAAGGAGTTTATTAGGGGTAATCTGTCACAGACAACAGTGGGCCACACAGATGAGGGGGTGCCTGTGTGAGCCTTAAAAGAGTTCTTAACATGGAAAAGGAAAACTGAGGCTCTGAAGGAGGTAACGTGTTATTATTGAAACTGCACCTAGGTGTGGGGAGAAAAATGCAATTTCAGGAAGGACCTTGGGACAGAGACAAATCTCAAAGCAAGAAAATGAAGAAAACATTTTGTGAAGAAATTTGAGGATGCAAAAGAGTGTATTTGCAGTGGAATGAGAGCTTCAAGGAACAAAGTAAAAATGGCTGCAAGGCTACCAAGAAAGAATCATGAATAACAGGCTGTAGAAGAATACAAGGTGAGAGAGAGGGGCGCCATGGGATGATGAAGCACCACTAGAGGGTGAGACTTCTGCAAAGCACATTTTGCTGGAGACACAACATAATACCTATCAATTTTCCCATAACAAGAAAAACATTAAAAAAAAAGACATGGCCTCAGATGGGTCATTAACATCACTATTTACTAGGAGGAAGAAATCAACCCTTAAGAGCACATGAATTAATACCCAGGGTGGAAAAACAGAAGCCTGTATGATTTGTGCCTGTGCTCCCTTATTTTTTGCCCACAACATTCAACAAAAAGGCTTCTCTTTTCTTTTTTTATAAAAGAACCTATATAAAAGCATTGCTCAATTTAATTGGATCATGCAGGTGGATCTAGATAAATTCATCATTAATTTCTCAAAATCAATCTGACTTAAAGAACCATTTTATGATAACACTGAAACATAGGCCCAGGTCATAACACGGTGCAATCTGGGCAGAACAAAAGGGACCTGGTGGAGGAGTCACGTGGAAGCTAAACTCCAGCTCATGCTCCCCTCACTCCCAAGCCTCTGTCCTCACCTAGACCCAGAGAAGTCATTCAGGGACAGTGTCTGGGAAAAGGGAGAAAGGGCTTTCTCTAATTCATTGGCCTAAGGACACACAGGTATTATATAAAATAGCTTAGATCCTTTCTAAATATACAATTAATCCAAAGGAATGTATTGTCAAAGTTGTAAAAAAACAAAAATAATAACTTGTTAAATATGTGAACCATTTTCTGAATTTTTTCTCTGAGTAAAAGCTAATGTTTTCCCAAATAAATAAAAAGTCGTATCAGTCTACTTAGTCTGAATCACTAAAATTATGATTCCATTTACAACTCAAGTCACATTTGAAAATACTTCCATCATATTTTTATAATATTGGGTGTGAAGATAATTTCCTTTACATAGTCCCAAAGTAAATATTATAAAAGAAAAGACTGACATATGCTACTAATAAAAATTTTTAAATTTTTGTAGAGAAAAAAATCTTAGAGTTATAATATCAAGCAATCAATTCAGAAAAATATTTACTGCATTATCATTTTTTTTAATCAGCAGCAGCATCACTAATGTGTACCAAATGCTTGATAAGTGCTTTAATTATATATTATTTTATTTAGTCCTTACAATATTGAGGCAGGTGTTATGATTCTGAGTATTCCTGTTATATAAAAGAAGAAACTAGGCTCACAGAGATTACATTACTTGCCCCCAAATACACAGTGCTTAAAAGACAGAGCCAGGATCCAAATGATGGTCTGTCTGACTGAAGCCCTGCTCTTACTTCTCACCACACACACACACACAGACACACACAAACCCAAAGTGAACAAACAATTCAAAAAAGAATTATAAATGATAAATAATACACAAGAAGAAAAATGTTCATTCTCCCTAGTTATTAAAAATGCAAATTAAAACAATGAGATCCTACTTTTCACTTATTAGATTGGTAAAGAAGATGGGAAGATAGTAATATTCAGAGTTGGTCAGTGTATTCAGAAAGAAAAAAATACTATATACAACTGGTGAGAGTATAAACTGGCACATTTTTTGGAAGGCTATTTCACAGTAAACCTCAGAAGTCTTTAAAATGTATGGACTATTTACCCTTTATTTTCATTTATTACGTTTTTATTTATTCATATTGCCCAATTTCCCCCTTATTTCCCTTTGTTCATTGTCCTTCACTTTCAAACTGTAATCTTTTTTTTAAATTGAAATATATTCAGTTTCAAACTATATTCTTTATTGTGTCAAACTACCTCCCCGAATGTTTTTATTTGTTTATTTATCTTTTTATTTATCTATTGATGGAGGTACTGGGGATTAAACTTACCAGGACCTTGTGCATACTAGGCATGCTCTCTACCACTGAGCTATACCCTTCCCCCACCAAATGCTTTTAAAATGAGATACTGATATTCTACCAAAAACCTATCATCTGTTAGCTCTACAACAGTCTTACATAAATAAACCCATAAGCTGAAATAATGAGATAAGATTGGAAAATATCAGAAAATAGAGTCTATATGAAAGGCACCTATATCTAAATAACAGATAATTCTATTCTTTCACTTACAACAAAACTGACATGAAAGGTCTTTGCCACATTGATCTTTGTTAACTAAAAACAGCAAAGTGTAATCCTCTCATCCTTGAATTACTCTAACATGTTGTTAATTTAGCTAAGTATCCAAAAATGGATAATGACATTTAAAAAGTGGGGCAACTTGTATTCCAATTTGATCAAAGATGATAATAATATATCTTAAAAATTTACTTTTCATGTATTTAATTTTAAAATAGTCTTAAAGCAAAATCCAAGAATTATAAAGGCCAAATTTATAACATGAGAAGTGTACATTTTTAATACATTTAAACCAGAATTGTATTTAATATGCTCCTCTTCAATGCTGGGTATTTGTTGCATAGAAAGGATGCATATTAAGTATCTGGTGAAGTGCATATTTTAACAGTATGATATCTAACAAGTTCCTTTTTTTCCTCCAAGAGGAAATTGTTAGCAAATGAGTTATAAACTAAATTCAAATCACACCTCTGAAAATGTTTACCATATGAAAGAAAAAATTGAAAGTCCACTCTTAATGGAAGCACATGCAAAGATCTCAGAACCATTGAAGTTCTCTTTACTAACTTCCACACTTGAAAAAATGTGCAATTCATCCTCTGTCTTGAATCCTTTTTGATATTAGGAGTGCAAACAAATAACCTATGTATAAAGTAACTCATATAGTTTGCTATCTATAACCATTTCTGAAAGAATACCTAAAGAAGTACTACAGCAAAATGAAAAATAGATGTTAAGAAAGATAATGACACAAGAAATAGTGATGAGTAAATAAACAGGTAATATTAAATAGTTAATTCTAAATAGCAGTTAACAACGTGGTTGAAAGCTTAATAGGATTCTTAAGAAATGGTTTTTATGAAAGTCGAGGCATTACTAATGAAAAGTACTATAAAAATTCCAGATTGGAGGTGGCCTAAGGGCACAGGGGTCAGAGACAAATTAAAAGTACTAAAGTTCTTACATTTGGAGAAGCAGAAGGACGTTATAGATTTTAGTTAATTCCCAACATTAACAAAAAATATAAGGTCAAACATGTTTCTCAGAATTAACCGGTAGACAAATAAATAGGAATGGTATGATTAGCTTATAACTAGAAGCTTTTTTTTTTTAAAGAGCAAAAATTCAATCAATTCAATCAAAAGAAAAAAAGGAAAGAAAAAGACAACAAGGACAATAAATCTAATTTTAAAAAAAGATATCAGTAACAATACTAAATACATTAGTTTTCATAATAAATGTAATTAAGTGAATATAAGCAATTTAAAGAATAGTTCATCTGGCATTAGTTTAGTAGACATTATTTAGTCATCACTTACGACCTAACCATGCTTAGTGCTGGGGATAAATATAATAGAGGAATTAAACAGGGCCTCCGACACTAAAGAGTTCACAGCATAGGAAATTAAATAAAGTTATTTTATTCCATTTTGTGGGGCTTCAGAATTAGAAATAATTAAAATAAAGTAACATAGTCCTTTTCCTATATAGAATTATAAATTCACATACAGTTTTGCAGACAACTGTGCTGTAAGATATTTGATTAGAGACAAGCTTCAGATGTCTCTCAGAAATCAATGCGTGTTTTCATAAAAATGATATGCCCATGGTGACAAAGATCAAGAAGCACAGAAACAGTGTGGGGCTGAGGGTAGTATGATTCCCTTAAGTAGACACAGTCAGAAAAAAAAATGTATCTAATTTTTAAAGGGATTTAGTACCAGTTCATGTAATTTGCAAAGTATTTTTGCTTTGGTCTTATCCATCCTCCTCCTTCTCCCACCAAACAAAACTCATTATCACTACGCTTTCAATGACAGGCTGTTGTGTTTAAGATGAATGGTATCTTTAGACAAAACAGACTTTCTTCCATTTGCCATTTTATGTAGTATTTACACATAACCTCAGTGAAGGAGAAAAATCAGGGATTAAAAAGATTTCCTCTACTTAAATATGACAGATGCTGAATACACATCATTATCTCCGGATAAAAGAGACAGAACAACCAGAATCAATAGGCAAAACTCCAAAACTAATAGTTAAACTTGCCACCTATTTATACACATAGAAAACCTTTATTGTTAAACTTCCTAAAATGACTAGTTACCAAATGATGAGGGTCGGTCTAGATGCAAGTTTAAAAAATTACATACCTGGGGGAGGGTACAGCTCAAGTGGTAGAGTGCATGCCCAGCATGCACAAGGTCCTGGGTTCAGTCCCCAGTACCTCCTCTAAAAACAAACAAATAAATCAATTTCCTCCCCCCTAAAAAAATTGAAACAGGAAAACATTAAATAAGTAAATAAATAATTACATACTGACTGGAGTGCTACCCTGCTTATGAAAACAACCTTAGTTCTTTTATGTTGAATCTAACCTAACAAATATTAACATGTTAATGAATGTGTTTAAGAATAGCACAAAAGCTATATTTTAGTTAAAATTTGCTTTTAATTTATTCTGTTTTGGCCAAAAAGCAGGCACAATTTGATAAGGTAAAACACAACTTCCAGTGGATTATGAATGATATGCTTTTCCTGTAATATTTTACTAGTTACAAATTTTAGAGAAGAAACTTAAGATAACAGTCATTAAAAACAGAATGTGAAAATATTTTAATCTTCTTCAGTCATTAATCATGTCATTTTTACCAGACTGCCCTGCTAAGTTACTTGTAACAGAGTAAAATATTTTCTTTCCTGTTTCTGATCATCTCATATACAGCAATCCCATGGACTTTTAGTGAGAAATGCAGGTAACAGATACATAGAAAAGCTTTCATTTTTTGTTAGGTAGACCCAGGACTTGTGATGACACATCATATATATCAAAATTCATATGAACTGGAAAAAGATCTTCTTGAAAAATCATGCCAAAAGAGAAAGATTACTAAATCTAGCAATAATAAGAATAAAGTAGAAAAGTAAGTTCCTACCAATAGCCTCACAAAAGTAACACAACAGTGTCTTTTAGTTTCTCATGGACAAATCTGAAGTATTTTGAAAGAATATAAAACCTTACTTTTTTTTACAAACTGGTTACAAGATAAAGATGAAAATTAACCTAATTACTCCTCAAACTGGGAAATTTCTATAAGACAACTGAAAAAAAAATAGTTAAAACATGATATACTTTGGACTTCTACAAAATAAAGTATTTTGAAAAACCATAAAGAAGTATTTTCTTTAAAAAAGTATTTTCTTAAAAATAGGTTACAGAATAGAGATTAGAATTAACCACATGTAAGAATATAATTAAGCTGCCTTTAAACATTCCCCCAAATCCACAGAGTTATATCTATTAAGTAATAAAGTTAGTTGTTATTCAGCTGCATATCTTTAAACTTAAAATAATCCTACTAACAAAGCATTTTTGTTCATTTATATAATTTCCTACTTTAGGGAAAAAAATATTTCTTTATCATTATTTTATTGTCACCCATAGCACCAAGATGTTCACGGTACTAAAATATTGTGAACAATAACTAGCTTGAATTAACAGTTAAATCAACTACATAATTAAACTGACACTGGGCTCTATGATTATTTTTTCCTTAGTTATGTGTAGACACATAAGCACAAAATAATCGAAAGCCTTCCTCCCTTGGCCTTGTTAACTACAAAAAAAGAAGATGGGTAGCAAAAAGAGGTGACTGTCCTACATGCTTACCACAGTCATGTAAGAATACCCTAACACCAAAAGTTATTTCTGTTAGACACTAAATTATTCTGAAATAATTTACAAATAGCTTGCTCAAGGCAACATGCAGAGCTTTACTTGAGTGTGGAATCAACAGACAATTGTGGAATTGGACATGGTTACACTTAATTCCAAATTGATGACATGATATTCATTTAACATTGAAATTTCCCTTTTTATTCATTTCATTCATTCATAAAAATTTATATCAGTTTAACAAAACATCATAATGTGCAGTTCTGTGAAGCAATTCTTCCATATCTGACATGATTGTTTTTGCCAGTTTAAACATTCTCAGGTTACATGAAATGCATACTAGTTTTACACAGAAAACTTTTGGGGGGAAAAAAGTGTGTTTCATCGTGAATGAATTTAACATGATTTTAAAACTACATTTTGGGGGAAGATTTTTGTTCTTGAATATATTGACATATATATTTGAAACTAAAGGCAACTTTAAGTTGTAGATATTCAGTATTCTTCTACAATCCTAAAAAATATATAAAATCATATAGCTTGAAGAATAAATACATTAGTACATTGCCTAGAATTTAAAAATCAACAAATGTCCAGATAAATAAATCAGCAAAAGTCACACATCTAGACAATATTGTAAGGAATACTGCTAACTAAAAAAAATAGGTCACGATAAAAAAAAAAAATTCGTTGAATAAATTTTCATACTGTATAATTTAAAAGGCTAATATATAGATAAAATTAATATAAAGCAAGCCACAAAATGCAATAAATTTGAATATCGTACAATAACTCTAATGTATCACATCTGAATGAGTTTCAATGTCACTTTCATTCAAATGGTAAAAGTATATTTTACTTTAATATAAAACAACATAGGAAAGACTGAATTAATTTTAATAGGATATTATAGCATAGGAACAAATTTAAATCTAAAATGTTAGAATAATACTCCAAACTCTATTTTCGATTGGCTGGAGAGCCTGACGCTTATTATTTTTGATAGTTATAAAACTTAAATCTTTGCATTGTTGTTTTGTGTTGCTATGTTCTGGCATTAGATATATTCATTGTTATTGAACTTTTTTGTCATTTACATCTCCCACTTTCTATATAATGGCCTTCCATCCATAGTGTGAATGATTTGGATACAAGGTAATTTATACATTTTTAAGAAGATATGATTTTTATGGGTGGGAAATATTCTGTATTATTTTGGAAATGGTGAAATACTTTTCTTTGTGAAACTCAACATCATTCCACTGATCATTTATTCACTCATCACTTATTCAACAAACATCACCACGTGCTATTATGTGAAAATATGTTGACTAAGTATGTCTGTAATATATATCAATTAAATGTCTTTAATTTCAACAAAAACAAAAAAAAAGTACAACTGAAATAGAAGATTACTAATTAGCAACACTTGAATACAGCATAGGCCATCTGACCACTTAAGTCTCTAATTAAGGAACAGTATTTGAATCTCTAAAACACATATATTGAAAATTCACTAAAGGACTAGTGGTCATCAAGCAAAAATTTACTTTCAATTTGTTCATCTTTGATTCCTATCCAGGAAAATTAATTAAAAAATCAAAAGAACCTCTGGTAAAATGTTCTTTCCTATAGCATAATTCTATAATACAAAAGACAAGAACAAAACATTCCTGAGACATAGAAAGAACTAAAACACATGGTCACTTTAAATTATTTTAATGTCAATTTTTATCTAATAAGCAAATAATTGATAGATTGCTTATTACTACATCTGTACTTATTCCTTAAATAAAATATTTCATACCACAGCAAAATGTTAAAAACCTTAAACCTGTAACCAAGTAATGTGTTTACACCAAAATTTTCTACACTTTGTAGTTGAATGTATCTTATTTCTGCCCAGGAATAAGCAAGATATGTCAATCAACATGAACGGACAAATAATCCATTATTACCTCATAGAAGGTGAAGATGACACCAATTCATTCCACCTAATGGATATCTACCCATATAACATAAGCACTTTCACTTCCCATTGAAACTATGGTAAGCTGAATGAATTAAATTATATTAATTTTGAACTATATTAAAAATAACAGACTGGTCCAAAACAAAACAATTATCAATTCTCCAGAGCCAGTTAATTCTTCATCTATCATGATTTTACAAGAACTCCTATATAAATATCTTTTTCAGCAGATGATTTAATGCTGGGGGGATAATCTGCATTTACAAACAAAAATTATACATCACTTGCAAAATCTATCTCTCAACAGACTACTGAATCTACTTTCCGGGGGAGAAAATTTCTACAAACATGTGGCTATACGGACACATATGTCATGTATACGAGTAAAAACTGTCATGTTTATGAGTAAAAGGTGTGTATGAGTAAAAATTCACAATTTTTTCATCATATCAACTCATATTCTAGGTTTTTTCAAATTGCATAATGGTTCAGACTATGGGCTCCAGAATCAGGCTACTTCAGATCAAATTCCAGTTCTGCCATTTGACTACATGACTCCCAGCAAAATAGCCAACCTATCTGTGCCTTTGTCTGGTCATTTATAAAATGGAAATAATTATGTATAGTTCTTATTGATTAAATAAATTAGTAAATATAAAACACTTAGTACAATGCTTGTCACATAGTAACATAAAATCAATGTTAATAATTGTTACTGTCATTATTAACCACACAGTTAGGTCCAAATTCTTTAACCTGGGGTCTCTAATAGACTCCCAGCCATGCAATTAGTGCCCAGCAAAAATCCTACAGTTCTGGCAAGTTGTTTTACTTATTGTCCCTCAAATATATTTTGCACCTTTGCCTCTGTCCCTGACTTTAATTAGTTCTCTATTTAAAATGATCTCCCTCTTTACATCTATCCAAACTCTACCCTTGAAGATCCACATTCTACCTCCACCAAGGAATCTCCTTAATCAATCACCATAGCCCACAGTAATCCCTCTTCTTTGAAATTCCACCAGGACTGCATTACTGGAACTACTTATATTGTCCTGCACTCACAGATGTCTTAATGTGTGTGTATATATATCACATCTCTCCTATTAGATTACAGACTCCATGGGGGCAGGAACTGTGTCATACTTGGGTACCCTCCACCATATCTTAAGTCGAGTAAGTGCTCTACATGCACATGCAGTTTGACTGATCATGCAGAATCCAAGTGAAAATATCTACATACTGGCTCAGTGTATTAACAACAGCATGCTGGGTCTGAGAATGGTAGAAACAGAGACTACTCAGTATAACACAACTGCATGAATGGGAGCCAGAACTGGACCAAAATATGCACCCCAACTTAGACTACCCAGCAGTAAGTCCAGGTACTTACAAATAACACGAATAAACCCCAGAAACATTACAGAGAACAAAAAAAATCACACAGAGTACATACGGTATGGCTCTTATACAAAGTTTGAGAACAGAGTAATCTAATCAATAGTGACTGAGGTCAGAATAGCGGTTGCCTCTGGGAAGGACTGACTGAAGGAAAATATGCAGGAACATTTTAAGGTAATGGAAATGTTCGTTGTCTTGATCTATACATTGACCTTGTTCTATATATATAATTTTGGTATGCTGAAGTGATATATTAAATCTTTAAAATTTTAATATGTGATTCAATAGCTAAGAAACACTTAAATTGTAAATTTTAAGTTCTAAAGTTGCTACACATGGTCTCCTGATCCAAGAACTTGGAAACAAAATCTTAAGTATTAGACTTGTAGTATGTTTTCCAGGTCTAATGGCAAAACTATCTTTTATAAAGATGGATAAGGGACTGGGTGGATGAAGTTGAAGACAATGAATGTTAAGTTATATAAGGGCTCAATGGCCAGGACCATCCCTATTTTGAGACAGACAATTCAAGTTAACTTAAACTCAAAAGGTTAAACATTTAATTTGTTTGTTTTCCTTTGCTCTTATCCTGTGCTCAACAGAGCAACTTTCTGGATATGCTCTGACTCCCCATGTAGGTCTGCCTTCAGGGTGATAATACAGTAGGGAAGGGTAACACAGGGTCATACAACAGTAAGGAAATCTCAGTCCTAACATGAATGATTTATTTTGGCAAATTGATAAAATGAGTTCTTATGCTGATTTTGTGAGTCATATAGCTTAACTACTTACAGAAAATGGAGACACTAATTGTAGTAGAGAAGAACCTTTGTTTTGTTGGAGGTTTACAGGGACACCATGACCTAGCCCACGGGGACGGTTGCAAGAACAAAGAATGCCTGCAGCAAGAGGATTACAACAACCAACCACACCCCTCCCTCATTTTCCCTCCCCCTCCCTTATTTTTTATATAAAAGGAGCCTGTATTCTGACTAGAGCAGGATGGTTCTCCAAGACATTAGTCTGCCATCCTCTCGGTCTGCCGGCTTTCCTAATAAAGTCGTTATTCCTTGTCCCAACACCTCATCTCCCAATTCATTGGCCTGTCATGCGGCGAGCAGAACATGTTTGGACTCAGCAACATAATCATGCAGATGTAAGTATTCTGAGCCATATGAAAATGATATTTCTCACTGTAAACAAATACACTGGCATTCTAGCTTTATCCATCAGTCTTCTGGGTTTGTCAACATGAGTCCATCCCTGAGAAATGCTGAAACATCTTGGTTCCTGAGCCTGAAAGTTTACCTAATTACCTCCCCCTTGCAAAAAAAAAAAACTAAACCTCACTGAGCCTGAAAGTTTAAAACCAGATACTAGAACACAGAAAAATCACCAAGGCAATTGATACTATCTTTTCAGGCCTCTTGGAAACTGCCAGCAACCTTGTCCACGGCCTACTAATGGCCACATTGTAATCATTTATAAATCTGTACTATACTTGATATTTTTAAGGTACATTTATAATCATATTATTATGTTTAATTTGAGAAAAGATTAAACTTTATAATGTATAGTATATAACAGTTACTAACCATAGCAGTTATACAAAAATTAAAAGCTAATAATAGAAACATTAAAATAAAAATTGCTCATTAAAATAACTATCTCATGATATAATAAAAAAGACACATTCTTTGTGACTTGGAGATCTGAAGTCCAGTCCTAGATTGGCCATTTACTAGTCTTATGGCGTTAAGCAAGTCACTTAACCTTTCTGTATCTGAATTCCTTCACTGGTAAAAATATCCCTGTGTATCTTCTGAAGATTTTTGTGAGTCTCAAACTTGATAAGATTAATTAAAACACTTTCAAATGGTGAAGTATTATACAAATATTTTCATCATCATATATCCATTAATATCACATCTGAAGTTAGGTTACCAAATAATGTGGTTATTTCTATTTCTACAAATAATGTTTTTACTAAATAATTGATCTAAGATACATAATGTTCTAATGTCATAGATTCAATTATTGGCTCCTATTCCTCTCGCCTTTGCAATGTGGCTCGGCAGCTCTGCCCACTAGAGGGAAGAGAGGGTACTTACATCTACCAGACAAGTGGGACGCACGGAGTTCTTTCTAACTCTTTCACTTTGGGCTTGGACATGTAACTGGCTTGGCCAATGGTCTGCTAGAAGATCTGATGCAAACAGAGGTTTGAAATGTATTTGTGTAGTTGGGCTTGCCCTCTTCTCTTTTATCATCAATGACAAGAACTGAACCCAATCCATGACTAGCTTATGTCAACCAACCCCGACCCAACCCATGGACATGTGAGCACAAAAAAATTACTGTCATTTTAATTCACTGCTTTTTAAGGTGTCCTTTTACACTTTGTTATTGTGACAATCACTGACAGGTCCAGTGATCATATAGAACATAGTACACCCTACTCGTAGTTTAAAGGACCATCTTTAGGTTAGATAACATAATCCTTAGCCATTAATTTTACAATTTATCCAACAATAATCAAAAAGTACCCACTATCTGCCAGGGAATATGCTAGACGCTGGGCTAGTCAGAGTGTGTGACACTGGCTGCCATAATAAACAATGCAAAGTCTTGGTGGCTTATTACGATAAAAGTTTATTTCCCTCTACCTAAAGGCCAATGAAGATGTTCTTGGATGAAGAGCTCTCCAGAGTGGATCTCTTCCAAGTATGACTCAGGAACCTAGGCTCCTTCCATATTGTGATGCCATTATGTTCAACATTTACCTTGATGTAATCTCAGAAGGGAAAGTGAGATGTGTGAAAGTGTATTGGATACCTAATCCTCTCAGCCCAGAAATGACACGTACTCCACTGGGAGAATTAGTCATATGTCCCCACACAGATGCAAAGGGGCTGGAAATTGTCATCTCTGGCTGAGTAGCCACTTCCCAGCAACAGTCCTACGCTATGAAAGGGAAGTATAAATCTTTGGTCATTAGTTAAGCACTTCAAACACAATCAGAGAACAGAACAAAGATTCCCAACTTCAGTGAATTTTTGTTTATGGACTATTTCATACCAGATACCAAAGTTACAAAGGTATGAATAAGACACAATTCTTGCCTTCAAGAAACCCAGACTTGGAGAGAAAGAAGAGATCCACACAAATAATTACAGCAGATAATAAATGCTATAGTAAATGTAAGTACAAGATCTAATGTTTGCACAGAGGAAGGGGTCTCTAACTCCTGGGAAAGTGTTAAGGAAAACTATATTTAACTAAGGGGGCAATGCTTGAGCTAAGCCTTAGAAGATAAATGGAACCTTGCCAGACAGATGGAGGAGAAGGAGAGGATGCTAAGCAGAGAAAACAAAGGTTTGCATCATATAATGAATCAGAGCCTCTTTCCTTGTAAAGCTCTGGGGTGGTGATGAGGGCAAGAGAGAAGGGGAAAGCACTGGTATTTACAAGTGGTAAAACAACCTCTTGCTTCACATATAAATTTGGAATAACATAATCAGATTTAATAAATTAATTTCCTAATTAGAGTAGCCTTCACTTCCATGAGCGCTACTTTGGAATACTGTCCTCCACAGGGAGACAAGTGCAATCCATGACCCGAGCAAGACGACTAGCGCCAGGATACCTAAGTTACACGGAGCTGACAGCACAGGGGTGGCGGTGTCTGAAGAGGAAGAGTTCAGGGGGAAAAAAATGCTGAATGGCAAACTGTCTCTCAAAGCCCTTGTCAGATAAAATAAAAGCCAAACAAATGATAAAAATAATCAATCAGGTTGATCTAGTAAGTATGCGTCAAACCCTTTACGTTGTAGAGTACCCACAGGTTTCAAATTACCCACAGAAGAGTTATAAAAATTCAATACAAACTGGGCCTCAAAATGAAACTTTACTAAGTACTAAACAACAGAGTAGCTAAAAAGTAGTAAGGTGACATTCTCTGACCACCAAACTACTAACAAAATTACTAATAAAAGTAGCAAGTAGAAAATTTGGAAATTTAAAAACACTTCCCTAAATAATCAGTGTGTCCAAAAGAAAATCAAAATTGCAACCATTACAATATAATTGCAATATTATAATATAAAAAATTTCTGGGATTCACTAAGGCTTTAATGAAGGAAATTTATAGTTTTAAATACTTTAATTCTAAATAAGAAGGAAAGAAAAGACAAAATTCAAGTATATAACATAATGATACACATGAAATACAAGAAAACCAATTGAAAATTATTAGAAGAAAGGAGAAATTTCATTCAGATCTATCTGATCCAGCACCTCAGCACTTAGCCACTATGCCTTGCTGCTTCCGGTCTTTAGTTTATAAAAGGAGATGAAGGGCTATGTCCCCTCTACTTGCTTCTACACAACCCCATAAGATTGTTATAGAGAAGGCTGCCTGGTTTTCCAGACAAACCTTGAAGAGGATCTGGTGAAAGAATGAATTTAAAAAAATAAATAAAAGTGAAGAAGAGGACAGTATCCACAAACACTTGTCACTGTTCTCTTCTAAGTTTCTCTCTCTTAATGACAATCAAATGTGAAATGTCAATCCTCACCAAAAGCTATAGCAAAACTACACACCAGCCATTAGCATTATTAGGCTGTTCTCCTAAAAGTCTCTTAAAAGTGGAAAACAGAGTGATATTGTTTGAATAAAGTAAAGAAAGGTGAATTTGTCAAAACTTAAAATATATTAACTTATATTTAAATGTCAAGAGTTCTTTAATTCACCATCTGGATCTAAATTTGCCCTTGTTGGCCCTTCTCAGCTAAATAATGCGAAGAAATCCATGTGAATTTGTGTAATAGACCAACCAGCTGTAAGAGTCCATGAGAAGGAATTGTACCCACTCTCTTCACAGCTGCAGCCTCAGCCTGTGGTACACAGAATGCCTAATAAACATGTCTGATGAATAAACAGATGAATAGTCAATATTTTTCTTATTAATGAATGATGCCCAAAGATAGATGTCAATATTCTTACAGAGATTTATATTTTATTTCCTGGTCCTTTATTGTTATGAGACCTTCAAAAATAAGAAATTTAAAATAACAAAATTGATTTTTAGCAGTTAAAGGTATTGTCAACATATTCTCACAAGATCTACAAATGTTTTCCTTATTAATATTTCTTGAGAAAGGCTTACTAGGTTAGGCAGATTGTCTCATTTGCTAATAAGCTTTCAAAACTCTAGTTCTACTGTATTCAAATTCCTCATTTTCCTGCAACTTAGTGACCACTATTAACAGCCCACTCTATTTTTCACCGCCCATATTTTTTTGCCTCAAGCTTTAACTGATTATATTCTTTGATTTCCTTACCCTGGTGTAGATTCCTTTTTAACTACAGATCTTAAAAGCGACACTAGCTGCTTTTTGTTCCTTGGAGTTTTTGAGGGTTGTTTTTTTTTTTCCTTCAGGATAATTATATTCTGTTGTGCCTTTTATCATCGTGTCTTTTAGGATCTCCTAACCTTGTACACTCTTGCGCTTTATTTAATAGTGAGCTTTCTCCTCCACTCTCCACACTAAACCATCCTCATTAGGTTTCTTAATCCTCCATAATTTGCTTTCATGAAATCTTATACCTTTGAGTTGCTGTGTTCTCTAAGCCCATTTCCTTAGCATTGCTAATCCAAGCAGCCCAGAATCAACACGCAGTAAACATAAGCTTATTCACTTTCTCAGCCAATGTAACTCTACAGGAAAAAGAAAAAAATCTTTGTTTTGAATGTTTATGGGCCATGAAACTATACCATTTAACTTGATATTTCATTTTCTCACCTGAACATCGCCTGCGAAGTTTAGGACCACAGAATACACTGTAGGCAGATCTTAACGTACAGTTTTTAACTTAGGCTTCATGTTTTTCTCTGTCAGAAAACTATCCTATTTTAATAGAACAAAAATAACAATATCCTGATGTTATGTAGTGTCTAGTAAATTCCAACTATATCTTTTCCTCATATCCAGAATTCAGGAGACGAGAAAAACATCTTTTTTCAGTTATTCTGCAAGAGCTTTGCTTTTCCAAGTGAGTTGTTTTAAAAGACATGTGCACGTCCTTGAAATCTGATTGCACAGCCAACGCTTGTCTGCTCAGCAGCTCATTCTCTGCTTTGTCTTCCTTTCTACTCATCACTAGCACCTTTGCTGATGGGTGTGTACGGAAGGCAAAGAGAGTATAAATTTTAGGTTTTGTTTTAAATTTCCTAAGGACTTTGGTTAAACTAAAAACAACAACAGCACATACAAAACAAAACCCAGCCAACCTCGGCAGTGAATTGAAAGAGTTAATGAAGTTTCGAAAGGTGCCTAGCTTATTCAAGCAAAGTTTACACTTCAGCCCTGAGCATGTTAACTTGTGATCCTCCCCATCCAGATGATAGAAAGCAAAGCCAGTAAGTTCTTTATTTAATTGGTTTGCATCCACACACTGACCTCCAAGGCTCTGTTTACATAGCCTATCATGCAATATGCTCCACAGTTCTCTGCCTCTTTCAAAAGCATGTTTCTCCTGAGATTTGATATATGGCTTTCATGTTTAATCACTACATTAAGCTCAATGCTCTGCTTCCTCCAGCATCAACTAACTTCCCTTCTTGGGAGGTGAGGAGAGGAGCACAGCTTCTTGCTACTTCTGAATATAAAAGGAAGTCTGTTTTACTCTATTAGTAAAATCACCAACTACACAGGATCATAGGCAAGCAACATTAGTACATCAACTAGGAAACAGTATTAAAATGGAACCCTTAAAACTCCTTAGAAAGAAGGTAGGCTGACTGTTCTCAATGAGGAAAGAGAAAACTTTAGTGACTGAGTTATAAATCAACAGAAACGGAGCTTAATCAGTACATAACTCAGTACATAGAGGACACAGCTAGATGGCAGCTAAAGCTTTCATCAAATCAGTCTTGAGAATAGCACATTTCTGGAGTTCTCAGATCAGAATTAATTCAGCACCTCTGTCTTCTAGTTAAAGGTTTTCTTAACCTTCACCACACAAACAGAACTTTCAACGTCTCTAACTGAATGTGGACAGGGTAAGTGTCAAGATCCTTTCTGTAAGAATTTGTACATGACCCAAATTTCTGAGATAAATGAAAACCTCAAAAAAAATTAATTAACTTCTTTCAGTAAGTCAAGACAATCTACAATTTTCAGGTTTTTAAAAACCACATGAAACGTATTTCACTTTAAGATAATTCAAGAAAAAAAGAAAAGTGAAACAAATGGCAAATTATTGACAACAGCAAAATCTAGATGATGGATGTGTGCCTGCTCATTATTCATTACCCTCTACTTTTAAATATAATTGAAACTTTCCATCATAAAAATTTTTTTTAACCTTAAAAAAATGCCAGGAAGTTGTGGATTTGCTTTTGTAGAAAAAAATTTATACAACTGATAAGAAAAAAATTAAATTACTTTCTAGGTTGATCATTTTGGTCTATATTCAATAGCTGACATTTTGTACCATGTGCTGACAATGAAAATTTTCCTTCCTTCCTCCTGAATCCCACTCCACAGCCTGAAATTCATTTACACAAACTGCAAATGTGCAATAAACTCTGCATAAGTTGGGTTCTTTACTTGAAAATATATATATATATATAAATATATATATATATACACACACAAATTTACTTTGAAAATCTTTCCTTTATGGCTAGTCATCAACCATAGTATTTATTTTTTAAGGTTTTTTTTTTTTTCTTAGTAAGTTCAGCCTCTTCATCTAAATATCTTACTTTGTCAGGAACACTGTTACAGCTGTATACAACATTAAACAGAGCTCATTTACTTTCTGTATTTGATGAACAATGCAGAATCTGAACCTATTAAAGTCATACATTTAATTGTTCCAATATGCTACCTTACTTCTAACCCAAATTTGCATGATGCAGAATGCTAAAGAATACATTTCTAGCTTCCTTTGTCATGAGTCCCTTCATTTGATATTAAGCTTAAAGAATTTGTAAGAAAAAAGAATTACCTGATGCTTAATTTGAAACCATCTGAATTCTTTCCACAACATATTTAGAATCAAAATTAAAAGAATAAATAAACTTTTAATCAGTATTCCCCATAAGATTTTTCAGAGCACAAAACATTGTAGTTTTCAAAGACACGCAGATGTTGTCCATGGAAGACATTTTTTAAAATTAGGGCTTGGAAAAAATAAGAATCATGAGCAAAATCTTTGGTCACAAGAATGAAAGATGTGTGCCTGTACAGATGTTATAACTATTTTCATGACAAATACTAACCTTCACTGCAAGAATTTAGCAGCACACTCTAACTTGGATTTGCGAATTTAACATAAATTTTCTAACTTTGACAATAGCAGCCTAATATTTCAGTCTTATACACTATTTCCAGGTTTTACCTTCAAAATGAACCTAGCGGACTTTTTCATTCTTAAAAGCTATATTCCAGATCTTGTAGCCTAAAATCAGTTTTTGACTTGATGTTTAAGGAATTAGATCATAACAAAGTGGATTTTTAGTAAGTATTTGGTGATTGACTGGTATAAAAAAAAGATAAGCAACTTTTATGTACAAATTCATTCTCTATCAATTTTACTCATTTATCTTTTATTATATTAAAGATTTTTACTATTAATGACAGACTTTTTACCCTATTTTGAGTCACCCCCAATGAGTCAATAAAAAAGACAAATAGTTAATACAATGCCATCATGCCTTTAGTATTCATATAGTCAATATTATAAACCAGAAAAGTTTATCTTATGCTATCATTGTCACATGTGATTCAGAAGCCCAAGAACACACAGGATGGAAAGATTTCTGGGATCACAGTTCTCAAATTAGGTGAAATTGTTAACTCAAACTGTACAGATTTCATATTTAAAGGGTCTCACCAAGTTGGGGAAATTCATAAAACTATACACTAAAAGAAAGATAAAGTTTTTGAAGAAGAAAAGCATGTTAGTTCCTGAACACCACTATCAAAAAGAATATATAGTCCTTAGTTCCTTTGTAAACATAATAAAAACTTTTTAAAAAGTCAAAACAGTGAAATTCAAACCAGAGTAAGAATGTTACTTTTAAATTCAGTAAGTTATATATTTTACTGCAAATTATTTTCTCCTGGAATTGAAAATTAATGTTTATTTATCGATCAACAGTTCACTAAAGGGCATAATTCCTTTGTGTTGAACACAAGGCAATTTTTGTGCTTTAATTGTAAACACCATCAGAAATTCGGAAGCACGGAAATCTTAGCAAGTGACGTAAAGACACAGTCAAATGTAAGGATTATATGGCCACATTCATGCTTAATGAGAAGAGAACACCTAATGAGGCTGATAGGCCACTGTTTGTGAGAATGTAAATTTTGTCCTGATAGATACGACATAATGGCTCAAGGTGACCTTCAATTTCCACTACCCTCCTTCCCAACAAAACAAATTTTTAAAAACTAATAAGTCATAGACAAATTTCTATTTCTATTAGCTAAAACTGTTGGTGACAAGTCACTTGCAAAGAATCTTCATATTATTCAGGATGCTTTTTGTCTACTAGGAGAACAATATTCTATTTTTAGCATGAGTATGTACAACCCCCACCTCTGCATTTAAAATGAAACTCTGCAGATATACAGCATTTAATACTTATTTCAGAACTATCGAGAATCCCAAAGTGAACATCTCAAGTTATGATTCCAAACAGCCAATAGCCCTGCTTTGAGGTGGGGTTCATGTTTTGAAAAGAAACTGCCTAGTCTGTTTAAAATCAAAATGGTTCTTGATCTGATGAATTACTCCTCAGAGAATAATGTAAATAAAATATACTCAGAATAACATTATTAATGTAAACATACCTGAACCAGAGTCAAATTTGGTTTCTGACCTGCAAAGGGAAAGAAATTTTTTACAATATAAAAACTGCTTGTTATGTAATACTGTTATTTTATGAGGGAGAAAAGAAGCAATGGTTAGTAGATTTCAGTACATTGGACAACAAGTAAAATAGCTTTTTAAAATGTAAATCCATATTTATTTTAACCATTTTAAATGTATGCATAACCCTAGGTCCTCTAAACATGTACATATCCATAGAGATAGCACAGTATGGAAAAGATATTAACTTTTTTTTATTGTTTTTGAGAGAGAGGATAAATTACGGTTTTTTAAAAAAGCACCCAGTCTTTACAGATTAACTTGTTTCAGTAATATAATCAAGCAATAAAAAACTCAAATTTAAAATTATCCTCTTTACTTATTATTAAAGATTTTCAATTATTCAACACCAAGTAATTTTTCACTAAGTTCTTCACAGAGTAAATGAACCTAGTAACCCCATACGTTTAATAAGAAGGAGAAAAAAAAAAGATCTGAGCCCTTGTGGGAACATTATGTTTCAGATATAGGTTAATGCTGATTGTAAATTCAGAAGCCTTTGAAGCTCTCAGTCTGGCTGTGGGAAAACTTTTGCGGGGTAATTACTCTCGAGATGCTGCTGATGTGCTGTCAGGCAGAATTAACCCTCTGACTAGGCCTATCTACACAAGCTACTATAAGACAGCATTGTCTATACCTAGCTCTCAAACCAATTAGTGGGCATGCTCCAGTCGGATTTATATCACACATTAACAATCAATAGTATATATGTTCACAGCTGCCACAGCAAGATATAAGAACCGACCAGCAGGAGTCCTGTTAAAGGATGTTACATTGACAGAGAAGATTTTTTTTTTCCTGGGGAAATGTAGTTAACTAAGTGGGAAAGGAGATTTCTTTGAAATTATCCCAGGGTACCAAAGCACTTTTGGAAGCGGTGGCTTTCTTTACCTAAATTAGCTTCAAGAGAAGTCATCAAAGGAGGGAAGGGGGAAGGACAAGCAAGAAACAGCTTCCTTTGTCATAAAAATTCATTTTCTCAAATATTCCCAACTAAAGTTTCACCTGATGCTTAAACTAAGTCAATATTCATAAAAAAAAAATACTATTACAATTGTGGTTGTCAATATCTGCCACGGTGTTCCCAGTTCACATCTGTCTCAAGCCCTGGCCCCACCGTAGTCCTCATCTCCATCTTTCACTTAGGGGTCCCTGACTCCTATTTCAGGTGCAAACTCATTTTCACGTTTTGCCCTCCCCTGTTTGGGAAAGCCTGGTCTCATTCCCTCTTCGTCTCCAGCATCCCTGAGCATAACTCTAAATGACACCTAACCACATGTCATCCTGCTGGTTTCCTTGCCCATCTTCCCAACCAGACTATGCCTTATTAACCTCTGCAGCCACAGCACCTACACAGTGCTTGGTGCTTGTATGCAACAAATGTCTATAAAGGGAAACTTCTGCCTGAACACACATCTTATTTCCCTCTTACCTGTATAGGAGGTGTTTTCTTCCTTCTGTCTAAGGTTCCCTCCACTTATGTCCTAAAATACATTCTCTCATCTCCCCTGAAACCAGGCTAGGATCAATTACTCCTCCTCCCTGTTGTATTTTCAATATCTGGGTCTCCCCAGGTTCCTCCTCCCTTCTGCACAGAAATGCCCCAGAATTAAATAAAAGCCCTCCCTCAAATCTGTGCCTTGCTCTTGTAATCCCTCTGTCTTCCTGGCTTTACCATCAAGTTTACAGAAAGGATAGACTATATCCTGTATTGCAAGTCTTCCTCTCCTGACTTCCCAACATATTCACTCTTTGAACTGCTAAGACCTGTCCTTGCACAGTCTTTACCAGTGACATAATAATGCTAAATCCAAAAGCCCTTTTACAGTCCCTACTTTCTACGCCTCTCTCCAACTAAAAAACTACCTGAATGTCACACTGTGATCTCAAATGTCACATGTACTAAACTGAATTCATTTTCTTGCCCCTCAAGTATAATCCTCCTGCTATATTCTCCATTGTGTAGGGAATTATGACATTATTTGAGTTTTCTTCTAACCCCTAATATCTAATTAGTCACCCAGACCTACTGATTCTATCTCCTTTCCCTTCTCTCTGTCCTCACCCTTACCATCTTTATGCCTATCTTTGGCTCAGTAATCTCATAATCAGTATCCCCCCCTCCCTTCCAGACCATCATCTAATCAGTTGCCAGATGTTTCCAAAACACTAATCTGATCACATTACCCTCACCTCAATAACTAGAGCAGAGTTTTCCAAATTTAGGTCACAAGCTGACCCACTGGTGGATTATAAAATTAACTTACTGGATTACAACTAATATTTTTAAAAAACTGAAATAGAATGGAAAAGAAGAGAGAATGCCTCCTATATTGAGAGTATATGCAGTTTTGTGCAACTTTTAGATGTATATACATGCATTTGTGAGTGTGTGTATGTTCACACATGTGCATACTGGGCAGTACTGTCCTTACAAGTAAGCAAAACGCCTCTGCTCTGGCCTTCCTCCGGCTGTAGCCTCCTCTCCACCAGGCAAGGAGTCCTCCCTTCCTGTTGAAACTCCAAGTACCAAGGTCCTCAGCATTTGCTACCCAAATGGCCCTGAGCTGGCTTCCTCAGCCTGTGTGGACCTTTCTTCCGGTCAGGTTGTGCTCCTAGTATGTGTACCTCCAGCCCAAGGGGTGATCAAAGGCTGTTACTTGAAGGAGGGAGCTTGGACCTGAGGGCAGAAGGCAAGGGAAACAAAGTGGGTAGAACAAGATGTTTTCCTACGCTTCCACATTCCTGCTCAGAGAATTCTTAATTTTTCTTTATTTATTTGTTTTAATTTGGGTGTGGGGGGTAATAGGTTTATTTATTTGTTTATTTTTGGAGGAGGTACTGGGGATTGAACCCAGGACTTCACGCAGGCTAAGCCTGCACTCTACCACTTGAGCTATACTCTCCCCGCTCCTGCTCAGAGAATTCTTAATTCAAATCCTCCTGTGAGAGTGGGGAGCTGGGAGCACCTAGAAGCCAGAAGTTGCCCCTTGGGCCAGAGTGGCATTGTCTAGATGGCCTTAGAAACCGGGTGCCTGGCTGGTGGGGAAAGGGAAGTGGTGATGGGTAGGAGTGCAGGGCCTCTGGCAGAAATGAAAGAGCCCTTCCCCAAGTAAAGAAGAAAAGAAAGACGGCGTTTCTCTTATGGATTCCAGAGCCATGCAAGAGAGGGCCGAGGGAACCTCCTCCCCTCTCCCCCCACTTGGCCTAGCTGTCACTGGTGACGGTGAATACAGCACAGAATGTAACTGTCTTCCAGTGTCCATTCTCCCTTTTTTTTTTCTTTTTGGAAATAGAATCTTTGAGTTTTAGGTGGGCCCATGGCTACCCAGGTAAGACAGTTTTTCCACAATATTTCCCACCTCTTGTAGCCAGTTTTGACCATGTGACTAAGTCCTTGCCAGAAGGACATAAGCAGAAATGTTATGAGTTACGCCCTCAAAGGGAATGACTGCACCCCCTCCCGTTCCTCCCACTGGCTGGAATGTAGGTGTGATTCCAGGAGCCGAAACAGCCGTTCTGAGATCATGAGAGAAAAGCTGACAGTAGAGCACCCGCCTGTGGCCACCGCCCGGGCTGATGGTGCACACTCTAGAAGCACCATATCAATCCCAAACTGCCACCGCGTTTAAACCACTATTATTCTGGAGTCTTCTCACGGCAGGTTGTGCTATTAGTGCCACATTAAAAAAGGCTTGAACTAAAATTTCCAAATTTCTAAACCTGAAAAGATTTTATGAATTTTAAAACCATAGAGGGTAAATGCTAGGAAAGCTTAAGTACCATTATTACTTTTTAAATAATTAAAATATACAGCACATGCATTCTTTTGATAATAAAGTTGCAAGTTTTCAAAAGAGGGCAGATTTAGTCATTGGTTAGAGTTCTATGGTCCTGAACAAATTTATAAAACTACTGCTTTCTATTTACAGGAAACAACCCAGTGTCCATGAAAGTTCTATGTGTATTGAAATTTTAAAATTTATTTTATTACTTTTAAAATTTTATTGTCTCTTATGAGGAAACCACAAAACCTCAGAGATCATTGCTTTTTACTTAATTTCAACTGTATTGGAAATTTTAAAATGGGAACCATGTAAGTATGAATTACAGGTTAATGAAGTCAATGCCCAAAAGATTTCAGACAACATGTAGAAGAGTGAGGGTGCTGTTCTTATTATTCTTAATATATGTCAACTAAAGACTGTGACTGCAAAAACTCACTAGAGGGAAGGAGCAGGAGTGGCAGACTGATTTTTGCCTACTAGTGCATTAGGTATGGCAACTCCGTGCCAAGGACTTCTAGGACTGTCCAAGTCAGAGTACCTGTCCTGCTGTCCCCCAGACAGCATGCAAATTTTTCAGAAATCCCAATGTGTCAGGATCCTACTTATGAGCCTAAGAATTTCTTCTTACCCCTAAAAGTAATTCAAAGGCTTTCATCAGACCAGACGCTAGTAATAATAGCAGTGAAAATGTATGCGCCTTCTTTCAGTCACATAAACATAATACGCCTCCTTTCCTTGGAACGCTCCCTCCTCCTCCCCCTCACCCACATCAGTATCCCTTTTCCCCTTTGCTTACGTCACTTCGAAAACTTACTCCATGTATTAGCTTAATTATCAATTCTTTGAAGAAGGGTGGCCAGACTAGATTATATCCCTTTAGTTTATCCTTTTATAGCACGAGTCACTCCTTTGTCCTCATCAGAGTTGCAATTCTTTCTACAGTTGTTCATGTGGTCATCTGATCACACTAAAAGAGTTCAATAATTGTGGCAGACACTATCTGTTGTGCACATAATGGCCAGTCTCCCTTTTCCCTGGTAAAAGAATTGCCATTTTTGAAGGGTGCTAAAAATGTTTCCATCCCAGGATTGAATCATTGTTAGACTAAGTCAACTGTGGCAATCCCGTTCTCCTCTGTCAAGGCTAGGCATGGAACCCAGTTCTGAGCAGCAAGAGGTACAGGGAAGTCCGCTGGGAATACTTCTTGGAAAGGTTTATCTTCATGAAAAGGACAGGGGGGATTTAGGGAGAAGGCCCTTTTCCTACACTCTCTCTGTTTCCTGCCTTTGAAGTTACCATGGAAGGGTATGATGTTTAGAACTGCTGAAGCCATCTTGTAAACATGAGAAGGCCAAGAGAACCACAGAAATGCCAACCCAGAACCCTGACATCATTCTAATTCCAGAACAGCCTTTCTCTAGAGTTCTCGCTGAGTCAGAGAGTCGAGTCTGACTTTGGTGGGCCACTTTTACCCGGGCATTTCTGTTACTTATAACCCAACACATTCTAACTGATACTGTTACCATAGCAGTACTAGGTTACAAAGTATCTATTAACTGTGTTTAAAACTTGGGTCTCTATTTTATATTTTGATGATAATGATGTTATAAATACAAAAGACAGAAAAATATGCAGAAAGAAAACAAAATGAATTTAAATATTTAAAGTCATGTTAGCTACAACTAAATATGAAAAAAAAAGACAAGTAAAATGTGCCCATTAATGGCATGCTTAATTTTTTTAACTTAAAAATATAAATTTAAAAAGCAGAAAGTTAGAAATCAAGATAATTATGAGCAGAAGAGCAGCAAAGTCCTTCCTGCGTTGCTTGAAGATACCTGACGTGAGCCTGTTAACGAGAACTGCAGATCCAGTCGCCACGACACAGCTACAATTCCTCGTCTTCAGTCACTGACGCCCTTTCACCGAGCACTGCAGTGCACTGCAGACGGCACGCCTGTGGGAATTCCTGCTCCCCACGGCACAATTCTGCTTCCGCTGGCGCTGTTTTTGTCTTTCCTTTTAACCAGGCCCTAGCACTTCCACTGGGAACACTGTCACCCTGATAAGCTGGCGACTTTATACGGTAGTGATGTGGTCTATGAAGCACTTAATACTGAGGTAACAGTCATGGAAAAGGCAGCCAACCAAGACAGACAGATCAGAGCCCAGTCCCGGGTCTTCCACTTTCTACCACATTGACTTGATAAGTTCATTACACTCCATGTCTTAGTTTCATTACCTACTGAATAGAAGTGATATATTTACCTTTTAAAATTTGGTGTAGGTTAAATGAGATGATACTATAAAGTGCCTAGGTCAGGTCTTGGCACATATTAGAAACTTACTAAAAGGTAGGTTTTATCTAAGTAATGATATTAAATAAAGTTTATAGCTACAAGTACAACCAGCAATATTTTAGCAAGTTAAAAAATACTGTATTACAAAAAGAAAACATGTATTACTCTGGCTGATATCTTACTTGGGGTGTAATTTTAATACGAGTGTCAAAACAACGTAGAGGAGTAGGAGAGCAGCAATAAAAATAACCGAAGAAACCGGAAATATTGGAGAGGGAAGACCAACGGGAAATGATAAAAATTATCTGACTACACGATATAGAAAAGGAATCCCATTTGACCTTAAAACACAAATAAAACGTTCTCTAACTAAGAAGTTGCATAGTGCACTTGAGAGCGTATCAGAATAAGAATCAGGAAACCCAGATTCTAGTTCAGAAACCTGGACAAGTTATTTAACTTGTTAGTCCCATTTTCCTCATTAGTAAAATGAGGCATTTGAAATAAATCTGTTGTTCCACGCAAACTACCCCATGGAGAGGCAAGCTATCTAAATTTCTCTGCAGTTTCCAAGAATGAGAGAAGGAGAAGGGGAGAGGAGAGAGCAGAGGAAAAGTAAGTGTGAGGTGATAAAAATTTGTGTCCATAGAACTTGAATGTACAAATGAATAAGACTGAAACAACAGATAATTGTCAGGCCAGCTTTGGCTCCCTGGGTTCTACAACTTTCTCTAGGCCATACGGATAACTCTTCTTCGAATCCCAGTATCACTCCTGACTACATGATTTATAGTACTTAATCATATGTTTCCTTTAAAATAATGTTTCTTGTGTATCTTTATATCTCCAGAGAGAACGAAGCTTTTAAAGTTAAGATCCTTTATATTGAGAACAAATTCAAAATGCTAAAGAAAACATGGTTAAGGAGAATAGAGTATACCTCCATGTTAGGAGCTGAACTGTGTTCTCCCAAACTTCGTATGTTGAAGTTTTGACCCTTAGTAATCAGAATGTGACTGTATTTGGATATAGGGCTTTTAAAGAGAAAATTAAATTAAAGTGACGTCATTCAAGTGGGCCCTAATCCAATATGACTGGTGTTCTTATGAGAAAAGGAAACCAGGACACAGACACACAGAGAGGGAAGACTACACGAAGACACAAGGAGAAGACAGCCATCCACAACCCAAGGAGAGGGGCCTCAGAAGAAACCAGCCCTTCAAACACCTTGATCTCAGATCATGTTTTTGCCTCAGACTTCCAGCCTCCAGAATTGTGAGACAGTAAATTTCTGTTAAGCCATCATCTGTACCGCTTTGTTACGACAGCCCTAGCAAACTAATACACTTCTTCTTCGGTCAGATATTTAGCGACCTCAGACTACCAATAAAAAATAAAAGCCAAAAACCTAGAAATTTGCCGGAAATAAAAATGTCTACAGCTTTTATACACTTTAACCCATTTTAGGTACAAGACATATTTGATTTCTCTATTCTTCCTCAGTATTTTTAACCATATTCTGCTAAAGTGCTTAACTGCATTTTGACCATTGGGCAGCTGGGCAGCTGCCTCTGCGAATCAGCAGAGACCACCAGCAGGCATACCATAAGATTCTGATCAATGGGCTCTTTGTCTCTTCATATAGCTGCAGGAGAATGTTTCCAATGGTTTTGTCCTTTAACATTGATGTTGTAGACATACTTGTCATGTGCTCTCTGGGTGGGGAGGCGGGGGTGAGGCAGACTTGGGAAGTAGCAAAATTTACTGCCCTACATCAGTTTTACACATAGTATCTGTTTTCTTATTTTCCCTGGAAATTTCTTTATAATCAGAAAAAGAACAATAGAAGTTGTGGCTAGCAGGTTAATGCTAGACAATAATGGGCAGAGTGGAAGAACAGCCAAAGCAGAGAACCCACCTAGCACCCAGATCTTGATTTTTAATACCATTCTCTGATAAAAGGAACCAGGGCCCCCTGAGAAATGGCTGATTCTATGACTGGGGCAGGAAGTATACAGGATAATCCCGGAGTATAAAGTAGTGCAAGAAAGTAAGAAGGGGCTCAAAAACAAACAAACAAACAATAAACCATACACTGATGGAGATATGTCAAAGGGACATAAGAGCCAACTGAAAGGCTCCCAATACCCAAAGCTGGAACAGTATGAGCAACAATATAAATCAAGTAGAACTGGATTATAACCCGAAGTATAAAGTAAATATCCATGAGTCCATATTGATACAAATAAATGACTAGTTAAATAAATGAGAAAGAGACACGTATCTCTCTTGCAGAGGAATTCCAAATCATTTCTGTAGATACTCTGCCCTCAAGATCGGGAGCATAACTCCCCACTCTGTAAGAGTAGGCCTGTGCATAATGTCTTTCTTCCAAATAGTACAGTATGAAAAGGGGAAAAAAAGAGTAACTTCAGAGGGGGGAACCCAATAAACACTGCCTCGGCCCTGGTCAATATCAAAAGTGATGTCACGCTGACAGTATGTACTCCTGAAATGATGTAAGGAAACCATCTATCTCTCTGATCTTCCTCCCCAAAACCCATAACCTTAGTCTAATGATGAGAAAAAAAATCAGACAAATCCTAACAGATGGGCAGCCTACAAAATACCTGACTAATACTCATCAAAATTGTAAAGGTCATCAAAAATAAGGAAAATCTGAGGAACTGTCACAGTCGAGAGAAACCTAAGGAAACATGATGACTAAATGTAACGTGGTACCTTGATAGCATCCTGACACAGACAAAGGACATTAGGGAAAAACTAAGGACATATGAATAAAGTATGGACTTTGGTTAATAAAAAATGTATCAGTGTTAGTTCATAAATTATAACAAAAATACTATACAAATGTAAGATATTAATAGGGGAAATTGAGTAAGGGAGTATATGGAACTCTGTACAATCTTCTCAATTTTGCTGCAAATCTAAAACTGTTCAAAAATAAAGTCTATTAAGAAAAAGGGAAACCATAGCATTAGGTCAGGTGAAAGATGCTAAAGATGATGATGAAGCAGTAGGTATAGTGAGGAGTCAGATTCAGAACATATTTTGAAAGTGCCCAGCAGAAAATATGTTGGCAGATTAAATATGGAGGGTGAGGGAAAGAGAATAGCCAGGTTTTTGCTTAAGTAACTGGATAACGAATAGTGCCTTTACTTAGTATATGGAGGGGAAATGAGAGAAGAGTAGATTTTGCTGCTTCTGAGTCATTTTACTGTCTGTAATTTTTTTTTTTTTTTTTTTTTTTTTGCTAATTCCTGATTTATTCTTGTGAACTGGTAGAATCAAGAAGGAAATTTCAAGCTGTATGGTTCCACACAGGATCTCAGATTAATATAACTTTATTGTATTTTTTTTAATCTTAAAGATACTAAAAGCATACTTTATAATAGAAAAGTATATAACTGCCTTTAAAAGAGATGATACAAACCCTTTTGTGACCTAATTTGGGGACAAAAAAATCATATTAAATCACTGGTTCCCTCAGCCCAAATCAATGAGTCTGGAAGAGGTACGATTATATCACGCTTTTAAAAAGCACAGAGTAGTTTGGAAATCTGTACTCTTTAAATTCTCCAGCTGACCCTGAGAACCACTGACCTAGATGGCAAAATTCCTCCAATTTAAAATAACAAAGCATCCCACCTTTCTATTTAAATTTCTTTATATGAGTAATTTCCAAAATACCTTTTTACCCAATAAGGAAGTAAAACAATTCCTGTCACACTGTGTAAACTTCCAAATTCACTGACTGTTATGCATCACCATTATACAGTTATCTTTGTGGGGAGGCACTGAACTAAGCACCAAACAAGTGAAAAATCTGTCAGAAGAGACCTAGTGCCAAAGCAAAAAAAAAAAAAAAAGAAGATACATTTGCTACCTTCTTGGCAAACTTACCAAAAACATTTGATTTCACAGTTATTGAAATTTCTGGCCACATGACTCAAATGATAAAACCTTAGATTCCATAGTTTACTCAGAGTAGGCCAGCAAATCACCTAAAAAGATTCGCCACTAAAAAGGTATGTCTTGCGTGATCAGTAAATTTATACTCCATTAAACTGTCAAGCAAAAAATTATACAAAAGACAAAGATTCATTATCAACAGCCCTTCCCTCAGAACTGGAAACCATGACCAGAAGTTCACCGGAAGATCTCAACGTTCACTAAATCATAGCCAAGAGCATTTATGGAGTGCTCACTATGTGCAAAGCACTCTATTTGAAGGAAGAGGTCTTGTTTAAAGTAGCCATAATTCAGCCCATAAAGCCCTTTATAGTTAAAGATCAACAGTTTGAACCTCAGTCAGGAGCAAATGGGTAGCTGGTTCATACTGAAGGATGCAGGTGTAATTTGGTCGGTGCTGCTCAGTTTAAGTTGAATGGGCCTTTGCAGTTTGTGTAAATTCCACCTTCTGGGTGGTCTTCCAGAGCAATCTCAAAGAGGGCACACCACAGAGGTACTAGAGTTAATTTATGCTTATATAGACTATGAGTCATGCGACGGCCATTAACACTATATCCTTAAGTGAGTACATAGATGTAAAATGTGCAAATCTCCAGCAGCATAAAGCCAACTTTTCTTAAAGCAGAAAAATGGCAACCAGAATGACCACTGAAAAACAAACCAAGATGCAAGTGCACCAAAGTATGGCTTGTTCCAAGTCAAATGCAAGATAATAAAGACAAAATATAAACAGCAGAAGGAATCGTGGGCTACAGACGGCTAACCCGTGGTCTTCAAGTACAGGAACGATAAACCAAATACAGCTATCTGTTTTGACCTTGACTCTCCTCTCCTCTGCCTACTCACTGGTGGTGGCACAATGCAGTAAGTGTTCAGAGTGGAAACCACAGCAGCCCTAGTGAGAGCTGCTACGTGTGGAACACCTACTCCACGGCAAGCAAACGTGACACTTCCACACAAGCAAAGAGGCTGGCTAACCGCCCCCCCCCACACACACAAATGTTAAAAACTCATCTTGCAGATGAACAATTACTAATCTAAAAAATTTTACTTTACCTTATTGCCTAGAAGGAGAAAAGTTAATCTTCTTTTCTAAAGTTTACTCTACTTGTTCTTTAAATCTCTTTCCTTCATTTCTAATACCTTAAATATATCCCACTTTACAACTTTCTTCAATTTATTAAAAAATAAATAAATAAAAAATTTCCCTTGAGTTTGCTTTCCCTCCAGTCATAAGAGGTTAGCGTCAACAGTCCCACTTTTACTACAATGAGGTAACCATGAGGACTGTGTTTTCTGGGGTTATTCCAATTTCAAATACTTCACCACATTATATCCACTTCAGCTTGGGGTTTGAAAACATGAGATTGTATCCTAAAATCTTCACAATCTTGATTTCACTGCTACTTCTACTAAAGTTGTTCTCTAATGTTGCCGAACCATTGACTGCTTCTCATTCTTCTGCGTCTCATAGCCTAGTTCATCCCTTCTGTGATATCTATACCCTCGACCTTGGCCTTCATACTAAACTTAAATGTCTTCCTTATCTACTCTGGCATTTCCCAGTATGTGTTATCAGTAACATTTTAGCCTCACGGTGTGTTCCTCAATTAAGAAGATTCCGTGGTCAAAAATTTTCAAAAATGGTACATATAACATTCTACTCCTGGAGCTCTACAGTGAACATTAGTGAATTGTGCACTGCTTGATTTTTATGATAAAGCAACCATTTGACTTATTTTTACTCAGTGTTTCCCAATAAGCAAACCTGTGTCATTGATCCCTAGAATTCTTTTTTTTTTTTCATGGAACATATATTAACATGTTATGAAATTACTATAATGCAGGATGCTCCTCAGTATTCTGATGAGACAAATACTCAGTAGAACACACTCTGGGGAATACTGATGTACCTAATTCTAAGCTAAAACCTGAAAACAATCAGGCCTCCGAAACTAAATTCATCATCTTTCCTCCCAAGCCAGGTGTTAAACATCAGATTAAACTTTAGTAACGGTTTTTTCACCAATCTCATATTCAGGCAGTTGATGAATCTTTTCAGCTCTTAACTGTCTGTGGTCTGTAGTGGTTTTTCCCTTCCTTACATCATTCTGTTGACATCACCCTAAGGCAAATCTTCCTTAAACCTCATCTAGACTCATGGTAACTAAGCACAAGAATTAGAGGAGAGCTTTAAAGAAAGAAAGATTCTGGGCTCCACCGTAATCTTTCTAAATGAGAATTGCGGGGCAGGGAGGGGCAGCATCTGTGCTTCTAATGGACAGCTAGATTGGCAAATTGCTGAGGTAGACTGTGAAGGTTCCATGACTCTTCTCTTCAACCTAAACTAGGCGTTTTCAGTTCTCTTCCTTCATCTCTTCAAATGACATGATTTTGAGTCTCCTAACCATCAGTTACTCCTCTCTGAATGTGGTCCATTTTGCCTATAAACCTTTTAAAGTGAGGGTTTTATACTGCACCACAGAGCACTCTGGATATAGGCTGGCCAACTTGTGAGACTAAGACTATCAATTATCTATTGTTTCTCCTGGGTTTCTCTGTAGATCTGCCTTTATGCTGGACAAGCAAAATCATCTCCTCCCTCTTTCATGTCCTGCAGCAAATTACTACTCGTTATGATCAACACTAATCTGCAATAACCACTGGAATGCGAGTCACCCAGCAAACAGACATAACTCCCCAGAATTTTAAAGCATTACTTACCTAAAAGACCTTCTGGTCTCTGTTCTAAGTAAGTGGCACCCCTCCCTTTCTCTAATGAATGTTAGCTCTGAAAGTTGCAGTTTATGCCAATCCTTACAGTGTTTTAGAATCAATGCTCCACAGTTATAAAGTGTATTTTTCACTTACAAAACATCTCAACATTATTTACTTAGTCCTCTCAAAAGTTCCTGTGAGGGTATTATCCTCATCTTACAAATGAGGAAATTAAGGCTCATAGAGGTTAAGTAGCTTATTCAAAATCATACACACTAAGTGGGGAAAGTTGTGACTTTAACCTCACATCCTGCACCTTAATCATGGCTTTCTCCACTTTAAAATCCACGTATAGTCACTTGGCCATCATCAGAAAATTAGCACCAATTAACACCGCAGTGTGATAGCTACCAGATGGTGAATTACTAAGCAAAAGGAACAATCAGCCAGAATCCAGGGAGGCATTATAACATAATACAGAAGCTAAGGAGTGGTGCCTTTGGGGTCAGACAGCCCTGAATTTGGGTCCTAGCTCCATCTCTCACTACCACTGTTACCTTGAGTAAATTATATGCACTCTGTGAGCTTTGATTTTCTATTTAAGTTACAAAGAATAAAGGAGATGATAATTTTCTTTAAAGTTCTTAGCATAATGCTTGGTACATGGTTAAATCTTCATTCAAAGTTTTTTTTTTTTTTTTAAATTCCTAATTCAAACATGATAAACAGTTTATAAAAATAAGTCTGTTTGGAAGGAAATACAATCTTCTGATTTTGGTGTCCAGTCCTTCATCAATTACTTCCAGATGTCTGGGAATAGGACTATGTGAAGGCCATAGGAAGACAGAAGATAGTAATGAGGAGGGAGAAAATTTGAAATGATGCTTGAAGTGGAGGCCAAGAAAAAGTAGGTGAAACTACTAGATTAGAGCTAAGTCTAAGCTCCCAGTGGCTGCCTTCACTGGGTCATCGTCACCATTACCAGTCACTGAGGGGGAAAAGAGAGAGGGGAAAAAGGGAGCAACAACTTAGAAGAGAAGGCAGTAGGTAAAGTGTCTACTTGAGATGTGACTAGATTATTAAATGGACAGAATTACATAAAGTGGGATTCCATTCCATTTCATTCTTTCAAATTATCACTGGGAAAAGATAAATTTGGGGGTATAAAGATGATGTTTTTAAAGTTTTAGAAATAAACTGTTCACTGCTTGTAACACTGAGTAAAGATAATATTAAAATACTAATACTTTTCTTATTATCCCCCCAAATACATGTTCATCTCTTTAAAAAAATTAAAAGGATAGATAAGCAAAAAAAAAAAAAAATTACTTACAGTCCAACCACTCAGAGATAACTACTGTTAACACTTGGTATATAACCTTCTAAACTGTTTTCTATTCATATATTTATAAACACATGTATTTCACAAATGCGGGGTCATATGTAATTACTGTTTTGTAAACTTTTAAATTTATTTTAAATTTCTTTCCAGATCACTAAAATTCTTTTACAGCATTATTTGAAATGCCATATATATTTTTACTATATAGTTCATTTAGCTAGCCCCTTATTTTGGATATCTAATTTTTTTTTTGCTATTATAAAAAGATTAAAACATTCTTGTAGCTTTATGCATAAAACATGACATTTTAGCACAAATTCCTAGAAGTGTATTTGCTAGATTAATGGCATGCAGAATTCTAAGATTTTTAGCATAACTTGTTAAATTGTCCAGAATGTTACTGCCAGTTCACACTCTACCCAGCATTACTTTAAACTGCTAATTTCCCAGACTTTGACCAACACTGAATTTGATGATATTGGAAGTGTTCATTAAATTGGTAGGTAAAAAACTATTCCTCCTTTTACTGCATTTTTTATTACAAAGGGGTGGATAATTTTCCCCTATATTTATTATCTATATTTCTTATTTTGAAAAGTATGTTTATATCTTCTGCCCTTTTTTTTAGTGTCTGTCTTTCTCAATTGTGTTTTGAATATTAATTTCCTGTCTGTCACATGGATTGGGTGTATATTTTCCCAGTTTGTTTGTTTGTGAGTTTTTAAAATAGTGTCTTGATCTATAGAAATGTAAAATATTTAGGTAGTCCAACCTATGTATTTTTTCTTTTTGATTTCTGCTTTGAGAATATTGCTTAGAAAGGCTTACTTCACCCCAATACTACATAAATTTTCCATTTATATTTTCCCTTACTATTAATATTTTAAAATTTTATCTAACCTAGGCTTTATTGGAGTATAAGATACTGGGCTGTAAGATATTGAGGGTGGGATCTAAATTTATTTTTTAAATACTTAGCTGGTTGCCTGCCCCAACACTATTTATAGTATGTACTTCATTAATTATATTGGGCACTTTTTATCTCAAACATGCTAACATCTCTGAAAACTAGATGTGTCTATGATAAACAAACGTTTCACAATTTACTTGGCAGGTTTTTTTCTTTTCTTAGTGTTACTTGAAGTAATAATAAATCAGTTAATGGCTTCTTAAATTTGATGAAACACGGTATTTACTTCTATTCCTATTTCACTCAGAGTTTTCTTTTTTTAATTAAAGAATGCAATTTGAATTATTATAAAATCTCTTCTGGGCACATTAAAATGATCATATTTTTTCCTAAGAAGTCCCAGTATTGAACTGTTCGTACATTCCTGAAATAAACCCTACCTTGCCATGGCATGTTACTCATTCAACACATTGTTATATTCCTTTTACTAATATTTTATTTAAGATCCTTACTTCTACTTTCATAAAACAGATTGGTCTATAGTTTTTCTATGACTGTAAAGTTTTTGTCATATCTTGGTTTTAGAGGTATGTTAAATTTGTCAAAGAAGTTGATAAACTTTTATCTATTTTCTATGACTGAAAGTTTGTAATAATAGCACAGGAATAATAATGTTTTTTTCTTTTTTCTGTGAAAGTCTAAGCTGGTTTGTGATAACTCAATTTCTTCTATGGTTACTGGTCAATTCAAGTATTGTAATTCTTCTTTAGTCAAATTTTGTATTTTATTTTTAGAAAATTATGCTGAGATTTTTAACTTCCTACAATAGGGTTATCCATGGTACTCTCTTACATTAAAATAATTTTTTCCATATCTTTAGCTTTATCCCATTTTCATTCCTAGTGTTTTGAACCTATGTTCTTTTCTCCCTTTCTTTATTGATTAGACTTGACAGAAATGGTCTACTTTATTGGTCTTTTCGAAGAGCAACCTTTTGGATTTAACAGTTCTAATTCTTTATTGTTCAAGTTAATTTATCTGGGTGCTTTTAGTATTTCCTCTTTGCCTTTGATTGTCATCAGATTTCCTGTGACGTGCCTAGATGTGGTTTTCTTTGTATTCATCCTGCCTCAGATTTGTAGCACTTTTTGAATTTGTGACTTGTTTTTTTCCCTCAGTTTGGGAAAATTCTTGACTATTATCTCTTCAAATACTGCTTCTTTCCCATTATCTTTCTCTTCCCCTTCTGTGGCTCTAATATGTTAAACCTGAAACTGTGTATCTTGCATCTTTTCAATAATTTTTCATTTTTTTAGCTCTCTTAGCTTCAGTCTGAAAATATTCTACTGACCTCTTTTCTGTTCACTAATCCTGCCTTCTTCTATGTCCAATATGCTATTAAATTCATCTCAAGTGTTTATATTTCAGTTATTGCATTTTCAGCCCTAGAACTATTTTATTCTTTACAACAGATTGCTATTCACTAGTGAAACTCTCCATCTTGTCATCTATTTTCTTGAATATACTACACAATTATTTTAAAGTCTTTGCCTGATGACTTAAATATCTGGGTATCTGGGCCACTTACAGACCTGTTTCTTTTGTCAATTTACTTCCCTTGGTCCTTTACTCCGGTATGCCTGGTAATTTTTGATAAATGCCAGACATTGTGTATGAAAAATTGGACTCTGAATGATGATGATGTAATCTTCTACAGAGGGTTTATCCTGTCCTCTGATAGGCAGCTGCAGTGAGGAGGGGAAGGGGAAAAAAATAAAAAGATTACCTTAATCTAATCAAGGACTGAGCTCACTTGGGGTTGGGTTGCAATTATTGATAAACTTGGTCTACTTTTGATTTTTCCCCATTATATTAGTATGCTAAAGCTAAATAGAGCCTATTGTTAAAATTTGGGAACTCTGGGAGCCAGTGACTAAACACAGGCATTATTAAAAATAAATTATACGAACTTACAATTAAATAAATTATATTAAAAACAAAGATAATAAGTACTCAAAATTCACCACTTAATAAATTTTTAAACTTAATTTAACTGTTTTCTATGTTATTTACATCTGTTGTATCTGTATTACAGAAATACTATATAATGGTGTTAATACACATCTCTTCCCAATTCGACATTCAGTAATGTCTGTCACATTTGTAGCTTGAAACAGCCTATGGTGGAAATATTTGCACCACAGTAATCAACAGACACTAGAAATCAGAGTTTGATTTATTGTTTTGCTGATTGTCTAGATCAGTTATTCTCTGTTGGAGGTGATTTTGTTCCCCATCCTGGGGTATTTGATAATATCTGGCAAAATTTTTGTTTGTCACAACAGTAAGGGGTCAGGGAATGGGGAGGAGGGACAGGTACTGCAGGCATCTAGTGCGTACAGGTTAAGGATGCTACTATACATCATGCAATGCATAGGGCAGCCCCCTACGACAAAGTATTATCTATGAACTTTCCCTTAGATAGAGCTTTGGGTGGCTGACCCTGTTTTTTGTCACTTTTTGCTCTTTTCAATGTTCCCTTGTAAAAAATCCTAGCCACAGATATTTCCATCTTTCCCTTAGTTGGGACAGGTGCATCTTTGCAGTTGTAAGCAATGCTATTGTTGAAATAAGCATCCACTAAAAGTAAGTTCCATATACGTGGTCTACAGAAAATATTTTGGGAGGCGTGGTAGAGGATAATAATTTAGAGAATCCGTAACCAAGTATTTGTTTATACTTCCACCGTTCAAGTATCAACTTGAATCATTTAATTCTGCAGTTATTCTTGATTTACTGGAATTCAACCATCTGTTTAACAAATAATTAAGGAGCAAGGATATGCAAAGTCCTATGGCCCTGCACTGGGTGGGGATGTGGGTTACAAAAATCCTAAAGCATGACCTATTCTCTTAAGAAGTTTCTAGACTTGTTAGGGAGACACTTGCAAATAACTAATGTATTTTAAGACTCTTAGTTACTCATCTAAGTCACATTATTTGGGGAATTTAGAAATCAGACTAAATTTTTAAGAAATTATTTGACAGAAACTGACTTGATTTTAGATTTGCATGCTGCTTATAGTTCACTGCGTAAATTTATTTAGAGCTGCACAGCTTTTACACACCTTACTTTATACTTACACCTTTCTATATTTTACAGCATATTTATGTGATTATTTCATTTGGTACAGTAGTGCTATGGGTTAGAACAGGTTAATGTTATTCTCACCATTTGACAGATGAGGAAAATGAGATGGAATGTCTGAGTAACTTGCTTATGGTTACGCAGCAAGTCTGTGCTGGAACTTTACAAAACTGTGCTTCCACTTGGTACTCTGGATGGCTTCTGCACTTTTCTTTGATAATGTTATGCGGTGGGTCACTTATCCATGTGTAAGACACACTAAACACGTGTATCTGAAAATTTATGATATTCTCATTGAATTAGTGACCATGTTTTGAAAAAAGAATTATTCATATACAAGAAGAGCAGCTCTGTGGATTGCCTCAGAAGTACTGGCTAAAACTTGTACATTATTTTTTAATTAACTGTCTTTAAGTAATTTCAAGTCTGTGAACTGGAATAATAAATGTTCATCAATTTTCTGAGCCATGTTTACACAAACAAGATAAATTGACATGAATTACAGTTAAAATTTTTGTCTATTATGTTTCCCAGTTTGTTCGAATGACCCATCCTAATTCACTAAGAAGAATCTAAGCTATTTCTGTCTACATTTGGAAAACTAACTAAAGAGCTAGGATTGTGGTTTAGGTAAAACAAGGCAAGACTGCTCTTCCTCCACTTTTCTTCTCCCAAAACACATGTACATACATGTACACTCATACACTCACTTTCAACTATCCAGTTGTTCCTTCAATTTTTTTACATGTATGTATGTAGTTTTTAAACAGAGAAATGTAGTTATAATTATCTTTGCATGTTGTTAAACTTTGAATCATGCCTTACTATATAGCTTTCCAGTTTCTCAAAATGTTAGTTGTTCTTTCCCTTCCTTTCTTTTTTGTGCTACACTTTTAAACCATTTATGCTTTTCTCTTTTTTCCTGATGGTTTAATGAGTCAGGCATTAACAATGTTTTTCTCTCCCTGTCTTTGCCAGTAGCTCCAGGAAGTACTTTTCTTTCAGTCTACCTGTGGTCTTGTCTTGAGCTTTCAGATGAAATGAAGATACAAAAGTAACTCCCTACATTACAGGTTCTCTTCCTGTAAATCACCGTATGTGGGGACGAGACAGGAAGGGTCAATGGAATTAGAGAAGATAATTTTGTATTCTCTTCAATACGAGTTATTTAGATACAACAAAAGTTTAAGTTAGCCACTACTCAGAAATCTAGCTCATTTCATAGTGGTTTCATCGTAATGGAAAGCTTACTTTGTTAAAGGATTTAGAATGAGGTGAAGGGAATTTTAGATCTTTTAAATTCAAGTTAAATGCACTTTGTTAAAGGTTAAGAAACATTTGCTAGAATTATGAGCAATTTCCAGCTAGAGTTCCATAAAAAGAGAGCCTGCAGTTAAGTTCATGTTACCCTCCCTAGTAGAATTCCACAGTGACTGGAATGGTTTATGAGTAAATATCATATGGATAGCTTTTTAAAGGGTTGGGAAATTGAGATCTGAAGAAAGAGTAAGAATGGAAAACTCTATCTCTCCCTTCTCTCTTTCTCCTCCCCCTCCATGCTTTCACATCTCCCTGCCCCCAACACACACACACACACACACACACACACACATGCACACACACACACACCACTGTATCAGAAGAGGAAAAATTTATGTTTAAAGTCTCCTTTAGTGGTAAATGGAACAGCATAGTTGAGTAAATTGTGTGTGGCATTGAACTGGAATTTCTTCAGTGAAAGGGCTTATGTTCTTAAAGAGCTGAAAAGGGCTTAAATTTTCTAGTAGCCTGGAATAAAATTGCACAGGAGGCGCATGTGAAATGCAGCATGTGTGAATAGTTTTGCAGCAGAGTCCCATTTGAAATGTAGCAACACAGCTGGAGCAGTGACTCATCACACTAACATCTACTGTTAATAGACAGACTCTCCCTAATAAAGCCTGCACTTTCTCACGTTATAAGGCATCTCTTAGGCTGTTGTGATAGTATGATATGTTCCCTAAACTTGGTCAGGCCACTTGAATTTAACATTTGTTGAATACCTGCCATATACTAGGCATTTTTCTGCATTTAGTTCTTACACCTGTTTGGTTTTATTTTCCCCATTTTATAGGTGATGAATTTGAGGTCACACATCTGGGCTAATATTCAACTGGTTCTACCAGTTGCTTTTAGCCTGTGCTTGTTCTGTATGTTTGATAAAAATGAAGATACAAAGAAATTTCAGGATAGAAGGAAAGACATTTCAGATAGCTCATGTCAGTTGCCCTCAATCGTCTCAAAAATGTAGGGAGAGAATTCAAAAACAAGGGTGAAAATTTGGGACACAGCTACTTGAGAAAATGTAATGGGATTAGCAGTGAAAATAAAATGATTTTCCAGTTTTAATATCTAGAATCCAGCCCACGAATCCAGCTGCTGCCCTACTTCGCAGATGTCAAATGGCCTGATGGCTTCCTGAACACTGGCTACATCTTCCTGTCAGGATTCCAAGAGACTTCCCCAAGGACAGCAACCAGCCCACAGCTCAGTTCTTCTTAATGACCTGCCATGATGGATCTATTTACTTTTGGTTCAGCCCTCCCTAGATTGGAATGGTCTTCAATTTTCAACTTAAAATACTATGACAAGGACAGATTTTTCAGGGAATTGAGATGTGTGTCTGTGTGTTGCATTTGTTCCAATTATGCTGAGCAAAATAACCAGACTAGAGTGACCAAAACAAAATATTTTCCTATAATTATTTTGCTTTCTTCTTTTCTAAAAGTTTGAGCATCACTATGTCAAATCCATTTGTACCCTGTCTGTATGACCTTCACAAAATACTTGCCCTCTCTGTTTCTTCACCTGTAAAATGTGTTGTTGTGAAGATTAAAGGAATATATATAAAACACTAAGAACCATGCCTGGCATACGGTAATTGCTATATAAGTGTTAGCTCTTATTTTTTATCATCATCATCATCATCATCATCATCATCATCATCATCAGTGAACCTGTGGAAAATGAGCTGTCAATTTGGTGTGAGGCCTGATTAGTAAATGTATAGAAAATAAAAACTATCCTATGTGGCTCTTCAAAGTTTTAAAATTATCAAGAGCTGATTACACATGGATAACACTGAGGTTTATCAGCCAACAAGGAAAAAAAGTTCCCATGGAAGCTTATTAAACCCCTACTTCTTTCTCTTATCAGCTCCAGAAGTCTATCCTGTGCAGCATTACGGCTTAATCCCCATTTTCATCATGCTATTATCTTATTCAAAGTTTCTCCACAATCTATCTCAAAAAGGTCCAACATGCATCTGCTCAACAAACAAATATTTAGTGATTATTACATGCCAGGGGCTAGAGATATAAATATGACTAAGGCATGGCTTTGCAATTGTGGAGTTCACTTACTGGTGGGTAGACAGACACATAAACAGATAATTACAGAGTGGAGTAGAAGGAGCAACGATGCAAGCGCATACAAGGTGCTATGGGAGCAGAGATGAAGGATACCAGAGTCCACCCCAGAAGGCTCAGACAGGGCTTCCTGGAGGAAAGGATGCCAGGGCTTAAACGGTTTCAAGCAGCAACTTAAATGTCTTCTCTGGTATCCCAAGGCTTCCTTAATCGGTCCTTTTTAACCCTCCAGCCATTTCTCCATTACCCACAACATGACTCACCTCCCCAATCCTACTGGACAAGTCTCATAACTATTTCCTTGAAAAATCCACTTTTGATCCCATCTCCAATTGCTCTCCTCATATGGCATCTCTATCAGGTGTTCTCTGCCTGGTACAGTGTGTTCTCTTCTCCTCCATGGAAATGGGCCCTACTTTGATGCAGTCATACACCTTCCTATTATTACTCATGAAAGCATATCAATCAGGCACATTCAGACGGACATTAGTGCTGCTTTCCCACACTCTGTAATTGTTTATTGTGTTTTTCTTATCACTTCAACCAAACTATAAGTACCTTAAGGAAAAAACAGTTCATAAGTTTACTTTGTTTCACAACACCTGGCAAGGTGTCAGCCAAAACAAAATACAAGATGTCAAAAATACTTTCCGAATTAAGTTATTTCACCAATGCCTTCTCTGGTCTATCTGATGTGCAATAAATTCATTTTATGAAAGTTTAGACGTTCAAATAACCAGAGAAGAGAACATTCTTACTTCTGTCAGTTAATTTACTAACTGAAAGTCAGTAGTACTCTGTGAGAAATAAACTAGCTTGGTAGAATTTGTGAATGTGAAGAAAACGTGAACCATGGAATAAATTACACATTGGGTTTATAAGTAGCCTCTGAATAAGGTTCTTGTACTTGGTAAGCGGTGAAAAAGTGGTATATTGTTGAGAGGGAGTATATTTAGGTTGAGTGCAAGTTTGAATGGCCTTTTTTGTAAGGAAGTATTATATATATATATAATATCAGTTAAATATTATATATATATATATATATATCAGTTAAATAAATGAAGAGGATTATACACGTACGTGAATGCGTGCGCACGCGCACACACACACACTGTAAGTATGAATGAGATAGCAGAAATGGCTGTTGGGAAAACAACCTTTTCATACTGCTAATGATAAGGCACTTTTAAACTTGGCACTTCTCTCTTATTTCTTTTTATTTCTCATCTGTTTCCCTTCCACTGTTATTTCTCATATTATTCCTCTATTTTATCTTTTCTGCCTGATTTTCTTCTTCTCTAACAAACAAAAACTCTACACACTTTTTCTCATCCACACTCAGAGACACACACCTCAATTGTTTCCTGCACTTTGGGTTCAAAGTATGAAACCAGCTATCTCAAGAGGGTGTCTGATAGTGATGCCATTAACTCACTAGATGAGTGAGTGGTTTTCAAACTTTTGCTCATAAACCTCTCAAAGAACTCTGAGAAAAACAGAGACTCTGTGCCGGTTATCAATTCACCGCCTCTAAATCCATCTTCCTTGCCTGCTCTGCTAAAGCTGATCTGGGACCTTTCAGTATTCTTTTCTTGGTCAGCTAACATGGTACTGAACTTTGTCAGTAGAGGGCACGGGAGAAGGGCTGCAGGGAAGAGCTCTCCTCCTTCCTGGGTTCAGGGAGCCCGCTCAACAGGCTCCTGCAGAGCTCTCAGCTTCCCCAGCGTCTGGCTCTGGCAGTGCAGGCAGATTCCCTACTTGCAGGCCCCACTGCCAGGCAGGCAGCTTCCCCAGCACCCAGCTCCCTAGTGTGTGCATACTCTCCGGCCCCCAGCCCTTGGGGCGACACTGCTTCTCTGGAGACAGGCTCCTGAGGCACAAGCAGCTTCTTTGGAGCGAGGTGCTGCCTTCAGGGCACAGGAGTGAGCAGCAGCTGGTGGCCAGCAGCCTCCCCAGGCGCTTCCCTCAGGTAGTTCTGCAGTGGAGTTCCTCCAGTGAGACACCTCCCTGCAAACAGCTTTCCCTGGGGTCCCAGAGGGGAGATTTCCAGCAAATCCCTGAAGGCAGATTTCCGGAAAGTTACACCATCATGGCTCCACAGTGACTCCTGTGCCATCAGCCCTGGGGAGGGTCGGGGGTGGGTTGCAGGGGAAGCTCTTCCTTGGGCTCTATCTCAGCCCCAGGGATCATGACAGCTTCCCAAATTTCTATCTCCGTGTTCTTTAGAATTCCTATTTACTTCTTCCTAGCCAATCCCTCATTACCACAATTCCCTATTACATGGGGTAAGTCCCTAAATTAAACTTTCCTGTTCAAATGACTGTGTGGCTTCTGTATCCAGATTGGGTGCTGACTAATACGCACTTCCTCATATATTTTAAAGTGACAGCTAAAATTTCTTATCAAAAATTTAAATAATTGAAAAAGATAAATTATCTGGTGTTCTGTATATAGATCACATGCTTAAAATGTATTTTTGTCAAACCCTTAGAATGACATATCTAGATCTGTTAATGGATGGAGAAGTCCAGCATATAACCAATAATTTGCATAGGCAGTCCTTCCTTATTCGCCTATCAAGGAAATCAGACTTACTTTCTGTACACATCACATGCACACACACACACACACACACACACACACTCTTCCATTTAAAAAATGTGAATAAATATGTTGATACATGTTCTCATGACACACATCTCACTTAAATAGACCTGTAGAAAACAGATAGACAGACAATAGATGGAGAGAGAGGTAAGCAGACAGTTGGTGGGCAGACTGAGCCTTGCCAGTTTCAATACTTTTTTACCAGTTCAATATTTCTTCATATTTTTTTGGCCTTTCATGGGTCTTTCCTTCAGAAGTAATACATTCCTGAACTGTCCTTTTGCTTGGTGCCTTAGAGATTTCACCCTGTGACAATAAATCATAGGAAGATTTAGGGTGGGTGGAAGGCATGCCATCTTTTATGAAGTGGGAGGAAGACGACTATGACAGAGGAGACAGGAAGGAAGCGGTAGCTGACTACAGACTCTCTCAGACACAGAGAGCAGTTTCAGAAAAGCATACATACAGAGGTTGAGGACCAGAAAATTGCTTCCCTCAAAACTATCCATGACCTGGGGCCTCATACCCTGTGGACACCTAGGGTACAAGTTCTCCAGTATGAAGACAGCAACACTAGACCAAAGAACTACTGCATTCTACAATGAAGGCCAAAGCAGCGACATTGTTTCCCCTAAAACTGACAGTAAACCACGTATGGAGAAGCACACAATTGTTTTTGTTTTTAATGTAGAATTATAAAAATATTAACCTTAAAATATTCCTTAAAAACTGGAAAAAAAAAAAGCTTTCCTTACAAGAATGCCAAAGTTTCCGTTAGAGTCAATATCACATCAAATATGAAACTCCCTGAACCCCACCAATACCTACGTTTGAATAAGAGCCTTACTTTCACTGTTTGTGACTCAAGATGTCACGTGGGTCAAATCCTTCATTTACAGTGGTTCTGTTTCTTATTTAAAACAGTAAGTTTTCCTTGGATCCACTATTTTACTGAATTACATAATAGGGAGAGAAATGAAGAATCTTAAACAAAAAGCAAAGGAGAAGTGGCCAATTTTTACCATTTGGGATATTAACAAGTTTAACATGGCTCAGCAACTATCTTAAGTGTTATATCAACTATTATGACACAAGCTAAAGGTGTTGAAATATAAAGATGTGTGTTTTCTGAGAGGAAATGGGTGACAATTTGAAGGGCTGGTTCTTTAAAAGGAAGAATAAATACATAAGAATTCAGAACAGATTCTCAACCAACACTAATGTACAATGAGGTTTATGCAAGTTAAGAAAGGTTTTAAACGTTTTAAAAAATTTTTTTAAGGAAACTACTGTTTCCTGTTATTTTTGGAAAATCTGTAAATGCTAGTGTTTTCAAAAGGAAACATTTGTGGAGAGATAGTAAGTATGTTTTACATGCTACACATCTCAGATTCTTGTTTGTTCATTTCCCCTAAGAAGTTTGTAATTCTGTTTTAAATAAATGACATTTACTCTTAGTTAAGGTTTCTGTCTTTTTATTCCCCCAAACCAGCATCCACATGGGAAGTACAGGGCTTCTAGTATTTTCTCCACCTAAATAATATTTTAGTAAAGATTTTTCTTTCTTGAATAAGATCCAAAATCCCCAGAATATATTGATTAAATTATTTTGTTGAAAAAGTCTATTTACTGCCTGTTTTATAATAAACTACTAGGATCTTTAAAACAAAGATTCTGGATTAATGCAAAAATTATTAAAAGTCATAGTATGTCATTTGCTTACATATGTATAAGGATCTGTTATAATTCCCATTTTACTTTCAATATAGGTATTGCCCCTCACTGCAGTAGTATGAATAATCAACTTGGTGGATATTACTCCACCAAGGATGTGAAGGATGCACATAAAGAACTTCCATTATGGTTCAGTAAATAAATTAAGGGCCATCACTTGAAGTTAGAAAAATCAATAAATACATAGACATTTCTATGTTCACCAAAAATTTCTTTCATACCTGCCAAGCACCATGGCTACTGTGATGAACAAGTCAATGTTGGGATTTTTTAAGATGCAAATAATGGAAAATCAGCCAGTCTACCAAACTGGTAATTTATCATGAAAGTCAATAGCTGTTTTCATTTTGTGGGGGAAAAAATAGAAATAAGAAAATTTAGTAATGGAAAAACTCTGATGTGGACAAGCGATACCAAGTTTGTTGCCATCTGTGATTTGTCCTATCCATGGGTTTTTTTTAACGTACTTACTTGAACAATGGAGTTCCACAGACAACACATTTATATATTCCAGGATCTTTGTGATGTGTATATTCTCCTTCGAAGGCACTGATACACAGTAAACAGAGCATAAAAAGAAATTAAACAAAGTTAGCATTATTTCTTACAGAATGTATTTGCTTAAAATATATTTCTCTAATAAATCTTTCAAGGGCCTTTTGTCCTAAAATGAGAACAGACCAAACATATGGAAATCTAAGCATTACTAATATATTTCAAATCCGTATAATGAAATGTGCATATAACTACTCCAAACTAGTACAGGTTAAATAAAGGGAAAGAAAAAAGCAAGCCATCTAGTTATGTAATGCTTAGAAAATGTTTTTTCCTATTTAAAAAAAAAAAAAAAAGCCTGTAGTTGAGATTCACAGAAAAAACATTATTACATAATATTTCTGCTACTCTACAGTGTCCAAGAGTGTATACGAGAAAATGTAGAAGGGTCCAAAACTTCAAGTGGAAGGAGTCTTATTTTTTGGTTTGAAAAGGAATATTGCAGCTTTAAGGGAATATTTTTCTAAGTTAACAATCTTAAAGGCTAGGAGGTCATTCAGCTAATACAAATCAGCTGTGCTAGCCCAACAAAAAGTCTATGTGCTCTGCAGCTTGTTTTTATTATCCTTTCACCCTCTTTATGAGGTCCAATTTTTTTATAAACAGAATTTTTAAGAATGACCTAATCTCTAGTTGTTTGTGTGCATTAAATCATTTTGCTAGTCATGTACACAACAGGACGAGTAGACGTCTTGGGCTGAGACTGAAGTCCATCGCTAGCTCATTGTGCAGTAAGGGTGGACTTTGTCAGAGATGCAGCATTTGGTAAATTCAGTAAACAGTATATACTTTGACAGGAAGAGAGAGCTGCCTGTTAACGAGGACCCCCTGTGTGGTAAAGAGCTCTTTCAGCTCATGAATGAAAACAAGAAGTTACATCATTAATAAATTTGGACCAGAGGTAAGTTACGGCCTTATGCCAAGCTCCATGGTATAAATTAGACAACAAAATGGTTGGACTTTGGCAAGTTACCTTTGAGCTGGAATCAGCTGAGAGAGACTTTATTCACTAAAAACAGTCTTGGAAGTGAACAAACTCTTTTTTCAGGACTTAAGGCGAACTTCCAAGGACCAAAGCCATGTGAGGGCAGTTATTGAAAATTTTTGACATTCCAACCACAAATGAGCCAATAAATACTTTCTCCACATGTGCTTCAAAAAGAAATTGGAGTGGGGTAGAAAGGAACTAAATTATGCTACCTTCTTTTTGCAGCCAAAACGTCTATCCTTACAATGGCCACCTTCAAATTTTCAGCATCCTGGCAAAGTGCCATGTCCCTCATGGTTTTGCTTACTGTGATGTCTTCCCAAAAAATGTACCTAAATCGCTATTACTGCCACACATTTTGCAGTAAACTAAAAACAGGCTCTTAACAAAAGCCTTGTGACTTTACGAGAGATAGAGTGTTCATTAGATGGGGGAAGGAATACATAAAACTTAGTCTTAACCTAAACAATACCATTTTCAGCCTTTTCAAGGATACTAATTTGTAGACTTTAGCAAATAAGTGTGGAATCCTTTAAATTAAATGGCAAGGAAGAGGATTCAAAGGTTGGGGGGGGTGGTGAGGGATGAAGAAAACTAGCTCTTGCTTAATGACTTCTTCATAAGCTTGCCTTACCTTTCCGTCCCTTTCTCCTGAGTGACATGGTACTGCAGGGGTGTTAGCCGCTTCCTCAGTTCCTGCTGGGAAAAGACCACCTTACAGCTCTTTTTATCCCTACATGACCCTGGAAAGAGAGAGGATATGGGAGAAAGAGGCTTTTTAGCTTGAATCCTAAATAATTGCTTTGGCTGGCCGCCACAACACAGCCTCTGCAGTCACTTCTCAGTGACCAGACTGGCCCCTAACACACGAGACAATCTTACCTGAACTGCAGCCGATGATTTCTCTCAATTTACAGAGAAGGTTACTCAAGATTCAGGCGAGCCCTCTGGAGCGCTGACAATGCACTCCAGCCAAAGCTGCTAGCCCGAGACAGTAAAAACTCACTGAACACTCACAAGATGGGAGCATATCCATTATGTTTCCCAATACCTTCAATTTCTTTTTTTTTAAACGAATTCAAAAAGCATAATCCTATAAGCATTTGCGCTGTATATATAAGATGATGGGCATATTATGTTAAACAATATCTCCATTCAATAATTTTGCAGCTTAGTAGAATAGCCCGCAACCTTCATCATTCAATTTCCATCCTGGGTGATTTAAATACCATCCTATTTATTTTATTTTATTTTTTATTTATTGAACCCTAAAGAGTTATTTTTCCATGACTAGGAATTGCTATTCTCTGTGATTTTGTCAGACTTCCTGAGGTTCTGCAGAGTCCTTAAATACAAACATCTCTTGAAAGACTGCATCTTACCATGTCAAACGGGCAGCAAGAAACTTTTAATAAACTCCAGGAGAAGGCATGTATAGTAATGCAGATTGAAGAAGTTCCAAAGAAAAAGTGAAATAAATAGGGAGGGGGAAAGACGAAGAGAAAATGAAGAGTGAATGTGATTTTTGAGACCTACATTTTTCTTTTTGCAAAGTATACCTAGGAAGACTTTGCTGATTAAGTGTATTTGAATGGTAAAATAATTTTAACATGGTTCTAATAACAATGTTTGCTTTTATTTCAACCTATATAGACTACAGTAAAATGTTCAGACAACACCTGCTTCTATGTAGTACCTGAACAAATGATTGAAAAGAAATACAATTGGGTTCTGCATCTGCAGATTCAACCAAACATGATGGAAAATATCCCACCCTACCCCTGCCAAAAAACAATTCCAGAAAGTTCCAAAAAGCAAAACTTGAATTTGCTATCCTAAGGCAACTATTTACATAGCATTTATGTTATATTTACAACTATTTGCATATCATTTACATTGTATTAGGTATTATAAGTAATCTAGAGATGCCTTAAAGTATAAGGCAGGATATGCATAGGTGACATGTAATATTACAGCAACTTACATGAGGGGACCTGAGCATCCTCAGATTCTGGTATCTGCAGGGGGTCAGGAATCAATCCCCTGTGGATACTGAGGGGTGACCTGTAACTCCGGGACATTGCAACCCGTATCGCTACAGAGCAATTGCTTTTCTTTGCTTTTCCATCACAGTGTGAAAGAGGCTTGCAGATGGCCCTACATGCAAAAATTTCTTACTGTGTTTTGAAATCACTAGAAGAAAGCTCGCTTAGGTTCCTGAATTTAAACCCAACTTTTTTTGAAATATTAAATAAATATTATTTAGGAGTAGAAATGTTTTCTACTTCTTTTACTTTTAAGGCACCTAATGTCATAGTATGTGAGATCACTGAAATTAGAATAGGAGAAACTTAACTAGCCAGTGACCCTGACTGTGGGACTAAAGAAGGACGTTAGCTTCCAGAGTCAGGGCCAGGGCCACCAAGATAGAGGGGTTGATTTTCTATGAGGAAATACGGAGGCAGGAAAAGAGCAAACCAGAGCCAAACAGAAAAGCACACCTTTGAGTAGACCTGTGGGTTGTCAAATAGCGCCTCTCCTGACCTTCCACAAAACATGCTGGCCCTGCTCTGGCCTGGGAAGAGCCACAGGAATGGCTGGCATATCACTAATGGCACGTTGGTCTCTCACCTCACTGGAACCCATATTACACTAGGCTTTCTCCAAATACCTACTACTTACACTTTTAATATTTTCTAAGGCGTAGATAGAAATGTTTCCCTGAGAAATGTCTGCACTGTCAGAACAAGCCTCTCCACAGCCTGAACGCAGAACTGGCTGTAATAGGTGAATCTCTGCTCAAGTCACTATAGATGTATTAAAAAGTTATCTTTTTGTTTTTATTTTTTTGTCTGCTAGAAGGGTTGTATCTTGGTTGATTTCATCAAAAATGCATTGACTGCAAATCTAACATGACAAAATATCTTGGTTAAAATTATTCTTTCCAATGGCATAAATAATTAAAATCTATACAATCAGAACTAAACAATTCTGTCCAAAATATTTTTGTTAATATACGTTCATTCATACAAAAAGACCAATTGTGTTCTCAAAGCTGAGAGAACTAAGCTACCCATCTGTATGTCATTTAGTACAAGAGAAGCAACTGCAGGTTTAAATTACATGGTATTGGATTGCAATTTCCTAACATTGGATGCTTTTCTGCTTTTTTACCTTGAGTCATTTACTAAGGAGTGTTCATAAAAAGTAGCTTAAAGCACAGATGCTTGCAAATCGTTTAGGCAAAGATGTTTCCCTCTTTTTCATTCTCCCTCTCTCAAAAAAAAAAATCTCTCTTTTCTGAAGAAAAAGAATAAAACTGTTGGTCAGTATTGACGAACCATGTCAAGTATTTGTATAAGGAGAAAAGGTAAAATTGAAAACATCTGATTGAAGTAAATAATACAAACATAAAAGCTTTACTGGTGAATGAAGGCTATTGAAAAGACTTTATTTCATAGATTAGAAATTACTTTTGATCTAAACATTCTTAACAACAGATTGTTTTCCACTATGAACCATCTCATTAGCTGTGCTACAGAGGCCTCGTGTTAGTGGCAAGCTTTGAAAGCGTGCTGCTGTACTCTTTTGTTAGTCTCCATCTTATTTGGGAGGGGGATAAAGATTTCATTCCAGCTTTCTTTGTTTGTCTTTCAAGAACCACTAAAGCAGTATTCACACAAATTTTGTAGGAATGTGCCCTATGTCATAGCCTACAAATTATTTGGTTTTGGTGCACTTAAAGGTCATCTCCCAAATTAGCAAAATTTTCCTACATCCTGGCTTTTCAACCTTAAATATAAATATTGTTTCCTAACTGTAAGTGAGGTTTGTTCTTTAAGAAATGCTAGTGTTTATTTAAAGTTGTCAAACTTGGTACATTTTTATTCTTTGGTCATACTGTGTTCTCAAAATAATTAGACTTTTAAAGTGTACCTAATAGTAAAAGGAAGTATATGTGGACTAGAAACAACTATTGTGATTTAATATTAAAGAACTCAATGAGAAGTTAGTCAGATTTTACTAAATTTCTTGCCACATAGTTTAATAATAATAATATACTTCCTGGACAATTGAAAGCTATACTATTATCATAGCTTCCCCAGCATCATAACCAAAACCTGGCAAATATAAACATAGAAAGGCTTCACTTTTGTCTCTGATTTCCCTTCTCCCTATCAGACTCCCTTTTCTAAAAGTCATGTGGTGCCACTGTTAATTTTGAAGAAGTCATTTCATTTTGAAATTCTAGAATAATTCATTGGATGGTTTCCTTTTACTATCTTCACTTAGGTACTGTAATTTTCTTATTACACAGGGTAATTTAACATTAGTATTATATGACATCTGTTCAATGAACTCTAAATTGGCTTAGAAGGATGTTAGGGAAAGATTTTTTTTCCCTTTATTTAAATGTTTAATAGAGTACTCTGAGGCTACGAGTGAGCATGTGTGTATACACGTGCAACACAAAGCATATCTGAGGGGTAATATTGCCACTTTGGTATCTAATCATAACACCATTCCCTGCAGAGTAATTTTGGTATTGATCAGATAGATCCACCCTGAACCCGATCCAAGGGCATTTATTTACTAAAGTATGCCCGAAGTCCTTTTCATATCAAAGTTTGTTCCATATTGTTCACAAAGCCAGTATTGTCTTGAATTAGATTTCACTTTCTGCCTTTGCCTGCTTCCTAGTCATGTGACCTTGGACAAGTCCGTCTCTCTGACTATGTACTATCACCCTCGGAGGTCTGCTGTAAGGATCACAGCAATTCACACTTAACAAACACTGTCTAAATAAATGCAGGTATTACATCAGCATTTTGATTACAGTGAATTCTGAAGTTAAAACTATAAAGGATAACCAGATCAGGTATTTCAGTATGCTACAATATTTTATTGGTAACTATTTTTCTATAATAATTCCCTTAGAACAGTATTTTCCTCACAAGTTATCTTTAAAAATGATTAAAACAAGAATTGAAAGAAGAAAATGAAAATTTAAGTGCCTATTATGTGCCAGCTAGACACTGTCATATAACTATATTTAATCCTCTCAGTAACTCTAGGAAGTAGATGTCATGCCCATTTTACAGATGTAGAAACTGAGGCTCAGAGAATATAACAACTTACTAAGAACAGACAGCAAATAGATACAATGACTCAAACCCCAGGGTGTCTGACTGCAAAGTCGATGGTCATATTTTCTGTGTGGAAAAATTATGCTACAAATTTCTTCTTTCTTCTTAAATTAGGCAGTAGCTTTCACCTTGAAAATTATCACTAAGAACTTAAGCTAATGAGAAAGAAGAGTAATAATCGCTACAGTACATCCAAAAAAGTAAATACATTTCTCTATTAGCCAATGTCTGCTTTCCCCGTGTTCATTCCTTCAGCATAGGGTCAGTGACAAGGTTCAAACAGGATTCTCACAAAGTCTATAAAAACGTTGAAAGGCTTTTTAAATTCCTGTTAAGAAGTAAATCAAATCTGTTACCTAAATCTTAGAGCACTTTTAAGTCATAAATCTTATATTTCAGTGTGAAAAATCAAAACAAAACAAAATCTAAAGATCCCATAACTTTAATTTTGGTTCTAGGATCAGAAAAAAAATGAAACTATTAAATATCTTCCCAAGATAATAAACGAATAAGAGATGATAAGACTATCTTGTTTTGCTTTGAGTTTAGTAGGTTAAAACAGTAAAGTTCATGTTGAAATATCTTGCTATTTTATTTTAAAATGGTATACTTTAATTTTCACTATAAATTATAATTTTAGTTGGTTATAAAGTCGGTCATATTGGAAAGTTAAATAAACTTTTATTCCACCTTGGAAGTGTTAGGAATTTCTATGTAAGTGGGCATTTGTAAAAACCCAATCCAGTTCATTTTTACAATAGAATATAAAACTATTATACCAAGAACCATTTTTTCTTGTGTTTTGTTTTGCATTCTAGTAATTTAATAAAGACTTTAAGAAAAAAAATGCAAAGCACAAGGAAGAAAAGCTCCATGCTTGTAAAAACATACCTAATTCTGATTTTTTCTCTCAACATAGACCTGTACAGGAAAAACATTCCTGAGATTAACATACTGTCTAAGACGTCATGACACTCTGGCTTCAGTCTTCTGGTTTCCATGAAATTAGGCTACAGGGCTTACTCTGAGGACCACTGATCTGACAATTTTCTTACTGTTTTTTTAAGTCATCAAAAATGTTGAGTGTTTACAGAGTACCAGGCACTGTGCTATGTAAAATACTCATTCGTTCATTCAGTAATTCCTCACTGAGCACCTACTATATGCTGGCATTAAAAGTACATAGGATGTATCTGTGAACAAAATAAAGATCCTACTTTCTTGGAGCTCCAATTCTAGCAGGGGTAGGGGAAGACATAAAACAGAAAGAAGATAAGTAAGAAAATGACATAGCCTCTTAGAAGGTGATAAGTATACAGGGTAGAAAAAAAAAGCAAAACTGAGCAGGGCACAGAAGATTGGGAGTGCTAGAAGTAAGGTCTGTAACCTTAAATCAAGTGGGCAAGCTCAGCCTCACTGAAGTGACAATTAAGCAAAGCCCTGAAGGAAGAGAGGAAGCTGGTTAAGCTGATATCTGAAAGGAAGAGCTTTCTAAACAGCCAGTAGAAATGGCCAATGCAAGAGACGAATACACTACAAACTTCATACTCCAGTGGGAGAGACAGACAAGTAACTGCAAAGCGAGTAATAAAACCTGAATATGAATGGAGTAGATAACCAACAAAAAAAGGACATGCTTTTACATCTGGAAATCCACAATCACACTTCTTAGGACAGACATTGTCTGACGTGATCTTTCTTTCTTCCAAGTGGTCTCATTTTAGCACAGTGCTGTACTCAAAATAGCTCTCCGAGAGTGTTTGTCTGGCTGAAGCTTCAACACAGAATTAGAGTGCAGTCTCTGCTAATTTGCTCTGTGTATTTGATACTATCCCTTTCAGACTATAGATCATCATTCTCAACCTGGAATCACGTGTAAGAGGATACTCAATAGATGCTCTGTGGTGATGAATTCTTGATAGGCCTAGAGAGCAAAATCCTTTGGCCAAACAATGATTTTACCTTTTGGAAACAGTTCAATACCTCTCCCATTCAGAGTAATCTTGTAGGTGGTGGCAGGAAATTATAAAATTAGTACCTCAATCTACTTTTCATTTTTAAAAAACATTCTCAGTTTTTACCTTTAGGCTCAGTTTAATTTTATCTGTCCTCCAAGTCCTAAATGCAATACAATGGGAAAAAAACAAAAACAAACAAAAAACCTCTAGGCCTTAAGAATCAGAAAGCAGATAATTGTTTCTTTTTAAGGTAAAGTTGTTTTTTTTTTTAATGTGAGAAAAGTCATATCTTTGTTACAGTAATAACCACATTTCATGCCTTATTGCTGTTTTTCTATTACTTCATGTAAGGCAGTTCTACAGATCAGTTTCAGTGATACCCTGTTGATGTGTGCATAGAGTTCTAATTAACATCAATGGACATTATAAGCATGGCAAGGCAACACACCATTTTAAACGTCTTGAATGAAACAAGATCATATGTTTTAGTGGTGCATAGTTGAATGATAAAATTGGTCTGGTTTCCACACTGAAGGTTTGAATAGATAAATTAAGAAAATATTTTCAAGGAAGTTTTCAAGTCTACATACCTGGTAAATTCACCCCTCCTCTGAACTTTCATCTGAATACCCTTAGTACTAGTGTATTTACTCTGCAAGGTACTATTTACATGAGCTAATGTAATATTTTTCAGTTATTCTCAAATGTCTTCAGTTGTTTCTGCTTTATTTTCCCAGATCACAAATTCTTTGAAGACATAAACAGCTGAGCCTAATATTAATTCACATTTTCTATAACTATTTATTAAAAATCTACAGTGAATTAAGAACGGTGATGAGCGCTGGAAAGTTAAAAATGAGTAAGTCAAGGTTGCTGCCTTAGGGGAGCACATATTGTAGCACGAAAGATAAGAAAAACAATCAATACAATGTGCAGTCTTAAAGTAAAAATATATGCAGAGAGAGTTAACAAAGAAGACATTATCACTCTTAAACTCTGCCTACCTACAATGACTAGGTCCAGTTGTAACTGGGATATGGAAAACTCACGTAATTTGCAGAAACAGCATCTACAAGGTCAGAGGGCCAGAGAATTTTCAAACAGGGAAGAGAACTCCATCTAGACAAGCTGACAGATGCAGTGTGATCACATGCACACAATGTCAAGGTGGTAATCAAAGAGTCTTTCAGGTGGGTGGAATTAGCTAGTTTAACAACACAAAAAATAGCCCAGATAAAATGTAGATCCTGATTTGGAAGAGAGAAAAACTGGGCAGCTGAGAAAGCAGTTTTAAAATTAAGGGTGAAATATGCCAACGTTTTCTCACTGCAAGCCAATGGGAATAAATGTACTTCCCACAACATCTAAAGCCTATTAATATGATTTTAAATTCTAGCCTATAACAGTAAGTAATCTGGTAAGGCTGCATGATTTTTTCGAGAGGAGACCATGGAGAGCTTTACCACTACATTCATCCTGATGACACATTCACCTCAATGACTCCGTAAGATAGAAACCATATTTTACATTTCTCTTTCACCCATGGGTTACAAATTTTTAATTGTTGCATTCATGTATGGTAGACATCTTATCAGCAGTCTCTAAGTGCTTCACAAAGAACTAAAGAGTGCTTCATCAATATTTCGAAATGTAATGTGAATACCAAGAGCAATGATTTTTGTATTCATGTGGTTCCTAAAGACTAGAGTTTAGGGAAATATTTAAAACACGTCTTGACCTAAAAAAGCATTTTCTTACTTGCAAAGCATATGAATAAAAAGAGAATTTTTAAAAGCACTGCCATCATCAAGTGACAACAGTGGAAGAGAAAGTTAACTTGACTTTGAATCTGTCTGATTGCATATGAAACGTCTGACAGAGTTGGAGTCCCCTGTTTTTAATTTTTTTTCCAGTATGCGTCTTCACTAGAACATCATAGCCCATATAGAAAAAAAAAATTAAAAACAGACAGGCTCATTTCCATTCTACATTTCACATGCAATCAAAAGGACTTGCAAAAAAATAGTTCTCTCTCCCTTACTGCCTTGGAAGCATAGGCTGTAAGGGAGAGTTGAGAGGGGCCACTGACAAGCAGTAAGGGAAGGAGCCCTCTCTCAGAGTGCCATGTGGACTTTTATTTCCACACAACACGAAGTATACTTTGTCAGAAAGAAAACAAAATTTATATTGTCTAAGAGCTCAGCTTTGTAAATTTCTAAAACTGCATTATGGCCCAAATCAAATTTAAAGTCTAAATTAATTAAGCTCAATGGGCAGAAAACAAGTCTGCAATTGCCACTCAATGGACAGCTAAATCTGAATCTGTACATTCCAGAAAAATCAGGTATTCTAGAGGGGAAAAAAGTCAAAACTTTTACAGTTTTCTTTATCACCCAGATAACTAAAGAAGAGGCATAAGGCTTCTTCTGAATTTTCAGTATCTCCTCGAGGGACAGTGCACATATTAATTTCAGTCATCTCTGTGTCCCCAGCACCTAGCAATGTGCCCAGGCAAGAGTAAGCACTAAATATATGTTGTATTTAAATATTTATTCAACTCTCCATTTTAATTACTGCTATTTAAATTTTCTTCCTAAAAGATGTTTTCTAAAAAAAAATGTCTCTGCTATGTTTCTTAGAACTTAGTTTTAAAAACGACAACAATAATATTTGCTTAATAAACCAGTGAAATTTAAAAAAATAAATGATGGATTAAATTTTTTCCTTTATTACTACTCCGAATCCTTTATGACCTTTCTAGAGTTCCACTTTCAAATCTTTTATTATGACTAATATTCCATTAATCCTCTGGATTTAAGACTATGAGATTACCTATTCCGGCATTCTCCACAACGTATCCTGTGAAACACTGGCTCTGAAAAAAATGCTTACGGGTTGTTCCTCTTGCAGGGGGCGGGGGGGTGGGGAGGGAGCTGGTGAGGAGAAGTATCCATAGTCAAACCAGATCAGGAAAATCTAGGTTACATGGGTTTCTTAGTGAAGACTTCTCACAGACCTTCTTATGCTGATATGCATTATCAAATACATGGTATTTTGACACATCATTATTTTATGCCCCACTAGAAAAATAAAAAAGAGTTGTCAATCAAACCATGACACAATATGTCTTTATCACAATGATTTTTAACCTGCATCCTGATTACCAAAATGATAAAATGTAGGAACAGTGCATCTTAGAATTTATAAAATGTAGTAGTATGCAAAGCTTCTCAATTTGATGATGGAATCAGTTTTACAGGGTTTTACTAGAACTGGTGTTCATAATTTGGGAAATAATGAACTTCTAGCCCAATGCTCTCATGAGGAAACGAAGGCCCAAAGAAGTTACTTGACATCGTCACACACCTGGTTAATGAGAGCCAGCTTCTCTTGTCTGTGGCTTTCTTCATGTAATTTATTCATTCATTATATTCCTCTCTTGAACCAACCCTTTGTTGTACTTCAACATGCCCATCTTTCACTAATCCATGTGCCCACAGTCTGTTCCCACCTCCATGCCGCCATCCTCCCCACCTCCTCTCTCCTGCTGATTATAATTACATCTACACATTCATTCAATATCCTCCAGAACTTAATCCTGTTCCAAGAAGCTAGTCAGCCATTCTGAGCAGAAAGAAGCACAATGTTTCTCACTTCTTCTGCTCCTTCCTTCAATAGTAAAGCAAAGAAGGAAATATTTATATAGAATCATAAAAACACGAAGTATATAACTTCCTTCATTCTATAGACAACAAAACTTGGACCCAAAGTGGCCATTTTTCTCAGCATGCACATTCCTTAGAAACAGAAATCACATTACTTATTACATGGCATTATTCTGACACATGAGATGATGCTATTTATTCATAACCGTTCATTCAGTCAGCCAGTATTTACTGAACACCTATTATGTGACAGACACAATTCTAGTTGCCAAGACGTAGTAGTGAACTAAACAAAAAATCTCTGTCTTTCTGGAGCTTACTTTACAGAACCAAGGGTTTTCCTATAATAAAAATAGATTTGATGATCAAATCTATCACCTTTCCCAGATTTATTTGTTGTCCCACCCCCTCCTTTCTAAAATTTTTCCAGTTTATTCTCCCTTACAGCCAGGGATTAAAGTTGAACAGAATAAATTTCTGGGAAATGTCAGATAATGTTAACATCTGAGAGTAATATCTAATTGTGAGTGATTTGACAAGAATGTATTTCATTCTAAGTTTACAGATGAAGAATAGGAATAAAAGGTACAAAAGAGATTCTGGGGCCCAAAAGCAAGATGGTGGTAAAAACAAACTAGTAAATACAGATGATGCTTCCAATCTGTTTCCTCATCAATGCCAGTAACAGAACGGCAAGCTCTGAAACTTGCTGTGATGTTATCTAAAATTTGCACAAGAAATATTAAACTATTAACCAAAATAGAATACATGAACAGCTGTACCATTCTGTGAGCTAACATGCATTTCTGTAACAACAACAACAAATCTTTGAAACTGTAGCTATAGAATTTTAGTTTTTCTTTGCTTGCTTAAAATTCAAATAATCTAATGAGTTAGATTAGGAGTCCATCCTTCATTTGCTATTATGTGGTTGAATATAATAAATATACCTAGTATTGAAGGAAATGCTTACCACAGCAGTTACTGAGTATATTTAAATTCTATAAATGTATGGCTCTTAAAAATCACCTAAATAACTGACATCTTTGTCATTTCATGGTGTATCTTTATAACATGCATTTTCAAGTGACTAATATAAGTGCCAATATACTATACGTAAAAAAGAGGAAAAAACTAGGGACTTGAAATAAATAAAATGAGGATTTTAAATTTTCAAATAAATGGTTGATTTCAAATGCAAAGGCACAAAAATAATTAGAAATAATTTGCCACTGTATCTCAATATAATCTATTTAAAGCATTTAAAATTAAAACGTATCTAGCAAAAGCAGCCTTGAGAAATTCAACCTCTAAATAAACTGTTTGGGATGAAGCTATAAACTAAAAAGACTGACAATAAAAATTCATCAAGTATCTGGCCTCAATATAAGGACTCTTTGTGACCTGTCATTCATGCCCCATTCCTTCATTAAACACATGTTTGTTGAGAGCAAAAGATGGCTAATTTTAATAAATCCTTCTATGATCTGTTAGGTAAATTACTGTGAACATGTTTACATAAATAAACATCTAATAATTCTACCTATATGAGTCCCCAAAAGTCTATATTGTCAAGGTAAACTGTAGAATTATCATTTGTTTTTAGAACTGATAATGTTTTATATTCTTTAGTCATTGTTAAAGAACTTCTCAAACAAAATTAAAATTTATTTTTTGTTTCTGCCCATTTTATCTGTTGCTTCTAGATTTTGCTATGTATTTTATAATTATTAATGTATAATAATAATTTATTCCATATTTAACCAAAAATTAACAAAATCCACATTTAACAAACCATATGCCCAACACCTTATTCATACAGATGTATTCTTCTACAGCAATTTAGCCTTGTGCACAAACGATTTTAAAACTCATCTAATAATTAGATGCTATATAGCAACTTTTCAACATTAACTAAAACTGTATTACATCATGGAGCTACTAAAACACTTTGTTTTAGAAAAGAATATAGCTGCACCAGAGTACTCATTGATCAACATTTTAAATATAATTTTTCTTAGCTTCCAAAAGTATTTTCATTCATGCAAAAAAAAGGACTCATGATTAACAGTCAACATGTTAAACTAATAACATTTTCAAGATTCTATAAAAATTCAAAACATAGCCAAACAAAATGTGAAATTTTCTTTAATTCTTGGGTGGTCTGCTGAAGAAAATTTAGCTATATATAAAACTATAAATTACTGTTAAATCAGCTATTTGGATACAAGATAAGTTAATTTATAAAAACGTGTTTTAGTTTATAGAAAGTCTACACATGAAAGACAATTTAAATGAGATGTCCAAGCATAAGGGAGTTGGAATCTTATTGAAAATGGAAAAAGGTTTTGCACTCTACAAATATTGTTTAAACATAATATAAGCAGAAAAATTTGTGGTTTGTAAATCCATGTGTTCTGAACTGGATATTTTTCACACACTTTTGTTTAAGTTTTCACAATGCACCTATGTGCTAATGCTATCATGCTGTAAAAGAATGTAAATCTAGTGCCATCTACTGGGAAAAGTGGATACCATTCAATCAATTAATTGCAAATTATTTTGTGAATTAGGGGAGTTGAAACCTGTTATGTCTATTTTTTAAAAACTGTGTTTCTTTAAAAAAAAAAAAACTCCTTCAAAACATTTTCAATATAATCAAAGAAGTTAGGTAAGATAAACATCTAAGAATGGTGAGGTTGGAGAATAGAGGGCATTAAACCGAACACATGGGAGAGAATTCCACTGGGTGATATCAATACAGAAATTGGAAATTTCTGATTTGCTCAGATTAGAGTTCTAATACTGGTGTGTGTATCTTTTAGAAGAATGGTTCTGAAGCTGTGGTCAAAGAGCCTTCTCTTATGAGTATCTAACCAAAAAACTTGAAATGGTATGAAAAATTGTAGAGGTGCACATGTATTTTCTGGAGGTGGAAAGTCATAACTTTTATCAAAGAATCACAGAGATGATTCATGTTTTCATGACCCAAGAAGGTTAAAAAATAAAACTAATACAGAAAACCAATCTATTTAGTAAGTGAATCGTACATCAATGACTTCAGTTATTTTTTAAGGTAAATATGACATCAGATGCTACTAATGAAACACTGATAGCTCAAACTTGAATAGTAGTACTTATTTATGGGTGTTGCTTTTGTGCATGTCTGTAGCATTTCCTTTTTACAAATGCAGAACTTACAGCACAAAAACAGTATCAATTTGCTCCAGAGAAAAGCAAGCAAAAGAACCAGTGTTCTGTATTCTCATAGTAAGTACACATTTACTCCCTTCCTCAAATAATTTACCACCAAAACTCAAATTGTTTGTTAGAAAAAGGAAAAGCAACTTTGGATAATATACACTGAATCTGTGATATCATTTTTTGTTACTTGTTTAGCTACAATGTGATTTATACCTAAGAAATCTACCATATTGTATTAATGGAATAAAGTGAGAAAAGAGAAATTGTTTTTCACAATATATTCAGAAGGCAACCAAACTATAAACCTTAATTTAACCTTCCCATTAGATTTATTTGAGACTTAAAAGAGTTTCAAATAAATTTGTACTCTCTGTTATAGCTATCACTTCACCTACATGTAAACTTTCAAAATGTTTATTCATTCATTTAACAAATATTTATTAAGTGCCAGGCACTGTGCTAAGCTCTGGAGCCTCAAGTTCAATTCTCAGAGAGCTCTACTTATACAGATGATAGCCCATGACTTGCAACACCATTTGCAAAATATCTGTCTTTAAGACTTATCATTTCTATATTAGAATATTATGACATAATATCTTTACAAACCGCATAAACAGCCATATGGCTCTTCAATTCATGGAGACTGTTAAACACGCCATTAAAGTCAAGTAAGAATAACAACCACATATTATGCGTATGATGTTAGAGAAAAGCACAACTGATCACTGTAATTAGTACTATTTAGACAAACACTCTCATTTGGCTGAAAGCTACCATGATATCTAGTCTAAACTACAATTAGACTTAATTTTTATCAAATATTGCAACTATGTATAAAATTGTGCTTTCTAATCCCTCCTCAGATAATGCTTCAGTCTTGATTTAGAGGCAAGGAATTCTAATGTTCAAACATGGAAAACAGTTCTGTCCTCCCACCACAACAGAGCAAATTTTTCTGTAAATTCCCAGCTATTAATTGGTACTGAGTTTTAAGATTTGATTAACCCAAAGCCAAAGTAAAAACAATGACAGTTAATAAAAATCACAGAATTTCAGAACTGAGTAGATTATCTAATTTGAATTCCTCGTTTTAAAAGTAAAGAGACAAATCTGGAGAGGTTTACTGATATATTCAAGGTCACACAAGTTAATGACAGAGCTGTGGCTGGTTTTCTGACTCCTATTCCAGTGCTCTTTTTAATACATAAAAGAAACTGTTATAGGAAATTAAGAAGAGCTCTGAGAGAAAAAAATTACCTTTAATTACAAACATGAGCGAACCATAACTCAGATGCACTTAATAAGCTCTAAATTGAAATTATGCCTTATTTAAAAATAAGAAGAAAAGGAACTCAAAGCTGAAAAATGATAGATCAGTCTTCTGGGATATGGCCTGCATACAGGTCAATCCAGTTATAATCAACTTGAAGAGCCTGTTCCAATTACTTTTCAGTTCTGGAATTATTTCATATAGAATAATGCCTGAAATTAGTAGGGTACTGGCTAGGGAGCAGAAATCTTTTTGATTTACAGAGATTTTTGTTGTAATGGGTTTTGACCAGGGAACAGTAAATTAAAGCAAGACGTCAAACTTTTACCTTAATTTCCTATGCCTCCAATTTTGGCCTCTTCCCTTTCTACCTGTATAAAGTCATAAAGACTAGAATTCCCATTTCACTTTCATTTTTATTTTTCAAGATTTAAATAGTTTGTTTAACAATACTGTTGAACTTAACCATTTCTTAAACTATATTTCTAAGAGTAAAATTCTGTTAGAGAAATAGATGGTTATGAAGATTTTCCTAATACTTAAGTAATAAAATATGTGGACACTGCAAGACTGAGTTTCATGACACTTTAAAAAGTAAGTGGTGTTTGAATGGCTAAGGAATTATGAAATACCATTCCAGCCAAATCATTTATCAAATAAAAATGGGTTTACAAGCACTAAGTAAGAAAGAGTTTCTCTGAGCTTCCACCACTACTGGATAATAAGAATAAAAGAAATGCATTGTATGTTTATAAGACTTGAATTCTGGTTCAATAGAATGTATAAGTAAAATAAAGAGATCAAAACGACAGATTGAGATGGTTATTTCTCAAACATAAAGTGCATTTGTGGCTCCTATTAAAGTAAAAATAGTTAAATGAAAGGTGGGACATATTCAAATGTTTTTAAAAGTCACTGTACTAGAAAAATAGAAAAATTATATATCTATATTGATACAGATTGTCTATAGTGAACTTAGTGAACATTTATATATAGTGCTTACTATATGCCAGCCACTGTTCTAAGCAGTTTTCACATCCTAATCTATTTCATTCTCACAGCAACGCTTTCAGGTGAGTACTTATTATTCCCACTTTACAAACAAGGAAGTCAAGGCACACAGTCAGTTAAGTGGCAAGGCCAGAATTCAGATCCAGTCAAATTCCCAAATTCGTATGCTTAAGTGTTGTTCTATAATGATTCTTAAAAATTATCAGCTTTGTTGAATTTATCTTTGAATCATTTTGATATCAAAATTTAAAGACACATATTTTGATTAAGCAAGTTCATTATGAAGCTCTTTAAATCCACAACTGTCATACCCAAGGAATACCATGTTAATTAATTAGTTGTTTCTGTAAATACTTAGCCTCCTTGGTGTATGACAAAACATGTTATAAGAACTATGCTAGTGCTCTCATACCTTGGGGGCTTTTTCAGTGGAAAACATGGTTATTTATCAATTAAATAACTTTCATACTCCAATTGTTACATGTAGTACATAGTTATGAAAAAGTCCTACATGGCACAGGAGCTACATTGGTTGATATTCTCCCTCAAGCTTACACACAATTCAACAAATAAACCTTGTCAGTTCTACAACCTGAATTTCTGTCTTATCCATTCCTCTTCTTTCCAAACCTACTGTAATGATCATTGTTAAGGTTCTAAGCCCTTCATCAGTCCCTCCAGCCTCAAACTCCTCCAACATACTCAGTGGTGGCAGTGCAGGGGCATGGCGGGGTAGGGGAAGAGAAGGCATTGGGAAGAGTGATTGGAGACCCCATACATTAAGCTTCACTGGCCTCTCAAGTCACCACAAATAGACATAAAATCTTTTTTTTTTTTAAATAGCGTGTTTACCAGTCAAGTACAGCTTCAAGACAAATGCCTTATCTACCCTTCTAATCAAGTTGCCATCCCAACCTTCTCATAGAAATATCTGGAACCAGCCCTGACCTTCCATAATACTAAATCAAAAGTCCTTATAAAACGTAAATCAAGTCATGCTATTCCTCCTTCATCCCTTCTCCGAGATTTAAATGTTTTAAAACATTGTATAAGTTCACTTTATGGTTTGGCTACCTTCCATCATCACCTCTTCTACCTGGCCTCACCCACTCAAGCTAGCCATATTAAATAACGTGCATCTCTCTGAACATGCTTTGCTTTTTCAGGCCTTCATGTTTTGCCCACACTACTTCATATACTAGAAATGTCCTTCCCCTTCCTTGAACATTTGGCTAACTCTTACTCATAGTTTGAAATTCAGCTCAAGCAATATATCCGCTATGAAGCCCTCCTTAAACTTCGGAGACCTGCCCTCCCTTCCAAAATCTCTTCCCCTAAGCAAAGAGCTAGAACCATCCTATGGATTCTCCTAACATCTCAGGCTTAAATGCTTTTAGTCTAGCCTTATCACCATATGGTTTAATGGTCTCACACAGCTCCATCTCCACCTTGTGCGTGTTAAAGAATTGGCTTGATCTTGTTTCTCATGGTATCTTCATTTCCTCACACAATGCCTGGCACTCAAAGTTAACATTCATTGAATATTTAATGAGCTGGATTTAACTTGTCTATATAATATGGTAATAGAGATATGTACACTAAAAGAAAATATGAATAATATTGACAATAATATTCACAGAAGATATCTGGCCATTATGATTTTCATAATAAAATTAAAATATTAAACATGATATAGGCACATAATGAAATTTTGGACTTTTATGTCTCACTTGTTTAAATGCTTAAAATCACCTTTTTTAAAAAGGGTGATGGTCCTAATTTATGAACTAGTTAACAGATGCTATATTAGTTCTCTTTATTTGGCCACTGTTAAATGGGACATCTTTTCTTTGAAAGTACAATAACTAATTTTATTATACTAAAGTTGTTCATTTTAATTTTTTCTTTCCTAAAGGAATGACCACATGTAGAATGAAAAGCATTTTCATTATCTTCCAACAAGATGAATGTCCTATTTTGTGTGATTTGAGGCAGTTTCTTATCAAAACTGCCAGCTTCCTTATGAACATTATGATTTTCAGATGTGTGGTGTACATTAAAGGACAAGAAGATATCATGAAATATTAGTGACATTTATATACTGAGCAAGGAAACTGGACAATGTTTCCAGGGGTTGTAAGGATTGTGGAAATGAATGTTACTCAAAGTAGAGTGGTGATTTATAACCAATTTCCGTCTTCAAATTAGGGCCCAAGTAAAAGAAAACGAAATTTAGCAAAGCATTATGGTGTATCATTTCCTGCAGCAGAAACACCCCCCACCCTGGACCAGTGCCCTCACTAAGTACAGTATAAGAAGCAGCAACCTGAGGGAAGCCCACAGGCTCGCAGGGCTACTGGCTGGCTCTTTGTCACCAAATGCAGCAGGTTGAATGCAGACATCACTGTGATATCTTCACCAACAAAACGAGAGGCAAAGAACAGGGGCAAGAGCTGAGTAGGAGAAAAAAAGAAAACAAAAACAAATTAAAACATCACAAATGTTAAACACATTCATTGCACAATTGATGGTTACGGTTTTGTCTGGAGCTGAACACACACACAGCGCTAATAAATTTCAAATGCCTACTTTTCAGACGGTGAGCTTACTTTCAACCCAAACTTATTCATAGCTTATGAATAAAATGCAGACTATACAATAGCAGTGTAATCTGTGAACACATTTTGCAGGACGTTGAAAAAGGGACGAGGTTTAAACCAGTTGAAAGGAATTAGCATTTACTGAGTTCGAACCAAGTGACAGGCACTATCTGGGGTCTAATACCTATATATTGTGTCATTTAATTCTTACAATAAACCTAGGAAGTAAGTTTTATCACCAATACATATGTGAGGAAGCCAAGGCTCAGAGGTCCAAGGACACAAAGCAAACAGCCAGTGGAAAAAGGATTAGAAAACCCTGTTCTGACTACAAAGCCATGCTCTCTCCTCACACCACGCTCCCTCCTTCCAGCAATTATTTGCAAATCTTCCTCCCTGGAGAAGACTGCAAAAATACTGTAAGATTAAGAGATTTCTTTTTAGAGTTTCACTAAAAAAAAAAAAAAAAAATAGACAAATTACCTAAGGACAACTAGCAGGCTTCATTTTAGAAACAGCGTTAAGCTTGATGAACGTGTATCACCTATGAATTTTCATTTGATTTTATGATTTATAATTTCTAGATCAATTATGTAAATAATGTTCACAACCTAGCCTCACAAAGGGTAAAAATATTTTTTAAACTTTCTGGAAATGAATCATGTGGAAGAATCTCAAAATAGTGTGAACGTTAAAACTTTTTTTAAAAGTTCAGTTAGGATTTTCTTTAAAGTTTTGCACAGTCTTTCAGTTGGTAAAGATTAACTTCAAATGATGGTAGAAAATACTAGATTAATATTAACTTGTAATATTTTATTTTAAATTAGCATTACAAGTGACCTTCACACTAAATGTCCAAAAATGGATATAAAATTAATGTCTCATTCATTTCCTGACCCTCATTCCCACCCACCTCCCCCAAAATAAAAGTCTGTTCCTGGTCTCTTCTGACCTCCTTGAAGAACAAACACATAATAAACAGTAATATATTTTACCAAATCACTCTGGAGTATATCTGACAGAAATCTGCTTGTATTAACATGCTTGAACTCTGACTTCTCCAAACTAAACTCACTACAAAACTAAAACATTTTTGTGTTACTAACTGGAGACAAAAGGGAGGAAGAGGGAAGGTAAGGATCACAATGCACAGCCTGAAAGAACCATTAAACATAAATAAACATGTCATTTTCACGAGTGACTGCAGAGCAGGGGAAAGAGAGCGTTCCTTTGGAGCAGACTACTGACTAATAAAAGATCAAAGGTCTATACCTCACAACGCTATAAATAAAAATGTATTTTTTTCTCTGTGACCTTCTCTGTGAGGAATAAGTGTGCACGGTAAATGTAATTACTTAGCAAAGCTGCAGCCTCCTTGTGCTCCCGCAGCTGACCATAAAACGTCTTCCTATTCTGCTTCATCAACTGCTGTACCAGGCGGCCTGTGCGCCTACCAATGGCCACGGCCATCTGGCTTGTGTCAAAGCCAGCGCACAGGAAGAAAGGGAGTGATGTCACTCTGCAGGTCAGGCAAAGAACAAAGATGTATTCTACAATTAAAAGCTGAGGGCCTCAAATACCAGGGCCCTCCTGCATGATATGATATGACGGCATGATTTAATGTTCCAGCTGTGTTGCATTTATTCCACCCAAACAGCCAGGGCTCCATCTAGTGGCAAATCAGTTTTGCCCAGTTTTCTTTGAAAGTGAACCCAGCTATGCTAGCACCAAGTAGAGCAACAGAGTGATTATTTTTGGAGCAGTCTAGCCTTCTTACACTGAAGAATGCAAAAAGTACAATTTGTCACAGTGTTCTTTGTTGTCAACTCCCAGAAAGCACGCATTTCATAGGTTAGGTTTTTATATAACCCTAATTATTTCAATGCTTATAAGGATAGCAGAAAAAAGCATATAATTTTGCAAAAAGGCACATAAAGTGACATTACTTACATACTACCCTGAAAGTACGTAGCTGAGATGGAAAATGGAAAACAGTTCTAAAGAATGGATACAGGTATCTGGATGCCGTGGTGAAGTCAAGCTCATAATCTTAATCTCATACTCCACAAAACAAAAGAATCATAGTTAATATGGCTCTAACATCTGACGCAAGGAGCTACTCTTCTCTAGAACAGAAAAAGGAATATTTTTATGCTGAATGATTAAACAAATTTAATTTTTAACTTATGTTTTCCACTTAGTTTATGTTTGCAGTCAATGAAATAAAACACTTTGACAAACCAATCTAAAATGCAGAACACATTTGGATGAAAGATAGGATATCACAAAGGATGTGTGTGAGCTATGAGATCAGACTGCCTGAGTTTGAATCCTGGCCCTGCCCCTAAGGATTTGTGTTTCCTTGGCAAAGTTGCTTACCCTCTCAGTGCCTCAGTTTCCTCAACTCTCAAGTAATGAATAAGTTAATTGGTAAAAAATGCTTGGAACAACTCCTAGTACATAGTATATGCTCACAAACATTAGCTCTTATTATTATTTAAATGTACAAATATTTGCTTTATTTTTAAATTATATGAATCAAAAACTTCTAACAGTCCATTTATACCCAATCTTATTTAGAGTTAGCAGGCCATTCTTCAAACACAGAATCCTATTCAGGCCAGAAAACTTACTACTCAAGAATTGATTGCCATAATAGGATAAAGATATCCTACTGACAACAGTTGAAAGCCTTATCTTGTGGCAGGAACTGTTCTAAGCATTTCACATTTATTAGCTCTTTTAATCCTCAGGACCTCATGAGATACATATTATCATTTTCCCGTTTTCAGATGGAGAGATTGCGGCATAGGAAGGTTAAGTAATTTGCCTAAGATATTATAGCTGGTAAGAAGTAGAAATTCTAATTCGAAGAGATACACACACCCCAGCGTTCACAGCAGCACTATTTACAACAGCCAAGACATGGAAACAACCTAAATGTCCATTGACAGATGACTGGATAAAGAACATACATATATAGATATGGATATAGATATAGATATAGATATAGATATAGATATAGATATAGATATAGGTTATATATACAATGAAATACTACTCAGCCATAAAAAATAAAATAATGTCATTTGCAGCAACATGGATGTAACTGAAGATCATCATTCTAAGTGAAGTAAGCCAGAAAGAGAAAGAGAAATACCATATGATATCAATTATATTTGGACTAAAAAAAAGAACAAATGAACTACTATATATAAAATATATAAACAACAAGTTTCTACTGTATAGTAATATTTTGTAGTAACCTATAATGAAAAAGAATATGAAAAGGAACATTTGTATGTATAAGTGAAACACTATGCTATACACTAGAAATTGACACAACATTGTAAAATGACTATACTTCAATCAAAAAAAATAAATTGCAGACAGTGCAATTCCTCCTAAAAAAAAAGGAAGCGGAACCCTTAAGTAATCGGACTGAATGATTTAGCAGATTTGAACCCAAGCCCTCTAGTTCCAGGGTCAGTGCTGTTGACCACTACATGATTGGCAACGAGAAAGCCTGAGGTTGCTGCCAATCCGCTCTAGATACTCTGATTCTGTGCTCTCCTAACTGACAAGGTGGCTGATACTAAATACTTAATAAGGATTCATTTAATTCAAGAAGATTTGAAGATTCTCTCTCTCGACATTGAAAAAGTAGAGAGTTAAGGAATTCCAGATTTAATCTTTCTGTTCCACCACGTGCAACTTACCTTTCTCTTTCACCTTTGAAATTTTTCTCTAAAACTCCTTAGATACACCTTTAGGACATATAACCTAAAGATGCCTAGAACTGAGTCCACCTGAATCTACCAAAACCTCAAAATGTGGATGATATAGTACTTTTGAGGGTTAAACAAACCAACAACTACTCCCCACACTCCCCACCCCCTGAAAAAATTTGAGTTTCAATTAGGCAGCTTTCTTCCCTTTGCACTCCCTGAGCTGCAGGGATGAGGACCCTAGCCAGAAACAATCCAAATCCAAAAAGAAGCAAAAGAAGCACATGCTTTTGAGTGGTGACAATCTTTGGAAAAAGAATTAGCATTAAGCACCTTATGGAAATCAGCACTAAGCAAAGGCCACCGAGAAAATCTATAGTTCCCCAAGTTTACCCTCAACTTCCTCGCTTTTGCATTGCTTTTGACTCAACTAATTGGACAGAATAACATTTACAGATAACTAACATGCCTTTTTAAAGTGCCAGACACATTTTGCACATCTTTCTGATCTCCTAGAATATCTAGCACATCACTTTGAAATTATTTGGTGTTAAAAAAATATCGGTTGAACAATATCTAATGAGCAATATCACATGATGTGTTGATAATAGAATTAGATTACATAATTGTCTATAATTCTCTGCTTAAAACATTTTTTAATGAATCCTCATTGCATATTGCAAGGTTTCCCAAACCATGCACATTCTGAGAAACAGATGATACTCCTTCAAACAAATTTAGTAGTGTAAATTTTACTCAATACAAAGGGTCTGAGAGGCTTTACAATAAATGCACCTGCTTAACTAACTTTGTCTCAGCTGGTGCCTCTCAAGCAGTTTTGACCTTACAAAACCTCTTTCTTTCCTATCACCATCCCACAGAACACATTCTGAAATCCTTTGGATTCCTAATTAGAGTCCAAATTCCTAAACAAAGCATCTAAAGTTCTACATCTAGCTGTTGCCTCACTCTTCAGCTTTTTCTCTTGCCACACCTCCACATCTCACCCCACCCCATGCTCCTGCCATACCAAGAGACTCATAATTTTCCCCTGCTGCTTTCTACCTCCATCTCCTCATCTTTCTTCATTGCATATCCTTAATCTCCTTTCACCTCTCTCAAATCCCACCACTCCTAACTTCTGTTCAGGTCCCCAGTGAGCGCTAAGCATGCTATAACAATTTTCAGGGCACTAATTTGCTTACATCTCTGTCTTCCTCTTCCAGATTATAAACACAGGGACAGTGTTTATAAGCACAGGTACTTAAGCACAGGGACAGTGTCTTTTTCATCTCTGTATCCCAGCACCTGGCACCTAACAGCCACTCATTTATTGAGTGAAAAAATGACTATATAAATGACTGATTCTATGGAAGTAATGACTCAGGATCATCATTTCCCACCCAATCTCTGCCATCTCAACTGTTAATGGTACGTAAAGGTAAGAATCTGAATTATAACTATTTGGTTCCTTCACCGTAATTAGCAGTTTCTGTGAAGAGGTGAGAAGTTGAAAATGCAGTCTGACTTGAGACCCAAAGATAATTCAAACGCCCTATTTTGGTCAAAAATTTTTACTTCTTCTCCACTTTTTTTTACCCCTAAAATTCTGACATCCCAAAATTTGACTAAAGTTAGTTTGTTACTTTTTTGGTTTGGGTTTATTTTTATTTCCTTTTATTTTTTCCTTGCAGTTGAACAATAAACTGCAAGAGAGAGATGATATAAGCAGGGAAGCAGGGAACTCACAAAGTTGATAATTAGCTCCAGAATAAATGAACTGATTGTGCTAGTGGATTTAAAGCGTCAAACCCAAAGGTCAAATCCCTTTCCAATAAATGCCAAAAGAATGTCTACATCAGTGGTTTTCCACAAGCTAGTAAAATGTCCCCCCCCAAACTACAGAGGCCAACAGAGAATTAACAAATTTGAATTTTGTCAAGTAAGGACAAAATAAACCCAAAACCTAACTTCACCATAATATCAGAAAAGAAAGATTATGCTAATACTAAGAACTAGGAAAACAATCTCATGATGAAGAGTGTTCTTTTGAATAAATATATTTAAGTTTTGTGGAAAAAAAGTTCCTTGTTGCTATTTTTCTCATTTCATTATGAAAAGAAGAAGCTAGACCTGCATTTAGAAACCACTAATCTAAATGTCTACAATAAAGGTCTCTAAAAATATTGTTCTTATCAGCACATTGCCTGGCACTCAGTTTGTGCTCAACTAATGTTTGCTGAATGAACTGATCAACCAATTATTTACTTCTTAAAATCAATAGGCCATTAGCTAGAATCAGGCATCCCTTTTGTTAAGCAGAGTTCTTTCTGTTATTAGTGATAAGAAACAACAGAACCCTGGCTATTCAGAATCCTCAATCTTCCAAAATATTTAGAGGTAACACTTTTAAGATATGAAATTTTACTCAGTTCACCTGTATAAAAATTCCTACTACAAGGAAAACAATGTATTAGGAGCTTATGAATATGCAAAGATTAAGATATAGTCTGTGCCGTCAAAAAACACATTAGCCTAGATGGAAATCTAAGATAAGTACTCAGTACCTTCACAAAGACAGCAATAAAGTACATGGAATTTCAGGGGAGGGAGAACTGCTTCCCACTTTGCGGACTGAGTGGCAGGAATATAGAGCTTGGGAATGAAAGAAAAGCTGCAGAAATAATTTTTTTTTAATATCTCCAGAGTTAGCCATTTAAACCTTTTGATATTAGGATCCTTTACAATTCTAAAAAAAATATCAAGGACCCCATATGCCTTTTGTTTATACGACTAAGCCTATCAATATTTCCTATATTAGAATTACAACTGAGTAATTTTTAAAATATTTGCTTATTCCATTAAGAATAACAAAAATAAAAAATAATAACAATACATATTACAAAATGACATTTTCGGTTAAAAATAACTATTATTCAAAACAAACACATATATATACATATTTAATGGAAAGAGTTTTATATTTGTTTCGTAAATCAAATCCCTTTAATGTCTGGGTTAACAGAAAACAGCTGGATTCTCATCTCTGCTTCTGCATTCAATCTGTTGCGATATGCCCTTTTGGTTGAACAGTGTATATATGAATGAAATCTTGCCTCACTCAAATAAGTAGTTGGAAAAGGGAGTATTTTAATAGCTTTTTCAGATAATTGTAGATAATCTTCTTTGGTATTACACCAAAACTCAACAAATGGTAGTCTGAAACTACATATTATCAAGAAACTTTTCATACTATTACATTAAAATTCATTAGTCTAACCTGCATTTTGAATGGACTTTGTATATAATTTTGTTATTTCACTTAGAAAACATTGGTTCACTGGGTTATGCAGATCTTTCGTATGTTGAGACATTTCATAATCAATATCAAAAATCAGAGAATAGGGGGAGGACCCAAGATGGCAGAATAGAGAGACTCACAGCTCGCCCTCTCCCACAAATTCACCAAGAATTACATCTACAAACCCACTGAATCTCACAGAACACCTGCTGAACTCTGGCAGAGTGTCTCTCACTTCGAAATACAGGAAGATTCTCACAAAATCCGGTAAGAGAAAAAAAGAAAGAAAGAAAGAAATAATACAGAAAAAATCGGTGCAGGACCGGTCCTGCAGGGAGGGAGCGGTGAAGGAAGAAAAGCACCCTCTCACTGTGATGCCCCCTCTCCAGCTGGGGGTCAGCGGGGACAGAAGTGGAGCTTCCGAGCCTCAGAGGAGAGAGTGGCAGCCACTTGACAGAGAGAACTGGCTTGGAGGGTCCATGAGATCCCAAGCCCTGGACGAGAGCTGACAGGGACGAGCCTGGAGACAGCCACTTTGGTATGCGGAAGCATTTTATGAAAGTGTATTTCTTGTTTCTTCACTCAGAATATTAAAAAGATACACACTCGAGGTCTAGATTTAATAAAATTAATATAAATGTTACTACTTCATCAAGGACATTCTTAAGTGAAAATGGCCTTTTTCCCCGTTTCCGTAGAATAGAATGACTGCTAATAAGGTTTGCTGCCACTGCCTTGCTTCATACTGACACCAGCAGTTTCACCTGCTTTTGCTTTTGCAACATCAACGCAAATGTCAACACAGGGAAAAAGGAAAATAATGTCTTAGCATTGGTGTGAAAATAGTTTTGACTTTGTGAATCCGCTAAAAGGGTCTCAGAGACTCCACGGGTCCTCAGTCCACACTTTGAGAACTGCTGGCCTGGCACCCTGGTCGGCACATAATAAGCACCGTAATGTTTCATAAGCATTTGTTGAATAAGTGAACAATGAACACAGGACTACATTTGTACTTATCCCATGTTGTCTAGCAAACAACAAATGGTTAGAAAATAGTATCAGTAGTCTTTACACTTCTTACGACTTCTAAAGGTAATAAGTACATTTCCTACTTTGTCTGGTCTGTGGACAAATGCAAAATTTTCAACTATTTTATCAAAGTGAAGAGGATAGTTATGGCAGATTTCTAAAAGTAACAGTCAGAATGTTACAACCCAATTTTCTGAGTACTAAACTACTCTTGGAAATTCACAAAAGCATTAGTGCTATCTCCAGAAAAGGACAATGAATTTGTTGATAAATTCCCATAACATTTATTGAACCCGTATCATGCACACGGTACTACTAATTCACGTACTGCTAGTAGAATAACCAAGGAATCAGAACTTTGGAGCATGCTTGAGAATAACAGAATTGTATCATTAAATAAGTTTAGAACTAGAATAAACCTTGAAGAACACCTAATACATAGGCTTTTGAACATGAAGTGACCATGCAACAAAGGTAAAATATCAATCGAGAGGTGTTTCACAAGCGATTTGTTTAAAATTGTCTTTAGATGCTGAAATTTAAGGATAAGGTTTTTAAGAAGACAACAAGGATATATTTAGAGTTATCTCCTTAATAATGTCACCTTCCTTCACTTGTTTTCTGAAATGTTTTCTCAAGTGGGAGAGGAAAAAAAAGGCAGGACTAGCACCAGGGATGTGCAGCTTAGACCATGTGTTCCTCAGTCTATAATCATCATCTGTGTATGACTACGGCAGGATGTTCCTCATGAAGTATCAGCCATCGTGTTTATCTCAGTGGGAAAAGAGTGGGAAAAGCAATTAACTCATCCAAAACTCTTATTTTGTAAACAGCACAACAGAGATAGAGACCTATCAAAGATCAGATAGCCATTTGGAGAAAACATTAGGCTAAAACTTCTTTTGTCTGCATGTTGCAGCATCTACATGTTCTTTCTTATTCAGTTCACATAAAAAATAAGAAAAGGACTTAAAGAATTGTACATGATGCTGACAATGCAAAGGTCAAACTGTGCCCACTAAGAAGGTACACCAATGGCATAATTAAAATAGAATTATGGACATAAGTCTGTCTTCTTCTGATGTTAATTATAACTCTATTAAATGCTATCTTTTTTTTTCAGGATTCCTGTTTTGTAAAGCATCTAGTCAAATACAGGGATTTATTCATTCTCACATTAACATTCTAAAAATTTCATCACCAATTTAGAACATAAATCTTTTTCTTCTAAAATACATATTGATTTCACAGTCCATAGCGTCTACATTACATGTGTGTTTTATCTAGAAAAGTTCTTAATATTTAAAAAGTGCCCACAAGAAAGCAAAATCCACATAAATGATTTTTGATCACTACAAAAAATGCCTTCAGAATTTTTTCAGTCTTTTTGTCTGTTTAATTTTGTTGTGTTTACACAATACAGTTTTACTTTTCTAATACCTGAATTCAAATTTAAACCTTCTCATGGACTAATTAGGTTTCATTTGACAAGTTTTACTCTGAGCTTTGAAAGCCTCATGTGTAAGTCTGAATTTTATAATAGCTTCCTTGCAGGACTGCAACAGGCAGAGCACCTGGCACATACACACCTCTAAGTCACTACTACGATTTCTTCCTTCAGTAACATTCCGTTTACTTGTTCCCCATGGAACTCACAGAATTGAAGCTCAGTGAATTCTAGTGACATTTTATATGATTGATTTTTTTTACTGAGAACATTCTTCACTTGACTTTTCTATGATATTACACAGTAGCATTTTCTTCCTCCCTTTCCCGAGTTACTTCTCTATCTCTTGGGATATCTTCTTCTGATTTCCAAACAGTGATTATGGTCCAGAGCTACCCCTTCACAACTCTCGGTATTTCTCACCATTTAATCTCTTTCTTACAGATCTCACCTACTCTAACTTCAACCATCATTTCTTGATAGATAACTATAAAGATCTACCTCCAACACTGAACTAAGCTCTAATGTTCTATCTTCTAATATCCGTTGGATAATAATAATATCAACCTGAATTTGCACAGTATGTTCTAATTTACAAGGCACTTCCATACACACTGTGATGTGGTCTTACATAGCTTATTAGAATCTTTAGTCCCACTTTATATTGTTATTCAAATATTTTGTACGTGTGCATCTTACTATGATGATATTATTGCTACTAATAATTTTTGAGCACCTGCACCAGGTGATGGGGTACATGTGTATCCAATATCATTTAATCTTCATATCAGCCATGAGTAGGCATTCCTATATGTGGTAGTCGTTAGTGCTGTCTGCTAAGATTTCTGGCTCTCTGTTTTCCAGGCACATGGTAGAAGTGTACTACCTGGCCCCCTGTGGTTGAGTGAGACCCTGTCACTAGCTCTGGACAAAAAGTTGTGAACAGAAACGATAACATGTGCCACATATGACAGAGCACTTAATTGTTGGTGTGAGACTCTCCAGAACTTTCTTTCTGTCTCTAGCAGTGATCAGCAATGTTCCATCACTAGATCATGGCTGCTCCATTAACCATGATCCTGGAGTAGGAAACATGGAGTAGAGTTTCCATCTGACAGACAATGAACATGCAATACGAGCAAGAAATAAACCTTCAGTGCATTAAGCCATTGGGATTTGGGGATTACGTATTCCAGCAGAAACAGAAGTTCAGAGAATAACATGCTTGAGGTCATATTGCCAGTACTCGAGCCAGAATCTGAACTGAAGTCTATTTCACTCTCTGCTACTACATTAAAAATTCCTCAGGTGCAGGGACTCTTATACCCCAGATTGCTGTCCTTGTTTGGGAAAACAACAGAGTCTGGAAGGATAAGAATTCCAATGCCAAAGACAACCAGACCACCTTGAAAAGCCCAAAGTCTTTATCTCATTAGTCACCCTTCTATTCCTAACTATCCCAAAGAGATCAAAGAAATTCTTACTGTGGTCAGAGGACATGGCTCTCCTCTTATATTCAGACATTAAGGCTAGGAGAGAGCTACTTCAACTTGGATCATCTTGGGCTAACACATTAGTCCCAATCCTTCAAGAATAAAAGGTTTCACTCAGCTGCAAAACTGACTGAGTAGCTCCTGTCAAAATAAAATGACTGAATATGAAAATTTTATTTCCTAAAGTGACTGAAAGCTCCCTGGGCACTAACCAGGTCTGCTGTAGCTTCTCTTATTGATCTAACAAGTCAGTGCCCAGATGCAGACTTTAGAAATACAGTGCCCTGATTTTAATCAATCTATAAATGTAAGAAAAGAAGTTCATTTGCAATGATGCAGTTTGTCCTTTCCAGCGGCCAAGGGATCATGACCTTGGACCTAAGGAGAAGGAACTGTAATAGCTCACTTTTTTGACCTGGAGATAAACGCTATGGCTAACGATACAAGCTTTTAGAGACAACCTATAGACAAAGATTTAGCTGTGGTTTCAGAACAGATTGTAAAACTGGCAATTTCACATTTTAAAACAAAAAGAAAATGTGTGTAGCTAACAAAATGTAAAGAATGCCCAGAGAGACACAACATTGTAAACTGACTATACTTCAACTTAAAAAAAATTAAACCATACACACACACACACACACACACACACAAAGAATGGCCAGAGAGAAAGGCAGAATAAAGGGTACCAGGACTTTGATCTTATAAAACAGAGAATTAGAAGATATTAACTAGACTGCAAAATGCCAGCTGGACCCTTAGAATCCATTCTTCTTTCTTCCTGTTGGTAACAGAATCCTCTGAAATTTTGGCTGAACGTAGAGCTACATTTTGCTGTCTCCTTTGCAGCTAGTTGTGAATATGATACTAAGTTCTAGCCAATGAAATGATGTGCAATCTTTCAGGTCATCTCCTTTAAAGACAAAGTCACTTGCTTTAGACTTCCTCTCTCCTCCTGGGACATAGCAAAAACTGTAGCAGCACACTTGGAGCCTGGGCTGGAAGCTACTTAATGAGAAAGGCAGACTTGACAGTCGTGAAGCAAAGCTGCTTACCAACCCAACTTTGGGATATTACTGACCTTAGGCTATTGTGGGGGAGAAAAATAAATTTCTACTTCATGTTAGTCACTCTGCTTGGAATCTCTTTGTTGCAACAGCGTGGCACACAGCCTGTCAAAAGTTGATAAACAAATACACTATTTAATGTTACAAAGGTGAACCACTAAGAGAATTCTAAAAATCAACAAAACAGTAAACTGTGGAAGAAGGCTGGAAGGAAAGAGCAGATAAATCCTTATTTTTCATAACTGGGTATTATCTGAAATTGATGAATGAAGAAACAGTGCTATAACTGTACTGACTAAAATTAGGGAACTATCGGAAGAATAATTTTAAAACATTTCTTCAGAAGAGAGAGACAGAGACAGGAAGGAGCAGAGTTGGAGGCTGCTGTTTTTCACCTTTAAGTTTCCTTGTATAGAGAACCATGTGCAAAAAATAAAAAAATAAAAACCAAAAAACCCTGAAAAAACAAAAAAACTTAGACATGCAAAAAAGATGCAGTGCCTCAGTGGAGCACTTCATCTAAAGACAACCTTGCTAATGCAGGTTGACCAAATCCTATGCCTGGGACTATAAACTACAGTTATCTGTATCTATCACTAAAAAGACTTTTTAAATGAGTTGCATATGTACCCATAAACCACGTTTCAAATTTTTTAAGTTAGAACTTTGCCACCATTCCAGAATAAAAAGTTTTAGCACTGGAAACTATAAATAAATATTTGCTCTTGTATCAGAATTTTAGCATTCTCTCCCCTCCAAGTTTACTTTCTGTTGCAGAAAGTAAGAAAATTATGAAATAAATTTCTCATGATGGTATGCATTGTGGCTTGTATCTGATAAAGCAGATAAAGGAGAAATTTTATGAAAATGGAATCCTTCTATTCCACTGAAAGGTAAACCTTAATGGCCTCTATCAATTATCTTTTGACACCACATTGAACTTAGAGAAAGGAAAAGCCCTGAATGAGATCATAAAGTGAAAGAAAGAACATACCTCAGAAAATGTTGTCTCTACTTTGTCCTCAATGGTTTTCTTCATTAATTTAGGTGATTAAATCATGTTTTAAAAAGAATTTAGGTATTCCATGTGCATCTCAAACTATTTATCATATCCAAAACTCAATTTGTTTCTTTCTTTCTTTCTTCATCACTTTATTATTCTTTATGTGTTCCTGATCATCCCATCCACACAATCACTAAACCTCAAACCTGGGAGTCACCCTCAATCATTTTCTACTTTAACCTTTCATACTGAATCAACACCAAGTGCTATCAATTTTATTTCCAAGATATTGCTCAAATACATCCTTTCCTCTTCATCTTCCATCTAGAATATAGCAATGGCCTCTTACTGGTCTTCCTGACTCTACCCTAACAGCCCTCACAGTCACCTTCCATACTGCTGCAGAAGTGCTGTATACTAGCTCTGACCATATGTGCGTCTGTGGCTCATTAACACCTACAGGGGAACATTCAACCAATCTATCCTGGCATTCAAGGCCTATCAGATTCGCTTCTTTTCCTGTTTTAACTTCAGTCCCCAACACTCCCTGATATACTATACAACCTGTTAACTCTCTTGCCCTTTACTTTATCTCTAGTACTTCACCAATGCCTCATCTCTACTTAGCCTTCAATAAGTATCTGTCAAATAAATACGTAAATATTTTCTCCAAATGATAATCAACTATTTACTGTTTCCAACACACATTTTCTACCCTCATCATAGCATGCATATATTCCATAGTATATAAAGAATGAAGTCTTCATTTTTAACGTTCGAGACCCAGTTTGGATATCAGCTCCTCTGGGAAACTTTCTTCTCACAGCCGTTCTTCTCACCCTTCTCTCCAACCCTTCCATTAGAAAACGAATTAATTCTTCCTCTACACTACTTCCTACTTCAGTACCTCTATTATTGTATCTATTATTGCATGTTAGAATTTTAGGCTTATATATATGCCTCTCCTATAAACTCTTTGAGAGTAGTCAGTGGTATTCATCTCTGTAAAATAAAGGCTCAATAAATGTTTTCATAGAACTGAACTCAAATGTCACTTCCTCTGTTTTCCCCCATCTCTGTGCATAATGTCCTATTTTCCCCAGGAACAGAGTTCTATACTATACCAAGGCAGTGCAGTATACAGGAAAGAGTCAGAAGTGGGTTCAACTTCTGACTCCGTCATTTAACCAGCTGACAAATCTTGAGCAAATTAGTTAGTTTTCTCTGATTCCTCACCTGCATAATGTAGATCATAACACTTCTTTCACTAAGCTTTGGAAGTATTAAGTGAGATAATGTTTTTGAAAGTAACTAAGACTGTTCAGTGAATTTTACTTTCCTTAAGGAGAAGGAAAAGCAAGAGGAGGTCTGAGATATCACGCAGAGACAGAGAGAATGCGAGAGTGCATATGCATATGTGCACATGTACATGAGACTGCATGTGTTCGTGTGTGTGTGTGTGTGTGTGTGTGTGTGAGTGTGTGTTGGAGGGTTTAATTAGTTCAGTTTTGGACAGGGTAAGAATGAGGTGCTTATCTAACAGATAACTCAGGTAGGAATAATTTAAGATTAAATTTTCTATTTCAGCAATTATGTTTTAGTGATTGTCAAAAAATCATCTGACAAAAAAATTTTCAAGTTTTGTAATCAACTGTTTCAGTCAATTACATAGAGTGATATAACTTTATGCATACATGAGGCAAATGTACTTGTAAAACAGGAATTTGACAAAGTAAACGTTGGTCAACTCTAATTTAAACATATCAATAGCAGTTATAAAATACTGTTGCAATTCAATTAAAACTGCCAACATCACTCACTCTTATTCAAAGATAAAACCATTTCTAGCACTTATAGCTAATTTTGCATCATGACCCTGAGAATTATCTACAACATTAGAGGTACTGAATTCCCAGCAGTAATCTTGGGACTGCTACAGATTTGTCATCTGATGCTAGTAAATCCCATTGTTTCAAGGTTCTTCTTCCATGAGGAATGCTAGCAACTTTCTATATTCCCTCATTACAGTACTATTTGCATTCAGATGATTCTATAAGCATTTTCCAGCCTCCTAATTATGCTTTTTTTGGATTCCTCTTATCTATTAAATGTTGTTTTGCAAGGGAGGGTTAACATAAAACAGTCTGTAATTCCCTCAGATAACAGGAGAGCTCAGGAAATGTGCATGCATGTATTTTTTTCCTACCAAAAAAGAAAAAAGGAAAAAAAAAGACATCAACTCATGAATAGACTCTAGCCAAACGATATATGAATCAAAATATTCTTAAGAACTGTGAAGTTAAGGTATGATCATGATCACTGAATACAGTAGATGTTGTTATATAATTAAATGCAAAAGCTAAAAATAATCCTCAAAAGAGTAAATATAGAATACAAAAATAACAATTCAGCAGTAATCATGTAGATCTATAGGTCCCACTTTAGTTAACAAAGGCAGAGAGGCAAAACAATATAAGAATCCAAAATTCTTCCTGCAGAGAAGCACCAAATGCTATTACATCTTTTTAAAATTCAATGATTAGATTAGTTCAGGATTGATGATGTTTTTAAACACTTGTTCAAGGTAATAGAACCTAAAATATGATGCTACTCTTTCAAATCCCTATGAAATATAAAAGCAAATAAAACATAGAAACCACATGACCAAAGATTGAAAACCAAGGGGAAAAGATCATAAGTGGATAAAACAACAGGTTAAGGAGTACCATCAAATATGTCCATGATAACATAAAATATAAATGAGTTAAATGCACCTAATAAAAAGTGACTCTCATACAGTTATAAAACAAAGCAATGGCATAGTGGGATCAAAAGAAAAGAAGCAGAAAAAAAAAAGAGACTGCACACAGGCACAAAGACAAAGGTGGCAACACAAATAAGTATCTTTTAAAAGAGAATGCATGCATGTTCTCCCTTAATCAGATTCCCACCAGTTCCCACTGAAATGGTAAACAGAACATAAAAATAGAGGAAAATCTACATCAGCACTGGAAACTAAAATAGAATAAACCCACTTTGAAAATCTTGGCAAGATAAAGCACAGAGAAGATGTGCTGAAGAAAAGGCCAACTCCCAACTCATTTCACGTGCAAACATTGTCCCTGCAAGTGAGTGAAAGAGAATCCAAGATTCTAAATAGGAGGAGCCAAGGCCAGAGAAGAGGTAGGTGAAAGGTATGGAGAGCTTGGAAATTGGCACATGGCATATCGAGCTCCAACAAGTAACTGTGGCAAGCACTTCTGACACTGAAAGCCACACTAAACAGGGGCTCTGTGGCGATGCTCAAACCTAGCGTACCAAGGATCTGTCAAGCACTGCCAAGGCTGGCTTTTGAAAAAGACAATCAAACCTGGGAAATACTCGGGGCACTGCCTGTAAATTCTGATGTCACTCCAATCAGAGAAAAGAAACCCAAAGGCCACCTCCAGTTCGATGTCCCTGGAGTCCGAAATTAAACTACAGTAAACCTAAACTTTTCTCTTCTCTCCCTTTTATCACCTTGAAAGATTAAGGGAAACACACCAAATTCCACTAGAAGGCCTCTCACTCCCTAAACTGGGCAAGCCTACGCTGCATTCATCCTTTACTCTATCTAACAAAAAGATGCTGGGGACAAAGGGAGAATTCTAAGATGTTATGGCCCCTGCCACCATGAAGCTCACATATTAGTGAGAAAGAAATTATCACCAAATGCAGTAAGACAGAGAGGCAAAGAGGGAATAAAGATCCTACAAAACAGAGGCAAGTAGCCTAGTTCGGGAGGCATACGGAAGCCTTCCTGCAGGTAGTAACATTTAAAGTAAGAATAAAGGTTAAAACTGTGTTGCCCAGATTAAAGATGAGGAATGAAGTGTTCTAGACAAAGAAAAAGACAAGCAGTAGCCCTGAGATCAGAGTGAGTGGAGCCCACTGAGAGTTACGAAAGCAGAGCAGTGCAGCTGGGAGGTGTAAGTGAGGAACAGATGGGGGAGACGATGAGGCTGACAAGGTGGGCAGAAGCAAATCTTGAAGCTATTATAAGAATTTGGAACTTGATCCTAAAAAGAAAGAGAGGTAACTGAAGAAGAGTAACATGATCAGCTCTTCACATTTAAAAGACTGTCATGATCGAAAGGTGGAAAATGGATGGGAGTGGCATTAGAACAGAGGTAGTGAGAGTAATTAGGAAGCTACTGCAGAAATCTGGGCAAAAGCTTGATACAGGGCATGAGATAGGAAAAAAATTCAGGAGGCCTCCAGCTCTGGCTCAAGCAATTGGGCACATGGTAATACCATTTACTAAGCTAGAGGAAAAGGTGGGAGGCTTAAGATTGGGAAAAAAAAAAAAAAAAAAGTTTTTAACATGTTGAAAGTACCTAAGACACAGCCAATCAAATGGAAATGATATAAAAGCAAGTGGATATACAGGATCACGGCTTACATATAGAACTAGGCTTATGGGTAAATTTGGGGGGAGTTAATTTATCAAATGGAACTGAAGCCATAGAGTAAATAAGATTGCTAAGAACATGTCAGAGCCCTGGGGAAACTCAACATTTAGAGGTGAGCTGGAGGAGAAGGAATTGGCAAAGAAGACCAAAAGGGAGTAGTGGCCAAAGAAGGTAGAGGTCAAGGAAAGTGTTCTTCTAGAACAACGATGATGATGGTGACAGGAATGGTGATGACGATGTTGCTCGCTAACACGGACTGTGAATTAACTCTGTGGAACACTCTGTGCTAAGTAACTCACATTTGCTACCTCACTTAATGATTACAATAACCCATGTGGTAGGAACACCACTATCCCCATTCCTCAAGAGAAGAAACCAAGCCACAGATAATTTAATTAATTTGCCTAAGACCATATATCTAAAAATAGCAGTGTTAGAAGCTAAGAGAAAAGAATATTTCTAGGAATGAGTGGTCAGTGTATCAAATGCCCTGAAGTCAGGAAGATAGGGACCAAATTGAGTCCAATGGGTTTAGTGATATGGACAACATGAGTGGCTTCAATCAAAGAAATTTCAGTGGAATAGCCTGTATGGTTCTACTCCACAGCCACTCATCAGTTCTGTCACCAGCACCCTGGTCCAAACCATTATCAATTCTTATCTGAACCACCGAACTAGCCCTAAGAGGTCCACCTGCTTCCACATTTGGCCCCTCCCATCCATTCTCCACACAGCAGCCAGAATGATTATTTTTAAAAGCATATCAGATCTTGCCACCGCCTACCTAAAACCCCCTAATGGCTTCTGTCACACAAAATAATATCTAAACTCCTCACAATGGTGTAGAAGCCCCATATGAGCTGGCCCTTCTTTTTACCTTCAACTCTAACTATCCTTCCTCTTGCTCCTACCATAAAATGGTCTTCTTCCTTTTTCTACTACAGGATGTGCTGGTTCCAAACTAGAAATGAAAACCCTTCGTCTCTGGTTCCTACTGCATCATAGAGATTAGATGAGTCAGTGCCAGACATGTAACATACACTCAACACATATTTTTGGATAGATGGCAGAGTGACAGTAAGAATGCAAACAACTTGTAAGATAATTTGGTCACAGAGGATGGCAAGCTGAGACGGCTTTTTGTTTGTTTTTTAAGGTGAAACAAATTTAAGCATGTTTAAATAAGGGATATTATGAGAGGATCCAAGAGTTTGGACAATCTGAAGGCATCATGAAGTCACAGAATATAAGAGAATAGTGAAGTAATTAGGAAATTAATCCAATTAGGAAAAAATACAGTGATACCAAAGAAAGTTAGGATACAAAGGGCTTTTATCTCTCTATGCCTAAGATTTTTGCTGTGTAATTTAGAGGGATGGGGGAAATCAGTGGTTTCCAACCACTATCAAGAACTTTCCTTTATTTAATTATTTTCCTTCATCATCTCTCTTGATTATTTTGTACTTGGTTATATCACACACACAGAAGTTCTGATTAACAATGACGTGTGTCTGGTCAATAAAATAATCACACTTAACAAAGTAACTTGGTTGGGCAATCCAAGGCTCAGAAAGATTAAGTAATTCATGTAAGGTTATTCACGTATTTTTTTAAAGAGGATGTCATTGTCTAAATATGAAGAAACTGGCCCAAATGAGCACAGGGAATCGATGGAATCAATTCCAAACCACACACCAAAAGTAAAAAACTGAAAGATTTTTAAAGGATAATGAAGAGGGCATACTATTTCCTTCTAATTAGAAAAAGAAAAAGCAATAATAAATCCCAGAAAATTGAGAAAAAAAACACACACATGTAAGAAAGTCATGGTCTAAACATGAAGCAAATTAAACTGGCATGACCTTAAACAACTGGTATTGCACAAAAGAACCAATCTGAACAAAATACTATGACCATTCTTTTTTGAATGCCACAGAAACATCTCAATACCTTAAAAAGTTAAACGGGAAAGAATATAATTAAAAGAAAAGACTCCATAAGGAGTCAGAATAGCGTAATGATGAAGAGCATGGACTCAGGAGCCAGACTGCCTGCATTCAAATGATTGAATGCCTCTGTACCCAGGCCTAGCCTTAATATGTGAGTTACCATGATAATACTGTACCTCCTGGGTAAAGCTGCCATGAGCATGAAATGAGTTAATATATGTAAACAATAAGTACTTAAACTAGTGCCTGCCACACAGTAGCATTTGAATGTATTTGCTATTATTATTATCACTATCATCATTATTATCACGTGATACATGGATGGTGAAGCATAAAAGCAATGGGGAAAATACAAAGATTTGACTCCATAGGAAAACACAAGAACCCTAATGGGTAGATGTGCAAGGAGCAGAAATAATTAAAAAGTAGAAAAACATACAGCTAATAAAAGAAATGCTAATCTCTAAAAAACAAGTTATATACACCAGTATTGATAACACAAATATAATGTCATGGGGGGAAAAAAGCAAGTTATGGAAGTTATAATACCATTTATACAGCGTTCCAAAACGTGCAAAACTAAACGATAAAGTATGTAAAGATATACCTATGGTAAAACTATAAAGAAAGCAAGAGCTTATCAGTCATCATTTGTGTTAAGTGATAATCACAAAGTGCATGCCTGTGGGTACCTCTAAGAAGGGAGGATGTGACTGGTGATGGTTGCACAGGCAGCTTCAACAGCACTCCGGAAGCTGAGTGGGGGGCACCTAGATTTTTAACAATTATTCTTCATGTCTTGTATAGATGCTACATATTCTTTTTGTGTGTGTGAAATAGTTTATAATAAAAAGGGCAAAAACTTACCAATACATTTAAAGGCAAGAGAAGATACTTTTTTTAACTTCTCAAATTAGTAAAGTTTTTTTTTTTCTTTAAAGTCCAATGGAAAAGATTTTCTTCTTTAATGATAAGACTAAATTAACTAGCTTTAAGAGTTAAATATATTTCTAGAATGGTCAAAGGCAAATTCCACGAGCAGCATACCCTGATAAAAGAGGACTTTTTCCCATCTGAGATATATTACCAAGCCTAAATAGGTGAGTTTTAGCTGCACATTTAGAACAACCAACATAATTTCTAGTGCTTACTGCCATTACTTTTTAGACGGTATAGTTAATATGATGCATCTAATACAACTGTAACCTATCCTCTAAATAAGTACTAAATCTTTAAAAGGATTATGTAACTTTGCTTATGGATCAGATTACTGGGCACACTAGGCTACAAGTTTCAAACATAAGATCTTAGACTCAGAATTACCTTGATATATAGTTCCACAAAATAGACAGCTTGAACCAAATATAAAAAGAGAATGTACACTTTTGTATAATTTATTAATCATGCCATTTCCATTAAATATTATGAAAGCTACTTGGAGACCTTTAGGGAAACCATAGATTACAGAATCTTAATGCAAAAGCAACATCAGGTATTCATTCATTTTGTAGCCCGTTTTGTTCATTTGGCAGATGTGAAAACTGAGGCACAAGAAACTTAAGTGCCTTAGGCAAGAACAGGACTAGGAAACCGAGTCTTCCAAGTCGCTATCAAGTGACTATACTGACTCCCTTGTCACACGAATGGATGCAGACCTGCTAATGAATCTGCAGTTTCTCAGCTGGCTCTGCACAGAAGTGAACACCCTCTGCCTTCAGCTCAATCCCCTTCCCAGCCTCTGCGGGTGGTCTGACTAGAAGACACATCCACACACCAAGAAATCGGAACGATGACAACAGTGCGTGTACTTTTTCTTTTTCACTCTCAGTTACTGTGGGACCACACGCGGCCCCTCACCCACTGTCCTATCTATTCTCTCGTACTGAGTACCCGGAGACACGGCCCTGCACTTCCTTTCTTACACACTGATCTGAAGTAGAAGAAGCATCCACCTGTAACAGTCACCTTAGATCTCTCCCAACCCTAACCAAGCCCAGATTCTCTGACAACCAAACACAATAGAAGCAAGAGAAATGAAAGAATAATGTAAATCCTGGGCTCTCAGATTTATACAAGGGCTGTCCTGATATTATTAAGGACTCTTAACATGTAACATGGGCTTACGTTCAATGCTGCCTTAACATGTGTACTGAAGGATTCATTTGTTTGGTTTGGTTTGGATTTTCTTTTTTGCCTTTAAGTAAAACAACTGGTCCAACAAACTATAAAAATTCACTGGGTAATTTACAGTAACAGAAGACTGTTACGCCGTGGCCACAACAGAGACTGCAGGAGATATGTACTTGTATGCAAACCATCTACTAGTTTTCATCTTTAAAACAGCACAGTAGCCCTAAGAATCATGCTCCTATATCTGAAAATATAACTTTTAAAGTGTTCATGCACTAACCCCTGAGATTATTTAATGGCCCAGTCTTAGCATAAAGTACATTGCCTGGCATCAAACAGGCAATTGCTGTTGAAAGAAGATGTTGAGAAGGAGTTTTCCTGTCACTGCAAAGGTTTAGCTACTGCTCATATTTTCAAACAAGAGTCTCCCCCACATTCTAAAGTGAGGCAACAATGAGACGCTGAAAGTTGAGACCAGAACCTCCCTGAGAGTATCCACAAAGCAAGAAATCAAGTGTTGTCTATAGATTCTGTGACTCATAATTTCCACATATGTGGATTTTCCAAGCATATGAGAATGCTTTTATATTAAAAAAAAAACCCAAATTTTATAGTGACTTTTTGTTATTACGTATTTTCTCAGTTAACAGCTACTAAAAGCACAACTACTAGCATATGAGAGGGCCCCCCCCCTTTTTTAACTGAGTTAGAAATTACTCTTGATCCTGTATACTGAACATGAGTATGTCACTTGAGACAAATGTTATGAATAATGTACTGTTTTTAGAAACTTAGGATCAGAATCTACCCTTGGTCAGGAAGCTAGCACACTTCCTACACCAGCACTTTTTCTCTATTTCACCTTCAGCCATCTCCATACTTTACAAACCTCTATCTAGTCTGTCCAGATAAGTCCTCTCAATGAAGTAAATTCCCTCCACTCTCTTTCAGGAAGTCAGGTATAAAGAATTTATCTCACAGTTTCCAAATCAGCACACAGTTGGGCAACCCAACTATACAAATGCCAGGGAAGAGTGCTTCTCCAGGCTGCCACAGCCAAGCATCAGAGTCAGGGCACAGTGGCCAGCCTGGCCAACTCAAGTGTTCAGGAACCTTGCAGGTGACACTTGAAGAGATAAGAGAAGCAATGAATTCTGTAAAAAAGGGGAAGGGATGTAATTTATTATAAATTATTTTATTATAGACTAGGAAATTGTCAATATTTATTTTATGGATAAGAACCTATTCATGGTAATAAGAAGTGCCTATAAAGGACCAAAAAAAAAAAAAAAAAAAAAAAGCCAGAGTCCTGCATCTGGTAGGAATCGAATCTGCTTCACGTTCTTGGGGAAGGTAAAGGGAGGAACAGGGAGGAGACAGCAGAACACATTTTCAGGGTCAACTGAACAACTTGTAGGAAGCCCAGAGTACAGAGGAAAGCAAGGCTTGGTGATGATGAAAACTTTTAAGGAGTTAGTCCTCTATCTTAAGAAAGATAAGAAGCCACTGAAAGAGATTAAGCAAAGAAATAGCAGCAACAATTTTGCAGTTCGGAAGGTCATTCTGGCTACAGTATCCTTTGTTCAATGTTCCCCATGTACTAATTGTGGAGGGAGTAAATGTAGTGTCCTCTAAATAAGGAAAGCTCATGGACAGAATGCCATATACTGATTGGGCATCTTTCAAAGCCAGATCAAACTATATCTTCTTTATGATGATTTTCTTGTGCCCTTCCTCTTACTCCAGTCAACAAATGTTTCTTCTCCGCTTTACTTTTAACTTTCCTTACTCATACATCTTTTATCTCCAACTCCCATTTCTCCAAGTGACGGTCTCACATTTCTAATTGTATTACACATCTCCACATGAACATTCTACCAGTGCCTCAAATGCAATAGATCTAAAACAGAACTTATTGGGGGGGAGGGTATAGCTCAGAGGTGAAGTGCATGCCTAGTATGCACAGGGTCCTGGGTTCAATCCCCAGTACCACCATTAAAAATAAATAAATAAAAACCTAATTATCTCCTCTCCCCAAAAATAAAAATAAAAATGTGAAATAGTAAAAGAAAAAAAAAGGTTAAATCGTTCAAGAAAAAGAAAATTAAAAAAAATACATAAGCGTGTCAGTCTCGTAAAAAAAATTAAATAAAACAGAACTTATTTTTTACTCCCATCTACAAACCTGCTCTAAGTTCACATTTTCTTAATCGCCCAGGCTTAACATCTTACCATCACCTTTCTCATCCTTCTCTTTCCCTACATCCAATTAATTGTTTATTTCTGTCCAATTTACTTCAGCAACAGTTCTCCAATCCTATTGCTACTACCCTAGTTCAGGTCTTTTCATTCTCTAGCAAAAACTCTTATGACCTGTCTTTATTGGTCCAACAGTTTCTTTCCCAATTCAGTTCATCCTCTGAATTATTAGATAGTATATCCTATAATTCAAATCTGATTATGACATTTCCAGGGCCAAAAAAACTTCAATCTCATATCTCACTAAACCCAGTCCAAATTTCCTCACCTAGCATTAAAAGCCTTCCACGTTGTAGGCCAAACCTAATTTTCCATCTTTATAGTTTATTTTCCCACTATTCACCTTCATATATGCTCCAATTGTTTTCTACACCTGCCCTATCTGATCTGGTAAATACTGAGGACTCAACAAAAGTCAATTTCCTTCCACATGAGTTTGCTATATTCTCCTTCCCTATGCCATCTCAGTTTATAGGAAAACATCCTATCATTCTATGTAGTTGATCCTCACACAGGAAACTAGAGTATTCATGGAAAAGCCTATAAAATCTAGAAAATAGACAAGAACTAACCACGAATTATAGTGTGACTGAGCTTCAATGTCAAAAGAAGAAGGTAGAGACAAGAAGGATGTCATAAAAGCTTCAGAACTTTTGAAAAAGTTGGAAGCATTATACCTGGGACATTGGATGCTAACAGTCTGAGTTCTTCTGGCTGATTCACTGGCCTCACAGAACTTAGAGTCAAATCAAGGAGATGAATGAGTATGGACTTTACAATGAAAGGTGGTAAAATCGTGCTCCAGTCAAGGTACAAAATGTTTTAGAAGCATAAGGAAATGACAAATTCTAAGAGATGAAGAAAGTTTCACAAAATACCATGCAACAGAGCCCTTAAGGACTTCAACAGGTTATGAGAGAAAGGTGTCCCAGGCAGAAGTAACAGTCTAAAGGAAAGGCAGAGGTGGAAAATTCTAGAAGTGTGAGAGATAGGGAAAAAAAAAAACTGATGCACTCTTGGACCCTAAGCTATTACTAATTTGAATGTCTCTCATGATCATTTACATAGTTTTAATGAATTAACCCTTAAGAGCTATTTGAGCTCAGCATTTTACTTCAGTGAATTCTGAAATATGCAGATGATTATCTACAGGATGGACTAGCTGTTATTAGACAGGATTTTCAAAGCTGAGTTGGATCCTGAGCTGCATAATCATTCCTGAATGTGGAGCTACCCCAGAGGCTCCCTCTTCAGCATTCCTGACACAGCATGAATGAACTGCTCACACATCTTAGGATTCCACTGAAGGTGACACACTTCTATACACACACTGCAATCAAGAGAAAATTATACTTTTTAAGGACTAATAACCCCATAACATAAAATATAAAAATGCAAAATCAAACCATGTGTCTGCACTACATAATACAAAGAAGTCTAGAATTAGAAGACACCTTAGAATTAGAAGACACCTAGGTTCTAGAAAAACCTAGATCAACCATGTGACCCAGACTATGTCTGTCAGGTTCTCTCTCGCAGGATCTCAGGATCAAGGCTCATTGATTTTTGTCTCTACCTGTGCTTGGAGGGACACATAAAGTGTTTACTAAGTATTTACTCAGGAGCTGCTGAGTAGCCGCATATAACCGTGAACACAGAAAAAAAGAAGAAAAGTTCAGCAAAGAGAGAACAATGAAGCAAAGAAAGGCAAAGACTAGAGGCAGGGAAAGTTCCAGGTTTTCCAGTCCCCAGTCCCTAGTAAAGTCTGTCTGCACTTGGGTTTCATCAAATCCCTTTCTTTCTTTTTCCTAAAACTAATACAAGTTCATTTCTGTTCCTTGCAACAGAAACTAAAATGAGGCAATAACCAAATCCTCCATAAGGTCAATTGGTTGATTTACTACCGATCTACTTTTCCTATACTTTCTTTTCATATGTATTTCCTTAAAAGCCATACATATGATTTTAGTATGCTATAGAGACAAATACGTGAACAGGGATCTGGGACTGTGCTGAGCATTGTAAAAGGAAAACCTAACATGCTCAGGAAGGAGAAAATAAACAAATATTCAAGGTAAAGCCTTGAATCAAAGATGCTAACTAACAACTGGTAAATTAAATAGCTATCTGATTACCCTCCTACCCAAAGCCAATTTAATTCTGAATAAACCAGATGGGTAGGTCCAATTAAGTCTCCTCTGAGGTATGATTTTAAAAGTCATAACCCAATTAGGGCATTTCATCTGGAATGCTCCCAAGCAACTAGCCACAGCTCTCCCAACCACACACAGATTTGGGTCCTCTCCAGCGGTATCCCTAACCGGGACCCGAATTCCAAAACTGAATAACAAACCATCTTAGGGCCTGGTTTAACTATCCCTAAAGAGCAGTTAGGCATTAACCCTGAGACATAACCAGCACTTTCTGCTGTTAGATGAGGGGAGAAAATAAACAGAACTTTAATATCGTGGAAGTCTGTCCAGGTGTATGTGTCTGTGTGATGGGCCAGGTATCAAGACTTTGCTGAGTCAGATCCAAGCTCCCCAAAGCTGGATCCACACCCATCAGATCTGACGACAGGTAGACCAGTTTAACATGTATAGCAAGTCAAAGTTGACAATCAGAAGTTTGAACCAGCGTAGTAGGTGGCTCTGCAGAATTACATAAACAAAAACAATATTGTAAGATTCTGGAGTTGGAAGGGACATGGAGACTATGCCCAGCCTCATCATTCTACAGAGAAGGAAGCTAAACATCCAGAGCAAATTAATCAACCAAGTCCCTAACTGTAGTAACACAAGTGAAATAAAAATCAAAGGAACTGTAAACAGATTATGACAGAAACAAAAAGCATTATTCCTAAAGTTGCCCTAAGGGTTGGCAATTTATTTTTTTAATTATAAAGGAAAAGTTGTATTAGGAAAATCTACAAATACTACTGTTGGGACATTTTTTGAATATTCTTGTTACTTAAGTTTAGCAAAACAGTAAAGATTTCTAACCAAATGGGTTAACATTTTAGTTGAGATATTAGACCAAGCAACTTTAAAAGCCAAAAAAACTGTATGTTGATTTAAAACCTAAATGAAGTTGTATGCTTGCAGCCTTGGCAGACAGGAAGCTTAGGCACTGTGACAAAATTCTAAATGGCAGAGAGCTACTTATTTTCATATAAAAAAAATTCCAGACATTCACATAGGGCGCTAATAAAAGTCACCAGAAATTAGACTTATATGTCAGCTGGGACCAAAATTAAAAGAATAAATGTCTAAATGGTCCAAATATAGATTTGGTTTTCAAAATTGCTGGCAAGGGGCATAGTACAGTGGATTTTGGTCTTCAAGGGCTGCTTTACCACAAGTATTAAGTCAACACATCACTGAGGAAAAAAGAAAACCATAATCTCCGGCAGTACAATCTATCCTTTATCGTGCAGCACAGTATTTTTTAGAAGACCGTTGATAAACTGTGAAGTTAGAACCTGTTGTGTTCCCCAAGAAGTGCTAGTAAAGTTACTCCTAAAATATAAATCCATAAAAAGTATTTTGAAAAATGATATTAATCAGAAGCAAACATGAAATTGATATCATAACTTAAATTAACATTGATAAGCTGCACATACTATGTATAAAAATCTCCCATCAATCTGAATTGACAATTTTGTAAGTTACAAGAATCCTAAAAGTTATTTCATAGATAAAACTACCTTTTAAAATCTAATTTTGCCACCAACACTGCAAATGGCAAGATGAAGCAATTGACCAGAAGGTGCTGAATATAATCTATGCTTAATGGAGTCAGCTTTCAACCAATTTATAAGTCCTAGTTGTTAGCCATACCTTATTTTGACAGTTTAGTCTATCCGTGACAAACACAAAAGCAAACTAAAATTTCCTAAGAAATCTCAACTCTGAGGAATTATATTTTCTGTTCTTCCATTCCACATAAAATTAAGAACTAAGGAAACTAATGAACTCATCTACAGAACAGAAACAGACTCGCAGGGATAGTAAACACCCTTATGGTTACCAGGGGAAAGGGAGTGGGAAGGCATAAATTTGGGAGTTTGAGATTTGCAGATGTTAGCCACTATATATAAAAATAGATTTTAAAAAGTTTCTGCTGCACAGCACAGGGAACTATATTCAATATCTTGTAATAACCTTTAATGAAAAAGAATGTGAGTTCATGCAATTTCACATTTACCTTAAACTCTACATTTGGGCTTCCAAATAATTACTTTTTATAATAATCTTAAGTAAAGAAAAAAAAAATTCCTCGCTGACATTTTCCACATGATTTACAGCAAGCTATCTTTAAAAATCATCCTGTTAAGACTGCAAAATTACCCCAACTTGATAGCTTATAGTCCTAAACCAAATAAGGCAGGAATGGCACCTTTCTATCATATACTTGTAAAGAGTCCAGGGTGAAACTTATAAACCGGACTCGAATGCTCTTTTTCCGCTTAAAAACAAGATAAAACTGGTACCTGACAAACTCAGGGACTTGTTGGGTTCTGGCCTATTCAACACCAGCCGGGCCCGCAGGAGCCTGACCCCGCGGCGGGTGCGGACGGCCGTGCGTCTCTGGGTGCGCCCCTCGTCGCCGCGCGCCCGCCGCTCCCGACGCTGCCCCGCGCCCCACGCCCCTTCTGGACGCGCGGGCCTGACTGGCCGTTCCCACGCGCCAGGACCCGTTATCTGAGCGGTGGCGGCGGCGGGGCAGGGGGCTCCGGGGTGGCCCACGCCGCGGGTCCGACGCTCTCCCGAGCCGGAGGAGGAGTCCCCTCCCCGGCCGCCCCGCCAGGCCCCTCCCTCGGGGGCCCGCGTCGGGCGAGAGCCTCCCTCGGGTCAGATTCGCTCCGGGACGGGATAAGGTGTCAGCGAGGCAGCCAGACGCCTCCCGTCGGCGGGGGCGACGCCAGCCCTGACCTCCTTCCACCCGCCTGTCACCGCCCGCGCCCCTCCTCGGCTCAGGAAAGGGGGTGCTCCCCGCAGGAGGCTGAAGGGGGCGCAGCCGGCGCTCGGCGGAGAGCTAGGGTCGGGGTCACACCTCAACTCGGCAGGGTCGGGGAGGAGGGCTGAGGCGAGGCGAGGAGAGGCGAGGCGAGGAGGGAGCCCGAACTCACCAGACTGAGCAGCTCCCTGCGCCGCGGCCAGGCAGAGGCAGAGGCAGAGCGAGAGGGGGCGCGGGAGGGTCCACCGCCGGCTCATGGAAGGGCCAGGGAGCCGCCGCCGCCGCCGCCGCCGCCGCTGTCCGAGCCTCCCTCCCGTCCTCCCCGGCTCTGGGCGACGGACGGGGCGGCGGGAGGCATGACGGGAAATTCCTGGGCACTGGCGGCCGAGTCCAAATATGAGCATAGGAGACGAGCGAGGGAGGATCGCGGAGCGCGCCCGCCGCGGACGGGGCCCGCTGCCCGGGCCTCAGCGGCCGCCAACTCCCTCCTCCTCCTCCCAATCCTCCTCCGCTGCCGCCCCAAGGCTGCCGGTCGCCGAGCGCGACCGGGAGGTGGAATCCGTCTGCCAGAGGGCATCCCTTTCCAGTTTTGGGGCCCAGCTGCAGAGCCGAGCATCCCACCCACCAGTCTCACCTAAGACCCCTGTAGGGGTAGAAAAGAGAGGAACTACCACGAGGAGACCCGACAGCGAGCCAGGGACCCGCGGGAAGACATTTAAAGGGGTTTGAGAAGACTCTTGCGATGTCCCTGATCAGTTGAGAGCGTTGGGAGTAAGGAGATAAAAAGACCTGGAAAGTGCTGCTCTGAGTGTGGGAAGGTGAGGCTGGAGTGGCGCTGCCAGTTATGCACACACTCAGGTGAGCCAACCTATACTAAACGAACAGGCATTACACATAAAACCACCCTCCTGAGTTCCAGGTGAGTGGGCCCTCTACACCAGGGGCGGGTGGGTGTGTGGGTGTGTGCCAAAATTACAAAGTGGCTCTGCCCACACTTTTATTTGAACACCGTGTATGGAGTTGAGGCAGGCTGAGTGACAATAGTTTTTCACACTAGCTAAAGTTTCTTTAGATCGGTCGTTCTTTTCACCGCCAACCTCTCTTCATCCCCCTTACACTGGTTTTGCATTTATAGTAGCTTGTCTGAAGGGCAAGCTTATTCAAAAGGTGCTACCTGATGACCAAAAATGTCAGTCCCAGATGTTTAACTACAGGCCTAAGCCAATAGTTGCTTGACTTTTCTTTGGCACTGATAACTCCTCCAGACGTCAAGTCCAAATGACCCTTAGCGTTTCCAAGACGACATAATTATGTTAATTACTGTTTTGTTGTTTTACTTGCTCTAATGGAACAGGCCCTGGAGATGTAGGATGTTATGTAATTACTTAGGACCTTTTTAAGATGCTACAGAAATGATTTATTGATGCAAAATACTTAAGGGGTAAAAGTCAAACAGATTTAGAGTGTGAATTATTCTAACATGAACTAAAGTATGGTAATTTGTATATCACACTATTTGTTTGAAAATGCTATATTTGAAAATCAGAAACTTTTATTTCAAAACCAATTCAATTCTGGCAAAGTATTAAGGCCCATATGCCAAAAACCAGTCCATCTGCGAGTGGCTCCCCTTAAATCATCTGTTACTGAGAAAACCACATCCCATGAATTACTCCTGGCAAATGGGCAGATTTCACCCTCATGTACTAGCAGTGATAATGGGACGAAGGGCAGATGACCTAAGTAAACTAACAGTAAGTAAACGGTAGTACAGTAAAGTAGGGATTTAAAAGACACGTGGCATTATTATTCAGTTTAATTACCTGAAGCTGAGTATCTGAAAGGGCATACTTAGGAACCTCTTAAGTATCCCCTCCCTCTCCTCTTTTTTGTATATTTTGTACTACATAAGCATCACTTTTTCTTACTTCCCCCACATGTTGCTTTGCTCATAGTTTAAATATTTGTTTAAAAACAAAAGTAAAATGAGCACTGCCATTTGTAGAATGACATATAGGACCTCCCTAAGTGCAGAGAAAAGCTTGTTTCAAAGGACTGTAGTAATTTTGGCTACACTTAAAATATTTTAGTTGACCTTAATTACAAAAACATAAAATTATAAAGAATGCAATACCACAACTGCATGTTAATACAAGTGACAGATTAATTAATTGTATTAGCTCGGATAACTTTACAGCAATACCAGCAGCTGTTCTAAAGGCTTGAATAAATATGTTAAAGAATGGAGAGAAAAAAAAAATTTACTGAGTACATGGTAAGTACCAGACAGTGTGCTAGTTGTTTTATACATGGTATTTCATTTAATTCTTGCAAATATCTTTGAGCTTATTTTTTATCCCTATTTTACAGCTCAGGAGACTGAGGCGTACCTAAGTAAATTATGCTACCAGGAAGAGGTGAGTTAGTACTGGAACTCAAACCTCATTCCACATTCCACATATACTCGTTTTACTGTACTACTCAGTCCCATTTTTCTCTTTTAAAAGAAAGAGGGTATTCAAAAACTGTATTCATTGGGCTCTTGTGGTGTTAAGTAACGGGTGTGCACTCAGGTTACCTCAAGTAATAGGGGCAAAGAATACATGTGGAAATAAGACCAGAGACTTAACCGGCTTGTCAGGTCATCCTTTGTGGGCCTTGGGGTGGGGACCTGTGCCTTTGAGGGGTACCAGGAACATAAAAGCCACTACCCTCTGACCACATTCCTATGAGCTTTCTGTTTAAATCATATATTTCACAATGTTTTCTCCAATGCCTTTGTCATTATAATCTTAATAACAATCATGTTACCATGTTACTTTAAACAATGTTTGTTTTTAAGACAGAGGACCCAGAGGAGGTAACGGCTTCCTCTGTCCCTATATGCCATCCCTCCCCCAACCCAGTGGTATGCTAGTAAATACTAAACAACCAGATCTGGAGGAGGGAGGCCTGAATTGTAACAAAACCCAATTTATGTGAAGGTCAATATTCTCACCAACCTGAGTCTCTGCGGCAGATCTGGGAAGAGATGCACTCAACAAGAAAGTTTTTCTAACTACACTCAATCCAAACTCCCCAAATCCCGCTTTCCCGAACTGGGAAGTAGAATGTTGTCACTCTTACCCCTGCTGAGAAAAGGTTTTATACTGAGGGGAGCATGCCCCTAAGCCTCAAGGTGCTGGAGTGGGAAGAGAGTTGAGAACTCTTCTCAGCAACACGAGGGACACAAAGTCAATGCTGACTGGCTAAGGGAGACACCAGACATTTCCCTCCAGATTCTGAAAAAGGATTTCCACCTCCATAACACCCTTTCAGCCCCCAGTCACCAGTGCACTGAAATGACAAGGACTCTTAAACGAAAGGCTGAATTAAAGTGAGCAGAAAAACCTTCTTTTCATTGTAAAATGGTTTGCATTTCAAATGGTATTTTTAAATTTTACACAGTTGAGGCCATTCCCTTTGTTGATTAATTCTGGAGAGATCTGAAGATTGTAGTTCCATGATTGATGTGCTGCCTGATTCTACCAGCTTTGGCTGTGGATATGCTACAACAAGTAATACAGATTTAACAAGACTTTCGATACTGCAGAGAATTAAATAATCCTCTCTACACCAGCAAAGCTGCTTGGATTTGGCAAGATTGTACCACATAAAGCAGTATATGCAAAATCAACTACACACACAGAATAAAGGGGTGGGAGGAGAGGCATGAGAATACTTTTTAGTTGAGACAGGAAGATTCTGATGGAAGACTTGATTCTACTCTTTCACTTGGTCTCTGTTCCTGAGCACTTATATCGAGAGCATCTCACCTATGGTGTGTGTGTGTGTCCAGTGCTGGAAGGTGTGGGTTTTTTTGCACAACTTAGCTCTAACTGCCAACCAGCACCTTCATGTGTTGTTCATCCAAAGTGGCTCCAGTCTGATCCAGTGGCAGAGAAAACCCTGGCTGTGTTGGGCTTCCTTAGAAATGGAATGTTGCCCTCCAAAACGGTGCTTCAGGAAATTCTGCGGTAGTTTTACCTTTGCCGATAAAGCTTCTGAGACAGTGGGTAAGTTACTTAATTACTCTAAGCTTTGATATTCTTTCTTCTCTGTATAATGGAAAAAAATAAAAGTACCTACCACTCATGATGCTTTGTACTTAGCCCTATGCTAGCAAATGGTAAATCCTTAATAAATGTCAATCTAGAACTAATACTAGTTACTTTTATTTATTGCTTACTAACTTTCAGTCACCACAAAGTCACTCTTTGCCTTTAAGCCTTATCTGTTATGATTTCCTCCATCTGAAATGACTCATAGTTTCTCTTCACAGCTCAGAGGCCTACATTTGTATTCATAATCAGCTCTTAAGGAAGTCTATTCAGATTTAGTAATCCTTTCAACACATATTTTCTTCAAATTTACTTTTTATATTTATACCCAAGGTTACTAATAGGAACTATGTTTCAAATATACTTTTAAGTTTTAACTTCCTCGAAGTAATCAGATTAGAAGGCTACACACACGATTATTCAAACTATTTTGCGAAAACCAGTTTTAGAATTGCCATCAAAATATACAATGCATTTTGAAAAATATTTTCAACACAGGAAAATCATCTTTGCATTCATTCATTTGTTCATTAATTCAACAAATATTTATTGAATGCTTACTATATGCTGGATAGACAATAAACAATAAGCCAGTAAAATATTTAGTATGCTACAGTGATAAACTGCTAATAAGAGAAATAGGGCAGGGAAGGTTGCTGAAAGTGTTGAGGAAGTAACATTAAAGACATGAAAAAAGGGGGGAAGCCATGAGGGTATTTGGGAGAGAGAAACAGCAAGTGAAAAGGCCACGCCCCAGGCAGAAGCAGGCCTGCCTTGTAGGAGGACCAACCAGGAGGCTGGATGGGGAGAAGAGAGTGAAAAGGGCCCCTGTAGGGGAAGCATTAGAAGATGTGGCTCCAGAGGCAATCATGTAGCGCCTTATGGGTTATTATAAGGACTTTGGCCTTCATTATGAGTGATGGGAAGCTACTACAGGGTTTCAAGCAGAAGAGCACCATGATCTGACTTACACTTTAACAGAGTAACTGGCTATTCTGTTAGGGAGTAAAAAACAGAAGGGGAGACCAGGAGGTCCTTGAAGTAATCCCCGTGAAAGGTAATGGTGATTTCGGAGTAGGGAGGAAGCAGTGGAGGTGGTGAAAAGTGATAAAATTGCAGATCAATTTGGGAGGACGGGTCCACAAGATTTGCTGATAGACCAAATGTAGGGTGTGAAAGAAAGAGAGGTTAAGAATGTCTCTATGCTTTTTTCTTCCTTTTTTTTGGGCTGAGCACCACAGTACTGCCATTTCCTAAGCAAGGGATAACTTACAAGTATGTGGTGGGGCAGTATGTTAGAAGGTCAATTTTGGACATGTTAAATTTGGAATGGCTTTTAGAGGCACAAGATAATGTTCCTCCAGGTCATCTAAAGTACATGTAATGTTCATGAAAATCGCATGGATAGAGGAATGTCTGGGCTGCAGGAAGCATAGAAATGATATTTAAATCATGAGAATTCCCTGGATTGATTAAAAAAAAAAAAAAAAAAAAAAGAGCCAGTAGGGCCACTAAAGGCTACAGAGGTAGTAGGAAAATCAGCCCAGCATGGAGGCCTAGAAGGCAAATGGAGCTTTTTATTTACTTAGAATGTATTTGCTTTGTGGAAAAAGACAAGAATTATTTAGAACCAAAATAGAATAGATGAATAACCAAAGTTATATCCTTTTTATGCTTTTAAATGTGTAGGTGTAATATATTAAAACTGATTTTTTGGTGTGATTTATAAATCGACTCTTAAACTTACCCTAAAAGATAGTGTCTAGATACTGGGAAATAGCAGCACTGGAAGGCAGGTATATTGCACCACTGGGACCACTCTGAAAAGCCATCCCTATAGGTCGAATGGCCAAACACCCAATATTTGTGGTGTGTGAAAGACAGCTAAGTGACACAGTCTACCAGACAGGTGGAAATAAGGACATAACTTCAGAGATGAAGAGGAACCTTTGGGAGGCTCAAATATATACCAAGTGGTTTTAAGACTGTTGTTTGAAGTGTTATACAAATGTTGCTTGTACCATTTTTAAAGCTGGTGGTCATAAAAGTGGAGAGAGAAGGAAACTTGCAGTTGGCAGATTTCTGTTCAAACTCTGGCTATGCCACGTGACAGACGTGCATGACTTTACAGTTCACATCTCTGGAGTTTAGTTACCTTATCTTTAAAATGAAATAATTCCCGCTCTGCCTATTGTGCAAGATGATGGTGGAAGCTTAATGATATAAGGAGGGGGCTTTCAAACTGCTGATGTCTAAAGCAAAAGTCATGATTGAGGCAAGGTGCATTTTTCTAAATTCACCCCCTTTTCTTAGTATAAGCCACAGTTCTTTATATATCTTGAAGACACCTCCTTGAGATCTTGATTTAAAAAAAAAAAGTATACACACACACAACTTGGTATACAAATTGCACTGATTGAAAATCACTTTGAAAAACAATAGGAGTCATTGTAATTTCTTGTGTGGAAGAGAAACCTAATGAAAGTAGGATCTAAAAGAAATTTAGTGTGTCGCAGGCTATGGGGCAAATCAGAAGACAACAGCAGTGTTGGGAAGGCAACCCACACAGATGCAGGAACCCTAGATTGAGGTAATGAGAGCCCCTAGTCTAAGACGGTAGCAGTGAGTCTAGAGATGCACACGGAGATATGGTAAGAATAGAGTTGCCAGATAAAATGCAGGATGCCCAGATACATTTGAATTCTAGATAAACACCAAATAATTTTTTCAGTAAATCCTAAATATTACATGGGGCATGCTTGCACTAAAACGTGGTTCATAGTTTATCTGAAATTCCAATTTAACTGAACATTCTGTATTTTTATTTGCCAAGCCTGGCAACCCTAGAGAGAAACTGGTGAACTTATTCCTACCCTCATCCCCCATCTCTGAGGCATATTCTGAAACAACAAACAAAACAATGTGTTCGACTGTGAAACGAGGTCACTAAGAGCTAGTCCAGCTCTTTGTGGATCCTGAATAGATCAATAAAAATGTCAAATAGTTCTTTACAGACCTGTTTATTTCCCAGCCAGGGCATGAGCCTTACTAATATTGTGGCTATATGCTATTCTCGATATATAAATTTATACCACCCAGTATAATGTGGATGTGTTTAACGTATTAGCTAACCAGCAAAAGAATCACCAACCAGCTCATGGTTGCCCTGTGGAGAACACTTTTGATGAGAAACATGAACCAGAGGACCCACAATCCATCCATCACCCCCACCTACACACATGCACATGTGAGACTGGGCAGGGAAGACTTTTCCTTGCCAGCCCAAACCTGTGGCCTTACTTGATTAGACAATGTATGGCCAAGTGGGAAGGAAGGAGTTCAGACAGTGAGTTCCCTTTCAGTGGAGGAGTAGGAGCAGTTGAAAGATTCAAAGAAGGAAATCCATTTGAGGTGGTATTACAAACCCAGTCAGGACACACAGGAGCATTCAAGGTGACTTTCTCTGTCTAAAAACTTAGGACCCTTAAGGTCTTATCATCTCCTGGGCGATGCAAGTGAAAATTCAAAATACAGCTGCAAAACTTTTAACGCTTATCTCTTCTACTTTGTAATTCTGTTCTGAAATTACCTTTACCAGGCCCTAGTGTCTCACTTTGTGGAGGCTGAAAGGTCACGACAGTAGGGAGAAAGAGGTCTGGTTTCAACTCACTTCTCTGGTAGATACAGGGACAAATTAAGATTCACAACTGATGATCAACAGTACCCAAGAACAGCCCACAGTGAAGCTGGAAAAAGGACCACAGCCCACACCTCTGGGGAGCATTTTGAGGACAGGTGGAGGAGAAAGTAAGGCCAGACCTCGGGATTGGCCCATGGCTTAGTGAAGGATGCCCCTAAGCAAAAGTGAGTTTTACAAATTTGGGGGTGGTAGAGATATGGAGCAAGACTTGGCAGGACTTGGATACTGACTGAATTCTCAGCAATCACAGAGAACACTGAAAAGCAGGGAGGCTAGATTCTTCTTTTGTGACTCCCCTTAGTGTGATGAGTGCTCAATAAATGCGCTGACTTTTAAACTGGGGCAGAAGGAGCAGGGTTTGAAGGGGAAGGTGGGAGACGGTTAAGGAAGAATTTATATATGTTAGAATTTACATATGTTTCAAATAGACCAAATAAACCCATCGGCCACTTAACTTTCCATAGTTGCATAAAATGCAATAAAAATCGGAAAAGTTAGTTCCTTCTAAAAACCATTATATTCTGTTCCTAGTGGTAACAATTACAACTAGAACTACAAGTAAAATTGGCTGGCATTAATAAAAACATGTAACTATATCACAAACAAAGCTCTGAAAACTCAAGAGTTAGTGGAAAGAAAACCTAAAGAGACATTTAGTAGAGTGTCTAAAGTAAAAGCAAGACATTAAAACAATAAAAACATTTTCCAAAGGAATCAAATGAAGCACAGCTAATTTCGTTTCACTTCACATCAATAAGGAAAGATACACTGGAAAATCTACACATTAAGTAAGCAATGATATTATATAAACATATATGAATGAAACATCTCTGAACTATTTCCAGCTTTGCCTCTAAAATTCCTTTGGTCTGATGGCAGAACATATTATTTCCTGTTCTTGTACTCTGTGGGAAGTAACACACCCATTTTAATCTTTGTCACTTTTTCCCTGTATCAACATTCATGCAAGGTGCTGCACTGATAATTCTCCCTCGGTTGATATCTCAGATCCAGAAGCCATCTGGCAATGGGTCTCAAACTTAAATATCAGAATACCTGGAGAACTTGTCACTGTCCTGGGATTTTCTCCCAGGTACAGTGATTCAGATCTGGTGAGGGATTCAGGAATCCGAATTTCTAATAAGGACCTCAAATGATTCTAAGACAGGCTCTCCACAGATCTTTCTTTGAGAAATTCTGGTTTAGAGTAACTAGAATAATTTTCATGTCTACTTTCCAACTGGAGAGGATAATGGAAAGGATGACAGGAAAAGAGAGAGTATATATAACACAGCCTTCATAACCTTTACAGGAAACTCAAATAACTAGACTTTTTGGTTTATAATAAGTTTTGAAATGAGGCACTGCAAGATTCTCAGCTGCCTCCTGAGTCATCAATGATTAATCTCTCCATAGTTTTAGTGCTGTGAATATTTTATTGTATTCCTTGAAAATTGGTTATTTTTGGATCAGCTTGTGATTCAGAGGTAAGTGGAATATTAAATTTATCAAAGCATATCTTTAAAAATTACTCCAGGTAAGTAGGAATTTTCTGTACCAATCTCTCTTAATACTAGAATATATTTTATGATATACAGCTTGACCCTTGAATAATTCAGGGGTTATGGGCGGCGACCCTCCAAGCAGTCAGATATCCAAGTTTAACTTCTAGTCAGCCCTCCCTGTACTTGGTTCCTCAGTATCTGTGTTCTGCATCCACCAATTCAACCAGTCATGGATGGCATAGTATTGTAGTCTTTACTACCGAAAAAAATTTGAGTATAAGTGGACCCATGCAGCTCAAACCCTTTAAGAGTTAACTGTACTTTATTATAGATTTCTTTTTCTAAACATAATGAAAATAGCATACTCCTCCATTTAATTTACACAGGGCAATATTTATTCCACCAATCTCCATATGTAAGTTTCTGCTTTATAACTATGTTGTGTTTTAGGTATATTCAGCAGTCCATGGGGAAAACCAAGAAAAGCTATTTTGATTTTTCTGTGTTATTAAAGCATAGTGGAAAATGACAGTGATAATTTATACAATTAGCCTGCTTTATTTAAATATGATACATTATAATTTTTGAAAATGCGGTTTTATTTAAATAGGACATATTGAAATGTGGTCTATTTAAGTGTGAAAAATGTATAATTCATAATGATGAATAGCAGAATGAGTGGCCAAGCAACAAAGCTCATGGCTGGCTCTCTGAATGTGAGAGCAGGAGTCAACAACCCACATGACTGCTCAGCAGCAGTCTCCCTTGCTGTCTGCTTCTCACTCGTCTCTATTGCTCCCGTTATATTCCAGGCATATACAAAGATCGCAGATATATAGCACATAAAATTAACTCCTAAAACTCCTACAGTTAAAGATTATACCAGCCTGTGGGTTTAGAGTCACATTAAGGGACATTTTAATAACACAGTACTGATTGTGGACAAATATTTTCAAGATTTACTGTCCTGCATTGGTGAAGTGCAACTGCTCCATCCCAGGCAGGCTGACATCACTCTGATGATTGATACTACCCTAGTTCCAGTAATGATAATTCGAGATCTTAATCTCAGTGTGACTCACATTGAGAAAAAGAAATTTATATTTAGATTTTATGCCTTTTTGAAGTAGAAGCATTGAGCATAAAAAGAATTTTTGGACATAATAGTTGGGCAAAACTAATAAGATGAGCAGTTTAGGAGAGATGAATGACTAGCAAGGCATACTGTTTCAAAGTCAAATAAAAAGGGAGATACATTAGTTTCAAAAGAACAAAAATAGTTTAATAGTGAATAAAAACAACAACCAGTTTTTGAAATAAAGGAAAATATCAAAATTTCTAGGCATCAAAACTGTACCCAACAGGGATGTACCAGAGAAATCACCATTAATATGATGTTTACAATTTTTGGTAATTATATTTTATCAGATTTAGGAAGTTCCTTTCTACTCCAGTTTTGCTAAGAATTACTTTGTAAGAAAGGCTATATGGATGTGGAATTTTATCAGATGGTTTTACTACCTCTATTTGAGATGATCATATTAATTTCACTTATTTTGTTGGTGGGACAAATTACATTGGTTTTCCAAAGTGAAACCAATCCTGCATTCCTGGAATACATCCAGCTTGGTCATGATGTGTAATTCTTAGATGTTACAGAATTTGGCTTGATGACCATTTTGGTTGGTTTGGGATTTTTGCTTCTGTTTAGGGAGACTGCCTTATAAATTTTCTCTTTCTGTTTGATCTCTGCATCATGGTTATACTAACCAAGAATGTATTCCTTTTTTCTATTTGCTGGAATAGGAAATACGTCATTTAAAAAAGGAAGCACTGAAGAGATTATAGATTTTCCAAGGTTTCTCTTACACACGAGCATTGTTAAGGGTGATTACAATGAAAAGGAAAGGGATGTTAAAAATAAATCACATTATCAAGTAGTTAGTCTCATAGAGCCTGATTTAGAAATGGTGACAGGGATATTATATGGCAGGCTTTTACATGATTTCACTTAATCCTCTTAACTCCATAGTAATCACTGTTTTAAAAATGAGGAAGCTGAGTGTTAAGACTACATAACTTACCTAAGGTCCCAGGACCGGGACATGTCAAAGGTGACATTTGAGCACTGGTGCCAGGCCAGAGGCTGTACTCTTAAACTACTCCTCCTTTTCTCCCTCTCTCTCAGTGCAGGAATCCAGTTTTGGAAGACCTTTCATACACCTGCTAACAGTAACAGAACATAGAGCTATAGGCAAAATAAACATAGCTCTTTCCCAAAGTGTGAACTTATGAAAAGTCTAAAATGTCTGAGCTTCATTACCAAAGGTTGGCAGTGATCCAAAATATACTAGCAGAAAAGATCAAATTAAGACAATCAAGTAAAGACAATTATGGGAATCCTGAGGTAAATATATTCTAATATATATAATAAATGTGAAGAAATTTGGTAAAATATATATGTAATCCAACATATTGAATTGTTAAATCTTGGCGTGTTTCCCTCCAGTTGTATGTACATGATATCCTTTCTTTCATTTTTCACTTTTAACAACTCTGATACAGAAATTCTTTTTTGAATAAACGATACCTTAAAGAATCACTGTCAAAGTTAAGAAAGAGAAAAATTGCTGTCTACCTGCATTAAGTCCCATTTCTACCAGAGAACTGATGTTAGCTTTTATCTGGGGAAACTACCAAGTGTGAACACTTAAATTCTCCCTTCGCTTGCAGTTTTTTGGACCATGCTGGTGGTAGGAACTGAAACCACAGTATGAATGAAGACCAGCTGGTTTCTTTGCTGTCCTCTTCCAGAGGGGACGTTTACCCTGACTGTGAGGTTGTCCTAGCTTTATGCCAGGACATTCATCTATCAGAATCCACATCTTTGGTGTTATTTTTATTGTTTTCTTTCTTACTTAGTGCCAGAGAAAATGGTGCCTCTTCCAACTAACAGTATCTTAGATGAAATATAGTATATTTGAAATAATGATTATATAACTTAAGAAGCACATAGACTATATTTTCCACATCTTAGATAATCCTCAGACATTATTTTAATGATTTTTCATGATTCCTTATGATAATCCATAATCCATTATTTTTTCTCATTTTGTAGATTTCAGTTGCTTCTAAATTTTATCACAGCTTAAAGCTCTAATGAACATCATTTCCATATATCTTCATGTCATCTCTGATAATTTCTTCAGAATAAATTCCTAAAAATTAAAACAATGTCAAAGGGTATGAAGAGTAAAACTTTTTTAATGTATTGATAAACCGACCTATAGAAATGCTCATCACTGTGCACAACTACCAGCATTAATGTAAAGGGGCTATTTTCCCTACACTCAAAAAAACTGTGTCAAATTTCGTATGTAAAAAAACTTTCTCAATTGTTGATTAACTTGCATTTATATCTGTGGCTGACTGTTTCATGTATTTATTGGCCATTTGCAGCTCTTCACTTGTGGATCATCTCCTGATGTCATTTGACTATTTTTCTATTGGGATGTTAGCCTTTTTATGTTAGGATAATTTTTACTTGTAGAATATTACTACAAATCATGTATGTTGCTAATATCTTTCCATTTCCTTGTCTTTTAATTTGTTCTTAGACTTCTGGATGTACTGATCATTTTATTTTAATACAACCAAATGTGTTTCTTTGTTTCTGTGCTTAACCCTCTATGAAATACTTTCCTCTGATTTTTCTTTTAGTTATTTTATGACTATTTCTTAACTCTTTATTCCTCCTGGAATTTATATGGGTATGTGTAGAGGACTATTTACAAGTAAAAACACAGAAGGCTGAAACTAATGTAGATATCATACATCTCATACTAATACTCAAGACAGTGTGGTACTGGTGTAAGGATATGTATACAGACAAATGGAATAGAACTGAGAGTCTGGAAATAAACCCTCATTTTTACGGTCACCTAATTTCCAGCAAGAGTGACAAGATGATTCAATGGAGGAAAGAATAGTCTTTTCAACAAATGGTGCTGGTACATCCCAAATGGACATCCACATATAAAACAATGAAGTTTTTACCTTACCTCACATACTGTACAAAGCTTAACTGAAAATGGATCAACGACCTAGACGTGACAGCAAAAATAATAAAACTCATATAAGAAAACATAAAAGTTAATTATCATGACCTAGGATTAGGCAATGGCTCTTAGAACCCAAAATACAAGCACAAAAGAAAAAAGTAGTTAAACTGGACCACATCAAAAGCAAAGATCTAGGCCCAGGGGAACAATATTCCAGGCAGAAAGAACAAGTATGATGTATGAAGTGGGTAGAGAGTTAAGTGAAGGAGGCCTGATAGAAGAAATACTTGAAGAGATGGGCATAGGCCAGTTTGCAGAGGGCCTTGCAGGCCAAGACAAGAAATTCGGATTTAATTCCAAATGCAATGGGAATCATCGGAAGGTTTTATTTTAGGGAAGGTCATGTTCTGATATGGCTTTGAAGACAAGTTTGAGTCTGCATGGCAAATGGATTGTAGCTGGGCAGGAAACAAGGACACCAGCTTAGGAAGTTTCTGTAGCAATCCAGGCAAGATATAAATGATGGTATCAAGGGAATGGATAGATTGGCAATTAGAAAGATAGACAGACAGACGCATAGACAAACAGGCAGATAGGTTGATATGCAAGAGCAGAAAGGTCTAACTGAATGTGGAAATTGTTGAAAAAAGAGAAATGAATAAATCCTAGGTTTTCAGCTTAAGACAGCTGACGTGTGGTCACTGCAAAGGAAAGACTAGAAGAGTAAATTTGGAGGCAATGAGGCATGGAAATCAGAGTTTTGTGTTGGTATGTAAAATGTGAAAAGCCTTTAGTCATCTAAACGAAGGTTATCAAGTTAGCAAGCTGAATAAACAAGTCCGAAAAGGAGTAACCAGTTAAGTAGGAGAAAAGACAAGATTGTGGTGTGTAAAAAAATAACTCAGAAATATTTAGTTAGTTACTTGTATGCAAATTTAGCCACATGAGGTAGACAATCAAAAACTTATCAAAGCAAAAAAAAAAAAAAGTAAAAGATATGAAAAAGGAGGGGAAAAACTGCAGACAGTTTAGGAACAGTTTATATAGTTTTTAAATAAACTGATTAGCTGGCAGCTAGCAAAAAGTTAAGCTAACTAAGCAGACTATCTTTGAGCAGGCTGACTTTATCACCAAAGAAAACAGTTTCAGTTTATGGCTTTGCCAGAGCCTTGAGGGTTCAGCTAAATTAGAGTACATGTGACAGGCTTTCTTTGTGTATTTTTCAGAGTCTACCACCTTTGGCTAGGTGTAAACCACTTCCTCATCAGAAGTTCTCAAGTGTCACAGGAAAAAAAGTATTAAAAAGTAAAGTATTTCAAAAAGAATATGTAAGCCAAAACTCTAATCAGGAGATGCAAATTATCTCACAAAATGTTCTCAAACTTGAGTGTGCCATTGGGATCACCTACAGGGTTTATTAAAACACAGATTACTAGGTCCCAACTCAAAATGTCTGATTCAGAAAGTATGGAGTGGGGCCCCAAATCTTCTTGGACTAACAAGTTCCCAGGTGATGTTTATACTGCTAATTTGAGAACTATACTTTTTGCCTATCACTGACCTAGAGAAAGCTGAATATGTGCAGCTAGAAACGTGTTCAAGAAGGAAAGGTCGTTAACTACTTTGTTTATAATATTAAAAAAATTAAAAACAATCCAAATGTCCACAGTTGAGTGGATACATTGTGGTATATTTTATAACAGAATACTATACAGCCATGATAATAAATGATGGCTACATGTACATCTATACAAATGAATCTCAAAAACAATGTTGAGCAAAAAAAGTCACCAAAGTATACATATAACTTGATTCTATTCACAGAGAAGTCAAAAGCAGGAAACACTGTATTTAGAAATACATACATGTGTGGAAAAACTATAACGAAAAATAAAGAATTATGAACACAAAATTTAGGATAGTGTTTATCTGGGAGTTAGGAAAAAGCATCATCATAGACACAAAGGTGCTTCAGAGTTAATGTTCTGTGTCTTAAATGATGTTGTACTTCAAAATGTAAGTAAAATATATACTTCATATATAAACTAATATGTGTAAATCATTTCATAATAAAAAATTTCCAAGTAAAAAGGGAGGTAATGATCAGCTATGCCAGATGGTGCTGAGAGTTCAGGAAAGAAGCAAGTTTTTAGTTTGGCAAAAGGAAGTCTATTGTGATCTCTAGAAGAGTGTATAGGATTCTAGAGTATGGGTAACATTTGGGTATATAGAAGTAGGAAATGAAGGGTGTTTCAGGCAAAAGTAACAATAGGAACAATGTCAGTAAAGGCAAATCAAGCAAAAGCTAGGTATGAGGGGAAGGACAAGCAGTGCAGTTCAGCTGGTGCACAGTGGCCGGGGGAGGACTAGGCATTAGCCAGAGAGACACAGATTGGTCTAGACCAGTACTGTCAGCACAGCAGTCACTGGTCACACTGGTTAACACTCAAAATGTGGCTGGTACAATGAAAAAAATTAAGTTTTATTTTGAATTAACAACCAATAACTGATTCAGTTATAGGAAAACCTGAGGTATATTTGGAAGAACTTGGGTATGTGAATATACTTTTTCAAACTGTAGATTTTATGAAATCTGAATATAGACCAACTATTTTCAATGAAAATGTAGCACCTGAATTAAGATGGGGTGTCAGTAAGCTGACGAACTATACAAGTTTTAGCTCTGTAAGTCATACAACACAGGACCCCCCCTAGCTGTATACTCTAGATACCAAAGCATATAAAATAGCTTCTTAATAAAATCTTTGATTATGTGTTGAGATGATAATATCCTGGATATATATATGGTTAAATAAAATGTATTAAGGTTAATCTCATCTGTTTTTTATTTTTTTTAATGTGGTCATCAGGAATTTTTAAATTACACATGGCTGACATTATTAATATTGGACAGCACTGGTCTATATAAAGGCAGGTCTTGAAGACCAAGTTGTGTTTTGGCTATTACGAAGTAGGACATAAAGAGCTACTGAATTCTCAAAATGTCCACATTAATTTTTTTGGATTGGAAATTCAATTACCTGCCAGTAACATCCATCTGAATATTCCATAGGCATCCCAAACTCAAAGTATCCCAAGATTCAATTTATCATCTTTCCCATCCAATTTATTACTTATCACCTATTCTCCAAATGCTGTGACTGTTAAGAATTCCCACATTAGAAAATTGGACATCAATTTCTTTCTCAATATCCAATTAATCAAGTCCTTCCCATCAAGTTTCTTATTTTTCAAATCCTTTCTCCATTTCCATCCTAACAAATCCTCACCTGATCTCCCTTTAACAACCCACATCCAAACTTCAGAATGTGACCTACAAAACTTTCATGATCTAGTCCTTGCCTACCTTTCCTGTCTCTATTGTCTTGTACGCAGTAATTCAACCATAAGAAATTGCTTGTACTTTCTATATGCAATAGGTTTCTCATTAACCTTTTTTCATGTGCTTTCTATGCCTAGATAGCCTTCCAGAAGAAACAGTAAACCTGTAAATAAGTACACAGGCTTTAAAATTTAAGAATCAACAAAATGAGTCTATCCTGCTGTCCCTAGTAGAGGTTCTGAGGTATAGAAATCTACTGTCAGGATGCATTTTTATCATGTATAAATTTTAAGAAAAATTAGAAGCAAAATATTGAATATAGAATAAGAATTTACAATTTCCAAAGTTAAAAAAAGATGCATTTTTAGTCATAAAGTTTCTCCAATGGGGCTTAAAGGCAGTAGCTAGTCAAGCTCATTAGACCAGTAGAATGAGTATCATGGACACTGCTTCTTTAAACCACAACTTCTGGTTTCTAATTTTCAGTTAAGTACCTGTTCTTGAGCATCCTTTCCAAAAGAGTAGCTGCCAAAATTCTGCTTGATTTAGCATCCTTTGTTGAGTCATCTGGAAGAAGTGACTTGCTGAGATAAGTCTAGGAAAAAAGGATGAAGAAGCCATGTAGGTGACCTAGAGTAACGTAATGTCACTAGGAGCAAGGAGTGGGAATTGTAAGGTCAATCTTATTAAAGAAAATGTTCTGGGCACATGATACATCAAAATACTGTTCACTTGGAAATCACAACTTGTCATCCAAACAGTGAACAATCACACAAGGAAAATATAACAAAGTCCAATATCAGGCTTCAATATTCACAAGATATTCAGGAATCTACAGACCAACAAGCATGAAAATGGATTTTGTAATAACTCAGGTTCCACACAATAATTTTTAGGAGCCACCACAAGAATAGAAGCTCCCCTGAGAGCTTAAAGGAAAGGAGACTTATCATTTTATCTATACTAATTAACAAGTGTTTGATAAATGTTACCTCATCTGCCCTGATGTCTTCTCCATCTATTAAGATGCATGAGGTACCTCTCTATATTCTCAGAATTTATTCTGCTTTCTTCTCGATTTTCCATGCTATCTTTCATCGGCCCTGTGTTCTTCCATCTTAATGACTGGGCCATGCCTTTTTTATCTTTACATCACTAATATATAACCGTGCCTGACATGCTGGCAATCAATAAAAGTCTACTAACTGACTAATCTTCTTTTTACTAAACTACCAAAAAACTAAACCAATGCTACTCAAAGTAACTAGCCCGTAACTGTTTGTTTATAATGAGTTTGAGCCAGAATGTGTAGAAGAATAGCTTCCTTTTTGAGAAAGTCGTGCTATGAAAAAATGTCTGGCTCAACGAAGCAGTGCTTTAGTGATACATCTGATTTACATTCTTGCCCCACTTTAACTTTCAAATGTTTGTCTCAAAGAGATTTTCATAAAGTATGAAATGCCAAGGAATGGATGGTAAAATTAACTTTACGGTCTTTATCCATTTTTATAAGCATATATATATTTACAGATACCCAAACAGATTTAAAATAAAGGCACCTATTTTTACTGGTGAAAAAATAAATAAAGACACAGGGCACTTAGAAAGTTTTTTAAAAGCCAAGACGCATTAAAAAAATCTAATAAAATTTTAATTAGAATTTTTTCCTTTTTTTTAACAGGACAAGTAACAGATTACATCAAACTTCAGAACTTCTCAAATATCTAGTTATTATACACATTCCCATCTGTCTTGCAGGGAGGGATCTTGGTCGGCTTAAGAGTTTCAGGTAAAATAAGCTGCATAATAGTTTATATTACAATAATAAATGTACAATGTTTACATGGAATATGTTTTAGAAGCAAGAAAAAGATGCATCTGCATCAAGGCGACCTTTTAAAATGCCACAACTATTTTTTACATTCACTCTCCCAACAGGTCACAAGATGGGGTCACTAAGCTCAGATAAATCACTGTGATGCACATAAAATACAGAAAGATTGGTTATTTTATATATTATATATATTTATATTTTCACACTTTAGCATCTGAGACATAAACTGAGAATTTTAAATTTATTCTTTTCAGATAACAAATCATTTTTATTATTCATAAACATGGTGCCCACAAAAGCACATAGGTAAGGCACAATAGGGTTTTCTGTTACAGAACAGTGTGCATCATGTTTACTTAACCAGAAAACGTGCATTAACTGTGCAAGTTCATGCTGCAAACCCAACACATATACAATTTAAAAAAAAAAAGAAAAAAGAAAAAAGGAAACTGAGCTTTAAACAAAATTAAAATTGGTACAATTCCAGCTGTTTCACATATTTACTTGGACTGACAATGATATATCAACAGGTTATTTTAAAAAAGCCAATTGTTACATTACAAGTAAACTTTGCTCGGTAATTATTTTAATCTGAAATCATATAAACAGTAATAACCTAACTTTACTGAAACAAAGTAAATACCGAGGCACAAAGTAACCTCGTGCATTTACCATACTGCAAACTTTCATGACCTAAAATTACAAATATAATTTTTCAAATACACATTTTGCTGCAACAACGTGCCCTGCTTTAAACTTGACATATAACAGGGAAGCTAACATTTCATTAAATTATAAATAGATTGGGAAAATGACTTAATCCCACTGGTACTATGTCATAGCCCTAGCATTTATAATAAATACAGCTTTTCACAAAATACTTTTCCAACATCTGCCAATTGCTTCTTTATTGCTCACATAAATCTGAACTCATTACAACTGGTATCCGAACTTTCAACAAAATCATACTCAGACATTTTTATATAAAACCTATAAAAGATATTTTAAACTTGTATCTAATACTTCCAGGTGTTTGGCTGTTTGATCTATATGATAGTACAGCCGTATGTATATATGTGTGTGTATATATACACATATACACATACATATATATATACATACACACATATACACATACATATATATACACATTAGGTTATGAATAAAATAGGGAGCTTATTTTACTGCTTTAATGCAGACATCCTCACAAAACAAGACTACTTTCGCCATCACCAGCATTTACACATATATACAAAAGCCAGTTTAAGTACATGTACATCCACTGATACTTATATGTAACCACTAAACCGAAATTAATTTTCCCAAATTCCAGCTGTAGCAAATGAATCTCTTACAAGCAACAGAAACCTAAAGTTAAATTGGGAAATGAACAGTTTTACTACATTAGCCTGTAAGAAACTATGTAGGTGACTGTATACAAAAATTCACAACAGTAGTTTACAGGAAATTATGGAAATACAAGAAGCCTTTTCACCATGCTTTTGTGTGGTTATCCAAACACTTCTTGGTGCAGAAATACAACCACCACATTTGAAAATGCTTAATAAGGTCAATGTTCCTCATGCAAAACTTTAAGTGCATTGGCTTAACCGAGCTCCAAAAACTGAATGAAACAATCATTCTATCTACCCAGCATTGCTGCCTCACTGCTAAGTCCCTTTGAAACCTTAATATTTCTGGAACGTTCGAACAGAGCTGTATTCAATAAAAATATTACATACAAAAAGCATTGAAAAAGGGAGACAGAAAGCCAAATAGGAATTTTCCTATTGTAAAGAACAGTCCTAGGAGTGGAAGAAAGTCTTTTCAGGAACCTCCTTGAGAATTGGCTAGGCCAGTCCGAAGACGAAGATGAGACATAGAGTTCATATGTTTATTTGATGGCTTCAAGGGAGTGTTGCAAGTAAGAGCCTGGGGAAAGCGATGGTGATATCTATCTAGTCGTAAATATTTTACTGTAACCAATTTTCCTGTTGTAAGATAAAAATAACATTTTAGATCTGTACAAATGTGCTTAATATTTATAGAAAACATACTGTGGTAAATGCATATAAACATAAAACACAAATAAAATAATTAAAATTATTACTCTAAAAATGCTAATCCAAAATTCTTTAATTTAAAATCTGGTATAGTTTAACAGTAAGCCATAATTCATCTTTTCAAAATGTTTGTAATACTCAAATTTCTTACCATCAAACCACGAGCCATGCAATGCCTTAAAAGCTTTCCCAGCATATTCTGGAGACAGACATTTAACGTATACACAACCCTGTGGTATTTAAAAAAAATGGAAGGAAGGAAGAAAGAAAAGAAATAGTCTTAGTTTAGTAGCAACAAATCCAAAATGTAGAAATCAATAGTAAAAGTTAATTTACCTCACGTGAGTTTTTGTCTACTGCAATGTGAACAATGCCATCATTATCACTGCATTTTTCTAAAATTGCTTCTTGAATTGCCAAATGCCACTGATCCCCTATTTCCCTAAAAATTAATGAAAACAAAAATCAACAACCATATTCCTACTCAGAAAGAAGTCTTCTGTCTCTTATAACATATATAACCTACTAGAATGGGGACAGTTTAAAAACCACAGATTGTTAAAACTAATAGCAAATAAAAGCTTGCTGCTAGCAGTAGGTAGAATAAAAAATACTAGCATTCATAAGTCCCAGCCCTGGTCTCATTTTCCAGTGTAAAAATGCACAAGCTGAGGCAATGAAGGATCAGTCCACCACAGCAGAACAAATGTGCTGTCATTTTTGTGTTTATGTACTTACAGTCATCTCTTTTTTCTATCTAGACAAATGTTAATACGCACTTTAAGGAGTTGTAGTAAACTTGTAAAGTTAAATATTATTTTTAATGACATTTTCAAATTCCTAAACTTAAGGAAAATTCTTAGTAAATAGTGTACTCTGAGCTTTTCTTTTCCAAAATAATGGAAGAGTGATATAAGACAAACATTTTGCACAAATAAGTCACTTTACTATTATGAAAGATTTCCCGCTACAGTAATGCACATTTGTTTTTCTTGTAGATATAGACAGTGGGGCAGAAGAAAAGGTGGCTACACTTTAAATCATAAATCTTCACAACAGGTAATAAAATACTGGACTGGCATTGATTTCCTAATCCCTAACATATGAGGTAAGACTCCCAATGGAGGGACCACCACACTGTTAATTATTTCTAACCCTGCATAATGGAGGAAGTGTGTGTGTGTGTGTGTGTGTGTACTTAGTGCTTCCTCACATTTCCAAGTTTGCTGTCACTTATTCGGAATCTCACCATATCAACTATTTATTGACATAAATGAGTTATTAGATGGGATTTATGGCTATTTTATATGAAATACAATTTCCCTTGTCAGCTTTAAAAGAAAAACAAAACAGAATTTGCCTTGTCCTATCATCAGAGAAACAAGCAGTTGGCTCTTGGAAGCAAATTCTAAAGACTATTACAGCCCATGTGTGAAATATTACGGATTCTACGGCAACCCCTTTGACTGTGCTGTTCTCCAGACACGTGTGCTGCTGCAGTTACACAGACAGAGAAGCTTCTCAAACATCGCATGAACAGGTGGGCAGGTCTTGTAAAAGGGAAAGTATGTACATCTTTGTAGAAAATTTTTTACAATGAGGGGTTGGAAACTTTAAAATAGCAGATATTTTTATGTATATTGCCTACTGAGGCAAAAAAGGGTGGCAGACATGACTTACACATTTAATAAAGAATACTGTTTATCATCACATCTTTAATTTAACTCAAGCATTTATCTGCTATGGGGATTCACAGGGAATACAAAGGTTTATAAAAGTTTTACAAATCGTTATACATCTGTGTCTTTTGATGAAACCTTTGCTTGAAATTCAACAAAAAAGAAGAAATGAGAAAAACATAACATTTCAGTAGTTAGATATTCAGAAGTAAAAGATTTTTCAGTTACAGACAGTTACAGTTGCAGTGTATTTATCATGCATTTTTCAGTCAAATATTCCAAATAAAAATTACATGTACTTTGATCATAATACTTACATAACTGGATCAAACATATTTCGAATCTTTAGACACGGTGTCAAACTATTTGGTGGTGAATTTCTTCTATCTAAATGAAATGCTATAAAAAAACAAATTTGTTTTACTATTTTCTATTGTTCCCTTTTGTTGAAAAGTATTCAGTCATTCAGTTCATTCAAAAAATATTCATTGCATGCTTTTACTATGAGCCAGATCCCTGAATTAAGGTGACTGAGATAGACACAATCTATTGCTCTGACAGTTTTCTGTTTAGTGGGAGAGGGAGATGAAAAACAGTGTAACCCAAGAAATCATAATTGTGGTAAATCCTAAGAAAGAAGAGTACAGAAAGCTGTCAATGTAACTTAAGCTAATCTGTGAATATCGGATAACACCTCACAGAAGAAGTAAAATTTATGCCAGGACCTAAAGAATAAATAAAAATAGGAAGAGTAAAGGGAGTTGTAAAGGACATCTCAAGCAAAAGTGGCTGCTTATACAAAGCCCAAGGCAAGAAGGAACTGTATATTCAAGTAACTAAAAGACAGCCACTGTGACTACAGTAGGGACCACAGAAAGATAAACCTGAAGAGGAAGATGCTGGATTATGCAGGACCATGTAGGCCACATTAAAGTATTCAGATGTTACCATAGAGCAATAGGAAGCCACTCAAACGTTTTAAGGAGAGGAGTAAAATGATGAAATCTGTCTTTTAAAATTATAAAATTTTTAGACTGTTATGTGGAGAATCAATTAAATGAAAGCAAAAATGAATGAAAGAAGACCAGTTAGAAGGTTATTAGTATTGTCTAACAGGGAGATGATAGTAATGTGGATAAGACAGGCCAGCAATGCAGAGGGCAATAAATGGACAGAAACACAACATATTATGGAGTAGATTTGACATGACTTGCTTAAAGACAGCACACATGGGGGCTAAGGGAGAGATTAAGAATGACTCTTGGGTTTCTGGCAGAACCAACCGAGGAGGGGTAAGTATTATTAATTAGAAAGCAATATTGGAGGAGAGGTCAGTTTGGAGAGAGAAGACACTGGGTTTGTGCACATGTTGAATCTGTGGTGCTTCTTAGTAGAGAAGAAAAGTATACATCTGAGTATAAAAATCTGAAAACCAGAATAGAAAACGTAGTGCAAGATCTAAATTTGAAAGTCATCAACATATATATGGTAAATGAATTCGAAGCATAGATCATCTGGGAAGACACGGGAATAATGAAAAATGGTCTGGAAAGACTCCAGAACCTAGAGATCCAGGAAAATCTAGAAAAGAAGACTGAAAAAATGGTTAAGAGGTAGGATGAAAACCAGAAGAAAGTGGCAACCACAAAGCCAAAACAAGAAGGTTCCAAGGCAATTGTTAACACTGTTAGGTAAAATAAGGACAGAAAAGAAAAACATCCACTGAGTTTAGCCATATTGATATTTGAGAGCTGTTTCCTTGAAATGATGGGGACAGAAAACAGACTGGAGTCAGCTGAAGAACAATAAATGGGAGGTGAAAAAGTAAAGACAGTGAGTAAACTGTTTAATGATATCTGGCTATAAAGAGGTGGAGAGACAGGGTGACAGCTACAGGACAATGTAGAGTGCAGCAAATGTGTTTTAAAGATGAAACTACAGTACGTTAAAGTGCTGAAGAAAAGGCAGAGATGTAAAACACAGTAAAGGAAGACACCTGAAAAGACTAGACAGAATGGGATCCAGAGGGACCATCTAAAGGGAAGGGCTTAGGTCCTTGTTAAGTGACACAGCTTCTCAGCTGGAATAGGAAGTGAGGATAAGTGTAGATTCTGGTAATTTTGTAGATTTGGTGGTGGAAATCAAGACACAGGTATAATCTGATTGCTTCTATTTTAGTCATCAACAGAGAATTAGAGAAGAGAAGGACAAAAGTTTGAAAAGATGGGAAGAAATCTAAAATTGCTATTGAATACGGAAGTGAAGTGACTAGTAAAAAATGGTAAGAACATAAAAGGCAGGTAGTGCTTAGAGCCTAACTGAGGCTGATTACTTATGAAGGTACCAATCTGTCCAGTCGTATGACGTTCTGCTATGCTCAGCTATTTGCATATAGACAGGGATAGACAAACAGTTTCACCTTGGTTGGAATTTATCAGATAAGATGACGAATAGGTAATGACTTAAGGGTACTAGCAAGATCAAAAAGATGGATCATGGACACTAAGATGGACAGGAAAAAAATGGAGAAAGTAGGTGTACTAGAGAATTGGAGATGCTAAGTTTTTTTTTTTTTAAACCCAAATAATAAAGCAAGAAAGTTGAAAGGATGAGTTTATCATGAAGACCAGAATGGATCAATTAAAGATTTCAGAATTATCAGTGATAAGAAACATCTGCGGTAAAAATGTCTACACAGTGCCTGATGTGGGGTGGAGGAACAGTCACTAGACATAAAAAATCTTTGCCAAACCCCAGATTAAGAAGTTCTGTGAACCTCTAGTACCTTCCAAACTTCTCTAGCATTGTATAGGTTCTGTTCTTAGATGACCTTTTAACTGCAGATGATCTGACTTCCTTGAAATTCCAATAATGGCCTGGGCCAGCAGGGGATGAACCAGAGAAAACAGAAGCATTCATACCACTTTACCCTGGCCTAGACCCAAGTTTCCACAAAGTAACAGATCTGGAGGACACTATTTCTGGCCAAGTCTAGTCAGAGAGTAGTCCCAAAGATCAAATTGATTTTTATAATATAAGCTTTGCCTCCCTAACTAAACTCTAATTACCATAGCTATGTAGAGATATAGTAGTTACTGAATGATACATTTCAAATACCTCAGGAACTACCTTTGGATCCTTCAAATGAATGCTGTTATTCCAAAGACTACATCTGCCAGAAGCATAAATCTCTGGCTCCCCAGAAGGTATTGTTTATTTTTTAACCGGTGCTTTTAAACCCTTTAGAGATACTAATGTTATATTATCACCTATTTTATATTTAACTTTTTTTTTTTTTTTTTTTTAGAAATTGAACTAAAAATTAAATAAGGTTGATTATTTAACAATTATTTGGGAAAAGTCCCATTAAATGACAATAGCTTGTAGTGGCAGTGAATTCAAAAGACTACTGTAATTACCAACCCTCTAGCCAAGTACCTTTTTAAACCACTGCATTTATAAGGAGAGAAACATCAAGCATGTGATTAAGTTAAACTATCTTTTCACACAAACAACCATCACAACCCCCCAGTATATGCCCATTTTTATACAGCACAACATTTGTGCTCAGATATATTCAAATGGAAGCAAAATTTATCTTACGTATTAATATTTTTAAAAAGCTAGGTCAGAGTCAGTTAGTTATATTTAAATAGACTATATATTTAGTGACATAAAATGTAAGTAATATTAAAACTAAATTCTTTCTATATTAGAGATATATGTTCTTAAATGAGGCAAAAGATGTATAACCATCATTAAGGAAAATTCCAACAACTTCTCATCAGCCTCTTGTAACAATTCTTATTATGATGAAATTCTTAAAAGAACTCAAATCTTTCTTGCTATATGTCTACAGACTTTCATTTTATCACCACAACCATCCAAAAATTGAGTTGGTGTACTTCAAGCAAATAGCTAATTAGGTGTTCTGTCTCAGGATTTTCTGCCTTCAGGCTAAAACTACCTCAACTATTACACTTTTTTCCTGTTTGCCAACTAGCAGATGTCTTTACTCTTAATTCCTTTCTAGGTTCAAGAACCCCTAATCACTGTAACTGTTTATTAAAGACTGCCAAGTAAAGGGAGATTAAAATTACAATTCTTTACATGGCCCATTTGGAAACATGCAAATTAAGGTTGCTCAGCACTTGGCACAGTTTGTGACCATTTAATATACTGAAACCTGGATGAAACATTAATATAAAAAGTAGCAGGACACTTAAAAAATATTGTATCAATTCACATTACGACTATAACCAACCTAAACTTGTATTTTATCACATTTGCAGCCTTTTCCTAGCTAAAGAGAATGATATAGTGAAATAATAATCAGAAGTTTTAAATCCTGGAGATTATAAAGTGTCCAATTTAACACATTTAAATAAGTCATACTGCTACTAATTTGTAAGAACATGGATTATCTAGTTGAAAAACTGCCTTTGGATTCATCTTGAAACTCTCACATTTTAAAAATAAGACAACTGTAATGACAAAAAAAAATTCACATGAATAAAAACAATGGCCTAGAACTTCAAATGCATACATGAGCACCAACTATTAGCTCTATGAAAAAATTAGGCTGAGACTCCACATGCTTTATAATCAGGCACTAAGGTAATCCGACCTGATTGGCTTCAAATTCTCTGTTTTTGGTTTCAGAGGACTCTTCTGTATGTACCCTTTGAAGCAAATAGTTTATGGTTTAGTGTCATTTTGGCAATATCAAAGCTTCATTTTTATACCACGACTATGGAACCTATTATTCAAGCTCTTCAAAAGTGAAAATCAATTAGAGAGAAAAGGGATAGACTGGATTTTATTTTATTTCAATTTCAAAACAATTTACCTTTCCCATATAGCATGTTTAGCAAACGCTGTAAATATGCTTTTTACCCAACAAGATTAAAAGAAACTCAACTCACTACTAGTCTGGAATACAAATTAAACTAGCCATGAAATTTCTTTTTGCAACTAACCATAGGGATACAAACAATTCAAATGAGGTAACAGTTATCACTAGTAGAGGTTTGGGTACATAAGGCAACCAAACACCAAATCTTTCTATAAACTTATAAATACCTGTTCTTGCAACTATGCAAGCATTAAGAAAAATATGGAGAATACCCACAAAAGCCACTTGGCACAGGATATGCAGGTGAGAGTCTTAATGAAAAAGAGAAAGGCAAGCAAAAATTGAAAAACAAGAGCAGTTAAAAAGTTATGATTCCACTTACATATGTTTTAAATATAAAACAAATTATGTGTGTGTTGTATTTGCATAAAAATCAGGGGAAAAGAATGCAGTTATATCTTTAATACTAAGTTGCTGGATTAAGTGAAAGAGGGAAAAAATCAAAGTAATGTATCTAGTACTACATCACAGTGAAGACAAACCATGTTTATATCAGCAAGGAGAAAAGTGGGAGGAAATGTAAGAAGTCAACACTGATTCCTTCTGTGGGACAGAACTGGAAGGGAGTTTTGCCTTCATACATCTTTCAGTGTAATCTTTTACTTTAAACACATAAAAGACTTGCAGTTTAAAAAAAAGTTACATTTTAAAAAATACATACCTTGACCTTGCCACACTTTAGAAGGTATTACTAATATTTTGTCGCAGGAGGCAGAAGGCTGGATCCACCGCCAAACTAGAAAATCTGCACCACCTATTCTTCGTGTTTCCGTGCGAACTCTAGACTCATTAGCAGCAAGGAAGTCAACAGCTCTATCCCAGACTTTCTTCATTTTTTTCCTGTCATTTGAAGGAAAATGACAGGTTGAAACAAAGAATCAAAAATGTATGTTTCGAAATCTTTCTGTCTATTATGCCACTCAAAATCAGGAGGAGAATAGATGAAAATTTAGAAAAAACTTTAAAGTACAAAATAAAGACTTTAGAGTAAACCAGGTCTAGCTGAGAAGGGTCACAACTCTCAACACAATTTTCACGGTGACAGAAGACACCAACATTCTGATTTACTTCAACTCATAATGCTTTGAACACACCTGTCATGAGGCTGTATTAAGGAATCTCGCACGTGGGGAATAGGCATGTAAGGCTGTAAATCTTTATTTTCCTGGCAAGCTTCATTATGACTTCGTAAAACATCTGAAAGTAAATCAAACAAATTTACAAATTAATCAATCAGTGGACATCATGATGTAGTTTATCACATAATGACTATTCTAGAAATAGTTTAGATTTTTACAAATACTATACCTATAATCTTTACCACCATATCATACATCTGCCTCGTTTCCTCTTCCTCTTTTGTCCAGCGATATTTCATGTAACGTAGAACAACACAAACCATCACTACACCTGCAATATTTATATGTATTGTTTTAAAAATTGTGGTCAATGGCATTCAGTAATATTCACTGTAACCTGAAGTTATTGCATCAGTTGTTAAATCTGGTTTTAACAAAATAAAGCAAACAAAACATTTTGACAGTTTCTACAGTGATTATTTTAACTGCCATAATGGGTTAACAGAGTAAGTCTTCAAGACAGTGGTTTGAATTAGTTACATATAAAATTACATTAAAAAGTTTACTATTAAACATTTCCCAGTGTCACTTAATCTCTCCAGAAAAACAATTTCATTACAGTAACAACTGAACATTAAAATTCTATTTTTTGTTTTGAAAACAAAGTAACATAACTATGTTTTACAAACTTTTTTCTTTGCAGCATTAAACTACTAGAAAACTGAGTCTCACGAGACTGTAAATATACTGCATCTTACTTTAAGTGAAACAAATTGTTTTTAAAGGACTTATGCAGAAAAAATAAATTAATATCTCCTAAATGCCTATTATCAATCAAAAGTCACATAAAATCTAGGATTCTGATTTTAATTCAGCTAAGTGATATTTTTTAAATTAAAAATAAGTTTAATGAAGTTAATTTATATTATTTCTAAAATAAGCTAAATTTTTGTCATTCTTGTTCTGCTTCCTAAAGTAGACTTCTATCTATGCACTACATTTGCTTTTTCTTATGACAGTTTTATTCCCACTTCTCATAGCACTGTTTTCTAAGCCCTTAGATTGATACTGACATTATAAAAACCCTCGGTATTACTATACCTTCTGAAGGATGTGATTTACAATGGCAACTATCACAGATGTATATTCCCAGCCCTGGTGTTTTGTGAAATAGAAACACAAAAATTCTAGACTAAAACGTATCTTCTTTCTTATCCTCACAACTTACCTAAACATAACAACAATAACCTGTGGGTGACAGTAATAAAAGCACGTCGAAAACGACACCAGAAAGACATCTGCGGTCTTGTGGATTGTAAAAACTGTACATCAACTATATCTGTCAATTCTTCCTCAGGCCCATGACCAACACACCTATTTAAAAATAATTAAGGGAGAGTTTAGAGTCAAAATCACTTCTTATACTACAAAATGGTCGAAGAGAAAATCAAACCCTTTACCTTATTCCAACATCTCTTCCATTTTCTAAAATCCACTGCAATGAGGTGTTAAATATATCTTCATATTCAGGGCCTAAATCCTAATAAGAAAAAATAGAGAAAATAACTAATTATTCTTAGTAATTGACATTCACTTGATTTTATGTGTATATTGCCCTATAAATAACATACTTTATATAATACTTTAAACTATATAACATAATAAAAATTTATTATTCATTACAGAAACATAAAAGGAGAAAAAAGAAGTCATCATTTCCCCACCACCCTAAGATAACCACTGTTAACATTTTGTTATGTTTTCTTTTCATTTTTTTATTACAGATTTTTAAAAATAATTTGCTTTCAAGTAACATTGTTGTAAGAGTGAATTAGCCACTTTTTTTAAGGAATACTATTTGTAGATGAAAAAATGGCAAATTATTCAGACTTGACCATTTCACAGCCATTTCTCAACAAGTGAATGAAGTAAGCCTAAGCCTATCAACTCCAGAAAAACAACTGACTCTGTTATCAATGATAAAACTCAAACTTTCAAGTGAAAAGGAGAATTTCAAAAAACTTGCATCCATTGCCATGAACCTAACAACTTCACAGTACTTGAAAACGTCTGTAATGAGACTGATGTGATATTAACAAATGTGACTTTTGAGTATAGCATAATAAAACGTGTCAACATTTGGAAGATCTGCATAACCAGTGAACCAATACTTTCCAAATGACCAATCATGAGCTATAAAATCTTGTGTGCTTGAAAGATTCATTCCAAGTGCAAAACAGACCAAAGGGCTTTAGTATGAAAAGTTCACTAACATGGTTTCAAGTTCCACATTGCCACTAATCTTTAAGAAACTACTACTTGTAGAGTTTTAGTATTGTACCAAAGAATATCTACAATTCTGTGAATAGATAACTAAAATACTTTTCCCTGTTTTGACTAAATAAAAAATCAATGAAATATATACACTGTATTTATATATACTCTTCAGTTTGCATTAATAGAATATGCAGAATATTATGACACTTACGCATTACTACACAGAACTTAGAAGGCTAGACTATAAATGTAAGTTTCAAATAATGTAGAAACAAATTTCTAAGTTTACTAGCTGTATAATTTAAATATGAAAACTTTAGGAGATTAAAGATATTATGAATAGCATTACTACCCTCATTAATTACCCTGAAAATATACATAATGGCTCAAATTAACAAGGACATCTACTGTAATAAGCTAAGTATGTGGAGAAACAAAAAGCTTAATACTACTAATTATAAAATAGAAAGAAAAGAAAAGGGTATCTGTTCTTATTTTCCCATTTTCTGTTTTCCTTTCCTGTGTTAATACCCCTCTATATCCAACCACTATCTGGAATACCACAGAACCATGGAATGTTCCTTTATGAATATACATTTCAAAAAACACAATTGATAATTTATTTAAAACCTCATTAAAGATTTAACAGGGTGTTGAGTTCTTAAGTAAGCCATTACTTCCAAAAATATTCTACACAGTACATGGAATAAAATGGAATTTTTTAGGAGTAAAAGTAGAATTTTTTTTTCTGGCTTATGCTAATTAAACAGCTCATTCTAACATTGGAGCATACACAGTATCTACCTGATTTTAAGAGTCTAAAGTGTTTTAGTATTCACTTTCTGGAGCCACCTGGAAGTTGCAAGGCAGGGGTAAGCCAGCTTTTTCTGTAAGGGCCAGAGAGTAAGTATTTTAAGCTGTGTAGCGTATACACTTCCTGGTCTCTTATCACATTTTTTTAAAGCAACCTTTAAAAATGTTGTAAAACCACTGCTAGCAGGCCATACAAAAATAAGCCCATAGGGCTATAGTTTGCCAACCCTTGAGGTAAGGCATTCCCATATCAAAAAAATGCCCATTTTCTAATAAGTGATGACAAAACTCAGGAGGAAACTAAGTTTTTAATTTTTAAAGCAGGTCTATTTTCATAATTACTTATTACTATTTACTTATTTGCAACAGTTCAGTCAACATACTGCTGACTGCTTCACAGGTATCTTTCTAAATTCTAAGTATGTTTTCCTAAGTCTTTAACAAGATTAGCAAGATTTGGGAAAACATGCTTATAGTGTAATTAGAATGTATTAAAATAGATTTGTTAAAATCTATTTTAGTATGTGTACACATACACATATACCCATGATTCCCATTTCCAAATTTACCTTATTTTCAAAATAATTGGCCAAAAATGTGTATTTTAAAACTCATCAGAGGTTTTGAACTTATATTACAGTTTCAAAGTACAAAAATAATATTGTTTCTTAAAAAAAGTACTGTTTCATGTAAGACTCAGTTCATTAAATAAAGCAACAAAATGTAAGGGAAGGAAAAAGATACTGGTATAGGGAGAAGTCAAGCAAATATTAAAATCTACTTGATACAGTTCACAAAATGGATAATTTACATAATAGTAACAGCTATGTGACTTTCTAGCTAGTGAATATTCTGGTTAATTGTGAGATGATATATACTAATGCATGAGATGGTACTTTTTCAATTAAGTAAAATATGAACAGACATCAACAGTGAATATAATTTAATTCTTGATGATTCAGTGGGAACTTGATCTTTCATTTCCAGGAATAATGGGAAAAACATGGTTCTTAGAATCAAAGAGGCCTGGAACCAAATCATAACTCCACTACTGACTAGCTATATGTATATCCTTAAGTGGAAAAAAGAGAAAATATGTCATTTTTGCAGATGCATATACTTTGATCACTTCTTCAGATCCCAAGCCCAATTCAGAGTCAGTCCCTTACTCATTCAATAGATGAAAGTAGGGATTATAAATCCAGCCCTTCCATCGAAGAGGCAACATAGTATAGTGAGAAGAGCAATTACTTTGATTCTATTCACAGCTCCATCACTTACTAGCTGGATGACCTAGTCACTAAACCCTTCTGAGCTTTAGTTTCTTTATAAAGTGGGTCTGATACCATCTACTTTGCTAAATCATTGTGAAATTAGAGATAACACATAGAAAGTACTAAGATAAATTGTACTTGAAATATTATAGTGATTATGAAATTTATCCCTCATTCCATTGTTTAGAACCTGTATTTTTTTTTTTTTACAAAGACACAATTCTTTTTACGAGCATTCTAAGCTAGTCCATAAAAATCTGTCCAGCCCATAATTTGGCACATCTATAGCTATCTTCTTGTCTATTATATTCTTCACAAATCTTAAACATATTGTGTTAAAAATAGGTCTTGAAAGTGGCCTAGGAAATGAACCATCGTTCATCACATCATTCTGTTATTATCATACAAAGCTCCCACCATTTAACTTAAAAAGCAATCTATATCATATTTGGGTAGAAAATATTTCCTTTTTGAAAATAACTTATAAATACATAACATTTGTATTATTCTTACTCAGAAAATCTACCTTTGCATTTCCCTAATGAAACAAGATATACAAGAAATTGTGATAAATATGCCATTAAAAAAAAAACCATACTTTTGTAAGGCAATTTACAAAATCTTTACACATTATTTCCTTTACACCTCTTACGAACTCTAGCCATTTTAAAAAAGAATGCTAAGTGGTGTTAAATAGAGGGGAAAATGTATTTTGATGAAAATAAAGTGTTTAAATTAAATGTTTAAAAAAAAAAAAAAGCAATCTATGTCTTTCATGAAAATACAGTGCCATGTATTTTCTGAATGTTCCACCAGAGGGACCTCTTAACTTTTCACAAATCAATACAAACTTTCAATCACAAAAAATGATGAATAAAAGCTCAAGAAAAACATTAGAGGAGTTTAAAAAATGTTTAAGTTACTTAAATGAATTGTCACATTTATTTAAATTTCTTTTGAAGGAGAAAATAGGAGAAATAAAATAAAATGGAATGTAGAATATCAAATACAAGATATATTTTTTTTAATTTATGGAGGCTTATTCACTCATTTTACTCCATGAAACATTTACTAATACTGTGCTTAAAATGCACTAGAAGTTGGGAAAAATTTAGCTTATACCATAGTAGTTCTACACATTCTCTGGCTCGTTTACTCCTCAATGTAAAAACGTAATTGTGTTGCTGGTGAAACCACAGTACAAATACACAAAAGGTACAACAGATCTCTCTCTGTAAGAAGAAATCCTACAATATACATATTTTCATCATTAATACCAGCTTTGTAGTGGCGTTCTTCCATATTTATACGAGAATTTGGGGAAACAAAATAGCCAGTTCTGGATAGACTATGCTAAAACTGTCATTACAAATTAGAAAGTAATTTGGCAACACATATCAAAAGCATTAACAAAGGCTCTTTGAACAAGTAATTTCCTTCCTAGGACTATTTCCTAAGGAAATGATCAGAAAATCAAATACTATAATGCAAAAATAAGAGTGCTTTCACAATACCGAAAAACCACAAACCAGTACAATACAATCAAGTAAAGAAATATTATCCAGTGATAAAAAGAAACAATTTTTAAAAACCTCAACAATAACATGGGAAAATACTAGTAACTTTAAGAAAAAAATATAAAAATACTTATAATATGAAATATTTATAATACTTACAGTGATACAAATTTTAGGGGAAAAATATATAAGACTAGAAAAACATGGACCAAAACGAGTGGCTATCTTAGGCAGTGAATTTGAAATTCACTTTGCCTTTTATTTTCTATGTGAGTTAAATCATAAGCATGGGTTAATGTTATATTGTAAAAAAACAAGCATTATTTAAAATTAAAACCTTCTATCTAGACCTTAAAACTTTATTTCTCTTTGGAAAAATTCCTGTTTAGTGCTTTTTTTTTAGTAGCAGTCCAATCTGCATCTTTGGTGGTAACAAGCCATACCCAGGTTTCCCTGCATTGGAAAAACCTGAAAGCGGGATTCCAAAAAGAAAAGGCAGGCGCGCGCGCGCGCACACACACACACACACACACACACACACCTAAATGTATAAAGAGGATATGAACATTTCTACATAAAATAACTTCACTTAATTAAGCAATTAATCAAAACCTTTTGTAAAAATATACATTAGAAATTCAACTAACTTTCTTTAAAAAGGCAAAACCTAATATGAAACATAAAACAGTTCCAGAGAAAAGATATGAAAATCTTTTAAGACTAGAATCATTAACATCAATTAAACAAAACAAAAAGAAAACCTCAATACAGGCAGTTGCCAACTCAACTCATACATGAGTGTTTCCAATAACTCCTTTGCTGCCAGTCTTTAATAGTACTAATCTCTTGTACCCTACTGCTGCCTGGCTTAGACTCCAACTTGCTCCAACTCTGGTCCTGTGTCTCTTCTTTTTACCTTATCCTACAGCTGCAGTCAAGTGGCTGGGGAGGGGGGAAAAGAGGCAGTTAATCATCCTTCCACACCAACCGCTGACTTCTGCTGTAGCTTAACTACCAACCAAGCCCTATCCTGTTCCCAAACCCTATCCCATCCCTTTAGTTCTTCCTTCAGACAGAATTCAATAGATCTGAAGAGTCTCAAGGTTCTTCAGAAATGTAAATTAATCCTGCTCCAGGAGTTGATGACCGACCATAACATGTACCTGTGCTATTACCTCTGGAAGAGATTTAACTTGGAAAAAAAGAGAAAGCAGGAGGGAATCACTGGTTGAGATCAGTTTTTCCCCCTGGTAAAAGTAAAAACACTTTCAAATTATCTCATAATTGCTTGCTGGCTTTAGATTCCCACATGCTATGCTCTCTTCCTGGAATATCTTATCCTATGGTCCCTTTAGCCTACTCAATCCAATCCCTTCTTTGTCCCCACCCCTATAATCCATCTGGCAATTCTTCCATCCCTTATGACAGAGCCCCATAATCATAACCCCTCCTTATTTAAGACCTTTTTGGATCCTGATTCTTTAGCTATCCAATCCATTAACTAGTACACTATCCACAAATTTGTCCAGTCATCAATGCTCTCATTTAGGTCAAAATTGAAAATAAAAAAGAGAACAAGGTTAAGAGACAAATTCTATAGCATGTTATCAGAAAACTCTCTCCGGAGTAACACTGGTTTAATTAGCTAGGAAACACAGAAAAAGAGAGAAAACTTATTGGGAAGCTATTATAATCATCAAGCACTGAGCTAGGTACTTTATATACTCACTTAAGTCTCCTAACAACTCTGACAGGTATTAATAACAACAGTCCCACTTTCACACTGAGAAACAGGTACAGAAAAGTGAAGGGATTTACTAAGACACACAGCTCCTATGTGCCAGTGCTTGAATCCACATCCAGTCTCCATCATATTATACTGTCTTAACATCTTTTGGGTATCTACATAAATAAGCCATAATTAAGTTAAAAACTGAGTCAATATTTCTCTGTTTTAACAAGCATATCATGGGAGACCGTCATCAAAATCTCGCTGAAAGCGTTACTATACTACATCCTAAATTTAAAAAAAGAGGGGGTGACATCAGTAAGATGACAGAATAGGAAGCCCCAGACCCTCCTTCCCCCATGGAGATACAAATTCAACAATACATAGACCTTTGTAAGAAATTCAGAAAACAGTTAAGAGGCTCCTGCATCCCAAGCAAGTGCAAAACTAGCTACATGAAAATTGGAAAATTGATAACTCACTCACCAGAGCCCCTTTCCCTGGCATAGCATGGTGTGATTGAGAGAAATTTCCCAACTCCTAGGTTCTCCTTGAGGAGGGAGAGAAGACTGGAACATATGTCTAACATTCAGACTTTTCAGGGGCTATCAGAGGGATTGGTTTCTGTCTTGTTTGAATCTAAGCACTAACAGGCAAGGGCACCAGGTTGGGGGCCACCAAGAGCAAAGGCAATGAACTAGCACACACTCACTTGCCACTGCCCCTCCCCCCAGCTCAGTGCAGAATGAGTGACAGAAAGCCCCCAACTCCTGGCTTCTCCCTGAGGAGAGAAAGAGTTGGAGCATGTGTCCAATGCTCCAATTTCTTACTGAGCTACCTAGGGACTGGTCTCTATATCACTTCTTTCAGAGCACTAAGATCTGACATAGCGTAGATGCCTGAGGGTTGCTGAAAATCAAAAAGAGCTAGACAGCTTGCTGCTGCTCCAGAGGACCTGCAGTATCTAAGACAGACACTAGAGGGAGCAAGAGATTTTTAAGCTCCTATAAAAAGAAACCTGCAAAACCTCTCTAGTTGGGAATGTACACCCACAAGTCCAGAAAAGATGCATCCACAGAAGAGATTTAAGAAGACCCCAGAATCCCTATCTGAGCTCATTGGTAAAGGTCTTTCCCTGCATGTAGCAGTCTGTTAAGACTGGGAAATGTGGCCGTGTTTTCAAATGGTAGATCCCAACACAAAGTAACAAGGCATACAAAGGAAACGAAGCAATATGGCCCAACTAGAAGAACAAAATCAATCTCCAGAAAATGACCCTAAAGAAACAGCTGTTACGAACTGCCTGATAAAAATTTCAAAATAACTGTCAAAAAGATGCTCAACAAACTCTGGAAAATAATGCATAAATACAGAATATTAATAAAGAGAAAATACTAAAAAGAACCAAACAGGAATTTGGGGGCTGAAGAATACAGTAACTGAATTGAAAAGTTCACTAGATGGGTTCAACAGCAGTCTTAAGTCAAGTAGAACAAAGAATCAAGGAACTCAAGACAAGTCATTTGAAATTATCCAGTCTGAGGGACAAAAAGAAAAAACAATGAAAAAGAGTGAGGAAAGCTGAAGGGACTTAAGGGATATCATCAATTGGACAAATATATGCATTACAGAAGTCCCAGAAGGAGAAGAGTAAAAGGAGCAGAAAGCTTATTTAAAGAAATAATGACCAAAACCTTCCCATATCTAGAAAAGAAATGGACATTCAGGTGAAAGAGGCCTAACAGCTTCTCATGGGATACAGCAAAAAAAAAAGTTCTGAGAGGGAATTTCATACTGGTAAATGCCTACATTAAAAAACAAAGATCTCAAATACTGAAAAGAAAAAATTGCTGCTATAAGAAATTCAAGACACAAATAAATGAAAAGTCATCCCATGTTCATGGATTAGAAGACTTAATATTGTTAAAATGTTCATACTACCCAAAGCAATCTATAGATTCATGCAATTCCTATTAAAATCCCAACTGCATTTTTTTTTCAGAAATAGGAAAAACAATCCTCAAATTCATATGGAACCACAAAGGACCCCAAATAGACAAAACAATTTCAAGGAAGAACAAAGCTGGGGGCCCCATACTTCCTGACTTCAAAACATATCACAAAGTTACAGTAATCAAAACAGTATGGTACTAACATAAAGACAGACATATAGACCAATGGAAGAAAACAGAAAAAAACTCACGCGTATATGGTCAACTGATCTTCAACAAGGATGCTAAGAACACACAATGGAAAAAGGATAGTTTCTTCAATAAATGGTGTTAGGAAAACTGGATTTCCACATGTAAATGAATGAAACTGAAGCCTATCTTGCACCACACAAAAGTCAACTCAAAATGAATTAAAGACTTAAACATAAGACATGAAAACTCCTAAAATAAAATACAGAGGAAAAGCTTCATGAAATTGGTCTTGGTAATGATTTTTTAAAAATATGACCTGACAATGATTTTCTGGATATGACATCAAAAGCATAGGCTACAAAAGTGAAGAGACAAATGGGACTACATGAACCAAAGAACTTCTGCACAGCAAAGGAATCAATCAACAGAGTAAAAAGACAATCTATGGAATGGGAGAAAATATTCACAAACCATATATCTGATAAGTGTTAATATCCAAAAATAAATAAAGAACTCCTACAAATCAATAACAAAAAATCAAATAAATTAATTTAAAAATAGGCAAAGGACCTCAATAAACATTTCTCCAAAGAAGACATATTAATGTCCAATAGGTAAATAAGAAGATGCTCAACATCACTAATTATCACTTATCATCAGAGAACTGCAAATCAAGATCACTGTGAAATACCACCTTATACCTGTTAGGAAGGACATTATTAAAAAACAAACAAAAACCACAAGAAAACAAGAGTTTTCAAGGATATGGAAAAAAGGGAACCCTTGTAAACTGTTCGTAGGAATATAAAATGGTGTAACCTCTATGGAACAGTATGAGAGTTCCTCAAAAAATAAAAAATAGGGAGAGTGTTAGCTCAGTGGTGGGGTACATACCTAGCACGCATGAGGTCCTGGGTTCAATCCCCAATACCTCCATTAAAAGTAAAAAAAATGTTTAAAAACAAACAGAAAAACACAACCAACCAACCAACCTAACTACCACCACCCCCTGGTCCCAGCCAAAAAAAATCAAAAATAGAACTATTACATGATCAGCAATCTCATTTCCGGGTATTTATCGAAAGAATTGAATACAAGATCTAAGAGAGATTTGCACTCCCATGCTCACTGCAGTTATTATTCCCAATAGCCAAGAAGTAGAAAAACCTAAATGTCCATCAACATATCAATGGATAAACAAAATGTGGGGTACATACAATGGAATACTATTCAGCCTTAAAAAAGAAAGAAATCCTGTCAAATTATGACATGGATGAACCTTGATGATGTTGTGTTAAGTGACATAAGTCAGTCACAGAAGGACAAATACTGCATGATTCCACTTATATGAGGTATTTATCTACTGTAGTCAAACTCATAGAAGCAGAAAGTGAAATGGTGGTGGTCAGAGGCCTCTGGGAGGAGAGGGTAATGGGTACAGAGATTCAGTAATGCAAGATAAAAAAGTATGAGAGATCTGCTACACAACAATGCATATGGAGTTAACAATATTGTACAATTTAAAATTTGTTAATAGGGTAGATCTCATGTTACATGTTTCTTTACCACTATTTCTAAAAAGGGGCAAATGAAGTTTATATGACATGACTTGTTCATAATGAATGGATGCCAGCTTCCAGGGATCAGCATTTTCATTTGTAAGTATTCACATCTTTATGGAAATATCTTTATGGAACTGGACTAACATTAAGCTCTCCAGTATGGTTTTCAAAAGCACCTTGCCTCTTTTTGGAAATCAGAGTGACACTTGTCCTTCTCAACCTTCTAGTACCTTTCCTTCCATCTAGGATTTCCTAAAGGTTACCTACAGTGGTACAGAAAATGCACCTGCAAGTTCTCTTAGTACCCTGAAATGAAATTATCCTGGGGCAGAAGAATTGAAATAAATGACAAGGGTTAGGTGCTTACTTGTTTTCTTACATGCTACTCACCTATCTCAATTTCTCTCTCACCAATGGTGTTTGTACCCTTTCTAAATTAATGTGTATTCTCTCATAGAGAATGTTCTAAAACAAACTAAAACAAAAAATGTTGAGTAATTCTGCTTTCTCTATCTGTCCACATTATACCAAACAACAGGCCCAAGCTTTTAACAGTACAGTTAAAGTAATCAAATGCATAGTATTTTAGATATAAGTTGTAATGATTTATATATACTGTAAGAATAGAGCTATTAACATTCTAATTTCACTGCTTACTTTTAAATATGCAGCTGCCTCTTGGACAGAAAGTGTTCTCTGACTAGAACTGCCACATTCATGATCTCCTGAAAAGATTAGCATATTATTAATTTTGAATCAGTACTATGTTAAGTAGAAGAAAACAAATATTATTAATCAAAATAGTTTACAAATTATACAATTATAGGTTTTATTATTATAATCAGTAAGGAAAAAAGATAAACACTCATATTTTCTAGAAAAAAATTTCAGTAGGCAATATAAATAATTATCTTTACATAAACCACAGCCTTTAAATGTATTTCAGTCTATATAGAAACATATCTTCCTCTTATATTCCCAATGAAATTGTTAACTAGAGGTAGGAACCACGTCACACTAATGCCTATCTATAGATCTTGGCACAAGGAATACCTTCCACAGATACATTATTTTTCAAGGGTGAAAATTCACTGTGCTAACTTATACATCTATTACTAAAGCTAATAATTCAAGAGTTCAAATAAGTCTGAATTCAAATATGCATTTCTGGATTATTACTAAACCTATCTTTAGCAAGAAGTATATTATACACCTTAAAAATTATCATAACATATCAACAGAGAAATTAGACGGAAGCTTCTATCTATGATCTGGTTTCTGCAAAGGGGTGTATACATACAAAAGTTCGGAAAACTACATTTTCCTTTTCTTGTTACCATTTATAAGAAAAGAATCCAAAGTCTTTTCTTTGGCGATCTGTGGTTATCATAGATCAATTATCCTTGTATTGAAGTTCAATTTTAAGTTTTTCCTGCCTGTTTCTTTCAGGTACTTTAAAAAAGATTTTTTAACATAAAAGTACAATAGCTAAAGTAAAATCCTCAGCAAATTTTTGTATCATGAAAGCAACCATGTTCCTATTTATCAGTTTTGTTCAAGTAGCCAGATTTTAATGGTCATAATTGTAAAAAGGACAGAAACACCTATGAACAAGTGAGTTTTTAAACTTTATAATCCATCCTTAGAGATTCCAATTGCACAGATCTACAGCAGAGGCTGGCAAACTCATAGACCAAATCTGGCCCACCAGGTTTTTATAAATTAAGTTTTATGGGAACACAGCCATGTTATACATTTATGTATGAACTATGGCTGCTTTCAAGTTTTAACTGTAGAATTGAGTAGTTGTGACAGAGAGAGTCTAGCCTGCAAAGTGTAAAAAATTTACTATCTGGCCCCTTCACAGCAAAAAAGTTTGCAGACCCCTGCTCTAGAGGAAGGAATCTTTATCTTTAAAAGCACCCCAGATTATGCTGATCTAACATACTTCAGAAAACACTGCTATAGAAACATCTGCAGAAGCTTGTAGTAGTAACATCAGGAATTCCTAGCTAGATTATATATTTAAGCTATTACTGGGTGCTATAGCATATCAGATAAATGTCATTAGTTTGCAGCATATGAATACAATCATCTGTCATGTAATGCAAATAAGGCTTTTTGTGATATACACAGAATTATGAGCCTCAAAACCTGACCAGAATTAAGGACTCAAAGGAAAAAAAAACAAAGATTGATGACAGGATGGGGAACTATCAGGATCCTAATATCTCCATTCAACCACAGAAGTTCTACATTTACCTATTACCAATTATCTGCTTTCTACAAAAGGATCTGCTACATACAGAAGTTTGGAAAACTACATTCTTCTTTTCCTGTAACTGTTTATAAGAAGAGAATCTAAAGTCTCTTCTTTCAGATTGTATGTGAAATAACTAAAAAAAGTTAAAAGGTAATAGATAAGCTGCTACTACAGCTTATAGATGATACCAATTCACCTAAATTATTATAATTGCAGATATGTTGAAACCTGAGAGCCCTCAAAGACTTAATAAGAGCAGAATATGAGGAAATTACAAGGAGTCAGGAGAAAAATTTCTGTAATATATATACTTTATCTAAGGAAATGACACCTGTACAACCACCAAAAGGAAAATATGCACCTTTATGTTTAATCTAGGATTTTAGTTAATTCATTGCTTATCCGATTCAGCTGATATATAAGCTTTCAGAATTTTGTTACTATTAATGCTATAAAGAAATGTGAGGACTTTTATTACATAATACAGTACATATCTATATTTCATCTTATACATATGGCAGGTAGGAAAAAGACCTTGGTTAAACATATCTGTAGAAATAAAACCCCACTCCACAGAGGAAATAAAAACTTGTAAAGGGAAAATATCCTACAAACGTAACACTGAACTTGGGAAAAACCATTTCTACCGATACTTCATGCTACATATGTAAATTAATTTTCAAAACATTTTTAGACACTATGAATGCTAAAACAATTACCTGCAAGCTGTGCCAATCGATCATGAAGCTTGTATAAGGTGTTCATCATAAGATTTTTTTCACTTTCCTAAATTTAAAAGAAAGTATTATAAAATATCCAATTCCAAGGAAAAAAACATGCACCAAATAATCATCTTATTCAAAAAGAAAAACAGTAAATGAATTTAAAAATCATAGAAGCCACATAATCTGAAAGACAAATTCATATTTAGCCAATGGCTACCATATTTTAAAGAAATCTTAGTCTATGAATCTAAACTATCACTCTAAATATTTTCTTTCTTGAGGATGACTGGGAAATGGCACTAAGGTCAGTGCTAGAAAAGGTCTCATATACAATAAACTCCCCCAACCACCAAAGGAATGCTCCCAATCCCCCTCTATACAAAGCACACTTACGTATATTGTTCTTACAAGACTGTTTTCTTCTTCATGTTTTGTTTTAATCTGACTCACCCACATCATAAGAGAATGAGCACTGATACTCTGATTAACCCTCAACCTCTCCTAGGCTCCCAAAGTGGTCCTATATAAATTTAGGAACCATTAAGATGAAACAAACATTTAATGAGTATCTACTAGGAGTTAAGAACTGTTCTTAGCAAAACAAGAAACCCAGTGAATACGATGGTTCCTGTAATCAAGGGCAAAAAACATATTAAATGTTACAGCTGCAAACAAAGTATAATGCAAATACAGAAGAGGGAGGGGAGGGAAGATCCATTTATGGAAGAAACAGTATCTGAATTGGGCTTAACAGAAAGAACTGACCAGCATGCCAGGCAGAAGGAACAGCATGAACAAAGCCCTAAAGGCATAAAGCGTTAGTTACACGTCTTTAATAACCAGTCGCCTACTTTGACTCAGCAAACTCAGGAAAAGTAGTTTGGAATCAATGGCTAGAGAACTCTAGATAACAAGACAAAGAGCTTGACTTCATTCCGAATGTTTAGGAGGAGGAAAGTAAAACAGAACTGTGCATCAGGAACATTAGTCTGACCATATGAAAGGAGACCAGAGTGGAGACTACTGCAATGTCTAAGCACCCTCCTGGGGGTCTAAAGCAATGAGACCTCCAATTTAAGACCAATCACAATTAAGACAGACCCATATAAGTAATGGGGGAGGGCAGATTAAGAAAGCGGGTAATAATAGCTTATCACACAATTTTAAATAAATTCATGATTCATGAGGGGGCTATGTCTTTATAATTTCCTTTCTCCTGAAATCTCTCACCAAATAGGATTACTGGATGAGTATGACCAGGAACAAATTCAGACAAGGAATAAAAAGCTAGGAACGTAACATTTATATATCCAATGACATGCAACCTCATCCATTTGTTTTCATGCTGTATGTTCAGAAGACAAGTTTGCACACTGTGGGTGGCATGCTTCTGTCAATGCAGCTTTAATCAGTGGCACTTGGAAGAAGAAAACTCATCAAAGGCTCCACAATCCTACCACCAGAGTCCCTGGTTTTATGTGAGATGGTTGATAGAGATAAGTGACATTCCTTTAAGCTGACTACTTGCCTTTCAATCCTTTTGCTTTTTACCCCCTCAGCTCTATCTCAACCAGATTCGGACTCAAGCCAGTCCTTAACACTTAAGCTGAAAAATCCAAACTGCAAAAATCAGACATCAAAAAGTAACTGTAGGGGCTGAAATCCAGGATTCTGAAAGCTATGCATTTGTGATACATTAAAACACAAAATCATTTTTAATAAATATGTTCAGTATAACAAGATGAGAAGGAGTTCCAATAATAATGTAGCTTGGGGGCTTGCTACATAAAACCAACGTAAATCTGATTAAGCTTTGGGACTAAAGTAGCTGAGAGTTTTGAAGTTCATTTCCTTCCTTCTCTGGAAAAGAGACTGATTTCGTTTTAGTTTTACATGTCCTGATCATGCCCATCCCACATCCCTTTTAAAACCAAAACTAAACCCAAAAACTGGATATGGTCCTCTGTGATTACATCTTAATGAACATCGAAGGCTTGGGAATAAACTTCATCTTTTGATTCACATATATTAACAGTGGACTAGACAAGTAGAAGAAATAACAAAAACTAATCAAGTGTAACTGGATCTCATACTGGATAACATACAGGCTATTACATTCTCATATAAAGAATTTAAACATCCAAAAAGCTCAACTATAATTTTTTCAAAAATTATTGCTCCAATGGTAACTCATTCAAAATGACCATCTATATATTACAAGAGTATCAAGTTCCACCTAAAAGATCAACTAAATTATGACCTAAATAGTTTTTATGAAATAGTTTAATAGGAACAATTAATTTTGAGAAATAGAAAGGTTTTGGTTCAATTATCTTAGCACTATTATGTTAAACTAGAAGTAAATCTGAAAAGTCTGTAAATCAAATTTTAAAGTTACTTTCCTACAGAAACTTACATTGGCTTATTGTTTCATTACAAAGTTCCTCCACTTTGCTTTTCAGATTGTCTAACATCAGCTTGAAATGTGTCTACTAATCACCCTGAAAACAAGTTAAAGATCTAAAAATAAATCCATATTTAAAGTAAGCTTTCAAGTAACCTTTCATTAAACAAAAATAATTTTATAATTTGAACTAGCTACCTTCCAATTGCCTGTTTTGGTAAGGTTCAGATTTTCCTTTAGTAACACAAATTCTCTGAAGGGAAGTTCTTATTCTTGGGGGAATAAAATCAAACTGTAGAGTGACTCTACCAACTTTCTCCTTTAAATATATTTCACCTTTAAATATTTCCCTCTTCCATTCTCAGCCAATTATCTCCTCAAGGATATTTTCAATTTTTGTATCAAGTCTATGATTAAATGATAGTAATGGATTTTGAACACTTAGCATAGTGCCTGGCACAGAATAAGCACTTAGTATAAGTGAATTGCCATTATCTTCATTACAATTATTACTATTATTTAGAGGTTAGGAACTTTAGTTTCCCTCAAGGAGATAATAATATAGAAGAAATAAAGTCTCGTGTTTTCAGTGTTCAGTGTGTATATCGTGCAAATTTAAATTACGATGTCAGCAGCAGTGTTATACTTAATATTATAACTGATGAAGTCCACTTCTTTTTAAAACAAGTATCACCACAATAGAATATTACTAAAACTAATCATTATTAACGATCTAAAATAACATTCTATGGATCTGACTACAAGTTATTACATACCCTTCAGCAAACAAATAATGTTTTCCATACAGGGCTATGTTACTGTCAGTTCCTATAATAAAAAAATTAACAACTAACTGTGTATTGTAGTATAAGCTCAATATCAACATCTTTGACGTGCCTATGATGACAGATGGTAAGTGAAAAATATTTTCATGTGAGTAAAAGTTAGGTTAAACTTAATATTATAAATCCTTTAACAAGAAAAGTAATCATAAATAGATTGCCTAAGACTCTAAATCCTTTGCCTTCCTGACAGTTGAATAGCCACACCAATGAGTAAAAAAATCCAAGAGACAAACTAAAGGCAAAAAAGACAAAACCTACTAGGGTATCCAACAACTTAAGAAAACAGGCACACTTTTAAGAGTAAGACCAGATTCCCAGATGACATGCCATTGTCATTTTACTTGGCAGTTGGCTTTTACTTTAAAGTGATAAACAGTTCAGCTCTTAGGAAGAAATCTGTGTCAAATTTAATTATACTATAGTTAAGGAATACTCAAAGCAAGAAAACATATTGCTTCAGCCTAAAAGAACCTTTAATTACTAATTTTTAGTTGACAGTCATCCTAATACTTTTATCATATAAAACATGAGACAAAGTATCAGTTTTATCACTTTTTACTTACTTGTATTTTTCCAAACGTTTCATCAAAGGGGTTTTTTACTATCAAGAAAAGAAAAAGAGAGAACTATTAGCATCATTTAAGAATGAGAATTAGAATCCCCCTAAACAAGCCCTCTGAAATGCCAGCATGTACTTTGCTAAAACTACGTAAACATACAAACAAAATGTAAACAAACTTATGATAATAAAGGTTGGAGAACTAATTTTTCAGACTTACTATATTTACCATGTTCACTAGAATTTGTGATTTGTTCTAAATAACTGAAAGCAGGTGCTTTAGTCTCAGAGTGGCTTGGTTTAAGTCCTAGCTCCATCACTTAATAGCAACACGACCTTGAACTACCTACCATCTACTGAGCCATTCTAAGTTGTAGCTTCCTGTTTTATAATGGAAGGAGGTAACAATGATACCTACCTTATATAGCTGTTGTGTGGATTAAATAGTATAAACCATATAAAGTACTTGGCATAGTGTCAAATATTTAACATATGTTACCTATTATTGTTATTATTAATGCCCAACATTTCTTCACCTTAACTTGGTTTCTCTTCAAAATATAGACTAAAAGCAGTTACTACTTGCAGAAATCTACAAAATGCTTTAAAACTAAACAGTTTATTTAGAATTCATACTTTCAATGATTAAAAAATCAAACTTGCTAGTCCTTGCTAACATCTGGGGAAGTGGCAAGAAACAAATACACATATCAAAGTGGCGAAGAATTAAGTCTCAGTATTAAACAACTTATTTCCAGTAAATATTATAAAGAAAGGATTTCCCACTTTCCATTCAACCTCTCCACACCCACCTCCCCACAATCACCCTCCCCAAATAGATACAAGTAAGTTTATGGCTGAATACATAGCATCTCTCAGGTTATTATTTAGACTTTTCTCCTTATTCTCTATTTTAAAATTACATGCAAAAATATTATCTATACTCCAGGTCACAACTAAGACTAACTGAGCCTACAAAGTAGTTCACACTGACCAGGTTTCCTTTCTGAGGTGCTTTTCTATTTTTATTTGAGAAAACAGGAAGTCCCATAGGAACCAGGAACTGCCTGATTCTAAGAAAGTTCATGTGTGAGATTAGCTTAACAAGGTACAATAAAAAAGCAAGAGAAAAATGTTTTCTGCTATCATCTGAAAAGATTTGATCATACATTTTCAGACATTTTTCTATACAGCAAGAGAGTTTTAATGCTGGGAAGGAAAAATTTTTGAAAAATAGATCAAATGTACTTAAAGGGGGAATAGAAAGAGTATAGCTTAAAGATTAAATAAAACGTTAAGAAATGTTAAAATGTTGGAGTAAAAAGATATTTTTAATAAGATTAATTTTTATCAATGTAAAATTTGAACAACTTAAAATAAAGCCATGTATATAGTTCAATATATTACAAAAATATGCCACTTAAAAAAAGTGGGTCTAACAATGATAAAAAAAATTAGGATTTTATTTGCTCATTATAAGAATAATTCTGAAAAATATTAAAACACACAATTCTAAAAAACAGGTTTTAATATCTATGAAGAAAAGCCATGAGATGACTTTTTTTTTGACTGTATACAATTTTTTTGGTCAAAATTATTAATGGAAAACTAGCTCTTCAAATACCTCTCTTAAAGTATTACTCCCACTAGACTGCTCCACTATGAGTTTCTCACAGCAAGGCATCACGTGTATTCACATTTGTATGCTCACCGCCAAGCACAGTACTGTACATACTGTTAGTACTTGAAAAGTGCTATCTGTGCTATCTAGGCTAAATCTATCCTTCTTTTTTCTACTCTGTGTGTTAACACTGAAGCAAAAGTGTGAAATTCTGCAGGAATGTGGAGAAGGGCATATTCTGAGCAACTGGGAAGGGAGAGGAATAGAGTAACAAAGAGAAAGCCAAAGAGCAGAACAATTCTGTTGAGAAACATTGTTCTGCCATTTGTACCTTTCTAGGTTGCTGCCTCTTGGCTAATGGGCTAAGATAACCAACGTATAACATACTAAAAAGCCAACAATATACTTTACATCCTGCACATCTACTATTAAAAGTTTTCCCCAATTTTCTACGACAATTGTTACCTATTAAATTAACTGACAGACCTATTAACAACAAAAGTAAACGTAGTCTTGAGGTTAAGTTTTAGAAAGGAAATGCCATTTAAAAAGAGCAATTTTTATGCATCTAACTTTTATTCCCCCAAATCATTTCAGTATTTCTAAAACTAATCAGTATTTTAAAATCTTATCCAAAGTACCCACAATCTTTGATGGATACAACACATATTGTTACCCCAAGTGAAAACGTTTCCCCCTTCCCTGACAATTAGGCAATTATAGAGAAGAAACCATATTCCAAAAGAATCCTACAGCAAAAAATGTGACCTCAATTTTTAGCCTTTTTTCTAGGGATAGACCTGAGAGTAAATTCTTACCCTTTATCCTAAAGCAATGATAATGCCAAGTTGGTATTTCAAACTTACTGTCCTCCTACACCAGCTTCTCATTACTGCTTTTTCTCAAATTCTCCTGGTATGGCCATTTCTCCCTCAATTTTCTTTTTCACATTATTTCAAACCTCAAATATACTACTTTTCTTTGTACATGTCCTTAAATTTTGACTTTCTTCTTTGAACTATCCTTATAATTGTAAAAATCAAATTCCTAAAAATATTTCTTTAATTATACTACTAGACCCCTCAAAATCATCCAATGATTTCTCATCACATTTTGCTTCAAGGAACTAACTCGAATCTTGTGATGTTTTCCTACTTACTTAAAGATACATTGTCGATTCCCCTTCTCTAAGCCTCTTTCTCTCACATCAATTCCAAAAATGTTACTAGTTTCACTGATCTTTTCTGTCAAGTTTAAACCTTTTTCCATTCTCTTAGGCTGAGTATCAAATTTGTCAACCATTATGAATTCCCAGATAAAAAGGAAAAAAATGAAGCATATTAACCTATAAATGTATGTACACTGTGTTTTTAGACATAATGCTACTGCACACTTAATAGACAGTACTGTGTAAATATAACTTTCATATGCACTGGGAAACCAAAAAATTTGTAGGCCTCCCTTAATTGCGATTATTCATTTTATTTCAGTAGTCTGGAACCAAATCTGCAGTATCTCCAATGTATGCCTGTATTCACAAAGCGTATGTGTAATGTTGACTAAATGAATTGATGTTCTCCTCAGGAAGGCTGCATGTTGGCCACTCAGTGGCAGTAAAGGGAAGAAAAGGGTCTTTGGTGACCAAAGTTCTTTTACAACTCAGAAAGAAAGATAAAGTTTATTTAACAAATATTTATTGAGTAGCTTGTACTAGGCACTAGAAATGTGGCCATAAATAAAATAAAAAATATCTGCCCTCAAGAAGCTTGTATTTTAGAGGGGTTAGAAGAAACAATGAACAAATACATTTTTTAAAACGTATAGTATGTCAAGTGGTTCTAAGTGGTTTGGAAGTTAAGCAGCAAGAATGGAGTTGACATGTGAGGGAAGGAAGCAACATTAAATAAGATGGGCAGAGAAGGCCACACTAAGAAGACTGGATTTGTATAGAAACCTTAGAGAGCTGAGGCAACAAGCCACATGGATACCTGAAGGAAGGGGTTCACAGGTAGAAAGAACAAGAAGTATATGGGCTCTAAAGTGGTAGCATACCTGCCATATTACTCCTGGATACTTCCATGTGGATGAGAGGGAAATTGCAAGAAATGAAGTCAAACTGGTAGCATTATTTAAGGGAATTAGTAGGTGCAGATAATGTAGGAACTTGACGACTTTTTATAGATTACTTAGAGCAAGAAACTTCAAGGAATTGGAAGCATGTTACCTGGCTTATGCTATAAAAGAAAACCATGTGTAATAAACAACAGGCACTCTCTCAATTAAGTTTAAGAGTTCTAATAATCTACTATTTACAGAATAAATGACCTACTATTAATAATCCAGGAAAACTGAAGAAATAGTACATTCAGGGTGCTTTTCTTTAGCTTTCTCTAGATCAGCACAGCCAACTTCAGTCAGCCTTGACATTTTTCTGTTCTGAATACTTGAAACTATCAATTATCAGTCATAAAAAATATTCTACTAGGAGGAACTGAAAAGACATTTTTCTAAAGAAGACATACAAATGTACAACAGGTAAATGAAAAGGTGCCCAACATCATTAACCATCAGGGAACTGCAAATCAAAACCACTGTGAGATACCATCTCACACTTTTAGAATGATTATCCTCAAAAAGAAGAGATAACAAGTGTTGGTGAAAGTAGGGAGAAAAGGGAAATCTTGTACACTGTTGGTGGGAATGTAAATGGTACAGCCACTATGGAAAACAGTAAAGGAGTTCCTCAAAATTAAAAACAGAACTACTGTATGATCCAGCAAATCCCACTTCTGGGTATACAGTCAAAGGAAATGAAAGCAGGATCTCAAAGAGATATCTGCACCCCCATATTCATTACAATATTATTTATAATAATCAAGATATGGGAGCAACCCAACTGTCCGTCAACAGATGAATGAATAAAGGTGATGAGGTACATATATAGAATGGAGTGTTATTCAGCAATGAGAAAGAAGGAAACCCTGCCATTTGCAACAACATGGATGGACTTGGAGGATAATATACTAAGTGACATAATTCAGACAGAGAAAGACAAATATTGTATGATATCACTTACATGTGGAATCTAAAAAAGCCAAACCTGGTGTTCATCAATAGATGAATGGATAAAGAAGATAGGGTGTGTATATACATATAATATTCCACATATAATACAATGGAATATTACTCAGCCATAAAAAACGAAATAGTGCCATTTGCAGCAACACAGGTGGACCTAGAGAATATCATACTAAGTGAAGTCAGACAAAGAAAAATATTACATGATATTACTTTTATGTGGTATCTAAAAAAATGATACAAATGAACTTATTTACAAAACAGAAACAGACTCACAGACATAGAAAACAAATTTATGGTTACCAAAGGGGAAACGGGAAGGATAAATTAGGACTATGGGATTAACAGATACACACTACTATAAATAAAATAGGTAAGCAACAAGGATTTACTACTGTACAGCACAGGAAACTATATTCAATATAACCTATAATGGAAAATAATCTGAAAAAAAATACATATAACAGAATCACTTTATCGTATACCTGAAACTAACACAACACTGTAAATCAACTATACTTGAATATGAAAAAAATTAATCAAAAGAAAGAATTTAAGAAGCCAAACAGAGAGCAGAGTGGTAGTTACCAAGGGCTAGGCAGTGGGGAAAATGGGGAGATATTGGTCAAAGGGTACAAACTTCCAGCTCTAAGATTAACAAGTTATGTGGATCTAATGTAAAGCATGGTGATTCCAGCTAACAATACTATATTATAAACTTGCAAGTTGCTAAGAGAGAAGATCTTAAATGTTCTCACTACAAAAAAGAAATGATAATTATGTGACAGGATGGAGGTGGTAGCTAATACTATGGTGGTAGTCATTTTGCAATACATAAATTTACCAAATCAACACACTGTACAAATTAAACTTACACAATGTTAAATGTTATTTATTTATCAATAAAGCCAGAAAAAATATTCTGCCAATAAGGCTTTGAGCTTTTGATCTTTCTGATCTTCTTCAAGGCTGAATATTTTCCCCTCTCCTTTATTCTGTCTTTAAGGTCCAGTCTGCAGCTCTGCTGCAGTCCTGAAGGATGCCTAAACATTGCAGCTCATCAGGACCTTCCCCTTGTTAGAACCTCTATGTATTTATTCTTGGTATCTCTACTACCTTATATTATCACTTTTAACTATTTGTTGTTTGTTTCTTCCCCCAACAAAACTACAAAATCTCTACCTATCTGCCTTGCAGATATTGGGTGCTAAATACATGTTGAAAGAACATAGGCTTGGAGGCATACTGACACTTCCAAGAATAACAGCCTCACCAATACTAGAAGGATAATATAATCCTGATCACTCCATAAGCTTCTCCTTGGAATAAAAAGGAATTTGTATTTCTTCAGCTCTTGATAGGTTCCAGGAATACTGATGCCATGCATTCAGGAGGTAGCTCATTTTATCCTTTATACCACTATTTCACAGCAGGTATTACCTCTATTTTTACGGGCACAGAAACTGATGCATGATGAGGTTAGGTTGCTTCCCCAGGTAAAAGCAAGTTTAAAGAGCTGGAATTCAAAAAGATGGGAGTCAAACTCATGTCTGACTCCAAAGCCTACATTCTTTTCATTAAAGAAAAAAACAACTACAGAAAATAGTTGTTCTATTTGGTTTAAGCATTCTGCTCTAGAACTTTCAGATTTGGAATCATTAAACTTTAATCTCCTTATGATGTAATGCACGAAAAATGCCCAAAATGGAGATAAGGCGGAAAAGACACTGCTTTGGGGAGAATACACTGATGTCTCTTAGATGAGGAAAACTCCTCTAAACCGAGTTCTCTAATTGTAGTCTAGGAAAAGATTTTCCATGATATATCAAAACGTAAAGTGTCCCATGACCACCACCGGCAGCATTAATCACCCTGTGTTTCTCTGCTGCCATAGCACTTTGTTCTTAAGACTGCTATAAAACTTACCACAAGGCATTGGTTTAAAAAAAAAAAATCCCAATTTTCTCATCTTAGTACCACACCGCACCTAAGCAGCAGTTTGGCTTCATTTGCCAACAAAAAATACTCACAAACTGACCAAGTGCCTACTAGATGCCAGACACTATGCTAGTTGCAGGAGACTAAAAAATAAAACTATAGAAGCCCTGTCCTCAAGAAGCTCAATCTGGAGGGCAGTAACTCTGCAGCCATGCTCTTTCAAAGGCAGTCTCTTATAATTCTAAAACGCTATGACCTTAAGGCTAAGTTTTAGTCTTTGGAACTTCAAGTCATCTAGGAAGTTAAATTCAGTTGCCTAAATGACCAATTATCTCTCTGAGTTGTACCTTTTTGTAAATAGACATTCAAATTCTCAAATCCCATCTTCTAGCATTAATGGTTTAAACAGAGTATAATTATATGTGAAAAAGTGAGGGGGTAAGGGAGAGGGCAAATGTTTCCAACAGCTGCAGAACACTGCACCTGTGTGGTGAAGATTTCTGCATTTCACTGCCAGCCAGACTGATCTAAAAATGGACAGGGTGAACAAGGCAGTACATTCTTTGCAACACAGCACATTGCCCATTTGTTCTCTGAAAGTTTGCCTATTGTTTCATGGTCTGTTAAATATACGGTCATTCCAAAGGACAGGAACAGTTCACTTCAAGTGTACTTACTAAATTACTGTGAATGTTGAGGTTAAATCAGCTCAAAATAGACAAAATTTTATGGACAGAAACTGTCTACTATAAAACTTGCCTAAGGTAAACTTGTATCACCTTTTTTCTACTCATCTTTCCATGTTAACCCCACCTATCTATATCTGGATTTACAAAGGGACAGACCTAGATGGGGATAATCAGTGAAAGAGAAGAGAAGGAGGGCAAAAACACAAACGCTTCTCCACGTCTCATGTCTTATACAACTCCCAATTTGTCATTCACACTTTTCTTTTTTTTTATTCATTCATTTTTTGGTGGGGGAGGTAATTAGCTTTCCTTATTTACTATTAGAGGCGGTATTGGGGATTGAACCCAGGACCTCATGCATGCTAAGCATGTGCTCTACCACTTGAGCTACACCCTACCCCCTATTCGCCCTTTTTTAAGAGGCAAAAGTCTTGAGCTACTTCCAAATAACTTTTCTTAAAGAATAACAGAACATACACAGTAATTTTAAAAAATAAAAATAAAGAGGACTTTGAACGTGGTTATCAAAGTACTAAGAATATGATGAAAACTGAAATCCTATGTCCAAGGAAATAAAATGTCAAAGCTCATAATTAAATTAACAATAGCCTTATTATTTGATTGGCTCTTATTCTTCATCTCTATTTGATAAGGAACATTATGGTCTCTTTCAACTTTGTGGTTATTTGAAAATCTCAACATTTGCTTACCATAAAAATGAAGACTCTCTGGGGGCAGGTGGGAATTGATAGCAGACTAGAATTGAAATTTTTGTCTTTATTCAAGCACTAATTTCACATTATAATTATACACCAACTCTGGGATATCTTGAACAAAAGCGGTAAGAAAGACTTCAAACCACAGACTGTTCAACAAAAATATGGGGCATATTCTAAATACGATGTTCTGAGAACATGCTGCTTACAACATAGTGGAGACAAATGAGTAGCTATGATATATAACATAATCAATACCTTAGAGTTTAGTATAGTGTTCTTTAAGAATTCAGGAAGGGACAAATAATTTCTGTGTAAATTTGAGCCTTAAAAGTATAATAAAGAATAATAAAATGGAATGAACTACTAGAAAATGCAACATTGATGAATCTCAAAAATATCATGCTGAGTGAAAAAAGTCTGACTAAAAAAAAAAAGAGTATTCTATGAATCCACTTACATGAAGTTTTATAACAGGCAAAATAAATCTATGGTGAAAAAATCAGAACAGTGAAGGAGTACTCACTGGGCATGAGGAAGCTTTTGGAGGTGAAGGTAATGTTCTATATCTATTGGGATTTGAGTTACACAGCTGGATGTGTTTGTCAAAACTTATCTGACGGTATATTAAAAATCTGCACATCTAACTGTATGCAAATTTTACCTAAAAAAAAACCCTCACTCTATTTAATAATTTGCATGAAGTATGTAAAGGTGAAATAGCCTAATGTCTTCAATTTATTCAAATATACTTTTTAAAGACAGAACAGTGGATGAATAGAGTTAGTGAACAAAACACATAATAAAGCAAATATAGAAAATGTTAACTGTAGAATATAAGTGTGGGAATGAGTAATCACAGCACAATTCTTTCAATTTTCTATTTGAAATTTTTCATAATAAAATGCTACAGAAGAAAAAGTATTAAAAACAATATTCATTGACAGTGCTAGTTGTTCTTATTTTACAAAAACTGGAAGAGTTATTGTAATGTAAGAATTTATTTTGTTTTGTTTTACGAAGACCTGGCTAATATAGTCTTATTTTTTAAAATCATATAATTTACATTTACAAAGTAAGATTTTATCTTTTCTATTAAACTTGGCATATTGGAAAGTATCCAAAATGTAGGAGCTTTTGTCTAGGAATCTTTAGAAAGTAAATGCTTTACAAATATTCAAAATTATTTTCTAATATGTTTAACCTACTGAGTTGGAGGTAATTCATTTACTAACAATTTTATAAGACAGGATTCATTTTACAAGACAGGATTCATTTACCTAAAATAAAATTATTACTAAATTAGAAAATTAATCACTAGTAAATCAAAATATTACACATTTAAAAGACTTTAATGATACAGTCTATTCCTCCTAAAAATTAATTCTGACATCTTAATAGAACATCCATAACTCAAGAAAACATACCTGATAGTTACTGATTACTGATCTGACTAGTAACTAAAATTGAAGTTCCCATTCAAAGAATGTTTAATCCAAGAGAAGACTTTAGACTTCAAGAAAATACCAACAGCTTACTCTAAACTATAAAGTTAATAATGAGTTTCTCCCCACACCAACACAGACACACACCCACACCCCTAGTCTCAGTGGCTCAAAACCAAAGGGAAATGATTAGGCTCCTGCCTCCAACTAATTTTGTCAGATAAAGACACTCCTGTAGTTTATCCAAAGTTGGGAGGAAAGGCAGTGTAAGAATACATTCAAATAAGGACAAAGCAATACATCTACTTAAATTATGGGAGTTTTATCTTACTACATTGCTCAAGGTCCAAAACTTTGAGTGATCTGCTTTTTCAGTACTTTCACAACCTCTCCCTGAAAACTATGTTGCACATATGCCAGTTAAAGAATTATGCTACTGCTCAGTGACAAATGAATAGAAAAATAAAAGCAAGTCAACCCACAAAGGTTAGTTACAAACCTATAAATAATACCAAGCATCTGTCCAACAGATAACTTGGCACCCAAAGGAATTTATGCTAATACAATACTGTAATTTATTAAACGTGGTGACAGCTCACTATATTAAGAGATTTTAAACATTAACTGTTACACACTAAAGACTGGCTATAACACTTCCTCAAGGTTTACACTGCCAATAATGCAAGGGAAACTGTATTAACTAAGGCTGTCCCGAAAGAATACTGCTAAATGAGAATTTAGAGATCCAAAAGGGATCTGTGATACACTATACAACCTATCTTCAGCACAATGCAATAAAGCAACATGCATTTCCTGCACTATTAAATACATGAGGTCTTCTACTTAGTAACATTCTCAATTACAATGCCTGTGTTTAACATTATAAATGACTAGAGATAAAAACTACCACCAGCTTAGTTTTGTGTGGCACTGAGACTTTATGCAAAAAAGCAAATTGGAAGAGAGCCCAGAAATTAACCCACAAACTTTTGGTCAACTAATCTTCGACAAAGAAGGCAAGAATATACAATGGAATAAAGACAGTCTCTTCAGCAAATGGTGTTGGCAAAACTGGACAGCAGCATGTAAATCGATGAAGCTAGAACACTCCCTTACACTATACACAAAAATAAACTCAAAATGGATCAAAGACTTAAACATAAGAAAGATACAATAAACCTCCTAGAAGAAAATATAGGCAAAACATTATCTGACATACATCCCAAAAATGTTCTCCTAGAACAGTCTACCCAAGCAATAGAAATAAAAGCAAGAATAAACAAATGGGACCTAATTAAACTTACAAGGTTCTGCACAGCAAAGGAAACCATAAGTAAAATAAAACAACGTATGGAATGGGAGAAAATTTTTGCAAATGATGAAACCAACAAAGGCTTGATCTCCAGAATATATAAGCAGCTCATATGACTTAATAAGAAAAAAACAATCAACCCAATTCAGAAATGGGCAGAAGACCTAAATAAGCAATTCTACAAGGAAGAAATACAAATAATCAATAGCCACATGAAAAAATGCTCAATATCACTAATTATCAGAGAAATGCAAATCAAAACTACAATGAGGTATCACCTCACACCAGTCAGAATGGCCATCATTCAAAAGTCCACAAATGACAAATGCTGGAGAGGCTGTGGAGAAAAGGGAACCCTCTTACACTGCTGGTGGGAATGCAGTTTGGTGCAGCCACTATGGAAAACAGTATGGAGATTCCTCAAAATACTAGGAATAGACTTACCGTATGACCCAGGAATCCCGCTCCTGGGCATATATCCAGAAGGAACCCGACTTCAAAAAGGCACCTGTACCCCAATATTCATAGCAGCACTATTTACAATAGCCAAGACATGGAAACAGACTAAATGTCCATTAACAGAGGACTGGATAAAGAAAGATGTGGTATATTCATACAATGGAATACTATTCAGCCATAAAAGCTGACAATGTAACGCCATTTGCAGCAACATGGATGTTCCTGGAGAATGTCATTCTAAGTGAAGTAAGCCAGAAAGAGAAAGAAAAATACCGTATGAGATCAGTCATATAAGGAATCTAAAAAAAGAATATAAATACAAAACAGAAACAGACTCATAGACATAGAATACAAACTTGTGGTTGCCAAAGGGGAGGAGGTGGGAAGGGATAGACTGGGAATTAAAAATTTGTAGATACAGACAAGCATATGTAGAATAGATAAACAAGATTATACTGTATAGCACAGGGAAATATATACAAGATCTTTTGGTAGCTCACAGCGAAAAAAAAATGTGACAATGAATATATGTATGTTCATGTATAACTGAAAAATTGTGCTCTACACTGGAATTTGACACAACATTGTAAAATGACTATAACTCAATAAGTTAAAAACAAAAAAAGAAAATTGGAGAGAAAAGCTGCAATGCAATGAAAAGGTGAATAGAACTAAAAAAAAAAAAAACTGATAATAATTCTCATTCCATTCATCAAGTGGGGATAAGGAACATAGCTCTGACAAAAGGGAAAAGGGCACTCTATGCATAGTCAAAGCATAGAGATTGACGTATAACCAAAACAAACAAAAACTGAATTTGGAGCTTAAAAAAAACCTCCATCATTGACTTTATGAATTACATGCTTAAAAGTTATATCTTGACTTTTAGCTCTGGGAGAAACCAGACAGAAATAAATAGACACTTGGGAAATAGAGGAATCTAAGTATGTCATCATCAGGTCATCATTTAAGGACTCAGTTTCTTAAGACTTTGTTTTTTGGATAAAACAAAATGTAAGCAGTTATGACATGTGGTAAACTAGGGTAAATATGACTTTTTTATTGGTTATAATATATGAAACCTTAAGAGTAAAACCCATGCTTCCACATAAACACAATGGACAGAAAGTACAATGTACACTGGAATCATCAGATTTTCACCTAACATCTATTTAACTTCCACTTGTAGCAGAGCGAGAGTATACAACTATGTGTGAATGAGTACTTTTTTTAAAAAACACATGCAATTCGCCACAATCATTCTGTTGGCTGTTACAATGAATATGCACGTGCCCTGGACAAAGCCTGAGATGGGAGATATGACGATGCTATTCCCTCAGCTGCTCTTCAGTTTTCATGTGACTCTCATACTATGAATACTTCAAACACTGAGTATGATTTTAATGTTTAAAGATGTACTGTGGTCCTCAGTGCTCCATCAGGTACTAAAACAGTCTATTCTTACACTGGATAGAAAAAAACTGATCTTTCTGAGAGACCACATGGCAGCCTCTAAGTCTCACAGACTTTTCAATGGCATTTTTGAACAAGCTTAATTTTTGCTTTATGCATTGACTTCAAAAACCTAACTTCATAGAACTACTATATAATAGAACTGTAAATTTGAACCTGTCAGTAACAACAGTTTTCTGAACCAAGTAAATAAAACTGATACTTTAATTTCCATTTAGTAAACACTCAAGACATCTTAAAATTCCCAAATTATGACTAATATCAAGCTTCTTTTCCCACATATCATCTCTCTTTTGTTAAATTCTGTTCAACGAATATTTTTGAGCAATCAAAAACCAGAAGCGAAGGAACACAAAGACGAAAACTCGTATTACCTTCCCCAGTGCAGCTGATAATGCAGTGATTCTCACTGCTTTGGAGCATTACAGACCCTTGAGAAACTGATAAAATCTATGGACCCTATCCCCAGAAAAAAAAATGCACACAACATTCAAAAATTTGCATAGAATTTCAAGGAGTTACTGTTCACCTGGGATCCATTTATGGCTTTTTTAAGATATATGGACCACTAGGGTTAAGAACTCCTGGTCTAGTGGAATATAACTTTTTTGTTTTAGGAGTGATGGGGATAATTTCAAAGTAAATTCAAAAACAAATACACAAGATGATATAAAACCATGTGGACAGTATAGCATAGGGACAAAGGTCCCATGTCAGAAGTCAGATTACCTGTACTCAAATCGTGGTTCTGCCACTTACTGACTTCGGACAAGTTTCTTAACTTCCTTATGTACAGAGAATAAAAATACCTGGTTCTCAGGATTGTTTCAAAAATCAAGTGAAATAATGCATGCAAAATTTAGCACAGTGCCAAATGAGAGGCACACATACAAGCAGAAACTCAGAATCCTTTGAGTTGATTCCTAAAGTCTTTACAGTCCTAGTCCACATACAGCCTCAGAATAAACAGTCAGTTTCTTAAGACTGTCTTTGTCACCAAAAGAGCCCAACTAAAACATCATCTTCTCTCAAACCCACTGCCCAAAGCAGCTGAAGACTTCTAAAACTCTTTCAAACTCTAAGGTGATCTTATAAGGCAAAATGTTTAAACCTTTAAGTTCATCTGCTCTTAATTCATTCAGTGTAAACTCCCTTCCTCCAGTACCAGGACTTATTAACAAAAATAGACAAAAAGAAAAGTATGGCAACAACCCTGTAATAAACTGATAGAAAAAATTCTTGTAAATTAAAGCCCAAGATAACATGTTTATTTACATTCATATTATGTCTACTCTAGTTAGCAGACTGACTTGTTAGAATATTGATTTACTACTTTAAGCTATTTCTTTTTTTTTTTTCCAAATTATACAATCTACTATATAGGCTATTTAATCTTGCTTTTTAAACATCAAAATCCATATACCACGTGAATGGATTTTTATTTAACTCCAGTACTTGTACTATGGCTTTTCATCACTACGCAGTTATTAATGAACCTCAGTATCTTTTACTCTACATAATCCCCACAAAATTTATTATCAAAAAAGAATTTTAAAGAAGATAGGAGGTGTTTGCTTAAAAAAATAAAATAAGCAATCTAAAGCAACCCAACAGAATATTTTACTATTTTTAAAAATGTATTTGGACTGATACTCTGCCTACAACAAAATTCAGGCAAGGACACTAAATCACTCCAGTTTCTCTCATTTTCTAACTCAAATATAACAGACTTGTTTTTTTAAAGTACTAGATATTTTCAAAGTAACTGGGTGATGTCTTTATCCTTTTTCCTTCTTGGATGACAGTATTAATATAATTTATAACTTTTATACATTAATATCAACCTACTATAATTTTTAAAATTTAAATTACAAATCAAATTTTTAAAATTTAAATAAAATGCAAATTTTCCTAAACAATGCTTACTTCTAAAGTTATATCGTTTAGATAAATGAAAAATATTTCTTCACACTAAAAAGCAGTGAGGAAAAATGAAAAAGAAATCTCTGGAGCAAGGAATACTTGTGCCAACATTATGATTTGTGATCTTAGGCAAGTCACCCTCTCTGAGATTCTAGTAACCTAATGTAAAATGGGATGTTTTGTGACTATGCAAAGCAATCTGGAAAGAAAAGAGATTAGCAAATCTTAGCTTTTTCTTCTTTTCCCAGTCCTTGCATGGAATAAAATAAACAGCACCCAATTTACAAAATAACACAATATACCACCAGTCCATTCTTCATTCGCCTCTGCCATGGAGCTACTGGGAAGAAATGACAAGAGTTCTTAGAAAATCTGTGAGTTAGGAAGAGATGAAAGGGAAAACCCCAAGGCAAGGCTCCCTGCCAAAAATCTTTTTACAATATCCAAATTTTACACTGACTGCCAAAATTTCACTAATCAGAGAGGGAACCTGGATTAATAAAGATTTTATATTTAAAGTACAATCACCTTGGAGAAGATTAAAGGGCTTTTCCCAGTTGATAGGCTGGTCAGCCAGTCATTTAAACATTACAGCTGGTCCCCTGTCACTATGAATGTCTTGAAAACAAATTCTGCAATATAACCAGTATATATAATTTCCTTAAAACATGCTTTAAGCAATGTTTCTCCACTTTTTAAGCAAAAGGACCTCTTCATTTGTATCAAGAAGTTCAGATCCCCAAATAGTATTTTTAGCATTCACATACTAAGAAAATATGACAAAATTCTACCATGAATATATAATTTTTTTGTATTCTAATCATAGCAGTATTGATATACATTTGAAAAATAATAGCACAATGTGAGAAGTACAAATCATTTGTTAGGTCTTCAGACAATACCTTGTAACGGGTGGAATTCTCAAAATGTTCTCAGCCCATAAGTTAAGAACTACTTGACCTAACTTCTAACCAAAAAATGTAGACAACCCAACCACTACACATATAAGAATGAAGGATAATTTAGAGAGGCTGGGGTAAGCTGATTCTACTGCTGGCTCAGTCCTCACTAAAGATAGTCACATTATCAAATTTTATCATAAAATCATATAATTTTTATTACCAGAATTCTATAACATTGTGAATTAATTCAGTCAAATGGGTTTCCCTATCATTTAGCTAAAAATAGCTGAAGTGACAAATTAAAAGGAGTTGTGATTTGGTAAAGGGGGAGGAGGGTATGTGAAAGAGAAATGCAGTATATATAGTACAACAGTTAGAGGGTGAGCTTTCAAGTCATACTGCCAGGGTTCAACCAACAGCATAACTCCATAACTCCCCTTTCTGACCTATAACCCTGCAAAAAGTAATTGGCCTAATCCTCAATTACAAATTCTTCATTTGTCATGTTATGTAAAAAATGCTTAACACTAAATGTTTATACTTGCCAAGCACCCAATAAATGGACCTACTGTTTATTACAGGGCATTAAGCTACATGAAATAAGTAAGAGAATTTCAAATTCTGAATGATCTCATTTGTCTGTGGAGTCTTAAAAAATCAAAACTCATAGACACAGAGAACTGACTGGTGGTTGTCAAAGGCAGAAGAAGGGAGGTGCGTGAAATGAGTGAAGGTGATCAAAAGGTACAAACTTCCAGTTATAAGATGAATAAGTCCTGGGGATCTTATATACAATATAGTAACTATAGTTTACAATACTGTACTGTATAACTGAAAGTTGCTAAGAGAGATCTTAAAAGTTCCCATCACAGGAAAAAAAAATTGTAACTATATGGTGATGGATGTTACCAAAACTTACTGTAGTAATCATTTCACAAAACATGCATATATCAAATCATTATGTAGTATACCTTAAACTAATACAGTGCTATATGTCAATTATATTTCAATTTTTTAAGAAAAAGAAAAAAATTTAAAGTACTCAGCATTTAGATGTTTAATCAAGATCACACTAGAACAGCAGGAAGCTTAGGCCAGTATAAGAACAGGAATTAAGAGATGGAAAAGTATAAAAAAAACTTGAAAAGCCAATAATTAACTTACTTCTTCCTCATCCAACTCCCACCAAACATGATCCACTGCTCTGAGAACCTAAAACTTACAATACTATATTAGTGATAAAGTAGGATTTTTTCATTGAAGTACAGTTGATGCATAATATTATGTAAGTTACAGGTGTACAATGATCCAGCATTTTTAAAGGTTATAATCCACTACTAATTATTATAAAATATTGGTTATTCCCTGTGTTATACAATATATCCTTATGCTTATTTTATACATAATAGTTCGTACTCTTAATCACCTCCCCCTTCCCCTCTTCCCACTGAAAATATTATAGAGAACACTATTCAAGGCATACTCTAAGACTCAAAAATTTGTAACTGTTAGATCTCATGCAACCAACAGATAATAATAATAGTTCAAGGACAGTCTAGACCTGTGCTATCCAATACAGTAGTCACTAGTCACATGAGACCACTGAGCAGTCGAAATTTAGCTAGTATGAACTGAGACAGACTGTGACTGTAAAATAGGCTGTTAGTACAAAAAAAAGAAGTAAAAATCTCTAATTTTTATACTGATTCTATGTTGAAATGATAATATTCTAGATTAAGTACGATCTTTTATTAAAGTTAATTTCATCTGTTTCCTTCTACATTTTAATGTGGCCACTAGAAAAATTAAAATTACATATGTGGCTTGTATTCTGTTTCTATCAAACAGCTCTGATCTCAAATCACAACTTTGATACAATTTCAAACGCAAAATGGGATGAAAATTTCATTATGTGCTTTATACCAATTATCTAGGAGATTAAAGATCCTGATGCACTTTGAATTCCTTGTAATTTAAGTAGCTTGATTTTAATGTTTATCAAATTCATTTTATTTTTTTATACCCCTCAATCTCTTAATTACCCTTGTTTAATACATTGTCCTATTCATAGGGACACACCCCATCTTCCCATATTAGCAGTAACAGTACTTATGGTATCTTACAAACTAGGCCATCCTTCTCTACCAGCTGCACGTACTGTCTGTTCTTCAGATAATGTTAACAGAAGCTTACTCTAAGACCTGTCTACATTCCTAAGAAATGTCTTTCTGTCTGAAACTCACTACTATACTTTTGATTAAAGCAATGTATCCCATCCCTGATGTTCCTATCAGCAAATCTACTTTGTAGTGGTCAACGAGGTTAAAATCTATTTTCAAATTGTGCTTCATAACCTATTAAATTAATATAACTGCAAGGAAAAGAACATTCTTTTCAGTGCCTAGAGATAAGACACTAATTAGGTAATGTAAAAAGATGACTCCTTTTATCTGTGCAGACAGCTTGAGAGAAAGTTTTTAAAATACTGATAAGAACTATAAAGTTAACCAACTCTTCTATCACTTATTAACATTACTGACAGGACATGTCATAGTCTGAACACATGCTGCTTAAATTAGACTACTTTAGCTGGGAAATTCTAACCTATAGTATTAAAAATACACAACTATACATCACTTCAAATTTCTCCAAAACATTTCCATCAGCATTATCACATCAGTTCCCTACAAAAGTCACTGGCTGGAAATAAAGTTGATTTTACTATCCCTTCATTTGACAGATACAAAAATCAAGGTCCAGAGGTTATAAGTGACTTACCTGCCCAAATAAAGTTAGTAGGTGAGAAAAGATACGTAAGAAAACTGCTGCTCAAGGGCTAAGACTGTGGACTCTAACATCAGATCATGGGTTCAAATGCTGGCTGATCATGGTTTCAAAAGTAGCTGTGGGATGTTAGACAAGTCACTCCTAACCTTATTTCCTCTATATTTCAGTTTTCTCATGGTAATAGTATTAGTAGTTTCCCTCATGAAGATTAAGATAAAGTGCTCACACAAGGAAGATTCTCAATAAATGCCTTTATCGTTTAAGGCTTTAGAATCTGAAAGAAGGGACATTTTAAGATGGCATTTTTTAAAAAACAAAGTTAAGACTTTTTGTCATAAGCATAAGCACATTTCTAGAACATCCTGAACCATAATCATAAACATTTCAAACTGATAACATTTTCATTTTTGGCAAATTCATTCTTCATGTCTCTTCCTTTTTTTACTTTTTAAATTACTTCAAAAATCCTGTAAGAAATGAAACTATTTCTTCTGTTTAGAGTATACATTGTGGTTAACTTTATCATAGGACATATTCAAATTTGCAGAAACTAATTTTTAAAGTCATGTTTCCCAAGTCACAATATACAAATATGAAAAAATGCTGTACAGCAACCAAATCTCAATTCCAAAGACTAACTAGTGCACAAATATTTAGGAAAAAAGAGAATGCCACCACAATGTGAGGGGAAGGGAGGCAGTATGCTGGGGGGAGAGTATCCACTCCTATAGTTCTAGAAAGTACATACTCAACTTCTGCTATCACATAGTAGTTGCTCAATAAATAATTAATGAGTAAGTGAGTGAATGGATGAATGAACAGGAGAAACTTAATAAATGTTTCTTCAAGTGAACTAAATTAAACAAGAAAGCATTATGATAACCACGGGAGGTATCCTTCTAAACACAGGAAATCATTAATAAGGCTGACCAAGATTCTAAATCATAGCCTAGGGACTAGAAGAAACAGATATTCTAAGATTTCCCCCCTCCTAATTAATTTCAATGGCCTTCTTTATATTTAAGTTTAAAAAATTATACCCAGGGAAATTCCTACAGAGCAAAACTTCCTTTATAAGTATAAAGTACTTTCAGTAATTAGCCACAATCAGCAAATTCCTTTTGTACATATATACCTATAAAAGGGGTCTCTAAAGCAAAACAAAACTGATGTTCTGCTATGTGTTAAAATGTCCAATGGTCCTAAAGGATTTTTTTCTATTCATGAATATTCAGAGCAGGAAAGCAACTGTTAGTGCATACTTATCAATCAGTTTAGAACAGCTCAACAAACCTCCTGCAGAGTTTTGCACCTGAGTCTTGTTTCTAAATGTTAGTTTGTCATTTGATACCAACATAGTTATAAAGATGAATGAAGTTGTCTGGAAAAAACATTTTAAGTGAAAAGCTATGTATGGGCATAGAGCAATTAACTCTGCTACCCGGGCAAAACAAGAGGTATAATTTTAAACTCTATACCTCTAGAAATAAAGAAGAAAATTAAGACGTTGTAAAAGGAATACTGATGGTTTCCACACAATAGACCTGTCTGTTATCCTATTTTCAGACATTATTACTTCTGTTAGTATAAATTTTTATAATCACTTTAAAAGCTAATTTTCTTAGAAACATATTTTCAAAGGAATGATGTAAAACACATAAAATTTAATTATACGATGTTAGACAAGTAAATATTAAAACCTAAACACCTTCTTCCTGGTCAACTCTTGTTTAAAAATTATTTCTGACAGTGCTGTTAATAAAGAATATTAATTAGATCACTTTTTTTTAAACAATCACTTGTGTGACTCAGGTTAAAACATGCGTTATTAAAACAGCAAAATTCAAATACACTATTATTGGTTCACTTTAAAATCTGTTAAAAATAAATTCTGAGCATGAAAGTCAAAATCTAAAGTTATGAGACAATAATTGTTATAACAATTTATACAATTAGTATTGGGCTGGGTTCCCAAATTAAGTAGTCACATTGTTCAGCATATAATAAATTAATACAGGATTAGAACAAAGATATACCACTAGTAATATTTTCATAAACAAGTTACTGCTACTTGTCATATATTGTACAGATTTCCAATAGTTTAAGGCAAATTTCATTTTTAAATTACTATGAACTAGATTAAATACCTCTTTGCACTGAGGTCCCATCTATTTAAGTAAAATATTTTTCAGATGGGTAAAAATACAGATTAATTAATCAGCAAGGAGAAGCTAGTTTTAAAACTTCTTAACTCTTCTGAGGAATCATAATTTTTTCAAACATCCTGGAAATTGTAGAATGCTTCATTCTCCAAAAAACAAATATAAGCATAGGGAAACTACATAGTTTATTTAAACGGTGCAAAAAAAGGAGAACAAATGTACTATACTTAAGGATTTTTACATCTTGAAAATGAACAATGGAAAATGTAAGTTTTAAAGTGGTAATACAAATCAGAGGATCACTTTCCCCACCAGTTTTGAAGCTGTGCAAATCTTTTAAAAACAAGAAATAGTATCATATTCTTCATAGTTTTACATATTATAGATTATAATTTGTATTATAGTGTAACAGATTGCTCTCTTCATATATCAATGAACTAATATAAAACTTCAAGTAAAGATAAATAGTTCCACATGACTCCTAATTGTTGAGTGAGCACAAATTTATACTTTCTTGCCCTAATGTCTTTGGGTTTCACAGATTATCCTTGGCACTTCTAGGACTTCATGCATTAAGCTGCTTCACCCATCCATATCCTTCACAATTTTCTAGATAATAATAATAGTAGAGAACAGATACAGGGTCCCTATGAACTTATCACATACTAAAAGGCAATCTAGCAGAGTGGCTAAGAGCCACTGAGTCAGAATGCTGCCTCTGCACTCACTCGCTACATAACCCTGGGCGAGTTATATAATCTTTCTGTGTCTCAGTTTCTTTATCTACAAAATGGGATAAATACCTGCTTCATGAAGATTACATAACAATTATAATGGTTTAGGCTCAGTGCCTGGCACAAAGTGCTACGTAAGGGTAGTTATTACTATTATTACTATATGTCATGTACTGAACCAAGCACTTTACATGCATTATTTAATTCTCACTTAACTCTATTTTACACATGAGGATATTGAGGTTTACAGTGGTTCAACAAGTTGCCGTTAATAAAAAAGCAACAAGTGGAAGGGCCCAAATTCAAACCCAGGTCTGTCTCATTAATGATGTAAGCCCTTGTATCTATGATAATGTTTCCTCAAACTAGACTCCACAAGAAAGTCACAAGTTTTCACTCTGATGATTTTTATTTTCAATTATTCTAGAGATAATTTTCAGATGAAATACATTTTCAAATAGATTTTAATTTCTTAAATCATCAAACTGGAGAGGTATCCAAACCCCTGGTGTTTCCAGGAATATTCTTAAAAGATCTAGGATTTTTTTTTTCCTTCCATAGTCAACTTTTAAAAACTTCAAGCCTCACATTCAGCTTTCATTCAAGAACAAGGGCAACAACTCACTGCCCTCATTTTTTTTGCCCTCATTCTTGAAGAATGAAAACTATTTTTCAAAATCCTTATGCCTATTTCACTATAGATACTAAGATTTGGACCTTTTGACTAATCTAATTACTTGAAAAAGTAAAAATATATTTTCTTTAAAAACTGTGGTACCCTTTGTAACACTTTGTCCTGTCTTGAAAAAGAAAATACACTAAAAGAAAAAATAAACATTAAAAAGGTTATATATTTCTTTAGTAAACATTAAACATTCACATTAAGCAATAGTCTCTCATCTTTAATCCAATTATGTAACTACAATAGCCTACAGGATATTTCTACTTGAGTAAGTCAAAAAATAAGCTCTCCCAAAACTCATTTGCTCTATACCACCTTTCTCCAAAAATAGATCCTTTTTCAACATGTCTAATTCCTGTCAGTGGTACCACTATTCTCTCAGTCATCCAGGCTCATGACCCTATGGTCAAGAGAGAAATGGGACTCATGCGCAGAACTGAGTGAAAAGCCTGTGCCCTTACCAGTGTACTCAATTCCTCCCACAGAAACATCACCTCAAGGAGCTGTAATCTGGCACAGTGGACATACAGTTATAATACACTGAAATAAATGCTGTGAAGGATGCGTAAGATCTTATTTGAGTAGAGAATAAAGGGGCAAACTCTAGGGTAAAGAGGATAGGGAGTCAAAGAAGATAGCCAGAGGTGACACTTCTAAGAATGAATAGCAGTTAACAGAGAGGAAACAACCTTCCCAGAGAACAAAACAATACGTACAAAGGCACAAAATTTCATGATATATTCAGTGAAAACCAAGGTTCCAGAAAGTTCCAGTCTTCCAGAAAGTAAACTGTGATAAAAGGAACTGGTAGGAAATGAAGCTAGAAAAAGCAGGTACACTCAAATCATGAACAGTTTAGCCAAGGAGTTTAGATTTTAACCAATAAGTAAGGAAAAGCCATTGAGTAATTTTAAGCATGGATGAATTATTGCATTTTTATTTTAGAAATATTGCTCTGCCACTAAAAAATGGACTTGAAGAGCTACAGTCCAGAAGCAAGGACAACTGTTAGAAGGCCACCGAAACAGATCAGGCAAGAGACTAACCTAGAGCAGCGGGGATGGAGAGAAATGGATCAATTCAAAAGATAGGTAGTAGGCAGAACTATAGGACTAGGTAACCAGTTAGACTGAGGTTTGCAGTTTGGTAGGAAGATGGAGAAAAAGAAGGAATCTAGGCAAATTCCGGGTTTTTAGCTTGAGCTCTGGGTTGATGGAAATACCGTTAACTAAAACAGGGAACAGAGCAGAAGAAACAAGGTAAAAGGATGGAAAGGTGGTAGGTAAAGATGGTGTTGGTACTTCTGGTACATGCAGAAGAAACCATCTAACAAATGGTTAAGTCTAGCACCCAGGAGAGAAAAATCAAGGTGAAAATATAAAATTGGGAGGTATTAGCTGGGAGAGTGGATGAAACTGCCTAAGGAAACTGGTGGTCCAGAGACCACCAATATTTAAAGCACAGGCAGACAAGTAAAAGAAAATTAGGAGAGAGATGTGATATAGAAGTTTGGAAAGGAGAGAGTTTCATGAAGAAGGGAATTGTCAACAGATTGAATGTATCAAAGAATTGAGAAGAACTTGGATTTGGCAACTGAGTAAGTGGTGACAGAGAGGTTGCAGAGAATCAGATGGTAAAGAAAGCTAACTAGAAAAGGGTTGAATGAATGGCAGGGGAGGGAAGAGGTATTAATCTTGGCTGAGAAGAGAGTAAGAGCCAGAGGAGAAAACAGAGGGTTAAAGAACAACATTTTCAGGATGGCAGAGATTTTACTTTAGCATAGGATTAGAAAGGGACCAGAGAAGAGTGAGATTTTAAAATTATGCCTTTGTACTTAAACTTAGTATAAAGAAAGTTACTCATGATACGATACTGAGTGAAAAATCAAGTTGTAGAGTATGTATAGTATGATGTCACTTTAAATAAAATTTAGACTCCCTTCTTTGGCCTTCAAAGTCTTTAGGCCCTTTATAACCTGGCACTTGCCTGCTTTTGACTCCATCAAATGACATTCTCCCCCTCATTCACCATGCCCAGCCACACTGGCTGTTCTATTCTGATGCTTCAACATGTTAAGCTTTTTCTTACCACAGAGGTTTTGCATTTGCTGTTACTTCTGTCTATGATGCTCTTCTCTCTGTCATTGGCTAGTTTCTTTAAATCATTCAGACCTCATTTCAAACATCACTTCTTTAGAGAGACCTGCCCACCTGTATGTAGTATTACATACCCCTCTACTTCAGCCCTTCAAAGTTACTATAATTACCCTTATGTTAGCAACTATCACTATCTGAAATTCTTATTTGTTTACTTTTCCATTGTCCCACCTAGAATGAAAGCTCCATGAGAAGAGGGATTTCATCTGCCTTGTTCACTACATAACTCTACTACTTAAAATAGTGCCTGGCATATAGTAGACACTCTACTGTTGAATGAAAATGTATACGTGCACACACACACACACACATATAAATGCATATATTTACCTGAAAAGCATTAAGAAAGTTCTGATTTATTATCTGAACTTATTTATACCAGGGGTAAGTGTGAGACTAGGAGGAGAAGTGTATAATATCTACTCATTTTTTGCTTCATGGATCTGTATTCAAATTTTCTACAAAAATCATGTTTGTAACTGAAAAAACACCTTTTAAATAATGATCATATGAGCCTAAGACAGTCAATCTATTCTGCTTCTCTATCTTCTACTTGGTGGGTTGTCATGACCGAATCTAACTGCAGGCTTATCCTTTAGTTGTTTTGGTAGGGCAGTTCAAAGTTAGAATCTTAAACCTTAGAGCTGAAAAGAACTTAAAAGATCATCTAAGCCAAACCCCTAGTTTTACAGATGAGAAAGTGGAGACATATTTAATAAAGGTAATTTAATTAACAAAACTAGGGAATCAATGAAAAGTTTTCAAAGATCAAATCATTAGGAACTATTTAAAAGGCTTATCTATTATATGCTATATGCAATTTAAATAACTAATAAAAGCTTACTAAGGCTTACTCTAACACATAACCTACAATCTTCCAGTGAAATCATTACTCAAAGTAAAACTGTTTCTTTAAGCACACTATTTGACCAATGAATCCTGTGGTTAAGCAATGGCTAAACATCATAATATGACAAAGGATACATAAACATAGGTAGTGAAATTATTCACCGTTAGGTGTGCAGACTAACTGAACTAACAAGCACTTCTTTCCACCAGGATATACAGCAGGTCAAGCATATAATACATTTAAGGATTCATTATACTTTGACTCAGATTTCTCTATCAATGTCTACAATGTGTATTTAAATAATTTAATAAAAATTAAATGTTGAAGAGGTAGGAAATACACTACTAAATATCATTTACAGAAACAATTCTCTTTACATATATACGGTAGTTCACCAGGAAAATGACAAATTTAATATAAACTTTTGAATAATACCACTTCACGTTTAACAACCTATCTCATTTGATCCTCACAACAACCTCATAGACAGCAGAAGTTATTACTCCCATTTAATACATAAGAATGAGGCTGAGAGGTTAAGGAACTTGACTAAGGTCATTTGGACAAGTCCTAGGACCCAGATCCTCTACCTCTTGGCCACTATTTTTTCCATCACCCAGGCTACCTCATATTTACCATTTATTAAAATGCAGATCACCTTATAATTTCCTTCCTTCCACATTGGTGGGGGGGGGTACCAAAGCTCTAGCAATCCAATCCTTTTCTATTGCATTTGAAATTTTAGTACTTAAGAGAATATTAGTCATTCATCTTAATAGTGACAAGAAAGATGTGACAGGTCATCTTAGTTGAGAATTATGCATATCAGTAATTCTGTATGTAATCCTACCAAGTAACTAATTATTTTCTTAATCCTAATAGAAGTATCCTTTTAGAAAATTCTCTACAAACAATATCCAAAGTAGAATGGGCTTTTTCACTGAAAAAAAAATCTGAAACCAAATTTTAGTCCTGTTACTCAATAGCTGTTCAACTGTGGATACATTTCTTAACTTTCTTGAGTCTCACTTTCTTTGTCTATAAAGTGATGATAACACCATTGGCCTCTGTGAGTTGTTGGGCAGATTCAGTGAGATTATATTTGTAAAGCGTTTAGTTCTTCGAAAATGGCCAGTTCACAGAACAGACCAATTCTGTTAGAGAAACAAACATGCAGACAGGTACTGCTCATAGGTAATGTCATTTACCCGAACTTTTACTAATTTAACTTCTTATGTGACCTTATTTCTTTTCTCTCTCAAAATATCTGAGGCAGGACACAATATATCACTCTTGCAACCAGGGTACCAATTAAACTGAGTGCTGGATTTCAGTCCTCTTCTAATCCCTTTAGTTAAGGAATATTATAATCAATTATTTGACTATCTTAGAATTGGCTATAACCAAACCAAAGCTTATACTACTTTGGCTCCTATGCTTTAAGTCTGCTATCATTCACTAGTCTGAAATACAACTAGTAACAGTAAGCCAATTTTACAAATCATGATACACTGAATTCATGTTAGGTGAAAAGGGTAGGAAGTTTCAAGGGGTGAGGGAAAGGACCTAACATTGAGAAATTATGTATTCAGCAGGCCATCAAGCACTAAATAACTTTCTCTCTTTTAATCTTCCCCAGGCATCATTCTAATCAAGATTTGCATCGTTTTACAGATTATGCAAGGGAAGCTCAAACTCTGGCTCATTCCCCCTTGCTCAAGGTACACTAACCTACAGAAGGCTCTTGCTCAACTCAAGGCCTTTCCTCCTCTAATCTCTGCCCCAAATGCTCTCCTGACTCCTACACGGGTTTCTCCTTCTCCAAGTCTCACCTCAAATAGTACCTACTCTCATCATCTCTAAAACAGAGTATACCAATTACTCCAAGCTTATTTCCTTCATAGAACATAAAGTGATCAGTATTCACCTTCTTCCTATGTTGAATGACAGGGATACTTTGACTTTGACTTATCCCTACTGTATACTGAGTGCTCAGCACATAAATTGATGCTGGCTTAATGAATGAATGAACACACCTGCCTACAGCCATTTAGCAAGTTAAAAGGCAGGGCCTGGAAACCAATTCAGATTAATCTGACTGCAAACTACTGTACTGCACTGCCATAACTTTTTTCGCTGGTGGGAGGGGAGGTGCTTTGGGCTTGGAAATAATCCTTTTTAAACTTTAAAGAAATTATGGAACTACCTACACATATATTTAATACTACAAAATAACTAACCAGAGTTTCAAGAGATATTACATCGCCTTTTAGAACCACAACTCAATTTGGGAAAACAAAAACCAAACAAACAAAAAAAACCACTGTATGTACGATGCTCCTGAACAACCAAAACACCCCCAAACTATCGAGTAATTGGATTGGCACCCGCACCTCTGGTTATTTAAGGCCAAAAGAAAATTTAAGTTAAACACATAAATGCATTTTACTTAACAGGCTTACTTGTAATACTCTGTCATTTTGTAAGATGTTTTTAATTCCCACATATATCATACAGAAAAACCTTAAAAGTAGCCATGGGATTTTCATTCTGAGCATGGTAATCGTGTTCTTTCTTAAAGAAAGATGACAAAAATGCACTCAGTCTGTTGCATTTCACTATTAAACCATGCTCTTGCTGACAGAAATCACCTCAGGTAAAATGCCCAGTGCTGGTCAGAGCCCACCACTAACAACATGCCCTTTGTTGCCTTGCCCAAAGGGTTTAATACTTACTGCCGAGTCCTCCATCCTCGGATACTCCTGTCCCTCTCATTCCTAGGTAAGTCAGTCCCAATATGAGGAAAAATAGGCAGGCAGCAGTTAAGAGAAACATCGACAAGTAGTGGGCACTGAAACCCCCTGTAGGGGACACCTCCTCCCGTTTGAATTGCTGGAGAAGTTCCTCCTCAGGCTCGGAAAGCTTCGGTTTGCTGTAGGTGTTTTTCAGGTAGGTATGATTGGAGCCCGTATGATTGGAGTGATTGATCCTGAGTGAACTGGAGGCGGCCACCGCAGCACTGGGAGGGAGGCTGTTGGAAAAAATCCTGGGGGAGTCCACGCTGAAGGCCCCACCGCCGATATGATTATTGGTTTTAAGAAGGGAGCCTGTGGACGAATCCAAGGTTGAGTCCATGTCGGCGAGCGGCGGCGGCGGCGGCAGGAGAGGGGCCAGTTTCTTAGCGTTAACACGGTATCTAGGAATGGAGCCGGAGTCCAGTTGATCACACCCTCCTCCCTGCTCCGCCGCCGCCGCCGACTCCTCGAGGTTTCGGCTCCTGTCTAGACTCCCGGCGGCCGCCGCCCTGTCATTCATCGCGATTCCTCCCCCTCCCTGAACTGAGGTCTCCAGCCGGCCGCTGGCCGATTTCGCAGGCAGCGGGGAGAGAGGCTTACTATGGCCCCGCCTGGGCCGATGCCGGGAAAGGGAGTCGTCCTTCAATACCTGTCTGCTGGAGGCCACGTCGTCCTCCTCCTCTTCCTCCGAGTCCGAATAGTTTTCCCGGCAGCTGTAGGGGAGCAGCCGACTGCCATTCACGGTCCGGCCGGACCACAGCGGCTCCTCGGCCTCCGGGTCCCTGTCCTCGCCGTCCTCCCCCTCCTGCTCTTCGTCCTCCGCCGCCCCTTCTCTCCCCGACGGGCTCTGCAGCTCCGGAGCCGCCGGCCTCCTGGCCCCCCACCACGAGTGGGGCTTCCTCCGCTCGGCCGAGTGGCTGTTAGTCACCTCGCTGGCGGCCAGGGGCGCCGACGGCGGTTTGAGCCCGCGGTACTGGAGCGGAGCCCGGTCTTTTCTCCCGCCGCCGCCGGCCTGATCCCGGGGACTGGCCTCCACGTCCGACTCGTCCGAGCTGAAGCCCAGCAGCACTTTGCTGCCAGCCGTGGGGGCGGCCGAGGAGCCCCCGGGCCCTCCCAAGGGGCTCTCCGGGCCCGAAGCCGAGATCCGGCCCAGGCCCCCAGGAGTCCGTAAGTAGGAGAGGTCGCCCGAGACCGGCCGGACCCCCATCCCCACGGCCGCCGCCGCCGGTCCCGAGGCGACGACCGTGGCGGCTGCCGTGTTATTGTCATTACTGTTCCGCGTCTTGGTGCCGCGGCCCCCTGACCGGTGCTGCTGCTGCTCTTCCTCTCGAAGCTTCTTCAGCTTCTTGAGGTAGACCGGGCGGGTGCTCTCCGTCACTGGGCCAGGAGACAGGCCGTAACGGCGGAGCTGAGAGAAAAGCTCCTCATCCGAGAGCTGCTGAGGCGCCGAAGCCGCTGCCGCCGCCATTTTCTCTCCAGGGTGTTTTACAAGCTCCGCGCTACCGGAAGTGACGCGCCGCCCTAGACCCTGAACTAGACCGGGCTGCGTCGCCCTCCCAGCGCCGCTGGCGGCTTGGCCAATGGGAAGCGCGGGAGGAGCTCACCTGAGCGGGAAAGGGCCACCTGAGCGGCGCGCGGCTCCCGCGGCGGAGAGTTTTTCTGCGCCCTCACCTCGGGGTGCCAGCGCTTTCTTCCCCTCCCTTTCTGTCGTCTTCTCCCGCTGTTCTCCGCCCTGCCCTTCCCAGCGCCTTTCCCGGGAGCTGCCTCTTGTCAGACCACACCTTGATCTCTTCTTCCCAGGTTCCTGCCACCGGGCAGTAATAATTGAAGGGAAATCTGCCTCGAAGTTCATTGCATTAGTTTTCTTTGCATCCAGATTCCCGCTACCTAAAGCCTAAGGACTTAGGAAAAGCTTGCCGGCCAGACGGTTGGCAGCTTCCCTGTCTGACTCCTGGTTCTCTTTTCACTTTGTCTTTCCGCTTGACTTACCCGCCTCCCCCACCCCCGCCACCGCCCCCAAAAGAAGTGTTTCTCTCACTGCTCGTTTTGAGAAGCCTCTCCTCTTCGATTCCAAGGAAAAGATACAGAGTAAGCCAGCCCCAATACAATTTTCTTCAAGAGTAATGGCTATTCATTTCCTAGTTGGTTGTGAGGTATTATCATTTTTTCCTATTTTAAAATCAGGTAACCTCGATAGGTCGTCATTTTTGGAATTGAAAGAGCCTGTCACTTGCTTCATTTTATGACTGAAGAAAAGAGAACACGCTATCATACTTATTTCCTTGCTAGCACCTTTCCAACCTATAGTTATTTGTTGTTTATTATTTTTATGAGTTTGTTTTCAAAATTGTTTTTGTTCATTTATTTATTTATTGTCTTATCCCTTTGAATTGTAAGCTTTATGAGCAGAGGAACTTTGCTTCACACCTTAGTGCCTGACACTAGAAGTTCAATAAACGTTTGTTGAACTAACTAATAAATCGCAAAGCTGGGATAGTGTGAAATGATTATTTTGACATGGGAGTAGTGTCAGATGAGGAGGAGAAACCTTCACATACAGTCAAAAACACAGAAACAATTAAAACCTGGATATCCAACTCTCTCATTTACAGAATAGGAAATGAATCCCAGAGAGATGAAATTTGCCCAACTTGGTAAAGAGCGCTTCCCTTTTCCTCCAACCCTGGCAGAAATGACCCTCCGTGAGTACTTAAACCCTAGCAGCTACACAGCAGCACCTGGCACACTATGATAATTTTTGTGGAATGAATTATTTTAACATATTACAGTATACACATCTGAACAGAAAAATGTGTTAATTAAAAGCACAGATACTGGCTTTTCAACATCCTGACTCCAACAGCAGAATAATACACAGTAACCTGAATTTTTGGCTTTTCTGAACAAAAGCTTGCCATCGTCTCAAAAACACTCTTACGTGGAGGCGCACTTCCTCATTGTTTATCAGGAGACTTTAAAATCTACAAATGTCCCTGAATTCTATGACTGTTAAGTACTTACAAGAGAGTGTGGCATAGTAAAATTTAGCCACTATGATGATAATGACTCAAAATTTATTACCATAATTGCCTGGGTGGGGAATCAAATGATTACAAGCATACTAGACCTGTGTCTCAGTATAGCAGAGTAGTTAAGCTGTGAGTTTGAAGTTAAGCAAAATTGGATATGGACCCAGCCTGTCACTTACTTTCAACATTTGTTCCACACGCTGCTGGCTCTTCAGGTAAGAATCATAGACGTCTGTTGGTTCAGCCTCTGATATGCAGAAACCTTTAAATATCCTATGAGGATTGTCAGACCATTTATATTTTCTGCCTTTGACTTTGAGCTTTAATCTTTCTGAGCCTTAGTTTCTGTGTAAACAAATGAAAGATGATAAACCTTCCTCAGAAGGCTATTTTAAGGATTGAATAAGAGTATGTCTGCATAATTCTTCATACCACACCCAACACACAGTGTGCACTGAATAAATGTTAGCCAATAATGTACAGCCAAGCATTGTGTGTGTGTTTGGGAACATGGCCCCTGAGAGAGAATTCCATGTAACAGCAGTTAAAGAAAATGCCACTGCACAGACAGAAATAGAAATGGTAAACCTTTGCTCAAGGCATTAATAATCACATTTAATAGTTAATAAAGATGAAGGGCTTTGGCAACCATAGTCCTTGGTCATTTCAGCCTTTGTGAGCAGAAAGTTTTGGATTGAACTAGGAAGCAAAGTTCTGGAGTCTCCAAGTTACATGACTTAGGGGGAAATCTTAGGTTCTTAGAACCTCAATTTATTCTTTTCTAAAATGTTGATAATGTTCCTCCTTGGGCACAAAATTAATATTCAATAAGTGTCTGTTAAGAAGGATGAATGAATACCGTAAGTGAAAATCCTGTTCAAATATGTTGATTACATGTTAGGTGTTATAGCCAGTTATCCATAACAATGAAAACAACACTTAGTATAAACTTTATACTTTGCGAAGAGCTTTTAAGAAAACTTTCCTCCTTGAAGATACTGAGGGCATGATTTATTGCATGAAACTATGTGGAGCTATAATTGCCCTTTATTTGAGTTTTTGAGCAGATCTGATACTTTCTCAGGAGAACCTTCACTGTCTCAGCACTGTCACTAAGTACTCACTTCCAGCATTCTCCTCATTTACCAATGGACCTTACTCCTGCTTCCAGATTGGCTAACTTGTAAAGCACGAGGCTCTAAATTAGCAAACTGTACCCACATTCTCTACAGGGAATGCAATCTCAAACTCACTCCTGCTCTACAGCTTCCAAAATTTTAACTAAGGGAAGCATTTAGGAAGCATTACAGAAGGATAGGATCTCTTCCTCTAGATATTTTTAATTTTATCTCTGCCTTAAGCTTGCCGGTCAGAAAAAAAGTGTAGCTTGGGCCACATTACTAACACCATACTCCTTCTGGTTCCTAGTAAAATACCTTTTCCCATATTGCCCTTTATAGTCATGACATCAGCTTATATTAAAGGACCTTCTAAAGAAAGATATGACTGAGCATTATGTTCAAATAAAGATATTAGTAAGGGTTGTTTCCTTAGAGAATGTCCTTTCTGGTCTCAGTATTAGAAATGGTGCACTTTTTCAGACAACTCATTTGTTTTGGTTTCAGATTGGTTTCACTTTTTATTTATTTATTTATTTATTTATTTATTTATTTATTTATTATTTTTTTTTATGGAAGTGAAATTCACATAACATAAAAATAACCTTTCAAAAGAGTACAATTAGTGGCATTTCATACATTTTCAAAGTTCTACAACCACCACCTCTACCTGGTTCCAAAACATTTTCAACACTGTCAAGGGAGACTCCATACCCATGACGTTGGCATTCCCTGTTTCTTCCCCTCTCCAGCCCCTGGACCTAATCTGCTTTCTGTCTCTATGGATTTAACTATTCTGGATATTTCATACAAATGGAAGCATATAATAATGTGACCTTTTGTGTCTGGCTCCTTTCACTTAGCATTTTGAGGTTCTTCAGGATGTGGCAGGTATCAGTACTTCATTTCTTTTTATGGCTGAATAGTATTTCCTATTTTGGATATACCATGTTTTGTTTGTCTTTTCATCCACTGATGGAAATTTTGGTTGTTTCCACCTTTTGGTTATTGTGAATAATGCCACTGTGAACATTGGTGTACAAATATCTGTTTGAATACCTGTTTTCAATTATCTTAGGTATGTACCTAGGAATTTCAGATCATATGGTAGTTGTATGTTTAAGTGTTTGAGGAGTCACAAAACTGCTAATTTGTTTTTAACCTTATGGATGGATGCTTTTGGTTTGCTGGCTTGCCACATTTTCCTCTTTGAGGCAACAGCTAGGAAGTTCAGACTCAAATTTGTGGCCCAATTATAACAAGTGTTTAGGGCTATAGCATATATTTTATAAATTAATGCCATTGCTAACTCCATCTAAATTTCATAACTTTATATGTGCCTTATTTTTAAAATTATTTTAATTTTATTTTCTCTTCCTAAGATAATATGCATCTTCTTAGCTGACATTTAGTTATTTGGAGGATATTGTATAATTCCTCTGATAATCCATAGGGTAGGTTGTATTAGTGTTCATCTTTTACAAAGAAAGAAACCAAGGTTAGAAAAGTTAACTTGATTCAAGTCTCAAGAGCCAGACAGAAAACTGAAACCCATGACCTCAGAGTCCAAATTTCATGTTCTTTCCACTACAGCATACCACCTCTTGAATACCTTTCTTAAAACATACAGTAATATGTATAAAAATAAACTTAGTTCCCTCTTTTCTCACCCATCCTAAAGAGGGAGGAGTCTGTAACAAGTTGAGGAAGAGGACAAAGCTTTTATAGTTAGCCTATTTCTTAGTTTTATTGCTACCTGCAGCAACTGGAAAGAAAATTCAAAAATATAAAACCGATTATATCACTTAACTTTTTAGCAGATCAAAAAAGTAACACAATACCCTAATGATGTTATTGCTTAACGTCTTTTAAAGTACCTAACTAAGGGTGTCTTCACTAACCTGATCTACACAGTTTCTGATGTTTATTTTTCTTTTTAATTGCTCAACTTTTATTCAGCCCTAACACTGCTTCTAAGGAAGAAGCCAGAATAAACAGGCTGAAAATACAGCATGGTATTGAGAAATGCTGGACAAAATTCTTATCCTATGTCATTGTGAGAATTAGCCAAGAAAGTTTCATAGCAAGAGCATCTGTTTTATTTTTTAGTATATAACTCAAACAGCTGAAGAATGGTCATACAACTCACGTAAACAGCATACGTATGCTTGATAATTATATTCTACTCTGTTCAAGAAGATGAATTGCTAAATCATATTCTTGAGAGTCATGGAGAGTATTTCACATTAATATATGATGGACAAAGTTCTCAAAGTTAGGAGATTTGAGTTCTGTTTCCAGTTCTGCAGTTAATTAATTGTAGTAATATTTTACATTTTTATATTGCCTCATAACTTATAAAGCCTTTTCATTATCTCACTTGATCTTTACCTCAACCCTAACAGGCAAGCATTATTTTCCTGGCACTATGGTTGAGAAAACGAAGCTCAAGAAAATTTGATCAGTTGTCCTTTATGAGAGCTTACTAGCTGAGATCCAAAATCATTCCTATATTGTTTCATCTTAAATTCACTGTTCTTCCCAGCCCATCATGATGCCTAACATGAGTAGATTGTACTTCAGAGAATGAGTCATTCAAGCTTTTTTCTTTTAGTTTCATTTGTAAAGTGAGGAAGTAAGAAAATGTGACCATTAAGATCTCTTATAAATCCAAAAGTACTTTCTGAAAGTACTTTCCTATAGTACGTTTTTATTAGAGTTATTTATGTACTTGCCTTATTTCTCCCTCTATATTCTTTGAGATAAAGATCTGTGTCTGATTGAAATTTGCATCCCTCCAAGCTCTTGGCTTATTAAGTGATACCACATGTCACAAAATAGTATTAGAAAGACTTTAAGGTGACACAAAAAAGAAGTACATTAGGGATAAGACTCCCATAGGATTGTCTAGAAATAGGAGAAAAATGTGAGTCTACAAATTAAGCATGAAGCTTAAGGACTGTACCTGTAAATAGGCTCATAGCCCAGGCTGTTGTAGAGATTTGATTTCCTTAAGCAGCAAAAGGCATTTTAATACCAATGTTTTCTGTCCCCCGTTATACAAGCAATGGTGTAAAGAAATCTGAACACTTTAATTTATGATTACCCATTCTTTTCAACACAGCCTTTTCTTAAAGTGTTGTTTTATTTGTTATAAGAGAACTTCATAGGCAGCAGGCATAGAGAATCATCATGGTGGTTTTATAATGCTTTCAAACTTTGCTTTATGTATCCTTTGATGTTTCTTATCTGTTCTTCCCAGCAGCTTAAGCATGGACAGAGGGGATAGCAGGGGGAGAGAACCACTTTTAGTTTTTGTTAATGGGGTGGAAAGCTTCATCTCCCATCATTCATGACTGAAACTTGCTCCTGACCTCTGCTTGCCTCTAAATTAGAACCTTTCTGCCCATCCACACAAAAGGAACAATTCTGAATGGTGTGTGTTCTTTCATTGTTCATTTGGCCCCTGAAGAACAGGTCACCCCTGTTGCTGTTACCACGATAAGCAACAATGTTCATTGGGTTCCCCTCCCTACTCCAGACAAAGCTGGGGCAATCAGGCTCATCTCATTTGTTCCTCTTTTCTCAGCGATCACTGTCCTTCATTGCCTGACATCTAACATCTTGAAACTGTTGTTTCAGTTGTTTCAGGCTAGAGGATAAATCTAATCCCTGTTATTCCATTTTGAGGAGAAGAAGAAATCCCAGTACATGGGGGTTTAATATACTAATCTCTCTACATTTTTTACATGTTTGAAATTCTCCAAAATAAAAGGCTTTAAAAAAAAAAAAAAGTGAAGACCTGATGCCTGGTAGTGCAGAAGGTTTTTGAAGGAAAACAGTTTTGTGTAATGGAAATTTTATTCTGTTGTATTATCCATAAAGATGTAAAGATTATCTCCTTTGACTGCCCCCCCACCCTGGAATTTTTCATTAAAGTCTACAAAATGAATTTTTTTGTTTTAACATACAAAAAGTTAGACTACTATTATGAACATCTGTGCCCATATTACCCCCTCAGATATCCACCATTTTGTTGTCTGAATATGGTATTTATAATTCTCATGTATCTTCTCTTTCTTCGCTCTCTCTCTCTGTTTCTCTGTCTCTGTCTCTCTATCTGTATGTATATATACATATATAATATACATACCACAATATATAAAAAACTTTTAAGTTATTTTAAAATTTTATATATATTATATGTATAAAATGCATATATATATTCTTCTGCAACTTTTTAAATTTTTTAAAAAAAACTTTATTGACATATAGTTGATTCACAATGTTGTGTTAGTTTCTGATGTACAGCATAGTGATTCAATTATACATACATATATATGTATATATATACATATATATTATTTTTCAGATTCTTTTCCATTATAGATTGTTACAAGATATTGAATATGGTTCCCTGTGCTATGCAGTAGATCCTTGTTGTTTATCTGTTTTGTGTAAAATAGTTTGTATCTGCTAATCCCAAACTCCTAATTTATCCTTCCCCCCGTCCTACTTTGGTAACGATAACTTTGTTTTCTATGTCTATGAGCCTGTTTCTGTTTTGTAAATTAGTTCATCTGTGTCATTTTTTTAAAGATTCTACATATAAGTGGTATCATATGACATTTGTCTTTGTCTTTGACTGACTTCACTGAGTATGGTAATCTCTAGGTCAACCCATTTTGCCGCAAATGGCATTATTTCATTTCATGTCTATATATATTTATATATATATAAAATGGAATATTACTCTTCTTTATCCAGTCATCTGTTGATAGACATTTAGGTTGCTTCCATGTCTTGGTGATTACAAATAGTGCTGCTATAAACATTGGAGTGCATGTGTCTTTTTGAATTAGAGTTTTCTCTAGATATATGCCCAGGAGTGGGGTTGCTAGATCATATGGTAAGTCTATTTTTAGTTTTTTAAGGAATCTCCATACTGTTTTCCATAGTGGCTGCACCAAATTACATTCCCACCAACAGCGTAGGAGGGTTCCTTTTTCTCCACACCCTTTCCAGCATTTATTGTTTGTAGACTTTTTATTGATGGCTATTCTGACCGGTGTGAAGTGATACCTCATTGTGGTTTTGATTTGCATTTGTCTAATAATTAGCAATGATAAGCATTTTTCATGTGCCTATTGGCCATCTGTATGTCTTCATTGGAGAAATGCTTATGTCTTCTGCCCTTTTTTGATTGAATTGTTTGGTTTTTTTTTTAATATTAAACTATATGAACTGTTTGTATATTTTGGAAATTAATCCCTTGTCAGTCACATCATTTGCAAGCATTTTCTCCCATTCCATCGTTGTATTTTCATTTTGTTTATAGTTTCCCTTGCTGTGCAAAAGCTTTTAAGTTGTTAGGTCCCATGTGTTTCTTTTTGCTTTTATATCCATTATTCTAGGAGATGGGTGCAAAAAAATAGTGCTGCAGTTTATATCAAAGAATGTTCCACCTATGTTTTTCTCTAGGAGTTTTTTAGTATCCGGTCTTATATTTAGGTCTTTAATCCATTTTGAGTTTATTTTTGTATATGGTGTTAGAGAATGTTCTGATTTCATCCCTTTACACATAACTGTCCAGTTTCCCAGCACCACTTATTGAAGAGGCTGTCTTTTCTCCATTGTATGTTCTTGCCTCTTTTGTCATAGATTAATTGACCATAAGTGAGTAGGTTTATTTCTTTAATTTCTATCCTGTTCCGTTGATCTATGTGTCTGTTTTTGTGATGGCACCATACTGTTTTGATTAGTGTAGCTTTATAGTATAGCCTGAAGTCAGGGAGCATGATTCCCCCAGCTCCACTCCTCTTTCTCAAATTGTTTTGGCTATTTGAGGTCTTTTGTGTTTCCTTAAAAATTTAACAATTTTTTGTTCCAGTTCTGTGAAAAATTCCATTGGTAATTTGATAGGGATTGCATTGAATCTGTATGTTGCTTTGGGTAGTATGTCCATTTTGCCAGTATTGATTCTTACAATCCAAGAATACAGTATTTCTTTTCATCTCTTTGTGTCATCTTCAGTTTCTTTCATCAGCATCTTATAGTTTTCAGAGTACAGATCTTTAGCCTCCTTAGGTAGGTAAGCTGTGGGTTTGTCATATATGGCCTTTATTATGTTGAGATATATTCCCTCTATGCCCTCTTTCTGGAGAGTTTTTATCATAAATGGATGTTGAATTTTATCAAACGCTTTTTCTGCATCTATTGAGATGATCATATGGTTTTTATCCTTCAATTTGTTAATGTGATGTATCACACTGACTGATTTGCAGATACTGAAAAATCCTTGCATGCCTTGGATAAATCCCTCTTGATCATGATGTATGATCCTTTTAAAGTATTGTTGGATTTGGTTTGCAAGTATTTTGTTGAGGATTTTTTGCATCTGTGTTCATCAGTGATATTGACCTGTAATTTTCTTTTCTTGTGTTATATTGTCTAGTTTTGGTATCAGGGTGATGGTGGCCTCATAGAATGAGTTCAGAAGTGTTCCTTCCTCTGCAATTTTTTAGAATTGTTTCAGGAGGATAGGTGTTACCTCTTCTTTAAATGTTTGGTAGAATTAACCTGTGAAGACATCTGGTCCTGGACTTTTGTTTGTTAGGAGTTTTTAAATTAGTGATTCAATTTCAGTGATGGTAATTGTTCTGTTCATATTTTTTTATTTCTACCTGGTTCAGTCTTGGGAGTTTGTACCTTTCTAAGAATTTGTTCACTTCTTCTAGGTTGTCCATTTTATTGGGAGATGAGGTCAGATTGGTGGTGGAGAAGGAATGCAGATCTTGTAAGGCCTCTTAGGCAATGGTAAGGACTTTGGATTTCCCTGAGTGAAATGAGAAGCCATTATAGGGTTTAGAGGAACAGGGCAATGTGATCTGATTTACTTTTAAGACCGATTGTGTTGAGAATAGACTTTAGGAGGGAAGAAGGAAAGCAAAGAGACAAATTCAGAAGCTATTGCAAAAATACAAGTGAAAAAGATTACATTTTGGAATAGAGTAGGAGTGGGAAGAATTAAGAAGTACTGAGATGTAGCAGCCTGGGGATCCAATACGTTTCAAGGGGTGAGGGGAGTTAAGAGATTCATTTGTATATGTTATGTTTGGGACTTCCAAGTAAAGGAGTCTGATAAACCATTGTATACAGGATTCTGGGCTAAAGTTATAAATGTGAAGCATATAGAGGAAATTTAAAGCCATGGAAATTAGCAAGATAGAAAAGAGAAAAGACAAGAGAACTGAGCCCTGAAGTACTCCAACATTTAGGGAAAGAGACAATAACAAGAAACCTTCAGAGGAGACTGAAAATAAGCAGTGGTGCGTGAGAAAGAGAAAAACCAAGTGAGGGATATCTTGGAAGGTGCTAAGCCAAATTTCTGAAGATTCTCCTCATATACTCTCCCTGTGGATGATGGACTCTTCCCATGAAGGCCTAAGGTTGATTATTCCCCAAAAGTTAAGGAACTCAAATATATGCCTGTAAATTAAAAAATAATAAATGTTTGTAAAGTTTCATACAGTAGTGGGGTTATGAATAATATACTATTATTTTAATCATTTAAAATGTTTAATCATGTTTCCAATAAAAATAAGCTTCATAAAAAGAATCTGAAGTAATGTCCCGACTCATCTTTCTCTTCTATGTTCATATTAACTTAGGTTCCTTCTTACATTTTGACATTTTTGTATAAAAGTCCAAATGGTACATTTTTTTCTAAAGGAAAAAAGAAGTAACTGATGGCTAATGTCTGCATGATTTAAACTTAATATTAAAAGATTAACTATTTTTATTTAAACAAGATGTATTATCGTTATTAAACACAGGTTTTGTGTGGGATCTGAGCTACAAAACTTATGTTCACTAAGTAGAAAATTCTTTCTGGTTTAGCTCAAGTGTTTCCTTAATTACTTACCCAACCTTGTTGGTTTCAGTTTGGTGTTTTAGAACTCCTTTAACAGCTTTTAGCTCTTACAGGCACTGCACCTCTGCTCCTATTTGAAATGCAGTGTGAGTATCTTAATCATTATAAAAGCCACCAGACATGTACCTTGATGAAGACAAATGTGCAAATAAGATTTGTGTTATTCTTGAGTTTGGGCCAGCGTGACAGATCTTCAAAAATTCAAAAGCTGAGAGGAGCCTTAGAAAGTATGTAGGCAAATCCTATTGTTTTTTAGGTTAAGAAAATAAAGCCTAGCAGATTATATTATTTGTCCAAGGTGCCTCGACTAGTTAGTGAGACAATGAAGATTAGAACCCAGGCATCCTAACTTCAGACCATCTCTCTATACTGTGGAGCTATATTTTAAGGGAAAAAAAACAGGATAAGAGAAGAATCTCATCTGAATGTAACTTGATTAAGGGTCTCAGGCCATTTTTCTTATTTTATATCAATATTCCTTAGGCACTTCCATGACCTCTCTGAACAACCCTATTGGATAGCAGATACAAGTTACCATCATTCCCATTTTATATAAGTGATGAAATCAAGGCATAGAGTTTCATTCACCTTTCCAAGATCACAAAGCTAGTAAATGGAATAGTACCTAGGTCTTCTGACTTCTATGTAATCTTCCTTTCTATAATTAGTCAGATCAGGAGAAATATTTAAATAATCCAGCAAAATAATTTCAGCCAAAAAAACCCTACTTTTGTGTTGTATACCACTGGGAAGACAAACGGGACAAGCTGAAGATGGAAAATATAATGGCTGAAAAAATAGTAACAACTAACAGTGTTGCCATAGTAGCAAAACTGAGCAATTAGAGGCATTGATGCAAATGTCTTTGAACAAAAAGAATCAAATTCTATGAAAGAAGTAATTTTTGGTCAGTCCTTACATTGTTTCAAAATACCAACTGCACATATGCAAAGATGAGGAGATTTGAATTAACACCAATTTCTAGGTGAAGACATGGGAATTTTTGTTCGTGAAAAATGGAGTGTGATCCAGTGTTACAACACAGCTGCCAAAAAAGCTAATGTAACCCTAAGTCACAGTGATGGAGGGATGTATGGACTTAATTTCGCTGATTATACTAAAGTTGGATCACCGTGTTTACATCCTGGTGCCACATTTTAAGAAGGACACTAAAAACCTAAATTTCATATAAAAAGATGACCAGAATGGAAGTCTGGAATCCATCTGAGCCATTGAGGAACTTTTCAGGAACTAGGGTGTTAATTTGAAAATAAGAATTAAAGGTCCTTTAAATTTATTCATTCACCCAACAAAAATTTATTGAGTGCTTACTATATATCAGAATAGGTAGGGCCTTTTAGGTGATTGCAAAGACTTTGGCCAGTACCTGAGTGAGTTGGGAGCCATGTGGAGGATTTTAGGTAGAGGAATGACTGTATTTTAGGAGTTTTAGGAATAGGTTGTTGGTGGTGGGGCCAGGGTAGAAGCATGGAGACAAATCAGGTGACTGAAATAATCAGGCAAGGGCTGATGATATTTGGACCACGGTGATGGCAATGAAGGAAGAAAAGAAGTGGTGGGATTTAGATGTATTTTGAATTTGGGGTATGTTTAATATAGATGACATTTTTTAAGGTTACACTTAATTTAAATCTCTGGGTCTCCAGGAGTTAGCACTAGGACCCATGGATGATGTTGGGAGGGGAAATGGGACCAAGAAGAGGGAATTTGCTAATTGGTAGACCTTTCAATGGCAGAGAGAAGATGTAGGGTGGTGGGCAGAGCTGGAACATCCCTCTCTCCCTCCAGTGTCATAGCATTTTGACTCAGTGTCACAGAGGGAGAAAAAGTTCATAACTATCAGAAATATTATAGAATTTCAAAAAGTTCACAAAATTAAATTACAATATAAATTACAACGCATAAAACTGCTATTATGTTTATTCTACAATAGTATGAAAGCACATTTTTTTTTTACAAAGTATAAAAGGAGGACAGAGAAAGACTATGTCCCACCACTTTCTTAAGGAGCCACTTGGAATTACTATGAGCAAGCTATCCACGTGACCACCACAACTTTGCATGTCCATTCACCCTATGATCATTTTTTGCACTCTACAACTATGAAACATAAGAAGTAACTAATAAAAAAATGAACAGCAAAGCTAAATATAGACAAATATTTCTACCTTGAAATGGTCTGATGTAAAGTAATTGAAATTGTACTCAGAGAACATGAACACGATACTTATGCCATTTGGGGAAGAATTGGAATGTGGGCTGAAAGCAAGTCTAACATTTAAAAAAAAAGCAAAGGAGGACACTTACGAGTAAAAGTATCACAAAAATGGCCTGATTTTTGACACCTTATGAGTATTCTTAGTAATGGATAGAAAGAATTTGGTATTATAAGCAAGAGCTTGTGATTCAATTGGTAATTTTAAGTTAAGCCTTTATCACTGTTGTTATACATTTATATATAATCAGAGCTATGCTGTTGATGTAAGAGATAGTTTATTGATTCTGTATGTGTCTTCTATGTGCCAGGCAATGTGTAAGGAAGGTAATCCTGAACAAGACAAACTAACTCTCCCCTGTCCTTAAGTAATTTATAGTCAGGCTCAGTGTTCTTGAAAATCACCTGGAGAATTCGTTTAAAATGCAAATGGCCGTTTCCTTCCAGTCCTGCCCCTGCAGAAATGCTAATTCGATAGATCTAGAGCGAATCTCAAGGATCTATTTCCATTTTAAACAGGCTTCCCAGAAGACTCTAATGCAGGTGGTCAGGGGACATCACTTTGAGAAATCCTGGAGTGTGACATAGCAACTGAGGAGAAACGATGTCTCTATCAGACTCTCAGAGACAGCAGTTGGTGACTAAAATCAGTATGACTACCTACAAACAAGCAGGTATCCTTTGGTGAGAAAGACTATTCTTAGTGAGTAGGAAAGCTTGGATGATTCTTAGGAGGGGATAACTTCCAATTCCTGGGCTACAATTTTTCAAAATGGTTGGCCTTGAGGGGAGCATTTACCCATCAAGAGCATACTGAACCAATCCGTCATTTTGCCAAGTCTCCCAACTGCACCTTCCACCTTGACCTGCCACATCCACCACCTCCAGAGGGATATGCGGTTAACCTGCCCCATCTCTTCCCTAGCTGATTTAACTAAGAGTGAATACCTAACTCAAAGTCAACCAATCTTCTGGCAGGTCAGAGAGCAATTTTTTTTTCTCCTTGGATAATCTGAACTCAGAGACATAGAGTTGTAGTCACTTGATTGTAGGTTAAGCTGAAAGGTCATGAACAGTTAATAGGAGATGGTTAAACAGGAGCCCAGCAAGAATACAGACCAGAATATATGTATAGAAAGTAACAGTGCAGCCACAGGAGAGACACAAATATGAAGAACACTTGAGCCCTAAGAGGTACAGAGAATAACCACAGTTCCTGACTTTCCATTTTCCAGCTTCGGTTCCCTTGGACCCAGCTCGAATTCCTGTCCTTAGTGCCTCGAGGTTTTTTTGTGCTCTTTCAATAAAACTCATTTTTTGAGTCAGCTGGAGTGGGTTCTGTCCACTGCAATCAAATTGTCCCTAAGATAAGCAGAGACTAGACACTTCAGGGAAAAAAGCTACCCAGTCATTCAGGCATAGTGTTTTGGTTAGAGATTTGAATTGGCAAGCAACAGAAACAAACTTTGAAGGATAATTAAACCATTGGGAGCCTATTGGCTGCACTTAGAATTGAGATTAGAGAACCAGATCCAAAAATACACAACAACCAAGGTAACACAAATTGATCTGGAAGCAGAGAATGCGGCCACTGTCACTGCAGTGTGCAGTTGGCACACTACCTCTGTGCTGAATGACCCGTAACTACTTGTTTTTATTCATACCCTGTTAAGATTAAAAAACTGAAGAGAGAGTATAGAGTTGACCAAACCTAGGACACATACTTATGCTGGTTTGATGAGTGCGAGGAAAGGAAGGATTTGCCCTTTGTTTCCAGAGTGGGAAGCAGGCACATGGGTTTTCTCCTCTGAAAACCATACACTACAGAAGAGATGTGATTCCCTAAGAGGAAGTTGAGGCCTTTTGTGAGTGGAATGGATACCAGAGATACTTTGAAACAGAGATAAGTAGCAAGAGCCCATGTGCTTACCCTCTGACAGAAAAAATTACAGAGAGCTGATTTACTACTACTCAGCATCAAAAATGAAGTTCTGATGATGAGAGACGTCACTCTAACTGTCCAAGCAAGAGTTGGATAACCTTTAGCAGTAACATCGAGGGGTTTCCTAATTAGATGACAAATGGGCTCAATGACTTGTCTGACTGCTTACAGTTCTTAAAGATACATGAAGAAAAATGCATTTAAAGTTATAAGTCTGTTTCACATCTTGGGGGTAATGAGTACCATACATCTACAAAATGCTTTATGGAAGTAGCTTTGCCTTTTATTCGCCCTGATATTATTCTTTTAAACTTAAGCTGCCCTGTCCCTCCATCTCTCTAATTGTCATTGCTGAGGTAGCTTCACCTTGAGCTAAAGGTATGATCTTGTCCTGCACTTTGGGATCAAACTTGTTTCTAGGTGTAGGGAACAGGAGGAGTCCCGGATACAGGTTCACAAACTCAACACACGGGCTGTGTTGCAGCATAGCCTGTCCTGAAGTTCCTTGATAACTAGGGCACTACGTTATTTTCTTTAGGTGGAGACTGTGTCTGGCATACCTGTCTCTCCAAAAATTTAATTTCTTGTCCCTCAACTGCCTATTTATTTATCCCATCTGCTGATTACTGGTTGCTTAAGCCTTTGTTGAATGTCTTTCCTAACTGTGTGTATCAGGCAGAGTTCAGTGCTGGAAAGAGTTACCACCTGACGTATTTTAAGCAGAAAGAGATTTAATACAGAGAAATAGATCATTAAAAAATAAAAATCACTGGAAGGGCTGGAAGATTGGGTTATAAGCTGAGATCCAGGAATGACTCCTTAAACATCATAAACCTGCTCTCCCAGGGGAGTTACTCCTCTGCCATAAGCGAGAAGATAGAGAATCAGGAGTTTGCCACCTGAACTATTCAAGCTAAAAACAAAATAAAACCAAACAAACAAACAAACACTGTAGCTGAAGTCCAGAAGTTGGGACGCTGATTCTATTGTCCCTGCAACTGCCTCTTGATAACCATGAAACTGGAGACTGGACTGTGCCAAAACCCCCACAGTTCCACCAATGTGTTTGTCATCAGTGAACAGCCAAAAGTGGCAGTAAGAGGACCTCCACTGTAGCTCCAAATTGTCACATGTGTGTAAATGCATCTGATTGATGGAATCTAGCCAAATGTAGATCTCTGATGCCAAGGAAGTCTGGGGAATTTCGTATTTAGCTTTCCATCTACTTCAGTACAGAAAGTCACACTAGAAGGAAATGGGAATAAATGCTAAGTGACGCATCCAAAGTATTATGCCCACATTGTGCTGGAAATCCTAGCCAGTATATTAAAACAAGAAAAACGAATAAAGGGCACACAGTCAGAAAGAAAGGAGTAAAACTATTCTTATTCACAGATGTCATGCTTTTGTACAAGGAAAATCAAGAACCTACAAAAAAACTACTCAACGTATTAAGTATATATATCAAGATCCAAAGTACATGATCAATATTTTAAAAATTCAATTGTATTCCCCAATACAAGCAATGAACAACTGGAAATTTTACATTTTAAAATAATAAATAATAAAAATAATAAATTTATAGCAGCACTAGAAAACATGACATACTCAAATACGGACCTTATAAGATGTGTGTAAGATCTGTACGCTGAAAACTATAAAATATTGCTGAGCAAATTGAGAAAAAGACCTAATTAAATAGAGAGTTATAGCATGTTCACAAATTGGAAGACTTAAGACGTACATCCTTGTCAAATTGACCTTTAAATTCAATGCAAGCTCAACCAAAATCTCAGCAGGTTTTTAAAATAGACATTAATAAATTGATTCTAAGATTTACACAGAAATTCAAAGGACCTAGCATAGCTAAAACAATGTTGGGGAAAAATAAAACCTCACAAAGATGGAAGTCTTACAATACTTGACTTCAAGATTCTTTAGGGTTCCTGGACCCAATTCCAACTTGTGACATGTGTGTACACCCTTGATGGATGGGAGGATTTCCCACACAATACCAAGCAATTCTCTGCCACTAGCAAGGTGTCTAGGAATTCAACTCAATTCTGACACTGTTTACCTGGAGATAGCATCAGATTCCACAGGTTGTAAAGGGCTCAGTCACGGAAGACTAACACCTCCCCCCACCAACCCCTGCACTTCAGACACCAGTTGCTAGCCCAGATAGTCACTTGTGCTTCTGACCAACTGGCTATAGATTGGGGTTTCCAATGACCCTCACCTATGACTTCAGACACCAGTCACAAGTCCAGGTTGTTACTTGGACTTGTGACCAACTGGCTCTAGATCAGAGGTTTCCATGACCCCACTCCCTGCATTCAATTAATTTACTAGAATGGCTCACAGAACTCAGAGAGACATTTTACTTACTAGATTACTGGTTTATTGCTCATCACTTTCCCAGCACCTCCACATGTTCACCAACCCAGAAGCTCTCCAAACCCCATCCTTTGGGGGTTTTATGGAGCTTTCATTACACAGGCATGATTATTTAAGTCATTGGCGATTGATTCAACCTCCAGCCCCTCTTCCCTCCCCTGAGGTTGGACTGAAAGTTCTCTAATCACATCATTGTTTCCTCTGGGGCAGCCCCCATCTTTAGGTAATCTAGGGATATTCCAAAGATCAGCTCATCAACATAACAGAAGACACCTCTGTTGCTCTCAACACTTAAGAAATTCCAAGGGTTTTAGGAGCTCTGTGCCAGAAATATATATCTCTTATAAATATACAATATCTCAAAGATACATTGTAAAGTCACATTAATCAATACAGCATGGTATCCATATAAGAATAGAGATATAAATCAATGGAACAAAACAGTGGTTCCAGAAATAGACCCACACATACTGTCAATTGATTCTCCAGAAAGGTGTCAAGGTAATTCAGTGGGGGAAAGGATACTCTTTCAACAAATGATCTCAAAGCAACTAGATATCCATGCTGGGAAATGAATTTCAATCCTTCCTCATCCTATATGCAAAAATGAACCCAGATGGATTACAAATACAAACATCAAAACTAAAATGTAATCCTTCTAAAGAAAACGTAGGAAAATATCTTCCTTACTTTTACATGCACAAATATTTCCTATGCAGGATACTGCCTAGTATTTAAGATTCAAAGGGCTCTGAAGTCAGATGGACTCTAGTTCTGCCGCTGATAATATTTAAGCCTTTAGTCTACTTGTTTTATTACTCTAAATCCAAGTTTCCTCTTCACTAAGGCTTTTTGTAAGGATTAAGTGAAATATTATATATGAAGTATTTAGTACACTGCCCATTGTATGCTATACACCCACAAAATGATAGCTGTTAGTATAAACAAAGGTGGCTGTCATATTCATGGACTTTTGTAAGATTTGCCTAGATTCTAGCATAATTTGGCAATTTGCAAGCATCCCAGGTGAATAATAGAATGGTAGCAAATTGAAGCTGAGGCTTGCATTTTCTTAAGCTGGAATTCCCAAAGTTCTGGTCATTTTTTTAAAAAGTGATAAATTCGATAGTTTTTATTTTATTTTTTATTGAAGCATAGTTGATTTACAATGTTGTATTAGTTTCTGGTGTACAGCAAAGTGAATCAGTTTTACATTTATATATTCTTCTTCATTGTAGGTTATTACCAGCTACTGAATATAGTTCCTACTATGCTATACAGTAGGACCTTGTTATTTATCTATTTTGTATGTAGTAGTTTGTATCTGCTAATCCCAAAGTCCTAATTTATTTCTGCCCTTTCCCTTTTGGTAACCATAAGTTTGTTTTCTGTCTATGAGTCTGTTTCTGTTTTGTAAATAAGTTCACTTGTGTCATTTCTTTAAGATTCCACGTATAAGTGATGTGGTATTTTTCTTTCCCCTTCTGGCTTACTTCACTTAGAATGATAATCTCCAGGTCCATCCATGTTGCTGCAAATAGCATTATTTTATTATTTTTTATGGCTGAGTAGTATTTCATTGTATAAATATACCACAACTTCTTTATCCAGATATATGTCAATGGACATTTACATTGTTTCCATGTCTTGTCTATTGTAAATAGGGCTGCTATGAACATTGGGGTGCATGTATCTTTTTGAATTAAAGTTCCCTCTGGATGTATGCCCAGGAGTGGGATTGTTGGATCATATAAGTCTATTTTTAGTCTTTTGAGGAGTCTCCATGCTGAACCAAACTACATTCCCACCAACAGTGTAGGAGGGTTCCCTTTTCTCCACACCCTCTCCAGAATTTATCACTTGTGGACTTTTTAATGATGGCCATTCTGACTGGTGAGAAGTGATATCTCATTGCGGCTTTGATTTGCATTTCTCTGATAATTAGCGATGATATTGAACATTTTTTCATGTGCCTACTGACCTTTTGTATGTCTTCATTGAAGAACTTCTTGTTTAGGTCTGCCCATTTTTGGATTGGGTTGTTTGGGGGTTTTTATTATCATTATTATTATTAAGTTTTATGAGCTGTTTATATATTCTGGAAATTAAGCCCTTGTCAGTCTCATCTTTTGCAAATATTTTCTCCCATTCCGTAGATTGTCTTTTTGTTTTGCTATGCAAAAGCTTGTAAGTTTAATTAGGTCCCCTTTGTTTATTTTTGCTTTTATTTCTATTGCCAAAGTTTCCTTTATTTTAATCAGGGTAGTAGTTACATGGGTACACTTTCATCAAAACTTTCGTAACAATACACTTATACAGGTGTATTTTATTATATGTAAATATCAACAAAGCTGATTTAAACTATAAAAACCCAAACTATATAGCATATGTACCTCTAAATAGAAAATGACTTCCCAATTCATACCCACTCTGACCCAGGAGCATATAACTGTATTTATTTTTTTTCTAGATTGATAACACTGCAGGTTATAAATTCTTCAAAATTTTGTTCCATTTGCTATGCAAAAAGAGGTCTCTAACTTGCTTGCATTGCCCAGATGTTAAGGACTTGTCTGAAATGCTAATTTTTAAAGGGCAAACAAAGGAAGAGAAACCAATATATAAGACTGAGAAGGAACAAAGAGAGAAGTAAGAAGAAAACCTGTTTTCACAGGAGTAAAAGAAATAACATTAACATTTCCAGCTCCTCTAGGGACTCTCTCTCTCTCTCCCTCCCCCCCCCCCCCCCCCCCAGTATTACTGTCTGTCTCCATTCTCTGAGTCAAAACTTTAGGAGCTATTTTGGGTTTCTCCTTACCCTGACCATCATAGTCATTTACAGGTCACTTGCTAAGTCCTTTGTGATAGCTCCTGCATCAGCACCATTTCCCTCCTCTCCATTATTTCTGCCACTTTAGTTTATCTGACCTCTTTCTACTTTATTATAAGTAGACCAGCTAAGTCCTTACCTCTTGGCTATTTTCCAATCCAACCTACCGTCTGCTCTGTAGTTAATTTTCCTGAAGCACATCTCTGTGATGGTGCTCACAGGATTGAACACATTTCAGTGAATTGCTTACTAAATAAAATCTCAATGCCAGCATTCAAGGTCCTCCAGAATTGGGCTGAAATCTAAATTCCTGGACCTATATTCCATTATTATATCTAGTCAGGCTGTACCATGTAGTGTTTGAAAGCTGTTAGTATTATCTCTGTATTGACAAAAGTAACATGGAGAGCCAAATATTTCTAAATAAGCTGTGTGCGAAGGGCAACCTCTGGCACTTCATCAAATATTCAGAAAGACTTCAATGCATACGCCACAGGTATTTCTGGAGCCTGGTTCTCTTGCAAAGTACCTGCTTCTTTCAGGTCTACCACCATAAAAATGGTGTGTGCCTTCTCTTGTGTTATTCAGAAACATATTTGGCTAGTTCATTTTCTAAGCAAAGATTTGTATATAGTAAATAGTCTTTTGTACTTGAACAAGTCTTTATTTTACATAGTCTGCTTAAGAAACCTTGGTCATGCTTCCAGAATATTTTTTTTCTGTATTACATAATGCAATCTTTATTAAGTCTAACAAATATTGATTACCAACTTGTGAAATATGCTGTACTAATAAAGACCCACAGAAAATTAAAAGATAAGTGGGACAAAGCCCTTTAAGTATCATACAATCTGGTAAAAGATCAAGATAATAAATCCTGAGGGGTGAGTATAGCTCAGTGGTAGAGTGTGTGCTTAGCATGCACGAAGTCCTGGGTTCAATCCCCAGTACCTCCATTAAAAAAATACATAAAATTAAAAATAAATACAGCTTAAGAAAAGATAATAAATCCTGAAAATCTTTAGTTTAAAGAAAGACATTTGCATCACTACTAGAGGTATACAGAATGCTGTAGTGGCTTAAGTAAAGAACAATCCATATCTGGTGCATGAATCAAGGCTTCTTGACAAGGGTGGTTTTTGAGAAAGTCCTGGAAGGATAGGTAGGCTCTGACAGGCAGAGATGGTTCAATAACACTCTCTGGGCAGGAGAAATATCAAAAACAAAACCAGAGTTCAGAAAATGTTTGGGGTTATGAGGGAGGAACCAATAGGCCGGGGGACTGATCCATAGTGTCCCACATGAAGGGTGCAGTTGGTAATGTAGGTTAGACCTATGTCAGTAGAAAGCCTGGCGTGATGGGCAGAGAGGTTTAGACTTACATTCAAAGCAAGGAACCTGTTAGGCAATATGTAACAAATGCATGATTGGCACGATGCTTGAAGAGGATTAACCTAAAAGGATAGCAGAAGGGAGATGAAATTGGAAAATAAGGAGGAAAACTAGGAGTCTAACTCAATACTGGTGCAAAGTAATACATTGGGAGGAGGGAGTCCTAAAGAGGAATGTAAATAGAAGCGGCATTTAAAAAAGTTTTTACAGGGCTTAGCAATGTATTAAAGTCAAAGGAGGAGAAGGAAGAAAACAAACATTTACTGTGCAGCTACATGATACAGGCACTGCACTCAACTACCCTGCTGATGCGTTTGTAGGCAAGAGAAGAGGAGTAGCAGAGGTGTCCAGAATAGGGGATGGGGAGAAGGCTTGTCCCATTAACAGGAATTAGAAAGCTAGGAGATAGTTTAATTGGATGTGTTGAGTTTGATGTTCTGGTGGAATATTTAGGTGGTGATCTGTAAAACAAGGGAGCCCAGGAACAGTGTCCAGGTAGGTGAGATAGTTTTGGAAGTCATCTGGGTAGTAGTAATAGTGAAAGCTGAGGATAAGATCACGAAAAGAGAGCTTGCAGAGAGGGAAAGGCTATGTGCAGAATGGTAATAATATTGATAATCCTCATCACCAGTGCAAACACTGTTGAATGATTAGTATGTGCCAAGCATCATGCCAAACACTTTTCATGCATTAGCTCATTTAATTATCACAATAAAGGAGTCTGTGAACATTATCATTAGGGCTAATTAATTATTAATACACGATGTAAAAGAAGTAGAATCCCAGATGATTTCAAGATGTCAGTTAGTGAGGAGGGGGTCATAGAAGGGATAAGGAGGGAGAACCAACGTTCTGTGTCTTCGTTAGAGAATGCTGATTCACTCCAGCTGTTGATTAGTAAAACAGAAATTTAATGTGTGTCAAAAAGTTTTGACCGGACACAGTATGATCTTTAGTCACTGGAAGGAAATAAAATGGAATGTGAAAAACAATTGACTATAAAGGTATAATAGTTATAAACCTTTAAAATCTAACAGTATAGCTTCAAAATACATATTTTTAAACTTAGAGAGATACAGTGTACAATTATAGTGAAATCTATTGACAAACCTTCTTGTTAATGGATGTATCAGGTAAACAAAAATAGGCAAGGATTTGAATAACATGATTTAAAAGCATATATATACATATATTCATACATACATATGACTACACGGTAAGTGTTCTTTTCAAATGACTATAAAATGTTATCAAATAAATGGATTTTGGATCAGAGAACAAAGATGATTTCAACAAAATCCAAAGAACAGGGCTCACAAAGTAATACTTTCTAATCATGTTGCAATAAAAACAGAATGACAACAAAAGAATAGGCAAATTTTTTTAATAACTCTTGATTGAAGAGGCAATTAAAACTGAAATTACAGGCAATAATCCCCAAACTAGTCTACAGATTCAATTCAATCACTATTAAAATTTCAGTTGGCTTTTTTGCAAAAACTGATATTAAAATTCATATGAAAATGCAAGGAACCCAGAATAGCCAAAACAATGCTGAAAAAGCATAACAAAGCTGAGGACATTTCCCAATTTCAAAACTTACTACAAAGCTACAGTAATCAAGATGGCTTAAGGAAATGTATGTATAGATATGCACCAATGGAATGGAATTGAGAGTCCAGAAATAAACTCAAACTTCTATGACCAGTCAGTCTTTCAAGAAAGTGTCAAAGCCATTTAATGGGAAAAGAATAATCTCTTCAACAAGTGGTGATGGGACAACTGAATATCCACAAGCAAGAGAATGAATTTGGATCACTACCTCACAACATATACAAAAACTTAAGTAAAAATGGATCAAAGACTTAAAAGTAAGTGCTAAAACTATAAAACTCCTACAAGAAACCAAAGGTATAAATCTTCATGACCTTGGATTAAGCAAAAAGGTCCTTAGATAAGATATCAAAAGCACAAACAGTAACAGAAAAAGAACTGATTGGACTTAATAAACATAAAACCTTTGTGCTTCAAAGGATATTATCAAGAAAGTGAAAAGACACCCCACAGAATGGTAGAAAATATTTGCAAATTATATATCTACTAAGGGTCTAGTATCACATATACACATAAATATTGCTGGTGCGAATGTAACATGGCACCATCACTTTGGAAAACGATTTGGTAATTCCTCAAAAAATTAAACGTCAGATACTAGGGCAATCAATCAACCCCCCAGCATGCCTTTATAGAACTTGAGAAGCTCATTCTAAATATTTCTGTAATTGTTGATAAAGGCTGGGTTGGAGGAAGCAGTTTATGCGTGTGGCAGCCTGAGACACAGAACCAGACCAGTTTACTCACCCATCAGCAGCACGTCTGGGTAACAGAGGCCTTCTAAAAACAGACCTAATGCTGTACCAGATCTATGGCCTAGGGAGGCAGACCAAAATGTGTGTTTCCTGAGAAGAAATGGCTCCCGTGAGGAGAAAAGTGACAATTGAACTATGTACACCCATTTCTTACCCTAAACACACTAAGAAGAGAAGTCATTCGTCTTCCCTCGGGAAGTCTGAGACAGGAGTTGTACGAAGAGACTGAGAGTGTTTAGGAAAAATCTTTGTCTTGGAAATCAAAGGAATGTGGAAGACGCATTTACCAACTAACAACTGGATCGTGGGATGTAGTAAAGATTTTGTAGGACACACACTGCCAATTTACCTTCCAACGGGGTTTTACCAATAATTTGTACTGTTACCAAGGAGGTCTGAGAGTGGCCAGTTTGCGTTACCTTTGACAGGTGTGCCAACTGCTGTAAGATACGTAGGCATTTTCTCTTCTATCCCTTCCTCTTGTAACAGATTATGATTTGGGGGTGGAAGTGTGCCCTGCTTGTAAATTCTCAGCCTCCCCTGCCACTAGAGATAGGTATGTTATACACGTCTTACCAGTGGGATGAACAGCAGAAGTCTGCCAGTGATTCCATAATGTTTTGGTTTCTCAATTTAAATACTTTCCCTTCTTATTCCTGTCTGGGACACTGAAGTGATGACTGAGGCTGGAGCAATCATCTTGTAACAGAATGAGAGCCACACGCCAAGAATGATGAACAGAAATATCAAAGTTCCTTGAGGATGTCATTGAGCAGCTACATCAATATATATTTTCTGTGGATCATGCTGTTTATCAGCACAAAGGGACAATACTTATTCCCATTTGAATTATCTTTGTCTTATAAGTCTGATTTGTATTTGCAAATTATTTTACTCTACTCTTTGGTTTTAGATGTCTTTCTTTTAAGTAACTATGTTTATTTTCCATTGATGTCTGAGTCTTTGACTTTCTACTAAGAGAAGTAAGCTCATTTACATTTAGAATCATAATTCTTACATGTACATATTTGATTTCAAGATGTAAAAATTCATCTTGAATTAACTTACGCAAAATGGAAATTCATTGGTTTCTGCAACCAGAAAGAGCAAGAGTGCAAGTAGAAACCCACTGAGCCAGAGACTTGGCTTCAGGCTACCAAGATCCTCATGCTCTGCCTCCCTTTTTTGCTTCTTTCTGCTTACTTTTATCCACACGTACACCACTCCACACGTCTTCCCAGCCTTATCTTCAAGCGAAAAAACCCTTTTGCATAAGTCCTGTTGAATAAACTCTGGAGGAGGAATATGATGTTCACAGCTGGTTCCAGATGTCTCTTTGCCTCTGTACCCTACTAGTATACGGGTAGTGGTATAGTATAGGGCTGGGTGGTGAGAGAGTGGGGATGAGGAGATTGTAGGATCGACCCAGCTTAAGTCAGACATTCACTTCTGTGCAATACAGACTGGGTACGTAAGATCACATAAAACGATGTTATCTCCATTTGAGTCTATGGTTAGAGTGGGAATGGGGGCATAGGGTGCTTTTCTTGGAAAAATGCAGGGGCATAAAAAGAGGTAAATAACCATTTTAATTGTTACAAAAATAAAAGGTCTTATTTTATACTTCCTGGGTTTTAATCCCTTTTCTCTTTTAGATATGATCATTTGTTTTTGGTTTTGGTTTTTTTTGTTTGTTTGTTTGTTTTTTACCAATTCTGGGAATTTATTACAGATATGCTTGTCTCCTTGGTCATTTGTTCTTATTCTCTGCAATAATTAAGAAGGAAAGCATCCTGTTTCAATTAAACAATTCTTAGACTTTTGCCATCTAATTATTAAAATCAAGAGCAACATAAGAACTTTTTTCCTCATTATGAAGGATGTGAACTCCAAGGCTTTGGTTTCCTTTAGTGAAGTGTCTCCTTTCTATCCTGTGTTTTGTTTTGTTTTGTTTTGTTCTTTTTCTTTCTCATTTAGACTGTAGTGATACACCGTGTCATTGTCTTTGTGTTAAATAGTATAACATCTGTTTCAAGTAACTTTATTTCAAATTTATACACTATTGGTATAAATTCAGTTTATCTCTAGATATTTAACTTTTATTGATTACCCCAGTCCCTTCAGCCACCACTTTTGTTTTCTGGAATCTAAATTTTTATTAACGTGTTGGAGTTCTGAAGCAGGCCTTTAGGACATTTATTTGGGAAGACAGTCTGGCTTCTGAGTCCTTGGATATCTAAAAATGTCATTCTATTGCTTTCCTACCTGATACCTAAATGGCTTGGGTAGCTCAGAATGGATGGGCCGACCACCAGTGCCTTTAGTCACTGAGTCATGGCTACTATTGACAACAAGTAATGAGCAAGAACAAGGTTCTTATATTTCAATCCTATTTCACAGATAAATAGGCAGGATTATTTTGTTTCTTAACAGAATCTGGCTGTATCTTTTATTTTACCTTACGTTCATAGGTGAATTTACTCATTTATGGGCTTTTCCTGGTTAATAAGGAGGGAATTTGGAAGAGAAATTTCATTGTGCCCTGTTTCACCATTTTAGGCAGAAGGTGAGATTTATTTTGCAATTTTACAGCTGGGTTTGACAGCTTCGGAGTATAAGCAAAGAAAGCAGACGTTAGGGATTCCTAAGCTGGAGGTCTGGCCAAACAGACTATGACGCAAGTTTGTATACTGATGAGAGAGTCCAGTCTAGTGTTGAAAGAAGAGCACCACTGGCAGGCATAGTGTCACCCTGGGTAGGAAGATAAATGAAGTTGTAGCAGGTGGATATTCTGAGAGGACAGGGAAAAGTAAAACTTAAATTTATTGTTTGTTCAAATAGGTGTTTCAGTAGGAGTAAAATAATGGGATGATTATAATATCAGGATGCTGTGATCAGAGAGGGAAGTGTCCAAATTGCAAATCTCATTGCATCTTAGTTGCTCAAATTCCTTAATTCAGTGTTTCAGGTTTATCCTACACTCATATTTTATTTGAACCCCTCAGTCCTTATCAGTTTGATGCCATTAGTCCATTATTAGGTTGTCTTTCTTCCTACTGTATAATTTAAAAAATAATTTTATCTCTGGCTCACACACATGTTGGATTACTTATTTTCTATAAGCTAGATTCCTAAGTAGCCTTTCCAGTTTTCTTTATGGAAATGTACCTTAATTAAAAATCAGGGATCAGATACCCATTTTCCTGTCTTAGAATAATGTCACCTCTGTTATACCCATCAGCTCTGGTTTTTGAATTTTCTTTCTCAATGCAACTAATATGCCAAAACTTTCATGATTATGCAAATTCAGGGAGAACAATGTGTGCATCTGTTCTGCAGCCGAGAAAAATTAAAAGGACAGACCAATGTTAACTCCAGCTTGGTAAACACATTCTTGCTATGTATGCCACAGAGCATTCAGATTCTGATGAAAAAGCTTTTCGTGATTCCCTGATCATATAACTGACCTTTATAATTGATGTTCCACTATGTACCGTGCAAAAGGTTTCAGGGACTGCTTGATTGTGGTTGTGACGAAGCCCAGACTCACACTCTAGTGTTTTGATTCCAAGTTGTGTTCTGTCCATTCTTCCGCATTGATCTTCATTTTGTGTCTCATGTGCCCTCCAAGACGATAAATTCCTTGAGGGTAGGTACATATTTGTGGATTAAATTTGTCTGAGTCCATGTGTCTAAAAGGGCTTCTAAAGAAAGGGGTTGTGACACGAAGACTTAATCCCTATTCCTTTATATGTAAGCACATTCTAATTTTATGAACTGCATATAGCAGAAGTTAAATCAATTAAATACAATAGAAATATTTATATTTATATAATATTAAACATGGTATTAATTCTGGAACCAACTGGAAATAACGGAGGAAAATGTTAATTGGAATTACATTCATGGTTCAAAACATTCAATCAGCAAAATACAAATATACTGGCAAATCAAATCCTTCTTCAATAAACTACTCTTTCTTTCCAATTTCACCTCAGTTTGGACCTTATACGAGCATATCTGCACAAAATTATAAAAATTTGGGGACATTCTCTAAGTATGGTTTTATATCTTATTCTCACTTATGCATTGTCTGACAAGCATTCCCTAGGTTAGTCAATACAGTTATGCAGTTAGCTGTTCATAACTGCCTCGTATTCCATCTTTTCCCTATTGTTGAACGTGCACTTTGCTTCTAGTGTTTTTGCTTTTGTGAAGTATGCTGCAAAGAACAGTCTGTGTCTACCCCTTTGATTATTCCCAAGGATAAATCCCAGAGTCAGCAAGGGTTTTAGCAGGAAACTGATGGCATATTCCAAACGTTTGTTGTTTTTTTTTAATTAAAGTACAGTCAGTTTACAATGTTGTGTCACTTTCTGGTGTACAGCATAATGTTTCAGTCATACGTATACATACATATATTCCCTTTCTTATTCTTTTTCATTATAGGTTACTACAAGATACTGAATATAGTTCCCTGCGCTGTACAGTAGAAACTTGTCGTTTATCCCAAATGTTTAACTCAAGAGACTTTCATGAAGGGATTGATTACAAGAGGTGTAGGTAGGGTTAAAAGAGTCAACAAGGAATGGTGAAGCACTCAGGGACACGCTTGCCATGCCTAACCCAGGGGAGAAGAGGGGCTACAGTGTTAGTCTCACTGAAGAGAAAAAATAGTCTCAGCTGAGCAATTCCCTGCCCCACAGGGAACTGTGGCCTTAAAGCTGTTCTCCCTGGACCTGCAGCATCAGTAACACCTGGAAACCTATCAGAAATGCAAATTCTCAGGCCCTACCCCATTCTACCAAATTGGAAACGAGGCCCCTAGATGATTCAGACGTGCTGAATTTTTAGAACTACTGCCTTAAGGAACAGAGTTGCTCACAAAACCATGGCAGCAGGGAGGGATCAGGTGGTGGGCAGTAAGTGTCCCCAGATCTCCATTCTTTGGCCCTCTCTTCTCCTTTCAGTGCCCTCACTGGCTAAGCCCAACTGGAAGCTAGAGAACAGGAGAGCCCGGGAATCTTTCCCTAGACAACATAGGATGAGAAGGGTGGAGTGGTGACATGGAGGGACAGAAGAAGAAAGACCAGCCAATCCCTAAATGTAGAATCACTGGATCAAAAAATATAAATTTTTATATGTTTAAATACATAGCAATTTTTTTTCGTGAAGTACTCATAAATAAACACTTTTACCAGCAGTGGCTATGACTGCCAGTCAGGTGGAAATCTTGCTGACTCTGAATATGAGTTTAAAAAGAAAGTCTTTTCCGGTTTTGTAAATTAAAAATGGTATCTCAGTCTTGTTTTAATTTGCATTTCTTCATTTAAAATGAGACAATTTTTTTAAAGCATATGCCATTTCCATTCTTCCCGGTTATTATCTATTTATGTCCTTTGCCCACTTTTCCATCCGGATGCTACCTTCTAATTTGATAGAGCTCTTTTTCAGTATTAAAATGATTCCTTCTGTCTCTGTGATATTTGTCGCAGGTATTTTTCTCAGTTTGTCTTTTATTTTGGGTATATAGAAATTTTACATCGTCAAATTTATTAGTCTTATTCTTTATGATGTATTCTTTTGCTTGGTTAGCCTTATCCTCTTAAAATTTTTTTCTTTGGACCGTGATGATGATAATTGATGACTTAGCTTCTGTATCAGCTTCCTACCACTGCTGTAACAAATTGCCTCACAATTCTTGGCTTAAAACAATACAAATGTATTATCTCATAGCTCTGGGGGTCAGAAATCCAAAATGGGTCTCACTGGATTAAAACCAAGGTGTAGGCAGGGCTGTGTTCCATCTGGAGGCTCTAGAGAAGAAACAATTTCCTTGCCTGTTCTAGCTCCTACAGGCTGCCTGCACTCCTTAGCCTGTGACCCTGCCCTCTATCAAAGTGCATCACTCCAGTCGTGCTTCCGTTGTCATATCCCTTTCTGCAGCTCTGACTCGTGCCTCCCTCTTTCACTTACAAGGATCCTTTGGTTACACCAGCCCCACCTGGATAATCCACGAGAATCTCACTAGCTCACGTTCTTTAAATTAATCACACCCGCAAAGTCCTTTTGCCATGGGAAGTAACACATCCACAGGTTCTGGGGATTAGCACATGGTCATCTTTGGGGGCCATCATTCTATCTTCCACAGCCCCTACCACCCCAGCTCCTAGCTCCTGCGCAGCATGGTCCAGTGTGGAAACCCACCTACGTGCACAGCCCTCACTCTCCTTCAAAGGATATTTCCCAGGCACTCTTTCCAGGTTGAAATCATCCTTTGTTCAAGGACCGTTTTATCATCCCCTTTCTTTTGTAAATCACCCACAGACTCTTAAGCTGTCTTGTTGACTATGGTGATTTTCTCTAGAGCCTGAAGAACAGTTTCTGTAGTCAAATTTCCCCACAGAACTTATTGTACTTCAGACTTACCATTTGGCTGAACCCCGTGAATTATATTGAATATCTAAAGCTAATTTATTTGTGATGTTAAACATCTGCCAAATATTACATTATCTCTTACACTTATGGTCACTTCCAATTTGCATCACATTTAAAGCATAAAAAGTCATCTTTAGAGGAGTCCATCATATTCCAATATTCCTGATTTGAGAAGTAAATCCCTATTCATGGGGATGGAGATTTCCTTTTTCACTCACTTACACTGTGCTTAGTTGAGGATGCAAACAAAAATAGGACATCAGCTTTGTCCTCAGGATCAAGGCGAAAACATGGCTTCAATCATATTTTTTAAATCTAAAATAAAACCAGAAGTTCATGTATTTGTCTTTTTTTTTAACTGTAAGCTCATTGAGAACCTAGATTCCACGTGATGTGTATGTATTTTACATGTACATTTATATATGCACTATACATTTTGAAAAGAGAATACAGTATAGTAAATTAGGCATGGCTTCAAATCTTGGCTCTACCATTTATTTGCTCCATGACCTTATATAAATAATTTAATTTCTGTGTGCCTTAGTTTCCATATTTGTAAAATGTGGGTGAGAGTTCCCACCTCACTAGACTTTGTGAGGATTAAATGAGATAACATATGTAAAGCACATAGACTAGCCTGGCAGATAGTCAATCCTCAAATGTGTGGGTGGAGTCAGAATGTAAAGTAGGGTTGGTGGTTTCCTTATATTGCCTAGAGATTAAGAGCACACATTCTGGAGCCAGGCTATTTGGTTTAAAATCCCCGCTCTAATAAAAATAAAATAAAATAATAAAATAAAATAAAATCCCAGCTCTGTCATTGACGAGCTGTGTGACCTTGACTGTATAGTGGGGTCATCATCTTCATTATCATCACCATCAGCGTCATCACAAAGATTATATGAATTATATACGCTAACACACGTAGAATGTTTAGAAGAGTGCTTGACACCTGGTAAATGCCAAATAATTGCTGGCTATTATATAATTCCCTAAACTTACAGTTCCTTAAAATAAAATACTACAGATTTATTAGTTATATTACCTAATACAGTTATATTAATTATATTAGCTAAATTTATAGTTTCTCAACCTAAGGTATTAACAGCTGCTATTATAGTATGATGTAATGAAAAGACTAGCATCCTGGCTTGACTCACATTTATAAATAAGGCTGAATGAACAAGGCACTAGTGCTGTGAGCTGGCATCTTCCTCTGTGAAATGGCCACACTAATCTCTGCCTAACCCAGGATTCTTTTATCATCAACACGTTAGGAAAGACAGGTATCACAGATGATCTAGGTTTGAGTCCTGATGACCAGGTATTTTACTTTGGATAAGTCACTTAACCTCTTTCTTTCCCTTCATTACATGTAAAAAAAAATTTTTAATGGAGAAAAATGATTTCTATAGCTTGCACCACAGTTCTTCCTCAAGTAGGGGAGAGCTATTTTCACTGAGGAAAATATCTTAACAAGAGTTGGAAGGGTGAATAGGGACTCAGAGCATGTACTAAAAGAGGAACATTTACCTAAACTGTTCTTAATGGAGAAATAAACAGATTAGAGATGAGGGAGAACACGGGGAAGGGGAGAGAAGGAAAAAAGGGTGAGAGAATCAGGCAGGAGCCTGAAGCCAGTGGAGAAAGCTAGCCAGTGAACTCTAGGGTGAACAAATAAAGAACTTTAAGGAAAAGGGATGTCTAATATTTAAGTCTATGTTTGCACATCTTTGATGTAAACCCCCTTTTCTTCCCCAAGACTTCACTGAAATCCGATCTGTCTGTACTAAACATGAGAGAGGAACAAAGAGCCCGTATGGGAAGTGTGGTCTACCCCACATTCACTTCTTCCTGATACTTGTGTGGAGGTAAGAGCATCATGTGACCATGACAAATGATAACAGGTTTGGAATTTCAGGTGGCAACAAGGAGCAAAATGCATGATGGTCCAGAGAAGAATCTCTTCTGTACCATATTAGAGGAAGGTGACCTTAAAAGGAGGGAAGCTGTGAAAAAATTACAAATACCTATTTCCTAGTGTTGTGGTAACTCTGAAATATCTCACATATAGGGTTTCCAAATAGGGTTCCTGTATAGGGCTCTTAATTGATTCAACAAATATGCATAGAGTACCATATAAGTGCCAGGTACGATCCTGGGTCTTGGGAAAACAGCAGTGAACAGAATGGACAAAATCCCTGTTCACAGAACTTAGTTTCAGGGAGTGTGGAGATGGGGAGACAAGAGAAAGTATTAAATACATAAGATATGTCAGATGCTGATCAATGCTACCGATCAAAATAAAGCCAGGAAGGGAGAAAGCGAGTATCAGAGCACAGTGGAGGAGGGTATGGTTTTATAGAGGGGACAGGGGACCCCAGATGCAAAGACAAATTTGAACGAAGGCCTGAAGGAGGTGAGGGAGCAAGCCCCTGGCTCTCTGGGAGAAAAACATTCCAGGCAGAGAGAATATTAGATACACAGGCCTTGAGCAGGATGTGTGATGGATGGGTTGGAAGCTCAGTAAAGAGCCAGTGTGGCTAGAGTGAAATGAGCAAGGGGAAAGTTGCAGAAAAGGTCAGAGAAGTAGGGGGTGTTCTGTAGTTAGTACAGGCAGAGGTTCTGAACACTGACTGCATGTTAGAACCACATGGAAAGCCCCAGCTTGGTGCTGCCAGCCCTGCTGTAACTGGGCTGGGATAAGACCTTCACATGGGTAAGTTTTCAAAGAGCCCCAAGAGATTCTAATATGCAGCCAGGACTGGGAACCACTAATGTGAGTAATGTGAGCAACTGAAAAGCTTCTTCCTGCAAGGGAAGCGAAGCTTCTGCAGGGTTCTGAGCAGCAGAGCAAATTCTATGTTCTGATTTAGACTTTAAGAGAATCCGTGGCTTGAAAATGTATGCCATCCAGTTATAGTCAATGTATCTTTTAAACCACTTTAAAATGTCTCTTGAAACAGAATATAAATTAGAATGAATAAAACCATTTTCCTGTTCATGAAAGCATTTGGCACATGAGACTTGCCAAATAAATGTTAGTATATTACCATGTGTAAGTATGGTTTCATAAAAATAGATCAACATATAACAAAAAAGGCTTTGTGTTTAATGTGGAATATTTGGTAAAATTCTACTAAATATTATCTTTCAGTTTCTGTTGGAAATTTATTGAATGTTACCTAGTGAATTAGGAAAGGATGTGCCCAGACTTCTGAATATGAGAAAAATAGCCTAATGCTTATCTACAAAACCTTGTCCGAGATTGGAAATTGTGCCTATCTGTGATAAACTGTCTGAAACTCCTGGAAGGATGATAAATAACAATGGAGAGGATGGAAGTTAAATGACAAAAATCTTTTCTATACTGGGATAAATGCCATTAATAGCAATTCTCTGTGAAATGTTTTATTGTCATGTAAATTATATGCCATTTTCAATCTGGCAGCTTTCAAATTGCTTCTCTTTTTTGGAAAAAAAAAGAAAAGAAAAATATTCTGTTAATAATGGAAAACATTCTTTTCTGTTCTGAAGAGTTTGAAAAAATAGCTATAAAATGTGAATTGCAATACAGTGTTCCAAATATGTAGTAACTCTGGGAACTCTATAAAACTGAAATCCACCCACAGCTTTCCAGAACCTAATATCCACATTCATCAGGGGGGTTGTTAACCTTCTCTAATTCCCCTAAATATCATTATTTTTAAGATATATATTATAATCATTATAAGAGATACTAAAGTAATAGAAAAAGGAAAAAGTAGGTCTCTGTAGTACTGAGGCCAGTAATGCATACCCACAGCATAAACTATTTTTGTTTCAAAATGTGTAAGTGAAATAAGGGATGGGTATATTCCGTCTACACAGAAAAAAAAAAAAAAAGAACTTTGTTATAACATATATTTCTCCTCTTTTAGTTCTTAATGTTTTGTTATGAAAAATTTCAAGCATATTAAAGGTAGAGAGAATAGTATAATGAACTGGCATATATCCATCACCCAACTTCAAAAATTATCTCTGCTAACATTCCTTGTCTTGATGTCAATTGTCTCTGATACTAGTAAAACCTCTGTTTCTTATGAATAGTGTTTGTTTGGCATACATTTTTTCCATCCTTTTACTTTTAACCTACCTGAGTATATTTAAAATACTTTTTTGTAAGCCACATTGTTGAGTCTTCCTTTTTGAAATTCAATCTGACAATCTCTGCTGTTTCAATGGAGTCTTTAGACATTTATAGTTAATGTAATTAAAAATGTAGTTAGTTTTAAGTCTATCGTTGTGCTATTTGTTTTCTATTTTTTACATCTGTTCCATGTTCTTTTCTTCTCTTTTTAAAGATTATTTTTAGTATTCTCTTTTATCTCCATTATTATTTTATTAACTATACTACTGTGTTTTTATTTTTAAGTGTTCTTCCTAGGATTTACAACATTCATCTATAACTAAGCACAGTCTACCTTCAAATAATATTGTACCACTTCACATATACTGAAGAACCTAATAAGGCTATACTTCTGTTTCCTCCCTCTCGTTCTTTGCATCATATCTTTTACTTTTACATATCGTAAACTTCACAGTACATTATTATTATTATCACTTCAAAGAGTCAATTACTTTTTAAGAAATTTTTAAAAAGAAAAGATTATTTTATATTTATCCACATATTTAGCTTTTCTGATTTCCATCCTGTATAGTCTTTTCATATTTCTTGTAATGCAGGTTTTATCAGAAAAATTTATCAAATTTTTTCAACTCTTGTTTCAAAAGTTTTTTTCTCTTTTCTTTCCTTTTCTCTTCTCTTCTTTTCTTTTTTTTTTTAACATTTTTTATTGAGTTATAGTCATTTTACAATGTTGTGTCAAATTTCAGTGTAGAGCATAATTTTTCAGTTATACATGAACATACATATATTCATTGTCACTTTTTTTTTTTTTTTGCTGTGGGCTACCACAAGATCTTGTATATATTTCCCTGTGCTATACAGTGTAATCTTGTTTATCTATTTTGCATATGCCTGTCAGTATCTACAAATTTTGAAATCCCAGTCTGTGTTTTTAAAGTTTTTATTTCATTTTAATTCATTGAAGTACATTTCAATGAATAGAATTCTAAGTTGACTTTTTTTTTCTTTCAACCCTGTAAAATCCATTTTATTCTAGCTTGAATTGTCTCTAAAGAGAAGTCTTAAGCTTAATCCTCTATAAGTAGTCTTTTACTCTGTGCTTGCTTTCTTCTCTTTATCACTTATTTTCAGCAATTTGATTAAGATGTGCTTTGATGTAGTTTTCTTTGTATTCATCTTGCTTGGGATTTGTTGAGCTTCTTGGATCTATGTGTTTATAGTTTTCATCTAATTTGGAAATATTTCAGATACTCTTTTTTTCAGATTTTTTTCTTTCTCCTCTTCATATGTCTTTCTGGAACTCCAATTACATATATGTAAGTCTGCTTAATAGTGTTCTACAGATCACTAAGGCTCTGTTTTGTTTCAGTCTTTTTTTCTTCTCTGTGCTTCAATTTAGATAAATTCTAATGCTATGTCAAGTTTATTGACCGTGTCTGCTATACTATCTAATCTGCTTTTAAACCCATTCAGTGAATTTTTCATTTTGGATATTGTACTTTTCAGTGTATAAGTTCCAACTGTATCCTTTTTATAGCTGCCATCTCTCTTCTCACTATATTCATGTTTTCCTTTAAACCGTTGATCATATATAAAGTAGGAGCTTGAAGGTACTTATCTGTGAAGTCCATCATTTCTATCATTTCTTGATCTTTTCCTATTGATTCATTTGTCATTTTAGTTTATAAATTACATTTTCCTGCTTTTCATATACCAGGGAATTTTTATTGGATGCTGGACATGATGAATTTTAGGTTTTAAATGTCTAGATTTAAACATTTTTCTTTAAAGAGTGTTGAGTCTTGTTTTGAACGGAGTTAACTTACTTGAAGATTAGCTTGATCCTTTTGAATCTTGTTGTTAAGCTTTGTTAGGGTGGGTCTAGGATAGTCTTTATCTAGAACTATTTTAACACTACTGTTTAAGGATTATCCTTCTGGGGTCTCCACCAAGTGCCTCAGGTGCTCAGTGAAGTATCTTCACTTTGGTTGGTTGGAACTCAGACATCTCCCTGCTCTGCATGAGCTCTGGGAACTTTTCAGCTTATGGCTTCTGATTGACCAGCCTTGTGAAGTTTCCCCCTGTGGATTTTCAGCTTAGTATTCAGAAGCAGACTCAAGGGGACTTCTATAAAGACTTCTGAAGACTTCTTGAGCCTTTTTTATTTTTTCATAATCTCTCCTCTAAGTCCTTAGCGTCACAAATTCCAGCTGCGTTGGCCTCCCCCATCTCTGTTTGCTCAGAGACAGCTTTGCTCTACTTGGATTCCTCTGCCCTACTCCGTAGTCAGGAGAGTGCCTTCAGAACAGCCACAGTGATCACTGGGCTTAAATAACTTGCTTCCTTTCTTTTAGCGTTTACAAACTTAGCACTTCCTGTTGTCCAGTGGCTTAAAACAGATGTTTCTTACATTTTGTCCACTTTTCTAGTTGTTTGCAAGGGGAAGACAAGTCCAGCACCAGTGACTCCATCATAGCTAGCAGAGAGAGTTTTAGTTCCAATAATCATCTACTCATGGCCAATCTTATTTCATCTATACCTCCACCTCCACTCCCACCTCTCCAATTTTAAGTTGATGGTGGATGGGTCAGTTACAACCACAATTATGAGCGACTAAAATAGGAGTACCACTTGAAACTTGATGGTGTGGCACAGATACTAGAATGTACAGTGTGAGCATAAGAACCTTCATCTTGCTTTCAAATCCATGGTTCAGCTTACAATCAGTAAAGGTACAGTTTGGTTTTTTATTAAGTCATTTGAATTCACACTCAATTCCAATGTCAATTATTGTGAAGCACATTTATTAAAGTGGCATTTATTTGGTTCTTCTTTTAGAAAGCCAGCATACTGGATATGAATTACAGATTCTTAGCACAAGTATCAATTAATGATTATCTAAATGTTATATTCTTGTTATTTATTCATGTAGCTTAATCGGCTAAAATAGCTGCTAAGCAAGAAAATTTAAAAAGCTAGTAATTCATCACTTTGACATTTATTATTTAGATATTATCCAAATTAAGGCATTTATTGGTTAATGTTCCTCCCTTAACCATTTTAATCACCTACAATAAGTGAACTAAACATTTCTACATGTTAAAATTTCCCAAAGCAGTTTCAGAATGCTGCAGAATACTGTAAATGGCAAAAAGTCTTTAACACCCTAGCCAAAACACTGACCAGTTGTAAACACCTTATAAAAATACAAGAGACTTGTATTTTCTCTCAGCAGAAGTGACACTATAGTACACTTTTCTTCTAGGAAGAAAATGATTTTTTTTTTTTTTTTTTTTTTTTTTTGCTTTTTTAGTAAACCCAGGAGGTAGTATAATATGAGTCCTGGTATTTTATTTTATTTTACTTCAGAGTTGTAATGCAGCAATGAATCGAAAAACTTAAGAATTCACAATATTCTTCCATTTAAGCACAAAACTAGTGAGGCAATATGGTGTGGTAAATGATCACTAGAATTAAGTGGCTAAGTTTTAATCCAAATTGCCAATAACTTGCTGGCTTTGATGGAGATGTAGTTCATTCATTGTCATGAATTCTATAAAAAAGGAGTTTTTATCTGTCCACATATCTGACACTATTCACAGGAGAATGATGAGAATGAGTCGTTCAGTCACCAGAGATGTGAACTGTGGGGACGTGGACATCACCAGGGATGGCTACAGCCCAGCTCAGTGGTTCTCAGCACTAAGACCCAATGCTACCATTTTGGTTGTTTTATTTTCTGTGTTTTGTTTATGTTTTTTTCCTCCAGTTTTTGAACATTTTAAAATTTACATACAGTAAAATTCTTTTTTTTTTTTGGTGTACATATCTATAAGGTTTGACAAATGCGTGCAGTCATGTAGTAATCACTACCACAATCAAGGTTCAGAACAGTTAATGTTGCCCCTCCAAGAAATTCCTTTATGATGCCCCTTTCTAATTAAACCTTCCTGGGAACCTGGGAACCCCTAGCCTCTGGCAACCATTAGTGTAGTCCCTGTTCCATAGTGATTTTCCAGCATGTCACATAAATGGAATCACATAGTACATATAGCCTTTATAGACAGACCCAAATCTGCCTTTTTATAACAGGGATTCTCTTATTCCCCCTTTCTGATCCTTAAATAAAATCTAAAGCTATTATCTACTCTGACACATAATTTCAAAATAATAATTATAATGCTCTAACATATATAAGAGAAGCAAAAAATCAATTATAAAATATGTATTCAAAATGAAAAATGATTGAGGCTGACTATTCTAGATCTAATGAAGTAATTGGATGCTTGCATCTACTTTAATGAAAAAGTTTGCTTTTGAGGGAAGTAAGGTCAGAAGCTATTATCCATAAAAGTACAGGAAAATGGAAAAAGCAGAAGGGTGATGTGATTTTTCCAAAATGTGAATAATTCTTGGTAAAAAGCCAAACAAAACCAAGTACAGTCTTACTTTTCACAGAGTCTTACCACTCCCAGTAGTTGCACTTCTGGAAAATTCAGTGTATATTAAAAACTGTATGTTTATATGTAAAATGTAACTAGGTTTCTAGGTTCAGATAATTATAAACCGGTTTTTATCTACATGAATCTCTAGTGCAGTCATCAAAAGATGTGTAGACCATGGGACAGTTCATGTGCAGTCTTGTCAAATGCATAGCAGGGTATCCGCTATCCTTGCTTACCCTGTGAGAGCCCTAATGGCCCTCCTGTCATTGTAACAACCAAAGGTATCCCCACAAGACATTGCTAAAAAGCCTTCGAGTGGGTGGCAGTTGAGACTCACTGGCCAAGGTGAACTAACTCTCGCACCATCCAATACTCTCATCCGGGATCACTACTCACCAGGGTTGTGATTACCAAGTGAATTCTGCAGATACCTTCACACTAGGAAAGGGATGTCTTGGAGTGCTGAAGAGTTTTTAGAGTCACAGTGCTCTCTGAGATCCCAGTTGCTGCTGCTAGGCTTGCACAGACGATGAAGCTAGGCCTGTGTCCCCCACTGTCCATTAACAGTAAAGTTTTTATTGCAGTATCCAAAGGGCAGAACAAAATATCTTCTTGGGCACATTATATGGCTTCATATAAATTAGCGATAAATATTCAAGGCATTTATGCTATTAGAACAACCTCTGTTAAGAGTAAATTTTTGCAGACTTCCTGTAGTAACTTGAAAGAAGCTAGTAATTTACAAGAGGGAACCAACCATAGCCTTTTGAATCCAATATTGCATTGTCTTTCAAAGTATATATACATTTAATTATATATATTATTATATTTAACAGATTCTCATGAGGTACCTATTATATTTCAGGCACTTTAAAGTCAGAAAAATTCCTTAAATCTGAGTTGAAGTAGTTAATCAACCAAAGTTTCCTCAAATATTCAATTGGTGGGGTGTGGGAAAGGGGAAGGCTGTCTTGTCCCACAATCTGTATTTTTTCCGTTACTCTATATTGCCTCCCAAGTGATACTAAAAGCCTAAAGAGAAAGTGAAATTTTTTGGAAACTAAAAATATATTGTAAACAAGGCACTTCTTGCATAAATGAGAGCTGTCTTTTAAAGTTTTTTTAAATTAATGTATTTTAAAATTTTTTATTGATGTATAGTCAGTTTGCAATGTGTTAATTTCTTGTATATAGCATAGTGATTCAGTTATACATATGTATATTCCTTTTCATAGTCTTTTTCATTATAGGCTGTTACAAGGTATTGAATATATTTCCTTATGCTATATAGTAGGACCTTGTTGTTTATCTATTTTATATATAGTAGTTAGTATCTGAAAATCTCAAACTCCCAATTTATCCCCTCAACTCCCCCTTTCCCCTGGTAACCCTAAGTTTGTTTTCTATGTCTGTGAATCTGTTTCTGTTTTGTAAATAAGATCATTTGTGTCATTTTTAAAGATTTCACATATAAAGGGTATCATACAGTATTTTTCTTTCTCTTTCTGGCTTACTTCACTTACTATGACTATCTCCAGGTCAATCCGTGTTGCTGCAAATGGCATTATTTTATTCCTTTTTATGGCTGAGTAGTATTCCATTATATATATATATATATATATATATATATATATATATATATATATATATATATATCACATCTTCTTTATCCAGCCATTTGTCGATGGACACTTAGGTTGCTTTCATGTCTTGGCTATTGTATATAGTGCTGCTATGAACATTGAGGTCCATGTATATTTTTGAATTAGAGTTTTGAAATCAGTCTTTATAAAAACTGATTTTATCAAGCTTGTTGATAGCTAACCTTACAATGATGCTGCTGCAGACTCCAAAACAGTCATCATTCATGGAGACATATGATATTTTGATTCAATCTCTTTGCTTGAAAAAAAACCTCACTAAATATTTTTCAAACAAAGTGAAATAGCCTTACTACTTTTCCATATTAATACATCTTTATTGTAAGAGATTTAGATGATGCAACCAAATGAGACAAAGAAGAAAGTGAAAATCTGGAGTAATGTAATTATTTAAAATTAATCACTGTTAACATAAGTAGTGTCCAGATATATACAAATATGTTAACATGAATAGACATATTTTAAATCATTCTGTAATTATATTGTTGATTAAACCATGATCATCCATAGTTTTTTTCATTTAAACATGTCAACAAATTCAATTAGACACCATTTTAACTTGTACCATGGCTTGCCATTATATTCCCATTTGTTCAATTTTGATGAGCATTGTTTCTAATTCTTTAATATAGTATAGTTTGTCAAGAACAGTCTTGCTCGTGTATGTTTTATTCATGTCTAATTATTTTATAAATTCTTAGAAGTAAACATTTTTGTTAAAGAATATGCCTATCTAAAATGATGTAGGATATCATATTGCTCTCTGGAAAGACTGCACCAATTCCTACTCTCAACAACAGTGAATGTTATCAGTCATCTTCATCTTTGCTTTAATGCGAAGTAAAGGAGAATATCTTATGGTTTTTATCTGCATTTCTGTGATTACCACTGATGTTGGTTATCTTTCAGAATGTTAAACAACCATAGTTTTTCATTTGTTTGTATTTGTAAGTCAATTGCCTGGAGCTTTGCCCATATTTGCCATTTTTCTATTGGGATATTCATCTCTTTTTTTAAATTTTGGCAAGAATTGTCTTATTATTATTATATTATATTATATTAAAGATTTTAACCCAACATTTCCCCCTCAGGGTATCATTTATCTTTTAATGTGATTTCTTATATCACTGAATATACAGATATAGATATGGTTATAGATATATAGATACATATGTAAAGAGATAGGTATCTTTATGTATACAGAACCATATAAATGTAAAGATATATATGTATATATATCTTTGATATCTGTATCTTGGGGACATACATAGGACATATATTATATATACCTTTGGTGTGTTTGTTTAGAAAGATTGCCAAAAGCTCACCTAAATTTTTTTCAAGAATGTTTACAAACCATCACGCTTTCAAGATTTTCTTCTCCCAAGTGGTATACAAACTAGATGTCTTCACCCCACCCCTCAGCTCTTTGCTGTCCCTCAACCTGACCAGACAGGGAGGACTCAGGGAAGGAAGGAGTGAGGGTGACCTTGCGGTGGCAGCAGTCACATACCTACCGATGCCAAAACAGCCCTGTCAGGGATGAGGGAGAATGGTGTGTCCGCTCCGGCACTAGGCAAAACGGCTCATCAAAGATCTAGGTCAAACCGTCTTGCTGCTTTTTTGAGGCTCAGTCTGAATTAAGCTCCTTCACATAGTATTTCTGTTACCCGTGGGATTTTCCATTGCTTCAGGTGTCTGTATTCTAGGTTGTCTGTGTCTGAGATAATTTTGCGGTGAAGGAATGGGTGAAGGGCTAGACCTCAGATTAGCAAATAAGCCAGAGAGAAGAGTCAGGGGAGGAAGGTCCACAGTGCTCTGGAGACTCAGAGATCAGCGATCACAAGAAAACCCTCCCACTCTGTCTTGAGGATGGCCTCAGATCTACAGGTGAGCAAGCAGCTCCACACCCAGGCTTGAGTCCCAGCTCTGCAGACCACTGCTGCTGAAACTCATAAAACACCAGCTCCTAGTGGGACTCCACAGATTACGAAGTGCTTCCACGTCAACCGTGTAGTTACCATTGAAACAATCTATTTGTGTTCTAAATTCCTTTGCAGCTCTTTGTCTCTTGCCTGAAAAAATTACATTCCTAGATGGGCCCTACCCTCCTGCCCACCTCCCAGTCCACTCCCAGCTCCTACATCAGATCTCAGGGCCTTCCTTCCTGACACAGTTTCTCATGTTCTCGTCAGGGGGTGTTTTTCCAGACTCTCTGGGAGGAATTTTAATTAGGGATTTAATTGGGACCTGACTCTTTAATAATTTAAAAGGCCATAGTCATAAGCTGTATGTGACATGGATGCAGACTTGGAGTTAACCTTGCCTGAGGTTTCTCCTTGGCTCTGTGGGATTTTAGCTGTGTGACCTTATTTATACAAGGCACTAACCCCATCGAGTCTCATATAAATATGCATACTGACTCCCTGACAGAACTTCTGTGAGGAGTTAATGAACAAAACCAATGCCTTCCTATATTGTAGTGACAAGTGTGACTGTTACTGTCCTTCGCTCCTTCCACAAGAATCCAGGGCTACTATTTGAGCAATAATTTTCAGTAAGAATGTAAGTAACGTTTGTTACAGAACTGTTAGAAAATAGCAATAAGTAAGTAAAATTAAAATAAGCAAAAAGAAGAAAATGAAAAGAGGGGAAAATAAAAATGTGAGATAGCGGCTATAAACATTTTTAACATTACATTAAATATCTCCACATTGTTGTGCAACATTACCACCGTTCACCTCTGGAACTTTGCATCATCCCAAACTGAAAACTCTGTACCCATGAAACACTCTCTCATCCTCCATCACCTCCTAGTAACCATTGTCCTACTTTCGGTCTCTATGATGTCTGTTCCAGGTACATCATACAAGCAGAATCATACAGCATTTGTCCTTTTGTGTCTGTCTTATTTCACTTAACATAATGTCTTCAAGTCTCACCTATGTTGTAGCGTGTATCAGAACTTCATTCCTCTTAAGAAATGTGTTAACATTCCATTGTATGTTAATACCACATCGATGGACATTTTGGTTGTTTCCACCACTTGGCTATTGTGAATAATGCTATAAACATTGGTGTTACTATTCACATTTTGAAGTATTAAAATGCAGCCATGTATTTTCACACACATACACACACACACACATTTTAAGTAGGTTCCCACAGTACATAATATTTTTAATGTGATTTTTTTCATTCCACAATACATCATAGATGTTAGCTGAGATTATGTAACTTTCAAATACTCTTTAAGTGTGCATAGTATTTTTTAAATTTGTATGTAACCCTTAATTGATTATTGAACATTTAGGAGTTTTCCAGTTTTTTACTGCTATGTGTAAAACAACAGTGAACATTGTAGTTAAGTTTAAACATCTTTCTTCATGTCTTCTGCCTTTAATTGTAGTATCTAAATGGTTCCTCCTCTCAAGTAAATACTAACTCATATTTTTTTTGTAGTATTTTGTTTCCTGTTTTATATTTAAATATATAACATATGTATATATTTATATAAAATCAAGCTGACACTTATTTTAGAATACAGTATGAAATAGAGATCAACTTTCATTTCCCAGCAGAAACCAGTTGCCTCAGTATCATTTATTCAATATTCTATGGTTTTCCTGCTGATAATCTGAATGTCTGTATCTAGTCTGTCTCTCCATCCTATGTAAGTACAAGATTGTTCTGGTTACTACATAGAGGGCACATTTCTCATTTCTCATTAACATGTCAGAGCATTTTTATATTATTTTTGCGTGCTTCTATTATACATAATATCTTACACAGAAACATTGTTTTTTGGGGTTTTTTTTTCATTTAAAATTGTATTATGGGCTAGCAAGAGGTATTTGGAAATGTCATTTAAAAAAAGTTCTTACAGTTTTAGTTTTGAAAACAGGAAAGCAAAGAGGAGAAAATTTAAATGGCTTGTAACATATTATCTAAGTAATTTCTATTAACATTTTAGAAAGTAGGAGTCAGCTATATGTCTAAAAAATGTCAACTGATAGAGACAAAAAAAATAGAACTAAAAAATTCCTCTCTCCCCAAACTCTACCTGACCCATAGTTCTTTTCACCAAAGGAAACCAGAATCCAGTTTCCTATGTATTTTTACTGCAGATAAATTTATGGGATGTGTGTATGTGTGTGACTGTGTCTAGATTTTTGTATGTATATGTATATCTTGTTTAAATGTCTGTGTGTGTATTAATTTTTTATGTCCACTAAGAAACACATACCATCTACCCTTCTCTGCATCTTGCTTTCTCCATTTTTATAATGAATCTTGGAGAACTTTCATAATCAGCACAGTCTTTTTTTTTGGACAATAGCTGCCTGATATTCCACTGAATACTGCACCACAATTTGCTTGACTAATTTCCTCTACTAGTGGATATTTAAATAGCCTCAAGTTTTTTGTCTTTGTCTTTACCATTACAAGCAATACTACAGAGAATATCTTTGTAAATGTATTTTGGTGGGTTTTTTTTCACATATATTCTTAGAATACATTCCTGAGTGAATGAATTAGTGCGTCAAAGTATATTAGCATTTTGAATTTTTGATGGATTTTGGAAAATCAGAAATTATTCTCCCAAATAGATGTCAATTTAGATATTCATCAATAATATGAGTATCTTTTTTTCCTACATCTTTTACAATACTTTATATTTAGTTATTTTTTAATTTATCTAATTTTTAATTTATTTAATTTTTTATTTATCAATATTTTATATTTTGGACAATCACTAAAACAAAACAATATCTCATTGTTTTGTTTGTACTTCTTCCATTATGAATCAAGTTAAGCACCTTTTAGCTTTTTATATTTCTATTTCCATGAAACAAAAATCTATATTCCTTTTCTACTAGATATGATAAATATAAGCATTTTGGAAATTAAGAAAATTATCCCTCTGTCTGTCATATGTTTGCAGATATTCCCTCCGGTATTGTGTTTATGGTGTAGCTATTTTTATTTTAATTGCTGCATAGCTACTTAAAACATTTTTTTCAGCCAAATTTACCTTTTCTTTTATAGCTTCCAAGTATCTTGCTTAGAAAGGTTGCCCCCATTCTAAGCTTGTAAATACATTCACCCATGTGTTCTACTTTTATGATTTTGTTTTTTAAACGATATAATAATTTTAGTACATGTCTTATTGAAATATACATTAGAAAAGTGCCCAAATCATAAGTGTTCAAGTTGATGAATTTTCACAAAATAAACATTCCCATGTAGCTGACATCCAGATCAAGGATCGAAACATTACCAGCACCTCTTCCAATCATTGTCACTCCCACAGGGTAACCCCTCACTATCTCAACTTCTAATATCATAGATTAGTTCTTCCTGTTTGGGGATTTTTAGTACATGGAATCATGCAGTTTGTACCTTTGAGTTTATTAGCTCAACATGATGTTTATGCAAATCATCCACATTGTGTGTAATTGTAGTTTGCATATTCTCACTGCTGTGTAGTATTCCATTGTAGCAATAATAGTAACTTATTAATTCATCCCACTGTTGATATTTGAATTGCTCGCATTTGGGGACCAAGGTAAATAGTGCATGTCTTAGGATGAATACGTGCACATTTTTTTGTTGGGCACATCCCTAGGAGTGGAACCACTGAGTCAAGCTTTACTAATTATTGCCAAAGCGTTTTCCAAAACAACTGTACCAGTTTACACTTTCACCAGCAGTATATGCTTCACATCTTCACCAACTTTATATATTCTTTCTTTTTTCATTTTAACTATTCTGATGGTGTTGAATTGGCTTCCCACTATAGTTTTCATTCTCTGATGGCTAATGAAGGTGAGTAGGTGGTAACTGGCCACGTAGGTATGCTCTTTTGTGAGGTGCTTGTTCAAGCATTTGCCCATTTTTCTACTGGCTTGTTTGTCCTTTTCCTTATGAATTTGTAGAAATTCTTTATATATTCTGGATCAGAGTCCTCTATATCCATGTTGTCTTCTCCCACTCTCTGGCTTGTCTTTTCACTCTCAATGCTATCTTTTAATAAAAAGAAATTCTTAATTGTAATATCACACAATTTACCAGTTTTTTTCTTTTATGGTTAGTGTTTTTTGTGTCCTGATGAAACAGCAATATTTGTTTCTTAAAAAATTTCAAATGTACTTAATAAATACAGGTGCCATATGATAAACTGCACATATTTAAAGTGTATAATTTGTTAAACTTTGAGAGTGATGGATAATGGACATTATCTTGATTGTGATCATAGTTTCATGGTTGAATACATAGGTCAGAACATCAGTTTTAATAGTTCAATAATATTTAGTCTTATGAAGGTATTCTAATTTGTTTTCCATCTCTCTAATATTGGCCAATAAAATCGTTTTCCCTTTTTTTCCCATCATAAAAGAATAATAGCTCTGTTAAATGTCATAGTGATGAAACAGCATGGATGAACAGAAAATAAGGGGCGTGACTTGTGCAAGACAAGATACGCTAGGTTGCTTGGCAATGCCATCACGTAAGGGAAGAAGAGCAAGAGTGTTTCGCGCAATGATGAGCAGCATTCAAGCTGTGCTGTGCTTCAGTAATGAGCTGTCATGTGTTGTGATGTACAGTTCTGAAGTGATAAAGCATGCAAGCAGCATAGCAAGAAGTGCTGGCCCAGGGTGGTGACAGCTGCCTACTTTGGGAGAAACTGACTGAAGCAGGAGAGGAACAACCTTTCTTCTTAAAAAATGGTTTTTAATTACAAGAGCATCTGCCCCTTTAAAGAAAAATCAGAAAACATTTGTGCCTGAAGTGAAAGTCATTCCCTAGTCCCAGTCTCACTCTTCATAGATAACACCTGGAAATATTTTGGGATGGAACCTTTTAGACATTTTCTATACATGGTTTTATATACATATTAACTAGATAGGTAGATAGGTAGGTAGATACCATCTTTGTTTTTGAAAAACAGGACTGAATTATAATTATGCTTGGCAACTTGCTCTTTCCATTTACTATCTTGTGACTTGTGGCTCCCTTTCCATACCAGTGCTGCCTGCAAATGTAGTTGGTGAGAATGAATTACACAACGAAAGGAAGGATAATGGACTGGAAAATAAATGGTAGAATTTTAAAATGAAATGAAGTTGACGTGTTACCTCCTAGGACATTATTTCCAAATTTTTATCACGTGCAAATAAATATTGTTATGTTTTTGCATAGAGAAATTTAAAAACGTGACTTTTTTTCCTAAATAAGAAAGCCTCTTTGCTCTTTAACAACAGAAAGGAGAATCCAGCCTGATTCAACTCGTGGATGGACCCTCCCCCTGAAAAGTACACTCTATGACTCTTGAAAACAGCTGATTGGTGTACAACATATGTTTATTCCTCCCCTGTAAAAAAAGAATAGCTCAAGTCCAGTATTTTTAAAATAACATTTTTCTCTGTCATAAAATATAATTTTTCTAAGGGTCCACTGCTGGGGAGAACTGAACAGAGACCAAATGTTACGGAAGGAAAAAATTCCTTACAGCATGATCTATTACCAGTATTACCAACACCCCAATCAGTTCTTGCGGAAGAACCTCACTCAGAGGAAGCTGAATTGGGAGGGCATTTGGTCCCTCTTTTTCTCTACCACAAAATGAATTTTATGAAGGATGCTTCTCTATTAGGATTTGATTAGAACAACCTGTAGAGGGCGTCCTTGCATCAAGAGCCATAGGGGTTTGAGCAATACTAAGGGAAAAAAAATTTTTTTTTCAATTAAAACTACAATTGTCTGTAGTAAAAGAAAATGTCCATTGTATTGTGGAATTATTATCTAACTGGAGGACCACTGGCATTTACAACAGTAAAGTGCCTTAAGGGTTACCGCATGTATATGAATACATCATATAAATGAATATTCACTGAAATAAAAACTAACGGAATATCTGAAAAGAGTTAAACATTATTTTAAAGGAAGAATGATTGTGAAGCTTTGGATGCAAAAAGACTTAATTATGATTTACTTGTCAATATGAGGTACAGTGGTTAAGTAAATAGACTTTTGAAATCAGAGTGCCTGGGATTTGAACCCTGACTCTGCCACTTACCTGGTAAGTAACCACAGTTACCACTGAGTAACCACAGTGAACTAACAAGACCCTTTTGAGCCCTGTTTCCCCATCAGTAAAATAGGAATGATAATAGCACCTACTTAAAAGAGTGATGAGGATGAGGTAAGCACTTAAAAGTACTTTTTAAATTAAGACACAAATTTCAACACTTGTAGATTTCTTGTCTAATTCTTTATAAAGATCGACAGTTGTACAGAAAATATTTCATAATTGTAAATGCATATGCTGTCCTTTTTAGTAACTTCTCATGACCTAACATTTAACTGAATGCATGCACGTGTTCTGCTTCTCTTCTGTTGTTTCAGGTTTGCTTTCCCCTCCTGCGGTGTCCACTGCTACACAAGGGACTGAGTGAAACAACATGCCCAGCCCCAGATACTCGACCCTTGGGGCATTTGTCGCAGCATTTGGATGCCAAAGAACAAAGAGAAGTAAATAACCTTTTTCCGAGTCTAGAATCTTTCTAAGTTAAAAAAAAAAAAAAGTTTTGCTTCCATTTTCATTGCACATCCAACGGATTAGGCAGGGGGCAAATTAAATCCTCTCAGCTGGGGTCGAGTTGGTGTGGTTAGGCTGGAGCCCTCTGCCAGCCTTCTCTTCCCCTAGTCAAGGCCACAGCCTTGCTCTTTCCCTAAAGCGTCTGTCATTTCAGTACTAGCGCGGTACGCCTCCAAATTTCTTGAAATACCATTAACTATGAAGATATCCACGACTTCTGGGGGCCCTACCCGCATAGGTCAGGTACACCTTTCATCCAGAGCCCAGAAAACTCTTCCAGGCTCAGCCAGTGAGCGGGGAGAAGAGCCTCCACAACTGTGAAAAAAGCATCCTCCATGGGGTCAGACGGGCGCGGAATGAAAGCCCTGCGCCCCAGCCAATCCGAGCGCCAGCAATCAGGGCACCACATGGCGTTGGAGTCTCGGGTTTTAAATGGACGGAAATGAGCCAAGTGTCAGCATAGCGCGGATAGGAGAGAATAGGGTTTGCAGAGGGAGGAATGACAGTGGCGAAAAGGGAGAAGTGGAGGAATATGCGCCTTCATTTAGCACCGGGGTAGAAATGGGAGTTATCACGGTCGTCGTCGTCTTCATCATCATCATCATCTGTGTTCAATCAAGTCCTGCGATGTCAGTTCCCCCCATTTCCCTCCATTCGTGTTTCGCTTGGCCGGAGGCAGAGGCCAGTGACGTCCCAGGGGTTCCTTTGAGCTCCGTTCTCTGCGTTCGCCTCCACCACGCGCAGCCTTAGCGTGCGCTCCCACAGGGCGCACCGCGGCGTCAAGGCGGCCTCCCGGAGTCCCGCGCGGCCCTACCCCCGCGCAGCCCCCCAGCGCCCCCCAGCGGCGGCCGGCTGGGCTCAGTCACTTCGCTCGCACCGCACTTGCGCCTGCCCTTCCCGCTCTTCCTCTCCGGCGGTATTTAACCCTCTGACTGTTGGCCTCGCTCTTCCGGCTGGCATCTCTGGCTTTGCCAGTCCTGCGTCTCTGCTGTCCCCTCTCCCTCCTGCGCCCAATCCTCTTTCTCCGCTCTCGCCCGCTTTTCCCCTCACTCCTCCACCTCCCACTCTCCCAGGCTCAGTCGAACCCGGGCCAGGAGGCTACACGCCCAGCCGTCTACGCGGAAATAGCCCCGGCTAGGGGAGAACTTAACGGCTGCAGGTTGCGTAGGTGCGGCAGGAGTTTCAGCGGGCAGAGCCACCAGCCAGGAGGTCCGGAGTGGCATGGCCAGGAAAAGCGCCTTCCCTGCCGTCGTGCTCCGGCTCTGGAGCATCCTCCCGTGCCTGCTGGTGCCACGGGCGGAGGTCGGGCAGCCACCAGAGGAAAGCCTGTACCTGTGGATCGATGCTCACCAGGCGAGAGTGCTCATAGGTAAGGCACCCGCGCCCAATACGGGAGCTTCTGCTTCTTTGCCTACCTGTGTCTTCACTCTCTCTCCCGCTCTTCCATTAAAAAAGGAGAGAAGCATGCATTTAGTAAGTTTTAAAAACTTAATTTACAAGAAAGATTGCTCCCCACCCCCCATTCGCTATTTTCCGTCTAAAAGCTTATAAACTTCTCAGAAAGCCTAAGCTGATCTAGTGTTCTGATCAAGCTCTTGCTAGTTTCTATAACCCTACATTTTTAGGTGGACCCAGCATTTGTTAGCACCAGTTAACTCCGTGTCCATTCCTTTTCCCTGAAAGCATGTGTCTTTGGCATCATTCTTACCACACTCAGGAAAATTAATTGGTACCGAGGCAGGTGCTTTGTGAAAAGAAATGACCCATTACTAATTCTTTGGTGTTCTTTTTGCATGCAATTTCTGATTTGCATTCTTTTAATAAGAACATTAATTCCGGTTTGACAGTCTTATTTTTTTTTTTTAAAAAAAAAAAACAGGATTTGAAGAAGATATCTTAATTGTTTCAGAGGGGAAAATGGCCCCTTTTACACATGATTTCAGAAAAGCACAACAGAGAATGCCAGCGATTCCTGTCAACATCCATTCGATGAATTTCACCTGGCAAGCTGCAGGGCCGGTAAGTACTGATAACCAGAAAGGTTGAAGAAAATTACCCTTTAATATCTCAAGCACCTGATGGCAGGTAGAAAATACTGTATAGTATGTAATCTGCTACATTTTTACAATTTTTAAGGGTGATTTCTCATCAGATCTTCAAAGCGAATAATGAGTTAACTCCCATTTATTTGAACATGTCACATAAATTAAAGATTCCCAAAAGAAAAAGGGTAGGCAAAAGAAATAATTTTTAAAGGGCAGGCAAAATGCCTAAGATCACTATTTTGATAAGTCTCAGTGTCTTCAGGCTGCTGGAAATGTGGAGACCTCAAATCCCAACATCACTTCTTTCTGTGATCACTGACATTACAGTTTAACATAATATTTAAAAGACTTTTTCCCCATAGTATGTGCCAACCACCTGTGATACTGTTTACACTTTACAACAAATTTTAAAGTCTATAAGTACTTTGAGCATTGTGCATTTGAAAAATATTGTTGAGTGCTATTCACTGGAATGATGTGAACACTATTTCTGGTACAAGTTCACAGACTTAATGTCATATAATAATGTAAAATATTGCAAGCTACTGGGTTTTTTAAGTTACCATTTTAAATACTTTCACATGGAAAAAGAAAACTGAACTATCCTTTTTATGAAAAAAGCATTCCTTTTATTTCTTAGCACATTTTTATCTTTTATGTTACTTTTTGTAGAGTTGCAGTGTTATATAAATGACCTCTGATTTGGGAAAGGGAGAATAAATGGTATGTGATTTTAGTTTCTTTTGTGCAAGTGGAGAATTTATTCGAGGTGACAAATGGTAAGTAATAAATTCTTTTGCTCAATAGTTGGTAAAATGTGTCTACTATGAAATCATTGTAATTATTAAAATTACAGTTTCAGGTCTTTTTGATTCTAAACTTACTTAAATGGCTATTTTCATAAAGAACGTGATTCAGAAAACACTTCATAAAAAGTAGCTATTTTGAAGCAAGACACCACTTTGGTTCCCTCTAATTACCTGTGACAGTTTGGACAAGACCATTTTAGATGCCTTTTCTCCTTCAGGTCTGTTCTCTCATTTTTCTTTTCTAAAATAGATCAAATCTAGACCCTTTAACACTTCCATTGTCACTAAAAAAAAAATAGATGTTTTGGATCCACCAAAGTTCCTAACAGGAAGGTCATCTATTCTGAGACTCCCATTCTACAGATAAGTTCACTGACGCTCTTGTTGCTCTATAAGAAAATTATTCCTTTTCTTCCTACAGCTCCTTCTTCCCACATACTTTATGGGCAACTAATTTTGGAACATTGTGAAATTAGTAGTAAGTCAATGAATGACCTTTTATTACCTCCTTTTCTTTTGCACCTGAATCTATTTTGTTTGACCACTTAACAGCTGGGATCAATATTGATTCTGTGTTTTTAAAAATAACACTTACATACACTTAAATGGATTTGTAAGAACCATTAGAAGGTAGCTTGACTTGTGCCCCTCCCCAGATGAAATGGTTCTGAAACTGCAGGTGAAGTAGAAAATGTCAATAGCTCTTATTGATTGATTGGCTGATTGATTTATCAGTTTTATTTCTTTTTCCCTTGAGTTTATCTTCTGAAGGATGGAATGTGAAGCAAAGGCTTAGATTCCATGCTAGCTCCCTTTTGCAAACATTGGCATATTGTTGTGTACAAAATGGATTGCGTATCAAACAATCTCAGGAATATTTCTTGTAGGGGATTAGAGAAGATGGTAGAGCTGGCATGGAGATGAAGCTTCTAGCATCTTTTTCCTCTCTTGTTTAGGTGTTGATTACCCATGTGGATTATCTCATTATGCAGGACAATGTTAGCACCTCAGTTACCTTATTCTCTCTGTTCAGTCTGCTCCAGTTAGGTTACCACAGGTAACTATGTGAAATCTGGTGCTTCTTTCTTTTTTTTTTTTTTTTTAGGGTGCAGGTACTAAGAAGGGGGAAAGGATCTATCCAATGCCAAATAGCAAGGGGTTTTAAAATGTTGTTTAAATTTGACTAATGTCAATAAAGTTATGTGATTCCAGTACAATAATTTTGAAATGCATAGAAATTTTGAATACGGGGAAAATAATTACTTCAATACCAATTAAGTATTTTGAAAGGCATCTTTGGCTAAAAGCCAAACCACATCAAAACATCTACATGGAAAATGAAAAGGAAAATGAAAAGTTCATTCCATTATCTAGTTATTTCATCCAAATAATATCAAACACTTAGGGATTTCAACACAAACAAAACATATTGCTGATTAATGAAATTTTAAACTTGATACTTAAGTGTTTTGGCAACACGTGGAAAAAGCTAAAATAGCTTTAGGATTGAAGACCTAGTAGAGAACAGTTATTTACTTCCAATAAATTATTTGTCCAGTAACCCAGGGTGTTCTTGAGGTCATTTAAATAACTTTCATGTTCTACTTCAAACAAATGCAAATAAAAATCACAGTGAGATTCATTTCCCCACATTGCATTGGTCAAGTTTTTCAAAAGCGTTTTTAGTATGTGGAGAATTATGCATCTCTCCACGTACTGGCTGATGGCCACATTAGCCTTTCTGCAGGGCAATTTGACTCTGATGGCAAAAGGCTAGACGCAGATTCCTTGACTAGGAAATAGTACTTCCGGAGATTCATCCTAAGGAAACAGGCATGGATAGGGATAAAATTTTCAGTGCAAGCCTTTTCCTCATTGTGCTATTTATAAAAGTGAAAAAATTGGCAGAACCTAGAGGTCCGTGATAGTGGCAGGTAGCATTAATAAGAATATTTTAGGCATCTACTCAATGCCATGGAAAGATGTTCATGACAAATTAAGTTAATGGTCTACAACAGTATATTCTGTTTGGTTCTATTATAAAACATGTGGACAGACATAGGAAAACACATCTGATAAATGTCTGATCCTCCAAGGTGTTAACATTAAGTACATCTGCATGTTATTACATTCTGGTTTCTCCACAGTGAATGTGTATTGATAATCTTAAAAATTATTTTACATTAAATATGTGTAAAAAGTTGTACTTTAGAGTTAAATTATATATTCTGTATTATAAATAGTTTACTTATATTTATTATCCAGTGTCATTTTTACACTACATGTCACTCAACAAAATGGTAAGAGAATTTGTTTTTATGGCTGATTATAACCTGTGGGGCTCAAATAATTTGCTAATGTTTATCTGATTCTCACTTACCAGTTTCTTGTGAGAGTTTCAAAAATCTGCTCTGGAAAGCTTTCCCGCCTTAAGTCAGATTCTCTGACCTCTTCCTCTGCCTGAAATCCTCGCTTTCCGTGGAAAATGGTCTCCACTTTATCTCCTATTTAAAATATTCATTTTCTGACATTTCCCTTTTCAAGGCTTTTAGATGAGAGGAGAATTTCTACGAAAGAGGCTTAGGCTTAAAGGATTTTTGGTAATTAAAGGGAAAATGCCCTTTGTTACTGTATATAACTTTTAATAGTTGATATTTTTCAATGAGGCATTCCTTATTCTATTTTTTTCCTTAAATTTGAGACAAGTAGGAACCATGAGCAACCACTTTGGTTTCCTAAACTACACCCTAATTAAACATTTTATTTGGAAAATAACCCTTTCTAAACCTAAAGGCTTTCAAATAAAACTTTAACGAGAAGTTTTGTTAGACAAATCTGAATTCTAATACTAGGACACAACTGCTAATTTCCATATATGAACCAATTTGGTGAGAGGCCAAAAATTTGTATTTATAGAAATCATATAAATAGATCTTTATTTATAAAGATCACTTAGACTTGATCTTAGTCATGGTAATATATTTCTAGCACCTGCATAAAATGCTCAGGTGCTGTGAATCTAGTACCTAGTTAATAGGGCAGCTCTTTTTTATGTTGGCTTTTTTTAAAAGCAGTGGTGATGGATTTATGCTGAGCCATCTCTACGCATTTTCTAATCTTCTTGTGACCAAATGCCTGTTTCTGCAATGTTTGGTAGGGGTTGGTGGAGGGAAACTGGTGTCTATGGAATAGAAATTCTCTGGATGAAAATAACTGGCCAAAATTTATTTTATTGTATTTTTTTTAACATTTATTTTTTTCTTTACATTTTCTAGGTGACTATTTTTTAGGGTGTTTTTTTTTCTCTTTTTTGTTGGGGGAGGTAATTAGGTAATTAGAAAAGTCAAGAAACAGGCCATTTTCCTGACAACTGACTCACATTTTTGCTAATTAAAGGAAAATGACTCTACTGACATGTATCTGTAAGATCAACTGGATAATCCAGTTCTGTCATTCAAATGCCCCTGCAGCTCCAGTTAGCTTGTTTTTGCAATGTAGTGTTTGAAATGATGGAACACTGACCCCGGTCAATTGGCTGCAGTTCGAAGTCTGACATTTCCCATTTGGACTGGTTGAGTTGAGGAGACCTGTATTAAAATGTTTTTTTTTTTTTTTTCCTTCCTTTCTCCCTTTGACAAAAATCAAAGAAAAACAATAGAGAGTGAATTTTCATTCAAGTACTCCTCTCCCTCTTCAAAGGAACTGCCAAATGCCCTTAGACACCTCCTTCCAACTCTGAAATTATGGTAACACATTATTATTATTTAAATCCCTTAGTGTGTACTGTCCACATTTTTTCCTAGTGGAGTTACAATGGTGTTGGTAGTTACAGTCCAAGGAGTTATATACCTTCACACTCTTGAGGTTTGCCGTCCTACCTTTGTGGTGGTTTTTGTCACCAAATGGAGGAAACGCCTCGTTTTTTGACCCCTGTACCATGGTTTCAAAGTGGGAATGTGAATATGTTTGCATACTGTGGGCATGATTTTTTTTTTTTTTTAAGAAGGTACTCATATCAAAAGCGCAGCTTTAAACCTTTCATGTTTCGATCCTGCTATGCTGTGGTATTTTGCATTCTGGTGTTGTGGACATGCCACGAGGGATCAAAGAGTAATTCTGCAACAGGCCCCATTTCATTTAGCAAAGCAGGCATGTGCCAGCCATCTGTTGTATCTGCTGATAGAAAACAGCAGTAAGTTTCTCAAACTATTGCCAGAAAAAAAGGGGGAGCTTTATAGCTTAGAGGAGATGAGTTACAAGGTACCTTGTAAGCCACATCTGGTTCTAGAGCAGTTTACATGGCATAAATGTAAACCCTGTGATGTCTTCCTTTCACGGTGGTGTAAAGGCACGTAAACAAGCCCTTCGCCGCCAGGCTCTGTGTTTATTCCTGACTTTCAAATGCTTGCACAAATAAAAATCTTTTAAATTGTTGTGAAGTGGAAAGGAAAGATGTTCAGTAAAGTATTTGGTTTTGGATTAAACTCATTTAACTTAAATGTCCCTGATGAATAGGATGGGTGTTGTGAGGGAAAACTTTGGGGATTAAGAGTTTAGTGAAAATGCCTTTCATCTTTCTTTCGGATCTTTGGGGAAGGTATTGTCTGAGCAGGGCTTCTTTTGCTGCAGTTTTTTAGCCAACTCGCTCCATTCGCCATCCTGGGATGACCCTGGTCACATTCCCATGAATGTGGATGGGGAGTTGGGTTCTCATGCAGTGTTTCTGTGTCCAACATTCAGTCAGTCAACAAACACAGACACAGCCACAAACCATACAAAGAGGAGTAAACGTGGTCCCTGCCCTCAGGGAGCTAATAGTCTGGAAAACAAATACCCATCACGTTCTTACAAATGAGGTTAGAAAGTCTCAGATTGGCTGAAAGCACAAAGGATGACACCCTTTTCCCCTGCCTGGAGGAGAAAGGGAGCCAGGAGCTCTCCACTGAGCTCACAGAGCAGGTGATGTCTGAATTAATTCCTGCTGGATGTGGAAGCCCTCATCAGACCGGCAAGATAGGAGAATGCCTCCCAAGAGGGAGAGCTCAGGAGGTTCAAGTGCATGGAGGTCTTAAAGGGAAAAGCATGTTCTAGGTGATCATGACAGATCTTGGGTCTCATCTCAAAAGTCATGGAAATTCAGTGAAGGGGATGTCAAGGTCAAATAATAGGGAAGGGTTCTAGGGGAGGAGAAGGGAGTAGAAATGGTTCAGGGAGGTTTCTCTCTTCTCTGCTGTGAAGAGAATGGATGCAACATTTTGCAGGTTTGTCCCAGGCATATATTAAGTAAATCTTTGGTTTCTGTGTTGATTAGACAGTGGCTTTTCCATAATCATGATTTAACTCTTCTTACCAAACTTTCGGAATAGTTTGCAATGATTCATCTCAGCTCCAGATTAATTTTTTTTTTAGGTGATTAGGGCATAGAACTATAAAAATCACTTTTTGTGAGTGCATAGGACAAAAAAAATAATAATTTTCGAATGGAATCTAGACCTTTGAACTTAATGTAAAAGGATACTTTAACAAGGACAATAATGTTAATTTGAAGAAGAATTCACTTAGCATCTATTCTTAGCTCCTGTACTACCTTTCTAATCATCAAGAAAACCTTTCTAAGCATCAAGAAAAGTACAGTAATAATACAGAAATTACACTTGGCAGGTGATCCTTCAGCCGAAATAATGAGAGGTCAGACATTGGAACTGGATTAATTCAAACTAAGCCTGCTTCTTTCAGCATTTGATTTTATTTCAGAGCTTATTAGTTAAAACTCCAAAGTCACAGGACAGTTTCTGTTCTTCCCTGTTTTCCTCAGGTACGTGTATGGATGTCTGTGCCTCTGAGCTGTACATTTTGTCTTTTTGGATTTTATGAATGAATCTGAGTAAAGAATCTTGAGAAATATCAGGCATCTTTTGAAACTCACTCACGTGAGCAAAATCTCACAGGGCACCAGTGTGTTGTGGGCCTGGGACAAAGGGACAGATTTGGGGAGTTAGTTATTAGCTGGCAGTGAGACAAAGGACGTGAACCCAGGCCTTGCTTAGCTGCTCTTGGCCAGAAATCAGATCATGCCTTGGGGGCAAAACATGACTGAGAACCAATTCCCTGCCCTTGAGAAAATGAGAAGTGAACTGGTGAGGCACCTATATGTAAACAGTTCATCTTAATAATTCCTGGTTGAGTGGTATTGTAGGAGTACTAAGGCATTCCCAAATTAGAATGAGAGCACACAGGAGAAGTGACTCCAGCACTGAGTGACTATTAGGTTAGCCAAGCACAGATGTGGACGAGGAAACAACTTAAGGCAAAGCATACAGACCAGAAATACATCAGCTGGAGAACTAGTGTACGTGCAAGGTGGGAAGAAGAGACGTAGGCAGGGGCTAGGTCTAGAGGACTTTGTCCTTCGTGTTAAGGCATCTGAGACTTACTCTACAGGCAGTGTTGAGTCAGTCCATGAAAAAGTATAAAGTAGAGGATGACACGGTCAGAGTTATGTGCATAGCTTATCCTGTCAGCAGGACGGAGGACAGCTTTGAGGGGAGCTGACCCAGAGGAGGGAAATGAGGGATAATGAAGTACTACATCCGGGATGAAGAGAAGGGAACATGGATTGGGGAAACATTTAAGAGGTAAAAATCTGAAAGTCTTGGTGCTAGGAATAAGGAGTACCTCATTTCCTCCACTCTGCTTCACTGACTTGGCCTTAGCCCTGTTAGCCTTTCTGTCCCCCACCCCCAAGCTCATCCTTCCTGCCTCAGGGCCTTTGCACGTGAAGTTTCCTCTGCCTAGATGCACTCCTGCCAGATTTCTGTGTGGCTTGCTCCCTTGTTTCCCCCATGTGTGATCAAATGTCACCTCCTCTAAGAAAATTTCCCTGACTCTCCTCTCTAAAACAATAGCTAATCCCCACCCCCCAACACACACACACACTGCATCACTCTCAGTCTCCTTCTCTGCTGTGGTTTGTTTTTTTTTTTTTTTATGGCACTTAAAAGAATGATAGTACTTGGTTTTATTTGATCTTAATTGTTTGACTCTCCCAATAAAGGTAAGCCCATGATAGCAACGACTTTGTCTTGTTTGCCATATAACCCCAGGTCCTGAAACAGCTCCTGGCACACAATAGGCAATCAGTAACTATTTGTTGAATAAACGAATGAATACATTATTATTCCCAGTTGATAGATAAAGCAGCTGAGACACAGAGGAGCCAAGGAAACACAGGTGGTACTGACAGAGCTGGGACTTAAACCCAGGCAGGTGAGATCCAGAGCCCTTGCTCTGATAAGTGCTGAGTAGGGATATGAACACAGAGCGAGCTCTGGTGACACAGGAGGAATCAGCTAATTTTGGCTGAGGAAGTAGGGGAAGGCTTCCCCAGAGAAGGTATAATAATCGACTGGGGACATAAGACTGTGCATGAGGTGGTTTAATCAGCTGAGACGGGAATAAGGCAGAGGAAGGAGGGCTGTCACAGGCAGAGGCAAAAAGAACTGTCAAAGTGCATTCTGGGAAAGGCTAATTGTGCCCAAGACTGAGGCTTGGCAAGTGGAAGGGAGAATTTTGGGGGCCAAGGAGGGGGAGATAAGGAGATGAGGCTGGGCATTTGGTAAGGGCCAGATGGAGAAACACTGGAACCCATGACAAGTCACTTGACTCAATTCTTCTATCTATAAGAAAAGCAGTTGTATTACCTTTAAATTCCTCCCAAATTCAGAAATCTTATGATTCTATCTCTTAAGTAAAACATCTGCAGTCATTTACTATTAATGGTCATATCTTTATACAAACTGCAGTATCTCTCTGTTTTTTAAAGTAAAAGCATGAGTCTTCCTCCAGAATTGTCTTGTTGAATTTAAAACGATTCATCTCAGAATCCTTTATCCTATGTCAATAATAATAGTACTTACATAAAGCACCCTCTGGACTGGGCACTCTTTTAAGCGCTTTACAGATACTATCTCATCAGAGCCTCAGAATAATCCTGAGGTAGGTGCTATTACTATCCCCGATTTATAGATGAGGAAATTAGGGCTTACGGAAGTCAAATTACTTGCCCAGGACTACATAGCTAAGAACACTTATGTACACATTTATATACTTTAGGGGTCTTTATTTGATAACGTTTGGAGTATCTTCTCATTCCAAAAAGTAACCAAAGAACACTCATAAATGCTTACATGTCCTAGGTTCTGAGAATACAAATTTTGATTGATCTAACTGCCCTCTAGGAATTCACCAGCTGGTGGTGAAGACTGTGGCATCAATAAGGCAGTCATAATAATTATGGTAAGTTCTCAGGGCCAACACGTACAGGGTTTTTTCATTGCATAAGGAAACCTGACCAAGATGAAACTCAGCCCATCTTTCACTTGTCAGGTCTTATAGCCTCACACAGAGCTGCCTCTGCCCAGAGGGAATACTTCTACCTAATTTGCACAGAGCCTTCATAGGAGCTAGCTGTGGCCCCCATCAAATGCCCTAAGAAAAGTGCTAAGGGAGCATAAAGCATGAGGATATTTGCCATTGATCAGATAATTTTGCAATTGCTACTCGTCCAGAGTAGACATCACAGAGGAGGTAACATCTAAACTGGGTCACAAAAAAATTTCCATAGGCAGAGAGTGGCCAAGCCAGGTGGGGACGGGATGGGCATTCTAAACCTACTGAACGACCCACTGGGAGGTACACAGGATTGAGAATCATTGGTGTAGTTGGAGAATGACCGCTGGTTCAGGGTGGTTAGCATTTATGGAACAGACCTGAAGCATACAGATCTAAAAAGGTAAGTTTGGGAAGATTATGATGACTTTTGTTTGCACAGTTAACTTGTCTTGTAAAAAGTGAGGAGCCATTGAAAAAGTAGATGGTAACGTGGTATCTATATGAAGGGTAACTTTGGGGGCAGATGGAGGGTCGATGATGTGGTACTTGGCCAAGGACTAGGAGCCAATTAGGAAGTTATTTAAGACACCATGAGAGATGACAAGGATGTGAACTAAGGTAAGCCCTGGGGGGAGAGAGGAAGGAAAGAGGAGGATACCACTGAGATTACACTGTCAGTGTAACTGACAAGATTTATCGACTATGGGTCTTATGGAAATGGAATAGAGGATGACTCAGATGGCTGGGCTGATAGTTTTGTCTTAACTGAGAAATGAATTACAGGAGCAAGAGCAGAACAGTTTGAGGCACAAAGATGTTAGGATCCATTTGGAAATTGCTGAACAATTCAGATGGCAAAGTCTGATATATATTTGAAAACTGGAGTCTAGGGTCAACACTTGAGGTATAGAATAGAAATACTGATTTTAGAGACTTTGGATCCTTCTCTTTCTTCCTTTGACCTCAACTCAATAAATGTTTATTGAGGGCGTACCTAATGCCAAAGCATGCGCTGAATGCTAAAAAAGAAAAAGTAAATTGTATGTGAAGCTTGCCCTCAAGATTACAGTCTAGTATAGAAACAGACATGAACCAAAATAACAGTAATGCACTATTAACCATGTTATAAATGCAATATGGACAAGATGCTATGAAAGTACTGAAAAGGGGGCATTACCTCTGTTGGGAGAGGAGTGAATTATCTGCATAGGGTCCCTGGTTCTTCGCCTTTATGGGTCCCTGAGACCTGTAAAACTGAGATACAAGCGTTTGGAACAGCTTCTCTTTTTACCTTCATGGCTTTCATGTGCTTGAGATAATTTGGCCTCATCTATTCTGCCTTCCACTTGCCATTATTTTCTTTGGAAGTGAATAATTGTCACTATATCACTAGGTGACAGAACAAGTCTCCCAAATTAAACGTCTAGAACTACTCTTAGGAAACTGTGGAAGCTGAGAGTAGGACTTGTTCGGATGCCTCCTTTCCAAGGGCTGTTTCAGTGTTAGTCATGGATGCACCATGATTCAGATTCACATCTGCAGTCAAGTTCAAGTAGCCCAGCTCCAGATGGACATCCAGCAGACTTGTAGAAGTGCCTTGGTGTTCGGCTTTTGAGTACCTAGTGAAGTCATTTGATTCCTAACATTTGTAAGTTCAATCAACATTCCTATTTCCAGTTGGAATTTCATTAGGATTTGAGATTGTATTATATTGCTGTCACTTATAGCAGTAGCCAGCAGATGGCAATGTGAAAGTTACTTCTTTGTGGAGTTTTCCACCTCAGCGTTGTTTGAAGGCTGTGGGGGTGTTCTCTGTCTAATGGAGACCCCCTTGTGGGTACTGTGATCTTTATGTAACTCATTTCAATAGACCATTAATATATTCAGTAATTTAGAAAACAAACTCGATCAAATTCGATGCCACTGAAAACATTAAAGCTTGTATGTTTGAGAACTCATCCTAAATAACTAAAAATGTGAATGATTTCATTATGCACCGATCAGTTGTTTCTTCCTTTTAAACAATTGCTCAATTTCAGGCAGGAGTCAAGCTTTGGGTTTTCTCTCCATGTTCATCCAATTTTTCCTTTGCTTTCCCTGGCTGTAAGATGTCACAGAATAGCAGAATTGGAAGAGATCTCAGAGCTCATCCACCCCATTAATCCCAGCCTTTGAAGCATCCACGAATCGTGATCTTTCAACCTCTAGTTGAACATGCTTGGTGGCGGAGAACTTATTAAGGCAGATTTTACTTAGTAATTTAGATTGTGTTAATCATAGAAAGTTGTTCTTCATAATGAGCCAAAACCTGCCTTCTTGGTGTAACTTGAATATCCCAAGTCTCATATTTGGAGAGTCCTATTTTGCATTTATACCCTAAAGCTTACTGACTTGTCCCCTCCACTGCTGATGGAGGGCCTCTGGTTCATTTACTCCTGCTTCTTTCCTAGCAAAGACCAGCTATTGCTGTGAGTTCTTAGAAGGGCTCTACCCATGCCATCCCGGAGGGGGAATGTCTTGACCTCTCCTGCTGCTGCAGTGGGGCCCTGAGAGAAGGCTGCTTCTCAGGAGCAGGTGCAGCCTCTCCATGCTCCCTAAGCCATAAAGATTCAAAGGGCCACGCTGGGCTACATCCTCCACAGGAGTTACAGCCTCAGAGCAGCTTGGTGTTCTGTGCAGAAATGAGAAGTCTACCTCTGTCCTCAGTTTGGCATTGAACTTTGTCACTGAGTACCTAATGCAGCATGGATTAAGACCCTGAGCCCAACTGAAGTCACCAATATTAAGTTCCTGCAGCCCATGTTAATAGAGAGTCCTACCTTACAAGGCAAATATCAAATCTTCTAAGTCAAGATCTAGTTCGTATGCCAAATAGAACATGACTCCAGACTGGCTGAATGTCTTTGGTTCCCAAAGTTTGATTATTAAACTTACCTGATTTCTTGGACTTCTGCAGACCAGAGTTTGGAGAGTTATCACTGCATGTCCTAAGTTGTCCGGGGTTTGAGGAAACATTTCCTTGTTAACTGACGGAGAGTGTACAAATTGGTACCGTTCTCCTGAATTGAAATACAAGGTTCTATCATTCTGCTAATAGCAGTGACACTTTTCTATGTTACACTTAAGAGTTGAAAACACATTTTCATTTATATGGTCTCATTAGGTTCGTCTGGTCCTCCCAGTAACTGTAGGTAACTACATGTGAGGAATAACTGTGATAATTTGCAGTGAGTGCCTTTAGCCAAAAGTAAAATAATTCAAACCTCATCTTTAATAGCTGCACATGTTTTTATAGTGCACAAAAGATTTATGTGCTTTGTGATTTTTGTAGGAAGGCTTTTACCTTTCCATAAAAATAAATAAGGGCCCATGCAATAAATACTATCTAAATTATAAGGAAATATTTTCAGTACAAAATATAAGTGGATTATCATTCCATTCCATAGTAAGCATAGAAATAATTACGCTTCATCTGTTTTCTTATTTGGTATTTCAGATATTTTTTGCCATCAGTTCCTTGAGAAACTGCATACCCAAGACTTTTCTAGAATGGTATTTACATGCTTGTAGGAAGTCGTTCCCCAGTATAAAACACTTCAATTTAAGAAAGGTGATTGAATCTGCCCTTTTGAGTGGGATGTGGAGCCAGGACTAGGACAAGACAAGTAAGCACCCAGGGTGCTTGTTGAACCTAGGATTGAATGTCTCCTTGAATTTGTGCTCTGGGTGCCTTGCTACATCCCCCTAGCCCAGATCCTCAACATACTGGACAATACGATGTATGATGGTTAATTTTGTGTGCCGACTTGACTAGGCCACAGGGTGCCCAGACTTTTGGTCAAACATTATTCCCAATATATCTGTGACAGCGTCTTGGATGAGATTGACATTTGAATCAGTACACTGAGGGCATGTGGCCCACATACATTGGGCCAGTGTCAGTGGGCCTCGTCCAATCAGTTGAAGGCTGGACTAGAGGTTGACCCTCTTAGGAGTAAGCGGGAACTCCTTCTGCCTGGGTGCATTCACACGGAAAGACTGGCTCTTCTTGGGTCTTGAGCCTGCCTGCTTTCAGACTGCAATGTACACCTTTCCCAGTCCTTTGGACTCCGATTAGAACCATACTACTGTCTCTGCTTGGTCTCCAGCTTGCTAACTGTCAGCTTCCATAGTCATATGAGCCAGTTTCTTATGATAAATGTATCTGTGTATCCTGTTGGTTCCTTTTCTCTGGAGAACTCTGACTAATACATCTAGTTTTCTGTCTCAGCTGCCTAACAGTGGGAGAAGTTCCTATTAAAGAGGGGCAAATGGCAGCACCGGCCAAAATCCTGATCAACTTAAGCTCCTGGGACCTTGGTTTCTTCAAGTACTGAAAGGAAATAATTAGTTTACTTTTTACAATGGCAGCAAAATGCAGTTGCATAATGTGTACGAAGTCCTTGACACGTAGTAGACACTGAAAAAGTAAAGGTCCTTTCTTCCCTTTGTATTAATGAGCTGTTAGTGCTCAGTGGGAGCCATGAGGCCAAAGGGGGTAGTCCGCCAGATCCCAGGCGAGGGACTGTGCTGGCAGGATGCCCAAGTTCCACTCCAAGTGACAGCATCCCACCCCCTGAACTCAGAATGTCACCCCGAGCTGGCCTCGGGAGACCTGGCTTCTGGCCCGGCTCCCACACCATTTATCTGGGGCCTCAGACAAGTATTTCATTTTCTTTCTCATTTGTAAAATAAGAAGGCTCCTTTCAGTTCTGAATTCTCTGTGATTTATCAGTCATTACCATTTCCACATTGTTCTTGGTTTTGTGTTTGAATTCAGGTCACAGGGAGAAAGCTTGGACAACGTGGTTAATTGTAACAACAGCAAAAAACCTTGAGCAGAATTAACTTTTCAAAATCCCGTTTGCCTTTATAATGCTAATAAAATCAACTAAAGTCTATTTTAGACAACTTACCTCTGGTTCTCCTATATGCTTGGTTTCGGTCCATTTAAGTTGACCAGTAAACTGACTTTAGGAGTTAAACTCTGAGGCAGGTAGACAGGACAGCTGTATTACTAATATTTATCCTTTAACACCTTCTCCAAATTGTAGCTCCTTTCAGGATATAACATTTATTCCTGGCTTGGCTCTTTACAAAGAATCGAGGAATCAATTCTGAGATCTTGTCTCACTGCTACAAATTGAGATTTTTTTTATTGCGAACTGTATAGTAACTATAACTCACAAAACCCATTACTCAATCAGGAACATAAACTAGACTTCATTAGAGCTTGCAGAACTTAATTTCCTGGGTATAACTATCTTTTTTATGAATCCTTACAGAGTTTAATTTTAAGTTCATTACTTTTTTTCCATCATAAACTAATATACCCTCTAAAAATTTTTGGAAAATCCAGAAAAAGAGAAAGAAGAATGGGAGAGGAGAAGTCGTGTATAGTTAACTTATATTAAGAAATGTTAATATTTTGGTGTTTTTTCCATTAAGGTAACAATTTGTGTCCTTTCTTGTTGTTTGCTTGACATTGGGGCAATTTCCCATGTTATTACATGTATTTGGGGATTTATTGAAGCATTCTACTTTGATTATGTCTTTAGATAATTTTGCACTTTACAAATAACACTGTGAAGAGAAATTTGATGCGTTAGTTTTTCTACATTAGGATTAATAATAATAATAATAGTTCCTTAGGACTGAGTTCCATCTTGGAATTTCTAAGTCAAAGCACCTGATCATTGTACAGGCTCTTGGCACATACATTACTGCTGAATGGCTTGTGATGGCTACTCCATTCTTCCAACAGAATTATGCAAGGGTGTCCTTTTTGGTTTTCTTTGGTGGCTTATTTCTAAACTTCCAAATGGTACTGATGGTAGTTGATTTGTGCCTGCATTTTGCTAAGTTCTGACAAGTTTATCCCAGGGGGAAGTTCATACTGTAGGGGGCAGTGGGGGATCAGCAAGGGGCTCTCCTCTTCCACACAGGGATGTTAAGTTCCGCCAAGGTAAAGAGCTCTGCGTAGGGATGATTATTAATTGTGAAGATAAGACTCCTCAGATAGATGCTAATTATAAATTATACTTCTAGTCTACAAATACAAAATGAGTGGGTGATTTCTAAAGAGTAAAACAGGTCATTTCTTTTCAACGTTGCAACCAAATACATATTCTACTCATTTAAAATGAATAGGGATAAATATTTATGAGTCTCTCTGCGTGCTTCATATACAAATGTAGATATAGTTACCCAAAAATATTTTGAAATGACGGTGACTGGAACATCTATTTTTGCCTGTATACTCTTTAAAAACTATTTTAAAAAATATATTAAGTAATTTATTCTCTAGACGCTCAGCAGTAGGATTTCCTCACGTTTCAGAGGGACAAGGCAGAGAGGGATTAGCAAGTAGATCAGCTTCAAAGCCTAGAGAGTTACTGTCATCAGTGGGTAGAACGTAACACTTTGTAAGAGGAAGAATGGTGTATTTGCTCCATTTATCAAAACAAGGGAACTCTTACAGGCCTTCTGTGAAAGGGGAGACAAATTCATTTGCTAATCAGAGCTGTACATCCAAGTGGGTAGAAGGGGAAAGAGTAGATCTCGGGGGAAGTTTAAGAGAAAGTACTCAGGCAGCTAAAGAGCTGGTTTCACTAGATCCTGCAGTCTTGATATCTGAGTAAATACTGTGCATTTTTAGCCTTTGAAGTGTCAACCTCTGCTGAATTTGCTCTCAGTGGAATAAAATGTTCAGGAGGAAATAAACCTGGTAGGTAGACTCAAATTATTGTTTATAAACTGCTGGCTTCTCTGATACTGAGCATCGCAGCCACTTCAAAGGCAGGAGCCCTCACATGCTTTTTGGAGTGAAATCTGCCGTGAACACGTGGTGAGCAGAAGGGAAGTGGGCCAGCCTGACGGAGGGAAATCATTCTCAACCATCCCGGTGGCTTGCTCTGAGTAATCTCATCAACTGGTTATCAAAATGTATCTCTGCACTTTGAAAACATCAGATACTGGTAAAAACAGAGGTGTGCATCCAAGGATATCTGTGCTGTGAATATCCAGGTTTGCATATGCTTCTGAGCAGGTGACTCTAATGAGTGGTGAGTCTTAGATCACCAAGAGCACAGAACTGAGGTGCTGAGACTTTAACAATGAGAACTAAGTCTTTACTGAGCCCAGTTCTCTCCCTAGTTATCTATGCAGGATGAACTATATTCTTCCCAAATGCTTGGGACTCTGTTGAATCTTGGAAGAATTTGTCAAGGGCTGACTCCACTTAGAATCATAACCTCTTAAAAGGGAAGGCATCTTTGAGATTCCTTCCAAACACCTTATTTTTCAGATGAGAAAAATCAAAGACCAGAGATGATGATTGACTTTCTGAGGATCACAGAGAAAGCTAGACACAGAGCTGGCAAAGGAGCACATATCTTCTGACAGCCGGAGCAGAGCTTTTCCCTTCCCCAGTCTGAAACTTAAGGCTGTGAGAAGGTGCAGCATGGCCACATCACAATCCAACAGCCCCATAAAATGTGGAAGGAAAGAATTGCCCATAATTTTTCTCCTGGAATGGAGTATGAGGAAATCCGATGATCTGTTTTTGTGTTATCCAGTCCAAAACATAGACAGACAGACAGACAGACAGACAGACAGACAGACAGACAGACACACACACACACACACACACACACACACACACACCCTTTAAATGTTCAACTCGGGGCCAATAGCCGGATGGGATGGGAACTCAGTTCTGGCCATGATATGTTTCACCCAGCACAGTGCCTAGGACATGGTAGATATTTAACAATTGGCCAAATCTCAGGCCAATATCAGTGTGAGTTTTTTCTTTTTTAATTTCAACATTAGCATAATGGAAATGGTTGGTAGGGAGGAAGAGTGGTATGATGGAAAGCATGCTGGGCCAGTCCTGACTGGATGGGCCTAGGAAATATAACTCCATGGCCTTCAGTTTCCCTACATGAATCTCCTAGAATTTTTCCAGCTCTAAAATGTCACGTTCTGCCATTTTACCTTAGAGGGGCTTTGTGAAAACTGACCTGTTTCCAAAGCTCTCTGAGATCCTTTATTGTGAGAGTTGAAGTGTTGAAAGTCAGATAATATATATCTTTAAAAATAGCACTGTCTTTACACGACTTTGAGAAGCTGGCCCAGGTTCATAGAGTGGCGTGGTGTTTTGTCTGCTGCCTAAGAAGGAGGAAAGACATTATGTTAGCACAACGTGTACTGACCCTTATGTTCTGTTGTCCTTCTCTTAATTTGTTTTAGAATGTTGGCTCCTTCTTGAGGGTGAGTTCTTTCCCCTAGAATCCACCAATCTTAGAATGACAACCCCTCTCCCTTTCCTTCCTCCTTACGTTTAGTAAACTTGATTTTTCCCCATGATACTAGAACTTTAATTTCCTCTAGTAGTATCTACCACAGTGATATAGCACAACCAAAGAAAACGGAGGGAAAACACTGAAGACAGAAACAGAAGAGATGATGCCAAGGTGAGTCTTCTTTTTTTTTTTTTTTTTTTTTTAAAGACAATAGAAAGAGTTCTGTGGAAATATTTACTCTCTGGGAGGGAGATAACTCAGAAACAAATATAATGGAAAGATTTGATTTTTTTTTGGAACAAAGCAATTTTGGAGGGATCAGGAAGAGTGATACAGAGTAGCATGGACAAAAGATAAAGTTTAGAAATGGAAAAAGTCAAAAAAAAAAAAAAAAAGACAACACACCAGTCCAGAGCAGGAGGAGGGAGGAGGAAATGTTGAGGGAGGTTGCTTGTGAATACAGGAGATTTTAAGGTCAACCACGGACTAGTAGAGCCAGAAGGGATGTCAGCCTCTCACAGGAAGTGTGCAGCCCAGATTTTCAAGTACTTTCTATAAGAATTCCATCGTCATTTTAGCTATACAGAATTTCATCATATTGATGGCCCACACTTTATATCCACCCAGAATCTTACTTGCTACAATGAAATCTCATTTCTTTTTGTTGTACCTTTAAGGACTGGAGGACAGCCATGTAGCAAAACTTCACAGACATCAGAGACTGGTTTTCCAGAATTTTATATATATATATATATACACATATGTATATGTGTATATATATGTATATATATAAAAGAAACCCACCAAGAATTATAGACAAAAATGAAATTAGAAAAGTCATCAATCTCAATACTGAATTTTCCAAACCAGTCCTTCATTAGCCATTCTAAATAGTTTTAATAAGTTTTTGATATGCTTCTCTGAATTTGTTGGATTCATTAATATCATTTAAAATAGTAATATTATACCTAGTGCATTGCATGAAGGAAGGATTTTACACACAATAAGTTTTGTAATCAAGTTGACTTTTTTTTTTTGTATAGTCGACTTTTATTAGTGGAAATGTAGTAGAATAGATATATTGAATAATATATTTGGTGAAAATAGCCAAAAAAGTTGAATACATTTAAAAAGTAAATTATTACCACATTGCCCAGTTGTCAAAAACAGAAAGAATCTGCAAAGGCCAAAAATGAAGGAAGAATGGAAACCCTCAAAGGAAAACGAACGCCATTTTGATCAGATGTATGAAGTCAAGATCCAGTCCTAAGTGAAACATAGAACTGACATTGTATAAACCTGGTATCAAGTCTTGTGTTTAAGTCCTTGATCCATTTTGAGTTAATTTTTATGAGTAGTATCTAAGATAAGGATCCAATTTCATTTTTCTGCATGTTTATACCCAGTTTTTCCAACATGTTGAAGAGACTGTTCTTTCCCACATGGGTGCTCTTGGCCCTCTTGTTGAATATTAATTGACCATATATGCAGAGACTTAATTCTGGGCTCTTTATTCTATTCTATTCTTCCAATCCATGACTGTGGGATAGACTTTTTTCATATAGCATAAAATTTATTACTCAAATTCAGGTTGTGATAAACTATGATTTTCCAGACTGATTTGCCTAATTTCAGTTGCCCCGTTAGGCTTTAGTGGTTGGCACATTTCATTCCAGTTTTAATGGTATCATATTTTAATTGGTTAAGATTTGGATACTTCTCTCTTCCAGAATATTAAAAATCTACTTAATTTAAGAAAATCAACAGCTTTTGTGAGCACCTTCACACATTGTTTATGAAAGTCACTAATAAGAATATCTAATAGGTTGGTTGTCCAAGACAGATCTGAATGAAACACCATTCGGGATGCACACCAGGCTGACACAGGTTTATGCTTTTGGCGTGGCTCTTAATTTGATTGTTCAGCCATCCCACAGAATGGTATAAAGGCTGGATGTCCCAGTTGTGGGAAGGAATCAATACTGATTTTGAAACAGAGGCAGACTGTCTCCATTGCTCCTGTCCTCTCTTCTGAGGAAGGACATCAGTTTTGTGAGGCACTGTTTGTGTCTTGCAACTCTGTGTTGATGTCTCGGCTGTTCTTTTAGGTATTAAAAGAGCCATGAGAACAGATCCTGATGCTGACTAGTCTGTAATTTCCAGAGCCATCCTTTTTTTCTCCTGAATACAGGAGACCCATTTCTCAGTGCTTTTTAATTTCCAGACATTCACACAAATCTTGATGCAGATCATATTGGCCCTGCTGATTTGCGTACATACACTTCTGTCATTGGTCTATTTCTTTTCCTCTTTATGTAATCTGTTATCCTCTGTCATAACTGGGAACCAAAACCATCTCTGATATTTTCTTAAAAAAAACCAGTCAAACTGAAGATGTTAAAAGCCTGATCTCTCTCCCCTATGGTGTTACTGGCCTTCTTTGATCATCTGTGTGTGTGTGTGTGTGTGTGTGTGTCTGCGCATGCATGCACAAGACATTTGAATTTACTTTTATAAAATGAAGTTGGACTGCTGAAAATAAACTGGTAAATAGTTATGGTCTCAGCCTTTAGTAATTATAGTCAAACAGAGGCGATATGAGGCCAGATATCCCGTTTCTATGTAGATGGGTATAATGAATGCATTGTGAGTCAGTAATTCATATTTTAATTTGAAAGCTAGTAACATATTTACAATTGGAGAAGTTCAATATAGTAGCAGTAGAGTTATAAAAAATTTAGTAGTGCTATTTTGAACAAAGAGCTCTAAAGGCGTATACATTTGCTGGAAATTAGGTTTGGCAACTTTCAAATATGTTCCAAAAGAAAAAAGAAATCGTGGTAACAGGTAACAAAACTGAATTGGTGACACTGGGGTGGGGTGGGGGTGGTACTAGTTGTGAGGGAGGGGGCCAAGATGCAAGAATAACTCCTTTGATGTGTCCTCTATTTATTTATTGCTTCTGGCTTTATATACTCATCTGTCTTTAAAGATCTGATGTTTAGTCCCAAAAGATGGGACTAATCTTTCTTCGAATATCTTTTATTCTGTCATTAAGTGTTTCTTCACTTCAGACTTCTTTATCCCCTTAGCTAGATGAGAGCTGGTTTTTTGGTTTTTTGTTTGTTGTTTTTTTTAAACTGCCACAGCTCTGGATTAGTCCTTTTCTTCCCAAATCTTCTCTTGCGTGCTTCCTTCCCTTCCTGCCAAAGTGAAGCCAATTAAGCTACACTAAATACCTACATTTTGAATTTAGTAATAATGTAATTTAGCTTAATAAGAGAGAGAAGTAAATATAAATCTTAGCTAATGTAGATAATGACATAATGGCTTCCTAGCCAGGTCCCAGTCATTTGAGAACTTCACATGAGAGCATATCTTTTGCTGAATAAATACATTTTCCACTTATGTTTTTAACAGTGATTTGCTGGAAAAGTCTTTTTACCCTGATATATTATCTTAAAGCACACAAGCTATACACTTAAGTAAAAAGTTACTGGCTTTGATTAAATTGCTTTATACAAATGAGTGTCTGTTGGATTTGGGGGAAATGGCCTTTTAAGCTTTTTAAAAATCCTGCCCGTTAGGTATCCACGCCCTCGCTTAGGGGCCTGAGGAGTTCAAGGCTGACAGTAGCTGTGAAAAGTTTCATAGCCTTTTAAGAAAGTTCAGGGGCTGTGTTTGGGGAAGAGATATACATATTATGCAAGGCTGCTAGCTAATGCGGAGAGTGTAACATATGGAATTCATAAAGGTCCAATTACAGGACCGTCACTGTTTGCCATGGTTTTAACTTATGTAAGTTATTGATTATACTTTCATGAGATCATAATCAAAAGGTTATTCTTTGGTAATGGTGTGTTAGAAGAGCTTTATCCTGAACTTCAAAGCTGTCCTCTGAGCCCCAAGAACAAAGGCTCAGAAGTTTGAACTGGGGCCAGAATCAGTCTGTATGAGTTAACAATGTTCCAGACTGTCCAGGAGCTGAATCAACCCATCCACGTGCGTGAACTTTCTCTCATCACATCAGATCAACAGTCATCACTAAAAGATGACAGTTGATTCAGCTTTAATGTGCCTTTTTTTTTTTAATGAATCAGCTTGACTAACTGTGGTGTCTGCTCGCATCTGCCTCATAACTGTAAAGTACTGTCTTTCACTGTGCTCTTAGAAGACGGTGATTATCACTAAGTAGGTTTACCTCTAAGAAAAGGAACTGCACGTACTAAATAAATTACAGGAAATAATTTTTAGAAATGAGAAAGCTAGTATGTCACATAATAATTAAAAAGTCATAAGGTAGGGGGTTCAGATTGGTCCTAATATTCTGACATGTTTGAAGTGGGCAAGACAGAGAGGCTGTGAGGTCGGCTAATGTTTAAATGAAAAATATGCTGCCCTCTCCTTCGCTCTTAAAAACCCTTCTATGAGGATCTAAGGGCTTAAAACTATTACACCAAAAAAGCAGAACGCCAATATGGGTAATCACAGAGAGCAGTCTTTACTCTTTTTCACAATAGCACCTCCCAACCTACTCTGTAGGCTGCCTTCCCCTGGGCCTTTGGATGAATTGTCAGGCAGATCTGGGATTTCTCTAGTCGGCCAGAAAGAATAAAATGTCCTCTGATGACTTTAGTGCTAAGGTTATTCTTGTTTCCGTAATTAACATATCCATTTCTGTGTAGTAGGAAAAATTCTCATCTTTATTCATGGTTAGAACTCCTCCCCACCCTTGGCTGTGACCTGGCTGACTCTTCTCTCTAGACCACCTCCCATTCCCCAAGGCTGGGTGACCGGGTTGCAGGTGGAGGGCCTGGAAAAGGTGAGACAAGATAAGAGGCAGGGCATTGATGTCACTCAGTGTTTAATTCTGCCCCAGAGGATGTTCAGTGCTCACCGTGTTAGTGTGGACACATTTCTGGGTTCCTCCACTGGGAGGATGTGACTCCTTTGCCTGTGATCGTGCAGTGCTTCCCCCTCCCACTGGGCGCTCACAATCACAGCGTCCCATCCACTCTGGTCCTGCCGCACTGGCCTCCGTGCTGTTTCCTGATGGTCCTAGGGACCATCCCACCTGAGGGACATGACACTAACTGTTCTTTCTGCTGCTGTGCCTTCCCCCAAGTATTTGTTCAGTTATTTACCAGCTTTCTGACGCTCGTATTCACCTACTTGTATTGATATAGAAATAGTGTGTAAAAAAAAAAAGTTCTGGTTTAAGTCAGTAGTGTTCATTGCCTGTATTGTCAGGTATACAGTACAGTGTTAAGCAAGGTGAGAGGTACGGAAGTCTCAGTTCCTGTCTTTGAGAAATTCTGCTAACACTACTCTTTGCCTGAACTTTCTTAAGGAAATAAGAGTACAGTTGCCCTTTGGGATTCACAGGGTATTGGTTCCAGGAGGCCCCACGGACACCAAAATCCAACGGTGCTCTGGTCCCTTAGTATAAAAAGTGGTGCAGTGCAATGAATACAGTCAGCCCTCCATATCCATTGTTTCGCTCCGCAGTTTTGTCCCGGGTTGGTTGAATCCATGGATGTGAAACTCATGGATATAGAGGGCTAAATGTATTTGCTTCTGCTTAAATTAAATCCAGTGTTTTATCCCATACAACCAACTTCCTGTATTACAATTTGAATGGAAAGAAATCAGACAATAGGTAAAATGTTATTGTGGTTAAGTTAGACTGTGTTTATATTTCCAAAAGCATGTTTGATTTTGCCTTTTACCCTAGGGATCAATTTCAGCCAGTAGTTCTGATGAAGGCAAAGTTTTAAAGTAAATTAATTTCAATTAATTAATAACAAAACCTTTCTAAATTGAAACATAAAGAGAACAATAGGTCATTGTATTTAGCTGATCTTTCTCTATTCATTCCTTCTCTCATTCATCCTATGAATATTGATCAAGCACTTCCGACGTGGGGGACGCTGCTCCAGGTGCTAGGGATGCAGCAGTGAGCAAGAGGTGAAATGCTGGCCCCACTTTCTCTCCACGTAGTGAATAGGAGGAGACGATTTTTAAACGTTTAAATGGACATATAACAAGTGACATAAGTGCTATGTGGAAATATAAATCAGAAAATAAAAATACGCATGGTGAGGGTTGCTATTTCAGAAAGGATGAATAGCAAAGCAGCTTGGATGAGATGACATTTTATGTGAGACCAGAATAAAATTCAGGGAGCAAGCCATGTGGATATCTGGGAGCAGGGCACCCCAGCAGAAGAAATAGTTAGTGCCGAGCTCCTCACGTGGGTATGTACCTGGCACTCTAAGGAAACAGCAAGGAAGCTAGTGTGTCTGGACCAGAGTGGGTGCGGAGCCTTGGTTAGGAGCATCCTGCCAGAGGGGAAGCTTTGCCGTATCATTTGGAATTTGTTATTCTCTGTAAGCGGAAGCTATTTGTTTAACACTGATGCCAATATGAGACTCCGTTTTCTTTTTTAAAAGCTTTTTTGATGGAAAATTTCAAACATATACAAATAAAGAATAGAAACATGAACACCCATGTATCCATCACCCAAAGCCAGGAATGATTAACTCATGGCCAGTCTTGTTTCGTCTATACTCCCCACCTAGTTCCCATTCCCAGAGTATTTTGAAACAATCTCGGGTATCGTATCACTTCATCTATAAATATTTTAGTATGTACCTATAAGGATAACTTTTAAAAACCCCACAAAAACATTAAAAATAATTCTCTCATATAAACAAATAGTCAGTTAGTGTTTAAATTTCCAACTATCTCTCCTAAACATCATACATTTTTAAAGGTTTGCTTATTTGAATGGGAATCCAAAAATAAGGTCCATACATTGTGATTGGTTGATAAGCCTTTTAGGTCTCTTTTAATCTATGCTTCCTTTCCATTATCCTTTTTTTTTTTTTTTTTTTTTAAGTTTCTTCAAATTTTTGTTGAGGAGACTGGGTTTTGGCCTGTAGAGTTTCCCATAGCCTGGATTTTGCTGACTACATCTTTGTGGTGTAGTTTTACTTGTTCTTCTATCCTCTGAATTTCCTATAAATGAATAGCTTGATAGGACATTTCTAACTTGTTTTAAAGCTAAAGAAATAGGTGATTGCAATTCTGCCTACCTAGGATAACCTCAACTGTAAACTCATATCTGGAATGAGCAGAAAAGGAAAGGGTTTTTTAGACTATTTTCACCGCCATTGCTCTCCTTTTGAACTCTTCTCTCTCTAACCACAGCACACGGCTGATGCCCTTCAGGACTGTGAGAACCCTCCTGTTCACATTCCTCCAGCCCCCCAAACCCAGAAATCCCCAGACTGCTTCATTCTACCCAATGGTTCTCCCACTGTCTGGAAACTTCTGCCCCCACACCCCACCACAGAGGGACCTGTGTATTGATCCTACCATTTGCCAAAGGCTTACTGTATGCCAACGTTGGCTACCTACTTGACACAGATTATTATTTTAATCCTTGCAACAATGTGATAAAGTAGGTGCTGGCCCCCCTTCACTTCATGCTTGCCAAAGTCCTGTCAGAGCCTACACACCCGTTCTTCCCTCTCCTGAAAACACTGCCCCCTTTCAGCTCTTTAATTCCCACTCATGCAGACCTCACACAAGCCTTTCTTGACCCCCAAGCTAAGTCCAGTTACACATTCAAAGCACTAACATATTTATCCTCTGAAGTCCTTTAACACAGACTTAATTTTTTAATTATTTGATTAATGATCAACTCCCTTCCAGCCTGCAAGTTCCCAAAGGACAGACACTGGATCTGTTTTCACTCATCCTTGGCATTGTGCCTGGCACACTCAACACATATGTGTTGAATGAATTAGAAGCTAAGATTATGCCCAAGGCCAGCTAGTCAGTAGTGGAATAAGACTGTGAGCCAAGTTGGTCTGACTGTAGCCCAAATTTCACCCAAATTTATCCCAGCCTCTGGATGGTGTTATTTGGACTGGTTGCTGACTCAGTGCAGAGCCAGCTCAGGACCAGCTTAGTTTCTGTGTGTGTGGTCTCACTGTCACCTGTTTCCTGCTGACCTGTGATTGGAATCCCAGTGTTCACCTCTCTTAACAAAGCTTCACAAGTATATTTCGGCTTCTGTTCCATTTAAACTCAGGAATTTCATGACTTGACTAGACATGGTAATACATAATTTACCTATTTTTTTAGGATATGACTAATTTGACTTAAAGCCCATATTCATTCTTTATAAACAGATTTTTGAGCCACAAAAATATTTTCATCACTGGGGATTCAAACAAGAATAGACAAAGTCCTTTCTATAGAAGGGAGTAGGGAGACAAGTAAACAAGATTGTAAAGATAAGAAAAAGTATAGGAAAGAGCCTCTGGGGTGGGAAAGTTTTACCAAAAAGGGTGACATTTCCGCTGAGTCGGGAGAGGTATGTCAAAGTTTGCTTGGTGGACAAGGGCAGGGAGTAGACATTCCAAGCACAGAGTCGGGCGCAGGGTTCATGAGAGATCATGGCACTTCCGTAGACTCAGAGCTTGCTATAGTTGGATCAAAGACTTGTGAGGAAAGACATGAGAGAAGACATAAAGTGGTAGCTCAACTCTTCCTTGTGATTAGAAATCATTATGGGTTTTAAGTAGGAGCAGTGATGTGGTCCAGGTAGCATTTAGGAGGAAAAGCAGGATGATACTGTAGATTGGAGGGGATAAATCTGGAGATCATTAATTAACAGGGAGATAGTTAGGGGACAATTACAGGATCATGGGTGAGAAATGTCTGAATCTTGGTAGAAACAGTGGGAAGGAAAAGAAGGGAATAGATTTGAGGAATCAATGAGAGTTTGTGGAGGTGGTTGGTGAAAAAGTAGTCTAGAAAGACCGCCATGTTTATATCTTGGGTGATTGGTTATATAGTACTTGCTGTCTGAAGAAATATAAGTGAGCAGGTTCATTCTAGGAATTTGGTTCTCACATGTTAAGCCCAAGGGGAGATGTCTGGTAGACAGCTGTCCATATGAACTTAGAGCTCAGAAGAAGGGTGAAAAGTGGAGATAAAAATTTGGAGATCATTGAAATGTAGGTATAAATTGAAGTTGTGGAAACAGATGAGATACCCCAAGAAGAGAGCAGAAGCAGGAAGAACAGACCAGAAATTATATCCTGGAAACATCAACATTGAAGGCAGTGGTTCTTAATTTTTTTTTTCTGAGTCATGGACTCCTTTAATAATGTGTTGAAAGCTAGGGTCTACTCTCCCCAGAAAAATAGTTACATGCATGTGAACACAAAAGCTATGGCTTCTTGAATGGTGTATGGGCCACATTCTGAGCTCTTTGTAAGGTGCGGTTATAAAAACAGAAGCAGGTCAAGGTCATAGGGAAAAGACTGATCAGAGAAGAAGGAAAACACAGAGAGACTGTTGCTATATATAGATCAAAAAAAAAAAAAACAGACAAAAGAGAAGTTGATTGTGCTAAAATATTTAAGAGAATACAAGAGAGATTAAGATGGAAAAGTGCTCAATGAATTTAACAACTGGAAGGTTGTCATCAGTGACCTTTTAAGAGAATAATTTAATAGTAATGAAGGCAAAAAAGCCGTATTGTAGTGAGCTGAAAACTGATGGGCAAGAAGCCTGGGGCCATGAGCATAGCGTCCTTTGGAAGCATCATAATGACAGGAGGGAAAAAAGATAGCCTGGTAGAGACAAGGTTGAGTTTTTAACCTTTCATCACATTAATATATGAGAGAAAATGACATTATTGATGGAGCCAGTCTCAGAGGATGTGGGAAGGCCACAGGATTGAATGGATGTGGCCTGTTTGTAGGTGGATGGAGGAAAGTTGAGAGAATTCCTGTCTAGCAGTCTCTCTTCTTGTGGACAAGATCTCATCATTAGTTGAGTGAAGATAGCAGGAATGGGGCAGAGGACTTTGGGGAATCTATGGAATTGCTGGGTGTAGGAGAAGGGGAGACCAGGGATGTTTAAAAGAATTGCTCAGGGGTACTCGGGGGCACCTGGAGTTGGCCATGTAGATTTAGCCAGTCCTCAGATTATGGATTTTCAGCATCAGTGTTCTCCAGGAAATTGCTTCAGTTCTGTCTGTTTCTTAAAGAAGGATGATGGGTGCATGTGTGAGTAACAATTTTAAAACGGCAAATATCGGGAGGAGCTTAGAAGATTAAAAATGTTGATTGTGCTGTATGTTCTAGGCAGTGGCTTTTTCTGTGTAGAAGAAAATGTATAGTCATGACTGTTACTGGAATCTTTTGCTAGTAAAACTGGTTCTCTAAATTTTGGATTTTGAAAATCTAATTATGAAGTTACAGACTTTTTTTTTTCTTTCTGTTTGTCTCTTTGGTAGGAACAGAACAACAGGCCATTGGAAGATATCTTGTCATATAGTATTCTGATATATGAAATCGAAATTATATGAACAAAGAAGTTAAATTAAGGCATGTCTCATAACCTTTACCCAAAGTAGTTTAATGCATTTTTTCAAAACATGAAGTTAAGGCAGAAAGTGTGTTTTTTTCCCGGTTTTCATCAAAGAAGTTAAGCTAATACCATCCATGTGGATTCAATAAAAAATATATTAAAGAATTTCAGAAAATTACCTGAAGCTAAAACTAAGAAAAATATGACCTAATATTAAATAGTTCGAAAGCTGTCACTGAGGCTATCTCCTGACATTTCTAAGTCAGTTAAAAATTTCAAACACTTACTTTTTATCAGTAGAGAGAAATAAATATATACCTTTAGAGATAACTATACATTATAAAGAACTCTGGAAGTAATGGAACATTAACTTTGCCTCTTTATTACCCAAATTTCTTGACACATTATGTCATTCTGTTAAAAAAAAAAAAGTGATGTGCTGAATTACACCACTGTGCGAGCTGTGTGAAGGTGAGAACAAGGAAATGAGATACTGATGAAGAATAAATATACGGCATGAGGTGTAAGGGTAATGGCTCAGGTTTTAAATTATTATTAGAGGAGTAACTTTTAGCACATTCTCTCCCCTTCCCCCCACATAAATTTGCAGGGACTGCTCCTGCAGCTGTAAGAAAAGAAATCTTCAGATATAAATCTTGAGATGTGAAGGAAAAAAATAGAAAAAGTATTCCTTTTCCAGAACTGAAATCTCCCTCTCCCATCTCCTCTAGAACACCTGCATTCATACTGCTGCTTTATTAGCCCTTCCATGGTCTCCAGTAATTATTCTGTCTTAGTATCTAGGAGAAACCAGCTGCGCTCCTGAGTTCCTCCACCCTGGTTTCTTTCCCCGTGTCCCCTGTAGAGACTGTCCCTAGTCCCCAGAGTGCCAGCTGCACCACTTGTAATAAAGTTTTCTTTACCCTGTCCTGTCCCTTACCCCGCTCAATGTTGTCCAATACTGTCTGTCTCTCTAGTGCCTGATTTTTAGGTTGGCACTACCCATAACTTGGCAAATACTTGAATTAGGGCAAGCTTACTCTGAGAAGGAGGAACTTGTCCCAGAAATCTTGAGGAATAAAGAGGAATGAAACTTTCAGAAGCCCCTCTGCTGCCTGCATATTGCTCTTTCCATGGGAACTTTTGGCAGTCTGGTGAAAGTGTGTTGAACAGGGGCTGTATTTTATTTAGAACCTACACGGTCTTTATACCGATAGCCTTTTTTTTCAGTCTTCAGAAGAACTGAAAAAAAAACCTTTTCCATTCTCCAACGCTTTGCTCTTCTACTCCTGGGTAACCCCTCCTTCAAAAAACAACAACAACAATAACCCTAGCTTTTGGCTTTATCTAATGCAAAATAGCAATATAGCTGTCTATTGCATTGCTTTCCTATCTTCAGGAATCTTAAAAGAGTGACTAGCCAGTGATTTGTCAGATAACCAGGTCTGTTTCTGGTTTGCATGAGCAGTGATGATTCCAAACCCGAGGAGGAAAAAATGGAAAATGTCTTAGATATTTCAGATTCATGTGAAGCCAAACTGTGTGATCTCCTGCCAGTTTTAGTTTACAAAACTCTCGTGGTCCCGGGTGTGTTTACTTGGACCTTAAGTCTTGCTATTACCATCATATTCCAATAACTTCTCTCCCTCACCCCAGCCCTGGGACTGTGGTCTAGTCTAGTGTGTATAAAAGCCATGACTAGAACAGAAGAACTAGGCTGATGGAAATTATCTCCTTAAGCAATGTTAATTCAATGTCAATTTAATCCAAGGCCAGCGACATAATTGAATAACCACTCTGCATGAGAAGGTGCCTTTTCTTTTCGTTTCTGAAACAAGTTCCTCTTAAAGCCAGTCTCTAAAGAAAGCAAGAAAAAAGTTATTGTGGATATTTCAGTGACCTTGCAATTGCATATTGTGATGTACAGAATGCAGAATTTATGTAAATTTATGCAATTTTACTTAAAAACTTTTAAAATTGTATAAATTGCATGTCATTGTAATTATACATCTGTAACCTATAGGAGAGGCCTCAGTGGGAAATATGAACCAGAGGACCATTGGGCAAAGGTCAAGTTTCAGAGGTGGACCTTGTTTACACTGCTTGCTTATATTCTTTCTGGGAGCCTGATTGCTAAAGTTTTGTCCCCAAACAAGCATAAAATGGTTACAAACTAGGCCCAGGTTGGCTGGATATCAAATGTCAATGTTCATTTGATCGCTCCTTTTTCGAAAATGTTCTCTATTCTCTGTGTATGCTGTGGTGACTGGCCACACAGCAAAGTAGAAGAGAATCTTTTGACTGATGAAAGTAATTTAGCAACTGCCAAAACAGAGAAGCTGCTGCCTATCTGTAGAATCAGAGGCTAATGCCATTTCACCACAACGGAGTGTTCTGGAACGCACCAGTTTTACGCATCTGGATGCTTCTTGGTAGGTCATTCATGCATCCAGCAAATATTTACTAAACACCTTGCTGTGCACAAGGCTGAGTGAATCTCCAACAGAGTGTTGGAAAAAACATTTAATCCCATCCTTAACATAAAGAATCCAAAATGTATTTGAGAGTACACGATATATTCACGTGAAAAGTTTCATAATAAGAGGGGAGAGAGAAATAGCTCAGTGGTAGAGCACACGCCCAGCATGCACAAGGCCCTAGGTTCAATCCCCACTACTTTCATTAAAAGGAATCTAAAAAGGGGGTGGAGGGGTATAGCTCAGTGGTAGAGCATGTGCTTGGCGTACACAAGGTCCTGGGTTCAATCCCCAGTGCCTCTGTTAAGCGAAAAAAAAAAAAAAAGAAAAGTTTTATAATAATACATGATGGTACATGTTTAAGGGCTAGGCTGGTTTAAGTGCTATCACAGGTAAGGCTAAAGGCTTTATCCTGTAGGTAAGGAGCGATAGGAAAGGACTGTGATATGGCAAAAGCAATACTAATTTATAAAGATACATACACCCCAACATTCATAGTAGCACTATTTACTATAGTCCAGACATGGAAGATACTCAAGTGTCCGTCAACAGATGATTGGATTAAGAAGATGTGGTTTATACATAAAATGGAATATTACTCAGCCATAAAAAAGAATGAGATACTGCCATTTGCAACAACATGGGTGGACCTAGAGAATATTATGCTTAGTGAAATAAGTCAGACAGAAAAATATAGAAAACTATATATTAATTACATGTGGAATCTAAAAAATAATACAAATAAATGTATGTGCAAAACAGACACAGACTCACTGACACAGAAAACAAACATGTGGTACCAAAGGGGTGAGGGAAGGGGAGGGGCAAATTAGGGGTACAGGATTAAGAAATATAAATTACTATATATAAAATAGATAAGCAACAAGGATATACTGTATAGCATAGGGAATTATACCCATTATCTTGTAATAACCTATAATGGAATACAGTCTGCAAAAATAGTGAATCACCATGTGGAACACCTGAAACTAACACAATATTGTCAGTCAATGATACTTAAATAAAACAGTGATGTTCTAATTAGACATACTGGCTTATGTTATGGCAGATATTTTAAAGGGGCAGGCAAGAAGAATATTTAAGAAATGTTACAATAATGCCACCTCAAGGAAATAAAAGCTGGGTTAGGGTGGAAGCAGTAGGAATGAAATGAAGAAGCAGAATCAAAAGAGGATATGAGAAGAGAAAGGATAAGATTTGGGTGTCTGGCTATCGGGAGATGAGGTAGAGGCAAGAAAAAGCAATTCTGAGGTTTGCTGTTACTGGAAAAATGGTGATACTGATTGACAGATATAGAGCAATGAGGTGAGGAAGCTGGTTTGGGAAGGTGATGAATGGGGCGCCATGTGCACAAGCATGGCCATGGGGCAGTGTGAATGGTTCACACTGAGCATCATTGCACAGAAGGAAATAATTCAATCTGTGAAAGTGCAGGCGTTTTATGACTGAAAATAAAGAGTGAAGAGCTGAGGCTTGAGTCTTAATGATTTTCTGAGAGTATGAACTGAGAGGAAACTTCATAAGGACACACAGGAAGATCAAGATGTGGGAGAAGAATCAGCAGACTGTTGCAGACTCCAAGGGTAACGAGTTTTGAGTTTGAAGGATGAAATTTTGCAGAGAGGTGACAAGAAGAATGCCAGGGAAGAATGTGAGATCTGGCAATTTTCAGTCTAGACATTCAGGCGTCAGATTATTTTAAGCATTGGGCACGCTCGTTCGTTTTGTTTGGTACTTTAACATTGAACTATTTTCCATTCTTGCTTATTTTAGTAGATTTCTTCTGGCCTTTCACATACCATATAGGAGCTATTTTATACTCCTTTGGTGGTTCTCCTACTTGGGGCCTGGCTAATCTGAACACGCCTGTATGCTATAGTAACAGTAACCTGTAAGAATTCAGTGACTGGAGTATGGTAAACACTCCACAAAAGTTATTTGTAAGATTTCAAGCTTTATGGCAGTAAGTTCTATCTTTTTAAATCACCTGAAATTTTCTTTGGGACAAATCTGATACCTATATTGTTTTAGTGTTTTCCCATGAATGCTTATATCCGCATCATAAGACATGAAGTTAAAAGAGGTTTGAGAGCCATGGTTTTACGAAGAACCTTTGATTCTTAACTCAGAGGTTCCTGCAATTATTGTGCTTATTAGATTAAGTGTGCACCATAAACTCCAAACTTCAAAGATGGAAAAGAAATACTGGATTCTCTCCATTCCTTCCAATGGTTAATGCAGTTCTCCGCTTCATTTCTTCATGTCTACCCAGAAAAGAGTGCCAGAGTGAAGGCCTTCTGAGTTGTCCCATTTTGCTGTTTAAATGATGTCTTCATCTCTTCTGGAAGGAACAACCCTAATATTCAGCCAAGTCGCTTGGAAGCAAGTTAAACGGCCTCCAGCACTCCTTTCTTGATAATATTTGGGTGTCTTTTATATTTCTCTATGAAAAGAAAATTTACTGCATGGCAAACCAGGCCAGCAAGATTTCTCAGCAACTTAATTTAGAAGTGAATTATTCTTCTGAATAGACCCATTCTTTGTTTGAATACAAGGCAGTCTTTTCATGCGTTTCCCAAATAAGCACTCTAGTTACCTCTACCTGACTTTCCACTAGTGTCACTTAATGAAACAAAATGTACTTTTTCCTAATAGAGGTTTCATGCTCTCCAGTATGCCACCTCCCTAGTACAGTTCATGCTCTGAGTTCCTTTTATCTCAGTAATAAATCTGCAGTTTGTGAAACTTGTTCCCAAACTTTAAAGCTAGCTCTCTGTTCTTTTTGGCATAGAATTTAGGTTTTATTTGCCCCCAGATCAGTTTTTCCAGGGGAGAGGTTTAGGACTAAGAATATTTATTATATTATAAATAAAATTAAAACAGAAAGTCCTGTCTCAAAATTATAATATGACATTCATAAATCTATCACTTATTTCATCAGCCATTTTCTATGACTTTGGGGGAAACAGTTAAGCCTTTAAGTTAAATGAGGAATATAACTCATCCTCTATCTCATGTTGATGATAATTTATTTGTAAAAGTATTTGTATGGTATTGGTGGTTTTGGTAGGTTGCTTTATAACACCAGAGTGAACCCCTGAAAGAAGTCAGTGTCAAGATCAGACAAATGGTTGATTGGTTTCTAAGTGGTTTTCACGTTGGATTTTTAAGAAGGCAATGGACATGGACATGAACAAGCTCCTTTTAAAAAATAAATACCAAGTACGAAGAAAATTATATATTTTGGAGATTATAGGAACTTTGCTATCTCTAAAAAGAAAGCCAAATAAAAAAAGGTTCTTTCTGGCAACTGCCTTTTGCTAATGAAATTGAAGGAGAAGACACTGTTTCAGCCAGTTCCTGCCTTGTGATACAGTCTTAGAATTGTAGTAGAAAAGCCATGATGTTTACTGATTCTCAAAGAAATCCCAAGGACACCCTAAAACCTCTAGTGTGAAACTTGTCATTGATAAGATGAGAGTATTGGCTGGCCGGAGAAGTTCATTAAACATAGCTATATCCTGTGAGGCGGTCATGCCAATGCTAATTATGAACTCTCTGGTACCAAAAATAATGGATTTAAGCTTCCCAACCTACTTCACCTGACCATACTCAAAAGCAACAACAGGAGATCCAAAGGTTCTATGAAGTTATGTATAGGACGCTGAGGGAAATTCTTTCAGTCTCACATTCCGTGAACATCATCAAAGGCTTTTGAAAGAGATACTCAGAAGCTACTTAAATACTGAGTCTTGTTTTCTTAAAGCACACTTTCACGGAGACATGCAAGAGATTTAAATAAAAGGTTCTATGAGCATCGCTGTACTAAATAGACATCCAAGAAGAATATTTCATTTATGACTAGAGATTTATACAAATAGAGCCAGTGGTTATCATCAGCCACACAGAACTGAAAGCAGGGTACATGATTAATGTCTGTTTTTAAATAAATGTATTTATTTCACTATAAAAGGTGTGGAACCACATGTAGAAAATTTGGAAAAGAGAGGAAAGGAAAAAAAAATCAGTTACCATCAGTTCTGCACAGTCATTGTTTTAATCTTGGTATCTAGTCTTTCATCCTTTTTCTTATTAATGCAGAAAATGGTTTTTAAGACTTACTGAAATTATGTTTTTTTTAACATTGTGTATTGATTTATAATCATTTTACAATGTTGTGTCAAATTCCAGTGTAGAGCACAATTTTTCAGTTATACATGAACATATATATACACAAGATCTTATGGTAGCTCACAGAGAAAAAAATGTGACAATGAATGAACTGTTAGTTTTTATAAATGCAGTTTTAAAATATGTCATTCATATATAAACACACATTTAGTTTGTAATGTGATAAAGCTCAAAGATACAATTTTGGAGCAACAAGTGGTAACGTGGAATTTGAAGCAATATAACTACTGAAATGTTTTATTTTCAGCATATTTGCACTCTATTCACTCAGCTCTTTTCCATCATTAAATGTACTATGAATACAAATATTTAGAATAAGTCCTGGCATGTGGTATGCATTACATAAATAGATGTTATATTACTGTTGCTAGTTGCTATTACTGTACTTGGTAATATAAATAACCCAAAAGTTATTAATTATAAAGGCATATAGCGCTAAACCCTTTCATAATGCCAACCAAAATATGTTTTAAAACTAAATGGTAAATATTATCTAGGAAAGTATAGAGGGAAGTGCAGTGTGGAGAAGTCATTTAAAACACTTGGATTCATGAAACACCATCTAAGAAGTAGCCCACTTTTAATAGGCGTTGGTTTTCCCAAAGGGATGTACTTAATGTTCTCTTTTTCAAAGGAACTCATTCCAGTTGAATTACCTTTCTTGATAACACTCCTTTCATCAGACTTCTTGCGATCCTCTGCCTTCCCTTAGACAGCGTAGGAATTCACTCTCATGACCCTTTATCTTCAGGCTCCTTCTAGTGAATGAATTTAGTAAAATTAATTCACACAACTCTGTTACCCACCTAGGGAACCCTTCTCAGTGGTCTTTTGGAACCATTGCCACAATTCAAAGGGATTGGAGTGGGAATTTGGTCAATGAAAGTACTCCTTTTGACTTAATGAAATCAGGAAGTATTTTTCAGCCAACTGCAAGTATAAACGATGTCTCTATCAGTGCTGAGATTACCCTCTTGCATTACCATCCTCATGTTAAACTCCTTAACGCCTAAAATATTGATACTGTGACATAAAGCAGTTACGTGAATGTCTACCATGTATCTTTCCTATTTTCCATGTTGGAAAATAAATTTTATACTGCATGCAAGAAGGGCCATGTTCTTTTTTAAACCTCTTTCTAGCCCATGTTTATGTAATCAGTTTAGTTAATTAACTTATCCAAATTCTGGATATCTCTACAGATAACTGTAGAACCACTCAATCAGTCTAACTCTCATTTTGGTATCTATACTATTTGTTGATTTTTATTCCTAAGCAAGAAAACGTTGTTTCCATCATAAACCCTCTTAATAAGCCAGCTGAGAATCAGTTAAGCATCAAATCTCTACAGTGAGATTATATGTCACTACTTTCAGTATTTCATGGCTGTTCAAGTAGCAAGAATCACTTTCTCAACTAAACTTAGTAGGAAAATGAAAATGTTTACAATGTAAAGCTTTATGGCTTGTTGTCATTTGTGGTGGTGGTCTTTGCATTGTCAGACTTTTCTCTCCATAATTAAATTTAGATGTTAAATATAAACCTTCCAAAGGAAATGATACTGAAAAAAAAATGTTAACAGCCAGATCATTAAATTCTGGACTTTGATGTCTTCTTTTACCAATAGGTTGCTGTTTTCATTGTTGCTTATTTATTACAGCTTTCGAAATTCTTGTCAAAAGACTCACTTCAGGTTTGAAAATAATTACAGAATGACTCAAGAAGCTGAGATGGATTTTCTAAAGGCTGGTTGAAGATTGTTTTGACCTCACTTGTTTCCTTATGAGCATTTTTCTCAAGCCTTTAAGAGACAGCAACTAAATAATATTGTTTAAGTTAAAAGGCTATCGTGAATATTTTGGATATGTTATTAATGTTTTAAAGAATCACTTCTCTAAACAGAGTCTAATTCTAGAGTTCTAAAACCCAGAAGAGAGAGTTATGTCTTCACAATATTTGAGGTGTCGTGTGCTCCAAAAATTCTGTAGTGAAAAATGTTAGCCTCCCATCAGAAGGATGATGAATTGAGAAGTGCCTTCCCACTCTCTGTGGTTTCCATGGTACTGACTGTCAATGCCTTTTGTTGTAGGCAGAATACTTCTATGAATTCCTCTCCTTGCGCTCCCTGGATAAAGGCATCATGGCAGACCCAACTGTCAACGTCCCTCTGCTGGGAACAGTGCCTCACAAGGCATCAGGTGGGTGGTCTTTGCCTCAGAGAAAGGTTTACATTTAAAATGGTGATGGAAATAATATTTTAGATCCAGATGTCACCCATCAGAGGGGTTACAGAATGTTTTCCTGAAGAGATCTATTGATTTTAGAGCAGATCAGTTGCTATGTCCTATTTCCTTTGGGCAAAAGATTAAACTGGGAATGAAGAAGAAATGGACACTTTAGAATTTCCTAAAAACTCAATTCATAAATGATTCCAGATTAAAAAAAGAAAGTCACCACGTGAAATATACGTGGTCAATAAGTGTGAATTAATGTAGTGCATATAAATGTGGCAAATATGCACAGTAAGTGATGGAGGGTAAATGGTATAAGTCAAGAAAAACTTCCCCCAAATGAACACTGAATTAAATAGGAATTTGAAGCAGAGAAGAGACAGGAAAAAAATGGAAGAAGGGAGTTCAGTCTTTTAGATCTAATCATCCTTCCCTGCTAAGAACATACAGTATGTGGTATTTGTTTAGAACTTCTCAGCCTACATAGCACCAATTCATGCATTCTCTAATTTGTGTTCGGGATGGATTTAAGGCCTGAGTTACAGCTCCATTTTACAAATTAGAAAGTTGAGGCTTGTGAGGTTTAACTGACTTTCCCAAAGTCATATATTAATGATAAGCAGGAAGCTAAGACTAGAGCCCCCAGGTTTTATGACTCTTAGAAGAATTCAGAGTTCACTTTTGTTAACATGTTCCAGTAGTTCCTTCTAGTCTCAGTATAGATATTTTTACATAATTGTGGTAATATTATCTATTTGGTTTTGCATGATTTTTCTTTGCATTTAACATTTTAACATAAGCATTCTCTCATGTCATTATAGATTTTTCCAAAAGTTGTTTTTAATGCCTTTACAATATTCCATTTTATGAACATACCACGATTTATTTACTCATTCCCTTATTGTGGGTTCCTCAGATTGTTTTTAGGGTTTGCATATGGGAAATAGCACAATCAACATCCTTTTTAAAGTAACAGGTGGTTGTTGCGCCATGCCCTGTTTGTCTCCTTCACCACAACTGCCAGCACAGGGCCCAGATAGAACAGGCATTCAGAAAATACTTGGATGAATGTGTGTACTGAAATCTTGAAGTTCATCTCATTATTTTGTGAAAATAGGGTCTTAGAAGTAAAGTTATTGTGTCAAAGGAAATGAACTATGAAGTTTTTAAAAGGCTCTTAGAACAAATTGCCAAAATGCCAAATTACTTTCTGCAAAGGTTGTGCCGATAAGCACCCTGGCTAGCAGTGTGGGAGAGTGCCTGGCTTACTATAACCTCAACAACATGGGTTATTAATCATGTGAGCTGTTCTGCTGACTTAAATAGTAAAAAGTGGTTTCTCAGTGTTTAGTTTGATTTTTTTTAATTCCGGTTGAGGTAAGAGATATTTTTATATATTTGTTAGATAATGTAAAATATCTGTGTACCATACTCATTTTTAAATTGAAATAATGTGGTTCTTACTGATTTGCAAATCTCACTATATATTAAATATTTATTCTTGATTGCAATTTTTTCCATTTATCATTTATCTTTTATTTTTTTGAGGGGGGATATGCAGAGGCTTTAAAATCCTATGGTGGTCAAAACATCTTTTCCTTTGTGGCTTTTTTCCCTATTACTTTTATGCTTGGAAGTTAATTCCTGTTCTAGAGAGCAGGTAAGTGATCATTTGTACATGCTTTTAATATTTTATAAAAATTTTGACAATAGTATGAGGTAGGGTTCTATCCTGCATTATTTTTCTGAATCATCAACTTTTTCAGTGTAAAAAGTTGGATTGATCCAAAATGTGCTCTTCAGTTTACAGCAAGTTCTTCTATACATAGAGTTGGTTTTTGAGCTTACTGTTTAATATTGTAATATTTGTAATTTTATAGTATCTTAAAATAAGTGATAGCACAGTCCTGTGTCTTACTCTTTTAGAGGAACATTAGGATAATTTTGTCAGATGTCAAATGAAAATCTCATTAGGAGCCAATTTAAATTGATGAAATAATCAGGAAATCAGGCACCCTAACAAAGTCCGTTTGCAGGTGGTGGTTATGTACGATTCTCAGTGGACCTAGATGGCCGCATCCCAGCGCTGTAAGAGTTGGGGACTAAATAAGCACAGAGATTTCCTAATTTCCTGGTGTGGGTGCCCACGTGGGTATAGACAGGAAGACTGTGAATCTGAGTTTCTCTTGGGTCATCCCAGCGCTGCGGGTATGACTGGCGGCCCTCCCATAGGATTTGCTTCCAATCTAGATGGGTTTGGGCTCTAGGAAGTTCCTGTGAAGGAAAGAGGCCTCGTGTTCTGATTCACTCACCCGAGATTTGTAGCCCCAAGGAGAGGAATAGGCCGTTCCAGATACACGGGCTGCCCAATTCCGCCCAGATGGTAATGCTAGTACTGTTGCCCACTGCTGCACCATGGAGACAAGGAAGTTCCTAGAGTACGGCCACCAAGTTCTTGGAAAAGGCCATTACTCAGGCTCCTGCCATGTCACTTGGTGTTCCTTTTTAGTCACAGGTAATTTTCTATACAGTTTTTCTTGATCATATTTTTCCCTCTTTTATTTTATTTTTTTAGAAGCAGTCAGGAACAAAATAAATACAGAACGTCTCTCAATTTCCATTTTATATTTTTGAATTTTTCCTTTGCCTTTTTCCGATTATTAAAAAAGTACAAACTCACTATAGCCCGTTAAAATGCATTGTGTTAATTACAGTTATTATACCTGTTCACCTTACAATAAATCTTACATCTTTGAATTTCCAGTTGAGTGCTTGTATCCCAAATCTTCCCATCTGTATCAATTTTTTGTGTTTAGTAAAAAAAAAAAAAAAAAAAGCTTACTGAAATTCTACTTAGAATATTGGAACAATAAGGTTTTGAATATATGATGTGAGAATATGTTAATAGGTCATGTTTAGAGAAAACATTTGCTAATAATTTAGAATCTTTATAAATAATAAAATGTAAAGGACACACACACACACACACACACACACACACACACACACACACGAGTTTTGAAGGCAGATGTAGGATTTGTTTGCAGAAATGCAGGTGCAAGATGTTTATGGGAATTTGAGCCCATTGCAGGGCAGTTATTCATTAGCTTTATTAAGCTCAGTCCTCCAGCACCAGCAGTGAGGGTACCTTGAATTATTAAAAAGTAACCAAATCAGTGTGTCTTGCTCCTAAGCATCCAGGTAGCCTTTGTTACTCCAATGGTCTATTTAATACCCCCACGCTGCTAAGCTGTTCTTTTATCCTACAGACTCCTATATGCCTAAACACTGCATGAAAAAGAAAACTCTTGATCTTTAACAGTTATGAAGTGCCTGCCTTCTGGCATCTGAAGAGAACAAAAACAGGAAATACAAACTGCAGGGTGGTGGTTCAGTAAAATTCCTGAGTTGGTTAACGAAAAACAGTTTCCATCAAGCTAAGGCTTTGCCTCTTAGAACACTCTGTCTCTATCATCCCATGAAACCAACAGAGCAGGGGTGTTTCTCAACCATAACCATCAAGAATCCAGTGTGCTGAAATTGTCAAATAGGTGCTGATGCTGGAAGGACCATCTCCTTGGTGACCCCCGTCCTAGGTGAAACCCAGAGTAGGTGCTCAGGAAGCGTTTGCTGAGAGAATGAGTGGCTGTCAGCACGGCGTGGAGCAGCGATGACTGTTCGCGTTGGGTGATTTATGTTCGTGGAGCAGTTTCTAATCATGTGGTGTCAAGGATGAGCGCTCGCCCGCCTTTCTCAGCTCCTCCCTTGTTGTAAGGCGGCGGCTGGAGTGACCAAGGCTAAGGCTGAGTGGGCACCATGCCTGGCTCAATCTGGAAGAGATATTTCATAAGAATAAGTCTGTTGTTTACGTCTAGAGAAGAGTTAGTTTATGCGCAATCAATGGCACATCAGTGTGTATCTGAATACCATGTGAGATGTGTTCAGTCTGCTTTCATCTTTCTGAGTTGTTTTAATTTACCTTGATCTCGATTACACAACCTAGGCTGCACTAGAAGTCACAACATCTGGCCTAAGTTCCATCTAGTTTTGGGTAAAAGTGGCTCTCTACTCATAGGCTGTTTTTCACAAAGGCACAATGTAACTTTCACGTTTCTATTTTTCCTTGGAAGTAGAGTCTGTGCTGTTTCTACCTTTGATGTCTCATTTTCTTTGTGTATGTGTTTTTCTGAGTGCACAGTGTTCATATTTTACTGTGTCTCCCACTGTCTGCGGTGGACTTCTGTCTCTTCTGTATATGTGTGCAAATGTGCACTTATATATGTGCTAGTGTGTCTGCGTGTACAAAGGTGTATGGCTGTGTCTCCCATGAGGTATATCTTTGTGGCTGTCAGTGCCTAGTTTATAAAGGACAACACACTAGGCGCTAAGATTACAAAACCGCTTAAGGTATGGTCCTTACCTTTGAAAATCTCATTTTTAGCAAAGGATACAGAATCATAATGAAATCATCAGATTACAATGCAGTCATAGACAGAGGTGTTTGTGAAATATATGTGAAATAATTCAGGCAGGGGGTGTTAGGGAAGGATACAGAGAGCAAGAGCTGTTTAATTTTGGCTTTGAAAGGTGAGTGGGAGGACCCTGGACAGAAAAGAGGAGAAAGAACATTCCAGGCAGCAGGAGGGGTGTGCAGTCAGGCACTGTGGACGAGCAGCCCATGTTCAGGAACTGAAAGAAATCCAGTTTGGGTAGAACACAGGTCATACGAAAGTCAGTCACTGAAGATGAGGCTAACTAAAGTCAAGTTGTTTTTTTAAAGCAAAATTCTTTGACGCAAGTTTGAAAGGTAGTCAATTATTATTACTTAAGTGGCCTTACACATACATTTTATAAGCGGAAAGGAGGACAAGTAGAGTTTGCCGAAAAGGCATAAAATTTCCATTTCATGTTTCAAAGTTGAAAAATGGGCTAGTGTAAGTAGTGTGGTTTATACATTTTTCACTAATTTTTACTTTTACTTTAAGAATTAATTTATTGAAACTCATAACCTAGGTTCATCCTAAGTTCTAAATGTTATTTCCTAATTCCTTTCAAATCATTTTGTATTAGAGTTCAGACCATAATTATGTTTACGTGCGTCCTGTTCCAGAAGAGATGAGTATGTGTGGGTAAAACTTTTCCACCTGGGGTAAGTGGATTTTTGATGTGTTCATTTTTAACTGGGAGTTGAATTTGTCAGGTTGGAATGATAAATATATAAGTAAAATAAGCAAGATTTTAAACCTGGAGTGTGCAGATCTTTAAAAGATGAAGATAGAAAATATTTCATATTAATGTTAATTGGACATAATTTTGGATGAGTAAAACCATTATTAGGGATAGCTTTTCTGTTGGTTTACTAAGAAGATGAAGACGCTACATCTTAGTCATTTGCCAAGATTGCCTCAAGTTTACCTGTTCAAAAATAGAAAAGACTTTTTTCTCTTTTGCATTTGGCATGATTTTGTATAACTGTACTGTAGGTGTGAGTTTTTATCGTAGGATAGTCAGTTACAATGTGTCAATTTCTGGTGCACAGCATAATGTTTCAGTCATACACATACATATAATTATTTACATATTCTTTTTCATTATAGATTACAACAAGATATTGAATATAGGTCCTTGTGTTATACAGTAGAAACTTGTTTATCTATTTTATATATTGTAGTTAGTATTTGCACATCTCAAACTCCCAATTTATTCCATTCTACCCCCTTTTAGGTGTGAGTTTTTTGGTAAGATTTTTTTTTTTAATCTAACACATATTTGATGGTAGACGATAACATTACACTTTTCTTTAGACTTTCAAATAACAGGAATTTTCACACACAAAAAATTTCTAAAAATTATTTTAATAGTATTATTATTAGTCTTATGGCCAAATGAGGAAACTGAGGCCTAAGGAGTTTAACTAAACCACCCCAAATCAATGGATCATAGCACGTGCAATTCTCTACCTGATCCTGGTTTTAAGAATTAAACACTGTTCTCAGAAGATGTTCATGCACCTGACATAAAGTTAAAATACAAGCAAATTGAACTTGGAGAGATGATAAAAGTCGAGACCCAAAGAATCCAGTAGTTATAGACCCAAAAGAAACACTGCAGCTACTTCCAATTCTAATTTAAGTCTGCAGCTTTAAACATGTGTCAATGTTTGCTTCATTTTTCTAGATTTTTTTAATGGTTAAAATATTTCACCATCACAGAATATCTTCACAATAAATCACTGAAACGTAAGTGCCACAAAAGGCAGGGGGTTTTGTCTTGTTCACTGAAGTATCCCCAGTGCTTAGAACAGTGTCACACAGTAAACATCCAATAAGTACTTATGGAATAGATGAACACTCTGTATTTTGACTCAAATTCGTATTTAGCCATTTAAGGGGAAAAATTCATCTTGAAAACCTTACAGAAGTTACTTATAGCGTATTTTCTTTCTATTGGATTTTGCATCCTTGTTTTTCTCCACGTGGGTTGTTTGGAGTCATACTGTTTAGATCACCGCAGGCCAGGAACTCTATGCATCTCTGTACCTTCACTAACTGAGAGGCCACGTTCGCTAATCACACACTTCCCACGTGGGCACTCCACACCCTCTAGAAGACCCCCTATGACTGGAGCATGTAACATGCAGTCACAGCTTAACCAGGTTTAGGAAAGGCTTGCTTTTAGCCCATCTGAAAATACAAACCAGTCATTATTCCTAACTGAATATCCCATAAATATTATAGGACATTTTTTGATATTTGACATCTAAGAGATGTTTTGATACTTGACATCCAAGAGATGTTTTGAAATTTGACAATGCTGATGAACAGAAATGAAGATGAGTTTGCTTACAAGCATCTTCTCTTCCATACCAAGATTCTGAAAAGTAAAATAACTCTGAAGTGCCTTCTTAAAAGAATTAGGTGGGCTGGCTGCAAACTGGAGGCTCAGTAAGTTCCAGGAGAAACAGACACCTGGAAAATAATAGTTTAGATGGTGACATGTGGTGAGGAAAAGCCTCAGAGTCCTGTCTTTTAGGTTCTTCCATCTTTTCAAACCTCGGGGCAATTACTGGCCTGCTCATCTTTGCAAAAAATTCATAAGAAAGAGACATTTCTTTTGAAAGATAAGACATTTTATACTTGAACAAAGTGAAGTGTTAACCATCAAAAGAAATTACTTGTCAGCTCCTTCGCTTCCCTTTGAAATGGAAATCTCTACAATGGCTTTTTTGCCTTTTGTAAATTTGCATTTTCATACATAAGATTTCATTAAACCATGGTTTTTCAGTGGGGACAATTTTACTTTGGAACTTCAGGCACAATTTTGGTTTTTCCTTCTTTTATTTCTGTTAAAATATCTATATTTTTTCATTGTTTAATTGATTATTTATGTTGCTCAGATCTCAAGATTCAGGAGAACTGGAAATCCGTGTTATTTGGAGAATGACACAGTCATGCACTGACAATGCCAAAACCCTAAAAGAGGTTTTTGGTTGCCAAGCACGTTAAGAAAATTGTATGACCAGCTTGTGTGCAATGCCTCACGGAAAAGAGCAGACCAGTTTCCAGCTTATTTCTTCTTGTAAACCTAGGGGAAAGGTTTATGAAAACTCTGAAGGGGAAGGATTTTTCTTGGCATGGTATGATTTTTCCATGCTTGGCAGTAACCATATCCTGCCATACAGAAACAAAATGAAGTAGAACTTCATATGTATGCCTATTAGCAATATTTCTTCCTATTCATAAGAAGAATTATAGTCTAGTGGATCAGCTGTATCAGTTTTCCCCAGTGGATATGTTATGATAATCGAGTGGATTTTAGAAATTTACATACTCAGTTTCCCAGCCAATGACTTGAGCCAGTTTTCACTCAATGACTCATGGGTACTCCACCGTCGGTGGCCTCTTCACCGTCTCTGTACAACCACACATGAGTTTCCACTCTCTGCTTAGTCAGCACCTATGCACCCAAGTGGTCATCAGTCTCACAGAAAAGGAGTGGTTTCTCCTTAGGAACCTAAACCGTTGGATATAAGCCTATCATGAGATTATTGTGAGATTATTTTACCACACCAGACTCTCTTCTAGAGCCCTAAGATATGGATACTTCTTAATATTAACAAATAGCCTGAGAAGATATTAACTCAGTCCAATGATTGGAGTCTACTTTGAATTGTAGAATATTTCCGAAGAAGAGATTTTGTCACTTTCAAGCACACAAAGTGAAAATAAACTAGTAGGGTGTTACTTAATGGGCTTTATTTTAATAGATTCTGAAATGTTAATTTTTTTATTCAAGTATGTTGATTTACAACATTGTGTTAGTTTCTAGTACATTGCATAGTGATTCAGTTATATGTGTATATTTTTCACATTCTTTTCATTATAGTTCTTAGAAGATATTGAATGTAGTTCCTTGTGCTGTACAGTAGGACTTTATTGTTTATCTATTTTATATATAGTAGTTTCTATCTACTAATCCCCAACTCTTAATTTATCTCTCGTCCTACCTGCTTTCCTCTTTGGTAACCACAAATTTGTTTTTTATGTCTATGAGTCTGTTTCCTGTTTTGTAAGTAAGTTCATTTGTATCATATTTTAGATTCCACATATAAGTGATATCATATGATACTTGTCTTTCTCTGACTTACTTCACTTAGTATGATAATCTCTAGGTCCATCCATGTTGCTGCAAATGGCATTATTTTATTCTTTTTTATGGCTGAGTAATATCCCATTGTATACATATACCACATCTTTAACAAGTCATCTGTCAATGGACATTTAGGTTGCTTCCATGTCTTGGCTATTGTAAATGGTGCTGCTGTGAACTTGGGGTGTGTGTATCTTTTTGAATTAGCCCTTGTCAGACACATCATTTGCAAATATTTTCTCCCAGTCCATAGGTTGTCTTTTCATTTTGTTTACGGTTTTCTGCTGTGTAAAAGCTCGTAAGTTTGATTAGGTCCCATTTGTATATTTTTGCTTTTATTTTTATTGCCTTGGGAGACTGACCTAGGAAAACATTCCTATGATTTATGTCAGAGAATGTTTTGCCAATGTTCTCTTTTAGGTTTATGGCATCCTGTCTTATGTTTAAGCCTTTAAGCCATTTTGAGTTTAGTTTTGTTGTATGGTGTGACGGTATGTTCTAACTTCATTGATTTACATGTGGCTGTCCAGCTTTCCCAACACCACTTGCTGAAGACAGAAAATGTCTATTGTACAGCCTTGCCTCCTTTGTCAAAGATTAACTGACCATAGTTGTGTGGGTTTACTTCTGGGCTCTCTATTCTGTTTCATTGATCCATATGTCTGTTTTTGTGCCAATACTGTGCTATGTTGATTACTGTAGCTTTGTAGTATTGACTGAAGTCCAGGAGGGTTATATCTCCAGCTTTGTTCTTTTGTTTCAGGACAGATTTGAGTATTATGTTGGCTGTGGGTTTGTCATAAATAGCTTTTATTATGTTCAGGTATGTTCCCTCTATACCCACTTTGGTAAGAGTTTTTATCATGAATGGATGTTTAATTTTATCAAATGCTTTATCTGCATCTGTCGAGATGATCACGTGATTTTTGTCTTTTCTTTTGTTGATGTGGTGTATCACGGTGATTAATTTGCGTATGTTGAACCATCCTTGTGACCCTGGAATGAATCCAACTTGATCATGGTGTGTGATCTTTTTTATGTGTTGTTGGATTTGGCTTACTAATATTTTGTTGAGAATCTCTGCATCTACATTTATCAAAGATATTGCCTGTAATTTTTTTTTGACAGTCTTTTTCTGGTTTTGGTATTAGGGTGATGGTGGCTTTATAGAATGACTTTAGGAGTGTTCCTCTTTAGTCTTTTGGAAGAGTTCGAAAAGGATCAGTGTAATTTCTTCTTTGCATGTTTAGTAGAATTCCCAGTGAAGCCATTTGTTCCTGGACTTTTGTTTGCAGGAAGTTTTTTTATTATAGATTCTATTTCACTTCTAGTGATTGATCTATTTGTACAAATTATCTATTTCTTCTGGATTCAGTTTTGGTGGACTGTATGTTTCTAGAAACTTGTCCATTTCTTCTAGGTTATCCAGTTTTTTGGCATATAATTGTTCATAGTATTCTTCTATGGTTTTTTGTGTATCTGTGGTATCAGTTGTTATGAAATGTTGATTGTTAGTTCTTTTTGAATTATATGGAGGCTGGTGAAAGTACTCACAAAGTTTCTTTTCCTAATTAATCAGTCTGTGCTACCTAATTTGCACCTTTACTTCTCAGAGAAATTTACCATCTTTTTTTCAAGATGGTACAAGCTTAGACTATAAACAAAAATATTCCCAATTTCACATTATAGGGTATAAATTAATGAGGGTCATTACTTCTTTCTCCACCCAGCATGATGTACAGGTTCTATAGAGAGTGCCCAGATAATCATAATACAGTCCCTACTCTAGTGGAGATAACAAGAATGTCACATAACAAAATGTGAACATTGATGCTTTGTTCTTTGTCTCTCTTACCAAGATTTCTGTAAAACTGGAATCAACTAGATAAACTGTTTTTCTGTACTTCCTTTAGTTGTTCAAGTCGGTTTCCCGTGTCTTGGCAAACAAGATGGAGTGGCAGCATTCGAAGTGAATGTGATTGTAATGAATTCTGAAGGCAACACCATCCTGCAGACGCCTCAGAATGCCATCTTCTTTAAAACCTGTCAACAAGGTAATCAGTGACGCGGATTCAAGAGAAGGCTCATAAGGCTTCCAGGTGTGATTTGGGCACAAAATTATAGCTAGCTAGCTAGAGTTTTTGCACAGTTTTAACCACACCAGTGGGTAGTGGGGCTGGTAAACATAGGGTCCAGTAATAGTACTAAGACAGACTATCTGCTTTGACCCCAATCACAATTTTAGGAACTCCAGTATTCCTTCAAAACACCCTGTCTTCTACCTCTCTCCTTCCCTCCTCCAGCATAATATTTGGGACTCCCCAACCTCATATCTAGGTTGCCAGTCATTACCAGCAACTACCACCACCCATACATACCCCCTGCCAAAAGTTTGGTGCTGCTGACATCCATGGAAGACAGAGTGCCACCATCATGCCAGCAATCTCTGCCAGGCAAAGGCACCTCACCACCACTGCCTGGGTGCCCAGTCAAGCATGAAGGCCTGTCCCCTTTCCCATCCTGATGCAAGCTCTTCCAGCCCAGAATTTAAGCTCTGGAGGCTTTCAGGGCTCCAGTGCGCCAAAAGGTCTTCCCGCCCTCTGAAAGTGAATATTGAGGGCAGTATCATTTACTCTATCTCAGTGCAAATTTCAGGAAGTACAGTAGGTGAATGGGGGGGTGGGGAGGAGTGCAGGCAGAATAAAGCTTGCTTTGACGTCCTCCGTGAGCCCCCTACTGCAGGAAGTAGGATTGAGAGAGGCAAAAATCTTAATTTCATGAAGACCTGGTGAAGTGCAAGGGGTGTGGAGAGAATGAGAGAAGTACTGGGATTCAGTTGCCTGTGATCACTGGTGCGCCGGAGGGAAAGCCACCGCTGCCTTCTTCCTGCTGGCTGCAGTTCACTCGGCGTGATTGCAGAGCTGTCCACATAAACCTTGTTTCTCTTTGGTGAAGCTGAGTGCCCAGGAGGGTGCCGACATGGAGGCTTTTGTAATGAAAGGCGAGTCTGCGAGTGTCCCGACGGGCTCTACGGACCTCACTGCGAGAAAGGTGAGGAGCGGAGGGCGCCGGCGCGCTGCCTGGTGAGACGGGCGTCACACAGCAGCCCCCTGTGTGTTTTTAACGCATCCCCTTAAATTATTTTTCTGGTCACATTGTAAGGATTGGTGAAGTCTTTATATAAGCCACAGAAGAGCTACTGGAAAGTATTTCTTCTAGGAGTGGCTTTCTGTTAAATCCAGTATGTGGTGACAGGGGCTGAAAACTTTGGCACTACGTCTACATTTTTTATGGCCAGTTTCCCTCCCCCAACCCCCCCTCCAAATTCACCATTATATGCACCCTGCTTTGGCATAATCTTACAAAAGTTCTGAGGTTTTTCTCCTCCCCTTAAACTGGTTTTAAAAAGCTAGTATTATGACTGATTTAAAAGTATCTACTCCAATTAAAAGTAGCCTTTCTACACTTGAGTTATGAAGGTGCTCTAGACAAATAAATAAATAAACAAAATTAAAAGGCTGAAAATCATTTGTGTAGTAAGTATATCTATTTTGGTGAAATTAACTTTAAGAAAGTTATGTGGAAAAAGGAAAGATAAACACAAAAATGTGTATTAACCACAAGCTCTCAAATACTAAGAGCTTATTTGACCAGAGGAGGCAAAATACTTTTCATCCTCAAGAAAAATAAGAATTTTTCTTGTTTGTATTGATTTTGGAATTGGAAGATCAAAGAAATAAGGCAGGAAAAATATTTATAGTCTTAAGAAGACCACATCTCAGTAAAAATAATCATTCTGAGCAAATTTTAATCAGCTAAATGGAACAATTCCAAAATTCTCTTTCTATAAAATTTACTAAAAAATTGCTTGATTTATAGTACAAAAATAATTTTTAATATAACAAACTTCTGTCTTTAAAGAGGGAACACTTTAGAGTCAACCACAAACCTTTAAAAAATGTAGACCTGTTGTATTATTGACATTTCCAAAATGGTCCTGCTCCAAAACCCCTATCTGGCCTTAAACTGAATTCTCTTTCCTCATTAGCCCTCTGCACACCACGATGCATGAATGGCGGGCTTTGTGTTACTCCTGGTTTCTGCATCTGCCCACCTGGATTCTATGGCGTCAACTGTGATAAAGGTAACTTTCTAAGAATAAGGTTTGTTATACTTTTTAAATGTTTGGTTAAAAGAAGTGTATTTAATATACCATCAGTCTTTGTAACAGCTCTGTAAATAGAGTGTACCCCTTAGCTGGCTGCTGTAACTTTAACCCCAAAATTCAGTGTAGCTTAACACAGTAGAAGTTTACTTTCACTTATAGAATGCTCCAGGGCAGCAAATAGCTGGTCAATGGGCAGGCAGTTCTCCTCCAAGCAGTGACTCAAGGGACTAGGCACTTTCCATCGATGGTCCTGCCTAGAGCTTCAGAGCTCTCTGGATCCAGCCAATAAGCAGAGAAAGATTGGAGAAGGCACCGCTTTAAAAACCAAACCAAACCAAACCAAACCAAAATCTCTGGCCCAGAAGTGGCCCACAAAACTTCCACACCTATTCCACGGACAGGAATGAACCTCATGTTCCTACCTGGATGCAAGCAGGAGAAATGTCATCTCTGGTTGGACAGCTGTATTGTATTGACACTGACAACTTGATGGGAGGGGAGCAGGGATTTTTGTGAACAATTAGCTGCTCCTGCCCCATTGGAGTTTTGCTATGTCCCAAGTCAGTTTTATGGGTGAGCTTCAAAGACTGAAATGAAGCAGTGTGTTCCAAATTGCCTGACCTAGAAGTTCACTGACCCCCCGCAATTCAGTGCTCTGCTCACAGATCCCACCCCTGAGAGATCGGACACCTCCTTCCTCTTATGCAACATCATAGCCCAGTTTTCCTCTCAGAAAGTAGATTCAAGTGTGGCTCTAAAATAGTACCAAATGATTCATTCTTTTACAAGACACCTGTCTATTTTGCCCAGTTCACATCTTTTATGGAAAAAAAAAAACCCATCCTTAAAGTGTATATGTATTTAATGCAATTATCCTTGTGTCAAAAATGCTAATCGTATGAGTAGGGCACTATTTTTTTTTAAGTAAATACATGCCTCCAAATAAAATGATGTGTTATTTTTGAGAAGTGATAATGCAGAAAGCACCAATTAAGACTGAAATGAGTAGCTTTTTAAAAAAGAAGGAAAAGCTAAAGGAAAGAGCCCTTAACCTGAGTCAGAATAATCATTCATGGTTATCTGTTATTTTATGACATACAAAGTCCCTTCATACAATTACCTGACTTTACTCTCAACAGTCTTTTGAGATGTGAAGTATTATCCATCATTGTCCCAGAGAAGCAAAATGAGGTTTATAGAGCTTGAGTAGCTTGTCCCAAATTCACAACCTCCACTGCCTACCTCGGTTGCCACTCAGGCCACTTGTTTCAGATCCCAGTTGCTCTATGAGTGACCCTGCTTCCGGACAGAGAACCTGATCTCTGGGGGCCATGCATTTCCCATCTCTAAACTGGAAATCAAGCCACTGACCCCTGTCCCCCACCTCTAAGCTATTGAGATAATATCTGAGCACTTCTCTGCCTTTTATTTGTAAGCGATCTTCTAAAGCTATAGCATTGGAGTGAAAACAGTTTTTAAGTTTTGTGTTCATAAAGGTTAAAGCACTAATGACACTGCTAATAACAGCCAGTGAGTAACATTCTTTCTTGGGAACTTCTTTTTATTTGTCTAACTTTAGCATTCACCATCTCTGCTACTTCAAAACTGGGCAGAATTTAATTCTTAAAGCAGAATTAAACTCATGTTATCTCACAACTGTTAGGAAATAGAGCAAATCCTCCAGAGATTTGGGTGAAGACCGAATGTACTATCAGGTTTAGAGAGACCTTTTGTGAGGCCTGCCTACCTCGGTGGGGCTGTTATTGGCATAGTTTGCACAGTGGACTGTCATTTGTAATGTTTTTCTAACATTACACATGTCACACGCTGCATGGTCTCTGCTAAAGGAAGGTATCTATGTGTATTTCAGTTCTTTTTACATTTGTAGTATTTTGCTTTTCAGCTGAAAGATTTTCCTACCTGTTAGACTCCAGTAATTTTGTTTTAAATTCTTTTGGAAAGACTTGAAATTCCACTTGGTCTCATCAGAGATCTGGGAACATTAAAAAATAATGCTTTTTACTACCTCAACAAAAAGATCCATTTATTATCCAGGAGGGAGTGTAGAGCTTCTAAAAAATGGCTTACTTACTGGCACAGAGCTAAGACCTTAGAACCACATAGTCAAAGAACCACTAAAGATTAACTTTCATTGGCTCTTGGGACATCTGTTGGAAACTTTTAAGAACTGAGTAGTTAAACACTGGCTGATCAAACCCTCAGCCCCAGTTTAAGTTACTTAGTGTCTTTGGCTCATTTTCTTAGTCAAGAATCACCGCACAACAGAAATGTAGAGAAGCTTGGTCAGGATGGTAAAGTATTATGGAAATGCTAAGAGTGTGGCCAAATTTAGCAGTCAGCTTTGTCATAGTTTATAAGTTTGGATTATACTCCCAGGTTCACTGCATTCTGCACACTCACAGAAACAACTGCCCAGCCCTTAAAATACTAGCAGCAAGTAGCAAAGGGGAAGCCCAAACAGCCGATTCTCCTAAATCCTAAGTTCTCTACCCCAGTGTGCCGCTCCCTCCATGTCAGGAGGCTTGACTTTGCTAAAGAAAGTACAGCACAGCCGTAAGCTGGGAGATACTTAGGATTTTTAACAAAAAGCTTTATCATTTAAGAAGCATGACATTCGTGGAATATTCTAGTTGGACTTCTTTTCCACAAAGAAAACATACACTTAGAACCTTTGGATTTCCTTTCTGATTTTCCTACTGGAAGCTTATTTCAGCTTTCATTCATCTATAGCCAACTTTGGCCTGTTTATATAGGACGAGAACAAATAGGCCGTAAGACTGGAAAAGCCAAGAATCCAAGCTCTTATTTTCATCTCCTTTATAGAATGAGCCAACTTGTCTATTTTTAGATATTTGCTCTCCCCTGTCCCCATTTCTGTCCTCCCTCTCTTGTAGGTGCCAGTGAGCAGCCAGACTCCAGAAGCTGACTAGATCTAAGAGAAAGGGTTTAGAGGCAATCACAAAGAGCATGATTATTACCTGGATAATCTAGGTAACTGGACTCCACAATCATACACCCAAGGTCACCCCTTCAGTTCATGCTGCTGCCACTTCCCTGCCTATGGGATCTCACAAGGGGCGACCGTCTGTCTTTTCCCAAATATAATTACTCCTTCCTGCACACATCATAAAAGTCTATTTTTTTAAAAAAATTCCTGGGGTAGGGGAGGGATAAATTAGGAGTTTAGGATTAACAGATACACACCACTATATATAAAATAGATAAACAACAAGGACCTACTGTATAGCACAGGAACTATATTCAATATCTTGTAAAAGCCCATAAGGAAAGAAAATATAAAAGAGAATAGTTTTATACACACACACACACACACACATATACACACACACGTATATATGTATAACTGAATTGCTTTGCTGTATACCTGAAACTAATACAACATTGTAAATCAACTACACTTTGATTAAAAAAATATATATAAGATATAAATCTTATATCTCTGTTCTTAAACTGGAAAAAAGTTTCTTTCTCCTTTGTTGGATCCTAATATTTACCACTTCTTTCCCTTTTATCTATTCCAAAGTGATATTTTCTCCTTTTTCTCCTCCTTTACCTTAAAAAATATTTTCTTAGGTGTATAGTGTTCTTCTCCTTTTAAGAGCATAGACATTTACAAGAAAATTAAAAAGATAATTTTTTTACACAGCATGCCCTTTTTTTTTCATTAAGATGTAGCCCCCTAGAGGTGGGTACTGTGTAATGTGTGTGGTATCCTGTTACGTGGCTGGAATCTGCAAATGGTCAGGTGACTGGTTACAATTCTTGTATGTGTAAGGTGACTTATTTTTATTATATAAGTAAATGGGCAAGTAGCTGATGCATAAGAAGTGTCACCCAGCCTTCAGTAAAGTTTTTTGTTCTTGTTGTCAGATATAACCTACTGTCTAATGCAGTGCTCTGTTATTCATTCTAACAGCAAACTGTTCGACCACATGCTTCAATGGAGGGACCTGTTTCTACCCTGGAAAGTGTATCTGCCCTCCAGGACTAGAGGGAGAACAGTGTGAAATAAGTGAGTGTTGACCTTCGGCTTTTTTTTTTGTTTTGGGGGGACTTTAGAAGCTCCATCGAACCCCTTCATTTTATCGATGAGGAATCTCAAACCCAGAGACAATGCATAGCTGTCTAAGGTCTCAGGCCAGTGATTTCTTTTCACTAGATTCAGCCACCATCCGTTTTGGCTAAGGATGGGGCAAAGAGTGACGTAGCTCAGATGACTCGGAGCAAACGCTCTCTGACTCAGTTGTGTCTGGGTTTGGGTTATTCACCATGTTGTGCTGTTTCTTATCAGTGATTTTTGTCCCCTTCTGATTGTGCAGAGCTCACAGTTTCAGCCTAGAAATGTTGACCAGAGCTTTAGGACAACTGGAATTTGTTTACTTTCCTGGAGGCATAGTTTTTTTCCTCTGGCACTCATTGCCGCATTTCCTAACCAGACTGAGCCTAGTAATCCATTTAAGAGGAAAGGATAGACTCAAGCAAAAGGAGAAAAAAAAAGGTGCAGAGTAACTGGGAAAAAAAAAACCCCACCTAATAGCACACACAACAGCATGAATGAATTGCACAGATGTTATGCTAAGTAAAAGGCACTAGACACGAGGAAGTGCATACTCTGTGATTCCATTTTTATGAAGTTCGAGAACAGGCAAAATCATGGGTGATCATAGAAACCAGAATAGTGATTAGGGGCGCAAAGGGACTTTATGGGGTGCGAAAAATGCTCTATATCTTGATTGAGGAAGTGTCTTATGAGTGTTTGTGTAAAAAAAAAAATAGTTGAGCTGTAAACTTAAAATCAGTGCACATTATGCCTTCACTAAATGTTTGTCATGATTTGATACAAAAAAGTAAAAATTTAGGGTAGAATGTGGTAGATAATCATTGTTTGCGGAATCAGGATATCAAACTCCTTGTCCTGGCCCTGTCACCTTCCAGCCATGTCACTGAAGCTCTTTGTTAGCAATGAGTCAGAAATGAGCCAACCCCATCCTAGATTGCTCTGCAACCCAGAAGACAGATAATATCAAAGCCCTGCTCAGGAAGGAGCAGAAGGAATGTGAGTGAGCACGCCTGCGACGTCCCTACCTTTCTGGAAGTTCTGGAATGTGGCATTTTCACTCCCAGCTGTAATGTGTCCATAAAACACCGCTGTGTTGTTTGGTCTAGCCATAGTTTCTGAAGTTGTCGTGGGTTCAAAATTAAATAATACTGACTTCCCATTTTAACTTTCAACCTCTAATTTATTTGTGGGTTTTTGTACTTTAATGAGTAGTAGATGAAGTGATGATTTTTTATGGAGTTCAGATGAAAAACCTCTGAAGTTTCCATGGAACATGTAGCTAATTGTCAGGATGTGGTTTCTGTTCTTATTAATTACCGTGCCCTGATAAAGATACCTCTGCGCTGACTCCCCTCGATTTTCTCCCCGTACTTACTCTCCGACTTCGCGTACTTGGCTCATGTTTATGAATCTTTGTTCATGGGTTCGTTTCTCTCCATGTAGGTGTGCCCTTTCATGCCCTTAGGTTTATGACCTTTCCATTGGCAGAGACAGTGTTTTTTAGTCCTGTTTTTTCTTCCCCCCTAGCTACACCACAAGTGTGGGCCTTTGAAAGCTCCTGATTATCCCTATCATGAGTGATACTCAAATCCTTTTAGGAAATTTTTTGTTTCTATTACAGGAACCATGTTACCAAAAAAAACTTAAATGGGTCTTGGGTTGAAAAGTGCCTCTAGTGTAATAGAGACAAAAAGTTGAACTGTAATTCTTATTTTTAAATTGAGATACAATCCACATACCATAGAAATGCCTATTTTAAAGTGTATAATTCAGTATATTCACAAAGTTGTGCAGCATCTCTTCTGTCTAGTTCCAGAACATGCCATCATCCCCAAAAGAAACCCTGTATGCATCATAGTCACACCTTATTGTCCTCTCCTCAAGACCCAGGAAACCACTAATCTACTTTCTGTCTCTTCTAGGTTTAACTATGCTGGACTTTTCATATAAATAGAGTGATACAATACATGGCCTTTTGGGTCTGACTGCTTTCACTTATCATGTTTTCAAAGTTCACCTATGTTGTAGCATATATCATTATTTCCTTTTAATTGCTAAATAATATTCCACCATGTGGATATACACCAACCACATTTTGTTTATCCATTCAGCAGTTGATGGGCATTTGGGCTGTTCCCATTTTAGGACTATTATGAATAACAGTGCTGCCAAGAACATTCATGTACAAATTTTTGTGTGAACATGTTTTCAGTTCTCTTGGGCACGTACCTAGGAGTGGAATTGCTTGACCATCTGTTGACTCTATGTTTAATTTTTTGAGGAACTGCCAAACTGTTTCCCAAAGTGCCTGTACGTTTTGCATTCCCACCAGCAATGTACAAGGGTTCTACTTTCTCCATATCCTTATCAACGCTTGTTATTGTCAGTTTATTTTAACGAAATATGTATTCTGATGTTATTTATATTTTCATTTCTCCTGGCCTCTATCAGAATTGATATCTTCTTAAACATCAGTCTGACTTGACCATGAGATAAACTTGCAGGTTTACAGATAAGACCATGGTTAGAAGTATCTGGATGTATGTGGTATATGTTTATCTCGTCATTTAAGGCTCATAGATTTTACAAGAATCATTAATGAACCTTCAGTTAAAAAGACCACGTAAATTATTTATACTATAAATGGGTTTTTTAAATAACTTAATGGGCTATTTAATTATTATTATATTATAATAATTAATTTTTATAATAATTATTTTTATTATAAAAGTTACCTGTATAAAGTGTTCTCTATAAAAAATTAGAATATTGGATAAAATAATTAAAACCACTCATAAATCTAAGACCCGGAGATGATGGTTGTTGGCACTTCTTGTAAACCATTTTTGTCTTTTCTCTAAGTGAAGGATGGTCACAAATTTAAGTTACCTCACTATCTGATGGGTGGAGGAAGTTTAATGTCTTTGTTTCATCTACACCTTATGTCATTGTTCTCACTGGACTCATCCACTGGTTACAGTTAAAATGCTAACTGTTTAAAATTAGTCAAATCTGTTTGTCTTCAGGCAGTGCTTAGTCTCTTTTGGTTAAAAATGTGTAATGTATTAAGTTGACTCAATTTTCCACTGTCCAATGGATTGAATTTGGTTGCAGAATATTTTCAGGGAAAGAAAGTCAACATTAAAGAAACAGAATTCTGAATTTTTAAGAATTCTTTAGAATTTTAAAACAATCATCTCTTCATAAGGTTTGATCTAGGAATGGCCTTCTAACAGTCACCTGCAGTCATATCTCTGCTGCGTGATAACCAGGAGAGAACGTCCTCCTTCCTGGCTGCAGTGACCCCAAGAGTCCTCACTTGCCCCTCGCCAAGAAAAGCAAAAGATCATTGGAGTCAATAAAAAGCTCTCCATCGGTCATTCTCCGCATTATCCCTGGATACCAAATTCACCTTTCGTAGAAAATGGAGAAATTTGGGCTCTCCGAGTACTTCACAATAAGTACTCTATCATCTTTTCTGCCATATAGTTATTGCTTACTTGAGAAACCCCAGTGCATTGCAGAGTACTATGATATGATCCAGTTTCGTGCATATAGTGGAGTCAGATATTTCTTTCATACAAATGGAAATTCAGAGTTAGGTATTCCTTTCCTTAAATTAGAGTTGGGATCTTGACCAAATAGTAAATGCTATTCTTTGTATACAAACTTAGCGAAAATGACCCTTTGGGATTTTTTAATGGTCACTGAAAAGGTGGCATTCTATCATTAAGGTTGTTTTAATACCTGTTTCTAGAACATCCTGCATCAGAAAAACCGGATGGTCTAATGGCATTCCAGGTTTTTGAGAGACTCTAACATCTCAATATTATGTCTGTATTATCACCATGAACACTGTATGCCACTTTGGTTGATTTATACTTGTAGGAAGTCATATTGGATAAGTAAAAAGAGACGTAAAGTGTTCTTAGCGAAATGATTTTCCTATGGAATTCACTTCATGTTTGTCAAGCATGGTACCTGCCTGGAAGATGTAATAGTAGTTCATTTCTTTTAAAGCTTCATTTGGCCATAAAAAGAAGAGCTTAGGGAATGAAAGGTGGGTTGTTTTAAGATAAAGATTTCATTTCTCCTTCTGTACCAAGGCCTCTGTAATGAGTGCTCGGCTTAAGTAAAAAAAGAAAGAGAAAGAACAACAACAAAATCCAAGCGCCTCGACTACAACAGTCTAATGGTCGTTTGCCCTTGGGAACGTCATTTTGCCAGTTACAGGATGTAATGTCAGCTCTGGGTGAACAGTCCCTTATCTTTGACTTCTTAAAAAAATTCAGCCTTGGGATGGCAAATTCTAGATTGCAGAAGGAGAATAAACAGCTTCCAGAGTAAGAAAGAAGAAAAATACTATACAATTTTTACATCTAAGGCCCTATTCCAGCTCTAAAATCCTATGATTCAAAGATCTGAGAAAACATTAGCAGTACTCATTTGGCACAGAGCTAAAAGAACGAATGATATATCATTAGGATCTAAGACATTCCAGAAAAATGCACAGATGTGGTATCAGGCACCTTTCACTCCAGCCACCGCTACGACCTGTTTTGCACAGACGTAGCCTAATTGCACTCACACAGCCACAGAATGGAAATGCGAGAAACTTACTCCACGGGGTGAACTGTGATCAGTGGGAGACAAGTGCAGATGATGAATGCTCCCCTCACCCTTCCTTCAGGCAACTGGAAGGTGCAGTCAGTCTACCTGGCTCCTCGAAAGTCACAGCAGGATAGAGCCCAGCTGCCCATCGTGCTGACCAGCCCACAAATATACTTTTGTGTTGGCTTTCCATCTTTTGACGTTTTACTCTTCCCAGCCTCCCACTCCTGTTCCCGAGGGTCACTTCCCCAAATAAACTCTCTGCTTGCAAGCCCTGCCTTCTGGGGAATCCAAGCCTAAGACAGATGTCACCATGCACTCGTAAAGGCTCACTTTCAGAAAAAGTGACATTCAAACATCAGACTTCAGAGAAAAGATCCTTGAGAGGGTCACTGATAGCTTCACTTTTAGTATATCTTAAATTTCAAGTGTTTATGAATCAGTTAAAACATTATTCTGTTTATTAAAAAAAAGTAAAGACACAACCCTGTTCCCTAAACTCAATCATATACCCACTGGCATAACCAATAGATAATGCTTTAAACAGTCAAGTAGGCTGAACAAAACCAGCTCAACAAGGTTAAGATTTAAATTTCACATCAAGGTAGTATGTTTCATTTCTGAAACACTTCTGCAGTTCTTACATTCAGATCTATTTTAAATGTTTGTTAAACTCACTTGTATTCACCTGTTTTTTTTTTTAAAGATCTGTTGTTTAAAAGTTAAAATCTCTATAAAGCCTAAAAATGTTTTAAAATTTGCTGAAAATGCAACAAACTCTCAATTAAAGTTTATTTAAAATTAAGAAAAGTAAACACAGCATTTGAACAACATATTCATTGTAGAAGATATATACCGAAAATCGTAAGTAAAAATACTTAGCCTGGTTGTTCTAAAAATAGAACTCAAACAGTAACAAAGCCAGAGTAGATCTGAAATAAGTGGAAATAACTGCCATTTAAAAGCATTTATCCTCTCAAAGTTTTGCAGTGCCTTTGAAAAATGTAATTACCTCTGACTGAAGCACAGAGTTCCGTGTTTATTTGCATTCTTCTGTATTTCAGGCAAATGCCCACAGCCCTGTCGAAATGGAGGTAAATGCATCGGGAAAAGCAAATGCAAGTGTTCCAAAGGTTACCAAGGAGACCTCTGTTCAAAGCGTAAGTAGCCATACACATAGTCAGCCTGGGTTATGGGGTAATTAAACTAGCAGGAGTCTCTTCTGACCTCGTAACTTCTGCACCTACTGCATGTTGCCTGGACATCTCAATTAACTTTTCTTTACTGACATATGTCTCCTCGAGGTAGATCAAAGACGTATGAAATCCATGCATGTAAAAAACAAACTCAGCCACGTTCACACACACACAACCAAACTTTTTAACTCTTAGGAGTTTTCTTAAGGAAGATAAATTTCTATTACCCAGCTGTTTTGAAGTCCTCCAGAGTGTCATTCGTGAATGAGAAGCACCAAGTCTAGTTGAAGATCACTCTCAGAACTTTTTCAAAAAGTCCAGAACTGACTTATAGCTGGAGATTGACTTAGAAAAAAAAAAAAATTAGGGGATGAAGCCAAAACCAACACATTCTGAAGAACTGCAGGAAAAGCAGCTGTGTAGTTCTGTTGACAAAGGAAAGCGCAGGAAACGTTCTTTTTATCTCCTTTGACTCTAGCTGTCTGCGAGCCTGGCTGTGGGACCCATGGAACCTGCCATGAACCCAACAAATGCCAGTGTCAAGAAGGCTGGCATGGAAGACACTGCAATAAAAGTGAGTGTGAGCCTCTCTCACGTCTGCTTCCTGGCTCCGAAGGCGAAAAGACAAGCCATAACTCAGCCCTGCTTTCCACTTCATAAAAGCCACCTCTCCTTCACTGCCTCTTCTCCCCCTGTGCTTCCCCCTGCTGCCCGCTGGCACTCTCTCTAAACTTTTGAGCCTAAGCTTTAGAGCATAAAGATGAAACCATCCCTGTAAAATATCACCACAATATTTTCCAGGTTAAGTTAGTACTACTGGTTGACTTGGTAATATCATATATTAATTATGAAATAAGTGAAAGTAAGATTTTAAATCAAATGTGGAGTCAGTATCTATGCATTTCTGATTTTATTGTTCAGGATTGATCAACTAGTGTATCATACATGAGGAGATTTGCCCTGTAAAATCTTTAAATTATGCGGGTTATGGTGTGCTTCAAATGGGTTCTCTGGAGGGAGCGAAAGGTCCATGAGGCATGTTTTCATGGACGTGTGTCTTTTCAAGCTGACTGACTACCAAAAATGAACTAGCTCTATGGATGATAAACCACTGGCCTGTTTGATACACAGAATGAAAGTTGCTAAAGTCAGTCATTCTGTTTGGAATGATATCTTCTCTGCGCTAAGCATGAATCCAGGCACTGGGGACAGACCAGTGAACCAGGATCCCTCCCTGGTGGAGCTCAGGCTTAAGAGGGAGGGACAGTTGATCAGCAGGCAGAGAAAATAATGCCATTTCAGCACATCCTGCAGCTAGAACTCAGTCTCCTAAGTATGGGCCCACTGGCCACCTTCCTCTGAGGAAAGGAAGGCTTCATTCAGTCATACAACCCCCTCCATTAGCAGAAGTCCAGTTGCGTCTATCATATTGTCTCCAAAACAATGGACTTAAGTTGAACAAATCATTTTCACATCGGATGTTTTTCTACATCAGTGGTCTCCAAAGGGTGATGCAGGTAGCCAGTGAGTGTGGAGTGAACAGTTGGGGTACTAAGGGGAAATATTAGTTTGAAAACATTTTTTATATTTTATTTCCTCATATCACTTTTATGTATAAACATCTGTGCAATGTATATAGATATATTTATTCAACCTCTCATTTCTCATTTTTGTGCATATGTTCTAACATTCACATTATATTATTCTGATGTGTATATATACCATTTATACGTGGGCATACATGTGTATTTGTTTGTTTATTTTAAGGTGAATTGGTGTCCGGTCTAGGTTATACTAAGCCATTGATTTGAGTCTTTTTCGCCCCCTGAATTATCTGGGTGGTAGACTGAGTTGGCTTCAGGTGGGTGTAGCTTAACCGGAAGTGGAGCCCCTCTGGAAAAGAGCTCCTTTACCCAAGTGGCAATGATTGCATGGTACCCCTGTTAGGACATACTTGGTGGGGGGAACCTTCTTTGGAGTAAAAGACCGGTAGAAAATCAGTCATTTCTGGGGCCATTTTGGCAAAGAGTTAAACCAAACCCTTTATGCCACCTTTAACTCAGGATTCAAACTGTGAGGTTTGTCCCCAAATCAAAGTAAGTTCCCAGAAATCCTTGGGCCTAGGCCACATGTCTCAAGACTCAGTTACACAGGTCTTCTGGGACTCACACTGGGGGCCTGGCGACCACCAGGAGAGTACAAGCAGCACTGTTTCCGCTGACGCACCCAGTCACTCTTCCAGGAAGAAGGCACGTTAGGGGCCCTCGTGCATGTAGTGCAGCTGAGCAACTCTGACAGGTCTGCCAGTCCCCAAATAGCACCCCTACCTGTAAACCTTGCTGCTGAAAGCTTTCATCATCTTGGCCTCCTTCAGGTCCAGGCACTGCACGTCAAGAAGATGCCTTGGTGCTCGATTAAAATGCACACGTGTTTTCTGGGAGAGGCCACCCAGCCATTCTGTGCATTGGCTAAGAGAATCAGGCTGAAAGGATGAGGTTTATTTTGACTGCAGGGAGGTGACCGGGAAGCTCTGAGGCACAGAGTTCTCTTAAGAACAGACTCCCAGTGGGGGTGACACGCTGGGAGGTCCTGGGCACCCAGACATCCTAGTGGGGAGGAGGATACTGGAGACAGACTTCCCGGCTTAGGCTCCCGGTCACCAGGGCGGTTTGGGCTTCGTGGGTGGCAGGGCGAGCAGCAGGGTAGGGAGGGTAGGGAGTTACTCCAGCGCATTGTTGGCTCATTGTCTTGGCCATTCCATGAGCTACTAGCCTACAAACTGACAATTCAAAGCAAAACATTCAGGAACAAAGTATTCTCAGTGGTCATTTCATGGCATGCTTGCCTTTAAAAACCGCAAGGAATCAATGAAATGCAAAATTTGACTCTAAGGCACAGGAAGATGGAGGCAGCTTTTTAAAGTGTAATTGCTGTCCTGGATCAGTTATAGGAAATCAGTAGAAATGAGTCAGTGCCCCAAGCATTTCCAGAAGTTCACAAGTAATCAGAGAGGAAGTCTCAAGTTGTGGAACTCAGTGTTACATTCCATTTACAATGAGCTGGAAATACTAATGGTAGAGTCTCACCTTGACTGAAACTCACAAATCCCCATTGAGAAGGAGTCTGTTCAAATATAACCCTTCTCTACCGTGTACACGCGAAGTACTTAATTCTTATAAAATTCCTATTTTGTGTAAGTGTAATAGCCCTACCTAGTCATGTAGTCTGTATGATGAGTGGGAGTTGTTACATGGAAGTTGATCAATGTATTGGAGGCTGGTTTTGCAAGACAGTGAAAGGATCAGTGACCAAATCTTCTGCAGAAGCAGCCCTGCTATCGGGACCTCAGTGCTAGGTCCTCACCTGCTCTTGGGTGGAGAAGGTCCTTCCATTCAATCACATTCATCCAAACTTTGCATCAAACTTTGCATGACCAAAACATATAGTGAATCAGAGACTCCGTGGAAGCCAGATTTGATGGAGTTAGTAAAATGAGTTTCTTTTAACAGAGATCTTGAACCTGTAACATCTCTTCATTCAGGTAGCTTTTTGTGGCCACTGTGGTCTCTCACTCTGGGTTGAAAAGGGAAAACAGGTTTCATTTGAATGGTTAATAATGAATCTGAAGAGCCTGTTTTTGTAGTTTCTTTTCTTTTAAGCTGTGAATAATTTTGCAGGGTACGGAGCCAGCCTCATGCATGCCCTGAGGCCAGCAGGCGCCCGGCTTCAGCAGCACACGCCTTCACTTAAAAAGGCCGAGGAGCCGCGGGACCCACCTGAATCCAATTACATCTGGTGAACTCCGACATCTGAAATGTTTTAAGTTACACCAAGTTCATAGCCTTTGTTAACCTTTCATGTGTTGAATGTTCAAATAATGTTCATTACAGTTAAGAATACTGGCCTGAATTTTATTAGCTTCATTATAAATCACTGAGCTGATATTTACTCTTCCTTTTAAGTTTTCTAAGTACGTCTGTAGCCTGATGGTATAGATTTTCTTGTTTCAGTGCTTTGGGACTAATTTTGTCAGTTGATCAGGTTAAATTTTTGTCTTTTCTGTGTGTCGTTGGCAGATGATTTCCAAAAGTACACTGCATTCATGGTGTCGAGGGGCTGGGCAACATTAGGGAGGATAAATGGAACAAAAATGCATAAAGCACAAGGGTTTGGATGAAGCAGTTAAAAGTGCTGAAGTTACAGCGTTTCAAATTGTACCGTCATGTATTTAGACATCTGTCACATTTTAAAAATTCTCCTTATTTTTAAACTCACAATATATTTTGACCTTACCATGATTCCAGAGAATTCAGTATTAAAAAAAAAAAAAAAGAAAAATAACACTGTGGTAGTGGCATTTAACAATATAATATATTGTAAACACAATAAAGTACGGAATATAATGTATGAACTTTTGGCATTGGCTTGAAGCAATATAATATATTGTAAACAAAACACAGCTCTTACATAAACATTTTATATGGTTTGTATGTATAAAATACAGGTGCTGCTTTAGTTTTCTGAGTGTTGTATGGAGTGCTCTGTGTGTGTGCTATCTTATGGAAATAAAATTGGTTGCAATTGAGTGGAAGGTAAAACTTTGCAATATCATAAAAAAGAGAAGATGTTCTATTATCTGACTCTGTCCCAGCTCTCCAGCCTCATCCCTCCTTCCCAGTTCTGTTTCAACTCCAGCCATGTCACAGCACACTCCGTTGTCATAGCCTGCAACACTACATGCAACAATTTATATTGGCTCCCAATTGGTTGTCATTTCTCTCAAGAAGTCTTCTCTAACTAGACTGTGTTAAATATCCCATTAGTGAAGACTTTCTAAAGGTGCAAAAATGTTGCAAATAAAAGTGCTACCAATTGGTAATGTAAATTGGGGCAGTTTCTATGGACAATAGTATGGAGGTTCCTTTAAAAACTAAAAATAGAGTTGCCATACGATCCAGCAGTCCCACTGAGAAATCCCACCAGAGAAAGCTCTAATTCGAAAAGATACATGCACCCCAGTGTTCACAGAAGCACTATTTACAAAAGCCAAGACATGGAAGCAACTTAAATGTCCACCAACAGATGAATGGATAAAGAGGATGTGTGTATACATACATACACACACATTGGAATATTACTCAGCCATAAAAAAGAATGCCATTTGCAGCACCATGGGTGGACCTAGAGATTATCATACTAAGTGAAGTAAGTCAGAAAAAGAAAGACAAATATATGGTTTCACTTATATGTGGAATCTAAAATATAGTACAAATGGAACTCAGAAAGACAAATATCATATGATATCACTTACATGTGGAATCTTAAGAAAAAAACACAAGTGAACTTATTTACAAAACAGACTTACAGACATAGAAAACAAATTTATAGTTACCAAAGGGGTAAAGTTGGGGGAGGGATAAATTAGGAGTTTGGGATTAGCAGATACGAACTACTGTATACAAAATAGATAAACAACTAAGTTCTACTGTATAGCACAGGAACTATATTCAATAGCTTGTAATAACCTATAATAAAAAAGAATATATATAACTAAATCGCTATGCTGTACACCAGAAACTACCACAACATTGTAAATCAACTATACTTCAATAAGAAAATATGATACGAATGAGCTTACTTACAAAACAAAAAAGACAGTCATAAAAAAACAAAGTTACGGTTATCAAAAGGGAAAGGGGGTTGGAGGAGGGATAAATTAAAAGTTTGGGATTAGCAGATACAAACTACTATATATAAAATAGATAAACAACAAGGTCCTAATGTATAGCACAGGGAACTATATTCAATATCCTGTAATAAACCATAACAGAAAAGAATGTATGTATGCATAACTGAATCACTATGCCGTACACCAGAAACTAGCACAACACTGTAAATCAACTATACTTCAATTAAAAAAAAAAAGTGCTACCATTTGTTAAGAATCTATTGGTCCCCAAGAACATTGTATGTGTTATCTCACAATCCTATAGGGTGGGTATCATTACTCCCTTTTACAGTTAAGAAAACTGAGGCATGGAGATGGGAAGCACTTTACCCAAGATCACACATTATAGGGGCCGGTTTGAATCCATGTCGTCTGCCTCTGAAGGGTTAACACTATGCTGTTCTTTCTGCTTTCTTTTTCTGGGCAAATACAGCAGAACACAAAACTCTACAAATCCTAGGTAGCAACTTTCCAATGTATTTTTTATCCTCCTCATTCTCCCAAGGGAATGTGGACCTTATTTCATAGATTGTCTAAAGTCCACAAGTTTTCTTACGCTGGGCAGTTGCATAATCAGTTGTGTGATGTAGGGAAGTGCCGTGTTATGGGAAGACACCAAGCGAGAGGCTGGAAGCAGAGCGAACACATCTGGTCGCGATGCCAGACCACAGCAGTCTTTCTCCTCTAACGAACCAGAGCCCAGAGTGTCCGCCTGGGCTCACAGTGGCTTGGCAAAGCAGGCCAGGAGCAAACCCTGGGAATCCGAATATGAGAACCAACTTGTTTATTACAGACTCTTAAATAAAGATCCAGATGCATGATAATGAAGACCTAAGAGGTGGCAGAAAGTTAAGTTTGGGGATTGGGATAAAAATAATAATAGTTGACACTTACGTAGTGCTTAGACTACTCTAAACATTCACTTGTATTAACTTACAATGAATAAGAGAATAGCAGGGAAGTTAGACGGAAGCATGGTGACAAACTTCAATTGTCTAAGCTGGTCATCTCCGAGCCATTTTGATTGCACATTCCATTTCGATTGGACACATAGTCCTATAGATGACTATTATTTATTTACACAAATAACTGTACCACTATGTACATTATCAAAGCCAGAAATGTTAAAAGGAAGAAGTAAATATATATGTAGCGGCTCTAATATTTGCTTCACTTACCCCAAAAGATAGCTTACGTACACCTGGAGTACACACACACCCCCACAGGAGACTTCTGGTAACAGGGAGTCAGAACAGGATCTGAAATGGCTTTAGCGTCAGAGAGGAGAGTTCGGACTCAAGAGAAATTTCAAACCTAAGCAGGAGACTAGATGACCAATTGAATGTAGAAGTTAAGGAAAGAGAGGCATCTGGACAGTGTGTTAAGGAGCAAAGAGGAACAAGTGTGAGCAGGGTGAGGGTTTCCAGAGATGCTGGGTTTGGCCTTGAAGATGTTGAGATTAATGTGCCTTTGGGACATCTTAGTGGAAATGCCTGCTAAGACATTTGGAAATATAGTTACAAGCATAGGCTGATAATTTATTGATTATCAGTCATATAATAAATGAATAATACTAATTACATATTGAATTAGTTTTCATAAAAATATACATAATAGCTTTGTCTGATGAGGTGCAGTATGATTCACTTGTGTTTTATTGTGTGTTTAGATTCTACATACAGTTAACAGCCTTTGCTGCGCACCTGTCTGTATACTTACTTATGTAACAGTAGGCCTGGACTGTCTGGCAGATTGATGGAGCCCTTCCTCCCTCCTTCCCCCACTGTACGTATAATGAATCTTCATCCGAATTATACCCTTTGGTCTCTTTGTCAGCTCATGTAGGATCACAACAATGGAGGCCAGCTCTTGAAACAACAGCCAGTAATAGGGGCTATGAAATAATTGTTATTCTTACAAAGTTACCATAGAAGAGGAGGGAGAGGAAGAAAAAGAGGAGGAGGAAGAGGAAGAAGAGAGGATGTTTATATAAAATATCTCTGTAAACAATCATTTAAGCGTTGAAGCAGGAAGGAGTGAAAGCAGTCTGAGAAGAAGTATATACCATTTGGCAAGATAAAATAAGTAGGAGAAATGAGGCAAAAGGAAATAAAATGGGTCCAGGAGTGAGCCCAGGCATACAGGGACTCCTGACACTTGTGAAAGGTGGACCACACCCTTAGCCCTAAGCCCTGCTCCAGCATCTCAGAGAGAGAACCATGGCTGGTGATAAGTCCCAAACACCATAAACCCAAAACCTAACTAGTTGTTGCTCAGGAGAAGTTAAACTATACAAGGAATTTATATTAGGGCTGAATCAAGACATGTAGGTCTGTGGGAAAGCTACTTTTTGGCGTCCCTTCAAGGTGATGGTCTTTAAAATATCTCTTCTACATTTATTCACAGAGCAACTGCATGAATAAAAGCTTTTTTAAAAAAGGGTTGCTGACAGGGTTCAGCTTCTCATCCAGTATCCCAGGCAATTTATTCTGACTCTAGAATTCATTCTGTGCCCCACCCAGCAAACAAAAGCTCTCCAATTAAATCCAGCCAAGCTACTTAGAGGGCAGTTTACTAAGCACACTGTTTCTTGATCACGTTCCTGGCAATTCTTAACACCTTTGCGAGTGGCTTCTCAACGTATTTCCTTCAACCATATACAGCATTCCTCCTGAAAGGAGTTTTGGTAACTAGATTTTTCTCTCATCTCATTCCGTGTCCGGAGAGCCTAATAACGCAACCTGAGCTTGCTAATGCTGGACACAGCCCCAGAGGAGCCAGCCCTGACACCAGCTCTTACCGAGAGCAGAGAGCAATACGTCCTGGGGGTTCTGGCGAAGAGGTCAGAGCGTCATGTAACACACAGCACCCTCAGCCGTACAGACAGAGGAAAAACAGACTGGACCGTTTCTTTCCATATTCCTCAAGAAAGCACAAATCATCATCACATGAAAGTACAGTTTAACGAAAGCTTTTCTACCAAAGCAGGAGAGGGCAAGGGGCTATTGTGAGGTGAGCAATGTTTAAACTGGGTAAACGAGAAGCATGGCCATTTCAGAAGAATTTCCTGAGGCAATAAAAAGGAGAGAAAGGAAAGGGAAGAAAACAAATGAGTATCCAAAGACAGAAGTTTCATCATCATCATTTTATAGGCAGTTGATGCAAGCGGTGCAGATATAAAAGTTTAATAAGCATATGAAATGTCCTCCATGTGGCTCAGCATACAAAAAATGGAAACCATATACAGGAAACTGACATCATAAAACACAGTATTCAGGTGTTCAGAAAGATTTTTTTTTTAATTCTAATGTAAACTCCAAATGTAGCTAGATTCTGCACCTGTTTACTGGTTTATTATCAATAAGAATATAAAAATTACAAATGAGAAATCATTTTTATTAAGCCTTGGCATTTCAGGAGAGTTCCTTGGTAACATACTTCCCTTCCTCATCATCTCTGGCTTGCACAGTGGTTGAAATTACCTAGCATGTCTCAAATATCCAAACCAAGAAGAGCTTCTCTGAGATGACAAATGATCCATAAAGCCCACAGGAGGATCACTGAGAACTGACTCACTGCAGGGTGAACACTCAGCTCCCTGCTCCAGTGGGCCTGACGCTGGGCAGTCCAGCCTTGAGCATCATCCTGAGGCTGGATCTGAGGCCAAGGGTAGAAGAGAACAAGACGAGAGCAGAGAGCCTTGAAGAGCTGTAACCCAAGGGAAGGACCAGCTATGTAATTTGAGGAGCCCAGAGCAAAGTGAAAATGTGGGGCCTCTTATTCAAAAAGTATTAAGAATATCAAGTGACCACAGGGCATTGAACCAAGCCTGGGGTCCTTCTTAGTGTGCGCCCCCTGCAACTGCACCAGTCATACATCCAGGAAGCTGGCCCTGTCCAGGAGCAAGGTCTTGAGTCCATGGACAAGGAGGTTTAGGTAAAATGCAGACCATCAGCCTCTCCTAAGACACTGGCCAATGGAGCTCTTCCTTCACCTTTCCTTCTCTCGATGCCAAAACCCAAGCCTTGAGAATAGAGAACTCAGTAGCCACCAAATCAAAGTCAGCGACCATTGAATGAATTTCTCCTGTATCAATATTGCAAACACAGTAACAGGAAAGAAAGTAGAGGGCAAATTAAGGGGACAAATATTTATTGCTTTATGTTTTCAATCCAGTCAAGTTCTTTGAATCTTATTCCCTTCTTGAGAAAGAATTTATAGCTTTAAGTTTAAAGCTCACGAGGGAGAGAGATATTTTAGAATTCTGTAAACAATCCATTTTAACCAAAAAGCTAATCTTGGGTTTTTCCAACTTATAACTGCTGTTCTTTATTAGAAGACAGAAAGGCAGAAACCTGGCTGGAGTTGGGATCTTAAGCCTTGTGATAGAAATTAAGTTCATCTCCACCCATGGAAGGTTGATTCAGTGAGCAGCCTTATGACACTCTTCAGAAACTCCAAAGACAAATGTCCCTAAAAAGTCCAAATTAGTCTTGCCTCACTTAAAGGAAACACCCAAAACTAAAAAGCAAATTTGTGCTTTTTTTCCCACTACTTGTGAAGATCAATATTTACTCAGAGTTTGCATTTGAGCCTGAAACAGAACACACTTTGGGAAGAAGTAAAGGCTGCCTCTACAGAAGCGAGCCAGCCACAGGCACCTAGTCCACGGGGCACCTTGGTGAATGCTGAATCCTTGGCTTGTGTCACAAGAGCTAAACCCTAAGTACCCTAGTGGGGTTTTAAAGCTGCTTTGCTTTTCAGTCATTTGGATCTTCTGCCCTGGCTTGTTTATTTGGATTACGTACTACCTTGTGTCTAAACCAAAACCAGACTGAGAAGGCAGCTTCAGAAGTAATGAGGCGAGGTAAGCCTGAAGGCTGCAGCCATCCCGGCTCCACATGTAAGCCACCCTTGAAATGCGGATGTGAACACAGGTTATTCCATGACAACTTGTCTCGATGTAAGAAGCTAAAAACGTACTAAAGGAAATTACTCTAACAGTTGTGCCTTCGGAAGAAAAAAAAAATGACCTTTGAAACAGACCATCAGGTTAAAATTTAAGCAAGTTGCAGCTTCCTTGGTTTTGCCGAGTGTCCGTGCTTTTATGTGCCTGCCGACCTGGGATGGGCATTCCACGAGGGCGTCACTGAGAGTCCTGGCAGAACGCGGGAAAGAGGAGAACCAACAGCGTGGCTTTCTGGTAATGACACAGAAGTAGCATTCCAAAGTTTTTAGGGGCCCTTCTGCGGAGGTTTTGGTTCACAGCATCTCCGTGAGGGGGTTTATTGACTCAAAAGAGAAACCGAGGCTAGAGTCTGCTGAAGATCACAAACAAGTTAGAAGCAATAATAATAATCTTAGTTGTGGGGATTCTAAAATCGTGCCCTGGAGATCACCAGTTGCTCAAGATGTTAATGAGAGTTATATGAAAGCTGGATTCTTGGATCTCAAAGAAGTCTAAGGGGTGGAGAGTCATACTAAATTAGAGAGGGGTGTTTACAGCCTCACTGCTTAGAGCTTGTAATACTGAGCCTCGTCTATTTCCAAGAGGGGACTAATATGCAGCATTCTCCAAACTTATTTGATCACAGAGATTATTTTTCCCTAAAGTGTTTCCCAGGATAAAATTCCACAGAGCACACTGTGGGGAGCACAGCCCTAGAACAGACTGAAGTCTCTGAAGGCAGGTCGTTACTACAACCTTTTTTTCTTCAGATTTTTTAATGTTCTCTATTTGAAGGCAAATCAAAGAAAACGAAAACTTGTAGCTTATAACAAAAGAACTTCCAGTTTAAATTGTAAATTAGTTGGTTTTAGGTAATTTGCTTATTTTCTCCCTATGTATTCCAAGAATAAATTGATCTGTTATTTTTTGGCTTTACTCATTTTAAAGGAGTATTAGAAAATGCTTTACTCTAAGTACTTTTAAACTTTACATGTAAGCTTACAATTCACGGAATTAGTTTCATCAGCAAAAGGATAAATAGATCCTTATTATGAATTAATTTTCTAGGTAGGTAAGTAATATCCAGCATTTAGGGAGCCCATGTGAATTACCTAGCTAAAGCACTTCTGTAAGTCGGCTGCCTCTGGACTAGCAGTTCTTGACCTCCACATTGCTTCTTAAACATTACTCAACTTTAAGTCAGAGGTGGAGGTGGTGGGCGGAGGACAAAAGATCACCATCTCAAGACTAGTAGGGGAACATAATGTACAATGAAGAACAGCAGACTAGGAATGAAGATCTCTAACTCTGCCACTCTCCAGCTGGTTGTTCTTACCCAAGATCCCCAATATGGTGCATCATAGGCTCCATGCTGCCCTACCCATCCCCCACTCTGGGCCCTTTCTTTATTCCTAACACTTGGCTCTCGAGTCCAAAGTGGTCTGAATGCATCAAGGACTCCAATCAAGAGATGGAGAATCACATCAACAAGAGAAAGGACAAAAACCACACGATCATCTCAATAGATGCAGAAAAAGCATTTGATAAAATTCAACACCCATTTATGATAAAAACTCTCACCAAAGTGGGTATAGAGGGAACATATCTCAACAGAATAAAAGCTCTATATGACAAACCTACAGCCAGCACAGTACTCAATGGTGAAAAACTCAAAAGCTTCCCACTAAAATCTGGGACAAGAGATGGAGAAGCTAACATCTCCTTCATTTTGCTACCAATTCAGTGCTGCTTTGGGGGGCCCAAGTCCCTAAATTTGAGTCTTTTCTAAGAGCAATTAATCATTGGTGGGGAAAAGTCAGGATCCTAGGTTAGCACCAGGGGCTTTCCCAGGATAATAAGGAAAAATATCTAATTTCAGTCTTTGTAGTTCTTTATATACATTAATTCAAATGAGCTAGACTCAGCTTATACCCAGTCATGAGTGTCAATTGTTGAGATTTTAAGAAATTTATGAGCCAGTTGTTAAACTCAGCCATTATTAAAAACTAAATTACCTAAATACAATAAACAAATTATTTTTTAAAATAGGGTTAACAAATACTTAAAACGAATGTCTTCCTCATTATTTTGCTGCATTTTACTATTATCTACATTTTGAGGTTAAGTACCTGCCGGATCTGCATCAGAGGACACCGTGCACCGTGCATGCCACTGTGCATCTCTTTCAAATTCTACACTCAGTGATGCTACTTTGAAAGCTTAAAATTGTCCACGAAGGGAGTATTTACACCACAGACACTGACAAATGCTACAAATCAAGAGAGCTTTTGTTAAACTCTTACTGTTTAATCCTCACACAAACCTTATGAATTATGTACAATCATTATTCCAATTATACAGATGAGGAACCCGATGCACAAAACGGTTAAGGAACGCACCTAGAAACACACAGCCAGCGAGTGGCAGGGCCAGTATTTGAACACAGACAGTCTGGTTCCAGAATCCTGCACTCCTGCTGGTTACAGGCGGTGACATTGATTTTGACACAACAGAAAGTAAAGTACATCAAGCAATGGCAGATGTGTAATTTCATTCCAGATGGAAAGAAAAACAGGTCTACAATATAGGAAGGGCGGTCAAAGCTACTAAGACATCAGTGGTTGAAAATGAATGACTGAATGAGTAAATGAATGCATTTCATTCATAATAAAGGCTTACCCAAAGGAACTGGAAAATTCTTTGTCTCCTAGATCTGTAACTGCGCAGGCCCCTCCCCCACATCCTCTGCTTTAGCTCCTCTCTGAAGCACACAGATAATAGTATCTCATGCATATTTCCTGAGTTCTTCAGATGCTAAAATCACCAGCAAATGGAAGAAATGAACTACCTGCCGGCCATCAGCACACAGCCCCCAGGCCTACTGGAGCCTAAGGACTGATAATGTTAACCTCTGTGACCTCACCATCGACCAGCCAGTCAGAGAATTCTGCATGACCTGATCACATACCCTGGGACTCAGCTTCCTCACTTTGCCTTTAAAAATGCTTGGCATTTAAAAATGAACCCTTCGAGGAGTTCAGTGTTTTTGGTCCCAAACCACCCATTCTCCCTGCTCAGCCCTGCAATAAATCTTTCTCTGCTCCAGATTCTGACATTCCGGTTTATTGGGCCTCGCTGTGCCTCGGGCTCACAAAATGGTGTTCAGTAACAGATCCAGGACTGTGTTTATGCCCTACAGAGATGCTGTTTCAGCTTTTACTCTTGCTCCATTCAGCTACCATTTTTAGCAATTGTATTAGTTTCCTGTGGCTTCCGTAACAAATTACCAAAAACTTGGTGGCTTGAAACCACAGAAATTTATTCTCACAGTTTTGGAGGCCAAAAGTCCAAAATCAGCTTCAGAGCTGAAATTAGTTGTCATCAGGACCTTACTCCTTCTGGAAGATCTGGGGGAGAATCTGTTCTTTGCCTCGTCCAGCTTCTTGTATTCCTGGGCTTGTGGGCCATTCTCTCTCTGCTCTCTGTGCACATGGCCTTCTCCTCTGTGTGTCTGTGTGCAGTCCCCCCTGTGACTATCCTCTTAAAATAACACTTGTGATGGCATTTAGGACACACCCAGATATTCCAGGATGAGCCCCTCCTTTCAAGACCCTTCACTTCATTGCATCTTTCACTGTATAAGGTAATAGTCACAGGTTCCAGGAGTTATCATGTGGCTGTATCTTTGGAGCCACCATTCAGCCCAGTACAGCAATCACCATCAACAACCACAGACCTACTCTATGCTGAGAGTTAAGGTTACACAGCGCTACAGGCAGGACTGCTGTCCCCGAGAAGCCCATTGCCTATAAAAGAAGACAGAACTCAAACGAAGTCAATCACAGGGAACATAAAATGGTGCAACTGATGTGAAAACAGTTTGGCAGTTTCTTAAAAAATTAGATACAGGCTTATCATATGATGCAGCAATTCTAGTCTTCTGTGTATACCCAAGAGAAATGGAAGTATCTGTTCACAGAAAGACTTGCACATGAATGCTCACAGCAGCCTCATTCATAATAGCCCCAACGTGGAAAAGCCCAAACGTCCATCAGCTGGTGAGCGATAAACACAACGCGGTATACCCAAACAACAGGACACTGCTCAGCAATAAAAAGGAATAAAAAATTGATACATGCCACAACATGGCCGGACTTTGTGCTAAGTGAAAAAAGCCAAACAGTAAGACCACACTTTGCATGATTCCGTTTATATGAAATGTCCAGAAAAGGCAAACCTATAAGAGACAGAAAGCAGATTAGTGGTTGATCTGGGACTGGAGGGTGGGAAGTACTGGTTGACTGCCAACGGATAGGAAGGATCTTACTAGGGTAATAGAACTATTGCAACAGCGGATTTTGGTGATGGTTGCAAAATTCAGTAAACTTACCCCCCAAAAAATCATTGGATTTGACACTTAAAATGGTAACTTTCATCATATGCAAATTATGTCTCAAAAAAAATTTTTAAGTGAATCTAGCACAAGGCTACATAGGCTAAGGGTAAAGTGAGTGATGGCAAGGTTGAAAAAAGGGTATGAGTGTGGAGCGTGTGCATGTGCCGTGTGATCTTGGCAGGTAGCTGAGGAGCACAGCTGGGGAGAGGACCTGCCCAGAGGTGCAATGGCAATGAGACCTCCAACAGACTTTAGAAATTGGATATCGACAGTCAAATTGCAGTCTAACAGGATTACAGGTTAGTCTCGGGTCTCAAGTCACATGTTACAAAGATGTGGAGGCCATCATTTGGAAGAAACAGTTTGTAATATACACTCTGATAATAATCTCTCTAGGGTCCCAAAATATGATGGCAACTACTTCATAAAGTTGATGAGTGGATAACATAATGGGGAGGGATGGGCACACACGAAGTAGTACCCAATCAGTGATTGTGGTAATGGTGGTTATCACTTTAAATATAAATAAAAAGAAGAGGAAAGGTTAATAGCCAATAATCATTTGAAAGATTTAAACCAAAATGAGATACCATTTTTCAGCCACTTCAGCACAGGTACCAAGCGTTAGAAAAATTGTGAAGCACTGGGAAAGCCCATCCACTGCCAGTGGGAATGAAAATTGATACAACCAAGGTGGAAAGGAGTTTCACATGATCTCGAAAAGTTGAACATATGCATCTTCTATGACATAGCAGCTCCCCCTCTAGCTGCACACTCTAGAGAGATTTTCCACATAGTGCCTCAGCAATCATGAGCAAGAATGTTTGTAGCAGTATTGTTTATCATACCAAGGAGTTAGAAACAACCCAATGGCCCATGGACAGGATGCTGGATGAATAAAGGTGGTACACACACAAGAGAATAGGCTACAGCAGGGAAAACAAATGAACCGCCACTGTAGAAGTCAAACACTGGTGAATTTTAGAAATACAACCTTGAAGTGCAGAAGACTACATGCATGCAGTGTGACAAAACTAAACAATATGCCACTGGGGACACATTAAAAAGCAATGGTTTCTTTATGATGATGCTGAGAAATGGGACTGGGAGGCAGACACTGGAATTTCAAAAGAATTGATGGTGTCCAATTTCTTAAGCTGGGTGGTAGGTTCAAGAGTATTTATTTTATTTCTCTAAATATATTCTCTAGTGTGCACAAATTATTCCTAATAAAAAGGAAAATAAATCCTAATATTCACTACAAAAAAATTAGTAGGGAATGTGATCAGGTGATCCCCAAAGAAAAGCTCTCAGTAACTAATAAGCTGAGTTTTAAATCTTCAAATTTACTAGGAAACAATAGCTATAAAATTTTTTAAAGTAAAATTTTGAAATGAGTAGTGTTTTTCATTACTTAGATTGACAAAGATATTTTTAAAATAATAATTATGTGTTAATGTGATGAGATGGACACAGTTTACAGGGCTGCTGCTAAAAACATAAATCAGAACAGCTTATTCTAAAAAGCTATTTGATGATATACTTCAGGAAGCCTTAAAATTTGTTCCTTTGACTCAGTAATTCCATGGAATCTCAGAAAATCACAGGAGATTCAAAGATTTAGACTCTATACAACATTGTTCACAAAGAGCCAAAATGCAAAAACATTTATCCATTCATGCAACAAATATTTATTGAGCACCTATTCTGTACCAAGTAGTTTTGGGGGCACTTGCAATACACTGGGGAACAAAACTGACAAAACTCTGTACCCCCATGGAATTTACAGTGGGAGGAAGATACTAAATGATACACTTAGTAAATAAAGTATAACAGTACATACGAAAATAACAGATGTTTTTTTTTGAAAAAAGACAAAGCAGAGCAAGATAAGGGCAATCAGGAGTAGACGGAAGCAAGATAGAGAGGAACAGTTTGCTTCTCAAGAAGATGACACTTGAGCAAAGATTCCAAGGAGGCGAGAAATCTGGGTAGTGGGGTCCTTGGGCATTCCAGGCAGAGGGAATGGCTGGTGCAAAGGCCCAGGGGCACAAACCTCTCTGGCAATTAGGAAAATAGCAGGGAATGCAGTGTGTCTGGAGTAGCTGGGAAGGGAGTAGCTGGGCAGGAAGAGGAGTAGGAGATGAAGCCAGCAAGGTAAGGGTTGGGGGGGAAATCATGAAGGGCCTCAAAGGCCATCATAAGGAGGTAAGCTTCCACTCTTAGCAAAATGGGGAGACCTTGCAATATCTGGAGCAAAAAGCTATGATGTGACTTATATTTTTAAAAGTTCAAACAGTAGAGAAATTACTAAATGAATTACAATAAATCTTTGCTTGTTCAGAGTAGGAGCTCAGAAAAGATTTAGAGAACAAATGTGTATAATGAAATATTACACAACCATTAACAGTTATAACTGCAATGAATATTCAGGGACATGGAAAAATTCTTCTCATGCATATTAATGAAAAAATACGGTTAAAAATTATATGTAAGTTATGGCCCAATTTTGAAAAGATAGGTCAGTATGTAGATGATAGATAATAAAAAGAGAAATTGATTTTTAAAAAAACTATTGGGAGGAACCATCAAATACAAAGTGGTTTTAAGTAAGTGGTGCAATTATGGATGTTTTTAAAGTATTTGTTTTATTTTTGTGTATTTCTGGATTTTTGATAATAATAATGGGGTGTTATTTTTGTAATCATAAAAACATATATTTTTGAAAACCTACCATAACTACATGGCATTCTTTGTAACTTCTACGGTGCATGTCAGGAAATACATCCATCGATCAAAATTATTAGATTAATAACTAATCTGATATTTATTGGCTGAATTTAGCAGCAGGCAGCCTGCAGTTCATCAGGGAGGCTGTCACCAGTAGTTCAATAAATCCATTGGCATCACTACAGAAGAATTCTAAAGGGATCATGGAAACAATTTGGCTGGTAGAAAACAAATGATTAAAAAGTCATTACATTATCTACACAGGCAGGAGAAGAATTGCCTAATTTAACCACGAAAGTCACTACAAAAGACCAAAATAATTACAGTGTAAATGGATACCCCAAATAAGGAAATCATTTGATTTTAATGATACCTTAAGAGAAAATTATGGGTGAGGGGTGAGTGTGCCAGAACTGCGTAAAACAGCTCATAAGCACCTTCACTGGATTCAAATAACTGCTCATGTGGATCTGAGGCACCCGGTCCCCCTCCTGGAAGCTCCTTCTTGTTTATTTCATTTTGGTGTCTGGGTCTGATGTCTTCAAATGCCTGAGACTCACGGAAGGCACACTGGACAGCAGATGAGACGCATCTCCTCTTAAGTTTGTTCCTACAAGGCTCAGTTGGTAGCAGGATTTCAGCCTCTGTAGCCAAGAACATGTTGAACCACCAGGAACATGTGGTAATGTGGTCGATGAGGCATATGGATTGATGAACCAAAAAAGAGTCCTTAAGAGAACCAAAAGTGGGATCCCCATGAAACCTTCGAAAAGCTCCCAGAAACCTGCTTTCCTTCCCCCGAGGGGAGGTTCTGTGTCCACTATTTCCTGAGGATCTGGAAGGCACCTCTTGTTCAACAGAATCTTCAGATGCAAAGTGTCTTACCCAGCAAAGGTGGTCACAGAATTAAATTGTGCCTCATTTATTTAAACATGTAACAGACAGTCATTGAATTCCTACCATGTACCATTTAAAGATGAGTAAGTCCCTGCATTAAAAAGTGAATCGTTTAGAAGGAAAAGCAGATAATTTGTTAGCCTTTTGGGGGACATGTGTGTATAGAGGGCAAAGTGGGAATACAATTAAGAGATGAGCTTGGGTGGGAAGAAGTGGTTCAGTTTCCTGCCTCAAGTTAATTTCTAAACAAGTTAGACAGGTGGGGAAGAAGGCAACAGAATGGCTGTCAGTGTCTGACATAAAACATCCTGAAAATAAGCCTGATACTGCTGGCTTTTATTGTTACTGCCACTCGTTTGTTTTTATGAAAGCAGCTTCTTCCTTTAATTATAAATGTAACACATGCTAAGCATGAAGCTCTTGCATTTCACTAGTTTGATAATAAGCCTTAGACTCCAAAGGTCTTAATCTGGGTTTTTAACCCAGCAAGTAGGATCATCTAACAATTTTTTTCCCCAAACAGCCAGAATTCTTACAGGTGAGGTTAACTGAAACAGAACGCAGCAAGCTTTTATGTGAGATACCCTCTTTTGAACGGGAAGACAATTCCCTTTCTGCAGAGCTTAGCGGTAAGTTTCCGGAGCTACTAAGATCTTATTACTAATGGAGATCCAGGAATTTCAGAACCCTCCCTGACTACCACCTTCCTTATGGCAGAATTTTTGTACTCATAGGGAACAATAGTAAATAATCATAACTTGAACAAAATCTATGCAAGTCCCAATACCCCAGTATAGGGCTTGTTTGGATGTGAAAATTTACATAGGACTTCTCCACTTCCTCCAAAATCTGAATAATGTTCCAGTGTGATTTCCACAAGAAAGCAACGAGGACAAAGACAGACAGACAGAGAATGAAAGAGCGAGAGAAACAGAGACAGAAAGAAGAAATTCCTCAAAGCAACTGTTGTCTAGATTACCTACCCAGTTGTTTGTTCAAAAAAGACACATTAGTCAGGGTATTACTCGTTGCTGTAACAAACAAACCCACAAATTGCTGGTGGGTGCCCACCTAGTGGGTGGGCAGTTTTCCTCCACATAGTGACTCAGGGACCCACGCCCTTCCATCTTCTAGCTCTGCCTCTGGACTTTGATGTTTTTTTCTATCACAGTCCACAAGTGGTATACTAATTTATATTAATTTTGATTGGTCTTTTAGATAATGAGGGAGAGGAAGTTTAGCTAATGAGATAGTCTGTTCATTGATGAGAGGAGGCAACATGGTAGAATAGAAAGGACACAGGGTCAGAGACATAAATGATATTAATTCCTAATGTCTGCTGGGTGCTGACTGCGTGCCAAGCTCTGCTCTATGTCCTTGGCCTTCCTTAGTTCACTCAGTCCTCATAACAGTCTGTAAAATCCTAAATACAAGCAGGTTGCTTCAAAACCTATGCTCTTAACAACTACAGGTTATTCTTTCACTAAATGAGTTTGGATTCTGGGTCTATCCCTTAAAATCTATGCATACTTGTACACGTTCCTGAATTTCTCAGAGCCTGCCTGCCAATCTATAAAACTGGTTGCTTTTAGGATTAAATAATGTGAGGTCAGTAACATCACAGCTCAGAATTAATTTATTTAGTCAACAAACTTATTTTTTTTTAAACTCTATGTGCAGAGTGTTGTGCTAAGCACTGGGTTGGTAAGTGGTGAATAAGCCTAATGAAATTCATGCCCTCAAGGAGCCTAAAGTCTAGTAGAAAATGCAGCCATTAAATAAGCAATTGTATGACAATTGACTAGAACTGGGTAAGCTCTTTCTAACAAGTCCAGGGCAAAAGACTCAGCCTAACCTTTCTGGGGGGCGGGCAATGCATAGCAGTGCTTCCGTGAAGTCCAGGAAAATGGCTGGGAATCACATATTCATTAATACCTACGCTTAAAGGCGAAGAAACTAATAAGCACGAATGAGGGCACTACTGTTAACTTATTCTACTTGCATTTTTCTATGACTCTTATTATTCATTACGAGATTTCTTACTATAACATTTCTGAATCTTTTAAAACCAGGATTGATATTATCAATTCTTTTCTTTCTTTTTTCTTTCTTTTTTTTTAAATTGAAGTACAGTCAGTTACAATGTGTCCATTTCTGGTGTACAGCATAATGTTGTAGTCATACACATACATATATATATTCATTTTTATATTCTTTTTCATTAAAGGTTACTACATGATATTGAATATAGTTCCCTGTGCTATACAGAAGAAATTTGTTTTTTATCTATTTTTATATACAGTAGTTAATATTCACAAATTTTGAACTCCCAATTTCTCCCTTCCTACTCCCCAGTAATTATTTTCAGCGTAGGGAGGATTGGAGAAAACAGTGCGATCCTCTAGCTTACTAGCACAAGTCTCCCGGAGAACTCTGGCATGAAAAGACCCCTGGAAGAAATGTTGATAACAGCATTGCCACTGGTATTTTGTCTTAGAACTTTAGATTAAGCATCAAATAGGAAAAGAAGCCCAAAAGCTGGCCCCAAACTCCTGGGGAGTGCCTTTAGGTGGGGAGGGTCTTTCTGAGGTAGAAAAAGATTAAGGACCCCCAGGAAAAGCAAGGATGATGATGTCGGTGTTTTGGGAAGGCAGTGCCACTGGAATGCACCCCAGGCCATCCCCTGGGTAAATGGAAATAGAGCCCCACCCCCATCTCACCCCACTTCCTTCCTGCCCAGACAACGCCGACAGGCTGTCCCGTGCGACCGGGATCCTTTTGGTAGAAGGAAGGATGGCATGTTGGATTCTACTCATTGGGAGCCACAAATCAAAGGCAGAATCTTCTGCTCACACTAAAATTTAAGATGGAGACATCTTCAGTCATCTTCAACCTGGACGCACTGACCAGGGTTACTTGAAATCATAATCAGACTTACGTAATAAACACTTTTCTGAAAACTATGATAAAAAGAGTGAGGATATTTCTCCTTACTGGCCTGAAAAGATATCTTTCTCAGTTATAAGTCAAAAGATATGGATGAATCATCAAAATAGTACATAATATGCTCTTTAGGCTTCTTTCTTTCTTTCTTTTTGTTTCTTTTCTTTTCTTTAATGGAGGTGCTGGGGATGGAACCCAGGACCTCGTGCATGCTAAGCATGTGCTCTACCACAGAGCTATACTCTCCACCACTAAATAGTATATAATATGCTCTTAAAGCAATTATGCTGAACATGTATTTTTCTTCTGGGACAAAATTTAAGAGAAAGCTCTCCTTCTCCCCTGTCCCCCTTCCCCTTCATTTCTCTTTCCTTCCTTTCCTGAAGAATTCAACCCTAAAGCCATTAGGTGGAGCAGACCAGGTGGGCTTCCACACTGGCGGTGGGAGAGGGGAGGGAGCTTCAGGGCCCAGAGCAGAGTGTCAGAATCCAGGTGGGATGACAGAGGTCCACACACGCAGGCAGCTACACTGGGGTGTCAGAGCCCAAACAGAGTAAGGAGGCTATCTGCACACAGGGGTGGTCCAGCACAGAATGTCAGAGCCTCCATGAAATGGGGGCAGCACAGGTGGCCAGAGATAGAGCAGGTGGCGAGGGCGTCCAGCGGGAGGTGGTTCAGCATACGTGTCAGAGCCCAAGCAAGGTGAGGAAAGGCCACATGGAGGGGTGGCCCAGCAGAGGGTGTGGGAGTCCCAGAAGGGTATGAGGCTGTGGAGGGTGACCGACTAGAGGAGGAGCTGGCCTTGGAGACGGGAGATCAGCTATGTTCAAGGACACAGATCAAAGAAGCAAATATATTACAGATGATGGGAGCCATCTCATTGTCAGAGGAGGAAACTACAGATATGAACCCTGTGATGCTGGTGTAGGCTTACAACCAGAGGTATGGATGTGAACTTGCAGTTTCCCGTACACAGAGCTAGTTATAGAAATAAAGGCGTGTGTGTGCATGTGTGCTGCTGTTCTTTGGAGAAAAGGCTTATTCCCCATTGATGCAGGGAAAATACAAGCTGTGCTTAGAGCATCTTATGCCAGGATGCAAAGAATGATGAAGCCGTGTCGAAAGGACACAGGAGCCAACTTGAAGGAGGTCCACTGACCACATTGAGGGACAATGAAATTAGAGCTTTTAAAGAAATAATGGCAGCACTGCATTATATAGCCCACTAAATAAAGAGGACAGAAACCATGAGTCCACAGAGACTTCACTAACAAATGAATAAACTGAAACTTTGATGATGAATGGGATACTTACATAGTTTCAAATTATCTGCCCCCAAAATACCTATAATTATAAGTAACTATCCAGTGGAGAGACCAGGCACACACCACCCTAATCAAGTAATCAAAGCGAGTATTACCAGCCTCAGGACAAATGAAAATCCTGTGCCTCCAACAGGATGCAATGAGGGGAACACAACCTCGCCTGTGCGACTTCACTGCCCAAAATGAATAACTGAACAAAGTCTAATGATGAGAAAACAGCTGAGAGACTCAAAGAGACAGACAGCCTACTAAATTGCCGGCCTATTGTCTCGTAAAGCGTTGAAGGTCGGTAAAGTCAAGGAAAGACCGAAGAAGCCCTCAAAGGAAGGAACCCAAAGAGGCAGGGTAACTAAATGCAATGCAGGTTCTGAACTAGATTCTTCCACAAGCAATGAAGGTCGTTACTGAGACAGCTGGGAGACTACAGCGGAGATGGTAGTGATGTATCTGTTAATTTTACTGAATCCACTGGTTGTTCCGTGGCCACGTGGGAAAATGTTCTTGCTGTGTACAACATCCACTGGAATATTCAGGGATGCGGGGCATCAGGTTAGCATCTTACTCTCAAATAGTTCAGAAAAAATTCTTTTATACCATGGTTGAAACTTGGTATATGATTGCTTCAAAGAAAGAAATCCTAAGTATTTTTTTGTGCCAGGACAATTATGTTCTATGGTGACAAAGGAGTATCTGACAGCAAGGCTCTCCTGGAAACGGCAGGGTGTCTGGCTGGTCCATCCACTGTGGGTAAGGCAGAACTTGTGGGGGCAGGGTTTTTTGGCTTTTCCAAGAGCAGCTGAGCCTTTATATTTGAAGTTTGGCTTTCTTTCCATCGTGGAGCTCTTGTCCTTGTTGATTTATACTTGTTATCAGCATGGTTTCTCCAGGTTTGAAAATCCATCCTATGCTTAAGAAAACTTAAAACACAAAAGGCCAGGCACCGGTCCATGGAGGGTCCTCGCCAAGGTAGTGCTGAGGGGTTGCCACCAGCTGACCTCTGTAATCTGTGGGTGCTGTGGCTCACCAGTCCGAAGTCATGACTTCTGAAGGACAACACATGGTTGGTGCTGGGATACCAGAGGAAAGCCACTCCCTCCTTTTTTTTTTTCCCTTGAAATAATGTTTCTTAAGTACTTATACGAGCCAGACATCGTGCTCAAAGCAGAGGACTGAGTGTGAATAAAATCACAATCCCTCACCTTGGGCACTTTTTAAAGAAAACATTTTTTAAAGTTGAAGTACAGTCAGTTACAATGTGTCAGTTTCCAGTGTACAGCATAATGTCCCAGTCATGCATATATATACACACACACACATATATATACACACACACATATATTTGTTTTCATAGTTTTAAAGAAAACATTTTCAAATTGAACTATAGCATATACACACGAAAACACACAAATCATAATTGCACAGGTCAGTGAATTTTCACAAACCAAACACACCTATGCAGCCAGAACCCGAACCAAGAAAGAGAACTTGAGCAGCACCCAGAAGTTTCACTGTTCTTTCCAGTCACCACCATTCCTTCCCTGGTCCCCAGCCAGGGATAACCATTCTCCTGAACTTCAACAAAGTCAAATTTTACAGAAGGAAGTTCACTTTTAAAGGAGATACAAAGGAGGAAAACTAAGTACTAGTTTTTCCAGAATGAAGCTTCCCCTCCTGGAGAACCAGGATCACACAGTACTAACACGTCTCCCCGTGCGTTACCAGATTCTGCTTCTCAGTAGTGCTGTGAGGTGCTGTTTAATGGGTGGAAATTTGAGCTTTGCCTTGTAGGGACCTAGCCAATAATTCCCATGTGAAAGAGTATGAGCAGGACTGCTGAATACAGTTGCCAGCTGCTGGAATCCAGCCTGGCCCCTTTTGTCAGACCAGAACATGGCAAGATACTGTGTGTCCATCTCACACAAAGGCCGGGTGGCAACCCCGAGTGTGAGAGTTGTTTGGGCTGGGAAAGTGAATGGAGAAGCATAGTGAGCTTTATCCACGGATCCAATGACATTGCATCCTACCCATGCAATGCCTTACATGATTCTTAGGTGTCCCCAAAGGAAGCCAGCCCCTGCTTCTTTAATAAGAGATGCCTCCCCAGTTTCCCACGGCGGTGCTGCTCCCTTAGGACTGCTCACGTCTGCGTCAATAGATCTCACTTCTGGCTGAGATGCTAAGTTGAAGTGTTCTTTTATTGGTATAACTTCAAGCCTCGTGATGCTCAAAAAGCAGTGGGTTATAGACTCAGGCCAGTTAAAGCTCCTCTAGTTCCTTTTAGAAATTTTGAGCAACCGGAGGGCAGTTGAACTCGGAATTGTTGAACTCCTCTCACCCTGAGGGCTACTCAGGGACAAAGCCCATTCCTCTTGGTGGCTGTGGTTTCTTCCCCGCCACATCCTCCCCTTCCTCACATCCTTCTCCTTTTCTCTCACTTTGGCTAGACTTTCCTTTTCACTTTCCCCTTCCTTTCCTTTTCCTCTCACTCTATATTATTTTTAAGGGCTCCACTTTGGTCTCATTGTTTGCAATCATACGAAGAACAAAAAGAAAGGAAGCAGACTTTCCCCGAGAAGAAAGGCAGGGTAGAGAAGGGCACATCTGAGGATGGGAATGTATGCCATGTGCCTTTAGCAAACAAAAACTAGAGACACTTACTGCTACTGTAGGGAAAGAAAATCTGCTCCTCCACCCACTTAGGGTCTCAGGTTGGGTGGGTCTAATTAAAGAATTAAAGTGATGTAAGATAGATTAACAGGGAAAAAGTATACAAGTTGCAATTTTTTTCTTTTTTTACTTATACACTGGAGCCCTCAGAAGAGAAATGAAGACCCAAAGAAGCAGCCAAAGCCAAATGCTTATAGGTTAAGTTGGACTGTTAAGTTGGAGTAAACTGTGAAAACATGACAAGGCAAAGGGGCTTGGGCTAAGGGTAGTTAATCTTGGAGACGTGACTAGGAGGCTAAGGATGAGCTGATCAGGGTTTCTCCTCATCCCTGGTGGTAAGAATGTTTCTTTCCTCCTGGTATATGGAGGACATCTTCCATATGGGAATTTCATCTCCTGTTTTCAGGAATTAAAAAGAAGCTCAGAATACCCCTCTTAAGTCCACAAATGATAAATGCTGGGGAGGGTGTGGAGAAAAGGGCACCCCTCCTACATTGTTGGTGGGAATACAGTTTGGTGTAGTCATTATGGAAAACAGTATGGAGATTCCTCAAAAAAACTAGAAATAGACTTACCCTATGATCTAACAATCCCACTCTGGGGCATATATCCAGAGGAAGCTCTAATTTGAAAAGACAGATGCACCCCAATGTTCACAGCAGCACTATATACAATAGCCAAGACATGGAAACAAACTAAATGTCCATTAACAGATGTTTGAATTAAGAAGATGTGGTATGTATACAATGGAATACCACTCAGCTATGAAAAAGAATAAAATAATGCCATTTGCAGCAACATGGATGGATATGGAGACTGTCATACTAAGTGAAGTAAGGCAGAAAGAGAAAGAAAAATACCATGTGATACCACTTAAATATAAAAGCTAAAAAAAAAGACACAAATGAACTTATTTACAAAACAGAAACAGACTTATAGGCATAGAAAACAAACTTCTGCTTACCAGGGGGGTAAAGGGGGTGGGAAGGGATAAATTGGGAGTTCAAGATTTGCAGATAATAACTACTATATATAAAATAGATAAACAGCAAGTTTCTACTATATAGCACAAGGAACTATATTCAGTATCTTGTAGTAACCTGTAATGAAAAAAAATTATGAAAAGGAATATATGTAGGTATATGGATGACTGAAACATTATGCTGTACACCAGAAATTGGCACAACATTGTAAACCGACTATACTTCAGTTTAAAAAAAAGAATGCCTTTCTTACATCTGCTGTTCTTCAAATGCTTTTAACTCAAAATCATCAATATGTAAGAGCAGCACATTGGGAGGGGATGTGCCCTAAACTCTTTCACTATATAGAACATATTTGATATGAAATTTTCCTTTTAAAGAAAATTTTGAGGAAGTTGCCAGAAGGGATGACTAAGAGATACAAGATAAACTGAAAGCTATGGAATGTTAAATTTGAGGGTATAAAGAATTTGGAGGGTTCTGAAAGGTCATCCACCCCAATGCCTTCATTTTACAGATGAGAAAGTGGGTCAAGAGATGCTACCTGATTTGCCTAAGGTCGCTCAAGTAGGGGCAGAAACCCATACCTGCAGTCTCCCAGCTCAGTGCTCTTTCCCTCATGACTGCTCTTGTCAATTGGGAAAACACACGAACCAACTTCATCCTAGGTGTCCTGCTTAGTGGCAAGCTCCAGCAAGTTGAGAAAGGAAGAATTACAGCACAATTTCCAAAAGCATCCCTCAGAATGACTGCAGCCTTCAGAGAGCAGAATACAAAAGAGCCCTCTCCCTTATTACCTTAAATCATGGGCAGTGCCTTTCATGAGGTTTCGCTAAGTTACTTGCTTTGGAAGTGTTGAAACTTTTCTGAGGAGTCCAGCTTTTGTCCTCCTGTGGTTTGTTTGAAATTCATTATACCCTCTTTCATCCTCTAGGATCCCTTTCTGTCTCTCTTTCTCCACCCTTCCACTCCACCCCAGTCTCATGTCAAATCTGAAGGATCTTAAAGGGAAATATCGCAGTCCCCAAGGATTTATCATCATCACCAAGATTGTTTCCATATGGTGGCTACAAAGATGGGGGGGGTGAGGCTACAGCTCTCGTGGACTCCACAGGGACGATGTAGGAACATGGTTCCTTTCATTCCTCGTTCCCCATCCCTGAGATGAGCTCAACCTGCTCCAAGAATTTCTACTCTCTTGGCTTCAACAGAGCTTCTAGCCATGCTTTTTCCATTTCTTCAACTGTGTTTCAAGAGCAACAGGGATTCAGAGGTTTGAAAAGCTTTTAAAAATATATTTCATCTGATCCTCTGCCTACAGAATTCATGCTCTGATCTACCTTTGAGCTCTTGCCTACTCGTACTAATTCAATTGTTTCTTTTGTGTCCATAAATTGTATTTGAATTTTTTTTCCCTCTCCTCAAATTTGTTTAGTTTCCAGGATGGAAGAAATCTCAACGCAGGCTCTAATTACAGCTCCAGTACTAATCTGTCATTTGTTTCCAAGATGTTTGAAGAGGTGTTTTACAGAGCTCTTCCATTTCAAGCATCTGGCTCCTCAGAATGTCAGTGGACACTTCCAGAAGCATCTTCCATGAGCCATGCGCTGATGTGGAATCTGAGTGTTTTCCCCAAGGTGATGTGCTGTGGTGGAGGCAGGGAGGCACAAAAGACTCAGCACAGGAAATTCTGGGCTAGGATGGCATCTGGCCAGCCTCTCCAGCATCACCCCCATGGCACTGGTTCCTGAAGCATCTTGTCCTCAACTACAAAATGACAATGATTAGCAATGTTTTCAGTTGGTCTCTTTTAAAGAAAGAATGGACTTACTGTTTGGTTTCTTCCCATGGTCTTTGTTTCTCTGGCTGTGTCTGGAGAAGCCAGGGGAGCCTAGTTAAAAAAAGGAAGATCTGTCTGGCTCTACTAATTGCTCGCCCAGTTACCCGAGCATTATAGCTCATGCCAACGGCCGCACTACTGAAGAGCCAGCCAGCAATGGACATGAAAGAAGACGGACACATAAAAGCAATTCTGCTCCAGTAAACTGTTTCATGCCATTCAAGGGGAGGAAAGACAAACAACGCAAAATACAACCTTAAAAATGTGCTCAGCAAGGAACAAACTGCCCACTGGGGGCCTTTGGAGCTTTGCTCTGATGCAAAGCTCAGTTATACGTAGAAGTACTGAGTTACTGAAAGCCAGGCGGCGGTGGAGAAGAATAGGCACTCTCGCCCTATAGAGTGCAGCTCTGAAGAAGATTTATCACATAGCTGATGGGCTTGCCACATCTGAGGACTTCATGTTAATTTTATGAATTCTTCCTCCCCTTTTCTCCCCGACGGACAAAAACAAAAAACACCATTGTGGTGATGGGAAAATGTCTGTAATAATTTTCACATATGTAAGATTACCCAAGAGGTGTATCACATTTAGATGGTTTCAGAATTTCACTAATCTACCTTTGAGGAATGTGGTATTTTACTCCTTGTATACAGCACAAAGACAGATAGCTAATTCTTAACAGACACTGAAGAGCAATCTTTTTCCAACAGGCTCCTCACATTTCTCTAGTTGTTCAAACACAGAAAAGTAACTTATTAGATACTCAGCTCCTGGCTTCTTATCCAGAGCCCCTTCAGAAAACAAGTAATTTCTGCTCGAGGAAAGTTTATCTATGATAGGATTCGGGGCCAGATATATCAATCTATTGGACACGGAATGGCACCTATTAATTTTGCTTTGTTAGATTTGCTCTACAAATGTCAAAGACATAAAATATATATCACCAAGTTGAAGTGTCTCTGTGGGATAGGTCAGGAAAAGTCCTGCAGTAAATTCTCTGGATGACCATTTACAGCTGTCTCCTTTACCTAAATATTAAATAAGAAGGTTGCTCTTTTTTAGGCAAAAACATCTGTCACCCATGAGCCCCTGTGCTTTTGCACTAAGTGCCATGGTTAACCTGCTGACTTTTTTTTATCTCCTGGAATGTGATCACTGAGTGTCTAAACGGAATCAAGGCACAATGTTGAACGAGCATCTTCTTGCTCCAACCTGACTGAGGCTCTGTCAATAGAATAAGCATGGATCTGAATGTAAACTAGATGTTTCACCATAACTCAGGACTAAGTGCAACCCTTGTCCAGAATTTAGGGATATGTAGAATTGCAAAAGGGAATTTAGCTTGTCACCTTGTCATGCTAGACCCATGCTCAAATAATCCCAAGAAGTTTTTTTTTTAAACGACTCAGTAATTATTGAGTACTTCCAGTGCTAGTAAAAGTTGTATTAAACACATCTCAGCTAAAGGGGCTATATGTTTCATGCTAAAATGAGCTATATAAAAGGATAACAATTACATGATTCTGCCCCATTTGCACAAGCTCTCTGACTGCAGTTATGACTATACCTTTTCCATGTCTCACTGGGCTCCAGGCATGCTGGCCTTGCTGTGTGCCAGTCACACCCCCACCTTAGGGCAACTGCTATTCTCTCTGCCCGAAATGCTTATCCCCCAGATGCCCAAATGACCAGTTTGGGCACCTCCTCCAAACCCTCACTCAATCTCACCTCCTGGTTAGGGCCTATCGTGGCCACTCTATTTAAAATTGCAACCCGCCCTCCAGCTCCACACTCACCATCCCACTTCCCCTAGCCTTTCTTTTTCTTTTTCGGTAACATTTATGAACTTTTAATATACTATATAATTTACTTATTTTTTATACCTTATTGGTCCTCCCCCCATTAGAATGTAAACTTCGCAAAGATGGTAGTCTCTGTTTGGATCTCTGGTATCTCTCTAGCGCAGAAAATAATACCTGGTATATTACGATCGTCCCATAAATGTTCATTAACTATATAAGCAGACAGCTCAAGGGAAAAGGCCACAGCAAAGACAATCACAGGGGGAAGAATATCTCTTCGACGTTCTCTTACAACAATCAGCAGAGGAGTGTGCTGGGGAAAGGTTGGGAGCAAGGCAAAGTGGTCAGACCGGAGGGCCTGGCTCTCCCTCTGGGCGGAAACTCCCTGGGAGAAGAGGACTGAGTGGCTGTAGGAACCCCAGGAAGGGCTGGTGAAGAGACCCCAGTACAATTCTCAGGGTGTGGTCAGGTTTGATTTGATATAAAGCAAATAAAGACAAGGGAAACATCTTCTTTATCCGTTCATCTATTGATGGGCCTTACATTGCTTCCGTACCTTGACTACTGTAAATAACGTTGCAATGAACATAGGGGTGCATATATCTTTTCTTTTTTATTTTATTTTATTTTTTAAATTGAAGTATAGTCAGTTACAATGTGTCAGTTTCTGGTGCACAGCATAACCATGCATCCACACACATATATTTGCTTTCATAGTCTTTTTCATTAAAGTATCTTTTCTAATTAGTATTTTCATTTTCTTCCCCTAAATACCCAGGAGTGGAATTGTTGGATTGTATGGAGTTCTCTTTCTAATTTTTTGAGAAACCTCCATACTGTTCTCCACAGTGGCTGCACCAATTTACGTTCCCACCAACAATGAATGAGGGTTCCCTTTTCTTCACATCCTCACCAACGTTTGTGTGTTGTCTTTTTGGTAACAGCCATTCTGACAGGTGTGAAGTGATATCTCATTGTGGTTTTGATTCGCATTTCTCTGATGATTAGTGTTGTCGAGCATCTTTTCATGTGCCTTCTGGCCATCTGTATGTCTTCTTTGAAAAAAAGTCTATTCAGTTCCCCTGCCCAATTTTTAACCGAGTTGTTTGGGTTTTTTATGATGTTGAGTTGTATGAGTTCTTTGTATTTATTGCATATTAACTTTTTATTGGCTATATTGTTTGCAAATATCTCTTCGACTCACTAGGCAGCCTTTTCATTTGTTGATGGTTTCCTTTGCTGTGCAAAAGCTTTTTAATTTGATGTAGTCCCATTTGTTTATTTTTGCTTTTGTTTCCCTTGCCTGAGGAGACATGTCCAAAAAATATTACTAAGACTCAAAGAGTACACCGCCTATGTTTTCTTCTAGAAATTTTACGGTTTCAGGTCTAACATTTAAGTCTTTAATCCATGTTGAATTTATTTTTGTGCATGGTATGAGACAGAAGTTTGATTCTCTTGCATGTCGCTGTCCAGTTTTCCCAATACCATTAATTGAAGAGGCTGTTTTTCTACACTGTATATTCTTCCTCCCTTTGTCATAGATTGTTAATTGCCCATATAAGTGTGAGTTCATTTCTGGGTTCTCTACTCTGTTCCATTAGTCTATGTGTCTGTTTTTGTGCCAGAACCATAGTGTTTTGATTACTGGAGCTTTGTAGTAGAATTTGAAATCAGGGACTATGATACCTCTAGCTTTGTTTCTCTTTCTCAAGACTGTTTCGGTTATTCATGGTCTTTTGTGTTTCTTTACAAATTTTAGAATTATTTGTTCTAGTTCTGTGGAAAGTCCCATTGGTATTTTAATAGGAATTGCACTGAATCTGTAGATTGCCTTGGGTAGTACAATCATTTTAACAATATTAATTTCTCCAGTCCATGAGCATGATACATATTATCTCTGTGTTGTCTCCAGTTTATTTCATCAATGTCTTATAGTACACATCTTTGGCCTCCTTAGTTACATTTATTCCTAGGTATTTTATTCTTTTTGATGCAATTGTAAGTAGGATTATTTCCTTAACTTCTCTTTCTGAGAGTTCATTGTTAATATATAGAAGTGCAACAGATTTCTGTATAATTTTGTATCCTGCAACATTACCAAATTCATTGATGGGTTTTAGTATTTGTTTGGTGGCATATCCAGGATTTTCTATGTGTAGTATTATGTAATCTGCAAACAGTGGCTGTCTCTCACTTTACAAGACCAGTGCTCTAATCCCTGAGCTATGGAGCCAAAGTAATGGTATGTCCCTCATTTCAAATCAAAAGCTAGAAATGATTAAGCTTAGCGAGGAAGGCAGGTTGAAAGCCAAGACAGGCCAAATCTAGGCCTCTTGCACCGACAACCAAGTTGTGATTGCAAAGGAAAATTTCTTGAAGGAAAGCAGAAGTGCTACTCTAGTGAACATACTAATGATAAAAAGGCAAAATAGTCTTATTGCTGATACGGAGAAAGCTGCAGTCATCTGGATAGACGATCAAGCCAGCCACAAATTCCCTTAAGCCAAAGCCTAATTCAGAACAAGGTCCTAACTCTCTTCAATTCTCTGAAGGCTAAGAGAGATGAGGAAGCTGCAGAAGAAAAGTCTGAAGCTAGCAGAGGCTGGTTCACAAGGTTTAAGGAAAGAAACTGTCTCCCTAACATAAAAGTGCAAATTGAAGCAGCAAGTGCTGATGCAGAAGTTCAGCAAGTTGTCCAGAAGCTCTAGCTAAGATAATGAATAAAGGTAGCTACACTAAACAACAGATTTTCAATGTAAACAGAACAGCCTTATATTGGAAGAAGATGCTATTTAGGACTTGCATAGCTAGAGAGGAGAAGTCAACTCCTGGCTCCAAAGCATCAAAGGGCAGGCTGACCCTCTTGTTAGGGGTTAATGCAGCTAGTGACTTTAAGCTGAAGCCAGTGTTCATTTACCATTCAAAAAAATCCCAGGGCTCTGAGGAATTATGCTAAATCTACTCTGCCTGAGCTCAAAAAATGGAGCACAAAAGACTAGATGACAGCACATCTGTCCATAACATACCTTAGTAAATATTTTAAGCCCACTGTTGAGACCTGCCTAGAAAAAGAGATTCCTTTCAAAATATTACTGCTCATTAACAATGTACCTGGTCACCCAAGAGCTCTGATGGAGACGTACAACAAGAATAACATTGTTTTCATACCTGCTAACACAACATCCATTCTGCAGTCCATGGATCCAGGAGTAATTCTAACTTTCAAGTCTTGCTGCTTACAAAATACATTTCATAAGGCTATAAATACCACAGATAGTGATTCTTCTGGTGGATCTGAAGAAAGCAAATTGAAAACCTTCTGGAAAGGATTCACTATTCTATGCCATTAAGGACATTCATGATTCATGGAAAGAGGCCAAAATATTAACATGAACAGGAGTGTGGAAGAAGTTGATTCTGATCCTCATGGATGACTTTGAGGGGCTCAAGACTTTGAAGGAGGAAGTAACTGCACATATGGTGGAAACAGCAAGAGAACTAGAATTAGAAGTGAAGCCTGAAGACGTGACTGAATTGCTGCAATCTCATGATAAAACTTGAACAGATGAGGAGTTGCTTCTCATCTAGATGAGCAAAGAAAGTGATTTCTTGAGATGGAATCTACTCTTGGCAAAGATTGTTGAAATGACAGCATAGGATTTAGAATATTGCATAAGCTTAATAGACAAAGCAAGAGGCAGGGTTTGAGAAGAGGGACTCCAGTTCTGACAGAAGTTCTACTGTGGATAAAATGCTATCAAACAGCATTGCATGTTACAGAGAAAATAGTTCATGAAAAGGAGAGTCAATCAATGTGGCAAACTTCATTGTTGTCTTACTTTAAGAAACTGCCACCCTGATCAGTCAGCAGCCATCAGTATCAAGACAAGACCTTCCATTAGCAAAAATACTATGATTCACTGAAGGCTCAGACGATGGTTAGCATATTTTAGCAATGAAGTATTTTAAAATTAAAGTATATGTATTGTTTTTAAGATATAATGCTATTTCATACTTAATGGGCTACAGTAATGTATAAACTTTTACATGCATTGGGAAACCAAAAATTCATTTGACTCAGTTTATTGTGATATTTGCTTTACTGTGGTGGTATGGAACCAAACCTACAATATTCCCTAGGTATGCCTGTACCAGTAATGAACAAGTGAAGTTTGAAATTAAAAACACAATACCATTTATACTAGAACTCCAAAAATGAAATACTTAGGTAAAAATCTAACAAAATATGTATAAGATCTATATGAGGAAAACTATAAAATTGATAAATAAAATCATAGAAGAAATAAATAGAGAGATATTCCAAGTTGATGGATAGGATGGCTGAATATTGTGAAGATGTCAGTTTTAGATCTGTGGATTCAATGCAACCCCAACCAAAATCCCATCAAATTATTTTGTGGATATTGACAAACCGATTTTCAAGTTTATATGGAAAGGCAAAAGATTCATAATAACCAACATAATACTGAAGAAGAGCAAAGTGGGAGGACTGACACTTCCTGCCTCTGAGATTTACTATAAAGCTATAGTAATCAAGACAGAGTGGCATTAATGGAAGAACAGATAAACAGATCAATGGAACTAAATAGAGAACCTAGAAATAGATGCATATAAATATAGACAACTGATATTTTACGAAGGAGCAAAGGCAACACAATGGGTAAAGGTAGTCTTTTCAACAAATAGTGCTAGATCATTCACATGCAAATAGAAAAAAAGAAAAAATTAATCTAGACACAGACATTACATTCTTCAAGAAAATTACCTCGAAATGGATCATAGACCTAAATGTACACCATAAACTATAAAACTCCTAGAATATAAACATAGGCAAAAACCTAGATGACCTAGGGTATGTTAATGACTTTTTAGGTACAATACCAAAGACATAACTCATCAAAGAAATAACTTAAGCTTGACTTGATTAAAATTAAAAACTTCTGCTCTGTGAAACATTATGTCAAGAGAATGAGAAGACAAACCACAGAACAGGAGAAAATATTGGCAAAAGACACAGCTGATAAAGGACAGTTTTCCAAAATACACAAAGAACTCTTAAAACTCCACAGTAAGAAAACAAACAACCTAATTAAAATTGGGCAAAAGAACTTAACAGGCACTTCACCAAAGAAGAAAAACAGATGGCAAATAAGCATATGAAAAAGATGGTTTACATCATATGTCATCAGAGAAATGCAAATTAAAACCAAAATAAGATACCACTGCATATGTATTAGAAAGGGCAAAATCTGGAACACTGACAACACCAAATGCTGACAAGGATGTGGAGAAACAGGAACTCATGTTCACTGCTGGTAGGAAAACAAAGTGGTACAGTCACTTTGGAAGATAGTTTGGTGGTTTCTTACAAAACTAAACATACTCTTATCATACAATTCAGCATTCACACTCCTTGGTATTTATCCAAAAGAACTGAAATTTATATCTACACAAACACCTATACACAAATGTTTATAGTGACTTTACTCATAATTGCCAAAACTTGGAAGCAACAACAACATCCTTCAGTAGGTGAATGGATAAATAAATGGCAGTATGCCCAGACAATGGAATACTATTCAGCACTAAACAGAAACAAGCTATCAAGCTGTGAAAAGACATGGAGGAAATTTAAATGAATATTATTAAGTGAAAGAAGCCAATCTAAAAAGGCTACATAATGCATGACTCCAACTATATGACTTTCTGGAAAGGCAAAACTATAGAGACAGTAAAAAGATCAGGGGTTACCAGTGGTTGGCAGGGTAGAGGCGAGGAGGGGGGCATAAATAGGCAGAGCACAGAGGATTTTAGGGAGGTGAAAATACTCTAAATGATACTATAATGATGGATACATGTCATTATACATTTGTCCAAACACACAGAACATACAAAGCCAAGAGTGAACCCTAACATAAACTCTGGACTCTGGGTGATTATGATGTGCCAATGAAGGTTCGCTGACTGTAACAAATGTAACCTTCAAGTGGGGGATGTTGATAATGGGGGAGGTTACCAATGTGTAGGGGCAAGGGGAATATGAAAAATCTCTGTACCTTCTCCTCACTTTTCCCCTGAATTTAAAACTTCTCTAAAAAATTACTAATAAAAAAATAAAAAATACTTTCTTTTTAAAAAATCCCTCCTTACAGTTACTTTTTTCTTTACATTTTCCTCACTATGTGTGTTTGCATAAAAAATGCCACAAAATGTAAAGAACCACCCTTCACCTGTATAAATGCAGTGAAACTAATGATTTTCCTTTTGGGTTTCCTTTGTTATTTTTCATTCATAAAACCCTCATATTTAATTAACAGAATACTTACGTTTCAGAATGTTGAACATAGCTCCACCTCACAGGTATATACATAACAAGGCATCTGGAATAGGCTGCCCTCTTCCTCTGAATGTATCCATTTGCTTTCTATTATATGCTTGTGAACTTTTGTCCTGAAACTTGTCTTGGAACAGGAGTTTGGGAGGGGTCATCAGAAGACTATCCAGAAGATGAGAGCTCCCAAAAGAAGAAGTCAACAATGGAAAGGGTGATTTGGTATCTGCTTTTCATCCAGCCCCATGGACTGAGCTGGAGGCCCAGCAGTTACAGAGAGAAGAGGGCCAGAAAGTCAAGGGGGCAGTCCAGGAAAAACCCTGTATGACTGTACACAGCAGAGCTGTTTCAGTGTCCAAGTGGCAGATGGCAGAACCAGGGACCTCTTGAAGACCAAGAAGACTAGAAGCATGGAGCATCTGGAGTCAGCCCCTTGGCAAGAATCTTATCACCTTATGTTGGCAAATGAGCATAAAGCTTCCCAAATGGGAATCTCCAGAGAATGGGCATGGGAAAGGTGGATATTTTTAACTTACTCTTTATATACTTTTGCAATTGCTTTACTGGTTGCATTAGGTAAACATTATTTTGGAAATTTTTCTGTTTTTTAAAATGCATGCACTTTATTTAAAATGCAGCTTAATTGCCACCCAAGGCTTCCTCAAAATTCACGTATCTCTTAGAATGTTAAACCGTAATTCATTCTGCAAATGCATTGCAACACTACTTGCTTGAAATGAGAGCTGAAAATGATGAAAGTTTTCTGTTAGAAAATGTCCTTTTGGAAAGTTGCCACTACTTTTGAAGAGTCTGAAATGCAACAAGAGAAATACAGCTGATCTTTGCGATTTGCTTCCTGGGTGTGCTGGGATTTAGTTTTCCGATCAGGAACTGGAGTTTTGTTTCATCTCTTTTAATAATAACTTTTATAGGAAATAAGTAAGAGTAAGTCTGGGGCAAGCTGAGATTTCAAGGTTAAGGGGGAAATTCCAGTCATTCAATGTCAAAGCTATGGGTCAAATAACAATGACTGGCAGTCATATTCTTAGTAAGAATTTCTTGAGTACTTCCAGCATGTCAGGTACTGTGAATGTAGGGGAATAAAGATACTTCGCCTTCAAGAGCTCACAACTGAGAAGAGACAGACAAGTCCTTTATCTGTCCTTGGTCAGCTCCCTTTCTCATTCTCATTGGCAACCATTCCAAAGCTCCACCAATCCAACTCCCTCAAGTTTTCTTCATCCAACTCCTACCTTCTTCCCTCTCAGCAAGTAGCCTTACTTTATACTTAACCAAAAGAAAATGAGTGATGTGGATTTAATTCCCTCCACATCTCACCCCACTATCTACATCAGCTCCAGCCACGCATCTTGACTTCTCATCCAGTCTCCAGAGAAAGTCTCTCTCCCCTTGTTAAAGGCCAGCCTGCTTCTTGTTCTTCCATGACCTGCCACCCTCTCAAATATTCACTTTGTCTATTAGCCCCATCTCTTTAGACTTTAAGCAAGTCCAAATTCCCTCCAGTCTAAAATTAATTAACCTAAATCTTAGATTTTCTTCTGGTATTTGCCTTTTTTCCCCCTTCTTTCTATATTAGTTATTACAAAGTAGTTGAAGTCATAGTAACAAACAGCCCCCCAAATTTAGTGACCTAATATAAAAATATAAACAAGCTAACTTCCTACTAAGCTGCATAGGCTTCTGCCACACGTCCACTGCAGCACACTCCCTCAGGACACAGGCTGATGGAGGCTCTGCCATCCGGGACATCAACAGTTACCCTGGCAGGAGACTGGAGAATTACGCACCAGCTCCTAAACGCTTTTATGCTATTCACACTTCTCTAAGCCAGATGAAGTTACATGGCTCCAATTTAAAGAAAAGGAATCTAAATTTCAAAGAGGTCAAATGACTTGCTCACAATCACACATCCAATATGTGCAGAACTATTTCTCAGACCAGATGGCCCAAATCCAATATACTTTCTATCAATATTACAGTGAAAAAATTCAATTGTTTAACTATTTGTCTTATTATCTAAATCACAGGTTTGAGTATTTAATACGATTTAACCCTTTTGCCTTAGTGAACCAGGTATGAATATAGGTAACAACTGATAACGCTAGATTTAAAATGTTCTTTTCCACTACAGCTCCGCACGCGTGTTTCAATCTTGACCTAAACGATGAGGATGAAGTTGCTCCAACTTCACAGTCTACTTTTGGTCTGGCCCATCTATGACTGACTACATCTTAGCAGCACTAAGGAAAATAGAGGTGATCGTCCCCTTGATCAAGTGTTCTTATTCTATAAATGTTTGGAGAAGGAAGAAAGGGAGGAAGAAAATAAAGAACAGAGGAAGGAAAGGAGGGAGGGAGGAAGGAAGTTGGTGGAAAGAAAGAAGGAAAAAAGGAAGGAAGGGAGGGAAGAAGGAAGGGAGAGAAAGAAAGCTTTTATCTAAGTCACTGAGACTTAGAGGACAAAATATCATCACTTACTAATAGCCAAAACTACATCCCATAAGCTTGAATTAAGAAACTCATTCATATGCACTGTTAACCTGTACTCTTTTAAAAGAGCTGTAAGATTAAAGAAAAATTAACAAAAAGTAGCCCGCTCATTCATTCGTTGACAATAAGTTAAGAAAGGAATAAGGAGCATTTGGCAACATGGGAACTTTATGACATGACATCATTGACAGCAGCTTTGGCAGAATGGTGGACGTGGAAGCCAGATTAAAGTAAACTGAAAGAAGAACATCAAGGTGGAAGAGCGTGCCTAAAAGTACAAAATCTCAAGTGAGTGGTATGTTCAGGAGCAAGGAAAATACTCTGGCCAGGTCGGTGAGCTCTTTTGTTTGTCTGCTGAGCAACTGAGTATAACTTCTTATGAAACTTGTATCCTGTCCCTCTTTCCTGGAAAAATTCAGCATCGTGGAAGCTTTTGTTCTCTCTCTCTCTCTCTCTTTTTTTTTTTTTTTTTTTTTTTGGCTTAAACATGGGAACCAATGGAATTTGTGTAGCAAATATTCTCTTTATCTGAAAACCACTAACAAAAGTCATTTTATCTCTAGGGTGGGAGGCTCTAATTTTCTCACCTGGACAAGGCCATCAATATTGGCTCTTTCTGTTGTGCCTTTTATTAAATTTACTGAGTTAAAAGTTTCTGGTTGACTGATGTCCCAAAGACAAGCACCAGTTGGTAAGCTACATCTTTCGTGTCCAATCAGTTTCTTTTTCTTTTTTCCTGGAAATGCAGGAAAGTTCTTTCCCTCCACTAACTTACCTTTCCTTTTTGCCTAACTTAGGCTTCTTTTCCTAACCTAGGCTGGTCAGAGCTCAATCACTTTTATGTGAACCAATAAGAAGTCCATAAACCTGACAAGTAGTCCAAAATATGTTCTTTCTAGAGAAATATAAAAATAAACACTGAATCAGCAGTGGTGAAATTAAGCAATCTGCATATCTCAGAGCTTTTATTCTGAGCAATACTGGATTTCTCTGAACTCTCATTGAGGGTTTTTGATCTATAGAACAAAGCAGAATGTGCCGAGACAATTCAGGATTTAAGCCAACGATAATTTGTTTAATCCTGTGGGGAAATAAAAGTAAATTGCAACTGCCAGTTCCCATACCTATTGTTGATACAATGGGAACCCATTACCAGATAGATTGAGACAAGGATGATTGCATTTAAGAAAAAGTCATAAACAACTGTTTCCGTATCTGGTATCATAAATTGAAACAATCTTTCTGGTCGGCAGAACATATCAAAAACCTTTAACATGTTTATATATTTTAATCTAGCAATTCCATTCTGTAATTTTATCCCAAGGAAATAATCATGGCACAGACCAAAATTTAGCTTTAAAGATGTTCACTGCAAGAACTGTCGATAATTGCAAAAACCGGAAACAGTTTTAATATTAAGCCACTAAAATGCTGAGTAAATAAACTTTGAAGCTAAGAATGCTAATTTAAGCCTCCTGGATTTCTCTTCTAAATACCTTTTTTCCTCATTACCTCATCTCTTTGTCTTTTTGCTCTGCTTTGGGGAACACCTCCTCAACTTCACTTTCCAACTCCCCTATTAAATTTTTTATTTCTCCTTTTATTTCCAAAAGCTTATTCTTATATCTGATGATTTCTTTCTAAATACTGTCTTTGTCTTGTTCAAGGGTACAATATCTTCTCATCTCTCTTAGATATTAATTTTGTTTTAAGTTTTATTCTGCTCCCTTCATTGTCTCTGTTTGGTCTGTATTCCCTTTTTCTGTTTGTTTTGGACTCTGGCTTTCACACAAAAGACTTTCCTCACATAGCTGATGATCCTTCATTGAAAGGTCGTATTCAGCACTGATTAGAAGCCCTCTGGGTGTAGAGACAGAGTTTGTCAACTGGTAGATTTCATTGTTATTGGGTGGCATTGGGTGGCACCTGATAATATGTGTAAATTCTTTCCCATCAATAGGTCAGATTTCCCTCCAATATCCTGTTTAGAGGTCTAAGCCTGGCTCCTTTTGTTCTGGGAAACAAGTTGGGAGCTCAGAATTGTACCATTGACCTTGACAACTTTTAATTTTTTCTTATTTTTAGAATGATCCCTTACCACCCCTGGTGCCTGGTACCAGTAAGAATCTGCAAAGTCACATTGCAAAGGGCATAGATAAAAGGACCAAAGAAGGACTGTAGTTATTTTTGCAATCAACGTATCAGTTACCACTGATGGACCGGTTCTTCAGCATCCAAAATGTTGACTTCCTTGCCAGCAGTAGTTTCTGTTCTTGTTTTAATTGTTGTGGCTTATGCTTCATTATTTGTTTATTCAACCATTTACACAACCAACATTTATGGACCTACTGGGATATCAGGCACTGTCCAATGTACTGAGAATACAGACATGAATTAGACAGTCAAAATCTCCCTTCCCTACTAGTGGTTACCAGTAGGGAGAGGGAAGGAGGAGGGGCAAGGTGGAGGTGGAGGATTAAGAGGTACAAACTATCAGGTATAAAATAGGCTACAAGTATGTACTGTATGACATGGGGAATGCAGCCAATATTTTATAATAACTATAAATGGGGTATAACCTTTAAAAACTGTCAATTACTATATTGTATACCTAAAACATATAATATTGTACATCAACTATACTTCAATTAAAAATATGATTTTGTAAAATAAATTAAAAAAATTTTTTAATCTCCCTTCCTTTATGGGGTTTGTATTCCAGTAGAAGGTGATAGACAATAAACAAAATATATAAGTAAATTCTTTGGTTTGTTCAAAGGTTACATAAATCCTACCCAGGGGGAAAAATAAAGCAGAGAATTGGAATTGGGGGTCCTGGGCATGAGCATTCTTAAATAGGATCATATTTGTCATTTTGTGAGACTTGAGGAAGAAGTGTAAGTAAATGTATGTGTCCAGTTTGCAAAGTTTAATCTGCAGTTTCCCCAGTGAAATATCATACATCCATTAAAAATTACGTTATAGAAGACCATCTGACTGCCAGTCAAGAGATATTAGAAACCTATGCTTTAAGCATTGTCCCTACTTTAATCACACAGAAATGATGGATAAAACATAGAAAGAGAAAACAGACACAGCCTAACATCTTCCAAACAGAAGATCATCATTTTGTGAGCCACACAGAGAACAGAAATGCAAACCAGAAAGTATGGTGAAGCTGTAGATGGTCTGGGACCCGAGCCAGATTTACTGTTCAAATCCACGGACTGGTGTATGGTTTCATGCCTTTAAAAATGCTAAAAATGCTTCAATTAACTACTTCCTGAGGCAACGCCTAGTTTATACCCACTTATCTACAATGGTAAGGGAATGCAGACATAGCCTCCAATCCAGGACCAACTTGTCCAGATGCTTGGTGATAGGATTTATTCTTTCTTTAGCATCACCACAGGCCTGGAGCCCAACCCCCCAACATAAGACCTGGTTCTATATTAAGGATCCCTGGAGCACTGGATGGAGGCCACCACAAAATAACTACTGAGGGTGGGCTGACCCCAGAGACAGAAAGAGCAAAACCAAGGAATAAAAAGAAAAACTCCAATTCAATATGACCTAGATACCAAAATTCCAAAACAGATGAGGAAAGCTAAGAAAAGTAATCAATAAAATCTACAATCAACAGGTAACATCAATCCAAGAAAAATAAAATTGAACTATATAAAAACAAGTTTAATATAAGTATGTTTATGGTCCACAAAGACATAAAAGAAGTCATAATAACTATAAAAGGAACAAAGAATTATGAAGCAAAAACAGTCAGAAATGAAACCAGAACAGACAGATTAGAAAAAGAACAGTTAGAAATAAAATGAACTATGTATTCATTGAAATAAGACCATCCATTAAATGACATAAATTCTGGGCTGGACAAGATGAAGAAAGAAATACAAATTAGGAGATAGTACTGAGATCCTTACACAGAGAACAAAAAGGGAAATAAATATTAAAAAGTGATTGAGAGATATGGAGCATGGATTGGGAGGTACCAACTTATATCTGATAAGAATTGTAGAACCAGTCCATTAAGCAGACAAGAAGTATTTATTGAGCATGATTTTATGCCATACAGTGTTCCAGGCACTTGGATACATCAAGGAACAAAACCAGGGGAAAAATCCTTGCTCTCGTGGAGCATACATTCTAGCAGGGCGAGAAGGACAAACAAATGTGTATCAGGATTCCTCCAGGAAACAGACTGCACACTCAAAAGGGGTGAATGCACATAGTTCATTGAGTCTTTTGTGATAAAGCACCCCAAGGCTAGCAACAGGAAGAAGCCATTACCAGAGGCTTGAAAAGAACAAAGCACAGCATGGCAGAGAGGTGAGAATTCAGAACTTCCCACGCACTTAGAAAAAGTTATAGCCATGATTAGAAGTAATAAGTAGCCATCAGAACCAGTTTTAAACGAGTTCAAATGATCAACAAAAACACACTTCAGTGAACATGCTTTTGCAAGCCAACTACTGTCAGGCCCTCATTCTGAAAGCCAGCCAAACAGGGTCAGACTCATTTCAGTAAACATAACCTCTGAGAGTCAACCAATCCACAACAGTCTTATGAGCAACAAAACCCTACAGAGGAAGCCAACCCACTGGAGCCTCTGAAAGTCTGCCAATCCCTCAACTCCTTGCTTCTCCAAAACTCTGTGTAAGATCAACAGCTTACTCTGCCTTGGGGACACTATGCTGACCAGTCTAGTCTACTGTGGCAGAGGAATCTGGGGAAATAGGCATCCTGAACTCTCTCTCTTCCCCACTTCCAGTCTTTAGACAGTGCCTTCTGTGGCTGAACTAGAAGCCAGAGAACAAGGGAGATTGTTGATACCACCCATAGATGTCAGCTTCTCGGGACACAGAGCAAGGTGGAGAAAGATAAAGAGTGGATCTGAAGGAGCAAAAGGAATTTCCATCACAACATGAAACATAACAAATAAGTTAATTATATAATGTTAGAAGGTAACAGAACAGAGAAAGTGGGTTGTGAGTAAAGGGGAAGGGAGAGGGGAAAGACTGAAGTTCTAAACAGTTCTCAAGGCAGGTTTCATTAAGAAAGTCACATTTGAGCAAAGACTTGAGAGAGGAGAGTGTATTAGCCACTTATATTTGAAGGAAGATATTCCAGGCAGTAGGAACAGTTTTGGGCCAAGGGGCTAAAGCAAGAGTATGCCTGGCTTGCTTAAAAACAGTGTGGCTGGAGTCACGGGAGAGGAGCAGAGAATGAGATGAGAGGTGGGACTGGGAACCGAATCATGTAGGTCCTCACAGGCCACTGAAAAGATCTGGGCTTTGTACAAATTTGCTAGGGCTGCCATAACAAAGCACCACGCTGGCTGACTTAAGCAATAGGAACGTATTTTCTCACAATTCTGAAGGCTAGAAATCCAAGAGCAAGGTATCAGCAGGGATTCTTTGGAGGCCTCTCTCCTTGGCTTGCAGGCGGCTGTCTAATCGCTGTGTCATCCTTCCGTCTGTGGATTATCTGTGTCCTCATTGCCTCTCCTTATAAGGGTACCAGTCATGAGGGATTAAGGCTCACCCATGTCATCTGATTTTATTTCAGCTACCTCTCTAAAGGCTCTGACTCCAAAAACAGATACACCCTCAGGTGCTGGGGGTTAGGACTTCAACATACGAATTTGGGGGACATAATTCAGCCCATAACAGGCTTTTACTCTGAGTATGGGGAGCCACTGGGTGGTTTTGAACAGATGAGTGGCATAATTTGATTTGTTTTAAATGTCCACTTTGGCAGCTGTTTGACACTTAGGCTAAAGTGGGATGAGGATATGACTGGAAACAAGGCGACCGGTGGGAGGATATTTCAATAAATTCAAGTGGAAAGTGTCGGTGACTAGGTCCAGAATGGTAGCGATAGAGGTGAGAAGAGTCAGAATCAGGGTCTATTTCTAAGTCACCGGGAGTTTTGATGATTAGGGTGTGGAATCTGAGAGATAGGGTGACATCAAGGATGATGCCAAGGCTTTTGGCCTGAGAAATTGGAAGAGTGAAACTGTTATAGCTGACACTGGGAAGCTACAAGAGGAACAGCCTTGTGGGAAAAGACATTAAAGTTTAAAACACATATAAAGTTGGAGACATTTCCTAGACATTCAGGAGGATATGTCAATAAGCTGTTGAATATGTAAGTCTGCAGTTCAGGAAGGAGGTCTGGGTTAGAGATATAAATGTGAGAGTCATCAGAACATAAGTGGTATTTAAAGCCATGAGATTATATGATCCAGCAATCCCACTCCTGGGCATGTATCTGGAGGGAATTCTAATTCAAAAAGATACATGCACCACAATCCCAATGTTCATAGCAGCACCTTTTACAATAGCCAAGATAAGGAAGCAACCTAAATGTCCATGAACAGATGACTGGATAAAGAAGATGTGGTGTACTTATACAATGGGATACTACTCAGCCATAAAAAAAAGAATAAAATAATGCCATTGGCAGCAACATAGATGGAGATCGTCATTCTAAGTGAAGTAAGCCAGAAAGAGAAAGAAAAATACCATATGATATTACCTATATGGGGAATCTAAAAAATAAGACACAAATGAAATTATTTGCAAAACAGGAACAGACTCACAGACAGAGACAACAAACTTATAGTTACCAAGGGGGGAAGGGAGTGAGAAGGAGTAAATTAAGAGATCAAGATTTGCAGATACTAACTACTATACATAAAATAAACAACAAGTTTATACCATATACACAGGGAACTATATTCAATATCTTGTAGTAACCTCTAATGAAAAAGAATATGAAAAGGAACATACATATGTATATGTATGACTGAAACATTAAGCTGTACACCAGAAATTGACACAACATTGTAACTGACTACACTTCAATAAAAAAAATAAAGTAAAATAAATAAAGCCATGAGACTAGACACCATCAGCAATGGAGTGCCTGTAGAAGGAAGAAGAGACCAAGGATTGAGCCCCAGACCACTCCAACATTACAGGTTAGAAGAAAAAGAGGAACCTGCATAGGAAATTGAGAAGCAGCAGCCAGTGAAGAACAAAGGAAGTGAAGAGAGTGTTGGGGCCCTGAAACCAAGTGAAGAAGTTTGTCGTGGAAAAGAAGAAGCCACTGCATCAAGTGCTACTGAAAGTCGATGTTCAGATCATCGTTAATCTAAGCAAGATCATTTGAAATTGTCCCATAGATCTTGAACGTTCTGTTCTGTTTACTCACTTCTTTGTTTCAGCTTGAGTAATTTCTATTGGCCTATCTTCAGGTTCACTAATTTTTCCCTCAGCTGTTTTGAGTTTATGGATGAGCCTGTCAAAGGAATTCTTCACCTCTGTTCCTGTTATCGATTTATGTATTTCCACCAATTCTTTTCCTATGGTTTCCATCTCTATGCTGGATGTAGCCATCTTTTCATGTATGTTGTCCGCCTTTTTCATTAGCACCTTTCACATACTAATCATAGCTATTTAAATGCCCTGATAGTCCCAACATTTGTGTCATATATGAGTCTGTTTCTGTTCAATGCTTTGCCTCCTGACTCTGTGTGTGTATGTGTTTTCTTGCTTCTTTGTCTGACTTGTAAATGTTTGTTGAAAGCCAGACTTCTTGTGTACATCAGTAGACGCTAGGCTACTAATTTGTATGTCTGCATATGGGCATGTGTTTCCTTTGCAAGGTCTTGAGTGTAGGGGAGCTGAATCAAGCTAGTCAAGATTTGAGCTCAGTTTGTGATCTGTGGTTGCTATAACTACTTTGAGTGCACCGTGAGCTTTAAATCCCTCCAGCACTACCTGGTGCTTAGGGTGGATGCTGGATTGTAGGAAGTATCCTCCTGATTGTCTGTTCCACATTGCTTTAGGTCTTCCCTTTCCCTGCCCCTCAGTGCTGTTACTTTTTAATTTTACAAGTATAATGTTATTTAATTATACAATTGGTTTTTTAAGCCTGGTTTGGGGAGCTGGGTGGTGGGTGGTGAAGAATATCTCAGTTGTTTTGCTTGTCCTCAGTCTTAGGCAGGCACTATGTTCCCTGGATCCCCAGAGTTGGGCCATCTCATGATCCTACCCCACTCTCAGCTGTGGGTCTGGGACCAGCTCATATGCCTGCCCCACTCCCAAGATAAGAGGTCGGTTGCAGTTCCCTTCCCACAGTTCCACTGGGTTTCTCCAGTGTCCTAAGGACAACAGTGCACTAGTGATTTCAGGATCTGTTCCACACAAGAGATAGGGGAGAAGAAGGGCTGTGCCCCTCCCACTGGGGCAGCTGTTCGTCTCCCCCCAGGTCTGCACCATGATGGAGGCTTCCTCGGGGTTCTCATCCTGCCCCTAGTCTTTTCTGTGAGCACTTGGTGAGGTCCATGGAGAAAAGTCCCAAGTGCTGTGAATTCCCCTTGGGTCTGTAGCCACCTGGGGTTATATATTCTCTAACTAGCCCACATTCAGCCTTTAGCAATTGGTTAAAAATCATAGCCAAACTCTACTTACCAGTGGGTCTGCTCCTATAAACATGTACTTGAATCTCATTGCTCCTTGGAAGCACCTGTCTTTCTCTAGATTTCGGGTTAGTTGATTGCCCTGTGACCTCAGCGCTCTGATGGGTTCAAGAAAATTATGGAGGGGGAGGGAAATGGCTCAGTGGGAGAGCACAAGCAGGCACGAAGTCCTGGGTTCAATCCCCAGTAGCTCCATTAAATAAAAGAGAGAGAAGAAAACTATAGACTTGCACATTGGCCTTTTTTTGTGGTTGCTGAAGTGAGAACGATGCTCTTTCCAGCTTCCTGCATCCCACACAGAATCCAGAAGTCCTGTTTCATCAATCTTCAACTGTATGACTTCAGACAAGTCATTTATTCTCTCTGGACCTCAGTCATAGGAATAGTATGCTAGAAAATCTCTGATGTGCCTTCCACCACACATGTTCCAATAAACAAAACAGCTTCTAAAGAAGCCACAGTTTTCTACTTACCTCATCGTTCCTTGTTCCCTATCACGGCTGCAGCAGCTTACTATAAAGAGAGTAACTGGATATAAGAAAATTCAAACCCAAATTCTATATAATGATTTCAATCAGTGGTAGATCTAAACTCATAATATGGCCTGACTTTCCAGATCACCCTCTTTTCATTAGCTTCACGACAGCAAAACAGTTTCAATTCAGTCTGTAGCACAGGGATTCTGGAATTCATTTTCCCCTTAGTTAATTGTCATCCCTAATATTTATTTTCTTTCATGCTGAATTCTGTGACTCTTTCAACACATTCTTGGATGGTTCCACTACTCTCTTATGTTCCCTTCTTCCCATAATCTTTAGGCAACTTTGAAAAAGCCTAGAAGTTGTTCCTGCCAGAAAGTGTTTGTGTCTCCCTGGTTCTATTCCTCAGACTGTGGAGTGCTTTATCTTGAGGGTAGCTGTTGGAAAGGCATAAAGGGTAAAAGTCCCATCTACTAAATCCACCAACTTTACAGCCTCTCTGAGTCCATCATCACAGGGGGAAGTCTAAAGATGGCCTCTTCCTCCTTGGCTACTCCAACCTGAACAAAAAGAGCATTTAAATCCATAAACCAGTCCAGCCAGAAAACAGCCTCACGCAGTTCCCAAGCCGTTGACTCTCACGTGGCAATATACACATGGCACTGATGACTCCTTGGCCTGGAATTTCCTCCAAGTCTCATACAACTGATTACTGGATTCTACAGTCCCGAGTTGGCTGCTACATGGAAGCCAGCATCCTGGGGCATGGAGAGTTTTGCCTCATGCCTGTCCAGCTGCTCCTTTTCTGTTTATTTTTATGTCTTACTCAGGCCCCTTCTCTTTCGTAATTGATGACTTTCCAGGCCTAATGTTTAGCCAGATAGGGAATTAATAGATAACCCAAGGCAATGATTTCATGGCTATGGACTCAAAACATTGCCATTACACTGGAGAATATACAATTTTATGGTTTCTCCCCTCCAGTGTGAAACCCAACAGTTGCTAGATGGCAGGAAACCATCTGATGGTGTGAGTCACCCCATCTCCTTTTAGTGTCCCCCACACCCTTTTAGGTTAACAAGAACTGGTTTCTGTTACTTATGACCAAAAACCTTAACTGATAAATCCTCATCAACTCAAAAAGTGTTCAGAGGTCTCTCCATGCCTTACAGGAGTGAGATGAAACTAGAGGTAGGGAGATGAGGACTTCATAGGTTTTTAAAAGAACACTAAGCTTTATCCAAAGAAAAATAGAAAACCGCTAGTTTTAGCATGAGTGTATTAGTTAAGGTTCTCCTGAGAAACAGGGCCAATAGAGGAGAGAGAGCAACACACACACACACACACACACACACACACACACACACACACACTATGAAAGAGATATTTATTATAAGGAATTGGCTCATGCAATGAAGGAGGCTGAGAAGCCAGAATCTGCCAATCTGCCATCTGCAAGCTAGAGACATAAGAAGCCACTGTGTGGTTCCAGTCTGAGTCTAAAGGCCTGAGAACCAGGAGCTCCAATGGTGTAAGTCCCAGTCTGAGGGTGGGAGAAGATGGATACCCCAGGTCAGCAGTCAGGCAAAGAGAGTAAGTTATCTCTTATTCAGGCTTTTTGTTTTATTTATTTACGCCCTCATTGCGTTAGACGAGGCTCACCCACCCTAGGGAGGGCAATCGGCTTTACTCAGTCTACCAATCCAAATGCTGATCTCATCTGGAAACACCCAGAAATAAAAGTTTAATCAAATATCTGAGCACCCCATTGCCCTGGCAAGTAGACACATAAAATGAACAGTCATAATGAGGGAGACACCAAAGATGGCTTCCGAATTTCTCTTTGGAAATACTTAGTGGCGACTGTCTGATTCAGAAAAAGCCCAGTCTTTGAGCTTGATTTACAGAACAAACACTGTTTATTGAGAGTGTTTCTCTGATACAGCTCTGAGGATGACATTAGGAAGGAGCTAGCGGTCTCCAGAACACACCCATGGCGGTGGCTGTCTCAGACTGCCCTGAGTTCTGTGCTCTGAGATCTATTACCACATCCACACTGAGGCCACCCTTTCCATGGTTGCTGTTAGCCAATGACAGAGTTCAGCAGGTGTGAAATAAAATTCATATTTAATGGCAAGACAAAAATTTAGACATAAAAATACTTCTCTGCCCTTTGGCCTCCTCTCTCCCGTCTACTGCACATTGTGTAACTGCATTACACATCCACCAAACCTCCCCCACTGGCAGAAATACCAGCTCAACCATAAACAGCAACATTCTTTTAGCATCAACAAGACCACTCCTTAAAAGATAACATTCCTTCTTGATCTTGTAAGGGGCTACAACGATGGCTTACATCTGGATTGGGTAAGCTGTCAATAATACGTCATTTAATGTACAACCCTCTGTCCCAAAAACCTTATGTAACTGTGCCTTGACTTCTAACAGGAGGAACCGTCCTCAGAGCTTTCTGAGATGCTATTCCCAGGTTATAATCCTCAACTTGGCTTGAGTAAAATTTTCTGTTTCTTTCTTAGGTCGACTGATTAATTTTTCCTTGACTCAGGGATACTGATGCAGACCCATTCTCACGAGACATGAAACATGGCAATTTTGACTCACAGACTCCTCATCAGACAAACAGAAACTTTCTTAGAACTGCACTGAAGTCTGAGACTCTTTCCACCAGCCTCGCTCAGAGGGATCAGGCCTGTATCTCTGTCTGAAGGTTCTCCCCATCTCACTCAGCTCTCTCTCCCTCCCCCTCAAAAAGCCCCCTGCACATCTAGTCTTGTGTTGGCATATGCAGCTCAGAGGATGCAAACTAACACAACTGAGAGACATAATCAGATTGTCAAATTGGAAAGATCAGTCTGGAGGCCGTATGAGGAAGGATTAGGTGAATGTCAGAGGGGATCTGGGAACACTGGGTAAGAGGTAAAATCAGTAAGTCAGGCAAGAGTTAGTGGTAGTTTGTACCAAGGTAGGGTCAGCCCAGGTTCACATTAATCACAACAGAGGCCAGATTTAATGAGGGATTTCAAGTTTCAGATCCCATCTGCCTATTTATGGAGATGGGGTTCCTCACCATATCCTATCAGATTGTGTCCAGATCAAAAAGAAGAAGAAAGTGTATTTGGGGAGCTTCCACACCTGCAGCTAAACCAACGTGCTGAAGACAGGCACTGACTCCATGGAATCTGGGATGGTTCCCTTCAGCTAGTTTTACAATATTCTACAATTCAGATCACGTTCAGAGTTCTAGCATTATGAGACTTTTCAATGATAGAGATTATAGCATTGCTATTTGTGCCTCTATAATCAGACAACGGTCAGCATTTCCACTGCGAACGCTGTATTTCCAGAGCCATAAAATTTACAACTTGCTGAAATGTGGCATGCAAAGCTAGCCACAAAAATTTCCTAGATTTCCCACAAAGACTCCATCATGCCATTTGTTTAAAAAAAAAAAAAAAAGAGTGGGACTATAACAGTTAGTTTGGAATTCATTTAACTTAAAACGGTGACTTCTATTATACAGTCAAACTTGGTGAATGAATCTTCAGTGAAGAAGGAAGGATTTTTTTATAGGTATTCCATGAGAGTCACTTAAAAAGTCTATTTGTTGGACTTCCAGAAAACTCAACTCCTGCTCAATTTGGGCTGTCCACGAGAAAAAAGCATGTTATACACACACTTATTTTCTTTCTGGGGAAAAAAATCCATTTGAAAAACCATTGCGATCTCTGATTCTTAAAGATAATGGAGGCACTAAACTTAATCTCAAAAAAAAAAAAGGGAAATAAAGGCAGAAATCTTGATACCCAGTGTCTCATACTAATGCTATTGAGTTATATATTATTCCCATCAGAGAGTGGACCTAAGAAAGTGAGTCTGCTGTTTCATTCCTCTTTCACGTTTATGTGGAGCAGCGCCTTAACTGCTGTTTCTGTAGCTGAACGAGCAGCAGATATATTTTAAAGCTCACTTTCCCTGTGGCTGGAAAGCCATTTGATTAAAAATGTCAGTGGTGCCTTGGTGACGCAGCAAGGGAACCTCTCCTGCCCTAAGCACCGGAGCCAAGGACTCTGGAGGAAGCTGGAAAGTGGGGTGAGCGCTTCCACCAGCAGGTAGAATGAGTGTTTGCCATTTCCTCAAATTCCTTGAGACCACCCACAGGCACGAAGGAGGGTGAACAAAGCCTGGGGGATGGAGACTATCTTCAAAAATCTCCCAGTGCTTCCTGGGAGATTTAAGGGACAATAAGAAAATAATTTGTTGGTTTGTAAGTCAGCTGACGTGGCTTTTGATCATTCAGATGGGACAGTTCTGCCTGGAAGGGATCAGTTTCTTTTTTCTTTTTTTTCCTTTTTTTGTTCCAAAGACTAACACAAAAAGATACAAATCAAAGGAGGTGTTCTTTCAATAAAGGAAATTCCAGAAAGGATGCCTCGGCTTAATTAAAATATAACCCTTTGTTTCAAGGGCTCTTCTTTCCCTTGCAAAAGGAAATGCACTCTCTGAAGAGCATGTGCTGGCACCCGTGAGCCAGAATTCTTCGACAAGTAGGGATCTGTCTGCGTTCGTTCAGTGCAACATCTCGGGGAAGCCTTGAAGGGAATCATGCCTGGAGTCCCGTCTGACTTAACTCATCATCACAGTCCTTCATCACAACATAATGAGTGTTATTACTTCCTCATGTGGCCTGTGGGCTTCGTTAATTAAAGAATGGAAAGGTAAGGAGTTCCAACCTTTTGCTTTTAATTAATCAAACGATGTGTTTTCCATCCTCCAGTTGCTGGGCAGCATGTGAAGTATTTAGTCTGCCTTCTAAGACCCAAAAGAGTTCAGTGAAAAAAACTCAGCTGCTGGTTTGAGATTGTGTAGACCATGGAGCAGATGACTGCCTGTGCTTTTCCTTCCAAATGTGAAATTAATTGTATTGCCCACAGTGACACCTACCACACACAGTCGTGTCTGAAGAAAAATAAAAGGTTGTCCTGTATCATCTCATCAATATAAATAAAACCATCTTAAATGTCCATATCTTCAGACTTTGTGGGTGTTTGTCACAGTACCGGCTAATTAGGAGGCACTCAACACACACAAAAGAACTGGAACTAAGATTTATTGAGCACCTATTATGCCAAAAGCTGTGCTCTTTCTGTCATAGTTTGCCGCCTTCCTGTTCACTTGACTCACTGAAACTTCTAGCATTAAGATCATTCCTCCACATGATAACATTGTCTGCACTTTGAAGTGAAATATATTGCTTGGAAGGAAAACTCATCAACCCATCAACAATTCTTACATCTTAGCAAAGGCAGCACCTCAGAGAATGATCAGCGCACTAGTATATTTCCTTTAAGGAGGAAGTTAGGAAAAGCTCAGAGCGGGGGTGGCAAACAGGTTTTATCTAGCGTGCCAGCCCTACACGGTTAGTGTTGCTGCCTGGAGCTCTGTTTTGGGAAGGAGTCTGGAGGCAGAGAGGCTCTGCAGGAATAAAGAATTGCAATCACTTAGTGTATCTGCACTGCTGGACGCTTGGTAGTGATGGCTGAAGAGCTACAAAACCCTGCTAGGAAAATGCGCCCTGCTGAGCCACCGAGAGTAGAGGTATAAAGTGAAAACTGTCCCTCTCTTCATAAAATCCCAAATCTTTTAAGTTTGTATCTGCAAGAGAATCTCTCTGTGGGGCTGTGGCAGAAAACCAGATCGTCTCTACGATTCACTCTCCTCCAGACTCACTTTCCCCTTTGGGACGTCTCACACCATGGTGGCCAGTGAGGAGCCAGGTCACGTTCCTGTCCACTCAATCACTACCCTGGCTCACATGTAGACATGGGACCCTTCCCTCAATAGCCCACAGCACAGATGAAACAGGTTGGTTTATTTAAAGAAAACACCTCTGGGGGGAGCCAGATAATTATATAGCGTAGAGACTTCTAAAATCCTTTTGTCATGGAGCACTTTGGCACTTTGGTGAAGTCTGTGGAACTCCTTGTCAGAATGTTTTTAAATGTGTAAAATAAAATAAAGGATTATAAAGGAAACCTGTTATATTGAAATATAGTCAGCAAAATTTTAAAATGAAACAAATGTGATCTAGTAACAATAGGTTTCTTTATCAACATATTAAATAACAAGACAGTGTATTTAAAGCATAGGCAAGTTAAAGTCAAATTTTCTTTTTTAATGGCATAGTAGTGTGAAGGCTGTTGGTTTTAATTTGGTTTGGAATATCAAACATTGGGGTGGTTCTCATCTTACCTCCTTCCACATATTGGTAGGGGAACATCAGAAAGCCACCTGGATGTCTGCATCACCACCATGGATGTCTGAGACCTCCAGCCTCAGTGTTTGGTGGCTGAAGGACCACTAGGCAGGGAGCTGCCCAATTGTTGGCCAGCTACATCACCTGAACATCTGTAGATAGGAAGACTGCTCCTGCGCACTCTACCAGCAGATCAAATAACAATCACAGTGATAAGCATAAATAATATTTAGAGATCTCTGAAGCCACTACAATGAGATATCAAAATATCTGTGATTTCTGTTGATGACAAAGCCACTGACAGTGCCTAAACTTCTGACGTTTCCTTCTGTGGTAGGCTGAAATTGCTCACCCCTCTGTATTCAAAATTTTTCTCTGTGACTTTGCCATTCCATTCACAAAACGCAGAGTGTTCTTCTTCACTGTAGGCTTTGGACTCTGCCATGTGAGATGCTTTGGCCAAAGGAATGCAGGCAGAAGGGACTGTATGCCAGGGTTGAGCCTCGGCCTTAAGAAGCCTCCTGTGTATTTACTGATCTCTTAGTGCATCCTTCATCGCCATGGGAAGACTTTGCCCAGATTGGCTCACTGGTCTAAGGAGGATGGATGAAAGACACTCGGTCCAGAACTGCCTGACGTACCTACAAACCTGCAGCAAAAGGCAGAATCAACCAGCCAGGCTCCCTCTATGTCAGACAACCCACCAATGCATGAAGAAGCCTAACTGAGAGCAGAAAAACTATTCCCTCTGATCTACAGATGCATGAAAAATAAATGGCTCTTGTTGTATGACACTGAGTTTTTTTGTGTGATTGTTTGTTATGCAGCAATGGCTAACTGATAACTATATTTATAATTTAAGTAAATGCTATATTTCAGTTAGATTCTCTGCAACCTAGTTAGAGGTTAGTAAATATCAAGGTGTAATGTTTTCCAACCCAAGTTCACAAATCCTTCTAAAGCAGAGACAGGGTGCCCACAGCGTAACTGTTCAAGCTCTGCTAAGATAACTGAGATTCCAGAAAGCTGTCAAAATATTACTGACATCTTCTTTAACCCTTGGACTGGGATCTATACCATAGACCACTCTGGTTCTCAGGCCTTCAGGCTGAGCCTGAATCACATCACCAAATTTCCTGGGTCTTTAGCTTATAGACGGCAGATTGTGGGACTTCTTAGCCTCTCCATAACTGTGTAAGCCAACTCCCAATAATATACTTGAACATATATTCATACATATCTTGTTGGTTCTGCTTCTCTGGAGAACCCTGACTAATGTGTTATGTATGGAGCACCAACAAAATGGTCCAGTCAGCTCCATACTAAGATCAACACAGTTTCCTTTCATTTCTATCAGTTTAATTTGATGCAAGGATCAGGCTTCTACAAAAGCAAATGTTTGAATCAAAAGATACACATGTCCTAAGAGTAATCAATAATTGTCAAGAATAGGACAGCTTAAATCCAAGTCAAAGGGGAGGGGGAGATAATCTAATTCTTCAGGGTCCTGCTACAAGCACATTCAAATAATATTACCAACAGAAATTTTAACATCTTGCCCAACCTTGATGAGATCAGGCAGAGAAAGGTAGGGGGAGACTTTTCAAAGCATAAGCCTATGTAGACTTCTATCTTGTTGTGGGAAGAGATGTCTTTTTTTTTTTTTTTAAGTAAAAAAGGATTAAAAAGAAACATAGAAAAAGTGGAACACATTGAAATAATCACCAAAACAAGAGCAACAGAGCCAATGTATCAGTAACTACAATAAGTGTTAATGAACTAAACTGCCAGTTCAAAGGTGGAAACTGACAGATTGGAGTGTGTATGTTGGGTAGGGGGCAGTGCTGTTCAGAGGAGACACATCTTATCTCCCTACCAGAAGGCGTATCCTGCTCTCTCTACTCCTTGTTATGCAAGGAAACATAGGCAAATCTCTTCCCCGTTCTGTACCTCAGTTTTCTCATAATATGGAAAATGGTATATCAGTTAGGATGTCTTTGTCTACAAGTGATGGAACCCCTTTCCAAACAATGAGATTGTTTATAATCATGCACTGAAGTCGAAAGCTAGGAGGCACTGCAGTGCATCTGCTTTAGCTCCTCTTATGATCCCAAGAGAGCCCCTACACTTTCATGTAACCTGTGCAGATGTAGCCAGCCATGGACAGCAGCAGCAGAAGGCCTGTCTCCTTCTGGGGTCTCATTGAAAGAAGCGAATCTTCCTCAGAATCTTCCCAGCAGCCTTGTCATCACCTTTAATTGACTAGAGTTTTATCTCTTTTTCATGTCTTAACAATCCTTGTCAAGGATAATGGCAAAACAATGACCTATCAGGATTACCCTTGTTACTGAGGGATGGGAACATGGAAAGGACCTAAGTCATATGAAGGAGGTAAACACTCAAAAATATTGAAGTTCTATCAGCAAGAAAAAAAAAAGGAGCGAAACAGTTGGTAGACAGGCAACCAACAATGTCTGTTACCAGTGGGGATAGAAATATCTTTCCCACAGGGTTGATGTGAGGATATTTGAAAGTTCCTAGAAAGTGTCTGGCCCAAAGAAGACATTTCATGAATATTATTGTTCCTTCCATTTTCCTTTTCTTTCTCTCCTTTTCTCCAGTTACAGACTGGGCTTTTTTCTTCTTCTTCTTTTTTAATCTCCTTCATTTATTGGTTTAAGGGATTAAAGCTTGAGTATGCTAACCAGCAGCCTGGGGAGCACCATGTGGTTCACCCCACCCCTGTGCTAATGAACTGTAAATTACCCCCAAAAGCCAGAGGCTAACGTCCTACTGCTTTCTGACCATTCCAGCTGAGGGAACACTGAAATAGCATAGATCTAATAATAAGCAGGAGCCTGGTCCTCATGAGAGTTCTTTATACTGTTACCCAATTGCTCATTGGGTAACAGTATAAAGTAGAGCCAATTTGGGTGCAGGTTTTGGCAACTACAGTTTCTCTGCGTTTAGTCATCATCAAAATTCACACTTAAATATTTTGTTGGTTTGCCGTACAATTAAAGTGACTAATACATGCAGTTAGTCCAGAGTTTCAAACTAGAGCCCCATGATTCATGTGCACACACATAACTTTGTGGAGAGAATGGCACAGTTAACACTGTGAATATAATGATTTTAAAGATGAAGTGCATGGAATGACAGCAAAGCAAAGAATCTGATTATTCCCCTTCACCTGGTGTTGTTTTCACTAAAATAATAATAACAAATAATAGTTAAGACTTGTTGAGAGCTTGCCAGAAGCAATCATTTTTCTATGTGCTTTGCATTTATTAATTTTATTTCATTGAAATGAAGAAACTGAGGTATCAAGATTAAGTAGCTTACTGCAGATCACAAGGTTAAAGCCAGAATTCAAACTCAAGCAGTCTTACTCCAAGCCTCCTCTCTGAACCATGTTCTAATGAAAACCTTATTGTTGGAGAAAGCTTGAGTTAGGATTGCTAATGCTTGCAACAGAAACTGAGCTAAGTGATGGAGAACTAATAAAGGCACACCCAATCTCTCGTTCCCTCCTCACTCGCCACACCCAGAGTGATATTTAGTACCCATCACCCCTGTCATAACCTGCTTTCTCCACCCTTCCTTCTCTTTCCTGGACTCCAGTTCAAGTCACCATTTTAAAACACACACACACACACACACACACACACACACACACACACTATGAAAGAGATATTTATTATAAGGAATTGGCTCATGCAATGAAGGAGGCTGAGAAGCCAGAATCTGCCAATCTGCCATCTGCAAGCTAGAGACATGAGAAGCCACATACAAAGGGATAGCTACCAGGAAGGCATACTCACCCTACCCTTCCAAACTAGAGATGAGCTGAGTTAATGTTTGGCTATATGAACCTTAGAGAGCTTGAAGCATGTTGTGAAATGGAGAGGTCCTGGATTCTGCCCCCACTTTCACCATCCCATTGTCCCAGCATTACTTCTGTCATTTTTTTCCAACCTAGAATGTTGTCCTCTCTCCTATCTATTCATGCCCTTCCTTTTACTTTCAAGTCATGCACAATACTTCATTTTTCTAGGAAAACTGGAAAGATGAACCTAAATACTGTACTGCATGAAGGAGTAGGGAAGTAACAGAATTTTAAGAGCCCTTCGGAGCTTTAAGTCGCTCTGATACACTCTGAGTCACTGATGTATACAATTACAGGCAATCATAAGTAATAAAATCATTAAAATGAGCCACCTTATCACCCAACCCTACTCCCCCCTACACTGTGTTACTGTATCTTGCTCCATTCACATAATTAAAGCAAGTGATGTTCTCAACAGCTCTGAGTGTAGCAACAATTTTTTAAAGTCATCGTCTTAATACTATGTGAAAGAGTGGCCTTTTCTACACTTAAAAGACACTACTGAACTATGGATATAAGTGGGCAGGTTAGCAAGTTGCCAGGTAGAACTAAGTTGCCCTGCACACAAAAGGCCAGTTGTAGGCCAGCGAGAGGGTGCTATGGATTCCAGTGCAGGAGAAACCAGAGCAGAAGAGCAAGATGATGTCTGAAGGAAGAGCAGAGAGGAAGCCCAATCTGACTTCAAGACTGGAGAGACTGAAAAAGAGGAAGGTCTAAGGGGACATTTAGAGGTAAAATAATTTAGAGTGAAATAACATTGAACTGTATAATGTCAATTACCCTCATCCCTTATAGATTATTCAATAAAATTAACATTGCTGGCTTGTGTTTTGACAGTGGAAAATTCTTTAACATGATTACAAAGAAGTGTTAACACCTGCTTCCAGGTCAAAAGAGGGTGAAAACACAGATATATCTCAGGGACAGATGATTTACTGACTACATGTGTAATGGTAAAAATAACAAATTTCACGTCTTTGACAATCTTCTATTTCTTACTTGACATTCATTTCCGTCTATCTTTTTTCTACATCCGTGATACCTTTATTCTCTCTTTATTTTAGCAACAATCACACTTAAAGGCCATTTATTTATTTACATGTACCATTCTTTCCCCACACATACACGTGCATACATGCACACTCACACTCAAATGTTCTGAGCTTCTTGAAGAAAAGAAATCTGTCTTATTCATGTTGGTATACCCAGTCCCTAGCATCTTGCATGTAACAGAGCAGACATTTAATGTATGTTCACTCAAAAATCCAAAGAAACGGAACTTCAATACAGCTTTTAACTCTATACAAGGAACTTCAACAACCAGATGGATTAATCATGAATTTTTTTTCACTTGTATTAAATGTAGTTGTCTGCATTTGTGTGGTCTTCCCTTCTAATAAAAGCACTTTCTATTTTAAAGTTTTTCTAGCCCACAAACACAATGGTCAGTTCATAGCAACACTATTTACAATTGCCAAGACAAGGAAGCAACCTAAGTGCCCATCAACAGACTATTGGCTTAAGAAGATATGGTATGTATACACAATGGAATATTATTCAGCCATAAAGAATAATGAAATCTTGCCATTTGCTGCAACATGGATGGACCAAAGAATATTATCCTTAGTGAAATAAGTCAGACAGAGAAAGACAAATACTGTATCATTTATATGTGGAATCCAAAAAAATTCAAATAAATCTATGTACAAAACAGAAACAGACTCACAGACGTAGAAAACAAACTTATGGTTACCAAAGAGGAGGGGAGGAAAGGGGAAGGATAAATTAGGGGTATGGAATTAACAGATACAAACTACTATATATATAAAACAGATCAGCAACAAGGATTTTTTTTACAGCATAGAAAATTATATGCAGTATCTTGTAATAACCTGTAATGGAATATAATCTGCAAAAAAGAAAGCTGAACCACAACGCTATATACCTGAAACTAATACAATATTGCAAATCATCTACACTTCAATTTTAAAAATTAAGCCCTTTCTTTTAGAAGTCAAAAAACAAAAACAAAAAACAAAAAACCACAATGGTCAGTCTAAAAATCTTATAGACCAATTTCTCATGTAATTGTCCATAGTATGATCTGAACTTTTGGGAGAAAGACAGTGGAGACACATTCCAAATACGACTATAAATTTACTTGTCCCCCAAGATCAAGAGAAATCATACATTTTACTGAAGCATCACTGAAACATTCAGAATCCAAACAGAATTATGTGGGAGTGATAGAGATTGTCAGCTGTCACCATGTACATGTTCTCCTCCTCTTCATTTTAGTGCTAGAGCACCCAGTCATCATCATCATCATCATATTTAGCACTGCACATGGCCCCTAGACACTATAGCTCCTGAATCCCTTGCAGCTAGATGTGGCCATTTGACCATATTACCACTAGCATAACATGAGCAGACGGGATGTACGCAACTTCTAGGACACTTTCTTATAAGGAAAATGCTTGACCCCACTTCTTCTTTCTCCCTTCCTTCTGACTACAATGAAATGATGTAGAGCAGAGAAGCAAGATTCTACCACGAGGACAAGGGAAATATCTCAGAGCAGAAATTTTAACCAATTTGGGGCTGCAGATCTCTTAGGCAGTCTAGTAAAACCCATGAATCCCTTCTTAGAGTAACATTTATAAATGTATAAAGTAAAATACACACGGTTTCAAAGGAAAATATATTAAAACATACTTCTCAAAATTGTGTTTAAAAATCTTAATACAATACGTACGTGTTTATTAACTCATTAAATAGCAAGCTCTAAAGGCAGGTCTGTTAGTAGTGATACCGTGTAAAAAAAGATATTTGCAACAAATGAATGTAATATAAAATTACCTGTAATTTCTACCAGTGGCAAAGTTGTAGGTACTGCTAATATTATTGTTGGTTGTTGCCTGCCTTTAAGAGCGAAAGAAATACTGAATCTCATTTAGAGGTGAGTGAAAAATAAAGAGTTAACATTTTTCATCCAAGTTCAAGAGTCCCTAAATTCTATGCATGGCCTCCCAAGGGTCCATGGGTTGAAGGTTAAGAGCTTGCTTTGGGGAATGATGGAGAAATAAGATAAAGGATGACTTTGGAGCAGAGCCACCTACTTGCTATGGATTTCCAACCTACGTCCAGAGTGTTACAGAAGAGAGAAAAATATATCTTATTAAAGCTAGTGTATTTGAGAGCTTTCTGTATTCTAATAGAGTGGAATATCACCGCCCTTCAGAAACTGTCCTTGACTTGATGTCTTCAAAATTCTGTTTTCTGCTACTAGGTAAAACAAGTTAAAAAAAAAAAAAAAGAAAGAAAAAGAAAAGAAAAGAACGGTTCAGGAGAAGAGGTGTCCAGAGCAACAGATCCCTCTTCACTTAGCCAGTTATGAATCCTTAGTCACCCAAGTCAAGCACTCTTACTGTGACTCCTCGTCAGTCAATACTTCCATTTTCCTGGGGTCTCTGTTCTCAGTTATTTCAAAAGTCAGAGAAGTTTGGATGTGTTTGATGTTGCTGGAAATACATCAAACAATGGCAATAAAGAATGCTTCTGAAGGATTTAGTCTAACTGCCTCTTAGTATTTCTGAAGAAGGGAAAGGAAAAAAAGGAAAGCTTCCTCCAGCCATTACTGCGATTGCTCACAAATTTTCCATTTACTATACAAATTTTAATCTCAGCCCATTATATGAAACCAAATTAAGGCAGGAAACGCTTGATCCAAACAATTCTTTGTCATTCTCCAGAAAAGGCTTATACAAAAGAACTGAAGACACAAGTAAACAAAGTTTGAGTTGCTATTAAAAGATCACCAGAAAACCAGCTGTGATAGCATCCTGAAAATTTTTTGATCACACTGCTTGGCAGACTTTCTTCTCAAGTCTCAGAGGAACAATTGGTTTTGTGTTAAAAGGTTAGAAAAGATTAAAGTCAGAGGAGGCAGCAATGTAGCGTGTTTTGCAAACACTGCGTATCATTAAGTCAAAGGAACACAGGTAAGAAAGGCAGGATTTACAAAATAATCTCCCACTGAATTCAGACTTTTTCTAGAAGACTTATGAAAAGTTCTGTTCTCTTTGTTTTAAGATAGATGCTGAAACCTGAAGGAAGAGACTTACGAAAAGCATACTGATGGCAATAGTAACAATCTCTAATGTTGATCTAGTTTGTGTAAACTTGGTATCATTTCTTTCCTTAAATGTTTGGGAGAATTCACCAGTGAAGTCATCTGGGCTTGGGATTTTCCTTGTGGGACATTTTTTCATTTTGAATGTAATTTCCTTAACAGATACAGGGCTTAGAAATTTTCTGTTTCTTTTTTGTCAGATTTGTTAATTCGTGTTTTTCAAGGAGTTTGTTCACTTCATCTAAGTCATTGAATTTATTGGCAAAACATTGGCTATGATATTCCGTTGTTATCATCTTAATGTCCATAGGGTCTCTGAGAATGCCTCTCTTCCACTCCTAGCTGTGGCAGTTTGTGTTTTCTCCCTTTTGTCTTGATCAGTATTGTTAAAGGTTTATAAATGTTCTCAGTCATTTCAATGAATCAACTTTTTGCCTTGTTGACTCTCCTTACTTTTCTGTTTCATTCATCTCTGCTTTTTATGGCTTCCTTCTTTCTACTTTGTGCTTAATTTGACTCTTCTTTTAGTAGCTCCTGAAGGTGGAAGATGAGAGCACTGATTTTTAAACCTTTTTAATTTTATAATGCAAGTCTTTAAAGCCATAAGTTTCTCTTTATGAACTATTTACTGTATCCACAAATTCTGATATGTGTTTTTGTTATAACTCAGTCCAAAATATTTTCTCTTTTTCCTTATGGTTGCTTCTTTGAAGCATGTTGTTAATTTCTAAATATTTGGGGATTTTTCTTGATAACTTTTTGTTATTATTTTCTATTGTGTTCCAAGAACATATTCTGTACAAGTTCTGTCTTGAATTTTATTTAGACTGCTTTTTATGGTTCAACATGAGTTATAATCTTGGTAAATATTCTAAGTGCCCTTGAAAAGAATGAGTATTCTGGAGTTGCTTGGTATAGTGTATGTAAATATCAACTAAGTTAACATAGTTGAGAGGGTGGTTCAGAGTTTCTATATTCACTCTCGTTTTTTGTCTACTTACTCTATCAATCACTGAGAGAGGAGTGTATTAAGATGTCCAACTATAATTTGTCTGTTTCTCCCTTTATTTCCATCCATTTTGCTTCATATATTTTAAGAACCATACACATTTAGCATTACTGTCCTCTTAATGATTTTCCCTTTCATCATTATGAAGTGTCCTTCTTTCATTTGGCAATGCTTCTTGCCTTAAAGTCTATTCTATCTAATATTAATACAGATACATTGGTTGCCTGTCTTCAAGTTCACTGATCCTCACAGTGACAATGTTCAATCTAATGTTAAATCCATCTAATGAGTGTTTGATTCATACACTACGTTTTCCAGTTCTAGAATAGCTATTTTGTTCTTTTTTAGTTTTCCATGTCTCTTCTGAAATACCCAACCTTTTTACCCATCATATCCATCTTTCCCAGGCAAATTATAAAAACATATGTGTATTAGTTGTTATAAAGTCTATGAATTCCAATAACTATGAGTGATCTATAGTCTGTTTCTACGGACTATTTTTCCTTTTGATTATGGATCCCATTTCTCAGTGTACTTCGTAATTCTTTTATTATATTTCAGACATTGAATACAAAAGAACAGGGATGACTGAAATATAATATTTAGTCATGTGTTACTCTGTTTTATTTCCCAGCAAATACAAGGCCTTTTCTCTTTCTGGAAGTTAGGGTGAGGAGCTTATCATTACTATTTCTTTTAGGGTCAAGTTGAGCTGTATTGAGGGTACAGCTTTAATTTGATTGAAATCACCTGTGATTAGTCCAACCCCCAATGTCCTGAGTCACAATATTTTTTATGTTTTCAGTAGCTGAGCTGCAAGAAGACTGGCTGCAGTTTCATATATTTTTGGAACAGTCTGAGTCTTTGGATTCATCTCCAGGCAGGGATCTGGAACCCAAACACCACAAGAATGCACAGTCCCAAGCAATTTCTCTCGGCTTACCAGCCCTCCCTCCACTGGTACTATCTTAGCAAAACTCGTGGTTGGGGAGGGTCAGGAGAGTGGGAAGAACTGCTGATTGCAGTAATCTGTCCCAGCATTTGAGGCTTTTCAGACTTTAATTTATCCTGACCATGCCACTTGGTCCAAGACTCAGCTTATTTTTCCTTGATCTTATAAAGATTCCCTAACTCTTTGATAGACCTACCCATAGCCAGGTGAGGAAGCTTTCTTAGGTATGGAAGCTGCCTTCACTTCCTGCTCACTTACATAAGATTCTTTCTCTCTGAAATTCAAGAGAGACTAAGGTTAATCAAGGCATCCTCATATGGACACCACCCCAGACTGGTCCCACAGAAAATAAATTTTTCTAGGTTTTTCTTGTTATTTCAATGGGAGAGAAGGTCTTTCATGTCCTTGTCTGTTCTCCTCAGAAGCAGAAACCCCTACAAAGTCCGAGTTCAAAATCATTCTTTTAGACTGTTTCCCAAACATGAAAGAATAAAAGATTGGAAAATCAGATTTGTTAAGGACAACAATGGGAATGCAATATGTTTACAAGAGAAGGTTGAAGGACTAGTAAATTTAAAGTAAATTAAGGTGCTTTGATAGGCGGTATTACTTTAAGTGTGAACAAAATGTACTATGTTAATTATTTTAATTTTATTATTCAGAAAGTCCTCGTGGCCTAGCAAACATGCCTCTATCCTGCCATGCGGAGCAGTTCTGCCCACAGCTTTCCATAAGTCTGCTTAGCCATCTTCCTTCTGTAGTGTCCTTACCCAGTTTAACCAGTTAACTTCTAGATGGCACCAATCTGCTTTTTTATCTAGAAAAAGATAGTTCCATATAAATTCCACTCTGTTTTCTTAAATTTTCCTCCAATTAAGATTCTGATAATAAACTTCAATAAAAGGCTTTGGCAAAGTATTAGTGACTAGCAATTTTGACACAAAAATAAACATTTTCACGTCTCTACAGCCATCAGTACTCCTCCAAAGGCATATTTTCTGCTAGGGCTGCCATAATAAATACCATAATTGGTGGTTTAAACAAAAGAAATGTATTTTCTCACAGTTCTGGAAGCTAGAAGTCTAAGATTAAGGTTCCAGCTCATACAGTTTCTGATGAGGACTCTCTTCCTGGCTTGCAGACAGCCACCTTCTATGCCCTCACATGGCCTTTCCTTCTTATGTGTTCATGGAGAGACAGAGCAAGTTCTCTGATGTCTCTTCTCATAAGGGCACTAATCCTATAGGATCAGGACCCCACCCTTATGACTGTAATTAATCTTAATTACTTCCTGAAAGGCCACATCACCAAACTGGGCCACACTGAGGTTTAGGGATTCAACATACATTTTGGAGGGGACACAAACGTTCAGTCTATAACAAAAGGTATTTGGATATTACATTGTTTGTTTCTTGATGTAATTCTTTTCCCTTTTTTTTTCTGTAGTCTTCCTCATTCTCTCTTTCAGACAAACATCCACACTCACATACTCATTCATACAGTACTTCACAGAAAATCTATCATTAAGATAACTAAAGTTTAAAAGCAGAGGCTAACCACATGATAACATATGAAATGGCAAGACATGCTTTGTGGCATACACTTTCATCTCAGCAAACATAGGTTTATGCTGTCTTAGAAATGACTTGTGGTTCAACTACTATAAAACAGAATTTTTACAGAAAGCTTTTGTTTTTGCCCTAAAATATACTATGGGTCAGTTCAGTCCAGGGAAAACAAAATTACTGGCCCTTTCCTCCAAAGTAATTCACTCTGCTCCTGAAAGATATGCTCTCACCAAATATTCCTAGAATAACTTCCATGTTAATTCTGACCCATTTTAACAAAGTAGTATTTTTCTCAAAACCCCAGAAGAAGTTGTGAAATAAGAAAACTCTGCTTTTGATATTGCTTGCTTTCCATCTTGCACTGCCCCACCCTGCTCTACAGGGTAAGGGCCCAGTGAGAGTGTAATATGTGGCTAAGAGTGTTGGCTTTGGAAAGAGATATGGGTCATAATTCTCATCACTTAGTAATTGTATTTAAGCCTTTAATGCCTCCATTTCCTCATTCATTGATCAAATATTCAGTGAGCAATAATTATATGTTAGACACTCTACTAGACACTGAAGCTATGCCACTGAAAAAGACACGTGAAGTCCCTGCCATCTCAGAGCTCAAAATGGGAATACTAACACATACTTCAGGAAAGTTGTTTTTTTTTTTTTAAGGATTACATAAGTGCTTCTCGGTTACAATTGCATATTAAATCTGCCAGAGAGCTTTAAAAAAAATACTGATGCCCTAGAGCCATCTGCCCCCGAGGCCCAGTTACCCCAGAATCTCTGCAAGGGAGGCCTAGACACTGGTTTTTTTTTTTAAAGCTCCCCAGGGGATATTCTAATGTACAGCCAGAGAGAAAAAGCACTGAATTTTATAAAGCTACAGCACAGAGTAAGAAGTCAATAAATTGTAGGATAACCTTTATAAACTCATGGTACTACAGGATATAGACGAATTCACAGTAACAGCATCCAGCAGGAACATAAAACTGAAACTAATACAGATCTTTTACTGAATGAAAAAATACCAGAGGAGAGAGAGCGCAATAGGAGGTGGGGTCAAAAAGGTCCCAGGATACAGTCAACTAATATTTGACAAGGGAGCCAAGAATATTCAATGGAGAAAAGGCACTCTCTTCAATAAACGATACTGGGAAAATGGGACATTCACATGCAGAAGAATGAGACTAGACCTCTACCTTACACTCAGAAAAATTAGCTCAAAATGGATTAAAGACTTAAATGTAATACCTGAAACCATAAAACTCCTAGAGGAAAGCACAGGCTAAAATTTCCTTAATATGGGTCTTGGCAATGATTTTTTGGACTTGACACCTAAAGCACAAGTAACAAAATAAAAAATAAACAGATGCAATTGCATCAAACTATAAAGCTTCTACACAGCAAAAGAAATGATCAACAAAATGAAAAGGGAATATACAGAGTGCAGAAAATATCTGCAAACCACACATCTGGCAAGGGGTTAGTGTCCAAAATATGTATAAATTCATATACCGCAATAGAAAACAATCCAATTTAAAAATGGACGATGGACCTGAATATATATTTTTCCAAAGAAGATATTCAAATGACAAACAGGGACATGGAAAAATGCTAAGCACCACTAATCATCAGGGGAATGCAAATCAAAACCACAATGAGGTATCACCTCAACCCTGTTAGGATGGCTATCATCAAAAAGACTAGAGATAGCAAGTGTTGGTGAGGATGTGGAGAAAAAGAAACCCTGCTAATGGGAATGTAAATTTGTGCAGCCACCATGGAAAACAGTATGGAGGTTCCTCAAGTAATTAAAAATAGAACTACCATATGATCCAGTAATTTCACTTCTGGGTATATACCCAAAAGAAATTAAATCACTATCACAAAGAGATATCTGCACCTCCATGGTCACTGCAGCATTATTTTTGATAGCCAAGACACAAAGACAATCTAAATGTCCATCAACAGATGAATGGATAAATAAAATGTGGTATATACACACAATGGAATATTATTTAGTCATTAAAAAGAAGGAAATCCAGCCATTTGCAACTACCTGGATAGACCTTGAGGGCTTTATTCTAAGTAAAATAATTCAGAGAAAGACAAATACTGTATGACCTCACCTATATATAGAATCTAAAAACACAGGACTCATAGAAACAGAGAACAGATTAGTAGCTGCCCAGAGGTGCAGGGTTGGGGTGAGGGAAATGGGTGAAGGTAGTCATAAGGTACAAACTTCCAGTTATAAGATAAATAAGTTCTGGGGAATATAATGTACAACATGGTGACTATAATTAACACTACTGTGTTGTATATTTGAAAGTTGCTAAGAGAGTAAACATTAGATGTTCTCATCACAAGAAAAAAATTGAAACTATGTGAGATGATGGATATTAATTGTAGTCATTTTGCAATGTATACATGTATCAAATCATTATATTGCACTGCTTAAACTTATACAGTGTTATATGTCAATTATATCTCAATAAAACTAGAGGGTAAAATGGGTCTCAGGATGGAGGCGCTGGGGTGGGGAGACAGGCTATGTAGGAGTCATGTGATCTGGCATGCTGTTATAAGATTTGCTTTGGCTGCTGTTCTGGGAATACACTGGAGGGAGCAGGGGCAGAAACACATTGGCCAGGAAGGAGGCTGGAGTAGCAATCCAGGGAGAAGCTGATGGTGGCTTGCACAGGATGGTAGCAAGAGAGATGTAAGAATTAGTTACCTCCGGAGGGGGAAACAATAGGATTTGATAACATATTGGATGTTAGGTGTGAGAGTAGAAGTGTCAAGGATGGCTCCAAGGACTTTGGACAGAGAAAATGGAAGAATTCAGTGGCCATTAACTGAGAGGGTGAAGTCATGGTGACTATTGTTATTAGCAAATACACTATTCCCATATGAAGGGAAAAAAATCAATAGACTAATTCTAATTCACACAAAGTGTTAGTGACTAAGTTTTTTTCTTCTGTTTATTAACAAACATTTATTGTGCCTACAAAGTGCTGGGCTTTGTAGTGGGTATTTGGAATCCTAAGATGTAGTAACTTGACCCAAGGGATTTAAAGAGACAGAATGAAACCTAAATGGGATCTTGCAGGCATCAGAAGGAAACTGCCTTTTAGGAGATGTGCTTTGAGGCAAGGAATCTTGCCCTAATTTTCTAAAACTAGTTAAGTAACTGCTCTCTTACTAGCTGTGTGGTCTTGGGCACATTTAAATTTTCTGCACCATAGTTTTCTAATTAATCTAACAAGAAAAATGGATATTCAGTAATTAGTGATTTCTTCTCTCACTCATACTTGTAAATTGTAAATGGCCCCAAGTATAAAATTCGAGGGCAGTCCTGCCTTGTTTGTCTATGAAGGAAATGACAGGAAATTCAGTTTGACTCTCCAGATACTTTACACAGATTATTTGATCCTTGAGTATTTCTGAGAAGTCTCTTCTGCAATGGGAACTAAGTTTCTGCACCTCAGGTTGGCCCCCAGCCAGGGTCCTGCTTGGGGATCGTACATCAAGTCCAGTACAAAAGCAAAGGCTCCCAGCATTTGGGGCAGCTCTCGCTTTACGCTCTCGCATGCAGAAAGAATATTTGCTGCCAGATCTCCCGTTAAGAGATGCCATAAGCTGAAGGAGTGGTCCTGATTGTGTGGGGCAGAGGGCGTCCTCTTTCCTAATGTCAAGACCTCATGGAAGCCTGAATTCAGGATGCAGGGTTAAGCTAGAGTCGCCTGACTACCTCCTTTGCTACACAACCAGGAAGGGCACCTAGGTCCTCATGCACCACAGAGGACCAGCGTCTACTGCAGCTCACATGCCAGCTGGGGGCGGTACCCTCCACCTCCTGGCATACTTAGAGACTCACCTGTGGCCCCCAAGTGAAAGCTGGGTGGAGAGTGAGGTGGTCCATTTAAATAACACATTCCTCTCAGGGTCTAATAAGAGTGCCTGCCTCTCGGGAGGGGAACTGGGAAAAGAGGGGCAAGTGTGGGATTTCTTTCCTCCATTCATACAATCTTGAGCATCTACTATGCACCTAGAGCTGTTTTAGGACCTGGAGATACTGTTGTGAACAACAACAAAAAAAAAAAATGCAAAAATCTCTGCTCTCTTGGAGCTTATTCTCTATTAGAGGACACAGACAATAGATAACATACATTTTTAAATGCCATAAAACTTAGACAGTTACCGACACTGAGTGATAAATGTCTATCACACAATATTGCAATTGCCTGTTTATTGCCTGTCTCTTTCACTAGAATGGGAGCAACTTGAGGACAGGAATCCAGCTCGCTTCTGACTCAAGGCCATTGTACTTACTGTTCCCTCAGCCAGAACACTTGTCTCCGCACTTCACATAGCTCTTTCCCTCACTGCCTCGACGTCTCTGCTAAAATGGAGCTTCTGCAGAGAAGCCTTCTCTGGCCAGTCTATCTAAAGGCACCTCGGACCCCAGGTGACCAGCCCTTCCTCAGCCTTACTTTTCTTCAAAAGCTCTTATCACTACTGTACATTACAGCATATATGACTTTGCTTACTGCCTGTCTCCTCAGTGGAAAGCCTGTGCCAAGAGGGAAGGGACTTTTTCTATCTGGCTTCTCATGTACCCAAAACCTAGAGTAATGCCTGACACAACGTGGAGGGCAATTTGCTGACTGGCTGAATGAATGAGTGTGCTGCCTAACTGCATGCCCAGCGGAGCACCAGTAAGCGTTCTAGGGAGCACATGTGTACACATGCGTGTGCACAAACAAAATGATGACCTGTGTGGGGAGCATAGCCCCAAAGTGATCACTTGAGAAAGACGAGTGGCAGCATGAAGGGTCTGGACTGCAAGGATGGGGGTGTAAGAACAGAGCGTGGGGAGGCTTCTGCTCTGACCCCACATAGAAGGGCAAGAATGAGAGGAGAGGGCAGCCTTAGCCCGCAAGCCTTTCTTGCTCCGTTTGCTCTCTGGGCCAGGACTTAGGGAGTACCAGAGGAGGATGGAGAACAGACTGGACAGAGTATATGTTGGGGTAAGACACTGGATCTGAAATAAGTTGAATACTTGTAGGCAGGGAAGAAACAAAGCTCACTAAACAAAGGTTGCTCTGTGTCTCCAGATTTCCTCTGGTTCAAATCTTTTGTTCACTCATATTCAGAACTCTGTCATTCACTCTCCTCTTCCCTCTCCTGCTCCTGATCTGAAATTGGGCTTCAGGGTCCCCTAGAAACCTCTCAGAGGACAAGAAGCGGGCTGGGAACTCATTCAGTACAGCAAGGTTCTCCAAGGACTTTGTAGGAAGAACCACCTTTAATTTCCTTGGTCCTTTCAAAAAATAACACAGGCCCATTTGTACATATTTTCAAAAAAGCACAGAACAGAATTATTTTTTAATTATTCATAATCCACCACCCAGGAAGACTACTGTTTACATTTTGGTATACTTTCTCAAGTCTTTATTTTTAGACAATTGGGATCATACTGAATATGTAACTTTGAATTCTGCTCTTTTCGTTTAGTCTTCTTTCCCAAGCTTTTTCTCGCTCATTGGAAATTCTCTGAAATCTTCATGAGTGTTGCTGCAGAAGAGTCTATTGTACATTGACTCATCCTATTGTTGGATGATGACTTTCCTCAAAATTGAGTGGTCTTGGGTTCTGTGCTGTCTGAGACAAGGGCCTGAGTGGAATGGAAGGTGCCAGGGCTGGCAGCCCCACCACCCAACTGGGAATCCTGGCAACCAAGAGAAGGGCTATGACACAAGGGGTCAGAGAAATGGAGACGCCATCTTGGAATCGTAACACGTGGAGCTTCATGATCTGCTAGTTTGAAGGCTGCAGTCAGGTCCAGTAGGAACAACGGAACCAAGAATAAAGAGTGGTACACGAGGTGCTGCATGATGACAAAGCAAGACGGTGGGAGAGGAAGCCAGAACCCATTACACCCTTAGGTTACATGCCAAGTAGGTTACGAGATTTTAACTTTCCCAGTAGTTCGATGTCCTACACCAGCTTCAACTTTGGAGGCATTCTTTGCATTTGCGGAAACCAGTTTGGATTTTGTGCGTCTCAGGAGCACTTGGACACCACAGTGGACAACCACATGCAGCCATCCTCATGGCAGACTGGTTGGCCCAAGGAGCCTAAAGGTCTTCTCTCCAGTCTCCATGGTTTGCTGGTCAATAGTAGTAATATCTCATGCACCATTTACACTGTTTTGCTGTGTGGGTTTTTTGTTGTTGTTTTGTTTTGTATTAAAAGCTTGTCTTAGTGAAGGCTGAAGCTGTTTTTGGACAGCCTGTGAGCTAAAAATGATTTTTACATTTTTAAAGGATTATTTTTTAAAAAGAAGATATACATATATCAAAGCATCATGTTGTGCACTTTAAATTTACAATTTTATTTGTCAATTACACTTCAAAAAAGCTGAAAAAATAAAGAGGATTTTTCAGCCAAAAAAAAAAAAAAAAAGAAGAAGAAGAAGAACACAAGATAGAGACCATATGTTTCCCACAAAGCCTAAAATATTTACTATCTGGGTCTTTACAGAAAAAGTCTCCTGACCTCCAAGCTAGGGGATAAATAAACTCCAAATTCCAGTGGCTTTGCCCAGTATGGGTTTTTTCCCTTGCTATGTAATAGTTCAATGTAGGTGCTCCTGGTTGACCTGAAGCTCCTCTCCACACAGTGATTCAGGGATCCAGACTTCCTGTGGCTCCACCAGTGCCAGAAGCCTCAGTGTACTCTGCATGCAGAGGAATTCTGGAGGAAAGTACGTTGGAAAATGCATGTATCTTCTTAAAATTCCAACCCAGAAGGGATACATACTGGCTCTCACTTTTCTTGATAAGAAGCAGTCACGTGGTCACACACAGGGCAAGGGGCTGGGAAAGGCAGCCTCTGTCTGGCACCACTTCTCTGGTCCCTCTCCCTTCCACACCACATCGGAGCACAGGTGTTTCCAGTAAAGGGGAAAGAACATATGTTTGGTGGACAGAGATGCCTCTGCTGAGGTTCAATTATATATACACATAGGTTTTGTTGAGTTTTGAAGTAAACATGCATTAATAATTTCAACGGGTATTCTATTTTTTTACCCGTAAGAAGTCTGCCTGCAAGGAATTTTTCAGCAACAAATTACTCTGGTAAGGCCAGGAAGGGGACTGTTAATTATTGCAATTCTGAGAAATCAGACAAGTGTTAACTGGGTCAACTGTGAAAAAAAAAAATCACAGAGCCAGAAGATGCCTCAACAATCCCTAAGATCTTCCCACTGCTCCAAATAAGGTCGCACCTACATTTCTCCCACATGGAAGTCCCCTGCCCCTTCTAAATTATGAGAGTATAAGATGGAAAAGAACCGCCCCCCCCCAAATTGTTTGGGGCAACTTTAATATCATTGCAGCTCTGCACAATTCTTCTCTTACACAAACTACAGTTATCCAAAGTGTCTGACTAATGCTTGGGTAAAACCATAGTGCCCTGCTCACTTTTAGACTAAGCAAGGTACACAGTTCCAGAAGCAAGTGTTAACTGGAAAAACCTTATACTCCCCAAAAGCTAAAGATCACGATACCTTCGTACCTTGATGCAAACCTTCTTTCTCTACATGTAATTATGACTTAAACAGCCCCTTCCATTATAGGAGGGGATCACAACAGGAAAGTCCCTCTCTTTGCTAGAGATGACGTAGGACTGCATATGAGAGCTTGACAATCTACTCAGTGTGCTACCAACGTAAGGAAGGAGTATTTGGAATTTTTTTAAGCATAGGAGTTACGTGTTGGAAACTTTCAGGTTGAAAAGATCAGGTATGTTTGCATGTGACCTCAAGTGACTGCATGCAACGGTAAAGATACAGGGGAGTAAGAAAGTCTAGGAAAGTACTGCTACCCTGAGCCCTGCACAAAGACAGTCAATTCTTGTCTCGCAGGGTGTGAATTTAAAACACTCAGAGAGGCAGCGATCTAAACTGGTAACGAGAGGGAGAGAAAAAGAAACTGCGTCTCAAAGAGTAGTAGATGGAATAGAGCAGGAGGCGTTACGTCAGAGAAGTTTGAGTCTGAGTGTCTGTGTTCTAGAACGATTGCTGGGTCTGCTTCGGGGGCTGCTATGTCTTGAGACAGCTGAACAACACTACACAGAAGACTGACAACTATACATGAATAACGGAGTTTTACAAATGTTAGGTTTTCGTCTCATGTTAGTATATTCATTTGAACCCTGTCATAAGGTCCCTCCTACTGTCCTTTTATTACAATTGCCATGATACTCAGTTTTACTCAGCTAGCATTTTACTGTGGTAAAATCTTTCAAAGATGCTAATTTTTTCAAATTTTGTCACTGTGACACTAATAAAGTGTCATGGGGGAAAAAATGGAAATGCTCAAAAAGGTCATAAAGAGGAAAACAAAACTCTACAGACCCACCCATTATCCTTCCACCCCTCATTTTCATTCCCCAGAGGCAATCCCTGCCACCAATTTCTAGGGAGTTCTGTCAGGAATGTCATCTGGGTATAGATATTCATTTTAACTTAATATCCTCGAGATAAAACTGTGGTTTGCTTGGTTCCAGGATGTCCTGGTGACCTCCTGACTTCACCATACTTTTAGCCAACAGGCATAATCTGCAGGGACCGAGTCTCCCAGAACAGCATTCTCTACCACGTTGGCCTTCAAAAAAACTGTAAGGTGAACCAGTTGTCTTGGAAACTCTTCTTCGTTCCTCTGTCCCCTCCTAATGTCCCATCACTTCTCAGGACAACCTGTGCCCTTGTGCAGGCTGTGACCATGCCTCGCCCAGACCTCTCCTGCTTCAGTAATGACATGCTAAAAACACTATATCCTCTGTACCCCTATCCAGTCTTTCAGTGAGATCCATCAACTAATATGAGAATATAAATGCGTGGGCTTTCTTTTGTAGGTTACCTGCTCTAAAGGACCTTTTCACTTTGGGAAAAATAACATAACTGACTTAGAAGAAAAAGTCTGCAATAGTGGGATTTCCCAGTGATAGCCAACAAATATTTGTTGAATGGCTTCTAGTTGGTAAGTATGGAGCCAAGAGGTAGAAACTTGTAGACTGGGGGACACCAATGTTTTCTATAAATAGTTTCCTGGGCATACTCCAGAAAGGCATGGCATGACTAAAACGGTTGCTGAGGGGTGGGGGAGAGAGAAGCCAATCCAAAATAATAGTAACAGGCTCTCCATGAGTTGAAACTCGTGGCTTCTCTTTGTTTTTAGTTCCTATTTGGTGGAAAATGTTGCTGTTTTCACTCTGTCACAGACCAGATGGGACCATGATTTATGATTCACAGTTTATGAAGCTAATTTAATATTCTACCACACTTCATGCTCTGTCATGTTTCCCACATTTGCAATATTTTTTCTTTGGGGCTATTTGTCATAAAAGGAACACGGGGATGTTGAGATGGGAGTGGGGGAGGCACTATAAAGTAGGGGAACTGGTGGCATTGCAGGGGGCATGCATGCGTCCAGCAAACGTCTATGGAGCCCTCTAAGACGCCAGGGCTGCTCCAGGGACTAGAATTCCTGTCAGTGAGTCCAAAAGGTCTTTGCTACGTGAAGGAGAAAAATAACGAAGAAGTAAATACGAAAACAAACAGCAAGGTCATCTCGTAGAAGTGCTCTGAAGAAAATAAAATGGAGTAATGTCATCAAGAGTCACTGGAGTTGGACAGCATTAACTAGGGTGGTCAAGGAATGCCCAGCACTGGAGGTGCCATTAGGAAATGCCTAAATGACAAGAAGGAATTTGTTCCTCAGAAGCCACAAGGAAGTGTGTTCCAAGAAGAGGGAACAGAAATGACAAAGGTCCTAGGCTGGGAAGAAGTGTGGAGTACACAGGATCTGGAAATGAGGTTAATGGGGTTCCATTCACCCATCCATCCACAGATCCTCCTGCCCCTGCTCTCCATCCAGGCACTGAGGCTGATGCCACAGGGGCCATGGGCCAGGGTGTCGGCTTTATGTTGTTTACTGCATCAAACAAAATCCCTCCTGGCTCCAATTCAGCTTTAGTGTGGCTCTGGCAGAATTCTGTTTCCCACTTCACATGACAGTTCACAGGAAGTCAACCAGCAGAGTGACTCAAGAGAATGCTGATCTTGAACGCTGGGGAAAGAATCCAAACACCGGCAGTGGAAGATCTTCACTGGGTGGTGGTGTCGACTTTCCTTTGATTGAACTTGTTTGTAGGGAAAAGTCAAAACTGTTTTCTAGGTAAATCTGATGAAATAATCACAGCGAAGGTACAGTATATTTAGGCAACACACTCTGTAAACTTGTATTCCAGTGTCTGGATGAGGCAATAAACTATTTGGGTCATCACTGGTGAATGATCTTCATTGATACTATAAATCCATCATTCCTTGATCTGCAGTTGTGAAAATCTTTTAAATCTTTGAACATTGAATCTTTTCCATACTTCATTTGGCAGCAACACCTGACCTGAAGTGGTGTGAGATTACTTACAGTCTCTATTTATCACAATCAGTGTCAATATTCATACATATCCACCTAGTGGCAGGAATATTATTAAAATGCTTTATTGAAAGATATGAGCCCAGTACCCACTGTGGGTATTATATAATGTACTACATATCTATCATTTTTACCTGTATAAAGTCTGAAAAATTATGAATTCTGGAAAGTATCTGACACAAAGTTTACAAGAGCAAATTTGCACTCATGAATCTCAGACTATTTTTATCCTTTTAATCTTAACACACTCACGCTGGGAGGTCTGCTATAATGCTAATGAGTAAATGGTCAAGGGAACAACAATGACTGGCTGTTCAATCCACAGGCATGATTGTGAACTAGGCTTAGCCTCTCCTAGTAGTGTGTACTGTATGCACAGTAATTACCCACCAAATTCTAAGCTGCACAAGAAAGAACCACAGTCAAGTACAAAATATTCATGACAATGCACTGTGAACTTGTATCCCAGTGTCTGTGTGAAGCTAAGCTATTTGGGTCCTAGGTGTGTCTAATATAACACAGCATACAGCATAGTAACTGGCACATAGTGGACACTCAGTAAATATTTATTGAATAGCTGCTTCATTCTTCATACTTGGCCACACTGCTACCCACCACACTTGCTTTGTCAAGTGAAAACTACACATCAAATCGTGATGCCGTTTCTTCTGAGTTCTCTGCCAAGCCGAGGTTGGGATGCCCATCAAACAGATGTTTGCCATTCCTGACACTCGCATGACTCTCTGATGGCAAGAGGAGGCAGTTTCCTGCCAAAGCCCAATTTATATGTTGGGGGAATCTGTTAGTCCCTTTTTAATTTAAAAAAATGCTCAATTTAAAAGAGCCCCGTGACTTTCTGATCCAAAGAAACACTTTGAATCGCTAACAGCAACTCTGATCAATTTTGATCCATTTTCAAGTTCTTTCTACTCAGATCTTAACCCTTTCCCCCCATCTCCCACACCCTCCACCAAGACTCTGATCAGTATATATCAATCAAGAGTATCCATTTGAACTAACATACAGAAATCTGTTGTGTTTCTTTACACTGACAATGAAATATCAGAAAGGGAAAGAAAAAAAAAAAACTCTTTTAAAACTGCATTAAAAAAAAAAAAACTTCAGAATAAACCTGACCAAGGAGGTGGAAGACTTATGTGCTGAGAACTACAAAACATTTATAAAAGAAATTGAAGATGATTCAAAGAAATGGGAAACTATCCCATGCTCCTGTATTGGAAGAATCAATACTGTTAAAATGGCCATACTACCAAAAGCAATCTACAGATTTAATACAACCCCTATCAAATTACCCATGACATTTTTCACAGAACTAGAACAAATAATCCTAAAATTTATATGGAACCACAAAAGACCCAGAATTACCAAAGCAATACTGAGAAAAAAGAACAAAGCTGGAGGCATAACCGTCCCAGACTTCAGACCATACTACAGAGCTACAGTAATCAAAACTCCATGGTATTAACACAAAAACAGACATATGGATCAATGGAACAGAATAGAGAGCCCAGAAATAAACCCACACACCTATCGCCAATTAACCTTCGACAAAGGAGGCAAGACTATACAATGGAGAAAAGACAGTCTCTTCAGCAAGTGGTGGTGGGAAAGCTGGACAAATGCATGTAAATCAGCAAAGTTAGAATATCCCTCACATCATACACAAAAATGAACTCAAAATGGCTTAAAGACTTAAACATAAGACAGGACACCATAAATCCCCTAGAAAAGAACATAGGCAAAACATTCTCTGACATAAATCTCAGCAGTGTTTTTCTAGGTCAGTCTACCAAGGCAATAGAAATATAAGCAAAAATAAACAAATGGCACTAATTAACTTATAAGCTTTTGCACAGCAAGGAAACCATAAACAAAACGAAAAGACAACCTACGGACTGGGAGAAAATATTTGCAAACGATGTGACTGACAAGGGCTTTACTTCCAGAATATACAAACAGCTCTATGACTCAGTAACAAAAAGCAAACAACCCAATCAAAAAATGGGAAGAATATATAAGTGGAAATTTCTCCAGTGAAGACATACAGATGGCTAATAGGCACATGAAAATATGTTCAACATCGCTAATCATCAGAGAAATACAAATCAAAACTACAATGAGGTATCGCTTCACATGGGTCAGAATGGCCCTCACAAATGATAAATGCTGGAGAAGGTATGGAGAAAAGGGATCCTTCATAAATTGTTGCTGGGAATATAATTTGGTGCAGCCACTATGGAAAACAGTATGGAGGTTCCTAAAAAAACTGAAAATAAACTTACCCTATGATCCAGAAATCCCACTCCCGGGCATATATTCAGAAAATGGTAATTCAAAAGACAGCTTACACCCTAGTGTTCACAGCAGCACTATTCACAATAGCCGAAACATGGAAACAACCCAAATGTCCACTGACAGATGATTAGATAAAGAAGTTGTGTATATGTATGCAATGGAATATTACTCAGCCATAAAAAAGAATGAAATAATGCCTGCCATTTGCAGCAACATGGATGGACCTGGAGGTTGTCATATTAAGTAAAATAAGCCAGAAAGAAAAAGAAAAATACCATGTGATAGTATAGCTGAATCACTTTGCTTTATACCAGAAACTAACATTGTAAATCAACTATACGTCAATAAAAATTTTTTTAAAAAAGAGTATCCATTTGATTATAATGTTTGTTCTTCTGTTGACTCAGCCAAGTGAGGGTCAGCAGAGTCCACAGTCTTCCCTGCTGCCGTGGCTGCAGCCACCTCCCCTCCCAGCCCAGTCCCCAGCAGGCCCGGGAGAGTCAAGCTGTCCTTTACCCCTCAGAGCTGAGGGACTGAGAGCTCTGTCTGCCATAGCTCAGCTTGACTGAGAACTTGAGCTCAGCTCCAAGAGCCAGGGGCCAAGGTGACATGGAATACAGAGAAAGGAAGGGGCACATTTGATACATCCTAGGATCTGTAAAATAGCACCTCTGGGTGTTTATTTAAGCAATGACCAACAGGGGAAGTTTTAACACACTCTGGGGCCTCAGAAAACGTACTCTCATACAAATTCTAAAGTGAGAGGAGTGACAATAAATGGGATTGAGAAATGTTTCAGGTTTAACAGTAAACATCTGCTGTGTTCTTTGAATCTTACTTTGTCCTTTCTTAAGTGTCAAAAACATATAAAAGCATTTTAAAAAATAAACAATTCCTGCCCCCAAAATATAACTATTGCCAATATCTTTATTTTTTCCAAAAATGCAGTATTCCTGAGTCCAGCCTAGAAAAAAATCTGTATGGGTCCCAACAAGTCTTCATGTGGCTGGATATGCTGTTGACAGAAGTTCTGTATACAAACGGGCACTCAGAGTACCAAGGAAGACCACCAACAAAACTCCAGCTGTACAAGGGCCCCGGGCTCCCTGAGAGAGAAGAAAAGGAATCTGAGGGACTGACAAGCAGAGCCACAGGCCCCAGACACTTGAACAATCTTGCCTCATACCTGAACCTGAATTTATTGTGTGTTTCAAGTAAACTTATTCTGTGTCAGATCTTCAATCAGTTAGTTATAAACTAACTTACTGAACAATCCCACTCCTGGGCATACATAAGGAGAAAACCATACTTCAAAAAGATACATGCACCTCAATGTTCATAGCAGCACTGTTTACAACAGCCAAGACGTGGAAGCAACCTAACTGTCCATTAACAGGTGCATGGATAAAGAAGATGTGGTATGTATGTATGTGTGTATACACACACGATGGAATATTACTCACCCATTTAAAAAGAATGAAATAATGCCATTTGCTGTAACATGGATGGACCTAGAGATTATCATACTAAGTGAAGTAAGTCAAAGACAAATATATGCTATCACTATGCGAAATCTAAAAATAATTGACACAAATGAACTTATTAACAAAACAGAAATAGACTCACAGGCACAGAAAACAAACTTATGGTTACCAAAGGGGGAAGTGGGGAAGAGGGATAAATTAGGAGTTTGGGACTAATATTTATAAAATAGATAACCACCAAGGGCCTACTGTATAGCACAGGGCACTGTATTCAATATCTTACAACAGCCTATAATAGAAAAGAATCTGAAAAAGAATAGATTTATATACGTACGTGTGTGTGTGTGTGTGTGTAAAAAAGATTAATGCCTTGGAAATCTTCAGAAAAAAGATTTAACTGGAAAAAGAGATAAAAAATAAATAAATCAAACTAACTTGCTGAACACTTGAATTATCAAGATAATATTTTGGCTCTAAGGTTGGTTGAAAGACCTGTCACTTTGGGACACAAGAACGTCCTTCCACTCTGTTTGGAAAGAACTGTAACTCTTAGGCCAGCCCGGTGGAAGGAGCGTGGTGCTTGCTGGACTTGTCCAGCATGGCGGGAGCCCTGCGGAAGCAGTGGCCTCAGCCACAGGGAAGGTGGGTAGAGCCAGGGCAGAGTTGGGTGGAAGCAGCAGTGGCTTAGCCATGTGGCATCTATGGGGAAGAGAGAAATGAGAGGGGAGGAGCTTAGCCTCTCCTGCCACACACGTGGTAGGCTGCAGTAAGCCAATAAGGCAGGGGAGACCGGGCTGGTGGGGAAGATGGAATCACCATGCCTAGCGCCATCATGAAAGCCAGTAGGCGGTGGGTTCCATGTGTGACAGTGGCTGTGACCTGGGCAAAATAGAGTTACTTGAGGGAAAATGATTCTAGGTTACTTTGCTACTACTAAAACTTATTCCAGAGCAAGAAGGCCACCTGAACCAAAGATAAATGCTGCTATTTTCCACAGCCTTAAATCCAAGCCTATTACTAAATCCTACTGCTCCAGCTGGAACTTCCGTGATCCCTACTGCCTGATCAGTGTGACATTCTGCGGAAGCTCATTCAAACCTGGAAAGCTGAAATCAGCTCTGAAACGTGATGGAAACAGCAACAGCAAGGGGGAAAGACTGATAGTGCGAAAGAGGAGTTCTCTAAACGTCAATCATTATATTCATGTCCCTTGGATATTGTTTATTAAACTTACAAGTGCCACCCCAAAGGAAAAAACCCATTCTGCTCTCAGGATTTTTGATTTTTATACCATCGATGGGGGGGGGGGGTCCTTTAAGTAGAGAGTGGGTTGAAGGGGGGTGTGTGTGTGCATGTGTGTGTGTATCATAGAAGCAGGTATGAGATCAGGGAGCAGGTCATATATGCAGAGCATAAAGCCCAAAATTTGGCAAAGGACCAAGCAGATTGGAGGTACGAAGGCCAACCCAGTTTATGTAGGAAATGTGAGCAGAAGTGGTTAGAGGTGCAGATCATTTCTTTCCAGCCTATTCTAAATTTACAGCAGTAGGAACAGGTATAGGGTATCTCTCCGTAAGGCAAGATACAGAAGGTGTTATACACTCAGGTCCCAGGGCAGCTGGACAGGCCACCCTGCTTCCTGAGGCTACGCCTTATGTGAGAAGCCGCTGGAATGGGAGCCTAGACTGGACACTGGGACTGAATGCTGAGAGGCAGAAAGATGGTGGAAAGCCATGCTGAGTGCAGGAATGAATAAACAGCAGGAAAAGAGACCACTGAGAAAGATACTGAATTATACCTTTGGTCCCAGACTGCTCCCAGAAATCCCAGGCCTATCTGCAAGTCTGGTGTATCCACCCTCCCAGGGCACACCATCAACCAATGGGTCCAGAATCTGGGACAGAGGCTTCCTTAATTCAGAATGCGGTGGTTAAAATGCCAAAGAGAAAAACTATCCACCACCCACAATGAACACACACACAGCACAAGACCTCATTGTTTCCAGCGTTTCACCATCAACCAGACAATACCAGTTTGGCCAATCCTTGGCATGCTTTTAATTTCCAGAGATCTCCTGACAACTGGGGCCGTTTTAAAGCAAGCACCTGCACTTGACTGTGACTTAGTAATGATATTGAGGCCACTGATGCCTCAGCTCTAGTTAGGGAAATAATCACCTTCAAGGAGAGTCTCTGACACCACCCAGGTGCCTCCCCGGCAGGAGACCTGAGCAGAGAGGGAGAAGGTTGCATCTCCCTCTCATCTACAAGCGCAGACTTAGGATAAAGACCATGGTCTACTTTGGAACTGGGTTGGTCGATGTCTTAATCCACCCTGCAGAACATGGACTCCCCTCGCTTCTATTCAGAAATTAGAAGATAAAGCGCCCTTGGGTCTCCACCTATTCCATTTGGCTTTATAAAGGTAGAGGGACCACCTCCTGGCATTCCTGGAAAATCTGCTCAGCCGGGAGGAGGGGTGATGAAACCACTCGCCAGGGATTGTGCACCAGAGACAAAGGCCAGGTAAGACCTGGTATCTGCTTTCACTGTTTTTGCTGCTTTGGGAACAGGCTGGATTGGATGGCCTCAAGAGATGCTTTCCTGGCTTAGAATTCCAGAGGAGACTGGACTGAAACAGGACTTAGCTTTTCGGTTAGACACTTGGCCAATCAGTCAGTGCCTTGGTGCCTTAGCCTGTACCCAAGAGCCAGCTGCCGCCAGCACTGACCAGGGAGCACTGCGAGTCGCCAGGTGGAAAGGAACACGTGGGATAAATCACGCAGCACACGCTCACTGCTGGGGGTACAATGTGCTCCTCAGGAAATCGGTGGAGAGCAGCATTTCGGTAGAACTGTTTTTGGAAAAATTATCCATTCAACAAACGTTTTCTCACACACTAGGCTGGGCCATAGAGATGGAGCACTGAACCAGACAATGGTCCCTGACTCCACCCAGCTTACTACTCAAGCACGGGTTTGAGGTCCAACTGACCTGACTTCTAATCCAGTTGCTTATCGTTGCGGAGCCTCCTCAGGTGTAAAATGAGGATGATAAAATCATCGCAAAGGGTTCTGATGAGGGTTAAATAAGACAATCCCTGTGAATTCAGCCCGCTGCCTTGCTCTGAATAAATGGTAGCTATCGATAAGATAATTATCTCATAACCTCAGTCAGCCAGCCTCCAGGTCACAGGAGGCGTGCTGCAAACTAAGTATCGACACCAGAATGCCCTTATCTGTGTATAAGGGGCCTTGAGCACATAACCAGAGCCAGCGTTCCAAAGGACCCCATCCAGCCCCAGACAGCGCAGCCCCAGAGCTCTCAGCCACAGCTCAGCACTCCCGGCGCAAACCCGGGAGGAACCCAGCCACCACCATCGCTGCAGACCACTGCTTCAGGCAGCAATGAAGGCTCCCAGAGCCCTTTTGTCAATTGTCCCCCGAACAGACCATAAACATCTCCATGGCTGCCATTCAGTGGACATCCTGTTTACATGGTGAGTGGGGATCTTGGTTGTGTTCCCTCATTTCTTTTTCAAGGCTGTAATTATGTTTACCCAAGGCCAGCAGTAGGTGCCAGCAGGGCTGTGAGTTGATTTCCCTGGCTAACACAGCAGACGGCTGGCGGCAGCCCCACTGACCCCTGAATCCCAGGCGGACAGCCAGCCCTACGCACACACCAGCACGCTCCCTACAAAGACAGCCATTCTCACCGTGCTGTTTCCTTTCTGTGCGCACTGGGATGCTCTGGATGACGGTCGAGCAAATGCCAAAATATGTTGGCGCTGTGTACTCACCCTGATAACTGGATAATGAAGGGAGGGAAGGAAAGGGCACAGAGCTCTGGGGAAGGCCGCTGTGGATCCCTGCAGTGCGTGCAATTCACATCCATTGTTGCCAGTAACCCTGCACAATCCAGAGAGTTATGTATTTTTATCTGATTTTTACAGATGAGGAAATTAAAGCACAGATTAATCCACCTGCATGCGGTCACTCTGCTAGGAAGTGATAGAACAGGAATTTAAACCAGACCCATTGAGCTCTCTGGTTCATGTTCTTTCTACTCCAGGAAAAACTCTAGCCTCCTTAGAGTCTTCGGGGGAAGCCCAAACGAGTTGTTGTGCCCCAGCAGTTCCTAGGCTTTTTAAGACTTTTCCCTCCCATGGTAACCAAGGGGACTATATTTTCAAACACTGACCCAATGCATTTTAAACAGAGTTCCACTTCTACTATAACTGTGTGAGCTGCTTACAGAACAACCTTCCTACTAACTACTCTAAACTCTGGACAAAATATATTTTTAAAAAAATACTAAGGATTTCAGAAAGTAAACAACAGCAAAGATGCTGTGGAGGGAGATGGAAATTGAAATTTGGAGAGGTGAGCCATATGAGAGTCAGCTTCTTAGTTTTTGTTCGGTTGGTTTGTTTAGTAAAATAGAACCCAGAGAGGAGGCCACAGAAAAAGGGCTGAGATAAGCATAAATGTTTACCTCTTCTCACAACACATTTTCTCTTAAGAATGTCTATGGCTCCTCTCAACTTGCATACATCCTGCTCCCTCCTGGGAGTGTTTCCTGAACTTCCTCTTGGGGTATCTTAGGTAGCCTCTCAGACAGCCTCCAGTGGTCCTGCCTCCAGATACCCACTCCTGTGTAATCTCCCCACCCCCTTCAACATGGGCTGGATTTGGTGACTTACTTCTAACCAACAGAACAGACAGATGGGATTGAATGTTAATTCCAAGATTAGGTTATAAAAGATCACATCTTCTATTCTGGCCTCTCTCCCTCATTCCTCACTCTGGAGGAAACAGGCTACCAAGCTGTGAACAGCCCAATGGAGCCTATAGCTCAAGGGACTGATGTCTCTGACCAGTGAAGACCTGAGGCTTGCCAACAGCCATGTGAGAGAGCTTGAAGGCAGATCCGACCTGAGCCACACCTTGAGATGACTCCAGCCCTGGCCAATACCTTGACTGTAGCCTTATGAGATATGGTAAGTCAGAGGCAAGACTTACCAAGCCAAGACATGCAATGCAGAGTTGTAACCCACAGAAGCTGTGACATAATAAATGCTTGTTGTTTTAAGCTGCTGAGTGTGGGGGTAATTTGTTACCCAGCGGTGGATAACTAATACACAGGGTAAGGACAGAGTCTAAGGGGAGAAGGGGTGGTGTGGAAGAGGAGCATAGTGCACAGGTCACCAAGGCAGCCTCCTGCCACTTGCTATCTAGTCCCTGAGGACGCCTGGTGAACTGACTGCACCTCATGTTACAGATTTAGAGATCTATCAGATAAAGGTCAAAAAGGCATCTGTATTAGTTTCCTGTGGCTGTTGTAACAAATTATCTCAAACATGGTAGCTTAAGACAGAAATATATCCTCTCACAGCTCTGGAGGTGCAGAAGTCCAAGGCCAAGGTGTCAGCAAGCTCACACTCCCTCCAGAGGCTCCAGGGGAGATTCCATTCCTTACCTCTTTCAGCTTCTGGAGGCTCCAGGTTTCCTTGGCCAGGACTGCATCACTCCAATCTCTGTCTTCACCTGGCTGCCTTCTCTTTGTTTCCACTCTGCGCATCTCTTTCCAGGACACTAGTCATTGGCTTTAGGGTCCATTCAGATAATCCAGAATGATCTCATCTTGTAATCTTCAGTTAATTACATTTTCAAAGACCCTGTTAATTAAAAAAAAATCATGTTCACAAATTCCAGGATGTGGGCATATCTTTTGGGGGGCTACCATTCAACCCACTATGGTCTCCTTAAATACTATGTAGCAGTTTTGTGTATATATGTTATTTTTCATGAGTAATATTTTCCTATACATCTTATTCTCTATCTTACTATTTTCATTTAACACCACATTTTTGTCTTTTCATAATGTTCTTATGCACCTAGTTCATATTCCATAGCAAACTCCCCCATGTTTTACTTATTCACTCTCCTAGTGAGAGATGCCTAAGTTCTTGGGCCCCACCTGTCTGCCGCCACACCCACGCAGCAGTGGAGATCACTCTTGCTGCCCCTTTATGGATATGCTGCAAGTGTTTCTCTGTCCCACATTTCCAGGAGTGGGTTGGCTGGATTCTCAGCTAATCTGAGTATTGCCAGATGGTGGCTGTACCAGTTACTCTCACATGCACAAGGGTTCCTTTTTCACCAAATTCTTGCCTATACTTGGAGTCACTCAATTGTATAATGTTCGCCATTCTGACATCTATAGAGTGTTATCTCACTGTTGCTTTGCTTATGTTTCCTGCAATGACTAGTGACATAGAGCACTATCGATTTCCAGTATCTTTGACTTTACCCAGAACAGAGAGATACCTTATGAACACTCTCACCTCCTTGCCATTCTGATATTGTTCCTTTTTGTTCTAGATTATAATAGATATCACTTTCTTGTCTTTTATCTTTGTTCCCATTATTTACTCAGGAATTAGCTATTCTAGTTTATTTATACACCTTTAGCTCCCAGGCCAGGTATTTGTCTTTGGCTCTTGGTCCTACTCTCTTCTACATTCTTCTCTGGAAGAAGGGCCAGCAGGAGGCTCTACATTTCCCAGACTTCCTTGCTGGCTGTGCCAATAAGAGGCACCTGATCAGCAGGTAGAAACAGAATGGCTCTGACCGTCTTTCTGACAGCACCTCAGCTGCAACCGTGGTGGCCGTGCCTGGTGTCAGCCCCATGCTTCCAGCAGCACTGGCAGTGCAGCTCCGGCAGCAGCCACAGCAAGTGTGGGTGCAGAGGCTCCAGCCCAGGTGTAGCAGCAGCTCCTTGAGCTCTGAGTAGGACACTCTTTCCTTTTTGTTCCTCCAGGTCTTTCGATGTCTCTGCAATCAACTCCCTGCATTAAATCCCTTTCAGCTTGAACCATGTAAAATAATTTGTTCCCTGACTGGGCACTGACTGATACACTTCCCATATTCTTAGCAGCCTCCCAGAATGGTTTTTCAACCTCCAACAGCATTTCGAAGCATGTCTTTATGAGATGAACATTCTCAGCCCTTGTATTGCTATGAGTATCTTCATTTCGCCCCTTGCATTTCAGTAATAATTTAGCTGGGTGTAAAAGCCCAGGAAAAATGTCCTTGTGCTTTGAGAGTATTACTTCACTGTCTCCTCACATCCAGTGTTCCTGCTGAGAAGTGTGATGACAGTTCATTCTTTTCCTTCTGAGGTCACCTGCTCTTCTCTCAAGAATCTTCTATAGTTTTTTTCTTTATCTTCTAAGTTGTTGAATTTCTTTATAATGTGGCTGGTGTTGATTTTGCCTTATCCCTACTGTATGATTTTTCCTTACCTCTCTGAAAGCCCTTTCAATCTAAAGCCTTTTATCTATATTTCTATATAGATAGTCATTAAGCCTTGAAACATTACTTCCCTACGTGGTCTTTCTTTCTCATTCTAGAATCCCTATTACATTTTGGTACTTCTCTTTTTCTTTTAACTTTTCTTTTATCCGATCTTTCACCTTATTGTCCCTTCCTGATGCCTAAAGGCTTGGTCTTTAGCTCACTGATTAGTTCATCCTAGGTTTTCATTTTACTACTCAATTCCTCTGCTGAGTTCTTCATCTACTGCCTTCTTGTCCCATCTCTCTGGTAAGATCTTCTTCAGGACTGCTCATTTCTTTTTTTCTATTTCTGATATTTTTTCCTTTGAGGATATTTATTGTTTATATTTTTGTGCTCTGGTCCATTGACTCTAACTTCCTTTTTTATAGGTTGTTCAGCTTGTTATCTTTCTTGTATAGCAGCCAAGTTCCTCCAATCTCTCATTTCCCTGTAATGAATTCAGCATTTCAGCTATCCTGGCTGGCAGTGTGGCAGCAGATGGAGGGGCTTATCAAAGTCACCCAGGCCTTAAATTGCTGCCTTCCTGAGAGGTTAGAAAGGGGCACAGAGGAATGACACCACTTCTTCTCAGCCGTTTCAAATTCCGCCACCACTACCCACACAGTTACACACATTCCCAGCCAGGTGGCCCTGCCCTCGAAGAACCTCCCTCTGCCTCCACTGGGGCACTGCGATATTTGGAGAGCTGCACTCCTCACTTGCAATCACCTAGCCCAATTAGTAGGGGCAATGGGAGGAAGGAAGAAGGGATTCTCAGGAGCCAGACTTCCCCCTCACCCTTGGTATCAGCCACTGGACTTTAGGTTCCCCAAAACCTCAAGTTAAGGAAGAGTGATTGTCACTTGGTTCCTACCCCCTTTCTCTAGGGCAGAAAGTGACCAGCTTCCAATGTATTTACCTTTCAAGACTTATCCCAAAATACCACTTTCATGATGCCATTTCCATGCTCAAACATCTCCAGTGACCATTATCCATTGGATTTTTTTTTTAAAGTCCACATACAAGGCCTCCTCCAATCTGCCCTTTTTTCTCAATATTTTCTTCTATTTGACATACTCAAATTTACTTTGCTATCCCATCTTTAATCCTAGATAGCCATCACAGCATAATTTCTTATTCATAGCAGCAACACAAAAACATACCTCTTAACTGATTGGGCTAGCCCATAAACTAATGGTAATAAAAAGTGGCAAAATCATTGTTCTTGGTTTAAGAAAAAAAAGTCTCCTGTCACGTGCAAAGACAGGACACAAGCTACCATCACCAGGACATGTGTTAAGCATTTTCACAATGTTAGAGGAAGGTTTGCAACAGAGTGAGCCAAACTCACTTATTTGATCTCTCTTCTGATCAAGGTTTCATGTTTTCAAGATGTCTTAGTAGCATGCAGCTAGGGAACAGGCTTATGGAAATTGACCTCGTGATGTTGATCTCATTAGCAATATTTTAACAAACAGGAGCTAACTTGTGAGAAAAGCAAAGGCACCGAAAGATGATGTAAACTGTCTAACGGCTCTGATCTAATAGCTTAGGTTATTACTGGCCTCAGGACCAATGCAACAGTTCGTAATTATGATCCCTTAGCCTCAATCATAAAAATGTGTCTGTTCAGTGGGAAGTAAAATGGGTCTTTAAATAAAGACTGCAAGATAAACTCGTGCATCACAAACAAAATACATGCTTGCTTCCAAAAGGAGAAGTAATCAAAAGCATCCAGCCAGTTGGACTAGATTTCTTTTGGTGTTTCCACCGTTTGCCTTGGGAACACAAGTCACTTCTATGTCAGCTTGACCAAGTGGCTTAGAGAACATAAGAGTTGCCAACCAGGACTCTGACTCTTTAAAGGTCTGTTTATGTCTGCAAAATAATGGTGCTTGTGTATAGTTAGGAGGAAATACCAAGCTAACAAGGAAGACCACAAATCCACAAAATTTTAATTCCTAGCCTGGGTAGAAGTTAATCTCCACATTCATGTTTCGGTATTACAGATTTTCGTGATGACTTTAAAGCTTGCCATGGTATTTATGGTAATTTCATTACAAACCACATCATCTTTTCATTTCTTTCCTATTTATAATTGTCCAACTGTAATTAAAAGGTATTACTACTACACGCCAGCCTAGCTAAAAGCATAGTCTGCCAGACTTAACAATGTTTAAGACATTTCTCTGGCTTCCTTTCTTTTATCCATTTTGGAAGAAGGGTGGGGGAGAGAAGGGAGGCAGTGGAGACTTTGGTCATTATAATCTCACAGCCTTTCATCAACTTCTCTTTGTTCCTTAAAAAAAATTAAGGTTTTTTCCAAACAGTCCCCCAACCAAGTGAAATGTTTTGATGTAAGAGTTTCCATTTCAGCTTCTCACCACATCTGAAGTGACGCTCATTCAGACTCTCTAAGAGCATGCAAAGGACTTCAAGGATTGTTGAGACTTGGATTGAAATCTGTCTTCCAGGGTGGTGCCAGCAGCCTCTGCCCTCCTTGCTCAAAGGGTCCCAGGGGCTGAAAACCATGCTCACCTTTCTCAGGCAGCACAGAGCAGGTACTTCTGCATAAATACTTTTCCTCATTCCAATGAGGTGTCACTCACAAGTCCAAGAAAATAATTTAGTGGCAAGGAAATAGAGCAGAAATCTAAGGCGAAGGCTGAGCTGGAAAAAAGTGGAGCAAGTTGATAATTAACCACATGCTTAGTATCTTCAAAGGTTGAAGCTGTAGAGTCAAGCAGAGTCACTGCCCTCAAGGAGCTCCCCAAGTCGCTGGAAGAAGGATGCACATCAGCTGGGTTTCTGCCAGTCGGCTGCCCATCCTTCCACTGCAGAACTGATGCTCCCAGCCTATCACCCTGATGGGACTATTAATCACTGTACACCATCAGCTTGCAGGCCAAGCACATGGAGGCAGGCCAGTGAAGTCACTTTGGGTAAAAGAGTCTTGGAGCAATCTGTCACTGTTTTTATCATTCCTGGTGTAAATGTGGCCTCACATTGGGCCGGGGTTACCAGACTCCTCCTCCTCTCATGAAAGACACTTCTCGGGATCCTTTGGGATCTTTTTCTGGTGGTGGAACTTCACTGGGACTATCTCAATCCACTGGAAGTAGGGGTCAAAATCTGGATCACTTCCCTCTTGAAAGGATTCTGGGTTCCTCTCTACACTCATCCTCTTTGTCAAACCACAAAGAAAGGCCCCCTTCCCTGAAGCACTTCCTCTGGAGCGAGGGGTAACAATCCACCTTAGATATAGAGTGATTCCTCACAAAATAACCAAATCTGCTCAAAAATGACTTCCTGTCTGGCCCTCAACCAGTGCTCCGCGACCTTAGCTGCACATTCCCTTCACTTGGGTTGTTCTTAGAGTGTCCTGTTGCCCAGGCCACACTCACACCAAACTCGTGATGAGACCCAGGCATGAGGGTTTGTCAAAGCTCCCAGATGACCCCAGTGTGCAACTATATTGTACACAAGAGGCTCCTGCCAACATGAAAGTCAAATCCTCTGTTTTTCTGATAATTTGATTTAACTGACGTTCCCCACTATGCAACAAGAATATTAACATATTGTCATAATTACTGCATAGATTTGTCTCAATTTGCTATTTGTCTCTATGATTTTGCCAGATACACACACACTCACTCACAGAGGTGCGTATGTGTGTGTAACCTGCATACACACCTGTACATATACACGTATGTATATATCACATACGTACATGTGTGTGCTGTGTGTGTATATATCCCACACATACGTATTTTTTAACAATGCCGGGGAGGGAGCAGGCCTGCAAGATGATGGAGCTAACAGCAGCGGGTCCACTTACTGACAGCGACGCTATGACTCTTAAGCAGAGTGCAAGATCGTTCACGGAAGTCCTGGTTTATTTGGTGATAACATTGCGCCATACACCTTTGTGCTGGGAGCTCAATAGTTGCTAAAATCACACCCAATTCCTGCACGGATGGAGCTCAGAGGAGGACAGTAGACAGTCATCAAACAATCACATGGATGAATACTATGTACACTCCAAGGCCCATGCTCTGGAGGAAAGGAACATGAACTTGAAGAGGGTGTAACGAGGCACCTAACAAGCTGGGGGGCCGGGCCAGGCCTCTCTGAGGATTATTCCAAGGACATCCCTTCCTCACATGTTCCTCATTAAGAATGTTCACTTCTCTACAGCAAAGCAATTTAGAGTCCATTATATGAAAAGAAGGGTTTTTTTTTGTTTTGTTTTGTTTTTTTTCTGGAGAAAACTAGGCTCCCAAACAGCCTTCAGGAATCCTGTGCTTTTGGCTCAGCTCTGAACACTGTGAATTATATTGGGACAGGCCTAATCACTAGCAAGCCTTAGATATACATTCCATATTGGTCCCTAAGGAACTCATCTGTGGTTTGGTCAACCACAGAGCCATCCACTTTGTAAATTGTCTACAGAGGGCTGTGGAGCAGCATCTCCCCATCCTGACAATCTCTTCTTTGTTCCCCAGAATTCTAGGAATTCTAAGAATTCCAGGATTAAGAACAAACAAGAACAAGGAAGAAAAAACTTACACATGCTAGAGACAATCGGTGCTATTTAAAGAAAGTTGTCAAACCGAGGTGCTCCCTGAGAGTCAGATCCTCATTCAATTCAACATTCATTTAACACCTACTGTGGACCAAGCCCTGCTCTGTGCTGGGAACATCTGTAGATCTAAAGCCTTTCAAGATTATGCTGTTCCTTCCCACAGAAGGGCACAGTTTTGCTTTTGCTTTTAATCCCTACCCTCACCCACTCCAGAAGCCCACACCAGAACTAGCATTCAGCAGGCATTATTCATGTTGAATAGATGAGAACCATTAGGACACCTGGGTCCCCAGGTGATCTCTGATGGGGTTATGATCAGGATGAGGTCACCACAGGGCTCAGGGCCTAAGGATTCCTTCCTGGCGGTGGTGGTGGTGGTGGTAATATGTGTGTGTACCCACTCCTTTTCAACCCATAGGAATTTTTAAGTCTCCAAGCCAACAACTCATTCACCAGGGAACAAACACTGAAATCTCTTGGTCTAGTCATAGGGTGGGGTGGGGCTTTGGAAAAACTAGAGACAGAACTCAGAGCTCCTAGTCATTCTTAGAAATTCTCAGTGGTCTCTGTACTCTGCCCTTAAAGATTTTACTTGAGGACTTATGATTTTATAATCTGACCACCAAAGGTTGTAAACAAGATTGGGTCATGGTCCCCATATCCACCCAGGAGTGATGAGACCAGGGCTGTTGGTCAATGTGCATGAGATTAACACCCAAATGCTCACAGAGGAGTCTCGTGGAATTTGTATTCAATCGTAGTGGCAGAAAAGATAGGTTTTACACACACACACACACACACACACACACACACACACACACTCTCTCTCTCTCTCTCTCTCTCTCTCTCTCTCTCTCTCTCTCTCTCGCTCTCTCATAAGACTGGTTGGCCTCTCAAATCTTACAGAGACAAGGAAATCAGGTGATACCTGAATTTTAAGGCCCAGGATTCTTGTGCTGCCCCCAGGTGGCTAATGGGGACTTGGATGTAAAGCCAACTGTTGGACTGAAAGGAAGTCATCTATTGATTCTATTCATCCCCAAATTACTCAGGTGGGTTTTCAAAAAAATCACTACAGTGCTGAACTGACACAGAGAAAACCACTGTACACACTGTTGGCCGATGTCTCCGTCTTGGCTTAGTCACGGCTACTTGTCACCAAATCAGGCAATGCCCAGTGTTCCCACCTATTTACCATTTAGTTAGTTCTTGTCAGATAGGTATGGTGTCCAATGTTTACCTCTTTTCTTGTCCTTTTTAAACCCTTTCTCTTCTAGAACTTGATAAATTTCACTTCTTTCCCTTTAAAATTGTTTTGGGGTTCATTTTGGTTGATGGGTAAGAGAAGGAAGAGAGAGAGGGAGAACACTGACTCTCTGAGAACCTTCATCCCGTGTCACTAGGCTGGCACAGCGCATGGGGCATGAACCAGCTTTGTTGCTGTGTCCAGGAAAGCAGCTGATGGAGATGAGAGACTTGTGTGTGGTGGGCCTGCACCAGATTCCTCTTCTCCAGGTTCTGCTCACCTGACAAAGGTGCCACATGATGTGCTCCGCTATGCCAGTCTGGGCTGAGACGAGTGTGAGCTTGAATCAAATCTCATTCAATTATTTTCAAGTATTCTTCGTCTCTTCATATGTGATGTAATTGATCAACGTTCAGTTTCAGAATAATCTTTGTCAACTGATTTCTATAGAAAATGACTTTTCTCTAATAGCTGCCATAAAATGCTGGCTGGCTGCCTTACGTGTGAGGCAGGGAATGGATTCTCTCTCTAATCTGGGTATTCTGCCTTTTTTGCCCGCTGCTGTGACCCGAAAGTGGGCGAGAAGAATCAGAGAAGAGTGCATGCAGGAGACTTGTCTTCTGATTAGGGTCTGAGCTGAAATGGCCTTTTCTCTTGTACATCTCATGGCCTGTGTCACAGCGTTAGACATTCTCCCGTGTCCGGTAGCTTACGTATCTAATCGCCATCTAACCCATTCTTACCTGCCCAATATCAAACAAGTGACACTGTGCCGACAATTTTAGAAAATTATGTCATGTCACCAGCCCACTGACCTGGCAAAGTGTAGATATAAAATTGCTTTGGTAGCTTCTATTACAGAAACCACAGGCATGATATTCAAAATATTTAACAACAGATAAGTTACAGGTACTGATCATTCAGAACTGACACATGCAGTAATTAACTGGTATATACTGACTGAATGTTGCTTATTGGAAATTGTTATTTTTTGGAAAGTTTTTTCATTATTTCCCCCAGTACTTGTGGCACAATTAAAATTTGTCCTTGTGTGTGGGAGGTAAGTATAGGTCAGTGGTAGAACACATAATTAGCGTGCACAAGGTCCTGGGTTCAATCCCCAGGACCTCTATAAAAAAAAAAAAAAAAAAAAAGTTGTCCTTGGAATACTTACATTGACAAAATAGTAAGACTGCATCTGCTCCAAGGTAGGAAGCATCGACCCACAGTGCATGTGACAAAAATAGCCTAAAGGTCATCACCTTTTCAGAGTATGTAACCCACGTGCCCCCACTACATTCCTGACTGCTATTTGCAGATGTCTCAAGGGGGAAGCACCACTGCCCGCAGGAATGACAACTGGCAGGAGTGGGCAATTTGCCATGCATCTTTGGATGGTTGCCAATCCACAGCACTGCCCGAAGCCGTCCATATGCAGCTTTCCCACCCTGACAGGCCATCCCTGTGGCCTTCCTTGCTCAGAGTATTTTCTGTTCTTATTTGCTGGAGGTTTGCATGGAAAAAGCAAAGGATCATGGAGTAAGTGACTGATTTCTTTAAAGTTTGAGAACTACCCTTCTAGGGGCACAAGATTCAGGATGGAAGGATTCAAGGTTATCTAAGTACAGTAGAAATGAAATTTTACCTGCAAGTATTCGAGAATGGATCCTGTCATGGCAATGGTCCCATGACAAGGTTTTTCAAAATTATTCTGGTAAATCAGACCATCCAGGCAAGAGAAGTTAATAACAACTGCTGATAATTTTCAGCAACATTTCTAAATCCAAGACTTAAGAGGCTGTTAGTCAATTCTTCAGGAATCAGTGTCTATTGGTGTGCATGAAGGAAAATGAGGCAAGTCATATTGATCATTCAAGGAGAGAAGCCAGGAATTTGAAGGCATGTGAGGGTGTCATTTGCTGAACCTTTACTTCATTTGTTAATTCCACAAGCATTTGCTGAGTTTCTCTGTGCACAGGGCAGCATGTGCAATAAATAAGACCGTGACGGGTTTCAAGACCCACAAGAAGTCCTACCCCTTTCACTCATATGCTCAGAATAATTACTTGATTTTGTCAGATGTGTTACCTATGTGGATAGATACACCCTTCTGACTGAGGAATTAGAGAAAACGGCCCATTGATCTTGGCATCTTCTGCCCACGGGGAATCATGGGAACCACTCCAACAAAGAAGCCAAGAGCCTAGTGGGGAGGAGGCCTTGGTTTGAATGCTCAGCTCTGCCACTTACGGGTTTGTGTGCAAGCATTTATCCTCGTCTGTTAAAGAGGAATAATATCCAACGTTACAAACAATGTAAAACTTATCTCGTCCTGTGCCATTCACACAGTAAATGTTCAGTAACAGTGAAACTCTCAGGATATATAAATATGTGGGGGTTCATGTGAAATCAATACAGCAGACTCTCCGTTCACTCAGGCAGAAGCCCTCAGACAGGCCCTGCACTGTCTGAGGAGCCCACAGAGGAGTCAGGGGAAGGTCTCGTGTTGTCAGAGCAAATGAACACCATGGACCAGCCATCTTGGTCACCTTATTCCATTTCACCCTCACAACAATTCTTTGATTGTCATCATCTTGCAAATGAGGAAACTGAGGCTACACAAAGTTGATCAGACCCAGATCACACAGCAGGACAGGAGTCCGGCTTTATCTGATTCCATGTGAGTGCTTTATCCTCTAAGCCACTGGCTCTCAAAGTTCGGTCTCAGAGGAGCAGTATCCGCAGCACCTGAGAACTTGTTAGAAAAGCACATTCGCAGCCCCTCCCCAAACCCTCCGAGTCAGAAACTCAGAAGTGGGGCGCAGGCATCTGTGTTTCAACAGGCGCCCCAGATGGTTCTGATGCACACCCTACGACCAGAACCACTGCTCTGTGCCATGCGCTCCCTCTTCAACTAGCATCCTCCTCCTTTTTCTGTGCTTAACAAAAAGCACGGAAGAAAGCCCTTGGGCTCTGAATCTGAGTTTACACCAACTTCTTGGCAATGCTGAGTCAAGGCATCCTAAACAAGCCACCTTTGCCCCACTTCAGCCCAAAGTGCACACAGGGAAGAAAAGCGGAAATTCATGACAGGAACCATTTTGCACAGTCTTAAGTCCACTGAGCATCTCTCCTTGGAGAAAAGTAAAGCTTTCCTGCTTGCTGCTGTCACAGCTGGTGGTGTCACTCTCTACCATGCTGCTTGGTCTTGGGCAATGTGATATATTTATGAAGCTCCTACTGTGTGCCAGACACCGAGAGAACGTTGGGGAACAAAACAAGCAAAGCCTTTCCTCAGAGTATCCGATCTGATTTCTCCCAGCACTGGACACCATTGACCTTTCCTAGAATCCCCGAACTCCCAAGGCAGGTGGACAAGTTAGAAATTCCCTCCTCTTCCATCTGCCCGCCAGCACCACCCATCTGCATTTAGCATGGGAATAACTATAACTCCTAAGCAAAGATGTTATCAGGAGAAACGACGATTTACTCAAACCCCGTCCGGGACCGTGCATAGCCTATCCGCCCAAGGGAGTGTAGCTGACCAAAGGTGCGAAGATCAGAGAGAAGTCAGCCAAGCTTGAAGAAACAGTTTTCCAAGCAACCACTGACCAGGAGCCCAAGACTTTGGACTCTTTCTGGCCAGTAGGCTGTGTACCTACGGACGTCAGTGTGAGTCAGAAGAATCAAATCTGCCAAGTCAGGACCCATATCCCTCAGTAGTTTATTTAGTCCAATGTTTTCTAAGCTATTAGGTGATGGATGCTGGAATCGTCACAAATCATCAGCCACTCCGGCTAAAGGGCAAACACCTTGAATTTGCTCTTTAGTGACTATACTAGGGCCATATTGCTTCCCACCAAAAATAAGTACTATTTGAACAATAAAAGCACCCCTAATGCATATTCCACCTGCTGCTAGCCAGGTCTTTGAAAGCCATTGCCTTCACTGAACGATTCCAGCTGGCACTCTCCTTTGTGCTGGATTTTACAGGCTGTAAGGACGGTGCAAGTCAGTTTCTTAGAGAATGCAGAAGTCTTGCCCTCTCAACTCGACATATACTTCTCTTTTCTTCCCCCCTCCCTCCTGGAATTAATGGGGATCAAGGTTGCTAAAGCATCTAATTAAAAGCTTTTACATAATTCTGGCCTGGACGCAGACTGACTAGAAAACTGACTCTATTTGAAAAAGGAGAAACAATCTATGGGGGGGGGGTGTTTATAATATTTATGTTCTCCTGCCCCTTCTCTAACTCACAGGCAATTTCCAGAATAAAATTCTTACATAATTTTTTCCATCAAGTGGAGAACTGGAATCAGTGTCAATGTAGAGTTTTTCCTTATTTAAACTTCCTGTCCACCTCACAATGTGTCTGTTACGAGTTTGTGTCATAAATCCCAGCATAAAATTCCCTGTTGCTTAACTTGCCCGTAAATGTGGAACATGTAGTCGTGTTATACGATTCCTGACCTGAACATAAATTTCCTGTAGTCTAGGGGTGCCTGAAGGAGGAGCTAATATGTTCACCTGCTTGTTTTCCAGGCAATAAACCCAGAACAGGTGAAATGAGGAGGAAATTTAAATAAGATCAAAAGATAGGTTCAAAAGAATAGACAAAGCCATCTGGAATGCCTCAGTGCTGCCAATCTCAAATATGAGACCTGGTGGAGTTTTAAGAGGAATTTCTAATTTTCCCTTCTTTCCAATCTCAACTTTTCTTTGGGAGGAAGCTCATTGTCCAAGAGGTTGGGTCAGACGTGGGCAAGAGAAAAAAAATATTCACTTCTTCTAAGCCTGTTGTTGACTACTTCTTCCTCCCTTTTATTTCCCCGGCCTCTGCCCTGGTTGCTTCAACGTTTTCAGCTGTCTCTAGCAGTTACCTTGCAGAAAGAGCTTGGGGAGTTGGGAAGGTATTTGCTGAGTTAGTATAAGGGAAGTGTTTTTCTCTGGATTTCAAATTACTCTGCAGATGACAAGACTCTACGGCTGAAAAGAATTTGCTTAAGAAGAAACAATTGTGTGGGTAGGAGTATAAACTGGTGCAGCCTTCAATACAATTTGGCAATACGTATCAAAATCCTTACAACTATGAACACAGTTTGATCCAGTAATCACACTGCTATGAATTTATCCTAAGAGATAATTGCACAAAGGCAAGAAGACATATGATCAAGGATGTTCACTGGAGCATAAGAAAAGTTCAAAGTAACCTAAATGCTCAACAATGAGACCCATTAAATAAATTCTTATGTGTTGCTGTTAAGAATATTATATAGTCACTAAAAAGATGATGGAGATTAAAGGTTTTGACAAGGGAGAATGTCTAATTATAGTAAGTAAAAAAAAAAGCAAGTTACAAAAAAATGTGTATAGTTATTATCACTCTAAAATTATATACACACATATGTATGATTTATGAAATGTCTCCTACAAAATTCTTTTTAATAGACCACCCATACTGAAGTTCAATAAATACACATCAAGCAACTGTCATGCTAAAATACCATTATGTTTTCTTCTCGAATATAGTGAAGTAAAAGCAACAATCTATCTCCCATGAAGACGTGGGCCTTTAAAGCCTCTTCAATGTTGGGCTCATTATCCTCGTGCTATTTTGGTCAATATGACATACATTCTTCTTCCATTTTGAAATGTTTTTCATTGGAAAAAAAAAAACAGGTTTTATTTATGGGAGTTGTTAGGAAACCTGACATAAATAAAGACACACACATCAAGGAAGGACAGCTATTTCCACATCGTGTCAGAAAATATTTCATTGTAGTGGCTTCTCTTGATGGGAGGCCAAAGCCCGAATTGCAATTGAGTAAAAAGAAAAAAAAAGAATCTGACAAGTAATTTTCTCTAAAACAGATTTAGTACGCATTTCTATGAAAGAGCTTTACACACATTTCTATTCTAATTAAAAACATAATTGGTAACATATGTCTTTATGCTAGGAATATTTCAGTTAAAAAAAAAAAGAAAAAAAAACCCCTCAAAGACCAGCAATTACATACGTCTCTGAAAAGCCTAGTTGCTCACTTTAAGAAGAAAAAACCAAAACATTTGTAAACACACAACAACAAAATCAATTTGCGATTTCAGCTTTTGACATCTAATTCTCCAATGTAGGTGACTCACTATAAAGGATGTCATAAGCTGGAAATCAAAGGCAAGACTCTCACCTTAGCCTCTGGTGTAACCCTCTACCCTGGCTGCCCCCATAAAATCGCCATCCGCGCTAGTGACTCTGATTTAATGTCTAGTTGGGAACTGGACATCAGGCTTTTTGAAAAGCTTCTGAAGGACTCCAATAGGCAACCGTAATTTAGAAGACCTGTACCTTTATCATTGATTTCCTCCACGAGCAGTTATTCCGGAGACTGAAATGAAGGGTAACCGTTCGAAAGAGATTTCAAACCTCATCTAATCCAACCCCTATTTTGGAGAGGGGGTCACTGAAGGCCTGGCAAACTCCTCGTAACAGCTTCTTTATTTTCTTATTTTGGTGACAAAGAGAGGCAGTGAGACCAGGGGATTCCCTTCCTCCCCTCTTACACGCACTCAGTTCTCAACCGTCTTTTTCCCGCGGAGGCACAAAGTCCTACAGCCACCATCTCCCCTACTCAGTGAGCTGGAGTTTATGTTTCTAAAGGATGAAGACAAAAGCCACCATTTGCTGAATGCTTTTGCCACACAGGGCAGTACCTCACATCCCCCCGACTCTCTGCTGTAGGTATTATTCTATTCCCATTTTACAGATAAGAAACTGAGCCTCAAATGGGGCTGAATAATTTGCCTGAGGGCAGGCAGCTGGAAATGGAAGAACTGGGATATGAACCTAATCCACCCAACTCCAAGGTGCTCCACCCTGAGCAAATCCACAGCCCAGGACCCCGATTGTTATTACATTAGAGATGAAGATCTCAGAAGAGTGTCTCCAAGCACCTTCATTTCTTTAAGCGCTGCCGAGATAGCAGGAAGGGTAAGAACAGCAAATCAATGGGAAAACGAGAGAAACAAAGCTCTTGATACCATGCACGAGGGCTCTGCTAAACAAATGCCATAAGCAAACTACACGGCCTTCACCTGTGGAGCAAAAGTGCAGTCGGGGGCACTCAGCATTCACAGGAAGAGCCTTTACCGCGATTCCAAAAAGCCACTCAGGCACGGCTAGGGCTGATGTGCTCTGAAATGTGCTGCAGGTCCCACCTACCAATTTGCATGTGCTCCTCCATCTACTGGGAACTCCCTTCCCCTCCTCCTGCCCCGGCAAACTCCTGCTCATCTTCCAAGACTCGACCGATGACCATCATTCCGTCCTCCCGGGCCTCTCTGACCTCCGAAGGCGGACTACATCCTCGCCTTTGGGGCATCCATTACATCCAACGACGCTGCTACCGAAGCACACGAGGCTGACATGTCTGTCTGCTTTTCTGCCTGTCACCAAAACGCCGGCTCCCTGAGGTAATAAGGCCTGTGGAGCCCAGTGCTGAGCCTGCTCCCCAGCACAGGGCGGGCACTCTGTAAACAGGTGGGGAGGGAACACACAGCTAAATGATACATGTGTACTCTTTCCACGAAGGTGGAGGGAGCAAAGCGTGCAAATGTATAGAACAGAGAAAGTATGTTATAATTTTCACAGCTGGCGTGAGACTCTGTCTTAGAAAGGGCAATAGCTTGGTCTGAAAAATAATGTTAACAAAGACTGGAGTGCATAGTGAGACCCTCCCCTCTCTCCCCAGTTTCCCCCTCTCCCCTGGTGCAATGGACTGAATGTTTATGTCCCCCACCAAATCCATATGTTGCCATCTACTCCCTCAACACAATGGCGTTTGGAGGTGGTGCCTCTGGGAGGTGACTAGGTCATGGGAGGGGCAGGCCTTATTCATGGGAGTAGTGCCCTTATAAACAAAGACCCCAGAGAGCTCCCTCACCCCTGCTCACCGTGGGAGGTCACAGGGGGAAAAAAATGGCTCTCTATGAACCAGGAAGCAGCTTCTCACCAGACACTGAGTCTGCTGACAGCTTAATCCTGGCCTTCCCATCCTCCAAAACTGTGAGAAATAAATGTTGTTTATAAGCCAGCCAATCTAGGGCGCTTTGTTACAGCAGCCCGAATGGACAAGTGCACCTGGTTAGGCCCTATACGTTGACTAGAACCAAAGTTACTGAGAATCAGACTATCTTATATCAAAAAATATAAAATATATATATTTTGAAGCCTCACACCGGGCTGGCGTCCCAGACATATGAAAATGAGAATGACAGAGGCAAAGCAAGGTCATGGCAGGAGCGGGGGTGAGGTGTACACCGTGTCAGGAATAGTCGAAGGATCTCATGCTTGGCCACAGAACACCCGATCTGGGCATGAGGGCATAGGGTGAGGGGAGAGATAGCAACTCTTTTTACGTTTTTTAAAAGTTGTCCTATAAGGCAACTCTGAATGTGATCTGTGTGCACCAGAGGGCAGAGCTAAGTCTGATGAGTGAAAAATTCAAGGAAGCCAAGACAGGATTCGTGTGAGTCAGAAGCTTCCAGCATTGTGGCTTTTGGCGGTGTCAATCCTACCCCGTACGGAATTTATAGAGGCTTTTTCCACTTCTGATAGGGTCTCATCTGAGTGTTTCCATGCTAAAATGTACTCTGTTATTATAAGATTCTTTCCTGTTACCTCTCCTATGTACTACAGTTAAGGCAACATGTTCATTTTTTTTAAAGCATGCTTCTTAGTTGTATGATCTGTGGATCTCATTTCAGAACAGAAGAGAAGTTGGTACCGAATATATGTCACGAAAGCAGGACATTGAGTTTGCTCTCCATGTAAACCACTGCTCCGGCAGAAAGGGGACAGATGGAGCCAAATCTGCCCCACGAGCATTTTTGTGCGGTTTCTTCAATATTCTTCAAGATTTTGAATTAGCTGCTGACATTTAAACACTGGGAGATACGCAAACATCCTGCAGCGCTGAGCTGCATGGTTGCTTGACCAAAACTCACCCTCGAGAGCGTCAAGCGACCCCCTTCTGAAAGGGGGTGTGCCTCCCTCATCGTCACACAACTCCACCCCGCCTGACCCACTCAGGCCACCTGCCAGGGACTTTCGGGGCCTGAGTGTGGCTCCCACTGTCCCACCCCTGCTCAGCCGATTCCCGTGCACTCATCAGGGGCTGGCCATCCGCCCTGGCAGGCACATATGGGAGGGACTGTACAGGCCAGTCCAGTGCAGGGAAGCCCTGAGCAGGCCACCTGCTTAGGAAAGACTTCTCAGCTTTTCAGGGTTGTGGCTTTTTGGGGGAATCTCATAAAACCTATTCACTCTCTCCCAGAAAGAGGCACAACCACTCAAATTGTTGCTTCTAATTTCAGGGGACATAGGACACTTGCATCTGATCATTCAACTCCAAATTCAGATTCTCAGCTCTCATGATGCCGAGTCCAGCTGGCTAGTCAAACCACACTTCCTACCCCAGTTCTAAGTTGGGAGACTTCCCCACAAGTGCCCAGGGGATGCTTCTGACGAACTCCCCGTAAGGGAAAAGGCCATTCAGTGTGCTACACCGGTGGACCATCAGGCAGCTGCTGAACTCTGCTGAGATAACGGGTTCTTTGAATAGGCAACTAAGTAACATCTAAAATCTGCTATTCTTGGAAACGGCCTGCTTCCCAGAGGTCTTCGACCTGACCACAGCCAATAAATAAAATCAATCGTGAGACCAGATGCCCTCCCCTCTCCAGTGACTCCTTAGGCCTATAATTAATGAAGACAGAGACATCAACCATGTTAGACTGAAAGCTGAAAGACATGAAATGTGACAGCATTTACTTCCTAGAGAACAAATGCCTTGCAGCTAGTGCCTGATCGTATTAGTATTTCATTTTTATGTTTCTCTTGCAAATGATCCCCCAGCCCTTAACCATATCACAGCATTCTCAGACTTCAGAAGTCGTCCATCAAAAAATGTTCTTAAATATACATTCTTTTTTTTTTAATTGAAGTATAGTCAGTTACAGTGTGTCAATTTCTGGTGTATAGCATAATGTCCCCGTCATGCATATACATATGTGTATTTGTTTTCATACTCTTTTTCATTACAGGTTACTACAAGATATTGAATATAGTTCCCTGTGCTATAAATATACATTCTTATAAAAACCTGTTTCTCCTTGGCAAGAGGGGAGGGTTAAAAATACCCAGCATCCCCCCCCAAAAAAAAGAAATTACCAACAAGCCTTTAATTTGGCACATGTCCTTCCTGTGATTTAAACTCATCAAACCACAGCCGTCTCTGGATAAATTTAGAATCAGACATAACAAAAACAAGATATATAGAAGACTACTGGGGACAATCTTCAGAGATGATAAAAAATAATACAACAATAAATTTATACTGAAACTGTGCGTAAAAAGCATGCAACTCTACATATACTTAAGGCAACATATTAATGCAAATACTGGGAAGAGATAGAGCATAAAAGTTGAAAAATATTTTCTTAAAATAAGGCAGTGTTTTCACAAAGCACCTTTCATCAAGCAATCATATAACTTCAGAAAGCACTGGAGAGAGAATGGGAAAGACTCCCTAAATCTAAGAAAGCTCACTTGAACCACTGAAAATAACTGCCAAGAAATGGGACATTCAGGGACAGAATTTTGGATCAAACTACTGTGTTATATTATATCATTATTTAGAAATGGAAAGCTCAATTATGCCACTGAATGGCCTGCCTGTTTGTGAATGACTAAAAGGCTTTGAGAGAAGAGATGAAAACTTTCCTGTCGGATCCCCTCTCACTGGGAGAGGGTGCTCTCCATACTTAGCACTCAGATACACTTCCTTCAGACGCAAACTGTTCCATCCAGAATGCCTGTGCAAATGCATTTCCTGGCAAGGCACAGAATTACAGCTTTTACTTTAAGCTTAGCCCTCTAGTGATTTCTGTATGGAGGTAAGAATCCCCAGAAATGGGTCTCGGGGAGAGAGACTTCATGCTTTTGTTGCTGTGGACTTAAATTGTACACTCTTGGTGTTTTTCAAAAGAGCCAAACTCCCATTCACCTGCAAATATGCTAGAAAGTGGGGTGATACATCAGTAAAACCATGCCCCACCTCCTGGCTGACACTAACCAGTCTACACCCCAAAAGAGCACAAATGGAAGGGACCCTCAGACTTGAGGAAATGAAGTGGCAGGAAATGTGGGGCTGCATGAAGGCTCAAGACAGCTGTCTCTGTGCCCCTTGTCAGGTTTTGAAAAGAGCTGATAAAGGGAAGTTTGACCTCCCTTCTGGAACGAAGGAACTGAAAACTCCTCCTGGTTTTGTAGGTTTCTTCTGAACAGAGCTGTGTATTTAACCAAGATCCAGGTCCCATCTGGGTCTCCTGCCTCCAGGATCAGGTTCTTCTGCATCAGGAACACCACATACAGATCTTCGACACCTTCCAAGGGCAGGTGGAAATCAGAAGGCACTCACTCCCTGAATCCTACATCCTCTTGTGTATGCCTGTCCCTTGGGCCGGACAAGTTGGGCAGTAACTCTGGATCCCACATTCAAGGGGTGGGTGGGCAGGAAGCCTTCAGGCGTTACACCAGAGCCTCTTTTCCGAAGACCATTAACACCCATCTCAAATTTTCAGTCCCAAGAGGGCTTTGAAAAACAGTGACAGAGTGGACTCCTTTCAGGTGAGATTAACTAGGGTGACCCCTACACGGGTTTTGCTCCTCCACGCCCAGAACCCTCCTCCAAGGTCTGATCCCGCTTTAGTCTGTATTCCAGTGGTGGCCTCCTCCTGGAGTCCTGGGAACCCAGAAGGAAGTTGCAGTACCAGGTGTCATCTTTCCACCTCTAGGAGGGTCCTGTGGGTCCTTAAGAGGGAGGGAGACTCCAGAAATGGACAGGATATAGGTAAATACTTTGTCTATCATGTGAAGCCGTTTTAATACGTCCTCAGAGACTTTATCTCGGAACACATTTCTAAAACTAACATTAAACAAGTTGATGCCTCAAGCCACCCTTTGGGTTGATGACTACTTAGATTTATTTTTGTCAGGGGAGTCACTCTGTCCTTCAGTAGCACTCACTGATGCCAACGATCAGTGAGCAACCAACAGAAATCCAGGGATGAGAATGTTAGAGAAAAAGTTATCCTGTGCCTCCTCCTCCTCCCTTAGCTCTAGGCTCACTGAAGATGTGTTTCTATAATACAGGATGCCACCTTTGATTTTTCTTTTGGAAACTGCAAATTAAAAATTTTGAGGGCCAATGTAATTTCTTGGGAAGAACAAGAAAAAGAGACAGAATCCCAGCGGTGCCAGAAAGGCTCGGGGGCACGTAAACCTCAGGGTCAATACTGCCCAGGAGCATAAAGAAATCATAATAAAGATGCAGTCTCTTTTCATCTTCAAAGTTCTTCATAAGCTCTGAATCACGTATCCTCACCACGCTACTGTAATCATGCGATTTGGCAGAGGAAATGGACCTTTCATCTCGGGATCTCAAAGCACTCTATAAATGCCAATTAATCCTTACAACTGGTCCATGAAGCAATAGAATGTCAGCTAATCTACATGGTACACAGAGAGGTTAAGTGATTTGGTCTAACCCACACAGTAAATTGGCAGCAGAAGTAAGTTGAAGACTTGGCTTAGAGGTTCTATTCCTGGGTTTGGACATCTGTGGCCGAAAGCCACATCTGTATTTAAAGCACCCAAAGGGTAGCTGGCACATGGTAGGGGCTTAGGTCATAATTTCTGAATGAATGAATGAGTTGGATAGCCATACTTCCAAGGGTCTGCCAAACGTGTCTGAGTTCTGCTAACATCCCCAACTCAAATTTCCTCTCCAAACTGCCTTTGACTCTTGGGTTTCCATTCATTCATTCTCCCACCAAAATACCCACTACAGCAGAGGCCCTCTTCTAAGCTTTAGAGATAGTGGGAATGAGACAGGCAGCACCCTTCCCTCAAGGAATTTACATCCAGAGAAAATGAGACCCATAATCATCAAGAGGACAAATAATGCTAAATAGCAAGTGGGCTGATGTGACAGGAAATAAAAACCAGTCCCTGAGGACCGAAGGCTCATCCAGTTGCCACAGCAAGAACTATATGCCAGGACCCAGGACATGAAGAATTCTGCAATATTTTGGCAACTCAGAGAAAGCAATTCTCATTTGCTTCTATTCCCTGACACTCGACAGCAAAACCCAGAAATCAAAAAGCAGCTCCGTCATTTGCCTTCAGGTTGATGAGGAAGAGGCAAGCTTGTGGTTTTGTGTTTTAAGGAGTCCACGAATAGAATGGGTGATGGCAGCTTCTGTGCTTGGGGCAGGGGACAAGGCTGGTCCCCAGAGGCAGCCTGCACCTCACATGTGCCCCAGGGCATAACATTAGAAAGACCCCTGTGTCCCAACACAGACCGGTCACCTCATTGATTTCACTTCTCTATTCATTCACTTTCTATTTATGAGTATCTTTCATGTTTCTGGCCCATCTCTGCTCTCAGTAACCCCATCAGAGGCCAGACCAGCAGTGACCCATCCGTCTATGCTTTTTACATTTGTTATTATTACTACAAAATGATTTTTAGTTCAGTAACAATGAAAAAGAGGGTAAATACAGATAAATCATTGGTAGTTCTCAGTGTGAACTACTCAGCACTTATTGTAGTTCTTTTTCTTTAACTGATAATTTTTTTTTTTTTTAGAGCTGTTCTAAGGTTACAAAAAAACTGATGAGAAAGTACAAAGAGTTTCCACAGACTCATTCTTCTCGCAATCTCTCTCCCTTTGGTCACTCCTGGAAATATCCCCACCTGCTTCCATACAGGAGCCAGCGAGGCCACTAAGGGCATTAACCTCACGCCTTTGCATTCCCTCCAAGTGCACAAAAAACACTTAAAAGAACCCAGGTTACAGAAAATCCAGCCCTTGTCTTTCTACCTCGGACTTTAGAGCCAGCTGCATACAGACAAAATGCCCTTTGCACTTCCTGGACCTGAGGTGGCCTTGTTACAGGAGGACACTTGGGCAGCCCTCTCGGGACTCTGGATTTCATCACACACATCTCCCCCATCCTGAGTCTGACGCGGCGGGAAGGAAGAAGAGAAGGCGAGGACTGGCCCTCAGGGCCAGCCCCAGTGGTACCCAGAGGCCTGCAGAGAAGGCGAGCTCAAAGTGCTTTCACTTACAAGGCACAGAAGCTCACCCCAAGGCCCTTGGGCCTCGGTTTGGGGAGCCAGCACCGTGGAGAGGAATTCTTTAGTCACATGCTCTCTGTCTTCTTGTTTCTCAAGGTCACTGTCGCCCGTTCTCTGAAATGACCTAAGTGGGCTTAAATTCCATCCAACTCATGTATTATAACTGTAATTTCACCAAGGACAGCAAGGATTTTCCTCACTGCCATACACAGGGGTTCACCTCTTTTTACTTCTTTTGTGTCATGGAAATATCAGTGCAGAGTTAAGTCCAAAAGTAGACAATAGAAGGAAAAGGTGAATTTAAAGCCTGAGAAGATCCTCAGATTACTTTTTCCCTGTAAGTAAGGGTTCATGGAAGATTCTCCTAAATCCGCCTTTCTAAGAATACAGAGGTCGCTTCCAAGACCTTTAAGAAAATCGGAAACCCCCCAAGCACTCCAGTAATGCACTCACGGATCAGCTGAAAACACCGAAGGGTCCTTCCTTAGACAGCATTTACCCCAGTCTCCTGAGGAACTAGAAGGTGAAGCATTTGGGGCCCCAGTGAAGGGGCCAAGTCTGCGTCAGATGGCCAGGATGAGCAAGCATCTCAAGGTCCAGACTCTTCTCAAAGTGATGAGCTAATTCATCTTGCACAGATACTGGTCCCCACACACACATTTAAAACTACTGTCCAGAGATTAAGGTCATGTCAATCAGCTGCAGACTGAAAATGAAAAGAGATCCTTTGGTCAACCGAGTTAAGTTCATGTCCAAAGCCCCAGAACTAAGTTGGAGAGAAGTTGGCACAGCCAGTCCCAGAAAATAGTTGCCGCCCTTTCTCCCGACACTTTCAAGATTTACAAGCAAAACTGTCAGTTGCACACAGGTGGCCAATGAGACCATTATCTATTTTTGAGAGATCATCAGGAATCTACGTTTTTCGGGTTGGAAGCCAGGCTTCTCCGCCCCATTCTATCCACTGCCAAATTTAAATAGTGGGGATAGCTACTATTTGTGGGTGCAAGGGCCTGGATGAGGTGATTTTCTTACATCCTCAAAGTTATGCCCATTTTTCTGATGAGAAAGATGAGTCTCAGCCAGGTTAGTCCATCGGTCTCCCTCTAACAACTGCTGTGCCCTCCTGGCCAGGGGTTCATCCACCAAGAGCACAGGCCCTGTGCGCTTTCTCCACGAGCGGAGAAGTGGTTAAGACCCGCCGGACAGCAGGTCCAGAGACGGAGCCAAGCCCCTGGACGAGGGAGCGAGGTGGGTTTCCTGCCCCAGGGGTCAGAGGAGAGGTGAGTAAGCTCGCGGGATCAAGACTCACATCACAGCACACCAGGATGGCCGGTCCCGGCGGGAGCATAACAGTTCCTGCTTGACCTCCAAGTCCCAAGATGAGCTATTTTACAGAATTGCTTTCACCCTGCCCTGTGCCGGTCGCAGACGGGGCTCTGTCCCGTCTCCTTCCCTGAAAAACCTCTTCTGCCGCTGCCATGCCAAGGCGAGTAACTGGCCCCTGTTGATTGTGTTCATTGTACAGAGGTTGTGCTCACAATCTCTTTGCTTCAGGGTAGCGGATTGGGGGTGACGTCTTCATGGCCATGACCACATAATCTGGGGCGCGCTCCTGCTGCCCCAGTTAGTGCGCTGGCAGAGTCTGCCACAGGGGACTAAATCTACTCCTCATGCACGTATGTTGTGTGTTGTGTTGTGGAGACACAAGGGATGTTGGACTGGAGACAAGTCCGTATCTCAAGGGATTCATAAATGTTTCTTTAATGCCCACGCATTTGTGATGGCCTCCAGGCGCCAAGGTCACAGCCCAGGTCAGCCTAGCTCATAGCTCATAATTAACCTCTACCAGATGCTGCCTTCTCTTCCTAGAACTTTTTCCTTCTTTCAGGCACTCATGGGACTGTCCCATACATGCCCTCTCATCTTCTCCATCCTTATTTGCCATGGTGTTTGTTTATTATAGCTCAGTCTTTCTCAAACTTGAGAATCATACAGAAAAAGTAATGGACTCCCACCCCAGTTTAAGAGAAAGTTTAAAGCTGTCACTTTCTGTCAACACTGGTTATGAACCTAGAAGCAAATGTGGGCACTAAAATTAAATGGCAGTACTTGGATAGAAAGGGATCACAGGTATGATCCAAAATCTGATTTTTCTTCAATATTGAAACATTGAATGTATTTAACATGAAAACATTGAAATAAAACAAAATAAAAATTTCAAACTTCTCACTGAACTCATGTGTCTCCTGGGAATTCACGGCTGCAGCTTAAGAAAAACCTTCAGAGGTGACGGTATTTCCCTTTCTCACAGGTGGGCCCAGAGAGGCCCCTGTGGACGCTGAGACTGGAGATGCTGTGTGTGTGCAGGAGGCCAGGATGTTACAGCCAACATCTACTGAGTGCTTACTTTGTACGAGGCTGATTAAGCACATTATGTATTTTAGCTACTTAATCTTCCTCCCGAATCCTCTGAGCTGAGTGCTGTCCTTTTACTGATAAAGCAGTGGAGACAGAGAGAGGTTCAGTCACTTGACCCGAGGCACATGGTTAGTAAGTGGCGAAGCCCTGGTCTATGGCCAAAGCCAGAGCTCCTAACATAAAGACCTCAAAGACTGGCGCTCAACTCTCACACACACACCTGATGAAAGGTGGCAGTACGGTCCCCTTTGTCCTCCCCGCTTTCTGTTGCCACCTCTACTTGCCCCAGCACTGATGCTACAAAAAGCAGCTTCAGCATTACTCACAGCCCCCAACAGCATGGAGAACGTGAAAACTGCTTATTAAGCACTTGTCATGGGGGAGAAATGCTATATAAACAATGTGTCTGTATGTTACTGTTTATTTCAATGATCCTTATTGTTCTGTTCCCCATGTTATGAATAACTGAGTGCCAGCTGGAGCAAATCCAAGCAAATTAACTCCCTATTGCTGACAGCAGGACAAGGAGACCCAAATCGGGGCCACATCCCCCAAAAAGGTCCTCACTTGCTTTCTCCTCCTCCCCTGGGACCTGCTAGTCTGTGCCAATTCTGAAGAGACAAAGCCCCTACATTTCTGTTATGGGGGTGAGTTTGGGGACGAAAGCAATGAGGCCATCCTGGTGGGAGACGTCCTCTCAGGTTTGGGGCGGGCGGGCTCTGCGCTGACTGGGGCTCTTTCTCTCGTCCTCCTTCAGGACTTCAAACAGGCATGGAAGGACTCCAGGGCTACAGCCCTTGTCTTCCTGAGCAATGGCATCAGCAGCCCAGCTCCGTCCCTAAGGCCCCACGCAGGAAGACCTGATGGAAACAGCATATGTTCAGATGTGATTAAACCTGCTCACTGAAGGAGGCATTAAAGGCAGGAAATGAAAACGAGATGAGCCATGTTACTCTACCTTTGGGACCCCAGATAGTGTATTTGTACGGTCACCAGGAGGTAACAGCGTGGAAGAGCTCCGAGGTTTGGCGTGCTCTAACCTGCAAGTCTACTTTCTTGCTTTCCGGTCTCGAATCCTCTCCGTGGGGGGCTGAGGGCTGTCTGGTGCTAAACGTTTCCAGTCAGAGAACTTCTAGCCTCCTGCTAGATTCAGCACTGAGTAGGACAGTCAGTCCCATGTTTCTCTTTCATGCCACCTCCCTGCCACTGCTTCTGCCTTTGGGTACCAAGCTAAGTAAGTGCCCACTTTGGTGATTTACACCCTTCGAGTATGTGCTGTCTGTTACTGTGTTCCCTGAAGTCGTTTCTGGGTCCCAGCTCTGTGTTTTTGCTTTCTTTAATCTCTCCTCATAAATCAGTCCCCCTCATCCCCTTTCTCTTCATCATTTTTATTGCTTTTCTCTGAACTCTCTCCAATCTGTCTACATATTTCTCGTGCCGGGTGTCAAAATATCATTTGCTGGACTAAAAACTGTATTTGGAGCGACCTCTCCAAATGATTTCCTGACCTGAATCCTTTCAAAGGATCTTGAGCGTAGTTCTAAATACCACTGACCTGTTTACCCTATAAATGCATAATAAATGTCTGCTAAAACAACATGATGATTTTGTCATGGAGCTGCTTGTCACAAGGACGAGAGGCTCTCTTCCTTCGAGGTCCTTTGGTGCACAGCAATTAAGCCAACACAGAGGGACCCACTGCAAGCCTTGGTTCTAGAAAATGGTGTTAAAGAAAGCTCCCAGGGCATTTTAGCTGGGAAAACGGGCATTTCCTCCACTTAGGGAGGAAGGCTATTCCTAAGTTGGCCATTTAGGAAGTACACACTTTTCTAGAGAAATTCTGCTGTTTGCAGTTAAGGCCCAACACAGTCCGCAAAATACACCTAATCAAGGTTTTAAATATTCATAAACCACAGTATAGGCAAGAGACAGGTAAAGGGGGGACCCTCACGCACCGGTAATGTCTATGCACGTTGGCACAACATTTCTGTAGGGCCATTTGGCAATGCGTATCCAAAATCTTTACAAAGTACCTGCCCTTTGACCAACAGGTAACCAGGGAGGGTCCTGATGAGACATATCCTAAGAAAAAATTGAAAAGGGACAAAGATGTGTGTACAAGTATGTTTGTCCAAGGATTATTTATAGTAGTAGGAAAATATTGGAAAGAACCTAAAAAAATCCTCAGAGAGTGACTAGGTGACTACAACTGGAAAAAGGCACAAGGATGTGCATACAAGGATATTTAGCCCAGTATTATTTATAGTCGTGGGAAAAACTGGAAAGAGCCAAAAATTCCAGTGTAGGGTGATTGGTTAAACGCACGATGCTCCAGATCCACATTTACTCACAGAAAGATGCATACGGCTCATTAAGCCAAAAGACCATCTTACAGTGAAGGAATCATAGTGTGATCCCAATTTTGTTTTGAAAAATTTCTACCTCTATGTTCCTGTAAACAGAGCAAAGGGTCTGGAGTTAAGTATTATAAAATGTTCATGGTGGTTTCTCTCTCACTGGTGGGCTGAGGGGTGATTTCACTCTTGAGGTCTGAGTCCCTCCCAGGGAGCCTGGTTACTTGTAAAATTAGCACAGGAAAATAAAAAGGGCGGGGGGAGTAAAGCTTTCTCTTTCACCTTTTTAAATTTAGATTTTAACCTACTCAGGGTTCACTGAGCTTCTCCTACATTCCGGGGCACAAAGAGCCATGAGGGGGTTCCCAGCGCGGGTACCTGTGCAGCCACGTGCAGTGCCACAGGGGTGCACGAGGAAGGCATCACCGTGGGGCCTGCGAGGATGGGAGAGGCTTTAGAGAGGAGGATATTTCCATCAGACCTTGAGGGGTGATCAGAAGGAGGAGGGAGGAGAGCGCCGAGTCCAGGCAACAGAATGACACACAGAGGGCACCAAAGGGTCTTGCTTGGCGGGAGTGGCCAGTCCGGGAAAGAGGTCCCGAAGAAAACGAGGCTGGAAATGTGGGCAGGGCCTTGAGTGCCACACTCAGCACTGCCTGCTTTATCCTGCAAGCAGATAGAAGCCATCGATTTTTAAGCTGGGGTGAAATGTGGACAGACATGTATTTTAGAAAGGCAGCTCTGGGGCGGAGAGGAGAATTGACTGGAGTAAGGGAAAGGCTGGATGGACATAAGGCCAGTCTGAAGGCTACGCCACTACCCGAAGTTAGAGCTTCTAAGGCAGCAGGATGGCTGGAAACAAAGGATATTTATTTCAGAGACAGAATCAAAAGAACTTGCTGGCTCAGCCTAGACTTTGAAACCTGACTATCCTCGGTTCAAATCCTGGTTCTCTTACTGACTCTGTGATCTTGGGCAAATTACTTAACCTCTCTCTGCCTTAGTTTTTCCTCATCTGCAAACAATACGTGGGTAATAAGAGTATGCCCCTTAGAAGACCGTTGTGAAAATTACCTTAGTAAATATACGTGACGTGTGTGCAGCGTGGTGCCGAGGACCTAGGAGGAGCTCGTGCGTAGCTACTGTTAAGCGTTAGCCCTTTTTCAATAACAGTAGCCAGTGTGCACGGAGGGCCTGTTCTGTGCCTGGGGCTGAGCTCCGTGCTTTTCATGCATTTTTCTCCCACCTCAACAGCAAGTGCTCTTAACTGTGTTTCCTGTAACAGAGGAAACAGACTTGGAGACATACGTGATGTGACCAAGGCCACAAGGTCTGCGGAAAGGCCAGGTCTCTCCCAGCCCGTCTGGGGTCCAAACCTGGTTCTTCCCTCCACACTTGCTTAGATTCCCAGGAGGTGAGGCCTCGAGGAGGGAGCTAGACGGAGGGTGGTGCCACTGACCCAAGCAAGAAAAAGAAGAGGAGGCCTTCAAAAATTTTAGAGAAAGAACTCTTTCACGTTATCTGGTTCAACCCACATTTATAATTTCAAAATTTCCAAACCTGGGGCTTTAGCCCTCTCATCACAACGTGCTGCCTCCTGAGTATCAAATGTACACTGTCATTGAAAAAAAAACCAAAACTTCCCTCCCAACATCTTGTTGGTCTTGAACTATCCCTTTAGTAGAAATATTGTTACAATAACTGATCATCTCTGGGGCACACAAGTATTTAATGCTTGTGTTTTTATTATCCATCAAGTGATTAGTCAATGTATATGACTAGCATTGGGTTGATTTTGCTAGCTATCTGTTAAGACTAACAAAATTAGAAGAACAAAGCAAACTGTTGCTTTAAAATCGGGTTCAATCAGACTCTCAGTAACACTCTCAACAACATGCGCCCGGCAGTGAGCTGGGCACTGCCGGAGCCTCCTAGAACCCCAGTCCAGCCTCTGCCTCACTCACACCCTCACACATGCCCAGCTTTCATCCTCATCTCATTAAGCTGTTAACTGAGTGTTGATAAGTTCTCTTCGATGCCATTGTGAAAGACTGAATCACATCTGAAGTTATCACCCACTTTCCAGATTCTTGGCTCTAAGACAGAGAAAAGTCAATTAAATTCCAGATGCCAAGATGCACGCATCCTCCAACAGAGGGACGACTCTCTGTTAAAAGGCGACAGTTCTCTCCCTGCAGGTGACCTGAACAAGCAAGGACAGGCTTGCCGTGGGCACTGGCTCATACCACGCAGGGCTCTGGTTCTTTGCACAGGCTACCAAAAGCCCTGTGCATCCTAAGTCTGTAGTTTGCCTGCAAAGTATTTTGCTGACCTGGCTTCGAAATAAAGGTCTTTTCCCTTATCAAAGTAAACACCTAAATTCTGAAGCAGCCCAAGAGGGTAAGATTGGAGAAACCACCAGAACCCATATCATTGCACTCTCCCCTAGATGTAGACTCAAGGTTGATTAAAATACACACACACCCCTCAAATGGAACCAAAGAAATACTCTAGATATGCTGGAAGAGCATTTTTTTGAATTAAGGGAAGACTGGTATCTACGGGTGGGAAGAACTCAAGAAGTGCCAGGAAAAGACAATAATGTGAATGTTCTTAATGTCACAGAACTGTACATTGAAAAATGACTAAAAAGGTAAATTTTGTGATGGATGTTTTATGACAATAATTAAAAAAAACAAAACTACCAGGGGGAAATTACAGAAATTTGGCTTCTGATTACACACAATAGGTAGATGACATATATAGTTCATCTGAATATGTATAGAAAAATAAACTAGAAAATACTGTATCATCTGAACAGGTCTTATCACTAGATGCTAAAATTTCTGGTATTCGAAAATTTTTCATAATTTCCTATATTTTCCAAATTTTGTATAATTAGTTTTCCTTTTACAATCGGGAGAATGCAGTACAAAATAATAATATACTGCTCAAATCTGCCCCTTCTTCACCATAGCCTTTAGCAAGACCCCCCTACAAATCATGTTTCACAGGAACTATTTCCATGACTCCCTGACTAGTGAATAAGACCATCTCCACTTGCCCCCTACACCACCACCAGACCCAGGAAGAGTTCTTCGGAAGGATACGGCAGAGGAGACATGCCACGTAATGCCACAGAGTATCCTCAGTAGCCATCCCCACCCTATCCCTGGTCCTTACTCATCCCAAAGCTTCATCCCACTCTGAGCCTTGCCTAGTTCTTCCACTCCACCCACCCCTCTTCCTTCTCTTTGCATGAGCCCAAGGATGCTGCTGGTGTGCAGGATCAGGGACGGGATGAATCTGAGAGGTGGGGTGGGTGAGCGGCACAGGGCAGCAGCACCTCCAGACGTCTCCATAGGAGGGGATTCGGGCAGAAATACAGTTGAAACTGGGGAACTTGTGCTACATATCATTGGGGATGACTTGGGGTGGGAGTGTTTTCTCACCAAGCACATTACTTTCAATTTGGTTGTACATTCATTTGGGGTGGTGTGGATTGGGGTGGATGGAAATTACAGGGAGTTCTGTTCTATTCCCATCAAGCTACCCCTGGTTTGCCTCCACTATAGCTTCCTGCTAACTCCCCATCACTCAGTTCAAGCATCACTTTCTCTGGAGATTCTTCCCTGACACCCTAGTTGTGACACATGCCCCTCTCCTGGACTCTCATTACACTTTGGGTAAACCTTGATCTGAGCACTTACCACACTCCAGTCTGTTGCTTTTCCCACCTGCCCTGACACTAGACTACAGCTCCTTCAGGACAAGGAACTGTATGCTGAGCACCAAGCCCTGTGTCTGGCAAGAGACGAGTGCTCGATAATTATTTTTCAACAAATAATCACACGAATGAGCAGAGGAGAATTAAGGCTATAGGTAATTCATCTCAGGTGCATGAGCGGCTACAGAGGGATAATTTGTCTGCTATTCTACACTTCCACCACCCTGATGATTAAGCCAGAAGAAATAGGCTTTTTGTATAGGAAGTTACAGTGAACTAGCATGTGAATCAGTCATTAATGAATTAATGAACTAATTACTTCATCTAAATCAAGGCTCAGGACACATCTTGAAGCAATATGAAACAAAAATGTATGAATATTTGATCCCCTAGAGCTGAAGGCAGGTAACAGACATTGACAATATCATAGACTCAGAATCTAAGAAAGACCAGGTGGAGGTTTGCCAGTCCCAGCCAGGTGACAGTTATTCCAAGCACAGATTGTGCGAGCATCTGATATTCCACTCCATGGACCTCCCAACAGCCTTGTCTTCCTCATCTTCCCACTCCAGAGCAGTAGCAACGCCACTGCTATTTTTAGTCACTTGCAACCAAATATAGTTCGAAGTTATATAGCTTCTGAAAGGAAACGAGTCTTGAATAATGAACAAAGATTGGCCAAGGGTAGGAAAGTAGATCGTGTGTTTCAGAAAGATATATAACATGACCCAGGTATGGAGGTGTGAAACTGCCTGGTGTGCGTGGAGCAGCAGACAGCAGGAATTCCAGTACACCTTAACAAGGCAGAGGAAAGCGGGACACGAGGCCGGAAGACGGGTCGGAACTAGGTCCAGGATAACACTGTACGGCACATAAGAAAGACTGCATTTTTATCCTGACTGTCATGAGAAGCTATAAGCATTTTTAGACAGGAGACTGATACAGTTGGATTAACACCGAGAAAGATCACACTGGAAGTAGAGAAGGGAGTAAGGGAGCGAGCGGAGGCAGATAAAGGGCTAAAGCAATCGTCCAGACATCCACTGCTCCGAAATTTACCTCCATGTCCAAACCAACACAGAACAAGTTCATCCAGAGAAGTTCCACTTAACAGGGAATCCTGGGTTGAATAACTTTGAAAAATTCAGCTCCAGCCCTTTATTTGACAGGATAGCATGTAAAGAACGGTCTAGTCTAGCTTGGCCCAAGCCGGCAGGCCTGCCTCTGACCCATGAAGCCAGCACCTCAGAATAATGGGTCCCTAGACTTTTGCCTCATTCTTGAGTTGTGTCCTGAATCACTTCAACCTGGATCTGCCTTGGCTTTTGTTCTGGGGCTCTTGCCTCATTTCCTGCTTCTGGTCTCATAGTCAGCCCTCAAAACTCATGCCCAATCCTCTGATACATCCTCTGGTTCAGCCACTGCCTCATTTCTTTGCCCTCTTTACAGCGAAACTCTCCAAAGACTTTTCAGTACTAATTGTCTCCAATACGTTTCTGTGCATTCTGTCTCAAACCCACCCACCACTTGCACTGAAGTGTCACCCAAGGCATGCAGGTTGCTAAACACAATGATTGATTTTCACTTCTCATCTTATTTGACCTATCAGAAGTATCTGACACTCCTCCTTCTTGATAAACTGTCTTCCCTTTCAGTTTTGTCCCACTTGCCTGATTGTTCCCTCTCAATCTCCCGTGCTGCCCTCTCTTCCACCTCCCCTCTCAAATAAATGTCATGGGGTGTCCCAGGCTCAGTCCTCAATCTCCCCTCTTCCGTCTACACGACACTTTCTCAACGTTAGCACTATGGACACTTGGAGCCAGATAACTCGTCATTGTAGGGGGCTGGCTGCCCTATGCATAGTAGCATCTCTGGCCTCTAGCCACTAGATTCCAGAAGCAACTCTTCCCCGACCCAGTGGTGACAATCAAAAATGTTTCCAGGCCTTGCTAAATATCCCCTGGGTGGCATAGAGAATCACCTCGGACTGAGAACCACTGCTCAATGTCTATAGGAAATCCTCCTCTAAATATTTTGGACTTTTGTGATCTCTTCCAGTCTCTAGGCTTTGAATACTATCTATGTGCTGATAATCCCCAAATTTATTTATCCAGCCCAGGCCTTCCTCCTGAACTCCAGACTAGAATATTCAATTTTGCTTTCAAATCTTTCACCTCCATATCTAATGGAACCCCAAACTCAACATGTAGTTTCCCCATCTCAACTGAAGGTAACCGCATCCTTCCACTCGTTCAGACTCAATGTCTTGGAGCCATCCTTGATCTCTCTCTCTTTTTTCACACCCTGAATCCTGCCAAGAAATCCTACTAACTCTACCTTCAAAAGACATCCAGCATCTAACCACTTCTCACTGTCTCCACTGCTACCACCCTGATTCAGGTCACCATGATCTCACACCTGGGTTTTTGCAGTAGCCTCCTAACTGGTCTCCCTGGTTACATTCTTGGGCCCCCACTGTCTATTCTTAGCAAAGCAGCCAGAATGAGTCTTTTAAAATACGCAGTCTGATCATTTCACTCCTTGCCCAAAGCCCTCCGCTGTCCTCTCATCTTGCTCAGAGGAAAGGCAAAGTCCTCGTAAGTTCTCACGAGGTCTGGCCACTTGTTACCTCGCTGATCTTATAAACTGACACCTTCAGTTATGACCGCCTGAGATGAGACAGCTCAGGACGAAGGTTTGGAAGGCACGATCAGGAGTTCCTGTTCGGAGGTTCTTGCACAAAGATGTTGTGTGCCAGTCGGATCTGTAAGTCTGGGATTCGGAGGGATTCTTGACTGGAAGCATAAATTTGGGGATTGTTGGCACACAGATGGTATTTAAAGACATGAGCCTGATTATGCTAAGTGAAATAAGTCGGGCAGAGAAGGACAAATACTGTATGAGATCACTTATACGTGGAATCTAAAAAATACAACAAACTAAAAAGTAAAAACAAAACTTTGAAACATTTTTTAAATGATGGATATATATTAACCAGGATTTGCATAAGCAAAATGAAAACAACCTTAAAACTTTTGAAAAATAAATAAATAAAACATACTTTTGGATTAGAAGCATCGATACTATAAAAAAAATTTAATCTTCCTAATTTATCTAAACATTCAATGCAACTTAGTTAAACTTTTTCCCTGATACTTGAAAAAAATACAACAAACTAGTAAATATAACAAAAAAAGAGCAGATTGACAGATACAGAGAACAAACTACTAGTTACCAGAGGGGAGAGGAGAGGGGCATATTAGGGGTGGGGAGTGGGAGGCACAAACTGTTGGGTGTAAGAGAGGCTCAAGGATGTATTGCACAACACGGAGAATATGGCCAATATTTTGTAAGGACTATAAATGGAAAGCAACCTTTAAAAACTGTTTAAAAATTGAAAAATTAATTACCGCAAAAAATGAAAAAATAAAGGCTTGAGCCTGCAGCAGGTCACTGAGGGGGTGGATAGAGATGAAGAGAATCAAAGGCTGAGCCCCGGGGCACCCCAATATTAAATGAGTGGAAAGAAATGGAGGAACCAGCAAAGGAGACGGACAAGCAGCAATCAGTAGGCAGGAGGGAGGAGACCAAGGGAGTGGCGTGTCCTGCGAGCTACGTGAAAACTGTCTATCAATGAACTGGAATCTGTGAGTCAAAAGTTCCTTTTTAAACCCAGACTGATTTTAGGGACTTCTCTAGGAAACATATAATATCCTTGCATAACAGAACACAGTGGGCAATGTGAATATTTCTTCTCTCCCTGTGCTTAATTATCACATACAGTTCTAATGGTTCAGAGTCCTGTCTCCACTGAATTTCATCTGTTTTCCTATTTGCAGTAGTATCACAGTTTAATTAAGTAAACTTAAAGTTTAGGTGTTACAGGGGTAGGGCACACTTACACAGAAATACCAAGTCAACACGTATGAGTAACATCTGAAATGAAATAACTGCAACATTATCTAATTATTAATCTTGTCATTTATCAAAATGACAAACTAAGGACCAAAACCAGGAGAAAGAAAGAGCTGTTCCTAACTTTAAACTTCATCATAACAAAACCCTCTAAACACAAAACGGCTAATATTTAATAATCGATCTGAGGTCATTCAGATAATATATTAATTAGTCAGTTAATTTCGAGGGTTTAGCCCAAAACTTATGAGTGTTGGAACCACTTTGACTGGGTTATCACTTCTAGGGATACAGATGAGTACTGACCTGAACAGTGTGGCATTAGAGGATTACCCCAACAAGGCACAAATGAAACCAGAACTGGAAGTCAGGTCAATGTCTTTGCAAGAAAAGAGATGCCTGGTGTATTTCTAGATGGTTTCCTGGAAACATTTATTCCCCTATAAAGCTGAGGCTGCCTGTTCTTAGCTTCTGATCACCCTTCTAAAGCAGAATTTCATGTGGTTATAGTAAAAAGAGACTTCAAGGTCATATTTCCTCCAAACAATAACTGAGCCCCAGAAACTAAATACCAACAACACTTCATGTGGTATATAGAACGTCCTATACTTCCATAGTGTCTATTTCTGATTTATCTCCAATACATTACTATTCTAAGAACTTGAACATAATCACATATCTATATATATCAAATTTTACTAAAAATGTGAAATTAAGTAACAATTTGAACATTTTAAATCACTGTTTTTACAACACAATGATAAACAGAATCCCAAACCCAAGCTAGGTTTCATTCACATTCCATAAAAATTAGTCAGATCCTTCCAACCTTCCTGGAGAACAAACAAGTACAAACAGCCATGTTCTAGCAAGCAGGGTGAACTCAGAGCAGACATTCGTTCCGAATCTGAGAATGACCCAGCCCTGAGAGGGTCAGTTACGCTGAATGAAAGAAAAGGTAGAATAATTGACTGTGAGGTACCCAACATCCACTAATTGAATGAATGGATGAATAAAGATTAAAAACCTGGTCTGCAGTGAAAATTTCTGTAAAACAAAAAAAGTCTAGGATGGAAAAAACGGCCCTGACACAGGTCCTGAGAAAAGAGCCCTGGGGACTGAACCCCAACTGAACATCAAGTGAACCCGCGTTGTTATAATATATAAAAAGTTAATACAACCTTATTAGATGGAAGCCTTCCAGATCAAGTGAAGTAGCTGTCCTACACTTGGCATGAGTTAGACCTCACCTGGAAGGTTCTGTTTCATCCCAGGAAAGACCCAGTAAGAAGGACATTAGCAGTCCTAATACTCTCCAGAGGACGCCCCAGATTGCTAGCACAGGGCCTTGGACCTAAAGCTGCTCAATAAATAAGTATCCTGAGCGGATATTAAGAGTCTGGAAATCATATGAGAAATGATTAAGGGAGGCTGGAAGGAGGTGGGTGTCAGCTTAACACAGAATGCACCTTCTGACAGAGCTGCCCTCCAGTGAGGCAAGATGCCCAGCGAAGGAGGAATCCTAGCACGGAGAGTACTCCAGGGGGTGCTCCAGCTCACCCACCAGGGGTGTTACCGAAGGGCGGCTTGTACTAAGACGGAGATTGAAGTGAATGACTCCCAAGGGCCCTGTCAGCCCTGGGGTCCCTGGAACAGACATCGGGTCCTACAGAGGCTCTCTCCGCAGCTAGTCCCGCTCCCCCCGCCCCCGCAATGTGAGCCCCTGCTGGGCACCCTCTTCTTCAAAGAGGGAGGCTGTTGGGCTCCAGGCTGCAACTTGACCCTTTGCACAGCCGAGGACAGCAGCCCCGTGGGGCATCTTGTTGTGACAGAGACACCAACCCTGGACACTGGGTATTGCCTTACGCCTAAACCAGCCCTACCGTTTGCTTCCCTTCATCATCCCTCATACTCAGCTTGAAGCTGACTTTGAAGTCATCCCTCAAGAAACAATGATCTCTGGCTGGGAACTTTGTACCTGAGTGCTCCTTATCCAATAGCCAATTCTACATCCTTTTGAGTAATTTATAAGATGGGAGGATGGGGCCAGGGGACAACAATGGGAGCCTTCCAGGTCCCTTCCTCACACAAACACCCTGAATGCTTCGGAATAAAATTCCCCGCATATGGTTAGACCCCCCAACCACCACCCACAGGGGCAGTTTGCATGAGGCGACAGTGACACCTTGTGGTTATAAAAGTTAATCACATCCATGCTTAGTAAAAGAAAAAAACAATAAAAAGCCAATCCTTCTCCCCCTCCCTTGGTAGCTCTTATCCAAACAGATCTGATGGGAAGTTGGTTGGAAAATAGAAAGTCAGTAAGACAAGGAATCGTTAAAATGATGCGTGAAGAGCTTTACTACACACTCAATATAGCTAACTGCATTCATTCAGCCGTTGTACAGCCGAGGTTGATTCCCTGAATGCAGATCCACAAAGTTGCTGCTAGTCTATGTTGCACAAATCAAACATCATACATCAACTATAATGTCCAGTGCTTATTTAAATAGTGGGGAATCTTAAGACACTTGTGAAATGAGATTCCTTCCACTGATTCTTGTGAGGGTTTTTTTTCTCTCTTACAGTTGTCCCTCAAGGCTTTGTTTTATAATCACGACCCTTCAGCTCCAAGGCTAACTTGAAAGGGGAGAGACCCCACTGTGAGTTTCAGTATTTGGGGATCTAGGTGCCTGCGTGGTGTCCACCACACCACGGGAGACCAGCCACTGCTGCAGGTGACCCTGACTCAGACATGGGGAGATCTTTTAAGTGTCCACAGTACACTTCTTCTGAGTTATGCCTTTGGCATCATATCAAATTTTTAACTAGGGAGGGGATACACAAGAGAGCAAGTGAAGACACGGGCTTCTAGAAGCACTATCACGAGGTGGTTTAGGGTGTGAGAGCTGGAACCACACTGCCTGGGGCTCAATTCCACTCTCTGCCACTTTCAAGCTCTATGACGCTCAGAAACTTATTTATTCTCTCTAGGCCCAGGCTCCTCACCTGTAACATAAGAAGGAACACGAGTACCCACTCTTAGGGTGGTCATGAGAGTTAAAGGAAGTAATCCATGTTAGGCCCTTAGCACAGTGCCTGTCAAACAGGAAGCACTCAAAAATAATTATTGTTATCTTGGATTTATCTTCTTTCACTATCCCATAGACCAGCAGTTCTCAAGCTTTTTTGTCTTAGGACCCCTTTAACTTCTTAAAAATTTTAAATTCTTAAAAATTATAAGGACCCTAAAGAGCTTGAAGATATTTGTATGTGTTATATCTTTTGATATTTACTGTTTTGTAAGTCAATTCAAAATATCCGTATTCTTTTTTAAATGACAACTATAAACCCATTAATATAAATAACATTTTACCAAAAATAGCTCCATTTTCCAAAACAAACGTATCTGGTAAGAGAGTGGCATTGCTTTACACTTCCGCGAATTTCTTTCATGTCTCATTACTAAGACAGCTGGTTTCTCCTATCTGTTTCTGCACTCAATCTGTTCTAATGTCACATATCATCTAGTCTCTGAAAAACGCCTTGCACACTCACGAGAAAATGAGAGTGGAAGAGACAAATAACGTCTTAGTGTTGTTATGAACATAGTTTTGATCTCATGGACCCCTTGAAAGAACCTCAGAGACCCACAGGAGCCCCAGACCACACTCTGAGGTTTGCAGCTGTAGCCCACTGCATCAGTCCAGATTTTCCGCTGTCAAGATCAGTACAACAGAGTCACAGGTCCCAAGTCAGCTCATTGTCAGCATCTGGGAGGATTTTCACAGACTACAAACCCAATGGACCTGAACGTGAAAACACAATTGCTAGTGCAGCCATGAGCTTGCCCTGCTGAAAGGAGGCAGGAAGACCTTTCACCCAAGCCTACCTTACGCCATCTGGTTCAGAAACTCAGACCCAGGTCCCACAGAAGGCCAGATCTCCACCTCCCTCGCATGGATGAAATGCGGTTGTGACTAATAATATTATTACAGAATCCATCCATCTCTCTGGGTTGAGGTACCTAATTGTTTTTTGTCATTGTTTTTCTCGTTTGTTTCAGTTTTTTGTTTTTCGGTTTTTTTTGGGAAAGAGAGTCAATTCAAAGAAAATAAAATGGTAGCTTGGTATAATTCCTTTTTTAGAAAACACTTTTTTAAAATCTGGAAATCCAATGGTTGGATGTGACTTAATCATTAGTTTGCTATTTTTACATTACAGGTTGACCTGCTGTTTTTGGCAAGCCTTTACACAAATTTTGATGCTGAAACCCTCTTAAAAGTGTTTTACATATTCTTTCCTCTCTTGACCTTTCAAGCCACTTCAATACAACTCCAAGGTGACATCATAGTCACTATGTCCCTCCATGACGCCCAAAAGCACAACCAAGGCAAACTCAAGCAACAGTTCATTCTCTGCACCCAGTGGGGACAGGTTCCTGAGTGGGTTCCTTCCAGAGAACATCTCTAGGACAGTGTTTAAACGGAGGGCAGAACCAGGCTCTCTGGGACTGACTGCTTTGAGTGCAGAGCCTACGTTTCACTCTCCACAAGGATCTACAACACAGGTTCTCTCTCCCCACCCCACCCCCTGTCGTTGTAGAAACTTGGAAAGTTACCGTATCCATCAAAACCTTGAGCTGCTGGCTCCACAACCCAAATCAAAGCAGCCCAAGTGGAGAGGGGGTCTCTGGAGGAAATGCTCATTTACTGGAAACACTCTGCAGCAATTCCACGCAGCTCAGCAGCGCTAGGAAAATAAAAACAATATGATGTGTCAATTGTTGGCTGCCAAATTTTTAACACAGTAACATATTTGTACGAATATAAACAGGACACTAATTGAAAATTTTCTGACCCTTAGGTGAAGCACATTCTAATCTCCAGAGCTATCTGATCTACCTCTGTCTCTGTCTCTCTGTAAGATCTACCTTGTGACTATTACTATTTCTCTACCTATGTCTCTTATCTACACATATGATCCCAGTAACTTTTTACTTGTTGTTCCTTCTGCCTGGAACAGCTTTCCCTCAAATATCTGCGTGAGGACCTGCAGCCCGGGAGTGGTCCCTGCGGGCTCTGTGCTCTCTGGTCAGCTTCCTGTGACTCCCGCACAACTCCTGTGTCAACGGTACACTCCATGCACGTGGGAAGGGAAGGGACATACACAGCGTTCTTACCAGAACATCATTGTATGTTACTCAGTTACTCTGAGTTACCATTGTCATCCATGAAAAAGAGAGTGGGCCAGATCAGTGGTCTCTCACACTCTGCTCTCCAGGACCCCAAGGCCTCCACGGAGCAGCTTGGCAGTGACCTCAGGCAACAAGAGCAAAACCAAGTGGGGAGGGCTTTGGCCCCTCCACACCCTGCCCCCCTGGCCAACCAGAGTGGCTCTGAAATTGCTCAGATTTGCTTTGAATACAAGGTTCTGTTGTGGATCTGAAAAATCCAGAAATGCACCCTAAAACATACAGGAATTTAGTATGGGATAAAAGAGGCATTTCAAATCAATAAGGGGGAGATGAATTACTTAATCAATGGTGTGCTAACCAATGGGTAGCCATCTAGGAAAAAAATGCTAAGATGGAACCTAGTGCACGTCTTATACAAAAGTAAATTCCAGGTGGATCAATGATTTGAGCATGAAAAGTGAAACCCATAAAAGTCGTAGAAGAAAAAAGAGAATTTTCAAATAATTACAAAGATGTGGAGAAGGCTCTTCTAAATATCACACAAAACCCAGAAGCTATAAAAGAAAAGACTGATGAATTTGAAAAAATAAGAAATACTTTTAAATGTGTATATATGTCAACAAATTAGCATAAACAAATTTAAAGATAATCATCAAAGTAAGAAAAATATCACAAGTCACATTCCAGACAAGGACATTTTTCTTAGTGCATAAAGAACTTGTATCAATAAGAAAAAAAAAATGAGCAAAGGCTGTGAACAAAGGATATATAAATGAGTTTTAAATGTTAACCCCAAGCATATTTTTAAATGTACATCAAATATCTGACCAGAAAGTTTGATAAGATTGAGGAATGTGAGGGTAGATGGAATTGGGTATTTTCATACATCACCAATGAAAGTAAAAATTTATAGAACATTTGTGGACAGTAATTTGGCAGCTTTATTAAAATCTAAAATGCACAATGTTAACAAGTAATCCCATTTCTAGGAGTTTATCCTACAGCTAAACTTGCTCATTTACAACATAACAACAGATATACAAGAATATGCATATTCTGTAGGTGTGGAACTGGAAGCAAACAAACTCTCCAACAATGGACAAGAGGATAAATCCACTGTGCACAGTCACGTGGAAATTGACGCAGCAGTTACAAAGAATGAGGTCGCTACCGGCACAGTTATGGAATGACTTCCATGATACAGTAAGTGAAAAAGTTTCAGAAGGTTATTATGCCACTACTTATGAAAATGTCTGTGTGAATATGCTTGAATATGCATAAAAAGCATTTCTGGAAGGGTATGCAAGAAAACAGCAGCAGCGGTTTCCAGTGGATGGGGAGACTGGATGGATAAGAGACAAGAGAGACCTCGTTTTTCCTATGTACTTTTTTGTACATTTTACATTTTCACCACGTGCAAATACTCCTTTTTTAAAGTGAAAGTGTTATTTTGTAAATGTTCTGTTGCTTAAAAATATTGCAAACCACTGAGCTACATGATCTCCAGGTCTGACATTTAGTGATCCCATTTTTCCAATACACTTTTATATTAAGTGATTCCACGACTCTGATATGTTTCTCACTTGAAAAATGCACTAGAAACTTGGTCCACAGCTCCATATGCAAAAAACAGAAAAAAAAAATCTTTAAGCTTTTCACCATCTACTAGGTTCTGTTGCATGTATGTTTGTGGAGTTTATCACATGACAGTTACATGTGACCTGACTTTTTCACAGACTCAGCAAATTTGGGGTCCAGATACATACAGTCCCTGGAACAGCAATGACGCAAACCACTGCTCTCACAGACATACACTAAGGCAGGGCCTACAAAGTCTTCCCATCCCCTTAACACTGTGCAAGGTTTTCTTGAAATCCTCAAGGGGTGCTTCTCTTGTGTTCCCAAACAGGTGTGCTCCCAGCGGGTGCTCCCACCTGCCGAGCCCTGCAGATCCCTCCTCCACCCAGCCCTGCTGCTTCCCGGCAGACACCCACAGAGATGTGCTGCAGCCTCTCTGTGACAGAGCTGCCTAGGCACCTGAGAAAGGCTGAGGGGTGCCCTCTGTTTCCATTACACTCTGTGGGGACAGTTCCACAAGTATGCTGCCTGGACTCCCAAATGTGGTGGAATTTGGTTAAAACAACCCTTTCACGTTTTGCTTATGGTTGCTCTGCTCTCCACAGGACTTGGCTGTGAACGCGGATGGGGCTGGAAAGACAGGTTAAATTGGCAGAAAATGGTTTCATACTCAGAATCACCTCTCCTTCTGCAACAAGGAGAGACAGGCCAAAGAAGATTCAGAGGCTGGAGGGAAGAACTCTCTTTGTAGAACAAGAACCACACTTTCTGACTCTGTCACCAATTTATGCTCTGTTGTTATGATGGGGAGGACAGAGCCAAAAATAATACAGTGGTCTGAATCACTGTAAATAAAAATATTAGCTACTTTTTATTGACTGTACCCACTACTTTGCCTTCTTAACTTGTAATCTTCATAAAATCCCCGTTTCAATGAACAGATTTTTTTATATGAATGATAGAAACCTGACCAAACTGGCTAAAACCAAAAATCGGAATGTTGACTGATGTAATAAATGGTGTAGAGAGGTTAATTTAGCTTCAGGTATGGCCTGATCCAGGGGTCATCTGATATGAAAAGGGCCTGGTTTCTGTTTCTCAGCTCTGCTTGTTCAGTGTTGACTCATTTCTCCAACAAATTCTCCCCTTATGATTACAAGACGGCTTCCAGCAGCAATCCTGGGTTTTTTCCTTCCAGGTTCAAATCCACTAGAAATAAGCAAGTCAGATTCCCCAAGAGTTCAAAACAAGAGCCCAGGAATTGGGCTTTGCCCATGTGCTTGACCAAAGATCAGATACCATGGAGGGGGAAGATGGAGAGTCCTGAGTGGCTTATGTTGGGCCCTGTGCTCCTGAGGCATCCACCTCACCTGACACACATGCAGAGAGTTTTAAGAGAACTGACTCCTAAGGCAAAATCAGGGCATTGTTGCCAAAGGAAGGTAGTTCATTCTAGGCAGCAAAAACAGCAGGTGTCCACAACAATGAGGCTGAAACTACTCTGATTGCACAGATGTGGAAATAGAAGGTCCCAGATGTTAAGAAATTTATACAAAGCCGTATTATCAGAAAGTGGCATAGATTGGATCTGACCCTATTACTGTGTGTGATAAGACTAAAATGATGAGTGGGTATTTCCCAGGCAACCTGGAGCAAGGAGGGTGCTCTGGGCAGAGGTTAATGACCACGCAGAGGTGTGGGGAGTGCAAGGAGCTCTCAGGGAATTTCAGGTTGTTGTATGCAAAGTTCTCAGACAGTGCAAAGCAAAGAGCTCAGGCTCTGGTGCCAGAGGGATCAAGACTCTATTATTCACCACAAGGTGACCGTGGCCAAGGACACAACCACTCACTACACTTTTATCATCTCTAACATGGACAACGTGCTTTGTGAGGTTCTTGGGAAGAAAATGCCAGTGAGACAACACATATAAAGAAGCGAGCACAGTGCCTAGCAGACAGGACCTCAACAAATGGTTGATGTTACCTAGCTGGTAAGGATAGACTGCAGAAGGCAGTGAACGGGAAAGACGGTAGAAAAATAAGGTGGAAAAACAGCTACGGGCCAGATCAAACTAAGGTAAAGGTTTTAGCTTTTATCCTCCAGACAATGGGGGATCAACTGAAGGATTTTGACCAGAGGAATAGTCTGATCAGTTTCTCATTTTAGAATGATCATTCCAGCATCAATAGGTAGCCACAGCAACAGAGAGACGTGGGGTGGGGTGGGAGAGACTAGTTGAAAGACCATTAAAATAGGTTGACCAGTGGTTGCCAAACCTAATTCAGTATCAGAATTTCCAGGGGAGGTTTTTTGTTTTGCTGTTGCTTTGTTTTGTTTTAATAGATTTCTAGACTTCCCAGGGGCTAGGAGACAACTGGGTTGAGTTATTACCTAATTCTCACCCAGAGAGCTGTCAGCCCCTTTGGGAAAATGATCCACCTCCCTCGCAGTGATCAGCACTGCCTAAAGAAAAACTAGAAGTGTTATAAGAATATGCAGAAGGAACGTAGATATTAAGAAACAGTCACATTTCTGGGGTTTTAACCTTAAAAAGAAGACTCTGAAGGGCACTGAAATGCAGAGTGGAGCAATCAGAAAAGGCTTGCCTGTGCTGGAAGGAATGAAGAGAATGGGACAGAGCATGAATTTGCAGAAGGTCATTGGGCTTGATCAGAGCTGAGCACCAGAAAAGAAGTAGACTCAGCTTCAGGAGATAGCCAGCAGGGAACCTCATGGGAGCTGATCCAACCCCAACAGTCTATGGGTCTCCATTCAGTCCCCATTTGATTGAGCATAGGTGCCTTTGTGGAAGACACACTGCATGGTCCTGCTTTTAGCCATTATCCAGTAAGGGCCTCCCATCCATGGCTGTATCCCAGTGACCCTGACTCCAGACTTGGCCAAAACTGTCATCTGAACAGCTGCGTGTGGATGATAAATAACTGCCATTTCAGTAACGCAGATACTCATGGGTCATTGCCCTTCCACCCTATGGGTGAACCATAATTCACTCAACCATTTCCCCTATTCTCAGATGTTTCCATTATTTCCAAATGTCCTCTAGTAAATTTAACACTGCAATGAAAATTTGCACATAAAACCTTAACTGCTATCATTTCCAACTCTAAAATGTCTACTATTCTTTGATGAAACCTTGGTACTTTCTCAAGCTCAAGTTACCAAGTCCCAAGGACTAGCCTTTCCTTCTCAAAGGATGTAATTAGAGATCATTTGATAAATTTTAATATTTGTTGGTTTGGTTTTTTTTAAACCCGTGGTGAGCAAAGAATAAAAGATATTTTCCTTAACCTGCTAAAAGATACCTACCAGGAATCTCAGCAGACATCTTACTTAAAGGTTTTCTTAAAAGTCAGGAATGAAATATGAATGCCCATTATCACAGCTTCTATCAATGCTGGAGGTCCTAGGGGGAAAAAAAGAAACTACTGCCTCATCCAGAGGTGTAGGAAAACAGGCATTCTCGTTGACTGCTTGTATCTTAAGTTCAATCTTTAAGGATGGCAATTTGACTATATACATGTATACTTGTTTTTTAAATGCACATACTTACTGACCCTGCAACTCCACCTCGATGAATATACCCTAAGAAAAGTCTTAGGGCTGTACACAGAGATATAAGTATTAGGGTCTTCTCTCCAGCACTATCTACAATCAAAGCCACCTGTCTGAGATACACACTACCATACATAAAGTAGGTAATGAGCAAGCATTGACCACATACCACAGGAAACTATATTCAATATCTTATAACAACCTATAATGGAAAACTGTACAAATACAGATAGATGTGTATAACCAAATCAGCTTGCTGTACACCTGAAACTAACACAATATCGTAAATCAGCTATACTTCAATTTAAAGAAAAACCACCTGGTTGACAACAAGGCACTGGATATGTGAATTCTGGCATGAACACATTATGAAATACTAGCCCCTGAGAACGATGCTGGGGAGGAGCATATGCTGGAAGGAAAGCTTCAGCTAGTTTCCCCAGTATAAACTTTTTGCAGAGAGTGGCATGGGTGTACACACACACACATAAAAGAACATACTGGAAAGACCCATGCTAGGATACCAGTGATTCTTTGTGCTGTTTTTCAAATTTTTTTAAAACCTGTGTCACTTTTCTAATTAAGAAACATATTTAAAATGCTGCCTCAGATGATGGCTGTGGGCAGCAAAAGAAAGTGGCACAGAAAGAGTGAAGGGAGATTGTGTGAGGGGAGGCGGCAGCAGCTCTAAGCCGGACCACGGCTCTCTGTTCATCTAGAAGCCATAAGACCAAAAAGCTACATTATGTCCTTATTGCTCGGTTTTATTATAACAAAGAAAAATGACAGATCTACATGTAGCTTTAATACACACACATACATTCACACACATATAGACATTCTTGAGGAAACTTCTTATTTATATTCAGGAACCCATCATTCTGCCAAGTCCTTGGCAGATCATAGGCCATCCTGCAACCCAGATAGATTTTACTGGGCTGTTTCCTTGGTTCACATGACCCGGGCGGGGTTAAGCTGAAGAGAAAAGAGAAGGGGGTGGGGAATGTCACAACAGCATTCGTCGCACACGCTCAGATAAAAAAAAAATTCACAATAGCTACAACCATGAGAATCTTTATGCATTTATCTTTGTAATCAATACAGTTCTTCAGAACAAGAGAGACCAAAAAAGGGAATACAATAGTCCAGTTACAGCCCTATAGGTTGACATTACAATCTAGGTTTAGATTATCTGGAGGCTTTTCGAAGAGGACTGAGGTGCAGAGACATCTGGAGTTGACTCCCGACCTAAGTGCTGACAGGGCACAGACATTTCTAAACAATAAAGGAACCACTACTTGGTAAGTACTTCTGGTGCTGGCATACAGTGTCCAATACAAAGGAAGGTGAAAGTCCATAGTGGTCTTCGTACATGCTGTGTGGTAGAGGTGACAGCAGAGTTCTTTATTTCCTAAAGTCGGCAAAGTTCATAAAGTGACTAATTCACATGGTGATGACATAGTACAAGCATGCACTTTAACGGTACAGAGTGCTTTAACAGGAATCTGTCGGTTTGTAAAATCCCAGCAAGGTCATTTTTACTTCAAAGGACTATTATCCTTTCAGTCATTTTATTCATTCATTCAGCAAATACTTCTTGCAAACCACGTGCCATCTCACCCATCCCTTTCTCAGGAAGACCAACACCGGGAAACTGGTACAGCAGGTGCTCCTAACCCTAAGGGCGGTTGGTAGACAGTGATGCACAATCCTCAGAACTGTAGTAAGTGGCTACACCGCATTACCCGTGTCCCTGAACCCAGACCCTCTGGGAGCTGGGAACTTGGAGCTGACTCAAGAGAAGAAAGTACAATTCTCTATTCAAGTCAGACATCCCTCAAGGAGACCATGACTATTCTGACTCACTTGAGGCGGGGGAGGAGAAAAGAATATAAGGTGGAATCATTCTTAGCTGTAAAGTTTAGCAGATAGAAGAAAACTGTGTCATTTGCTTAACTTTGGAAAAGGCAGTGGGTCTCAGCCCAGCGTGGGGGGAGGGGCATATGCAAATTAATCCCGACTCTCCACCTACACACCCTCCTCAAGACACAGGCTGTGGGCGTGGCTGCTTTTTAAGAAGCTGCATACTAACTTCGGATGGCATGGAATTCAAGATCAAAACCGCAATAACTTATTAGTCATATTTTCCATCTTCAATTCTTTGGCGGGTAAAAACACCACAAAAGGGGTAACTCTTCTTGTGCACGTCATTCTTGTGTTCTCTGTTCAAAAAAGCCCGCACGACAGCATTCTTATATAAACTTCACACGTTATATTTATATAAAAATTAGTACCTCTCATAGTAAAAACCCTTCCTAAAACTGAAGCTTTGGTTTCCAAATTAGCAATCCAGTTAAACTGAAATCAATATTGACCACATCAACAAAATGCCTGCAAGCCTGGCCAAGGTTTTTGAGAAGAGGATAAAGATGCTGAGTCTATTCTTCTAGTGATGGTGGGAGGAGGGGACTGAGGAGTGAGCCTTTCGTCCAGCCAAATAGCAGCTACGTAAAGCATTCTTAAAATGAACCACCTTTTCAGGTAAGGTCAGAGCTGGTTTTATGAAACGCCATCACAGGACTCTGTACCATCTGGAGAAAGGTCCTTGGAGTCAGGAGGGAGTGCAGCGAATGGTTTCCCAGTCTTGATTTCTAAAACCTACGTAGCCAATGCATTTGTGTATAAAGAGCATGAAATCCGCCGATTGCACCGGAGGGAGTGTGGCCGAGTCACACTGAGTACCGGGAATATTGACCTTGAGTATCTGAAGTGCTACTTCCCCTCTGCGCAGCTCAGAGCTCCCATCTGCATAGTGGGGATAACAGGTGGTGTCTCTGACCCGCTGGGACGGGGGGAGGAATGGGTGAGAGAGAGCCAGAAAGCACTGAGGCCTTCTACAGGGAAAGGCAGTGTTCCAATAACAAAGTACTCAACAAAGTACCTCAATCAAGAAAAAGCACAAAATTCAAGTAACAGTTGTAGGTGCTATGTTCTGGCTTTTGCGCAGAGGCTTCCCGCATCTGCAGTGGAGAGCTGGTAGGTAAATGAGCTGTGTGGCACAGGATGCCAGACAAGCTCCATGTAGAGCCCATTAATCACCCCACCACTGAGGACCAAAACTCTCCTTAAGAGGAGAACACCAACCTTGGGGAAAGCTTAGTGGAATTAGCAAGCTGCTCAGAGCACATGCTTAATGCCTATCCCATTTGTGTCCTCTGCATAAGATCTTCAAGTTGGTGATCGACTTTCATTTCAACAGATAAAGGTTTTCTTCATTTTGCAGGTGGAAATAGAAGGTGAAAGAAAGGCTGTCTAGATTTTTCTCCTGCACCTTGGTGGAAGGATAAAAACCAGTTTTGAGACTGGCTGAAGGAAACTACAGAAGGAAACACACACACATACAAACATTCCCCTCAGTAGGGCATGAAGAGGGAAATGGGGAAGTTTTTTTGCAACTAAGAAACTTACTTTCTTGTTACAGTTTCTGACCTAGCAAGCTGGTGTGTGCATGCTTGAGTATTGAAAACACCCAGAGAACTGGAAGGTTTTGGGGAGGGGGTAGTCACGGGGATCCCACAGGCCCTCAGAACAGGAGAAAGGAAAAGGGGTTAACAGTCTAGATACAAAGTCTTTTTTCAACAGCTCACAATGAAAAGTTGGAAAAACTTCACACGTTAAAACCACAATAATTTATTTCACCACAAGAACCCACTGTATTAGTGATCGGTGGATGGGAAGATGTTCCCATTCTAGCTCCCATTATAAAACTTCCAATTCCCATCTTTATAGACTGTTGCTCATCTCTGAACCAATCTATTCGTGTTCACTGGACAAGTGATGCTCTTCTGAAGCCACTGCGCCGGAACCCTCCTGCCACCGTGAAATGGTGAAGGCAGGTGCGCGGTTTCTGAGCGACGTCACCGCTTCTTCGTGCCACTGTTCCCGCCGCTGGGCTTGCTGAAGCTCCTGCTCATGTGAGGAAAGTGCACGGTTGGGGTTCTTTCCGTAGGACCATATAATCCCAAATTCCTGGCAGTGGCGGACTTCCGCAGTGGCTTGACGCTGGGGAAGGGGCTGAAGATGGGGGTTTTCGGGGGGCCGCCCTGGGGAGACTTGCGGGTGGCCTTGTTTTCTCCAGGTGCATCGGGCGGCTCTGGGATGTGCACGCTGGGCTCGGGGCCAGCAGCATCCTCCATCGGGTTCAATTCCAAGGCTTCTAACTTCACCTGGACGGCGGACACACCGGCATCGGCATCCCCGAACAGCGGCTCCGGGGATTGCCCTTCGATGGTCCTCCCCGGGCCCCCGTCGGAGCTGCCGCCTTCCCTTCCAGCTGTCGCGGCACAACCGGAGGAAAAGGCCTCCGCGGCGCCCAGGTTGTGAGTCTTGCCGCCCTCATTCTGCTCTTGGATCAGCCCGATGGTGTCCCCGCAGCCCAGCTGACTCTTGGTCCTTGTCACATTCTTTTTGTGGACCCGGATGTGAGTCCGCCAGGGAGAATTGAGCTTCGTCTTAAGGTCTTCATAGGGGACAGGAGATACTTTGCCTCCTGTGTGACCCGAGATGTGGATGACAGCATTCTTGGCAGCTCTGTGGGACAATTTCATCTTCTTTCCTAAAAGAAGGTGGTTTATAACTGGAGAGCTGTTTACCTGAGATGGGAGAATGCTGGTCACTGGCCCTTTGTCTGAAAGAAACGTTGAAAGGTTGTGTGAAAACGTACCACAGAGACAGACAGCCATCACTGAACAGGAGTCACAAACAGGTTGTCCCCAGATCCCACATATTTCCCAGGTATGGGGCAGAGTTGTGTAACTGAAGGCAGCAGGAACTGAATTCAATCCTAGAGCCTGGGGTACCAATTCCTTCCTTTTCAAAGAGGAGGAGACAAGGGGCCAAGAATACAAAAAGGAACAGACTGACCCCTTATTACTAAGTAGAATCCAGACTCCCGAATGCTTTTTATGAAGAGATTTTGTCTCTGAGAAGCAGCCTCGGAAGTCTCGTATCTAGGAAATCTTTGAAGATTTTTTAAAACAATAAGCCAAGCATTATGACCATATGGATTACCAGCTGTCAGCTTCCAAGATGTAGGAAAACAACACACTGCATATTATTAAGTGAGAGACAGCAAAATGAGAGAAGTGCTAAGAAGGTGGTAAAAATGCAGTGAAGTCACAGCTACCCAGTGCCTGGTCTCAGGTATGAAAAACCACTCCTGTGTCCTCAATGGACGTTTGAAAGCAAACTGAAAGCTGGAAAGCACCAAAAGCTGTGTTCTCCTGGAGGGCACTGTTGATAGTATTACGGTTCTCCTGTGGCTGTGACCAAGCCCCTACTTCCCATGAAGCTTCAACACTCATGGCCCTGGGGATGGCGGCAGCAGGGCGATCGACAGGGAGAAGGCCCCTCCAGCTTCGTGTGAACGACCTTGTGTTGTGGCTGAACTCCCTCCCATGCTTCTCAACCGCTGTCCTCTATCTACCTCTGCTCACAGTCCAATCTTCACTGAAACTCTGACAACTGTTTCCTCTGCACCCTGTCTCCTACTACCTGCCTCGGTCACTTTACTGTCTCTGTGATTGACCTGTCTGCACAGTCCCTCAGCCTGCCCAGTTCCATCCTAAACATTGCCCCGACCTGCCTTACATGAAAACTATCTAACTCTCCTCTTCTTCTCTTTGACTCTCCCAGCTCTCAGACTCTCGATCTAACTATACCTGGGACTGAACCTTAGAGACTGTTTCCTCGATCCCTCCACCTTCTCGTAACTTCTCAGTGTCTCTCTGGCTCACTTACACCCCTACCCAGATAGATGTACGGCTGATCACTTGGACCACACCTCACCAATAGCCACACATTCCGGACATCCCCATCCCTTTATCACACGTGCCTGCAAAGTGCCACTCTAGATCCACAATGCACATTCTTTCCAAAAAGGGAGCTGCTAATAGCTGCTGGGAGAGGGGAGGGAGGAGGGAATTACACAGGCATGTGGAGAGATATCCCTTCAAAGTCATAACTTCCTATTTTGTTAGGTCCTCAATCCTCTGAACAAACGTCTTTCTCTCTCTTACTGCTTCCAACAGCCTATCCAAATCTTCACTACTTTAAGCTCCCACCCAACCTTCAACTTACTCCCAAGCAAACAACGTTTCCTCCAGTTTCTTCACAAAAACAGAAGCTCTCAGATCTGAAATGCCTTAACTTACTGTCCCCCCTAACCTAAGAAGCTGGAACCTCAACCATCATCCTTACCACCTTCCTTTAAATCTCAGAAGCTAGGACTTTTCTCTCTCACTTGAGTTCAATCTCTCCACCTGTACTGCTAATCCTATCCTATACCATCTCCTCTAAAACCTTGCTACTCAAAGTGCGATCCCCACCCAGCAGCAGTGGCATCACCTAGGGCCTTACTCGAAGTGCATAATTTCAGCCCCACCCCACAGCTACCGAAGCAGATTCTCCATTTTAACAGAGCTCCAAGTGATGCACAGTCACACCAAAGTTTGAGAAGCAATGCTCTCGAACTTTGCCTTTGAGCAGCAATCTCTCCCTAAAAAGAACCACGTAAACCATGATCTTGAGCAACGGTCGGCAAGCTTCTCCTGTAAAGGACCAGACTGTAAATATTATAATCACTGCGGCGCAAAAGCAGTCACAGACAATATGCAGACAAATGGGCATGCCTGTGTTCCAATACAACTTAAATTTTATTTATTGGAGTTTCCAATAAAACTCCAATAAAAACTTACAAAAACAGGCAGCAAGCAGGATCTGACCTCCAGACCACAGTTTGCTGATTCCTGACTAGAGTACAGACACTGGGCTGATATAGTACGCAGTAGCAGTTGTTCACCATCTCACCCAAAGCTTTTTATTTTTTAACACCCTTATTGTGGTGTGATTCCTGTAAGCTATGCGTATTTCAATTTTATGAAGTTGATGCGCAATTTGATGAATTTTGATAGATGTATACACCAGTGAGACCACCACCACAATCAAGAGAGCTATCATTTCCATCACTCCCCAAGGTCACCAAAAGCTTTTGAAAGCAGATGAAAAAGAACGATATAAAGAATCAGAACGCACAGGGGTCTAGCCCAGGCCTGGCCACTCGCTGTAGCTATATAATCCTAGACAATTGCTAAGCCTTCCTGAATCGCCATTTCCTCAGTTTTTAAAAGGATAAAAGAATATCTGTCCTTGCCTAGATTCAAGAGCAAATAAGGACATGTGCATGCCAATGTTTTGAAAGGTAAAGTGTTATAGCTGTTAGTTTCTTTTGTGATTGCTTATTTAATGATTCAGGATAAACTAAGAATCTTGAAGAAGTTGCCTACTCCTCCCAGATAAGTGGAGGGTAAATTCAGTTTTTGTGCAAGACCAGTCACATGCTCACAAGCCTCTTAAAAACATGCCAGATGTGCATCTTGGTTAGTTCTGGACAGGCATCATTTTCATTAGGATTTCACTCAGAATAAGACAAACCAATTCCCAAACCAGCATATATTAAACAATAAAGCAGATTGTTCATCAGGATTTGGGGAATTTAAAGGAAAATAGAAGCTTGACAATCCTTGGAAAAGAGCATTTCCAACTGCAGTGCAATCGTGTTCTCAACAGACTCCCAAGACACTGCTAACCCATCGGCGAGGCGCAGTCATGGACTTCTCCTTTCCCCCCAATCACATCTGTTACATTTCTACTTACGTGACTAGGGAACAGCTTAATTTACTAGTGTGCAGATGACTAAATTCTGCTTTCAAATGCCTGAAATTTAGGAAGCAATAGCTCTAGAATGTCTCAAGTCCAAGGATTGCAAGGCTTTGCAACATTCCAATCATTTGTAAAGCCTTCTCCACAAGCATACATAGTAGAGACGCACTGAATACCATCAGTTGCCTGGTCCTTAGGACCTAAAAAGAAGCCATGGTCTTATTCTTCTTTAGAGCCTAAGGAACAATTAAAAAGTGAGAAGATAAGGAGGCTATTGTGCTGGGCTGTGCCTGCCAGCTGTGCTGGTGGGTGCTGAGCCACAGGGAGCAGTCATTCCCAGGCCACCCTGGGAATACTTGGTCTTCCTTTCACAGGACGACACAGAGTTGAACTTGACTCAGAGAAGCACATTACCTGCCCTGATATACACCTGATGACCCTGCTGCTGCTGCTTCTTTTTAATCCGAGAATATTGCCGCTTCAGCGCATTGATATCTGTGGTCATGCGTTCCATCATCATACTGTTAAAAGCTGCATGGTATTCACTTCGGCAGGAATTGATCGCTCCTGGACTCAGCTCCGCAATGTTATTGGACCTCAGACTCTGGTCCCCATTTGGTTCTGTATTCCAGGGCAGAGAGATACAGAGACAGTGTCACTGGAGGAGAACAGAACTAACTGGGAATCGATCACACTGTATAACCTTGTGTTGCATCTTAACCTCCAGGAAATTCTGAGCCACAAAAAAAATGTACACTAGAATTTGCCTAATCCTTGTTTTTATTTGGTCCTGAAAACATTCCTGCATTTTCATATTAGCCTGTGAGTCTGAACCGAGCTGTCTTCACTGTTTGATTTTATTACCACTTTTTGTGTTACATGGACATAAAATCAGCCGTTTCCAGATAAAAATCACTGCCATTTTCTAAAATGTCCTTAGAAAAATGTGACTCCAGAGGTTTAAAGTCAGGGTACAGATTTCCATATGACTGCATGAGGATTTACAAGGGATTAATAGTTTGCAGAGTTTAGTCTGTCATTATAAGAGAGTTTTTAAGTTAAAAATAGCACGACAGTCTGTAAGATTATCGAGACTTAAGATCACGGTGTCAATAGAAATGAATGTGTTTATTCATTTAACAAGCATTTCCTGACTATCCACCATGTGTGTCATATCTGATGTGGCTTCTGCTCCTGTGACACCCACAACTAGATTTGTCCCTTAAATAAAACTGAGATTACATCCAAGAAACAGGAATAAGTACTGTGTGAGAGTACATTCATTCACATGCTGCACAGGTAAAAGGGAAATAAAACACGGCTTTTCTAACATAATGTGTAAAACTGGCCTGGGGACAAGCTTTAAAAACAAAAAAGATTAATGAGGGATTTCAAGTATCCTAACATATGCTGAAAGTGTTATTCAGACAAAGACTGAACACCTGATAAACTTTCTTTTTTTTAACTAAAAATACTTCTCTAAAGAGAGGAAAATTAAAAGGAGACTAGCTAATGTGAACTAAAGTAAAAACAACAAAGAAAGATAATGACAAAACATTGGAGAAAGTGATTATGTCATCCTAGAGCACAGACCTGCCCAGGAAGAATGGGGGGAAATGGAACACAGACGCAGACTACAGAAAGGCAGATGCAAAAATGTTAAGAGTTAAATATACACACTGATCCCATGGCTAGAAACCAAAAGCTGAAATTTAGGCAACAAAAGAGGAAGTGGAAGGCATTACAAAATCAGCAGGACTCTTGCTGAGTTCAGATCTTTAAAAGCCACTTTAAAAGATGACAGGGAGTGCATACCAAGGACATACACTCAAAGGCACGAACCGAACCACTAAGCAGGTTCAAACTCAAAACCAGCTGAGGCTTGGAGAACACACTCAAAACTACCACAACCAAAACAACAACAAAACAAACAAACAGGAGAACAAAAAATAAGTCTTCTAAGCAAGAAGAACAAAACCGAGAAAACAGCCCAATGACACTGAGAAGGAAGTGTAAAGCCAGCAGATGGCAAAGAGACTACAGAGGTGCCTGACATCTTTTATTTCTGTCCTTTTCAGCAAAGAGAATGGGCTTTCAAGTAGGAGAGGTAGAATAAATGTCCTAAAGGAAGAGCTGCCACCCAAGACAGGAAAGAACACTCGTGGGAGAACCACGAAGTGCTTCAAAAGAGTTCATTACATGGATAATGTCCAGACCATGTAAGGGAAAAAAACAAATATAGCATGGTATTCAACTCAGAGGACTGCATTTTAAGAGGGACACTACCAAACTGTGGGACATTTAGGGGAGAATTTACAGAATGTTAAACTTTTTGGAAGGTATATATTTAAGAAATTCTGAAAGCTTTGGGGGACATGACAGCTGTCCTCCTTAGAGACATCCTGCAGAAGAGGGAGTAGACTGACTTGCTCTGCTTTGTTCTGAAGAGAAGAACTATTAACAGAACTGGCAGGACAAGCTTATCTCTTCAAAACTAGAAACCACATGCTAAAGAGAGGAATCTAGTAGAATGTCTTCTGAGATAGTAAGTTTCTGGTCACTGAAATTCAAGTAGAGGCTACCATAATGTTTTAGCTTTAAAGGGTATTTCTATAATGGAAAAGAAGTCAGTCTATAATGAATTCAATTAAATTCAAATAGAACGTTGTAAACATATGCCAGGCTCCATGCTAAGGACCTGAGTGTACAAAGCTGAATCAGATGAGTGCGAGGCAAAACTGATCATAAAGAAAAAGAAATATGTATTATGTACGCAACACATAACAGACAGATCCTGCTGAGTGATTAAGTAACAGAGAAAATGCTTTTAATGAAGACTTTTAACAGTGGTAATCAGTTCAGGAAACAATAGGTATTTATAGGACACAATAATATTTCCCTTGCTCTAGTGAGCCAACACATTGTGATCATCTGAATAGATGCCACCTCTTTACCTTTAACTTGCTTTTGGTATTTCTGCAGTTCAGGTGCCAGGAGCCCACTGAAAGGTCCGAGACACCCCACCACATTAGCAATAGCATCTTCATCATCTGGGTCATTCTCTTCATCACTGTCTCTGACCTTACTGTGTCGTCTTAGAAGACATAAAAGAAGAAAAAGGAATATTCAAAGAAAATAGTGGTATTGTTTTAAAATAAATAACACAGTCACATAATGTAAATGACATATGTATATCATTTAAATGTATATGAAGTCCATCTCCCATTCCTGTCCAACTTCTGCCCTGTCCTTGCCCCACCTAATTTCCACAGGTGGTCATTGTTACTAGTTTCTGATGAATTCTTCAGCTTCTTTATCAGTTAAATACGTAAATATGACTATAAAGCCTTTTTCTCCTCCTCCTTTTCATCAGTATCGGCGTACTGTATGTGAGTACTCTTTCCTGCACCTTGCTTTTACTCACCTAAAATAAAAATCCATATCCACACACAAAACTTCTGCCTCTCCTTTTATTTTTTTTTTAACGGCTGCACTGCATTGTATGTATAATTACTGTATCTATGTATGTATGTACGTAGCCCATTTTGCGGAACCAGGCTGCTAACGATGCACACCTGAGTGATTTTCAATACGATACTACTATAAACAATGCTGCAATAAATAACCTTATACATACTGTGTTTTGTGTGTGTACAAATACATTTGTGGGATAGTTCAGAAAGGTAGAATTGCTGGGTCAAAGGATATATGCATTAGTAATTGGGGAAGTACTGTCAAATAGCCTGCTCCAGATCCTGGGGTAACGAACCTCTTACCAGCAGAGTGTAGGAGTGTCTGTTCCCCGATAGCCTTAACAGAGTGCACAACAACCTTTTGAATTTTTGTCAGTCTGATGGGTGAAGAAAACAGAAGCTCAATCTCACTTTAAGCTGCATTTCTCTTAGTCCAAGTGATGTTGCCTTTTATGTGAACGACCAATCCTCATCTTTCATAATTTTTCAGTTGGGTGGTCATTTTCTTATTGATTTCTAAGACCTTTATATATGACAGACATCAGTCACAAATATTTTTCCACAAGTATTTTGGGGTCTGCTTATGGAGGTTTTCTTTTGTTCTGTTTTGGTTTTAGTCACGCAGAAAATTATTTTCAAAGTAACTAATTTTTTTCCTTTATTGTCTTTTTTTTTTTTTTGAGTCAGTTATTAAGGCCTTCCCAGTTCCAAAGAACTGAAGATAAGCCTTCTACATTTCCTTCTGCTAATTTTATTATTTCATTTTTTTCCATTTAATTCTTTCACCTATATGGAATTTCTCCTAATGTACGGTGTAAAGTATGACTCTAATTTTCTTTCTTTCCAGATTGGGTTTCACTGGCACAGAACCATTTACTAAGTAGTGTATCTTTTCACTGTTGATTTGATATGCTACACTTTCATATTCTAAATTCCTGTGTATATATATTTGTCAATTTCTGGTCAGCAAAGTATTTTAAATTAACTCATCTGTCTCTTCAGGCACCAGTTCTACACTTTTTACCGAGATTTTTAATATTTGATATTTTTTAATAAGTTGTAGGGTTGCTAAATATCCCTTCAGTTTATGTTCTAATCTCCTCTGGAAAGTACACTTTTAAAAACCTCCCTCTCGAATTTAAATCAAAATCTCTGAGCAAGAGATACTGAGATTTTAAGTTCCAAACTACTTGGAATGTATTTCTGGGGTTTAACAAATAGTAAGCTACAATAACAAATGAAGGTATTAAGTCTTCCATCATGAAACAAACAAGGGGGAGAAAAAAAAAGACCTTACCCAGAAACTGAGGTGGGTTTGACTGTGGCTGGGAATGGTGTAATGTTGTAAGTGTATTTTTCCCTCAATTCTGCCAATTGTGGAAAAGGGAATGGAGCCATAGAATAAACAGTCTGAAAAACAAGAATACAATTGCCAAGTCTGAAACAGTGGCCTTAAACAACTCTCACCAATCCTGTAAAGACATTAAAGGTTTATGATTTGGATGTGAAGAGGAAGATACTGCTTCTTACACAGCAGGTGGAGAGATAACACTTCAGTATCATTTTAGAGAAAGACGAAAGAATATAGATAAAACAACAGTGAGCTCTCAAATCAACCCAGCTGCGTCTAGGGCCCTCCAATTGGTGACCATGGTGGGCAAGTGGGGGCGGTCTGACTTCCTCCTGCTCATTCGACAGATGGGTTAATTCAAAAATTCACAGCTCTCTATTACTTCTCTCACAAAGAACCCATCAGTGCTCTTCATATGTACTGCTTATTTTTCAAAGCTTTGCTTGATGATTTTTATAGACATTAAATGTCAGCCTTCCGGATAAAATTAAGTCAAATTAAGTCTAGGGGACAATCTTGTGATCACCCGCAAGCTTTCTCCAAAGATACCACCTTTTCAAATGTCTGTGAATCAGTTCTGGGTGAAAATTGTTAACTGTTATTTTTAAAGAAAAAAAAGAAAAGAAAAGTGACAGGGTGTTAACAGCACAGGCTGTTAAAAATCTATTAATAAAAATGGGAAAAGCACCTGTATTTCCTCCAGAATGGCAAGATCATATATCATTCCACCAGCAGGAGGGAAAGCATCCTGTTTGTTCTCTTAACTTTGTGAAAATTCAATTGCTCCAAACACATTTCTTCAATCTTTCAGGTTCTTATTCACCAGAAAATGTCTATTAATCACACTAACTCTCTCTCAGTTCTTCCAGGAAGCTGTTCAAATGTCCTGATGACACTTTTCTGGGAAAGTATTTTAAAGTGGTATTTTTCATTTCAGCAGGACCGTTTTTCTGAAGGCTTAGGAGATGTCCAATATTTGCACGGGTAGGAAAAGGAGGGCTCTGAAAGGGGCTTCCTGGCACTGCAGTCTCGCTGCACAGCTCACAGCCACCAGGGCAGTCCACTGCAATTCTGATTCTAAACAGCTTGCACATCGGTCCCCAAACTTCGTGGTATCCACTAATACCTTAGTGTAATATCCCAGGATTACAAACAAGGAAGTGTTGGCTAAAATTCCTTCCCTTCAATTCTCCATTGCTTATTATGCAAAGTTACACAGCTTATAGGGACCACAAAAGTCATCTCTAAGGCATCTCATCTCATACATACTTGATTATAGACAGTCTCCAAGTTACAATGGTTCAACTTAAACGATTTTTCGACTTTACGATGGTGAGAAAGCGATACGCATTGAGGAGAAACCATTCTTCAAATTCTGAACTTGGATCTTTCCCTGGGCTACGACATCCCGTAGGTCCTCTCTCATGACCCCGGGCAGGGGCAGCAGCCGCAGCTCCCAGGCAGCCACGTGAGCACCAAGGTAAGTAACGTATACATTTACAACCATCCTGTACCCAGACAACCGTTCTGTTTTTCATTTGCAGTATTCGATAAACTACATGAGATCGTCAACATGTCATTACAAAATAGGCTGTGTGTTAGATGGTTCTGCTCAACTGTAGGCTAACGTAAGTGTCCTGAGTATGTTTAAGGCAGGTGAGGCTGAGCTGTGATGTCTGGTAGGTTGGGTGTATTAAATGCATTTTTCAACTTACGATGGGTTTATCGGGATGTTACCCCATCGTAAGCCCAGGAAGATCTGTGTACCCAAAAGGCTGAGAAGCAGTACAAATTTACTAACAGTGAACTGTTATCTTAAGTAACCTATAATGAAAAAGCATATGAAAACAAATATATGTATGTATGACTGAAACTTTAAGCTGTACACCAGAAACCGACACAACATTGTAAAATGACTATACTTCAATAAAATAAATAAATAAAATAAAATGGGGGAAAAAACATTAAAAAAAGAAAAGAGAGAAAGGGAAGTACATCTTGCCCCAGTGTAAATGGTCTGGGCTCTCACCAAGCTTCTTCAAGGGCCACTCAGCTAAAGACATTGGACCAAAAAGAACACTGGCTCCACTGAGCTTTTGTTTTCTACTTCTGATCTTCCCTTCCCCATCGTTTACTCTTGGTTAGTCCTTCAGAGAATAAATCAGTGTTCCTGAAACAAACGTGCTTATAGTACTTCACATATATTCACTCCCTTGTTTAAAGGTCTCACATGTCGCCAGGCACGTTCATCCCATGAAGGTACAACGCACACCACCACATCACCACAGTCCTCAGGGTACCTGAGAAGCTCTCTGTTTTCAACTGTGAATCGGAGATTTACAACAGATTCCAAGAAAGCAATTTTACTCATCACCTTAGAGCCCAAGTATAGTACACAAATAGAATCTTAGGGTTAGAAAGGAATTTAACCATGATTTAGTTCAACCTCCCTCCCTCCCAAGCAGGAGTTCCCCTAGAGCATCTCCTATAGATGGTCATAAAGGTACTGCTTAGACACATCCAGTTGCAGGCGAACACAATTTTGCAAGGCAGACAGTTTTCACCCTTGACAGCACTAATTAATCCAACAGTATCCTTCTATTGCCCAAGCATCCACATTCATGTAATTTCCACTCCATCACTGATAGGAAAAAGGGAACACCTCCCGGCATGGGACCACTTTGGATTGGGTTTTTCCAAACACCTAAAACCCATCTAGCAATTGCATCTAACTCGCTTTTCTCTATGTTGCCCTCAAAGAATTCATGAGAGACGTTGTCAAAAGACTTACTGAAATCCATATACACTATTTCATTGGCATTCTCCCAATCTTTTTTACTCACACTATCATTTTTTTAAAAATGGCCACTGCTAATAAAAGACTGTATGATTTATAGGGAGAAAAATATCCTGTAGATTATTTTGCATATGGCACCTAGAACTGAAAGAAATGGGGAAGACCAAACAGGGAGAATCTTTTCAGCTCAAAACTAAACTAAAACTAAAGACCTTACATGCAGCCTGCGTTTTTCATTTGGAAGTATTTCAGGTTTGCTGACAGATTTAAGGTCTACTGTGATTGGATCAGAGCCACTGAATTAATTTGTTTAAAGAGTGAATACAGAAAAGAGAGTGGCTCGAAATGACATTCAGCATCTCTCTCCTTAATACTCTACAATGTCAAGGAAAACCAACAAGTCTATTTACTACCCAAGCTACCAACACACACTTAAATAGACATTTACACTTAGGCAGTGCTGGAAAGGAATTACATTTCTCTTTTTCATTATTGACATGCTTTACAAGAAACATGAAAACAGAAGTTGTACCAAATTAGGCTCAGTTCATCTTCACCAGATGTTTTCCTCGGCAGGAGAAAAGCTTCTAGAATGCAATCTAATCAGTCAAGCCACAGCCTAGATGTTTCCTTCTAGGGTTCTCTGAAAGCAGAGTAAAGGAGGGGTTCTCTTTTCTCCTCATCCCAAAGATAGGAGATTCCTAGAGGACAAAGATGGCGTATCTCAACACACCTATCATTCATTCTGGCAGTATTTAAAGTTTAGCCGAGATAAAATGTTGCTCATTCTTCTAAAGGGGATTTCAGCTTTTAGAAGGACATGTTTTGAGTTAGGTGGAAGCCCTGTTTTGGGTGGTGAGGACAAGCACGAGGCCAGGCATCGAGCCTGCATCCCAGTTCTGGGTCTGCCACTAGTCAACCTAAGAATCTGGCAAGATGCTCACTCTCCTCGTCTTAGTTTCCTCTCTGTAAAGTGACAGAATCAGGTGAGTGGGTCTTTAAGCTTCTTTCAAACCAGCATTTCTCTAAGTGGTATCTCAAAGCCACTTGCATCAGAACCACCCATGGGCCAAATATCTGTCCTTTAATAGGCATTCCCCTCCAAGAGAGAGAACGAGGGATGAAGCAACAGCCCAGGATCTGTGAGAGGAGCTGCAATCTGAGCACAGAAGTCAGGGTCAGATAGAGCACCTTCCTCCTCTGAGCCAGACAGGAAGGACGGAAGAAGAGATGAGAAGGCAAAGAACAGTTGGAAGCCAGAGGAGGTGGCTGGTCTTCACAAAGAATTGGGGAGCTGTCTGCTAAAAGCCAAGGATTCCGAGCAGGAGCTGCAGGTGCCAGGAAATGAACAAAGGAGTGGAACCTCTTCATGGCTCAAGCCCTAAATCAGGGCCTGAATCTTTGTTTTCTGACCTGTTGACTGGGCCCCAGCACCCAAAAATGACCTCAGGCACGGAACCCAACATGAAAGTTGGAACCAAGAAAAAGGAGAGAGAAACCATGGAGAAGGAAAGAACTCGGGCCCAACGTCAACCTTGGACAAGACTCACTGTTGGCCAGTGGGCGGGAGGAAGGAAGAACCAGGAAGAGAAGCAGCAGTTGGAAGCATGGAGGGGTGTGGGGAGACTGAGAAAAAAATCATGATATAGAACCTAACAGAAGAGAGACTGGTAACGAAGCTGCTATCTCTTCCATACTCACTGCCAGTGTTAATGACTTGGCAAATACCACGTTGAGCTACAGTAACATGCCACAAAATAACCACACACTTCACGTCTTCTATTTTGAAATTTATGATTCATATGTAATAACATGAGTTGAAGATGTGGGCAAAACAAATAAACCGAAATGCTGATTAGGAACATCTCCTTTTTATCCTCAATAATCCCTTCCCAGAAATAATCATTTCACGTTACACATCCCCGAATCAATTCAGAATAAGTACCTGGTGATTTGGTGGTGAGTAGGGAAGTGTTCTGGCGCTTTTTTTTGTTTGGTTTGGTTTGGTTTGGGATTGTACTTTATGATTTTTAAGCAACACAGTTGGAATGAAAGCCATAACGCATACCCATTATTCATTTCTTCCTTCCTCTTGTGACATTGTTAGATTCTTATCAGATTATACATAGAATGTTGGCCACTTGAAAAAATTAATCTGAGGCCTGGCTGGGCAAATACCTTTCCCAAGACCGCTACCCTGGCACTGCTGGTTCCCATGGTACCAGGGTCCCCTGAGCCAAGGCAGGGTGCATTGCCCGCTCACCTGCATGAGTTCATGGCTTTCCAGAAGGTCATTCTCCAGCATCTCCTGGGTCAGGCGGCCCATGGTGCTATAGAATTCATCTGCTGTTTCACAACATTCTATCTGCCTAGATCAAGAGAGGACAGAAAGAGGAATTGTTTAGGACACCCATGCTGTCTATCAGGCACATGCTGCAGGCACAACACAATGTGTTGTCTCTTGCCATCAAATCAATCAAGTCTGCAACCCACAGAAATCAAAATCCTAGCATCCACTCACAGTACAGCCTGTTGTAGGCAGAGAAGAGATTTAAAAAATATGAAGGGCAACATACAGGTGCCTATTACAGAGTGAGTTCCCATCTTTACCATACTGCCCCCCGCAGACTCACAGCCCCACCTGTGGCATCTTTCTTGTTTCCACGTGACACATTCTACACATCAGAACACCCATCACTGATGAAAATAATAACCAGGAAATTGGGTACCCAAGAACAATAATCCCCTGGAGAATCTGTTACTCTTGATCTGCAAACTGTGGTATCACTGAGAGACTGAAACCAAACCGCAGCAGAAGTGAAAGAGGAAAAATACAAGAACTGTATCTGCTTGTTTCATCAGTCCACGGGATATTTCACAGGTAGTTTTTTCAGCCCTTCTTAGGGCACTGTTGCTAGCTGGAGATTACACCCTGTTTCTTGCAATTTGATTCGACGTGTAAGTAAAGAAACTGTCTCCCACCACTCTGTGAGACAGGTGAGACTTTAATCCTCCTTCTAGAGGGTGGCAAAAAAGGAATAATTCAAAGCAAAGAGCAGTGTATTTGTTGTATCTATTGTGACTTTTTTTGTATAGAAGGGTGACTGTCCACCAGTCACAAGACACAATTTCTGGGACACGCTAATGTTGGGGGATTTGCACAGGGCCATTCAGAAACATATGATGATGGGGAAACTTCAGGCTCTGGAGTGCTGTTCAAATTCCACTGCCACAATCATGCAAATAAATAAATGACATCAACTGCTGAAGTATTATTGCAGAAATATGGAGTAGCATGTGGGCATAAATGAAACAGTGGTTAAGTTTAATCCTGGGGGGCAGGGAGTGGGTGAAGAAGAGAAATAATGCTTGAGGTGAGTTTTTAGATATTCTCCAGGTTGACCAGGAAGAAAAAGCATTCCAAAGACATGGATGCAGGAGACAGCAGGCCCTCCCCAGGGAAGTGGATGTAGGTCCACACAACCAGAGCAGGGGGGCTGCGCGGCCGAGGAGCTGGAGAGAGCTGAAGGTAGAGGGGTGCAGAGAGCAGGTCACAAAGGCCTCGCCTGCCAGCTGAGCGCCCTCAGGACAAGAGTTGCTGGAAGGCCTTTGACAGGGAGCGTGGGGACGGACATGCGCTTGGCAAGGTCGCCCCGGAGGTGGCATGGCCAGCGTGGGGTACCATGGGGAGGCCAGTGCCAGGCATGAGGGAGAGAGCCGAGGCAGTCAGGTCAGAGTAGAAAGGACACGTGAAAGAGATGCCAGAGCAGCTGAGCTGAGGGTCTCCGGCTGACATTTCCAAGAGCACCCTTGGTCTGAGCAAAAGGAAGAAACTCCACGTTGCAGAAGCAAGATGAAGGGAGAGGTCCCGTGATGAACCATACACAGACACGTACATTCCTCAGGTGCTTATAACCTGGAGATCACCTGTATTTGGTTTATGGTTTTTCCAGTGGAAAGTTTGTAGGGAAGATTAGAGACATGGAGTCAGAAAGATCCAGGATTGGGTCCCAGCTCTGTTCCTCATGAGCTGTGGGACCTTGAACTAGTCAGTTAGCTTTCCTGGGGTAGTCTTTTCACTTGAAGAGACAGGGAGAATAATCCTACCTACTTCACAGGGCTGGGGGAGAATCGAATGGGATGTGTTTAAACTTCCTAACATGATAACGGCACTGCGGGCACTTGAAGTTGTATGTTGGCTGCCTGGCCTCCCACTTAAGAAGCTGCATACTCAAAACAGGTAGAATTATAATGAGCAAGGACTAGGACACATTTAAAATTCTACCAGCCTGATTCACAGATCCCCTGAACTTCATAAACAGTAGGCATTTATAATCAGTAGATGCATATTTTTAAAAGCACAGATTATAGAGCCAGGGTTCCTGGGTTCAAACTCAGGCCTTACCACTTACTAACTGGGTGATTTGGGGCTTAACTTACTTCTCTGTGCCTCAGTGCCAGCCTCTGTAAAATGGGGATGATAACTGAACCTACCTCATAGGATGTCAGTAAGGACTAAATGAGTTAATTTTACATCTAGAGTGCTTGGAACAATGCCTATCCATTGCAAACACTCAATGAATATTGGATTGGAAATACATGTCTGCAGAAGGAGGCAGCTACTGGAAGAAAGTAAACAGATAGTAAATTAGCACAACAAATCCCCCACAGATGAAGGTATTTGCCTAACTGAAAAGCAATGTACAATAAAACAAAGGCAAAAGAGGCCGATAGCTATGTGATATTTTAAAATATTTCCACACAACAATAATTTTTTTAAATCCCTGAATTGACAGTTGATGGATTTTCTTACAAAAAGTAAAAAATGCTGCAAGTCTCCCAGGAAACAACTTATCATAAATAAAAAGGCTACTTAAAAGGTTTCTGAAACAAAACTCTGGCAGTGATTAACAAGTTTTCCGACATGTTGCCTTTGGGTTCCCACTTAAGTCATTTATAGCTTTAGGAAGGAAACATTAAAAACTCTGCATCTTCAGCTCACTACCACAGTTTCATTCCTGATGTCTCTTCCATTATCCAAAAGGTAGAATTTTAATGTAATAGTCATAATATATTAGGATGAGTGAAAATACCCTAGTTTTTTCGGCTCTGCTACTAGTCAAGAGTATAAGTAAAATCTGTTTGGTAGTAATGGATTTCAACATAGAATTAACTCTTGGACGGAGAGGGTAGAGCTCAGTGGTAGACTGTGTGCTTAGCATGCACAAGGTCCTGGGTTCAATCCCCAGTACCTCCATTAAATAGATAAACCTAATTATCTACTCCCTCCAAAAAAAAATCAACCACACACAAACATAGAATTAACTCTTGATGAAAGGAAAGACGTTCCATGTGTTCTACTACTGACCAGGTACCAAGCATCATGCTAGATACCCTTATACATATTATCTCATTTAATTTTATCACAGCCCTGAAAAGCAGAACAAAATAAATTATAAAGATTCAATCATAAGCCAGATTGCAACCCTAACCAACAAACCCACCTAGTCCTCTCCAGATCTGCCAGTTCCTCTTCCATCTAAGTCCCTCTCCTTCTCCCCAAGCAGTGTCAGGAAAGATGCCAACACAGTGGACCAGCCAGGACACCACACAGGAGGAGACCTACAGGTCTGAAACAGCCCGCCCCCTTCTCCAAAATAGATCCCACCTGCCCCACATCCATGAAAAGCGGCTGAGAGTTCAGAAGGGCTGAAGCAACTGCCCGAACTTCACAACTTCCTCTTTTTTCTCACACTTAAATAAGGATGCTTTCCTCTTTAGAGCACAAAAATGGCATGAGGCCCTCAACACCACAGAACAGAACAGGAGGGGGAAATCACTTACTCTCCCAGTTTTGCCCAGATAGCCAGTGACACCCTGAGGATGATTTCCGAACCTTCAAAGAAGACTGAATCCCAAATCTTTAAAACTGTATGGTTAGGGAGGCACGTAGCGAAGAGAGTCAGGAACCACTGCATCGTGAATACATTCGTAAGCGGGGGCTCATATCCACCTGAAATAAAACAAACACTGCATTTCTCCAGCACTGATAATTTGAAAGATAGGAAAACACCCTCTTTCAGTCTTCCGTGTCCACCCAAACAGGCTACACCTTCTGACTGACTTCTGTACATCTCTAAATTATGGTTCTTTCTTCCTTTCTCCTTCTTCTTCTGGAAGACCATAGGTGTGTCTAGCAAAAATCTCAGTAATATAAACTTCACAAATCCTTTATGGTATTTCAGAAACCTTAACCTAAAACTAAATTTGGCTCTAGCTGAAATTTGGGGTGCTGAAAATTAAGGAGAATGTTTTCCTTACCAAAAACAGGATAAAAAGAAAGATTTTAGCCTCTCAAAAGCAAAAGCCAATTTTCAAAACCTATTAAAGTCTACTTTTGTTCCAATCTTGCCGTAAAAAATAAAATCATTCTTCAGCAATTACTTGTCCACTTCTTAATTTATACATAGTGCTCAGACTACAATGGAATTACATCAGAAATCAGCAACAGAAAGAAAGCTGGAAAATTCCAAACTATTTGGAGATCAAGAGAAATGAAATTTTAAAATATTTTTAACTGAACTATACCCAGTTTTAAAGATCTGGGATCCAGCTCACTTTGAAGTTTCTGAATTCACTTAAACAACAACAACAACAACAAAAAAAAACACAGAATCTCCTCCCACTTCCTATGATCGCAGAAGCATATATTTTAATTTAATATAAAAATTTAGATATTTGGACTAAGCTTCCCTCCAAATTACAGTCAGAAGGTGCATTTCCCAAGGAAAAACAAAAAGAGATCCGTTCTCCCGCCCTCATTTGCTTCCTTCTTACCTATGAACAAAGGAATATTGTTGTTCAGAGACTAGACCCTGAGGTCACCACTTAGGCAAGTTCAGGGTGTTTGGGGGAAATGCGGAGCCCAGCACAGTGTGTCTGACACTGGGACAGGCAAGTTTGGTCTCTTTGGAAGCTTTATGAAACCCCTACTGGTGCACAATTATATTGCATGGCCAAATTAAATAAGATTATTCAAATGATTTAAAAGGAAATGCTTAGAGACACTCAGGTGTCACTAAAATTTCTAGTGTATTTTAATCACAGACTAGGACCTCACATTCCTGTCATATTTTCTCAGATTTGAATGCATGGGTAAGGAAACATAGCAAACTTCCGACTATTCTATTTCTGGTCTCCTAAGCACAGCCAGGGAAGTATAAGCAGTGGGTATAATGACAGCTACGAGCTCGGGTCCTCGGGAAAGCTGGATGCTGCCCGCCCGATGATGGAGACAGAGCTAGGTGCAGAGCCGTCTCCATCGCCGCCCCACTCAACCCAGGCCCTTCCCTCAGGGCTCAGATTCTACCTGGTGGTCCAGAGGAGCCCTTCGCCAGCAAGAACTGGCCCACGCATCTCAAGTAAATTTAAATACCTTTCACGTGAATGAACAAAAGGGGCATTAAACACCTCAGTCCTGCTTTTACATGCTGTAACTTTATGAAATTACATACTCCACTCTCCATAACCTCAGTGGTTCAGGCGAAACCACCGTTTGTGCTAAATTGTACCTGTAGCTCAGTTTTAAAGAACTCCTATAGTTTTGGTGCCAACTTAGGGCAGCTTAACTAGATGGCAAGACATGGATACCATTCTTCACCTAGAGTACAACATATAGTTGTTGATCTGGTAAAGCATTAGGTTGTCAACTGACTTCTAGTTAAGTTCAACATGTGACCCTATGTTTTTTGTTTTTAGTTCTGTTTTGGTTCTCTAGAAATCAGTTTCACCGCACCAAACCCTCACCAACAGAACTATCTGAAAACATGTATTTCCAGTCAAGGCTCAGGCTCACAAGTACAGTGGGGTCAGAGAAGTAAACTGCTTTCAAAGGTGAAACAATATGGAGCCCTCACTACCTCCACTCTCCTTGTTTGCCGTTTTCTGAAGAGTATCCAGGTGCTGAGACAATTCAGGGAGCTTCAGTCTCAACAGGTCTCGGAAGACAGCCATATCCACAGACAGCGCCCGGAGACTGTTGGCAAAATAGCTTTCAGGAAGTACCTTATCGATAAGGTAAATCATAATCTGAAGAAAAAGATAAAGAACAAGACTGCTTCATAAAAATCAGTATCCTGACATGTCCTCGATAGAGGGAACGTGTCCAAGTAGGCAAAATGCAATTTAGCCAAAGTGCGCTATCCTTCACGTGTGTCGGCACCAACCGTTCTGGATTCTCAAGGCTCCTCTCTACCCCAGGGGAGGAGCGGCAGCATAACTGTCTAAGTCACTGAGACCCGAAATCTGCCGCTGTCTCCAATTTCTAGACGGGCCACTAGACCTGAGGTCCTCCCGCACGGTTCTGCTGGGTCACTGCTCTGACAGCACACCCCTCAGCCTCACTCCGAGAAGCAGTGGAGCGCCTGCCACCTCAGCAGCCAGCAGGAACGTCAACACGGGCTCCCGGACGTCAGCACAGTTTTACAACCTTAATCTGAAAACCGGGAGCCGGCCCATTATGAAACACCCCGATGGCCGCCGGTCTCAAGATTCACTGACCATCAACCTGGGGCATTCGGACAGCTGCTGCTGGTGTCTTGTCCACTTTCCTCTCCTGGGAGAGTGCGACAAGGTGTTGTTTGAGCAGATGGTACTTTTAAAACCTGGATTTCTTTTGCGAGATTGTCTCACAAGTTCTCCAAGTGACTATTTTCATTCTGACTTTTCTATTTGTGGTATTTTTTCTAAGATGTCAAAAACCATGAGAATGATCCAGCAAAACACGTCTGGGCTCTATATGTCAGTCTCTGGTCCTTTCCTTATCGGCTTGCGTGCTCTGCTTATGCTCTCCTCCCTAGAAGGCCCGCTCACTCCCCAGTGCACAGGAAAAGCAAAATTAAGAACAAAATCATAGCTGGCCCTATAAGTTGGTGAAGACATGGCTGTCTCGTATTTTGACTTTCAGCATATCACAAAATACTATTTTCCCCCAAAATTCCCTCTCATATCTGCCAAGGGACCATTTTCCCCTCATCCTGAGCTTGTAATTCCTACTTTGAGGATCATAGTTTTGACAAAGTCGATAAGGGTGGGGACCCACTCTCAAGAAGGCCCCCCAGAGACCTTTGTTACAGGACTGAACAGGCCCAGGGAGCCACCTTAGCCTTCTCATGTGGGGATGAATTTACCAGGTAAATGTACCATCACCCTGGAGATAAGAGCTTAGCAATAAAAGGAGCATATTCAACCTGCGTGGAGGGAGGAAGTCCCGGAGAGACCAGGCCAGCTGAGGGGGAGAGCAGGTGTTCAGCACAACAGAGGGCCCTGGAAGGGACCTTGCACTCTACGGGTAAGGAGAAGAGGGAGTCATGGGATCACGAAGGCAACATTTAAAGGCAGCAGTCTCTTACTGCACTTTCCTCTAGAATAAGCTACACAGTACTGAGAAAGATGCTTAGGTTTTTCTAACGAGATTACCATCCCCCCAAATTACATGAAAACAAGAAAAAAATCCAATTATCACCGTAATTCTTGTGACACAGTGAAATTCTCTCTCCAAAAGCATCTCAAAGTCTGACGTAAGACGTAAGAGCCAGTTATGTCTATGTCAGCTACGTCACTCCACCTACTGCTGTATTTCCAAGACCAAACATTAGATCTTAAAAAAAAACAAAACAGGATATATAATGGCAATAGAACAGTCTCTTCAACAAATGGTGCTGAAACAACCATATACCCTCCACAAAAAGTAACTCAAAAGAGGTCATAGACCTAAATGTAAAAATGCAATACAATAAAACTCCTAGAAGATATCACAGCTTAGATGGTGACCTTGGGCGTGGGAATAACTTTGTAGATACAATACTTAAGGCACAATCCAGGAAAGAAAGACTTGGTAGGCTAGACTTCATTAAAATTAAAAACTGCTTTGTGAAAGACACTATCAAGAGAATAGAAGACAAGCCACAGACCGGGAGAAAATATTTGAAAAGACACATCTGATAAAGGACTAGCGCCCAAAATGTACAGAGAACTCTTAAAACTCAAATAAGAAAACAAGGAGGGGAGGGTATAGCTCAAGTGGTAGAGCACATGCTTAGCATGCACGAGCTCCTGAGTTCAATCCTCAGTCCCTTCTCTAAAAATAAATAAATAAACCTAATTACTCATCCCCCCAAAAAGTTTAAAAAAAAAACAAAAAACACACACACAATAAGAAAACAAACAACCTGATTAACAAAGACCAAAGACCTTAACAGATACCACACCAAAGAAAATATACAGACGGCAAATTAGCTATGAAAAGATGCTCCACGTCATAGTCATCAGAGAAATTCAAATTAAAACAGCAATGAGATACCACCACACACTTACTACAATGGCCAAACTCTGGAATGCTGACATCACCAAATGCTGGCAAGGATGTGGAGCAATAAGAACTCTCAGATTTTGCTGGGAGGAATGCAAAACAGTATGGTCACTCTGGAAGACAATTTGCCTTTTTTCTGTTTTGTTTTTTACAAAACTAAATACACTCTTACCATAGAATCCAGCAACTGGACTCCTTGGTATTTGGCCAAAGGAGTCGGAAACTTACATGCACACAAAAACCTGCACGTGCATTTTTAAAGAAACCAATATACCCTCAGTAGGTCCAGACAATGCACTATTGTTCATCACTAAAAAGAATTAAATTATCAAGCCATGAAGAGACATGGAGACACCTTAAATGCATGTTACTAAGTGAAAGAAGTCAATCTGAAAAGGCTACATGCTGTATGAATCCAACCATATGACATTCTGGGAAAGGCAAAACTATGAAAGTAGTAAAAACATCAGTGGTTGAGGGGGTGATGAATAAGTAGAGAACAGAGGATTTTTAGGGCTATAAAAATACACTGTGTAATATTATAATGATGACTATATGTCATTATATATTCGTTCAAGCCCATAGAATGTACAACACCAAGAGTGAACCCTAGTGTAAACTATGGACTTTAGGTAATTACTGAGGTGTCAATGCAGGTTCATTGATTTTAACAAAGGTACCACTATGGTGAATGATGTTGATAATGAAGGAGACTGTCTGGGGTGGGCGGCGGGGGCGGGTATTGGAAAAATGTCTGTACCTTCCTCTCAGTTTTGCTGTGAACCTAAAACTGCTCTTAAAAAGTAAAGTATTTTTAAACATAATGGGGAAGCTTCAAATTTTAACAGTTTACAACAAAAGTTACTAAGAAAAAACAGTAAATGCAAAAAAGCAGGGAAAATGGTTTACCCATTTCTGATAAACCATTTGTTTCCCTAATAATTACAACTTGCAGAGGCCAAAATAGCTGCTGGAAAAACACTGACACCCAATACTTTCCTTTGCAACAGAAGTGTCTTCATGGACCCAACCTTCCTCTGCATATTAAATGTCTAACCACAAGATTGCTAAATAATGATGGTATCATTTCATCCCACAGAGTTCATTTTCTTAGAGGCAGAAATATAAATATTCAGTTTTTCTGCTCTGTCTAATCCATCTTTTTATGTGAATGTTTAGTTTCTCAAGTATCACTGAGACTTCATGACTTGACGGGCATGTATCTTCCCTTCCCCAAACCTCTCTACCCAACTCCCTCACCTGAAATGTTTATTCCAACTTTTCAAGTGAGTAAACAAAATTCCTTCTTAATAAAATACGTTTTAAGCTCATGTGTTTGATTTGTCACTGCCTACCCCCTCTGCCCCTGCCTATTTGATGAACAAGTGGCTTCAAAGCTGTTTCCTTAAATACATGAATGGGGAAAAGTGAGAGGGTGAATATAGATTTAGATCATGTCAGGCTGGATTGATAATTAATTCCACCATGATGTGTATAAAACCAGTAGGAAAATTTGTTTCTTTTTCCATATGACATTAGTGAGTGATTAAGAATATCACTAAGGTATTTGCCACAATCAAATACAGAATTGGGGGTTGGGGGGTCTTGCATACAAGGATTAAGTATTGATTTCACTCATCACAAAGCATTGTAGTAATCAACAGCAGTTCCAGGGTTCAGATATGAATTAGTAACCCCATAGTATCTCCAGCAAATGAAGAGTGGCCATCCTCTGCATCTGACATGCTTCATTTTTCATAAAGACTGCTTGTGGTGACTCACTGAGTCACATTCAGACCTCTAAGTTTAAATTCATAGTGTCCCACCTCAAAGTGTTTCCAGAATTTCTTTTTTCACTAGTAAAGACCCCATACATCAAAGATTAAAGGATTATAAATATAATTCACTTCCATAACATTTCTCCATGCATTCCCTTCCATCATAGACATTCACTCTCAGCCTACCTCCCCCATACCTCACCCCAGATATCAACTAGTAAAGCAACCTATTAAGAAGATCCAACCAGGTGGGAAGGGTACAGCTCAGTGGTAGAGTGCTTGCTTAGCATGCACAAAGTCCTGGGTTCAATCCCCAGTACCTCCATTAAGAAATAAATAAATAAACCTAATTACATCCCCACCACCAAAAAAAACCAAAAACAATTTTTTTGAATTGAAAAAAAAAAAAAAGAAGATCCAACCAGAATTAAGCATAACAAATAAAGCAGTTTAGAACATGGCCCCTCGTGATCCACACCTCCTGGTAGTCACACCCTTGTATAAGCCCTTCCCCTTAAATCTGGGCTGGACCTAGTGACTGGCTTCTAATAAATAAAGCATGGCAAAAATGATGGAATGTCACTCCTGCTATTAGACGGCAAATCTGTAATGTAACCTCTCCTGCTTTGCTGATTCACTTTTACTCTCTTGCTCACGCTGGGGGATGCCAGCCATCCTGCTGTGTAATGGAGAAGCCTAAATAGCAGATAACTAAAGAGGGCCTCTGGCCAATAGCCAGCAAGAAACTGAGGCCCTCACTCCGTCCAACAACCCTGGACTAAATGTTGCCGACAACCACATGAATGAACTTGGAAGTGAATGCTCTCTCCCTTCAATCGAGCCTTCAGATGAGACTAGAGCCCCAGCCAAGAGCTTGAATGCCTCAGTGATGTGACTCTGAGCCAGCTAAGCTGCGCCCAGATTCCTGACTCAAAGAAACTGTGAGGTAATATATGTTTGGTCTCTGAAGCGACTAATTTGCTATGCAGCACCGGATAATCAATACAATCAGTATTTAACTTGCTTTAAAAATATGATGCCTCATAAGTGAGACTAAAAACATAACCACTCTCCTCAAATCTGGCAGCTACAGGAATCTGTCATGTGGCTGGGCTTTAACCTGGGGACCTGGGGGAAATAGTATGCTGGGTCATTAGAAGTTTCAGTTGCCTTCTTCAGAGCCCGATACTCACTTTCAGAGCGTCCCCTTCGTTGCCTTCCACCACTTCCAGAATTAGAGCAGCCAGGATGTTAAAGCCTTGGCAGTACCCAACATTCTTGTTCCATCGGGCGTAGGCCAGCAGGACCCGCTTCAGCACAACCCTGTCCTGCTCAGCCTCCTGGCCGCAGTAAGAACTGCAGCCCGTGCGGTGAAGATCCTAAAATGAGAGGGAAGCAATATTTTTTAAAATAATTCCTTATGCTCTCTCCAAAAACAAAAAAACTTCAGTTATTTGCTATAGCAGTAACTAGAATCAGATTATCAACATGGATTTTAGTTTTCAAAAATGTATATGCAACTTGTACACATGGACCAAAGCTTTTTTTTCTTTTTTTCTTTTTTTTTGATTTTCTGATGTGCTGAGGCAATTTCAAGAGGAATTTCAGTCAGGCAAATTTTCTACCTAAAGTATTTCTGGAGTTAACACCAAACGGGACTAGGAATTAACAAAAATTATATTATAATTCTATATAAACTGACAGTTTATTTTAATAATACATCTCAAATAAAACAAGTCATTCCAACACACGTATGCTAGATGCTAACATTATTTCTTTCTACAAAAAAAAAAAAGATAAATAATATTTAGCTATGAAAACTCCAAATAGTATTAAGGAGCAAAAGAAAAGAATAAAAAAATGCAGACTGAACTGTTAAGAGACACAAAAATCATTCCGTCCAAGCTGTTTTAAAATTTTGTGCAAAAAAGGACAAAAACATTTTCTGTACTATAATATTTAATGAGGGCAAAATCTATAATTTAATTACCAAGTGGAGTCTATGACTTTCAGGAGCTGAATTCATTTTGCTGACTTATTATTCACTTTAGTAAGAAAATAAAAGAGTGTCTTAATAATATGATTGTTATAAAATGTGTATTGCCTTAATTCACAACTTAAACATAAAGAAAATATTTCAAACATGGACTACTTCATCTCTGAGAAACATACTGAAATTCTAAATAAATAACAGCTCAAATGCAGATAATGCAAAAGCTTTTCAAACAAACAATATAAAATTCTATATTTTCTTTTGGCATTTGTCTAAAACAGACCAAGTTAGATGAGAAAATAGCTCCTTTGTAGTTAGTACTTCCTCCTGAAAAAAATATGTTCCAATCTGCCAAAACATTAGCCATCTTCTGGTGGCCAAAATTTAGATGAAACAACTTCCCTTTTAAAACCTTAGCTGAGCATCACACGTAATGTACACACATAAAATAAAAAGCATGAGCTAGCGGCTTATTATGTAAGGGAATAATGATGTAAACAAATCAAAGCAGCATCCTTGGGTTTTGGCACCAGGCTCTCATCAACTGCAATAATCCAAGGCAGGTGAAACACAGCGACCTCCACAGCTGGCTTGAACAGTTGACTGTCTGATTTAAAGTAAACCCACCAGCTAATCTAACCACCTTCATAAACTGACAGTTAACAAATTATCAAAATCCTAATAAGAGCCTTATTATTCTAATATGAAATACACTTAACTTTAAATTTTTCTTGGTGACGTCTATGTAAAAACCCAGTTAAAAGCAGCAACCCATGCTGAAGAAAAAAAGGAATTTCAATCTCCTATCATGTGAGCAAGATAATAACTTAAATATAAATGGGAACACTTTCTTTTTACTGGCAACCTACAAAATTATGAAGACAAGACATCATCATGTTCCCGATTAAAAAGCCGTTAAATGATGAAATTAGGAAGCAGGAAATACACGGACGTCAAACCAAAAGGCTTATACAGCTCACAGCAGCTCAATAACAAAAAACAAACAACCCAATCAAACCATAAGGCTTGATCTTCTGTCCAGAAAACATCTGGCTCCTAGACTCTGCCTGCTAAGTCAGGACAAGAGACCAAATCCAGGGCATTACCTTGACTATCTGAATTCCCATTGAGTCATCATCAGGATTACTCCTTTCGTTGAAAGTGAAGCGCATGGTTTTGTCCCAGTCAATGGCTATACTGTGCAAATAATGATCGGCCAAGGTCAACCAAACCTGAAATATTAAAGAAGAAGAATGCTAAAGTAAAATACATAATTTCACCTTTTTTTATTAGGAAATAGTGATTGCATTCACCAAGAAAATGAGCACTTCTCCCAGACCAGATATGGCCCACATGTAGAAACCTCTAAGAACCTCGCTGAAATGATGCTGTACTAAGTTGCCCCAATTAGGGACTTTCATTTATTCTTTCAAGCAATATCTGTTGAGTTTTTACTATGTACCAAGCAATGATCAAGCCATTACAGATATTATTAAGAAAACAGAAAAGTCCTTCAGTTCATTGGAATAGCTACTTTATCTTGTACTTGGCTCTGTATAGCTCTCTGTGCTTGGGCAACAGCCACCTGGTCGTTTTCTACCCTTCTGGTAGCTCAGGTCAATCCTGAAATCATCACTGACATCCTTTACATTCAATCCAATAAAAATTCACGTCAACCTAGCCTTCAGAATATGTCAGAATCTCACCCCTCCTCCCCATCTCCACTACCACAACCCTGATCCATCTCTTGCCTGAATTAATGCAAGTCTTTTACTGGTTTCCTGCTGTTGTCCTTGTTCCTCATATTCTCAAGTTAGTAGCCAAAAGTGGTCCATTTAAAATATAAGTTGTTATTCCCCTGCTTAAAACTCCCCAGTGCTTCTCATCTCACACTGGGCAAAAGTCCTTCTATGGCTATAAGGTCCTACGTGATCTGCCATCCCCCTGAGGTCATCATATTACCTCTATGACCTTCTCTCCAAATGTTTTCCTCTTTGTTCACTGAGCTTCAGCCACCCTGGCCTCTTGCTTTATCCTTTATCTTGCATACTCTTGAGATGATCTCACCTGAGTGTTTCCTGTTTGGAGTGTTTTTCCAGCGGGTAGCGATGTGGCCAACTGTTCACCTCTTTAAGGGCCCTATTCAAATGTCACCATGCCATTTACAATGCTGCCTTTTTACCTCCATTCCCCTACACTCTCCTTATTCCTTCCTCTGCTTTATTTTTAGGCACATCATTTATCACTATCTGAAATACTTTATATTGTACTCACTGTAAACTCCATGAGGACAAAAATTTTGGTCTACTGGGTTTTTTCCCACTGCCACATCCCCAGTACCCCCAGAACAGTACCTGGCATAGAACAGATTGAATTAATGACTAATGAAGAGAGACCGATTTCAAATTACTAAATCTAGAATATCCTTTTTAACATTCCAGACACTTTAAAGAGGGATAGAGTGACAGTCCTTTAGTATTTGAGCCATCCAAATCCTCCTCACCTTTCTCCTCCATTCCTTTGGTATTCCTGTTGATAGTCTGGCAACTGCCTTGAGAGCATCATACCACTAGGAACAAAGAAGAAATATTGTCAAGGTGATAATACTGACCTGGTTAAGTACTTTTCAACTTTTTTTTGCATCTTGACATTTGTGGAGTATGATAAAATTTACACAGCACATTGGAGTAAACAGTCAGAGCTTCTTTCAGACAGATATGACTGGTCTGAGGGCTATGACGGCCCCAGGCTCTCCCACTTAGGTACCGTTAACACACCTGTGACGCACCTGCAGTACACACCCAAAGGTTGGGAAGCTCTGGTTCAGAAATCAAAACATGTATTATAGATTCAGAATAATAACATTTGGTTTTCTACATTTTTTCACACTTGCACCATTAATAAAAAGTGCAAAATTTTTCATTGCAAGTATAAACCCAGGCCACTTATAGCTTCATAAGTTATTGTACCTGCAATTTTAAAAACTGACTCCTATTCTTATGTATATCCAAGCATATGCTAGTTTTCCCACTTTGAGAATATAGCTCAGTGTACTCTGTAGATACCCAAAATATGGGTATTTTCAAAATTAAAAAAAAAAATTACCTGCTGAAAACCATTTTGACCTAAAGATGGCTCAAGAGTGAACTTCAGCTTTGTGTCAACTCCTAAAAGAAAAGAAAAAATTCATAAATGTTATTTGGGGAGCAAATAACATTAAAATAAAACTACAAATTTTCAAAAATAAAAGTAAAAGTTAACCTGACTCTGAGTCATCATAAAATTTTTAAAACATCTATTTTTACTAAATTGTAGTCAATTTTGTTAAAAGAAAAGGAATATTAAGTATTAAAATAGAAAAATATCCTGCAGCAATAGAATGGAGCTTGGTGTGTAAAGGAGTGTAGAAGGTTGCACTTGATAAGCTGCCTCCAGCTGCCCCAGACAATCTCCACCCCTTTCCTGGAGCCCTGATGACCTGCCTGCCTCCTAATCCTTAAAATTCCCTTACTCCCCTCCCTTTGGGGAGAAGGTACCATTAGAGCATGAGCTCCCCTCTCCATTCTCTGGTCATTGAATAAAAGCCTGTCTTACTTGGACACACACACACACAAAAAGCTTATCACACAGAATGGTGGTTCCACAGTTGTCTTTAGTAATGCAAAAATAAAAACAAACAAACAAAAAAAGACACCAAGGGCTTGGAGTTATACAGACCTCCATTCAACTTTGGTTCCTAGAATCAAGCAAATTTTTTAACCTGTCTCAGTCTCAATTCTTTATCCTTAAAATGAAGGTAATGTCTCAGTTAACTGTTGTGATGATTAACTGCAGTAAATCACCTAGCATAGTATAATTAATATTTATGAAACTTAGGAAAAGAATTCGCTACTTAGAGTTTGTTTTCTAGTACACTTTCTTGGACTAAGTCTTTGAAGGAAACTTAAGTGAAATATCAAAAGTTATAAAAATACTGTCATTGCCTTCCCAATTGTGGAATAATCCATTTTAACAATACTATTTGGAAATTTTCATATATTTTAAAATTCTGTCATATATTTATTCATTAAAGATGAGTTTATATATTTAATTATAGACTACAAGCTAAAATATAACTGAATTCTAATTCCAAGCTACCTACAACTTTAGATAAACTTCTTTGACTCAAATTCGAAATCTGAGTAATAAGTGAATAAACAGGAGAATATATAAAGACTATTTGCTATATTCATATTGGGCCTTTTTATTATTACTGAAGTGAAATTACATAAAAATTTTTACTCACTTAAATTCTATTAAAAATAGTATAATCAAATCTGAAAATGCTGTTTCTTCTACAACTTCAAAAATCAATGACATGACATTTTAAGTCACTTTTTGAAAAGACTAATTACTTAAAAGATCGAGTACCAAGATATACCAAACATTATCAATAGCATTCAGTTTTATAATTTGCAATTATCATTTATGAAGACACCTTTGCTTCTATGATGTTGAATGGCAGATTAGGCATACTGAAAACCTCTCCACAATTTCCACTACTTAAGGAGCATTGTTCAGAATTTGTAAAACTATAATAATAAAGTATACTTGTCTTTTTGAAAACATACATATGGAGTCAAGAAAATGGAAAGAGATGTGTCTGATTTGCCCGAGCCCGTGACAGTGCGCAGATGCCTTTCTTGGAGTCCGAGAAGAGTGCTGTGAATACAGGAGTTGGGTCCTAGGTTTCTAAAGTCAAACTGTGTGTCGTAGACAATCCAAGGCATCCAATCAATGCCCTGATAATTCTTTTCAGAGCTTCAGGGCCAAAACCATACTCTGCCTAGACAGATAAGATTTTCTTCTTCGAAGGTATATTAAGTACCCCCGGACGGATTCCCATCTCTCTCTGAGATGGTTTAAATGAAGTCCTGCCTCAGCTGCAGCGCAATGATACAATGACCACAAGAGTGCCTCCAGCTGGAGCGCATAATTTAAGACAATAAAACAGACCACTTTGTGAGGTTGCTGTCCAGACACGGGGTGCTGAATGGAGGAGCGTACAATCACGACGTTTGCTTTATTATAACAAAGACCAGGAAACCCGGCCCCACGCTGACTTTTTTTAACCGACCTAAAAGCCTCGGATTTCCCTGTGTGTATGACCGAATAGGCTCCCTTGACTTTTTCAGAGTACCTACTGGACATCATGCTGATCACCTTGCTGTGCTGAAACCCAGCTGGGGTTAGTCAAAACCACAACTATTTTCTCATGATCAAAAATGAGTCACAGGATTTAACTGGAATTGATCATTCGCCGCCTGCATGCGAAAGCTGAAATCAGGTCATTCCCAATTCTTTTCTTCTAACTGAATAAGGGAGAGGATAAGGTTTATGTTTCATCTGATAATCACCGGCTGTTCCGGGTTCAGAAATACGAAACACTTTTAACGTGGGAAGGAGATTTCTTTTTTTAAGGGCAAAGGAAGACTGTGAATACTACAGACAGCAACCAGACACTTCCTTGGGGAGAAAAACAAAGAAACCACGAGGTTTGGAAAAGCAGCGACGTGTTCCACCCTTTGGGGCTCAGTGCCTCGGCAGATTCTCTCCTGCAGCCTCAGGATAGCAGGTCCCCAAAGGCCCTGGGAGGCGGGGGTGGGGGGGACGAATCCGCCTGGAAGCCAGCTGGTGCTACTCTGGGGACAAGTGCGCGCTAAGCACAAACACGAGTACCGCCGGCTCCCTCTGCAGCCACCCCTAGCCAGAAAGCCTTATGCCCAGGGGCCGCGCCAGGGCTGGGCTCAAAAAAACCCGGGGAAGGATGCCAGGCAGTGGAGCAGGCGCGGAGTTATGCAGCCTGGAGAAGCAGGGATGGGTAAACAGGCTGAAAACAGAAAGGCCTAGCCTAGCACAGCCAAGAGCGGTCCCGATCTTTAACCACAGAAAGGATCTCTACTTTGCAGGAGTGATTCCTGCCTGCTTTCCACCTGAACGCTCAAGTGAGAGGCTCTAGGCGAGATGATCCCGGCACTCACGAAGCAGAGACCCTCAGGAAAAAGCACCCGGTTTTCCCTTCGCAGTCGCTGCCCTCTCCAACCCCAAGTATCAAACCTGTACTTTTCTCTGCCTCGTACACTACTTCCCTCAAGGTCTGGCTGCTGGTGAGCCCGGAGCACAGTTGTTTGCACGGTCTCTGATGCCCCCGGCAGCCGCCAGCACTTTCCCACCACACGGAGAAGGCCGAGCACACCGCTGGCCAGCAGCTCCCGGCACAAGCAGGGCTGGACCGCGCACAGACCGCCGGGTGCGGGCGCGCGGACAGCCGGTTCTCCGCGCCTTGGGAGGCCGCTCCCCACCAGCCCAGGCCTTGGTCCGCTCTCTTCCCTCCCAAGCCGACCCAGCCCTGCCTGCGCCCAGCCGCGGTACCCTGCACCAGGCGGCCCGCGGGCTCTCCTCGACCTAGGCAGAGTCCAGCTGAGGCAGAGGCACCAGCTCCGGGGGCGCCACGCTACTTTCCGGTGCCCCATCTGCCACCCCGGGTCCTCACCCGGCTCCAGGGTGCAGAGCAGCCGGGGCGCGGTCCGGGAAATGCAGCTGCGCTTCTTGAGCACATTGCTCAGGATGGTGCCCACGCCGCCGCCGCCGCCACCGCCACCGCCACCCTGCCGCTTCAGGCATCTCCCTCCGCGCCTCAGGGAGCCAGTCAGTTTGTCCTGCCGCATCCAAGAGCGTCCCGGGCTCCTGTGCGGCCGTCGTCCTCCTGGTTCCCCGCTGCCCTGCCGGCGTAGCGGCTTTGCGCGCTCCGGGCTTAGCGAGACCGCTTAGTCAAGGGTCCCTCGAGAGCAGAGAGGGTGCACCCGGCGCTGGAGGGTCGGGAGACCCTGAGGATCACCGCGGGAGCCGCCAAGCACGGGGCGGCAGGCAGGCATCTGCACTGCGGAGCCTGCAAGGCTGAGGCAGGAGAGGGCTTGGGGCGGGGAGGAGGGCGGGAGCAAGCGAGCGCGGGAGATGGAGGCGGCGCTCCCGCCCCCAATCCCGGCATCACCGTGCGCAGGCGGGGTGGCCTTAGCTCCCGAGATCCCAGCCCGCTCCCGGCACCTGCGCGAGGGAGCCGCGGAGCCCCGGAGCCACGGAGCCCCGGAGCCCCGGAGCCCGGGGAGCAGAAGCAGCAACAGAGATTTCCGTGCTTCTCCCAAGATCGGGGAGGGGCTGGAGGGGGCACCAAAGTCGCAGGTGCAGAACAGCAGCGAGATGCCAATGCCCACCTCATCGGAGCAGCGTAGGAAGAGAGGTCAGCTGACCGCAGGATGAATCTGGCAGCGCGGCAGAGAAGCCGGTGGGCGGTGAGGCACCAATCTCATCCCAAATTGTGTTCACCTCCTTCCTGGCATCTTGGAGAGGCACGGGAAGCACGTTAAGATAATAATAATATTTTTATTAATGGTTGTTTCTTTTGGAAGAATGGACTTCAAGATAAAAACGTTCCCCATTTAAAAGCAGGGCTTTTTAAAGTGCTTCCCTGTCTCTCCAGCCAAAGACTTCAGTAGTCAGAACTATTAGCGATAATTACTGTTTTAAAAAAAAAAAAAATTCATTCTTGGAAGGGAGGGTATAGCTCAGTGGTAGAGTGCATAATTGGTGTGTACATGGTCCTGTGTTCAATCCCCAGTACCTCCATTAAAAAACTTAAATAAACCTAATTACCCCTCAAAAAAAAAAAAACGTTTTTTTTTAAAAGTCATTCTTAAACTACAGCATTCACCAATGCAATATTAGTCATAAAGATGAATTCGAGTTATAAGAAAAGAAAGGATGTGGAGGGAAAAACCAAAATATCTGTATATGTCAATATTTAGAAAAGGAACACCAGATGGATTAAAAAATTTAAAAGTATTTATATGGAAGGGAATAGTGTAGAAGAGAGAGGAAGAGAAAACAGGTTTCTTTGGATGTGCCTTACATAATTTTGACTCTGGAATAAAATGGTTTCTTTTTTTGGTGGGAGGAGGTAATTAGGTTTACTTATTTATTCTTGGAGGAGGTATTGGGGATTGAACTCAGGACGTCATGCATGTTAAGTATGCGCTCTACCCCTTGAGCTATACCCTCCCTATTAATATTAATAAATCAAACAAAAGAAAACCCTAAAAATTGAAAAGGAGTGGAAACAAATGAAGCTAACTAAATATCCTGTTGATGGCATAAGAACACAAAAAAATAAGTAACTTGCTTTATAGTATTATGACTATCAGTAGTGGTACACATTCTAAGGCCAAATAGAGCTGCAAAGAAATCTTAAATGTCATTCAGTAGCATTATTGTTATTAATAATATTGGTGTTATTTTTTAAATTCTTATGTACATTATAGGATAAGCTAAATATGTCTTTTCAGTGTGGCAGAAAATACAAGTGTTCAAAGAAAAATTTTTTAATCCTGCAATAGTACATTTAAATTGAAAATAATAGTCTGAACTCATCTTTTTTCTTTTCAAAAATACATATACGTAGCCACTGAATAGGTTTAGAACTAAGGACAACCTGGAAGCAATGAACACCCATCCACCACGCACATCCAGGATGAAGTCTCTGAAAACGATTCTCCACTAAAAGGAACCAGCGCTCCTTTCAGGTATGACTGATTCCAGATCTGGGCCAGAAAATGTATAAGCCTGGAACATCCTGATGAGCTCAGGAAGGAAGGAAGTGCTCCAAGACTAATGGGGTCATGGCAAAATGACATGAAAGCCACATGAGTAGGCTACTATTGGCCAAAGATGGAACACTTTGAGCATCAAAAACAAAGGTAGCTATTGATTGAAAAGTACTATTTTTTAAATGCATTCCTAATGATATTCTGAAAGAACTAGAAAAAGTCATATGATGGGCACACATTTTGTAATCAGTACATTCTGGGCATTGAGAATTACCCTCAGAATTTGAGGACAATGTCAGAAATTATATAACACTAAGCATGAAGTATATATTTCATACATAAGAATCTGTTAAAATGAGATTAGTCATCTGCAAAAGTAAACCCAGGGATATGGAAGCTAATCAGTTATGCCTGCCTGAGGTAAAGATGCCTTGAAAAGAGCAGTACTCTGCCTCATCAATTTAAAAGATGAAGTCACTGTTGAACATGTTCGTGATGAACTGTTTGGCTTAGACTTCCCAACATTTCACACCATGCTCAGGTACAGAAACTGAGGCTTCATCAGACTGATGCTTATAGTTTCAGTACATGTTCATTTTCCTTCAGCTTTCTCTTAATTTTTATAAGATGTCCATTGACTGTTCTGGCCTGAGAATGATCACTGAAAGATGTCTGAAGTTTGGTTTTGGCCAGTTTCTTTGAGGGTACCAGAGAGCCCTGGGTGAAGATGGTGATGAACACCTAGAGTGAAAGGAAGAGAACTGGAAGGAGAGGGAAAAATTCAGAACAAGCTGGTAGCTGCATCTCAGTCTCATCCTCCAGAATGCTCTGCTGCTCAAACCATAGAGGGTTTGTGTTCTCTTTTTATGAGAAACCCTAGCACTGGGCCAGCAGGAAAGACAACCACGCCAGCCAAGAGAGGAGCAATGGGCTGTGCTCTGCAACACTGTCTCTGGAGTACAGAGGAGGCCATCCGGGGCTGGCTGACATCCGCCACACACACCAGCGCACTCCCTCTGGCTCAGACTCCATGCTCACCGAGCAAATTTCTCACTGTCATTTGGCTTCCTGAAGAGACTCTGCTGCCGAGGAGGGAATACACTGACCAGTTAACAGCACTCAATATCCCTGAGTTCACTCAACTCTCAGTAAGCTGAAGAAATCAAATGTCTGGGCTGCCAAAGCTCAAGTGTAGACCCTAGATTGCCAACCCACCCAGATATGTCATGGCTGACAAAAAGGTCTCTCTCTGAAATTCTTCAGCTCCAGCACTTTTCTTCCTATTAGTGACAGGGGCTTGTTTACTTTCAAGATAAAAATTCTACATTACAGGGAAACACTGACTCTAAAAAAAAAAAAAGTTCTCTTGAAAATGTCCCCTTCTAAACTACATAGAAATTGAAACCAGCCAAAGAAAAAAAAAAATTAAGAGCTTCTACTATTATAGCAATACGTAACAAAGGAATTAAATAATATTATTTTGTTTACATTGGAGAGGAATGCCAAGACTGCCAACTTTTGGAGCAAACAGATAATTAAGCACTAAAATACAATGCTCTAAAAACAGCCACAGCATAAGCCATATATTTATTATATGACTCATAGTTTCTTTTTCACGTCTGGAATATTGTTTTCCAAAAGCAAAAGACGTCATCTGAAGTCAACTTGCAGAGGAAACAATGCCAGCATGAACTTTGCTTGAGGATCTCAGGTGGCAAAATTTCCAGCCAAAGCCAACTTGCCATCACCCTCTACTGAGTGATCTTTACTAGTCAAATAATATTAGTGCATTCACGTTTGGGCAAATCATACCTTGATGGTCCAGAGCAGTTATGATTTAACCTGAATTTTGGGGAAGGAGGGCTCCATGAAAACTTCACATCGGATGAGAATCTGTTTCTTGCCTTGCTGAAGAAAATGAGTGCTTAGAGGAAACACCCTGAAGTCAACGCTCTCTTCAGACCTGCCTAAAGGCAGGGCCTTAATAAGTAGCTGCTTCAGTTCATTATCCAGGACGGAGCCCACACAGCTGTGAGCTCATGGTGGCAAGCATCATAACCATTTTCCCTCACGAAAGAGACAGAGGCAGGGCAGCAGGAAGAAATCGAGGGGAAAGAAAATAACTTCCAATTATCTGACACAGCGCATGCCGTACATAGGACATTTAATTTTCTTTCTGTATGATTTCTCAGTCATAAAAATCTACTTCTCTACTTAAAAATAGGCATCCTTGAAGACACTCAGGTGTGCCTTTTGTATTTTGTTTATCTCAGAGAAAGGATACTGTCGAACGTGGAACCAAGGAGCTTTGAAATTCCAATGCCAGCTCACACTCAGTTTTCTGCCTTCTGATAGTCCCTGTTCATGTTTTTCTCAGGACCATTCTTTTTAATCAGATACTTTCAAAAACAAAGCCACTCTTGACAGTCCCCCTAAGCACGCTCAAATATTCTGGATGAAGTAGTGAAGAATAACTAGTTTTATTTACAGACCAGAAAGTTTCCAATTCAAAACTTATCTAATATAAAAATGTAATTCCTAGCTGGAGTGGAAGTCCCATTTCAGAGAACCATCCTGGAAATGTACGTAAAACCCTGCAGCCGGGTCCATGCAGTCCCAGACACACAGCTAACCCGAGATTTTCTATTTTCTAGGAAGTATTTCCTTGCTTCAAAATAACTGAAATTGATTCAATACCACTTGAGGTAGGTTTGTGTTGACCACAGAAAGACATCTTTATATTTCTTTTATTCATTCATTCGTGAAATAAACATTTACTCCTCAAATGCTGTAGGAAAGGCATTGTGCTGTGACCCATGGGGAATGAAAAGTATGAATTCAGTACATTCTCTAACCTCAGGAAGCTTTTAGTTTACGGAGGGACAAAGTGGGTCGTGATAGGACAGTGGAAAAGGTTTACTGAAAATACTATGCAAAGAAATATTGCTATGAGTTATGTCAAAAAGTGTTCTGCCTATGTTTTCCTCTAGGAGTTTTATAGTATCTGGCCTTATATTTAGGTCCATTATGAATTTTTTTTTAATATAGTGTGAGAAGATATTCTAATTTCTTTCTTTTACATGTAGCTGTCCACTTTTCCCAGCACCATTTATTGAAGAGGCTGGCTTTCCCCATTGTATATTCTTGCCTCCTTTGTTGCAGATTAATGACCATAAGTGTGTGGGTTTATTTCTGGGCTTTCTATCCTGTTTAATTGATCTGTGTGTCTGTCTTTGTGCCAGTACCATATTGGGTTTTTTGCTTTGTTTTGTTTTGTTTCATTTCGTTTTGGTGGGGGGGGGGGTCCATAGTGTTTTGATTACTGTAACTTTGTAGTATAGTCTGAAGTCAGGGAGCACAATTACAGCAAATATCTTATGATAACTATAAATGAAGTACAACCTTTAAAAATTGGGAACCACTATATTGTACACCTGTAACTTATATAATATTACACATCAACTATACTTCAGTACAATAGTTAACTTAATACTACGCAAGTACTTGGATACCATTATCTCTACCTCCTCCTAAGTATCATACATCCTAATTTTTCCCCAGAGCGTCATCTCATTGAACTGTTAAATTTCACCTGAAAGCAGACCAAGAAAAAGGTCACCTCTGCTCTAATTATCACCTCTGCTCTAATTTCCAGTTCTGGAACTGGAAAACTGAGACCCATCATTTTAGAAGATGAAATCATTGTTCGAACCAGGTCACAATGAAGTAGACAGCTTAGATTTCCCAACCTTTACACCAAGGCATTCTGAGATCCTTTGGACCTAGCTGAGGCCTGTGAAAGGAGAGGTTTCTCCGCCTGTTGATGCAGATTAGTTTGGCTTAGAAATATATGTTCCTAGAGAGGAAAAAGGCGATGCCTTTGAAAATAATATGCTTAATTTTGATGGTGAGAATAGACAAGTATCAGGAAGAGGAGAGAGATTCGAATTAACGTGAATGTTGGTTTGGCTGGCCCGGGAGCCTCCGATCTCCCAGCTGGGTCCATTCAGAAGAGAAGACGCAGAATGTGTGAACCCGACCGGGGAGCTCGTGAAACTGCACCTGGGAAGGCCTCCTCCGGGAGGCAACGTGGTGTGTCAGAGAAGTGCTGGCCGTGGAGGCAGGCAGACCAAGCTTAGAATTCTAACGCCCATACTCACTGGCTCTCTGTTCTTGGGCAAATTACTTAATTTCTGGGTTTCAGTTTCCTCATCTTTAGGATTGCCGATACCTACTTGAGTAACCGTGAGAATTAAGTGGCATGATGAAAGTCAAGGTACTAACACTGGCAGTGGTACCAGGAGGCACTCAATACACTTGCACGTGGGAGTCCTTCTTTGTGCTTGTGGTTAGTGTACAAGATAAAGATTAAAATGGGCCTGTTCTCGGTCTACTGGACGTCCGCCCAGCAGAGGACCAGGACCTGACCCACAGGGAAACACTGACCGGCCAGAACACCCCCTCTGAGGTCCTCACCGGATGTTCCTCTTCCGCTTTCTTCCCCTGGTGCCCTCACTCAGCGGGAGGAATACTGTGTTTAGCATCAGGTCCACTCCAAAAGGCAAAATCAGAACTGCTAACTGGGGTCACAGAGAAGCAGACCTCAAAATGTAAGGAAGCTCCAACTGTAATAAAACGTTAGCCTCAGGAGATCATAAATGTCCTTTCTCTGGAGTTCTCAGGCAGAAACTGCCAGCCCAGCAGTCAGGAGTGCTGTGAAAGGACATTTAAAATGAGGTGAGAGTCAACTACCAATAGGAGTAAAGCAGCTTCCAACACTGTGATTCTCTGAGATCAACTGAACTGATATTCAGAATCTGTTACTCTGTACAAATTTCTCAATCCAATATAAATGTTGACCAAATAGAATACTTCGAGAACACAGTTCAGACTGTTACAGTGTCGGGTAAACTCAAGTCTAAGCAAGAAAGATCCTGTTGGCTTCACTCCTCATTACGGATATTTTTTAAATGTACCATCATACTTTCTTGACTTAAAAAGAGTCGTCTGAACAAACTGAATTTTTATGTATTTATTAAAAATCTTACATTTTCTTTGTATTATTATTCTCATTGTCTAAGAGTCCAGGACAGGTATTAGGAAAGAACTGCAAATCATGTTAGGAACTACCTTAAAAGGGAAATGCATGTCTCCTGAGCTGCACAGGTGACAGGTACCTGGAGGGAAGAGGAATTCTATGGGATGTCAGTCAATACAGGCCTCAGCATTTTAAAGGGTAGTGTATCTGGTGACTGACATTCACTTTTATATTTACCTCCACAGAGATAAGGGAGTTCACCAGGGTAGTCTTACACATGGTCATAAATGTGTTCCAGTTTTTGCAAGTCAACCCAAAGGTTTGGTTATAGAGAAAAAATCCTAGGGAAGCAGACGCTTTTAATAAATAGACTTTCGATGTGTTCCTTCTCTTCTGGAAGCAGTACAGGTGTGGCCTACTATACTCATGGACTTAATATAGCAGCACTGGCACCTTTAATTACCGCTGTCTGTAGTCCCAGTTTATGACCGAGTGTCACTCGGCGGTACGTCAGTCGGGCCTAATGCCAGCATCAATCAATATGCCAGCTGCTAAGGAGGGAACAGGTCATGTCTAAAGAAAGTTACCTCTGGTGTCTCTAAATTTTAAGCCTTCCTAATACTTGAAAACTAAGTCCCACGAGGTATCCTGGGAAAATTCAAAATAATTTTTTAGCACAGGGCCTGACACAGTAGAGACTCGGTAAAATGTTTTAATTGCATCTATGACATAAAGATCAGGCTAGGATCCTGCTGATTGGCCATTTTTAAATGGCACCTGCTTTAATACGTGCATTTCAGACGCCAGAATTCTCCCACCCCCTCACCTGATTCATCCACGCCCTTGAATTATTTATAGGTGGACCTTTTCTTCTCCATAGAGCACACTCCCCTGTGAGCACAGGGACTGACTGACTCACTGTTGTGCCTCTCCCCTCCCTTGCCTGCCGCTGGCATGGGCCTTGTGCACATCTGACACTCAGGACATGAACATTAACAATACATAACATCATGACCTCATCATGTCAAGAGCCAGACCTTCCCACTCATTTAAGAAGGGCTTTTTATTCAACTACAGAGAAATTAGCAGATGTGTTTATGAACAGTATTTTGACTGACATTTACGCGACGTACCAAAAAAAATCCACAAACACTATTCTTAGTCTCCCTGACAAGTTTCCAAAATATGTGATGCTCAAATACCACATATTCGCTCTACTCATCAAATCAAAGATGCTCCTGAAATTCTAGGCATGATTGCAGTCAGCCAGTATGGTAGCTAAAATCACCACCTCTACACAGTCCTGGGTTTGATCCCATTAAATCAATCAATCAATAAATGAAATAAAATCATGGACTCTAGAACCAGCTACCTGGATTTGAAACCTGGCTCCACCACTCAGTAACCATGTAAACTTAGGTAAGTTCATCATCTCAGTTTCCTCATCCATAAAATGGGACAACTCAAGTATCTACTTCATAGGAGTTATTCTAAGGACCAAATGATGCAGGGAAAGCATTTACCATACTGCCTGGCTCTATATAAATGACTTATATCATTAATATATACTATTAAAAGCACTTATAATATTTTTTAAAGGAAAGACATTTTAGGCTTACCCATCAACACTGGTACAGATTACAAACGAAGCTGCCTGGTCACTCAAGCATCTTTGCTCTTTAATTATGTTACCTTCCATTTGGGCAAAGAGATTTTAGTGCAAAACCAGGAAGCCCATAAAAGGCAACATTCATGTAAGTTGACAGACTTGTTCCTATTTCTCATCATCTTGATTTTTTTTTTTAACATGTTCCCTGGGGAAAATTCACTTCAATGCAAACAGGCTAATCCTCCCTTGCTCGTCATAAATTAATAAAGCCCCAGCATTAATTACCCAACAGCCTCTTGCTTTGCAAGATCACTGCAAGGGAGAAATCAATCTTTCACAGCAGAATTTAAGAAAGCAATTTTCTTCTCAGTCTTTCTACTCCTCCAGTATTATAGCTTTTTTTTTTTAATAATACAGGCTGTTTTCTAAAGTTTGGTTCAATCATTTTATTTTAAAGGGCTTCCCATCATTCATTAGGAAGGTCTGGTCTTTCAATGTATTTTGATTATTTGCAATATAAGTAAGTTTGATGGTGTACTCTATCCATTCCTACATGTGCTGGCCAATTCCTCAAGTTGGGTGTTGCAAATACACCCTAGAAGGAGAAAGAGCTTGCCAAAAAAATCATTTGCATACATTTGTCAATTTGCCAGGACTATATTTGCTAGTGGAGACGCACAAAGAGAGAGAAGCAAGGATAAGAGGAGGAGAAAAAGAAGTAACTGCCAGCACCAGTACCAGCTGCCTGCCACGGAGCAGGCCCTGCGCTAGGGCTTCAGTGACCTCGTCTCGTTTTAACCCAACAAGGTAAACACTATTTCCCAAGAGATGGGGAGTAAAAGGAGAGTGTGCACATTTATCACCAGGGTAATTTTTTTACTCGGCATGGGGTGGGGGAAATGACTAAAAGAAAATATATTCAAATATAAATAGTTAACTCTGAGTGGTGGGAAGAGGGATTTACTGTATTATTCCTGGTACTTCCCTGATTTTCTTTTTTTCCTGAAGGAAGGAAGGAAAAAAAGAAGGAACAAAGAGGTTAAATAAGTTTCCCAAGGTCATACAACTAATAAGTCGTGAAGCTGAACCTAAGTCTACGTCACTGGAAAGCCACACTCTGTCCACCAAGCCAATAAAATATAACCAGATATTTTTGATCTGAGCAGGATCAAAAAACATTTTGGAAGTCCTGCAAGGAGACTTGTTCACAGCCCCATTTATGTTACCAAGTGAACGAAACATCCATCATTCCCTCAAACTCCCCGTGTATTATTTACCTACTAAAACAAGGTACTGGTAGAGAGAACAAAGCAGCAGCATCCAACAAGGTCAGCCCAGCACTGCCAGCTGAACAAAAAAATTCCACGATGCCGGAGCCAATGAGCGAAGCCCTTAGGTAAGGATTACAGAAGACCAGCTGTGCCCTGCGTGACGCACAGCAGGCATGCAGGAGTTCATCAGAGCCTATGGCGAGACAGGGCTCGGTGGAGCCTCACAGGGCAGTCCTTTCTGCATCAACCCACCCTCTAACTCATCCAGGAAAAATCTAGGCCACCTTGAAGTTCCCCCAAGAAACTGCAAATATGATTTGTCTCTGAAAACAATTTGCCAAATGTGAAACAGGGAACAGGAAGCTGGTTCGTTAGCTGAGAAAGCAACAAACCAAAGGTCCCTCTCCATAGAGAGACAATGTTAAATAAATGATGAGGACTTGGGGTATGATCGATCTTGAATCATTTTTGTGCCACTGTTGTGTTCCCCCTCGTGCAGGGACCAGCTGTCACAATCACTGGGTTTCAGAGTTAGGATAACATGAGGTGATTCAACTAAATTGCCCAGATTTTTAAAAACATGTTTGAAAACTCTTGCACACTATCACACACAGAAAAATCTCATTACCCGCTCACTGATGTTGAAGCTTCAATGCCGTGAGTCAGCACTTGAGATGCTCCCTTGCTGTATGTCCAACACTTAAATTACAGAATTTGATGTACAACCGGTCAGAATGGCTATCATTAAGAAGAACACAAACAGTAAGTGTTGGCAAGAATGTGGGGGAAAAGGAACACTCTAACATTGCTGGTAGGAATGCAAACTGGTGCAGCCACAGTGGAAAACAGTACAGAGGTTTCTCAGAAAAACTAAAAATAGAACTACCACATGACTCGGCAATTCCACTCCTGGTAATACAGCCAAAAAAACAAAAAAACTAATTCAAAAAGATACATGCACCCCAAAGTACATAGCAGCATTATTTATAATTGCCAAGATATAGAAGCAACAGATGAACAAATAAAGAAGATGTAGTCTATACAGACAATGGAATACTACTTGGCCATAAAAAAGAATGAAATTTTGCCATTTGCAACAATATAGATGGACTTGGAGGGCTTTATGCTAAGTGAAATAGGTCAGACAGAGAAAGACAAATACTATATGGTATCACCTATACATAGAATCTAAAAAAATACAACAAACTAATGAATAAAACAAAAAAGAAGCAGACTCACAGATACAGAGAACAAACCAGTGGTTACCAGTGGGGAGAGGGGAGGGGGATGGCAGGACAGGGGTAAGGGCAAAAAAGGGTTATTATGGGATTATATGAAATCATGTGTTTGAAAATTTTGAAAATTGTAAAGCACTACAGAATTCAAAGAATCTTTCATTCTAAAAAAAAAACCATAGAAATAAAAAATAAAAACAAAATTGGCGTACAATTTGATTCAAAATGAACTTTAGTCAAAGAGAAACATTTAGAATGCCTCTACCACCCTGCCTGACCTCATTCAATAAGTTGGGATCACCCAGAGGGATGCTGCAGGCAGCAAATTTAACTCTGGCTGAATCTTCCATGAGGAGAAATTTAGGTTAGGCCAGTGAAGTGGGTTTACCATCTCCTAATCTTCCTTGCTTCCTAGCAGTAAGGGCAGTTGAGTTCTAAGACAGATTACTAGGGCCTAAAGGAAAAGGTTGTCAGGGAGATATTCCCAGGGGAAAAAGGTCAAAGAACAATTGAGAGCAACAATGTCTAAGACTCGGTTCAACAGTCACCATCCCTCGTCTCCTTTCATGCTGGAGCTTTCCTCCGCGTCACCCTGAGACCTTCAGTGAAGTGTGTCACCCACAACCAGGCTGCAGCCTCATGCCAGTGGTACTCTGGGAACCTTAAGAGGAAGACTGCATTTAGAGTGAAGGGCAGGAGTGCAGAGAAAAGACAGTGCTGCAGGAACAGACAGCACGTGACAGTGGAGAAGCAGGCTGGCCCCAACAGGACGGCTGTGAAACCACCCACTCTCCCACCAGGTCCCCTATAAGGGCTGTCGGGAGTGGCGGCTGTATTTGCAATTGGTTGTCTCTAGTTCAGGAGGTCACTTTTCATTTCTCCAAAGCCACGCAATCAAGGGGAGTGGGGGGGGAGGCGGAGCAGTTGGGGGTAAGGGTCAGGATGGGGGCTTCGCACTGAACAGAGCATGGGGGGTGCTGCCAGCAGAGCACCCATCCTCTGATGGGAACAGCTGGGAAGACAAAAGCCTGGCAGGGAGGAGAAAGAGGGGCAGGAGGAGGAGGGAGGGGAAGACATTGTCAAGAGATCCCTAACTCCACGAGGTCGAGGAGCAAGTCTTCAGACTGGGCCTGAAGCATGACTAATCTGAAATCACAAACAAGGCGGGTGGTACAAATCTCAGATGCAGAAGGAAGCCTACGGGAGGAAAACAAATCACAAGATCACACTGGGGAGACCAGACAGGACAGAAAGCAGATGGACGGAGAAAAATAGTTCAGGATGGAGGCTGTAAAGACTTCAGGGTACTAACGGGGTGTTTTTTTATCTAGTACCATATGGATGGCACAAGGACAGGCCTGCTGTGCTTAAAAAGTCAGAGTTACCCCCTGTTCACAGTAGCATTGCTCCCAAAAGTCAAGGGGTAGAAGCAAACCAAGTGTCCATCGATGGATTAATGGATAAACCAAATTGGAATATCATTCAGCCTTAGAAAGGAAGAGATTCTGACACATGCTACAATGACATAGACGAACCTTGAGGACATTATGAATGAAGCCAGTCACAAAAGGACACGTACTCGGTGGTGGCTGCCAGGGACAGAGGAGAGAGAGGAATGGGGAGTTATTGCGTAATGGGTGCTGGGTTTCAGTTTCGCAAGAAGAGTTCCAGAGTTGGATGGTGATGATGGTTGCACAACAATATGACTCGACTTAATACCAATGAACTATGCAGTTAAAAATGGTTAAGATGGCAAAGTTTATGTTATATGTATTTCATCACAATAAAAAAAAAAAAGAGAGAGAGATACCCTTAAAAAAAAAAAAAAGGCCAGAGAGTTGCAGATCAGCAATTGGTATTAGGCAGTTTGGAATATGACTTTCTTATGGCAGTATTTTCCAAGACATGGTTCATCTTAGGCATACTTTTTTTTTTTAATTGAAGTACAGTCAATTACAATGTGTCAGTTTCTGGTGTACAGCACAATGTCCCAGTCATGTGTATACATACATATATCCGTTTTCATATTCTTTTTCATTAAAGGTTATTACGAGATATTGAACATAGTTCCCTGTGCTAAACAGAAGAAACTTTTTTTGAGCACCTACTCCGTGCAAGCACTGTGCTAGACACCAGGAACATCAAGACTGGTGAGTAAGGCACAGTCCAGCTTGAGATGCAGACCAGGAACAGAGCACAAAATTCCATGTGGCCGGGACGAGCCTGAGCCATGTAAGCACCTAATTCAGACTACGCAGTCAAAAGTACTTTCCAGAAGAAATGATGTTGGATCCTCAAAGTAGAAGTTACCATAGAGAGATGGCGGAGAAAAGAGGACCAGAGAGAGGAAATAGCAGGTGGCAGGAGAGAACATGGTCAAGTTTAAGGACCATGTGTAATTCACCCTGCCTGGAGCGCTGAGTGGGAAGGAGCAATTTGAAGAGAGGAGGATGGACATTCAAATGGCACCCACACATCAACAATGAAAATTATTCTTCTAAGCAGTGACAAACCAGTTGGGGGAAGGATGCTTTAGCTTCTGATCCATGATCAATTTTGTGGGAAATGCCACTAACAGCATATTAGGACAAGCACAGAATAGGGACCTGAGAGCACCAACTACTCATTTGGCCTTATGATCTTTGGGGGACTGGGGGTAAAATACACATTCACATGAAATGTACCATCTTAACCATTTTTTAGTGGACCGTTCAGTAGTAAGTACATTCACACTGTTGTGCAACCAGTCTCCAGAACTCTTCATCTTCTCAAACGGAAACTCTCCATCCGTTAAACAAGTCCCCACTCCTCCCTCTTCCAAGCCCCTGGCAGCCACCAGTCTACTCTGTCTCCATGAATTTGACTAGTCTATGTACCTCATATAAGTGGTACCTATTTGTCTTTTTGTGACTAGATTATTTCATTTAGCATTATGTCCTCAAGCTTCATCCATGTTGTAGCCTACGTCAGAATTTCCTTTCTTTTAAAAGGTAAATTATATTCCAACATAAGTACTTACCACATTTTGTTCATCCATTCATCCATCGATGGACATTTGGGTTGCTTCCACCTTTTGGCTATTGTGAATAATGCTGCTATAATTGTGGGTGTACAGATATCTTTCCCAGACTCTGCTTTCAATTCTTTTGGGTATACGGTTGACCCTTGAACAACATGAGTTTGAACTGCGCTAGTCCACGTATATGCAGATTTTGTCAATAAACACTACAGTTCTACACTATCTGCAATTGGTTGAATCCGCAGATGCAAAACCATGGAAACAGAGAGACTTGAGTATCCGAGGATTTCAGTATCTGCAGCAGGTCCTGGAACCAATCCCCTGCAGACACTGAGGGAAACTGCATACTCAGAAGAACTGCTGGGTCATACGGTAACTCTATTTTTAATTTTGGGAGAATCACTTTCCCATAGCAATAGCAACATTTTACTTTCCCTCCAAAAGTGCACAAGGGTTTCAGTGTTTTGCACATTCTTGCCAACACTTATTTTCTGGGTTTTTTTTGTTTGTTTAATAGCAGCCATCCTAATGGATGTGAGGTGGTTGCAACCATCTTTATGCTTCTGATCCTCCAGTTTCTGCATCTGTAAAATGAGTGTGTTGGTCTAGATGACCCCTGAAGATCTCAATTTTCATTACTGTATGAATTGGGAGGAGAATTGGGCTGATTTACTGGGAAAACTCAGTCGGGTCATTTAGTCAATCTGAGGCTTGTATTCCCTAACTATATTGACAGCACTGACACACACTGTGGATACGGCTTCAAGTAAAACAGACTGAAATTCAAGTGCAAGGAGCATTAACTTAATGGGACAGTTTAAGAGAGCCTGGTCCCCACCATCAGTGGAGATGACATGGATACCACTGGATACTGGAAGTGACTGGTCCACATAGGTGGAGCGAACTTCACAGTCCATGGATCTTCCCACAGGTGGGGCTGATTATGGGCAATGACTATAAGAAAGACAGCTTCTGCTCATTGTTCAAATGTCACTCACACAAAGGGATAAATTGATTGCAACTAAATTTTTTTAAATGGTCAGGCTGAGATGGCAGAGTGAGATGGTCATCTCCCCAGGAAATTTTGTTTTTCTGATGTGGGGTGAATCCTCCCCACTCTCAAACACAGCAGCCAAAACTTTTGAAAACGTACTTTCTCAATGAGACACCCTGAAGTCACCAGTAAGCCCCCAGAGAGAATGCTGTTTTTACCAACAGGTCCACAAAGGCAAGCAGGATGGTTTGCAGAAAAGCCAGCAACAACAAAAACAGAATCCAGGACTCCTAAACTCACAACCCAATACTGGTTGCAAACTTAGCTTCTCCTCCAAAAAGGAGAATTAGTATCACATCTTTCCAAGAATAACAACAACAAAATCTATTACTATGGATGTATATAGACTTGAGCTCTGTGTAAGTCCCTGTCCTTCTGTAGGAGGGCTGCAACACGGCAGACCTCAATGTGGGACTCGAACTTGAGACACCTCCCTAATGATCTGTTAAGAATCATCACCAACACCTGAAGACCACAAACCTCACGACCCACAAGGATTGAAGGTTGAGTCCCTTACACTTTCTGGATTATCCTGGGAGAAATAGGGCAGAAAAAGCTCAGGGAGGGCCACCAGCGTGGGCCGAAGGAGATATGTCCCAAAAGAATCAAGACGTATGGAGAAAACAAGGAAATGACTTTGGTGCCCTTTTTCCACTAGATTTTCACTGTATTACATAACTGGGTCTAGAAGCTGTGTGATCTGACAAATGAGAAAACTGCTGCATATCAGAGGTGAGGGGCTGGGCGGGAAGAACAGAGGGCAGGTCCCAGATCAGGGAAAGGGGCAAGCCTGCCCTCTGATGGCCATCCTGGGTAGTGGCAGCGAGATGTGAGAAGATCTCCACTTTGAGCTGGAGGAACTAACCGCACAAAAAACCAAGGCGCCCAGCTCCAGCCACTTTCATACATGGCAGACCTTATGGGAGGGATCGCATGTCAAACAGCAAACTCTGATGCTGCCTTAGTGACCATGTCCTGGCACATTCCTTTCTGCAAATGGTGTTGAGATGGCAATACTGGAGAAGACCAAAAAAGAGCCCAGTTTATAAGCCTAGGCATGGGCTATGATGTGTGTTCATTAGAAACAATTTCCTTCCAAAATAAGATATTAAAATATATTTCTATACAGAGTCCATTATAAACATCTACTCGTTCATGCCCTCCCCGGGAAAAAAACAGTGCATTATTATTCAATGACATCGAAAGTAAAATCGTAACAGAAATGCCAAGAAGCAGGTAGAGGAAAAAAAGTCCTGCAGTTTGGGGAGGGAGATAGGCCAGAGGCATACTTAGAATTAGTTAGGTAAGGGGGGAGGGCAGAGCTTAGTGACAGAGGGCGTGCTTAGCGTGCACAAGGTCCTGGGTTCAATCTGCAGTACCTCTATTAAAACAAATAAATAAACAGACAAACCAAATCCCCCCTCCAACAACAACAACAAGAATTAGGTAGGTAAGATTGCACAGTGCTGTTAAGGAGATACTCTATAAAGACAAACCAAATTATCTGTCTTTTCTATTCTTCGGCTGCCTGATATATAAATTTTCAAATTATTTTTCAGACTTTCTAACTAGAATGGTATCAGCTAATTTTCTCCACTCACTTCATCCTCACATAGAGATAAGGTTGCACTATCGCTATCAGTTAGTATTGTGCACTAACATAATAAATGTTTACTTATCCAATAGCTTCTGTCAAATAACCATACCCCCAAACAGCGTTCATCCCAGCTGAGAAGGCAGTTGACACACACTTAGTGTTCTATGTTCAACAGGCAATTACACTAGACTAATTCTGAGGGTCCCTCTAGCTCCAATTTCTTATCCAGAAATACTAGATTACTAAGAGTACCCCGAGTGCCGGATGTCCTCCCAGCCTCTCACCATTATCTCTGCCTGGAACATTTCCCCCACCCCGCCCCGCCCACCCTCAGCCACAGAGCACATTTCTATCATTCTTCTAATCCTAGTTCTCTGAAGTGCTTCAGGAAGGACTTGCGTGGTTCTCACCTTTGACACACAGGCAATTGCCTACTTTCAGATATAATGTGTGTCCCCAAAACATGTTTACATATCATCTTTTCAAATCAAACACATAAAAGAACAAACTCCTTACCTGTTATTGGAGAAGAGTAAGCCATCCTTTCCCAAAGAGCTAAAAAAGTCTAAAATTCCTAATTATGATTATCCAAACCTCTTCCTCACATAATCCCATCCTATCAACTTTTTTTTTTTTTAATGTGAGGAACCCCAGCAACCTTTACAATTGCCTTAAAAAGGCAAGTATCTAAATGCTGGTGGAAAGGGCAGTCTCTGAACCTCCCTGCAGCAGGAATAATGATAGTCATAGTAAATAATATGAACAGTCACTGTTCTATAAGCATTTTATATAATTTAACTCACTTAATTTTCATAACCACCTTATGAAACGGGTATTATCATCATTCCCCTCCCTCTCTTTTTTACTGATGAGAAAAATAAAGCACAGGATGTCAAAGAACTTACAGGAGACTGCATCTCTAGTAAGTGGCAGACCCAGGATTCATCCCCTGCCTTGACAATACAGAGGATGTAAATTTAACACAGTTCTTAAAACTTAAAAGAGAAAGAGAGCTCCCCCTGCTGGCTGGATATATAGTTTTCTTTTGTCATATCTGATAGCAAAGGTACCACCAACCAGGGGAGCCCTGAGTCACCAACCAGCCCAGTGAGTTTCGGCAACACTTCTTTTCTTTTTTAATTGACGTACAAGTTGATTTACAACATTGTGTTAGATTTAGGTGTACAGCATAGTGATTCAGTTTTTTGAGGGCTTTTTGGGGGGGGGGTTGTGGTTTTTTGGTTTTGGGTTTTTGTTTTTTGCTTTTGTAAGGTTATATTTGGCAACACTCTTAATTTAACTCTTCCGCACTTCACTTTGCTTTGCCCTAAGTTTGGGAGTAAACAGAAATCAAGATTAAGTTCTCTCCTGGTTCTAAATTATGAAGACTTTGAGATTCAGATTTTTTTCTTCTAAAAACCAGTTCTCTTTGTAATGAGGTCACAAGAAACATCTACTCTTTTTTCCCCCAAAGCCACAAGAGTCTCTCAGAAGTTCAAGGTTTAAAAGCTATTGCAGTACTTCCAATATTTCACAAATATACAGTATGGGTAAGAGCAAACTGTGACCAAATGGAAAAACAAGTCTTGGTAGCAAACTAAGAGTTTAAAGAAAACAAGAGGAAACTGTTGCTAAAATACATTGTAAGCAATTATACTCCAGTTTCCTTCATCTAGGCATAGTCTTACTAAGTTACTTTAGGGCAGACCAAGCTGCTAATTATATATCAAAAACAAACCTGAATCTGTTATCAATATTAACAAATTTGTGCCAAAATTCACAATTCTGCAACCAAGTTCCAAACGTAAGGCAAATCTCCCTTAATCTAAATGCTAACTTGTTTATATGTCAATTACATCTCAATAAAGCTGAAAAATGCTCATTTCTTTCCATCTATCAAAACAAATGAGCTTATGAAAAAAGGAATACACTAATCTGGGTTAAGAAGGAAGACTGAAAAAAATTCTATCTGATTTTGGTCCCCATCCAAATTACAGTAAAAGTACAGTTAAAGAGATTTTTGTTTATCATAACCCACAAGGACCAGGGGGAAAAAAAGCAACAGAGACACCAGCAATAGAATTCTGAAGCTGAAAAAGCAAACGGACAAGTAGAAATTGACTAAGCAGATCCTAGAAAACCCAGATCCCAAAGTGGCATGGGAAAGCTGAACTCCAGCCTCTACTACACCATGTATTCCACAAAAGACTCCGAGACAGGCAGCCAGGTCTCGAGGAGGCTTAGTAAGGAGATCGGGGAGAAAGCTGTCGAGAAGCAACTGCATCCCTCAACCCGCTCCTCTGCTTCAGGAGGCTGGACGATCACTCGTCTCCCACCCCTGCAAAAGCCTGAAGTTTTCGTTTCAAGCAGAGGGCTGCTGGACAACCAGCTGGGGGTGAGTCCTTGACCTAAAGCAGAGGGATTCAGTGACCATACACGTACTGAATGCTGAAAGCAGAGACCCAGCTCATCCGTCCAGCAGGAAGGCAGAGGACTCCTCCCTGAGGAAGCCCACCAGCTCCACAAGAAACACGTGAAGACACTGACCTGGGAGGGGCTCTATAAGAAAGGGCCCACCCAGTGGGGAGGGCGTAGCTCAGTGGTAGAGCACATGCCTAGCATGCATGAGGTCATGGGTTCAATTTCCAGTACCTCCATTAAAAAAGATAAATAAACTTAAGCATTTCCCCCACCTCACCCCCCCAAAAAAACAGAAAGGGCCCATCCAGATGACCCTTTAGAAGAGCTCAAAGTCCATAAGCTTTACTGGGGAGCTCAGGGTCCAAGCTGTTCTTTTAGATTCTCACAGTTATGAGCAGACAGCCAAGAATTACCAAACATCTGAGGAAAGGCTCTTAACTATAACAGCAGCTTTGAAAGTTTCCTTCCTCCCTGTACCATCTATTTCCTCCAAATTGCCATTTTCCGTTTGTCTGTTTTAGTCTCTATCACATCCTTAGAGCAATAAGAAGATATATAGCATCTACGAAATTAAGAACAGAATACCATATATTTACATGAAACATTCAAACAACAACCTGAAAAAGAGGTCTCAGTAACAGGATTGGAAAATAAAGTTGAGACAATCTCTGAGAAAGTAAAGCAAAAAAACAGATATGGAAAATAAGAAAGAGGGGACTATTACAGAACTGGCCCAGGAGTTCTGACAGCCAAACAACTGAATTTCAGGAAGAGGAAAAGGGGAGGGGGCATAAAAGGAGGGAGGAAAAGCAGTCAAAGAAATAATTCACATAAATTTTCCAGAACTGAAAGACGTTAAGTTGCCTGATTGAAAGAGCTTGCCTAGGCCCACCCAGCACGATGCATGAAAAGGGATCCACGCTCAGCAACGTGATGGTGAGTTTCAGAAGAACAGGGACAAAGAGAAGCTCCCACAAGCTTGCAAAGAGGGAAAACAAACAGTCTCCAGGACAAAGGATGAGGAAACAGAAAGGCTTCAGACTTCTCAAGAGCAACAATGAAAGCAAGAAGGCAATGGAGCAGGTCTAGAATCGTCAAAGCCAGGATGTAATAAAAACATTTTCATTCCTGCAGAATTTCCAAAACTTTACCTCACAGGCACCCTTACTCAAGTGGATATGGGCAATGATATAAAAAATAATCATCAAGAAAGAAGAAAACATGGGACACAGGAAGGAAGAGACCTGACAGAGGAGACAAGAGGGCCTCCAAGGTGAGAGTGAAGAGAGACCCCAAGACAGCATCTGTGCACCAGACAGCGTACAACTAGCACACAGGGGAGCAGTGAGCCCAGCCGCAGTCAACACAAGATGCTCCCTGCCGCTGGACCCTCTTTCTAACTTGAGGAGAGAACGCCCAGGAGAGCTGGTCCAGATTCTCATCTGCTCTTGTGTCCTTCACAGCATGCTGGCGAAGTGCCTGCTCTCCATCCCCTCCACGTCCACCAAAGTGTTCTGCTTTGACCCACTTCTGGGAGCAAGAGCAAGAGCAAGGCCACTGGCGAGCTTCAAATCAAAACTAAGCAGCAGTCCGCTCCCCCAGCTTCGCTGATCATTCAGCAACCAGCCCAAACTCCAGCCCTGGCAGAGGCCACAGGACTCGCTTATAACCTGGCCCTCTGACTCCCCCAGAAGGGGCTCCTGTGAATTCTCAGGGGAACCCAGCATCATGACCCAGAAACAGTCTGGTTTTTATCTTTTGAGAGCTTTTCTCTAACAGAAGCAACATTATCCTTTCCCTACACAACTAGGCCTGAGCGTGCTACTCAGCTTCTCAAAACTGTATATCGTTCCCTAGTGACCAAGCTTTGTTTGCTGTGTGTGTGTGTTTCAGCAAGTAATTTTTAGTATTTCATAGTAGAAAAAATAAATAAAACATGGAAAATCACATTGTGATTAATAATAAATGTACTTGTCATTACATCATTTTAAAAAAAGCTATATATTGTTTAGGAATACGTACAGGAGGTGGGAAAACCACAGAGAGAAGCAAGGGAATAATTAACACAAATGTATCGGGGAGAGAGGCCATTTCAACCAGGGGCTTCTAATGTGCCAGTAATATTTATTACTCAACTTTGATAGGTAGACACCCACCACCCACAGATCTTTCTTTTAAAATATACATGTACATATCAGAATATACTTCTTTATGATGATGCATTCTATAATAGATATTTTAAGTAGTAAGTGAATTCTTGTTTAAATCAGTGAAATTGTTTTAGTATCTCGAAACACTAAAGGAATCCCAGAAAAATTCTTTAAAATGTTATGCCTATAAATGTGAAAAGTTATACGAAATGGGCAAACTCTATGTAATTTACCAAAGCTGACATAGAAAACATAGAAGATAAAAAAAAAACCAAAAAAAAACATAGGATTATTTGTAAGTTGAATTGATCATTTAAAGCCCTCCTACAGAGAAAACTTCAGGCCCAATATTTTACCAGAGAATTCTACCAAACATTTATGAAAGAAATAACTCCAGTCTTACACAATCTCTTCCAAAAAATGGAAAAAGAGGGCACTCTGACTTCTTTTATGAGACTCCCAAAACTTGACAAGAGCATTGCAAGAAAGGAAATTATAAATTTAACTCATACATGAACATAGGCATAAAAAAATCGTAAACAAAATATTAGCAAACCAAATCTAGCAACGTATATATGAATGCATATATACACATTACATGTGTGTGTGTTTGTGTGTGTGCGCATGCATATCTCATGACCTAGCTAGGATTTTTTCAAGAATGCAAAGTTGTTTTAACATTCAAAAAAACTATAAAATTCAACGTATTATCTCAATACAGCAGTAAAGTATGCGAGTTCAACATCTTAGCAAATTGTACAGGAGAATTTTCTTAATTTGATAAAGGGCTTCTATAGGAAACTTTCAGCAAACATTGTATTTAAAGGTGAAATGATGAAAACCTTCCCTCTGACGGTTGTACATGAGACAAAAATTTCCTTCCCATTATCACTACTTCCATTCTATATTATACTGGAGGTCCCAGCCAGTATACAAGATGAGAAAAAGAAATGAAAGAATGGTAAAGAAATCCATAAAACCGATAGTATTCACAGATGATAAAGATTATGTACTCAGGGAAAAAAAACAAAAAGATTTTACAGATAAATTATTAGAATCAACCAAAGAAAAAGTACAGTTACTGGATATAAGGTCAATATACAGAAAACAATCATATTTCTATGTACCAGAAACAAACAGAAAATAAATTTCTTTAAAGATATCAATTTAAAATAGCATCCAGAAACCTCAATTACCTAAGAATAAACATTGTAGAAAATATGTAAGGCCTCTAAGGAAACCTGTAAAATATTATTCAAGTAAGTTTGAATAATAATAAATAATAATTTAAAATACAATACTTATGGACTAGAAGTTGAACACTGTAAAGATGTCATTTCTCCCCAGAAAGCCAATAATAAGCAAAACAATCTTGAAGAACAAGGTTTAAGAACCTACACTATCAGATAGTAAAAGTTATTGTAAAGTACAATAATTAAGACACTGTTGCACTGGCTCAAGGAGAGACAAATAAAACAACAAAACACAGTAAGAGCCCAAAAATGAACTCACATACATTTAGACATTTACATAAAAATGGCGCCACAGAGCAATGGTAAAAGGATAAACTGGGCTGAGTCAATTAGATATTCATATGGACAAACATGAAATCTGACTCCTACCTCATACCATGCAAACAAAATGAATCAATTCTAGGTGGATCCAGACCTCATTATTTATTAAGCGTTTAGAAAATAAAATGAGAAAGTATCTTCGTGAGTTTGGTATTAAAGAAAAAAAAAAGATTTCTTAAATAGGATAGAAAAAGCACCAGCTATAAAAGGCAAGACTGGTTACCCAATTTGTGAGACCCCTTGTTCAAAAATTAAGAGCTTTAGGACAACAGCAGCAGAGCACTAAACCACACGTGGGCGCTACCGAGCATGCGCCCAATGTGACGCCACAGATCACACGCCCACAACACCGGCCCTGCAGGAAGCTAAAAGACCAGTCAACCGGACTACGTAAAAGCTAAGAACTCGTGCTCATTAAGTGACACTCTTAAGAGTGAAAATGCAGGCCAAATAAGTGGGAGAAGGTATTTGCATCACATCTATCTGACAAAGACTCATATTCAGAACACATAAAGAGCTCCTACAAATCTCTAACAAAAAGGAGCCAATCCTTTTCTTAGGAGACAAATAGCCATTAAACGTATCAAGAGGTGCTGAACCACGTTATGAATCAGCAAAATTGAAATGCAAATCACACAGCCACTAAGAGACTCACTAGAACAGTTAAAATGCAAAGGCCTGACAACTCCAATACCAGTTGTTGGCCACTCCAAGCTCACCTTTGCCTGTTGTTTTTTTCCCTATTGCATTTATCACCTTCTTACATACATAAACAAAAATATTGACTCTTAGGGAGCATGGGACTCAACTAGGTTAAGGAAAATTGAATTACCAACTATGCTTCAATTTTTTAAAAGTTAAAAAAAATGTGAATTATGGGATTTTCAGGAGCTACAGAAAAACATCTGTTCTTTCAGGTAAGGTTGCTAAATTGGAGCGCTGTTGGCCATTTGGGTATTGTCTCATAGAGAGGAAAGCACGGCTAAGAGATGAAGTCATATTCTTAAAGATACTATTTGAGCACCTGCATCTGATTTAGCTGCAGCTGAAGGCACATTCTCAATACTTTTAATTAGGTAAGCCCATCAATTTCCTTCATTGCTTAAATCAGTTTGAGTTGTGTTTCTATACTCAACACAAAGGAGATTCGTCACTATTAAAATGTGGACAAAACAAAATGGTAGACTGAAAAACAGTGCATTAATCATTCAAAATTATGTTTATAAATGATTTATGCCAATGGCACCAGCTTATGATATGGTACATGAAAAACACGGGACACAGAAATGTTTATACAGTACACTGACTTTTGGGAAAACTTCATATAAAAAAGCCACTTGAGTAAAAATTCAAAAACATTAAGAAACTGTCTTTAGAAAACGATTTTCCCTCTTCTTTTTGCATTTCTGTATTTTCCAAAGTTTCCTTAATGACTATACTATACTTAACACTTTTTATTGATATATAATTCACATACCATAAAATTCACCCTTTTAAACTGTACAATTTAGTGATTTTTAGTATATTCACAAAATTGTGTAACCATTATTACTATCATGGCAGAACATTTTCATCACTCCCAACAAGAAACCCATGCCATCAGCAGTCACTTCCTATTCTCCCTACCCCCAAACCCCGGCAACCACTAATCTACTTTCTATTTCTCTGGATTTGTCTATTCTGAACATTTCAAATGGAATCATAAAGGATGTGGACTTTGCATCTTTCACTTAGCATAATGTTCTCAAGGGTCATCCATGTTGTAACATGGAATCAGTAACTTCACTCCTGTTTTTGGCTGAATAATATTCCATTGTATGGATACATCATACTTGTTTACTCATTCAACCACTGATAGACATTTGACTTGTTTCCACCTTTTGGCTATTATTTTTTTAAAAATGCTATGAACATTCATGTACCAATTTTTGTGGGGATACACATCATCAATTCTCTTGGGTAAATATCTAGGAGTAGATGGCTGGTTGAGTGCATTACTTTTATAATTAAAAAAAAAAGAGAGAGAAAGAGAATTGTTTCCTACTGGAAAATGTTGAATGTTAGTGCCACCAAACTCAGGGTCGCACAAATTCCTTCTCCTGCCACAGAGGACAAGGTACTACTGTAAAAAAGATCGCCATAGAAAAAGAACAAAGACCACTCACTGTATGATAAAGTTACTGGTCTCTGCCAGGCATTTATGATAGATAGCAAGATTTACTCACGTCAGGGTATCAATGTGGACACATTAATAAAATGAAGCTGTAAGCTGCCTAAAATTCCTGTACTTATGGACCAGGCCAATAAAAGACAATACTTCTGTTTACATTCACATTTCTTTTCATGATCTCTTTTCACACTTTTCCAAACACCACTAGATTTTATCACTTGATTTATAACACCATTTCAAGAACTTAACCAGCATAACTTAAACATCTTAAAAATTACAGAACTAGGCAATTCTGATCATTAAGATGGCCCCCCTTCTGCTTTCAGGAAAAATAGTTAAACCATGGGGTAAGCAAACTACTTAAAAATCTTAACATCAGAATCAAACTCCTGGTAAATATTCATCTTATTTTTTTTCCCATTGTCTTAAGGCCTTTGGGTGGATTTCCCTGAATACCACACTACATTCATTCCATAATCCATCTGGCCAAGAAAAAATAAAGTATTTATTTCACATGCAAACTATTTCATATGCAAACTATGCTGCAGCAGCATATTCTAATAAACCTGAAACTCTCTATTACATCCTTTGCATGTTACAAATTTCTTACTGCTCCAACTGCATTCCAGTATTACAGAAGTATCACTCTAATTGCTACGTCACAGTTTATGGTGCAGAGAGTGAACTTTTGAGACATCTAGCTTCAAAGTCTGTCTCAACCACTTATCAGCTGTGTGATCGTAGGCAAATTACTTAAACTTTCTGAATCTCAGTTTCCCAATAAAATGTGTCCAAAGATACATATATTTTTGGAATTGCTACGAGAGGTAAAACCAACAGTTTGGCATAAGGCATGTACTCAGTGAATAGTGACTGGTGCTCCCACTCATCTTACTCTTTTTCTTTTTCCTTAACAGAGGCACAGGACCTCATGAACACCAAGCACACACCCTACCAATGAGCTATACTCCCAGCCCCCTCACTTTATTATTAATATTACAGTGGTTATACTATGGTTATCTTTAGATCAATGATGAAATATAGGGGGGAAATCTACTGCTCTATAAGGCAAATATTGATCCTGCTCTTATTCCCACCCCAGTGTGAAAGCAAAGGGATTCCACCATAAGGCTTGATGCAGAAAAACATAAAATGCAAGCAGTTACATCACCTGTGCTAGAAATAAAAATGATCTAGTCATTTCTGTTCATAATCCACACTTAGGATTCTTATTTCAAAATGAATATATCACCTTTGGTGTATCAACGGGAAAGAACCCATTTGAATAAAAGATTAAAATTGTTTTTTGTTTTACAGCATATTAAAGAAGGGGAAAAGTCACTTACGGAGAGAATCATAAGCACTGAATCCACAGGGAGGGAAAAATAGAGGTTATCTGGCTTTTTGCATATTAAATACAAACAATTCAACATGTATGTTGTATTTGAATGCATCACTGCCAATCACTACTAAAATGAACGTTCAGTGATTAATTAAATTCATTTGTTATTTGCTGACTTTGAGGAAAGAGGGCAAATGCGCAACTACTGAAATGAGGCATGCAGTCACAAAACGTCGAACCTCTGGGATTCTAAAATGGAAAAATAAGCATCTAGTCAAATTTCTAACAACATCTACATCACCATCCGGTGTCATATGATGCAAATGATCATTCTGATACACTGTTATTTCTTAATTCAACAAAAAACATTTTGTTCCATGTACTAGAGTCTTATTACCAAGATGAGAATTGAACTTCAAGGAAAGGCGCCATTCACCCCATAGTCTCCGAAATGCAAAACCCAATTTAAAGAGACAAAAATCTAAAATATACAGGGGTAATGCATCCACAAATTCACACATTAAATCAGAGGCTTGTGGACACATTTTTCTAAAAAGACATCAATGCTGGTCCTTTCGTCGGTCAAGCAAAGCCAAATTCTAAATGACTGTCAGTCCCTGGTAATTACCAGCCCGTGATCCTGCGCCGGCCTGACATTCCTCTGCCTCCTGACACCGGCTCCACCACCCCCTTATACTTTCCCACACATCCAAACCCACTCATTTACCACTTCATGCTTTTAACTTCTGATACAAAGGATAATAATGAGTAAATGAAAACACAGTTGAAAAAGAGAAAAATCAAAATCAAAACATTTCAAAATAAGAGAGGAAAATACGATTTTTACTGGATCCCCCTTGTGAATCAACCACAATTCATGGGAAAACATCAACTACTTACAACACGTGACAACTTTCTATAGGTACACAAATTCTCTACTGTACATGCATATACATGTATATGAGTATTTATGTATCTATACCCTCCTTCTCTGGGTATTTCAGACAAGTGCCTGGCTCTGGAGAAAACCCAATTCAAAACCAGTCTACCCAATTACCTACCTGCCTCTTGTATGGACTATTATATCATTATAACAATTAAGCAGCATTCCACTGAACACGCATTAGGTTGAAACCTTTAGTAAACAGCATGAATAATAATTAGGGGGTAACGGTGATATAATCAAAGGAGAGGAAGACAATAGTATTTTCTTTTAATAACAAAGGGAAGAATGGAATTTAAGCCATTAATTTTATTCTCTGAAACTCATCAAGCCCTGAAAATTGTTTTATGAAAACAGACACATCTAAATATGGAATGAAAAAGAAAAACTCTTAGGAGCTGTCACGTTACATAGAGAATGTGACAGGGTAAAGAAACAAGAAAAGGCAACTTTCACATGCACCTAAAAAGCTGCCGGGGGAGAATCTCTATGAAAACACATCACTGTGCCTGATTACCATACCTGCACATACTGTTCTGCCGTGCTGCATGTGAATGAAAAATACAAAACAAAAACAGGGAAATATTAGCAGAATAAAACATAAAACTATTGCATGGAGAATTTAAAAAATCAGTTCACAAGCTTTTATGTCTAGTATCTAACACAGATTAGTAATTTAACATTTTAACTCAATTAACAAACCATGCATCTCTTAGTTATAAATGGATTACCCACAAGATGGGTTTCATGTGTTAAAATATTTTGTCCTTTCCAGATTTCAGAGCAAGCTGTGAGATCCTGTTACAAGAATCTTCTTCTTTTAAATCACTTGTTTAATTCACTTATTAGAGCAACACACAGACTAAGTAAGAAAGCAGTCGTGCCTTTTAGGTTCTATCTCTAGGCTGCTGTTTTAAAAATAAAGATTTTAGTCATTATTTAGCATCAGGCAATAATAACCATTGTCAAAGTGAAGTACTACCTCAAATCTAGAATAATAAAACCAAGTCTGTAACATAGACATGGAATACACATTTTAACTGAACAATACAGGAAGCTCTCTGAGTTACTCATGGTTCTTAGTTCTGAGGGGGATCTAAGGCTTCCATTTACAATTTCTCAATACGTATATTGAAAAACACAATGACTGCTGACACGGCTTCACTAACATTCTGGTCCCACATGGCAAAAGGGCGAAGCCCAGCCCAGCACTTACTTCTCTTCTGAGACACGGCCTGCAGGCACGCCGTCACCAGGTCGCAGTTCCTCTGCACTTTATGCAGAAGCCTATCTTTCTGCTTCAGCTGCCGAAGTAACCTGGCCGACTGAATGCCAATCCTGTACTTGAGCTCTCCAAGAATTGTCTTCAGTTCATTGGTGTCTTTCAGTAAAGCAAAAGAAAAACAGAACAATAAATACCCTGAGAGGAATACAAATTTCAATGTGATGCCAATCACGAGAAAAATATCTGCAACATCCATTTAAACCAAGTAATCCTGGAGTCACACCCAGGATTACATGTACATATTTAGCCAAGAGATTCTGATGAAATCAGTTGCTCATCCGTTTCCTGTCCTGTCCAGGAGACAAGTACCGTAAGATAAATTTTATTCTTGAGGCTACCTATAACATGTAAGCAGAGATTCTTCTACGGTATCCAACTCTGGGTGCAAATTTACATTTCTTTGCCTTAAAATTGGCAGGTACATTCTGTATCATTAAAGTGCTCAGACGGTAAGCTTGCAAGAATATTTTTTAATCTGTTACATCAGTGATAAACCTAACAGCTGGTAACAAATGTTTTTAAAAGCACTCACCTTTGTAAATGATTAGTTACAAGTAAATAACATTACCAAATTTTCTAACGTAGATAAATGCAGTGATTATGGTTCCGTTTTAAATACAGTCTTGCAAATAGCTTGACTATTAGGTACAACAGTTCATCTTCAAATATGGTAGAAAACATACTTCCTTCAAACAGATAAAAGATAATTCGCATCCATAAAACTAATACACTCAACAGCAGTTTTTCCGTAAGTGACAAAAGACGAGGGAATCAGAAGTGACCACCACATCCGTATGAATAATCATTACAATTGGGACGTTTTGTTTGTCACACTTGACATTATCATCAGTCACCACAGTGTGACCTGCCAGGCAAGCAAAGCCTTCCACTCAGCTTGGCGTTGGCTAGACCCTCATTAGAGGTTCTGTGTGGGGTTTGGATCTACTCATTTTGAAAGGGATTTGGAGAAACTAGGGAGGACCAGAAAAGAACAAAAGAAATATTCAAAGTAAGGAAAGTGCTTGAGGTCAAAGGAAGTGAACTTTGGGGGTCTGCATAAGACAAGAGCAAGGGGGTGTTTAAGCAGCTGTCATATTGATTGACTACGTTACGGAAAATGCATTTGACCTTGAGTTAAAAAGAACTGCCTTTGGATCAACCAACTATCTGCATGATTTTAGGCAAGGCAGTGCTCCAAGTCTCAGATTATTCAAGATTATTCTGAGAAACAAATGTGAACAGCCTTTAGAAACATTAATACAAAGAGCACGACAGTAAGAAGGAATTACTATGAAGAGAACAACGGCCAGTTACTTCTCTCACCTTGAGTTCAAATGTGGTGAGATACAATGGGAAGTAAGAGTCCACTTAGGTTAATTGAAAATACTTGGGTTCTAAGGATGATTAAATATGGACTCAAGCTACAAGAAGAAATCAAGAAGAAACCAGAGACTCTTCAATCCTAGATTTCTTCAAATAGAGCAAATTTGAATGTTTTAAATTTTCCCTTCTAGAAACAAAAGGGGTAGATAGGAATATCATCTTGCATTTAAATTATACTTTTCTTCCACAAAAGAGTCATTTTCAGTGACTCTAAAGGCACCTACAGCGCTATGATTTCTGAATTATATGTACTGTCCAACACAAAAATCTTCAGAGTTGAATCTGAAAATGTCTTCTGTAGCAACATTTGAAAACAGAAATAAGGTCTCCTTTATCTCCGTATGTCCCGTAGCCTCAGCCACAGCTCCTAACACAGTGTTAAATAAACCAGGAAAAATGAGGAGATCCTCAGCTAACAAACTGAACTATTTCCTCTTTAAGGAATTCCAGTGTACATAACAATACAAATAATATCTAACATTTCCTGAGCACTTCACATACATTAACTTACATCATTCTCAATACAGCCCTCTGAAGTAGTATTATCCTTATTTATTTTATTTTTTTAATTTAATTCTTGTTTTGGGTTTTTTTGGGGGGGGGAGTAGTTAGGTTTACCTTTTTTTTTTTTTTTTAATTTATTTACTTTTAGAGGAGGTGCTGGCGGTTGAATCCAGGACCTTGATGTATGCTAAGTATGTGATCTACCACTTGAGCTACACCCTCTCCCCTTATTATCCCTATTGAGGTGAGAAAAATGAGACTCAGAAAGGTTAAAGAACTTGCCCAAGGACACATAACCAGTAAGGAACAGTGGCAGGGTATGAACTCAAGCCTTCTAACTCCAGAGTTCACGCCCTTAAAGTAAACACTAAGAAGAGAGCCTAGATTTCCTGAGAAGCCATTTTGGTGCCTCACAGAACTAAAGGACCCACACATGCTAAATATCCTTAAATAGGTGCTAAAGCAAAATCCCTAACAGGGGAGAGAGAATTAACACACAGGTTATCTACATTATATGAGATTCCTAACTATTATGTTAGAAGGGGTATTTTTTGAACTTGAAAAAAATCAAATAACCTAATATGTTGTAAAAATTATTTAAGACAGCTGTTTCCCAGTCTAAATGTCCATCAACAGACGACTGGATAAAGAAGATGTAGTATATTTATACAATGGAATACTATTCAACCATAAAAACCAACAACATAACGCCAGTTGCAGCAACATGGATATTCCTGGAGAATGTCATTCTAAGTGAAGTAAGCCAGAAAAAGAAAAATACCATATGTGATCGCTGATATGTGGAATCTGAAAAAAAAAAAAAAAGAACATAAATACAAAACAGAAACAGACTCGTAGACATAGAATACAAACTTGTGGTTGCCGGGTCGGGGGTAGGGATAGACTGGGAATTCAAAATTTGTAGATACTGACAGGCATATGTAGAATAGATAAACAAGATTATACGGTATAGCACAGGGAAATAAATACAAGATCTTGTGGTAGCCCACAGAGAAAAAAAAAATGTGACAATGAATGTGTGTATGTTCATGTATAACTGAGAAACTGTGCTCTGCACTGGAATTTGACACAGCATTGTAAAATGACTATAACTCAATAAAAAAAAGTTTTAAAAAAGATAGAGGCAAAAAAAAATAAAAATAAATAAAAGACAGCTGTTTCCATCACCTAATTCTTTATTCTCAGTACTCTAATGATGCTTATCAATAAAAGGGGAGGGTGTGGGGGACTATCATAATATAGCACCATGTTTATCCTAACCAGGTCAACTACAAGAAAAGCCGAGATGAGCAGGCAGCTAACCATCCACTGAGACTAAAGCTTGGGCAAAACAGACTCCTATAGGTCTTATGAATGATTAATAGAGTGGTCACTCAGCTGAAATTTACTTCCAAAGCTGTACCATGACCACTTCCTTAAACTTTAGCTTGCCAAATTTTTCTTCCAAAAGGAAATGACTAACCCACAAAATTTCTCTCAGTAATGAAAAGTGAATAACCTTGTAAAAGCAGAAAGCTGAATCATAATTCTCCAAAACTGATTTTGTTGGATTCTGAAGGAACTATTGCCCTGCAGAACTCTTGGCATACACAAACACACTGAGAACAGCCAGATAGTTGTATAAAATTAAATGGCACAACTCCAGCTAAAGTCTCAGGCAGGGGGAGGAAGGTGGAAGCCATTTATAACAATCAGCTGGGGGGAAAAAACTTCACTAGGAAGCCAAAAGAGGAAGCTGTAGGCTGTTTACATAGATTTCAGAAAGCAGACAGATTTATTCCCTTCCTAGTTAGGTGGGGGGGGGGGTGTTTGTTTGTTTTTAATCCCCTGGCACCAGCTAAACTGATTTTACATACAGGAGATAGGAGACCACTCTACAGTAATCTCTTTCCTCCCTCTTCTGGTAATTTAGCACAAGGACATTAATTCAAGGAATGTTACTATGTCTTAGCATGTTTTCCACACCTCTGTTCATTTTGTAAATTGAACTCTTGATATAACTGTACAAAAAGACAACTGTAATAACCAAGTGCCTGGAAGGCAAGCTATTATAAACAGTTGAGAAAAAACACCAGTTAGGACAGAAGCATCAGAGTCTGATAACTAAAGAAACATCAAATTAGCTTCTTCCCCGAAAGCCAAGGCCATTTTTGGATCAACGTCTCCAACAGAAGGTACTAGCAATTAAATTCTGTGATAACGTCAACGCTCTAGGGCCTTCCACTAATTCGCCACTCAGGGGGCAAAAAAATCCACCTAGTGAGCATCTTGAAACCAGACGTTCTGAGAAACAAATTTCACACGTTCTGCGTAGAAACTGAATTACTTTGCCTCACTAGTTAAACATTAACCAAGTAGTGTGGCCAAGGAAGGCGGATTGAAAAAAAAAAAAAACTAAACTAAAAAAACAAACAAACCAAAAAACAGCTCCGGGAGTCACCTTTTTTCTCTAAGAGTCCTCTAGGTAACCTCACGTAGACATCTCAGAAACTCCAAACCCGTCCTAACAGCTGTTCTGGTGAAATTAGAATCTCGACTGCCTCTCCTCTTGGGCCTCCACAAACACAAGGAGGATGGGGGACAGGCATACTACCATTCCAACAACTGAAGCTTCACTCAACTCGAGACGGGATGGGGGGACAATAAGAACTAGGTCTAGTCGTGAATTCATGACCCTGTGGGCACCCGCGACAGATCAAAGGAGACGCTCGGAACTTACTATCTGGGCGCTTGGCGTATCAGCACAGGTGCGCACAGGTGAGCGCGGGAGCGCGCGCAGACCCGGCAGGCGCGCGGCTCTGGGGAGCTCCCGGGACCCCCCTCCCCGGGCCCTCACCTTTCTGCCGCAGGTACTGCATCTGGTGCCGCTGGCTCGGCCGCTTCTGCAGCTCCTGCAGCTCCTGCAGCACGCGGGAGTCGCCGGCGCCGCCGCGGCCGCCCAGGAACACGTCGGAGCCGGAGGCCTCTGCGGAGCTGTCGAAGCTGTCGCAACGCCGCTCGCGGCCCCCGGGCCCGCGGCCCCCGCCGACCGCCTCCTCCTCCTCGGTGCAGCTGTACAGTTCGGTGAGCAGCCCGCTCACCAGGGACGCCGTGCGGCTACCCGGCGGCTCGCCCGGCTCCGGCTCCTCCTCGCCCTCCCAGGGGTCCCAGGAGCCGGGTGCTCGCTCCCCGGGGGACGCCCCCTGCAGGCATGGAACCCGGGGCGCTCCGGGCCCCGCGTCGTCGGGCTTTGCCTCGGGCTGCTCCTTGCCTGCCTCTGGGTCGCTTGCGGGCAGGACCTCCATGGCCCCCGGCGCGCAGCGGCCCCGCTCCCGCCGCTCCTCCCGCCACGCCGCGCGGGCCAGTTCCGGGAGGAGGCGCGGCCTCAGCCCCGCAGGGGGTGCGCTGGGCCGGGCGCAGCGCCCGCGGGCTCCGGATACCCTAGTTGCCGGACCTCCCCCAGGACGGCCCCGCGCCGCTGCCCTTCGACCCCGGGCGGGGAGGAGAGCCAGCAGCCACGCTGCGGGACACCTGGGTACACCTGCAACAGGTGAGGCCCGCCAGCGCCCGGGAGCGCTCTCTGAAGAGCGTCAAGGAGCAGGATGTAGCCAGAACGTATCAGGATAAAGCCTCTAGCCCCGGGGAGCGGGGGGTGGGGAAGGGCGCTCTGGCCGATGTCACCTTCACTTTTAAGCACGTGATTAACTCAAAAAGAGGGCAACTCTTGCATCTTATTCAGCCACCAGCTGGAAATAATGCCCGGGAGAATTCTAAACGCCGATCAACTGGCAGAGGCAGGGCGCTCCCCTTTCACATACTCCGGGCACAATGCCCAGCCCTTCTTGTCTTCCCACCTGATTTGGGCGCCTTTAAAGGAGTTCTTAGTTTAGTTTCTGACAATCACCTTTCTAAAGACCTGGCATGTACTTGAGGTTTAGTAACGCTGTGAACTTTTTTTTCGGTCAAAGATTAAGTACTGGATTAAGATCAATTAATTCCCTAGCCCAAGACCTAACAGAGAATGAGGATTTAATAAATGTCATGAAAAGGGAAACTGATAAACTGATGCAGCTGATTCTATCAGTAAAACTCAAATTTTACATGATAATCTAAGAGATGTATCTTTACCCTAGATCTCAATGGAAGAACAGGGTGCCTCTTCACTGTAGATAGTTTCGTGAATTTAGTAAGAATTGTCAACGTTTTTGAGTGCTTTTTGTGTGCCAGGGACTGTTCTTAGTTCTTTGCACTAATTATCCCATTTAATTCTCATTTTAACCCTATAAAGCAGGTAAGCACTATTTTTTAAATTTAGGTATAATTGACGTATTAGTTTCAGCAGTACAACATAACGACCCGATATTTGTATATGTTGCAAAATGATCACCATCATAATCTAGCTCACATATGTCACCACATAGTTACAAAGGTAAGTGCTGTTTTTTCCCTCACTTTTCAGATGAAGGAACTGAGGCACAGAGAGGCTAAATAACTGCCCATTCACAAAGAATAAAGTGAACTTAAAGCTTAAGTGTCTGGCTTTCATTATGGTTGAATATATATTTCATTGTGGATGAGTGTGTATTTATCTATCTCCTAACGCTTTTAAATACTTGCCGTATTTTTAAAAGGACCAACAACACACCTAGTGAACAATGGTGGTGCTTTATGTTTGTTCAGCATACTTCTTACTTTTCAAGGCACTTTTGTTATAGAGCCTGAAGAAACCTGGCCTCACCACAATACATGTAAACACAGAGTGGGTGCAACTAGGACCCTTTCTGAAATTGGAGTTAGTATAAGGAAAGCAGAAGTTTTATAACTCTTCCCTTAGATATCCAAAATGTTAAATTATACTAGAAATAGCATTTTATGGTTTTATAACTGTATGAACTACTACTGTTTCCATTTAACTTTAAAATGTATGCAATAGAATGAATGGAATTATGTGTTATTTTGTTTTTTCTTTTTTCAAGGATTTTTTTTCTATTATCTCTGGCATTCGATAGAGACCTGAAATCCTTCCTTCAGATGCCAAACTTTGCAACAAGCAGGACTTAAATAAAAGGAAACACTGAAATTAGATCTCTTTTCTTAGTTGACTTCCCAGTCCTTTCTATCTCCACCTGATAAGAGATGTGATAACTACTGGTCCTCAGCACAATTCACATCCGGGGTATTTCTATCAGGACCTATGGATAAAGACGCTCAAAGTGAACTGAAGGGGATGGTGAAAGAGGCCAGGAAAAATGGCAGGTCACTGACATGTGAACATTTCTAAATTAATCAGAACTTCAAAATTATCTCCTGTACCCTCTCATTACCAAATCACCTGAGGAGTGAAAACTGGCAAAATAAAAACTAACCAGGAAAGCAGATTCAAGGTCCTTGCCCTGTTGACTGATCTTGGCCCAGATATCCACAGGACTCCTCTCACCAGGTCAGGTCTCTATTTAAATGTCATCTTCTGAGTGGATCCCCGCTAATGGCCCTATTTGAAACTGCAGCTCCCTACTCCACAGTATTTCTGTCTTCCCCTCCATGTTCTCTTTTTTTCCAGAACACTCACCACCTTCCAACATACTATACCATCTACTGATTTATTTTACTGTCTTCTGCTAGTAAAACATAATCTCCTGAAGGCAGGAATTTTTGTCTCCTTTGTTCGCTGGGATACGCCCACCACCTAGAACAGACCCTGACACATTATCAGTACTCCATAAATGTTTGTTGAATTAACTAACTGAATGAATAAAATGAAAACTAGAGAACAGATCGACCGATTGCTTACTTTCCTAAGAAATGAGAGTTCTATTAAACAGAATCCTAGAAGAGGTGTCGGCAAAGAGCAGCCCATTTCTGAACCCTAATTACTGCTGCCTGGTGACTGGAAGGTTCCCAGCAACTTCCTGAAGGTCTGAAGCCAACTAATTGGATATGAGAGAAAACCATTGACCTAACATAATAGGATTGCAAACTGATCATGACTAATTAATAGCTTAAATTTAATTTACTATGGTTACTTATGCTACTACTAATAATCACCATTTTAATTTGTTTGGACTTTTAGTTTTAATATTTAATTATATTAATTATTTCTATGTATTATAAGGTCCAATATTGCATTATATTTACAAGGAGCTAAGAAGCATCTATCTCTAAGTTGAGTACAATTTACTATAGTCGATAGAATGTAATTTATATAAACCTGTGCGCAAGATACATTTAAAGTTATTTCCAAACCTGGATCAGGGTCTTGCTAATAACCTTCTGACACCTGACATTTAAAACGACCTTAACAAGACTCTCAACATTTTTGATAATTTGGTAATTTTTTTCAGCATGTGCAAACACACACATAAAAACTAAATTGCTATGATGAACATTTCAATTATTCTTGGAATGGCTGATTTCTAAAATCTAGCAGTTAACCTTTTACTCTAATCCTTCAAGGATTACTTACACTCCAGTCACAAGAGAAACGCACAGGTCATTGCTGGATTTCAGCTTCTTCTCATGGAAGCTCACTTTTGTTCTTTAATTTTGCTGGTTGTAATTTATTTATATCCTTGGAATGGAATACAATCTCTATTTTTCAACTTAGTAACTATACTTGAAGAAGATTCTTATATTTTTCAATCCAAAAAGTTGGCAACAGAGGTAAAAAAGGGATTTTCATACTTTAAGAAGCCATGAAGCCCTAGCCAGACCTTAGGAAATGCATAGCAGACAGTCAATAAATAAGAGCTGTTAATGTTGAATGATATTTAAGTAATAAAATTCGAGTGCTTAGAGGAACTTTGGAGATCTCATCTGACTACTTCTTAACGATTAATTATTACACTGTATTTCAAAGTGACAGACTATAACCTTTCCTTTGCAATAGTAAAAAGAAAAATTGTGATTACTCAGTGCACATCAGCTGGGAACTGAACTTCTGATCTCTCACCCATATTCAAGCAATATTCTTTGAGAGTAAGTGAGGTGTCCATCATGTCACTACTTAGGTAACTACTGACAAAGGCTGACTAACGTCGACTGACTAAGCTGCTTTGTCTAATTCACTGTTTAGTTAGCGCCTCTTCCATGTGGATGCTTCCTGGTGGACATAAACACGTCATGCAAAGATCTTTACACTGTGCCTCTACCTAGACCTCCCCATCTCCAATCTCCCAGGCCTTTTCCTTCCAGGCTCGTGACCAGCCAGCAGAGGCCCTTCACCACTTACGGTGAGTCCGTATGTATTCTAGCCTCAGACCACTTCTCTTTCCACACAAACTGGATGGTCAGGTGCACCATCCGAAGCTCCCCATTAAGGTGGTTTTCTCTCACCACTGTGATTCAACACCAAGCCGGAGTGAGGCTCTAATGCAACCACCATCCATTTCCACTTTGCACCCATATACCAGGCTGTTCTATCCTTAAACCAAGCTAAATTTTCTCCTCCTCCTTCAGCTAGTCCTATAGTACCCCAGGTGAGAGCTGAGACAGGAGTACTGGGGTGACCATGATGAGCAATATAGGAGTCCAGACTATCTCTTCATGTACTTTTTGTGCTCTCTGCTCTTGCTCGTGCTTTGTTCTGGATGTACCATTTCATCTTATGTAGAACTACTGCTGATCCTGACCAACTTTATGACTTGGGGGTCCAAGAGGACCCAACTCATGATGGATAGTTCAAAAAGCATGGTCATTGGGTACCTCATGGTCAAGAGTCCCATCTCTATTAGGGCTCAGTACATTAGGAGCTGTTTTTTAAAAGATGTGTATTTTCTGCTATAGATAGCATGACACTGCTCCAAAACCTCAGAGCCTGCATTGTGATTTTCCTAGTGGGGCTTGCTGCACACTGCATCTTTTCCCACCATTGACATCTGGAATGTCATAGGGTCTGCCAGAGTGTAAGATCCAAGCAGAAGGGCTACCTGCATCAGAGGTTGGACCTGTCACCAGGACAGACTTCAAGATATGACCTCTGCAGTTGTACAGAGTCTCACTCTCAGAAGGTCCCCACACTTGGCTTAATGCTTTGTTGTCATCATCTTTAAATTATCAGCAATTTTACCTTTGAACTTGTATTTCATAAGTGAAGTCCAATGGGGTGATGGAAGGTGTGCTTGAGCAGTGGAAAAAAGCTAGGACATGGGGTACAGCGGGCAGCAGCCAGACACCAAGCAACTGTCACATGTGCATGCCTCCAGGCAGTCCCAGGAAGCTCAGGGCCCCAGGTGGGCAGGTAGAGACCAGAGCCCAGGTTGGTGGCAGCAACAGTAGAAAAGCAGCAGTGGTGGTGAGCAGCAGTAGGAAAGCGAGATTTTCTACTTAAAACCAGTGCTGGGACCTGCCGTGGGGTCTAACTTGCCCATCTGTTCCACGAATGCCATCTTTGCCATGTTTGCCCAACCTTTGAGATCTGGGACAGGAACTACCAGCTTTCCGGCAATACACTTTGTCAGTAAATTATTACAAAATAAAAGCACATGTATGGATATTGAAATAAAGCATATCAGAAAATTATTAGAATTCCTCAAAGAGTTGAGAGTCCCTGGTTTTGAAAACTTCTGCAATGTGGTAAATCAAATATCCACAAGCTTAGACAGAAATTAAATTTAAAGATCAATGAATTTCATAGGGTCTCTCTCCTATCCTCTGGAGCCCATGTGTCATATCAAAGATTCCGGCATTTTAGCTGCCTCTTGTTCATCCTGACTGATCAGCATGATGTCATCAGTGTAATAGATGGATTTGATGTTCTGCAGAATGCCCAGAAAGACTAGATCTGTTTAAACTTTATTATGACATAGAGTTATAATAAGTGTTTAAACACCTCGATGTGTTCATTTCTTCATCTCTGTCATTTATTACTTGTTTTTACTGACTGATTTTTCTCTTGGTTATGGGTCACATTCTCCTGTTTGGGGGCCTGTGTAGTAAATTTTTCTATTGGATGCAGGATATGGTAAATTTCATCTTGTTAAGACTCTAGATTTTGTAGCCTTCCCTTAAAAACTGTGGGGCCTTGTTTTGGCAGACAAGTTAAGCTCTTTGCAGATCAGCTTGATATTCTGAGACTTGTATTTAAATATTGTTATTGTAGGGGTATAGCACTTTTCGCTCATGATAGTTTAGCTTTACTACTAAGGTAAAGCCTTTCTGGCCTTTCTGGGTTCACTGCTGAAAGCTCCTTGTAGTCAAGAAAGATTTTCATGGGGGAGGGCAAATCTCAGTGGTAGAGTGTGTGCTTAGCATGAATGAGGTCCTGGGTTCAATCCCCACTACCTCCATTAAATAAATAAATAAATAAACCTAATTACCTCCCCCCCAGAAAAATTTTATAAAAAGAAATTTTTAAAAATTTTAAAGGGGTTGGGGGACACCTCAAGTGGCAGAGCACATGTTTAGGATGCACGAGGTTCTGGGTTCAATTCCCAGTACCTGTGTTAAAATAAGTAAGTGACACCAAGTTACCTGCCCCACAAAAAAATAAAAATTAATTTTAAATTTTTTTAATTAAAAAAAAAAAAGACTTTCCCTTCTGGCTGGTTGGATCTCAAACATTTCCCAACTTCTCTGAGAATTATTACATCTCCTTGGTTATTCATTGCCTTGTGTTATGGTGCCTTCACTCTATGCTTGCACATCTTAGTGTTCAACAAAGTCTCAAAAGGCCATCTATGCAGATTTATGAAGCTCTTCACCTACATAGCTTCCTCCTCTTTGGAACTTTGCCCCACAAGTTCCAGTTGCCCTACAAGTTCCAGCTACCTCAGCTTTCTGCAACTGTAACCTTTCTCCCTTCAACTTAACTTTATTCTACCTAATACCCTCTTTCTGGCTCCCTGGTTCGGAATGTGCCTCCAGGTAGAAAACGGGGGCAATTGTTTATTTCCCTTCACACATAGGTCACAATCTTGCACTGACTATTGTCCACTGTGTGAAAACATGTATTTTGTCCTGTTTTCTGCTTGTTACAGGAGGAAGGTTAGCCTGCCCCCGTTACTCCATCATGACCAGAGACTGGGCTTTTGAGGTTATTAAAAGTGAAGGAGATTCATACTTCAGAGGTCATGATGGAAAATGGTGTTGTACCCAGAATGGAAATTTCATGGGAATTTTTCAGTAGATGGATTTTATCCATTTTGGCTTAAGCTCTTAGAAAGAAATGACAAAGTGAAAAAATATGGCTTATTTTACCGAAATAATTAATGAAAAATTAATTGAAGTGATGAGAAAATTTTTTTTTTAAATGTAAGTCAAATACATAACCAGACACCAAATAATAACATTATACATTCTACTCAGATGTGACTGAGATCAATCAGCTGTTCATTACTGAGCACAACTCTTCTAGCAGGAAACCCTATTAATGACTTTTAACTTTTTTCAACCAACTGAAAACATTTTTCTGAGACTTCAAAGCGAAACAAGATTTGGGCTATTTCTACCTGTAGTTGAACAACATTTACCATCAGTCATATGTCAACACAGCTATTATGATGATTAGGACAAAGGGCTGCAGGCTCTTTAAAAAAACTGCAGACCATGAGCCTTATTTTACAACTCATTGCCTTATTTTTGTTAGAAGAAAGGCTGCCCTCGAAGTACCTGAAGTTGTTAACTATGTCAATAATGTGCAACAGTTGGGTATGTTACTTTCCAGTTTAACGACTATGTGCCATATTTTAAACGTATTTGCCATCTTGGATTTTTTTCTTGTAGAGTCTAAGGATAATGAAAAGGTCTGCGCATTATAAAGATGATCAAGCCTTGCAACATAGGCCCTAGGAAAACGTTAGGACTCTAAAATACATTTGCAACAACTCAGAAGACAAACCAGAATACAAATGAGATGTAAAGACTTAACATTTAAACTGCAATTTAGAAAGACATTTTGGAATGTTTTAATGAAACTACTGATAAACTACAGACTCCTGATGGGGACATATATAGTAGGTACCTTCTTTTGTCATCTTTAGATTTATTGATTCAAAGCACTGAGATAAAACTGAGATTAAAAAATTAATGGATATGAAATCAAAGTGATAAAAGATGAGTGAGAATATCATGTGAAATTATCCTGACGTTGAAAAGTAAATAGTGACAAATGTTTTCCAGGTCAGAATAAAAACAGTAACTCATTAAGAAGAGATGAATTGTAAATGAAAGTAATAATAGGCTCTTGAATTGTTTGCTAATCAATTTGGAAAGAGAAGTGGATCATATAAATTCATTCAAAAATATTTAAATTTTTTTCTAATTTGACCTCAAACTGACATCACTGAAGATATAAACTCATAATACGTGATTACAATGAGTACACTGATGACTTTGAATTAGTGCCTTCAATTCAAAGAATACCTAAGATTAGTACCTGTGCAAGAAAATCTGAAAGCCCACATAGAAATACTTGGTAAGAGCTTTCTGAAATTTGACACACATACAAAAACCAAATGAACTATGAAGGTGAAAAAAAATTTTTCTGAACTATCAACAGTAAAAAAAAATGCTGATCAATGATGCTAGAGAAAAGACTAAATTATTTTTCTATTCCCTCTATAGAAGTACTACAAACCACCATCATGTGAGAAATCAATTAAAGAGGACATAGCCACAAAATGTGGGTGGAAAAAAGTCTGGAGAGTGCCTGACAGTTAATTAATAAAAACAGTATGTTGTTTTTATATTTTGCATTATTTGTAATATTTTTCAACTTTTACTAATTTCTAATATTGTGGTTTCTTTTCTCAGTCTAAATGAATATTCAGGGGGGAGGGTATAGCTCAGTGGTAGAGCACGTGCTTAGCATACATGACGTTCTGGGTTCAATCTCCAGGACTGCTATTAAAATAAATAAATAAATAAACAAACCTAATTACCTCCCCAAATATATATATGCCTAATTTTGTATTCATAATTATTATTCTTTTTATTAAGGAGCCACCCTCAAAAATTGTATATAAGCTGCAGGTCACACAAAATGTGGATCTGCCCTTGTTATCAACATCTCTCCATCTAATTGATCTACCTTTATCCATTCTCGTCCTCATCTAATCTGTACACCATGCCACAGGCAAAAGGATTCATGCAGGATTATATTTCTTCTCTACTCTTCCGGTGATTTCCCATCAGCCTTAGGATAAAGACCAAAATTCTTAACACAGGGTCTGGGCCCTGCCTACCTCTCCCCCTTTTCTTACCCAGCTCCAACCATGCTGGCTTCTTTTGTATATTTGAATGCACACCTTAGGACCTTTGCACATGCTGTTCTCTGTGCCTAAGAGACATTCTATTACTCAACTATTTCATTAACAAAGCATCTATTTAAACTTTAGACAGTCATTCAATGTTACTTCCTCAAGGGATCTTAGACTAGGTGAGTCCTCCACCCCCTTAAATGCTCATTGCACCCTTTACTTGTCCTTCATAGCATGTTTTCCTGTTTGTAATTATATACTTTGGGTGATTGTTAGATTGTATATTTCTCTGCTACTAGATTGCAAATTGCATGACAGAGGGACAGTGTCTCCCAGCACTAGCCTAACATCTGGAACATAGTTGGCACCTAATCATACAATCTCTGCCCTCAAATAGTTTACAATCCAGCTTTGAAACAAAAACGGTGATAAAATTTTATAATTTGGAGCATCAGTGAAGATGGAACAGATTCTTTTCTTGTGCAAAAAGTCTTACCGGAAGTCTTAAAATCTGAATACATAGGGGTTAGTTATTCTATCAGTGTGCAAAATTAGCCTAGCCTTAGGCTGTTAACATAGTACACTGGCCATCTGGGAAGTACTCTTGACCAGATTCCCAGCACAACTCTTATTTGCAGTGGAAATCTAATTCATTTTTAAAAGACTCTCTTCTCTTCTGTAGACTTACTTTTTTTAAAAAATGTAATAAAACAAAGGCAATGTTTCCTTTTGCGTAAGCATGATAGTTGTTCGTATGACATTCCAAAACACTTCTACAATTATTTTTACAATTATTTTGTCATAGTATAGTGCTTTCACAAGTTTTAAAAGACTTTGAGTTGGATGGATTAGAGAAAATACACCTTATTTGTCAGGAACCAGGAGGTACATACAGCCTGTTCTCAGTTGGGAGTAAGGCTGGTAGTCCACCTTGCCAGGGATATTTCTTTTTGCTATTGTTATAGTCATTAATTTGTTTTAGATTCCACCTACAAGTGATATCATACTGTATTTGTCTTTCTCTGTCAGACTTATTTCACTAACCATAATACCCTCCAATGCCAGAGATACTTCTGTTTTCATAGACTGGGGCAGACGGGCAGAGCAGAGCTGTTCTAGAGCTACCACAGAAACACTTGGAGCCCTAGTTTCATAGAATTTTTTCCCTAAAGATTACTTAATAATGTGGTTGGGTGACCATGTTGCAGGCGTCTTGTTTTTGTTCAATATGCACATTCTCCAACATCTTTCAAGAAGTCTTTCAAAAATTCACCAATGAATATTAAATTTTCAAAAATCCACCAAGGAATATTAATTAGGCTGTCAGAATATCCCCAAATTGTTTGTTTGAAACCACGGGATCAACTGAGAAATAGCATAACCAGACTTAGAATTAAGAGAGCAGGCTTGGAATCCAGCTCCAAATTTAACAGCTGAGTTGCAGGGAAAATTTAAAACGATTAACTATATGGGCCTTCAGTAAGTGCTTGTTGACTCGGGGATTAAATACGGTAGAGCCCAGACGTAGCCCACCAGCCAATCTTACTACCTGATAGGCATGTTCCTCCTTTCTCTTAATTGTTTCCAGGTGGCTGATTCCCTCCTCCTTTCATCTCATCTTCCCTCCATTTTCATCCCTGCACAAAGAGCTCCGAAACGGGTCCTACCAGAACCCAGCCCAGGCCGGAGCCGGAAGCAAGCGCAGATCCCGCTCCCGGCCCACTTTTCGCCCGTCCCCACCCACTTCCCGGCTTCCCTCCCGGCTGCTCCCGCCTCCGCGGCCTTTCCGCCCGCAGCCCCGCCCCGCCGCTCCTCACGTGGCCGCACGGCGTGCTCCGCCCCCTGCCCCTGGCTCACGTGATCGCGCCCGGGGAGAAAACGCCTGACCCCAGCCGCCGACCTCCACTGTACTGCCGTTTCTGCCCGTGGCTAGTCGGCCTCTAGCCCTCCAGCCACCTGCGCGTCTCTCCAGTCCGCCCGGGGTGCCCCCGGAGCCCTGTCCGCCATGCGGCTCTTGCCTCCGGCCCCAGGTGGGCCCCGGCAGGGCAGCCCCCGCCACCTGCCCTCCTGCAGCCCAGCGCTGCTGCTGCTGCTGCTGCTGCTGGCCGGCTGCCTGGGGGTCTCGCGGGCGGCGGCGGGTTCTCGGAGGCCCAATGTGGTCCTGCTCCTCGCCGACGACCAGGACGAAGTGCTCGGCGGCATGGTAACTCTTCTTTCTATTTCTGCCCCGCCCCTCCACCTCCCCGGCTGAGTTCGTGGTTTCTTGGTCTTGTTCCCCATCCCGACTCCCTGAACTAGCTGCCTTGACCCTAGGTGGGTTTGCTTTTGCCTCTCCAAGCCCTTTACGCAGGCTTATGGAGATGCAAGACTATTTCCTCTCTCTCCCGAGTCTCTTCTGAATCCACACACATGCACGCACCGCACAGACCTTCTAGTCTGGACCTTACTGCTGAGGAGTTTGCGTTCCTATCTCAAAACAAACATGTGGACGCCACTTAAGGATGGGGTGAACCAATGAGGAGCAGGTGCTGGCCAAGAGCATGCAAGCCTTGATTGTTTTTCTTTTCGAGTAAAGGACAAATCCAGCCCCCTCTGTGAGGGACCTAGGCCACCTCTGCATTTGTCCCTGTGGACCGTGTTTGTGCCTGATATTTGTAAAAATAAGTGCTGAAGTGAACTAATCTGTTGGGTAGGTTGTCGAAAATTCAGGGTATGCGTTCCCTCACAAGAATCAAGAAAATTCAATTAGCCTAACTGAACACCTGGCTGATGCATTCGATACTGTCGGTGTTCCATTTTATACCAATTAGGTGTTGTTTTTGAGAATTCATTCTTTCCCAGAGTGAATTTTGCTTCTGTGTCTTAGAGTTCTGGAATTTGTGACCTTTAAGAGCATCCACCCAAGCCCCTAGTCACGGAGGCCCGGAAAGTGGCTTGCCCCAGGAACCTAAGTGGTTGTGGCAGTGCAGACAAAATCCTGACTAGTGCTCTGATCCTGGGTATGGCCTTCCTCTTATCTTTTTAAAAACAAGTGCTTTATTTTCTTCCTTTCAGTTTTCTTTTTGCTTTCAGCTAAATGCTGCGACTGTGAAAACACTTCAGGCAAGAGGTTTCTAACTCTGCCTCTGTGGGAACACCTTAGTTCAGTGTCCTTAAAAATGCTAATGTCAATCCATAAGTGAGTTGTGAAGTGGGTTTAGTGAGTAGCTACAGCATTTTCATTTTCCTGTGGAATAGAGTAGAATAGAAAATGTCTGTGTGATAAACGTGGTAGAGGTAAGCTTATCCGTATGTAGATATTTCTGAGTTGTGCATTAATACGTGTTTCTTACTCAGGGCTGTGTTAAGAGTGAGAGTCTTTTCTAGCTGATGTTATAAGATGCTTGCATTTTGACTCCACACTTTTTCCTGCCACATGTACCTCATTGCCTTTTAGTTTCTTCCCAGCTGGATTGACATTGAAGAGTCTTGACTTAATTGCCCTCCTGGATTTTACTTTGTTTTTTCCGCCATTCCAGCAGTTACACTTCACAAAACTCCTTTTGAAACAAATTTGTGCATGTGTTTTTGAAGTGTTTTGTCCAGAAAAAGCAAACTACTTCTGTTAAAAATTAATAGTAGTTTAGTGATTTAATTAAAAATTCAAGTTTTCACATCCCTGCTGGTAACAAAATCCATCACTTAAACATAAGCTTTTCAGAATTCAGTTTCTTCGGTTCTTATAGACCACGGATGTGGTCTGTGTATATTTGAGGTCTTTCCCTGAACATGTTAATCCTCCTTGCTGCTCTAAACTAGTAGCAAATTCTTTTTTATAGATGTTTGCGCTGAGAGAAGAGCCAAAATTAAGTGGGGGGGAAAGTCAAATTTAATACTCCCAGTTCTCTGGAGAATTCTGGCTTTTCTTACAAGAGATGCCTTTTACAGAATATTCTACCACTAGTTGTCAAACAGGACTTGAAGGGGGAGCACTAAGATAATAACAGCGTTTGAGAACCTACTTGAGCTTGTCAGAGTGTGAAGTGTTTTATTCGTGTCTTTCAGTCATTACAGAGAGTCCCTCTGCTGTAGGCATTGTCCTTATCTTAAAAGGGGTTGGGGAATAAAACTTAGAGAAGGTTAAGTAACTTGGCCAAGGTTCATTATAGCTGTAATAAGGGGCAAACCCCCGAGTCTTAACAATCTCGGCACCCCATGCTTTTTCTCCTATTCTAGAATACTGTGAAAATGCTGACTTACCAGATGTCATTCCGCATGTTCACATCAGCGTAGTCACTTACACCATAGGTCAGACTCTTCAGGTGATACTCAGCAACCCCAGTGGGGTCATTGAACTCCTTAATCTACAGTAACACCTTGTGTAATATTACCTTCATTTTTGTGGAGAGGAGGTCTCTGACCCCAAAAAAGATCACAAATTGCTGCCCTAGTTGGTGAAATCGACAAGTGTCAATCCCCCAGACTAACTCAGGTCAAAGGATTATGGCTTTTGTATGATCGTGGTTGGATGTGGAATTTTATCGGTCGTCTCTCAAGTAGTCTTTTATGTGGTAGCGTCATCTTTAACTTTTCACTTTATTTGGTGCGTGTTTCATCTGCGGGACTCCGTTTTTAGTTTTTTGCCCAGAGAACTGTTCATCTATTTCTTGATTTTACTTGAATGTTGTTGCAGTGTGACGCACTGTTCTGCACGAAAGCTGGTTGCTCTTTTTAAAATCATTGGCTCCTGAAAAAGTGACATTTGGTCAAAACTTAAAGGAAATAAGGGACAAAGATGTAGGCGAAGAGTAAATACATCATGTTTTTGCTTCACTTAAAGCAAAGCAATCTTCCATAGTTAAAAGAAAAGTTAGCCATAGAATTATCAGAGTTGTCAAAACTTCATTTCAGAGCAGCTATATATGGGGCCCAGGAAAGTGACTCCTTAGGGGTTTTTTGGCTTCAGATGAGTAAAGTAACACATTTACCCACATGCAAATGTAATACTGGCTGCTGCTTAAATAATGTAGTTTGGCTTTAACCTGACCAGCCACTATCTTTGCTAGATCTTAAGGATCTACTTTATCATTCCGATGAGCACGAACACACGTACACATCTTCAGTACAATGTGATTTCTTGTTTGGGACTTATTTGATTAAGCACAGTTTATGGTTATCACCTGTACTACTGTTAGCAGTGTAAAGGTGATGGTTATTAATACACGTTTCTTACTTACGCTGAAATCTAAATTCCTGAACAGCCCTGCATAATCATCTGGCTCCTGCCTGCCTCTCTGACCTTGCCTTACTAGCCCACCCACCCCTCTACTTACTGTGCTGCTTCTAACAAGCGGGCCTTCATCCTGCCCTCATGTGTGCTGTTTTCCTTTCTCTGGCAGCATTTGTACTTGCTGTTCACTCAGTCTGAAAGCATCTTCTCCTGGACCTTTGTGTAGCTGCCTCATCATGTGACTCAGTACTGAAGTTACATCCTGAAAGAGGCCTTTCCTGACCACCCATCTAAAGTAGTTTTCCCCCTTTCCTCGCACCAGCTGCAGGCACATGGTCCTGGTTTGTAGCAATGATTATTTTCCTGTTAGTTGTTTAAGTCCCCAAGAGTACAAGGATCATGAGAGTGGGGACCATCTATCTTTTGTCCTCCATTGCCTAGATCAGTGCCTGGCACACATTAAGTGTTTAATAAATGCATTGTAATCACACATGTTTCATTTTACTGTAAATCACATGTTCTTCAGTAGCTTCACATATTTACCAGTTTGACCATTGAGTTCCCTATAATCAGCTCACATGGTCCTTTTTTCCCCTCTCTGTGTACTTACTGTAACTCAGATTCTTCATCCAACCAATGTTTCATTCAGCCCAACTTTTTACTTGAGGATAGCACCCAGTGATGTTCGTGGTAGATCACGGCTGGTGACATCACTTCTGAAGCTCAGCAAAGACCTTGTATATCACTGATTTCCCCTGGGCACCTATTATGAATCCACTCTGAAATCATCAAAGATCTTTTTTTTCTTTAAATTTTTTTAATTGAGGTGTAATTGACATACAGCATTATGTAAGTGTCAGGTGTACGGCATAAGGATTCAGCATTTATTTATATATATATATATATATATATCTCCAAACAATGGTCACCACAGTAAGTATAAACATTCATAACAATACATGGTTACAGAATTTTTTTTTCTTACATGAGAACTTTTAAGATCTACTCTCTTAGCAACTTTCAAATGTACAGTTTTATTAGCTATAGTTGTCATCCTGTGCATTGCATCCCCATGACTTATTTATTTTATAACTGTAAGTTTGTACTTTGGACCCCCTACACCCATTTCACTCACATGAGCCACCCCCACCCCACTCCTTGTCTCTGACAACCGATCTGATCTCTGTATGTAAACTTGGGTTTTTGGGGTTTGTTTAGATTCCACACATAAGGTCATAAAGTATTTGTCTTTCTCTCACTTAATTCACTTAGCATAGTGTCCTCAGAGTCCACCCATATTGTTGAAATGGCAATATTTCATTCTCTTTTATGGCTGAGTAATATTCCATTGTTTCTATCCCACAGCATCTTTTCCATTCAGCCATTGATGGACATTTAGGTTGTTTCCATATCTTGGCTATTGTAAATAACACTGCAGTGAACATAGGGGGACATTATCTTTTCGGTTAGCGTGCTTATTTTCTTCTAAGATAAATATCCAGAAATGGAACTGCTGGATCACATGGTAGATCTATTTTTAATTTTTTGAGGAGCTTCCGTATGATTTTTTATGCAGGCAGAACCAGTTTACATTCCCACAATTGCACAAGGTTCCCTATTCTCTACAGCCTTATCAACACTTGTTATCTCTTGTCTGTTTGATAATGGCCACTCTAACAGGAGTGAGATGATAAACTCATTATGGTTTTGATTTGCGTTTTCCTGACAGTTAGTGATGTTGACAATCTTCTCATGTACCTATTGGCTATCTGTGTGTCTTTTTCTGGAAAAATGTCTCTTGAAATCCTCTTTCCATTTTTAAGTTGGCAATGTTTCTTTACTATAGAATTGTATGAGTTCTTTACATATTTTGCTTATCAACACCTTATCAGATATATGACTTGCAGATATTTTCTTCCATTCACTAAGTTGCCTTTTCATTTTCTTAATAATTTCCTTTGCTGTGCAGAAGCTTTTTATTATTTTTAATTGAACTATAGTTGATACACAATATTGTGTTAGTTTCAGGTGTACAGCAAGGTGATTCAGATACATATATAGAATCTTTTTCAGATTTTTTCCATTGTAGATTATTGCGAGATATTGAATATAGGTGCCTGTGCTATACAGTAAATCCTTGTTTGTCTGTTTTATGTATAGTTTTGTGTATCTCTTAATCCCATACTCCTAACTTAAACTTACCCCCCCTTTCCCCTTTGGCAACTGTAAGTTGGTTTTCTGTGTCTGTGAGTCTGTTCCTGTTTTGTAAATAAGTTCACTTCTGTTATTTTTTTAGATTCCACGTATGAGTGATTTAATATGTCTTTCTTTGTGTGACTTATTTCACTTAGTATGATAATCTCTGGGTCCATTTATGTTGCTGCAAATAGTAATATTTCATTCTTTTTTATGGCTGAGTAATATATATATGTTGTGTGTGTATATATATATATAAAAAGATGTATTTATATATTGTATATGTATATGAAGAAGTTGTGATATATTTATCCAATTATCTGTTGATGGACACTTAGGTTGCTTCCATATATTGCCTGTTGTAAATGTTGCTGCTGTGAACATTGGGGTGCATATATCTTTTCAAATTAGAGTTTTCATCTTTTCTGCATGTATGCTGGGGAGTGGGATTGCTGGATCATATGGTAACTCTATTTTTAGTTTTTTAAGGAATCTCCAGACTGTTTTCCCTGGTGAATGGCACCAATACACATTCTTACCAACAATATAGCAAGGTTGCCTTTTCTCCACAGCCACTCCAGCGTTTATTATTTGTAGGCTTTTTAATGGTGGCCATTCTGACTGGTCTGAGGTGATATCCCTCATTGTAGTTTTGATTTGCATTTCCCTTATAATTAATGATTTTGAGCATCTTTTCATGTGCTTGTGGGCCATCTGTATGTCTTCTTTGGAGAAATGTCTGTTTAGGTCTTCTGCTCATTTTTTGATTGATTTTGTTTGCTTTTTGATAATGAGTTGTATGCACTGTTTGTATATTTTGGAAATTAATCCCTTGTCAGTCACATCATTTGCAAATATTTTCTCCCAGTCTGCAGGTTGTCTTTTCATTTTATTTATGGCTTCCTTTGCGATGTAAAATCTTGTAGTTTGATTAGGTCCCATTTGTTTAATTTCAATTTTATTTCTTTTGCCTTGAGAGACTGATCTAAGAAAATATTGCTGCATTTTATGTCAGAAGATGTTTTGCCTGTGTTCTTTTCTTGGAGTTTTTATGGTGTCATGTCTTATATTTAAGTCATTAAGCCATGTGAGTTCATTTTTGTGTATAGTATGAGGGTGTGTTCTAACTTCATTGATTTATGTGAGGCTGTCCCGCTCTCCCAATAGCACTTGCTGAAGAGACTGTCTTTTCTCAAGTTGTTTTTTGCCTCCTTTGTCGAAGGTTAATTGACTGTAGGTATGGGGGTCAGAAGCTTTTTAGTTTGATGTAGTTCCACTTGTTTGTTTTTGTTGCCTTTGCTTTCGGTGTCAGATCTAAAAATTCATTGCCAAGGCTGATGGCAAGGAGCTTACCACCTATGTTTTCTTCTCCATGGTTTCAGGACTTACATTCAAGAATGCCTTTACTCCATGTTGAGTTAGTTTTTGTGTATGGTGTGTGATAGTGGTCCAGTTTCATTCTTTCACATGTGGTTGTCCAGTTTTGCAAGCAATATTTATTGAAGAGACTGTCTTTTCTTCATTGTATATTCTTGATTCCTTTGTCATTAAGTAATTGACCATTAGTATGTGGGTTTATTTCTGGACTCTTCAGTTTCATCGATCTGTATGTCTGTTTTTATGCCAATACTGTTTCTGTTTTGATTACTATTTTTTTAATTGAGGTATAGTTGATTTACAGTATTATATGTTTTAGGTGTACAACATAGTAATTCAGAATTTTTATAGATTATACTCCATTTATAGTTAATATAAAATATTGGCTATATTCCCTGTGCTGTTCAATTTATCCTCATAGCTGACTTATTTTACACATAGTAGTTTGTACCTCTTAATCCCCTGCCTCTCTCCTTCTCCCCTCTTCCCTCTCCCCACTGGTAACCACTAGTTTGTCCTCTATATTTGTCATTCTGTTTCTTACTTCGTTATATTCACTAGTTTTATTTTTTAGATTCCACACATAAGTGATAACATACAGTATTTATCTTTCTCTGTCTGACTTATTTCACTAACCATAACATGGAATGCATGTATCTTTTCAAATTAGTGTTTTTGTTTTCTTCAGGTATATGCCTAGGAGTAGAATTGCTGGATCATATGATAGTTCTATTTTTAGTTTTTTGATTTCCACAGTGACTGCACCAGTTTATTCCCACTGACAGTGTACAAGGGTTCCTTTTCTTCATATCCTTGCTAAAATTTGTTATTTATGGTCTTTTTTTGTCTTTTTTTTAATTTCTTATTTTTTACTGAGGTGAAGTCAGTTTACAATCTTAATTTCAGGGAAGGGTAATAGCTCAGTGGTAGAGTGCATGCTTAGCATGCATGAGATCTTGGGTTCAATCCCCAGTACCTTCATTAAATAAATAAATAAATAAACCTAATTATCCCCCCAAAACAAAACAACAACATAAAAATAGTCAGCCTCTCTACAGTGTTTTTAGTTTTATGTGTACAGCAAAGTAATTGGTTACACATACATATTTTTCAGATTCTTTTCCATTACAGCTCACAGGAAATTGAATATAGTTCCTTGTGCTATATAGTAGGTCCTTGTTGTTTATCTATTTTATATATAGTAATAATGTATCTGTTAATCCCAAACTCCTAATCTATCCCCCCCCCAGAATGTTTTTGTCTGTGAGTCTATTTCTGGTTTGTAATTAAAATTTGTCTTTTTTTATTCCACATACAAGTAACATCATATGATATTTGTCTTTGACTTATTTCACTTAATATGATCATCTCTAGGTCCATCCATGTTGCTGCAAATGGCATTTTGTTCTTTTTTATGGCCGAGTAATAGTCCATTGTGTATATATACTGCATCTTCTTTATCCATTCATCTGTTTTTGGAAATTTAGGTTGTTTCCATGTGTTGGCTATTGTAAGTCTTGCTGCTGTGAATATTGAGGTGCATATGTCTTTTCAAATTAGTTTCCTCCAGCTATATGCCCAGGAGTAGGGTTGCTGGATCATATGGTAACTGTTTCTGGTTTTTTTAAGGAACCTCCGTACTGTCTTCCATAGTAGTTGCACCAATTTTCATTCCCACCAACAGTGTGAGGAGGTTCCTTTTTCTCTACACCCTCTCCAGCATCTATTTATAGATTTTTTGATGATGACCTTTCTAACTGGTGTGAGGTGATACTTCATTGTAGTTTTGATTACATTTCTCTGATAAATAGCTATATTGAGCATCTTCTCAGGTGCCTGTTGGCCATCTGTATGTCTTCTTTGGAGAAATATCTATTTAGGTCTTCTCATTTTTTGGATGGGTTGCTTTTTTTTTTTTTTTATTGAGTTGTATGAGCTGTTTGTATATTTTGGAAATTAGTCCCTTCAGTTGCATCATTTGCAAGTATTTTTTTCCAGTCTGTAGGTTCTTTTCATTTTGTTTATGGTATCCCTTAGATGTGCAAAAGCTTATAAGTTTAATTAAGTTCCATTTGTTTATTTTTGCTTTTACTTCCATTACTCTAGGACCTGGTTTGAAAAAAAAAACAATACTGTGATTTATGTCAACAAGTGTTGTGCCTATGTTTTCCTCTGGGATTTGTGGTCTTTTTGATGATAGCATTCTGACAGGTGTGAGGTAATATCTCATTGTGATTTTCATTTGTGTTTCTCTGATTAATGATGGTGAACATCTTTTCATTTGCCTGTTGGCCAACTGTATGTCTTTTTTGGAGAAATGTCTATTTTGATTTTCTGCCTGTTTCTCAATCAGGTTATTTGTTTTTTGATACTGAGTTGTATAAACTGTATATATTTTGGATATTAACCTCTTATCAGTCATCATTTGCAAATATTTTCTGCCATTCAGTACATTGTCTTTTTGTTTTGCTGGTAGTTTCCTTTGCTGTGCAAAGGCTTTTAAGTTTAATTAGGTCCCATTTGTTTGTTTTTTGTTTCTTGCTTTAGAAGACAGATTCAAAAATATACTGCTATGGTTTATGGCAAAAAGAGTTCTGCCTATGTTTCCCTCTAGGAGTTTTATCGTTTCCAGTTTTACATTTAGGTCTCTAATCCATTTGAGTTTATTTTTATATATGGTGTTAGAGAATGTTCTAATTTCATTCTTTTAAATGTCGTTGGAACCAGCGCCACTTTTCCCAGCGCCACCTATTGAAGAGACTGTCTTTTCTCCAGCGCATGTTCTTGGCTCCATTGTCATAGATTAATTACTGTAAGTGTATTGGTTTATATGTGGGCTCTCTATTCTGTTCCATTGATCTGTGTGTCTTTTTTTGTGGCAGTACCATACTGGTTTTTTTTTTTTTTTAATTGAAGTATAGTCAGTTACAATGTGTCAATTTCTGGTGTACAGCACAATCATACTGTTTTGATTACTGTAGCTTTCTACTATACTCTGAAGTCAGGGAGCATGATACCAGCAGCTCCATTCTTCTTTCTTAAGGTTTTAGCTATTCATGATCTTCTGTGTTTCCATACAAATTTTAAAATTATTTCTTTCACTTCTGTGAAAAATACCATTGGTATTTTGATAGGGATTGCACTGATCTGTAGATTGCCTTGAAAAGCATGATCATTTTAACAATAGTAATTTTTCCAGTCCATGAACCTGGTATATCTTTCTGTCTGTTTGTGTCATCTTCAGTTTCATTCATCAGTGTGTTACAGTTTTCTGAGTAAAATTCTTTTACCTCCTTAGGTACTTTTATCCCTAGGTACTTTATTCTTTTTGATGCGATTGTAGATGGGATTGTTTCCTTAATTTCTCCTTCTGATAGTTCATTGTATGGTGTATAGAAACACAACAGATTTCTGTATATTAATTTTGTATCCTGCAACTTTACCAAATTCATTGATGAGCTCTGGTAGTTTTTTGGTGATGTCTTGAGGATTTTCTATGTATAGTATCATGCCATCCACAGACTGACAGTTTTACTTCTTGCTTTTCAATTTGGATTCCTTTTCTTTTCCTTGTCTAATTGTTATGGCTAGGACTTCCAATACTATGTTGAATAAAAGCGGCAAGAGTGGGCATCCTTGTCTTGTTCCTGATCCCAGAGGAAAAACTTTAATTTTTTTCACTGTTGAGTAGGATGTTAGCTGTGGATTTATTTTATATGGCCTTTATTATATTGAGGTACATTCCCTCTATACCCACTTCGAGAGTTTTTATCATAAATGGATTTTGAATTTTGTCAAATACTTTTTCAGCATTAAAAGTTCTTCTCGGATAAGTTAGAATCCTTATCCTTTCAAGCTAATGGGTTCCTTAGGTTTCCTACCATCTGTATAAAACAATGGGAATAAGATAGCAATGTTGAAAATGACCCTCTTATTAACGTAGTCATGCTTAGAATGGTCTCGGATTTCAAAGGTACTTCAGAATTGTCATGAACTGACTCATAGAACTGAAACAAGCTTCTTCAGATTGTCCTTTCTTGCTGTCTGGAATCTGAATAAATATTACTGGTGATTTTATAAAATGTTATTATTTGTATATAAATAACAGTCTTCCTACTTTTAATCCTCACTCTAGGATTTGAAATTAGTTATTGTCTATACCTGTCAGGCTCTTAAGTTTTGAACAAAAGATAAAAAGCAAGGATATAAACAAAGAAATTTCTGACTAGTCCTTGGCCTGACAAGGCTGTGTGTGTGTCTGTTGGCCGCCTGGTTCACGTCTTTACCTGAAGAGGTGATTGGTCTAGTGCAGAGGGCCCTGAGCTTATAGCCAGAGTGTGTGTCCGGGCTTCACCACCACGTGTCTGATATTTGAGTCATTCTCTGAGCCTCAGGGCCTTGTCTGGCTTTCAGAACCTAAGTGTTGTCTTATTTGTGTTTTAAAGGGGGGAAGGCTCCTTTCACATCATTTTCCACATCCTGCTTCTATAAATGAGTTAATGGAGATAGATATTCTTCATCTATTTGTAAGGGGCTGGTGACAGATGAGAAAAGGGCACCAAAATTTTATTACTTTGAAATCAACATTGCTAGAATAATTCCATCAGCTGTGAACTTCCCTTTCCTACAGGAGTTATAACTCCCTGAACTTCTGCACAGGACGTAATTGACCGTAACCAAGCGTGTTTGGTTCGTCTCCAGAATCCCACAGAACTCTCTTGGCTGTTTCTTAGTGTCAGGTGGAGCTGATCATTTGGGAATAAAAGGTTAAGAATAGATACATAAAACCCACAAATTTTGTTCTGTGTGTTTTAGTTTATTAAAAGACATTGTTTAACAGATAATTATTTATTTTACAGACACCACTAAAGAAAACCAAGGCTCTCATCGGAGAGATGGGGATGACTTTCTCCAGTGCTGTAAGTTTTGAAGCTAATTTAATTTTTTGGGGTTTCAGTTGTGTTATGTTCTAAGAAGAAACACTCTCTTTGGGGTAGTCAAGTGTAATGTATGTGGGTTTTTTTCCCTAGGTAAGTGCCTGATCTGATGGAAGAACTCTATTTAATGTAATGTAAATTCTTTTAATTGAAGTATTACTTCTTACCAATTGAAGATTAAATTGCAGGTATTTTCTGAGCCAGTCTGATCTACAACTCAGAACTAGAGAACAAAACTAGAGAATTTTATTTAAAACTTCACTGTTGGAGGTTTGAAAATCTTTTGTAACAATCAGGTAACATTCATACTATATAAGTTGTTCCATGGTAAAAGCTAGCAGGCCACTTTACAAAGCCCAGTAAACCCTGATAGCCGAACCTAACAAAGAAAATAGCAACAAAACAAAACCCAACAACAACTGTGTGTGTGCGTATGTCTATGTGTGTATATATAAAAATATAAGTGGAAAGCTCCAAAATAAAATACAAATCAAATTCAAAACCTATGCTCATAACCAACTAAGTGGTATCTTACCTAGCTTAATGTCAGGAACTTCCGTGAACAGCAGCAGAGTGTTGTGGTGAAGAGCACAGACTCTGGAACCAGATCACCTTGTTCTGAATGTCCTCTCTGCCTCTTTTCTAGCTCTGTGACCTTGCGTGAGTTATTAACCTGTTTGGCATTTGGTTTCCCCATTTAGTAAATAGGGATACTAAAAGCTACCTCAGAGGTTAAATGAATTGTTACACGTAAAGCAAGCACTTATACCGGTGCCTGACTTAAAGCAAGTACCACTACATAACGGTGGTTGTTATATTGTCCACCAGCATATCATCAGTAATTAAAAGGAGGAAAATTAGATGCTCATCTCAGTAGAGGCTTAAAGTCCTCTGAAATTTTAGCATCCTTTCCTTGTAATTTATTAAACTGTTAGAAGACTACATCCTTACTATGATGAATATTTTAAACAAATAGCACAACTTAAAATTAAGGTGAAAGTCTCAGAGCACTGCTTTTAGGGAAGAGACAAGGGCCTAGTACCTCTCAATGTTCTCCTGAACTGTCCAGTCATTGGCATAAATCTTGTGGAATTAAAAGGTAAAACTATTGGAAAGAGACAAAATTATTATTTCCACTTGTCTGGATTTTCTACCTAGAAAACACAGGAGAATTGTTGGAAAGATTTTTAAATTAATACAGTTGAGTAAGATAGAAATGAAAAAGTAGAAATACCTTTCTTCCATGTAACCAGTTAGAGAAATATGGTGGGGGCAGGGGAGAGAAAAGATTCCACTTACACAGCAGGCAAATACCGACTCCAGGAAGAGCCACTAGTGGCCAGTAATGGTTAAGACCTGTAAATACAGTTACAGAATTTTGTGAGGGATAAAATACTTCATATGTAGATATCCACTTCATTTTTTGTGGTAAGACACAAGATTATAAAATGATTATTCTGATCAGAATCCCAACAAGATTTTTTAGGCTGAATTCAGTGATTCCAAAGTTATCTGGAATCATAAGTAGGTTAAAATAATCAAGGTAAAATTTTTAAAGGAAGAGATGGCTTTACCAAAATATTAAATATACTAAAATGTAAAATGAAGATCCATTGAACAGCATGGCATTGGCCAAAACATAGGTCAGAAAATAAAAAAGAGAAAGAATTAAGAGTTGCCAGTGTGAAAATTAACAAGTGAAACATCTGACAAAATTAAAAAGCAGAAGTAAAAAATGGGAAGTATTTGTGACATGATTGAATCCTTCCTTAACTCAGATTTTAGGTAACAAGAGGGGAAATGTGCAAAAGCACATGAACAAACCATTCACATGAATGCAGTTGGTCAGTATGCATGCGGAAAATGTTCATCCTTGCCAGTACTTAAAAATGCCAAATCCAATTTGAAAGGCCAAAGAAACGCTAAGTATCTCAAAGGGATACTATGTAATTTTGGCAGGGGTGTGCTTCAATGAGCATTCCTTCCCTGCTGGTGTGAGTATAAGCTACTATTACCCTTCTGTAAAGTGGATCGGTGATGTGCATTAAGACCTAGATAAATGTTATTGAGTAAAATAGGGTAATTCTATTAATGACAGGAGCTAGTAGAAATATAATTAGAATAAAAATAGAATGTGTCCAATTTATAAAATGATGCGGTTAATGTATAAAGCTACAGATTAGCCTGAGTGAACCTCTACTTCTCAGCAACATTAGCTTCAAGTAGTTGTTGTCGTTGGTGAAGACCTAGCTCCCGCTCTGCTGTTTTGCTTGCATGTAAATATTCTTTGGCAAATGAGATTAGAACAACTATTATGTTATCCTGTAGAAATAAACCAGCTGAAAAAGAAATCTGTTCTCTTGGTTTGTTTTATCTGCTTGATGGTCTCTGCTTTGGGTCTTAAAGCCATTCTGATGATGTGTGTCACAGGTAAAGAAGATCTCTGTTTCATGGGAAACTAGAAATTTGAAGTTAGAGTATTTAGCACCTTTCTTTGTTCTCTTGAGAAATGGTGAGAAATCTGTCTTGTGTAACTTTGTCTTTCTTGCTTCTGTTCCCTTTGTAGTATGTGCCAAGTGCTCTTTGCTGCCCGAGCCGAGCCAGTATCCTGACAGGGAAGTACCCACATAATCATCACGTTGTTAACAACACTTTGGAGGGAAACTGCAGTAGCAAGTCTTGGCAGAAGATCCAAGAACCAAATACTTTCCCAGCAATTCTCAGATCAATGTGTGGTTATCAGACCTTTTTTGCAGGGAAATATCTAAATGAGGTATGTTAGATGGTCTAATTATTCCCTTTTTTTCTCTTTAATAACAGCTTATTAACTGTGAATTAATATAATTCATGTTAATTGTTTTTTAATTAGTATCCATTCAAGTCACATTACAAGGTTTTTGGTATTTTGTTTTCTCCTAATCTGCCTGTTAAACAAGAACTTACGTACATGAATTATTTACATGATTTGGGTACTGTGTTATTCTTTTTTTAAAGAGTCTCAGGAGCATTTATTTAAAATCTGTCTTAGGACTACTGTTGTCTGTTGCATCTTCCCCTTTTTTCCTCAAGAATTCTGCTTGTCTTGTGGCTGTCATGGTATCTTTGTTTCCATTTCCCCTTTATCAGGACCAGAGTGAAGAATTTTTTCCTCTTAGCCTGTTTCCTGAATTATAAAACTTAATACTTAACTCCCGTTTTCTAACTTGAAAACTGGGAAGAGATTGTGGAGAGATCAGTGATAAAGGGAAAACACCCAGAGCCTTAGGACATTCAAGCCATTAAGCCTTTAAAGCGGACCACTGAGTAGTTAGTGAGCTGGCTTTGTGGGCCTGGATGGAGGAAAAGCTCATTGTGAATGGCCAAGGCCACATTTCAGGGCCTCAAGTCCACCACATTGGCCTTAGCATTTATTCAGAGTTCAAGTTTAAAGGAAATAGTGTGTTTGAGAGTGTTTGGGGTTATCTCTTGCAGTAAGACTGGGGACTCAGGACAAAGAGAAGATGCCCATTTTCTTAGATAATTTATCCATGGTTGCTAGAGATCTTAATCTCTGATATGAATTATCTGTTCATTCTCCCTCTCCCTGCAGCTACTGGGGGGATTTGGAACCTTGTGGGTTTGTTGGAAAATAAGTCAGTTTGGAAAGAATCATAAGCAGTAGGTATGGATACCAGGTTATTGGGTTAAGAATATGGGTCATAAAGAGAACTTTTACTACTTTGCATGTTAAAGATCATTGAACATGTTTACAAAGTTAGAAATTCTTCAGAATACAGACATTTCATTCTCAGGGATACTGCCTTAAATGGGCATTGGTTAAACCTTGTTGAGATAAAATGGGATGATTCTGTACTGTCTTCACTTACTCATCTCATCAGATAAATTTGAGTCCAAAAGCAGATTTTATCAGCGGGACAGCTGAAGTGATAGGCTGATATAACTCATACTCTGATTCATTTGGGCTGTTAGCCATAGGTTTGGCTGGCTATTCAGTGTAAACCATCAGTGGCTCAGCAGATGAGCCCTGCGGCCTAAGCAGTGCGGACTTCCCCTGTACAGGGCCAGAGGTAAACACATTAGGCTTTGCAGGTGGTGTGCCTCTTTTGTGACTGTTCGGTTCTGCCGTTGTCGCATGAGAGCAGCCATAGACTTACATGAACCAAGGAGCATGGCTGTGTTCCAGTAAAATGTCATCATCGTTGAAATCTCAATGGCATGTAACTTGTCACAGAAATATTCCTTTTTTGATTGGTGTTTATATTTTTAATGGTTGGAAGAAAATTCGTGGCTTGCTGGCCATACAAACTGTTGGCAGGCAAGATTTGGCCTGCCAGCTGTAATTTGCCAACTCCTGCTTCAGAAGTTCCTTGGATTGTAGTGTTCTTTACTTTTTGACTGATTTGTGTGTTTGGAGAAATTGAGCGCCTGCCATGTTTCAGGTACTGATCTACAGAGATTCTAAACGTTTCCTGTTTCCTTCTGGTCTGGTCACGTGTAAGGACTCCTAACGCGCTGCATGTCTTGCTTTTCAGTATGGAGCCCCAGATGCAGGTGGACTAGCGCACGTCCCTCTGGGCTGGAGTTACTGGTATGCCTTGGTGAGTGATGATTGAAGTCAGTGACAATTAAACACAATTCTGCAGATGCAAAATGTTTACCTTCTAATGTAGCCCTGCTAATGACATAAGTTGGTTTGCTTTTATGATTGGCCTTTTTATCTCTTTAAAAGAAAGTCTGTTGGCTTGTGAATTGTGGGATATTTTTCCTACATTGCACAGGTTTAGCAATGTATTTTGCTGTTGTACCTGATCCATTTCTCGCTTTTTAAACTAGGACATATTGTTGAAACTGTGCTAGTAGTTAATAAAAACCATAGTCAAAAAATCCAATTCAGTATTGACTAGAGCAATTTTTTAAATTTCTTAACCACTATTTAAACAGAGTTTAGTTTAGCCCAGCATGGTTTCCAACTTTAATTTTGTGTGCTGACCTCATAACAGATTTTACTTTTCTCTCTTTCATAGGAAAAGAATTCTAAATATTATAATTACACCCTCTCTATCAATGGGAAGGCGCGGAAGCACGGAGAAAACTACAGTGTGGACTACCTGACGGATGTTTTGGTGAGTTACTGAAGCTCTGTCCTTGCAGGTTTAGCTCACATTTGATTAAAGACTCCGCAGAGAAAACCTTTAGTCGTATTTGTTCATGTTGGGTAACATGAATGAATAATAACTTGGTCTGACCGCCAAGGAATATTTCCAGCTGATTAAAAACTCCTGAGGGTGTTTTTCTTTGTATATAAGCCAGACTCAGATCTAATGTTCTTGAAATTCCAGCAGCAAATCCCTTTTCCAAAGGCTAATCTCTAAGCCTATAGAGATTACTTTGAGCAAGTTTTACTTTGTAGGGGTTCCTACTCTTGACCCCAGTTTTACTCACAAGCTACAAGATTCATCATGAGGGTGGGGGATAGGGATGGGGAGTCCTTCAGGCATTGTATGTTTATATATAAAAAATACTGAAATCGGGTGAATTTGGGACTGTTCTTTTCCTGTCTAAGATGTTTCTGATGCCAGCCCTCTGCAGAGCTTCTATTCACCAAGTACTTCAGCACCCAGTAGAGCAGGTGTTCAGCAGTAAGTCTAAACAAAGTCCCTGACTCTGTGGAACGTGACTTTTCAGTGGTAGATTTTATTTACACGTGTGTGTGTGTATATGCACACATTCATTTGTTTTGTTAAGTGGTGATCAGTTAGAAAAATAAGGCAGGGAATGGGAGTTACTTAGATAACATTTAAGCAATATCCTGAAGGAGGTAAGAGTGAGCTCTGCAGATCAGGGGAAAGAGCGCCACAGGCAGAGGGAGCCAAAAGCGTGAGGATGTTGAAGCAGCAGTGTGCCTGGCATGGTGGAGAAAGCACGAGGTTTCCGGCAGGGCTGGAGTCCAGCAGGTGGGCAGTGACTAAGTGAAGATGTAAATCAGCTAGAACAATGAAAAACGGCATGGATGTGGGATGCTTTCATTTTCATAAAGTATCTCTAGAGAAGCAAATGAAAAATGTCAGTCCAGTATAAATTAAAACCCTGGTATGATGTATTTGGGCTTAATACGATTCACTTGGCTGAGCTACTTCAGCTGGCACAACTTAGGGTCTGTCTACTCTGCGTATTTTTGTAAGATTAAGGTAACTTAATTCACTTTTCCCGTTGTGAATTAGGTTCTCTTTTTATATTCTTTTAAGACATCAAATGTATATACGCTAAGGTGCATTAATGTAAGTTAATACTAAAATGGCCAAATTACATTTTTTTCCCTTATGGAAGGCAAAACAATTTTCAGGTCCTATAAAATCAACAATTCTTAGTTGCTTTCCTAGGATGGTGTGCTTTTCAATTTCTTGTTGTAAGTATTTCCCTGAAAGCCACATGATTTGTTCTAGCAACATGCTTGCAAGTGACTGTGATGTAAATTGTGTGCCAAGATTGGCTGAAAGCTGACAGGGCCCCATACCCTCTGTTCCCCAGAGAACATGTGTCTATCAAAACCTCAGCTGTTGGGTAGGGTAAGAGATGACAAGTCTTTGTATGTGTCAGGCCAATGTCTCCTTGGACTTCCTGGACTACAAGTCCAACTCTGAGCCATTCTTCATGATGATCTCCACTCCAGCGCCTCATTCTCCTTGGACGGCCGCACCTCAGTACCAGAACACCTTCCAGAACGTCTTTGCGCCAAGAAACAAGAACTTCAACATCCATGGAACGGTAGTTTCCCCTAACCCTTGAATTAAGCCACGCTTGATGTGGTTAACTGTAAAATATACTCAGCAGGGAGCCTTTGAGCCATGTAGTTGGTCTTCGTTCTAAAGATTTTAACAGTAATTGCACTTGTCTCTAGTACACTAGGTAGTATAAACTTGCTCCAGGGGTACAGATAAGGTTCCTGCCACACATCCAGTGAGCAGCTGGAGAGTCCATAGGGAATGGTAAAGACATGCCATCCTCTCTGAATGCAGGCTTTTCTGATAACCTCTGTGCTGGCTCTCCCCCTGCCCGGCGGTGGCGGAGACACGTCCCGTGTGGCTGAGCTGGGCCTGCAGCAGTCTCTTCTGGGTGGCACTCACCAGGCACCAGGCGTAGGATGAAGAGGGGTGATGCGGTACAGTGTGACCGGGAAGCAAAGTTGAGCGGAGAAATGAGCCAGAGCAGGGAGGATAATGAAGGGCCACAACCTAATGCTGTTCACCTCACATGCCGCTTAACTTACCTTTCCCCTGGCACAGGGGAGAGGCCGTTCGCTGGGCCTCTTCTGCCTCATGCCTGTTGCCCAGAGATCTTAGTTGCTTGTGAGGCGGTAGAAAGAGTGAGTCTTGGAATTCGACTCAGTGTTGCCACTTCCTAGTTAAGTGACCTGACCACGAGCAAGATGCTTAACTTCCATTGTTCTCTTTAGACTGGGGGATCCTGGTCCCTCATGCAGCTGCTGTGTGGCTTAACATTATCGGCCTGTGCCTGTTACATATGACATGAAAGCTGAGTGAACTGAGCTTTAAACCAGAGGGCCATTTTCTAACTGTGTTCCAAAAGAATTTCATAGAAGTTCCCATGAGCAAGTGAGTTTAGAAACATCAGGTTAAATAAGACTCTGCTACAGAATTTCTCAGTTAATGTTGTTCCAATGTGAATTTGCAGCAAGAAATGCTCTACAGCGTTTATCAGGCATGTTAACTAAAGAACACTTGGAGGATCATGATTTTGGGAGAGGGTGGCTTAGGGTTTTACGAATAGGAGACACTGGTGTTCGGCAATGTTTTGGTTTCAACTGTGACTTTTTAGTTTAAATGAGAAGAACCCTCCAGATTTGGACTTGAAGTTTTAGGAAATTGCTGTGATGAGATTTTCCCCAAGGTCCAAGGATAATCGATACCTTAGGTAGGAAAATAGAGGGTGACAGAATGATGACTTATTAGGCAAAACTTAGAGGAGGGTAAAGTTAGTGTTTACCCTTTTGTGGTTTGCGTGGTAGACCCAAAGCATAGACTCCAGGCTATAAATTTAATGTCTTTTTAGTCAGTAGCTTCGAGAACTTTCACTAAATCTCTTATTAAAGCTACTGGCAAAGGAGCCCAGGCTTTTTGCTGTTAGGGAGGTTGATGGGAAGAAGCTAAAGAATGAGTGATGATTTGCACAAAGTTTTTTTTTACCAACATGGGGGAGGGAAGTGGGTGTGGGTGGCAGAGGAAAAGGATGAAGTTAAGCAGGAGGCTCCAGGGAGTTCCTTTTCACTGAAGTATAAAATGATCTTTGATACCTAGTTTATTTCATTATGGTGACTCGCTGTTAACTTTTTTTTTTCCTTTTAAATTTTAGAACAAGCACTGGCTCATCAGGCAAGCCAAGACCCCGATGACTAATTCTTCAATACAGTTTTTAGATAATGCGTTTAGAAAAAGGTAAGAGCTGCTCCTTTCTCAGGTCTAGGTGGTCTGTGAGGACCCTCTGAAGCAGCCCATGAGCAGGGGCTGCACCATGTGGTTATCTCTCAGAGGGTAGCAAGTTGATGGGAGGTCTTTACATTCAACTGCGAGGTGGCCTTTGGGCCCTAGAACTAATTAAACAGTTCATTTTTATGACTTATTAAAATGTTGCAAACTGGAGCCATTTGGTTAAAAAAAAATTTTTTTTCCCTGTGTCTACAGAAAAGGTCACTTTGTGAGAAATCAGCCCCAGTGTTTGCATAAGACCCAAGGGCTTAGACTAGAGCATAATATTTGCCTTTGTCGGTTTCAGTTTTCAAGAAATTCCTAAGTCAGTTTCTTAAAGCACGACACTTAAGGTGAATTCAGTTTTAGATTAGGGGTTGGAAAACTTTTTCTGTGAAGGGTCAGATAGTAAGTATGACAGGCTTGCACACCACATAGTCTCTGTTGCAGCCGCTCAGCTCTGCTGTTGGAGTGCACAAGCAGCCCTGGGCAGTATGTGAATGAATGAGCGTGGCTGTGTTCCAACAAAACTTTTTGTAAAAATAGACAGCAAGTTGTTGTTTCGTGGGTGTAGAGTTTCAGATTTTCAAGGTAAAAAGTTCTGGAGATCTGTTTCACCATATGAATATACTTAACACTACTGACCTGTGTGTACCACAATTTAAAAACAAAAAAAGTGGTCAGGCTATGGCCCGTGACTGTAGTTGGCTGACTCCTCGTTTAGACTATTAAACACTGTTGTAGCACAGGTCTATCTGAATTAATCTCTCTTAATCAGTGCTGAGTTGACAACTTCCCCTTCCAGTAATCTTTACTCTTATCACCAGTTATGATAAATAATAAAACTAACTGGTTGTTTAAAAAAAAAAGTCTCTATTTCTTTGGAATCAGTTAAATTTGGGATGAACTAATACGTTTGGAATTTCCTCATCTCTGTTTTGTTCTGAGTTTGGGATTCGAGGTTTTGGGGAGAGTGGCTTTGAGGGGGTTTTTTGGGAGGGAGGTTGGGAGTGTTTTGGGGGTTTGGTTTGGTTTGGGGAGCTTTGGGACTTCGCTTTCGCTGTTTCGGCAAGAGAGCAGTACCTCAGCCATTGTCTCTGCGGTCCCATTGCCACCCCCTGTTCACATCCAGGTGGCAGACTCTCCTCTCAGTTGATGACCTCGTGGAGAAGCTAATCAAGCGATTGGAGTTCAACGGGGAGCTCAACAACACCTACATCTTTTATACCTCAGACAACGGCTATCACACAGGTAAGGGGCAGGGCTAGGTGGTCCCGTGACCTTTGTGAGGTGCCTTTCCTTTCTCCCCCAATCAGTAGTGCTGCCGGGGAGCTCCTGTCCTTTTGCAGCAGTAGACAGGCCAGCTGGAGGATCTTGCCCTCGGGGCCCCTCCAGTTTGGCCAGTTCATTCCCCTGTGGAGAGACCAGGTTTCATAATTGGCTATTTCCCAGGCTGACTTACATGGCTTTCTAGGAGTCTGAACTTGACAGGTTGGAGGTAGGCTTTATTGGGGTGAGAAATTGAACTAGATTTAAAGGACAAGTCAATCTTAAAAAAATAGGACTAAGACATTTTACACAGAAAGACCAAGAGAGCGTTGTCTTGAGGCGAAGCTTTGTGAAATTAGCTTTCTTGATGGGTGTGGGTGTATGGGTGTGTGGTTTATGAATTGTTTTTTGTCTTTTCACGACTGCAGTATGAGTCAGCCCCATGTCCTTGACTTTCATCCTTTCTACTTGGATCTTCTCTAGTGAAAAAAAGTCAATGTATTCTTCCACGTTTGGAGTTCATAAACTTGAATTTATCTGAGGCTTGCTTGCACAGAAGCAGATTGATTAGGCATTTATTGTATTATTGTGACTATTTTTAGGCGCTCAAAGTAGAGACTAGTAAAATAGCCATTCTCCAGTTTTCAGCTGCATGGGCCCAGTCATTTGAATTCCTCCCACCTTCGTGTTTCTTTTTTAGCTGGAAGTTTCTGAAGGAACTCCAGATGTTATGATTCCACCCATCAGCCCTTGATTGTGTGTGCGGCTCGTTTGTTGTGTATCAGGATCTAGACAAAGTCCACACGCTGTTTTTAGGTTTTGTGTGTTCCAAGGCTGTGCTCTGCCACCGGTTAATTGGAAAAACTGACCTTTTCCTAAATGACTCTGATTCTAGATTTAGCTGATTGCTTTAACTTGTTTATCTATATTGACCATTCCCTATGGATTGGTAGTTAGCGCTAGAGTCTTATTAGAAATTCACGTTTTCAGCAAGAATGCTTTCTTGTTGATGCTGCGGTGGACTTCCTGTGTCTTCACAGCATGATGCTGACGCCTGTGGTGTCTGGTTGCCCCACTTCAGAGATGCTAATGTTGATTGATGGCTCCTGTGGTTTCAACCGGAGCCAGTCCTCTGAACCTTTTGTGGCTAAAGTTTCCATTGATGATTATTGCTTAAAACTGTTCCCTCAGAAATTGCAAGCTTTGACTTCGTAACTCCTTCCTTTCGCCTTTATTAGCTGGAACTCCTTTGAGAATTCCCCTCGTCCTTTGGTTACCTTGAAATGCAATTTATTCAGGAAAGGCTGGGTGAATGATTTTGCTCCTTTACTTAGCAGCTTTTAGAGTAAAACCTCCTTCAACTGTGAGCAGGTGGAGTATCGTGCATAAATTATGCATTTGTGCTTCAAAACTTTCCGGCCATTCCTTTTGCTGAATTTGCCTGTGTTAGACCACGGAGTCTAGGCATTTGTTTAAAGAAGATGAGCTCATTGTTTCCTGCCTTGTAGTGATAAGAAACCCAGGCAAATTTAAGCTTTCCGTTAAAACACCACAATTAGTAGAACAAGGTTGTTTTCGTTTTTACTGTTAATTAAGTGAACAGATGCATGACTGACACTTCTGTCTTGGCTCCATCTTTACCCTTTGCATTTTTTTTTCTTTTTCAGGACAGTTTTCTTTGCCAATAGACAAGAGACAGCTGTATGAGTTTGACATCAAAGTTCCACTGTTGGTTCGAGGGCCTGGGGTAAAACCCAATCAGACGAGCAAGGTGGGTGCCTGAGAGGATGATGCAGTTAACAGGTAGCACTTGCTGAGAAAAGCAAGCTATACCTCCTGAGAGGAGGCTGGTTCAGTTTCTCCTTCTGCAAGAATGAAGGCTGATTGGCTTAAGATCTTGCAAGTGTATTTATAAGCCTTGCAAATAGTGATTCTTTCTTTACTCTTTTTTTTTTTATTCTTTATTCTTTATTTTTTATTGAAGTATAGTTGATGTACAGTTATTATATAAGTTACAGGCATACAATATATTGATTCACAATTTTTAATTATAGTTACTTGAAAATACTGGCTATATTTCGTGTTGTACAGTACATCCTTGTAGCTTATTTTATAGGTAACAGTTCGTACCTTTTAATCCCCACCTTTATGTTGCTTCTCCCTCCTTCCTTCCTCCCCCCACTGGTATCCACTAGTTTGTTTTCTATATCTGGGAGTCTGTTTCTTTTCTGAGATAATCACTAACAGGTTTTATATTTTAGATTCCTCATACAGGTGATAACGTACAGTATTTGTCTTTGTCTGACTTATTTTACTTCTCATAATACCAATAAACTCCTGGCCACCCACCATTAACTGTATTTTCCCTCATATATGCATATTGGCATAAATATCTTTTGCTTGTCTTTTTAGAGTAGATTTTTACTTGGTCCTTGAGTGGTGGCTGTCCACCAGGATGTTCATCAGAACCACCTTCTGAAACTGAAAGGCTCGACATTCAGAAGGGTTCTGGTCGACTCAACTTGGACTGGAATAGGAGCCCTCCCTCTTCCTTTTTTTCTTAAGTTGACAAGTGATTCTGAGAGACAGCCTGGTTTGAGGCCCACAACCCTGTAGAGCAGCGCTCTTCAGGCTTTGCTGTGTGTGCACATCCCCGGGGACCTTGTTAAAAATTCAGATTCTGATTCTGCATTTCAACCTGCTCCCAGGTGTTACCAGGTGATGTCAGCTGTTGGTCTGACCTCCCTTTGAGTATGAGGCCACAGAAGGTGTGTCATCTGAGAATTTGGTTCCCATCTCTGTGGGTCTCTTCCTTATTAATATCTTTCTGCTTTACCGATTTTCTCTGCAGAGCTGTTATAAAGTACCACGTTCTTCTGTTGTCATTTCCATTTGGTCTCAGATTTGGTACCTAATACTGAGGCACTTTGTTCTTAGAGATTTTGAGTACCTTGATCCAAGACACTTTGGTCTGATGCTTGGGAGATAAGATTTGATAGGACTCTACCAGTTATGTTTTGTCTCTTCCCTGATACCAGTTTCAGTCCCAGCTCAGTGAGACAAAAGCAAGCAAGCAAATGGATCATTTAAGCTAACATTGCAAAATGGGCCAGACTTTCTGGGTATACTCAGTACTTTAATTCACTTTGGGGGTTTAATGTTTACTTCGTTTAAATGTCTGCCATTTACCTATTTCTGTTCACAGTGCTCTTAATGGAATTCTGTTAAAATTCTTTCGGGAACTTAAAATGGCTTTCATAATTGCCTTTTGAGTTTTTTTTCTCTTAAGACCCACATTCCTCAAGCCAGTCACTTCCCACTACAAATTCAGTACCCTTTAAACAGGCCTCTCATTCCAAAGCAGGTAGGTGTGTTTGAAAGGTCATTAACTCTTAACATTTTCTTGATCTTGGTGCTGGGAGCCAGTTGAGAGCGCAGGAGCAGGGCTGCTGGGGCCACATCCAGCAAGTGCGGGGACCGCTGGGGACGGAGTGAAGTGTCAGCAGCTGCCCAGGGAACAAGCCCTTCCTTTTTTCCCCCTGCGTTAACAGTTCCATTTAAATGTTAAAATCGGAAACTTCACCTTCTCTAAGCCATCTAAGTGAACCTGGTTCCTAGGAAGCCACTTCAACAATATTAACTAACATTCATTGAATGCTTAGGCTGTGACAGGTGCTAATCCAAGTGTATCACCTGTATCAACTCATGTAATCTGCACAGCCTTACGAGATTTGAAGACGCTTATCCCCATTTTACAGATGGAGGAAACTGAGGTATAGAAGTACAATGGCCCAAGATAGTGTAGCTAAGAATATCAGAGCCCTGCCTTTGAACTCGGGCAGTCTGGCTGCCAGACACTTAACCAGAGTCCACACATGTAACCATTGCACTGTAGCTCAGACAACGGTATTTATCTGCCTGTGCAAGCACAGTACACCAGCAGCCTTGGAGACCAGCAGGAGCAGTCAGGGAGGCTCAGTTCTAAACTCCCTGTGTCAAGGAGAGCGGGATGGCTGAGCTACAGTTGTCAGCTCTGAGGCACTGGGGCAGAGACCTGGGTGTGGGGGGAGTCACGCAGAGACCAGTGGGCGGGCGTGCTTACTGTGAAGGCACGGGCAGGAGAGTGAGCGCGGCTTGTTCAAGGGACAGAAGGTGGCAGTCGTACTGAGCTGCTCTCACTTGCTACATGAACCGTCTCTCTCCCCTCCCTGCCTGTGTACAGCTGGCCGCTCCTGTCTGCATGCCCACGTCATGCCCCTTTGCCCTGGCTAAGTTCATTGCCCTTCAGGGTTTCAGTTTAGGGCTTCCCTCTAGGACGTCGCTACAGGCCCCCACCCCCACGTGGACTGGGTGCCTTTCCCAGGTTCCCAGCTGGCCTCACACAAGCCATCTGAGTGTCTTGTTGACTCTAGGAGTCCCCAGATGAGTGGTATTATCCAAACTTAGAATATCCACACTGGTTGACTGGATATTACCTGGTCAACCAGGTCGGAAAATTAACTGTGTTCTCAGAATCCATTTTTTTTTAAATACTTTGTTTTATTAGTTTTTTATTTTGTTTTAGGGGGAGGTAATTAGGTTTATTTATTCTTTATTTTAAAGGAGGTACTGGGTTTAATCCCAGTACCTCATGCATGCTAAGCACACACTCTACCATGAGCTATACTGCCCCCTTAGAATCCATGTTTTTGGACACTGCTGTGCTGACAGATGGCGTTGGCGAAGTATGAAGTGCCCAGCTACCATCTAACACAGTGTTGGGTGGGGGTGGTCAGCACGTGCCAGCAGCACAGTTGTCTCTGTGCACTTGTTCTGTGATGAGTACCACATGACGTGAGTGGGCATAATGGGCTGAGCTGGCAGCAGCCTGACAGCCAAAACGGGGGACGTGTGACCAGTGGGTTCAGCTTTGTATTGGCTGTTGGGGAGAAGCAGGGGCAGGTGGTATGCGTGGGTGCCAGACATTGGCTGTTGAGGTTTTCTCCTCTGGCTAGAAATTAATCTAACTTTAGATTTGGTGGTAGAAGTTCTTCAAAGGGGTTTTAAGAAATGAAAAGGTAGTAGGAAAGGGGAAATGACATAGCATGATCTGGGGGAGGGAAATGGAACTGAACTGGGAGTCAGGAAGACTGCCTATTGGCTTTAAGACTGGTTTCCCCATGTGATTTGGGAGGATACTAAGTGCACATTCTCCGATGTAACTAGGCAATGCCCTGGTTTCCTCCTTGTTAGGGAAGCTGGGGGTGAGGGGCAGGTCCAGATGAAGCATCCCAAGATGTGTGGAGTTCTCTGCTTTCACTGCTTTTCACTGAGTGGATTTGGGGTGCTCTCTGGTGTGCTTTGAAGCTTTTCTTTGAAAGCCCTACATGAATTCTTTAACATCAGGGCTTAAATGTCTGTCTGAAAACCTGGTGTATCCTCCTGGGAGCCCTTATTCTTCTGGGTAATTCTGCATCACTGTCCTTCCAGAGCTAAAAGGTCAGTAGGTTCAAGGCATGACATTCCTTGGTCTCATGCCCCAGAGTTCTCTAGGGCCTTTGATTTGATCAGAATGTCTGTATACTTACATTCCTAAGAGCATTCCCAAACTGTGAGCTGTGATTTATGAAATAATTTACTTGGTCTTAGGGGAAGGTATAGCTCAGTGGTAGAGCGCGTGCTTAGCATGCACGAGGTACTGGGTTCAATCCCCAGTACCTCCATTAAAAAATAATAATAATAATAATTAAGTAATTTACTTGGTCTTGTCAAAGCCTTTTCTGGATCTTTAAGTGTATACTTAGGGGTAAAAGCAGTGCCATTTTCGGAACTTGAAATGCTAATATTCCTAGAAGTTGTTATGGTGATGGTTGGTCCCACAGTATCCATTCTAATTCTTGGCTGCATGAAAACCAGAGACAGGTATAATTCCCTCTTGAATTTTTCACTCATACTTGGTATCTAAGTATGCCAAGTCTCCCATCTCCTGACATTGTATGCTAATTTTGAGATGCTCCTTTTTTTTATTTAAACAAAACCCTAATAAGAAGAGAATTTGCCCATCATTTCTAGGGAAGATGTGATCACTGTAGATATCTGGGAAGAAAGAGTCCTGGGGTGATGTTTATCGTACTTGTGCCGAAGTTTAGTGACTCTTCCTTGTCCTGGATCTCACAGACCTTTCACCCCACAGAGCAAACTGCCACTAGAGGGAGCCTCCCACCCACAGCTGACAGCTCTGGAGGCAGTTCTGCTGAGACTGGCAATTCACCTGTTCTCTCTTTCTGGGTTTTATTATTTTGGTGCCTTGGACATGTTAATAATACCCATGGGACTGGCTTCACTTCATTCATGTTCTGGACGTCACTGGAGATCTGTCAGCCACACTTTGGGGTTTCTTGTGGCCTTTATCTGATACTGGAGGTGGTATCTCTGCCCATCTGTCCTTTCCTGCCATGATCTCTTCCGTCATACTCACTCCTGTTGACCGTATTCCAAGCTTCTCAGTCTGCCTGGGGGACTTGAACTAGGAAAACACCCCTGACAGAAGGTCTTGTGTATCCCGAGAGAGAGAGAGAGAGAGAGAGAGAGAGAGTGAGAGTGTGAGAGAGTGTGAGTGAGTGTGAGTGAGTGTGAGTGAGTGTGTGTTTATCCTCAGTGACATACGGGTTGCTCTTCCTGTGAGTTGCCTGCTACGGAAGAGTACTGATGAACAGTGCTCTGAAGGTGTTTTCTTGTCTTTCTTGTCTGTACTTTTGGTTTTGTTTTGAAATTAACAATAGCAGGGTTAGTAGTTTTTGTTTTTAATCCCGGTTTGGCTTCTTCTGAGATGATCTGAGTTTTCCCAACACTTTTGAAGACTTGTTTCTTTTCAGTAAATGACAGCTTTTCCCATTACAAGCTGCTGACTTGCTTTTGGTTACTTCTCTTCCATTTGCTCATCTGTAAGATGGGGGAAATACCGCCGCCTCGGATTGTGGGGAGGGGGATTAAGCGAGGATAAGAGTTAAGCACTGGCCCAGAATAGGTGCTGGGAGACTCGTTTCCCTTCATTTCCCTAGTGGATTGTCTCTGTCACTCCAAGGCTTTTTCTAGCCTTATGACTAGACCTTCTAGACCTATGCCCTCTGCTGCAAAAGTTTGTGTGATCATTGAGCCAAAACATATACAGGATAGTCCAGATTGAGATGTTATAAGTATAAAGTACTAGATCTCAAACACTTGGTTCAAAAATTTTAAAAATAAAATCTCATCCTTTTTTTTTGTATTGCTTATGTGTTGAAATATTTTTGATATATTGGGTTAAATAAAACATTTGCAATGAATTTCACCTGTTTTTTTCCTCCATTCTCATGTGGTCACTAGACAATATTAAATTACATATGACTCCCATTCTATCCCCATTAGACCATGCTGGTTTACACACTGTATGCAGAAGGAAAAGTCCAGTAGACCAAGGAGATAAGGCGAGGTATAAACACAGGACAGTGTCTTCAGTTTCTAGAATGTTTGTTTAAAACATCTAAGTTTTGTGCTCTTTAAGGGAGCTTATGATTCATTGTTGGAGCAAGTTTTCTGAAGTCTTCAAAGCCTACTGCAAACATTTTTTAGCAGTGTTGCCACTTTGAGAAATTGTAAAAAGAACAGATATCCTCATTGGTGACAAGGATTCAACCTTTGAGCCTTTCAAAAATGTCAGGAGTCAATTTGAAGTCAAATTTTGATTGAACTGATAAAAATAATCAAGTTGGAAAATATTTTGTATAAAATAGCCCAACATTTTTCTCATCATTCATGACAGACTCAAGACAGTCCTAAAGGAATTTTGAAAAATGTTTCAATCAATAACAGTATGGGTGAAATAAACGTAACTTCCTGGGGACATGTATTATAAGCTTTATAAGGCTTTGTTTTGTATTTAAAATTGTTATAGTTGTACTTGAATATATGCAATAGTAAATCTGGGCTGTGCAAAAGGTAACTGTGCTTTTTGCCTCATGGGTGAGTTGAGGGGAAGAGAGCTCCAGTAGAAACAGAAAAGGGAAATGGGACAACTGTGTTCTAGATCGACTGATTGTCTCTTCCTCTCTCTCCTAGATGCTCGTTGCCAACATTGACTTGGGTCCTACTATTTTGGACATCGCTGGCTATAGCCTGAATAAAACACAGATGGATGGGATGTCTTTATTGCCCATTTTGGTGAGTATAAAGCCCTCAAGCAGGCCTGAGCCAAGACTGAAATAAATTCAGGTTGTATAAATGTAGGCTTAAATCTTAAAAAACTACTAAATTTGGGGAACAGAAAATAGAACTTTTCTCTAATCTGTAGTGGGAAGGAATTTCCTAAAAAAAGAAGAAGAAAAAAAAAAAAAAAAGACCAGACACATAAAAGCAGAGTTCTATATCCTCTCTTTTTCCCTTCTTCCCCCCAAAAGCTCCATCATAAACAAAATTAAGACTAGTGACCAGTTGGGAAAATATTTGCAGCATGTATCAAAAAGGGTAATTAGTCCGGATAGATGAGTTCTTAGCACAGATTAATATCCTGGTATAAAAAGGGGCAAAAGAAGTGGCTGCTCAACTGCCAGAGGAATTAGAAACGGCCAACGTCGATGCAGAAAGATTGCTTCAGTGCTGATCAAAGAAAGGCCTAGGTGGCTGCCTCCTGCCTTCTGAGGCAGCCCGCGCTCTGTCTACGGAGTGTGTATCTCCCTGAATAAATCTACTTTTACTCTTTAAAAAAAAAAAAAAAAAGGCTTAACTGAAGGAGGCCTTTATTGCCTGTACAACAGGGGAGATTAAAAAGATTAATACTGAGTATTTACAGAAGTCTGAGAAAATGAAAGCCTCTCAGCCAGTTCATTGAATTGTAATCAGTATAAGCTGTCAGTAGGCTAACTTCAGACTGTGAAGACTCATCACTTCAGAATACACACGTCAAGCAGTTCCATCTGAGAATTTGTTTTAAGAGAACAAAATTCATTCAGGAAATACTTGAGTACCTACTGGGCCTGGCACTGCACAGAGCTAAGTGTAAAAACTGTACGTGATGTATTAATACAAGAAAACTGAAAACCTAAATACCCAGTAGGGAACTGGTTAGACTGTGGCACAATTAAACAGTAGACGATTGAACCAACACTAACGTAGATCTGTGTGCATGGACTTGGGAAGATGCTTACCCACATACTGTAGGGAGAGAAGGAGGTTTCAAAACAGCGTCTCTTCCCTGTTAAAAATGCACGTAAACATGTTAAAGCATAGAGAAGTTTGCAAGGATCAATGCTAGAATGTTCTAGCCATTTATTACTCATTATAGGTAACTCTTCCTCTTTGATTTGTCTGAATCTGTCACAGTTTGTTATTAGGTGATATGATTCATACAAGAGAATATGTGTAACTCACAAAAGTTATGGAACGCAAGAAGTACCCATGAGCCTGTCATTCCATGTAAGAACTGAAATATTCCCCATCCTGGTGCATTTTCCTATATGCTCCCTTCCCATCCCATCCCATCCCTGCCCCGCCCCGTAGGAGTGATCACTTTTCTGAATTTCCTAGTTGTTGTTCTCTGGCTTTTATTTTTTAGTAATTATCATGTACATATCCCTAAACAACATACCTGTCTTGGGGTGGGGAGATCCTGTCTTGTTTTGAACTCTGAAAATGACATCTTACTGGTTGTAATCAGGACTTTTTTCAACTCAGCATTATTTCCAAATTGATCCAGTTTGTTCACAGATACCGAATATTCCATTGTAAGAATGAGCGCATCACTCCTTAATTATCTGTTCTCTTATCAGTCAGTGGACATTTGTGGTGTTCTGGCTTGTCTTAGGAACAGTGCTGCTGTAGCATTCCTATTCATGTTTCCCAGTGGGCATGTGTGCACGCACCAAGGTTACAGCAACCTTGCATATTCATTCCTACAGATGGTACCACATTACTGTACCAAACTGTCATCAGTTTCCATTCCCACTAGCGATGTATGAGAATTCCCTTTGCTCTATGTGAAACTGTCAGACAACTTAATTTTTGTTAATCTAGCAGGTGAAAAAGACCAAAATTATATTTGGTCCTACTGTGCGTTTCTTTATTAATGAGATGAATCATTTTCCAACAGCTTAATTCACTTACTGTACAATTCACTAATTTAAAGTTTAGAGATCACTAGTTGTTGATATATTCAGGGTTGTACAACCAACTACACCATAATCTAATTTCAGAACATTTTCATCACCCCAAAAAGAAACCCCCAAATACATTAGCAGTCACTCCCCAAGTACTCCCCCTCCCAGCGCCAGGCAGGCACTAATCTACTTTCCATCTCTGTAGATGTGTCTATTGTGGACATCCTCTATAAGTAGAATCATACAGTATGTGGCCTGTTGTGACGCTGAAAACACTGAGCATGTTTTCAAGGGTCATCCCCACTGTAACATGTATCAGTACTTCATTCCTTTTTATTACTGAGTAATATTCCAGTATATGGATATGTCACATTTATTTATCCATTCATCAGTTGATAGACATTTGAGTTGTTTCCCCTTTTTGACTATTATGAATAATGCTACTGTGAACATTTGTGTATAAATTTTTGTCTTCCATTCTCTTGAGTATATACCTAGGACTAGAATTGCTGGGTCATGTGAAGATTGCATATTTAACCTTTTAAGGAACTGCCCGTCTGTTTCTAAAGTGACCACACCATGTTACGTATTCCCACCATCAGTGCAAGAGAAGGTTCCAGCTTCTGCACATCCTTGCCAACACTTGTTATCTGTCTTCTTATTGTATCTTAGTAGGTGTGACTGGTACTCATTGTGGTTTTGATTTGCTTTTTCTGTAATGACTAACCATGCTGAACATCTTGTCATGTGTTTCTTGGACATCTGTATATCTTCTTGGGAGAAATGTCTGTTCAGATCCTTTGCCTTTTTTTTTTTAAGTTTTAATTATTATAAGTATGATTTCTTGAAATATCTTCTTTTAGGGGGAGTAAATTAGGTTTACTTATTTTAGTGGAGCTACTGGGGATTGAACCCACAACCTTGTGTGCTAAGCACGCACTCTACCACTGTGCTATACCCGCCTCCTGCACATTTTTAAAAATTGAGTTTTTGATCAGCGAATCATCTTTCACTTACACCTTTTGTGTTTCTTTCCTTGTGAAGTGCCTCTTTTTGCCCATCATCTTCCTGTTTATGACTTGTCTTTTCCCTACATTGAGATGTGAGAACACAGGAACTGAATGTATAAATAGGTTAGCGTTCTTTGTATCTTATTTATAAAAATGCTTCTGAATCCTGAGATCAGAAAACAATTCTCCCAAACATTCTTCTAAAAGTTTTATAGTTCTGCCTCTTACATTCAAGTGCTTGATGTGTCTAGAATTGGTTTTCTTGCATGGTAGGAGTCAGGAATCCAATTTTTCTTTTTTTTTTTCCCCTGTATAAATACTTAATTGTCTTTTTTGATCCACAGATCTATCTTGTTATAAAACTGCATAATTCTTTGCAGGGGCACACCTCTCTCATTGTTCTTACAGACATCCTGCCACTTCTCTTTTGTATAAACTTCATTTTTCTTTTCTTTCTTTTTTTTTAACTGGAAGTACTGGGAATTGAACCCAAGACCTCATACCCACTAAGCATGCTCTTTACCACTGAGCTATTTCCCTCCCACCATGTAGAGTTTTAAAACAGCTTTTCAGATTGCCTAAAAATTCATCTTGGGCTTTTGGCTAGAACTACACTGATATCTACAGATCCAATAGAGGGAAATTTACATCATTTAACTCTCTCCATATATATCTTACACTGTGTGCCTTAATTACTTCTAATTAGGGGAAAAAACTTCACTGTAGGGGTAGAATCACTGTGCTATTTATAGTTAATTTTTCTGCACGGTTTTGTAAATGACACTTAGGAGTTGGCTCTTTTCCTCAGTCCTGTTTTGTTTTGGAGGTTGGTCTAGTGAAACTTCTGATGTATCAGGGTTGCTGAGCATTTCCTGACTGTCTTGCCTCTAGTCTGCCCTGATACAGCGGCTGCTAGCCACGTGTGGCTATTTAAATGAACCAGAACAAAGTGAAAAATTCAGATCCTCAGTAGCACTAGCCACGTAGCAAGTACTCCAAAGCCATTGTGTTGAACGGCGCAGTTAGAGAACAGTTCAGTCAGAAAGTGCTGTTGAATAGCGCTGCTGTAGAGCAGGGGGCGGCAAACCCCTGTGGCCAGTCTAGCCCAGGCTCAGTGTTTGTACATCATTGTGTCACAGCACAGCCATGCTCATCCCTGTATGTCTGGGCCTGCGTTCCTGCTACAACAGCGGGCGGAACTGAGTAAGCTGCAACAGAGACTGCAGTCGCAGACCCTAAACACTGTCTGGCCTTTGGCAGAAAAAATGCAATGATCCCTTCCAACCGTTAGTCTCAAACTTGGCTGCACATTCGTATCACCTGGGAAACTAAAATACAGCCCCAGGGAGTCTGATTAATTGGCATGCGAGGTGACCTGGCCCCCTGGGATTTTCAGAGCACCCCCAGTGATTTTAATATGGTGATTTTAATATGCAGCCACGTTGGAGACCGCTGCCCTAGACTTCCCAGATGCTCGTCTCCTCTGCGTACTTTGACATTCAAGTGTGGGGTTTTGAGGTTGACTCAAGTCTGACAGATAAGCTCTTGCCCTGACTCCCTGCTTCCAGGGCTCGGAGTTGGCAGAGTGGGAACATAGACGGGAGTTGGTGGCTTCGGAGGTCTCCCAGGACTTAGGGTTTCTGAGACCTTCATCTGCTCAGGATTGTTTGGGTTTCATCATAGAGCAGTGGTTCAGAAATAACATTCCTCTCTGACTCTCCTTTATCAGGCAGCTGTGTCATTCCACGGTCTTGTGCAGGTGATCACCCGTTCCCCCGCTGTGGGCCCCAAGTTAAGCAGGCCCACTCCAGTTCCGGAGCAGTGGTTCTCAAACTAGCGTCCCTTAGCAGTGACTTGGGGGGTTCGTTAAAATGCGGATCGCTCCCCACCAGCAGTGGGGGTTGTTATAACAAGTTCCCCCGCTGATGCTGCTGGGGAGGGGCCCCGCTTTGAGCACTGCTGTTTTAGAGCAGTGCTTCTCAAATTTTACTGTGCATGTGAGTCACTAGAGGGTCTTATTAAAATGCAGACTGTGGCCCATGAAGGCTGAAGTAGGGCCTGAGATTGTGCATTTCTGACAAGCCCCCAGGTGTTGCTGGTAGACCACAAACCAGACTTCGGGTGTAGACCATTTTTAGAGCTCCTCCCACCTGGCCTCCCTACCTCCATGTCTTCACCCCATCTCTAGATTCTGCTGCTGGGCTGATTTTTCAAAAGCACAGCCTTAATTACATTACTTCCCTGCTCAAAAACCTCCCATTGCTTCCTGTCACCTGCTGTTCTTTATAGAACCAGCGGGCAGCCTGCTGTCAGGGCCTTTTCCTGCCTCTCCACCCTGCCTTGGCACTGCCACTTGGTCTGAAAGCTGGAGATGGGGAACCCATACCACCAGGCATTCTGCTTCCATCCTGTGCTCGTGTTGTTCTTTTGATACCAAACGACCTTTTACTCCCAGGTCCTTCCCCTTTTCACTATTTGTGTGCCTGTCTTAAACTTGCCCATTTCAAATGCTGCCAGTTCCCTTCTCCTGCTCCACTAATGTGCAGTGAAAATTAAAAGTGTTCATATTTGTGTGATATCTTCATTCTGATCATCAAGAAGTACTTTGAACCTGCTACAGTCCCGAGCACACCAGTCCTGTTTAACTTCTCAGTAGGAGCTTAGAACAGCTCTTACAGAGTTTATCAACTACCGTTTATTCTGATCTGAACTTGGAGCACCTTGCACTGTGACTTTGAGTCTCACTTCGCTGCTTGGTTGCTCTCCATTCCTGACCTGCTTTATGGAAGGAGTCTTGGGAAGTAACTGTCAAATGCTCAAAGCGTTTGAGCTCACTTGTGAGGGGGTCTATAGAAACCAAACACGACCCTCGGTAGCCATCATGTGCCTCCCTTTTAGTCATTCCCTGTAGTTACTGAACGAACAGTCCAATTTTGTTTTGACTCCCGATTCCTCTTTAGCAGTAGAATGAATAACTTTGTGATCCTGATCCTTACCAGTCTGCACCTCACAGAAACCACTTTTGCTCTTCTTCCTAGACAGGAGCCAGTAACCTGACTTGGCGATCAGACGTCCTGGTGGAATATCAAGGAGAAGGCCGTAACGTCACGGACCCAACGTGTCCTTCCCTGAGTCCTGGAGTGTCTGTGAGTAACACCGGAGTGGGCTTACCAGCCTCCTCACTGACAGCACAGCAGGGCTTAGATGTGCCAGGTGCTGAAACCCTTAATCTGAATCCTGTTCCTGTCACTTGACTTTGTCACTTGATTATAGGAGATTAGGAGATGGACAGAGGTAAACTCGATAATCCTGAAAATGATACTGCCAGCCTGTTGTTAGAATGTGCACTTCAGAATCTTCCAGTCTTCGTAACAGGGGCACATATCTGCCCATCTCCTAACCTTGTCAGTACCCCTTTCTGTTTTCCTACCCGTCTTAGCCGTGGTACCATTTTTTAATGGGGATGTTATCAGTGGCTTCCAGCAGAGACGGGGCCCCAGCCTGTAATTGTGCCACCGCTTGTGTCTTTCACTGGTGGCAGCCAGGCTGGTCCTAGAGGTGGTAATAGTGACATTAGCCTCTCTTTAGAGAATGGGAAATAGGAGTCAGCTTCAGAGAGAACCCTAACACCAAAGTGTTCCAACGTAGTAAAGACATGATGAAATATGTTGTCCTGTTTGCTGATAAGAACACTCGTAAGTAATTGGAAATGATTCCACAAAGCTCATTTTAGCCTCTTTTCTCCCATCCTTTAGGATGACAGATCCTAGTATAACTTAGTCGTGATTCATCTGAGTATTGATTTCTTCTCTTTACCACCACACACGTTTTAGAGGTGCTCATCACAACCAGCTCTGGTCAGGAGATGAGCAGGCAGGGATGGCAACAGTCTACAAACAGAGCCACCACACCCCGTGTTCCTTCATTGAATTAGCCATCAGCAGGGGACAGAGCCTCACGTCTAACTTCAGTTACTTCTGTGTGGAAGGTTTCCTCACTTCTGTCCAGTCGTATATCTGTCTGGAGCCAACCTGGTTGCCCCTGTAAGCAAGTTGTTTGTTCCTATAGAATAACAATCTTCGTTTAACTTTTTTAATGTCCCTCCAGCAATGTTTCCCAGACTGCGTATGCGAAGATGCATACAACAATACGTATGCCTGCGTGAGGACCATGTCAGAACTGTGGAATCTGCAGTATTGTGAGTTCGATGACCAGGAGGTAAGAGGGCCTGCTGCCTCCTCCACCCTTGTGTCTGGGGCCAGGGCTGTGGTGGCTGGAGAGCAATTCCCAGGATGCTCCCCGGGAAGATGTGTTTCCTACCGGTACTTCCACTTGGGTTCCCCTCAGTTAAGGAACCTGGAATTCCACGAGGCCAGACTTCTCTGACCTTTCTCACGGTGGTTTCCATCACTCCCAGCACTGCCCACACACACTTTAAGTGCACACAGTTGACTTTTTCGGAATGCTGCACGCCTGGTCTGTTTGCTTCCCTGATAGTTTGGGGTGAGGGTAAGACATCTCAATTTCTGTGGAGAGGAACGGAGTTGGGGCCTTTCCTAGAAAGCTTACTGGCCACCAGCTTGTTCAGACCTTCTGCCCCTACCACCGCAGAGTCCAGTGCTGGTGCAGTACATGAGCAGTGGAGGGTCAGAGGTGGCAGCCTTGGAGGAAGGTGGCTTTTAGCCAGCCCAGATCAGTGTGGATTATCTGCAGGATTACAGGGACCCCAGCCATCCTGATTTCCTACTGTTTATCAGTGAGCGCCTGCCCACCCCATCTGGCAACCCACATTTTGCCACGTGGAGCCAGTGCTTATAGTGTTTCTCAGAAATTGATTTGCTCACTATTTGTAGCTCGTATGCACTTGGGACAACAAAGGAGAGCTTCCCTCAGACTCATGTCCTTCCCCTTTGTTACTGATAGTCTGAGGGAAGCCACTTAGAGCCCTGACAGCCAGAATTTACCTACATCTTCTTAGCCTATCCTTAACTCCGGCTTGGAGAACAAGGTACAGACTGGGGGGAGCACAGTGATATTAGCCATGTCTAATGTTAGAAATACTGTATTCTTCCTCAGTTGGAGTTGTACCTCCAAAACCGGTTTTTAAAATAGGAGAACTCAACATTTTTATAACACAGGTTAGAGTACTTTCATATCTATTCTCAGTTGAGGTAAAAATAAGACTTCAAATGTCAGCTGTCACCCAGTAGTAACCTTATTACTAAGTCTAGTTTCTGAGCCCTTGTCATGAGACAGTCCTGCCTTCCGTTAATTACGGAAGGTCATGTGAGTTTCTTCCCTTCTCCCCTCCTGACTCTGCCTGAAGGCACAGGGACGCTGGGTCCCCTTTCCAGCATGGGCCATAGACCTGAAGCAATTTAACCCCCAGAACAGATGCTCCATTGTCTGCTGTATACCCTTGGGCTCCTTGAGAGTCTTGAGACCGGATGATATTCTCGTGGCCCTGGGTTTTATCTGCTTCCTCCCTTCCCATTTAGCAATAACTCACAGGAGGAGTATTTCTTCAGGCGTAACCCTTGCTCCCCTCCCTCCTCTCATCTCCTGTAGGTGTTCGTAGAAGTCTACAACCTGACTGCAGACCCACACCAAATCAACAACATTGCCAAGAGTATAGACCCCGAGCTTTTGGGAAAGATGAACTATCGGCTGATGATGTTACAGTCCTGTTCTGGGCCGACCTGCCGCACTCCAGGGGTTTTTGACCCTGGGTAAGTGTCTTCTTCAGTGACTGCCCAGCTTTCTCCAGCATTCCTGCTGTTCTTGAAGGCCAAGGCTACCTCTTAGGTCTTCCTCGCTCTGAGCTGAGCTCTGTTCTACTCATTTCTCCTGGTTCTGCTTCTCAAGGGGGTACTGTGTCTTAGTGCTGCAGCCTGTTGTGCTGGGAAAGTGTGAGCTGCTGGAAACTCCTGCTCTCCCCCGCCAGCTGGTGCCTTAGCTGGAGGGCAGCCCTGCTCCCCACCACGTGGGGCTCCTCCTTCCCCCTTTCCTGTGGTGCCACTCGATTCACTGGTGACACCTGGGGCTTCTTTAGAGTAAGCTGACCAAGAGTTACTCTGCTTCCTAGCACTTCTGAGAGCATATGCCTTCATTTCTCAGAAACCCCAGTTATAGAAATGTGAGTACTTGCCAGTAAATCTAATAAGTACACAAATGAAATAGAAATAGATGAAGGTAGGAAAGATGTTTAACTATCACCTACCAAGTCAGCCTTTTTCCTCCCACTCTCCTTCCTCTTACAACAGTAACTTTTCCCCAGTAACATGGGTCTCAGCACCCCACGTGCTTGAGCAGCCTATGGCAAGAAGCCTATCATTTTTTGCTTTAAGATGATAAAAGGCAAACTTTCATTGAGAAAGGATTATTTCAGTTCTTACACTGATTGTAGGAGAGGAAGAACGATGTCCTAAGCTGATGGAAAGTAGTAAGTTGATTATGTAGCCACCTTTGTGTGAGGTGGTGTATCTTCAGTCCAAATGAGAGAAGAGTATATGGTGAACGAGTAGAGACACTGGGTTGTAGGCTATGTATTAAAGAAAGGGAGCACTGTTGCTTTCACCTAGTATATACAGAGCCAAAAAGACACGGAGGCCAGCAACTTAAATGTTGTCTTTGTATTGTTACTTAGCTTATCATAATTTTATTTATCACTTAAGCTAACTTTTACATGGGATGATCCTGATAATGCATAATTAGTCATTGATCAAGCATCCTAACCACCCAGCTTTGATCTTTCCCTCCAAGTTAGTGAAATGGACCCTCCCTTGGTGCCAGTTCCTTGAACTAGGAAGTTCGTTCTGTAAGGTAAACCTCAAGACTTCTAGTCGGCACGTGCTGATTTTGCAGCAGCCGCTTTGCTCAGAATGTTTTACGAAACCAAAAAAGATGTCTAAAGCAGGTCTCTGGCTGCCTCTCGGAACTTAAAGCCAACCTCTAACTAAGTCTTGCATGGAAGGTCATGAGACCTGGACATCGTGGACGGTGATGTTGGGCCAGAGCAGGGCAGAGGCCGTGGCCCCCTTCAGTGTTAGGAGGACTCCACCTTAGAGTTCCCATGCGGCCCTTAGAGCCCAAACAGGTACATTTCCAGTGAGGAAATAGAGCTTGGCATTGGAATGGAACTGACACAGAAGCTCTGACTTCTGGGCAAGCTTTGTTTTTTAAACTATAGCTATGTTGCTCACATTCTGGAAGCTTGTCATTAAGATTCTAGAGGCTGGCTTTACTCGTTAGCCTGAGCTGTTTAAACTCTACCTTAGTTTCTTTTAAATGCCTTAACCATAGCTTATTCTTTCCTACCAAACATTCAGGCCTATAGACCCTTCTAGGATGGGGGCCCACTCCCACCACTACCCGTCAGGACGCAACACACACGTTCCCTTCCGTGTTGCCTGGGGCTGCTCTTGCACTTGAGCAGCAAAGTTGAGTAGTTGGCACAGAGACTGTGGCCCACAAACCCTAAAATACTTATCATCGGGCCCCTTTAAAAAAAAGTTGGCCGAACCCTGCTCTAAAATAATGCCCAGAGTTAGTCTGTCCTACAGGATAGCAGATAAAACTAAAAGACAGTGTTATTTCCAGACTGCAGACGTGAAAGCTGCAGCCAGTGTGTGTTCTTTATGTCTGCCAGGTCTCACCTCCAGCCACCATTTGGCATTGACTCGAACTTCCTTTCAAGCGGTAAAGTGATTTCATGTGCCAGACGCTTTACGTGAATTGCCCCTCTGTTTCAGTGGTGGCCAGAGGTCGGTGACTCCCCTCAATTCATGAGCCAGGTTCAGGCTCCTATTGGAGATGCACTCACCTCCCAGGCTGTGTGTCCAGATGTGAAAGATGGCAGGGCTCCCAGCAAAGTCTAGGCCGCTGCATACTCTAGGGATCGCTCCCCCCACCAAAATGTTCAAACATTGCCTCCTCGCAACGCCTTCTGTTTGTTCTCCTCTCACTTTTACTGTTACTTTGTGCTCGCTGCCTTGTGATGGAAATGCTCTTACTTACTACGTACTGTGCTTTGTACTAGATTCCCTTCTGGTGATTTAATTGTTCCTGCTGCATCCCTTCCTGCCATCCTTTCCAGTGTATATTCTGACTGAATACTCAAGGGCTAACGAGAGTTAATGCGATACCTTTTTTTTGCCACTGTCCCCAGATACAGGTTTGACCCTCGTCTCATGTTCAACCACCATGGCAGTGTCAGGACTCGAAGGTTTTCAAAACATCTTCTGTAGCACCTCGGCGGTTGGATCCCCGCACGCCTCTTTCTGATGAAGTGATTGTAGTAGGTGTCTTTAGCTAGTCCTCAAGACCACACCTGGAAGGGTTCCTGGGCTGGCTTCAAGTCCTGTTCAAAAAAGCAACCCAATCAGCTGACGTCCTTGTGCAATGTGTTAAACTGTGAACTCTGCCCGTGTGTCAGGAGTGGCTGTCCCTGGTCCCTTCATTCAGCTGATGACAATACTCCCGGGGTCTTTGTTCTCACCAAACCCTTTCGGTCCTGGGGCCACAGTTCCTGATTATATTCCCCATGTGGTCAAAGTCTGAATCTGTAAACCCATTCAGATACATAGCAATGCTTGGGGTGGGGGTGGGGGGATGTTTTTGGTAAACAGCTTGACCTGAATTCAAAGGACTTGCATCACATTCCAGATTGAGCACTTCACTATCAAAAATACTGATATCACATGGCTTGAAGACTAACCACCAGAGCAGAACTGTCTAAGTACCATCATTTTGAGTAGAAATACACTGTTCATAATATCCATCACAATGTGATAAGGTCAGAAATTCAAAACACATCAACCAAGCTCTGTTCATTTTTTTAGGAATTCTGGGCTGGTGCTGCAATGAAGCAGGACAGTGGGAAGCTTTTGGTAAAGGCTGATTCCAGGTAGTTATTGAAAGTGATGGACCTCTGCTTTGCGGTGGCTGCTAACCACGTGGAGTGTCAGTTAGCGCCAGGGGTAGCTAGGGAGTGTCTCTCCTGGACTAAAGTGGGTGAAGTACTTCAGCAGAGAACTTCAAGGGTTGGTGAAGGTTGTTTTCTGAGGGCCTTCTGTAGGTAGGGCTCTCGGGGTGACAGGTGGAAGGGCTGTAAACTGGGCTAGACTAAGTGCCTGCCCAGCAGGGACCCTGGGTTTCAGTCCCACGGGTGAAGCTGGCAGACTTTCCATTTTGCAAACGTTCTTTTCACTTGTTAAAAGGTAAAAATTTTTTAGGGTTGATGCAAAGTACCAACTGCTTACCTTCTTCCCTTTAAGATAACTTCTTCCTGAGTTTCTTGTGTGACTGGGGCCTCATTCACTACTCCTCTGTGAAAACCAGATCTTCTTGAGGTTTCCTGCATAGAACTGCATTTTTGTTTCTGGGCTCAAAGACCAAGGCCGTTTCCACTGTTTTCTTCACAAGAACGCTAACCGTAGGGGAGGAGGAAGAACTGCGCTTTATAACCTGTTCAACTCAGGCAATAGCGATTTTAGCTTTATTTAAGGTCCCAGGTTGAGCTTTAAGCACTTTGTAAGACATGGCCATAGGTCACTTTTCTTCAGAATTCCAAATTGCCACATTGGGTTAATAGCCATTGGGTTTATTCCTTTACCTCACAGTCCCAGTAACTGTGGTGGTAGTTAGAGGTCAAATGGGCAAGTGAAATGAATACCTCTGCTGTGAACGTTTTAGGAAAAGACATTCTAACAATTTTGTAACTAAAAGCAAACTGCAGTGTTGAATGTGGGGATCGGCATTATTTCTACACTTTGATTCTTAACAGTAATCAGTCAGCTTCCACATGAATGAAAGTTGACCATAGTTGTTCCTGAATAAAAAGAAAACTCTTACCAGGTCTTGTACTGTGATGTCATATTGTTGTTTTATGCTAGTTCCTGGAAACAGATGGAGTCGAGTCATAAAAGTGACACAGGTGAGCTGCCAGCAGATTCCAGTCACACTGCTTACCTGCAGCTGGCTTCTGTTTGGGTGCGGGATGCAGTGAAGCCCTCTTTTTGTACCTCTAATTTTTGAATGATCCCTAATTTGACTTTTTCTCTTGGACTGATTTCATTCTGGATCTAGGCTAAACTCATCTTTCATAAAGAGGCCTCGGTTTATAGACTAGCAGCCCACAAGATGCACTGAATTTCTCAGGATGGTGTGTACAAGTCCCCACTGCTGCAGGAGGCATGCCTTGCTTTTCTCCTGTGTACTGATGAGCATTTTGGTTATTCTCCCTTTTGAGACAGGGTCCCTATCTGTTGGTGCCCTTCAGAATAGATAGAAAACTGTAACCATTAGGAATGAACAGAGGCCTTGGGGATGAATAGAGATTTTTGCCTTATTAAGATTTCCTGTCAAAAGCTCTCTCAAATAGTTACATTTCCTACAATTACAAAGTAGGGAATGCCTTTGAGCATCTTTGAATTTGACCAATGGTGCTGTTGCAAAATACATTTTAATTGACTATACTAGGGTTTTTGTACAAAATAGTCATGATAGCCAGGGAAGATTATACCTTAATCTGTGAGAACTGTTCGTAAGTTTAAGTGTGTAAGGAATAGTTTTAACGAAAGAAGATATATTGTCCTAGGATCCTTACTAAGAGCAAGCAGAGGGTATTTAAACTGATCTACCAGTGGAACTAGGTGGGAATATCTGGATCTTTAGTTTCATCACCACTTAGGTCCCACTGAGTGTTGTGAATTCCTGTGGTCGCATCATCTGTTCCGAGAAGCGATTCTGCCCTGGCTCTGTGTCATCTCACTCATTGACTTAGAAAGTGCCCTTCAAAGGACCCTGTTCACTGCTGCACTTTTCAATGAATTAAAATTTATTTCTGTTCTCGTGGGAATGTGTCCTTTGTTTTAGTCCACAAGTAGTGAAATTCTGACAAGATGCTTTTTGGTTTTCCCCTTTATACTGTTTAATGTTTTAATCACTCACTAGCACTGCAGATCTCGGGCCATTTGCTCATTGGGTACCACAGTGTCTGCCTGGAAAGCTCCTGTACACATGGTCCCTGCTGGTCCCTGCTGATCCCTGAATGAGCACCACGAAGAAAATCCTTCCTGATAAATATTTTATGTTTACAGTTTGGAGAAAAAAAAATCTTACCTTGGCCAGCTTTAAATTAGATCAGGTAAGCTCACCTGCAAAGGTGCCTTTCCTTGATGACCACTCATGCGATCCACTGCCCTAAGTGAGAAATGAATTCATACTGAGTTGACAAACTTTTTCTTAAGGGGACAGTTAATATTTGAGGTTTGCAGGCCACATGGTCTCTGTCACAACTACTAAAACCTGCTGTCACAAAAGTAGCCATAGACAGTATGTAAAGGAATATATATGCCTTTGTTCCAGCAAAACTTTTTTTTTAAGCCATAATTTGCCAACCCCAGACCTAGTAGGTTGCCCCCTTCTAAGTTCTGAAGACCAAGTAGAAAAATTTGTTAGCGGACAGCCATAAAGTTTACAGATTACAATCAGGAAAACAAGTAATTTGTGTTTATCAAAATACCCAGCCACCGAGGAGAGAGAACATGTATTTGCACAGGCCCTCACAGCAAGGGTAAGGATAGATTCTGCTAGTTCCACTTTTCTAGCTTACATCCCACCTGTTCCCCCTGAGACTACATCCTGCCCTGTAGCAGCAGACAACCTCCTGATTTAGTGTTTCATCCTCTTTCTCCACCAGCCATGGGTTTGGTCCTAAGTGTACACTGAAGTCTCTTGTGGCCAGAACAGGCCCCAAGCTGAAAGCACCGTGCGGAGACATCTAGTACTGGCTGCTGAATTTACAGGACCTACAAGGGATGGCACTGAACTGCCGATTTCCTGGTCTAGTAACTGCCCTAGAATCTTGAGTGTTTTGCCTATAATTCCATTTCCTTCCCTAAGTGTGAGTTTTTAAAGTTTGTTTGTCCTTCTTGGAAAATTACATCCTAGGTGATGCTTCAGATGAAGTTTAGTGTCAGCGTGACAGGTAAACATCTTGGCGGGGTAGTAACGCACCACTCTAGGAAGGAGGCTCTGGAAACCACCACCACCTCACGCTGTACCAGGCGTTACAGCATACAGAGGATCTTCACCTCCACATCTTATTTGCTCCTCACGTGAACCCTGTGAGGTAAGCAAACAGGTGATGCCTCTGCACTTCACAGGGGAGAAAAAAAATTGTTTGATCCAGAGCATTTGCCATTGTAAATTTTAACTGCTCCTCCCACAGTTGAACTCTTACTGTAATAAGGGGAAAATTATTTCGCCTTAGTTACAGTTCTTTCCTCATAAGAGAAAAAAAGAGCAAAAGTGATACAAGTTTAAAATGCTGCCAAAAGAACAGACGTGAGTAACCAGTGGCCATTATGTAGAAAATTTTCACGTAAATCATGAATTATGTCAGGTAACTCCTACTCACCCTCAAGATCTTAGCTCTATATCACTGCCTCCAGGAAGCCTTCTCTAACCGCCTCAGTAATAAACTCTCATAGCACTCTGCACTTTATCTTCATGACACTTACCAGTATGTATTACACATGGAGTCTGGTTTCCATGGAAACACGACCATAGCGTTCTCACCACAATCTACCCAGAACCTAATATTTATAAATTACCTGAGGATGTTATGTGAAAAAAGTCAAAACACTCAGTGTTCTACTCAAGTTTCTTTTTGTGCAAAGAACAGAACAATAGAAGTGAAAGACTAAAAGAAAGAAAAATTAAGTTAGAATGTTATTGACCATATGCATTGAAGTCCCATACTGTAGACAACTGTAAACTAAATTTCTGAAGGAAGCACAAAGTTGGTGGTAGCAGCAACGTGAGCGCTTGTCATCTGGCAAACTTTTCAGAACTGGGCAGAATTAGGAATGTGTAGAACTCACCAATTTTTTTTTTTTTTGCACAAAATAACAGTATTTTTAAGGAAACTTACTGCAACATGAGGCCCCCAAATATGAACATATCAAGTATGTTGGTAGAACCTGTAGTGATGCCACCTGTCCTGTTCCTGATCATCTGCATCTTCTCTTTCTTGCCTGATCAGTCTGGTTAGAGGCTTATCAATTCTGTCAGCACTCTCGAAGATCCCAGTTTGGGTCTCACTGATTGTGTTCCTGTTTTCTACTTCATTAATAATCACTCTTTGTTACTTCCTTTCCTCTGCTTGCTTTGGGTTTGCTATTCTTTTTCTTATGTCTTTAAGTGGAGGCTGAGGTCACGTGTGAGTCCTTTTATCTTTTCTAAGAGGCACTGAGTACTATAAATTTCCCTCTTATCTCTGCTCTTGATCCCATTGTAGAGATGAGCACGAGTGCAGAACTTACATGAACAGAAGTAGTTCCTTCCTGAGGGAAGAGGGACCGATGAGGCATCCAGCAGCTAACAAGAATCAAGGAGATTACTGAATTTACGTTCTCCATCTCCCAGAGGCCACATGGCCTCTCCCCTCTGCTGCTCTCTGCTCCATTCTCCTGCTTTCTCTGAAGTCTCTCCCTGTCCCTGACACAAGGCCCAGTGGTGAGCTTCGTCCCCTGATTTCTGAGTCCTCATCACTAACTGGAATTCCTTTGTTTATTTAAAATTTTTAGGAATGTCAAATTGACCAACGGCCTTGTGTCAGAGGTCTAAGATCTAATTAGCCATAGTCAGAGGCGCAGGGTCACACTGTATGTGGAATTATCCTTTCCAGGATTAAATGAGGCAAGGTCAGGGAGACTCTTTACAGGTTAGCCATTACTCTCAATACGGATAACTTGTTTAAAAAAAATTTTTTTTCAGAGGGGGGTATGGCAGGAGATACACGTATAGCTCAAGTGGTAGAGTGCATGCTTGGCATGCAACCCCCAGCACCTCCTCTAAAAATAAATAAACCTACTTGCCTTCCCCCAAATAAAATAACTAATACAATAATAAATATTTTTAAAAGACAACTCTAAATTAAAAAGAGTGGGGTACAACTGCACATGGATGTATACCTCTTCAGTCTCTGAAATACTCTGGAGAGCTCTAAGATTTGCAGTTAGTATTTGAAAAACCATGGGGTGCTTGTTAAAGCAGTGGATTCTCAGGGCATAGTACCAGCTTTGGGGTGGGGCACAGAAACATCTTGCTTTAAAACATCAGCACCTCCAGTAGTTCTGAGGCTGTCTATAAAGAAACGGAGTAATAACTTCATTTTTGTCTTGAAATATCTTGCAACAGATCTTAAACACTGCCCATCCCCAACTATTGGCTTCCTAACAATCTCCCCACCCCGACCTACCGTGTCTCTGCTTGGATCGCCTTACTTGCAAAAGAACAAAAATTTTAAATGCAAGCTGGAGTGGTGGGTGGCACAAGGGTGACACAGGCATGACACCAGGGACAGGAACATGTTCCCAGCCTCACCCACACCCTACACATGAATTATCTTCCCTGAAGCACACACCCTTCCCCAGCACAAACTCTCCCATAGAAAGTGTATCTGGAAGGAAGGCAACGAGGTTTGGACATTTCTGAAGGCTGACGGCCAAGTTTCTCGATTTCGGTGGCTGCCCTTGTGTTCTCAGATAAGGGACTTTTATTGATAAGGCATTCGATGACAGGCTCGATTTTACCTAAAAATCACTGATTTGGAACACTCCTCTAGAGATCACACATGCAAGAAAAAAAAACATGTGACATGTTAGCTATTCTGAAAGAATCTGAAGACACCATTTGTAGTTGTGAGTAAAAGATTTGAATTTAAGCTGTCACCTCCCCACTTGCAAGAGTAGTAATTCAAGGATTCTAACTTTCGGCAAGATGACCGCATACTATGGAATTACCAGAACCTCAGCAAATTTCATTGCACTTGAAAATCAGAAGAAAGCCCTCTGGAGCAGAGCCCCCTAGAACTCCATTTCAGAGAAGAGGAAACACAGGGTCCACATGGGTCCACACAGGGTGGCTAAGTGAGGGGAAGGTACACACGCCAGGCAAACGAGCAGCTCTGTGCTGCTGAAGACAGGTGCATGCAAGGTAAGCCCCCTTGTTTAGAAAGATAAAAACCAACTCTCCTGGTTAAAGGAACTCCCTCCCAAACACAAAGCCAAAACCCCAACTTCTGAAGTTTACCAAGAGCCCTGATGTTCTCTGTTTGTGTGTAAACATTTAAAAATTCCAGTACTCACCTTTCTCAGAAGGGAAGAGAGGAGCTTTTGCTGATCAGCTGCCGCCAAGTGAGTCACAAGTGACTTTGGAAACCAAGATCAAAAGGGTCTATCCTCTACACCCTGCCGTTCTCACTTTGTGGAATTAAAGAGAAAGATTTGCCAAAAAGCAAGCCAAACTGAAACCAAAAACCACCAACCCCTCAAAAACCAACAAAAATTTAAAATACAAAAAAACTGCAGATGGAATTAAATTAACATTTCACCTGCCCACCCTGGGGTTAAAAATAAAGTTATTTAATCTGGCCAGTCCTTTCCACCACCACCCCCGGCCCATTTCTCCCCTGATCCTTGTACAAAGCTGCTTTCTTGCGCACTTAGTTAAACAAGTAGTGATTCACACCAGACAAATGTAGACTTTCAAGGCTTTGAATGCTTAGTTCCCTGTGTTCCTTTGGGAGAGGATCATCCTTGAGGGTGTAAAATTCCAGCCTTGGAGAGGGTGTGGACAAGAGGGAACCCTCCTATGCTATTGGTAGGAATGCAGTTTGGTGCAGCCACTATGGGAAAACAGTATGGAGGATTCCTTAAAAAAAAAACTGAAAGACTTACCATATGATCCAGCAATCCCACTCCTGGGCACATATCCAGAGGAAACTAATTCAAAAAGATATATGCACCCCAATGTTCACAGCAGCACTATTTACAATAGCCAAGACATAGAAGCAACCTAAATGTCCATCGACAGATGATTGGATAAAGATGTGGTATATGTATATGCATATACACACATATGTACACACAGTGGAATACTACTCAGCCATAAAAAAGAATGGAATAATGCCATTTGCAGTGACATGAATGGACCCGGAGATTATCATACTAAGTGAAGTAAGCCTGAAAGAAAAAGAAAAATATCATAAGATACCGCTTATATGAGGAATCTAAAAAAATAATAATAATAAACTTATTTACAAAACAGATAGATTCAGACATAGAAAACAAACTTATCGTTACCAAAGGGGAAGAGGGAGGAAGGTTAAATTGAGAGTTCAGGATTTGCAGATACTAAATACTATATATACAATAGATAAACACAGTCCTATTGTATAGCATAGAGAACTATATTCAGTACCTTGCAATAGCTTATAATGAAAAAATATGAAAAGGAATATATGTATGTGTGTAAATGAATCACTATGCTGTATGCCAGAAATTAACCCAACATTGTAAATCGACTATACTTTAATAATTTAAAAAACAACAAACTCCAGCCTTTGCAAGCATTTGGTGGCTCCTGGGAGCCAGCTCTGACTTCTCCCTGAAGCTATTCTGGCAATTATCTTACTAACTGCAGTGAGAACACCGGGTTTGGTTATCTGTCCTGTCAGTTTCTCCCACACAACAGAACCTGAAAACGAAAACAGGTAGGCATCCCCCTCTATGTAACTTAGTATAATCACTGAAATGGAATGCTAAATGAACACCCTCCCCCGCCAAAAAAAAGGCGGCTGAGCACCCTGACATCAAGCCTGTCCTTGCTTTTCCCACAAATCCCACTGCACCGGATTGCTTTCAGATGAACGGCCCATTAGAGGGCATCCTCATGGGTACTTAATAGGCAGTTTTACTGAAAAACTGGGTAGAACTTACAGGAAAAGTCGGCAGACTGGCAGGACGGCTCTGCCACTCACTCCCAGAGGGGCAATGGGCGAGTTGCTGGACCTCGATGCATTTGTTTCCTCATCTGTAAAATGGGGATGCTGACGATACCTATCTCATGAGGGAGAAAATGGGTTAATACGTGCATAGTACAGAAGGTCTTCGCCTTATGATGGCTGGTTTGATTTTACGATTTTTCAACTTTACAATGAATGGTGTCAAAGTGATACGCATTCAGTAGAAACTGTAGAAACTACTAGGATTTTAAATTGTGATGTTTTCCCAGACTAATGTTATTTTTTTGTGTTCACAAGGGTAAACACCAAATGTAACTGTTCTGTACTTAGACAACCATTCTATTTTTCACTTTCAGTACAGTATCCACGAATTACATGAGTATTCAACACTTTATTCTAAAATAGGCTTTGTGTCAGATGATTCTGCCCAACTGTAGGCTAATGTATGTGCTCGGGGTACGTTTACGGGGGGCTGGTCTGAACTATGAGGTTCGGTAGCCAGGTGAACTGATTGCATTTTTGACTTACGATATTTCCAATTTACGATGAGTTTATCAGAACATAACCCCACCATAAATCAAGGAAGATGTACATAGAGACTTTTCCCCTTCTTTCAAAAACACAACACTTTTAATTAGAATCACCTAGAGTCCCAAAAGTGTACAATTCTTAAGAAATAATTTTGCAACATAACAATATTCATTTAAACAATTATCAACTGGTGACAGATTCTGAAAGGAAGCCTAGGACAGGAAGCTAACTTCCTTTAAGGATAAAAATTCCAAAACATTCCCACTGCACCTTGGGCTGAACGTCCAAAGTGGATTCTTCTGGATATTTTGACGAAAAAGATCTACACAGAGCCGTCATTTCCATCATCATCATTTTCACCTATAAAGCAGCTACAGTACTTGCAGTGTGTTCCCCTTCACGGGCGGGTGCAGCCTCGCTCCTGTATCACCCGCGCCTCTAGGGGGCAGTGCAGTGGTAAAAACACTTGCCGGCAGCAGGCGTGGGGGCCTAAGAGGAGAAACGTGCACCCATCTGGTGTGAGACAGTCACGCTGACCAAAACACACGGATACTTTACAATGTTGCAAGCGGTCTGTTTTAGGGATGGGAGACCTCGGCAGGAATGGGGGGCGAAGGAAGAGGATTTCTAAGAAAGGGACAATGTTCTATTTTGGTAGTGGTCACATGGCAGCCACTTTATAGTAATTCCTTAAACCGTTCACATACATTACACACTTGTAAATATATGTATATTTTACAAAACAATTGTTATAGAAATGTGTCACACAGACGGATACTCTTTTTCCCAGAGGACAAGGCAAAGGAAAAATGACATTTGGGAGAACAAATGTGCCCTATTCAAACCTAGTGAAAACTGTCACATTCTCCCCTCTCCCCATCAGTATCTCCACAAAAGCAGCTTCTCCCACTCCTGTGACCTTTTATCTAGCATATTTTCACCATAAATAAAAACACACAAACATCAACTAACAACTTCAACTTTTAATAATGGAAACAACTTGCCATTCCAGAAACAATTTCAGGGGAAGAAATACCTTCCCATAAAAATAAACTTAAACTCATCAAAATTATAAATATTATAATTTTTTTCTACTTCTGCAAATTTCAAATGCTCCCCTGCAATACTACCCCTTCATTTAAACTTAACTCTTTCCTGTACCATCACATATTGAAGAGAAAACAGTATTACAGCAAAGCTTCAATAGTTTAATTTTAACTTAAGAATTTGTACAATGATTTTTTTTTTTAATCTTTGGCCTCAGTGGCCTTTTACACAATAAAGATGCTGCTGCAGTCACCAGTGTTTTGGAGAGACCGTCAGTCTTCAAGAACCACAAACTGACAGAATTTCAACACAGTAAGTTTTCCAAATCGCAACGTGCAGTGCACGTGACAATGAGCGAGGTCCTGGATAATATAGATGAGGATGCCTAATTCAGACGATCTATTTCAAGTAAAAAAGAAAAAAAAATTCACAGATACCCATCAGCTACTACTTTAGGTTCTAACAGTGTCTTAATCTGAGAAACAAAGGCTTCACAAAAATATGAGCTTACTAGGATGGGTAATTAAAAGACCAGGTGGTGGATAACAGTATACTCACACCCAAGCCATAGTCTGAATAGTAAAACCAGTATAAAAACCATGAAGGCATTCCCTGAACAATGAAGGTGAAAGTGTTGGGTGGCAACGTCACTAAAACCTCATTGATGCACTAAAAAGAAGTCACATGCAAAATTAAACAAGATGTGCCCTACATATTTTATAGCTAGTTCTACTTTTTTTTTTTCTTTCCAACTTTCCTTAAAAAGCTTAGGAAGATACGATTGTCTCAGTAACGTGTGTGGCACAGCATAAGCGACGCTTCCATCTGCCTCCAACAGGACAGGTGCTCTCTGAAAAGTCAGAAGAGCAGCCAAGAGGGGAAGAGAAATGCAATTTTTTAAAAAGGCACCGTTTAGTTAAGAAGCAAAGAACTGAAGCACCTTGGAATTTCAAAAAGAATCCATTAGGTGTCACCAAAGTGTTAACAATTCCTTGGGAATTTATAAACAAACAATACGGAGACTGAAAGTAGACTGCAAGGCCCCTGGAGAACCACAGCACACTTTTCCTGTTGTTTTCAGATTAACTGCTGCGTAAAAGGCAGTTATTTAACCAGCTTTAAGGAGGGCTTCTATTGCACTCTCACTTATTTCTTTGGTTTTGCAGGAACAAGCTCTTTAGTTAAAAAGTTTCCATCGAGAACCCTTCCTGTGCGGTCCGCGTTGGGCGGACGCCGCCCTCCTCCTTACAGTCAGGTCACCCTTTGGACTGAGGATCTGAAGGTCCTGGGTCTTTAATCCATAGCCCTGTTCTACATTATGTAAGATCAGACTTCAATGTATAAGACAAAGGGAGAAGGGAAGGAAGTGAGAGGGAAGGAGGGAGAGGGGAGGGGAGGGGAGGAAAAGAAAACAGGGAAAGGAGGGCGTGATTGTCACAAAAGTGTGCTGGGCGCCCCTCACCTGACAAACCCCCCGGCCAACAATTGGGGAAATAGTTGCCTCCTCCCCAAACTCCTTTCCCACTGTGAAAGCATTCTCAGGGGAAAACAGTAACTTCACAGGAGTTGTAGCACATGCTCGCTGCCCACTGGCCACAGAAGCCACGCAAGTCAGACCTTCTGCTCGGAGGAGAGAAGGCAGAACCGGGGCCGGTCCGCCCGGGGGGCAGCTCTGTCCCGTTTGGAACATGCACCCACCTGCACGCCGGGTCCTCTGGGTCAGCCGCACTTAGTCCCTCCTGTTGGCCCAGCTCCTACTTTCTTTGGTTCTGTTCCCACCTCTTACTCACCAGGAAATCAAGCAATATGACCATGGGTTTAACATCTCTAAACTGAAAAAGCTTTTAACTCTTTCACAAGCAAATTCTCCTCCTCTACCACCCACCCACTCACCGTCCAAACCACTTTCCCCCAGGGCTCGCCACCCCTACTCTTGCCTTCTTCCAAACTTGCTCTTTCCTTTCTTTGTCAGACTCCTCCAAATTCCTTCACCAACTCCTCAGATTTCCTAGCTTCCCGTGCCCTTCAATTCACATGGATCACTTCCTCTGACATTTAAGAAAAAAAAAAACAAAAAAGACAGGTAGTTTCAACACAGGACAAGTATTCAGACAGATTCCTGGTTAAGCTTTTAAAAAATCATTTGCACAACCTTAAGCTTAACATCATCATCACATACTTAAAATACCTAAAAGAAAACAAGGGGGTGGGGGGAACCAACCCAGAGTCCATGCTTCAAAGCGCTCTCGAAGGCTCCAGATGAGACTAGTTTCACAGCTTGCCAAGAGGTAACACCGAGGTGCCGAACAGAACAAGCTTGCAGAGTCCCTTGCAGAAGACGCCATGTGAGCACTCTGGGGAACTAGACCTAGAGATTCTTCAAGGGGGGAGGCGCTGGCATCATGGGGCAAGGAAACTGCCCTCTGACAAGAGGGACACAGGCGGCCGGTGTGCACGCAGGTCCCGCGCCGTCCCGTCCCCGAGGGGCAGGGCCCACGCGTTACCCGGGTTTCCACAGCTGGCTCAGGGCTCCCTCCAGCTTGTGTCTATAGACCGCGTAGCGCTCCTTCAGGGTCTGTAGCTGCTCCTCTTCTTCCTTGTCCAAGATCCGCAAGAAGTTTTGGAGCTCGGGCAGGCTGAAGGCTTCCCACTGCGAGAGAATACCCAAACTGAAAGATGCCAGGTGCTTCATTCAGTGTGAAGACTTAGGAATGCGGGCCCGGAGCACAGGGAGGCGTGGGCAGTATGCTGCCCAGTGGTCAGGGAGGTCCTGGTTCACCAAAGCCGAGCCCCCTACCAGCCTTCCCACCCTCTCCGCTCCCCTCCTCCCACCCTTTCCAAAAGGGCTCTCACCTCAGTACCCCTAAGTCCATGAGACACTCTCACTCCCGACTGGACCCCCAGACGCAGGAGAAACAGCTCCCTCCATCTTCCCTCCATGTGGCATCATCACTGCCCCCCTCCTCACCTCCCACGATCAACCTTACCAGCTCCTAAGCAGCTCTCCCTAGTGCTACCCACCCCCATCTTCTCCGCCATCCCTGGGATAGCCTCCTAGCTCCGTGCAAACACTCCCCAGTCTGTTCCCCCAAACAGCCAGCCTGAAATAAAAAGTGAAGCATGACCCACCCCTGCTTGGAATCAGTCAACAGGCTTCCCTTGGTTGTTTTCTGCTAAGTCTCAACGACGCTAACCTCTCCAGTCCCATCTCTCTCACACTGTGCCCCTCATTCATTACCCTACATGGCTTTGCACATGCTCCCCCTTCCTCCACTTTCCCTGGCGAACTCCTCAACCTTCCAGCGCCAGCTCAAATGCCACTTTCTCTAAGAAGCCTTCCATGATTTCCTTCCCTTCCTTCCCAGCCAGGACTAAGTCTATTAGAAGCTCTCAGCAGCACTGGAAGCCCTGACCACAAACGGTTTTTCAATTATTATAATTATTCGCTTTTAGCTGAGCATCTCTCTCGCCCACATCTTACCCTCACTACAGCTGTTGTGAACTATTTGGGCTTTTTCCTCTGGCCCTTGAGTCTCTGAGTTCTATTTCCCTCACAGCATCTGGTACTTTGCAGGCACCAAATACATGTTTGTGGGTTTTTTAAATCTATTTTTAAATTAAAGCAGTAAATACCAAAGAGGGCATTTAACATCACCTGGGAGGCGTTTTTCCAAAGTATGTCTTCCCCTCCCAAAAAGAGTCCTTGGGTCCTGAGCTGAGAATCACAGTCTCGGCCAGGAGCAGTTTCTGATGGGGGATTCTCAGGAGTGTAGGGGACAGAAAAGACGAGAGAACCTAATATAGCAAGTGCACAGAGAGGAGCAAGGATAAAACCAAGTGGGCCAATGACAGAAAGCTCTCGGAGACTGATTTTGAGCCAGTTATTAACGAAAACGAGAACCATGAAGCACGAAAGCAGAACTTTCCACATTAGAATATTCTGTTAATTTAAAAAGTAACATTTTACTTTTCACATACGTTCTCCCAAAGTAAGACATTATTAAGTATCACCTCCCTTCCACTCCCTGACAGCTATGGAAAGTTGCTTCCCTCAAGGCAGTCAACCTTAAAAACCTGAAACGACTGCACCACACAGAGGTCCGGGACAGCCGTCCCGAACGTTAAAACACAACGTCAATTTCAAAACTGAGCGAACGTTAATGCCCTCCTGACGGTGCAGCTCCAACTGCCCTCAACTACGTGCAACACTCAGAAACCAGCACGGAGAAAGACAGCACGCTGACAAGTCTGGCTTAGTTAGGCTTCGAGGCAAGGCTACCACGTGCCAAACTAAAAAGCCAGATTTTAGACTTTTGCTCCCAGCCTTCTCCTCAAAATGAGAGTGAATTTTAAAAATTTCAAAACACGGAGAATCCAGAGAAACTTCAAGATGTCCAAAATCATTGTCTTCCCAAAACTGCCTAAGGAAAGTTCCAGTTTACACCGACATATAAACATAACTCTTTACCAAGCACGTTTATATAGGTTTCTAATGTGGCACAAAATGCGACACAAAACCACCTTTTCAAGGCTTTCCTCCCACTTTACAGATTCTAAAACTGAGGACTGAAAAGGTTAGATTTACCCAAGGTCACGCTCCTGATCTAAGAGGAGCAGTCGGAAACACAGTCTCGGTTTCTTAACTTTTAACCTAGAAACACTCTTCTCACTGCCTCACAGAATGTTCTATGTGGACAAGTCATCCCATTTCCTATTCCACACAAAAGGCTGAGACCCAGAGCTTGAGAGATTTACTCATGTGACACTTGATCTAGAAGGACAGTCTGAAGTGCTTTTTCCTTCAACTGAACTGACCCAAATACAGTCCTCCATGGAGAGAAAATGGCCAACAGTGGACATGTATAAACACGATTTCTTAATTACTGGGGCAAAGAGGAAAGAGTGTAGAAAGCTAAACGTCTTTCCTGGTGAAGAGATTGCAATTCCTTTGATTTCCCTTTAGAGCAAAGGAGCCTGGGGACCTTGGTTAGCAACAAACATATGGTGAGTGTCGACTTTCAAAGCTCAGCTGGATTTGAGTAATTTGGAGACACAAGGAGTGAAAATGACTCTCTGGGTGGGGATCAAGTGAAAAAAAATTTTCTTTCCTCCCACCTCTGAAAATTACAGACCAATATAATGAGTGTTATAAAAGAATTATATTGTAGGCTAACTTTGGGCTCATTTCTGGCAATTCAAAAACATTCAGGAAGCTGCCCTCCCTCCACAGGACCATCTCTCACCCCATGGCAGGCAGGCAGGCAGGCAGGCAGGCAGGCAGGCAGGCAGACAGGTTCCCTCTCAACTCTGCCCCCTCCTCCTCCGCAGTGGTAAAGTCACCAGATCAGAGCAATAAAACAGGGCCAGCTGGTCTGTAGAGTTTAAAGCAAGAATGAACAATCACTTACCTCTCCAATTTCATGTTCACGAAGAACAAAACTAAGTGTGTCTGTCCTGGGCCCTGCTACCAGACGCAGGTAGAGTGGATGTTCCCGGTCCGAGAGCTTGCAGGCATAGACTGGGTGAAGAAGCAAGGGTGTGTCACAAACAGAGCGTTACATCCTTCCCCCGACCCCACCAGCACCCTCATGCCCTTCCCTCAGACCAAGGCAACAGTCCGTGCTACCCCACGGCACCATCCTCCTCACCTGTTACCAATGAACAGTCCGCAGTGGAAAGAATGCTATACTATTCCCACTCTATCTGCACAATCTAAACTGTGCCTTGATTAAAAAGGAAATAATTTTCAAGAATGAATGTAAATGAGTACTGCTCCCAAAATGGGCTTATAATTAATTCTGCTCCTCCTTTTAGAAAGCAAGATGAACTTTAAAAAGGATCTGCCACTCCTTTAAAAACAATAAAAATATACCACCCCAAGAACATGAAATCGGAGGTCTAGAAGCAAATCTCCCTACAGATTAATTTAAAATTAGCAGCCACAGAATGATGCAGTCTGAATACAAGCTCTGGCGGCTTTAAGCCCAGCTGTGGGTGTTTCATGCTGTGTGTGCGTGCACACACACAGGTTCTGGCATTCACTGCCTTGTGGGTTAAGAGATTTGCTCTTGTGGGTAACATATCAGTAGGAGGCTATTACTGTCAGATTATGTAGCTGAAGTCCAGGTGAGCAGGGACAGAAGCTGGCAGGACAAAAATGTCACCTGAATTGGTCTGTATCATTTTGGTACTTCCAGATACAAAAGCACTGTAGGTTCCAATTTCCTTGTGGATGTAAACCTCCCCCACAATGCTTGAGCCTGTGGCCTCTGGGGGACAGGAACCTTGGCCTATTCATCTCTGTATTTACTCAGCAGGGCCAGCCCACATGCCAGCCCACAGTACGTGTTGAAGAAACGTGTGCATACTTAGTAACTGGCTGGGTTTCAGCCCCAGGTGACTCCAGGACACTCCCATCATGTCAAGATGAGTGTATTTGCTGCTACAGCTGCTGTTGGCTCTACCCAGAAAAACTAGAGAAAGCTCAAGCAGCTGACTGCTCACACATTCATGCCACGTTCGAATTAGCACTGAGTGAATCACTGAATCACTGTTGTCTACCACTGGTATCAGCTTCTGCTCCGCGAGTACCTGGCCCAGCTTATTCAGTTTCATGCAGTAATTGAATATTCTCTTTCTAGCCACTGAATGTGGGTATTAAGTTCAGACAGGCAGACCTCAGATCAAAATGTTATTCACCTACTGCATGTGCCCCTGGGGGGGCAGGGTGCCAAAATGCCCCAGGGCCAACACCTAGGGCGGCACGCTCCGGACATGCCATTTATGTGTAAGTGTGAAATGTGCACTAACACACGTGTGCTTCCCCATCCTGGCTCTCGGGGAATCCAAGTCCAACAAGCCACTCCACATGCAGAGGCACATCCGAAGTGGAATGTGCCACTGAAAGCTTTGAGCCCAGAGGCATTCTTTTCTGTCCAAAAGAGCATTAAAATCAAAGCAATCCAGGGGGAGGTGATAGCTCAAGTGGTAGAGCGCATGCTTAGCAGGCATGAGGTCCTGGGTTCAATCCCCAGTACCTCCTCTACAAAAAAAGAATTAAAAAAAAAAAAATCAAAGCAATCCCAAAACAAAACAAAAAACTATCCCCCTGTGCACATCACAAAATCCTCAACAGATACCCATCACATATGGACACGTCTCAGCTCCTCAGACCCACGACTGTCCAACTCCAAAACATGGACAGCCAGGAAGCATTAAGCGCCTGCCGTGACCACCATTTATTCCAGAATCTGTCCCTGGGCACTGACATAACTGACAGAGATACACCCATCAGTCTCCCTCCTGCTCATGAGGCCGAAAGACACCAAATAAAAGCAGAGACCAGTTTCATTTCAAGCGTGGCGAGGTACCTTGATCTTCCCTGTGACATCGCTTATAAAGTGCAAACTTGGAAGGGCTCTCGGTCACAAGGAACTTCTTGAGCAGGGCCTCGATCACCTCCCCGACAGTGTTGGTGCTGCTGATATGAAGCGTGTTCATACAGCCATTGCTAGTGGGAGCGAATTTTCCAGGGTTCGGGGAAGTCTGTGATGGTTTGCAGAGTTCCATCTGTACTTTGATGAAGCCAGTGTAAATCCCATTTGAATTCTGAAGCAGGAAGAAAAACACACACTTAGCTGGGCATCTTAAGGAAGGGGCGTATCAAAAACAAAACAAAATAACCAAAAAAGGAAGGGGAAACACTCTCTTGTTCACTTCTTTTCCAGTTTGGGGGCAGAATGTCACTCAAGATTGCCCACCAGGGAGTGACTCGGGGGAGGTCAACACACTCCAGGAAAGTGCTTCCAGGGGCCGGGTCTGTGGGGCAGATGTGGTGACTGAAGTCCAGGACTCACGCCTCTGAAGCTACACGTGAGAGGTCAGGGCCCAAGGGTAAGGTTACAACCCACCAGGCCACATGCTGGCCAAACCGCCAGGCTCATTAAAGCCTGGGGATGTGTGCGGGCTAACTGTTCAGAGGAAACATCCCCAACTGATGACCGGCTATTACACCAAAAAGGAAAGTCACAATTAGGACTGAAATACTCAAGCAACGAGGAGCAGACGGGAAGAAAACAAGCTATTTTCATCCCTAGTGGCTACAATGAGACACACCAGAGATTACCCACTTTGCTTAAACGTCCTCCTGTCACACACGTCCCATACAGCATGGGCTACAGGACGAGGCCTTTCAGGCACCTCAAGCAGTTGTAGTTTTAAAACAAATTCAAGCTACCATGTAAACTGAAGACATTATAACACAAGCACTTGTCTTTTTTGATGTAACGTGGTACTGATGTCTCCTATATATACGTGTATTTTAACAGCTTTATTGAGGTATAACTTTTATACAAAAACCCTGCATATTTAATAACACACTGTTTGATGAGTTTAACATTTGTCTTAATTGGTGGTAGAATTATTTCTTAGTGCTAAAGATCGTCATAATGGTCTTGTTTACTTTTTACCTTTAGCATGTTTAGAAAAAAATGTACTGTTTTATTTAAACGAATCATCAGGTGTCATCTATAAATGTTAACACAGTTAACAGAGAACATGAAACCCTCCTTTATGATCCATTATTTTTCTTCCTTTCTACAAGATCACTTTATAATGCTAATTCACTCATTCATTCTTGTGAAAATTATACAACACTTAACATTTTTTTATCTTTGAAACAACATGGAAACTTGCATCTGTTTTAATCTCCCAAGAGTGGGTGGGATGTGGCATTTTTCTACTTTGATGAAAATTGTGTTTGAAAAAGGAGAAATACGACTGCCAAAATAATGAGGAATGATCTTGAGATCAGCCACCGTCTCCCCTTCGTGGGGGAGCCCCACAAGGGGGGGATCCTTCATCACAAGGGCTTATATTTAAAAGCTCCTCCCCAAGGGTCACAGAACTCAGGAGGGCCTCTTCTAACTGGGTCACCCCATCCTTTGCTCAACCCTGTCAGTTCACAGTCAACAGACTGCAAGGCAGGGGTCCAAGCGCCCTGGGCGCTGGCACCAAGGGAAGGCAGGTGCCTCCAGGAAAGTCACCAAGTGGACGGGTGAGGCCGGAGCAGTTTAGAGGAACGTGCATCTAGCTCTGTTGTCAGTTCCCCTTTCCTTGTCACCCAGCCTAAGCTGCTCCCTCCTACACCCTCACTCCCCACCGAGCTTCAAACGGCATCCATCGGCACAAAGCTGCAGGAGCCTGAACCAACGCTGCCGGAAGCGGAACATTACAAACTTCATCTCACACCCACAACCAGCTGAGAAAAATCTGAGCTCAATTCTGTTCCAATCCATGGGCACAAAATCCTTTTCCTGACACTTCCAAATTTATTTACACAAGATAAAACTTATCTAGGGCCTCATTAGAATCTGAGTTACCGCCCATACGTTAACCAGGCAAGGATTACACTCAATGCTAAAAATCCTTTGGTGGGGAGAGGGGGGTGTCATAATATCTTTTAAAATAAAATTTTAATAAGTGTTGGCTCATTTTGAGATAAAGCTGCTTCAAAACACAGCTTTCATTTGAATGATGCAGAAATATCCCATGTTCCGATCTTGCATACCTTGATCATTAAACACCTGCAGGTGTGACCTGGCGATTTTAAGACACACAGACTGTAGTACCAACATCTCATGTCTATCTTTCAACATGTGTCAACCTGAACAGTATTATTATGATACGTGCTCACCAAGGTCATCTTCAGCTTGTCTGTGACTGCTAAATTGTACTTGTGAACTTTCTCTTTGATTTCCTCTTTGCTGAGGTAATTGTGGGTTTCCTTCTCTTTCTCCACATCCTAAAGAAAAGTAAGACATGCCACACATGAGCAATCACAGAAAAAAACATGGATAAACTAGCATTTTTTTTTTTACATTCCATGGAAGAAATGTGGAGCACTTTACCTACACGCACGCACGCACATACACACACACGCATGCACACCCCTTACTGTCCAACTCTCCAGGCTCATCCACCAATTATGGTCCCTGTTCCTTCAGACCAGCCCTCCTGAGGGATGTATCAAATAAAACTAACTTGTCAGTGACTAAAAGCAATACTTCATTTAATAGTATTTTGCAAAAACTGACTTCTGCAAAAACATCATTCCCCAAGAATGCCCGCTAGATTCGCTGCTTCTAGTTTAAACAATAAAAGACACGTACCAAAAGCGTGTCTTTTCTCTTCAGCAAATCCTATGAACGTTATGGCCTTTATAGCTTTACCATCTTTATCAGCAAAAAGTACGGTAGTTATTAACTGTTCAACTGGCACTGATCACTGACCTGTCAAATTCTACACAACTACCAGAAGGTAATTAAATTTTCCAAACAAATACTCAGGTCAAGATACAAGTAGCCAGACTTCCTGGACCCAGCCACTCTCAACCCCAACCCCTCCAATCTCAGCCCATCCTTGCCTCCCCGTACTCTGGAGGGGAGGATTTTAGCTGAACCCTATCGTCTCTGGGAAGAATTCACTAACCGGTTTTGTCTGAAGAGCTCAACCAGTGCGTGACATCATGCGGTGACTATTATGTGACCACAGATGGCCACTCTTCAGTGTTGTGGCCCCATGAAGCCAGGCATACCAGGCACCTGACTTGTATTTCTTGTACTTCTTCCAACAACCCAACCAAGCAGGCATCTTTACTCCAGATGAGATCAAGTTCTAGGAAGGAAATTAACCTGCCAGTAGAAACTTCACTGCTCTGTAGACATGCTGGAACTCACCTGAAACCTTGGTCCCGAAGCCTCCCTCCCACCAACCTCAGTGACTCCAACTGGGACCTCCAAGTACTCCACGGTTTTCTGAGACTTCCAAGTATTTCCACAGGGGTCCTCATTTAGTGTCTCCACGTTACAGACAGGGACACTGAGACTTACTGAGGTCAAGTGCCTTTTCCAGAAACAACCCAACTGGTTAGGAAAAGAAGCTCAATTTCCATCCAGGTCCCCTATGTTGTTTCCACTAAATCAAATAGGTCCCCACCGTTCCCGCCCGGGTGTTTGAAAACTTAAAGAAAGGCTGCGTAATCAGATTCAAACCAGAGTAGCAACTCAGAAAAGATGAAGGGTCCTAACAATCTTCAAGACAGAGAGGAAAAGAGAGGGTAATAGCTCAGACAGAGCACATGCTTAACATGCACAAGGTCCTGGGTTCAATAACCAGTACTTCTATTTTTAAAAAGTTTTTTTTTTTAAATAAAAGAAACTACCGTTTTAAAACAACAAACAAAAAAGAAAAGAAAAGAGGAAGAACAAGATTGGATGATTCACTCCCCAACCTTTAAAAGGTACCTCTTCTCCAGCCAGAGGCATCACTCCATCCTCACAGCTGGATGTTCTCCAAGCAGGCATCTGCCCCACCTTCTGCTGTGAGCTGGGGTTAGAGATGCACACGGAACGGCCACAGCAGGACTTGCAGGAACACTTTAAAGGTATACAGTAGCTCTAGATCCAATCAGGTCTCAAGTCCCTTAACTGTAGACTCCCAGAGGGGTGTGCTGACTACAAGTCATCTCGGTAACTTTTGGATTCCAACACTGTCCCCGTGAGGGCTGAGGGGTCAGTGGTGGGTGGCACTGGGGCAGCAGCAGCACAGGACAGCATGGTCACTGCCCAGTTGCAGGAACAGGCCTCCAAGTCCCTTGGGAGCCTTCCATCTGCCCATGTAAAACCCCAAAGCACTCTTATTTTTGGTATCACTGGTTAGGAGGGGGGAAAAAAACCTGTAGATAGAAATAAGCTTTTGTAGAAGCTTCAATGACTATTTCCAAGGAAACTTAAAACATGTCTCCTATCTCTCTGCTTGCCCTGCTCCTTCCAGTCCACACTCAGCCGCTACAGGCCACAGCTGAGGTAGAAAGTCAGACGGTCTTTTTTCAACATTCATTTTTCACTTTGAACTGTCTGAGGACTCTTCAAAGCATATCCTAAAAAGTATACAGTAAGAGATTTTCCGTTTCATGGGTGTGGGGTGTGATGCTGGCAGGGCAAAGGATGCTGTGGAAAGTGCCCTGGTCCAGCCCGGGTCTATGGCCAGCTAACCCCGTGCACTGGGCTACGAACCTCCCTGTCTGAACCCTCACTTCCTATCAAATAAAGGGACTGGAGTAGACATCTCCCCTGGCCTGATAGGGTCTGTTTGCAGAGTTGGCTTCCACTGGTGTGACCAATGGGACAAGGTGGTTCCATTCAAGCAATGGAGGAAACCAAAGGCTCACCATTAAAAACATACAAAACAGCGAACTGCGCGAATATTGTAGCCCTAGGGGTTACTGCTTAAGGAAGAAGGAGGAGTCTAAGGGGGAAGGAGGAGGGGCGAGGGGAGCGATTTTGAGCAAGGAGCAGCGTGGTCAAGTCATTTTGGTCAGTCCTTAATCACATGTCTTGGTGATGCTGCTGGACTTCTCACCCACCCTGAGACCCCCTCATGTTAGCATTCCCAGGATCTTGAGGAAAGTCCAAAGGAGCAAGCCAGTCAGGGAAGAGAGACTCGCCCTGGGTCGTCCACATACGGATGACTCAGACGTGCGTGTGTAACAGCTCTCCCGCCTTCTCAGAGATTAAAAACCCAGGAAACGGTAGGAAGCAATAACAGAAAAGAGTTGGACCCAGAGGTCTCCAAGATCCCTTCCAAAGCTAAAAAATCTCATTAATACAAAATGAACTGGAAAGCAAATCCCAGAGAAGCAGCTAAAACCTAAAGGGCTGTGATCCTGTATTTTTTTAACGGAAATATAATCAAAACAATATTATATTAGTTTCAGGTGTACAGAATAGTGATTCAATATTTTCATACATTAGAAAATGACCACCAATGCATTGAGATAATTGACATAGAACATTGTATTTGTTTCAAGTGTACAACATAATGATTTTATGTGTATAAAAACACTCAGCATAGTAAGATTAGCTAACATTCATCCCCACACATGGTTAACTTTTCTTTCCCTTGTGATGAGAACCTTTAAGATCTACACTCTTTTCTGTGATCTCCTATTTTTAAGTCAACTGTAATTGTAGCAACTGTACACCGAGGCCTATTCATTCAGCAAATATTTGCTGATCAGAAGCTGTGGGCCCTGCCTTGCCCAAGTGGGGACGTCAGCCACCACCTCTACCCTCCCGGCACTTTCTGTCCAGCACAGGTCGAGTGAGGGTGAGGACTGTCAAAGAAAGGAGGCTTCCAAGATGATTACCAACCACGCTTGCTCCGAGGGAAGGAGCTGGCAGGAGAGGGAAAGCTCAGGCCCTGGAATGGAGGACAGTGTCAAGATCCGGGGAAAGCCTCCTGATTTGGAAAACTTCCAGACTGTTTACCCCTTTAGAAGAGAGTCCCCTCCCGCCTGCCCTCCAAACACAACGCCTTTGAGAACACGGCTGTCTTAGCAGGATGTGACCCAGAGGGACAGAGTAGGGACAAAACAGCACTAAGGTGAAAACAAGAAGGAGAGGGTTTAAAAAAGAAAAAAAACCCGTGCAGTGGGCGTGGAACCGATACAGCGAAGCACAAACATCCATGTTTAATTGCATGGCGAGCAGAGGAAACGGCCTGGGTGCTGGCGTCTGCGAACACAGGCGTCTGTGAACGCAGCCGTTATTGTTCTTGGCAGCCGGGGAGGGTATGATGCCATCATGCCTGAGAGCGTCTGTTTGGGCAAGTTACAAGCCATCTTTTTTACAAGCCACTTTTCTCTTATAGTCCCCAAACCCTCCAATTTCTCAGAGGGAGAGTTCTTCCCTGCAGAATTATAAACCCAAGACACTTCTCTCGTGTTTACATCTAGCAAGCCCTGGAGGGCTGCGCTGGGGTTTGCCCCAGTTCCTGGGTGGGGTCACATCGCTGTTTTTACACCGGGTGAACTTTCATAAGGGACACGCCCTACCTCCCAGACACACAGGAATCCCAGGCAGTGTGGCCCCACCCCAGGCTCACGAAGCAAGACTGTCTAAGAACACACACACACACACACACACACCCCCCCCTGGGCAAAGGGTCTGAACACTGTTTATGCCCTTCTTGCTAACTTTTCTCCTGTAATTCTGAAATTGTACCAAAATTAGAGTTTTCTTCCAGTTTTATTAATATAATTGACAGACAGCACTATATAAGTTTAAGGTGCACAGCATAAAATATTTTTAAGTTAAAAATATAACAATAAAAAAGCAAACAAACAAAACATCTGAGAGTAACTACATGGGGGAAGGGGGAGAAGAGAAAGAGAGAGGGGGAGAGGCACGATGAATCTGGCCCTACCACTCCCTCTATATGAGCCTAGTGAAGGCGTGTGGTCCATGGCTTAGGCATACTTAGGTCTGAATCACAGCTCTGCCATGTCCTAGCTGTGTGACCAAGGCAAATTACTTAACCTCTCTGAGTCAGCTTTCATCTCTTTAAAATGTGCAAGCAATATACTTTATACAACTGTTTGAAAATATAATACAACCTATTACTCAACAACTATTTATTGAGTGCCTATTGGGGCCTGGCTCTGTACCAAGCACTTAAAGCTGGGAGAGACCGTGTAGGTCCCTGCCTTTCTGCCCTTTCTTGGCTCATAGCCTAATCAAGTTTGTCTTACTTCCAGCCCCACCCCCTTGCCTGTGTGGGGTGTTTTGTTTGCATCACATATCTCTTAAGAAAAAAACTACTGACCCTTTTTTTAAAAATGCAAATGGCATAGATACCCCAATTAAGTCAGGGACAATATATGCACCGTGCCCATGACAGGAGCACGACAGACACTCAGCTGCTCTGACTCCTGGCCAGTTTGAGGTCCAGCCTGTGTCAGTTGAGAAGGGTAAACTTGCCAAGTCAACAGGTGCCTTCTCTAAGTGAGGCTCAATTCCAAACTCAGGGATTCCTACTTTCCATCTCCTCTCCAGTTGCAGAAACAGGCAGTCACCTACTGATGTCCCAGACAGACTGGGGTACCTGGTGCAATACAGACAGAACAAGCACCAGCCTTATACTGTGTGCGGAATAAAACACCAAGCCCCCTTCATCCTAAGACCACACTTCCCTTGCAAATGGAATCCAGGGATAGCTCGAGCAGAAGGGAGTCTAGATAATGACTCCTTCACACGTCTTCCTTCCAGCCTCTGTTCCAGCAAAGACATCAAATAAAGTATCATGGACCCAAACAAAAGAGAAAAATCTTGTCTGGGAGAGATCTTTCTACAAAATCAGGGAGAGATCAACCAGCAAATCAAAGCAGCCTTGCGCATAAGCACAGTAGGAAGCGGTGATTTCCAGGAGCAAGCGAGCAAGCCACTGGGAGGGCTCAAGAGAAATTTTCAACAAGTTGGGTTAGAGGCTCCTGAACTAGATTTTAAAGTGTGATGAGCAGGGAAACACTGTCCTGAGATACCTTTTAGGTGTGCAAAGTGAAAACCTTGTGATGAATACAGGAAGGGCTGTCACACTGAGCTAAACCCACAGAGCCCCGAGATCTTTTAGGCTGAGAGCATGTATTGCTCTGCCCCAATGAATGCGTGTAGGAAGGGCCACCGGGGCCAGCTTCGTATTTACAGCCCATGTCTCTCAGACGTTCCTCACTTGTGGTACTGCGACCCCTAAGACATTAAAATAGGTAGAGGCGCTGAGGGCATCCAGAAAGTTTCCCCAAATGAGGATCAGCATGGCTGATACACATCAGCGCTATCCAACAGCATTATCTGCAAGGATGGAAACATTCTGTATCTGTACTGTCCGAAAAAGAGTAGCCACCAGCCGCACGTGGCATCTGAGAATTTGAAATGAGGAACAGAGTTCTAAGTTTTATTTAATTTTAAATCATGCAAATAGCCACATGCAGCTTATAGGACTCTACTGGACAGTGAGCGGTACTGGCCTGGAATGCGCGCAGGTGAAAATGAACAAAAAGGAAGGAAAACCTGCCAGAAAGCACAGCAGAATGCTAAGCTAAAGTAAAACGACAACTGCTCTGGAGCAAGGAAGACCTTCCTCCTGAAGGAAAGAACCAGAACTCCTGTTTCTGGGATGTTCGGCGCTGCTGTCCTTGACCTTAAAAGCACGATGTGCTGCTTGCTGCTGTGTTCTCATGGCACCAGGGTTGACAGTCGGCTGGGTGCCACGTCTAGAGACACATGCTTATCCTGGTGTCCGGCCAAGGCATGCTGATTCATCCCGGCCACTCTCCGGTTGTTCCCCCTGCCACATGGGAAGATTATTTTTTTTTTTTAATGGCAGGAGATAGAACTGGGGCTCCATTTCCATTTATATGAGGACTCAGGGACTCATCCTGCCCAAATTTAGCTTGTAGGCAACCTTTCTGTACAGCCATCAAAGACATTTGCTGTTCCTGTTTCCCAGAGCAAGGAAAAAGGAAGGGGGGATGTAACAGCCCCTTCACCCTCCTTGGTTCGAGAGATGCTGTTATCTTATGGGCAGGAAAAGTAAATGGACAAACAGAGGGCAGTAAGAGGGCCCGGGCAGGAGCACACAGCACTGCCAAGCAGCACGCGCCCCACAAACCGCTCAGCCTCCAAGGTGCCCTGTGGACAGAAAGGGTCATCCCCCTCCTCCTCCACTACCCACCCTCACAGATTCCCAATGCACTTTCAAACATTAAAGGCTCTGAGAAGTCCTGCAGGTGACAGACCCGCATAAGCACACAACAAGGAAACTTGGAAAGAACAGACTTTTAATAGTGGTTCAAGTGTGACCTTCATTAATTATGAGCAAATGGGTACATTACACAGGAACAGATAATTCTTTTCTCTTATCAATTATTCACGTAGCGAGTGGATTCCGTATTCATTAGAGGATCCTAGCACACCCAAACCACATCTGTTGAACTCACAATTTTAAACCTCTTTGTCCCCAAGGCTACTTGTTACACAACAGAGAGAACGGCAGGAGGGAGTCTAGCTGGGATTTTAGAGGACTGCTAAAAAAAATGGGCTGAAAAACAACCGGGCAGCAGCCTTATAAGGATGCGATCCTGCACTGGTCTTCTCTTCCACGCACTGTGAAAGAGGCAAAGTGTGCCACCCCTTGCTTTTAAATTCTTCCAGCCTTTCCCCTACCATACACTGGGCCCGCTGATCTCTCCCACAGGAGCATCCTGTGCTCCCCGACCCTGCCCCCTCACCTTGTGACCCTCCTACTTGAGGCCACCCCACCCAGGAAGCCATCCTCACCACAGCAGCCCTCGCTCACCTCTCTCTCCTCAGAACCCCTACGCTAACCTATCAGTTCAGGTTCAGCATCTCGGCACCTTCTCCAGTGTTTGTTTCCTGTGTTTCTAAATCTTACTCCTGGAATACTGTGCTGGACTGAGCAGCACACTGGGCACCGAGGGGACTCCCTTCCTTTGCCATGATTCAGTCTGATCCCAGAGTCCACAGCTATCAAACTGCATTTGCAATCCATCCTCTTTTGTATCTCTTATCAATCTGCATCAAGTTTTTCTGTTTGCTTCTCAGAGCAGAATGCATCAGCACGGGCACACAAAAGGCCTTTATGATACCAGATACCCAGTGTGATACACTTCTGTTACCCATCTGTAGCATCAAAGAACAGAGTCCTTCAAAGGGGCCCCTCCAGTACCCCCACATTGCCGGGGCAGGGAGAGCAGGCCTGGGCCCAGCACGTTAATAAGATTAATTGCACTTGTGATACACATTAAACGTTTCATCTGGGCCTTCCATGACCTCATTCGTTAAACCCCCTGGTTACCAGCCTGCCATACCCTATATGGCTGTGCTTTTAAAACCGCGTCTCGTGCCAATCGTCAAACAGCCACTCGTTTGTTTGGAGCCAGAAAACAAACTTGGAGTTGGACCAGTCTCCCCAGCGTGCCCCAGCTGGAGGCCCCAACCTCAGGGCGTACCAGATTACACCCAGGCTTACAGATCCCAGTCTGACATGTTTTCAAAGGGAGTGGATTAAGATGCTATTCGTTTCTGAAAGGTGATACATTTCACAACTGGCTTAACCTTCTTTAAATTCTAGGTGAGCCTGGTAAGGAAGAAAGGAGAGATTATGAGAGGCCTCAGAGCCAAGCACATCCAAATCCTGCTAACCAGCTTTGATAATTAGAAAAAGAATGTGTCCTCAGGTGAGCCAGCACTCCTTCCCCCACCCACCTCTCCAAGGTCAGAATGGAGGAGGCAGTGGATTCTCAGGTCTCAAAGAAAGGTGTGGCCTCCAGGACTTGGTTTCCTTGACTACTAAGAGACCACTGGATTACGGTCCTTTTCCTGGCAGTAAGTTTTCTAAGATTCAGTACCATCTACAACACCACCCTAATCAGGTATTTACAAAGTCAGTCCACTGGGCAGTAGGAGAATTAACTGGAAAAATAAGCATAAGAGATGGCTGAGAAGCCAGGAGCAAAGAGAGACTGACGTGACAATGGCGAGCAGTGACTTGATGCCCACCCTAAATTCTAGATTAAAATATGTCACTGCTCAAGGCTCTCTGGGTCCCCCAGTAGCCGTCCACCCCCTTGGCAGAAGTTACAGTCACAGCTCTGGAAGCCACAGTCCCCCTAATTGAGGTGAGCCCAGCAACACTAGAGGCGATTACAAAGGTCAGAGTGTGGAGGTCAGGTCTGGTGACCACCACATCCTTGATGAAACCTTTGGCCACAAGGAGAGGTTCCAGAGAAAGGAAACAAGCAGGCTCGTCTGGAGAGAAGCCAGACCGGAAGCAGGAGGCAGGAGGCAGTTTTCCCATCTGGGAAACTCAGCAGGCTCCCACTCCACCGACAGCAGGAATCTGAAAACGAAGGGCACAGGCTTGCAAACAAAACATGTTGTCACCTTGCGAGCTGAAACCTCATTTGAACAGAGGATGCAGAGTCTCAAGAAAAAAAAAGAAATGTCTGTAGACCAGCACTCCAAGAAGAACTACCAGAAGCAAGTTCATCCGAAAGGTTCTTGGGGTCTTCTTCCTTGCCAGCTGTACTACGGAGTCTAAGTTGCCACTGCGGAGTAAAAAAATTCAAAGCAGCTTAGGTTCTGTCTTCAGGCAACACAGAGTTTTAAAATGTAGATGACAGCAACCTGTTCAGGCTGACAGTGTCCAGGGAGACAGTCACATTCAGCTCTTTTAAGGCCTGGCTTTGTAAACCTTCGATTCTTGCTCAGTGCAGGCTTACTAATGCACAGGTCCAAACACATTTGCAGACATGGCTCTCGTACCATCTGAGGTGCAGAGATGGCACCACAGGAGTAGGGAGAGAATCGGCAATCCTTCCAAGCCACAAGACCAGACCTTGAAAGGTTTTTTTTTTTTTTAAGAGACAAACTTGGGAGTCTGAACGGGGGCCATGAGGCATTAAGCTGTTTCATCTCATTCTTGCTCTCATAAAATTCAACCCACCGCCTCTTCCTGAATTCTCCTCTCCTCTGCCATCCACCACACTCAAGGTGGCTTTTTTGACTAAGTCTGTTCACAGTCCTTAAACGGCATGGCTGAAGTACCAAGTGCACGGGACTCATTCTTCACGGGCAATACATGAAGAAAAAGAAAGACACCCCTCCATGGCCCTCCACTCTCAGAAGGACAGTGATCTTGCAGAAAATGGGCAAAGAAGAACCATTTCCATATTCAGCGCCACCGAGTCCGGTTTTATTGGTTTTATCGGAGGAATGGCCTTTCTCCTACCTACCAAGGAGGTGAAAGTCCCCTGGAGTAATTAAAGGCTAAGTCAGAGCAATTCATGTACAAATCAGGTGGATTAGTACCTTGGAGAGCCTCACATCAGCAGTGTGTAAAGAGACTCCTTTCCACAGAAATCCTTTCTTGCCCTCCTGCTTAGGCGCAGATGGGGTGATAAACATGCAGGTCATCAGGAGAATGCCAGAGGCTTGGGGGGAGTCGGGTGGGGGCCACCCAAAGGCAGACCAGAAGAGGACAGACTAGGGAGGCAGACCCCCCTGCAAGGAGATCGCCCACGGGCCTGGCGCCCCCGGCCCACCTCTCCCACCTCACTGAACTGGCCAGGGCTGATCCCACCCGACGTCCGGCCCTGGAGGGTTCAGGCAGTGTCCTAAGCAAACGCTCGAGAACTTTATACCTAGAAGCCGGGGGCAGGGGGAGGGAGGCTTCTTGGAACACCTCCCCCATTCTGCTTCCCTTTCCTTTCTGGTTCTTCTTCCAAAACCAGACAAGCAGAACCAGCCAAGCCAAATCCTGGAAGGGGCTGCGGGCAGGAGGGCGGCGGCAGCCGCATTCACCCCTGCTCCACACCCCACGCCGCACCCTTCACAGCCTGACTCAGAATTCTAATAACTTGTAATTGGGGATCACCCTGGTCCCTGTTCTGCAAATAGGAAAATGGAGGCTTAGAAGAATGCAGGTGCCCGAGGACATGCAGTTAGCTAGTGCAGGAGCTAAGTGAGGTTCACAGCAGGTCTGTCTGACTCAAGGCCAAGTCAGCCAAGAAAGGAGGAGGGAAGAAACTGGGACGAGGGCGGCTGGTGGTGAGGTGGGGTGGGGGTAGCCTTGGGTCTGTGTACTGAGGATCTATTAACATGAAACCTACAGTTTTTAATGAAAAAAAAAAATCAGAGGGGAAACTGTACATCCAGTATAACAAACTATGTACCTGAAAAGTAGAAGGAGGGGTTCCAAAATGTTAAGAGAGTTTATGCCTGATTGGTGAGATTTGGGGCTTTTTTTTTTTTTACCCTCTCTTTCTGTACGAAACTTCGACAAAGACTTTCAAAAACTTCTCTAGTCTGTGTGACTGTTCATGGGGAAGGGGGCAAAGCGGGGAGTAAAACCTAGTGAGAGAAAAAAGACTTTCATGTATTAAAAAAATAAAATTAAACGACAGCCTTGGAAACAAAAGTAAACACAAGCAGTTTAGCACACTGCTAGAATAACTGAACACGCTTTGATGTGCCGACTGCCCTCGCAGGGCGGGCCACCCCCAGATAAACAACTCCAACGCTGAGAGCAGAGGCATCAAGGTGCCAAAGCTGGCACCTGCAGCCAAATGCACGTGCAAAGGTCAACGTATGGAATTGCCAGAGAGCGCAAACCAGAGGTCTCCCAGGTGAAAACAGGCCACTGCAGTCTGGAAAATGAAGACAGCTGCTCCCGCTATTTAAAAAAAAAACAACAACCTGCTATTGCTAACGACTGACAAAAGGAAAAGTAGCTTTTTTAACATCACCCTACAGTTGATCAATTTATAAATAAAAGCTACATTCCAGTTGCCCTGGAAACTGAATTGCCATTAATTGGGGGGGAGGGTGCAATGGTTTAAATTTTCTTCGCTGTGCAAGAATGTCTGTGTGGCTTGTATGACCTGAGGGTTCACACACCCTCCAGCTCCGTTTCCCTCCAGGCTGCACAGGAAGTCCAAGGCCTGGAGGAAGCGCCCTCCCGCCCCACCTTTCCTCCAGGCTAGGGGTCAGTGACCTGGCCACCCCACCGCCCCACACCCTGGGGCGGGGAGGGGGACGCAGGGAGAGGGGTAGCTCAGCTGGGAAGTGTGGACTAGAAAGACTGATTTGACGTGGAAGGAAGAAGAGAAACAGAATTTACTTCAATGAACGTATTAGGGGCCTGAAACAAACATGCGGATCAAGCTGTGCGTGCTTCACCAACGATCTGGACAGGAAGCAAGCAGCAGACATCGGAAAGTGGAGGGTCAACCCACAGTATCCAACAAAGGATACTCGCCTGCTTAGAGCTGCATCCTTGTCCCCCGTGTGTCATCACCGAAACAACAGTGGGGGGCGGGGGGACCTGTTTCATCTAGAACACCTAAGGAAAGGCGAAGACAGGGACGGCATGGCACCACAACGTACAAGTTCTGCGCCAGATCCCTTGCACGAATGTGCCAGTGCTTCACCCCCTCACTGAAGCCACTAATTACCCCTCTTCACCTGGAACTTTTTCATAAAGTGAGGACTTTATGAAACGCATAACAAAATAAAACTTTTCAAACAGCTGCTTAAAGAATGTCCTAGAAAAGAAAGCAGAATATTGAGGTTTGAAAGGCATTTGTTCCCCCAAGGTTAAAAGAGGCCACTTTCAACTCCTGACCACAAAATCAATTCCAGGTGTGATGCAAGTTTTTCTAGGGTGTGTGTGACAAGTTAAAATTCTTTCAGTTTAGGACTTTACTTCCTTAAGAATAATTTTCCTAAAAAAAAAAAATCAAAATTAAAACAGTCAAATTCCAAGTCCCCCTCTGCTGAGAACCATCCCCCAACCACCAAGTCTTCCGAGGCTCTGAGCCAGGATTGAAAAAGAAAGAACTGGGGGACTGGTAAACATCCAAGGCTTTCAGGGTGAAGGGTGCAATACCGATCTAAGGAAACGGAATCCTGGCCCAGGTTATTAAACAAAGGTCAGACCTCAGGTAACCTTCAAGAACACTTGCGGTAGAAAGCTTAACCCCACTGTACAGATGTGTGAACCGAGGTAGCACGTGAACGGGAAGCCTGGCCAACTCCAAAACCTTGCCCTCTCTACTCATACCAAATGACCTCTAGAATCCAGGAGAAAAATCTGTTACCTTGGTTACAATGAACAATGGCCACCTGAGGGCAGGTATTTATATCATGTTCATTTTGCTGACAAAAAAACTGAGGCTTAGTGAGATTAAGAGATTTAGAAAGTAAGGAAAGAAAAATGTTATTTACCTTAAAAGATCACTTTTTGGGGGGAGGGAAATAGCTCAGTGGTAAAGCAAGCACATGCTTAGTATGCATAAGGTCCTCAGTTCAATCCCCAGTACCTCCATTTAAATAAATTGCATCCCGTTAAAAAATAAAAAAAGATTTCTTTTGTTGATCAAGAGAACAACTGAGTTGAAAAGTCATAGGAGGTCACTAGTACAGGGCAGCGTGTGAAGCACTTCAGCCTTCTGTAGGGCAGAAGCCCAGTCCGCCTATGGATACAATACGGAACCACCGTTATGTTTCATGCCCACGATACTGGGCCCTGTGAATGCCGACTGAATGGAATCCTAAAGGTCTGGTGTTTTTGCAGAGTCTTCCGGAAAACTCCCAGGAAGTTTCTAACTTTGCTTTCTCCTAAATTGATCTGTCGACCTGGGAAATAAACTGGATAAACTGATTATTCTCAGTTCCCAAAGGAATGAAGAGTCCAGCCTGTAATCTCTATTTTGCAGGGAAGGAAACAGGTTGGAAAATCCCCATGGATAGGCCTGCCCAGATGGGGTATCTGGTGACCAGGCTGAGACAGTCATGATTTCTCTTTCTCTCTTCCCCCGGGATTCCTGGTGCAGAGGCTCCCCAGGCAGCTTGGGAACTTGAAGGGAAGCAGCAGGCTGCCCAGTCATTACACCTAGCAATTGAGAACTTCTGATACACCCAAAACTCCATTACCTGGAAATGAAAATCTTACAGTTCTAGAATGCAGCATCACACCACCCACACCTTGTATCTGTGCTTATTTCTCTCTCTGAATGAAGGCATTTGAGTGAACACGCAGAGAAATTATAGTGATTTCACAGTGTCTTCTTACACGTGAAGTAATTATCATCTCACTGGGTTGTTGTGATGATTAAATGGATTGATGTGTGTGAGTGTTTGGCACAACATAGATGCTATAATTTAACCTGATTGATTTGGCTTCTGTCAGAAAGTTTTATAGTTTGGGGGTTTTTTTGGTTTGTTTTTTGTTTTTTTGAAGTATAGTAGATTTACAATGTTGTGTTAGTTTCAGATGTACAGCAAAGTGTTTCAGTTACACATATACATACATCTATATTTTCTTCTCTTCAGAATCTTTTCCATTAAGTTAATTCTTAATATTAACTTTGAGAGACCTCATCCGATTGCCCAGTTGGTACACATTCCTTTTTTTAAACTGAAGTATAGCTGATTTACAATGTCGTGTTAATTTCCAGTATTCAGGACAGTGATCCAGTTACACATATGCATATTCTTTTTCATTATAGGTTATTATGTGTTACTGAGTATAGTTCCCTGTGCTATACAGTAGGACCTTGTTGTTTATTTATCCCGTATAAAATAGTTTGTGTCTGCTAATTTCAAACTCCTAATTTATCTCCCCCTCCCCTTTCCCCTTTGGTAACCATGAGTTTGTTTTCTATGTCTGTGAATCTGTTTCTGTTTTGTAAATAAGTTCATTTGTGTCATTTCTCAGATTCCACATATAAGTGATATCATATTTGTCTTTGACTCACTTTGCTTAGTATGATAATCTCTAGGTCCATTCATGTTGCTGCAAATGGCATAATTTTATTCTTTTCTATAGCTAAGTAGTATTCCATTGTATATATACGTACCACAACTTCTAATTATCTGTCGAAAGACATTTAGATTACATCCATGCCTTAGCTATAAATATTTTTTTAAGTTTTAATTCTTTTTTTAATGTTTATTTTTTTTTATTTAAAAAAATTTATTTTATGGGGTTTTTTTTTTTTTTTTTGCAGGGGGAGGTAATTAGGTTTACTTATTTATTTATTTATTTGATGGTGGTACTAGAGATTGAACCCAGGATCTCATGCATGCTAGGCATGTGTTTTACCACTGAGCTATACCCTCCCCTCAAACATTAATTATTAATGTTATATTTTCACTTAGTGTTATTAATAACACCAAGTTTACTAATAGTAATAATAATGATGATGGTAGTCAGCCATCATTATAAGTTATCTGACATTCTAACCCAGAGCCATGTAAATTCTAAAACTCTCCACAATACTTCACTGCATAGAAAACTGAAATAATTAGCAGAAGTCTTCAATAACATTTCTGAAGTTTAATATCAGAAATGATCCTTTTCCTTAAATTTAAGAGCACCACTGAGAAGTAATGAGAAAGTGCAGGTATAAATCACATAGAATAAGCTTGCATTCCTGAATGGATTTCTATATTTTCCAAAACCCAAATTTGGTCACTAAATAAGATATGGCTAGGGTTTAGGAAAGCACTGTACTTTTTCCCCCCATCAGTCAGCAAGCACATCTTTGTTGGATTTTTCATCCTCTTCCCTTTATCCATGTACATTTTAGAAATGTGATTATTCTTTGAGAACAGTTTCTTCCTTTTGCCTATTGATTCAGTAGATAATCTCACAAGGGGCCTTTGTCATATACATTAACTGTGGTTCCTGCCTTAAAACCTGTTTCTCCAAAATGGCCCCAGGGGGTGAAAGAGGGGGAGGAGGAGAGAAGATGGGAGATTTGAAAAGAGAAGTACCAGTGTGGGAAAGATGGGGGTGGGGGATTCAACATTACATCTGTGCTCCAAATTTGGCTCTTATGTAATTATTGCTTCCAGTACTGGGCACTTTTTCCAAGAAAGTGGCCTGTCTGGGTTCTATTTAAAGCCTTGAGTTTTATAACAGAGGACATAATACAGTGTTAACATATAAAAGCAAAAATTTCCTGAATGCTTGACACTATTCTAAGCACTCTCCATGGATATCCAAAGACCACACACACACACACACACACACACACACACACACACACACCTGTCAAACCCTACCAACCCTACCTTGTTGCCGAGCCCTCATTCCCAGCCAGGCAAGATCCAGAACCCACCTCCTCCTCAAACACCATGCCAGGGACAGCAAGGAAGTTATATTCAACAGGGGTAAATTGTGGCCTCCAGCTGGAGCATAAAGACCCATTACACATGGAGACAACATGCAGCTACATCACAGGTTAAATAACTCAATGTTCCTTCTCCCTCAGTACACACACCCCCCGTATCTCCTCTTCCACGCTCTACTCTTTTCTCTCTAGCACTTACCATTATTTAATATATCATATATTTAGCTACCTTGTTTATTACTGCCTCCCCCACAAGAATCCAAGCTCCCTGAAGGTAGGGATTTTTCTATTCTGGGGTCCGGTACCTCAAGCAAGGCCTGGTACCCAGGTGGTGCTCAGTAAACACTGCTTAACGGAAGAAACAAACTGGTTTTGGTGGGCATGAAGTTCACGGAAAGGATTCTTTCTGAGAATCTGCTAGGTACCAGATAAAGCAGATGTTTTATCTAAGAGTTGCCACCATGGACAAAGAATGTCTCCTGCTGTATCAGGACACAGAGGATGTTGCAGCCATCAAGCCATCAGCCACTGCAGCTGCCCCCAACTATGCACCCTGAGGGGATTCAGGATGGAGAAAAACAGGATACTGGCACTAATATTCAAGGTGCTTATCAAAGGAATGATTTCAATAAGCCCAGGCTCTTGCATCTTCCCTACAGAGAAAAGCACTTAATTCATTAACTTGAGATGTCTGGCTTTCTTTAATTAACGTTGATCTTTTGATGTTTCCGCTATCTCATTTGGGGGGGGGGGTTGTTTGTTCTTTGTTTTTTGCTTCTTGTTTTTTTGGTTTTTAATTTTTATTTATTTTTTGGAAAAAACGCCTATATATCCTGGCTCCTCCCTTACCTCTTTGAAACAGTCCCTCAGAGCTATCTAAGAGGCTGTCTCCTGGGCTTAAGTCCTCTTTGTGTCCGCCAAATAAAACATAATTCTCAACTTTTAGGTTGTGCTTTTTTTTTTTTTTCCTTCAGTCAACACCACTCACACATGAACAAGCTGAGTTGAACTTGTCACCGCTACAGTTCAAATGAGTACTGGGGCCAGAATCTGGACCCAACACTTCCCACATGAGAGCTCCTTCCCTCTATAAGATCATTCTGACTGTCAAACCCCAAACTTAGACACAAGCCCTAGGGACACACATTCATGAGTCAGGGGCTCCGAGATGTTCCATTAACCAGACCATGGAATTCAATGTTTAACAAATTCAAAGACAGGAAGCTGACAGGGTGAGAAGGCCAGGTGACTGCCTCCCAAGTCCTCCAAATTCAAGAGTCCAGAGAGGAGGCAGGGAAGGAGAGCCATGTCCTTGACAAGCCCTCCACAAGCCAGACTTTCCAAACCAGAAAGAACTGCTAGGATGAGACAAAGGAAAATCAGCAGGAATGAATTTTGCTCAAAACAAAACCAACAGTTTCCCTGAAAGGAAGAGATTTTCCAGAAACTTCTCCATTTTTTTCTAATTTCCAAGTTTTCTGCCTTGAGTGTGTATTATTTTAGTCATTGGGGGAAATCTGTTTTAAAAAGAAATTCCCCTGCTCTTACGAAGAAAAACAAATGAAAAGTGTCACCATTTATTTTTAAAATGCATATATATTTGTAAACTATGCCCTAAAAGTCAAGAAATTAGATCAACAACAGACTATTAGCTTTACTTACAAAATGTGAAGTTGTATTTGTCCCTCACAGCTAACAGCACCAAGCCAGGGTTGGGAGCAGTTTTCTCAAGATACAGGCCAATACAAACTCCTCAGTCTTCGTGGAACCAAGCAGGACCTGATGGAGCCTTCCCAGGACAGACCCTCCCCCATCTCCTCTGCTCTCATTTCTCTCTGAAGTACCCAGATAATGGTATCTGATGCACACTTCCTGCATTGTTTTACAGATGCTAAAACCCCACCAAATGGAAGATGTTAACTCCTTGATGACCATGAACACTTAGACCCCAGACCTAAAGGAGCCAGAGGATTGATAACGTTACCCACTGTGACGTGGCCCCACGACCTCACCATCAACCAGTCGGAGAACTGTGCACAAGCTGATCATGTACCCTGGGACGCCACTCCCTCACCCGGACTTTAAAAGTGCTTCCCTGAAACCCATCAGAGAGTTGGGCTTTTTCAGCACTAGCTGTCCAGGACTCCTTGTCTACTACCTAACAATAAAGGCTGCATTTTCCTTCACCCCAACCCGGCGTCAATAGATTGGCTTTACCGCGCCCGGGGAAGTGGATCCAACTTTGGTTCGGTAACATTCACAGCCTTAAACACAATGAGACAGCTCTTTACTTGTTTCCTTTAATATACGTATTACAGACTCTCTTTTGCCTTCAGAGAGCCCGTACTGTCTATAGACTGTGTATCTACTTTTACTTTAAACTAAACACCCCACACCTTTGGGTCTCTCTCCCTCTCGCCTTTTGAAATGGCTCGCAGTCTGCCTATGGAGTGTGTATCTCCTAAGCCACTCTCCCTTCTGAGTGATACGGACTGCACTCTGTCTATGGAGTGTGTATCTTCCGGAATAAACTTGCTTTCACTTTAAAATAAAATTTTTAAAAAATGTAACTGGTTAAGGAGAATGGAATTGTGAGCAAGCAGGAAGGAAGAAGTGTTTTTCACTAGTGTAATTATTTCCTAGTTTTCCTCTTCTGGAAAATTAAAGGACTTGTTTCCAGCAACATTAGGTTAATAATTCTTAGTGTTTGACTTTTCAAATTTTGCTGTATTCTGAACTGTTGCAATACCTCCACCCCTCCGCACAACACACACATCCAGTGGGAAAGTGACAAGGAAAATAAAGACTGTGACTTACTTATATTGTGAAATTCACAAACTTCAAATCAAAATAAGGTACTCCACGAAAACTGATCCCACCCTTATCTCAAAGCCAACTCTTTCGAGGGTGCTCAGGGCTCAGGACACACACCCTTTGACGTTTTCATTAGTAAGAGAATGACCACAGTGCAGGTTTAACCTAGGAGGAAACTAATCTTATCAGGAAATTACTTAGCATCTCACACTGTTCCAAAAATATCACATACTTGCCCCACTTCACCTCTACTCCATCTCCCCCCCCCACCTCCTCCCCAGTAAACAATCTGTTTATCAGAAGAAGGCAGCCTCAGAACCACCTCTTTCTAAAAACATTAAATATGTTGTGAAACTAGATTCTCCTAAGAGTTCATGGTCACTGACCCACCTGACTTTCATGCTTCTCTTCCACAATTTGTAATTACCAAATTAATTCTTACATATGTAATGCTCTGCTAGATTGAATGTTTGTACCTTGTCCAGGTTACCATGCTAAAGTCCTAACCCCAAAGAGATGGCATTAGGAGGTGGTGCTTTTGAGAGGTGGTTGGTTACTCATGTGGAGCCCTCACAACTGGGGTTAGTGGCCCTACAAAAGAGACCCCAGACAGCTCCCTCGCTCCTCCTGCCATGTGAGAACACAGCAAAAATATTGTGAACCAGGAAGCAGGCCCCACCAGACACTGAATCTGCTGGTACCTTGATCTTGGACTTCCAAGCCTCCAGAACTGAGAGAGTAACGTCTGTGGTTCATACGCGCCCCCCAGTCTACGGTATTTTGTTACAGCCCCTGAAAGGACTGACACTCTGTAGACATGTTCTGTTTCACGTCTGCGTTTCAGTCTCCTCCACGGACGAGCCCACAGTTCCTTAAGGAATTAGCTGTGTCTGTCTTCCGTCGCCTCAGGAAACAGTTGCCATCACACAGATTACCTCATCCTCATCCTGCTGGCTCCTCCAGCACCATGAGGGTCTCTTTTTTCCATGAAGAACTTTTTAAGCCATAGACAAGTCTTATTCTTCTAGAGAAACACTGTCTTTTTAAAGAGTCCGTACTGTCTGCAAGCATCGGATTTCAGCCACATGTTGATTTTACTACTTTAAATTAGGCTTCCAGACATCTCACTGTCACCCCCACACACACACCAAGTACTGCCTAAATAGTGCCACCCACACTTCCTACCACAGCTGAGCACAAGGCAATGTCACTTTTTGGAGGCGGGTAAAGTAAATGCATCTCCCCTAGCCTCCTTCTGGACTATAAATGCCTTGGGGGCACACTTTCCTTCTTCCTCAGTGCCGAGCTCAGTTTCTGGAACAGAGGAGATGCTCCACGAGGGATGGGCAGAACGTGGAGCAGGTAGAGCCTCCCTAAGCACCCTGGCTGTCTCTCACACACACACACACACACACACACACACACACACACACACACACACACACTCTCTCTCTCTCTCTCTCTCTCTCTCTCTCTCTCTCCTCTCTCACTCTCTCACTCTCTCTCTCTCTCTCTCTCTCTCTCAGGACAGCAGCAGAGGCAAGGCCACCAAAAAAGATGCTCAGTCTGGTAGAGAATCCAAGTACCCTGTCCTATCCTTTTCCCCTCTAAGTGATTTTACTTTTACTTTATTATTTTTTTATTGTGGCTAAATAAACATAACAAAGAACCTAACATTCTAGCCATTTCTAAGTGTACAGCTCAGGGGCATTAAGCACATTCACGTTACTGTGCAACCATCACCACCGTCCATCTCCAGGATTTCATTTTCCTGGAAGGAAACTGTATATCCACTCAACACTAGCCCCCACCGTGCTCCCCTCGCCCCAGCCCCCTGGCAGCCAGCCTTCTACTTTCGGTCTCTGTGAATCTGCTGAAGATTCCAGGTGCCTCATGTAGGTGGATTCACAGGGTGCTTGTCCTTCCGTGCCTGGCTTATCGCGCTTAGCATGACGTCTTCATGGTTCCCCCGTGTCGCCGCACGTGCCACAATTCTACCCCAACTTTGCACTACTCCTTTGTTGACAGCCTAGCATTGTCCACAAATCAAGGGACCAGTTTCAGGAAATTCCAGATTTCCCAGCAGGCAAACAGGCCCATTTCTCTGGTCAGGTTTTGCCTGAGTGGGTCTTTAGCCTGGCTTCTCTTATCTCTGGGCTTATAGACTCAAGGCTCATGTAAACAACTTTCACTGTACAAATCTGGGGCCACGCACTCGGCATTTCCCCACTGCCAGAAGAGAAGAGTGTTTGGTCCTCTTTATCTTTCATTTCAACTACTTTTGGGAGATCTGGAGAATGGAAAAAGGAAAGCAGAATCACAGGCAATTTTGGAATCTCCTCTGCACTGTGAATTCATTAATAGGATCTTTTTTTAAACACCCTTGAGGCAGCACTCACATACCATAAAATGCACCCCCTTGATGCGTACAAGTCAATGGTGCTAGTCTGTTCACAAGGCTGTACACCCACCACCACGATCCGACTTTACACTTTTCATCAACCCAAAAAGAAACCTTGTACCCATTAGCAGCTGAACCTCACCCCTTCCCATTAATACCATCTTCAAGTTTGTATCTAGTTGATAGAATTATACTCCTTCCACATCCCCCAAAGTATTTAAAGGTCCCATAAATACTTGTCTACTACCATCAAATGCATATATACACATACCACAAATAATCTCAAAAATAATTCCTTCCACTAAGCACTGTGCTCAGAAATTTTGTTGCTAGCCATATCCCAAGATTTCTTCCTCCTCCAATAACTTGAGATTCTAGTTAGAACTAAAAGAATTTGATTAAAAAAAAAAAACTAAATGTATGTTCCAAAACAAACTTTTTGTATGTTTTGTTTTGTTTTGAACAATTAAATCATTTTAAAGCAGTAACAGCGCCTAAGATAAGCATTTCAGGATAAGACTCCTCTCCAGCTCGTCCAGCGCTCTCCTGTCCCCTCCTCACCAGCACCATGCGAGATTAGATCTGCTCACTCGTTCTGTGGAGATGCCTGCCTCTCTCCCACCAAAAACAACAGTAAAGGCTATGAAATGACACTTCAAGTTGCCAATGTGATTTAAAATTCTAATGCTGCGTCCTCTTAAATAAAGCAATACTAAAGAAATGGGACATCAGAGCTTTGAAAGGCAAATTATTCACTTACAATCAGAGAGCGAAATACTAAATTAAAAACTTGTGAGCATTCTGTAGATTTCAAAACCTCTGTGGATCAATACCAGTGTTGCCTAGAGGAAGGCATGGGCTTCGTCCATAAACCAGTGTTGAATTAAAGACCTACCCTTGCCCCCACTTCACTTAGGAGCTGATTCTTCCTGGCACAGGTACTGGTGTCATTTACTCTTGACAGTCAGTAAACACAGCATAGAAGTAATTTTTTTAATAGCATTCACAGACGCTAATGCCGTAACAAAGGTGAACATGACTGAAATGATTTACTTGGAAATGAGAGGAGGCAATCTTGGTGAATTTGTTCTGAGTGGAATATAGAGTGTTAATTAAAAATTAACTCTTGGCAAGATCATCGTGTTAAGGTAGAAATGACTCCTCCGGGTGCTACTGATTGGCAATCTGGCACCAGAGCAGCAAGATCCTTTTCCAAAATGAACTTGCTTGTCATGCAGGAAAGGAAGTCCACTAACAGCTGCCCTCCACCAACATGCTGATCCCCGAGGGTCAGCCTGAGCTGGGCTCCATGGTCATCATCCCTGGACATCATTCCATAGACATGCTGCTGGTGGCTTCAGAAAATGCCAGGACTTCAAATATAAAGAGAATTATGCTGAGAACTGTACACTGAAACAAGGCTGTCCAAGCACCACACAATTTGGTAACATACACATGTGATGACCCCGGTAACCCTGACGTAACTCTGTCATATATTCAAGGACCTCTCCTGGAGGTAAGAGGCAGCAGAAGGCAACACTAAGTGAAAACTGCAGAGGCCTGATTCGTCTCGGCACCGGATGGTCCCCGGGTCTGAGGGCCACTCAAGCACTGGCCAGGCAAATAAATTCCTCTGCTTTCTCTACAAAATGGACATAATGCCTGTAAAACCTCGGTCTGGAGATGGGTCAGAAAAGACCAACCACCTGCCATGAAGAAAGCACTGAGATATGTATGTATATATACAGAAAATTTTTAAATGAACTTCTTAAAAAAAAAAAGTCAGAGATTGGGTTCTATAAAGCAAAGTAAAAATGCACTATCTATTCAGAAATTATATTATTCTAGAAACCGGAAGGTTACAATGTTTATACAATGAACCTCTAATTTATAGCTAAGATCCCACCCTTCCTCATCTCTATGCAGTAAGTGAAGAAAGGGAAACTGGCTGACACATTGAAAAGCACGGTAATCTAATACCTAACCACTAACTAGTCTGCTGCTCCAAGTTGCAGAACTACTGCCTTTGCACTTCCAACAATGCAAAGCACGAATGTTTAACAATTTACACATAACAATCACCAAGTCGACAATTAGACATTAAATGGTACCTTAAAAATAGCTCTCAATATATGCATCTTAAGGCACCGTGGTCATAATAATTTTTCTTGCCTCTCCAAATATCCTAGGCCTTAAATTAGGTAAGCTGCCAAAGCTCCTGACATTTAGTCAGCACTTTCAAAACATAAAAAAGAGGGGGCATCAGAGAGAGGCACAGCCTGTTAAGAGACTTTTTCTATTATTAGATTTAAGTGTCTGCAGTGCAATAGCAAATCCTTAATAAGTTAGCTCTGTATATGGTTATACAGCACTTTCAAACACCAACCTCAAATCTATTTATATCAAATGCAGCCAAGCACATATAGCAAATACCTCTTGGAAACGTCCCTAAAAGCATGTTGAGGCATCAGTGTCAGTGGCACTCCAGGCAGAAGGCAAAGAACCAGCCACACACACCACCTTACATGACGTGCCCAAGTCATAAAGTCTGCAGAACAGTGTGACTCAAAGTAAACACCCAGTGCAGGGACTTTCCAGTGCTTGTTACCTGTAGCAGAAATGTGTAAGAATCTCTGAGACATCCGGAATAGCAGTTCTTTTTAGTCCAAGTGCTTCTTTAAGGTGCAGGAAAAGGCAAGACCCCTAAAACTCCTTTCCTAGTAAACATCTCTTGGGGTGCAAAGGCAATTTTTTACATTAGCATGTGGAGGACAACTCATTGGTCAGTATGGATTAAATATCACAATTTGGTCTGTCGGCTCCTAACTGTACACATGGCGCGGGTCACGTGATTAAGACATGGGGGCGGGGCCGCCTCCGCCTGGCTTTGAGGCCTGCTTCCTCATCTGCTCGGAGAGGATCAAATCTGCTTATCAAACAGGCAAAATGACATCAGGGAAGGTGGGCCAGCCGACACAGTTAAGATCCACAGGCTTGAAGAACAGGATGAATCTAAGGTGAAATTAAAGGTACTTTGAAGGTCTACACTTGGGATCTGTCTCTCAAAAACAAAAAAACTGCGGAAGTGTATTATCTACATGAACGAGAGGAACAAATGGTCCCACTCTATTTTGGGCTGGTCCAAATGCCTAAATTTGGGGAGGCCTTATGTGAAGAGCAATAAAGTGGCAAAGAGGGACAGCTCAAAAGGGATCACTGAAAATAACACGAGACTACAGCGGGGGTGTTTGTTTAGGGTGGGAGAAAGGAAGGCGAGGGAGAGGTGAACACCGTCTTCATGACCACAACGCGCATCACGTGCAGGCAGGACCAGCCTGTGCTCCCTGCGAGGAAGGCCCACCCTGGGAAAGCTACAGAAGGAGACACTTTGGCATAGTTCACCAAAAACGCTTCTCTGATCCTCAAAATTGTCCAGAAACGGCTGCCTGGGAAGTTGGCAAGCTCTCTGCTCTGAAAGTGTTTGATCAGGAACAGCGTGACCACTTTGGAAACAAGACCTCTCGGAGACATTTAACATTGCTCCCTTGCCTAGTCAGATGGCAGAATTTCTGCCTTCTGACTCTCCTGGCCTTTCAGATGTGAGCGGGTCCCAGAAGGGTGCCCTAGACCCATTTTCCTCCTTGATGCTAACCTGCAGGGTGGGGAAGGAAAGCATATTAGAATGAGGAGAGGCTCCGTTTAAAATTCAGATGGCAGCCGCAATCCCAGGACCACCCCATCAGAAGCTCCGAGATTGGCCCAGGTCTGCGTATTGTCAAGAGTTTTATGAGTGATTCTGACCCCACCCTTGGTCAACCCCACTACTCCAGAGAGCCAGCCAGGCGCCTCCATCCACCGCAACAGCTCCTACAACTGGTTCTGTGTCCATTTTCTCAGGCCAGATCTCTCGACTGACCTTCCGCCCACATGGCCAACATCCCATTGCCAAATTTTCACCAGCTTCTCCACCTCCACAGGCTGCTGTAACACTGCCCAATTCATCTTCCCCAAGTGGGAAATACCTCAAAAGGCTTCATGGCCAGAACTTCATGAGCCTCCTTGACTTGATCAGGACACGAGGCACCCCCTACTCATCAAGTTTATGCCCATCACGTATCTCAAGCCCCATCAAACACAACTATCTGCAATTTGGTTCAGCCTGTAGTGCCCATTTGTCTGAGGTCCAGCCACTTTCCAAAGCACAGGTCACACACCTCCTACACAAAACCTGGTACCGCCACAATCACAGTATTTCATCCGAGTCCCGCACTTTCTAGGCCACAGTCGGCCACGTGCACTTCTCATCTTGGGGGCTACATACAGCACTGCTGAAGACTGGGCCTATTTCCCATTCATTCTGTTTTATACACTCCTCAGAGGGCCTAAAAACAATTAATCTTAGAAATAAAACTAATGTGGGTTTCATTCATCTTTTGCTAGGATGAGGATGAGGAGAGGGAAGTCCAGAAAGAAACCGAGTTAGTAAATCCTCACTATGTAGAGAGCTATCATTCAGTTAAAGATTGGCAAACCAGTCATCCTGAAGAGGGAGCCTAATTTTGCTCGGTAGCTAAATTGACTTAGATTAAAATTCCAGCTTCTGCACTTACTGCTGGATAATCCTGGGGAAATTAGCCTCCCAGGGCTTTAGTTTCCTCATCTGTAAATGGGAATAATAAGCATACCCATACCTCACCGGGTCGTGATGGAGAATAAAGGAGTTAAGGAATACAAATCACTAAGCACTGAGCCTGGACCAGAGGAGACCCCAGCAAAAGCTGCACCAATTGTTACCAGATCGCCAAAGTGCACAGATTACAGGCAGTGCTCCCTTCCTAGGTCTTTCACTCCATTTCAACAGAAGCAGCATGCATTGGAGAGGGGAGAAGTCAAACCCTCGGTCCCTTCTGAAGTACAAGGTTTCCAACAGGAATTTGAAGTACAGTGATTTTTTAATATTTCAGCATGAAAACAAGGGGGAGAAGTGATGAGTCTCTTATCCTGGCAAAACATAAGCATAACTGGGCTAGAATTTTGACTAAGTTGGCTTAAAGAAAAAAGTGGATGGGTGGGATCCAGCCAACTTTTTTCGGCTGTCATTGAAGCAACCGCTACGTCTGAGTAAGTTGCTGGGCAAAATCTTATGGCTGACAGCATACTGTTAATTTATCTTCATCCTATCCAAACTGCAACAACCAACAATCTTCTCCCAACCTCCCTACTTGACGATGCAACAAAAATTCAAACATCTTTAAAAAAACAAAAAAAAAAAAAAAAAAAAAAAAACTGATGGCAAGGCTGTGCAGCAAGGGGAACTCTCACACATTGCTGGTGGGCACGTACACTCATCTAACTACATTGGAAAACATTTCAACTAAAGCCAAACAAATACCCCCTGATGCAGCAACGCCACTCTCAGGTACGTACAAGAAAATGAGGATATATGGTCATCAAGAGACAAGTAGTACAACAACATTCAAAGCAGCTGAAAACAATCCAAATGTTCATCAAGAAAATGGGTACATTATGACATAGTCATACAATGGAATACCACACAGCAATAAAGAATTAGTGCCACACGCAACAACATGGGTGGATCCCATGATACTGTATTGGGCAAAAGAGGGCATAGCGAGTGCCTGATTTCATTTATATCAAGTTCAAGGTGAGGCAAAGGTACTTTACCGGGATAGAAGTCAGAATGGTGGTTCTGGTCAAGGATTGAGAAGATTAAGGATTGGGAATGGACACAGGAGAAACTTCTAGGGTGACAGAATGTACTGTATTTTGATCTGGGTGACAGTTGGTGGTAGGGAGAGGAGAGGGAGGGGAGAGAGACACTCATCAAGCTGTACCACAAAGATTTGTACATTTTACTTAATATTAGTTATACCTCAATTTTTTAAATTCAAGTATCTGCACAAGCAAATATGAAGCTTCTGTGTCTGAAGATACAACATACTCCATTCATAACCTCAGGAATAAAATTTTTTCTTTTTTTTTGATAAGAGATGGCAGGATAAAAGGCTAGTAATAAAAAGTTTTACTTTATAAACAGAGTATACACCAAAGTACATGAAAACTCTTGAGATGAAAAGATTTTTAAGAAAGGATAAATTCAGGGGGTAGGGTATAGCTCAAGTAGTAGAGCACATGCTTAGCATGCACGAGGTCCTGAGTTCAATCCCCAGTAACTCCTCTAAAAATAGTTAAATAAATAAACCTAATTACCCCCCCCCCGCGCCAAAAAAACAGAAAAGATAAATTCAGGTACTCTCTCCTGTAAGTGATGATAATAATAGGACCTGTCTCACAGGGTTGCTGTGATGATAATTAACTGAGATAATACCACGAAGCACTTAATACCGTACCTGTTCATCACTTATTCATTCATTCAGCATGTATTCATTAATACAGTACATAGTATTCATCACTTTATAACTGTGCTATAATCATCTGTCCATTTCCTTCACTCCCTCTTGGCCCAATCCACAAAAATTCTCAACCCAGCAGGCATTCGATATTTGTTGAATACATTCAGAGAAGCGGGCAAACCATACACAGTTCTCACCTGAATCCATAAGAAGATACCCAAGCTGTCTGCGCCTTGCTTCCCCTACCAGCATCCACAAGCCTCTGGGCATTCATTCCCAGGTATGCTGGGGGTCAGGACAAATACGGAGTATGTGCCCAAAACAGTCTTAAAATTGAGAAGAAAACTTATTGACGTTTAAACAGGTATTAAGAAGACTACAACATTTGCTACGATAACACACGGCCCTGCTGAGAAATCTTAAGCTTTTTAGCTGCCGGTTGGTCAGGCCCTCCAGGTTCTGCTACCTGCTTCCCCACCAACTCCTGTACCTTTATTGCAGGAGCAGCTTTCACAGCCTGGGCACAGGGAATCTAGACCACTTCTGGCTCTCTACCTTCCGCTAATCAATGTACCTGGTTTTTTATGCAATTTTAACCAATGCTGGTTTGGGCTATTTCCTTGAATTATAAACACCATCTGGCTTAATAACCCTGCAGAACAAAATATTTATTTTCAGCAATGTTGACATGCAAAATTGAAAGAACAGGAAACTACAGTTAAGAAAAACAAAATACCACAATAAGATTAACAAACTACATACAATTTTAAGGATACCCTTAAGGAAGCTGCCTTTGTATGCAAGTGTATTTTCAACACAACTGTATGCATGCCACAATAAATCCTTAATTTTATTTAAATACTTAGTCAATCAAGGGGAACAAATGAAAACTGACATGAAGTGAAAGATCAAACTGTCCTTTTTAGGATTAACCTGCCAATAACCTCTGGGTGTTTTTGCCCAAAGACTCCAAAATTTGTACGCAAAATGTTTTTTTCTATTACAAAAGAAACACTGGACAATTATAGGAGGCACCCAGAGAGGGAGATCCTCTCAGTTGTGGATCTTTTTCTTTTCCTGTATTTAGTGATAAATTACACATGCTGTTTTAAAAATCTTTTCCATTTAAAAAATTTTGTCCCATTTGCTACCAGGCTAAAAAAATAAAATAAAATTTCATGAATGTCTGTGCATTGAATTCTTTCACAAGAATAGCTACTAACATTTGTGGATCAAAGGGTACAAAGTTTTAAGTTATATAGGGTAAGTCGAGAGAGCTACTGTACAGCGTGATTACTGTAGTTAATAATACTGTACTGAACACAGGAAATACGCCGAGAGTACATTTCAGATGCTCTCATCGCACACAAAAAAAGCGGTACCTATGTGAGGAAATCACATGTAAATTAGCTTCAATGTGGTAATCATTTCAGTATGTATATCAAATCATCGTGCTGTATAACTTATACACAATTTTTATCTTTAAACAATGAATATATTAAAAATATATATACACATTTTATTTTTATATGAAAATAAAATAGCTAATGTTTTTTGAAAATTTTCTATGAACCAGAACAGTGTAAGCTTTTTACATGTATTAATTTCTTTGACAACCAAAATGACCGAAAGAAAGTTAACAATTGCAATTATCAATTCCAAAACTTGACCAGGCAGCAATGTGAATGCACTTAATACTACTTGTTTTTATACTTAAAGGGGGTTAAAATGCTAAATTTTGTTATGTATATTTTACAATTCAAAGAAGAAAAAAAAAAGAAACTTGTCCAAGGTCCCACGGCTCTAAGTGACCGCCGCACCAGAATTAGAATTCACAGGTTCTGGATCCAGAAATGTCCTTTTAACCACTGTGCTCTACAAATAATTTAGAATACCTGAACCTCTATGTATCTGACAGGTTTGATGTTGGGCCTTTAAACTGTTTCCAAAGTTTCCGCTATTAAAAACAAGACTTTGACGAGCCTTCTTGTAAGAGAACATTTCATAGATTTTTTTTTTAAGGATACATTTTTAGAAGCAGAAGTGCTAGGTCAGAGGATAAAGCAAAGAATTCAAATAACCAGGTGAGCTGTCAACCAGAGTTCATTTTGATCAGCTTACAAGGAAGCCTAACGCAGCAGAAAAGATGATTTGCAACAAATATTTGTAATTAGATGGCTCCCAGTATAGGGATAAGAAACACCATGTACTTTACATGACTAGAGAAAAGTGGGTATTCATGGAACAGATTAACTCTTTAAATACCCCTTGGAGTCAGTTACTTCTCAAACCCAGTATCAACAACCGTACCGACTCACAGGACCCCACATCCACAGGATAGCCTATTTGTTGTCAACTTTGATCAACACCAGCTTCAAAGTTCCAAGTCCAAGCAAGTGGGACAGTGGAGGAGAACCTAAAAGGCCCTCAGGTTTGGGGGTTGCAAAAATGTGGCATTAAAAATGCACGGGCTGCGTCCTGGGAGTAAAGTCCCCTGAACCTATCCTGCAAGCTGACATCCCCAGAGCAGCCCCATTTTTCATCTGGTTTGCATGTCTGGCTTCCAAGTTTTATTGGACCAAAGGGTTCTGCTGCAGAGGGGGACATCTGTTGTTTTTCCTGCCCAACATCCATTCTCCCTGTTTCTGGTATGAGAACTTTGATTTTCTTTGGGGAACACACCACACACCCTCTTCTGCTCCCACCCAGCCCAGGTGGTTCAGAGCATTCCAAGCCCCAGGCTTCTGGCCCTGCCAGTCAATGTATTACACCTCTAACACCATCCTACATGCACCTCTGTGATTGGCTTCCAGGTGGGCAGGTGACTCAACGGTCCAATGAGACTCAAGCCAGGACTTCTGCTGGGATTATTAGGTAAGAGGTTTGCTTACTGCCTGGCTTCCTAACCTGGGAGCTGCTGGAGGCAACCACCTCATTGGGAGAGCTTATCTGAAAATGAAACCATCACAGAGGCAGAGTCTAGAGATGGAGTGAAACAGGTTTCTGTCAACATCCTATAGGCCCGTGCACCCAGCCACGCCTGAAGCTGCCTACCTCTGGGACCTGGACTTTTTAGTTACTGGAAATGACAAATTATCTTGTTTCTGAAGCTAAAAGAATACAAAATAAAAATAAAAGGCCCTCAGGAGACTTAGATGAATTTAGTCAGTGATCTACCTCAATCCCTAAATGCAAAGCTTACCCCTCATTTCTTCAGCAAAAGATAACAGATCTTCCCATGTTGCTCGAAAGGTCTCGAAAGGTCCATAATGACACCACACAAAACTTGTGGCCAGACACCGTGAGAAGTAACTCTCTCATTGATTCCTGCCATAAGGAAATAAATGTTTGGAGAAGCAACTAAACCGTAACAGCAAATGGTTTTAAGATCTTATTGAAATGAGAGTTGCAAAAATAAAAAAAAGTTGTCGCCCCCCCCCCCCCAAAAGTGGAGGAAAATGTGAAGGAACTGATACTATCAGCCTAAAGCCAGTCCAACGGGTATCTTGGAAGCCACCAACTTCCAACTTCACGTAGGCAGCTTGAGCAGGAAGAACACGATAAGAAAACAGAACCCTCTTTCACCCAGAGGGAGCACACCAGGGCATTTCAAAAAGATCATGCAGTGATTTACACCATTCTTTGATAATTCAGGCGCCTGTTCCCTTCACCCTGAGACATAATGAGGATTTAAAAGGAGATTTTCAGGACAGCATGGCAACTGTAGTTAACACTCTACTGCATATTTGAAAGTTGCTAAGAGACTAAGTCTTAAGTTCTCATCACAAGGGAAAAAAATTCTGTAATTACATACGATGATGAGTGTTAACTAGACTTACTGCAGTGATCATGTCACAATATATACAAGGATTGAATCATAATGTTCGCACACTTGAAACCAATATAATGCTGTATGTCAGTTCTACCTCAATAAAATGCTTTTAATTTAAAGAGATTTTCGAGCGAACTGTAGAAAACTTCACCACCACCACCAAAAAAAAAAAAAAAAAAAGTTATAATCTTTTCAACTATCTATTCAATCTATCCCTGCCTTACCAAGCGAGGCTCACTGTTAACTTCAACTGACCACTAATAACCAAAGAAATATAGTTAAGGAAATTCTTTTTTGTACTCTTTCACGGTGGTCCTAGGTGAAGATTTGTAACCGTATATTATTCAATTAAATGGAACTTCACATAAATCACCAAAGTTACAAAACATTTAACACATAATAAATATTACCTACTCTGTATTCTAATTTTTCCCCAAACCACAAGTTTTCAGAGGTCCATTACAGTTTCAAGAAAATCAGTATCCAAGTTCAACAGAAATCCTGTCCTGATCCTCAAGCTTCCCATTTCGAAGATGGAATTGAAGATTATCCCCGAAGGACATGAAGATCACTCCCTCCCCTGTGAGTGAGCAGGTCCCTTCCTGGGATTAGAACCTACACGAAGCCTCACATGTGAAAAGAGGCACGTAAAAACGTGTGCTGCAGGATCATTTGTATGAGAGAAAAATGGGAGGAAATCATAATTAAATGTCCATCAACAGGAAAATGGATATACTATAGTGTGTTCAGCAGTTAAAAAGAATGAACTGGAGCAACAAGAATCTCAAAAACAAGGCTAAACAATAGAAGTGAGCTATAGGCAAAAACAGGCACTGTAACACATCTACAAGTTCTAAAAACATGGAAAATAACACCATAGAGGAGTATTTGCATAGACATCACAGTAAAAGTATAAAATTCATGGACAGCCATGATTGAAAAAAAGAACTGGAGAGAAAGGGAGGGAGAGAGAAAATGCGGCCAGAAGTGAGACCCAAGGGCTTCGACTCTTATCTGCAATGTCTTATCTTTAAGTTGGATGGCAGCTGCAAAGGTATTCACTCCTTTTACACAATTACTGTCTTCTGAATTACTTTACAACAGTAAAGAGAAAAAATCCTTTCCTAGCATCTTGACCTGCTTCCAGAAATAGTTACTTCAACCATATAATAGTTAAAAAATTATTTCCTTTTTAATTACAATCTTGGGTTCTGTAGCAGAAGTATCTGAATTGTTAACTCTGGATAAAGAGTGGGAAGGAACATCCCAATTTAAGATCCATCCCAATTTCATAGACTCTGCAGCATTCCTAGAAAGTAACTACTCACACTACCCACCTATCCCTGGAGTTAATCTCTATTAGACACACACATGGCATTTCTGGAAGTAAGCCTGTAAAACTCATTATATTTTGGAGGCAATCACAAGCTTTTCAAAACACACACCAGTGCTTTTTCTACAGAAAAATAAAAGACACCCACTCTGTGACTGAGCTTTCATCCTTCCAACACCCAAATCCAAGCAACCTTCTGCAACCTTCGGGAGGTACTCCTAATTAGGTCGGCCCTTTTCTATTCTGCCTCCTGGTGCCCACACGCTTAAAAAGAGTCACACAAATGAATAGATCAGGGGTATTATTAGAATGTGGGCTTTTTTTTTTTTTTAATAATGTATTTATTTTAAATGTCTTCTAAATGTATTTTACTCTTTTCTGGGTTGTTGTCTGCTCATTTATACAGCTGTTAACTGCTCACAAACTGCATCATATGATGTGGTCTCCCCATATAATCCCAGAGAGTTCCTTACAGGGAGGGAGCAGGGCACTTGTAATAACCCATTCGTATGTACTGCCAAGCTCTGCGCAGTGCTCTGTGCTCGGGAACCCTTAGTGCAAACATCTGAGCAATCTCAGTGTGCCAGTAAGGGTGTGAGTGACTGACTTAATGCTTGGAGCTCACCCAGATCCTTTCAGTTTTCTTTCTGACCTGAGAGGAAAATAAACACAGAGCCATATACAACCAGCCTCTAGAACTCTTTCATGTCCCACTCCTTGAAACAAATTTCCAAAGCCTTCTAGTCACAGGCTACTCTTTAAATTACAATAACCCACACAGACATCCCCAGCTTCTTTGGAGTTGTGAGCAACCATCACGATCGTGATCATTTCCACCCATGTGGTACATGCATATTTTTTTAAGATGATAATGAGTACAACCAGTATGAAGACAAGAACGCTATAAATTCAAAAAGCTTCTTCTGAATGTTCATGGCAAATGTGCAATAGATGCAAAACTATAAATATATATTTAGGAGTTTCGTGGTAAACCTTGATATAAAAGGAGATACTGCCCATTTTCACAATCTAGTCTCTGTCCCCCCTCCGAATCGCCTGACTTCAGACTGGTCCATCCAGGCTTAACCTTAACCTTATGAGATTTCCCGTCCCTCAGTCCCAGACCCTCAGCCCAAGCTCCACGCATGCCTCCTCTGACTTTGCTAATATGGCAGAGGCCCCCTAACTAGGCTGCTGCTTCCCCTACTCTCTTCACCACCTTTTTAAAGTGCAGGTTCTAACACCTGACAGCTCAGTTTCCATTCCTGGTTCCTCTATTTACCTGCTACCACTAAACCTCTCTGTGCCTCTCCTGTACAAAGAGAACCACCGTGCCGACTTTACTGAGCTTCGCGTGAGGATGAAATGAATCAATAAAGGTGAAATGCACTGTGAGCGGGCCACAACCACAAGCCATCGTGGTCATCAACAGTCAGGGTGCCTCTTCCACGTCCATCAACAATGGTCTCTGAAAGGAACCCTCTTCTTCTGCACTCTCTGCAGCACTGCTCACAGCACTTCACTTCTGACACCAGACATGCGGGGGCTTCCCCCCAACACCAAGCAATTCTCCGCAGACACCACCTGGGTGTCCTACAATTCAATTCAATTCTGACACCATCTACCTGGGGTCAGCGCAGACCCCACCGGTTAAGAGCTCAGGACCGCAAGACTTCCTTCCCACTTCGGATGCCAACGGCAAGTCCAGGTTGTTTGTGCTTCTGACCAACTGGCTGTATATCGGGGGTTCCCACAACACCCAGCTGGAGTTCGATAATTTGCTAGAATGGCTCATACAACTCATCAAAGCACTTTATGTACTGTTACCTGTTTATTACAAACGATGCAACTCAGGAACAGCCAAACTGGAAGAGAGGCACAGGGTAAGGTATGTGGTCAGGGCCTCAGAGCTTTCATGCCCTCTCCATGCCTGCCACCCTCCCAGCACCAGCCCTTGTTTACCAACCAGGGAGGCTCTCCAAACCATTTCAGCTAAGATTTTTATGGAGCCTTCATTACGTTGGCATGACTGATTATCTCATGGGCCGCTGGTGACTGAACCCAATCTCCAGCCCCTCTTGCCTCCCCAGACTCGCTAATCAGGTGCTTGGTGCCCCTGGCAACCAGCCCCTCAAAACTTAGGGGCTTTTCAGAAGCCACCACATTAACATAAACTCAGGTGTGGTTGAAAGGGGCTTATTATGAATAATGAAAGACACTCCTTTCACTTTTATCCCTCTTAACACTTAAGGAAATTCCAAGGGTTTTTAGAAGTTTTGTACCAGGAACAAATACATATTTCTTCTTATGTCACAGTATCACAACAGCTCTTTTCGACTTTCCACTAGACATGGTGCTCTCGGGGGAAGGGACACTGGCTTATTCCTCTTTGAATCCCCATAGCCACACAGCACTGGGCATAAAGCAGGCCCTCAGTAAACTGTTTGCTGATACCATAGAAGCAGGCAAAGTTAATTTCTCTTCTGAGGCATTAAATCAAAATGGAAGTAAGATAGTTCGACAGAGAGTAGCCGGGGGTTGAACAATCACTCACATCCCCACAGCAAATTCTAGACCGCCCACCACATTGCTGGAGATCCCAGAGATTTAAAGAATTAACTTCTGTGTCACTAACATTTCTACAGAACAGCAGTATTACCTGCTTATACATTTTAGGAAGGAGAGCAGGAAATGTGGATTTTATGGGAGATCCCAAAGCAAGGCTCCTACAAATTAGTATTTAGCTAAATGCAAACTGTAATCAGCCTATTTCCCGAAAAGAGATATAAACCACTTAAGTTGTTTTTTCTTTTTTTAATCCATCTCTGGACACTGCATTAGACTAATTATTAAGCATTCACTGGTGCCAAAGCCGGGGAATAAAATGCAATATTACCACACTCAAGACAGTATATCTCACCTTCAAAGACTTTTTCAAAAATGCAACCAGCTAGTCCCCATCAGTCTTCTAAAGTCTCACCAAAAAGAATAAACAAAAGCATTGAAGTGCAGCCATTACAGGAAAACAGTATGGAGATTCCTCAAAAAAAAAAACAAAAATAGACTTACCATATGATCCAGCAATCCCACGCCTGGGCATATATCCGGATGCAACTCTAATTTGAAATGATACATGCACTCCAATGTTCATAGCAGCAAAGCCATGCAATAGCTAAGACACGGAAACAACCTAAATGTCCATCAACAGAAAACTGGATAAAGAAGTTGTGATATATTTATACAATGGAATATTATTCGGCCATAAAAAGAATAAAATAATGCCATTTGCAGCAACATGGATGGACTTGGAGATCATCATTCTAAGTGAAGCCAGAAAGAGAAAGAAAAATACCATACAATATCACTCACATGTGGAATCTAAAAAGAAAAGAAAAAAGAGGGCACTAATGAACTCATCTACAAAACAGAAACAGACTCACAGACATAGTAAATAATTTTATGGTTACCAGGGGAAAGATGGTGGGAAGGGATAAATTTGGGAGTTAAGAGATTTGCAAAGCTTAACCACTATATATAAAAATAGATTAAAAAACAGGGAAGGTATAGCTCAAGTGGTAGAGTGCATGCTTAGCACGCAGGTCCTAGGTTCAATCCCCAGTACCGCATCTAAAAATAAACAAACAAACCAACCAAATTACTCCCCTAAAAAAAAAAAAACTTTAAAAAAAGATAAACAAATTTCTTCTGTATAGCACAGGGAACTATATTCAATATCTTGTAATAACCTTTAATGAAAAAGATTATGAAAATGAATACATGTATGTATATGCATGACTGGGACATTATGCTGTACACCAGAATCTGACACTTTGTAACTGACTATACTTCAATTAACAAAAAAAAAAAAGCACTGAAGAAACAGATTTTAACTAGAGAAGAAAAAACTATCAAGACAACAGCATTTCTACTGAAACTTGTTAAATGTGTTTCCTAACATCTTCTTGTCATGTTAATTTTGAGCTCTTTGGGAGACAGGTCCACATTCTGGTCATCAAAGGCTTTATTCTAAGAAAGTTAAAAATATACTGCAATGATCTGAGAAGTTTACTTTTACAGTCCACATTCACATCAAGATTTATTCTTCTCTTGTTCTTTCAAATAAATCTTAACCACTTCCAATTCAAGGATGATGATCTCATGCTTCTAAATCTTTGTCTCTTGCCTGGACCTCTCTCCTGAGCACCAGACGCCTGGCTCTCAGTTGTCAGCTGGATGGCTACTTAAATTTTCTATAAACGTGCCTAAAACTCAACTTTCCCACCTTCTCACTAAACCTGCTTCTCTTCCTGTTGTGCTGTTTCCACAATGGCGCCGCCATCCTCTCGGCCGCCTTCCACACCTCCCGCTCCTTTTTCCTTCCTCTCCTTCCCCAGTGTGGTCACTCAGGTGCCAATCTGCCCACTCAACTTCTGGAATCCTCATCTCTCCCACCGCAACTGCCCGACCTCTAGCCCTAATGACCTCACCCACGTCACTGCAGCAGCCTACCAGACAAGATCCCTGCTTCTCTCAACTCTGCCATAAACTGCTTTTCGGTTTCAAAATCAGAGAACACATTCCATTACTCCTCCCTGAATAGCACCTCCTTTCCCAGAAAACAAAAGCCCAAGTCCTCAGGCTGGTAAGCAAGGCCCTTCAGAACCAGCCAACCTTCCTTTTCCAGCCTTGACTCTCACCACACCCATAGGGTGACACCACCTGCCCCGCCCACAGCACCTGCTAGTCATCCAGGTACACAGCACTCCCTCTTCTGCCTCTGCGGGTTTCTCCACGGCCCGCCAGCCAGCCATGCAAATCCCCTCCTCCATCCAAGCCCATCTGCCACCAACTCAAACTCCTAGACACCTGTGGTATCACGGACATGTTTCCAGATTTCACTCCTCCCCAGCTCTCCAAGAAGCCATCTTTCTAAGCAGTCCTCTTCCACTTCTGCTCCAAATACATCCCTTCAACTGCAAGGGCAGCCACCGTCTTCAACAATTCCCCTCTTCCTCACCTTGCATCCTCACTGCCCAGACTCCTTCTGCTCAAGTCTCTCATCTAAAATTGATGACAACACCACCCCAACAAGCTTCCTCTACCTGTGGCCTCCTCATTTCATTACATTGTCCTCTCCCTCCCTGCCAAGCTTCAAGGAGGAGCAGCCTACACCCACTTTCCCCGGCTCATCTGCAAGGATCCTCTCCTCCTCCCACTGCGGTCTGACTGCATCCCCACACCCTGTTCCCCCAGGAGGCAAGAGGCACCCATCCAGATCTCCACAGACCTCCTACAGGCTCCCCTAGTCCTTCCTGGCTCTTCTGCAGTTGTCCTACTGACCAAGGGGCCTCGAGGCAGGACCCTGCCTTGGCTCCCGGATTCTCTTCCTATCTCTCTAGCCTTTTTTTTTTCTAAAGCATAGTTGATTTACAGTGTTGTGTTAGTTTCTGGTGTACAGCAGGGTGATTCAGTTATACATATGTAAATTCTTTTTCATTATAGGTTATTATAAGATATTGAATGTATTTCCCTGTACTATACATTAGAACTTTGTTGTTTATCTATTTTATACATAGTAGTTTGTATCTGCTAATCCCAAACTCCTAAATTATTTTTTTTAATTTATTAGGGGGTGGTTATTAGGTTTATTTTTGTATCTTGATGGATGGAGGTACTGGGGATTGAACCCAGGACGTGTGCATCCTAAGCAGGCACTCTACCACTGAGCTATACCCTCCCCCCACCAAACTCCTAATTTATCTCTTCCCCTACCCTTTGCCTTTGGTAACCATAAATTTGTTTACTACCTCTGTGAGTCTCTTTTTGTTTTGTAAGTTTATTTGTATCACTTTTTTTAGATTCCACATATAAGTGATATGTATTTGTCTTTCTGTCTGACTTACAGTCAGTTAGTATGATAATCTCTAGGTCCATCCACATTGCTGCAAATGGCATTATTTTATTCTTTTCTATGGCTGAGTAGTATTCCATTGTGTGTGTCTGTGTGTGTATGTATATGTATATGTGTGTATATGTATATATATACACACACATACACCACAACTTCTTTATCCAGTCATCTGTCGATGGACATTTAGGTCGCTTCCACGTCTTGGCTATTGTAAATAGTGCTGCTGTGAACACTAGGATGGGTGTATCTTTTTGAATTAGAGTAGAATTGTTGAATCATATGGTAGCTCTAGTTTTAGTTTAAGGAATCTCCATACTGTTTTCCATACTGTCTGCACCAAATTACATTCCCACCAATAGTGCAGTGTAGGAGGGTTCCCTTTTCTCTACACCCTCCCCAGCATTTATTGTTTGTAGCCACTCCTTCTTGATTCATCTCAGCAAACTCACTCTGCTTCACCTACCCACCCCTTAAGCACTGGTGTCCTCCATGCTTCTGTCTGAAGACCCCATGGCTTCAACAAACCCCAAAATGCTCTCTCCAGAGCACCATCTATCTTCTCCAGATCTTACTGGACAACAAACCAAATAAACTTTGACACCCCACAGGCATCTTACAACACACATTACCAGATTCATCCATTCAACATTTATTGACTGCATGGGGTCAATTCATTGTCTGAACTCACCCTCCCCCCTAAATCTGACCATTCTTCTATATTCCCTTTCTTAGTGAATGACGGCATCTTCTTCCCAGTCACCCACACCAGCAACCCCCGATTCATCCCTGACACCCACATTCAGTGCTACCAAACCCTCTCAAGTCAGCAAGAGCTCCAGCCTGGCCCCACCTCCTTTCTCTCTCCCTACTCTCCCTGCCTGTTCCTCCTCAATAACTCAATAGCCACTGGGGACTGGCTAGAACTTACTCCTGAGGTGGACGTGACTGGATGCAACATGTACTGATAGCCACCAAGAACGGTTCTGCATTTCCAAGCAGCTTTTTAACTTTATATTTCTATCTTTGGGGGAAACATAAATTATACATCTGGGAGAAATCTATTACTTTATAATGAAGCCTACATCTTCCCTTTTGATCACTAAAACTGTTAATATTAGCAAGTGTCTAAATGAATGGAATGTCTATGTGTAAATTCAGAGACACTTTAAACAATATTTAACGACTGTGATACTTAGGATCTGGAGACTCAGTGCTTTCTGACCACAAAATGCAAACATTTTGGTTCACATAAATCATTTTGGATAAACAACAAGGACCTACTGGACAGCACAGGGAACTGTATGCAATTTCGTGTAATGAGCTATAAGGAAAAAAACTGAAAATAGATATACGTATGTATGTATATGTATGACTGAATTCCTTTCCTGTACACCCGAAACTAACATTGTATATCGACTACACTTCAACAAAAAATTAAAAAAAATTTTTTTTGACACAACACTCATTTTTATAAGGCCAACGTTTAAAATCAAAACAAACATAAAGTGTGAGCAGTTAATGAAATCAGCCATCTTTTCATAACACATCACACATTTTCCAAACTGAAAATGCATCACAAAAACTTCAGGGATACTAGGATACGTTTAATGAAAAGAACAGTTGTTGCTAGAAAAATAACTTTATGATTTCCATGGCAGAAAGCAAAACTTGATGTAATTATGCATTTGAGCATATTCCTTCTAGCTAAAATAGCCAAAAATCTCCAAGTTTCCTTAAGTTAAAAGGAACCACTCCCACTCCACCTAGACATATATATCCTTCTAAATTACTGATAATCCCTCAAATGTAAAAGTCCAATTTTAAGGAAGTATCTTCCCCCAAAGGTTCTTGCTGAAATATCCTCTAAAGTATGTATGAAACTAGAAACATATGAGAGGAAGGTTCTAAATTGCCCAGATTAAAAATAATTCTTCTCTGAAAAGATAATGTCTCAATAATGAACCAAGTTAATCCTCACAACTCATGAATCACTTGACATGGCCTCTAGGAAGCAAAGACCCCCCCCCCCATCCCTCAAGAATTTTCCTTCTTGTCAGGACAGCGGTGCTTAAATACACCTGGAGCAATCAGAGGCTGAGAGATTGTAAGAAATGAGGCTTGAATTGGGTATTTCAGGATAAGCGAATGGAGACGCTGGTTATGAGTGTGGACAAGGGGATAGAAGTTTCTGGAAGCCTCGCATCCTGGATATGTTGTAGTGGACAATACTCTGATAGGACTTAACTTGCCAGAAGTTTTCCAGGAACATGCCTGGCAAGGATACGTGCAGTTGGAATAAAGGAGATACTAGAAACAAAAGAAAAAAACTAACTCTTCCAAAGGAAAGGAATACACACTTCCTCACCCACAAACGCAGCACCAGCCCACGAGCACTCAGCCTCAGGGAGCGCAGGGGCCCGACCCGGCGTGGTCTCGGTGGGCAGATGACTCTCCCACATTCATCCTGCCCTGTCTCTGAGGAATGCGGCACTGCTGATGGGCTCTTTCCTAAATAGTTCTTGATACTGTATTTATAACTCCTGCAATACAGACGTTCACAACAATGAAGTGTTCCCTTTGGCTTGCATGAAGCCCGTTTTTGTCAGCAGTACATATGGGTAAATGAAATACACCATACACAGACTCTCTCTGATTCTTTCCCAAGATGTTCCTTCATCAGGAAAAGAAATAATTCCACATAGTCTACTCATTTCTCAAACAATGATTAACCAATTCACTTCACTTCAACCCCACCCAACCAGATATGACTTAAGATAGTTGTTTCCAAACAAATTCATTTGGCATCTCGAGACATTTCATGGAATCTCTTTCAACCCTTATCTCTGTTACCTTCCCTTCCAATGAGGAATTCAGAGCTAGACTAAGTTAACTATTTGTCACAGAACTGGACAGGGCCATTGAGGAAGAAAACTGAAGCCCAAAGGAGCTAAGTAACTCCCGACGTCATGTCTGCTAGTTAACAAATGGCCAGGCTGAGGTCTCCAGGTCCCCAGCCCCGGGTACTTTCCATTTCACCTAAATGTCTCACTTTGACACGATACAGAACCTACTTCCATTGTTTATCATTACTCCTCTTGAAACCAAAAGAAATCTGTTTCACTACTGTCACCCAAGTTCTTCTTCTTGATTATAATTCAGATGCAAGTCCGAACAAATGAAACTCAGGTGGTCAATTAACAAACACTGACAGGCCCCTCTGTGCCTGCGTCAGGCACCACACGAGCCATGAAGATGCAGCAGTGGGCAGGACAGACGCGGTTGCCCTCGGGAAGCTCACCGACAGGATAATCTGGAAGGCTTAAAACCAAATTTACTCGGGTCCCTGATGCATCCAATAATGAACTAGGATGTCATCTTTTTCCAAAGCATCCAAGCACTTCATAAACACCACAATCAATTCATAAAGAAATTTAAAATTGCTTAGAAATAACTGTTCAAGTCCCCAAACACATATCACCACTTTGCAGATAAAAAGAGACATACATGAGTGAGGTGAGGGAATAAATTCACTTTTCAAAATTATCAAGTGTCACCTCCAATACTGTGATAGGCTGAGAACTTACAGTTTATATGAGACAAGATATATATTAAAAAGGGAGATAATTTTACAGTAATCTCTAAACATACCTGTGACATTATCATACTTGCAATTATTGTAACAATTTATAATCTAGGAGAACTTTCCCCACACATTATCTCATTTAACCCCCTCTATAATATTTTGTATTAAAGAGTCCCAAACTGACACTCAAGGAAGTTAAGGAACCTGCTCCAGCTCTCAGAACTGGTAAATGACAGATCAGAAAGCAATAGCTTCCCAATCTTAGATCCCTGGACCTTTCTATTGAAGCCACTGTCTCAGTAAAAGCTCCTACCGAACTGTTTTAAACTGATCATGCTAATAACAGTAGAAATAATACTGGTTAATATTAGTTTATTGAACATGTACTCAAATGCCATTTACTGTCCCAAGTCTTTTATACAAATTAATGATATTATTTATATCATTAAGATCACATCAGTAATACTAAATTCAGTCAAATTAAAAGCTTTTAAAGTGATTAAAAGTCTTTACGACAGTATTCAGAATTAACATAAAGCCAGTTTCAGGCAATCAATTTATTGCAAGAAACACACAACCAAAAGGAGGGGAGGTTGGGGGCAGAGGGGGAGTAGCAAACCCCAGGAGGCTCACGTGGCCCAAAGGAAGAGGTTTCCCATCAGATTCCAAAACTCATACCAGTTTCACAGAGCATAAATGACCTCGGAAGGGTCAGCCAAGCAGACCACATGACTCGCTGAGCTTCTTTAATGGGTGCATTCAAATTCTGCATAAGCAAGCTTGTTTCTAAACTGCGGATGCGTCCAGCAACACTGAAATGCCTTGGAGAGGAGATGACACAGAGGGCGGGAGAGCCGGCCACCCTGCGTGGAGTGGGACCCGGCAACAGCCACAGCAACGCCCTTGCAGCACATTACACAGTTCACATAAATTATCTCATCCGATTCGACCTTATGAAAACCAGAAACAAGACAGTGAAGTGACTAAGTCCCTAAACAATGAGCACGAGGCGATTTAGACCTTCCAGAAGAAAAAGGAAAGCCCCTAGGAAGAACTAGTCCCGCATTGGTCACCAGGTCAATCCAGCAGCCTTGAGCAAAACTGCAGCTAGAATCCGGCAGTCACAGGCAGATGAGAGAGGGGAAACAGAGGAAACTGAAAAGAAAAAAGCTTTCACACCATATGTTAACTTTTACATAAAGGCTTGGGCCAAAGAACTCCACTGTCATATGCCTGCTCATTCTCTTTCCACTGGGGTGGCTTGCTTTAAAGGAAAAAGAAGTGGGTGAAGACTTTGATAGGTAGCCTCAGGCTTGGTCAAGAGGAATCAGCCCCTTTACCAGCAAACAAAGGCACCACAGTGATACAGAAGGGGAAAAAAAAAAGAAAAAGAAAAATGAAGCATCCAGGAATGACTGAAGCTTCTTCCTGATCAATTACATTGAGGCTCTCCATTTATTTTGGTCCATAAAATCAAAGAGACACAACCTGATTTCCCGCCATCTTTCATTCTTTGGTTGAATTATTAGGTTCACTTCAAATCTCTCTCAACCACTGTCAGTTCTCCACTCAAACTAGTACCTTCAAAGTACATGACTATGTACAGTAAGAGCTTTTAAAACTAATAATTGCTAATATTTATTACTGCTAATTATGTGCCAGGCACAATACTGCTCCATGATGAAGAAACTGAGGCTTAAAGAGGTGCAATGACTTGCCCAGGACAACACAGGTCGCACTGATTGAACTCAGGCTGCCTCATACAACTGCTTGCAATCAATCAATCAACCAATCAATCAAGAACACACTACCCTTTCAGCCCATAACAAAATCCAGTCCCTTTTTACCTAAATAGTAATAGCCTCACCTGAAAAGATCAAGATCCACTTTATTTTTTTTATAAAGATTTATGTATTTGTTTTTATTGAAGTATAGTTGATGTACAATATTCTAAAGTTACAGGTACACATATAGTGATTCATAATTTTTAAAGGTTATACTCATTTATAGTCATAAAATACTCGCTATATTCCCCATTGTACAATATATCCTTGTAGCTTAATTTATTCCTAAAAGTTTGTACCTCCTAGTCCCCTACCCCTATACTGCCCCCGACCCCTATATTGCCCCTCCTTTACCCCTACATTGCCCCCCATCCCTATATGGCCCTTCTCCCCTTAAGATCCATTTTAATTAAAACTGCCCAGGACTAAAAGTGGTGAGAATGGATTTCATGTTGATTTGCTGATATGGCTGCTAGGTTTGCCTTTCTTGCAAGGTACTCCTCCTACATGACCCACCTCCAAATCCTCTCCAGCAAACGGCAGGAACAATTATGCTTTGGGTACAGTTCACAGAACACATTTCTTCCAGCTAAGACCCACAGGGCAGCAGAGGACCAGGCCCCACACCTCAGCACAGCAGCGCCACCCCGCTCAGTCCAACCACCTGCACCACATGGCCAGCACAGGCCATTAGGGAAAGCAAGAAAGGAATTTTCAAACTTCAGAAAGATCTGAAAGGGCAGCACTTCCCCTCAAAGGAAAACTGGCAAGAAAGAGCGATCCACGAGCCCATTTAAACAAACAGAAACAGGCCTTAAGTGGACAAAAGTAATATTATTGTTTCTTTAAACCACCTACATAATATTTACATTTTCCCATAGCTGGGAAATCACTGACTACAGCCAAGTAACCCCTGAATTCACCTCTGCCATGCTATTAAACCTGGATCTGCTTACGGCCTAAACCAATAAAACTCCTGTTTAATTCTCAAAGTTCCACAGAAACTGGAATCCAAATAAACCAATTCAATTTTTATTCCCTTGGAAAGCTCCTTTAACTGTAAAACACTATGGAATGTTCAACTTCATTTTGGTGTTGGTATTTTTTTCTCCTATGTAACGTGTGTAGCTATGTTGTTTTCTATTTTCATAAAAATTTTTTGGTTTCTGTTTGTTTTGCCATTTGAGAACTATACCAGAGACACATAAATTTCTATGGCTTAATTAGCAAATTATCAAAAAATATTCCTGGAAACAATCACTTGGGGGAAATTTTCAGGGTAAGTTTCAGTTGTCTAAGAATAACCTACCTAAAGTCAAACTCCTCACATCGTTTTATAAAAGATTTAATTAAGATTCACTTAAGATATCCTGAAAGAAGGAAAAAATTAAATGAGGGCAAACTAGCTGTTAATCAGATTATAAGAGATTAAGCAACCATTTTCGACACAGGTGAACCTTAATGTAGACTGTGAGGCCAGATCTCATCCAATTGCAGTTTTTCAACCGAAGACAACAGCTTATAAGTAAACAGTATAAAGACCCTTTTTTGTAGGTGGAGTTTTTGGTAGTTTGTCCTAAACTTTTATCAATTTCTAGTCTATTTATAAAAGAACTTGGATTCTTCCAAATTCTCCCATCGTGGTTGGAAAACTGATGCTACATTTATTGAAATTCAAAGAGAAACAGGCACTCCCAGTCACTCTTTGCCACATGGTTAGTAAGCGACACATCATCATCCAGCTCCCATCCTCTGTATTCCACAGTGTATTCACAGGACGCTGATGCTTTCTTAGCCATGCCTTTCCTGTGTTGTAATTATAGGAATAGAAAGTGTTTTGCTCTGAGTTTCAGTGATGTCAGCCTGAAACACACTCTTAAAAGTATTTCAAAAGGCCAGAATATGCAATGTCCCTTTGGTACAAACAAAGTCAAAAATAACCTGAAGTTCAGCTGACCACAAAAAAGGGGAAGCATCTACCCAGCTAAATATGCATGAGACTCACAGAGCTCGCTCAAGATTTCCACCTACCCAACAAATGGTCAAAGGCCACGAACAGCGTTCACTGCAAGAGGAAGATCCACTCAGAAGTGCAAAAAAAAAAAAAAAAAATTTAAATTAAATTCACTGTTAGTTAAAGGAATGCAAATCAAATAACAATGGGATGTCTTTAGGAAGTTTTTCCTCTATCTTAATGACTACATTCAGTGGAGCTAAGGATGCAATAAAACTAGATCAAAATATAGCCTTAAATCAGCAACAAATAACTGGAGCCATAAAAATGGTTAGTCCCTCAGGCTCCCTCCATTCTGTACATCTATCCTTATAAAAACAAAATCCACAATGGTAAAGGCTTCTTGCTTAAGATGTTCACTGGAGTCTTACGTATAAGAGCAGAAGTTAGAAGCATCCATGTTTGCCCTCACTTGAGGAATAATGCCTATTCAACAAAATACAACGTAGACAATAAAATGATGGTTGAAATCCTGCAGCAATATCTCATAATTCTAAGTTGAAATAGCAGGATTCAAATCTGTCAGTACAGCACTCCTCAGAAAATTAAAAATAGAATTATCATATGACTCAGCAATGCCACTTCTGGGTATATGTCTGAAATAACTGAAAGCAGGGTCTCTAAGAGGTATCTGTACACTCATGTTCATAGCAGCACTATTCACAATACCAAAAGGTGGAAGCAGTAAATATCCACGGACTGACTAATGGATAAACAAAGTGAGATCTACACACACAATGGAGTATTATTCAGACTTAAAGGAAAGAAATTCTGACACATAGATGAACCTCAAATACATTATGCTAAGTGAAATAAGCCAGTCACAAGACGACAAATGATATGATTCCACTTGTGAGAGACATCTACAACAGTCAAACTTAGAGAAAAAAGAATGCTGGTTGCCAGGAGCTGGCAGGGAGGAGAAAATGGGGAATTATAGTTTAATGGGGACAGACTTTCAGTCTCCAAGATGAAGAAGTTCTGACAATTGGATACACAACAGTGTAAATATACTTAACACTACTGAACACGTAAAGATGGTTTAGATGGCAAATTTTATGTTATGTGCATTAAATCACAATTTTTTAAGATGTCAGTACAGTATGATTACACACGTGCAAAACAAATTTTAAAAACTGGAAAACAATTCTGCAAAATAATATTTATATATATTAATATCTGTGATGTGATTTTTAGAGCACTCTTATTTTTAAAAAATGTAAGAACTTATTGCTCTAGCTACCTATAAAATCTTAAAATCCTTCTATTACTAACGACATGCTTATGAGAAATTACTTATTTTTTAGCATATACAAAACAAAGATGGTGCCAAATTTTGAACTAAGATCTTGCTCTTTATTATGGATGAGAGTTGATCTAACTAAACTCCTTAAGAGGTTTCAATGTCTTATTCACCAAATCCCTAGCACCAGTCTAGCCCACTGTGAATATTCAGTAAACACTTGAGAAATGAATTTAGAAAACTCCTTTCACAATTTTAACACACATACACATTTTACCGAAACTGCACTAATTTCATGAAATCATTTTGCTGATTACATTGTAAACTTTTCAATCCAGGATCTTCTAAAGCTATTCTTTTGGTCTCCAATTCCCCAATTCATCCTTTTTCCTCCACTAATTACCTCACTTTGTTTAGTATTTGGAAAAAGAACTGAGTGCTGCAATATATAATTAGTAAATTATCTTAGCTGATGGAATCATGTAGCAGCAGTGAGCAATTACAGCCCATAAAACGCAGATTACTCTGGTTGTTTTTATACGCTATGAAAGGATGAGCCCTCTCCTCCACACACTGAAGGCGGAGCTGCAACTAGAATGCCATTAGGATGGTTTTATCCTATCAGTTTATAAGTGAAGAAAGGTGAGTCCCACACACACAAGTTTCACAACCCCAAGATGCTGGTGTGTGTGACCCAAGCCAGGCTGAAACTATTCCCGAGAGAAAAGAGCAAGTTCCCCTCCACACAGAAAACTCCTCCCAGGGCGCCCAGCTGCACCCCACCATCCATCTGCAGGCATCTAGACGATGGAGCCTCACGCCCCTGGCAAGAGTTAGTTCTGTTTACGCAAACTGCGTTGTCCAACAGAGATATAATGTGAGCCACTAACTTTAAATTTCCCAATAGCCACGTTAAAAAATAAACAGGTAAAAATTAATTTTATTTAACTCAATATAGCCAAAATATCATTTCAAAATGTAATCAATATTTTAAAATCATTGTGATACATTTTACATTCTCTTTCCTTTGTCTTGGAAATCCAGTGTGTATTTCGGACTTACAGCAATTCTCAAATCAGGTGAGCCACATTTCAAGTGCTCAACAGCCATGTGTGGCTAATAACTGCCCCTATATGGGCAACACAGTTGTAGAATAATGGTCACTTCTATTTTGTGACATTTTTACATTTATTTCACATTTTAATCTTTTTTTTTTTTTAATGGGCTCTGACATCTCTTTCCTGGTGGGTATCTGACCCTATTTAAAAAAATACAGTTAACAAGTAAACAAAAACCACTTGACTAGCCACTGATAGCCAAACCAGAACTATAGGACGACTACATTTCTGCTGTAACGCAGTCATCTCCAATTTTAAGACAGATGTCAACAGAGAAATGTGTCTTATTCTACAGGGATACACATCTCAGTCAACATTTCCATCTAAATAGACGGAATAGCTTTACCAGACTTTGCACAATAGGAGTGTTCCTGAAAAACCGTTCACAGATAAAAGTTGCCTTTTACTAAAGGAGCAAACTCTGTAAAGAAAAATGAGAGATGTTTTTACTTTGTCTATTTGATAAGCTTTTAAAAAATATTACTAAGTGGGAGGGTGTAGCTAAGTGGTAGAGTGCTTGTTTAGCATGCACGAGGTCCTAGGTTCAATCCCCAGGAGTTCCATTAAAATAATAAGCAAATAAATTTTAAAAACTTAATTATCGCCACCCCCTCCAAAAAAAACCCCTAAAAATATTACTAAATGAGGCTAGGGACTTTTTTTCACTGCTCTGTAGGTATGAGGCAGTTCTGCTCACATGTCACCTTCTTAGAGAAGTCTTCCTGAATCACCAGTTCCAAGTAGGCAGCCCTCCCCTCACCTCACTCTTTCCTTTCATAATGAAAATGGCTTCCAAAAATAACCTCAATCGTTGAATGAATGAATGAACGAATGATGGGCTTTATTAAAATAAGGGGAAAATATATAAAGTGAGTCATATTTAAACTGATAGTAACAGATATATCACCAACATTGTCCATTTTTAAATGACTACCATATGTAAGATCCTGTGGAGGTTTATGGCCCAGTTGGGAGAGGGGGAAATTGTGCACATCTGTGTATAAAGGAAAACTCACAGTACCAAGTACTAGGATTTCCACCCAAAATGATGAGTAGGGTTTCATTCATTCAAGTGCCTACCAAGTGCCAGGCATTTCTTTTAGACACTGGGTGAACAGGCTAGTCTCTGTCCTAAGCAAAGTATAATAACAAATTATATCTCTTGCTATGAAGGGAAAGAGCAGAAGACTTTAAAAGGGAAGGGTTCCTACTTCGGGTTGGTGGCACGGGAAGATGCCTCTGAGAAGATGACATGGAAGCTGACAGGGGAAAAAAAACTGAGGGAAGCAATTCCAGGCCCAGGTTCTGTGATGGGGAATAACCAAGATCCTGAAAAGAACTGAAGAAGGCTAACATGACTAGAGTCCTCGTACAGGCTGTTATTTACATGTTGTTGCATCAAAGAGTGAACAGCGGGCAGGCCTTGTGGTACAGGCAACTCTTGCTTAGCCAGATTAAAACCTACCAGACAACACATATATCAGCTCTTCAATGAGACCAGGACTGCAAACCAGCCAAGTTAGCCAAGATGTATCTTTGCAAGCATCTATCTTATAACATCCTATGCTGTCTTTCACCATCCCTTCTGAAGAGGGGCCCAGCTAGCTAATGGCCCAGGGACAAATCAGAAGTGAAAAGCTCGCCTCAAACTGGGGCCTTTATCAAAAGACAGCAATTCAAGCGAGAGGCTGAGAGTAAGCAAGCCCTGATGCTCCGGGCTAGGAAAGGGTGATCAGGCCACACTAAAAGCACTTGGTCAGCCTCGGGTTTTTGGTTTTGGGTTTTTTTTTTTTTTTTTCATCCCAGAAAAAGGAATGTTTACAGTATGACATGCACTGACTGCCAAAGGAAGTCTAAAAAGAATAACCACATTATTGGATATTTTTAGCTTTTCTTTTCATAAATGTTTTGTGTCACTGCTTTCCAAATAATTCCAAATCTTGCAAGTTGGCCAGAAGGAGAAATGGGGGCAGAAAGTGTATTGTTTATGTATGTGGGTATATAAGACTGGTGACTAATTTTCTTTTGAAATTCAGTTAAAGGAATGAGTCTCTGTGAGTCCTGCTCACACAAACACAAAATTCCAGTGGATTAATACTGTGTAAGAACAGAATACATCAGACATGGCGACAAGATGTGCAAGTGACTGTGCACCCGGCAAAATGACTGTTGGGAATGTTTATATTCAATAAACATATAGGGATGCAATGTTAGTATAAAAGTAGATCCAAAATACCTTTGATGTTTTAAACTACTATTCTTTGCTCCTCCCCACCAGCCATCTATAGCCAAAACTTCTAATGGAAACACTGAATAAAATAGTGCAACTCATTACTGTTGATTCTAGCAATAAGACACAGAAACAGAGAACCACAAAAATATTTCAATTATAATTTTAAAAAACCCATGGGTGAACTTGAGTCCTGTTATATGAAAATCTCACAGTCTTGCCTTATTAAACCATTCTTCAGCATAACTTTTTTAAAGGTGGGGATGGTTCAGAAGACAATTTCAAGTTCTTCAAGACTTCTTGACTATTCAACTTCTAAAGCGAACAGTATCATTTCCTGATTCCTATTAACTGTCAAAGGCTCAAGAAGAAACCTGATCACCCCTCAGCTTACGGAAAAAAAACAGAGTAAGACATGCTCCGGTAGATTACATTAAAAGTTTAGGCCATTTCTACTTTTGGAAGCCTGAATGTGTAGAAAAGGAAAATTATGAATTACAGAACTGCTGCGTTCTTGTTTCTGCACGAAACAAAAGTGAACCCGTAAGTATGAATTAGGAACACTGTAATGAAGATGTGTGCAGGACAGGGGGTCAAAATTTTAAGAAACTCCTAAATTACAGGTGTCCATTTTGCAAAAGAAAAACAGAATTTTAAAATTACATTTTACAGCTGAGAAGCAGCAAAAAGGAGAGTGCAGTTTGAGTCAGCAAAACTTGAGCTCTGCCTTTCTCCTACATAAGTGTGGGCCTTTGGGGAATCACTTAACAAGGCCTTACCTTTCATTAGGTTAATGCTGATAGAGGGTTCTTGGGAGAACCATAAGACAGGGATACAATGAAAACCCGCAAAGAGCCAATAATTATCAAACCAAGAAAACATTCAGCCTTTTTGAGGGGGGGAGGGTGGGTTTATTTATTTATTTATTAATTAACAGAGGTACTAGTCCCCAGGATCTCATGCATGCTAAGCATACGCTCTACCACATAGCTATACCCAGCTATGGTTCCCCTCTTCCATTTTCATTCAACGTTCACTGACCAACCACTGAGGGAGGCCCTGAGGATACAGCAGTAAGCATGACATTCACTCATTCAAACTCTCACAAAAAGGGGAATGCATTCATTCCCTTTACATCCTTCAGACAGGTTTTTAAGCCTTTTCTTTCTTTTTTTTTTTTTTCTTAAAGAGGGTACCAATATAAAATAAGAAAGAAAATGATAATATTTTTGTTATTGTTGGAGACAGAAGTTGGGCTATGTTCCTTTGCCTGGCAAGAGAAGAAAGAAATTTCTCACCCTCCCTCCTGCTTTCTCTCCATCCTGCATTTACCACAAACATCTTGCTTTCTCCGGATATTTTCAGGAGTTCTAGAAACCACATTTTCCTGGCTTTTCCACCAGGTGGTACAGCACCAAAGATATCACCAGTATCACTACATCCTTATGGCAACACCTCTAGAGAAATGATAAATTTCACTTGCACACTATACATCAGATGTATTTACCCAATTCTCAGAATCACCAGTATAAAAATTGAAAAAAAGGCTTCTCTAACTTTAGATAAAAGAAATGTTCGGTATTAAGAGTTCCTTGCTTTAAATTATGATAAGTTTTACTTCCTTGACTCACAAATCTTATCAGATTCACTCTTTAAATAAACCAAAATGCCCACAAAAATTCAGTTAGAACACTTTCTCCAACTGGCAAATAAATCCTCTACCTCAGTACCGTGCAGGTGTTGTTGTTTAGAAGGGGAAATACACAGGCAATAAAGCTTCACAAAACACCATGAAGCTCTTTAAACAAAGGTCTAGGTCTTACCATCCTGATTTTCAGCACAGACTTCATACTGATGTTAAATTAATTCTAAATGCTAAATAAGTAACATAAGTATCATACATATTAGATGAATATTTCATAAATTAATGAGTATAACACTGTATGTGTTTCAATCCAGAAAAAAATATTTACTTTTTAAAGCACTAAAGCACTCTCATACAAGTTTAACCTGGATACTTTGGCCCTTGTCAAGAAGCATCTCACACCTGGGGAATCCAAGACCAGCCAGTTTTTCTGGAGATGCTAGTCACCTTTGGAAGAGACTTCAAACTAGCACAACCATCTCTGACAATGTCTACTCAGAGTGTCAAAAAGTAACAGCTACATAAATGGAAGGAGAAAACAGAAAGTAGAGAAGGGAAAGAAAGGGGAGGCCAAGAAAGACAGAGAAAAGCAAAGTGCATAAGGAAATGCAATTCTTCTAATGAACAATTTGGCGAGGGGCTGGGTGGGGGGAGGCTAGGTATTTCTGACTTCCAAACTTCACAGCAAACTCATGTCATTAGAACACACTCTACTGAATACAAAGTGTCACTTGCTATGGGGGGTGTTCCCCGCTCCCCTAAATTCACATGATGAAGCCCTAATGTGACAGGATTTGAGGTGAGGCCTTTGGGAGGTTATCAGGTCTTGAGGATGAGAGGAAGAGAGGCAGCCCTCTCTCCATGTGAGGACACTGCCAGAAGTCAGCTGTCTCCCAGCCAGGAAGTGGCCCTCATCAGAACGCAAAATGCTGGCACCCAGATCTCTGACTTCTAGCCACCGGAACTGTCAGAAATACAAAGTTGTTAAGTCACCTAGCCTTGGGCATTTGTTATAGAAGCCACGGCTGACTAAGCCAGCATTTAAAGTGACTAGTAAATAGTACGGCCTTAAGCCTTGGAAACAACAAAGAGGGGAGGCTTATTGAACCAGGACTTCACGCGGGATTATCTGCTACTGAGTAAGGGCACCTGACTTCACTCTTGCCCTTCCCTATCCCCCTCCCCCTCCTTCTGGTTTGGTAGTTAAGAGATTCAAACGACTAGAACTTCCGAATCCTAAAAATTTTGAAATTCGACCTCAGAAAGTACTTAAATAAACTTAAAAGGCCTGGCAAGGAAACTCTGACATATTACTCTGTCCTCACCACTCCCATAACCCATCATCCGGCCCTGAACGATTTTCCTTGCTTCTAGTATCCAGAACTAAGTTTGACGGCAATGTTCGGCGTGCGTCTGCTGTTTCTGAAGAGCACCCAATTTGTTCCATTCCAGCCTTCTCTAATCTGTTACGAGCACGTCTGGGTTGGCAAGGTTTCCTCGGTGTGGCTTCCAGGGCCAGGAGGCCGCCGGGTTCAAGCTCCAGACTCAGAAGTCTGCCCAAGTGTCCCGTTTCGGGGTAGCCTCCCCGAAAGACACTGTCACGGTCGGTAAAACCGGCCCAAGCTCCCTTCCCATCTTTTCCCAAGTCATGCTTCTCACCGCACACTTCCTCCAAAAAAGGAAGAAACCAGCCGTTAAGGCTCAGTTTTCTCCGGCTGGTCCTACCTAGCACCGGAACTTGTTTGCAAAACATTCGAGGCTCCTATAAACTTGACTTTACTGGAAACGCACAACTTTGACTCCCGCCACCAAGATTTAGCGCCTGCTAAGGTCAGGCTCCGCGTTTCTCTCAGCACCACCCCCAACCCCCGCCACCAGAGGCTCCCGGACCGGGAAGGTAGGGAAGGCCAGGTTTCCACGGCCACTCCTAGCTGTTCCATGGCCCCCAAACTAATCAGGGGGCCACAGGACAGTGAACGGACTAATAGTGGGGGCCGGCGTGAGGACCCGATCACTGACTCTGCAGGGGCGCGAAGGGCGTCCCGGGGCGCAGGGGAAACGGGGAGTGGCCGAGGGGCGCCTTCTGGCTCTCAGAACTGCTTCCCAGCCGCCTGCCGCCCGAGGCGGAGCCACAGTGGCCATCTGGCGCAGCCTCCCCGCCCTTCCTCCAGCTTCCCTGCCCAGGACGCCCAGCGCACGCCGGCAGGCACAAGCTCAGGGCACTACCCTGGGATCCGAAAAGGCAGAAACCCCTTCTCCACGGGCTCCTTCTCCTTCCCCACGAACATCCCCCGTGCGCCCCGCGGAGACACGTGGAGTTGGGGTCCCGCCGCTCAAGATCCCCCGGGAGCGATCCGGCGCGGACTACAGCGCCTACCAGAAACGCCACTCACTTGCTGGCCGGTGCGGGGCTTGCCCTGGGGCGCTCTCCTGAAGAAGGAGGTCCTGGCGGTGAAGAAGAAGTCCTCGGCGTCCTCCTCCAGGCTGCTGTAGCCGCTGCTCATGCTGCTGGTCCCGTCGCGCGCGGGCCGCCTCCCCAGGGCGCAGGCGGCCAGGCAGGGGGTGCCGCGCCCGCCCGCCCCGCGAGGTTCCCGGCGCGCGGCCCCGAGCCGCCGGCGGGTCCTCCTGCTGCAGCTGCGGCCGCCGCTCAATCCGGCCGTGCCGGCCCCTCCCGCCGCCTCCCGGCTTCCCCGCCCGGTTCCCCGCTCTGCCGGGGCCCAGAAGTGCCCAGCGACCCCGCCCCCCCAGGGTCCCGCCCCCACCCCCTCGGGCCCCGCCCCCTGAGGCCAGGGGACGCTCTCCACGCGGTCGTGGCACTCCGTGCGCGGACGCAGGTGGGGGCGGGACGGTTTTAGGCGCGCTGCTCTTCCCTAGCAAGTTTGGGGAGGCCGAGGATCCCACTTTGATGGCTGCGTCCGGTGCGGCTGTGCTCCGGGTTGTTTCCCCCACCTCCCGGAAACTGCCAATTCCTCAGCTTTCAGTCCACCCGTCGTCCCCCGCCCGGCGCTCGGGCTTGGGGGAGGGCCCAAGCTGAGCAGGGAGCTTTCTCCGCTGTCCCTGCCCCGCTCGCCCCCTCCCGGAGTCCAGCGGCTGGCGGTGGAGATAGCGCTGCTGAGGGACCCCCAGACCCTCGGGGGTCCTACCGCCGTTTCGCCCCGTCCTGACCTCCGGCAGTTCGGCCCTCCAGGAGGGTTAAAGTTAGCTGAGATGAGTGGGGAGGTAACGACTGGGTCGAGTTTATTCAAATGAAAACATCCTTTCCGGAAATTCAGTTGAGCTTCGGTCTTTCCCTCTCGCCCTTCTTTCTAGTGAGGATTCATTCCCAGATGAGGACGGCCAAGGTCATTATGATCTTAGAGGCCACCTGGTGCGAAGGGGGGTGATCTAGTTATGCAGTTCGAGTACTGATTAATTAAACGTGCTTTTTAATTGTCCCCTTCCACAATCCGCTTTAAACTTCCAAGGCACGGTTTCAGTGTTGGGGTGAAGGGTTCAGGGAACTCTATTCGCCCTCCTCAAAAAAAAAGTTCCCTATTTTCTGAATCCTTCCAGTCAGCTAATCCTCTTAAAATGCAAAATTTTCCTCCAAGCCACCTGTGGGTGATTGATAGTTATTTACACCTTGGCGTTATTGAGTTGATTTAAATCAAACTAATTTCCTTGCAGAGATCCCTGACTGAAAGGTTGTTTTGAAGCTTCAGCCCTGCTAGTAAGCCGGCTTTAGGAGAGGGTTCATTAGAAGGGCTGGAGAAGGGTTAGAAAACAAAATTTTCACCTACGATAGCTAGACTTTCTTGCATTATCGCCTTTAATCCTGAAAACAACTCTGTAAGGTAGTTAATGCTATTTTATGCTCATTTTAAACCTAAAGCAGCTGAGGCTGAAAGAGGAAGGGAGCTGTCGCTGGCAGGGCTGGATCATTCGGATACCCTTCTAGGTCCTGTGCTTGGTCCGTGGTCAACGATGGTCACTTGTGGACTAGTGGGAGAGAGAACTGGCTCTTGAGTCACCCTATACCCAGGCAGAAAGGCTTGCTAACCTGCTGTACCATCCTTCAGGTTTACACTTCCAGCTTACAAAGTTGTCTATTAACCCAAGTGATTCGCAGCAACTCCAGGAGGCAGGCCTTGGAGTTACAGCCCATTTTTTAAAGATCTTGCAACGTTAAAGCTTTCTTCCCAGCCTCACAAATACTGAACAATTAGAAACCAGGAATTCTAATTCTATATTGTTTCACCCAATCTAAGGTATCCCTGTGTGCGCCACATATATAACCCAATGTAAAGGAAGAACATGATTTATTTATTTTATGATAGATGTTTGTACTTTGGCTTCCATTATCTCATTAACATAATCCTTATTAAATACTCCAAGAGTAATGTGTAGGTTGAAGAATTTAAATAACTTGTTTTATTATGGATGGAAAAAAGGAAATTCCCCCACCCAGAACAAATTATTTTAAAGTTTCTGAATATTTTAAAGAAAAATATTGAAAGGAAAAATACCTTAAAGTGCTTTGTGATCCTCCATACCATAAATAGGATTTTTTGGTCATGGTATTATTTTGAAGTTCCAAAGGACTGAACTAATTTTTATACTTGTCAGCACATCATCAGAATCAGTTATAATAAAAAGGCATAGTTGAATAATGAAGTAAGTAGAAGCACCCCTCTCAAACAATAAAAAGCAAAAAATAAGTAAATAAAGGAAGGAAGAACTGGCATTCTGTTTCCTAAAAGCAGCACAGTAATCATATATCTATATTTTTCTGATAGTATTCATGATAAAAATATTATGAATTTAAAATTTGTAAAACTACAAAATGTCACATTAAGAGGGGTAGGGTGTATAGCTCAGAGGTAGAGCACATGCTTAGTATGCATGAGATGCTGGGTTCAATCCCCAGTACCTCCACTAAAGTAAATAAGTAAAGCTGATTCTCCCCACCCCAAAAAGTCACATTAAGCAACTAGATATTTTTAACATTTAAAATTCAGAGAAGCAGATGGAATAAATAAAATGTATGCAACCAAGTGCTGTTTTGAATGGACTTCTGTCAAATACAGAGTAGAATTTGTAAGTGGACTCCGTTACCATAAATGTTCCACTGACACAAGACCCTAATGATTTAGAAATAGCCTAGAAACCTTTTATTTCTTTCTTTTTGTTTGTTTGTTTAGTAACCTTTTATCTCAATCTTAAATGGGAACTATGTTTAAAACTTTAAAAATACATGCAAGTATTATAAATATACACAAATATTTCATAGTTTTAATCATCCTGTACTTCAAATCTTTTTCCTTGAATTAATGTAAAAGGAGAGACTTTAGTAACAATTCAACCCTTCTTGCTCACCAAATAAACTACCCAGGAGAAAAATAATTCATATAAATATTATAAATCATATAAATATGATTATAAATCAGTTTAAATCATTATTCAGATTCTTTAAGTATTATATATCCACAAATAGTAGAAACTTAGATATAATAAATGTAGGGAAAAAATTTAGTCATAGCTCACCCTTTGACCAAATATATTTAGAGGTAAAATTTTCCTTTTGTCAACTTGTCTTAATAAAATCCAAGATCACAAAGGAAAGGATTTCTAGATTTGACTATGTAAAATTTTTAATAATTTAACACACAAAATGGCAAAAGACAGGTAAGAAACTGGGGGAGATATTTGCTGCATAACTGTATCCTTAAAATACAAAGAGCTCATATAAATCAATGAAAACTTTGAACACCTAATGGAAAAATAAGCAAGGAACATGACAGTTTATAAAAGGAGAAATAGAAATAACATATCACTTATTTATACATTAAAACATTCACTCAATCAACACATATTTACTGAGTACATGCTATCTGGCAAACACTGATTTCAGCACAGGGTACATCACTGGACAAAACACAAAAATCTTTTAGTAGATCATGTGCATTAGTACCAGTTAGAGGAGACAGGCCAAATGAATAAGGAAATCACATAGTATATTAGAAAGTAGTAAGTACTCTCACATAAAAATCATGGAAGAAAGATAAAGAATGTTTTTAATAGACTAGTTATTTAAGCTCTCACCAAGAAGGTCACTTTTCAGCAAAGATATGTAGGCGGTAAGGGAGCTAGCCATGCAGATATCCTTGGGGAAAGCATTTCAAGCAGAGAGAACAGCAAGTGCAAAGGACCTGAGGCAGAAGTACACTGGCATATTTGAATAAAAGCAAAGAATTCAGGGTGTCTGACAAGAATGAGTGGAAGAGAGGGTCACAGGAATTGCAATACAAAAGATAAAGGGGCAGAAAGGTTACTGTCCTATAATGCCTTGAAAGCAATTATAGTGACTTTGATTTTCCTTTTCATTCTGAGATGAGAAACCACTGGAGGTTTCCAGCAGAGGAATGACATGATTTGACTTATCTTTTTAAAGGACCCTATTGGTTGCTGGGCAGAGAATAAACTGTTAAGGCTTATGAAAGCTCAAGCAAATGAAAACAACAAGATACATTTGTTGGGGGAGGAGAGGTAATTACATTTATTTATTTATTTATTTATTTATTTATTTATTTATTTATTTATTTATTTATTTATTTATTTAATGGATGTACTGGGGATTGAATCCAGGACCTCGTGCATACTAAGCATGTGCTGTACTACTGAGTTATACCCTCCCCACAACAAGGTACATTTTTCACTCATGAGATTGGCAAATATTTTTTTAAAGCTGGTTATAAAACAGCGTGCATGCTATGATTACATTTGTGTAACTACAGCCATAGGTAGTATTCTTAAGATGTGCTAAAAAGTAACATAATTTATCTGGGAGATTTATAATCAAGGTCACATTGACAAACAGCTGTGACTTTGATACCTTTGTCAAATGGAAAAAGCATGGCCTTGGAGGTCAGGCAGATCTGAATTTGAATAACACTGTCACTTCCTCTTCTGGGACCCTTAATAATTTAATTAGCCTCTTTGTGCCTCAGGTTCATCATGAGTAAAATGGAAATAACAATGGTCTGGTTTTGGTCTCTTCTGTTTACTGTAAGGATTAAACAAGAGAATCCATGCAAAGCCCTTGGCATAGAATAAGGCCAAGCAAAGATTAGTCTTTCGTGTCCTAAATATTAGACCTTGTTACATATTCAACCTTCATGACTCACTGACTCACTTTCTTGTTAACCGAACAAGGACTTTAGTTCAGGTATCCCCCCCCCCACCCGCAGAGGAAGACTAACCCCAGCATGGGAGTAAGGCCTGATTTTCAGGAGGTTGTAGTGGCCCCATGGCCCTCACCAGGCATGGCTTTAGGTGTGAACTGGTCTCATAGACCTGGCCATTGAGACTCTGTGACCTGAGGGAAAGTCTGCTTTTGGGAAGTTTCCTCACCTTGAAAAGAGACTCAACAAAAAGACTGTCTCTTCTTCCACTGGACCTTGTCAGGACTGAATGTGGTACCTGGGAATTCCGTAGCCGTTTTGTGGAGAATACTGACAGACTAAGGTGGGAGGGTACAGCTCAGTGGTAGAGTGCATGCCTAGCATGCATGAGGTCCTGGGTTCAATCCCAAGTACCTCCATTAAAATAAACAAATAAATAAACCTAATTACCTCCCCCTAACAAATAAATAAATAAAAGATAAAAATTTTTTAAAAAACTGATAGGCTAAAAGTGGCAAAGCAGAATGATGCAAAGAATTGGCATGGGTCCTTGAATTAGACAGCTTTGAAGCTGCTGTAATTTGAACTCCTTGATATGTGAGATAATATATTTTTTAATTGTTTAAGCCATTTGAGTCAACCCATACTATCCTGATATAGTTCCATCATTGATTTTTTTTTTCCTGCTGGAAAAGTCCCTCTCATCATGTTTCTGCCAAGTTCTGTTGTCTTTTGTCAACATTGTATAGAATCAACAGAGACACAGAATCAGAAATAAGATTGTCAAAATGATCAATTATTCCCCTGATAATAATTTAAAGGTCATCCTCTACTTTGGAACAAACAGAACGTGTCCCAAAGTGTTGGTCTTTAAAATGGCTTTAAAAAAAGAAAAAGAGATATGCTAAAATTTCTCTGAAAAATTCTATGACACTCAAACTCAAAGATGATAGAAGTTGGTAACTTCAGAGCTGATACTCAGAGGATGTACACCAGGGTAGCTACACTAGTACAATCAGTATCTCTTCTGTTTCAACAAAAACAGGGCCTGCGGCATCAACTATCACTCTTGTTACTTCCATTTTGTTCATGACAACAGAAATGAATAATTTAATACCTGGAAGGCTATTGCGTTTGGTGGTTTAGTACGTGGGTTTGGGGATCAGACTGCCCTATGTTGAAACGCAGGCTAAGATGGTGTGACCGACAGCACGTTGTCTAACCTGATTAAGCTTCAGTTCCATGTCTGGAAAATGAGGAATAATAGTCCTTATACCTTGAAGAGTTCTTACAGGGAACAAAAAAATAAGGCTTATAATACACTACACCCAGCACATAATAAAAGCTCAGTTAACGTTAGCTAATATGATTACATGTAAGGATAAAATTTTCATGTTCGGACACACTCCCAGTACCCAAGGAAACAGCACACTACCTATGAACCTGGACGTTTCCCAGGTGTATAGGACAAGGTGGAGGAAAAACAGAAACAGTCTTTCCCATCTCTAGATTTGCCAGTCCAACGTATCTTGTACCTTACTGGAATGAGCCAAAATATTTCATGCAAAGGATGCTAGCTGGTGTGAGTATTCTAAAATTAAACCCATAGTTTGATGTCTGTGTCTAAGTTGATTCCATCTTAGGCTTCTGCATTTCCTCATTACTCTCATAAGAACTGGCCAAGGGAAAGCACCTATCTGATGAAAAAAGTCCTTCATCATTCTGATACTTTATCGTGTTACTTTTTATCTCAGACCCTCAAAGTCCTTGACATTAGCACTAACTCTCAAGTGATAATTACTTGTCTCCATTAAAAGATAAACAAAAGAGATATATGGGAAGGCTACACCCCAAATTTGGCAGAGTGAAGGGAAGAGGAAAAATGGGGAGCAATCTGTAACTGTAGTTGTGGCATTTTATTTCTTTAAAAAGGAAAAGACTAAAGCAAGTATGGCAAAATGTTAATAAGTACTTTATCTAGATATTGTAAAGAATTTTTTATGGTATTGCCTGTATTTTTTGTATGCCTGGACTATTTCTTAATTTTTTAAAATCAGAAGGAAACTAAAAGACAGAATGACTGCAGCTTTTACATTTTTATACCGCAAAGAACTTCATTCATGTATTATGGAATGAGAGGAGGTGGCCTCTGAAAACTTAAGTCATGATAGTGAAATAGACTCTAACAATTTTGTAAAAAATATTTTATTTTAAAATGGCAGTAAATACTAGAGTAGTTTCAGTAAGACCTGTGTGGATAAAAAATCTAATATGACCCTGGTTTAGGCACTTTGGAGGGATTGCAATATGGTGTTAAAACACGATTGTGAAAACAGGAGGAAAGACATTTAGCACTTCTATGTCTAAAAAACTTCTTTTTTTCATGGAAATCTCAGCAGAAAATGAGCAAAAAATATTCCAGAGCAAAAATCAGTTTAAGATTGAAAAACCAAATACAGTAACAATAAAATTTTGTTTAAGTTATAGCTTCATAAATTGTAAAAAAACCCAACACCACACAAAACCACATGGGCCTAAGACGTTCGCTGGTAATTTCCACTTACTATTAACTACATATGGGTCAGTTAAAAATTCTTCTAAGCCAAGCTAAAAAGATGGATGCATACATGGTAAATGAAAATTCTAAAACAAAAGCTCCAGTGGCCCTCAAATGAGCAAAAACAAACAAACAAAAACCCAAAACAAAGCATTAATGTAAACAAAATGAAACATAATTGAATCATTTGGGCAAAGATACAGGACTTCCAAAGGGCATTTGAAACTAAAACTTAATTAAGCGGGTTGTTCCTCAAATAGCTGGGAATTTTACTAAGTAAACACACTTTGTTTGCCTTCATTAAAGTACAAGTTTAATCATGTCCAACAAAAGAAGTCCTATAGGAAAAAAAAAAAAACCTGAAGCAATGGGTGTCTTATTTTTTAATTTCTAAGATATTATTACGATAGAGGATCCCTCAGACAAGGCAAAAAAATAAATAAAATTCATTGAACATTTACTGAATTCTTACTCTGTGCCAGGCCCTATTCTGAATGCTTGCTCCAAATTAAGTCATTTAGTCCCCTAAACAGCTCCTTGTTAACCTCTGATGAAAAAGAAGCGTGGAGTAACTATTACAGCTACCCCAGCGAAGCAGTCTTAGAGCCTACGGTCCCTTCCTAACCACTGCACTACACTGCCCTCGGGGCTTAGCCAGTCTACTTAGACTGCCTTGGAGAAAAACCAGGCTTCTGCCAGCCAGAAATGATTTGCTGTGAATTTATTTGAAGTACGTTATCATATTTAAAAAAAAAAAAAGTTTCTTCTGTATAGCACAGGTCATTATATTCAATATCTTGTAATAAACTTTAATGAAAAATAATATGAAAACAAATATGTGTATGTATATGCATGACTGGGACGTTGTGCTGTACACCAGAAACTGACACATTGAAGTACATTACAGTAGAGTGTATTTATGTGAAAAATATTTGCTATTTGAATTATTGTTGTTGCTGTTGGAGGGGGAGGTAATTAGGTTTACTCATTTATTTATTTTTTATTTATTTATTTGTTTGTTTTAACATTTTTTATTGAGTTATAATCATTTTATCATTTATTTATTTTTAGAGGATTTACTGGGGATTGAACCCAGGACCTTGTGTATGCTAAGCATGCGCTCTGCCACTTGAACTATACCCTCCCCCCCATTTGAAGTTTTTAAATGAGAGAAAAGATTGTTTTTATTCTACTGACTGAGTCTTTGAACTTTCCCATAATTATTTCTACCAGTCTTTCCAACTAATTGAAGTCCCCACCTTACCCTGACACTTCTGCCAAGGGCTTGTAGCTGTCCATCCTTTATTTTGAGTACAGTGAGGGAGAACACCATTCTGCCACGCACTCATCAACATTATGGTGGACCATTCACGAATGGGCATCATCTCTTTCCCGGGCCTCTAGAAGCAGAGCTGAATGGGAGATTAAAAGAAAGGAGCCACTATGCACTGCTGAGCCTACTTGTCAAGCAATGTTCCCTTCTGCAGACATGTTCATTTTACAACCTATGAAGAATAAAAGAACTTTTTTTCCTGCTATTTTTTGCTTGGGCTTTAACTAGTCTCAGGGGGCTGGGAGGTGGAGGGAGCAACAGGGAAATAGAGTGTTCTGGGGTGAAGGGGTTCAGAACGAGCCTCACCAAAATGTGCCACTTTGGTATATGGGTTATTTTGAGCTAAAGGCAATCGAGACCCTGTGGGCTCAAGAGACACTCCTGCCCTTGCCTGAACTAGCTACAAGAATTTAAATTGGGGGTCTTTCCCAGAATGAGAATTCCTACCACAGAGAAATTTATCTGAGGGACCTAAATCAGCACAGCAGGACAAACATCCAATTACCAAGCATCTGCTCTTCTTTTTCTTGCCCTGTGAACTGCCCTCCTCCCCTTTGAAGACCCAGGCTCCCTTCCCATTCCTTAGCTCGGGAGGCCATATACACCTCATTTTGAGGCAGGAGGGAAGAGGGCAGGGCACAACCATTAAAAGAATGACACAGCAATTAGCACCAAGATGGCAGAAGATTCAACACCCTGTAGACCTTGAGCTTCATTACACACTTATAAAACATCAGCCTGGTAAAGGACACACCCACAGGTGCCATGATAGTTCTGAGGCTGGCCATAAACGGTCAAAAAGTGGGAGTTGGCCCAGTTCCTAGGAAGCCCAGTTCCTTCCCCAAAATAGTTGGAATAATCCTCCCACTTGTTAACATATGAAGTTACTGAGCCCATAAAGACTAGCAGCACTGTGCCTTGCAGCCCCTTGCTCTCTCACCTTCAGAGACGGCCCGCACTCTGTCCATGGAGTGTGTATCTACTTTTACTTCAAACTGAGCAGCCGCCCCCATGCCTCATGGCCTCTCTGGCCTTCTGAGATGGCCAGCCTTCTGTCTGTGGAGTGTGTATCTCTCTGAATAAATGTACCTTTGTTCACCTGTGGCTCACTCTCGAATTCTTTCCTGCAAGAAGCCAAGGACCCTCACTTGATGGTAAGTATCCCAGGAACATGGCCATCCTCTTCCCGCCCCATTTTCCTGGGGATCGCATACTTAGGAAATTAAATTTGCTTTTCTCCTGTTAACTTTCTGGTGTCAATTTGATTATTAGACCAGCCAAAAGAACCTTTGAAAGGTAGAAGAAAATTCTCCCCAACAGTGGCTAAATATGGAACATTTATCACAAACACAAGACAGAGACCTGATGATTGTTTTTCAATAAATAGTCCCTGTACACAGAGCCCAAAATATCTGACTTTGAAATCTGTGTCTTAGGACAGCTGCTTTAGGTGAACATTAATTTTTGTTGTTGTTGTTGTTCAGGAAAGACATTCCAGCAAGATATTGATCCACCTTAAATACAGATAGAAACCTAATGGTGGCTTCAGAATTTCTCTGGAGGAGGCCTGAGTGGCAGCTTAAACTGGGCTGCTTACATTATCCATAGAAATAAGGGAAGAATTGCTGATAAGGATAGGTTTCTGGAGGAGAGTTAAAGCTCTCCCCTGTTCTCCTTTGGTGCTCTGTAACCTCCATTCTTTGGTACAGTAAATACTAATTCAGTTCTCACTAGGTGTACAGCACTGGGGAAACCAGGTAAGGCATAAAACAAGGGTTAGAGAGGTTCTCTGCCCTCCAACAGCTTATACTTTGGCTGGTGAGAAAACCACACCCCATGGAAGAATAATATAATCATGACAGATAGACTGTGCCGAAGCCATCAACAAATCCATGAAGAATGTGTCAACATATAAACCAAAGATCAGAAAAGGTGAAGAGATTTGGTGAGTCGTAAAGGAGAGAGACAAGCAGAGAAAGTTCAGGGACAAGAGGAAAGGTCACCAGCAAAAACATAAGCACAGCCTATTCACGGCTTGAATACTTAAAGACGAGAAGTAAAGTTGACCAGAGAGATGAGGGGCTGAGGTGTTGAAACAAAAGTCCATGGGGGGAGGGTATAGCTCAAGCGGCAGATAGAGCACACGCCTAGCATACACAAGGTCCTGGGTTCAGTCCCCTGTACTTCCTCCAAAAATAAATAAGTTACCCAAAAATTAAAAAAATAATAATTAAAAAAAAACACATAAGTCCAGAAGTTAAGACTTTATCTGCCAGGAACTTGGGAACCGGCAGTCTGGGTAGTTGGGGATAGTGTTGAGGGGTGGGGCAGGGGGCTTGTGTTGTAACACAACCTGAGAGAAACAAACAAGCTTGACAATCTCTTGTGAAACTTCCTGTGGTTTTGTGAGGGACTCAGTGCAGAGAGGATGAGTGCTGGTTGGGCATTGAGAAACAGGACTCCAAATCCTTGAACTTTGTATCACTGACAGTGCATGTCAAAAACAGCCTCCTGCAAAATTCAATCTCCTGCTAAACTCAAAGAATGCACGTGGTATGGACAGCTCAACGAGTTTTGGCAAACGTATAAGATTGTGTCGCCCACCAGGACCACAATCAGGATTTAGGACAGTTCCTGTCATTTATCGTTGACTCTGTCCACTGTATTCTATTTGCCATGATTTTGTACTTTTTTTAAAAAAAAAGCCACTACAACCATGACTTAATGTAAGTGGTTTCTTTCAACAAATATCTCATGATTCTCTTCTGGGCTTCAAACAGTCATTATACAATCTGAATGTACATTCTACCTGGGGAAGTAATGGGGGAGGAAGAAACTCCTTTCTCTATCCTCTTGGGTCCAGGATCTGGTCCCTACAAATTAAACTGACAAAAGACAGATTAGCAAGAAAACCTTATTACATAGGTTTATGGGAGCTTCCCAGAAAAGGAGTGAAAGCCCAAAGAGGCGGATAGAGCCAGGATTTAAATATTATATCAGTGTGCAGAAGGGGGCTGGGGTCCTGGGTTGGGGAGGAGGGGGAGGTTGTAGGAAGGTCACCAGGAAATGTCTGGTAAACAAGGGTTGTTTAGTAAGGTCTGTTAAACTGACTCAAGTCATCTCAGATGGTAAGAGTCTCTGGTCACTCTCCTCTCTCTTGTGCTGGGAGGAAGGTGCCTTTACAGATGGAAATTTCCTTTATAAAAATGTAAATTTCCTTTACAAAAGGGAAATTTATACTCTGGTTGTAAAGCTATTCCTGAGTTGGCTGTTCCTCAGTTGCCGTCCACTCAAAAGAATCTTGATGCCAGAGGGGCACGTTTTTTTTTGGGGGGGGGGTGAATCCTGATCCCCTTGGGTAGCATGCTGGAAATAGCAAAACTACCAAAAGTCTTTTAAAGGCTACCATATTCCTTTTGCATCTTCAACCTACTGCTTGTCCCTGTGGGACAAATAAAGAAAGAAAGAAAGAGCCATCCTATTCAGCTGTGCTTTAACAGAAAAAGATGCATTTCATTAGGGGAGGTGTCCTCATCCCCCTCCAGGTAGAATGTACATTCAGCCTGTATGGCGTTTATTTAAAACCCAGAAGAGAATTATGAGATATTTGTTGAAAGAAACCATTTACATTAAGTCATGGTTGTAGTGGCTTTAAAAAAGTACAAAATCACGGCAAAATAGAATACAGTGGGCAGAGTCAAAGATATATGGAGCTGTCCTAAAACCTGACCACGGTCAGAGTGGGTTACACAGCTGCCTACGTTTGTCAAAACTCGTGGAACTGTGCTCTAAAGAGGGCGAATTCTGTTGTATGTAAATTGTGCCCTAATTTTTAAAATGAAGGGAAGGTAATTAATAAACCAGGTGAATGTAATGCAAATTTTGTCACAAACAGCAAATACCCATAATCCGTAAAGCACTATTAAACACCAGGATGAGCGATGAGCAATGACCCAACAGAAAAATGGGCAAAAGATAAGTTCAGATGGTTCACAGAAAAATAGAGGAAAATAACCCTTAAACATACAAAAACATGTGAAGGAGGAATAATAAAATGGCCACATTTAGGATAACAGATCGCTTATTCTTATGCTTCCCCTTAGAACGATCAACAAACCTGACCGGCTGGTTGCTACTTACAGCTCCAGGCCCGTTGCTAAAACTAAAGCTATTGATTTTACTGTTTCTACTTTATTCCAGTAATTGAAAGTAGTAATCACACTTGGTCTCCGAGTGTTCTCCAAGGAGAAGGTCACAGGACTGACACCTTACAAAAACAGCCTGAATCACTACGAAGACCACACCTCGAGTGCTTAGATAAAGAGAGCTAACTGCTAGCCTCTACGGAACTGGGTCGCCTGGAGGCATCACAACGCCATTCTAAATCTTCTGATGAGAGAATGATTCTGTTGATTGTTATCCATGCTTTATTGTTTGAGCTATGGCTATAAAACCACCCTACCTCATCCCCAAAGTGGGTTCACAGTTTTGAAGGCACTAGCCTGCTGTGCGTTCCCTTTGCCCGGCAAAGTAATAAAGCTGCCTTTTTTCTTCTAAGCTCCAGGACCCGGTCTCTGAGTTATTTGGCTCATCAGGGACAGGGCCGATCTTTCAGCAACAGATGCTCAACCTCAAAATAAAAATGTAAATTGGGTGGGAGGAAAGGGAATTGGATACAGGTGGTCAAAAGTTAAGACAGGAAGGAAGGGGGCAGGGAACAGCCATTAAAGGAATGACACAGAAATTAGTTCCAAGATGGTGGAAAATTCAATTCCCAGTACACCTTGAGGCCCAAGATGGCAGGAGATTTGACTTCCAGCAGACCTCAAGCTTCATTGTACACTTACTGTAATACCCAGCAGGGTCAGTGACACTTCCACAGACACCACGACAGTTCTGAGGCTGGCCATAAAAGGTCAAAAAGTGGGCCGTGGCCCAGTTCCTGGGAATCCTTGCTACTTCCCCAAAATAGTTAAAATAATCCTCATGCTTATTACCATATAAAATTACCAAGTCCATAAAAACTAACAACCCCCACACCTTGTGGCCGCTCTCCCTTCTAAGTGAGGCGACTCGCACGCACTCTGTCTGTGGAGTGTGTATCCGCTTTTACTTTAAACTAAACATCCACCCCCATGCCTGGTGGCTTCTGCAGCCTTCTGAGATGGCCTGCACTCAGTCTATGAAGGGTACATCTCTCTAAATAAATCTACTTTTACTCTACAAGGCTCACTCTTAACTTCTTAACTGCGTGAAGCCAAAAACCCTCCCTTGATGGGGCGCGTCCCGTGAACTCACCTGAGACCTGGGACAGGGCCATCCTCTGTTGCCCCATTTTCCTACATCACAACTTCTGGTTGTGAGATAAATAAATACCAGGGATATAATGTACATGATAACTAAAAATAACACTGCTGTATGTTATACAGGAAAGTTGTTAAGAGAGTAAATCCTAAGAGTTCTCAACACAAGGAAAAACGCTTTTTCTCTTTCTTTAATTTTGTGTCTATATGAGATGGGCGATGTTCACTCAACTTACTGTGGTCATCATTTCATGATGTGTGTAAGTCAGATCATCATGCTGTACACCTTAAACTTATACAGGCCTGTATGGCAATTACATCTCAATAAAACTGGAAGGGAAAAGAAGCAAATTAAAACTACTGCAAGATACTTATTTTCTATTAAATTGGCAAAAATTCCCAAAGTCAGACCACTTGGTTACTGAGGTCACAGGGAATTAGACATTCACACATATGGTTGGTTTTTGTTTCGGTTTGGTTTTTGTTTCTTTAGGTATAAAAAAAGAGATGTATTATGAGGAATTGGGTCACAAGATTACAGAGGTTGAGAAGTCCCATGATCTGCTGTCTGCCCACTGGAGGCTTAGGAAAGCCAGTGGTTAGTCCCAGTCCAAGTTTGACAGCCTCAGGACCAGGATGGCCAATGATGTAAGTCCCAGTCTGAGACTAATGAACCAGGAGTGCCGCTGTCTGAGGGCAAGAGGAGATAAATGTCCCCACTCAAGCAGAGGGAGCTGACTCTTCTGTTCTGTTTGGGCCCTTAATGGAGTAGATAATGTGCACCTACACTGCTGAGGGGGTCTTCTTGACTCAGTGTATCAACTCAAATGCTAATCTCTTCCAGAAACTCTCACAGACACATCCAGAAATAATGTTTTACCAGCTATCTGAGCATCCCTTAGCCCAGTTAGGTTGACACATAAAATTAACCATCACAGTGATTTTTTGTGTGTGTGTGAGAGTATTTTGTCTTTTACTCAATTAACTCTTGTCATTATATTTTGTCTTCAATGATACAATCCTCTTTTTCTTTCCTTTTTAAATAGCAGTATAGTTGATTTACCATGTTATATTAGTTTCAGGTGTGCCGCATACTGTTTCAATATTTTTATAGGCTGTACTCCACTTAAAGTTATTACAAAATAATAGCTATATTTCCCCATGCTGTACATCACGTGTGGTTGGTTGAGCGCAAAATGGGTACAACTCCAGGGGAGGACAATCTAGCAATACCTAGCAAAATTACACAGGCATTTCCTCTGTGGGAAACAATTTCAAAGATGCAGTGACAAAAAATATAAAGTGTCTAATGGTCAAGGTTGTGACTGTACCATTATTTATAATAACAATTAAAAAATGGAAACAACACAAATATCCATCAACTGGGCAATGGGCTAAATAATACTTTGTAAGTTATAAAAAGGAATGAGCACAATCTCAACACACTGATATGGAATGAGCTCCAGGATTAATCATTCCAATAGAACAGTGCAGAACAGTTTGTCATGTGCTATCTACTTGGAGAATGTTTTTTAAAAAGAAGCAACAGAAAGATAAACTAAAAAGTAATAAAAATTAGCTACTTCTAGAGGGATGGAGGGAAACTAGTGGAGAGCAGGGGGCATAGAATCACAACTACGTGAACATATTTTGGTATATGGTTTGGATTTTGGAATTACGTGAATGTATACGTAATTAAAATGTAAGTTAAATCAAAAAGGGGGTTAGAGCAACCCCTACAAATTGAAAACACATTAAAATAAATGAAACTGACTGAACATTCAGCACCACAGACAAGCAAAAAAAAAATCATTCTGAATGTCTTTAAAATAGTATTTTGACTGTATGTCCCTTAGTGTGAGATGTTCTAAGTATAAAATATTTACCAAGTAATCTTAAGCTGCGAAAGTGTTATCATGGCACTGTTATTTTTAAATGCTTATAGGAATATTTGTAGGATAAAGTAATTGATAATGATGGTAATGTTTCTTATGTTCATATTTTTCAGAAATGGATTTTGAAGTATGGATGAAATGACAAGATGTCTGGGAATTGCTTGAGAAAAAGAAAAAGGGGAACGGACAAAACAAGGGTGGAAATCTTGACAGTTGTTGAATGTTCTGATATGAGTATATGGGAATTCATTATATAATTCATTCTCATGCTAAGTTTAATAATAAACAAATTTTTAAAGATGCTATTTTTAGTAACTCCACTTGACTACAATCACCAACCTCCTTATACTATTTAAAATCAAATTCAGCTCAGATCAGAACTCCTATGAAGAAGCCTCTTAGCATCCTTTCATCTTCAAAGCTCTTTAAAAATCTTAAAGGTAGAGCTTCACTGTGCCATTGAGGGGTATTTCAGTTAATTGATGCATTTCTACATGGAGAAATTAAACAACAGGAGTATAATAATACTAGCTTGATGTATCTTGGGCCATGCCGTTTTAAATGCTCATGGCACTTTCTCACGTAGTTATCTCAGCTTCACCTACAGGCTCTGTAATTACTGCCACTTCACAGGTGGGACACCAAGTCTTGGAGAAATTCAGAGATGGGTCCACGATCACAGCTGAACTGACACTGGGACTGAGGCTTCCTATCAGCTTGTTCAACTATTTTACACAAGCTACAGAGGAAATTAACATCAAAAGATGAGATTAAACTCATAATATTTTAGCTTTCACTTCAGCACTCTGGTTAAATAGTATACACATTAGAAAGATCACCTTAAAAACCCTAAATTTCATATGCAATGAATAGTCTAGAGCGAGTTCAAAACTTTGCTGTGCATTTGGGCTTTTGCTTCGTGTGTGTGTGTGTGTGTGTGTGTGTGTGTGTGTATGTTCGTCCACCTGTCTTCCTTGTCAACACTACTATGAAATCAAGGATGCCCTTTCCCCTTTATTTGAAAGTCAGGTTCATGGGCTTATGTCTACAAAGTAATCATGGTGGAACACAGTAGTTACTGAATGTGTTTGTGGTATCTTGGCCCCTTTTCTTTCTGCAGGGAAGAATTGAGCCACTAGGTTAATGTTCACCAGATCATCATAGAATGCATTGTCACAGGGCAAGCCTAAGTCTTGAACATCTTTTCTTTGTGGGAAAAAAAGGTTTTTGATCCAAAACAGCACCCCTAAGTGTTTTAAAATCATACTCATGTTTGTTGAAGCAATACTAGCACGTGGGAAAGCCACAACTACAGGACTGCCATCTTTAGTCTTTAACTGTGGAGTGTCGTCTTTAACTTTTTGATGACTCTGACACTTTTAAAGTGAAAAAGAGAACTGATTTCCAGCCTAAATCCCCACATTGTCCTTGTTCTTTGATTTACGTTAACATATTTGGTATTATTTGAATACTTTGTTTTACTGTTTTTCAATAGGCAGCATACTTATTTCTAATTTTTCCTTCAGTTTTTTTTTATTTTTTATTATTTTTATTAAAAAAATTTTATTGAGGTATAGTTGATATACAATATTATGTAAGATTCAGGTGTACAGCATAGTGATTAATAATTTTTAAAGGTTATATTCCATTTATAATTATTATAAAATATTGACTATATTCCCTGTGTTATAACCTTCATTTTTTTTTTATTTTGGTCACAGTAAATTTTTGCATATTAAAAATTTTTAAAGTCATGGAAAAATGACAGGAATTAAAAGGTATGTATTTTGGCCCCATTAAAAACATTCAACCACATTAAAAGTTATATAAAAATAGGTTTTTACATATGTATATTATATAGAAATTAAAATCATCTTATTTACTATCATGGAGAAGTATTCATAATTTAATACCAAGTAAAAAATGTAGGGTACAAACTAAATATATGGTACAATCCCAATTTTGTCTAAAAATAATTTATGCATAGAAACAGATTAGAAGGCTATAAAATGTTTATAAATATCATCTTAGCCTGGTGGAATTTTGGGTCACTTTTAAAAAATATTTTTTCTACATTTAACAGATTTTCTATAATAGATATGTATTGCTTTTATCATAAAAAATGTATTTTAAAGTTTTTTCTATGACAGATTTTAACCTACAAGAATGAATATTTTAAATAGTGATTATACACAGCTCCCACCAACTCTGGGGCATGCAGAAATGGACCACAAAGCGCACAACTGACTGCACAGTTCACCACTCACTTTTCTAATTTCCTATTCATCACGGCAGCAAAAACCCAAAGGGAAAGAAACATTCCCCTATGACATTTTCCTCTATTCCCTTTCCTTATTCTCAGCAACCATGTGAATGAAACTTGGAATAACTTGCTCTTCCCTGAGGTACTAATTTAGCAAATGGATTTGGATAAATATAGAAACCTAAAGATGCAGCCAGGGGGTGGTGTTCATTTAGTTAATACCATGAAACAACCGAATATTACGATCTTGAAAAAATGCTGGCTTGAGAGACCATTGTCTATGTTGAGGTATTTTTAACTAGAACAAAAATAGAACCGTTGCAGTTTCCATTTTCTTCAAAAGGTTACATGTTGTAAGTGGTTGGAATGATAAAAACCAACCAGGACCTCGTTTCTTAGTATAGAAGCTACAACTGTGGAAGCTCAGTCGCCCGGCAAATACCAACAGAATACACCCCCTGCGCTAGAAGCATCTGTCTCTTACTGCACATACGAAATGGAGCGGGGACGGTGACAGCACCAGGCTTCAGGCACATTAGTCCTGTGGATGGTGACCCACTAGCAAAACCCGGGACTTTCAAATTAAGTTACATATTTTATATTTCACTTGGCAATATCCTGGTGAGGCAATATAGTGTCTTACAGATAAAAACAGCCACATTAGGTTAGTCTCAAATTGTTAGCCATTTTTTTCCTGGGGAAAAATTAAAAATCAAAGAAACACATACACACAACCACTACCACACCACAAAAATAGAGGAATAGGGGATATGGAAAAGAGACTTTAAAAAGCATACAAGAGAGGAGGGTATAGCTCAGTGGTAGAGTGCATGCTTAGCATGCATGAGGTCCTGGGTTCAACTCCCCAGTACCTCCATTAAAACAAATAAGTAAATAAATAAACCTAATTACCTCCTCCCCAAAACAAAAACAAACAAACAAATAGCATACAAATTTGGAGCTGGAACATTCGGCTCTGGGTAAATTATTTTACTTCTCTTGAATCTTCCCCTATTGGCAAAATGAGGATAATAATAATACTATTTTGAATAATACTAATAATACTACTGTATATCAGTGATTATCTCTGGAGAGTATGTTTATGCAGGATTTTCACGTTCCAAGTTTTAAGAGTAATGAAAAATACCTATTTCGTAAGGTTCTAAAGAGGATCAAGCGAGACACTGAATGTGAAAGCTTTTGTAGACACGAATGCTCTTCCATGAAATCGTTAAAGACACGTCTCCAAAACTCAGTATGAGTGTTGATCAAGCTCTGGGGAAAGAAACATCTCATTTTTTAACCCCTTCTTGCTCACCGGCATCTGCGTTGGGAGCTCTCCTATCAGATCTCAGTGCTTAAGAAAAGGCAGTCCATCCCCAAGGTTCTCTCCCTAGCCTGGTGCCCAGTCAGAGAAAGAAATCTTTATAGTCTCAGAATTTTCCGCAGTCACCCAAGAAATCCCCATTGGTGTCTCTAAGCTTAGGCTGGCAGCTCCGTGTTGCAGGAGAGCCTGAGTTCAAAGACCCCTTTTGTGCTTTTCCACAGGGCTTGCTCCTATAGAATAAAATTGTAATGGATTTAGTGTGACTTGCTACACTCCGGTGAATCAAACCTCTCTTCTCCACCCCAGGGATTTGCTAAGGATTGAATGCTTTCCATTAGAAATCAATTCTTGGGGGTGGAGGGGTGGGGTGGGTAATAGCTCAGTGGTAGATCACATGCTTAGCATGCATGAGGTCCTAGGTTCAATCCCCAGAACCTCCATTAAAAAAATATTAATAATAAAGAAATCAGTTCTCAACAAAGTCCTACTGTATAGCACAGGAAACGATACTCAGTACTTTGTAATAGCCTGTAATGAAAAAGAATATGAGGAATATATATGTATGTATATATATGTGTGTGTGTAACTGCTGTACACCAGAAACTAACATAGCATTGTAAACTGACTATAAATTTTAAAAATTAAGAAAAAAAGAAATCAATTCTCTATAAGGACTTTTCCTTGTAACTCCTCACCTCCGTCTCCCAAGGGTGACAATATGTCCTTCTTGGATACTTCGGTTGAATGTGTTTATTGTATGCATTTCCCCTGAAGTTCATTGGAAAGGTCACAATCATAAAGATTCAAGAATTTTGGAGAGAAAGAAAGGAGGTAAGGAATGGAACAATGACTCCCCCCTCCCTTTTTTTTTTTTTAAATCTCATTGGTAGAAGGCAGCAAGACCTCTGAGGGTACAGAAAGCCAGCAAGAGAGTCCAAAAAAGAGATGTGGACGATGGGAGATGTGAGCTCTTCATGACAAACTTAACCTCCTAATTTTGTCTGACTCTGGCTTCATAAACAAAAGGTCCCTCTGCCCTTCTAGGCAAAGAGGCAATCAGAATAATTAAAAGCTCAGGGTTTGTTAGATGTTAAGAACCTACGTTTCAGCTGAGAAAAGAACTGTTACATAAGGTGGGGCTCTCTGTTTAGAGCTGCCCTGCAGAAATCAAGCTGGCACCAAAGAGTGCCCTGTTTCCCTCGGAGTTTTGCTGCAACCCATAAGTTATAATCAGAGGAAGGAAACGCCTGAGAGATCTGAAGGTTTTAATTGTTGCTGAGTGCAGATGGCTTGGATTACCGCACAGCAACAGAGCTCAAGGTCAGGGTCTCTCACTGTATTCAGCTGCCTGGATATATGATTTTAGTTGGACGGCAGCATTTCTGGGTAAGAGCTATGCAGTTACATTTAAGCAGGGCTAGAGCCTGGAACCTTGGCAGACAGAGATTAAAATGTACACGTATCAGAAATTGATGGCACAGATAAACCCACCACGTTTTTCATGCAAAATAAGGCCTTGCCCGTGATGTTCAAAAGAAAACAGGATTGGTGGGGACCGGACAGGACTGGGGGGCAAGAAGTCAAGCAAACTCCACACAGGTGTCTTGGTCTCTTCTAATCCAGTGCAGTGAGGACTGCGGGGAGGGACGACCCAAGGGGAAGCGGGGCAGAGAGGTGTGCCCGGTGCCAGCAAACATCAGGTGGCTGACTGAAACACCAGGCTGATTTCCCCTACCTGACACGGAACACTTGCGCTCTGCACCCCATAAACAGTGAGTTTTAAAAGGGGCTCTTTTTAATTTCAGGAAGAGCCCAAACAAAGCGGCTGCATTAGCTATGCCAGAGGGTGGAGGCTGTTTTGTTCCTACTTTGGGCAAAGACTCAATACATTGTGCCCTGTGTATGTTCCCTGAGTCCCTCCCATTGCCTTGGATAGGGAGCGGGGTGGAGGTGGGGTAAAGGAGATCTCTGGAAAGGTCAAAACTGCTCACGTTGAAAGCAAAAAAAGGAGAGGGTTCTCTCTGAAATGTGTAGCTAGCAGCCCAGGGTTCATGCCACGGTGACCTAGCGTGACTCTAGCCCTTCAGAACAAGTGGTGGCTCAAAGCTCCTTCTGCACTTTCAGCCCCCCCACATAGGGGTGAAAAAATAAATGGACAAACTGATCAGAATGGTAGGAAAACCACAAGCAGAGCCGAATTAAAACTCTGGATCTACCCTCTGCATTTTTCCTGTCCTGTGATGTCCAAAGCACAACCTGGAGCCCCCAAACACCCCAGGTCTGATTCCTCCCTCGGAGAAGCAGGTCAGGTCATACTGATTCAGCAGCAGGTGGGAAAGTGGGTGTTGGGAGGGAGGTTGTTACAGAATGGGATCCTTTTAAACTCCACACCTTCTTTCCTCTCATTAAGAGAACCCCTCATGCGCTCAGCCAAGTCCCACCCCTCCAAGAATCTCTGCAGGTTAATGAGTTGTCATTGATGGAACTGTTTGTAGCCTAAAAGTCTCGGAGACAAGAAAAAGATTGTTACCTAGAGTGTCCTTCAAGCTCTGTTATCTTCTATGAATCAAATAGTAAAGCTTTCTGATGTAAAGACAGACATCATGATTTATTTAGAAATTACCTAAGGAACGGTCAGTCTAACCTTTTCAGGATGAAGTATTTTCACTAGGGTGAGCAGACTGGTGCTGGCAGCCAAGTCTCTGCGTAGAGGAGGAAAATGTGGTGAATTTCAGAGAGCTGGGGAGAGTGGTGGCAACGCACTGAGAGATCTGTAAGGGTAAGGCTTCAGGATTTTATAGCAGACCCTGATCTATAGATGGGGAATCTTTGACCTAGTTCATTTCTCTGTCTTCTACAATAAAAAGTGTCTTGATGTCTTTTGGAAAAGGTTTTCAATTTAAAAAAAAAATTACGCATCCTTCTTCAGGCTTTGGCAATGAGATCTTCCTTATGTGGAACATTTAAAACTCGACTCAGGGGAAGGGTATATAGCTGGGAAGTAGGGGGTATAATATCTCAGTGGTAGAGCACATGCTTGGCATGCATGATGTCCTGGGTTCCATTCCCAGTACCTCCATTAAAATAAATAAATAAGCCTAATTACCTTCCCTCCAAAAAATAAATTAATAAGACTTGTCTCTAAAGCTGATTTTTTTAGTCCTTATTTTTTCCATCACCATGTGTGACCACTTTTTGGTATTATAGTTTCATATAATAACAATATTGTTATTCCCATATTACACTTTATTCTGTAAGAGTACTTTGTAACCACTGCTACTAAAAAACTAACCTGATGGTTTAAGGTACTCTGTTAGATTTCTTGTGAGCTTGGTGTTCAGTCCTCATAAGTCCTTCTCTGATAAAAGCCCTGCCAACCATCAGAATTGTCCACAGACCCATGGGGTATCTACTGAGATGGTCCACCACTTGTTGAGGGGCTCCATTTGGACGCAAGTACTATTGTCAAGTTATTACAGAAAAGTCAAGAACTAGATGAGTGGTTAGACTAAAGAGTGTTTATCAGGACTTTTCTTCTTTAATTACAACTAATATTAACACATTTTACACTGTGACTCCGTACACAGGTTTTACAGGTATATAATTGTTGTCGGTTAAATTGTGTCCGCTCCCCTTCCCAATGATATTCCGTAGTTGGAACCCTTGGTACTTGTGAATGTGACTTTATTTGGAAATAGGGTCTTTGCAGATGTAATCAAGTTAAGATGAAGTCATTAGGGTGGGCCCTAATCCAGTATGACTGGTGTCCTTATGAGAAGAGGGAAGTTTGGATACAGACACACAGAAAACGCCCTGGGACAACAGAGGCTGAGACTGGCATGATGCAGCTGTAAGCCAAGGAAGGCCAAGAATGGATTTATAGTCCCCATGGGAAACTAGGAAGACGAAAGGAAAATTCTACCTAGAGTTTCAGAAGGAACATGGCCTTACTGACACCTTGATTTTGGACTTCTAGTTTCTGAAACTGCGATTGACTTTATTTCTGTTGCTTTAAGCCACCTGGTTTCTGGTGCTTTGCTATGGGAGCCCTGTGCAACTAATACAATAATTAAAGTAAACATTTCCTAAATGATACTTATCTTCACCATTTTTTATTTTATTTTATTCTATTCTGTTTTATTTGTTGAAAATGTTGGTCATAACCCAGTCCATTGATTTGGCAACCCGTTAATGGGCTGTGATCCACAGTGTGAAAAATACTGGACTAGAAGTACTTTTTCCAAACCTGAGAGTCTGTAACTCTATGACACATAAATGGAGTGTAGACCAGAAGAACCAGAACACAAAAAAGACCTAGTTTTGTACCCTATCCTCAGCATGGCCAATCTTTACCCTATAATTCCTTAAAGATTGTAGAAAAAAAATTTAAACTTAGACAATACAAAGTTATAATATTAAGAAAAGATTGTTTATAAACAACATCTGGCTATTTGTTACAAATCCCTCCCACCAAATAACAGATACTAACACACTTAATTATAACCTAAATGTGATGACTTTTATCCCAATATTCTAGATTAGCTTACAATTCCAGAGATGTTGGTCAAAGGGTACAAACTTGCAGTTAGAAGATGAATACATTCTGGGGCTCTAATACACCGCAAGGTGATTATGGTTAAGGATACTGTATTATATACTTGAAAGTTGCTAAGAGACTAGATCTTAAATGCTCTCACCACAAAAAAAAAAAAAAAAAGAAATGGTAATCATATGACATGATGGAGCTATTAGTTAACAAGAGTGTGGTAATCATATTGCAATATATACGTGTATCAAATCAATGTGATATACACCTTAAACTTACTATATGTCAATTATGTCTCAATTAAAAAAAAAAAAAGCTGACAACTCCAGCCCTATTAGAAATGCCTCTGAAGCTGAGAAGGGGTACACAGACTTTCCAATCTGGTTATTTAGTTAGTAGATTTAACTAGTCCCCCATCAAAAAGGTATTGTTTTGTCGATTAGAACCTACCTGCAGGGTTGATGAACAGCAAGCCAGCTGAGGGAGACAGTCACTTCTCAACTTGGCTAATGCTTGGAAGACAGTATAGGAGTGTGACAAAGCTGACTTTTCTGTCAGGTTGCCCATCAGTGTACATCAATTTAGAGTCACATCCTTGGGTTCTTTTTCTTTTTCTTTTAATTTTTTTGGGGGGGTAATTAGGTTTATTTATTTATTTAATGGAGGTACTGGGGCTTGAACCCAGGACCCCATGCATGCTAGACGTGCACTCTACCACTGAGCTATATCCACCTCCTTCCTTGGGTTCTTATTTAGCCTCTCTCAGCTGCAGTTTACTTATGTATTAAAATGATAATAACCCCCACGTCCCTGGGAGTAAATAAATTAATTACCTGTTAATTAAATACATAATAGTACTCATGATAAATATTACATAATTAATTAGTACAGAATTAATGTACATAAAACAGTGCCTGTCCCATTTTAAACCCTCAGTGAATATTAGATATTTTTATCATTATAAGACTGTAAGCTCCCTGAAGGCAGAAACCATGATTTAAACATCTTTGTATTCCACTGCATAACTCCAAAACGGTGCCTTGCACACAGCAGTTGAGCAATAATATTGGTTGAAGAAATTTGCTTCTGATAACATAACAACAACACTCCTACTATTTTTTTTCTCCTGTGTAAGCAGCACCGATTTCTCAAAAGAAGACTAATCTGAAATGCCACAATGAACTTCATGGGCATTAAGTGCACCTCGTTAATCTAAACGGCAGCAGCAAGTGGAACCACTCTTAGCTTCAAAGGTGGGAAAAGCTTAAAGGACTCGCGTGAGGTTCGTCGTCAGTCTGTCAACAGGGCTGGAAACTGAAGCCAGAACTCTCCATAGCACAACCCCTATGGGGTCTGCTAGTCCTTTTTTTAAAACCTCATCAGAGTAGAGCTTAACAAACTATGGTATATTTCTGGGGAAAATGGGATTTCTCAAAGGGAAGAAAGGCTTTCCCTTCTTTCAATTTGTCATTCATGGGAACACCATGCAACAAATCTAAGGATCATTTGGAGAAAAGGGAAAAAAAAATGATCACTACCAGCTATTTTTGCTTTTGCAAAATACCTTTCAGTCCTTTGTCAGAGGAATGCATGCTTTACACGTCTGCTATCATAGTATGCACGCCTCTGAGCAATCTGCATCCTTTTCTTTGGAGAAATATCAGAGATCCTTTCCATGTTCCTATACTTCGTCAGACAGAACTTTTGTTGGGGTGCGGGGAGGTAATTAGGTTTATTTATTTAATAGAAGTACTGGGGATTGAACCCAGGACCTCGTGCTTGCTAAGCACATGCTCTACTACTGAGCTATACCCTCCCCACCTTTAATGGCTGCATCTTAGACCACTGTGTGAGTATGCTATCGTCTACGAAGCTGTTCCCCCATTTTTTGTCATTTAAACTAGTTTTCAGGAGTTAAGTGTACATTCACAAAAGCATATGTGTCAAATTAACTCCCTTCTTCTCATAGGCAAAAGCATATTTATGGACATGTAAGATATTATAGTAACTTGCAATTAAGGAAAGACCTACCAGCCCATCAATTATTTTTTATTTAACTACTTCTCACAATCAAAGCAATTAAATCAGTATTTTCAGTGGTAGTGGAATTCACTGGTGTATACATCTATCAAAATTCATCCAAAAAATCGGCATTTTCACTAACATAACACACTACCTCCCTTGGAAGATTGAATTTTCTTCTTAATGTAATGAAAGAGCAGGGAGAAGGAGGTGAATGGTATTTTTTTCTGTCCCAGTTTTTCATCAGTGTGTGGTTTTCTCCCCAAAGCCATTCCATCCTTCTTTATTATGCATCAGCCTTGTGATTTTGGAAGGATTTACTCCAGCTCCAAAAGTTGGCCTGCAAGGGAGGGTATAACTTAGTGGTAGAGTGCATGCCTAGCATGTATGAGGTCCTGGATTCAATCCCCAGTATATCTATTAAAAATAAATAAATAAATGTAATTAACTCCCCCTTTAAAAAAAAAAGTTGGTCCTCAATAGTTTAAAGGAGTTGCTTTCAAATAAAGCAGAATGTGCCCTCCCTCCACCCTACGCACCAAAATGGGCAATAGGGGATGGTAAGGTCTATTGGCATTTAGTGTTTGGGGGGCCAGGGATGCTGCGGGACAGTCTTGTACCATGAAGAAGTAACTTCTCAAAACAGGATCTCTGTTGAAAAATACTTGTCTACAATCAGTCAAGGTAGTCTCAGCACCCTTGCCTCGGTGATTGGCTGAGGTGTCCAGTCTTCAGACAATCAGAACTTGGCATTCTCCTGCTCATTCCTAGCAGCTCTAAGCTGCTTTTAATTAAGCATAATTTACATATATTAAAGTGTGTAACTCAATGAATCATCACAAAATAAATACACCCATGTAACCACCACCTAGATTAAAAGCTAGAACATTGGCAGCTTCAAGCCCCTCAGGCTCCGTCTAATTACGATCCCTTCCTTCTTCCCCAAAGGAAATCACTGTCTAGACTTCTGACATCACAGATTAGTTTTGCCTGATTTTCAACTAATTTTAATTGGAATCACATAGTACGTTTTTATTTGAGTCTGGATTTTATGACCCAACACTCAGCTTGTGAGAGTTATCCACAGTGCTGAGTGCAACAGTCAATCAGTTTTTATTGTTGTGTAGTATTCCATTGTATGACTACCATAATTTATTTGACTACTGACGTATAATTGGATTGTTTCAAGTTTTGGGCTTTTATAAATAATGTTATTAACATCTGGGACGTGACTTTTGGAGAACATATACCTACCTGCTCAGTAAACATCTAGGAGTAAAGATAATGGCTTATAAAATCTGCATCTTTAGTAGACACTGCCAAATAATTTCTCAAAGTAATTGTGCTAATTTACACTCCCACCAGCAGCATATGTGAGTTCTAGTCGCTCCATATTCTTGTTATCACTTGATATTTTCAGTCTTTTTAATTTTAGTCACTCTGGTAATAGTGATCTCTCTTTATTGTTTTAATTAGCAATTTCTCGATCTGCATTTCCTGACTAATGCTGTTGAGCACGTTTTAATGTATTTGTTAGCCACTCTTCTTCTGTGAGATGAGTACCTACTCATGTCTTATCCCCATTTTTTTCCTGAGCTTTTTTCTTATTACAGAGATTCATTATATATTTGGGATGGGGACCTTTGTCAGTTACATATGTTTTTCTCACTCTGACACTTGCATTTTCCATGACCTGAAATTCCTAACTTTAATTTAGTCTAATTCAGGGGTTGGCAAACTTTTTTTGAAAAGGGCCCGATATTACATATTTTATGCTTTGTGGGCTATTAGATCTCTTGACACAACTACTCAGCTCTACCACTGCAGCATGAAAGTAGCCATAGATAATATGTAAATAAGTGGGCATGGCTGACTTCCAGCAAAACTATTATTTACAAAAACAAGTGGCCACAGATAAACAACAAGGTCCTCCTGGATAGCATGGGGAACTAGCTTGTGATAGCCAATAATGAAAATAATATGTATACGTATGACTGAATCACTATGTTGTACATCAGAAACTAACACAACATTGTAAATCAACTATACTTCAATTTTTTTTAAAACCTAAACAAACAAACAAATGAGTGGCCGGATTTGGCCTGTGGGCTGTAGCTTACCAGTCCCTAGTCTATCTAATAATCATTTTCTTTACAGTTAATGTTTTTTGTGTCCTATTTAATAAATCTTTTCCTACCCCAAGATCAAGGGGACACCTTATAATATCTTCTAGAAGCTTTGTTGTTTCAGTTTTCACACTTAGGTCTATATACTGACTGGAATTTATTTTTTGTGTATACAGTAAGATGGGAGTCAAGGGTTTTTTTTTCATCTTTTTTTATATAGATATTCAATTGATCCAGAAGCATTTATTTAAAAGACTATTTAGGAGCATTTAAAAGACCATTCTGGGCTCCCGATTCTGTTCCATTGGCATATTTGATCATCCTTTAGCCAAACAATCACACAGCCTTAGATTAATTTAATTTTCCTGAGAAAAAAATATGTTTCCATATTGTTTTCTTACAGATGGCCTTAGCTATTCTAGGCCCTTTGCATTTCCAAAAACATTTTGGAATTGATATGTAGATTTTCACAAAAGACCTGCTGAGAATTCTGTAGGGATTGCACTGGGGAGATCAGTTTGGGGATAACGGACATATTTACAATATTGAATCTTCCAATCCATGAACACAACATAACCCACCTTTTTTCTTTCGGTGTAGCTTCTTTAGTTTTTCTCAATAGTCTTCTGTACAGAGATGTTGAAAATCTTTTGTTTGTTTTATTTTTACATATTTGATTCTTTTTTGTATCACTGTAAATGTTATATTTTAAAAATTTTATTTTATAAATTTTTTTTGTTGTGGTCATATAGAAAGACAATTGGTTTTATACACTGACTTTGAAGCAAGACCTAAATATATTCACTTACAATTCTGATAATTTACCTGAAGATTCTTTAGGATTGTTTGTGTACATGTCATGTCATCTGGAAATTAGGGCAATTTTCTTTTTTTCTTTCTAACCTCCTACCTTTTCTTTCTTTCTTTTTTTTTTTTGAAGTATAGTCAGTTTACAATGTTGTATCAATTTCTGACTTACAGCATAATAGTTCAGTCATACATATACATACATATATTCGTTTTCATATTCTTTTTCATTATAGGTTACTACAAGATATTGAATAGAGTTCCCTGTGCTATACAGTATACACTTCTTGTTTATCTATTTTATGTTTCTATTTCTTGCCTTACTGCACGGGTGAAGGTGTCCAGAACAGAAGTAGCAACAGCAGTCAAATTTAGCAAGTTTCTGATCTCAGAGGAAAACTTTCAACATATTATTATCACGTTGACATTAGCTGTAGCTAAACCTGTCTAAGTTAGCCTTTGTTGAGTAATAGAAGAACCACAAAAGCCCAGGGGCCTAGAACATAGGTATTTGTTACACGTCTGTGGCACTCAGCTGATCTGGAGTGGGCTTAGCTGGATTGTTCTGCTGGTCTCGGCTGGGCTCACACATGCATCTACAGGTCACTAGGGGTTCTGCTCTCACCTGGGCTTGCCTGGGTACCTTAGCTAGGGCAGGTGTGCTCTGCCTGTTTCTAATCCCCTTCCTGGGGCCAGTGGGCTAGCTTGGGTAGGTCCTTCTCATGGTAAATGGCAGAAGAACAAAAGAGCAAATCTCAACAGGCAGTCTCATTCCAGAACTCTGCTCGCATCACATCTGCTAATATCCCAAATACTGTGGCCAAATGTGGCCACAGTGAGTCATCTGGCTGAGTCCAGAGTCCACAGTAACCTTACCCATGATGGGACGGCACCGAACAGTCACACGTCAAAGGGTGTGGTACAGGATGGGTGAGGAAGTGAGGCCATTAATGCAATCTATCACATATCTTTATCAGAACAAGACCAGTCTCTTCCACTTCTAGTTTGTTGAGGGTTTTTGTCATCAGCGGTATCACAGTTTATCAAATAATTTTTGTTTTTGCATCTATTGAGGTGATCATACTTTTCTTCTTTGTACTATAAAGTGTGGTGAATTACACTGATTTTGGATTATTAAACTAACCTTGCTGCAGTTGGCAGCCTCCAGGATGACCTGTGATCCCTGCCTCCTGGTCTTCACACCCTTGTGTAACACTCTCCCATTAAGTATGGGCTGGACCTAGTGACTCACTCCTAATGAGTAGAAAACGGTAATAATGATGTGATAGGAAGTCAATTCTGAGTCTGAGATTATGTTATAAAGACTTTAACTTCAATCTCTCTGTCTGTGTCTCTCTGCCTTTCTCAGCCCTTGCTCTGCAAGCTGCCATGGTGGGAGTCAGCTATGGAGAGGCCCATTTGGCAAGGAGCTGTCTCTGGCCAACAGTGAGGGAGGACATGAGTCCTGTCAACAGTCACATGACTGAGCTTGGAAGTGGATCCTTCCCCGGTCAAGCCTTGAGGATTAAATAAATTTAGGTGGGTGTTGCTCAGCAATAGAGCACATGCTTAGCGTGCGCGATGTCCTGGGTTCAATCCCTAGTACCTCCGTTAAAAAAGAAAAAGGGCAGAAAAAAAATTTATAAATGGAAGTAGAACATGTAGAAGTGCTTTGGCACCTAGTAAAAGCTCAGTAGAGCTATGTTATCTCTGAGCTTGCCGCTCCTACCTATTAAGTGGGAATGGTAAGACCTATTCCATGAATGAAATAATGCGTTAGTAAGCATGTAATGAATAGTCACTGCCATTCTCGGAACAGTTTAACTGCTGTTTTTTAAAAGTAGGAATTGAATTTTATTCATCTTTGAATTTCCTACTTTACTTACCACAGAATATATATTCAATTAATACTTTGGAATTGACAAATTCAATCTGTCTTCATACATGTAAACCAAAAAGAAAAACAAGCTTAATAGATTTGGACAAATCATAACTTCTGCATCTTCACCTATTGAATGACGGCACTAGACTTACTCTCTATGGTTTTTTCACGCTTCATTCATTCATTCATTCACTTGTTCATTAATTTAGTAACTATTTATTAGATCCCAGCCAGATGCCAGTCTCTGTGCTTGGTGCTGGGATTCGGTCACGAGGAGAGCGGCTGTGGCTCATGCTCTCATAAAGTTTCCAGTCTCATGGGAGGAAGACGTGAAATAAATAATCATGCACACAAATCTGCAATCACAGACTGTGAGAGGAGCCACGGGAGAACGGCTCAGGGAGCCACGGGAGAAATCAAAGCGGGGACCCGGGCCTAATTCAGGGTAAGAGGAAGTTTATAAACGTCGTGAACTATGAAGTCTGAGCTTGGTAGTGGGACATTTGCCCTCTGGCCATCAGAAAGAATAAAGTGAGTGATTCTAGCACCAACAGAATCTCAAAAAGTCACTCTCCCTGCCCCCGCCGTCCTCACCAGCACGCCTTGGTTTGTGTCTGCAGCCATTTGCAGCTGGGCATGGCCAAGCATTTTGAGACCCTGATGAGTAGAGAGGACAGGCCATTTGAACCGAATTCATCTCCCAGTTTTAATTATTGCATTGGAACCACACAAAGAAAGTGTCACAGATCTCCCCACAGGACACCACTGGCAGGGAGATAGCTGCTGGCGACGACCAGGGTGGGGCTGTGAATGCCAGATCAGAGGAAGCTGCCCACAGTTTGGCTCCTTTCCCCCTCGTGGCTGCCAAAGAACACAGGTGTCTTAAAAGAAAAAGTGCAGAGGAGAGGGCTGAATGATCAGGAAATGAATGAACGCCGAAGCCTCAGCCCATCTCCAGACAGAACTCCTTTCCTGTTGCTGGGTGGCCTCCCGTCCTCTGCAAACCTGACAGCCTCCCTTCCCTGTGCAGGATGTCAGGGCCCAGCAACTGCGGCCTGTCGTTACAGAGCCCAGAGCAGGACGAACTCAGGGACGACGTACCCCAGGCGTGCCTTGCACAGGCCCGTTAACATCTGGACGCCTGACTTTCGGGTGCCGCCCGCCTCACGCCCACCCTGCCTCTGTCTTCCTACCGCCCTTTCCTGTCGGGGCTTACTGCGTTGCTGGAATTCCAAATTCTCTCACTGCTGAGGTAAACCTTGGTCTCCCTTGAGCGTCCCGTGAGTTATGCTTTACCTCCACAGCGTGCCCGCTGGTGTGAGCCTTTCTGGAGTCAGAGAGTCCCCTGAGGTACAAATATTTACATGTTTCGGGAAAATGCTTCCAGATGGAGTCACTGCCAGCTCCTTGAACCCGTCCTGTGGAGCTTCTAAGGATCCAAGAAGCAGGCAGAGCTTACAGGACATAAACTTGAGTGAGGTTTCTAGACACATCTTAACCCAGAATCCGGCTTGGCAGATAGCTGGAGACCCCCTCAAGACCCTCCCCTGTGGCAGGCTTCGGCGGGCTGGGACAAACCAGGCCGAAATGACAGAAACCTCACTTCTTCAGCACGAAACAGAACCCTGTGAGAAATGCCATGACTGACGTTAACAGAAAAGCAGCTTAGATTCTTCTGGGGGCGGTTCACATGGGAGAGGGCGGGTGTGTGTGGGGAAATGCAGGCAGCTAAATGGGTCTTTAGACAGACAATTTTTCCCTTTGTTTCTGGCTACCAGCTAGAAGTATGTTTCAATTTTTTCAGTCAGCAAGTTAAGCCAGAGGCACACATGGTGCCTTAACAAAGAAAGAGGCCAGTATGAAAAGATATTAAAATTCAACACACACTTCAGAGACGGCCTTCTCCTCAAATTGCATGGTTGCAGGGAGAATTCATAAATCAGAAATGAGGTCAAGTGATGGTGTTGAGTTCAGCTTTGTCTGTCCCTTGAGATGAACGTGATGCCCAGATGAGAACCATCACGGAGAAAGGGCTAAGCTAAAACATCTGTCCTCCTGACCCAAGAGCCACTAAACACCAGCTTTAGGATGGCACCGAAACGAGCATCCCGAGAGGAGACGTGCATATAATTAGTGTCTGTCCACTTTTTAATTCAGTTAATCATTGACAAACATAACATCCTGTGCTTGCGGTTCAAGTTTCAAGGAAAATACTACCTACAGAAATCTATTCTCCAAAGCTTGTCCAACTTGTAGGGCAGAGTCGGAGAGAGCCAAGATCAAATCCAAGCCGGCGAAGGCCGCAGTTAGAGGAAGCCACAGACGTTCACAAGCCTGAGGATGAGGCCAAGGAAGTCAAGTACATTACAGGCAGGTCCTGTGTTTTTAATGGCACAGGACTGTCCCCTAAAGACTTATTTATAACTTGGTTATAAAGACCTAGAACACATTTCCCCTTAGGAACAATGATACTGAGGTAGCCGTGTTCGCAGATCCGTCTGCAGAATTCGATTTGGCACAGTGTAATTAGAATCACCTCTGATCACCTTAAGATGCTTTGAGCCCCTAGGGTGGCAGTGATGGGCTGGAGGAGGGAGGAACTGGTTATTTGTAACTCATGGCAACGCTGGGGGGAGGACTCCAGCAGCCAGGTGGAAGGGAGCAGCGGTGGCCTGCACAAAGCACCGGCTGAAGGCCACGTGGCGCTGGGGCACATGTGGCTGCCAGAGGAGAGACTTCTAATTTGTGCTCAGAAGCTAACCCCCAAAAGAACTCTTGAGGCTTCGATACCAACAGGGAAAGACAGCTTTTCTAGAAGGGGTTATCAAGACTGGAAAGAAAATGTCACAGAAGAGGACGTCAGTGGGGGAGAGACAAGAGAGAAGCCACCACTCACAGACACATTTCTGTGTCTGGGTCCCTGAGTGCAGGGTTGGGCAGAAACATGTCCTGACCAGAACCTCTTCTGGAAGCAACCCTTGGTCTTCATCACCTGTTCTCATATTCCACTCCGAGACTTCCTCAGACACCTGGCTACTTCAGTGAGGGGATGGCAGTCACCTCAGAGAAGGCTCTCTATACCTTACGGCTGGTGCTAGAGGGGAGAATGAAAGCGAGGTACCTTTTGGAATTCTTCTGTGCAGTGTGACCCCCTAAAGAGGTGAGGAAGGGCGTGTCTACAGCTCCTGCGTGGGTGGGGTCCAGAGGCTGTTCTGGAAGCAGAGAAGGGGGCAGGACGAACAGCCACTATGTGCTGTGCTGGGGGGAGTGAGGGAAAGTAGCTGTGGAAATGGCCCCACCCAACTTTAACGGGGACGAGTGACCCTTAGGAAGGCCTAGGGCCCTCTGTTGTAACAGAAAGAAGAAAAACAACCAAGGGGTTAAAATAGCAAATTTTACATCTCTCTTTTTTTTTAAGTTGAAGTATAGTTGATTGCAAATTTTATATCTTGACTCAGGTTCTTTCATGAAGTATTTAGTGACCTTATGTTATTTTAATCTAGCTAATAATCAGAGGTTCATTGTTTTGTATTAAATAAAAACTAGATATTTCTGGAAAAAATAAAATAGCAAATTTTATGTTATACCCACATACACAAATTTTTAAAAAAAGAAAAACCAAAAACCTCAAGCAAACACGCACACACACACATACAAACAGACATACCCACACGCATACATGGACACACCCAGGCTATGAAGGGAAAGGCGGGAGTCTATCCAAAGACTCTTCCAGCATCAGCTCGAGTTAGAGAGACAGCGGCACCTCCACCCGCCTGCTGCAGGAGGCTGCTTCTCCTCCGCATTGTTCCCGGGGGTCAGGCTCCCAGGTGGAGGGTGGGAAGCCCCTTGGTCCGAGCATCCCAAGAGGCAGCTCTGGCGTGCGGAGCACATCTCCCAGACCAGCAGCTCCCTGGATGAGACGGTGAGACTTTCCGGGAATGGGGTTTCTAGCAGTTGCAGTTCCAGAAGTGTGTTATTTAGGGTAGGTTAACTGCTCCAGGGGACCCCCAAATCCTCGTCCCCGTGCCATGGTCCATATGGATGGGCAGTCATTCAGGGCCCCAGGCTCACGCCACCCCCGGCTCCACCATCTGTGGCTGAGGAGAGAGGGGTGGTTGTGCACGGCGGGGGCCGGGCCTGAGAGTGGCCAGCAGCACCTCCACCTCCACCATGTCTCCTGGCTGGGGACTCCGTCGCATGGCCATCACTGCAAGGGCATCTGGGAGATGTAACGTGGCCCTGTGCCTGGGAAGACCAGATCGTGGACATCTGAGTGCGGCCTGTCTGTCCCCAAAGCGGAATCTCTAGTTTGTGGCCGGCGGGGAAGGGGGGTGGGGTCCTTCCATTTCTTTGTACTCGCACTTGCTGGGGCGGGAGAGTTGCTGCTGTAGCTGTGACTGATAAAGGCAGGACCAAGAACTAGGCTGTGACCCTGACCCTCTCACCTTCAGCTAGGATGTCACCCAGGTTCCTCCCGTGGGAATCGCTGTGCTCACCCAAGCCTTTGTCTCCAGCCCGGCTCCTGCCCGGGCTGCTTCTCCCCGGGCCTCGTTTGAAATCGATCTGCTGCAACAGTTGCAAACCCCAGCTGCTCTTTTACTCCTTGGCCAGGAGCAAGAGAATCAATTATCCCTGCCCTCAGTGAGTTGCAGTGTCTGCGGATCTGCCAAAGGACAGGATTCAAGGTCTCAGCCCCCGCCCATAAAGCTGCACTTAATCTGGACCTAATCACTTGAACAACTGCTTTCTGCCCTTGGTACCCACCTGGCAACGACAAAACACCACCTCAGACTTTCAAGAGACAAGGATCCCTGGCCCTCAGGGAAGATAGGGGCAGGCATGCATACTAATCGCCATTTTACGGATGCAACATGTACAGAACATTTAGAAAAGCAAAGTCTTGTTTATCTGCAGCAAAGCTGCCGCCATCTTTACGTTTAAGTCTCCCTGTGGGCTTCTGACAGTAAAAGCCTATGATCTGTTGGTCTTTGCCTGGGAAAATTCTTGGCATGTCTGCATGTGGAACCCTCAATTCATATTTGATTACAGTTCTCAGCATTGCCATTTTAGGATTTATTTACTACCACCTTAGCACCCCACATTTCCACCTTCTCCCTGGTTAATTTTGGCAATGGACTCATGACTGAGCCACTGGGAATTGGGGTTCCATCTCCCTTCAGGACCCTCTCAGGACTCCTGGGCTTGGTTACTATGCTTACTGAGTGCCCGCTAGGTGCCAGGCACTGCTGGACACTGAATTTTGAGGCCAGTGGCCTTACTTCCAATGAGTTCTGCATTGGAATGTGTTTTTCACTTGCTTTGCAACAGTGCCATGCAAATGGATTAAATGATAAAATAAAAAAATGTAGAACAAGATAGTTCACATTCTTTAGGGGGAAAAAAAAAACCCAGAAATGTCTAGGATGGTAAGCATTCTTAGAAAAGTTTCCCTCCTCTCTTATTCTGGACAGAGTTCCATCAGAAAGACTCCAGCCCTTTGGGGAACAGTGACGGGTGCAAAACGATGTCCCCCCAGTGCTCTCCTAGCACACACGCTAAACTGAAGCAAGAAACTTTCCTCTGCTCGTGAACCAGCCTTTTGTTTCTTACTTGCAGGATAGTTGTAGTTTCCCTTCTCTTACGTGTGCAGAATTTAGTTTTCAGGTTGTTAAAAATAAATGCAAGTGCGTCAAGAGAGAACCAACTTTTTTCTCAAAGGACAGGATTGTTTCTGTGTTAGAGATGACAGCTTGTAGAAATGTGCTGGGGGAGAGGACGCACTTACTGAATTTAGTGGCCAACAGAGAAGAATCAGCCCCCAACCCAATAAAGTTAGGATAGCAGTTATCAGAGGGCAGGGCCCCTCACTTTTTTTTTTAATTAACTAATTAATTTTTTATTGAAGTACAGTCAGTTTACAATGTTGTGTCAATCCACTTTGTTTATAAAAAATTCTCTTGAAATTACACGTTCCGTAAATGGAAAGTAACCTTTCAAAATTGTGTAAAAAATAAAATATTAAAATAAATACATAAATAAGGTGTCAGAAGTGCATACATACATACATACATACATATATTAATTACACATGTTCCATAGTCAGATAGCATTGTCTATCAGTTGAGAGTTGAGGTCAGTGTTGACAATTGACAGGGTTTGAGACAACAAATCAGCATTTGGAAGGCTGTAGATTGAAAGCCAAAGGGTCTAAGTCAACGGTTGGAATCTGCAAAGACTGTGTACATCAACGGTACATATTTTTCAGAACCCAGTCTGCATCAGGCTGGGGTAGGCTCTTAGGCGTGCGGCCCTGAACAAAGCAGACACGTCCCCTCCTCTCATGAAACTCACATTCTCCATGAGGGAGACAAGAAATAAGCAAAGTCAGATGGTCGTAAGTGACGTCAAGAAGATAAAACAGGGCAACATGTTAGAGGATCATGGTGGGGAGGGGGCTGCTTTAGTTTGGGTGGTCAAGGAAGGCTTTGTTGAGAAGGTGACATTTGAACTGAGACCTACATCAAGGAGCCAACTGAGAGAGGACCTGGGGAGAATATTCCAGGCAGAGTGAACTGCAAAGGGACTCAGGACCGAGCCTGGCACATTTACGAGACAGAGCAAGAGTTGGCGGGGCTGGTATACAGTCACTGACTGAGGCAGTGGAACAAGCAAGATCAGCAAGACAGGCAGGAGCTAGATCACAGACGACCTAGGAAGGCACGGTTAAGAATGCATCTTTTATTCTAAGGGCAGTAGGGGTTTAAACAGGTGTGTGATATAATCTGGTTTACATTTTTAAAATATTCCCTAGCTGCCGTGTGTAAAAGAAACAGGGAACAGAGGAAGCTGTCGTAGTGGTGCAGGTGACAGTGATGGCTTGGACAGGGTGTCAACAGGGGACATGGAAAAGAGTAGATAGATGTTGGTTATATGTTACAGACAGAGCCAGCTGAATTTGCTCACTGGTTATGGGGAGAAAGAGAAAAACTGAGGAAGGTTCCCAGATTTTTAGCTTGAACAACTAGCTGTAAAGAGGTGTCATTTATTTAGAAGGGAAAAATAGGGGTAGAGGTGGGAAGGAAGGAACATTATGGGGAAAGGGTGGAAAAGCTACAGTTGGCTTTGAGGTACATTTCCCTACGTACGTGGAATTACCAAGAAGGCAAGAGGAACTATCACAGAGCTCCCTAGAATGGTCCTCCTCACCAGCACGTCTAAGGAGCGTTTAGAAGCAAGATAAACACTGACCAGTTACAGACCACTGTCTGAAGCAGGAATGCAGGCTTCCTGGGGTATTTCTTGTTATATGTGCTCTCGATGTTACGGAAGTGCATTGTACAGGGGTCATATCTGCATAGTAATTCTGACTCTGGTATCAGTGAGCTGCTCAGTGGTACCACTTGGGACTCTAACAATTTTAAAAGTTTATTTAAAATTGCTGCATGTCTCTTCATCTTTAAAATGAAGGCATTAGATGAAATCACCTTTGAGGTTAAAGCCAGCTTCCTTACTCTATGACTCACAAGAAACATGAACAATAGTGATATAAGCAGGCTTTAAGGGGCCGGGTGGGAGGCTGTGGTGGCCATGAGAATGCACCGCTCAGAGCTCCTGCTGTGGGGAGCTTGCAAGACTGACGGCCACAGCTGCTGACTTTCTGGATCCAGCCCTACACTTGCTTGGAGACCACACTTCCTACAGGCTGCTCCCCTCCAATGACTGAGTCAGGAGTGGGTACCAAAGCAAGCCCATCCCTGCAAGATGCGGGACTCTGCCTCAAGCCCTGCCCACCAGCCTGGCTGAACTCCTGCTGCGGCTGCAGTCCAAGTCTCTCCTGCCCGACCTCCCTTCCTTCACCACCCCCCTCACGGGTCAGACCTACATGGCCTTCAGAACGCTCTCCTGCCTCCCCTTTATCCTTAACAAGTGCTCCCCCAATAAATCCCATCTTGGCTTCTGCTTCTCGGAGAAGCCTCACTAACTCAACTGGTGCCAGCTGTGGTTTGAGAAAACAGAAGTTCAGATGGGGTTTAGAGACTGGGCCATCCATTGCCCAGCAGGCTAAGATGATGCCGTCCTGAGCCTGACTGGTATGTGGGGTGTGGACAGTCCCTGGCACAAGGTGGTGGCACGATTGCTAAAGACTCCTATAGCACAGGGAACTATATTCAATACCTTTCATGGCCTGTAACGAAAAAGAATATGAAAAGGAATATATGTATAAATGAATCACTGTGCTGTACACCAGAAATTAACACAAGATTGTAAATCGACTATACTTCAGTTAAAAAAAAAAAGACTCCTGTGTATGTCTAGGGACCAGCAGGTGAGACACATAACTGACCCTGGCTGATTCCCAGAGTCGTGGCAGGAAGAGCGGGTGCTGTGCTCATATATGGAGTGGGGAAGAATTTATGTAGAACCTCTGTGATCCAGGTGGGCACCTCCTGGAACTCACGTGGCCCCTCTAAGTGCATATGAACATATGTAGAAGCCCCTAGTATCAAAAGGACATGATGGCCATGAACTCGGGTCCTCAGGAATGACGGTTTGGGTCATATTACAAAGGAAGCCACTGAGACCTGCCAAGGTGAGTGTGGAGGGTGAGGGGAAGTTAAATAATCGGGGAGGAGGGAGAGGATGAGAACTGGTACTGTCCCCAAGACCAAGTGCAGTGAGGGGGCTGCAGTCTGTCCCACTAACCTGCTCTTCTAAGTTTCCTCTCAGGAAGAGAGGTCCATGGGGACCATGGAGGAGCTGTTCCCCAAACCTGCATGGAGAGGTAGATCCCTGCGGTGCAGGGGATGGACTGTGGCAGCCAGGAAAATGCCCCGCTCAGCTCTCCTGCTGTGGGAAGATGGCCTGACTGCTGGGCCAGCTGCTGACTTTCCGGATCCACCCCCCACTCTCACTCGGAGCCACTCTTCCTACCGGCTGCTTCCAGCCTACGACTGAACAAAGACCAGAGACCAAAGCGGGTTCATTCCTGCAAGATGCAGACTTCCTTAATGATCAACTTTTTCTGTCAAGTCTCCATCCTTTTAATTTTTTTTTAAAAAACCCACTTTATTGAAGTATGATTGACATATTTAAAAAGCTATATGTATTTAATGTATACAACTTGATGAGTTTGGAAATAACTACGTACCTGCGAACACACCCCACAATCTACACAATCTATGCCATAAAGGTCTCTACCACCTCCAAAAGTTTCCTCTTTATTTATTATTATTTTGTGGTACAAATGCTTAACATAAGATCTACCCCCTTAGCAGATTTTTAAGGATACGATACAGTATAGTCACCGACAGGCCCTCTGCTGTGTAGCAGCCCTCTAGGACTTAGTCATCTTGTGTATTACCTCCCCATTTACCCCGCCCTCTAGTCCGTGGCACCCACCTTTATACTGTCTGCTTCTATGACTTTGTCTGTCTTAGACCCCTCCCCTCGTGTAAGCGGAATCACGCGGTATTTGTCCTTCTGGGTCTGGTTTATTTCACTTAGCACGACGTCATCCAGGTTCATCCATGTTGTCACAAATGGCAGGATTTTTTTGGTCCACTTTTCAAATGGACTCAAGAACTCTTCACATAAGGATTTGTCACAACTGTGCTGCAGCCTCGGGCTCTTCCGACCCAGTCTCTCTCCTTTCCCTTCCTCTGCTAGGTCCGCTGCTGCCTGGAGTCTCTCTCACTTTCTCAGGCTCCCTCTCCTTCACTCTCCACAGCTGGTCCCACAGTCAATCTCTTGCCCGTCTAATCCCCCCGGGCTTCTGCTTCTTTGAGGATCTAAACTAACACAGGAGTGCATGGCCATCATGCCCGTCTGATACCTACCGGGGGCGTCTACCTCTGTACATATGCAGTTAGAGGGGCCAAGCGAGCTGTAGGAGGCGCCCACCTGGGTCACAGAGGCTCCACATAAATTCTTAGTTTATTTATTTATTTTAAAATTTCTTTGAGGGGGAGGTAAAGGTTTATTTATTTATTTTATTAGTTTGTGTGTGTGTGGTGAATGAAAGCACAGCATTTATTTATTTACTTTTAACCATTTTTAAAATTTATGTATTTATTTTACAACATCATATTTTTAAGCTTTTTTTTTTTTTTTTTTTTTTTTGGTTGGGGGAAGTAATTAAGTTTACTTATTTAATTATTTTTTTAGCGGTGGGTCTGGGGATTGAACCCAGGGCCTCGTGCATGCTAAGCTCACACTCTACCACTGAGCTAAACCCTCCCCACCCTACAACATGATATTTTTAAATTGAAGTATAGTTGATGTACAATATTGTATGTTACAGGTATACAATATAGTGATTCACAAATTTGTAAAGGTTATACTCTATTTATAGTTATTATAAAATATTGGCCGTATCCCCCGTGTCATACAGTACATCCTTGGAGCTGATTTTATAGCTGACCTCCATTTTGCCCCTCCCCCGTCCCGCCCCCCACTGGTAACCACTAACTCCTTCTCTACATCAGGGAGTCTGTTTCTTTTGTTATATTCACTAGTTTGTCAGTGTTTTTTTAGATTCCATATGTAAGTTATTTATTCTTCTTCTTATTTTAACAGAGGTACTGAGGATTGAACCCAGGACCTTGTGCATGCTAAGCACGTGATCTACCACTAAGCTATGCCCTCCCTCACTAAGTCTTTCTAGATGTCACCTTCTCAATGAGACCTACCCTGACCACACTGAAATTTTGAAAACCATTTGCTCCTTGACACTCAAGATTCCTGTATCCTTTTTCTATGTTTTCTCTTTTTCCAAAGCACTTTTCAGCATTTATTATATTGTGTAATTTAAGGATATATTTTGTTTATTGTTTATGGTCTGTTTTTTCCCACCAGAATGTAAGCTGCACAAAGGCAGGTATTTTTGTCTATTTTGTTCACATGGTGAGTGAAGACAACCCTGTCTTGAAGACAGGGCGCTATGATGGAGAGTGACTGGGAGGGGAGACTTCAGTCAGGATTGCTCCCTAGACTATGAGCTCCTTGAGGACAGGGCCGTGTTGGAATCCTCAGTGCTCAACTCAGAGTGGAGATGCAATAAATATTTGCTGAATCTCATTGGCTGAACTGAGCCAGAGGAGGGACCAGGCATCTCCTAGGATGGTCCTAAAGGAATGGACTGTTTGTTGGCTTCTCTTAACACTCACTGGATCATGATACCTCCAGGAATCTGCTCACTTCTGTTTTTGTATCTGCCAGATAAGAAAGCCTTTGCACCAGAATCCTCTGCATTCTGACAGCATTCAACCTGAGTCCCTGTTTTCATCACATCTTAAGGGGAACCTTTACCCAGAAAATAGGGAGATGGTCAGAAGTCTGAAAAGAGAAGAAGGATATGTTCTGTATTGTTCCTCGGATCAGAGGTTGGGCCAATGGGCTAAAACTGCAGGGAGACATACTGTGGTCAGCCCTAAGCATGCTGAAGACAACTCCTTAAACTAATTAGCTCCCCTTCAGAGGAGATGTTTAAGCAGAGACTGGACGGTTACCTGTCTTCGCTTGTAAGCCTGACTGGGAAGGAGGCCAGGCAGATGGACACCACGGGTCCCGTCTCCCTCTGGAATGTGGCGGTTCTATGGCCTTGAAAGAGCACAAAATGTGACCCCAGATGGCATTATTTCTCTTTGTGAAGGACATATTACCACAAAGCATTTATTTTACTATAATTCTTGATAAAAATTCCAAATTTCCTGGCAGTAGTCTGCCAGTACCACAGTGTTCACAAACACTGCCCTCTCCCCGCTCCCTGACCCAAGGTCAGGGACATTTAACACTCTAGTCCAGCCTCGTTGACCATAGTTCTGTATCCCAGAAGCATCAGGCATACAGCTGGTTACTTCCTATTATTATTGCTCAATCAGCTGTAATCTACAAGAGGACTTTACCTCTTTAGTTAATGACTGAACCTGGTGTCATTACTGATTATAAAGTTACTGGGGAGAAAAAGCTAATAACTTTCAGATCCTTAACACTGATACTGAGAATATAAAGCGCTGTGTGATATCTAAAAGGGAATGTGGAAAGATCTACGAGATAAGGGTAGAAAGAAAATATTCAAATCACAGCATTTTAGAAGTAGAATCCAAGTCACTCATTTTGGAAAAAGGGACACTGAAGCCCAGGGTTCAAAGCTCTTGCTCAAGGTCTTCTGAACCTCTGTCCTTGGTATTCCTGCTAGACTGCATTTCTCTTTCTCCCTCCCTTTTCTACCTGGTCTCCCAGCCTCCAAAATTATATTCTGCCACATCCTTTTAAACACCATCAAAGTACAAAAAAATGTTAATTGTTCAGAGAGTCAAATTACAGTATTTAAATTTAATCAACTTCAAGGCTCCCCTAAACTTAGGATGTTGGTTCCTGGCTGACCAACGCCAGGGGTTTTCTGAAGGCTATTGGAAAGCCCTTAGCACTGTGCAAGGCGCACATCTTGTAATCTATTTGAAAATGATACCTCTCAGTCTTGCCTACTGAATAACTGAAAACAATTTTGAAAATATTCTGTAGTCGTAACCCAAGCTGTGGCCCTTTGGCAAGTCACTTAGCCTCTCGGGAACTCAGATTTCCTCTTCTGTTAACCATAAAGCACTCTCCGAGTCATGGTCTAAGCCAGGTTCTCTGCTAAATGCCTACCTTATAGGGTTGCTGGGAGAATTAAAGAAAATAAGCAACATTAATTGAGTCATTTTCTGGCAAGCACTGTGTTAAGTACTTTATGCATTGTCTAAATCTCCACAACAACCCTAAGAATGAGACAAGACCACATTTGTCACATACAGTTTATAGATGAGGTTAAATGACATGGTCACCAAGGCCATCAGGCAGTAGGGGGCTGCATGTCTTTATGTCCTTGCCCTTGGCCACTGTGGGTAGGTAGGCAATGCACCTCGTATAATGTATTAAAAAGTGCTATAGAAGTACAGTTGCCATCTGTGAGGGTGTGGAGATCCCTAACATGCTCCTCTTGTCTGCCCCCACCCCTCTGAATTGAAATAAGGGTGAAACCAAGATCAAATAGCCAGTCATCCAGGGCAGGTGTGGGGAGGGGACGGGAGAAGGAGTCATACAAACAGTAGCCGGAGAAACTTGTGCAAGCAGGACAGTTGGGTGCAGGGCACAGCATTGCCCTAGCAGCTGGTGGACAGGACCAGAAAGTTTACCGACCTCTTGGGCATGAGATTCTACTGTTTTCTTTTTCCTTGGAGGGGGAGGTAATTAGGTTTGTTTGTTTGTTTGTTTGTTTTAATGAAGGTATTGGGGATTGAACCCAAGACTTCGTGCATCCTAAGCACATGCTCTGCCATTGAGCTATACCCTGCCCCACTTTTTTTCCTTTTCTTGTTAAGCAAGGATTAGAAAAAAAGAAAGAAAGAAAAACAAGGGTGAAAAAAGAAAGAGGGAGGGAAGGCAAGAAAGCTTTAATGGGGGGCTGAGCCTCTAGATAAAATTTCTGGTTTAGTTTTGTCATTTGCAGAATCGTGTAACTTCTGTGAGCCTCAATCTCCTCTGTAAAAAGGAAAATATCTTGCTGATGGAATTGTGGTAAGCATAAAACGAAATAATATATGACAAGCACACTGAAGGTTAATTAATGTTAACGATAAACAGAAGAATGATGTGTCTGAACCTCAGTTTTGTCCACCCATGCTCAATAAATACTAGCATTCTTTATAGGTTTCCTGTTTTTTCGTTGGAATCCGTGGCTAATGGGCAAACATACGGTAGCCAATGTTAGAGCGCCCTCTGGTGGCCCTGCTATCACAAACAAATACGACCATCCCAATGTCAGCCTCCACGAGGGCCAGGACTTTGGGTCTCTGTCCTGCTGTTGACCCTAGTCTGCAAGCACCCAAAAGAGAAGTGCGCCAGAGGCCAGGCTGCAGGTGCTTTCATCAGAAAACGTTACCATCAGTCTGCAAAAATGCTGAATCACTACGTTGTACTCCTGAAACTGACACAGTAATGTAAATCAACTATACTTAAATTAAAAAAGAAAAAAAAAAAAAGAAAAAACATTACCATTAGCTCACAATGGTTAGGAATAATTCCTTTAGCATGTCTGAGTTTGAGCCTATGAAATTAGCTGCTAGTCAGCCATTCCTAACCTACAAAAATGACAGTTTCATGTGTTTGCGCTTAATCACTGCCTGCTGTATGAGGAATGATTGAGAATTGGAGTGTGCAGCGCTCAATGGAAACAAAACATAACGACTTAAAGAATGACTCTGTGGCCCGTGGGATCTAGAGCTGAGAGAGGGACAGAACACCTCTCTTGTAATAGTTTACTAGTGGGCTGTTTTCCTAACCCCCTATATCTCTCCTAGCACCTTCCATCCTTAAGTCTCACCCTTACCTCAATCAGAGCCCAGGTGGTGGTGGTAGGCTTTGCAACCCTCTTTCCTGCTAGTTCACGCAGACCTTCCATTTCCTTCCCTAAAAGCCCTGTTCTCAGAGCCTTCGGAGGACAAACGGTTGTGAAACCCACCATGTCTGCATGGCCCTTCTAAAAAAGACCAGATTTGGATGGGGGGGGGGCGGGTGTCACAAAGTCATCAACTGCTCTGAGTCCTGACTTTACTAATTACATTTTTGGAAGATTCCAATTTGGAAAATTGGAATAGACCTAATAACTCGACCCCACCTCACTCACCAAATCTTAAGGGACAGCTTAGGACTGCTGACGAGGGTGTAAGCTTGCACAGACTGTCTGGTAAAGAATCTGGCAATACTGTCGTCAAGGGCCATGAAAGCTCTAGGCCAAATAATTGTCCTTCAAGAATCTGTGTTAAGGAAATAAGCAGAAATGTGGGGAACGATTTTCATAAGAAGATGCTGTTGCAGCTTTATTTGTAACAGTAAGAAATGACACCAAAGAGCCCAGAATTGTTAAATCAAGTATGAAACATCCATAAGATGAAATAATATACCTTAGAGATCATGTTTTCAAAGAATATAGACTGACAGGGAAAATGGTCACATTGTAATGAAGTGTGAAGATATATCTGTATCTATATTGATATCTATCTAGTGATTCTGGTTTTACAAAGAAATAAATAGACAATAGACACTAAAAAAAAAAAAAAGAGGAAAGAAAGACCAAAATATTGAGCGTGATCATCTATAGGTGGTGGGATTATACACAATTAAAAATTTTTTTATAGTCTCCAAAATTTCTGTAATAATCTTGTGTTACTTCCATAATCACAAAAATATGGGCAATATAAAGGCAATTTGATTTGCAAAGTCAGTCAAGTTTGAGTTTCATAATATTCATGGTATTGGATTTAGAAATTGTTGACACAACATTGTAAAATGACTATAACTCAATAAAAAATGTTAAAAAAAAAAGAAATTGAATACCAGGTTTCATTAAAATCTAAAGTTGATAAATGACTAAATTTTGGTGGGGGTAGGTAATTAGGCTTATTTATATATATATATACGTATGTATGTATGTATGTATGTATGTATGTATTTGCTTATAAAAGAGGTACCAGGGATTGAACCCAGGACCTCTTGCTTGCTAAGCATGTGCCCTACCACTGAGCTATACCCTCCCCACCTAAAAAAGTTTTAAAATACGTTTTATAGTTGAAAAGTGCTCCTTCATGGCTCTTGAAAATAGTATTGCCAAATTCTTTAACAGAAAGTTTGCACAAGCGTACACCTTCACCAGCAGTTCCTAAGCTGGTTTATCTCACCATAATTCACTTGTAGTCTCCTGTGTAGTGTATTGCATTTAAAATTTGTTGTTGTTGTTGTTTTTTAAAGGCTTAGTTAGTCCCTTAAGATTTGGTGAGTGAGGTGGGGAAACGATTGAGTAGTTAGGTCTGTTCCATCAACCACTTTTCAAAGTCCTCACCATAGCAAAAAGCAGCAGCAATACGTGTTCTCTTCAATAAGTGGTGCTGGGGAAACTGGACAGCCATACAGAAAAGGATGAAATTAGAACATTATCTAACACCATGTATAAAAATAAACTCAAAATGGATTAAAGACCTAAATGTAAGGCTGAAGGAGTCTAAAACTCCTAGAGGAAAACACAGGCAGAACACTCTGACATAAATCACAGCAATATTTTTTTGGATCCATCTCCTAGAGTAATGAAAATAAAGACAAAAATAAACAAATGGGACCTAATTAAACTTACAAGCTTTTGCACAGCAAAGGAAATCATAAACAAAATGAAAAGACAACCTACAGAATAGGAGAAAATGTTTGCAAACAATGCGACTGACAAGGGCTTACTTTCCAAAATATACAAATAGCTCATGCAGCTCAATATCAAAACTAACTAACTAACTAATCAAAAGATGGGCAGAAGATCCAAAGAGACATTTCTCCAATGAAGATGTGCAGATGGCCAAGGCACATGAAAGGATGCTCAACACCATTAATTATTAGAGAAACACAAATCAAAACCACAATGAGGCATCACCTCACACCAGTCAGAATGGCTGTCATTAAAAAGTCTACAAATAATAAATGCTGGAGTAGTTTACTGTACATGAATTATACCACAATAAAGGTGTTTTTAAAAATAATAAATAAATAAATAAATAAATAAATAAATGCTGGAGAGGGTGTGGGGAAAAGGGAACCCTCCTACACTGTTGGTGGGAATGCAAATTGGTGTGGCCACTATGGAGAACAGTATGGCAGTTCCTTAAAAAATTAAAAATAGTGTTAGCATATGATCCAGTGATCCCACTCCTGGGTATATATCTGGAGAAAACTATAATTTGAAAAGGTCAATGCACCCCTCTCCGCCCCCCAATGTTCACAGCAGCACTATTTACAATAGCCAAGACATGGAAGCAACCTAAATGTCCATCGACAGATGAATGGATAAAGAAGATGTGGTATATATACACAATGGAATACTAACAGCCATAAAAAAAGAATGAAATAATGCTATTTGCAGCAAAATGGATGGACCTAGAGAGATTATCATATTAAGTGAAGTAAGTCAGACAGAGAAAGACATACGATATTGCTTATATGTGAATCTAAAAAAATGATACAAATAAACTTATTTGCAAAATAGAAATAGACTTCCAGACATAAAAAACAAACTTATGACTACCAAAGGGGAAAAGGGAGAGGGATAAATAAATTAGGAGTTTGGGATTTACATGTACATACCGTTAAATACAAAATAGTTAACCAGCAAGGACCTACTGTATAGCACAGGGAGCTATACGCAATATCTCATAATAATGGATAATGGAAGAGACTCTGAAAAAGAATATATATATATATGTGTGTATAATTGAATCACTTTGCTGAACACCTGAAACTAACACATTATAAATCAATGATACTTCAAAACAATTTTTAATAATTTTTTTAAAGCAGCAGCAAAATAAGAGTGAGAGAATAATTTCCTTGGTTCTTGGCCAAATTCTACAGCTTCTAGATGATTCGATTCTGCTTGAAATAATCTTCTCGAGGGTTTTCACGGATTTGAAACCATTCTGAAGTTTATCCTTGTAACAGTGGCCGAAGCCAGTAGCATTGGGATTACAATTAGTCTGAGAGATCTTACAACACAATCAGCTAATACACATTTCCCAAAGGTTAATATCCTGAGTCTTGAGATATTGCCAGGACTCCGAATCCTGCAAATGACTTGGGAACCATCTCACTGATCATTTTGCACCTTTAAAGCCCATGAGAAAGTAAGTGTCAAATCCCAGTACAACTCACAAGAGTGGATTGGTTGGGTAGAACATTAAAACAACGTATTATACTGGGTATGCCTCAAGAAGAGAAAAACTATCCAAAATCTAATTTAATTCTCATCACCCCCTGTGAAGTACGTATCATTACCCGCCAGAGGTCGGTGCAGGAAATTACATGCTACAGTGCCATTCTCAGTTGGGGGCATTCTTACCCTAATACAGACAAATTTTATACTCAGCCCGTTGGGAAGGGTTTTTCGTATGTTCTGCTTGGCCCTATCTGGCAAACCAGATCAGGGGCTTCCCAAAACATCAGCTCCTAAATTATAAATTCTACAGTTTAAAAATAATGGAACTAAAATAAATTAAATATCAAATTAGGTTTTAATTTTCTAAAACTTTTAGAGCCACGTAGGAGAGCTCCATACGACTTTCAAAAACATCTTTGTAAGAAAATAACATAAATTATTCAAGCTTTGGTAGTTCAGGCACCTTTTGAGAAGCTTCCTAAAGCATTTGTTTAAACTTTACACTCGAACTCTGCATTTTTTTTCCAAGCCATACAAACATGTATTTGTTCTCCCTCGAGCTTCTCATAATACCTCTATTATTCTCTCTGCTCACTCCAAAGTCATCCTATTAAATTACAAACTGCATTTCTAATCCAAGCTTTTCTTGCTGAGATGAAGGCATTTTCTGAAGTTAGTTTCAAAGCTGGTACAACTTTGCAGGAACCCCAATAGGCTCCAGCTGTAAAATTCACATCCGTCACTAGTTTAAATGAAGCCACCAGTTTGCCAGAAAAACTACTATTCATGCCCTTTACAGATTCCCCATTCGTTCCCTGTGCCCCTGCCAAGTGTAATTAAGTCGGATGGGAATTTAGCAGATGTGAGCCACACAATGCTGAACAAACTCATCACAACAGCTATTACTGCTCTGATCAAGAGTTAACTTTGTTAGGGGAAAAACAAATGGCAAAACCATGGATCTGGTCTTTTGTGCTCAGCATTGGTCACGGGCTGTGCCCTTGGCCCCAAACTGAAAAAGAGCTTCATTTACCTACGGAGGGAAGATGACTATTGCTGTCTGATTTGGGTCATCCTATTCAGACCTGACAGTGAGCTCCCAGAAGCTGATGAGATACTCAAAGATCATTTAATGCCTGTGTCCCTAGCCTTCTGGGAAACAAATAACTGACTTTTTAAGAGTAACCTTGACACGTCAGGAGAGAAGATGCTAGAAATAGTCAAGTTTGCAGAGGAGTGGGCTTTACTGCCAATTGTACCCCTTCCTTCTGGAAATCTCAGCAAACCAGGGAGAACAGTGAGAAGGGAGGTCTGGCAGAAACCAGGCTGAGGATCTATTGGAAGCAGACCACCACCAACTCATTGGAGATCCTTGCTTTAATGGAGCCCGTAAAGACTGGTGGGTTCCCGACCAGGTGTGCATGCCGAGGTTCTTTATCAGATGAAGAAACAACCAACACACACGTTCAAAGTTCACGTCCTGCTTTGAGCAGCAGTGAGTACACATGTCAGCCAGACGGCTTCCTGAATGTGGACCAGCCATCGTACCGATCAACGCCTCGTCTCTCACCCAGATCTGCCGGGCGAACTATTGGCACAGCCTGTCCTGTTACCTCTAGAATCCCAACCCACAGTCATGCAACAAGCCCTGAGGAGAGGAGTCGTGGCAGAGAGTAAACACGAGCCAGAGCTTGTGAGGGAAGGAGACCAGTCTACGGGGGACGGCACTGCCCCCAGGCCCAGAACACCACAAGCACCGCAGAGCACCTACCTGAGGGTTCTTTAGGCTTGAGTTTCTTACTTCACAGGTGGGCACGCAGCTTGGTAATTTCCCATTTTGTGGATAATCCAGATGTACCAGGTCTCGGCAGTAAGAATGACATACGTATTTACCCTCTGAAGGAGGAAGCACACACAGTTCCTGGTCAGCTGTATGTGGGTCTCCATCCATCTGACATTTTTTTTTTTTGCATTTTTTTCTCTTTAATTAGTTAATTAATTATATATTATGTATATTTTAATGTTTATTATTTTTATTGAAGTTGCAATTTTCAAATTGAGATAAAATTCACATAACATGCAATTCAACCATTTTAAAGGGCAAGTCAATGACTTTTAGTGCAATCATAATATTGTGCGACCATCACTGTCATCTAATTCCAGAGCGTTCCCTCCAGCCCAAGAGCAAGCCCTCTATATGTTAGCAGCCACTCCTTCCTCTGTCCCCTGGCAACCACTAATCTACTTTCTGTCCCTGTGGATTTGCCTATTTTGGATATTTTGTATCAATGGAATCATACACTATGTGGCCTTTGGGGTCCGGCTCCTTTCACGGAGCACAATGATTTTAAGGTCCATCCATGGTGCAGCATGTATCAGAATTTCATTCCTTCTTATTGGTGAATAACATTCCATTGCCTGCAAGTGCCATATCTGGTTTATCTATTCACTTGATGGACATTGGGTTGTTTCCATTCCTAGGAGTAGAACTGCTAGGACATACGGTAACTCTGTTGAATTTTTTTTTTTGTCAGCTTCACTAATATAATCTCTACAGTGAAGCCTCTAAACAGTTTTGAACCCATGCTATTGTCAGTAAAAAAAAAAAGGAGGGGTGAGGAATTGAACATATACCTATAATGTATGCCGAGCAAGCAATGTTATTTATTTGTCATTTTTTATGTGTACTACTATATTAATATATCACATATATAATAAGATGCATGAGAATGGAAAATTCTAAGGATGATATTGAAAACTAAGTACAAAGAATGTCTAGTATCTTCTCAGTCCCTAGTGGGTTATCTTGCACACCTACAGGTACACCCAGTATTGCCCAGACTCCTGTCTAGGGCCTTCCTCTGGCTACAGCCTCTCCACAGAGACCATGAGATATGCCCCTTGGAGCCAATACAGCCGCTTTCTGGGTCTCACCCTCTGGCTACCCAGGACTCAGAATTTCCCTGCCCAGTTGGTCTCCAGCCTGCTCCCAGGGCCCCTGCAGGCTTCTTGCCTGGGTCCTCCTGTGTGTTCACCCCAAGGCCCAGGGACTTTCCAGGAGTAGTGGTGGGGGTTGGGGTTGGACACGTGCACTGAGGTGTCACAGGACAAAGGCACTTGTGCAAGGCCTTTTGTCAGCCATAAAAAAGAATGAAATAATGCCCTTTGCAGCAACATGGATGGACCTAAAGATTATCATATTGAGTAAAGTAAGTCAGGCAGAGAAAGACAAATATCATACGATATCACTTATATACGAAATCTAAAAAAAGTGATACAAATTCTATTTACAAACCAAAAACATGGACATAGAAAATAAACTATGGTTACCAAAGGGCAAAGGGTGGAGAGGGATAAATCAGGGTTGGGGGATAACAGATACACATTACTATATATAAAACAGATAAACAACAAAAACCTACTGTATAGCACAGGGAACTATACTCAGTTTCTTGTAATAACATATAATGGAAAAGAATCTGAAAAAGAAAAATACGTATGTATGTATATGTATAACTGAATCACTGTGCTGTACACTTGAAACCAACATTGGAAATCAACTCAATAAAAAATTTTAAAATCTTCAAACTGTACTAACACTAACCCAATAACACCACTTCTAAGAACTTACTCTAAAGAAATAATCATGATGTGAGGAAGGACTTATGAACAGGGATCTTTACTGTAACGTTGAAAACTTGGGCGCAAATCAAATGTACAACAATGGGAAGTCAGTTAATACGGTACATCTATGTGATAGAAGACTGAGATGTGATCAATAAATGATGTTGGAGAACAGTATTCAATGACCTGAGAAATTGTTAAAGGAGACGTTCAAATTACAAAGGAGAATATATGTTATGATTCAATGTTTAAAAATATATACATAGAAGACACTAATGAGTTCATCTCAGAAACAGACTTGCAGACATAGTAAACAATCTCACGGTTACTTGGGGGAAAGGGAGTGGGAAGGGATAAATTTGGGAGTTCGAGATTTGCAAATATTAACAACTATATATAAAAATACATAAAAAACAAACTTCTGTATAGCACAGGGAACTATATTCAATATTTTGCAATAACCTTTAATGAAAAAGAATATGAAAATGAATATATGTATGTATATACATGATTTTGGGCATTATGCTGTACACCAGAATTTGACACATTGTAACTGACTGTACTTCAATTTAAAAAATATATGTATATACAAAGAAAAAAGATAAGGATATGTGTCAATTATCAATTATAGGGATTTAAAATTTTATCCTTTTTTGTATTTTGTATTTTATACAGAGCTCATCTAATTCTTTTGTAATCAGAAACAAATCACTTATAATATTCATAATGGTGAGATATGTTGCGGTCCTCAACTAGAAGGCTGGCAGTGAGGATGAAGATGGAAAAGTCAAATTTGAGAGATGCCTAAAAGCTAGTGTTATGGGATGAATCTCCTGCAGATTCATTTGTTGAAGACCTAACCCCAGCACCTCAGAATATGACTATGGTTGGATATAGAGCCTTTAGAGAAGTAATTAAGAAAGAATGAAGTCATGTGGGTGGACCCTAATCCAATACAGCTGGTATTCTTATAAGAAGAGGATATTAGGACACAGTCAACTCACAGACCAAGGGGTAACCATGGGAGGACACATGGAGAAGATGGCCAACTCCATGCCAAGAAGAGTCCTCAGAAGAAAGCAATGCTGCTGACACCTTGCTCTTGGACTTTCAGCCTCCAGGACTGGGAGAAAATACAATTCTGCTGTTTAAGCCCCCAGTCTGCTGTGTTTTTTTATGGCAGCCCTAGCAAACGAATACAACTAGTCTTGTCAGGATTTTGATACCCAGAGGGAGGACTGTAAGATGACTCCCAGGTGATGCCTTTCACAAGGAGAGGATGCTGGTAGAAAGGATGAAGGGATGGGCTCTGGGCCGTCTGACATGGGGGTGCCAGGGGAACGAGGAGGGAAGATGTCCCGTACGCAGTTGGGTGTGGGAGTCTCTGGTTCAGGGGGGAAGAGCTGAGATGGAGTTGGAGATGGGGAGTCATTTAGCTTATTAAGTTGTACGGGAGACCTGGGTGTGACGGGGAGTCATCTGAGAGGGGGGTACCTACTGGAAAGAGTGTGGGTGGTTGGTCGGACAGTCTGGCTTTGAACTCTGCCCCAACCACTGACTGGCTGTGAGGATTTGCACAAGTTACCCTCTGTGAGCAGAGGGGAGAGTGGAGCCTCACAGGGCCCCTGCGAGCCTTAAAGTGATGTGACATGTTACATCCTAGAATGTTCTGGAATTGGAGCTCACACAAAGTGGCAGCTCTTCCTAGGACACTAAGAGCTAGGAGAAGGAGAGATCCCAGATGTTAAAGGGCTGCTTTGAAGAAGACTGAGAAGTAAAATTCAGAGAGGCAAGAGGAGAAGAAAGCAAAAGCGTGGGGAAGGAAGTCAAGACAGGAGAAAGTTTCCAGAAAACGCGGGGCAGCGCTGGCGCGTGTCAGAGGAGCCGGGGAAGGGAAGTATGAAGCAAAGTGCAGGGATGCACTCCAAAGCCGTATTCCGTATTTTCCCTCTTCCACGACTGTGCACCCTCTTTTTTTTTCCTGAAGCTCCAGAGCTCTCCCTTCTCATCTGGGAACTAGATTGACACTGCTATGACTTACACATGTCTAAAACACCCAGCACAGGCAAACTGAAGTAGAGAGCTGTGTGCTAGTCAGCACTCAAGACGGAATTCACTAGGAAACATTTTCTCTTTTGATGTATTTTTGTTTCTCATTCATAATTAACTTTAATCTCTAGCACTATAATGTCAAACCTACAGCAGGCCCACTATTTCCTTTTATGAAGAGTTTACTTGAAAAAAGGAAAGCAACACCCAAGCATTGGGAAAGTTTAATCCCCTTCTTGTAAATGGAGTTTTAATGGGATGGGAATATGCTTAGGAGGAAGCACTGATTTATGGGACTGCAGGGAATTTTGGAAGGCTATCTACCAAATTTCATCTACACTAAAAGGCACTTAAAAAAAAAAAACTTTTTTGTTTGTTTTGGGGGGCAGGTAACTGGGTTGATTTATTTATTTTTAATGGAGGTACTGAGGACTGAACCCAGGACGTCGTGCCTGCTAAGCAGGCGCTGTACCACTGAGCTATACCTTTAGCCTAAAAGGCACTTTTTAAAAAACACATAAACATCTCTGAAATGAGCTTACGTCTTACAATGAATCGTGCATCAGATAATTGGCAGCATTTGCCTTTCTTAGTGATTCATAAAATAATGTCACAATTGATGGCGTCTTGGGTAAGATGAAACATGGCAATGCTTTGCCTTAGGACCAGGCAAGCTATTCTAGAAACACAACTAGTGATTTGTTTTGTAAAGCCCTCTGGATAATAGTAATAAGATGGGCACGTAGCAGAAGCACAGCCTCAGCAACAGTTTCCATAGCTTAGGATAAAGGTGGGCATCTTTCTGCGCACACCAAGAAACAAGACAGCTCGTGGCTTAAAACCAGGTAGAAGTCCTCCCTGGGTCCATTCCAGCCCTTCTCACCTTCTCACTCCACGCACACACACACTCACACACATGCACACCCCGTGAGCCCCCTCCGGTTCCCCCGCCCAACCTTGCAGAGGTCTTCACTGGCCTCAGGATAGGTAATCTATCTGTCACTGGCAAGAGAGGAGTGGGAGATCTGCCTCTTTTACTAATTACTTAATTTCTGTTAAATCCTCATTTAAATTTTGTCACTAATAAACGCCTGCTGACTTTTGAAGCTCTCGGAAACGCCCTGCATTTTACAGGCAAGACCCTGTCCATACTGCGAGCCTGAATGCAATTTCCGTTGCTTCCCGAGAAAGACTTAGGAGCCGTGGACTAAAGCCTGGAAGTCCTTGAGTCCTTTTAGGAAGAACTGGAAAGGCAAGACACATGTCTTTGATATTTATAACTGGTCAAAATTAATGCTGGAGTTAGTGTTCCATCTGTTATGGAAAATTTAACCTCCTGAGCGGTCCTGTAATAGAAAGAAGCTGCAGGGCGCCACTGTCACCACCCTTTTGTTTAATTCATGCGACATTTGAAAGCATATTGGCCTACGAGAAATAAAGCTTACTTGTGAACTGACTTATAATGAACTCAGATGCCCAGAAACCCAGGCAGCAGGCCCGGCTGAAGTGTTTATCCCAGCCCTGCAGGCCAGCTGCGTCCTTCTGCTACATCAAAGGCACAAACAACTGAACCAACGTGGAGACCCTCGGTCCTCCCGGCGGCCCGGGTGCCGTCAGACTGTCAGAAGCAAGGGTAACCTACCGGGTATGCGGGTTTTCTTCACCTGCAAGTTGATTTTGCCCGAGAGCTTATAAATCGCAGTTCCCATCTCCGAGCCCCGGCTCTGTGTGCGGCCCAGAGAGACAGCTGAGGGTGACAGGCTGAGGGGGCCAGCCCCCGGTGACCTGTGTGACTCAGAGCCCACCAGGAGGCCGGGCCTCCTTCCACTCCCTGGCTTCGTGTATTTTTCCAACAGGCCACCAATATGCCCAGTGGCTGTGCTCATCAGGGCTGTCAAACTCGTACAACCAAGTCCATAGATCAGGTGAGAAGAGGGTGAGGGAGCATCTCCCAGACCACGGCTTGTTTGGAGATGCCTGTATTGTGGTTGTTAAGGCCTCTGGACACAGATGGTCTAAGCTGTGTGACCTTTCGCAAGTTATTTAACTTCTCTGTGCCTCCATTTCTTCTTCTGTAAGGTAGTTCCCATCACACTGAATTTGGTAAGTATGAAAAGTACTTAGAATACTAGGAAACCCCACTTCATATGATAAATCAGATCACGGTTCCTGGTGGTGGAGGTGGGAAAGGACCCCAACAACAACAGCCAAGAATTAGGAGAAGAATGAGGGCCTACTGTACAACACAGGGGACTAGATTCATTATCTTATAATAAGCTATATTGAGAAAGAATATGAAAAGGAATATGTATACATACATATGTATAGCTGAATCACTATGCTGTACACCAGAAACACCAGAATCACCAGAAACTAGCATAATATTGTAGACTGACTATACTTCAATTAAAAAAGAATTAGGAGAGGGGAGGTATAGCTCAAGTGGTAGAGTGCCTGCTTAGCATGCACAAGGTCCTGGGTTCAATCCCCAGTACCTCCTCTAAAAATAAATGAATAAACTTAATTACCTCCCCACAAGATAGAAATTTTAAAAAACTTAGAAAGAAAAAAGAATTAGGGGAAGAAGCAAAGCTGTATTCATCATTCAACCAGGTCCATAAACAGGACTTTTCTATTTGTACTGAAAGTCTGAGATCCGTCCTGAGAGCACGAACTGCTGTCTAGTGTCCTTGCCTCCTGTGAGAACCCTTCCTCAGCTTTCTCTCCCCAGTGGCTGCCTTTCTTGTGGTTAGAAATCCTGAGTAGCTGTGCTGTTCTGTCCCTGATCGCCCCCTGTTGTCAACTTTGAGGCATTTTTATCCCTTGGTTAAACTCTCAAGTCAATCCCTTGAGGAAGGGGGACTTGCTTCACTTTCCGGGTGCCCTGAGCCAGAGGAGAGTTGATTTCACCAAAGCCAGATCTCACAGAGGGGGGCGGTCAGGATTTGGTACAAAACCTTCAGCAGCACAAAAATAGCCTTTCTTATTTCTCAGCTGGCTCTGTCACTTACCAGCGTGGGATCTGGGTTCTCAGTTTTCACATCTGTAAAACGCAGGGGTGCTTCTAGGTGACCGCTGAGGTCTCTGTAGATTCTGATTTCCGCTGAGATTCTCGGATTGGAGTTTGCACAACCTTGGGAGGGAAGGATGCCACGGAATCCACACAAAGCTACAGGCTACATACAGTTCGCCTTTCTAAAGCATCAACATTATTTTTTATATTAAAACAAATCTGGGAGTGTGGTGGAATGCAATTCAAAATTTCCAAGTTTTTTTTTTTTTTTCAAGAAAAAAGTGAGATTTTTAAAATGTTCATCCTGGAAAAAATAGCGATGATGGTTGAACACTGTGAATGTAATGCCACTGAACTATCATATGTAAAAATGGTTAAAATGATACTTTTTCTGTTATATATATATTTTTTACCACATTAAGAATATTTTAAAACAGTATTCAGGTAGACTAGAGAGTCCAGAAATAAACCCACACATACTTGGTCAACTGATTTTTGACAAAGGTACAAAATTCAGCGGAGAAAGGATAATCTTTTAAACAAATGGTGCTGGGACACTTGGACATTCACATGCTTTCCATGTATTTTAAAATAAACTTCAATTTATACCTCTCATCATATACAAGCATTACCTCAAAATGGATCATAGATTTAAATGTGAAACCTGTAAGTATAAAATTTCTAGAAGAAAACACAAATGGAAATTTTCATATCATTGTATTAGGCAAAGATTTCTTAGCTAGGACACCAAAAGCATAACTAATAAGAGAAAAAAAATGTAAGAAGTCTTCAAAATTACGAGCTTCTTCTCTTCAAAAGACACTATTAAGAGAATGAAAAGACAAACCACAGACTGAGAGTAAATATGTGCAGATCACATATCTGACCCAGGAAAATATAATGAATTTCAAAACTGAATAGAAAGTAAACAGTCAATTTAAAATATGAGCGATAGATGTGAACAGACTTCACCAAAAGAAGATACATAGATGGCAAATACGTACATGAAAAGATGCTCACCGTTATTAGTCATTAGAGAAATGCAACTTAAAACCGCAATGTGATACTGCTACACACCTATTAGAATGGCTAACATGAAAGAGTGACCACAGCACGTGCTGAGGAGGAGCAACCAACTCTTTCTTACACCCTGCTAATGAGGATGTAGTGCCAGGACTGCTTTGGAAGAACAGTTGCACAGTGTCTTAAAAAATTAAATATACAGCTATCATATGACCCAGCCATTCCACTCTATGTATTTACCCAAGAGAAAGGGACAACTTTGTCCACACAAAGACTTGTCCACAAACATTCACAGCATCTTTATTTTTAATAGCCCCAAACTGGAAACAACTCAAATGTCCATCAGCAGATGAATGGAAAAACAAATTGTGGTACAATGAGATACTATTCGGTGATTTTTAAAAGTGAACTGTTTTGATACACATGACAATATGGAAGAATTTTAAAATAATTATACTGAATCAAAGAAGCCAGACAGAAAAAGAGTACGTGTTCTAAGTTTCCACTTGTATAATATTCCAGAAAATGCAAACTAATCTACAGCAACAGAAAGCAGATCAGGGTTCCATGGTGGGGGCAAGAGGGGTTAAAGGGGCATGAGGAAGTTTTGGAGAGTGATGCATGCATTCATTCTTTTGACTGTGGTGACTCTTAAGGTTTTGGGGTCAAGTTCTTCTCAGATGGGAGTAGCTTGGTAGACAAGTGTGTAGGCTCTCAGGCAGCAGGGCACAGGCATGGTACTAGAGAGGGAAACCTCTCACCAAGCTGGGTTGCCACAAGAAATGAAGACTGAGTCCCTTGAGATCTCTGTCTTCTCTTTGCTTGTCATAGCAATAATTTGGGTGAACAATCTATTGGTTAAGTTTTCCCGTATTTTTGCCAACATGGTATTATTGGTGAGAACATTTTGATTATGAGTAATAAGAATCCTACCTTCAGGGGGTGGGAAGGGACAGACTGGGATTTTAAAATGTAGAACAGATAAACAAGATTATACTATATAGCACAGGGAAATATATACAAGATCTTATGGTAGCTCACAGAGAAAAAAAATGTGACAATGAATATATATATGTTCATGTATAATTGAAAAATAGTGCTCTACACTGGAATTTGACACAACATCGTAAAATGATTATAACTCATTAAAAAATGTTAAAAAAAAAAAAAAAGAAACCTATTTTAAGCCAATAAAAGAGTGTATTGGCTCACATACTGATAAGTGCAAGGATACATTATATTCAGGTATGGCTGGATCCAGGAGCTCAAACAAGCTCATTGGCTCTTTTTTTTTTATGAATTTTTTTAAGCCTTTTTTTTTTTTGGTCAGGGGAGGTAATTAAGTTTATTTATTTATTTATTTTTTAGTGGAGGTACTGGGGATCAAACCCAGGACCTTGTGCATGCTAAGCATGCACTCCTCCACTGAGCTATATACCCTCTCCCCACACTGGCTCTTGATCTATCTCCATCTCTCTGCTTTCATTTCCCCTGTGATGGCTTCATCTTCAGGAAGGCCTTCTCTCATGGTGGCAAGGTGACTGTCAGCAACCCCTGACCCACATCTAACAGACAGGTTACTTCTTTTTCTTAAGTTCCATTGAAAGATTCAGGACTGACTCTGGTTGGGTGGACTTAGTCTATGTCTAGATGTTAGAAAATGCTGACTGGCCAGGCGTGGGTCACATGTCCACCCACGGATCAACTGCAAGTAGAGAATGAATGATTTCTCAAAGACAATCAGATCCCCACTACACCTTCAACATCACCCCTACCAAGAACCACGTTAGCTTAACGTGGTGCTTAATTGTAGTTCCTGAACACTTGACTTTGGAGAAGTCATTACATTTTGTATTAAAGATATACAGAATTATGAACTCACATAATTGGAGAGGACATTTAAGGTCCATTCACTCAGGTTTTCTACCCCTTATTCCTTTTAGGCTCTGGCTTAGAAGCTAATTGTATTTCCTTGCATATGATCTTTCAATCTGGAAAAATGTACAGTGAAGTAAATATAAAAGCCTTCCCTCTTGCATTCTCTCTAGAGAGTCCTTAATTTTCCAGCAACCCTGTGGAATGCTACAGATGAGGGGACTGAGGTTCAGAAAGGTTAGGTAACTTATGGGAGGCCAAGCTCATGGTGATGGGATTAGGACCTGCTCCTCGCTGGCCTCTCCGTGGGTGGACGCCCGCCCGTAGCATCATCAGCCTCCAGGAGTCACAGCTGCGCAGGGTCAGTCCCGCAGCGCCTCACCTGTCCTGGGTGCTGTTACCCAGCGCCCACTTAGGGGTGGTAGGGTTGAAACGAGATGAACCTACACTTTCAACGTCCTCTTCTGCTTAATGCTAAAGTGAGGTTTCCTTTGTAGCCAATTTAATGTGTAAGGATTCTTTCCATTTGCTAACATCAGACTAACGAAGGAATGTTCTCTTTTCAGTGCGCCTTTTAAGAACACTAGAACCAGCAGGGGTGAATGTGGAGGAAGGAGCACTGCCCTAGTTAGAAGGAGACCTGAATCCTCTATTTCTGGCTTTGCCCACAGCTCCCTGGATGACCTTTGAAAATCCGCTTAACCTCCCTAAGTCTCAGTTTCCTGAACTGAAGTTGGATTTGATCAGTGTTTCTCGCTGGCGGTAGACCTACCTCAGTGGTACCTAAAACGAAAGCTTTAAATTTTCGGTAGTTATGCGCTAATTTCAATGCGTAAAAGAATATAATAGTACATCAAGTCAGTTATTTTCCACCATCTTAGGATGATGCTAAGTAAAAAGGGCATGTTACTTAGCAAAAAATCTTAAGTGAATTCTAGCAGAGGCTTATGCGAGTATGGCAAACATTGTGACGACGGCCTGTAAGTGGCTGATATTTGGGAAACCCTGGATGGGGAAATGAGAGCTACCATTTACGAAGCACTGACTCCGTGCCAGGAACCGGGCAGTTTGTAAGAATTAAGTTATTTAATTCTAAAAGCAATTCCAAGCAATAAGCACTGTCTTTATCATCTCTATTTTACAGAAGAGGACGCTGGGGCAAAGAGAGGTGAAGTTGCTTTCTTACCAGTAAGTGGCAGAGCCAGGGTCTGACCTCAAGCCATGTTCTTTGTCTTCGTGCGCTGCTGGCAACCGTGGTGGAGCACACAGGACTTACTGCCAAGGACGGGGGTGTGTGTTTCAGCCTGGACGAGGTCCAGCACGAGGGCGGCATGAGAATCACCTGGGGAGCTTGTTAAAACTGCAAATTCATAGTCTCTCCTCCAGAAATCCTGGTCCTTAGACTAGGGGTTCAGGAGGCAAAGTTTTAACAATCACCCCCGAAAGTGCTGAAGCAGGTGGACCTGTGGGCTCATGCTGAAAAGTGGCTTGCAGTCCTCGGAATATTTAGAATAATGGGCAGAAGTTGGGAGACGAGCTCACTGCAGCCTCTTCTCCCTCGTTCACCCAGCTCGTCACTCACACCTGCGGCCGTTTGCGGCCTGTAGGACAGAAGTAACGAGCTGACCACGCTGTGCTTTCAACTGTTCTTTCACACACATCACAGGAACAGCAGTGAGGAATCTTCTGATCTTTATTCTCAAGTATGTTCTGACAGCAAGTCTCCATGTTCCTGATCACCCTACCAGGAATAAAAGAAACTCCAAAGCAGAGAGCAGTAGGAAAGGAGACTCTGAAACACTTCAGTGCAGACCCAGTAAATTCTGTCTGAAGAATCGCACCCATGCTCACCACCGCCACATGCCAGCCCATTTCCCCTTTCTGCAGCCAAGGCTCATTATGATCACAAGTAGACTGAGTACATGGAGCTTAAAAAGGCTGAAGAAGAGGAAGTGGGAGAATGTACATGACTCTTCCAAACAGGCAGTGAAGACCAGAGACATCTGTGCCCAGGTATAGTGAGGCAGAAAAGAGGAGAAAGAAGAGAAGTTGCTTTCAGGGCTTCTGGAGAGAAGGACATGACCCTCTAGAAATCTAGAAAATAGGTAAGAAATGTACACAAAGGGGAGGGTATAGCTCAGTGGCAGAGCGTGTGCTTAGCAAGCACAAGGTCCGGGGTTCAATCCCCAGTGCCTCCATTAAATAAATAAATAAACCTAATTACCTCCCCCTCCCCCCAAAAAACAAAATAAATGTACACAAATAGCTGTAATTCAAAATACGAGATGGTAACAAGTACCGCAAGAGAAGTGCAAATGTTTTTAAACAGGTATGGGGCAAGTCTGATGAGCAGATGAATGAAAAGATTTTAAAAACTCTAAGACCTGATGCCTGACAATCGGATGAAGAGGATGGAGCTGGGGCACGAGCTCTGCAGCCTGCCATGGGCCCCCCGGTTCTCATTTTTCTTACACTTGAGCTTGCCTTTTATTTTTATTTTTTTGGCAGGGGGAGGTAATTAAGTTTATTTATTTTATTTTTAAGAGGAGGTGCTGGGGATTGAACCAGGACCTCGTGGATGCTAAGCATATACTCTACTGCTGGAGCAAAACCTCTCCCCTCCCCCTTGCCTTTTGATTCAGTCACACCTGGATTCCTATAGGCATATCAGTTTGCATATCCAGCTTGGTGTGGACCCTGATGTGATTACTTGCAGAGGATGCAATGCAGGAAATGTGTGGAGACAGGACTGGCCACGTGGGCCTTGAATGCCATACAAAGGAGTCAGTGGCACCTTAGAAGTCAGTGGTTCTCCTGTGGACCAGAGCTGTAAACAACAGGGAGCCGCAAACAGTGGGAGGCTTGGGAATGACGTGAGTGCACTGGGGCTTTAGAAACATCTCTGGGGGAAGCTGGGAGCAGAAAGGAAGGAAGCACGATTAAAGGCAGAAGAACAGCTAGCAAGTGTTTACTGCAGTCTAGTGGGGCTTGAGACCTCCCCTCCTTCCGCCAGCTTTCCAGTTGCTTCCTGAATTGGTCACCTGACCAGCTCAGGAACTGGGCTGTGGGCAGATCAGCCCAAGGTGAAGGCCACTTTATTAAAAACAGTTGTCCTGGTGGCAGTTTGTTTTTTCTGTGCCAGAGTTCAGGGTCTGTGGTCTTAGTCTATAAGCGACTCTGGGCCATATGCACATTTGGGAGCTGGTCAAACAGAGAGCTCCTGCTGAAGGCTGGAGGACCTGTGGGGCAAGGAGAGAGCTGTTTGGAACCACAAGAGATATCTTTATCCACAAGGAAATGCCTGTTCAAGGAAGCCCATTCTTTCAAGCAAATGAACAGAGAAGGGATTTCAAAGAACAAACAGGGCAGCAGTTTTAAAAATGCGGGCATCTTCCTTTGCCCTGGAATGAATCAATACTCTGCTCCCAGCCCTCTGCCCACCATCCCGCACCTGACACCCTGAGTTTGGGGAATGGAGCTGATCTAGAGACACCACTATTCTGGATTCCCAGAGGGGCTCAGTAGCCCAAAGCTGGGAGGAAAATGGAAGTGAGGATATCCTCTCCCCGCTTTCTTCCCCAGGGAACCAGAGTATCTATGTTTTGTTGTCTGTTAAATCCCTACTAGGACAGAGAAACTGCTGTATCCCCAATTTCTTTAGCTGAAACCGAATAGGTGGATGGCTGTGGAAATCACAGCCAAGAGACAGTTTTGGTGAGTGGGGGAGACTTCCGGTCTCTCAGTTCCTTGGGTTGGCACTCCTGGTACACAGCGTTCACCGTCATTATCGTGAATGAGCTCTCAGTTCCCTTGGTAAATCATCCAGACCATTTGATGGTGGCCAATCCTAAAACTGCTCTTGACAAAAGACTTGATTAGATGTTGTGTGCATGTGTGCCTACGTATTTGTGTTCTTTTGTGTGCCTGTTGAGCCAGGTGGGAGGCTGGGATGACAGGTTAAAACACTTTAACCACATATGAACCACGTTCATCCAAAGCACTGAGCACATCCTACCTTGGGCTGATCCCTGTGCTGGCGCCTTGGTGACTAAAAGAAGCAGAAGGCAGGGTCCCTGTCAATTTCTCCCTATGTTGTCCCCCACCAGGAGCCGAGATGAATAGACTTGACATCTGGAGAACAGAAGTTTGGTTGCAGTTTCTGTTTTTATCTTATATGCTCTCAAAAAAAAAAAAAAAAAAAAAAAAAAAAAAAAAGAAAGTAGTTTTGAGCCTGGAGAAGATTCACTCTGTAACACAAGCTTTTTGATATTTTCAAAGGTGTTCTACTTTGACTGAATTTTCCAGATCTGTCTGAAAAGCGTGTCACAGGAAACACAATGCATTTCCAAAGGCATCTGCTTTCCTGCCTCCTGGTGTTCCAAAAAAGTTTGCTGTTTCTAAAGAACTCTAAGTGTGAAATTAAAATTTTGAAGCTTCACAAGTTGGGCTTTGCATAATTTCACAGACTCCCCCTCGTCTCTAGAGAAGAATCAACCCAGCCAGAAGGGCTGTGTTCCCTCTATTTGGGGGAAGGGACCCAAGGGGGCTCTGAAGGTAGATGGAGGGCTCACACAGGTGAAGCGGAAACCAAAATTCACTCCCCCTGACCATGCCACTTTTCAGCTGCATGACCTGGGCCAGTTATTAAGCCTTTTTGAGAATTCCCACTTGTTTATTTCTGCATTTGTTTCTGGGTTCATAGACCTTTGAGGTCCATGCAGACTAAGACTTTAACGTAGACCCTCCAGAGGCTACAATAGCACCCACTCCCTGATTTCAATCAGTCATTTTGGTTTCTCTTTTTTTCATCGTCCTCTTTTCAGTAATGACCTCAAAACTTTCTAGCTAGCAGAAATAGTAACAGTAATCCAGAGAAGCGAAACGCCACATTCATATTTAACACCCATATCTAGGCTTCCAGTTGGAGAAGCCACAATATATCTTTTTTTTTTTGCTTTAAGTGATCAAAAATCAGCAGTTTTCTTGAATGCACCATTATGACTAGAAACAGAAGCTGAAATCTATTCAGTGCTTGTGTGCCAGGTTCTGATCTAAATGTGTTATTTCTGTCAACTCACTTAATCCTCATGAATAATGCTGCCAAAGAGGGACAATAATTACCCTCAGTCCACAAAAAGAATGAGCAACTTGACCAAGGTCGCAAACAGAAGGCGGCGGGGCTGGGATTCTGAACCGAGGCAGTTTGGTCCCAACACTACTAGTGCTGCTCACCACGATGCTGCTCTGATCTTAAATCTCTTCAGAGTGTGTAGATATATTTAGGTTAACTTCCTTGCAGGATAGCTGACATAGAATAAAATGCACAGATTTTCAGCTGGGTGAGTTTTAATGCACATGCCCATGTAAACCCCGCTGCCCCCTAATGAAGATACAACTCATTTCCATCAACTCTCATGGCCCTTTGCAGTCAGTCCTCCTCACCTCTTGTTAGGTAACCACTGACCTGATTTCCATTGCCCTAAGAGCTGATATATTTTTGAAAATAATATGAGGGATGCAGAAGAAAGGTCTTCAAGTCATGCACCCACGTACAGGCAATCCTGTGACTTCTCAGGGTTTTGAACTTCCAGTTATAGAATAAAAGTAAAGTTATAGGATAATGTTCATTCCTCTTCAGCCCTTTTATTTCCTGATGTTTCTATTTGTCTTAAGTAATCATACAATTAAGAGTTTTCAAAACAGAAAAGAAAAAAATCTGATCTCTCTAGTTTCTTAGTTAGGCTCATAGATCATTGCCCAGGACTTGTCTGGTCCTAGGAAAAGGCCAGATATCCTTAAAAAGAACAGAACAATCAGAGGGTAATTACACTTCAATTAAAAAAACCAACACCTCCCCCCCCCAAAAGAAAACAATCAGAGGGTAGGGAATTATCCAAGAATAATTCAAGGAAATTTCCCAGAACTGAGAGACATGCATTTCCAGTTTGAAAGGGCCCACTCTAAAGCATTTCATTGGGAAATTTCTGAGTACGAAACCTGAAATGACTTTCACGAAGTTTCTTTACAGAAAGCTATGAGCTGTTCTCCGCTAAAGCGAGGAAGTAAATAAAGAACGAAGAAGAAAATAGGACATGAGAAATAGAAGCTCCAATTCAGGAAAAAGGTAGAAGCTCCAATCCCAGGATAAAGGCTCAACCAGGTCTTCAGAGCAACCTTCCACATTAGGGCAAGACTGCCATGGGGATGTGGAGGGATAGGCTGTCTAAAATGTTTCATTATATGTAAAACTGTGTGGAGAGGCTATTGAAAAAATATGCCAAGAACTAGAGACAGGTACCAAACAACAACAACAAAAACAACTCAAGTAAATTAAAAACAAAAACAAAAAAAAAACAACCAAATAGCAATTACTAATGAGATAATGCAAACCAGCTTGGACCAGAAAGTTAAACAGTCTCCCTGCTGTTCATCAGTCTGGGAGGATACACAGAGAATGTTAATGTTTCTCCCACACCGAGCTGTAACGTGTCATAATGACCCCCCACCAGAAATCCCCCAAACCATGCACTATGAGAAACTTTGCTGATTTAAATCATACCAGTAAGAACGAAACATCCAACTTTTGCTTAGAGGATCTAGTTTGCTCCCATGTTTCAAGGACTAACAAGTGCTGATCTTTTTATTAGCATGGCTTGCTAACATTGGTAAGGGCCTGAGTTACTGTTTAAATCATCTCTAAAAACTCTTCTTTTCTGTGTGTGTGTGTGAAAATATATGCTTTTCTGCTTCTACACTTTGTCCTCTCTCTTTGCAGAGGGAAGATAATCAGCCATCGGCAATGGTGGTTTCATGTTTGTGTCAAGTGTGTCTCTCTCACATGGTCAGAGATAGTTCACTTTGTTGGCCACTAAGCAGAGACAGGCCTTACAGATTCTGTGGAGTCATCCTGACCATAAGCCTGCCTGTGGTCCCATTAACAGACAGTTAATTTTTACTAGGGGATTCCACCCTACTCTCTATTCTCCCGCATCCAAGGGGTGAGGTGTCATCCTAATCAGGGCTCCTCCTCTACAGAGCTGCTGTTTTTGTTTTTTAAATTGAAGTATAGTCAGTTTAAAATGTTGTCAATTTCTGATGTACAGTATAATGTTTCAGTCATATATATCCATATTATGTTTTCATATACTTTGTCATTATTGGTTACTACAAGATATTGAATATAGTTCCCTGTGCTATACAGCATAAACTTCTCTATTTTATATATAGTAGTGTGTATCTGCAAATCTCAAACTCCCATTTTACCCCTTCCCACCCCCTTTCCCCTTGATAACCATCAGTTTGTTTTCTGTGTCTGTGAATCTGTTTTATAAATAACTTCATTTGTCTTTTTTTTTAGATTCCACATGTAAGTGTATCATACAGTATTTTCCTTTCTCTTTCTAGCTTACTTCACTTAGAAAGACAGTCTCCAAGTCCATCCATGTTGCTGCAAATGGTATTATTTTATTCTTTTTTATGGCTGAGTAGTATTCCATTGTATATAAATACATCTTCTTTATCCAGTCATCTGTTGATGGACATTTAGGTTGCTTCCATGTCTTGGCTACTGTATATAGCAGGGCTATGAACATTGGGGTGTATGCATCTTTTCAAAGTAGAGTTCCCTCCAGATATATGCCTAGCAGTGGGATTGCTGGATCATATGGTAGGTCTAGTTTTATTTTTTTTTGAGGACTCTCCATCCTGTTTTCCACAATGGCTGCACCAAACTACATTCCCACCAGCAGTGTAGGAGGGTTCCCTTTTCTCCACACTCTCTCCAGCATTTATTGTTTGTGGACTTTTTAATGATGGCCATTCTGACTGGTGTGAGGTGATACCTCACTGTAGTTCTGATTTGCATTTCTCTCTATAGAGCGGTCCTTGAAAGAGTCCTGCCATATTGTGAACAAATGGGATGCTGTCTGCTGAGCAGCTTCCCTTTCGTCTTCTCCATGGGAAGGAGGTGGTTTTCTGTGTTTCCCAGATGTGTTCACATCTGCCTCCTCATAGGAAGCAGAAGACTTTCATTCAGTAATCAAATTTCATTGAGCTAATTGCTAAAATCTGGGGCAAAAGGAGGGCAAGAGGGAAAACCCAATCCTCAGTGTAAAAAAGTCCCGCCTGGTATCACCCCTCCCCCAGGGACCCACCTAAACTGCTAGACCCTCTGGATCCGATTTTTTGACCAACCTGAGGGAGACTTTGGTTGTCTTGTGAGCCACCATGAAAAGGAATTAAAAAAAAAAAATTAATAGAATAGGCTTTTGTCTCCAAGGAGCTGTCCTGGAAGCAATGTTCAATTGGAGATTAGTAATGATTTGGAAAATGAAATGAAGAGCTGGGCTGTGAAAGTGATGGCCTCACCATCAAAATTAAATGGCCAGGACGACTACTGGGAATGTGAAAGGGCCCTGGAGCAAGTTATATATAAAATAAGGCCAATTTTGATATGTAGGAGCCTCGAATTTAGGGCTCATCCCCATATGTGGAGAGTCTAGAGGTCGTATTTATTTTTAAAAAAGAGCATGTATGGAGGGAAAGGTACAGCTCAGTGACAGAGTGTGTGCTTAGTATGCACGAGGTCCTGGGTTCAATCCCCAGTACCTACATTTAAATTAATTAATTAATTAAAAAATGGATTTTTAAAAATAGCATGTATGGTATATAAGCTCCTTAAACAGGATTTAACATGAGGTCTCAGATATAATGACAATTAATGGCAGTCCTGTTTCTGCAGATGAATAACATGGCGACATGCTATTGAATTCAAGAAAACTTCCTCCCTTCTGCTCTCTCCAGCAACCAGGCAGCTGATTTGTCTATACTACTGAATCTTAGTTTTGTGATATTTATGAAGCTGGAAGCTATCTTTAAGATCAAATCTAATCCATACATTTTACAGACAAGAAAGCTCAAGTCAGAGACACTGAAGTTACTTGCTTAGAGTAACGCAGCTCTTGGGAGCAGAAGCAAAGTCTGATGGCAAAGTCTTGTGCTCTTCCCACTGGACTGCAATACACTCAAGCTCTGGACTTTTCATACACAGGTGAGCTTCCATAACTCAGTTAGAAATGGTTCCAGGGCATCAAATGTGGCATCAAATGGTTCCAGGGCACCACTCTCCATTGTTTTAAGACCATAGATTAGTGACATGATTAAAATACGTATTGAATTTAGATTTGTTGATCTTTTCTATTTCTTCCTAATTCATACCTCAGCGTAACTTAATGCCTTCTAAGGTGGATATGGGGAGACAGAGAAGAAACGAAGGAGCGTGAGCTAAAGCCGTGTTCAGTTCCATGGTGATAAAGCTATTTGGGAGCCTTCCCTGAATTAGCAGTATTTAAATATCAATCATTGGTCTTGCCTTTAGACCATTCAAGTTTTCAAGTTGGGTTGATTGGGATAGATGTCCTTAGGGAACCCTGGGCACGTTTCTGTGGCAACCTGTAGATGACTGTGGGATGCTGATGAATGACAGAGTTTAATTCCAAAGAAGTGACCTGACGTTGAACTATTTGTAGGTAGTGGCAATCCATAAATCTACACAGAAGGTTGGAGAGAGGATCTCCAGGGATTAGCAGATTTCTAAGAGTCAATTCGTTCCTTTAACTCATCCAACTCAAATCCAGTATGACTGTCCTCATAAATCAATTAAGTAAGACAAACGGTTTCTAACTGCCCACTATACAAAATACCGTGTTAAACATTGGAGGAAAAACAAAAGACAGTTCCTGCTCTTAAAGATATATAATTCTGTAAGGCATATATGTAACTAACCTCATTAGAATGGGGTAATATCTTTTAACAAATGACTATTTCATCAGACTGTAAGTAAAAAGATTTTAAGAAACAGGCTATTAATCTTCAAACTAATGAGAATACTAGCAAGCAATACTTTGGAAAAATAAATGACCAAACTTCCTAGGTACAGATTATCCACTGATGAAGGCTATCCATAAAATACAGCAGTACCCTCTGTGGGGGAGACACAGGGGAGATATGTTTTAAGACCCCTGATGGATGTCTGAAACCGCAGATAGCACTGAGCCCTATGTTTTTTTCCTATACGGACAAAGGTATGATAAAGTTTAATTTATAAATTAGGCATAGTAAGAGGTCAACAATAAATAATAATAAAATAGAACAATATACTGTATCAAAGTTATGTGAATGGGGTCTCTCTCAAAATATCTTATTGTACACATTTAATACCTTTTTTTCTTTTAACTAAGCACTTACACACTGTGGCTGTAAATTTTGCAGTTCGGGGTGTGACAGCAAAACTAGCACAGATTTCTTTCCCCTTCACAATTTTATGGATAGAAGATTTGTTTTTTACTGTTGATCTCAGCAACCTCAATATACAAATTTTTTTCCTTTTCTTATTAAGTTGAGAACTTTCACCTTTTCACGTAAAGGAAGTACTTTACCGCTTCTCTTTAGCAGATCTGAATTGCCAGCATCACTACTCTTGTGCTTTGGGGCCGTTATTAAGTAAAACAAGGGTGACTTGAACGCAAGCAGTGATAACTGTGATAGTCGACCTGACAGCAGAGATGGCTACTGAGTGACTAACGGGTGAGGCATACCGGACAAAGGGTGCAGTCATAACCCAGCTTCATATTCACATTCTCTGATGTTTACAAACCATAGCACTGCGGAGTGGCAAAAAGAGCACTGGACAAATAATCAGATGATTTAGGATAAAGTTCTGGTTCTTCTCATGTGACAGTTTTGGAAGGTTAAGATATTTAACCATTTGGGGGCAGTTTACTCAACTTTAAAATGAAGGAATTGGAGAAGATGACTTTTCTAAGTTCCCTTGGGGCTCTAAAATCCCAAATGATGCTATTCCATACCTGAAGGATGATATATACACAAACACACACACAGGGACTTCTAAGTTAGATTCCACAGTCTTTGATAATGAGAAAGAATGAAAGAAAATACCAATTCAAGGAAAAAAGAGACGACTGAAATGTACTAGGCCCCATAGTTTGTAAGTTCCCTTCCTTGGTGAATACAGATCAGTCATTTCTGTGTTAATTAAAGGAGGGTCTGGTGCTGGGTCATCTAACATCTCATCAGATTATGTCTGATGATCTATCAGACAAGGGGTAAATGTCAAGCACTTACATAAGATGCAGACCTGCATAGGTGTCAAAAAAACATAACTGGAATTTTAACGCAGCTGCAAGGTGAAACACAGTGAAGGAAGAGAATTTGCTTACCTTGGTCCAGGTGGCATGTCCAACCCTCCCCCCAGTGCAGAGTAGGAAGAGCTGGGCTCTGCAGAAAGTGTGCTCTGGCCTTGGAGAGCTCATCTCCCTGCCTCAATTCCCTCTTCTCTGACCCCCTCACATCCCAGCCAGGTAGGACTGGACAGAAATGCAGAACTTTACACAGCAGCGTATTTAAGGTGCTTTAAAATCACACATTAATACTCGACTAAAATGTGATATAAACTGACCCAAAGAAATGTAAGTTCCATTGATGTTTTAAATTTTCCAGGAAAAGGAGGGGAATGCTCTTGATTTACTCTTTTTTGTTTATTCTAAGATATTTTAAGTCTACAAGCAAATTGAGATTCATTGAAAATGAGCTGTTTTTTTCACTTGTTTTTTAAAGCTAAACATTCTCCATCTCTCTCTAAAAAACTTCTCCAAACCCAAATGCCTAAAAAACATAAAACTGGATTATAAAATGTTCATAGCTTTTAATAGCTCACCTTCCAATTGCTGTATTTTCTCTCAATTTTTCAGATAACCATGCTAAATAACACTTTTGAAAGGCTTTAAGAGTTTTATCTCCCCCCACCCCCAACTTGAGGGAGGCTCCATTTTAGGAACAGAAGAAAATGTATTTCAAATGAAGCATTAGCCTCAGATAACTTACCTCCACCTTGGCTCCAGAGCAACTTGGATTTCCGATTCTTCGAGCAGGTCAGTGATTTGGGGAACCAGTAAAAGAGCTGGGCTATTCTTCTGAATGTCTTGTTCAACTCACTTCTTATGGCCATGGCTGGAAGTGTGTTCCAGAGCAGCTCTCCACAGAGAGCATGGATGAGGAAAACACAGCAACACCCCCATCTGACACTTTAGCTGTGAACTCCCTTTCGGCCAGTATGTCTGGGGACCACCTGTTAGCCCTAAATCCCCTTCCCCTGTCATTCCTTTAGCTTGTCCTTTGGACCTTAGCCCTCATAACTAGAAACTGTATTAATAGATGTTCTTTCTAAAGAAAGAGTTTTAAGCTTCAGAAACTCTAACCTAATGTAACAGTTGATAACTTTTAAGTACAGACACTCCCCCACCATGCCCCACCTCCTCCACAGAAATACAATTACTTTCATAGCCACTAACACAGCATCCAACAGAGCTGTCCACTGCAATTCATAGGACTTGGTGGTGGTTAACAAGCTACCTCCTAAACCCACAGCCTTGATCCCATTTGTTTTATACATTTTTCACTGGAAAAATATGTATTTTAAACCTTGGCGGGAAATTATCCCCCCAAAAATAATTTGACTGATTCTTACAAGTCTAGAAGTGCATAAAAGAACAAGATTATTTCCAGAGTTCTGTTTTGATTTTTGACTCTTTGAACATTTCTCTAGAGCTGTCTTTACTTTATTTTTATTGAAGTATAATTGATTTACAATGTTGTGTTAGTTTCAGGTGTACAGCAAAGTGATTCAGTTACACATACACATATATGTATTCTTTTTCAGATTCTTTTCCATTATAGGTTATTACAAGGTATTGAATATAGTTCTATGTGCTATACAGTAGGTCCTTGTTAATCTATTTTATGTACAGTAGCTTCTATCTGTTAATCCTAAACTCCTAATTTATTCCTCCCTCCTAACCATTTCCCCTTTGGTAACCACAGTTTGTTTTCTATGTCTGTGAGTCTATTTCCAATTTATAAATAATTTCATTTGTATCATTTTTTAAAAATTTCACATATAACTGATATCATATGATATTTATCTTTGTATGACTGACTTCACTTACCATAATAATCTCTAGGTCCATCCATGTTGCTGTAAACAACATTATTTCATTCTTTTTAGTGGCCAAGTAGTATTCCACTGTATATACACCTCTTCTTCTTTATCCAGTCTATCTGTCGATAGACATGTAGTGCTGCTGTGAACATTGGGGTGCATGTATTTTTTCGAATTAGTTTTCCCTAGACAAATGCCCAGGAGTGAGACTGCTGGATCTTATGGAAACTCTATTTTTAGTTTTTTAAGAAACCTCCGTACTGTTCTCACCCTCTCCAGCGTTTATTATTTACAGACTTTTTGATGATAGTCATTCTGTGAGGTATCATCTCATTGTAGTTTTGATTTGCATTTCTCTCATAATTAGCAATACTGAGCATCTTTTCATGTGCCTGTGGTCATCTGTATGTGTTCTTTGGAGAAATGTCTATCTAGGTCTTCTGCTCATCTTTTGATTGGGTTGTTTTTATTTCCAGGTCAGATGTTTTGTTTTCTATTCCATTCTCATAATTTCTTAGGAATTTGCTTAGGAGTCTGCTTGTAAGGGACAAGTGAGGAGAAAGTCCAATTAAAACAACAGCATAAGACTTTTCCAGATACTTTCATCTTAAAAGTAGGATGTGGAGTGGTGGATCTAGCTACAGCAATAGTGTTAAGACTTCTTTATGTCTTCCTTTCAACAGTGTCTGCCCTAGCTCTTTTCAGTTTTAAAAATTGGAGTAACTGTAAATTTTACGCAGCACTTCCTCAAAGACAAAGCACAGTGCATACAACGCCCTTGTAGGGTGAAGTAGAATGAAGGGTGAAATCAGAAATGAGGGACTAGCTCTGGTTGTGGCTGTGATTCGGAAGGGACAATACATTTTCGACATTTTAGTTCAGACTGCTTATTCCTAGTGACAATCCCTTTCCTAATTCCAAACAACATACTTCTTATTTTTAGCACAGAACACCACAAAAAGTGAACTTCACTGCCTAAAAAATAACAAGCAAACAAACAAAATGTTATGGATAACTTACCGATGAAGATATTACATTTTTAAAGAAATATTTTGAGGAAAAGATCTTTTACATCTAAGAAGAGGCACTCTGCTTGTCACGGTGTAATGAGGTCTATAAGCCACTTCTACTGTATTTGGTAATCTCCAAAATAACTGAAGTGGGACCTTTAGAAGATGTTATGGGATTATTTTCCACAGTTCTCTCCTAACCTCTAACACCCTTCTTATTGACTCGAAGATACCACTTTTTTCGAACTTTACGTTCACTTATTTAATTTTTGATTATTTCTTCTTCTGTTACAACTATAACTTTTCTTTTACATTAAGAGTTAAACCCCACCTCACACCTATCAAAATGGCTATCATCAAAAAGAACACAAGTGTTGGCGACAATGTGGAGAAGAGGGAACCCTCATACACTGTTGTTAAGAATGTAAATTGGTGCAGCCACTGTGGAAAACCATATGGAGGGTTCTCAAAAAACTAAAAATAGAACTACGCTATGACCCAGCAATTCTACTCCTGGGTATACATCCAAAAAAACCAAAAACATTCATTTGAAAAGGTACCCCAGTGTTCCTAGCAGAATTATTTACAACTGCCAAGATATGGAAGCAACCCAAGTGTCCACTGACAGATGAATGGACAAAGAGATGTGGCAGAATTATAACTATATATACACCCAAATACATACACACAATGAAATAATACCTGGTCATAAAAAAGAATGAAATTTTGTCACTTGCTTCTACATGGATGGACTTATAGGGCATTATGCAAAGTGAAATAAGTCAGACAGAGAAAGACAAAAATAGTATGAGATCACTTTTATGTGGAATCTGAAAAATACAAAAAACTACTGAATATAACAAAAAGAGATAGATTCACTGATATAGAAAACTAGTGTTTACCAGAAAGGGAAGGGGGATGCAATACATGGGTGGGGGATTAAGAAGTACAAACTGTTAGGTATAAAATAAGCTACAAAGATATACTGTACAACACAGGGAATACAGACAGTATTTTATAATAACTATAAATGGAGTATAACCTTTAAAAATTGTGAATCACTGTATTATACACCTGTAACTTATATACTATTGTACCTCAACTATACCTCAATAAAAAAGGGGACACTACAAAAAAAAAAGTTAATCCCTTTTAACTAACTCATCTATTTGTTAAACACAATATTTTTAATCCCTGTCTTTTGGAAATATATCCCAATACTGGAAAAAAAAAAAAAAGCTACTAAACTGAAGATGTAACTTATTTTAAAGCTAATTTCACTTACAATACTCACTGAAAATTTGGTTAGCAGACCAATGTTACCACGTATTTATTGACTTAAGGTGTTTTGAATGCGGATGCATTCTTGAGGGTAAAACTGAAAGCAAGAATGTTTGATTTACAAGTTGCTGTAATGAGGAATAAAACAGTAAGTCTTAAGCAATACTAATGTGGAACAGAACTGTTATTACCATACAGCTTATACAGTCTCCACAGCAAGTTTTTGCACTGGTGTTCTTTCCTACAGGTGCTTAAATAAAAATGAAGTCTGCAAATACATTGACTGATCACATAATTTAAGTAAAATTGTACTGTAGTATCCAGTGATATAAACATTTAAACTACCTAGTTAAAGATATTCATGTTAGACGGTCAGATGGAAAATTAAAATTGAGAGAGATTAAACACCCCCTTGCCTCACACACTCTCAAACTAAACAGTTTTTGACAATGGGGTGACTGTATTTATAAAAGAAAAGTCATTTACCCATGCATTTATTTGTATAATGTGTACATGCGACACTTAAAATTCCCCACTACAATAATGCATCAATTTGAGATTTCAAATAACATCATAATCCGTTTTCAGTTTTCCAATGTTCATGGTAGCCAAATTTATTTACTCTTTAGGACATGATCTCTTTATGATATACAGGTTGTCCACGATCACACTTCGAAAATCTGAGAAGTCAGAAACCAAAACCAAAATCAAATCCTGCTAGACAAAATAATTTCTTGTTGAGCATAATCCTTTAGTCTAGAACTCTGGGTACATTTTTCAAAGAAGGTTCTCTCTGGATTTATATAGCATACATTTACAGAAGAACTTCTACTACACTTGGAATCAGCAGGTTTAGAAGAGACACAAAATTGCCTCTACGTCCAATTTCTGAGAATAATTCACCATTACCACCCATGTTATTTCTTTCAAAAGATAACTTGTTTCTCAAACCGTTGTACACAGAAAAATACAAACTCCTTACATTAAAACTGAGAAATTTATTGATATTTCTTCATGAAGTAGTAAGCAGAACTAAAGTAAAGAAGAAATATACAGCTTAAAACAGTTGAAATGATTCTAAACTTTTAGAGACAATTATACATTTACGGTCAAAATAAAAATGAACAGTTTTTAATAATTAAATCTCTTATAAATGTTTGCTCACTAACAGACCTGAAATTAAACAGATAGGAGGATAACTGGGGTAATGCCACTTTATCCTTCTCAAAAAACCTGTGATCCTAGTAAAACAGTGGTTCGGTTCCGCTCCCCACTCACAGAAGCTACCTCTCCATTCTACCACTTACAAATGAGGCAACCATCAGCCTTTACTGATTTGTAAGAATGCCAAGTTTGGCTCCACCTAAAAATGTTTCCAGAGGCAGTCAGAGATAATGACTCATTTCCAGAAGAGTAGAGGATCAGTGTCTCAACATATCAGTCATGGCTTTCTTCTAAGTGATCACTGAGGTCAAATGTCCTCATATAAATGTTAAAAGGTAAAATTACATCTTAACAGCAGCCAAAAATTTATATATTTTTTATGTATTTACAGTATTGTACATATTTACATGGCCACACCAAATGGTGAAATGTAGAAACATAAGACCACCTATAGAAGCATTCATTTAATGCCTCAACATTATTTTCTTGTGCAAACTAAAATTTTCCTCAAAATTCTTAGAAAGCTAAAGACAGTCAACATTGCGAAGGCCACCATCCATGGTTAAAGAGCCAAACCTAAAACACAAAAGAAAGAAGGCAATCTCAAAAGATTCATCTATTTGGCCCACAAGAAGAATATAAAATACTTTGCAGAGGAATAAACTGTTATTTTTAAACAGTTAACCAACTATAATTTGCTCTATTTCTTACTGAAACACAGTGGTATAATAAATATGTGAAAAAATACAACTCAGTGGCTTGGGAAGACTTCTGAGAAGAAAATGGGGAGCGATGAAATCTGGAAAGTGTAAGGAAGAGATGGGTAATTTCTTTTTGGTGGGGTGGAATTTATAAGCAAAGATGTGGAGTTGGGAGCCAGTATAACATACTTAAGGGATGGTAAGGAATGGAACCTTGCTAGAAGAGAGTGTTATTTTGGGGAACAGTGGGAAATAAGGTTGGGTGAATTGGCTGGGGCCAGACTATTATATTCTTTCAATTCAAGTATGTATGTATGTATGTATATGTGTGTGTGTGTGTATATATTCTTTGAACTCTTTTTTTTTTTTTTTTTGGCTTTTTTGGGGAGGAGGGGCATGGGAGGTAATTAGGTTTATTTATTTATTTAATTTATGTATTTATTATGGAGGTACTGGGAATTGAACCCAGGACCCAATCATGCTAGGCATGCACTCTACCACTAGAGCTAAATCCTCCCTCCTCAAGTATGAATTCAGACTTCATGTTTCAGGTAACAGTTTAGAAATTTTTGAGCGAAGGGAGTGGGATGATTAGAGCAGTATTTAGGAAGATTGTTTTGGTTGTAAAACCCATAACAGATGGGAAGAGCTGGTTAAGGAAGTAGGTGGTAGATTATTACCATGGCTCGCAAGTGAGGGGAAAGGAGATCTAAATGAGGCTGATGAGGGGGAATAAGGAAACATTCTGAAGGAAGATTACAAACTTGATGAAAGGGAGTAAAGAAGAGTACGTGTCTGAAGTAATTTACGTTTACTGGAGTAGGAGAAAGGGGAAGAAGAAGAGGAAATTAGAGGGTAAACAGTTGGGAAGGATGATGTTAAGAGATTTTAGATATAAAAAAATCTGAAGTGATAGATATCCACATGGAGACACTGCACAAGGACTAGCTCTGGTATAAATCCTTCAGTGGTCACTTAACATTTAAGTTATGATGCTGCCATGTCTGATTACCCATACACTGTCCAACCTGCAAATAAAACACAAGCTACTGGACATGCTTTGGGAAGTGGGGATTTTATTCCAAAAAACATAATTGATTCAATATAAAATTTTGTGAACCATATTTTAATAGTCTCTCCTACTTTCTAATCTTTACCCTTACAGGATAAATTTAGGATTTAGCTAAAGTTGTAAAGAAACTATAGACTGAATGCATATGTAAAAAGTTATAGAGTTAGACAATTACTATGTAGTTGCTATAAACCAAAAGGGAAAAGACTTTAAAACCTAACAGGCAACTCACAGAAAAAAAATTGAATAAACATATAAAACATATAAAAAGATGTCTGACATCACTATTAACCAAAGAAATGCAAATTAAAACAAGATATCAGTTTTTACTCAACAAATTAGGCAAATATTTAAAAAACTGGTAACATTCAGTGTTGCAAATGGGACTATAAACAAAGCCTTTCGAAGAATAAACTACCTTGTAATGGCCTGTAATGAAAAAGAATATGAAAAGAAATATATATATATGGACATGGATATATACACACACACAAACACACACACACACACATATAAATGAATTGCTATGCCATACACCAGAAATTAACAGAACACTGTTAATCGATTATATGTCAATGAAAAAGAAAGTAAAGAGAATATCTTTCAGGAAAGAAGTGTAAAAAAAATTTTTAGAGTAAACTAACACCACCTATCAAGTTAAATATGTACACCCTTTGTTGACCCAACACTCCACATCTAGAAACATCTAGAAATCAACTCTTCAAAAATTCTTACACAAATCTATGAAGATATACACATAAGTATGTTCACTGAACCATGGTTTGTAACTGTGAAAAGTCAGAAACAACTTAAGTGCCCAACAAATAGGGATGCACTAAATAGCCACGGTAGGTCTATATATTGGAATACCTGGCCGCTGTTGAAAATGAGAAAAATACAGCTATATGTAGGATATGAAAAAGCACCGTTCATATGCAGCCTTAAGTGAAGAAAGTAAGACTAAACCAGTATGAACAGAATGATTCCATTCCTATAAAACACACATGCACTATTAATAGTGATTACTTCTGTGGGGGTGGGGAGGTATGAGAAAGGGCAGGTGGAGTCTTTTATTTCAATTTTTACAATTGTATGTTGTTTGAAAAAATTGTAACAATTCATTAAATTCATTAAAAAAAAACCTGACAATCCTACAGAAGTGTCTGGTAAACTTTCTGCATGTAACTCGAAAATCATGTGACCTCCTGAGAGTAAATCTTTCCAAGATTCAGGAACCTCTGTTTGGTCTTTTTATTTGAGAACAGGGCTGGTGAGGAGAAGCTGATGGGAGGAGACAGGAGGCTGGGGTCCAGCTCCAGTTCATCTCCTCAGGTATGAGTTTCAGTACGTGTAGAACACGGACAGGCTATCTGCTCTGCCCCGTACAAGGCTGGAAGGCACGTTCAGTGCGGTCATGCAGTGTGAAAATGCCCTGCAAGTGTACAAAATGCTACACAGGTGTGAAACAACTGCATGAGCATTTTAGGGGTGACAGAAGCTGTGGAGAAGCCCTTAAGGGCTTGAAAGAGAAGGCGTCTACTCCCGAGCCAAACAGGACTCAACTTCTCTGAGCAACCCGGATAAGGAAATAGCCACCAAAAGTGGCTTTATAGGCTCTGCACGTTTTGCAACGCTCTTTCTCCTTGATCTCTGAGGATTGTGGAGGCCAGCAGACACCCGGCTCCTCCAAGAACTCCGTAAGCAGACGGCACTCATGTGCAAGGAGGTGTGCAGAGGGCTCTGGGAGTTACACAGCACTAGTCAGAGTGCTGGCATCTCATTAGCAACTCTGATTCCAAAACTGAAGATTATGGTTCTAATGAGAAAATGTTTTGAAAAATACTGTGCAAAAGATTTTTGTTTTCACAGACAGATTCAAAGAATTCTATTAACCAGTGAGTCTATAAAATGGAATCAATCACAGAGGACTTGTCTTTATCCAAACAACCCCAGACACATTAAAAAGCACCACAAAATTCATAAAATCTAAGGGTTCTGGCTTAATATTCCTTTCCCATTGCTGAACATACTGCTATAGGAAGACAGGCAGGTCCAAGTACAGATATATGTATAGGTATTTAATTGTATACATAATCACCGGGGCAGAAGGATTTTTGCATTACTCACCTTTCTAAAATATGATTATTTTCAGCAAGTTCTTTAACTACCCCTTCCATTTCTTCCTTTAATTTCTTCATACTATAATATTCAAAATAAAGACAAATAAGTACCTTTGCTCAAAAAAAGTATGAAAGGGTTTTAGAATTATATTTAGGTCAGTCTAGAGAACTAAAACCTGACATAAGTCATTAAGTATTAGCAAAAGTATTCATAACAAATATAAAACATTTCAAAATAAAACAGCAAGATCACAAAATGAAATAAAAACAAATGGAAACATTAAGTTACGAAATACTAAATTTCTTACCCAAGAGTCATTTCTACTAATGTGTTAGAACATGGATAAATTGGGGTCATGGTATGTTTGATCCCACTGGAGGCTGCAAACATTTTCTGTGGCAAAGTTTCTTGTAACTAAAACATCAAACAAAACAAAACAAAACAAAAAAATCCCATATCAATCACAGAACAAAATACTCACTATAGATCATACATCAAATGTTAATAGGTTTTATAAAAAACAAATTTGTGGTTTCCAGGGGGAAAAGGGTATGGGAAGGGATAAACTGGTCTGAGTCTGAGATTTACAGATACTAACTACAATATATAAAATAGGTAAATAAATTTCTACTATATAGCACAGGGAACTTTGCTCAATATCTTGTAGTTACCTATAATGGAAAAGAATATGAAAAGTAATATACATACATGTATATGTATGACTGAAACATTATGCTGTACATCAGAAATTGACACATTGTAAACTGACTATATTACAATTAAAAAAAGTTACAGGTTTTAATAAGCCCTTTATAGCTTTAAGTTTTAATTTTAAAACCATCAATGATACAATACTTAAAATCAAAACTCTTTTAAAAAACTTTTCTTACAGATGATAAAAATGGTCTATTAGACATTTTTAATCATAAAATATCTAAGTTCTTAAAACTCAGCTCAAAATATGTATCACAGATGGGCCAAGCAGAGCTGAATACAGGCATATTAATATCCTATTTCTCTCTTCTCAAACATTATCAGATATAAACTGAGAAGAATTTTATTTTAATTTTTCCTAATAGGAAAAAGTTTTTTTTCTAGACAGTTTTGAAGCTGTACCTCATTCGTATAATCTTGATATTTTGAAACTTCTTCTTCAATATCAAAACACTGATTAGTTAGGGATAATAACTGTTTCCTAAGATGAAGCATCTTTCTGAAAACCAAAAAGAACCAATTAATAAGCAGTCTAATAAAATATTATTCTAACTTAAAACATACAACATGCATTAAATTGTATGTTGTGCAGTCAACAACCAATCACTCCCCCAAAAGTCTACTTACCTCATCCATTCTTCTGACTTATCCAAAAATGCCTCGTACTTTTTAACACATTCATCTGTAAAGTGGGTCATAGCTTTTGTTGCATGATAATACAGTTTTTGCCTGCAATTTAGAAATAATCAGAGGCTTAAACCAATGTCACTGTTTCTATTTCCAATATTAAAGAATTTTCAAGTATATGAAATTTATGTTTCCAGTAATGATTAAGATAGACATTATAGCAGCAAGAGCAGAAAGAGAAGGTTCACAGTGGAGAATGGTCAAAAAATATTTATCGAATGAGGTTAAGGTTAAGACGGTGGTTAAGTCTGCCCTGGCCCATGTTCTGTATTATCTGTCCTTCTGCAATCGGAGCACATGAGGCAGAGGAAGACTGCTTCCTCATTCTCCCTTCTCAGTAACCTCTCAACCAGGGGCCAGACGGGTGGGCCTCAAATATGTGCACACACAGTAACAATTCTATAAAGTCAGGATTAAAATGTATTTTTCACTGTGATTAATTCCAACTTTAAGAAGAACTGCATTAATAACATAACCAAAAATAATTATTAAATAATCTGCATACTTACTTATCAAATTTGTGGATTTGTTCTTCATTATAAGCTAATCCTAAAAATAAGAATATATATTACTTCTGAAAATGCAGAATCATAAAATGTCACACAATATTTTTTCTTTTGTGATTATTACTTCAAAAAGACTGAGTTTAAAGCAGATGTCACAAATTTGTGCCCCATGGGTAGGCACAGCCTACAAATGCTTTTATTTGGTCTGTATGGTGCAAACATAAAAAAAAATTAACTGTCAACATTTAAAAGTCAGGATATTTCTAATAAAGTCTGCATTTCTAGCTTCTCTTGAGATCTAGGAAGACTGGGGAAATAATCAGATGAATCTGAGTAGGGGCCTCCCCTTCAGATGGGGGTCTCCTTTCTAGTTCTCCTCAGTCTCTACCAGCCAATCTTACTCCTTTCTGTTACATATGTGACGTCTAGAAGTTTGGAAATTCATGATCCCTGATTTGAAATACTCAAAAGGTTGGTTTTAAGAATAATTTTTAATACATTCAACCTCTTTCCTTACAGAGTAACTTAAGTAGTCAAACTTACAAATACACAAAATGAATTCAACTGAATTACAACCATTAGGGCTGACTCATTAGATTAACAAGTGACAAATTTTACTTACTACGTTCTGCTTTGTCTTTTTTGAACTGATAGTAAATCTCTGTGATGCAATTTAACAGGACTTGTAGCTTTTCTACACTATTTAAAGAAGAAAAATCCAAATAAATTAATGGAGCCAATGTGAAAAAGTACATTTAATAATAATTGCAGAAACTACCAATGAAGTTATAACCTACTGTCTATCTTTTGGATGAGTGCCTTCTTGATGGGTCCATGTATCTGCCAGCAATCCACCTGGAGATAGTTTGCTTTCAATATCCTGGAGACTGGTTTCTATTGTTCCCTGAGAACTGGAAAGCTAAATAGAACCAATGGGTTCAGATTCAGATCACCAAATATCAGAAATGAGAATCACAATGCCAACAGACTCTAAAGTCTGAATAATACTTCTTTTGCAGATTACTTCCATTCAACATCAGAATAATTATTTTTATCTTTAAATATAAGGACAGTTTCTTAGGTTGTATTCGACCAAAAGTACAATATGATAATAAAATATGAGTATTAGTACACTTATAAAACACTGCTTACACCAAATATCCTTTTTAAAAAAACATACAAAATACTTTCAACAATTAAGCTTCTGTTCATCTACAAAATATGGTTAGTACTCTACATGAAAATCAAATAGAACCATTAGCATAGTCCTAAGTATAAATGTGGGTATGCAAAATAATGCTTTGTTTAGAGGCCAAAGAATAGTAACTCCTCTTAAAAACAAAAAATGAAAAGAAATCTTATCTAAGGATCCTGTTCATTTTAAGCTTAGTAAATTTATCACTTTTCTACCACAGAACTGAGCATTTGTAAAACTTTTAAAGAAAAGATGAAGGTTAGACTTGAAGGATAAATATGTTTGAATACTTCAACGGTTCTGATACATACTACTGCTTTTCAAATAAAGTTTTAAGGGGCAGTTCACGCTGCTACTAGTAATCAACAAGCGTGCCCTTTCACTACACTCTTGTTAGCATTGCTATTACATAGTTTTTTAAGTCTTGGTAATGAGAGACAAAAGTGGTATTTTACTGTTATTACAGAATGCAATTTTCTATTACTATTGAGGTTGAATTTTTTTTTCAGGTGTTTCAATTAGATCTATTCATTTTAAAATCATTTCTAAATGTTCTTTGTCTATTTATTGCAGATCTAATGTTTTCTGTATGCATTTGTATGAGCTACTTTTATTTAAAAAACCCACTATTTCATTTTCTCAATCTATTTATTTTTTAACATTTTTTTTGACATACAGAGATCTTAAATTCTTCTATAGTCAAATATATATCTTGCTTTTCATGGTTTATGTCTTCTTGTTTAACATTAATGTTAAGAATGCATGACCTTGGGTGGGAATGGACAGACTGAGAGTTCAAAATTTGTAGATACTGACAGGCATATGTAGAATAGATAAACAAGATTATACTGTATAGCACAGGGAAATATATACAAGATCTTGTGGTAGCTCTCAGTGAAAAAAAAATGTGACAATGAATATATGTATGTTCATGTATAACTGAAAAATTGTGCTCTACACTGGACTTTGACACAACATTGTAAAATGACTATAACTCAATAAAAAAAGTTAAAAAAAAAAAAAAAAGAATGCATGACCTTATCCTTCCAAAATATGGAAAATAGTTTATGGACAAAGTTATTTTTTTACAGCATTACATAAAAGTGTGAGAAACTGCAAGCAGCATGAAGTACCAACATCAAGGGGGCAATAAGTAAAACTATTAATAAATCAATTGGCTGCAATATTATGTCTATTTAAAAAGTAGTTTTACCCAAAAACAAAACTGGAAAATGACTTTTATGTCATACAAAAAATAAAAATAATAACTGTATGTTCGTAGGGTAACAATCATTTAACAATATATATAAAAAGAGACAACAAAAACAATGGTTGCCAAAATTTTAGCAGCATCAGAATCATCTGGAGGCTTAAAACATTAATTGCTGGGCCCTACCATCAGAGTTTCTGATTCAACGGGTGGGGCCCCAAAATGCACATTTCTAACAAGCTCCCATGTGAGGCTGAGGCTGCTGTTCCAAGAACTACTTTGAGAATCACTGCTGCAGGACAATGAACAGAACTTTTTAAAAATTGAAGTATTGTTAATTTACAATGTTGTGCTAGTTTCTGGTGTACAGCTTAGTTTCTGTTTATAGCAGAACTTTTAAATAGTCATTTTTTGAGTCATGAGGACATGTGGCAACTTTTCTAACTTACAAATTTTTTATGGTGGGAAAAAATTTTAGGATCTCCATTAGGAAAGGAGCCACAGCAACTCAACACGTATGAGGAAAAACAATGAAATATAGTGAAAAATAAATAGCCTGAAATTGAAGCCCTGATTTCCCATGACTCCAGGATGACAAGCTATTTAATCATCTGTGCTTCAATTCTCCTAGGAAATCTAAATCTTCACAAAAATATCATAAAAATGAGAAATACTTTGGGCTCCCTAAAGGAAACATACAATTTCCATTCAAAGTGCTCAAATGAGTTGACCCTGGAAAGTCTATTAGGACTATGAACTGGTAAATCAAGTTCTAAGACAAAAGCAGAAAAAGAACAGAAAACATTTACAATGCTATGACTGCCTATACTTAAATACAGACAAATACTGGGGAAGACTGTTTCTTGTTTCTCTGACTTTTAACCTGTTTATTCCATAGCAACATTTTTCAAACATTTTTGATCACGACCTACAGTAAGAAATTCACTTTGTTTTACCTCAGTATCATTTAAATGTATATACGTAACTAAACTCAAAGTTTCATGGAACAGTAATTTCCTTATTATATGTGATACATTCTGCCATCTCTTTCATTTAAAAACATTGCTAATTGCAATGCACTAAGCTTTACAAACTATTAGTTGTTTATGACTCATATTTTGAAGACCGCTATTCTAGATCTAAAACTGAGGAAAAGAAACAACTAAAAATCAGCCTAAGGTCAGAAAGAGAAAAGGGATATCACATCAAGTCCTTTTGCCTTTACCCTTAACATTCATTTCATGAAGAATACTTCCAATGCTAAAAGCTTGCAGCAGTACAGCATTTTTATTTATCTCATTTAATTGGTACAGTAACCTGTGAGATAAGCAGAGTAGGAACTGCCCATTTTAAAGAAGAAGAAAGCAAGGATGCAAAGAACTGAAGTCCTTGCTTAAGCAGCCAGGCAGGAATAGCTAGGTAATTAGAGGCAGATCTGAGATTAGTAACCAGCTCTCAATACATAATTTCATGCTCTTCTACATTTTAATAAGAGATCCAGAGACTACCTGAAATGTTACTGTATCTTTCAGCAGAATAGAGACTTATGTCCTAATTTCTTTCTTTTTTTTTTTTTTTTTTCAGTTATAAAAATGATTCACTGACTTGAGCAAACCAAATCTTTTCTTTCCTTACTTTTCATTTTAGAAAAGATCTGGTATCTTCCTAACTTGCATCTATTTCTAAACAAGTTTAAGCACTCTGCATGTTAAATTATATTCATGAGCTTGAATTAACTGTCACAGAAGCAACACAAGAGCATTACGGATTTTAAGGAGAGGGAGGGAGAGACAGGAAGATGGAGAGAAAAATAGCCTTAACGCAAAGTAGGCTTTTGGAAATGTCATAAAGAATTCCATGGCAGTAAGGGTGTTTAAATAATTGGAAACAGTTCCTTAGGTTGGGAAAAAGACTACTCGTTCTCTGGAGATCTTTAGGTACATCATCTCCCCAGGAAAGTTCAGATCTAATCTTGCCAGCAAAGGAACAGATTATGAGCCCATGATAGTCATAATCTTGTAAATACTTACTCTCAACAATTTGGTGTGTATGTCTGAAATTTCACCTAACTCTGCTGCTTCTAGGTTGATCTTCATCAACTTTTCATATCTGTATGAAAAACAAGTACAGAAAAATTAAATGAGCATAAAATTTAAATGAGCATAGATTTTAAAAGATGTCTTATAAAAAATTTTTTATCGTAACCATTTAAGAATAGAAATATTGAGGGGGAGGATATAGCTCAGTGATAGAGTGCCTGCCTAGCATGCACGAGGTCCTGGATTCAATTCCCAGTGCCTCCATTAAAAAATAAATAAATAAACCTAATTACCTCCCTAGCGGGGAAAAAAAAAAAAAAAAAAGAACAGAATATGGAATGCAAAGCCTACAAGTAACAGACTCCAAGAAAACTGGGTATCTCCGTAAGGAAGGAATTTTATATGTATCTACTTATAAATCTGTAGATTAAGAGATAAACTGTAAAAGCCAACTTTATTTCAAATAGTCTTATCAGGATAACAGGAAAAATACTAGATTTCAGAATTAATGGAGGTCAACAGTATATACTAATTTCATTTATTCTATTTCCTGTGCAGTACAAAATAGTATAGCCTAGAAAGAGGGCAGTTTAAAATATCATTCTGTTTCAAAAGGCATTCTTATGGATAAGATTAATAAGTAAGAGAAAACTAAAAGTAATGCCAAAATTCTAAAAATACTACCAAAATAAGGTTCTAGAATACCTCTTCCTACTTCCTTTGATTACAAATTTTATATTTTCCTATTCAGAGCTGTCTGCTTTGCAAGGTGAAAAAAATGAGATGTTTCTATTTCAAATTCCTTTTCCTTTCAAAGGAAAGGAGAAAATACCACCAAAGAGATGGTACTCATTTCTTACTGAGACGACTGGGCATTTTTACCTTTGTGAGGAAGTGACTTAATCTAAGATTGTCCCTTAGTAGAAACACTTGCATAGCATGCTATATTACGTCAAGGATAACTAAACAAATTGAACAGAAATGGAAAAATAGTTAACATTTTAACCACCATTAGTAAGGAAGTAACCTACTCACACTTTCACAGTTTTTTCAATGTTTCTGATGCAGAAATCCAATGTGATCACAACTTCCGTCTTTTTGTGAACAGTTTCATTATAATCATCTTTAACTAGTTCTCTAAAAAATAGTAATATACTCTTTAGTTTATTTAAGAGATAATTGTTTCCTCTTGTCTTTCAATAATTACACTGCTGTACTGCTTTCTGTTCAGACAAACTTAACAGTATTGATATACTATGAAAGCCAATTTACTTTTTACTATTGAAAGCATCTCTGTGAGCCTTATACCTATGCAGGGCACAAACCATTACCACTTATTAAGTTAACAGTTTAAAAATCTAAGGTATTAAAATTATATTAAGGAATAAAAACTAATCTACAAGGACACAAATAAGCTGAATAGCATTACATTTTATGCCACCACAATTAATTTTTATTGCTCATAGTAGACTATTGTCCGGTTTATACTTTAAATCAGTTAATATGATCTCTGAAGAAGCAAGATGACATAGTACATAACTGAAGGCTTTTGATCTATATCAGGGGTCAACAAATTAAGGTCTGATGCTTGTTTCTGCTAAGAATGGTACTTACATTTCTAAAGGTTGTAAAAGCAACATGAAAACAAAGAAGAGAGCTTATGCGACCCACAAAGTCTAAAATATTTACTGACTGAAAAATAAGTTTGCCTACAGCGGTCTACATTAAAAACTACTTTCTCATGAAAACGAATATATATGTATATGCACGATTGGCACACCATACACCAGAAACTGACACATTGTAACTGACTATACTTCAATTAAAAAATTTTTTAAAAACCCACTATTTTCTCATGACATATTGAACTAAAAGCTAATAAGAAAAGGAATAAAAGCTTCATGGAGCAGTGACTAGGGGAGAAACAGCAAGCAAGAGAAAACAAGAGCTGTTAGTAACAATGCTATGAAAACAAATGGAGTCAACCCTTAGATTTTTCCAGAAACCATTCCGTAAGAACAAAGAAGCTTCTTAATGGAAAGAGAGAAGCACAGGCTTACAAACTGGACATGTGAACACGATAAAATATTTTAAGCATAAATGTACAGGTTTAACATAAGGGCGACAGGAAAAAAAAAGAGCTTTATTCCTTTTTCTTCTTAGAAGCAGCAGCAGCAGAACAAGAATGATGAAATGCTTCATACATGTTTTTGCGAGAAGGGAAGGCCAAGTGTGAGGTAGGTAAAGATAAACTGTCACAAGAATTACAGCCTAAGAGCTCTATGAGTCTAGAGAACATGAGGCCATTTACTATGTGTGTACAAAACTCAAAAGCTTCAAATGATGTTGTATAGGACTAGAGGCATGATTCTTAAAAGGAAACATTTATTCTCCACTTCTATCAAATGGAAAGATGACAAATCACACCGTATTCATCCATTTCTTAGGGTCACTTTCAGGGGAAGAATACTTAGATGATCAATATTCTGACCTAGAGTAACTACATTAAGTGATTAAGTTTAAAAATTAGCTTTCAAATTGCCTATCAAGGTGAATGTATACTCATTTTGTATGATTTCACATACGTGAAATGTCTAGAAAAGGCAAATCTGTAGAGGGAGAAAGTATATAGAGGTTATGCAGGGCTAGGAAGTTATAGGGGAAACAGGGAGTGACTACTAATGGGTGCAGGGTTTCCTTAGGGGATGAAAAATATTCTAAAATTAGTGAGAATGATTGTACAATTCTGTGAATGCACAAAGAAAATCAATGAGCTACACACTTTAAAAATAAGTGAATTAGACAGTGTGTGAATTATATCTCAATGATTCTATTAAAAAAGTTTTGTGTATACTTAATTCAAGAAAAGGGCAGGAAATGGAGGAAGATTCTGAGGACATAAACCCTAAAGAAGTACAGGTTGTACTAAATTATAAGAATGTCAAAGTCTTCCATGAAAGTGAAATTATAGCCAAGTCAAGGTCCTTGGAAAAGGAATTCATTTGCCATCACATCATACAGTGTGGGGATGATTTGTCCTCTCTGTCTCATAAAATTTTGGTAGGAATCAAATGAAAAAACAGTAGCTAAATGTTTTGTAAACTAAATGTGAAACAACTGTATTATATAGTAGCATCATGCATATAACCCTAACCTAGTCTGAAGAAGTAAAGCACCAATGATCAATGATTACCAGTTATTTCATGAGGCCTATGTGAAGGTCAGTTTTCAAATTTCAATCCATTACTTACATCAGCCATCGTATCCCCTTTCGCATTAATTCCTGATAAAGCAGCAAGGTACTGGCAATCCTACAGGCATAACACACAACTCCTGTTATTGCCTAATGAAGAAATACACAATGTCAATATTTGGTGCTAACTCTAATACAGGGTAAGAAAAACTGTCACATAAATATTTTCAAGCTTTTGTGCTTTCACAATTAAAAACACAATAAAGCTACTAATTTCTAAAAGCTAAGGACAGATACAATTGCAATAAATATTTCACCCTTAACATAATAATGGTAAACATGCACTGTCTCAATGGAGAAAATTTTTTTGTGAGTTCAAAAAAGGATATAAAGAAAGAACACAAAATAATTTGCAATGGATAATTATCTAAATAAATAATTACCTAAATTATATAGGCATATACAAAGACTTTTTTATTGCTTCCACTATTGATAATTTTAATTTAGATGTTCAAACAGTAAATTAATAAATACTAACCTTAGCCATGCTGGCATCCCCATCTAAATCATATCGTGGATGTACTTTAGGCAGGAAAACTGAAATGTGAAGTAAAATAATTAAAATCAGAAATAAAAATTTATAAATTATTTTATCCTTTATATATCAATCTCTAAATTAAACATTAACCTCTAAATTACCTCTAAATTAAACATTAGTGGTAAAACTCTTTTAATGTTCTTTCCCAGGTTAAAAAAAACCACTTGAAAAAAAATGCTCATTTTTTAACAAATTACTAACAAATTACCTGCAATATTTCATTTTTTTCCTTAAATATATTCCAACATAAAAAGCTCAATGCTTCCCTTTAACTCCAAAGCAAATCCCAAAGATCCAAATAGAAATAGTAAAAATCTGGGTAAATTTCTTTTTCACCACTAGAATAATTTAAAAGATTTCCAAACGCAGATCTAATTTTCCTTAGACTCGAAAGCCTGGCAAAGTGTCTTATTCACCCTGGACACAATAAATACTTCCTGAAATTTATGACACAAAAGGCTATTTTGAGTGTTAGTAAAATACTAAAAGCAGAGAGCTATAGTAAAACACCTATTACAAACTACCACTTTATAAACAAAATATTTAAGGTCAAATTTTGTTGCCACCAAGACTATTTAATTCAACTACTACTCTCATACAACTAGTTTACAAAATTTTTATGTTTATGAAAGTTCTACATTAATATTATCATCAATCAGCTTTATGAAGATGACAATTTTTATAGGTTTTTTTTAGTGGCTAGTCAGAACAACAAGAAAAATTCCAGCTTACTTTTTTCATATATCAATCCAATGGTACTCAGAGGTTCCCGGCTTACTACAAAGATAGGATTTTCCTCAGTAGTTTTAGGGAAATGCTGTGCCAGTCTTCCAGGTTCTAGAACTAAACGTCGCCCTTCATATATAAGTTCTTGATTTGAAGAAATAATTTTGGTTTGTTTATACACCAGTTCATGAAATACGGTAGCACTGTGTGAGAAAAATCCAAAAGGACAATACAATTGGGATAAAAGAAGAGGTAAAATCTTTTTTTTTTTTTTTGATGAGTGCCACAACATCCACTTCTCAGGGATACTTTGGGTCATGGGCAGCCCATAGAAATGCTGCTTTGTTGCTATGGATACTATGAAGTCTATTACACTGAAAATCCCACATAACTTGTCTAGACAGCAATCAATGCTAAAATATTTTTATGTTTGGACACCTATAATGGATATGTGCAGCACATAGGACTCTTAATATTTAATAATGAGGAGCCCATGACAGGGAGTTTAAAAGCACTGACTCTGGAATCAGAACAGCGGCGTTCAAATTCCAGTTCTTCCACTTACTTGTTGTATTACATTAAGTTACTTAACTCCTCTATGCTGAATTTCCTCATCTCTAAAATGGGAACAACAGTCCCCACCTCACAGAACTGTTGTGAGGATTAAATAACTTAAATATATAAAAAACTGAGAACAATACTTACCATGTGACTATAAAATGTTTGTAAATGAATTAATAAAATCAGGTATTCTCAAAATGACATTTTGAGAAAAAAGGTAGATTCTCCCTAAATAGATCCCATGAAATCAAAGAAATGTTTCAGCAGCAACGTTTGACTTGTCTCTGCCAAAAAGCCTCTGCTGTGATTTCTTGCTCAGCTTGGGTGGCCTTTTTATGTTCAAGTATACTCTTAAAATGAAATAGTGACCCACACCTATGATACGTTATCTATCCAGGCTTTTAAGAACCCAAATCATTTTAACTTAATGTTGTTATAATATTATTTCATTCATTATATTTACACTATATTGAATGCTTATATTGTGTTAGATATAGATATAAGGTAAAAATATCTAAGATGATATTCCATCTAACTGATTTAGTCCTTAATAATCACCAGTGAAAGTCTCTTTTTTAGTTTTATGAGGCACCAAAACTGCTATCTTCTCAAAACAGAAACTAAGGCATATAGAATGGGTGTATTTTTTTTCCCCTTTCATTTTAAAAAATATTTTATTTTGAGAGTATTATAGATTCACATGCAGTTATAATAAATTATACAGAGAGATGCCATATACCGTTTACCCAGTTTCCCCAAATGGTAACATCTTGCTTAAACAGTATACTATTGCAATCAGCATATTGATTCTGATATAGTCCACCTATCTTATTCAGATTTCCCTAGTTTCACATGTAAGGGTGTATTTAGTTATACGTAGTTTTATCACAGAGGTAGATTTTTTTTTATTATTCACATAGGTAGATTTTCTTTCATATGAGTGTAATGTGGATTTTTTTTTTTTTGCTAAAACAAATGATTATTTCCCCAGCAGTCAAAAATGCCACATATGCAAATAATAACACATTAACTATCTATAAGAAGACTCTTGCTTTAACATTTTTTAAGTAGCAGGATAATACTCTTAATAAAACCTGGCCAATTTATTAGTAAATGCTATTTGTGGTTATGTGATCATGTAATTTGAAAGAAGGCACAGAAATGATTGTAGTTTTTAACTTTTTTGGGGGTTGGGGGGTAATTAGGTTTATTTATTTATTTAATGGAGGTACTGAGGATTGAACCCAGGACCTCACGCATGCTAGGCATGCACTCTACCACTGAGCTATACCTTCCCCCAGAAATGAAAACAGTCTTGTAAAACTTGCAGTTTAAGAACAAGCTAATTTATCTGTAAATTTTAGAAAATTAGAGTATTAATCCTTTTACTCCAAAGACAAGTGAAAAGGAATTTACTAAGTATTCAACATAATTTTCTAAGCAGGAAGTGAGGACCTTTGGTGAAGCTGAGGTATCTTTTCTGTATTTCCTCTCCTGATTTATGAAAATATGTAATTATTACATAACACAACATTATAATATAGGAAAAAATATAAAGAAGTACTTACGTATTGTAGCTATGAATATAAATCTTATGAGCTGTCATTTGTTGTAGCGAAAATACATGAATTATCATTCGGTGAAGTATATCACTAGTTTCTGCAAAAAACTGGTCAAAACCCCAACACTTTTCCTGATCTGCCTCAAGGATGTTTGCAAGAACAGGGGTAAGTAGAACTTGAAGGCCCCTAAAATAGTAGTGAAAAAAGTTACTTGAAGAGTGAATATGTTATATTTTACCTTTGTACAAAATTACAATATTTACCAACAAATCAAAGGAACTGCTAATACTATTATCAGAACAGATTAACTGAAAAAAAAAAAGCCTACTTTTCAGAAAGCCAGGTAACCTTAGTTTACTATTACTTGTCAATGAATCAGGAGTTACAGTAATTTTATGTTAGCTTACTGGTTATTTTCTTTGATTCTCTCCTTCCCAAGTTTCCTCACTTTTCCAAACACATTCTAACATTGTTTATAAATGGCTATCCAAGTGAGATCAGTTGATTGGAACTAGGTGGTCATGAGGATAAGATAATGGTTTAATTTCAGGGTCATTAATGTCCTTTTAATATGTTACTTCAACACATAATTTCTTTTGCTGAATTTATGTATCTTTTGTAGAGTACTTCTTTAGGAAGGAAAATTACTATAACCATCCAGCAATCAATTAGTGTCAATTCAACTAGGAAAAAATCTTTGAATAATAAAACTAGACATTGAAAAAAAAAATGGAAGGACGTTTATTCTCTCATCCTTTCACTGAATTTTAAAATATGCTTAAATAGGCTCAATTATGGAATTTCAAGCAGTTTTAAAAATACATTCTTGCCTATATGACAGACACTGGGGTAACTGCTTGTCTTTAACAGTTTTTAGGGTATATAGTAGACATTATAATTTTTGCCTAACAGGATCTCCAGTCTAACTCAACTCCCTGTGCATAGATGGTCACAGCAGCCAGGTTTGTTGATTATGATTGATTAGAAGTGGCCATATGGTAGCATTTAAGTGAGTTAAATAAGAATCAACTCAGAAAACAAGGTCCTACTGTATAGCACAGGGAACTATCCATATTCAGTATCTTGTAATGACTTACAATGAAAAACATGAAAAGAAATAATATTAATACATATATATCTGAGTCACTATGCTGTACACCAGAAATTAACACAACACTGTAAATCAACTATACTTCAATTTAAAAAAAAAAAACATCAACCCAGAAGTCTTTGCTAAAACTATCAGGAAAGAAAGTCTTTCTTTCCACTGAGCTTCCAAAGCTGTGAGTCTAGGAATGCCAGCAGCTATCCTGTGGCTGCCAGGAAGGAGCTTGACTGAAATAAAATAGATCTCAGAGAAAAGCAGGACTGAGCATTATGAAGAGACCAAGTCTTCATGACACAGTCTGATCTTAGGATCTAGCTTGGCTCTGAGTTACACACACATGTGAACTTTTAATTACAAAGACAGTCTATTCCCTTTTTCACTTATATGAGCTGAGATAGGTTTTTCTCACTGGCTATCCAGTCTTGGTTAATTAATACAAATAAGAAAGATGATGGTTATCTTTTTTGGTAGTTGTTACATTTTTGGTAGCTGTTTTCACTGCTGACTTGTAGTACTTAAAGTCCTTACTTTAAAAAAAAATCATATTACATACTTTCTGATACTTAAGCAATTTTTATCAAAGAGTTTATAACTTGGTGTGCTAAAGACTGATTAGATAGATAAGGCCTGTTACCTTCCTGAAATATGCAATCTACAGTTAAGACTGTCAAATTATTGACTCTGAGTTTCAGCAATATAGTTGTTAAAACAGCAAGTGTTCATTTCCAGATCCCTTTAAATTTTATCAGTTTTGCCTGAGATCTCCAAAATGAGTATTTTCTAAAACAAAATTTAACACAGATCACTATTGTAATATTAAACTGCTGCTCTCCAATAAAGTGATTTTCTCTTGGTAATTCTAGCTGCATGATACAATTTTATTTCGGAGACTTTTCTTTAAATAACACACAAAAACGAAACTGTCAGAACAGTGGCTTTCAAAAATGATATTATCATTGGAACTATTGGTTTAATTGAGTTTTCCCAGAAAGTAATATGTAAAATGATTGGAGATATTTTATTAGCTTGTGATACATATACATGGAATTTAAATAAATAATTTTGAATATTGATTTATATGTTGAAAGTCATACAAAAAGCACCTACAGACTATAAAAGGCATTAAGCCAATAAATCACCACCTAGTGTGTGTTCACTCGTGGATTATATAGCTACCACACTCAGGAAAAACAGAAGTTAATTCAGTAATTACAAGTTCTAAATACTGATGAGTGTCTTGGCTTTATTTCCAGAGTAAAATCTAAAATAATTCATTCTCTACTTTTAATTTCTTTTACCTTAATTCTTTCTTTGTGATAACAGGATTCATATATAATTTGAGTTCTAGCTGCTATCTTAAGAAAGAATCACATGAACATTCGAAATGCTTGAAAAGCAGTAGAAAATTGTTATTTCTCACCTTTTGAATAATATTACTTTTTGAAAATGAGGATAAAATTACCTTTTTGAGTGTTTGTTTTTTATAACTCTAGTTATTCCCATCTATACCACTATTTGTGCTCTGTCATTACAAAGGTCACCATAAAAGATACCGAAGTCCTAAGCTGGATCCCCCCTTAGGACACAATTCCAAGACCGTGACTAGCAATCTTAAAAATGTATGTATGGCCTATGTCCTAATATAGATCTGGCAAAATTATTTATATAGATCAGAATCAATCTTTACATTGCCCCAAAGACAAAAATCACCAATCAAGGCATATGCTTTCATAACATCTACAGAAAAATTTAAAACAAAACAAAACTACACTTAAGTATTTGTGACTTTAGTCAACAAAGATTCCTAACACCAAAGTACAAAAGAGGAGAGCTGGGTACACTATACTTACCGAGAAAGACTACAAGAAACAGGCATGTCTCCACTCCAGTCAATTGGTCCATTTTCTGCTTTCTGTACTCCAGATATTGCACCAGAAGGCTTTCCAGTAATTATTTTATACCTTGGGAGGAATAAAAGCAGATTAAAATAAGCAGTTTGTTACTGCATAGCCTATCAAAAGGCTTTGCAAAAAAATATTTCTTCAGGTGCACCTACAATTATCTACTAGATGAAACTTTCTGATTGACGTTCACAGGGTCCATAAAACAACAAAATGCTTTGAATCTGACTGACTGAAGTAGAATAGTGGTTGTACAATTATTTTATATATGCCATAATTAATTTTCATTTGGGCTCTCAGAATGCCATATAACAGCATCTTGATATTCACAACAAAAATATTAATTTTTCCATCTGAAAAAATTAAGCAAACACACAAAAAAGTTATGACACAGAATGTCTGTAGACCGTGAAAAAAGCATCCAATCCCTCTTGCCCATATTATCCAAAAGTACAGTCAACTGGGCCATGAAATTACTACAGATTGAACAAGAGTTTTCTTTAAAAAAAAAAAAAAACTATACATAGAACAGTATCAGAAAGCTTTTTTGCATATTGAAAATATATATACATATATATGAATAGACCTGTACCAAAATTAAAAGCCAAACTTAATCTGCTTCTTGATGAAGGTGATAAAAATAAGGATGAATGAAGAAAGACATGAAAGAGGAGGCAAGGGAATACTGATAATGATGGAGGCAAGGCACTGAAAGCAGCCTTTCAGGTTTCTGCACTTTTCCTAAACAAACTCTGAAAGCAGCAGAGAAGTAAGAGGCTCATGCCTTCAAGAATATTTTTACCCAGATGAAAATGGAAATCACAACACAGCAGAATCTTAAATACATCTATAGGTATTATTTCTGGCATAATTTTTTTGGTTTGCTCAAGGTCTATGTAAATGTGCTCCAATATTCTTGTAGAACAAACCACTACAACAATTTGGACCATTTGGTGCTTCCTCAGCAGAGGCAGCCAGGATTTCTGCCTTAAGAGATTTTTCAGAGAAGAAAATTAATGTGAAAAATAAGCTGCATTCACGTGAGAAGGATCTGACTGTGAAGAAGTAAGTAGAGATGTGAGATGAATGCAAGAAAAAAGAAGTGAATAGAATGAATGGCAGAATTCTTAATAAAGGGAATGCTTACAAATCCTTGAAAAAACTTAACTAATTTTGATAAGATCCATATATAAATACACTCATTAACATGTAAATGAGATGCTGGGGGATCAATACTGCTATAATGTGAGATGAATACGTCCCTCAGTAGTAAAGTAAAATAGTCATTATTACTTCTTCAAGTGCTTCTGAACATTCATTAGCATCAGCGTTCATGAAAAGTGGAGTTTCTGTGCAAATAAATAAAGTCTTCTAATGGTATTATCTGCCCACATGGTAGTCAGATAAAATCACCAGGTTCTTAGGAGTCATATGTTTCCTTCATTAGGGAGTATCACACTCTTATTTAACCTATTTTTAGGGCAGCAAGAAATGCTGACACTGCTTTAAAATACCTATGACAATAAAAGCATAATTAACTGCTGGGCACACTTTATGTTTAATGAGAAAAACACAAACTGACTCTTAGCCTTCACCAATGAAGAGATTTTATAAAAAGGACACTGCTGTAAAGCAATCTCAAGATATGCTACAACACAATCATCAGTACAGTAATGGATGTCTTCTCCCCATGAATATGTATGTCATCCTGGCTGGAAAACATTTAGATACCCAGGTTTCAGCAAAAGTCTCCTTACCAGCTGAACTGGTTTTACTTCCTCACACCAGCAAAAGGAAAAATATGCTTCTCTTAATTTTCTGACATTAGATTAGATAAAAGATTATATTTTTATAGTTGTGATGATTACTTTGTCATGTTTGCTTATAAAAAGCAGGGTCAAATATACAAAGGTCTAAGAGAAATGTTAAGATCTAAAACAACGGTTGAACACATTAGGCTGTCAAGTCAGTTATTTCAGTAAACAACATTCATAACCTCAGAGTTTGAGGCAAAGTCATTCACTAATTTCTTTCAGAACAGAAAGGTGTGTGGCCAACGTATAGATGAATTTTATATTAAATTTCACATCTAAAACTCCATCCCTCTTTTCCCCCAGTATTTGGTTTACAACAGTGGTTTTATACATGGTAATTATCTCCTAATAATTACGGTAGTACATAAGTATATAACATACTAGTAAAATGCATTCAGTCTTTGGACTGAGACTGCAACACTAGGAAAAAAGGTAATATTACATTAAATGTTATTTTTGAAATGGTTAAAGAAATCAGGTTGGTTCAGGGTAAGAACTGTATTTCTTTTTGATCCAGTAATGGTTCTAGCTACTCCACAGACATACTATTTTTTTAGTTATATTGAGGAAAAAGCCTGATAAACACATAAAGAGAACTAAACACACAATATGCTGAAATAAAATCCAGAAAGCAGTATATTTTTAATGATGAACCAAAGACTGGATGGCATTTATACTTTGTGTATAAGACAGTTAAACATGCTATGAAACATTACACCTATACACTTTTATAAGCTGCATTCTTACTGAAAAACCAAATAGCTTAAATATCAGAAATGATGGCTAAATCAATTTTTAGTAGCATATCTGGCTAACATGAAGAAACAAAAACAGACAGAGATACATTTTAAAAGTTATTTAGATGGATAAACCACTTACATCACTTCCTTATTCCTACGTGGCCCTTCAAATGGTCTAAATGGCAGTGATCCAGTCGCTGCATGGTAAAATGTTACCCCAATGCTCCAAAGATCAACTGTTGCTCCATATTTCTTCTGATGATCTTTTCTTAGCACTGCTCTCTCATACATATCAGGATGCTTTAAAAGAAAAAAAAAAAAGAAAAAACCCTACTAATTTGTGTTCTATGGTAATACATTACACAAAAATGGATATTCAATAATGCCTAGAACTTCTATCATACTTTTCTAATAATTTCACTTTCTCAACCTGAAAAAACTATTTCACATCTTTTGCTTTCTTCTCAAAACTCTAACACCACTTTCTTCCACATTCAGTTTTGATCACCTCACTTTATACTTCAACAAGGAAATGGAAGCAATCAGCGATCAACTCTTCCTTATGTCTTTCACCAAATCCCAACCTACCTGAATCAGCGTCTCCTTTCCAGTCACAACGGAACTGCTCCTATCAAAGGCCAATTTTCCCACCTGAGCTGTGGGGCCCATCACATCATCTCCTCAATTTCAGAAACCAGTTCCTACAACTACCCCTTTTATTTTGTGCATCAATTTCTCCCTTTCTATCGGATCATTCCTTTCAGCTTACACACATGCTTTAACATCTCTCACTAAAAAAAAAAACCAACAGCCTAAATTGATCCCACAACCCCTTCTAGCTATCGCCAAATTCTCTGCTTCCCACCAGAGCAAAACTCAAAATAGTTGTCCATACTTACAACTGCCTTTTCCTCATCTTCCATTCAGGCCTATGGCATTAAATGTTACCTATATCCTTTAGCTCCCAAAATTATCTCTTGTCCTGAACTATGGATTCAAGTATCATATTATTTTTTTGAATGTCTAAAAGGTAGCTTAAACTTAACTTATCCAAAATAGATCCTTTCGTCTTCTGACTCAAACCTGTTTCCCTCTAATCTTTATCCTTCAAGTATGATACCATCATCTATCCAGTTTCTCACACCCAAATATATCAAGCAGCCTTGATCCCTTTCCCTTATCCCTCACATGGAATCCATTAGAGCAAGTCATATGGGCTCTGAGATGAAAATTTAATTTTCTAGAATTAATTTGGATTAGCCTGACTGGCTATACTGGGGATACAGCAGCTCAGACAAGTAGCTGGTCTGATGGTAAACACATTTTTTTAAACACAGAAGACACTATAATACAGTTGTGGAGAACAGATGGATCTTATAGGACATGACTTAGGAGCTTACAGATCCAGACAGAGATTCTGATGGGCATTAAGCTCTGCAGAGTACAACCACAGGTCATATATGCTTAGCCTAGTGACATTTGTCTTTATGTATGTTGTCCATTGGAATTTTAAGATTCTTGGAAGATAAAGCTACAAGAGTGTACTCTGGACCAAAGGACAGTCACCTCCCAAATGATCCCAAACCAAAACAATGACTTATGACACTGGGGTATTTGGCAGTGGCCCAAGGGATTGGGAGCCAATGCAGATAACACTGCTGGGAGGGTGTTTCTAAATGATGCAGTTTTTGAATCTGACTTTCAAAAGGTCACAATCCCTTGATTATTATTTTTTGGGGGGTGAGTGAGACTCTTCTGGGAAACACATATTAATGAGAAATCAGAAGAGGTGATAAGCATGAGGGGTTAAAATGAGTGTCCAAACTTATGCCTACCAGATATACGGGGTCTGAGTGGTTTTGCTGGTTCTGTGGTACAGCACATAAAGTAACTATTGTCCAAAGAAGCACTAGCCAGACCTCTGACCTAGCAGCCAGTACTCAGTGTATCAATGGTGCTGTGAAGAGGCCAAAGTACCTAGACATGCCTGACAGCTTCTGGAACATGAGGCTGCCAATCTGGGAAGAGGTGATACAGCAATTCTAAAAGGAGACAAATGGAGGACCTCCTCAAAAGATGCAATAATATACTGTCTAATTGGTACAGCTGGAAGGCCCTCTCTAGGCAGTGACTGACTGATGTATCTGTGCCCACTGGCTCTCTCTCGAATGTGCGACTTGTACGTGTGTGGGGCTTGTATTACTAGGCCTGGGCCTCTGCATCTGGAACAGGAGCATGAGGAGAAAGCTACTGCAAGTTCTCAGGTTATATTATTAACTATCATAATTAAAGAAAATGTGCTACATACACAATGGAGTACTCCTCAGCCACAATAAAGAATGAACTAATACCATTTGCAGAAACATGGATGGACCTAGAGATTATCATACTAAGTGAAGTAAGTCAGAGAGAGAAAGACAAATATCATCTGATATTACTTATATGTGGAATCTAAAATATGATACAAATAAACTTATCTATGAAACAGAAACGCTCACAGACACAGGAAACAAACTTATGGTTACCAAAGGGGAAAGCAAGGTAGGAGAGGGATAAATTAGGAGTCTGGGATTAGCAGATACAAATTACATATAAAATAAACAACAAGGTCCTATTGTATATAGCACAGGGAATTATATTCAATATCCTGTAACAAACCATAATGGAAAAGAATATGAAAGAGAATATATATATATACACATGTATAACTGAATCACTTTGCTGTACACCAGAAACAAACACAACACTGTAAATCAACCATACTCTAAAAAAAAATCATATTAAAAACGGTAGAATTAAAAAATGTTGTTTTCCCTGGTCTGTAACACACAAAAAGGAGATTCAACATCTGGTCTGGGAATTCCAAAATGACAAAAGTTTTCATTTAAATAAAGAAATATTTCTAGATTGCTGAGCTTCAGGCTATTATTCGTCTTTCTTTATAACTGCTGGTGCACTGTATAAGAAAACAGGGCTGGGTATGGTCTGAAATAGGAAATACGTAAGAGTAAAATTTCAGCCAAGAGTAACGGACTTAGAGTTAATTTATTTAATGTTTTGTTCTTTTCATTTAAAACCTCTGTTAGAGGCAAAAGTTAAACTGCGGTCCTAGGAGGATACATGAAAGACTGACAGCTGGTCACAGGGGCTCAGCCTCACGAAGGCCAGGACTGCACTGCTGTTTGTTTCCTCTGGTCATCACAGTAACTGGGAAAGGCAATGGGTATTTAGTTGGCAGAGACCAGAGATGAGAGACATCCTGCTGAATATGGAACAGTTCTGAAAAATAAGCTTCTCACAATCTGCACCACTTTTGAATATCCTGCCAGACATTTGTGCAGGTAAGAAGTCTGTTTATAATGATCTCATTCCATTTAAATTATCAACCATGTACTTTTGTACTTTAAGTTTTTGTCATTACAGGAATGCAGTATTTGTAAATCTACTTTGTTTAGTTAGAAATGTTACCAAGAATTATTCACTGCTTTGAAAAATGATGTCAGTGACAACACTACCACTTGTGATATGTGACTCAACCAATACAACATACAAGTTATCACTGCACATGCACTGGGGGTGGGATTACACATGGGTGCAAGCATCTGATTGATTTGCTAGCGAAGGTGTTCTCAAACTTTTACACATTAAATATCCATGATTTTATTATATTTTCCTTTATATTATTACTAAGATATTATGCCTAAATTAGGTATGCAGGCTGACTATATTACCTAAGATTTTCTTTTCAAGATACTGAAAGGGACATTATAAAACATTTATTATAAAAAGGGGGTGATCATATAGGGTTGAAACCACTAGCCTGTATGATCTGGTTGGCTTCTGCTTACTCCTCCAATTCCACCTCCTATCACCTGCCTTTTCACTTACTAAATTCCAGCCATACTGTCATCCTTTCTGTTTCTCAAACATCAAAGTCATTCTTGTTTCTAAGCCTTTGCAGTTGCTGTTCCTCCTGCTTATAATGCTTTTCCCCCAAATGTTTGCATGGCTTGCTTCTTTTTATCATTTAAGTGTCAGGTCATTTAGGATTGAAAGGAGGCTTTCCCCAGCTATCTTTCTCCTGCTAGTCACTATCTTATTATCTTACTGTCTTTCCAACATTTTAGTTATCTGAATTTATCTTATTGACTTGTCTATTGTGCTCACTAGAATGTGAGTTCCGTAAGAGCAGGAATCATGTACATATGGTTCACCACAGAAGTCCCAGCTCCTAGAACAGTGCCTGGTACATAGTAGGCACTCCATAAATACCTGTTGGATGAATGTAATCCATTTTTAGGAACTTCTATTAAAAGATTATCAAACTATAACTACAGATTACTTTGGGGTTATATATTGATAGTATAATTTTAAGACACCTTAATGCATGACAGACTTAGAAAAATCTGAATAACATTATAGCAGCAGCTAGACTTTACTCTTCATGTTGTAAGATTGCAAAGGCAGAATCCAGTTGGAAAAAAAGTCACAGATTCTAAGACTTTTAAGACAAAACCAAGAGCCGTGAACACTGAGTAACAACTATATATTATAAACTGCCTGATTATATGTTACATGTATTTATTTTTAAGTGTATTTTCTGAAGTGTTTCAAATGTTTACTAACTTCACACACACACCCCTATATAAATTGTTTCAACCACAGAGCTTTCCTAGTTTTCTAGCATTTCAAGTTAGATCTTTTAAAGGCATTTCATTTTGTGTGTGTTTCTAACAATGGCTCTTTTCACCTTTCAATAACCAACCTCCCTGAATAGAATCTTCTCCTTCAGAATTACAATGAAGTTTGCTCTCCAGGGAATAGCACTGTAACATGCTGGTAATGCAGTAACTGCTCTGATCCAAAAAAAGGGAGCTTTTACTACTAGCTAGATGCTTCTGGAGTGTACAGATAGTTCTTTCTTTTTAACATACATCCATAACACTAGTGAAATTTTAGAAATTTAAGAGTATTAAAAACCTTGAAAGCATTTTTTAACAGAAAAATAACACCCTCAGAAACCAGTATCTAATTCCTCGTTACACACCATATTCATTAGAATAGAAATTTTAATTTTTGCCATAAAAACTAAGACATTTTATAGTGAACTGGTTGGCCAATTACTCATATTTACAATATATCCAGCTTCTTTAAATAAAACTATTAGTGACGTATGACTTACCAAATATTCTTCTGTGCCATACAGAGAAACAAACTGCTCATCATCTTCTAATTCTCTAGCTGCACCAAAATCTGTGAGTTTGTATACAGACTGTCCATCTTCCCCTATCACACGCATGATATTTCCTGGCTTGATATCACGGTGGACTATGCCATTTTCTCGGAGATGATTCATTCCACCCACTTTAATAATAAATATAAAAAAAAGGAAATCATAATGTAGGTATCTATGCATATGTGTACGAATCAAATTCATTAATTAAATATTAATTCATTCATAGTCACTCAATATAAGTCTTCAAATAAGCTAATCCAAAGTCACTTTAATCAAAGAAGTAATTGATAATATTTATATTTATATTTCATGTTTGAGTAATGAGGAACTTTAGAATGAGGATCAATGTGGCCTAAGGAAGAGTCCAATCTCTCTTACACACTATCAAGAAAATGGAATACAATGGTCTTAAGCATATTACTTCCTGAATTAGTTTTGGTTATATATCTGTGGGTCATCTGCCTAAACTTAAGAATAAAGATTCGCAAGAAAGATAATCTTCCACAACTTTACATTTTTACCTTGGGGGAAAAAATTCCACAAAAAAGTAAACTGGACTCAATACATAATAATAAAAATGTAACAGAGGCAAAGTGTCAGACTTATTTTGTTTCCATAAATATATATTTCTCACATGCTTAAGGCTATTCTAAAAAGGCCATTTTCCTTCTTTTTTTCCTTTCTTTTTTTAAGGACAAAGGTGACAAAATTGCTGAAATTAAGCTGTCCGGGTTGACTGACACGCAGTGTCACAGATTGACAGTTTTAAACAATTGTTTGACAGCTGACAGATGAATGTCCAAGCATGACATATAAAACTAACTTCAGGGGTGTCAACATTGAATTATGAAAACTCACGGCTACCAGTACACTCAGGAAGGCATCAATTACCTACAACTTCTATTTGATTTAACAGACTGTAGCATATATTCTCTTTCATTTTAGCCTCACCTAAAGTCTCTACTCTGCTTCCAGTGCAAATTCAAGAATTCCCACTAACCTCATACCTTCTTTATCACTGGGCTTTTCCTATTCTTCGAATATTGATTCATTTCTTTCCAAGAAGATATTATTCCCTTTGGTTGCCATATTCTTTTTTTTAAAATAACAGCTTTATTGAGATAAAATTCACATATCATAAAACTCATTTTTTAAAAGTATACAATTCAATAGATTTCAATATAGTCAGAATCACAGAATGTACAACCATCAACACCAATTTCAGAAAATTTCCATTATGCGGAAAAGAAACCCCACACCTATTAGCAGTCACTCCTCGACTCCACCCTCCCCTCAAGCCCTGGACAACCATTAATCTGCTTTCTGTCTCTCTGGATTTGCCTATTCTGGACCTTTCACATAAATGGAATCACACAAATATTGTGGCCTTTTGTGTCTGGCGTCTTTTACTAAGCATAATTTTTCAAGGTGCATCCATGTTACAACACGTATCACTACTTCATCTTGTTACGAACAAATAATAATCCACTCTATAGATATACCACATTTTGTTTATCTATTTATCAGCTGGTAGACATGGGGATGTTTCCATTTCTTTTGCTATTATAAACCCTGGTGTACAAGTTTTTGTGTGGATATGTTTTAAATTCTTTTAGATAAATACCTAGTAATGGAACTGCTAAGTCATACAGTAATTCTGTTTAACTTTTAGAACTGTCAGACTGCGGTCCAAAGTGGCTATACCTTTTTATAATACCACCAACAGTGTATGAGGGTTTCAGTTTCTCTACATCCTTGCCAACACTTGTTTGTTTTGTCTTCTGATTTTAGCCATCCTAGTTAATATGTAGTGGTATCTCTTAGTGGTTTTGATTTACATTTCCCTAATGACTAACAATCTTTTTATATGCTTGTTTGCCATTTGTGTATCTTCTTTGGAGGAATTTCTATCAAATCCTTTGCCAATTTTTAAATTGGGTTGTCTTTTTATTGTTGAGTTGTTGCGATAAAAATTTCTTATCGGACATACAACTTACAAATATTTTCTCTTGGTCTATGGGTTGTCTTTTCACTTGATGTTGTCTTTTGAAATATAAAAGTTTTTAATGTTGATAAAGTCCAATTTATCTGTTTTTTTCCTTTCTGTACTTGCACTTTTGGTATCATATCTAAGAAAGCACACCATAAAGGTCTTTGGCTTTGAATGTAAGAGATTTATTTTAAAGAATTCTTATGTCATTAAATTATACACACACACATATATATCATATAAATTAAGAAACGTACCCACATCTCGCAAAACAATTAAAAATTCAGACTCTGGTAGTCCATAGGCATTAGATGGTTCTTCTAAAACAGTGTATAAACTCCCACACGGACAAAATTCCATAATAAGTACTTTATGTCTTGTTGTTGTCTAAAAAAAAAATCACCAGTTGGGACTCAATATAAAAAAATAAATTTTTATTATATACCAGTACTTACCTAATTTCATTTAAAAGTAGAATTTGTTCCAGTCATGAAGGCACTTTGAACTGCTTTTTCACCTGGGGTTTGTTGACCGTACAAATGAGAGTATCTTCTAAATTCGTATTAAAATTGGATTTGTCTTTGAAGACAAACCACAGTAAAGGCTGTCAATAACTAATTAGAAAATCACTGCCACAATGTTGTAATGGTTCTTTTAAAATTATCTTTAATTTCTAATATAGAATAGTACATTTAGGATATTAGCTCTTCTACCAAACCTTAAAACACATGAAATTCTTCTTGTGACAAACACTTTCACTTTGAGGAATAGAGTTCTAGCCTTGGGAAAAAAAAAAAATAGGTGGCAGAACAGCTGAGTGGTCCTCTTACAGACAGGTTCTAATCTGCCCATTTGAACTTGAGCTGATTTGTTTTAATCTTGATTTTAATGCACCATTGACTATAAGATATATTATCAATCTAATAACAACTTTATAGAGAAAAAGAAGTATTACCAAATTACATACATATGCATTGATTATAAGATACATGCCCATTTCATAAACTGGAAAATGTGAATGAGTCTTAAAATCCAGTATTCATCTCCAACTTTTTATCCTTTCTTCCTTTGATATTTTTTCTACATATCCCCAAAATACATCTATAAAATATTTTAAATTTCTCTACTACTGAGTGGTATAAAGGGAATAATTTCTTTTTTATTGAAGTATAGTTGATTTACTATGTTGTGCCAGTTTCTGGAGTAAAGTATAGTGATTCAGTTATACATGTATATTCTTTTTCATTATAAAGGAAATAATTTTATAAGGAAAAAAAGTATTGTTTTAAAATAATGAAATAATTAAATGCTGATGAATTGAAAATGTGAGAAATACCCATAATTCCATCATCCAGAGATAACTATGTTAATATTTTGGTGTGTTTCCTTTCAGTCTTTTTTCTATGTGTCAAATCTCATTAGAGACACCTAACACTATTTGTATACCATATAATGTATTTACCAAGATCATACTGCATATATATTTGTAATACTGATTTTCTCACAGAATATTACATATAAGCATGCTCCCAGGTGATTGAAATTTTGTTAAATATATCTTTTTATTACTGCTTAACTGCTACATAGTAAAGAATTAATTTTACCCAGAGAGGTTTGGCTGTTGCCCTTGGCTACTGGGAGGTGGGCCTCTGGAATGCCCTGTTTGCTAGAAGTGTCTTTGTCTGGGGTCTTTGGCCACATGGCAGTCTAACAATGACTTATGATGGGGGTTTTAGGCCATGCATATCCATTCTAACTTCCAGAGGAAACAGAGACTAAAGGTATTAGCCAGAACCTCTGAGAAGGGCTGGAGACTAAAGGTCAGCCAAGTGGCAGTATGTGGTCGAGCCCCAATAAGCACTTTGCACACCAAAGGCTCAGGTGGGTGTCCAGGGATGGCAGTACACTGCGTTCTGTCATACGTCAATGCCAGGACAGTAAGGTGTTGCTGAGGACAAGGAAGATTCATGTTTAGAACTCTCCCATATTCTGCACTTATAGATCTCTTCCTTTGGTTAGCTCTAATTTACACCCTTTTGCTATACTAAAATATAAATTACAATGTAATTGTAAGTTGACTTCTGAACAAAGCAGGAGTTAGGGGCACTCACCCTCTGGGCAACTGAAAATTAACGTACAACTTTATAGTCAGCCCTCTGTATCTGTGGTTCGTATCTGCAGATTCAAACCACCTTGGATTGTGCAGTACTGTAGTATGTATTCAGTGGAAAAAAATCCACATTATTTAGGTGGACCTACGCAGTTCAAACCCGTGTTGTCCGAGGGTCAACTGTATAGTGCTTTCCTGAGTTCTGTGAGTCATTCAACATTCTAGCAAATTATCAAATCTGAGGGCAGTCACGGAAGCCCTAAATTTGCAGCTGGCTGATCTGAAGTGAAGGGAGCCCTGGGGACACCTGAACTTGCAGCTCGTGTCTGACTGGGCAGTCTGGTGGGGGCTTTTCTCTCTGACCATGCAGTACGCCAAACGCCTCTGCAGCTCATGTCAGAATTCTTGAACACACTTGGCTGCCTGGAGGGCTAAGCTCTTAACCTTGAGTGTAGGTAACTCTGGGTAACTACTCACCAAACACTCTGACTTAATCATTCTGCATTATAAACAGAGCAGCAATGAACATCTTTGTACATAAAATTACAATTTAATTTCTGATTACTTCCTAGTAAGTATAAATTGTCAAATTATTTTTCAAAAGGTGTGATTTTATTGATTAACCATGTCTAAAGCAATTTCTATTTTCCTAAGATAGTTTTATTTTCACTGTTTCCCCCTAAAATCAATTCTGTCTTTTACACCTGGACTTCATATATAATCCCAGGATTCCAAGGATTTTTCTTCTTTTACAAAGCCTTCTTTGTATTGTTTGACTTTCTCCTTGCTCCTTATATAATTATGCCAATTTAGCTTCACTTAGGTTTTGTATTTAGCAATAATACTGTAATCATATTCTACATTCTTTTATTCTCTATACTACTTTTCTAATTCCATACCTTAATTCCATTGTTTTCTCTATTCAAGAATCTTTGAGAGTAAATATTTGGTTGTATGACCCCTAATTTCCACCATTTAAAAAAACCTGTTTATAAAACAATTTTTATATTAGCTATAATAAACATGACAAGGTTAATTAAAGCTTGACTACTTACCTCTTCTTCAATAGCAAATAACTTGACAATATTTTTGTGATTGAGTTTTTTTAACACTTCAAATTCTCTCATTTGAACATCCACTGGACGAAGGAAGCTTATGTTATTAAATACTTTGATAGCAAATAAGTCACCAGTTTTCTAAGAAAAGGAGAGAAAGGTTTTATGTTTATATTATAACAAAGATAAAAAGGTACTATTAGAACTAGAATAGCAATTTATCTTTTTTATAGAACACCCTGAATATTTTTAAACACAGGTAATTTGTACTAGGACTCCTGACTTATTTTAAAGCTAAGATATATCAATCAGCAACTCAATATTTCTTTCAAATTGTATGCTGTGGAATGTAGAAAGGGCTATTTTCCTTTGTATTATAAAGCTTTCATTATGATACATGTGGCAAAGACAGTCATTCAAGTCTCAGAAGAGCTCAGCGTACCAAATGTGAATGTGTATTCTGAATAAGAAATAGAAAGTGAAACTCACAAGGCTTTCTCCAGGGCCCAATAATTTTAAACTAATCAAAACAGGAAAAGAAAGACTGAAAATTATATTCCACATATGAAATTTTTAGTAAGACTCTCAAATTAATACAATGAACTTCTAAGATTCCCTAACTGGATAATGTGTGTACATGTGCGCGTGGAGGTGAGAGCTGAAGAGAAGGTTGAAGGAGACCACCCTCATGGCACTGCACCACTACTGCCTTGGGTAACTTTCCACAACTTCCCCAAGATGACCAGGGCACACACTGTTGACTTGCAGACCATTTCTAAAGGATCAAAGGCATTTCCTTTTCTCTACCAAAGCACCGGCAGCACCCCAACTCTCGTTCTCTCATGGCATATTGAAGTAGATCAAACACAGAATTACAATGCACAACCGCAGCTGGGGGCAGATCTTAGAGGTACAAAATACATGCCTAATTTCAGGTAAACATTACACTCTCATGTTCTTCATTTAATTAACCTTACATTAAGGCTCTCTTCCAGACCCTCCCACATCCTTCCAATCACTCAGTCCAGAGTCTAAATTTAATCCACTTTTGCCACAATCCAAGGCTGAACTTCCCCAGGGTTAGTGGAAAGATCACTCATTTCCTCTGCCTAAAGATATTTCCTGGCTCGCTGTCAAGCCTGCTGTGCTGTTCCTGCTTTAGGCCCTCTCTACAGCTTTCCACACAGATTCACCACCTACACTTTCCCCTCCCCTCTCTTCAGAAGAGAATTTCATGATCTTCTTAAAACCATTTAACTGCATGACAGTCTCACTCTACAGGATCACTCTTTGGAGACCACCTCTGTGTTGTGATCACTCCTCCCTCTCTTCTCTGCTCCCTCTGCACCAAATACACATATTTTTTTTTCCATAAGAAAAGGCCCACTGACCATTTTCAGACAACATGAAAAGGAACAATTTAACTAGAGTTCAATTACACTTTTTTTTTCCATTTGATCAGTCAGGGTTAGGACACTGCCAAATCTATACCACCCAACAGAGAGATTTTTCTAGAGGACACTTATCTCAAACTTAGTCTACAATCAGGAGGATCCTAACAGAGGAGCAAGCAGGGGAAATAATACAATGTTGCAATGTACCCACTGTGACCAAGGCCAGTATTTTCCAGCCTTCTGCAGTCTACATCATACCTGTGAGGGTGACAGGATATGTGTGAGAACATGCTATTTTCCCTCTATTCAGCTGCACAGTCATCTATCATTCACTGGCCCTAAGTCAAACATTATCACTATTTAGAGATCCACACGCACATATATATACAATGTGCAGATCAACATGTCCTTCCTACAGCTCTCTCCCCTTCAGCTTCACCACGGTTACCACATACACATAAACCGTCTACCCCCATAAGCAGCTAAAAGCAACTTGATGAAGAATAGACAGATAAAGTAGGGACTATTCTTTGAATAACGTACAGTAAATTTAGGGATCTGGTTATTTTAAGCAATAACATAAAGGGGTTTAGCTAATACAATATAAAGACCCTTAAATAAACAGTTATAAGGGCAAGCAGGATTTTTTGGGTACAGCCCTAAACCCTTGATATTGATGTCACTGAGAACAAACATGGTTTCTCAAAACACATCCCAGGGAAGACTGTTAGGGACTGAATACCAAACTGGGTGTTAGCAGTATTTTAAGTCAATTTTTATGCCTCTCAAATCCTTATTTGAGGCTTTCAAACTATGCTGGATAAAGAACATTTTTACTTCCTTTGAAGAACTTCAGGTTGACTTAGGGTAGTCTACTCTATCCTCATTCATTCATTTACTCTTTCAGTCAGCAAGCATTTACAGAGTGCATACTAAGTGCAGGCACTTACAAGAACGACACCGGTATCTAAGTAAGGAAAGAGGATCAGAATATGTGAGATACTGACTAGTGCCAGGCACTTTATATATGCCTCCCTCAATTTCTATCACTACTGCCGACCTCTCACTCTATCAGTTTCTAATTTATGTTCCTTCCAATGCCACCTTGCCACTAAATCCAAAATTCTTTGTGGGCAGGAACTGCACATTACTCATAGCTAAAATTACTAGGTCTGCCATAGCGTCTGACACATACCAAGTGATAATTAGAGTTTGTTAAGTTAATTTGGGTCACAGAAAACAGACCATCAGATGTGTCTCACTGCTCAATTCTGTGTTGCCACCCGTTTTCTCTTCTTGGCACAGCACACAAAACATAAACATTTCCAGGACAGAAATATCCAAGGTTGATCACTATGAGCTTGATCAAGGACCAGAACCTGTGGACAATTCTAAAGCTGGAGGGGGAAAAAAGCCAAAAACTGCATGATATCTGATTCTTTCTCTAAGAGCCACAGAGGAAGCAGCCTCTCCCCGATTAATGCTTGTCTCATTGTCACAGACAGAACTGACTGGTAGTCTCAAAGCTACAGAAAAATAGAAGGAAACTCCCCCTTACTAAAATATGTAGAGCTTCTGTGCTGAATTCATAGTGCTGAAAAATTAGTGGACGATTATCTGCATTATAAAGGGATTTTTAAAAATTTCATTATTTCTCCAGCTTCCTTCGCAGAATAGAAACTTTAACGATCTTAAATTTCTTCATTTTAAATGACTTTAATTATCTTTAATTTCATCCTACCAACACAGAATCTGACACAAAGTCCTTTTGGTTCTTGAAATGCCTCTGGGATTAGTCCCTTTACTCTATTCTCACTTCCACCAACAAGCTCTGATGACCTCATACCAGGGTATAGCCTTCTAAACCTGGGCTCCTTGGTTTCTTTTTTTAAATTGAAGTATAGTCAGTTTACAATGTGTCAATTGCTGGTGTACAGCATAATGTTTCAGTCATACGTACACATATATTTCTTTTCATATCCTTTTTCATTATAAGTTACTATAAGATATTGAATACAGTTTCCTATGCTGTACAGTAGAAACCTGTTTATCTATTTCTGGGCTCCTTGTAGATAATCTCATTTTACTCCAGTCTACCTTGCAGAATGCTGCTCTACTCGGGGCACAAAGCCTTAGTACAGCACAGCAGAATCGTCTGTGGGTTTCCCCCCAAACTCCCTACCTGTCTCCTCACCATGCCTCCCTCCACTACCTCCTACCCCAAATCACTGCCGCACTGAACCTCTGTCAGTGACGTCACTCACTACTGTGGGAAGACTAGGCTGAGGAAAGAACCAAAAGGCACAACACTAATCTTTCCCAGTCTTTTTTTCCAGCCAACCTTCTGTTTTTCTCCACTGCCCAGGACATGACTTCTGCCACCAATGGGCAGATATCTCTGCACTGGCTCTAACACAAGTCATATCTTAAATAATGACAAAAACAGATATTCTCTTCAGACAAAATAATCAAAACCACCAAGTCTCACATTAGTACAAGTGTGTGTCTCAGAAGACGACACATACAGAGCTTTCACCCTCTGTACCAACCTTATGTCTTCCACGAAAGACATTTGCTGTAGCTCCCTGGCCTAAGATATCAGATAAAAGCCACAGGTGATTAGAAGTGCTCTGCATCTCGGCTTGGTCAGGCGATCCTCTTGTTATACTAAGAGAAAAGAAAAGAAAAAAAAGTACACATTTGTTTTAAGGGAATAATACATTTAAGAGACAAATATTAGCTATTTTTAGTCTCAGGTAAGATTAACTATCACTTGTTGCTAAATCAAAGTGTAGAAACAGTCCAATGTAAAAATCTAACTTTCCAGCAGTATTAAAGGCTAAAATGCCATGTGGGGTCTGAAAAAACATTCACCAATGACACCTTATATATTCAATTTAACTCACTCTTCACAGGGCTGAAAAAATATCTATTTCCCTTCTAATTTTGTCTCTGTCAATAAGAATGGTATTGGCCATTTACCTCCTTAAAATGTTTTGAAAGATTAATCAATAATAAATCATGTTTTAAAATTTAAAGTGATAAGGTTAAATACAAAAGAAGTATAGAAAAAAATTACTTTGTTTCCTTCAAAGGCAGGGCAACACTAAGAAAACCACTGTTGCCACAGTATAACACTTCCATAACTTAAAATTTCATCTACATAGAATCTGACAATTCATGATGGAAAGGTAACATTTCAGCAGTAAATTCTGAAATAAATTTAAGGATAGTTTTTCCAATCTCCAAGTATATAAATATACGTATACCAAGAGTATATTACAAAGTCTTAAAGAATAAGCAAGGGGATGCTATGCATGTATGGGGGTAGGAGGTATATGGAAAATGTCTGCATCTTTTGCTCACCTGTGAACTTAAAACTGCTTTAAAAAAATAAAGTCTATTAAAAAAAAAAAAAAGCATTACCCCTAGCCTTGTCCTTTAATATTGAAAAGTCATATAAATATAATGATATTAAAGGGTTTGAGCTCCACACTGGAATAAAAATGAGGTCTGCTAAATAGCATTAACACTTGTCCCACCATGCCACCTCAAACTTGATGGAATATCAGATTAAAACAGATCTTAATATCCCTTCATAGTTAAGACAGAACAGAGCAAGTATTCGGTCATGAATTAATGACTGCCAATATTCCAAGGAGGGTTAGGAACACAAAGAATGGCCAGGCGTCTAAATTTCACCCATCTTGATGTACCAAGATACATGTATATAATTCTAACACCCATCTAATTCAGATAAGGGAATTTTACATACAGCAACATATTGGAAATAAGCACTAAAAATAAGATAGCTTTTTTCAAAATATGAAATACACATTTATCCAGCTACTGAGGTAATAATAAACTTCTCAAATATCTTTCAGTAACATTATCAAATATTTCTCAATAATGAAAAGCTTTCCTAATTAAGGTAACTTTGCTGTTTAACTGTAAATGACAGTGTCATTAGGTACCTACATGTACCTAGTGGATAACATAAAACACGTTTATCATCTAAAGTATCTGCTCTCTATATGCAGATACAAAACTACAGTATCACAATGATCAGGGGAAACGTCTTTTGAAACTATCCAATAACCCCCCAACAACAGCATGCTAAAACATGACTCAGCACACCCAGAGGGTGCTTGCTATACAAACCTTATCAAAATTTTGACACAGTATAGGCATGATGCTAGTGATCCTGCCTTAAGTCTACTTCCTTATACTGTCCAAAATGAAAGTCACCGTTTGTACACAGATGAAAACAGGTTTGGTGACGCCGCATATGGACAAAGTAACAGGATTTCTAAACTCTACCACTACATGAATCATTTGTTAAACAGATATTACATTCAGCATTCTACAGTTAAAAAAAAAAGGCGGTTTTTGGTTATGGATTTGACAATTACTGAATAGAACTTGTTTTGAGGCCACCTACCGAAAATACCTGGGAAATGGACTGGAAAATACACTCGTAAGCCATTTCCCAAAGGAAACGTTTGGGAATTTGCATTAAATGTGTGTACACTGAAAACGTCTTCAGCTTCTAGATTCCGGTGAGTCAAGCCCCGCTGTTACCACCGAAGCCCTAATGACACGTCTCTTTTTGTTTGTCTGAAAAATTAATCGATTTAAACACCGCCAATCCTGTCCACGCTCGGAAAGAGAGGTAGAACGGGGCCAGTCTAACTCCAAGGGAAGGGGCATCCCGCCGTCCGGGCGGCCAGGGCCCAGCCCCGGTAACCGATACATCCTCTTCCTCGGTGCCCAACGCCACTACACCGGGAGGGCCAGGGTCAGAGGGCCGGCCGTGAGGCGACGAGTCCCGACGCAGGGGACCGGGCCCGCGCCACCTTTCCACCCGCTTCGCACGCCCCAGACACCCGGGAGGCGGCGTCCGCCCAGCCAGGGTCCGGGGAGGGCTCGGCCTCGGGTCGCGCGGGGCTCCTCGGGTCGCCCGCTCCGCCCCCGCCCTGACTCAGCATCCCAGTTTCCCACAGGGGGCAGGAGCGCTCCGCGCGGGCGGTGCCCCGCTTGGCTGCCCGCGTCCGGCGCGGCTTCGGCCCCTCCGCCCGCGCTAGCCTCGCTTACCGCGCCCGGTCTCCGCCGCGCCACCCTCAGCGGGCTCCCGCGGCCTTCTTGCGCCTCAGGCCACTTCCGGCTTCACGAGCCCTGGCCGGGGGCCACGTGACCGACGGCCGGCGCGCGCCGGTGCGCGTGCGCACGCCAGCCGGACCGGCCTGGGCCTCCGCCGCCAATCCCCCCACCGCGGCCGGCTGCCCGAACCTCTGTGGCAAGGGGTCGGGTGGAGGGGTTGGGGGGAGTCTGCAGTCCGATTCCGTCCACACCCTCTTCCTCTGCCTGTCCCCCCTTACTCTGAGGGAGAAGCCGCAGAGCCCTGCGCAGTGAGCACAAGGGTTCAGATTCCCACAGCTGTAAATCCCGCCCCGTCCCCGACAGCCAAAGGCGGAGTGCGGGAGTGGGGAAGAGACAGCGGAGCGGTGATTACAAACTTGCAAGTAATCCCAGGTGTGCGGAATGCGCGACACGTGAGGAGCCATCACTGGGGGGATCAGTCTGTATGTATTTTAAAGGCCACGTTGACCACAGGAGGGTCAGATTATTGCCGAATTACTCAAATTCGGACATGAGATTCTTAATGTAAATCAGTTCATTTAATAACTCCCTCTTTTTAGACGGTATTTTGGAAAATGGTAACTTTGGAGAATCTAAGGACCAAAATCAGACCTCCTGCAGTGTTCCTGCCGCTAAGATCTCAAGCAGCTATTCCTGAGAGTGATCTCTTCTGCCCACTGATAGCACGCAGCCTTTCTGTCAACGTAGAGGCCACAGAGACATCTGCTGGCGAGGGCTAAATTCTGAGAGGGAAGAGGAAGGAGTACTTCACAGATGAAAAAGATAGGAACCAGCAATAAAATAGGAAACCACGGCAGAGTAGTTAAGAGCAGAGGCTCTTGAATGAACAAACCTAGGGCTGCAGTCCCAGCTCCCCCTGCCAAATACCGACTCTAAGCAACTTTTTGTTTTTTTAACCTACGCCTGTTTTATCATATATCGTATCTACCATGGAGATAAGAAAAGCCAACTGTAATGCGTTGTTACAAATGAAGTTACTTTATTAAACTTTTAAACAATGTTTAAGTGATGGAATCACTTGAACATATCTATATGCTGCTTACAATTCCAACTAATTTTAGTTCTCCCCTATCTAATGCCAAGAGGAGCTGCAAAGTTCTTGACAGCAGTCTGAAGGCCTCGATTCACATGTTTACCACTTAAGTGATGAACAGAAATACATTTCCTTAAAGGTCAAGCTATTTGTGAACCAATTAATGTTACTATTTAAGATTTAAATAAACTGCTAGGCACAGAACTATACCAGGCATAAAAAAACTCTTGTGGTTTCATAGTTTAGTCATGCAAATCTGTCTTTTTGCCTCAATGACCTTAACCTGTTTCCAGGTGAGATTCACCCTTGAGATAATTATTTAGCTGTTTGCTTTTGGAGACTAAGTACAGTACAATTGAGGTAATCCATGAAGGAATGGAGTTTCCCAATTGCTATGGTTCTCCCTAAGTAAAGTGCTCTGGGCAACTTCAGGGAAGGAAGATGGGAATTATTACACATGATTACGTAACATGAAGTTTAACTTCTATTATAGACTCTTAATTTCCATGGTTTGATTTTGCTTAGCTCTGAACACTTGGAATATTCTGAGGGGCTTTAAAAAGCCAGGGGAAAAGGAGGCGGTGTCACCTTTACATATACAGAATAAACTGTACAGTAATAATAGCTATATCAAGGCTTTGTTTGCAGATGTGGTAATAAGCTCTTTTCATGTTTAACTTACTGAATTCTTAGTCATGAGGTAGTTATCATTTCCCCCATTTTACAGATGGGGAAACTGGGGCAGGGAGAAGTTATCTAACTTGCTCAAGGTTCTGAAACTAATTACTGGCAGGACTGCTATCTGAACCTCCATAATTTGGATCCTGAGTTCAAAGATCGCTGCAACAGGTGCAATGATCTCTCCCACAGTACAGGGGGACTTGTCAAAGAGACAATTAGCTCTCACTCATCTATTTTTAAAACCATTTTCATCGAAATACGGTCGTCCCTCAGTATCCACAGGGGAGTGGTTCCAGGACCCTCCCCCCAGATACCAAAATCCTTGGATGTTCAAGTCTCTCACATAAAATGGTGTATTTGCATGTAATCCACACACATCCTCCCATATACTTAAAATCATTTCTAGATTACTTACAACTAATGCTAATGTAAATGCTATACACATAACATTATATATATGTATAATGTTGCCCAAGTGCAGCAAATTCAAGTTTTGCTTTTTGGAATGTTCTTGAATTTTCCTGAGTATTTTTGATCAAGGGGTGGTTGAATCCATGGATGTGGAACCTGTGGAACTCATAGGTACAGAGGGCCAGCTGTATAATATACATTCCACTGACCTGTTTTTACAATTAATTGTCAACTTGGTTTACCTTTATTCTATGATGTAAGGAAAATGTTTAAAATCTCTTCTGGAATTAACTCCAGGAAAAGATTTATGTACAAAATTTAGGATATAATTTTAGGAAGTTTGTAAGACCACTGAAGCCCATCCATGAAACCTCTAGGGACCACATGGGCCAATGGTTAAAAAGAGCCTCAACCTGCCCCCCCCCCCCAAATCCTACTTGGGCTTTTATAACTTAAACTTAATTGATGACTGCACGAATTCCGCTGCTCAGTTTTCTCCATCTTAATTTTCCAGTACTACTACGGATATTGTTTGTTTTCCTGCTTTCTCGCACAGCCATGGATATAAATGGGGAAGGCGGGGAACTAAGTGGGCAAGCCACCACTCGTAAGCATCATAAGCACACACACCTATCCTGTGCCCTTCGTGACCCAGTGAGAAGGGAAAGACCAGATTTTTAATTCTATCAACACAGGCTTTTTCTAATGCATTTTAAAAGAGCCTAAGTTATTTCACAGAACTAAGTTGCATGTGATCTTTTAGAAGCATAATTAAATCATCCATACACTTAGATATGCAATCCTTTGAATGGGAAATCAGGGAGAGAGGAGAAAATAAGGTTGAAGTATTTATAATAACTCCAACAAAGACTTGGTAGATTTCACTACGTAAAATTTATTGGCCTTTTTTTCTTTTTATAAAAAATGTGTAACACCAGCACCTACTCTTCAATCAGTTAATTTATGAAACCATTCTCTTCTGTAGAATACACAATGGCATTGAAACAGTTTAAAGAAACGTAAAGGCTATCTACAAAAAATTAGTTTTGATTTATTGTATTCCCCCTGTACTTTATGAGTCTGCACACATAGAAGAAAATTAAAAATTTAAAACATTTTATATTCAGCAATTAAAAAAAAAAGTACACTGTTTTCCAGCTATGGTCTTTATAAAGGACTTAAAAGTTTCAGGTTAAAAAAAAGGTACTAGGATAAGTCTGCTGCATATTATAACAGCACTTTTAGATAGAACGATTTGAACTGGCATGCAAGCAACTTCTCTAGTTGTCACATACCTGTAATTCAGGGAAAATTACACCCATTTTACTGAAAAATCCCAATACATATACTGCAATAAGCTCAAAGCAATGTTAAAAAGACCAGTGTGAATGGCACACAAGAACTGCTTCTTTATAAATTAACTGGAATTCCTGGTGATGAAGCAGGCACAGGGAGGTCCAGTCCTTAGGGCTTTGCTCTCTGGAAGAACACCTGTAAATAAAGTACACTTAGTGCCGATGTCAGAAGAAGTCACCTTCTACCTGAAGAACAACTCCAATTTACTGGGTACTACTAGTCACTCTTGTAAAATACAATGAACTATTTAAAGTATTTCACATACTTCATAAATCCACACATAATACAAGTTAAGAACTTGCTCATCTGGACAATCTGATAAGGTCTAGAGATAACTTAAGTTGCCATTACTAAGCTGAGAAACTAGTGAAAATGTGGTTATTACCGCCAATGCTGAGAGATTCAAACAGTCAGAGGAAATCACGCTCTTGACACCTTTTTGCTGACTGGCACTACTTTCAAAGTTAATGGTAAGAAATTAAATTTTGAGGAAGAAATAAGTCAAAGCTAAAGATAACAGCTGTTATCCTTTGAGGAATTTACTATTTATTTATTATTTAAAAAAAAATACTTCCAGTTCAACATTTAAGACTATGAACAAGTAGGCAAGAGGCTGTGCTAGGCACTAGCCCAATACCTTCCACAGTTGGGTAGATACTAAGTGCGCGCTAGAAAGAGTAAATAGTAGGCAGTAAGCTCAATAAGAATAAGGATTGTAGTAATCATTATATCCCGAACACCTCATAGACCAGACATTCATTTAACAATTATTAACAATCTACTAAATAGAGAGAAAAACTGATCGCTACATGAGCAAAAGAAAGCCTTACAAAGAGGCCATGTTTGAGAGAAGCCTAGAAGAATGGGTAGAATTCATAAAGGAGAAGGTTGCTAATAAGGCAGGATTACTGAAGAACAGCAAGAATAGTAAAGACTGTTTCTGCATGAGAAACCATAAATGTAGCCTGAGATTAGAATATGACAAAAAAATAGCTAAATGCCAAACTAAGAGACATGAACATTTTTTTAGTCAACAATAGGTTTATGAAGATTATGAGGAAGGGGAATGAATTTCAGAGGACAGAGATCAGCTTGGATGGAACAAGGGAAGGGAAATCAGAGTGAGATAACATAAGCCTACACCAGAGTGGCAGCAGAGACAGACAGGAAGAGTCAGCTGGATCAAATAATCAGATAGGAATAGAGTTGGCACAAAGAAGGGACTTCGTTTTTTCCAACTAGAAGAATAATGCTAACACTGAAGAGAAGTAGGGCTTGGGAGGAAGACTTCAAATGCTTTTAGGTGAATGTGTTTGGAGCATAAGACTGCTACAATGTACTTCGATCTGCTGTTACAGATACCTGTAATAGAAAGTTACAGTTTTTTTAGTCCTTTAGTCCAGTGTGATTGAACAGTTATTTAACAGAGGTAACTTCCACAGACACTTTGCTTTTATGGGGAAATGGGACAGGGGAAGGTTCTCAATAAAAAACAATAATTCTCAATATCTTCTCACAAATGCTTGTCAGTTTAAGCTGACAAGGGAAAAAAACTAGCAAAGGAAGATGTTAGAACAAAGTCAAAGGATGGTATGTTTATTTATCAGCAAAGCCCCTTGACTTCAGTGCTTTGGGCCAAAGAACCAGTGAGCCACTCATTAAGTTACCCGCCACCATGAGTTTTAGCACAGTACTTTATTCTCAAATTTGTTGAATGAAGATAATAAATAATAAAAATAAAGACAATTCCTTATCCTGTCACACTGTAACTTTATTTCCAGACTAGGAGCTCCTTGTGGGCAGGGAGAGTCATTCATATTGGTATTTGCAGCAATTAGCATAGTGCCCATTACCCAAAAAGTTGTCCCTGAGAACAGAATGACTCGAGCGCCTGGATGAGAGGAAGACAGATTTGTTTCATGGATTTCACTGTATAATGAATACCAAATAAACACCTGGTACTTACCACCAACTTGGAGGTTGGCTGGTTTGTTTTAATTCAGTGATTTTATGAATGTAAAAGAGCCTTAATGACCAAATCTGAGGATTCTGTTTTTTTTTTGTCCATTTTACAATTAAAAAGTTTCAAGATAGGTTTCAACTAAGTAACTCATACTTCTGCTTTTGATCTTTAGCTCTTTCCTTCCAACTCAATATGGACAGTTGTTCTTAAACATGACTTATCCTCCCAGTCCTATAGTTCCTATTTAATCACATCACAAAACTGTAAAAGAAAACTGACATCTTCATACCAACGTGCTCAGACACATACCCTTTCAGTGTGCTTATTAACTTTCTATAATCTTACGTAGGAGTTCAGTTGAAAGAAGCTTCACAGAAAACTCTGAAGGATAACATCTATTAACTGGATTCTTAGAAGCAGGTTTTAGAGCAAAGAAATCCCCCAAACACGTAACAATTGGTCAAACTACAGTATGACACAGTATCGTGTAATATGTATTCTCTCTTGGCTCTGACACATCACCTAACTATATGAAGATAAGGAAGTTTTCCAAATACCTACCTTTAAGTAGTTTTTAAAAACTTTAGCATCAGGCTGCTGAAGTGCCTGACAAAACTCCTGGGAGGCCATGGGGAGAGGAGAGAGAGAAAAGAATGAATCTATTTGTATTACAGTCATCATAATTCAAAGCCACAGTATTCTTTTAAAATTGTGATAGAAAAACCATAAAATTGAGCATCTTACGCATTTTATTTATGTATATAGTATAGCAGTGTTAACTATATACACACAGTCATGCAACAGATCTCTAGAATTTTTTAATCTTGCAAAATTGAAACTGTAGGTACCGATGAACAACTCCCCCTCCCCCACTTCCTCCAGCCCCCAGCCACTGCTATTCCACTTTCTTGTTTCTAAGAACTGGACCACTTTAGATACTTCATATGAAGACTGGCTTATATCATTTCATGTAATGTCCTCAAGGTCCATCTATGGTGTGTGTAGCCTATGGTAGAATTTCCCTATTTTTTTTTTTTTTAAAGGCTGACTCATTCCATTGTATGTATATACTGCATTTTATTTATCCATTCACCTGTCAACGGACATTTAGGTTGCTCCAAATCTACAGTATTCACATTATAACTTATCAAAATTAACCTGAACAGTTCCTCACCAAAAGGTTATGTGACGTTTCCAAATGCAACACTCGTCAGACAGGCTGCTTTCATTTTGGACAACATGGCTCTCCTGGACAAGGCTGGCTCCTGCCTCAGCAGGATGAGTGGGACCAAAACTACACGGCTAGGCCCATCCTCACCCAGTAACAGGGGGAACTGAGCAGAGCCAGACCAAAAGAGAAAGACAAAATCCTCTTCAACAGAATTGTGTAAAAATGTTGTCAAAGGGCATATGAAAAAGGGAAAACTGGGAGTCATTATTTTTATAAGCAAATAATTAGACAGAAATGTAGTAATTTTGCTTCATTTAGCAATCTGGGAAACTATTGAACTATTCAAAATTGAATGATGTATTTCTATTTTGATAGGCATTAGGATCATATGAGTAATTAGTTAATTTATTATTTTCATAAAATATTAATTTACTTATATAATAAATGATAACAGAACATTCATTAATATCCAAGTTAAAGATAAGTCATGAGATAATAAACTCATTAAAAATGAATTTTATGATTACTTTTTTGTGAGATCTATTTTTCAGCATCTTTTATAAAATGAAATTATTAAACAACTGTTGATGAAGAAACAATTCTTAGAATCTACACAAGAAATTCTAATTTTAATCAGACCTCTGATACCTCATTAGATCTATGTGCTGTTGGACAAGTCTGGATACCTATATGCCCAGAAAACGGAATGCCTTCACAAAAATGTCTCTGAAGTACTGCAAAAGTTTAAGACCACTTTCCAGTCACTAACCTCAAAATATGGTTTCAGATTGATGAAGTAACCATTGATAAGCCTGGCCTACGTAAAATCAACTGCCTGGCACAAATCTTCAGAACAGAGGTTCACGTGCCACGGCCTGCTCTGGAAGTCTCGGGGAGCCTACTGGATTCCTTTTAGCATGTTTTAAAAATACATTTATAATATATGGGATTACAAAGGAAACTAATTATAGTGAATTATGGCTATCAAATATATTTTTGATATGTGGCAGAATAAGAATTACTGACTCTGATAACAAAGTCTGGTGGCATGTATTAGTAACTCATAATTTCAAAAAATTGAAGTATAAATAATATTTTGAGATCTCTGAAACAACTAATGTGATACAAAAACATTTGTGATTTCTAAGGGGACAAAGTCACAGGCAATGCAAATATGACTGTGATTTGTCACTTACACAATGATAGGAAATTAAATTTCTCTTAAAAGTAGTGAAAATAAAAACATAATTTTTTCCCATTCGATTTCATAGACCTATGAAAGTCTGGACTTTTGCTATCCTACACATAGTAAAACATCAAGGTGAATGCAATTTGACCTTCCAGAATCAAAATTTATATTGAACTGCATAGCTGTATTTCTTTAATTAAAAATAAGGAAAACCTGCTAGGACAGCTCTTACCTGAATTATCTCTGGAGCTACTTGCAAGGAAGGCAGGTATTCTTGTTGCAGATACTGAACACATTCTGGGCCCTGAAATTAAATTGGAACAATATATGTATACTTTAAACACAACATGGTATTGTGATTAATAACACAGATTCTAAAGCCAGACTGCTTTGGTTTGAAGCCTGGCTCTGGCAAATTTCTGGTAACTTGGGCATGTTACTTAACCTCTCTGAGCCTCAGTTTCCCTATCTGAAAAATGGAGTTACTGTGAGGACTGAATGAGTTAAGAAATGTAAAGCTTTTAGAATAGCACTTACCACTCACGACATGTTAACATTACCTAGTGTTATGCAGTGCTAAAGATTAAACAAACACGCTTCTAAATGCACAAGGTCACAGTGCCAGAGCCTGGTTCCACGCACTGAAAGGACGCTGCAAAGAGAGGTGCTCCCGTTTCAGTCTACCACTGGATGGACTATAGAGTGTCTATTGGTGAGTGAGGGGAAGCCTGTGGGCAGTGCCAGGGTAATGAACATCTTAACAAAAAGCACGCCTCCCTTTTCTGTTTAAGAAACTAGGAAACAGAAATTTAGTAGCCAGGTGAGGAAACCAAGACCCAGAAAGACGGGGTGATTTGCCCAGTCTGCTGTTAATTAAGTCTACTAAAATGCAGGGCACCAGACTTCTAAAACCCTTTTTCTTCATTGCCAAGTGCTTGCACTATTAGATGCTGAAACGGTAATAATAGTTTTCTGGGGTTTTGAGGGGAGGGTTAAACTCTGTGCAGGGAAGGAAGAAGCCCTACCCCTAACCCCTATCCCATCTCAGCAGCTAGAGGAACTTAGGACGCAATTTGAAAATGGTTTTCCTATAGCAATTTGTCTTTGAGAGGGTGGCCTCAACCAAATGTAATAAATCCAATACTTCAAAAAATAAAACAAACGAACAAAAAACCCAACACAACAGCTAATTTCACTTTCAAACTTGAATCTGACTTAAAGGCTTTAATATGTTAATGACTCCAACTTGGTCCAACTGGAAGTAATAGTTACCAAAATGAAATCAATCCAATTCTCCTCAATGTATTTCTCCCTGTATTAGCACCTGGATTTTCCATTTAATATTACTGCTCCTGAATCAAAGGATTTCTTTATGTTTCCTCCTCTACCCTGCTCCTGGGCCTCTAACCCAATGGATCTAGTTCACGATTTAATGACCCTTCAAAGGAAACCTGTTCCTGAAAGGAGGTAACACTGCATTGTTTGTGAAAGTTTCTCACATCCCTTCTGCGTTCCTCCTCACCTTTTTCTTTAGTCTACTCTCCCTAACACTTAGTGCCCCTACACTGCTCACCATCACATTTTAACCCCACTGTTATCACTTAAAAATGGAGTGTTTTTTTTTTTAAATCAGGAACAGTATAAAATCAGTAAACTTATACCTCAAGAGGAAGTCAATCAGGTAAATAAACAAAAAGATAGAACAACGAAGCAAAACATTTTCAAATATAATGTTCCATTTGACTCAATTCTGTGTGTGTCTAAACGACAGCTTTTAAGGGACAAGAGAAGAAATTCTGAATTGTAAGTATCATTCTTACTATTGGTTATTCCTCATCCTCCTTGACTCTCTAGCATCCAACAGTGTCAGCAAGTCTCCTCTCATGATTCTCTTCCCTTAACTTTCATACCTTTGGTTCTATTTCTAGCTTTCTCTTGACCCTTGCTCTAGCCAAAGTTCTTTCTGTCTTGGTCTTAGAAAGTCTCATTCATTCCTACTATTTCACCTTAACTAACTACAAATTGAGTATTCCAAAATCAGTACTTAGTTCTAACTGCTTCAGACCCACATTCCAAAGAGTTGTCCAAACATTTTTTCCACTTAGCCATCCTAAATTACAACCCCACTGCCTACTGACTTTCCAACTTTCCCATGGAACACAACACCCCTAGTCCCGTTGTAGTTTTTAGCTGTTCTGCCTCCACACTTTAGCTAAACAGGGTAACACTATTTTCTACCAAATCTACCATCTGACCTGTCTTCATACACCTATCACTTAACTTTGCCCAGAATGCCAGCTCCTCGTCAGTCCAATGAATCTACATTTGTTTTAAGGTCTACCAAAAACCAGAAAAACACCCCCTCTTTCCAATCGTTGTTTTAGATTGCCCTCGCAGGCACAGCTGCTCCTTCATCTTTAGTCCCACAGTATTACGTTTGATACAAATGTATTGATTTAAAATACCTTTATTAAAGTAGTTACTTAACTCATCCCACTCAGTTGTTCAGGTACTGGTCTCCCTGATTCTAAGATCCACAAATACTGGGTGATTTTTTATTCATCTTTATACAGATCCCCTGCAGCTCCAAAATACCTACCCCTCCCCCTAGCACATAGCAGACATAGTGAAAATGCTGAATTGAAAACTCTTTGAATTTCTTTCATAATCAAAAATTCAAGGTCAAATGAGGGAGTGGGCTGAATGGAGACTCTGAATAAGACCTCATGCTTTTCTTAGGAGGCAGAGGAAAGCTGCTGCTCAACAGCTGACTGCAGCTATGCAGGAATGCCAGTCCTGTGGTGGCGTCCCAGCTTTGAGAAGTTAAAGACAGAAATTTTTGTTTAAAAAAAAAAAAAAAAAGAAAAAGTCTGATTTTAAAATGTTTTTAATCAGTTCAAATTATTTAAAAATATTGTTTAAGGCAAACAACACGTCAGCTAGATTCAGCTCAGAATCACCTATGATTCATACAGATGATTAGACGAACAAAGAGAACGGACAATGTAAGGTAGCAATGTGCTCTAACCAGTCTGTAGTACAAAGAAGTTGGACAAACCTGTGCAGAACCTACTAGGTTCTGAACTCTGAATCTTGAAATTCTGATTAAGATTTTTCACATTGTTTGCCAAACCAAAGAAACATACACTTTAATCTCCCAGTTACCCAACACAAAGTACAATAATGGATACTGCTACTTTCAGCCAACCCCTCCCTCATATCCAAAAACGTCAGAACCGAAGTTAATTAACTTTTATAAAAGATACAGCTTTCATAAACAAGACACACTCATGAGGGGAGGATATAGCTCGGTGTCAGAGTGAGTGCTTAGCATGCACAATGTCCTGGGTTCAATCCCCGGTACCTCCTTTAAAATAAATAAACAAACCTCAATATAAATAAACAAACCTAACTTACTCCCCTGCCAAAAAAAAAAAAGAACAAGACATACTCAATTAAAACCATGAGAAATATATACGTGAGATAAAAGTGAAGTGGTATGGAGCTTACCCGTTTGAGATGAATTGTTTTCAGCGTCACTGCACACTCGGACAGAGCCTGTGAAAAACAAATTTAAGAACTTTAATACTGTCAATTCTTGGTTACTAATCCAGTTTTTCTCTTTATTTCCCCAGCCACTGCTCATTAACATTTACCTCCAAAGAAAGGATGGAGAAAGGAAAGGTAACAGGCAGATAGAACAAGTATATTAGATAGACAATTCAGAAGATAGAAAAATACAGAAATGCTATCTAAATACAATAAATGATAATTATGAAACCTAGCTTTTACTAGGTCCTGGGGAAATGAGTAAAGGGCAACTATTTGATATTAAGTATTCTGCAGATAAGATCTGGGGAAACTATCATTCAAGAAAGAAAAAGTTACTCGTGAACTTGAATTAGAAAAGAAAACATTAAGCACAAGTTTTAGGATGAAAGTAGTGGCGTGAAACTAATAACTCAATCAAGCTTTAAACAATGTTTGCATCACCCTTTCATGGTCTAAGAAAGAGTCTTGGATGTTAAAGTTGGAGGAGCTGGGTTTTATATATTCAACTTTAACATCAGGATTTAGCAAGAATCCATAAAAGATCCAAAAGGTACTATCAAGTTTTTAAAAATAAATCTTAATTTGAAATTATCTTTAAAAAGAGGGTATTGAAACCTAATATAATCACCTGGCATTAAGGAAGAAATTGTGAGTTAGAATGCAAGATCTACACAAGGTAAACAGAGATTCCTAGATGCTTACCAATACTGTCTGTGCATCTGCCAGGTCAAAGGTTTGTTTTAAAGGTGCTAGGAAACATGCGGGGACAATGTGCTTATAAACAAAATCAGCAAATCCCACTGGTCCATCTTTACCTCCTGTCAAGAGAATTCAAATTTTCATCTTTTATAAAAAGAAAAATCACTTAATTTATCACTGGGAAAATCAACTCCCAGCTCCTATGTTAGGGCTGGGATCTCATTTCATCTCTCTTGTCTTAGAAAATAGGTTGGGGAATGAAGTTTTGTTATTTTTTAAAAATCATCTTACCCCAGAGTTCTACCAACTTGGAGAGGATAATAAAACACGTTTTTTGGGCAATTGGATCTGGATATTCAACCGCTCCTTGAATAACAGTAACCAGCACTCTTTCTACATTCTCTGCACCTGAAGAGAAAAAAACATTTGTGTTCAATCTCAAAAAGAACTAGAAAGCTAACCTGAAGCTTTCACTTCATACACATTAACAAGACAAAAGCATTTACAGAGTTGATAAGATCCCTTTATATTAACATGACTTCTAAGTTTTCAGCATAAAACACTGAAAAATCACTATTCCTTTATTATCTTGTCCTCTGGATTTCTAGACAGCAAAATTCTGTTTATCGATACAGTCCTGTTTATTTTTAATTTCAAAATGACAACGTAACTGGTAAGATTCAATTGTATGGTCGATTCTACCAAGTAGCCACCATACTATTTAAACTACTAAGGAACCAATTAAAGAACACTGCTTTAGGAAGAAGGGAATTGAATATAAATTAATTGTAAGGTCCTCTATGTGAAAGTGATTCCCACCCTGATAAATCAACTGTCATCCTTGGGGCCAACATATACCACTTCAAAAGTTTAGTGTTCACCTCATCTAGCTCTTGCTCATACAGATGTGTAACTGTGGCAAGGACTTAAGGAGATAACTTAGGCACTGCATGCATCCCCACCTTGATTTGCTATGACTTCACTCATTCCACTGCCTGTGACTGTTTGCAAGAAAGCAAAGTAACTCCTCCTCAACATTTGCTTCTCTAAAGCAGCAGACTGGTCATTTTCTTCCGCTGGTCGGAGCAACACTTCAAAAATTGCATGAAGAAGGGGCATGAACATTTGTTGTAAAAACGGCGATACTTGTATCTGAAAAGAAATAACTATTACTACTTCAGAAATAAGAAAATTATTAATATGAAACTTAGGAAAACCCGTGTCTTACATAAAGCCTTTTCCAGAGATTCTCAGAATATTTATTTACATAATTCAGTTAGCAAATATCAATGTGAAGACAAAAATCTACGTAGCATATACATTATTGAAAGCCCCAAGATTGCTAATTTTAACCCACTTCCTACAGTTCAAGATTCAGGTTCAAAAAATATGGAGTCAGACATATTTCACAATTAAGTATTGCTATGGAATACTTTCAAATTTAAATTCTCAATAAATGAATTCTGCTCAATTTTAAGTGAGTTTCTATAACTGAACTCTTAGAGGCTTTACATGCCCTTAGATAAATTCCTTAACTTCTGGGACTCAGTTTCATCTATAAAATGATAACACTTATCTTCTAGGTTGTTACAAGGATCAAATGAATTAATATCTAAGAAAATGCTCAGAACAGATTTGGAATGTAGAAAGTACTATGTGTTAGTAATTTTTATTAAGCAGCTTAAACTTAGTTTAAATTTCCTTGTACATAAAACTGATATTGAATTACTTTCAAACTCCTATTTCGGCACCCAAATTACAGTGCTTTTAATGTAATCTTTAGACATTTAGTACTCAATGTTGTTATATTTGCTTTTCTAAAACACCAGACTAACAGTTTTCTTCTGCTGCATAGAATAGCTAAGGTCTTTTCTTATTAAAATATCTATTAAGCAAGTCCTACGTGTCAGGCAGTGTTGTAGACATTGGGGAGGATAAAAGTACATATAATCCGTGCCCTCAAATAACTCATACTTTAAAAAAAAACCAAGGAGCAAATGCTAAAATGTATCTAAAGAAAATACATCTAATCTTGAACTCAGGAGATCTTCAAAGTCAGGAAGTTCTCCGACCTCTGAAAGTTGGTGGCTACCTTAAATTTGGCTGTAATCTGGTTGATGAGAGGAATGAATTCCTGAAGGTCTTTTGCTTCACAATCTTTGAGCATGTGTTCCGAGGCAGATGGAATGAATGGAAGGACTTCTTCCTCCAGGCAAATAATCATGCGATGAAGGAAAGTGCGAACTCCACTTCTGAGAATATCCTTTTGTAAGGGACAACTGAGGGCTGGCAAGAACGTCTGTAAACAGTCCAGATAAACTTCGGAACAGCCACATTGTTTCACAGTCTGCTTGTTGCTGAAAGCTTTGCTGGTCCGACTATATAAACAAAATCAGGTAACTAGTTTTAAATTTGTTCTTCAAATGTTTTATGGAGTCATCAAAAACAAAGCACAACAAATTACAAAATAGAACAAAGAACCCAATTCTTTATTTTCCATGTTCACAGATACATCCACCTTTGGCTACTATGGTTATTTGTAAACTACAGCTTCCAGTTACCACTCCAGAAAGGGCTCAAGTTAAATTAAATAAACAAGATATGATTAACACAATCTCTCAAATATGTGTCTACCTAAATGTTTTACTATATCTGTAAACTGTCAATTTATATTTAGGGAATAATCTTAGAATCAAGTTGTTTATACACTATCTCTAACATTAGCTTTGCACTGAAGTCTCCTGTAGAGCAATTTCTCTGTATAGTTTCTAATTAGCAATCACTGTAACTTTCATGCTGTTATTGTTTGCCAATAAAAAGTTGGTTAGAAAGAAAGAAATGGCAGCTTAGGTGGTCTTTGGGACACAATGCAACGGCTAAAAAGAAGCCTCAATACCTTTTCTTTAAGGTCCCAAAACTGATCATCCAGTGTCATTGGTATATGAACACTTAAATTAATCTCCTTAAACACGCAACTAATTTACATCAAAGAAGTCAGAGGAGTTAAGGATTTAGATAGCTGTCAAGCCAGAAATGCCAAAAATTATATGATCTATTCCTTTCTTCAGTTTAAACTTCTAATTCACTGAATTTAGAAAAGAAAGGTTTAGACAGCTGTGGAAACACAGATATGTACACCCAATTCTAAAAGATCCAAGTAAATGATTCTGTGCATGTTGAGACAATCACTTCATAATTTTTACTGCAATCACACTCACCTGGCAAATCCAACCGCGTGGTTGAGACAGTCTGCTAGACATGCCTGCCTTTCTTCATCCTGTGCCATCATCAATTTTTCTAACAGAATTTTAAACTTCTCCATGAGTGGAGTCAACAGATTCCTCATTAGTGCTTGCTTCCGTTCTGCTGGGTACTCACTATTAACAATCAGCACTCCAGCTGTCTCATAAATGAATAACTGATCATCACTGCTCAACAAAGACTGGTAACCATTCTCCTAAAATGAAATTCAGTCTTATTAAAGTTTTTCTTTGTTCACCTCCTCATTTAAGCAGAATTACTACAAGATGGAAAGGAGATGTAATCTATCACATCAACTCGTTATTAAAAAGATCTGAGAGATTTCTCCCAAAACCCGAATAGTGGAAAGAAAACTGAATTAGAGGTCAAAATATCATGGGTCTAATTCTACCCCAACAAGACTTCATAAATGGTTATATAAGCTAATTATTAGTCTTCTAATTTGTTTTCTTTTGTAAAACTTATTTGTAAGATTATTATGAAGCTAAAAATGAGGTGTAAAAAGGCTCTTTGAATGTTAGTACAAAGGCCATACCAGCTAATATTTTAAAGAGTGTTTAAGAGTTGAGTAACAACAAACACCACAAATAAATACAAACAGTTGTTATTTAAGACCCTTTGAAAACAAGATTCCAAATGAAAAACAAAATCTCATTCAGGCATAAGCAAACGTCCCATACAATGATCAATTTTCATTAATGAGTTTTGTTAGTTTTTACATTTGTGCAGTCAGAGGGGCCAAGGAGGGGGAGGGTATCAGAGGACCATCTAAGTCCAACACTAAAGCTCACTACTGACTGTAACTCAATAAAAAAATGTTAAAAACAAACAAACAAAAAAACCCACTAAAGCTCGCTGTTAAGAAATTATTTAAAAACCTGGTCTTAAAACAGATATCTATGCAGAGGTTTTACTATTTTAAAAAATTCTCATCTTTTAAAAGAGAACGTCCCCGTTTAGAATTACCTACACCATTTATTAAGTATCACTGGGACTAATCACTGGCTCTGGGAGTTAAGAACACAAAGATAAAGCAGCTATAAATATAAGGTACTTATAACCCTATTAAGCAGCAGTCAGCATTCATTAAAAGCCTATGTATCTTGTAATAACCTATAATGAAAAAAATACGTATATATATGACTAAGTCACTGTACTGTACAACAGAAACACAACATTGTAAATTAATCATACTTCAATTTAAAAATAAAAGCACTGTGAATCAAGTCTTTTCATATACTAAAAAAAAGATTACAGTTACAGTGCAAGTCCTTGTTTATACGTACAATATGAAAACGAAAAAATTTCCAGTATCCGTAAGATAGTATGGCTAAATATGGCTTTCTGAATGCCTATGGCTTGTGGATCAGTGTGAACTACCAAGGAAAACTGGTACTAATCAGGTGAAGTACTTTAATATATAGGTTTCTACAGTATGTAGGCAAAGATAATTTAACCAGATAATTCCACTAGCAACCTTTTATACAGTGCAATTACATATCCTATGTACCCTAAATACTGATATTTACTTTAAAAAACCAAAATATTATTTTATGTTTAACACTTCTCAAGTGGCAGCTCTAGTAGTAACTTTCATCAAAATGAAAAGAAAGTCAATTTCAGTATTTTGTTTTACATAAAAACATGCCATCAGTCAAAATATTATTACAAAGTATCTCAACTTAAATCTTTCTAGAAATGGACATAGAAATATTCAGATCAACCAGCATTTAATTTTTTTTTACCCCAAGCCTGAAGTTTCACAGAAAAACTTTAGTCTACTAGTAGCTGCCACTGAGAATGGCTAATTGATCACAGTCTTAAACAGGGAATAATTTAGAAAATGAATTTTCCCTTCTCCAAAAAATACTTCACCAGAATTAAACAGTACAGAGAGCAGATCGTATCTCACACTGCCAAATTTACCAGTCAACTTTTGTTTCCTTTCTATTTTATTACTATGTTTTGTTTACTGTATCTCAACAGTTTTGGTAAACAGGGCCCCCCACCCTCATTAAAAAAAAATTGCCCACAAAGGCATTAAGACTAAGGGCTAAAGGCATACAGCTTCAACACTTGGGAAAACCTATCACGTAGAAGGATGATACTCACAGGTGGAGAAAGCTCTAATAAATCTTGTATTCTATTCAGAATATCCTCAATGAAAGGATTCATTTGTTTACTGAATAAAGGCAAAAAGAAAAACCACAATTACCTAAATAACAGTGCTTGGAAAAGTGCTAAAATACCAAATCCCCCTTTAAGGCAAAATTAAAAAAAATTTCACTTCTAAGCTAGTCACGTGTGGTTATTAACACTAGCTGTGATTTTTTTAAATTACAACTTTACAAGCCTAAGAATGAGTAATTTCCATGCCAAGAAATGGTACTAGTAAAGAATACAATATAAAACAAATTAGGTTAAAAATGTATTTCTAAGGAATATCACCTTTAGAATTTCAAAGAAGCCATACAGTGCTTCACAGCTATAAAATCGATGGTTAAGTAACTAATGTTATTAGTGATGACAGGTGAAACATACAAAATTATTCAAACAGATCAACTTTTTAATAATGAACAAAGTAGCTGACTAATGAAAAGTAAAATAAAAGGAACACCAGATTTTAAAAAAAGCCTTAGAGCAGAAAGAACCAAATCTACCACAAGCTCTTAGAAAATAATTTATATCTTACGTAACAATCTTAAAAACAAGAATTAAACGTAATAGCTGAAAATTTGTACATACTTGAGAGATTTGACAAATCTGGAAAACAGGTAAGCGGTTCTACTCCGCACTTTTGCACTGGAGTGCCGCAGACCTCTGTGATCTAGGAAAGCCATCTAAAGGAACAGACGCTTTTATTATTTCTGCACTTACTTAAGGCTTTTACTGCTATTGTCATAACATATTTTTGTTCACAGCAAATTTTACTTTTTAGCTCTGAAAGGGAAGAACCTGGCACACAGAACAAGTAATCTTACACTACACACAAACAGCACCTTGAGGGCTTGTTTTAAATGACTGACAGAAACTCCATTTTAAGGAAATGGAGGCGGGGTTAGTTTCAGTGTGCTGAAGAGTTTTTGAGAGCTTCTGGCTCTGGAAAAAGTTATAAAAGATAGAATACTGTCTGCTCATTAGTTGAAACATGTGGAAAATAACCAAAGTTGAGAGTAAAATGTATACTTACTAGTACGCCTGGAATGTGCTGAGGTTCAACTGTGAAAAACTTTTCATATCTAACAACGGTTTCGAAGAACTCCAATGTCACAGATGTGTGCTGATAGGCACTAACTCCTGACGTTACCAACTGGAGCAGGAAAAAGTTAAGAAATCTATCCTTATTTAATGCAACATCGAAATGCCCCAGTATTTTTTTTTAAACTTTTTTTTTAATGAGTTATAGTCATTTTACAATGTTGTGTCAAATTCCAGTGTAGAGCACAATTTTTCAGTTATACATGAACATACATATATGCATTGTCACATTTTTTTTCGCTGTGAGCTACCACAAGATCTTGTATATATTTCCCTGTGCTATACAGTATAATCTTGTTTATCTGTTCTACATATGCCTGTCAGTATCTACAAATTTTGAACTCCCAGTCTATCCCTAAAATGCCTCAGTATTTATATTAAGCTCTAACAATTAAGGAATTCCCATTAGCTTATATAGAAACAAAGTTATGTTCAAATCAAATTATCTTTAGTATACTTACGGTTCGCATCATATCCTGCAAAGCACTAGCTTTTGAAACATCACCTGAGAAGTGAGCACCATGAGATACTGGAAGAGCTTCTGCCAACATATACAGCAATCTTATTGCTACTTCAACTTCCATAAACCGTGTAGTCTGCCAATTCCTAGCAAGGTATAATATGTCAGTGAAACCTGAATATAAACTTTCTATACAACTAGTGGTAAAAAGACATCACAAAGGCCTCTCTCTTTAAAAAGTCATAGCAATTGTTAATCTTGCCACGCAACACAATTCAAATCACAGAAGTATAAATAACTGATATAATCCATTTGATTGTTTATATTCCAAAGGCCAGTGTTTCCCCCCGAAAGGAGCAAGAGAAATCAAGGAGACGAGTACTTTGTATCAGAGATACACAAAAGATCTTAGCAAGTAACACAGATCAACAAGTCACCTGAATCACTTATGGCAGAACATCATCAGGGAGAAAAGGAAAAGGATGACTTGTTAGAAAGAGTAACAAACTTACTGCAGTGTAGAACTAAAAACTCTGCGCACAGAAGCCAGCAGTAACTCTGGTGAAACTTGAGCAAGCCTGTCCAACAACAACTTCAGTTGTTTTCTATATTCCACAAACATGGCTTCATCTTCACCCTACATGTTAAAATTTCCATTTTAAAAACTTAAAAGACCTTAAAACTTACATAAACGGTGAGTTATCGGTGAGTTATTCTGTATTTACAAGTTTGACACACTTTCATTTTTTCATCAATATTTATGTGGAAAAACTTACTATGCTCAGCAGCCTTCCCTCCTGCTCACAAATAAGCACTTCTGAACATAGTCCCTAGACCATGAAAGCCTAGAGCCAGAAACGGCACAGGGAGGACGTTAAACACAAGAATCTAAGCCAGGATGGGTTCATGCTGGGCTCTGTGAGAACTCGGGAACCTTTATTTATACGCCTTATATCTCGCAGTCCACTGTAAAAACTGTAATAATATCACATGATTGAAAATTCTATATGCACGGAGACTGGCACTTTGCAAATGTATGATGTGTTGGTGATCATCACCATTATCCTTTTACAGTTCAGTGTTTCTGAATGCCAGAAGTAACAGAACACTTTAGCACACAGCTACACAGCACACACCGTGACTGAGTTGCAAGAAAGCACCTGAGGACCCTGATAGGAAGCTGACTCACTGACAATCCTGGACAAGACTTTAACCAGAACAAGTCCAGAGACGGTTAAGTGCCTCATTTCCACTCTCTGATGAACACTTATGACCTGAGATCTACTGACTGGGCCTCAACTCATCACTCTCAGTAAATGTAAAGTGAAATATGATCACCAATAATATTGTCCACATTTTACAAAGTTCAATGCTACCAATTGTTTTTTTTAAAGTTGTTTTAAAAGGGGACAAAATACAAAAAAATGGATTATGAGGCTTCTGTTAATTTCACCTAAGGTGGAGGTCAACATAAACAATACCAGTTTTTTTAAACTACTTTTTGTTTTAAAGAATTCTTAAAATAATCAAAACTTGAAATACTAATTTGATGTAAGTAAACAAAATTAAAAATGACTTCTCAATGCAAAATTCTTACCTCATTTTCAAAGTTATATTCTTCATCATAAGTTAATTTTTTCATAACGGCCAACATGATTGCCTAAAATTAAAAATGAAATATATATTGTCAGTCTCCTTTAATTCCATATAATTTAAAATTAAGCTATACTTCAAGGCAGACTATAGACACAGATTCTACTATTGGTTAAAAGAAGCAAAAAGAAGTCAGTTACCTCTACATTAGCTTTTTGCTGATCCGAGAGCACTGTAAGCTGTTGAAAAGAAAGCAATCACTTATTAGGTTTCCTCAAGTTGTACTTGCTTATCACAGTATTTTTATCAGTTAACATTTTTTCAAACATGCACACAGCTTTCCTACCTGCACAAGGCTTTTCTGGAGGGCTGTTTGCCAGTACCTTTCTGAATTTAAAATATACCTAAACTAAGATCCAGCAATTCTACTTCTAGTAAGTAATCTGCCGTGTAGGCAAAGATATGTAGAAGAATTTGATTTTTAAAGACACTTATAAATGTATTCAGTAAAAAAGCAAGTTACAGGACAGGGAAGTATGATCCCACCTTATTTTTAACAAGGCCCAAAAAAGCCCAGAAATCCATTATGAGATACACAGTGGGATCACCAATAGCAATTTTAAGTTTCTTCATAACTTGCTACATTGCCTAAAATTCCTTTAAGTATACATGCAGACATTGTTATAACAATAGAACAGAAGCTAACCTTAGTTTGGAAAAAAACTACTTGAAGCTTGACTTGATTCAACTAATTCAATGTAAATAAAACAGAAATGATTCTCATCTAATGTCATAATGAGAAGTTAGTAATTCTTTAAGTCTACATGCTCTGGGGTCCCCGGGCTTCAAGGCATGAGCCTGCCGTGACTCCCTCCGCCTAGCAAAGCCATGAAGCTTCTTCCCTAATCCTCTACTCCAAAAAAAAAAAAAATACTACATGCTCTCATAGCTCTAATATGGGAGACTAATACCTTCCACACTTTCTTATCATTGGAAGCAACTCTAGGGGGAAGTTTATAATTGTAAAAAAAAAATTTGTTTATAAGAAACAATGTATATGTAATTAAAATAATGAACCGCGTTTCACAAAACTTCTATGTATTTAGAAATAAAACACAGATTCAAAATTTAAAAACAACATGTAAACCTGTGACAAATTGTGAAGCTTTTTAGTCTAGTTAATTTTAGAGCCTGGCCATTTGTTACCAGGCTAAGAAGTTTAAAGGGAAAAAAGGTGGAAATACATTAATATTTGATAGTAAATATCGTTAGGTAGTAGAATTACGGGTATTTTTTCCCCTGTATTTTCCAATTCTCTACGGCTCTTCTTTATTATCTGCTGGACAAAAAGATTAAAATAAGGACTTACCTGTTTCAAAATATGAAGATAATCATAGCAAAATCCAATAATGTTAGACGAGATATCGTCATCCTCGTGAATTAGTAGCTGCAGCATCAGTGCCACCTTCGTTTCGATAGCTTGTAGTGCCTCTTGAGCATTCTTGATATCCCCACTTTTAATTAATTTAGTCCAGCTAACTATTAATGACTGTCCCATTCCATTTACCAGTTTAGAAAATCTGGCCAGGAAGTCAACATCTTCCTCCTATAAACAGTCAATACAGACCTCAATTTAAAACCATTCACCTAAAAGGGATAACTCTAAACTTCAGTATGTATCAAGCGTCAGTTATAGGATCCAATTTTAAACTAACATTAGACATTTAACAATTCTGCCATTCTGATTGGGAAATTTTAAGAATCCGAATTCTTCTATTATTATTATCCCCTAGTACTAAACTCATTAAAACAACTATTTTTAATGATTACTGTCACGTAGACATTGCCAACCTTCAAAAATTAAAAAAAACAGATCTGCGGTTTCAAAACTTTCTCTCTAAAGTGTTGCATTTAGTAAATATGCTCTAATAAAGTTAGAGCTGCCACATTATGCTACGTCAAACAATTTACAACAATCCTTTCTGGTACTATTTAATTTGAACCATAAGTATGCTACAAAGAGACAGAACTGCTATTACAATAACCTGCCTCACTCAGGTCACATCAGCAGTAGAGCTAGAACTCAAACTGATCATTGTTTTCATTAATGATCCTTATGATGTTCTGCTACAGAGACTTTTAGCTTCAGCATTTTAGATCTTTTGCCAGGGACTAAATAAGACAATTATTAGCAGTGTAAGAAAACACTACTGCTTGTCAGTTAGTAAAACGCCAGAGCTGTACGGCTAATATATCATCAATACAAAGACTTCTTAGTAATTCTTTATCTCTGTCACAGGGAAAATTAAAACAAAACCCTTCAGATTCTAATTCTAAATTACTACACTTGGAGCCCTCATTCTGGTAGACCTAAACCCTAACAGCTCAAATGAGTAATGATTCAAAAGTATGATGAAATTATAACATTTATAATTGAGTCTAATCTTGGTCAAAATGCACTGTCATGCATCTTCAAGTACAGCCCATGAACCAGGGGTCTCGGCATCACCCGGTCTGTTAGAAATGCTCAACTGTTAAGTACCATCCCAGACCTTCAAGTTTAAGTCTGAAATAATCTATTGTTCAAGGCAAATGTTACAGATAACTTTATGGCTTTCTGGATACAATGTTCATTACTGTAATCTCAAGGAAAGTTTCCAACATTTAAAAATCAAAGAAAAAGGAAGCATGTTTAAATTACTAACTATCCTAGTTTGTTCTAACAATTTTCAAAACTTTATACATAAATTTACTGACCTGGTCAATGCTGAAAAATCCAGCAGACTGTAATACTTGACACAAAGATTCTACTAGTTTCATTTTATCAACAGGATCCATTCCTTTATTTACAATTTCAAATAAACAGTCACATGCTTCTTCCCGTAGAACTTCTATTGACATATGACCTAGCAGCATATTTATAAACCTGGCAATGGGGAAATAAAATTGTTACAATATTTTCAAACTCATTAGTTTTACATGTTGTATTTTACAGGGTTTTATTTTTAAAATATAGGTAAAACTTACCTATCATTGGCTATAAGGGATAAGTCTATCCAAGAGACATAAGCCCCAACTACTTCAAGGCACTGACATGTCACTTCTGAATTAGTATACTGATAATTTTGTAGGATTTGGTACCATGATTCCACCAAGTTTGGAATGCACTGTTCCCTCATGGTATCTTTTATGAGAGTATTCCTACGAGCCTCCTAAAAGACGAAACAAAACACCTGATACACAGTCAAAGCAGATTACCTCCCAAAATAACATGTGACATTCATCTCCTCACCACTAAACTTCCAGACTTAAGACATTCTCTGCCACTATTTCCTATTTATCAGCTCTAAGATCATAACCTGTGATCCTATTTCCTCTATCCATTCTATTCCTCAATGCCAGTCTTAACTTTCTTATCAAACATAAACTATAAACAGACGTTTCTTAAAAATCTTAAGCATATGATAAGAGTTATTTCTCAATACGTAAACATGCTTAAGCTACTTAAGAGAATGGTAGTAACTTAAGTGAATGAAATACCCTTTAAAAATATTATAAATGTTGGACATAAAATGACCTTAAATTATTATACACATTTGAATTAAGCTATTTCCACTGTGTTCTTTAAGAAAAAGGAGAAAGTTATATTGAGTAATGAAGAAATAAAGACTAAGGTGATGGGCTATGTGACTGAGAATACAGCAGAGCCCAGCACTGATTCATAAGGAATGCTTCTTCTTCACTCAGTGACTAGAAAGCAGCAGTAAATGTAGGCCACATTTGTCTATGAATTCATAGAAAAAAATCAATTTGTATTTCACTTGAAGAAGTGCTTGCCTAGTTTAAAAAAAACCTAAATAATTTCAACCCACACTGGAAAAAAAAAAAAACCCCAAGTTTAAGTTCCTTTGTAAAATAAAATTTAAATGCTGAATAAATTTGTAAGTATTCTTAATAAAGTTTTATCTCAAAAACAAAAACAAAAAACAAACAACAAACCCGTTCCTGCTCTTTTTATTAGGTGCCCATTATCTCCTATAAAATCTACATTCAAACTCAAAATTAAGGGGAAGTTACTTGCCTCTGATGTGTGCACTACATCACGATCCACCAACTCTGAATCAATGGCCATGAGGATTCGGAGGTACAGATCTACTCCCCTTGGATTTAGGTCCACTACTGAGAGAATGTCAAAAAAGAACTTGGGCCATTTAGTGAGATATTCGGTAACAAAAAGCAAGGCGAAGACTTGGGCTGCTTTGTTTCGTATAAAGGTCTTCTCCGGTTGGGGATTCAGCATCTGACAGAGAAACAGTTCATGAAATTAAATGTAAATTGAAAAGACTCAAAACATTTTTCTCCTATTGATCTCTGATCGACCAAAAACCCACCAAACTTCAACTTCGTCAAGAACAGCTGTGCAGCAAATATGCTTGGGAATTACCAAAGTATTGAAGTGACTGGCCAGAGGGAGAACAAGCAAATGAGCAAAGGTGCTCGTGGATACTTCTCACTCTTACACTTTCAGAGCAAAATTTCATGGGCAGAGTTCTACTAGTTCCTGTAATTTTTTCCAAGAAAAAAAAATTGAATGTCTTTTCTTCTAACTGCTTGCTCTTTAAGCAAAATAATTCTAGCGACACAACTATTTATATGTTAAGATTAGCTAAAATTACTGAAAAAGAACATAATGTGAATGAAGAACTCTACTGGCTCCTTTGAAAAGGGTTCTTTGAGAAGAGGCTGTCCAGGAGGGCTCACCTTAAGTGTGAACAGAAAAGCTACTTTTGTCAAATAGTAAAAAAAAAAAAAAGTTACATTTCAAAATCAATTTCCACCATTCGTCACAGGAAGATTGAGTTTCAGTTGTTGATATAATTTTAAGTTATTGCTGAGTTTTCATCTACCCGTGATCTTCAAAACCAGCACTTTCTAAAAGAGCTACATGATCAAATGGAGGATAAATGATTGACATTTCTGAGGTGAAGTTGCAAACTCTTGCAAAAACAAAACTTTAAATTAATGATAATTTGAGGTACTAAGTGTAAAAACTACTATTTTACCTGAGCTTGAAGCCAAGATATGAGCGTCTCCCTAATTAGTTGTTGTTGAACAGTAGTTAGTTCTGAATATCTGTTCAAAATAAAGAAGAAAAATAATAATGGCTATATTTGGTGTCTGTGATTTTTTAAAAAGTAACAGCCTCTTGTATATTTCAAAGAGAAAATTCACATAGCACTCAGTGATCTAAAACTCCCTAAAATAAATTGATAATACATCTCACCACTGCTTTAAAGATGGGGGTGGGTGTGGCAGGTGGGGTATCAATACTGATCTCAGTTTGATTTGTGGTTTAGTTCATGTTAAAACAAAATGGCAGCTACATATTTTTTCAAATGGAAATATGTCCATGTTCTGAGGTCTGCGGTTTACAGAATAAGCCAACAGGCAAACTAAGGATCCCTCAAGTAGCCATTCGTTGTTTTTGTTTAATTAAGGCAGAGATTCTAAATACCACTGCCCACACTGCCACTCAACTCTAACAGAGAGTCGTCATGTAGAGAAACAGGCTTGTTGCTAGATCTGATTTTTTCCAGAGAAGCTGAAAATCTTTTTTCTGTCAAACAGCTGGATTTTTATATCTAACCAATGAACTCTATTTTTAAAACACGTTGGGATAAATCAAAATGCATCTACAAGCTGATTTGACATATACCGTCAATTTACAACCTATGTTATAATGTCCCCAAAAGGGAAAAGCTAATTTAAAAAATGACCTCTCCCCATAAATCTTGGTAAGAAAAGTCTTACTTACTTGTATTTAACTTGATGTTCCAGTACTTGAAAGCAGAAAAACTTAATGTGATCATCACTGGGGGGGGGGGGGGAGAAAAAGAAAAATTAGGTAAGCAGAACATGAATTGGGGAAAACAAATCAAAGGTTAAATAGTAATGAATAACACAGTTGAAAAGTTTCTCAAACTAGACCTTTGGCTTGCTTTCTATTTATTGCTCTGAAGTATTACACTCACAACCACTTGTTTAAAAAGCTAAGAGAACTTTAAATATTATACAATATTCAGTGTTTTCATTTAATATGGCAAGCAGAATAACCTAAATAAATAGATAGATAGATAGATAGATAGATAGATAGATAGATAGATAGATAGATAGATAGATATGCTTTGCAAACAGAAGGCATTCCTCCTAAATTTTAGATGTTAGAATTCCTGGAACAACACCTACACTTACAATAAAAAGGTTAGGTCTAAAGAGACAAATGATAGAATAGCCAGAGACTGAGTCACATCAAAGATGGTCAAAGTCATACTTAGAAGTTCTATTGCAGCCAAATGCAAAAAATAGTCACCTGGACTGGCAGTCCAGTCTCAAAATTCAGACAGAAAACCACATTACAAATATACTGCTCTTATAAAATGGGAGTAAAAATCAATATCCACCAATTATCTACTTCCAACTGTCTCTCAAGGGGTGATGGCAGAGTTGCACTGAGCCAGATACAAACACTGATCAAGCCCTTTAGTGAACAACAATCTGTTCATCTTAAGACAGTTGGTTTCAGCCAGGCTTAGTCATGGAACAATTTTTCACTTATAAAGCTAACTAGTCAATACAAGAATGGAGAAGTTACCTTCATTTAGACTATTATCAATTAACCAAACAAAATAATTCCACACTTAAGAAAATGAAACTTAAGTTTTAAAAGTTACATTTAATTAGTATCTCTCCCAAGACCTTACGGTTTCTATTCTTACCACAGATGGCACTGAAGCTTACCTAACTATACAAGACTTCAATCTTCCATTCAAAATATAAACTATAGGGAGTCTTTAGTTAAAAGCCAACCCTTATTTACTCTACGACATACAGATGTTCTCAAACCCAGCTTTCACTAAACTGGAGCACTTGCTTTTGGCTATAAATTGTAGTGACTGATACTTACAGCATGCCAAGAACTCTATCTGGGAGCCATCACTGACCCCGAAGAATTTCTACTCCCACTCGTATAGCTGTTTGTTTACAATTGGCAGTTGTGTTTCCACAAGCCTCACTATGTCAGCTGCACTTCTTTTGTATTTGAATAAATTAATTATTATATAAACTAATGAAATGAGTATGATCACAGTTCCTACTTTTGTAAAAATTAAGTTGAATGCTTTAGAAAGACTTCATAGAAAGTCACACTGCAATGGGAAAAACCCTGTACGTATGTCATGTGGGCCAAATGACCAGAAGACCTGGAGAAGTGGGAACAAATAAATAAAAAGCTTAGTAATCTGCACTCATTGTTGCCCAACCCACTATAGGGACCCAAAGTGGAAATAGTAGATGATGAATTATGGGTGTGATCAATGTTAAGAATGATGAAGTGAATGCTAGTGGCATAAACACAAAGAAAACACCCTGGTCCAATATTAGAAAGATTAGCAACTGAATGTTTATATAAATTAAAAATTAAGATATATATATATAATTTATGATTACTTCCTGTACCAACTTTCTAGAAAACCAACTATCCTTCTCCATCATAAGGAGCTAAGGAATTTTCTATTGTACTATATTCTAGTTGGGATCTACTGCCAGGCACTCAGAATAAGTCAAAGGATAATTTTAATGAAAAGTCAATTCTAGAATAGCCAAATTATCAATTTACTATTTTTCTCATTTCTACACTGAATAGTTTTCTAAAACATAAGTCATAAAATGTTTTTATGAAAGCATTTTCCAAACAGGTGAATGTAACAATCCTGTCAAGTTTACAAAAATCTAAATTCTTCTACAAGTCAGGCAAATTTGTTTTAATTACCTGTATGTCCTCTGGGCCAGAGCTTCTGCACACACCTGCCAGGCATCTGGGGAAATCTTCAACTGCTCAAAATAGGCCAGGGCCTGTTTTAAGATTGCAAAGCAACAAACGCATTTGGAATAGTCAATCTCAGTCCCCTGCCAATATTCGACAAAGTTTTCTGGAAGTAGCAAACCAACAACAAATCAGTGACTCTAAAAAACATCATTTGATCTAATGTTTAACAGAAAAGCAAAGTATTTCAATTCTTCAATTATATCTATTATGTAAGTTCCCTAAAAAGTGAGATTAAAATCGGAGTACAACTGCATATGAACTTTGGATAAGTACCAAATAACTGAAAAGGTCAAAGCTTTAGGAAATGTGTTTCTCATTCCCCTCTATTCTCGAATTCTGGGTCTCGTTATAAGAGCAAGTATACACTAGAATGGATGCAACACCAAGTCCACATGCTCTCTATCAGGCTGCTGGGAAAATGGGGGTGACCTCTGCCACTCTTCCACTAGGATGCTGCAACTGGCATACATGACAGATACAGGGTTCACACATGACAATGGGCAAACAGTCATCTTAACTTGTAAAAAATAAAACCAAGAAAATTAAATCATCTCTAGAAACACTGCTAAATGATTTTAAAGCAATTATATACTGAACTACTAACCTTGAAATGAGTTAAAAACAACCTTAAGCCTTAGTGAAGCCTAATTTCAATTAGTCAGTATTTTTTTAAAATGTGGTTTCTGCCTCATTAGTGATGATATCAATTTTATAGGTCTTGTCAGTAACTTAAAAAATGAAACAGAATAGAGAACATTAGAGTGTGCTGCACTTAGCAAGAATAACTTATTTTGTGTAACTTGTTTTAGTCATGTGCGTATATATAATATATTCATATGTATGTATGTTTATATTATACATACATATATACTGGGTCAAGATACAAAATTATTTTTTCCATTGGGTTAGAGGTTAAAAAAAAAAAGGCCAAAAAAACCACTGTATTTAGGTGACAGTTTCCTATAGCACGTAACTATGAATGAAGGAATGGGTTTTCATACATAGTAGCCTCAATGGCTGCTCCCACCAGCAGAGGACCAGGTAAATGAAGATGAGTAGATGAAGATTACCAAATACTATCTTAAGTGTAAATACTGTCTATCTTTAGAAATTAAGAATATAGGAACCCAAGCAGCTACAAAATAATCTAGTTTAGGTGTCCTAACAACACCTGTTCCATGAAACTGAGAGTTTCCTTTAGAAGTATCTTACAGACCAGGGCAGAGGACAGGGCTGAAGTCAATCATGCATATTGCATTGCCACCTAATACTTCACTTACCAAAAAACGGGAAGAGGTGTGATCTGATCCAGCTGCTAGAATGATCACTGACATACCATTTTCTTTAAATAATATCAAGTTTTAAGCCAAAGACAGATATTCTATTTTTCAAGTGATAATCACTTGAAAATTTTCAGTTTTTAAACTAGTCTTTGCATTTTAAATCCATGTAATACTAGCATTAAAAAAAAATTGTGGCAATGATGAACAAGTCAAAGCTTTCATCATCCAGATCTTCTACCTCACACTTGCTTTCTAATGCTCTATTGTCTCTAAGTGGCAAAAGAATCAGTTCAGCTACTTTTACTGAAAACATGTAGAAAACAGAGAACTGCAGACAGACAACTGGGAACTGGGGTTGGCAGTCATTTATCTTACTACAAAACTGAATTAAGTTCCCACTACTCCTGAACTCCAAAGTCAGGACTATCAGAACTCACTTATCCTTAAGACTCCTTCATTTTCATCCTAATCAATTGTAACTCATGTTGGCTTAATGGGATATCAAATTAAGCCTGGACTAGGATGCTTAACATATGCCCATGACCGCTAGAACCCATTTTTGTTGATGAAAAGCATATAACTTCTAGATAAAAACCATCATCAATCTGAAAAAGAAAACCACTGCACGTTAAAAAAAGTTAGATGGTGGAGTTTAATTAAAAAAACAAAGGAGTTCAAAAAAGGACCCTCTTCCCCCCCAAAACCAGAGAAGTTTATTTGATAAATAAACAGTCAAAAGCTTTTAGTTATAATGACCATGTGATACCAAGCCAGACTAACGGTACAGATCTATGATGCTTCAACTCTGTGACTAAGGGTTTGACGGTAGGTAGCTTAAAGGCCCTAAATGAAAAGAAATATTTGTCCACACACAGAAGACATAGACTTTTAATGACTTTTCATGTCCTAACCAGTTTGATAGGCATCCTGTAATTAGTTAGATATTTAAACCTCAATTCCTGTTATTTACCTCTGTCTGAAGGACTGGTTACTTCTTTTAATAGCAGAGGCATATACATGGTACTATGCTGGAAACCACTCAAGATTTCTTTTACTACTTAAAATAATTCCCACTTAGAAGTAGAAAAACTGCTATATTTTGTGAGATTGTTAATCTGATTAGCTCATTTATAAGAAATATCCTTTACTATAAGAAGTAGAAAGAAAATACCTTGTCTTCCACTTACCTTATACTTCAAACCACTCACACGTCTTTTAAAATTTTAATTAGAGGTTTGTTCTTTAGGTTTTTCTTTTATCACTCAGCTACAGTCATGATTACAGGCATAGGCTGCATTATGTTTAACTGTTTATACTTACCCAAATATCCCAGCACCCCATAAAGGATTCTTTGTCACGTGATCATTTTATGCAACCTGAGACATGGCATATTAAACTGCTTACTTACATGTCTGCCTGGACCAAATAACAAGGATGTTAATTATCACTAACATGAGCGCTAAACTTGTTTAGACCAAGCCAAGCAATGGGAAAATATAATTTGTAATAATATGTATGCCTGCTACTATGGAAAATCCCTTGAACAATCCTCTGCATGACAACTTTTAAATAATTAGAAACGATTATTGAGACATAGAGAGCTGCCTTGAATTATCTAAGATTTTAATAGTTCAGTCAACTAAAGAGAAAATAAATCATAATCACTCACTGTTTCTGTATTCAGAATACATTCAAAAACCTCAGATTTGTTTCTCTATTTATTTCTACCCAAATTAAACCTTTATCAGATGTAAATTTTTGATTCAAGTCCTCTAATGCAAATCTTTACATAACATGCTTTAAAAAATGATTAAGCCGACTTAACTTACCCTTTGCCTGAAGTCTGAATCAGCATTTGGATTTAGCCCTAGAAGAGCCTGTTCATCCATTCCTGCTGCTACACTTGGAGTTTTCTGATCACAACAGATGTGCCCTCTGATTCCACAGAAGAATCCACAAACATCTGCACACACGTATAGAAAGTTGAAAGAAAACAACACTTGATAAACAAAACAGATAGATAACATTAAGCAAAGAAGTTTAAAAGTTAAAAGAACTTCTTTTCTAACTATCCGAATCACAACTAAAGAAGCCTAAGTCTCAGAAGAGTGGGCCTGCTAGATACTCCATTAATGTGGAATTTTTAAACATCTAAGGTATGCCATTTTCTTCTTCAATATCATCAAAAAAGTTAGCAAGTAATTATTTTCCACTTGAAATAGAAGCATCCAATTTATGGAGTGCTGTTCCTACTACTGCCAGCAAAGTACAATTGTGCACTATATTAAGTAAATAAAAAAGACAAATCCAGAGATTATCTTATTATACTAATTATTATAATCTGCCTACTGCCATTTATCAATAGCACAAACCTTAAAAAAAAAAATTAGAATGGCTGACCAAATACTGCCCTCAGAGTGCAACATCCTTATTGGAGAATCTACCAAGTACTTCAGAAGAAGTCAAATGAAAAAGGAGAAGAGTGAAAAACAAGTCATTTAGCTTTTGAACAACGGGCTAGCTCTACCTTTTACGGATCTCTGCTCTTGCCAGCCCAATTCCAGAAATGTATTTCAAAAAATATTTTTTAATAGTAGCTATAAAAATCAACAATTTAATGCTGACTACTCTTACTTAAGAACTTTTTAGTCTCTGGAAAGTAATGCACTTTTTCACAATATAGGGTTTAATATTCTCAAATAAGAACGTGATCAGCTCCAAAGGGCAATGGATTTTGATTAAATGTATTATTTGCAGAAAAAAGAAAAAAATTCTTCCTGAGGTAAGGAGACCAGGTCTTACTACTCCCATTAAAAGGCTGTGAAGCTTTTTTTTTTTTTTTTAATTATCATAACCAAAGAGAAGACCAGAGCCTAAAGAGGTCAAGAACCCAATGGGGACGGGCGGAGGGGGTGGAAAGGAAGGGGCTTCACAGCCTTTTTGGAATGGTGAGGCCAGGATAAGATCCAGGTTAAAGAAAAAATTCTTACTACAACATGCTTTTCTGTCTCCCCCTGGGCCTTCCTGAATCAAATGATAAATCAGGGTATGTGCTGGGAGCCTTGGAGAAGAAAGCTTGGCCCCTTCTCTCACGGTTACCATCACACTCGTGGACTACATGGAGGCAGTGTAACTCACCACTGCCCTCAGGATTAAAATCCAAACACTTTCCAGTGACTCCTCACCATTCTGCACTCCAACCCAGCAAGACCAGTGGTATTCTGCCTTTCATCTTCTTTGCACACACTGCTCTTTTCTTGTTACGTGGTTAACCCCTGCTTGTCCTTCAGAATTCAACTTAGAGATCACCTCTTTTAAGAATCCTTCTTTGACCCCTATTGTTGAACTCTCCCAAACTGGATTAGATGCCCCCTCTAAGTGCTGATATGCTATCTGCTTACTACTTTTTTTCTCATTCACCTTAAAGGAAGGAGTGACCTTCTGAATATTCATCCCTATGTCCCTAGGACATAATATAACAAGTTTTGGATCTGGAAAGCCCAGGATTGGTACTCTAATCTTGTCATTTTCAAACTGGGGCCATGTGGACAACTGTGAAACCTGTGAGAGCCCTTTCTATGAATGGGGAAAAGAGCATCTGCCTCATAAAGTTGTAAAGACTTCAATGAGATAAGGTATGTAAAGCATGCCTGGCACATAGTAGGCTCTCAATAGGTTATTTATAATTCATAAGCACATGGGGAATGGGAACTACTTGGAGCACTCTAGATTTATCTTAGCATACCAGTAAACTGGCATTTTGAACAGAGGGAAAAACAAAACAGGCATCGGTTCTCTGCCCCTTTCCCCTCAAAAAAGACAAAATTTGATGACAATTCCTCTGAAAAATGCACACACAGAAAGAAAAGAATCCGAGTTTCTATGAATCTCAGATTGAGGAGTCCTATAAAAGATTCCTTGAATTTGGCATGGCTTTAGGGGAAATTGCATAAGCTAGGTCACTTGGATTCTATCAAGGAAAACAGCAAGTGGTCCTAAGGAAAAAAATATCGCAAATAAAACAACCGAAGGAAACAAACTTGTTACAGTTGTTAGTACAGAAAGAATCCCCCACGGTGAAGGCACTTGGATAAAAATCAGTATGCAATAGTAAATTATCTACATGTACGCAAACAACTGAAAAGCTAACAATCTTTGCAAAAAGGTGACAATTTTCCCAATAAAAGGTTGTGCATGAACACAATGTTCTAACACGACATAGCCGTGCAGGCTTAAACATTTGTTGCAATGCGATAAACACTTCAGTTATGTATCTAGCAAATGTTCTTCTGGGGGGAAAGCGAACAACATACTTAAAATATTAAGCTCTAACTTTTCGACAGATTAAATCAAGAATCAAAACAATTTGGAAAAATTCCTCTACACTGTTCAAAGATCAGGACTGAATCTTTCCAGGCTTTTAACACCACGCTGACAAGTCGCTTTTACAAAACGTAACTTCCCCCAGCAACAACTAATTAGCACTTTCAAAAAGTACTCGTTTTTTCTGGTCACAGAGAAACATCATGCTTCTCTACTCCTGCAGAAATGTGAAGGGAAGAGCAAAAATGGCGTGTCCATGCTGGCAAATTACTACAGAGAAATAATATTTTTTTCTTTTTTGTCCTGGGGATGGGAGGATGGGGAGTGGACCAAGTTTGAGTTCTCTGCAGTTGAAACTGGTGGGATACGCTACAACTATTACAAATGGGCACTTTTATTATATCGGGGGCTGCAGACGACGGGGGCCCTCCTCGGCCGGCCTTGCCCCCTTTCTTCCCTCGGATCCCTCCCCTAAAGGAAGCCTCGTGGCAATTCGGGTGATGAAACACTCGGCAACGAGCGGCCACGCACTTGGGGACGCGCTCTGCCGTGGCGGCCGCAGCTCGGACCCACCCCCACCCAGTCCACCCAGGCTCGGGGCGCACCGCCATGGAGGGCCCCCAGCCCGCACCCCTCCTCGGAATGGGGGCTCTCCGGGCCAGTCCTCCCGACCAACTTCCCCGCAGCCTCGCGTGGACCAAGCTGGGTCCGAGTCCCGCAGCCCCCGAGCCCCGAGTCACCTTCTCTATCACTCCATCCCGCCTCCCCGCCTGCACTCCCGACGTCTGGTCAGCGGAGCAGAGGGGCGCCGCAAGCAGGAGCGGGGAGAGCGGCCCTCGTCCTTGTTGCCGTCGTCCTCCGCCACGGACGCAGCGCTAACGCCGGAGACGGAGCTGGCCGGGGCCGCGCGCCTCTCGCCGCTCCGCGTCCCCTGGCGCCTTCTCTTGCGTGGCGCCGGGCCGGCAAGATACCAAGCAAGCGGGCGGGGTCGGAGCCCCAGGAAGGGAAAGAGCGCGAGGGCCGGCTAACGCCGCCGCCGCCGCCGTCGCCGCTGAGTCAGCGCGAAGCGCGCTCCCCGCGTCGGCGCCGCGCGGACCAAAGCCAGCAGCCTCATGGAGCGTGCGGACGGCAGACCGCAGGCCCGGGCCGGGCGCCTACAATTCCCAGCATGCAACGTGCAGGCGGCGCTTCCGGGCGGTGGGTCGCACACGCGCGCCGGGCGCTTGCTGGGAGGCGTGGTCGCCGGGGCCCGCGATGCATGCCGGGATGGGGCGTCCGGCAGGGATGGGGCGTCCGGCCCGAAACCCTCCGTGCTGTTGAATGCCTTGTAGCTTCTGCCCCGGGATGGGGACCCCCTCACCTCACACACACCCCCGGTTGGAACTGCGTAGCAAGTTCCATAAACGCCTCGACAAATAGTTGGTAGATTAGAGTACAGAGCTCCCGAGAGCTGCCTGACTTGATCCAAACCACGTGTGAGTCAGTTGTTTAATTGCTTTTCTATGGTCCCACGTGTTCGCCCGCATGAGGGTCCTCCGATGAGCGCTGAAATTTTGTTTAATTTTCACTTTAAACGTACTAACATTTTTGTCATTCGTGAAAAGAAGGAGCGCATTCTTGGGTAGTCCTACTCATAGGTTTCTTCTGTGATACTATTTGTTTATTCACCGATTAGTTTATTAGTGAATAGAGATCGTACGAGCTCAACCTGCGTAGATTTGAGTCCCGGCTCGCCCTACTCCCGTCAGGCACCACCCACTCACTAGCTGTTAACCTCAGTTTCAGGCACGTTACATAATCTATCTGTACTTAAATTTACTCGTCTGTGAAACGGTGGATGATAATAGTACTGACCTCAAAGGGTTGTTGTCAGGATTGAGATAATGCATGTGTTTGGCAAACAGTAAGTGCTCGGTACTTAGGTTTCTTTGTTGATTATTAAGTATGTACTGATACAGACTAGGTTGCCCTCACAGGGACCACAGTGAAAAACAAAACTTGGGAGAGGGGAATGGAAAGAAAGTAGAATAAAATTAATGTAACAATTTAACAGCTACATTTATTTAGTGAGCCACCATGTGCAAGACACTGTACCAGGCATTTCATCTGTAAAGTATCTCGAATCACTTTTGCATCACGTTTATAATTTACTTGTTTAAAATGTCAGGCTAGGATTCCTGTCCTATTTCAGTGCATCCCCAGAGTCTAGCACAGTGCCAGCCTGTAGTTAAAATTCAATGGGTGAATGACTGCATAGATTCGTACTTTAGCTGTGTGGGTCAACTACTGACTTTGGAGGCCCAATACTAATTCTGATCCAAGTGGCTCCAAAGTCTGTAATAAGTCCAGTGTATTCCACAGTATCATCCTAAAGAACCTCAAAATGCAGTCTGTTGTATTGTTACTGTCTATATTTGCCTCTTCCATTTGTAAATTCATTTTGTGGATACTTAATATGTTAAGTATCACTACGAAGTTTATCTACAGCTTACCTACTATCTACAGTTTATCTAGTAACATTGGCCTATTTATAATTGTAAAAATTTCTCAATTTTGTAAACTCATATTATTTTGGAACAAATAGGGAAGTGCTTGTAGTCAAACTGAAGAGGCTCTGAGAGGGATGTTAAATCTGACTATTCCATATTCTGGGTCCCCCATCCATAAAGGGATGGACAGTTTTTCATCTCAGACTAATATAAAATTCTAGTTATCAAAATGTTGACAAAGAACAGTCATTATTTTGACTTAAAGCACATATGCTTGCATATGGCAGTGCTTTTATGTACCAAATGCCAACATTTTTTAGCATTTATTATGTGCCAGAACAGTTCTGAGTGTTCAGATATTAATCCTCACAATGAGTCTGAGATAGGTACTAGCATTGTGCCCATTTTATAGTTGAGGAAACTGAAGTTCATAAAAGTTAAGGAGCATAGCTGGGATTCAAACCCTTATAGTCTGATTCTAGAGTCTGTGCATCTAACCCTTGTCTCTCAAATGAAGTTCATAAAAGTTAAGGAGCATAGCTGGGATTCAAACCCTTATAGTCTGATTCTAGAGTCTGTGCATCTAACCCTTGTCTCTCAAATGAAGGTCCATTAAAGGATGATGACATTGTAGAACTACTGTACTAAGTCAGTTCTTCTTACTATAACTATGCTGAGGCACCTCTCTTACAACAATAAAATTGTTCCCATCCCATATTTCCCTTTTCTTTCAATTGCCAGAATACTTGAAAGAATTATGATAGATAACATTTATATATTTCATTGTGGTTTAAATATGCTTTCATATAACTTTTCTAATTTGTTCCTCTTAATCTTGTAGGGATGGAGCAGATATCATCATCATTTTTAATTTACAGATAAGGAAACCAAGGAGGATTTATTTATTTTTTAATTTACTTTTAATTGAAGTGTAGTTGATTTATGCTACAGTTAGTTTCAAGTGTACAGCAAAATGAGTCAGTTGTACATACTTACGTACACGTTTTCAGATTATTTCCCATTATAGCTTATTATAAGAAACTGAATATAGTTCCCTGTGCTATACAGTAGGTCCTTGTTGTTTATCTATTTTATATATAGTAGTGTGTATATGTTAATCTCAAACTCCAAATTAATCCTAGGAGGATCTATTTTAAGCAACATCCTAAATCGCATAGCTAGTAAATGGTGGGCTAGAACCCTAGACTCTTGAACGTGGATTGCTTGTCTTCAGTACACCGTATGCATTACCTACATTTAATCTTCCAGTCACTCACTTCTTGTAATTTGTTTTCTAATCCCAAATCACTGCTACTAAAACTATTCCAAATTATCCAACCCTGTGACCATTTTTATTTATTTCAACTTTTCTGTTGACTATTTCCTTTCTCCTTGAAATTCTCTCCTCTCTTGACTTCTGCCCTGTATTATCCTCAAACTCCCTTTACTTTTCTGACTACTCCTCTTTGTCTTTACTTTATTCCTACTTTTGTTCCCTTAACATGACTTCCCCAAGGCCTCCTTCTTAGCATCTGGCTATTTGTTTTCTGCACTTGCTATCAGTAATTATTTCCATGGCTTCAATACTCAGTTCTACAAAGATGACCTCCCATTCTCTACTTCTGGTTCAAAGACTCCATACTCCCAACTTGTGTTACCAGACACCTATACATAGCACTAGCACGCCAACTATAACATGTCCAGAACCAAAGTCATAATCTTACCCACAAAATACATCTCCCTCCTGATGTGGCTATTTCTGCCAATGCATTCAACCCCTCAACATAACTCAGAACTCTTAGGGTCACTATTGTCACTTTCATGTTCAATGACCCAGTTCAGTTTCAGCATAGTGTCCATCTATCACATCTATCTTTTCTGTTCCTTTCTTTATTTCCTCTACCCTACATTAGGCTTTCAAAGCTTCTCTTCTAGACTTATTGAAGGAAATTTATCCATTACTTGAAAGTTATTTCTAGGTGGTGAGACCGCAGGTGATTTTTGTTATCTTCCTTGTACCTTTTTAGATTAAAAAAAAAAACAAATTCTCCACAGTAAAAATGTACTACATTCATTAAAAAAAAAATACACACTTAAAAGAACTGACTATAATAAAAGGAAAAAAAAAGTAGTTTTATTCACTTTGAGAATTTATTGAATGCTACCTCCCTCATGAAGTATTTCCAGATTTCCATAACCAGACTTGTTTAATCATTTCTTTGATGTTGTTTTTTTCCCTCCACCTCTCATGTCATTAACATATTTTAATATGTTTTTCTTTTGCATTAAGTTTTGTGATTTTCTCACCTATTAGTCAATTCTTGAAGACCAAAAATATGTTTTATCCTGATTCTGTTTATAGTTAATAATTTATCAGTAAATATTCGTGAAATGTATTGAATCAAACCCCAAATAATATAATGTGAGCTGATAACCACTGAGTTCTGTGTCAGATTCTCTTCTTCATCTCAATTCTTATTAAGCCTAGTGCCATTGTCACCAAAAATTCATTCATGATGGCTCCTTGGCAGAGAAGCCAAGAAAATAGGTCAGATAAGCTGTTGTTATTGGTTCTAGTCCAATCATTGGTTTCTTTTAGGGGCAGTGGGTGTGAAGCAGGAAGCCTGAGGCAGAATAGAGCACTGGGGCATTATTTATTAAGCACAAAAAAACAGAACAGTTGTTTGTTTGTTTGCTGTAATCCAAAGCATTTGCATGTTCCCTTGGACTTGTTATAATGACACCTCTCCTCCATGTCAGTTGATTGCTAATGTTGTAGCTATATAAATAGTTAGTATCCATTAATACTAAGTAGAAATTCCATGGGATTCTTAAATTAAACACTTTTAAAAATTCAGGTTCTATCTTCCTAGAACAGATTTCAAGTATCTCTCTATACTTACTGTCTGTCTTTAGCTTCAAGTTGGGGGATGGGAACACTTGGGATCCCTAGACCCATTGAAGGGCACTTCTGATTTGAAATCCTTATGGAGTTCTTATGATCTATGCAAGGCCCATTGATCACTTCTCCACCAAAAATGAAACTTAAAAAAAAAAAAGTGAAAATGTCATTCTTTTGTTTGTATGTTTGTGAACGTAGATTAGATTTTGTCTTGAGCCTTAATCTAAAATTTAAAAAGTTAAACTAGCATCCAACTGAATGACCATATAGGTACCAGGAAATCACATACTTGTTCAATTTATTTTAAAAATACTTACATAGTGTTTGCTCTGTTCCAGGTATCTGTTCTAAGTACTTTAGAAACATTGCTAATCCTCATAATGTAGTAAAGAAAAACCTTTGTTTTGTTGGAGGTTTACAGGGACACCATGACCTAGCCCACGCTGCAAGAACAAAGAATGCCTGCAACAAGAGGATTACAACAATCAACCACACCCCCTCCCGTATTTTTGTATAAAAGGAGCCTGTATTCTGACTAGAGCAGGATAGTTCTCCAAGACATCAGCCTACCATCCTCTCGGTCTGCCGGCTTTCCGAATAAAGTCTTTATTCTTTGCCTCAACACCTCATCTCCCAATTTATTGGCCTGTTGTGTGGCGAGCAGAACAAGTTTGGACTCAGCAACAATAATAACTCCATGGGGTTGGTACTGTTACTCCATTTCACAGGTCAGGAAACTGAGGCAGTGAGCAATTAAAGTAACTTGCCCACAGTCATTTTTTTAAACTACTGAGCGAGAGCTGGAATTTGAACCCAGGTCATCTGACTCTACAGACCTATGCCCATAACTACTGTCTTTTCAAAGAATTGACCATCCTTGCACCTAAGGCTATTCTGTTCTTCTAGTTAAGGAGAGTGCCTTTGGGGATTAGTTTTGGGTAAGTAATGTTCCATTCCTTTTGATGGTTTCATCAAGAAACACCTGCTAAGCACTTGATTGAACAGGATCTGTACCAAATGCTTCCTGAGTTTGGGTGGATTTAGAAGATAAAGAGCAAATGCCTGTGTAGGGTGTGTTTATGTTAAGTATTCACCTAAAGCTTACTGAAAGATAAGGGAATATGGATACTTTACATGTCTGCAGTGCTTTCAGAAGTTGTAAGTCACTGCCTGTGCTCCTCACGCCGCTCTTTGGTTAGCAGGGCATATTTTAGTAGTTTCATTTTATGGGAGCTGAAATGAGGCTCAAAAAGATGAAGTGACTTTCCAAAAATCTCAGATAGTGAGCAGCAGGGTTAGTGGTCTAATCCAAGTCTCCTGACTCCAAATCCAGGGATCTTTCTCCTATATTAAGCCCTTTCCTGTGATCTGAACTTTGCTGTTACCCTGGCAACCATATAGAACACCAAGTGCTGGGAAACCATGAAACTCCTTTCTCTGTACCACAAAATAAAAAATTTAACTGAGGTCACCTTAACCACCCGACCCTTTGTCAAATTTCTTTCTTTGTGTGCGTCATCTTCACGTTCGTTAAAGTTAGTGCCCTTGTCACCAAAAGCTCGTTTATGATGGGCTTCTTGGCAGATAGGTCAGATATACTGTCTGTCTTTTCTGGTCCTGGACCAGTTGTTCTGTTTCTTAGTCCCAGGAAGTGGGTACAGAACCAGGGGCCTGAGAGACACGAACAGCAGTCTGGAGTGAGGCCCTTCCCCACACTTGGCCTCATATTTTACCTCTGCTGTAGCCATTTGACTCTCAACCACTCTTGTGAGCTGTCGCTATTTGGCAAGGGTGATGGGCCGCTGCCTTCTGTTGGTTTGAGGCAACAGATTCCGGAATGGTTTAGATGGGGAATAGTCTTTATTTCAGAGGAAACAACCATGCCTCTGGGGCTTCCTTTTCATCCAGTTATGAAGTTAACCAAGAGTCAGATGTATGATCAGGTTCTAAAAAAAACCTTAAATGCTAGGTCATTTAAGATTTTGTCAGCAGGTGGCACTTCTCTCCTTACTCACTAGCCTCTCTGAGAGAAATACTCTTCTATTTCTTTGCTGCTACTGAGTTCCTCAGACTTGTTTAGCCACATCCAAACACTTCTCAGTTCTCTTTTGCTGGGATTTAGTCTACAATATCTGTTTACACGTTTTAATTTATTAATACTCTTTCCACAAAGGATCTGAAATTGCTTACAACATACAGTATGCAATAGTAAAATATGAGGAAAAGGAGAATATAAAATGGAACAAAGACTGTATCATTTGATTCTGGGTTGCAGGTAGCTGAAGCAAAACATACAAACAAAATATAAATATATGGTTTTCATAACCAGGTCTCTGGGTGAACGTGCAGGCAGAGAGAATATCTTTTCTAAAATTTTAAATTAAAATATAAGTTCTCACCTAGGGTTACTGGAGGCTAGTTTTTGTTGTACTCATCTCTCTAACCTAACTTATAATATGTTATTCCTGGTCCGTAAAAACTAAGCGGTACTTTTACCACCCTGCAGCCTCAAGGCTGCATGATCAGCATTTCTCACCCTCTAAGCTTCAATTTTTTCAACGTGCAGGCTTCACTCATTCATTCATCCTACACGATGAAGCTCCCACTGCCTTACAGGCTGTTGTCCCGGGCACTGAGAAGAGAGGCATATCCATCACGTAGGCTTAGGTGTCCCCAAACCCATTTATAAGATTCCCTTCTGTCAAAGAGCTTTTATGCAGTTGAAGAAAGAAGAGCTATGTTTCTACTCATGAAAAATTAGCTATGACAGGCAATGTTATAATCAAATGCCAGATCTGTGTGATTGGCTTTAAAAGGGCCCTAGGATTGTTCTAGATTTACAAATCAGTAAATTCCATCTCATTCAAATTTCTAATAGAAACCCAAATTAAAACTGCGCCTTCGATACAGTTCGTAAAGAATGGCCTTGTCCGCAACAGCTAGGGTAGGCGAGGGTAGGGGCTGGTGTGAGTGGAGGGCTCCGGGATGCCTGGCGGCCAAGAACTCGAAAGACCGGCGTCGCGCCCCGCCCACTGTTGTCTGAGGTTGGGACCTGGACCGGCGGCGGGGACGGGCAGGGGACTCTGTGGAGAGCGGGATCCCCGAGCCTGGCTCCGAAGCTGGGGGTCGGGCCCCAGCGCCCCGGGGAGGCGGCGGCGGGGCGGAGGCTTTGTGACGCGCGCGGGTTCCACTGCAGGCGGCGCGGAGGCGGGGCGGGGCAGAGGCGACTGCGGCCCCAGGCACTCGGTCCGGCCGTGGGCGCCCCGCATGGCCAGCCCGGCGCCGTCTGGCTTCCCCGCGCGCAAAAACAGCCGCCTGGACGCGTTCCTGAGGAGGCATCTGCCTCCCGAGGTCTACGATGCCATCCGCGCCTACGAGCCGTGCATCGTGGTATCCGACTCAGAGAAGCACACCTTAAAGTACGTGGTGCTCAGCGACCGGCTCATCTACCTGACCGAGAACCCGCCCAAATCCATCCGGCGAGTCGTGGCGCTGCGGGACGTCGTGGCCATTGACCTGGTGAGGCGCAAGGGAGGGCAGCGGGTTCGCGAGAACCCCCTTCTTGGGGCCCCCAAACCCTCCTGCACGCGGGAAGGACGAGGAGGACCTTCCCCACCCCGCCCTGGACTCCCGTACTCTTTATTTCACTTAGCTAACAGCCACACAGGGACATCTGTGGATTGCTGTACGCACTCCGAATAAAGATGCCTTTTCCGTTCTCCTGTGTACTCGCCATCCCCTGTCCCCCTAAACAGGGCGACAGATTTGAGAACATAGCCCACTATCGAAAATATGCTTTAAAGGCAATCCTTCGTTCATTAAGCACCTAGCCTGTGCCGGGCACTGTGCTAGACACTGAGGATGCAAAAATGAAAGGGTTCCTTCTCAGAAGCTGCTGTAGGAGGGACAGAAAACCAACACCAACACAAATAAATACCATTTGTAAGTGCTATTATGCCTTGTTTACTTTTTTTTTTTAATCCTTAGGGCTTATAGCCTGTTAGGTGTTCAGTATGAATAAGTGAATGAATGAATGCATGCATGCATTAATAAGATGTGCACTGGATGCCTGGCAATCTCAGGTGGCTTACTAGATCCAAACTGGGTTCAGGCCATGCTGGGAAAACTTCCTGGAAGGAGTGTCATTAGAGCGGAGCCTTTAAGGAGATACAATCTGTCCTAGTCTTTAGTGTGCTGCTACTGTATCCCTTTTGTCCAGGAATAGATTTACCTTATAAACCAGCAACAGCTTGGAAGCAGTCTCCTCTCCAGTTACTGTTTTTCCCCCTTGGCTCCGTTTGTCTCAGCTGCTCTCCAGGTGTGTTCTTCCTTTTTTCCATTGGAGACAGGTGTCTAGCCTCGTTTTTCTTTCTCTTGCCTGAGTCTCTGCGTCCCCCAAGGGAGAGGCTGGTGAGACTCTTGATGGGGCTGTTTTGCCAAGAAAGTCATACCTTGTTTGGAACACGTCTGTAAGGAAATAATAAAATTAAATGGAAAACAATTTTTTCTGACACATTGTAACTGACTATAGTTGAATAAAAAAAATTAAATGCTTTCTCTACTTGAAATACCTCCGTGGCTAATGTCACTGTGCAAATTTATTTGCTTCATTTGAGCAAAAGTTGGAGGTAAAACTGCCTTTTCCTCACTGCTACCACTTGCATTCTCTTGAACTAAATTAAAAAAAAATTTTAATTTCTGACTATTTTAGAAAACATTAAATGTTCAACTTTTTCTAGTGTCTGCAGTGTATAAACATTTATTCTTTTGACAGAAAGTACTGTTACTCTCCCCAAAAAGAGACAGTGTATGTATTTCAATAGTTGTTATGTATCTTTCTTTTTAAGTTGTCCGAATCTGTAAAGTACAGAAAGCTCCCTAAGTCTCCTAAGCCAAGAATCCTATAGGAAGGCAAACCAATTTATTTGGTGATGCTTTATGTACAAAATTGACCTTTCGGGCATATAGAGGAATGTGTAATGTCTATAAAGGTGCTGAACAAATCTAAGTGTTTTAGCAGCATGATAAATTGAATGTCCATCTTACATGATATATTTTAACTTTGGTTAAAGTTGTGGTGGGCAGAATAATGGCTTCCAAAAGATATCCCCAGAACCTGTGAATAGTTTATGTTACATGGCAAAGGGGAATTACAGTTGCTTGCTGATCAGCTGACCTTAAATTAGGGAGATTTTCTTGGATTATCTGGGTGAGGCCAATGTAATCACAAAATCCTCAAAAGTGGAAAAGGGATGCAGAAGAGTCAGCAAAGTGATTCAGCATAAGAAAGACTCGACTGATTTTGAAGGTGGAAGGAGACCACCAGCCAAGGACTGTGGGTAGCTGCCAGAAGCTGGAAAAGGCACAAAAACAGGTTTTCTCCTAGAGCCTCCGAAAGAAGGCAGTCCTGCTGATACCTTGATGATACCTTGATTTCAGACCAGTGAGACCCATTTCAGACTTTTTTTTTCTAAATAATATTCTCTTTTCTATTTTCCAGCTTTTTTTCCTATTAATGTGCGTTTCAATTCTGAATGTTTCTTGTTTTTCTTCTTACAAAAGTAGTGCATACATACTGTAAAAAGTTTAGGAAATACAAATAAGCAAAAATAAGATAATCTGAACCACCATAGTTTCACCACCCAAAGATAACAGTGTTCATGTTTGGATACATATGTTCCAGGCATTTTTCTGTGAATTGATATACATATATATCATATATCATTTTAAAATAATGTGATCATAATAAACACAAGGTTTTACAAACTGCTTTGTTTCCAGTTTCAAATATTACATGCATATTTCCCCATGCTATTTATTTGTTTATTTTTAAATTGAAGTGTAGTTACAATGTGTCAATTTCTAGTGTACAGCATAATGTCCTAGTCATGCACATACATATATTCATTTTTATACTCTTTTTCATTAAAGATTATTACGAGATACTGAATATAGTTCCCCTTCCAGCTTAAAATCTTTTAAAATTAATTAATTAATTAATTTTTGTGGGTGGAGGTAATTAGGTCTATTTATTTCTTTCTTTTTAGAGGAGGTACCAAGGATTGAACCCAGGACCTCATGCATGCTAAGCATGTGCTCTACCACTTGAGCTATACCTTCCCCCCCCATTTTTTTTTTAATTTAAGTCTAGTCAGTTTACAACATTGTGTCCAATTTCTGATGTACAGCATAATGTTTCAGTCACCCATATACATACATATATTCCTTTTCATATTCTTTTTCATTATAGGTTACCACAAGATATTGAATATAGTTCCCTGTGCTATATAGTATAAACTTGTCGTTTATCTATTTTATATATAGTAGCTAGCATCCCATTTCAGACTTCTGACCCTAGAACTGTAAGAAAATAATTTTGTGTTGTTTAATGCTACCAAGTTTGTGGTTGTGTTACAATAGCAAATAGGAAATCAATACATAAGTGTTTTCCTCTTATGGTGTTTAAAAAGGGGTAAATGTTTGAAAAAAATATTGTTTCAGTGAGAAATAAGTATGATCATGCCAAGCACAAATGCCTAAAAAATCCCTTTTTCTTAGTTTTTATTACAGTTAGTATAGTTCAGTGGCTTATACTAAGCTCCATAGGGTATGCGAAAAATGGGTGTCCCAGAATTGCTTTATCTAGTATCAGTTAATAACCACACATGTAGTTGACCAGTCATCCCTCTATGAACACCACGTCTGTCCTTAATCCACGTGGAGAATTTTCCTGATTTCTGTGTTATGTCATGTATAGTTGTCCTCCTATCTGTTACACTGGATTACATTACTTCAGTGCCAGGCAGCTTTGGTTTTTTAGAACTGGTTCCTCCCTTCTTGAATGATAAACTGTTTAATCTCCTTTTCTACTAGGGTGCTGTCCTCTTCCTAAGGCCACCTCTTTAGACATCCTCTTCCGTTCTCAAAGGTCTTCTCATTTTACAGTACAAGTTTGTCTCTTGTTATTTAACTTTCAGTTGGCTCAGGTTCCCACTTGGCCTTTGTTTTTACCTTCCTGTCAATAAAGTTCCTGAGCAAACCAGTCCTTTCTGCCCCTGGGCCCCCACCCAACTTGTTCCACATTCAGCCACATTTCTCCACTGAGTTCATGTCTCATGTTGCAGCTACACTTCAGGGAAAAAAATCTGCAAATATACTGATAAAATGCCATCCTCTCCCTAAAGGGGAAAAAAAAAACTGAAAGTAACAACAATAAAATGTTAGACCAGAGTATAGAGATGAGATTTCCCTTCCAGCAAAGACAAGCTTGATGTGCACTTGAAAGTCTCAGTAGGTGGGTTTTTTTTTCTGGAACAAATTAATGTCATCAAAATACTACTCTTAAGCCCATCTAAGACTAGACACATTTTTCAAATGTGAGAACCAACTATCCGGGACACTGAATTTTCCTATGGATTCACTCTCCCTGGTGCCATCCTATCACCTACAGAGGAAAAAAAACCTGTCACCTCCAGCAGCCCTCGCCTCTACTCCTTGCTTTTCTTTGTCCTTGTCTGTTCACCACTTTCCCCAGTGAGTGTCTGCTCTGCAGCCATCCCAGGATCCACGTGGATTCCCAAACAGGCAGCAGATGGGCCTTTTACTGCTGGGCCTGTTTGCTGGCAGTGTACTTAAAATCCTCCTCCTTCTCCTCCTTCTCTTTCTTGATTTAAACATGTAAAAACCATTCTCAACTCGGACAGAAACAGGTCACGGGGCTGTGCCCAGGGGACTGCTGTAGTTTGCTAACAGATCCCTGCTTTCCCCTTTCCATGTTTAGATCCTCCACACTTTCTAGGTTAAGCCCATGATGTTCTTTCTCCGTGAGGGGCGGGTCTTTTGGTCTGATTTGTTTATAGCTTTATGTCTGGTTCCTAGAACATTGCCTGACACAGGTGAGGTGGTCAATAAATAGTTCTTAAATATTCAGCATCATCTGTCTCATCATCTCTCAATTTATGATCTGCAGTATACATTGGGCATTTAATAGTACATTTTTATTCAGCTTTTGTGTTCCACCTGTGTGGATTTGGTGAAGTTATTCAACCTCTACTTTGTGTCTCCATTTCCTCATCTGTAAAAACGGAGGTAACAGCATCTTCCTTATAGAGCTTAAAATAGCACTTCACACATACATGTTTCATTATTATTAATAACCTTTACTCACATATATTAAGTCAACTAGGGCTCACTGTGAATCTGTAAGATTGGTATTATTATCTCTTCAGGAGATTTAGTAAATTTGGGGGAAAAATAATTGGTTTTTGAGTATTGATTAGGTATTAGGTGTTTTAAAATATCTCATGTATTCTTTTTGAAAATTTGCCCACTGGGTTTATATAGTTTAATATGTTCAAAGACAGAATTCCTGATCTCCACCCCCTAAACCTGTTCTTCCCTTAGCTTTCCCTACAGTAAGGAGTAACATCGTCTTCCATCACTTTTAATTCTTTCTTTCACTCCCCACAGCCTGCACATCAGTACATCCTCTTGACTTGTGTAGAGGAGGAAAACGTTTCCCTCAACCCTCTTAGGGACCCTGGCTGGGTCTGAAAATTAAACTGAAAAAAAAAAATGATTAACTAGAGGAAAGTGTACAAACTTATTTAGTATAAATGCTACATGGCATGGGAGCCTTTATAAGGAGTGAAGTCCCAAATGAACAGGTAAACCTGTGTGTGTTTAATACTAGGTTTGATGCAGAACGGAGAGTTGTAGAAAAATGCGATAGTTCAAAAAATTCAAAAAAGCTAAAGGTAATCACTGGGGAAAATTTAATAAGGCCCATTTGTTTGGAATCATCTCAGCAGCCCTGTCTTGGAGATAAGGCTGTTCCTCTTCTCTGGGTACATGAAGCGACCTCATCCATGAGGGTAGGAGGGCTGGGTAAGGCCAGAAAGTCTTTCCTCCATCTGCATTCTCTTGAATTCCTTCAACTCAAAATATTCAGCATGCCAAGGCACCCCATTTTGGGGTAGTGTGTTCTGAACCCCATCACCTGTCTTCTAAAAGATGTCTAACTACGACCTTCTTTCCCATTTTTCTTACTTCTTTTTCTAGTGCCACTTGTCTAATCCCTTATCTACTATTGAAACTATTGAAATTGCCTCCAGACTGATTCCTCTCCACATAGCAGTTGAGATGACCTTTTAAAATATAAATTACAAATTCAACTACGTCACTCTTCTGTTTCAAAGTCTCCATGAACTTGCAGACTCCTTATTGCCTACAAGAGCCTCCATGATTTGACCCCGCCATCTCTGACCTACCTCCTACCACTCTTCCCAGAGCTCCTTCTGCTCTTCTTCCAGCCTCAGGGCCTTTGCACTCGCCATCCTAGCTGGATCACTTTTTCCCAGGTCTTCAGTGGGTTGATTCTTACTTGTCAAGTTGTGTTTACAAATTCAGCATCACCTTCACAGAGATGCCTTCTGTGACCATTCAATTTAAAGCATCAATCCCCCGTCACACTTACTGCATCTGTGTTTCAAAGCACTGACCAGTATTTGCATTATAAGATTAACATGTTTAATGATTTATTATCATCTATGTTCCATAGTAAATATAAGCTCCATGAGAGCAGGACTTTGTCTATCTTGTTCATCCCTGTGTCACTGTACATTATATTCCCTGGCACATAGCACATGGTCAATAACTATTTGTAAAACTGGAAAAATGAAAAAGTGAATGAATGGATGCTCAGATCCATCATACAATTTACCTTTCAGAAAGGGAGATCATATTTCCTTACTTCCAAATATTGAGGGACCCCAGAGACTGACAACTCATCACCCAGGCTAGAGTTAACCCAGCCAGTTAGTGGCAGAGCCAGAGTAAATTCTCACAGGTCTCCTGATGCTCAGGTTCAGCTCCCTTCATGCTTCTACTGTGTTTGTATGAGATGATCTGTGGGTTGTTTATCTGTGTCATGCATTTTGAGAGGTACTAAGAGTAAGATAATAGATATACTTCTTGTCATCTTTAGCTTTTTTCCCCCTTCTCTATTTTGACTCACTTGTTGCATTTCATAGATCTCACTGTGGGAGGCAGAAAGAAGTAGTAAACTCTTAGCAGTCATTTTGGCTTCTTCTTAATGGTTTGTCTGCATAGAATATTTTGGATATTGCATTCAAGTCTTGAGAAACTCCACGAGGGCAGGCTTTTTGTCAGTTTAATTCACTGCTGTACCCCTAGTGACTGGAATGGTAGTGTATTGGTCAGGATAGCCTAGGTTAAGCTGCACTAAAAAGTAACTTCAAAGGGGGAGGGTACAGCTCAGTGGTAGAGTGCATGCCTAGCTTGCACAAGGTCTTGGGTTCAATCCCCAGTACCTCCATCAAAAATAAATAAGGAAACTGAACTGCCTCCCCCCAGAAAATAAATAAGTAGAGATAAACATAAAAAAAAAAAAACAACTAAAAAAAAAAAAAAAAAAAAAAACCCTTCAAAGTCTCAGTGCTTTAGCACAGCATCGGGTCTACGTCTCAGCTACCTGTCTGTCTTTGGTGGATTAGCAAGAGACTCTGTTCACTTTAGTCACAAGACTATGTGATACTGAGTTCCACATCTTAGCATCAGAGGCTCCATTTTAGCACATGCTTGCTTATTTGCCATGGCAGGGGGAAATTAACCCTGCAAATTATGTACTTCTTCCAAGAGGTGACGCATGTCTCTACTTCTTGCATTTCCTCAGCCAGAGTCAGGCACATGGCCATGCCTGATTTAAAAGGGGACAGGAGAACGTGATCCTACCAAGTGTGCATTCCACATGTCTGGCAGAGAGGATCAGAGTATTTATGAACAGCCTCGATGCCTACCTCAAATTGCTGACATTTTATTGAGTGCTTACTCCATGCCACCCAGCTGCTATCCCAAGTGCTTAACTTGGAACTTCTTTATCCTTACAACAGCCCCAGATGATACTGTTAGCTCTGTTTTACTGCACTACAGAGAATGTAAGCCATTTGCCCAGGGTCATCCTCTAAATGGCAGAACTAGGATTTTAACCCAAGAAGCCTGGCTCCAGAGCCAGTGCTCTTAATCTCCAGGCAATGGCTGCTTTGATACATCATAGATCCATCAAAGTTTCCATTGACTGGATCTCCAGAAGACTCTGAGCTCTTTGAAAATAGAAACTCCATCTTACATTTCTTATGCTTTAATTTTGTGCTTGGCAGTAGGAACTCAAAAATATCCATGATGAATTGAACTGAATAAATTAGAAACTAGATAATCAACTGCTGAAATCTTAGGGCTGTTTTTTTTCTCTGAAATTAAAAGCTGATAGAAATTTGAATCAAGACCATCAAATGAAGACTAAGGAATACAGTAAATATGGAATTATTTACAGAATGTTGGAAAATAAGAAATAAGGGGTTCTCCCCATCCTGCACTTTGAAAGTAGTATTTTACTGTAAGAGAAATCAGTATCAGTTGCAAGTATAAATATGGTCAAAAATGATGTAGATATAGTCGCAAGTGATTTAGTCAAAGAAATGAGGCGTATTTTCAGATAAAGCCTTATTCATTTGAGATAACAAAGAGCATTCACTTCTCTCCCCAAATGCATTTTGCTACCACCATCAGAGACAAATGCCAGGCTGAGTGGACCATGAATCTGGCTCAGGATTGCATAACTGAAGGTCTTACGGACAATCAAATGTCATTAATTAAAACAGGCATCTATTGGGTATGTACTGTGTGCCAGCACTTTTGTGCCAAACATTTTCAGGGGATTATTCATTTACTCTTATTGACTCTTTAGGGAAGGTGAGGTTCTCTTTCATAGACGAGAAAGCGAGGGCAGAGAAGGGGTAAATACTTGTACAAGGTCCCATAATCAGAAAACATCTGAGCTGGAATGTAAACTTAGGTCTTGTCATCACAGCCAGCATTCTTTAAGCCACTCTGCACATAGTAACAACTGGCTTTCTGTAAATTTGCGGTATTTCTTGAGAAGTTTTTAGGTTTTGCAATAGGGGCAACAAAGTTACCTCAGTATGCACATTACATGGTTTCTGGGCATTAGTTGTCAGGAAGGAGGGCGCAGTTATAAACAAAAGCCCTTTTTCACTTGCCCACACCACCTCTCTGTATTCAGGACTGTGCTTCACAGCTGAGACTGGTGTCAGTGCTGTTGCTGATGAGGTTCAGGGGCAGGTTTGGCTGAAAAGACCCAGATGGGGTATATCATCCTTTTCATAGGGCCAAGACCTGAAAGGTTTTTTGTGTGTTTGTTTTTTTCTTTAAGTCTTTCTGAGCTGTGGCTCTTCGTCCTGAAGCAATGATTTTTCAAGCCTAACACTGAAATAATCTAGGGGGTCTCCAATATTATGATGGGGCAATGCACAATTCTCCTGAACTGGTAATTCCTTTTGGAATATGTGGGTGAATCATTCAGGCCAGCAATATCTATACTTTCCAAAAATAGCTCATCTACTCAGATTTCCTTAGGGATTGGTATGCTAAAGCCCAGGTAGAGTCCAATGGAAAAAAACCACTTGGTGGAGACTGCAGTGAGTTTTTTTTAATTATGACAGTTGGAAGGATCTGCCAAATGCTAAATGTAAAAATAGCGTCTACTTAGGAGTAACCTTATGTGCAGTGGGACACAGGTAGTTGCTAATGCGGTTTAATCTGAGGGAAATTCATTGACGGTATGTCCATATGTTGATTGGCCACTTCATCAGTAGATTAAATCTTGCCATTGGTCCTCCTTCAGATTCTTTCTGAAATACTCCTGGAACAGGTAATTCATTAAATTGCAACTTGAGTAATTCATGTATTATTTGCTTTCCTCCTGTTGTTAGAGACTGTAGAGCTAGAGCTTGCGGTGCAGGGGAAGTTAGGTCCTGAAAGGACCAGGGAAGTTGAAAAATGTCTCACAGCTTAGTTCTGTTTGGGCCTTACTTCCACTACCCAAATGTCTCATTAAGTAAAATGATCTCCAAACTGTGGCCCAGTTCATGATGTCTGCCTTCAGTTTTTCCCTTTTCTCTTTCTTCTGGGTTATGTTTTTCCTCTTTCTACACCAAATAGTTCTATTGAAGGGATGTTAGATTTTATATGGAGCACTGTACCAGTCTTTTGAATTACCAGGGACTACAAATATATAAATGAACAAAAAATGGTACCTGCTTCTGAGTAGCTCATAATTTAGAGAGGAAGGCAAGCAGATGGAAAGAAGAAAAATTATAAGCAGATAATTAAAATGAAATGTGAAAACAGACATAATAAACAGACTATCGTGGGACAAGGGGAAGCGACATATTCTGTTGGGTAAAGGTTCACCAAGGAAGTAACGTTTAAGCTTGGTCTCAGAGGAAGAATAGAAGTTTCTAGGCAGAAAAAAAGGGCAAGTGTATTCGGAAAGGAGGGAATGGGGGAGGGTATAGCTCAATAGTAGAGTGCCTGCTTAGCATGTACAAAGTCCTGGGTTCAATCCCCAGTACTTCCATTAAAAAAATAATAAAGGAATGAATGAATAAATAAATAAACCTAATTATCTTCCTCACCAAAAAAGCAATTAAAAAAATTAAATTAAAAAAAAAGAAGAAGAAAAGAAAAGGAGGGAATAGCTTGTACTTGATCAGTTTTCTACAGTATGCCTAAACCCAACTCAGTGGAACCAAGCAGAGCCTGTTTTAGTGACAGCCACATAGCTTTTCTGTTTCTAGCTGTCTTACAGGTAGTTTGTTCAAACTAGGGTCCCATCAAGAATCACACATTGCATTTGGTTGTCATCTCTCTCTTGTGTTAGCTTTTTCATATGGAAAATTTGAAGAATTAAGAAACTAGAATGAAGGACTGCATTTAATATTACTTGTAGGTCTGCTAGTCACAGTACCTTTTTACAAGGTATAGATTCTTTGGGATGTAGATACTGAATTATTTATAAGGAATGTTCTTAACAAAATGCATAGGTTAATTGCATATTTACATTAATATACCCTCCTCCTACAAAACAGGATTCTGCAGATGCTTTTTGCTGCATCTTTGCAAAGAAGCCCATGTGGTTCTTCCCGGTCATGTAAATACATTTTCTGAAATACAGTCATTAACAAAGTTAACTTTTAATATTGTAAAGTTATAATATAGTTTCATAGGTATATTAAAAAAATATGTATATATATATATATATATTCAAGCTAAAAGAGACCTTAAATTGATTCCACATTCGTCATTTTACACCTGAGGAAATCACAACCGAAAGAAATTAAGTAACTTGGCCAAAGTCACACTGCTAGTTAATGGTGGAGGCCACATTAGAAATCAGATTTCTTAATTGCTAGTTCAGAGTGTTTCTCCAACATTCCAAATTTCTGTCAAGGTGTTGACTGAATACCTAGTTTGGTCATGATGTACTTAATAATCAGGGTATAAAAAATGAATTGGTTCGTAAGAAGTTAATTAGAATAATTTATACTTGTTAGATTGCTGTCTCCCTGATAGCTTTCCTTTAGGACCCCTTAGTACCTTCCATTTAGAAATCCGATTTCCAAGTGATTTTAATCCTGATCTTTGCACATGAGTTTATGTTAAGCTCATTTTTTTAAGCTTTTTTAGTCTGGGGTTCTCTTTCATATTTCAATCCCTCCTTGTCTTTTTTTTTTTTAATTTGTTTTTCTTTTTTCTTTTTAAAATGTTTTATTTTTATTCATTTTTTAATCAATCCGTCTTTGATGTCAAGCCTTTGATAAGAACTCTGTAGGTGGATGATTCATGAAAATACATAAGAAACGAGAGCCACCCCTCTGTCTCCTAAAGTAAAAGAAATAAAAGTAAAAAATAAACAAATGGGATGTAATTATACTTAAAAGCTTTTGCATAGCAAAAGAAACCACTGACAAAATGAAAAGACAACCTACTGAATGGAAGAAAATATTTGCAAATGATACGACTGATAAAGGATTGATATCCAATGCATACAAGCAGCTTGCACAACTCATCGTCGAAAAAGCAAACAATCCGATTAAAAAATGGGCAGAAGAACTGAATAGACATTTTTGCAAAGAGGAAATGCAGATGGTCAACAGGCACATGAAAAGATGCTCAACATCACTAATCACCAGGGAAATGCAAATCAAAACCACAATGAGAGCACCTCACACTTGTCAGAATGGCTGTCATCAAAAAGATCACGAATAACAAATGTTGGCGAGGATATGGAGAAAAGGCAACCCTTGTACACTGTTGGTAGGAATGTGAATTGGTGCAGCTCCTGTGGAAAACAGTACGGAGGTTTCTCAAAAAACTAAAAATAGAACTCACATAGCCTAGCAATTCCATGCCTGGGTGTATATCTCAAAAAAATGAAAACATTAACTTGGAAAGATGCATGCATCCCAATGTTCAGAGCAGCATTATTTATAATAGCCAATACGTAGAAGCAACCTAAGTGCCCATCAACAGAGGAATGGATAAGGAAGATACAGTATATGCATATACAGGAGAATACTCCTCAGCTATAAGAAGAATGAAATTTTGCTGTCTATAATATGGATGAACTTGGAGGGTATTAGGCTAGTTGAAATACGTCAGACAGGGGAAGGCAAATACTGTGTGATATCATTTATATGTGGAATGTAAAAAATAAAACAAACTAGTGAATATAACAAAAAAGAAACAAACTCACAGATATAGAGATCAAACTAGTGGTTACCAGTGAGGAGAGAGAAGCGGGGCAGGGCAAGATAGGAGTCTGGGATCAAGGGGTACAAACTACTATGTATAAAATAAGTAAGTTATAAGGATATATTGTACAACATGGGGAATATAGCCAGTATTTTAAAATAACCATAAAATAGAGTATAATCTTTACAAATTGTGAGTCACTATATTGTATGCTTGTAACTTATAGAATATTGTACAGCAACTATATTTCAATTAAAAAAAAAAAAAAGAAATGAGAGCCACCTGAACAAAATGGGTCCATTCAGTAATTAGGGAATTTGGAATTTTTTAGGTCCCTGTGACATTTGTTATCATAGTAATAATGTTTTTACAGCAGTCTTTCTCCTTAAACATTGATACCTCACAACAAGAATACAAAATACAAAAATAAAAAAAATCCACCTCATCATAACTTTGCGCTATCTCATAACAGAAGCAGTTTTATTTTTAGACTCACAGTATGTTAGTTGGTATATGTATGTTTTATAGTTTGTGTGTCATTTGTATAAGTTAAGAGCACAGGATACATTCTGAATCTCTGGTCTGCCACTTACAGCAGTGGAAACCTGGGCAGGCCACTTAACTCTCTGAGCCCCAGGTTCCTCGAATTCCCTTGTGAAACGGGAACAATTTTACCTACACGTGCCGTTGGGTGAGGAGTCAGCGAGGTAATACCTATAAAGCACTTAATAGAACATGTAATAAGTGCTTGATAAATGTTAACCTTTTTTACATTTGATATGATACTGTTTGAACATGTAATTTCTTGCTTTTTTCTATCTTTATGCTGGAGAGAATCTGGCCACAAGGATCAGAATCCTTGAGTCCTTTGAGAAGGTAGGATGGGAAGGTGGGCAGGCCCCTCTTGGACTCAGCCTGGGAAAGGCCAAGGCTGTGCAGTGCCCCAAGGAGGCAGAACCAGTGGTGTAGGCAGCCAATGGCCTGATGCTTGGGTATGGTTGTCCAGCTGTGTAGGGGGTCCCCAAGATGACCCTCATACTTAATGGTTCCTGGAAGGACTCACAGGACTCAGAAACAGTTTATGATGGTGAGAGAATACAGATTAAATTCAGCAAAGGGAAAAGATATGCGGGATGAAATTCAGGAGGAACCAGGTACAGGCTTCCGGGTGTCCTGTCCCAGTGGAGTCACATGGATGTGCTTCATTTCCCCAGCAATGTGTCACAACACGTGCAAAGGGCTACTAACCAGGGCAGCCCAGCTGAGCCTTGGTGTCCAGAGTTTTTGCTGGGGTCAGTCACGTAGGTGTGCGGGCCCTGCAAGCATCGAGACCTCACTTAGCTACTCAGACCATCGCTTCCCCTTCCACCTCCTCACCCTCACTGCTGGTAAAATCCGGTGTCTGTCATAAATTACGTTATTAGAATAAATTTATCTAATCAAATTGGCACAGCATGGCTCAAGGTCTCGGGCACACACAAACACTCTTACCAGGAAGAATGTTCTAAGGCCCAGAGGTTATCTCCTAGGATGAGTCCAGCTTGAAGACAGGCCTGTCTTTGTAGACAAGGTCTGAGCACCCAGACCTGCTGACTTAACCCTTTCCTGCAGAATCTACACCCACCTACTCTTTTTTAATGTCACAGACTGAGAGAAGGTGTACCTGGTTGGTGAGCCAGCATGGTTTCTTTTTTCCCTCTCACCCAGGTCATACATGTATATATAAGATTTTCCCCAAGATCCAGCTTTTACTGGGAGAATAGCAGTTGGTGCTATTGGACATGTCGGAGCACATGGCTCCAAATTCACAGTGATGGGGTTATACAGTCAGCACCTTTTTCGGAGGCAAAGAAAGTCAGGTCATATATTAGAAAGAACTACAACTTACAAATAGTCTTAGACTTTTTATCATACTGACTGGGAGGGAAAACTCAGGAGGCCATTTGCAAGTAACTCCCACTTGGCAGCCCCAGTTTCTAATGAGAAAGGCAGACAGCTCAAGTTACGATTTACATTAGTGGAGCAGTGTATGTGTAGCACTGGGTCAATAATAATTTAATGCAATTAAATTTAAAAGAGTTATTTTATTGAATATATATAAATAGTATGATTTAATTGTTACATAAGAGTTATAGAATAATGTTGTTTGAATGTTGGTGTGTCAGCAAGTGATAGAAAAAAAAAAACCTCTCATGTGTCCTGATTTGGAGTTCTAAAATTATTTTATTTAGATATTCTTCAGATTCTATTACCTGTGCTAGAAGGTGTCTGGGTAAAAGCAGTTCTTTCAGCTTTCAAAAATGATCCTAAAGACATAAATTCAGTGCTATATGAAACAATGGATAATCTTATTTCCAACCTAAATAAGCTAAATGTTAGTTTACAAACTAGATTTTGTCACAATACTTAAAGCTTATTTGATGACATAAAGTTAGAAAATTTTAAACAGAGGTAGTTCTATCAGATCATTACAGTATCCTTCCTCCCTCCCTCCCTCCCTCCCTCCATTCATCTCTCACTCTCTCTATATATATCTTTCTTTCATTTCTCTCTTTTTCTCTCTCTGCTTTGGGCTAAAACAGATGCTTTGGGTTTTGAATTTCCTAAAGATGTCTCTGATGTTCGGATGTAAATGCAAAACTTTTTTTTTTTTTTTTCAGATAACACCACGTCTAAAATAAATTGCTAACAAGAGATTGAGTTCAGCTATATTCCCCAATTTTTTTCCCCCCAAATTTCAGCTATATCCCTTTTAAGAGCTTTCTCTTCTTTCTTCAGGCACTGACAGCATATTCTTTGGACTAAGTAAGTGTCCTTGCCCTGTTCATTGCTGCAGTGGAGAGGCTTTCTGGTCAGAAAACTCTCACCACCCCACAGATGTGTAAATTAGCCTGGCTTGGCTCCTGGGTGGTCCTCTCATGCTTCACAAACATGCTGTGGGTCATTACAAAAAGATTTTGATTACATTTTTAAAAAAAATTTTAAAGGAAGAGAGAGAAAATCTTTCCTCCTTTAACAGTTTGTCCTTGTAATTTAAGTCCGAGTAAATGAACTATTTATGTTAGAATTTTGCTCTATCTAGAGCTTTGTAGCCATAGGCTTTACAACTGAGATTACGGCTGTTAGATGAACCAATAAGAGAGAAGAGGGGAAGTGAAAAATGATCGATCATTTTGATGCTACTGCTGTTCATAGTTACTGTTTATCACGTCCGTCATCATCCTCTCCTTTTCAGACACAGATGTATCCCCTTAGTTGTGTGACACTCATCAGTGTAATAATCTACCACCCCCCTTTAGTGATGGGGGCCTTGGCTGTGCATAAAAATGGCTTTTTAAAAGTGAGGTTGTTGTAAACAAACTGTCTTCATGAATCATATTAGAAGTTGTCCTTCCTGCCCCTGCTTAGCTCTTTAGTGACAAATTTTCAGGGAAGAATGCACATATTTTGTGTTTTATGACTATGAGATGCCAGACTACCAGCTGAAATATTAAAACAAAACAAACAGCAAACAACTGTCTTCATCCTACCATCTAGATGATTCTTAGAATTAAAATAAAATTTAAAAAAGTTATATAATATAATCCCATCATCCAGAAATAACTGCAGTTAACCACACACACGAGAAAATTTGGTGCACAACATTCCAAACTGTTCTATTAGTTAACACACACATGAAACCATACTCCATATACTGTTCTGTAATCTGTTATTTTTAGTTTACAGCATATCATGGGCATTTTTCCATGTTAATGAGTATAGAAAAAATTTACATGACTACTTTGTATAAGTACCACCCTAGTGTATTTAAGGAAGATATTATGTTCTAGAATGATGGAGCTCACCAAATTCAGTGATTACAGCAACTAAAAAAGAGGACTGGCTCTACGTCCTCTCAAATGAAGGAACTGGCATAATTTGACTGAAACTCTGACAAAATAATGAATCCAGCTGCTTGATTACTGTTTGGATTCCAGCCTTGTTTTTAGAAGAAATTCTTCTGTCTCTCCCTGACAAAATCTACCCCATCTCTGATTACTAGTAGGGCTGTGCTCTTAAACCTTAGTTTTTATTTTTATAAAATTGGCTTTGGAGACAGACTGCCTTGCTTTATAATTCCAGTTCCATCATTTATTTACTAGTTTGGTGAACTTAACTCTTTGAAACCAGTTTTTTCATTGCAAAATGGAGTTAATAATGACTACCTCAGAGAGAGAGAAAGAGACAGAGAATACCTGCTTTAAACCAAGAATAGCAAGTAAAGAGATTCAGTAAGTCTGACTGAGCCCAGATACCTGTGTTTTTTACAAACTGTCAGTATAAGAGTGACATAATTCCCTACCAAAAATTTACAGGTCAAGAAGGTGATAAATTCAAATTAAGAGCAAGGCTGTAAATCCCACTCCTGGCCATATACCCAGAGGAAACTCTAATTTGAAAAGATACATGCACCCCAATGTTCATAGCAGCACTATTTACAACAGCCAAGACATGGAAGCAACCTAATGTCCATCAACCAACCTAATGTCCATGGAAGCAACCTAATGTCCAGATGAATGGGTAAAGAAGATGTGGTGTATATATATACAGTGGAATACTACTCAGCCATAAAAAAGAATGAAATAATGCCATCTGCAGCAACATGGATGAACCTGGAGATTGTCATACTAAGTGAAGTAAATCAGAAAGAAAAAGAAAAATACCATATGACATCACTGATATGTGGAATCTAAAAAAAAAAAAAACACAAATGAACTTATTTATAAAACAGAAACAGACTGACAGACATAGAAAATAAACTTATGGTTACCCGAGGTGGGAAGGGAGAGTGGAGGGATAAACTGAGAGTTCAGGATTTGCAGATACTAATTATCATATATAAAATAGATGAACAACAAATTCCTACTGTATAGCACAGAGAACTATATTCAATATCCTGCAGTAACCTATAATGAAAAAGAATATGAAAAGGAATATATATATGTATAACTGAATCACTATGCTATACACCAGAAATTAACATGACATTGTAAACTGACCAAACTTCAATTAAAAAAAAAGGCAAGGCTGTGGTCAAGTCAACATTCTGCATAACATCTGAAATTATGACTGATACGGCTGTTGCCTAATATGATCAGGGCAAGCACCACCGAGACTCTGATAAATACAGACACAACATGGACAGTACGGGCATTAACAAATCTCTAGAGATTTCCCATAAAACATAATTTCTGAAATATTTATAATATTTTACCTAAACAAATTTAAACTTAGGCAAGCTAAGCATTTCTTTGGATTGGACAACTCTTCCCATGAAATTTACAATAGTAAATAGACCAAATAAACCTAATTATTTCAAGCACTTCTCTTTTTATAAGGTGAAAGAACAAATCTTCGTGACTATTTTTCATGGGCTTTCTGGGAAATCTCAAAGATACTTTAGGTATAAAAGATACCCTGAAAGTTTAATATATATATTTTTGTAATAAAGTTTTGATTTAGGGAAAGCAAAAATCAAGGTTATTAGAAGAGATTCAGACACCTGCTTAAAAGAGGACCATGGGTGCCTGAGAAACAATTCTTGATTACTTATTTAGTCAAAGTGACAATAAAACACTGAAAAATAGATATAGAAAATAACATGCTTGAAAAGAATCTTTTTCATAAGCACGGAACCTTTGTAAAATGAGCACATTTATTAACATGATCAAAAGATATAGCTTCTACAGAATTTAAGAATAAGCAAAAGTATATATGCTTAAAATTTTGCTGAAGTAGCCAATATTTCAGAATTTTCTCTTACTTAGAAATCATCTTCGTATCTAATGATTGATCATCTGTTAAATCACTCAGTTTAATTTCAGTCCAAGGTTTTAAGTTATCTGAAGATCCTGACAATTATCTTCAATCTGAGATATTATAAAACATATTTAAGTTTAAATAAAAATTTGTTAGAATAATGATTCCATTTTCTTGAACACAAATTTACACTTTTCATAATTTTTAACATGTGTGATTAATGTTAGCTTATTTGATTAGTAAATCTGTATAAAATCAGGAAAAATAAATCCCAGCAGAATAAAATATATGTTTTTTAATGTAACACTGATAAATCTGAGAAGATATAGCTGTTTTTATTAAACCAGAATTATTAAGCTAGGCTTGTTTGCCAACGACATGTTTATTTTCATAAACTTACATTCTTAAGACTTCTGAGTTTATTTTTGTAAAAATAATTTTCCTAGGTGGGTACAGCACATTTAAAGTATTAGACGTTAAATGTCCATATTTGGGGGGAATTGCAGAAAACTTTTCCTTATGTAAGTGCTTCTTTGTCTCTACAAGCCATCAGTACAGAGCTCCTTTAAGAATTATTAATGTATCAATGCCCTCTGGAAATAGGAAACCATTACCCACCAAAACACTAAGAGGTAAAAGGGTTTCTACAATTACAGATACCTAAATACAGAAAGAGCTTACAACTTCAGGTCAGTGAAGTTAGAAACAAATTCTCACTGGCTCAGATATCCAACAGCTGTTCTCTTTATAAAAGGCAATAATCAGTTCTATTCCACAGGACACAAACAATTTGTATCTGTATGAACCAGAATCATTTGCATTATTATCAGTTTTCTACAATTTACAGTTTTAAAACAGCTCAAAGATGATAAAAGACGAACACCTAGAAAATCCTTTTTGCCTATTTCAAAGCCTTTCATAATTTTTCCTGAGAAAGGCAAGAGAAAAATATTCAGAATACAGTTACACAAAACAGAAAACTTAGCTATCTGTGTAATATTCTAATTTTATAAACATATCAGCAGGTTTCAAAGAAGGCATTTCTGAAGACTCTCTTGTTCAGAAGAGAATTCCTTTACTAACTATAAAACTTCATTATTAACTAAAGCATATCCTCTGAAGACCTTCACTAGGCTTTGCTTCATTAGCCTGTTTGAATTACTTCATATATTTGAAAATAATTTTAAAAATTAAAAAATTTTAATTGAAGTATTGTCAGTTTACAATGTTGTGTCAATTTCTGGTGTACAGCGTAATGTTTCAGTCATACATATACATACATATATTCATTATAGTTTACTGCAGGATATTGAATATAGTTCTCTGTGCTATATAGTAGAAACTCGTTGTTTATATATATCTGTTAGTATCTGCAAATCGTGAACTCCCAGTTTATCCCTCCACCTCCCCTTCCAGCTCTGGTAATCATAAGTCTGTTTTCTAAGTCTGTGAGTCTGTTTCTGTTTTGTAAATAAGTTCATTTGTGTCTTTCTAAAAAATTAAATTTGAGATCCTGACAGCTCTTCATTAATCCATCTTTCTATCTTCAATTGCTCTGAATTAGATTTTTAAAATTTTATCATTATTATTTATTTCCTCCTTATATTTGTGAAAAGAGAGTGGTGAAACTGGACAATCACAGGAAATGTTTTTACCCTAACGCTAAGTACTTGCAAAAATTCTACAGAGGACTCCCTCCTGATGCTTGAATGAATGGTTTTCAATCTGCCTCAGGTGATTCTCTGGCTCTCCTCCTAGCTTTTCAGTCAGACACTATTGCTGCATACCTGTCATAAAGAGGGAAGGAGGTCTTTAAAGAAAAGATCTAAAAAGCTCTAAGTATTTATTTATTTATTTATTTATTATTATTTATTTATTTATTTATTTATTTATTTATTTATTTTAAAGCCCTAAGTGTTTATTGAAATCTTTTCCTTTTAATGTAGGTTTTTTTGGGGGGGGGGGTCAGGGTAATTAAGTTTATTTATTTAGCTATTTTTAATGGAGGTACTGGGGGTGGAACCCAGGACCTCATGCATGCTAAGCAAGCACTCTACCATTGAGCTACACCCTCCAGCGACCTTTCCCATTTTAATTAAGAATAGAAAACAAGGTAGGGAGGGTATAGCTCAAGTGGTAGAGCGCATGCTCTATTTAAAAAAATAATTGAATAAATAAAAAAAAAGAATAGAAAACAAGCACTTTGGAGGAAAGAAAAAACTATTCAGGGGCAGGAAACCTTCAATAGTTCAAACCTAGATGTTTGTACTCACAGGATCTTTGTGGACTGTTCTCTACAAATGGACGTTGTCGTCTGCATAGACAAAGCCTAGTTTAAACCCAGTTAATTATACCCTTTTAAGACCTTTAAAATGTTTTTGCTTTTAAAGTGGAAGTGGTGAGGGATACCATTTAACAAACAAAAACACTGTTACTGTTTATTCAGCAATCCTATAGTGTAAATAGTTCCTTGCCTTTTGTTGCTGGGTACATTTTCACTAAGGACTGAAACAAACGGAGGAGGGATTGGGAAACCTAACGACAAGAAGAGGAAAGATTTCCCAGCAAAAAACATAAGAAGAAAAAATGCAGTTTAAACTTGCCCTAAGCTTTGGAGGATTTATTATCTCAGAATAGATAAGCAGTTGCATTTGTCTTCAATCAGGCTCAATTTTTGTTTTTCAGATTGATGATTACCCAGAATTTTTGAGTCCACCAGATAGAGAAACCAACCAACATATTCGTATCACCTATTATTCAACTGTTTTGAAAAAAGAGTGTGAAAAATCAAAAGGTGTCAGAAAATTCTTATTTCCATTTCATCACGCCAATGCTAACAACAAAAAAGGTATGTAATGTATTTCTTAAAGTGACAGAAGAAAATAGACATTTCTATAAGAGACAAAAAAGATAATGTTCTTTTTTCCTCCCAGCTTTATTGAAGTACGATTGACAAATAAAATATCTATGAATTTAAGGTGTACATGTGATGTTTTGATATATGCATACTTTGTGAAATGATGACCACAGTCAGGCTAATTAAGATGTCCTTTATGGCACACAGTTACTTTTTTGTATGTTTGTTTTTGTGGAGAACATCTGAGATCTACTCTTTTTGCAGAGTTCAGTATACAGTATGGTATTATTAACTACAGTCACCATGCTATACAGTTTGCTCTCCAGAACTTACTTATCCTATACCTGAAAGTTTATGGCTTTTGATCCACATCTACCCTTTTCCCTCACCTCCCAGCCCCTGGTAACCACCATCCTACTCTCTGTTACTATGAATTTGCCTTTTTTAGATTCCCCACAGGTGAGATCATGCAGTATTTGTCTTTCTGTGCCTGGTTTATTTCACTTAGCATAATGTCCTCCAGGTTCATCCATGGTGTTGCAAACGGCAGGATGTCCTTTTTTTTAAAGGCTGAATAATACTGCATTGTGTGTGTACATACATTTACACACACACACACACACACACATAGACACACACACACACACACACACACACGCTACATTCTCCTTATCCATTCATCTACTGCCAGACTCAGGTTGTTTCCACGTCTTGGCTACTGTAAATAATTCTGCTATGAATGTGGGACTGCAGATATCTCTCTGAGACAGTGATTCTTTTTCCTTCAGATATACACCCAGAAGTGGGATTGCTTTTAAATTCTTTGAGGAAACTCCATACCATTTTCCAGAACTGCTGCACCAATTTACATTCCCACTAACAGTGCACGAGGGTTCCCTTTTCTTCATATGCTTACCAACACTTGTTATCTTTTGACCTTTAGATAACAGTCATCCTAATGTGAGGTGACATATCATTGCATTTCCCTGATGACTAGTGATGATGATAAGGTCACATTCTTTACACTGAGGATGAGCTGACCATCCATTATCAGCGGGGTAGTTACCACGAGTAAGGACACATAGAAAGGAAGGAAAGAGAAAAGAATAGGAAGAAAGGGAGGGAAGGTGGGAAGGTGAGAGGGGAAAGAAAAGAAGAAAGAGAGAAAAGTATGTTCACTAAATACTGGTTTAAAAAAAGAATGAGACTCTGGATTCCATCTGGTCAGTTCTTGTTTGATTTTAATAACCTTATTAACAACCACAGATTTTTAATGAAAAACTTGGTGAAGACGTGCAGGGGGGAGTTGGAAAGATTGTGAACCTGGCTTTGGGAAAACTCCTGATAATCAGCAAGGAAACCGCAAGCAAGGTCCGGCCCTGATCATTGTGGTTTATTATGGTTATTAACAACATTCACTCTTCATTCAAAAATACTGGTTGGAAATCCGTTCCCAAGAACATGAATCACACCTAGATAAAAAGATGAAAAGTCACCTTTAGATTTTGTTTTTCTGGAGCTCAGCGTGTGACTCTCCTACTGTGCCCGAGGAGACCTAGAAGATCCAGGGAGAAGGGGAGGATGAGAGTCAGGGCTCCTGGCACTCACCCAGCTCAACCAGAGCTGCCCTGCTTGTGTGTTTCACATCTGGGGCTCTATCCAAACGTTTCTTGGGAGGAGTGTATAGCTCAGTGGTAGAGTATGTGCTTAGCATGCACGAATTCCTGGGTTCAATCCCCAGTACCACCATTAAAAATATAAATAAAACCTAATTACAGTGCCTCCCTACCAAAAAAAAAAAAAAAAAAAACACAAAAGAAATTTATGTTTCTTGTGGAGAAGTTTTAAAAACCCAAGGCTGAATGGCTAAAAATAGAATATACAGGACTGCATTAATGCTGTTTACTTTTATGGTCTTATTTTATATATATATATATATATGTATATGAAATGTGTATGTATATAAAGGAGCCCTTTGCAGTATCCATCTCTTTAACTGGGAGTTGGTGAGAAGCAGAGAAAAAGAGCAGGGACTTTGCACTCAGCTAAGCCCAGGTTTGAATCCTAGCTCTCACCTTTCCCGGCTGTGTGACTGTCTGCAAGTCACTTCAGCTTTGTGAGCCTCAGTGTCCTGTCTGTTACCAGCTTCACAGGGCTGCAGCAGTACGTGAAATGCTGTGGGCAGGGCTGGGCACACGGCAGGGAAGCAGGCAGCTGCTGAGACGGCATGCTTAGCACAGAAGGAGAAGGGAAGCATGAGGGCCCTTCTACCTCTTGCATGTAGCAGTGTAGCTAGCCCTGCCCAGACCAGCCCATTCACCCTTCCCTAGCCTTCCCTCCAAGCCAGACTCAGCCTCTTGGAATACTGAATAGCTACAGAGTGTGAGAAAATTGTCTGGTGCTTATACCCTGTCATAAAAGAGCACCTTTCCACACTGACACTCTACAGCAGGGCAAGTGTTTGTAGAAGCCATTCTGATTAGCAGGCTTATTCAATCCCTGGTGGCTCACCAGGTCTCTTGTCACACTAATTAGGATATCTAACTGGTGTTGGTTGCCTTAAATGCATATTTATCCTCGTCCACAAGCATAATTATTCTTGGCTTTCTTTTTCCCCCAGCGTGTGTAAGAAGATGAAAACACACATTAAAGAAGCCAATTGTAGGTAGAAGTTTTATGGAATTTAAATTCCTAGAAATGTTGCATATGATGTTAAAAGCAGTGAAGAGTTTTTTAAAAACTTATCTTCTGTTCACACGCATGGCTATTCATAGAATTACACCTCTCCCCACCTGTTCTTTACTTTCACCTCCGAAGGTACCATCTGACAGTTTGCAGCAGGAATTTTTGAAAACACAAAGCTACCACGATCATGAGGAGTCATACATAGCACACGTTAGAGGATAAAACACATTCCACCTTTCCCTCAAGCCAGCAGTGATGGCTGATTCCCATTTGCCTCCAAGCTGCTTATTCTTGGGTTAGGTGTTGCTGTGTGCACAGGACCCCCGTGGTTCACCTCCTAGACATTCTGTAATATGTACTTCTGAAGCAAGAGACAGGCTTAAACCTGTCTGGCCATCTATTTGACAACAGTCATTACGGGAGTCCTTCATGTTAATAATGATGATGTCATGCCTGGAGAAGCCACTCACATTAACTGCTGAGCATTTAAGTAAAGATAATTATTAGAAGTGACTCCAAACCTCTTGGGTGAAGGCCTGGGGAATATTTGTGTCATGTGGCAAAGGTGCTCTCACTCCAATCAACTAGATCATTTTACCAAAGGAAGCTCAAAATTACAGATCACGTGTAATAAAAATACTCACATCACACTTCTAAATGGGATTTCTAATTAGGCTCAACTTTCCTGGAGACACAGAGAAAAAGAGGCTTTTCTCTTAGCACGTGTGTGTCCTCATATGGGCCACAGTTAGAACTTCAACACATGTCCTTGAACTGTACTCATTATGCTTAGATGAAGGGAATGGTTAGTAAACCCTGAGGGGAGCTGAGTGACAGGGTCTTAGCAGTAAAGCTCTAGGATGAACTGGGTTATTAGCTCCTTAGTTTCGGGTACATTCCAGAACAGTACTGTCCAATAGAACTTTCTGCAATGATGGAATTCTTCCATGTCTAAATAGTAGGCATCAGCTATCTATAGCCACTGAGTACTTGAGATGTGACTAGTCCTATTGAATTTTAACTTCTTAACTTAAGTAGCCATAGATGGCTAGTAGCTACCAAATTGATCACCACAGCAACAGAATCACAGAAAAGACCTTAAAGGCTTTAGTGGCATATTTTGAAACATTGGCATAAAGTGAAGTGGACTAATCCCCAAACCAGAACGAGACAATAACTTAAGGAAACATAAACTGAACCAAAGTTTTATATATGTGTGTGTGTGTAATTTTTATTTTAAACCTAAAACCTAGACATTTTCTGAAACCAGTGATGTGGGATAAATCTAAAACAAGGCACTGGTGAGTCTCTCAGGTTGAGTGGATAACTTTTACATGAACTTGTTGGTCTTCCCCACAGGAATAGGATATGACCAATATAATCAAGCCTCCTACCACTGAAGCAGCAGGTACACTGTTTTTATAGCGTAGCTTCTGGAAGTGCTCCTCAGATGGCCAGCACCAATGAACCTACCATCAGATACACACTGTGTTAAACGGATGAAGGACTTCACATTGAAATTACTGAAGAGAGTGAAGACAGCTGCATGCACGCTAGAGAACACGTGGGCAGATCACACTATTACCCAGTATTCATATTCAGGTTCTCTTGTCATTACTGCCTCATCCCTGCCAGGTTCTGGTCACTGGCACCCAGGAGACCAGACATCCCACCAAGTGTTGAAACAGAGCTTGAGCCAGACTGCATTTCTCAGTGGAGAACAGATGATCCTAACTTTCTCCACCCCATTGTTATACATTAAAATTTAAAGCTAACACACAGAGAAGCAGGGACATTGACATGAAAGTTTTAGTGACCTTACACACAAAAAAGAGAAGGTTCAAGTTTGGTTGGTGAATTTGAATGAACTCAGTTTAAGAGAGAACTTGCACCTAGGTACAGGTGGGTCATGTGGGTAATACCAGCTTCCTAACAGAGAAGCCCTGGCGAGCTCTTCCCCCTTTCCAATGTGCCACCAGTGCTGTGCTGTGTTTCCATTTCTCCTCCAAGCTCTTACTTCCTGGGTTAGGTACTGCTGTGTACGTAGGACTCTGGTGGTTCACCTCCTAGATGGTCTGTAATATGTGGTCCTGAAGCATGAGATAGGCTCGAGCTGGTCTGACCTCGGGCCACAAGTGCTAATATGTGCTACCTGATTCCAGCAAAAATCAAAGGTGTTATTTGTATCACATTTAGTACCCACATTTGCGAAATGCCTACTGTTACAAGTGTCTGTGATGATGGAGGTTCTTGTTCTGAATACTTATTAGATACTATTATTTTTTACCCCCCCAAATAAACAAAATACACTCATGTAATGGAGAAGATAGGACCATTTTCTTGATGTAAATTATAATTGGTTCTTTGATTTCTTAATTTAAATTGAACTAATGTTTATTGCATACCTACTCTGCCAGGCATCCCATGAGTCATTTTTATACACATTATTATCTCATTTTCATTCACAGAACTATCCTCATTTTTCCAAATTAAGATATTAAGGCCAGAGAAGTAAAGTAACTGGTAAAGATCACACTTTATGAGCTTGAACTTGAGCACATATTTTAACATCAGAGCCAATGCTCTTTCTGCCCATCATGCCGCCCAGCTTACAATTTTGGATTTGCAAGGTTTTGTGATGATTTATAGTCATCAAATAAGTGTACATGACTATATAACTGCATCTTCTCCATAAATGCAATCCAGTGATGTAATTAATGACCAACTAACTTTTCTTGTTTCTTTTTTTGTTTTTTTTTTAGTGCAAGAAGAGAATAATGGCCCAGTCTTTTGGAGAAGCAAAGAGCCTAGAAGGCTGAGTGAATTCTTTTTCAGGTGAGATTGTTGTTTGCAGTATGTTTTTAACTTGCTGATCAAAACTTAGTTTGCATTTCAATTTCCTTTTAAAAATGCTTTTTCTCTACTAATTTTTGTTTTTTGCACTAGAGTTATTTATTTATTTAAATTTTGGGATTTGGGGGGGGCTAACTGAGTTTGTTTGTTTGTTTATTTATTTTAATAGAGGCACTAGAGGTGAACCCAAGACCTCGTGCATGCTAAGCATGTGCTCTACCACTGAGCTATACCCTCCCTTCTCTCTACTAATGTTTCTGAATTGAGTTCTTATCTCATATATGTAATAATGAAGACGGTACTTTGGGAGAGTCTAAATTCAAGTCCAGCTAGTTACAAAGGCTAATTTTTCTCATTTCAGTTGAATATATAGATGTCATAATATAAATAAATGTCAAAGAGATTTAATGAGGGGAAAGGTCTTATTTAGTTGCGGGGAGAAGTCAAGATGCCAGATGCCAGTCGGTGAAGGAATAGCGCATGTGGTGATGGAGATACCGCAGCTGGAGGGAACAGTAGACATTCCGACGGTAGAGGCAGGAAAAAATGGAATACGTATAAATTTAAGGAGGAGTTTCCTTAGCTGCATAATGCGAAGTATGATTCTGTTACACACTTTAAGTATCTAGATTTTAGGAGGAGGGGAGCATAGGATTCTAAGAGCTCCGAGTCAGAGGACAATAGGCAAGGGGAGAATTAAGGTGGGTTGGGGCCCTGAAAGTCAGGTCACGGCACGGGGGAAATAGCCGAGTTAGGAAAACATTGCAAAATGCCGCAAAGGAGAAGTGAACTCCTATTTGGGGTGTATCACAGACCTGTGGTCCACCACGCTGTGCAATAACCTGGGTTACTGGGGAGGAGGCTTTTCCCACTGTACTTACTCTCATACCCACCTTCTCTCACTGAACAATGACACACAGAGTCTCTTCTAAACCTAAATATCATTATTATAATTTTTTTTCCCACCAAAAAAAAAAAAAAAATTGGTTTAGGAACCCGGGCTTACATCATACAGGCTCAGAGGAGCGTGATTTGATCTAAACCATGTTTTTATGGGTTGATGCATTTCCATTGTTACCCCGAGTGCCATAAATTTCTGGCTTCTGGGAGGAAGGATCTCTGCCTTCTTATCTCAGGGCAATAAGTGAAGTTCCTAACATGACCTTCATAGCTGGAAGTACTGAGGGAGAGGCAGTGCCAGTGGATAGCCATCCACATGCTCTCAGATCCAATATTCTTTATTTCATGTTTGGTATATAATGCCCCAATTTTTCTAGACCACTCTGAGAGCCTCATTGTTTTCTTCCAATTTAGAAAAATAAAAGAGATTTCTAAGTAATGTATGCAGTAGTTGTTTCAGGTTATTGCGGAGGTTAGAACTCTGCTAAAAGTGGCAGAAGTCCAACTTAGGTTAAAAGGGGAATTTATTGGAATTGCAGGGCGACTCATGCATGCATTCAATTAGATGTATATAGATTCATTTAACATTCATTCAGCAGATATATAGAGATACAGACCTAACTATAGATACAAATGTGTATCTATCTATCTGTCTGTTAAATCTGGCATATTCTATTTTCTGGGTTCTGTGTTTGATGTTAGCTGTGCAATGGTGAGCAAAATCAGCCAAAGTTAGAAACCACACCATAGAAATGCAGGAATGGTGAGAATGAAATTGGATTCAGGCATCACTGGAACTGGGGACCTGCAGCCATAGAACTTTGTCTTTGTCTCCTCTGATGTTTGTGGAACTGCTTAATTTTCTCTCACTGAATAATACCACGTCCTCTAGTGGATAGCAAACAAAGTTACCAACTGTCTTAAATTCACTTCTTACTGCTCCCACCACCACCCAAAGGCTAACTCACACACTTTCTTGCATCAAATTAAAAAATCCTGGGAAGATCTCTGATGCCTAGTTTGAATAAATGACTCAGTGCTGAAAAATATCCCCCACAGCCAAGAGGTTTAAAAACACGGCAGCTTCCAATATCGCTAATTACTAGAGAAATGCAAATCAAAACTACAATGAGGTATCACCTCACACCACTCAGAATAGGTATCATTAAAAAGTCTACAAATAATAAATGCTAGAGAGGGTGTAGAGAAAAAGGAACCCTCCTACACTGTTGGTGGGAATGTAAATTGGTGCAGACACTATGGAGAATAGTATGGAGGTTCCTTAAAAAACTAAACATAGACTTACCGTATGATCCAGCAACCCCACTCCTGGGTATATATCTGGCGAGAAAACTTTAACTCGAAAAGACACATGCATCCCAATGTTCACAGCAGCACTATTTACAATGGCCAAGACATGGAAACAACCTAAATGTCCATCAACAGATGACTAAAGATGTGGTATATGCATACAGTGGAATACTATTCAGCTATAAAAAAGAATGAAATAATGCCATTTGTAGCAACATGGATGGACATAGAGATTATCACATTAAGTGAAGTAAGTCAGACAAAGAAAGACAAATATCATATGATGTCATTTATATGTAGAATCTAAAAAAAATACAAATTTTATTTACAAACCAAAAATAGACTCACAGACATAGAAAACAAACCGCAGTTACCAGGGAGGTGTGGGGGAGAGGGATAGATTAGGAGATTGGGACTAACAGGCACACATTACTATATATAAAACAGATAAACAACAAGGACCTACTGTATAACACAGGGAACTATACTCAATTTCTCGTAATGAGTTGTAGTGGTCAAGAAACTGAAAATATGTATGTATATGTATCACTGACTTGCTTTGCTGTACACCTGAAACTAACATTATAAATTGACTATACTTCAATAAAAAAATAAGAATTAAAAAAAAAACAACAACCCAAAACATGGCAGCTTCTGTGTGCTCCATGTGTGGAGGGGAGGAGTGGTTTCCAAATAAAGGTGGGGGTGGTGGAGTTAGGTCTACACTCCCATAGTTTTCCAGTACTGTCATCTTCATAATCAAATATTTGAGTCAAAAGTGTAAGCAAAAGGCAGGCTAGGATAGAACACACTAATTAGAAGACTAAAGAATGTTATCATGTACAGAGCTTTGAAACACCTCCAAGGTGTAAAGTTTTAGGCCTAATTATGAGAAGCTGCAGGTTGTAAGGAGGATGAGTTATCTTGGGACATCAGACTTAACATAAATATGATGACTTTTCAAGGCGACAGTCAACAACAGGCCTTTTAACACCTAAGGGGTAGAAAACAGATTAGTGACGATGTCTGATAATGAGATTCAGTCCTTAGGTTTCTCTATCTGTAGTGCAGTTCTTCATTAGTGGATAGCTCCACATACTCATGCATTTTACAGGAGAAAACCCAAGTAGACATCTCACCAAAATGTTCTTTCAGGGAAAGTTTATTGTGATCTAAAGCTAGGCGTGGGGTGGAGGGGAAGGAGTGCCTACTGCTTGCAAGTATAAAAAAACACAGAGATCAATCGAACACTTCTAAAATGTGGCACGGTTAAGAGTTATATTAATTTAATTGAGTTCACCTTGAATAATCCGAAAGGAAAAAAGTGACAGTGCTGAGCCCTCAGTCCAGATCTGCCAAGCTCACACCCACCAGGATGGATTTTGATCTGAGTTTACATCTATTTATAGCCTCTACTGATATTTGGCTAATGAAAACTTGAAAGCAGATTTTCTAACCAACAGCACATGGCAAGTAGAGGGATGAACTGTTGGAGACACTGATCTGTTTGATAAATAGAATCAGAGCTGACCAGCGTGGCATACTTATGAAATGAGAATGTGTTGCACTTAATTGTACATTATTAGCAGAATAGAAGGGGGAAAAACCACCAAGAAGGTGAACCTTATACTTTTCTCTAAGAAGAAGTATTTCTCAGCAGAAGGTAGAAAAAGGGAGCTGTGAGGGGGAGGGTACAGCTCAGTGGTAGAGCACATGCTTAGCATGCACAAGGTCCCGGGTTCAACCCCCAGTACCTCCATTAAAAAATAAACAAATAAACTTAACTACCTCCCCCACAAAAAAATTAAATTAAATTTTTTTTTTTTTAAAAAAGAAAAGAAAAAGGGAACTGTATTATTCTTCTCTGTGTAGTAGATAAAAACATGCAGCCTCTTCGATGTCTTGTAATAACCTATAATGGAAAAGAATCTGAAAAAGAATATACGTGTGTGTGTGTGTGAATCCCTCTGCTATACACCAGAAACTAACACAACATTGTAAATCAACTATACTTCAATAAAAAACAAACAAAGTCCCCCCAAAAAAACAAAAAAAGAAAAAAAACACATGCAGGCTTTGGTGCCACACTGACTGACTTCAAATCTGGACTCTGCCTTAGACTATTTAACCTCCCCAGGCTTCACTCCTCATAGGCAGGATGGGGATCACAACAGCACTTGTCCCACAGGGATGATATGTAAAGGGTTCAATCATGTACAGTTAACCCTCGAACAACACGGGTTTGAACTTTGCGGGCCCACCTACACGCAGATTGCTTTCAATAGATACATACTACAGTATGACACAATCCTTGGATGCGGAACCTCGGATCCGGAGGGGTGACTGTCAAGTTATGGGTTGATTTTCAACTGTGTGGAGGGTCAGCAGCTCTAATCCCCGCATTGCTCATGGGTCAACTGTACATGTAAAGTGCTTAAACCGTGTGTGCCACTCAGTGAGTCCCTATTAAACTTAGCTCTTTTGTTACTGCTGATTATCTGTAGTCAGTCACGGAGCAATAATCTATTTAGCATCCTCAGAATCCTTGATCAAGCCTTGGAACAGAATAACTTTTCTCTTTTCTACTCTCACTAATAAATACTATGATATTTAAAAAATAAAAATGCTAGTGTGCAGTACTTTGGCATGAGGCACCATCTATATTAATTTCTAAGAATTTCCTATGCAATAGGTTTATGTATTTCTGTTACAGGACCAATTCCTGTGTTTATGGGTGTAAGTAGATGAATTCAGGATGTTTAGAAACTCAAGAGGACTCAAGGCCTCCAACAGCTGTTATTATAATAAGCCCTTAATTCTTGATATTTCTCAAAATGGACTCCCAAAACATTAAATAGATATATTCTCTTGCACATAATTTGCTCATAGTTTACAATTATTAATAAATATTCACTGATAAGTTATACATTTATAAAAATAAAAAAAAAATACTGAGTTTGGGGTAGAATCAATATTGATTTTTCTCTCCCTCACTCTCTCCCATCCTGTTTGAAAAATTTCTCTGGGACATATTACTCAGGAGCAGAACTACTTTGTACATTCTACATACTAATTTGCTTATTGGTTTTAGACATTAAAATATCTCTCCCTGTGTTGTCATGTTGTCATGTACCTATTAGCTTTGTCTGTGTGGTGGCTTACTGAGTAGAATTTTAATTTTGATGTAATAAAATTAATTAAGATTTAATTCTGGCCATGAGGGAGTAAGCAGATTTTACCCCAAGTAAGAATTCTGAACAGAATGCATACAGCAATTGATTTCTTGATTTCAAAAAATTAACATTTTCCATAGAATTTAAACAAGACCCAGAGTCAACAATAGCTGTATATTTTCCTCGAAAATCTGTTTTAGCTGAGTCATATGTATTTTGACATGTATTGCCATTCAGTTTCGAGTATCTCTTAATTTCCTCTGTTATTTTGAGCAGTTTGAATTCTTTGAATTTATCTTCTTTGGGATTATCTTCTTTGGACTGTGACTTTTAACCTGATGATTTCAGCCTTAAGGAGTTTATCTGTGCTTGATGCAGAGGGAAAAATGATTTATGCATACTTTTGATTCTGGAATTCTCTTTCCCACTTCTCTCATTGCTTTCTCCTTTGCAGCTAGGCTCTCTCTAGAGATACACAGTCAGCTCATTAGAAAAACAGTTGACTTTTAGCAACTTAGTTCTGCAAATATGAAGTTGACATGTGCAAATTCAAGGTTCTAGAACTCTTGCTTAGTGATGAACTACTTTTTATAAGAATGGATACTATTGAATTTCAAACGAAAAATACAGCTCAGCTTTATGAGTTGGCTTGCTTAACTGGTAAAGCTACGATATCCATGGCATTTTAATTTATACTGCCAAAAAGTAATCTTTTTTAGAAACGCTTTTAACTCTAAAATACTAGATTTTTCATGCAACTGAGTAAGTAACAGTCACTTCTGTAACTACCTGAAATCATTTTGCTGACCTTTCACATGAAACATATGTTGTGCCTAAAAATGAGTGTTTTAACATAATTTCATAACATTGTCTAACATAAGCTGTGCACTGATAATTTAACTTTCTTAATTTTCATAGAGAAAATTTTAGAAAATCTTATTCTCAAGAATAAAGAAAAGCCATTACTTGCAAGAGGATTGGAGTATGTACTGTCTATTTCTGGGCTAGACATATTCACTGACCTGAAAATCCTAGTGTGAGCATCTTTTATTCTTAGATACTTTGATAGCACTGTTACATAATGCTAGGATCCTATGAAGAAACAGGGTAATGTAAACTAATCACTGAGTGGCATTCAGGGATTGTGGGTCCTACACAGTCATTTGTTCAGCTGTGTGTTTAAAGCCTGGCCATGCTGTTGCCACTCTCCAGGCAGGAAGACTGCAGGAAGGAGGGGTGCTCTTATGCTTCCTTTCCAGATCACACTCTAGGACCACAATGCCAGTGTGCACATCCTTAAGCCTGAAGGTTTGGCAGGGGATGGCTGTTTAAGGCAGCTGGAACTTGGAAGAGTGAACTGGGGTGAGCACCTGTGTGCACGTGTGTGTGTGCATGCATGTGTGTCCACACATCTAGGGTCAGCGGAGGAGGGAGCTCAGGGTCAGAACTCAACACAGTTCATAGCACTGTACAGATAATGAATGAATTTTATACCTGTTTCAAATTAAGAACTAATAAAAACAAAGTGGTTTTCCACTTTCATGGAGGTTCCAGTCTCATAAGGGAGATAAGCTACTTCAATATAAAAATGATAAACCAGCAACTCAAGGCAATATAGGATAATATCCATAGCTAGCACCTATTGAGTATTTCCAGTGTTAAAACACATTGCATGTATTTTCTTATTTAATCCTCACAGAAACTCTGTGAGATTGGTTCTATCATTGTTCCTATTTTAAAATTAGGAAATTGAGGCTTAGGTCAATCAAAGTCACATAACCACTGAGTGGCAGAGCCTGAGGTCCTCAGGTTATACCCCTATGTCCTCAGATTATTTTGTGACCTTATGATGCCCTGCCTTCTCCTATATCTTACACTCTGCAACTTCTTAGCCTCTACTCGCTTTTTTTGTGCTGCAGAGAAAAGAAACAGGTCAGAGTGAGCTGGCGAGAACAGGGAAGGTAAAAGAGGGGGCCCAGGACTGATTCTGAAAAAAGTGTTGATGCTATTGGGATGAGACAGGAAGAATCAGAAGAATATGAGCAAAATATGAAACGAAGAAAACACCATTAAAAAAAGCTCTCTTCATCTCTCCATATGAATAGTTTTTTTCTTTACAGGATCCATTAGGAAAATCAAGTTTCAAAAGTAGAACAAAAAGTCCTTTCCATGAGAATATGGGGCTCTGTGAAGGAACGGCAAAATGCTTTAGATACAAAAAATACTTCTTTAAGTGACATAAGGTAGAATTTTCTTTCTGCAAGCAGGGAAGTATACTGAACAATGTGCTCTACCTCCCCCAGGTATGATCAATGGTCAGTAGCAGGTCAGAATAAATCACTCCTTTCTCTTAAGGAGTATTCCTTTTATGCAAAGACATTTACTTTCAGACTCTTAAAAGTGCTGCAGTTGGGCCATTGGGTTCTCTTTGTTCCTTACCATTAAATTCTGAATATTGTGTTTAACTCTAAATTCTACCTGACAGGTACCACCAAGAGAGCAGCACACCATCCAAGGACTCAACTCTCGGCCCTCCTTCTGACCCCAAGAAGCTGTCCCTTCATGGCCAAAGTGCCTGTCGACCCTTACCTACCCCCTCCAGGAGGAGCTATCAGTCCACCTCAGCCACTGGCCAGGCTGTCAGTGTGCCACTTTGCACAACAAACACAAAAGAACCCCAGGGATTTTCAGATCACAAAGACTCTCTAAGTGAAATCTCTTTCAAGTGCAATGGGAACGGAAATGAGTTTTACTTAGGAAATTCCTCCCCAGCCTCCCCTTTACAGAGCAACCCAAACCTAGAGAAAAAGGAGTCAGAACTTCATTTGTACGTTATTTCCACCACCTCATCAATATTTCTGCACTTAAAAAGTTCATGGAACAATTATATTATAGTAAGTGTCCTCCTAAGTTAACCTTGACTTGAGTACTGTGTTTTAGGGTACCCTTCCCTGCCCTTCCTCCCCATTTTGGAAATTTAACTTTGGAATTTAATAATTCCAATTGTGTAAGACACAAGGCACTGGACAATTAAGGAGATGATTTTATTCAGGCTATTGCAATAGGGAAAATGCTCATTAATGAAAAGTGTCTTAAAGAAAAGGAGATGGCCCTGAGGTTTTCTAAACGCAGGTAATAAACAAGGAAGTCATCAGTGAGCCTCATGGGAATTATGAGGAAGGATGGAGATAGGTCTTATCTTGGAATTTCTGTGAGCAGGGTGGTCTTTTGCAGTTAGGTGGGGTGATTTCTCAACCATTCTGCTTTCAGAGAGCACAGAGCTCAGATAAAGTTCAACATTATCAACATGTTTCTGTATTCCCTAGCTGCACTATTGAAAGTAGGTTCGTGGGAGTCATTGTCATAGGATCAGATAATTTTATAGAGATCTCCTGGTCTGTGTCCCTTATTTTATAAATGAGGAGACTGAAGCTCAGAAATTTTAAGTGACTGACTTGATATTATATAGTAAGTTTAGGGGCAGAGTCAGAACTCTCATTTAGGAATCTTTTTATTACACTAGGATCAGTTTTAAAAAAAGTAATTTGCTAAAAGAATAATATGACTCTTTTTTAGTTATCTTCAGTGACACATAATTTTTATTATTGATCTTCCAGAATGATAATATTAAGGAATATGACAGATTCTTTCACTCAGAAGAAGCTAGGAAGCAAGGGGATTTATAAGTGGCCAAAAATTGTGAAAGATTGCAAGACAACTCTAATTTTTTTCCCAGAGCACAGTTCAGAATATTTAATCTTTAAATTAAATGTTGAAAATTCCTCCCTAAAATTTTAAACAGCTTTCTCCAAATTAAGAATGCGAATGAATCATAAATAGAGGGAAAACCCTGCTCTACTAACAGAAGGCCTCACACGTTCTAACAGAAAACCCAAAACTTAAGTTGACTTTTAAAAGTCTACTTAATACTTCAAAATAACCGTTGATGCTTCCCTGAATTAACTAACTCCCAGTTTTAAGTACTACTTTTAAATTCTGCAGCAGAAGCATGTTTGGGGCAAGCCAGGCCAACGCATAGCCCTTCGAATAGTAACAGCAGTAACAAATAACAGACACGTATTGTTAGTAGCAGTAGGAACTGTTCTGATGCTTTTTATATATTAACTCATTTAATCTGTTGACAGTCTTATGACGTAGGACTGTTACTCTCATTCCACAGATGAGGAAACGGAGGCACAGGGAAATCAAATGATATATTCAAGGTTGTACAACTAATATACAGCTGGGATTTGACCCCAGATACTCTGATTTTTTCCCTATGACTACTGAAATAAATGCAGGTGGGGGGGTAATCTTTATGAGTTGGTGGATGTTATTATTAAAAACAATGTTCTATTCCTTGAAAGATGGAAAACAAGTAAATATTTCATATAGAAATGATGAATCAATCAGGTTAGCATTCATTCTAGTGAGAATAAGATATTAATTCAATATAAACATTTTAAGAGTTGCGACTTTTCTGTGACATTGAATTCTTTCATCAAGTTGGTCACTTTTGGTTAGTCTTGGTGCTGTCTTCATAAGTTTTAGGGAACTGAAAAAAAAAATAATATCCTAAATCAGTCAGACTTATCTTGGGTAACTGACCTCCTGTGCCTTGAGATTTCCTTCATGTTGAGGTATGCAGATGCTCTTGGGAAAAGAAATTAGACGTCTTAACTCTCAGTATACTTTCAGGTAAAATTAACCTAAACCATCCAGCTAGAATTTAGCACTCACTCTGATTTTAACTGTTTCCAAAGAGTCAGTAACCTATTTTATCTATAACTTTCACCAAAAGTAATTATACCTGAATTGTTTAGCATCTTAAATTCTACAGAGACAAAATATGGCAATTCTTTGCCCTTAATATGTTGTGAAGATAACTGTAGAAAGCTAAATAACTAAGGAATATTCTCAAATTAAAATTCAAGATTTAAGGCAAGAATAAACATTTGGAGAGGGAAAAAAGGCAGGTTTTTTTTTTTTAAAATACATACAGCAATGACAAAAATAGTAAGAAAAAGCACATTAATTCCCTCCCCTCCGCCACTCACCTACCACCCTATTCTGTAATCAAGGAATAAGCCGGGGGAAGCTTGTTTGGAGTTGTAAGTCAGCAACATTTCAGAAATTCCTTCTAACCTGTCTGTTAAGCTTCAACATAAATAATTATTTAGAGAATCTGCTAAACACTACATGCCCATTTGTTTCAAGACCCAGGATGAGTGGGAAATGGCGACACTAAAGATTTAAGGAAAAAATAACTCCATTTATGGGGGAATAGCTAATGAAATTATTGTGTATCTTGGCTATGGAATACTAGATAATCATTAAAAAGACTGAAGTCAGTCTGTATACATAGACATGATAAACTGTCCATCATGTATTAAATGAAAAAAAATTACAGATTAATATATGTGATATGATGTAGCTAGTACTAGTTACATATTATAAAAATATATCATCTAATGTGTAAATATTACAAATGTATATATTATAATTAATATGTTTTTACATGTCTGAAAGAATATAACAGTAAGGTATTCTGAATATTGTGATAAGAGGGGTAGGGAACTGTTATCATTTACTTTATGCATTTCTGTACTGTTTGATTTTGATAGATTATTTTATTTTTTATTGAAGTATAGTCAGTTTACAACATTGATTATTTTATTTTATAATGAGCAAATGTTATATTTAAAACTTAAAAAATATATATATAACAGAAAAAATCCTCTGTGGTATTATTAAATGCTCGAATGAGTTACATGAACAAATCATGTACTGAAGAAGGGATTAAACAATAGATACATGACATTGACTAAAAATAGGAAGCACTGATTTTCAGTAAACAAAAATTCTAACCATTCCTACTTTTTTTCTCTTTCAGAAAGCTACTCTTTTACAAGATCCCCTCTATGTTAGTGAGCTCAGTCCTGCTACTGGAAGTCAAAAGCCATATAGGTAAGGAGTGATGACAGGACAGAGTTGCGTGGGGGGGGGGTTGTTCTCTTTCTTTGCCTCTCCTAACTCTACGTACTGCTGACCGTCACATTTATATATACGGCAACTCTCTGCCTGGAATTGCAGATACAGTTACCCACTGGACATCACTTCTTGTATGTTTCACAGGAGCCTCAAAGTCAGCATATGCAAAACAGAACTCAGCATCTTCCTTCTGGGACCTGACCTTCCATCTGTGTTTCCTAACACGGGGCATGATGTCATTTTCTCCAGATAGCCTAAGCCAGAGTCCTGGATGCCTAGAGCATCACCCCCCATATCCAGCCAATCACCACATGATTTAGTGTACTCACTGAATGTCTTTGGATAACATCCACTTCTTTCCACTGCTGCCTGCTCAGGCCCAGTTATCTCTGTTCTGGGTTCCTACAGTATTTTTCCAGCTGGCCTCTGCCTTGTTCTTGCCTCTCTATACCATGCTGCAGTACAACAGAGGAATTTTTCAGAAGCACAAATCTGATTGTGTAATCCCTCCTTTAAAGCCCTGTAAATAGCTCCCCATTGCTCTTAGAAGGTCTACACTCTATAACAGCTTATACAGATCTTCCTGATGTCTCTTTATTTTTCCATCCTCAACTAGTGTGCTCCCCGCACTCCTGCCCTAAGCTCCTGATCCAAATGAACTCGTGGTTCTCAGAAAGCTCCCTGTTTATCTGCTCTCTGTTTATCTGACATGATGGCTTCTATTTAAGAATCCTACTCTCTTCTCTCCTTCCCCTTCATAAAAAACTTCAGCTCCCCAAGTCTTAGCTTACTCTCCCTTTGTCTAAAAATCATTTCTCAAAACTAAGTGAAGAGGGCCCCTTTATAACATCCTGTGCCTACATACCTTGTGGCACTGTCCAGTCTGTATGATGGACTGCTTGTTTGATTACGTGCTGTCCTATAATGCAGTATGCTCCTTAAGGACAGGGACTCTATCTTGATCACCAGCATATAGTAGGCTACCAATAAACCTTTACAGAAGGAAGGAAGGAAGGAAGGAAGGAAGGAAGGAAGGAAGGAAGGAAGGAAGGGAAGAAGGAAGGAATGAACAAGATAAGATAGAGGCTAGGACCTTATAGGCAAGGCTAAGGAGTTTGGATTTTATCCAGACTTCACAGTTCTATTACGTTCTCATCACAGTCTGCCTCATATTGAAGTAGTTACTTGTGATGTGACTATTTCTTCCAACAGACTGTGAGCCCCTAGAAGGCAAGGAGTATGTCTTATTAATTTTTTAATTTTTCTTACTTAAAATAGTGCTTTGCATTCACTCCATGAATTGATGGTGCCAATGATTCTGATAGTAAGTAAAGTCATGGGCAAGTTTTGAGAGATTTATGACAGTGACATATATTGGGAGTCATGTAAATGAACTAAGGGTAAGTTTAATTTTAAAAGATTTATGTTCATTCCCCACTAAACGGAACCTAAGTTCCGTGGAAGAATGACTGATTCTAGGTCTGGGGCAGGAAATACACAAATGAGTCTGAAACAGTAATGCGGCCCTGACTAAAGGATACAGGAGCCTATGTGAAGTGGCTCCAAATAGCCAAAGATTGAACAATTTGAAAGTCAGAAAAAAATAATGAATGAGATGGCTGAAACACAATGAATATATAAAAAATTCCAAAGTGTATAATGATGCATCATAGAGAGAAAGTCCTGCCTCCTACCCTTCCCCAGAAAGAAATAAAAATGCACTGAACTCCATTGGAAGTAAATAGGGCACTAACTCATTTCTCTGCAAATCAAGCAAACAAGCGGAAAGAATTAAGCATTATCCTGCCTTTCCTGCATAAACAGTAATTAGTTCAGGGTAACCAAGTAGCCCAAGTTGATGAGCTGTAAATTCCATTTTACAGAATTCCAGCTAATGAAATGTGGAAGGGTTAATAGAATAAGAAAATTACCATTTTTTTCAACCTCTGATGATATAGTAGATTCATGCAGTGATCCTCGATGGATGAAACCATTAGATAGAAAGGTGAAGTGGAACTTCAGAATGGAGGGGTCATGTTGTAAATAACTAAACCCACTGGTCAGTCTCAGCATCCCTTAGGTAGGATGTTATAATGAGACACTTAAAACTTTTGTACCTCATTGTTTGATGCAGTATGAAACACACAGCACCACCTATGACATATCTTTGTTCAAACAATTAAACTTAAATCTAACTTAAAAGTGTGGGTACGTCAGCCTTAAGAAGGAATGAAATTCTGACACATGTGACAACATGGATGAACCCTGAAGAAATTATGCTAAGTGAAATAAGCCAGACATAAAAGGACAAATATTGTGTGATTCCTCTCATATGAGGCACCTAGAATAGGCAAATTCGTAGAAACGGAGCAGAATAGAGGCTACCAGGAGCTGTGGGGAGAAGGGAATGGAGCCATTGTTTAATGAGTGCAGAGTTTGTTTGGGAAGATGAAAAAGTTCTGGAAATGGATAGTTGTGATGATTGCACAACATTGTATATGCATTTAATGCTGCTGAACTGTACACCTAAAGATGGTTAAAATGGTAGGTTTTATGTTACGTATATTTTATTTCAAAATTTTTATAGGTGTGTGTGTAAAAGGTAATAGATAAAACAAGATTGGCAAAATGTTGAAAATTATTGAAGCTAGGTGATGGGTATGTGGGGGTTTCTTATACGCTCCTCTCCATTTTTGTGTATGTTTGAAAATGTCTATAGGAAAAGTTTTTAAAAGACTTAAGAAACATAGCAAGCAAATATAACAATTATCTTATTTAGATCTTGATTCTAACAAACCAAATATAAGAAGACATTTTTAAGACAACAGAAAACATTTGAATATGGACTGAGTATTAGACAATACCATAGAATTATTGATAATTTTGTTGGGTGTGATAATAATGATTTTGCAAGGAAATGTTTCTTTAATTTTGAGTTAGGTTCTGAGGTATATAGGGGTTAAATAACAATGTTTGGGATTTCTTTTTCAAAAAGATGGTTATACAGGTAGCTTAGAATTTCTACATGCTGTCATATGTCTACTTTAAAAAAGTATCAGTTTTAATGTTGGTGCTATATTATATGTAAAGTGATCATAAAGCTAACTGTGTAATAAAACAGGCTGTAACTTTGTGTTATCCCAGAAAGCAAGGAGAGTTCTGCCACTATTTTGACTCAGGAAAACCATATTCTTGCAAAGTTAATTTCTGAAGGCGACATATTTATAATATAGTAATTTAATGCACCATGAAGGATGCAAGTATATGCACAAGATACACGAGAAATGGTTTCTTTCTGTGAGGCATCTTTGGTTTAAAAGGAATAGGTGTTCTTTGGGTTTTCAAATTCAAAGGCATTTTCACAGTTGTGAGTTCTGTAATCTGACCATTGTGAACATATACACAGTGCTTCTGAGATAATGTATGAAAGGCCTTTCCAGCTGTAAAGCATTATACAAATGTAAAGTACTACTTACATCAAATGTCTGGAAAAGTGAAAAAATATAGGAGAAATAGAGCCTATCATTAGATCAAGAATCCTCTTGCCACATTATTTGGGAGAATTTGTGTTTTCCAGCTCATGAAAATAAGGAATATCTGTTAACATTAATATAAAATTTCTCCTTATTCCTGAATGGAATAATGGAGTCTTTTGGCAGTAGACTTTTTCTTATTTAAATTAGTCAAAGGAAACTTGTCATCTATGTAAAAGCAAATATTCTCTGAATTTTCAAAGAAAGTGTGATTATACATAACTTCTCTGTAGATATACAGGCTACTGAACCTAACTTGAATTTATGAGTTATATGAGACCTCAATTTCTATACGAATTGATTTTTAGTATGAAGTCATTAGTGTGCTTTTTTCTTATGCAATTTTTTTTGGCCTTTTGAAAAAAAATAGTTTGGTATTAATATCTATTGTCATAGGTGTCAAAAGATAAAAACAGTCTATTTCTATATGGATCTTAGCAACTTGCTGGCTCCTAATGGGAAAAACTGGAAAATCAATTTTAAATTGTTATGCTGATATTGTATTTTTTCTAAGCTTTTACTTTTCTAAGCTCATTTGTTTGTGAAAACTACCTTTGTACTGGGTTTTTCTTTTTAGTTCTAAGAGAGTAAAGTTTGTGGTTATTTTTAAAATGAAGTGTGGCAGTAATTAACAGTGGATGCACAGGGAAGCAGGATTCAAAGCTCATTCCTATTTTATTTAGATAACATTTATGAAACACTTACTGTGTGCTAAGCACATGCAGTAACTAAAGTATCAGAACAGCACAATGGGATAGGTACTATCATCACCCCCATTTTACAGATGAGGACCTTGAGGCACAGAGAGACCAGGAAACTCGCCTGTGGTAACTAGCCAGTGGAATAGGGGCAGATCTAGGATTCTGATCAGCCCATCTGACCCTGCCCCCATGCTCATAATCATGTTCTTCCACCTCTATGATTGCTATCACTGAATTATTTTTTTTTAATTGAGGTATAGTTGATTTACAATAGTATATTAGTTTTAGGTGTACAACATAGTGATTCACAATTTTTAATGATTATAGTCCATTTATAGTTACTATAAAATATTATATTCCCTGTGCTATAAATATATCCTTGTAGCTTAATTATGTTATACATAGTAGTTTGTACCTCTTAATCCCCTATGTCTGTCTTGCCCCTCCCCACTTCCCTCTCCTCACTGGTAACCACTAGTTTGTTCTCTGTATCTGTGAGTTTGTTTCTTTTTTGTTACATTCACTAGTTTTATTTTTTAGATTCCACATATAAGTGATATCATACAGTACTTGTCTTTCTCTGTCTGACTTATTTCAACTAAGCATAATACTCTCCAGGTCCACCCATGTTGTTGCAAATGGCAAAATTTTCATTCTTTTTCATAGCTGAGTGGTATTCCTGTGTGCGTGTGTGCGCGTGTGTGTGTACACTACAACTTTATCCATTCAACCATTGATGGACACTAGGGTTGCTTCCATATCTTGGCAATTGTAAATAATGCTGCTGTGAACACTGGGGTGGATGTGTCTTTTCGAATTAGTGTTTTCGTTTTCTTCAGATATACACCCAGGAGTGGAATTGTTGAGTCATATGTTGGTTCTGTTTTTAGTTTTTTGAGAAACCTCCATACTGTTTTCCACAGTAGCTCCACCAATTTACATTCCCACCAACAGTGTACAAGGGTTCCCTTTTGCCCACATCCTTGCCAACATTTGTTATTTGTGGTCTTATTGATGGCTAAAACTGAATTCCTAATGACCATTTCTCCTCCAGTGTTTCCACTAGAAAAGAGACTGTTTTTCAGGAAGTCTTAAGTTTTGTATTAATAAGAGGTTCATTGATTGGATAGAGGAGAGCATCTTAGATCTTTTTAAATAAAGGGGGAGGTAGTGGGCAAGAATGAAGATTCTATGTAGTATTATTGGAATAAATGCTGGTATCAAGATTTGTGGAGTAGGTGGTAAAAATATTTTTACTTCAAGTCAGAAATTCTAAGACATTTCCATCAACCTACACAGAACATGAAACATCTCTCCGATAGCTACTTTGCACCCTGCTTTTCTGAATCACTAGTTGTGTAAGTTTGGACAGGCTACTTAACCTTACATCCTATAAATGTAACAGTAATTTCCAGCTCAGCCCTCCTGGTGACACTGAATGAACAAGTCCTTGAATAGTACCCAGGCCAGAGCCTGCCACAGAGTCAGTGCTCAGTCAAGTGCAAGTTGCTATTACTGAACACAGTGGGAGATGGAAACAGTATCTCACCGGATCATGTTTTATCAAGTTGTTGCAAATCAGGTGAGGGGCAGGACAAGTACACAAATGACTACAATGGGGTGAAGTCGGATGAGTGTGGTGTAAGAAGTGTGGAAAAGCTGCTATGGGAGAGGATCCCCATTCGTTGGTAGAATTAGGGAAACCTCTAAAGAGAAGATGTTAACTCATTTCAGCCAAGCCAGCTTTTCCTGAACTGTGGAACGCACGTGGGGCAGGAATGGGAGATGACTTCATGTGGTAGCCTGACGTGGCCTGAAATAACTTTGAATTCCATGGTGAAAAAAGATTCCTTTTTCCAACTCATCTGATCTCATTAGGGAGAACCTCTCGGCTTGGTGCTAATGGTAGCAGCTCTGTAACACATGTTCGTCTGACTTTCTGTCAAAGAGAGAGCAGATTCCAGGCTCAAAATAGGGCGCATCTGCTCAGAATTTTGGTTGCTTTCATACTGTTTTTACAGCTACCTGCTATTTATTGCAAACGGTCCTGGTTTTCCCTCGTGAAGGAGTGATACAATGTTTTATTTATAAAGAAAATTTCTCGGAGAAAAAAAGGAGTTTATTTAAAGAAAAAGTATTAAGCAAATAATATTACATATGATTTACAGATTATGGTAAATGGTATGTGAACAAACTCGGAGCTAGACTATGAAAGGGAGACAGAAATGTACCAGGGACAGTGGGAGCATTTGTGACACGTACAGCTTGCGTAAAGGGGCATGGCAAAAAGTCTGTTTGGAGAGCAATAAATAGTTCACTTTGGGAGGAGCAAGTTTCATTACTGATAAGTAATAAAGCTACAAATACAAAACTATACAAAAATTCCGTTAATCACAAAGCTTTACAAACCTGTCGATAATCGTTGATATTCCTCAGCTGTTGTTTCTCATCATTTTCTCCATGGACAATTTTCTTCTCTTTCTGTAGATCTGAGGAGAAAATTAAGCACTTCGGTCAACTTAAATCTGAACTTTTCCTTAAAGACAATACTCTGAGGAAGATACTTTGTTTAATTACGGAACTTAAAATAGCAGCCCAGAACAACTTCATCCTGAAAAGGCTTTTCTGGCAAGTAGGTGTTTTGTCTCATTTTTAAATCTTTAAAACTTGTTTCACCTGTTTATCAAATGCAGTTTATTGAAGCATAAAGCAACATATAAATAAAATGTGGTCTTGTATTCTGATGCTGTATTTTAAAATGCTGATTAAATTTAATGCAACTGTGGACGCTTGAAATGTGATGTGATCAGTGCACATGTGTTGGGGCGGGAGTGATGCAAGAGAGGAGGGGTGGCAAAAAGACAGGAGCTCACTTGGGCTGGGTATGCAGTCAAAGAAAAGAGAGAGGAGATGCTTCTGGCAGGTGAGAAGTATGAGTATGAGACAGTAAGATGAGAAAGATTTCAAGACATTTTATGTGTATGTTCCCCTACAATATAAAAATTAATTAAAAATTATTTTTGAGTGTAGGACTGTTATTTATAAAAGGTGAGTCCTGGGGAGTCAAAGCAACCCAGCAACCCGCTCGGTAAGTTATAGGCTTACTCTGGAAGACTTAGTCTCAGTTTCAGGTCCGGTGGAGGTATTGAGAAGCCCCGGTGAGTACCAGTACAGTCCTTGTGAGGCTGCTTCTGACCAGTGGTCTTACATGGTGGCCACCAATTCCTTGCACAGCTGTGAAGCGCACTGCCTCCTGAGCCATACAAGACCATCTTGGCCATTTCTTAGATTCTAAGTGCTTCACATGTCCGATGACCAACCATCCTGTTTTGCCTAGACTAGGGTAACAAACTATCCCAGTTTGCCTGGGACTGAGGAAGCTCATGACACGAGACTTGTAGTGCAAAAGCTAGAACAGTGCCAAGCAAACTGGGATGGCTGATCACCGTAATGAGAGGGCATGGTAGCTACAGAGAATAGCATGTCAGATGTCCCCAACATTGAGGCACGTAAGGATGACGTAGTGCTGTGTGGTCTAAAATGCCTGTACTAGATAGACCCAGTCAGGAACACGCCATCTGAGTTTTAACTCGAGAACTTCAGAGAATTGCAGAAAATACAGGGACAGGCATCAAAATGCCTTACATATGGTTATGAAGAGTCCACACGGAAAGGCTAAAGAAAGCCTTATTATCTCCCACCCAAATAAACCTCTCCAGTTCATCCTACACACGTTATTTATCTATAACTCTGATGGTGAGGGCTTCGATTCCTCAAAAACCTCTCAAGGCTCTCGTTACTAAGTACAGACACTTTGGCTTTGGCATTTAAGGCTTTCCACTAATGACTTCTTGTCAATGATTCCAAACTTGGACAGGCATGATCTTTATTTTAGCAAGGGCGGTTGTCAGAAGGGGTCAACATCGGCACAGGACAGGCACTGGAGAATGAATCCAGCTGTAGATGCTAAAGGGAGAAGGCACCGTGCCCAAGGGTGAGCTCTCCATAGAGAATGTACAAAATGAAGTATCAGGACATTTCAGCATGTGGGTGGATTACACCCAGGTGTCTGCATAAATATTTGGCACCAGACAGATCTGCATGTTTAGGGTTTGGGAACAGGGGCTTCATGGAATGTGGGGTTGGGGGCGTAGCAAGGACATAAAGTCAAGAGTGAAGTCAGTGGCTGAGAAAGGACCTGGCAAAGGACTTAGCCCAGGGCCCAGAGGAGATGTCCACTTACACAAACTGGACACAGCTAAGGGATGGATGTAAAGCAGATGTCTAGGCAGGAGAACTGAGCTCCCACCTAAGGGTTAGACTAGAAAGAAGGGTGTCGGTCTGGAGGTTGTTTAAGCATCCCCAAGCTTAAAACAGGCTTGAGGCAGGGGGCCTCAGCTGTGGAGCCAAAGAGGGAAGCAGAGAAAGAGAATAAAACGAGGTCTAACCCACTTGACCCACCACTTCATCACTCTCACCGTGTGAGATGACGTGAACACCTGCCCTTTCTAGCCGCTTCACGTCTTCTCCTACTGTTCGCTTTCTCGAGGATACTCCTTCCACTTTCTCCTGTTAAATTCCTTCCCATTCATTCTCCAAGGCTCATCTCAAAAGCTGTTCTTCCACATTTCCAGTCATCCTCAGTGGGGAACTTTGGTACCTGCCTCCTTTTGATCTGTTATGGCAGTTCTGTGCCGTAGAACTTTCTTCGATATTTTATAATCTGCACTGTTTAATAAAGTAGCCACTAGCCACCATGTGGCTTTTAAGTTCTTGAACATGGCTAGTGACTAAGGAAGTGAAATATTAATTGTATTCAGTTTTAATCAATTTAAATTTAAATAGCCACATGTGGCCAGTGGCTTCTGTACTGGACAATGCAGTCTCTCACATCTCTCAGAGTGCTTTCCCTTTAACAATTCAACAAATATTTACTGCATGCCTATTTTGTGCTAGACATGGTAAGAGGCATTATAAATGTAGGCATGATTAAGATACAGTTCCTACCTCAAGAATTAGCACAGCCATTCTCCTTTTTACTATAGTTATTGGTATATTTTTCTTATTTACCATAATATTCTATAAGCTTCTTCAGGACAGCCATGTGTCTTACTCATCTTTGCATTCTCCCAAAGGCCTAACACAATGCCTGCAGATACCAGGTCCCACAACCAATTCATAATGAATTGAAAATTTATTCTTTTGTGAAAGACTAATATGATCAGAAGTCTAGGAGTAAAGCATTCATGTTCTGTTTCTTGAAAATACTGCAGCCATTATTTAATGTACGTCCTTAGATGACCCAAAATAGAAGATCCTCTCATTTATAGTTGTCAGAAGTGAAAGGCCAACGTGAACAGAGAGGGAAGTAAAAGGCACATGGGTCATCTCCACGTTTGGGGCCTTCCCACCTGTCAGTGGGGTACCCCGTGTCCCTTCCCACCACCGTGCACCACACCTGGAAGCCCTATGGTTTCTCTCTCATCTGCATCCAAAATCTAGTCTCATATTCATGTACAGAGTTAACACATATGACTATAAAACTCAACATTTTAACCTTGTTTTAGGAGCTCTTTTATTTAAATGGTTATCATAGCCTCAAACTAAAGCAGTGGTTTTCCAACTTTGTGCTGGGCTCCCTGGATAATGGAAGGTAACGTGACACTTCCTTAAGAATTCACACTGGGGCGGGGAGATTAGAGGCAGCTCTAATTTTCTGGTTCTTGGGTAAGAGGATGGAAAATTATATACATGTAAACTAGAATAAAACTAATATAATAATTATAGGAACATTCCCATAATAATAAAATTATATAGTAAATACTATAAATATTACATAATTTTAATAATATATACAGTTAACCCTTGAACAACATGGGTTTGAACTGCATGGATCCAAGTATAAGTGGATTTTTTAATAGCAAATACTACAGTACTACACAATCTCAGTTGGTTGAACCCACGCATGTGGAACCACAGATCCAGAGGGCTGACTGTGAGTTATACTTGGATTTCTGACTGCAAAGAGGGTGGCCACTTCTAACCCCACCCCGATCCCCCCACCCTGTGTTGTTCAAGGGTCAACTGTACATCTTTTTCCCTTTTAAAAAATCAACTTCATTAGGGTGTGGTTTTCTTCTGTTAGGTAATTTTTATTCTCCAATTTTATTACAAGTAAAATTTTAAATTATGAGAACACATTTTCATAGGTTGACTCAACTGTGAGCTTTAGGAGTACAGACACCATGTCCAGCTTGTCTGTTTTGCTCAAGATGTTATTCTCATTACTTAGTATAGTACCTGCCACAGGCTGGGATCGATAGTTAACCTGTTCAATGAATGAATGAAAGAGTTCTCTATTCATGTTCTTTCCCAACCCTCTATTTTCTCATTAAGCTTTTTCCGTTCAATTTTTAAATTATGGTAAAATACATATAACATAAAATTTACCATCTTAATCATTTTTAAGCGTATAGCTCGGTGTTAAACACGTCCATGTTGTGTAACCATCACCACCGTCCATCTCCAGAACTCTTTTCGTCTTACAAAACTGAAACTATACTCATTAAACGAGAGCTCCCCATTTTCCCTTCCCTCCAGCCCCTAGAAACCACCATTTTTGTGCTTCCATGAGTTTGATTACTCTAAATATCTCATGTAAGTGGAATCATACAGTATTTGTCATTTTGTGACTGGCTTATTTCACTTAGCACGATGTCTCCCAGGTTCACTGATGTTACAGTGTATGTCAGAATTCCTTCCTTTTAAGGCTGAATAATATTCCACGTATGTATGTACCACATTTTATTTATCCATTCATCCACCGATGAGCTTCCACATTTTAGCTATTGTGAATAATATTATGAACATGGTTGTGTAAATATCTCATTGAGACCCTTCTTCCGTTTCTTTTGGGAGTACCGTCAGAAGCAGAATTGCTAAATCATATGGTAGTTCTATTTTTAATTTTCTGAGGCACCGCTATACTGTTTTTCCCAGCAGCTATACCATTTCACATTTCTACCAACACTGCATAAGGGTTTCAGCTTTTCAACATCCTGACAACTCTTGTTATTTACTGATTTATTTTGATAGCAGCCATTCTAATGGGTATGAAGGGGCATCTAGCAGCTTTGATTTACATTTCTCTGATGATTATTGATGTTGAGCATTTTTTCATATGTTTATTGGCAATCTGTATACCTTCTTTGGAGAAATTATTGGGGTCCAATTTACATATAATAAAATGCACTCTTTTTAAGAGTACAGTTTAAAGAGTTTTCACAAATGTATATATCTGTATGACCACCACCCCAGTCAAGATTTAGAACATTTCTATCACTCTTTAAGGCTACCTTGTGCCCTTTGGCAATCAGTTTCCCTGGCCTCAGGCAAATACTTGCTTTCCGTCACCATAGATTAGTTTTGCTTGTCCTAGAATTCCACTTACATGGCATGATACACTATGTATTCTGTTGTGTTTGGCTTCTTTTGACATAATACTTTTGAGACTCTTTCATGTTGTTGCTGGTAGGCGGAAGTCATTTTAAAAGTGAAAATTTCTGAACCACTGAGCAGGTGGGAGATCACAATAATAACAGACATTTATTAAGCACTTACAATACGCTGAGTGGTGTTCGGGCTTTACAAATAAATCCTATTTAATCCTAACATCAACCTCATGAGCGGTGAAGAAACTGAGTCATGGAATGTAGAAGTAATTTGCCACATGTCCTACTGCTACCCAGTGGCAGAGCTGGGACTTGAACTCAAAGAACGTGGCTGCAGAGTCAGTGTGGACAACCGCCACTCTGCTAATTTGTCCGGGCACTGGGTGAACCCTGGCACTTCTGAGAGGGCCAGGGTGTACTTCCTGCTCCCCTTGTCCCTCTCCCCACTTGCCATCCTCAGCCTCTTCTCAGGCCGGATCACCTCAGTCGGAGCACACATACACCTGTCTAAACAAAGAGTCTAAATTGCCACTAGGAAATGAAAGTCCTGGAGCAAAAATGAGTAATAGAGACATAGAAAAGAGAAGCAATTACATTCCATTTTTCATTAGTACCATCTTGCCTGATTTCATGGGCCAGTGCTTATTTCATGCTCAATTATCTCATGAGACTGGATAGGAAAACACACAAAAACTTGTTCCCCCACTCTTTTCTTTTTAATTCTTATTTTTTGTTGAAGTATAGTCGATTTACAGTGTTAGTTATTTCATTGTATCCTCACAAAGGTCAACTTACTTGGAAAGGCAGGAATTATAGTGGCCCCCATTTAATATTATTATTCCAAGGTGATGGAATGACTTGCCTGAAATTACGCACCTACTTCTGGATGATTGTCAATATTAACAGCCAAGCTGGGCCTAGAAGGCATCTCCCAGCATCACCTGCTAGGTGTTAGCTCTGGCTCTGTGCACCAGGATAGTGGTCTCCTGGTTGTAAGTAAACGTATATTTTCAATTTGGGTTGTGTTAGTGTAAATGAGAGATATTGTAAATCACTTCTTATTTTTATTATGTAAGGAGGGAGAGTTTTGCCAACAGATACCTTAATTGCCATCTTCTTTCCTGCTTGCTTTCACAGACCAGTGACCTTTTCAATTTCCTAGTGAACAAACTTCATGAGTACTTGCCAGAGTCTAGGGATAAGAATGCGCTTCAAAATAAAAGCCAAAGGGCTGATGAGCTGGTGTAAGTACGTGCTGGATAATCATAGGTATTTTTCCCCTAAGGTGTTAAAGAAAAGTGGAAGGCACTGGACAAAATATATAATGTATTAATGATTAATGGTGCTGCAAGTTTTGCTTCACATAGGTTTTTTTTTTTTTTTCTAACTTTTTTTTTTTTAGATGTACTGGGGATTGAACCCAGGACCTCATGCATGCTCACCATGTGCTCTCTCATTGAGCTATTACCCTCCGCCCCTAGATTTTTTAAAAACAGCATTCATTTTGTTCTAATTTTAAAAGAAAAACTACACTAGAAACTAGTAAATACTGGCTGTCTCAAAAGGGAGAAAAAAATGGATGTATGAAAGAAAGGCACTTTTCACTGTATATATACTCTTTTTACCTTTGAAATTTTGAGACAAATGTTACCTACTTGAAACAGTTAAACCACTATGAAAACGACTTTTCTTCCTGACATCCACCTATTCATTCATTCATTCAAAAAATACTTTTGAGTGTTTACTATGCAGCAATCACAGAGTAGGCACTCAACCGATGTTGACAATTTGATGTAAAGAATTTTCTTCCTATACTTTTTTTTCCCTGGGTATCTGAATGCAGTTCTATTGAGGATAACTGATTTTGTGGAATTCTGAACTTGTAATGAAATCATGCCATTTCCATGATTTTTGCCTCTTTGTTTTCTAGGGCGTGCATTGAAATTATACAGACTCTGGGACTAATGTTCAGAGAAACAGAAACTGAATCATCACGTCTGAACACATTAGCAGCTAAGAAGTAAGGTCTTTAAAAAATTGAAACCCTTGTATTTGCAGCCCATTAACTACTCTGTTGAGTGTCTTCCAAAACTCGTAACTCTCTGGCTTTTCTCTTCAGCCCCCTTGTAAATATATTAAACTCTTTTGTCTCTCACTTCCTTCTGTGATGAACAGATTAATTGGGAAGTAAAGGGCAAGCAAATTTCCTATTTAAGCAAGGTGTGATAGACTTTTGCTCACACTCTGTCAGCGAGGACTTTAGGCATATGGCCATTTCTAGCGGCAAGAGAGGCTGCAAAATGTGTCTGCAACTGGACGGCACATGCCTAGCTAAACTTTAGACAGCAATGGGGCCATCTGTTATTTAAATGAAGAATGGAAGAATGTATAGTGAAGGACGAGAGCATTCTTTGCCACAGAAACTATGTGTTTACGTGTTTTGCGTATTACCTGCTTGACCTTTTTATAAGATTTATAGACTATGAATTACATCCTTGGGTAGTGTTCTGGCAAAAATCTTAGTATTTTTTTCCTACTCTCTCCAATTATTTATCTACGTTTCTTGCATTAGAAGGTGGAAGAAGGGTGAGAGCCATGGACTCCAAAACATTTGAACTACAGGGAAGAATAAGCACTTTTAATAATACTTGTCCTGGCTATTATTAGAGACCTTTACAAATAAATTTTAATGATAATATTCACTAACATACTTTAAGCAACGTGCTATGTGCCAAGGACTAGGGGCATACGATGCTTTGTGACAGGGGTGGTCAAACACTTCTGTAAAAGGCCATAGAGTAAATTATTTTGGCTTTTCAGGTCATAGAGTTTCTGCGGAAATGACTCAATTCTGCCTTTGTAGTACTAAAGCGGCCACAGACACTACGCAAAGGAGTGGGCATGGCTGTGCTCCAGTAAAGCTTTATTTACAAAAGTAGGCTCTGGGCTGCCTGGCCTGCAGGCACAGTTTATAGGCCCTCGCTGTACGGCATACAAGGGAAGGATACTCTGGTATTGTCTCTGCTTACTTCTTTGCAGCTGATAGCACTGCCATTTCCCCAATCTCCGAGAGAGTCAAGATTATTTCTCATATTTCTGTCTTCTCCCACTTTGAAATTATTGCTAAATCATGTTACTCTTTTTGTCTACCTTTTTGTCCCAACCTTTCTCTATCCAAGTTGGAAAAACAAAAAAACATTCTTACCAATCTCTGTTACAAAGGATTGCATTTTGATTGTTGTCTTAACTTTGTTTGACCATATCCACCCTACTATGTCAAGCCTCTTTCCTGATATGACTAATTCTTTTCGTGTCCTTTGATACATATATTATAGTGCTATGGTAGAGTCTAGTTGTAATACTAACTTTTCGGTCAATTCTGATATGCATGTGGTCAAATCATGTTACCCATACCATGAACTAGCACAGTAAATATCTAGTATCACTAATAATCTTCTATTGCCATCTAGAAAGTTACCATAAATTTATGTGGCTTCAAACAACATACATTTATTTTCTCACACTTTCTGTAGGTCAGGAAATCTGGGCACAGCTTAGCTGGATCCTCTGCTCAGGGTCTCACAAGGCTGCAGTCAGCAGGCTAGGACTGCAGTCTCATCTGAGGCTTGGGGCGCTCTTCCAAGCTCATCTGGGTAGTCATTAGCAGAATTAATGTCCCTACAGCTGTAAAACTTATGACAGTTTGCTTCTTGGCGGGAGAATATCTCTGAGTTCAGGGAACACCTAAACTCTCTTTTAAAGGGCTCATTCAATCAGGCCCTCCCAGGATAATCTTCCTTTGATGAACTCAAAAGTCAACTAATTGGGGATTTTAATTTCATTTGCAAAACCCCTTCACCTTTCTCATCCAACATAACATAATCACAAGAGTGACAGCCTAACATATTCACAGGTCCTGACTATACTTAAGGGGAAGGCATGATATGGAGTATATATACCTGGGTTGGAAATCGTGGAAGCCATATTAAAATTCTGCCTACCACAATAACATAGATTGACTTATGAGACTATGAGTTTGCCCTTCAAAGTTTATATATTAAGATACTGTAATACATTAAAAATTCTTACACTGGAAATAATAACAACCTAAACAATCAAAGTATCAAACTGTTGGTACCATTTTTAAGGGTGTGATATCAATCCTATAATAAATTTATTTTCAGGATGAAACCACCATTTTAGATTAAAGTTTCTTTTATCTATTATTGGCTTAATGGATTTTAAATTGAGTTGGCAGAAGGGATAGATTTCAAATTAAATTCCACTTGAGCAAATAAAAAAGCATTTATTCATTTCAGCATTTTTCCTCTATTTTTTTCGTAAGTGGAGACTTAACAGTTCAGCCCACTTCATTGTATTCTTGAAATGTGCCATAACCCTTTCATTTGTTTTCAGTATTATGATAGCTGAATTCATGTATTCTCACAGCAAGCAACCCAGAATTTAAGAATTCCTTCTCTTAGTCTAGGATATATGATCCTTTGAAAAGAAGCTGTTGCTGAAAATAAAGGACTATAATTAAATATAGCAGTGAATGGCATGTCGATTCAAACTTAATATCAGGAAAAGCTTCTAAATGGAGTGCTTTGTTGATTTGGAGTGTCTCCTAAAAATAGATTGGCTGATTTAAAACACCCTGAATAAAACATTAGCAAATATCTTGTAGGATGTATCCTGCTTTCTGAGCAATGTGCTAAATAACATGCTTCCTCTTTTGCAGATATGAGACCTAGACTTGTTTTTTGAGTTGGAGAAAGGAGGGGAATTGTATTTTTATTAGAATTTTGGTAAATTTCTAATCATGGCAATGATTTAAATGATTATAAAAAGATTGTGAAGCCTCAAGTATTACTAAGCAAGAATTGTTTATATTCTTCTTTATTCCATCATGAAAGGAATGCTTAGGGTTATGGAGGGTTTTTTTTTTTTTTATACAGTCCTATATGTAAATTCTTTTACTGCTTCTATCTGTCAAAGCTACTCTGATAATTGTCTTCAGTGAGGCAACTGATTTTTTTGGGTGGTGTGCCTTCAGCTCCTTTTCATACTACACATATGAAAATGGGATTACTAACCCAGCATCTCAGGATTCACATTTTGAATTGTGATTTTGTGTGTGTGTGCCTTTTTATTTTCAAATAGTATGATACATTATTCAAATACATAGTAACATGTAAGTGAGTCATTAGTGTATGTTAGTGGACTGTACACTATGTTTGAAAGCAAAAGACTTGAAGTTGGAACACTAGTTTTATTTATTAATAGTGGAAAAGTATACCTCTGAAATGCTTTCTTAAAACCAAGGTTTCTAGCATCAAAAAACTTAAAAGTGATAAGCATTTAAAGAAATGCTTCATACTGTTTCTTTGTCCCGGAGATACACAGTGCACATTTGCATGTTAAAACCTCTTAGAAGTCCTGAAGTAAAGCTACCCAATGAACTTGGTTTACCCAAGTGTTTCCTATACCTCCATTGACCACAGAATCTTATTTTGACTGTAATATTGCCTGGAATTAGTAATCCATAAAAAAGCCCTTTGGAAAATACTGCTATAATTGAAATCACCCAAATTTCCCATTAAGTCCAGATTTCCTAAGATTTCCACGCTACAGGAACTTGTAGAACTGTATTTGCTCTAAGCCAAAAGACCAGGAAATTATATTCTCACTTAAATGGCTTATCACTAGATATTTAACTGCATGTCTAAGGATCCAAAAGTTCAGTCAAGAATGGTCTGCAGTCACTACCAAAAGCTTCCAGAGCTCAACACTGAATTTGGTAAAGTTGCAGGATACAAAATTAGTATATAGAAATCTGTGGCATTTCTATATGCTAACAATAAACTATCAGAAAGAGAGATTAAGAAAACAATCCCAGGAAGGGCAACATAGGAGTAGGAGAATAAAAGGTACAAACTATTATGTATAAAATAAACTATAAGGATATATTGTACAACATGGAGAATACAGTCAATGTTTTATAATAACTATAAATGGAGTATAACCTTTAAAAATTATGAATCACTGTACTGTACAGCTATAAATTATATAATATTGTACATCGTCTATACTTCAATAAAAAAACCATGATGAGCTACCACTTAATCAATAACAAAAATAAAACAATCTCATTTACAATCACATCAAGAAGAATAAAATATCTAGGAATAAATCTACCTAAGGAGGTAAAAGACCTATACTCGGAAAACTATAAGACACGTGAGATGGCCAACAGGCACATGAAAAGATGCTCAACAATACTAATCATCAGAGAAATGCAAATCAAAGCCACAGTGAGATAGCACCTCACACCTGTCAGAATGGCTACTATCAAAAAGACCACAAATAACAAATGTTGGGGAGGATGTAGGAAAAAGGGAACTCTTGTACACTGTTGGTGGGAATGTAAATTGGTGCAGCTACTGTGGAAAACAGTATGGAGTATGGAAGTTTCTCAAAAAACTGAAAAACACAACTACCATATGACCCCCAAATTCCACTCCTGGATATATATCTGAAGAAAATGAAAACACTAATCGATAAGATACATGCACCCCAATATTCATACCAGCATTATTTACAATTATCAAGATATAGAAGCAACCTTAGTGTCCATCAACAGATGAATGAATAAAGAAGACATTGTGTGTGTGTATATACACATACATACATAAACACACAATGGAATACTACTCAGCTATAGAAAAAGAATGAAATTTTGCCATTTGCAACACTGTGGATGGACTTGGAGGGTATTATGCTTAGTGAAATAAGTCAGACAGAGAAAGACAAGTACTGTATGATTTCACTTATATGTGGAACCTGAAAAATAAAACTAGTGAATAGAAACAAAAAAGAAACAAACTCACCGATATAGAGAACAAACTAGTGGTTACTAGGAGAGGGAAGTGGGGAGGGGCAAGATAGAGGTAGGGGGTTAAGAGGTACAAACTACTATGTATAAAATGAATAAAGTATAAGGATATGTTATATAGCACAGGGAATATAATATTTTATAACTATAAATGGAGTACAATCTATAAAATTTTTGAAACACTATATTGTGCACCTGAAACTAATGTAATATTATAGATCAACTTCACCTCAATAAAAAAAAAAAAAAGAATGGTCTGCAATGCTTCATACTTTTAAGTATAATTATATTCAGTGTCTGCAAACCTGGCATCATTGTTTTTCTTCTTGAACTTTACTCACTAATTGCCTTTGTTTTTTTTCAGGGGAACATTATTTAATCTCTTGGTAATTTTAATTAGCGAGCCTCAGATCCCAAAATCTTGTCCTGTGTTTGACATCCAGTTGGTGGCTGATTCAAATTTAGTTGAGATGTCTTTTGATGCTGAGGTGAGATGAGAATTTTGGAACAGACTAAATACGACATATAGGGGTCCTGGGTTCTTCTATGTGGACCATGACATTGTAGAATACAGAAATATAATTATAGCACAGGGAACTATATTCGATATCTTGTACTAATTTATGGTGAAAAAGAATATGAAAACGAATATATGTATATTTATGTATGACTGAAGCATTGTGCTGTACACCAGAAATTGACACATTGTAACTGATTATACTTCAATAAAAAATTACGTATACAAAAAAACAAATATAATTAAATCAAAGAGTAAATAGTTTATTAACCTCAAAATTTAGATAGCTATTCTGTCAATATGAATATTATATACATTTTGTGTTTTAAAGTATGCATACTAAGAAAAATAACAAGTCTGTATATATTAGATAAATCTCTTTATATTTATCTCTATACAAAATATTTACATATATATAATTCCACAGGGGTCTAGTGGGTAAAAAAAGCACTATCTTAGAGATTTTAGGGTTAATACTCTTACCTTTGCTTATCATTTCCTTACCTATCTAGGTAGTGCAAACTTAGTGAGAGTTACTTGTTTTCCTAAAGTTTTACTAAAACATTAGTGGTATCAAAGTGCCTAGATTGTACTTATTCTGAGATAATAAATCAGATTGTTGTTAGTTTATTTTGATCAGGCCAACACAGAATTTGTTTTAAAGGATGACACATGATTTGATAGTTCTTGAACATACAATCAGAGTTATGTTTTAGAGAACTCTTAAATTCACTCATTCTTTCAATAAATGTTTACTGAGCATCTATTATGAGCTAAACAGTGTGGAAGGAAGTGGGGTCTAAACAAAAAGCAAAACAGACACAATCTCTGCCCTCATTAGTTTATAGTCTGGCTGGATTGAGAGATGTTAGTCAAATATAACATCAGTGTATTATTACAGACTGTACATAACGCATCTACGATACCAATTTCAACAGCGTAGTAAGTGGATTAGGGATTAAAGAGGAGGATGGAAGCAAGACTAAGCCAGGCAGAGATGTTAAGAAGCTAGTGCTGTAGTCCAGGTGAGGGATGATATGGGCCAGAAGGGAGCCCTCTCTTGACCCCCAAATGAGACTAGGCTTTCTTTTTAGAGCTCTCCTAACTTTCCACGCTTTTCTCTCATAGCCCTGGTCTCAGTCTGTAACTGTGCATTTATTGATGTGATTATTAGATTAACATCTGTTCCCCACTAGACTGTATATTCCATGAGGGCTGAGACCATGTCTCTGTTACTCTCCATTGTATCCCCAACTAGCACACTGTCTGATGCATATTTGTTGAATAAATAAATGAAGAAAAGGGACGGTAGTTGGGAAGAGGAGAGATTCCAGAAATTTTTAGGAAATTGAGTTGATAGGTTGATGGAAAAATAAAAAGTGAAGATTAGATGACTTTTAGATTCTGGCCTGGGGGTCAGATAAAAATTACAAGAAGAATAGGTTTAAAGGGGAAATAATGAGCTTGGTTTTGGATTAGTTTCTTTGATTTGCTTTTGATATTTCCACATGAAAGTTTCTAGTGGGCAGTATAGACAGGTCTGAATTTCCTGTTTTCAGACCTGCTGATCTTTTGCACCTGGGCTGTTAGTGAAGCCATGAGCAAATCACATAAATTCTGATTCCAAGGTCTAATAGACAGGGAAACTTCAAACTAGAGCTCTTCTTTGCAAAGAATACTGTCAGGGAAAGTGTGTTAGCCTGTAGCATGCTCACAGACACAGTTCTCATGTACCAAGCGGCCTTCGGGCTAGAAGACAGCCTCCCCAACTGTTTGCAGTTCTTGAGGATAACAACAAAATGTCTCCAACCGTATATTTACCCATACCACAGAAGGAGTTATACTTTAAGTGGGGCACAAGGCTAAATTTCAAGAATTGCCCACCTTAATTCTGGGGAGCATAATTCTACATTCTTGAAAGGAAGCAGGGTGGTTGATCTGAATGGTTTTGCAAATCAAGTGTGCAACTCTTTTTGTGTGTTAGTATTCTGTAGGCTTACCCTGACCCACTTTCTTAGCCATTATTAAATGTGTCATTTTTATGAGAGCCACTTTTTTGAGAATGACTGAGTCAAATGGAGTAAGAAAACTGACCACACTAATAATACTTTCTGTTAATCAAAAGAAATTTTTTTATAAGTACCTAAAGAGAACCAGGAGAAACTACCATTTTCTGGCTCTGCCAATGATACTGATTACGATTTAAAATTCCAGTTACAGAAGCTTGTCCTGGAATATACAGATACAGCTACAGCACTTTTATATGAGATACTCCTTGTCTTTCAGCAGGTACAATATATGTTTGTATTATACATACTATATTGTATGATTATTATATGTGTCATGACTATTATATCTATATGATTCATAATATACCTTAAAATGCTTATATTAGAGATAATCTCCAAAATTGGCTGATTTACATGATAGTACTACTTTTGTTCTTAAGTGTTCATGCAGCTTTTTTTCCTAAATAGTGATTTTAAAGACTTGATTAATCAGGATAAAATGTATTTGAGAATGAGTATCTTTTTAGGTACAATTTGAACTTCATGAATATAACTTGTTTATTTCCTTGAGTCTTTTAGGGAAATCTTGGATTGGGGTCAATGAAGTTTGCTATTAGCTGGATGATGTCCTTTCTACAAAGTTGTCCTCCCATAGTAAGTATCCAGAAGCAAAAACAAAACTACCACTCAAGGCTAATGAAACAGATGCTCTTGTGCTTAATTTTTTTTTTTTTTTTTTGCAGGGGGAGGTAATTAGTTTTATTTATTTAGTTAGTTTCTTGATGGAGGTACTGGGGATTGAACCCAAGACCTCATGCATGCTAAGCACGTGCTCTACCACTTGAGCTATGCTCTCCCCCGATGCTCTTGTGCTTAATTAATAAAACACAAAATTTCTCCGTAAGTAGTCAAGTTTATAAAACAGAAGAAAATGCAAATTTGATGATTTTAGTGATTAAAATAAAATGTTTTTATATTTGGGACCTGAATGTTTAAGGTACTGAAATGACATCTTAAATGTGATCTTTATTTAACGAAAAGCCCTAAGATATATGTAGAAAACAGAATATTAAAATATTGGCTGTATAATTAAGTGGAAAAAAAATGAACATTTATCTTAAACAGTGAGTGCAAGTTGGCGAGTATGACTATAAGACTTGGAATACTCTGGCCACCCTGTCCTGGCAGCCAGGATCCTGGTCTGTAGTATCACCGTCTCTCTCCTTGACACTACAGTACCATCTACATGGTCTGTCCTATCTTCCCACCGGACTACAGTCAGAGGAATCTACTCAAAATAAAAATCTGATTAAGTCATCCCTTGCTTTAAACCTCTCATAACAAATAAAGACAATGAATAAAGACTGAACTCCTAGGGAAGGGTACAGCTCAGTAGTAGAGTGTGTGTTTAGCATGCAAGAGGTCCTGGGTTCAATCCCCAGTAGTACTTTCATTAAGAAAAAAAACTTAGATAAACCTAATTATCTCCCCTCCCCAAAAAAGCTTAAAAAATAAAAAAATAAAAAGACTAAAATCCCTAATATGGCCTCAAGGCCATGCATGTTACAACTCTACAGCCTCATATGGTTCTTCACTCTTCCAGCTACGCGGCTCTCATACTCACAGCCCAACCCCAACACCCCCAACTCCATCCCAGCGTCTTCACCATTCCTTCTGTCTGTCTGCCTGAAGTGCGTTTCCTTCCCTCTTCCACCTAGTTCACTCCTACTCGTCCTTCAGGCCTCAGTGCCCCTTCCTGCTGTGGGGAAGGGGGACGACTCTCTCGCCTCTGACTATGTCAGAGTCCCCATTATTGGCACACAGTCACAGCATGGTGTCTCCTTCCTTTCTTTCGTAGGACTTGTCACTGCTGCAGTCTCCATTTATTTATTATTGATTCTTTCCTGTGGCAGCCATTAGCATCCACACACATTCTGGCTCTCTCTTTCCAGGCACATATCCCTCCCCACTTGAGATTAGATGGTTCTCTGTTTTTCACTTTGGCCAATGGAATGTGAGCAGAAGGAACCTATGTCACTTCTTGCCCCCCCCCCAAAGTTTAAGGAGCTAGTGCAATGCTTCTCTGCTTTCTCTTTTCCTTCTGACATGGTGACTGGCAACATTCCATATGGTCCTGAGTGACTACAGTGAGCAGAACCCCCTAGCGACCCTTAACGGACATAGAGTGTGAGCAAATAATAAACCTTTGTTGTATTAAGCAAAGCACTGATATTTTGTGAAATCTGTTACCACAGCATAACCTAGTCTGTCATGACTGATACACTGTCTCCTCCCCAGACAGACTCCAGGTGCCTTAAGGATAGGAGCTGTGTCTATTGTACTAGGCACATAATAGATGCTCAGTTCTCATGAAGGCTTTATCCCTTAATCTCTTCTCATCTCCCCAAACTTATTTTCCCCTTACTCATTCATGTATTCATACATTCAATAAGCATATATTTAATTAGAATTTTTTTCAAAAGGTTGGAATCCAAACTGAATTTTCATTGCTCGGGGAGGGTTGATATGTGGTTTATGTTTTCTTCCCATAAATGAACATGCCTCCCTTGATCATCAGTGGTTTCCTGCTTCGAGCTATTTTTCTAGAGTGATGCTGAGTCTGTCCTAGGGAATCTAGATTCTCTTGCCAGATCTCTGTGACACATGTTTACAAAAACCTGGCTAGAGTGAGAGGGTACACTTGTCAGTAGTAGAGTCACCTGCCTTGTACAGAGACTAAGCCCAAGCATTCGCCCCCCGCTTAGCAGCCAAACCCTAACCGGTCTCAGGCCCACTTCAAGGAGTGTTGTAACGTTACAGTCACTCCCAGCAACAGAAGCTCATATTTGCAAGACACAAGACCCTTACTTTTTTTGGGCAGTGGTTGCAGACCCCGTCGTCTAAACTGATATGTGAAATTTGGGGTCCTAAGAACTCCAAGCAACAGGAAAGTTTCCTTATCAACCTCTAGGGTTGGTTCACCAAAGGAACTGATTTGAATATGAGGCCGTTCTGTGACCATAAAGCACGTCAGGATGAAAGATGGCAGAAGGACCACTAACACTGTTGAAAGCTTCAATATTAACCCAGTTCTAAGGAGTTTGGGTAGAAACAGATCATTTGAGAAAAATTTGCAAGCAAGGAAAGAGTTGGGATCACTGAATACACCTGCATGCCAGGCAGCTCCGGCTGATTCTCTTACTTGGTTAGAGCAAGATGCTAGAGACAGTAAAAGTTTAATCCTCAGTGGGTGTTGTTTTGTTTCACTGCTCCAGACTCTCTGACTTCAACCTGTGTTTGCCTGACACAGTATTTGGTCAATATGTGTACATGGATCTGGACAGGGGAAATTTCACTTCGAATCTCCTGCGTGACCTAGGAAGGGTCAGTAGCAACATCAGTAGAAAAGGCAACAGCATTTATTGGTACTAATTTAATGGGCGTACAGAATGACCCGCTGGTTACAGCCTGAAAGGGCACTTTATTCCTTTCTGTTTTTTACAGTAGCCTAAATTTATAGATAGTAGTTTGAAAATGCACTCCCCCACACCAAAAAAGACTTGTGGAATCCATTGTTTTTGTTTTATATTATTTGCTTATTATTTTAATTCCCCCCAAGAAATGACAGCAGAAGTGCTCTTGACGAAAGCCCCAGCTAACAGTGACACCAACATCACTTGCTTGTGTCAGGCCTCGCTTTCTCTGCTTTCTCACTTCGTGTTTCTCAAGGTGTGGACCAGGGAACAAACTCATGAGAACTGTTTATGATAAGTATTGGGAGGTAGGACCCAGGATTCGGCATGTTTTGTGAGTTGTCTAGGTGGTTTTTATGCATGCTAAATTTTGAGAAGCACTGCCTTGTAAGATCCTTCTTTAAAAGTCACAGGCAGTTGATCTCTGTGGGCCATTTGTTTTTTGTTTTTTTTTTAATGAGTAAAGGTAGATTTATTTAGAAAGATTCATACTACATAGAGTGTAGGCTGTTTCAGAAGGCGACAGAAAGGCCACGAGGTGTGGGGGTTGAGTGCTCAGGTTAAAGTAAAGTAGATACACACTTCACAGACAGAACGTGGGCCATCTCCGAAGATGAGGGAGCGAAAAGAGACCCCATTTGCTCTTAACAGGAGAATAGAAGAAAAACCCTTTTCCCTCCCCTTTCATCCCCACACCTGCTTCTAATGTTCTCCTTCCACTTTGGAGCCAATCTTTTTTGCCAGTCAGTACTAGCTATGATCCTGCTTGAAGGGGGACAATTGGTAAACCCAAATGTTCTATGGTCTGGTGCTTTCCCAGTGCCATTTCAGTGAGAAAAAGTGCAAGGACACTGGTTCATAAGGGTGCTAAGGACTTCAGCCTAGATTTATAGTTGAGATTCCAGCTGAAGTAGGTCTCTTACAGGTGGCATGCAGCCTCCATGTAACTGCATCTTCCTTGTCTAGATTACTTTTGTGGCCAGTATTGTGAAACAAGTGGTGAAGGGGCTTTCAGCTTCGTATCAGCTGCTAAGCCCTGGCCAAGCAGTTCTGCTGTACCAGCAGTTTTACATCCTCAAGAGCTGCCTGCAGCACAGCAAGACTTTGGCGGAGTATATTAGGAATGACTACAGAGAAGAATTCAGGTAAGACAAAGTCTGAATCCACTCATTTCTGATTTTCATGCAAAACTACCACATGGCCCAATATTTAGAAGATCAAGTGATGATGGGAAATTCTATTTTTGTTTTTAATAATATTTTACTCTGATGAAATAGTTACCTTACCGTGGTAAGGTAGGATGGGGGGGTGGGGGAGAGGAAGGCTCTAAGAACCACTGCCATTTGAAGTATGTTCCCAGGCCAGAAAAGACTGGTGGAAATCAAGCTCTATTTGAAGAAGTGTTTCTCAGTCAGTGTCTTTATTACAGCCAGCCTCTATCTCACAGAACCATTAATGCTTTTAACATGCTGTGAGTGATTAAGCTTAACAAACCCTACTGAAGGAGGTGATATATTATGGACTGTGAATTACCTGAGTCACTGGGAAAGAAAAACAACTGAAAAAGGAGGAACAATGAATGCAATTATCAGGGGTTTGTTGTTTTGTTGTTTCATTTACCCCTCTCTTATTCTCAGGAACAAAACAGTATGAAAGAACAGCAGCGAGCATTCGTTTCATCAGCCTGCTTGTTCTGCACCTCAGGGGTTCCTACTTCTATTTATAGGCTGGCAAAGCCAGGTGCACTTAACGGTGCCGCCCTGCACTGGCACCTATCAAGGAGAAAACCCAGGTTGTGTCTGATTTAAGATGAAAAGGGTGCAGCAGGCATTGCTTTGCTACCAGTTTGGAGGGAGACATATATAAGGATGTGGAGGCATATATTATGGCCTTAGATTTGCTTTAAAAATTGTTTTCAGCCCAATTTGTACACCCTGTTTTTCCTTTATGTGGTTTTATACCAAAGGTTCCATTATGGCTCCCATACAAGGGTTTTGTTTGGCCCACTCTGAGTTGTTCCACACAACCCAATTTCTTCTTCACTTTTTTGAGGTAAAATTCATACAGCATGAAATTCACCATTAAACATTTTAAAATATGCAGTTCAGTGGCTTTTAATACATTTCACAATGCTTTACAACGATCACCACTGTCTAATTGCAGAACGCTTTCATCACCCACAAAGAAACCTGGTACCGGTGAAGCAGTCACACCCCAGCCCCTGGCAACCACTAATCTACTTTCTGTCTCTGTGGATTTGCCTATCCTGGACATTTCATACACATGGAATCATGCAACACAGGGCCTTTGTGTTTGGCTTCTTTTACTTAGCATGATGTTTTCAAGGTTCATCCATATTGTAGCATGGATCACAGAAAGCAATTTTTAAAAATTAGTTGTACTTTTAAAAATCTGAACAATGGCAAGAACAGCATCACACCCTTACATGGCGACAGTTGGCTGCAGCGCAAAAGCAGCTACCTTCTTAGGTGGATTATGTACAGTTTAGTTTGCCACTGACCCTCTCTCTGTCCTTACTCTTACCCTTCCTCCTATTCTGTTATCTGTGGGCATTTAGGTTTGTGATCCTTGTTTTTACAGACGTGATTTTCAACCTGCCACGCATTAGAATCAGCAGAGTGAGTATTAAAAAACACTGATACGCAGGTCTCACATGTAGAGATTCTGTTCAGTTTGTCTGGGGTGGGGTAATGACATTAAAAAAAAAAACACTCCCCAGGTGATTCTAATGTGCACCCAGGGTTGAGAAGGAATCTTTAAAAACATCCAAGGGGCTGGCTAAAGATTTCCTTAACTTTTGTCTCTTCCTGGCCTTCCCTATACAGCTGACCCATGAATAATGTTGTGGTTGGGGGGCGCCAACCCCCACGCAGTTGAATATCCACATATAACTTCTGACTCCCCCCAAATTGCACTACTAGTAGCATACTGTTGACCAGAAGCTATACTGATGCCATGAACAGTTTATTAACAAATATTTTTGTATATGTGTTATATACTGTATTCTTACAATAAAGGCAGCTAGAGAAAAGTCAACATTATTAAGAAAATCATAAGGAAGAGAAAGCATATTCAGAGTACTGTACTGTATTAATTGATACAGTAAGTTTACATTGTCTTTAAAAGATGAACCATCTATCAGTACCTACATCAATATTGTCTTACATGATACAAAACATCGCAGATATCACACGCATTACTAACACTAGAATCAAAAATGAAAAGATAATGTGAAAGAGAAATTCACATTTATTTACAGGTATACAATTCATGCATGATAACAAAGAAACAGCAATATGATTGCTTCGTGGTAGCCTAGCTTATACAATAATGAATACGTTGTTATAAAAATTATATGGCATATAGTACCATAGTCATAGTCATAATATAGTATTGGAAACATTGTTACCTTAAAAAAAAAAAAACAAAAAAACACTTACCTGTGATGATAGCCTGATACCCAGCTTCTTCAGGTACAAGAGGGAGAAGCATACTATATGGTATGTAATATTTTTATTATAAAGTGAAGTTATAAAACAGTAATAAGAAAACTAACACATTATTAATTTTACATTAAACATTACTCATCTTATGCCTTATACAGATGGGCTATCCACTTCCATACTAGTCTTGCACACGATGTTCTACACATATATTTTTGTATATTTATTGAAAAATTCCAGGTATAAGTGGACTCGTGCAGTTCACACCCAGGTTGTTCAAGGGTCCACTGTAGTTTTAGTGAGGCTGTGGGGACAAACCCTCCTCTTCCCTCTTGACTTGGCCTTAGTGGTCACCCCAGCTTGACCCATTTCAACTCCACTGCTGTGTATGGCTTGCAAATACAAGAGGCAGGAGCCTCAGCTCACACTGTGGTAAGGCCAGTCCTGGCTTGCTTATTAATGCTTTGATAACTGATGCATTATTAATGCAATTCACTTTCTTTGCTGAAGTAAAGTGCTCCAGTGAGCTGAAAGGCACACATACCAGAGATCTTCTTGGTCACAAATGGGGGAGGCTGGAGGGTTAAAAATGTCGCTGGAGTCTCTGGGTTAGACTCCCACCTGTCTAACACCCCTACCCCAGTAAGTGCGCACATACTGATGTGACCAGTGTGAAAAAGTCTTGTTTTTAAAGCTGTTTTGTTTCTTTTCATGATTTGCAGGTACTTTATTCACATGCCAGCCTTGGAAAAAAGGCTCCCATTGTGTTACCCTATTACCCAACCTACCACTCAACTTTTCCATGAACTTCTGAAGTTGGTTGAACAGGAACAATGTGTGAAATGTTCATAAGAGTATAAAATGTTAGTTGGAAGTCAACTTAATATTTGTGAGAAACATTTTTGACTGATTAACATCTCGCTATTCCTGTGTCCTATAAACAAAGATTTATTTGAAGGCTCCATCAATACCTCTCTAAGAGAAGTCTTTAAAGTTTTTGACCTGCTACAAAAAAAAAAAAAAAAAGAAACTATTTAAATACACTCACATACATAAAGTGGTGCACAAGACTAGTATTTTTCTAAAAGAAAAAGTTTCTAAAGACATAAAAACCTATAAAGGGAACAGAAGTTCATGAAGAGCAAATGTAGAAAGTGCACCTTGATGAGTTTTGTTGGTGTAATAATGGTGAGTGGTGTGAAGTCACTGAAAATAACCAGAGGTCAGTTGTTTGGGGGAGTATAAATTACAAAGTGATCATGATAGAGAAATGCTGGGTGATAGGACAAAAACCTCCTTCTCCATCTGTAAAAATTCCATTGACAAGTATTCATGGAAGAATGAGGAGAAGGCACAGGCATAGCTATAAAGAAGGTCAGTTCCTCACTATCCCAAGGAAAGAAGCTTGGACTTTGTTCAACGTAGTTGAGCACATCGGGCCACCTGAGCACCCAGGCACACGTGAGCAGTCTTGTAGAGTCTCTATGAAAGCAGCACTGTCTATAAGCAGTCATGGCTCTCCCACTTATTTAAAAAATCTCTTCACTATATCTTTAGGCAATAAAGTAACTTAATCCAACAAAAAACCTTAAGTTTGGCATCACTGTTGAGCTATTATTGAATTTGGGCTTCTAAGGACTTAGGAACTGGGTCCTCCATTCAACTTAGGACTTGAGGGAGGATCAGAGAAAAATCTGCCACTAAAGAAAGAGCCCCCACACCAGGTTTTGCCTGTGCTGTGCAGTGGAGAGGGAATTAAACTCACTCAGGACATCTTATTTCTGGCTCTGGCTAAGCCACTACTTAAAAGCCAGCCGTTTGACCTCAAAAAGTCAGGTCTCCTCTCTGGGCCTCCTGTACTATGAGGAGGGTAGGACCAGACGGTCTCCAAGTTCTCTTCCAGCTCTAACATTCTCTGCCTGGGACGAGACATGTCTTAACGCTGTAACGGGGTAGTGGGCTCCTCTGCTATCCCGGCTCAATGGATGATTTCACATTGATTCCAAATAATCCTGCTTTCTTTGGACTAAAGAAAGCTGTCACCAACATTGCCCCAGAAAGTATGCAGACCTTCTCCACTGTCCCCCATCCAGGACTACAAGTCTTCTACTCTCCAATCTGGGGGCAGAAGCAGCAAAATGGTGTTTACAAGTGTCCTGAGCTGTTCGATGAGGGACATTCCCAAGAGATGATCAATCAGAATACAGAAAGATTCCTGACAATGGCAAGCAACACTTCAAACTGGACAAGTGATGGACAGCAGAGCCTGCAGAATGACAAGAGGATCAACTCCGCTCTGCCTCAGCTTCTCAGCGGCGCCCTGGCTCTGGGCAATCACCAGGGAGGCTCTGGAGAGGGCTCGGGGTTTCTTTCCCGTGTGCCTTCTTGTCCCTGTTGCCTGCTTCTCTCCACTGTTCTCCCACTGTTCTCCTCAAGCTGAGAGCATCCTTCAGCTCATCTCTGCGAGCAAACGGTCAGTCTGAATGTACCTGAATCTTTCCATGTAGGCCTCAGTCAGCAGCTTTTTTGAATATGGTTGAATATTTGTCATCTTGATTTTCTTATGACACATGGCTATTCATCTGGACAGTCTGGGAGACGAGGGAGCACCTAGAAATTAATGCTTTGAAAGGTTGTCCTGCCACAATTCTTTCTTACTATGTGTTTTTTTTGTATAGTTGCCAAAGCCAAGAAAAATCACTAAATAATCCATCTCTATTAGTGATCATACACATTTGATTGACTAAATATTGATCTCAGCCACAAAATAATTATTTTTCAGTGAAACGAGTTGTAGAAAAAAAATTCAATATGTAACTTTTTAAGACTACAAAGAATCACCAAAGAGGCCAGCACACACAGCCAGTTTTCAGGCTGGGTTCAAGACTCTAGGCTCTCTGACAACCTTTAAAAATAAACACTGCCGTTTACTACCCCTACTAAGAGTAAAGTCATAGTAATTTGCTCCACCGTTATATATACATGGGTTTTGAGGTCAAATAACTGTGTTTAAATCCAGCTCTGCACTACTTTTGGACCCTGGGAAGTTACTTAACATCTCTACGCTTTGGTCAAAAACAAAGATATAATCTATCTCATAGGACTGTTAGATTTAAATGAAAAGGTGTTGGTAAAGCACACAGCATGATATGTGGCAAGCAGTGAGGATGCAGGATTTACTATTATTAAAATACTATCCAAGCGGCTGAGAACTTAGAGATTAGTAAGTACAGTCCTTATTTTTTGGACCAATTTGGGAACTAGCTACTATACTCAGCCCTTAATCTTTAAAGCACTGAAGAACACATTCATTTGGTTATTAAACTGAGAATTCAATTTTGTGTTAACAGGAGGGTGATTTAATTGACAAGTGCCTATTTCTGCTATTCACCACCATGAAGGACTGCTGACTCTCACTGACATTCTCAATGTAAGCGCTCTGTGGGAAATATCCTTCCCAAGGGCAGACAGAAAGTTTTCTAGTCATGTAAACTTTTTTTAACCTTTGACTTACACAGCTAATTACTAACTGATCAAATGGACAGAGTCATTCTCTGTCCCTACAGAGTTCCTAATTGATTCACAGTGTTAGAATAAATAAATGAAGAGTTTCTTCATTTTACTGAAATCCAGATAATCTATAAATTACGTAAAGAAGGGAAAGCTTGAAGTCCCTATAATTGATAATGTATTTTACTTATTTCCATACTCTCACTCACTAATGGTACCACTTTTCATAGTGCATAGAAATGCTGGAGAGCATGGTATTAGATGTGCTATAAGGCATTTGATAAAAGTGGTTACAGCTCATTGACTGGTCACATGCTCCAGCCTGTGGCATTAAATTTCCTCCGAGGTTAGAATCCCTCATTTTATATTTAATGTATTGGTAGAGCGTTTTGGTGATAAATGTGGAAGAGAAGCTGGAAACCTCTTGAAGAAATAAATTTGATGGGAAATTTTCAGCAACCTTTAATAGTGTTAACTCACTGTCTGGTTTCTCTCTGTTCATTGCATTTACTTCTAAAATGTAATACTCCACTTGGACTTGGCTCTCTAGAGGAGGGAGACAGTCAGCAATTCTTCATTCTGTCAGACCAAGCCCTCTTGTGTCTGTGTATCTGTCTTTTGGATCTGAAGCTGTTCACATTTCGGAGAAGGCAGCAGGACTCTGGCTGGAAATCTGAGTGGTGTAACTTTGTGGCTAAGAGTCCAGATGCTATGTCAGAAAGACCTCGCTTTGATTCTTGCCTGCCTACTTACTTGTCATCAGACTTTGGGCAGGTTATTTAACTTCTTTCCAAACTTCCAATTTATCAATCATAAGTTATTAAAAGGTTACATTAAGGGTTTTTGTGGATTTTCATTCATTTATAGGTAAACACATAGTTCCACGGCCAGTATATACTGAGACAAACCACATGGCATTGCCATTTTTAAGTTTAAAATTGCCAATATCTACCATTTCATATGGTTCAAACAAATAAAAACCCCTCAATAGCTGGTAGCAATTATTCTAACCAGAAAGATACTAACTTTAAGAACTTATACTTTAGAACCCTCCTACGTGGTTGGTGGGAATGTAAATTGGTGCAGCCACTATGGAGGACAATATGGAGGTTCCTTAAAAACTAAAACTAGAGTTACCATATGATCCAGCGATCCCACTCCTGGGCATATACCTAGAGAAGAATATAATTCGAAAAGACACATGCACCCCAATGTTCATGGCAGCACTATTTACAATAGCCAAGATATGGAAGCAACCTAAATGTCCATCAACAGATGACTGGATAAACACACACACACAATGGAATGCTACTCAGCCATAAAAAGAATAAAATAATGCCATCTGCAGCAACATGGATGGACCTGGAGATTATCATTCTAAGAGAAGCCAGAAAGAGAAAGAAAAATGCCATATGATATTCCTTATATTTGAAATCTAAAAATAAAAAGGACACAAATGAACTACTTATTATTAATAATTTAGATGATTGATTTCTTGAAAATGTGTAAGCACATTTGACCGTCCTTTATGATTGGATTACTGTATTCTGTTGATTCTTTAAAAAGTAAAATAACTTATACTTTAAATACATGTCCCTAACTCTAATTTCCCAGGCAGTATGGCACTTTTTATTGTATCATGGCTCATCCTTGCACAGATGAGGATGAACCTTAAATTATACAGTTCAATTACAGATTATCAAGGGAGCATGATATAGCTAAACACGTACAAGTGGAATTTAAGATTTTCCTCCTTGCCTTCTCCCGAAATAAAAAAAATCTGTTCTTCCACCAGACTCCTTCCCCTCAGTGAACTGAACTGCATTCACTCCGCTGCTCAGGAGGAGACACTTGTGAGACCTCTGTTTTCTCCTTTCTCTTCATCCCCCGAACGCAATCCATCAGCAGTACTTATTGGAAACTCCTTCAAAATATGAGTGATCTGCTTCCCACAATTACTGCTACTCTTGTCCAAACCCCCATCACCTACTACAGTAACCTGTTTAGTCCCCCTGCTTTCATTGCTGACCCCTGCAATCCTTTCTCTAAGGTGAGAGTGGAGTGTTCTTTTAAACATGGAAATCAACACAATTTATGACTTAAAACCCTCCCATTGCTTCCTATTACCCAAGATGACACCCAAAGTCCTTCCCATGGCTTCCAGGGCCCCTCATGACCTGGCCTCTGACTACCTCTGTGACCTAACCTAGTCACTCTCCTCACTCACTGCTCCCTAAACATGTCGGCCTTTGTGGTTTTCCTTCCAATCTCCAAGTTCTTTCCAGCCCTGGACATCTGCACAGCAGGTCTTCAAATGTCACTTCAAAGAGGGCTTCACTGATCACTCCAAAGTAGCCTCCCACCCACCGACATTACCTTATAACATTTGTGTTTACTTACTTATTCTTTGCAGTGTAAGAACTTAAGTATGTAAGCTCCACGAGGGTCTGGCCCTCATTTGCCTTATTCAGTACATTTTATCTCAACACCTGGATAGTGCCTGGCACCAAGTGTTTCCTCTATGTTGAGTGAAGGAATGGGCTAAAGAAACATGCAGAAGGAGACCACAGAGAGGAGCACCAGCTCCAAATGCCATGTCACAGCAAACTCATGAAAGACTCCAAGTAAGACTTGTACAAGGACTGCCCAGCCAATCTATAGAATTGTGAGATCTAATAAAGAGTTAGATTTTTCAGCTTTACTGAGGTATACCTGACAAATAAAATTGTAAGATATTTAAAGTATACAACGTGATGATTAGATATGCTTATACACTGTGAAAGGACTTCCCCCCTTGCCTCAATAATCCATCCCTCACCTCACATACTTACCTTTTGGGGGGTGGGGTGCAGTGAGACCATTTAAGTTCTACTCTCAGCAAATTTCAATTATATAATACAGTGTTATCAACTACAGTTACCATGTTGTACATTAGATCCTCAGACCTTATTCATCTCGTAGTTGAAAGTTTGTACCCTTGAAAATTTGGAGAGGTACCAAGCTTTCCCTGTTTCCCCCAACCCCTAGTCCCCGGCAACCACTTTCTACTCTGTTTCTATAAACTTGATTTTTTAAATAAATAAAGTGCTGTTTTAAGCCTATAAGTTTTAGAGTGGTTTACTATGTAGCAACAGATAAAACAAGAACATCTTCATTTATTTTAAATAAAATTTTACAACATTATATCAATGTTAGGGTAATTTCAAATGAACTAATTCACCACAGTCAGGCACTCTAACCAGCATCAGTGTTTTACTCGTCTGTATGTTCTTCCAGCTTTTTTCTACATTGTAAAATCATGTAAGTTTTCCCTTTTGTCACTTTAAATGAATTCAGTAGTATTCTTAAGAGTTCTCCTAGTCCCTTTAAAATGGGATTTATATCTGTCTAGACACAACAGGGTCCACATTGTCACTGACCCTCACTGGGGAGGGGCCCTTGGGATCACACAGCGCGAATAACACCTGACCACTTAAATGTTGATGATATATGATAAACACCAAGTGGACTGAGATTGCTTCTGCCCTCAGCCTTCCTCTTCCAGCCAGTCCCTGAAAGGGACTGATGAGGGAAATCTATAAAGCTCGGAGGAAATAAGATACATTTGAAGATATGTTGGTTTTTTTATCTGAGAGATTTCTGGCTTCCGTGTTTGGGAAAACCTTGGGGCAAAGGGTTTTTTTTTTTCTTTCCATTTTTTTTCTGGTCTTTGTTTTCTTTCTTGCTATCTTTTGCTTGGAAGGTGGCTTTGACCCTAGAGAGCTAGGAGACACTACATGCAGGTGAGGCAGGAGAAAAGGAAGCAAGATTGATTGTTTGTCCCAAGATTCTGAAAGAGGCAAAGGGGACCTTTAAGTTTTCTTCAAGACTCCAGGAGGGGTGTGGGTTTTGGGGTACAAATGGTGCCTATAAATAAAGATGCTGGATTTGACTGAAGCACTACCCCCTCCCCTCCTCCTCCCACTTTCGGTGGCGATGGGGACAGAGTAGTGGTGGTGGCAGTGACGGTGGGTATGACGATTTGCTTGTTTTGCCAGCAAGGAGAGCAGCGGAGGAGGGAGAAGGAAGGTGTGGATCAAGTGGCAAAGGGCCAGTGTGGGCTTTTGTGGGCTATCCTGCAAAATCTGCCATTGTTTACAACACTGTTTCCACAGGAGAATTACCCTGTCCTCTGTACAGCTAACCTACAAATGCATTTGGAAAAGGACCACAAAGGGACTATTTTGCTTCTATTAGAAACTCTAACCAGCAGAGGGCACAGCTGGATTAGGAGACAGAGATAGAAAAGCAAAACTTTGCTTTAACCAGGAGCATTGATTCTTAAACTTTTAAAACTCCTGCAGACCTTCAAAATTCAATGAATTTTTGTTGTCCTGCTTCTTTAATAGGTACTAACATAAACCCGGGCGTGAAAAAGTTCCAGATGCTCTTATAAAATCAACACTAATGTATGATTTAAAAATTTACGAAACTGAATGCAAATTAATATCATTGATGTAATACATGACGTTTTGCTCAAACTCTATCTCCTCTCACAAGAATGAAGATGGTGGAATATACCACACAGGCACTTAAGTTCAGTACCCTGCTATCACGTTTCACTGCCTCCTTTCAGAACTACCACACGTTTTTATGTACAGGCCATGCTGACCTTTGACTGTCCCTTGGCTTGAATGTTTCACTATGTATGCAGTCTGCTTCTGTTCTCTTTCTGGCCAGGGACAATAAAAGTTCTCCCACTTAGGGACAAACAATAGATCAACATAAACAATGCAAACACAGGCATTTCACTGAAATGAACATAGAACTTTAAATTCCCTAAGAAACCCCACAGACTTTCAAGTTGAAATCTAGACCCCAATTTGAGAGGCTCTACTGCAGAGGATAAGGGGCTCAAATGTTTAAAGCGTGCTGACTTAACATCATGGTTTCCCTGGGGGGTTTATGTCTTTTCCCCCAGCACCCCCTGCTTCATTTTCAACAGTGTCCTCATTTGGATGATAAAGTAGTAAGGTTGTACCTATACCCTGGTCAGAAGCCAGGCCTGGCGTGGAGTTCTAAGATCAGGGAAGCCCCGTGCCTTAGCAGGGGGAATTAGAAAACAGAAGTCAAGTTAAAGCCACCTACAGAAGCCTCTCAAGCTTCTCTCAGAAGCATAATTATTCCAATACCAGCAAAGCTTTGGGGGTTAAACCAAACTTCAGACGTATTCTGATCTTTTGTGACTGAGAGGCCTCGGGGGTTCCCCGGACTCCCCACACCCACAAACCACCACCTCAAAACATAGGCTATAAGAAAGGAAATGCACAAAGTGAAAGATGTCATCACAAGGAGGAGGATCCTCTGATATCTGAGAGCATATAAGGTCATTTTAGGGTAGAAGGAGAGAAACTCATATAAGGGTCACACTTACTTGGAGAAGCTGGAAGGCAGGACAGCAGTTTTGTAACCGTATGACATAATCTGGCTACCATCACACACCAAGCTTGCTGCACAGCAAAACGATGCCTCGCCGCCAGGTCTTAAGACCAAATGCAGTTGCCAATGTGACTTCAGATGGTTCAGTGTTAACAATAATGAAAAGATGCCACAAAAATGTGATTTTTAAGGAGACTGAGAAATACTTCTCTAAAAACAGCCCACAAACTGAAATTTGCTGAGATTGGAAGCTAGGTCTGTGGAAGTGATACTTAGAGCATTCTGGCAACTGTGAGTCCTCATTCCTTCAGATGACGACTATTACTAGCATTACGTCATAATTATCGAGCCCCACCTGGGGCAATGTGTCATATGGACAGGGAGGGGAGAGGGCAAAAAGCACCATGTGTCTCTGTCACATGTGCCGGGGACGCTCAGTGTGGGGACAGTGTGGGGACACGCGGTCTGTCAGAGGTTTAGGAGGCTCCATATGACTTGCGAGGATCTCGCCGTCCCAGAGACAAATCAATTCAAATCAATAAGCATCTATTTGTAGTTAGTTGGATACTTGGGGTATACAAAAAAATTAAAATAAAACTGCATCCCTGTTCCTATAAGCTAAATTCTCTAAGCTAAGTTATCTGAGTACAACCTTCAAAATTTTTGCCATATCAACTGTATTTTTATTTAATCCATGTTTTTGTAACATCATTATTTACTCAATACTTTTCTAGTATCTCTCCTACTTCAGCCATGTCATAAAGAATATCTGGTAAGTCTTGGAATTGATATTCTAGATACATATTTTTAAATACTTGTGTTTACATATTTCTAATGTGCATTTTAAACACAATTAAATTTTTAAAATGTCTTTTCCTTTGACTATCTAAAATAATCTTTGTACCACTCTACAGGAATGATAACAGTAATGAACACTTACAGAAGACAGTTTACAAGGGTAGGTCAGGTCAGATGACAGAAGTATAAAGAAAAGGGCTATAGGAAATCACAGAGAGAATTTAATCCTGATTGGGTGCATCAAGGGGGCCTAACTTAGAAGATTTTGTATTTGAGGAGGTTTTAAAAATGTCTAAGCGTGTAATATTTTTTGAAAACTAAAGAACACGGCAAAATGATAACGCGTGCCAATGCTTGGTGGTGAGCGCGCAGATATTCTTATGTTATTCTCTTCTCTGTATGCTTGAAATAGTTCATGATAACAATAATAAAATGTGTCTAGGATTTGGAGAAGAGAAAAGTATTCCAAGTAGAAAAGAAAGCATGAGCAAAAGCACAGAATCCCGAAATGCCAGCTAGGTGACTTCGATACAAAGTGAGCGCTGGAAAATTAAGATGTGGCAGATCACAAGGGACCCTGGCTAAGTGGTTCTGAATAAGAGGTCTGCTGGCGTGGGAAATCCCTGGAGGTTTCTGATGAACAATATATGATAGTCTGATAAACAATATACGAATATTAGGAATAGAACTCTGGGAGAGAATTACAAGATAGGGAGAACTCACATTTGGAAGGATTATAATAATGATTCAGGTGAAAACATGGCAGTCTCCCTAAGCTCCGGCACATCCTGACTTGCTCCCTTCCTCTGCCCACTTGCATCCTGTTTTCATTGTCAGAAAATCCATTTCTCCTGGGTAGGCATGTTTTCTCCTTCCCACCCTAGATCCTCTGTAGTCTCATCCAACTATACTGTAAACCACTGAATGTACGCTTTAAAAGGGTAACTGTACGGTATGTGAATTATATCTCAATAAAGCTGTTAAAGAATAAATAACAGGCTGCAGGCTAACTGGTCCTGCAGGTGGCAGTTTGCCAGCCTCTGCTCTAGACACCAGATGAGCTGGCTCCTCTCAGAAGCCTACAAGTGGATTCAGCATTTTAAATGTGGAAAATTCAGTTTGGAAGAGCTGGAAGATGACTGCAGTCAGATAGGCCTTTGTTTTTGGGTGTTCCTGGCGAGGGGATCTATATGTCTTGTAGATGTGTGATGTAAGCAATGATGAACTCCTGTTTGTAATTAAAGCCAGGAATTCAGCCCACACACCCAGACACACTCAGACTCACCACAGTTCTCATTGCGGGGTTCTTGCATAGCCACTAGGCTGCAAAGACCTTCCCTTAGTCCCAGCCAAGCTTCCCAGGCAAACAATCATTTTGTCCATCTTTCTTCTTCTAGCCCATCTGGATAGTTTGCAAAAATTCCTCAATTTGCCATGATTAAAAAACAAAGCTTCATCTCATTGCCTCTTGAGAGAGGTAATGTGAGGGGGTGATGGTAAAATTTAATCTGAAGTTTTCTTCTTGTAATCAGAGTCTTGGCCAAGGGAACTTGCTTAGATAATTTCTGTACTGTACTTACAGCCCTCGGCATTCATTCCACAAATATTTATTTAGTGGCTATGTGTCAGGCACTGTTCCAAGTGGCAGAGACACAAGAGTGAACAAGAAATAAAAAATCCCTCTTTCATGGCATGGCGTTTACATTCTAATAAGGCAGAGTCTGTCCTTCTTTTATCTGCATGTTTCCATAATGAAATACTATACTTTATTATCATTAATTAACCTCCTATGCTTCATGAGAGGTCATTTCGCCTCTCCCTCTGCCTCTAAGCTGGATGGACCTAAACTCTTCAGATGGAAGTGTTAAGTCCTGTGAGTTCTGTCCACAGCACAGTTTAAAAATACCCACTTTTCTAACAGTCCAAACCATTATCACTAATATCTAGGCTACAGCAGTAGCCTTTTTATGGGTCCCCTGAATCTTCAATTTCCCCATAGTTATTGTTAAAATAATCAAATCTCATCATATCCTTTCCTTATCTAAAACCTTCCAGTAGCTTTTCCATTTTTCTTAGGATTAAGTCCTAAATACATAACCTGGCCTGTGGTAGCACTGCATATCCTGGTCCCTACCTTCCTCCCTTCAAATCACTCTCCCTTGGCTTGAAACATTCCCACCACGTTGGTCTCTCTCTCTCTCTTTTTTTCTTTTCTTTCTTTCCCACCCTCCCACTGGTCTTCTCTCTTTACCATGAACATGCCAAGCCCCTTCATACCTCATTCATTCTTGCATTGACAAGATTCAGCTTACATGTCATTTTCTCAGTAAGGCTATCTCTGATTCCATTCTGTTACACACTTTTAGTGATTAGTTATTTATGCTATTATTTATTTAATGACTGCTACCTCTAGCAGACTATGAGCTCCATGAAGGCAGGGCTTTCCATGATTTGTTTATGACTGTATCGCCTTACTTAGCCCGGGATCTGGCTGATCACAGATGCTCAACAGATGTTTTCAATAAGAAACAGATGTTTTGAAAAATATCATTTAACACAGGAAGGCTACTGAAATTACCTCAAAAATGGATAAGTATTTTATGACCAAATATTATGATATCAATTAGAATAAAGAGAATGAAAACAAGGACAGAAATATGACTAGAAAGGTAGGAAAGGAGATGCGGAGAGAGTGAGAGAGAGAACAGAGGTGGAGCCAGCTATCGGCAAGAGACGGAGCCTGCTAAAAAGAGAATTCGTTTAAAATAAAAACTGGTGAGGACTTGACTGAAGGAACATTTGCTTTAGGAATCATGCTTTCAGGAGGCTAGGAACATTGTCATCCAGGACTGCTACCTGGGCACTGGTGGGAATAAAGATCATCCCAAATTTTGTCTTTTTTGTCTACCTCTTTACCTCTTTTGTCTTAAATCTTAGAATCTCCTGAATGAGATACTACAACCTTCCTCGGGAGGACTAGAAGTTTTAGGAAATAAAGCAAATGGCAGTATTTCTGCTTTTAAAAAGGAAGCTTTTCAGTTCACGTCCAGCCACAATTCTGGGATAATGTGTGCTTCATCTCTTCTCTCTTTAGGCCTTGCGGTAGGTGATAGCTAAATTTTTTTTTTTTTTTGAAAGAGAAACTTTGCTTTTATCATTAAGTGTCAAGAAGAGGTCATTTGTAGGAAAAAAAATGTTTAATAAAATGCAGAAAGCACAGCCCCAAGGGTCTCCATGAAGACCTCTGCCTTACATATTAATGGATAAATGGATGGAAATGCCATCTTTTAGCAATGCAGGTGAGAACTACTGGAATGAAAAATCAAAGAAATTAAGAATTTAATGACACGTACATACTTAGGAAAAATACTCAAAAGATCTCTGAGGAGCACAAGGTGTGTGAATTTGAATGATGCCACTAAAAGAACCAAACAAGTCCATGAGCATTCAGAACACAAAGGGAGAGTCCCTTTGTCCTAATGGGTGCTCCAATCTCCTACCGGAAAGAAAATGTTGACAAAGATATAATTCCAATCTACTTGGGAGTTTAAATAACGTCCAGTTATGAGAACAACATTTAGATTTTATTAAGAAAAATGATAAAAATGTGCTGGGGTTCACAGTACGCCATTAGCATAAGTGATTACTGTACTCATTTCAGCAACTAATTACTGACTATCAACTGTGTGCTACTCACATAAAGAGTAACAAGACCCAGCGCCTCTCTTCGAGAAGCTTACTACACACAAGCTTATAATAAGTTAACTACAAAAATAGTTGTATAATTCGGTAGTTGATAACAAATGGCCAGGAGACTCAGAGTTTTATGACAGAAGGTGAAAAGACTTGTATCTTACTGAGATAATCAGTAAAATTTTCACAAAGGAAGGAGCTTTTGAGAGAGGCTTGGAAAAAAGTAACTTTTTCTTAGTCTGGGATGTGAGAGAAGAGCATTCCAGGCAGTGGGTATAGTAACAGCAAAGGTACAAAAGTGGGAAAGCAGGAGAGATTTTTAGGAAACTCAACAGCTACGTTGCCAAAGTGTAAACTATATGTGTTTGGGAGGGGGCAGCAGGAAACACTACAACGAACTAGACAGGTAGGCAGGAATCAGACTGCAGGAGCTTTTCAAATTCATTCCCTTACTCTTTTCGACACTGACATTCACCGAGCACCTGCGCCAGCCTTTGTGCTAAACACAGTGGGGGCGGGGACGGGGAGGGGGTGTGGAGAGGAGATGTGAGTGCTGTAACCACACCAACTGTGTATTCACAGACTTTCATAACTAGAGGCCTAAACATTCTTTTCATAAAATGAAGTCACATTATTTGTCTGCTCCCCAAATTTCATACTGAATTAGTCAAGCTTATTAGTAGTTGTGATCTGAGTCCATATGATCTGTGTCTCACAGGGCATCAAAAGTAATTTGGATGAAGAAAGAAACACATTTGCAACGAATTATACTTTTCAGCTGCACTCTAGTTTCAAAGAACTAGGTCAGATTCCTCATTAGGTTTGGAAGGACTTAACCTGTTCCTCTCCAGGTTCCACATGAGGCTGGTCCCACTTGGTTTGTCCCATTGGGGTGATGCCATGATGATAATCATATCCCAGGAGCTGAGCCACCAGACTGGCCAGATTTGGGCTTTATCAACTGACAGCTACTGCTAAAGAATTCTAAGGACAAATTCCTGCTGCTGTTTTCAGCCTTGAACATGATTGGAATATCAGTCTACAAGCTGGAGGTGGCACACGTTGAGGATTTGCTGAAACTACAGGAAGCCAGACTTGAAAGTGGCAGATCTGGGTACCCTGGTTATTAAAATAAAGAGGGCACGTCCACGTTCAAACACTTTTAAAAAGAAATGTGAAATAACAAAACATTAAAAAGAGAAATGGAAGTAACTGAAGTGCAGAGAAATTATATAGATGGCAGTTAAAATAAAACGTAAGAACATATTAGGGAAAAGGCTATAATAAAAGATTATCATTAACTCGAGCTGTTATAATAAGGAGGCTTCCCAAGCTGAGTGTCAATTGAGTAAAAGGTGGGGGCAGGGGCCTAAAAAGCTTTCTCAGTTTGAAGCTCAAATCTGTGGAACTCCCTGTCCTCGGGGTTTTAACTCGGGCCTGGAATTGCTGCCAAACCTGTCCTTGTGCCTGGGCAGAAAGTCTCTACACAAAGCTTCTAGGCCTTGAATGACCTCACTGATGAAAGTGAATTTACTTACTATTCGACTTACCACTCACCTGTTAGTCTTCTAATAATACAGTGTCTCAGAGTCCCCAGTCTCTGTCCTTTCACCCTCTCAACCTGAAATCCGTGTTGGGCCAGCCCAGCAGGAAAATGGCCTAGTTTTGATCCCCTAGACAACATGCAGAAGTCATTTTTTATATCACATTTCTGCTAGGTGACTCTATAGTTTAGAAAGAAAGATATAGCAGGAACGCCATTTACTCAATTCAGTCAATCAGTACACATGTTGTAGTGCCTAATATATTCCTAGCGCTGTGCTTGATCAGGAAGAGCAGCGTCAGAGGCTAACAGTCAGAGACACAGGATCAACACAGTTAAACAAGGTATAAGACAGGACACGATTAGCTCTTCTCTCTCCTTTGTATGTACTGTGCTTAGAAGGCACCCTTGTCAAACTGCCTTGCTACCATGGTGACAGTTACTAAGAAATGCACAGATCCACATACGAACAGGTTACAGAGTTCTGTTTGGTTGCTATTGTTAAATATGCAGTTTCTGCACTGAGATGAACGGTTCTTATTATCAGTCTGCAATTTTCTCTATGAATTCTCTGTATTTAAGTCCTTAAAGAGCATGTGGACCCATCCACGCTGACCCTGCTCAACTTGGGGGTTTTCCCACTGAGTGGGAATCAGGCTTTAACCCTTCATGTGTCGTCTGGAATGACCTCAGTGTCCCACGCTTCTCAGTTGACCTGATCCTTTAATTCCCCAAGGTTCCCCCAAGGTTAAGAAGGAATTCTTGATCATCTCTAAACTGCTTTTGTCTCTTTAGTGGCTATCATCTCCTCTTTGCCCCACCTCATCCTGTTGTGACCACTGTCCCCTTCTCATTCATTCCCCAAGCACCATTACATATAAGTGGTAGTTTATAAAAGACTTTTACTGAAAGTCTGGGAATTAGAGGAAGGACTACACTATAGCACAGGACAGGAGATGTAAGTACATAAAAGCTCTAGTGCCATTTTCAACATAGGGAATTTCTCACTATATTTTCTTCGCAGGACCTGCCTGGTGCCGTTTTGCTCAGCGTTCCTTCTCCTCCAGCTCTTTTCCGAGTTCTCACGTCCAAATCACTGTAATTTTATTATTCCAAGCAGTGTAATTCTCAGAGTCAAACCGTCCTCCATGTGAACTAACTCACAATCCCAAAAGGCCCATCTATTTTTTTCCTCTTCTCAAACAAAATCTCCACATACCCCAGAGGTGAATTTTGCCATTCCCCTAGAATGTAAAATAGCAGCTAAATGTAGCTATTTTTAATAGTTATATTAAATTAAATAGCTAAATTCAATCTTAATTCTCTTATTTAATCTGTATTTATAACTGTTTTTCTTGAGAATGGCTGAACTACCGATGTAAAGTCAAAGTTTCAGAAACATTCTGCATTGTGCACAAGTCATTCATACACTTGGAGAGAATTGTAGTTCCTTTTTTCTTTTTAAACTTCATTTTCTAAAGAAGTGATTCCTCAAAAGATTGAGAAAAACTACAGAATGATTTGTGATTTTCTGATTGCCCTATAAGAGACAGGAAGCAGAATAAAAACGGGTCCCCCATAGAAAACTCCCTTCTGGGTCTGGCAGTATTCACAAGCCAAGACCCTTTTATATGCACACAACACAATTTTCGTAAGAGAAACCTTTCCACATTCAGTCACAGGAGTCGACGACTGGGGGGTGACCACAGCTCTGCTTTAAGGGTAAGGATCTTATCTCTGACAAAAGGAATGTTTCCAAAGGTGTTCAGTACTGATTTCTCTCCAGGCAGCCCTAAGTTACATCTGAATGTCACCCCCAAAAGAAAGTAACATCTGACAGTAAGTACAGTTTCTTGTGAAGATGGATACTTCCCTTTGGAAGTATATATGTATATACTATATGCACACCTCTTATGAGCCCTGTTGTGTACTATGCAGAGCACTGGACTAGGTACCATGGAAGATGTAAAAAAAACAGTAAAACAAAACTGAAATCCTACAGGAGCTTAGAATTCAGAGGGTGAGAAAAGTTTTACTATGCAGAAATAATAATTATGGAATGAAAAACAAGGTAGAGTTTATTCACAGAGTTCTGGGATTTCAGAACTAGAAGTATTTTAGATTATTCACTGATCTGCAGAGGAGAAAACTGGAGTCCAGAAGGGTTAGGAATTTACCTGAGGTCACACAGTGAATGAGTGGCAGAGCCAGGAAGAAACCACAGATATCAAGAGCTCTCTCTACCTTACCACATTGTAACAACCTTTAAGCATCAACTCGATCCAAGGAAATAAACAGCTCAAGATGACACATGTAAAATGCTTAGCATAATGTGTGCAACCATCAGCTGACATCATTATCACAATCATCACCACAATGATAGTGGTTGATGGTGGTATTAGCCAGAGCTGGATGTGAGTTCCAGGTCTGCCACTTCCTGTGTAACTGCAGAAGAGCTACTTATCTTCTCTACACCTTACTTTCTTCATCTATAAAATGGGAATAAAAATAGTATCTACCTAATGGGTATATACCTGTCACTTGAGTATGTTCAAACACTAGCTGTTCCACAGTATTTATTAACCTATGTAGGTATACAGAGTCAAACAAGGATACACGCATACAGGGTATCAGTACTTCTCTTTGCTTTGCTAAAAGGAAATCCAGAACGTTAACATTTTTTTTTTTTTTTTTTAGATTTCACCCTATACAGATACCAGCACACAAAAGTATGGAACAAAGAAAATAGGAAAATAAATGCTATTTGGGATGTTGTATTATAGGAACTGTTTATTATTCTCAACAAATATACACCAAGCTTCAGCTTTCAAGGAGCTTGTAGTCTAGTGGAGGAAGAAACCAGGATGTTTTGATAGGGAGTGATATACACATTGCAGAGCTAGAGCTAAGAGCTAATGGAAGCTCACAGAAGGGCATCCCATCCTGTAAGGGTGGAGGTAGGGAAGGGAGTGTCAGAGAAGTTTTCTCAAATAAAAGAAAAAGGAGCTGGACAAAGATGAGAAGAGTTGGGAAAAGCCTAACGCCACAATCCAGCTGTGGTAGGTACTCTGAACTGGCTCTCAGCATCCATTCCAAACCTCTAGTGTGCTTTCTTATCCTGCAGGTTAAAAGCCACACCTTGCTCATCTCCCTGCAGTTAGGGTTCTGTTCTGCCAATTAGAAGCACTTGGGAGATGGACTGCAGGCTGGAGCCATCTGCTTTGTTTCTGCTGGCAAACTCAGCCGTGGGTACGCTGGGCTTTTCTGCAGCAATCATTTCAGTGTCTAGGTGCTAACTCCATGGGCGTTGAGAGGTAGTCACATGAGCAGTGGTGGCTTCCTGATCTTTGTGGGGTTTTTTGTTTTTTGTTTTTTTCAAATGGAGGTACAGTGGATAGAACCCAGGATCCTACGCATGCTACACATGCATTCTCCACCCTTCCTTCCTGATCCTTAGATAACAGCTACAATGGTCTGTCTTTGAACTCAACAGTACCAGTGGAGTTCCCTGACGCCCCATCTTCCTGATTAACTGCAGAGGTAGCAGCTTCCTTGGCAGACCAGTCCAGCAGTCTTGTCCTAGAAATCATTCCTGGAAACCCCGCTTTATTCCTTTAGCCTTTCCAATAACTTTGTAAGCTCCTGATACCCTGTATTAAATCCCTTGTTGCTTAAAATAGTGTGAGTGGTTCCTATTTCTTACACCGAATACGCCAACAAAATACAAAAATGCAAAATGTGCATGAGCAATATTATTTGCAGGGGTCAGCAAACTTCTTCTGTCATGGGCCAAGATAGTAAGTATTTTAAGCATTGTTGGACACTTATGATCTTGATCTCCTCTTCCTTCCCCTCCTTAACACCAAGTGTTAAGTACATTCACACTGGTGTGCAACAATCTCCAGAACATTTTAATTTCCCCAAACTGAAACTCTATACTCCTTAAATAACAATTCCCCATTCCTCTCTCCCAGCCACTGGCAACCACCATTGTACTTTCTGCCTCTATAAATCTGACTGCTCTGGACACCTCACATAAGTGGAATTATACAGTATTTGTCTTTTCCTAACTGGCCTATTTTCCTTAGCAAAATGTCCTCATGATCCATGCTGTAGCATGTGACAGGATTCCCTCCCCCCACCCCCCAAGGCTGAAAAATGTTCACTTGTATGCCTATATCACATTTTCTTTATCCATTCATCTGTTTATGGACACTTAGGTTAATTCCACCTCCTGGCTACTGTGAATAATGCTGTTATGAGCATGGATGTGTATATATCTCTTTGAGATCTTTTCAGTTCTTTTGGATATATACCTAGAAGTGGGATTACTGGATCATATGGTAGTTCTATTTTTAATTTTTTTTTTAATGCGGAAAAGACATTTATTACCGAGCTATAAATTAGAGGCAACGGGCAGGGTAGGGTGGGAGAAGCCAAATGGGAGGGCATCTGCTCTTTCTCTCTGTCCTCCTGGGCCTGGATCCTGAGTTACTCATCAGGCGCTCCTTCACTCGGACTACCTTTGACTGCAGGTAGAAGGAGCCACCCACAGATTTATTGTTCACCTTGAACAGGTGTTTGTAGTTCTTCTGGATCTCCTTGGGGCTCAGCCTGGAGACGCTGAGAATCTGCTGTGCCTCCCAGAGGCTGAGGCCAGAGAGGTTGGAGGCAGCTGCAGACTGGTGTCCGGCGCGGCCTCGGGGGTCAGCTGCTGCCTGGCTGGCTGCAAACTCCTGTCGCAGGGCTCGGGCGAGGTACTTGGCCATGGCGACCGCTCTGCCTCGGGGGACCGGACTCTGGCTTCCGGGGCCTGCGGCTCTAGCTCAAGGTATTTTTAATTTTTTGAGGAACCACTACCCTGTTTTCCATGGGGGCCACACCATTTTATGTTCCTACCAACAGGGCATAAGGATTCCAATTTCTCCACATCCTCGCCAACTCTTATTATTTTGTTTTGTTTTGTTTTGTTTTTTGTAGTAGCCATTCTAACGAATGTGAATGATAACTCATTATGGTCAGATTTGCACCTCACTAATCATTAGTGATACAGAGCATCTTTTCATATGTTTTGTTGGCCATTTGTATATCTTATTTGCCCACTTTTAAATTGGATTATATTTGTTGTTGTTGTTGAGTTGCAGAAGTTCCTGATATATTCTGAATGTTATCTCCTCATCAGATACATGATTTCCTTAGGCTGCTTTTTCACTCTGTTGCTTATGGCAGTCTAGTTTAGTCCAGTCTGGAGCAATGTGGTGACAGTCTGGCCAGATCTGGAGCCATCTTCCATCCTAAAGATACCAGTAGGAATGAGCCAGAGCATCTCTATCTTGGACACTTCAGGTCTTAGATACTCTGATTCCCTACAATATGGAAATGTATCCCCATGCTTTACTTTGCACCAGAACCAACCACCCTGAGGTCTCTGAGGCTGCCAAATTAGAAACGGCCTCAAGCCTCGGTAAGTGGGAGTCATAGACGTCGACTCACCAGATTCAGGTTTTGCATTGTCAAGGGCCTGCCACTAGAAAGATGAAATCAAACATAATTCTCACATCTGTTTTCCAATTTAGCACTGCTCCCTTCTACTTCAAATGGTAGTTCAGTTCAGCTTCTCTGATTCTCCATATTTATCCTCAGGGGATAAAATATCCCAACCCTAGAGACATTAATGATTTCCAGTCAAATATACAGCGAGTTAATGCATGACTTAGTCTAAAATACAACCCAGTTCACGTACTACTTGCTCCAAAAAAAGGAAACCTTGCTATTCTGTATTAGTGAGTGTGAACACTGTGGCATGATGCATTTGCCAACATATCCTACCTGAAGAAGTAAGATTCTGATTTACAAAAGGTCTATTTCTTTTTCTAACTAGTATTGCCTTTTAGAAGAATTCAGGAAGCCTTATGTGCATTATTTTTCTAGTCCCCACAAGAAAAGGAAAATGGGACAGTTAAGGACAGAGCTGCATATGGTCAAGAAGAAACATTGGAAATGCAGGATCCTAATTCTCTTCTTCCCTGATTTTTATGGTTAGCTGTTGCTATTCAAGTGTTCACATACAATGATGTTTAACACTGCATTACTTCTAATCATGAATATCCAAGGATAATGACATTTATAAGTGATTTCAACTGTAAATAACAGAAAACTCAAACATAAGTAGGTTAAAAAATAGTTTTTCCCTCATCATAACAAGAAATCCAGAGATTGGTAGTTGCTAGCATTGGTTTAAATGTTCAACAATCTCAAGGCCAAAAGCCTTTCATTTTCTTGACCTTTTCCTCATGGATGAAAGATGGCTGCCACAGCTCCTTATCTTATTCCTCACAAAGCAGAGAGACTAGGTTAGAGATGATACCAGTTTCGGCTGTCCCATTTTATTTGGAAGGCAAAAGGTTTCCTGGAACTTCCCCCTCAACCTCAGAAATCTTCACCTTACTTCTAGAAGGCTGGAACTTACACCACTCCTAGGGATAAGCAAGGCTAGGAAAACAAAATACTTGGGTTTTCCCATCCCGGAGGCAGGCAAGCGAGAGAGAAGTTGGGAATGGATATTGGTCTGCTAAATTTGGGGGTCTGCCACAGCAAAAACCAGGAAACACAAAAATATTTGAGAACACAAGATTGACTGAGTTATGATGTGCCATTTGAATCTCAGGGAGCTGTTAACAAATTGTAGTATAGAAATATACTTAGTTGCATGCAAAATTATTCATAAAATGTTATCAACTAAAAAATCAACACATAAAACAAGACAAGAAAACATCAAATTTGTTGGGGTGAATTAAGTTTAGACAGATCTTTTAGAAGTTAAATAGATACATGCAGAAAGAAAAAACTGGAACTTATACGCTGAAAATGTTGACTGAGGTTGGGTTTTCCACGAAACAGACTCTGAGGCAGAGCTCTGCATGCAGGTGGCTAAGTGCAGAGTGCTCTCGGGAACAGTAGCTGTAAGGGAGGCAGGGTGGGCAGAGCTAGGGCAGATGCCACAGACTTTAACTGGTCCCATGGGAAGCTGGATGTCCCAGATTGTCCCAGTTGAGGGACTGTCTCTTTGTACCTTCACAAGTGACCAGTCATGGGATTTGGGCTGTTCCCAGGGAGGAGATAGAACCTAGCATGAGGCAGTTTCCTTCACAGAAGGCAATTCTGGAGAAGAATTCAACTGTGAGTCACCAGCAGCCAACATTCCTGGCAGCTGTGTCTTGGGATCTGGGCAGCACACCACAGCATCCACCAGAAAGTCAACAGTGATTATCTTTGGGTTTGGGGATTAAGGTTGGTTTTCTCTCTTTTGAAAAATATTTTCCACAGCAAACATAGCATTGTTCTAAGGATAAAATGAGTTAAATCATGTGAAGCACTTGGCACAATTCCTGGAATTTATTAAGTACTCAATAAATTTAGCTATATTTTGTGTGTGTGTACACACACACACACATATGTAACATTTTAAAGAGAAAACATAAATGTGGATATTGTCAAAAAGGATGAAATAGGCTTCAAACAATAACAGAACTTTCTGTTCCTTTTGGCTTATTTTGTTTTAATCTGTGAAGCTCTTTCTTATGACATTATTTCTTTCTAGCATGTCCAACAGAACTCTGTGTGATGATGGAAATTTAAGTATCTGTGCTTCCAATATGTTAGCCGCTAGCCATTGGTGGCTGCTGAGCATTTGAAATGTGGCTAGAGCTAATGAAGACCCTAATTTCAAATTTTATTTCGTTTCAATTTGTTTAAATGTAAAATAGCTGCATGTTGCTGGCAGCCACCATATTGGACAATTCGGCTCTATACCAATGCTGATTTAGAAAAGAGATCCAGAATATTCTTTCTCTCTTGAAGTTTGGATTATTTCCTCAACTCACTACCCTGTATAATCTACTCTTGATTTCAAAATCACATTATATTTACATGTGTAGGAAAAACAAAATGGGAACAGTTAATTAAGTGTTAAAAAAAAAAAAGGGTTGTTGTTTTCCATCAGACTTTTTTTTCATACAACAGGGTAAGTAATTTAGATGAAAGTTAGGTGCTAAACAGCTACAAAATGTATTGCTAATTGTACGGTATTTTTTAGTAAACAATCTGAAGAGAAAATGAAAGGGGTTGTTCCATATCAAATATCTGGTTCCCCCTGGTAGGCTGAAAAAAAGACTTCTCACTGAAATCATATCTTTCAACCATATTGTCAATATAAAAGGGGAGGCAACTGCAGAAACAGTTTGAGAATGCCTGATAATAATGTGGAAGTCTCTTACCTCTCAGGTGGGAGGCATACTGTAAAGGGGAAAACTCTCTAACAGCAGTCATGTTTGCGGAGAAAAGAAAGACAGATCTCGGTCTGCATCTCACTCTGCCAGGTACTGGCTGTACTTTGGACAAATTACTTAACTTCTCCATAATCAGATGGTGATAACTACAGCTACCTTGAAGATTTGCTGGAAGATTAGTGATATGTAAAGCACCTGGCACACAGTAAGTGCTAAATCAATGATAGTTTTATTATTATGTTAGTAAAATGTCAAGAAAATATATCAGCAAAAAGGGAGTAAGCCCAAATACAAAAAAACTGGGGTAGGAATTAACTGGCATAATCATTAAATTGCAAAATTATTTGGGGAATACGTTGCTTTATGTGTATTTCGACCAGATGTAAAATTTAGTCAACTGTTTATCAAATGAATGAAAAAAATGGATGCTTGAATAAATGAATGAATAAGTACCTTGCCTGTTTTTAATATCATTTTGCCCTCAAAATGGGTTGTTATCACTAAAATGGTTTCATCACTGACACTATCACTAAGGATATCTTGAAGAACCTATAAAGAGCAGTATCAAATCAATGGTCTTGAGCAGAACTGTTTTTCCAGACTTAATAGGAGAGATTAGGGCTGAAATGAAGAAACAACTTCTTGAGCAATATTCCATCCTCAGACATTTTTAAGAAGACAGATAATTCTCCAAGCTGGAAATGTCTTCATCATCTGTGGTAGCCAGCTTCCAGGATAGCCTCCATTGAACCTTACTTCCTAGCATTCACGCCTGTCCCTAGTCTACCTAAATTCAATCAAGGATGGCCCTGAATACTGGCAGAGGTGATGTGTGACTTCCAAGGCTACGTCATAAAAAGCACTGCAGCTTCTGCTCTGGTCTATCAGATTGATCACCTGCTCCAAGATAAGCCAGTAGTCATACAGTGGGGAGGATACTCAAGTCATCCCCTGGAGAGATCCATGTGTGGCCAACAGCCTCTGCCAGCCCACTGGACATGTGAGAGAGCCACCTTGAAAGAAGTTTCTCCAGCTCCAAAGAGTCTTCAGAAGACCACATCCCTAGCCAACATCTGACAGCCACCTTAGGAAACACTGAGACAGAAATGCTCAACTGAGCCACTCCTGAATTCCTGACTTATAGAAATTGTGAGAGAGAATACATGATTTTTTATTGTTTTAATCCACTAAGCCTTGGGGTCATTTGATAAGCAGCAATAGATGGCCAACACATTATCAAGGAAAACATTTCTTGCTACTGTCCAAAGTGTCCTGCTTATAGGCTGAACCAGATGATCATTTAAAGTAACCTCTATCTTTACAACAGCAATGTTTAAACAGCTTGTCATGTCATTAACTCAGTATCTTTTCCTATAAAATTCTTATGAGACAAGGATAATCAGCCAATCAAATATATAACAAATATCAATTAAGTTTGTGGGAATTAGAGAAACATGAGGTAAATCAGAGTCAGAACATGCCTATAGGAGGAGCTCTCACAGCCATACACCATCAGTTAGCCCAGACTGGAAGAGACATACCCCCACATCCTTCCCACAGGAAGGTATTGCCTACTTCATTATCCAGCAGGATGAAGAAAACCATTTTTCTGGCCAACCATAGCCTAGCCAGTCAGAGGCTGTAGCGCCCCAACCAATGAGAAGCCTCCAAACTTTGGACTCCCAGTGTCCTCCAGTGAACTCTTTAGTTACGACAGCCCCTACCAAGGCCCCCTTTTCCCTATAAAAGCAAGCTCCCTTCCAAGTTCTGTGGATTTGCCTGTGGTCAACCATAGTTTCCATAACCTGAATCTCAATTCCTCTGGCTATTCCTGAATAAACTCCCTTTTGCTGGTAAAATAACTGACTATTATTAAAGTTAATAATTTTTCAAGTTATTATTCTAGGTGCTCCACTGATTAAAAGGTATGATGACGCTAATGATAAAAATAACAATAATAGTAACATTTATAAGTAGTACTAATATTTATTAAGCATCTACTTTGTCTCAGTGTTTTAGACACTGTGCATCTACTTTCACTTAATGTTAATATATATTGCCAAGAATCTACAATGGAGAACAGTCTCTTCAATAAGTGGTGCTGGGAAAACTGGACAGCTACATGTAAAAGAGTGAAATTAGAACATTCTCTAACACCATATATAAAAATAAACTAAAAACGGATTAAAGACCTAAATGTAAGACCGGATACTATAAAACTCCTAGAGGAAAACACGGACAGAACACTCTGAATAAATTGCAGCAATATTTTTTCCAACCAGCTCCAAGAGTAATGGAAATAAAAGCAAAAATAAACAAATGAGACCTAATTAAACTTAAAAGCTTTTGCACAGCTAAGGATACCATCAACAAAACGAAAAGACAACCTACAGAGTAGAAGAAAATATTTGCAAATGATGCAACCAATGAGGGACTAACTTCCAAAATATACAAATAGCTCATAGCTTAGTATCAAAACAAAAGCAAAAACAAAGAAAAAACAAGCAACCCAATCAAAAAATGGTCTGAAGACCTAAATTGACATTTCTTCAAAGGAGATATCCAGATGGCCAAAAAGCACATGAAAAGATGCTCCGTTTTGCTAATTATGAGAGAAATGCAAATCAAAACTACGAGGTATCACCTCTCACCAGTCAGAATGGCCATCATTCAAAAGTCTATAAACAATAAATGCTGGAGCGGGTGTGGACAAAAGGGAACCCTCCTACACTGCTGGTGGGAATATAAATTGGTGCAGCCGCTATGGAGGACAGAGGTTCCTTTAAAAACTAAAAATAGATTAACCATATGATTCAGCAATCCCACTCCTGAGCATATATCTGGAGAAAACTATAATTTGAAAAGACACATGCACCCCAATGTTCACAGCAGCACTACTTGCAATAGCCAAGGCATGGAAACAATCTAGAAGTCTATTGACAGATGACTGGATAAAGATGTGGTATATATACACAATGGAATACTACTCAGCCATAAAAAAGAGTAAAATAATGCCATTTGCAGCATAGATGGACCTAGAGATTATCATATGAACTGAAGTAAGTCCGACAGAGAAAGATAAATTATCGTATGATGTCATTTAAATACAAATTTTATTTAGAAACCAGAAATAGACTCAGGGACATAGAAAACAAACTGTGGTTACTAGGGGGAAAGGGAAGGGAGGGATAGATTAGGAGTTTGGGATTAACAGATATACATTACTATATATAAAATAGATAAACAGCAAGGACTTACTGTATAGAACAAGGAACTATATTCAATTTCTTGTAATGAGCTGTAATGGAAAAGAAACTGAAAATATATATGTATGTATATGTATAACTAAATCGCTTTGCTGTACACCTGAAACTAACATTGTAAATTGACTACACCTCAATAAAAAATAAGAATAAAGAAAAAAATATATATATATATGTTGCCAAATGTTTTCCAGGAAGGTCATATCAAGTTACACTCCCATCTGCAGTGTATAAAAAGAGAGTCACTGCATATTTACCAGCACTTAAACAAAGGTTTTTAAAAAATCTGATAGGTGAAAAAGACAATAGTTTAATCTGCACTTCTATGATTACTAGACCCTGATAAGTTAAGCACATCAAATCTTTGTCTCACATACATTACAAATATTTCTCACCCAGGTTGGCACTGTGTTTTCTTGAAATTTTGAGTCAAGTCAATCTCTTCCTTTGTAATTTCCTACAATTCTTTTGTAATTAGATTCTTCTCTACTTCTAGATCAATGAAATTTTCACTTGTATTTCTTTCTAGTTTGTTTATGGTTTTGTTTTTTACATAGAATTATTTTTTGTTGCAGAATACAGAGTAAAAGTCTTTTTTCCTCCATAATCATGTCTCCTTCACTAATAATTGAATAAAATTGAATAAGTTTTCCTTTCCCCACTGATTTATGATGCCACCTTTACTATCTAAGGAATTCTTATATTACTTGAGTATGTTCTTTCACTGTCGGTTTTGGTGCTAGTACTACATCTTTTCTGATTACTGACTTCTACACATTCATCAAGAATCATCACATTCTCCTCCAGGAAGCCTCCCTGATTCTTCCAAAAAGATATAATTTCTGCCTCCTTTTTCACCTTTATAACATACAAAATTCTGCCTTGTATCACAGTCAACAGAGTTGATTTTACCCAATTACATTAATGAGAACAAGGAACAGGTATATTATCCAACAAACATCACTGGGCCATCCATGATGAAAGGATTATAAAGGTGAATGAACTCTAGACTCTGCTTTGGGGAGTTCACCACTTAGTAAGGGAAAGAGACACGTAAATACATGTGATTAAATACAGTACGATTAAATAGCATAAAAATAAGCATATACAAGGAAAGAGAAAGGTAAAAATTACCTAAGCGAGCACTGGGCAGTGTTTCAAGTAGTGGACATACCTATGAGCTGGATTTATGGAGTTTCTTAAATGTCAGAGGAATTTGTAATTCATTTGAATGACAAAGTGCATCAATTCAGATTCTTCAACAGAAGCTACATTAATTTAGCCTGCATTCTGAGAACTTTTTAAGAAAGCCTAATATAGTGTGGGTTAGGACGGCCAAGCCTAGGAGCAGCTCTGCTCGGAAACCGTTTTCATGAGCACGAACCCGGTTAAGACTAGAATGGGACAGGGGGCAAACTACCCACCAAGTGTGTTTGGGAGAAAATCAGACACAGGAGTGAGATAACACCTTTTCTGATCTATAAACCACTTTTACTGGAGTTGGTTTAAAAGGCATGAGGGCTGCAGACACCTTGTCGTGGGAGCCAGCACAGTTTCAGGCTCGAGTCTCACCTCGCCCCGCCCCTCAGGGCCCCGCCAAGCCCTGGCCAGACGTTAGGACACGGACCACTGACGTCATGCAAAAGTGACGTCATCAGCACTGACGCAGTCTCACAGGGAGGGGCCTCAGCTCACCTCAGAACGCAGTCAGCTCCACGGAGCAACGAGGTGTCTGCCTCGCGCTCTGCGCTGAGGGTCCGAATAGTCAGAGCTGCTGGAACAGAAGCGCCGAAGTCGCTCAGGAGCTGGAAAGTGGCCACGCCTCTCCGGCCTTGGCCCTTACCCGCGTCCTAAGGTCCCGGCGCGGTCCAGGAGGCAGCGCGCTCACGAGCCCGCCGCTTGCGGCGGTCACGCGCACGCACGCTCGTGCGCACGTTCCCTGAGAACCCGGAAGTGCGAGGGACAGGAGAGGCACGTGGGTGGAGCTGGAGCGCAGCTCGCATGGGGGAGTCTATCCCGCTGGCCGCCCCGGTCCCGGTGGAACAGGCGGTGCTGGAGACTTTCTTCTCTCACCTGGGCATCTTCTCTTACGACAAGGCCAAGGACAATGTGGAGAAGGAACGAGAGGCCAACAAGAGCGCGGGGGGCAGCTGGCTGTCGCTGCTGGCGGCCTTGGCCCACCTGGCCGCGGCCGAGAAGGTCTATCACAGCCTCACCTACCTGGGGCAGAAACTAGGTACCTCCGCCCCGCCCCCCGTGCCCCTTGAGGAGGAAGGAGAGGGAGTATATTCCCCTATCGGCAGTGGCTTGGGTTCCCTGTCTCTGTCACTCTAGCTGCAGGCTCAACTTGGCACTCCCAGATCTCCTCCCACCGGTCCCTTCCTTCCCTCGGCTTCCACAAACCCCGCCCACCGGCCTCCGCTGCTGATAGATTGGCCAACGGGGTGGCTGTTTTTTGCAGGGCTGTGCTCCAAACCGATGGATGTATCCATTTTGCTCATGCATGGATTGGTGCCATAAATGATAAGTTAAGCAAACTCTATGTCCCCGCTCTTCTAACCAGTGACACTGCGGCCAGAGGAGCAAAACTTGGCAGTACAACCTAGTTAATGAACACTATTGTTTGGCCTCTTAAGGTTAAGGCCTTGGAAAGGTACAGATGGAGTCCTACCCCCTGTTTGTAGGCCCTCAATAAATATTTAATGAATGAAGAAAAATATGAATACTGGACAGGAAAGGCAAGAAATAAGCCTAACACTAGCAATAGGGGACTTACAGGGAAAATGGTAAACACTCTTACCATCCCATTATAAATCTTCGCCCTGAAAATAAAATCCAGGGGTTGATTCAGCTGATTTTCATCAGTAGAAACAATTAGTATGAGTAGATCAGAAGGAAATAATATATGTGTAAGCCAAGGGCTATGCATTAGAAATTATTACTATTTATAATTACCAATATTATGAATCCCAGAGCTTTTAGAGTTGTTTTAGTACTTTAGCCTACTTTAGACCCTTTATCAGATGCACAGGGTCTGGTATGAATGAAGGACACATATATACAATGTAGACTAGAAATATACAATTGTGTGTAGACTCTGTTTTGAGTTTTTCTGCCCAGTTTCCTTATATTGCCTGAAGGTGATCATATACATCTTGCTTTCAGGAAACACTCAAGGGGGCAGGCTTTCTGAGATCTTAATTTTGCTTTTAGCTTTTCAAACAATAACTTGTTATTTAATATATTGACTTATTGGTAAAAACTGGTCAGATAGTTTCACCTTGTGTATTTTTTCCTCCCTTTTCTACGTTGGCACTTCTCACAAATTTATAATTGCTGTCGCAGTATTATAATTCCCCTTTCTGCAGATTGGCAGATTGTGTGTGTGCAATTGTGTGGGTAGGTGACAGCGCCCATACCAGAATACCTACCTTTGAACTGTCAGATTGTGTTTGTATCCATATGATTTATAAAAAATTATAGATTTATTTTAGTACATCTATATGAAGGGGGGATGCTGGCTGTAAAATTGAAGGTGAGTAATTTTCTGGCAGTTTTAGTGTTTTTAGATTCCCCCACCTCATGAAGAATGCTGATGGATCCTAGTGCCATGATTCCTAGCTTGGGGGCTTTTTTAGCTCACCTTTGAGAACTTGATGAAACCTGCGGCCTTGCTCTGCAGAAAAAAAATATGTGTGTAGTACAATTTTGCATATAATCTGAGAGGATTGGATTCAGTTCAGTTGGATTTCCTAAAGACTATTTCTAGATCTCAGTTAAGAAATCTGCTACACTAGTTTAAATTGTACGTGCCTGGTGTTAGGTAAATAGAACTGGTTGTGCGTAAGAACATGCATAAGGCCATCACTGTCTCTGACTTGGGTTCTGTGAGGTGGCTCTGATTATCTAAAGTGATTAATTCTGCATGGACCCCAGCCTGGATGGGTGAGCCTGAGGATTGTGGTTTGAAATTGATCCAGGGAGCAATTTACACTGTGAAACAAGCCCAAGTGCTGTCCAGGCTCCCAGGTGATCTCGCACTTTGGAGTAAATGTTCTGAAGATAGCATGTTTAATTTTAATGCGTCATAACTTACTTACATGTACAGTAAACGTAGGTTCCAGATGTAAAATTTTAACTTTGCAAGTATCTTACAGTTTTTTGGTACCGGAATGATTGTGCTACCAACGTGCTTACAATATGACTTCAGGTTATTGAGCTGACTCTCTATTTTCTTAAAAACTTGGGAGAATTTGTCTGTTGCCATTTAAAACAGTCCCATGGTCTTCAACTACATTGCTGATTAGGATGTTTATATGGTTTTGTTTAAAAAACAAAACAAAAAGTTTGTATTTTTTAAACACATGAAAAAGTATGGTTTAAAAAAGTGAGTCTTTTTGACCTCATTCTTGTGACCCGTGTTTAGTGGAGAACTTTGCAGTCGATGCAAGCCTGGGCCTTTGGGCACAGGACGGAGCTGACAGGGAGCCTTCTGTTGCTGTCTTGTCTCAGTGCTGAGAGCCCTCATCTCAGCGCCTTCTCTTTACTCTAAGGGGGGAATATACCTGTTTGGGGAAGGATCAGTGATTAAAATATGCTGACTCAATGCCTGCAGAGGACTTTAGAAGGTCACACTTTTCTCCCCTTTGTTTCATTACCGGAGAGTTTCCTTATCTTCTGGTTGCTGGAAGTTACCAGGGTAGAAAATGAATTCAGAACTGATGTTTAAAATTATCATTAGCAAGAAGTTGTAGAATAAAATATTTAATTAGAGGTTTTGCTTGCTCCTTCAATATACTCATTACTTGAAGTTTCATGATGTGAGAGACTGTTGAAATCTTTTTTTTTTTTTTTTTTTTGCAGGAGGGAGGTAATTAGGTTTATTTGTTTATTTATTTGGCTTTTTAGTGGAGGTACTGGGCATTGAATCCAGGACCTCACGCATGCTAAGCATGTGCTCTACCATTTAAACTATACCCTCCCTGCCAATGTCTTGAAAAATAATGAGCATTCATAAAAAGAGCCATCTGGAAATAATTCAGAATAATCATATTTTTGTCAATTCGAAAAACTGAAAAGAGAAGGAAGTCTAGTGTCTCTGATTCCCTGTTTCCCAGCATAAAGGAAGGCCATTCCCCATTGGATATTCCTAACCAGATAGGCTTGTGCTCCAGAGAGCACTGAGAAGAGAGACCTGTTTAAAAGAAATGTGTTGGTGGTCTCTCCCTTCCTTATAGTGTCAGGTTCCTTGGTTTTACATACTAGTGATTGATGTTTATTGATAAGCTTTAAAAGGTATTTTTGGTATTTATGGGTGTTTCCGTGTGCCCAGATAAGGGTAATATGTTTAAGGAAAGTATCCTTTTTTTCACCTAGAGTTAAAATTTGCACCAAGATCACCTTGTTTAACAGAGGAAGTGAGTACACAGTTGAGGTCACCTAGCTATCTGTCACATAGCTAGCTTTTTTTTTTTTTTTTTTTTGACAGTACTTGAAGCTCCCAATTTACCAAATTTTCAGAAGCCTAACTGTGTAGTGTTGAGAATGCCTTATAGCAGCTATAAACGGAAGGGAAAGGGATTAGCATTACTGAATATGCGCTTTGCTCCAGGCATGTTGCATATCACATGTTGTCTCATTTTGTCTTCTTAGCAGCTCTTTTACTGGTTTCATGTTAAAATGACAACTAAGGCCCAAAGTGGCTAAGTCATGTGCATATTACACAGTTTGTCAGTTTGGAAGCTGGGATTTGGAACCAAGTCTGTCGGACTTCCAGAGCTTTTAGGGTTTACGTGGTACTCTTGTTACCTTCCTAACCTGAGAGATTTTGTCCTAGACCAGGGCACAGAGGTCTTTTTATTCCATACTGTCACTTTACAAAATCTGCAAAGCTAGACCAAATATGGGTGCAGAAGGCAGGCAAACCTTCCAGGATTCAGCATTGCATGGATATTGGTGTCAGGGTCAATCCACTTGTACCATATGGTTTTTGCTGCTATTAGGAGAAGTGATGTGAATGATAGTCAGTCTCTGGGCAGTATATTGGGGAAAACACTTTTTAAGTATTAGTAGTTTGCTTATGGAATCAGCAGTAAGTAGGGTAACCAACACTGTAGGGTTGCCCAGGGTTGAGGGGTTTCCCAGGACATGGGATGAAGGGGTTTCCTGAGAAGCTAGACTTAAAGTGTTAAAACCTGGAAGGTCATGGGTAAACATGGGTAAACATGAGAAAACATGAGCCAAGGTGGTCACCATAGTAGTAAGGGATGTAAGAGCCAATTCTTGAAATGTAAACTGGGCAGTGAACTAAAACAGTATTGTGAAATGTTTCAGTCATTAAGAGGATATTTTACAGATGCCTTGATAAGTAATTTTCACTCCTAATTGGTGTGTTTAGAATAGTAATTCATTCATTAAAGCATTCTGTTACTCATCTCTGAGATTTTTATATATTTCTAAGAGTTACTGTTTTAAATCTGCCCTGTTTCTTTCCCTTCTCCCCGTGTCCTGCCTCTGCCCCTTTGGTAGGGTGCAGAATTGCTTAAAAAAACATCTATGAAGCTGGCTCTATAATTAGAAATATAGTTGATCATATAATAATGCAGAAGTAAGGAAATGATGCCTATGCCAGTTGAACCATTCTGACTGTTGAAAAGAATGTATTTGGCCTTATTTTTTGCTGATTTCATTTACATCAGCAGTTACTTATAATTGTCTCTTACTCTTAATAATTCACAATGTGGTGCTAATTGTGATATACCTGTAGTGTCAACGTTGTTAACGGCACTAACATTTTCTTTCTCCCCCTGGGTCCCCAGTAGTCTGTGTTTTCCATTTTCTGGTACAGCTTAAAAGCAAAATGCAACTCCAAAGCAGAAGTAAAATTTTCTGATTAACCTGGAATAACAACAGTGTTTCATAATCGGATGTTCTCTTTTGCTTCAAATATATTTATGTGGAAGGACGGTTTTTTAGATCCAGGTTGATGTCACTTGCTAGGTTAATCACCCTCTGAATTATATCTGAATCCTTACTGAAATGGGTTGGGGGAGAATTGGCTCGTGGGTTAGGAGGTTACACACAGGTCCATTGCTACACTAATGAGTTGTACCAGGCATTTGCTTAACTTACTCTGCAGTGAAATTATGACTCACAAAATATTTAAATCCAAATCATGGAAGTCAGAGAATACGGCTGATGAAAAGTACCACGTTTTGAGCTCAGCAGTTCAGATACTTTCCTTTTGGATGCTGGGAGGTGTTTTGTGCTTCTGGTTTCTCTTCCTTACCTGTCGTGTGCTTGTCATTTGCCTACCAGGGGGCCAGTCTTTCTTCAGCAGGAAGGATTCCATCCGCACCATCTATACTTCCTTGCATAACGAGCTGAAAAAGGTAGCAAGTGGCCGCAGTGCCCTTGGAGGGACCATACCTCATGTGGAAGAGCTCCTTTCCCACCTGTCAGAGCAACTCTGCTTCTTCGTTCAGGCTCGGATGGAGATCGCAGACTTCTATGAGAAGATGTACACCCTCAGCACCCAGAAGTTCATCAATGCTGAGGAGCTTGTTGGCCTTTTGGACACCATCCTCAAGAAGTACAGCTCCAGGTAAGTGCAGATGAGGAGGGAGGGAGGGGCGGAACTTGGCAGCCTTGCAATCACACACACAGTCTCTGTTTTCCCTACCTGCCTGTGAAAATCTGTGATGGAGTAAGTATAAAGGAGAAATAGCTGTGTTACATTTTATACATGGTAATTAATCAACAGGTATACATTTAGGCATCTTCTTTGGGCTTAATTAATACCCTGCTGGGTGGATACTTCTCTGAGCAACAGCAAAAGATTGAGAATGAAGTATTCCTTAAAAGATATATTATAACCGATTTTTCTGCTTATGAAAGAATTCACACAGTAGCAAGAGATTGTATATCTCATATTGTGACTTTTTAACAAACTGTTGTTCAAATAAAGGTTCCTTTCAAAGTAATCACCTTGGTGAATTATCCACTCGATTCCTCTGATGGAGCCATTACTTAACATGTGTTGGAAACTCCTTTATAATTGTTTTCAGCACCTGTGGCACAGCTTTGCTTTTTGTTTTAAACTTCCTTGGTAGAGGCAGGCATCTGTGCTCTAGAGGAGGGCATACTTAAGTTTTTTTGATAATCAAAAAGATATTGGGGGGGTGGGTATAGCTCAAGTGGCAGAGCACATACTTAGCATGGACGAGTTCCTGGGTTCAATCCCCAGTACCTCCTCTGAAAAATAAATAAGTAAACCTAATTACCTCCCCCACAGAAAAATAAACAAAATAAATAAAATTTTTAAAAAAGATATTAGTAGCCAGTTTAATTTTTTTTTAAGATATTGATCAGCTGGAAAAAAATTTTTGAGGGAAATTGCTACTGACAAAGAAACAAGACCCTTGCAATGTATTGCTCACTGCTTTGCCCAAAAAGCAACTCAAAAAGAATTTGAGAAGTGTGAACATCACTGACTGTTGAATGACCCAGTTTTATTTCTGGGACCGTAGAGCCTGGCAGAGAGCCTTGCACCTTGCGGGTGCTCAGTCATTTTATGATGAACTAAATGGAAAGTGATGACCTTAAAGGACACCACTCTTTTGGATATATGATATGCTTACTTTAAAAAGAAAGGCAGATATGTTAATTTATATTCACAAATGAAGACTGATACTCATCTCATTAATGGACTGGGGGAAGAGGGCAACGTGGGGAGATTAAAAGAGACTTCAGAAAGAAGGTACCATCTGAGAAGACTTTTAAGGCAGGTAGGATTTTGAAAGCAAAGGTAGGTAGAAAGCAAAAATATCTGCAGTTCCTCCATATCCGTGGTTCCGATCCAGGGATTCAAAGGATTTACTTTGAAGAAAACCTGGGAATTCAAGCCTGCATCATTCAAGGGTCAACTGTAGTCTAAATTTTCATTTTATTTATTTTTATAGGCAATATATTAACATGGCTTAAAGTTTATAAAAGTACAAAAGAATAGAATAGTGAAAAGTCTGTCTTCTGCCCCTGTTCTTCAGCTACTTAATTCCATTCCCAAGAGTCAATCAATGTTAATAAGTTCTTCTATTATTCTCAAGAGATAGTCTGTGCATATAAATAACTCACATTTTTTTATAAACAAATTTACACATTTAAAAATATTTTGTTTGGAAAATTCTTTAATTTCTTCCTCAAATCTGATTAGCATATGTTTTCTTTTAATCAAATAATTTTTTTAAAAAACCAAAAACTACAGTACCATTGGAGATAGGATTCTCAAGGGGAAGAGATCTCTTGTGGTGATTCCCAAATGCTAATGTGAAAGCATTTTGCTGAACCATTTCCAGACCTTAAGAAAACAGCCAGACCTGGGCCTGTCTTCTTCTTTCCCAAGAGAGTAAGACTTAGCAATTTTTGATTGAGTGCACAGAAACCTGTCTGTCTTAAAAGTTCCCTGCGATACAGATACATAAGTCTGCAAGGGAAAACTGGATAAATAAGAGAAAGATGCCAACCCTGGGATATACTGGTTGTTGAACTTTACCAATGTGTGCACATGTGCACGTGGGTGTATTGTGTCATAGTAATGAGGGATTATTACTATTTAACTTTTTATTTTTATTTTATTAGATTTGTGATCTATCATCTTTGAACCTTCTTTGAAACATCCCACTTCCCAGAGCCTTGGACATTTTTTCCATTGCAGTAGCAAAAGCCCAGATTTCATTCTGGAAGCTCTTAGGGCAGTACTTGGGTGCACCCCTCATCCTGCTGAGTGGATACAGATGGAGCTGGGTTGTATTATCACAGATGGTCAACAGGGGTTTTCATCTGTAGTCTCCATCCTCCATCAGTGCTACCTTTGTCTAATTAATAGGGAATTACTGATCACAGACACAATCCAGTCTGAAAATTATCTAAGAGGCTTTGGGTTAATTTGAATATAAATTCTGTAGTTTAGAATTTCTGAAAAGTTGAGATTCTGCATAATACATTGATTTTCTTTGGGAAGTGGAATTATTTTAGATATAAATTAACATGATTTGCCCTTTGCCAGGATAACATTCCTTTTTCTGTAGTCTTTTTGATTTGACATCTGTGCTACACCAAGCACACTTTTTTGGTGGTTCCGGTGTTCTAGAGAAATAATTCATATTTTGGTATTCTGTTGTATTGAAAGAGTTAATCCTTTTCCCAAATGGCCCAAGTTATCTTTCAGGGACTATTGATTTGTCCCAATATACATGATCCACATCAGAACACTGATAAAAAAAATTGTGTGAATCTTTCATCTTTCAAACAATGAAATGCTTTAAAAAAGGATTTTATTTTAATTTTTGGGGTGGGAGGTAATTAGGTTTATCTATTTGTTAATGATTTTTAGTGGAGGTACCAGGGATTGAATCTAGGACTTTGTACATGCTAAGCACGCACTCTACCTCTGAGCTATACCCCTTGTCCCCCAATGAAATGCTTTTGTATTAAAAAGTTAACAAGTGTGATGTGTATCGTGGAGTCTAAACCTCTGGCACTGATTTGAGATGCAGATTCAGTATGAGTTATTGCAATGTCCCATCTGCTTTCAGAGACGAAGGGAAAACGTGTTTTGTTTTTTCCTCTGGAAGCCAGTTGTGCTCAGATTAGAATGATGTTAAAGGTTTCTTCTTTAGGCAAACTTACTACATTACTAAGCAAATATAAATTCTTGTTTAAGAATCACAGTCATTTGTGATGCTGCATTTCAGACTAAATAATTAACATTAATCATTTGAGTTTTCATTAGAAGAAAAAATATGGATTTAACTCATGGAGGGTCAGGGTGTCTACTATTCCTTGAATACTTTTGAGAAGTAGAGCTTGGGTTTGTTTTTGTTTTGTTTTTTTCCCCAAGAAAGCATCAGTGGAACATTTTTTGATTCTGAATTTATTTTGAATTTATTTACCCAACTGTTTTGTACAATGGGCATAAAAGAAAATTTTGGCTAATCTGGTTAAAACAAAACTGGAAGATAGATTTTAAATGCAAATTAGTATTTACTCTCCTACATCAAGAACATACTTTTTTTAATTGACATATTTGATATACAATATTATATGTTACAGGTGTACAGTATAGTGATCCACAGTTTTTTAAAGGTCATACTCCATTTACAGTTATTATAGAATATTGGCTGTATTTCCTGTGTTGTACAATGTATCCTTGTAGTGTCTATCATACATAATAGTTTGTACCTCTTAATCCCCTACCCCGATGGTGCCCTTCCCCACTTCCTTCTCCCCACTGGTAACCACTAGTTATAGAAGATAATTTTTAAGAAATAATTCTTTTAAAGAAGTTAGCAATTTGTGCATTCTAGACAGCTTTTAAAAATCTATCTGATGTGGCAATAATATTCTATTAAATGATTTTTATTCTTTAACCATAATTTTATTGCTAGAATTTAAAAAACATTTTTTTAAAAAACTGAGTTACATAAAATTTCTTATTGCATTTTAGGAAGCACATTTTTTTTTTTAATCTGAATGCTTCAAATGGCAGAATTCTTACCAAAGGCAGAACTGTGAATTATTTAGGCTTTATGCCCTTTTTCCTTCAAAAACAGATTTGTGATGATAAGACTATTTTTTGTTGTTGTTGTTGTGTTTTTGTTTGTTTTGATTATAAGACTATTAATGAAAGTTAGTTGTGTGTGTGTAGTTCAACAAGGTTGTTTATTGCCCCCTGAAAATTTCATAAGCAAAACTAACAATAGTGCAATTTCTGTGGGGCTCATTCTGCTGTAGGCATTTGACGTATGTAGATCTTAACAGTGAAAATCCAAGGCTTTCTGTGATCTTTCCCCAGCCTACCTTTTCAAATTATCTAAGGCCCATCAGATGCCTTAAATTGCACTCAAATTCTTAGTAAAAAGGAAGCGGCTTCAAAGAGAAAACTTTGAGGATTTAAGCAGAAGCCCCCAACACAGTCCACAATGTAATGTATTCCCCGAATTTCCCATTTCCTACCTTGGTTCCTGTTACTTAGTTTGCTTAGAAAGTCCTTGAATTTGTAGGGGAGGAAAGAATATCTTTTTCCTCTACCCATCTAAGTTCTCAACTGGGGGCCATTTAACAAAAGACAGATTAACAAGTGGAAAGCATACAAATGTATTTAATATAGGTTTTATCAGGTATGGAAGCCTTCGTAAAGAAATGAAGGCCCAAAGAAGTCCTTAAACCTGTGTTTTTATGCTAGATTTGGTGAAGAGTGGAGGGATGTGGAAAAAATGTGCTAGGATGAAAAAAGGTGTGAGCTAAATGTACTAAACTGGGGGAAACAGTGAGGCCTGTTCATTCAGATTCCTGTCTGTGACCTTTTGTCTTTGAAGATAAGGATGCGCCTTTCCTCAGGGTACAGGGAGGGAACGTCTTACCTGAAGGTTTCGTGACCTGCTTCACAAGGGGGTCAGAAAGTCCTTCCTGCCATTTCTCAAATTCGTTCAGCTTAAAATGGTCAGTATACCAAGATGCCATATTTTGGGGTAGCATGTTCTGAACCCCATCCTGTCCCACTATGCATCACTTGTTGAAATAATCATTCTGTATAACAGACCACCCCAAAAATCATACTTGCAGGCTTGCAGGCCTACTGGGAGTTGGCTGGCCTAAGCTGGGAAGCTCTGCTTAATGCGACTGGTCTCCTGGGGCCTGGCTTATAGCTGTGAGCGCTGGGTCTCGTCAGCTCCAGTGCGCTCGTTCTGAGCCCAAGGTTAGCGGGGAAGCAGCTACCCAGGGATGATGGCCCAAGTGCAAGAGAGCAAGCCCGACCCACCTCCTTTTTAGCCTTTGTTTGCGTCAGATCTGTTACCATCCCTGTGGCCAAAGCACATCACAGAGCCCGATCTGTGGTCGGGGTGGGAAGGTACCCTTCCCCTCTGGTGGGAGGAGCTGCAGAGGCACACACAGCCAAGGGTGTGGAATCAGGGGTGGTTAAGAATTGGGGCCAGAGAGTTAAGCCCTCATCTTCACCTGGCTAAATCTACCTTCTCTTTAAGCTTTATGGCTCAGTTCAAATCCTATCTCCTCTACAGCCTGCACAATCTTTCTACCAAAAGGAATTGCTCTTTTTTTCTAAACTATTATTTGATTTGTACCCCTTGTAAGAGAGGTATTACTTCCTACCTGTGTCCATTGTAAATATCTCCTTTTACCAGGGGAAGTCCTATAGGGCAAACCTTTGGCTAATTCATCTTTATTTCTTCAGCAGCACATTTGTATCTGCTTCTACTTTTTTTTTTTTTTTTTTGGAACCGGGTGGTAATTAGGCTTATTTATTTTTTCACGGACGTACTGGGGATTGAACCCAAGACCTCGTGCATGCTAAGCACACGCTCTACCACTGAGCTACAGCCTCCTCCCCAATTTGTATCTAAAAACTAGTAAACTAATTGTTTTAAATGAGATTATAGATTTTTAAAACTGGTGAAATATACATAACATAAAACTTACTGTTTTAACCATTTTAAAGTGTGCAGTTCTGTGACATTTCATATATTCCCATGGTGCTACAGTTTTATTTTTTATTGGGCTTCTGACTACTCACATGCAGGGGACTCACATACTTTTGGAAGGAACTCCTTGATGGGGAGGGAGTGTGTGCTCGAGCTCTTTCTCTCTTTTTCTGTCTTCTTTTTTGGCTTTTTTTTGGAGTAGATGTTTTCTGCAAATAGTTGTCAATTTATTCTGTATTCAGACTCTCTCAAGCTTGCTGCCATAGCTGAGGTATATATTTTTGGATTACAACAATTTAACAGACTCCCCCCACCCCCGCCATGGTGTGAGATGCGAATAGGTATGAGGCACAGAGTGGGAATGGGAAAATGCTACAACATAACGCTAATCTCAAAGTCTTGGCAGAATAACATTAGCATGAATTTATAGCTCTTTTTAAGGATGAAAAGTATCTTCAGCATTCACGTTTCATCCTAATAAATGTTGAACGTCTAAACACTTTTAGCATATGTTTATGGAAGAGCTTGTGCAGAATTCTTTGTGAAGGGTTGTACAGAGAATTCATGTTCTTTCAAGGAGAACCTTGGATATAAATGGATTTCCTACTGGAAACAGAAAAATCACTTCAAGTTTTGTTATTTGTGGTAGAATGATACCATTTTCCTGGTTATTAACAGTCTTACTGTGTTTGTAGTTCCTTGGCAGATTTTCTTGATACCCATGATTATAGAATCTTGTTATACTTAATGCTCATTAACCGTCAAGTTGCCTGAAGGCTAAGGTGGTAAGAGCATTTCTTAGAATGCAGAGATTTTGAGACATGCTATAGTGTGTGTGTATTAGACTTTCTTAATGTTTATTTTGAATTGTGTAGTGTTTGAAGAGTCCAAATTAATTGAGCACATGAACCAGAGGATTTGACATCTGGTGTATCTATCTGATTCTTTGAGTGTATTATTAGACTATATCTTCCACCCACGTTTTAGCTTCCCTAACTTGAAGGATGTGAATTGTAAAATGCCAGTAATAGGGAAAAAAACAGTGTGTTACTGTCATGTGAATAACTGCATCCTATTTATCATATGATAATCAGTTTCTATCTTATAATATCCAACCTAGTGTGGGCTCTCTGAATCACAAGACATTGTGTTTAAATAGATTTTTAAAAAATCTTGATATACTTGTGATTTTTTTTCCCTAATTGTTTAATTGATGACCAGCATTATCCTCTTCAGCTGAGGCCAAAACAGCTGTGTAAGACTCGCAGGTCTCATTGACAGTGAAGCAATAAATCACGTGGGCTCAGGCCTGTAAAGCATCTCCCATGGTGCCTGGGGCGTGGGGTATGCTCAGAAAATGCTAGATCTTCCCATATCTTGCTAAGATGATTCCTGAAACCTCCCCAGATGCATTGGAACTTGAGGAAGAGTATAAGGGCTTCCTCTAGGCTCCTTGAGAAGGAGGATGTACCAGGCCATGCAGACACTGAAACTCCCTGGGCATTTTTCAGAAGAAAAAGATGAGCAAAAACCTCTAAGTGGTCCATACAGAGAGGCCTCTCTGTAACCCTTCCATCTCATTGTTACAGAACTTCATTTGAGATCATAAGCAAAAGACGGAATCAATGAGGCAGAAACTAGGATTCAGCTCTTAACACAGTTACTGCGTTGACCAATTTTCTACTATGTGCCATAGGTTCGAGATAAGGAGTGAAGGAAGTGGGCAGCTTTTACTTCCCCTCAGGAGGAGCTCAAAGCAAGGGTGACCCTATGTCCCAGTTTGTCTGATAAATTATATGATTAAGCTACCACAAGGGAAGACAGGTCATAAGAAACTAGAGGATGTAGTCAGGGGGCCCGACCTAGTCTGGGTTGGACAGAAAAGACATTTCTAAGGAGGTGACTCTAAAGAGGAGACCTAAAGTAGCAGAAAGTAGTGGTGATGGAAGCGGGTCAAGCTCTTACTGGCCTCAGGGTCTTTGCGGGTGCGCTTTTCCCACCTCTGCCTGGGAGAGAGGCTCCTCACACATCTTGTCCCCACCCCCTTCAATCTACTATACAAGGGAAGTAGAAAGATGTTTTACAAACAGCAGGTAGCAGTCCATGAATCATAAAATTAATTTAGTGAGTAGTCCTCTAATTTATATATTAATATATATAGTCCTCTCTCTATATATTACTAAATATCAAGAGTACATTTTGCATAGTAAGGGTGAATATGAAATTTTAAAACCTTTTATTTATCTACAGGTATATGTCCTTAGTCACCTAGTATTTCTTACTGTAAGTCACGGTCAAAAAATTCTAAAAACATTCTGTCTGGAACAAGTAGAAACGCAACAGCACTATTACCTTAACCTTTATGATAGCGTCACATTTCTAATTATTTAATGTCTGGAGAAAGTGAGAAGAATGGGAATGCGGCTCCAGCTGAGAAGGGGCCAGATTCTTCAAGGCCTTGTAAGCCTTTTTAAGGATTTTGGATTTTATCCTGAGATAAATGGAAAGTGACTGAAGTGTAAGACTTTTTTAATTAGGCCACCATTTTGTTTTTAACTGCGATTAAATATGAAGGGAATTTGGGAACTAGGATGGAATGAGAGCTTTTGGTAAATGTTCTATTCCTTTAATAAACATTGATTGATTATATACCATATTTCAGATACTGGTTTATAGTCTCTACTCTCATCTGCAAAATAGGTTTAATAATACCTTTTAGAGTTACTGAGAGCATTAAATAAGTTTATGTGTTCTATACACATTTAAAAGATGTTTTAGTGACCTTTTCTTTGCCTCTTTTGGACGACACCCTGAAAATAGGATGCCTTGTTTTTTGTTTTTTTGTTTTTTTAGTTATCAATATTGCATTTTATTTGTCAGTTATTTTAACTACTGGTATATAGGCACGATAGAGTGATACAGAGTCACTTGGTGAGAGAAGTGCTTACTTTCCCCCCCACTTCTTATAATAATTCTGATTGCACCAGGGAGAAATTCCTTCATTTCATTTAAATCATAGGATGCCTTGTTTTGATGATAATGTTCTCATAATAAATATAATTCCCAGAATAAATGAAATAAGAAAGACTGATAGCTAATTCAATTTCTCTGTATTTAAAAAGAAGGAAAAGAAGGTAGCCACTCTTTTTTTTTTTGACATCAGGCTATTTCCAGGGGAGTCTATGATGCTGACATAATTCTGAGATGGTGAAGTTAGGTCAGAACAATCTTTTAAATAAATCAACATGGAGTCCTTCCATCTTTCCTTCACTCTCAGCCCCCAAACATAATATTAGTTGTCTGACCACACTGTTCTGCTTTTTTTTTTTTTTTTTTTTTTTTTTTTTTTGAGGCTAGAAAATGTCATCTGGGTATCACATTTCCACTTAGTTCTGTAAATTTCCCTTCCCCTTTTAGATTTCACCACCCCATCCTCAGTCCCCTGGAAAGCAGTTTCCAGCTGGAAGTCGATGTCCTGAGTCATCTACTGAAGGCCCAGGCTCAGGTCTCCGAGTGGAAGTTTCTTCCGTCTCTGGTTAATTTACACAGCGCTCACACCAAGCTCCAGACCTGGGGCCAGATCTTTGAAAAGCAACGGGAGACCAAGAAACATCTGTTTGGAGGGCAGTCTCAGAAGGCCGTTCAGCCCCCACACCTTTTCCTTTGGCTAATGAAACTCAAAAACATGCTTCTTGCCAAATTTAGCTTTTACTTTCACGAGGCACTGAGCCGACAGACAACTGCTTCGGAAATGAAAACACTGACTGCAAAAGCCAACCCAGACCTCTTTGGAAAGATTTCCAGCTTCATCAGGAAATACGATGCTGCCAACGTGTCCTTAATCTTTGACAACCGAGGTTCCGAGAGCTTTCAGGGTCACGGCTATCACCACCCCCATTCCTACAGAGAGGCCCCAAAGGGCGTGGATCAGTATCCGGCCGTGGTGTCTCTGCCCAGCGACAGGCCTGTCATGCACTGGCCCAATGTCATCATGATCATGACAGACCGCACGTCCGACCTGAACAGCTTGGAGAAAGTGGTCCACTTCTATGACGACAAAGTTCAGAGCACCTACTTCCTCACCCGCCCAGAGCCTCACTTTACCATTGTTGTCATTTTTGAGTCAAAGAAATCCGAAAGAGACTCCCACTTTATTTCCTTCCTTAACGAGATCTCGCTTGCCCTTAAGAACCCCAAGGTTTTTGCAAGTCTGAAACCTGGATCCAAAGGTTAGCAGGTGATATGTGTGCAAGGTTTTCAAGGCTGGACATTGTGTTCTTAATTGCTCTAACAATCCACAGTGGTCTGTGATTAGAGTTTTCGTGCATTCGTGCTTCTTTCAGAGCTAAATTAAAGACAGATTCTCCCTAATTGTATCACACACTCTTAAGCAATTAAAGCCAACTGCATTACATATCCAAAGAGTAACCTAGGAAGGGATCATGGCTCCTGTCTCCGTGGTACAGCAAGGTACTCTCAGTGTTTTCTCCTCTTTTCCTGTATTTCATGTAGACTGGATATTTATTGGCTTTTGATTTACCTTTCTGGATATTTTATGTTGTTGTAAACATTGTGTTCCGATGCAACTCCAAACGCCGTCTCCTTCTCCCACTTCCTTGGTGAGTGATTGGCGTACGATATTAAATGGCTTTTTTACTATTAAATTAGCAAATTATAGTGAAATTTTAAGTTTCACGATTCTGATCAACAAACTCATTTTTTTGATGCCAAAATTAGGTGAGAAATTTCTGTCAGTTATTGGAATCGAAGGTGAATCAGAGTGGTTGCGTATTGTCAGGTTTTAACAGTTCTGAGGAGCTTCACGGCAACTCTAATAGTCATGGGTTATTTTGGCGGGTGACCTACACACCTAACTGCGTTTGTTTTCACCTTTGTAAAGTTTGAATTTTTCGAGCTCGAGGGGAGCGGGTGGCCGGCCGGCCGGATCGCCGGGCGAGTGCGGCGGGCAGGGGTCAGGTTGCAGAACGCGGCGCGGGAGGCAGGCCCCTCGCCCCGCCGCAGCCTCCCTCCAAGAAAGAATTTTTTAAAAGTTTGAATTTTTCGCTCTGTTTTCAAGTCAGCATAAGCCATTAAGTGGGGTTTCTTCGTTGTTCAGCATCGTATCTGCTTGGCTCTCTGTTTATCACCTTTCTGCTGAAATGTAGGTTCCCGTTTGGTTCCACCCCCTGGTTATTTTTAGGCTGAAAAAGCACGCAGTCTTGGTTTTTCACTACTTTTACGCTTAAATTCACGCGACTTAAACTACTTTTACAAAATCACAGTGCAGGTCTTGATACCTTTTACTTGCTAAAAACCAGTTGTGCGTTCAAAAGAACGCCCTTCCTAGTTGAGTAATCAATTCTGTAGTTAAGCACACCTGAACTTGGGTTTCATGCCTGGCTCCCCCAGATTATTTTTAGAAGCGGTGATGCTTCTTAACACATGCTGCTTTAACACCTTCCTTCAGTAGGTGTTTGTGGGGAAGGAGGTGGATCAGTGAAGGCAAAACGGGCCGTGGAGACCTTCCCTTCTCGGTTATTGCTTTGGAATAAAAATAAGCCACGAAAGGTAATTGAGTTGTTACTATTTGGTAGTTTCTTCAAAACTTGTATGCAGTGTCGTGATCAGCTCAGTCCTGTTTCTGGTGACTACACGGGGCAGCCGCAGCCGGCAGGGGCCAGGGCGCCCCTCTGAGTCCATGCGGGGGGCCTGCCCACCTCAAACCGGACTCCCTGGTAGAAGAACCCACTGGCCTGTTATTTTCTGGGGAGAGCATGTTTTCTTTTCTTTCTTTTCTTTCTTTCTTTTCTTTTTTTAAGTAAAAGTCAAATGATTTGTAAAAAGCCAGTTTGCTTTAGACAGAAAGTAGTGATTTACCTCTGCATTTTATGTACTCAGGTTCTATAAAATGTGGACACATTTTACAACATTGAGCTGACAGAAAAAATTGAAAACAATTGGAACTAAAAAGTCACATCATTTCCCCTCCCTTTTGTGTTTTGCCAAGAAGCTGAAAAATATTCCTTTGGTGTTCATGTATTTTTTTTTTCTAGAGAAAACCACCATTAGCCTTAATGATACAGTCTCCCATGTACCTAAAAGAAATATGCCTCAGTGGAACATGGAAGAGAGTGTAAATAAAACATTTATACAGTATTTAAATAACTAGTCCTTGCCTAGAACATATTTGAATTGTATATTTATTTTTAAACATATTTTCGTTCAAGCTGAGAAACAAAGTCATTTTACCCTAAGATTTGTCGTCTAAAATCAGTAACAAAATGATCTATAGAGTCTGAGTTTTGCTAATTGGAAGAGTCAGTCCCATATTTTCTGCAGACTGCTTGCTTTGAAATTTGTTTCTAAACCACAGCTTAATCAGTTTTTATGGGTAACCAGCAATGTGGTCAACACTTAGTTTGCCAACAACTCCGTCAAGGAGTGTTCACTTTAGGCTGTTCGGACACAGGGTGAACGTTTACGACTTTGTCCTTTGGGGAACAGCCTGGTATCTGACTATGGCACTTTTGGTGTGTGTGTGACAGTAAAGCTGAATTCTTAACTGAGGAGCTAATGCTCTTTGTACGATTGCTTTGTGTGTTTGGAAATACTGGAGAAAATTTACTTTGAAGAAACAAAATTGTTAGCATTTCACTGCACTCCCAGTAGAGTCACCCAGGGGAATAATCTAAATAAGTTCACCCTTTGACCCAGCAGCAAACTTGCAGTTCTGTTTGGCAGGTGAGCCTCTGCGCTTGATTTCCTTGTCTGTAAAATGGGGTTAAGGCAACGCGGGCTGCCTTTTTCAAAGGACGTGTAAGAATGGAGTGAGATCACGCATGTAAAAAAGGCTTTGCAAGCTTGCCTGAGTTTGAACGCCGTATAAATAAACGATGGACCACTCTTTCTTTAAACTTAACACCTCTCCTGTTCTCGTCTTTCTCTTCTGATCGGTGACAAACCTATGCTTAGTTATTAAGTGTGAACAGTACTTAAAGAACTAGTTTAAAAGAAGAGGCAGATAAATGTCTAACCAACCCACCCACTCCACTTATTTTAGAGTCTTTGTGGTTCTTTGTTCCCAAATTTTTATGATTGATTGATGGTGGCATCATGTCACGTCTTGTATTTTCTTACTGGTATTTTTTTGTCTGGTTGCTCTATCATGAGAGGGGTGAGTTAAAATCTCCAACGGCGACTGTAGATTTATTTCTCTCAGTTTTTTGCATTTTGTATTTTTAAGCCCTTTTATTAGGTCCATATACATTTATAGTTTTTCTGTCTTTCTCTTGTATTAACCGTTTAATTGTTATGAAGTTTCCTACTTTATTTCCATTACTACTGCTTTGGAGTCTGTTTTGCCTCATATTTTTATGACCTTCCCAGCTTGCTTAAACTTCCTGTTTGCATGTTATGTCTTTTTCCATATTCTCACTTTTCATTCTTTGTATCTTTGTTTTTAAAGTGTCTGTAGTGAGAACTAAAGAGAGAAGACTGATTAAAAAGAGCGGTAACCAACTCTGCTTGTCAATCTGACAGTCTCTGCCTTTTGAAATGTTTAGTTCAATTCTCCTGTGAACTTTTTACAGTCAGAGTTTTGTTGATGGTGTCCTCAAAACTGTTGTGTAACATGTTTTCTGTTCTTTTTCCCACCTTTATACTGGGAATTAGATCACAATGTTTGATCAGATTCAGTCTTTCTCTGAATTTCTCTCTTTCTTGCTTTTTTTTAATTGAAGTATAGTCAGTTGCAGTGTGTCAATTTCTGGTGTACAGCATAATGTTTCAGTCATACATGTACATATATATAATTGTTTTCATATTCTTTTTCATTATAGGTTACTACAAGATATTGAGTATAGTTCCCTGTGCTATACATTAGAAATTTATTTTTTTATCTATTTTATATATAGTGGTTAGTATTTGCACATCTCAAACTCCCAGTTTATCCCTTCCCAACCCCCTTCCCACCCTCCCCCATACCCATAAGTTTGTTTACTATGTCTGTGACTCTCTCCCTTCCTCCATCGCTCTCTCCCTCTTTTCCTCCCTCCCTCCCAGCCTTCTTTCCTTCCTTCATTTTTTTGTGTGTTTTATTAAACAGCCAATACCTGGCATTCCCTAGATTGGTTATATCACTAGAGGTTACAAAATGGTGATATTCCAATTATGTCATTTCATTTTCATTTATTAGACAGAAATCTACAAAGAGAAACTTCACCTCCAACTATTTGATTACCTTGAAGAACAGTTCAGAAGAAATGACTGGATAAGTGCTTGATTCTTTTGCCAGTTTTAAAAATAATGAATTAATTGGATAGCATCTTCCAGAGACACTGGGAAGTTTTAAAAGAAATATGTAAGAATTTATGAGGATTTCTGCCTTCTGCCTCTTACATCTAACCTCGAATTTGAAACAAAGCCGTCATTGTTTCCCCCTTAGTGTAAGACACTTTTATGTAAATATTATGATCTTTCCTTATTTCCTCCTCATGGTTAATTTTGTCTCTATTACTGTTAACTATTTTCCTCTGCTTTTTACCTCCCTCCCTCCCTTTTTTTAGTTTCTAATACCTTCCTCAACAATTCCACTTTAGCCACTGAACATTTTCCCATGCCTCAGGGAGCCAGGACATACCCTAGTCGTCTCAGACCCAATTTTGGAAAGCAGCATCTGAAAGTATTTATTTTGTTTCTACAATGGGTTAGTCCTTTTCAGGCGGTTGTGAAGGAATTTAGAAGGGGAAAAGTTCAGTAATGACACTAATGGGGTGACCACAATTAAGCCCAGCCACATTGTGAGCCCACAAGACACTTAGCCAACTACAGCCAAGCAGTGCTGTATGTATCTAGCAGATTATTCCGCAAGAAAAGCTACTCAGAACTAAAATCTTTCTATGTATATTTTCCCTATAATTTCTACTATTAAGTGAAAGGACATTCTTTGTCTCTTTTCTATAATTCATCTGTATGAAAACATTACATTAACTTCTGATTTTGTTTTTCCTTTAAGAAAGTTTAAAAAAATAGATTTTTTTCCCCATCCAAGCGAGAAGCAAAAAAAAAACACACCGCTTGACTTCCCAGGAAAGCCCTGTAGGTAGAGTTCAGCAATTCCCCCTCTAGTTTTTCTACCAGCGCAGTTATTTCATGACCTTTTGCCTGAAGAATTCTAAGCTGCTTCTCCAGAGGAAATGAGTCAGAAGAAATAGGCTTGATATGTACTTGTGCCTTTGGAGACTTCTCTTGATATCTTGTAAATCCATGAGGCTTCATTGAATGTCAGTATTTTTACTTGTCTGCATATTTTTTCAATCTGCTTTTGAGAGTGAAGTCAGTTTCTGGGATACTTTAAATTTAAAACCATATGGTATGTGCCAGATATCAGTGCTGGAAAACAGAGGGATGCAAGTGGGTCCTGCTTTCTGCAGCCCCTACCGAACGTCCGCACCTGGGGGCGGGGTTCTGAGTGGTGGTAGAAACCGGGGAGGGGCAGGAGAGGCAGCCGTGCTGACATGCATCTGACGAACTGCTTAGCCCTGCAGTGGTGACAGGAAAATGTAGGATGACCCTCGACATTGACCTAGCAGGGGAAGATAATCACTGGGATGTTGGCCGACTTTGTCCCTAGGGGGCTTCTGCTGGTCTTAAAACCTGTAGAGTAATCCCAGAATTTGGTTGAATTTGAAAATCTGATGCCTCATTTGATCTGAGATGTATAAGGACTCAGCTGGTCACATTTACAGATGGGGTCTAGACTCATTTCATTTTTGGTGTATTAACATCTGGCAGTGTAAGACCCCCCTTGATTCCAGAGTCATCCTGGTTTCAGTCACCCCAGGCTGGACCAGTGGTAGAGCAGCTGGTCTCCAAACCAGAAGCAGACAGAGGATATGCATGACCCCTTTCCAGGATTCAACATGCATTCACTTGACTACAGTTAAACATCAACTGTGCTGAGGATGGTGACACGGCAGTCAAACATGACAAACATGGGGCCTAACTGGTCAGTGCTGGGGAGTGAGGCAAGCTGGCTTCAGCCACCCAGGCAGGCCAAGTGCTGAGCGGGCTGTAAACAGGAAGGCAGTGACTAGTCTTCAAACCGTTCTACCTGTAAACCTCTCTGTCAGTTTTGGAAAAACCACGATAACTTGATGGATTTAAAAAAAACAAAATCTGAAATCATCATCACATTTAAATGTCTCAAATAATTCATTTTATTGTGTATTATAGAGATTCACATTTAAGGTAAAAGTGTTCATTGTTCTTTTAAATGGACCCAGTGAAATCTTGGTATAATAGAGACTCAGTAGCTGCCAAGTTAAGTATTTAAAAATCTCTTAATCAGCGTTTGTAACAGTTGGAAATATTCTGTTGCTCCTTTTGCGCCCTGAATTCCATTCTACTTCTCCCACAGAAATTATCCTAATATGATTTTTTTTTCTTAAAGGTCTTTGTTGATCACCCTATTAAATACTTCTCAGCATATTTTATATATATATATATATGTATGTAAATATACATGTTCTCTCTGTTACTATAAGGTTCTAAGAGTCTAATGACCAAATGACATATATATTAGAAATTTTATTGGAACCTTTTATTTGAAATACCTCTTTCAATGAAATGAGTAGGTACTGTGTCTGTGGTGAGTTGGTTAATGAAGCCCATTGTTTAAATGTTCCTTTGGTGGGCAGAGGTCTTTACACCGTGGAGCAGTACCCCATGTTAAGAGCTGTGAAGTTTCTGAGATTTTACAAGTTATCCTGCCACAGTTTGAGGAATACTGGCAGAACACAGGAGACAGTTACTCACAGCAGTAGCAATAGCCAGAAAATCACCATTGTTGCTTTGATTCTCGGAGCCCCGTTTCCCTCAGGGCCAATGTGGATGGGCCCAGATGGACGCCTGCTCACACAATAGGTTGCATTTCAGGAGAGAATTCTAACCTTAGGAAACCCACATCTTTGTCAATAAGCATACCTTCCATTTGCCCAAGTGAGACATTGTTATTCTAGACAGTAAATGTATTTGTTCCCCAGGGCTGCCATTGCAAATTACCACAAATTGGGTGGTTTAAAAACAACAGAATTGTATTGTTTCTCAGTTCTGATGGCTGAAAGTCTGAAGTCATGATGGTGGCAGGGCTGGCTTCCCTCTGAAACCTGTAGGGGAGTCGTTCCTTGCATTCCTAGCTTCTTGTGGTGTGCTGGCCATCTTTGGTGTTCCTTTGCTTATAGCTGCACAAATCCAGTCTCTGCCTTTGTCATCATGTGGCATTCTCTCTACGTGTGTGTCTATCTTCACATGGCTGTCTTCTACAAGGACACCAGTCACATTGGACGAGGGGCCCACCCTGCTGCAGTATGACCTCATCTTAACTAATTTCATCTGCAGTGAGCCTATTTCCAAATAAAGTCGTGTCCTGAGGTACTGGGGATTAGGACTTCAGTATCTTTTGGTGGAGAGGGGACATAGCAGTAAACATGTCTGCTGTTCAGATAAAGGGATGTGCTATGTTCCAAGGATGCTCACAAGGACACAGACATCCTTGAAAGACAGTCTGGAGTTAAGGGCAGTTAGTACCTCTCTCTCAAGTCTCAAGACCTACAGAAACATGAAACACCCGTGGAAAATTGTCTAATATACCATGTAAACTTATGGGTGAGAAGTGAGTTTGTTTTTATGGAGGAGAAAAGCAGTTATTAAAGGAGAAAGTATTAACCTATCAAAGGGACCGTCACAGAAATTCATTTTGGGAAAGAGTTTATGCAGAAGTTGAGGATCTGAAATTGATTTCCTAGAAATGATCCCTATTCTCATATCTCTTGGAAAATAATCACATACCCCAGGTGATAGAGTCACAGCCTGAAGAGCACTATTGAGAAGTGTATCTAGGCTCTGAGTAGCCACGTCTGGTACAGCTTTAAAATGTTCTTGGTGTTGTAATGCCCCCTTCCATTTCCCTGAACTTTGACAGATGTCTTTCCTAAGGGTTGCAGTTGGGCTGAGCCGTGTCATCAGAGAATTAAGAGTCTCTGCTTTTGCTTCAGTGGAAGCAGATCAGTTGTGGGCAGCAGTAGTTGGAGGGAGACTGAGTCCAGAAACTGTAGGAGGTGGTTCGCAGCAGAGCAGTGGATAACGGTGCAGATACAAGCAGGACGATGAGCAGCAGACCTGTGGCGGAGGCAGCCGACCACTGGGGTGGGGTCCTGATCCCCAGAACTAGTGAGGAGGGGAATTTGTCAAGCCCCTGGAATTCCTGCAGTTAAGCAGGATGGGGAGTTGAAGTTTTCTTACAATGGTTATTAATAAATCCATGTGACCTCATTTTACACTCCCATTGGCATGGTCTGGGCATGTCAGCTAAATTTTTTTTGACACAATTGTATATGGCTGAATTGAGGTGGAATCATATAATCCACAGTAAATCACTAATGCAGACACGACTTATTTGCAAGATTTTTTCAACTATGCTTTTCAATGACAAGGCCAAGTTTCTGAGACATGTATTTGTAACCATCTGGCTTAGCAAGTACAGTTGTCCTTGGAAAGCTTGAGAAGGTGATTCTTTACGTATTTTTTTAAATGTTATTTTTAGTTGTAAAACCGGCACAAATCTCCAGGAGCAATAATGTTTCATTTTATCAAAGTTGAGTCTCTGTGACCTTGCTTACTTTTTAAAGGGATGGATGATATTGAGGAAAAGAAAAGTTGCTTGGTAATTCCTCGGGGAATTAACTTCTAGTGAAGTGGGACCTACAGCAGCTAAAGAGATACCTTGCTTCAAAAAAAGTTGTATTGATTTATCAAACTTCAGCTACCTACAAGTGAGAATTGTAACAATACTGGACAATTGTCAACCGCTCAGCTGCCATAATAAAATTCTTCTGGAGGAAAGTATAAAATCTTTGGAAGAAATACTTTGAGAAAACACTTGGAGTAGAATTGGTCTGGTTACCTGCAGGGTTTTCCTTTTGTTTCCCTGGAGGAAGATTGGGATGGGCCAGGGAAGGGAAAGAAGAGGGTGCGGGATAGGATAGAGGAGCCAAGAGGCTGTGCCCTGCCTCATAGAATCAAATAGACCCTCAGATGCACCACTGCCGAGCAGGGAAAAGTGCCCAAGGGGAGGTCTTTCAGGGTATCAGTTGGGAGGTTGCAGTGTGAACCTCTCCTTTCTCCCCTATGAAACATTTAGTGATTTCTTGAGTAGATTTTTTGACGGGTTAGGAAGGGGAAGGTCTTCAAGGAAAGGAGAAAGAATATTAAACATCTAAGTTACATGTTAGTCTGGGCAATATTTTCTTTCTTCTTCCTCCTGTTCCTTAAGTTATAGGAAGAAAGGAGTGATGTGTCCTTTCCTTATCAACAAATGTCTTACTTGTCAGGGCTTCCTGGCATCATCAGATGGTGATGGTGACTTATATTTATCATCCATATATGTTAATTATATAGGAAGATGATAATGGCAAAAAAAAAAAAAAGGCGAAGGGTACAAAATTTAATCTTTCTACTGTTTTCCAGCTTTATTGAAGTATGTTTGACAAAAATACCATATGTTTATTAAGCTTACTGTGAAAGCCACTTCCCATACACCAGCTAACAAAGGTAGGGGTTTCCTCCCTCCCCCCCAGAAGTAGTTTTAATGATGGGAAAAACCCAACTATTTCCAAACGTTTATTTCCTTATTCCATTCTGTGGGTATAACTTTTAAATTTCCTAGTATCTTGGATCCTTCTGCTTTTTTGTTATCACTTCATATGCATCACATTGAAGGCAGCCTTTGTCTTAATTATCTGGAGTTAACAAATGTTTAGTGAGTATCAAAAATGCATGATATTAGACAATGCTGTAGGTTCCTAATAACATGGTTGATATTTTGGTTATCAGTTTTTTTTTTTTTTTTTTTGGAGCTGGTAGCTTCTGTTAATTTTTTTTTTTAATCTCTTTGATGTCCAAACTCTAGAAAGTCTGTATCAAAAGCAGCATCATTGCAAAATCGTTTGGCAGCAAGAAGATTGAGCATAGAATAACATGGAAGTAGCCAGTAGAGGGCGACAGCTCCTGAGCTGACGCTCCGTTCCGTTCTGGCATAGTCTGTGCAGTGTGGCTTCTTTGGATAGTGCAGAGCTGAGCAGTGCAGGCGTTTTTTAACAAAATGACCATTTTTAGTGTTGAAAGTTGGGGCTTTAATGACTGCTCTTGTAGAGACAGGTATTCAGGCAAGATTTGGTTCAAGAGATGAGTCAGAAACTACTGTCATCCCCTTTGAATTCTGACCAAGAAATTCCAAACTCTTTTCTCTTCTGGTGACTGTGCAGTGAGCTTCTCCTGACTCAGAACCATTCACAGATGACCGGAATCTCACTGCTGCTCCGTTACTGTGACTTTTTTGGTTTGTTCTGAGACTTGTGCGCCTTCCCCAAATCATCAGACAAGAGGGCTTCCCTTGCTTGGAGTGTTTAGAATGACGACTCGAGAGTACTTCTTAGCATTTTTGGAGGAGGAAGGAGAATCACATGCCCTTTGAGTTTGTATTGGAAGTACGTATTTCCTCCCAGAGAAATGTCCACAACCACAAACAAAATTTGCTTTTATACTGTCACAGGTTCATGGAAACGCCCTGAGTCCGTATGCCCCCAGGATAGAAGTCTCTGGTGGGGAAAAGCTCTTTCCAAAGTTCAAATATGTTATTCAGGAGGTGCAGTATGTCTTGAAGGTTAGTACCCTAAATAAATACTGTAGTGCCAGAAGTAAATACTGAATGTTTTCACCTGGGTATCCTGTACGCAACTTAGCACTTTACTTTCCCAAACTTACTCTATTTGGCTTCCCTGATTTTCTGGCTATGACTTCTGTTCCAGTGACCCTCACTTTGAACTTTGGAGTCTTCTTTGATTCCTTTCTGTCACACTCAGTGTCAAATCTTCATTCAGATCATTTTCATATTCAACTTCTTTTCTCCATTTTCACTGTTACCCTCTTCACTTTGGGCTTTCATTAGTCAAGCCTGGACTGGAAGTGTAGCCTCTCCCCTTCTGTTTCTTTGTATCCCAGTCCATCCTTCTTACCTGCACCTGGCATTATTTTAAAATTCCGGTTAGATTGGGTTTCTCCTGCTCTGATCCTTGCCCTACTTTTTAAAAATCCTGATTAAGTAGCTCCCCAGAGTCTGCTAGAAAAAGTTCAGTTCTGATGATCAAGTTCAGCCTTTTTTCTTTTTTCTCTTGTTTTCTCACATTGCACTCAAAATGGAATCCTAGCTCTGCCCCATATTGTCTCACCTTTTAGCCTTTGCTCAGTTTTCTTTGTCCAGAATTCTTCTAGTCTTAATATTTTGGGGGGTTCTTAACATTTTTTGTACAATGGGATGGATCTCTTTGGCAATTTGTGAAGCCAATGGATACTTTCTGAGAATTTTAATTTAATTTTTTTTATTATGAGGGAGTGGGGGAGGTAATTAGGTTTATTTATTTATTTTTAATGGAGGTACTGGGGAATTGAACCCAGGACGTTGTGCATGCTAAACACAGTGCTCTACCAATGAGCTATACCCTTCCCCCACTCAGAATGTTTCTAATGCATAAAATTATATACACAGAATTACAAAGGAAACCAATTATATTAAAATACAATTAGAAAAATATTTTAAAATCTGTGACATTATATGTATTCTTATTTATTAATGTATTGTAAATAACAGGACCTTGCATTGGTTCTAATTATTCTCTTAGTAGTTTATGGCCTACCTCTGCTTTGAAAGAAGATGCTAAGTTTCAGCTGGAGGCTAGTGAAAATAGATGCATTGCTTTCCCCAAACGAGTTCATAGACCCCAGGTTCAAAGTTTTACATCTAGATCATTGATTCTCAAACTAACGTATGTACCAGAGTCACCTGGAGACCAAACACTGGATGCTAAGACTCATTTCTGATTCAGGAGATCAAAGGTAGACTCTAGAATTTGCATTTCTAACAATTTCCCAGGAGTTACTTATATTGCAGGCCCAGGATCTACACTTTGCCAACCTCTGATCTAGAATACGTCATTCCCTCATCCCATCTTTACCTACCAAAATTATATGCCTCTCTAAACCCAGGAAAAGTCCACCTTCTGTATTAGGTTTTCTCTGATCCCTATCAGGGAGATCTCTTCCCCTTTGAGGACTCTTGCCCTGGTTTATTCACACCGCTGTCATGTCATTTCACTTCCAGCTTTGTTTTATGGTCACTGGGGTGCCATGTGCCTGGCCCCAACCTAGACCTCCAGCCACCTAAACTATTCATGCTTCTGAGGCAAAATGCTATGATATTTCAAACCTCCATGAAGGAATCAATGTCTTCTTTCACTCATTAGCCGGTGAGCTCCTCTACGGTATGAAACATGTCTTGTAATTTGTGGAAGGGAGGAGTGAAAAAGGGAGGGAAGGAAGGAAACGCCAAAGAGAACTGCTCGTTAGGGAAATTTAGCAGCATAGACATCAGTCACGGAGGAGATCACCCATTTTATTCGCTTAATGTCTTTCCTGGGTGCCACATGTTTCAACATCCTTTATTCTGATTTTAGAAGTTACAACAAAGTAAGTCACTCTCTTCCTCCTGCTCCCTCTTCCCTTCCCCTTATTATTCCAGCAACCAGGGTAGTGATCCTGTGGGTGGGAGGCTGAGCTACAGGGGCTCGTGAGGTTCTTCCCAAACTGGAAATTCTGAGATTCTGTCAAACAGGCCCACCAAGGGCGTTGCCCTCTGCAGTGAAGGAGCTGAGTCTGTGGTCGTGTTGGTTCCTACGCTTTGACTCATGTATTTGGCAGAGGCTACCCCTTTGGTGAAGAAGCAGCATGTTGTGAGAATTCAGCTCGTCTTCTGTCTCTACCTTGCCGTGTTTGTGTGAATTGTGGAATCTGAGCTGTTCTGTCACATTTCAGTAATGAATATAAAGGCAAAATAGTAATTATTAATAGTGTTGATGATAAACATTTGCACGTAGTGCTTTTCAGTCCTAAATGGCTTAGAGGAGACTGAGTGCAGGCTGTTAGTATTCGTCATTCAGCCTGTGTTGCTGCTTATCTTAGGTCTGAGGGTTTCTCTTGGATGGTAAACTCAGTTCCAGCTGTGCAGCAGGGCTCATTTTAGTAGTTATTGAATTGTTTTCTCTAGAGGGCACCATCCTAAGCTTTTTACTCTTCCTTTGGGGTCTAGACATTCTCTTAAGATGTTAAGAAAGATCTGTTCTCTGGTGCTACCTGTACATGTGCATTTAAAGTGAATTTATCCTCCTATTGTGGCTAGGCAGGAAACTGCTACTCCTAAATTCTTTCCTAGGAGGGAAAACTGACATTTCCTGAAGGCTTAGAACAGACCTGAGAATAAAATCCTGATCTTCACAGTGATCTCCTGCCAGGTAGTTCAGCAGATACTCTGGACCCCTACTTCCCTAAGACAGCAAGCTAACGATGATAGCTAATGTGTCTTGAGTGCTTACTATGAACTAGGCGCTATGCAAAGCACTTTATGTGCTTTATCTTAATCTTCCAACCATCATATGTGGTATTTAATACATCCCATTTTTCAGGTAGAGAAACTGAGGCACAGGATAGTTAAGTAACTTGCCCAAAGTTTATCCCACTAGTAAGGAAACAAAGCTGGGCCTGGAATCTGTCTCTGACTCCACAACCTGAATTTCTTTCTTTCTTTCTTCTTTTTTTTTTGTTTGGTTTTGTGTATGTGTGTGTGTGTATTTTTTTTTTTAATTTATGTAACTCATTCATTCATTCATCCACTCATCCAGAGAAAGCACTGTGTCCCACATAGAGAAGAGTCTGATTCCCAATCTCTTGTTTCACAACCTGAATCTCTAACCACTGCTTTATACTGTTAAGTACTCTGGGTGACAGTGGTGAGTAAGGCAGGCCCTGCTTTGGAGGAAGTTTACCTTTTGAGGCCCTCAGCTCGGCTAGATGCAAATGTTCAGTGAATTTTGCCCCATGCAGTCACCTCTCTCTGGCTATCTTCTGACTAGCCTAGGTGGATTTGTATAGTTCTGTGTGCTTGAATAGATGGTGAGGGCCATGTGGCTGGGTCTTACATCTCTTTTGACTTAGTGCTGGGTATATAGATGGTGCTAGGGAACTATTTGTTGAATTGAAATCCTCTTTATTCTAATTCCATTACCAAACCAAATTCCCTTTATTATAAGCCCCAGTCAAAAGCAGAGAATTGTCTTCCATGCTATAGAGTTAAAGTAGAACTGTATTAAATTAATTAAGGACCGAAGTCTGCTTTAGTACATGGTTTAAAGATCTAAGGATTTATTTCTTAGGACATAACTGCCATGTGGGTGCTGTCAGGGGTCTCAGCCGCATCTCATTCATCCTTCCTGGGCTCTCTGTGGGCCCTGGGACAGCCAATGCTGTTTCCTGCATCTTGAGTGCTCTTCCTTAACCTTCACCCTGTGCCAGCCCCTCATCCCTTCATCCTCCAGCTCTTAATCTCAATCATCACTTCCTCCGGAAGCCCTAGCCTGGCCCCTTTTCCGCTCAGCCTTGTGTGATCTCCTTTGGCTGGGGACTTTTCAGTTCCTTTCCTTTGATGCCCTGGTCTCTGTTATGGATGGATGGCCAGTCATTCCTGAGCAACTCTTTTTCTCTGTTCTATAAACGTTCTTAGGCTGGGGGCCAAGCCTGTTTTTGCTAGCCTTTGTGTTTACAGCACAGTGGCTGGGATATAACATTCACCAGTGGCCGTGCCTAGGAAGGCTCGGGGTTGGGGCTCTCCCATCATCTCTATCATCCCCACAAAATAGTTCTGTTCCTGGATATGGACGCTTGCCATTTTCTCGATCTCCCGTAAAACGTGAATGTCAGCTCCACAAGTGCAGGGCTGGTTGTCTGTTCACTTAGGTATCTCAAGCATCTGGAAAGAGTTCTGCCAGGTATTCAGGGCATCTTGAGAAAACTCTTCACTGATGTGTAATACTCAGTTGTGCGTGCTCTGCAAACCCAATTTGGAGACAAGTCTCCATCCTCCCTTCCCCATCTCCCCACCTTCTAGCTACATTGCACTTTCAAGCTCTTCACTTCAGCAACTTTGGTGTTGCCCACTGGTAGGGTCTCAGTACATATTTTATGAGAGCCCAGAGCTGGGAAACATCAGGGAAGTTTCCCACCAGTACATACTTCGCAAAAGTGTTGCCCAGCTAGAGAGAGAGGGTAGCTGGTGGTGGAATAGATTTCCCAAGGTATCTCTGCTTCCAAGAGCATGCTAGGAAGGTTCATGAATATGTAAGCAGATGGCTTTGAGCAAGTACCGTGCAAGAATATCGGCTGGAAAGTGGTTTTCTTTTAAAAGCTCAGCAGCTTTTTGAAAGGACAGCATTTTTTCAAAACCGTTTTTGCATTGTAAATAGCAGTTTGTGTGTCTCTATAAATAAGAATCCTGCCACATGTGTGAATCCTTCTCCTACAATCTGTTATTTTACAGACTCAGGAGTGTTACTCCCCACCCTCAGTTTCCTTGCAGTTCAGCTTGTCAGTGGCCTCCTCAAACAAAGAAGGCGGCTTGTTGTCACTAGCGATCAACATCTGGTTTAGATGTGGCTAGCGTGCCTTGTTGCTTCAACGAAGAACATGTTGTGTTTAAACTGTAAGGCATGGGGAAGGGAGTGGCTGTCAGATATTACCACTCTTCTGGAAAATTAGAAAACACATGGTTTCAAATGTAGGAGTGACATGGGGGGAGTACGATTATTATACACTTGAAATAGTCTCATTCCAAGAAGACACACATTTGGTTTAGAGAAGCACGTTGGAGAACTGAAACACACTGGAAGGCTAGAAATAGGTCAGTGTGATGGCAGAACAGCCTTTTCAGCATTGCTGTGTGGCTCCTGATGGCTTCTGTTGGTCACCCAATCAGAGAGCTTGTCTTTAGACTAATGCTATTCAGCTGGTTACTATGGCAATGATGGAATACTAGTTGTCATGACGATGAAATGGAAATTTAGGGGACCAGTTTCTTTAGAGGAGGTGGATCCATTAAGCCCTGTCTTTTCTTCTTCCCTTAAAACTTGACCATATTTTATAGTACTTGTACAAGGGGTCCATTTTCAAACTCTGTGCATACATTTCAGGATTTATATTATCTTTTCTTATTCTTAGATCACATAGCTTAAGTCTTCAACTCTGTGATAAGAATAGACATGCCACCCCCACAGTATTTTATAGTTCATATTAAAGAATGACACTGCACAAGCTATGTTTTTTTTTATCATCCCCAAAGTGTTTCTGCCAAACTCCACTGAATTCCTCCAAAATTAATCTGGTATGAAATAGAATAGGGTCAAAATCAATATAATGGGCTATAAATTATAAAGGATACTTTCCCCCAGCTTTATTGGAGTTTAATTGACATAAAAATTGTACATATTTAAGGTATACAGTGTGATGTTTTATATACATATCCATCGTGAAATGATAAACACAGTCACGCTAATTAACCCATCCACCACCTCACATAGTTTGCCTTTTTGGTGTGTGGTGAGAACACTTAAAATCTACTGTCTAAGCAAATTTCAAGTACATAATACATTATTATTAGCTATGGTCACCACGCTGTGTATTAGATCCCAGAACTTACATTCTTCTGATAACTGAAAATGTCTACCCTTTGACGAGTGTCTTCACACTTCCCTGACCCCCAGCCGCTGGCAGTCACCATCCTACTGTCCAATTCTGTGAGTTCAACTTCTTTGGATTCCACATAATATAAAGGAGACTTTTATCTATTCAATCCAATCACCTATTCCTCACTGGTGTGTTTATTAGAATCACACACTGAAGTAAATCCTTTTGAGAAGCAGCAGAACCCTGGCTTGTCTTTCCCTCCTGGTGCCAATGGAAGTTTCCTCTCTGCTCAGAGTCCGCTATATGGGACCATCCATGGAAATGTGTGTTGTTCACATGTTCCAGAAATGTGATTGACGTCTTTCATGAATGCTCCCAGGGAACTAATACAGGTACTCATTTAGGGAGTCTGGAAAAGAAAGACTGGTAATTTTAACAGTTTGGCTCATTTTGGCTTTCATTCAAGAATTTAGAGAAAATACATTGGAATGAATCTAAATTCATAGACTTTTCCATTTTTCTGAGATTACTTTTGGTTTATGAGCATGAACTCTGGGAAAGGCTTTTGGTATATTTTTATATTGAGAGTTTGCTATTATAACATTTTTTCATGTTATTTATGATAGTGATTCTCCCATCCAACTACTAACCAGGCCCAGCCCTGCTTAGCTTCTGAGATCAGATGAGATCGGGTGCGTCCAGTGTGGTATGGCCATAGACTATGACAGTGGTTCTCAAACTCTATTATGAAAGGCAGGTCCTTTTTAAAAAATCCAGACTTAAAAAAAATTGAGATATAATTAACAATAACATTATGTTAGTTTTAGGTGTACAACATAATGATTCAATATTTGTATATATTGTGAAATGATCACCACAATAAACATTCCAGACCTACTTATTCAGATTTTTGGAGTGGAGGCTAGGAATTTATTCTACACAAATAGCCCAGATGATTTTGAGGCAGTCTGTGGTCCACAGGACCGTTAGCTAATTAAAGTAGGAGGGAAAACGTCTCAGGTGAAGGGTATAGGATGGTGGATGTGGAAGGAATCATCCTCCCTCTGTTGCTGGCTCCATCAGTCCACCCAGGAAGGTGAGAAGATTGGTCAGTCTGGCTGAGGACAGCACCTGAGTTTTCACCAACACCCATAAGGGCTCCTTCCTCGAAGTAATTAATCGAAGTGGTGTCTTCATGCTTTTTCTTCCCTGCAGTGGACATTGCTGGTGATACTTTTTTTTTCCTGTTAGATTTGTTTCTTATAGGTTGATTGGGAGCCGTGTGCATACCGAGTCTGCCCGACCAAAATGAACAGTTCTCACCTGAAGTACCTCTTTACTTGCTGCTAGGACCTTCCAGCATGGTCTCATACAGCCACCACTGGCTTCACCTCTTTGGGCTGAGCTTTTTTGCCGTACCTTCTTTGAAGGCAAAGAAAGTTATTTTGATGAAGCCCAACAAGATTAGTTAGGGTACAGATTCATCTCCTGTAACAGAGGCCAAAATAACAGTACTTCATCAGATAGGAATGACTCCTCCTATCTTGTTGCTCTGCTGTACTCAACACATGGCTTCCAATTGCTGTCTAAGCTCCCTATTCCTTCTTTCCTTCCTTCCATCCACCCATCCAAGTTGCAATGTTGGGGGGTTGTAGGTACGGACTGTGGGGCCTGGGCTCAGGGACAGTGAAAGAGGCAGTGGTGTCTTCACCTAGTCATTTCTGTGGCATTACTCTGAGGGAGTTCCCAGCTAGATAACCATCAAGCTAATTATCTAGGCTTCCTGGAGATTGGTGATTGCCTGAGGTGGGGGTAGTGGGTGGGGCGTGGTGGGCAAAATGGGTGATCAAAAAGTACAAATTTCCATTTATGAAATGACTAAGTCATGGGGACGTAGTGCACAGGATGGTGACTATGGCTAGTAATACTGTATTGCATACTTGAAAGTAACTAGGAGAGTTGATCTTGAAAGTTGCCATCACAAGAAAAAAATTTTGTAACTGTAGGGTGATGAATGTTAACTCTACTTGCTGTGGTGATTATTTTGCAATATATACAAATATCAAATCATTACATTCTGCACCTGAAACTAATGATGTGTCAATTATACCTCAATTTTTTAAAAAAAGAGAAATAAAGCAGGACAATAGAATAAAGGGCATTGGAAGGTGCCATTTTGTTTTATTTTATTGCAGGGTGAAAACAAGTTAAAAATTTTATAATTTGGAAACATAATACAGTCACATAAATCAGGCATAAAAATGTATAAAGAAGTATTCAGTGAAAGTCTTCTTCCCATTTCTGTCCCACATCCACCTGTTTTTTTTTCCCCCACTTACTCATCCTACTTAGGTAGCCTCTTTAAATACTTTCTGTGTGTGTCCTTACACAGCTTCTTATAAACAAGCCAAATACAAGTACATATTCTTATTTTAGCTACTCTTCACACAGATGGTAGCTTATACCACACACACTGTTCTGCACTTTTTTACAAAATCCTGTCTTGGAGAGCTTCCCATATCAGTACTTGGAAATCTTCCCCTTTCTCCTTTAAAATAGTGACAAAGTAACTAAGCAGTCCATTGTATGAATGTTCTACAGTCTATTTAACCTGTGCCCTATTGATGAACATTTTGAGTGTTGGCAATCTTTTGTTACTCCAGATAATGTTGCAATGAATAACCTTGTACACGTATCATTCCCCGTGCATGTGAATTTACCTGTAGGATAAATTTCTAGAGCTGGAATTACTGGGGCAAAGGGAGTATGTGCTTGTGATTTTGATCACGGTTGTCAAATTGCCCTGCATAGGGGCAGAGCAAATTTACATCCCATCAGCCTGTATCTAGGGTGTTAATTTTGCAGGGTTGTTGGGGTGCTTCTCTGGAGAGTTGACGTTTGCACAGTAATGTGATTATCGCATCCATGTGAAAATCTAAGGGAAGATCATTCTAGGTAAAAGTGCTAGAGTAAAGGTCTGAGGCAGAAGCAAGCTGAGCATGTTGGAGGAACAGCAGAACTGCCAGAGTGGTGGGTGTGTCATGAATGCGGAGCACTGTGAACCGGCTCAGGTGGAAGGATGTAGCAGAAGCCATGTCATGTAGACCCAGGATGGGAGTTTGGATTTTATTCCAAGTGGTGTGGGAAGTCATCATGGTGGTTTAAGTGGGGAATGAGGTGAGGTGTTTTCCATTTGAGAAAACATTTGAGCTTTTTTTTTTTTTTTTTTAATGTCTTTAACTGTTCATCTTGCTTGTCAGAGCAGACCAAGTTCTTAAGTGCAACCTTAATGACCATCCTAAAACCTCTTCTCAGCAAAGAGCTAAGAAAACTGTAGATGCACTAAGGATTAAAGATAAGCAGACTTTGTGAGGTGCTCAGAGCTGAGTCACACTATAGATCCATACTATGTAAGTTAAAAAAGGAAAAGGATGTCCCTATAAATAGTGAAGGCCTAGAACCATTACAAACCAGTCTTGCCTCCAGCTGCAGAAACATAAGGTGAATGTTTTTATCGTTTATTCCCTGAGTACCAGATTCCTTAACTGAAGATGGAGATTTCTCTAGTTCAGGGGAGGTCTTATCCTGACTCAAGCACACCTGGTTCTTCCTTTCGTTTTCCATATCCACAATACAATGACAAAGAGACAAACAGAAAACTTTCCATATTAATAAGTTAACTGAATACATCTTGCATAGCTTAAAACAACATTAAACTTTAGTCAAGGATTTTTCCCTGGAATAGCTGGAAATAAGAAAATGTTTTCTTCTGTCTTGACGGTTGGACAAATGAGCAAATAATCACCACCAAATAAATGCTAAGGGGAAAGTTACTTCCTTCACCCACTAGGCCCACTTATGGGCTGTGCATTGAAATGTTGCAGAAAAATGTGTTACAGCTCGGTGTTACAGCTCAGTTGTGACAGCAACCTGGATCTGGGCAAGAGACCAAGGAGGACTCGCAGAGTTTGAGAACTCAGGTTTATTAACACCAGTGGGCCCAGAGGAGTTAACACTCCAAGCTCTGGACCCCATCTGTAGGTTTACTCAGGCCTTTATAGGCTTCCAGTTTTGCACTTTGCAACATCATATGCAAACAAAGTATAACAGAAGTTGACCAACAAGGAACAAGCTTTGTAGAAATAGACCAATTAGGAGTGAGAGAAATAACCAATCAGGAGTGAGCTCCATGCAAATGAAGTCCTACAAATGGACCAATCAGAAGTTAGGGTAGTGGACCAATCAAAAGTGAGAGTAATAACCAATCAGAAGTGAGCTCAGGGAACCAATAGAATTTTAGGGGTAAGTAAGCCATTTCAGAGGCAGAAAGTGAGATAGAGCCTCTGGGCCGGGGAACCGGATGGTGCCAGCAGGAGAGCAGTGGCCCTGCTCTGGGTCCCTGCCGGGTATTTTTATGGGGCTTCCCGCCTCAAATACATGTTGCCGGTAGCATTTATTTTTACTAAAGTGACTATTTACTCCTTCAGTGAAATTGGACATCTCAGCCATGTGCCCACGAATGCCTCTGGTTAGTGTCGGCGTTGTCCATTTTAGATTTGCTGCTTTGGGGGAAACTGCCGCCTTGGCACCTGTGTCTGCTCCGAGATCAGGGACTTTGCCCAGTGATGTGCTGTGGGCATGACTCTCAAAGACCAGCAGCTGCTCAGCTTTTGGGGCCTCTCTGCTGTACAGCCAGCATATGGATACTGAATGGAGCCAGGCACGTCTGTATCCTCAGAGTTACTTGGAAATAAGAAAGGACTTCTAGGGAGAGGAATGAGAGCCTGAAAAGGAATAGATGGACTTTGGGAAATTCTACTGTGTCTGGCAGTCGGGAGCTGGGGCTCAGGCAATTTAACTCTAAAAACATGTAAGGATGAATGACACCGTCAGATTGGATAGCTTACCAGTTACCTTCTCTCCTCACTGTGGCCAATATTTTTGGGTCGAGAACTTCCTGGTAATTATAGTTTCCTGTCATTATGCATTGTCAAAACTCAATTATAATATCTTCACTCTAAATATATTTCTCAATTCCAGTAGACTTCTAAAACTTGTGACCTGCATTCTACCTACATATGAATTCCTGTTTTGAAATTTCCTCTGGTCAATGTGAGTCATTCCCAGAGTCAATAAGTGATTCTTTTCAGCACATAATCAGGTACATTTGAATCTCTTTTCCCCCACATAGATCGCTGGGGACACTTGGTTCTCTGGCCATGAAGCTTCCTATTTTTTGTCATTAACACACCCCCATTCTAATATAGCTTTTCTTTTTCCAAGTGGAAATTTCTGAGCTCTAATGGGTGGTCAGTTCACTCATTTTGGAAAAAATGTTTCATTTATTCAGTAAGCATTTGTTATTGTGTATTTTGCTTCACACCACACTAAATAAGTTTTCCTCATTTCTCATTATCTTAGTTTTTCTTTTAAGTTAAGGAAAACAAAAATACTTCCAAGATAAAATGAAACATTTTTTCCTACTGTTTTGCTCCTAAATACTTAAGTATTAAAGTAAAGCAAGGATAAGTTCTGGCTGTGTCTTTTCCAAGTCATCTTCTATTGAGGTAGCAAATGGGATGCCCACATCCCCCTGATGGGGAGAGAGGTACCATTTTCCAACTGCTGTGGTCTGCATAATTTGGGAAATTCTCCCTGGTAAAATGGTACATTGGCTCTGGACTAGACCTCTTTTAACATTCAGGGTTCTGTTTTCCCTCAAGAATAACTATTTTACCTTTATTAGGAAGAAAATTATTTCCAAATACGTGTATTAGTTGGGGTTTTCGGTTGTAAGCAATAGAAACCAACTCTGGATGTTAAGCAGGAAGTATTTTAAGAGGCCAGAGGAGGAGCTTCTGTTTAAAGGTGGTAATTTGAAGACAGACATTTACCTCTGCTGCCTCCTAACACCTCTCTAAATGACAATAAAGGGCTTTAAAAAATGACATAAACCCACAGTTAAAGAGAGTAAGACAGGTAACAACAGTAACAGAGTTTTCGAAAACAGAAAGGAGATCAAAGAGTAACTTGTTCAGTATCTGGAGAAAGTTGAATCCTAAGCTGGAAAACTGACTTGCACTAAAGACACTTCTCAGAGGCCCAGAAATTGATAGTACTCGGTACTTCTCTGAGATGAGGCTGAAACAGGGTGATTTGTAGATACAAGAAGCAGTTAGATCCTAATATTTTTCCCAACTCCACATGGCCAGGCAAATATGCCCTTCCCTGCTCCAGCAGAAGATTGGAGATTATTCTCACGGGGAAGCAAAGCAGAATGCTTTAGTCAGAACAAAGTCAGGCTGCTATGACAGATCTGAGAATGAGTCAGTGGCTTAAAGGAGCTACCCGCTGATTTCTTCTAATGAAACAGAGCTTTCAATTAGCTTTTTGTGGGTAACAGCTTAACTGAGGTATAATTCATACGTCATACAATTCACCACTTTAATGGCTACAACTGAGTGGTTTTTAGTATATTCAAAGAGTAGTGCAGTCATCACCAAAATCAATTTTAGAACATTTAATCACCTCCCCCAAACATCCCATATCCCTTAGTAATCATTCCTCTTCCCCAACTCCCTTCCCCTGCCCGAGGCAACCACAAATCTACTTTCTGTCTCTAGATTTGCCTATTCTGGATTTCATATAAATAGAATTATGTTTTTAAAGTTTATCCATGTTGCAGTAAGTACCAGTACTTCATTTCTTTTTATTGCTGAATACTATTCCATTGTATGGCTAGACCACATTTTTTTTATCCCTTCATTCATCAGTTGATGGACATTTGGGTTGTTCAGCCATTTCACTATTAAGAATAATGCTTCTATGACAATCAGTTTTTAGTGCCTCTCTTTAGTGCTTGTTTTTATTTACTATTTTTTATTGAGGGGTAGTTGATGTACAATATTACAGAAGTTAACAGGTGTTCAACCTCTGTGAGTCTGTTTCTTTTTTGTTATATTCACTAGTTTGTTTCATTTCTTAGATCCTACCCATAAGTGACATCATATAGTTTTTGTCTTACTCTAACTTATTTCACTAAGCATAACAGACAGCTAAGGATCACTGGGCATTTTAGTCAGAGAACGTAATGCCTTACAAACGTAACACTTCTTCAAAGGAGGTAATCTTTTCCAGGGAGGTACCTTCTTTCCCCCTTGGTCCCTGGCATTCGGTGACACTTCCTCCAGCTTTTCTCCTATGAAGTTGCAGTGATGCAGCAGTTGGAAGGTATGGAGGCAAATGACAAGTGTCAGGTTTTCCATGTGTGACAGCAATCATTGCTTGAGCCTGTTTCCTTCAGGCCCCAACCACCCATAATGATGATGGATTACTCTCTGGTTAGCACAACTGCACTAGGTATAAAAAGGCCAGGTGAACAGACTGAATCTCTATAAAAATGTTCGTTTTATCATTTCCTTTTAGCTTTGCTAATAATCCCAGGGTCAGGGCACCCAGGAATTGGCAGTAATAAAATTCTGAAACTTCTCATACCCTTTGACCCCATAAACAGTTTGGCACTTGGGTACCCATCACAAGTAATAGGATGATATAAAATGAGTAATATACGCTGAGATTCAGAGTACTGCTACTAAAAGAGCAAAAATATTGGAAATGGATAGAATATAATGGAGTTATAAAAATTACAAATAAGGTAACTATATTAACATCTACAAATTCATTAAAAATACTTATGCAGTGCTTCCTCTCTGCCTGAAATTGTTATTCCTGCCAATGAGTCTATAAAATAAACATTCAGGGGGAAATAATTAGGATTCAGTAAATTCTGGAGAATACAAAAATGAATAAGAAATCTCTTTTAAAAATTTATATCTTAGTTGCGGAAATTAAAGGGGCAAGATGATAGTAGTTAAATACAGGTTTCTGTAGGCAATAGATCTAGGTCCAGCTGCTGGCTCCACCTTTGCTAACTGTGATTTCAGAAGAGATCATTTCTTTAAGTATCAGTTTGTTTGCTTGTCTCAGTATGAAAAATGAGGATAATAATGATTCCCACCTTATAGGATTAGATCAGATCATGTGAAAGTAGTAAACACAGTGCCTGGTGCGTTGAAAGTGTTTAACAAATGTTAGCTATTCTTACTATCACCATATTTACGTTAATAAAGACACACTACAAATGCCACTCATTCCTTCCCCTGGCACTGACAGCACTACACTCTCCTAGTCCTCCTCCTCCTCCTCCCTGGCTGCTCCTTCTCAGTCTCCTCGGCTATGTCCTCATTTTACCAGAGCTCTGGAAGCTGGAGCTCTCCTGGGCATGGTTCTTGGCTCTCTTCTTTTCTATCGTGCGCGTGCGCGTGCGCGTGCGTATCCCTTAACTGCTTATTGTAAATATAGAGGATTTTACTGTTTTTATCTTTTAACCTCCCTCCTAGCTTTGTGGATGATTACCTACCTTGATTGTATGTTTGCCTTTACTAGTGAGCTTTTCCGTTTCATAATTTTAAAAAGTTTCTAGTTGTGGCCTTTTCTTTTCCACGTAGGAAAGTTCCTTTAGCCCTTGTTGTACAGCTGGTTTGGTGGTGTTGAATTCACTTAGCTTTTGTTTCTCTGTAAAGGTTTGATCTCTCTGTCAAATCTGAACAGGAGCCTTGCTGGGTAGAGTGTTCTTGGTTGTAGGTCCCTCCCTTGCATCACTTTAAATGCATCGTGCCCCTCTCTTCTGACCTGCAGTTTCTGCTGAAAAATCAGCTGATAGCTTTACGGGAATTCCTTTGTATGTTACTTGCTGCTTTTCCCTTGCTGCTTTTAATATTCTCTCTTTCTCATTAATTTTTGTCATTTAATTAACATGTGTCTTTGTGTGTTCCTCTTTGGGCTCATCTTGTATGGGGCTCTCTGTGCTTCCTGGACTTGGGTGATTTTCCTTTCCCAGGGTGGGTACGTTTTCAGCTATTATGTTTTCAAACACGTTCTCAGTCCCTTTCTCTCTTCTCCTTCTGGGACCCCTCTAATGTGAATATCAGTGCTCTCGATGTTGTCCCAGAGGCCTCGTCAACTGTCCTCATTTCTTCTCATTCTTTTTTCTGTTCTGCAGCAGTGATCTCCACTACTCTGTCTTACAGCTCACCGGGTCACTCCTCCATATCATTCCCTCTCCTGCCGAATCTTGCTAGTGTATTTTTCATTTCCGTTACTGTGTTCTTCATCTCTGTTTGATTGTTCTTTATATTTTCTAACTCTTTGTTAAAAACTTCTGACTTCTCACTCTGTGCATTCATCTTTTCCCAAGGTGTTTCATCCTCTTTATGGTCGTTACTCTAAACTCTTTTCTTGGGTGGATGGCCTATCTTCACTTAGTCCTTCTTCTGGGGTTTTATCCTGTTCCTTTGTCTGAACATGTTCCTCTGCTGCCTCACTGGGCCCGTGTTGCTGTTCGTATTGTTAGGTATGTGTTAGGTTAATCACGCTTCTCGACTTTGGAGAAGTGGCCCTCTGCAGAAGTCCTGTGCATCCTGACAGGGCACTCCCCTCTTGTTACCCAAGCTGTATGTTCCAGGGACTCCCCCTAAGAGGGCTGCGAGGGTCCTTCTGTTGCGGTGGGCTGACTGTGCGGCTGGTCTGGTAGACTTGGTTGGCCCCTGGCCCGGCCGGTTGCCAGGCTCTGCCTTGGGCGGATGCTGCTGTCTGTTGGTTAGCGGGGCCTGGTCACATGGCAGCTGACTGCAGAACCTTGGGGGCCCTGGGGCTAGCGTCGGCTCACTGGTGCATGGAGTCAGGGCCTAGAAGACTCTGGGGCTGTACTCCTCCCCCTACCCTGCTTACTGGTAGGTGAAGCCAGGTCCTAGGGTTAGTGCTGGACTACTGGCAGGCAGAGCTGTGTCCTGGAGTCCGGCTGCAGGTCCCAGGGATCCCAGAGCTGGTGTCAGATCACTTGCAAAGGGGGCTGATTCCGGACACAGTTAAGTATGGGGTCTGGGGTGTCCTGAAACTTGTGTTGGCCTGCCAGTGGGCAGGGCCGGGGCCCAGCTGGCCTGTGTGGTTGGGCTGGGTCTGTAGGCGGTGGGATTGTGGTTTTCTTGGGTCTTGCAGCTCATTTTCTTTATCCGTTTAAATATTGATTGACATTTAGGTTGCTTCTACATCTTAGCTATTGTGAATAATGCAGCAATGAACATGAGTGCACAAATATCTCTTCAAGATTCTGTTACCAATTCTCTTGGATATATACCCAGAAGTAGGAGTGCTGGGTGATACAGTAATTCTATATGTAATTTTTTAAAGGAAACTCCATAGTGTTTTCCATTAGCAGCTGCACCATTTTACATTCCCACCAACAGTGCACAAAGATTCCAGTTTCTCCATATCCTCACCAACACTTGTTTTCTTCCCTCCTTCTTCCTTCCTTCCTCCCCACCCCCTCCTTTTTTTTGGACAATAGCCATCCTGACAGATATGACGTGATGTCTCACTGTGGTTTTGTAGAGCAATCTTTTAAAACACTGATGTCACATTCCTGCTTAGAACCTTCCCGTGGCTTAACCTGTACTTAGAGTGACATCTAAGTACCTTACTTTGCTCTCCAAGGTCCTCCCAAGTCTGGTCTCTGTCCACTCTCTAGCCTTCATCTCCATCTTCAGTTCTTCTTGCTTACAGGGCTCCAGTCCTGATGACTTTCTCTGACTCCCTGACAACTCTGCATGGCCTTCTCCCAGGGCGGTTGCCTGTGCGGTCCCTTCTGCCTGGCTAGTCTTTCTCTTTTCCCATGGCTGGTTCTTTCTCATCACTTAGATCTTAGCTCACATTCCGCCACCTCAGAGCTGACACACCAGCTGTCCCATCTAAAGTCCCCTTCCCAGACACTCTAAAGCATAGCACCCCGTTCTGTTTCACTTTTACCCTCTCTAGCACCTGAAATCATTCGTTGAAATTGCTGTTGGCCTGTTCAGTGCTTGTTATCTAAGAACTATATACTTCACGAGACCAGGAAGCCTGTGTGTCTTGTTCATAGTGATGTGTACAGAAGAGAGCCTGATGGGATTTGACGATAAAGTGCAATGGAAGCGTAGAGAGATCTGGGGAGTGCTTCATGGAGGATGTAACATTTCATTTGGGTTTTTAAGAATAAATGATTGCATCAGGCAAATATCAGAATGAGGTAGGGGACACACTGGGCTGAGGAAATGGCCTGATGTATGCTGAGGAAGCATGTAGCCCTGCCCGTTCAGGGAAAGGTGACCTGATATGGCTGAGCATAAAGGTTCTCGAGAGGGAGGGGTGGGCAGCAAGGCTGAAATGGCAGAGGGCAAAGGTGGTAGATGTTGAAGTCATTTCAGTTTTGCTATTTAGTTAACGATGTATTAGGTTTGAAGATGCAAAGGTGAATTAGACATAGTTCCAGGGCTGTGATGGGGAGTCACGTGTAGCTTTGGAGCAGGGGAATGGCATGAGCATCTTACAGGGGTCGGGATGCGGCCGTGATTACAAGCAGAGTGTCTGGGACCAGGTGGCTTGGAATCAAATCCTGGCTCTACCACTGGCTAGCTCTGTGACCACAAGTTCTTAACTCCTTGTGGCTTACTTTTCTCATTTGTAAGGAGAATAGTTGTACTGCTCTCTTGGCTTTCTTGTAAGGATTAAATTAATTAATGTTTGTAGAATGGGGTCTGGCCAGCTATCATGTAACTCGTCTAAAACAATGTCTGGTAGACAGTAAGTTTTCTTACTACGCTTCCTTGTGACTTTGCTAGGTTTGTTTACTTGCTAGTTTTTCTTTCTCTACAGAAAGATGATTAGCATGAGTGTAGGTAACTGTTGCAAAGGGGAGGCAACGGACCCAGGAAAACGACATGGGAAGATACTGCAATAGTTGAAGCAAAAAGGAAAAAGCGCAGAGCTAGGTGAAAGCAATAAAAATCAGTAAAACTGACTGGATGTTGCAGGACAGAGTATCTTTCGGGATATAAGAAAGTGGACTTAGGTTCTGGGTCTTGAGTTTAAGGTGCCTAAGGAAAACCTTTGTTTGCTGATGTTCAGCTGAAATGATAGGGAAGGAGACATCAGAGATTTAGGACAAAGAGGTGAGTAAAATGGATTTCCACTCTGGAAATGAGGATGTGCATTTTAACAAAGGCTGCAGAGAATTTAGATTGAAACTGTCATTTACCTATTACATTGGCAAAGAAACAAACAGTATTTTAAGCTTGTCTTCTACTCTTACACTTTGCTGGCAGCAGTGTACATTTGTACAATCTTTCTGGAAAACAGACTGGCAACATTTATCATGAAACTTAGAGATGCTTATACCCCTTGACCCAGTTATTTCCCTTTTTGGAGTCAATGCTAAATCAATGATCCAAAATGCAGACTGATTATGTACAGAACTGCTCACTGCAACAGAACATTCAATTGAAAATACTTGTAAACAGGCTCACTCAATGATATGAAAATGATTCCATAAATTATGGTATGTTCATATGCTAGAATATTATGCAGCCATTAAAAAACCATATTTACTGAGGCTTGTAATGTGAACTGATATGAGAGAGAAAACCTGACAAGGACACACAATTATATGCAGAATATAAATTCAAATCTGGTAAAAATAAGCATAGTGTAAGGATTAGAAGACAATATACTGAAATGCCACTGTGGATTATTTCTGTCTGGGAGACTGAGGCATGGGTTGGTGATTTGTAGAAGTCCAGTAACTGAGTTTGAATTAGGATCAGATAATACATTCTGTCTTATTTAAAAATGTTCCCTGTTCTCCTAATGCATCTGCTAATATTCTGTTACTAATGCAACCATCGTCTTTGGTTCAGACCATACCTTCTATTACAAGTCCTGGCCACGTTGCCTTTCTTTTCTTTCTTTTCTTTCCTTTCTTTCCTTCTTCCTTCCTTTCTATTTCTTTCTTTCTCTCTCTCTCTCTCTCTTTCTTTCTTTTTCTTTCATGCAGTCCATCCATCAAGGGCTTAGCACCCCAAATCTCATTTTCAAATTAGTTAATATCACATCATTGTATAATTTTGAGTGTGCCACCAGACTATTAATGACACTTCCCTCTCCCCTAGCTTACAGAGATGATCGTTCACTTTCATTTAGAGGGGCACCATTTTTACACAAGAGATTCCCTGGATATGTCAGAGACAAGAGATCAGTACAATGAATCATCACTGAGAGGGTAATTTGTCAACAGTCCTCCCCTCAGCAGCACACCCAAGCAGCTAAAAGAAAGCCAGTTGCCCCCAGGAATACATGTGATAGGGAGCTAATGGGTATGAAGAGTGTACCCACTAGTTGTCGAATTGGATTGCAAATATCCCAGAGCTGGACACCACCTGCATCATGCCTTAACTTTCAAGATGTTAATGGTGAATAAGCAATGTTGTCTTAGGGCTCCAGGAGGACCAGTCTCTCTCTCCCTTAAACACACACAGAGTTTTGATATCCAACCCAGTCCCAGCTCTCCAGCCACTCTTGCTAAGGACAAACCTTGATGGAATCACCGTTTTTCACTGTAGGAGGCATGTTTTCGCTCTTCTCTGTAGGTAAAAGGCTACTACAGAATGGTGAACCTCACCGTGAGTGTTTCCCAAAGGAATCTTAACCATATTTTCTAAAATCTAAAAGGGGATACGTGACCCATGGAATGGATTTTGCCGTAAGGTCTTCCAGGACCTTTTGGGCACTTTTGATCAAGTTGGGAGAATTTTCTGCTTGAGTCCCAACTACTCAAGGTAGAAGGCAGAAAACTGCCTTTCCCTGCCTTCCTAATACTCTTACAGAGCGCTGGCATGTAAGCGGTAGGACCTGACAACCAAACTCACATGGGACTCCAATTCAGGAGTGAGGGATACAGGCACATGCGGAGAGGGTTGTGGCAGGCTGAGGCTGGTGGATTTGAGGGCAATGGGGAGGGAGATGCAGGACTATGGGGGCTTTCCTGGAACAATCTTACAGTCTGATCTAGGCATTGGTTCCTGGTGGGGCAGCCTCTAAATCCAACTCTCTGGTCCTAAAATGATACCTGTCTGCTTTCAGATAGGCCTTCCAGTCAGTGGCTTAGTTCAGAGTCATTCCATCATGTTTAGCGAAAACATTTCCTTTAATAGGTGGGTCTTTTCTTTCTTTCATTAATTCATCCCTATTTAAAGATTTTTGCATACAATACCCAAAGTTTAATCAGGAAATACTAAAATATAACTAAGCACATTCATACAGAATTCTGTACAGCCATGCATACAAATACCCACAGTTCAACTGGGGAATACTAAAATATAACACCAAGCATATTCATATAGAATTCTAAACAGCCCTGAAAATGGAGGAAACTGCCGTTATATTTAGCAACAGAGACTCTTCCAAACAAATTTCAAGAAAACATGCCAGACACAAGATCTACATACCGTGAGTCCATTTATAGAAAGTTACAATGACAGGCAAAACCACACTGGTGTCATTCATGAGGATGTTGGTGAACTTTCGAGAGGCACAAGCCGAGCTTGCGGGAGGCTAATAATGTGGTATTTCTTGATCTGGGGAGGGGATTCATGAGTGTGTTACTGTGTGAAAGCCCTTACATGGATGATCTGTGTACTTTTCTGTGCTTTACACTTCAAGTTCTTCTCCTCAATTTATGTCTTTTTTTTTTTTTTAACATCGCATCAGTATTCAGTCTGGTACACTGCTGATATAATCTGCACACTGCTGGTGCAGTTTTATAGAACTATTTTATGTATTTAGTCCTTAAGAGTTAGCTTCTTTTTTAAGTTTGAAGAAAAAAATTTCCATACATGGGGGAATTCTAAACATAGTTTAGACCTAAGGACTACATTTCAGTTTATTCAAATGAAACCTAAAAATCAGTGTGACAAGGTTTACAATGCCAAGGACTCCTTCTCAAGGGAAAGAATGCAGCCTGGTGAGTATTTAGGAGAGCTGTGCTCTCAGCCTCTTCTTTAAGACTCTCCCAATCCTGTTTTGAGATTTGCAAATGTTAGCCACTATATATAAAAATAGATTAAAAAAAAAAACAAATTTCTTCTGTACAGCACAGGGAACTATATTCAATATCTTGTAATAACCTTTAATGAAAAAGAGTATGAAAACAAATACACATGTATATGCATGACAGGGACATTATGCTGAACACCAGAAATTGACACACTGTAACTGATTGTACTTCAGTTAAAAAAAAAGAAAAAAAGACTCTCCCAACCCCTTCCCTCTCATTACAGAAGGATCTTTAAACTATGCCTCTGAGAAACTCTGGCTTCGTGAACAAGGCCCTGTGCATGAGGCCTCATTTTCCACTTCACAAAAACGAAAGTGAGATAAAAACATGTTTTAAAGAACGGTAGTTTCACACGATTTAACTGCAGCTCAGCTCTCTGGGGGGGAGAACAGTAATTAGGAAAAGAAAGGAAACGAATGAAAACACAGCAGAGAATCAGACCAAATGGGAAGCAGACAAAGGCAGCCAGAACTATCTCATTTATTATAAAGATACACCGAGAAGAACAGACCTGACTGGATACTGAAGCCTGGAATGGTACATGCCAAAATGTACAGTACTATACAGAAAAGTGCATTGTCACAACAGATTAACAAAACATTTTTTTTCCCTTCCAGAACTAGAAAAGCATCCCCCTTTTCTCTCACCTCAGAGACGAGGGGCTGTCACGGTAAGAGGCAGTACAGAGCGGAGGCGAACGCGATGGCCGGCAGCAGCACGTGAGCTGGGGTGGCGGCGGGAGGGGCGGGGAGGGGTGGGACCGGAGGAGGGAAAGGCACAGCCACGGCTACGAGGAAAACGAGAAGCCTGATGACCGACTGGGACGCAAGACAGGGCGATACTGAGCACCGAGGCACAGAAAGGTGGGGATGGCGAAATAGCTGGGAGAGAGTGGGGGTAGTTTCGAAACACTCAAGTGGGCGCTGGAATCGGGAGGGGTGGGGGGTGGAGGGGAGGAGGGGGTGGAGGGGAGGAGGTGGGCGGGGCAACAGTAAAGAGCAAGGCTACAACTCCTCTAAAATAGAAAGGCACTTTCACATGTACATACTACAGATGTACATTGACACGATTAGGCAACAGTCACAAGCAGGAAGCCACCAGTACTGCAACTGATTAAACCGACAGGAAAGGACAATACTGATATAATTACGCCGGCAGGAGTTACCCTTCAGTCTGTAGGTAAATAGCAGTCTCTCCTTGTTACACAGCCACTTACTATACTTTAAACATCTATAATAACCATCACACTACACACTGAACTTGGATGAATGCTCTAAGGGGGGCATTCACAAATGCACGGCTTATATATTTTCTTTTACTAAACAGTTTCTAAGATAAGCATCATAGAACCCAGTACAATTATTTAAACATACAAAAACTCCCTACATAATTTAAAGATACAGGTACCCATTTTGATTATACCAGGTAGATTTTTTTTTTTTTAAAGAAAGTACACTAGGGTGGGCAAGTGAAAGCTCAATTTCCAGTTTGCTTTACTGATTTGACAAAGCTGTGCCAGTCACCCTGGTCCACGCCAGACACCCCAGCCTAGCTGGAGTTTGGGTTTTAGCTCAGGGGCTAGTCTGGAGCAGGGAGCTCTACTCTGCTCGTAGGAAGAGATTTCACTGCTCAGCTGCCCACGCTCAGGGCCTCTGTGGTGGGTAACTCATAGTTAAGACTCAGTCCCAAGAGCATTTCCTGCATTCGTGGCCTCTTGCTACCGTGGTTGGGAATAAATGTCATCCCAAATCTAAAGTCTTCCAAACCCCTCAACAGACCCATAGGCTCTTTGACTTTGGACTTAAGAGGCCGTAATTACCAAATTAAAATTTCTTCTGTTGGTAGACTCCAGAGGTGATGCTTCATTCCCAAATGTTAAGGAGACCACTACATCCCCTCTTTTTTTTCTTTTTCTTAAATAATTAGAAATCCATTTTGGGGATGGCAAAAGTACAAAGACAGAAAACTCAATCTGACCCTTGGCGCTCTACATCCGTTGGTAATTGTTCATGCTCACTGCAGTAGCTTAAGTGTCACTCTGCTGTACGTTATTCTATGGATTGCTCAAGGGACACCCAAGTCAGATCACATTGTGCGAAAACGTGTGAAACTGTTGAACTCTACTGCATTTATGCCGAACTTGAACATGGAGTGTTACAAAGGGCCATTCAACAGATTGAAATCATTTACAGAACACTCATCGGAAAACGTGTTTAAGAACTGTTCACTCTATCTTGACAATCCACTCCAAACATCCCCTCCCCAAAACCCAAAGGCCAGTTTGGTAAATCTCCTTCAGTGAGTTCTATGGATGGGACATAAACATTCAGTAATTTCAGCTGGGAATACATATTCTTGTGTAAATGGAGTCAGGTCATCTTTGTAGAACCATCATTTACCCATCATCAAAATGACCCTCTTCCCAAACTGCACATGAGGACCGATGAGACCCTTGAGACTGAGGCATAACGTCTCAGGGACTGACTTTTCTTTCTTCTCTCCCCATTCTTTGTGCCTTCCCACCTCCCCACTGTGTGCGACACCTGTGGCTATAAAGAGGGCCACAAACAGGTGAACCCTCTCCGCTGCTGAAACTTTTATGGAACTTACTGAGTGTTATTTGGATTCTTTGTGAAGTGGCCACCTTGTCTCATCCCTGGAATCTGAGGACTTTGACTAAACAAAGTAAGGGTAAGTGAGTCCTTATTGAATCCTTATTCACTCTGAGGTCACATCCTTCCCTGGGAAAGCGGGGCGGGGGGGAGCCTGAGGGTGACAACAGAATTAGAGAGAGAAAAAACAGACAGGTAAAGTAAGCGAGTGATGGGAGAGTGTTAGGAGCTGTTTCCTGGAAGAAGGCACGGCCTCTGAGGCTCTGAGGTCTAGAGTGGCGTGTTCTCTGCCATCTAAGGCAGCAGAGTCCTGATTTGGTAGGTGGAAAGGCATACCTCATTCCATCACAGGTGTGAACACCAAAGAGAGGAGACACTGGGGAGGATTACCAGGGAGAAGTCTGAGGAAATGAGCTTGTGGGAGTAAGATCTGAAAAGCTGGAGTTAAAGCTCGTAAAAGAACCCTTCAAAACTTAAAAAATCCAAAACACGTCTGCCCTTTTGATGCCCTCGGTTACCATCTTACTTTTCCATCATCTAAGGAGGTGGTCTTTAAGAATCCTTTTTATTATAGGAGTGTGGGTATAGCTTAGTGGTAGAGCACATGCTTAGCATGCATGAGGTCCTGGGTGCAATCCCCAGTCCCTCCATTACGGGGGGAAAAATCCTCTTTAATTTCTAAAAGATACAAAGTTTTCTCTCCCCAATTACTTCCACCTTTTTCTCTGTCTTTCCTCATCTAATAACAGAGAATTAGTGACCAAAGTTGAATCCAGAAAGAACTGGGAGATTATTTAGGAAAGTTTAAATTTCCTAGAAAATTGGGAAGATTGTTTAAAAAGGTTCATGCTACTCAGAGCTCAGTCCTGGCTGGGTTTCATGGTGTCCAAAGGTGCCAAAGGACCACTAAAGCTCAAGACACGGTGGGGGATGGTACAAGATGCTGAACTGGGCCTCTTTTTCAAAATGGGCAAAAAAGATGGTTGTGAAAATTCAGAGGTTTACAATTCCTGGAAATACCTGAAAAATTGTTTTTCACTACTTAATCCATTTGTGAAATTAGGCTGCAGGCAAGCAACCAACGGTTTGACTTTGAAAGGTAACAATATCTCATTAATGTGATCTCTTTCTGCATTAGAATGATTAGACTGGCAAACTGAGGTAGAGATCCGAGTAACGATCTTGACTTTAGTACAGATCTTCATTTTTCCCTCACTGAGGCCTTCCCCAGTGGGCTGATGAGTCAAAGTCCCTACTGTAACTCTTAGGTGGGCATGCAATTGGCTGCTAGTTTGAACCCAAACCTAGAAAGAAATCAAAGTGGTCCAGAGGGGTTAGTTCTGGCCACCCATTTTTCGGGCAGGGGGGTACTTTTCATCAGTAAGTTCAATGACAGAGTAGATGAAATGCTCATACGTTTACAGATGATATAAGCTGCTCCTGGTAGGAGAGTGGTGATTTGTACTGTAGTAAAAAATAACTGAATTCAAAGCAACCCTTTTTAAGATAGAGGGAAAATACAGCATAAATAAGGACTAAAGAAAAATCATCTATGGGTTAGGATGTCAGAGAGAGGGTCCCGTCATGGAGTTGAGCTGACTGTGTGAGTTATGTAGAGACCACATGGGACAAACAAGAAAGCCATGGTTCCAGGGTGCAAAATTGGGAGGAAATCATCCTGGAACCATAGGTAATCCTCCCACCTTGGCCGGTATGGCTCTTAACTCCAGTACCAGGGCCAGTTCTAGGTTGGCTCAAAGAGACAAGTTGGGGGGGGGGATTCAATTTAGGATCATCAGCCTCTGTAGCATGTTTAAAGGAAGCCAGGTCACTGAGTCGGGAAAGAGAAGGCTGGGCAGACCAAGGACTTGTGCGCGGCGTGCTTTCTCCCCTTCCACCGAGGAGGACACAGGGCTTCAGGGGAGCTAGAAGTGTTTTCTAGGCAACAACAGATCTCTGAAGGAGTTTATGGAGTCGTGTAACCAGAAAGTCTTTAAAATTCGACTGTTCTAGTCCTCCGTGAATGCAGGGGATGGACTTGGAAATCCTTGAGGGCCTGATCAGGCTCGTGGAAAGAGTCACAGCAGTAGCTCTGAAGGGCTGTCTCCCTCTCCTTTCCCAGGTTCCGTTCAAGCAGTACCTGCAGAGTCCACCCCCTTCCGCTGAGACTTTAACCCGGACCCAGGCAAAAGACTTATGAAAGAGGCAGTCATCCTACTCATTTAGGTGGTGAGCTGACAGTCCCCCTGGGGATATTAACCATGACAACAGCAAGTCTTTAGCAAGAGCCAGCCCTTGCCCTACTGGGTAGAATCAGAGGTGCTGTCAGTCGCCAAACAGTGCCACTGTCACCTTTCAGCATCACCTCAAGTGCACAGACCAACACTGGTTACACTCCAAGGCCCAGAACTCAGGTTCTCATGCCTTCGGATCGAGATGTTTTTGACTCACCCGGGCTACACTAAGCCTGAAGCAGCTGTGCAGTGTGCAGGGCAGGACGGTGTTGCCTTCATTACAAATGGTGCAGCATTGGATTTTCAAGTAAGTCTTAAGTGTTTCTATTGTCTTTAAAATGACATAAGATATGTCCAGTTATTTAAAAAAAAGGAAATTACAAAATACAAATGCCCGTGTTAATTTAGCTAGTCTCAGACATTACATTCAAGAACATAGAAAAGCCAAAAGATCTCCAGTTATAAGCACACGACTAAGGAAAGTTATGGATCGCTGACTTTTGTCACCAATCCATGTTCTTTTTTCAATCACCTCCCTGTATGACCTCGCTCAGTTGGTTTTTACATTGTGCAAGACTTGTCTGTTGGCCCCTGGGACGGTGGGGCAGGTCCTATGGTAGGGTTTGTTTTTGGAAGAACAGCAGGTTTTGGCCGAAGGGCTGGGGGCTTCAGCTGCACACCCATTCTGGGCGCCACCATAGGCTTGAAAGTACTCATTGTGTCACTGGAGGAGCTAGTGCTACGTCGAATCTGGGGCTCAGAGCTCCTGAGGGCGACATTGTGCAAAGGGCTGAGAGATTCTGTGGAAGTGGCTGGGGTGGGAGAGTTTTTCACTTGCTCTAAGGTATCCAGCACCACATCGGGGGCATGCTTTGCCGTACTCTGTCTCTCCAGTTCTCGGAGTTCATTCAAAGCAGTATTCATCGTCTCTTCAATATCCTGTTGAAAAATAACCAGAAATGACAGTTGGTAACTAGACTTATTGTGATCATTTTGAAATGCACAGAAATATTGAATCCCCCTCACTATGTTGTGTAACAGAAGTTAACAGTGCTGTGGGTCATTTATACTTCAAAAATAAACTGAGAGAGAGATCAGATTTGTGGTTCTCAGAGGTAGAGGTTGGGGGACAATGGCAGCTGGATGAAGGTAGTTGAAAGGTACAACTTTCAACCATAAGATAAATAAGTACTAGGGATGTAATGTACATTGTGATAAATGTAATGAACACTTAAGCCTTCCCCTGATGCTTCTGTCCAGTGGATCTCAATGCAAGTGGTACTGCCCCATTGAGGGCATTTCTGTTACATGGTGTGTGTGTGTATTTTTAAATATCAAAATAACCTGGTAGCATTATTGGCATTTGGTGAGCCGGGGCCAGGGATACTGGATATCTTGCAAGTAAGTGTCCTGGGTAATTTGCATGCAGTGAATTGTCCCACATCTCGTCCAACTTTTGAATGTCCTCCAAACATTTATAACAATCTGAGTCTAGAATATAAATTTTTTTTTACTTAAATTTTATTGAGTTATAGTCAGTTTGTAATGTTCTGTCAATTTCTGGTGTACAGCACAATTTTTCAGTCATACATGAATATACAGATTCATTTTCATATTCTTTTTCACCGTGAGCTACTACAAGATCTTGTATATATTTCCCTGTGCTATACAGTATAAACTTGTTTATCTATTTTATATATACCTGTCAGTATCTACAAATCTCAAACTCCCAGTCTGTCCCTTCCTGCCCTCCTCCCCACTGGCATCCACAAGTTTCGATTCTACATCTGTGAATCTGTTTCTGTTTTATATTTATGTTCATTTGTCGTCATCTTCTTTTTTAGATTCCACATATAAGTGGGTATCATATGGTATTTCTCTTTCTGGCTTACCTCACTTAGAATGACATTCTCCAGGGACATCCATGTTGCCGCAAATGGCATTATGTTGTCATTTTTATAGCTGAATAGTATAAATATACCACAACTTCTTTATCCAGTCATCTGTCAATGGACATTTAGGTTGTTTCCATGTCTTGGTTATTGTAAACAGTGCTGCTATGAACATTGGGGTGCTGGTGTCTTTTTGAAGTAGGGTTCCTTCTGGATATATGCCCAGGAGTGGGATTCCTGGGTCATATGGTAAGTCTATTTTCAGTCTTTTGACGAATCTCCCTACTGTTTTTCCCCAGTGGCTGCACCAAACTGCATTCCCACCAACAGTGTAGGAGGGTTCCCTTTTCTCCACACCCTCTCCAACATTTATCATTTGTGGACTTTTGAATGATGGCCATTCTGACTGGTGTGAGGTGATACCTCATTGTAGTTTTGATTTGCATTTCTCTGATAATTAGTGATATTGAGAATTTTTTCACGTGCCTATTGGTCATTCGTATGTCTTCAATGGAGAATTGCTTGTTTAGGTCTTCTGCCCATTTTTGGATTGGGTTGTTTGTTTTTTTCCTATTAAGTAGTATAAGCTGTTCATATATTATGGAGATCAAGCCTTTGCCAGTTTCATCTTTGGCAGATATTTATTTTCTCCCATTCCGTAGGTCGTCGTTTTGTTTTGCTTATGGTTTCCTTTGCTGTGCAGAAGCTTGTAAGTTTAATTAGGCCCCATTTGTTTATATATTTAAATTAAAACATAAAAATTTTTTTCATAGTTTCATTCCTAGAAAACTTAATACTATCATATAAGTGATACTCTGTTTTGATTAGAACTGTATGACCACGGGTGGTCCAGCATTTTAGAAAAATCCTATCACTAATGGGAACACCATTATGGAAATTAAGTTGAGACTAATTAACTTAATACTCTTACATCAATGTTCATTTTTAACTGCATTTGTGGTAAGTCTGCATATAGGTCAAAGCACCTCACTACTTCATCTTCTAGTATAGTTAAGTATTAACTGAAATACATTTGTTTTAATAATACTTCATTTTTCCTATATATTTAGGGCTTTACATACAAAAATACATAAACAAGGACCTACCGTATAGCACAGGGAACTATATTCAATTTCTTATAATAACCTATAATGGAAATCAATCTGAAAAAGAATATGTATCTGTATGTATAACTGAACTGCTTTGTTGTACACCTGAAACTAACATTATAAATCAAGTACACTTCAATAAAAAATAAAATTAACCCCCCTCCTAAAAAATGTATTTAGGGCTTGCTATGTTTTTTTTTTTTAATTAGGTACATCATCTATCAACTTATTTCAGAAAATAAAGGGGGAATTACAAAATATTTGTTTCAAGAAGGCGAACTGTGCACCATCAACAGATGAATGGGTAAGTGAAATGTGCTCTATACATGTAGTGATGATTAGGCCTTAAGGAAGAAATCCTGCCACATGCTACAACACGCATGAATCTTGAAGGCAGTACGTTTAAATAAAATAAGCCAGTCACAAAAAGACAAATACTGCATGATTCCACTAAGATGAGGCAGTCACATTCATAGAAGCAAAAAGGAGAATGGTGGCGGCCAGGGCCTAGGGGAAAGGGGAAAAAGAGACTTGTCCTTAAATGGGTACAGAGTTTCAGTCTGGCAGGCAGAAAAAGTTCTAGAGATCTGTTTCAAAACACTGTGAATACCCTTTACTGATCTGTGCGCTTATTACTGATTTTTTTTTGACATCCCCCCGCCAGCGCACTCTAACGTAAATACTTTTCCACCTGCTCATTATAAGCAGGGATGTTATAGATTTCTCAAATCATTAAATTCAGTTATAGTCAAATATCACTGGTCTTAAATAGGCCTCAAAGGACCCTGCAAAGCTCTTTAGAAAAAAGCCAAAGAGGTCAAAAGTCTTTTTGATTTTTGCTGATAATCTGTTGTACATTTAAAATTGGTTTGATTTTTTAAAAAAACATATCACACAATCTAATTTGCTATCCAAAATTCATTTTTGTTAAGACACTGAAAATAGCTTGGAAATCTGTCATATCAATGCAGATTTCCTTGAGTGCTTTTTATTAAAAATAATCCATCTTTAATACTTCCCCCTGTTGGTCTCGTTAATTTCTCATTCACTTTGTTTTTTGATCTATTTAGTTTTTAAGCTTCAGTGAGAGCTGATACTTCAGCTTACTCAAATGGCAAACCCTGAATCTAGTCACCTCATTTTTCACTAGCCATACACATTTCCTTTTCTCTCTCTTTTTTTTAATTGATGTATAGTTGATTTACAATACTGTGTTAGTTTCAGGTGTATAGCATAGTGATTCGGTTATGTTTTTTTTTTTCTGTTGTACATACATTTTCTGAGGGCCTGTGCTGCAAAAAGAACCAGAGGGGAAGAAATGGTAGAACAATGGGAAAATCCATTAATACTGGTTTACTTTTTACTTTGACAATTTTGATCTTTAGAAAAAACTACAAAGCCCTTCTCTGTAGTCACTGTTGGGAAGTGGACACACATGCCTTTAGGAGGAACGGAGGAGCCAGACCTGCTGTTCTTCAAACAGCTCATCATTATTGCTCACTTCTTTTATTTTTTATTGACTATTCCATCATTTCCTAAGTTGAAAGTGTCACTTTGATCATATACTAAAAATGTTGTTTCAGGGCTCTCCATTCTATTCTATCAACGTGTCTGTTTTACTGGCTCTAGCACGCAGTTAGGATCTGGAAGGACCAGTCCTTCTTCTTTCTTCTTCTTTTTCAGAATTTTCTTGGCCATTCAACAATGATGGGTTTGATTGTCCTAGGTCCTACATTTCTGCCATGTCCCTGTTTAAATTACGATGAATCTAATATACTTGGGCCCCTTCGGTAACAAACGGCCTTAAAGAATGGGCTAGTTTCTATTTTCTTTGGTTGATTCTATACAAAAGCCTTGGCTCTAGAAAGTAACTTCTGTACACCTCCTCCATCATACCTTGGTTCTTAGCATGCAACAGCCTGTTCAAAGCAGCCTACCTGAGCGATTGTCTCTGGGTCCAGTGGCTTGTGGTCATTGAAGCCTGTGTATTGCCCTGATGATGTGGATCTTCTAATAGGAGGGCTGTCGATCTTCTTGAGGGAGTCGTGGCGGCTGATGTTGGTCAGGCTGCCGTGGCCCGGCCGCCGCCGCCTCTCAGGACTGTCACTGTTGAGGCCACGGTTCTGCAGCAGGCCCCGGGGGTGACTGCCCAGGCTTGGGGACCCCAGGTCAATTGCGGAGTTGGAAAGAGCATGTGGGGGGTGGAGGGGGCAATGGCCATCACTGGTCCTGCCAGGACGCCTCACTGGAGGGGGTGGCTCCCCTCTTTTTCTTTGTCTAGACAGAGAGAACAGGAGAGGTTATCACACTGGCTCATACTGCAAGGCTGTGGATACCTCCTCAGAGGCCCTGGGGAAGTGAAGGTTCAGGAGCCTGGTGGCCAGACTCCACCTACCTGGCTAAATAGCCATCAGGATGGCGGTCTGTTGGGGAGTTCATGTCCTTGGACGAAGACTTGTCTTCAGTGACTGGCCCACTGCTGGCCTCGCTGTCGGCTTTCTGGCTCAGAGTGTCAGAAAATGTATCATCCCTGAAAAACGAGAATCAAGAGTGAGGGTCTCCTGCTAGATGAATGGAGACAAAAGAGTAAGTGATGGCATGTACCTATGTAAGTCCTTCTCTTACTAAGGTAACTTTTCTTTTTACTGTAAAAAGAATTTCATTGCAGGTAAGTTGGAAAATTCACATACACAAAAAAGCAAAATAAAAACCACTTGTAGATACGTATCCCAAGCAGAGGAGAAACACACAGAAGGGGATATTTTCTAAAATTCTAACAGTAGTTATATTACAAGGATGTGCACACTCTGTATAGTATTCATACTATAGGTATTTATATGTTCATATGTATATGACTGCCATGTCTGCAGATACACACACATAATGTTTCTTAGCTTCTGAGACACACATTTTAACATTTAAAAAGTTAGGCTGAATCATTTCAGTGACTGTATACTTCTCTTTTATTTATTTTTTATTTTTAATGTAGGCGGTGGGGATTGAACCTAGGACCTCATGCATGCTACGCATGCACTCTACCACTGAGCTATACCCTCCTCCGCCACTGTATGCATTTTATGTGGTATTTTTGTCTTTTCCTTGAATAGCTGTTTGTAAATTGGTGCTGCATTGTAAAGTGCTCTAGTCACAAAATTAAGGTTATCCTGAGCATGTTATTTTGTAACTTGTTTCCTTCACTTAATATTGTGACCCAACGGGAAGATATCTCTTTCAATATTTTTGAAAGTAGAGCTTTCTCATTAGTAAAATTAAAAAAAAAAAAAAAAGAAGCCTGGAGATGATTCTCTTTAGGCTTGGAGTCAGAATCCTCTCTCTTGGGAATCTGGAATTGAAACAGCAGGCAGACACAGAGAAGAGCTGGCTCTGGAATGAGCAGTGCCACTCTAGCTCCTAAAGCCATTCTCTGCACAGGGTTGTTTTTCTAAGAACCTGAAAGCTTCAGAAGGCGCCCCTCCATAGTCCTTGCTCCAAACCTGCTGGCAGAGTTTGGGAAATGAAACCCTGCTGGTCCTGAAGGAGTGTTAGCAAAGACCCATTAGCAAGCAGAACTGTGTGCCCAGCTCAGAAGTTTTAGCCCTGTAATCTCATCTGCTCTTTTCTCATGAGACCAAGGTCAATTTAAGAACAGCAGCGGGAGCCTTCTCTTGGGAGCACTCAGGCGTCAGGGGGGTGGGGGGCGGTGGTTACTGGGACTACTCACATGTCCTGCACCACTATGTACTGGTGGGGCACGAGCCCATCGACCCCGTTGTGCCTGCCTTCCCACCAGTCCTCGGAGGCGCGGTGGTACAGCAGCAGGGAGGCACCCTTCTTGAAGGACAGCTCTCTGGCAGACCGCCCCACGTAGTCAAATCTGGCTATTGCTTCTATGGGTTCACATTCTACAAAGAACACACCAGAAAACGGTTTAGGACAGGGACGTCAGGAAGGCATGGTATGCTAGCTGAAAGGTCTGTATGAGGCTGTAGAAGTAAACAAGGCCATTTTAATATCCAGACCAAACAAGGTAATAAGTAAATCATCAAGACAATGAACAAATGAGGCTGTTAAAAGAGATTACAGAAAAGCATTCTCTTGCTGTCACCAGTTTCTCAAGGCAAAAAACTCCTCTGATCATTAGATCTTAATTTCCACACCCTCTTCCTAGAGATCTAGACAGCCTAATAAAAAATATTTAAAACTTTGCAATATGATATATATAATCTCTCCTTGGGCTGTAATATCCTCCACAATAGCTCCAGTATTATTCTGACATTAATGGAGCTCCCCTGCAACGTGTTAATACCATTTACAACATGGAAGAACCGCTATCCCAGAACACTAAGAAGTTGAAGCTTTAGTTGCATACTTTTTAAAAAATCAAGTTTACAAAAACCACCACCACGTTAAATACTATTTGAATGCATTTAATTTCCTTATGTATTTTTTGGATACTTTCAAATCTTGAAACTAGCACCAACAGTCATGACAACTGTTATTTTTTTCTGGCTTTAGAAGCAAATTCTGGATATTACCTACTCAAAAGACCAGATTCAAAAACGATGTCTTCTGGAGATCAAAAGATAATCAAAGGAGTAATGGTGAGTGAAAAAGAAAAAAAACAAAAAACAACAACCTCAAAAATCACATATTGCATGGTTCCATTCATAGGGCATGCTTGAAATGACATAACAACTGAGATGGAAAATGGATTAGTGGTTGCCAGAGGTCAGGGTGGGGGAGGAAGGAAATGGCTATGGCTGTAAATAGGGTACCCTGAAGCATCCTTGTGATACAAGCGTTCTTGCGCTTGACCATGGTTGTGGTCACACAAACTTAGACGTGCGATAAAACCGTACAGAACTAAGTAAACACACACACAAAGGAATGTACGTAAAACTGGTGAAATGTGAATATGGTGGATGGAGCGGATCAATGCCAATTTCCTAGCTGTGACATTTTACTACACTTCTGTAAGATGTTACCATGGCGGGGAACTGGAAGAAGGGTGTACCAGATCTCTCTGTAGCATTTCTTACAACTGCATGTAAATAAAAAGTTGAAAAAAGGTATCAAACTCTGGGCCAAGAATTGGAACTTCAGCTCTCTTCTAATTCTGACCACAAATACTGAAGTCAGGTAAGAGGACAAACTAATCAGAGCAACTCCATGAGTTGCTTTTTGTGATTCAGTTTATTACAAAAAGCCCTGAACTGGGGGCTTTCTGATCTTTCCTCCCCTCTTCCATCATCACCACCTTCCTCATCCCTGCTATCGACAGTAGGTGAGTAAACTTCTTCTCAATAATACACAGAACTAAAAAGGGTCAGTACAAGTGGTATATGCTTAAAGGAGTCTAGCTCTGCAGTGAGCAGTACCTCACTTGCTGAAAACGGAGCATGTGTTACTTTTCCAAATACTCTAGAATGTAACAGATTAAAACCTGCCTGTCAAATATGTTCTCAGGAGCTTACCTTCTATTTCCCTTAGTAACAAACTTTCCCATTTAAAAGAGTTTATTTCTTCCCAAAGTTTATTGCAGATCTTGAATATCTGTTGTACTTATATGGAATAACTGCGTTAAGAAATGCTTGGTTAGCCAGCTAAGCTGCTTTCTCACTTTATAATTTCAAACATTCTCTGCGACATGTAAGGCAAAAGCATAAAAATCAACAAACATGTTGAAAAAGATTAGGGTTTACCTTATATGAAGGGCCTGGGTGAATTTCAGTGATACATTTAAAATAAAGACCTCCCCCACCAAAAGCCCCATTTTTTTGCTGGTGGATCATGTTTAAGGTGAACAATATTTCTTATTGCAGAACCAAAACACTATAACTTGCATGGAGTAAACTTTTCAGCAAAGTAGGTGTAAAAATAATTTTAAATCAGTAGTTTAAGTCCTTTAACTGATGGTAACTTTTGGATTATACCTTAACACTCTGGTGTTCCCTCCTAAAATTGTATTTTCTTTATTTCTTCCCCCATGAGCAGACTTGTAGATATTTAATAAAGCTGCTATTTATACTGTTTTAATAGTCTCTTTTAATAAAAAGCTCTGACTGTATATAGTTTGTTGAAAACTTGCAGATAAAGAATAAATCCTGGTTGATCTGAGATGACAGATACCAAATTTTTTACCCGTTTCTCTCTGGGGGACAGAAATGAACATGTATGTTTTAGGGGACACAAACATCCACGGAGGAATGAAGTTATGCCAATTGATTAAAAAGAACTTCATGATATATAATTTGCAAATTCTTATGTAAACATGCCCATATACACTGTTTTACTGAGAAAAAAAGTGGAAAGATAACAGCATGACATAGTGTACAACCTATGTACATGTCAAAGGGAAAAGAAGAGAGAATTAATGTTCTTTAATGCCATTCAATCATCCACTGTCAATGCTGGCCAAGGGCAATTTAAGACTATTTAAAGATATGAACATATTATCATAATTTCATCATCATGTCCTCTATGCTTATTATCTCTTCTTTTTATTTTTTGAAATAACTAGTAACAGGATGATCAGACTCTGCTTATTTAATTCCAACATAAAGACGTTATGAAAGAATGACCAGGTGAATCAGAGGTACATTTTACTGGTAATCCTAACACATCAACTAGGAATTCTGAGCAGTTTCATTATTTTGACTCTTTCTACTCCCATGAGAGTCATTTCACAGTCGAGTGTCAATCAATAAGCTATTTACACACATCTGAGCCTAGCCATTGCAGAGCAAATCGATCTCAGGGCACCGCGACGTGCCATACGCCTCATACAGAGTCACATGGTCCTTTAAGGCCCTGCAGAGACTTTGCAGAATGCTACTTCTATCAGTAACAACAAGAGAACATGATCACTGCATTTTCCTTCACGGCTATTATAATTTTGTGCAAAGGGAAAGAAAATTTCAGCAGAGCTGACTTTCTGACTGTCTGATGCTATCAAGTCTTATATTTCCATTTCTTATAATTTTATACAAAGTGCTAGCACATCACACCGTCCCTTTGGGACTTTGCTGTCCCTGACACTTTCTCTCCTAGATCTGTTACCCAGTGCCCTCGCAGATGATGATTTTGTTCTGTGACAGCCTCTCTTTTGGAAACAAAAGCTACTCTCTCTAGTGATACCATGATAGAGAAAAGAAAATACAATACTTAAGTGATCAAAAAGATAATCAATACTCTAGTTAATTTAGTTACAGGACTTTAGAGTCTGGCTGTGGGCAAGGGTATCTGTCCTTTGTAGGCAAGGCTTTTCTTTCCAGCAAAATCAGGTGAACATGATCAAAATGTTATCTCAAACACAGCCCTCAGCAAAGATTCTCTTTTGTCATCAATAGGTAAGACCCACTGACAGATGGTCCAGTGATGAGACTGATGTTTGGGAAGAAAGGTTGGGGCTTTGTCTTGGGTTTTTCCTGCCACTGGGGAAAGCAAGGAAACACTCAGAGAAGCCATCAGTGAAAAAGGAATGAATCACAGAGAAACAAAGAAACTCAAGACAAAAGAACAGAGAGTGGCAGAGGTATAGGGCTCAGAGACTCTCCACAGCAACACCACAGAAACAGAAGCTCTCACTTTAAAGAATTTCTTCTAACTGGAATTCTGAAAATGGCAATTTATCTTCCTTTGAAAAACACAAACTTTCTTTTTTTTTCCAAAGCAGAGGGTGGACCCTAGACACCCTGATAACCCTCCTGCTGAAATCAACTAAAGCGCTGGATTTGAAAAAAAAAAAAAATCTTTCTAATCACATTAATAAGCTATCATGATGGTAAGGAATACTATCATGACAGGACTTCTAAAGACCAAAAACTCGGTGAATGGGAACCTAGCGAGTTCAACAGAACACGAGAAAATATAAGTCAGAGTTTGCCTGGAGGGCATTTCCCCCTGCCTAGTTAATATGGCTTTATTTTGCACAAAAGCCTAGGCCCACGGCCTGCTCAGTGTAGACAATCCAAGCCCCACCAAAGGATCACACTCCTTAAGTGTCACGGTGAACTTCTAGTTCTAGAAATCATCCTCCCTTCTCACCTTCCATACTTCTCCATAAACGTAACCACTTCAGCCCTCGACTTAGGGAAATGATCTTCCTCAAACCTTGGAACAAACCCTCTCAGAGAATCCCAACCACATTCCAGTCCTCAGGCAGGTTGGTGGTTTAAGTTCATACCACCTGAGTGGCCTGGAAAACCTCAGACTAAAAATCCAGTGTGGTCCCAAAGCTGGTTATGCCTCAGGCAGAAGTAAATGAAAACTCTCTCTGGAGGAACATACCTGCAACTGAGCCCAAAGGAATTCCATAAAGTTCTAAGAAATATGTAAAAAATGTATAAAACACACTGGAAATAAGACTCAAGAGCAAAAGCCAACAAAAATAAATTCAGGAAGACTGCAGCTATTAGAAGGATTAGACACATAATCTGAAACAATGGAAAGGAGTAATATTATGAGTAAAGAGCAAAAGACCATAAAAAACTGACCAAACAGATACGAGAGTTAACTGAACAGAACCTGTAGAAACAGAAATTAAAAATAAAAACTCAGTGGATGGGTTTAAAGCAAATTAGTCACAGCTAAAGAGAGAATAAAAGGATTATGCATACAGTTAAAGAGGTACTAAGAAAAAACTGCTGGCTTTATATGTTCATATTTAAAAAGTGTTTTAATGTTAAACATTAAACTTAAGTCAGAAAAAGAAAGAAAAATGACCTCTACAGAAAGAAGTATAAACATTTATTGGGAGACACTGAATAACTAGAAATATGTTTTGTGGATTAGAAGACTGAATATTATAAAAATATCAATAATTTCTGTATCAGTATATGTAGAACTGTGATCAAAACCTCAAAGGTTTTTAGGTTGTTTGTTTGAAGAACTTGAAAAACTGAGTTTTGCCAAATATTGCCAAGGTATTAAAATTAAGACAGTGGTGTAGACAGGCAAGTAGACCAGTGGAAAAATAATAGAGCCCAGAAACAGACTTATGCATAGAAGACACCTGATTGATCATAAAGGTGTGGAGCAGTAGAGAAAAGACAATTAATGCTGGGACAGGGGACAACTGTGCATCCACACGGAGACAGAAGGAACAGATCCCTACCTCACACCATACCGCCAGATAAATTCCTGGTAGAATTAAGACCTATGGGTGAAAAGAAAACCTGAAAGGATTTAGAAAAGAATATGGGAGAATTTCTTCATTACCTCATGGCACAGAAGGATTTCTTAAAAGGGACACAAAGTGAAACCACCATGAAGGAGAAGATTGGGAAATCCAACTCCTTTAAAATTAAGACCCCCTGTTTGGCAAAAGACATAACAAGCACATAAAAGACAAGCTACAGAGCAGAAAATATTTGCAAATCATGTACCTAAAGAAGACCTGATCCAGACCCACAAAGAATTCTTATAAATAAGAAAAAACCAAAGCCCAACCAAACTAAACTAAACCAAGCAAAAAGAGCCCAAAGAAACTAACAGTGGGCAAATAGGCCCTAAATGGGCAAAAGACTTGATAGGAATTTCACAAAATAAGACATCTAAACATACAAAAATCAGTGTATCTGCATTCACCATGCTTTTCACTTTCTGTAGTCTGACCTCCCAGGGTTAGCCATATTCCTAGGGACAGTAAACAGCTCACCTGCAATGTGCTTTTCACATACAAACCAACCAATCCAGAGCCCACGCCCCAATCACCTCCTCTCCGGCTCTCACCCTTTGGGCCACTACCCAGTTGCTTCGGGGCCAGGAACCAGACAACCAGAGACAGCCCCGGTGCCCCCAGAGGCCCTGAAATTATTCAAGCTTGGCCATCCTAACCCGCTTACCCTGCCTCGCCTGTTCCTTCCCATGGAAACCACAATCCACAATACAAGCTCCTGCCCAGCTGTTCCCTCTCCCTCTGCCTTCTGACTGACGCTGATGCTTCCCCCCGGCCCTCTGAAACCTGATGTGCCCCCTCCTCTAAGGAACTGAGAGCAACAAATTATCTTTTCAGTGGCAGCCATCTCCTGATCTGGTGGCCTTACCATACCCCAAATTTTCTATTAATACACTATATTTTAAACAACATCTTCATCAGTAATCAGAGAAATGCAAATTAAAATCATAACGAGATGCCATTACACACTGACGATACTGGCAAAGATGACAGTATTTGATAAAATCAAGGGTTGAATACACACAACTGAAACACAGCAGGCTGAGACACTGCTGGTGGGAGTGGGTATCATTACAACCATTGTCAAAAATAATTCAGTATGTAGTAAGGTTGAAGACATGCTTACTCCTAGGTGTATATACCCTAGAGAAACTCCTGTATACTTGCAATAGGATACATGTTCAAAATATTGATAGCTGCACTGTTTTTAATGGCAAAAAACAGAAAACACCTCACACATTCATCAATAATCAAATAAAGACAATGGAATATTATGCAGTGGTAAAATTAACTGCAACAACATGGTTGAATCTCAGGAACGTAATACGGCGTAGAAAAAATCATGGAAAATATATACAGTAGCAGAAAGTTCAAGAAAATAGAAAATGAAATAGTAAACCATTTAAATGCACAAACACAGAGTGGTTATCTCTCAGTGGGTAAAGAAGGCGGTAGGACCAGGGATGTGCAAAAGTAATGATGTCTTTTAAACTTGGTGGTGGTTCCATAGGTGTTCATTGTAATAATAGTCTTCATACTTTACACATACTTAGTAAATATTCTTTTGTATTCTCAATATAAGCAATTCTTTAAAAATGGTTATAAAGACCAGTCTGGTAACAGCATGAGCACAAGTACATACCGTCTTCACTGGTGTGGGGCTCTGTACCAGCATCCTGATCCACTTCCTCCAACGTACCGTGTTCACTGTATGGGCTGTCACTGGGGAGCAGAAACAGAAATTCATGTGAAGCCAAAGTGGAATGAATTTCTAAAATGAGTAATTGCTACTGCAAGGAAAATATAAGACTTTGTAATGGCATAAGAGTTACTGGAGAGCCTTTCAATGGAATGCCAGCACCTCCAAGGATTAGTCCTATGGGAGGTATGTCCCTTCATCTCTGACACATTGCAACTCTGTAAAGACAAAGTTAACTTGTAGGAAACTGATAGCATTGTAAGTAATTTTTATCCATAAAGATGAATATTTGTTAAGTTCTAGTGGAATACAATTACCGCCCTATGGATACACCAGTTTTTGCAAATTCATTTCAACATTCCTTACCGCACAAAAATGGATGGCTCTTCTATTTCTGCTCTGAATTGGTGTAGTATCTTTTTCATCTTGTCTTGACACATGTTCATTTTATATCTGAGTGAGAGTTAGATTTTGCCCTTTAACATTACCACTATCTCTTCTCAAATGTATGCAGATAAATGGGACACACTGGTCACAAATACAAACCTGACATTCCTGTAAAAGCCCATATATGTTGCTGGTGTTGGGCGAGAAGGATAACTACATTATTGACTTTCTGTTTAAGATGAGCAATACCCACAGAGAACACAATGTATGGGAGAAGGACATAATCAAGCACGTGTTACTCGCTGCAAGACTATTATCAGGCTGTTACCCTGTTTGCAAAGAAGTAGCAACCACAAAAAGTCCTACAATGCAACTCACCAAATAGTATCGACCAGACACCCATATTCTTGCTCTTTGAGAAAATGAACAATATAGCAGACCTTACTGATACAGCCCTGAATATTTGGAAATACATGACACTAGCCTTGAAACAAACACAACTGTAAAAATAAAATTCTGAATCTCACCACGGCTGAGTTTTATTTGTTTATCTTCCCAGGGGGTGGGTGCGTGTAGCTCACCAGTAGAGCGTATGCCTATCCTGCACGAGGTCCTGGGTTCAATCCCCAGTACCTCCATTAAAAATATGAACAAACAAACAAACCTAATTACCTCCACCTCCCCGCAAAAAACAAACACAAAAATATCTTCCCAGATCCAAGCTTAAGTCAGTACATGCACATAGTAAGTGCTCACGTTTATATTTTAAAACTGAATTTCATGTAAGACTGCTGGATATACTATAGAGCTAGAATCTATCATGCTTTGTTAACTTAGAAAGCAGTGCTTCTGGAAGGATTCAACTCTCAGTTTTCTTAAGGCAAAGAATCATCTGTGTTTAAGAATATACTGTGGTTGAGGTTAAAAAAAAATACATGTACTTTCAATACTTTCAGTTATTTAGATCTTTCAGCTACTTATTCTACTTCTACTTAATCCCCAGTAAGGCAGCGGGAAGCAAAGCGTCCTGAGGAGGGTCCAGAGTGAAGGGCTTTGGCAGATCTTTTTCCAGCTGCTCCTGAATCTGAGCTGCACAGAGCAGTTTCCGAGGCCGGCTGGGAGGCAGCTGTCGAGCGGGAAGACTCGTGTGGACTTTGGAATCAGACCAACTGGGGCTGCCTCCAGGGACCACTAGTCATTGCACAGGCTCCTTGGCCTCTCTTAACTTACGTGGTAGAGTGGTTGTGAGGAATACAAGACATCACATGCACTGAGAAGCAGGCACACAGTAGGGGCTCAAGGGATCAAAGCCACTTTTACTGTATATGATTTCTTAGAAGCTAGCACTCATATATCAAATAGTGAACATACACATTTTAGCGTTGCCTACCTTTGGGATTATTCCATTGACTATGCCCCTCATTTTTGCACTTCACTGGGAGGTGACTATACTGCTTATTAAAAAAAAATTTATCCCAAAATATAACAATATAATAAATTTGCTCACAGTGACCATGATTATTGTAATAGGTTAGGATAATATTTATTAGTAAGAATGAAAATGAACGTAAGTAAGAATGAAGACACATTTGGTTGAAGGGCTCCTTTAAAATGAGAATTCTGAAATACTTTATATAGACTCAAACCTATTTAGGAATGAAAATGAAATCTGTCAATTCAATCAGTTGTCTTTTCTTGATACAATAGTAAAAGTTACTATAGTTCTCTATATCAAAACCTTGGTTCTCTACAACTTCATGATAGGGTGGATATAACTAAATATAACTAAAAAGATGTCATGTTTGGGGAAGAGATGGATGGCTATGAATTTCCGTAAGAAGAAGCCAGTGTTGTCATGGGTCTTAGTATTCTAATTTATCTCAAATGTTCCTGCTTTTTCTTCTTCTTCTTTTTTTTTAAGTTGGAAGCAGCTTATAGTCAATTCTTTTTCTTAGTTAAGCTGAAATCTGTACTTCCCTAATTCTTCCAGAGGGAGAAGGACTAAAATTCTTGGACTCACCAATAGTCATCTCCAGCCATACATTTCTCATAAACAGGGCCATCCAGCTCTTTAGCATCTGGGAAGATAGTCTCATGGTGGATGATGATGGTTTTGACAATCTCGTTCACGTGAGCCTGGCAAGACACTTGGTCCTGTATTTCTGGGACAGGCATCAGTGTGGGGCCGAAGCAAATGGCCAGGTTATACGGGTCCATCATGTTCTCATCACTGTACTGTGAAAGACTATGAAAGGAAGCAAGAAAGGAGATATGAAAAGGGAAAAAAGAAGATCATCGTTTAATAAGACACTTCATATTCTGAAAACAAGGATGTAAAAGCCTTTTTGTTTTTTTATCATTAGGATAAAATGATATTCTTTCCTACTTTCAAGATGGCTCAGCAAATTCCAAAGAAAGTAAAGGGGCTCATAATCTTTCAACTAGGTAGAAATTGGAAGGGGAATATAAGTCCTATTTGCTTAATGAAGTGGCATTTTTCAAAGCCACAGGGAGTTTAAGATAACCTCTACAACGGAGACCAGACTCAAGTAATTGAGTTTCATTTGTAAACATTATGGTCCGGCTATAAATGCTGCTCAGGCGAATCTAGGAGGGGCAGTAGCGATCTCCATGAAGCTTTATGGGTAGCTTTAAAATTGCCCTCCCACTAACCCAAAACATCTCAGATTTCAGTTTTCTCCCACAAATCTTAAGGAAAGTCCAGAGGAAAACAAAGCACCTTTTCTTTGTACTCACTGAAAGTATGCAACTCCAGGCTTTATAATTGGCTTTTGGGTAAGACTACCAACAGTGTCACATGAGACATAGTAAGTACAAGAGAAGGGGGAAAGAATTCTCAATTCTCTCATTCCATGTAAAGCTGGCAAACTACACACTTTGGGGAGATTCCTAGCCATCTAGTACTAATTTCTAAATTCAATCCAATGGCTATCTGTGAGATAGTTTCCACAGGTGACTCAAAATAAGCCAGCTCTTCATTGCTATGCCTCTAACATATGGGCAAGGTGCCATTCTAAAGAGAATCTAGAGACGTTATCTTTCAGCATATAAAATGTTGCCCTTGAAAGGAAATGTAAAATCCAGCTGAACAGATGACATACGGAAGGAGAAAAAAAAGAGACTCAACTACATTTGTGAGATGTTGACAGACACAAAGAAACTGAGATGCCACGTGACATGATACTTTACCCTTTTCCAGAAATAAGATAGCCTAGAAAGTAGAAAGTACAAAAGCATAATTTCCACAGGTAACATATGTCTTTCCCTTCTGCCACTTCTCAAACATAAAATCTTAAGAACAGTTCACAGTAACAGCCAGTGATCATGTTACAGATCATCTTGAAAATGAACGCAGGAAGGAAAAGTGAGATTTGGAAGAAGAATGGTCTAATTTTCAAAAGACACACTTAAGCTCAATGGGGAGAGTCACAGTTTTTCTGGGTCTTCAATTTAGAGCTGGCTTGTAGAGCAAAAACTTGACATAAAAATGTTACATACACATTTTGATTTCACAATGAAAAGAGAATATGTTACTTCTCTTTTCAAAATTCCTGTCCCAAGCATCTCACGCTAGAGGCTGGGCCTTGTCTCTGCATGAAGGCAGGTGTTGGGGAACCAGGGGGCATCTTTGGGCAGAAATGCTGGAGGTGAAGCCAACGGTCCGACTCATGGCACAGTGGCCATGCTGTTGAGATACATGGTGAGCTAGATTCAGATTTTGAGAACTTTCTTGATTCCTGGCAACCAGCATGGTACATCGTGGTTTATTGGTTCACCATGGATTTCGCTCAGGTGTCAGGGAAATTTGGTAGGGACAGCGTGGAGGGGGCCAGCAGGAACGCAAGGCACTCCATGTTGGGGAAGGAGAGGCACGTGCAGTTAAAGGTGAAGACGGCAAACCTTCAGATTGTTTACAACTGCCTGGGTGACTAGGCTTATTTAAAGGTAAAAATTCACGGTATTTATTTAACCTAAAATAGTTTACACCCATCTCTCTAGCTACTGCTTATTTCCAGTGGTGACTTCTGTACAAATGTCATTTGTGGATGTTTCAGCTCCATTCTGTACGGTTCCCTGCATACATCGTCCCTATTGTATGATACTTGGCTTTGGGGGGTCAACCCAAATGGGTGTGGTTTCAGGAATAGTCAGCAGGGTTATAATAAATCCCCATGGCTTTTGAGAACTTAAAACTTCCAGTGGAACAGAGAAGAGAAAATATCCTATTTTTAAGAAGAAAGAATTCATGCTAGAATGAGAAAACATTTGTCCAATCTTATTTCCCCTGGATTTTTTTTTTTAAATTTCTAATTACTGAATGTTGGAAATAAAAAACTGAATGTTGAAAAGGAAGGGGACTCTTAGATAAAGACTTGGGAAAGATGTTTTTATAATGGAGCCCCTGTATCTGGAAGTTACACAAGTGAAAACCAAGTTGCCTAAGTTCAAAAAGTAAAGTTTCTTTGAAAATAATGCAGTGATTTTTACCCCCCCACCATTTCCCCCATTTATTCCAAGAGTTTGGTACAATGCTAGGCCCTGAATACATACTCAATACATATAAATCAAACTGATGTTAAATGAGTCTCTGATTCAGTTCCCACATTACCAACTTCTCAGTTTACTATTTTGTTGGATTATTTTAATTCTGCCAAGACAATTTTAAAATTCCTTCAACTTTTATTTATCTAACTCTAATAATAATGCAGTGATTTTTCAGATTTCTGTTACATTGTTTTGGAGAATGTTTTAGAAATATCTTTTTGACAAGGTCTCATTATATTGAATTTGCAGAAAATTCTTTTTTGGATCCATATATAAGTCTTGTCTACAATTCCTCTCCTTCCCTGACAATAACATTAAAAATCAAAGACATTTTCTGCCATGAGCAGGTGGCTGACATCACTCTGACTAAAACACTTATGACATTAGCTTTGGATGGAAGTAGGAAAAACACGTATTTCACTGAAATGTGTTCTTTTTAGTAATATTCATATATTTTTGCATATATGGCCACAGTTTCTGCATCTGGTGACCAGGCTTATTTAAGGTAGGTCACACAATGTCACTGATCTGCTGAGGAAAGATGTACCTTCAGTCTCTATTCAATCATCTTTGACTCTTCTGATAAATGAAACCCAATGTACATTTTACTGAATCCAAGAACAAGGACAGAATTCAGAGCTGTGCAAATGGAATTAAGATGAGCATTTTGGCAGGGAGTTAGGGTACTTACTGATTGAGGAAGGCAAAGAGGTACCTCATCACGATAAGGACCGACCTGGGCAAGGTCAGGAGGAGTTTGCGGATGTGAAGCGCCCTCTCATAGAGATTATCTATTCCTGCAGACAGAAGAGGACGTGGTCAGGATCCTTTCACTTGCCACATGTAAAGCAGAACATGGCAGCATCCACATTTCAGGTACATATGGAACGTAAGCAATCCTTTGCCCTTGGGTGAGATGCCATTGTAGCCAATAAAGCAAATAAGTGACCAGCTTGGGTCACCGAGGGCACCTCCTCTGAGCCATCCCTGTTTTCTCTGATTTCCATGGTCTTGGCCTTGAGCAGTTCAGACTCTTCTGTATGTAAAAAAAAATCATTCTTCATTGCTGCTGTTTCTACATTTTACATCTGTTACGGCTGAAACTCCTTTTTGCTGTATGTTAACTAAGGTAGCTTTTGGGGACATGGCACCCTGCTCCCATCATGATTCATCAATTCATCATATATTTTTTGTCTATTACTATGATTCAGGCAATGTACCGGTTTTGAATATCTTCTCAAACTTATAATATTTTATATTTATGACCTTTTACCTTGTATTATATTATTTCGTCAGATTTTAAAAATAAAGTATTTTAGGAGCACCCACTAGGCTTCAAACAGTTAGGCATTAGAAATATATTAGTAATATGATTCCTGCTCTCATAGAAACGTTTGCCATACTGTTTACTACTTATTTCCTTACCCTGTCCTCTCTGTGGGATGGTGAGCTCCCTGGAGGGACTGGTACCTGGAACTTCCTAGCATTCATTTACCTCTTTACGAGGAATATAAATTGTCCAAAGCTTCTCAATACTAAAGAATTTGTGAACAGCAGCAAAACGGTTACCGCTAATAATCCACTACTGGCATAGTGGTCTATGTTTTACAACACATTTTCACGTTTGTCGCCTACTTTAGTGCAGAAAACAACACTGTGGAGTAGAAAGGGCAGATGCTGTCACCCCCGCTCAGTGGATAAGCAAAATGAGCAATGGATAAATGGCTCTCCCAAGGTCGGCTGGCTAGAAAGGGGGAGCCAGGACTAGAATTATGTCTTCTTTCATAAGTCTGGCTGTCTTTCTTGGATTTCAAAGTACCTTTTTAAAGTACAACTTTGAAGAGATCCAATAAGCATACATTTGAGAATAATATTTCAAAGGCTATTTCAAAAGCATCTGGAGGCTTGCTATGATTTCATGTTACTGCAATGTTCTTAATTGCTCTCGAGGTGAAACTCTCAGGCCCCATCTTCTGACACTATAGCCAATTGATTCTCCTCCCACTTCTCAGGTTTTCTGACCTTCTCCCATCCGTGAATGTGGTTATCACACAAGGATCGCTCCTTGGTTCTCTTCAATGGCAATCTCATCCAGTCTCAAGGTTAGGACCATCACGTCTATGAAGACGGTATCTTTGCTTCATTTTCTCCCTCATGTGGGACGTAAGTCCTGTTGTTTCTACCGCTGGGTATCTCCCTGCTCATTTCCTAACTGAGGTCTTTATTATTTCTAACTTGGACCATCACAGTACTCTCCTACCTCAGTTTCCCTTTCTAATCTCTTTTAAACCAGTCGTTCTTAACCTTGACCTGGAATCACCTGGGAAGTTTTTTTTTAAATGCTGAGGCCAGAGATTCTTTTTTGAGGCCAAGGTTGAGAACCACTGCCTGAATTACTCACGCCAAGCTCTTCTCCCTGGAACCTTGAGTGCTGACCCCAGCTGCTTTCCCCTTATTATCAAAACACCCTGTTACTGCAGCATTTTACTTTTTCATTTATTTTCCACAGGTGAAAAGGAGGGGAGAAAAACACATTAGGAATAGTCTCACTTAACCACTGAGGAGTTTGCAAAACAACACATAGTTTATCAGGATTTCTGGGAAAAATCACTTTCATTCCCATCTTTGAGTATGTTACAGCTGGAACTGTAGCTCTCTCCTTTTAGAAAGTGAACTTCAGAATCTCTAAAAAGAATGTAAGTCAAACATCATCATCATCCGATGAACATTTAATTTTTCAACATAAACCTATAATTACTAATAGTGTGATTTCAGTAAAAATGAAATACATTTATATTCTGCTTTTTTATTTGTAAAGTATTTCAAAATGGAAAAAATTATAACACTATGAACACGGTAGGTCAGCGTCACATGTATTAAGTATAAACACTCTGTTTAATATACTTTCCAGACAATGGTCTTAAGTATTTTTTTCTGAAAAAGAGGAATAAGAGGCTTTAAAAGAAGTTATTAGACAGGTGCATAAATTTACTCAGGTCACAAGAACGCAATAATCAAGTTATCAACATTTCTACCTAATTCAGTCTCAAGTGTCTCAGGATCAAAACAGGTCCCAGGGCAATTTCATGGGACACTTAGAGAATCCACATTGTACAGAGAGGGAAGATGAAGCACCTGCAGACGAAGTAATTCCCAAGAGAGTTTGCGGGGGAGAACTTTGCATCTATAAATGCTATAGATTTAGGTGTAGTTGGATTATTGTTTCATATAAAAAATAAACTGCTTAAAAGTTTTGTTACCTAAGGTAAATTTTTTTAAAGTATGACTGTTGTTGCTATTTTCAGTTAAAGATAAAAAGATGATTGAGCACACTTGTATCTAGAAAGACTATCTCAAAAAAACAAACTCTCAAAGGTGAAATTAGATATATTATGACCCATTCTTAAAAGTAAACATTGAAATTTACTAGCATCTAGCCCCTTGTTCATTAAAAAACTGTTTACATAAATAATTTTACATCCTATCTCAAGCCAAGCCATCACAATGTTAAATATATTAATGTAAATAATAAACTGTAAAGATGAATTGTCCTGTTAATGGCCTCCTGGTTGGCAATACCCTCCACTCTTCTCCAGCCACATGTAAAGCCATATTGGGTTTATGATTAAGAACAAAACAACAAAAAACTTCTGCCATTGTTTACAGAGGATCTGGGGTGTTTCAAGAGTTCAGTCTACTGCTTCTCCAAGCTAACCCCCAGATTAAGATTAAGGTTAATGATCAGAGAGAGGGTTTTAGTATCTTAAAGCTAGTTTTTGGGTCCTAAAGTTAAAGAACAAAAGGAAAAGAAAGAATGCAAAAGGAACCACTGTTACTGTAGTACTGATTTTTAATATTTGTCCAAACCCATAGGGGGACCAATCATTTTTAGGCTAGAAGAGTATAAAGGCATTACTTCCAAGAGGCTTAACCTTAACCCAAGATCCTCTTGTTCCTACTTCTCAGTTCTAAACTTAGTTCCTCTACTCCTTAAAGGTAGTCTCAAAATTTTATTTAGAAAGAATTGGGGGGAACAGATATTCATATACCAACTTCATAGTAGCATTATTTGTAATAATCAAGAGTTGGAAATAACCCAAATATCTCTTGATGGATGAGTGGATGAAAAATGTGGTATATACACACAATGAAATCTTACTTGGCCTTAAAAAGGAAGAGAATTCTAACACATGCTACAACATGGAGGAACCTTGAAGACACTCTGCTAAGTGAAATAAGTCAGACACAAAAAGCTACACACAAATATTGTGTAATTCCACTTATATGAGGTATCTAGAGTAATCAAATTCATAGAGACAGAAAGTAGAACGGTGGTTGTCAGAAGCCAGGGGGAGGTAGGAGCGGGTAGTCACTGTTTAATGGGTGGAGTTTCAGTTTGGCATGATAAAAAGGTTCTGCAGATAGATGCAAAACAATATGAATGTATTTAATCCACTGAAGTGTCCATCTTTTTCTTTTTTTTTTAATTGAAGAAGTTAATTTACAATATTGTGTTAGTTTCAGGTGTACAGCAGAGTGATTCAGCTGTACATATATATGCCTATTCTTTTTCAGATTTTTATTATAGGTTATTACAAGATATTGAATATAGTTCCCTGTGCTGTACAGTAGGTCCTTGTTGTTTATCTATTTTATATATCTTAATGCGTATATATGTTAACTCCAAACTCCTAATGTATCCTCCCCTCTACCCCCGCTTTCCCCTTTGGTAACCATAAGTTTGTTCTCCATTGAACTGTACATTTAAAGTTGATTAAAATGGTAAATTCTATGTTATGTATATTTTACCACAATAATAAAACTGAAAAAGAATAGGGGTGAGGGGCCCTGTGAGATACCAAGGGAAGATTTCAGGAGTTCTAGAAAAGCAACAGGAATGTAAAAAAAAAAATGATGCTAACAAAAAAAGACTAGATAAAATTATGTAAGGAAGGCATTCTCGCAACCCTACTAAATATAAACCAAAGCAAAACAGAATTGCTGACATTGCTGAAGTAGTAGCAAATCTACGTGTCCCAGAGGCCAGACCACAGTGGCTGTGAGCAAGACTCAGATGCCACCAGGCTGGGTGCTCAACAGACTTGCAGCGCACATCCTATGGGAGACTCGCTCTGGTACAAATGACTCATTTGCTCTCCTGAGTCCAGTCAGTGGGTCAGAATTTATGGTTGCTATGGACACTCTGACTAATGTGCATTCCCAGCTGGCTCTGAGTGTGGCAATTCAGGGTCTCTCACAATTTTATGCTGCAGGAAAAGACGGATCTTTTCTTCTCCCCAGAAAAGTTGTCAGTGAGGAAAATCAGTCTTTCATCTGGATTTCTTTTACTCTGGGCTTTGTTTCCACACTTCAGCATCTCATGTAATTAGGTAAAAGTGGCATTCATCCAATCTCGGTCACATGTTCAAAGCTCCCTAGGCTAATTTATGTTCTTTTTTCTAGCGCTGCAAGGTTCCCGTGTCAGCATGCCAACTTCCCAGCACAGGGGTTTGACAGCTCCACGTAAACCTGTGTGACAAATTCACCGCCAAACACAAGTTAATTCAGAAAATGGCAGAAAGTTCAAATGGCCATTACTTGAGAAATGCCAGTTCTTCTGTGGCACTATTTGTAGAAGTGTTTGTTTGTCAGAAAATAAAGAAATTACAAGATGCAAATTTATCCTTTAGTATGAAAATAGGGAAAGGAAATTCCTTGGTGGTCACATTTAGAAATGGCTTATGTAAGAGCAGGTACACAAATATTTCTGAGCTCCATAGCCTGAAAAATAGTAATCAAGGCGAATTTACCAGTGCCAGGGGATTTTTAAGTTCATAGTTAGGTTCTAATAATGTCAAGGTCAATCAGCTGTGTGTGTGGTAGTGTGTGTGTGTGAATGAAAGGGAAAGAGAAAAACAGAGATGTTCTAGTACATCTGGATGGATCTTAGCCTAGCCTCGGGATGATCTGTCAGCTGTTTTTTTAAGCAAGAAATGAACTGCTTATAAATCTCTCTAATTAACCATTTACAGATTTGACTTCGGTGAAACATGCCATTGTGTTCTTTCCTAGTTAAATAGCAACACGGTAGATACAAGTATATAAATAGTGTCTCTCCTCCTGCTGAGTTATCATCTCCAGGTCAATAAGGAAACTGAGTCTTAGTCTGGGAAGGATTACCTATTGAGGGCAGATACTAATCCTATTAAATGTTTTCAAGGATAAAAGGAATCTTTAAGAAAATCATTATAAGGCATCAAAAAGAAATTTAGAGTTCAAAGAGAAAGCTACCACGTATGGCAATAAGGCCGAAAGAATTTTTAGCAACAAAAAGACACTGCAGGGCCAGGAAGAGTTCAAAAGCTTTTTTCATGAAACGGTCAAAATACAGGCAAATGGACTTATCTACCAAGAGGCTCATCATGGTATTCTGTAGAACTGCAAAATCACTGGAAACAGCCTAAACTAAAACTAGGGGATTTAAAAAAATCAAATAAAACCCATTACTTGGCCACTAAAAGCTATATTTTGAAAAATACTTAGAGATGTGGGAATATGTTAATAATCCTATTAAGCTGAAAAAGTGGTTTATAAAGAGCAAATATGGTGTTATAATTTTTTTTGATTGAAGTATAGTTGATTTACAATGTCATGTTAGTTTCTGGTGTACGGCATAGTGATTCAGTTATATAAATACATATATTCTTTTTCATTACAGGTTATTACAAGTCATTGGATATAGTTCCCTGTGCTGTACAGTAGGTCCTTGTTTATCTATTCTGCATATAGTAGGTATGATAATTTTAATAATAGATTTATTGAGATATAATTCATATATCATGTCATTCACATATTTAAAGTGTACAATTTGATAGTTTTTAATGCATTTAGAATTGAGAAATCTGATTGATCAATATGACTGATCAATTATAGAATATTTTCATCACCTCTAAAAGAAATTTTACACCTACTGATGGTCATTGGGTCATTGAGGTATCAGTAACAGCCAGGAATCTCCTCTTTTAAAGAAATTAGATGTTGGAAGAAAAGGGACTGTTAGACATAGTGCCATCAAGTGTTCTTGAAAAACACCCCATTCTGCAAACCTATGCACTGAAAATAACGAGACTTACGGGGAAAAGTAGGGTTGGGAGCGACTACTCCGTACCTCTGAAGCTCTGTAACTGCAGCGCTGACAGAACATTAACAACACTACTTAAATGACTCGCACAGTTAAGCCTCTACCGGTGCGAGCGCCGGCATCCTTAGCAGCCTTAATCCCTGGGGGCTCCTGCTTCTTTTGAGATGTGGGTCCTGGAGGGTATTCATTTCCAACAGAGACTATTATCATCAAGATTAACCCAAGGATTATTAATTCATACTTGTTTTTCATTACTCCATTGCTTAAGTACAGGAGAGGTGTCTTGGTGTTTTTCTTCTTCATTTGCACCCACAGCATTTCATGGAAGGCACTGCTTGTGTGAAAGAAAGATACTTCTGCAGTTTTTTCATTTTTTCCCTTATGTTCTTCCTTGTTTGCTCCATAGTTGATTGTGAGAAAGCTTGTCTTTGATTGTTACAAAACATTTCACGTGCTGGGAAAAATCGTGTTGGAACCAACACCACTTCTGGGTTAAACTAACATCATTTCTAAATGCACCTGAGGTAATTACGGCAAAGAAACACATATTTAGCTGGACAGATAAACTGGTAAATGGCTAACTGAGGTACTGGCACATGTGACCCGAGTAGCTGTAATAGCTGTAACCATGACAGCTAGCAATATCTGTTGAGGCTTACTGTGTGCCAGGCATGATGCTGAAACACTCTGTATGAAATTATCTCCTTTCTTCTTCACACACACTCTATGAAGTAGATAAAGAAACAGATACTTAAAGAGATTATAAATACTGATCTCTGCCCAAGCTCAATAAAGCTGTTAAGCGGGAAGCTAGGATTTGAACCTAAACCTTTCTTACTCTGAGGATTCAGCTTTTAAGAACCATGAGGAAATACTATTTCTCATCCAATGAAAGTGTGATGTGATTTTACAATAGCTCCTGACCACGTAGCCCAGTGTTCTCTAGCCAAGCTGCTACATGTAAACGCAAATGCTGACAATGTATGTACCTAGAAAACCACTAAGCGATAGAGAGTGCTTATCATTTTTCCAGATTTAAACTTTCTGGCTAGGCTGTGAGGGAAATCTTTGCACATGGCCAAAGGAGAATTCCAGAAGTGTGACAACCTCCTTCCTGGTTCTTTCCAGCTGGGTCAGAGGCTGCTGCAGTGACTCAGACTACATGAGGGCCTTGGAAAGGACACGCTGGCGTGTTTCTGAGCTCCACACAGGATGTCAGACTGCATGGGGTTGGGCTGGAGGGAGTTATGACTGGGGAATTCATGCCCAATGAGATCTAGGATTTGAGGCATGGATGCCAACACAATAATTTTGGTGGAATCTTGACTCTTCATTTCATTTAAATTCTATTTAACAGCGATGAATTATGCACTCACCATATGCCTAGAGTTAACTATGCCAAGTGCTGGGGCTACAAAACAATAATCCATCAAGACCTCACACGCTTGTGGAGCTAAATGTAGGCCTTCCATTGAATATACTCCACGCCACGCACTCTTCTTGGCACTTTATGTGTATTAACTCATTAAATTCTCACAACCCTATGCTATATGGACTCGTGATCTCCCTATTTTATAGATGATGAAACTAAGGTGCAGAGAGGTTCAGAAACTTGCTGGTGAGCAATCTGGACACAGGATTTGGATCTAGGCTATTGGAATCCACAGCCTACATTCCTAGCCTCTTCCCTAAATGCTGTCTCTAGCAGAGGGAGACAGAGAAGTTAGAAAAATTGTAATGTGGGGCTTTAAGAAAAATTACAGACATATGTACACGGTGGAACATTAGTAGAGGAGAAAGTGACTAATGCTGCCTTGGGTGCTGGGAGGAGTTGTCAGTTCAGCAAATCCTTCCTAGTGGATGTCAAACGGCTACCAGTAACAGCAGATGGAACAGCAAGGGCCAAGGCACGGAGGTGGGAAATGGCCTGGCAAGCCTACATGCTGCTGTTGTTTGCTGTGTTTCTGTTTGTAAGTGTGTGTCTGTGGGGAATTAGGTCCATTTATTTATTTGTTTATTTTTAATGGAGGTACTGAGGATTGAACCCAGGACCTCTACCACTGAGCTACACCCTCCCCTCTAGGCTGCTGCTGTTGAAATAGAAAGTCAGTAGGGTAGAAGGAGGTGAAAGACTTACACAAGGAAAACTACAAAATGCTGACGAAGGAAACTAAAGATGACTTAAATAAGTGGAAAGATACCCCATGTTCTTGGATTGGAAGAATTAATATTGTTAAAATGGCCATACTACCCAAGGCAATCTGCAGATTTAATGCCATCCCTATCAAATTACCCAGGAAATTCTTCACAGAACTAGAACAAATAATCATGAAATTTACATGGAATAACAAAAGACCCAGAAATGCCACAGCATAATTGAAAATAAAGAATGAAGCTGGAGGAATAACCCTCCTAGACTTCAGATAATACTACGTAACTACAGTAATCAAAGCGTCATGGTATTGGTACAAAAACAGACATATGGATCAATGGAACAGAACAGAGAGCCCAGAAATAAACCTACACACCTATGGTCAATTAATCTTCAACAAAGATGGTAAGAATATACAATGGAGAAAAGGCAGTCTCTTCAGCAAGTGGTGCTGGGAAAACTGGACAGCCACATGTAAATCAATAAAATTGGAACACTCCCTCACACCATACACAAAAATAAACTCAAAATGGCTTAAAGACTTAAATATAAGACAAGACACTGTAAACCTTCTAGAAGAAAACATAGGCAAAACATTCTCTGACATAAATCTTAGCAATGTTCTCCTAGGGCAGTCTACCCAAGTAATAGAAATAAAATAAAAAATAAACAAATGGGACATAATGAAACTTATAAGCTTTTGCACAGCAAAGGAAATCATAAACAAAACGAAATGGCAACATACAGAATGGGAGAAAATATTTGCAAATGATGTGACTGACAAAGGTTTAATTCCCAGAATATATAAACAATTCATATAACTTAATAACAAAAAACCCAAACAACTCAATCCAAAAATGGGCAGAAGATCTAAATAAATAATTCTCCAATGAAGACTTACAAATGGCCAATAGGCACATGAAAAAATGCTCGATATCGCTAATTATCAGAGAAATGCAAATCAAAACTACAATGAGGTATCACCTCACACCAGTCAGAATGGCCATCATTCAAAAGCCCACAAATGATACATGCTGGAGAGGGTGTGAAGAAAAGGGAACCCTCCTACACTGCTGGGGAATGTAGTTTGGTGCAGCCATTATGGAAAACAGTATGGAAATTCCTCAAAAGACTAAAAATAGAGTTACCATGTGATCCAGCAATCTTACTCCTGGGCATATATCAGGAAGGAACTCTAATTCAAAAAGATACATGCACCCAAATGTTCATAGCAGCACTATATACAATAGCCAAGACATGGAAGCAACCTAAATGTCCATGAGATGACTGAATAAAGAAGTTCTGGTAATATTTGTACAATGGAATACTACTCAGCCATAGAAAGAATAAAATAATGCCATTGGCAGCAACAGAAATGGACCTGGAGATCATCACTCTAAGTGAAGTAAGCCAGAAAGAGAATTAAAAATACCGTATGATACCACTTATATGTGGAATCTTAAAAAAAAAAAAAAAAAAAAAAAAGGAAAAGAAAAAAGAGGACGCTAATGAACTCATCTACAAAACAGAAAGAGACTCACAGACACAGTAAACAATCTTGCTGTTACCAGGGGAAAGGGGGTGGGAAGGGATAAATTTGGGAGTTTGAGATATGCAAATGATAACCACTCTATATAAAAATAGATAAAAAACAAATTTCTTCTGTATAGCACAGGGAACTAAAGGTATTCAGTATCTTGTAATAACCTTTAATGAAAAAGAATATAAAAAATGTGAATACATATATACACACATGACTGTGACATTATGCTGTCCACCAGAAATTGATATATTATAACTGATCATACTTCAATTGAAAAAAAAAAAAAAAAAAGAAAGTCAATAGGGTAGGTGGCAGAAGATGAGTGTATAGAAGTAATACAGATAGAGGAAGAATTTCATTCTATAAATCGGCCATACAAAGGAGTTTGTTTTCAGGTGGAGAATACTGAGATAGGTTTTAAACAGTAGGGTGGGGGTGGGGGGTGGGGATGGGGATAGAACACTATTTGCCCTTTCGAATCTAGCTGCCATGTGAAAGATGAAATGATGTGTGTGTGCGGGTTGGGGGAGGGTGGGTAAGGAAAGAGGGCAAAACCTCGAAGTAGAGTCTCCATTTAAGAGACTGTAACAGCAATCCCAGTGAGAAACCAAGGCACTGGAATGGGGAAGGGAGGGTGAGCAGAGAGATTTTCTGAAGTCAACTGGACCTGTTGATTCGGGGAGGAGGCTTGCTCATTAGAGTAAAGCTTGATTCTTATGAAAGGCCTCATTACATGATTTAAGTCAGCTCTACACCCTTGCCTGGGAACTTGGACTTAAAGGGACACTGCATTTACAGATGCAGGGGACGCAACTATGGTTATATACCTAATTCTCAGGATCATTATTTTCCCCTTCCTCCCTGGAGTGTCAAAAGCCCTCCACCCCCTGAAGAAAACAGCAGTGCTTTATTGCTGACGATTATGGGTTTCACATTGTATCATACACAGCCCCAGAGCAACTCTGCCTACGCGCTGGGGATGCCCCCTGGCAGACAGTTACCACCTGGTGTTCCTGCACTGAAATAATGATCATTTATCTCCTTTTACCTTATTTCTTGAAGTAACATTCAAAAGTGGGATAAATTACTCCACTCCTAAGATTGGTGGAGAAAACCAAGAACCAAGAGCCAAAAAGCAGTGACACTGCCAGGATGACAGCTTCCTCCTCCCCTTCAGCTGTGTGGTACCTGCCCCTCTGCTCTATTCCAGCCACTAAGTGGGAAGCTCTCATGCGCTGTGGAGCCTGAGGACGTTCAGGAGCAGGGCCCACTCAGTGAAGGGCGAGGCCACAGCTAGGAGGATGACTCACGCTGGATCCAGAGAGAAAACAAATGGTCTTAGAAATTTGGTGGTGATGGTGGGGGAGGATATGTGGAGAGGGGCCACTGCCTTTTCCAGGAAATTGGTTAGTGAAATAATTCTAGTGGGAAAAGAATCAGAAAAAAAAAAAAATCCACTTACTGATACAAGAAATCAGATCATTAAATCTTTCCTTAGGAAAGAGGGGGTTTTCCAGCCCACGGAAATAGAGCTTCAGAACAGCCAGCAACCGAGTTAATATCATGGTTACTCTGGTCATCAGCCAAAGGGTTTTCGCCTAAAAAAAAACCAAAAAAAAAACAAAAAAAATTAGTTCCATGCACATTGCTTCTCATTTTTTTCTCTGAACAAAAATATGTTTCTATACTCACACACACATTTCTATATATACACGTATCTTTTAATTACACTTTATGGAAGATTACATGGTACTAAAATTAAAATAATTGGTTTAGATATCCCACCCCATGATTAACTTAAAAATAGCTGGCTAAAATAAAGCTTTTTTTAGATCTTATGCTACCAAATAATCCCTTACAAATTACCCAAATCTTAAAATAAAATACTGTGGGATTTATAATTTGACCCAACTTTTTTTTTTTTAAATGCTAAAATCTGTCATCTTATTTTGACACGAATTCAAATACAACATTCTGTGTTTCTTATCCTACTGGGAGAAAGAAACAATATAGGCCTGTCTGGCTATGCTATATGGATCAGCAAAATTTGTAAGAAATATTATAGGATTCATCTAACTATGAATACATATAATTAAATAAATGTTTCTCAGAGTGGTGTAGTGGTGTTCACGGCACACTTGAAAGCCATGTTCAGCAGGGGAGATTTCGAAATCAGACAGAGGAATCTGAAAATGCACCCTTAACAGTACCAAGGAATTTGAATAAAAAGTGGAAATTTAAAAAGTATCTCACAAACATGAAATTATATGATTTTTTTTGGTATGCACTTTAAAAATACTAGGTGACTGTCCGGGCTAGTCCACCTCCCTGAGAATTAAACTGAGATAAAATCCTTAAGAAGTACAAAATAATATATAGCCTTAAACTGAATTCCACTTTTTAATTCAGAGGTCTGCTCTTCTCTTCTAAAGTTCACAAAAACTGTGTATTGCATTTTAACTTTTTTTTGGGGGGGGGGTGTCTCTTGAGCCAGTTTATGTTCAGGGACCTGTGGTTCCTTTTTCTCTGCTTCTCAGGAAGGAAATCATTGAACATGAACTCACCAAAATATTTTTTTTTTGCCGACTGTGAGAAAGCCTTACCCAAAGAGATCACAAACAAACAATAAATACCAGGGGAATTTCCAAAGAAAAATAATAAGGCATTTTGCCTTTGGTGGTTGGCACAGGAATCTGAAGCTTTACTCCATTTCCATTTATCCTGAATATGGTCCATGCGAGAGACTTGGAACACTTAGCTGTTGAGCGGGGAGGCGGCTCTGCTCTATACATCATATCAGTCAGAGGATTTGGAACAGGAAAAACAGTCTGGCTCCAAGTTTACCTCTTCAACCAAGGTTTCAAACTTTCAAGGGCTCTGTGCCAAGTCTGGGTCAGGGCGGATGGGACAGAGAGAGTCTGCCCTGTGTCCAAGCCTTGATGCCCCTCCCTCTGCATCCTTGGCTTGACATCTGAGCAGAGGGGGGATAGAGCAGATATATCCAGAAGTAGACATAATACGAATCATTATAATTGGAGAGCATGAATAGCTACGAGCCACCACGAAAGAGTTAGGCACTTTCATGGATTATACCCAATCCTCACCCTAATCCTAGAATTCTGTAGATGAGAAAACTGAGAGATGAGTAACTTGACCTAAATCACGTGATCAGTAAATGAAAGAGGATGGTCTGATTCTAGGTCTGCCTGATGTATGGTTTTGCTAATCATAATGTGCTGACGAACAGCTGACGAGGACTTATTCAGAAACCAAGTGGGAACAAGAGTAAGGCACCAACTCGGGCAACAGGAAAGGAGTTTGGGGATGGTAATAAGAGGAAGGAGAGTTCCTGACAAAGGAAACAGACATGAAGCGGGGATGAGTCACCTCCAACACCTGCTGTGCAGGCCCAGGCCGTTCCTGCCTTTCATGCGCCACCTTTGACAACGTGCTGAGGATGATCAGTGCCGGTCCCAAACCAGGATACAAAACTCATCTGCTTTTCTAGACTCAATAACAAAGCCTTATGATTTTGGCTTCATTTCTCAGCTATTCTAAATAGATTCCTAACATCCCAAATGAAGTAAATGCAGTGAAAGGTTTTGAGATAGACAGAATGAGTTTGCCACTTCACTCTACCGAAAAGGATGACTTTTTAACAAGGTTTGCTTATAGATACAGATGTGCAATTACCTCTCTCAAATGAATTTTTAATATCATTGACTTCCACTTGGGAACCAGACACTCTGAAAATCCCCTGATGCTGAAGACCTAAAGAGAATAGAAGGGAAAAAGGATAAACAGTCCCATTATATCCTCCAGGTGCCCCTTTCCCCAACGATTAAGTGTTAAAAGGAAAGACATGCTTACTAAAATATTTCTCATAATTTTTTTTTTAAAATAAGAAGATGTTGTAGTTCAGTGGCTTACCATAGAGGTTGATGAACCGAATACAGCTTTCCACAATGAGGGGGATGATCTGTCCTGAATCCTGGGTAAAGAGATGGAGACCAGTTAACCGTAAAGGAGAGGTGCACATCACACAAGATAACAAACCTCACAGTTTAGCCCTAATTAAAGAGTGATTTTCTTTTACTCTTTTAGATGATCATTTCCAAATACACTCCCTCTAAAATATTCCACAAGGAACAAATATAAAATTATATTTAACCAAAGTTACATTTCAGTTCTGGGGCAAACCAAATTAAATACGTTGAAGGCAATCATGTTTCAGCTTACTCTGCTGTGCCTGAAGATGTCACAGTTAATTCATCGCTTCTACTTGTACTTAGGCTCACATACCAAAATGAATACGTAAATCACTCATTTAAATAAAAAAAGGTTATTTATACAAGTAATTAATCTCATGAACCTGAAGAGAATGCTGTGTATTCTAAGCATAGCATCTTAGTACTAAATGACCGTGTTAGTTACCAGACATGACCTTCCAGCCATCTCAGGATCCTCTCTGTTACATCTAGACGATGACGGTCATAAAAGGGCTTATGCATTTCCGTGTAATGCGTGATACGAGAATTGCTTTGTAGATGCTCATAATGTGCCATGTATTTATTTAGTTTGCATCAGAACTTACTCATCTTTACAGATTTTTCATTTTTATTTTTTCATGTTTTAATGATTGAGGAAAAAACGGTGCCCATGTGCACCCCGTAAGACTTCATTTTCTTAGGAAGGAACATTTCTTGGCCTTCTTTCCCCACCATCTTGCAAAAGAGTCAGTGCACTCTACTGAACAAATGTGAATTCTGCAAATCTTTTAAGACATTATAGGATGACAAAGGAGATGAAGGAGCTGCTGAGGTCACAGTTAAATATGTATCAATGCCATGCACTCCATGGTGTTAAGAAAGGTTACTGGCTATGGAGTTATTTTTCATGTACTTTTAAGACTCTGCTCTTTCATGTATTAGAGCTGTAAAGGAAACATGGAGGTTCAAAATGATTTGCTGAAATCAGGTACTAATTCATGAGGAATTTTACTCTGAAACACAAGAAGAATTTGGTTCTCTAAACATATTAGAACAGTTCAGAGTCCACTAACCTAAGAAGTGGGAATAATGTGGTTCAGCGATCTAAATTTTCACTATTTCTAGAGCAGGTAATATACTTCTCGAGGAATAGTTTCATTGTAGGTTTTAAGACAATCTAATCAGTGTATAAACCAGTTAATGGTTCAGTTATTTCTGGAGCTTGTATTAAGTTTCTGTAATTAGTCAATTTGTTTTAGGAGCGTAAAGTTGATTAATTTCTTAAAGAAGGTTCTTAAGAATAAAAACTCTTTTCAGCGTGGACTAGTTGGTTCAAAAACAGCAATGTGATTACATTAAAACTTACTGAATATGAGAGGGGATTTTTCTTTACGTCACAAGTCTGTTTTAGGTGAAGTGACCTTTATAATGAACAATTCCTATAGCACTGTCATCTAAAAGAGCAACAAATACTTAAATGTAAATGATAAAAGGAGAATATTAGGTTGCAACTCGGCTTGAACTTAGTACTAAAACAAAAAGAAAAACAAAGAATAAAAGGTTGTTAAAAGGAAAATGTTTGCACTAGGACGGTTGTAAATAAAAATGTCTTAGGTTTTCATATTATTTCAAAAATATTTTCTTCTTTACACTTACTCAGGTAATCGCTAATCTTTCAGCTACTGGTATTTCATTCAGATATAATAAATTCTGGAGTCAAAAAGTAATGAATGTGCATGTTTTTCAATTTATTTTCAAGGATGCCAGATGCTCTGGTAGAAAATATTTTACAAGAATTGAAAACAATGGGCTGTGCTCCATTGACCATTCAAACAAACCCCTTGGTGTCTCAGTTTCCCTGTGGGACACAGAGGGAAAATGGTTCTGCTCCTGCTATCTCTCAGCGACACTGTGGGGACCTCAACTGACTGAGCACTTCCCAGAAGTGTAGAGAAAGATTCTTTAATATATTAGCCTGGGACAAAGAGGAGCTCACATACGTGAATCTTCTATGATAACTGGTTTACTCCTTCTTTGGTGCCCAAATTTGGCTTCCTTTAACTGTTTGTTTTTTTTTTTTTTTTGAAATACAGTCAGTTACAGTGTGTCAGTTTCTGGGACAGCACAATGTCCCAGTCATGCATACACATACATATATTTGTTTTTTTTGGTTTTTGTTTCTTTTTGCAGGGAGGGAGGTAATTGGGTTTATTTATCTATTTAGTTTGACGGCGGCGCTGGGGATGGAACCCAGGACCTGTGCATGCTTAGCACATGCTCTACCACTGAGCTACACCCTCCCCCTTCATATTCTCTTTCACTAAAGGTTATTACCACATATTGGTTATAGTTCCCTGTGCTATACGGAAGAAATTTGTTTTCTAAATCTATTTTTATATTCCTTTAACTGTTCTTAATGAAACATCTTTTCAAAACATGTGCTTCCCTATCACCTTAAGCAGTCACTCGTGTACTGTGTTATCAAACATAATGGAACCATAGCCTGCTTCTTGGAGCTTTTCTAGCTGCTCTTTCTCTGCCAGGCCATCAGCTGCACATCTCAGTGCTTTCATTTTATCATTCCCTTCTTTCCATCTAATTTGCCCGTGCTTGTTAAGCCCTGGGCTGGGAAATTAGATAATCAAATTTGACAATAATTTTATATTAAATTAGAGCCAATAAGGCTCTTCTGGGTTTAAGGCTAATGGCAATGGATTTGTGATTGCTCTTTAGCTTGTCCGGTGGCTTCTCACTTAAATCCAAGGTGAGGGCTCATTTTTAAGGCTGCCAGAGGTTTTTAATCTCTATCTCTATGTACGTGTGTCCGTATGTGTATGTCTATCTGTCCATCCATGTGCGTGCACACACACACATTTTTTAACCATTAGTGCATAAATAATAAAAGATCCGTCTTTAAAGCTAGTAAGACCTCTGTAACATATTATTAAGGGAGGTTATAAAGGATGTTGTTTCCTATATAACTTTAGTCTTCAGAAACACGGCATCCCATGTCATAAAGTATTAGCTATTAAAGAGCAAGTTCTTCTCTTTTTTTGTGTAACTTATGTGAAGGTCCAAAATTCAATATTAAATGTGCATTTGGTATATAACACTGACTTTCCTTAACAGAAGTCCCTGACCCCAGTTGGGTACGTTTGCCAAATGCATAACATAAAAACTAAGAGTTTGCCCAGTTGTACTAGAGGACTACCCCTCTTAAATCAGTGTTTGATTTCTATAACTCTTTTGTAAATAAAGCCTATTTATAAGCCTGTCTTATTTCCAACGGCAAACACTTTTCTTTTAAAGACCTTAAAAAACCTAATTAAAGCCAAGCATGACTGTGACTTGAAAATGATACCAAGAGCGAAAGAGGCTGTGCCCTCACTTCCCTCGAGCACTGTACCTGGTGTCTCGCGTGTGAATTCCTTCGTCCTCGGCTAGAAGCGTTATCAGAAATACAGGATGAAAAAGAAGACAGAGTAAACACAGCAGAGATACAAGATACAGACCACAGGGTCTTACAATTTATCCAATATAATGAATTCCTCAAGTCATAGGAAATCACAACTGGCTGCAATTTAGAGCTCGCCTGACAATGGGCTTTAAAGATCTATTTTGTGCCATCTCATTTGCATGAGTAGAAATGATACAGTTTATCAGGTAGCTCTCTTCCTTTTTGCACAAAATATGGCTCTTTTTTTTTTTTTTTTAAGAAAGAGGGCTTTCTCTTTTGCCAGCATAATAATACCCACATTTATTCCTTCTTCTGAAGGCACTCAAACCAAATATTCTTTCCTCTCTGACTTCAGGAAATATTATATTGATTTTCTGGGAAAGCAAAGAGCCCCAGGACAGACTTGGACATAATGACCTGCCTCCTTTTATGAGAGGCTGAGACCATTATAGTAAGAAGCGTGGAGATCAGCCACCCAGATGGCTGGTGCCAGTACCTTGATGAATGTTTCCAAATCCCCATTAAACAACTTAGCATTATACTGTGAGCGGGGTCTGGACTTCCTGTGTTTCTGGGGCTTAGGGGGAACGTTTGGAGGCCTAAGGGAGGGAATATAATTACTGAGCATGGCAGAAATCAAACAATAAATGAAACAGCCATAGGTCACATCAAAATTACAAAACACAGGAATCCTTGTGTTCCTCCTCCCCTCCAGCCCCCACCTCAGAGGAAAACAGTCCTTCCTCTTTCCCGTTTAGTCACCTTCACGTATGCATCCAAATCCATATTAGCTATTCAGTCAGACTGTTCTTTTCTTGTGTGTTCTGGCTGACATTTATTTTGCTAGTTTGTTTTAAAAATGGTGAGCATCACCAAAGGGAACTGTGAGCTATTTGGCCAAGCATTACAAACCAAGATCTGTGTTATCTGCCTTACACGTCACAAAGGAGACACAAGAGATCATAAAAATAAGGGCCCTGATGGGTCCCAACATGAGAAACTAAACATTTTTTATAGTTACAAGCGTAGTTCTTCATTACATCTGTTCAATATTCATCAGGTATTCACGGGATTTTATTTTATGCAAAAAGCAGCTATTAATGGGTCACAGGTGAAAAACAGAGTTTTGTTTCAACGCTATTTCTGGGGGCAGTAGGTCTTGGCTCACATGAATTGCTATTTCTTTAAAACAAACTAGCTCACCACCTCACTATTTAGAGAGCGTTAGGATGCACAGAGTCAGTCAGTCTCTCTGGCCTATGCACATCCTGTGTACTGTGCACTATATTTAGAAACCCTGCATCCTCTTGCTCTGTAACTGGTGACAGGGAACCTCTCCTGTCCTCTCCCTTTAGAGCGAAGAGGGCCTAGATTATGTGACTCAGCTTCTACAACTGTGCTGAATGGAACATATGGTAGAAGAGTCCCAAGACCTCTCTCTGGACATTTCGATTTAAACTCCTCCTTAATCGGAAGCCTTGTATAAGAACGTTCACCACACTTGGACATCAGGTAAAGCCCCTCATTAAGCTGCAGACTCTCTCGGAAGACTTACCTTTTTTAGTTCACTGAAGTTCAGGAAGACCAGTTTAGAAACAAAAGCCCTTTACGTGGAAGCCTGGCAACTAGCTTCGTAAGATATTGCCACAGCAATCAAAGAACCAGGGGAACAAACCTGCTGATACAGCCTTCCACCACCAGATTCTAAGACTCCCAGCAGATGGGCTTATATGACTAATGGGGTGTACAGCTACAATGACTAAGGCTCACAGTGCTGGAGAGGTGAAAAGGAGCCTTCGCAAGTGTTTAGAAGCAAATACGGAAAATTCCACCAAGTCGTAATCTGCTACTGCTGAAATTCCTGAAATCTCTTTTCTATACTGATTTCTGTGCCACTCAGAGAGGAAAGGATCTGGCAGGTATTAAAGTAAAAACAAAACCATAAACAAAACCAGAAACCTGCCCACCCAGGAATTTAACCGTATGTGCCTGATTTCATCTACTCTTTTCATTATTTTACAAGTGTTTTAAAATATAGAACTTTTTTTTTTTTTTAATTCACGTATGGTGAGGCCAACAGATCAGTTGCCATGGAAAAGATCATGTGTTACTCACAGTTCCCAGGAGGAGAAGGCATGCTGCTACATGGACAAGCAGCAGGGCCACTGGTCAGGAGGCAGAGGGAGTGAGGGAAAATGTGGGCAAGAGCCTTTGCTGGGGTTATCGTGGGAAGGAACAGGCAAGGCAGGGTAAGCAGGTTGAGGGTTAGCCGGTTTGAATAATTTTGGTGGGCTCTGGGGCATGAGCACTGTCCCTAGTTTTCTGGTACCTGGCCTTTGGATGATTGGGGAAGGGGAATTGGCCTTGAGTGTGAAGGCCTGATAAAGGAGGTGGCTGAGGGTACAGGCTCAGGATTGGTTGCTTTGTGTTAAAAAGCCACACTTATAAGCAAGTCCTTTACCATCTCTAGGGATGGGGCAGACCCTCCAGGGTCAGCAGTGTCCCAAGGTCACAAAGCACCAAACAGAGAAACTAGAAAATGTGGCTATTATGACAAGGTCCAAAAGAACTTCACATCTGGTGCTATCTGGAACAGCAAATGGAGCCAAGGGGATAGGAACACAGGCTCACTTTGTTTGGTTAGTGATTCGTGGGACAAGCAGATCTTGGAGCTGGAGCCAAAGCCCCCAGTGGCACTGGATAATTATTCCTGCGTCACTGAGAGATGCAGAGTGACTCTTGGCTGGGGCTGATGGAGGGGCATCGTTTGCGTCTTCTACCTAAAGCCTGAAAATTGCCTCTCTGGACACATCTAAGGTATGAGGCCCATGTGAAGATACCAAAGCTGTGAGAGGGACCTGAGATTAAAATAAACTGCCTGAGTGCTTATCAAGCTACATTCCATGGCAGAGGTAGCTTAGCAGGCAGCTGGGGTGCTGATGGTTTTGGCTCTACCACGTACACCTCAGGTGAACAGACCCGTTCAGCATTTGGATTGTATGACTCGTTCTGGTGGTGCGCCTGCTACACAGCTTCTGGATAATCTGGCTTCCTATGTAGATGCTCATGTGGATGAGAGGAAGTAGCAGCCTGGATGATGTGAATATCAAGTCTGTTTGGCAATTACAGCTCTCATTGCAAATTTATATATTTGCACTCCTTCCTTTAAAAAAAAAATCTTCAAACAAAGTGCCTTACATTAATTATAATTTAGAAACAACAGGCAAAATAGTTGATAGTGCAAAGGGACACTATATGTAAAAAAAGATGCATATTACCATGCACAAGTAATATGCCCCTTTGTCACTGACATACAGAAGAAAAACCTCAGTATTTCTGTAAAGTTTAGACAAGTCCGTAAATGTATCTTTCTAGCTGGTTCACTAAGAAGAGGGGTTTCCTTTTGGATAAATTGTCTAGCAGGAACATTATAGAATCTTAAAATCAACTTGCCAATTACTGCAACAGACACATCAGTGTTCTAAACACCTCTGACTTCAGAGAGAACTCAACTTTATTTTTTAAACCAAAAAAATTTTTTTTTCAATCTTTAAAAATTTTTTTGGGGGGAGGTAATTAGGTTTTTATTTATCTTAATGGAGGTACTGGGGATTGAACCTAGGACCCTGTGCATGCTAAATCACTGAGCTATACCCTCCCCATGAGAGAACTCAACATTAAAAGTAAAAATCTTGCTATGTCAATTAGAATAATTTCTGGCTATTGCACAAATGTTGACATAGAGAAATAAAAGTTGCCACAAACTTTCCCTAACCCAAATCAGAATCTGCTTCCATAAAGGCTTTTCCTTCTAAGCAGTGGCTCGAGAATTCTTCCAAGAATAAAAAAAAAAAAAAAAAAAAAAAAAAGGCGGGGCAGGGGAAACCAAAAAAAAAGACAAAATGTAAAAAAAAAAGGGGGGGGTAGAAGAAAAGAAAGTGTAATATGGTTCTAGGCATTAAAAAGTTAAAATTTTAAAGTAAATCAGAGGCAGAGCTAAAATCCTCAGTATTCAGTATAGCTTGAGTTTTTTATAGGACACACAAGAAAGAGCAAGAACTAACCAGACACAGGAGATAAGCACATAATATTGCTTGTTAATTAAATTATCAAATCCAAAGTCTTATAGAAACTTAAAAGTGTTTTAGATTAGATAAACCAAACTGATTTAATTTTTCTTTTTCTTTTTTTTAAACTGAGGTTGCTCATTAAAGAGCTTTACAATTCCAATGGGAAACCCTCAGATATGCCAGAGCAAATGTGGTTTTGTGAGAACCCCAAGCACTTCATGTTGCTGTTCTGTCACGCCAAAACTATCTCCCATGTTCATTAACAAAATATGTTCACTCCCGCAGCATTTAAGGGATTGCTTCTTGTTAAAAAGACAATGAGGCACAATATGAATTATGATCAAATATTTTCTTACCTTGTAGTCATATATTCAGCTCTATGACCTGTAGGGAAAAAAAATTAAAATAAGTAAACTGAATGGAATCAGTGGAATGCATTCGGCAATCTTCTGTCCCTTAAGATGCTGAGTTTATAATAACTTACATGTTTTATGGTGGAGAGCATGAAGATAGCATATAGACAAAAAATTCAAAATAAATGTTGAATAAACTCTATACATAAAATTTAATAAATTCCACAGATGAGAGAAACATATTTCACTTGGTATTTGAGGCAGGAGTTTAATGCTTTTAAATTTTAATTTTTTTAAAACAAGAATTAGCTGCTTGATCTTAACTATGAGTTCAAAGATGAAACACAAATAAAAAACATCCAAGATTTGCATGTTAGTTATTCTTTTTGTCTTGATGGATACTGGTAGGGGAGAAGTTAGGGAGTCAAGTAGAGTTACGAGAACTCTATTTCCTTTAGATTAAATTTGTATTCTTTCCATAAAATGAAATCAGGGAGAGAAGTTGCATTTTACAATCAGAAATGACATCTGCAAATATTAAAGTGCAAGGACATTAAATTATGCTACATTCCACCAACTTGTAAGCTTTCACAGAATTCTGTCTTTTAAAACACGAGGTTCTTATACATTCGTGCTTCTTGACTTGTTTTAAAACAATAGCTTGATATTTATGTGGTGCTCCTACAATCTAAGCTAATTTCAAGTTTGAATGTGTCTCTGGTTGCTGTTTGTTCTTATATTTAGGGTGGAGCAGCAGGAACGGGTGCGGAAGAGTTGAACCATTCAAATGGCCTGTTTGCAAAATGATGATAGGGTCCTGCAACAGCTTGAAAATACAGCCGGCAGAGAAGGGTCGGTCATGCGGCAGCACAAACAGGTGAGACCAGCCCATCATTTCACAATGCTGTGACTCAGACTTGCGGGACAATACCAATGAAACAATTGTCGAGAGAGCTGACTTGTTGGGAAGGGTCAGTGAACGCCTTCAGGCTGCAACAGCCTTTTACTCTATCCTCTACTTTTGAATAACAAGTATCATAAAGTATTTGACTAGTATCTGTTTACTAAACAGGGGGCAAAAGTTCACAGCAGAGAATACCTTTCTCAACCCAGATCCAGGCCACTGTACATCGTGGCAGAATCAGTCCTTGGCCATGACGTGGAGTTGGGGCCGGGGTAGAGAAGAGTCCGATTTTGATTCTGCTCCCCAGTTCTGCTTATCATTTAACTCTAAGTCCCTTCCTTTTGCTGGACTTCTGCTACTTTGGGGGACAAGAAAAGAGACGGTGGACGCAGATCACCAGAAGATTTTATAGCTATTCCTAAGTGGCAGAGAAGGTCTATTAGAAAGTGGAGGGGGCAGAAAGTGAGCTGAAGGTGGTGTCTTACAGGATATCCTTCTGCAGGAAGCCAGCTCTACAGGGTTAAAGCACAGACAGAAGACAGGGCTGGAGATTAAGATTTAAGAGTTGCTCCCCTTTAGGCTGTGCTGGGGCCACGGGACCTAGCTGAGGTCACCCAGGTGAGTCAGTGAAGTGAATAAAGGATTAAGGGCAGACAAAATAGCTGGCTTGTGCTGTACTGTATTCTGTCACGTTGCACGCTTTATTACAACATGCAAGTATGACATAAAACATATGTGTTTGTAACAAGAATAAAAACATCAATGATGTCTAACATTTATTGGACACTGTTCTAAGCACTTTCTATATGGTAACTCACAATTTTCACTACAACTTTATGAAGTAGATACTATTACTATTTTTATTTTACAGAAGAGACTGAACATACAGAGAGCAAGTGACTTGCCCATGGTCACAATGTTAGTATGTGGCAGGTCTGGTACAGGTTTCCTTTAATTCTACACCTAAGCTGCCAAATAACATACTGTAAAATGTAAGTCTTTCTTTTACACCCAGCAAACACTCTGAAAGATCCTAGAAGACAGGTAGGGACAAGTTTACACATCTGTCTGCCTCACTATGGCTAAAGCTAAATACAAAATACTGAAGATTTAATAAAGTAAATAGATTATTAAACAGATTTAATAAATATCGATAACAAAGCGGAATCACAGAGGTTAATAACTTTCAAGTGATTCTATGAAAAAGATGTCAATGATAATTCTTTAGAAATTAAACGCTTTACAACTTGGAAATTTTGCTATTTTTGTTAAAATATCCCGACCAAATATTCTCTAGATTTAGAAAAAGATCATCTATAAAATGGCTTAAAATCAATTTGCTCCATCCATCCATGGTTAATAGTATTTGATAAAAATTAAAAACCTTTAAAAGATACATTTTGATTAATGAACCAAGAGCAAGCTTTGCAAGAACTATCATTCATAGCCTAACCGCCACCACCACACCCATCGTTTTTTTCTGCTAATAGTACTGAGTGTGTCTTAACTGATGAGTGAGGTTTTACTTTTTAATCAGTATCATCATTAATAGATCAATAACACACAAGCTTAGAAGAGTCTGCTTCCCAGAGAAATGTGAAAGCTTCCAGTGGTCTGAGGATTAGATTTCACTTTCTGTGGAAGGCTACTTAATTATTAAAAACAACAGACAGCTCCTCCCACCCCAGTACAAGCCATTTGGAAGGAAAAAAACCGACTCATGACCTGCGATTATCTCGTTCTTAGTACAAACACCTATTTTGACCACTCTTAAAATTTTACTTGAGAATTAGGAAGTGAGTTATCTTCTATGCCCAAATGTATTTTATGTCCACAGAGTCAAAGGGAAAACCAAAATATAGTTTGGTGGCAACTTGAGTCCTGAAACCAGATAAAATATTTAAAGTGTGCACAGCTCAAACCAAATACAGGCACCCTGGATTTTGTCCCTAATGAATGATTGATAAGAACTCTTGGCATTACTTTCCAGTCCTTTCTCTTCCTTAAAAATAATACCAACTACCGCAGTGCTTTTCTGAAAAACATAATTAGCTCACAATCAGCTTCTTTTGAAAGTATATTTGTACCCTTACTGAAAGACTGACAATGGATTGAGTGAGGATAATCTATTTAATTCCTTTGTCAGAAACCTCATGCCCAGGGCTAGAAATAATATAACATGGGACTCAGCTTCCCATGTTAGATTTTCTATGTTTAGCAAAAATTACACTGATATTGACACCCCCATAACTCCAAATGCTGCACACAAAGAAGCCAGCGTGAACACTAAGGCTCATTATTGAAAAAGAAAAAAATTTCGGTGCCTCAGCTTTTACAGACATATAGCTCATTTACCGTGCTCGATTTAACTTCTCACATTTAAAAGCAAATGACATCACAAAATGATACAGTGGTGTTGCAGAAGGATGGAGATGATGACGACTTTAACAATGTGCTATGTGTTTCTATGATTTGGAATTCCGAATTTTGACAGTGCCACTTTAAGAGCCCAGTCTAGCTGCTTCGCGATGTTGTAAATCAAAGGACTTACTGGGCCACTGGTAGCCTGCCAAAAGCGAGCAGTAAGACAGGCCAAACACATGTCTGTAGTTACAGTCTCAGCTGTGTACGATCAACGGCTAAATCCCCGGGTTAGGCTCTATTTGTTTTAACTATGAAGGCAGTTTTTGTAGCAGTGAGCCTAGTAATAACTCAGAGATGTGATTTCTATATAAAAAGTCAGGACTGGCCCTAAACACACCGTTTAATCCTGCGCTATTAACCTTATTTAGCCAAACGCTGAGTTGGATCCCTTCATAAGGACTCACCATTGGATAATCTCACTGTGGGACAGGGGCCATTAACTTTCCTGGTCTCCTTTGGTGTAAACCTATTAATGCAAACAGGCTTGCATGGAAAGCCAACGGGCTTACAATGGCCAAGCTAAAAGGTGGGGCATGTCTTCCATGCTCAGCTTTTCAACTGGGCAGAGCTGCCAAGCCTGCACGTGGGGCAGGGCTGGGGAGCAGAGAGGTCTGCAACCAGTGTGTGTCTACTGCCACCAGAGGAGAAGCATCCGTTTTCTTATGTAGAATAATTCCAGTCCCGTGAATGCCTGGTACATCTGAACACAGCTTGTGTCACTAGGACACCAGAAACCACTGAGAGAAATTGCAAGATAAAGAAATCCTGGCATAGAAGGGGAGGGTATAGCTCAAGCGGCAGAGTGCATGCTTAGCATGCACGAGGTCCTGGGTTCAATCCCCAGTACCTCCTCCAAATATAAGTAAAGAAACCCAATTACCTCCCCTCCATAAAGAAGAAAGAGAAAAAAAAATCGTTAAAAAAAAAAAAAAGAAAGAAATCTTGGCATAGTGTTCATGAAGTGTTAATTCAGCTTTAGATATAGGTCAGCAGCTCAAGATGGAATCTGGCGCATGGACTGAGCGAACTGTCTAAAATATAGCCCCATCCAATAATGGCATGTAAAATAATATCAACCGTTGGGGCTTTCTCTCCAGGACGTGTAAGGGAATCTATGCAGAATAAGTACCATCTAAGTTTCAGAATGTGACCCCAAGCGTATTAACGCGTTTCTGCATGCAGTGCCAAGAATGAATTCACCCACTGCTGAATTCCCTCCAACTCACAATCTCTAAAGCGGCATCTCCAGTCCTGTAGGGAAGGACTTGGTGCCTGTAAGCATTTATCTGCACTTAAGATAATTTATGCTTTGGGGCTGGAAACTGACCTTGGAACATCACTGAAATATCAGGCATTCTTGAAAAATGGAAAAAAGAAAAAAAAGACTTTACATGATATTATGAGAAGAAAAAAGAAAAAAAAAAGAGACAATTGCTAAGGGAAGACAACTATTCAAATTTTAAAAGGAGCTTTTCTTTCTTTTTTTTTTTTTAATAAATTCTAATTTCTGTTACAGAAGAATCGAAAGACTAGTGCAGGGAACACTCATATACTCTTCACTTAGATTTCCCAATTGTTAACATACTGCTATAATGGCTTTATTTCATTCTCTTTCCCTCTTATACAGATCTTTTTTCCTAGTTCAGGAAAAAATCATATATATACAGCCAATATTTAAATTTCCCCAACTGTCCCTAAAAAGCATTTGATCACTTTTGCTTTCTGATTCACAATCTAATGAAGGTTTGTACACTGTATTGGGTTACTTTACTTTTCAAGACACTTTTTAGGACTTTAAATGCTAATTTTTTTTTCTAAGTGAAATCGGCCTTTTATCTCAGAGTCTGGCATCCTAACTGCAATATGTGGAGTTTCAGGTTATGATGACCTTTCTCCATGTGGACACTCCCTGAGGATAATAGGTTCTTTGGAGGAAACAGAAGATAAGGTGATGGAAACACTGCTTTATGGGTAAGGAAATGGCAGGAGGCAAGAGTTTAGGTCAAGAGAGCAAACTCTTTTTGGCCAGAGTTATTCACTCACTCAGTCCCCTCATTTTCCTCTCCCATCTGTATTCTCTTCCCCTTTTTATAACTTCCAGCAAGATCCAATGTGAATAAAAGCTAATTAAATGTGCTACAGACTATGAACTACTTAGGACAGGCACTTTGCTTGTGTTTATCTTTTTTCCTTTTAAATTTCATGAAGATGAAAAGAGAAACAGTACCATCGGTGATGTCCCTTTTGCCTATAATCCCTTTTTCTCTCCTCAGTTTTCCACCAATGGGGAAATTAATAGTGCCCAGCTAAATACGCAGCTCAGAACAATGTGTGGCACAAAGAAAGCCTTGTGTAAGTGGTAGCTATTGTTGTTTCTGTGATTATTAGATAAAGCAATATGCTTAACAGAATTAGATTGTTTCTCAACTAAAACCAACGCCTACTGAAAGCGGGTTGGCGGGGCGGCGGGGGTGGGGGGTGGGGGGGAGGAGGGGTGGATCTCCCAAACTGGTTTAACTGGTTTCTAGGGCCCAAAAAGGCACTAGCCGGGACAACAAACACCAGCCCACTTAAACAAAGTGGAGCTGGAAGGGTAGGGAAGTCCAACAAGGAAAGGAAGTGACTTGGGGATGGTGGGTGTGGTCTGCCCGTGGGAGCAGGTACAGCTCCTTCCAACTTCTCTGTTCTTAGGGGCACTGTGCCCTGAAGATCCTTCCTCTGGAGCTCGTTCCTGGCTTTTCAGCCTCCCTAGATTTCACTGTTCTTCCTCAAGGTTAGCACCAAGCTTATAAAGAAAACAGTTCCAGGGAGAACGTGATTATTACAGACACAGATAAAGTCAGATCTAAACCTGTAGTGTTCTCTGCTTCTGCCAGCACCAATCTGTGGTTCAGAATCTTCGTGGAACACACACAAGACATAACATATAATCCAGGTCATCCCCCGACATACGTCAATTGACTGACCTTCTCCAAGGGTCCTCTGCAACAAGTCATGTTTGGCTTGAAGTTTTGTGATGAGATTGCTACCCTCCAAATACTCTCTGAGTTTCTGCAAAAGGAAAGGAAAGATACCATTTTACCTTTTTTAAAGATGGCTCCATGTCATGGAACTTCCTATAGGTTATTTAAAATCCCACCATTTTTAGCTTCTAAATCCTGGAAACTTGCAACTCAAAGTGTGGTCTGATGCTGACCTGCAGCATCAACTGACCAGAGGTGCAGACTCCCTCCCCAGACCTACTGGAATCAGAAACTACATCTTAACAAGATCTCCTGGTGACGTGCATGTTCATTACACTTTAAAACTTCAGTTTTAGAGCAGTCATCTTTAAATGTGTCTGTGTATCAGAATTACCTGAGAAGCTTTTAAAAAACCTACCACCTCCTTGATGGAAATGTAAGCTATCTTGTGGTGTGGTTTCGTTGGTGTACACATCTATCAAAATTCATCAAATTGTACATGTGAAATATGTGTAGTTTACTGTACAGGAATCATACCACAATAAAGGTGTTAAAAAGTAACTGTCATATTGATGACCTGTTCAAAGGATAGTATTTTGATGTATTGGGTTAAATAAAATACACTGTCAAAATTTAAGGAAAAAAAAAGTACTATCTCCTAAACCCTATCCCAGACTCACTGAACTGGAGCTCTGAGGGGAGACTGGAGTCTGGATTTTAATAAAGAGCCCCAGGTGATTCCGATCTGGAAGCAGTGTTTGGGGCCCCCAGATCGGAGCCCCGGGCGTGCTGGGGGAGCAGCAGGCGCACCATGAAGTAGAACTGCTCGGTCTCCTGCTGGTTCGCCCTCCTCTTGGCGATGCTGGGCTTACTCAGGTAGGTCTCAGACACGGTGGACTTCACAGACTCTGTGGAGCGACTGTGCTGGAAGCACTCAGAGACGTCGTAGTCCTCGATGGTGACCATATCTTGTATCGTCTGCAAGGTGGCCTCCGTTGTTTTCTTAACCTGGGAACAAGCACGCGTTCCTCGTGTTACTACAGTCATCTCGTGCATCCCACAAACCCTCAGGGGGAAACCACTCTGCCAGGCAAGGACGGGGACACAGGCTCTGCCCTCAAGAGGTCAGAGTCTGTCAGGGGAGAGAGATGGGTAAACAATATCCCATATCAGCAATATGAGGAGAGGCTTTCTTCAAAATGACCCGAAGGAGGCTATCACTTCATATTTTGAGTTCTTATAAATCTCATGGGTCAGTGGGTACTCTCTCAATCACATTTTCTATTTTAAAGGATCTTTTTCATGCAAGTGAAATTACATATGGAAAAATGCACGGACCATGAGTGTGCAGCTCTGTGAAGTGAACACACTCTCTACATCAAGAAATACGGTACACTATTAGTGTCTTAAGCATCTCCCAATCACCACGCGCACTTTCCTCCTCCTCAAAGGTAGCCACTATCCTGACTTCTAACATGTGTCGGTTTTGCCCTTTTTAACCATATAAATGGAATCCTATAGCATGTATGATTTTTGTCTTGCTTCTTTTGTTCAACTCTATGTAGTAAGATTTATTCATTTCTTGTGAGTACAGTATTTCATTGTTGCATATTCATTGTAAAAATAATATATCATAGTTCATCCCTCTTACTGTTGACAGATGACTTATTTCTGGTTTGGGGGCCACTATGAATGATACTGCTGTGAACACACTGCTGCTGGGCCACACATACTTGAGTAGAATTGCTGCTTACTGGGTATGACAGACTGTTACCTAAAATCACTGTTCTAATGTGCATTCCCACCAGCACAGCAGGAGTTCCTCTCACCCCAAATCCTCAAAAGTTGGTATTGTCAGTTCTAAAAATTTAAACCCTTGTGTTGGGTGTGTAGTGGTATCTCATTGTGGTTTCCATATGCATTTCTCTGATGGCTGAGATTGAGCACAGTATCATATGTTTAAGGCAATGCAGATTTTCTCTCTTGGAAACAGTTTACATCTCTTGTTCGATCTTCTATTGGGTGATGAGTTCCTCTTACTGATTTAATGTGGATATGTCTTTTGTTAGTTATGTGTTGCAAGTATCTTTTCCCACTCTATGCCCTGGCCTTTCCCCTCTTCCTATTGTGTCTAGATGAACAGTCTCTGGTTTTAATGCAATCAACTTACCAATCCTTTCCTTTATAATCAGTGCTTTTTGCATCTGTATAGGAATATTTTCCTATCTCATGGCCACAAAGGTAGTGTTCTATGTTATGTCCTAAGAGCTTTTAAATTTATCTTCCACATTTATTTTCTACAATTAGGTTATATTCCACCTTTGCTTATCAAAGTCTAATGTAAAATAGCTCCATCCTTTTCCTAGACAATGTACTGAGTTTAGAATACCTTAAAACCATTTACTTTTCCTGATTTATATACTATTTTTATAATATTTTATATAGGATTTACATAGGATATATATAAATATTAGTATACATTTAAATACAAGACATTAGTTATTGTTAGTATTAATTTAGCTTTACCCATATATTTATTACATTCTTTGATCTCTCTATTCCTTATATTTTTAACTGCACCCTTTGGAAATTCTTTTTAGCATGCGTTTGCAGGAGGTGAACTGTTTTTGATGATTTAAAAATGTCTTTTATTTCACCTTCATTTATGAAAGGTATTTTTTCTGGTTGGCAGATATTTTCCTTCAGTACACTTAAGATATCACTGGAATTTCTTGTGGCTTCCCTGCTCCTGCTGAATGAGTTTACTGTCAACCTATCACTACTTTGAATGAATGTTGCTTTCTTTCTCCAGATGCTTTTAATTTTCTACAGCTTCACTATAATGTGTCTAGATAAGGATTTTAAAAATATATTCTGCCTGGAAATTTTGTGGACTTGAATTGTGTGATGTTTTTCATAAACTCTGATAAAATTTCAGTCTTTATGTAGATATTGTCTCTACTTTCTTTTCCATCAATTTTTTTCTGGGAGTTTAATTAGTATGTAAATATCTATGTTGTCTGTATCTTACTTTTCTCTTCATGTTTTCTATTCTTTTGTTGTTCCATGTTGCATTTTGATTACTGTCTTCTGGTTTGCCTTCCATTTTGATAATTCACTCTTTAGCTGTGTCTAATCTGATGTTAAAACCATCCACTGATTTATTAATCTGGGTTACTGTGTTTCTCAGCTCTAGAATTTCTGTTCATTTTCACATCTGTTATTTCACTGTTTACAGGTTATAATAGTGCCCTGCTGAAATCTAAGCTTGGCTTTTGCCTCCTTCAACACAGTAAATAGCTCTTTTCCAGTTTGTTTCTGAGAATCCCAATATTTGGTTCCTGTGGGTATATTTCTATTGTCTGTTATTTCTTCTGGCTATCCACTCATGGTTTCTTATCTCCTCATGCAGCTAGTTATCTTTGCTGGACATTTTTTTGTAGAGTTATCTGAAGTCTAGGGTGAGGTTATCATCCTGAGAGAATGTTTATTTATTTTTCCAAGCCATCAGGGGCAATAATAGTTCAGAATCACTGAATTTTTCTTCTATTCAAAATATCTGATGCTCTTCCTTTTGGGAACATATGGTTCCCTCTGTCATGGCTTTCAGGCTTGGCCGTGTACCTTGTCCTGGATAGTGAAATGTGACAAAACTGGCTGAGTGACTCAGTCCACCATTACAGGAACTAGAAATATGTTCAATTACATTTTTTTTTTAATATTACAATACTGTTTAGGGGGAAGCAATACCAATCAGTGCTCATTCAGATGCTTAAAGAGGTCATGTGATAGAATAAATTTAAAAAGGAGGCAAAAAAATTTAACAGACTTAAACATTATTCCTGAGGATATGCACAATGCAAAGGATAGACACTGCGAAAAAGGCACCTTAAAGATAATTTTTAAAATAACATTAAGTAGTTAATTTAAGGAAGTCATCATTAAACATTTATAGGCTAAATGAAAGACTCACCATCTTGGAGGTGACGTCAGTAAGATGGTAGAATAAGAGGTCCCCTGTTCATACCCCTCTACAGCAACAGTAATTGGCAGCCATCCATGGACAGAAGTGCATTTGTGGGCGCTTCAAGATCCAGGCAGGAGCTTGCAAAACCTCGGTGGAGGCCACGACTGAGGAGGACCAATTTGAGAAAGCTGGCCTGTGCTCAGGTGGCAGGCTTGCCAACTTTGGTCCTGGCTGCAGACAATAGCCCATCCCCTCGCAGACTCAGCTATAGTTCTGTTTGGCTTTGGTCCTGCTACCGGCACTATCTGCCAAGCGACCCAGGGGGAGTCACACCTGCTTGTGTCCCAGGTAAGAGGCCGGCTGACCTTGATCCTAGCTGTGGACCCTGTAGGAGCCCATGAAGCAGTTCCAATTCACTCATAATCTGTGTACTTGTATTGAAGGGTATGTTCACAAATACCAGGCTTGCCTGACTTTTGAACAAAACCCAGTCTCAGCAATGACACAACTTAATCTGAAGAAGAGCACATCACCATGGCCCAGAGCTCCTCAACAACATCTCTGCTGCAGCCCCGCCTCAGAAAGCCTGTTTTCCTGCAGCCTGTCTGGACTCTGAATTCACGACCCATATGGGTGGACCTTTCCCTAAGAGTGGTCTGAGGGGCACGATCCCAAATCCGTGTCTCACAAGCACCTACACCGCACTGTTTGGAGGACCCTGTTTTCTATCTCCAGTGGGAGTGCCTTAAGCTCATGGACAACTGATTAACTAGCCCAGTGCCTGGAACACAGCAGAGTCTTAACACAGCTGTGAAAATGAACTGAACGAATGGTGGACGTTGAAGTCATCCTCCTTCCAAATCGACAGACGCCAGAGAAATGCTCGGCACACACCAACAACGTGTGGCTTCTCTGCTGATGGTCCTCCTGGGCCGGGCCTTCCCTTTCAGGATAGCCTGTCCCATCAATCACTTCTAGATACTTTCTAGAAAGTATCCCCATTCCTCTTGGTATTCCTCTGGATCAAGGCCCTCCCTTCGGCGAGTGAAAGCTTATTTTGAAACAAAACACATACAGCTTCTAAAAATGTGTGTTTTCAGTGAAAAACAGTTGGTCCTGTTTTCCACTGTGGCCAAGATGGTGCCATCATTTAAGGGATAAATGGCAATTATCTTTTACTTAGGCTTTTACTGCCAATCTCATCAGGAGAATGTTTCATGCAAGTAAGAAACACTTAAATAAGTAAAAATAAAATTAAAGCCACAGAGAGCTCAGATACAGCAATGATTAAGTGGTTATAAAGCTTCACATCTCATTTTTCAAAAAAGTCTTAGAAAATGTAACAACTGCCCATAAAGTTTTGATCAATGATGTACATGACTTGAGATTCTACCGGAGTTATTGGTATTATGGGAAATTTGAGGAGGAAATGTGATTTTTCTACCCTAGAAGTATAAGCAGGTAGCATAGGGGGTCTCCAGAGAAAGAGAACCAGGCATGGCTTTCTTGACATAACAGAAGCCATTTTGGTCTAAGCCATTTTGGGATCTAAGCCTGGCCACAATGCTTGTCCTTGAATAGGTCTTAGTAATGAATGATCTAAGGGAAAAAAAGAATGCAGAACAGAGAAAAGGCAGTCAAACAATAGTACAGTGCTAAAGCAAAGTCCTATTTCCTCCTCAGAGAACATACATAATAACATATCTTTGAGTTCTACAGGAACTAAATAAGGTCCCACCCAGGTGGAGGACAGAAGGATGATGTTGACGCCCCAGACTTCAATTAACTAAAGGTTGGACTCTGTCGACCTTTGCTCCCAATTCTATGCTGAATTATCCTCTGAAAAAGCCCCTTCATGAATATGCATATACTCTTAGCTTAAAACTTCCCCAGTTTTGCTGTTGGGGAGACACCATTTGGGGAAAGATCCCTGGTGTTATCCTTACTTGCTGCAATTAATAATAAATCCTTCCTTCCCCTGCACTTTGGCTAGGTTGTGTCTTTTGGCTTGATATCCACCAGGAGGCGAACCCAGTTTTTGGGTAACAGAAGGTAAAACCAACTTTCATTTACTTCCCTCAATTACCCATGCCATGAAAATTATCTCAAGTTTGCCTAAAATTTGGTTCACTATTGTTGAAGATATCCTGTGTAAGGAATGTATTTTGGGAACAGTCTGTGAAATACTCCCTTGTAAACTATTGGTGAAAGATTTTAAATGGTGCTAGGAAAATGTATATGTTCATTAAACATTGCTGCAAATTAACTGAAGAATTATAAACTGCTCTCTTTTCTATTCCCTTTGATGGATAAATCCAGTATAACTTTAGAGACACTAGTTGTTTCATATGAGAGGAGGTTACACTCATAGAACACAAGTGACATGTTTATGAAAGCTCTATTTTCTGGACCAAATATTACAAGTGGTCTGAAAATGGGGCAAACTACTTAAAAGTGAGGTTTTCCTAAAAAAAGAAAGGTCTAATTGCTTTACTTACACAATTCACTTTACTTTTTTCGGCTTTGTATAGATAGAGGAATGAGGAACACTAAGGAACAGTAAATGCAAATTATGGGGAATTACTCCAGAGGCTAGCTTGGAAAGAATGAAACCACAGGAATGACCCCACAACTAGGAATTCATTCCTATGACAAAGGTTAAAAGTAAACCCTTTCCTTCTTCCTTCCTTCCCTCCCTTCTAGTTTTATTGAGATTAATTGGCAGATAGCACTGTATAAGTTTAAGGTAAACAGCATAATGATCTTGAGATAGGAAGGAAGGGGGCAGGGCGCAGCCATTCAAGAAACAACACAGCTGTTAACACCAAGGTGGCGGAAGATTCAACTTCCAACAGGCCTTGAGGTCCAAGATGGTGGGAGATTTGACTTCCAGCCGATCTTGCGCTTCGTTATACTCTCACTGTAATATATGATTAGCGTGGCACGCCCATAGGTCCCGCGAGGGCAAAAAGTAGGCGGTAGCCCAATTCCTGAGAATCCCAGCCCCTTCCCAAAAGTAGTAGAAACAATCCTCCCACTTGCTAGCATATGAAGTTCCCCAGCCCATTAAAAACTAGCAACACCACACCTCCTGCCCTCTTGCTCCCTCATCTTCTGAGACGGCCCGCACTCTGTGGAGTGTGTATCTCTCTGAATAAATCTTACCTTTACTCAACTGTGGCTCGCTCTTGATTTCTTTCCTGCGGAAAGCCAAGGACCTACACTTGGCGGGGCATGTCCCAAAGACTCAACCAAGGCCTGGGACTCAGCCATCCTCTCACCCCACATTCTTTTTCCTGTATCAGTCTGACTTACGTATAGCACGAAATGATGACTACAGTAAGTTTAGCGAACATCCATCATCTCATATTGATACAAAGGAAAAAAAAGACAACAGGATTTACTCTCTTAACAAATTGCATACATAATACATAGAGGTGTTAATTATATTAATCATGTTGTACATTACATCCCTAGTAATAATTTATCCTATAACTGGAAGCTTGTAGCATTTTTACCATCTTCAACCAATTCCCCCTCTCCCCACCCCCTCTCTTTTTTGATAAGTTTGTCTGGTTTTGAAGTATAATTGATCCAGACACCATGTTAGTTCCTGGTGTACATTTGATATTTCTATACATTACAAAATGATCACCATCTTAAGTCTAGTTACCATCTGTCACGTATCACAAAGATATGTAATTTCTGACTATATTCCTCATTCTGTACATTTCATTCTTGTGATTCATTTATTTTGTAACTGGAAGTTTGTATCTCTTAATCTCCCTCACCTATTTCACTCGAACAATAAACTTGGAGAAACTGGACAAGGCTGTGTAACATTAGGTTGGAAAGAGTCTGGAAAATGTTTATAGTGAGAAAGGTATAAATGATCATTTAGATTTAGGTTACTTTCAAGATGTTGCCTTAAAAAGCAATGTTTATTAATGTTGCATTTCAGAGTTTTAATAAAAAGTTACGCTTTTAAATAAAAAAAGGAAAACAAAAAAATTGGGAATAGAGTTAGTTGTGTGGGCAGCAGGCTCTGCTCTAATGCTATGGGCACAATACACATGGGACACCAATAAATATTTGTGGACCAGCTGACTGGAAGTGGGAACTGTAAACTTACAGTGTAATGGAACTGAAAGCTCGTTTAAAAAAGTTTAACAGGCAAATGTAAAGTTGTGAAGTGACAATAAATGTCAGAATCCATTATGAATTTGCATCAACCACAGATTTAATCAAGCCCTTCTCACACCTTTACTTTCAGGTTTTACTACTTATGAGTATACTGGGGCCGTTTCACAAATGCTTACTGCTCTCTTTTCTTTGTTTTAAGGCAGGTGCTGCCAACTCACATAATCTTCCAGGGCCAGGCAAGTAATGAACATAGGCAAGTGGGCTGGGTGGGGAGCATGGCAAACAGGAAGCATATGCTCTGTGCTGAAGGGGAGTATGTACTGCTCAGCTCAAGCCAGTTATTGGCCTTCAGAAATGCAGGTCTAGCACGATAAAATCTAATTTTTTAGAAGCTGGATATCCAAATTTTTATGCAAAACTTCCAATTATTTTTTTTAATTTATTTTTATTTTTTGGGGGTAATTAATTTATTTATGTATGTATGTACGTCTGTATGTATGTTTACAGGAGGTACTGGGGATTGAACCCAGGACCTTGTTTGTGCATGCTAAGCATGCACTCTACTGCTTGAGCTATACTCTTCCCCCAAAACTTCCAATTATTAAATAACGATAATTAAAAAAAAAAAATCAAGCACTGTGGAGCAAAAAAATTTCTCTGTGGCCAGACACAGTCTATAAGCTCTTAGCATGGAAACTTCCTTTGAAGAAGGCCTCCTACAGTTTTAAGTGGTGCCCTTTATTTTTCCCTATTTATCTACCTACCTACCTATCTATCTATCTATCTATCTATCTATCTATCTATCTATCTATCTATAAATGGAGGTACTGGGGATTGAACTCAGGATCCTGTGCATGCTAAGCACATACTCTACCACTGAGCTATACACTCCCTCCATTTATAGTTGTCCAAGATTTGGTGAAAAGGTTCATGTTCTATTTAGCTGCTCAATCCCCATTTCTGTAAGCTTGGATGAAATTCTCCCTCAATTCTAATCTTTTCACTGGGCAGTCATCATTATTTTTAGTTAACTTAACTCTTTCCAGTAAATTTTGGGCTTTACAAGTATATACAAGCTTGGGCAGAGGAAGAATTACATATGTGTTTCTTTATTTGAATATTGTGGTTTGATACCAAGGTGTCAGTTTTCTGCCCGCCTATCAGGCAAATTCCTTATTTACGGTGGAGAAAAGTGCTACACAGGGACCCCAAATCAGCAACGGTTGCTAATGTTGTTCCCAAGTTAGGTCCCTTATTTTTCACACTGTATAAACGGCTTGTTGTAGACTGCTCCTCGCTCTGGACAGATGCTAACTGTGACTTATTCATCTCTGTACTTTCCACACCTGGCAAAACACGTGGAATGTAGAAATCGCTCGATAAATATTTATTGTCCTGAAATGAACGGACCTACAGTATCGAAACTCTTTAAGTTGCCTCTTGATGCCTCTCGTCATATGATTTCAGCTTCACCTGGGTGATAACCAAACTGCTCTCTTCTCTAACCTAGAAACATACTGAAACATCTCTCCCTCTTTCCACACCTATGGAAATCTACTGGCTGTCACAAATCCAATTTAAATCTTACTTTCATCGGCTACAGTGAATTGGTTCCAAATCCAAGAATCATAAACCACTTGTCATGTTCACAAGAAACATCAGGACCATGCAGTTCATTTGTTTCTACAGTAAATTTGGAAAAATTAATCCTCAGAAAGCACTGTCTGCCTCTATCAGTTTATAAAGACACTTTATGCCCAAAGGGATGTGCACACTAAGGTCACAAACCCAGAGGGCTGCGGGGGCCAGACAGGCAACATAAATGGAGCAGGCCAATGTAAGAAAATCAGGAGCTGAATGACTATGGCGAAGTGGAATTCAAGTACCCCCGCCTTTCCCTTCACGAGGCCACACAGAGCCAGAGTTGCCAGACTTCCACATTTTTAACAGGTCCAAACTGTGGGAGCCAAACAAAACAGGCCTGTGGGCTGCCAGCTTTGACCTTGTGTATAAAACACTGTTTTCCTAGAGTTTGGAGACTGTTTCCCAATAAAACCGCGAGAGTATATGCATGAAAAAAAAAATTGGAAGTCACTAGGCAAACAAACCGAGGGTCTAATAGGATCCAGTAAACTGCATTAGGTGAGTGTTTTGTGATGCCCTGCCAAAACTCTAAGCTCTAAAAACACCTCAAGGAAAGCAACAGCTTTCCCTTAGAAAGGCTCATTAGTGGGAATTTACACAGAGACTGAAGCCTTAATCACACTGGTTGCATCTTAAATACACATGTTTGAATAAGGGGTGGTTTGGTTCTTCTAGAAAGAACAGAAGGCAGAAAGGCTGCAACGGGTTCTGACCGAACTATACAGGTCTAGAAACACGGCACTCTTTCTCAACAGGCACACACACACATTCACATGGGTCAAAACATCTCAGTGGGATTAGAACAAAAGAGGGTATTAAAGTGAATTTTGGTCATTTATTTTATCAAGAGTGAACTGTTGTTTTTTCCTTTCTGTCCCACATTCCTTCCTTTTGGAAACTGTTTGCCTCTAGAAATATATATTTCCTTTGGGGCTGTCAAACAGTTCTATGTATGGACACAAAACCTAGGCTGGCCAATGACAGAATCTCATTTCCTGGATGTCATGGTTGGTCCAGAAGTACGCGTGACTAAAGTCAGGACAATGAAACATCCCATTTCAGAGTTCAGGATGCTGGAATGGGGTGAGATAGTCAAGCTATAGGGACCACGTGGTCCTGGATCTTCCAATGCAGTGGGCAGGGGGAGACCTCCTACCAACATACATGAAGATATCACTTCGAAGTGATGGAGAGAGAGGTTCCTGATGATATTGGGTGGACACAGGGCCAATCACCACAGAGCCGACTGCAAATACTGACAGTAAGTGAACTTTCTGACTCAACTAAGTTTGATTTGGGTTCCTATAAATTACAGTTGAGAGCCTTGACTAATACAATAAATACCTGTGGTTCATAGTTTCATTTAAGGAGAACATGGATCCAATTAAATTAATTTCAGAAACAGGCAGCTGAATTGTACGACTACTTTCTGGCTCAACATATATTTAAATTCACATTTTACATTCTTTCCATTGAAATCTATTAATGTCAGCAAATAAACAGTTTAATACTTCCATTCAAGTACTATTTCAAAATATGAGTTTTGTACCACTGAACACCAGCAGTGCCGTACTCATTACCAAAAATCTAGAGAACACAAAGAAACATTAAAAAAAAAAAAGTACTAATCTCAAAAGTTAGGGTTAAATGAATGTGTCAGTCAAAAGTTTCATTCCACACATTCATGTATGTTCTTGGACACCCATGTTGAATTTGGTAATCTATGGGAAATACTTTCAGTATTTAAGAATTTATGAATAAAAGGTGTATTTACAGGTGTATGCGGCAAATCTCTGGTACAGTATTCATTCATTAAAGAACCTTTGCATTTATCCTCTATAAGCAGTATTTTAGGAACCCTGATTTAGTTGAAAATGCATGATGATGTGACTACAGTTACAATGTTAACTTGCCCAGGTCATGTGAAAATGCCTTCCAGTTTACATCAGAATTCAGATCACTTGTGGGGCAGAGAGCGTGCTCACCTCCTCGTTCTCGATTTTGAGTGTGGCCAGTCGGGACTGCAGCTGCTGGTACCTGAGCATGAGCTCCGCCTGGACCGGCTGCTGCGCGCTGACCTGACACACCTGATGGGGAATCAGAAACCACGGTCACAACAGGGCGCCGTCCAGCCAACCTCCAGAGGCACGGTTCTCCTATTTAAAGGCTGCGTGAATCCCACGGATCCCCTCAAGATTCCAACCACATATTTTACTTTTAACTGCTGCCTCAAAACTTCAGTTTTAAATATGAACTTGTTACCTAAGTGGCAAGAGCAGAATGCAGCTGCCTGGCCTGGAGGTAACTGGGAAGAGAGCAGCTGTAGGAAGCACCCCTGTAAAAACGCGGCAGTTGCCAGAACTCTGATGCTGCCGGCTCACTCGTGGAATTCTGAACGACCACGGGGCGGGGGCAGAGTGGGAGGGGTGATCCAAGTGCACCGTCGCGCAGGCACAAGTGGGGCAGGCAGAGCCTGCTGGTCACAGTCAGCCGGGTGCCTGTAAGTCACTAAGCCTGTTTCCTTACCTGTAAAATGGGGACAGTAAGAGCTCCTACACCGTAAGGCTGGTGCCGGGATGAAATGACACGATGCCCGTAAAGCACCTAGAACACTGCCTGGCAGGTAGTGAGAACTCAAAAAAAGTGAGTAACTATTTTAACATCTTGCAACCACGGCTTGTCTTGCCAATGTCAGCCAAATCATGTGATAGACCACGAAACTGAAGAGGCCACTTGTCTTAGGCTTTGGTAGAATGATACTTTGGTCACGATCCCAATTATGGAAAGATCCAAATTAGAGCCTTTTAACTATTTTAAAATCACACCAGAAACAAACAGTTTCTCCTCATCTTCCTTGTCAGAGAAATGGTCTTGACAAATGGGGGTTTCCTTTCATGAAGTCTCTAAAACATCATAGAGATGACTGCTTCCTGGCGGAACTGGCCATAAAAAAGGGCAGCAGACTTGCTATATTAAAATAATAATAGCACCCCCCAAAAGTAAAAACTATTAACCCAATTGAAATCACTCATCTGTGACATTTTATCATTCTGTGTTTAACGTATCCATAACTGAAAAATTAAACAGTAACCATTTGGTTTTAAAAACATAACTCTGGGTGGGATAAGCCACTCCCCTGTCACATTCATGTGCTCTTGGCACAAAAACCACTTACCATTTTAAGTCAAGTAATTCACTTTATCAAATCAAGCAAAAATAAAGTTGGGTTAGAAATGCATCAGGTACATACATATATATCTTATAAGTCTTAACATCAGGTGTTCCAGAAAAATTACAACATCACAGAAATCTGCCATGGAAATTATAATCACATCTATTTTAAAAAACATAATGTCACCACAATAAGCTAAAATTGAGTTTTAAATCTCTGGGTGCTGTTTTGCACAGCTGGGACACCAAGTGCTATGCAGCGTGCTCCACTAATTGGTTCTTCTTGTCTTCGCCTGTTCACAGACAATAAATATACCACTGAAACTCATAAATGGTTTAAATGCATTTTTTTCCTTTGGATAAAACAGGACAGAAAGCTAAATTCACATATATAAGGAACCTAAGATGTAACACATCATTTCTAATGTTCATTTTACCAATCTGGAGAGAACTTGAGTCTTAAAAAAATGCTGTGTATCTTTTCTCCTCTCTTCCGTTTTTCTGCCACTTATAATCGTTTTTCTTTATGAGGATCTTTCAATCAGGATGATAAAAAGTCTTCTGATAGATTCTACTGGGCCAGCAAAATGTTTTGTCTTGAACTTAAATTTGAATGTCTTGATGTAGAGGAAGAACTCTTACACTTCCCTGCAACAGTTTAATGCTTACACTCAAGAGAGTTTGCACCTCTGTCTCTTTGGCCTCTGGAGGCATTGGGGTGTTTCACTCTTGCTTTAAAAGGTGCTAGTGGCAGGTCTTAGCAGAGTATTATGCTAAGATCTCATGCAAAGGCAGGAGTGAGAAAACGACTGGGAATTCTTACAAGTGCTGGGTACAACAGGTGGAGAGTAACATATGTGAAGAAGACAATCCAGGAGTGTTAAAATAATCAATTACTGACCTCATCACCCATGTGAGACTGAAACTCAAACTTCATTGGCGGACAGAATGCAGCAGGGTACATCTCCATGAACCTCTGCTTATCACTCCTGGGCTCCAAATTGTCAACTGCATTCTCAATAATGTCTAAGCCTTCGTGTCTGGAGGTTTCAAGGTTATACTCCGCAGAGAGATACGTTCTCAGGGCTCTGTTCAGACTTGCATGGTAGCCAAGATCACAGCACTTAAAAAATAAAAGAACACCATACATAAAAATTAACTCAAAATGCATCAAAGACCTAAATATGTCAGCTAGAACTATAAAATTTTTAGGAGTAAACTCTCATGACCTTGCATTCGGCACGGATTTCTTGGATATGATATCAAAAGCACAAGCAACAAAAGAAAAAATAAATTTAGGTTTCACCAAATTTGAAGACTTCTGTGCTTCAAAGGGAACAAGCAAGTAAAAAGATAACCCACTTAATGGGAAAACTATTTTGCAAATCATGCAATCTGCTAAGAAATTTGTATCTAGAATATATAAAGAATCCTCACCACTCAATAAAAAGACAAATAGCCCAACTGAAAAATGAGCTATGGATCTGCTAGGTATTTCTCAAAAATATATATACAAGTGGCCAACGAGCACGTAAAAAGATGCTCAACATTGTTAGTCATCAGGGAGACACAAGTCAAAACCACGACGAGTTATCACTAGGATGGCTACGATCAAAAAGACAGATAACTACAAGGACTGGGGAGGATGTGGAAAAACTGGAACCCTCATACGTTGCTGATGGGAATGTAAAATGCTGCAGTCACATACAAAGAGTATGGCAGTTTGTCAAAAGGTTCAACACAGAGCTAACATATAACTTGGCCATTCCACTCCTATGCATGTATATAAGCGAAATGAAAACTTTTTTTTACACAAAAACTTGTACATAAATGTTTACAGCAGCATTATTAATAACTGAAAACTGGAAGGCACCTAAATATCCATCAATAAATGGATAAAGGAAATAAAACATTCAGCCATAAAAAGAAATGAAGTACCGATACATGTTACAACAAAGATCAGTCTGGAAACATTCTGCTAAGTGAAAGAAGCCAGTCATAAGAGACAACACATTGTATGATTCCATTTATATGCAATGTCCAGAATAGGCAAATTTATAGAGATAGAAGGTAGACTAGCAGTTACCTAGGGCAGGGGATGAAGAATTGGAAGAGTGATGGTTAAGCGGAACAGGATTCCTTTCTGTAGTAACGAAAATGTTCTAAAATTATGGCTATGTGTATACAACTCTGTGAATATGATAAAAGCCAATTGTGGATTTTTAATGAGTGAACTGTATGGTATGTGACTAATATCCCAATAAAGCTATTAAAAAATAAAAGAAGCAAAATCAAATACTGAAAGGAAATGATAAAACGCATTCAAGTTCGTTCATGCGTACTGAGAGTGACACAGTGATTTACTGAAATCCTTCTATGATGCAAACATAGTAACTGTAATATTTTGATACTTGTATCATTTACTGAGGACAATACCCTGTACTGTTTCAGAACTGAGAACAGGTTTGGATCTGCCAAAACAGTCCAGGAATGCCTTCCCTATCTCTAGAATAAAATTTTTAAACGAGAAATGATTGCCAAAGACCTTTAACTAGAGATAGAATTTTGCTTAGTATTCATAGGAATATAAAAGGGCTCTAGACTTCTAGAATCTAGTGCACTACCTTTAACTTGTATTTTTTTTTTTCATATTGCATTCTAAGAGAATATTATTTTAAAAAGAATGTGACTCTAGATATGGGTCAGTTACAAATTACTGACAGAATTTTAAATCTGTACATAAAGCAATATAAATCTCTTAAAGAGGAAACAAGTGGTTTTAAAGGTACCAAATGAGGTCATCCCTATATTGTTCTAATGAAGCTCAATCAATTCAATTTGATCCAATTCAACTCACTAACTGGCCATCTACAGATGCCTGGGAATTTGCCAGGCTCCAGGAGTATGAAGCCTGGAAATAAAATATAACCTCCATTCTCAACAAATTCAAGTATAAGCTGTTCATTAGTTTGCTACTACAAGAGTAATAAAGGGCCACGGAGAACGCAAACTGTTTAATGTTTTAAGAAGGAACAAATCCACTCACTCACCTGTCCTTAGAAATGCCAGCACATTTAATTTCACCCTCACACTCCAATTTCAGAATGTTTAAATTTGGGATTTTTACATAAACATATTCTAAAATCCTGTTTTTCGAAGTGTGGTCTGGGGACTAGCAGCAATCAGCTGGAGCTTGTTAGAAATGCATACTCGTGGGCCCTACTCCTGATTCTAATAAATAAGAACCTGAAGTTAAAAAAAAAAAAATCCGGGGTGGGGTTGGGGGGTGTCTAGCTCAGCGGTAGAGTGCATGCTTAGCATGCACGAGGTCGTGGGTTCAATCCCCAGTACCTCCACTAAGAAAAAATGAGGAAAAAAAAAAGAAACTCCACAGGTGATTCATACACACACTGAAGTTTGAGAAGCACGGCACTAAAATAATCTCATAAAAGGGTCTTGAACCTTGTCCTTTCTCCAAGCAGGCCAGAGAATTGATCTGATTAAAGAATGCTTTATTATTCTACTGTATAGCACATGGAACTATATTCAGTATCTTGTAGTAACCTATAGTGAAAAAGAATATGAAAAGGAATGGATGTATGTACATGTATGACTGAAACATTGTGCTGTACACCAGAAATTGACACAGCATTGTAAACTGCCTATACGTCAAAAAAAAAAAAAAAAGGTATAAAACTGGAAAACAAAGAACACTTGATTTAAAAAGAGCAGGAACTAGCTGTTACATCACAACTACAAATACCAGCAAAACACAGTTGTAAAATGCAGCAGTCTCCACATTAGTACATTTCCAGTGCAATCAGCTTCACCCAAATATAGGAAATGATTTTCAGTTAATTAGAAAATTCTCGGCTCACATGAGCCAAGTTCTCTTTCATTCCTCTAACTACTCAGAATCCATAATGGTTCTGTGTAGCAGTTTTATACACATCAGAGGGACTGAAAAAGTATTCTTTCAGCAACACCTCATCTTACAAAAACATGAATTTGTAAAGGAAACGGCCTCCTTTCTTTGAGATGTACCAGTGCTTCAAAACACCCTACTATTCTGAAAGAAGGCAGACTCAACTTGAGTCTAATGAAGCAGATCACACAAGCTGCTTTACTTTATGAGAACGGATCCCAACGGGACTTAACAGAAAATGGATATTGAGAGGAAAGAAACAACCCAGAGAAAAGCCTTTTCTCCCCGCTACAAAAACCAAGTCTCTTTTCAACTTAAAAGAGAAAGGGAAAAAGAATGAAGAAAAGAGAAAAAGAAAGACTATTCAACCCCAACTATCCACTTGAATTACAGCTCTGAAAATTAGATACTAAATTTTCATTATTCCCAGACTTAAACAGTTCACTCCTCAAATTTCTAAGTGTGGCTTCTTTGGGGAGTAAATACCAGGATTTCAAAAGTACCAGTGCATGTTTCCTCACCCAGTGCGGCCAGGCAAATTTAGTGGGTCTGGTCCCAGTAAGACTCCCCTGATTTTACTGTAGTTTCCTAGTAATTTGAGGATAAGCATGCATATGGCTTAGTACCAACCCAGGGGCCTCCCCGGGGTATCTTCTGGGCTTGGAGTACTTCGGAGATTTCTGTGATGAGCCTGGATGGAAAATTTCCTTCTCTAACTTTTACCAGTACTTATCAGTCTGTGAGTTCATTTAACTGGCATGACATTGTTGCTTGTGATATGCAGTGTTTTCTACACTCCAGGCTTTCTAAGCATCCTAAACTTTCAAAGAAACAAGAAACAGGAATAAAATTCTTATTCAAGGTCTCCTGAGACAGCACAACCTGTCACAATCATCTTTTTTTTTTTCCAAATTGGAAGCTAAAATGACACTGGATATGTTAAGATTCAAGATACTTGGTTTAAAAGGCCTCAAGTAATTCTATGGAGCTTATGAATTATTAATGACGATATGAAAAGCCAGCTTCTGCACAAAGCATTGAATTATAACCCGAGTGCATTTAATGATGAAAATACATAAGAAACCAACAAAATATCTTATGAAAACAAAACAGTGTTGTTCGGATAGATAAAAAACCCTGAATGGATATATAAAATTATGGATTAAAATGGGGAAGGGAAGACTTGTTGGAAGCCAAAGGGTATATATATATTTTAAAGTATCCTAAGAGCTGCCAAGATAGGTTCCACGAGGTATTAATCTAAATCGCCACAGTAAGGCTAATTTCCTTAGGCAAAAGGGTTGCAAATAGTATCAGAAATGAAGACGAAATCTAGGTACTGAGGACTGACATACTTAACTCTTGTTCCAACAGCTGAGAGGTCGATTCAAGTATACGGTGGGTATAATGTCACGTATAACTGGATCATGGTTATTTAGGGCGATAATTTTTTTTGAAATAGACTTTATAACATGAGAAGCCGTAGTGTAGGGTGGAACTTTGGACTTAGATGGGATTATTACCATAATGGAACTCTACAGGAAACAAGTCCTATCCGTAAGTTTCCAGAACAGTAACAGCCCATGTTATTTTCAGGGCAGCCCAGGAAGTGGCTGGAGGGCAGCCCCAAGCCCACGTGTGACTCCGGAATCAAGCAGTTGTCATGAGAATGAAGAGGGACGGAACTCCTGCGAAGTATTCTATCTTAACTTCATCACTCTTGCCTCGGCCTGAGAAGTTTCCATGCTCTCTTCTTGTGGGGCCCCTCTCTGGCTCTTATAAGCTTGGCTTTGGCCATTCCAGAACCATGGATATTGGGTAAAGACTTGGTCTACCCTTTGTTTTGAGTTTCTCTGAAAACATAGTGCAACTCAAGCAAACAAACTGCAAAAACAGCTTTCACAAGACCATGGGTGGCTTTCACAAAGGCCAAAAACAACTATGTTTGGAGCTTTTACGGTAGATGTCAAATGAAGAAGTTGATTTCTTCTATGTAAGTATCTCTGCCCTTCCCTAGTTTCCTCTCTAGCTATTCAGTACTTCACCCTGGAAACAACACATTTTGTGAGAGTCAGGGATCTGGTGGGACTGAACTGGGTATCTAAACTGTAGGCAACTCTTACAGACCTGCTTTCACTTCTGGGCTCCTGATGGTTCATAAAGGGCTGACAATTTAATGTTTGCTGCTGTTTTAACAACTGCAGCCGAGCATTTAGTAAAACCTGTTCTGAGTTTCTCTTCAGCAATGAAAAGGTCAAAATGGTACATCTGTGTGATAGGAATGGATACAAAGTAGGAAACAGAAGAGGGAGAGCTGAACTTGCAGATGCCCAGCCAATGAGAAGGCTGAACCATCATCTGTTGCCTAATACAGACAGCTCCCACCCAGTCATTTCTTTCAGAGGAGCTGCTGCTAGACTAGTCTTCCCCCAAGCCAAATCTGTATAACTGCCCTGAGTCAAATTACAGGAGAGGAGAGAGAACAAAGCAAGCAAGCAAGCCCCCATCAATACAGGTCGGGGGGTACACGGGAGAAAACAGACAGACAGGGCGTGCAGGGGGAGAGGGAGCTGCTCTTTTGTACAGGCAGCTGGGTGCACAGGAATGAAAAGAAGGAATGAGTCTTGTAAAGCTCAGGGAGAAAGAGTCTTCTGGACAACAGGAGAATGGCCCCAGGCAAGAAAAAGCTTAATGGGTCTGGGTAACAGAAAGGCCAATGCACCTGAAGCATGGTGACTAAGGGCAAAGCTGGAGAAGATGACACTGAGTGGCAGGTGGGTGTCAGTTCACATAGGGTCCTGGTGAATAGTTTGGGTTTTATTCTAATGAAGAAGTTTAAATAGGGATTACAGGTCTGATTTATAAAACTTTAAAAAATACTTTGGCTGCTTGGGATAAGAATGAATAAATTCTCGACCAGAAGCTCTCAGGGGTAAATTGGGAGATATAAGTGCAGGGAAGAGATGAAGAGGCTTTGTCTAGGAGACTGAGTGCAGACAATGAGAAATAGCCAGTTTGGGAAGTTCTGGAGGAAGGGATGATAAGATGTGCTGATATATTTGTATGTGAGCAATGAGAAAACTGGGCTTTTGGCTTGTGCAACGGGGTGGAAAGTGGTGCCATTTTCTGAGGTGTGAAAAATGGGTAAGAAGCAGCTGTTACACGTGTGGAGGAAGAGGAGGACGACAGGACCAAATGTTCAAGATGCCTACAGACGTCTGGTTCGAGACGTCCAACAGGCAGTGGATATGAAAATCTGAAGCCCAGGAAGACGACCAAGGCAAAATTTAGGAACCACTGGATAGTACTGAAGGCAAAGGACCAAGAGAAAGAAACCCAAGGATCATGCCTGAGGATGATCTTCCATTCAGAGGTAAAGCCAGGATGGAAAAGAGAGCTCTGGAGACAGAAAGCATAGCCTTTGCAGCAGGTGGAAACCACACGGATGCAGTTTCTTTATCAAAGGGCCATGGTCTACTCCATTGGAAGGAACTTTAAAAAAGCCATTTACTCTAGTCCTCCAACTCACTTCAATTTTTAAATACCCTTTCTTTCACAAAGAGATAAAAACATGCATAAATCAATTTACAGGATAACTACACTCTGCTAACCCGTTTAACATGACTGCTCCATAACCTTCCTGATAAGAGTTCAGGCCTAATGGGGACAACAATATTAAAATTTGGCAGGTATGGATAAAGCTGAATACTATTAAGTAGTCGGGGGGGAAAGTCAAACTAATTAAGAAAAATCTGAACTCTGAGTAAGTTGCTTTTTAATTAAACACATGTGCCTAGCGACAAAAGGATAAGGCGAAAAGCTTTAGGACAGCTGATTATTTAGAAATGATAAAATAAACATGGCATGCGGTATATGACATAATCTAATTTCAATCTCATTCTGTATAAACAGCTAATAAAAAACATATGACAGAAATCTCTACCAAGAAAATCCCCTTGGAGTAGGGGATTATTCTATGTCAGCATTCCATAATAGTAATACAGACTCATCCTTCAAGCTTCAAAGTGACATGCAAACTTTTACAAGAAGTAACTGAAGACTGTGAAACTGTACTATAATGATGACAAGTACTTTATTATTATGAGGCAGGTGCTCAGGGACAAAGCACTGATAGAGTGTTCCTGTTGACGATTTTGTTTCTCTGACTGCTTTTTGAGGGTGGGTTAAGTGTGGGACTGGACTGAAAGGTGACATTACCAGTTCTGCAATCTTAAAGCCAGCTATTTTAAGAATTCCAGATCTACTGAATAGTGAATATGATTATAGATCAGAAATCCCTAGCATTAGAACTTACACTCTCTCCTCTTTTATCTTAGCAAATCATAATCACTTGAAAAATTTCAGCCGTCGCAAATATTTGTTGCCTATATGATTTTTCTTCTGGTTGTAATACATCCTAACTCTTACAGAATAATTAGTTATGGTCTCTTCTGCACTTAATGTTGGGGATATTAACGGTTGCAGATACCAAATCTATTATTGACAAAACTACAATTTATTTTCCCCTATAATTATGCCTTTAGTCTCCCAAACTGATTAATTTCTTTTGGCCAATAGTTGTATTTCTTAGAATTCATATTAATTGTTTAGGATGACATAATAAAACCCTCACTGTGAAATTAACTTTGTTCACCTGATTCCAAACTAAGAGACTGTTATTCTACAAAATAAAATTTACTTAGAACTTTCTTCACAGACAGAGAGAAGCCGTCTTGACAGCCTTCTGCTTAGGTGACACTCTGGATTAACCAACATTCAGTTCATTCTATAAAGCAGAGGTCAGCCAACTATGGTATGGCCTGTGAATGAAATCCAGCCTGTGGCCTGATACGGTACATGAAGTTTGAACGCAACACAACCACTAGCTTATTTATTATCTATGGTTGCTTTTGCATTAGATTTAAGCAGGGACAGAGACCATAAGGCTCACAAAGCCTAAAATATTTATTATCTGGCCCCTTACAGAGAAAGCTTGTCAACTCCTGCTCTAAAGCATAACGACCAATGCCAATGCACTGTGAACATACACAGCTAATAGGCCCTCTCTAATACTCCTGCACATTTCAGCTCAAACAATTAGTCTGTACACTTTCAAGAGTTGACTGTATAATATTTGTGCCACTTATATTTATTATAATTTAATTAAATACTAAACATAAAATACTGAGAAAGGAGTTGATGGAAAGATTTAAGAGTAAACAAAATTTTTATCAAATTAGGCACAATTGCCAATTGTGCAAGATTGCGAAAATACTGTAAATATCCAGAATATTTTTTCTTATATATGTTTAAAAAAAACCCAAAAGTAGAAATCATAGATAATACACAATGGGTGTGGCTGCATAAAGGAAAATTGACCATTCAGAACTCTGTACAAAGAGATAAATCATAATTTAAAAACTGGCAAGTGCAAGTATATTGGTATACTTTAGATTAAAATATTTAAGGGATGGCTTTATCATTTTTTATAACTCTCTACTTTTTCTGTTTCTAAATATAAAATATGCCATACTTACAGGTAAGTGCAAAACATATATATAGTCAGCCCTCCATGGCCACAGGTTCCATATTCACAGATACAAAAGGACTGACTCACTGCAAGGAACTTGAGCATCCTGGGATCTGATATTCATAGGGGTTCCTGGAACCAATTCCTCGTGGATACGAGGGACAACTGCATGCTTTTAAATACATAAAATACTGCCTATATTTCAGCAGTCCCCTGAATCCCTTCCACCAATTGCAATACCTTCCTTTCTCCCTAGAGATAACTCAGTATTTGGAGTATCCAAAAATGGCTAAACCTTGTTTGGTATACTATATTCAGATATTTCCATCTGAAATAAGAGTAAATATTTGCTTAATAATTAAGCCATCACTTTCTTTACTATATTACCCAAAATAAACTTTAGAAATCTGATTTCTAATATTTTTAATTTGGACTTTATGAAGTTCATGTATTTAAGTTAATAAAAGTGTTGTTTTCTGTGCAGAAGTTCATCATAAAATTAATTTATTGATCACAAGGCACAATGAAGAATTTAAGATTTACTAGAAATAAATCCCAGTAGAGATCCATTTAAACCATTATTTAGAAACAGAATGCTTCCCTACATTGACAGCCATTTCTCAGAGAGAGAGAACCCTGCTAATTCAAACTAACATTGATAGGTAAAGGTGAAGTTTAACACGGATAAAGACTGGAATTTTTAAATGAAAAAAAAAAAATAGTATTACCTCTTCTAAATCTACAGGAAACTATCAAAGTGTTCCATTATCAAAGTTTTTAGACCTGTAGTAATTAACAAGAGGACTGATTCCATTAAACAGGGTGTCAATGATATATATGTAAACTGATAGTCTGAAACGCCTGAAAGTATTTTCTTAAATTGCTATTCCCCTTTAATTTACATTATTAATTTGTACTTTAAGAAAGTATTCTGTTGACCAAAAGTAAATTATCGCCCAGATGTTGCTGAGTTCCAAATTTCCAATTTAATAAAATCCAAATTCAAGAGATTTTGGAATATCCATAGTTTGTTGCAAGGGAAAAAAACCTTAACTACATGATGGAGGAATCAGAGCTATAGCACCATAAGCTAGTGATCAATTTTAGTATTACTATTGGTGGGTTAAACAGATGTTGTTACATACTTTTTTTTAAACTGTTGTTACATATTTACATAAGAGGCAGCAACACCACCCATGCTGCATTCCATTGCAAAGTGTTTAACTTGAATCCATAAAGCTTTTATACAGTGTTTGCATTATAGGAAATACAAGGGATAGAGAAATGGGCTAAATAACACAACAACAAATCATCAGACAAATTGAGAAGCTGAGATTTTCTGAGAACTACTGTTTCCCCAACAACTGTTTCTTCAACAAGGGACTTGGCTGGATAATAAAAGACTAAAGGGACACATCATGCAGATGCAATGGATAATCCTAAATTGGGTCTAGTCTAGACACACCAGCTGAGAAACATTTTTGGGGGTCACAAATGGGAATGTGGTCTGGTTATTAGATCAGATAAAAAATTTCTGAAAAGGAAGGATGGAGATCAATGACTGAAAAAAGCGAGTTGAAAAGCTGTAAGTAAAATGTGATTTTATACTCTCGAACTGGTCTGGAAATTTCGTATGTCGACACAGAGGGAAAAAGTCTATGTTGTAATAGTGACAATCTCACGTGGTAAGAATGTGATCATTTTATTGTTTGCTTATAGTATTTTCTAAATTTCTACAATGCGAATGTACTGCTTCTGTAATAATAAAAGACTAGTTTTAAAACAAATTCTATGGAAAATTTATATAACTTTTTTATATCAATAGATCCATTCATCATCTATTACTCAAAATTTATAAAAGAGACAAAGATATTGAATTGAGTAGAATCCAAGGGAGACTGGAGGTTTAAAAAAGGTCTCAACTTGAATTCTTTGATTATTTATGATGATCTGATTTAATCAAGGTACGTTTAGTATCTTCCATGTCATTTTCACATACAAAAAACTGTGCATTAAAATGTTGTCTTAACTTTTTTTCACTAGAGGTATCACAACTCTTCTGACTATTAGACAGCTCAGGCTAAAACGTATTTTGCTAAATAAGCTCACAGAGCATAAAGGAGTCTAGGTGCCTTTGCATAATAATCAGTTTCTTTTTTACCAGGAAGGGTCAAGCTTAATGGTTTTTAGGATCACCACTATATATGCAAATTGGATTCCTACAAAATAAGTGGCCATTTTAGAATGTACACAGTCACACTCTGATTGCCTCAGAAGTGAGTCAACGAACATGGAGTGTCATTTTCGCTAAGAGCCCTCAATTTCTTTTTGAATATGACACCACCAATTGTGTACCATTTCTTTTAAAATTCTTATTTAAGTTGTATCATTTGAGAATTGTTTACATTTTAAATTTAAGGCTGCTCTTTTTAAAAATCCAGCTTTTTTAAAAACCGGAAAATTATCTGGCACATTTAACCATTTTTTACTTATATTTGGGTTATTTAGATCTGGAGATTAAAATGTCTGAGTTTGAAACCTACCACTTACTCGTTATGTAACCTCTGGCAAGTTACCCAGAGTAGCTAAGCCTCAGTCCCTTTAGTCTATAAAATACCTCACAAGGTTATGGTCAGATGGGATCATGCTTAGAAACCTGCCTGTCACACAGTGAGAGCTCAATAAATATCCATGACAGTTATGGCGACTCTCACATAACCCTGACATGCTCTTCTTGTCCTGTATGTCCTAATACTATCGAGGATGCTGTCCACATAGATGCCCCATGGGCATCTCAATCTTACCGTACGTAACAGAACTGCTGCTCCCTGCCCTTTGACCTGCTTCTCTCCAGGGTCCCTATCTCAGTAAAAGGTACATTATTAACCTAGTTACTCAAGACCTGAGCCTAGGAGTCATTTTTATCCTTTTTTTTTTTTTAAACCCACCACCTCCATTTTCTATTAGCTCTATTTTCAATAAATTTTGAATCCAATCACTTCTCACATGTCTATTGCTACCACGCCAGGCCAAGCCAGCATCACCTCCAGCCTGGGCAATTGCAAAGGACTCTAGATACAGCTCACTGTTTTCATGCTTGTCCTAGTCACCCACCTCAGTCTGTTTTCCACCCAGATGCCAGAATGAGTCTTTAAAATGTAGACCAGGTGATGTCACTTCCCTTCTTAAACCCTCCAATGGCTTCACACTACACTTAGAACAAAATCTACCCCTTTCCCATGCCCAAAGGCCCCTCAGTGGTCAGGCTTCTGTCTCCCTTCTCTCCCAGCACCCTCCTCCCCACTCGCTCCTCTCCAGACACACTGGCTTCCTTTGCTACTCTTCGAGCACCTTGAACTTGCAAAACACACCTCTGCCTCTATATCTGTCATCTCGCCAGTCCTTCAGTACGAGGGCTTCCCGCCGCATTAGTGAAATGGCTCATGTCTCCACCCAAACACCTGGCTTTTCTGACCACGCCATCAACAAAAGCACCCCCAGAGCTCTGTTTGATTTTCCTTCATGGCACTGTTCGCACTAACAATAAGTAGTATCTTATTGTTAATACTCATATATGTAATAAAGATAAATATTTAACATATAAGTATATGTAAATATTTAATATATAAGGACGTATTACATATGTGTAAATTTTTTGTGGTCTATACATAAACTCCACCCACAGAGGTAGAGATTTTGTTTTGTTCACTGCTGAATCCCCATTGTCAAGAACAGTGCTTGGTACCTTAGAGGTATTAAAGAAATACTCTTCAAGACACAGAGACTTTCCCTTTTGGTAAGTTGGCTTGGGTTTAGCCAAGTACTCCAATCACTACTAAAATTAGCCCTAAACAAAAAGAGTAAGCAGGGTTGGTACATAGAATTAGTTCTCCTATATTCCATTTATTTTGCAGAATCCTTACAGATCTAAGTTTGAAAATAGGGGTCACCAAATTATTCTTATTCAGGAAAACCAGCAGCAATCTAGCAGGAAAAAAAATTCTTTTTATTTCAGCAGATTGCTAGAAGGAAAAAAAATTTTTTTTAGCTTCTGTATTTAAAACAATTAAGTGGTTACTTACTTGGTTGAAATACTTGTAACAAAGGAAATGAGAAAAAAAGTTTTCCCTGGTTATATTTATTACTAAACGGTTCTGTATAAAGAAGTTATGATATTATGAGATAAAACTGTTTAGACTTACATAAAAGGAAAAAGTTACATCAGAGTGTTAATGAATAAAACCTTTCATAACAATTCTTAACAATTCTTTTGTAAAAAGTCCCAAACTGTGGCTCTAAAATAATAAATATGTGAGACTTAAATTTACCATAAAAATAGTCACTTTAACCTACTATATGCCTAAATTATGATAGACATTAGGAGCCATAGAAAATAATTTTACATTATCATGTAACTGTTGAATTCAATCACTACAAAGCAGTATACGAGTAAACTTCCAGCAGGTAAGTCTCTGAACTTCTACCACTTTATCTATGTTTCCTTACGACACATCACTTTTTTGGACACAGGATTTCTGTCTGTTTCATCTTTGCCGTCTCCTACGGAGTTAGCACAATGACGGGGCTACTCGGTGGACCATTTCTGAATGGAAGAATGAGTGATGTTGAGGGGTAAAGTTGGGGAATGATGGCAGTAAACACTGCACAAATGTGACAGCAGATGTCTACCCGAGAGTTCTAAATGAGCCCAGTTAGTGCTTTTTTATATTCTATCCTGTGAGGGGAAAGTATAGAGAGTTAGATAATACAAGTGGTTTCCCTGTGTTCTATTTTGCTTCACAGTATTTATCACAACTGTCATGAAGGCATCATTTGCTAACATCTGTCTTTTCTGCTTTCAATTCTAAGGGGAACAAGCTGCACGTCTATGGCTTCTCAGAGCCTCATCGTCTCACAATAGGAGGGGCCCAATACATATATTTTTGAATCAACAAATGCAGTTAGGGCTGTGCCAACTGCACAGGGCCCCCTTCCGAGCTGAGTCTTCCAGGCACTCACAGCTTCGCAAAACCTCACAATTCGTTTTTCAGTGGTTTTAGAACGCACAGTATTTCACATGCATCTTACAATTAATAGTACCTTAGCATCCTGTGTCGTTTAATTGGCAGCATTTTTCCTTTCCGAGAATTATATAAAATGACATTGTTTTAATAAATAATGGTGTTTTAGAATCAAGGAAAGAGAGTTATTGCTCATTCCATCTCAATATGGAAAATATAAAAACTTCAAGTACTTACGTCGATTAAATCTGAAAGATCATGAATATAATACTTGAAAACTGAGGCGTTGGTTGCTTCAAGGGTTAGGAGATACTCATTCCGTGCCTTAATCGATTTTAGCTTATTTTCCGAATACTTGGCTTGTCTCTGGAGATGAAGAGGATCCAGGCATTGGGAAAGACAATAGAGTCATTTTTAAACAAGACAGGGAAACATACATGAATTTCTATTCATCTAAACAACTTATTCTACATATACAAATGACCTTCCAAGTTCTCTGAGAAAAGTACATTTTTTATCTGATTTAAATAAACTAAAATTACCCAGTGACAGGGAATAACAACAACATTCTCTGGGCACCAGGCCCATGTGCAATGAAATCTCTTTGTTCATATTCAAAGTTCTCCACATTGTGTACTGAATACTTGGCATTTGCCATGAAATGATGTCCAGCTGTTATTACATGATTTTTATATTTCTTAAGCATTTTTTCATTCCCGTGGGAGGAAACACGTCATTTTGCAGTAATTTACAACATGTGTCTATTTGCTGCTGCATCAGTGTTCCCAGGTCTGTCACCTCAAGGGAGGAAGGACTTACTCACCTTTTCCTTCATTTTTTCTATTTTCTTTACAGAGCTTCGCCGCTGGTGTCTCTCTTCCAGTCTAATGTGGAAGACTGGGTCACCAGATCTGCCAATTTGCTTCTCTTCTTGTTTCTCAGCCTCCTTCAGCTTGCTCTCTGCACTGATGCTCTCTGCGTGGTACATATGGTATGTTTTCATCACCTGTGAAAATGTGACCCAAATTGTTAAAAGATGTCTGTCCATAACTTAGTGAATGGAAACCATTATATGATGTGTACGTTAAAAAGATCACGTTCCAACTTGCGGGGGGAGATAAATTTTTAGTAAAATAGATAAAGTATGTACTATTCCTTCTACATAAAGCAAACAGAAATATGTAAATTTACCTGCCAGGAAGAGGCACTTAGGGACAGGCTTTGGTGAAAAAAATGATTTACAGAGTCTTGTGTGTGCTTTCGTTGTACTTGAAAAGTTCCCTAAGCTTAAAAGTGTTTCTCTAAAATCTCCTCTGCATTATTAATTTGCAGAATAAACCATTATTCATGGATAAATTTTAGCCCAACCTTGGAATTACAAAAAACTCCAAATAAGTATAGCCCTTATTCAAGGAACTTTGTTGTGTAAAATCTACCTGTCAAATTATAAACTGTAAATCTTAAGGTTCCTACATGGTTTTAGTTAAAAAATTGTTTCTATGACCACAAAGTAATACTTTATGTTCAATGTAGAAAATCTGATACAAAAAAGAAAAGAAAAAGCAAGTAGAAAATAAAAAGCCTAAAAGTTTGGTATACAGCTGTCCAGTCTTTTTCTTATGAAAACAGATACACACACACACACTTCTTCATTTTAAAATGATGTATATCTAAACAACAAGGTCCTACTATATGGCACAGAGAACTATATTCAATATCTTGTAGTAACCTGTAATGAAAAGGAATATATATATATAGCTGAATCACTGTGCTGTACACTAGAAACTAACACATTATAAATCAACTATACTTCAATAATAAAATAAAATAAAATAATGCATATCATTTCTCCTTTTAAAAAATCTGAATCAGTCTAAATTTACAATGTTTAATACCCTACATTCTTTCCCATGACATATATCAGAACATTTTCCTATAGCACAAAATATTACTCCAAAACATTATTTTAAGGGCTGTATAATATTTCTTTATAAGACTGTGCCATAACTTAATTCCCTATTATTGAACATTTTAAGATATTTCAAACTTCTCGCTTTTTATAAACAAAGCTGTGCTGAAAACCCTTCATGTATGCCATATCTTGTTTCTTCTCTTATAAATGATACATATAATTTACATTTTAACAGATTTAGGAAGATAACAGGAGATAAAGTTTTATAATGTATCTTTTCCATGTATATTGTAAACATATAATCAATCCTCAGTTTAAAAATTTTTTTAACTTAAAAATTTTTTAAAATTTTGAGACCTTAAAAATCTTGGTTATATTATTGTCACAGAAATGTTTGTGCACAAAATTGTGTCATATTTCTGACAATACGTTTCCAGAAGCAGAATTGCAGGGTTAGAGAATCTACACATTTTTTAGGCTTATAATACAAATGGCCAATTTAACACTCTGCTCATTTGAAAAAAACACCTGATCTATAAAGTTATTTCCCAAAGCCCCTTAGATCCCACAGACGCTTAATAAACATTCTCAAATAATACAGGATTTATTATTTATTTTTTATTAATATCTATTACATCTATATATAATCTCTGTATTCTTAGATACAGAAGAGTAAGTTATAGATTTTCAGAGATTCTACCTGAAAATCACAGTTTTCCAATATAATTTCAATCTACTTTTATATATAGAGTCAGACATCGGGGTTACTTCTGAAACCTGTTTAATTTGAGCACAACTAGAATCTCTGAAAGAAACAACACACAGGCGTGATGACGCCAATGCAACTGACGAATCAAGGACCACAGCAGAACTGAGCACCCGAGGAGTCAGTAGTGGCACTTTCTCAAAAATTATGTCATGTTCTCATCCATATAAAATTGATTTAATTTCATTTGTAAATTATTAAGTTTTTCAGAGCCAATTTTATAACTAAGATACAGTTGTGTTAAAAAAGAGATCAATGTAATGTTTTAGAGTAAGGAACCTGATTTTTTCTCATTTCAAAAGATGAGTTTTAAAATAGTTAGAGGACCAGAAGTATCACTGGAATAAATATATTTATTTAGGCTCAACCCAATTGTTGTTTTTGTAGGTTATATGAAGACGGTAGAAAATCTGTACTTTCTTATGGTTCAACATAACACACATTCTCAAGTGACTATTTTGAAGAGTAAAAAACATGGGGTTAATGAAGAGCGTTTACTTATTTTCATAAAATCTGCTGATGTTTCTCCTTAAAATTATAAGTTAGCCAATCATGTTAAAGGCATTGCTGAACACAGCCAAAGTAAGAGCTAAACAGCAAAGTCGTGGCGGCTTTTTCTGAGCTGTGTGTAATTGCAAAGTTGTCTGTTTTTTCAGTAACTACCAAACCTGTCCAGGGTTAAGTTTGGTCAGCTACTCCAGCATTAAAGAAAAATAAAATCGCATTAAGAAGCAGCTGGGCAGCTGGGGAATGAAAGGGAGTCACCCTGCAGCTGGGCAAACAGCGAGGTCAATGCATCTACTACACACCTTGCATTTCTAGGCTTGGCTCTATTTATATTCCCAGCCTGAAGCAAACCCACATGCCATTTGGGTCTAGTTACATCTTTAAGTGAGAGGGTGAAAAAAGACTCTCTCTCTCTCCAACACACACACACACACACACACACACACACACACACAGTTGCTCAGTTATCTTCTTGAGAAGGCAGGAAAGAAGAAATGAGAACACATGACTCCCATCATAGATGAAAACGCATCCTGGACAGACAAGGGTATCTGAGAAACCTTTCTTTTAAATACATCCTGAAGAAAAGACCTGACCTGCCTCCTGCTTTTCTTAGATGCAGAGGCCTAGTATAAGCAGGTAATTTGCACAAACTAAGCCAATGAACCAGGGATTCTGAGCTGGCTGCCAGCGTGGCGTTTCTTATTAACTAGTCGGTTTTAGAAGAACGTCTGAGTCTGACCTAACACTAGCAAGAAGAGGCGGTAAATACCTCATCATAATGTGGTTCAGCACAAGAGCTGAGGTTCTCCACTGGGTTCAATGGTAACTTCCAGAAAAGAAATTTCTTTGTTCCGTTTCTTTTGTTGTTGTTGTTTTCCCCAATTCAACTTAGGGCTTCCACTATTCTCTAAAATGTTAACGGTGACAATGAATGAATTTTAAAAGTTGGGGAGAAAAACACTAAAAGCTTTTTGAGAACCCTAATTGCAGGTAATGAATGCAAGTACAAACTGCATTATTTAAAACGTAAGCTGTTGACAGAAGTTAAATGGGTTTTGTATTTAAAATAAAGTAACAGACAGTTCTCTCTTTTTCAGAGAAGTAAAAGAAAGCTTTTGAATATATACTGCAAAGAAAATAACAGCTTCTCCATCAGCTTAATGCACACGCAAGCCTTTGCATACCAAATGACACAGAGGCAGACATCCATTCAAATGTACTCCACCAGCGTATTTTCCTGTTTGAATTCTTCTCTACTATAAAACCTCATGCATAATTCTCCAGTGAACGCACTCAGTTTCTCTCTCCTGCTCCATCTTTAACTGCGGGAAGAATAGAGTCAAGTAGAAAGTGACCACATCAAAGATTTCTTTGTGAGACTGTGAAATCCTATATAAAAACTTTCGGACAGAAGCTGTTAATTTTTTTTTTTCCTTACTGACAGGCCTGCATAATGGATCAGACACTACTCTTCTACTTTAAATCAAAATAATTAAAATCTCCATAGTAAGTTTCAATATTTGGCATCAAGAAATCACTATGTATCTGAAAACTATCCCTGTGTTGGCAAAGATCAGTGGATTAAGAGTATAAATTCTACTTTTTTGACTTCTGGCTCAGAAGTCAGAAGATGTGGTTCCGGGAATGGCTCTACCAGTTACTAGGTGCAGGGAGTTATTTAACACTTCTGTTCACCCTACAAGGCTACCCAGTTGTGCATCCCTTCACGTGGGAATAACTGAAACTTGACTGAGTACTTACTACATATTTGTGTACATATATATGTATATAACCTATGCTCCTAATATATATGTGTATATGTATGTAATATGTATATATTTATTTAAATATATATATATATTTAAATATATATATATTTAAACAAGCATTATATAATGCCTACTATGTGCCATTGTTATAAGCATTTTACAAATAATAGCTTTTTATTTAACCCTAAAAACTCTTGTGAGGTAGGTCCCTTTATACTCCCCATAGTGCAAGGAGAACAGTGAAGCACAGAGAGGTTAAGTAAGATGCTCAAGGTCACACAGCTGGTAATTGGCAGAGCAATGGTTGGCACCCCAGCAGTCTGGCTCCAGATTCAGTGCTCTGGACTGCTATGCCCTGACCTTTGCAGAGTCTAAAGCATTATACAAACAGAGGCCTCTTTATCTGGGGGGTGGGTAGAGTTCCTCTTGGTCATATTTAGGAATGGAGGAAAAGAAGGCCTGAAAGAAATTATTCAGTCATTCAACATTTACTTGGTGCTTACCACCTGTGAGGCATGGATGGGCGTGAAAACCAAGACTTGGTTTCCATCTTCAAAGAGTTGAAATTTTTGGAGATTAAAAAAAATGGGCCTTGGAGATGCTCACGGACACTAACGAAGGGAGAGGGCATTCGGGCCAGAAGAACGGCATCAGCAAAGATATACTTGGGATGGGGAACCACACAGGTGGGGCAGGCATGGAGAAACCAAGGCGGCAGAGAAGGGGGTCCAGGGAAGCGGATGGTGGGGTAAGTGAGCTGAAGAGCAAGACTGGAGAAGCTGGCAAAGGCCAGATGAGGAGAGCTCAACACCCGAACTGAGAAGGACAGGATTCATTCTGCAGGGGTTGGAGAATCCGTAGAAGTGTGAACAGTATGGTCAAAGCAGTATCTGAGCAGTAATCTGGTGAAGAAGATAGGCAGGGTGTTTTGGGGTGTGAAGTGACCGCATTTGGCACGAAGAAGAGTGAATGGAAAGGGGGAAAGAGAATCCTGAATGACAGCCACAGGGCTTTTTCTCTCTGTTCTCACTCTTTTTCTTAAACTTGACAGGACTCCTTCCACCGCGGAGTTCAAATGCCAGCACGCTGGTTCCACATCAGCACGAGCAGCACTCTGTGAACTAACTCTGAGTCAATCACTTAACTCCTTCCTCAGAATTTGTACTTTCCTGCTTCTGTGGCCTTCTCCCCAGACAATCCAACCCCACTGCCAGGGTGCCCTCCCCCGTCACCCCCTCTCTTGTTAACATTTGGACTCATCCTCCAAGGCAAGGTCAAAGCTCACCTACTGCTCAGTGTTCCCTGCATCCCAGCTAGTGATTTTGTTCTTCCGACCTCCAAGACCTACGTACTGGTAGCACTTCAGACTGTCATGTCTACCGACATCTGTGTACCATTCTATATCATGTATTGTTCTGTAAGTTCAGCGAGGCCACCAACAATATCTTAGGGACCTCCAGGTCCCTAACATTGCCTGATACATAAGAGGAGTAAATAGGCATCGGTGAGAAGCAAAGGAGAGAAAAGAATCCTTTTATATTCAGCTCGTCCATTCGTTTCTTCATTTAACAAATCTTAACTAATATGACTAGTACATGACTGCACTGTTCCTCCCCATCCCTGGCACCCAGAACAGTACCACCAGCAAACCCCTGGGACCGGGCTGATGGGATGACAAACGGTTCTAAGTCATTTATGAAATGCAGTTAGCACTGGAATTTATGGCCCCTTAAGGAAAAAAAAAAAAAAGGTTAGAGTGTGGTGGTTGGGGGCCTGGTGCAAGTCAACACGTTAGTGACAATATTTCCTAATTACACACACAGACTGTTTTACTAAATCCATCAATCACTAAAAGCTTGTCTGAGAAACTACGTTCTTTGGGTTTCCTTAAATACCAACCACCAAAGACAAAGATCTCTTTCCTACAATCAATACATGAGAGGCTCTAACTCTGACTTTCTGCAGGTGCCAGATTAACAAAACCATCGGGGTAGGACCACAGCCTCGGGAGCCCATTCCTGTCATTTCCCAGAAAGCTCGCAGGCTCCCAGGGAAAGCAGGGCCCCTGGGCCACACTAGCTGAGCCCCAAGATCTGTGCTGTAAGCAGCCTGGCCCTGCCAGGGGCCCGCACAGACTCAGCCCCTCTGTCCAGGCGATGGCCCCCACTGGGCCAAGCAGTGTCCCTGGTGCGTAGTTTGGATACGGCGGCGGGCAGGCAGGCCCTTTCAGAGGACACTTGTGACCCTGCATGCCAGGACCTTCACACCTGCAACCTGGAGCTTCCTTGGTTTTTGTATCCTGGGCCAAAGCTGACGATGAGTTCAGAGCCAGGCAGACCTGGATTTGCATTCTGGGGCTTCTGTTTATCAGCAGGATAAGTTTCTCAACTTTCCGGAGCCCCAGTTCCTCCGAGGTAGAACTGAGATTAAGTGATAGAAGGCATGGAAGCACAGAACCAGGTGGGCAGTTCTTCTCGACAGTTTCTAAGACATGATGGGGAAGCAAGCACCCAGGGTCTGGGGCCAGACTCGCTGGCTGCACGCATCTCGGCTCTAAGCAAAGGGGTGCAAGCCGCTGTCTCCCAGAGACAAAGCAGCCGGAGCACCAAGTACAGCAGGAGCAGACCCAATGGTCCATTGCTGTTCCACGCTGCAGCCTGGGCCAGCCAAAGCCTCTTAAAAACTAGTACACCAGTGAGCAGTGCCTAGGAGTCGAGGGCACAGACACCTATACGCTCACAAAACACACCACCTGAAATCACACTCTGAAGAGGCTTCTAGCCTGTCTGCAGCACCCATCTCATCGTCAGCGCCCTTTCCGATACCTGCTGACAGTTACTGTACAATGAAGTGGACATCAGCCCAGGTTTCAGGGAGCAATGTTTAATGATCTGCATTTATTCACCAACTGAACAGCTAGTGGGTACCCATAAGCCAGGCAGGTGCTAGGCTTTGAGGCTAGAGATGAAAGAAACAACTCTGCCAATGGGGAGGCACAAAGGCAGGGCTAGGAGCGGGGCCGGGGGTAGGGGGAGGAGGACTCCTAGGCGTCCTTCTAATTAGCTTATATTCATGTCTGGGAGCTCACCTGCGGAGGAGAGTCGGGTGGGGAGGAGGATCTCCTTCATTTATATAAAGACTGTAAAGACAGGAGAAGCCCACCCTCGACATTAGTGCTACTCAGTCACCACCTACAGCGGGTGCCAGGTCCCGCTCCAGTGCCCCGCCTCCCACTAAGGCCTGTGGGAGGAGCTCATCATGAATTTTGAACTCTTATTTGTGGCCCCAGGGCTGGAAAAGCTGCTGAGCTTCTGAGTGGTCAGCAGGACGGTCACAGTGATGAACTTTCCCACGTTCTCTCCCTGGGCCTGTGTGGCTCTCCATAAGGCAACGAAAGCAGAATTCACAAAACTGAAGGATATTTGCAAAGTAACATTTACAGGAGAATTCACTTTGAGAGACTGGATACTGGCAGTGAAGAGCTAGATTCACAGAACAGACTGCTTGGGCTCAAGTCCTGCCTCTGTACTTACTGTGTGATCTTGGGCAAGTCACTTAACCTTTCTGTGCCTCCACTGCTTCACTGTAAAATGAGCAGAACATTATTACTCCCTGCATGCACAGGGTAGCTGGAAGGATTAGATGTGTCAAGCCACGCAAAGAACACAGAAAAAAAAGAGCCTGACGTGTAAGTGCACAATAAAAATCAGCTACTGATACAGGGAAAAAATTACCAGAAAATATTTCATTTTAATAGTAAGTAATGATTTCTGCATGACTGTAGAGCTTATCATTTCCATCACAGGTACAGGGAAGGAAATAAGCGATCTTTCCATTTATGTGTATGGTAACAATTTTAGCAAAGCTCTTAGGAAATGAGCAAATAGCTCAAGATGAACAATTAAATACCATGAGATCCTGTCTTTATGGCTAGTTTTTCAAAGAAAATTTGAGGTATGTTGTGGCTCTACCGAAACTGGCATAACAGTTGGAATTCATCATCAAATTATATTTATAATCCAAACAAATGCTTTGAACAAAGAGCATTGTCTGGGACTCTGGACTCTGGGGCTAGGGACTGCCAACCAATCAAATGACAGGGCAACAGAGACACAGAGAATAAACAAAACAAAGGGGAAAATAGAGAACACACATACAAAGGGAGGAAGTAAAGCTAATGAAAGTGACAAAAATAATTATACTCTGTTCAGCGTGGTGGTAAAGATTTTGTCTTAGGAGTAATTACAAAGAGCAGCATTGTAATGCAAAGAGCGTGGGTTTATGAAATCCAGTAAACCTGGATTTTGGCCCCCTAGCTCTGCTGCAAGAGTTCTGGAACCTCAGTCTTCCTGACCCTCAGTGTGACCTCCATCTATTACAGATGACAACATGGGGTCTCCCTACAGGACCTAGATTAGGGGGCCAACTAAACTATGTATCTCAAACACTCTGAAAAGTGTGGCATGAAAGAAAAAAAACACAAACTAGAGGCTTGATCACAGAAGGAAAAACAGGTCATGTAACTGGAAGGCTTCTTCCCCGGAAAAGGAGGACATGTGATGACGCTCGTAGGAAATATCACAGGATGGCATCAAGCAGTCTAAACGAAAACAGCGTCCATACTGTCATTCATATCTTCATTTTCTGTTGGAGCTTTACTGCTTTCTTTTCCATCTTCAACAAGAGCCTTTAAGAGCCAGTGTTGGTGGAAGGAGCTTTCATGTCCTACATATTCAAGGGTGTGAACCCTCAGCCTGCCACGCCCCGACAGTGACCTTGTGGCAGGGCTCTGTTTAATTCTGCTGGGCCCCCAGCGCTCTCACCTGTAAAGGAGGTGGTTGGACCACATGATGGCTCAGGCCTGTTCCAACTCTAAAGTTCCATGAGCCTATGATTTCATTTATTAATCTTGCAACAACTGAATACCATGAGAATTTATTATTTGTAGAAATACATATACATACATATATATAAACAAATAAATATACTTTTCAGTTGCTAAGAGGCTGATTTTTTTCAGTGTCAGAGTAGATGGCAGATAAATTTCAACCAAAAGGAAAAACCAGTGTAACAACAAATTATACTAATTATCTCTTGCTTCTGTTGACTTGAGCCAGCAAACAGTACACCACGCTATGCTGAGGATGTAAGATTCCTCCTAGAATTCTCCATGGGCTCTGAGGCCGTAACTCATCTGCTTTGCTGAACAGAAAATATCTAGAAATGAACAATGCCCATAAAGTCTAAAGCCCTATTATATTGATGACTCTTATACTGGGATATCTATCACTCTAGCGACTTTAATTAGCTCTCAAATTGATTAGTGATCAATCATCAGGTGCTCATTAAGGAGGAAAACCCGGGAACTACCTGGTAGGTGCAGGGCTGACACACAGATCTGCTACATGCTTTTTATCTTTGTTATATTTAAGTTAAAGCAGGGCGTTAGTCATCTTTTTCAAAGCGCTAAATTTCGCAATTATTTTTTTTACGTGGCAATAAAAATTACAACTAGGGCCATGGGATTTTGTTACTTTAATAAAAATATTTCATGAAAAACGGCTCATTTATCCTGAAGAGGATGAACAGTTTTTATGCCTTCTTAAAAAGAAAATGTTTCTATTTGTAAGAAGAGCAACCTGCATTTATTAATCTGAATCTGTGCTAGCCTATTACCAGCAGGCACGAGAGGCAGATTCTAATTTAAGTCTTTGAGTCACAGGCAGGGGTTATGGGTTGTGTTCATCTCTAATGAAGAACTCTCGAAGAATGCTCACATTCAGCAAAAATTTCTCGAGTACCATACGATGTACCTATTTGATTCCACTGCATTCCATTACTGGAAACCTGATTCTATTTTATTCTTTATTGATTTATACTAGTGCAGAAGAATCATTTTTCATGAGAGCAATGAACAATTTGGTAGAATATCTGCCCACTTCACAATGATCAGAGATTTCTAACGTGGAAGAAATGTTACTCTATCCAGGAAATTCTAATTAGGCAGAAGATGCTTTCCTTTCTTGTCTCTCCAAAGCACTCCATTTGTAGTGGGGTAAAGAGAGAGTGGTAAGGGCAGAGGATCTGAACAAAGTCCACCTTGATACTCTCTTTCTTTTCACATTCGTGATTTGCTAATACTCCAGCAATATTCAGGTGCATAGAGTTCCATGTGCACAGGCAACATGGTTTCATGGTATCTGTGCTTTTCCTCACACACTAACTGCCTTTTGGAAGGCCCTTCTCATCCTTCATCACTAAAATCAGGTGTCAGCTTCTCCAGGGAGCCCCCAGGGTGGCTCTGTGCTTACACAGAGCTGGGGAGACTTCCGTCTGGCCCAGCACCCAACACCAGACGTGGAAACATCTCACGAGTCTAGCTCACTGATGACAGGGCTGCTTGCCACTGATACAGTTCCAGGATCTCTGTATCTGTTGACAAGCCCCTCCCAGCCATTCAGTGTGTATCACTTGGATGCGACAGAGAGGACCCTCTCACAATTTTGGTACTTTCCACTGAACTGACTTAAGAGACAGGAAACAGATTCTGAGATTTGTGACAAATGCTAAGCAACTGCATGCCATGAATCCTAGAAACTTACAGATCACAAACCCTCCCCGCACACCTGCTGGACAGCCACCCTCCAAAGGCGGAGAGCACTATCTTAAAAGCGAACAACCCACTCCATTTCTCAACAGTGCTAATAATTGTTCAACTGCGGGATCACACTGCCTGGGTTCAAATCCCCGTTTTGCCTTTTACCACGTCCCATGGTCTTCTCACCTGTAACTGGGAATAAGAATAGTACCTCCAAGGTTGTTGTAGAGCTAAAATGGATTAATTAATACATGCAGTGGGAACTGGCACACGCGAGTGTTTAATGGATGCTGCTACAATTACTAACTGCCCCACATTTCTCCCCTATCTTTAAAGCCCGCAATAGCCTTAGCCAGTGCTCAGCACCAATGCTCACTTGTTCACTCTCTACACCTCAGGGGCTGGGAGCAGAGGCACGGGATGGTCTTCGTTTTCTGGATCAAAGAAACTGAGCTGCAAAGAGACCTCATCCTTGCTAATATACAAGTCAACAGAGAAAGTCAGTGACAGAGAAAGTCATTCAGAAAGACCTGGTTGCAAAAAGGGTCTTCACAGAAGTCTTTACAGGCGCTGAAACACAAGTTTAAGCTACTGAAAAACAAAACAAAACAAAACAAAACAAAACCCAAGAACTGGCACTTGGCATCCATATTTTTCAGGGCCATAGCGAACAGTGGCAGCAGAAGCGGCAAAGGAAAAGTTTCGAGTGGTTGGTGACGTTGAAGGGAAAAGTCCATGCATAATGAAAGGCCAACAGATTTACTAGACTCTCAGAGGCACCTGCAAGTTTAAATATTTAATTCTTTTCAAGGACATGTTTCCCATATCTTCAACATTACATGTGTGTACTAGACATTTAAGTTATAGTTTAGTATATAGAGTATTTAAGCTGAGGACACAAGACCCTTAGAATGTTGAAACCTTAAAAGCCCTGCAACCCTTGGAATTGCAGCATCAACTGAAATGGAAAAAACAAGGTGGAATTCTTTTAATGAAAAATGGTTTCAAAGTTGACACCTATACCTGTTTCTCAAATGTAATATTTCTCATTCCATTCATTAAAAAAAAAAAGAGAGAGGAGGAAAAAAAGAAGAAAAAAGGTAAGATGCTTTTGTTCACCTTTGCCAGAAAGCTTTCTGAGATTTCAAATTGCTTTTGAGTAGAAGGCTCACTCTTTTTTGCTGCCTATGCTCTTTATAATCTCACCTGGTGCTCTCCTGAAACCTTTCAGCTTCTGATTTTTCCCTTTCTTTCTAGTAACGGCTCCAGAGGGCAAATCTGCAGACGTGCCTTGTGTCTGTCCTGACTGCGCCCAGGCTCACGCTGCGCTTCTCACCTCGAAACCCCTCCCCACGCCCTCCCCATCTCTCCTATTGCCCAAATCCTGTCCATTTTCAGATTCTTTCCTGAGTGTTTTTTTAAAAATTTTTTGCATGTTATTTTTTTTTGATTTACACAGTCTTGTATTGTTTCTGGTGTACAGCATAGTGATTCAGTACACACACACACACACACACACACACACACACACACACACACACACATTCTTTTTCATTACAGGTTACTGCAAGACTCTTCAACTTTTCTTAATCCTCCATGTGGACCTCTCTCTTTGGATGGCCAAAGCCCTCTCCCTGAACTTTTCTGTTGGTACAGAATGGTCTGCCTTACGTTATAATCATCATCAAAAACGGAGTGCAGTGTGAGAGCTAAGCCTTCTGACTCTGCTGGGACTTCCTGGCTGTGTGACCTTGAGCAAGATACTTAACCTTCCTGTGCCTTACCTACCCTGTAGGGCTGTTGGGAGAATTAAAGAGCTAATTACACAAAGTGCTTAGAGTAGTACCGACAAAGGTTAGCTGTGACTATTAAGTCCTTGTTTAGCTTCACTCTGCTAGACTGAAAGCATCCTGACTGGTACTGTCTCACCGAAAGCTCCCAGCACAGTAGCACCAACATAGTAAGAAACTATTTGTCAATTTAAATTAAAATACAACCTGGGTTTCAGCTCCAAACTGGGATTCTAGCAGTCTGAGTCTCAGTGATATTTTCCCTAAATGAGGAAGTTAATGTGATCATTTTTAAAGGTCTATTTGAAATTCTATGGGCTGGGACGCTGCCCCCTCACCTTGCCTTTAAAAACTCTTTGTTCGAGCCCTTCTGGGAGTACCAGCCACCCGTTCTCCTTGCTTGGCCCTGCAATAAACCTTTCTCTGTTTCAAACTCTGACCTTTAGGTTTGTTTGGACTCACCATGTGTCGGGCACACAGGCTTGCCTTCAGTAACAATACTATATTTCAGAATATAAGAGTTTAGATAAAATACTCTTTGAGAAGGATTCTTGATAGGAGACATTCTTTAGGAATTTTTTGTTTTGTTTTGTTTTTTACTAAACTATACTTTCTAACACTTTTTCATTACTGAGCCAAATAATTTTTTTTTTTGGTTCATATTGCTCACCTCTTTTAAAAGACAGGTTTATTTGTGCTTCATAAGCACCAAGCATAACTAATCCTCGAATCTCAGAGAGAAAATAAAAATTCCAAGCAGGAGCTAGGAAGCATTTCACACCATTAATTAGCAGGGCATCCTAAAAGGCACCTACATATATATAACGTTTGCATCAAATAGTCGCCCTTAGGGAGTCTTCCTGTGGAAATTTTATTAATCCCAATCATTTTGGCAGGAAAATGAATCCAGATTAAACTAGTGAATCTTGCCTCCAAAGTCAGTCTGTGTCAAGGCCAAGATTAGAATTCAGGAGTTGGCAGGGAGTCATATGATCCCAACATGTCTCTTTCTTTCCATCTAAGTGTCTAGTAATAAGGCCAGGGGAAGGATATACGGAAACACTTTGTCAGCCCAAGATCTTTAAATAGACTGCTTTTTAAAAAAGTTTTCCAGGTGGCATCATGGAGAATGTGGTATTCCAGAGAGGTTTTTGACTTGGGAACCTTTTCTACAAATCCTTTACGCCTTACTTCTCCATCTTCAGTGTTTTGTTCTGAGACCTGGACCTCTTTGTAGTCCATCCCAAAGGAATGAATTTTCATTTTCACTACAGAAATACGTATTTCGAATACTTAAAATGCCCTGGAGCTACAATAAATCCTTCACACACACACAAAATTAAAAACCTCTTTGAGGCACAGAGAAAAATCGTCCTATAGGAGGTGGCAAGTATCTGGGGCTCTTTCCAAGTGACTTTGCAACCTCGCCTCGGGCATGTTTCTTCCTTCCAGAAGAATGCATTAGCTCCTGGTTCGTGGGAGGCTTGTGAGCCAAGAAAGCTTTCCTCAGCAGTCCTCTGAGGTGGAGTTTTCAAGGAAGGGCTTGGGATAATAAACAGTGTGTTCCCTCCCATCTCCTCTAAAGAATAATTATCTTTTTATTTTCACATTTTAAACAGAAAAGTGGTTCAAAGATATGCAAAGGCCAAGGTGGGTATCTGTGTGCTATTAGCAACCCCGTTTTCCAAATAACTCCTACATAAGAGGCCCACCAGCCTCTGGCTTTGCACCACCAGGACAGCTTCCCCTCTCCATTTACATTTCTTGGGCAGATCAGAGCTGGAGCTCAAAAGGAAGAAAACAAAGGGGCATGGAACATCCAGAAATAGGAACTTAGCACTGATGACTGTGTATGAACACACAGCTGACCGGATGATGTTGACACACATAACACCAGAGCTCTATGAAAGGCTAGGTTTTGAAGAGGCACCCCCAGATGAACATATCCTAACATTAAAGCTGACTGTGCAAAGCCCTTTGGGTCTGCCCATGTTGTAAGCCACATCTATAGTCTGGAAAGTTCAATCAAGTTTTCACAAGTGGCGATCAGAGGGTGCAGTGTAAGGTTCACTCTGTGTTGTGTCTATGAGATCAGGCCCCACCCTTCTCCCCACCTGTCCTGCACCTCCTTCCCTAAGGCAGCTGTCCCGTGGGAACGGATGGCCCTTGGGGACCGAATGGGGCTGAGATTTTGGAGCATTCATTTCCTATCTGTGTGATCCTGAGCTAATTATTCTGATCCCCAGCTCCCAGTGGTAACCCGGGGACTAGGAATACCCGCCTCACAGGGCTGCTGTGAGAAATGAATGGGCTCCTGTGTGTACCTCAGGGTAAGAGTTGAATAAATCCTCATTTTCCTAGTTTGTTCCTCTCCATTTAATGGAACTTGAGGATGGATTACCTCTTGACTCTGGCCAGCCATGTGTGTCACTGGTGTATGGAGAGCACGATCATCAATTACATACATACAATCAATTTCATGTAGAGTTTTATCATGACATCAGTGTTTTATCTCTATCAGAATTTGCTTACCGAGGCTTGTAAGCGCCTTGTTTTTTAAAATGCTGAGTATAACGCTGCAAAACCTAGGCAATATAAAGAAATATTAATATAGGACAAATAATTGTTCTCCTCCTAAAATACAACGTCACCTTTTGAGATTTTGGTAGGAGGCGACAGGCTTATTAACACCTCAAACCGCATGATGAGCCCTTTCTCAGACTGATGAAGGCAAATTTTGTTTTGAAGGCTCCCTCTAACTTTTTGTGTCACCCTTTTTCTGTTTTTGCCTTTTCACTTCTCCACTAACTCAATCACAGCCCTGTTCACACTTGCCATTGATTTGGTTTTCCTAGAGGAAGTTACGTTTCTTTCTTTTTTTTTTTTTTTTTGTATAAAAGTAATGTATAATCCATTTACAAGGAAACATCATACATATATGTAAAAACCACCTGTAGTTACTGTTGATACCATCCCTGATCTCCACCTTTACTCTGAGAGCCAGACAAGTTGTTACCATCCCCTCCCCCACCCACTGATGATGAAGATGACAATGACGATGACACTACGTACATTTAAGTGTTCACTATGTGCCAGACACTGTTCTAAATGCTTGGTCTGTATTAAGTCAGCTTTATTTTTCCTCCTAGCACTTATACCTGCCATACTATACATTTATTTGTTTACTGTCCGTTTCTCCTCCCTAGAATATAAATGCTTTCAGAGGAAGTGACATGGTCTGTTTTGGTTTTTGTTTTTATTTTTTTAATCTGTTTTTTTTGGGGGGGATGTACTGAGGATAGAACCAGGGGTTCCTCTCTCCATATCAAGAATGCAGATGTAATGGCTGGAGCTCCAGCAACTATCATGAACCATAAGAAGAAAGATACTATTAGGTTTCTCTGAACGGTATATTAGGAGGAGCCTGATTCTTTGATGGCTTTATACAACCTCCATACCAGTCCTGAGCTGCCAACCTCTGAACTTTTATGTGAAAGAGATGATAAACTTCTATTTTGTTTATGCCATTATTCTGAGTTCCCTTGTTACTCAAGGTCCAACTAATTCTAACCTTTGTGGCTGGCCCCTGTGGTAGTTTAAGAAACCAAATGGAGGCTCAAAACCACTTTGAGGCCCTGTTTCTGTAAATAAAGGCAAGGTTGAGGCAAAAATATAGACAAGAGGGCGCCTATCTTCGAAGCCTCTCCTCTCATTCCAGACATCACTCCGATGCCGCCATCCTCTCCCTCCTGCTCCGAAGTCTAGGACTTCATGCTCCATGGATACCTGTTCTCAAAGGACCTGATAAAACTTGGTTCACTTTAAGTTTTAAATGATCATAAGGCATATCCTTGTAGTCATCCTTGTATTTTATTTAAGACAAAGTCTTCTGACAGAATGTTTGGAATAATCAACAGACCTCTGCGAGAACTATTTGGGGGCAGGGAAGCCCACACACAAGGCTACTGCCCACCACCAAGGCTGACTGTAATTTTATACAAGGCATTCCACTGAGTAAGAAGGTTAACGTACTTCTTAAAATGTTCACCATCAACTCCCAAAGAGTATCAAGGGTTGAGAGCAAAGGAGGAGTGAATGTTTGAAAAAGCAATTAAATAGCACCCTCCATTCACTGAGGCTACATATTTTATATGTTATTTCAACAATCATTATTACATCATTGGTTGTATAAAATTCTATGCATGATGCAACTCAGAAGACAATTTGCTTGTGACCAGTCAGTGGCTGAACAGAGAACCTAAACCATATTCCTCCAACCCCTGGTCCCTTTTCAAATACTCCTCACCTTTTCTTTCCTTCTGAATGTAAACTGAGTATGTGTAATGGGTAGATTTCATTTGAACAAGGCAGAATTTACGTATCTGAATTTAAAGTGCAAGAGAGACCAAACACCATCATCTTTTAGAGTAAAAAGTGTATGTGTGCGTGTGTGTAACATGAAGGTCTTTCCCCATGGAACATGACCTCTCACCTCAAATGAGCACGCTCTTTGATTAAAGTAAAATGTTCTTCCAAGAGTGCACAGTGATCTACCTAATTGAGACCTCATTGCCTGTCTCCTCTATCCCTTAATTCCCTGACTGACTCTGAGAGATTTAGTGACTGACAGGGTTACTCAAACTCCGGTGGCCTTTTCTAGAACCCGGCTCCTTCAGGCTTTCAGACTGATACTGGTGAGAGTTTTGAGGAGATATCAACTTACCTGATTCAACTATAGAGACTCCTAGACATCTAATGCCACCTGATAAACTGAATCCAGGACAAGTTTCTCTGTACACATCTCTCACTGAGATAAAATTTTCATGAGTTGGGGAGGGTGTAGCTCAAGTGGTAGAGTGCATGCTTAGCATGCACGAGTTCCTGGGTTCAATCCCCAGTACCTTCTCTAAAAAATAAATAAACCTAATTACCTCCCTCTCCCCCTGCTTAAAAATTAAATAATTAAATAATACGATAATAAATTAAAAAAATTTTTTTCATGACATCCTACCCACTTTTCTTGCACTCAAAAGTCAAGTTTGTCTTTGCCACTGTTGCTCAGACTAGTACTATTAGCTCCAGACCATAATCAACAGGCTCTTGTCTATGTCTATGCTGACAACCAGCAGATTTATTTTTTTTAAAGTATTAGAGACTGATCTATATTTTTAGGTGAAACAGTGCCCAAGCAAGGGGCCCTCAAGGAAAATGCCATGGAGCCCTCATCTTAAGACAGTTCAGTGGAAGTTGGCAGGGAATTTCTTCTTTGGAAGCCTCAAGAGGCACACGCTTTTAAATTCTTCTAAATCCAGGATTTCTAGAAATGGTTGATACTTTCAGTTATCAGAAATCAACAAACCACACAAAGCATGGGCCAATCATCACCCAAAACTCAACTTTGTTTGGTATTTCTACATGATGGGTATGACCTTCTAACATGAGACTTTTAAATGTAAAGTTACAAGTTTCTGAAGGAGGAACTAACACTTAGAAATTATCAATCCAATTCAAAGCACAGGTGTACAGCAAACATGCCACATAAAAACACAGATTTATCACATATGTGATCACATAGGAAAAAACTGGAAGTAATTTTTTAAAGAATATTCATTTTATAACGTTTAAAACTACAGGTTCTTTTAATTAGCAAATATCAATAGAGCATTGAAAGTAATTTAACTCACATATTTGCATTTTACACACATGCTTTTTAGGAACAAATAAATCTGTAAATCAAGAAACATTTTAATAATAAGTTTCAGGTTTAATTTGCCTGTAAAGAAGAATTCAAATAATCTTATGCAATGAAAATGCAAATATCTATAGTTAGAACAAATTAATATTACTCAATTCTCATTATGTTGTTCTCTTATAAAATAAAAACTCGTCAAATTGCTCCAAAAGAAATTTGTATTTAATATGATCGTTAAGTGTAAAACAAAATTTACATAGACATATGACTAATTCCAATTTGCAACCTCACTGATTTTGTTTTTTTAAATAGTCATTTAGTTTCTTATGATTATCTGCAGTAATCTGAATAAAGTTTAAGTTCAGAAAAGCAATTGCCAAGAAGGAAAAATAGATACCCCTCCCACCAGAAAAAGTAGTTTTTAATATAGTAAGTCACTAAACAAAGAATTTAACTGAAATAGGGGGAAAAAAAGACATTAATGTACCAGAATAAAGCAACTCTAAATTGCTCAAAACCCAGAATGGCTGATTTTTGAATGGTAACAATTTAAAACAAAATATTCTGGAATTGAATATACGTACAGATCATACGTTATCCAACCAGTTAAAAACATTCTTTTTGGGACACCTATACACCAAGTTTTTTAAGTGTTCTAACTTCATATACGTATTTCTTTGAATACAGTTACCCCCACGTTGAGAGAACAACACAATACAATAGTGTGTGTGTATCCATTTGGTTCCACATTGCAACCAGACAAGCATCCATCCACACCCTAGCTTGGAACGAGTTCTAATAAGGGAAATGTTTCTGCAAACCAGAATTCTAAACCAATGATTTTTGCAAAACAAAGATTATGTGCTTACCGTGTAGAGCTCATTAAGAACCTTCATTAAATCCTCATGAAGTTGGAATGCAATCTCTTTGCTCTGTGAAAAGAAGAAATAATATTAAAAAATGGAACAGAAACTTATTTCTAGACTGTTTACATCTTAAGAAGTCCACTGACTGAAAACAGAAGAATGTGTGTAACACAACGAAAGGCCAGCATGGCCCTGACAATAAACATCTTTGACCAAATGGCCTTTCTAAATACTAGATCTGTGCACCCACAGTCAGTACAGGACGGACAGAGTCAAACAAGTAGACAGTCTGCGTGGCTCTCCCACCGTCCATATCAGACTTTATTAAGAAGAGAGAGAAAAAGTAAGCAGGGAGAAGCATTGTGCTTGCTCAGAAGTTGAGTTGCAGAACTTAAGTCATTAAAACATGAATTCCAGCATCTAGTTTCCCATCTCAGTATCATCACAAGGGAATTTTTGCAGCGTGAATCCCCAAAGGCTAAGTTAGGAACCAAAAGGGAAATTACCTCTCCCTTTCCAAAATAACTATTTGACTGCAAATTTTAATTTTAAGAAAACAGTTTTAAAGCATTGAGATGGTAAGTCCACTTATGATCCACACATGTTTGCCTCTGCATTTGTTATTATTTCTTTATTAAGACAAAAAAGAGAGTTTTACTCTTCCATTCAGTTGGTAAATGACAGCATTTATGACATTTCTTCCCTAGGCTAGTAGTTCTGAGAGTTTGACAGAGGATCATTTGCATATTTTTTCAGCAAAATCTGTAAGCTATTTTAAAGGAAATCATATCTCCAAATTACTTTTTTTTTCAACCCTGTTTTGAGTTATTTACTCAAATGGAAAAAAATGTGTAGCATGGCTTAATTTACAGAGCCTGAGACAGTAATAGCAAATCAAATCCATGGTTCATCCATGTGTCCCCACTGGACTGTCAGTACTGGGAATAAGGGCCACATATATATCTTTATCAGCTCCGCAACCCCATTGTCCTGCAGTGCTTGGGCAGAAGGCCAGAACTCGGGTGAGACCAGTGAGGTGCACAGGGCATGGAATTTAAGGAGACACTAGTACAGGTCCTGCTTGGGCACACAGGAAGCATCCAATCAACATTTGCTACATGGATCTGTAAATAAGCTGAAATAGTTACTACCTTTGCTGACAGCTGGCCGCTGGTGAGAGGGCAGAAAAGAAAGGCCCACTGACCACCCTTCAGAAAATAATCGGACCCAGATGAAGCACGGTCCACCTGCAAACACAAGGTCTTTGGCTTCGGTTTCCCTTAAAAAAGGTCAAATGTAACTGAAGCAAAACTTCGTGAATATAAAATAGTGTGGGAAGATGACATCAGAGCTGTACTTGAACTTTGAGAAATTCAAATCTGTTAGCAGCATTTGTCACTGGGTTTTCTTGAGTGATAAAGGGTGCGACTGTTTATCAAGCTCTGAGAGTTTCAAAATCCCTACAGTGGAGTTAAGAGACTTTATGTTCTGCTTTGTCCCTGCTATGTGAAGCGGTGGGTTAAGAATCACTGAAGAGTGAAAGGAAAAATTGCAAGGGAGAAAATGAAGCCAACTGAAACTCATTTTATTTTCCCCTAAATCTTGGTTACTCTGACCGTATACGTTACACGGCAATCTCCTATGACTTCAGCTTGGTGTTATTTTAATATCACATTTCATCCACAGATCTGAGCTCCACTTTGGAACTCTTCAATGGGATCAAAGGCCACCACGTAACTCCGCTCAGCTGCCCACATTTCAGGTAGCAAGTCCAAAAATAAAATTTTTCTTGGCAGAGACTGAAGAGCATTAACAACAACAATAAAAATCCCTTAGGTCCAATTAGCCCAAGCCAAGAATATTTAGGATCAGATTAAACACTTAGGCTTGGGGTGGGGTGGGGTCTTCCAAGCTATCCTAGGTCAAATATTGTTACCACCAGCGAAAAGATTTTGTACACTTCACAGTTTACAAGATTTCAGGTCATGAGGGAGAAGAAATCTGGCATCACAGACGTGCTGTGCTCTGCTGGGCACATCCGCACGTTTTCCTTTCACCTTTCCCCAGGGGCCCTGAAATATAAAAAATTTGTCTGGGGGGCAGTACAGAACAATGCTTAAAAGCAAGGACTCTGGAGTCAGAATGCTGGGACTGGGTCTCAAAGGCTTGGGTTCCCTTGTGCCTCACTCTGAAGATCTGTAAAAGGAATGCAGTCACTGGACCTATGTCGGGGGGCTGATGACAGCATTAATCAGATGACACACCCATGGCACTCAGGATGGCACCAACACACAGTAAGCAGCTCGTGAATGTTAGGCTTCTTTCTTTCCCAGACATTATTTGTAATGGTTAACTCCTCTGAGTGAAAAGGCCACATCGTATTTTTCCTCCTTTTGGTCTCTACGGACACTCATTTCTGACTTCCACGTAGGAAGCGCTTGGTGGAACTGAACTCGACGCCCCTCCTCCCTCCACTGCCTTGGCCCTTAGGTCCGTCCATGTAACTCCTGATCTGGAGGTTCTGCTCCAGCCCTTGAGCCCTTCTTACATCGCCATATATGTGCAGTGAGCTTATCTGTGTTCCATTTTCCTGTGGGTCCTACTACTAGTGGTACCAGATGAACTGATCAAATACCTGCCAGGAAACGGGTAATTTTTCAAGCCAATGAAATAAGATACATATAACTCATGAAAGAGACTCTTACAGAGCCGGGCCCAGTGGGAACTCTAAATTGTGAACAGTTGGTGGGAAGTTCTTTTCAGGTAGGAAAATGACACATCATGACACATCCCCAGAGCTTCTGCCTATTTGTTCACTCTGAATGACATGACAGTCCAAACCCTCCATGGTCTAGTCAGCAACCTCAGGATTAACCATTCTTCCCTCGTTGCCACTCCTTTTGCGTGCAAAGACTGTTAGAGAGGTGCGCTGTGCTCTTACACACTCAAGTGTGAAGCGTGAATTTGAACTCCCTTTTGTACACGGATCCTTGGGCCAGACACAACCTCAAGTCCTAATCTGAATGCTGGGGGATTGGTCACGGTCCTCACGGCATAGAAACAATAAAAAGACTACCTCTTGTTACCCCCACCCCAACTTTAAACATGTCTCCAATTTATTATAGTGACAGTGAGAAACAACCCTTTCTTCTAAATACGACCCTGGACCCCAAAAGAAGCAATCTTAAACCAAAACACATCTTCTGTGGCACACACATACTCAACTGGTCATCTGAAACCCTTCAATTAGAAAAGATCTGGATTAGAAGGAAAAAATAAGGTAAAGATTATCCAGACTTACTTCTGAAATAAGTAGAAACAATATGAAGTTTACATATTTACCAACGGCGATTTTTTAACAAATTAAAAAATCAAAATCCAAAAAAAAAAGGAAATACCTTGATTATCAAAATTCCATCAAAATCCAATCAGTTAAATATGCCTCCGGATTGTATTTCATTAAAAATTTGAAAAGAGCAAGAACGGACCCTGGACCGAGAGTTGCTATGTAAGAAAAATGATACTGGTGTTAAGGAGAGCAATCAATGTCCCCTTTGTTGAAAAGGAAAAAATAACTTTATGAAATGATATATGTTTGAAATAAAGTATTTTCTATGTTATTTGAGACTGGCTGATTAAAATCACTTTTGCACAAGTAAGGAGAGTCCCCTCAAATTGCTTGGAGGGGACTCTCCTTACCTGTATGGAGTTGGAAAAGGAAGAATTTTCTCCCCCATTATATGGGCCTATATAAGTTCAAATGATGGTAGAACTTCTAATGTATTACAGTAGGATCCTAGGATTCTGACTAAAAACAAGGAAAATGGTTAGAACTTCCATTCAGTTGACATTTATCGAAGGTCTCCTAAAGTGTAAACCCAGAGTTGAACATCAGTTTCTAATTGTTTACTCTTTGTTGTCACTCTGATGTTTCAGAACCCTCCAACGTAAGTCCAAATTTAGCAGTCCCAAAGCTTCTACCTTTTTCCATTTTAAACACAAATTAAGTATAATGAAAAATATTGGAAAAATGGCAGATGGGCAAAACCACCACCATTATGTTTTAATGTATTTCCTTCGAGGTCATTTATCTAAACATAGGTCTGAGTTAAAATCATTCTGTAAGAGCAAAGTATCTTTTTCTACTCTGTTTTTTTTTGAGTTACCATAAATTTTTTTCATGTAATTATATAGTTTTCAGAAACCATTATTACTATTATTGGATTCATAACTACCCCGTGAATGTATATTAACCATTCTTCTATTATGGTTTCCAAAGTTTCCACTATTTTCTACCAATCACTCAATTACTCATTCATTCAATGTCACCAGGATGTCTTAAGCACTCTGAACTAGTATCATCAATGCCATTCTAAAGGCATATCTTGCATTTTGTGTTGTTTCCTTAATACCAATTCCCAGACATGAAATGACTCAGATAAAAGTATAGACATTTTTAAGACCCTTCCTATATATGGGAAGATTACTCTCTAAAAGGGTTATAATGAATTTATATCACTTCCAGGATAATAGTGTCACTCATGTCAGAATCCGAGGTTCATCCAAGACTTAACTTCTCCTTGAAAAAGAAGCCACCAACCTTCTCTATTCTGGCTGGATCTGTTTTTCTGTATGTTATTAGAATATTTAAAAAAATAAAGATCTAATTTTCTTTCTCTGATTAAACTCCATCAAACGCCTGTTATATTTTTTTCAGGATAGAGTTCAAATTTCTTAAGTCTATCACTAACCTATCACACCTTCCACAAATCTCAGGCCACATCTTTCAGCCGCTCACTTTCGGGTCCTGCGTTCACACCTCCGCCTTCCCACGCCACCCCCTCTGCCTGGGTGCCCCTCCCTTCTCTGGCCTGGAACAACCCCACCTGCTACTCCGTGAAACCTGTCTTGGGACTTTGCCTTGTTCCCCAAAGAAAGAAATCAGACTCTCCTTTCTCTGTGATTTTACAATACATTCATTTGTCACCGCTTCTAGTCTGCAGAATTTAGTGGTTAAGAGTTCAAACTCTACAACTGAACTGCCTGTTTTCAAACTACCCTGTCTGTGCATAAGTTAAATAATTCAGTGAGACCGTGGTTTTTCCAATGGCAACACAGAGATGCCAACGGTCTCCATATCACAGGGTTTTATTGGGATGGACCTCACTAAATACAAAACCCGGTTAACAAGGGCTATTAAACTGATGCTATTCATTATTATTACGCTCATCACATGCTCTTTTTCTCTTTATCAACTGAGGGTTTCTTTGAGAGCAGGGGCTGTGTCCTCATCATCTTTGTATTCCCAAGCCCTGCTCTGGTGGCTGGCACACTGCAGATGCTCGATACACCTTTGCTGAATGAGTGGGACCCAGAGCCAAGGAAGGCACAGCTTTTGTCCTCCAGAGGTACGATCTCATGGAGGAGCCAGATGTGCCCAAACAGCTTCCTACATGGAGTACCATGACAAGCACCACGCTGAGTGGGCCCTGGCCCAGATCTCTATTCCTGGAGAGCAGGCTTGCTCCCTGGAACCTCCCAGAGAGGGGAGAAAGAAGGGCAGAACAAACAGCTTAATGAATACCCCATAATTGAGCACACTGAGCAATCAATGGAGTGATCTATGAGGTTGGAGCAAATGACCGACTCAGTGGGCCTCGGGCCTCTCAAAGAGTTATTTTTAAAGTAAATCTATTATGATGACCAGTCAAGGAATCCTAACTATGCTGAGTCAGAAGGAGACTGAGAAAGGAGGAGGAAAATCAGATTAAATATTTAATAAGAGGGTTTCAAATGATTTTAGTGTCTCACGCTCAGTGAGTTTTGGATGTAAATTCTGGTTAAAAGGGTCAGGCCTTACTTCCAAAGAGTGTACGCTTTTAAATTTCCAAAGCTCATGTTCATGTGTCTTTATCAGAAGAGATTCTCTTGATTCACGTAAACTCTGAAGACGGCAGCAACAGCATCCTGCCAAATGCCTGCTGGAGAAAGCTGCGTTGGGCATAATGGCCTGAAGCAAGCCTCTGGATAATATTTATAGTGTTTCTGCACATTTCCTTTCCATCTGCCCAAGGACATGGCTCTGTACGTGTTTAAATCACAACTAAATATCAGCACATGGAATTAGCCTCATGATCTACTTCATTCCCAAGAAGAAAAGTAATCAATATTCTTTTAGAGCAAACTCCGTATCACTAGAAAACGTTGAGAAAATCGGGGGAAAAAAAATTACAGATACAGGGGAACTAGAGCTTCATTTTGAAACAAGACAAAACTTAACCTTAAAGGAAATATCTGGGACATATTCTATAACATTAACTAATGTAATAGCCAGGCAAATGTGGCATTCAACTGCATTCAGCCTGTGAGCAGACAATATGAAAGGGACAGAGGCATGTACACCTGTGTCAGTCATAACTATAAAACACTGATAAAGGAAATTGAAGATGATAAAAAGTAATGGAAAGATATCCCATGCTCTTGGATTAGAAGAATTAATATTGGTAAAATGGCCATACTACCCAAAGCAATTTTCAGATTTAATACAATCCCTATCAAATTACCCGTGACATTTTTTTTTTAACAGAACTTGAACAAGTAATCCAAAAATTTATATGGAATCATAAAAGACCAGAATTGCCAAAAAAAACCTGAGGAAAAAGAACAAAGCTGAACGTATAAGCCTCCCAGACTTCAGACAATACTACAGAGCTACAGTAATCAATGCAGTGTGGTATTGGCACAAAAACAGACATGTGAATCAATGGAACAGAATGGAGAGCCTAGAAATAAACCAACACATACCTATGGTCAATTAATCTTCAACAAAGGAGGCAAGAATATACAATGGAAAAAAGGCAGTCTCTTCAGCAAGTGATGCTGGGAAAACTGGACAGCCACATGTAAATCAATGAAGTTAGAACACTCCCTCACACCATACACAAAAATAAACTCAAATGGCTTAAAGACTTAAATATAAGACAAGACACTATAAACCTTCTAGAAGAAAACATAGGCAAAACATTCTCTGACATAAATCTTAGCAATGTTCTCCTAGGACAGTCTACCCAGGCAATAGAAATAAAACCAAAAATAAACAAATGGGACCTAATCAAATGTATAAACTCTTGCACAGCAAAGGAAACCATAAACAAAATGAAAAGACAGCCTATAGACTGGTAGAAAATATTTGTAAACGATGTGACTGACAAGGGCTTAATTTCCAGAATATACAAACAGCTCATACAACTCAGTAACAAAAAACCAAACAACCCAATCAAAACACGGGCAGAGACCTAAATAGACATTTCTCCAAAGAACATAGATGGCCAATAGGCACATGGAAAGATGCTCAACTTCACGAATTATCAGGGAAATGCAAATCAAAATCACATTGAGGTATCACCTCACACCAGTCAGAATATTAAAAAGCCATTATTAAAAAGTCAAACAAATAATAAATGCTGGAGAGGGCATAAAGAAAAGGGAATTCTCCTACATTGTTGGTGGGAATGTGAATTGGTGCAGCCACACCCCAACGTTCACAGCAGCATTATCTACAATAGCCAAGACATGGAAGCAACCTAAATGTCCACTGACAGATGAATGGATAAAAAAGATGCACTATAGATACACAATGGAATACTATGCGGCCATAAAAAAGATTGAAACAATGCTATTTGCAGCAACATGGACCTATTATATAAGTTAAGTAAGCCAGGTAGAGAAAGACAAATATCATATAATATCACATATGTGGAATCTACAGTATGATACAAATGAACTTATTTACAAAACAAAAACAGATTCACATCATAGAAAAGAAACAATGGTTACCAAAGGGGAAAGAAGGGGATACAGAGGAATTAGAGGAGATGCATTCTTCTATACATGAGTACAGAGAACAGCAAAGGACGAGAGCCTGGGATTCCAGTCAAGCCTAGCTCATATGTGGGAAAGGAGGAGAGGGACAAATGAGGAGTTTGGGATTAGTGGATATAAACTACTGTATATAAAATAAACAACAAGTCCTACTGTATAGGACAGGGAACTATATTCAATATCCTGTAATAAACCATAATGGAAAAGAACATGAAAAAGTATATATATGTATACACACACACACACACAACACACACGCACACACACATAACTGAATCACTTTGCTGTACATTAGAAACTAACACAACATTGTAAATCAACTATACAGCAATTAAAAAAAAATGAAGACCGAAATTTAAAATCCTACAGGAAATAAAGCTGATGAAACCACTATTCTCATTTCAGTTTGCATTACCTTAACTCTTCAAGAAACACAATTTTGCATGCTTATTTCTCTACTCAAAATGGTGACACCATTTCAGTGTGACTAGATGAATAATCACTTAGGCATAAACTCTCAGTAGCTGATGTAAAACAAACCTACCCAGTTAAAATCAGAATGTGTTATAAAATCAGAATGTGTTATGAAACTTGGTTCAGACTGTAATATAATTAAGAAATATCAGAAATACATCTCCAGACCAGTTTTCAATATGTAGAACTTTACAAAAATGTATTAACTCAGCTTTATTAACAATCCCTTCATATTACCATAATAATACATCTTCTTTAGTGCATGAACCTGAGTCTACTAATTTATCACTAAAGTCAACTGTCTTTCTCTCCTGTGACAGGTGTGACTGTGCAAAGATCCTAAGCCACACTGCTCTCCAGCGTGACCAAAAGCTTATATCCATGGCCTGGTTGGCTGGGGTTATGAGTATAGTCTGTGGTCAAGCAAACTAAACCACATTGTGTAGGAAACCCATGACCTTCGTCTTAATAGCATTGTGGTAAGAAAAACCAGGGACTATTCACAAAAATAAATAGGAGACTTGCTCATTCATAAGTCATCCATTGAATCAGTAAGCAAAAGGCTGTGAGATGCTTCAGATACTGATAAAAGTTCACTCATTCATGCACTCACTCATTCATTCTACCAGTTTATATGACTACCTTCTATACGTGCCATAAAAAAGTGGTCTTACAATTCAGTGAGAGCGCTCCACAAAACAATTTCAATCCAGTCTGATTTATGCTTATTCAAACAATTTAAACTAAGTGAAATCTCTATATAACTCTTGGACCTACCCCCAAAGTTAATAAACTAATGAATCTTCAAGAATTTAACCTAAATCAGAAACTTCCTTTAAAGATACAGATTTACCTTAACAGTAAGAGTACCATCTCAGAACTACAACTGGTTAATTGGGCTGCAGAATTAACCATGTTATCTAAGAAAACATAGCTTAAGGAATGGAAAAAAAAATTTTAAATTCCCCGGGCTAAGTGTCCTTTTCACCAAGAATTTGGTTCCTTGAATATTACCAGAGAAGTTGAGAAAACACATGTGCCCAGTGGGCAAATGCACATGGGGTGACAGCCTACTTGAAGCAGGGAAGGGGAAAAAAAAAAAACCCACACTTCAAGACAGGTCTAGGGTCAGATTATTTAAATATCTTTACTTGTCTGAGCCATTTCCTCATCTGAAACCTGGAGAAGAGTCCAGTATACATTCCCTAGTGTTCTTACGAGGACTCAAGGAGATATCCACTGATATGTGCTTAACAGAGTGCCTGGCCCCCACCACGCACTACATAAACATAGCTGTCATGATGCCCTCATCAGCTTCGCATCGTATCCTTGGTTCATTTCATGAAGTCATCCTCCATTTTTCTAAATGGTAATACAACAGCCTTTTTGTGTCAACTTTCAAATCACTATGTCTCATATGGTCACTTCAACTTAATTCAAGATTTACTTCCTAGAAGACTTATGTCGGAGGTACTATATACCAAGGGGTTAAAGCCCAATTCCAGGGAATAGTGCAAAGCTACAAGAAAGCAGAACGCTAATTCTGAGCGAGTCCTTGCTGACCTCAGACTGCGGTAACCGTTAGGTCTTTCTTAGGATCAAGTGAAACTTGTCCCCAGTTAAGTCATACCAATTGGTCTTAACTCTTGTAGACCTGCAGAGCTAGTTAATCTCAGCCATCTTCTACAGGACAGGTCTTCAAACGTGTGAAGACAGCTACTGTGTCCTAGCTAAGGCTTACTTTCTCTCTACCAAACATCGCCAGTGTCTTCAACTATCTCTTATATGACACTGTTTAAAGAAATGAGAGCGAATGATCTCCTTGCCTCCCAGATAATTGTTCAGTGTCTTGCAGCTGGCAGCACTAAGGACACTGTATACTATAAGGGGTGAAAGCTAAGACCCTGAGAGGAGGAGGAGGCAACACACACCTCTCAGTGATTTGCATTTGCTTGCAATCATCCGTTCCTTATTAGGCAGTCCAAACCCATGTCTCCAGAGATAAGGTAAGCTCAAGAATCTTGGAATAATCATTAGATTCCTTTTCCTTTTCCAATAGGCTAAAGAGCCATCAGCTATAGGAACAGAAGACTTACAATCTGATTAGGATGGACTGGATAGCAATGTCCTGGTTTTAAATTGCCAACAGATCTTTTATGAAACAGCAACAGCAAAAAAAGCCATTCGATTCATTCTTCATCTACACAGATGAGAACTTTTTGAAGACAATATCATTACAAGTATGGAACTACTCTCTGGCCACAATTCATGACAGAGCAAAAATCACTGCCCACATCAAGGATGCAACAGCTTCCTTACTAGTTTCCCCAAGGCCAGTTTCTTCCCATTCCAGTTTACTCCTCACAACATCCTTCAGCAACAAGGCTGATTATGTCATATCTCGAATGCAAAAATCTCTCTTGGCCTCCTTACTTGCTTAGATAACAACACACCAATTCCTTAAACTGAAACTCTAAATTCTTGCATGCCTGTGGCCCCCACCCCCAACCTGCCTTTCTACATCTCAGATAGCTGTTAGCCCACTCTGTATGTTTTGCCATGTTATAGGCTAGGCTCCTAAGCTTTAGGTCCAGGCCAAAAAGAGGTGGCCTACAATGTCAATTCACTACTGTTACAGAGGTGCGTAGACTGGGCCATCTACCATCATCTTCTCGTAGCATCATTTCCTAGATATGAGCTGGGCTTGATCAGAACCCCAGGCCCTTGTTCTCTGTTGTTCTCTCTGTACTTACTAAGTTTAGGACGTTGCTCAAATGCCACTCTCTGGGAAACCTTTCTCTACTGCCCGAGACAGTGTGCCTTACTCAATCCTCTGTGCTCTTCTAGGCTGAGGTCCTATTTCTGTAAGAGCAGTTGTCAACTTACAATGTAGTTTTTATCTCTGCACTTCCTTTCCTTACTAGATTATAAGCCCCTTTGGAGTACTAATTGAAGATTTGTGTCTTACTTTTGTGACCTTAGAACCCATCATTGTACCTGTCACATAATGATAATCAATAAAGGTTTGTTGAATGAATAATGAAATAGAATGTCTACTCTGTTTTGGCAAAGAAAACAAAGATTTCAGTAAAGTTAGGTTTCAGAAAAAAATAAAAAGAGAAGGAAAAGTAAAAGTTGCAATGAATTTGTCATGACTGTTTAGTATAATTATAAGACCCTGTCAAATAATAAAAGATTAGCTCCTTGCAATCTCTATTTTTAGAGCTAAAGAAATGAAATTTTAATGGGTGTGTTTATTCAAGCCAGTCAGTGCATTAGCCAATTATGGTTCTGTGTTCACTTGAAACTATCAAAGTTCAAAAAGTGGTACATATTATTTATTCACTATCAATTATTGAACATAACTGGGCTTTCTCAATCTAAATAGTTCATATATCTAGTATCAAATTTTAATTTTATTTTTTTAAGTTTCTAGGTTGACCTGACAAAGCAGCTGGTAAAATTTCTGTATGTTTCCATTTAACTGCTTCTCTAATAATGAGATTTTTTTTTCCCCTTTGAGATTTAAAAGGCACTCAAATCAATCTAAGAGCCATATTCAATATCTGTTTGCAACGGCATATTTTGGGGTTGCTATTATTCAAGGCATCACAAGTGTTTCTTAATTAAAATATTTGCTACATGTGCAATATCCCCCAGTATGGTATTTCTTGCAGCTGCTGGAAATCTTTTAGAATCCCACCACGTGAAATTAAGCATAGTCTTCAAGTGGTAAGAAACCTTGACTAGCGATCAAAATACTGTTCTCCGGTTGCTCTAGACGCTGTTGATCTGGAGTGCAGACACCTCAGCATATCGTAGGAATGTTCTCTCCTCATCAGTTCTTTTCTTAAGACCGCAATTTCCTTCTTGGATGAGAATGGGTAAGGATTCTGTGTCTTAGGCTCTTTGAAAATGAACTTTCTCAAGTGAGGATGTTTAATAAATAACAACCTAAATAAAGGTACTGAATGATTTTTAACTCCTCTTTATGGGAGATGAGAGATTGGGTGCCTTTGACCTACTCCATGTTTGTTAATTTAATCTAGAGTTGCAAACCTTGTGATCGAAAAGCAAACCAAATAGGAAAATTTCTTTAAAAAAAAAAAATCTGGGAAAATGGAAAGCTCACATTGGATGAATGGTTCTCAATTTGGGCCAATTCTCCCTTCAGGGGACATCTGGTAACATCTGAAGATACTTCTGGTCGTCACACCAATACGGTGCTACTGGTGTTTGGTGGGTAGAGAAATCTACAGTCAATCTAATTGCTGTTCTTCCATCAGTAAGATGTCATTTTTCTCCGGCATGCTTTGTCTCGTTGTCTGTAGTTTTCGGTTTGATTATGATGTGTCTGGGTACGGACTTCTTTGGATTCATCTAGGTTGCATTTTGCTGAGCTTCTAGAATGTGCAGGTTTATTTCATTCGCCAAATTGGGGAAGCTTTCTTATAATTATTCTTTCAAATATTTTTTTCACCACACTCTCTCCTCTCCTTCAGGGACTCTGTGGATAGGAATATCAGAAATTCTGGTATTGTCCCAAAGATCCCTGAGGCCACTGATCAGTTCTCTTCTCCAATCTTTTTTTTTTTTCTCTCTCTCTGTTGTTTTGATTGGATAATTTCTATTAACCCACCTTTAGGATTAATAGCAATTAATCTGACTCTCTTCTCTGTTACCTCCATTCTGCTATTGAAACCTCTAATGAGTTTTATATTTTGGTTACTGTATTTTTCAGTTCTAAAATTTCCATTTAGCTATTTCTATCTTTTTTTTTTTTTCCTGAGACTTTCTATCTTTTCATTCATTTCAAGAGTGTCTGCATTTACTTCTCAGAGCATTTTTATCATGGTTGCTTTAAAAAGCCTTTGTTACATAATTCCACCATTTGTGTGATTCAGAATTGGCCATTTATTGACTGTCTTCTCCCATGTGAGTTGAGGTTTTCCTGTTCCTTTGTATGCTGAGTAATTTGTATTCTCGATATTTTGTGTATTATGTTATGAGACTCTGGGTCTTACTTAAGCCATATGTAGAATGTTGATATTTTTGTTTTATCAGGAAATCAACCTGGTTGAATTTGAGATGCAAATTCTGACCAGGCTTCTGTGGGTTGTGGCTTCAATACCTGTTCTATTTCCAACAGCTTTGTAGCACTCTTTAGGTCTGACCTGCATGTGCACCATCCAGTGGCCACTCTGGAATCCAGGCAGTGATTTATCCCTCAGCTCAGTTCTCAGTCTTTGGTAGATAAACTGCTTAAGATCAGATCCAAGCATGTGCAGCTCAGGGGTGAGCCTAAGAGTTTGTAAAGAACTTTATGAGACTCCTTTTTTAATCTACACCCTCTCTGTAATCTGCCTAGCGCTTTTTGGTTCCTTGGGACACCCCCTTTCAGTCCTCCGACCAGAAAGCCGGTGCTTCAATTGTTCTACATGGCCTCAAAATCCCCCATGACTCCTTTCTCCTCTGGTTTCTCTCTCTTGGGAAGCACACTGGATGTGACAGTGTTGCTTAAGTCCATCCCTGAGAATACTGCATCTCGCTGAAATGCCTGGAAATTTCTGTTACCTGGATGACACTCATCTCTGGTTCCTAATACAGATGTAAGCATTCATTATTTATTCCCTCAATAAATATTTACAGAGTATCTACTATGTGCCAGTCACTGTTTCAGTGAACAATACAAGGTTCTCTTCCCTCAGGAACTTTTATTTAAATTGAGAAGAGACAGAAAGTGAACAAATACTGAGTAAATATATGATACATCAGAAAGGGACAAATGCGAGAGAGAAAAATAAAGCTGGGGGGGTGTAGATTTTCACTCAGGGTGAGGTGGGAGCCAAAAGAGTGAGTAATGGAGTAACGGAATCTGCTTGAAGTTAAAAGGATTGTTCCAGTCTCTCCTGTTTATCTATTTGATTAGTCACTGCAAAGAGAACCTGGGAGGTAAGATGGCTGCAGCCCATGTGCAAGCTGCCATCAGGCTCAGAAGTTCTTTGATTTTATGTCTATTCATTGTAAGCATCCTAATACTGTATATATTCAAAGCACAGTTTTCAAATGTACCTGGAGAATAGGCTAATTCTCCATTAATTAACAGCACTTAGGGCTGAAATTACTTGGTGGATACAGTCCGCCACTGCTTAATGATGAACATTGACTGGTGTACTCGGGGCCAAGTTTCTTTAAGGCTTTAGTTTACACTAAATAATTGTTTCCTTTGTGTCTTATACATTACGCTCATTGCACAAAAATCAGAAATTACAGATAAGCAAATAAAAGAAAATAAAAGTAATGCAGAGATACCCATTTATAATTAAGTGTTAAGTGTTTTTGGACAACTATTCTCAATGAATTATGGGTTCAACTACTATATAACGCTCTGTGACAAAATGTCCAACTCAGCTGACCTCAGGTTTTCAAAAATTACATCACTTTCCAAGGAGTCACACATCACCTGCTTAACGTCCTGTTTTAAAAGTCTTTAATGAAGCTTCTAAACCAACGGTGAATGCTCTTATCTAGTAACTCACCTGCTAAATTTATCGCTAGGTCAATCACACACATCCTGTTGGTCACTAAGTGATAAAGGCAACAACGTAAATGCAGGAACAGCAGCGCCAACGACCGCTGTTTACTAAGCACTTACTGTGTGCCAGCCTTCCTGATAAGCAATTTATAAACACAAGTTTAAAAGTTTCTAAAATATTATAGAAAAGTACATCACTGTAAGAAATCAGAGTCTGGCTTTTATTTATTTCTAGAAAAATGAGCCAGCCCTAGGGTTAGTAAAATTCAAGAGAACCAGCTAGGACCGTTAGCTTGAACTGTTCTCACGTATTTATCCAGGCCCCATCAATAATGAAGCTGTCCCTCAAGGACACCAGAATACCATTTAATTCTTCTGCTACACTGCACTGAAACGCTTTGAAAAGTTCCTCTTGTTATATTATTTACCACTGTTGCATCAGCATAGTAAATCACATATGGTAGCTCTCTGCTGATAAAACAGTCAGTTTACTTTTCAGGGGACAGATTACTCACTGGTAAATCACAGCCATGGACCATTTTCATTCCAGAAGGGCAAAAAGTAAAAATTTCATCCAAGGCATGAAATTCTAATGCCACCCTTTGACCTATAATTCTACTTCAAGGAATGTAGCATAAGAAAAATATGAAAAGATGCGTGAAAGATTAAAATGTCCAACAACAGGAAGATAACATGGCCATGCAGATAGTGAAACATTATGCAGGTACGAAGTACCTTGTTTTAAAAGACTACTTCCAGACATGGGAAACGCTAGCAACAGTTTCCATGAAAAGGGCAGGTTCCCAAGCTATGTGCTATGAAATCTCAAATCTCATTTTGTGAACTGCATGTGTATGTTTGTACAGCACACATATGTGCTTATACGTATGAATACTAAAAAGATATAGCTAGAAATATTAACAGTAGGAGGTATTAATATGGGTAACTGTTACTTCCATTTTTAATTTTTTAGTGTTTTTAAAATTTCTACAATAAATACATATTCAGAAAGAAACAGACTCTTTCATACATGGATTTCTAGTATTCAGATTTTTTAAAACTTATGGACTTTTTCTTCAAAACAAGGTTAGAACTTCAAGCATCTGTTTGGATATTAATTTATTTTAAATGGTCTCACTGAAAACACAGTGGTTTGGATTTGTTTTTTTCCCCTGTGAAATGTCTTTGCTTTCTTTCATGCTGGGGTATTTAAATAGAATATGATAGGCTTTGATCAAAATTTTAAAATGACTACACATTACCAAATCTTACTAGTAATCTCTCTCCTCTTTTTCAGATTAGGCCACACAAGCAACAGTACCACTAGTGGGTTAATTTAATTCCTGTGAATCTGAATCCGATAACCTATGGCATTTATGCCAAAGTGAGGTAATTCTCAGTGGCTTGCGGCCAGTCCCTGCTGCTTTGAATCTCTGCCTAGAAGCTGGGTGACTGACAGATCTGGCTGCCTCTTCCAGAACTAGCCATCTTCAGGATTTTCAGTCGAAACGAATAAAGCCAAGAACCATAGTGTCCCAGTTCTCAGAAGTTTCTAACCTACACATTGTGTAACATCTTCAATTACTGCTGAAAAACACCAACAGAATTAGAGTAACTGTGAACTATCTGAGACACACAGGCAAAGACAAGAAGACCCGCCAGCCAGCCTGGCTCTGCAACTTCTATCTGAGCCTTTTGTTTCCTCATCCCTGAAGTGCAGGTTATAACCCCTGTTCACTGGGCGGCTGCTGGGGGTGTATCAGTCCACGGGCGGAAGGTGCAGAGCACAGTGCTTTGGCGCACAGCTCAGATCCAGGACATGGTAGAGCACTGTGTGTCATTATTTTTGGTGAGGAACCAAAACAAATTATGCTCATGCACACACTCATGCAAGCCAAAGGCTAAAAACATTAATAATTTGACAACAATCCACGGAGAAATGACAGACTTCGAGATCATTTCAAACATGCAGAGGTAAGTTAACATATTCAAATGCTACCATTTTAGGATGCTTCCTCCAAACTACATACTTCTATTAACATTCTTAAAATTGGTAAATAAGATCATGTGATGAACTGCTTCAACAAAGTGATTCCTGCAAGCCGGCTGTGCTCTTTCCTACAGCAGTGACTGCTGATATTAATTACACGTTTATGGGCAGCAGACGAACTGCACATTGTCTGGCTGGAGCACCAAACCAGATGCAGACCCCTCTCTTTCAGCATGAGTAATGGAAAGAAGGCAGCAGAATCTCATCACTCCAGGAGGCGGGGCTGGAGAACAGGGCATGAGGCACCTCATTTCCCCTTGTTCTTCGGGAAAGAAGTGAGGACTGATAATGAAACAAACCCCTGAGTACAGAGAGTCTCCAATTTCTGACCTCCTGAAATGGAACAGCAGAACTTAAGGGAGTAAAAGCAGAGTTCTACGCTGTCTGTGCTTGCATCGTCCATCCCTAACAGAGGGTCTGGAATTGAACAACTCTTAATGTTGAATAAATGATGAAGTTAATGAAGCCTCAAAGTTGAGACTGTCTATGTGAAATAGCCATGGGGGACCTGAGAGCCACAGGGATGCGCTGGATCATCCCCCGATTTCCCATTAACTGTTGAAATGTGACAACCAAAGTTTTAACTCAGCTATGAGCAAGGATGATGGGGCACTTCTGAGTCTGCTTAGAAACATGGTTTGGAACTTCATGATCTGTGATATTGCAAATCACACGTGATGACCTGTATGTCTGCTAAATCACAGTTGTGCCACACAGTCTCCTGAGAAGGAGGACGCATTTAGTGAGATGTCTGGTATAATCTCACATTACATAACGACCGCAAGTGTATATGGAATAAGTGTTTATAATGTGGATAACAACAAAGATAATAGCTAAAAGTTAGATCTTATTAAATCCAGACACCAGGGTAAGTGGCTTTTCATGTATGACTCATGAATCTTCTATACAGTTATCTGACAAGTAATATATTGTAACTACTTTATAGGTGCCGAAACTGATCTGAAGCTTACGAGGTTTACAAATACTCTCAGTTCTGCAAAAATAACAAGAGACAGAACCAAACCAAAAGTCATACCCAGAATATCTGATGTTAAAGCTTAGAGATGAATTACTGTGCTATTCTGACCAACAGGCTTCGTTTACAGCTCTTAAGACCTAAGCCTGAAATAACTGTGAATAATTGGGCATTACTGTTGTTTTAAAAAACCTTCCTGTTATCCACCTGTTGAACACTCTCTGTCAAGCATAGGCAACTATTTCTAAAACTGGTTCGGATGTGATTAAAATTTAAGTCTTGGGGTGGGGATATAGCTCAGTGGTAGAGTGCGTGCTTAACGTGCACGAGATCCCAGGTTTAATCCCCAGTACCTCCAATTTAAAGAAGAAAGAAAGAAAGAGAGAGAGAGAAAATTATTAAATTTTTTTTTAATTTGAAAAAATATAAAATTTAAGTCTTGAAGTTGTTCCTTACATCTATGCACGGAATTAGGTATTCCTTTAACTGTCTCCCTGAGTATTATTATCCAGTTGGAAACAAAAACATTCCTAGAATTACCTACTCCAAACTCTTTATTTGCTAGAACAGTTTGGGTAAAAGGAGCCTTCGTCAATGACTGAACTAAGACACACTGTGTACGAGGCTGAAGCTGTCAAGCACCCAGCATCTATCTGGATGTCCATACATGTAGACAGGGGGATATTTCTGAAAAATGAGGAAGTCTCAAAATCTCCTCCTGAGAAGAACAAGCAGTAAGCTCACTAAGGACTCCATGGAAGCTCTAAAGGTCATCTCAGATCGGCTCTGATCATCTCTTTCTGTTCTGATTAAAAATATGCTTATGGAACCATAATAATGGAAGAAGAGCTGGAGAAGAAGGCTTCGTGATTGAAAAAAAAAAAAAAAAGGCAGAAAAGGCAGGAAGAAAGCCTCAACTTTGAGGCTTTCTTGCTATTTAATCTAAAGGGATCTGAAATTCTCTGGACTTGACAGAGATGGGTCCTGGCTTCCTAGCCTTGCAGAAGACAAATGGGTCCTCGTGAGCTGATCTGGCCCCTCATGAAGCTCTGGTCTCCCCCTTTCTTGGTCGTTCTTTTTCCAGCAACAGTATACATGGGAAGGTGAGGTGTGTCGTCTGCTAGGTCAGCCTGAGGAGGCAGAATTTGATACCTGCCACTGTAATGACTGTTAACTTTCCAGCTGATCAGCAACAGTTAGGCGTGAGAAGACTGTTAGCCCCACTAAATGCCAAAGTAACCAGGAGTCTGCTATGAATAGGCAGTTTCCAAGGATTATAATTTTTGAGTCTCAGAAAATCTATACGAAGAGAACTCCTAGGTAACAAGCAAGCAGGCGTGGGGGGGGGGGAGGTGTTCACTATACATTCCTCAGACACTCTTTCAGGAGCCAAGAACTTATTCCCCCAACTACTGGGGATATTGGCTGCTGGCTGTTAAAACTCACAGATGATCCCTCTCTGGGAATCACCCTTGGGAACTACCCTCCCTCAGTGGGAGCTGCCTCACCCCAACATTACTGAGCCCCTCCCCAAGGGCAGCTCAAGTCCAAGGTCTGCAAAACAAAGGCCTCCTTTGAAACAAACTCCAAAGGGCCATCGCAGCCCCAGAGCTCCCATAGGCTTGGCTTCCCCCTTTGCCATCCTGCCTTCCTCACTCCCTCAGACGGAGGCGAGCGCTCTCCTGAGTCATCTCCCAAGATCACAAAAGCAGAAGAGCTGGGATTCAAACCCAAATCCATTTGACTCTCAGCCCTAAGTTTCTATCAATTTTATCAAGCCCTTGACTTTGATTTACAAAATACAAATCCTTATGTCTTAGCAAGACATCCAAAGTCCCTGTGTATATGACCGTCCTTTCTAGCCTCACATCCCATCACCCACTCCCATATAAACCCTGGTCCAGTCACATCAAACTCTTTCCTTTCCCTGAACATCTCATATTTCTGCTTTCCCTGCAGTAAGTTCACTGTCCTCATCTGCTTGATGACACCTTCTTTTCCTACAGATCTCACTTCAGGTGCTTCCTCCTCTGGGAAGAACTTCCTGGCCCCTCAGTAAAGTTAAGATCTCCAGCCCTCAAGTTCCTGAGGCAGGCTGTGTGTTCCCTTAACTGCTAACTATTTTAATGGATTCTTTGCAGGCAGGGACGTGTCTGTTCACTCTGCTTCCCAGCCTGGCATTTTATTGGATGGAGAAATAAATGAATTCTATGGAGGTGCTGGTCCCAGAGACCCCGGCTGAAAGGTTGCTAGCATCCCCATGACTGGGAAGCATCATTTGGCGCCAGACAAATTTGGATACACTGTGACCTTCCTGAGCATGAGGGCTAGTTTTATTTCATTGAAGCAGCCTTTCCAAGACCTAACACCACCTCCTACTCATAAAAGAAAAGATACAAAAAAACCCATTGAACCAAATGAGGTGCTGGCTGAAGGGGCCGACGTAGGAGAAAATTACTTCACTTTCACGACTCAGCCTCAACCATTTTTTAAAATCTCTATGTTTTAAAATATATATGATAGTTCTCTGCTGACTCACTTCTTAATTAATACATTCTTACTCCCAAATTTTAAAAATATCTCCTCTGTTTGAAAAATTTTTTTCTATTTAATACTTAATAGAGCAAAAGACAACTGTAGAGTTTGCTAAACTCCATTTCTAGGTCAGAAATCAACTCTTATGTGGATACATCAAACATGACTAAGGCGTTTTCCAGCTGGCTTGCGTAACACTACATCTTTGTTTAAAGGGGTCCCTTTGAAACATAAATATGTCATTAATCTACAGGGTGGTTTTCCCCCCACTTTCTAATAATTACTTACTGAACAGAAGTACAGGTGTTGGTACAGGCACCAAACACCACCAGTATGAAGCTGAGGAGGCTGGGGAAAACCCTTCTCCTATAAACATAAAAACCGAAAGCCAAGCTTACCGGGTAAGTAGCTGAACTGTCTACACAGGAAATGGTCCAATTTTGTTATTGTTCTCAACAAAAATGTCCAAATGACAACAAAAATAATTGCTGAGAGCTTGCTGATACTTGTAACAAGAAGAAGGCTTAAAAGCCCAGTTCCCTTTTTTTTTTTTTTTTAAATGGTTTTGGGAAGAAGGAAGCTCTCTGGCATGTAAGGGACTGAATTTTCTGTGCCCTATGTCACTTTCTTGCAACCTCCACTGCTAGTTTGGTGGGAGTGAGAAAAAACTGATACCATTTCCCCAAGAGAGCATCACGTCTGGTTACCTTGTCCTTCACCAGTGTCTGATCGTGTGTGAACCCAAAACACAGAATTTAAGGCTTTTCCTCTCCAGTCTGAGTTTTTGATAATTGCAGGCAAGTCCGTTCCTAAGGACAGAAGTGCAATTTGCAAGTATACCTCATTTCAAAATTCTGCTCCTATGGTTCAGGTCACAGATTCACTGATTTACAACCCTAGAAGTGTGCCTGCTCAGGTTCAACTTTTTATCCCGTGTCTTTAAAATATCTGTTCATTGACTGATTTTTTTTTTTTTAACCTAATATGTACTGAATACAATTACGTAAGGAAGGCACCAGACCCTCCTCCGTCTCGGGTGTGGGCCAAGTGGTCACAGGGATGCACACTCTGGCAGGATGGGCGGAGTGTACCTTTTTAAACATCCTGGTGGAATCCTCACTTATCTGCATGAACCGCATAATCACATTGTTCAGGTAGATGTCGCTCAAGGTGGCATGGTCTTTGCTTTCTCTCCTCACTTGGTTCAGAAGCAAATACCAGCAGTTCACTGGAGACAACAAGTTCTGGTCTTTCCTAAGAAGTGAAGAAAAGAGAGAATTACCATCAATTTCAAAGCCGCCCCAAGCAGCTGAGGGAAGTCACCAAAGCAAATCAGGAGCCACAACAGACCAGCATTGTCCCTGTTCTTTCTATTCAGGGCATCGCTCAAAGCAAGACACTCGACAGCCAGCAGAGCAGCCCTCCAGGCCGGGGTGGCGCCGAGCCAGCCATTCCCCAGGCTTGGAAGAAAACACTTGGACCAAGAACACCAGTCAAAACCACACTCCCGACAAGGGCCACGGGACCCTCACATACATAGCACTCAGGCAGGCGTTCAGCTTTAAACACCCCATTGAAGAAAGCAGTTTATGTTTACATAAAAACCTATTGACTACTGTCTCAGAGACAGACTGTGGTTTGCCACTGAATACAAAGCCTGCTTTGAATGTCCCGTCTGTTGTTGGAAGAGAGGTTTGGCTAGGTACACTTTCCATGGAACATAAATTTGAGGATGATTGATTAATCCCTTGATGTATAACCTCCAGCCTCCCCAAAAGTGTTCCCGGGAATCAGAACTTTATAGCCATTGTCTCAAGGCTTGTGAACAGAGCCAAGACATTTACTGGCTTATGACTTGTCCCGTTGTCCTTTTGAAACCCATTACGCTGTTTCAGATTTGTAACTGCTCCTTGCTTTATTCGAGAAAATAAAGTGGGTATAAATCACAAAAGATGACATGAAAAAAATCTTAAAGAAAAACTCCAAACAAAAGCAGTGACCAACTGGGATATTACTGGTTTAAAAAAAAAAAACAAAAAGTAGGGTTTTTTTTTTTTGTTTGTTTTTTACTTTAAAACCTAACTCTACAGTGGCAAAACTCAGGGACACAAGTGCTATTTTATCAGACGTTATCCTCCTATTATTCATGAGCATTTACGATTCTGAGTATTAATGAAATTAGGGGAAAAAATTATTAAATAAGGTCTTTCACAGCCTTTAAGTTCCTCAGATTCAAGATGCAACACTGTATCAAGTCAAATCCTTCTCTAGAAGAGAAAGAAGAAACAGGAACGGCTATCGGGGCAGAAAGCCCTGATCGAGGGTCTGAGCACCAGCATCCCTCAGAGAAGCCACCCATTCTCCCAGCCAGCACATGAAGAACTACAGCTCTGCCCAGAGAAGCCTCCTTTTCTCCCAGAGCCATCGGGCGAGGCGCAGTAGTTCTACGGCAGAATATTGAAGCCTTTTAGTAGAAAGGCTTTCTATTACATTCTCCAGCTGCCCAGCCCAAGAGGTAAATGCTACCTTATACTAACTTTTATTTGCCTCTTTCATGCTGAGGGAACCCATAAATTCTTTGAGAACATTTCACACTTGTTTGTATCCTCAGTGCCTTGCCCATGGTCAGAATTAAATAAACATTATTTCATTCATTGAATAAACACTTATTATTGCCTTAATAGTAAGTGGTAACAGTACAACAACAACAACAATAATAGCGGCAGCTGTCACTTACTGAGTGCTGACTCAGGTCAGTGGGAGCACACAAGCCAAGGGTGTGGAATATGGGTCGAGCCTGCTCAGGTTCAAATCCCACAGCTGCTACTTCCCAGCCACGTGATTTTGGCCAAATTATTTAAACCTCTCTGTGCCTCCATTACTTCATTTGTAAAATAACAGTCATAAGATCATGAGAATTGTTTGAGTTAATATTTATGTATTTTTTAAGGCAGACTAGAATGCCTTAGATCCACAGTAAGTGCTCTGTAAAGTTAGTGATTGCTCTCTAGTGTCTGGTCTGAAGACTCTACACACCTTAACTCTACATAATCTTTACCACCACAATTCAAGGTAGAGAGGCCTTATATCCCCTCCACCAATGAGAGAACTTAAGCTTAGCAAGGCACAGTGATTTGCTCAAGACCAAAACTAGCATCAGAGAGTCTGAGTCCAGGGAGGCTGATCCAAGCCTTGGTCTTTCCACCACGCAGGGGCAACTTTAGGCCAAGGATTATCTTACACAACAAGCACCCCAAAACTGAGTAAGAGCTAGACTCCACAGCCCAGCTTAGAAGATTGGTAAAGTTACAGTCCTAAAGATTGAACATCTGTTTCATGAAGAGGAGGAATACCCCCATGTCAGCTGTTAGTCACATCAAAGATTTGTCATGTTTCTCATTTAATGGTCATAAAATCTTGTAATTTAGGAAACCAAGGCTCAGAAAGGTTAAGCAACTTGACCAAAGTCACACAGCAGAGCTGGTATTCAAACCAGGTGTCTGACTCTCTTGATTTTTTTTCCCTAGTCCTGGTCTGTCCTTCTGGTAGACTTATTATCTTCTCTTCAGTCCTGTAGTCATTAATAAACTTACTCAAGTCAAAGAAAATTCCAAGCTGCTCACCTTTCAAAGAAAACTAGTGAACAAACCAGAGGAAACAAAAAATGTCATACCACAATAAAGGTGTTTAAAAAAAAAAAGTGGCAGCTGGATTCACTCGGGGATCGGACTTAGGTGCACGGGCCCATGAACGTTTTCAGTTCACAAGGGATTGCCAAGTGCAGAACACAGAAGGAGACATTCAAAAATATTTACTGAATGGATGAGTGGGCTGTCTTCTTATTTGCAATCACTTTAAAAAAGGGACAGTTTCTATAACGGCAGGTTCTAGTACTGGCTCCAGTCTCTGTCAAGTACATTTGATGTTTGTTCATCCTGGGAACCATCACTAAGATTTATTTCTATGCTGGACCAACACGAGGCTAAAGTTATCCAAATAAAAAAAAAAAAGTATTCCTTATCCAGAATAGTTCTGCATTTGCTTCTGCAAAAGGACTCCAACTTTTTTTCCTGCAAAAGTTCCTCTTTTTTTTTATGATGAGAAGGTTTTTAAAACAATTTTTTTATTGAAGTATAGTTCATGTGCAACATTATATAAGTATTAAGTGTACAATACCATGATTCATAATTTTTAAAGGTTATACTCTATTCAAAGTTGTTATAAAATATTGGCTATACTCCCTGTGTTGTACAATATATCTTTGTAGTTTATTTACTTTATACATACTTTGTACCTCTTAATCCCCTACCTCTATATTGCTTGTGCCCCCTTCCCTCTCCCCACTGGTAACCACTAGTTTGTTCTCTGTATCTGTGAGTTTACTTCTTTGTTAAATTCACCGGCTTGCTGTATTTTTTAGATTCCACATATAAGTGATATATCATACAGTATTTGTCTTTCTCTGTCTGACTTATTTCACTTAGCATAATGCCCTGTAAGTCCATCCAGGTTGAAGCAAGTGACAAAATTTCATTCCTTTTTATGACCAAGTAGTATTTCATTGTGTGCATATATATGGGTGTGTATATATGTATAACTATGCCACATCTTCTTTATCCATTCATCTGTCAGTGGACACTTAGGCTGCTTCCAGATCTTGGCAATTATAATTAATGCTGCCAGGAACATTACAATACAGTTGTCTTTTTGAATTCGTGTTTTTATTTTTTTCTGATAAATAGTAGTGGAACTGCCAAAGAGGAAATGCAGATGGCCAACAGGCACATGAAAAGATGCTCAACATCGCTAATCACCAGGGATACGCAAATCAAAACCACAATGAGCTATCACCTCACATCTGTCAGAATGGCTACCACCAAAAAAACCCACAAATGGTAGAGGGAGAGTATAGCTCAGTGGTAGAGTGTGTGCTTAGCATGCACGAGGTCCTGGGTTCAATCCCCAATGTCTCCATTAAATAAATAAACAAACCTAATTATCTCTCCCACTTAAAAAAAAAGGGGGGGGGGAATAAAAAGACCACAAATAACGAATGATGGCGAAGATGTGGAGAAAAGGGAACCCTCCTACCCTCTTGGTGGGAATGTAAATTGGTGCAGCCGCTGTGGAAAACAGTATGCAGGTTCCTCAGAAAAACTACTCTACTTCTTACGTGGGCTCCAAGGCCACAGAAGGGTGTAAAATGAAATTGCAAAGCCCATGGTGAAGGCCAAGATGGGCCCCTCTGCAGCCCCGTTCCATCTGGAGCCCGGGGTTGCTGCCCCCTGTGCGGGCAGGCAGGGGGTGTCCTGTTCTACTGCCTCACCGAGCTGGTAGTTGTGCCGCTTCTGGCTCTAGGCTGGGATGCAGCACAACAGGACTCATGGTGAGGCGGTCAAGTCCTCACTCCCAACTCCCTACCCTGCACGGGCCTCATCTTCTGGCCCCACATGAGACTAAAGCGTGATTCAACCACCACTGAAGTTTTCAGTTCCCTTTTCCTTTTCTGGCCCTTGGAAATTTCCCTTACATTCCTATGAATTCAGTTATACATTTAAAATGATGTCTAGGCTATATGTCAGTCAGCATTTTGGGGACTTCTGTCACAGAAAAAATTTTCGGATTATCTAGTTGGTTGTATTTCCAGAAATCAGAGGCTGGGCTGTCTCTTTAATATCTCCTAAACAAGTCTATTCCTTTCTCCCTGCAGCCTTGCTAGTTTATGTCATTGTGATTACAGCACTCTACCTGGTCTCCCCTCCCTTAATGATATCCTCCTCCAGTCCACCATCCTGTCATCATTTTAAAATGCAGGTCTGAGCTGGTCATCCTTCTGCTTAAAACTCTCCAAAGGCTCCTCAAGCCCTCAGGATAAAGCCCGAACATCCTGGTAGGATCTATAGGCCTCAACTAGCCCTTCAGGTCTTCATTTATCTACCACCTCTTCCAAGGCCTTTTCTGGACCTTCCCATCCCCACCTCCATGATAGAATGGATTTCCGTCAGGTGTGTCCATGGCCTCCTGCACTCGTCCCTGTCAGCATGCTTGTGTACTCAACTGGCATTGTCTCTCAGATTTAAATTCTAGAGTTCATTTCATTATCAGAGAAACCTGCACGTATTTTTTTTTTAATTTTTATTTTTAAACCAGTGACCCTTGAACAGGGGTTTGAACGGTGCAGGTCCATTTATATGCAGATTTCTTTTTCAATAAATATAAGGCAAGTGTTTTCATTTTACAGATTTTAAAAGTAACTAGGCATGGGGGAAAGTTTGTATTCGATTAGAGATCACCATATGTAGAATCCAAAGAATTTGAGTTTGAGTCCTGATTCTATCCACAACCATTTCATTTAGGTGGGTCATGTATCAATTCCTTAGATTTTGAAGCAAAGATAGCAGTATGTGGATTTTTGACTATACAGGGGATAGGTGCCCCTAACCCCTGTGTTGTTCAAGGGTCAACTGTGCAATTAATGTAAGGATTAATTAAAGCTAGACCATAAGCATTTTACCAAAGGCCCTTGTCAGTCTCAGTTGCAATGACCACAAACATGATGGGGGGAGCAGGAAAGTGTGTGTAATCAGAAGCAACTCTCACTACTTGTTTTCATGTCACATCACTGAAGAATCAGCTATTTGAAATCTGCCCATCCAAGTATCTACCTGTAGTAGATGTCAACTCCTAGTGTATTTATTGGAAAGAGAAACATATCAAGAGAATACTATTCATTTAAAATGTAAAGGGGGTGGGGAGGGATAAATTGGGAGTTTGAAATGTGCACCTCTCGGGGAGGGATGGAAATGTTAGGCATCTGGATTGTGGTGGTGGCTTCATAGGTGTACACATCTATCAAGATTCATCAAATCGCACATCTGAAATACGTGTAGCTTACTGTAAACAGAAATCATACCACAATAAAGTTGTTTAAAAAAAGTAATGAATTTATGCTCATAAATTATAAATCCAGAGGGTTGCTTTTATCTCCAGGAATATACCAATCAACATCTTTTCAGACAAAAATAGAAAATTCTAAGACCAGTAATGGGTGATTAAAAAGATAGGGTATCATCTCGGAAAGATGAAGTGGAGTCAAGTCTCTCTTACTTGTACTGTTGATGATCCTTAGTGCTTCTTGTTTTTGCCATGAACCTTTCTGCTAACTTTTCTAGGTTCCGAGAATATTCTGTCTCAATTTCAGCTTTTTTCCGGAAGAAATCTTGCAGGTCCTGGAGAAGTTGAACTCGTATCTCTGTCTGCTGCTCCAGGCATTTTTGTTGCTCTACCAGTTGAGCTCGAATTTCTAAGAAGAGAAGAGAAACCATTTGATGCTTTTATGAAAATTACTGAGGTGTGCTGGAATGGGCAAGGTAAAAATAATTTAGCTCTGTATTGGACCTTTATGATGCTACTGTGTTCAGGCTGGTTCCCTAAATAAGATATCTGCTGATCCTTTAAAAGAATGAGATACACCTCAGGAAAGAATGTAATAAATTAGAATAGAAATGTGGGTTATATGTGCAATGCCACAAACATGCATGGGGTCATGAGGGAAGAAATTAAAGCCTTTCAGATAATAGTTCATAACACATAACATCTTTGGGTAGCTGATTCCACTGTAGTTCTCCTTCTTTTTTTTTAAACAGCATTCTACCTCAACTAGCCTTTTTGAGTCTGAATGACAATGAAGTGAGCATCATTTCTTCCAGACTTCTAAACCACCACACATTTGCCAGTTGGCACTTACAAACACTGACATCTGGTAATTTTTATTTAGTGCATGAATTTCCAGTTTGTAGAATACAGTTTCACGGTTTATAGGAATGCCACGCCTCAACATAACTTCTTTCTATATCCAAATAATCCAACCATAATGGGGAATCCTTGGACGCCACTTCATTATTCTGATCACAACATCAAGAGCTCTTCACTTGGCTTTCACTTTTCCCACATCGTTCAGACGAACAAAGCATTATCAACCCATATCGACCTGAAGAGAATCCTCTGACAATTTTAATACATCAGGAACAATGGAGGTTACTCACTTAGAGATTTAGTAGAAACACAAAAGTAAAAGTGTGTCACACAAAACTATCTGTAAGTGACTGTAACAATAAACCATGTGTGTTTTGGAAAATGATATGGTAATTAACAACTACTAATTTTGTTTTTGTTGTAAGACTCAGGGCTAACCTCCAAAGACAAGAACATTCGTACTGGAAAACTTCATTTCATCTTTCCCAGGGCCAGTGCGTAGTCCCTACAAGTGAGGGCTGAATCTAGGTTAGTGGAGTTAAGAGAAATCAAAGTGCAAGTAACACCTCAATTTCTTCCCATTCTTCTTCCACAGAGAAAGACTGAGGGGACAATACATACAAAGGAGATAACAGTAACTATGAAACAAGGTCTCTGCTCTCAATAAGGCCATGTTCCAGGCAACACTTTTTTGAGGGAGTCCTGGGGAAAGATGGGAAAGCAATTCTCAAATGTTCTCTCTTGGTTTCTCCACTGCTAGACTGGGGGATCCTATTATTAATCTCATAAAAGTGTGGTGAACACCATAATGGAGACATTGTTAGAGGCTTTTAACTACCACGAGCGGCATCTGAGTTTTAGTCAATCAAAGTGTTTTCCACTACAGTATTACAATCAGCATGTCTGCCAAACTCTTTCTCCCACCAATACAGACCTGTTTTTGTTCCATAAAGAAAAAAAAAAATCAAGGGTGGGGGTATTTCTCACTCAGGAATATCAGCAAGTCTTTCAAGATGAAGTAATTTTAGCACATCTTGCAGTGCTAAGTGAAAACAAAAATTGTCTTAGGCTGCCAACTAGTTGTTTTGTTTTGTTTTGTTTTGTTTTGTTTTAGGGGTGAGTGGGTTGGAATTTTTTTTTTTTAAGATACCTTAGTGCCAAATAAGAAATAAAAGCAGCTGAGAGTAAAAATCTCATCAGAAGTACACAAAAATTACATCAGCTTCCTTCTTGGATCTCATTCTTAGATTTTTCTTTTCCTTTAGGGTTTAAAATAGAACTAGAAAGTTTTGAGAAGGAGCACTCTACTGTAAAGAGTTAAAATTCCAACCTCATATTGCAGGGAGTAACTGTTACTTCCAGTTATCAGTAATTTTCCAGTCAAAATAGGATACCAGCAACATTTTCAATTGTGAAAAAGTGGAGGGATGGAACCGAGAGAAAAAGTATGCTCCAGAAACTGGATAAGAACCTGTGTGATAACTTTTTAATTCAGAAAAGTTGAGGACAAATGAGGAAAAAATTACAAGGAAAGAAATTCAATATACAAGGACTATAATAAGAAATGTTTTGTTAGGAAGAGAAAATCTTTGGATTCTTTATACTACACCAGAGCTGTCAGACAGCACAATTCGGCAGGTCACCTCCCTGGACATGTGCTGTACTTCTGTTAATATAACCTCACTAGATTTGAGTTAACTTAATACAGCACCATGTTTGAAAGACTTTCAAAGATTTTTTAAACAAATGAGTACAATAAATGCTTGGTCATATGAATGTTGGTCCACTGCTCAGAACAGGTAAGAAGCCTGTGGTGCCCTGGCCCTACACTCCATCAATCCTGTGATGGGACCACAGGTGACTGTTAGTTTTCAGGTATTAGTACTGCCTGGTTTTATGGCTTTTGTTTTTCTTTCTTTTTCAGATCCAAGCTTCATTCAGTTTACTTGAGCCATTACTAACCTCCTGTTTTGTGTAAGGCAGGGTCTTAGGCACTGGAACTAAAAAAAAACTGTTAGACACAGCTCCTGTTGGTAGGGAAGACAAATCCTAAGTGATAATATCAATATACTGCACTAGGAAGCTATGGAAAGATGGACTGGGCAAGACGGTAGAAGAGCTTGGAAGACGTCATACCCTGCAGGATACATAGGTTAGAAGATACAAAGTTGTAACCACAGAGAATAAGAGAAAATATTTGCAAATCATATATCAAATAAGGAACTTGTATCTAGAGTAAAGAACGCTTACAACTCAATAATAAAAACAGAAATAACCCAATTTTTATAATGGGCAATGGATCTCAATAGACATCTCCCAGAAGAGGATATACAAATGGCTAATAGCACATGAAAAGCGGTTCAAATCATTAGGCGTCAGGAAGCTGCCTATCAAAAGCACAACAAGATAGTGCTTCACACCCACTAGGACGGCTATAATCAAAAAGAATGAACAAGCACCGGTGAGGGTGCAGAGAAATCGGAACCCGCATACACTGCTGTATATGTATGTAATGTATGTAATAGGAATGTAAAATGGTACAGCCACTTTGGAAAACAATCTGAGAATTCCTTAAAACATTAACACAGACTTAGCAAATCCACTCCGAGGTATATTATCCAAGAGAAAACCTATTTCCACACAGAAACATAGAGACAAATATTTATGGCCAGCGTGATTCAGTAACAGCTGAAAAGTGGAAATAACCTAAATGTTCACTAATAGGGAACAGAAAAACAAAAGGAAGGTACAGCCATACAATGGAATATTCACCCATAAAAAGAGATAACATACTGATTCAGGCTTATATTGAAAATATAAGCTTAGTGAAAGAAATTAGTCACTAATGGAAAGTGTGATTACATTAATGCGAAACGTCCAAAAGAGACTAATTCACCGAAACAGAAAGCAGAGGAGGAGTTGCTGACAAGGGCTGGAGGAGCTGGAGTAAACGGGAAGTGACTGCTAAGGAGTGCAGGATTTTTCTTTTTTTTGGTGGCAGCAGTGGGGTGGTGATGAAAAAGTTCTAAGTGATTGTGGTGATAGTTACAAAACAGTGAATACACTAAAAATCAGTGAATGGTACCCTTTAAACGGGTATGTTGAATGACATGTGATTTATATCCCAATATAGCTGTTATACAAAATATCACAATTCCATGAAATTTTGACTGAGACATTTCTGAGTGGTAAATAAAGGTCGTAACAACAAAATAACTCTACACATTTCCATGCCTAGTACTTTTTAGCAGTTTATCAAATTAGACCACACAAGGGCAAGCACTTTAAAAGTCTTCATAAAATGGCTCTGGCTTCAATATTTTCACTTCATCCTGAATTTATCTGTGAGCCACAATAGTAAATCTAATTATGGGCTAATTTGTGCATGAATTATTACAATTTCTAATGGTATAGGAAAGATTAACCTAGTAGAACATTAGGAGGGGCTTATCAACATGACTCCCAGACAAGTGCACAAAACAGAGCCATCTCTTCCAGGCAGAAAAACACCGTGTCCAAGGGGGCTCTAAGCAGCCATTATTTAAGTTGAGGGCAGGACCTGCTAAATACTAATAATGGCCATTTTAACGGGGCTAAAATTTACTGGGTTTTTTTTTATGACTGTTGTTTCATTTCTGTTCTGCCAGAGCACCACCACAGTATAAGTCAACATCAATAATCCAACAAGAATAATACACATAAGAATGTGTTTTCAAACTACTCAATTAACTTGTTTTTTTTTAAAGTGGAAATAGTCCCTCTAAGCTATAAAAATCTGCTGACTCACAGTTACCAAATAAAACGGAATTGCCTAGGATAAGAGGAAACGAGGCTTTTCTTGCTCTGATAAAGGGAAGTCCTAACCCTTAAAATAAATTTGTGTGAAACCACAGAGCAATGCATATTTCAATGAAAGACTGAGACCAGACTGGGCTGTTTCTCTAATATGTTACTGTCTGATTAGGACCAGGACATAAAACTGACAGACTGGGTGATACTTGTGACCATCTAGCGAATAGGAACGCAGTAACACGTTTAAAACATCACAAACCATCTCAATTATTTCATGGTCTTGCTTGGTCAGAAATTTTCCTAATGATAGGCAAAAAGCCTACATTCTCTGTGGGCTTATCAGCACCTTCACCCAAGGGATATAAGGAATTTTCTCAAATGACAGGTGAGAACCCCTGGAATGTCTCTGAAGAGAAGAACCCAATTAGACTCTAACTGGTTCCATCAACTGTTCACATAACCACTGCTCACGTGAGTATTTATACAGCCTCGCAGCTGCTGATTAGCTTAACACTAGGTGCAAACTTTTGTGAAATATGCTTAAAAAACCTAAAAAGGCTAGAAATTTGTAGCAAAAATATTCCATAAATGCCACCTTTGTTTTGTGTGTGTGTGAACAGACTGGATACACAAAGGCCATTTCTTCATTTCACTAGAAATCTGAAGCCAACATTTATGCTTCTCTTGCACTCTGCACCGTTAAGGACCCGGGTTGGAGTTACGGTGTCACCTGTCACAAGCCACGCGACATGGGGCAAGTGGCCTAACATCTCGCAGTTTCATCCCGTAAAGTAAGAAGAGCTCCACCTCACGAGGCTGTGGTGAGAGAACTAAATGAGACAGTATAGGTGAAAAGCACGTCGCCAGCCGCCAGCCGCCGTGAAACAGATGGAGATGTGATTATTACGAGTATCAGCAGGCTTTCATTAGAAAAATATTTATCGACTATTTCCTTGTGCCAGACTCCCTTCTAGTGGCTCTAAATAACAGACTGGAAGTCACGGGCCCCATCCTCAGCGAGGAGACAGCCAGCGCACACAGATGGTGAGAGCTAGTGACCTTCAGGGCCTTGCTTTACTAATGTCGAGGAGCAATGGGAGGCTGGGGGTGGGGGGAGCATGCATGGTTGCGCCAAGTGGCGAGCACTGAGGTGGTCCTGAGGTGGACCTAGCAGTGTGCTGGCGGACACAAAAGGGAAGGGTATCCCAAGCTGAAGAAACATCTTCAGCACACGCAGGAGGAGAGAACAGAGGCGCTATAACAAGTGCCTCTCTGTGCGAATAGCTAACTTCAGCTGGGTGACGGGTCTAGCCATGTTAGGTTGGACAGGACCCCACATGGCAGGCTAAGGAGTAAAAAATGTTACCTGTTAGGTCAGTTTCCCCAAGTAGCTTGATGGTAAGAACTACCTGGGGTGCTTACTAAAAATAGCTGTGTCCAGGTCCCTCAGCAGGCTATTTTTATTTTTATTTATTTTGGTTTGTGGACCTGGAACAGAGGTGTTTAATTAAGTACCCAGGTGAATCCTATCTCTGTGCAACTGTAGGAAACACCAGTGGGGAGGAACTGGACAATTTGGAACAAGGAAGACACATAATCAGATTTGCATTCCAGAAAAATCACGCAAATAAATGAATAAATAAGTGAAATGAAAGGCTAAGCACCCCACACCTCAAGGACCAGTTTCTTTCTAAGCTATAGGGCTCCTCGTCTGGATTACGAATTATTGGGCAGAGCAAACCACCATCCACCAACAAAAACCCTCCCAAGATGAGTGGTATCCACGTTTTTCTCTGCCTGAGCCTATTATTTTAGTTAGTTTGGAATCACTCATTTCTGTCATCTGGCATGGAACTAAGGAGTGTTTCCACATTATCGGTTATTGGAGTAGAAGCTGACTGTCAACCATACTGTGGAGAAAAGCTTTAGAGCTGGGCTCCCCAATATGCAGCCACTTGTCACATCAAGCACCTCAAATGTGGCCGGTCCCAACTGAGAGGTGCTGTCAGTGTAAAATACACATGAGATTTCAAAATTTTAGTGTGTGTGTGTGTGTGTGTGTGTGTGTGTGTGTAAGAATGTAAAAGTGTCTCATTAATAGTTTTTATATTAATGTTAGAATTTAAAATTTTAGAAATGTTGGGTTATATAAAGATACTATTCAAACTAATTTCACCCGTTCCTCTCTTTTTTAATGTGGCTGCTAAAAAAAAGATTTTAAATTGAAAATGTGGCTCATCTGTAGGACAAACCTCCTCTAGTACATGAGTGAATTTGCAGCTGGTTGCCTCCTAAGTGAAGTCTGAAATGTGGCATTCCCAACAGGAAAGGTCTTTGAAAGAGTTAGCGGACTTGACCAGAAGACTTACGCACAAAGTGAACATGGGGTAGAAAACAGAGTATCAGGACACCGGTTCCAGTTAGAAGTGTGACCTTTGGAGGAGTAACTATCTCTGTGGAACTCATGTTTCCTCACCTGCACAATGATCACTAATCACAATGGCCATATTGCCCTCCCAGAGGCAAGAGGCGGCTTCAGTGAGATGAGAGATAGACAGGCTTTCTCACCATGTCAAGCACTGTATTGGCCAGTTGTCATGCAATGTGGTTTGAGAAAAGAAAAACACAAGTTCTAAATTTGATGGTCTTGACTGCACAGACTAAAGGACTTTCAGAAAAGAAAAGATCACGGGCCAGCTGGGGTCATCACCAGTGATACCCTCAGGGGTGTTTGGCCCTGCACTGCCTTTAAAGGAGACGTAGCATTTGGAAAGATGTGCAAATTCGGGGAGTGGAAAAGAAGTTCCTTAAATAAACTAAAAATGATCATTCTTGATACTCCGGCCCAGAAGAATAAGGGTCTGGGGAAGGGCGTTCAGGGTGGATCAAGGTTACTGCCTCATGGAAAATCTAACTCCTTAAAGTCTTTTTCTACTTCCGAATCATGGTGTCACCAACAACTTATGCAAACTAACTAGCACAGACATATATGAAATCAGATGGTTTCCATTCTAAGCTCGAATCACGGCTTCATCCTAGAACTCCGGGGGAAGCAGGGTGATGATAAAAGCTTTGGGAATAAAATAAGGTAAGAGACCGCCCTCTCAGCACAGTCAGTCCTCACTGTACAGATGTGACAGTGAAGCCAGCATTACAACACTTCTGACACCGGAAGAGAGGCTGCATCCATTTTCCTAAGTTTTCATAATAATATTTTCATTTGGAATTACATTTACTTCAGTATTATTTTAGAATAAAAGCTTACTACAGAAGCATCAGTTTTCATAGCTTTTGAAAGCCAAAAATTAAATGTTGGCCTAGATAACATTTTCAGATAAAGTATGGAAAACAAATTTGTACTTTTTTTTTTTTAATCCCAGATGAAAGCTAGCCAGGGTAAAAGGCAGTAAATTAAGGTGATCAATTATTGCAGCTGAACTACACTGGAGAAGAGGCCAGCTGAAGGAAGCACAGAGCGGAATGACTAACTTTTGTGCTTTTATTTAGAACGCACAAGAGGCAAGATTTTATTAACTTCCCCATAATTAAGCAAAGACATTTCAGAGCGTACTAGAAGATTGATTTTTACTACCAGAAAAAGACAGTGTGTGGGAATCATTGATCTGTAGAGAGTACAAAGATTTACATTTTGGAATGGCTGTGTCGCTGACAAAAGTTCAAGGCATTCTCTAAATGTTTACTTTCTTTCCTGATATAGTTGAACACAGAATCTCATGGAGTAAACATAAAATTTTACACACCTTTTTCTCTAAATAAATTTTGAGGACGAAAGAAACGTCTGTAAACTAGTTTAAATCTTTTGTACTTGAATTAACAGCAAATTGATGCTTTTTCAAATTGAGGCTATTTCCCTGATTGCAGTAATTACAATTTTAAAGTGTCTACTAGAACACAGTTTAACCTCCCAAGCAATTTACCATTTACAACAAACAGGAGAATATTTACTCAGTTCCTACTACGTTCCAGATCCTGTGATGAATACTTGATGTAGCTTAGCTCACGTAATTCTTACAGCAATCCTCTTATGTAATGCTTCCATGACATACATGAGGAAATCAAAGCACAGGAAGTTAAGTATTATGTCCAAAGTCATACAATTAATAAGTACTAGAGCTCAGATTCTGAAGTTCATGATGCAAAATTATGATGTCCAACAATTACACATAGTGTGCAATTACACAAAGCAAGCCTAGCCTTTGAGATAATTTGTTGGAATGTATATAGAGGCTGTGTATTTAACTATTTATGTATCAGATAAAAGTTTAAGCGCCAAATGTCTAGCATCATATAGAAAAGTAATGATTGCATGTCTATCATTTACTTAAAGAAAGCCAAAAGACCCCCTACAACACACAAAAAATCTAATATTTTACAAAAACTAGCTAAGCGGCTAATGCTAATTCCTAAATGTCATGGCTTTACAGGAAACAATGTATTTAGGTCAATTGCTTTTGTTTAAAATCGTTATTGAGCTACAGCTATTATATTGCAATTACTATAGAACTGTGAACTCTACAGATTGTGAGTCCCTTAAATGCAAATACCATGTGTAAATTTCCATATAGCACATAATAGTAACTATCTCTGATGAACGTTTGCTTCAGTAAAGGTAATAGGTTATTATGCTTAATTATGCACAGTTGGACATAGGACTCAAATTTTACTCATTCATAAAATGGGTTTCCATTTCCCTCTCCTTGAAACCCACCACCCCATCACTTCACCTTTTCATTCTTTGCTCCATGTGGTCCTGCTGGCATCCAGCCCTACAAGGTTTCCCCCATACACAATGCTCTACACAGTCATTAGCAGAAAAGAAATCCAGTTAAATCCATTGAATGTCATGTTTTAAACATTTCTCAATTAAATGTACCTTTTATATGTCCGCTTCTACCACAGAAAACCATCGTCCAGGAAAACAACAAAGGAAACACTCACCACTTCACCTAACTTTCTTCAGACTTTTATTAGAGACTTTGACTGGATGGCTACTGGCAACTTGATACCTTATTTTATTTAACTACAGTTCAATAAACGAGAGTTCCAATAACCTCTAGCTCCCAGTGAACGACCTGAACACTGGCTCAGGAGCTGATATAAGGAAACCAGAAAGTAGTCTAGTCACACCTGGGCTTCCTTAACATTCATTTTACAGCTGAAAGACACAATTCTGGATCAATGAATAAATACCTTTCTATCCTAGGCCACAAAATCATTAAAGAGATGGCAATTTAAAAAATCATACATATATATATATATATATCTCCATATATGTATATATTACATATATACACATATTAAGTGTATACCTTTAAAGGTTTTTCAGGCCTAAGCAAATACTCTATACTAACCATCTTCTTAAAATGTCAAAATTAATAATTCTCTTCATTTTATCTCTTCAAAGTACCAAAGAAAAAGTACAATTTGATAGACAACCTATGTATTAAAAGTTAACACTCTTCTACTTTATCCTCAGATAAAAGCCAAACTCTATAGTACAAGTTACTTCTGGTTTTGCACCAACACTCAACATTTACCCACATAATCTGCAGAAGCTGAATCCAACAATGCTCTCTCATTGTCTGCTCAACAAGCAAATGAGAGAGCACAAAAATGCTTACCCTTCTGACAAACATTTACTGAGTATCTTTCAGGTGCTGGGTCTTGGAGGAAAAAAAAGAGAAATCCATTCCTTTTTGTCCCCAGGGCCTCCCAAGCTAGCTTCTGGTCTAGGACATGGGAATAAGTAACTGCTATTTATTTATTTTTTTAACTGTTTTTAATATAACTATCACCATCTACAATGCAATGCTGTAAGCCTATAATGGAAGTGTGAGGAAGGTGCTGTGAGAACATATAGGAAGGAACAATAAATGATGCCCAGGTAAATCAGGGGAGGCTCTGAGGTGACACTGGAGCCAGCAGTTAAGGAGAACTGTGTCAAGCTGGGGGTGGGGGTAGGGGTGGGAAGGGTATTATGGGCAAAACGAGTAGCTGGTTCAAAGGCCCCAGGGTATGAGTGTCTGGAGAGTTAGGCTGTTACAAGGATGCCAATTTGTTCCATATTGCAGGGTGATAAGGTAGGCAGAGGCTGGACCAATTATTAGGAGATTTAAAAGTAAATATTCTATATGATAAGTGATGTTATCCTTACCCAGATCTATTCACTTATTATAGGGATTGTGTCAATTTATTTATTTAACAAGTTAAAAACAAATGCATATCCTCCCCCTCGACCACCACCTGGGGATGTAACGTACAGCACAGGGAACAGGCAAATTACACTGTAATAACTTTGCATGGTGACAAATGGGTACTAGACTTATTGTGGTGGTTTTTTTAATAACGTATAAAAATATCAAATCACTATGTTTGACACCTAAAACCAATATAATATTGTATGTCAACTATAATTTTAAAAAAGGAAAAAACCCAAATGCATATTATTCACATTTTGAAAGGATAGCTGTAGAAACACGTTCTGATTAAATATTCAGAAAATGACATTTCCTGCCAAATCTTTGACAGCAGATTTTTTTTAAAGTATTTAATGCTAATTTAGATAAGAGAGGGCAGTGTCAGGTATATTTAATAGAATACTGAGGATATGGAACAGATGGATTTATAAGTACCATAATATGATCAGAATTGCCTTTTATTTCACTCTCATTAGATTTATATCTAATTTGGAATCAAAGTGACTTAAAATGACAAATTGTTTGAAACACCTACCTTCTACCTTTCTTCTATAATCTGTGGTCCATTCACCTTGCAATTTACTTTGAAAAGGTACACTTCTTAGAAGATACTGTACCATTTAATCTTTACAACAAAGCAGCAGTTCAGAAACTAAGCAGTTTATACCTCTTTTTTATAAGCTCTTTTCAGGATCTCAAACACAATATTAGCTTTGCTGCCTCCTGCCATGCCCACTCTTACACAGCGGGTCTTCTCTGGATGAGATGCATTTTTAAACATGATCAGAGGCACGAAGAGCTCTTAGTGCGTTGTTGAGAAATACTATCCTCCTCCCTCCAAATCCCCGGTACCAGCAAGCTTCCCCTCCCCTCCTCCACTCACCATGCACCTACAATCTGAATGTTGCTTTTGACTGAATCTTCCATCCCAGCTCTCTGCTCACACTGTGTCCCCAAGTCAGTTAAATTTCCCTGTGTCTTGGGTAAGCGGAAGACAATGGACTGACAGGCTGAGGAAAAGAAGGCAGTAGGAGTAGGGAAGGATGAAGGGAAATATAGCTAATGAGAAAACAAAGGAGAAAAGATTCAAGGGAGTAATTGAGGTAAGAGAGGAGAAAGGAGAGGTAGGTGAGGGAGGAAAGGGGGCAGGTGAAGAAAATGAAACCAATGAAAAGCAAGGTCTTCGGGAAGTCACTGAATCAGCACGGCGCCAGAGGGACTTTGACAGAGCTTTTGTCTACTCATGCTTGTCTTCAGGCTCTTAGATTTTTGAAAAGTATATTTAAAAAAAAAAAAAAGCTGAAGCATAGTCAGTTACAATGTGTCAATTTCTGACATCCAGCATAATGTTTCAGTCACATGTATACATACCTATATTCATTTTCATATTCTTTTTCATTACAGGTTACAAGATACTGAATATACTTCCTTGTGCCACACAGAAGAAACTTGTTTTTTAAATCTATTTTATATATACTAGTTAATATTTGCTTTCAACAATTCCAGACATCAGACTTCAGTCTAGGGCCAGTGTAAGAACAAAATTTCAAGGTTGAACATAGAGCACAATTTTTTTTCTTATTAGAACCGAAGTATAGGTTGTTCAGATTTGTAAGATTCTCCCCTTTTAAGCCTTTAGAAACTTAACTGAAATTAAAACTGATCATGAACGTTCAATTTCAGTTTTAATGAAATTCGCCATAAAGAGTCATCCACGCTCTTCTCCCACAGTACCCTACTTCTAACACAGTTCTTAGCCAACCGTACAAATTCTTTGTCTTCACTCTACTTTTATGGTTAGGTTTAGCTGTTCCTCAAGCATTTTAATGATCTTGGCACCTCAGGGGTAGAAGGGAGAGGCCACGAAGATCAGGTAGAGTTCCTCAGAATTCCTTGCACCACCTTCCTTCTCTGTAAAAACCAGCCCAATTCAGTAAGACTCAAAGCTTTCCACATCGACCCACAGTACACTTTCTCCTCCTTTGAAGTTCAGATGTTTCTGGCGAGCACCCACGCTACTCACAGGCACCGCTGATGTTCTCTTGGCTGCCGGCATTCAGAGAGCCGTCTGAATGGATGGCACCGGGCCTCCTGCCACTCCACGAGCTCCTTCCCGGGCACAGGTGCCAAGTCACCCTGAGCTGAGGCTAGCAACAGCCTGCAGGGCACTTCAGGCCCCGACTCCCAGACCCGGGCTCTCCTGTACGCCAGCAGCACAGGCCAGGATGAATACGTTTTACTTCTTCCCTCTGGTTACAGGGATGGTCCAGCTGGGACCATCCTAAAGGCAGAACACTCTGCCCAGGCCCAGTGAAACGCTTTACGCTTCTCTGTGGTCCCTTCCTGAGGCTCAAATAAGAGCTACTTATAGTCTGAAGACCTGCATGTAAGCATTATATATAGAGGAAGGGTCACAAACCTAAATGCCTTCAGAGGCCAGACAGGTCCCATAAATGAGGGAGGTGGGCAGGGTGCAAAATAACAAGGAAAGGTAAGGATTGCTTAAGCCAGAGCACATGCCTCATGGAGCCACCAAGCTCCAGATAATGACTGCATTGGAGAATGCCTGATGCAAATGCCAAATCTGATTTTTTTTTTTTTTGAGAGAAGCCAGAAATCTGATTTGGGGGTAAAATCGCCAAATTTTTAAATCTCAGCAACTAATTAAGTTAAAACAAAACCAAAGCCTATCTGAGCCAGTGAAAATCCATCCTTGTGCCAGATTTTGCCCCTGGATTACTATTTTGTGATCTCTGACGGAGAGAAATTCTAAGCTTACTGGACATAATACCTTCTTCAATTGTCAGAAATAGAAGAGAAACAAAATTCGGATTAACGATAACCTTTGGGACCTCAGGAATGAGGCAATAATGTAAATAACATGTGGAAGACCAGTCGAAATCATTTAAGGTGGCGTATTTAGTGAGTAATAGTATTTCCTGGCTTTCAAGCGAATTTATTTGTAACCTGGATGCCAAGAGCTCGACTTACTCTAAAACTCTCACGCTAGTTTTCTCGGAATTGAAAATGCTAGAACAGTTTCTCCTCTTCGCCATTCTCTCCTGGGGCTCAGCCTAAATCTGGAAGAGGATCTCAAGTCCAGTCTTATTGGAACGGTTTCTCAAGATGAGAACTGTTTACGCTGACTCGAGAAACCAGAGAAAGCACTTCAGCTCCCACTGCTGCACAAATCCATTAACCATCACTGCTGTCAGAGGCTTTCCTGGATAACCTGGGGTTCCAATTTACGTTCTGTATCTCTCCTCTTTTGGACACGTGTTAGAGGAAGAGAGGAATCACAGAGACTCAGATTTACAGTGAGCCTTAGAGATCATTTAGTCCGACCTACTGTCTGGTGATCAAATCCCCCCAGGTCCATGCCTGCCCAGAATTCACTCTCCTGAGAACAGTCTGTGCCACTGTTGGGCAACTCCAACCCTCAGCAAAAGCCTCCTTGAACTGAAACATGAACCCCTCCATTGGTTCAACAGCAACAAAAAAGTACCAAAAAAACATACCACATGCCAACTACATGACTCATGCTAGTTGCTTTTATATAAAGATGAATAAACTGGGATACCCCACCTCTTCTGCAAAGAACTCACAGAAATACCTTTTATATTAAATATCAAACTTCCGAAAAGGTACTGTGTATGAGTTAGTGCACCCGAGAGACAGGGCAAAGGCGACCAGTTAGAAAGCCCCGATGTAAGACAATGCCTGAGAAGTGAATACTTAAAAGAAAGGAAAGGTTTACTAGTTATGGGGAAACGGTGATGAATACTTACATGAAACTTCTTCAAAACCTGACATCTTTTCCTACCTACGCTGGGAACCAAACGCTAAAAGGCAGACAGCTGCCAAATCCATTACCCACCACAAAAGGAGATCTACTCACTCATTACCTCCGTACTTAAGGTGGTACAAAACCAGGTTTCAGTATCACCACCCGTTTTCGCTTAACCAGCCTCTCCCCTCATTGATACCTGTCTCCTCATTCTGCCATGCTCTCCCTGAAGCCTAAATCAAGTAAAAGATATTCAATCAATATCATCCCCATTTTTTCCCCAACCCCAGGTTACCCAATTCAGAGAAAATTGAGAAAAAAAAAATCAGCATATGGCAGTTTAAAGTTTGCATGATGGCTAAGTGCTGAGAACACTCGATTCAACACAAACTTGGTCATAAATTTAGTGGAAAACTTAATTTTTCCAGCTGAGCATAAGTGAAAATTTCCTTTGATACTATGTTTTTGTTTTTTGGTTTTTCCCTTTGAAAGCCACAAGTTTAAATTCTGAGTCCTGACCTTGGGTAATTTATATAATCTTAAACCTCAATTAAAACCAATCTCAATCAGTTGTTACGAGGATTAAGTTAGATGCCTGTACAAAATTCAAATAGAGCCTCACATAAAAAATACTGAGACAAATGGTACCTATGGTTATTAGTATTATTACTCCATCTGTTGGTCCTAAAACATCTTCCCACTTTTCCCAAGAATCTACTTCTTTGTGAGCTCTAATGCACTGTAGATTCCACTTGGGGGTGGTGATTATGCCTATTAAAAATGCACTTTTATTTTCTCCCTCATTCATGCAAACATAGTCATTTGAGAAGATTATAATAGTAGAAAGAAAGGGGAAATCACCCATCTTGGGAACACACCTGTAAATATGATGCAATTATTTTTTGTGCTTTTAAAAATGTATGAATGATTCTTTTAATTTAAAAATAACTGTTTATCGCTTATAAAGACAGACATGTATATCGTACTATGTTAGAAAATGTAATTTTTTGAAAACCCATTTGATTTTCTATCACCAAGAGATAAATAATGATAACATTTTGTGGTATACTCTTCCAAATACTTTCTAATATGCAAAGCTCTAGGTCATGTTCATTTTCATTTTCCAGCCCCTAATGATTTATTCACATGCTGTTTCTGGTGTAGAAGATACAACCCCACCTGTACACAGCTAAGCATTCCAGAGCATCTACAACCACCATCACTGACCCCCCTACTAAGGGCCACGCTCTTTATGGCGTTACTCCTAATCCTTACACAACAGTCCTGCAAAACGCATCTCAGTACCCCTATTTTGCAGAGCTAGGTTTCAATCCATCTTTGTCTGACTCCGAAGCCCATATTCTCTCCCCTTGTACTAGCCTAAAGTTAAGCGAGATTACAGATTCTATAGCTGCAAACAATTAAATAAGCTCAGTTGATCCAGATCCTTATTTTGGGGGCAAAGTAGTATAATTCTCATTTTACAGAATTTTCCAAAGTTACAAAGTAAAGAAGGATAGAGTTGGGTCTTGAAAACTGAAGTGTGAGGAGGACACCATCATGTTAATGCAGAGGTAACCCTCTGTCGTGAAATGTTTAAATTTTGAGTTTGCTGGGATTTTACATAAAATAAACACACCCTCGAACCATGCACAAGCAACCACTGGGGAGCTGTTACTGGGGTATAATTCAAAAACAAAACCCACAACAGAACTAGGAAGTCACAGAGACTCAGTGTATACATTATAGTGTAACTTCCCCTGGTGTTAAAAGCCCTGCTTATCAGGCTACTGGGAAAGAAACTGGTAACCCACAGACCTGGATGAGAGTCCCAGCTGTCACCAAAGACCTCAGTGACCCTGGGCAAATGATTGACGCTCTTCTGGGCTTATGTGACTTCATCATTAAAACAGGTCTACAAAAATACCCATCCTCATGGACTCACACTACTGTCAGCAGGAAGAAGGTATGAATGCCAAAGGGCTGAGAAAATTTAAATTTTCCATTCATATGTAAGCTATCTAGTAAAAGTAATGACAACTATAATAATAAGGTGTTACTACAGTGAAACGTGACTGAGTGCATATTGTCAAGCACTGTTCTATTTTACATGAATTAACTCTTTTATTTCTCATACCAATTCTATAAGGTAAGTATTACAGATGAGTAGACTGAGGCAAAAAGAGGTAAATAAGAACTTGCCCACATCACCTGGCCAGTAGGTGAAGCTGGGTGCTGAATCCAGGCAACGTGAACCTGACTGCAGCCTGAACTTCTAACTACATGAAAAGGAAGTTCCTAGAATTCTTTACTTTCTCTTTTCCCACTTCAACAAGACCCTGTGCCAGGCCCCTAGGGGGAAAAAAAATAGCACCAAAATATACTCTACCGCTTCGGCAACTTTTGCTATTTCCAATTATATGATTTTCTTTATAAAACAAGAAAATAATCTTGAAGCCATTCTGACAAATCTGTTGAGTTTAAGAAAATAAATAAACAAACACAGATTTGTCTTTTCCAGCAACATTATATTTAGGCATACCAGGTAATCTCATTAAAAAAATTTTTTTTTAAGATTTACAACTCTTTCAAATACTGAATACTACTATTTTAAACAGTTCTAATTAAAACCTCTCCCCAATGGTCCCCCCAAATTATACACTGCTCTAAAAGGGTAACACTCACTACCTTAAATTTTCAGTTCTGTCCAAGACCTAAAAAGAGGAAAAGTATGCAATGGAGATAAAATTCTAAAGTAGATAATAGTCACATTTCAAAGAAACACATTAATCTACTGAACAAGCATCATCCACTGAGTCTTCCCTTTTAAACTGGGCTTCCTGTGGGGTTAAATATTACATGAGACAGACACTGGTCTGTGGCTGCTGCTGAGTATATTCCTTCCCCACATTCTCTCCCAAGGCGACGTTGCCGAATGACTTGCCCAAAATGCAGAAAAGTGCTGTCAGAAGTAAGCAGGTAGAAATAGAATATGAACCACAAACGCAGGCCACATATGTGATTTTACATTTTTGAGTGGCTACACTGAAGAAAATATAAGTAACAGGTGAGGTTAGTTTTAAAATATATTGTATTTATTAACCCAACATATCAAAATATCTTAATTTCAACATGTAATCAATATAAAAAGTTAATAAGATATTTTGAAATTTCTTGTATTAAACAAACTTTCAAAATCTGGTGTGTGTTCAAAATCTGACAGCACGCTGCAACTGGAACTAGCCACCTTTGGGGTGCTGATTGGCCTAGGGCAGTGCGGTTCTCCAGAATGCTTTTAGGAGTACAGTGAGGATTAGAGAATCAGCCAGGTTCCCAGGCGCAATCAGCAAAGCACGGGTCAAGGAGAAAAGTTACAACAGGTTGATAATTCTGCCCTGTTTAAGAGGTACACAGTGTTTTAATGTAAAGGTTCTCTTCAATTAGAACTTAAAAAGCTCAGATTGTGTGTGTGTGTGTGTGTGTGTGTGTGTGTGTGTGTGTGTGTGTGTGTGTGTGTGTGTGTGTGTGTGTGTGTGTGTGTGTGTGTGTGTGTATGCCCATGCACACATACACATGACTTTAATATCTAAATAATAATGATCAATAAAATAATAAAATGATGGCCAGTGTGGACACCCAGTGTGACTGCACAAAAGGAAGCCCTGGAAAAGAATGTGGGAAGCGTACTATTGGGGGACGTGGGGTTCTGAACGACAGTGATTAAAACCACACCCCATTTCAATTAATTTCCTATTTTCCTTTCTTCCCAACTCCTCTGTCTCACTTCACTGAGGTCTATCCTCAGATGCCCCTGTGCTGGTGAGGAGCCCTGGGGGTCAGGGGAGTGTCCTCACCCAGATCCTGCCCCACGTGTAGATTTCCTGTCCACACAGTCTGAGCCTGCTTCCACAGTCTGCCCCGCCTCTGCTCCAGGACCCACTCAAGGCCCTGTGCAGTGAGGGAGAGCTGGGGGTCAGAACAGGAAAGGTGAGCACAATTCTTGCCCTAAGCAGTGCAGTCCAACAGAACACACTACAACTATGAACATACTCTAGAGCTACACTGTCCAATACAGCAGCCACTGGCCACATGCAGTTATTAAGTGCCAAAAATGTGATATGACTAAGGAACTGAAACTTTTAACTTTTGTATTTAATTTTAAAGTTAAATTTAAATTGCCGCCATATTGAACAGGGCAAGCCTAGTGGAAAAGAAAATTGATTACAGAACAAGTTTGTATTAGTTTCCCACTGCTGCTGTAACAAATTATGACAAATTCGCTGGCTTAAAAGAGCACAAATGTATTCTCCTACAGCTCTAGAGGTCAGAAGTCTAAAAGAGCATTTAGGGGCTAACATCAAGGTCCTTCTGGAGGCTCTAGGGGAGATTCCATTTCCTGCCTCTTCCAGCTTGAGAAGCCTGCCAACATTCCTTGGGCCAGGACTGGAAACACACTCGAATCTCTTCTATTATCACATCAACATGTTCTCTCCTGGTAACCCTCCTGCTTCCCTCTTATAAGGACCCTTGTGATTTTACACTAAGCCCGTCCAGATAATCCAGGATAACCTTCCCATTTCAAGATCCACAACTTAAGTCACAACCACAAAGTCCTTTTTATCATCAAGGGTAATAATACTCACAGGCTCTGGGGAGAGGGCTGTCTTTGGAGGGCTATTATTCGGCCTACCTACCTAGATTGCTGAGTGCTGTAAGAGATAAAGAGGCTGAAAGAGCTAGAAAGAACCAAAGAACTTTCATCGGGAAAGACATGTGAAGAACATCACTCTGGTAGCAGAATGACTGGAGGGATGTCAGACTGAGGGCAGGGAGACCAGTGAAGATGCTTACAGGAAGGAAAGAGCAGAAGTGAAAAGAGAAGCCAAAACCAGCTAGTGGTGGTGGACAAGGACAAGGGATGAGGTGAGCAAGTACTGAGGCAGAACCCACACAACCTCCAGGCGGGAGGCCTGGTCCAAAGGGATGCTGGAGGGAAGGACAAGGTGAGTAAGAATTTTAATGCCAACCTCTCAGAATTCCAGTTGGTGATGTAGAATATTTGATGTCATTTTCCTGCTTATCAATGTTACTTTAAATTGATTCCACTAATGGACCAAAATACGAGGGCATTTCCCACAATACGAGGTGTTACAAGAAGCTGATCCGTGTAGGCACTCGGCAGAGCTTTCACCGGATGTGGATGCACACACTGTGCAAGAAGCCGGAGGGTCAGTCTGGTCTCCAGAGGTTTGTTTTTTTTTTTTTTTTAAGTTGTAGTATGACATTTCAAAGCCAGCAGATACATGCGCCATATTCATCTACAGTAGAGTAATTAAGCCTGTGTGTGGACTTTGATATCTCACAGACCTGTGTTCAAATCCTGTGTAAAACCATACGTAATATTAGCTTTGACCCCTGAGGAACCTACTTAGCTCTCTGAACATGATTTCTTCATCTTTAAAGGAGAGAAAATAACGCATATTATAGGGCTGCTATGGGGTTTAAATGATAGGTCTGATTTCATGTGTGGTACAATGCAGGTAATCAATAATCAATAATAATAATAAAATTCTTATCATTGATAGCCCTGTTAAGAAGAATAAGCAGCAGAAAAATACAGTTTATTATTAATAAATCTAGTAAGGCTCTCCTAAACAGTTAAAGAAAAACCACACAAAGTAGAAATTTCAAATCTGGAAAGAAAACAAACACATCAGCAAATCCTCATACAACAACTATGGATAATCTAATGACATGGATTTAGAACTTCAGGATAAATGCCAGCTGAACTGAAGTTCTTAGTGTCTAGCCCAGCTCCACATGATCCATCAAGCTTCACTACTGTTTTAAGAAACATGGTAAAACGCACCCCAAGTTAATCAGCATCAATACTGAATTAGAAAAGAAAAAAAAAAACTAAATACACAGGCATCCTCAATCTGTAGACTAGCGATGTCCCAGAAAAGCATACACATCTTGCAAACTAGATTTTGGTAATCAGGACTTGTTTTCCTAATCATAATCTCAGAAATTTACTTCTCTGGAAATATGTAGTAACATTTTTGGGGGAATCAGCCATAGAACTAGGAGAGGTGGTATTCGGTACTCTGACCCAGATGAAATCAAACAGACTGCTCCACATTAAAGTTTGGGTCTAGCCAGGGTCATGTTTTGACTGAAGTGGCAAAGTCACCTCCATCTTCTGATAGTGAAAAAAACATCCATCCTGTAACTGACAAACCGGAGGACGGTCTACCTAGAGTACAATACATTTATTTATATTACCTTCCTGGGGCAAGACATTTCATTTCCATTGAAGACAGCACCTCCCCTCCCTCAGTAAATGTTTTAGATGGACGGGACAACTTTACAAAGAGACACAACATTGATCTGACACCCAGAGGAACAACGGGGGAAAGGATATTGGAGCTTAAGTATAAGAAATTGTTAAAATCAGCGTTATGTTGACGAGGCTTAAAGCAGCACGTGGCGTATGCTCTTTATGACTGGATTCAAATTCAGAGTTGTGTTTTAAAAATAAGGTAACACCTCCAGAAAGCAAGTAAACAACTTAAGCTACAGGCGGCCAAAGGAACACAGTTCAGCCCATTTGCAAACCCTAATTACCAGAGGACAGCAAATTAAATGCTAATCTCCACTTGTCCACAAACAGTATTTTTTCAATGATATACTCTGGACTCTACTTCACCTTATTAAACACGTAGTGAAGTTGCTCATAAAGTCAAGTCATTCAACAAGGACAATCAATCACAGTTAATGGTCACTATGAAAACCAGCCTGCAACTCTTAAAAGACAATTTCACAATTAGGAGCAAGAGTGGGATGCAGCCTTCTGGGGAGGAGGGCTCTCACTCCTAAGTCCTCTGGGGAGTGAGAAGGGATGCCGCGCTCATGATCGCTGAGCACGCCTGCAGGGGCGGGGGCGGAGGGTGGCACTGAGGACAGGCACACACGTAAGACTTTCCAAAGTTTCTGAAAAGGAATCCAAGGGCCACAGTAACCCCGCTGGGTGCCAGGGTGTCTTCTTGGAGTCGCCTAACCACCCTGCCAAGCATGTTCTGAATCATTTTACTGACACTTTGGGAGAAGGCAGTCCCCATGTTTTCCCAGCCTAAATTTGGAGTCAGAAAAGAAGGCTGGCTCAGAAGACCTGAAACAGGGACTCAGAGACTGTTTGCATTCCCCCTAAAGCTGCACCTTCACTGCCATGGGGAGTAGCCTCCGATGGCGCCACTCCCCTTGTCCTCCTGGGAGTTCCCACTGGCCACCGCGCTGCCCTTCCTCAGGACTCAGCGCCCTCTGAGCCACAGAGGACAGAGGTGCAGTGCCAAGCCAGAAACCGCTTCTGGAGATTTTTTTATGTCATATGTCTCATTCAAGACTAATCATGCAGAGGCAAAAAACAAAAAAAAAAAAGAGTCAAGCTTCCAAGAAGAAAATTGATGAGAGGGAAAAGAACACATTAAGAAGCGGCAGACAAGGAAGGAAGACAAGCAGACGGGCACTGCAGCCCCGTCTCCCCCCACCCGTATGTTTTCCCTCATACCCATATGCTCACTCTCAGTTCCCATATGGTTTTCCTTCCTCAATATGAAATTGGGGGCAGGGTGGGGCAGGAACAAGCACACATCCACTTTGTTTCTACACAGCCTACCGCAGGAACCAAGAATCCTAGAAGATGGTAGACAAGAACGCCCAGTGAAATGCAGGTCCCCGCAGGCTGTGGGAGGCTCTGGCCCTGGTTCTGGCCTCCCGCCTTTGCTTGGGGTCAGGCATTTTGCACGTTCTCCCTCAAGCACAATCAGGGCTTCTCTGGTCCAACTGTGGTCATTTGCTCCTATTCAAGGTGGTCTCCTGCCTGAGGCCTGAGCCTGAGCTGCAGACTGACAAATGTGGGCTGGCCAAGGGGGAAGAAGCCCAGAAAAGTCACCAGTGCCAACTGGCCTGATGTCCAGCCCCTCACCTGAACCAGTGAGGGCAACGGTGCGGACCCACGGCCTCTGGTTCCAACAGGGTAGAAGCCTGTGGTTCTTCAAACTCAGTGATAATGCGACCTGGCAAAATACTGTGCCTTCAAGTATTCATAGCAGCTTGACTGACTGACTGATCGATAGATTGAAATGAACAGTTGCTTTATTGCTCAGAAAGCAGCATTATTCACAATGATCGAAAAGTGGAAGTAACCCAAATGTCCAACAACTGTTGAATGGATAAATCAAACGTTGTATATCCATACAATGAAATGTTATTTAGAATTAAAGAAGGGATGAAGTGCTGGTACATGCTACAACATGGATGAACTCTGAAAACATCATGTCAAGTGAAAAAAAAGGAAAGTCATAAAAGATCAAATACTATACGATTCCATTTATATGAAGTGTCCAGAACAGGCAAATCCGTAAAGGCAGAGAGTAGATTAGTGGTTGCTTTAGGGCTGGGGTGGGAGGGCAGTGGTACTGGATGGGGAATGATGGCTAATCAATCAGGGTTTCTTTCTGAGATGATGAAAATGTTCTAAAATTGACAGGCGCTGGCTGCACAACATTGAATATACCAAAACCCAACAAATTATACAAGTGTAAATGGTGAAGTATATGGTACTTAAATTATATCTCAATAAAGCTGTTACTAAAGAAATACTGTGCCTTGTTGGTTGCTCCTCAAAAGGCGAGTTTATATCCTACTGATAAGGGAATATGCCCGTAAACTGGGGCTAGGTGGTGGGAGTGCCCTCATATTTTTGTTGTATCAGGACAGAATTTTTTAAGAGACTTAAGTTTGTTGAAACAGTTTTAGGGTCACAGCAAAATGGAGCAGAAGGTCCGGAGATTTCCTACATTTCCCCTGCCCCTCCCTACACACGCACAGCCTCTGCCATTACCGACGGCACTCACCAGAGCGGTACATTTGTTATCACTGAAGAACCTACATCGACACTTCATCATCCAAAGTCCACAGTTTCCAATAGGGTTCACTCTTAGCGTTGTATATTCTATGGGTTTGGACAAATATATAATGCCATATAACCACCATTCTAGAATCATAGAGTATTTTCACTGCCCTAAAAATCCTGTGTCCTGCCTATTCATCCCTCCTCCAACTCAGCCCATGCAACCTTTATCTTTTTATTGTCTCCATAATTCTGCCTTTTCCAAAATGTCATATAGTTGGAATTCTACTGTATGTTGCCTTTCAGATTGGCTTCTTCACTTAGAAATACGCATTTAAGGATCCTCCTCCATGTCACTGTATGGCTTGATAGCTCATTTTTTACTGCTGAATAATACTCCATTGTCTAGATGCACCAAAGTTTATTTATCTACTCACGTACCAAAGGACATCTCAGTTGCTTCAAAGTTTGGACAATTATGAATTAAGCTGCTATTGTACATATCCATGTTTTAATTATTTGTAAAATAATTTTTCTATTTCTCGTTCAGGATTATCTCTTGCATATGTTTCTCTACTATTAAGTACCTGATTATCTTGAGCTTGTGGAAGTTGGTTTTTTTCATAGCCTTGTTTTTCTTTTTAATTCTTATTTTTTATTGAAGTGTAGTCGATTTACAATGTTAGTTTCAGGTGTACAGCAAAGCAATTCAGTTATACATATATATATATATATATACACATATATATGTGTGTGTGTATATATATATATTTCAGATTCTTTCCCATTACAGTTCACCACAAGAAACTGAATATAGTTCCCTGTGCTATACAGTATAAACTTATTATTTATCTATTTTTATATATAGTAATGTGTGTCTGTTAATCCCAGACTCCTAATCTATCTTTCCCCCTGGTAACCACAGTTTGTTTTCTATGTCCATGAGTCTTTTAATGACATTTAATATTGTGAAAAATGTCTCAGTGTTTCCTCCATGAAGATCTACAAATGCCACACTAGAGTAGATCCTTATTGGTCATCTAAGATCTTCCCAATTTAAATAATGTCTCCATGTGATTTTCACATTAACCTAGAATCTCTGTACGGGCCCATATTGAAGCTATTGGGGGCTGAAATGAATGTGTGTGTCTCCTCTCCTGAATTCTGAGCTCCACAAAGACATGAGCTCTATCTCAGTCATCTTGCATCTACCCTCTCAAGCACAGTGCCTGACACACAGCGATAATCCAGCAAACGCATGTGATGCTGACATGGCTGTGCTACTGCTGCTCAGGAATGATGTGCATCTTGCTTAACAACACAATTTCAGTTTAAAAAAAAAAAACTTTTAAAAGTAAGCTCTTTTAATCTACAAATACTGGGATCTTGACTGACTAACCCTAATAAACAAAGAGATTCTATTTAATTTTTTTTTCCACACTTCACTTGTAGAAATGAGTAAATCTGAATTTCAAAAACTGGTAAAATTACGTTTAAAAGAAAACCTTCCAGGAAGTCCTGCACTTAGTCAAACTCAACTCCTAAATCTTCTCCATCTCTCATATCCACGAATATCTTTGGAAGCTAATATAAAAACGTGAATAAACAAACGCTTGATGAAAACTGGGTCCAGACTGATCATCACAAGGCACTGCAAATTTTTTTTAATTCACTTACCTATTATACAAAGACACTTCACTAAAACAATTGACCATCGTCACTGTAATTATATTTAGCAAAGCAGAAAAGTGTCCCCTCTCTAGTTCTTGCTACATAGAGTCCATTTTAAACTCAAAAGCCAAAGGGATCTTTTCAGACAGAAAATAAGATCATGTCACTTCTCTATTGAAAATCCATACTATCCAGGGCAAGAGCCAAGATTTGTTTGATGCACCGTCCTAATACACCATTTCCTCGGGGCTCTTTCTCTGAAGCTCTTCATCCAAGTTCCCTACTCCAGCGAGGCCGGGCATGCTCTGACCTTTCTACTGGTCAGTCCCTCCCAGCCTGGAAGACTCCTCCCTCAATGTCCCAAAGACTTGCCTTCTCACCTCCTTAACATCTCAGCTCAAAGGATACCTTCTCAGTGAGATCTCAACTGATTATCCCATCTAAAGATGCACCAACACACCTGCCCTCAGGAACTCCCGAACCCATCCCCTTCTGCTTCACTTTTCTCTGTAACACCTATCATATCTGACACACCATAGAGTTTATTTTTTAACTGTTTATGGTCCTCTCTTCCCCCTCTGAAATACAGCCCCATGGGGGCAGGACTATGTGTCTATTTTGTTCACCCCTGTCTCCCCAGAGCCTAGAACATTGCCTGACACAGAGCAGGCACTCAATAAGCATCTGCTGAATGAAATAGTTGAATAATACATTTTATGAAGAACTTCAACAACTGAAGTTTTCTGGTATTCAAGAGAGACTTCTGGTTAATCTCTTGGTCTATAATTAAACGTTATCATCAAAATGTTCAAAGCATGTTGCATGTCTGTGAAACAGCATACCATTTTTAGTGGTTCCATTTCTTACAAACCTAGATTGCCTAAGACTATGAATCATTCCTACGTCATGCAAATGGGGCTAAAGACATCAGTAACTTGTCAAAGTCATGTTACACAATCAGTGACTCAATTGTAACAGACTTCAAAGCACATGCTCGCTTTGGGACAAGGCCATTTCAAAGAGGCTCGCTATCTTAGGTCGCCTTTGCCTTCTTTAGGAGGAGAACAAAAAGTTGTTTTGGGGCAGTGATTTGTAATCAGACCTGCACATCCTTCAAGTGATTTTAAATAAATGGGTCCAGGTAAGCTAATAATTACCAAAAGAAATGAATTTGCTAGTTCTTTGTTTTCTGATCCCAAACTCAAATGTCCATGAGCAAGCAGCTCATTATTTTAATTCAAAGACGACACAGTTTCAGGTACGTCTGTAAGAAAAACAAAACCCCCCGAAACCTGCAGGATTGTCACCCTTTCCACCATCTGGTTTTATTTTATATCTCAATGGAGTTTCTTTTCAAGTTACCTTTTAACTTTTTCAATTTAGTAGGTACAGGTATTCATTAAGCCTCTTACAAACAGCTGCACATGGGGGGTTAAGTCCAGCTAAATTAAGTATTTAGAAAGAAGGGGAAGGAGGAAAAAATGCTAACATTTGTTGATATTAGGCATAAATCACCTCACAACCTTGAAGGCAATTCCTATACTCATTTTAGAGATTAAAAAACCCAGCATGGAAGAGGATAAGTAATTGCTCCAGGTCCCACAAACTAGACAGCAGCAGAGCTGGGGTTCAAACCTACATCTGTGTGGCTTGAAAATCTTTCCATGGCAACAAGTTGTTTCTACTGACACTGAATATTGCTTTCCTTCTTTTTAACAAGATGGGAGAAATGCCATCAGAATGCAGCAAAAGAAAAGAAAAGAAAGACAAAGCAAAGCAAAGCAAAGCAAAGCAAAGCAAAGAAAGAAAGAAGAAAGAAAATTGTTCCAAAAGTTGCTAGTCCAAGAAAAGTTTTTCAGGAAAAGCAATTAAGTAAACAAAATGCAAAAATGTTAAATTTCCTGTGACACTAGTACGTTGACCTGTTGAGACTTCTTCCTAAGAGAAATATCTAGAACTACCTCCCTTTTTCCTAGGCAGAAGGGGAAAAAACCTTTAATACAGAGCTAATCTCAAAGCACAGCTAGACGAACAAAACAAAACAAGAAAAAATATTTTTGCAAAATTGTGTAGAACATTCAGGCTGATGGATACATGTCAGGGCCTAAGCGAGCAAGAAGGCATCGATATCCCAATATCCCAATATCCCAATATCCCAATATCCCACCTTGGGGCTCTCTGTAAAGGCTTAATCAATGCCTTTCCACCTCTACTGTCACACACAACAAACTGTGTCTGTGGCCTCCTGAGCTGATCACTTGGGGACTAAATTCCATTTGATGTTACAAATGCGTTATGATAAGGTCTTTTTCTCTGATCCAGAAATCAGAAGGGCAGGCTCAGTAGTGTGGGTTTTATTTATCCATCCCAATTTGCTAATTTTTGGTCCACCAGGGCTATAGAAAGCAGGATTGTGCGTGCGTGCGTGCGTGCATGTGTGTGTGTGTATAAGAGGGAGAAAAAAAGAATACAGATCCTAAAATTGTTCTATGTCCTCAATGATAAAAGATGCTAAAACATGTGGGCCAACAAGGTGATTATTTCCATAAGCTATAGGTTAGCAGCTGCTCCCTCCCTACTCCCAGCGACAAGTACAAAAGTTGGCTAAACCATATATAACGTTAAAAAAAAAAAAAAAAGCTGGATCCACTAAATAAAAGTATATTCTCTAAGAATATGTGTTTTTTGTTTTTTTTTTTACTTCTATAAACACACAAGCTTATGGGTTACTAAGTCCAGAGAATAGACTGTGGACTGGTCCATTCACAAACATGGATTAAATCTCTATCATGTGTCAGGTACCTGGATAAGACATCTGAGATAAAACAAAAATGTGAATGGTTCCTCTCTGACCCTGGGAGCTCATCTCATCAAAACTCATCAATTAGACAACTGTCATAAGACAGCGTAAGTGCTTATCTCTCAGGCTGAAGATTACAAGGAAGCAGTAACTGTCTAGTTCTTTCCTGAGTTTTTGAGAATCTAAAAACATCCCTCTCTGACACCTGAAGATGCTTTCAGAAGAGGTACAGAGAGGCTCGGGGTGGGCAGACAGAAAGGAGGACAGTTAGCAGGTTAAGGACTTCATTTGTCTCCTTTGAGAAGATATGTCCCTCTTTCAATAGGAAGTTTATTCACATTCTAGCCAGCTGCAAAACACAGTTGAGAGCCAAGTTCCCATTGCCAAAGTTCACTCTTCAAACCAGCAGCCTGAGGTTTGATAACCAGTTAAAATGCTCAACACAATCGCTGCCTTTGGTGGAAAACAGAGGCTCCATTGTTTAGAGATACATTTTCAAGTTTAACTCTTCTAGAATTATGAAATTCAAACCAAGAGCTATTAGGTTCTGTAAGTATCAGAATGAAGGGAATTTTTTGTGTGTTGTAGTTTGGATTCCTCTCTTCTTTTTCACCCCAAAGAATAATTGGATTACGCTGGTATGGGTCAGAAAAATAAATTGTCAGTAACTATGAGTCCTTTACAAACTGAAAAATTGCTTCAAAGTCATACAATTCCATGTATGGGGTTCACACATTTCTAGAATACCTTATATCCTTTAAAGTGATAACGTCTGATCCAAGACTCTAGGTTTCCCAAAAAACAACTGGCGACAACAAAAAAACACTGACCCAGCGGTGATCACAGAATTAAAGAACATTTACAAAAGTGGAGGTGGGAAAATATTCTCCATTTGTACCAAAGATATATTCTCTTATTTAGTATTAAATATGTATTTGTGGAGATTACATGTTATATTCAACTATTCATTCAATAAACACATGTAACATGCCTATCACAGGGCACTCTATCAGGGAGGCACTATGGTATACAAAAAAAAAATACAACAGCCGTCTACAGTCTTGGAGAAAATATGAAATATAAACAGATGTAGAAAAAAGTGTGCCAAGTGTCCTATGGTCCAAGAACACAGACATGGGAAACGGCCATATTTAGACTAGCTCGAGAAGAAGGGCAGGAATGGGCTATGCTGAGACAGAGATGGATTGTGGGAGACCCTGACCTCCCTACTGAGCAGATGAACCTTATCCCGAGGGTAACGAGGAGCCAGTGACGGCCTGTTACAAGGACAACTAACACCATGACCAAAGGGGTTCTTTAGGAAGGTCTTCCCCAGATCAAGGCAGGAAGGGAGAGAGACTGGGTGGGAAGACAGTAGGAAGCTAGTCTACTCATCTAAATGAGAGGTTAAGGCCAAATTTAGGATGGTAATGGGAACTAAAGGAGAAAATTGAAGCGAGGTCTTTTCCATTATGTTCGTTATTCTCGGTTTCACATTAAGAAAAATTCCATTTCATCCTGCAATTTAGAAATTCTGGCAAAAGAAACCAGGTGGTATTTTCAGTTGAAATGATTCCTTGTATTGGTAAGGTGGTATCTATGGAATAAAGTGGAAAAATCATATGATTATCTTAATAGATGCAGAAAGAAAATCATTTGACAAAATTTAAATCTATTCATAAGAACCCTCAGCAAACTAGGAACAGAAGGAAGCTTCCTCATCCTGATGAAACATCTATCAGAAATCTTTCGCTAATACTATACTTAATGGAAAAGATTACATGCTTATTCCCCAAGGTTAGGACCTCTTGCTGCTCTCACTGCTTCTACTTAGCACTGAACTGGAGGTTCTAGCCAATGCAATAAGCTAACAGGCAAATAGAAAGGAATTAGAATAGCCAAAACAATTTGAAGAAAAAAAAAAAAAAAGGAAATAAAGTTCAAGGACATACATTACCTGATTTCAAGACTTTATATTATATAAAGTTACAGTAATCTGAAGTGTGGTATCAGCATATAGACATACAGATCAACGGACTAGAACAGGGTCCAGAAATAGACCCAAACATATATAATTGATTTTTTTTTAATATTTCAATTGATCTTTTAGAAAGGTTCAGCAGGTAAAGAAAAATCTTTCCAACAATCAGTGCTGTAAGAGCTAAAAATATACAAAACTTTAAAAGAAAACATAAGAGAAAAATGTAGTGACCTTGGGGCTTAGGAAATGGAAGCTAAAACCACAATGAGGTATCAGTACACACTTACCAGACTGGTTAAAATGTAAAAGACTCACACTAACAAGTGCTGATGATATAGAACAAATAAATGTAACTCTCAAATTGCTGTTGAGATTGTAAGATGGTACTACCACATTGCAAAAACATTTTGGCAGTTTCTAGTAAGCTAAACATAGACTTACCAATGTGACCCAGACACTCCACTCCCAAGTACCCAAGTGACAGTGGATGTTCACATCCTGATTGTACCACCATGGTCATAGCACCTTTCTATCCAATCGCCAGAAGTGGAAACAACTCAAATGCCTACCAGCTAGGTCAATGGAAAAACAACCTGTGGTATGTCTACACGATGGAGTATTACTCAGCAATGAAAGACACCACTGATAGACAACAACATGAATGAATCTCAAAATAATTATGCCAAGTGAAAGAAACTGGAGACCCCACTCAAAAATAAAAAGACTACATGATTCCATTTATATAAAACTCTTGAGCAGAAATCTAGCGACAGAAAGCAAATTGTGGTTGCCTGGGGTGGGTGGAGCTGGGAGGGACCAAAAGGAGAATTAGAAAGGGGCGTGACACAATTCAGGAGTGGTGGTGATAGGAATGTTCACTGTCTCAGTGGTTTCATAGGTGCATGAATATGTCACAACTCATCAAATTATATATTTTATATATGTGCAACTTATTGTATGCCAATTATATATGAATAAAACTGTAAAAAAAAAAAAACTTTTTTAAGACCCTGGTAGAGAGAGAAGCTATTCCATGAATCCAAATTGAGGTAATAAAGGCCAAAATTAGGATGGTGATGATGATACTTATAAAGGAGAAAATGGAAACCAGGTCTTTCCCACTATTATGTTGGCTTGTTTTTATTGTTCATTACAAAGTCTGTTCATAATGCAGTTTAAGGCAAAAGAAGACAGGAGGTATTTTTAGTTGAAAAGACTCCTTATTTTGCCAAGATAATTTCTGAAAAAAAGACGTCAGCACCTGAAGAGATCAGGGTGTGGTGATTGGACAGTAAGGCTGTTGTAGAGGATGCTGTGATTCGGCCCAAACCCTTGCTCTAGTCCACTAGAGCGCTCACCCCTCTAGCTGCCAGGAGTGTTGGCTGTGGATGGCTCACAGCCGAGTCCCTCCCCAGCCACTGTCCTTGGCTAGTGGGAGCTACCTCGCCCAAGAGCCTACCCGCCTCCCTACAGCCATCTCAGCTCAGAGCTCCCAGTGGGATCAGCGCAAGTTGTCTTAGGAGATGCTTATTCCCAAAGCACAACCCAACAAACTACCTGCAAACAAATCTCCATCTGTTTCGCAGAGAGCCACAGCTAAGAGAGTTCCCCCAAAGTGGCGTGATAGGAAACGGATGAAATATGGGTGAGGGCTTAGGCAGGGTTCCAGACTGAAAGGAAGAACTTCTGTAAGTGGGTCAGAGAAAAGGAAGAGCATAACAGAAAGCACCATGTTCAACAGAAAGTACGAACAGTCCTTATTATAACCGCCAGATAGTAACAACGAAGCCCAGAAAACAGCACATGTGTACGACACAACAGTGTCCTTCAGCATTTAGGCATCCCTAGAGGAGTAATGAGGATCGTGACACTTCAAAGTTGGGTCCATGACCTGACTCAGCAGAGATGTGGAGCCGTGAGAGTCCTGGGAAGAAGAGGGCTATTAGGAACTTAGCTGAGTACTGGAAATAAATGGGGAACGGGAGAGAGGGAAGCCTCTGGCCCCCCAAGAAGCATCATTCATTAATATTAATGGCAATAAAGAGTTAAAAGTAAAAGCGCTGAATCCCAATTTCTGCTGTCTATCTTAAGGGGGAGGGGTGGGCAGAAAGAGGATGTCAAAACAGGAATAGGAAGAGCTCTGTTTTGTTTTGTTTCCTGGGGCGGGGTGGGGGGGGGCTTCCTGAGGGCTCTGCTAGGAAGTCATCCTTTCTGCCTGAGTAACTAAGAAGAGGATCAGTGGCCCGTACACGTCACTGCACAGTCAGAGAAGGCGAGAGGCAGCCTGCCCAGGAAACACCCTTGCTGCCCGGGTCGGAGGACAGCACCTTGAAGGCAGGCGAAGTTGCTGGGAGGTACTTTGTTGTCACTCATCCAGCAAGCATCCAGCGAGCCCCTGCCCTGCTCCAAAGCAAATCTTCCATTACTGTTCTAGGGTTCTTTCATGAGAGTGATGGGCCGCTGGTAACAATAGTTCTCAAGATTTTTTTTAGATGGGCTCTTTCTTCCATGCACTATCCAAGGCAACTATAAGCCACAACTGTCTGTCTGGTTGCGTGTTTGTGAGAAGAGTCACTTCTGTTTCTCCTGCAAAGCTTTCACACCCAGTGCTGTTCCCATGGCCCCAGTCTCTGCAGCGGGAGCAGAAGCACAGGGCAGACACAAAGCCCTGGCTTTAAACCCTTGTTCTGCTACTTACTACTGGGCAACCTTAGCACATTACTTAATTTCCTGGGCCTCAGTCTCCCCATCTGTAAAATGGGGTAACAGTACTTTCTTGGAAGGAAGAGGGAGACCTTGTGCCCCCAACACATCATTGGCTATTACACAATGGGAAAAATGCTTACCACTCATTCCTCCTTACTAGCTGAGCTCAATCCTAGCACCTAACACGTATACATACAACCAACCGCCAGAGGGCTGCTTATCTTTACCTATATTACACGAACTCCCAGTAGTGGTATATTTATTGAACTCCAATTTAATATATGTTCTCGTACTTTTTTTCTGGGAGTAGATTTCTTTTTAAATGTATTCACTGCATACATTTCACAGGCTTTCTCCTTATAGCTTCATATATCAACCACATGCTGTTGGCACTAAAAAAATTGCCTAAATGTTGGCCCAGATCTCTCTGCACGACTGCAGATCTGTATATCCGATGGGCAGTCTACGTTTCTGATGCTGTCGGGCAACTCAAATGTAACATATTCGAAGCCAATCATCTCTGCCTATCTCCAGTTCCCACAAATCTGTTCCTTTTCCTTTTCTGATACCCCCAGAGAAGCAATACTGAACAGCTGTTGCAAGTGTGAGCTTAGGAGCCAGTCAGCCTTATGAGAGTTCAACTCCTGGCTCTTATCACTTACAGGCTCCAGAATCTTGGGGAAATTATTTAACCTCTCTTTGCCTCAGTTTCTTCAACTATAAAATGGAGAAATAATAGTATGAAGAGGATGTTACAAGAACTAACATGCTAATACACATAAGCCCTCAGATAGGTGCCTGGCATGTAGCTCACAGCTCGAGGAACCCTAATTATTATTGTTGTTAATGTACTCTGTGGGCTATAATAAAAGAAAGACTCTCCTTTGATGGTAGAGACCATGTATTTCTTATTCATTTTTGTATGATTCATTTCTGGCACTGTACCTTGCACATATTAAATGCTCAATTTATTTTTTTAACTGAGAAAAAAAATTTCTGCAGCTTATTGTAAAATTACTAAGAGACTCAATTATTTTGTTGAATAAACAACTATATATACACAGAAATAAGTTTCCAGGAAAAAAAAATTCATTTCTCCTGGTGCACTGGCATGCTCCCTTCCACCAGACAATGAATGACGTTCGACTCACTGTGCTTCCCTTTCTGAAACCTTCAAGAAACACAGCATTAAATCTGGGACTCGTCTGTAGTAACAAGACTTAGTCTGGATTTTCTGGTACCTATAATTCTCCTAATTACTTTGAAGGGCTGCTTTTCTTTTTTTCTTATGTTAATGCTTTTATTGGAAGTTGGCTAAAATAATTTTTGGATGTATCCCTTCATTAAAAAAATCTATCTGTCCATCGATCTAATGAGCACTCTCCTCTGTCAGGCGTTGTGCTAAGAACAATAACAAACGGGTGAACAATGGAAAGAGCGCACGCTGGGAGATGGCATGGGGAGAAGGAACAGATGGAAGGCAGTGTGGAGCAGTGCAGAGGACAGGAGGAGGACAGGCTCAGAGGAGAAGAAAACAGCAGAAGTAATGTGGGCTAATAATGCTCAGTGGCGAGTTTCAGTGATGATAACAACAGTTCTTTCAGATGTTTGCTGAGGCAGCTAGGGAGTAACTATCACACACTCATCACAAAGTGGGAAACACTCTTCCGAAGACCCAGCCCAGCTGAGCCAACAAGCAAAATCACCATCGTCCAACTAGGACTGAAAAAGAACAGAAGCATCTGGCCAGAAATCTGAAGCAACGATCAAGAAAAAGAACGTCATCCTACCTAACGAACTACAGTTGACCCTTGAACAACAGAGGTTTGAACTGTGAGGGTCCATCTGATACACAGATTTTTTTTCCAAAGTAGATATTATAATACTGCACGATCCATGACTGGTTGAGCCTGCAGATATGGAGGAACCGTGGATACAGAGGGCTGACTTTAAGTCAGACGTGAATTTTTGACTGCACAGAGGGGTCCTTGCCCCTAATCATCCCCATCGTTCGAGGGTCAACTCTATTACTAAATCTTCCAGATAATGTGAGATGGCTTGCAATAAGAGGCAATAAAATTTTAATTCACAATTACATATTCTATGTAGACATGAATGTCATGAGTTTGTTTGGAAAGTCTAAATATAAAGTCATATTGTAAATAGTATTTTCAGGTATGTCCTTTCTATTTAATTAAAGAGCTACCATAAGGTGTTCCTTGTTGTTGTTGTTGTTACAGTGTAAATGACAGTCTTGAGGACTGCTAAAATTCTCTGGTCTTTATATTAATGTCCATAGAAAATCTTTTTCAACAAGGCTACCTTCAATCCTTTCTTACTTGAGTGCATAAAGGGAGTTGAGAAGGGGAGAGATTTGCAGAATCGATGGAGTGGTTATAAATGCACAGAATTTCAGATTCTTTATTCACAGGAGTTCCCACGGGGTCATTATTAACATGCACTTAACGTGCACTTACTCTTATTTTATGGAGAATTCTAATACCCTCAGAGATCTGATTTACAAAGCTGTAACAGAGGTCGTAGGTTAACGGTAGGGTCAAGAAGTGCCAACAGGGAAAGATAACATAGTAATACATCTCCTAAGAAGAGCAGACAGCAAAGCTCAGAAATCACAGCCAGCTGGGGTCATTCCATTCAGCAGAATCTAGGGTCACTTGGCATCACTACACTAGAGAATAGGGTTAAATTATTTTCAGCAACACTTAACATATCAGGCAAGAAAATGGTTAATATGCCAGAAAGGGCTTTTCACTCTAAGGAGTCAATTCTTCTGTTTTTCTTTTTTAACTGGTCTTTTGGGAAGAGGAGCATTAAATTCTTCACTATAAGAAAACTGGGCCACATCGAGGATTTTGCAAATAATGTTCACACATTTTACTGTTAAGGGCCAGATGATGAAAGCTAGGTAAAGTTCTGAAATAAAATCCCAACTGGAATTTTAGAGGAAACTATGTACTTCACCCTCATGTATTTAGCTTATTAGTATTAACTACAGATCACACACATACTTAAGATAAGTTACTAGTTGAGCTGACAGTCAGATCCAATGGGCCTAATATTTTTTAACTCTATTGTCCAGGTCTCTAGTTTAAAAAGAAAAGTTACTTCATTCTGGGGACATGGTGACAAGAGCTAACAGCCATTCCTTTTTTCATTCAAGTAGGAGAACAAGGGATTACAGTTAATCTCAGCAGCTGCACCAAACAGCCAACTCGCCAACAGTAGGAGGAAAGGTGTTCGAGGGACAGAAAGCTGAGTGACTGAAAGTATTAACTATGGCAGTGATGACATCCTGGTCCTGGCTGCTTCCTTAGGCAGCCTCCATTCTCCACATGTGGACCGTGCATAACTGGGAGAGGATGCCACCTAAAGCAGGTGCCCCTGTGAGGCTTCATGGTGACATTCTGAGGCATGTTGCCTCCAACTGTGAAAACAATGGGACGCAAGAAGCAAACGGAGGCACCATTTCCCTGAACACTGTTTTGAAGCTGATACTGTGGTTAGTGGTCCGCGGAACTCAGACTACGATCAGGAACAACTGGGGGTTTGGGATTAGCAGGTACAAACTACTATGTACAGAACAGATAAACAACCAAGTCCTCCTGTCTAGCACAGGGAACTGTATTCAATTACTTGTAATAACCTAGGATGAATAAGAATCTGAAAAAGATATGTATAAATAACTGAATCACTATGCTGTACACCAGACACTAACACGACATTGTAAATCAACCATGCTTCAATTAAAAAAAAAAAAAAAGCAATTAAACATTCAGTCACACTACCAGAGACAGTTCTCCCCGTGGCCTGTATTTTAAACAAAAAAACAAACTTCCAAGCCCAATACTCAACCATTCTGCAAGTGGAGGAAGTATAAACACTGCTTCCTGTTTCCTGGCCGGCCTCGATTCCAGACACTGACACACGGCTCCCCCCTTCCTCCCCGGACATGTAACACTCTGTGGTCATAGCTTCTTCTGCTCAGCTTTTTTTTTTTTTTTTTTTTTAAATAGGGAAACTAGATAAGCAGCTGTCTGAGAAAAGACAAGTCTGATAGACTATCAGGTTGGGCTAACAGCAAAAAGAGAGTCGGAGAGGAAGAAGGAAGGCGACTACAAGTTCACTAGGAAGACACGGGAGAGAGAAAGAAGACTGTTCCACTTTCTAGAAGAAAAGATGATCAGGAGTAAAGGGAGCGCGTCACTGGACTTGAGAGCTGCAGGGACTTTACAGAGCTTCGCTTCACCCTCTCACTCTGTAGAAAGGAAATAAAAGTTTCGAGCCATTCAGCTGCCTTCCTAGGGTCACGAAGTCAGGCACTTAACATAATGAGGGCTCCTCTCACTAGAAGCACCCTTGGGAGAAAAATGCTATCTTAACACTGAATAATTCTTCTTCTTCTGAGAGACAAGATGTTTTTCACTTCATGGTTGCTGCAAAGCGTTTAACAGACCAGGTTTTCCTGTTCATCATGGCAACAAATCACGGGCAGCCCAGGGGCCTGTTCGTTCATCAAGCATTCCATGCAGTACGGGCAGGTTTCTAAACTCATTTCTAGCTCCCTTTCATGCCTTCTTTTTCCCTCCTTTCCTTTGGGTCTTCCATCTTTGTTCTCCTGTATTTTACGGATCCTTGATGACACCCTTTTTGTTCCTTTCTGGAACAACAGCAAAACAAAGGATATGATAAATACCATATACAACACTTGCCCTTTAAAGAACTTGGTGTATTTCATAGGCATCGTCTAGTCTTGGTAGAATTCGTCAAGGGGGGAGGTCAAGTATTACTGCTCTACTTTATACAGAAGCATCAAATGTATGAGATCAGTCTTGGGATTAGCACTCTCATACTTATATCCCTGAAATACACAGATGGCCCCTGAACAGCGCAGGGGTAGTTAGGCTCACCAACCCTCCCAGCAGCAGAAAACCTGCCTATAACTTATCATCATCCCTCTGCATCCATGGTTCCTCTGAATCCGCAGTTTTGCACCTGTGGATGGTGTACTACTATAGTACATACTGTTGGAAAAATGCATGTATAAGTGGACCCACAGAGGTCAAACCACGTTGCTCAAGGGTCAAGTGTAATTCCTCTTGAGTAAGAAATGCTGGTATACTAAACTGAAAACTCGGTTCATATACACATGTATTTTAAAAGTATATCATACTCTGCTTAAATTGAGAAGTACCTTAGCAAACCTTATGCCTTTAAGGCATATTTTCATTCAAAATTAAAGACATGTCAGGCTGAAAAAAAAAGAAATACATTTATAAAGGAATTTCACAAACAGCAGAAGGTGCCAAGGTGTTAAAAATTGTTTTGCCTCCACTTTCATATGTTCACAAATAGCATAATAATTTACACCACCTTCCATCTGTTCAACTGCCCACAGCATCATTTTCACTTGGACAGTAATTACTCAGGGAGGAAGGAAAAATTAAGTGGCATAGAGAAAGTAACCAAGTATTCTTTTCTACTCAGTTTCCCACGAGGATGGGTTTGGGACAGGATGTGAGAGTCTCTCAAACCTCCAGACAAGCAACCAGAGAGTCCGAACACGCTGTGGCTCAGCACCACCAGGTGAGCTCAGGTGACGGGGACGCACAACAGACACCTTTTCAAGCCTGGATGATTCCACCCCAAAGGAGGGTGGCACCTGTTCTTCCACACCTACAAGGGCTCTTAAAGGTCCCTACATAATTGATGTGGCTTGAGAAGCGAAATGTGAACTGACTCAAATGTAAGCATTCACATTTAGAAGCCAAGAAGGCATCAAGCCAGGCTTAGTTGTGTGAACGCTGGGTAGCCAGGCCCCCGTCAAGCCCCGCGGCCCCCGCCTTGACTCTCCTGTGCGTCTCCACTGGTCTGGTTCCTTTAAGAAGCCTGCCTTCTCAGGCCACGTGGGCAGCCGCTGGTCCTGCCGGTGCCCTCGTCTCCTTAGAGAGCACCCAGCACCCCTTTCTGGAGACTAGCACCCATTGCTTAGTCCACATGGGTGCTGTGCTAATGTGCAAAACACTCACCTCACTTTTTGGCTGCCCTGGTAATCCGGGGCTGCCTGCCGCGGTGTGGGGAGGTCAGCAGAGATCCCGGGCTCACCGTGCCAGCGGGTGCTCCTGGAACTAGTGCGCTGCTTCCCTACACCGTGAAGGGGGGGTGTAACACTGAGATAAACTAAGGCTGCTGGCGTAGGTGAAAAAATAAAATGAAAGTGACAGGGCTTTCCACTTAGAATGCACTCATTTTATTAGTTATTAGTGAGGAAGAACAGTTTTAGGCAAGCTCCTGGGTGTCACTATAATACACTACACGAATCATTAAGAAGCTACAAATGGGAGAGGGTATATAGCTCGGTGGTAGAGTGTGTGTTCATCATGCACAAGGTCCTGGGTTCGATCCCCAGTACCTTCATTACAGAAAAGGGGGGAAAAAAAAAAAGCTACAGATGCCTGCTTATTGTCCTGTTGCTAAAGTCCCTGTACACAAAGATATCAAAATGTCAGGATTTTCCTGCCTTGGTCCTAAGGGAGATTAGTCTTTGAAGAAGATCTCAAACTCAGCCTCCCTGCTTTAATTAATCTACCATATGGGACCCTGATGTTATAGACATGTTTTATTTGAACAAATTCATAATAATTTCTCTTGAGGTATAGATAACTCAAAAACTATCCACATCTAAAAAGAACGTTTTTTTAAAAAAATATTTTTTCATTGAAGTATAGTTGATTTACAGTGTTAGTTTCAGATGTACAACAAAGTGATTCAGTTATACATACACATACATAAAAAGAACGTTCTTGATGGTTTCTGGATTTCCTTTATTTCAAGTTCTATGGTAGATTATATATAAAATTACATGTTAACAATTTAGAAATCGTCACCAAGATGGAAGGATTTCTTAAGATCCTCCTCTTTTTCTGTTCTATATGATTCTGGGATGTTACCAATAGCACCATTTTTCCCACTATAAAAAGAATTATCAACTAGGACTCTATTTCAACCAAATTATAACATAATAATTAACACAAACATATTTTACAATTTTAAAAAAGCACATCATATGCATAAAGCTGAAGTCCTTGTCTGCTGAATCTAATCATAGAACTACCTCCCTCTAAAACAAAAAAGAGGTTATCAATCACTTATATCATTACAGTGTCTTTGCTTTTAGGTGTTGTTCTATACAGGCAAAGCAGAAATTTTTTTTTTTTTTTTAAGAAAATTTACTTTTTAGCCTGGAATTCTTAGGTCTCCATAATCTGATGCTAACTCAACGTTTGGGTCCAGTAATCACTAACCGCCAACATGTAACACCCACTAAAGCCAGTACAAGACTTCATTAAGCCAAATACCGGCACATTCTCACTCTACTGGTTGTTTTCCCTTCCCTTCCTCCACTTTGAATCCCTGGTTCCTAGAACTTCGCTTGGCACAGAGCAGACATTCAATCCACAATGGATGGATTATAAGCACCACATCTCTTCATTTACATAAAGATGCTTTTCCACTTGAAAGAGCACAAAGAAGGTAGAAAGATTTAAACCACTGAACTTGGATTTGAACCCTTAGGCAAGTCACATCCTCTTTAGCTTCATCATCAGTACGTGGGAATAATAATGGTTAATTTTACGTGTCAATTTGGCTGGGCCATGGTACCCAAATATTGAGTCAAACACTATTCTGAATGTTTATGTGGAGGTAATTTTTGGAGATTAACATTTACATCCATGGACTTTGAGTAAAGCAAATCACCCTCCATCGTGTGGGTGGACTTCATCCAAAGAGCTGAAGGCCTTAACAGAAGGAATTCTGCCATCAGACTTCCTTTGACACAAACTTCAATTATTTCCAAAGTCTGACAGTCTACCCCATCTGACTGTGTACTCTCCAAGCCCCCACAGTCCTGTGAGCCAATTCCTGACAATCAGTCAACCTGTGTGTGTGTGTGTCTCTCTGTAAACACACACACACACACACAAACACACCCTTGTTGGTTCTGTTTCTCTGGAGAACCCTGACTAATACACTGCCCTATCCGCTTCAGAGTTGTTCAGATTAAAATCAATATTGGGTTTGAACAGGTTAGCAAATTGTAGGATTGTTTTATCAGTGAGGACGCTCTCAGCCCATTCCAAACTGGCTTTAAACAATAAGGAAACTAGTTAAAGTATAAACCTGTAAGTAGAGAAGAAACGAGTTCACCCAAGGCACAGTGGCTGAGCAGTGGTATCTATGACCCTGCTTCCTTCTGCCTCTCCATTCCACTGTCCTGCACCCAGGTCCTCTTGTGGATGCAAAGAGGATCCTCTCATGCAGCAGCTCCGGGTGTCATATCAGACCAGATAATGTCCACAGGCAATAAAGGACCATCTCTTTCAGTGTCTGAAGAAACTCTCCCAGAAGCACCTCCGCACACCTCCCTTCACCATGTCATCGGCCAAAACTGAGTCGTATGTCCAACTTTCAACCAACCAATCCCTGACAACTAGAAAAAAGCCATCATGAGTGAACACTGGGACTCTTCCAACAAAGAAAGAGAGAATGCTGACTGACGAGACAACAAGTCTGAGTCAAAAATAATACATTAAGTTCAAGGTAGCATGATAATTATGGTATTAACTACTCTTTAAGACCTAGCTCAGGTCCCAACTCTTCTGTTATCCTCACTACACAAGAGGAAGTTCACTCTCCTCTGGATGATTTTGGCCCTTTCTATTTATACCTCTTATTTGTACTCATGGCACATTGTTGAGCAGTTTAATTTTTTAAAAATTTTACCAGTAATATATGTTCATGGAAGAAAATTCAGAAATATACAAATAAAGTCTCTCAGTCTCATCATAAGAGATAACCATTATTAGTATTTCAGAATATTTTCTTCTACTCTTTTTTTCCCTTTTTATGTATGTTTATATATAATATAAATGTCTTTTTTTAAAAATATAACTGTTCCTGGCTTTCCCAACTAAAATTTAAGCTTACTGGTAAAGGCTGGGATTCTCTGTGCTTCTTTCCATTCCCCCATACAGTTACATGATCTTAAAAATCACTTACTGACTCACACTCTGTAGATCACACGAAGAAAGTTCAAATAAGCTGTTCTTTTCCTTTGGGGGATTAAGAAGGAAGATTTAATAAGACAAACATTCCAAAACATGTCCACTATTTTTCAGATTTTTTTTTAAACCGAGACACATAAGCAAGCTTATTACACTTTCTGGCAATAAGACTTCTGGCAATAAAATATCTGGCAATAAGAGATACCGTTTTCTGTGAGTAAATGTTTTTAAACCAGAAAATGTTGGGTAATTTCCCTGATATTTAGCGATTTCCTTTATACTTACAATTAAACTACTCCTCCATTTAAACGTATGACACCAAACTAGGTAGGATAAATATAATTTTAGGAAGCAGCATTCTCAGATAATTCACTTCATAAGAGCTAAGTTCACTAACACCTTTGTGTAAGTAAAGCTATGTTGCTATGCACGTAAGTGGCTATTTGGAGGCAACATAGCATAAATATGGAGATATTACAACAAATAATCTACTAACTTATCTGCTTTTTGGTCTCTGGTTTTGCCAAAAGATTTTCTTAAATTAAGGCACAATTCTATGTGGCATAAGACCCATACGATAAGCCTGCCATTGCTCAAATCCTCCACAGGAGTTCATGGTCCTGTTTTTACTCAACGAGTATGTGTTTACTGGTGATTGAGTGGTGTGCAGAGACAAAGGCACATCCTGCTCTCACGGTGCTCACAGGAGATCCAAGGACACTGCTGAAAAGGGTTCACAGGAAACCTAAGTCTTTTTTGTCCTACTAACAATCCCCAGTGACAAAGCATCTGACCTGATCATCTTCTTTTTTCCTTCCTATTCTCCATCTTCACTAGTTAAACAAGAGGAAGCACACACGTCTGAACTAAAACACAAGGAATTTAGATTAAGACAGTTACTGGGGACAAGTGGAGGTGACGTGGGTAAGTTAAGATTGCTTGGGTATGTTGTAGGACCTCCTCAGGAAATGCATGAAAAAATGCAGAATTACCTGAAAGTCCAGGAGCACAGGGACGTGCAGTGGCTGAGAGGACCCCGCAAACTCCCTTTCACTCTTGTCAGTTAACTCACTGCCGTTAGTATCTTCAAGATGGCCAAGGAATCTGTCAGCCTACAGATGCTAACTGGGGACATGTGGGGGTTTGTGCTCAGACGCTGGAAGAATCACAGATTATAAAGCACTAAAGGGCAACCAAAGCTTAACCAATAATGCACGGAAACAGACATGACCCATGTCTTGTTGCAGGGTGGGTCACGAGCTAGCAAAAAATGTAATACTGAAGAGTTCTATGAGTTCAGAAGGAAGGACTCCAATGGGCCAGTGCATATTCCAAGGACTTAAAGTGGTGCAGTAGCTGCTGGGCCTCTTAAAATGGGGTGGAATCGGAGGCCAGAGAGAGATGAGGGAAGCCACTGCTGGTATGGGGAATGGCCTTGGGAGGCCAACACAATGGAACGGACTCACATGCAGCTGGCAATATGGGAGCAGAGCTGAGTCAAGAGATCTGGGTTTACGGACACAAGAGTCAGGGTGGAGAGACGACAGCTGAAGCACTACCATGGAGGGGCTGCGAGTTCATCTGTCTTGCCAAGCACAGAACTTCCGTGAGAGTAAAAATTAACAGACAGAAGTAGAAAAAGTCTCCTTCCCATCTTTTCATGTTAAAATTTTTACCCTCATGAAGGTACTATCTTAGGGCAGAAAGATAGTATTTCTAAGTGCTTTGGACATATCTCCTCTGCCTTAAGCTTTACTTTTGCATAAAAAGGTTATTTAAACTGACAAGGATGGTTTTCACCTTGGATGCCTTCCAACATACGCCAGATTATTTATGTTTACAGTAAGTGGCTTGTCCTTTTTGTTGGCGCTGCTGTGACACCACTGATTTCCATTCTACGCTAGGTAACACTTTTATCCCAGGTAAGAACCTCAATAAGTTACCACTGGTTCACTTAAAATGGCAAGACTGCCTCATCAAACCTTGTAATAGTTATTAAGGTTTTATAAGCTCCATGAATTTCCTCACATCCAAATTTAAGCTGTAACTACTCAAGCTTTTTGTTCTGAGTGGTTTACTTATGGTGTCCGTGAGTGTCCTTGTTAAGGAGGCGTGGGAGAAAAAGATGGCTCTCTTCACATAGTCCTTTATATACAGATGCAAAGTGCAGCACAATGGGGTCTTCTTTTCTATATCTTCTAAATAGCACTGACCAGATAGGATATTCTCAGTACTAGTTAACTAGCTTTTTGGTTCCGTATGCTCCTGATCCCAATTAGGGATCTGGGTTCATAGACATTGATATGTCCCCAATTTACTGAATGGAAAATGGTTTCCTTTCCCCCACCCCTTTCCCTGTTCTAATACTCATAATGTAGGTACATTTCTTTACCCGTATTATCCCTCACTTGGGTATTCTTTGGGTGCCAATGAGTGAGACCTTCTTCTAAAATATGGTCTCCCAAGAAAAGGAAAACTACTGTCTGCAAGTAAGCCTGCTTCTTTCCAGCAATAACACAGGCAGACCTGGCTGCTAGGTCATGTTGTACTTCCACCAGGCTCATGTCAGAATGAAGGAGAAAATGTGAAAGGACAGAGGGAAGTGAACAGGGACCAAGAACGCAGGCTTTTTTCCCTTGTAGACCCAAGAAAGCACAGTACAAGTGCAGTCTCTCTCCTCTCCCCCACTATTTCAAGTGTTTATTATATGCCAGGCATTTTTCTAAATATTTCATGTATACCATCTCAGCTCACCCTCACAAAAATCTATAGGATATATACTCTTACTGAACTCGTTTGCAGTTAAGGAAAATATCTGCAAAGTGTGGCCTGTCATGTATGAGGTGACCACAGAGGTTTCCCAAAGCACTGCACCCACCACACGTGCACCATAATAGTAACGTTCACAATCAAGTCCCAGAAAATCTCCACTGCTTCACCTAAACAACTGTTATCTTCAAACTTTGGTTTCCATAAAACTACAAACATATCAAGAACACTGCCCCCAAATCAGAATTTACTATAAATACCAAAGCAGAGAAAAAGACACCTGCAGGAAGTTCATTATTTTCTAATTCACTTGCTAGCTTTAGCTAGTACACATGCAATCTTTAACACCAATGGTAAAACCACGTTGCCTGGGTCTTCCGCTGACTAGCACACTGCTAAAATTCACGGTGGTAGGTCCCTATGAGTGTATTTCACGGGTTTCGGAACACAATCCAAAAGATCCATTGAAAGAATTTTACTTGTTTTTTTTTTAATTAAAAGAAATCATGATAAATATTTCTTGGTATGACCACCATACATACTAGCACAAAATAGAAATTTAACTTCAATTTGTATAATATTACATTACATTATGTTATTCTTTGTATGGGCTTTTTGAAAATCTAAAAAAAAGTTTAAAGGAGCTAAAGACAAATCTCAAAATTATACATGGCTAGAACAGATCATATGTCTGATGTGACACAGTGAACTGTTTTCAAACTTAGAACGTAAAAGAACACTTCTTAACATATATGCTAGTATCTGTCCTGGCGTCTTCAGTTAAATCTCACGTAGATAGGCAGACATTTATCCAGACTCTTTGGATGGACAACATTCAAAGGCATTCAATAATCTAGTCTTATTTTCAGACTTAACCATGCATTGTATGTACGTGTATACTCTGTACTGTGCATACTCTACACCCCAGTCAAGCCCTACCTCCTGTTTCCCAGCCCTCATTCATTTGCTTATTCTCTTCCTTCTTTCTAGCATGTACTCTCCATGTGCACCTGTTAAAAAAATCTCATCCACCTTATTCTAAAGCACAATTCAAATGTCTTCTCTGTAAACTATTCCTCAATCTTTTTTAAGTAGTAGTTTCTATTTATTTATTTATTTATGGGGGCACTGGGGATTGAACCCAGGACCTCATGCATGCTAAGCATGCACTTTACCACTGAGCTATACCCTCCCCGCCTTATTCCTGAGTCTTGAGCCTTCCCCATTATAGTATGATCTCCATTTTTCTGAACACTCATAGTATTTTCTTATTCATCTTGATAAGACCCACAGTGCTTGGCATCCTGTCTTACCTATGGCAGGCACAATAACATGGGCTGAATAAATAAATGAACAATCCTGGCCAGCCAAGTAGAAGATCTCTCAATTGATAGATCTTGTTCACAGCATTAACACAGACTTAGTTCATACACAGTAGTGGGCATTCAATAAGTATATGTTGTTACAGGAAGGTGAGAAGACAGAAAAAAATTTATCTTTTAAATGCAGGCTGGAAATACAATCAGAAAGTATCAACAGTTAATTATAGGAGAAAAAGGAATTAAAACGAACCAGTTTCACTCACTGATCAATGGTACTTTGGCTATTACCTTCTTTCGCTCAAAATGAAAACCATTTTGACTTACCACACGACCCAGCAATCCCATTTCTGGGCATATATCTGGAGGGAACTCTAATTCGAAAAGATACACGCACCCGAACGTCCATAGCAGCACTATATACAAGAGTCAAGACATGGAAGCGACCTTAATGTCCACTGACAGATAACTGGATGAAGAAGTTGTGGTATGTTTATACAATGGACTACTACTCAGCTGTAAAAAGAATAAAATAATGCCATTTGCAGCAACATGGATGAACCTGGGGATCGTTATTCTAAGTGAAGTAAGCCAGAAAGAGAAAGAAAAATACCATATGATAGTGCTCATATGTGGAATCTAAAAAAAAAAGAAAAGAAAAGAAAAAAGAGGACACTAATGAACCCATCTACAAAACAGAAATAGACTCACAGACGTCATAAACAATCTTATGGTTATTGGGGCAAGGGGGTGGGAAGGGATAAATCTGAGAGTTTGAGATTTGCAAATGATAACCACTATATATAAAAATAAATAAAAAAGTTTTTTCTGTATAGCTCAGGGAACTATATGCAATACTTGTAATAACCGTTTATGAAAATGAGTGTGTGTGTGTGTGTGTGTATGCATGCATGACTGGGATATTATGCTGTACGCCAGAAATCGACACATTGTAACTGACTATATCTCAATTAAAAAAAAAAAAAAGAAAGCCATTTTACAGATGTAGAAACTGAGGCCCAGAGTGATTATGAGATGAAAAAAGCAGGGAAGGACCACTAGTTCTCATCTCAAATGTACTACTCTACTGTATTCTATCACATCTTGCCCATTCATAATGGATTTTTGAGTCCACCCAGACACAGTACAAATGTGAATCGTCTGCCCGAACTACAAAAATCACACTACCGATGTTACCTCATCGCCGACGAAGAAACACATTGCAATAATTGCAAGAGATTTCATCTCCACGACTTGGGTCTTTCTCACTTAAAAACAAAAGGTGGGCGAGGCTGCAGATACACGGGCTATACAAATGCAGTGGGATCCAGTCAGAATCATAAACCAGTCCCTTAGCAACTGATCATCAGTAAGAAGCATGCAAGTATAAACAAAACTAGTTTTATAAAGAGAACAAATTAGACTATTATGCAAAAAGTCACCTGGCTATATTCATCTTAAAAGGTAAAGACAGCATTGGAGTAACACCCCAAAGTGCCTGTCTGTTAGTCTAGTGCCTTTTCCCTGTGAGTTTTTCTCTGGTGACACTCTTGACACTTCTCGAATTTTTTCCTTATCTCAACTATAATCATCTTCTCCATTAATGCAATCCCAAACAATGCCCTCAGTCACTCCCAACAAAAGTAAGGTACTTTGATTTCTTTCTTCAGAGACGTGAAAAAGTTGATGTAACCTATTTCCTCACATTAATCAGAGACTCTTGTCCTTCCAGCCCTGCCTGCACTCACGGCTGAAAAGAGAGAAAAGTGACACCTAACATTCATAACGCTCTGAACTGAAAGGGCAAGAGCCTCATCGTCTGCACTCTGAGTGTTTGTAAGTGTCTGTGCCTTACATCTCAACTCTGAGGAGTGCGTTCACCTCTCCAGCACTTCAGATATTTAACATTTCACTCTGAAAAAGAAAAAAAAAAGGATTTAAATAAAAAGCGGGGGTCTCAGGGCTCCCCCCTTGAATGTTAGATTTTATTATTCTTCATGGAAATATAATGAAGTGATCAATAGTTCTTATGGAAGTTCACTATTAAATTGATCTTTTTCGTTTTCTCTGAAAAGGCTTCTAATGTGCCTGGAAATGAAGCAGAGTCCGCCTGTTACAGAGCCATGATTGCTGGAAATTGGGAATATTATTATGATAACACGTAACACTGCTCATCAAAATAAAGTTAAAAAAAAAACTAATGGATTGCTAAGGTTTTAACTTTAGCTAAATATTAGAATCACTTGAGAGGAAGGGAGGGAGGGAGGGAAGGAAAGGGAAGAAGGAAGGGAGGAGAGAAGGGAAGGAGGTCGCCAGCAAGCCGACAATGCTCAGACCCCACCCTAGAGCAATTATAGCAGAATTCCTGGGAGTGGAGCCCAGGTATTTTTACTTTTGGAAATCTTCCCAGGTGATTTTCATGTGCAGCTACGGATGAGAAGACTGGGGTATTGTCATGAAGGTCAACATGTTTAATTTTAAAATTTCATTTAACAAAAGCTTAAAGAGCATTGACTCATTTGATTCTCCTAACAACCTTATAAGGTAGATGCTAATTTCAGTCGCATTTGACAGATGAGGAAACTGAAGTGGACATTTAGGTTAATTCCCCAAAGGGCCCAGAGCCAACGAATGGTAGAAGCAGCATTTGCAGGCATGTCATCTGGCTTCAAACCCGAGGCTCTTAACTGCTGTGCTGGCCCGATTCTCCCAGAGATAATTCATCTACAGTAAAATGCACAGACCTCAGGCATTCAGTTCAATGTGTTCTGACAATTAGATACATCTATGTAACTACCGCCTGAAACAAGATTTCAGATATTTTCAAATGGTTCTGAGATTCATCCATGTTATTAGGTGTATGAGTAGTTCTTGGTCTTTGTTTGTCTGTCTTGCTCTCTCTCAACAGGCCATGCAATATGAAAATTTGTGTATCCAGTCACCTGTTCATGAACATTTCATATTCATGTTTCCATTTCCTGGAGATTATAAATAAGGCTGCTATGAATATTCCTGTTCAAGCCTTTTTGAGGATCTGTGTCTTCTCGTGGTTAAATGCATAGGAGTGAAACTGCTGAATCATATGATAGATAAATGTTTAGCTTTATGAGAAACTATTTTCCAAAGTGGTTGTACCATTTTACACTCCCATCAGCAATTCATATCCCAGAGTGCCTTTTAGGAAGAGCATACTGCAATTTTCATAGTGCAATCATCCAAAAGAAGGTAAAGTTTGGAATTTGACAATAATTCACTATTTGGCAAAAAAAAAAAAGAAAGAAAAAAGAATCGAAACACTAAACACCACTATGTCCTATAGCAGCATGTTTTCAGGTGGGCACCTGAAAACAGTGATTCTGCTAGACATCAAGGCAGACAAAACAAAGGAGAAAAAGCCCTCTGTATATACAGCATATTTACAGTGAATTCCAGAATATTAAATGCCCACTGGCTCTGAGAAATTCTGTAATAAAGAAACAGTAAGGAAATCAGTAAACTGATCAGTCATGTTAAACTCAGATGATCTCAAGGATTCCCCCAGTTCTCTAAGAAATACAAGGCAGGTTACAGTGTTCCCAACGTCCTAGTGTTTGCGAGACGCAGTGAAGAGCAATGAACTCTGTCTGAAAACACTGAGTCTGAGTTCAGAGCAGAGATAAGATTTTGTACAGGTCTTGCTAGATGGTAAGGTTTTCGACTTGTAGAAAGGGATAAAGAGAGTAGAAAGGCTCTCATTCTGGACTTAGGACAGAATATAAACCAAAAAAACAAGTGGGAAGTGGGAAGGGCATAAATGGAAATTCTGCAGAGAGGACTAGGTCACTCTGGCTGAGCTAGGATATAGTGGGGTCAGACATGGGGCATCTGCAGGTTCCCATGCAAACATGAGGATGCGGTCTCTACACACCGGCTGGCCGGCTTGATAGTTGGCAACCGTGTCAGGGTAGCCAGCAGTCAGTGGACATTTACCATGTACCTACTCTGGGCCAGCCAGGGACGGGACCGGGCATCAGGGTACAAGAGCGACGTATCTGCCAGACACAGTGTCTGCTCATGTGGACCTTGCGGTATATAGGAGGGGTGTGCAGCTGCTTCCAAACACCAAGTTCTAGAACAGGAATGGATGACCATGCAGTGTCCCCTGCGCCTTAAGAGCAGAATCTATTTAAGAATTCCAGAAGAAAATAACAGATAAGAAAGTGAAATACACATGCATTTAGTCCTTGACCCCTCATTACTGTATCTTTGGGACAGGGCGAGTAGGGTGTGTTGAGATGAGGAGTTTGAGGTATTGAGGAAAAAGATCTCCAGGTAGAGATGCTTGGGAAACAGAATCAAGTTTTAGATGAGAGGTTTGGGCTCATTAATATGCAATGTGAACAAATGGGATAATTTCAATACTGACAACTCTTCTATTTAAATCATATGAAACCTATGATGATGTGAGACTCTGTAAATACAGAGACATAAGCCTTACCTAGGAAGAAAGCAGAGCTCAGGATGGGGACAAAGTCACTCCAAATCCCAACTGGACCACTTGCAACGTGTGTGACCTTGGCCAAAGAACAAAACCTCTCTGAGCCTCACTCTTCTCATGTGTAAAACTGGGATGATCACTGAATTCACACCCACTGCACCCCCAGGGATGTTATGAAGGCTGAATGACATTGAACAGCATGATGCGCAACACGCAATATCAGCTCAGCAACTCTTAGCTATTATTACTACTTATAATTTTTAAAAAACCCACATTGGCTTGCTGTTAAGATATTAAATCAGCAGGATTTTTGAACACCAAAAAAGTCTACATAATTGATGACATGAAGAAGAGAGAATTATAGTCCTTAAACCACTGGTACAATATCAAAGGACTGTAAATATACATTATCCACTAATTTTTAGAACATGAAATAAACTTAGATTTAGGGGAAAGCATGAAAGAGAAGTCCTTGCAACTCAGGCCAAGTTGGGGTCCTCCTTGGTCCAGACTGATTTTTCACTTGCCACAAAGGACCATCTTACTAGCGCATCCAGTGCTTCGTACAAAAATTATTTGTACTCATTTCCTTCCCCCTTAACTGCCCTCCCTTCTCTTTTCTTCCTTGTTGGGATTTTCTGCTTTTCGTATTAACATGCTGGTGACTAAAAATCAAGTAGCATAAATTCTCAGTTAATGTTAGCATTTCCCTCAGCTTTTCTTTGCTGTAACACTTTCCCAGAAAATTTGAATTCTAGGACACTGAGAGTGACATGATGATGTCACTCATACATTTTAATTTTCACCCTGCAGGTGTATTCTGATGGGCATAATTTTAATAGTGAAGCTTTTTAATGTATGCAACTATTAGCACTTTTTCTTCCTCTAATTTAACTTAAAACTCATCAAAATTAAGATGCTATAGATCTCACTTATTTTTCCAAATGACCATGAAATAAAAACATAACAGCCTAGCATTCAACTGCCTTGAAGAGAGACTAAGTCACTGATATTGGAAGCAAATAATAGTTTATAATAAAGAAAGAATGGTACCAGCAATAGATTCACCTTGAGTATGAATGTTGGGATGATATGCATCTAAAACGGTCTATCTTTGATTTTAGGTTAGAGAAGGCGGGCCACTTATCCTGCAAGAGCTTCTGCTGCTAAATCAAGATCCAGGCAAAAATCACACCTACTTTAAATCATCTGTTCTTTTAAGCATTATGGACACACAGGATAACACCACGCACGGTCACCCCTCCTGTACCAGGTCAAAATGATACTACTTAAGAGCTATAGATAGCCTTCTCCCAGATGGCAGGGCTTGGCTCACGTTCTTAACTCATTTGTTTAAATTAAAAGTTTTTAAATAATTCATTCCTTGTTTCAATCATTACTTTAGCAAATGTTTATCATCCCAGTACTATGTGCCAGGCCCTGGAAAGGCAGCACCTAAAGGTCAGAGGTCTCTTAAAGACAAAGTTGGTTCTCAAGGACCTAGACACAGAGCAACAACACTCAAGAGGAAGATCCCTCTGGGAGTTCCCCAAACTGCTCCCTCCTCAACCCTCAATAAGAGGCGACACCATCCAAAAGGATAAAGTCATGAGGCTCCTGATCAATGAAGAAGTAAAGGTCCTTAAGGAATGAATTTGCTTAGCCCTGTAATCTTTGGTTATCAGAATGATTGGAAACATTCTTTTCAAAAATCATACACTAAGTCAGCTATTGGCATTTTTTTAAAATTCCGACGCATCTCCAAAAAAATTGGTCATGTGACACCTAAATTAGAGGATCTACTAAAATATGGAATCAGGGAACACAACATAATCATGAAAAGTTAATACAGAATCTCTTTGTGATCTGCTAAACTCCTGATCAAATGCAGCACGAGGCTGGGGTCTGGGGGGTGCCTTATAGAAACCCAGCTCATCTGTAACTCAGACCAAAAGATGGCATCCACTTTCTCGGACGCTTAATCAGAAGAATCTAATAAATTGAAGAACCTCAGAAGTAAAATTAACATGGCAACAAAAATCTCTAGACAAAGGAGCATACTTTTTTCCCCTCCACATATCAAGTTTGTGTAAATGTTTGAGTGTTAAAGTTACCAGTTAGTTTTCTTCTTTAAGAATCAATGGTATATTGCAGATACTAACTACTCTATATAAAATAGATATGCAACAAGTTTCTTCTGCATAGCACAGGGAACTATATTCAATACCTTGTAATAATCTATAGTGAAAACGAATATGAAAACGACTATACGGATGTACATGTATGACTGAAACATTATTTCGTACACCAGAAATTGACACATTATAAACTGACTATACTTCAATTAAAAAAAAATTTAAAAAAAAAAGAATCAATGGTATAGACTGTAACCTCTTAAGTGACTTCCTCCTGAAATGAACAAAATTTCGACAGCCATCTTGTATATTTCTTATATAAAACTAAGAAACTCAGGGCATTTTCTCTCTCTCTGGCCTTCTGAGATGACCTGCACTCTGTCTATGGAGTGTACATCTCTCTGAATAAACCTACTTTTACTCAAAAAGAAAAAGACAAACAACCCCCCCCCCCCAAGAAACTCAAAGAAGACTGTTATCAAAGTGTCTTAGTCTATTAAGGGAGAAATTATCTTGATTCTATTACACAATGAGGGAATTTTAAAAATCGGTATTTGGAGGTAGATAATTTTGATCAGAGAGACAGAATGAGGCTAGCTATTAAATGACATCTTAATTATGTACCCAAGAAGCTATAATCTCAAAATTTTCTTTCCTTTATATAAAATCATGTGAAATTTCTTTGATACGAGTGGATAAAAATATTAAGAGAACTATTTCCTTATCCTAATCATCCCTTATATAAAAAAAGTGTCAAATTAAAATACAAAAGTACGAACAAAATATTTAGAAAGCTTTTATAAAATGATGTTGTAAGTACAGAAGAACATATAGTAACACGAATAAGATCTTTATCTATAAACATGTCTTTATCTATAAACATGTCTCTATCTATCTATATTATACATAAAGAGAAAAAAAATTTGTTACCAGAAAAAAGTGGTGGAGTTTGATCCCATTTTTAGGGAAAAAATACAGACAGGCACAGATGAAAGACTGATGGTGTATTAGAAAATATTAAGCGTCTACTTCTGAGTGACAGAAGTAGCACTTTAGCTTATGAATTGGTCAGTATATGATTTCAGACTTAAGTAGGTGAGTCTTCGAGATGGGCAGTAGCAAACGCAACGTAGACAAATGTCCTAGAGCAGATACCACTAAATGCTCTGCTATTATCCAGTTACCCTGTGGGTTACCCTGGTTGATCTCCTTTCTGAAAGCAACTCACTGAGTCTAGTCCCACACCCAGACCAAAGGTTAACCTCAGTGACATCGACAAGAGGAGTAGATAGAGACAGATCAGAACACAGAGGAAGTTCTCGGTTGCCACATAAGTCTTCAGTGAAGTTCGAACAAGCGGCAAGTCTTAGGGTGCATGCCCCCTTTTAGTCACCAAACAGACAGACCTACTCCTACGGCTGAATACAAGTTCATTCGTTCATTCATCAAGCACTGACTGAGCCCCTACTCTGTACCGGGCTCTGTACTACTGGGGCCAAGAATAAAGAAGAAATAACATTGCTCGTTCCCTCCAAGAGCTGGCAGCCCATTGGAGAGACCAGTAAACAGAGTCCACCATGCAATACACGCCCAGAATATTACAGGAGCTCAGAGGAGGGGCACCTGACTTCACGTGGGACAACTGCTATCAGTCCAGTGTTGCTGGTAGGTGAAGGGTAATTTGAGAAGTGGCGATAGCTGATCCTGGAAAAGTAGGTTGGGGTAGGATCCTGGAGGCCTAGCCTACCCTGATAAAGAACTATGACTTCAATGGTGTAGATAATGGAGCATATTTGAAAGATTTTCCTGTGAAGTAACACGTTGTGTAAAGATTTCTCTTCATTCACTCCAGGGCATCCCTAATGCAAAAACACTTTGTAAACTGTAAATGCTATTGAAATATTCATTGTTTACTATTATCCTCTTCTGTACCTAGGCATTTGCTCTGTAATCATGAACAGAATATTCTTAGGTGTGTTAAAATTCAAGTCCACCAATTCCTTACTCTAAATTAGATTACCAATCAAATTTCTTAGATTAGAAATAATCGATTCCTAATTTCATCTATAGTAAACAGTGAATGAAAAGTTGCAAATGCTAAAGTAACCTTAAACAGAACTAAGGTATTTCCAAGCAAGTCTAAACGAGTCTTATCTATTATAAACAAAAATGTAGTTCTCTTAGAAAAGCTTACAAAAAAATCAATTCAGATACTGAACAAGGAAGGCTTCCTCCTCCCCTTCACTGATTCACTCAACAAACATTCTTTAAATGGTTTCCATGTACCAGGCACCATGCTAGACCCTGAAGATAGTACAAAACTGTCTTATGGGCCTCAGATTTTACATTCCATGGAAAGAGAAAGATATTAACAGATACGCAAATATATAAATATAATCCTGTGTCTTAGAAAGGAAAAGCATGAAATTATATTCTATAAGACCATGTAACAGGGAAATCTAAGCTTGTCAAAGCAGGTGTGGGGGGAGAGGATGGGGTGGGGAGTGCAAATGGCTTAAGGAAATATCATTTGAGCTGAAATCTGAAGGATGACATTATGTGGGGAAGAGAAGGTAGTATTCCAGGAACAGCCTGTGCAAAGGACCAGGAATGGAAGGCAGCACCTTCAAGGAACTAAATGAGGCCCATAGAGGAGGGGGAAAGCTAGAGATGGGACTAGAGAGAGATGAGTGGGCCCTGCTCATCCGTACTCTTTGGTCATCTTACAGATTTATCCTAAATGTAATGATCATTTTTTAAAAAGGTTTTGAAGAGTTTTAAACTTGGAGGTTCGAAGTGAGCTAGCTGGTTTCAGAGTGGACAACAGACTGCAAGAAGACTTGAACAAACTCAAGGTGAAAACTGATGGTAGCTTGGACCAGGGTGACTGTGATGGAGATGGAGGGAACCTGAACATGTTCCAGAGGTATTTCAGAGGTAAAGAGGCAGGCTTGGAGATGGAGTGAAAATGGTGATAGAGGTGTCAAAGCTGACTCCCAGATTTCTGGCTTGTCCAACCAGATGGATGGGCCACCACTCAGTGAGACAGGGAAGCGGTCCAAGTGTGGGGTGACATAGCACCTGTCCATGTTTAACTGGAGGTTCTTCTGAGACATGAACAGCTGATACATCAAGTAGGCAGCTACCCAAATAATATCTATTCTCCATATTTAAAAAATTTTGTTTTCAATTTTCACCCCAGTGCTGCTCCTCTCCACAGTGTCTTTCCAATTTCAGTTAATGGACCTACATTGTCTGTTATTCACTGTCAAACCAAGATATCATCCTTAATTCCTCTCTTTCTCACACCTCCACCCAACCAGCAACAGGTCTTACCCAGCCTTAACTTCAAAATATGTCCTGAATACAACTTCTCACTCCCTTTGCCACTAACACCCTGATCGAAGCCAGAACCATCATTCACCTTAACTTCTGCATGCCTCCGACTCGTCTCTATGCTTCTGTTCTCATCATCCATAGAGTATCTGCACACAGAAGCCAAGAAGATCTTTTAAAAGCATCAAGTCACGTCCATCCCCTTCTAATAGCCCTCCCATGTCTTGCCATAACTCTTAGAATAAAGTGTCAAGTACAGTGCTTCCCCGGGGGCTCCCAGGACCTAGGAGACGCAGCCCCTGCCTTCCTTCCACACCCCATCTCCTCTGGCTCCCTTCTCGCTCATCACAACCTCTCTCTTGTTGCTCCTTGGGCGATTCAAGATCGTCTCTGCCTCTTAAACATTGCCTTGGAATGTTCCACCACAGTTTTGCATGAATTGCTCTTTTGCTTCCTTCAAGTTTCTACTCAAAAATCACCTTCTCTGAGGCGCAATCGCATTATTTAGTAAAGAAATGCCAGTGAAGACCACAATGGAATATTATACCCAACAGGCTGCCAAAAAATTAAGATGTCATATAAAGCCAAGAGGATCAACTGTGACTCAAATCACTTCTGGGTGGGAATGCAAACTGGTACCACCCCTTTGGAAAACAATTCGGTATTATCATGTGAAGCTGAACGTTGACCCAGCCATTCCAGCCCCTGGAATGTCATGGAGAAACTCCCATATGTGTGTATTAAGTGGGGCACACAAGAATGTGTAGCAGTGCTGTTCAAAAGAGCAAAAGGCTGGAAACATTCCAAACATCCATCAACAGGGCAATGAATCAACTGGTTTTGCACATTCACCCAAAAACCATTAATTTGGCTGTTAAACATGAATGAACTGCAGCTACATCCAACAGTGTGGAACAATGATACTATTTTCATTAGGCAAAATGAACAAGCAAAATGAAACAACATCATAGTATTTATGGATATATCCATAAGTGATGAGCATTATGATTTTTTTTTTAAAAGGCAAGAGAAAATTTTTAAAATTTAAGAAGCAGTCACTTCAAAAGACAGGCAGGCGGATGGGTTAGGACAGAGCATGGGAAGATGAAACAGAATTGGTAATGATTAGTTCTTAGATGAGGTAGTAGGTTCACAGGTGTTTCACTGTTACGCTTCATAACTTATAACTATGTTGGAATGCATATATTAAATGTTAGGCAATATAAATTAAAATACAAAGTAACTGCTGAACTGAAGTGAGGGGAAAAGTTACTATTTTCAGTACCTTTTTAGTTTCTTTCCCCCTGGCTACGTAAAATGGCTCCTGTACTTCTCTGGAATTTTTCTTCATAGCACACATACTGCCCAAAGGTATACGGGTAAATACACATACATACCACGCACATTCATTTTCTTGTTTATTTCAAGTCTCTCCCAATAGAATGTAGGCTCTCTAAGTGTGGAGTCTTGGACATCCCACTCCATCACAGAGTCATCAAGGCCTCGAAGAGTACTTGGCCTACACTATAAATATTTAAGGAATAAATGGATAAATGGAAGAATGAATGACCCAGATAGCACAAGCAAAGTGACAGCACATAAAAGGTTTAGTGTGTGGACTCTGCAGTCAGACACTTCTGGGCTCAAATCCAGGCTCTAGTCCGTCTTAGCTGGGTGACCTTGAGTGAGTTATTTAACTTCATTAAGCTTCAGTTTCCTCATCTATAAAACAGGATAATGGAGGTGGATATGATGATTAAAGAAAGAATTTAGCACTTTGTCTGGCAGAAAATTAATATTATTGCTGTTATGCAATAACAGTGTAATTTCCCCATAAACAATGTCCATCTTGGTGGCTGCAAGCAAACTGTATTCTTCAGGCAACTTTTCTATGACCAATTTCCTCCACACCCAATTTTAAACCATGGACCAATTTGGAATCCTATAGTTATTTCTGTGTTCGGTCAACTAGAGAGACATGCTAGGGAAATCTTGTAACCACCAAACTTCCAGTGAGGACCGCACAATATAATCTTGCATCTGCCCTCACCACCAGCTCAGGAGATCAGCCAGATGAGAAGTAAAAATAGCGCCCAGCATTTATTGAGGGCTTCCTCTGTGTGAAACAACCCGGACACATCATCTGGCTCCTTCTCCGAGACTAGCTTGGGAAGAAGAATTCCAGAAAGCAGGCATATTGGAAACTGCTTTCAACATTGGGCCTGAGCCGGTTCTGGAGTAGAGACGATGTTCAAATAGTAAAACTCACCATTCCTGCACTCTCAGCTGTAATACATCCTCCTAAAACCAAACCAAACCAAAACATGAAAAGCAAAACGGGTCTTTCACATCCTAAATGATCTCTCATTTTATAGCAGTAAGAAACAAAAAAAACAAGGCTTTTACTGTGAAACCCATGTAAAAATTACCATGGCAACACCTCTCTCTCCAAAGGACCAAACTCTGCAATGCTGTTGGCTCCCAGCACACGCACAATAAAGGTGACCCTTTCAGTGAACTGACCCGCATATTTCACCTGGACTACAGCCAAGGACCTAGGGCAGACTTCCCCTTAGAGGAACCACACCCTCTTGGAGAGCTCTACGTCCTCCTGGGAGATCTGCTCCAGCTCTGCTCAGGCTAAAGATTAGAGCACACGCCACAGGTTCTACTGGCTTGGGAGAATTCCAGATTAATAATAATACTGACTCGTAACAATAACAACCCTTTAGCCAGTGCTTACTAAGGATCAGACAGTATTTATTCTAAGTGTTTTACATATATTTGTTCATTTAATCTGCATAACTACCCCACAGGGTAGGTATAAAGCTTGCAACGTGACCAAACCCCCTAAGGGAGACCAGGAAGTGAACACGTGATATCTATATGCAAACTGACCTTGCAGAGCAAGGTGAGACCCAGAGCAGAAATCCCAAACGGTCCCCAGTAGCAAGAGACAGCAGTCCCCAATGGTGTGGCCTCTTGGTTTGATCAAGGGAAGTACCGTACTCTCCAACCTCAAATGCTATTTCTGCAGAATGAACCAAGTAGAAATAAACAAGAAAGGAGCAGAAGAAGGCGTACTTAATTCTTGTCATGTCCCACACCCTACTTTTCATCAAGTCTACGAGCCTGCACGCAGTTCCCAGACCTATCTTACATCCCACGACCTTACATCATCCTGGGTACCTTATCCCCCTTCCTGGCTTTCAACATGGCCAAAACTTCCTCTTGGAATTTCTTCCTGACTCAAACGTCCCCATCATCTTCCTCTAGTCCCTCTCTGCTAATAACACTCAGTACCCGTTTCCTGTAACATGTAATTACTGGTTTCATTTTTCTTTTATTTGGCTCATCTCCCCTTTAAACTTTCAGCATCTTGAGACCACAGGTGACATTTGCTTTCCCAGTGTCTGACATGGAGCCAGCTGGGCTGCTGCAGACAAGCACTAAATGTTTACTGACTGAATGAACCAAGGAAACCACTGCTCCCGGTGAGCAGCACGTCATTCCTCACCACGCACCTCAATGATGCCCTTGCAGGCGCAGTGGGACGGAAGGATTAGAAAAGGGAGGAGTCCCTGCTATCTGATTAGTGACGAAGGACTCAAGAGAACCCTTTCTGGGAGCTTTGCTCCCAGCCCTAGAATTGAAACTTGGATCTTTTTCAATGAAACAACCACCAACGCGACCACCTATGACCAAAGCTTGCATTTAATCCGCGGGACTTCTCACTTCATTAATATCCATGTTTCTGAATAGCTTTTGAAGCCTCGTGAAAAGCGGCTCACAATGTTTTGAGCACAGTTTCTGCTCTGAGAGTTACTTTTTCTCTGCAGGGCAAATCACATTTGGTTTTCCTTTATTCTTCTAATAAATGCTGTTTAAAAGGCTGGAGGCATTGAAGGTGAAGAGAGAAAGATCCATCTAGAGGTTGTTCATCAATATGGAATTTCTCTGCGCGCCGCTGTGACCTCAGCGCTTTTTACATTTCCACAGGTCTCCTTGGAGATGGTTGCTATGATCACTCAGTGTCCCTGGCTAAAAATCTTCAAAATGGGGATGGCTGCTTTTATTCTCTCTCACTGCCTCTTTTTCAATAGTTGTTTTTCCTTCACACACAGTTTACTTCTTCATGAATGCAACTGGCTCATGAGTTTTTATTCTACAATATTCCATACAAACAGAATATTCCCATTTCTTTGGTTCCTCTGGAAAGGTCTTTGATTTGGACTATAACATTTGGCAGTCCATTAGGAATACCATTTATACTTTTATGTTTCCCGGTTCCCTGAAAATAAATTAATCATATGGCAGTCCACGCTGCCTACGTCCTCTTTTTCAAAAATACTAATCTGCACTGGAAAAAAAATACCCAACCTGTTGATTCTTTTCGTGTTGCTTACCTAACAAACTCTTGGCTTGGAATATCTCAAGATTAATTTTAAAGTGCATGCAACTTTTCTATTTCCCCCGTCAACTAAAGTTAATGTAAATATATCTGTATTGGATTATACACTCATTATTCACATTTCAAATACCTAAATGATTTCACGATGGATGCTTCTTACAAATATGTAAGAGGAGAAAAAGAACTTGAAATGCTGAGTAAAAAAAGCAAAATCTAAGTCTTGCACTAAGTATGCCAACAACTGGAGAAAGCTAAAATGCAACATCTAGAAACAACCTTAGCACTCTCCACACAAGGTTAGCTGCCTTGTTGAAACCGACACTTCAAACGTACATTGTAAAACAGATCCTTCAGGGTTTCCAAAGCCCTAATTAGATAAACCTGAAGAATACGGAACACATCTAGAAGGAAAAAAATACACACACACACACACAAAAGTGGATCACGGGAAATGGTTTCTACACAGAAACCTATGGGGTTTTACTTTGCAACTCAGGAAAAAAAACAAAGTCAAATCTTCGAAGGAGGACATGTCTGTGCAACGAGATTACAATCATGTGAATCAGTGATACAAAGGCTTTTAATTAGCACAAGTAATAGATAAAAGAATGTAAAGCTCACTTTGTTCATATATAAAAAAAAGAGTGCTACGTAAATGTAGGCTAGCAACTGTTATTTTTAACATTAAATTATAGCAGCAGATCTTATACATGGTTAGACATTAAAAATTAATACTTCTGAACCTGTTTTAGATATTTCCTTAAGATACAGGGTAAAATCATCAAGAATATGCAGAGATTGAGTTAATGAATCAAGTGAGGTCACTGAAAACAAAAATAAATAGCTGTAATTCATTCATTTGTTCATTCAATCAACAATACTTATCAAACATTTATTCTTTACTATGCATTATGGCTGGCACTTGGGATGCAGACGTGATTAAGACCTGGTCTTAATTATCTTTAAGGATTTGGTGGAAAAGACAGAACCATAAACAGACAATTACAGTATGACATTACAAGCACAATGACTGAGGTATAAAACAGAGTATAATTCAGTCTTTGAAAAGGGAGAGGTGTCTGCTATGGAAAAATCATTCTGTGGGAGTTGCAGGTTCATTGTTCTAGATGCCAGATGCACTACTGTTGCCACAAATAAATTGATCACAGAAAGAGGAACCTTACTCACAAGGTGCTTATAGTCTAGCACAGGGGACAGGTAAGAAAAGTGACAATGACTACTTCTCTAACTATTGTGGTGAAGGACCAGTTTTTTAAAAACATCTGAATCCTTTACAGACTGCTACTTCTGCAAAAAAAAAAAAAAAAAACTAGAAAAATGAAATAATTCTAAATGCTTACTTTTCATTTTTGTACTTATTTCATGGAGGAGCAGTAACACAATGCAGTCATGGACAAGCACTGCAATAAAGTTATACAGGTGATAAAGTCTATAAACTGCTTGTCACATAGGAGGGTGACAGTCATCGGTTTATGGAGAGAGGGATAGAGTTCATCTAAGAAAAAGTTTTATAGAAGATGTGACACTTCAATTGGATCTTAAAAAAAAAAAAAAAGGAGTAGGATTCACCAGTAAAATGCAGTGAGGGGTAGAAAGACTAGTGCTCCAGGGAGGAAGAGTAACAGACAGAGGCTGTCTGGACAGGCCAGTCACGGAGGGTCTTAGAAGCTGAAGATGAGCTTTATAATAGCCCCCTCACCCCCATTTTGTAAAATTTCACACAGAAAACTAAAGAAAGCAAGCAGTTGGTTCTCTTCCTTGGTATTTAGAATATTATGACAGTAACAGCCCTGACTCCAGTGAGAGTCACTAGTGAATTTGATCCCTCTGGGTGGGGCTCACCTAAGACCACTTCATATTTACACGGAGTCCTCTTTCTTGGGAGCTACAGAAACGCAGCTTTCCTTGGTGTTGCAAATAACGAACCCTTGTCAAAGCGTCAAAAATACTGGAGAAAAATTCCCATCACGCCAGACCTAGAGTTTTTTCAGATGCAGGGGTAAGGGTTTATATTCCTCCTACAACTTTTGTTTGTCTTCACTTTGCCATCCCCACCTGTAGACAGGCAATAAAGAGGATGGGCTCTGCCTCAGGCTGACTTTTACTTCCTCCACGACCTTGGACAGTTTACTTATCCTTCCAGTTTCCTTGAGTCTGAAAGAGGGCCACGACAGCCACCTCTCACAGGGTTATAGTAACTGAGGATTAGATGAGTTCGGACGAGCAAAGCGCTCGTAAGAGTGCCTGACCAATTACAGGTGATTAGGAAGTGTCCCTGAGTTATTAATGTCATTAATAAATCAAAGGGAGTGGAAGTGGATGCGTGATGATCCCTCTTCTCCCAGCCCTGCACCGCCATTCACATCACATCCCAAAGCAGGATGGAGCAGGCTCCCTAAGTTCTAACCCTGTACGTCACCCACTGTTTCTCCGACATCACTGTAAGCCTAAACAGGCGGAGAAAACAGAGCTAATTACAGGCCTCTGGGGTGAGATGACTAAGGAAAATCAATAGAGAAGAGCTTATTTTCTGTCCTGACCCTTCCTTAGTTATCCCTAAAATTAGAAGCCAGTAGTTTTGGGTCACTGAAAGACACTTCCTCTGGGAGAGGAAACCAGAATGAGACAAGACTATTCAGGCAGGCTTTATTTAAAACATTTAGCACCTCTTAGAAATGTAAAGTCATCAAGGCAGTCCTTAAATATTTTAAAGTCTCGGATGGTTGTCCAGAGTTCACTGAGAGTCTGCCAACAACTGGGGACTCTGCAATAAGCATCGTGGTGCCTCCTCACACAGAGGCTTAGCAAGGGGATGTAGTAATTTTGGGTCAGGAATGTAAGAGTTCATCTTAATTTAGCAGCTGCAGAGCTGGTAGCAGCCAAATCGAGGGAAGTCTTTTCAGGCAGATCAGCTTAGGGCACAGCCGTCTAGACAAAACATCGCCACTCCCAGGATGGGCGCAGAGACTCCCCAGTATCAGCACGAATTCCAGAGATAGAACCAAGGCTGTCTTAGGTGTTGCGGGCACATCAGCAGAAACAGGAAGAAATCTAGAGGCCAGAGTGTTCTGGGGGCCACCTTAAGGATGCTAAGGGCACTTCTGCAAAGGCATCCGTAGGCTTTCAGTATCTTAGATAAAGTTATTAAGCATTTCCCCCCTTACACTCCAAATTTATTGCCAAGTGTATTATTTCTGAGACCTATTCTTTTCTCGTCTGGTCTCCAAAGACTTGCACATCTTCACCCTATCAGGACAAATGGAAGACCTCTTTTGGACCAGGATGGGTGAACTTCTTTACTCCTCCCATACGCCAAAAAGCTGACCTTCAGGAAATCAGTACAAGCACTGCCCCTTAAAAGTAAAACATTACATTTGCTTTACCAGCATTCGCAAAGAGACTGTAACAGCGCAAGAGAAAATATTACTATGGTATCTACAACCGACAACCCCTCCACCCTACATTCACTTTCATTATGTTTGAACCTCTTAATTCTGCTTTGCTACCATGGCTGGTAAATGTTACCAAAACATTACTGTCAGGTTCAGTGTATTTTTTTTTCCTTAACAACAATGTCCCATGACTTGAATGTGTTTCAAAATACCCAGTTATTACGTACGGTACCTGTAGAGAGAGGAACACAGGCGGCAGCATCTCAGTGCAAGTTTAAAATGGGGCAGAAGAGGGTGGGAAAGGACTTGTGCTGCACCGTGTCACTCTTGAAAGCTAAATTTATTTAACAGTCAAGCAGAGTCAGTCAAGAAAAAATAAAATGACAGTTTATATATTGGTGACCTCGAGGTGGCAATGAACCCAAAACAGAAGACACAGACATGGTTAGTTAAAATAACTGGGCTGCCAGAGATGGAGGAAAACAATTTCCTGCTAATAACTGACAATACAAAATACCTGCTAGGTAGCCATAATCTTGCCAAAATTACAACTCAATTCTTCAAGCTGGATTTTGGACCTAACATCGTTCACGTCATCCAATAAAGCATTTATGAAACATCTACTGATCGCTGGCATTGCAGTCGACTCCCTGGAATAAATAAAAGATAAACAGAAGACACAAACCCTTTTTTACAGAAATTAACACTATGCTGATTAATTTTATGTGTCAATTTAGACAGGCTAATAATAAGTAGTAATTTGATCAAACACTACCCGAGCTGTTGCTGAAGGTCTGCTGTAGATGCGGTTAACATCTACGATCAGTTGACTTGAGGTAAAGGAGATAACTCTCCACACTTTAGCTGGGCCTCAATCACTCGAAAGGCTGTATGTGCAAAAACTGAGGTCTCCCAGAGAGAAGAAGGAATTCTGCCTCAAGACTGTGGCATCAATTCGTGCCTGCGTTTCCAGCCTGTTGGCCTGCTCTACCAATTTTAGATACAGATATATGAAATATATTCTATTGGTTCCGTTTCTCTGGAGAACCCTGATTGATACACTCTTATAAGCCATTATAAGCAAACAGTAAATGGGAAGAACACAGTGGTTCAAAAAGGCCTCAAATAGGCCAACAGTGTATAGACACTCAGGTAATTCCAATATAATAGTAAATCTCTCTACTGGAGCCAAGTACAAAAGACAGTAGGAATGCAGAAGGAGTGCCTCTATTTGCCTGGGGCAGTTACCAAGGGCCAAAAATATCTGAGATTTGGAAGGATACAGTGGGAATCTGTTACAGGAAAAGGAAAAAACATACACAATTGAAATGAGATTTAGAGTAAGTCTATTGGAGCATAAACTAAAGAGACAGGATGAAGGTCGGGGGATAGAGTGAGTGATGTGGTCGGAGATAAGGTGGGTTGCGAATGGAGAACCACGTCTGCGGTGACGAAGATAAGATTCTGGAGGACAAGGCTCAAATCAACTTACCCCCTCATAATTTCAGAGCTGTTCAATCAATTTTTATTGATTTTATAAATGCATAAGTGAATGCCACTAGATCAGCATTAGATGGTTACTGTAAAGCAACGTAGTTAAAAGGAGAAGTAGAACCAGTTGAGCAATGTACAAGGCTGAAGTACTAGAGTCAATTTTATTCCTATACACTTCATAATGAACAATATGAAAAAAAAATTAAGAAAACAATCCCATTTACAATATAATGAGGCAAAAAGAGTAGCTAGGAAAAGCTTTAACAAAACATTTGCACATTGAAAACTACAAAACATTGTTGAAAGTTATTAAGAGATCCAAATAAATGCAAAGACATCTCATGTTCATAGATTCAGACTTAACACTGTTAAGTAGGCAAGAGTCTCCAAATTGATCTACAGATTTCAATACAATCATTATTAAAGTCTCAGCTTGTCTGACTTTCTGCAGAAATTGACAATCCTAACATGCATATAAAATGAAGCAATCCAGGATAACCAAAAAAACCCACAAAAAACAAACAAAAAAACCCCAAACTTAAACAAAGCTGGAGGACTCATGCTTCAAAACTTACTGCAAAACTACAGTAATTAAGACAGTATGGTACTGGCATAAGGATATACATATACATCAGTGGAGCAGAACTGAGAGTCTAGAGGTAAACCCACACACTTATGGTTCATTGATTTTCAACAGGGGTGACAAGAAAAGTTAATGGGGAAAAAAATCATCTTTCCCACAAATGGTTCTGGGCAACTGGATATCCACATGTAAAAGAATGAATTTGGACCTCTATCTCACACCTTATGCAGATAGTAACATAAAATGGATCATAGGCCTAAATGTACAAGCTAAAACCATAAAACTCCTAGAAGAAAATAAACAAGTATTTATGACCCTGAATTCAGCAATGGTTTCTTAGACATGGCACCAAAACCACAAGTGACAAAAGAAAAAAATAGCTTGTGTGACTCTTGTAGTATCTGAAACATACCTCAATAATCAATATATCCAGGGGGATGAAGTCATGGGATAATCAAACTAGACTAAGTAGAGAGATTTTCCAAAATAGAGAAGACGTGTTACAGGCAAGGTGCTCCCAGAAAAGGAGAGACATAAGTGTGGGAGCTTGATGATTCCTCAAGGCAGGTCTCTTGTGGCCACTCTCCAAACCCAACCCCTCAGAGATAAAGAGGTAGCCCAGCCTCCCAGGAATTTGATTCTGAGCAGAGTCACGTGGGGACTGAAGGCCACTGGAGTGGAATTATTTGGACGTCAGCAGCACCCCAGAGATGCTGCCTGTGAACTCTTAGAACTGTGCTCCCCAGAGCCACCCTGGAACCTGGTAGTTCAACTCTCCTTCAAGTCTGTCCTCCATTATTAGAATTCATTCCAAAAAATTCCCCCTTTCTTAAGTTATCCCCAGTCAGCTTTTTGGGGAAGAAATCAGTGTTTTTGGAAATTCAGGGAAGGACAGAGGATAAGTACAAGGACCATGAGGTTTACTGAGGCAAAGGGTAACGTACAAAGCAATTTCCGTTGAAGACCTTCTGATACAGAATATTCCTTTAGGGATCCACCAAATGTTACTGACAGGTTACTATTAAGAAACTGTTGTTCTAATTTTAGGAAGAAGAGATCAAGGAGATTTTTCTCAGTGACATAATGTTCACTATGCAGTTAAACAAACCATACAGAGAGATGTCAATATTGTTATATCTAACACCTTAAAAAGGGGAAAAGTCCTGCCACCGGGATCCTGCTCACACACCTGACATATCTAAACAGTGTTTCTCAAATATGAATAATAGAGGGGCCCTTTTAATACTCAAGAGTCCTGGAAAATCTAAAAACCTCAAATTGAGAAATCCTGTATCATAATTTTCAGCTTCAGGATGGGTATTTGCTACCAATGTGACTGTAAACATAAAAGTGAACGTAACCGGAAACAATCCAATGCAGAGTGAATGAATAAACCATATGTGGACTCCATACGATCAAAGACTACTAGGTAGTGAAGAGGCACGAACTACTGACACATGCTACAACGTGAGAAACCTCAAAAACTTGCTAAGCGAAGGAAGCCAGACACAAAACACTAGGCACCCTAGAGGGCAAATTCACAGAGACAAAGCACATCAGTGGTTACCTCAGGGTAGGGGGTGAGATCAGGGATTCACAGCACAAAAATCTGAGGAAATCACTTTTGAGGTAATGGAAACGTTTTAAACCTAGACTACAGTGACAGCTGCATAACTCTATAAATATTTACTAAAATCATCGAAGCATATACTTACAGCAAGTGAGTTTTACGGTATTTAATTATACCCGAACAAAGCTATTTTAAAAAAAAGAGAATGTGAAGAATCTGACAGGAGGTCACGATCATATAATCCAAAATACGCCTTTTGAAGATCACAAAGATTTTTAAATTATTTAAATGAAAATTTCCATAGAATTCAGGGACGTCTGAGAATGCCCTCAGAGATCCCTATGTGTTTATTAAGACAAACTGCCCCCAAGGGTATAAGATATTCTTGGCAAAGTTTTCTGGGGGCCTAAATCTTCTTACACTGTCTGCATGCACACAAAAGGACAAAATAAAACATCAGAAATGTCCTATACTAATCTTGATGATAATCTTTCTAGAATGCCTTATACAAAGCCCTATGTCTTTTCTATTTTCATTTATCCTCATAAACATTTATTATTTAAAAAGATCATAAAACATATGTTTTTAAAAGTGACCTTCAACGGGAAGTAGGTATAGCTCAAGTGGTAGAGTGGTGCACGCTTAGCATGCATGGGGTCCTAGGTTCAATCCCTGGGACCTCCTCTAAAAATAAGTAAACCTAATTACCTCCCTGCCCCCTGCCAAAATAAAAATAATTAAATAATACAATCATAAAATAAATATTTTTTAAAATATAAAAGTAACCTACAGTTCCACACCTTCACACAAACTTTTTTTTTTCTCCTTTTTTAACCTCTTAACTGCATGAACTCCCCTCTCTTCTAGTAAAAACTCTGGACCCTTCTCCAGGTTATAATATTAACCCCCTTTGCCTGCTGTAAACTGTAAAACTAGTGTTCGCAGTTTGCTGTTTTCCTTGTTTTGTTTTTTATTATTATTATTTTGCACGTAGAGTTATTAATTTTGACAGAGTTGAATCTGTCAGTCTTCCTAGCTGTCTATTCTCTGGTTTCTAGGCTGCAAGTTTTTCCTCCATGGGTCTGATTCAATAATCTGACCTTTTAAAACCCCATGCTCTGGGCACACTATCTTGATTTGATGACTCGGGTTTATCTCCATAAACAGTAAGTATTGTGCTTTGCTTTGCTGTGCTGCGCTCCAACAGGGCAAAAGGGCTTGCTGAGCTATGCGGGAGTGCCAGGCCCTCCATTATACGGCCTCAGGCTGCTGCGGCTTACGTCCCTCCTGTGTTGTCTTCCTGTCTGCTGCTATTTCTCCCTTCTGTCTTTAGGCCTGCTTGTATCCTCCCACCTTCTCATGTACTGACCCCACCGTTCTATGAATTAGGAACCAGCGTCATTAAGTTTGCTAGTTTTGAGATGTGTATTAATCAAAGCTGGGGTTTGAGGTTTTGAGTAGAGCTTTTAGGCTTCTCAGTATGTAAACTGCGTGGACTGTGGAGCATGCACTTGGCTTTTTCCAAAAATGCTGGTGCTTTACCGAGACAGTTGGACCGCCCACTATTACTGCACTGGGACTCCTCTTTGCTCAGTTCTCATCAACTCAACTCTTAAGGAACTCGAAGAGATTGACAGCTTAACCTGGACACATGCAGCTACTACGCCAAGACTCTGATAAATGGTCAGAACATTTTCTTAATTGAACACAGCATGCTGTAGAAATCTTTGACAACCCTTTAGTAAGACACTAATGTCAGAATTATCACTTAGGGTAAAACCCAGAACCAAAGTCCAAAGCAGGGTTCTCAAATACTTTTTGCTTAGAAACTGTAGCTATTTCCAAATTTTTATAATTGAATTATATTCAAAATACACAGTACAACATAAATTTCCCTGGAAGGATGTAAAAGAAATTGGTGCTGTTTGCTTTAGGGAGAAGGTGGCAGGAGTAAAAGGGAAATTTTTCAGTCTAGATCTTAATGACTGTGGATTCTGAACATATGACTGTACTAGTTTGCTAAAAATCAGTAAAATCCTTTTAAAAACTGCATAATGCAAGGGAAACTCACCAAGGCATCTTTAGAGCCAAATAAACAAGGACATGTCATACACAGCCTACTCTGAGCTAGGCAGAACAAAACCTGCTTCTTCCATCTTTTTGCTTTCTATCCTCAATACCTGGGTTCTACCTCACGGTCTCTAAGATGCTGCTTCAGTACTTGCCATCAAGTCTGCATTCCAACCAATAAAAAGGGAAGGGAGAGGAGAGCCGAATCCTCCTAAGGACACACCACAATTGCACGTATTATTTCTGCTCACATCACAGTGGTAAGAACTTACTCACGTGACACATAAATAACTGAAAGGGAACATGGGAAATAGTCTTCAGAAGGCACATGTCCAGCCAAAACATGGGACGCATTACTAAAGAGGAAGGGAGCACAGGTGTTGATGCACAGATAATTTCAGCCACAAATGATTAACACAAAATTCAGTAGAGGAGTTATCTCTGGTGGGAGGGAAAAGAATGCATTCCAAGGCTTTAAGAGTATTAATAACAATTATGTCTTAAGCCGGCTGGCTACAACATGGAGTTCAATTTTCCTTGAGATTTACATATATATATAGTAAAATATTCACTACGTACTCTTCACAATTTAAAAAAACCGTAAGAGCTGTTGAAACTGGATATGGGTGCGTGGGGTTTATCACTATGCTCTCTACCTCTGAGTGTGCTCGAAAAATTCTAGACTAAAGATATTACACATACACAGTTTATATACATATATTCATCTGAATACCCTCTCAGATACACAAGATGTATTAAAAACCTACTCTGTCCTAAATGTTGTGTTACATACATACACTACATGCATATGAGAAAGAGAAAACTATGTTATCCTTAAAATGTTTATAATCTAACCGGGACATCAGGACTGAAATAGTACAGCATATGATGGACTGATCACATGAGAGGTATAGACGGTACCCAGAGAAAGAGATCAGTTTGGTTTAGGAAGGATGAGGCTGCCAAGACCCCTGGAAATGAACAAATGTGACAAAAATAGTAAGTGTGAATAAAAATAATAGTAAGTGTGCAAACTAATTTTAAGCAATCAGACGTGTGCAAGCCTCTTCACGCAGCTGTCATTTTGTTTAGAAGTTTAGAGTCAAGTGAAATCCAATCTAAGGAAATAGAAAAATCAACTGCTGATCCACTTTCACACATTATAATCAACTTTGTTACTTTTATAACTAAACCAAGGCAATCATTTTAGGGCAGACCTTTGAGCAGGTGGCCCTCAGTGCCCCTGAAGGGGCAGTAAAGCATAATGATTATGGGCATCTGCAATGAGCCTGCTTAGGTTTGGGCCTCCAAGCCACCGTTGTAAGCTGTGGGACCATGGGCAGGTGGCTTAACCTCTCTGTGCCTCAGTTTTCTCATCTATAAAATCAGGATAATAACAGTATCTACTTACTGGAGACACCGAGGTTCAGACCGTCCTTGGAACAGGGCCTGGCACAGAGTAAACACCCAGTACATGTCTGCTGCTCCTGTTATCTGCCTTTTCCATGACTATGAAAATGAGCTCATTTAGTTTCCCCTAGAGTTCATTGGGGTGGGGAAGGTTATTTCAGACAAACTAGAAATCTAAATTTTTGTAAGATTTTCTGATTTTTCAAACACCGTGATGGCTAAACAAGGCAGCTTTGCAAGCTAAATCTAGTGAACCCCCAATCCCCAATGTACATTTTTACAGAGAACAAGGTCAGGTAACTCACTACATAAAGATGATGTTAAGATCAAGGTAGGCAAGTTACAGGGCTAAAATAATTCTAACTTAAAATTCTAACTTAGAATCAGTTCTTCCTCACATGGGTTGCCATCCTTGGTGATAACACAGCCAATTTTGAATCTTGGTTTTTTTCTTGCCTGAGACCTCAGAACCTCGAGGCCAGCTTTCTCCTAAAGCAGCTGGGAATCCAAGATGCGGTGAGGAACAGCTCCCAGGAAAACCCAATTAGGCTGGGGAGGTGGAGCTAAAACCCCATGGCACAAACCAGCACACGGTTAAGTGCAAGACCGTGTGATGCCAACAGACACTCCAGGGTCACGGAGAGCTCAGCGTGGGCGGGAACAACCAGAAAGGAACGTCACGGTGCAGGGTTGGAGGAAGAGTTTGCTCAGCCTTCAAGTGCATGTAAAATACAGAACAGAGCGAGGGAAAAGCAAGCTGCGGTGAAGACAGAAAGACAGGGTGAGCTCAGACCAGAGGACTCGACCACAAGAGTGTACATTTTGGGGAACTGGGGGAAATACATTTACACAGCTGAACATGGGGCCAGACTATGAGTGGCTCATTTTTTCCTTTAAGACTTTACCCCACTACTGGAATGATCTGCCCTAGGGTTCCTCATCGTGTAGTGTGGAGGAGAGAGACAAACCATCAGAGGAACAGTGCTTCTGAAGACCAGCTGGGGCTTCTCCAGGCCCAGGGCTTTGGCTGTGTTCATCTGGGGATTCTCAGCACCTAGGGCAGTAACTAGCACACAGTCAGTGTTCTAAAGATGCCTGGCAAGTAAGTGACGGAACAACAGCCACACAGCAACAGCCACAACCAGCAGGCCACAGCTGTTTCTAACAACAAAAAAGGCACATGAATCTGGTTGAGAGTTCATCATCTATAAACACCATCAAACAGACGGGGTCTATCACCTCTGCCACTCACTCCTGTTATCCTTAAGCCTTCTCTTTTACTATTCATGATTTCTTTTTTAAGCTTGATATTGCAAAATTCTAAATAACTACTTATTCTTTGTAATTTAATTCTTAATTGTTTTAGAAAAGGCAGATGGGTATGTGCAGCATTGCTTCGTTCTAACTACAGATGCAGAGCTGGTCCCATCCGCCTTATTTATTTATCAAACAAGACGGAGAACGGCCCATTAGAGGGAACCAAGAGCCCTTTGGCAGACCACTGCAGACCATCATTTATTACGTATCTTTTTTCCCTCAACCTGTCTCCCAGCACCTGAAATAAACCAGCCCCGTTAAGAACTCTGTCGAGATTCTAGAAAGTCCTTTAACACTAACATCCCCTTGGCACTGAGTTCACTGCCTCACATTTATTAATGAGTTATTTCTAAAGCCTAACATACTGGAACAAAGATAGTTTAAATTTATTATATTATATAAGGAAATACTTCATAGCTACTTACTTAGACACCTATGAACATACAAAATACAGAGATTAAGAAAAATCAGGTGCACACACCAGGCAAAATATGACTGGTAATACTCCTGCTATGTAGCAAGCCTGGTCCTATTTTTGGGAATGTGAACTTCATTCCTGGGGAAGTTTTAAGGTAAAGCGTATTTTACATTATACACAGCTGGTTTTAAATAAGTTGGCAAAAACAATAGTGAAACTTAACCACTGACATGGTCAATGAGGAAAGAAATGAAATACATATATCAAGACTCTTCCAACTAAACCCATCTAAGCTGAAGCAAGAGAGAAGTAGGTGAAGCTCCCTTAGTATTCCTTTTACTAAAAGGTATGCCTGCATTTAAACTTATGTTAAAAAAAAGTTAAAAAAAAATTAATGAAATCTAACAACGGTAAATATGAAGATTCCAGAAAGACTAAAATAATATTAATATACATTTATTAGCACGTAACTATTGCTTTGAGTCGATGTATCCTACTATTTCAAATGATTCTGACGGAATGATGTTCTTTGGTGTCTACTTCAATCCTATAATATCCGTGCAATATACATCTTTAAAAGTATTAGGAACCCATCCAGTTTAAAATTCAAATGACTTGAATTTTAATTTGAGGAAATTCCCATATGAAAACAGAGACGAAAGTGCACAGTGAAGAGTCCATTGTGTCTGGCAGATAATTACATAAATTGTCAAAAAGGAATACACGGTATGTTCAAGGAAGAAGTTCCCATTCAAGACAATGTCATGACTGGTTAGAATGAAAACAGAATGCATAATTTCCTTATAAATTAGAAATGGGATGTACTGAGCTGATTGTATTATATTAGATTAGCTTCCGTAACTGTGAAAACAAGCCCTTAACAGCCATATTGGTGTCCACTTTCTGAATGAATGAAAAGGTTTCCAACGAGCTTCCTTTCCAGCCCAGGAAATCCTGCTGGAGTCCCCCCTGCAAGTATGCATCATGCTCACGGCTTTTCATTTTGCAACCCTTTAAAGGCCAACATCAGCTGTGTTTTACAGGAAGTTCTTCCTTTATTCCCCCAAGTCTGTAGGATAACCTCTGGTTAGATGCAAGGTCAGCATAAATTGAGCTCTGCCTTCTTATCACAGTGGAAGCAGCTGTGTTGAGGGCGAGACACCCTCCCACCCACCATGTACCCAAACCCTTCTTTTTCTCAGTATTTGACATCTATTCAGCCTCAGGTGAGTCGCCCTTAAGTGCCCTCTTGTTTCTCTGATTTCTGTATTACCTTTACCTTTGAAAATCATCAAGGGGAAAAAAAAATCTATTTCCCTCCCCCAAATTCAAATGCTAACCAAAATGAAAACCCCAGAAAGATCTGTATTAGTTAACTGTGTTTCCAACTTAATTTGAGGCTCAGAATACAGACACATGAAAATGCAATTAAATGAAATCTAAAGCAGAAACATTTTATGACATGGAGAGAACCACAAATTCAACAGGACTGTGGGAAATCGTGCTATTTTAAGACATATCTGAACTAGCAGGCACGGTAAACTGAGGCGGTTACCCGGGGAATTCTTGAGAGCATGTTCAAGAGTTGCTGCCTAAAGGGAAAGCTCACTGAATTCCTTTTAGAGGAATTTTTTTCACCTCTTCCCATAGACAGTGCACAGATTTCATTGATGAGAATTAAAAAAATCTCCCTTTGTTCTAAAAAACCAAGCCATTAAGATAAAGTAGCAGTAGGCAAGTTGAGAGCACAGATGGTATGTCCAAACTTGATTCTCCTAAGTGGTGCTTTAGAAGCCTTGGTTCATGTACTATTATCTCCCCCCAAATTTGGCTGCACAAATCCTTATGGAGCACATTAGCCTAGTTCCCAAACAAAAGCAATCTTCTTAATTTTATTCCTATAAAAAACATACCAAAATAGCACATATGTTCTAGTAATAGGCTTTATAACATGATGAGATCTTTTACTGAAAAAACACTGACCCAATTCAAGGATTCTATTTACATTACAAAAGAGTTAATTAGTAACACGATAATGATTTCTTCCTCATTGTTATTTAAGGTTCTGTTTACATCTGTTGTCTAGAGAGAGGTCCACCAGATCAGTCCACTCTCACCACCACTCCCCAGAATACTGCCACACACGTTGTGTGGTAACACGGAGAGGTTCACACAGTTTGTTGGGTTCTCTGATCAAGTGAGTTTGGGGAATCAAATCCAGTGTGAAGAATTTTCTAACATATTTGGCCATAGAACCAAGGTTCCTCCAAGTTATGTAGCTACAGAACCTTCTTTCTAAGTAATAATTCCAAATTTAACCACTCAACAGAGTCAGCATTCTTGGAGAAGATATTAGGAAATGTTGCTTTTTTAAAAAAAGATTATAAACCAGTGGCCCGTGGGCCAATTCCTACCCATGGACATATTCTATCTAGTATGTATAAAGTTGTAAACAAAACCTAAGCCAATACTGGAAATTTGGAAATTTCACATAAATATCTAGATTTGCCAAGACTCCATTCCTGCCTGGGAACACTGGCTGAAGCTTAGCAGTGGGTTGAGACTGTTTTTACAGAGAACAATACATTCTTCAGTTTGAGAAAGTCCTTTTCATTCTCATCAGTCTTCTCATCCATCTGCTTCATGCGTAGGCATCACCTTGCTGCTTCTCCTAGGCACTTCTTTGCCTTGGAGTCTCTAAAGAAAGTGGGGCATGAAGAAGGCACCAGAAGCCTGCTCCCCTGAGCTGATCAACTACAGCTATTGTGAGAAGGTTCATCTCTTGTAAACTTCAACACTGCTAATGTCACACCTTCTCCCCTCCAGTGCTCAAGATATGTACCTAGATTTTATACTCCTACCATATAATTCAACTGGAATGTCCGGCAATATATTTTCTATACTGAAGTTTCAATATGTCATCATCCTGTTGATACAAGAAAATGGGGCGCAAGAGGATGGCCATGTCCGAGGTGAATCCCTGGGATGTGCCCCCTCAAGTGAGGGTCCTTGGCTTCACTCAGGAAAGAATTCAAGAGCGAGCCAGGCAGTTGGTAAAGGTATATTTATTCAGAGAGATACATACTCCACAGACCTAGTGCAGACCGTCTTGGAATGCCAGAGGGGTCATGAGGTGTGGGCATGGGTGTTTAAAGTAAAAGATACACACTCCATAGACAGAGCGTGGGCCACCTGGAAAGGCAGGAGAAAGGCCATGAGGTGCAGGACTGCTGCTCTGTATGGGCTCGGTTATTTCATATGCTAACAAGTGGGGGGATTATTCCAACTCCTTTGGGGAAGGGGCTGGGACCCCCAGGAACTGAGCTGAGCCACTGCCCTCTTTTTGACCTTTTATGGCCAGCCTCAGAACTGTCACTGAGCCTGTGGGAGTGTCATTTACTATGCTGATATATTACAATGAGTAGATAATGAGGCTCAAGGTCTACAGGATGTCAGATATCCAACCATCTTAAGCCTCAAGATCTACAGAGAGTTGAATCTTCTGCCATCTTGCTGCTAACTGCTGTGTCATTCTTTTAATGGTTGTGCCCTGCCCTCTTCCTTCTGGTCTCATTAAAAACAGAAAAATCAGTGACATTTCTTTACACTAACAATGAAATATCAGAAAAAAAGAAAAAGTAAAGAAACAGTCCCTTTTAAAATTGCATCCAAAAAATAAAATACTTAGGAATAAATCTGACCAAGAAAGTGAAAGACATATGCTGAGAATTACAAGACACTGACTAAAGAAACTAAAGATGACTTAAAGAAATGGAAAGATAACCCATGTTCTTGGATTGGAAGAATTAATATTGTCAAAACGGCCATAATACCCAAAGCAATCTACAGATTTAATGTGATCCCTATTAAATTACCCAGGACACTTTTCACAGAACTAGAACAAATAATCCTAAAATTTATATGAAATCATGAAAGACTCACAATTGCCAAAGCATGACTGAAGAAAAAAAATAAATAAAGCTGGAGGAATAACCCTCCCAGACTTCACACAATACTACAGAGCTACAGTAGTCAACACAGCATGGTATTGGCACAAAAATAGACATATGGATCAATGGAACAGGACAGAGAGCCCAGAATTAAACCCACAAAGTTTTGGTCAATTAATCTTTGTCAAAGGAGATAAGAACATACAATGGAGTAAAGACAGTCTCTTCAGCAAATACTGTTGGGATAACTGGACAGCTGCATGTAAATCAATGAAGTTAGAACACTCCCTCACACTACACACAAAAATAAACTCAAAATGGCTTAAAGATTTAAACATAGGACAAGACACTATAAACCTCTTAGAAGAAAACATAGGCAAAACATTCTCTGACATAAATCTCAGTAATGTTCTCCTAGGGCAGTCTACCCAAGCAATAGAAATAAAAGCAAAAATAAACAAATGGGATCTAATTAAACTTATAAGCTTTTGCACAGCAAAGGAAACCATAAGCAAAACAAAAAGATAACCTATAGAATGGGAGAAAATATTTGCAAAAGATGAGACTGACATGGGCTCAATTTCCAGAATATATAAACAGCTCTTACAGTTTAGTAAGAAATACCAAACAACCCATCCAAAATTGGAAGAAGACCTAAACAAGCAATTCTCCAGTGAAAACATACAGATGGTCAATAGGCATATGAAAAAATGCTCAATATCGTTAATTATCAGAGAAATGCAAATCAAAACTATAATGAGATTATCACCTCACACCAGTCAGAATGGCTATCAGTCAAAAGTCCATAAACAATAAATGCTGGAGAGGCTGTGGAGAAAGGGGAACCCTCCTATACTGTTGGTGGGAATGTAGTTTGGTGCAGCCACTAAAGAAAACAGTATGGAGATTTCTCAAAAGACTAAAAACAGACTTACCATATGATCCAGCAATCCCATGTCTGGGCATTAAGGCTATCCAGAGGTAACCTTAATTCAAAAAGATACATGAACCCCAATGTTCATAGCAACACTATTTACAATAGCCAAGACATGGAAGCAACCTAAATGTCCATCAACAGATGACTGGATAAAGAAGTTGTGGTATATTTATACAATGGAATACTACTTAGCCATAAAAAAGAATAAAATAATGTCATTTGCAGCAACATAGATGGACCTGGAGAATGTTACTCTAAGTGAAGTAAGCCAGAAAGAGAAAGAAAAATACTGTATGATATCACTTGCATGTGGAGTCTGAAAAAAAAAAAAAAAGACAAACGAATTTATTTACAAAACAGAAATAGACTCACAGTCATAGAAAACAAACTTACGGTTACCAGAGGGGGGAAGGGAGGAAGGGATAAATTGGGAGTATGAGATTTGCAGATACTAATATATATAAAACAGATAAGCAACAAGTTTACACTGTATAGCACAGGTAACTATATTCAATATTTTGTAGTAACTTATGGTGAGAAAGAATATGAAAATGAATATATGTATGTTCACGTATGACTGAAGCATGGTGTTGCACACCAGAAATTGACACACTGTAAACTGACTATAATTCAATAAAAACAAAAGAGCAAATTATTGAGCACTAGGTTCTAGGCACTAGGCTAATAGCCTGACTACCTTATTATTTAACTCCCACGGCAACTCTATGGCCTTCGTACTTTTATTATCCACCCCCTCATTTACTGATGAGAAAACAAGGTGAGACTTGCCAAGGTGACACAGTGAGTATGTGGCAGAGCTGGCTGAGCAGGCCAGCTGTTTCTGGAGCTCATGGTCTCAACCATTATACAACATCAAGCCTTATTAAAAAACTGGGTCGGGTGAAAAGCAGACCTGAGGAAGAAGTCTGGCAGAAGGCGTCTTATGATAGACTCAAGAATAAAGGCATACAGTCAGCTGCTGTCTCAGGGTCAGAATTCACAGAGCAGACGCATCTGAGACACCACGTGTACCCTGAACTCCCTGTGAAGCAACTGAAGAGGCAAAACCTTCAACTGCAAATATTTTTCAGCAGTAACCAAGTTAACAGCCCCAAGTTACCAACTTCTTCCTGCCTTTGTGTAAGCTCTTTAGGTATGAAGGGGAGCATCTCACAGACACTGGAGGTAGGTAGCTTTATTTTACACAAAATGAAACCGGAGCTCTGCTCAGGTTAAAGGACCTGTCTGAGACCTTACAGAAGAGGGCGACTGGTAAATGTGGAGTCCAAGTTCAGATCTCCGGATTCCAGATCTAGATTCAGAGTAAGTGACTCTGGCATAACAAGGGATAGAAAAGTACCGTCCAAGAGAACTTTCTGTGATGACAAGAATGTCCTATTATCTGTGCTGTCCAATACATACCCAAATGTGGTTGTGTGACTGTTAAGTATACTTGTTTTAAAATAATTTTTATTTAAACTTAGTCTACTATCTCCCGAGAGATACCATCAGATCCCCCCACAGGTTAAAGGCTCAGTCCTACAAGACAGCCCCCACCTCAGATGCCAATTGCAAATCCAGGCTATCCCTTGGGCTTCTGACCAGCTGTAAAACAGGAGATGCCCAAGACTTCTATTTAAATTTAAATACTGACTACTATTAAATACTTGCTACTTATGATATTGTGATTTAGAGTAAGAAATAAATATTTTGGACCTGGTCCACACTTCCTGACACATAACTCCTGAAATCCTTGGAATTTTTGTAAGTGATAAGAGCAATAAAGTAAAAGGAATGTCTTTTGTTATTCATAAACCCCTTCAACCACACCTAGTTTATGCTAATGAGGTGAGTTTTGGAATGCCCCGACAGTAGGGGACAGGTAGCCAGTGGAAGCAACCTTGTGATGCGATGGTTGGAACTTTCAATCCCGCTGCCACTCTCACCTCTAGGGAGGGGAGAGGGATGTAGGTTGAATTAATCACAAATGGCCAATGACTTAATCGTTCCCACCTATGTGATGAGGCCTCCACAGAAACCCAAAAGGAAGGGAGTCAGAGGACTTCCAGGTTGGTGAGCACATGGAGGTGCTGGGAGAGTCGCACACCTGGAGTGGGCTTGGAAATGCCACACTCCTTCCCCCTTACCTTGCCCTAAGCATCTCCTCCACCTGGCTGTTCCTGAGTTGCATCCTTTTCTAACAAACCAGTAATCCAGTATGTAAACTGTTTTCCTGAGTCCTGTGACCCATTCTAGTAAATGGGTAAATCTGAGGAGGGGGGGTCGATGGAACCTCCAATTTATCGCTGGTTGGTCCGAGCCGCAGTTATACGGAATTGGCATCTTGAATGAGACAGGGCAGTCTTGGAGAACTGAGCCCTTAACCTGTGGAATCTGACACTCTCTAGGTAGTGTAAGAACTGAGTTAAATTGTAGGATATCCAGCTGGTGTCTGAGAATTGCTTGGTGTAGGAAAAACCTCCACACATTTGGTGACCAGAAATCGAGTGTAGAGGACAAAAACAGAATTTTCCCTTACATTACTGTACTGGACCACAGAGGGCTAAAAGTTCCATAAATGTTTTTAACCACACTTACCACTGTGTGTGTACCATGAAATGTATTTTCTACAGAGACTCGATAACTCCCACATGGGACAAGAGGATCAGAAGGAACCAAAGAAAGGGTCTAGTCTTGGTTTGAATACTAACTTTTTTAAAAAGTGCAATATATATTCTTTGTCACATTTTATATACAAACTAATTTAAAATATTGCTTATGACTGATATAACTTGTTTTTCATAGTTCAACTGCTTTTTTTTAAAATTAAGAATAGTTGATTTACAATGTTGTGTTAGTTTCTGGTGTACAGCATAGAAAACTATCTTTTATATTACACTAACAAGCCACCTTAAAAAGCAAGAGTGTTCTGAACACAGAAAGTGCTCAATAAATGTTTTCTTCAGTAAATAAATGAAGGCTTTTGTTTCCTGGTGCACAAAGAACTCTGTAGTAATATCAGATGTAGCTGTAGTAACAATGTTCTAATGAATATTAAAATGTGTTGAAATGTTCAGAGCTAATAAAAATTAAATGTAGCAGACTTACTCATGTGGGGATTTGTCCAAGGTGACTTGGCAAGGGACTTTAGGCAAGTCACTTGGCCTCTCCAGTTTCAGTTTTCTCTTCTATAACATGAGGGGGGTGGCCCATTGATGCCTAGCCATTCTCAGCTGTCAAATTTTAGCTGTCAGCATGTCAAGAGAACTCAGCAGACCTTTTCTATTTAATAACTATAGCTGAGTATACAGCTTCAAGTGATAAAATCAGATCTAGAAACTTCTTATTTTTTTTACTGAAACCCTCTGCCACCTTGCAGTTATGAATACCGGAAAGTACATTTTGACCTCTTGTTAGCTGGAGATGCCTGCCCCTGCTGCCTACCACACATACAATGACTTCTAAGCCCTACATCTGCAACAGCCTCATTTTCTTATAATGGGCCCAGTCTTGTTCTTCTCAGATCTTTAGTTTCCTTATTCATTCAGTTCAGCTTGAAATACAAGCCTCCTCTATTTAAGCCCCCAAAAGACACCCTGTTTTTAGTTGACATATACAACATGTATTTTCCAATAAACTAAACAATGTCTGATTGAGGAATGGGCAGGGAGAGCAGAATCATCGCCGTCAAAATAACTAGAGCAGCAAAAGGCTGGATTCACTTAGCAAGAGCTTGGGTAGAGAGCACAGGGCTCCCCAGATCCTAATTTTGTCCTAGGGTTTACTCTGCTGCTCTTCTTCTAAATGCCTACATAACTGAACAGCCCAGATTAATCTCAGATGGCATGCAATCAAGGGAAATAATGGGCCAGAGCAAACAACTTCAAAGCCTTGGCACCACTTCGGTTAACAGTATGTAATTGCTATAATTTCTTTTAGCACAGTACTTTTAATTAAACGCGCTAAAGACTGTATCCACCAACTTATTTTCAACCATAGGCAGCCATTTTGCCCTCTGAAATGAGGTACCAGCAGTGTGCCTTTTTTCAAAAAGTACTCCTCTCCTCAATCATATTTCCTGTAACACTCACTGGCTTAGAGGTAGACAGCCTTTCCAAGCCCACCTTCAGAGACAGCATTCAAAGACAGAGTAAGCTGTAGTTTAACAGAGCTCCACCAAGCCCCTATTAAGGTTCTGTAAATCAGGTGCCACAAACTTTCCACACTGTATCCCAATGCAATTAAAAAAAAAAAAAGCAAAGACACAAAAGGTCCCCCCCCCCAAAAAAAACATGGAAAAGAAAAAGGGTGGGGAAAACATCACTGTAATCTATTAAAAAACTCCATCAAGTATACCCCCAAGTATCAAAAAACATTCCATTCCTAACACTAAACAGAAGAGTGAGAGGTGAACATGTGATTCCGTAGCATCATGAGTTAAAGGCATTTGTCTGGATTATTTTTCAGTAATTTTCATAATGAAACTGGTAGCACTGATTCAGTGTGAACAGTAATAATTCAGTGCTATAGGGTCTATGACTTCATTATTTTTAGAAACTGTTTTTCAACTGTAGGATTTAGAAACATGGAAGTAACCACCAGATAAACTGAAAACCGAACGTTTAAAAATGGTTGACCCTGCAGTTCAAGACTGGAGGCGGGGAGAGGATCAAAATAAGCGTGTTTGTTCTATTTCATTTTTAAAGTATGTGCATATATTACTTTGATAATTGATTTACTGTTGTTGTTGTTGTTGTTTTTGGTGTTTTAAGTTACAAGACTAAATTTTGGAAGAGAAGCTACAAGAGAATTTCTGAAATAATTTTTTCCCCTACCATCTTCATAGCTATACCATATTTGGGGGGGAGGGGGTGCAGGGAGGAAGGAGGGTAGATTTACCTCCTTTGCCAATATTTTTTCCTGCATATACTAATATGCTTCAAATGTTAACCCACGAACAGTTTCTTTTTTTTTTTTTTTAACATTTTTTATTGATTTATAATCATTTTACAATGTGTCAAATTCCAGTGTTCAGCACAATTTCAGTCATTCATGGACATATACACACTCATTGTCACATTTTTTTCTCTGTGAGTTACCAACCCACGAACAGTTTCAAGCAGTTCAACAACACTCCCTTCACAGCAGCTCTAGGTTAAGAGACTTACCAGGTGCAAGGCATCCAATCACCATCAGAACAAGGGTAATCCCACCCAGCTGTAAGCTCTTGCACTGAGTAAGGGAAATAGGGCCAGACACAGAAGGGGTTCAGAGGGGCAAGTGATCAGCTTTGAGGGGGGTCAAAAGTAATCTCAAGGAAAATGGGTGAGCTGAAGACCATGTGGTGTAGAGAGATGGGAAGAACTGCGGGTCAAGTGACTGGGTGGGTCCACCTCCTACAGAACGAGTGTGCTGGGAGCGAGCCAGCAAGAACGCCAGGGGAACGGGGGTGGGGGCGACGACAGGGGCAGAGCAGAGTTTCCCCTGGAAACAAGGACTTGGCTGTGGAGGTGGGGGTCCCTGGACTTGGGCAGTGCGGATGGCTAGGAGAGAGAAATGCTGAAGGCCTCCATGCCTGTGGAGTGGCCCAGAACCAAGTACAGGCGAGTCCCAAGGAACGAGAGGGTGGGGTACAGCCGACAGCCTGACCCCAGGGAAGAAGGAGGGCTTCCGTACCAAAAATGAAGAAAAGATGCCTGGATCCCGCGGTATGAATCCAAGCAGGGCCCTTCCCACATCCCAGTCTGGGGGAGTGCTAGTCCACTAGAAAAAGCCACAGAGGGTGTTTTATCCTTGAAGACCAAGGAGAAGGACAGAAAGTTTTGGAGGCACAGCCTAAGAGGGCTGAAAGACTGGGGCATTTACTTACAAGGCAACCAGTTTTCCATGAGGCCCAGAAGGGGACGCGAAAGGAGCAGAGAGCAACGCCGGGAGGGCAGCATCCTGCGTTCTGGCCGCGGGAGAAACTAACCGCCTCGTGGACCCGCGGTAACCCAGGTGCAGAGCTCCGGGCCTGCGCAGATAACGGCTCGGGCAGGCGGGCCCTGGAGGCGCGCAGCTGGGGCGATTTACGGCTGGTCTGCTCGCCCGCCTCAGCCTACACGCAGCTGGGCAGTGTAGCGCCGAAGGGGAGTGAGGGGGCGGGGCGCAGAGACCACACCCCCCTCTTAGCCACACCCCTCTTAGCCACACCCAGCTCACGTCACAGTCCTCAAATAGTTCCAATTGCAAGGGTCAGCCTCTTCTGACTTCCCACAATCAGAAAATGCAACCTTGACCAACGTGGATTCTTTTTTATACTATGGAACTAAAACTCAAAACTTTTGCCAGTAGCCACGGCAGCAAGTGGCATGAAGGAGGGAAACACACACACACCCCCCCCTCAGAAATACCCACACCGCCACCTCCACCCTCTCCACCGGCTTCCTCTCCCCTGCCCTTTGGCCTCTCCTTGTCAACATTTCTTTCTAAAATGTGCGTGTGGCTCTTAAACCGTTTTACTCCTTTCTGGTACAAACAGCACTGGCCCCTTGGGGCTGGGTAGGAGAGGGGTGATCTAAGATTAGTGCTCTTATTTCCCCCTCTTCTGGAGGAGGTATCAGGCTGGAATACTCTTCAAGTACCTGTAAAGTCAAGAAACCTAACAGATGTTGTAAAGGGCCGGAAGAGAAGGAAGCTACAGGCCACTGAGGAAGAAATACTACAGAAAGACCAGATAAAGCAACGGAATGATTAGCTCGTGGGGGAATTCCCAATAACCATTAGACGTTCTTGTATGTTTTGTTTTGGCAACCGGTAACTAGGTAGTATTCAGTATTTACCATATTTGTTCATTCAACCAATATGCATTACATGCCTACTGTGTGTGAGGCACAAGTTAGATGCCTGGGCTAACACACAAGGATCTGGGATGACAGGTGCATGACACGCACTGGGTTTCAGGGTCCTTGGAGGGCAAAGCCAGTGGTTGTCAGCTGTGCCCTTCCCACATGACCCACTCATTCCCAAATAACACAGATCTTTAAAAAACTAAAAGAGAAACTCTGAGGCCTCTATTTTTTTCCTTTATGGCATAAGCTACTGCGTTGCATTCCATTGTTTTTACACAGCAAATCTCTCAAAAGTTGTATAACACTGCATTTTTTAACAGTAGCAGCAGCTGCTGCGTGTCTTTCTTTGATTAGGTAATTTGCCCATGAGAGGCTGTTTGGAAATCTATCCGAGAGGAGGGCCGGGGAGGGGATTAGGGGCCCAGGCCAGAAGGGCCACCACCCCTCTACTCCACCTCCCACTTTGGAACTCTGAAAGGATTTGAAAGCTCTCCTGCAGGAGCCGTCTGCTGAGTCAGCTGGACATTCCATGTGCATCTTCAGGGATGGCAAATGTGGGTCTGTCCCTCTATCATTTCTTCCACAAACACGTGTGGGGCACTGAGCACCCACTCTGAGCCTGGCTCTGCCCTGTGCACTGGGGTCACCAGGGTGAGGAGGTTATAGGATGAACGTTGTTCCCATGCACACAGGGAGGGGAAGGGCTCTCAAGGCTGAGGGAAAGGCAAAAAGTGCACAGTGTTGGGGAAGGCTTCCAGGGCCACAGAAAGCGAAGTTTAGGAGAAGCAAGCAGTGGGCAGGGTTGAGGGTGTGTTTATCTTGAACCAGTCCTGCACCCCCATCGGCCCCCTCCATTCATAGTCCATTCCAGCTGCAAGCTTAGTTCCAAGTGGAAGCCTGCCCAGTGTTCACCCAGGCTTGTTGTGGCTCAGCTGGCTGTGAGGACCACAGGGGGCTGAGTGGCAGGCTGGGGTACCATGGAGGGGCTTTGTCCTGCCATGGGCTGTACTTCTGGCCAAAATGTGAGATGCTGCATTGCTCTCTGGCAGATTTACCTAAATGTGGGACCAGCCTTGTCCTCACAGGGTAAAAGTGGAAGATTGTGACTTGTGCCTGGAGAGTTGGTAAGTTGCCAATTCTCTTAGTTTTAGGCAGAATTTTTCAGTCAGTGGGAAAAAAAAAAAAAAGCTTTTCTATAGAGAGACAAGAAATATGCCATTAAAAGCTCAGCATTAGTTCTAGAAAAATGTCAAGGAGCAACGGGCAGGGTTGAGGGTGTGTTTTTCTTGGACCAGTCCTGCACCCCCCCCCACTGACCCCTCCATTCATGGTCCATCCCAGCTGCCAGGTACAGGCTTGGTTTCAAGCAAAACCCTGCCCAGTGTTCACCACGGTTTTACCCTATAGTGAAAGAAGATGAAAGCCTGGAAGTGTCTGATGTCCTGGACATGTTAATCCCGTGATTTGGTCCATCTTGTGCTCTACAGCAAACCAAGTTGGAAAAGAAAAATCTCCATGTTCCAAACAAGATGAGTCGATGCCTGACACTGCAAGCAGCAGCCCAGTCTCTATAAACAGAAACTAAATCCACAGAGACACAAATGGGAAAAGCTACCACAAACTCAACACTGTTACAGGCAAAAGATTAAAACCTCAGGATCTCCACACACAGCTCTAGAGTCTCTGTGGAAATTCAGATCAAGGCGGAAGGAATGTGTGGGAAAGGTTAAAGACCTGGCAACTAACCCTGGAGAAGAGAAGACGGGATATCTTGGAATCAGAGACAGACCATGCTAACAACCCGGCAAGAGGAGCCAGCGGGGAACTGGCTGATGTTGGAAAGTTAAGTGTGCATTTCAATGCCCAGAGGAGAGAGAAAAATCAATTCTACACCATTTTTTAAAAAGAGGACACAGGGCAGACTCGACAGATCATCTTAAAAGTCTTCAGGTTGTGTGAGCCTCCATTCAAAGTACAGTTTGAAATCTTCAAGAGAGGGGAAATGAAAGGGCTTCACTTTGTCAAGAACAAACAGAGCTTCTCAGGCTGTTATTTGTTGAGACAGATCATGAGTTGGAGCAAAAGGAGGAAAGTTCTAGAACAGGTCACAAGATAAGCCAGGAAGATAAAGAGCTGTAAATCTTAAAAAGCCATTCGAACACCTTGAAGAAAGGCTGGAAAGAACCACTTCTTCTTCTCAAAGCCAACTCTGTTCCTTGAACCAAAAGCTCACGATCATGGGGTGTGGATGTGGGAGGACCCTCTCAGGACAGGAGGCTGCAGACCTGAAACAACTCAACAGCAATGAGACTCGAGCTTCTAAAGTGGATGCTCATGCATCTGAGGAGCCAGGTGGCACACCTGCTCCCATCCCTACGCATCAGCTTCTACTTCTTTTAAGACGGGAAGGTCTCACACCCTTACTCTTGGAGTCTCTCCTTGCTGCCAAGCCTTTTGCTTCCTCCATTGCCAAATCCAATGTATTCAATGGATCCAAAGAAGGCCTTTATGGCATAAAGCATGGAAAACCCCCGTCCACCACCCCATACTTCACAAGGTGGCTTTCCATCAAGGGGCTCTCATCCTGATCCTCCTAGTAGGCAGGGACTCCCCCATGCAGAACATGGAAGTGAGCTACCTTCTGGGGGAGGGGGGCGGAGTGGTCACTAAGCCTCCACGTGACCCCATTGGTCAAAATTCTGACACACAGGGGGCTTTAAGTCATTTTGCTGGTAGCTCACAGCGAAAAAAAATGTGACAATGAATATATGTATGTTCGTATATAACTGAAAAATTGTGCTCTACACTGGAATTTGACACAACATTGTAAAATGACTATAACTCAACTAAAAATGTTTTAAAAAAGTCATTTTGCATCTTTCTCTTCTGAAGTATTTTGGAATTACTTATATTTAGTCAAAAAATGTACATAGTCTTCTACATAGTGTTTATAACTTTCATCCAATTGCAATTTGATATAAATTTTACAGTTTGTAGTGAAAAGAGATAGTTATTATTCTCATTATTATACATTCTACAAAATATAAGCAGCAAATTTGACTCTGATGAGCCAGGCCACCTATTCCCTCAGTGATAAAATGGGTCAGCCTCCAGGGGTATTTGAAATAGCCAAATGCTTCTCTTCTTGCCAATGGCTCTACATAGCATGGAATTAAGAGAAAGGTCAAAAATTCCCTGTTGGCACCATAAACTTTAGTTTTTTTGGTTTTTCTTTCCTCTCTCTTTTTTTTTGATGGGGGGACTGGGGATTGAACCCAGGACCTTGTGCATGCTAAGCATACACTCTAGCACTGAGCTATGACTCCCACCTATTCATAAACTTCAGTTGTTTTAAAAAATCTACTCAAATAATGTAGGAGTCAAACCCAACCATGATATTCAACTACTACAGGTAAAAAGCTCAGTGAAGAATGTTCTCTATACATCTTACTGTATGCATTCAAAAGGATTTTCCTTTATAGGAAATGTCAAAATAGAAGGATGTTTTGTTGGAACCAAAAGACAGCCCTGCGTAGGGTTGTCAGCATGAAGACACATTCTGGTACTAAAGGTATTTATACATGTTCAACAATTCTGTAAATGCAAAATGTCATCTACTTCTACTCAGAATACTTATTTTTTAAAGAAACTTTCAATTTAGGAAGATGTTTAGTCATACGAACAAGAGCATTTACAATGAGACATGTGTCAGAGTCTACCATATAGAATCCTTCAAACAACAATAAAAAACCAAGTTGCCTTCTAACTTCTGGTTAAAAGACATACCTTTGTAACAGGGAATCTCTGCTACTAAAAAATGTGTTCTGTTTCAAGAGAAGCTTTGGGAATAGCCTAGGATGGTCTATCTGTCACCAAGAAACAGTCCGATAATTTAATAAATCAAGGCAGGTTCAATTCCACCACCACTTGCCCTGCTCAGTCTGTCATTCCGCTTTGAAAACTTCATGGAAATAAAGACATTCAGGACTAAATGGGAAAGCTCCCTGCTGGCCTGACCCTAAGTAGGAATAATGGTGTTGGCAGGTGGGCCCGCATGCCCTGCTCAGCAGATGTCGGCTTGGCAGCCCGACACCCTGATCGTGAAGGATAACTCTCCCATTGCACGATGAACCAGACCTGCGCTTTCCCCCGGGCTGTAACTGGGTATCTCCACAGGAGCTTCAGGAACTGGCGATGGTCTCTGGGGAGCCCCTCAAAGGACGACAGAAGTTTCGGCTGCTGACTGCCCACTGGCCTTGAAAAGTTCCTTTATGAAGCGTCTACAAAATGTCAGGGACTAAGTTTCAAGAGAATTGCTCTCGGTCCTGTGTAGCTATGTAATTAACATGTGGCCACCTAAATAAACAAGACCAAGACACCCTGTTTGTTTTCAGTCATCTAGAAAGTCAGTTAATTTGAAAACCAGTTAATTGATTTTAACAATCTTTCTGGAAATAAATTCAATAAATTTGCTAGCTATAATAAAAGACTCACTTAGATTCAATATGATTTTATAACATCTGTCATATTGAGAATATTTGAATGAATAACAGATGTTTGCTCTTTTAAAACTGAACGAGAAAAACCTTTTAGTGGAAACAGACTCACAGATAACAGAGAACATACTAGGGGTTACCAGTGGGGAGAGGGAAAGGGGAGGGGCAGGACAGAGGTACAAACTATTATGTATAAATTAAGCTACAAGGACATACTGTACAAAACAGGGAATACAGCCACTATTTTATAGTAATTATCAGCGGAGTATAACCTTTAAAAATTGTGAATCACTCTTATGTATCTGAAACTAACATAATATTGTACATCATCTATAACTCAAATAAATAAATATCTTTTAGCAACATTTTGAGCATTGGAAAGGGAAGGGGAAAAAGCACCATCCTTAATCCCAACACTGTAACATACCTATTACTTTTCTTAAAATGCATAATTGACTTAATTTTATATTATATATTATTTTATATAAATTATATTCATGCTGTACATACAACTCTATATTCTAATTTTTCATTTACTTTCTATATTGCTAGTTTTCACGATGTTTTCTATATTGTATTCCACTGAATCAGCAAAACTTTATGTAACCTATAGTGAAAAATACAAAAATGAATATATGTATATATATGTATGACTGAACACCAGAAATTGACAATATTGTAAACTGACTATACTTCAATTAAAAAATTTAAAAATTAGTAAAACTTTGTTTTAATATGGTTTGCTTATTATTTTTGCTACTTTTAGTAACTTATTTTAATAAACTATAAATCTCAACGTTAAGTATTAAAAAGTTAAAAATAAATTTTACTTCAACAAGGATTCCAGAAGAATAAATTAACATATATAAAATAGTTAAAAAGGGCAGAAATATGTTAAATTAGTACTCTGCACATATAAGTAGTTTTCAAATACAACTGCTACTGGTACTCTAAATGCTGTCATTTCTTTACTGACGTGTTACTACACCAATAAATAATCCATACACAGTACATGGTAATAATGGATGCTGAAGAAATATTGGCAAAACTAAGCACTTTACATGAATTGTCACTTTAATCTTCACAATCATCTATACCTCCATACTATTATTACCCCCATTTTACAGATAAGGAAAAATGAGGCTCAAAGACGCTAAGTGACTTCAATGAGGTCACAGAGCTGGGATGTGAATTCAAGCATCCTCATCCAAAGCCAGTATTTAGTCAACATGCTATTAACTTTACTGATCCCCCAAACAAAACACAACTGCCAAAACCTAATCTAGTACTATAAGCTATCAATTCATTTTTTAAGTTCTTGTTCCTTGAAAATGATGGTTACCATACAGATGGAATTCTGATACCCCTTTCCATCCCCATCATACAGTGACATTATTCTGTAAATGTACATAAAATACTCATAGTTTACTGTAATGCATCAATGACACATAATACCCCATGCAAACACTGATATATTCCAGCCCAGTCATATGTTCACACACATTGTGTCTACTCCAGAAAATTGCTATCTATAATCTCAAGAGATCAATGCCATTGAATTTCAACTAAGGTAAGGTGTGACCCTGACAGTTTCCAGAAAGTCACTGTGACAGTTTTGAAGGTGGTACCACCACTGTGGGCTGCTTTTCTACAACGCTATTACCCTATCAGCACCAAAAAGTGAGGGATGAGAAGTCGACATCCAAAAATGCACGGTGTAATTCCTTTTGGTTTATTGGCATTGAAAAAGTGTTGACAGCAATGTGTTGTTCTGGAGTAACCCCTCTGCTCCCCTGCCCCTCCCAATCTAGTTATATTTTTGAGAGGAACCCTAGCAAAGTGAAGAGCATGCAGATAAAGGATGTCAGGCTGGTGAGAGGCCTGGACAGCATCACCCACTCGTTCATTCACACGTCAGTACACTTTCAAGGTACACCCAGAGTGTGCCAGGAGCCAGGGAGCCAAAAAGAAAAGAAAACAGCCCCTATCCTTGGAAAGCCCACAGTGTTGTGCAGGAGGCAGAGGAAATAATGGCGATGCTATGAAATGGCTGGTTTAGCAGAGGTCATAGGAGGTGCTGTCAGATCACAGAGGATGGAGAGGAGGTGAGAACCTGAGAGTCCTATGTCCGCGCTCCACGAGGTCTAGGCTCTCAGGATCAGTGCTGGAGCCAATGGGACCCCTCTGTGGATGAAGATGCTCCAAGGACAGGATATCCTTGTCTGGAGCAAAACCATCTCTCCTTACCACAAACCACACCCTTTGCATTGGCAGTGGAGGGAGGTTGGGTTGAACATGAATTTGGGTAAGTAAATAACTTTCACTTGAAGTTGGTGACTACATTTTTCTTTTCAATTGAAGTAGGTGACTACTTTTTAAGAAGAAGGGGCAAACACTGTCTATTTAGTGGCTAATTCTGTTTAAGAGTGACTGAAACGGGTATTTTAAAAGAATTCCTGAGAACTGGCTTTCCCCCTAAACCAGTTCTCCTAGAAGTGTGGCCAGTATGGATCTGCCAGTCATTTACTACCAGTCCCCAAAGAAAGAAGCAGGGAAATTAGAGGAAGCACTTAGAAACTTTATGTGTTTGATGGATCCCATTGTTAAAAAAACAGGAGCTTTGCATGTGTTCTGCTTGCCTTTGTTTATTTCATTTCTGTAATAAATTCATTTTATTATATTTTATAAAAGCATTGGCTCATGACAGATAAGGAAAAAAGTCTTTCAGCACAGATAGTTTGAAAGGCAGAGCTCCAAATAATCTCAATTGCTTAAGTACACAGAAATGCATTTTCCCCTTTAAAAAAGAACAAAGAATGTAAAACAAGAATGAAGTGTTTTTAAAAAGCATGTAGTCTTCAGGATAAGATTCTCACCCTAGTTTTTAAGAACTGCTGTTTCTTTGGTTTATCTTTTTTAAAGCACTGAGCCCCATGTTTTAAGTGCATGGACTCATTCAATCCTTAGAGCAACCCAACAAGATAAGAATTATCTATCATTATTTTACCAATGATTAAACTGAGCCTTAAGAAAGCACATCACAGGCCAATGACTTGCAAGGGGCAGAGCTGCAAGGTGAACCTATCCAATTGCAAAGCCAAAAGTGATACTGTCCAATAGAACTGAAAATCTACTCAGTTACGAATAAAGCGCTGTAATGTCTAATCTCTTAGGCAATCAAGGCATTCCCCACCACCTGACCTGTTCCCAGAGATGTGAGAGAACTAAGTAGAAAACTCAATTGTCATGCAAGCTTCAGAAATCGAAAGCTGACAGCTTCTCCTTTTAGGATAAAATTATATATATGTACCAACAAAAAGAAAAGAAAATTATAATGTTGACTTAGATTTGGATAAACTAAATAATGAACAACAACAACTCTGAAGGCAAGAATTGATCTCTGATTTTAAAAAAGAGACACCAACATACTCTCACTTACCTGTGCCCAGGGGTTGGCAAACTCCAGTCCACGGGCCAAATCCAGCATACAGGCTGTTTTTATAAATATAGCTCTACTGAAATACAGCCACGCCCGTTAACTAAAGACCTGTGTATGGCTGGCTGGTCTTGGCTAAAATGGCAAAGTAGAGAAGCTGTGACAGAGACCATGAAACCTACAAAGCCTAAAATGTTCACTTCCTGGCTTTTAACAGAAAATGTGTGTCTGCTCTCTGCCCATAGAGAGGCAATGCACCGATCGTGAATCTATCATGTAATCCATTATCAAAACGTCTCCAACATTGTCATTAGGCACTGAGTGCCAGCTTGCATTCTGCCTATTCTTCCCTCTGTCAACTTTCTAAAGGAGAGTATACCCACTAGCTAGCTCTCCCCAGTGAGTTAGGAGAAAAGGCAACAGGTTTTAAGAGACTCAGAAAATAAGGAGGCTTTCATCAACTGGGTAATGGCAGTGTATAGGAACCACCCCGAAGGCCAGACATACACTCTCAGCACGTTCCACATGTTTGTGAGGATTTCAGGCAATCCTCCCAACAACCCAGCGGAGGTGAGGCCACGGAGGCCCAGCGAGTGGCACCCTGATGAGAATGACGCTGACCAAGCTAAGTGAGGCCCTGAGCCAGGGTTTGGTCTCAGCATCACCTGTGCCTCCAAAGCTCACCCTCCTCGTCACTCCTCTCCAGTGTCCACAAGGACAGCGACATGCAAACTAACTGAAATTAACTTCAAAGTGTAAAGTAACTAGATAAACCCAAATTTTGTAAAATGAGAATCTGTTAAGATTTTAGACAATCCAAATGAAGTAACCAAACATTTGTAACCCTGTTATCACCTGTGAAAACAAATGGTTTACCCACCAACAATTTTATTTACTTAAATGAAACCACGTTTGTTTTAACAAAAGACAGGAGAAAAAAATGTGACTAAGACACATCTTAATTGCAGGCTTTTTTGGTTCCTATATGAACTGTATCTTCCTCTTAGATTAAAGTTTCCAGAAGAACAATGAACATTTAAATCCTTCTCAAAGGAAAAACACCTTCCACTGGGTTTATGTTTGCAAAGCAGTAAGAAAGCATTGGCAGAGAGTCAAGTGTTCCCAATATGCATACACACACACCAAGTAAGTACAGACTGCAAGACTAAAGAGGCATTTCCATCCATTATTTTCATTTTCAATATGACTGCTACTTTAGGAGGAGTTGTTCAATTCCAAAGGCTGGCTCATATTAAAAAAAAAAAAGGTTCATTAACAATTCCCAAACAGATGAGGATGCAGTCAACCAAAATGATGTTAAGTCTGGTGAGAAAATAAACTACTTGGTCCTAAAAAATTAAAATACTCTAGTTGGTCATCTATTTTTGCATAAGTGATAAATTAACTGAATCATGTTTGTCTTCAAAGTAAATGTTGATATACATCATTCTGTTTACCACAGTCAGAAATACTTGTCCCACAGGGTACAGACAACTGCTAAATGGCAAAAACATCTTGAATTTTGTAGTACTTAAAGCTAATTCTTCTCCATCAAAGGGTTATATGCTTTTTGGAATCTGAGTTTCATAAACACTGTAATTTCACTGTTAAACATATTTACAGGGTCATAAATATTCAAATTAGGCAATAAAGATAGTACAAGCAGCTGATAAAATGTGATTAACATTCACTTACAGTAGCGAAGCAGATTTTGCCAAATGCTCCTTCCCATCATGGGCTACGAGGTTCTGACTGCATTAAGCTTCCTGATGATTCTTTTCTATCCGATGCTATTTCAACACTATTTCCAAGATTCCAAAAATCATCATTAAGTGGGTTTTGAGGTCTTGTGGAGTTCACAAGGTCTATGGTTCATGATAGTAAGATTTTCCCCAAGTGCCTATCTTTTCTGAGTTCATATTTCTGAATTTCCTGCATTTCCAAAAACAACAGTTACTTTCCAAGTCAGCAATCTTTCCAGTTTGACTCAATAAAACTGAGTGCTCTAACAAAGCATTCTTCAAACTTTTCATGTTGGTTTCATGTAAAAAAAGGCACTTTTTTTTAAAGCACATTACTCTCAATTTTCTCTGATATGTTTACAATATATTCTGTCTCAGAGAAATACAATAAACATGATTATTATGTTTTAAACAGTGAACACTGTCAGTACATTACTTTCATTAAGTGAATTTTATCATTTGGTTTCATAAACAGCAGCTGGTAATTCTTCCTGAGTTTCATTACTTCTTCAGGGTGATCAGCAAGCCTTGGGAAGTGGCTATTTACAATTAAGAAACTTTGTATAATACAGTGACTTCTAAACATGCAGTCGACTACAGATTCAAATTATGTCCTTTTATAGAATCACAGATCTTTGTATAACCAAATACACTCGTATTGTCCCACCAAAATACCTTCCAGGCTATTAAAAACGTGCCTATTGCTTAAACTTGTAACCTTAGGGCCAATCTAAGGATGTCTGAGATAGCTCTGTTAGAATCCTATTTGAGTTCTTTCTGTTCTAAAATTTGAAAACAACTTTTGAAAAATTTTAAAAGATATCTCAGTGCCAATTTGTCCATAAAATACACCAATTAACATATTGCTGGTTCAACAACACACTGCTTAGTACAGTGCAATGTCCTCATTTACAGATATTTCAACACTCGTATAGAACAAAAAATTCTTAGTTGGAAACAGCTAACATTTTAACAGCTTTCACACTGGTGACCTTCCTGCTAGGAAACCGAAATAAGAGAAAACATTTTTTTAAAAATCTGATTTTTAGATAAACAGCAAGGTCCTACTGTATAGCACAGGAAACTATATTCAAGACCTTGTAATAGCTATCGTGAAAAAATATGAAAATATATATATGTAGAACTGAATCACTATGCTATACACCAGAAATTAAAACAACATTGTAAACAGATTATACTTAAATTTAAAAAAAAAAAATCTGATTTTGAGGGCACATAAAATTATTTATTGAGCACTTACTCCGTGTCAGGTACCATGCTATACACTGGAGGCAGAATCCATTTGTGGACATAATGGATCACAGTCTATGGAGAACAGATATTAAGCAAGTGGCTACACAAGTAATTACAATTAGAGTGGGCTTTAAAAAGACTTTTCTTATCATAAAATAAACATCACAGCAACAGTAAGGACTCCTATTTGGGAGCTCACGATGGGGGCAGGCATCATTCTAGTGTTTTACATGTACTCATTCATGTGATCGTCAGTGTAACACACACATAAAGAAAGTCTGAAAAACACAGGAATACACAGAAAAGACTTTTCAGCTGCCTATCCTGCTGACTCAAATAACAACTGTAATATTCTGATGTATGTATATCATATTTTATTCGCTGAAGATCTTTTTCCCTACGAAATGGGGGAAAATACACCTTGAATAGTTTCTCTTGTCTTTAAAAACTTTCAGAGTCATAATATTAGTGTTTCCCTAACGTTCCAACACTTACGCATGCCATCATTGATTTATTTCTTGACTCTCGGTTAGTTATGTGGCTTGTAATTATTCATTTTTCTAAAAGAAAACTAAGATGAGCACACATCACACAAAGGTCCTCATCTTTGATGACCTCCTTTGGATAGATTTCTAAAAGTGAGATCGCAGAGTCCAATGATACTCCCGGAATAGTATACCAATTTATACTACCTAGTGAGGAGTTATGTTCATCAAGCAACACCCTCAACTGCATCAAATATTATCCTACAAAGTTTTTTTTTTCTGACTGAAAAGTAAAATCACACTTCACTGTGCATGGTCACCCTGTGTAGCGAACATTCCTCAGCTATGGTGACATGTAACAAACTTTTTAAGAAGACAACTTAATCATATTAAATAGCATTAATATTTAGAAAACCTCAAGTGATGAACATTAGACACACAGTTTTCTAGAACTCAAGGAAAAGTCAGCAAAACTGGAGTTCCCTAATGTAAATACTTCCTGCTGGAAGTCAGGACATTCAGGATTTTTTCTCAGATGAAATTCTTGTTGAGGCATCCAAATGCCAAAATGGTGGAAGGAAAGACCTATTCAGCACACAAAATACACTGATTTAGAAACAGTGACTAAAATGAAACACAATGCAGAGGGAAGCATTGACCACAGACAAATGACCACAACAGAAATTGGACATACATGCAGCTCCACCACGGAGGATACACAGAATGCATCACGCAGCACTCCCAAATGACTCATCACAACTTCCGGAAAACAGTCAAAGTCATTGCTGGAGACACCCTCACCCACACTATCACAAGGCCTCCAAGTCTTCTCTCCTCAATAACCCACAAGAGCTCAGGATGTTGCTAGAAAATGTATCCAATACAACAGATAATAGACTTCTTGCACAGCTGAACTTACTGGGGGTAAAAATTAAAAACAAGAGAAAAGGAAAGATCTCTTTGCAGAAATGTGCAATTGGGCTAAATTTGAAGAGGAGATATAAAAAGAGCTTAAAAAAACAAAAAAGGAAACACAGACCTGTTCATTGTTGGCTAAAAGTGGGCTACAGGACTAGAATTCTGGACAAGAGGCATCTCATATGGACCCTGGATTGAGTGAATTCAGTCAGTGCCCGCAGCACCACCCCCATCACCAAAAAGTTAGGGACAAATGAGTATATGCATTCTTCCAGAAGAAAATTCCTATAGAGAGGTCCAGAGAACAATGAACACTGATAACAACGTATTTCCAACATTTTTACTGTCTATCTAATAGAGAAAAGCACTCAATATAATTCTGTATGTGAAAAAAAATTTTCTTTTTTCTAGATTTATACATTTTATTTGAAGTGTATTTTTCTGAATTAAAATATACAGCAGTCAACTCTCAAGGTGTATTAATAAATCTGCATTCACTAAGTAATATTTCATTCAGTCAGCAGATAGCTATTAAGTCCATTCTAAGTGCTAGGCACTGTACTATGTGCCAGTAATGGTGAAAAATTCTCCCTGGGTCCCAGTCCTCAGAAAGCTCCCAGGGTGGCAGGCTAAATACACATGTAAACATTAGCCAGGAGTTGTCAAAGGGCTTTCATGACTAATCAAGATTTTAAAACACCCAAAGTGACAGATTTCTCACGATGAAAATAAAAATCATTTTTTCCCTCAAGACAGAACAGAAAACAAAGAGATAAAAGAGAGTTTATGGAACTAACTGATCCTTCCTTTCCAAACACTTCATTCCAAACGCATACTTCTGCATTTATCACATGACTCCATGAAGGAAAATTCCAAATTAAAAAGAAAACCTACCCTCATTCCTTCCCCTTTAGTACAACAATGTGGCTACAATGCAGTAAGGTAACCCAGTCGATGTCATATAAAATTAAATGTTTTTAAAAGAAGCATCAATGCAGGTTTAACTTCTTTTCTCAAAATAAAAATAGCTTAAATTTTTCTGATAATGCATCTTTTCATGCGTTTTGGAATAATAAACTTCTTTTGAAAAATCACAAAAATATTTATGATTATTATGAGAGAATGAAAGACAAATGACAGGATTAAGTTTCAAAGTAATCCCCCTTAGGTTCTCAAAAAATTTAAAATATAACTACCATATAATCCAGCAATTCCACTTCTGAGTATATATCCAAAGGAAATGAAATCCCCATCTTGAAGAGATAATCTGTGCCCCCATGTTCATAGTAGCATTATTCACAATAGTCAAGACATGAAAACAACCTAAGTTTCTATTGATGGTGGATAAATGAAGAAAATGTGTTATGTATACACAATGGAATATTATGCAGCCATTAAGAAGGCAATTCTGCCATTTGCAACATGGATGAACCTTGAGAACACTATACTAGGTGAAGTAAGACAGAGAAACACAAATACAATATGATCTCACTTATATGTGGGCTCTTAAAAACAAAGTCAAACATATAAAAACAGAATAGAATGGTGGCTGTCACTGGCTGGGAGGGGATAAAGAGATATTGATCAAAGGGGACAAATTTCCACTTCTAAGATGAATAAGTTCCGGGGATCTAAAGTACAGCACAGTGACTAGTTAATACTCTATTATATATTTAAAAGTTGCTAAGAGAGTAAATCTTAAAATGTTCACACCACACATAAAAATTTGTAACTACATAGGTGATGGATGTGTTAACTAACCTTACAGTAGTAATCATTTCTCAATATATACATGTATCAAATAATCGTGCTGCATACCTTCAATGTACAAATGTTATATGTCAATTATATTTCAATAAAGCTGGAAAAAAAAAGAAATAGAGTAACCTCCATTAGCTGATATAATGGAACTGATAAAACTTAACACAGATAAGCATCATGCTTTATATAGATTTTTTACAACTTTATTTGAAACAAGATGCAACATCTGTTGCATTCCGAACTCTAAGCCAAGCTTTTATAATGGCTTTTACAAGAGTTACCTAATTTAATCTTCGAAACAGTGCTCTGGGATGGAGAGCATTATCCTTATTTACAGACAAGAACTCTGAAGCTCAGAAAGGCAACATAACTTGCTCAAGGTCTTGTTACTAGAAAGTGGTAGACCCAGAACTGAAGCTCAAGTCAGATGGCTCCTGGTACCTCTACGCCTCCTACACAGGATATGCAAGTCAGGCATGAGCAATGTTTATGGGGAAAGTAACTAGGATGCTCTTCCATGGGACTACAATTTCAGCTGCTTCATTTCTTCCATCAGAACACATGCCTGGCCACTCCAGAGAAGAGTTGTGAGCATCAGGTGTGACTGTGCATGTGTGTGTGCTTGGTAAACAGTAAAAAGCACCAAGTACGGTGCTCTGCAGCTATCTTAAGGGAAGGAAAAAGACTCATGTGTAGAAGCTGCATATGGGGAAGCAAACTGCACCTTGTAAAAGGAAGAACAGTTCTCCAGTTACATCTGCCCGAACTTCTTTCTGAAGGACTGAGCTGCCTCCCTCTTAAAGGGGTCAAGCACAAACCCAGTCACTGCTCGCCTGAGATTCTGGACGGGGAGGAAGAAGGTGGATTAGACGACCTTAATGTCCAATCCACGTCTCACATTCCCCAAGGCCAAAAACAGCTCGTAAGAGAATCTTTCCCATCGGAAAGGAATATCTTTCCCCCTTTATCACCTTTATCCTAATTATGGAGGATTATTCTGAAATGCGAAAGACAAATGGCTAAAAAAGAAAGGACTTAAAATGATCATTTGCAGAAATCAAAGCACAGGCAGTCGTCTCTGCACCTCACCTCGCCCGTCTTTCTTGCCCCAGTGGCCTGCTTACCTCTGGATGGTGAAACATCTGGATCAGCAGCCGCTGAACTTTTTTGATGGTAAACCCCATGAAGAAAAAGTGAGCACACTCTCAGTGTGCTTCCATTTCTCTATTTATACGTTATGTGCATGTGCTACTGTGTCAACAGACACCGGCTATTTATACACAGAAAACACAAGGCTTACAAGGAGACAAAAAATACATGGCATCTTCTTTCAGGACATCACTGTGCTGTCTTGCTCTCCCCTTTATAGGCCTGATCATTCACTTCTTTCTCCCAGAGTCATCAAGTCTTTTTGAATCCACCTCTCATACCTCCTCCGTATCTCGACGTTTCCACCCCCAAGGTCAAGGCCAGAACTGCGGACTTCAATATGCCACCGTAAGAGTACAAGACTTTTAAACTGGCCTCCTGCCGCCTTAGGGTTTTCTACCCTCGCATCCGACCACATCACCCTCGATGGCCCCCCACTGTCCACAAGTCTGAACTGTTTGAATGAATGACATAACATAAAACATAATGGTTGTCATCTCACTAACGAGGTCACCTCTAGCAAAATTAACTTTCATCAATTTTCCAATCTGGAAAATAAAATCAGTAGCATCTACTTGGTGTGTTTCTTGTGAGAGTCAAACAAAATAACGCGTGCAAAGTGCACTTACACTGCCAGGCACGTAATACACACCCAATAGCAGCGATTAGCTATTATCAGCATCACCTTTCTATTCTCATCTTGTTACTCTGCTCAAAGCATTTAAAATACTAAGCCAATGATTCCTAAAAAGGAAAAACACAGACTCCTTGGAGGAGACTTCACCTGGAATGCCCTTCCTTTCCTGGAGAACTCCTCCTCATCCACCAAAGCTAGCTCAAATGTCTCCCCCCCGAGTCTGTTTTATACTCTCCCAGACAGAACTAACTTTAAATTTAAACACTTCTAATATAGTATATAGCAAATCTTTGTTTACTTCACCATCTCTAGGTCTAGGACATGATCCATAAAAAGACATGGGTTGTGCTTCATTAGTTATTAATTCAATAAACACTGCCTGAGCAAATACTATAAGACAAAGCAGGTCTCCTGATTTAAAAAAAAAAAAAAAAATCTGCCCCTGGGGAGTCTACAGCTTGATAAAGGAGGTATTCAATAGCTGCTTGTTGAATGAATGAATGATATTTAATTCCAACATGACTGTAAAAGAATTTAATCCAGTGACCCAGAATCAAATGTTTCTATTATCTTAATATATAAAGGACTCACATTATAAGTACATTTATTAGAATTTAACTACATGTGCATGTGGAATAGGTCCAAGGGAGGGAAGGAAAATCTTATTTTCCCCAACAGTCTTTCGGTCTTTCAACTAGACCTTGGCCACTTGGAAGTCTGAAGCCATAGCTACCAGCAAAGAGAAACATAAGTTAATTTCTGCCTTCTGAGCCTTCATGAATGCATTTCTTGATAGCATGATGACTTGGGGATTTTCAAGAGTAATTTTGTTTCATTTTTCTCCTTATGGTTTGACTTCAGATCCTAACTTACAGCATAAATTGTAACTGCCCTTTCACTATTGTCATAGCAATTTCACGAATTGTCAGTGGACCTAGGACTTTTTAAAAAATCAAATAAAAGCTCTCATGAAACACAGTAAAATTTCCTACTTATAGAAAAACTTTCATCCCTACAGTAACTTGAATTACCCACAACCCACAAAACAACATGCCCTTCAGTTGCTCCGGAGTTAGGTGTCAGGTGTCCTGACTGTCCTCAGAGTAGACAGTAGGAAGCTGGAACGAGCTCCAGGAGGTCCTAAAAAGGGCACCTTGCCTTGTGTTCTTTTTCCTTAGTTCAAAAGCACATGCAGATTTGCAGGGAAACTGAAACTTTGTTCCTCAAGGCCTCATCATGTTTCCGCTTTAGTTTTCAAGTTACCCAGGTGTGATGTGAAAAGGCTCTTTACAATTTGAGAAACGAACAAATTAAGAAGACGGTGGGGGGTGGCAGAGGGAGAACCAGCATAAGAAGCTGGGGCTGCCTGCATTTTCTATACTCCTAGTTTAAATTGCCATTGTTTGATGTCCATTTACAGGAATTGAGAGCAATTGTAAGAATGGTAAAGATTTTAGGGAAATTGGGAGGGAGATTAGCATCTAATTGGCCAACTTCAGGATGTTACAAAATTGTTTTGATTTTTCCAGCAATGGTTCCCAAAGTGTGGTCCCCAACCCACAGCATCTGTGTCCCCTGGCAACTCGTGAGAAAAGCAAATTCTAGGGCTTCAGGTGGAGCCCAGCAAACTGCTTAAACAAGTCCTCCAGGTGATTCTGATACACGCTAAGCGGTTCTACCAGGAGTCTTAACGCCACTCAAAGAGGAACAATAGCAACAACAACAACAAAAAAAGCCGTAAGTAAATTTTGAGAACCAGCTAAAGAGATACAACTTCTTTCCCAAGAGAAATCAAGACAGGGCGGGGCTTCTTCACTGGAGCACCAGCTTGGGGGGAGTAACAAAGGGGATGAGGCAGCAATTCTATCCCCAAGAACAGGGGACTAAGTTTAGCAAGAGTATTCCAATTTAGGGCATTTAAAATTTTTCTCCCCCAAAATGCCTTTTCTATTGCATACAAAAAGGCAACTCCACCGTGAGTTTTCTTATCAAGTAATCCGCTCAGATAACAATAAGGCAGCAGTGTAATGTTAGCGCATAACTGTTGAACGACAACAAACACAGACTTTTATCTGAACTGATACAAACTCTGTTAATTCAGACAAAGATGGCAATCACCCTTCCTGACTTTCTGGAAGTTTCAAGAGAGTGAATGACACGAAATCGAAGCATCTAACCCTTTGTAAGGCAGCCCCTTACGTAGCTCTACAGAATCGGAACAGAGGTTTGAACCTTAGTGGGTCCACCACTTAGTAGCTGTGCGATCTTGAGGAAACTACTTCAAGTTGCTAAGTTTTGAGTTTCATTTTTCCCATATGTAAGGTGACACCGAAGTGACCTCCCTGAAAAGGAACGCACTGTAGACGTCAGCTGCTAATACTTCGGGCAACTAACAGTAATAACCACAGGCAATATTGATATTGTAACCAGGCATTCTGCATCAGGTCACAAGCTTAAGTCTGGACCCAAACTTTCTTCCAATTCATTATGAGAGAAGATTAGATCTTAGCCCAAAACAATCAAATGATAAAGACTTTAATGGCACAGTGAACACCTGTAGGTGAGCACAGACGAGAAATCAGAGTGAAGTTATGCAAGACTTGTAAACTGCTGACCAAGGACATTCAATAAGTCTCTATCTTGGGTGCCTTTAGGAATGGCGCTGTTCTGCTCAAAGAAGAAACAGACACACATATACATACTATACAGATAAATCCCATCTGGAAGCAAATGAGAGGATTATGCCTTTGACGACAGTGAGAATAACTATGGTTCTCTTCATTTGTTTGGCAGATTTATTTTTGGCAACCCTTAACGAACAACTAGCATAGGTTAACGGCAGAGCAATCTACATCTACAGCTGCAATCATACACATGGAGAAGATAGGGTTCATCAGCCCTCAAGGTTCTCTAACAATGATGATGCAAGGAATTGTAACAAAGTGCCCCTTTGCAGCTGAACGTCACAGGAAGCCTACCAACACGATTCTTTTAAGATCAGGTCCAGTATAGTTCTGGTGATTAGTTAAATGTTTCCCCTCTGCTTTTCCAAAGAACCATTAAAATTCCACAAGTTTAGTGCTGGCTTTGTAAAACTGACATCTGGTAAGTAATTCTAATCTCCCTAGAGATGAGTGAATTATAAATTATAATTTAGAGAAGTTATTTAAATTATTATTAAGAAAAAAGTTATCACTAATTACGACAATAGCTTCAAGTAGCAGTAAATAATAATAACTATGATTATAGTAGTTCAGTTTTATTGTGTTCTTACTACTCGCCAAGAGCAGTGCTGAACTCTGTACAGGTATAATTTCATTTAATCCTCACAACAATCTTATATAATAGACGCAATCATCATACCTATTTTCAAATTAGAAAACTGAGGCTCCAAAAGAACCATCATTTGAATTAGACTTATCCAAGATATTAACCTCTACACTGCTGCCTCTCTAAAGGAAGCCCAAATCACTGAAACTGATCAAGATTAAAGCACAGAGGTCACCACTGGTGAGTCACCACTGTTCCATCTGAAGGACTATCTTATCTCAAAATCAACGGAGAATAAGAAGTAATAGTAACAGCCACTAAAGGGATAAAGCAGCTCTCTATGCACTTCTAGGGAATGGTGCCGATCAGCACTACTCAAAGGAAGAGCCAGAGAATTGTTGGTTGCAAATCCAGTGAGATAAAGAGTTTGTGCCAGAACCTAAGTCAACACATTACTAAGCACTGTTTAGTTTAGCTGACATTTGTATGCAGCAAGACTTTCTGGATAAAGGCAGCAAAGCCATGATTTACTCCATCTCCTCGTGGACTGGGAATAAAAACTTCTGACCAGCCCTGGCCTATGGACCAGCTCTGAGCAGCACACGTATAAACGATACATTTTTGAGTGAAAAGTAAATCCATAGTAACTGTTCTGCAAATGATCACATTTGTTCAGTAAATAGATAGATATTACACATACAAATATGAGTGATGCCACTGGAAGCATACACTTTAATCCACTGGAGAACCGCTATCTTTTGTCTTTGCAATTCTGTCCAGCAAAATTTTTTGAAATGTGAAAGTTGTATGAGTGGGATTTTTAAAAAAGAGAGAATGTTTTCTTTTCCTACTTTTATTAAGTATTTCTAAAAATTAACCAAAGCCCACACTTTATTCGGATTTCCTTAGTTTCTACCTACTGTTCTTTTCCTGTTCCAGATCCCGTCCAGGACACCAAGTCACATCTAGTCCTCCTGTCTCCTTAGGCGCCTCTTGGCTACTAAATCTTTTACAACCTAAAGTTTATTATTATTATTGCTTCCAGAGCCAGAGTTCGTAAAAGAGGTAATGCACTAACGTTTCTAAGCACTCTACTGCGTGCCAGTTTGTTCACTATTCTACTTGTCTCAACAATGCTCGGAGCGAAGTACTATTATTAACTCCATTTCCAGGCAAGGAAGGTGAGACAGGATGAGAGTAAGTAATTTGCCCACAGTTAAATTAGCTGGAAAGTGGCTGAGCTGGGATATGGACCCAGCAGTCTGATTCTTGAGGTCAGGCTACAAACTACTACACTACACAAAACACATATAAATTTATCTAAGTACGCTTACCTCAGAGTGTTACCTGGTATCTGAAAATGGGACACAGCGTTATGAGAACGTCAGAAACTTCCAAAAGATGACCGACCACACAGACAATAAAAGTAAAATTTTTACTGCGTTTGACAGGGCACAATGCTTTCTTGTACAGTATTTCATAATTAAATTCTAAGACCACAGGAGGAAATGAGATGCCTAACAGAAGAGAGACTCAAACGTTAACCTACCTGTAGGAAATAGAGGTCCCAGTTTCAAACAAGAGGCATTTATTTGTAGAACAGGTATTCGGAGAATGTAAAAAAGAAAAAAGGATGTATAATTAAAATTCTAAACCCTATAAAAATTAAGTCTGGAAATCTTTCAAACAGACTTTTGGTAACACATTTGAGAGTTCCCATAAATATTTTTAATAGGACTGTAATAGAAGGTCAATTAAAAATGGAGCGGCCATTGGAAAAGGCATTCGTCAACTCTCTCTCTTTGTACTAGTGTACTCAGAAAACTCTGTTTTCTAAGGGATACAAAATCTAACAAATTCTCTTTTCTGAATTCTCAGAATTTACCAGCTTTCTGTGCCAGATTATTACTAAGGAATGCATCCACTGTCTGTAATGATGAACAAAAAAGTGAAAAGTGAGCACAGCGATGAGAGTAAATTATTTGAGCTCAGGGATCAGCCCAGAAAACATTCCTCCCACATTCTTCTAGAGAACGGCTCTTTTTACCTACCTGTTCTTATCTCTCTGGCCCCTAAAGGCAGGGAGCAGGCAGCTCCCTCTAGCAATGGCCACACCTTTGGCTCTGAGTTCTGGAATTTCTGCTGGTGTTTGGGGGTTATGAATTTGACTGAACTGTCCTCAAGCTGTAGACCATCAATGTGACCACAAGGAAAAGCCATCACTGATCCTCAGGGAGAACTGTCCACTGTACATTGACAAGACATCACAATATGCCACACAGCAAGATACATTCAAACTCCTGAAAGGGAAAACTCTGCATAGGATACTCTCCCCAGCAAGATTATTATTTAGAATAGAAGGAGAGAGAAAACATTTCTCAGACTTGCCGGAGATGGTATGGAGAAAAGACAACCCTCCTATACCGTGGGTGGGAATGTAGCAGGGAATGTGCAGTCATTATGGAAAATAGTATGGCGATTCCTTAAAAAACTGAAAATAGACTTACCATTTGATCCAGCAATCCTACTCCTGGGCATATATCTGGAGGAAACTCTCCATTAGAAAAGACACACACACCCCAATGTTCATAGCAGCACTATTTACAATAGCCAAGACAAAGAAGCAACTAAATGTCCATCAACAGATGACTAAAGAAACTATGGTATATTTATATAATAGAATACTACTCAGCCATAAAAAATAAAATAATGCCATTTGCAGCAACATAGATGAACCTGGAGATCATCATTCTAAGTGTAGTAAGCCAAAAAGAGAAAGAAAAATACCATATGATAACACTCATATGTGGAATCTAAAAAGAAAAAATGATGAACACAAATGAACTTATTTACAAAACAGAGACAGAGTCAGACATTTAAAACAAACATGGTTACCAGGGGAGAAAGAAGGTGGAGAGGGATAAATTGGGAGTTTGGGATTTGCAGATACTAACTACTATACATAAAATACATAAACACCCAAGTCCTACTGTATAGCACAGGGAAATATATTCAATACTTGTAATGGCCTATAGTGAAAAAGAGTATGAAAAGGAATATATACATATATGTATAACTGAATTGCTATGCTGTGCACCAGAAATTAACACATTGTAAATCGACTATACATCAATAAAAAAATTTTTAAACAATTTCTCAGACAAGCAAAAACTAAAAGAATATAGCAATATGAAATCTACCCTAAAAGAAATATTGAAAGGTGTTCTCTACATAGAGAAGAAGCAAGAATCTATAGGAAAGAGAAAATCACAATTGGATGATTTAAATAAACCAGCACACAGATTAAAAAATAATAATAATAATAAAAATATGCCACACAGCCGTTACATGTAGAAAAGCAAGGAGAGCAGACTAACTTCTTTCTGCTCTCTCTTCCTTGGTAATGACATTTGGAGGCCTAATTCCATTTTTCAAATATACTCCTTTCACGGCCAGACTAAAATTTGGATTTCCTCAAAAGTGAAAATTGTCTGACTTAAGGAAGATAAGCAGACACCTATTGTTCTATCTTAATTGCTGGAGGTCGGAGGGAGGGAGCTGTTTTTCTAAGCCACACCTTTGGAATAATAAAAGCAAAGGACAAAAGTCCAGAGGTCTTCCACAGAACAACTGAGAAGGGAGTTAGAAATGACAGCCCAGTAACTGGGACATCGAGCACGCTGAGAGTCGCTGGGGAACCTCTGTAAATGCTCGCGATGCCATGTCGGCTACACAGCTGTGATGCCGGCAAGTCTAGAGGGTGCTACCTCTTTGAGGGGGCTCTGAATTATTATAAGCCACTGCAGCCAGCTTTGGAGTAGAACTCCAAGGTATAAACTGATAGAAGCAGCTCCACAAGACAAGGAAAGCTGTTCCCTGCAAACTGCAAGAAGGAAGGACCAGACTCTGCTTGATTAACAACAACAGCAAGACCCTAGATTTCCCAACAGAATCTCAGATTACTCAGAAAAGGGTGGACGTGTTCATGCTCCATCCATATTAAAGCCTTTTGCTGATCCTCACTACACATTTTCATCCCTAAAATTCACATATCTTGTATTTTTCCATGTACAGACATAAACCTATATATGAAGAACTTAAAAGTGTTAGTATAACATTATTTGCTCTCTTGTATGTGATCCTCCTCCATGTCTGGATCTTGGGTAATAAACATCATTGTCAATGGCAGGGACCGCAACCCTGTAATTCTCTTTAGGAAAAAACACAGACTTATTTTTCCCAATAACTTGAACTATATATACTGTTGGGTTCTCTTGCTTAAAACAGAACTTGTTATTGGATAAATTAAAAATAATTGTATGAAAGTTACTAAGTGAGTAGATCTTAAAAGTTTTCATCACAAGAAAAAAAATTTTAACTGTGGTGATGGATGTTAACTAGACTTACTGTGACTGCTCATCTGTCAATATGTACAACTATCTAATCATTACATTGTGCACTTGAAACTAATATACTTTTATAACATTATGTTATAACATATGTCAATTATATCTCAATTAAAAACGTGTAATATGTTGACATGGGCTCAAACAACAAAAAAACCTCACTAAATATCAGAAAATATTAGACTTCTATTTCTTATACTATAGTAAATTTAGATAAGATAGCCCTGTATGACTCCTCTGGTTTAAAATACAATGCCTGATAAAATATTTTTAAAATATGATTTTAACCACATGACCAGCTTTCACATAAGTAAGGAATTTTAAAAGCCCAGAAACACGAGAAGGTCAGTATAAAACAGATCAGATGATAACAAGTGCCGTGGAGAGATATGACGCAGGGGCAGGCAGATGGGAAGTGCCACGAGAGGTTGAGGCTTATAACCTTAAATAGCATGGTCAAAGAAAACACTGTCAAGAAAAGAATTTCAAAAGATCAATATAATCAGACCATGTTCTATAATGACAATGCAATTAGTTAGAAATTAGTAACAAAACGATAACTGAAATAACCCTGTATATCTGGAAAATTCAAAACTTGTAAACAGATCATGAGTCACAGAAAATAATCTTAATGGAAATTAGAAAATACACAGACTTGAAAGACAACATAACCCCTCGACCAGAAGAAAAAAAACTGCATATAAAAATTTAGAGAATGCAGGTAAAGCAGTACTTAGAGGAAATTTTATTACCCTATATGTTTACATTAGAAAAGAAGTGATAACTTAAAAAATAAGAATTTTTAAAAAGATCAGCAAATAATGCTCATTAAAAAAAATAAAAGGAAAAGAATCATAGGGAGGAAAACCTAATGAAACAGAAAACAAACATACAATACAGGAAATCAAGGAAACAAAAAAACTAGTGCTTTGAAAAGACTAATAACCACACCTCTGGCAAGGTCAATCAATGGAAAAAGGTAGAAAGCATACATACAAATTTTATTAACAGAAAAGAAGCAGAGCTGCAAAGGCTGCGGAGATTGAAAAGATAGGACAATACTATAAACAATTTTATGTAAGTCAGAAAATATGGAATTTTGAAAGGAATGACAGATTTTTTTTCTTGATGAAAATACTAGACCCAGAAACCTTACTAAACATTTAACAGTCACATATCCCAGTCTTACATGAATTCTTCCAGAGAATAGTAGAAAAGGATGGCAACGTAGTAATTATATTCTTTTAAAAAGATAAATACCCCCACTTTTTTTTAAAGTGCAAAGGCATACTCCTATATACCTCCTGAGTCAAAGAAACCAATACAAGAAATTCAAAATACTTAGAACTTAATTTTAATAAACTTTACACATCAAAATTTGTTAGATGAAGCAAAGATGGTACTTTGAGAAGAATTATCATAAATATTTATTAGGGAAGAACAGATGCCTTTGTTAGGAATAATGCTTTTATTAGAAAACACTCACATTAGAAAAGAAATGAATTGTCTTCGGTGGTTATAGGAGCAAAGTATTAAAAAAAAAAAATAAGCTGTATACCCAACTGAAAAAAACAGATAAAGAACAGAATAAATCCAAAGAAAATTTAAAAGATGATAATAAAGCAGAAATCAATAAAAGGAAGAAGAAAAACCAACAAAAATAAAGAAACCCCTTTTAAGATTCAGCAAGAGATAAGGCAAAAACAAATATTTTAAAACAATAATTTTAAATTAAATACACATCAGCCCATATTTTAAAAATATACTGTCATCAACATTATGTCAGTATATCTGAAAACTTATACAAAATGGAAACATTTCTAGAAAAATATAACATCAAAACTGACTTCAGAAGAAATATAAAGAATAAATAATCCTATCACTAACAGAACTAATGATTAATTGCTGATTAGCAGGTAAAAGTTCTTCACACAAAGAAAATAACTAGACCCAGATAAATAATTTTACTGAACTTTCAAGGAAAGGAATATTCCAAAATTTCAAACTCTTCCACAAAATAGAAAGAGAAGAAACACTCCCCAACGTGTTCTGTGAGGCTAGCATAACTGAAATATAAACCCAGACAAGGATATGATCAGAAAGGAAAACCACAGGCCTGCTTCATTCAAGAATTTAGAGATCAAAAAACAAAAACAGAACAAAAAGACTACTAAACTAAATACTGACAAACTGAATCCAACTATTCATATATACATGATACAATGATGAAGACAGGTTTAATTCTGGCATGCAGAGACAGTTTAATATTAGAAAATCTATAACTACTTCTCATTACATTAACAGATTAAAGAAGAAAAAATAGTATCAATAGATGCGAAAAGAAAAAAAGATAACTTTCAACCAACTATTACTGATTAGAACTTCAGCAGGGAAAACCAGAGACTTTACTTAACCTGTATAGCTATATCTATAATAAACTGAAAACAATCACTATCCTTTATGGGAGAAGGGCCTTGAAAACATTCCCTTTAAATCCTGAACAAGAAAAGAATGCCAATTCATTACTTTTATTAACTTCATACTCAAAATTCTGCCTAGGGCAAAAATAGAAGAATAAATTAAGAATATGAAAACAAATATATATATATTCATATATGACTGAAGCACTGTGCTGTACACCAGAAATTGACACAACATTGTAAACTGACTATACTTCAATTAAAAAAAAAGTTAAAGAATAAAATAAATAAATAAATAAAGCCATAAGATTTGCAAAGGAGGAAATATAACTGTCTTTATTTGCAAATAAGATTGTTTCAACAACAAAAAACCAAGTTATTTGAAATAATAATAAACTAGCAAAGACTGGGTATAAGACCAATATGCAAAAGTAAACTACATTTCTGTATACCAGGAACAATTAGAAAACAATTTTAAGAGATCTCATAAACATTAGTAACAGAAACAAAGTACGCCTAACAAAAAACATAGAAAATATAAAACTTCACAGTAAGATATTTAAAAGTAATTAAATAAATGGAGAAATATTTATATTCACGGACTATATGATCTAATACCACAGAGATGCCAATTCTCTTCTAATTGCTTTATAGTTTCATGCAGTTTCCATCAAAACGCCAATGGGTTTCCCATGGAAGGAAAACTGATTCTAAAATACACTTGAAAGAGAAAGGACCAAGATCACTGAGTCACTTCTGAAAGAGTATAAGGAAGGAGAATTTGGCCTGCCAAACATAAAGACTTATGATAAAGTTATAGTAACTGATGGTGTGGTATGTACAAGAATCTATAAATTAACCAAGGAAACACAGTACAGTGTCCAGAGATAGACACATGTATATATGAAACTCCGAAGTAGTTAGTAGACCACTTTATAAAAGGAGAAATTATTTGGCAAATGGAATGAAAAAAGTTGGTCATCTGTACGAAAGAATTAAAAATATATGCCTAGCTCACAATATGAAAAATAACTTCTGATGAATTAAAAGCCTGTATGTCAAAAGCAAGATTTTGAAACATTCAGAAGATGATATAGACAGATATCTTTCTGACCTTAGAATAGGGAAGGACTGCTTAAACACCAAACATAAATTAATCATGGATACATTAGAACAAATTAAAGTTAGTAACTTTTGTTTATCTAGAGACCTCTTTTCTAAATGTGAAAATACAAACTATAAATAGGGAGAAGATATTTGCAACAGATATAATTGATCAAAGATTAATATCAAGAACATACTAAAAACAAAATAAAACTCACAAATCAATCAAAAAAAGACAAACCAATAGATAAATGGGCAAAGGTATTTATGAATAAGCATCTTTAAAAATTTTTTTAGTTTCCTTTTGAGGGGGTGGTAATTAGGCTTATTTACTTACTTATTTATTTATTTTTAGAGGAGGTACTGGGGATTGAACCCAGGACCTTGTGTATACTAAGCATGGGCTGTACCAATTGAGCTATACCCTCCCCCCTTGAATAAGCATTTTAGCGACAAAAGCAAACGGCCCCTAAACATGTGAAAGGATGCTCTATCTCATAAGACACACAAATTAAAACAAAATACCATTTCACACCAGTAGATTGCCCCTCCAAAAAAACCCTGTCTGCATGCCGACTACTGGTCTTCCACCCAAATCTGTTCTCTCCTTCTTCTCTGGTCACGGAATTGTAGCTGGAATCTGGGCTGCCCAGGGAGATGACATGGCCAGCCTCCCTTGCAGCAAAGAATGCTGTCATGGGACTAAGTTTCCACCCTTAAATGAATAGACATTCTCTCTGGCCTGGGCTTTAAAACACTGGACATGTGCTCCTCAAGACTCGTTTTTCCTTCCTGTTGGCCAGAACATGGATATATTTAAGACCTACTTTCAACCAGGCAGACAAGTTCAGTTCCCTAGGTGATGGCAGAGCAAGGAGATGAAGGAAACTCAAATAACTTAATGAGGCAAAACCATACTGGTAGCCTGGACTGCACACCTCCACACTGTTATGTGAAAATCACTACAGTTTTGGTTTACTGTCTTTCAAAGTTCTCTTTATTATAGCAGTTTAGCCTTTACCTTAACTAATACATTGGTCCATCCTAAGTGTTTTTCAGGATGTGGAATTCTCATCCACAGCTGGTAAGAGGATAAATACCAAACATTTTGAGAAAAGTCTGACATTAATACAGTTGGCCATGCACATTCCCTATGACCCAGCAAGTATACAGAGAGAAATACACATACACTAGGAGATATCTACAGAATTTTATATATTATTAATCATGGTAGCAAAAAACTGCAAATAACCCTAGTGTCATACAGAATGGCTACATAGATTCTAGTATTTTCAGGCACTGGAATACTGTAAACCAGTGAAAATAAATTAACTACACAAGCTAATGTAGATCAACCTTCCTATAACATTGAGTGAAAAACAGAAGTCATAAGAATGAGTACTTACTTAGAAAATTTTTTATTGGTGAAAATTTTAAACATACACAAAAGTAAAGAGAATAATATAGTGAGGCCCTGTGCCCAACAATTATCAATCCTGACGAATCTTATTTTATCTATATTCCAACCTACTTCTTCCTTCCTCCAGATTATCTTGAAGCAAATCTTAGATATCATAATTTCACCCCCAAATATTTTAGCTCATATATTTAAAAGATAAAGATTTGTGATACATGCCAAAATACTATTATTTAAATTTTTAAATTAACATAAATTCCTTAATATCATTAAAAAAACCGTACATGTTTAAATGACTGTATTTTTGATGCATGAATACAACACACATTAAAACTATAAAGAGAACTATAAAACTATCATAAAACTTTAAAGCAAACAAGGGGATGATTAATACTAAATTCAGAATTGCTGTTGAGGGGACTACAGGATCTTCGAAGAGAGATTTGTTAGGAAAGGGGCAACTTGGGGGAGTGTTTCTACACACTGGTTAATATTCTAGTTCTTAAGCTGGGTGGTTACTAACCAGGGATTCATTTTATTATTATTCATTAAATTGTAAATAATTTTCTATATCCACTTGTATGTATATTTCACCCAAGAAAAGAAAAGAAAGAGAGGGTGCTTTCCCAAACACACACACACACACACACACACACACAGAGTTAGCTGAATTCAAAGTTAAGTAAAAGCCAACGTACATCACTGAGCTATTTAAGTAAACGATGTCTGAGATTGTCCTGTAGACAATTCTGATCAGCAGAGGTTCAATTTCACTTGGATCTACCTGGCCCCACCCGTATCCTAAAGGAGGGCGGAGCTGAAACTGAGATTCCTGCATTAAGCCAGGAAACTTACCAAGGGACAGATATACCACGGTCCAAAAATACAGGAAGTACAACTCATACCAAGCAGGAAAAATAACCAGAAGCTCCTCCCACAATAGTGTTATATTTCAGTAGGTACACAGAATGCTGAGCCCATTCATGCAAAGCAACCACGACAGTGACTGCCACTTGGCGAGCGCTCTGTAACTGTGAGGAGTTGTTACGATTATTTTTAAATATTATTATTTCACCATCCTTCTTATCTCCACCATGCAGGTTTACTTTTTTTTTTTTTAATATAACTGTTTCAACTTTATTGAGGTATGACTGACAAATAAAAATGCTGCATATTTAAAGTGAACAACATATTTTAATATATGTATACATTGTGAAATGATTATCACAATCAAGATAACATACCCTGGGAGTTAACTTTAATTGTCAGCTTTTGACTTCACAAAACATCTGACTTGGAGGGAGGGATGTTTTATTTGTTGGTGACATGTAAGACTGAGGTCCACCTGGGGTTTCTCCTCACGCTGAAACCCCACCCAGACACACATGTTCAAGACCCGGCTATCCATCCACTTAACTCTATTTCAGCTAGTCACAGACATGCTTTTTGATGATTTCCTTTTCCCAATTATTATAAAATATTTCTCCACACTATAAAACGTTCTTCAAAAACATTGTTAATGACTATACAACATTCCATGTGTACAAATGAGTTAACCATTCCCAGTGGAATTTAGTTAGCTATTCCCCATTGTTGAACATTTAGATTGTTTCTAGCTTTGTGACTTTCTAAAAAAATTACACAGGATTTTAATTCAATTTAATTTTGTGTTAATACTTGATTGGACACCCTGGATAATTCTGAATGATCACCATGTTAGTTTATACTATAAAGGAATAATAATTCAAAACAATTATTCTATTCATTCCATTAATGTTTAATGAAGCTCTGTGCCAGGAGGCGTGGGAGATACACAGACAATCATTTTTAATGTCAAAGTACTTTCTGTTATATGTCAATTATATCTCAATAAACCTGGGGGGAAAATCAAAGTGCTTTCAAATGAAGCCAAAGCCAATTAGCAGTTATAAGTGAGTTTCTCATTTCTATATTAATTTTAAAACAAAATATTTTTCTCAAAACTAGGAAATTAAGTCAGAGCCTCTATCTGATGTCATAAGAATCATTTTCATCACAGGTAAATAAAATCAATTGACTGGACTACAGTTTTTGTTTGTTTTTTTTTTTTGCGGGGGGCGGGACTACTTTTATTTTCCACAGAACATCATTGAAGTAGAGGAAATTTAAAACAAAAGTTCTAAGTGAACACATGACAGCCCAGAAAAATGTATATTTAGGCTCTGTTACTTGTCCTTGGATATAAAAAACAGTGACACAATATAAAATCTACCTTATAAGGAGCTGGGAATCCCTGGTTTGCCTATTACATAGCCCTTTTTAATTTAACCATGAAACTCACTCTGTTCTAAAAGTACAGGGCACTTTATCAGGATGATTCAAGAATCGCCCACTTTGGGATCTATTTAGGCAGCAGACTGGTAATTATGTATTTGAAATTCAAAAAGCTTATCTAAGTGAGAATGTAACAAGAAGTAGTTGAAACATAAAGAAAACCAAAATTAAACTGACAATAAGGGCTAATTTTTATAGACCATTAGTGCCAAGCCTGTGATAAAGGCTTTCCATAAATCACCTCACAGAAGCCTCACAAAGGCAAGAAGGTAAGTACTATTATTATCCCCATTTTACAGATGAAGAAATTGACTCTTAGAGGTCAAACATTTCATTAGTGGCAGGGCTGGATGAATAACACCAAAGTTTCTGCTCTTAAACACTATGTTCCATTTCTTCCCATCCTGAGATATCAACAGGTGAAGGCATATATGCTATCAATAAACTGGAAAGTAATGTGGGACCAACAAATAAAAATACCTTCAAATAACTAAAAATATCTTCAAGTAACTGTCTCTAATCCCAACTTCTGCCTTCAAAGCACTAAAACAAAAATAGACTCAGTGATTAGGCATATAGCTTACTCGGTTTTCTTTATCTTAAATCTTAGTTGTATGACTTGAAATGAAAATAGGTAGCATTCCATAAAAAACTAAAAAGAGCCCATATGATCCAGCAATTTCCCTCCTGGGCAAATATCCAGAGGAAATTCTAATTTGAAAAGATACACACACCGCAGTATTTACAATAGGCAAGATATGGAAACAACCTAAATGTCCCTTGACAGATGAGAGGATAAAGAAGTTGTGGTATGTATATTTTACACACACACACACACACACACACACACACACACACACACACACACACACATTAGAATACTACTCAGCCATAAAAAAGAATAAAATAATGCCATTTGCAGCAATATGGATGGACCTGGAGGTTTTCATACTAAGTGGAGTAAGCCAGAAAGACAAAGAAAAATGCTGTATCACTTATATGTAGAATCTTAAAAAAAAAAAAAAAAAAGACACAAATGAACTTATTCACAAAACAGAAACAGACTCAGATACAGAAAACAAACTTATGGTACTGGAGGGGATGGGGGTGGGAAGGGATAAATGTGGAGTTTGAGATTTGCAGATATGACCTACTATATAAAAATAAATAAAAGGTCCTATTGTATAGCATGGGGAACTGTATTCAATATCTTGTAATAACCTATAATGAAAAAGAATATAAAAGGTACTGAATCAGAAACTAATATACACCAGAAACTAATACAATATTGTAAATTGACTCTACTTCAACTTAAAAATAATAAATAAATAAATAAATAAATAAATAAATAAATAAATAAATAAATAGGTAGCATTAAAAAAAGGGGGTGGGGAATTCTGCTCTGGTCAATCTACAAAACAGACTCTCAGACTGGACCAGAGCCGAGGATATGTGGACCCTGATCTGGTCATTACAGCATAGGAGTAAGCAAACCAACCTAGATGGTTATCAGATTTACCATCCTGTAGCCTACTCCTACCCTCACTGTATTTCAGAAGGACATGCTTTGTTTAAAAATTTCTCTAAAACTATTCCTTAAAATATTTTGAAGTTCATGAACCTAATCAGGTTTTCTGGACAATATAAGAGAGCTTATTGCAGTAGCTGCAATTAGTGTGACCAAGATTCAAGCAAGTTACATTTGTACATATTCACCATATATTTTCCGCTTGATCTTAAGGCCATCATGTGAAACTGCTGCCTGAGCATTGTGGTTTCTTGAAACGATCTTGGTGAAAAAAGCAACTTAGTTATAGTAACTCAACTTTAATTAACTCCTCCTGTTAACAGACCAGCGTTGTTCTTCTGTCCAACTATGATTCCTTCAACGGATGTAAAGGCTAAATAGGTAAGTGTTCTATTTCCTACTCCACTCTGTGAGGAATCTGAAAGTATAACACTGCCACTGAACAACAGAGGACCTGGGTTCTCGTCCAAGATGTATTACAGTTGTGCAACTCTGACACTGTGCCTCTGAGCATGTGTAAGTGGGCTGGACAGGGAATGTCTCAAGTCTCTCCCGGATACAAAGTTTTAATTCATAATTTAAATTGCTGTCTTCTATTGGAAGTTAAATCAAAGAACATTAGATGTAGACACAGATTCCATGTGAGTGACAGCAGCACTTTTAATTTCCCAGTTGAAATCTATCGCATGACGTGGGGTCATATCAAATGGAACTGGCATTTCCTTATGCTCCATCTGCAACCAAAATGTACTATTTGTAGTTCAGGCAACAGAGTGGCTGAAGAACAACTGATTTTCTTGGCACTTCCTGCACATATGGCACATAGATGAGTATGAGATTATCCCTAGGAAAACACTGCAAATAAGAGCTGTCAAATCTTAACGACTAACAGTGTGCATTATTAGAAACAAACACGACCTCTCATCCATGAGTTCCACCTCACTAAACGTGTCCTTTGATTCTTTTGGCCCCCATATGTGAACCAGTATTTTTTTATAGGTGCTCCATAATATTTCTGCTGCAGAATTCAAAAATTACAAGATCACTAAAATCCAGATAATCCCCAAACCTTCTGTTAAGCTACTTGCTACGATCTTTCCCACTGCTAAGCTTTTAGCCAGAGATGCTAAAAGTAGTGTAGTGGACTGGTTTGAGTTTCATACACTTTTCCAGACAAGGTTGCTTTTTAAGAACTCACACAAACAAGAGATTGATTTCTCTGGATTCTAAATCTTTGGGAACACAAACAAGAGATTGATTTCTCTGGATTCTAAATCTTTGGGAAGTTGACAAACACACATGAAATATTCTTTCTCTTCCTACTTAACATACTTCTTTTAAATTATTGCTTAATTTTTTGTTTCGATTTAAACCTGTCTATCTTTTAATTACTTGTATAATTCCCAATTTTCCCTGGTCTTACAATTCTGTGCTCTACTTTTCTGAAGGTGGTTTTATTACTTTTCTGCCTTCTATGTTATTATATATTAATTCCCTGAGAGCTCAAGACCATATATAATGTTGTGAATTCATCATGAAAAAAAAGTGAAAGCAAAGGTGACTCTCCCCAAAACAGGGCAGCCAAGAGAAAATGAGAAAAGCTTAAAAATTTTACTAAGTGATTAATATGAACCGACATGAGATCTTCAGTTAGATTCAAAGACCCTTAAGATTGAGAGAATTTCAACTCCTTACCTTACAGGTAAGAAAATCAAAACCCAGAATGAAGCTAAGTGACTTGCCCAACATGATACATCTAATTGGATACATCTGTGGTCTTACACATAAAATTACAGGCTATAACCAGGATCGTTCTATTCAGAATTGAGAACAGCCCCATGAAATCCCTTCCCTAAACATGAGCAGGTAGCCACAGTGGCAAAATCCCACATCTGGAGTCATTCTTTTCTTCGATCAAACCCTTATCTCAGAAATTCTGAGATAAATGCAACTGATATTAGAGAAATGGGAAAGAAAAAGAAAGGACAATACTCCAGAATGTTAGGTTCAAGTCAGAAGGTAAAAAAGTCACATATAATCAAAAATGACTCTTGAAATCACCCGTACACCTAGGTCACCCAGAGTCCAATATATGTGGCTATATTCATTGGGAAGAGACCTGTAGCTTCTCTTCATGAATCCAACACAGCCAGATTTCCCTTTAGCAAAAGAATAGGCCACCTTTCTTTTATCAGATGAAATACCTGCTAGAGTTAAAAGAACTGGTTGTTCCAAAGCCATTTACCTTTAACCAGTGGGCTAGCGCCCTGCCAGGGGAACACACTCACCCTTTAAGAGGGGCTCAGGAAAAGAAACATTGAAAAACCAGAGTCCTCGGGGGAGGGTACAGCTCAGCGGCAGGGTGCATGCTGAGCATGCATCAGGTCCTGGGTTCAATCTCCAGGACCTCCATTAAATAAATAAATAAACCAACCCCCCCCACCTACTCCTCCCCCCAAAAAAAAGGAAAGAAAAAAGAAAGCCAGAGTCCTGCCTCTGAAACTATCCTCAATAAGGGACCTATTCTCACTGCACAGGACAGTGGGCCTCATGCACTGTTTAACTCTCATTGTTCTCCCACAATCTTCTTGATTTTGCCTGGTTAAGGCCAGATGAATTTGTGCCATTTGAGGTGTGTATGCTCCAACTCCACTGTATTTTCCTATTCCTATGTTTGCATATGGGTAAAATGATCTGGGTTAGACACAGGATGTGTAAGTATTGCAGGGGAATAATGAAGCCCGGACACAGGCTCTGATGAGAAGGGCAGGTCAGGTGTAGTAACGAGCCTAAAGCAGCCTGGGGTCCCTCAGGTGTGTCTAAGTGAGGAGGCTTGAAGGAAAGAGATCACTTTCTATGGGACGGAATTTGTTCCCAAAATAATTTACACCGTGTTCATAATTCTTCCTTGGATTGGATCTTATGGACACATTTTCAATGGCAACATAACCTATTTTATTGATTTTTAAAATCAATGTAGAGGCCCTATACTCTCAAAGCATATAGGTAACCATATAACTCTAGAATTCATACTCTGAAAAAGATTAATCATGAGAGTATTTTTCAGACAGGGACTTGATCATGGACAACCTTCGAACAGAAACAACTTCATCAATACTTGGAAGTACCTTCAGCCTGTCAGTGCTCCAGACAGCAGGAAAGCCAGACTACCACCCCATGAAGACCTGCCACAAAGAGCCACGTGGAAAAACCGCACAGAGAAATGGTGATCGTGAACCAGAGTTCTACCTTAGAACGAAAGGTTTTCCGCTGTGTTGCACTCGTTAAGACAAGAAAGGTTAGGCTCATTAGAAAGTTTACCTGTCCCGAAGGAATAATTACTTCTCTGCCAATATAACTTCCATGTCAATGGAACCAGTTCCTACAAGTATAAATTATCTTAATTGCAAGCAGACAAATAACTGTTTCCTGAACAGTGTTCATCTTAACTCCATTACTGGAGTCAACCTAAAGGAAACGTTAAGTCCCTAGGCTTGCATATTGTGTTTGCCTCTGACCATGATCAGTTGGTCCAGATTCACACTTGACTGACACAGGGTTCCCCCACCGGGTCCTCCCACAGGACTCCAGGCATTTTCACAACTTGACCACACAAAAGAACCCCTAGGCTACTCCTGCCTTTCCCAAGGCAAGTACAGGAATGCCTTTCTCCACAGCCCTTTCATAAGATGGTATCTGTACAAACACAGGTGTCTACAAAGCAATTTTTATCAACTTTGCATTGAATATTCCAAAGAACAGCAGTGATCTCAACACTGCATCCATTGTCTCAATGCATGGGAAAAGCTACCCATGAGAGATCATAAAGGACGAAAAAAATAACAAATTTATGTTTATTAAACACTTCAATAGCAACACAAAACAATTGTACTAGAAAGAAAATACATTTTTTGAACCACAAGGCACATTAAAGAAAAATGCTTAATCAACCTTAATTAGGTTCCTTCATTAGTTGACAGTGTAAACGGACTGAAACTACTACTCAAATATTCAAACCTTCATTTTACATGCAAGTGGCCTCCATCAAATGATAAAGCAATATTCCCGTGTGAGTGTGAAAGATGGCACTGAATTCTGGCTCATTATAAAGGAGGAGTCATTCCACTAGTCTCTGCTTGGTTTAACCGCTAGGCGTTTAGGGGCTCTTTTATAAAAAGGGGACTCGCCCTGATAAATTAGTGAACAGTACAAATGTCGAAAATTGCCCGCACTCAGTGAAGCTCTAGATCACTTCAGGTCCAGACTTCAGAAAAATGACTCCTTAAAAAAATTACGTTGTGACAATGGTATCGGTTTAAATAGAATGAGAAAGGTGATGGTGATGGTGATGGTAACTGGGCAGGAACCACAGCTGCCGCCTGTCTCTCATTAAGTTGCCCAGCTGAAGGTGGTTAAGTTGAAGCCAGTTCTCCCCTACTGGAGGTGCGCGCTGGCAGCGGGGTAAAGCCACTCGGTTTCCAGCTCCCTGGGGGCTTGACGAGACTAGGATTGGGACTGGGATTGGCTTGCCCGAAGCCCCGGGTGGCTCAACCAGGCGCTCTAGCTGTCCCTCACCACCTTCCTCCAACGCAGACCTCAAGTTAGAAAAGCAACTCCCGGAGCACAATGACAAGAAAGCACACAAAAGGAGCAAGGCAGCCGCTCCCATCCTTACCTTTGACTTGACTTTCATACTCGGCTATGATCTCTTTGTCCTTTTTGAATCTGCTCGGAGTGGACATTATCCAGCTGTTCTGGGTTTGCTTTCAATGGGCAAGTTCTGTTAGGTGGTCCACCGACCAGTTTCCTTGGAGAGGCAGAGAGTTGTACTCCCACACGACGGGAACCCAGAGGCAGCACCGACAGGAGAGAAAGGAGGAGGTAGAGGAGGCAGAGGAGGAGGGAAAAAAGGAGCTAGCCGAGGAACTAGATTAACCCAGGCGCTGGCACCATACTCTCCGGATCGGGCTGCCGTCGGTGATGCGTAGGAGAGCCCAGGGCTCGGGGCCGGAGAGGCCCGGCGCGCCGGCAAACTCCAGCGAGCGAGTGGCGGGGGGCGTCTCTGCCCACCCCACCCGGAGCCTGGCTACTTCCTCTACGACCGCTGGGCGGACGCGGGGACCGCGCCGGCGCTCCGCACCATTGTTAGCAGCCCGCACGGGGCGCGCGGGGCAGGGCCAGCCGTGGAGGGCGGGTGACGCGACCCTCCCTTGCTGCTCTGGCCGCCGACTCGGGCGCTCAGGGGGTCCCGCCCGGACTGGGGATGCTGCTGCCGCGGCCGCCGCTCCTCGGTAGGAACACAGGGCTGCTACTGTCCGGGCAGGCAAGAGGAATCGAGATCCTAAAGCGAATCCCAGCCGCCGGCTGCGAGGGCGGCTGCTGCGCTGTAAGAAGGCGTCTAAGGCGCAGCCCAGCCGAGTTCAGGTCTCCGCCGCCGGCGCCGCGCGGGGCCTCTGCCTCCTGGGCCACCGGGCGCGGAGTCTGCCTCTTTCTCCCCGTCCCCCTTTGCGCTGCTGCCCCCAGGAGGCCGCCGGCGACAGGCACACTCTCACACGCACCGGGAGGAGCCGCGCCCCCGGCGGCCGCAAAGTTGCCGGCGCGCTCACGTCCCGCGCGGTTCCCCGGCGCCCCGGGAGCGAGCTGCGGGCCGCAGCGGCCCGGGAGGCCGCTCGGGGCTCGGCGAGGAGGGGCCGGACTCGCGGGAGGGGTCGGTTCGGCCGCGCGCGTTCCCTTCTCCGCCCTAGCCCCCGCCCGGCTCCGTCAGGAAGCGCCGCGCTTGTCCGGGAAGATGGATGCCTCTTGTGGCCAACCGCAGCCCGGCCTTGCGCGCCGAGCCGGGCGGCCGTGGGCGACGCCCCCAGCGCCTCCCGGGACGTGCAACTAGAAGACCCCTCCCTACCCGGCGGTCTGTCTTTGGCCAATGGTGGGAGCCGTTGTGGGGCCCTTTTCAGAGTCCAGAGGGGAAATCCAAGCTTAGATGTCTCCATGAAAGAAAGAGATGTCACTCCAAGATGTCAGTCACTCCAGACCCCCAGTAGGAACACTGGAGACTGAATAGTGAACGACTTGGCTGTGAAGAATCAAAGAAGGGGAAAGCTTTTTGATCCAACCAGAGCAAGATACGCGTCATGAACACCATATTCTCCCCACCCTAGAAGTAGCTCGGTGGACTAGGATGGCGGGAAAGGCGTGGTAGGGGAACAGATCACACAATGTCACCGGGTTTTGACGAACGCATTTAGCTTCTGGGACCTTTCCTTCTCAAATATTCTGGGCCTGATTTATCAAAGTGATGTGTCCAAAGGCGTGTCCAGTATCAAATGTTCTCCCTGCTAGATCTAGAGAGTAGGGACTTTGATCATTCATTCATGTATCCAGTGGTAACATTTCGAGTTCTTACTGCGGGCCAGACACCAAGCTAAGAGCCAGGGATTCAGAGAGTAAAACCCTGCCCTAAAGGATCTCACAATCTATTGTTGTATAAATAAATAATTACAGGCGGTACAATAATGCCATAAAAGAGCTACTCCTGGCTTTGGGAGTCCCGAGGAAAGAAAAATGGACCGCAAGAGAGGTTTACGAAGAAAGACTTCCCTGATAAGTGGTGTTTGAACTTAAAGAATGAGTACTAAGTAGTTTTCCACCTTAGAGAAGGAAAGTGTTGCATTCCAGGAAGAAGGAGGAGTAGCACCCAGCTCTGGAGGAGCTGCACAGGAGTTATAAGATGTCTGCCTCTAAAATACCAGATCTCGGACTGGAAGTGAAAAATATTAAAACATTTTTCAATATATGCATGTTTCAACAGATAGTGTATGCACATTGTTTTTAATTGTACAGTTTCTTAAAAAATTTAATTTTAAGCAATTTTCCTTTTTTACAACAGCACAGAATTGTAAGGACAAAATGAGGGGAAAAAATTTTGTTTGTTTTCATTTTGCCACACAGAAAGTTAACTGTGGAAACTCTGAGTGCCCTAATTTCATGTGGAGCTGTCTCATGTAAGAGTGTAGGGTGAAGAGTCAGAATATCCAAAGCAGAGGCTGAGAAGGAAGGTCAGGGCCACTGGGAGAGAGCTCCTGTGCTGAGCTCTTGGACACAGTTCTGTAGACAATGGGGAGCCTTTGAAGTAGAGAAATGTCATGATCACATACATGTTTTATAAGGATAACTGTTGGCAGCCTGGAAGGATGAGGTGGCCATGGGGATAGGGAGACCAGAGGTAAGAAGCTCACTTTGGCGATAATTGTAGTCCAATCTAAATGTGATTCATATCATCTAAACATGGTGCTGCTGGGATTTATTTCCTATTTGCACCTGGGAAATACAGTTTGGCAGCAGAGAATGAGGCCCATGAAAATGAACTGTAAGCTGAGTCTAAACCACTGTGGTAGGTTCGAGCCCTAAAGACATGGTGCCCAGAGGTGAATCCTAGCTCTGCTGCTTCCTGAGTGAGCGGATAAAAATTATTGCATCGCTCTGGGCCTCAGTGTCCTCATCTTTAAAATGGGCTAATGCCTAGTTCCTAGCTATGTTATAAGCACCTATTAAGATAACCCTTTAAAAGTGCTTACAAGAACACCGAACTATTGTAGTGACCCAGTGAACATTAGTTATCTTTATTACTGTTATTTCAGTTTTAATCTTCTTTGAGAGAAAGCTATTTAAAAATTGGAGACAGTATCTTAATTATCTTCAATTTTATCATGGTGCCCAATAAATTGTCAATAAACTTTTTTTTAATGTTAATGTCTTAATATGAGTAAGCCACCATTTTATTGTTGTAAAGGATTGGGTCCGATCTGCCAAGCAAACCATTTTGCAAACATTCTTACAAGACCCCCTACAAGGTAAACACTATTGTTCTCATTTTACAGATGAGAATCTGCAAAGTTCAGTAAATGTGTAAAGGCCTGGCTAGACCAGAATTCCAGGTCATACCTGCTGCCTGCAAAGTGCGTTTTCGCAGTTTGCCATTCTGCTGCCTATGAACTTATGGTTCCTTTAAACTTGTGAAGTAGGTCCACATACAGTGAACTGTGTGTGACTGATTCACGGTTTTCAAATTTGGGAGTCAACTGTGAATGTGATTCTGTGGCCTTGCTCCCCCTTGTGGTAGCTCTTCACTTAGCTATACAACAGGGTCTGCGTGCACTTCGCCCCCTAAAACCTACCCCTCCTCTGCCACACTGCCATTCTTCAGGGGCAAGTTGTGAGAGATGTGGAGTTCCTGAGAATGCGGTCTCTACTACATATTAATCCACCCCATTATCTAGTATTTCCCTTTCAGGACCACTCCAAGTTTCCAGAAGAAAAAGTTAATTTACCATCTGATCATAAATCCTGGAGTAGTAGGAGAACGCACCCAGCTCCTTGTAGCCACAGAATAATCCATGCACTTTACTGCCATATCACCTTGCCCCAGTGGTGAATAATTGGAATCATGTTTATAAGTTAAATACAAAGACATTAAGGAGTCAATCTCAAATTCAGTTTTGATTTTTGGGTTTTGTGGGGGGGCTATAGTTTCAGCATCTAAGAATTTCATGTCTGAGGTGGCCCAGTCTCCTATTTCCCTTTATACGAGGAATACGTTCTTCTCTGCCCATTGGGAGGAAAATGTAAATGGAGCATTCCAGTATCCTAGGTTTTATTCTTGGATCCAGCCAGAGCATCAGGAACACCAACTGTTGTGCATGCATATCTTATGTTGTCTTGACTCTGGGGGCCCCTTGGCTTCTCAAATTGCTTACATTAGCGCTTTCAGAGGATTGCATTTTGGTATCATGTCCTGAGGCAGTTTTATAAAGTATCTTGCCATTGATCACCTACATCAAAAATCACCTTGGGAGTCTGTTTAGAATGCAGGCACAGTGGGAGCTCTTCTACACTTAAAGCCACACTTCTCGACTTTAATGTGCATGCAAATCACCTGGGAATCTTGCTAGAAAAGGTTCTGATGCCTTCTGGACTGAGGCCTGAGATCCTGCACTTCTAATAAGCTCCTAAGCCATGCCAATAATGCTGTCTTAAAGACCACACCTGAAGGAGCAAGGACACATTCCGTCCAAGTTTGGGGTGAGGGGGAAGTCCCCAGGTGATTCTTATGCTTGAGAATCTTTGCCCAAGGCTCAAAGGATATTAAGAGAGTATCCTTATAAAAGATTTGCTACATTTACTCAAGTAATGCTGACAACATTGTCAAGATTTACTTCAATTTAATGTATCTCTAAGAAACTAGACTGTTTTCTCTTTCAAGATAGTAAGAAGTCTGTTTTAACTTTTTCATCAGTAAAATGAGGACAAAAATTTCCCTCACAGGTTTGTGGTAGAGATTGAAGTGTAAATAAAGTACTTAGCACCAAGCCAGACACCTAGGCACATAACAAGGGGTAAATAAATGTTGGTTGTTCTTGTCAGTGTCATTATTGTTTTGGCGCAGAAAGTGAACTTCCAAGTTTATAGCAAAACCATTGACAAAAAAATAAAAATTAAATAAAAAATTAAAATTTAAAAAACAGTTGCAATTGTGGAGGACCTTACAGTGTTTATCTGTGTCTTATTTACTTCCTTATTTAAACCTCCTATGTTAATTTCTTTGGTCTCAATGGGTTTCTTTTGTAGTTTACTAGTTTACTGTGTGTCTGTGTTTCCTATACACTACCTCAAATCCTTTATAGAATGATTTCTATAGTCTATTCAGTTCTTATCAACTAATATTTATTGAGTGTCTTTTAATTGAACCATATGACAATGCTGATATTTGACCATTTTTGACATAATAGATGCCATGTCATATGATTCAACCCAATACTATGAGCCTCACACTCTGCAGTTAGTGTAAATAAAAATTCAATAATCAAAACCCACTTCCGAATATCCAAGTGAAGGCTCAACTGAACCCTGCACAGATCGAGGGAAATCCCACTCACTCATAGGTCTGATTAGCCCAGTGCAGGCGGCCAGGTAGTCAATCAAGAAGTACTAATCATTGTTCTAAAAGAAACTTGGCCCGTAATTTAACAGCAGCTTGTAGAAATGGATGGTATAAATAGCCATTTTCCCTTTTCTGGCAACAGAGTAGTAAAGACAAGCTGTCAAAAGATCTTGCCAATCTCATTCTGATGCACTTTCCATGGCAGGGAAGAGGGTAGAATATAACAACGAAGATGAGTTTGGATGAGGCCCTGGAGGGGTCAATGCAAGAGATACTATGGAGAGACACCAGGCGAGAAGGAGCAAAGAGAGCAACAAAATGAACGATTCTTCGAACATGTTCATTTGTATAATTTAGTTCCCCTTCCCTCCGAAAAAAACCCTCTAATTTTCAAGAAATCTCTTTAAAGCTAAAATAAATTGGAGCTTTTAAATATCTGTAATTTTCTCTGAATAAAACTGCTTTATAATATTTTTAACCATCTGCTCAAAAATCACGTTTCCATTTTGCACAAATCACTATTAAAATAGAATCTGCCTTGTGTAATCTCATATTCATAACTTCCAAACACCCACACATGACAGTCTTCTCATCAGAGTTACTAATTTCTGCTTTGAAATCCTACTACCACTTCCCATGTGGCTGCTACACAATATAAGCAGAGTATGAATATTCAGTGAGCCCAGCCTGATGAAAGTATTAAATCCTATCACTTATACAAAAAAAAAAAAAAAAAAAGGTATTATTACTAGGAGGAAAACAGCCAAAGTTAGGCAAGAAATGGCAGCTGCAATTCGGTTGTCAGAATCCGAAATGGATTAGTGCATAGTGCAAACTCTAACAATAAGATTTATTAGCCCAAGAAATGCACGTATCTCTTCAGCTTATATTTTAGGAAATGAATGGCAGACTCCTCCTTCTTGCCATTATACTTTGGCAGCAGAGATTTTTTTCTTTAACTTTTTATTGTTTTTTGGGAGGGGGTAATTAGCTTTATTTATTTATTTTAATGGATATGCTGGAGATAGAACCCAGGACCTCGTGCATGCTAAGCACACGCTCTACCACTGAGCTACACCCTTCTCCCTCGCTGCCCCCCACCACCCCAGCAGCAGAGATTTTTTTTTTAAATACCTAATCCTGTCACCTCTTCTGCAGAGAAACAAGTCTGCATACAGTTATTCCCCATTTTAGATACAGATACGCTCCTGCTGAGTATAGCAGGGAGGTGGAAGGCTGGTGAATGGAAGCTTACTGAAATGTAATGGAGGCACTTGCTATTTAAAAGAACACCAAGATATAGCCTTTTGTAAAGCAAAGAACATTTTTGGAAAACAATTATCATCTGCTCTAATTTTGGGATATAAATTTGAATTTTTAAGTACTAGGTCTTTCTTTGAAGCAGTGGTTCTCAAACCAATCTTTAATATTTAAAAAATTTATTTATTTTATGAGTAGTTTTTTCCTGTTTTTTTGTTTGTTTGTTTGTTTGTTTTTCTTAATTGACATGTAGTCAGTTTACAATGTTGTGTCAATTTCTGGTGTCCACCAAATGTTTCAGTCATACATATACGTAAAAAATATGGAACGCTTCATGAATTTGCGTGTCATCCTCATGCAGAGACCATGCTAATCTTCTCTGTATGGTTCCAATTTTAGTATATGTGCTGCCAAAGTGAGCACGCATTTTTTGAGTAGTTTTAAGTTTTCAAGGGGCAGAAAGCACAGAGAGCACCCTTCAGCCCCATTTCCCCTATTATTAACGTTTTGCATTCCTGTGGTACTTTTGTTACAGCTGATGAGCCACCATTGATTTACTGTTATTAGCTAAAGTCCATAGTTTACATCAGGGTTCACTCTTTGTGTTGTACATTTCATGGGTTTTGATAAATGTATAATGACATGCATTCACTAATAGTTGGGCTTTTACTAATAGTTTCACTAATAGTTTCACACCCTAATTGCCTCTTTTTTATAATAAATATTTTTGTAACACCTCATTTACTATTCTAAAGAAAAATGTATAGAAAGTAAACTTTACCTGCATTCATATTCTTTTTAGATGATTAATATATCTTACCTGTAAAATGAAAGAGAAATAAAAACCAAGTAAATCATAATAAAATGATACATACTTCAATAGGTAAATACTCAGACCCAACTACACGTAAAGGCTTGAAGTAAGACCAGAAAATATTCCATACAAGGGATACAAATCATATATGTCAATTATATCTCAATAAAGCTGGGGGAAAAAATCTACAAGTCAACGAATGCAAATCAGAAGTACGCATAAATGTTAGACTGGAAACTAGCACCCTCAATATACATTAGAAATATTTTGTGTTTAACAAAATAGGGTAAGACTACAGTTCCTGGTAATTTAAACCAGTATTTCACACTTATGAATGCCTAGGGGGGTAATTCTTTATTGGTACAAGACTGACTTGGGCATTGTAGGACAACCAGCCTTGGACCCACCCGCTAAATGCTAACATCCTTCCTCTTTGAATATGGAGACATGTCTAAAAGCTTCCTAAGAATCAACTCAGCTTCTACTGAGAACCACTCTAAAAGTTTAATGCAACTATAGGGACTGGTGTCACTAATGGTCTACTTGGGGCTTTTTTTCTGGACAGTTTTTCCTGCCTCATCATCTGACATTTCCTTAAAAAAACCTCAGAATTAGACATATGTCTTATTTCATATGCTGAAGGCAGTCATTCTTGTTAATGAGGAACTTTCACCCAAGTGAAGTAAGATGATCTGCCCTTAGGAAAGACATTACAATGTCTGTATTCTTTTTAAATTTCCTTTTTTGCATGTTATATTTTGTAAACAGTCTTACTACAGTAGTATATGCATATAATTTATTAAAAACAGACATTGAGGTTGAATACTCAAATTTTTTATTGATGTGGTTAATAATAATAACAACAACAATAATAATAAAAGTTTGCTGATCCCTATATAGTCCATTCCTGCATAAATACAGTCAGATGCTGAGCAGCAATAGAAATTGTCTTTGATTTTGGCCATATCTAACATTCTTTCAGAATTCTGAAGTACTAACAGTGATTCTTACTTATTTGGCTAAGGTACGTTTAGAATAGACATGAGGTGCCTTCACCCTCAACTTTCACAGCAATACAGCTTCATCTCTTGCCACACTCCATTCTTTCCTTTGTTTCAGCCACACTCCACCTCTTACTGCTCTTCAGTTGCATCTTCTGTCTCTCTCCCTCACACATCCACACTTCTGCAACTGCTGTTCCTTTGCTTGAAACTGTTGGGGAGGAAAACTTTTCCTCTACCCTCTTAGGTTCAGTTTGTGAGGGCCTGTGAATTAAACTGACAAAAGGCAGATTAACAGGAGAAAAAAAGTGCATTTATATGCATACTGAAGCTAACAAGAGAAGCTAGCTTGCTAAATGGTTAAAGTTAGAGGCTTGTATAGCTAACTGAGCAGGGAAAAAAGCGGGGGAGAACAGGCTTCTATGGAAAGAGCAAATCCTTTTCTTTTGGAAAGACAAATGGGTTTTTAGGAGAACAAACAGGAGATAAAGTTTGTGAGAATGTTTGGTTAGGCAGGTAAGAGTGGTCTTTCTAGCTTCTTTGTGGCCGTGAAACCCGCTGGAGAGGGGATTTATGATAGCCTTATTTCTCAGAAGTTGCTGTCTTTAGTCACATAAGTGAAGCTCCAAGAAGGCTTCTTTCTGCATCTGTTGAATCTCAAATGTTGTCAGCTTAAAATAATCTTCATACCAGCTCTGGGGTTCTTATCCACACATGAGCACACTGTACCTTTCTCACCCCCATCCTTTGCCTGGCTAAAATCTGTCTCAACCTTTATAACTCACCTATAGCATCATCCCGGAAAAGCCTTCTCCCAACACCCTCCCCCGGGCCACATTAAGTCCCCTTCTCCTGGCCCCTGCACCTTGGGGTTCCTTTGGTCAGAGAACCTGGCACTCTAGGGTCATATTTATCTATTTGTCTGATCCCTCTTCTGACCTATAAAGTGATGGAGCGTGCTTGAATACTGTTCTTGGCATACAGTAGATGCTCAATAAATGTCTGTTGAAAAACATGAGTGAATGATGACATCATTTGACAAATTGCTTAATTTGGAAATTGTATTGCTTTTCAGGAGAAATTCCTTGGATTTGAGGATCTTGCTATAAATTAATTTTGTTGAGGTTTAGTTATCAAAATGACGAATGATGAATGGAAGGAAAAGATAAAGAGCTATCACAATAAGAATGAAAGTAAGAAGATGGTGTTTCAGCTGAGACACCTTCAGGTGAAGTCTCTGAGAGTCAGATCCGTTGTGAAGTCTGAGGCAGCTGAGGTGGAATGGAGAGAGCCTTGGGTTTAGAGAAGACCTGGGCTTGGGTTCCAGTTCTGTTGTTTTGATCTCTCTGACCCTTTGTTTTCTTGATTATGAAATGGGGGAGAGAATATGTCATTTAAGGGCTGTAGATAGAGAGAGGATGCATTTGAAATAGCGCGGTAAACTCTAGACTCTGTGCAGAGTGTGAAATGACCTGCAAGGGCAGCCTGGGAGAATCTGATTTAATCATGACAGACATTCCAGGGTGTTCAGACAGTGGAAGCATCTCCCGTGAGGGTACATGGTGGGACATCAGACCCTTCAGCTGTCCACTTGGGCTGAGAATACACTCTTCAAATTCAAACTGGATTCACTGGAAACTTCTGGAAAGTTCCAGCTGAGTTGCATAAATCCATCCAGGCAGGCTATCTGTGTGGAATTGGGGTTTCCAGATCCATGTGTTTACCTAGTTTGGGCACAGCCGTAAGCTGTGGGTCAGTGCCAGGGATCACAGTGGGGTGTGAGAAGGCAGAGCAAGTAACTGCCCAGGGTGTGACTCAGGGGCTGCAGGAAGCCTGTGGGCCTAAAGGGCGCCCCTCTGGCCTTTCCCTGTGCTTGAAATCCCTAAATTACTCAATCTTGATGGGGTCTGGCATCCAATTTGGAGTAAGAAAAATGTGACTGGCGTCAGTTATTATTAACTAAGGCTCCACAATGATCTTTGTTTTCCTTCCCAGAACAACAGTAACGATGGGGAACACTTGTTCAGATGTGCACCAGTGCAGCCCCGAGCACTGTACACACACAACTTATTTAATCCTCAAAACAGCCCTTTGGGCTTGGTGCTATCATTATCAGCCCCATTTTATAGACAAGGATGTTAAGCCGCAGAGGGTGACATGTCTTTCCCAAAGGGTGAATCACTACTAAAGAGCAAAGCTGGAAGCAGAACCAGGGCAAATACAGCTCCAGGGTCGGGTACTTAACCGCTCTGCTGTTGACTACATATTTGTGGCGATGCAACAGCGCATGCAACAGTTTCCTAATTCCCTGTGAACAATGGTCCCCACCCATCCACCGCTCCTTTTGAAGAAATTGTGTTTGCTTGCTTTTTTAATGTTACTATTATAGAATAGGAAGGAATAACCCCGCCCCTTGGTGCTCCCGAGGGGAACTGTCATTAGCTGTCACTATGTAGCTCACGGAGTCTCCCCTGAAGAAAATAAAAAAGAGACCAGAACACTGCCTCTCCCTGCCCCCCAAAACACTTTGCCCTCTTTTGAGTGGTCACCCACTTGTGCTACCAGTGGCCCAGGGCCAGGTAGAGGGCAGCCCCTTTCTCATCTGCCCCCAAAGACCCGTGAATGGAGCCAGTTCCGAGTCCTGGGCCATTTAGATCATTGAAGGCAGAGGGCAGGGGAAGAGCAGGTAACACCCAGGATTCTTGGGGCTCCTGTTTCAAGAAATAAAAGGAGGCTGAAAACTCTTGGCTATTAGCCTCTGCCTTTTCATGTCCCTAATGTCTATCTAATTATAATTGAAACACATCAAAATTAAGTATGGCTCCGTGTGGGGAGGCACCCCTAAATCTGGCAGATTCTGAAATACTTTACCTCTGTAATAATTAGGGTTCTCCAAAGAAACAGAACCAATAGAATGTGTATTAAAAAATATTCACTGTGAGGGACTGGCTCATGGGATTATGGTGGCTGAGAAGCCCCGTATCGGCTGTCTGCAAGCTGGAGAACCCGGAAAGCTGGTGGTATAGTTTGTCTAAACCCAATGGCCGGAGAACCAAGGGAGTGAATAGTTTAAGTCCCAATCGGAGTCCAAGGTCCTGAGAACCAGGAGTGCCGGTGTCTGAGGACGGGAGAAGAGGGATGTCCCAGCTAAGCAGAGGGAGAAACTCACTGTTCCTCATTCCTCGCTGGGCCAGATGTTCCTTGCAGCTGTCTGCCTGGGAGAGCAGCTGTGTGTAGACTCTTGGCTTGGTGGGTGCTGGGTGTTGACAGCAGGACAAGGCCCCTGTGGAGAAGACGTGTGCTCGGTGCAGAAGAGGCTGCTGTCAGCCTTCCCTTCCCTCAGAGACTTAGTGGGCCTGCCTAGCAGACATCAGTCTAAAATTAATCAAATTAAATGAGACACTGTGCACAAAACTCTTTGCAAATTCCAGTTTTTTGTTATTATCAACATTACATAAGGTTTAGGATATATCCACTTATAACAACATAAAAGGGAAGTTCAGTGATATAGAAACAATTAGAAATGAGGTATAGGTGAACTTAAAATTTTATTCCCTGACTCCCACAAATGTGAGAGATATATACATATTTTTAAATTAATTTATTTATTTTTCATTGGGTTTTTTTTTTTTTTTTTTGAGGAGGAAGGTAATTAGGTTTATTTATATCTTTCTTTTTAGAGGAGGTACTGAGGATTGAACCCAGGACCTCATGCATGCTAAGCATGCACTCTACCACTTGATCTATACCCTCCCCCTATTTACTTTTTAAATGGAGGTGCTGGGGATTGAACCTCGGACCTCGTGCATGCTAAGCATTCATTCTACCACTGAGCTATACCCTCCCCTGTAATGTGATTTTTTTTTAATGGGAGCTTAAAATGACCGTGCTCACTTAAGAAGCTTATATTGGGAGCCAAAGAGGTGCTTATCTTATTGAGATTTCAGGAAAATGGATGTATAGAAGTGGTTAGAGAAAAAGCATTTGTCCACTTGGCCTTTTCCTTGAGAGGCATGTCGTTAATCCTGTGTTTTACTTAGGGTCTTTGGCTTGTTGTCTGGCTTGCTCTCTTGTACCAGAGGATTTGAGAACAATTTATCTTAGCTATTGTAGGGAAGGAGAAAAATCTTTTCCTTCTACCCTTTTAGGTTCTCAACTGGGCTCTGTACTAAAAGACAAACTAACAAGAGAAAAGCCTACGGATTTACTTAACGTAAGTTTTCTGTGACATGGGAGCCTTGATAAAGAAGGTAAGACCTGAAGATGCCATTAAACCAGAGAATTTTTATATTAGGTTTGATGAAGCGTGGAAAGTCACGGGAAAATGTGATAGGACAGAAGGGTACGAGCTAAGCGTAGTAAACTGGGGGAAACAGGCAAGCCTGTTCTTTCAGGTTCCTCTCCATCTCTGGGAATACAGATGCTCCTCTTCTCCGGGTATAAGAACACCTCTCACCCGAAGGCCTAATGCCCTGCTTTGAGGGAAGGTCAGAGGGTCCTTCCAGCACCTGCCATTTCTCAAATTCCTTCAGCTTAAATATTTAATGTGCCAAGGTGCCATATTTTGGAGTAGCATGTTCTGAACTCCTCACTATTGTTTGCGTGTGCAATCCCTGACTGTCCAATTTGGTCTGCAAACTTGGAGCTGGAGGTGGGGAAAAATCAAAGAGGACTTTTCTTCTTTCATTTGCAACATCATCAAATTTATCCATCTTAGAATTGTATCTATTACAGAAAATGTAAAGAAAAGGAAAACATTTTTAAGGGGAGGGAGAAAGGGAATGAGAAAAGGAGGAGTTGGGGAAATTTGAAGGGTTCTCTAGAATTCTTTTCAGCAGGTCAGGACGGAAATGAAGCATAAAACCTTGAAAACCTTTTTACTTGTGGAAACACCCATCACATCCTGCTCTAATCCATTAATGACGGGGTTAAGGATGATGTCTGTTACAGTCTGAAAAAAATTCATTCATTCGTTCATTTAGTAGATGTCTACACAGATTTTACTATGACTCATAAAACTCTGGGGCATATGTAGGTGAATAAAACAGATATAGCCATTCCGTTAAGGAGCTTATAGTCTAGTACAGGAGACAGACAATATATAAGCAAAGAAACAAATACACAATTCAGTACCTTAACTCTAATAAGCTCCAGGGGTTCTGTGATGGACAGTTAGGAAGCTTAGGCAGGATGGCTGTGGAAGACCTTGTGAAGAAATGACATTTGAGTTCAGACCTGAAGAATAGGGTGATGAGCTGGTGGGAAATGGGTGGAAGGGAGCACCTGGGGTACAGTGAGTGATATAAACAAAAGCTAGGAGGTTGAAAAACACTTGATGAATAGGTGAAGGTCTGCAACTGACAGAGATCCTGCCTTTGGCATTAATCAAGGAGCAGGGCTCTGTAAACAGGAAAGACTTGGCAAAAAGAATGTTTTCCTACTCCTGGGAAATTCAGCTAACTCATTAGCAAATGTAAGTGACCAATTAGCAAAGACAAAGAATTTCTGGAGAGAGTGTAAATTGGTATAATCATTTGGCAAAATAACTTGGCTTTTTCTTGTAAAGACTAACTCTTCAATACTTTAAGACCCAGCAAGTCTACCCTAAAGTCTGCAGAATTTTTGCTCCTGGGCCCATTAAAGTAATTCTGAAAAATTCTCTGCCCCTCTGAACATTTTTGAATTGGCATCTAAAACTTTTAATCCTATGCATAAATAGTTCAAAAGATAAATTCTATCATACTTTAAGTATTAAAACTGTCACTTGCACATTTTAAAATGTATCAAATGGGATCTAACTACCATAGTGATTTGGTACTCACCTTTATAAAAAAGTTCTTGGATGAGATCTTTTTAACAGACGGGAATTTTACCTAGTTCTTTTATCTCTTTGAATCCACACTTTTATTCAGCTTTTTCCACAGAATTTTATTTTAACATAATATATTTTGTGGTTGAAAATGTTTTCTTGTCATAAATGTTCTCTTGTCATAATCCTATATGATAAAACATGTATAAAATAAGTTTTAACTTATTTTAACTTATTAAAACTTATTTTATCTCTTATGACCATAGGGTTCTAAGTGCTAAAAAATTTTTGTCTTGACTCATCATTAAAACCATGACTACACCCACATACCTACAGTCAGTTAATGTTCAACAAAGGAGGCAAGAATATACAACGGAAAAAAGGGGAGGTAAGGTTGAGGTTAACATCAAATTGAGGTTACTAATCAGCTGATCTTAAAGTCAGGAGGATTATCGTGGATTACCTGGGGGGGGGCCCAGTGTAATCATAAGGGTCCTTGTAAAATTAAAGAGAGAGGTAGAACCAGAGAGATGGCAGTGTGAGAACAGTTAAGCCTGATGCTGGTGGCTCTGAAGATGGAGAAACTGTACTACGAGCCAAGGAAGGCCAGAGGCATCCACAAGCTGGAAAAAGCAAGAGAACAGATTCTCCCATGCAGCCTTCAGAAGGGAACACAGCTCTGCCGACACTTTGATGTGAGACTCGTGAGCCCCACTGTGGATTTCTGATCACCAGAAATGTAAGATAATACATTTGTATTATTTTAAACCATTCAGTTTTGGGCACACTTTTAATAGCAGCCATAGAAAACTAATACAAGATTTGGATATAGGCTTAAATCACTCAGTCTAACTGTGATGTCATGTAGAACTGCATTGTGTGTGTTCTTGGCCTACTGCTTCTCAAAATTACATTTAAGAAATGCAGTCATGCTGTTGCATGTACCTGTAGTTCGTACAGTTTCATTAGTTTTTCTGTTGAATGACTACCCCATGTTTTATTTCTCTGTTCTCTGTTCTGATGGACACTTAACACTGCTGGACAATTTTTTGCTGTTATAAGCAACGTTGCTATGAATATTTTTGAATTTGTTTTCTGATGCTCATGTGCAAGAGTTTCTCATAGGGTGACAGGCTGACAGCCCACTGGGATAATGAGTCTAAATGTGCAGCCAGGTTTTCAACTTATGGGGAGTGGATTTGCCGGATTGCAGGGTATACGCATCATTAGCTTCATTATATGTGCTAAATTGCTCTCCAATGTGGTTGTACCAATTTGATCTCTTCCAGCAGTGCATGAAGGTGCCCATTTTCCAACAAACTCAAATTTGACTTTAAAATTTTTGCCAGTATGAGTCTAAAATGGTATCTCCTTTTTAATTCAATGTGCATGTCCCTGATTACTAGCAACAATGAACATGTTTACATATGTTTATCGGCCGTTTGTCTTTCCTCTTCCTTGAATTGTCTGGAGAACGAAACACTGTAGGAGACAGACTCCCACTTGCACAGGACATGCCACATATGGAAATGTAATTAGACCCCCATAGGCCTCCATGGTTGTTTAAGTAGGATTTATGCAACTTAAGTAACTTCAAGTGAAATTTATATGAGGAACTAATGAACTAATGAATGTATGACATTCAATGAAATACAAGTAATCATATTTGTCTTTTCACATTAAGAAGGATGAAAAACTACTGAAGTTCTGAGAAACTTGAACACTGATCTTTTGATTGTACAAACTTCAATAACACAAACCCATTTTTCATTAAACAGTGAACACATTCTGGATTTGAATCCGTTCATGTAAGAAGAAAGGAAAGCTTTGAACAATAAGGCTATCTTCTTGAGTCTCAGGTTGTAAAGGAAAAGGACTCGACAGAAAGTCACATCTGGGCACTGGTGTTCTGCTGCTGTGTGGGAGACAGTCGCTCCCTTCAGAGAATTAACCTGTCCAAATTGCAACAGCCCTCCTTTGCCCAGTCCCAGACTCTTCCTGAAGCTCCTCAGTTGAGAAATACCAGAAGCCAAGGTAGGAAAAACAGGATGCTGTTTGTGGTTTCACATCTCCCTCTTCTGGCCAAAGCCTAAACTTGCACCGTGAAAGTAATTTACTTTCTACTGAGTATTATAATGAAAACTTTGTTTCTATATTTCTCCTTTGTCACCTAAACTTCCCCAAATATATCTCATATGTAAAGATTCAAAATAAATATACTTTGTCTATCTATTATCTATCTATCTACCACGTAATCTGTTTATCAAGGGCAGACATAGCTAGATACAGACAGGTAGGTGACAGCTTGGCTTGTTTTCCTTCTCTCTTTTCTCCTAAGTCTTTGTGACACGGAAATCCCCTCAATAAGGTATTTAAATGTGTTATCAATGGATAACTTACCCTTGACTTGATGTCTTTCTTTATCCGATATCTGTTGGTTATGTTTTCATCCTGCTGTTTATCTAGTTCTCTGCTGTTATTTCCACCCCCTCTGAACCTGAAGTTGACTCAGTCCAAATCACAAAACTTACTATACCAGCTCATGTCTCTTTCCTTTCCTTTCCATTCCTCCCTCCCTCCTCGCCTTCCTACCTTTCCTCATTTCTTCTTTCCTGTTTTTTTTTTTTTTTTAAATCCTTTGTAACTGCTTAAGTAAATGTCAGTACAATGCAAGGAATACTGGGGAATCCAAATGTGGGGAAGCTGATAGCCATACATAACACATTCAGAGGGTCTCCTATTACTTTTGGTACTTGCTAAGTTGAGCCAAGGTTTTACTTTTAATTACTTTGTTGATTTATTTGTTTGGAAATATGTGCATGGAATGGAAAATTCATGCAGTACCAAAATGCAGACAGTGAAAAAAACTCTTTCACTGATTAGCTTCCCACCTATGGGGGCAATCTCTATTGTCAATTCCTTAACACATGTATTTATCTTAACACCTCTGCACATGGTTAACAAAATAAAGAGGAATTTCAGGGTGGGGAGATACTTTGTTCCTCATTTAATGAAGAAAAAAGCTTATGTCCTCAAATGCCCTCCTGGCATTTTCTACTAATCCTTTCTACACACATGTTGAGTGGTTACCAAGTAGGTAGGTCCCCAGTGATAGCATCTTCTGGGAAACTGTTAGAAATGCAGATTCTCAGCCCTGCCCTAGACCTACAGAATCAGAAACTCTCGGGTGTTTTCCCAAACTTTTCAGGGGATTCTGATGTTTGCTAACGTTTGAGAACCATGGGAAGTAATTAGGTTTAGATGGAGTCATAGGGGTAGGTCTCCCATGATGGGATTTGTGCCCTTGTAAGAAGAGGAAGAGACCGGAGCTTACTCTCTCTCTGCCATGTGAGAACACAGTGAGATGGTGGCCACCTGCAAGCCAGGAAGAGGGCTCTTACCAGAACCTGACCATGCTGGCACCCTGATCTCAGACACCATGGGAAATAGATTTCTGTTGTTTAAGCCCCCCTGTCTATGGCATTTTGTTATGGCTGCCCAAGCAGATTAATACACTTTTCCTCTTCTCATCCTCATTCTCATAGAATATCCCCGAGAAAGGCTACTCCATCCTGGGTTCTGGAAAGAGAAGACATGTGGAGCCAAGCTGAGCAGAGCCCAGCTGAGCCCATCAAAGATGCAGCTGACCTGTAACTCCCCTGAAATGTGAATAAGAAATAAATAAGAACATTTTTGTTCTTGTAAGGCACTAAGATTTGAGGTTGTTATCTAGGGTGATGGGAACGAGGCACTCTCCCTGAGTGCGAAATTCGTAGGGGTTTCAAACAACTCAGAAATCAAGATGAGTGATATTTCCATGAAATGTTTTTTAAAAGGTCACAATTAATGTAAAAAGAATCCAGGATGAACAAAATATCAAAAGTTTGAATAAAGACAAGATCAATAGTGTAACCTAGCAAAAGCTCACTAAAGGAACAAGTTTTGATGCAATGAAAACAAATCCCAGGTGGAGTTACAGCAAAAGGTAACAAACAGAAAACTGGTGGGACATGATGAAGAAAATGTCAGCGTCGGTTAGAAACATGCTTCTGAGTCAATGATCTATTATCACATTTCCTGCTTTGTTTTTAGTGGGTTTTAAAAAGCTTTAAACAAATCAAACATTTTAAACAACAGATTGCAAAAAAAGAGCAAATCAAAAAGACAAAAAACAAACAAAGGACACTTAAGAAATCTAGGCCCGAACCCTACCTTCCTGGAAAGGATTAGGGGCCAACTTGGTGGTGTAAGGAGGGCCCCTCCAGCCTGGCAGGGGAATTCCTTTTATGTTGTGTGGTTTTCAGAAACCAGGCTTCACAGGTGTACCCAGGAAGGTAAGTTGCATCAACTGTATTTTCCATTTTCATTTCAGAAAGGTAAGTAAGATAATGTATTTAAAGCAATTCAAATCTGAGTTAAGCAAGATAGACCTTGGAAATTACGGCTGAATCTAAGATAAGTTTAAATACCAGGTTGGCTTAGCCATCTGGACAGTCTGACCCATTGACGAATTGTAGCTTGACTATCTTCTCTTAGTAATCAATAGTTTGAGACTCTCTGATTTGCACTGGGCTTGATAAAACCTATAATCACTTTTATAATGAAAGAGACAAACATGTACTCTAGAAAATAAATAAAGGACAAAGGCAGCAGCATCAAGGTATTTTCTTTCCCCCTGTTTCTCCACCTCTTTTGGGGGGAGGGAGGTCATTAAGTTTATCTATTTATTTACTTGTTTTATCTATTTATTTTTTAAATGGAAGTACTGGGGATTGAACCCAGTTCCTCATGCATGCTAAGCACGGCACTCTACCACTGAGCTATATTTCAAAGTGCTTAATTTGTGACTTCTTTTTTCCTTTCGGACTGGAAAACTTAAAGGCCCACAAATGAAATTCTGTGGTCCACTGTTTAGCAACATAATAGGTGTTCAATGGATATCTGTTAAATAAATGTTTTAGTTTTGCCACAGTCACACACCAGACTTTAAAACATATACTGTATTCACTTGCATACTTTTCTCCTTCTTTGAAAAAGTTATTTTAACAGTGAAAGAGAACATATGAGACTCACTGCAATAAAATGATTTCAACAAAAAAACATCCTGACCATTGAACACCCCAGACCATAATTTCCCCTGTGGTAGCTGCGTGGCAGCAACTTCACTTCTAACATAAATGTGGGACTCCTAGGGACTGAGACCGCAAGTTAAAAAGAAAGAACACAGTTTCCTTTCAATGTGTATCTCAAAAAAAAAATCTGTGTTTTTGAATCAGAGAAGAAAAAAAAAAAGGAATCCAAATTGGAAATGAAGAGGTAAAACTGTCACTGTTTGCAAATGACATGATACTATACACAGAAAACCCTAAAGAAAAGACCAGAAAACTATTAGAACTCATCAATTAATTTGGTAAAGTTGCAGAACACAAAATTAATATACAGCAATCAGTTGCATGTCTATACACTAACAATGAAATGGTAGAAAAAGAAATTAAGGAAACAATACCATTCACCATCACACCAAAAAATAAAATACCTAGGAATAAACCTGCCCAAGGAGGCAAAAGACTGTACTCTGAAAACTATAAGACACTGATGAAAGAAACTGAAGATGACATAAACAAATGGAAAGATATACTGTGTTCTTGGATTGGAAAAATCAATATTGTCAAAATGGCCATATATACAAGGCAATATGCAGATTCAATGTGATCCTTATCAAATTAGCAATGACATTTTTCACAGAGCTGAAACCAAAAAAAAGTTAAAATTTGTATGGAAATGCAAAAGACCCAGCATAGCAACAGTCTTGAAAAAGCAGAACAGAGGGAATTGTGTGTCCTGACTTCAGAGTATACTACAAAGCTACTGTAATCAAAACAGTATGGTATTGGCACAAAAACAGACATATAGCTCATTGGAACAGGACAGAAAGTCCAGAAATAAACCCATACACTTATGGTCAATTAATCTATGACAAAGGAGGAAAGAATATACAATGGAGAGGAAGTCTCTTCAATAAGTGGTGCTGGGAAAACTGGACAGCTACCTGTAAAAGACTGAAATTAGAACATTCTCTAACACCATATACAAAAATAAACTCAAAATGGATTAAAGACTTAAATGTAAGACCAGATATTATAAAACTCCTAGAGGAAAACATAGGCAGAACACTCTTAGACATAAATCACATCAATATATTTTTTGAACCAGTTCCTGGAGTAATGGAAACAAAAGCAAAAATAAACAAATGGGACCTAATTAAACTTAAAAGCTTTCACACAGCTAAGGATACCATCAACAAAGTGAAAAAAACAACCTATACAACTGGAGAAAATATTTGCAAATGATACTATGACAAGGGACTAATTTCCATAACATACAAACAGCTCATACAACTTAATATTAAAAAAAACAAACAAGCAAACCAATCAAAAAATAGGCAGAAGACCTAAATAGACATCTCTCAAAGGAGACATACAGGTGGCCAACAAGCACATGAAAAGATGCTCAACATCACTAATTGTTAGAGAAATGCAAACAAAAACTACAATGAGATATCAGCTCACACCAGTCAGAATGGCCATCATTAAAAAGTCTACAAATAATAAATGCTAGAAGGGGTGTGGAGAAAAAGGAGCCCTCCCATACTGTTGGTGGGAATGTAAATTGGTGTAGCCACTATGGAGGACAGTATGGAGGTTCCTCAAAAAACTAAAAACAGACTTACCATATGATCCAGCAATCCCACTGTTGGGCATATATCCGGAGAAAAATATAATTCAAAAAGCACATGCACTCCAAAGTTCATAGCAGCACTATTTACAATAGCCAAGACATGGAAACAACCCAAATGTCCATCGACAGATCACAGGATAAACAAGACATGGCATACACACACACACACACACACACACACACACACACACACACACACACACACACACACAATGGAGTACTACTCAGCCATAAAAAAGAACAAAATAATGCCATTTGCAGCAACATGGATAGACCTGGAGACTGTCATTCTAAGTGAAGTAAGCCAGAAAGAAAAGTGCCATATGATATTGCTTACATGTGGAATCTAAAAATAATAATAATAATAAAAAAGGATACAAACAGATATCTACAAAACTGATACAGACTCACAGACATAGAGAACAAACTCATGGTTACCAAGGGTTAGAGGGGGTGGGAAGGGATAAATTGGGAATTCAAAAATTGCACTTCTTGGGGAGTGATGGAAATGTTAGCTATCTTGATTGTGGTAGTGGTTTCACTGCAGTATACATTTACCAAAATTCACCAAAGTGTACATCTGAAATATATGTAGTTTATTGTATAGGAGCCATACCGCAATAAAGGTGTTAAAAATCTGCATTTCTACTACAGAAAACAACCCAACTAGAGTGTATAAAACTCAGATATGTTGTCTAGTTGGCTTACTTGAATAACTATAGCCCTTAATGTAGTATTTTAATTACTATTTTCTTGGTAACAAATATAGTTAATGACTAAATATCAGTATTTGTGAAGTTTGTGAAAACTAATTCTCATTAGACTTAATTCTCATTAAGTTGTTCATATTTATGGAAGACATTAGAAATTATTATTTTTACTGAGGTAGAATTGATATATAATATCATATCAGTTTAAAGTGAACAAGGTAATGATTTAATATTTATTTATATTGTGAAATGATCACAGTAAGTCCAGTTAACGTCTGTCCACATGCATAGTTAGAATTCTTTTTCTTGCAATAAAATTATTGATACCATATTAAACTTCACATTTCAGAAGTTCTACTTCCTAGATATAGCTTTCAATCTCAAATTATTTTATAGATCAAATAATACATTTCATAGCTAAGATTTTTCTGCTTGATACTCTGTAGATTCCCAAATTTGGAATTAATCTTAGTAATGCCATATTATTTCTGCAGCAGAAATTTACTACCTGAAAAGAGATTATGTTATTTAAAAGATTTGCCTAAACCAAATACAAATTTGAAGAGCAGAACTTGGTGTTTAATTGGAGGGATAGGGAGGAATAAGTAGAAATTTACAGATTCTAGCTTAAGAAACAGCATGGTTAGTGACACCATTTTCTGAGATTAAGAAGGTTTGAGAAGAAAGGGGTTTGTGTTTGTGTGTTTGTGTGTTGGAAGAGGAAGATAATGAATACACTTCTAGTCATGTATTTTAGGGAGCATGAAAGTTACCTAAATGGAGCTAAGAGAGTCATTTTAGGACCAGTAACACACAGAAGACACACGGTTGACTGCCAGACAACTCACAGCAAGTGGGACTCTAATTCCTTCTGAGAATCCTCCAGAACTACTACTCCAATGTACCAGTTTGCAGTGATCCCCTGTGATGAATTAATCCGTGGATGGAGATGACTAAAACCGTTTGCCTGCACAGATCAGTGGTAGACCACGAGGTGGTTAACTTGAGTAGCCTATAACCATCCCAGGAGCCTCAACTTCTCCTGAACCAACACAGCTGGGTCTCAGCTGATCTCAGGGGACAAAAAAAAAAAAAAAAAAAAAAAAAAAAAGTTGCTCGGATGTCCCTTTGATGGTACTGAAGGATGCCACCAAATCTATTCATCCTTTAAATTCCACTCAACACACGTCTGGAAGCTTTACCCCTGGACACACACAGGTCTTTCCCTGAAGTCCTGTAGCTCTTTGTAAATATGTCTACTGGAATTCTTGGCGTGAATATCCTGTAGCTATACTCCCGTCAGGCTGTGAGCGCCTGAGGACAGAACTAGCTTTTTTTTCATTCCTAACAGGTAAATTCCTGGTATGTACTGCACATAATGTATATTATAAAATGTTTAATGTATGAAGGCATTCTGCTGCCTGGCTACCTCCTGAGGTGGAAAAGTCTCTGGTATTGACAGAAAAACAACGAGAAATGGCAGAATCCCATTCCAACATTGGCCTTAGACTGTATTTCTGGTTTAGTGAAGCTTTGAATTCAGACTTTGGTAGGTTCTGGACCTTCAAACTTTATAGACTCCAACTATATCATGCAAATCACCAGAACTAGATAAGGCAGACTTAACTGATAGCTTAGAGTTGGCCTCTACGTAACTTACCCCGAATCTCCACGTGGTAAAAAGGGATGTTGGAGGACACAGACAATTTCTTTGGATATGATTTCACTTGTCTCTTGCTCCATGGTCTTGACATTGCAAAGGCTTTGCTGGCAACAAAGACACCAATGCAGAAAGTGTTCTTTGAGAGGACTAGGCAAGTACCACCTAAAGAGAAAGATGGCCCGGTCTTGGTAAAATCCAGTACAGAGACCTCTTTAACTTTTTCAAAGGAGAATTCTGTTACAATCTTGGACCTGGCATGCATTCCTGTTCAAGAGAAAGGCAAAAGGGGGGCTCTGAAAGATGAAGCATATGGCTATTGTTTTGGGTGGGTTCTTTTGGTTTAGAAGTCAGCTCAAGTAACCAGGGGCAAGGAGGGATGAAGGTTGAAGACAGGAGATAATTCTGAGGATGTACAATGGGGAAATTAAAAAAGCAATCTCAAAAGTCATGAGAGCAGGAGCTAGAAACCCATTAGGACACATCGCAGCAGCTCTGGGGTCAGATTTCTCTCTCCTCGGGCTTGTTCTGGGCATCTGTGCTTCTCTCATAGCCCCGGCACTAGTTACAGCTCTGATGCCATTGCATCCATCCTTTCTGTTTCTGCTCCTGCAGTTGACTCCCAGTTTCTCAGTATTTCCTAGTTCAAAAAGGTCTTGAATTAGCTGTTTGTCTCAGTTATTATTATTTTTTGGTACTAATGTCCAGGATCATCAGGAAGCCTAGCAAAAGGGTGCCCTTGAATAAAGTACCGATAGCTGTCACCTGAAGTGGGGGACAAAGAGGAGAGACACTTGTTATAAAATGGTACTCTACTTGCAGTTCCTTTAGCAAGGGCTGCAGGTGGGGCAGTTTCCTTAGAATTGGATTGGGTTGTGGCAGGCACGGTGATTCTCCATTATGATGCCAAGACAAGGTCCGCTATATCCAGGTGCCAGATCTTCTGATAATGTGGACACCCCTGTGGGAGCTCCAGATCTAAAAAAGTGTGGGGAAATTACATTTGTTTAATACGTATGGCCATTCATGTAATAAAAAAGCTCCTGGAAGGAACAATGATGTTAATTTCCTGATTTCACAGGAGTTAAGCCACAGGATTCCTAACAAAATAAAAAGCCAGGCAAAGTAAACAATTGAGCCCAAGGTCCCCTGCATCCTTTCAGGAGTCCAGGGACCTGAAGATACAAGACCATTCTCTCAGCCTTAATCAAAGCCGCTGCTCTCCGAGGGCATCAGACAGCCTTTGTACAAAGTACTCTCTTTTTGAGCTGGCTAGTCTTACCCCATACTTCAGTGACAACTCCTGTTGAGTTTAGGCACTACTTCTCTGGCTCTGACTGCCATCAGCCCATGTTTAGTATGGATTAGGACCAAATTCCACATCCAGGCACCTACCTCAACATATGTGATTCAACAAAACTTGAGTAACCTAACTAAGATTTGTCCACATACATTCCCAGTATGACATATGATCACTCCCAAATTATGTAAAAGATCACGTGTTAAAATATTTACATTTAACCCTATTATTAACTAGGAAGGAATCAGAAATGAATTAGAAATTATTACAATTATTGAGTACTTTATATATTGTTTCTTTTCATATTTACAACTAACCCTACGAGGTACCATTACCTCCATTCTATATTGAAAGGAACCAAGACTCAGAACAAGTAGATGGCTTGCTCAGGGTCTCCAGATAGATAGTAGGTGCAGAGGTAAGGTTTTAAGTCAAGTTTGGTCTGACTCCAAGGCCCAGTCTTTCCACTACACAATGCTGCTTCTCTAGAGTGGTTTAAATAGGTGAGGAGAGTTGATAAAGGTTGAATCACTCAGCTGTGTAGAAGTTTGAGTAACATTTTACTTTATTTCCAGGAGTGGCCCAATAGGGATGTACTTGGTTACATTATGGATATAATCTAAGGTCTACAGGGGTACCTTAAAGAACATTTACAAATACACACACACACACACACACACACACACACACACACACTATTAGAAATGATTTAAAAAATCAGATCTTAGCTCAAAAAGATAATTTACAGTGAACCTTTATTGTTACTTAAAAATGAACTTTCTAAAATATTAGTAAATCTCATTTTTAGCTCTGTTTTGAAGTACTGATACCAATGAAGTAACCTTTTCCTTCTTTGAATCTTTTCTGATAAACTTACAGTTTTCTCTTTTTCTAAAATAGCAGGAAGTTCCTTCCAGTTTTTAATAAAGATAAAGGGTGCGTTCATGGACTTGAGTAACTGCAGAGGAGCACTGTGGTGAGCAGACGTGTTTCCACAGCTGCCAGCTGTCATGACATCTTCCACCACAGGAATGGAACCGCAGGAGCAAGCCTCGTATATTCTGTAACACTCTGTGTTCACTCCTGCTGGGCACAATGTGAGGTCGCTCTGAAGCAAAGCATCTTGATAATTCTTAAGGCTTTCATTTGTTTCTTGAGGCTGCCACCTAGAAAATCAGAAAGACAACTGTAGTTTTCACTTTACTAAGTATACCTTTTGTGGAAGAAAATATTTTCTCTTTTAATATCGGTTATAGGGAATGATAAAACATTACAGAGATGGCAGGCAGAAGAGAGAAATGAAATCTTGCCCAAATAGATTTCTTGAAGATTTTTAGGAATCTGAGAAGTTTACAGCTACACAGTTTTAAAATCTAGCGTTCATAACATTTCTGAACGAATGTTAAATCAGCCGACATTTTCTGGGTGCTAAGTCTTCTCTCTCTACCTCACCCTCCAAATTCCTGCCCTGATGCAGCTTCTATTTTAGTTCTACTGGTGGGGAAGGATAGCAAACAAGGCAAGTCAGTAAATTATTTAGAAGGTGTTAAGTGTTGTGAGGAAAATTAAAGCAGAGAAGTGAGGAAGGAGTTCTGGTAGGATGGTATTGCAACTGTAAACAGGTGACCAGGGAATGTCTCATGGCAGGGGCATCTGGGAGCTGGAGGTGGGGGAGCAAACCATGCAGATACTGGGTGGGGGGGGGGGTGTTGCAGAGCAAGAATTAAGGCCATGAGGCGGGATGTGCCCGCAGTGCCTGTTCAAGGGACAGCAAGAGTGGCAGAGGCAGAGTCATGGGCAGGGAGAGGAGTAGAAGGTGAAGTCACCCCATCAGGCAGGGTTCTGATTAGAGGGGTGACGGACCTCATCTATGTTTTATTAGAATCAATCTGGCTGTTGTGAAGAAAACAGACTGTAGGGGCAAGGGTAGAAGCTGAGAAACTAGTTAGAAAGCTAGACGTTCTCTCCTGGCTGTTCCTATTTCCCCAGTGAAACAGGCAATAGGGTCATTAGGTAAAGCAGTCGGGAAGAGAGAGGAAGGTATGAAACAGTCTTCTAGGAGACTGGGAGAACACACAGACAAGGGAAATGGGTGACTGCTGGGCACCTGAGGGTCAAGGGTATATATTTAAAGTGAGATCAAACGGCATCTTTCTCCAAGTGTATTTGGCAGCACAGGTGGAGGTATAGAGCAGGTAAGAGAGCTGGATTTACCAGAGTTAGGGTTGCTAGATTGAGGAACTAGGGAGTTGAATGTATATTTGGTCATGATCATGAAATTTAAGTGGGGGTACAGAAGAAGGTAAAGATGAGATGAGTGAAGGACAATGAAAAGGTAGTAGGAGCAACGGAATGTAAGTCCCAGCTAAACTGCTGGAGTGGGGTTAACACAGTAGGAGTGGAGTAGGAAAGACAGGAAATAATGGTTAGAGATAGATGTTCAAATTCAAAATCATGGAGAAGATGCAATATGCGTAATCGGAAGGTCTAGGAAATGACCATGGCCGTGAACGGCTGAGGTCACGTGGAGACCCCGGTCGCTGGAGGAATGGAAGTAAAGGAACTTCAAGACCAAGGTGATGGAAAGACCATCTTTGTGGATTTGGGAATCACCAGGAAATAGGCTGGAAGTAATGTCGGAGAGAGTGAGTGAGTGCCAGCAACTAAACTCTCCAAAGAATTAAGGGGGTAAACCAAAGGGTCCGTGTATGATTTCAAAGAGGAAGAGGAATGGACGGTTTTGTCTGCCAGTATGAGATGCAAAATTGGAGGTTTTAGGGAGGGAAAAGGGAAACCGGTTTGGAAGCAGCAATGAGAAGCAAGGAGGACACCTACTCCACGTCCTGGCTCAATGGTAGGAGAGGAATTTCAAGAATAATTCTGTTCCCACAGTGAAATTTGTTAGTTTACACTTCCCTACTCATTCCACTCCAGGCACACTGTCCCTTGCCCCTCAAGCATGGTAAGCGTGCTCCTGCCGTAGCCAACACATCTGCCCTCCCGTCTGCCGGGACTGCTCTTCTCCCAAGCCTTCTTCAGGCCTGTGCTTAAATGTAACCTTCTTACTAGCACTCTCCTTGGCTGTTCTAAAACATCAGCTGCTTTACTCCTGATCCATAGTCCTCTTGAAACCTTCCTCTTACGCTCAAATTTTTTTAAAAAGGTATTTATCATCTTTTGACCTACATTATATTTTACTGGTTTGTCTCCTTCAACAAGCATCTAAGTTCTAAGAGGGCATGGATTCTGTTTACTGTTTTGTTCACTGCTGTATCCCTTCATGGCTAAAATAGTTTTTGGCATATAGCAGTTGCTTGATGTATATTTGCTGGCCAAATGGATGTAATATGATTAAACTAGTAATAGAGTCAGGCTTTTTTTGTTTTTGTATTTCTATGCCTGATATATTTTTTTTTAGTTTCCAAACCTTCTTTTTTTATTGGATGAGTCTTTAAATTCTATGGTGCTTTACAATTTTCAAAAGTTCCACACACGTGACTTCACATAATCCCTTAATAACCCTTTTCTCCCCTACCCCTATATTAACCCCTCCCTCCTTCCTTCTCCCCGTTGGTGACCACTAGTTTGTTCTCTATATCAGTGAGTCTGCTTCTTTTTTGCTTTATTCACTCGTTTGTTGTATTTTTTAGATTCCACATGTTAAGTGATACCATACAGTATTTGTCTTTGACTTACTTCACTTAGTATGATAATCTCTAGGTCCATCCATGTTGCTGCAAATGGCAAAATTTCATTCTTATTTTTATGGCTGAGTAATATTCCATTGTATATATACCACATCTTCTTTATTCATTCATCTGTTGATGGACGCTTAGGTTGCTTCCATATCTTGGCAATTGTAAATAGTGCTGCTATGAACATTGGGGTCCATGTATCTTTTTAAGTTACTTTTTGTTTTTTTTCAAATATATACCCAGGAGTGGAACTGCTGGGTCATGTGGTAGGTCTATTTTTAGTTTTTTTAAGGAACCTCCACAATGTTTTCCAGTGGCTGCACCAATTCACATTCCAACCAACAGTATAGGACGGTTCCCTTTTCTCCACATCCTTGCCAGTATTTGTTATTTGCATTCTTTTTGATGATAGCCATTCTGACTGGTGTGAGGTGATAACTCACTGTAGTCTGAATTGCATTTCCTGATAGTTAGCAATGTTGAGCATCTTTTCATGTATTCATGTTGGCCACCTGCATTTCCTTCTTGGAAAATGTCCATTTAAAAATTTTTTTTTTTGCTTTTTTGATGTTGAGTTGTATGAGCTATTCATATATGTTGGATACTAACCTCTTATCAGTCATATAATTTGCAAATATCTTCTCCCATTCAGTAGGTTGTCTTTGCTGTGTAAAAGCTTTAAGTTTAATTAGGTCCCATTTGTTTATTTTTGCTTTTGTTTCCTTTGTTTTAGGAGACAGATTTCCCCATCCCTTCCTCCCAAATATTGCTGTGATTAATGTCAAAGAGTGTTCTGCCTATGTTTTTCCTCTAGGAGTTTTGTAGTATCGAGTTTTACATTTGGGTCTTTAATCCCTTTTGAGTTTACTTTGTATATGGTATTAGAGGATGTTCTAATTTCATTTTTTTAAACATGTAGCTGCCCAGTTTTCCCAGCATCACTTATTCAAGAGACTAACTTTTCTCCACTGCATATTCTTGCCTCCTTTGTCATCCATTAAATGACCATTAAGTGTGTGTTTTTATTTCTGGGCTTTTTATTCTGTTCCATTAATCTATGTGTCTGTTTTTGTGACAGGATCATATTGTTTTGATGACTGTAGCTTTGTAGTGTAGTCTGAAGTCAGGGAGTGTGATTCCTTCAGCTCTGTTCTTTCCCAAAATTGTTTTGGCTATTCAGGGTCTTTTGTGTTTCCATACAAATTTTAAAATTATTTGTTCAAGCTCTGTGAAAAATGCCACTGGTATTTTGAAAGGGATTGCAATGAATCTGTAGATTGCCTTGAGTAGCATGGTCATTTTAACAATATTAATTCTTCTAATCTAAGAACATGGTATATCTGTCTATCTGTTTGTGTCATCTTCAATTTCTTTTATCACTGTCTTACAGTTTTCCAAGTATAGGTCTTTTACCTTCTGAGGTAGGTTTATGCCTAAGTATTTATTCTTTTCAATGCGATGGTAAATAAGATTGTTTCCTCAATTTCTCTGTCTGACAGTTCATTGTTAGTGTGTAGCTATGCAACAGATTGCTGTACATTAATTTTGAATCTTGCAACTTTACTGAATTCATTGATGAGCTCTAGTAGTTTTCTGGTGGCATCTTTAGATTTCTGTGTGTAGTATCATGTCATCTGCAAACAGTGACAACTTTACTTCCCCTTTTCAATTTGGATTCCTTTTTTCCCCCTTGTCTGACTGCTGTGGCTAGGGCTTCCAAAACTATGTTGAATAAAATTGGTGACAGTGGGCATCTTTGTCTTGTTCCTGGCCTTAGAGGGAAAGCTTTCAGTTTTTCACTACTGAGTATGATGTTAGCTTTGGGTTTGTCATATATGGGCTTTATTATGTTGAGGTGTGTTCCCTCTATGCCCACTTTCTGGGGAATTTTTATCATAAATGGATGAAGAACTTTCTCAAAAGATTTTTCTGCATCTATTGAGATGATCAGGTGGCTTTTATTCTTCAATTTTTTAATGTGTTGTATCACACTGACTGATTTGTGGATACTGAACAATCCTTGCATCCCTGGGATAAATCCCACTTGATCACAGTGTATGATCCTTTTAATGTATTGTTGGATTCAGTTTGCTAGTATGTTGTTCAGGATTTTTGCATCTATGTTCATCAGTGAAACCAGTTTATAATTTTCTTTTTCTTTCTATCTTTGGCTTTGGTATCAGGGTGATTCTGGTCTTGTAGAATGAGTTTGGAAGTGTTTATTCCTCTGTGATTTTTGGGGGAATAGTTTGAGAAGGACAGGTGTTAACTCTTCTCTAAATGTTTCACAAAATTCACCTGTTAAGCCATCTGGTCCTGGACTTTTGTTTGTTGGGAGTTTTTAAATTACTGATTACAGTTCACTATTGGTAATTGGTAATCTGGTTTGTAGTTACCATGAGGTTTTTGTATAGCTGTCTATATATATACATGATTGCTTTAAGATGCTGATCTCTTAATTTCAAATGCATTACAAAAACCTGCATTTGTACTCTCCTACCTCTGATTACTGTTTTTAGTACATTTTACATGTAATTGTTCTGTGTATCCTGTAACTGCTTACTGTGGATATAGATGATTTTACTGCTTTTGCCATCTAACCTCCCTACTAGCTATGTGTGTGGATGATTTCCAACCTTTACTGTATGTTTGCCTACACTGGTGAGCTTTTTCATTTTGTAACTTTATTTCTACTTGTGGCCTCTTCTTTTTTCACCTAGAGAAGTTCCCTTAACATTTGTTGTAAAGTTGGTTTTGTGATGTTGAACTCTTTTAGCTTTTGTTTGTCTGTAAAGCTTTTGATTTCTCCAACAAATCTGAAAAAGAGCCTTGCTGGGTAGAATGTTCTTGGTTTCTGGAAGAGAGGCTTTCTAGAAGAGAGTGTCTGATACAGTTAATATATTTTTAGATTTAAAAGAACAGTTTTTGAGGTGTTATTTATTTGATGACTCTGCTTTACACAGGAAACTACATTTGTTTATTTAAAAATAAAATGAATGATCCCCAAATGTCTTCCTTCACTCCATGAACACTTGTTTCATAATTATTAAGCAAAAGATGGAAGAAAGTCAACCTTATTAAGTCTGTCCATCCATCCATCCATCCACTCCGCACTTAACCCGGCCTACTTTATGCAAGGTCCTATATTAGATCTGGGGATTCAAAGAAGACTAGTACATGGCCCTGTCCTCAAGGCAATGTCAGGTTCCTGAAGGTGTGAGGGGATGACATGCTAGTCTTGGAACACTGAAGTGGTTTGCTAAACATGTCAGATACGAACCTATGACCCTTACTGGCATCCACAACCTCCTGTGTTTAAGTCTAAAAATATTATTGAGGAAATCTGAACAATTGACATTTGCATATGATTAAGTTATCAGTATTCCCTTTCAAGACGGACTATGGGAAATTCTCCCTATTTTTAATGTATCCAACCCAATTTCTTCACAGCGTTAATTACTAATGTATCTTTTGGGGAAAGATTGCTATTAATGGAGTTTAAAATGACTCTGGAAACCTGTGCTGCCACGTAAAGCAACTCTCAGACTGGAGAAAAAACAGACAAATCAAGTAAACATAGAACTTACCGTTCTCTTGATGAAACCCAACAAAGCTTATCGTTTCCATTTTGTTTCAAAATGTTCATTAGTGCTTGCCTGGATGAATTTTCATAAACAGTTCCTAAGAAATTACACAAGTATGGCCTTTCATTATACACCATTGACCAACTCGCTTCCACCACTGGAAAATTTCTATACCTACAAAAATAAGTACATATAAGTTAACAATATATGACAGTAGGATCAGCAAAATTTCCACAACCCAACACCTTAGGTAGCATGATGCAGAGAGAAGAGATTTAAAATACGATTTTCTAAACCCCAAACTGTAATTTTCCACACTAACTTTGGAAAAGTCCCTGAATCTACTAATTTAGAAAAAAAAAAGATTCTCACTTTGACATCTTTTGCAAAATTGCTATAGAGATTATATACCTAAAATGCTCTGTTTTTATATTCTTCCACTTCCATTACATACCTGTAGTTATAAGGTAGGTGAATTCAAGATCTTCAAAGTATAAAGAATCTTCTACATTCATAATGATCATGATTTAATTAATGTTCTAGATAGGCGATGGGAAGATTACAGAATACATATTGCTATAGCAAAGAGCTCCAATTCCAAAGTCTTTTCAAATTTTAGATTAAAAAAAAAACCAAACAAAAACACCTTGTGTGCTACACAGGAGAGGCCTGTTGCAACTGGCCCATTCTTACAGGCATTTGGAAACAACAAGCATCAAATTGTGTGCCTGAACTACAACCCTCACATAAGAGCAAAGCTTTATGTAACAGTCTATAGTAGGTTTTCTCCACCTCAGCATTCCTGCCATTTTGGGGCCAGGTAATTCTCTGCTGTGGAGGCTGTCTCTGTGTGGTAGGATGTTCAGCAGCATCCCTGGCCTCTATCCACCAGACGCCAGGATCACCTCCTCCCTTCATATTTAACAACCAAAAATATCTCCAGACTTTGAAAAATGTCTCCTACGGGAGCAAAACTGTCTCTAGTTGAGACCACCGATCCATAAGAAAGATACTGGCCTGGTCCAACAGTACCAGAATTACAGAAAGTTTCCATCCTATACTGTATGAATAGGTTATATAGTGTTATTGTGAAGAAGTAATTCTTTTGTTTCAAAATATTTTACAAATATAGACTCTACTCAAGGGGTAGATTTTTCAGAGCATCTTAAACCCAGCTATACCTAACAAAAGCCTTTTTTCTGGACCTACCCTAAACCTGCTGTGTCAAAATACTGTTGTGGAAGGCCAGGGAATGTATTTTATTAATGTGCTTCCCTGGTGATATCTGTGTAGCCAAATGGGCTGCAGGCTAAGGTCACATCTGGTATCAGTGATAAAATATTATCTGATTCAAACATCAAGCTACTGAGATTTTTTATAATTCATCCATTCAGCAAATATTTATTGAGTGCCTACTCTGTGCAGGCATTGTTTTATGCTCTGAAGATAAAGTAGTGAACAAAAGAGACAAAAATCCCTGTCATCAGGAAGTTTATGTATTAGTGGAAATTTAAAGTCAACTTACTATTAATCAAAACCCTCTATTAACAGAATAAAAAATGTTTCCCATTTTATAGAAAGACTTCTTATATATGACATATTGAAAAATCTTAGCTATTATTTAGTTAACCTTTCTTTTTATAGAAGAGATTTGTGCAAATTCAACCAGTGTTAGTGGCAGACCTAAGTGGATTATAATCCTCCCCAAACCCAATGGTACAGTGTGTTCTTGATTTAATATTGGCTCTAAAGTAAGCTTTTTAAAAAACTATTAATCATGTGGATTCTATAATTGTTTTAAGGACTATCTGTCAGCCATCCACTACTAAACATCTCCTTAAAGCACTACTGATAAATCTGAAAAATTCATCCTATGCCTTGAGGTTTTGAAATACGAAAAAGTAACTCACCTGTGCTCCTCATAAAAGGCTAGAATACTCTAAAAACATCATGATTATTACCAAAGTATGAGACCAAATCATATTTTTGCCCGTAGAAAATATTATACGTGGCCTCAATGATCTCAGAAGAGCTGCATTTGTTACAAGTTTAAAACACAATTTTCCTGCTACAGAAATTCAGGTCTTGGAGTCTAGACATGTTTAATAATATTTTGTACTTACGTTGCTACTCCTAAAGGCCACTGAAAAATATCCATGTCGTTAATCCAGGGGCTGTCGTATACTATAAAAAGCAGCTCCACAAAGCCTCCATTCCTTTTAAGGAACTGGTTTATCCATTCATTATTACAATGTTCGTTTCCAAGCAAAACAACAGCAAGATGCTGGAGTTTTTGAGTTTGCACTAAATTTTGTGCATAAAGTAACCACTTGGTGGCATAAAAGACCTTTGCTTTTTCTCTTCCATTTAAAATGAGTACCACATTATTCACATCAACAGAGAAGTACCCGGGGACCACAGCTGGACCAGTGATGAAGCTGTTAAAAACAAAAGAAAACAAAACAAAAACAAGAGACAAACAAAAACAGAAGTATTTGGTACCAAAAGTTTAAATTGTTTCACATAAAATATATGACATTTAATCCATATTCTTTCTAGAAACAATTTCTGTAACATGAGATTTTTTTTGAACAAGTATGAATGATGGGACACAGCTGTAGATCAATGGGAAGCTTTGGTTGTAGACAGAGCAACTTGCATACGATAATCAGAAATGTGGTAGCTCTTTTTTTTTTTTTTTTGAAAACCACATTTAAAATACATGCTGTCTAGAATTTGAGCTGATAGGCAAAATAGTACAGTTGAGCAGGGTGAAACTCTTGTAGTTCATACTGGAATGGTGTTTAAGTGAGTAGTTCCCACTCCGTCTATGGTATGAGCTACTATTCCTGCTCTTCATCTGAATGAAGTGTCTGAATCCATGGCTGACAAAGTGTTGATTAATTAAGAAATGGAGGATGGCACCTTATAAACATTCTATGAAGGTTAAACCTCAAAAATATAATGTTAAAGAAAAAAGCAAGCTATAGAACACTCATAAAATATTAATTATATGCAAACTTGAAAGTACCTACAGAAAAAAATTATGCTTATATATCTAGTAAAAGTATAAAGATAAAAATCTGAATGGGAAGATACACACCAAATTCATGATAGTTGCCTCTGAGGAGGAAGGAAAAAGAAAGGGCCTGGGGAACAATACAAAGAGAGCTTTCCCTTTATTGGAAATATTTAATTCTCTTAAGAGGAAAGTTAAATATCTGAAGCAAGTCTGACAGAGAGCTGGAATTTATTAGCTCTAGGTAAGGGGTAAAGGAGATCTACTGTATTACTCTCTGTTCTTTACTGTATTTAGAAAATGTCATAAGAGGAATAGACATATTGCATAACTCACATTTTCATACTATGTGCTACTTAGAATAAATAATACCATTGGAATATTTTAAACTATTATATATTAAATATAAAAAATACCACTTAGAGCTTATTGTAAAATTACTCATAATGGTCCTGGATTCTTTGCAACCTGCTCAGCCATTTCTTTTCAACCTGCTAGAATCTTTTAATCTTTAGTATAAATACGCTGAAATTCTGCTTTTGTTGATTATGATTGGCAATAAAAACTAACATTTATTAGATGCCTTTTATATACATGATACACAGGACTTCGCACAGATTATCATTTAACCTCCACAACAACTCTGCAGAGAACACTGGTCTCCTATTTTGCATTTGGGAAATGAGGCTTAAGTTGCACAACTTGTGATGGCAACACTGAGTTTTGAATCAAGATCTAACTTCAGGGCTAAAGTTGTTTCCATGACAATATGGTTAACAAATACTAGAATTAGATTTCACTTGAAACACAAAACATGAATATATACTTTGTGTATATATGTACTACATGAATTCTATGACGTTCTTCTGTAATGATGATAACCTACAGGGATCAGAACTGTGTTTTGAGCTTATGTTGGACAGGACTAGCACTGGAGGTGCCACATGATCATTTAGTAATTTAAGAGAATCTGCAGAATTGGAGGGGCTGGAAAACACTTTAGAGACGATGATGATAGTTATGATAGATTTAAAATATTTATTATTGATAGTATACAAACACTTTCTCTCTCCTTTATAATTTTAGAAATACTTCGAATTTTACTGATTCACACAAACTAACAAAAGAAGTATGATTGATTCAGGGCACATCTGACCCATCTTGGAATCTCCACAGCTTCCGTTTGCAGAATGCTCTAAATTCCAGCAAGCAGGCATGTCGGCTCTTATGCTCTGACTAATTGGTTTCCCAGACCTCAAGACCATGTTCAAGTAACGGTGAAAGCCCCGGGGTCAATGCTGTGGAGTCAAGGCATAGATCAGAGGTTCCCAAATTTTCTTGGTTCCCAGCACCTTCAGTGTTTCAGCAAGTTTTTCAGTGTCTCCCAAGCCAAAAGAAGTGAGCAATGGTTCATTTTTTTTTAAGTTGTTAGGTCCAAACAACTTAGAAAGTACTTATGTCTTAGGAGCTTAGAAGTCACTTAAAAATAATAGGCATACATTGAAAGAAAAAATAATATTCCTATATCATTCTTAACTAACCACACATACTTAATAATGGGATGTATGCACCTGTTGAGCACTACACAACTTCTCAAACCTTGGAATCAGAGAGGACACTGTCAAGGTCACTGCCTGACCTACTAGGATTTTTGCATGGTACTTGAATTTTATGACAGCAATCATGGGAAACCCAGCTCCACAAAGGTATGACATCGCTGAAATGGATGATCTAATGTTGAAACTGTGAACTACCTCAAGCTAGTAGTTTGCCTCTGTTTGACAGATATGAAGTGAAACTGATTCCCACAAATACTTAAAATATTTTGTGGTGCCTCAGTACACAGTTCAGGAAACACAGATCTAGGTAAAGAAACTTTAGGGGTAAACAAAAAAATCCCCTATGATTCAGATAACTGTGTATGTGTGCTGGGAGGTATGTTAGTCAACTGCTGTGGGTTGGGAAGTGAATGAGAAATAAGGGGACAGTAGGAAGTAAGTGGGGACAGTGAGTCTCCTAGAGGATTCTTTTGCAAGTTTGGATGAGAAGGTGAGAAAGCAATAATGACTGAAAGGTTGACGATAAAGGGGAGTAAGGAAGTAACCCAAGGAGCAAAGTCTTGGAAGAGACCGAAGGGATGCACAGATGGAGGGAGTTAATCTTGAACCAGGGAAATCACCTCATTGTCTAAGCGTTGAGGACAGAGGGCAGGTTAGGTGAGGGATCACAAAGAGACCATGCAGGTAAATGCTAGAGGAGCTTGTTAAGGGAGACAGTTATGGATATTCTGGAGAAAATAGGAAGCAAGTTTGTCTGCCAAGAAAGGGGGTGTCAGGCAGGTGTTGTGTGGTGGGCTAGAGAAGAATGGACGAACCTGCTCTCAGTCCTCCTCTATTCTCTATCTGGATCACACACTAGCTACCCAGTCACACCAGCTAGAAACCAGGGAACCGTCACAGTCAATTCTTGCTTTCCTTTAGTAAACCTTAAGTTCTTACAGTTTTGCCTCCCGGTTTCTCAAATTCCTGGCTCTGCCTCAATACCACTTCCCAATTTCACCCCTTAACTGTATCCCTGCTGGACACTTAGTTTTCTAATGCAGTCTTCTGGTCTGCCTGCACTCAGTTGTCTCCTTCAAGTCATTTTCCCACATAGCTACTAGAGGCATCTACACAAAAGACATCCATAACAATACCACTATCTAGCTTAATCATCTTCAGCTACTTTTCATTGACCAAGAATAAAATCCAAGAGCTTTAACATGGCACATACAAGGTCCACTATGATCTGCCCCTTGCCCTACCTTCCCTACCCTCCCAACTCAGCTACCAACTTCATGCTCTAGGGATTCCAAACGGTTTGCAGTTCCATGCATAAAACAAGCTATTTATCAGTTCTTGGCCCCTGATACTGCCTCTGCTGGGAATATAATCTCTCTTCTCACTGTCTTGCTAAATCTTATTAATCTTTTAAGACTCAACTCTGCTATCACCTCCCCTAGGAGGCTTTTCTTGATAGACCCCATACCCTCCAAGTCAACTTTTACTGAATTAGTGGCCTTCTCTCTATACTTCCCTCACAACTCAGGAGTATGTACATCCTTATCATTATGCTTTATATAAGGTATGAAAATTATTTATGTGTTTATCTCAACCACTGGTGTGTAAACTCCCTGAGGCCATGGAAAAGTATTCACTCTGAAATCCTCAGAGCCTAGTATGATCTAACTTGCAGGCACTCAGTAAATGCTGAACGAGTAAGCTGTAATTTTCTTTCAGGGAGTTATCTGCTCTACCAATTTATGTAAGTTCTCCTACTGTATTTAGAATGTGAATCAGGTTACAAAAATTCAATTTAATAATAACTTTCCAGCTATACATTTGTTATATAAAGTAGGGCTTCTGTATGAGATGTTATAGGATATTTATGCATGATGAAATATATATATTTGTTTCCTATAGTTATTAATCAAGCATCAATCACAGAGTTCCATTAACTGAAGAAAGAACATATTTAAGAAGCTCATACACAGAATTTTAAAACATTGACCTGCTCTTCTAGATTTCTTAGCATATATTTAATAGTCAGAACTTCTAATTTTCAATATTTATTCTTTTTATGCTTGGCTCACTTAAAAAAATTCCTCCCAGTAAGTACTTTCAATATACAGAAAGTCCAGAGAAATCATTCAAATACTGAGTTCTAAGCTGAATGTGAACAAAATAAATTTTTTGGGAATCCAAGTTAATTATGATTTCATTTTTTCTACATTCAACAAATGTTACTGAACAAATGCTATATATACAGACACCATGACTATATCAAGTGAATTATAGAAAAGATTAATACTTTGCCAGCTAAGAGTATGGCAGATGTCTTGATAAAGAATATGTGCACAAGCTAAACAGTCCACACAGCTCTCAGCCACTGAATTCCAAATCATTTTTGGTTAACAAATAGCTTTAGAAAATTCAGTTTTATAAAATGGGTAGTCCAAACTCACGAATGGCCCTTACTTGTGAATAGCTGCTGCAATTCCCCCTGCTCCTGTGGCCAGCATTTCTGCCATGACTCCACACCTTTCTAATTCAGTGTTTCTGATGGAACCCTCCACTCTCATACTAGCTAGCTTGGCTGGAGTGGGAGGATGGGCATTATGAAAAATTAACTACATTATTTTTGTTTACCAATAAAATTTGAGATCTGCATTGATCTATGGTCTAGTACATGACTTAAATGTAGTGGAACCATTAATATTATCTATAAAAGCTTTCACTCACTGTAATGTGTAATAAGTTCAGTAACTTCTTATAATAGTAATATCTGGAAATTTCAAAAATAAGATCAGACATATTTTGTTCTGTTGTGATCTTTAATAAGTTCAACTTTTTCATAAGGAGCAGATGTTCACTGAAAATCTCACAACTGAACTTAGATCACAATGAATTAAGTAATTTAGCACCTAGCCATTGTTTCATCAAATGGGTAGACATTTATATGTCTTAAGATATTGCCTCTACATGGACATTACATTCTGAAGACAGTCTTCTGGGGATAAGCAAAAGCCAAGATGAGCAGAAGATTCCTTCTAAGAAATCAGAAATGAAGATGCCATATGAAATTAAACTGTAAATAAACATATGACGGATATGAGCAGAGACAGGCAAAGTTCCATCAAGAGACAGAATGGGCCCCATGCTAGCTTGTAACCTAATTGAACACATTAATATAAAAAAAGTATCAATGATATCTGTTGGGAGGTACATGATGGTGAGATAATAGGCAACAACAGAAATGCAGAAAAAGGAGAACTGAAAGGCAGTGAGACGTTGCAATACCTATTTAAGTAATAGTAAAATTAATAAAACTATAATAACAAGACCTCTAGAGTGATTCACATGCCAGATACTGATCTAAGCACTGGATTTCTATGAACGCATTTAACCTTAAAAAAAATTCTGTGAAATAGAAACTATTATTTGCCTTATTTCAAACTTAAGGAAATCCAGGGACAGAGAGGTTAAGAAACTTGCCCAAAGTCAGACAGCTAATAAGAGGTAAAGCTAGAACTGGAGCTGAGATATTCTGGGTCCAGAGTCTGTGCTCTTAACAACTCAATCTCACGGCTACGCTGCTCACAAGTGATAGGACTTCATCAGTCTGACTCACAAGTTCAGTTTGCCCCACACGTATCCATGTATTCACACAGACTACGTATGGTACTGACTCAGTGGTGAACAAGGAGTCATTTCTTCCCTTCCGAAACACACAGATTTGGAAGTGTTACATATGGTGAAATCCTATACTTTAATTCCATATTTAATCAAACAACTCTCAAATATTTGGGTATCATTGGTAGCCTGCCTATATGGGAAAAAAAGTGCTGTTCAAGCTAATACAAAGCATGTGGACTGACTGATAGCTCTATTCTCATTCTGAGTTATTTATTTGGTATTCTGCATTACATTAGTTGGGCCTATAAGCTGATAAGAATCAGTATTCTTGAGCCTGATTGACCCTGGAACACAATACCCTTTCTACTTTCCGCCTCAGGCTTTTTGTGAGGCTAAAATTAAATGATATGAGCTCTTTGCAAACTTAAAGGTTTATTTAAAGAGAATGCATTTATGCTTATTTATAAGGATGTTGATAGTCTTTAGAAACTCTTTCAATATCTCCAAGATGTGCCATTACTTCTAATTCACTTTTGATTAAATAAAAATAAAGATGTGAAACAAGTTAGTACTTATGTAGCCTGATTCAATTCAAAACTTGCAATTCCATAAAAGTTTATTAATTTTGGATAAATCATGTATGCTACTTTCCATGAGCCTAAAACTTGAATAATCTGTTTTTAAAAATCTGCTGCAACAGTGAACTTCCTTAAATACACAGTTCTCTTAAATGCTAAAAGAAAACAGCATCGCTATTTAATCATAATATAAAATCTCATGTAAACATTTCAGAAGAGAATGGGAAGTTTAGGCTTTCTTTTGGGAGTTAATGCTGTTTGCTCAAATCCTTTGCTATCATTGTAATAATGCTGTATGTTTACTTCTCTATGAATCTTAAAGAAAATTCTATATATTATGAAAATTCTATATATTATGAGCAGACCTATTAGACTAATATTCATAATATGCTTAATTTTCTGAAAATTCTATATATTATGGGTAGACCTATGAGACTAATACTCATAACACATGTTTAATTTTCAAATAGCAAAATAGTAGATTTACATGCATAATATACATTTACTTGCAAATACCCAAACCCAACTATTTTAAGTTTAGGATTATGTATACGCTGTTAAATGTATTACATCAACGGAAGCCTGGAGATAAAAGAAAAAGTAGTCATTACCAATAATGATTTAAAAACCTGTTTACTTTTCAAGAATTATTACTTTGAAAAGAAAACATGCAATGAAATTGCTTTCCAAGTGTGTATACAGTAAAGAATGAAAGGAGCAGTGCAAATTCAAATGAAATTAGTTATAGCTCTTCTTTTTGATTTCTGTGTGAAATAAGTGGAATTTTAATGGAAACCATAATCTTTGGTTCATATTTTTTCCCCTAATACTACAACTGTTGGATGAAATAAGCATTATAAAATAATTATTTTTTATTTTAATAAGAAAGCAAAATCTAGTAGAAAAGACCTTTCTTTCATTATCATAATTTTTCTAAATAAAACAATTTTAAGTCTATTTAAAAATCTTCAGAAAATATGCAATCACAGATAAGTTTTATAAAAATAAGAGTGCAAAAAAGTCTTAATACATTGTTTTTATTGAATCTAAAAAAGATTTCTGAATATTGCAGTAAAATGGTAATTTATACTATTAAATTGCAGTAAAATTCATATATATATTTTAATAAGTAAAAATTTCAAAACTCATACCAATAACTTTGTTATACTTATTGACTATTATAAAAACATGTGAACCTATTATATGAAATAGAAAAATAAAAATACTTGTGTTAGAGCAGGCAGATAGCTAGATACGAGCAGAGAAAGGAGGACACAGACTAAATGGCAGGAATTGGGCAGAAAGAAGGGGCACAAGCAAAATGCAGGAAACCACACATCATGTAAGCAGCAGGGGGTCCCTGGGCAGAGAAAGAAAAGTAGGAACCTTTAGGCTGATAAGGGATCATGCTTTTTGGGGTGACAAGTGTCCTGGAGAAGAACAAAGAAAGGTGAGAAAAGGCAGGAATTTCCAGTGTCCAAATGTAACCTTTTGCTCATTATGCCCTCATTTCAATAAAATTAGCCTTGCAGATCAGAAGTACCCATCATGCACCGACGCCATGACACTTGCGATCCAGACTAAATAAGAACAAAAATCCGTGGAGTTGGGGCGGTAATCAGGGAATACGACCCCAAACCCTTCCCTCCCCAATGAATATTCCGCCATTCATTTTTACACCCTATGTAGCTAACTTGCCAAAGAAACTCAGGGCAGCTGCTCACCTGAGCCTGCCCACTATCCCCTTAAGAGTGTACTATCCATCCTTTAATAAATCCTCATATTACTTTTTTTAACCACTACGTCTTGTCTCTGAATTCTTTCTGAGAAGGGACAAGAACCTGGAACACCAGTTGCATCTATTGGCAACACTTTCAAGTTTATGTATTATTCCCCCAAGATATGGAATGTTACATGCTTATCAACAATTGAAGGTTACCAAATTCAGAGCATGAACTTTTTCATATAATCAGAAATGTTTTAAAATGAAACAGACACATGCTTCCAAAAAGCAGCAGTATTTTGTAACATCCAATTTTATAAGAAAGTGTTTAAAGTAAGCATTAACTACATATATATATTCATGAGATTTATTTCTCCATTCTTCATAAGTTGAAATGGAAATATTTTCTATATTTTCCCCTGATTTTACTTCTACTATTTATAAAAAACATTGCACAGCAATACATCAAAGGTTAATGTCGCACAATTAATACCTGTAATGTGTTCTTCCTACAACTGAATTTCCTTCTCTCCACTGAGCAGTCACATCTGTGGGTTCGAGTAAGCCTTCAAAAATATGCTCCCACAGATACAAACCTGGTAATTAAAAAGACAAAAACAAAAATATTTACCATCCGGTTTACTCTGGTTTGTGAAATGAGTTTATGTCCTGCTCTTTTATATCATTTGACTAGAAAAGTAGATTTTCTTTGGGCTCAAAATCATCAATACGGCAGCTAATGTATGAGACAGAACTCAGAGGTTGCAAGTGTAAAATGTGGCAAAATTTGGATTATATTAAAGACAATCAACTCTCTTACTCTAAATCTGAGAAACCCCTAATTATCACTGGACCTTTACTACCTGTTTTATCCTGAAATGTGTTATATTACAGTGTAAGTTACTATGTGATTAGACCTGTTTCTATATTATAACAAACTGGGGTGGATGCACCATTCTGTGCCAAACACAACCAGAGGAGCTCATGTATGTACATATACATTCAATACATCAAGGAGATGCCACCTCCTTTCCATTTGAACACATCCTTCACTGCAGGATGCCCTCTGTGGACAAATGCCACCGCATCTTTCGTCTTCAGGGCAGCCGCTTATGTCTTACCATGATTTCACTTGAACGGAAGTTCTGCGATTGAAGGAGAGCAGCGTCACACAATGATGTAATCAGGGAGCCCTGTTTTAGTTACATTGAAAGATGTGTTTTGTTCCATTCTCATTACACCCTGCTACTAACGGACACATACACACAAAAACATGTTCAAAGACTTGGCCAAGCAGACAAAACTTTCCAAATATGATAGGATGAACAAAGCTTCCCCCTAACCTAAGATATTCGAAGATGTAACCTCTAGGACCTGTGAATATGTTAATTTCCCAGGCAAAAGAGACTTTCTAAATGTGATTTAGATAAGCATGATGAAGTGGAGAGATCATGCTGGATTACCTGGGTGGGCCCTATGTAATCACAAGCGTCCTCACAAGGGAGAGGCAGGAGAGGCAAAGTGAGGGAAGGAGGTGTGAGGATGGAGACAGAAGTCAGAATGAGGTGGGGCTGTGAGTCAAGGAATGCAGGCAGTCACTCGAAGCTATAAAAGGCAAGGAAACAGATGCTTCTCTAGAGCCTCCACAAGGAATACAGCCCTATGGACACATTCTAGATTTCCGCCTTCAGAAACGTAAGACAAATTTATGGTGACTATAGTTAATAGTACTGTATTGTCTATTTGGGAGTTGCTAAGATAGTAGTTCTTAAAAGTTCTCATCACGAGAAAAAAACTGTTAACTATGTGTGGTGATGGATGTTAACTATCCTTTCACAACATATACATGTATCAAACCATTATGTTGTACACCTGGAACTTATATAATGTTATGTGTCAATTACAGCTCAATTGAAAACATGTATGTTGTTTTTAACCCACTAAATTTTTGGTGATTGGTTATGGCAGCTAAAAGAAAGCACAGGTTATGTAGTTCTAGATTCTGGTACTGGGAAATGGGGTGCTGCTGCAATAAATACTTTAAAGTCTGGGAATGGCTTTGGAACTGGGTAATGGGGAGAGACTGGAAGAATTTTGAGAAGCATGTTTTTAAAATGTCTAGGTTACATTGCCTTAAACAGAGTATAGGTAGAAATATGGGTGTTAATGACTCAGCTAGTGAGAACTCAGAAGAAAGTTAGGAGAAGAGTAGGAAAAAAACCTATCATCTTAGAGAATACTGAAATCATCATAAACTGATTGTCGGTAGAAATATGCACATTAAAAGTGCTGCTGGTGAGGGCTCAGAAGGAAATGAGGAACATGTTATTAGAGCTTGGAGAAAAGGGGATCCTTGTTATATAAGAGCAGAAAGTTTAGCTGAATTGTGTCTTGCAGTTATGTGGAGAACAGAACTTGTAAACAATAAACTTGGATAGTTAGCTGAAGAGATTTCTAAGCAAACTGTTGAAGTTGTGGCCTGGTTTCTTCTTGCTGATAACAGTAAAATATGAGTTGAAAAGAGAGACTGAGGGAAAAGCTGTTTAGCAAAAAGGAACCAGGACTTGATGATCTGGGAATTTCTCAGCCTATTCAGATTGCAAAAGAGGTGAAAAATTAGGAAATTTGCTGTCAAAAAAGCATGCTCTGGAAAGAAGGCTAAGGATGTAGCTGACATGCTTTTCCTAACACTGCAGAAGGATGAAAAGGTCAAAATAGTCAATCACATAGAGGGCTTTTAAAAGATATTAGGTGTTAACTTATGGATCTCCTTAGACATTTCAGCAGAAGCTAGAGACAGAGATGGGATTATCCAGGAAAGGCCTGTGGAGAAGTTCCTGTTTAATAAAGTGAATCTTTGTGACACACATAGGAGAACCCATAAGGTTCTTGAGAATATTATATTAGCAGAAACACTGCCAGTTTGGACTACAAGGGACAGAGAGAGGTTGAAATCAAACAAGCTTGTTGGACTCCCAAAATCCTAAGAGCAGGAAACAGGCTGGTAAAACTACTGAGTTACAAATACATGTTATCCTTCCCGAAAACAGAAGGATGACTACAAGGGTGAAGCTGAAAGTCTAGAAATTAAGCTTTGAGCCACAGATTATTCCCAGGCCTTGAAATCTAATGGAATTTCCTTGGCTGGATTTCAGAATTGCCTGAACGTGTGACTCCATTTTCCATTCATTTTCTCCCGTTTTGAATGAGAATTTCTATAAATGGAATTCTATGTCTGCGCCTAGGGAAAAGGCTGATGAATGTGGTGTTGGATAAAACTCATCTGGCCACTTTGTACCTTCAGACTGAAATGAGAAAAGTCTGGAAACGTGAAAACCTGTTAAGAACTAGACTTAACTAAAAACTAGGATGGGGAAGTAGGACTTTAAAGAAAGAAATTAATATCAAGAGATTTTTAAAGAAAACAATTGCTAGAAATTGATGATTGGATACCTGGGTCTGGGTATTGGAACTGCAGAGATCAGCAGTAATCTTCAAGGATGTATATATGCATGCAAATGTCAATGCATTTATGAAAAATCAGGGGTCAGGCATTACTGTTTCGTTTATTTTCTTTTCACCTGGTACTTGCTGTCCATATCCTTTACTGTACATAAATCCAACTCATGTTTGATGGCCAAATAAAGCCCCTTCTAACTCACTCAATTCTTTCTGACTCTTCTAACCATCATTGAGTCTCCTATTCTACAAATGATCATATCAGACAACTTGGAATACTAGACTCTCATGATGCTCCGAGCAAAACTGCTTTTGTGGGCAATCAAGTTTAATCAACTACATACTATATCTCTTCTTGGACATTCACAATGAATGCAGGCATATTAAGGCGCTGACAAATGCCTTAATAAAGATCCTTGTTTAACTTTATTCAGTTCAATGTTTCCCAAACTGGCCATCAAGGGCAAGGGCCACATCTTATGCTTGCATTAAGTGTCTAATAAATACATTGTTTCATGAAAATTCAGTTGACACAGGCATTTCAATATAATGATGCTTACACAACCCATCCTTTGTATCTACAAATAAAGCTGTGCTCTGCTGAAGACCAACAATAGAACATATGTATGTGTATGTATGTGTGTATATGTGTGTTTGTGTGTGTGCGCCATTTACACAGATGTGGTCTAACAGAAAGGAGATATGGAGTATTGAGAAAAAGTGAAAAAAATGCATCATGATGTCTTAACAAATGATGAAATAAACCATAAACGTATTAAAAGGAATTGAATTTAATACTAATAAAGTGCTTTTTACAATGCTTTTTACACGTCTTAGCTTTAAACATTAACTTACCAATCGCAGCTTTGCCCCAGATTTGTACATGGAGGTCTGTTTTCCCTTTGGTGGACTTATTTAATATCTGAAGGCTGCTTTTAAGTCTGTGTTGTTGCTCACTTTTTTCATCTGCTTCCCAAGGATTCCATTCTTCACTTCTCAAAGTAGACTGTTCTGTGTTATAAAAAAGATTAACAAGTATTATCAGTAAGGTAGAGCTGCAGCTATAGATAAATGCAAGCCATTTAAATCAGACATTAGGGAACTTTTATTGCATCTTAACTTCAATTTTTCAAAGAGATAAAACAACATTATTTGACCTGGTTAAACACACACTATAAAAATAAAAAAGGAAATCAGAATTTAATTTTGATTGAATCTCTACTTTGAAAGAGCTTGAAATAAAATGTTAACACGAGGTGAGAAGTTATCTCTCCTCAACAAAGCCTTCTAAAATAATTGGGTACAGTAACATGTATCGAGTTACAAGTTTAACTTTTGCTGATTCTTTATAGATTGTGTATACATAACACAACCTGTATACATAAACACTTGACTTCAGAATGTAGTGTCCAACAGTTTCAGATACTATTGTGCAAAGTTCTTGGAGAAGGGAGAAATAAGACCGAGTCCGATCCTGACTTAGGTCAAAATCAAAAAGAGGGATCAGAACCTGGGGATAAAGCGCTCTGGCCTTCCGAAGTCAAGGAAGGATTACAGTAGTAGAGTCTTTGTTTCAATATGGAAATAGATGTCTTTAAGTTAGCGGCATTCCCACCAATCTCTGGCGTTTGTGACACTGCCTTGGACACTTAAGATGTCTTTTAAAGGTGTGCGCACCTGTCAGCCCCAAGGGTAGGGAGTGGGGACAGCGTGTGAGATTTGGGGGAGGATTGAGGCAGTGATACATCCTCAAATCCCAAGGCCAGGGCTGGCTACCGAGAGCTGGGGGAGGAAAAGTGTACATCGGGGCCCGGGGGCAATTCCGGACCCGACAGCGGGGTCCTCGGCCGCGCGGCTCGGCTGGTCCGACCCCCACAGCCCCGAAGCCACGCGTCCGGGCGCGCAGCAGAGGAGGGAGGCCGCTGACCGCTGTCCTACCTCGGTGTCCGCGCCTCTCCCGCGACGGGACGGCCCCCTTCCGGAGGGCCCGTAAAGACGCGGCCGGCGCCCGGCGGCGGCGCCCGAAGAAGACGTGGTAGGCGGCGTAGAGGGAGAACAGGCAGTACAAGGCGATGAGAAACGAGCAGAGACGCTTCCGCGTCAGCCGCATCCCACTTAGGCTTCCCGTCAGGACACCGCCACCGTGGAGATGGGCCGCGCACGGGTGAAGCTGCCGCTCAGCGTCGCGGCCTCGGCGGCGTCCGGTGCAGGCCCAGGCCCTGGCCCTGGCGGAGGGAGTCACCAGAAATGGCTCCGCCCAGGCCCCGCCCCCTGCGCGCTCGGCCCGCCCCTCGCCCCAGCCCTGCCCCGCCCCCTGCTCCGCCCTCAGCTCCGCCCAAGCCTCTCTGCGGCTCCTCTCACCCGCCCTGCCATAGGCCCCGCCCCTCTGGGGGCGGGCGCTGTAGTCCTCCTTGTATCCGACTCTGGAATTAGGCCTTGGGAAGACTGCACCTTCCCCGCGCTCCTCCCTGACTTCTGCAGTTATCCAGGCCCCTTTCAACCCTGCCTGCCTTTCCATGTACAGAAAGACTTCACCGTTATCAGACCGCAAACAAAACAAAACAGCATCTTGGTCCATGAAGGCCACATAAAGGTATGGACCGTGAAAGTTTTTGCCCAATGAGTGATCCCCAGCCTGCTGCATTGACAGATGAATGAGTATAAATAAAACTAAGTGGTGATAGTGGTACAACATTGTGAATATAATTCGCACACAACGGTACACTTAGAAATGGTGAGAATGGTAAGCATTATATATACCTTGCCACAATAAAAAATATTTAAAAAAATTAACTTTTATTACTATGTGACTTGAATGTACACAGGTGTGCAGTCTCTTACCAAATAGAGCCTGTAAAATAGAATGCTCTCTGTTAATTTTCTATGTCAAGCCTTGTGAATTTGGGCTACTTTTTCTTTTCTTTTCTTTTTTTTGTCGTATCTGGTACTGCTGTTCAGCTTGTCTGACAGTCTTGGTAGTCAGGAAGCTTGTAGGACAGTAAGTGTTGAATAGGCTATTAGAGCCTTAAGTTGCTGTGTCCTGAGAGATTCATCTCTACCTCAATGCAGAGTCTTCACGTTTTTGGATAAAGTTTCCAAACCCTCTGTTAGCAAAAACTTAACTTTCCTGAATTTCACGCTCTTGGAGTCAGGTCTCTGTTTCTTAAAGTGACATCTAGATAATTTGATAAGGAGCATTTTTCAGACTGGAAGGAAATTTAGGTTCAGAGAGGTGAGGTGACGACACTCCTCGCGTACTTGTTAGTAGCTGAGCTGGGACTAGAAGCCCTGTGTCTTTTCTCAGGCCTGTGTTTTTGCGATTATAGGAGCTGTGCCCTGCCCCCTCATCTCATCCTGTTTTTGTTTGTTTATTTACTTAACAATATCAGACCCTAATAATGAACAGCTTGAGTTTAATCATACATCTTCATTCAGTTTCCAGTTTGACTCTGAATCATGTGTGGTTGTTCCTCCAAATTAAATCCATTATTAAAGGATGAAACTGTGCCACAGTTGAGGATATTAAAACAAGAGTACAGTTTCTGAAGGCAGTTTCTAGGAAGTTCCCTAAGTTTTTTTGTGCACAATAGATGAAATAATCATATATATATATCTAACCAAGATATTTTCTTATTAAAAGCTAGACAACGGTTATCATCTGAAGGGGTGGAACTTCCTTTGCGTACAGTTTCTAATTTTTAGTCGTTTTTCCTAGAAAAATGTCTTTTTTTTACTTCTATTTTACTTCTATATTCTATAGCTATTCTTCTTAGCCTAGCTGTAGCTTTACTGTATATTAACTATATAACCTTAAGTCAAGTTGCCCGACATCTTTTCTCCTCAGCTTTCTGTTAAGTGAGGTTAACAATAATGCCTACCTCATGGTTTTTGCTTTTGAAGAAATCATTTCTTCTCTTGCTTCCACTTACCTCCTTAGCCGAAATAAAACATTTAAGATTTGGCTTTTGTTGTTGTTGTTAAGAGTCTTTAGAGGGATAATTTTAAAAAGAAAACAAAACATTTAAAAATGGAAATAAACTCTCATAATGATTGTGAATTCAAAGATGTCCCTGTGTAGAAGCAGCAAAGACTGTACTAAGGAGGTATCAGCTCTGAGCAATAGGGAGGAATCAAACCTCCATAGTTTTCAAGTTGGAAGGATGGTGATATTACTTATCTATAAGAAAAGGATAAATAGAGAGCCATTTTTTAAGAGGAGGATGATTTCCCTTACTGTCTTTGCCCTGTAAATTTTAAAAGAAACTCAGTAATTTAGGCAAAAGACAAAATGTTTATTACAATTAGATGAGACTAGGGCAGCCTACACAACATTATCTTCAGTCCCTAATCTTTAGTGCATCACCTTAAAGATAAGAAATTGCTTAATATGTGTTTGTAGATAATAATGCATCACCAGCCTTCGATCATTCCACAGACTCACCTTTGTAGCATCTCTGGTACCTAGCACGGATCTGGCGTATTTTAGACACTCAGCAAGTATCTGCTAGTTGACTTCTTGTTAGTACCAAAATGAATATATTTCAAGGCTTATATATTTCTGGGCTAGGTAGATCTGTTGAGAACTGAGACCACCTACATCAGCTTAACTATCAGGACTTAAGAGCTCAGACCATCTGTATCAATAAGACTTTTCCACTTGTTTGAGTAAATTCTTCCCTAGGAGGACAAGGACATAAACTAATAACTAATTTCACTGTTTATTTCAAGAAACTCCTGCAAACCAATTAATCTGATCACAGTTTGTTCTTCTGGGTAAATAGCTCTTCTAGCTCAAATAGGTGGTTTATCTGGGCAAATACTTCACTTATGAAACAACAGTTTAGTTATCAGGACTTCTCTCTTTAAATTGCTTATGTTTGCTGTTTCTGGAAATTCAAGTTCCTTAATATTTGTGTTGTCTAGTTTAATCCCTCTTGAATTTCCTTCCTGTGGATTGTCTTTCTGCATTTTGTTTTCATATTTCTGAGTTGTACTCAGTTGTGTGGTCTCATGTCTTCTGTCTTATTCATGATGTGGTTTTATGACTTCCCTTGACACATTTTTCTTTTTCGTTGCTTAAAATTGTCCTATGACCCAGGTATTCTTCTTTTGCATGTCCCTGTTTACCAGGCACACTTAAGTGTCTGCCCAGGCAAAAAATTTATATATATATATATATCCATATATATATTAGATAGATAGATAGATAGATCGATCGATCGATCCCAGAAGTTTTAGACCCTACTTACCTGAAAGACTGCTTGCTCCAGGAAATACTTGCTCCCGGAGGTTAAGGTTGTAAACCAATGAAAACAGCTACTGAATGACTGGTTTGATATTCTACATTCTACTTTTTAGTAAGTGACAGTGGTAGAATATATTACTCTTTATAAATATTTGCATTCCCCGCCTCAGAGGAGGATTATACACGCTTGGCCTGTTAATTGACTTCAGGTGTGACCACATGACCTGCTTTGGCTAATACCATTTTGGGCAGAAGCATCTTGTGGCACTTCTAGGCAGAAACTCAGGATTCCGCGTGTGCTCTGCCTTTCCCTTTCCCCTCTCTGTCACTGTGACTGGCAAGTTCTGGATGGTTTCTGTGCTCTTAGCTTGGGTGCTGCTGGATGGCAGGTGACTGTTTTGCACAAAGCCCCACTGTTGATCAGCTGTGGACATAGGCTGTGAGTGAGTAAAACTAACCTCAGGTCTTATAGGCCCCTTAGAGTTTAGGATTATTTGTTATTGCAGCATTACTTGGCTTCGCCTGACTGATACCATGATGTTTGGAGAAGTGTCTGACAAAAGCTTTGGAATGAGTTTGCCCTTAGAACATTAATCTAGTAAAATTTACCCACAATGTGGTCATTTGTCTCTTTTGGTAGTCACGCAAGAGATTGTAAATGGGTTCTGGAAAGTCCAAGAACTGTCCTGGGGTAAAGCAGTTCTGCTTCACGGGATAGAAAATTAGTGGTCTCCTGAGGAAAGAGAGTTAGAGAGGCCTTTGAGAGCCAAGTATTTAGTAATGAGGGGTTTTGCCCTTATCCTAAAAGCAGCAGAAATATGGTAGATGGTCTTAAACACTCATTCATTCAACAAATAAGTGCTGAACAAGGACTATGTGCTCATCATTAATTTTAGTGATAGCACCAGCTGTGAGCAAAACAGAATTCCTGCTCAAATAGAATTCCTTCCTTGTGCCAAGAAGACAAGTCATGTCCCTGACACTGTGGTGACACCAGCACAGCCAGCTCCAAAGTCCCTGACAGGACCATCCTTGCTTATTGGTTAAACGTTACTATGAGAAGTTTTAGATCAAGAGTTGGTGGTATAATTCATTTCATAAGTAAATACGGAGCTGCATGCAAGATGTATAACACAAATCAGCACAGAAAACCAGTACCTGAATGAGACAGGCCAATTTTTCAGTTTAAACTAAAAATATTATAGGCTTGAAAGCTATCTTGTGGTTAAAACAAATGTGGTTTTGATGAGAGAAATGTAAATAATCTGTCATAGACTTTGGGGTCCTTGCTTTGACATTGTAGCTGCTTAAGTTAGCAAACAGAAAAACGTTAGTTATTAGAAATGGAGTGTCCAAAGAAAATCCCCTGAAAAATCTGAAATAAAAAAATACTGTCAGGATGAACTATTCTAAAAGGCAGAAGGGAAGTTGCACTTAAAGAAAGTGCACAGAGGAGGGAGCTGCAGATAGAATTTTAACTATATGAATACAACTGTTGCCCTATTAGAGATTTCCGATGTATGCTAATATAGATGCCTACACTCATTCAGAAATTTGTATCACACATAAAAATTGTCTGTTTCTGTATCTGTGAATGGGGAATGTTTACTTGGGGTGGGGGGAAGAAAGAATGTCACAAGGTTAATTCCAGATTTGTCATTAAAGACATCTGCGTTCAGAAGTGAAGTCACTCTTTCATAAGTAAACCATGTTTCCCAGGTTACTCCAATTTGGGACGGCAAAATAGAAAAATAGTAACAACGAGAAAGAAGAAAGATTTCTCTGGTTCTGCCACCATCCACTCTGAATGGACACATCTCTTTGATATTCCTGCTAAAAGTGTCTCACATGTGATGCCCTATGATGTTTGCTATTTGCCTCCTCTTTCACTTTGGCTTGCTGATGATGTCCTCTGTGTGCAGCACCTAGGAAGACCCAGTGCAGCAGATGCCATCATTGCTGGTTCTGGGAGATGTGTACACTGACACTGCCCTGCCGAAATGACATAGGTGGTGCTAACATCTGTGCCAAAGTTCTCTTGCCGCTGCCAATACTGCTGGCATAGTATCCACTGACTATACAAAATACTGTCACTAAAGCCACTTATAAGCAGCTCCTTTATCCTCTACTGGTTTTTCATCCTAAAGAGATTACATTAGTCTTATTTCCATCAGGCCTCAAAATATGCTCAGTCCTGCTTATATTCTAGAATAAAGGCGGTTTACAATCAAGCTCGGATCTCAGAAACATTTAGGACGATCGTATTGTTATTCTTTGTGAAAGTCAGAGATGGATAGGGACTCCTATCACTGAGTACATCTGAGATAATATAATCTAGCCTGAACTGGCTCATGGAGATAAGGATGGAAATATTATCAGCAATCTCCTCAAATAACCCATCATCTATAAATTTTCTTGTCATTCAAATACACTAACAGAGTTGTACAATATTGTACTCTGATCTTACACCAATTCTATTCTGTGCATAAGAACAAGCTTAATTTAGGCAATATTTACCTCTAGAGGTAATTTGTTCCCTTGGAATACATATAAAAATCTTTCAAATGTTAAACTCTATCCCTCCCTCTCTTTTTTCTTTTCTTTCTTCCTTTTCTTTTTTAATCCCCCCTCCTTCTTTCTTTTCTTCCTTCCTCCCTCCCTCCCTTCCTTTCTCTTTGATAAGACATGGGTCCCTAATGTTTCTGCATGTCTTGTGAGCAAACACATTGACCATCTTTGGTCTCCACTATCTTCTCAAGGATTTTTGTAGAGAAAACAGCCTTGGAAGTTGGAGATGGATATGGAGATAGTGTCTTCCTCTGGAGCAAAATGCAGGCTTGTTTAATGTCCAAAGGTAATGATTTAATTTGGGGCAAAGAATTCAGGCAGGCTTACAGCCCTTAAAAAATGATTCAAGTTCTCTAAGCCCCAGGTTTCTGTGCTTGAAGAAGACACACTGCATGTGCAGCATCCCCCTGGACCCTCTGCAGTGCCCTGGTGGGGTGAAGGGGACAAGGGCAACTGGCACAAACATGATCCCCAAGCTACTTGCTGTGCTTTTGTCTCTGACTCAGGACTCTTGTGCCTTCTGCCAGCACCCACGAAACTGTGCCGGGCTAAGTTATTAGCTTCCAAGTAAGGTAAAGATCTCAAACTTGTCACAGTTCCTGAATTTAAAGAGATGTAAGCTTCCCAGCATTACGATTTCTTTCAAATAAAACCAAGGGCAGAGAAAAAACTCTCTGAATTAGAGATATATCAATAGAATCTTCAAAACCCTAAAAGCAAGGAGAATAAAGACTGGGGAAAAAACAAACAAACAAACAAGCAAACAAAAAACCCAGAGCGGAATATCCAAGGACTGTGGGACAACTACAAAGGTTGTAAGTATAACGTGAACACCAGAAGGAGAGAGAAAGGAGCAAAAGAAGTATCTGAAACAGTAATGACTGAGAATAGCCCCAAGTTAATCTCAGACAACAAAGCACGGATCCTGGAAGCTCAGAGAACACGTTTGTAAAAGCTTAGAGATATGTGGGCTATTTAGTTTGCCTGATTTCTGATAGAAAAAAGCTATGATAAAATATTCACAAATCTTTTTTCTTAAAATGTTCCAGTTTCCAACAAATTGATTTTTAAACATGTAAGATAGTTGAAATTCTGATTTTCTCATTAGTACTTACATTATTAAACTGCTCTCAGACTTTATCTCTATAAAATATATGTACAACACCTAGAGTTACTCATAGTTTTTTAAATGTTTGAAGTCAGCTATTATAGTCTATCTTGTCCCCATTAGTCTTCTTCTATTTGAGCTAAAATTTCTCCAGTTCTTTTGATGAAATTTCTTCAGTTCTCCTCATGTGAAATGGTTTTGAGTCTAGTCACCATCCTATACTTTCCTGTGAAGAATTTCCATTATAATCTATGGCACTCCATATTTCTGTATACTAGCAAGGGTCAATTGTAAACTGAAAAAAAACCTATACAATTTAAAATAGTTCCATAAAACTTCAGATATAATTCTAACTAAAAGCATCTATATGCTAAAAGTTAAAAAATATCAAGAACTTAATAAAAAAGAAACACCTAAGTAAGTGAAGAGACATACCATGTCTATGGATGGGAAGGCTTAATATAATTATCAATTTTTCCCAAACTGATATATAGATTTTAAAAAATTCAAATAAAAATCCAATAAGAATATTTTGTAGATACAGAGATGCTGATTCTAAAGTTACATGGAAAGATACAGGAATTGTAACAGAACAATTTTGATAAAAAAAAGAATAAACTAGAAGAACTACAGTACTTGATTTTGACTTATGATAAAGCCACAATAATCAGGTTAGTGTGATACTGGTGAAACAATGGAGTCACAGATCAAAGGAACAGAACAGAGTCCGAAAACAGATGCACGAATATATAGTCAACTGATTTCTGACAAAGGTACAAAGGCAATTAAATGAAGAAAGGGTGCTTTTTTGGATTGGGTTGTTTTTTTTTTCTTATTAATGTCATATGAGCTGTTTATATATTCTGGAAATCAAGCCCTTGTCAGTTTCATCTTTTGCAAATATTCTCTCCCATTCCATAGGCTGTAGTTTTGTTTTGCTTATACTTTAAAGATACATTGAATAAACGCATTGCCAACCACAGGACTAGATAAAGAGCCAGGCTCTCTCCCCTCCCTCCTTTGTTTTAGAGATCTTGATTGGTTTCCAGATAACTGACCACTGGGCTGCTTGTTTTTTCTCTTCCTGAACTTTAAATTCCCACTCTTCTATTTTAAATTCACCAATAAAAAGTGAGCCTGTTAAAGTCGAAGGTCCTGCATCCTTGACCCCAATAAAAGCAGAACTCCAGGCTCAATAGCACACTCTCTCTCTTTCCCTCTCTTCTCCTCCCTCCCTCCCCCACTACCTCACAGTATGGCCCCAAGTGTGCCCTGTCATTTCCAGGGCTTGTATATAACAAACCCTGTTCTCTTTTAACATTTCCTGATGATGACTGCTGAGGGTCTCACAATTGTAATAAGACCCACAAGAGCCAGTCCCACCACGGCACTGGTTGTGGATAGGCTGAGACCTGCACAGAACAATGAATGAGTGAAAAACATGTATTTCAAGGCATTTGAAGTTGAGAGAAGAATCGGGAGTTGGTGAGAGAAGTATCACATCTCTCCCTGGGCTTCCCCTTGGTGAAGTCTTCCCCTGGGCTAGGCTGTAGCGGGAGCGCCACGGGATTATCAACACAGATATCGCCAGTGCTGTGGGTTACTCAGGACTATTTTTGCCTACATTCTAAGTGATTACTTGTATGACTCAGGAAGTTGGAGCAGCTGTCCTGGGTTGACCTTACTGTGCATTTTATTATATTTTTCCCGCTGACTGCATTAGATGCTAGGCAGCCAACTGTAAAAGGCAGAGCTTAACTGGGTTGGGTGCCCCTCATGCCCTTCAGGTAATTAGGGTCTAAAACTTCTAAAACTTTGGCCTGGGCAGACACTTAAGTGTGCCTGGTAAACAGGGACATGCAAAAGAGGAATACCTAGGTCACAGGACAATTTTAAGCAATGAAAAAGAAAAATGTGTCAAGGGAAAAGTCATAAAACCACATCATGAATAAGACAGAAGGCATGAGACCACACAACTGAGTACAACTCAGAAATATGAAAACAAAATGCAGAAAGACAATCCACAGGAAGGAAATTCAAGAGGGATTAAATTAGACAACACAAATATTAAGGAAATTGAATTTCCAGAAACAGCAGACATAAGCAATTCAATGGGAACAGTTTGTACAAATGAGTTTGCACCCCTGGCACTGTAGTGTATAACAGGAAATTTGGAAATGTTACTAGCCCCCTTACTGCTACTCTCTTTTTGGATGGCAGTTACTATACAAATCATAAAGGAAGGGGCTGACATTTTAAAATCCTACATAAAACATCTAATCAAGTCTCCCCAACAATTTATGACGTATGTATTATTACTCTCTTTGGCTCAGGGTTGGTCAAATAAGGTGTCTAAGGTCACATGGTAAGGAGCAGAGTCAGAATTAAAACCCAAATCTGACCTTCAGTTATATCCATGAATCTCTGTGCTGCCCTCCAGAATAACCCTATTATAGGATAATCTCTCCTATGACTTGGGGTCACTGCATTAAATCCAAGAGTGACAGGGCTCTTCCTAGGTAATAATGTGGTTACACTGGCAGTTATAGAACATATTTTTTTTCTTAAAGAAAATTTTAAAATTGAGAAAAGTATGAATATTGTCAAAACTTATAGAACAATATTACACACTTACTGAACTAGCAATTATTCACTCTCATATTTGACATACATCATTTTTTCCCTACAAAACAATACAGATTAAGCTGAAGTCATTTTTGTTCTCTTCCACTGTCCCACTCCCTGACCCACTTCCATTTATAGAAAAACACTAAATTTGGTGAGTTACAGATGGCCAGCGGTTTGCTAAAACTCTTGCTTTCCTTTTCATAGTTTAGAGTTGTCACTGGGAAATGCCTGCCCAGCCAATAACTCCACTTCCAAAGTTTTCCTCTATTTAGGTGTGATCTTCTGGCTATTTCTCATCAATGGAATGATAGAAAGTCACTTCTTGCCAAAGCTTTTAAGAAGCAGCTGTGTTCCTTACGCATCTCTTTTCCTTTCTGTTGGCTGGACGGAGAGGACAAGATCCTAGATGGTGCTAGAGTTTAAAGTCTGAAGGAGTCTGAGGCCCTGAGCCATTTCATGAAGGGATAATATATAACAACAAGGAAAATCTGCACTGGACTGTTATGTAAACAAGAAATAAATTATTGGGTTAAGCTACTTAAATTTTAGAATTATTTTGTTATATCATATATAGTTATATATATTTGTTACATGTAAAATATAATTATTAAATATAATTAACTATTATATTTTGTTATATATTAAATATATACTATATATTAATTATATTGCTATATATTATGTACTATATATAACTGTATATTTGTTATATTATTTTTATATACTAATCATTCTACTCAATGACTTAGTTAATGACTAATTTCATATTTTGCACTCATTAACTACATTAATTCTATTTTTTACCTCTATTTCCCTAATTAATTACTCTAACTAATCCAATATATTACCCTAATTAGTCCAAATATTTTTCTAATTAATTTTCTAATTACCTTACTATTACAATTTTTATCTTTTGTAGCTATTTATCAGTAAAATTTTAAAAAATTTGTCTTTTTAAAGAAACTGTACATGAAAATATAATGTGAATATGGATCTCTGAATTATTTTTTTCCACAGAAGATGTATACATCTATAGCTATATCTACGTCCATATTTATATCCATCTATTTGTATAAAAATAGATAATTTCTCTTAATTGTTATATAGAATTTTATTTAGGAATATAAGTCGTGTATCACTGTTTGCAGATGACATGATGGGTATATAGAAAACCTTAAAGATATCACCAAAAACCTGTTAGAACTAAAAATGGATTCAGTAAAGTTGCAGGATAAAAATTAATATACAGAAGTATGTTTTTTTAATACATTTAAACATTAACAACAAACTATGAAAAGAGAAACTGAGTAACAATCCCATTTACAATTGCATAAAAAAAATAAAATACCTAGGAGTAAATATAATTAAGGAAGTGAAAGACTGAAAATCTACAAGACATTGATGAAAAAAATTAAAGACCACACAAACAAATGGAAAGGTATGTCAGGCTCATGGTTTGGAAGAATTAACATTATTAAAGTGATCATACTTCCCAAGGAAATCTATAGACTCAGTGCAATCCCTATCAAAATTCCCAATGGCAGTTTTCACAGCACTAGAACAAATAATTGTAAAATTTGTATGGAAACAGAGAAGACCCTGAACAGTCAAAACTAATCTTGAGGAAGAACAAAGCTGAAGGTATCGGACTCCCTGATTTCAAACTATACTACAAAGCAACAGTCACCAAATTAAAAGCAGTCACATAGCGGGGAGGGTATAGCTCAAGTGGTAGAGCGCATGCTTAGCATGCACAAGGTCCTGGGCTCAATCCCCAGTACCTTCTCTAAAAATAAATAAACCTAGTTACCCCTCCCCCCAAATAAATAAAGACAGTCACATAGATCAATGGACAGAAAAATTGACAATAATATTGTAAAAACTTTGTATGGGGACAGATGGCTACTATACTTATCATGGTGATCATTTCACAATGTATGCAAATGTCAAATCAGTATGTAGTACACCTGAAACAAACATAATTAACTATTTTAACAGAAAGGATATTATTTGTGATGCTCCTGACATGTCTAGTTGTTTAATTAACGTTATTTCCTAAGTCCTCTCCTGAGAAATCATGTAGTCTACGCAATTAGCGATTAGATTAAACCATCCTCAGCTTTTTGGTACAAATTATTTCTACAGAAAAACTGGACTCATTTAGTTCTGTGTTTTTTTAAATAATAAAAAACATTACAGCTATATAAAGGGTGACTTCGTAACTTGGAGAGAGAAGCAGCAGTCCAATTCTGAGCACATGTAAGCACACACACATGCCTGTGCGCACACACACGTGCCTGTGTACATACACATGTTTAGTGTCCTATATATTGTCCCTCCCACTCAGTCTCAAGATTCTGTCTCCTTATTATTAAAAACACCAAGTCTGGGATGATTCAAACTTTAGCAAGTTTCCAACATTTTAGAACAACAGTGTCATGACATTATCATATATTATGTTTATGGATAGTTTAATTACAGGCACTTGCAAATAGGTGAGCAAAGTATTTGGAGAGAAGAGAAAGTTTCCCCTTCAGACCTTTGAAATATGATTTTTAAATTCCTTTTTAGACAAGAGTAAACTTCGGGTAATTGACTTGACTTAGGTAACAGGGGGCCCCAAATATATCTCAAGATGCAGGGTGCTCTAAGAGAAGTAGAAAGCTAGGGAGATAGTCTGACTGTTTTATTAATGTGAAGATGCGAGGCAGGTAGATAGAATCTAAATATGAGGAGTGCGTCAGAAGTTGAGCACAGAAGATAAGAGCAAGAGCGTTCATGAGAGAAGGGAAGAGACAGAAGGCGAAATACATCCTGAATCCCTGGAGTATGTCTGCACAGAACTCCGTGTAGAGAGGATGCCATGATGGGTCCCAGTTGCTTAAGACGTGTATCACCCCCAAGTAAGATGCCTCCTGCACTATTGCTATAGAATGGAATGAGAATTGTCAACCCAATACTCCAAGACACAGTGCATGTCATCTCAGCACAAGGAACTTCCAAAGGGGAATAGCAGAATGTCTGCAAACTACTCCTGGAACAGTATACCCATATTCTGAAATTAATGCAATTGCCCAATTGGCAAGAATGAGATTTTCATGAATGCTGAAGAAAAAAAAATTCCAGTCTGTTACACTTTCAGTGTAAGTTTTTCAGTGATATTTTTAATAAGATAGTCACATCACATTTTTGTTTCAGAGCTGTAGCTTTTGTGTTCAGCATGTGTTAGTTCACAGCTGAGACTCTTTTAGACATTTGTTGGCAGCATTATGCCACTTTATAACCATCAGTTGAAACCAAGTTTAATTCATATTCAGTGTACACTTCTCTTTTTATTTAGGAGCTCCCTGAATTGGAATTGGAACTCTCCTTCTCTCATCTGTGTGACTGTAAACTGTAGTTAAATATGAAAAGAATGTCTTTAAATATATTTCACATGACTAGTTACACTAAAGAGGCAGGAAAGGGTTAAACAGTAGAAGACACCTGAGGTCAGACACCCAGGGAGGCCATCCTCTCAGGTAAGGTGCTGCCAGCCAGTGTGTCTTTCGGTTCATGTTGCAATTCCATTTCCTGATGGGGCTCCAAAATGAATATTGCTTTTCAACTAATAAGATTTGGTCTAGAACCTCACTCATCAATAAAGTGCCTGGAGAAGAATAAGAAATTGGTAGGAGGAATTTTGCCAAGAATTGGGAGAAAATAAGCACCCTGGGAAACACAGTGGATGATTATTCTTAATGTGGAAGGTAGGCACGTCCATCATTAGAGACAGAAAGCAAGGACTCTGATCTCCACGGTACAGGCACAACATGAAACACATACAAGAAGAATCAGCAGGATGTGGACTGTGCACAAAGAAAGAACGCAAGCTGCATAGAAACAGAGACTGACCTTTCATCTGTGACTCGTACTCCAGCGTGTACAACTCAGGGTCGTCCACGTACAAACTGTTGTAGCCATTCAGTCAAAGTGTATGTATCTCTTGTTTCACACCTTGGGTTCAGTCATCCTCCACTGATTTATTATTTTCATAAAAACTCCAGGGAAATAAGAGCCCTAGCTCAGATTGGGAAACACATCTTCTGTTAGGATGTGCTCTAGAGTGCAGATTAATAATCACACGTGTGCCTCAGTACCCAGTCCAGGCATGGGCTTTCTGATAGCATTGAGCCGTATCTTCAGCACATTGGAAGACTAAGGAAAAAAATCTACTGATTTGCTATACCAGGGATGGAGATGTGCCATAATTATTATGCTTCTCCATGTTGGATAAGAACCCTGGGGTCATTCTTGATTCTGTTCATTTCCTCATCACCCACCACCTGATGACCTGTCAGCGTAATGTGTACTGACTACTTCTTACTAATTCTGCTCTACCATCCCTGACCACATGATCCTCCGGCAACCCCCCCGAAAAGTCTGGATTCTGCTCTTGCCCCCTTTATTTTTCCTTTTTTATGAGCAAGTCATATTTTTTAATTAAAAAATATAATTTTTGTATATGTTTAAGGTGTGCAACATGATGTTTTGATATACATATACATAGTGAAATAATTACTAGTCAAGCTAATTAACTTATCCATCTTCTCACACCACGTTGAATGTGTGTGCATACGTGTGGTGAGAGCACCCAAAATCTACCTTCTTAGCAAATCTCCAGCATTATACCCCTGTATTTTTTTCATCGCACAGCACCTGAAGTGATTAAAAAAAATCATATTGTGCCACTTCCCTCCTCAAAACCTTCCAGTGGCTTTCTATTACAATTTGAGTGTTACTCACACTCCTGGCTGTAGCCTGAAGACTCTGTGTTCTGGCGCCTGCCTCCCTCCCCTTGATCTCTGAACCCCTCTCTCCCTGGTTCACTCTTGTCCAGCCACAGGGGTCTTCTCTCTGTCCTTTGACCATGGCATGCCTGCTCCCTCCTTAGGATCTTTATACTAGGTGCCTTCTCTCCCTGCCATGTCCCCCTCCAAGACCTTTGCATGACAGCCGTCTCAATGTTCATGTCTTAAGGGAAATCTCACCTCTTCTGAAAATGCTTTTGCCATTCACCACAATCTATGGGAGCCACAGACAGCATGACCACTCTCCTATCTACTACATAGTATTGTTGTCTGTGTAGTAGTGATCACTATGTAAAATTCACTATATTTGTACGTGTGTTTGCACATGTATGCGATTGTTGTCTCTCACCCTGACCCCCTCACAGAATACAAGCTTTATGAGGGCAGGACCTGCCTGTCCTCTTTTCCACTACAGCCCAGTACTGAGAACAGGGAAAGGCACATAGTAGTATGTGTCTGGCAGACACTAGCAGCTTAGTTAATACTTGAGTGACATGTAGAGCATGTTTATAGAACTAGGGAGGAAATTTCACTCCCCACAGGTTCTTTTATGGAGATCACATTATTTGTACGGAAGACATATTTTAACAAGTCACGGCCATGAACAGTGAGACCTCAAGGGCGTTCTTAAGCAATAAAAATGGTTGCCTTGTTGCTACACATAAGGCGGAGGAGGATTCACTTTATTCTTGAAAGAAAGGAGAAGGAAGTGAAGGGAGAGAAGGATGGAAAGAGAGATTGAAGTCTACATGGTCCCTACTGCCCATCTTCTTGAGATCTGTATATATCCGTTTTGTGTTTGTAAAATGCTCACCAGAAATGGGTTTAATGCAGAGGACAGTGAGAAGGTCTATTTGACATCTGAATCAACGTGGTGAGCCAGGACCTAGAGGCAGAAGCAGCCAGGAGAACGTAAGTCTCTGGAAAGCCAGTGGAATCTAGAGAGGAGGTTCTTAGTTTGCCAGGTCACAGAACTGGGGGGAACCTAAACACCCTATACTTCCAGCTCCTAGAGGCAAAGGGCTTGAAATCATATCTAAACTTCATGTATATTTCTCATATGCTGATTCTAACACTAGGTCCACTGATGGCTTCCAATGGTCAATTGTGAAGTCTGATACCGTCTGAGCTTTCAGGCAAGTGTCTATTTTCACAATGACACAATCTGCTGTCAGTCCCCAGCACGAGGCCAGTGTCCTCCCATACTCGTGAGCTGGCCACACTTGTCTTTCCAAGTTGTTAAGGTATGTATTGAAGCCTTTTTTTTAAAAAACATGTTTATAAACTGGTATCTTTGGATACTTTCAGAATTACAATTTTAAAATACATATAATAAAAATTATGACTATTTTTAAAAGCTATTGTTAGTCATAAAAATAATAAGCTTACAAAAAAAAAAAAGACTAAAGATGTTTCAGAAGCCCTTCTTGGTTCTGAAGGACAGTGAATAAAAATGCACACACATATTTAAGTATATGGAACATATAAATATATATTTGATGGTTTTTCTGAGATTTTTAAACTTCATCAGACTTGCAAAAAATTAAATTTCCAAGAATAGAGAATCAAGGGAGAAGAGAGTGTGCGTATAAAAGTGATTTGTGCTACCGGAGTGCAGGCATTGTGTTCTCTCAGCCATCTGCCATGGGCCTTGCTCCGATAATGGTATTTTAGCTTCAGCATCAAAGAAACTCAGTTTATCTGTGAAATCACAAGCAATTATCACATTTGGACATCACTGAGTTAATCAAACGCACATAAGCATTGATTATCTAGGTGGGAGTATGGGGGTGGTTGTAAATGTTCCTACTTCAAAGCTTTGTGCAAATTCTAAAGGGAACTGAAAATAAAAACAAGTATTTCATGGTGTAAAAGTCATGGAAAGTATAGAAGAGGCTGGCTTTATGAAGGTACATTTCACACATTCTTTTATGTGAGCTTAAGTTTAATCGGGCAATTCTTTCCTTTAATTATCCGTAGGGTTACTTCTAATTCTTCAGTGGTTTTATTCTCTTCTCTAACTCTATTTCAATGCTCTGAACAAACATAAGAGTGAATTTTCTTTTTAATGAACACTGGAGTTGTTTCCTAGACCATCTCAGTGGGGGTTAACACAGATATTCTAAAGCAGAAAAAGAGATCTGTCAAGGTCAAGATTCATGTCCCAATTACAAGGCGTCTTTGGCCTGCCAATGATTTATACTATAATCATGCCTCTCTCTGCATTTCTGCATTTTTCTGAAACACCTCAGGGAACTCAGTACTCTGTGGGAATGTCTCAGACCAGCTGCACAGACATCACCAGTATTTCTTTTGCTCCTAAAACATACAGAGCCTGGGGGAAATTCTTTCCTGTACCCTACCAAGGAAAGAGGCATGGTCCTTCTCGTCTTCTCCGAGACCTCCAGATCTCTCTAGGGTCCTATAAGCTCCAGTACACTACCCTGGCTTCATCTGGGAGAGGAGTGGGTACCTCACAATTTTCTAAATTTTTTGTTTCCTTTCTAATCCTTTCCTTTCTCATCAGACTCAACAACTCTCTAGGTATTTATCCCCATTTGAAATTATCTTGTTTATTTTTATGTTGACTTGTTTACTGTTAGTCTCTGATCACTGGGAACTCAAATGCATGAAACTGAGACTTCTGTCTTATCATCTCTATGGTCCCATTACCTAGAAAAGTGCCTAACACATGGGAGGCACCCACTAAATATTTTTTGAATAAGTGAATAGGGGGACACTTTATTTAGTTATGGATAGAGTGGCCTGAAAAGAGGAAAAAGGTAAGAAAATTAATTGACTGTCCTGGTTCAGTATGAATAACAGGTTCCTCTGGTTCTGGTTTTATTTCAGAGAGAGGCACAATGTAATTTTCATGGATGCAGAGTACAAAGCTCTTTTTGAAAAGGTAACATCCAAGTGACAAGAATGTTCTAAGACAATGGAAGTGGACTGGAAAATGATAGATGTGTGTCACTAAGTGAAGAAAAGGAAGAACATTTAGGGAAAAACAACTGTGGCTATATTTGAAGATGAGAGGCCTCAGGTCCTCAATTATGACCCAGAACAGAATTCTGAATTATGAGAAACTCTGTTCTCAGCTGAATATTCTGCTGTTGCTAACAAGGGCAACAAACTGTAGCCCTGATCAGAACCTATGTTAGAAACTGCATGCATGCATTGTCCTAACAGTGTCCTAAATCAATAAGAACATAGCTTTTAAAATAATGAAATAGTAACAAGTACAAGGAGTTGAACTTACACTTCATGATTATTACTAGAAATCCTTCGGGCAATCTTGATTTCTGCATCTCAAAAAAGGTTTGATATTGCTAGAAAGGGTCAAAAAAATAGCAGCTACAATGATCTCTTCGATTCAAGACAGTGTGCATAAAGGGACAGTTAAGGGAAGACTGACTTTAAATATTAGGGTCTTTAGGGTAGAGAGATGAGGGACCAAATAGACTAAGGAAATATGAATGAAGCCAAAATAATGATAAAAGGAAAAAAAAACTTAGTACTGATTGAAAGTGTAAGACCTAACTGTATGCTGTTTACACTTATAAAACACTGACAGGCTGAAAGTAAATTGAGTGGATAAAGAAAGATATACCATGCAAGCAGTAAGCATAGGGAAAGCTGGTGACTATATAAATATCAAATAAAGTAAACCTCCAGACAAAGATTTAAAAAGGCACAGATGAAAAAGGCATATTAGCAATTCATCAGGAAGACATAAAAATCATAAACATATACGTATGTGATAACAGAGCACCAAAATACACGGAATAAAAATGGACAGAACTGAAAGGAGACAGACAAATCATAGCTTGGAGATTAAATAATCTCTCTTTCATGACTGATAAAATAATTTCACAGAAAATCAGCAAAGGCATAGGGTTTTTGAATACGCTGGCTAAATTACTTTGACAGAATTGGTATCTATAGAAGACCACAGCTAACAATTGCAGAATACACACTCTGTCCAAGTACACATTATATAAACCAAGATACACTATATAATGGGTCATAAAATAAGTCTCAATAAATTTAAAAAGACTAAAATCATACAGAGTATATTTCCTGGCCACAATGGAATTATATTAGAAATCAGTAACAATAAGGTATCTAGAGAAAATGCTAAGCATTTGGAAGGTAAAAAACATACTTCTAAACAACTCATGGGTCAAAAAAGAATTACAAGGGGAATCAGAGAATGTTTTTAACTGAATGGTAAAGAAAATACATCTTATTAAAATTTGTATGATGCAGCTTAAAATCATGTGTAGGAGAAACTTAATGACTTTAAATGCTTATTCTAGAAAAGAAGAAACTTTTAAAATAAATTATTAAAGTTTTCACCTTAAGAATCTTAAAAAAAAAAAAAAAAGAGTAAATTAAAGCCAGGGTAAGAAAAGGAAAGTAATTGTAAAGCTGTAAGTACAAATAAGTGGAATAGACAACTGACAAGCAATAGAGAAATTAATGTAGTAAAAAACAGGTTCTTTGATGAACAAGAAAATTGATAAAATCCTAAATAAAGTAATCAAGGAAAAAAAACCACACAAATTACCAGTAACAAGCATAAGAGAATTATATTCACTACATGTCTCAGTGATATTAAAGGAATGGTAAAGAAATATATGAATACTTTTGCTAATAAATTTGATAATTTAGATGAAATAAAGAAATTACTTGAAAACTGTGTATTACTGATTAAATATGTAATAGAAAATTAAATAGCACCTTGACAACTGAGATAATTAGACAGTTATATTACACATAGATGAAAAGGTTTCTGTTCTTGTTTTATGTGTGTGTGTATAAAAACTGCTATTTGCAGTGCAATATTTTCATTTGTGATATCGTCTCCCCTTGAAATGCGAATGTAAATCTCTGGATATCGGGCTTAGTTAGATGAATAATATGTGGCTATAAAAATGGTAAGGATTCTCACCACTTACTGACAATAACTAAAAATCATGGGTTCGAATTAAAATGTGATATTGTTCCATCTGTTATATTTAACACTTTTTTCCAAGAGCTTTTGTTTCTCTGTTTTACAGTTCACTTTTCAGTAGACATGCAATTTTAATTCCCCTTACCAGCATAACAGCTGAACTCTGTTTATGCCTGTATGAATGAGCAAAAAACAAAAAAACCCCGAAAATAAAATATGGAAACTCAGCTATAGTTGCAGAAATCTATGTGAAAAAAAGATTCAAGCTGGTTACTTTCTTCTAAAATTCTTCTTAGGGGTCAACTGTCAGTAACTCAACCCAGAAAAGGAATTAATTGGCAAACGGTAAATTTCAAGATCTTATACTCTTTTTGCTAGCTGCATCTACCCCAACAGACACTTGTGTGAACGAAAAATACTGCAAAGCGTACCAGTCAACAAAGAATGCTGAAACCATCAAGTCATCAGCAGCTGCCGCCACCCCCCAGTGAAGACAATCCTGCAGCCCAGCCTCTGCAGCCACTCACAATGGTGCACCCTGAGGGGACGCAGAATAATTAAAGACGAGATACTGGCCCTAGATAGCTAGATGCTTGTCAAAGGAATGAATTCAATGAGCCCAAATGTTTGCTTCCTCCCATACATAGAAAAGCACTAAATTCTTTAACTTGAGATGCCTGGTTTTCTTTAGATAACAAGTAATCGTTTATTGTTCCAACTCCCTGGTCTTTGTTGTAAAGCTCCTATATATCCTGGCTCCTCCCCTACCTCTCAGAGCAGTCCCTCAGAGCGATCGGGGAGGCTGTCATCCCGGCTGGAGTCCTCCCACCAACTAAAACATAACTCTTTTAACTTTTGGCTGTGCATTTATTTCAGCCGACACTTGTAATTGTTTAAGGAGAAGGCAGAGAGATGAAAATACATCAGGGAGTGTGAAGGGTATAGGACTCATCTCATGGTTCTGTTTTTCAAAAGGGTCTCCTGTGGATTTATAGTCCATGCATTCCAGAGTCTGAAAACCATACAAACTGTGTTTTATCTGGTTTTCTTATGATGCAACCAGTCAAAGAATGGTAAGTTCCCACTTTTGACTCTGAATAGAAATAAAATGTGTCTGTTTCTACCAGATCTCAGCCTCCTCTCTGGCTCAGGTCTAAATACAGCCCCGGCCACCCCTGTGCAAGGTCCTGTTGTCCATCACTTGGTGGGTGTTTTCAGAATGGAATTGTGTGTTGTTCTTTTGTGAGTGACTGGATAATAAATTACACAGTACCAAAAAAAAGTCTCCTTGAGGAGGCCAGCAAGAGTATGTATTAAGCCCCACTGTTTACAGAGCATATTTATACCGTGGGCAAGCAGGAAACACAAAAAAGCAGAAATCAATTACAATGCATGTATCAACTTCTGCACTTATGAAAAATTGCTAAAATCCCAGAATATTGTGAATATAACAGTGATAAGAATAATTTAATATTAGTTCAGGAAACTGAGGGTGTCAAATAAGAAGGAGTAAAAATAGATTTTTCCAACTAAAATGTTCAAGTATGTAAATGAGGTTTTAATGGAAAAGAGGGAGAACAAAGAACTGTTTTACAGTTCCCTATTTATAACTCATCTCTCCTACTGTACTGCAAACTCTTGGGGGCAGACTTGTTCCCTCTTGCTTACTGCCTACTATGGGCTAACGGTGGTGAAAGCCAGCATTCGTTCAGCACTTACTGCTAAATGCTTTATCCTTAACAACTTGGAGAGAAGATAATTATTCTCAATTTGCAGAGAAGGAAAGTGCAGTTTAGGAAGGGTTAAAATTTGCCCAAGGAGATAAAGCTAGTAGAGTCAGAACTAGCATTGAAAACCAAGCATGTCCTTCAATAAAAAAAAGTTTAGAAAAAAGAAAAGAAAAGAAAACCAAGCACGTCTGACTCCAAAGACTGTGTTCTTAACTGAGGATGAGCCTCGGGCAAACAGATGAGGGGGGGCGGGGTTGGTGGAATTTTAAATTGCAATTTAGATTTAACAGTCTATCACACAAGCATTCTAAACTTGTTACTCTAACCAACTCACTTCAATTCATAAATATAGACTGAAGTCTCACATGGACACTTAATAGCTTGTTTTTCTCTTAAAACAAATTATTTCCCCTACTTTCTAATATAGTAAAGTTTTCTAGTTAAAATAATTCGTAAAACAACTCACAATAATTCCATCAGCTAATGATAGCGACTATTTATTGAGCCCCTGCTGTATGGCATCCTGTATCTGGTTTGTTACATGCATTAGTTTTTAAATTACTTGTTTAATGTTTGTCTTTGAGGATAGAGATCATGTTTTGCTTATTTACCTCTGCTTCCCTCACCCTTTTCCCCTCATCCAGCATGGTGGGATTAGAAGACACTCAGTAATTATTTGTTGAAAGAATCTGCCAGGCGTTTAAATGTATTTCATTATTTGATAGTCACAACAGTCTGGGGGTATTACTGTAGATAACTCAAATCACTTGCACAGGGCCACATGGTAAATGCCAGAGCTAGCCTCACCTCTGTCTGCCTGATGCTACAGCTCGTTCTCCCAGGTCACATTGCCTCTTACTCGTGTAAGGTCTTCCCTATGGTGCCTTTTGGATATAGAATTCCATTTTTCTATGAGTGTATACAGTATATAACGTCACAATGATAGTTGAATACTATTAGTTTATTCCTCAGTTGATGTAAATTGCTGTGGGGCAGCAGTGTTTTTCAACAGTGTATTTCCGAAACGACATTCCCTAAGACTACCTTTGTTGACTGAAAATCATAAATACTGTTTGAAGTTACTGGTCATAAGCAATCCTGTTTTGCCACTATTGCCAACAAAATATTTGGTTTACCAGTTAATTCCCTCAAAGTTATATTTTATTAGATGGCAAGCAAGTAGAAGAAAAACAAGGAAAAAAAAAGGAAATTGATGGATAACTAGGATCTGAGTTTTTTGGACTACTTAAGCAAACTAATAACCCTATCTTAACAAATACCAGGATTTTTATAGAAATTTCTGGGAAGAGGGAAACTACAAAGTTCAGGACAAAATGTGATGGTTCCCAAATGGCCAAAAACACTCAAGACAATCTAGGGCTGCCCTGAGTTCTTTCCTGCTTTGAGATGTTGCTGACCTCTCTGACTGAACTCCATCTGGATGAGGGTGTGGTGGAGCTGACTCTACCTCTCTCCTGTCCCCATACGCAGCAGCTGTCACCCAGATTCTCAGCAAAAGTTTTGCCGAGCTGATTTTAACTGCCACACCCACTGACACTTGGGGAAATCTAAGTAAATAAGTAGTAAGTTAAAAGTCACACTGTCTTGTGCTTTTAAAACATCCACAAGTTATTCTGGAAGCATAAAAAAGAACCATGGAAGCTGGAAGAGTTCTGGGGACAGATTTCCATCAATCTACAGCCATTCCTCAGCCGAAATAAGGTTGGCTGAAGAGGGGACTCTGAAGCAAAAGGAATGGAGCTGAGTGAAGCCAACTTGTTTCTAACAGGGAAATCAGACTCAAGTTAAGGAGTGTGGCCCTTCAGAAATAGATTGGTGCGCATACAGCTTTCAGGAAACAGCAAGCAACTCCCTTTACTGTATGATAATTGTCTTGTATTAACCTATAATGAAAAAGAGTATGAAAAGGAGTATATGTATGTGTATGTATGGCTGAAACATTATGTTGTACACCAGAAATTGACACAACAATGTAAACTGACTATACTTCAATTAAAAAGAAAAAAAAGAGAGAGATCCCGCCAGTAGCATACACTAATCAAGTCCAATACTGAATCCTCATCAGCCACCCAAACCAGCTCCTCCTCCTGACCTGTCCACCTATGTTACCTTTACCACCACAGTGAAGCAGGCTGACAACCTGGGCCTCAGTTTGACGCGTCTCTCCTTCTCACCCTGACAGCCAGTCAGTTCCCAGGACTCTCTATCTCCATTAGGGCTCCATTTTTTGAGCTGGGTGATCTTGGGTAAGTTATTCAACCTCTTTGAGACTCAGATTCCTAACCTGTAAAAAGAGGATACTACTACTAACTAGCCCATCGGATAACTCCTTCTTGTGAGGAGTCAGGACTACGTGTATAATGTGCACTGCAGTGCTTGGGATGAAGAAAGCGCTAACGAGTTTCTCCCCCTTTTGCCATCCTCTCCTTCAGTCTGCCCCTGTTATTTCTCAACTGTATTAATTCAGCATTTCCTTACTGGTCTGCCTGCCTGCCTTTCATTTCTCCATATTCAGATCGGTCCTATATTCTATAGATGAATACAGCCCAAATCATGTCACATCCTTAATCATTAGTCTCTCATTAATTCACATTGCCTGGGGAGACAGCCTAAGCTACTCTGCCTGGTATTAAAGACACCAGTATACTTCCTGGCTATTATTTCTTTCTACTCCATGATTCTCCTAGGTCCATCAAACTGAATTTCATATTCCTTCAAAAATCTTTGTTCAGTTATTTCCTTTCCCTGGAAGGTCCTTTCTTCCATCCCCGTGTATTTGTGTTTTAGTCAATTAAAATTTTTCTATATATTTAATGTATACCTTGCTAATAATGCACTCCTTAAGAACAGAGGCTCTGTCTTGCCTGTCCTTCCTATCTTTATATTCCCAGTGTTGGTAGTGTTCTTGGCATAGAGTAATGTATACAATACATGTTTGATGCATAAATGAATAAAAATGGGGAAACTTCTTTGTATTCCTAAAATGCTTTGAAAGAATTAATTTTGCTCATCTGTATTTTCACTCACCCGACTCTCAAAATTACTAGCAGGAAAAAAATTTGCTCTTTCCTACTAGAAATGGTACCTAGGGAATTGTCCAGTATATTTATTTGGTGGTTTGATTTTCATTTCCCTTTTATCCAAAACGTTTCCCTATACTCTTCCACTGATCAGCTTCTCCAGGCTCTGGGAGAGAACAGTGCCGACAGTCAGAACACTGCACTATCCCAGAAAGTACCTGACAGACTGGAGGACTACCAGCAAAAAGTCGATAAAACAACACGGGATTTACTGTATCGTTGGAACTTGCGATCTGGATGGTTTCCCAGCCTTTTTAACCACTAGGTGGCTCTTAGGGCTTAAGGCTTTACCCTACAGGAAACCTGTACTCCAGGTCGATTTTTTTTTTCAGGCTGACTTTTATCCCTGTAAATGATGTGCACAACATTCAAGTCTGCATTCTGCACGAGAGAAAGAGAAGAGGGCAGATGAGTCACAGGACCTGTACTTGCTGGTGGTGCTAACACAATTCCTGGTTTTCAACCTTGGTCTCAAACAGCTGTTTTTGTATATGATTCACAAGGTTTTTTAGAGTTTATATTTTTTAGACTACCAAAGACATTTTTTGTCTACAAAGTAAAACCCATTTTCACTTTCCAAAATAGCTGATAGTTGCTGGTTTGTTGTAAGCTGACCACCAAAAGCAAATCCTTTCATTATTCCGTCACTTTTTGTATTTCAGTGGAATTATTTTGGTCCAGAACTGACACGTATTTTCTGTATTGCAAACAGAGGCTAATGATTTTGCATACTCTTTTCATTATTTATTGTGAAGTTTTTTTTTAAATGATCTTCAATAAAGTATTAAATAATTTGCCTAGGAAAAAAAACTTTTCTTTCCTGGATTTAATGAAAGAAATGCAAATCTGAAGCTTTGGCTATGAGCCACAACTAATTTTCAGTTCTTGAAACACTTCGTTCTGTTAATTTTTAAAATGACCTGAGGAGAATTTCAAGATTATGATTTTAATTCAAAATATCATGTATGGAAATTGTCATTTATAACATGCTTCTTTATTTTCTCTCCACTTTCTCAAGGTGAGAGTTCTCCTTTCTTTCCGAGCTTTCATTTAATTTAATGTTTAGGCTTAAAAATATGTTTACAACAGTTAATCACAAAATGGCCACTGGGCATTTAGAAATACTACTATAATGATATGTCTTTTATTAATGTTTATTGAGAGTCAAAAGTATGCCAGAGGCTGCGAGTGACCACAGACAGAAAAAATACACTTTAACTGTAGGCTTCAGAAATAGAACTCACTCTATCACTGTCTTACAGGTTGTGAGAATAAGTGAGACGCGTCATGCATTGTACTCTGAGCTGCTCAGAATGAAAGACTGGAATTCATTTACAGTCAGTTCCTGTTGTTAGATTTGGGGGTAAAATTCCTTCCAGAAACTTGGAAAACTAGCTGAAGGCTTAAGTAAGATGTGCTGCTGAAAAGCTGTAAACTATTTTACTAATTTCACAACTTTTTTGGTCAAATCTCCAATGGATACATAACTTATTTAAAAACCATTCTAGAAATAGTAGAAGAGGAGAAACTATCCAATTTATGAGTCTGGTATAAGCTTGAAACAAAATCAGGTAAGTACTGTGTAAGAAAAGATTATTTATTATAGGCCCACCTCACGTATAAACACAGCAAATATCCTGAATAAGTTAGAAGGAAACTGAATTGAGTAACGTATTAAAAATTCATTGTGAACAAGTATGGTTTATCCATGTACGTACAGATGCTTAAATTAGTATGTATTTTAGTGTAATTTTCTATATCAAGTAAATTAAAGGAGAAAAATCCTATGGATCATTTCAATAGGTGCGAAAAAAGCATTCAATTAAGTCCAACACTTAAGTGTTAAAAAAATAAACCGGGGTGCTGCCTCCACTCTTGTCTTAGCCTCCATTCTATTCTCAACCTGTAACTAATGGGTTTAGTATAGAAATCATTAAGATTATGTCATTCCCTCGCTCAGAACCCTTCCATTGTCACTCACTACATTTAGCAAAAATCCTTGAGATTCTTGCTAAGACCCAAGTGGTCCTGCAGGATGTGGTCCCTGTCTACCTTCTCAGTCTCATTTTATGCTAATGTGCTCTCACCTCAGGACATTCGTACCTGAGATTTCTCTGCCTAGAATGTTCTTTCTTATGATATCTGCATGATTTGTTCCTTACTTTTATTCAGGTTTCTGCTCAAACCTTACCTCTTCAAAGAGGGCTTTCAAGACATCTGATATGAAATAAGTATTCCCCCGGCCAAACTCCCACCCCAATCCTTTGCCTTATGTAGCTTTGGGTTTTTTCGGAGGGAGGGGATAACATTTATTGCTACCTGATATTATTATATCTCTCTTTCTTCCTTTTATAAGTCCCTGAGGATGGACACCTTTCTCCTCCCCACCCCTCGACTGTTTTATCCAAATGTACTCAGAACAGTATCTGGTACATAGTAGGGTCCCAATATTTGTTGAATGAATGACAGATGCATGAATGATCTATTTCAAGGGTTAGTTGTTGTGAAGACTGAATAAGATAATAGTCAGTGTTCAAAGAAAGTTGCTTTTATAAAAAGATTAAATGAGACTATAATGAACTTTAAATATTGCTCAGGGCCAGCCCTATATTTATATTATACATGTACATACATACATCTATGCCATATAAGACTTATCATTAAATTTAAAGACGTGTTTACAAAAGAGGTAATCTTTTTTGATTTTTCTCTAATACACTAAATTGAAATAAAATGTTAAATCTTATGAACTTATTCCTTTGAAATACAATGTTAAGCCTTATGATAAAGAGTATAACAATATCAGGATAAAAAATTAGCCACTAGTGTAATGACTAATTATATTGGTATTTTTAAATTATGTTGGTATGTTTTAGACAACTAGAAAATCATGGTCCTGAAGTTTTAAATTATTCTTGATATAGCAATCTCAGGGTAGACTCTCTCCTTATTTTTCTATCATAATTTTTATAAGGCATTTTTATTAGGCTTATAAGTCTATGCAAATATATTTTGCTCCCTCAAGGCATTTATAATGTAAGAGGGAAGATGTGTTATTATAATGTGCGGTAGAAAGTCATACGCACTCTAAGTGGTTAGAGTTCTGGTTCGGACTGGGTGGAGACATGTCCTATTAGAAGGATGGCGCGGGCGTGTCACTATAGTCACTTGGAAGAGGAATCAACTGGAGTTAATGTGAGACGTAACTATGGAGTATCAGTGAAGTAATTAGTATACTGCTAGTCCTTTTGGTCAACCAATACAAATTGTGGATGAGAACCACCTGCCTAACGTCTCTGAAACCTTTGGTAAAGGAGTTAAAAAAAGTAGGACTAGAAAATGTGTGGGCTGCCCAAGGAACGCTAGCACATAGGCAGGGAGCTCTCTGAGGAACTAGATTGAACCAAAACTCATGGGTGAGGGTCCGGAGAAAGTTCACAGCTTAAGGACTTCATAGAACACATATGAACAGAAGCCTAAGAATTTGAAATGAAGTTCATGCATAACCACTATGAGTGGTTCTGCAGGTAGATGTGCTCTGGCTACAGACTTTATCATAATTAATGAATATTTCATTTGATTAAATGTCTTTTTTTAAAGGGCACTACAGAAGTTGGCACAACAGAGCCAAAATGAGAAAGAACTCTGGGTTCTTGGTCCTATGTTTAGACTTACATTTTGTCATAAGGTTTCTTTGCAAACAGTGCCATTCATGAAGTTGAACTGTTTTCCAAATTTTAAAATAAGCCAGCTTAGATAGATAGATAGACCATGATAATGACAGCTACCATCCACCTAACAGGCACGATTAAGCATTATGCAAGTACTATTTTTAACTCTTACAACAGTGCAAAGTGGGCTCTCCTTGCTCTTTGGCTTAGAACCTTACTAGGGGCTAGGCTGTCCACCTGGATCTGCTCATACCTGGATTGATTTCCAACACAGCCTTAACTCCCTGCATTCTAAACAAGGAAAGGGAGCAGTATTCTTTTATGTTATTCTCTGACAGAACATATAGGTGATGTCCATTGGTACTGATAGAACTAACATTTATTGGGTGTCTGCCATGTGTCAACATTGTTCCAAGGATTGATGCATTTAATCTTTACAGAAACTTCATGTGGTAGGTGTTAATATTTTCTCCCCTTTTCACATGAGGACACTGAAGTACAGAGAGGTCTGGTAACTGGACCATGATCATACATCTAGTAAGGTAGAGTACATTTGAATCCAATATCCTGGTTCTAGAGATTGCACTATGAATCACTCTGCTCTACTTCTTTTAGCAAAAGAAATTGAGGGGAAGGCAGTGAGACTCCTCCAGAATAAATTATTATTAAGGAGACCAGACGCATTTTACCCTGACATTTCAATGTCTGATGAATGCAGAAGTTTTACTTCTCTCATTCATTCCTTCCTTTCCCTTCCCCTTTTCTTTCCTTTCCTGTATTGTTTAATTTGAGAAATTAAACAATTATGTAAACAACACACCTATACTTCCCTGTAAATATTCATTATTACAAAAGTATCTAAAGAGTTAATGTTCCCTCCACCTCTCCTCTGCCTCTTTCTAATGTTAACTTGCTTTTTGCAAGAGTCCTAGCTCACCTTGGAGCTATTTCCATGTAGGTATATATTCATTTTCCTTATTCTATTTAAAATTATTTTTATTTCCAAAATTTTAATTCTAATTTTTTATTGAAGTATAGATGGTTTACAATGTGTTAGTTTCTGGTGTACAGCAAAGTGATTCAGTTACACGTGCATACACACACACACACACACATATATATATAAATTTTCAGATTATTTCCCATTATAGGTTATTACAAGATATTGAATATAGTTCCCTGTGCCATACACTATGCCCTTGTTGTTTGTTTTATGTATAGTAGTGTGTATCTGTTAATCTCAAACTCCTAATTTATCCTTCCCCCTCTTTTCCTGTTGGTAACAAGTTTGTTTTCTGTGTCTGTGAGTCTATTTGTATTATGTAAATAAGTTCATTTGTCTTTTTTTTTTTTTTTTTTAGATTCCACATATAAGTGATTTCTCTTTCTCTGACTTACTTTACTTAGTATGATAATCTCTAGGTCCATCCATGTTACTGCAAATGGCATTATTTCATTCGTTTCTACAGCTGAGTAGTATTCCCTTGTGTATACATACCACATCTTCTTTATCCAGTTATCTGCCAATGGACATTTACGCTGCTTCTATGACTTGGCTATTGTAAATAGTGGAACACTGTGGGTGCATGTATCTTTTTGAATTAGAGTTTTCATCTATTCTGTATATATGCCCAGGAGTGGGATTGCTGGATCATATGGTAACTCTAGTTTTTTAAAGAGATATTTGTACTGTTTTCCATAGTGTCTCTACCAATTTACACTCCCACCAACAGTGTAGGAGGGTTCCCTCCTCTCCACAGCCTCTCCAGCATTTATTATTTGTAGAGTTTTTGATGATGGCCATTCTGCCTGGTGTGAGGTGTAGTTTTGATTTGCATTTTTCTAATAATTAGTGATATTGAGCATCTCTTCATGTGCTTGTTGGCCATCTGTATGTCTTCTTTGGAGAAATGCTTATTTAGGTCTTCTGCTCATTTTTTGATTGAGTTGTTTTTTTCATATTAAGCTATGTGAGCTGTTTGTATATTTTAGAAATTAAGCCCTTTTTGGTTGCATCATTTGTAAATATTTTCTCTCAGTCCATAGGTTGCCTTTTTGTTTTGCTTATGGTTTCCTTTGCTGTGCAAAAGCTTTTAAGTTTAATTAGGTCCCATTTGTTTATTTTTGCTTTTATTTCTACTGCCTCAGTAGACTGCCCTAGGAGAACATTGCTAAAATTTATGTCAGAGTGTTTTCCCTATGTTTTCTTCCAGGAGGTTTATAGTGTCTTATGTTTAAGTCTTTAAGCCATTTTGAGTTTATTTTTGTGTATGGTGTGAAGAAATGTTCTAATTTCATTCTTTTACATGTAGCTGTCCAGTTTTCCCAGCACCACTTATTGAAGAGACTGTCTTTTCTCCATGGTATATTCTTGCCTCTTTTGTCATAGATTAATTGACCATGAGTGTGTGGGTTTATTTCTGGGCTTTCCTTCCTGTTTCACTGATCTATGTATCTGTTTTTGTGCCAGTACAATGCTATTTTGATTACTGTAGCTTTGTAGTATAGCCTGAAGTCTGGGAGCATGATTCCTCCAGGTCCTTTCTTCTTCAGGATTACTGTGGTTGTTTGGTGCCTTTGTGTTTCTTTATAAATTTTAAAATTATTTGTTCTAGTTCTATGAAAAATGCCATTGGTAATTTGATAGGGATTGCATTGAATCTGTAGATTGCCTTGAGTAGTATGGTCATTTTAACAATACTGATTCTCCCAATCCAAGAACATGGTATATCTTTCTGTCTGTTTTTGACCTCTTCAATTTCTTTTTATCAGTATCTTATAGTTTTTGGAGTATCGACCTTTTGCCTCGTTAGGTAGGTTTATTCCTAGGTATTTTATTCTTTTTGATGTGACTTTAAATGGGACTGTCTCCTTAATTTCTCTTTCTAATATTTTGTTGTTAGTGTATAGAAAAGCGACAGATTTCTGTATGTTAATTTTGTATCCTACAACTTTACTGAATTCATCGATGAGCTCTAGTTGTTTTTTGGTAGCATCTTTAGGATTTTCTAAGTACAGTATCATGTCATCTGCAAACAGTGACAGTTTTACTATATCCTTTCCAATTTGGATTCCTTTTATCTCTCTCTTTTTTTTTTCTCTAATCGCTGTGACTAGGACTTCCAAAACTATGTTGAATAAAAGTGGTGAGAGTGGGTATCCTTGTTTTTGTTCCTGATCTTAGAGGAATGCTTGAATGCTTTCAGCTTTTCACTGTTGAGTATGATGGTAGCTTTATATGGGCTTTATTATGTTGAGTTGTGTTCCCTCCATGCCCACTTTCTCAAGAGTTTTTTTTTTTTTTATCATAAATGGATGTTGAATTTTATAAAAAAAACTTTTTTTACATTTATCAAGATGACCATATGGTTTTTATTCTTCAGTTTATTTCTGTGGTGTATTATATTGATTGATTTGTGGATATTAAATAATCCTTCCATCCCTGGGATAAATCCCTCTTGATCATGGTGTATGATCCTTTTAATGCACTATTGGATTTGGTTTGCTAGTATTTGGTTGAGGAGTTTTGCATCTGTATTCATCAGGGATAATTGCCTGTAATTTTCTTTTTTTGTGTTATCTTTGTCTGGTTTTGGGATCAGTGTGATGGTGACTTCAAAGAATTAGTTTGGAAATATTCCTTCCTCCGAAATTTTTTGGAATAGTTTCAGAAGGATAGGTGTTGACTCTTCTTTAAATGTTTGGTAGAATTCACATCTGAAGCCATCTAGTCTTGGACTTTTTTTTTGTTGGGAGTTTTAAAATTACTGATTCAATTTCAGTGCTGGTAATTGGTCTGTTCATATTTTCTACTTCTTCCTGGTACAGTCTTGGGAGATTATACCTTTCTAAGAGTTTCTCCCTTTCTTCCAGGTTGTCCATTTTATTGGCATATAGTTGCTCATAGTAGTCTCTTATGATCCTTAGTATTTCTGTGGTGTCAGTTGTAAATTCTCCTTTTTCATTTCTGAGTATATTGATTTGGGCCTTCTCCATTTTTTGCTTGATGAGTCTAGTTAAAGGTTTACCAATTTTGTTTATCTTTTCAAAGAACCAGCTTTTAGTTTCACTTATCTTTTCTATTGTTTTTTAAGTTAGTATGCATATCCAAATATAGATATACTCTAATTTATTCAAAATATATAAAGATAATTTTATATAGGATTATATACATTTAGGTAAACATAATTATATATGTAACTTTATATTATATAAAATATAAAATTTATATATATTTAACATATATCTTATATACTATTATTAGATTATATATTTGTTATTCTAGGATATGCTGAAATAAACATACTTAAAACAATTTTTGTGTGTGTATATGAATTATTCTTTTGAATAGATACTTGGCAGTAGATTTACTGGTTCTAGGAATGCAAGTGAAAATTTTAATTGAGACCACTAATTACACACCAAATAGGCAGTAGCAAGTTAAAGTGGACCAACTGTATCTGAACGCCTGTTTCCTCATATGCTAACACTTGATACCTATTTTCACTTTTGCTTCTCTGATGACCAATAATATATAATTTTTACATGATTTTATCAAGCTTAATATCTTTTCAGATGCTATTGGCTATTTTTCTGTCAGTTTGTATACTTTCTTATTCATAGAATTTTTTATACTTTCTAGATATTAAATGTGTATTTATTAATAGAGTGGCAATATTTCTCCCCATCAGTTGCCAGGGTTTTAATTTCTTCAGCTTTATTTAGGTGTATATGACAACTAAAATTGCAAAGTATTTAAATTATATTTTATTTTTGTACATACATAAACACACACTTTTTTTTGTACAGAAGTTTTTATAGGGTCAAATAGACAATATTTTCTTTTAAAATGTCAGGGTTGTTTGTTGCTTAGAAGAACCTTCACTATCCCCAATTATTTTTTAGAAATTCTAATATTTTTATAATTCAGTTTCTTTTCTCATTTCCAGACAGATTTTTTTCCTTCTTTTTCTTTTCTTTCTTTTTTTTTAGTGAGGTCAAGAATAGTCTCATGTACTCTTTCCTTATAGTCTGTTAGAAGCCAATGCAGGCATTCCCTTCCTCACTTCGGCACTCAGAAGTATAGTACATGGTGAAATTGAGGATCTCAATTTATGTGCTTGTGGGAGTCCTCTCTGCTGCAGGCACAGATTTTAGTTCTTCAAAAATCAGCAAGTAAAATATAGTGGTATGTGGATTGGTTTTTCTCACGTTATTTGAGCATTACAGCGTGCCAACGACTGCTTTCTGGAAGTGGCCAGAAATACTTTCCAGTAGAAATTGTTCTCTTTTGATCTGGGAGCCGTGGGAAGGATCACGTCTCAGGGCAGCTGTTATGGTTAAGTTGATCTGAGGATGGGTTCATGGAAATGACTTGATTAACAGTTTCCAGGGGAAAATAGGCCAAAGTCCCTAGGCTGGTGGGGGTATTCTACAGACTGTTAGCACTGGAAGGAATCTCCCACATCTGGTTCAATGTCTATAATTCTGTATGAAATATCTTACAATTACAAATGAGGAAACTGAGGTAAGAAAGCATAACTTGCCTAAGGTCACCCAGAGAGAAAGATGATGAACAAGCTAGTATTGTACAGATGATGCGATAAACAGCTTTGTTAGTAATAAACTCTGTTGCTTGCTGTGCTGGCCTTTTACCGTTTCTGATGTTTGGAAAATATTTCAACCTTTGAGGTTGTTTAGAATTCCACCCCCAAATACGAAAGAATAAATATAACCTTGCAAGTGTCCCCTCTTTTTCTGTGACAGAAAAATCCTCATTTCCCCCACACCCTAAGGGTCACAGATCTCTGAAGTTATCTTGCATTGACATTGTGTATTGCTTTGTCTCATGTTCAAAGTACTTTCCCCTGAATGATCGCATTTGATTCTCACTTGAACCTGCCTCAACGGAATAACAAACTAAAGTAAATAAATAAATACATAACATCCCTCTAGTTTTTGGTATCACTACAACATACAATGAACACCATGTAACACTGCTTTTTCATTATTCGGCCACATTATTCCACCACCTTAGACTTTTAATGATGCAGTATTTTCTTTCTTAGGGCAGTTTGTTGGTTCTTTCAGTAAAATCCTAAGGCAGTGCCTGCCACCCTGTAGGAAATCGGTAAACTTAAAAAAAAATTTGTTTGGCCTTTTATAAATATGTGTTTATTTCTGAATAGTGGTATTTTTACAAAAGGATATACTATAAGAAGTGACCCTCAGCCTTGTCCCTGACCACCCAGTTCCCCTCCCACAGGGCTCCTTCTAGCCCAGCACCTAGCAGCTGATTGAGGACTAGTGTGTGTGCCCAGCTAGTGGGAAACTAGCTGTTTCCCAGCTGTGTGATCCAGGAAACCTTGTCAGTGTCTCTGCACCTGGAAGCCCCATTCTGGCCAACTAATGAACGACTCAGCGAGGGTTTTTCAAACTTAAAAAAAAAAAAAAAATCACAACCCACACTAAGAACCATATTTAAATAATACACGTACATTTTAAATATTTTAAATAATATACATTTTAGGAAGCAGTACTTCCTCTTGCTATATAAGATACACTCTAATATTTCCAGTTCTGTTTCACTTTTAAACAGCCCACTAAATACGCACATATACATTCTATCTCCTCAACTTAATTCAGAGATGAATATTCCAAGTTTGCCCAAGCTCCCTGGCAACCTTGCTCTACCCAACCCCATGATGATAAAGGAATTTAAATAAAAGGGCAAAACCACAAGGGCTAAGAGGAGAAAATAGCAACAACATTCTGAAAGCTGGACAGAAGATGGGCAAACGACAACAGATTTAGCTGAAGCCTTTCCCTGGGAAAAGAAAGCCAAAGGTTTCCGGCTGCAGTCTTAGAAAGACCCCGGATACAGAGATTTTTCAGCTCCCCCTGAAAGACGTGCTAAAATCCAACCCAGGCCCCCTCCTCCGAGCTCAGAAGCTGCTTTTGCCAAGATTGTGTGGCTTTTCCATCCAGGAATTTTCTACCCGGGGCAGGGGAGGGGCATGGAGTGGATCAGATCTTGACATAGAGATGTCCAAGTAATCTCCCTCTTTTCCTCTCTACTCGTTCCTGCCTCTGCCACAGCCCGCCTTTCCTGGGGCTCTCAGCCCTGTGCTTCTCCACACATTTTGGCTACAGATTTCTCAGCCCTGCTTTACCAGCACCCCCCTCCACCCAATTTCTGTCTCTCAGAAATGGGTAGCTAGCTTTTATTAGCTAAGAGCTCTCTCTCTTTTTTACCCCACTCTGTGCTTAAAAACAACAACAACAAAAACAACCTTTGTTATTACTAATATTACCAGTTTTTCCTTTAATGAGGGTTAGAAAGAAGATCAGGTGAGGGCATCTGCTCACACTGAACAAGAACTCACACATAAATCCCTCACTGGTTAGTACCTGTGCATACACAGAAATACAGGCGACAACAAACGCAAGTCACACAGGACATAGTAACCCGCTCCCTGACCTGAGAGTTAGCAAACAGACAATTCCAGTGAAGCTCCCTGACTCCCCTTCCTCAACTGCCTCTCCCTCCTTCATCCCAGAAGCAACCGCTCTCCCAGACAGTGTGTTTACTGCGCTTTTACTTTCTTTTATGGCTTTATCACATCTGGACACATTTTATTTTGCTAGTTTGGAAGCTTCATAAATGTTGCCTTGTATACAATCTCTTGAGGCTTACTATTTTCATTTACCACTTCATTTCTAAAATAATCTCTGTTGATGTGAGTGCCTGTATTCTTTTATTTTCACTGCTGTGTAGTGTGAAAATGTGGCCATTTTTTATTTACTCATTTCTCTGAGAGTGAGTCATTTCAACTGTTTCTTTTTGGGTTTTTTTTCCTGTTTATTTTTTATTTATGAACAATGTCTCTAGGTACATTCTTCTACATGCTTCCTGACACAGATAAGCAAGAATTTCTCTGGCTTAGGAATGGAATTACTGCATTGTAGGATATGCACATGTCCAGTCTTACAAGGTAAGGCCAAACTGTTTTCCAAAGATCTTTTGCCAATTTATGTTTCTAAAAACAACCAGTGCTCATTTTTGTACATTCTTGATAAAATGGCTTTGGCTTTGTCAGATTTTAAAATTTTTTCCTATTCTCCTGGGTATAAAATGATTTCCTATTGTGATAGTCAATATTTAGTGTTAATACTACATTGTGTATTGTGTAATACAAAAAAGTTCACAGATGATAAGCACACAGACAGATAAATGTTCACAAAATGAACCTCCAGATTAAGAAACAGAGTATTACAAGCACCCCAGTGACCCTCCTCCCCATGTTCCTTTCAATTCACTTCACTCCTAAATAGCCACTCTCCCAACTTCTAACAGAGCAGATTCATTTATGTATGTACATTTTTTGGTGTGTTTGGCTGCGTGCCTCAGTGTTATGATGCTGAGATTTCTGCATACTGTGTGTGTGGTATTAATTTTGCACTCCCAGCAAGCTCACTGTAACTCCACTCCATCCTCTTTTTGTTCCATTGAGACAGGAAGGGAGCAGGGCACAGCTATTCAAGGAATGCTACAGCAATTAACATCAAAATGGTGAAAGATTCAACTCCCAGTAGACCTTGAGGTTCAAGATGGGAGATTTAACTTCTAGTAGACTTTGAGTTTCATTATACACTCATTGTAATATATTAACATGGAGAATAACATGCCTACAGGCGCCATGGCAGTCCCATGGCTAGCCACAAAAGGTCAAAGAGTGGGAAATGGCCAACTTCCTGGGAATCCCAGTCCCTTCCCCAGGCTAGTTAGGCTGGTCCTTCCACTTATTTGCATATGAGCTACCAAAGCCCATAAAAATGGGCAACACTGCCCCCATGGCCCCCCCCCCCCCCCCGCACCATTAGGATGGCCCACACTCTCTATGGAGTGTGTATCTACTTTTAATCTGAGCACCCAACCCCCAAACCTCGTGGCCTTTCTCTTGCCTTTCAATGTATCTCTCTAAATAAATCTACCTTTACTCAACTGTGGCTCGCTCTTGAATTCTTTCCTGCTCAAAGCCAAGGATCTGCACTTGGCGGGGCACGTCCCAGGGGCTCAACCGAAGCCTGGGACATGGCCCTCCTCATGCCCCACATCCATTTTTCCTGCATCACTATGACTCAATACATTTGGGACACAGAGGCTTAGAATTGCTGCCGTAAGCAGCTTAGGGAACTAAGTTCTGTTCTCTTGTCCAGTGGGAAAACACAGTGGTTGATGAGAGATGGAGCCAAAGACATTATTAGACGCTGGAAAGACAGCAGATCAGAGGAAGAAGGAACAGGGCAAAAGGTCCCAGGACAACCTCTGTCCATGATCTGGGAGCTCTGAGTCTCCTGGCCATGTTGGTGGTCAGCTCGCTCTGTGTAGACTTATATCCATTCACTGCGTGAGGTGCTGAGGACTGAATAATACACAGACCTTGCCCTCAGGAAACTCAGAATATGGGAAAGAGGACTGATGTATATGTGAACAAGTAACTGCAAAACAAGGTGATAGGAACTATGTTGGGAAGGGAAGACCTAGAGGGAATCATGAGATGACTCTGCTCAGGGGGGTGGGGTTCAGGAAAGACTTATCCAAAAAAGAGCCCTTTGCCTTAGTTTTTTTGGTTTTATTTGAACAATAATGTTCATAACAACTTTATTCACAACAGGCCCAAACTGTAAACAACACAAATGCTCACTAAGAAGAGAATAGATAAACACCCTGTGGTTCATACAGTGGACTACTACTCTTCAATTAAAACAATTATCAACAAACTATCGATTCACACAACAACATGACTGAATCTCAAAAACCATATAAAATAAAAAATGCCAGCCATAAAAGAGCACATACAGTAACATTTCATTTGTATGTCATTCAGGAAAAGACCAAACTAATCTATACTGATAAAATCACCCACAACAGTGGTTCCCAGGAAAGGGAGGAGAGAGTCAGGGTAACTAACAGCAAAGGGCACAAAGGATCTTTCTCAGACACTGGAAATGTTCTTCATAGTGATCTGACTGATGGGTACCAAAGTGTACATACACTTGTCAAAAGCACTGGATTTTATTACATGTAAATTATACCTAACAATGCATGATTAAAATGAAAAAGAAGCATATGATATTTAGAATAGCTCTAACAAAGAAAACTGTCCAACACTAGACATTGCTAGGAAAGGAGCGGGGAGAAAACCCTTCTGGAGGAATACACAGAGTCATGTTTCCGGGATGAGATCTATGTGGTATGGCCTAAGGGCAGCTACCATACGATGACACCATTTTTCATGAAATCTTGTTGGAGTGAAATTGTAATTCCTTCTTTCATGTAATGGAGGCTATAAAACTACCCTTAAAGAGTCAAAGTGTTCAATGGTGAAGAAGTAACAACTTCAATTTCCAGCACTGGTTAGATTTTTTGCAACAGAAGGCATATTATTAAAAGCTTTTCTGGACAAGTACTGCATGAGTCCACTTATATGAGGTATCCAAAAGGGTTAAATTCACAGAAACAGAGAGCAGAATGGTGGTTGCCAGGGGCTGGGGGAGGGAGAAATGGGGAGTAGCTGCTTAATGGCATAAAGTTTCAGTTATGCAAGATAAAAAAGTTCTAGAGATCTGCCGAACAACCTTGTGCCTATGGTTAACAATACTGTATTGTGCACTTAAAATTTTGTTAAGCGTAGAGCTCATATTGCTTTTTTTCCCTACTACCATGACTACAATGAAATGGAACTTTTTCTTAAACAGTTCTAGGAAGAGATAAAAGCATTTTTCCCCCAAGGAGATTTTATAAAACCTAGAATTTAGTATTTTTTTCTATATTTTACTGAGTCAGCCGAGACTCAAAGAGAGATCACTGAACTGTTTTGAGCACATATAGTTAAGAAGTGAAGCACTGGGGTCAGAATTTAAAACCCAGCAGTCTAAAGACATAGATTGCATTCAACTCATTGGGTTATCCTTGTTCCCCTGACTACACTCTGTCCCCTGATCACATGCTCAGTAACAAACTGTCTTACTTAAACAGCACAAATATCTATCTTCACAAGACAACAAAGACATTATTAGAAATGGCAAGAACTCTAACATAGCGGTATGCTAGTACTGACGACATTTGAGGGTGCCAAGATTCAAACACATGATGTAGGATTTATAGATCAGGGGACCCTCAAACAAAAGAATGTTCATTAAAAAAAAATTTTTTTTTTTAAATAGAGGTACTGGGATTAAACTCAGGACCTTGTGCATGCTAAGAATGCACTCTACCTCTGAGTTATACCCACTCCCCAGGAATGTTCACTTTAATTAAGTCTCCCAAATAATTCTTATGCAGGTAGTTCACACTTTGAGACCTACTGCTCAGGGCATTTTGCAATTTCTACTGTGAAAAAGGATGACATCTGAGTGCTATTTAGGACATGCTAAAATAGAGTCATTCATCTGATTTCTACCTATGGCTTCAGAATAAGATTTTTTTTTTCAGAATAAGCTTTTGTAGATTTGTTGATTTTTATAGTTTTTACATTGTTTCCTGTGGTTATTTTGTAAAGTTTTTACAAATTCTTTTCCAAGAGAAAGAGTAGTAATATTTGTTATATATGTGAAATTTCTCCTTTTCACTTTTTATTACTCATTTACAGTATTTTTAACTTCTTTTAAAAAAATTGAACAAATTATCTTCGAGATTCTACGAAAGATAGAAATAGTTTATGTAACTGGAAAAACTTAATTCCATAAGTAAACAAATAATTACGAAAACTGCAATTATCCAATTTTAATTAACTTTATATGGTACTAATTTGTTTTTCAAAGTTCTTGAAAGAACTTACAATTGTAAACCTGGAGTAGTTAAAGTTAAGAGGGGTGAATATTCAAGGTGCTCTTTGTGAGAAACTGGAAGGAACGTTTGGGATCAGGGATCAATATGCAGAGTGGATTTGTTGGTTTGTTTGCTACTCTCGATTAATTAAAATTTATTTTTCTTAAAGTGTACCTCGATTATTATTATTTTTTCTGTATTATAAACCTCATTCTCAACCCATATGATTTGGGTGGGACTGGTTCTACACCTAGCTCACGGGTAACCTTAATCAGTTAAAGCAAATCAATATTTCCTATCAATACTCCTATTCTCAGGCCTTAGTTCAGGGTTTGAAATGTAATCTGATCAAGGTCCTTGAGACATGAGGAAGTCTTTGGGGGAGATTCTTAGAAATGAAAAAAAGCTTCCTTTCTTTCTTGTGTTTTAAATAAAACATCAGAAGAAACTCTCAATATTCTAATGGTGTAGTATAAAAATCAGGAGGCTTAGAACTGTCAGTTTACCTCCTAGAAGGAACAGCCTTGATTTGTGGTGTGGGAGGGTGAGGCTGGGGACAGAGACAGGGAGCACTGAGAGGAGTCTGATGATGAAGTGGACACTGTGAGAAGCTGAGCACAGAGACAAAGAAGAATCAGGAACTGGGTGCCATGGTTTTATCCACTGGATCAAGTGTCACCCAAGGCCGGTACCGTCTGGAAATTCTGACTGTGTAAACCAATGTATATTGCTTATTATATCAGCAATAACACATATTTTTCAGGCTCAGTTATCTGGAATTTGTTTTGAAAGACTGATCTTGTGACTTTAGGCATTTCTGGAAGTAAATAACAAATGTCTAATATTTCTATTTTGAAACACTGTAACTGAAGGGTTTTTACAGTTCAATTTCTGTCCATAATATGAAAACAATATTTTTCTTATAAATTAGAAAAATTAGAAAAGCATACTATAAAATAAGGTATGGCATAAAGTTTATAATATGAATACAGTCTGATATTTTAGAATGATATATTATTAGAGGCAGCTATTAGAAGTTTCAAAGTACTTAAGCAAAATATGACTCTAAGAATACTTCAATATAAATTGTACTACCTCCTTTTGTTTCAGTTATTTTTTATCAAACATAGTTTTAACATTTGCTCAGTTGAAATAGTTCAACAAAATATAAACAAATAGAAGATGTATTTTTTTGGACACAACTCATAAGATAGCCCACAAATATATTATACACTGATAGAAAGATGCTTCAAGAAAAAAAAAAAAGCCAGTCATTGAAAGTAATCTGTAAAAATTGATATTTAAAAGCAAAAAATTAAAATGATAGGAGTGTTTTGAAATACAAATCACTTATCTAAAGCACTGCTTCACTGTTTCCTCCTCCACTAAAAAGTTTAGAGAAAGAACCAGGACAGTGAAATGGGCCTCAGGAAGACTCAGGCCAATCTCCCAATTCATGCAGGTACCGTTTACCATCTCCACTTAAACATCTCGAGTGGTGGAGGATTCATGGTGTGACCGCCTTAGTTTTTACAGGACAAGGAGGAGTTTGCCAGGTAAGTAGAACTGTAAAAACAGGGAAGAGCTTCCAGATACAGGGAATAGTGTGCAAAGGACTGAAGTCTGAGAAGGTGTAGTTTAATAGTGGGATCTGAAAGCCTTTCACTACATATATAACAGAGTATGTATTTAGACGCTGAATGTTGAAGACTTAGACAGAGTTTTGATCATGGAGCCCCTTGCATGCCACAGTAAGGATTTAGGACTTACCTACTCAACCACTAAGGTATTTCATGTAGAGAAATAACAACATTGGATCAGTGTTTTGGAGGGAGTGAGGAAAATTGAACTGTGAGCAAAAGATTGGCAAGAGGGTAACTCTAGTCCCAATTGTAGAAAATGTCTTGCTTATTCCATTCTTGCTCTGTTCTAGTGCCCACCTGCTTCAGAGTCTTTAGCAATGTCCTTCCCACTGGGTGCTTTCACTTAGGACCTGACAATAGAAAGTGGCTTCTATGATTTGGGGAATGGAGATGAAAGAAAGAGAATGAATTCAGTTTAAGGGCTCCATGGAAAGGCTGGGAGTAGGATATAGACTGGACTGCTGAAGAGGGGTGGAATCCTTAGGGTTGGCAAGGTGACAAAGAAACTATTTAAGGATGAGTCAGTAACATGGGCACTGAGGTCAACTTAGTGGCAGAACTGAGTTGAAGAGGAAATATTGTGAGTTGGGTGCAAGAACCCTCAATGAACATAAGGGACTGACCAGCAGAAAATTGACAGTGACGTGACAGCAGTGACAGCAGATAATCATAATCATAATCTGTAAGTACAAGCTTGAAGGAAGATGGCTTTCTGTACAAAGAGGGAGAAAAGGGTCTGGAAGTGACACTGGGCTGCTAAGAGAATGACAGCATTGATCTCCGTCCCATGGCCATAGTGTATGGGATGATGGGTGGCCTCCACATAAGAGGGTATAAGGAGAGCACTTTCATTGTGGGAAAGCCAGGTCCCATTGAGAGAAAGAAAGGGAAAAAAATAGGAGAAAAAAATTTAAAACAACTATTTATTTTTTCTTCATTGTGACAGTTAATTTTGTGCATCAACTTGGAGAGTGTTTTTGGATAAGGTAAACATTTAACTTGGTGAGCTATGAATAAGCAAACTGATCTCCATGAAGTGAGTGGGCAGCATCTAATCAGTTAAAGGCTCGACTAGAACAAAAAGACCAGCCTCTCTAGCAAGAGTGAATTCTCCAGCAGACGCCTTCGGATGCCATCTGCACCATTAGCTGTATAGTATCTGCTGCCTCTCAGCCCAGGCTGCAGATTTTGGACTTGCCAGTCTCTATAACTGCATGAGCCAATTACTTATAATAAATCTCTTTCTCTCTATATACATCCTACTAGTTCTGTTTCTCTGGAGAACTCTCATACTTTTATCTTTTGGATTTTTCTTGTATAGGATTTCACAGAACCTCAATCTTTGGAGAGACTGATGATTCAGGAGAGCCTATTTACAAAATAGTGAAGGTTCCAGAGGGCTCACGGCTTCCCTTTAGAGGGAAGATGACCATAGGTGGTCAATTAAGGTCTTTGGAATAAGTGACGATGCATGGAAACTAGGAAGTCTGTATGATGAGAAGCCCCATGATACTAAACTAAATTACTGTTCTTCACACTAGAAATGACAAACCCCAGGAGATCATGGGAAAATTCCAAACAATGTGTAATCTGGATGCTGTTTGCAGCCTCCCCTGCTGCGCTGCAGGAAAGAACTCTGTCTGCCTCTTCAGGTCATCTCCCGAAGCCTTGGGGCTGAGACCCCCTCTCTCAGCACAGGGCCTGTGGTGCATCAGGGGCTAGGTCTTGAAAAACCTTTAACTCTTCCCTTCTTCTCTGAACAAGTTCAAGTGTGTTAACCCCTGTGGCATTGTGCAAGAGAATGCTCTTCGTGCTTCCTAAATATAGCACGCCAGTGGTTGCATCCCTGCTTAAATCTCTCAGCCACCAACCTCAAGCCACCTTCTGGCGTCCATATTCTACCGCTACAGGTGACAGCTGTCCCTTTCCTCAGCTGGCCTGCAGCACCACTGCGACTGCCACCTCCTCTTCCATCAGAACTCACCTGTCTGGGAAACGTGGCTCACTATGATCTTCCACAGCCACGCTGGTGAATAAATGGCTTGCCTTGCAGGATGGCTAAAGGACTCTGCTAACCCTCAGTTTTTCCTACACAGTCTATCACAGCTGCCTGAAATTTCCATCATTAGTGATCACTTTTCAGTGACAGCAAGAAAAACTCCTTCTTGGTCTCTGTTCCCCAGGCCTATAATATCAGGAGAGCAGTCAATCAGGGATACTGTTTGATGACACCTAATTATCTCATTTTCCCCTAAGGCCCATTCAGAGAAAGAAGAAATTTATTATTTGCCGCAATTTCTTTGTTTTCTTTTTGTTCAAAAGCTTAGAAATGCTTAGTAATAAAGATGATGTTTTATCTAGGTGTCTCTGGTGTTAGCAAGTATCTATTATTCACATTTGTGCAATGATACAGTTTACCAGTAATACTTCTGACAGTACCATCAGCAATATTATATATAACCTTCTCCAGACAAGGATAATGCAGTTAATATATCCTGACGGGACTTACGTTTTAAGAAGCCTCACGCTGAACACCTTCTCCTGTGCACACGCCATTGCTCATTTCTTCATCATTATCATCTCCGGCCCTTCCTGTTGCTTTGCTGCTGGACCATCATCTTCAGGGCCAAGAAGTGTAGGTTACTACTAAAATGCAAAAGATGAATCACCAAGTCATTATTAATCACTGAAACCTTCGAAGCTGTTAGGTTTCTCAAATTTGATTGGGAAACAAACAGGAGTCTCAGGGGACTGGGATCCAAGCAGGTTGAGTACACTCTGCTGGGGAAGGGAATAAAAGGAGAACAGAAAGACTTCATGCCTGGCGTTCTTCTGGGGGACAGATGTGGTGATGCCCACCGGAAGGGCTCTCTGGAGCCAGAGCTACATGAACACTGCAGCTAAAGTGGGCTCTCTGCTTGGCAAGGGGGTCAAGTGCACTGGAAGAGATGGAGCTGGACCTTTTGCTGGGATAAATGAGAGTGATCTTCGCCCCTGTTCTGCCTGGAACCAGAAACTTCATGAACTTAAGTAAGTTTTGCTGTGTGTAGGGGAGGGACTGGGACAGGAAGAAGAGCCAATCCAGGCACTGCGAGTGAAGATGGAAAACATGCACTCTTTTTAAAGGTTTGAGTTGGAGGTTTCTGAGACAGTAGCACAGACATTGAGAAACAAAAATAAAATAGAACGGAAGACAGACAATAATACTAATGGCTAGGGGTATTCTGAATGGCAGAGTGGGGGGGGGGGTCATCACCACAGGCCTAAAGAGCCCAGATAAAACCCCAGCAGCCCAGACACTTCTCAAGTATATACATAAGATAAAAGTCTTAGAAACAATCCATTTGTCTGAAAGGAAGACCGGAGTTGACACGGTGGTCATCTGACTGGATGAAAACACTGCAGGGTGTTGTGCGGCGTGTCAGCCCAGCAAAAAAACCAACAGTGGTCTGTTTGCTGTTCTCCTTTTCTGACTCATCTAGTTCTGTGATAAGAGACCTGTTCATGGAAAACATACTGTGGCTGAGAGTGCATCTCAAAAGCATTTTCTTAAGTTCGTAGTGAATTTCCCCAATCTATACACAGAACGAGTACGAGGTATGGGAGAAGGCTACTCTGGTCTGTTGCATTTAATGGTGGCTCAACCACGTCTTACTTGGTGCACGTATTTTTTTGGCTTCTGTACCCTGCCCCTGTCCACGCCAGCACTAATAAAAATTTCAGAATAGTTCAGGAAGGTATTCTAGTCCTAATTTGGAGCTGTGAACACTAATTACAGCTATTATATTGCATGTATCTTATCCTCATACTTCATGATACAAATAATTATTTTTATAGAAATTCCTTCAGGGAAAGCTCAAGCCTTAGAGAGCCAAAGCACTGAATTAGTGGGATTAAACATGTATGCAAAGATCTAACCAAAAGGAGACTCTGGAAGGGTTTACATTAGAAAAGGATTAACCCTCAACCCCACCCCACAAAAAAACATGGTGAATGTGACCATCAAAAGTTGGCATAACTAATTTAATGAGATCAGGAAGGATCGTAGACTTAGTATCATAGAGAATCTAGAAACTAGAGAGAAAAATAAGAGTTAGAAAATCAGAAAGAACTTGGGAGGTGATTTAGTACAGCTGCCTGGCTTTATGAAGATAAAGTATTAATGTTTATACTTGGCAGATAAGGAGACTGGGGTCTGAGGCCACCCAGCTAGCCGATGGCCAAGAATGAATTAAATCCTATGTTCCCATGTTTGGTACATGTTATCTAGAGTTAATAAATTAAAAAATAATTGATGATATTTTAGAAAAGCAGAGCCAAAACCTCAAGATAGTAAATGAGAGAGTTCAGATGGCAGATTCAGGGGGAAAATATTCTTTTCAAAAGCATAACTTAGGAATGCATGGCTATATGATCTAGCTCAGGAGACCTTGGAGAAAGAGAACGTTTCTTCAATTAAGGTATAGTAAGAGGAAGAAGGAAATATTTTTAAAATCAACTTTTCATGATTTCTGTTCATTTTTCAAAATTTTCTATATTATTTCACCCAACTATAGATACTTTCACAGAAGCACAATGGAGCTCTTCAGTAAGAGATCAAACAATTTGGTATTTCTTTTCTCTATTACAACCACATTGCCACTGAAAGTTTCCCTTGGCTGTTGAGAGAAGTATATTTCCCTCTTTCCACGTGGCACAAATACATTTATTTCATATTCTACTATTTATTATATATTGTAAAATATCATTGATGTTCAATAGGATGGAAGAGTTATGAACAAGTGACAAATTATCTTTCCTTTTACACTGTGACAGAAAGATCAAATTTCCTCTTTGCTTAAAATACATTTTAGTATATGAATCAAAAATTGGATAATTCTCTATGTTTTAGAATGAATTTCATATTTCACTTGTCCTTTTGGAAGCTTGGAAACTGAAATATGCTTGGAGTCAACTTTGTAAGACTTACTGCGGACAGGACAAGTTAAGATAATGTACAAATCTTTTAATAATTAATTTTTATTGAAGTATAGTTGATCCACAATATTATATTATTTTCAGGTGAAAGCACAGTGATTCAGTATTTTTGTAGCTTATACTCCATTATAAGTTAGTATAAGATAATGGCTATAATTCCTTGTGCTCTACAATATACCTTTGTAGCTTATATTTTTATACATAGTAGTTTATACCTCTTAATCCTGTACCCCTAACTTGTCCTCTCCCCTTCCCTCTCCTCTTTGGTAACCACAAGTTTATTTTCTATACCTATGAGTCTGCTTCTGTTTTGCATAAATTTATATTATTTTTAGATTCCACCTATACAGTGATACCATATAGTATTCGCCTTTCTTTCTTTGACTTATTTCACTAAAGCATATTTTCTAGGTCCATCCACATTGCTGCAAATGGCAGAACTTCATTATTTTTTATGGTTGATCCACACAATATTGCATTGTGTATATATAAAACACATCTTAATCCAATCATCTGTTCACAGGCACTTGGGTTGCTTCCACTAAGTGGTAAATAGTGCTGCTAAGAACACTGGGGTGCATGTATCTTATTGAATTGGCGCTTTCATTTTTTTCTGGATATATACCCAGGAGTGGGATTGCTGGATCATATGGTAGTTCTGTTTCCGTTTTTTTTGAGGAACCTCCACTGTTTTCCACAGTGGCTGTATCAATTTACATTCCCACCAACAGTGTAGGAGGGTTCCCTTTTCTCTACATCTTCTCCAAGACTTCTTATTTATAGACTTTTTTTTGATAGCCATTCTGACAGGTGTGAGATGATGTCTCATTCTTGTTTTGATTTGCAGATAAAGTACAACACTTTTTCTTCACAACTCAAAAGACTGGAATTGACCAAATATAAGACTATGAAGACATGGAATGATCTGGACAAAAAGAGTCAAAGTCATAGGACTGGAAGCAACTACAAAGATCATCTCTTTGCCCTTACCTAGGATTATAACTAGATAAGAGGAGTTTCATTTAGATGCAAAAAAATTCTACTCTGAGAACATTTTCTTGCATTTCCAGTTGGAAATGAAGCACCTAAGCAATTTTTAAGCAACTTGAAGGAAATAAAAAGTGCTCATCAATGGAAACTTTAGTGGACTAGGACTATCTCCAAGAATAATTCACACATGCTGCTTATTCAAGATGTCTTTGAAACAAGATGATAAGCTAGGTAAAAATTTTCTTCTCCTCAAGTGACTCTAATTATTTTTTAGATTGGATCAAATGAGTCTTGCTTTATGATAGAACATTAAAGGGAACCAAAATCTCAGACATCAGTTAATACAGCTTGTATTATTACATTATTTACATTTAAAATCATAAACAATTTCTTTGAATTTTTATGTCATTTCATTTCAAGGCATCTCTCTGCTTGATAATCTTACCTCAATAAGGTATGATATGTACGATTTCATCTGTTGAGTAGATACAAAAACTGAGGTACATAGGGTTTAGGTGATTTTCTAGAACTGATTCTAGATTATAATGGTCTCTTCTTTCTAACACATAATGTCTTTCTAATATGGAGGTTTTCCCAAACTGGGGTCATGGTGGTCATAGGCTAATCTAACACACACATATAAATATATATAAATGCACACTCCGGATCTTTTGGGTGACCACTTTATAACTGAACACTTTCATAAAGTTTCAGTGCTCAAAATGACACTGGTGGTTTTGTTTTCATTTATATCAAGAGAAGGTCAAAGGATTTTAAGGCTTGCAAGCATGGACAAAGGCTTTTGATAGTTCAGTCAGAGGTGAGCATAGGGAGAACTGAGTCAGCTCAAGGACAGAAATGTCAGAGCTAGGCCACATTCAAGATCCTGCATTACAGGAATCTGTACCACGTGCATTTTATAAGCCGATGTACTAAGCAGCATATAATTAACAGTAAGTATAGTACTAAATAAACAATGAGCAAATATTCTCACTGTGATTTCAATAACAATTGGATTAAAATCAATTTAATGCAGATTTTAATAACACAACAAAGCTAATTAAAACTGAACTAAAAGGATTTGTGTAATTTAATTAATTTAACTATGAGACAATGGATTAAAATTGTCATTTGAGGAGTGAAGGCTGACAGGGTAATCTGTATGAAGTGGCAGCCAGTAATAAAGCCTTGATATTTTTAAAGTCAATTTTGTGTATTCTGCTTTTGTGAACGAGTACCTTCTGTATTAGTATCCTGAAGTTAAAATACAAATACGAATTGAATCTAGAAATGGCCAAGACAATCATTCTGTTATTAACGTCAACAGTGTTGATTTGAAATAGTGCATTTACTACATTAAATTAATCTTTGAGAGCTGAGACACTGAATGAGTGGAACTCTTGAGAAGCAAATCAAGTATCTTTTTGTTTTCCATTGTTCCTTAAAATGTATTTGGTGAGGATGAGCGTTCCGCCCTATGAGATGACGCACAAGACCGGGGCTAGCCCCTGCAGCGTAGCCCCGTACGTCCACTCATGCAAAGGAGTAAAACGTCCTCTGGCCACTTTGCACTGCAGACACGGTCTCAATTTTGTATTTACAGGGGACTTCCTTGGTCTCTCAGTTCAAGAGGACTATCTTCTGTTGCATCAAGAAAGGACAGTTTCCTTAATAAACGGTGACTACTTTGCCGGGAGGGAAGGGGGAGATAATCTCTTTTCTGCTGGCTCTTTGATACTGTCTTGTCTCATTAGGGTCCTTATATTTGGCTGCTTTCTTCCTCTTTTTACAAAGCCTCCAAGGACCACTACTTGAAGATCCTCCCTTTCTCCTAGCTGTGGAACCTTCCCAAGTGTGCCCCCTCTCATCCTATACACTTTTAGCCCCTTTCCTTTAACTTCCAGTAGCCAGTGCTCTGATCAACCAGATCTTAGGCCAACTCTGGGAAATTCCCCTTGAAGGAAGGACTCTGGGTGTGTCCTCGTTGGTGTTATCCGTGCTTCAGCACGACTGCAGCCCCAACCCTGCTGCACTTCTAGATTCTGCAATCCCTACAATCTCAGTCCAGCTGTGGGCTCCAGCAAAAAGGCTACTGGTCTCTGATGTCTAATTCCTCACTTAGGCATATATTGAAGAAATTTGTCATATTTTCTGTCTTCTAATTGTGCAGTAGGCAGTGGGTAATTTTATTTGCTTTCCTTATTGATCTGTGTGATTTTTTGAAAGTTGTGTAACAGAGATTAAAATTTATGTGACTGCTATTATCCTATGGAAACACAAAAGCTCTAATTATCTTTGAGAAGAAAAATAACCATAATCTAGAAAGATTAACTGTTAAGAATGTATGTTATCTCAAATCATTCCCACACTTTTTTATATCAATAATTTAATAAATCTTCAGAGAAAATTAGTCATTTCAACATGAGTGAATCAAAACAGATGGCTTATGGTTATTTTAAAATGCCATTTCTCTCACTCACTATTTACACATACTTTTAAATTTGGATCTAATCTATAAATGCTGAAAATAACCTAGTGTTAATTGGTTGTGATAAAGTGTTTAAATTTGGGGGTTCCTCATTTGGAGAGAATCAGAATTAGAATTCACGAGCTTTGCTAATTACTGATTGCCCTTGCATAAAGAAAGAAGACAGAGACCATCTTAACAGCTGCTTTTCTCCTGGCAGTCTAAGAGATGAAATACTATTACAAATCATAAAACTCTACGAGTTCATATGTTCGAATTATTTCAGCATGCATTTTTACTTCTAGTGTAATCCCAGGCTCAACGTTTTTCTCAGGAAGTGCAACTTAAAGTTATTACTGCAACTGGCTGCATTTTTTCAAATCGATTTCTACACTCAGTGTAGGCTAAAGATCCACTGGCTTCAAAGTAATTTAATTTTAAATTTATGCAGGGTCTTTATCAAAACCTGTTGTTCACTGAAAAAGCAAGCATTACTTGAATCTAACTGAAATAAAAAGATCTTCAAAGTGCATTTAGCTCTTAAAAAAACACTTAATATATCTTTAACCTTAGTAATAATTGTACTATTTCAGGTTGATTTTGTTCAGGGATTATTCTCATAGAGCATGACTATGGCGATTATTCTCCAGTGCCTTTTGTAATTTGAAACATTAAAAAAAATTCAGAAGAGTATCAGTATAATCAGATGTTCCATTTATACTGTCTTCTTCGCCAAGAAAATTAGAATTTCTGTGTCATAGAAGAAGCTGTTTGATATACTCTAATAATCACTCAACAGTTCAAATCAATAGAAACCTGTTGACTCATATTATGTGTAACGTGTTACAGAGGATGGAGAGACAAAAGTAACACATGCCTTACTTTAGGGAGTTTATAGCCTAAAAGAAGATAATTAAGGACTTAAACAGTTAAAATGATGTCAGTATGAATCTTACCATAATAAAGGGAGGAGTAATAGAAATAATATACTAAGGAAGCATAAAAGAGATACAGATCATCTCCAAAAACGGTGATTAGAAAAGGATTTAAAGGAAAGTAAGCAGTAAAGAGTAATGATTAGTAGTCAGACTTATGATTTAATTTCTGCTCCAGCACTTATTAGCTGAGTAATAGTAATAATGAAATCTTTATTAAATGCTTACTACTTGGTAGGCATTATGCTAAATGTGGTACATGTGTTATCTTTTTTAGTCCTACTATTAATTCTAAAAGTATTATGAGAATCTCATATTTACAGATGAGAAAACTGAGGGTTGAAGAAATTAAGCGACTTCTTCAAGTTCACACAGAATGTAAGCGCCAAGATTTGAAGCCAGGAGCTGGGCTCTTAACTGCTACAGTCTACTGTCTCCCTTTGAGCCCCAATTTCTTTGTTTTTAAAGTGGGGATATGAAGACTAATGTCACCAGCTTGTTAAAGATTGAGTGAAATCGTTTGGAAAATCTCTAGTCCAGGACATGGAGTAATTGCTCCAAAATGGTTGCAAAAGAATTACTGACAGTTTAGGAAAGAATGAAATTTGGAGTGGAGCGTGAAGAATGCATGACATACAGGTAGGAAGGGAGGTCAGTGAAAAAGTTGGAAGTATACACAAAAAAAGAATGAGGAATCAATACGTAACTGGAGCACAGGGATGATTAGAGGTTGATAAGTGGATACCTTCCAGAGTAAAGTCTTGTGTCAGTTATGAATGTTAATCTTTCAAGTGTTCAAAAAACCAACTCAACTGACTTAAACCAAAATGGAAATTAATGGGTTGAATGGTCTTGGGGGAGATCCTTGGGTACAGGTCTGCTTGATCTAGGACTCAAATACCACCACCCATCTAATTTTTCAGCTCTGCTTTCTCTATGTGTGCTCCATTTGCAGGCAAGCCCTCTTGATTGGAGTAAAAGTGCGGCAGCAGTCCTAAGCCTGATATTATCTCAGCACCATGGAGAGCAAAAGAGAGTTCAGCAAGTGCAGGAAAATCCTGGGGCTCCCTTTGATTTGACAAGGCTGAGTTTTCTGTTCTACGTTCTTTAGTTTTTTCCAACCCTAATAGTAGTGTCAGAAGAATGGGGTATTCACTATCCAATTTCATACCTGAGAGTGGAGTCAATCTTGGCAAAACAGATGACTAAAAGTAGGGGATGGGTGATCTCTCAAAAGAAAATCAGGTACTGTTACTAGAGATGAAGGTCTTTAATACAAACTGATAGTGCACTTGACAACAGAGAATCACTGAAGGTGGTTTTGATTTTATTATTTTTATTTTTTTAATGGAGGAGTGATATGGTTAGAAGCTTTATGAAGAGTGATCTTGTAACAGTGTGAGGACTTGTTTAACAGAAGAAGCTTGGAGGACTGGAACTGGGAAGCTATTTAATGGGTAAGTGGTAATGAGGATGTGGCCCAGCATGGTAACAGTGGGAAAATAAAAGAGAAAACGTGAAACAGATGTTTCAGAAGCAGAGGCCACAAAGCTTTACAAGTGATCAGAGGCAGGGTACCTGATAATGTGCATGGAATGATTACTGATAATCTGTTGGAGTTAATGAGACAGCTAAAGACAGATCTTAGGGGACTAACTAAATTCAGGTTGCAAGACAAAGAAGAGCCAAGGAGGAGGAGCCAGAGGAAAAAGAAGGGGATCAAAAGCCTGGGTGACAGTCACAATAACTGAGGCTCCAGATGAGGGTGTAAGCTCCTTTCTGGGGCACGCCAGCAGGCCACATTGAGCAGAGAGAGGGCACAGAGGCACCACTGCCCAGCCGATGGTCCCCCAGAGCACCTCAACAGGCCTCTACAGGTGAGCCAAACCTGAAGCCTGCCCTCAGGCTGAACCCCAGGACATGCAAACAGGCCTCTGTTACAGTGGGTGGGGCAGACGGCCGAGAACTCTCTGACTGCTGAGTCCAGTGAGACCCAGGAACCAGAAGTCCTCCTAGCCACCAGGGCCAGGTGATCAGCGGGCGTTCCCTGAGTGGCAGCCACAAAAACCAGGGCACCAGGCTAAAAAGCAGGGCGCCAGACACGTGTAAAGGCTTCCCTGGAAGAAGGGTTCTATTTGTGCTCATATATCACCTTTTAAAAAAAGGTTTTCTTTGAACAGACATTTCACTGAAGAAGATACACAAATGGCCAAGAAGCAGCATGTGAAAAGATGTTCCATGCCATCAATCATTATGGAAAGTCAAGTCAACTTCCTGATAAAAGGAGTGCTCCGTCTTCAAGGAACATACAGTCTACTGAGACCAAACCCATAAAAGCACTTTGTGAGAACTACGTTTTATTTGTTTCATGAACGCTAAGTAAGAGCTGAAACAGCAGGGCATAAGACTGCTTTAAACGAGACGCTTTTAGAAGGTCTTCTCTGAGCACTTAGCAAAATAACTTTTAAGCTTTTCTGTTACCCATATGCTCCTAAAGATATCTGAGTTGTTTGAAGGAGAATATATGATCCATTTTGAAAGGCTTCACCCTTGGGCAAAGCACTGCTTACTTAAGACTGGACAACTGAATCTGATCCAAAGTGAAGTAATAGCACTGCTGCATTTTTGTAAGGTTGTGACTTGAGTGGTTGTGTATATATTAGGTCAGTTAATACCTTCTAAGTACTTTCTAAGTTGGTATTTTTCCTTAGAATTATCTCTCTATGAAGACAATCCAGGTCTGTGCACGCCCTGTGGCCAAGTCCTAATTGTATCAGCTTGCTCTCCAAGCTAGATGAAAATAGGTAAAGATGATATGATTATGATCATGATTATTTTTCTGAGAGCTATATATCCTGTTTTATGGCTAATAAACCATGCAGTGGGTCTATTTCCTTGGAATATGATACAGTGATTAAGAGCTGTGTCTCAACTCTGTACAGAAGTCACTTCAACACTCTGAACTTTGAGTTTCTCACAACAGGAAAATAAGAATATACACCTCTATATAAGGTATTGTATGGATGAAATGAAATAATTCATGTAGAGCACTGAGCAAACTTCCTGGCATATAATTAGTGCTCAAAACATTATTATTATCATTGTCTATGGAAGAATACCAAGACTTCCCACCCTGGGCACTCTTGCTTCTGATCTTTTCTTCATGCTCTTCCTTCTTTGTGGCACATCCTAACTCTTGCTCTTAGTTCCCTTAATATTCTAAGCATCCAAAGATCTACTCAGGTTTCATTGTGAATTTTTTTCCAGTTGCTTTTTCCCTTATTTGATCTCTGCTTGCATTTTCAATGTCAAGTGCAGTAGTTCAGGTACAAGGCCTCTGGAGCTAGACTATGTGGGTTTGAATGGGTTGGATGACCTTGGGTAATTTAATTAACCTTCCAGTGTCTTCTCTGTAAAATGGGCATAAAATAGGTACTGCTATTATCTATCTCATAGGGGTGTTGCGGAGATAAATTGAAACATATAAAGGGGTTAAAATAATGTCTCACAGGGAGGGAGGGTATAGCTCAGTGGTGGAGTGCATGCCCAGCATGCACAAGGTCTTGAGTTCAACCCCCAGTACCTCCATTAAGTAAATAAATAAACCTAAACACCTTCCCTCGCCAAAAAAATTAAAAAGGTCCCATAAATAATAATTATTAAGTGTATACTAACTATAATCATTACCTTACATTTTTGTACCAATTTGTTCTTTACTTGGTTCATATACTAGGTCCACATCATCAATTATAAGCTTCTTGAGATCAAGGACCATGGCTCAGGGAACATTTACAATACCATCACAGTAATGGATACACAGTAGATGTTCAGTATTTGTTGACTGAGTGAAGTCAAGCAAAGTTTCATGTAAATTATTGAGAATGAGAGAAGAGAAACACCCACAGTACTGAGCACCACAAACCGGCATCACATTGTGTCAATTTATCTTCAAAGCATCTTTGCATGAGGAAGCTGCTACTTCTACATAAATAGGGGTTGTTTGAAAATGAAATAATGTTGCATATAAAGTGCTCATTATAATGCTCGGCATACAGATGGCTCAATGAATAAAATACTTATTAGATAATAGCAGAAGGGAAGAGGCCAACATTTTCATCTCATTTTAACAGATAAAGCTCACAGAAGTCAAATCAACGACCTGAGGTCAAATAGCTTGTAAGTAATTTAACCAGGGATTGAAACTATGTCTTTGTGTTTTGCTAACTTGAATATACCCCAAACTGCTAAAACAATACTTTGAAAAAAGGATTTGAGTTTACAGTGATGAGGTGGGGCTCTTAAGAAATATGTTTCAGATAAACTGGTTAAATATTCTACCATTGTATCATGATCTACAGATAAAGAGCTGGTTATTGGATGCATAACAGGGTCAGAGAAAAAAGAAATGAATTAGGAGCTAGAATCTAGTTCTTACTTTGGATTTGCCTTTATATAAACCATCCTGGTCCTCAGTTTCCATCTGTAAAAGAGAGGGATACATTAGGAGAGAAAGGACCACTAAGCTCCTCTTAACATCTGACATTCAAAATTAGGAACTTAGCATAGAGAATCTTAAGACATGGCACTCAATAGTCCAAGAAAAAAAAATTTCTTATTTTGGGCCATCAGGGTAAAACTTCCTATTTTCAGGAAGAAGCTGAAAAAAATGCTTTGAACTACATATTTGAATGATGTATTTTTTTGTCAGTCTGCATTGCTGTTTCTGCCATGCTATCCTTAGTTGCATGGATACAGGAACACTGAAATCATTTCCTCACTAATTGTGAGAAGAGCATCTATGGACAGTTAGTCTATTTCCTTTGCTTCCAAAAATGTAGAGTAAATATCACCTTCCAAACCCATTTCTGGGATTTTCTCATCTACTAATACTAGGACTTTGGTAACGTCACATAAGGTCCCAAGAAACACACACATTATTCTAAGAAAAGTGAGGTGGGGTCTGTTTAATTCTGTATGTCTGAAGGATTGAAAATACTGTTTATCAAAGGAATATTTTAATATACATAAATATTTGATACTGGGTATATTTTTAGATGTTCTGGGGAATAACGTGAGTAGAAGAAAGTATCTCCAAATGGTGACTAATGATCTTGTATCAAAGGCAGAGAGAAGGCTATAATAAAGAAAAACATCTTGTTTGTAACTCAAAGGCAGATTGAACCTGTGATTTGCATTTTTATGGAATCTTTAGAATACCATTTACTGACTGTATTAGTGGGAGTCAATTGTAATAATGAATCATTAAACTCTGAACACAACAGAGAATGAAATTGCCCTGAACTAAATGTGAGACGTCAAAAATCCCTTACTGAGAAAAATCTCTGTGTTCTCCCTGTGCACTTCCCATGAAGACTGGCAAATAAACCCTGGTAAACCATTTGCCAATAAAAATGATTAAGACAGAAGCAAGAAAATACAGAAATAGAATAAGCCCATTATAGTGCAGCTTAATTGGCCTCTTCCAAAGAAGCAAGCCAGGAGTTTGGTAACATGACTCCAGAAAGCAGCATCATTAAATGTTATTCAAAACTGTTCCAATAGGTCTTTTAAACCAATAACTCCTAGGAAACTTGGATCAAATAAATGAGAATAAATAACGATAAAAAGTGGAAAACCAAATTAAACAGAAACATCAAAAGCAGTGAGGTTAGCTGCAGTTAGACTCACTCTCAGACACACTTTTGCTCCACGGATTACAAGATTAGAGAGAGTTAAACTTGTAAAGAAAGTCCTGGTGTGACAGCAACCAGGGACCACTAAACGTGGACAGAAGGGAGTTTATTTTGCAACCACCTGTAGGGACCACACCAGGGTTTACTCAATCCACTTCACAGATACAGTTTTCTTACCCCCTTCAAGGGAGATTATCAGGGAGGATAAGGGCAAAAAGCACAACATTTCTCATTTTTGTATCTACCCTCAACTTTTTCCCCACCCATATGTACAAATGTGGTCTTCTCGATGCTCCTATACTCCAGGCTTGTACTAAGGAAATGCTGTCAACAAACAAACTGGTTCCAGTGGTCTCCTCGTCCCTGGGGAACATGGTGAGGGGAGAGAGTACAGGGGAGAGGGAGGGAAAAGAATCATTTCCCTAAGAAGAAAGAAGGAGCAGCAATGCTATTCCAATGATTTACTGTAGGTTTAAATAAAATCTACTTGAAGAGATTTTTTTGCTGAAGGAATAAAGTGTTATTATTACTACTTTGGGAGGTAGGTTTTAGATTTTATTAATAAATCAAATTCTTGTCTTATTTGGTGCCCACTCTATGCCCTGAAAGGTACTAGACTTTTGGGAACAGAAGAGGGAAACAGACATGATTCCTGTACCCAGGAACAGTGTAGCTGAACACACGCAACAGCTGGGAATCAAAGCAGGATGCTAATTTACAAGGCCTGGACTAAAGCATTTTCCATGATCAGTGTGTTCAATTCAGAATGAGCTGAGAGGATAGTTTTCAGGGAAAGGCAGCGACTTGTGACAGACTTTAAGTATCATTTCAAGACTTTGCTAAGAAACATACAGTAATATTAAAATCCATAATATTTTCTCATGTTTACTATTTCCTGATCCCAGGTTTTCACTCATGACATTCTTCCGTATCTGGAGTACTGCTCCTGTCAATGCTATCAGTCAGTTCTTTCAGAATCTGGCTCAGAACACACCTCTGCAGGAAATCCATCCTACTGATTTCTTTGTACTTTACCATCTTCAATAATTTTGTCTGACTGTGCTAGTTTTCATTTTAATTGTTCTTGTGTCGTTGGCTTGGGTGTACCGGTTCTGACAAACTTAATCTACTAACGAGCCAAAAACGTAATATCTTGTTCATTTGATATTATTTCCCTTTTATCATTTCACTACCCAGTACAGGTTTTTGTACCCAGAAGATTGTTTGTTTTATGTGAATTTATTTTTCTGAACTTTTAGAATGAGGTGGAGCTCAGAAAAACTCATCTAACTCCTTACAGTTTCCCACGCTTCCCACTGTCTTACCCCATCCCCCACCCCATTCCAGAAACCTTTGATCTTATTCTATTCACCATAGTTTTGTCTTTTCTAAAGTTTTATACTAATGGAATTGTACAGCATGTAGTCAGTCTTACATCAAAGCTCATGCTCTTTACCTGTACCTATTGCGTCTCTTTAAAAGACAGGAAATGATGAGGTCTTTAAAGTAAGTTGAAATTGAACCCATTGCCCAGGATTGCCTCTTGGCTGTCAAGGGAATCCAATTTGGCCCCATTTAGGTGCAATAGCCTCATTAATAATCAATCAATAAATCAGAATATTTGAGCAACTACTATTCATGGTTATAAGCAATTACCTTGCTGCTAATAAGAGAGGTAAGAACAGGAAAAAACAAAACAAAACTCTATTGCACCAGAAAGTAGGAGAGAGGGGGACACAGACAAAGCATTTTGGGGTTCAGTGGAGAAGAGCATTTCATTTTCTTTTTTTAATCAGGTGCTTTTTTTGGTGGGGGTAATTAGGTTTTAAAAATTTGTTTATTTTAATTGAGGTACTGGGGATTGAAACCAGGACCTTGTGCATGCTAAGCATGTGCTCTACCACTGAGCTATACCCTCTACCCCCTTGAGAAGAGCATATTTAACTAGAAGATTGGAAAATCTTTTCAAAAAGAAGTATCTTTGTTCTTGACCTTGAAAATTAAGTAATATTTCAAAAGAAGGTAATAGTGAGATGATATTTCAGGGGGAGACAATAACATGGCTGTACAACAGAGAATAATGGTCTCCCAAAGATGTCTATATCCTAGTTCCTGAAATCTTTGAATACATTGCCTTACATGGAAAAACGTATTTTGCAGATATGACTAAGTTAAAGGTCTTGGGATAGGGAGATTATCCTGGGTGGGCCCAGTGTAATCGCAAGGGTCCTTATGAGAGGGATGCAGGGGAGTCCAGGATTGGCAGTGTAGAAAGCACCTGAGCTCACCTCCTCCCACAGACACTTCAAATCTATACCTATACACAGAGCAGTTCCTCTTGAAGAAGACCTGAGGGCTGACTGAACAACTACTGCACATGCAAGCACCACATAGCAATAGGAAAGACAAAGATGCTGTGTCTACGAAAACCACATCCCCAATGCAGCAACCCGGAGTAGGCACGGGATCCTGCTGAGGGGCCTATGCACAGATTCACCCACCCTGGGGTACAGTGATAAAACAGCATAATTTAAAGGACACCTACACTTTATAAGAAGGAATTGCATTTTTTAACCTTAGAGATTCTGTCCAACAGGTAGGGAGCTGCTGAGAGCCCTCTCTGAGGTCAAGAGGTGCCAGTGAGCACCACTGTGAAAGTCTCTCTATGACTGTTCCCAACCCACACCTGGTCCAACTCCAGCTGCCCCACCAAGGCACCTTGGCCCAGTGCTCCCTGCACATTGTCCCTGTTCTATGCCCACTTTAGCTCCAGACATCCTGCCAAAGCCACCAGGTGCAGGCAGTCTACATAGGGGACACTCCCACATAAGATCATTTCTTCAAGACCAGGAGAGGTAGCTGTTTTATTTAGTACATAGAAACAAAAAACAAAGTCAAACAAAATGAGGTGACAGAAGAAAATGTTCCAAGCAAAAAAACAAAGTAAAACCTCAGAGGGGGAAAAAAAAACCCTACTGAAATGGAGATAAGTAATTTACCTGAAAAAACATTCAAAGAAACCATCATAAGGATGCTCATCCAACTCAAAAGAATGGAGAAACTCAGAATTTCAGCAAAGACATAGCAAATATAAAAAAGAACCAATCAGAGCTGAAGACTGCAATAACTGAAATGAGAAATACACTAAAGGGAATCAATAGCAGATTAGATGATGCAAAAAATGGAAAAGTGACATGGAAAACAAAACAGCAGAAATCACCCAATCAGAACACCAAAAAGAAGAAATAATTTTTAAAATGAGAGTTTAAAGGACATCCAACACAATATCAAGCATACTAACGTTCACATTGTAGGGGTCCCAGAAAAAGAGAGGGAAAGGGACAGAAAACTTATCTGAAGAAATAATGGCTGAAAGCTTCCCTAATTTGGGGAAGGAAAGAGACATTCAGGTACAGGAAGAACAGAGGGTCCCAAGCAAATGAACCCAAAGGCATCTATATCAAGACACATTATAATAAATATGGCAAAGATATAGATAAAGAGAGAATTTTAAAGGCAGCAAAAGAAAAACAACTAGTTACACACAGAGGAAACCTCATAAGACTATCAGCTAATTTTTCAGCAGAAGGGAGTGGCAGGATATGTTGAAAGTGCTGAAAGGAAAAAGCTTACAACCTAGAATATTCCATATGGAAAGGTTATCTCTCAGGATTGAAGGAGAGATAAAGAGTTTCCCAGACAAGCAAAATCTAAAGGAGTTTATTACCACTAAACCAACTTTACAAGAAATGTTAAAAGGTCTCTTTAAGCAGAAAAGAAAAATACACAGACAGAAATAAAAAATACACATACAGGAAAATTCTCACTCTTCAAGGCAAATATATGGTAAAGGCAGTGGTTCAGCCACTTATAAAGCTACTACGAAGATTGAAAGACAAAAGTAGTATAATTAACACACTATATAGCAAGTAGTTGAGGGATACACAAAATAAAAAGATGTAAAATCTGACATCGAAGACATAAAATGTGAATGTGACAATGAAGATATGCATGTTCATGTATAACTGAAAAATTGTGCTGTACACTGGAATTTGACACAACATGGTAAAATTACTATAAATCAATAAAAAATGTTAAAAAAACATAAAATGTGATAATGTGGGGAGTAAAAAAAATGTAGTGTTTTTTTTTTTTAATGCTTTTGAACTTAAGTGACTTAAACTGGATGGCTAATATACAGATTGATACATATACACCTCATGGCAACCACAAACCAAAAACCTACAATGGGTTCCCCAGAAATAAAGAGAAAGGAACCTAAACATAACATCAAAGGAATCCATCAAGTCACAAGGGAAGAAAACCAAGACAAGGCAGAAACAGAGAAGAACTATAAAAACAGCCAGAAAACAATTAACAAGTGGCAATAAGTATATGCCTATAATAACTTTAAATGTTAATGGACTAAATGCTCCAATCAAGACATAGGGTAGGTGACTGGATAAAAAAACAACAAACAGCTACATGCTGCCTACAAGAAACTTACTGCACATCCAAAGACACACACAGATTTAAAGTGTAGGGATGAAAAAGACATTCCATGCAAATGGAGAAGAAATGCTGGAGTAGCAATTCTCGTATCAGACAAAACAGACTTCAAAAGAAAGACTGTAACATAAGACAAGGAATGGAAGTACATAGTGATAAAAGAGTCAATCCAACAAGTGGATATAACATTTGTAAACATTTATGTACCCACAACTGGGAGCACCTAAATATACAAAACAATAGTAACAGAAATATAGGGGGAAATAAACAATAATACAGCAAGAGTAAGGGACTTTAATACCCCACCTACATCAACAGACAGGTCATCTAGACAGAATATCAATAATGACAAAGAAGTTCCTCTCTACCCTGGGTTAGAGAGAAAGAGAAAACAGAGGCAGTATGCTCTTTGACACTGGTCTTGGTAGTATTTTATTTGATCTGTCTACTCAGGCAAGGGCAACAAAATAAAAAATAAACAAGTGGGACTATATTAAACAAAAAAACTTTTAAGACAGGAAGGAAACCAACAACAAAATGAAAAGGCAACCTACTGAATGGGAGAAGATATTTACAAATGATATATCTGATGAGGGGTTGATAACCAAAACACAAAAAACTCATACAACTCAGTATCGAGAAAAACAAACAACAAAAAGCAGAATAGATATTTTTTCAAGAAGATATAAGATGGTCAATAGGCACATGAAAAAGTGTCCAACATCTCTAATCATCAGAGAAATGCAAATCAAAACCACAATGAGATATCACCTCAAACCGGTCACATTGATTATTACCAAAAAGACAAGAAACAGTGTTGGTGAGGACATGGAGAAAAGGGAACCTTCATACACTGTTGGTGGGGATGTAAGTTGGTGCAGCCACCACTGTGGAAAACAGAATGGAGTTTCCTCAAAAAACTAAAAATAGAACTACCATACAATCCATCAATTCTACTTCAGGATATTTATCCAAAGAAAATAAAAACATTAATTTGAAAAGATAGACGCACCCCAATGGTCACAGCAGCATTATTTACAATAGCCAAGATATGCAAGCAACCTAAGTGTCCACTGATAGATGAATGGATAAAGAAGTGACATATATATATATATATATATGTGTGTGTGTGTGTGTGTGTGTGTGTGTATATATATATATATATATATAAAAATGGAATATTAGTCACAAAAAGAATGAAATCTTGCCATTTGTGACAACATGGATGGACCTAGAGGGTATTATGCTGAGTAAAATAAGTCAGAGAAAGACAAATACCATACAATTTCACTTATATGTGGAATCTAAGAACAAATAAACAAACATAACACAACAAAAACATATTTATGGATACAGAAAACAAACTGATGGTTGCTAGAGGCGTGGGGGTGAGGGGATGGATGAAATAGGTGAAGGGGATTAAGAGGTGCAAACTTCCAGCTGTAAGACAAATATCACGGGAATGTAATGCACACTTAGGAGTATAGTCAATAATATTGTAGCAACTTTGGTGACAAATGCTAACTGGTCTTATTGTGGTGATATTGATAATGTATAAAAATATCAAATTATTACGTTGTACACTTGAAACTAATATAATGTTTTATGTTAATTACAACTCAATTTATAAAGAAGGATGCAGGAGGGTCGGAGTCACAGAAGGAGGTGCGATGATGAAAGCAGAGGTGAGAGAGGGGAAGGGAGGGAGGGAGAGGGAGGGAAGGAGGGGGACTGGGAGCTTCTGTGCAGCTGGCCTTGAGGATGGAGAGAACAGGGCCAGCAGCCTAGAAATGCAGGTGGCCTCTACAAGCTTGGAAAGTCAAGGGAGCAGATTTCCTCCCAGAGCCTCCAGAAAGAAGGCGGCTCTGTCAACATCGTCATTTAGCCTGTTAAGACCCATTTCTGACTTCTCACCTCCACAACTGTAAAATAATAAATTTGTGTTATAAGGCCCCTAAGTGGTAATTTGCTGCAAAAATAATTGGAAACTAATACAATGAGAAAATGCAGCTTTTTTAGGAAATAGTATTGCAGTTTGGATACAGTGTAAGGTATTTGTAGGGGAGTAGTGGGAAATAGGGCTGACTCTGTAGAGTGGGGATGGAGCCGGCATCTTGGTATATAGTGAACACATAAATATTTGCTAAGTGCATTTGTTAACTTATAATTACTTATAATTATGGTTTCCATTGTTTGCCCCTCAAATTCACAAATGGGAATCCTAACCCCTAATACTTCAGAATGTGATCCCACATGGAATTAGGGCTATTGCGGATGGTAAATAGTTAAGATGAGATTATACTGGAATAGAATGGGTCCCTAATCCAATAGTAGTGGTGTCCTTATTAAAAGTGGCTATTTGGACACAGACTCACACACAGGGAGAAGACCATGTGAAGACGAAGGCAGAGATTGGGGTCCTATAAGCCAAGGAACACTACAAGCCAGCAAACCACCAGAAACGATGTTACAAGCATAAATCAGATTCTTCTTTACAGCCCTTAAGAAGGAACCAACCCTGCCAACATCTTGATCTCAGACTTTTAGCCTCCAGAACTGTGAGATAATAAATTTTTGTTATTTAAGCTACTCAATTTGTGGTCCTTTATTATGGCAGTCCTAGGAAACGAATACACAAAAACAGGAAAAAATGGGAGACATGGAAGGGTCAAAACTATGACTTAAAAGACTGACTGGAGAGCGGTGTGTGGGGTGGTCTGGAAAGTGAGAAAAGAAGTTGTGAGGGCTAGAAGTTGTGAATGCACTAGAGTGGGGAGAATCTAGAGTTAGCAGAGCAGTGCCTGCTGGTGATTTTAATGTCCAAACCTAAAATCACGCCGCACGATGCTTAAGCTGGACAACAGAACAAAATATTTGAAATCATAGCTGTCCTAGAAAACCCACACTGTGTCAGCAGTTCCCAAGTGTATTACATAGAACACTAGTGCCACAAAATGCTCTGAAGGAAAAGCATTTTCCCATCAGATGAATTAGGAAAACTCAGTATTTTAGCGTAGTAAAGGCTCTGAGAAGTCCTGCAAAAGGGGAAACCAACTCAGCTTTGTATAATGCATCACTGCTCAGACATCTGTGAACACGAACCCTTTTCTCACAGAAGTCTTGTTCATATCCACGGAACATTCTTGGGATATCTTGCTCTTGCTGTAACCCATCTCTAAGACCTATGCTGTGCAATACGGTATCAGCTGCCACGCGTGGCTGTTGAGCTTCTGAAATGTGGCTAGTCTGAACTGACATACGCTGTGAGTATATATATGCACTAGATTTCAAAGCCTTAGTATGAAAAGAAAAATGTAAAATATCTCATTAATAATTCTAATATTGTTTTTCATATTGAAATAACAATACTTTAGATAGACTGGGTCAAACAAAATGTTACAAAAATGAATTTTACCTGTTTATTAAAAAATTTAACGTGACTACTAGAAATTTAAACTCATATAGGTGGCCAAAATTATATTAATTATATTCCTCTTAGACAGCTCTGCTCTAGACTATCCTATTTGTTTAGTATACCCCCTGTTTTCTAGGTTCTTTTTTAAAAAGGTCTGAGGTTTCTTTCTATTTGCAAGCTATCAAAGTTGGCTTGCCACAGTTTCAAGGATGCTACCATAAGGCATGAAACTCATGGATCAAAAATAAAGGATAGTTTATTATTCACAGTAATAACAGTTCACTAGAGTACTACTTTTTTTTTTTTTTTTTTTTGCACTAGTTTCCTGAGTCCCAGCTCCCATTGGCAATATCAAGATACATGCCTAAAGGGTGTTGTTACAGGAGAGGATCCTGAGCTCAGGAAACCTTAATCCCTCTAGTGATCAATTAGCATGCCTATACTTTGCTCTAGAGGGATTTACTGTCTTTGTTACATTGGACAGTAAGTATGCCTGTTCTTTGATCTGGAAGAAGATACTGTATCTCTCCTCCAAGGCTGTGGTAAGCTTGCCCTTTGCTGTGAGTGGAGACATTAACTCTATCTTTGTTATACAAATGTCCTTGAAAATAGAAACATGAACAAAGGGCAAGATGTGCAGAAATATAACAATTGTTTTCCAGTGGTTGTGTTCAAGTCCTTGTGACTAAGAAAAGATGTTCAAATGAAGAACACTCCTTGATATTCCAACTTGTGCTTAAGAGATTAAAGATGAGGAAAACCCTAAAATGGATATTCAACAGAGAATCTCATTCTCTAGTGTATAAGAGAACGTCGGGGTCTATACAGGGTTATGCTCTTCCTGCAGCATTTCTGCCCTCCTGGATGTTGTCACAAGAGCTAGATCATCATCTCCAGCACTTGCTCAAGCTTCCTGGACCACTGTGATGTATCTGTCAGAGCCTGATGAGAGCTCAAGCGTTCACAGTTCCTGACACTCCTACCATCTGTCTTGGATGGTGCCTTAATCACATGTCTTTTTCCTGAATAATAATAATAAAAAAATCTAAATAAAGCATTATAGATATAAGCATGTATAGTCAAATATATAATAAAATACTATATTTATAGGACTTATGTGATCAAATATATGGCATCCACCTTCAAAAATTCTTTGAATAATGCAGAAGATACAAAGATTCTTGAAACAAGATGCCTTTCTTCATAGAGTTTACAATCTAGTTAGGAAGCAGACACTAAATCCAGTAATAATACTATTGCATGAAGTAACTTTTGTAATTGTCCTCTGCATTTTCAGAATCTTGTTTTGATTATTCCCAATGGTGGAAAACACTTCTCTTTTGGCAAATGGTTAGATTTCTGTAAATATCTCAAAGTTATTCATAGCCAAGTCTTGTGAATAAGTTGAGTAATACAGTAGGGTATTACTACTTTTAAAAATAAGTGAAATATGATTTTAAGATTCTGTCTTATTGCTTTAAGTGGCTCATAAAGTATTTTTACAGCAATTTCAAAAAAGGAGTTCCAAGGCAGCATTTCCTGCATAATTAAAAAACTTCAAAAAGTGACTGATTTGAATATGTATGGCCTTTCTGATTGCATAAATCATAGCAACGGTGTTTTAAAATCATTCTTTTACTCAACAGACATGCCCTATTCCTTTGTAAGTGTATTAATAATAATAACTGATAATCATGGCTCACTTACACTGTGCTAACTATATGTATCAATCATCAAAAAATCCTATTTGCATGGAAGAAACTTAGGCACAGAAAGGCTTAGTAACTTGTCCAAGACCACCCCTCTACTCTGTAGCAGTTTCAGAATTTGAACAAAGGCATACTTTGTATAGGTACTATTTCATCAAGCCAAACTAAAGAGACAAAGTTTGAAACATGCATAATTACATATCAACCTCTGCATTTTCATAAACATTTAACCAAAGATTTATACTTATTGTGCTGTAAAGATAAAAGTTCTTTTTTTGGACTTTTATACTCTATACCATATATATTGGTTCCATTCAGTGTTAAAAGCTCCTTTTCATATTCATTGTTTCCCTTGAGTACAAAAAAGATATGAAAATCTCATGAGAGATGTGAATCTGGTTTTGCCTTTAAATGGATTTTCAATCTATTTATAGATTCAAAATAACAGACAAAATAAGATATAGAAAAACCTTTGAATTCTATTAAACTGTGTATTAAAAAACACTGCATACTCCTAAGAAGGCAATGACCAGTGTCAAAAATCAGAAAGTAAGTTTAGGGCAGGGCATGCACTCAAGGGCAATGGAGCCTGATCAAATCTGACCCTCAGGGCTTCGACTCCAACAACTAGGGAGCAGACTCTGCCCCTCACAGGGCAGTGACAGCCATCGAGCAAAGAAGAGGCCCCTGCCCCACATCCAGCGCAGGCTCTGGACACACCACCGGTCACAACCCCTGTCAAGGGGATGTACAGTCTGAGGAAAGACATGGCTGACACGGCTGGCATCCATCCCCAAACCAGCCCTCTCAGCCAAAATATCAGACTCACACAGACTGTACAGCAATGCTCCCACGGTAAAACACCCCTTCAAGGAACTGCCCCCCCACCCCAAACTGTTGATGGGAATGTAATTTGGTGTAGTCACTGTGCAAAACAGTAAGGATATTCTTAAAACACTAAAATCAGAGACACCATATGATCCAGCAATCTCACTTCTGGGCACACATCTGGAGAAAACTAACTCGAAAAGAAACATGCATCCCAATGCTCACAGCAGCACTATTTACAATAGCCAAGACATGGAAACAACCTAAATGGCAATTGACAAATGTCTGGATAAAGAAGCCGTGGTATATTTATACAATGGAATACTACTCAGCCATAAAAAGTAATAAAATAATGCCATTTGCAGCAACACGGATGGGCCTAGAGATTATCATACTAAGTGAAGTTAAGTCAGAGAAAGACAAATATCATATGATATCACTTATTTGTGGAATCTAAAAAAAGTGGCACAAATGAACTTATTTACAAAACAGAAACAGACTCACAAACATAGAAAACAAATTTATGGTTACCATAGGGGAAACAGAGGTGGGGAGGGATAAACTAGGAGTATGGAGTTAACAGATACAAACTACTATATATAAAACAAATAAGCAACAAGGATTTACTGTACAGCACAGAGAACTATAGTCAATATCTTGTAATAACATATAATGGAAAATAACCTGAGAAATACATGTATAACCGAGTCACTCTGTTATACACCTGAGACTCATACAACATTGTAAATAATTATACTTCAATAAAAATGAAAAAAAATCAAGGAACAGATACCAGTTGCTTCAATATAGAAATTTCTAGGTATGGGAAAGTTGTAATTGAAGTCATTCTTTGAAGTCTTAGAAACAGAATATAAATGTATGTCTGTAATTTTGAAAAGCAGTATAAAAATGTGTTCCTGAAGCATAACCAAAAATATTCATTCATGCATTCATTCACATTTTAAATTCAATGAGTAGTTAATTAGGGCATTCTATGTGTGTAATACAATACTGGGGGATGTAGAGGATACTAAAATGTATAAAAAAAGATGCTTTCCTTCACAGAGTTTATAATACAGTTGTGAAAATAAAATGTGTGCCCAATTAACTAGACTGCAAGGTAGCCTGTGACCCAAGGGCATTTTTCCAATTCGATTCAACCAACTTCACTGAGCACTCCTGTGTCTATATTTTACTAGGTACTGATGATACAAATCTGAAAGAAACACTTGTAATATAGAAAAGGTCTTGGATTACCGTTGGTCTCTATGAGGAATGACTGTGTAGCATTTAGAGCTTAAGGAAGAAGTACGTTTCTTACCATCAGAGGTGTGATTCATAGACTGGTGGTGACATTTTGGGGATACAGAGAAAAGGACTTAAGACACAAGTTGACCGGTTATAGTATTTGACCATTATGTTCCTTCAAGTCGTAAGACTTTAAGCTTCTGTGCTTCTTTCAGGGGTAGGTAGGTGTTTCAGAAATTCTCAGGTCATCACGTGTCTGCAGTTGTCTGCTCCAGGTTTAGATTGTGCAGGAGTTGAAATGTTCCTTTAGAAGTATTCATCAGTGTTTTTAAACATAGTCTCATCAACCCAGAAGACGCTGTGTATGGTCATCTACTCTTTTTCCTTTTTTAAAGGCCTCAAAGAGCACATTTCTTCACTTAAAGAGGCATGAATGAAGTAATCACAAACTGATCAAATTTCAGTACCCAGTATTTGGTTCTACAGTTTGTCCAAAATCAAAGGTTTTTTTCTTCAAAGGATCTGACTCACTTCAAATGTCATGCAGAGTCCTGGATTTGGGGGCCAACTAATTGGTTTTATCAAAAGTTGAAAGAGGAAAATGGAAATCCATTACAGCAATAGCATGAAGAGGCTACAGTGCTAATTTTAAAAATGAATTTTGAAGTATTGTCCTCTAAGTTGGTTTGTTTTCTTATTTTGGTTTAAAGTTTTGAGACTAATGAAAATGAACTATTTCCACATCCAAAATAGCAAAGTAAATTTCCATTTTTGCCTTTTTTCCCTATAAAATTAGCCATAAATAATTGGATTGAAAAATCTTTGAGATGTGAGATTTTCACTGTTAAATATTACTTCTAGTCTTTCTTCTAAAATTTCTCTTATAAACTTTTATCTCTGAAGAAAGAAGAATTTTCCTGTGATTCTAAAACTGTCACTGTATGGGTTTCTAATGAGGCTTGTTCTGTCATGAGCCCCTACCAAGCATTTACTAAAGCCAATGGTGTAAATCTGGTAGCAGACGAAGGGATTTTGATGAGTTAGAGTTACAGAAATGAAACAGATGTTTGAGTTATCTTAATCATAGTCTGTGTGGATAGGGCACCGGGGCCATCTAAATGGCAAACTAGGGTTGGTTCGGCTACTTATAGACAGATGGTCAGTGGGAAAACCATTGGAGAGCATGTATGCGTTTGGAAAGTGGGTTTGAAAGTTTGCTGCTATTTTAAACTAGTTTTCAAAAAGGCAGTGTGTAGCCACAATTCAGACCATAGATTTATAATCGGGTTGGCTGGGTTCATATCCAAACTCTACTGCTTACTAGCTTTTTATTTTTCTCTTTGGGGAAGTTCCTTAACCATTCTGTGCCTCAAGTTCCTCATGTTTAAACTGGAAACAATATTAGGATCACAGCAGTTGTGAGGGTTGAATGAGTGATGCATGTTAAGAGCTTTGACCAGTGTCTGACACAGTAAGCACTCGATAAATTCTCAACTCCATGAAGTAGGTGTGTTAATTTTACGTGTCAACTTGATTGGATTAAGAAAGGGCTACCCAGATAACTGGTAAAACAGGATTTCTGGGTGTGTGGTGAGAGTGTTTCTGGAAGAGATCAGCATTTGAATCAGTAGACTGCCTCCTCCAGTGCTGCTGGACATCATGAAATCATTGGTTCTTTTTCTTTAGAGAACTCAGACTAATACCAATATCAAAACCCCTACATTATGGATTAGTTGAGATTATAGTTAAGATTGGTTAACTTTATAGAAGTTAAGGCACAAAACAGTTAAGTAATTTGCCCAAGAGCAGACAGCTGGTAAGTGGCAGAGTTGGGATTTGAACCCAGGCACAGCGGCTTGAGATTGTATATGATGACTCCAGGATATGTAAGAAATTTTGGTTAAATTTTAGTGGCATGATCAAGATCAGGTCTCGGTTTGCTATAATACTGAATATTACATAAGAAAAATGCCTTTCAAATATGAGTACTGCTAATAAAAACAGTTAAGGCTATTAAGCCTCCAGGGAAAAAGAACAAAAGTTTCCTACAACTATGTAACTGAACCCAACTTTAATAGATAAAAGGAGGATGCTGTCGCAAAGGCCACATTTAGATGAAATTCGAACCAGTGGGTAAGGATGAGTGGCTCATTGTACAGCTCACTCACTTAGGACCGTTAATCTAATAAAAGTGAATAAATTCCTTCCATTATTTTTCTTGGCTTACAGGGGGGTCTATAAAAGCTCAAGTATGACAGAGTCACACGAGGGCAGATTCAGCTGAGAGTAGGGGTCTTGAGAAAGTTGTCTGAATTTTTACAAATGTCTTTTCGGCTTCTCTGGCTTGCTTTGACTTAGGTTTACACTGAACTATCGACAAGTTATGGTTTGAAGTGTTTGCTTCCTGAAGCCACCTCCTTTCTCAAGCACCTGAACATGACATGGGTCAGCGGGAGACTGCCACTCTGACCCTGTGGGATAGCCCAGTGATGTGAGCACCGATGGTGGAGTCAGAGCACGGGGGTCTGTGATACAGCTCTGCCTCTTCTTTGCTACATGATATTTAGCAAAGTCCTTAATGGCTCTGCACTTCATTTTCTTCATGTACAAAAGGGAGGTAGTAGTAAAACCCACCTCTTAGGGTTATTGGGATGATGAAGTGAGTTAACAAGAGTAAATCTTAGGTGGATGACCAACACATAGAAAGAATGATAGAAAGGTTCACTCTTCTTCCTGTGAGTGCTGGTGGCCCCCACACGTGTCTTGTTACCCACACACTTGCCCTGTGAACTTGGCTGATGTATCCACTAGTGATGGACTTGCACATCTATGCTTTAGTCACCGAGGACATAGTAGAGTGAAACTTCATTTAAGCATCTTGAGGCTAATCAGACCTCTCAATTAATATGATTTTTAAAAAACTTTGATTTTATAAGGAAAGAATAAGTTAAAATAGTACTGTTAGGTAGTTTAGATAGAATGAGCACTGGGCAGGGGGAGAGGAAGGGGAAAGGAACAATCCAGAACACAAGGAACCTGAGCTGTCAATCAATCAATCAATCACAAAACCAGGATATAAAAACAGGAAAAACAAAGGAGCGGCGCCATTTTTCCTCTCTTGGATCGGCCCACTCCCAATTCTCAGGAGTGTACCATCTTTCACTATTTTTTTTATTTCACTAATAAAAATTTTGCTTATCACACTTTTTTTGTCTCTCCTCAAAAATCTTTTTTTCAGGTGACTAAGAACCAAGGTAATTCTTACTTCCTTTTCCCGGTAACAGCACCATTGTATTTTAATAACTGAGTAAACAGAAAACAACAGTGTTTGAACAAAATACCAGAAAACTCCCAACCTCACATTTTCAGCAGTTTCAGTTTATGCTCTGTCCCATTTCAAATAGGACTGAAACCTCTCACAGCATGCACTCATCACTGATGAATTCTGCCAGTATTCCTCATATGTCTTAGACCAGTCTCTTAACATTTCTAAGCCTCAATTTTCTCATTTATAAAACCAAAGCACTCTTTGCCCAAAGTACTCTTTTTTTCCTGTTAAACTCTGTATATTATTATTTTAACAATAGAAAGTTAAAAAAAATCAAGATTAAGATTTACTATACATTTTTTCTCTCAGATTACGAAGTTTATATTACATAACTGGGGTCCCCTAAATTGAATTCTTTTAAAACAGTCCCAAAGAAACCAGAAGTGAATACAAAAGAACTAAACAAACAAAATAAAAAAGTAAAATGTGCTTCAACTGGAGATTTTCTCTACCTGTAAGTCTCCAAATTTCACACAAACACACAAAAAAAGAACTAAGTTGGGAGGGAGATGAGACGCTGTATATATAAAACATCAAGCTGTTATATGTTGGGCAAAATATGATGTTACTTGAAGAATGATTCTTAGGTGTCACAACATCCCCAGGTTTAGAAAAGCAAATTAATCTAGTCCCCTAAAATCACAAGGTCAGAAAAACAGACTAAAACTTTATAATCCTTTCCATATTCTTTCACTATACACTATTACAGGTATTGTATATAGTTCCCTGTGCTATACGGTAGAACCCTGCTGTTTATCTGTTTTATATATACTACTCAGTATTTGCAAATCCCAAACTCCCAATCTTGTCCTCTATCCCACCTTCCCTCTCTCGTAACCACAAGTTTTCTACATCTGTGAGTCCTTCTGTTTTGTAAATAAATGCATTTGTCTCATTTTTTAGATCCCACATTTAAATATTATATGGAATTTCTCGTTCTCTTTCTAGTTTAGTTCACTTAGAATGACAATCTCTGGGTCCATCCATGTTGCTGAAAATGGCATTATTTCATTCTTTTTCATGGCTGAGTCATATTCCATTGTATAAATATACCACAACTTCTTTATTTAATCATCTGCTTGACGGACATTTGGGTTGTTTTCATGTCTTGGCTATGGTAAATAGTGCTGCTATGAGCACTTGGGGTGCATGCATCTTTTTGAATTAGAGTTTCCTCCAGATATATGCCCAGAAGTAGGGTTGCTAGATCTTACGGTAAGACTATTTTTAGTTTTTTAAAGAATCTCTATACTGTCTTCCACAATGGCTGCACCAAACTATATTCCCAACAGGAGTGGAGGAGGGTTCCCTTTTCTCCACACCCTCTCCAGCATTTATTATTTGTGGACTTCTGTATGATAGCCATTCTGACTAGTGTGAGGTGATAACTCATTATAATTTTGATTTGCATTTCTCTGATAATAGTAATAATGAGCATTTTTTCATATGCTTATTGACCATTTGCATGTCTTCATTGGAGAAATGTTTGTTTAGGTCTTCTGCCCATTTTTTGATTGGGTTCTTTATTTGTTACTGAGTTGGATGAGCTGTTTGTATATTCTGCAAATTAAGCCCTTGGCATCTTCTCCCATTTCGTAGGTTGTCTTTTTGTTTTGCTTATGGTTTCCTCTGCTGTGAAAAAGCTTTAAAGTTTAATTAGGTCCCATTTGTTTATTTCTGCTTTTATGTCTATTGCCTGGGTAGACTGCCCTAGGAGAACATTACTAAGATTTATGTTGAAGAATATTTTGCCTATGTTTTCTTCTGGGAGGTTTATAGTGTCTTATCTTACGGTTAAGTGTTTAAGCCCTTTTGAGTTTATTTCTGTGTATGGTATGAGGGAGTGTTTCTAACTTCACTGATTTACATGCAGCTGTCCAACTTTCTTAGCACCACTTGCTGAAGAGGCTGTTTTTCTCTCCATTGAATAGTATTGCCTCCTTTGTTGAAGATTGACCATAGGCGTGTGGGTTTATTTCTGGGCTTTCTATTTCTGATTCATTGATCCATATGTCTGTTTTTGTGCCAATACCACACTGTGTTGATTACTGTAGCTCTGTAGTATTGTCTGAAGTCTGGGAGGGTTATTCCTCCAGCTTTGTTCTTTTTCTTCAGTATGACCCAGCAATTCTTCTGGTAAGAATTAGTCCTACAGAAATACTTGCACTGGCATGCACAGATATATAAATTTACCATGCAACATTGCTTGTAATATTAATAGCTAAAAACTGGAAATAATCTAAAGGCCCAATAATCTGGAGTTTGTTAAATAAACTATGGTACATTCAATCTATGGAATATTTATGCCATGTAGTCAAAGAATTAAAAAATAAAGTAGATTTCTACATAAGGACATGGAATGATATTCATAACATATAAGTGAAAACAGACCTACACTGCAGTATGTGCAGTATGATCCCACTTTTGGAAAGAAATATAAAACACTCTCTCTCCTTACCCATATGTAAACATGTATATATACATATATGTAAAAGTGCAGAGAAAAGTGTTTGTAAAAAGGTACACCATATGTTAACAGTGGTTCTTTTGGTAAATAGAACATGGGAGAGAGGATAATTAATTTTTTTACTTTGTGTATTTCTGGATTGTTTGAATTTTTTTTTACAGTAACTGTTACTTTTTAATTAGGAAGAAAATTTAAATAAACACACACAGCCACACACACAAACTAAAGTCCAGGTAAATGTTACAGCCTTCCTCTTTAGCACCTTCTTATTCCTTCAGCCCTGTTATCCTGACTTTGCCTAATGAATCAAAGCTCAGCTCTGGATGGACTATGTGCAGAGGTTCAGGTCTAAATACTGAAACAGGGGGATCCTCTAAACGTAAGACTGATGTTACTGACCTCCTTGTTCTGGGACAGATTTTATTAGTAGCAATTTGTGTTAACAGTCTTTGTGGGGCTACTGCCAGCTCATCTCATGTTTATTACTTCAGTGCTCTACTCTAATCCCTTGCGTCTGCTGAGATTCTGCTTCTGATTTTCCATTGTTCTATGTGTGTCTCCTCAAATTTGAAAGTTTTTTATTGGGCTGGATTTTATATTTATTAATTGAAAAAGTAATGTTTGTATGTATTTTTTCCTAACGTTTTCTTTGTAGTAACATGTTCTCTTTGTCCAGATTATCAACTACATTGATCTTTTAGTCCTGTTAAATTCATTGAGCATCTGTTGAAACTGGAACAACTGTTCTGTTTACTAGGCTATCACCAGTATTGGACAGCCATATAGCAACTGAGTGTCCCAGACTGAAAACTTCACTACCAAATATGCTCACAGGTTGCCTTTACCACTTTCTATTTTAATACATGCTTAAAATTTTTCTGATGATAAATTAATGCCTTTTTGGTCTAGAATCAAAAGGTTTCCTGATATTTAAATAAGTAACAGCATAGATAAACAACAAGTTTCTTATGTATAGCACAGGGAACTATATTCAATTAGTAACCTATAATGACAAAGAATATGAAAACAAATATATGTTATGTATATGTATGACTGAAACATTATGCTGTACACCAGAAATTGACACATTGTAAACTGACTATACTTTAAATAAATAAATAAATAATAGCACGAACTCCTGATGTTTGTAAGGAATACAGTTTAGAATGATGTAATTCCCAAGCACTGTGGTAGCAAAAAATTTCCCCCATGAGATGCAATAAGGCATTACTAAAATTTTCTTAGTAATTCCTTCAAATCTCTAATGATTTTATAAATACAAGACTAAAATTTTATTTGAATCATTTGAACTTTTCCATTTACGGAGGTTTTAATTTGTGTTCTTTGTTTTTGATTGTTATGCATTTTAGAACCAAACCTTTTTTATCATTTACTAAAAGTCCCCGCTTACAAGAAGACAAGTAGAAACAGTGAAACGAACTTGAGATGTGGATACTCTGCAGACAGCTAGGCCCACACATTGGTGGACAGACTCATTCTCACCTTGATACAACTTTGCAACCTTAGCAAGATCACAATCTACCATGGGAATCAGTCACAAATGGTTAAACAATGAAAGTTAAATTTGTGCATGCTAAAGTCTGCTATATTTACAGTGAATTAGCCAACACTAATTATTTCTTTTCTTTGTTGCTACTCGTCACTTTGTGGGAAAAAAGTGACTCACTGTTATAGAGCTCTGTCCTTCAGTGTCCAACTTACCCTTCCAAACCTTTACAGGTAGCTTAGTGGAAAAAGTACAGATGGAACAGTATCTTTCCTTGGCTTCAGGATTCATGTTTCTGTTGGGAAGAGCACTGGATTTGGAGTCTGGATATCTGTCACTTCTAAGCTATGGTCTTGACCAATTCACTTACTCCCTGGTCTACAGTTTCTACATTGCAATATGACCTGTTAGGGCAGCAAAGTTCTATAAAGCTCCTAAGCTTCAGATTTAAATGTCCACCTGCTTATTAGGTAACTCCAATTGGGTATCCTTTGCATACCCATTAAATACCTCAAAGATGACATGTCAAAACAGAACTCTTAATTTTTCCCATCGTATTTGTTCCTGTCTTTGTCTGATCTGTTTCAGTTAAGGGTTTCACCATGTTTCCAGCTTTTTAGAACAAAAACCTAGGAGTGAGACATCACCAAGATGGCGGTAGAGGAGACCTCAGCCTCCCTCCGACGAAGATCAACGATTAGACAGTTATCCACAAACAAGAATAGCTCCAGGAGAGCTCCGGAGTGTGACTTAAGAAAACCCAGCAACACAGCAGAAGTGAAAATCTGAGAGTAACTGTACAAAAAAGGAAAGAAGATAGCTTCATTTTGATTACTTCCTCAAACATGCAGACATCCATGCAAAGCTACAAGAGTCACAAAGAATCAGGGTAACATGCCTCCACCAAAGAAATACAGTACACTTGTAGTAACTGATCCTCAAAAATGTAGATCCAGAAACTGCCTGACAAATAATTCAAAATAATTGTTCCAAATATGATCAGAGAGCTACAAGAGAACATAATACACAATTTAATGACAATCTACGGAGTGAGAAAAATATTTGCAAGCCAAATATCTGATAAGGGGTTAGTATCCAAAATATAAAAAGAACTCATGCAACTCAGTAGCAAAAAACCAAATTACTAATTAAAAATGAGAAAAGGACGTAAACAGACGTTTTTCCAAAGAAGATATATGAATGGCCAACAGGCGCATGGAAAGGTGCTCAACATGACTAACTGTAAGGGAAATACAAATCAAAACCACGATGAAACATCATCTCATGCCTGTTAGAGTGGCCATCATCAAAAAGACAAGAGATGACAAATGCTCTTCCATATGATCCTGTACGGAACAATCATATGATCCAGCAGTTCCACTTCTGGGAATATATCCAAAGGAAATAAGAACACTATGTCAAAGAGACATCAGCACCCCCATATTTATTGTAGCATTATTCACAATAGCCAAGACATGAACATCACCTAAGTGTCTACCATGGATGAATAAAAAAAAATGATTTATATATATGTATTATATGACATATAATATATATATATTCTTCAGTTATAAAAATAAAGAAAATTCTGTCATTTTTGACAACATGGATGAAGCTGGAGAGCATCATGCTAAGTGGAGTCATTCAAAGAAATAAATACACTGTATGATATACCTTATATATGGTATCTAAAAGCATCAAACTTACAGAAGCAGAGTCGAATGGTGGTTAATAAAACTTGAGAGGTGGGGGAAATAGGGAGATCAAAGGGTACAAACTTTCAGTTATAAGATGGGTATGTTCTGGGGATCAAGCATACAGCATGGAGACTCTAGTTAACAATACTGTATTATACACTTAAAAGTTACTATTAGAGTGGGGCTTTAATATTCTCACCATAACAAGAACAAAATGTTAACTACGTGAGGCTAAGGCTATGTTAACTAATCTTATTTTGGTAAGCATTTCACGAAATATATGTATATCAGGTCATCTCATTGTATACCTTAAACACATACCATGTTATATGTCAATTATACCTCCATAAACTGGACAAAAAATCCTAGAAGCCATATCCAAATCCATCTGTTACTCTTATCAGATTAACCTCCAATACATTTCATCAGTTTACATCATCTTCACTTCTTATCTCCTGTGGTATCACTGTTTTACTTAGCCTCCTCTTTATTTCATTGGTGAGGGAGGGATTTCCAGCCTAGCGTTATGGGGATGGCCAAACACACCCAACACTGGACAGATGAAATTGACAGCAGTCTACTAGTCATGTATACTTACAGCCCAGGGGACACCACACACCACGCGGGGCCAAACAGAAATTGCACTTAGGAACGAGTGAACAAGCAGAGGCTGAGACAGACTGGCTTTGTAGTAGTAAGATGATGGGGTGTCCCCTGGTTCCTGCAGGAGGATGTGACTGTCTTGTTTGAACAATTCTGAGTGCTGGTGAAGAACCAAAGCTTGCTACTCAGGGATGAGCAGGAATTGCACCCAGTCTGCTTGATAAGGAGGGTTGTTTGGCTAGGGGACGTTATTTATGGGGCAGGGGGGAGGGGATCTTGTGGTTAGGCAATTTGATGCCCTTCTGATTTTATCAAGTGTCAAAGGAGCACGTAATATTGAAACTAGTTCTTATACCAGTCACCCTGGTCCAAGGCACTATAATCTCTTACTGGAATTACTGTAACATTCTACTTCCTTAAAATTGCTTTCTTACCATCTTTATACAACCTATTCTCCAAAAAGCAGAAAGATCTTTTATAAGAGATAATCAGATTACAGTGCTCCCCAACTTAACGTCCCTCTATGACTTCCTGCAACATTTAGAATACAACTGAAATTTCTTACGGAGGTCCAAAAGTTTCAAATGATCCGGTTCCCACTTTCCTTCTTAGTCTCAAATGCCAAATTCTTAGGCTTCCCCCTCCATTACTCAGACTTGAGCACAACTTCTGTCCTTGGAAAAGGCCAAACTCATTCTAATCTCAGGGCACTTCCACTTGTGGTTATTTGTACCTGGAAAGCTCTGCCCAAGATCTATGTTCATCACGCAGGTCTTTGTCAAATGTCACTTTCTGAGGGAACCCACCTTGTCACTCAGCAAACAGTGGCCTACACACCTTCCAGGCACTCTCTGGCCCCCGTACCTTGCTTCCTTTTTTTTTTTTTTTCATAGCACCTGTTGCCAGTAAAATTATCCTAAGCATTTATTAATTGATATACGTGGAAGTTTTCCAAGGATGAGGATTTTGTTTTGTTCATCACTGTATCTCCAATGCCTACAAGAGTACCTGGCACATGGTCGGTGCTTAATAAGCATTTATTGAACAAAAGAATAGGACTTCTGTGTTTTTAAATCTCTGTTTAAACACTTCAGTCAGATACTCTTCCGCAGCCTAGCATGCTCTTAGGAACTCGACTTCTGGAAATTTCAGCCTAAGAAAATAATCTTTTCTATCAATATTGAAACATCCCCACATCTTGAAGCTGACTGTTTTATCAGTGGCTTTTTGAGGGCTAAAAAACGGATTTACTTTTATGAATCTCACTGTTGGTTCTTTCAATATGAGAAAAACCCAGTCCTGGCATCACACTTGTTTTCATACTGCAGGATTCCTGACTAACCCTACGGGTTTGCAAATGTTCCTCTTGGATCATGATGTGAGAAGTGCCACACTCAGTATCTCCTCCCCTTTTCTGTATCCAAATATAAAAGCCATCACATCATTTTCCATTGAAATTTAAACTGCTCACTAAACTTTGCTGGCTTTCGTTACTATCTGTAACATCCCACCCTCAGAGAGCTTGAATAAGCCTAAATTCATGACCAGAACAGCCAGGCTTCTGAACTTTGCTTCACCAAAGCTGTGATCAAAGACTTGAGAGAAGAAAAGATAATTTGTCACAGAACTGATTTTGCCTCGGGAGAAAAAAATGTTTGATTTCCTCTAAGAAGTTAAGAGCTCTTCAATAAGCATTAGGATCCACTGCTGAGAAATTCTTTTCTTTATGAAAAGACATTCTAAGTGGTATACCCCCTACCAATAAGCATGATGGCCTTAACAAATAAGGAAAGAATTATTTTCAACTTTCAAATTCTCCTTTGTTAAGCAATAAGGAATGAGAGGTGAAAGTAATGTTGAAATCCAATTTTATTTTCCAATGGTCTTTATTTTTAAAGTCTTACATTTTCTTGCCTGAAGCAATGACCATTTAATTTCAAAAGTGTAAAAGAAAAGGCCCACAGACATTCCTATCGCTATTTGGAGACTCTTTACATCCCTTTTATGATAATATCTACTTAGTATTTACTTAACACTTCTCTTAATCATCTTAAGTTCCTCTTCAAATTGACCTGGTGCTAAGTCAGGCATACATGTAAATTGATGGGTGAAAAAAATCAAAGCAGAGATGATAAAAATTACCAGTTATGAATATAGGCAAAAACCGACCCAAGGGGGCAAAATAATTGAACCACTTTTGTGTATATAGTATTGTTGCTGAAGAAAGGAAATTTGGTCTTAATATCTGACGTGTTTAGAATTCAACCTGTAGCTAAGTCAGTTGCATAGTGATTAAAACAGATTAATACTTTGGTGTTGGCTCAGTCTACCCCAAACTGAAACAACAAATCAAACAAGTAACCAACTTGATGTCTAGCTATATTGCTTTTCTATTGCTGCCACAAGAAATAACCACAAAGTTAGCTATTTAAAACAACACACACTTATTACCTCTTGGTTCTGTAAATCCGAAGTCCAGGTGGGTCTAAGTTCTCTGTTCCAGATCGCACAAGGATTAGCCAGGGCCCCTATCTGGAGTCTTTGGGGGAGAATTCACTTCTAAGCTCATTCAGGTTGGTGGCAGAATTCAGTCCCTGAGGTTGCAGGGCTAAGGTCCCCATTTCTTTCCTGATTGTCAGTTGGAAGCCTCTTTCACCTTGAGGCTGCCTGTGTTCCTCATTTTTTCTTTTTTGGCCGAGTTTTCTGGTTTTATTAACACAAACGTAATGTGCAGCTGTCTATTCATGCTCTTCGCTGTGCAGCCTGGCGTTGGGTTGGTGACTCTCACGGCCAGCTAGGATGCTCTCCCCACAACGGCTTTGCGGGTCTTGGAGGAGACCTGTGAGCAATCTCAGCCCAGTGAGATTTGTTGCACATCAGCGGCACTTCAAGCTGCTTAATGTTGTGGACCAGGAACTTCCGGAAGCCACTGGGCAGGATGTGCTTGGTTTTCTTGTTGCTCCCACAACCTGTGTTGGGCGTCAAGATCCGGCCCATGAGTCTCCTGCGCACCCTACTGTCAGCACCTCTGGGTTTCCACCAGTTTCGCTTCATTCTGACGTGTCAGGTCTGACTGGTGCCAGCTGAACTTCTTGGTCCTCTTTTTGACGGTCCTGGGCTACAGAGTGGTCTGAGGGCGGCCACGGTGCCGAGTAGGAGACAGCTGCTACCTCCTCTAGGTGGCGCCCAGGAAGAGACGAGGCTGCCTGTATTCTCTGTCACTCTGTCCACCCCATCAGGCTTTCAGTCTCTCTGACTTCCCTTCTGCCTCATCGCTTCACCTGCCACCAGCTGGAAAAAATGTTCTGCTGTTCATGTGATTAGATAGGGCACATCTGGGTAATCCAGACTCATCTCTCTCATTAGATCTGTAAACTTCATTACATCTGCAAAGTCCCTTTTGCCATATTCAAGAGTTTCAGATACTAGAGTGTGGACATGGCTGTGGGACCGTTCTGCATACCACACCGGTTTATACAGCTCCACCTGTATACTATGAATATGAATTTTAAGGCTCCTGTTTTGGTACGTGTTACTCACACTAGCCTTCTCTCTGTTTCTTGACTGTGCTATGTCTGTTCTCTCTTCAGGACCTGAGCACATTGTACTGCAGGAGCTCAAGGTGCTCGAGGCCTGGCAGGTTCAAGGATTCGGGAAGACGAAGAACACTCACCTCTGACATGCCTTTATTGCGGAGCGGAGTATACAGGCTTCCATGCCAGCGGCGGTGGTGCGGCAAGTCCGGCTCGCCTTGCATAGGGAGACAACAAAGCGGGCATCCAGCCAACCGCGTGGACTGCGTGGGCTAACCACTGCGCTTGCGCAGCACAAGTCATCATTACATAACAATACAGAGCACCGCGCATGCGGGAAGCTGTTGCTCAGTCACTGGGCACTGAACATCCAGCAAGGAGCCCGACTGGCTCCGTTTTCTCTACACACGTGCTGTGCCTGTTGCTGGGAATGCTGTGCCCCTGGTTCTTTCTTGTCATTCAAGTCCAAGTGTAGACGCCACCTCCTCTGAGAGGCAATCCCGGGTCCTCTTTGTAAAGCTGCCTCTCTGTTCTTCAGTCCCTGTATCCCATTACACGGTATCAGTTTACTTGTAAGTTATCTGTGCTGCTTGTTTGTCTCCCTGTTTACTGTCTGCCTCCACCCATGTGCTTCAAGCTTCCGGAGGCCAGGGGCTCCAGCTGCCCAGCTTATCACTGCTTCTCCTATGCCAAGATCAATGCCCAGAACGTGGGAGGAACTCAATACTTGTTGCCTATCCCGTGTTTGAATTCCTCCTTTGAATAAATAAAATTAACCATTTTTTCCACTTTTTTATCTTTTAGTTAAAGCCAATACGTTATTTTAATGAAAGATACCATCATAAATACATTTCACCTGTTATGAAAGTAAGTACATGTCTAAGCCTAAAGTGAAGCCGGACTGCAAGGAAACTGGGCGGCCGACTCGTGCTGTAAGACTTAGGGCGGGACTTCTCCACCCTGGCTGCACATTAAAAGCACCTCGGAAATACTAAAAAGAAATTGATTGTCAGGCCCCACACTAGACAAATTAAGGCAGAATCTCTGGAGAGGGGGCTGTGGTATATTTAAACATCTTCTGTGTCCTCCTGTGATGACCAGCAGTTGTTGCAAGAGCTCCAAGAGCCTGCAAGCAGCGCTGAAGCCGGGGAAGTGGGTACAGGACCCCACCCGGAGAGGCCCACAAGCAGAGTCAAGAAAGTCCACCAAGGGCACAGTTACTGGTGCCGGCCTTACTCTCCTACAATAGTGTATTAATCTGCCATCATAAAGTACCACAAACTGGGTGGCTTAAACAACAGAATCTCAGTCTGGAGGCTAGGTGTCCAAGGCCAAGGTGTTGCCAGGGCTGGTTCCTTCTGAGGGCTGCCTTTCTCCTTCTGGTTTCTGGTAGTGTGTGGGCCATCTTTGGCATCCCTTGGCTTGTAGATCTTTGCCTTCATCTTCATGTGGCACTCTCCCTGTGTGCGTGTCTGTCTCCAAATTTCTCTCTTTTATAAGGACATTAGCCATATTGAATAAGGGGCCCCCCACCCTTCTTCGGTGTGACCTCATCTTAACTAATTACATCTGCCACAAACTTATTTTCAAATAAGGTCATGTTCTGTGGGTGCTTGGGTTTAGGACTTCAACATATGAATTTGGGGGTGGAGAACACACAGTTCAACCTATAATTCACAAACATAAAACTAGACAAAATACATGCCATGACTGTTTCCAGTCCCAGCTCTGGACTGAGGTCCTCAGGAGAGTGGAAGCACACAAAGTGTGGCCGAGCTCTTGGGCAGGGATGCTCTCCAGAACTAGGAAGATGGGAGTGGAGCCCAGGCCGAGCACTGTGGTTGCCCTGAGCTAAGGAGGCAGAACTGGGCTGCAACAGCAGCCAGAATTTATGAGACAAAGTACAGGAGAAGGAAGCTGTGTAGGCTGGGAAGTAAGGGCAGAAGTCCACCTGGAGGTTCCCTGCAGGTGCTGGTCTCAGCAGGGAATCGCCATGAGACCTTTTGGTGGGTGGCCATTGCCGAGCTGAAAGCTGAAAGCTGAATTTGACCAACGGTGCTCTTGTGAAATACATTTTAATTGATAATGCTAGGGTTTTTGTACAAAAGAGTAATAATATGGAAGTTATACCTTCATCAGTGAGAGATGTCCTTGAATTTATTTTTAGGTGTCTAAGTTGAAGACTAGTTTTTTAATGGTAGAAGATAAACTGTCCCAGGATCCTGTATTAAGAGAAACCTAAGGGTATTTCAAGTGACACACCAATGGTGTTAGATGAGAATATTTGCATCCTTAGTTTCACCATCACCTAAGTCTCATTGAATTCTGTGAATTCCTATGTTTGTATCGTCTGTTTCTAGAAGTTATTCTGCCCTTGTTCTGTGTCATCTCACTCATAGGAGAAATAGAAGACAGAGCCCAGTGCTGGGGGCATATGGGTGCTGGGAATAGATGGAGCACCTCTGATATTTTATTGGGACCCCAATAAAGTTCACACCTCAAGAGTAAGGGCCATTCCCTAGGACCAAAGACAAAAAGTAAAATATGTACACCTTTACTAACAAGAAAATAAAGCCACGCCTGGTCGAAAGGATTGACTTAACATGATAATACATAACACCAACTTGAAGGAAGATAATCAATCCACATTCTCTATAATGCATTATCCACAATATCCAGTGTATTATAAAAAAATTACTGGACATGCAAGTAAGTAGGAAAATAAGACCCTAATCAAGAGGAAAAAGAGAGTCAAAAACCCCTGAACCATATTACACTACACAAAGATCAACTCAAGATGCAAATATAAAAGCTAAAATTATAAAACATCTAGAAGAAAAGGTAGGGGACTATCTTCATGACCTTGGAGGTAGACAGGAATTTTTAGAGAGGACACAAGAGGCACTAACCATAAAAGAGAAAGAGTGTTAAATTGGACTTCATTGAAGTTAAAACCTTCTGCACATCAGAAGACACCATTTAGGAAATGAAACTGCAAGCTACGGATCGAAAGTATACGTTTTCAGTTCATATAGCTGACATATACCTTTATGACTGGGATGTATGAAGAGCTTCTATAAATCAATGAGAATAAGACAAATACCTAAAATGTTTTTTTTAAACAAGGCAAAGAAGTCTTTCATACAAGAATTTATATGATGGCCAATAGGCACATGAAAAGACAAATTAAGAACACTAGGACCTTTTCACATGTATTAGAAATGGCTAACATTTAAAAAGAGACTGAAAAAAAAATGTTGGTAAGGATGTAAAGCAAATATAACCTTCATGTGTTGTAGATAATAGTGTAAAATGTTACAACTATTCTGAAAAACTGGCAGTTTCTTACAGTTAAAAATCTCCATTCCTAGGTATTTTCCTAGGACAAATGGAAAATTAAAATTCCATCAATAGGAGAATGAGTAAACAAATCATGGAATATTTATACAGTTGCATAATAAGAAACTAAAAAGAGTGAACTACTGTTCCACTCACTGACGTGGATGAAATTCAGAAGCACTGTATTGAGTGGAAGAAGTCAGACACAAAAGATTACATTCTGTATTGATACCATTTTTGTGGGAAGTTCAAGAACAGTCAAAATTAAACCTATGATCTACAATGAGGTATCACCTCACACCAGTCAGAATGGCCATCATTCAAAAGTCCACAAATGACAAATGCTGGAGAGGCTGTGGAGAAAAGGGAACCCTCCTACACTGTTGGTGGGAATGTAGTTTGGTGCAGCCACTGTGGAACAGTATGGAGATTCCTCAAAAGACTAGCAATAGACTTACCATATGACCCAGGAATCCTGCTCCTGGGCATATATCCAGAAGGAACCCTACTTCAAAAAGACACCTGCACCCCAGTGTTCATAGCAGCACTATTTACAATAGCCAACACATGGAAACAGCCTAAAAGTCCATCAACGGATGACTGGATAAAGAAGGTGTGGTATATTTATGCAATGGAATACTATTCAGCCATAAAAATGACAACATAATGCCATTTGCAGCAACATGGATACTCCTGGAGAATGTCATTCTAAGTGAAGTAAGTCAGAAAGAGTAAGAAAAATACCATATGAGCTCACTCACATGTGGAATCTAAAAATAAATAAATAAATAAATAAATAAATAAATAAATAAATAAATACAAAACAGAAATAGACTCATAGACATAGAATACAGACTTGTGGTTGCCAAGGGGGAGGGGGCTGGGAAGGGATAGACTGGGAGTTCAAAATTTGTAGATACTGACAGGCATATGTAGAATAGATAAACAAGATTATACTGTATAGCACAGGGAAATATATACAAGATCTTGTGGTAGCTCATAACAAAAAAAATGTGACAATGAATATATGTATATTCATGTATAACTGAAAAATTGTGCTCTACACTGGAATTTGATAAAACATTGTAAAATGACTATAACTCAATAAAAAATGTTTAAAAAATTTAAACCTATGGTGATAGAAATCAGAGTATTAATTTCTTCTGGGGAGAAACTGAGGCAAAGGGAAGGGAAGGAGGCACAAGGGCCATTTCTAGAGTGATGGACATGCTCTAGTCTAGGTTGCAGTGTTGGTTTTACAAATGTAACCTATCAGAAGTCATCAAATTGTACATTTTAGATGTGAATTTTACAGTAGATAGATTGACTTCAATAAAAATGTTTCATAATTGAAAAAATTAAAAAGAGAAAGAGAAAAGAGAGGCCACTATGGCAAAAAGGACATTTAAAAAGTTGTACCCATCTTTCACTTGGACCAGCTCTCCTGGTAGACGGTTTAGTTTGCTAGATATGAGTGGGTTCCAGACGGAACACTGCGGGGTTCCCAGCAGTTTGTTGTAGGCTGTTGGAGCCGTGACTGCGGAACTCTGTGGCGGGCTTCAGTGCCTCAGAGGGACTGTAAACCACCATGGAGCTTGGCTTTCAGCTGATCTTGGGGAAGTCGCGAGAAGTCGTAGCAGAGCTGCTGCCAGATGACATGAGACCAGGCCTTGTCCACAGGAGCCTCCAGTGGGAGTCAGTGGTGTGTGTATCGGTCATTGGCTTTTTGGTGGGTCTTATATATTTGTTCAGACTTATGCATTAGGTTAGAAGCTGATTTTATGTGAAAGGAAAATTTCAGTTGCATGCACACTGGCTGCACTGATTCAGGTGAAGCATCAATTTCTTTTTTTTTAACGTGCTTAGTTCTGTTCAAAAGGAATATTTAGATAAGGACTCATCTTTAGAAGATACCAGCCTAGGAAAAGATTCATCAAAACTCCAGAGCCTGGTGGACACCTATGGGAAGTTGAAGAGCTCCAACTTGATCCTAAGGGAAGAAATGATATTCTATATAGAAATCCTCTAGGGAAAGAAATAAAGAAGGAAAGATCCAGACCCTCAAGACAAAAAGAGTTAATGGCTGAAACTATAAGGATGATCCGGGCACCAGAAAATGACTTAGGAGACTCACATCACAAGAAGACTTTCCCAACACCGCAGTGGCTGGAAGCCAGCATCCTTACTGTTCCTCATGAAGGGCCTGAGAGCAGAGCTCTTCACTTCCCTCGGCTCAGACCCCTTGTGTTACCATGTTCTGTTCTCTCCTCCCCCTCCACCATGAGGTCCACTGTTGTCTGTGCTTCTGAGAAGCACTTAAGAACCCTCCTCCACAGGCTGGAGTTTATTTTGTCCACCGCCACCTTCTGAAAACTGATGAGAATTCCTTTAAGTTTGATTCAAATTTCAAATGGACCAACTGTCGGAATTCCACAAATACGCCAGGGAACTTGGGACTCTTTAAAATCATCTCTCTTCAAAAGGAATGTTAATCTCATTCATTATTTTAAGAACTGCCAATAGTGGTGAGACCCAAACTTGTGCTCAAAATAAACCTTGGTGGAACTTAGTTCTCAGAATAGTGTTTCATAACTATTATTTTCATATAAATTATATAAGTGAATTACACCTATTACATTTGCATCTCTATTGTGTTTATTTAGTATGTACGTACAGTTTATAGCAAAAGGAGATACTTTAAGTGCAAAGACAATTTTGGTTTGCCTGGACCTGTATTTACTAAGGTTGTAAGTCAAATGAAAATCAAAGTTTTTTTTTCCTTAATAAATAGTACTTAGTTTAAAAAGTTTCTTTTTTTAAATGAACATACCACATATCATAATTGTGAGATGTAGTCAAAGTGCTATAGTGGGAAATTTATAGCATTTAATGTTTCTGTTCAATAAGAATAACATGTTTCTATATGAGTAAAGCCTAAAAAGGAAAAATGAGAAAAAAAGAGGAGTTTACAGCTCTTTACAGTAGTTTTTAGCAGTGTCAGCTCCTAAGCTACCCACCCAAAACATTTAAATCAGAACTTCAAAGGGTAAGACCAGGCACCTGTATTTTGTAAGTCTGTTGAGGGGGGGTCCATATATGTGGTAAAAGTTAAGGAGCACTGATGTTTATGGTATGCAGAGCATGATATATAATATTACTGTAAACTCATGTAAAACCTATCTTATAGCTAGCTACTTTATACAACAGAACATTCTAACTACAAAAGAAGCGTCCCATATAAATAGAATATAAAAAAAATTGTCAACAAAATAATACTCACATACAACTTGATAATGAGATGGTATGATATAATAGAAAGATGATTATATTTTTAATCAGGAGATCTACTTATGGATTTATTATTAATGAATTAAGATTAAATTTTTTTCCCTCATTTGATACAGTATGGCTTATTTCTTTGTCTTCAGTTTCTTAGCTCTAAAATGAATGATTGAACTAAAATGTTTCCAATTCTTTCCAATGTGCTTTATAGCTATAAAATTCTTTGGTTTTAGAATACATAGAGAATTCTGGAGATAAAAGGGTTAAGATTGAATTTTGACCTATTAAGCACTGGACTTTGTAACTAACCTAAAATGTAGACAATGATAACTCTTCTCCTGCAGAGACATCTTTATGTATTTCTTACCCACCTTTCTAATTCTCTGTCACCCTCTTTTCTGATGCTGGAATTCCATTTCTTCCTGATGTTATCATAGACCTGGAGCTTTGCTGTGAATAAATTTCCTGCTATCTGAGCATAAGCATCGCATTTTTACAGTACTTGTCAATTATTTGCATGGTGCCTACCAAATCCAGAATTTCATAATTTCAGTTCTTCAGATCATGAACAAAATTATTTTATTTCATCAATTAAATGAGGTATAAATTTGTACATATATATATAGAGAGAGTAAGCTACTGCTATAATATATAATCAGTAAGCTATTTCTACAATAATGCTATTAAAATACTCCATAACTCACTGGCAAAAACGAGCACGATTATTTCCTGCTCTCAGGTATATGGTAGTTAGGGTTTACCTGAGGTTCAGCTGACTGAAGCTGGGATTGGCTGGGCTTGGTTTTAATCTATGGCTTGGGTCCAAGTCTGCTCCATATGTCTCTGATCCTCGATGGTCCAGCAGCTATCTGAGACAAAGGCAGAAATGCAAGAGAGATGAATGAAAACACACAATGCCTCTAGTTCCTAGCACAGAACTTCCACCCTATTACTTCTGCCTATATTTCACTGGCAAAAGTTCATGACCAAGCCCCACATCCATGGGACTGGAATTTACCACGTTGGAAGAGGAATAAATATTAATTGTACAATTGTCTACAGTCTCATATATACCTATCTGCATGTAAAATGAAGGATAACCATATTCTACATATCTCTTAGCAATTTTTGTTTCCTTAGCATGGCTCATCTGCATGAAAACCCTCTTCATATATCTGCACATCCACTGCAATAAATATTAACACCTTAGCTTTAACATGGGCAAAGCGTTAGCAATTTGATTGGCCAGAAGGTGAGGGCAAAGCCAATAAAAGTTTCGCAGTTAAAAATTTGAGACCTAATTTTTTAAAAACTATGATTTTTCTGTCTAAAAATCATAATCCTGGTGGAAAGAGCTGATGATTTCTAGCAAAACCCTTACCTTCCAAGCAAATGTGGCAATTAAAAAAAGGCTAATTTAGGGTTTCTTTCAGATGGCTTCTGAATCAGAACTTCTCCCCAGAAAGCAAAAAAAGTTTCTCTCATTAAAATGATTTTTATTTCAAAGAGAAACAAAGAAGAGAGGGTATATAGGGATTGGCTGGATACTGTATTGTCTGTTTTCCCACATCCACAGTACTTATTATACTTGTGAAGTACAACAAAGAATTCACCCCCCAAAAAAGGATGGCTTTGAAGGCTGGTAGGCAAATTATCTCAGTTGACTGAAAAGCAAAATAAAACTGACACTTAACTACTTAACTGTCAGACACAGAAATGGCTTAAAAATCAAAACAAAAACATCCTGACTTCTTTCTATTGTCAGCCCCCTAACTCCCCTGACCCTGCCCTAAGGTTCTTCCCTGTTAAGTTCAGGCCTCAGCTGGAGTTCCGGTTTATCATAATGGAGTCTTTCTCAGCAGAATTAAATCTACCGCAGGGTGGGATTCAGAATGCGCCTTGCTGCCGTAAACCCAAGTCTTATGTGTCCAGGATGATCTCCACATTCCTGAGGTTTCCAGATCCCAGAATTCTCCCTTCCTTTTCTCCACTGCTCTGGAGCATCCGAGTGAGCCCCGCCTGTCCAACTGGATTTCTTTGTTGTTGACTTCCTGCCAGTAACCCATCTGTCTTGTTGACAGCCTATTGTGCTTAATCCCTTGTCAGTTCTTCATTTGGAGCTTGGGGCTTGTTTCCCAGGTAACCCTGGGTGAATGAACAAGTCTTCTGTCCTACTCTCAGCTGCCATTCTGCACCAGCCAAAGGGAACATCCATCCACCACTCCACGCACCCTACCAAATACCTGGCGTGTGCCACCCAGTCCTGCAGGTATTAGCCTCTGTAACACGGTTAACCCCCCTTACGGCTATCATACTGATTCCAGCCTTCTCTGTCCTCCCCCATCAACCTACATGCACAAGGAGGGCTGAAAACTCCTACAAGCAAAGTATCCGATATGTTGGGTCCTCAGTTAAATTTGTGTTCAAATGATGACCAGACGAATGAAGTTAGCCAGGCACTGTGCTGCCTCCAATGCATAAATGAGACATCAACTATATTTATCTCTAAGTTATCTTAGTTTTTCTTTTGAGAAAATGAGAATTATCTTAGGATTTTATTTATTTATTTATTTAAAGGTAGTTATTTAGACAAACAAATCTCAGTAACAGAATCTTGTATCTTTATATTTGAATCAATAACTATTTTTAATATAAGATATATAGTGATCTTTGAAATCTTCACTTCCCATAAATGTACTTTGTGCCATTGCTTCTATTGATTGTTATTACTGTCTTTTTATTAATTGAAATGATAAGATATCTTGGCTATAAGCACGGACTGGGCAATGTTAATAAAGCAGGAGCCAACCATGTAAACTGATGTTCCGCAAAGTTCAAATTTCCTCTTTCTAGATGAATATAACAAAAGTCTGAAGCTCTTGTACCAGGTGAACATATAACAAAGGGATGTCTTTGGAAAAAAAAAAAAAACACCTGGGGGATGGGTATAGCTCAGTAGCAGAGTGCACGCTTAGCATGCATGAGGTCCTGGATTCAATTCCCAGTATCTTCATTAAAATAAACAAATAAATAAACCGAATTACCTCCCCCTCCAAAAAAGAAAAACAAAAAAAGGCAAAAAGAATTTCAGAGGGTCTGCACACTTCCATGGCTACAGGTATAACCCATCACCACATCTGTCAGGAGCTAAGAATTGGCCAGACTGAACCCTTGCATAAAGCACCACTCCTAACTCAGCTGATGGGGCCATTGCAACTAGTGTTTTCTGATTATCTCAAGATTCTAGTAGAATTTGGACCTTGCTCTTTGGTGCCTTCTATGAACCTGTAATCTTGGGTCCTCGCACAACCAGGTGACTAAAATCTGTCAGTGATCATTGCTCATTCTAATACATCATTGTCCCTATATCAAGAATAGCAACAAACTCTCAGAGTCACAGCCATGGAGAGGTTCCTGTCTCCGGGACAAGGACTTCTTGGAAAGGCAGGTAAAGAAAGGACTGTGCTATATTCTCAATTCTGTCTGCTCTATGCCTTTAAATAGACTTCTGTTTTTCAAAGGATTAACTCTCATAAGTGCTTGTTTAATTGGCCTCATAGAGGTTAGAAAGGACTTTGGGAGCCCCTGAGAGCTCTGAGTGCTAAGTTTCTACCAGAAAATTGGATGTAGCCTGGAGCCTTTCTGGAGCAAGTTTCCCCAGGATCCCGAGGTAATTTAGTTATAACCTAGATTTATTTATTTATTCTATACCCTTCTTCCCAATATGAATACACTTTATGGCTCTGTTTTCTCTCAGGGGGAAAAATATACTAAAAAGTTATTACCTCTGCTTTTAATCTCATAACATGGAAAACTCATAATGCCTCAAATCCCATAAAACTGTAAGAACATTAAATTTTTATAATAATTATTATAACTTCTCCAGATCCTGTGTTACAGCTTCATAAGTATTATCTCTGATCTCAAAAAAAAAAACACCCAAACAAAAACCACCACCACCACCAACAGAACTCTGAGCGGTAAGTATTACTCCTGTTTTACTAGGTGAAGAAATAGAGTTGAGAAAGTTTCAGCAAACTGCCTAATGTCACAAAACTAAGAACAGCATTTGAATATAGGTTCTCCTACACCCAGAGAATGTGGGTCCCCCTTGAATTGTAGAAATACATGCTAGGAGTGACTATTAATCGTCTCGGTAGAGTTCCCTTGGTAACATTAATCAGGTGGCATTAAAACGTATTTCACTAATCATTTCAGAGTAACAATTTTAGATCAATTGTCACTCCAAGGGTGTTTAATAAATTGAATTTTCTTTGTAATTGAAAAGTGGCCTTGACTGTGTTTCATGACATCATACATCCTAGAAGGGAGTTTTATCAGCTATTTGGCTAAACTGGAAGAAAACAGATTGACTCTTTATCTAAGAAACAATTACAATGGCCCTGCTTATGAAGTCCCCTAAGCAGTTCTCATAGAACAAGTATAATTATCCTCCTTTAGATTATCAGATAGATGCAATTTTGGAAACTATAATAAATTTTAGGCCCTGATATATTATTGCTTTAGGCCAAGAAGACACATTTTGAGATTTATAGTGAGACTACATTAATAAAAAACATTATATCTAATCTGACCTCTCTAGGAAGCACAGTAATTCCTGAAACAGTAAATAAAAAGTATGTGTGCAGGAGAAATGAAGTGAACTACAGGTCATCAGCAAAAAGTGCTCAGGATTCCACAGCTGACCAAGTGCCAATTATCAAGTGTCTCTAGATAAACTGCAATTTTCTTAATAGTGTTAAAAAACAAACAACCCAAAAAATTATATATATACATGAATGTATAGAAAGTAAATGTTAAGAAAAACAACAGTGTGATTGTTACATTTTTAGACTTCATGTTAGGAGAACTGATTCCAGTAAAGTGATACAACTTATTCCAGTTCACACGATTATTAAATGAGAGAGCTAAAGAAGGGCCAGTTATTTTGTACGTAGTTCTTGGTGCAGCAAATGTCAGAATCCCAGTTGTCTGATCTGGGCGATAGTAAGTGAAGCTCAGTGAGAAAAGCTACAGGCAAAAACAATGTCTGAATGAGAATTTTGTCAAAATTCCAAAGAAAGGGAATTTGAAAAGGTCACTTGTTATTGATTAACACACAATGTTAGGAGAGAAGCCAGCAAGTCAATTGTTAGCATTATCCTTTCCCACGAGATACTCCCGGTAGCCTGATCAAGACCAGTCTCTCCAGTTATTACAAAATATAATTAAGTAAAGCAGGGCTCCCTTCCCTGCTGTGAGTCTTTTATTGGGATCAAAGGCAGATTCCCAGAGCTCCCCCACTCTTAATCCTGGCTATTTGCACACAATCCCATCATATTATTCCTGCAGAAATAGCATTTTCTAAAATTTCATCTCAGAGCTAGAACAGCAAAGTCCAGTTGCACTGTAGTACCATCCATAAGAAAAGTACCATATTCTGGGTACAGAGTATTTAACTCTACCAGGAAAACTGGGTAGCAGAAAAACCTGGAGTTTACATAATCTTACTGGAACAGGGCAAATGCTCTTAGCAAGGGAATCTAAAGGCAGTCAAGTGCTGCAGACAAAACAGTATCCTTTAAAGCTAATTTTCAAAAAAAGCTAAAACTGGACTCTCACGCAAATGTAAAATGAAGACATGTAAAAATGATTTACTGACATCATTAATTAAATGAGGAAACCAGAAAAGATGTTACAACTGGTTTGACAGAGAATCCGAAGAACAGCCAAGATTATGATCAGGAATACTGAAATAAACTTGCAAGTGGATCCCAAACTTTCCACAGATGGCAGGGTTGTCTGTCTATGGGACAGATGCCATGTGCATGTCCATAGACAAGGATCATTTATCTGCATTGCCATCAGTTCTGGGTAACTTCAGTTTCTACAGATTCATAAAAATAGCCATGTCAAGGACAAAAGGAGATACCCTATAGGTTCAGATAATTCTTCAAAGCTCCAGCAATCCATTGAAAGGACATCCAGTAATCTGAGACAGAAGTTGTGCTGTGGTGTGCTGGTAAATAGTCAACAATCAGCTCTTCCAAAAAACACTCAAAAATCCATACCTCAATTTGTAGCAGCTGTCAATTTCCATAGTGGAAATGCTCCCTCCACGGCGGGCTCCAAGCTACCAGTGTCGCCAGAGAAGGTGAGTGGGGAGGAGGGCTGCAGCAGCACTGTTACACAGTGCTTCCTCTGTGTAGATATCACAGACATAAATAAGCTCAAGAATGTGATGACAGCAAAATGTAGTAAAATAATCGGAAAGTGACAGGGTTTGAGTGTATATTACCTCTGCTTGTTTGTCAGTTTGCTTATTGGTGTGCAGTTCTATGAGTTTTAGCACATGTTGATTTGTGGAACTGTAATCAGTCTACAGAACAGTTAAAAACAAAACAAACCAAAAATCCTCCTCCTTTCTGGTGCCTCTTTATTGTCAAGCCTTCCTAAACTCCTAGCCCCTGGCAACCACTAATCCGTTGTCTATTATTATAGTTTTTCATTTACCAAAATGTCAACTAAATGGAACCCTGCAGTAAGTAATTTTCACAGACTGCTTCCTTTTTCTTAGCATAGCATCTTTCTGAATCAGCCAAGTTCTTACATGTATCCATGGTTCCTTTTTATTGCTGAGTAGTATTTCATTGTTTGGATATACTGGTTTGTTTATCCATTCACCCATTGAAGGCTACTTGAGTTGTTTCCCATTTTTATTTTGGATGACGAATAGAGCTGCTATAAGTGTTCATGTATAGGTTTTTGTGTGAACATGAGTTTTCATTTCTCTTAGGTAAATACATAGGAGTTAGATTTCTGGGATGGGGTTAAGTATTTATATATATATATAAATATATATATATTTACTATTAAACAGTTTTTGACTATGAAAAAGAAAGCTTCTATGAACATCCACTTACAAATCTTTGTACGGACATAATCTTTTCTATTGGGGAAACAGCTAGTTCATCCAGCATCTTTAGCATCATTGCCTTGAACAGGTAGATTGCTTGTCTTGAATTCCTTTACTTTTTTTTCTGAGGTTTTGTTTTGTTGCTTCATTTGGAACATATTCCTAGTCTTCTCATTTTGCCTAATTCTCTGTTTAAGGTAGGTTGGTTATGTTTTCCCATGTTGAGAAGTGGCCTAATGTAGGAGACATCCTACAGAGCCCCCTAGCACACTCCATTGTGGTCACTAGAGCTCTGTGTTGTAGGGGTGCCCCTTGTGTGGGCTGCACGGACCGCTGTGTTTGGGCAGGCTGACTACTGGGGGTGTGCTGGTAGGTGGGGCTGGCCTCCAGCCCAGTGGCTGCCAGGCCACCCTTCATAGGGTGGCTGCTGACCTATCTGTGGGCAGGGCTGGTCACAGCATGACTGGCTGGGGACAGGGCTGGTGCTGGCCTGCTGGTAGGCAAGTTAGACCCCAGAGTTAACAGACTAGAGGGAGGACTCCGGATTGGCACTTGCCAGAACCAGTATCCATGCAGTGGAATGAGCTCCCCAAAACGGCTGTCACCAGCATCTATGTCCCCAGGGGGAGTCCCAGTTGCCACTTGCCTCTCTGGGGGGCTCTCCAAGATCAGCAAGTGGGTCTGACCCAGGCCTCTTTCAGATTACTGCCTCTGTGCTGGGACTGACAGTGTGTGAGATTTTGTGGTGCCCTTCCTACAGGCCTCTCGCTCTCACATTCACAAGTACTGCTGGGCTTTAAAGCCAGAGTTCTGGGGGCTTGTATTATTCCGGGTGGAGGACCCCCAGGCTGGGGGGCTCAGTGTGGGGCACAGAGCCCTTACTCCTGGGGGAGAACCTCTACAACTGCAGTTACACTCTCATTTGGAGGTTGCCTACTGGGGCTGTGGGTCTTGACTAAACCATGCCTCTGACCCTCCTACCCATCTTGTTGTGGTTCCCTCAAGTCATTCTTACAGATAGTTGCTCGGTAAATGGTTTTAATTTTGTTGTGTCCTCTGGGAGGGGTTGAACTTGAAGTCCTTCTATCACGCCGTGTTGGCCATTGCCCCCTATATCGTTCCTTGATTCAGGCCCAGTCTACCAGTGCTCTCTACTTATGCTTGTTGATGAGTAAAGAAGGATGAAAAGGAAAAAGAAATACAGGTTGACTGATCTTTTCTCTTTATTCTATGTCATTTTTAGCATAAGTGGTTGGCTAATATAGGGAAGTAACATGAATAAAAAAGGGCATGATAGGGTTCCTCGATTGTTTGTGTTTCTTAGAACATTATTCCCTTCTTTCCATGTTCAAAGCAAGTTCTGTTTCAAATGGAAAACAAGGCCTTTCGGGGCTTCCAGAACCCCCACTTACTCAGATGTAGACATAACATGATTACCTTGTACATAGTACCCTTGTATCTTGCCGAATTCCCAGGCACTGAGGGTCCACCAGAATTCTGTGCTCACGGAGTATGACAAATGCCATATGCATATGGAATATGACAAATGCCATATGCATATGGAGTGGCAAGAAAAGGGTGGACACCCAGAAGATGCCTATCTCCTCTGCGGACATGCATGCTCATTGTCCCCTTGGACCTCACATACAAAACACAAGTTCAAAGATAAAGTGAGTGAGAATTCTAAAACTCCAACAACAGAACATTAAATCAAGCGCAGGGCCTTTCTGAATATGATGCCCTGTGTGATTACATGGGTTGCATAACCCAGAAGCCAACAGAGATTCGTTGAAACACATTTAAATATTGCTGTAATTTAGTATATGGTAGTAACATTACCCACTTCTTAGTATGAATGAGTTGAATGAGTTAATATGTGAATCAGTAGGAAATGTCAAAACAATTTCGCATAGCAAGCTACCCCCAAACCCAGCGGCTTCCACTAGGAAGCATTTTCTCTCACCTATAGACCTCTGGGCAGGCTGTGTGGATGGGTGGGTTCCAGGCTGCAGGTCAGCCAGGGCTTGGGTTTGGTTTCCTCCACAATTCTCACCTTGTCTTGAAACCAGCACCCCCCCCAGGGCACGTTATCCTAGTGGGGGAAATAGGAGCCCAAAAGAGGGGCAAACTGCACCGCCCACTGAGAGCTGCTACTCACTCTACAACTGCGGATATTCCTTTGGTTAAAGTGAGTCACGTGGCCTAAATCAGTGGGCAAGTGCTATTCTGAGAATTATAATAAACATATATATTTGGTCATTCAAATATATATTCCCACATATATTAAGTCTTCATCCACAGGTCCTAGCTCACAGCTCCCAAAATGCCTAGAAATTCTAATTTCCTGAGAGATCTGAGTTCTCTTTTCCTCAGTTCCTGAGAATGCTTTAGGGAAAGTGACTTCTGGGCCCCACCCAAGGGTGGGGGCTGGTTGCCAGGAGAAACAACCATGTGATGAAAGGGTTGGAACTTTCAGTCCCACTGCCTGATTTCTGGGGGAGGAGACACCAGCTGGCGTTTGAATCAACGGCAGGTGGCCAATGATTGAGTCAGCCGTTACTATACATAATGAAGCCTCCATAAAACCCAAGAGGACAGCTTTTTGACCTTTTTTGGAGAGTTCCTGTCTGCCACCGTGCAGGGCTCCACACCCCACTAGGACAGAGTACTTTTGTTCAGGATCATGCCCTATGTATCTCTTCATCTGGCTGCTGATTTGTATCCTTTACTGTCCTTTTATAATAAATTGGTAATCTAGTGAGTAAATGGGTTTTCCTGAGTTCTGGGAGCTGTTCTAGCAAATTAATCGAACCCAAGGAAGTTTCATGGGAACCTCTGATTTGTAGCTGGGCAGTCAGAAGAGCAGGTACTGGACTTGTGACTGGCATCTGAAGTGGTGGGTAGTCTTGTGAAACTGAGCCCTTGTCCTGTAGAATCTGATTCTTTGTCTGGGTAGATAGTGTCAGAATTGAGTTTTTGAACACCCTGTGGTGTCTGAGAATTGCTTGTTGGTATGGGGAAGCCTAAACACACACACACACACACACACACACACACACACACACACACACACACACACACACACTAGAACTGGGTTCAGGGACCCTTTGTAGCAGGGATGTCCACTTCACCACAAGGGAAAAGAACATGAGTATTTGCTAAATAAGTAATCCAATCTGCCATGGTGCTATGTTTGGACTCAATTTCCCAATTTGTCTTTCTGACTGTATACCTTTGTAGAGCTATGAGATGAATCTGAAGTTGCTGCCAAGCCTTCTGAATCTGGACTCTACTAGGAGATTCTGTGTTTGTAGGTCTTTAGTACAAAATACTGGGAGAACCTCTTTGGAGAGCTAGCAGATTCATCACATGCCCTGATCTCTCTCAACACAACGCTAAGGGATCCTGGGAGGACACTGATGAAGGCACTGTGGTATTCCTGGGGGCTGAACCTGATAGTGGTCACTACCAGACTCAATGGGAGCCTTGAAATTGGCTCCTGGGGATGCTGAGAGCACAGGAGTAGCAGTCATACTCGGCATGCTGAGAATGAGACTTTTCCACCCCCTGATGTCCCACAAGAACCACACAGAGGATTCACTGTGAAGGATGCCAAGATAGGCAGACTAAGAAGATTTTGCTACAAGAGATGCCTCTAGGCGCACCATGTCAAAAGTCACCAAGGTGGGGGGAGGGTAATAGCTCAGTGGTAGACTGTATGCTTAGTATGCACATGGTCCTGGGTTTGATCGCCAGTACCAGTAAAAAAAATAAATAAAAACAAGCCTAATTGCCTCCCCCCACCCAAATTAAAAAAAAAAAAAAAAAGAGTCACCAAGAGATATACTAGCCTTTTAAAAATAAGTATTCTAAAAAGAGGATAGATTTTTTTATTTGATTTTTATTTATTCTAATAAATGCTACCAAAAGTGGGGAAGGTAATGAAGGTATATGGAGATATGTAAACTTTAAATTCAGAAACCCTTAGAGGAGGGTTTGCTCTTATAATAGAAACTCTTTCTAGCTCTCAGATTCCTAAGAGAGGAGAAATCTAAGGAAAGAGGGTTATCTGGTCAACATGCTTCATTGCATGTACTCTGAGCTGGACTACAGGCACCGCTGATTTATAAATAACTGGATTGCTGTACAAAAGTCTTTCTTGCATTAGCATCTTCTCAAAGAGCAACAAGAGTCCTTCAGAAACAAGTATCTGCCCCAGCTACAAAATACACAGCCCTCCTCCCCAGCCAAAGACTAAAACCAAAAGTAAAGCCAAAGAGTAAAACCAAAGATTCTGGCTTGCAGGGTGATGAGGTAGGAATACTGTATCATGCTGCCACCCCATAGCTTAACTATGGCAACTGCCAAGGACGTTAACATGTTGTGTCAGTCTCCAAAGACACACATATAAGTGTATTGTTTAATATATTGTTAGACATAGTGGTTCCATCTCCAGACCAGAGCGCAGAAGTTTAATTCATTCATTCTGTGGCTATGGACTTTTGAACTACCCTGGAACTTGAGAAAAGTTCTTAATTGGATCTGTGAAGCCAATGAATGTGTATGAAAAATTAGGGCACATTATGCATATGAGAATTTTTCTAGGGAGGGTGCCCACAGCTTTTAGGAGATTCTCAAAAGGGTTCATGACACAAAGCCTAAGAGCTACTAATTTAGAACATTGTTTACAAGAGAAATGGCTTTTCAGATCCAGAAAAGCAACTTACAAACTTTTCTTGGAAGCCAGCCTGTTGAAAAGTTGAAGGCTACAAATACATCTTGTAATGATGAATCATATTAAAACACGATTTTATGAAATTTTTAGTAAATGCTTGCTTTAATTTTGCTTTCAGTCCAAATTGATCTTAAAGTATTCTTATACCCCTTCCTCTGTCCTTCCCTGAAATTATCCAAGGTACATAGGGATTCTAATATCAGATTATTTGTATGAAATGATTTACCTTGGTTTTTGTATTTCGTCTTTTGCATTTAATATAGATCAAAGTCCCTAAAGACCATTTGCTCTGGAGAATCAGTGGGTCAGAGGCAAGAGAGAGAGTCCAAGGCTGCAGCTGAATGTGAAAAATAGAAGTTTGGGGTTAAAGACACCCTGCTGGAGAGTGATATTGTTGGTCTTAAGGGACTTATAAATAATTCTGAAAAAAAATTCAGCCCTGACCCAAGCCTTCTTAAGTTTAAAAACTAAAGGCTAATTTTGTGTGTCCTCACTGAATTTTCACATGATCTATAGTGCCTGCTTCCAGCTGGAACTGGACATGGAAATACTTATACTGAAATAACATTGGGAAAGGAGCCCCTGTGAGGTTTCTGATCTAACAGGAACCAAGAAAAATGGAAAATCCCAGGAAACTGTCTCACTTATTATTTTCATTTTTTCCTCCACCTCATCCTAAGAAAGTCTCTGGGCTGACAAGGATCTGTATGTAAGAGACATTCTGTGATACATACCAGCCTTAGATCTCCTCGGAAATGCCAGCTTTGAAGAAACTCACAATTAAGCAAGTTTATCTGCCTGTGAATTGCTCAAGAAATAATCCTTTTCAACAATGTTGGCATTACTGAGGGCTGCCATGTTTTTGAGTTAAATTTTTTTTTTCTCGATTTCTGACAAATGCATTGAGCGAACTCTTTAAGAAGGAGCAGCCTCCCAGTTCTAGCCAGATTATGTTTCTAGTTTCCCTCAAAAAGCAATTACGTATTTATTTTTGCACAGAGTATACCAAAATTACTAAGAAGCACAACACATATAAATCGAAATTTAAATACTGATTTTATGTGACCCAGGTTAGACTTCTATATTTTACTTATTGACGTATTATGCGTTACAGCCAATAATCTCTTGAAAGTATATCTACATCGGCAAGATGGGTGACTCTGCACGTGTAAAAGCAACACGTTTTAACAGGAGCAACAGGAGCAAAGAAGACAGATCTGAGCACTGGAGCCCTGGCCCCTTTGCTTTTGCATTTATCCGGCAAGAGTGGTGGGTCCCTTCAGCCACTTGCCCACAGACAGGTCACGTGGGAAATGATAGGAGCACCCCTTTCCCAGTTCTGAAAACTACTGCAAGCTGGAGCCAGTTTTGTTTTCAGCTAAAGGAAGGAGGGCAGGTTTATATTGTGCATTTTGCTTATGTGTCATGCTAAGCTGTTGATACACAATACAAAACCAACTGACCACATTTTCACATTTTTAGCAAAATTGTACTTTGAAAATATAACACTTCGAAGGGAAGAAATTGGAAGAGAAGAATGCTCCCAAGATTCTCAACAAAAAGTCTCGAATCTCAGCTAAGCTGGGGAATGCTTTTTCATACCTTCATTTTCCTAACAGATAATAAATTATCCAAAAACCTTTCTGAGTGATTTCAGGTAAACAAACAGAATATTCTTTCTTGAATGTTCCAGAGCAGAACTGTTATATCCTATTATGATTTCCTCATGGGCAACCACTATATCTTGTTCATCGTCCTGTTACTGTATTTTTTGTCTTCTGTTTTTAAGTCCCCAGAGCCTGGCATGGTGACTGGCACATAGGAGAGACTCCATGAATGTGTATTTCATTTGTTCAGTTTGGTAAAACTGGAGGACAGAATTCTACAGTACAGGGTCAAATTTCAAGCACAAACATCTCTGGGCAAAATTGTTAAATGGAAAAATGTGTCTTCAGAACCCATCTGCTCTCCCCTTCTCTGTGTACATCACAGATGCCAGTGTAATTTTACTGTTCTTTGGTTGAAATTATGGATTTCCACTTGGACTGTTTCTCATGATTATTGCACTGCTTCTTGATAAAATAGCAGTAGGTTATGGTGATACATGGGGGGAGATCTCTGCATAACTTACATGCTTTGAGCCGCTGGGAATGATACTTGTGGTAACTTGAGAAAGATTTTAGACTGTGGTACCCTTGCAAAACCTCTCAGATTACAAGTCACAACAAGCAGGAAGGAGTCCTAGTTTCAGGCTTAGTTTTAAGGACTGGAGAGGAAACAACATAACATCCCCCTGAGACAACACAGTCTTTCTCCTCATTTTGTAGATGGGAAAATTGAAAAACAGAGCATAAATGACTGCTCGTTTCGACATTATGAGTTAGGATTGGAGCTGGAAATAAAAACAAGGGACTGTCCTCAATTTTCTGTAACAGCGTTGTTTACTCAAAGATGTATAAATTAACTTGATCTGCAATTCTGACTCTTTCTTTAGAAAGTGGTAATTATAGTTCTCCCAACTGTGGTTAATACATGTAATAAACATAAATTCTCCTCGTGGTGTCCTGATATATCCAGTTTTCTGGGTCAGTGTGTATTATGCTTACAAAGGTCAACAAAACTTTTCAAGACTATTTTGAAATAATTTAAATATAGTGACAATTTTTTTCTTTTGGAGGGAAATCATATTTGATGTGGACTAAATTTGAAGTGTTTTTCTTCCACATGTTTGTCATTTCAGCTAGATGTTGAAGATTGGGTAATAAACTTTTTATTTGACTGTGGCATTCATATAATATTTATATAGGAATTCTTCCTGTTTTTTAAGCTATTTCAAGGGTATATTTTTGCAACAGGCTACAATTTTTGTTAAACTCTTTTTGTACAATTTTAATGTTCTAGCTCATCTTGAAAAGCACGAAGTAGAACAAAAACAAATATTTAAATTTTTTTCAAGTCTTCAACTATGGGAGACGGTCAGTCTTCTTTATAAGTAAACTATCTTATTGATTAGGTTTCATCAAATTTATGTAATAAAAATTTATTTAATAATGCAAATTAAGGCAGGATAATATTCTAATTGTATTTTGGATGTGTGAATAAAACACAGAATAGATTTCCCCTAGTTCGTTCCACAGAGCTGTGGCAACTATTTTAGGGAGGTATGTTGAATATTTTGGGCAAGAAAAATATGGTTTCGAGATCTGCATCAATAACAGAAATAGCCAGGTCACCTTTAGTACCCTTTACTCATGACTCTATCTGTATACCCTGATCACACTCACTATGTCAGTACTTTTGGCCACTTAATAATTGGAAATGCAGAACAGAAAACATATCTTTCTCTAGATGTCTTGTCATCTGGCAATGCCAAGTGAGGTCCCTGACAGTTTATTCAATACATAATATCCTAGCAATTATGGCACATTTTAGCATAGATAATTCCTAAGACAATTTACCAAGTACTTAGAAGGTAAATTGATACCTGAAGACTGATCCATCACTGAGGTTGGCTATTTTATTTCTCAAAGTAGTAGTTGACCCTTCTGTTCCACACAATTATCAGAAGTGCCAGATGATACTTTCGGAGTGCACGGAACCTTTGGGGAAATCAGAGAATGTTTCTGCCTTTAACCTTAACCTTTAGTTAGAAAGCCACTTGAATTCTTTGTCCCACTGCAGTTCACATTAATGAGCCACACAGGTGCCAGATTGTATATGATTTCAAAAGTAGGCAATATAAACATGATTGCTGCTGGTGGACGTGTTCTTAGTTAACAGAAAATGTGATAATTTTTATATGCCACGAATTATAACACCATTTTGTATTGACTTAATGCCAGCTGGTCGTTCTCGATACTTCTTTACGGTTTCTGTGCTAGGATACTAGGGGAACACAAAAAGTGAGGAGGACATTTATCTGGGAGATTCTGTATCATAATAAATCTTCCATGTAACTTATGTAACAATTGTTATCTTACTTTTTATAATATTTAAAAACATTAAGTATGAAGTAACATCCACTGTCAGCAACCAGGCTTGAGGTACTAACTTTATTAGCTCTAAATCTGGAAAATTATGAAGCCTTTGTTGGACATTAAAACATATGTTTTAAAAAATCTGAATTAATCTTAACAAATTTAAGAGTGTAGAAATTATATCAAGCATTTTCTCCAACCACTATGTGTGAAATTAGAAATCAAACACAGGGAAAAGGACAAACACATGGAGACTAAACAACATGCTACTTAACAACCAATGGGTCAATGAAGAAATCAAAGAGGAAATCAGAAAATACCTCGATACACAGGAAAATGGAAACACAACTTTCCAAAATCTATGGGATGCAGCAAAAGCCATTCTAAGAGGAAAGTTTATAACAGGTCTGCTTCAAAAACCGAGAAAAATCTACCCCACCCAAAAAAACAAACACAAAACCCCCCTAAACTACCATCTACAGGAAGTAGAAAATGAAGAATAAACAAAGGCCAAAGTCACCAGAAGTAAGGAAATAATAAAGATTAGAGAGAAAATAAATACAGACCGAAAACAAAAACAAAACAAAACAAAAACCCAATAGAAAATATTAATGAAATCAAGAGTTATTTTTTTGAAAACAAAAACAAAATTGATAAACATTTAGTGAGGCTCATTCAGAAGAAAAGAAAAAGGACCCAAATAACAAGTGGAAGGAGGAGAAATAACACCTGATGCCGCAGATTCAAAGATTATAATGGAAAACTACGAACAGTTACATGCCAAAAAATTAGAAAACAAGAAGAAACAGACAAATTTGTAAAAACATACAACCTTCCAAGACTGAATCTAGAAGAAACAGACATTCTGAACAGACTAGTCACTAATAGTGAAACTGAATTTGTAAATAAAAAAATTAGCAAACAAAAGTCCAGTTCTGGATGGCTTCACCGGGGAATTCTACCACACATATAAAGAAGAGCTAATACCTAACCTTCTTGAACTATTCCAAAAAATTGAAGATGATGGAACACTCACAGATTTATTCTACGAGGCCACCATTATCCTCACACCAAAACCAGACAAAGACACCACTGAAAAAGGAAATTACAGGCCAATATCTCTGATGAATGTAGATGCCTAAATGGATAATCTAGGATAATCTCCCTATTTTAAGGTTAATTGATTAATTAATACCTTAATTCCATTTGCTAATTTTCTAAGAAAGTTATACCAAAGGGATAGTTGGGAATAAGCATTTATAGCAATTACCAAATAAAGAGAAAGATTAAATAAAAAATTAAAGGTTTTAATTCTTAAAATCATAATAATTATTACAACAATCCAAGTTACCTAATTCATTAAAAAATACAGATCTATCTAGCCATTGCAAAGTTTTGATTATTTGATCACACAGCCTTGCTTTTAATATATACTATGCAAATACAAAAAAATTCTTTGGTTGTTATTTATTTATTTATTTACTTGAAATATAATCAGTTTACAGAGTTGTATTAATTTCTGGTGTACAGCATAGAGATTCAGTTATACATATATTCCTTTTCATATTCTTTTTCATCATAGACTATAACAAGATATCGAACATAGTTTCCTGTGCTATACAGTAGGGCTTTGTTGTTTATCTATTTTATATATAGTAGTGTCTATTTGCAAATCCCAAACTCCAAATTTATCCCTCTCTCCCCCTTTTCTCCCTGGTAACCGTAAGTTTGTTTTCTATGTCTGTGAGTCTGTTTCTGTTTTGGTTACAGTGTATTTCAACAGCAATATTTTTATTCAGGTTAAATTAGTCTAAACTCATTGTGAACATATGTTATATTTATTTAGTAAAACAAACTGAAGGAAGAAAAAACAGCCAAATTTAAAAAATTTGGATTATATCATATGGTAAATCTACTTTTAGTTTTTAAAGGACTCTCTATACTGTTTTCCATAGAGGCTATGCCAAACTACATTCTACATACTACATTAGATTGCTCTGTTTGAAATAAAATTGAAACTTTAAACTTGATTTAAGTTTTTCATCTCTCTCCCACAGCAGGCAGTCTGCAATGGGCAGGGGTGAGTGACAAGGTTGACTTCTCTGTTTCTCTCTCTGCCTCCTGCCCTGAGCTGGTCTGTGGGGACAGGAAGAAAAAGAGGCAGGGAAAGGCTCACTTGAACTGACAGCACCTGAAGCTGCCTTTTGCTCTGCACTTGGCAGAGTTCAAAGATGGTATTTTCCCTTGATAATTTTTGCGGCCTTCTCTGCCTACAGTTTCCTGTATCCCTTTCCCTGAAGGATGCATCTCTCTGCTCTGGTGGTCACTTGGATCACCCTCCTTGAACCCCCCCCCCCAAGTGGTTTCTCCCAGCCTCTTGCTGGTGGGGTCCTTTTGGGTCTCCTGTGGCCTTAGTGGACTAGGTCCAACACAATCCGTGCCTGCTCCCTCCTGCACTGCCTTTTCTGGTCCCTGGGGAGCACTCTGCAGCCTTTGCCCTAAGAAATCTGAGAGTGCACGCCCATCTCAGCCCTGGTAGCATCCTCTCGAGGTCCACCAAAGCAGCTCATCAGCCTCTCTCATCCTCTGGTGTCCCAGACAAGAGTAGGCACCTGGTCCTCTCTGACCCCCAGCTCTAGGAGTAATTGTTTCCCTGAGCAGTGCCAGGAGACCCTCCTCACAGGTAACACAGCAGAGGAAGGAGTGAAGGTCACAGCACAGATCTTTGCCAAGGTCGCCTCCCCACATCCTTTATCTTCTACTCTCTCAATTCTTTTATAGTCTCACATTGACAGCATTTTCCTTGACAATCTGTATATCAAATGGCAACTCACTTAAAGACAATTAAGACTGCTGCATGTTACAAACGAAAGTGTTAAGACAGTAAATCCTAAGAGGTCTCATCACAAGGGAAAAAATTTTTTTCTATTTCTTTAACATTGTATCTATAGGAGATGATGGATGTTTACCAAATATACTGTAATTATTTCATGATGTATGTAAGTCAAATCTTTATGTTGTAAACCTTAAATTTATACAGTGCTGACTGCCAATTATACCTCAATGAAACTGGGGAAAAAAAGTCATCATAAGGGCTGTTAAAAATAAATAAATACCATAGTAATGGTTTTTATTGCTAAGAACATTTTAAAAGTGGAACTTTCCAAGTGAAGGGACACTACTTTAATAATAAACTACTAAAATAAAAAATAAGGTTTCAGAGAAGTTGGAAAAGTGATTAGTGACTGAATGCCTTTTGTGAAAGTCACAAATGTTTGTAGAAAAAGCTTTCTCATCTACTGATCTCATTCTCCTTAGAACTTTCATAGGATCTGAATATAGCTGACCTGTGAACAACAGGGTTTACACTTCACAGGTCCACATAAATGCAGATTTTTTCCAATAGTAAATACTACAGTACTCCACGATCTGTGGTTGGTTGAATCCGTGGATGCAGGAGAAGGGCTTAGAAGGGTATGCAACTATATACTTACAGTATAACTGTAAGTTCTACTTAGATTTCTAACTGCGCTGAGGGTCCGAGCCCCTAACCCACACATTGTTCAAGGGCTAACTTACTTGCTACGAGGGAGCATGAGGTAGTTCAACAGGACTTTGGGTTCTAGCCCTCACACTAACACCACGTGACTGTGGCCTTGGGTGAGTGGCTGCATACTGAAGCAGCAGGAGTGGACAAACCTGAAGAGCATGTACCTGAGGCTACCTGAGGAACTTACCACTGAGCACAGGCTGGGAGAGTCATAAACAGCTGAGCTCTGTGGTGAGAATTAATGCGCTGGGGACTTAAATAACAGTTACCACAGGAGGTGATTATAGCAACACCAAGAACAAAATTATGCCTCCATGAATTTATTTACTTCTTTTATTCAATAACACTTTATGAGCACCTACTATGTGTCAGTGATCAGTAAGGCAGACAATATTCTCATTTTTTCAGACCTGACATTTTACTAGGGGGAGGCAGAGAGTAAATAAATGACAAGGAAATTTCAGAGGGTGGTAAGTCATAAAATAAATAAGACAGGACAATATTGCAAAGAGTGAAGGGTGGTAGTGGTGTTATTTTAATTGGATGCTTACAGAAGTCTTCCCAATGGTGATGTTTAAGCTGAGAGATAATAAAAATGGTCAATCATAAGTAGATCTGAAGATGGAGAGTCCTGATAGAGAGAATAAATATAAAACCCTTAAGACATAAACAAGCTTGGACCGTGTGAGGAACAGAAAAAAGACCAGTGTGACTTCACAGTTGTGAGCAACGGAGAGTGATGGGAGATGCAGTTCTAGAGGTAGGTAGGGGTCAGCTTGTATATCAAGTATTTTGTATGTAATATCTCTGCTTGTATTTCTACGAAGCACCTCAAACAACATGGCCGAAAGGGAACCCTGATTCTCTACCCACACACCTGAACCTCTGGAAGCATATCACCACCGTTCACCAGTTTGCTCAAGCCAAAGTCCCAGGACTCATACTTGATCTCTCCCTCTCTCTCACATGCAAAATCTGATCTATCCACAAGTGCTGCCAGCAGTTACATAAATCTGCTCACGTTGCCATCGTCACGGTTTATTGTTCTTGTCCAAGCCTTCATTGTCTCTTTCTGGACATGGTGCACTAGCCCTCATATGGTTTCCCCAGCTTTATTCTTCCTCTACAATCCTTTCTCTTTATCACAACACAAGTGTTTTAAATATGCAAATTGGATCATGTCGTTCCTCTTCTTAAAACCTTTCAAAGGCTTGTCTCTGAACTTAGGTTTTACAGTAGTTTTCTCCTCCACCAACTACATAAATGCTAGATTTGCACGATGGAAAGAGAAAATTTCTTCTGTAAGAATAACAGAGAAAGAAATATCCACAAGCATGCAGGAAGAATCACTAAAATAAATTAGAAAACATTTTTTTCTCTAACAAAGCATATTGTCTTGCTGGAAAATTCTTTTGGATGTTAGAACCTGACATCACCCTGTTCTTTCTTCTTACCCACTTTTTGTAATAATTACTAATTTTTTTGGATTCCTCTCACCCATAGATGGATACTTCTAAACAACAGGAAAAGGCAGAAGAAAGAAATACATCAGTATTTTTCAATGATTAACATTGCTGTGCAATGTTGGCAGAGCGTGTTTTTACTGATCACATAAAATGATAGATTTCCAGAAGTAGAAAACACTCCATGAAATTGTAGACCTTGTTTTTAAAAATTCCTTAATTTGAACCTCTTTTATATTCCACTTGGGGAAAGGAAATTTTCTTCATTACTAGTTTCTAGGCTAACACACATTTCTTAGTAGACAACATGAAACCCATAAAATGCCATTGGGGTCTTTCCATTTACTGCATGGTTTGTAATGAAGGAGTATCCATTACAGTTACAGCCTTGGATTGAATTACCTTCAGGGTCAGATGTTTGGTTGACTGCATAAATACACTGAGGTCAGTCATAGACGTTGCCTTTGTTAATTCATACAGATTTCAGAAACGTTCATCCTAGAAATATAGAACAGACACAGGAAAACCCTGAACTGCCATCTGACTGTCCAAATGATTTGGAATATCTTGGAAATCTATTTGGTTGGAGAACAAAGCTACTTCCTTTGGAGAAAAACCGAATGTGTGCAAATTCAAATCCACAATACAAGTCAATTAGAAGGTGTGAATGAAAAATACTGTAAACCATCAGTAAACAAAGAATGCTGAAGCCATCAAGTCATCAGCAGCTGCCACCACCCCCTATTGAAGATAGGCCTGCAGCCCAGCCTCTGCAGCCACTCACAATGGTGCACCCTGAGGGGACTCAGAATAAGAAAGGACAGGATACTGGCCCTAGATAGCTAGATGCTTGTCAAAGGAATGAATTCAATGACCCCAAATGTTTCCTTCTTCCCATACATAGAAAAGCACTAAATTCTTTAACTTGAGATGCCTGTTTTTCTTTAGATAACAAGTAATATTTTATTGTTCCAACTACCTGATCTTTGTTGTAAAGCTCCTATATATCCTGGCTCCTCCCCTACCTCTCAGAGCAGTCCCTCAGAGCCATCTGGGAGGCTGTCATCCCGGCTGGAGTCCTCCCGCCAAATAAAACATAACTCTCAACGTTTAGGCTACGCATTTATTTCAGTTGACAAAGGTGCTTTCAAGTTCTTTACTTTACCAAAGGATTCTTTGTTTTACAAGTTTGGCCTTGATAGCAATAGCCCGAAAGAATTATTATTACATTATAGAACTCATTTTTTTTTTTTTTTTTTGGGTAGGCACACATTTATTTCGCCAAGTGCAACCCTTCTGGTAAGTTTTAGTATTACACACTTGTCCATAATTAGAAGAAGAGCATTTCTCTGACCTGTTTTGCTAGTTGTATAACTGGGTTCCTTATTTCTTGTTTATAAAAACATGACTATCGAGAGAACAGTTTCTTAAACACCCACACCGCTTGGTCATCTATATTCTTTTAAAAGCATAGATTTGTATAGCTCAGCTGTCGACTTACTGCTCTTGTACAGAAACTGACTGATTATGTGAACTAGTGAAAAGAGCATGAGAATGAAAATCAGACCTAATTTGGTTGTGTGCTTTGGGACAAGTCACTGTTTCCTAACTGTTCAAAAAAAAGATTAAAGTGCTATGTATCTTACAGATTTCCCATGATGGGAATAGTGATTGTGAAAGCACTCTCCAAACTCTGAAGCCATTATCATGCTATCTTCATGAAGTCAACGACCATTCCTTAATTCTTCTCAACTACTAGGAGATTTCTGGTAGTATTAATACAAGTTGAATAGGTTCTGTTGTTTTCTAGAGGAGCTGCTACCAAGGTTGTTTTCTGTCTTAATTGACCAAGACAAAAGGTCATGTTGGAGCAGATCTATTCTCCAGAGATTGTTTGTCCTGCAAAAGCTTGGTCCCTTTCGAATATACTGAGAGAGGGCAGGAAGAACTCAGTATCCTGACAGGAATGTATAGATGAATTTTCTTTGTTGGCTTATTTTGTGGGATGAAACAAAATCTTTCTCTCAGGTATGCAGAGCTCTCAGTAGGCAAGGTGAACCTATTTGTATTAGGAGGCTAGGGGCTTTACATGAGATAAGGGTCCAGGAGCCCAAAACTTGTTTCCTAAGATCCAAACTTTGGGGAGATTTATTGGAATAAAGCAGGTTGGTCCCAATGAAGGTTCAGTGTCATAGAAGGTTGACAGCTCCCTGATGTGCGTGGGGGTGGGGCTTTAGTTTTAGTGATTAAATTCAGCCCCAGCCGTTCTGTCCCAGCGACTGTGCCTGGTGAACAACAATTAAACATGAGAATGGAAATTAAACATAACGTTACCATTTAGAGGGAAAAAGTGTTTATGGTATGCTACTGTTTACCTAAGTAAAGGCCATAAAAGGATAAATAATAAAATAATAAATAAAGTAACTTTAAAAAGTTACTCAAGGGAAGTAAGGGAAGTAAAGGGTGCGGAAAATAAAGATAGAAATTAAAAAAAACCAAAAACAACAAAAAACCCCTTTGTAACCCGGTTTGACTCTAAGACCATGTATATCTTCTAAATAATTACAAAAAAATTTTAGAAAAGCAGTCCCTAACAGTTAAAAGCAAGTGAAACATGAAATTAACTGTCACGTTATTCGCATAACCTTTTGGAAAGAAACTACTCCAAATGGTTTAATATACAGTAATTTCACTGTACTTTGCCTATAGACTATTATTTAAAGACAAAAAGGACTGCAAAAGAAAATTCTTAAAACTCTTTTGGTATTCATATGTTTTCCTGGTGCTATTCTGGGACCATTTTGTGTGTGTTTTGGAATAAAGCAAATGAATAATTTTCTTGCTGTCAGTGAGAACTGGGAATTTCAGCACTGGAGAAAAGAGATACAGATGTAGGTTCAATATGTTTTAAGTAAAAAAACCCCCTGTAGTTATGAATTTGAATTAAAAATATTATGAACTCATGGTACAGTTTATCTTAAAATTAAAAAAAGATTTTCTACTTTTGTCCACTGAAGAAACCAAGAAATACTGAACAACTCAGAGGCAATGAGAAGCCCCAGTGCCTAGACTGTGGTTTTTAATAACAGTTTCCCACATAAGGAATCAGGACTTCTTGATGAAGTGATCTGGGGCAGGAAATACATAAGATGAGCCTGGAACATTCTGTCAAAGTGGGAACCCAGAAACCTATTAAAAATACAGTAGGTTCATCTTAAGGAATCATGAACCAAAGGTGGGATAATTTGATCATCAATACAGATGACAATAACTTCAGCAGACCGAAACACAGCAAATGCGTTTCAGTCCATGAGTTCACAATCTGTCATGTTCCCTGTTTAAGCCTCAGCACCTAGAGTGGGTCACCTTATTGCCTAGTAAATGTCTGCAGCAAGGAAACTACGAACTAAAACAAAAGACAGCCTATGGAACGGGAGAAGATTTTGCAAGCGATGTGACTGTCAAGGGCTTAATTCCAGAGTATACTAACAGCTCATACAACTCAATACAGGAAAACAAATAACCTAATTAAAAAATGGGTGGAAGACTTAAATAGGCATTTGTCCAATGAGGATATACAGATAACCAACAGGCACAAGAAAAAATGCTCGACATCGCTAATTATCAGAGAAATGCAAATCAAAACTACGGTGAGGTATCACCTCCGCCAGTCAGAATGGACATCATTCAAAAGTCCGCAAATGACAAATGCTGGAGAGGGTGTGGAGAAAAGGGAACCCTCCTACACTGATGGTAGAAATGTAATTTGGTGCAGCCACTATGGAAAATAGTATGGAGATTCCTTAAAAAACTAAAAATTGACTTATCATATGATCCAGCAATCCCACTCTTAGGCATATATCTGGAGGAAACTAATTTGAAAAGATACATACAGCCCAATGTTCACAGCAGCACTATTTACAATAGCCAAGACAAGGAAACAACCCAAATGTCCATCAACACACATGTGCACACACAAACACAATGGATTACTACTTAGTCATAAAAAAGAATAAAAGAATACCATTTGCAGCAACATGGATGGACCTAGAGATGATCATAATAAGTGAAGTAAACCAGAAAGAGAAAGAAAAATACCATATGATTATCACTTATACATGGAATTAAAAAAAAAAAAAAGGACACAAATGAACTTACTTACAAAACAGAAACAGATTCCCAGACACAGAAAACAAACTTAGTAGGGATGGGAAGGTGGAGTAGAGGGACAAATTGGGAGTTCATATTTGCAGATACTACCGTATATAAAATAGATAAACAATAAGGTCCTACTGTATAGCACAGGGAACTATATTTAATATCATGTAGTAACCTATAATAAAAAAGAATATGAAAAATAATGTGTATATGTGTGTGTGTATAACTGCATCACCATGTTGCAGACTATACTTTAATACAAAAATTGTAACACAACATTGTAAACTGACTATACTTTAATACAAAAATAAAAATAAAAAATAAATATTTGCTGAATGAATGAAATCACCATAGTGTTTTCCTTATTAAAAATTCCTAACGCCATTTCCTCACATTTGGCAGACTACACTTAGGATATTAATCAAGATTTGTTTTAAATTCTTAACTCTGTGTCATTGACAAAAGCCACATTTCTAACAATCTACTGTTTTGCTTCATCTAGTGACAATGTTTTAATCAAAATGTCTATTGCATGAGTACTATTTTTAGTTTTAAGTAAAGTGAGAAGAGAAACAGAAGTTTTGTCTTTTTGCAGACAGGAATGACAAACAACCAGATTGTCAGATATTTAAACACAGATGTGTTGGCTCCAAATTTAGTCTCACTGTCTTCAGCCTCCTTGACCAATTACGCTAGCATTTCTTATCGTAATCCAAGGTCATCAGATCCTTCTAGGTTTGTAGAGCAAAAAAACCCAGAAACAAAAACAAAACTTGTCTTTAAAATTACGTGAAAACATGTTTATTATGGAATAATTAAGAGATAAGAAGAAACAAGAAGAAAAAAATCATCAACATGTTCATTACCCAGAGATTTCCTAAGTTGATCTTCTGTTGTATCATCTACACAATCTTCATCTCTACATAAAGGGATCTTGGTGTATGTACTGTTTGTAATACGACTGTTTTCACTTCCAATATTTACAGATATGTGTGTCATATGGTGTCTGCTAAGCCAGGAAAACCTACCTTTTATTTCAAGGAACAGGGGTTTTGTCAGTGTGTCCCTCAGGTTAGCGCTGTGCTCCCTGAGGACACTCAGTGGATGCCTGTTGGCTGAGTCATGCTCAACTGCTGCTTTGTCTTTCTGCAATAACATGAAACATTTAAAACAGTAACTATGATGGTAGATATGCAATATTTAGTTCTCTGCTATTTGTGGAAGCGTAAACCTTATTGTTCTTACACTTGGACAGACTGATTCCTCAGTGACTTTCCATGGAACTGACCTCAGACTCTACCATCTGAAATTCATTAGTTCTCAGTATAATTGTGTCCAAAATGACAAGGTATTGTACTCTTAATTTTCTCTTGGAATGCTTCAGTGCTCAAACTTCCCTGTAAGTTCAATGTATTTCAATTTTAATAGTCCTAAAGCTATTAAATATACTTCAGTTTGCCAGATCATGTAACTCTGGTCGTAGGTACTTCACTAGACTTGTGAGGAGTATCTCATCACTTGCCACTTTAAAGCATAAGCAAACATAAGTTCACTTTGACATCAACGATACTGAGGGGTACCACTCCTTATCACATTAATGAAGGCTTGTCTTCTCCCCGCCAAGCCAAAGCAAAATAAAGCCAACAAAACAAAACAACAACTTTTTCCCGCTCTGAGCGTGCCTGATTATCCCTAATTGTTGAGAAACTACCACTATAACATTTATGTATTTTCTCGTTTCTTGGCTCAACATTCTAACATCCTTCCCATGTGATAGGCTTATACTCTCACCCTTCTCAAACAAACCACATGACTCAGAAGTAAACACATATTCTTATAAAAACACAATGACTTATATTGTGTAATCACTGTGCAATTATAGGAAAGTAGAAAACACTAGACTAAATGTGAAAAAAAAGAGTTCATTAGTTCTGGAGTTGTTTACTTGTTCTTTGGACCCTAGTCACCAAATTTTTAAACAATGTACCTTTATCCATATCTTCTTAATCTACAGCTTCTGAATATTTTCTGCTGTGTTTCACTAGACCAAAATCCCTAAAGCAAATGCTCAGTGGAAACTTCAGACATTGTCCAGGCACCAAGGAATGGAAATTTCCTTACAATCACATATTGGCATATCATGCATTATAACTGCTTCCACGGTTCACAGAAACAACGCAGATGTAAACATGCCCTCAGATCCTGAAAGCTTCAGAAGAATTCCCTTCTCTGTCATCTGAAGGTACTTTTGGTTGCCACAGACAGGAGAAAGAAGGTCTGGCCCTGCCAGCACTCAGAGTTCCTTTTCATGATGCTCTTTGCTCATATTCTTCTGCCTGCAGTTCCAGATTGCTGCCAACAAGTGTCAATCACCATTCATGGGGACAGAAGGAAGAATTGCTTGACTGATGTCAAGGGAATCATGGTCAGCCCGATCTGCTCCCCCTTCACTCAGAACCTCAGCCACACTGCAGATGGGAATCGGACAGACCTGGAAGGCATGCTGATAGAGGGATGGAATGACAACTGACATCTAACAAAGAAGTATCCAAGTGTTATGGAAACTATTTTGAATGAATAAGAATTGTCAAGTGCACATGTTTCTACAGCAACCTTTCCTGCTGCGTTGAATCCTATGAGATGAAAATTCCAAAAAACAAACATAGCATATGTGGGCAGAGCTATTCTGAAAACCTCCAGGGACCTAGCTAGAAAATATAGGGTACATTTTCTGGGCTCTTCTGTTCCACATTTACGGCTCCTCCTATTCTAGGAAGCCATTTATATATTAATTAGTTTTGGCTGTTTGTGGCATTCACGCTGGCCCCACATATACTAATAGTTTTAGTAATAATGAACAGCAAAGTGTTATTATTTGCTAGGCACCAGACTAAACCCCACATCATCTTTGTAAATGCTCACAACAAGCCTCTGAGGATAGATAATTTTATTATCTCCATTTTACAGATAAGGAAACTGAGGCAGACAGATGTTAAGTGACTTATCCAAGATTAGTCAGCTAAGAAAAAGCAGGGGTAGGGCAAAATCTTGATGTCAGTTCCATCTGACTCAAAATTCCATGCTTTATATTGATTACATTCAGCAGTTGAGAAGTTGCTTGCTTCCTCTTAGATATTTTGACTAAAATTTCGGAGCACTGTCCACAGAGATGTTGCCTCTGTTGAGGTGATATTGTTTAAGAAGCAGGCTTGTATTTATTTACATTTGGTTATAATGGGGTACCCTCTTCAACAATTTGAGCCTTAGGTAGTTTTTTTTTTTCCACTCATTTTGCTTATGCTTTGTTTATAAGCATTGATAGGAAGCAATGCTAAAGAGGAGAAGCACTGATCCTTTTCACCTATTTGCTGTCTATACTCGTCTTGTGTCAGAGCTGCACCAGCAGCCAAGGGAGCTCTGAGGCCTAGAGTAAATGAAGACATCAGAGAGGGTACAACAAAGTGACTCAATACCAGACGTAAAACATGGTGTGACCTCGGAGCAAAAACAAGGCTCCACCATCCTTGGTTGTGGGACTCTCTCAAAGACGTTAGAGAAAGAAATACCCGGGAGGGACGGAGTTGCTTCTAAACTGTCAGCTGGGGCAGTACAGGCTTGATTATTAGGTCATCAATGTAAATCCGATCTCCTCTGCACTCACTGGCCAGAGAAGACTGGACATTCCTGTTGCTTTTGCAAGTCTGCCCTTTTAAAAGACAGAACAGAGCTCTTCCCAGAGCAGATTAACTTAATGTGGAATGCTAGTTTTAAGGATGTGTATGTAACATGGGTTGTAAAGCAAACAAGGTGTCAGTTATAATGCAGTATCATTTGCATCTATCTACAGTTATTATCAATCACTTTTTCTAACCCTGAGTCTAGCCATTCTTAGCAGTGATAAACCCAGACACAGCAAGAGGGACCAGGACTGAGAATGGAGCCAGAACAATGGTGGGCAGAACAGTGTATGAAATACACAAGCCAGAGAACACACCAGTTTATATTGAGGTGTGACGATATCAAGAGTCCTGAAGGCAAGCCAGGGTCACAGTACAGCGTGCCAGATCCACCTGGAAGATGCAAGATGCTTGAGATTTGACTAGTTGGCCTGCAGTGAGGATTTAGAGAGCTAGGCTGAGTAGGGAACACAGGTTACAGAAAGGTCGTGGTATAAAGACTAGAGTCAGTGTCCAGAGTTCCACACAGGGCATTGACACAGGCTGAAGTTCAACTCAAGCATATGGCCTTGGGCTAGAAATGAACTTGAGAAAAAGAGAAGGGAGCAGCCTGGGAAAAAAATAGACTGCATAGATAATTTTATTATCTCCAGCAAAGAGGTATTAATCTGTGTGAACCCATGATCAAGACTGTTGATGTTTAGAAGGGAAATTTTTGCCTTCTGAATCAATTGCAACAGTCTTTCCCTTAAGGGCAGGTATAGACAAGATTTATAGATACTCATCAAAAGTTTTGGTTTGTGTTCATCCTAAAGGAATTGTGAAAAACAGCAATTGTGCATATTTTAAATTCACAGCTGAGGTTTTTTCCCTTTGTTTAAATAATTGCAATGGATATAATTTCCTATGCATTGCAAAGATGGATATTTTTAGATAAAATTGTCACATCATACTTTTAAACTCAACCAACGTGTTCTAAACAACTGAACGAGTTGATATTGACCATAAACCATTTTAAGAATACATAAATGTCTTTTAGAAGACTCAGAAATTTTATACTGTCCCTTTTTCTCATTGAACATATTTCTATTTTATTTCCTTCAAAGAAATTCATTTAATATGTTTTCATGTTTGAAAGTCTTTTTATGAATTACTCCATCATACTCCTCTATAATATATAATGTAAACTGAGATTAAATGTTTTAAAATTTCATTAGACTTTACAAAATTTACTCTGAGTTGGATTATAATTGTAATTATTTTTAGCACAAAGTTGATCATGAAATAAATATATTACACATTTTAATAATTATTAACCAAAATAAAAATTTATCAGAAAACTTCCCTTAACTAGATGAACATGCTCTCTTAATACTTTAGACATTTTTGGATATTACTTATTGCTCAAATAAGACAGGATTCAGCATCAAGTCTACTGCAATATTTCATTTTTGTAAGCACTGAGAAACTTTGTTCAAGTAAATAAATAGATTGAAATAAGAAATTTTGTGTATCATTGTCACTCAAATTTTTAAAAATACTGTTGACTTATATGACAAATATCATATTAATCTACTAACAAAAATTATTTTTGAACACTCTATCAGCTCACCACTTGGTTAGGCCTTTCTTAAATTCTGCTGAGAAAAAAATACTGGTCACTCACAAAAAATATTTGTTACCTAATTTTTAATCACTCCTTTTCTCAACACTGACATCACTATTTCTAGGTGACCTCTTATTTGACACCACGGAGCAATACATCATACGTACATTAGAGGTGGGTGAGAAGTATGCCTTTTAGGAATCAGGAAAAGGGAAATGGTAGAAATCGAAATACACCTGAAAGCAGAGGCTAATTCCTATACCACTAGCAATTCTGCTTCTGTCTTTCTGCCTAAACAGCACTCATGCCAACATCTACAATAATTTGAACAAATTATTTAAGGGAGTTTAGTTGAGGGTCACTAAAATATTAGACCTGGGGTACTCCACATGCCAACTCACTTATGAGGAAGGGAAAGGGTTCTATTAGAAACAATATACAATTTTTTTGTTGTTTGTTTTTGTTTTTTAATTTTTTAAATTGAAGTATAGTCAGTTACAATGTGTCAGTTTCTGGTGTATAGCATAATGTCCCAGTCATGCATATATATACATATATTCATTTTCATATTCTTTTTCATTAAAGGTTATTACAAGATTACAACTGATGCAGCTGATTCTTCTAAAATACTATGATAGGGAAATCAATCAGTGGGATGCAGGTACTGATGAGCGCAAATGTAGCTACTAGAACAAACCAGGACAGGAACATATAATATGGATTCTCCCAGAAAAGGAAGAATGTATGGTTACCTTTTAAATAAAACTTCTACTGTTCTTTATGACCACATCCCTCCTTCTGTTAGAGGAAGACTCTGTCTGATTAGCAGGATCTGCCTTATTGTATTGGGATGGGGGCTAGGTAGATAAGAGCAGAGGGTGGGGCTCTAGATACAGTGGCAGATCCAGAACCAAAAAAGCCGCTTCTGTCCTTTTCTGGGATCCCTGGCACAGAGCTGGAGGGAAACCCATCTTCATATGCCCACCCCATCTTCACTGGAGGCAAAAGTCAGAAGAGCTGGACAAGCCCTGGGAACGAATTAGGATTGGCGTAGCACTGCATATTGTTAGGCACCCTGCTGGGGATTTTGCCTTTACCCGCAGTGGAGGAAGAAGCTGCGTACTGCAGGAGACTTGTGTCTTTCTTTGTTGAGGTTCTGCTTTGTGAAAATGAGGGCACCCACAACAGAGTTCTTCGTATTAACTTCTGACTCAAAAAATTAAGCTGCATTTGACTAGAGAATGTTCTGCTCTTTCTTGAGCAGAGTAGAAGAGATGAATTGTATCGTAACAGGATTGACATTCATTTTTAATGGGATGTTCTTGTTCACTAAGTAGTTACCAAATATTACAACTGCAGGGCATGTGTTGTTCTTGCATGAAATTTCAGCAACACTAGACTGGCTGCTGTGATTACATATTCATTATATCCTTTGTGTGGGTGCCCCGCAGCGATCATAAGGGGGTACAAACAAGTATAAGAACCGCACCATAAAATGCCGGCTGTAGAAACAGGGGCACTATATTACCATTTTCACATAAAAGTCAGGTCTTACCGAAGTGGAAAGAGAATGAGCTCTGGAGCAAATGAAGACCTGACAAACCCTCTACTTTGCCATTTCCTTGCTCTATGCTCTATGCTACGGAGAATGCATGTAACTTCTCTGAGTCTTAATTTCTTCATCTGTGAAATGGCAATAATATGCCTACATTATGGGTTTTAAATGTATAGACACAAATCATGTGTCCCTATTTCTTTGGAAATAAATTCATCTTGTTCATGAGCCCACATTTGGGGTTTTTAGCAAAAATCGTGTGGGCAAGGAATTTCAGTCTTTGCTTTAAAACAGTCTCTTCCAAATGACTGTGCTATCAATTCAGAATTTTAATTGGCCGTTTCCAACATCCATTTTCCCCTTAGGGCTCCTTCTCTCCTCCCCTCCCTGCCTCTTCCTTCCCAGAGTCTCAGAGGCAAGATAAAGCTCCCGTAACATCATGCAGGTGGGGACAGTGAGCCCACCTGTGTCCTCGGGGTCTCTATTAGTCTCCCCTGAGATGTCTTTCTACTCTTGGTCTTTGGCCTCTGTGTCAATTCATTTCTGTCCACGTACCATGACATCTGTTCTGGTGATGTGCACAGGGCCCAATTATTCCTCCCACCCTAGTAACTACAGTTACTACTGCTGACTGGCCCCACCATGGCTCTCTCTGCTGACCACCCCCACGATGCAGCTTCATCCTCCAGCAAAACCTCGTCTCAGGGCCGCCCACTCATAGCCTCTGGAAGCCCTCCCTTGCGTCACCTACTCCCAGGCAGGAGCTCTCTTCTTAGTTAACTCCTTCATCCCTTTTTAGGGACTATGGAAACATTCTGAGGCTTTAACCACTAAGACACCCTACATCCTCTTCTGAAGCTTAACACCAAATGGTTTGATAAGATCCTCAAATCCAGGCCCTTGAGTTTGATGGCCTGCTACAGAGGAAACAGCATGAAGGCTGAACCAGTCACCTGGGTTTCCAGCTTTACCACTTACTAGATACGATCCTGGGGAATTAAAGGGAGAAATATTGATCTCTCTCTATCTCTGCTTCTTCAGTACACCAGATATAAAACATTGCCTACTTTTCAGGGTTTTAAGGATTAACTGAGGCACTGAAAGCAAAGCATCTGGGACGTAGTATATGATTAATACGTGTTAATTTTCCTTCTCTCGCTATTCCTAATCAGGCATGGCAAATTGAAGAATAGTTCCACTAAAAGCTGATGCTTTGCCAGATTGGGCTTACTCCTGGCCTCATTTAAGCATTTGTTTTCCTTGTTGATTTTATTTCAGTTTTTAAGGAAAAGAATTCAGAATATGTTAATGAAACTGAAGACAAAGGCTATCCTCACCCTGGGTAATGAAATCAAAAACTGTTGATAGAGCCAACAACATCTATTAAGAGAACTGAAAATTACTGAATTAATAACTTGTTGGAAGACTGTGAAATCTGAAGAAAAGAGCTTGGGAAGATGAAAATATAATTTTGTTATAAGCTGGATCAGTAATTTATGTAACCATTTGGGACAAGTTGCTACACCTTGAACCTCTGTATTCTTATTTTCTATCTGCAGACCAAACTAAAAACAACTTAAAAAATATCAGGCTTTAAGTAATTAAAATAATGGCTCATTTTAAAAGTTATTGTTGTGTATGTATATGTATTTGTAGTACTATATACCATGTAGATACTAGACTTGTTTATACTTTCTATTGTGAAAGTAAAGGGTTAGTTTAATGAACATTCTAGAACATGTCTCCTCATGCAGAAATGCCAGGCTTTCTCTGGGGCATATCAGTAGAAATCGGACTGCTGAGATATAGGACATAAAAATGTCTGAGCGTACCTGTTGTAAGGCAATTATATAGAAATCATTTGACTTTACTAAACTTAAATTCAGCAATCATACTAAACTTTCATTAATTCTAATGATAAATATAATTAAGATCATTCTCCAGAGGTGTATATGTAAATGATACCTTCTGTGAGTAAAGGCAGTGGATTTCTATCTTTTTAATCCTTATGTGTTTTATTTTTTCTCTAAGAAACCCAGTAAAAATGACTAGACATGGTTACTGCTTTCTAAATAATGGAAATGCTTTTGTTACATATCACTTTTAAGTATCAGTATTCCTCTTCCTGCTCCTCCTTTGCCTGATAAAGCTTTTCTCATCATTTTATGTTCAATTTTTCCATGTCATTATGCTTACTTAGATGTATCTCCTTTAAACAATATACAGGTGGGACTTTTTTTTAAAGGGTGACAATCTTTGATTTATAACTAATTTAATCCATTTATACGGCCTATAATTATTAACATAATTTGGATTTACCTCTATCCTTTTATTTTCCATTTTGGATTTTCTATTTGTCCTGCTTTTTCTGTTTCTCTTTTTTCTTGGAGTTTAGTGTTTTGAATAGAGGATTTTTATTTTCCTTTTTTAATGCGACCTACTTGAGATTTATTGAATTTCCTCAATCTGAGGACTGATTTTTAAAATTAATTTAGGAAAAATTTCAGCCATTATCTATTTCAATATTGCTTTTTCCTTATTTTCTTTATTTTCTCCTTTTGGAAATCTAGCAAGATGCAAATGGAAACTTCTTACTCTACCCTCTGTTTTCTTTCACTTATCTTTGCTATTTTCTATCCTGCCATCTCTCTGTGCTCCATTTTATGTAATTTCTTCGCTTTTATCTTCCAGTTCACTAGTACTCTTTTTAGCTGATTCTATTTGCCATTTAATTTGTCACACTGAATTTCTAATTTGAAATAATAGTATTTTTTATTTCCATAAATTCTATTTGTTTTTACTTTTTCATCAATTTTGATGGTTTCTTTTTCTTATTAACACTTTCAATTTCTTGTTTTACATATTTGAACATATTAAATATACTTATTTAAGAATCTTTATGTGATAATTCAAAAACCTGCGTTCTTGGAGGGCCTGTATCTGTGGTTGTGGTTGTTCCAGCAGATGCTTGCTTAGGAAAATTTGTTTCCTCAGTGTTTAGTTAGTTCTAATGTTGAGCCCTTGTTCCCTGGAATTTTGTTAGTGGGGATTATCTAAAGCTTGTGTTTAAAGCACATTTTCCCTGGAGAAGGTTCGTGTTGGCTTTTGCCAGCCACCTGGGAACACTATTTACTTGGAGTGGCTTTAAATTCAACTTCTGAGCTGCAGTTCTGGGAGTCACGTGGGCAAAGCAGTTTCAGGCTCAAACTTGTTGGGAGAGGTGGTTAGAGATCTGAAGAGAAGACGTTATCTGTTCTCTTCAGAGCCGATCAAGAAACAGGAAAATGGCCTCCTGCTGTAAGGTGACTACTTTCCTTTGGGAGACCGTGTCCCTTCGCAGAGTGGGGATTTTTGCTTAGCTACTGATGTCAATATCTTTGGATTTTCTGCCTTTAGGTGAAGGTCTCTGACCCAAATGCCCACCTCCTTCCCCCTGCCCCTTTCCCCAGTGCCCCAGCTTTCTCTTCTACCCCAGGTGCCAGCAGCCCATTAAAACCCTAGCACTGGGCTACCAGGGATTACCAGAACCTCACAAGGCAACGCTTGCCCCTGTGGATTCTTTCTTTTTTGTGGCTTCTGGCTTCTAAAACTCTCTAATTTAATCATAACTCAGCCATGCATTAAGATATTCATTTTTCATCATTTTAATCTGAGCTGTACTAGGAAGATTTCTTTCATAATCTAGTCTGTGTATTGTTGACAAATAAAGTCTAAAACTTATTAATGTGGATTTGAAATGGGATTCCTATTGCAAGTCAACATGCAACAAGCAAATGCACTTAAAGATGTTTAAAATAAATAGCAAACTTCAAAAGGGAGGCCAAGCTATAATTGGAATTCCATCATTTGGATTCATGTTTAGTTAAAAACCATTTTTTTGAAAACCAACTAGATAATTATTTTAAATATACTAATCTGTCACATTTTTATGTGATAATTTTTTTCACTATAGCAATTTAGTTTAGGAACTAAATATTTTTTGCAGAGCACTATTTTATGGTACAATTACTGTGATAACCAAAGTCCAAAATGCTTCCCAATGAGCCTTGCCTCTTGGTATTCACGTCCTTGAATAATCTCCCACACTGAATAGGGCTGACTTTTATGATGTGGGACTTTCAAGGCTATGTCATAAAAAACATCAAGGCCTCCCTCTTGATGTGAATCATCCACTCTGGATTAAGCCAGTCACCATGACATGAGGGCAGTCAAACAGCCCTATGGAAAAGGAATAGAAATGAGCCATCCTGGGAGCAGCTCCTCCAGCTCAGTCGAGCCCTCAGATGACTGCAGCCACGGATGGTACCTTGACTAAATAAACTCATGAGGGACTCCTTGCTGGAACCACCCAGCTAATCTGCTTCTGAACTCCTGACCCACAGAAACCATGTGAGATAATACATGTTTACTGCTGCTGTAAGCCACTAAATTGGGGGCTAGCTTTGTTACTGCAGCAATACATGGATAATACAATTATTATATAAATTAGGTAATCTGCTACTTTCACTTAATTGAAAATTTTACGTTCCTCATTTTTTTCAGTTTTTTCTTTAAACAACCAACTAGTGATCTCATCAGGACATCTGTTAGAATTACAAGATCCATGTGGGGAATGAACTCAAAAAACTCTTGGTGCTACACACAATTACCAAACACTGAAAATAGCAATGTATCTCTGGAGGTCGGAGACATGGCTGTGATATACTGATGGCTGACTCAAGCAATAGCAAGTATCTGCACTGTTTATATACAAACTTCTTAATCCCTGGACCACCAGTTTTACACACACACACACACACACACACACACACACACACACAGCAGTTCTTCTGGGGGGTTTGTGTAGTGTGGGTAACTATTATACTTCACACAATATACCTCCAAAGATACGGACTGCATTATGTTTTCATATAGCAGCTAACCCTTTTATGTATCCCACAGTACGTGAATTAGGAGACTCGAAAGAAAACTGTAGGCTTGACATTTTTCTCTCTTTCATCCATCCTTCCACCGCTCAAGCTTTTTACTGTGAACCCTATTGTTCCCTCCATACTTGACTGCTTCTTGTTCTGCCCTCTTTAACTCCCCTCTCTACTCACCTACCATGAAAATCTGCTTGCAGGCAAAGCCTTCTGTAGGATTAATAGAGTAAATGGAATAAATGTAAATTCTTCTACAATTTAGATTCACACTACCTTTCCAGTCTTTCTCCCATCCTGCTGCTCCATGTAAGTCCTTCCCTCCAGCCCATATATCCCCTTCCTGTGCCTCACATGTTTCTGCCTCTGATGGTTTCACTCATGCCATTTCTTCCCACGAGAGAGCCTTTCCTCCTGGCTCATGCATCACCCTCCAAAGACCAGTTCTGAAGCATGTCCTCCATGAAATCTTCCATCACTGTCAAAGTGACCTCTGTTTTCCCTTTTCTCAGTTACTATGTGCCACGCTTTTGGGCCTGGGACATTTGACTATCTTTTTTTTTTTTTTAACCTTAAAAAAAAAACACCTCTTCATTGATATTGGGTTGTTTTCCTTTTGATATACAAAATGCTGTACATAATTAACATGCAGAATTTTTGAGTTTGGAAGTAAGTACACATCTGTGGAACCATTATCATAATCTATGCTATAAACCTCTCCATCATCTCCAAAACTTTCTTCCCCTCCTTTACGTATTATTATTAAATTGTGATAAGAACACTAAACATAAGGTCTACCTTATCAAAATGTAAAATATACACTATTGTTAGCTATAGACACTATGCCATACAGTAGATCGCTAGGGCTTATTCATCTTCTATAACTGAATCTCTGTAACTAATGCTTGTGGTTGATTAACAACACCCCCCTCACCACTTCCCTCCTGCACACAGACGAGCCTCCCTTTCCCTCTGTCCATCGAGCTTTTACATTCTCTGAAGGGAAGAGACGCCATCTGTCTTTTCCACCGCCCTCAGTGCAGTCCATTCTTTGTACCTGGTACTTGTTCAGGGGAGAGTGGCCCACGTGGGAAGAGAGAAGCACACAGGGGCCACAGGGTGTGCGGGGGCCAAGGCCCTCAAGGGGGCAGTAAAGGACCGTTTGTTTAATACCCACCAGCAGAAGTAATTCATATTTCATCTAGAAAGTCTTCTCAGATGGTGTCCTGGTGGGGTGGGGGGTGGAGTGGGGGAGTGGGAAAAGCAAGTTAAATCCAGAAAGTGGAAAGGAGACAAATAGGATCAGGAAATGGGAACAGAAACCAAGCACATGATGACCATCAAATGAGGGAAGAAAAAGGACGTCTGTCCAAAGAAAGGCATGAAGGCTCCAAAACACATGTGTAAGAACCAGAATTTGGCTAGTCAAGAGACAAGGCCTAGGCCAGGTTTATGTTTTGATGAGAGGTAGGCTCAAAGTATGGGAAACCAAGAGGTAGGAATCTTAGCGGGGAGGCAGGAAAACAACCACGGTTTGAGTCAAATTACCCTAAAACTTTGCTGGATTTTGAAAATTACATTGTAATTTATTTATGAATATAAGGCAAAATATTAAGTAAAATACTCACAAACTGAGTTGAGCATCTCCTTAAAAAACTAATGATAATACATCATGACCAAATGGAGCTTATTCCAGAAATACATAAAAATAGCTCAATATTAAGAAATATATTTATGATAAGAACTGATATTACATATAAGAAATATTATATGATCTTCTCCATAGGTTTTAAAATAACTTTTTAACGAGATCTGATACCCATTCTCAATAACAACACTTAATAAAATGAACAATTTCTTTATATAATAACATCTTAATGTAGAAATCATCCAATACAATTTAAACAAGTGGGTAAACTAGAGTCATGAAATTTGGAGAAGTAATAAAATTGTTACTTCTTTAGATATTTTTATTATAAAGCTGACAATCCTGTAAGATTCAACTTAAAAAGTACTATAAGTAATAAAGGATTTCAATTAAAAAATTGTGGAATAAAGTTAATATGCAGAAATTAACATCCTTAAGAAAGACAAGCAACAAAGAACTGAAAGTTGTAAGAAAAAAAAAATCTCACCAAATGGCAACTCTTAGAAACAAATCTAATAAGAGATGTATAAAACCTTTATAAGAAAAACATTAAAACATGCCTAAAGAACACACACATGTGTGCATACACACACAAGGTTTTTAGCATACCATATTTTTTAATAAAAAGTTTCAAAATTGTAAAGATTTCAGTGCTACCTAAGGTAATTTATAAATTAATGTGGTTCCAATTATAATATTAGTAATTTTTTTCCTTTCTCCTGACCTCAAGCAAATCAAATTTTTCTTGACCAAGTAGGATAATGGCTTTTTGAATTTTTCTCTCTCTTTCTACTGAGTCAGAACTTGGGCTAATGTGAGTATGAGGCAAAGAAGATGAACATATTCCTAGTGAAGGATGAAAAAAGAAAGAAGGAGGGAGCGAGCGAGGAGGAGAAGGAATGACAAAGGAAAGAACATATGAATTCTAAAGTTCATATAATAAAATGAAACAAGAAAAAACAGCCAGAAATCTCACAGAAGAGCAATGAAGGTGTCAGATAGTAATATACATTATAAAGCCATGTAAATAGAATGGTACACAGAAGAGAATAGAAAGAACATGAACAGACTCATATCCATATAAGACGTTAGTATATAATAAAGATGGCACGTCAAATCAGGGGGATAAGGATGAACTTTTAAATAAATGAGACCCTTGGTTGGATTTTGGTACAACTGGAAGTCCCTGGGAAGAGTTACCTTTGAAAATGACATTACTTAAAATGTGTTTCTCAGGCCACCTCATCAGAAAAATCAGCTACATGTTGAAATGCAGATTCTGAGGCTCCATTTGAATCATCCACTGAATTAAATACTTTTAAGGCTGCTCCTGAGAACTTGGGTATTACCAAGTTTCTCAGGTGATTCTGATGCACACGAGGTTGGAGCTACTGCTTTAAAGGGCCTGACTCAGCAGAGGGCAGCATAATATGACACAGTCTCTTCCCCTAGTGGGTGGTTGTTACCATCCTGCTACCTCAGCCCCACCTCCTTTCCCAGGAGGTCTACAACGTTCACCATTACATCTGGGCAACTAAAGGCAATTGAAAGGGCATGGAGGTCCCCACTCATTTCATTTGAGGGAAATATATAAAATCTTCTTTCAAACCCTTAGTGTAGCTAAGGTTGGAATTTCTCTAAAGAAAGTTCAGTAGAAAATAAAACAAATGCAAAGTTATACACGTGGATGTGGTGACTTAGTGCTGATTTCTTATTCTTACTTATCTAAAGTTGAGCCTCAGGATAATTAGGGCTGATAAAATGCAGATGTTGAACCCACCCATAGAATTTAACATTTATTTGTGTGATTTTGTTTTTAACGAGTGTCTCCTTCACCAGAACGTAAGCTCACGAGGATGGAGACCATGAATGCTGGGCTCACCACTGTCTCCCAGCACCTAGCACAGTGATGGCCACAGAGAATGGGCCCCTTGAAAATACTGGTTGAATGAACAAATAAACTTATTCTCAGTTCCTTTAATTTCTGTAATTTTGTCTAGGATGGATATTAGAATGAACATTTGGAAAAGGTATTCAATAAGACAAATAATAGCAGCTAATATTTGCTGTGAGTATTTTGCATGCCTTTACAGTTCAGGCATTCACATTGCATGCATTATTTCAGTTTACTTTCACATAACCTTAAAAAGTAGATACCATCATTTTCTTTATTTTAAAGGTGAGGAAAATGAATAATTTGTTCAAAGTCATTTAGCTTGGAAGTAGTCGAGTTGAAATTTAATCCTTGGTCTCTTCTGACTCCAGAGCCTGAGCTAACCAACAAAACCTGTTGCTTCAATCTTCTCATTGAGGTTTGTTTGGACCGACCTCACTTTCATATCTGGTGGAATTATGTGCTTCTACAACCTCCTTAGTTTTTTCTCTCCTAGCTTTGGGGTTTCCAGATTATCTTCTCTGCTTCCAAATAAACTGTACTTCTTTGCAGCTGCCTGGACTCTTTTATACCCCTGCATTGTACCCTGAACCCTGAACTGTCGGGTGATGAAGAGGCTTATGATCTGACCTCCTCCATCCTGCCCTTGTCTTGTGGTTATTGCCTTCTCCTCTTCTGGGCAACTCTAGATTCCTGGAAATCCAGCCATCTTCCTCTAGTCCATTTGCTTTTTGATTGAGTTTAATCATCATCTAGAGTACTCACCCCTCTGATGGAACCTGATTTCATCTCACCTAGCCTTTGGGCCCTGTCTCACAGAGCATCCACGTAGCATTGATGGCAAGACACCCTCTTTCCCTGGAAACTATCTGTTCCTAATAATTTACCTTTGAAGACTGGAAGCAGATTCCCTGTGTCTTCCTAATCTGAAGATTCGCCCTTCTTTTAAAAATGCCAACAAGGTTTCTACTCTCTGAGGAAAGCTTCTGTATCTCAGTTTGTATTTGGAACAGACTGTGCCTAATAATGTTGCCTTGAGATTACACACTTCATGCAAGATTCTTTTTGACAGTTTGCCACTTAAGGAAGTGGTTTCATAGAATGTCATCATTACTCAAAATTCTATAAACCTTGAAGAGCAATAACAAATTAACTCCTAGCCTGGAAAATGGATTACTTTTGTCAATGTATTTGTCAATTCTCATCATTGGGCGGATAAACTGACTGATTCATACTGTGCTATAGATGATCGATAATATTTCTGCCAACATAATCTTCAGTAGTAGCAAATATTTTAAGCGAAGGAGATAATTTCAATGATCAGTTATGAAGGAGTGGTTTATAAGAAGATTCATATTACTTTTGGTGGAATGAAAATGACCAGCTATTGACTTGAGACTATCAACCATTCCACTAAAGACTATTTTATAGGTATAACCTTCAAAAATCTCATGTGAGTTTACTGAGCAAGTACTTTGTAGGAAGCATTACAACAAACGATTTACATATTTGGGGAGGAAGTTGTTAAAGCAGCTTGCCTGTGATGCATTCACTTCCTTTATGGGGACAGGGTTGGGGTTAAGGGTCTACTCCAGGGAAAAGAAAAGAAGGCTGTTGACTGATTTAGTCCTCTTGTCAATGGACTCCAGATGAAGATATTGATGACATTTGCTAGGAGGAAGAGTCCTTAACTATACTCTTAATAAGATGTCCTTGGCTAAAGGAAAACTTAACGTAAATACACCTAGCATCTATGGATTTATGAGACACAGCATGCTGGACAATGTCACATATACTCTCTGGTGTATAAAATGAAGATGTTTTATAACTTACATGCTCACTACATCAGACTAAAAACTTACACAAATCTGTTTTTCTGGGCCAAAAAGGCTAAGTTCGTCATGAGAAGAAAGGACTCAGGGAACCACACAGTCTTCCCCAGACTGCTCTTTGCTTCGTCTGTGCATCTTTATTGCTTGTATTCTTGAAATGGTTGGCAAAGCTTGGTACTGGATACTGTTACTGATTCATGTGAATTAGACTGGAAAATTTGGTTCTATATGGTAGCACATTTATCTACTTAATTCTCACAATGTCCAAATTGGGTATTATTCATTTTATTTTATAAATGAAGTGCCTGAAACTTACAGTAGTTAAGAAACCTACCCAAAGTTATACAGCTGGTTAATAGAGATGCATACGCATGGCCATTTGTTTCCGAAGCTCTCACTCTTTCTATTATAACTTTTTCTAGTTTAAATACATTATTAGTTTGAGTGTTAAATGTTATTGCCTCTGGAAAGAAGCCAGATAATTCAAAAGTAGAGATGATGGGACTTGAAGTCATTCTCATTGCCAAATTCTTTCTTTTTTCAATGGTAAATTTGCTATGGCAGTGGCTGGAAATTGGGTTTTACAGATTGCATGTGAAAGTGTACGCTGAAACAACACACAGGAAGACTACAAATGGCTGTCACCAAGGGTATGTTCAATGGTGTGAGATAATATCAAAGAATTGATGGCCTCTGTGCTGAGGGAAGATCACCTTCTCGCCTAAACACATAACAGATTAACAACCCTCATGGCTGTGAATTTGAAAGCACTTGAAGCAGAGATACAGTTTAAATGGGGAAGCCATTCCAGAATAAAATGGGCATCAAGGATTTTGGAAAGTAGTTTCAGCAATTTGCTAATCCTACACTATAATATGAAAGAAAAGAGTTACGTAAATATAGGCAAGGAGGAAAATCCTCTAGTATATGAGCTCTGAGCAGGTCTGGTTAGAAGAATCAGAGAAACTCTACAATTGAGCTAAAATTGTTAGTTTTAGTGCAAGGACATTGAAGATTAGCTGCAAATTATGCGTAAGAGGAACACTAACTATAAAAAAGGAGATGCTGTAAAGAAAATCAGGTTCTTGTACTAAAAAGAACAAGAACAGAAAATTCTCAAAAAAAGAAATGCAAAAGGATAATAAAATATGGAAAACCCAAACTTCCTAGTATTAATTTTTATCAAATTATCAGGAATTAAAAAAAGGAAATAATCAGTTTTACTCTTCGGGAGGTAAAATTCACAGTGGAGGTTTAGCTTCTAGAGGAAATTTAAATAGACATCAGCTTCTGGAAAGCAATTTAGGAATGTGTATTAGAAGCCTTAGCCATGTTTATATTTTTGACTGTGTAAACTTGGCATGAATTTATCTGAAAGAAAAAGATATATATATATACACCAGGATATGTAATGTTATTTATTTATAATAGTAAAAACTAAAAGTAGCTTAAAGGAGCAATAAAAGTGATTAAACCTAATAATATGGTCTAAATATATTATACAGGCATAAAAATACATTCTCCTTAATAAGGTGTGAAAATGTACCCTATGTATTATTTTTATAATAAAAATGGTACTCCACCAAAATATTCTGGTAGCCAAAATAAGCAGGCTGGGAATATAGTTCTTTTTAAGCCTCTTTTAGAATTCCTTTTGGGCAATAAATCTTCCAAGATTGCCTTCCCAGAGAATGTTGTGATTGCCAAAGAAGACTGGGGGGATCACGCAGCTGGAATTAAGACTTAGAAAAGAAAAACATACAGGACTAAAAAGGTTCTTCAATAAAAGAGACTTTCCAATAAGGCACAATCTAGAACTGCTTCTTTAGGTAAGGCGAAGAGATTAGAGCACCCAAACTTGCATTTATAAAAGTGACTTCGTTAATAATGTCAAGAACAAAGTAACAAAATCCCCTATGACAGTAATGAAAGTTCTAACAGCCATTACTTAGAGAATGCATGATGGCCGTTAATGTGAACTGAGTTGTACTTTAAATGATTGGCATTTTGTCAAATGCAATAATGTCTACATACATTTGAAAAATAGAGGCTTGTGTACTCGTGGAACACTCCACTGATCCAGCCTATAATCAAAGCTTACAATAGCACATGAATTCAGATTCCTTGCAATAATTTCATGACTTCCCAGAGGGTATGGGAAACACTTGTACAGACTGATGAAAAGATAAACTGGAAAAATCCTCTTTACCTTCTTCTATTAGAAGCACACTAGATTCAAAATAACTTAGAGTTGTTGCATCAGAGAAGGCATAATTTCTGGGTTTTTTTGACACTCTAGTTTTCTTTTATGTTCATATAACTTACATATATAAAATACATACATCTTACACATAGAGAAGAGTGAATTTTTACATGTGTATGTATCAGCTTAGCCAACACTCAGATCAAGATACAGATCATTTCTGGTACCCCAATAGTTTTGCTTGTACTCTCTCCCAGTCATTACTCCCTCCACCAAAAGTAACCATGGGTTATTTTTGCCTGTTTACAAGCTTCATATGGATAGTATCACACAGATGTAATCTTTTGTGCCTGGCTTATTTTGGTCAACATTATATTTATGATATTCATCCATGTGCTTGCATGTAGCAGTAATTTGTTCTTTTTCATTATTGTAGTATTCCATTCCATACAATAGCATTTCATGATATAAATATAACATCATATAGTTATTCATCCTATCGCTGATGGACACTTGGGTTGTTTCCAGAGATGGCATAATTTCTGATGTCAACAGAATACCAGGAAAACAAACTTTGGCAGCTAATGTGGTAACTAATCATTTTAGTTGCTCTGTGGCTCTCTTTCCATACAGTTAATCAATGACATTGCTTGCTTCTGAGGAAGGGAAAAGAAGGGCAGATATAGCCTTGCACTAAGAACTAAACTGAAGTGTTTAATGGATTTTTTTTTATAACTTACAGAAAGCACACTCATCTTAAACAAAGAAAATTTTGATTTATAAGAACAAGTTTAAAAGAGAAGAGATTATAGTTTGAAATCCAGAGGGACCTGGCTTGGAAAATCAAGCCAGAGCTTGGAGGACTAACACACAGAGCTCACGAAAATTAAACATAACATAGGAAGGCTACATATGAGTAGTTTACTGTACAAAAAAGGTCAAGGGACAAAAATACCACCGTCCTGCTGGGCTCAGGGAGGATCATAAAGAGAAAGGAAAAAAAAAAAGTGTATTTGTCTGCCTTGGGCTGCCATAACAAAATATCACAAATTGGGTGACTTAAACAACAGAGATTTCTTTTCTTACAGTTCTGGAGGCTAGAAATGTAACAGCAAAGTGCCAGCAGGGTTGGTTTCTGGTGAGGACTCTCTTCCTGGCTTGCAAAAAACTACCATTTCACTGTGTCCCCATATGACCTCTTTTCTGTACATACACAGAGAGAGAGAGATCTGGTATCTCTTCCTCTTCTTAGAAGGACACCAGTCCTATTGGATTAGGATTCTACTCTTATGGCCACATTTAACCTTAATTACCTCCTTAAAGACCCTATCACCAAATATAGTCGCATTAGGGTTAGGGCTTCAACATATAAATTTTGAGGGGACACAGTTCAGATTGTAACATAGAAAAGAGAGAAAAGAGGTGTAGATGGAGTCTCTCCATTTACCTTCTCCAAGAGAAGACCTGAAGTGAGTTATTGAGGACATCAGATTATGCTTCAAAGATGACAGGACTGAAGACTGAAATTAACCAAAAGCATAATCAATCAGTCATGTCACGAGATGGAGCCTTGATAAAAGCTCTGGACACAGAGACTAAGGTGATCTTCCGTCGCTGGCAACCCTCCACTCATATCATCACACATTTAATGCTGAGAAAACAACACATCCTGACTGCTTAGGGAAAGAACAATGGAAACCCCACAGCTGATACTTACCTGGAGTCCTCTCTGCCCTTGCCTGTTTTTAATTTTATCCTTTCCTTGTAATAACCTATAACTGTTAGTATTACTGCTGACAGTGAGTTGTGTGAGCCCTTCTACTGAGTTATCCATCTTGAGGTTGGTTTTGGGAACCCTCTGAACTTGCAGTTGGTGTTGGAAGAGAGGGTGATCTATTGGGGCTAAGCTGCTCCCTTTGACTCGTCACTTGTCTACCTGATGCTGAGGACACAAGAAGAAAGGCACGGATCAGTAGTGGAGGGAGAATTATTGGATGACACATTTCTTTAAAATTTAAAGTCTTATATAGTTTTCTCTTGTGCTTACAAGAGTGTGTTTACTAGAATCTCAATATTTGTCCCCTTGTCATTGAAAAACTTCTGAAGTCTCCCTTCAATTAAAAAAACACAAAAGCTTTTGTTTGTTTACATAACTGATGTTTGGTCAGACCAGGCCAACTTAGTGTGTCGGCCATGGGAGAGCAAGGCCAGATTCCTTCTATTACTTTTCAAGTTCTCTTGGAGAAGAAAGCGAAGATAACATTGGCTTCTTGAGGTAGAACATTACACAGAAAGTCACTAGTGGCAAGAAGTGGAAGTTATACTTCAGAAATGAGAGAAGAGAGTCCTTGTACTATTTCCAACTTAACTTTTATGACAAGGTCAAAATAATATCTTAACGGTTCTCACATTTAGTTTGTTACAAATTCCAAAACCATTTTAAAATTAACATTACATTTTTCAACTCTTCCTGGAGAAGAGTTGAAATACATTCTTTTGCTCTCCTTAGAATGGTAATATTTGTATATTTTTCCTTCTCTAAATTAATGTCCTAATTTTTGTGTCTCTCACGTTCTAACAAGTTAAATATATTTCTCTTGGTCTTGCTAAAAGTACATAATATTAGCATCAGGCTAAATTATGAACTGTGATAGCATAGTTCTGGGTGAAAAAGTCTATTTACTCATTTTCTCATGATTTAATACAAAACAGTGGGAGAGAGAAAATAAACAGATAAATTATATACATAAAAATAAACACCAGTAAAAATGTATGAAACATGGTAATAGTAGACAGAAGTTTAAGATTTAAGGAGACTTACTGGGTAACCTTTAGTACCAGGGAATTGTAGTCAGTCAAAGGACATATACACCAGCTCTGGCACTTGAGTACACAAGCATTCTATACTCACTGGCCTTTATTCTTTTGTGAACCCATATTAGAGCACTCAAAGATTGGCTAAGAGCTTAAAGTATTCAATGGTTAGTATCTATAAAAGACAAACACTAGTTATTTTATAATACTAAGGGTAATAAAATACATAATAGCTGATGTTGTCAGGCATTGTACTATATGCCTTTGCAGGATTATCTCATTAAATATTTATCAATCAAATCATTCAAGTCAATCTAATGATAGAGCATACTCTTTTAACAAATATGCTATATACATTCTTAGGATCATGAACAATATCTGATATTGGTATCATGATTTAATTTATGAAGCTCTTTTATTTTTCTTATCTCATTCAATTTTTTAAAGCTAGCTGTAAAGACTCTCTCTCCTGTCATTTTAATCTTGGGGTCAAGAGATTTTGATTTTGAGTGACTACTCTAGGGTTGTAACTGGCAGAGGGCAACTTGAATCCAAATCTTCAAAATCTATCTTGAGTGCCATTTTCACTGTACCATAGCTGTCTTTCTATGTGGCTACAGCTCAGAACAATGTTAACTGGTTTAAAATTATTATAGGTAGTGCAGATGACATGATACTATATATAGGAAACCCTAAAGACTCTATGCAAAATTACTAGAGCTTATAAAAGAATTCATCAAGGTAGAAGGATATATGATTAAGGTACAGAAATTGGTTGCATTTTTTTATACTGACAATGAAATGTCAGAAAAGGAAAGTAAAGAAACAATCCTTTTTAAAATTACATCAAAAAATAAAATAAACCCACACATCTGTGGTTAATTTATCTTTGACAAAGGAAGGGAAAAAATACACACACACACACACACACACACACACACACACACACACACACAGGAATACTACTCAGCCATAAAAAAGAATAAAATAATGCCATTTGCAGCAACATAGATCTAGAGATTATCATACTAAGTGAAGTAAGTCAGACAAACACAAATGTCATATGATATCACTTGTATGTGGAATCTAAAAAAGTGACACAAAATGAACTTATTTACAAAACAGAAATAGACTCACAGACATAGAAAACAAGCTTATGGCTACCAGGGTGGGGAGGGATAAATTGGGAGTTCAGGATTTGCAGATACTAACTACTATATATAAAATAGATAAACAACAAGGTCCTACTGTAGAGCACAAGGAACTATAGTCAATACCTTGTAATAACCTATAATGAAAAAGAGTATTTAAAAAATGTGTAATATATACATGTATAACTGAATCACTATGTCATATACTGGAAACTAGCACAACATTGTAAATTGACTATGTTTCAATGACAAATTTAAAACATAAATAAAATAAAATTAGTATGAGGAAAACTCAGCATGCTGTAAGTATATAAATCACTGTGTTAATAAGCTCCAAACAACTAAGATTTCACTAGCTCCCTATACTTTAAAATTTTTCTAATCTTCAGTTGGGTCCCCAGTGAAAATGGAGAGAATCACATTGAACAGGAATTGGTAGACTGTTTGTGTGGTGGGCTAGCTAGCTAGATCATAAAGTCTCCAGTTTCCACTGTTACTACTTAACTTTGCTGTTGTGTGGAAGCAGCATGGTAATACAGAAATAAATGGGCCTGGCTGTATTCCAAAACTTTATTTAAAAAATCAGGCCGCTGGCTGGGTTTAACTCACAGTGCATAGTTTGCCAACCCCTCAGAGCTAAGAAGCTAAAAATAATCCTGAGTGGCTGCAATTGTGGTTCTTAATCACACACAACACATCCCTGAGAACTATAGCTTATTTCTAATGCTGCCATCTAAAGATTGCACTCAAAAAACTCTTAAATGGCCCAACTTTTGTAAAATATAGCTATCAATTCTGGGGAAAAAATCACCTTACAAATAGAGAGCTAAGTTACCTAGCTTCAAGATTGGACTTCTGCTACAGAATGTGCCTTTAAAAATTAACTAGGACATAATATATTGATTTTGTCTCTTTTTTTCTTTCTCCTGTGATCTAAAGTTTTCTATTGATCATATATGTATTGGCTTGGCATATTCTAAAACTGACTGAGTAACCAACTACACTCTACCCATTTCAATTCTGATCGGTCTCTTCATCAAGACTCTGATGAATCACCCACATTATTTTATTTTGTTCATTTACTTATTTATTATTGAAGTGTAGTTGATTTATAGTGTTAGTTTCAGGTGTACAGCAAAACAATTCAGTTATACATATACATACATACATACATATATTTTCAAATTCTTTGCCATTATGTTATTATAAGAAATTGAATATTGTTCCCTGTGCTATACAGTAGGTTCTGTTGTTTGTCTATTTTATATATAGTAGTGTGTATCTGTTAATCCCAAATTCCTAATTTATCCCTTCCTCACCCTGTGTTATTTTAAAATAACTGCCCTTAATCTCTCTCCCTGTTTTCAAATTCTCTATTTCTGTCCCATTATTGGCCCTTACAGGGAGGATGCCTTGGTCTGCAGCCAGGAATAAGGCCTTCTACATCTTTCAAGATACCACATGCTGAGTTGTATTAGGCAATAATGTATTTCTCTCTAATGTATACATATCCCATTTTCTCTATTGGACTAGAAGCCACTTTAGGCCAGGATCCATTTCTATCTTTATATGACAGAGCCTAGGGTAGTCTTACTCAGTAAATATTTGTTGAATGAATGGTTGGGTTTTAGAGATAGACTAAATGAGAGAGACTGCTAAATGAGATAAGTCAAATGGAAAAAGACAAATACTGCATGATATCACTTGTATGTGGAACCTAAAAAATACAACAAACTAATGAATAAAACAAAGAAGAAGCAGATATAGAGAACACAGTAGTGGTTACCAGTGGGGAGAGGAAAAGGGAGGGGGCAATATAATCGTAGGAGATAAAAAAAGATTTATTATGGGATTATATGAAATTACATGTGTGCAACTTTTGAAAATTGTAAAGTACTACAGAATTTAAAGAATCTTTTGTTCATTACAAAAGAAAAACAAAACCAAACATGATCATGAAGATTTTACTATTTAAATCTCCCCCCCCCAAAAAAAAACCCCAAAAACCCCAAACAAAAAACACCAAAAGCCAAAAAATAAGAGGTTGTGGAGAATGCTTTTAAAAGAGTAGACAAGTAGTTTAGTATATTCTGTCCTCAGCACAGAAAAATGAATTAGGTCAATCAGTGCAGGCATAATCTTTATTAATGGAGATGTAAGAGACATTAGTTGACTCTACCCTCAAAAAATTCTTGAATGGGATTGGAGACGCTAAGCCTGCAAAAACACTGAGAATAAAAAATAAACATGGTAGGCTTCCAGTGGTTCTTCTAGGATAATGTTTCTAGGATAAACTAATATGAAATGTTAAGCTGCATTTTCAATGGTTGCTGAATAATAAATGTTTATTAAGTCATTAACAAATATTTATTGAGAATTACTATACTTCAGGGACTGTTTTAGGCACTGGGTCTATGGCAGTGAACAAAAGACAAAAATACTTGCTCTCATAAATCTTACATTCTTGTAAGAAAGACAGACATTCAGAAAGATAAATAACGACAATATGTTGTGAAGAGTATCAGAATATGCCACCCTCAAATATGCCGACTTGGCACATGGATTAGTTTGAGTTAAACGTCATCGAGAAGTAGCAGATGTGAGAAGAGCTCTAAAAACAGAGCACAAGTTTTCCTTTTATAAAGGAAATTTACATTTATTTAAAAAATCTCTGTTTGTAAAGATGCCTCCTTCTCCTGTACCTGGAAGAGGAAGACTCAACTTTTATCAATGGAAAAGGCACTGACTTAAGTCTACATGACAAACCTTACTAAAAAACCCATGTTTACCATACCTTTCCTGGTCACCTTTTCTTCACCGTCAGATGCCCCAAGCCATTGTTTTAGTGTAAGATGGTGTATAAGCCCAAGTTCTAACCATCTCTTTGGGTTATTCATCACTGGTGCTCCCATGTGTGCATGCAAGATGCACATATTGATTAACTTCTGTTTGTTTTTCTCTTGTTGATTTGCCTCTGGGCAGCCAACTTTACAAAGCCCCTGCTGGAGAGCCTAAAATGTTTTTATCCTCCCCTAGAGTTGTATGTCAGATGGTGACAAGTACTATGGAGAAAACTAAAAATAAAAAAGTAAAAGGTGGTTTAAGGGGAGGGTTGGAATTTAAAATAGGCTAGCTAGGGAAAGCCTCAAAGAGAAAGTGTCATTTCACTTACAGACTTGAAAGAAGTGAGGAAGTGAGCCATGCTCTGTAGGGATGCATTCCACGCAGAGGGAATAGCCAGTGCAAAGAGCCAGAGGTAGCAGCTTGCCTAACATTTTCATGGAATGAAAAGGTGTCCGGGGGGCTGGAGCACAGTAAACAAGGAGGTAAGCTCATAGGAAATGGAGTCAGAGAAGCAATGGGCTTTGTAATTCTTTGTAAGGGCTGTGCTTTTTTTTTTTTTTTTTTTTTTTTGTCTGAATGAGATGGAAAGCCATTGGAGGGTTTTTGGAAGATGAGTGACGTAATCTGGTAACATGCGAGGTCATCATGAAGGAGCTGTGATGTAGGAGGGCATAGTGGAGGTAGGAGGAGGAAGATGAACATATGAAATAGTCATCTAACATAGTGGGATAGTGAATGAAGCAGGATTCCTTAATAGGATCCCTTTGGCTACTGTGTTAGGGCAAATCCACCAAGAGGCTATCGTAAAAGTCTACATGAGAAATATGGAGGTTTGGACTAGACTGATGACACTGGGGGTTACGAGAAGTAGTTGGATTCTATAGTTATTTTGAAGGCAGAACCAACAGAACTTGCTTACAGATACAGAGTGTGAAAGAAAACCAAAGATAATATCAAGGTTTTTCCATTTGTATGTGTGTGTGTATGTGTGTGTGTATATATATATATATATACTTACCTAAACAACTGGAAGAATGAATTTGCCACGTACTGCAATAGGGGAGATATGAAAACTGCTGGTTGTGGGAGGGCGGTCTATAAGGAGTTCTTCTATATATGTTAAAGTTGAGATATCAACTAGGAATATGGGTGGAGATGTTCAGGGGTGAAAAACGAGACGGAGATATTCATTTGGAATCATCAGTATACAGATATTTAAAGTTTTGAGGCTGGACGTAATTAGCAAGGGAGAGAGAGGCTAGAAAAGCTAAGATTAAGGAGTAAAAAGAGAAGACAAACCCTCAAGCAGAAATGCAAAGGCAAGTCCCATGTGGGCTGTAGACAAAGCTGTGAGAGTTTCAGGGCCAGGAAGGAGCTGACCAGAGCAGCCAGGAAGCAGAGAAATCTTACTTTCATTCTTTCCTTCTACTCCTAAAGGACTCTTGCTGCTTCTGGGCTGGGGGATCTTACGGTTTTTCCCAGTACAAGAGTGTAAGACAATAACCACAAGTCCAGCTTCAGTCCCAGTGTGTGAAATCATTTGGTTTGCTTGATTTGGATTGCATTTATCGATTCAACGAAAAGAAATGGTCACAGGAAGTAACAGTACCAGTGTGGCTTTGCTTTTAAAACTCAGTCCTGAAATGTTTGAAAGCTATTACCAGACCTAAATATGGATATTTTCCTTCCTTAAGTAATGGTTTAAGTGTTTCAACAAACCTAGGCCAGTTTGTAAATTATTTGATTTCTATTCATTGGTTATTTTCACAAAATTATATGCTCTATCTAAATTATACTTTTGTGTATTTAGTGGTCTGTGAATATTCTAGAAAAATCATATTTAAAACTTCCTCCCATGATGTGCTGAGAACTTTTACAGACAGTACATTAGGGCAGGAGTGAGGTTCCCCTGAGAACTCAGAGATAAAGGAGACAAGTTTGTCTCCTGAGAAATAAATGACTTAAATCAGCACAAAATGGGAGCAGACAGAATGTCTCCTAGTCCCGGAACTGCTCCTTGACTGGGGACAGCTAACTTGGCTCAATCTGAATATTTACATCTAAGTAAAAAAAAAGTATCAACAAAACTTGGGGACAAACAGAGAAAACGAAACTGTCTGATTTTAGGAAACTTGAGAATTCTAGAGCTGTACTTTGCTGTGAGATTAGCATATTTCAGTTGGTCATATCCTCCTGAGGAATACCCACCTCCTTTTTTCTTACTCTTTGCTAAGACAGACACAGTCTGATAAATATTTCAGGGAAGGGGTTGCTTTGAGTAGTGTAACAGATCATTTTGGCCACTGACCAAGGATGACAAGCCTCTCTATGAAAGAAATGAGTGCACTGTGGTTTACATGGAAACCATGTGGAGTGAGGTTTGGTTAGCAATAGTCCATTAACAAGAGACTGATTATCAACTGATGCTGAAAAGTCCACTTATAGAGTATATAATGCTGAGAACCAGGTGCTGGACTCATAGCATCAACAGGTCCACCCCACTCAGTGAGGCTATGTAGGCGGTCAGCCAGCCCTCTCCAGGTGACTCACCTTCACTTTCTCCCTCGTGGCCTTTTTTTTCACATATAACTTCTATCCACCCCTTTATAATCATTAGGTTAGTCATTAAGCAACAGAGCTTTCTGTGGGAGTAGACCACAGTTACTGGTAAATACTTAATACATGTGTGTGGATAAGTGAATTAATTATTAATTTCTTGTTGGAAAACAGAGATTAAGACATTAGGTCACACAGAGAGCCAATCACAAAAGCATGATTCAATGATTTCATCTTCATGGCCTTTTCAGTGGGCTTCCCCAACCCCCTCAGTAGAATGACAATATCAAAGGCACCTTCCTGTAAACCCTACGAGAATGATATCTCATGGTTAATGCGTTCAAAGGGACCCCCAAATACACATGTGAACTCAGTTATTGATTCTGGGTCATTTCTTCTTTCAATCTTATGCTACTTAATGATGATAAATGTAACACTTAAGAATGCGAAAAGCAATTTCTTCCAAGAAGTTGAGTTAGGTTATCCAATAATTACTCTTGGAAATGTTTTCATTTTAATGTTTTGTGCTAAATCTTAAGAGAGGAAAATACATAACTTTTTGTTTTGTTCTGTTTATTTCCAAAATTCACTGACTGACTCTAAAATGCATTAATGCAGATATGGCAGAAGAATAAGATGTACACCACTAAGCCTGAAATTGCTGACTATGTCATCAATCTTTTAATTTTATGAAAGTATAAAAATATAAAATGTCTCTTTCTCTAAGTGTTTTAAATTGCAAAGTGGGAAATTTAGGGAAAACATCAGAATACATTTACTCTCATGCTTTGTGATTTAAATATTTTTCATACTTATTTTAGTAACACTCAGTTATAATTGGACAGTGATGGAATATTTGCATTTCTAAAGTGAAGATAAATCAGTGCAGAAACGAGTAAGGTTATTTGACAGTAGAAGTTTACAGCTTTTAAGGTAGTTTACTCAAATAGAAGGATGTTTCAAGATGAATGGTGCCTTGTCATATTGTTTAGACACACAATTGGACTGATCTTTCCTTGGTTTACCATGGAAATCTAAATACTCATTCATAAAATGGTCTGAAGTTTTGCAAGTCTGAGTTGTATATGACTTAAATATGCAAAGAAGCTTCAAATAGACAATCTCTAAACCAAATGTTTGTCTAAGGAATTATGAAAATATTATTGCATTCTAATTCTATTATTTTATTTTTTAAATGAAGATTTTCTTTGTTATTTTCTAGAGTAGAATGAAAATACATTTTAAATTATGTTTCTCTTAATTTCCAAACTCCTCCCTAGATTTTGGATTAGTCCACATGAAATTTCAGTAAATTAAATTATACTGTTTTGGTTTCAAGTATAATCATATTTACTGACCACAAGGCTTAAAAAATATGTTCTAATTAGACTATTTTCCAGTTTTGAGATAATTTTAAATCATATAACAAACTTTAACATTAAAGATGACCTTTGGATCTATTTCAATCTCGTTATGTAAAAGATGAAGAAACAAAATCACGAAGAAGGCTAACAAATTATTCCATGTCATTCTAATTCACGTTAGTAATAGTTTCATGATTAAACTTAGATTGTTTGACTCCAAGTATCATGATAATTCTGTCATGGTGTATTTGTTAAAAATATGCTCCTTAGTTTCCAAATATAAGATCCTATGAGATATTTAATTTTCCTTACAAATTCTTAACTGAATGGTACTCCCAGGAATTTCCTTACCATTTTCACCATCAGAGGCCATTTAGTAAGCTTTGTTTCATAAATTATCATGCTGCCTACATTATAAGGCCTCTGGGAGAGATAGCTTGCAGGCTGTTAGGGTTCACCACCCAAAACACCTCTTACGGGTGCAAACTATTCTATAGCAGTGGAATTAACTCACTTAAGCTCAACAAAGAGTCAAATGGATGAGTATGAGAGTATTAAACCAATAAATGTGTAGGCTTGGTCACTAGACATGTTCCAAACTATGGTTAGACTTTAGACATGGAGCTGAACTGCATGTGTTCCAGCCCCAGCTCAGGGATCTTAGGTAAGTTATAGAATGGTTTTTGGGTCTCAGTTTCCTCATCTTTAAAATGGGATTGAAGGAGGCAGGGAACTAGGGAACCAAAATTTGGACTCATTGTCTAGAGAATTCTTTAAAAGTAATCTATGTCTGAGGAGATACTTTTGCTTGAGTAATAGAAAAGGTTATCCTAAGGGAACAGAAGGTCTCAACTTGATCTAATCTTATTTGACCACATTGTTTGAGGTTCCTCCCATCCCCGCCATTTTTAACCTGGTTCTCGCAGAGTGCCCACCCCACGGGGCAGAACCTGAGCCGGAGGAATGAGTGTGAAAAGGGCAGCCTGTGAGAAGAAGACAAGAAGCCACAAAGAAGAACAGGTAAAAGGACCCAGCCCAAGACCCCAAGGGCAGGAGTTCTTGAATCAGGCTACCTTGTGCCTTGCCAGCTTTCCCCATTCCACTCTGCCCATAATGTGTTACCTCCACTGTGAATTCTTTCACGGGTGGAAGACAAGAACCCACTCTTTCGGGTTTCCCCCTCTTCTAGGGAGCTTCCCCATCCACCAACAGGATTAATAAGAATAGTGTGCGTTCCATAAATGAATACAAGTGAATATATATAACTGACTTGGCCTATTTATGTGTTGGGCATAGTATAAGCGCTTAGCAAATGTTAGCTTGCATTATCATTATTGTTACTATTATCTGGCTTTTGCAAAACTTCACAGGTAATAAGTCACCCACTCTCTGTAGAAAATCAGTCCCATCCTCAATAGAAAAATCATACTCTCTCAGGCAAGTAGCTTTACAGAATTAGTCAAGAAACTGCTTAAGAAAAAATGCAAAAGTATGCCATTCAGTGTATGAATATAAAGTTATGGATAACAAGCCTTTTCCACCATGAAACAGAATATGCATGAAACATATATTTTATTTTCTTACTCAAAGTAATTGTTCTAGATATAATTTGCTTCTACTAGCTTGTATCATGGGTCCCAGGCCAATAGTTAACTATAAACCTAAACTCTGCAATATGCATTAATAAGAGAATCTTTATGGAAAATTCCGTCTGTAAGCTAACACATGCTCTCAACATGCAGACTAAATATAACTTTAAAATGCTGAATTGTCACTAAACAGTTAGGTATTTGATAATAATTCTAGCTTTTCTACTGAAATGGGAGTAATAAGAGGATTTTAACCTTAGAAAAAGAAGCAGAGATTGATGAATTAGACATTTTTGCAAGGAATGATGAATAATTACAAAATCAGAACACTAAATCTAATATTATATCAGAGATACATTAACCAAGTTATCTAAAGTGATAGGAACAAAAGGGAAAATATGTTTTTGTGTATCCAAATGAGAGTAGGCTTTAAATTGGGAAAGGCTGTCACAGTATCATATATCTAAGCACTTCATGTGCTGAAGATCCAATTGATTTGAGAAGTTGCTGGAATTGATACAATTGAAGCAAAAATAAGTCAAATAATTTTTCACTTTTTATAATTTAAAATTTACTGACTTCATGAAAACAGCGATTTTTGTTCTCATTCAAATTTAACAACTAAGTAAATATTTATCTTAAAAATCTGTTGTGAAACACTCTCGCGGACATAGAAAACAAACTTATGGTTACAGGGGGAAATGGGGTAGGGAGGGACAAATTGGGAGTTCGAGATTTGCAGATACTACTATATATAACATAGGTATGCAAGTTTCTTCTGTACAGCACAGGGAACTATATTCAATACCTTGTTGTAACCTATAATGAAAAAGAATATGAAAATGAATATATGTATATATATGTATGACTGAAATATTATGCTGTATACCAGAAACTGACACACCATTGTAAACTGACTATCCTTCAATTTAAACATTTTGTTGTATTAGTCTCATTAAAAAATTTTAAATCACCACAAAAGGAAAGGATGATGACTCAATATGTATTCAAATTATTAACAGTTCATCAAAGTAATTTCACCATGCTGCTTAGCAGCCTGATGAAAAATGTATGGCCATCTTCCTTTTCTGTTTCAGGTCAATCAAAGATCCCGCGGAAAACTGTCAAACGGTAGAGAGGTTTATCCACAAGTTGACCTTACTTGAGAGTAATCTCTTTCAATTTCATAAGCCGCACTAAACTTTAGGATCATCAGATGCCCTCTATTTTAAGTATTTTCAAATATAAGTGAAAAGTTCTACATGTAAGATGTACAAATTGAATCCTTGGTTTCAATTCTAATTGTGAATAATGGGTGATAAAATAATTTCCATTTAACATTTTTTAAAAGTCAGGTTTGTTGGGGTACAATTTACATACAATGAAATTCATCATGTATAGCGTACAGTTCTATAAATTTTGACAAATGCATGCAGTTGTATAACCATCACCACAGTTAAGATACAGAGTGGTCCTTCTCCCTCCAAAGTTCCCTCATTTCTCTGTTTAGTCAACCTCTTCCCACCTCTTCTGTTAACTGATAACCAGCTTTTTTTCCGTCCCTGTAATTTTGCCTTTTCCAGACTGTTAATAATGGAATCATAGACTATATGGCCTCCTGAACCTGACGTCTCTCACTGAGGGTACTCCGTGGGGATCCATCCTGTTGTTGCGTGTATTAGTAGTTCATTCCTTTTTCTTCCTAAACAGTGTTTAATTGCATGGATATACTACAGTCTGTTATTCTTTGGGTTTGAACAATTTTCCCATTCCCATTTGATTATATATTCCTCTAACACTTTTGAATTATATAACATTTGAATTAAACTAATGTAGGGACACAGAAACATGACTTGTGAAGAGGAAACCCTTGCTCAGCCAACTCTTTTCTCTTGCATCTTTCTTCATCCCGAGGATAAGGAATGTCTGCCTCAACTCAGCAAGTTAAACTTCACCCGAATACTACTCTTGATTCTCTCTTCAATTACACTTTCAGAATAATTCTCAAAATCGAAAACGCAAACTAGGGACACAGCCAGTTAACTACAACTGTGGCTTCATAGATCACATGGCAATTAGAGCTAATAACTAAAAGTAATAAAAAGCTATTGAAATTAGAATTGGTAAAGGCTGGCAGAAAGAGAAAGAAAAATACCATATTATATCACTTATATGTGGACTCTAAACAAATGAACTTATTTACAAAACAGAAACAGACTCACAGACATAGAAAACAAACTTACTGGTTACTGGGAGGGGGAAGGGATAAATTGGGAGTTCATGATTTGCAGATACTAACTACCATACATAGAATAGATAAACAATAAGTTCATACTGTATAGCATGGGGAACTATATTCAATATCTTGTAGTAACCTATGGTGAAAAAGAATATGAAAATGAATATATGTATCTATATGTATGACTGAAATATTATACAATATACCAGAAATTGACACAACATTGTAAATTGACTATACGTCAATTAAAAAAAAATCAGTTAGATCAGGGCTGGAATCAGCTCATTCTTTGTAGCTCAATAAGTAGTAGCTCTTCCAATGAGAAATAAAGCTGTCAAGGATACCTGGATACTCTAGCTGGTTCCTATTCTCTCATGGATAAACCACATAGAAATCGGATTTAAACCTAGAAGAGTGCATAGTGCACTTGGGTTCAGAACATGGGGACTGTTTGGAACAATCAAAGTTTCTTGTCCCCTACTAGAGGGTGAGCTCTATGAAGCCACATTAGTGTCTGTTTTATTCACTGTTGCATTTGTAGAAACTAAATAGTGCTGACACACAGTAGGTGTTCAATAAATGATTTTGACTGAAGAAATACATGGATAAAGGTTATGGACAGATTTTACTCTTGGGTTAGGGCAACTTCTTCCCTGGAAAATGCTTGGGTAGGCACTGCCCGAGTGGGTCTTTTCAACTACAGGTTTTCTGGCTTCTATCGCTATCCTAGCTTTCTTCTGATTGAGAAATTCTTTCTTTAAATAATTTAGTATATTCAGGTTGATTACCATCTGACTTGGCCTAGTATTTATGCAATATATGTAAGAAGAGTTTGCAAATACGTACCATGATCAGTTCTCAGTTAATCATCTAATTTAACCTTTGGAGTATAAACTTAATTGTAAGTTTTTCAGAGGTACAACCTGTAGAAAAATTACCCTTAAGCTCATTTATAAAATATTCTACCTTCAACAGGTTAAATTGACTTTTTTTCTGCTTGTACAACATTTGTATATCTTTGGTTATGCCTTGAAAAGTATCCCTAAGTTCCTTAATGCAAGCTCTTTCAAATTTTTTTTTCAAAAACTGCCATGTACAAATGGGTGACATTTTATCTTTTCACTTTTAAATATATAACAAAAGAAGAATTTTTCACTTTAAGTATGGTAAAGTTTGCAACAAAAACTTGATATTAGAAAAAAACAACTCATATAAAGAAACATCCCAATTCAGATTTCCCAAGATAAAGAAAGTAAAAATTAACATGTAGCTAGATCATTTGTTATTAACCTTTGACTTTAAACATAGTGAGGTACAATTTTATAGCAAATTAACATCAGTAAAATATGGTGAAGGGGAGCCAATTCTAACTCAGAGACGGTTAATACACGGGTTAATTTGTGCTGCCAGCAAGGCAATCAAATAGCAATGGTGTCATTGAAGGGGAAGCCCTCAAGCTTACATAACTGATTCATATTTATAATTCCATATTTAACACTGTTTATGGAAACAATGAATCAAAGGAAAAACAATGTTATTTAAATTTGAAACTGCATGCCAGTGGCTTCTAAGCATCAAGGTTGGAAAGCTCCCAAATAAGGAAATTCCGGTGACCTAATTTTGCAAAACTAACTTGGAAATGATTTTGCAATGTGTTGTGAAAAGATGCGCAAGATTGAAAATGGTACTTTGGGCTAAACCGTAAAACTTCCTTGTCTCTGCTCCTCGGACCTCTCCACACACACAGACACATCAGACTGCCCCTGAACGCTCCACAATATAATGGGAAAAGGTCATTTGGTGAATGTTGAATATTGGCTCTGTTAAATATTTGCTGAATACCAACCCGCTGACTCCACCCGGCTGTTCACTAGGGAGGCAAGCAGTGTGTGAAGTTCTGTGACACAGAAAAGTGACTCTGATTCAGAGATTGTCCTTGAGTAGCTTGCACTCTTGAAAAGGTGGATGACATACATGCTCATTAAAACAACAACAAACTTTAACATTTAGTCATAAGTGCAAGCTCCCTGACCACAAATTGTGAGTTCTAAGTAAAGAGATTATTTAGAGTGAGGTATGGTAGAATCAGAAAAGAGTTCATAAAGAAATGGCAAGGGGTGAAATTTGAAGTGGAGTTAAGAAAAATATCAAGAAGGGACAGTAATCTTTCATGGTAGCTAACCCCACTGTGTCCTCTCAGTCCTTTTTGTCCTCTGCTTCCTGTGCTAGTCTGAACACAATGATTAGCAACGTCAGTTGCTCTGTTTTGCCTTCCCTTCCCCTTTCTCCGTTGTCCCATTGGTTTTTTAAGCTTCCAACATAACAATATTTTTGTATGCATTTTTTTACTCCACATGACTGAGACTCACTCATATAGGTTCATGTATCAATACTTCATTTGAAAAATCATTGAATAGTGTTCTCTTGTATGGCTACACCACAATTTATTCATGTAGTAACCTGTTAATGAGCATTTGGGTGGCTTCCAACCTTGAGCTATTATAAATAAAGCTGGCTATGAACATCCACATACATATCATTGTATAAACACTTGCTTTCATGACTCTGGGTAAATATCTAGCAGAGGAATAGCTGGATCGCTTGGCAGGTACATGCTTAACCTGGTAAGAGGTTGCCGAACTGCCTTGCACGGTAGTTGTCCTCTTACATTCCCATTGGTAGCACATGAGAGTTTCTCCACATCCTTACCTAAACCCAGTGTGGTCAGTCTTTTCAATTCTAGCCATTTAATGGTGTGTGCGGATGTTTCACTAAGGTTGTAACTGCATAAATGACGTTGTGCATCTTTTCATGGCTTATCTGATATCCAGATCTTCAGTGAAGTGTTTATCCAAATATTTTGCCCATTGTATGAATAAATCATATTAATCTTGAGGTTTAAGAGTCCTTTATATTCAGTATACAAGTCTTTTATCAGATATACACTTAGCAAATATTTTATCCCAGTTTGTGGCTTACTTTTAAATTTCTCTCAGTAATGTTTTAAGGTTTTCATTTAGGGAAGTGTTTAATATTTTTTTCTTCAGTTGCACTAGTCATGTTTCAAATGCACAGCAGCCACATGTGGCTGGTGGTTGCCTTATTGGACAGCACAGATATGGGACATTTCCATCACTGCAGAAAGTTCTGTTGGAGGGGGCTGTGCTAGAGTGTACAGTTGTGTTTAATGCACTCTTCTGTGTATGTGTTTCACACACCCACACACACCACTGAAAAAATATCTATGACTACTTTGTGGTATTATTTGTGGTGTGCCTTTGTATATGATATTATATGGAATTAGACATTTTTCAAACAGAAAAAAAAGCAAAACAAATCTGGAACTTACTCTAGAGTCAGTTTTCCTGTTTCGAGTCACTCAGTTATATTTTTTAAATGAAAGTACCTCCTTAGCTTAAGCAGAAAGTCAAATAATTGAAAAGTTTCAAGGGGTTATTTGATAATTAAACTAAAAGGGATGATTCCTTCCTATTTTTAAAGCAGCTAGCCCAAAGTCACCAAACTGCAACATAAGTAGGTATAATGAGAACAGAATTATTAATTTAGTAAATTTTTTTGAAATACTGAGAATACCCACTTAATTTTCAACTTGATGCTATAAAGAATAATTATGTATGAAAAATTACATATCCTTCTGACACCAAAAGACATTAACACTTTTAAATTGTTTTACTAATTCATTCTTAACTTCACAAACTCCAAAATCTACTACCTCCTTTCTCCTATGTATGGGAAGGGAGGTCTGTCCATGGATTTATCTTCAGAAACCCTTTCTCAGGGACTAATCTGCTGGTACTTCCCCCAGCACCTGCCTGTCTAGTTACATTTATTAACTTTAGTTGAGTTTTAACAGGTGGCAGCTAATAAGCAATAAAATCACTCACCCAGAAGTTCCATAAAACCAAAAGCTACTTCTTATGCAAAGCTATCCAGCATTAATCATTTTTGAGATAAATTTAATAAGCCACAATGATTGACTCCCTTTGTGGTATTTTTGCCCTTTCAACTAAATAGAGTGATGTGAAATTGTGAAAACAGTTTTTTTTTTTTTCCTATTAAATCTCTCACATGGATGGCTTCATGGTGCAGTCTGTATTCACACAAATGAATGGATGGATGGATGGATGGAATGAATGAATGAATGAATAAAATGAGAACCTGGTCAATCCAAAGGCTCAGTGTTCTCCACAACATTGCCAGGCTCTAATTAAAAGTCCACTAAGGACAGAGAATTTCTGCCTCCGGAGAAAGCCAGTTCACTTTTGCACACGCTAACTGCATAGATAGCTCCCTGTGTGGACCTGAAATTATTCTCCTGTTTTCCAACTACAGGGCTCATGTACAGTTCTATAGGTCCACAAAGGGCAAATCCAATCCTGCCTGCCCCTACATCCTTCAAATATTTGAAAATAAAATATGAAACCCTCCATCTCGCCCTCCCCACACACATCACTACCAAATCTTTTATTTCTTTTTATTAAAGCTTCAAATTATTTTCATCCTTTCTATATAAATGATAGACTCTAGCTCTTTTGCTATCCCTAGAACACAGGTTTACTGTGAGTCTTTAAAACTGTGGTGTGCAGCGCCAAACACAATTCTGGAAATGGCTGAGTCAGAGCAGGTGAAGGCAGGGTTACTTTCCCTTCACTCTCAACTCTGTCCTTGTATCAGACTGGCTCTTTCTGGCTGCCACATCCTGGTTCTGACAGATATTCTCCAGAGTTCTGACCCGCATACTCCTGAGGTTACCTACTACTCCACTCTCATCAAAAGCACACAACAGAGAGAGTTCCAGACTCGCTCAGAGCCCTGTCAACTCAAGCTCTCCAGTCTTTTTTACATGAACTGTGGGGAAGTCATGCCTCCCTCATCGGTGCTTATCGATTTATGGAATTTTAGGGCCATGTAAGAAAACTGAGGCCCAAAAAGAGGAAGCGATCTGCTAATTGCCACACAGCTAGACACCAACAGTCAGGGTTGGAAGAGCATGCCAATTGAATCCTTTTCAATTCTGTTTTTTGCCTTTTTCCCCCAGTAACAACCATTACTTTTCAAGAAACCCAGCTTGTTTTCTCAGACTTACTCCCTTAGTAATCTGAATCCTGGCTTAACATCCCAGTGAGTTAAGTCCTCTTGGCTTACAGCACAGATATTTTGCCTTGGAAAATCCTTAATCAATCTTTTCCTTGATGTATTGCAAAATACGAAAGATCTGTCCTGATTTTTCTGGGGACTTTTCAGAGAACTAGCACAAGGCTCTCGCTGTCGAGTTCATTATCCCGATGTTTGTATTAACGTTTGCATCTAAAATAGTGACTCCTTTTTGGTGTACAGAGCTGAAAGAAGCGTGCACCCTTAGAAAACACAGAGAAGCAGTACTTCATCCTGGAAATTCTCACCCACAGCGCTCTTCTTTACCTCAGCCCTCATCTGCTTACTGCTCTTGATCACTTTGTGCACTTCTCCTAGGAAACCTGCATAAAGAGTTCCAAGGCGAACCAAGACAAAATTGTGCATAGCCTACTGAGAGACAGACGCCGCGAAAGGCAAGAACCAGGTGCTAACCACCACTTCAAATTTCAGAATTAGTCCCTAAAACAGTATGGAGATTCCTCAAAAAACAAAAAAATAGGCTTACTGTATGATACAGCAATCCCACTCCTGGGCAAATATCCAGAGAGGACTCTAGTTCGAAAAGATACATGCACCCCAATGTTGACAGCATCACTATGTACCATAGCTAAGACATGGGAAGAACCTAAATGTCCATCGACAGATGACTGGATAAAGAAGATGTGGTATATATACACACAGTCGAATACTACTCAGTAATAAAAAAGAATAAAATAATGCCATTTGCAGCTACATGAATGGACCTGGAGATTGTCATTCTAAGTGAAGTAAGCCAGAAAAAAAAAAAGACACAAATGAACTTATTTACAAAACAGAAACAGACTCACAGACAGAGTAAACAAACTTATGGTTACTAGGTGGGAAACGAGGTAGGAAGGGATAAATTGGGAGTTCAAGATTTGCAAATACTAACTACTATATGTGAAATAGATAAACAACGAACTTCTGTATAGCAACGGGAACTATTGTCAATATCTTGTAGTAACCTATAATGAAAAAGATTATATGTATGTATATGTATGACTGAAACATTATGCTGTACACCAGAAACTGACACATTGTAAACTGACTATACTTCAATTAAATAAATAAAAAAAAATTCAAGAAAAACATAGTATAAGATGATAGGATTATAATCAAACACAATGTCAATTATAATAGATAAGAATGAATTAAACATAAAAATATTAGTTCCTACTTCTCTACCAGCAGGACCTACTTTTTTAGACCAGCTCATATAGCTCCATATCTTTTAAATAATACATAGATGATGGACATCCTACAGAATATCTATTCAAGTGTCACCTAAGTCACTTTATATATATGTTGGAAGAAGATGAGAAATAATTAGAAAGACGGTGGGAGATAGGAAAGGAGAGCATTACTATAACATAATGTTTACTATTTTATTTTAAGCTAATATGTTTGGTTTCAAGGTCATCTTCCAGTATTGCACAAAATTTATTCATGTACTTTGTTGCTTATTGCTAAGTGTTTTTGAATTTGTAAATGCTCTATAGCTCCAAAGATGTCCATTCAGTCATCTTTGATCAAGATTCATTCAGAGACAGAAGTTAATTCAGGTGGCAAAAGCCTTCTGTTATCTCTCAGTATAACTTTGTAGATACTCATCTTGTCACCAAATACCAAGTTGTACACTTCCTTTTTCTTAAAAAAAAAAAAAAACTTAAACCAAAACTGAAACAATAAAATTAATTGAGAGTTTCAGCTATGTGAGTACTGTTTATTTTTAAATAAAAATATAATTAAGAATTCTGAGCCAAAAAGTAGAGACTAAAACAGGCTGGAGAGAGACAGGTACTGAAATACATTTTTTCACCTCTAGTAAAGCAAAGATTCAAATTTGCGTAATCCTTAACTGTACCTATTTCTGGTCTCAGCTAGTCCGTTGAAATTCTCATTTTGTTTGATGTGGGCTCCAAAATATGTTTTGGCAACAAGCATGATAAATGTTTTCCCTAACACCACACCAACCTTACCTGGCGCAAGCTTTAATAACCTTCAGTGACCTAATTCATTCAAAAGTATGCAGATTCTTGTTGAGAGCACTTTAATTACTCTATCACCATTTGCACTTTGCAGAGATCTAAGTACTAACTTACCACCATATGAGTTTTATCTTAAGCATTAAAACATGATTTCAAAATAGGACACAAAGTTTCTTTTGCCCAGTCTTAATCTGCATCATGTTTCAGGCTGTGTGCGCATCACTGAAATTACTGATCTGCTTTTCTGTGCACCCTACGCCCTTGCTGAAGTTTGTACTTCTAAACTGTTTATTGTGACCTGCATAGCTCTGATTTTGAAATTTCAATTTGGAAAAAGCTTTCTTTATTCAGATTCCATTATTCTGAAATGGAGTGGGGGGTCATTAAGAGGAGATTTTGTTCCTTCTCATGTGAGGCTTGTGAAAAAAACCATCCACCAAAATGATGAAAGCATGAAGCACTTGTGAGAAGCTTCTTTTTTGCTTCTTGGGGCACATTTTCCTTTAAACTGGATTCCTCGCCTATCCTTTCCTTCATATGTTTTTTTCCTTTCTTTTGTATATTCACATTTTTGATGCTGTGATTCAGCAGTGGCTGTGATAGAAAGCCTGGGTGAAAAATGATATACCACAAAAGATTGAAACTCTTGATTTTTATTTGTCTTAACCAAAGTCTATATTAGGAAACACTTCTATGGGTCCCATAGTACCCTGCACTTACTGCTACCGTGGAACTTGTATTTTATTGTAACTGCTTATTTGTCTATTTCCCATTCAATCATTGCTACTCAGAGAATAGTTTCAATCAGTCTGCATCATGGTCACCCCAGGGGCTTATTGAAAATAATGACGCTTGGGTCCCTCCCCACATCTACTGAAGCTAAACTAGTGAGGGTGGATCTTAGGAATCTGCATTGTAAACTCAAGTTCTGGTAAGCGCTTTTGCATAAACTCTGAGCTCCTTGGAGGTACCTTGCTCATCATGGTACTTCTAGGTTTATTATAGTGCCAGACAATAGAACAGGGGCTCAAGATATCAGTATTGGATAAGGAAGTAAATGAATAAAGTTACATATTATATGTATCCTACAGTCATATGTGTTAGTGAAAGAAGGTGACCACAGTAGTGAAATTTCACTTTTCTTTTTTCACCTTGGCCTAGTCTAGTGAAACAGTGTAGTGTTTTATGAAGTCTTCCCATGAGTGTTTCCTCTGTTTTTTCCATTATCAGAATCCTAAAAAATTATTTCAGTGACACTTAAGAAAATGTCTCATGCAATGAAAACTCTGTACTGAAAGCACTTGGCTTAGACAGGTCATTAAGAGATTGATAACTATTTGGTCCCAGAAGTAGCATCACCAGCAGCCCACTGTTGATAAACTCTGACAGATCTCATGTTTTGTAAAGACCTTTCCCCTTAGTGGGAATAGAATGGAGTTGATTGCAATAACATAATGTTGTGAAATACACTGGCATTGGAGTCTTTCAGACATATGTTTGAGTCTCATTTCTGCCTCTTGCTATCTGAAACTCAGTACATTTTCAGGATCTGTTATCATGATAATACAATGAGATTATGTATGTAAATAATGAAGCATGGAGCATGTACTCATAAGTAATGATAATTATTTTTTAAATTATAAATAATTTGGGAATAAAGTAGGAAAAATAATTTTATCTGGGAGGCACTGTAGCTTAATAACTAGCTATAGGCAAAGATAATTTCAGTATACAATATTAACTATGTAGAAAAATAGTTTAAAAATTTTAAGTATAACCTATATAAATGAACAATTGGACAAGTGGGTTAAAGTATAATAGAGTATAAATCCACATTTACCAATCAAAATGTTTTTAATTAAAAGGATTCTGGGAATTCGCATGAGGTTCATTCCAAGGGCCTGAGCAATGATCGTGAAGGAAAGGAGGGTGTTGCTTCACTTGGCAGAAGATCCTGTTCCCTTCAACAAGATCAGGACATCAATCAAAATAATTGATGGGATATGCTGAAAGTTCAGAAGCATAGGACTGCAGAAGTCCTAGCAGCTTGAGCAAACATATGACAATGATGATCTCATAAGAGAGCCAAGACAGGCTTTAGAGACAAGTTCCACATCACTACGAAGATAAAATTCTGCTGCTCATCTTTATTTCAGTTTGGCTGGGAATCTGGTTTCTGGCTAATGTTGTCATTTACAATAAATATAAGAATCAAATATAAAACCTGGGAATAACTTTAATGGATTGTGTGATGGAATTAGAACTTGCAACAAAACTTTGTACCCGTGGCCAAATCTGTCTAAGCTATCTTCTTTGAAATTTGGCCTTACAAGCATCATCACATTTTCAAAATTTCTACTGGGTGTGTTTTGACTCATCTTACCTCACCATGAGATTTTAATGCCAAAGCAATTATATAGTTCCCTGTTTGATTAGATAGTCATTTTTCTTATATTCTCTTAAGAAAAGTGAATATGTTTAGCTTTCAGTTGAATTTATACAGAGACTAGATCCAGATAAACTTTTTTCTTCCACCATGTAAATTTCCATTTCCTTGGAGAATACCAGATGCAATATATTGGTCACTCCTTCATATGTCTGCTATGTTCTGCAATGCTGTTCTGACTTTTCACCTTCCATAACCACTCAGTTTAGAAAGTACATCAATACTGTGTGGAATATTCCCCCACAGAGGACTTATTTCCTCTCTCCTCCTTCTCCCTACACCACTCCATGGTTTCCCTACAAAAATGTCTCACAAGCTGAGCAATGCAACAAATAAGTATGTCCTTTCAATAAAACATCATATTTCTTTCTCAAACACACAAATTTTCTCCAGGCCTGAAATTCATCACCTTGAGTAAAATGTACATTGTGCTTTAATATTTGAGCCAGAGAGTACCCACTGAGATGCAAAGTTTCTCAGCATCACTGAATTCACACCTCCTCTACGTCCAAGTTTATTCTAAAGTAAGTTTTGATGTAGAAGGATACTTTTAAATTCATAGTGTCTGTGCTCATGATAATTTATTTGTAACAGACTTACATTATTTATAATTTTATGTTAATCACAATGTCATCTGTTGCGTTCCAGCACCATATTGAATTCTTTACACATATAAACTCATTTTTATTGTCTTCTCTCATCTCAGCACTAAGCAGAGTACAATGCTTGTTGAGTGAATGCATGCATGAATGAATACATGGATTAAGACATATAAACTTGATTTTCAGGTTGTTTATATTTCTGAAGGTATGACTAAGAGCAGGTTCTTTTTCTAAAATTAAAAATTGGCTTTTATTAAGCACTTATTGGCAGAAGGCACTGTTCTATACTCTTTATGTGCTCAATCTTGTTCCATCCTCAGAACAACCTTATCAGGTAAATACCATTATCACAATCCATCTTGTAAGAATGAGGAACTAGAAACACAACTTGGTTACTGGGTTAAGCAGTCGCGTTCATAATATTCATATGGATGGGACCTAGGATTATGAACGCATGTGGCCTGGCACCAGAGAACACTCCTTAACCGGAGTATATTACCCTGCTTCCCAGAGGCATCGTGGGTGGGATTTACACAAGGAACACAGTTCTCTGATACCAATGCCTGTTATTCCTAGTCCAGCCCTCTCCCCTCTGGGCAGGTTGGTCACACTGCCAGTAGAGGAGAGGAGAGAGTATGCATCCCCTGAATTCTTGAGAAAACTGCATCCTGGCCCATCTGATCAGAAAACCAGCAGGCAACAGAAGTAGAATCTGGTATATGCACATGTGTCTCCTTTTACAGAATTGGAATCAGGGTACCCCAGAGGGGAAAACAAGCCTGATTTTAAAGGGGTTAATTGGGTGTCGTCCTGACTGGCTAGACATTCAGGCACCAGGCACAAGTACCGATCAACCTTTTCAAAGCATGCTACTATATCATTCACACTCTGACATTTTAAAAACAACAGTTTGAGAATAAATTTAAACTGCTGCATTATAATCAACTTGAATTAGTCTGATTCATATTTAAGGCTTACAGTCATCAACTAATGTGGAATACAGTCAGGCGAGAAAGCTCCAGCGTAAAGAGGTGCGCACAAAGGGAGCGCAGGATCCATAAAGTGTATGGTTCCCCTTGGGTCCCCTTAGTAATAAGTTTCCTTCGCATAGTGAATTATCCAAAACAGAAACCCACTAAAGAGAAAAAAATACAAACAACTTCTATATATGGGTCCTAAGTTAATATATCATTTGTTAATCAAGAATTATATATTTATACCTTTTAACGTAGTAATTTAACTCTTAGGGCCTCTCAGGAACATCACATAAGGACATCATTAGAGCCATAAAAACTTGTGTTCAGTCTTATGTACTGCACCACTATTTGTAATAGAGAAAATTTAATGATATGGAAAATTTTAGCAAATTGTTGTCATTTATACAATGAAATACTCTATAGCTATTATAAATCATGTTCTCAATGACTAGTAACCATAGAAAACATTTCTCTTTTGAATAGCAAAGGAACATCGACAAAATGAAAATGATCTACGGAATGGGAGAGAATATTTGCAAGTAATGTGACCGACAAGGGGCTAATATCCAAAACATATAAAATAACCAACACCCCAATCAAAAAGTGAGCAGAAACTTGGAAAGACACTTTTCCAAAGAAGAGATACAGATGGCTAACAAGTACATGAAAAGATGCTCAATACTGCTAATTATTAGAGAAATGCAAATCAAATCAAATCAAATCAACAATGAGATATTATCTCACACCTGTCAGAATGGCTATCATCAAAAAGTCTGTAAATAACAAATGTTGGTGAGGATGTGGAGAAAAGGGAATCCTCCTACACTGTCTGTGGGAATATAAATTGGTACAAGCATTATGGAGAACAGAATGGAGGTTCCTCAAAAAACTAAAATTAGAACTACCATTTGATACAGCAATTCCACTCCTGGGTACACATCTGGAAAAAACAAAAATCTAATTTGAAAAGAAGATGCATCCCAATGTTCAGAGCAGCATTATTTATAATAACCAAGACCCGGAAGCAACTAAAGTGCCCATCAACAGACAAACGGATAAAGAAGATGAGGTGTATATATATACACAATGGAATATTACTCATCCGTGAAAAAGGAAGAAATTCTGCCATTAGCAACAATGTGGGTGAACCTAGAGAATATTATGCTAATGAAATAAGTCAGACAGAGAAAGACAAATTCTGTATGATATCACTTATATGTGGAATCTAAAAAATAATACAAATGAATGTATACACAAAACAGAGACAGACTCACAGATATAGAAAACAAACTTGTGATTACCAAAGGGGAGAGAGAAGTGGGGATGGACAAATTAAGGATAAGGGATTAACAGATACAAATTACTGGATATGGGATTAACAGATACAAATTACTACATATAAAATAGATAGTAATAAAGATATATGGTATAGCATAGGGAATTATAACCATTATCTTGTAATAATTTATAATGGAGTATAATCTGGAAAAATACTGAATCACTATGCTGTAAACCTGAAACTAATATAATACTGTAAATCAGCTATCTCATAATAAAGAAAATGTCTCTGACATTATACCAAGGTAAAAAAAAAAGATAGACTACATGATCTTAATTTTGTAAAAGAAAAATATATATGCATAAAAAAACAAAAGAAAATATATTAAAATGTAATAACAGATCTCTCTAGATGATGGGTTTATGGGTGATTTTTATTTTCTCTATGCTTTTCAGTCTTTCTTGATTTTTCTACAGTGATGATATATTATTTTTCACACTGGAAAAAATGCTTTAATATAGTGGTTTCATGACAAATGCTAGCTATAGACTTCCAGAGGCAGGGCAGATTCAGCTGTAGGACTGTGAATCAAGGTTTGTGTTGTGTTTGGAAAAGGTAAGGAGACTATGTTCATTCTATCTGTTGTGGTACAATATGCATAGGGGACTCAAAGATTAAAATGTGACCAGCAAATGTGTGTTAGAAGGGAGTAAGTGTAGCATTTCTGTTGCTCCTACAACATGAATATTAGCAGCACTACATTTTTCTTGAATGAGTCTTGCTTTATCAACCAGAGAAACAATTTCTTATTTTACTTTTATACTTTATCATATGGTTGATAATTTAAACACTTATTCCTAAAAGTAGTGCCAGTTTCCTTTGATCATATATTTCTTTTTACTCAAATAGCCAGAACTGGCTTAGTGAAATTAAGTGTCCTGGACATCAATTAATAGTGACAGGAATCAGTTGCTTCTTTAAAGACTTTATAACAACTTCCATGTGATGAAGAGTGGAAGCTTCTACTGTATGTTCACCCCCAGCTTCCAACAACATCAGCTGTGTGATTATGGTAGCTGTTGGGCCTTACAACTTCGGCAAAGATTTTGGAAAGAAAATGTTGTGGAAACATCATAAACAGGATAAATGTACATACTGGGTTGTAATTCATGAACAGTGTAGCAAGCATTGCATTTTTTGAAACTCCTACTTCTAATCAATGCATAACATTGACACTCAATTCTTTAGGTTTTATTCTTATGGCTCATAAGTGCCATAGTTTCTCAAGGTGGCATTTCTCTTAGTCTTTGATTCTGTGAAAGGATCATTGGCACAACTCATCCTCTCTTAAGCAGGAGGCAGTATGTGTGCAGACTGAGAGTTAATTCTGTAGAGTTATGATTTCCTATCTTTTAAAGATTCTGTTGGTAACAGTATATATCCAAGAAACAGCTTCTAAGATTTCATTCACAAGTGATAACAGTTTCACAGACCCTTCTACAGGCTGTTAAAGATGACAAATTTGGTTCACTGAGAAGAGCTGTTCAAGAATGTCTCCATGAACTGACACATTCAAAACTGTGTTATCATGCATTTGAGAAATCCCCAAAGGGCATGGTTTTCAAGATAAACTTTGATATTTTTTAATGAATCAGCCAATAGTCTTTTACTCATAGTAGAGCTATTTAAGATCAACCCTTTTCTAAATCACTGCAGCAAAATCCACAGAAACTCAAAAATGAAAAACATTACATTGTACCATTTCATCTCTTGGCACATCTAACATGGACTACTAGCTTCTGTTTCCCTCAGGATAGAACAATGACGCCATAAGAACTACTATTATACATTGAGTGCCTGCCACTTGCCCCAATTTACCTACACCAAACTCATTACCATGTTTAGAATGTAATGAATTTGTCCCCAAATCATAAAACTATTAAGAGGAAGCACCTCAAAATTCAGGCCTATTGTTTCCAAAGTCTGTGCTCTTTAAAAAAAACCAAAAACATAACCAGCTTTATGATTTCTTATTTACTATCTCCATATTCAGAAAATTCCTTTAAGATTTTGGGGAGCAGAAAGAGGGTCACTTTTACCAGAACTAAAATCAAGAGGGTTGTTCAATTTACTTTAGGGAGAAGGGACAATCATTCACTTAATTCCCTCAATTATTGATGCCTTTATGTAGGTAGGAAAAATGGTATTAATGTAAAGTCCATGTTTGCATTAGTAATATGACATTGTTCTTAAATATTTATCCATTAAAATAAGGTCTCCAGGTAACATACAATCATGAAGTCAAACCAGCTGTTGAGAGGTTAACTGGACTGTTTTCACAGCAAGGCAGTGACACAGGTATTGTTTTTAGCCTCATTTTACAGAAAAATGGCACAGAATGAATTAAATAACTTGACCATAGCTAGTGACTGAAAGATCTGGGGTGAAACCCAGGTACCCATTTTACTGACACCCACAGGTGATGATGAGAACTGACCTCAAGTTTTAACTGCATGGCAGCCCTAACTTTCATATGAACTTTAAAAATATACTATGCTAAGGAATTTATGCCACAGAACATCTTAAACATACAAGTGAATAAATTGTGTACACAATCCTTTAATTTGGTCTATATATGAACAATAATTGAAATACTGTATAATTACAGAAATATTAAGAGTTCCTGCTTTGAAAATACTTAACAATTGATCATCTGAGTGAAAATAAGTATTTTGACTTAGTTAAGATTTTGAATTTCTGGTATTTCTTATTTCAAGTTTCTTTAATTCTGAACTTGTAGGTAGAATGTAAAATGGATAAGGCAAAATCAATATGCAATGATTTTTTTGAAACCTTGATTGTGAACAACAGAATTAAGTTAGAGTAGATTCTAAGGATAGAATGTGCGTGCATATTGCCAATTGGTAGTAAAAGTAGAGGATGTACTCTGAAATGACCCAGAGGAGTATAAAGACACAATTTGCAAAAAAGGATTAACCTCAAGTTCAGGCTATGTTCAAGGATAGTACTGACGCAGAATAGCAAATAGTGACAAATTCTCTGTCATTTTGGTTGGTTCTGGAATGCATCATATGAATTTTTTTGCATGGTATTTACTCTCCTGATTTAGGTTATATAAAAGCAGTCCAGAAATCAATTTCTGTTTTCTGGGGAGGATAAACTGATGGTAAGAGGAAGCAGTCCAGCCGTATTTAAGAGCAGGAGGTTAGCAGCTGAGTGTTTACGTTGTAGTTCTCATCAGTCTGTCTTGGGACTCAGAGTATCTGTGCTCGCTACACTAAACTACGTACGTTCCCACAGGAATGAACTGGAAGGAGAGGTATTGCTTTATAACCTAACAAACCAAAACTGCTCTAATAATGAAACGGATGAAACAAAAGTAGCAGTTCCTCTGGGCGTAGAAACCTTTCTCTGCTTTTTTTTTTCCCCACCCCAACACACCAAAAGATATAACACATATCACTGTCATCAGTGGGTCACGAAAACAGATCTCATAATGGATGAGGGGACCCGGTAGAGGTATAAAATCCTGGCGGGAAAGCTGTATGTGTTTTTAATATCCCACCAAAAGGACTCAGATGCACTGTCCAGCTCATCTTAGAAAACAACTCAGTGAGAAAGGAAACTCTAAAGAGCAAAATCCCACACATTCAGTGACCATTCTATAAATATTCATCACAGATAATGATGACCGCTGTTACTGCCACTAGTAACAGTTACTGCATCCTCTAGATTACTTTTAAAGTTAGTACTATAATCATTCTGAAGAATTGTGCCCCTGTTCTATGTTAAAGACTGCTTTTGCTTTTAAGTTTATGAGGGCCTTATAAAATAAGAACCTATGAAACCATTAAAAGATCATTTCTATTTCATCTTGTTGAATTCTTGCCTGTATTAGAGATCTGGAGACCCAAGTGGTGTTTTTCAATTATTCTACATGCATTGCCAAAGAAAGCTGTCTTAGTCGGTTTAGGCTGCTATAACAAAAGTACCATAGATGAGTGGCTTAAGCGATATTTGTTTCTCATAGCTGGAGGCTGGGGAGTCCAAGATCACGGCGTGGGCAGATTCAGTGTCTGGGAAGGGCCCCTTCCCGGTTTCCAAATGGCCGCCTTCTTGCTGTTTCCTCACAAGGCAGAGAGAGGGCGCTGAGCTTCCTCTTCTTCTGTGGACACTAATCCAATCATGGGGGCTGCATTCTCCTGACTCATTTAAATCTAACTGCATCCCAAAGGCTCCATCTCCAATACCATCGCACTGGGGATTAGAGCTTCAGCATATGAATTTGGGGGTGGGGGGTCCATAGCAACACTAATATACAAAATTCAGTAATAATAATGATAATAAGTTATTTGCCTATAAAATGTCATGATAAAGAACCTTCTATTAGTAACTCTGTCAAAGTTTCTCCTATCATTTGTGATAGCTTTTTCCATAAGGCCTTAACCAGGGAGTCTGAAAGGAAGAAAAACTCCTAAAGAAAGATTTTCAGGACTGAGAAACTAGGAGTGTTATAATACACTCTGTAGTTTAATCCTAACTACATCACTGGAGTTTTTAGCAAAGTTCCACATTATGAAAGTGACTGCCTTTTCAGTGAGGTCCTTTTGAAATTCAAGTAACTAAATGGCTTTAAGTCCATCTAAGATGGGTCACAAGACCATGTGACCTAATGTTTCATAAACTGAGCAGAGGTTTCCAAACATCTCAGTTAGGTCTCTCGCCCCAAAAGTGTGATCTTCAAGACCATTTCAAATGCATTTCAGACTAAAATGAGGGTTAGATCAGCAAGAGGAAAATGTAATCGCTTCAATCTTCCCAACACGTTACATAGAGATAAAAAGAACATGCGTCTGCCATTTCAGGGTTTCCTCAGGAACATTCTCCTTTTGGACCAATGTAAAATCACTGAGACCAAGTAAACAGACTTTCCTACATAAAACTTGAGAGGCTCAAGAAAAGGTTAATTCGAGGAGACAAATGCTGTAACTTCTTCAAACAAAATATCTCCACTGATAATGCAGGGTGACATGCTCAGATCTCTTGTCCCATGCAAAGGAGACCTTATTTCCTGCTGTTTTTATCATCATAATTATAAAAATCATATGTAATATCCTTGTGAAATTACGGGAGAATTAAGCATCTTCTTTATTCTTCAAGATATTGTACGTAATCCTAAATTTTCCTAATTTTTTGATTGCTACATTGTAAATAATTCCCTAAATCTCTTTAAATAATTCACTGAAACTGTAAATCCTGTTCCTGTATAAGATGAAATAATTATAGACCACAATCATGTGTAACTTGTGTAATTCTTGTTTTGTCACATTTTCAGTGTAGGCTTGTACTTAATTTTCCTAAGCTAAGTGTCTTTAAAAACTCTAGTGATTTGACAGTTCTTTTATCCATATGATTAAATTAAGCAGAACTCATCATGCCTGGGCCAAGGATGAATCTAAAGAATGCTCTTTCTGGCCATATGATCAGTAATTTATTTGGATGTTACATAGAATTGATTAACCATTCATTCATTTGAAAATATCTGGTGAGAACCTATTCTATGCAGGCACTATTCTAGGCACCGAGGATATAGTAGTGACCTGGGTCCTTATTCTCAGAGGGAAAGACAGGCAATAAATGAACAAATATATAATATGCTGGGCGGTGAGAGGTTTAATGAAGAAAAACAAAGCAAGTGAAAGACATGGACTGGGTGTGAGGCTTTTTTTCAATGTAAGATTAGTGGGGAAAGGGTTCTGTGATAAGGTTACATGTGCACAAAAGTCTGTATAAAGTAAGGGAACGAGCTGTGTGGATATTTGCAGAAAGAGTGATCCTGACACTTGGAATAGTTTAAGGCAAGACTTGAGGAGAGGCTGCATATAACCTGTTTCAGAAAGAACAAGAGGCAGTGTGGGAAGTGGGGTGAGGAAGAGAGTGATGGGAGATGAACTCAGAAATGTGGCCTCCAGGATGGCCCCACCAGCACCGCCTCTGATGACCATACAGTTATGCTACCCCTTCCCACTCTGAACAGAGTGGCCTCTGTAACCAGCAGGATGAGGTGGAGAAAACGGTGTCTGACTTAAAATAAAAGACGCTGAGGTTTTCACCTGGCTTACTGTGGAAGCACTCTCTGGGACAGTCAGTGTCACTTGGTGAGGACAATCAACAGTCCTGAGGAGAGTCCATGTGGTGAGGAACTGGGACCTCTTGCCAGCAGCCAGCTTTAACTTGCCAGCTGTGTGAGTGAGCATCACATGACTGCAGTCCTAGCAGACATTGTGACTGCAGCTCAGGAGAGATTCTGAGTCAGACCCACCCAGGGAAGCCCCAGCCATGACTTCCAACTCACAAAAATTGTGTGAGACAATAAATGGTTGTTCTTGTTTAAAGGCAGCACATTTTGGGAGCAATTTGTTCTGAAGTGACTGATGACTAATATAATAGAGCTTGGTAGACCACAGCAAAGACTTCAGATTTTTATTCCAAGTAAGATGGGAAGACACTGGAGGGACTTGGTCTGATTTAGATTTTTAAAATAATCACTTCAGTTACTGTATAGATAACAGACTTTAGAAGCAATAAAAGCAGAGAGACCAACTAGAAGTTTCTGGTAGTGATCCAGGTCGAAGTGATTGACATGGGCTGGGATATGAAAGCTGTTAAAGTGGACAAAAGGAGCTAGACTGTAGATATACTTTGTAGGTAGAGCTAAAAAAATTTACTGTAGAGTGGTTCTGAATTTACCACTACAACATACATGAAAAAAATAATTTCTCCAAAAATTCAAAGCACAGAATTCTTCAAAAAGTAGACCACTCACAGTTTATCCATCATAAACCTCTGCTCATTATTTTCATCTTATTTTTTTATAAATTATAAATAAATAAATTATGAAAGTATTTAATGATAATTGCTGCCTGTTAGAGTGTCTGGTAGAAAGTTCATCACTTAATTCTGTACATCAATATAGTGACAAGTTGCATGCAATAGAATAGAACCACTCTTCTAAATATGTGCCAATGAATCTGGATGACCAAAGTGAGATAATGAAAATAATATAAATTAATTACAGTGATTTACATGGTTTAAATATATTTAATGGTGGCAATCAGTTTAGTATGTATATATGTATATTTTAAATTACTGTAATAGAAAAGATGAATATCAGTTCTGGTTTGATTAGGAACAGTGAGAATTGATCAATAAAATTAGACTATAAATCACTTAATATTATGTGCCCAGGGACTGTTTGAAAAGGAAAGAAAGAAAATATTTAGGGAAAGGGAAGAAGAACCTAGAATAAATGAAGAAAAGGATATGAGTCTCTTTTATTTTAATTTACTGCTTCTGGGTTGGAGAAAAGACTGCTCACTGTCTCTCAATACCCAGTCTTAGTAAGAGACTTTCCCACGTTTCAACTGGGCACAACTTGATTAATCTTATCAACATACTTTCTGTCTTTCCTTGCAGTTGAGTGTGAGCATGTAATGTCTGGATAGTGACATGTGAATGGAAGTGATGTGTGCCATCTTTGTGCCACCTCCTCGATAAGCTTCCTGCCACTTTATCCTTCCCACCAACTGGCATGCTGATGGGGAGGTGAGCCAGTATCAACCAGGTGACCAAGAACAACACTGGGACATGGAGGGCAGTCAGGTGGGAGAAACCTGGGAGCTTTCCAGCCCGGGAATGCTCACTGCCCTATGACTATTTTTGAACAGGGGGAGAAAAAGGTTTCTCTCCTAGGTTAACCACTATTATTTGAGTCTCTTTTGGTTTATAACAACTTATCTTTTACACTAGCTCCCACAGCGGAGGATTTTTAAAAATCCTCTCATTCCATTCTCATTTTTTGAGCAGCTCCTATTCCTATTAGGTACTGGGGATAAAATGGTGACCAAATCCAATCTCTGCCATCATGAAATTTAAAGAACATTGGAGAAGAAACACATTAAAGAAATAATTGTGCAAATAGATGTCAAGCTACAAACTGTGACACTAGTCATTTAGGGAGGCAAGTTAATTCCCTTTCCATTGTGATGACTCTCAAAATACTTGAAATCTCACATCCTTGCTACTTTACTTCTTAAGTAGAAACAATTATTTCCACCATTCCTTTCATGATGTGGTTTGGAGTTTATAATTATGAGTCACGCCAATAAAATTACATCCTTCTTAACATGCAGTGACTCAAATGGAATTTATTAATTCAGACGTAATCCAACTAGAATAGAGTTTGAGTCTGTATCAGTTTTTTGTGAATTGTACAACAAACTGTCACAAATTTAGTGCCCAGGGACTGTTTGAAAAGGAAAGAAAGACAACCTTAACTCACACAACACAAAACACAAACTTACTCTTTACAGTTTAGGAAGTCCGAAATCTTTTGGTGTGAAATGTTTCTCCAGATACTTCTGTGCAAAGATTTCTGGTGTGTTGACCTAATCGCTATTCGACTGTACACCCAACTTGATGTTCTTTTTGTACTGAACATATTAATATTGTTTCTGTGCTTTCTGTCTTCTTAAAAAGTCCAAAGTGAGGCTTATCAGGGTGAAATCAAGGTGCTGTCAAGGTTGGTTCCTTCTGGAAGCTCTAGGGACAACCTGCTTTCTCATCTTTTCTAGCTTCTGGGGGTCACCTACTTTCCTCGCCTAGTGACCCCTTCCTCATATCCCATTATCTCTTCTCCCTCTGCTTCTGCTGTCCCATCACATTTTCCCTTTTCTGTAGTCAGATCTCTCTCTGCATCCTTCTTATAAGGATATTTCTTATGAGAATTACATTTAAGGCTCATCTGAGTAACCCAGGATAATCTTCCTATCTCAAGATCTTTAACTTAGTCACATCTGTAAAGTCCCTTTTCCACGTAAGGTAACAGTCACAGGTCCCGGGGTTAGGACTTGAATACATCTGGGAGCCATTCATTATGCAGTGACCACGTAGTCACACTTCACACTTCAGACTAGAATTAAATTTATTGGCATAAAAAACTTTAAAATTCCTCCTACATGTTGTTAACAGGTATCTCCCTTACCCTGTACTTACGCACTTGGATTTTTAGTACTCAGGTATCCTTATTAAATTCTACTTGTAAGATTTAATTTATTGCACTGGCCATGAAATTTTTGAATCCATACTCTTTCATGTGGCATAGTTAATCTATTCATTTAATTTCTAAAGGATAGAAGGATTTCAACCCAACATGATTTTGCCTGTTATTAAAATCTGATATGAAGAAGTTTCAGGGTACATAATCCAAGCCCAGTAAATATCTGCTGGATTCACAGATAAATGAGGATGGATGTGTCTGTGACTGGATAACCATATCCATTTGTGGAGGAGACCCCATCTGGGAGTACACAAGCTTTATCTGATTAAAAAAAAAATTCCTGAGAATCCTCCTATCATAGAGTCCTTCACCAAGCAGAATAGTGTCACTTTGCTAATAACCAGCTTGTCTTGGCCTCTTATTACCTAATGCTTTCTGTGAAGTTCCACAACTAATATTAACACTGACTAAGTACCTAAACAGTATGTGCAGATTTTAAAAAAAGAATTCAGAAATAAAAGGGAACATTAGAATAAATGGAAGAGAATGTTCTGAGTCAAACAGAGGAAATGACCCACACTCTTTTATTACTCTGTTTTTGTGTCAAAAGTAGTCCTTTAAATATTCATTACTCATAATTCTTGTAAAAGATACAGTATTTGCTAAATTCTGACTTGCATGAAGGTGAAGCAAAGGAAAGGAGCTTTGTCATCAGAATCTTCCCTCCTGGTAATAATTTTCTCATCATATTGTAAGACTAAATCTAAGATTATAAGCGATTTTTTCTGGCACTTTGTAACGCTTGGTAATAGACAGCCTTGCTACTATTTTTGCTTGTCTTATTTTAGTATTTCACTAGTTATGTTCACTGAGAATGACTCTGTTCTTAAGAAAGAATTTTCCCCAGGTATCTTTTATACTGTGATGCTCTAAGAACACACTTCTGTTTAAAGTAGCAACTGTAATCCTAAGAAACATCTTCCAGCTGAGCTTAAGTGAAAATTTTCTTTCTACTTCTTCTGAATCAAAATTCCTTTTCACATAATGTGGGAAGAAAACTTGTAGGGAAAAACCTCTAACCTTTCCTCAGGCATTGAAGTTTCCATCCAAGCGCTGCTGACCTAGTCTCTTAAAGCATGCCGGGTTGTTTGAACACAGTTAAACTGGAGGGGGTTGGCCGATTTTCAAATAACTGAAGTCTGTATGGAGCCCTCGGTAAAAATTACTCTGTACAGAGAATCTGTGTGAATCGACTGTCAAGAAATCACTTGCATGTTCTGTGGCTTTGGCTTTTGGCCCATGCAGCTCGGGTCTCATCTGGTCAGCCAGTCATATTTTCACAACAACTCAAGTGATAGAATCTTTTCCAGGATCATTTGAAAACGCCTTGCAGCTGTCCTTGCCGGCCTTTCAATTTACCCGGACAAAGAGCAAAGGGCAAAGTGTTTTCTCAATGGAAGTCAAACAAGAAGGCTAAAAATTTCTTTATTTTTAGTTTCAAGTCTCACCTAGGTCATACGTGGACTTCCTTTTGCCTTCTCTTCAAGGATAAATGGCTTGATGTCAAGTGCTTTTCTATAGTCAGTCTTCCTTTCATTCATTCATTAACTTGTTCATTCAACAAAATTTCACTGAGCGCCTACCATGTGTTCTGTTCTGTAATGCACAAATTTAACAGTTGATCATTGCCCTTGAAGACATGGCAGTCTGATGGGAACGAGGGGTGTATAAACAGGCATTAGAATGTTATGTGTAAAAGGCCAAGGGATGCTACGGAGGTTAAGTTTGAGTGCTATGGAATCTCAAATGAGAGAGCAACGGGAAGTGGGGAGGCGCTGGGAGGGAGACAAGAAACTAACAGTGGCTTTTATTCTAACATGTTTTGATTTAGAGGGACTTTTCAATTTTTTAAATTCATTTCTATCGTCATTAGATTACATACGAGGCAACAAATTACACTAGAAAGAGAAGTCTTGAAATCCAGTTCTGTCACCTAATACTTTGTATCTTTGACTAATGACCTAATCCATCTATGCTGGGCACATCAGAGTTATACTGGCTGACTCACTTTCAAACGTCCCTTTCTATTTACAAGAATGTTCTCATTGCTTGAGTCCTGGTTTTGGCCAAATTGTGCTACACAAATTAAGGGGATAATGAGATTTGCTCTCCTCACACCCCTGGCAGCTAAGGCTCAGCCAATCTGATGCTTCTAGTGGAGCTTAAATCTCAAGTAAATGTCACAAGGCGCAGCATTCAGTTCAGGGCAGTGGTACCCAGGGTTCAATGCAGTCATTTTTTCTCTGGCGTTGGTGCTCAGAACAGCATCCAACCAGGCTATTCTTGCAGTTCCTGCCACCCAGCCTCCGATGGCACCCGCTCATTTTGAGAACCTGGTTCTCCAGCCATCTTCACATACTTCCAATAAATTCCTCATCTAATTAAGTTAGCCAGGGTTCATTTCTGTTGCTTGCTGTCAAGAACTCTCAAATAATTTTTGTATCCTAGTAGATTATGTAATTGTTGGGTGTATATTTAAATGTACATAGAAAGTGTCAAGCTATAAATCCCTCACGTTTCTTGCTGTGTAAATTCAATACTGTTTTTAAGATCAGTACGGCAGTTTGTGTACCTGCTTTCCTTTTAACTACTGCATAGCATCCCATGGCATGCAACCTAAGGCCTCCTATTTATCCATATTGCCCTAGTGAGCGACAACTAGGCTGCCTCCTACACCTACTACAGAAACCATCATGAGGACAAACATCCTTGTACCTGTTCCTGTACAGACCTGTGCAAGAGCTTCTCTGAGATACAGCCCAGGAGGGTAATTACTGGCTGTAAGGCATAAACATATTTTATTTCTCTGATATTTCTTTCCATCAGGGCACAAGAGTTCCTACCTATCCACATCTTGAACAACATTTGGTATCATCCACCTCCTAATTTTTGTCATTCAAATGGGAATCAAGTGGTGTCTTATAGATATTTAAATATGCATTTTTCTGTTAAAAAATATGCATTTTTCTGATTACCATTGAGTTTGAGCCTCTGCTGATGTACATGGTAGCTATTTCTCCCTTGTGAAGTGTCTCTACATATCTTTTGTTCATTTTTCTATCTGCTTTTCCAGCATATTCATGGACTCATTTATCTATTCTATTAGTTTACTTGTCTGTTCCTGAACTGGTACCATACTGTTTTTATTTCTATAACTTTGCACTTGTTCCTTAATGAGCAAACCTCTCCACTTCGCTCTTTACTTTCAAAATGGACTTTTCACGAAACTTTATTCTTCCACATACTTTTTAGAATGGGTTTCTTGAATTCTCTAAAAATACAGTAGAAATTTATTAAGTCAATAGAAAATAATTTTCTGTTTATTTTTGAAAAACTTAGAATTTTCTGTTTTTCTATAAATTTCTATATTTCATCTGAGTTATATTATTCATTTGCAAATAGATGTCTATATTTTTGAATTAAATTTTAAGTATCTATTTTGTCGAATTATTTCACCATTTCACTATTTTGTATTTGCATTTTCTTTTTTTATAGGTTAGTCTTACAAGAGATTTATGTATCTTATTAATCCTTTCAAAGAATGATTTACTAAAAGCTCTATACTTTTCCTCCTAAGCACTGCTCTAGCTCTGTCCCACACAGTTTGTCATGCACTGCTTTCTCATTTAATTCTAAATATTTCATTTTTCCTCTAACAATTGCTTCTTTAACTCAAAGTTCCACAATATTGTGCTTTTCTGTTTTATTTAGTTTTTAGTTTTCAGACTTGTGGGATTTTATAAACTACCCTTTTGCTATTAAATTCTAACTTTATTGAATTGTAAAGGATATAATCTGTATAATGTTAATTCTTTTTAATTAAAGTATAGTCAGTTACAATGGGTCAGTTTCTGGTGTACAGCATAATGTTTCAGTCATACATATACATATATATACACTCATTTTCATATTCTTTTTCATTATAAGTTACTACAAGATACTGAATATAGTTCCCTGTGCTATACAGAAGAAACTTGTTATTTATCTATTTTATATAAAGTAGTTAGTATTTGCAAATTATGTTAGTGATGAATCCCTTGTGGCTTTGCTTATGGTCTGTTCTCTGTCGTTGTTCCCTGTGTCCACACAAACTGTATCAATGCCTATGTAGACCTATTAGTTCAAACTCAATGTATTATTAAAATATTTTCTGTCTTTAATTATACTTTATCTGATCATCAATTTCTAAGAGGAATTTGTTGAAATCTTAACTATCATTACTGACATCACTTTCTCCTAATAGTTATGACTTCTGTGTTTTAAGAATATGTTAATGATTTTATGTATTCTCATCCTTTTAACCATTATTTAATGACTCTGTTTTTCATAAATTTTCAATCTTTGAATTGAATTTTACTTTGTCTGACACAAAATTGCTGCTCATATATTTGTGATATGTCTTTTTCAATCTATTTATTCCAGTGTTTTGTAAACTTTTGCTTTAAGTAGACATAACTGCTGGTCTTTTATTTTTTCTGATCTGAAACCTTCTGTGTTTTAAACTGTTATTTGTATTTAGCATTAATACCATTATACCAGAACTTAATTGTACCATATTATTTTTATTTTTCTATTTACCTATAATATTTTCTCCTTTCCTACCTTCCTTTGGAGGGATACAATTTTCTTCTACTGATATGAAGATTGATTTCTTAAACTTCATACCTCTATCTTCCCTTCAAGGGAGACAAGTGCTTTTGCATGTTTAATCTCTCCCCACCCTAACCCCTTCCGTGTGATTGAAAGTTCTAGAATGCCATGAATATACTTTGTGGTTTCTGCTAATTTTCACTAAGTTATTTATCCATCTTCTCTTTCCCATTTGTTGCCCAGATTCTTCCTGGATTAATTTCTCTCTCAGCTATTATACTTCCTACAAAGATGCTTTCATCTCTGCATGGAAGATCTTCTGAGGCTTATGCATCTGAGAATATCTTTATAGCAATTCAAATTTAAATTATTATTCACTGGATATAAAACTCTGAGTTCAAAGTTTTTCTTTATCAGCACCTAGGAAATATTACTTCATTATCTTCCTTTTTCCTGTGTCTCTCTTCCAAAATTTTATATCAGTCTTACTCTGTTTTCTTTATAAATGTTTTGCTCTCTCTCTCTAGAAGCTTTATGAATGTTCTCTTTGATGTTTTCAAATTTCATAATAATCTGTTTATTTGAGGTACTTCTTTTTCTACCATCCGATCCTGGGAATGCTTGCCTCTTCATTTCTTCACGTATTTCTTATGTAATAATAGATAGACCCTCATACTTCCTCTTTCATCACCATGTTTGTTAACTCTCCTCTGTGGATACAGACTCTCTTTCCCTTCTGATGCCTTTTGGGAGAATTCTTTGACCAGCTCATTAATGTGCTTGAACTATATGCTTTTTAACATTTAGCCCATCTTTTAATTTTTTTTATCTCTATTACAATATATTTTATACCCATTATTTCCCATATAACTACATATGCCTGTGTCTCTTTTCTCTCTTGGAGGAAAGTTACTATGTTTATTTCAAACTTTTGTTTCATGAATCCTGCTTCACTGATTTACTATCTATCTCCTTTATAAAGTAGTTGTGCTCCTTACTTGTCTGGTTATTGTTCTTGAGAACTCATTCTCCTCAGGAGTATCGGCCACTTGAGCTGGCAGAGGGGTGGGGCCCAAAACACAGCCCTGCTTTTATCCTCCTGGGGACTTTAAGTGGCCAGGGAGGAGAAGCGGCTTTCCAAACCCCAGAGAAACTGCCTATTCTTTTACCCACTCACTGGTCTTTTCCAAAGCTCTAATGCCTTTAGCACAGTGTGGCAGGAGGTAGAAGAAGGGGTGGCCTCAGGGAATTCGGGGGCTGGATACCCTGCTTTCCCTAGTCAGGCCTCTGGAACTCTCCTGATGTTCCTGCTACAACCCGAGGCAGCTGTGGCTTTTCTACTCCCAACTTCAGTGCTCCACGTAATGATGTGCCCAGGGCCATGTGTAGGTGCTGAGAGGGGACCACTTCAAAGGCTTCCCCAGTGCATCCCACGATCGTGGTGACCTCCCCACCCCAGGCTGCCTTTCTTACCCACCTCCTAGGTCCCTACTACCTTCTGCCTCCCTATATTTTCTTTGGTTCTTCAGATTTACATACCTTCCTTTCACTCTATAATCATCCTCTGTTGTTGGGTAGAAAGATGGAGCCTCTGGTCTAGTTGGCCATCATAATATTCACCCCCAACACTTTTCCACCCTCATTCTTCACCATCATTCCCTCTTCTGACCCCAAAGATGGCAATGCCACACAGAGACACAATTCAGGGCAGTGCTCTCCATCCAAAAAAACACATGTGGGACAGAGAGAGGAGGTAGAACATGGAAGATGTGCACAGAGGAAGGAAGAAAAAAGGATTTGTTTTCCCCTAAAGCTCAGTGACTCCTGTCTTGCAAATTTCTACATGGGGTAGATTTGACTATGGTTCTCAACCCCAGCTATGCATTATAATCATCTGTAGCTTCAAAAGCTTCCCAGGTGATTCTAACGTGCAGCTGAGGTTAAGATTCACTTGCCTTATGGCGACCTAGATACATCCTATCCTAGCCCCTGGTATGCTGGACAGAGAGGACCTTTAGAAATTCTGCATTGGCTTCAATCTGTCACAGACTGAGCACCACTACTGGCAACGCTGCAGATTTGGGAGTTCGAGAGAAATCAGATGAGGCTGAGACACACAGGGAAAAAGTATACAAATGCAAATTTCAAGAGACAGCTGTTTACCAAAGTCACTTTGGTAATAACACCACATGAGAGGAAAGTTTCTAAGGCGGAAAATCCCAGTAATGTAAGAGGACATCCTTAATAAGCCATTGAGAAGCTGTTCAAAAACCAGCCATTGGGATGTGGAACATCACTGGAGAACGGAATTAGCAGCTAATATATTTGTTTTCTATGGCAAGCGAAAACACACGGTCATGATAAGTGCATCATTTTTAATTAAGAAGAAAAATGCTACTCCTTTTGTCTCCTTAATTTTCATGTTTATAAAATTATTCTATTAATTCTATAAAGTGTTTAAAGTATTATTACATTAGGGATGTCTGGATTTTGTTTGTAATCTACAGAAAATCCATGCGGCAGTTTGGTCCATAATATGAAAGTTGCATATGAGGAAATGTCCTTGACCTAATGTCAGAATGGATTGCCTAACATTGCCTCAAAGAATGGAATGTGTGAAAGTAACAGTAAAGTCTCCTTGCCTTGATGGCTAGGGAAAAACCAGCCTGAACAGAGTCAGCAAGTATTTATTTTAGACTTGTAGCAGAAGAGGCTCTTTCCCAGGAACTACGCGCCAGGGCACTAAGTGGCTTAAAATCCAACATCAGTATAAGTGTGCTGGTAGATTTTTTTATTTTACTGGATTAACCTAGGCCTTTAGTTAATATTCTGCTAATGCAAAGTTCAAATTTCCTATCAAGGATCTTTTTATCCTCTCAAAGAATCCCCCCCCCCCACTTCCACAGTGAGGTCTGGGTTCAAAAGGGTAGGCTTTGGGGGAAGGGACTCTCCTCCTTCTCTGCTCCTTCCCACTGGCCTTCTGGCTGAGGTGTCATTAATCTCTCCTGATCCCTCCATGGTGGCCCAGATGGACTCAGCTAATGTCTTGCAGCTGGTGGAATTTGGGGTGTCCCCTCTATGTATGGTGAGGGAATTCCAGCCTCCATGCTGACCCACTTTGTCTCAATTGTGGCCCCCACAGGCACTGAGATGCCCCTGAGCCTCAGGCTCATCCTCTGTCCCACCCTGGGCTCAGATGCCCACATTCCCAGCCTCTGCCATTGGGTCAGCTCAAGTCTCAGCCCCTGGAGTGAACTCCGGCCACACGAGCATTCACAGTTCTACTTCTGAGAGCATACTGGTTTATTAAAAGTTAAATCAGAAAAATCAGTTTGCGTATTTTCTTACTTAGTTTTTTGTTAAATGGTTTTTGTTTTCACCCAATGAAAGCACTTTAATAACTGTTTATTTTGTCTCTGCTCCAGCTCCTTGTTTCTCTGGGTGAAGACTGAAATGGAGAGGGGAGATAGAGGGTGGAGTGACAGGGAAACTGAGGGACAGGAGAAAACCACATTGAGAAAATTAGGCTATCTTTTTATATCAATACGAATGTGTCTGACTACAACCCTCCTGAATACATTGATTCTTATGCATCTATAAGACTATATTACAGGATATCTCAGAGTATTTAAAATGTCATCAGAGTTTCCAAATTTCTTAAATTTATTTGACCATGGGCATTTTATCTTGCAGAATTTTCTGGAGAACTGTTGCTCTATGAAATACACTTTAGGAAAACTCTTCCAGAGGATGAAAGGAAGGGAGTGCTCTCTTTCTTTTAGCACTGAGGCCTTTTAATAAAATTATAAAGCAAATTCACTGCCTGTAGGCCTAAAAATTTATTTTTCCTACAGCCAAGATACCCTGTGGAATTAATGTTGATTAAAATCAATAGGAAAAATAAAAGACAACCTATGGAATGGGAGAAAATATTTGCAAATGATGCAACTAACAAGGACTTAATTTCCAGAATATGTAAACAGCTCATACAACTTAATAAGAAAAAAACAAACAACTCAATCCAAAAACGGGCAGAAGACCTAAACAACAATTCCCCAATGAAGACATATAAATGGCCAACAGGCACATGAAAAAAATGCTCAATATCGCTAATTATCAGAGAAATGCAAATCAAAACTACAATGAGTTATCACCTCACACCAGCCAGAATGGCTGCCATTCAGAAGCCCACAAAGGATTAATGCTGGAGAGGGTGTGCAGGAAAGGGAACCCTCCTCCACTGCTGATGGGAATGCAGTCTGGTGCAGACATTATGGAAGATAGTATAGAGATTCCTTAAAAAACTAAAAATAGACTTACCATATGATCCAGCAATCCCACTTCTGGGTATACATCTGGAGGAAACTCTAATTCAAAAAGATATATGCACCCCAATGCTCATAGCAGCACTATTTACAATAGCCAAGACATGGAAACAACCCAAATGCCCATCAACAGATGATTGAATAAAGAAGTTGTGGTATGTATACATATACAATGGAATATGACTCAGCCATGGAAAAGAATGAAATAATGCCATTTGCAGTAACATGGATGGACCCAGAGATTGTCATTCTAAGTGAAGTAAACCAGAAAGAGAAAGAAAAACACCATATAACATTTAAATGTGGAATCTAAAAAATGAGACAAATGTATTTACAAAACAGAAAGACTCACATATTTAGAAAACTTGTAGTTACCGGAGGGGGAAGGTAGGGTAAAGGACTAAATTGGGAGTTTAGGATTTGCAAATACTAAGTACTGTATATAAAACAGATAAACAACAAGTTTGTACTGTATAGCACAGTGTACGATATTCAATATCTTGTAGTAACCTATGGTGAAAAAGAATATGAAAACAAATATATGTATGTTCATGTATGATTGAAGCATTATGCTGTACATTTTGACACAACATTGTAAACTGACTATACTTCAATAAAAATATATATACAAAAAATAAAAAACTCTTACTCATATATACGTGCCTGCTTTAGATTCCAGGCCATCACTCTGCCTTAACATTTTAGCACCCATGAACATAGGGAAGGATGGAATTTTATTTTATTTTATTTAAGTATAATCAGTTATAATGTGTCAATTTCTGGTGTACAGCATAATGTTGCAGTCATACATATACATACATACATTCATTTTCATATTCTTTTTCATGATAGGTTACTACAATGTATCGAATATAATTCCCTGTGTTATACAGAAGAATTTTGGTTTTTATCTATTTTATAGCAGCACTATATACAATAGTCAAGACATGGAAACAACCTAAAGGATGGAATTTTAAAGAGGAAATTCACAATCCACCTTGCCTTGACTCTCAACACTGATACCTCATGTACTAACACCTTTCTTAGAGCACTTCTCATTTTCAATAGTATTTTCTTTTGAATTAAAAATATACTATTGATTTAGTATTCGTCACACTATGAGCTGGACAGGCAAAAAAGACCTGATATTTCAAAACAGGAACTGAGATGCTGCCTGATCAAGGTAACTGGCCAAAGAACGTCACACAGCCCCCCAGTCAGAGCGAGGATGAGAGCCCGGGCCTCTGCTTTTCATCGGATCCACGCTCATTCCCCAACACCTTCCTGCATGATACCTAGAGACAGATGTCTCTGTGCAGCATTATTGCGACTGCCATGTACAACCAACAAAAACAAGCTTTTAAATAAACTTGCCAGGATATTGGAACAGAATTCTTATTTAATTAGTGAGATACATAATTTGCATCTCTTTATTTGGAATTCAATTCTAATGGAAAATTGCCTAAATTGGCCAATAAAATCAAATTAGCTGTTATATGGGTTTTTCAAACAATGAATTCAATTTACTTAGAAATTCTGAGGGGGAAAAAAGGCAAATGCTGTATGGAATGATTATCTGGCAATAACAAATCACAGAACTGCAGTAGTCCAAACATCTCGTCCTATACCTATATGTAAGTACTGTCTATAATAATTGAGCTGAAAAAGGAGTGAATTAATTCTTCCATAATGGCCCCTACAGTGAAAGAAAAATCTACATATTTTATTTGAAAGCTATACTCTCTGTAATCTAATCTTCTTCTTTTAGAAAGAAATTCTACCAGCGTTAACTCTCCCTTTTCATTTTATGTTATCTCCCAGGTGATTTTTGTTTCATTATGTTCTATTCTGCATCTCAGAAGAAAAAAGGGAAAGTTATTACAATGTTCGTTCTCATGAATAGGTATCTTTTTTTTTAAATCTCTGTCCACTCACAGCAACATGTGGCTTAATAAAGTAATAAAATCATCTTCATGAGGTTGAGAGAAATGTCACTTTCTCACATAGAAAAACAATTTGCCTTGGCTTTCCATAGCAACTTTCTGATCACAAACACGGCTTGACAGGGTCATTTGTTGGAGTAATTCTTCCAAATTAACGGCAGAACTGAAAAGTTACCAACAGCTAAACAAGTTACCCAAAGGAAGGTGGAATAAGCGGGGTTGGCCCATGTGGATCTAGAATCCAGGGCACGCACCATCCTGTCAGTTCTGTGGAGCAGGAGGATGTGGTGAGGTGGGAGGAGTTAAGGGAGCAACAGTTGTCTGTGGTGGGCAGAACACCATGCTGGGTTCAGATTTTTGACCTAACTTGGTCTCCTACAATTTGTGAGGCTTAAAGAAGACACAGAGCTCCCTAGATCTGAGCGTCCTCATTTGTAAAGGAAGCGCCTCATCCAGAGGCTTCTCTGAGCCTGTCCCCAGGCTCTGCTGCCCTCCATTCCACATGCCTGGGGCTAGGTTCTGGCATGGATGGCCAGGAAAAATCCCCATCCCAGGCAGCACAGGTGTAAGCTTCATCGTGCCAGTGCTCCCAAACTCATCCTCAAGACCATGACTCTCCATCTCTTTCTCCCCACCATGCTCTAGCCACCATCCTTCCTGGCCATCTGCAGTGGTCTCCAAACTGGCATCTCTGCACTAATGCTCTTCCTCCTCCATCCATTTGCACATAAAGCCAGAGACATCTTTTTAAGAGACATACCTTATTACATCTCTCCCTTGTTAAAATGCCTTCAACCATTTCCCTTTCTTGTAGACAAAACCCCATATCTTTCAATGTGAACTATGAGAATGCATGATTTGCCCTTGCCTACCAGTCCAGCCTCATCCTGATGGAAGTGCTAAAGTCATATAGGCTTTCTTTTTGTTCTCACAAGTAATCCTTCCTTTTTCCTTTTTTTTTTTTTCCCCAAGAATTTCCACTGCCTGTTCTCTCTTCCCTACTTAATATATGTCTCCTTGGCTAGAACAGAAGCTTCCTCATGGCAGGACCTGCTGTATCACCCAGCTCCTGACCCAGTGTTTTGAACATGGTAAATGTCAGTAAAACTTTTCTGGATAAATCATTAACAAAGTTACCTTTGCTTTCATCTTGTGGCCAAATTCTGATGACTATGTCTTCCTTGTGACTAAGTTTCAGTCTTGACATCTTTCCTAGTTCACCACCTACGCTCATCATCACAATTCTCTGCCCTTGTATATAAAAGAGGGGAAAAGTTGATAAAATTAAAGAACTATTTTTTACAATACAGAAGATTCATTTCACAATAGGATTTACAACAGAATTCTCCTAATTTACGTACTTGATTTAAATGCTTATTTGATTTTCTAAAATTCAATTTACACAATATCCTTTGGGAAAAAAACCATGAATGTCTGAACTAGAAGCAATCTTATAACTCATCTGCGTCCTCAGATATCAAATGAAAGAATCAACACCCAGAGAGGTCTGCTGACTTGATGGTTTGCCTAAGTTAGCCCTAGGTTATGACCAGCGGACAATCCACAAAGAAAAAGCCATATTGTATTTAGAAAAAAGTTCAGAGATGCTATATTTAATCAGTATGCTTAAATGATAAATTTCTCTTAAAAACAATTTATTAGAGTTGACATACACCAGCACAGTCAGTGGAGTTCATATCAATGGCCAGTATTAAATAGATGCTCTTTGAACATTTTTGAGTTAATGAGTAATAAAAGGAAACAAAAAGCTGGGAGCTGAAAGGGAGGCATTAGTGTGCAGAATTTCCTAAAGTCTCCTCAAATTAGTTAAACTTGAGCATAACATGCTAAGATTGATGGAAACAAAATAGCTGCCGAGGTTTTAGAAATTTCAAGAGGGGAATGTTGCTGTTGACATTCCAGACTAATCATTTTAAACATGAAACTTGGAGAAACATTTTTCCTTCCTGTACTAGCCATTAAGCTAAATTAGTTACATTTTCCATGCGAAAAAAGAAAATGCTTTAGAAGAGATACAACTAAAATAAACATAATCAACTTTAAATATAAAAATGTCCTCCAAAGTCAATTATTTCTTGTATAGTGTACTGACTAGGAAGCTCTTTGCCTACATCAATTCTACCACACTTCAAGCTTTATCTCACATCTGTTCCTTATCCCAAGCCTTTCCTTTTAATTCATATAAATATAATTGTTAGTTTTATTACTACTCTGGCACCTATTACCTCCATTTTATACATATGAAGTACTTACGACCCGCATCACATATTTCAGAAGTCACCTGCCTTGCAAAGTATTATTCCCTAGTTGTGTTAGGTTTATATGTCTTGTTTCTCTTAACTGCTGGAGAAATCCCTTGAACACAGGACAGCACACTGTCTTTATAGTCTCCACAGTGTCAAACACAGTAGGCTTAACTGAAGACTGATGTGTCCAGTTAAATAAGTGACCACCTCGCAGGAAGTGCGACAGTCTTTATGTGGGAATGACACAGAGAGGAGGTATTAATGAGACTAATAGTCATTCATTGGACATGACCAGAATTATGGTGTTTGGATGAATACATTTTCCAAGAAGTGATATGCATGTGATTTTGTTACACAAAACCGAAAGTTTCAGTGATCAGTACGAAGCTTCCTCTTCACATTTATGCCAGAATAAATTATAAATACACATAACTTCCTTCACAGGCATACCATGACTTGGGGTTTTGGGGTTATCTATTATTGTATAAAACTAGTTGCTTTAAACAACATTCTTTTCTTTTTTTATTGAAGTATAGCCTGTTTACAATGCTGTCTTAATTTCTGGTGTACAGCATGTTTCAGTCATACATATACATACATATATTTCTTTTCATATTCTTTTTCATTATAGGTTACTACAAGATATTGAATATAGTTCCCTGTGCTATATGGTAGAAGCTTGTTCATCTGTTTTATGTATTGTAGTTAGTATCTGCAAACCTCAAACTCCCAGTTTATCCCTTCCCACCCCCTTTCCCCTATGGTAACCATGAGTTTGTTTTCTATGTCTGTGAGTCTGTTTCTGTTTTTAAATAAGTTCATGTGTGTCTTTTTTTTTTTTAAGATTCCACATATAAGTGAGATCATATGGTATTCTTCTTTCTATTTCTGGCTTACTTCACTTAGAATGATGATTTGCAGCAACATGGATGGACCTGGAGATTGTCATTCTACACAACAATTTTATTTTGTTCATAATCTTGTGGGCCAGGTGTACTGGAAAGGCTCAGTGGGGCAGCCTGTCTCCAGTCCACGTGGTGGTGCCTGGAACAGCTGGAGCTGGGGGATCCCACAGACAAGATGACGTCTCTACTCTCACATTTGGTGCCCTGGTGCTCCTCAGCCTCTTCCTCTCCACGTGGCCTCTCATCCTCTAGGGCCTCCTCGTATGCTTTCGGCTTCTCACCACGTAGTGGTCCCCAGGTAGTCAGGAGTTATAAAGAATAGCAGGCCTCCAAGAGTGTTCCAAGAAAGAGGAAGGGGGAACTGCCAGTCTCCACAGGTCTGGGCCTGAAACTTAACAGCATCACTTCTGCTGTATCCTTTGCTCAGTCACGGCGTCTTCCTAGGTGCAAGGAAAAGGGCCACATACCCCCTTCTCAATGGAGGGGAAATAATACAATTGTACCATTTCAAGATCTGCCATATGAGTTTACCATCTTTCTATAAAACTAGCCTCTGTGTGGAGACTATCAAGTTGATTTATCTTGGACATGTGAGCTCTGGACACATTTGGAGCTTCTGCCTAAATGAACACTCATATTCAATTTCTCTAGGCACACATGTAAAACTTTTTTTGAATTGCTCTGGTGGAGGTGAGACGAAGAGGTGCCTTTTCTGCATTGTCCAGATTTACTCTCTACACATCTGTTTTGCCTGTGTCTTTCTCTTATCCAGCCCAGATTCATAAGCTGGAACACAGAGTCCTTCAGGAATGGCTATCAGAGGTCCAGAATCCCCTGACATTGTAACAAAACTTTGTGCATGTACATTTTTCAAGGAATGACCTACTAGTTGAATCAACTTCTTGAAATATTTTTCAATTCCAAAAAAGATTAGGACCCACTCTGCTAGAAGATTTTACTCCCATTTCCCCCTTTTTAACTTTCTGTTTTTGAAATGTATTCAACTGAAGATCACAGGCTGTATTTGTAATCCTCTGGCAAGGCCAGCTCTCTGCTTATGGCTAAGGTGGGTGTTATGCACACTGGATGTGAAGAGAATGTGATTCACTGCTGACCAGTGGTGAGATTCACACCCTCAAATTGCTGAAACTTTAAATAAAAGAGACAAGGGATCCCCCCTACACTGTTGGTGGGAATGTAGTATGGTACAGCCACTAAAGTAAACAGTATTGAGACTCCTCAAAAAACTAAAATTAGACTTACCATATGACCCAGCAATTCCACTCTTGGGCATATATCCAGAGGGAATCTTAATTCAAAAAGATACATGCACCCCAATGTTCCTAGCAGCACTATTTACAATAGCCAAGACTTGGAAACAATCTAAATGTCCATTGACAGATGACTGGATAAAGAAGTTGTGGTATATTTATACAATGGAATACTACTCAGCCATAAAAAGAATAAAATAACGCCATTCGTAGCAACATGGATGGACTTGGAGATTATCATTCTAAGTGAAGTAAGCCAGAAAGAGAAAGAAAAATATCATATGATATCACTTATATGTGAATTGTAAAAAAAAGACACAAATGAACTTATTTACAAAACAGAAACAGACACAGAAAACAAACTTATTGAGACAAGCCTATTAAGGGGGAAGTAGATGTGAAGGGATAAATTGGGAGTTCAAGATTAGTAGATACAAAATACTATATATTAAAATAGATAAACAATAAGGACCTCCTGGATAGCACAGGGAACTATAATCAATATCCTGTAATAAACCATAATGGAAAAGAATATGAAAAAGTATATATGTGTGTGTGTGTATATATATATGTTATGTATATATTATATATGTATATGTAAACATAATATATGTATATATTATGTATATATAGTACGTAATGTATAAATATACATACACATAAACTGAATCACTTTGCTGTACACCAGAAACTAACACAACATTGTAAATCAACTATACTTCAATTAAAAAAAAAAAGAGAAAGAAGTCATTCAGCCAGAAACAGGATTTAAATAAGATCTCTCTGAATAAAGTCTAGGTATAATTAGGTAACTGGTTGGTGATGTCAAAAGGGAAGTTATGAAGAAGTTCAAACCTTTTTGATAGTTAGTAGTTCTAAAATGGGAAGTCCACTCAGATTGAGTTAAAACTCAATTTCTTAAAAAAGAAATTTCTCTATTGATCCAAGGAGGCATCTAGAACTGAAATCAGCCAGTCAGTCAGGAAGCAACACAGTAAATGAAATAATTCTATGTGGAAAAATCCCAAGAGGAGAAGTTAAAAAAAAAAAGTTTCAATAGGTAATTCAAAATAAAATCTTCTCCTTCCTTCATAACAACCACTTCAAATTCCTTCCCGAGTTAGAGCAGCATACTAACGAGACCAATAAGTTTGAAGACAAGGGAACAGGAACCAGCAACACTTGATGCTTTCAGTCCTGTTAACCTTTTGTTGAAATCCTGCAGCAACAAATCAGTTCACTTACTGAGTAATCATTAGAGATTAGCTAGTTGCTACAATATAAAAAGGACTGACATCAAGGGATTATGCTGACTAAACATTTAAAAAACAAAGAGGGGAAAGAAAAAATTTTAATAATGAAATTACAATAAGAAATGAGACTTTCCAATGTTTGATTAATACCAGATGGAATATAAAGATACAGGATATGAGACAGTTTATATTGTACAAATTAGTTCTCTATTGCAAAGACCTAGACAGAAGGAATCAAGCCAGAATATCCATAGGGTACTGTTACAAAGAAATACACAAAGCTGAATTTTAAGAAATAGCACTGGAAGCACAAGGAGAAAGGGATATGATAGAAGTAAGAGCTGCCCTGGCAATGGGCATCTGGATCTTCTATTCTGAGTGCAGATTATAATGGAGGTGAAATTGATACCCTTGTACACTTGTTTCGTTTGTTCAGAACAGTGTGGGGTTTTAATTTTAATTTAAATGATGTCAAGGAAGACACAGACTTACTTATCTAATGCAATTTCTTCACTTCCTATTGTCTGTACCTCGAATAAATGTTACATGTCTGGCCTCTGATGGCATTTCCATGCTTTACAAAAAAAAAATGAAGAATACATTTTATTAAAACAGAGTCTTAAATCAGAATGTTACCATGAGAATGGTAGCTACAGTGGGGACAGGGAAGTAGAAGAAAGAGAAGAGGAGAAAGGGAAACCAAATGCATAGCAATGGATGAGTAAATAGATCTTTACTCTGGTTTGTTCTGTGCTTCAGATTTATTAAAACCTCCCAAAATAAAGAATTCTCATAATGTTGGATGTTTACTTAAACACCTCAGAAAAGTCTGCTGAGAATTTCAAATGTCAGAAGGAAAGTAGAATGTAGGGTTTTTGTTTTTTTTTAATGTTGGGTTGCTTTTAATTAAATTTTCTAAAAGTGTATAGCTTTAATGTTTTGCTTAGCACTACATGCACAAGATGGACTAAAAATACTCCCTTGAAATTGCTTATCTTCTTCAGTGGGAGTGTGTGGGAGGAGTTTCAGAAACACTTCAGAGCCATTTTCAGACTACACAAGACTTTGTAATACTGTCTCTCTGCAGATCCTCAGACATTCTGCTGTGCCTCCTCGTTCTTCCTTTCCATGGAAATCACTGTCCTAAAGCAACTGCTACTAATGGTTAAGTGTCAGTTGTCTTGGTGTTTTGGGGGTGGAGAAAGGCTGATAACTATTGCCTTATGCGATCTCATAAAACACAAAGAATTCCTAAAACACTTCAACAAGGGAAGTCATTCTGTGGCTCTTAACAGGAAACACTTAGACAGTGCAACCTCATAAGAGTTTATACTTTTCATTACTTTGTCTTAATATGGAGTTATTTTTAAATTTTATTCTTGGCGAGAGTTCAATTTATTATTTCCAACAAGAACATAAATACTCTCAGACAAGTGGATCAAAATGCAAAAAAGGATGGGGGACCAGATTGGAGGCTTAATAGTTCATTTTCTTACCTGACACATATGTACAGAGCTTTTGTCCAATCTTTCTTGTGAAGTTCAAAAGGATGTTTTTTGAGATGCATTTAAAGCAACAAGTAGAAGAAAGTGCATAAATACTATCTCATATCTTGAAAAGTTAATTAATACTATCTCATATCTTGATGCATGCATAAGTACTCGAAAAATATCAACTGATTATTTTTTATTCTCAGTGATTCTTAGCTCTTGCAAGTTGCCCAGAAGCTCTGCTCTGCTTGTAGAAAGCATCAATCATTGCTCTGTGCATGTACAGGAAAGGGAATAAGGGAAGGAAAGGAGGGGGGGTTTGCAAATCTACTCTGAAATAAAACAGTCATTGTTCAGCCTTGAACTTTAAAATAAAGCTAAGTCCATAGCAGATAAATAGTATAAAATCCAAAGAAGGTTTGATGAACAAATGCCAGGATCTTGAAAAAGAAGAGATTTTTAGGTATTCTAAAACCTGTGTTTGCATTTTAAGAGTAAAGTCTAGCCGGTGTAGGGAATAGAGCTTATCACGCCTTGGATCACAGAGTGGAAAAGGATCCTGACTGTAAAACTGAGGAAGAGTTTCCCCACCTCACAAGGATCCTTTCCAGATTGTGGGGAGGAATTGGGAGAGGGTTTGGAGAAAAGATCAAGAAAGTTAGATCCGAGTGTGGGACCCTCTTTTTGCCCAACACATTTTAAGTGTGAAACCACAGGGAGAAGGAAATCGAAATTCCTGGGTTTATTTGGAAATACAAAAGTCGAAGAGGGTTGTATCCCACTTCCAGCTTGGAATTCTGGAAGGAAAAGTGTTTATAGAGTGTCACTAGACATGTTACTGAGTCCAAACTCATTCTCTTTGCTGCACGACAGGCCAATAAATTGGGAGATGAGGTGTTGGGGCAAGGAATAGCAACTTTATTTGGAAAGTCAGCAGACCGAGAAGATGGCAGACTAATGTCCTGAAGAACCATCTTCCCCAAGTCAGAATTCAGGCTCCCTTTATACTAAAAAATGGAGCGGATTTGGCAAACTTCTTGGTATTGGAATCCTTTGTTCTTGCAGCTGTCCATGTAGGTCAGGTCATGATATTCCTATAAACCTTCAACAAGACAAATGTTATTCTCTGTTCTGCAATTTTTATCTCTATATGAATGGAAAAGTGTCTGACTTTAAAGGTCAGAACCTTAAGAATGTGCTATCCTGTGTATTTCAGGCTATAGACATTCTTTTACAAAAGGTGCAGAACAAGCATGACCTAGCACAGGAAACAGAGCACAGGGTTAGAGCTAAAAGAACAGCTCTAATGTGGAATCAGACTTTTTCTTCCCTATTACAGACATACCTTGGGCAGCAGCAACAGAATATATGTGAAATTACAGTATGTTTAAGCAAAGAGAATCTGAGATGGACCACCATACTTGACCTCCTATGAATACAGAAGTGATTAAAAAAAGTTCTTGTGTACCCAAGGGGGAGAGAAGCAGCTGAGAATTTATCAAAGGAGGTCAGATTGTCAGTCTTCATGACGAAGGGTGGGGAACTCCAAAGTAGAGACAAGCATAGACAGTCAAGCTGAGGACAACTGATGGATCTGAGTAAGTCTAGGAAGATGAGCAGTGTCAGCAAGAGAGGAGAGGCAAGAGCATGAGAAAACACTGAATGTTCCTTCCTTACCCCAATCCTGGAGCCACCACCATGCCTTGCCTGTGACAGAAGAACAGAGGACCAGCTAGAAAAGTTATGGACCTCAGCATGGGATGTAGCAAAGATTGAGTCATGTCCCCAAGACCACACAGGGATGCTAAAATACAAATTTTTAAAAGATAAAATCATGAGTCTTATGCAAATCAAAAATGAACATATGCTAAAGTTCTATTCAAGTTATTAATTAAGGAGGGAGCTGCTAAGATGTTAAGATGTGTTCAGGGAAGAACTGGAAGGAGAGTGATTATGTAAGGAGTCAGGCATGCTGAACTGAATTTGCTAATAGATACAAGCTTGATTATTATCCTGTAGGACCATGCAATGCAATGACTGGAGCTATCTTTTCTATAGGGCAGAAATCAACTGCATTTCTATTGGACCAGACTCATTTGCATTGCTATGGACAAGAATCACTTGCATTACTATCAGTTTCCTGCAAGTTACCTTCACAGGGTTGTAAAATAGGCTACTTAATGGAAAGTTAATTTAAGGTGCACACAATGACAACTCCGACCACTATACGGAAAGGACACTCAGACATTCCTTTTGCCTACGTTTAGGTCTTACACAATTTTTCCTGCAATTTGTGCCACTCCTCAGTTAAAGCCAGCAGAAATTCATGGCAGATGGTCTTCCACTGAGACCAGAAAAGTGCATGAGCCCCAAAGGATGTTGGATTACCCCCAAGCAGAAGTGGCAAAGGAGAGAAATGCAAGGCATGTGTAGGGATGAAGAGTCACTGGGCTAAGAAACTGAATTTTAAACTAGAATTGAGTATGTTACCTGGCATTACTCAGGTTAAGTTCTTCAACTTTGGCAGAGTATTTTAGAGCTATGTTATATCCACTTGTATCTGGATAAAGTTGATTACATTCCTCTGATTTTCTGTTTCCATATGGTGACAATTATGCTCAGAGCTGTTCCCTATACTTTGACTCCTTTTTTCCTCAAGGGAAGAGGAATACATATTGTGTGGTTCACAACTTGTGGGATCAATCTGTTTGGGATATGATTTCCTGCAGACAGGGTGCACTCTGGACTTCTCTGTGCCGTGCAGAAAGCTGTCTGTCCATGTGGGAGACACCTGTGCCTAGATAAGTCTGTCTTGTTTAAACTGACTGGGGCCGCATGTCTGAGCCACATCCTCTAATCTAAGACATCAACTGTGAAATTAATATTTTATTTTCTATATATCTTATTCATGTACTTAGCTCTCAATTACTTCTGAAGACAAAGGAGGCAGAAAAGTATTTTTTATTGTCCTCCAAAAACCTGAACAATTTAGTTTTACTTAAGTTTGAGACTGAGAAACCCGAAGGGAAAGATTTTGATCCAAGAATCCTAATGTTTAGTTAATAACTGGAAGGCAGAAGAGCCACAGAAAACCAACTAAATAAAAACCAAAATTAGTCATTCTCCTACATGTCAAATCCCCCCCAAATGTTTTTCTATTTTTATTTTGTCTTCCCTGGCATTTGATAATTATAATCACCACCTTTTTAGAACTTCTCCTCCTTTAGCATTTGTGACATGAAAAAAGAGAAAAATAATAAAATTTTCATTTTTTAGAAGTTATTTAGAACTTAGGAAAATAAAGATAATTAAAAGATGGACCCTATCTTCATGGGTTTTCATGCCATACAAGATGACGCAGGATTTTATAATAAAATGTGTGCTGTGAGAGTGGTAAGAGAAGGCTCATTTTGTTTTTTGCTTTTCTTTGTTTTCTGTGAATTTTCTTTCTTCTAATTATTTAGTATTGATATTTTACTATCAAAACATTTTCCAGGGAAAAAAAAGTGAATGCACATATTATAAAACTTGGCTTAAAAATGCTGAGGGAGCATCGTGACAGAGAAAACTTAAAGCAACATAAAATGCAAATGACATTCTACCTTCATGTTGTTCTGAGACACACATCGAATGATGTCTTTTTAACCCTTTAAAATACAAGGTAAAAATTGATAAGAGGTCACATACAATTTGTCTATTTTCAAATATTACAATTAACTTTATTAATTTTATGCCAGTGCCAAGAAGAATATTTTCGTATGTATGTATTGATTCAATTATTAAATCTGAAAAGTAAATTATGGTCTCTTAGGCCATATCAGGAATAAATTTATCTTCTTTGTCCTTCTACTCGTTCATGGACAACTGAATGTCAAAATATTTGTTATTCTGAGCTCTTCAGTTGTAGTTTTAATCAGATTTTTTTCAATGATTAAAATGCTTCTATTACTCAAAGTTGTATTTTCCTCTAAGCCACATCATTGAGCATCCACATTTTATTTTAACTGTTAGACCATTAGTTAATTTGTTGAATTAAAACAAAGTAATAAAACAAAAAAGATTTTTTAAGTACTGGTTTTATTTTCTAATGTGATTATTGTGTACCAGAATGCTCTCTAACAAACTAACTGCCAAACCCAGGATATCCTCCCCTGAGGACTTATTCTGGAGTTTTGTGATGACAATATGAGACTTATAGTAAGATTTAAATTCTGTAAGATCTAATGAGGCCCATTTCTAGAGATGCCTGACTGACTTAGACAATGTTTTTTTTCCTCTAAAAATCCCAGTCAGATCAGAAGGAACTGGAAGGTGAAGCCTGAATTTGCCCACACAGAGTAGAAAAAAGAGTTTAATTTGTCAACAATTGGTAAGAGATGAAAGGAAAGCATCTCTCTCAAAGCCAGGAAACAGTCTCAAGGGGTCTTCAGACAGTCAAGAGTTACCACTGAAATTCAAAGGCTTCTTGCTCTCTCAGCTCTGTCCAAATCACAAGGACAAATGGATTCTGTGACAGTCATGGCGAGACTATGGCAATAGAAAAAGTGCTTTTTACCTGGACCAGGCTCTCCACTGGCAGGCGGACAGCAAACAGGGAGAGCTGCTATTGGGAAGCAAGTTAGCAAAGGGAGTAAGAGCACAGTCTTAGGAGAAAGAAAATCTCACAATGAAATCCAAGCAAGGCTAGTGCTGGTTCTGTGTTCTTGGGCAATTTATTTAACCTCTCTGAGACCCACGACTTCATCTGTAAAACGGTGGTTAGCCTGTCTCGTTGCATTTGTGAGATTAAATAATGTAAGACAGGCAAGCCCTCATTACAGCTCCTGCTACTTATGTTTTACTGTATAATTTGCAAAAGCTCAAAGAACAGTAGTCAAAGTAAAATTTCTAACTCAAGCAGTTCCTGTATCATGATTCAGCCCTCCTAGATCCTGTTTATAAGTTATTTGGGAAAGAACTGTCCTACGAAAGAAACACATCTGTCCCTGCAGGAAGTGCTGCTAGAGAACAATCCCCTCCTTCTTCAGCAGTTCCAGATAAAGCTAGTCATCTCAACTGCCAGCCCCAGCTTTCAAGTTCCCCAGATACAATATTGCCACCATAGATACAATCTTTATTTTTAAAAAATAAAGATTAAAAGATCATCCAAAGGGTACCAGAAAGTTAAGTACACACCATATACACAAACAGGACCGCTACCAGTACAAGGTAAATAAATATACATCATGTACCAGGGAATTTATGCAGAAACAAAAGCAGCAAAGTGTTAATGGACAAGCTGGATAGTTACATCATTGTTCTCCAGCGTTGATCAGAAGAGAATGCCCAGCCCTTGACCTTGGTATGAAATATCAGGTTTGAAAGTTCAGCCCAAGGGTGGCAAGTCAAGTTCATGCTGTTTAAATTATGGTATCTTCTGGGCTTGACTTGGCAAACAGGATTTACCGTCTGTGCCATCTCTGTGCAATTTAGAGCAAGTTAGAGTGGTGTCCTGAATGCTGTGTTGAGTCAGACACACAGTTTGGGTCTGAGGTCCGCTGGAGAGAGAGCAGGGATCTGACAGGCAGTGTGTGCTTTGGGCACAGGACGAGGGTGTGGCATCCTGTGTGTTACCTATTTGGCATCTGGGATGAAGCTACATTTGGAAAAAGGAGACATTGCAAATTTTCTGGATCAATTCATCTGCAATAGCAACTTAGAGGTAGAAAATGGTAATGAATTCTCAGCAAAGCGAAGTCAGGCAATGAATGGGGCAGTCTCAACCCGGATTTCAAGGACTCATTCAGGAGGTGGCTCCCAGTGAAATATTCTTTTTCCCAGAGGTGGGCCAGAAAGGATTTAAGTCGGCCTGCACAATGGTGTACCAGGTCTCACTGAGGGGCATGGACACTGGTACCAGTGAGTCTCTCACAGACACATAAAACACAGAATTAGAATAGTCATCATGGCTTAAAGCTCTGAAGGTTGATCAATTCATTTTTCAGAAATCAAAAAATTACCCCAAGTAATGTTCTGTAGTTCTTCAATTAGAAGACAAATATAGCCTTGAAGAAATTAAACTTCTCTTCTCCTGATGAAAAAGACAACTTTTTCAGAAGGCCCAAAACTTACGAAGGGGAAGAAGAGTCACCTTTTCTAGCAGTTCTAACAGTGTAAGTGAGCCTAACCTATCTGCTAACGCTCCGGTCTTAAGAAAATCTCTTTCTAGAGGAAGAGGTAACTCTATTTTTTAAATGTTTTTTAAGGGCAGTTACACCTCTAGTTACAAAAATAGCTGGACAAATTTTTATCAAAAACTGAAGATATGTTTGGGATAGTATGACTTAAGTTAGAACCTATGGGCACACTTGAAATCAGTCACCCCAGGTAGACCAAAGAAACAGGTAGATTGCGCCAACGGAAATAAAATTAAGAAATAATGAGTCCCATGAGCCTGCCAAATGAAAAACAAAAGATATTGTGTATAATAATGTATACATGCCAAAAATTTTTTCAAATATAAGGATCCTCAAGTTGAAAGTCACATGAAAAATAAGAAATTTGCCTAATAAACTTAATAATCAAGAGAAGGGAATTTCCAAAATGCAGGAGCTGATTTGCAAAGGGGCTGCTTTTCATAGGGTCATTTATAAATATCTGTGTTCCCAGGTGAGCAGTAGAGGGACTTATCTATGTAATAATGCTCAAGCTAGCTGGTCATCGTAAGGAACAACTGCTGCTCCACATTTCAGGATGCTGCCAGAAGGAGGATGCAAACCTAGTTAGAAACAATCTTCCTGAGTTAGACCAGTTTTTTTCACAAATTTTAAAAATTAAGGTAAGTTGTCATACAATATTATGTTAGTTTCAGGTACACAGCATAGTAATTTGACATTTAAATACGTTACAAAATGATCACCGCAGTAAGTCTAGTAACCATCCGTCACCATACAAAATTATTTGCAATATTGTTGACTATATTCCTTATGCCACATATTGCCTCCCAGGACTTATTTCATAATTGGAAGCTTGTACTTCTTAATCCCTTTCACCTATCTTGCCCAATCCCCACTCCTCCCTGCCTCTGGCAGCCAACAATTTGTTCTTCGTATCTACAAGTTTGATTCTGGTTTGTTTTGCTTGCTTGCTTTGTTTTTTAGATTCCACATATAAGTGAGATCACATAGCACTTGTCTTTCTTTGACTTATTTCACGTAGCATAATACCCTCCAGGTCCATCTGTGTTGCTGTAGCGGCAAGATTTAATTCTTTTTTATGGGTCAGTAGTATTTCATTGTGTGTATATATCTATATATCTATATCTTCTTTATCCATTCATCCACTGATGGGCACTTAGGTTTCTTTCCATTCCTTGGCTATCATAAACAATGCTGCAGTGAACAGGACATTTTCCTAATAAATTTGATGTAGCTAAGAGAATTTCAAGGTAGCATATTGAAAGTGAAACCAAACTCCTTCTCACTGCCTACAGGAAAGTGTGGTGAGAGATGAACTAAGGAGTAAACTGTTAAATATAAAGGAGCCAAGACTTCCTGGGTTCAAAATTAAAAGTTTCTTTTTCTCAACCTCTTAAGGCTTTAAGTTGTTCTCAAATTAAGGAAAGGCATTAGAGTTGGTAGGATTCAAGTATCTTTGTTTAAGACCTCAGAAAGATTTAAGATAGTCTTAAACTCTTTCAAACCCAGTCCTTTTATTTATCTCAATTGTGTACCTCAGAGATCCTTTCCATTAAGGAACAAAGCTTCTAAGAATCTTGAGAGCATTAAGGGAATGATGGGCTTTATCCCAGAGAAGTTTCTGGTGGTAATACTTATCTACAGGAGTAGATTATAAATTGAGAAACAGCAAATTCATAACGTTATTAAAGGAACTGGATCAACTTAGATTAAAAAGGACAGATTATATAAAATTAAGGAAAGTCTTTGGATTTCTAAACTATCATGGGCAGAAAGAAAATAAGAAAATTATCCATGTATAAACACAGTCTCCTTTTTATGGAAGAGAAAGAGTGACTCAAAGTACAGAAATAAGTTCTTAGAGAACAGAGTCTAGAGCCAGGGAAGAACTCCTGGCAGGTTAGGGCTGAGCCCTAGTCAGGTAACTGGCTACACGCACCCGGCTGAATTTTGGAATTGCTGTGGATGGGGACTTTTGTGTGCCTCCTGGTTTCCCTCTTTTAGTGCAGGAATGTCTACACCCTCTATCACCATTGTTTGTTTGAGGAGTGGGATTGAGGGGAGGAGGAGATTCAGGTAACTTCTGTTTAGTTCAAAAGTCTTTAGATCAAGTGGACCCGTAATCAAGGAGCTGTGCCCAAGTATGCAATCTAAAGAGACTCATTTATACCTGGCCCTGATACAGATGATGAATACATTTTGATCTGATGCTCTAGTGGAATGAGACCTGGGGTTCGGGGAGAGGAGATAAATATACTTAAATGTAAGAGAGGTGCACCAGATTAATATGTTCCAAAGATGGCAGCAACAATATCTCCCATCCTCTGTGTTCATCTCTGACACTCCCACCCATAGGTGGGAGCTATGTTCCCTCCCCTTGATTCTGAGTGGGCTTATGACGAACGCACAAGTGACATAATGTGAATTCTGAGGCTAGGTTAGAAAAGGCAAAAAGATTCCCCCTGGTTTTCCTGAGATGCTTGCTTTTTAAATCCCAACAAGCCCTCAAAAATGAACAAACCCCACCACTGATCCTCTAAATAATCTCAGATGATATCCAAAGATAATCTTTCTATTTACAGGTTATATTTAGAGGTTATAGTTATTTAGAGGTTACAGCTAAGATCTAGTCACTTGAATGATGTTTGGGGGTCTTCTATAAAAGTTTGAGAATGTTGTCTGTTCTGTTATCCATGTTTCTTATGCCATGAGCAACTGTGACTAATTTATCCTTACACTTTCATCCAGGAAAGAATTTATCTCTGCACAGTAATAAATGGTAACTCTATGGATATTTATAAGACATGACTGAAATTATAATAACTACATTTATTAACCACTTACTAAAGGATAAAATGCACATTATGAAGATAGACACAGGTAAAGGACCTAGGGTGTAAAGAGTTAAACATTTTCTTAAAGTTATAGAACTTTGCAATGAACTTGGAAATGGTCATATTTTACTACACTCTGCATCACGTGACTTCTACAAGGGACCATACTCCCAGCCTCTTACTAGCCATGTGTGTGTGCCTTTGGGCAAGTGGCTTGTCTGTGTTTCAATTTTCTCATCTATATAATACTACTTACATCATGTTTGTGGAGTTTAACAGTTAATACACTTTTAAAAATGTAGAATATCTTACAATATAGGTGCTTAATAAAGGTCAGCTATGAATGTTTTGTTATTATTTTATTAGACGTCTTGTCTTTCTTCCAGTTGATCCCAATATGATGGCTGAAAGCTCCTAGCTAAAATAATGATGATGATAATAGTAATAATAATAATAGCCATCATGTATTCCAGTCATTCTACTAGGTACTTTGCATAAGATAGCTGACTTCTCACAGAAACCCTGTGTCCCAGCTGTCATCATTTTCTCCCCTTCACTCACTCCTCAGGAGAATCCACACTGGGTTCCACCCTCATTACTTCACCAAATTAGCTGTCACATAGGTCAGAAATTCTGCTGAATCAACTGGTCACTGTATATGAACCAAACAATGACAATAGATCCCTACCTCCCACCATCCACAAGAATCATTTCCATGTGGAAATGGAAATTTCCATTTAAAGATTTCAGTCCACATTTAAAGACTTAAAAGTGTAGGCAGAATTTAAAACCTTTTATCAGAAGAAAATAGAAAACTATCTAAAAAGCTTTGATATTGGGAAGGATTACTTAAGCAAGACATGAAAGACATTTTTAGGCTAATCAAAAAAGAAAAATCTAACAAACTCAGCTACAGCAAAATTAAGAACTGTTATTAATGAAAAGATAACATCAATACAAGGGAAAGAATAGCCTCAAACTGGACAAAAAAAAATACTGTAATTCACTTCTGTGAAGAAGGACTAGTATCCAGATATATGAGGGCCTTCTGTAAGTAAACAAGAAAAAATGACACAGAACCAGTAGTAAATTGGGCAACCTATAGTAAGAGGCATTATACAAACAAACAAACAAACAAAAATTTAAACACACACACACACACACACACACACACACACACACACACACACACAAAACTGTAAAACCCTTGAGGTTTGTGACTATCAATGTAAAATGAGACCAGTCAGCACTGGTCTCCCTGTAACTAGTCATTGTGTTTTTGTCCTGTCAGTTTCAGCTGCTCTGCTACAGGAACAAAACTGCATTTCACCAAAAGTGATTTTTTTCCAGGGGAAGTACAATTAAAAAAAAAAAAAAAAGAAAGGGCAAGGAAAAGTGTAAATGCAAAAGAATTAATTAAGCTAATGGACTGTGGAATGTAAAATAGGGAAGGAGATAAGTGAGGACCCAGTGATTCTACTTCCAGAAATTTAACCTTAAGAAATACACATGGATGTTAGTAAAGAGGTATCTGAAAGCAGCACTGTGTGCAACGGGCAGGGTGGGGGTGGGGTGCAGAAGAGGGATAAAGGGAGAATGAAAGAAACCCAGGAGGCCAAAGCTCCCCCCACCGTCAAAAAAGGAAAAATATATAAAATAAATTAAATGCATAAATGGGACAGAGAACTCTGAAGCCATAAAATCAATGACACAGCAGAATATTCAATGACATGGAGAAAAGTTTACAGTATGTTGTGAACTTGAAAGACCAGATTATAATATACAATATGGTCTGATTCTAGTTTTATAAAAGATACACACATGGGAAAAGAACTGGAAAAGCAAAAGCAAATGACAATTGTGATTATCTATGGGTGCTATGAGAAGTATGAAAGATTATAAATTTTCTTTACATTTTTCTGTTTTCACACTTTATAAAATAAATATTATAAAATAATATTGTTCTAAACAGAAAAACAGCTATTATCATTATAAATGAACGCATATAGTTTATTTTTCTTATTCCCTTTATTCATAACCCCAGTAAAAGTAATATCAAAAATGTGTTCCAGATTTTTTGTCTGCCCAGGTCTTCTATGGCTGAGTACTCCAAGTTATCATTCCATTATGATAAAATAAATTCATACAGGATTTAGTTGTGTAAAGCTGCTTTCTGAAATGCTGCAGGGCAGTGAGAGATCCTCATTGAAAGAATAGTTAAATTCTTGAGAAGATGGACTGGCTTTTCAAATACAAAGTTCAAAAGAAACTCTGGAAAGTGTGAAAATCTTCTCTGAAGATCAGTTACATTAATGCTTCCGGTTTTTTTTTTCCCCCCTGGTGACTTTTTATTGATTTATAATCATTTTACAATGTTGTGTCAAATTCCAGTGTTCAGCACAATTTTTCAGTTATTCATGGACATATACACACTCATTGTCACATTTTTTTCTCTGTGAGTTATCATAACATTTTGTGTATATTTCCCTGTGCTATACAGTGTAGTCTATTCTACAATTTTGAAATCCCAGTCTATCCCTTCCCGCCCTCCACCCCCCTGGTAACCACAAGTCTGTATTCTCTGTCTGTGAGTCTATTTCTGTCCTTTATTTACACTTTGTTTTTGTTTGTTTGTTTGTTTTTGTTTTTGTTTTTTAGATGCCACATATGAGCGATCTCATATGGTATTTTTCTTTCTCTTTCTGGCTTACCCCACTTAGAATGACATTCTCCAGGAGCATCCATGTTGCTGCAAATGGCATTATGTTGTCGGTTTTTATGGCTGAGTAGTATTCCATTGTATAAATATACCACATCTTCTTTATCCAGTCACCTGTTGATGGACATTTAGGCTGTTTCCATGTTTTGGCTATTGTAAATAGTGCTGCTATGAACATTGGGGTGCAGGAGTCATCCTGAAGTAGATTTCCTTCTGGATACAAGCCCAGGAGTGGGATTCCTGGGTCATATGGTAAGTCTATTCCTAGTCTTTTGAGGAATCTCCACACTGTTTTCCATAGTGGCTGCACCAAACTGCATTCCCACCAGCAGTGTAGGAGGGTTCCCCTTTCTCCACAGCCTCTCCAGCATTTGTCATTTGTGGATTTTTGAATGACGGCCATTCTGACTGGTGTGAGGTGATACCTCATTGTAGTTTTGATTTGCATTTCTCTGATAATTAGTGATATTGAGCATTTTTTCATGTGCTTTTTGATCATTTGTATGTCTTCCTTGGAGAATTGCTTGTTTAGGTCTTCTGCCCGTTTTTGGATTGGGCTGTTTATTTTTTTCTTATTGAGTCGTATGAGCTGCTTATATATTCTGGAGAGCAAGCCTTTGTCGGTTTCACTTGCAAAAATTTTCTCCCATTCCGTAGGTTTTCTTCTTGTTTTATTTCTGGTTTCCTTTGCTGTGCAGAAGCTTGTAAGTTTCATTAGGTCCCATTTGTTTATTCTTGCTTTTATTTCTTCTAGGAGAAAATTTTTGACATGTATGTCAGATAATGTTTTGCCTATGTTTTCCTCTAGGAGGTTTATTGTATCTTGTCTTATGTTTAAGTCTTTAATCCATTTTGAGTTGATTTTTGTATATGGTGTAAGGGAGTGTTCTAGCTTCATTGTTTTACATGCTGCTGTCCAGTTTTCCCAACACCATTTGCTGAAGAGACTGTCTTTATTCCAATGTATATTCTTGCCTCCTTTGTCAAAGATGAGTTGACCAAAAGTTTGTGGGTTCATTTCTGGGCTCTCTATTCTGTTCCATTGGTCTATATGTCTGTTTTGGTACCAATACCATGCTGTCTTGATGACTGTAGCTCTATAGTATTGTCTGAAGTCTGGGAGAGTTATTCCTCCAGCCTCTTTCTTTCTCTTCAGTAATGCTTTGGCAATTCTAGGTCTTTGATGGTTCCATATGAATTTTATTATGATTTTTTCTAGTTCTGTGAAATATGTCCTGGGTAATTGGATAGGGATTGCATTAAATCTGTAGATTGCCTTGGGCAGTGTGACCATTTTAACAATATTGATTCATCAAGAGCATGGAATATCTTTCCATTTTTTAAAGTCTTCTTTAATTTCCTTCATCAATGGTTTATAGTTTTCTGTGTATAATTCTTTCACCTCCTTGGTTAGATTTATTCCCAGATATTTTATTACTTTGGATGCTATTTTAAAGGGGATTGTTTCTTTACTTTCTTCTTCTGTTGATTTATCGTTAGTGTAAAGAAATGCAACTGATTTTTGAACGTTAATTTTGTAACCTGCTACCTTGCTGAATTCTTCAATCAGCTCTAGTAGCTTTTGTGTGGAACTTTAAGGGTTTTCTACATATAGTAACATGTCATCAGCATATAATGACACTCTTACCTCTTCTTTTCCAATTTGGATCCCTTTTATTTCTTTCTCTTGCCTGACTGCTGTGGCTAGGACTTCCAGGACTATGTTGAATAGGAGTGGTGATAGTGGGCATCCTTGTCTTGTCCCAGATTTTAGTGGGAAGCTTTTGAGTTTTTCACCGTTGAGTACTATGCTGGCTGTAGGTTTGTCATATATAGCTTTTATTATGTTGAGATATGTTCCCTCTATACCCTCTTTGGTGAGAGTTTTTATCATAAATGGGTGTTGAATTTTATCAAATGCTTTTTCTGCATCGATTGAGATGATATTGTGGTTTTTGTCCTTTCTCTTATTGATGTGATGTACATTAATGCTTCCTGTTAACTACTGTATTCCACGTAGGAATACAGAGCATCAGACACTTATTTGATTGCAGGTACTTAGGAAACAGTAATGATGATGGTGTCTTTATAGCTATTTCATTCTACTGACTTACCAAACAATCAGAAAACATTTTCAGATTAAAGTCTGTTTAGGAACACTAAGGTAAAGCCCCAAATATTTCAAGCCTGTTCTATTTTACATCTGTATCTTAAAATATGTTCAGAAAGATTAAACCTTAGAGATTCTCGTGGATACATAGAGGTTATAAGTCCAAATGGATTAAACCTTTTCTCCAGCAACATGTCTGCTTTATCCAAGGATAAATTAGTTGTAAATATGCAGTTATCCCCGTGAAAATCCTAACAGAAAGTAAAATGCAATATAGTCCATACTAATCACAGTCCTCACTGGTAACAGGACAAAAGAAGACTTTCAGAAATCTTAAGGCATATGGCAAGTATGTGTGAGGTGCCAGACAGAAGAGGCAGGGTGAGTAGATAAAGAACAGAAATGGAATGTATTTCTTCAAAACTAACCCCTGTGAAACCTCAAAGAAAAGAAGCAAAAAAAAGGAAATCATTTGTTTATTGTACAGAAATAGTATTTGTAGTAGATAAAAAATGATAGTATCACAACTCCTGATGTCAGCACACTTCAAACAATACAAACTTTTTCTCTTGTGACAAAAGGAGTTAATGAATACACAGAGGCAGACTTAATGATGCCAACTTGCTAAGAGAATGTGTCTTGATGATTCTCAAGTTCTAAGCATAATATCAAAGCTACTCAACTATGAATATGCAGAGAATCCAAATGCATATTAATTCATCAGGAGTAAAAGTGTCAAAGTCAATGTTTTAAATGAGCATATAAATCTGTTTAAGATTTTAATTAAATCAAACATACAATTTTTAAATGCAAACATTTTCTGAACACATGATAAAATAGTAACAAATTAAGAAATATTTTCCTTTGGAGCGATTTTTCTACTAATGCTGTCTTGACTGACGTAGAATTTTTCAAATTCTAAACAAGTGGTGAGATTTTAATTTTTCATCAAAAAATATTAGGATACTTAAGATTTTATTGAGTGTGGTAGCCTCTCTTTAATGCCATAGCTCTGTATTCTAACATGCAAGCCCATTTTATCACATAAGAAAATAAAGCTTTTTACATAGGACCAAATACTATCCTCGTTTTTCATCTGGCACCGCAGAGCAAACAGCATTAGAAGGAAGCCCTGATGTTTTTCCATGTTCGACATGCAGCATTCTTTAGAATCTAGTGTATGTGTGCATTAAATAGACAATCATTCAGAGGGTAATTTTTAAATCAAATACACACTTCACCTGTCCAGGATTTGCCCAGGAGGCAGAAAGATGACTGTAACTATTTAAGACCCTCTGGATATAATGCTGACTCTTGTTTTCACGGAGATAATGAGAAAGATTTAGGTGCTCGAAGATGGCTCCTCAATCTTCCCTAATTTATCCAGTCACCAAGCACGTTCTGGATTTTATGTTCCTTCAGTACTCAAAAACCAGTTTCTGTTACAACATTTGGTAATTCTTTCTGCAGATACGTGTTAAGTGCTCGTGATGTGTGTGGGAGCCAGCGGAGCACAGAGGCTGGAACTCAAGCCTTGACTGAACAGACCACTGCATGACTCAGCTCAGCCACTTGGAGTCCCGTGACTCTGGTTAAGTTGCTTAATCTCTCTAACTTTTGTTTTATTCATCTTTCAAGTGGGATAATAATAAGTGTATTCCTATATGTAGTTTATTTTAAATATTATTTGAAAGAGTAAATGAAATAATGAATTTAAAGCTCTTAGCTTATAAATTAAGAGCTTAATCAGTGTTGGTAAATGTTAACATTATCTGTTATTATTACTACAATTACTATTGCTACAACTACTTCTGCTGCTGCTGCTGCTGCTATTCTGTACTTTAGTAAAGAGGAAGTCAAGGATATAGAGTAACCAGTGCAGATCCTGCAGAATCTCCTAGTCTTAAAAGGAGAACACACCATACACAGAGGAAATGTTAAATAACCAACTAAGTACCCTATATGAGTCTGTAACATGCAGGCAGTTGAGGCTCACAGGTGGCAGCACTGTGTAATAGTTAAGATAGAAAAATGCTGGAATCAATTGCTTCTTTTCAAATCCTTTTTCTACTACTGACCAACTGTGTCACCTAAGGCTGGTTATTCATCCTCTCTGTGCCTCTGTTTCCTCAAATGAAATAATACAAGTACATCCCAAAATAAAAAAAAAAACCCACAATTTCTTCTGTATAGCACTGGGAAGTATATTCAATATCTTGTAGTAACCTATAATGAAAAAGAATATGAACGTGAATATATGTATGTACATGTATGAATGAAACATTATGCTGTACACCAGAAATTGACATAACATTGTAAACTGACTATACTTCAATTAAAAAGAGAAAAAAGCATACGTCCCTCATAGGGTCACTGGGAGGATTAAACGAAGTAAAACACTTGTGAGAGTGCCTGGCACAAAGTGTTCACTAAATATTAGTGATCATTACATACTTCTTTGGATCAAGCTCAAGACCTAGCAGAGTGATGTGCAACCAATACTTGCTGATTTGCTAGAAGTAATGGTATGAAAACCAGACTACAGTCCTGTGATCGGAGTGTCATAAATTTGTAATAGCAGTAAAATGGATGCTCCTACAGATATCCAATTTCTAACTGAAAGCTTAAGGAGAAGAAGGACACACTGTCAGCAGCTATAAGGCAGTACATAAGGTAATATGACAAACTAAATGTAACCCATTGACATTGGGCACCCCTGTCCCTTGACTTCTTGACTAAGTCTGGTGGTAGTCCCCAAGAGTTCTGGAACTCCAAGTGCATTTCCTCAGTGTCCTTCAAACTGTATCCCATTGTCCTGTAATCTGTTCATCACTGTTTCATGGGGAAAGTAAAATGATGGGTGTTGTCCATGGTCAAACAGCTTTGGGAAACATTGATAAACACAGTTAAGTAAACTTCTCAGAAGTCTTTTATGTGTAAATCTCCAGGAGAGGATGAGATGCATATAGAATGCTTCCCCCAATGTATTCAACTGTGGAACTCTTTTCTCATAGGAAACCTATCAGTATCTTCTATTGCACAGAAAGGAGTTGGCAAAATGCTGCTTTAATTAGAAGGAAAAATCTTACAGGCAAAATAACAAGTAATATGGAGGATATTTACATATTCAAAAAAGGGAGAATTAGCATTTTGAATACCAGGAAATGCCAGAAATTTAAATGACCACTTGTATAATCCTTGCAGCCACTATGTTTCATCACCAAGATTTTACAGATGAAGAATTTGAAGCTCAAAGATTAAAACAGTCACACAGCTAGTAAGGGAAAGAGGTGGCTGTTTCCATTCATTGAAATACTTCTTAAACATCTGGAATTGCAAACTCGGAAAAAGGAAGACTGACAAGAGAAAGGTTACTCCAGGACACTATGCACAACTTCCATTTTTTCCTTTTCATCATTTCACCCTCAAAACATGTTAAATCCACTGAGAGTAAAAGAGGGAAAGTAAGTCTTAATAATACAAGAAGTGTGGAGCAAATGCAAATTGCTCTAACAAAAAGACAGGATGTCACAAAAACCAATGACTATGTTCTTTTCACACTTTAGGACCACAATTCCTTTACCCTCTACTGAGTGATTTTCACACCAGGTCCAGTGAGGTACATGAATAATGAGTATTTAACTGGTCCTGGTTTCCTTTGAATATGGAACCAGTAAAACTAATACAGACATACTTTTAAAACTGTGTGTGTGTTAAAAGAGGGACTGGGGTCTGGAATCTACACTGAACATTTTTTTCATATACATATATTTCCATCTGTATTATGTGTATATTTATTCAATAAACATGGCTAGCTAATACTGTTGTTCACTGAATAAGAATATCTTCCAACCGTGCCCACAAATGTAACCTAAAAAGTTAGTTTTACAACTTGGATATAGTTGGATTACTGAATCAGAGAGCCTGACACAGATGCATGATTTCCTGAGAGGCTACCACACCATCTCTTTGGAATAAACCTCAGAGGAACTTTGTGGACCTTGTACTACAGATTCCTTCCCTTTAGGAAATATGAAAACTCAAAGACACAGGGCCAAGAGCAGTAAAATTGCTGGGTTCTGGCCACAGACCACTTTTGCACTACCCTAGGACACTAGGGTCAGACAACATTATTTCTCACATGGAGCACTAATAATGTAATCTGTGACTTAAAAGAAGGTCACCTCTCTGAGTCAGTGACTATTACCTAATCGCTTGAAGGATTTTTCCAGACAGGTGGTCTGGAAACCTTTTACTGACTGCCACTTCTGAACTTTTTAAATCTTTTGCCACCTAGATAGCTTAGAGAAAGTTAAACAACACAACACAGCGTGCATTTTTCAGAGTATTTCCCCACACAGAACATTGTGTTACTTGATCCTCACAATAACTTCATAAGTTGGTAAGGCTGGTGGGTCCTTTCGGTCTTATTTTCAAGATACATAAACGGAAGTTGATCCAGCCACAGTGAAGCAGGGCCCCACAGGTGGAGTCCAGGGCTGTTAATACGACAGCCTTAGGACTCAGCTGTGCATGAACTGGGAAGCAGAGCGGAGTTCTCACTGAGAACTGCGCCTCAGAAAATCTTTTGATTTCTTTGCCTACATTTCACAGATATTTTTTTCTGAGACAATCAACTTTATACCACCATCACATTCACAAATATTCTGACCAAAAAGTCATGTTCATGGTATCTACAGAGTAGATGACCGTACAAAGTGTTTCTTTTTCTTCTTTCCTTCTTCTTTCGTGAAAAGACTCCCCCTTGCTGTCCGTCGAAGCATATCTTCACCAAAGTCAACACTCAGAGCTCACTGGAGAGCACTTGTGCTCGCCTCTGGCCCCGCAGCTGGACTCCAGCTGTTCAGAGTAACCAACAGATAGGTGATCTTTTCTGTCTTGCTTCAGAGAGCCTCTTTCCTGCTGGGAATTACTCCTTTCTCAAGCGCAAGGAACCTGGCGCTTTTTCGCTCCGCTGCCCTGGACAGCGCTGCCTGGGCGGCCGCTCTCCAGCAGCTGCTTTGTCCACCCGAAGAGATGTCCCCACGAGTCAGCAGTAACCAGATGAAGTCCCCACGGACCACTGTAGTCCAATACCCACCCATCTCCGCTGTGGGAGTCAGGCTTTCTCCCGGAGGGAACCCCAGGAATCTAGTTTAAAGAAAACTCCCTACGTCCCACCCACCTCCCCAACCCGCTCCCAGCCCCGGGGGAAACTGGAAAACCAGGAGGCATTCCTCTTCTCTGCGCTGTAGATACGCGCCCAGCAGCCATGTGGACTGCAGTGGGACAGGCGAGTGAGTCCTTCCGGTCCGCGAACGCAGGCAGGGTAACAAATAGCGGGCATCAAAGAAGTTACTGGGAAGAGAGAGCGCCCTTAAAGTCATTCAGTTGGCTACTCCGTAGAGAAGGGTGGAGAAGAGCCGTGAGCGACGAAATTCCTGTAGCCAAATTGCCAACGGAATAAAATTAGCCAGACTGGCTACCCCAGGACGGGCAGACTCGCCGCGGAGCGAGAAACCCAGGCTGAAGCAGGTTGAGCCGTGCGCCAAGTTCAGGTGCAAAAGCGCGCAGGCCAGCTGGTAGACTCGGGATTTCTCGGTTACCACCTTGACAGCGTCTACTGAAGTCAAATGCTAGGTTAAGGTGACCCTTAAGGGAGGCTTGAGGAAATGGTGGTAAGACCTAAAAAGGCATGACACGTCCAGTTCGCCAAGTTTTTCATAAGAGAAGAGCGGGAAAGCGCCACGACTCCCCGTTACGCCGATGAATACGCGAGTCTCCCAGCCCCACCCCTGCAGCCGTGATGCAAAGAGGACAAATCATGAACGTAGGAAAAGGGGCCAAAAAAAAGAAAGAAAACCCCAGAGGGAGAGGGGAGGGAGGTGGTGAGAGGAGTCAGCGGGCAGTCTCCAACCACTAGGGCGAGAAGGAGCGCGGTCTGGGGAAACAAACTCCGCATAAATAATTTGAGTTCGGAGTCCAGTGCTTTCAGAGACTCGGAGTGCACCTCCCCAGCTTCGCCCGAATCGAGAAAAGGCAGAGCAGGGAAAGGGGCCAGAGACGCGACAGAGATCAGCCGAGGTGACAGGTGGGACGTTGCGCCGGGAAACACCCGCGGGAGGAAGAGCAGAGCCGGGCTCGCCGGGAGCGCGGGAAGAAGGGAGCGGAGGCGGGAAGGGAGCGGGCCTCGGAGGAAGCCCAGGAAGCGCTGCATGGACAGCATGCGTTTCTCCGGGAGCCCCGGCGCGGGGCCCGCTGGCAACTCCAGCCTGTGGTGGCCTCTGGCCGCCAGCGGTGCCAACGCCAGCCGGGAAACGGAGGCGCTCGGAAAAGACGGCGATCCGCAGAGGGACGCGCGCAACGAGGAGGTGGCCAAGCTGGAGATCGCTGTGCTAGCCGTGATTTTCGTGGTGGCCGTGCTGGGTAACAGCAGTGTATTGCTGGCGCTGCACCGCACGCCTTCCAAAAAGTCCCGCATGCACCTCTTCATCCGCCACCTCAGCCTAGCAGACCTGGCCGTCGCTTTCTTCCAGGTGCTGCCTCAGCTGTGCTGGGACATCACCTACCGTTTCCGTGGACCCGACGGGCTGTGCCGCGTGGTGAAGCACCTGCAGGTGTTCGCCATGTTCGCCTCGGCTTACATGCTCGTGGTCATGACCGCCGACCGCTACATCGCTGTGTGCCACCCGCTGAAGACGCTGCAGCAGCCCGCGCGCCGCTCGCGCCTCATGATCGCCGCCGCCTGGGTGCTGAGCTTCGTGCTGAGCACGCCGCAGTACTTCGTCTTCTCCGTGGTCGAGGTGAACAACGTCACCAAGGCCTACGACTGCTGGGCCAACTTCATCCAGCCCTGGGGGCTCCCCGCCTACGTGACCTGGATGACCGGCGGCATCTTCGTGGCACCCGTGGTCATCCTTGGTACTTGCTACGGCTTCATCTGCTACCACATCTGGCGCAACGTCCGCGGAAAGACAGCAGCGCGCCAAGAGAAGGGTAACCGCGCCAAGGGCGCGGGTGGCACCTTCCACAAGGGGCTCCTGCTCGAGCCGTGTGTCAGCAGTGTGAAGATCATTTCCCGCGCCAAGATCCGCACGGTGAAGATGACCTTCGTCATCGTGACGGCTTACATCGTTTGCTGGGCGCCCTTTTTCATCATCCAGATGTGGTCTGTCTGGGATAAGAATTTGCTCTGGGTCGGTAGGTGTCGGGACGATGGAGGAAGGTGCAGGAAATGGGGCCGCGTGTGGGGGGTGGGGGAGGAGGGAGAGGAAACAGAATTTCTTTTCATAATTTCCTCTATGTTAATAGTTCTTAAACTTCTGTGTGCATAAGAATGACATCTTGCGTGAGATTGTTAAAAGGCAAGTTCGTGGTGTCCCCACCCCAGACATTTTGATTCAGTAGATCTGGAATGAGGCTCCGGAATCTGCACTTGTAGCATGCAATGATAATGCTCCTAAAAGCACAAATTCAGAAACTGTGCCCTACAGTCAGCCACACAATTACAAAACAGAATAAAGACTTTTTTTTTTTTTGCCAAAGCACTAACCACTGTGTTAATACCCCTGCTTTGAAGTTTATTAGATTCAGAGAAATATTTTTGTTGTCACAACTGCTTTTTGCTAGCTTGTGAAAAATATCATAATGTAAAAATTAAATCAGTAATTTTAATCTGGCATTTAGCTAATGTTCCATTTCCTATCATAATCTTTTAACTTTTTCCTACAATTACCTTAACAATTTCCCCCAGTATTTCAAAGCAGGACTATTGATAAACTCTGAATGTTTTTTAGGCTAATTCATTAGTCTTTAGCACTAACTTGACCACACAGCTGTACACCTCTCCACACAATTCTTGTAATCGTTTTCTGAGAATGTCCTCTGCACCTACTAGGTTGTGTGATTTTAGTTCCTTCAAAAACTAGAAAAACTAATTTCACAAGAACTTACCCCCAAAACATTATTTAATAATGTAGTTTGAAAAAAATCTTTTTGTTTAATAAGGAAAAAAATTTTTCAAATCAAATATATTATAGAAATAATACTGACAAAAACTGTAGTTGGGAAATAGGTATCTGGGAAGGAGTGTCCCCTTTTGTTATTTGGAATTGGAGTAGGAAGTATTTGTGATATACTTTGAAAATCGTATGTGCAGATAAAACACTGGAGAGTGAATTTATTTCAAACAAATAAAAATTCTTGCATGGCTATAATAGCACCGATGATGAAAACTACAACATAAATGCTATATATTTGGTTTACCACTTCCTGTCTTGCTTGATCCTGGCAGCCTCTTAATTATTGCCAATCAAATAAAAACTTTCAGTCTACTTATTGCTTTATCAGGATTTAGACACAATTACTAAAAAATTCTTCACTTGTGCATAGGTATGTTAATGATTTCCATTCTTTTTGAGAACAGTCTTAGCCATGGATCATGATCACCTTTAACAGTAGTGTCAGCACAAAGTATGATTAAATAACCTGTAATTTATTCTGGCATAACATGAGTGAAGAGATCCAGGTTTATATTTAATAATCCAGGGAAAGTCAGCCCTTGCTGATTATTCTTATCTTTAGAAAAGGTATACTATGAGGGCAACAGCTCTACTGTGAAAGGTTATAATATTTATGTAGCTTATCAGTGCAAATACATATAAAATAATTCAAAAGACTGTTAGAATTTCCAAATTCATCTGTTCTTAATAATGTAATTCAATTGTTCAATCCACAAAGATGGTTTTATTTTAAAATTAAAAGAAGCTTCTCTTTTTTCTTTTAATTTTTTTTAATGGAGGTACTGGGGATTGAACCTAGGACCTTGTGCATGTTAAGTCGGCACTCTACCACTGAGCTATTACCCTGCTCCCAAAGAAATTTCTAATTAACCAAAGAAAAACAACCAAACATTGTATCCTTCAGAGACCTATATTTCAACTATTCCCTTCTGTATAGTTTTCTTATTAAAAGGACATGTCTAATTTTAAAAATTAAAAAAAAACTAAACAAGTTCCATAATGTCATATTTTTGCCTGAGTTATTAGGATAGATACAATTTGGTATACATGTCTATTGACTCTGGAAATTTCACTGCAATTACAGCCATTCTGTAAGTGTGGTGCCCATTGGCACATGCTAGTGCTAACACAAAGGATTCAAAAATTTTTAAATAAATTATTTAATATTCTTAACGCTTTGAAAGTTCCACTGGTTCAATTTAAATATTTTAATTGTGGTTTAAAATACCTGAATCACTTTCAAAGTCTCTTGCTTACAAAAATATTTTATAACCATGCAATTTCCATACACCAGCCATTTTGCTGACTGATAAACAAAATACTTCATTTTCTATATTGACCCATAACATTTTCCCCACTTTCATTAATCAATGGAAAAATGAGTTTATCCACTGTTCAGTTATTTGCATCTGACTATTTAAATTCTCTCCCCTTATGTTTTCCATACAGAGTCCGAAAACCCAGCCACCACCATCACTGCATTGCTGGCCTCCTTGAATAGTTGCTGCAATCCCTGGATATACATGTTTTTTAGTGGCCATCTCCTGCAAGACTGTGTCCAGAGCTTCCCATGCTGCCAAAACATGAAGCAAACGTTCAACAAAGGAGATTCTGACAGTATGAGCCGAAGACAGACTTCTTTCACTAACAACAGAAGCCCAACAAACAGTATGGGCACATGGAAAGACTCGCCTAAATCTTCCAAGTCCATCAAATTCATTCCTGTTTCAACCTGACTCTTGTTAATGGACTTTTTGACCCGTTGGCTGAATCCAGCGAGAAACTATTAGAACAAATGAACTTACATGAGATAAGCATAAATCAATTTCTTGGGTACAAGATTGTGTTTCTAGTTGCATTTTCAACATTGCTACAACACAGAGCTATGAATTGTTTTATTTGGAATGTTAATTTAAAAAAAAACATCCTACACTAAAATTTGCAGGCCTAGTTCCCAGAAATAACAGAAGTTGTATTTCTGAAGGAAAAATCATAACCACCCTGGCTGTATATTTTGCTGTAGGTTTCTTTTCTTTTTATTTCTGACATAACTAAGGCTTGATTGATTCAGAAGTCATACAGTGTAGGGGCATTATTGCTGAAAAAAAATGAGCTCGTTATCAGCCTTAATGTTTGAAAGGAATCAGAAGAGATTTTGGAGAAATTATGTTTCCAGCCAATAAAATCAATTTATGTATCAGAAAATGTAGCCTCAAACTGTGGCCTGGGGATGGGCATGGTGCCTTGGAGAGGCATGCGTACTTGAGGCATACTGAGCAGGGGGTGCCCTTTCCAGAGGGGAAAGAGGCAAGTTCTGTTAGAAGATATAAATCACCTAAATTTAAAATCAATAACGTTAGAACTGGCAGTTCCTTCTTTTGGTTCCTCATATTTTGTTGGTTGTAAACAGCAGGATTACCAAGATGCTGAAGGTTAGAGACAAAACTGGCCAATAATATCTTTTTTTTTTTGTCCTGCAGCAAGGTCGCTTTAAAGCCATATTTGTATGAGGAATGCTCAGTTTTATTAGAAGGGTAGATTGCCCAAGGTACTATGTAGACTTTCTCGAGAAGACTGTAAACATGTTTTGATCAGTGTTACGTTATATCCTTACGTAACACGTGCTATGCTGGATATTAACACCATCAGTGCTTCACATTTGGGGGGTCCAGATTCATAGATAATGTAAGAGTCTCCTGAAGAATGACTCAGGATATTGAGTGTCCCCTCCTCATGTTTAAGTAATAACTTGGTCTTCCCTTCCGATCTCCTACCCATCTAACAGTTTCATAGTAGAGGAGAAGCAGGGTTGGGGGCAGGATGAGGTGGGGAGATAAAAAGACAGCAATTCTGCCTTTAGTCTGGCTTCCTTCATGATTAAATGTATGACTTTAGGCAGATGACTTAAAAATGCATAAAGCCTCCATGTCCTTGGCTGTACAATGGAGCTGACAACATTTACCTCACAGGGTTGTTGTGAGAACTAAACGGAATCACTTGTGTGAAAAGATCTTCATAAACTGTCAAGTGCTATATGAATGTTGATATTCTTCGGTCGGGGTGGGGGTTGAGGGACAGGGGTCTTCAAAATTGCCCAGCTTTTTCCTGTTTACTTTTCATCGACCAGAATTTCTTGGTTTCATGTCTGGGATATAAAAATCCTAAAATGTAAATATAGCTCTGCTGATTCATTGGAAAGCATTGCCAGTGGCCAACTAAAGTCTAAGTCCTGTCTAATCAAAGTTTTCCAATTTAAAGAGAGAACCTGCTTTCCTTTGAAAGCAGGTAAATCAAAGCCAGCCAAGAGCATCAATTTCTTTCATTTCTAAACAGTAATGAATTACAACACTACTTGGCTGTTGTTACTGCATTTTTTTAGCTATTTTGTCTGGCTCCTTCACCTTCTTGGAGACCATGCAATGACTTGAGAGTACATCATAAATATTTTGCATCCCTTAGAGGAAGTAATAGTTCTTTTAATAGAATTTTTCTTTTTTTAACTTTGTAGATAAGAAACTGAGGACTGAATGGCACTGTGAGAACTTGGAACCATCAACCTCACTCCTCTTCATTCTCCTATCTTTCCAAATTCTCAGGCCTTTTACTCCCTAGATTGATAAGCCTAAAAACATGTTTGCAGATGTCTTACAGAGACTGAGCACTCAGGTTTTAGAATTCTGCTTTTTAAAAGTAACAAAGGGCACTGTCCAGTATGAGCCATAAATTAAGTTAATCAATTCTTCATTACTTGAGTCAAAGCAGCATCTCTGTATCCTTGCCCTCTGTTAACGTTGTCAGCCTTTTTCACAACTTCTCTCTGACCACTCAAAGCAAAAGTTTTTTGGGTTGGAACAAAGATGAGTCCACTTTTTTTGTAAATCCAATTCCAAACCTCATGGTTCTTGTATAGATTGTTTCAAAGTGCTGACGTGTATCACCAAGTAAATAAATTCAGTTTGAATCATTTCTAGGAACATCTTTCAAATAACGTACATATTAACCTACCCAGCTGCTTTTTCTCTTTTTAAATACAACAGGAGATGAGATAGCAGCAAAGGGGCTAGAGAGACACCAGAAGATCTGAGTCTAGTTCTGCACTAGGCAAATATATGGTCTTGTTCTCTGTGGTTTCATCTGGGAAGCTTAACTTACCTAGCTGCTAAACATTCTTAATGTTATATACCCAGAAATGTCATTCTATGTCCCAAAACAATATTCCAAATTGGAAAAGTCCTGCTTGTCTATGCTGGGAAGGGATTTTTCTTTCTTGAGCAAAGAGAAGACCAGAGACATTATAACAAACAAAGGCTTGCAAACAAGGATAAATGTGTTGCCTCACCTTATTTTATTTTGCAGAGTTACCTGTGGGAAAATGCTCCAAGTACACAATATTAATGTATCTATGTGAGTATATGGAATGTAATTAATAAAAAAATCCACTGGTAAGAAGAAACTGATGGTACATCTATTGAGCATTTGATAAATATAAATTGATGATGATAAAACATTTTAAAGTACATACTAAATGCATAATGGGTTAATTTTTGGACATGTATCTTTAAAGTATAAAAATATCTTTGAAGGAAATTAGTGATATTCTTTGGTTAATTATATATTTGTCCTACACACAAACTTTCCATCATCGTCAAAGAAGTCTCATGCCATGACTGAGAAAAGGGTGTGGTTTTTAAAGAGAAAAAAATCAAGTACTCTTAATAACATGCAGTACGCTCCCAAACTTATTACAGTTATTAGAATGGACAATTATTGATGGCTAAAAAACACAACTTTCATTCTATTATTACACAAGTAAAGTAATCTGATTAAGTTAACATTTTATGTTTTTCCAACACTAAAACCTATTTTTTCTGGTGTAATTGGCACTCAAAGCTTTAAATTATAGCTTTAGAGTTTGACTCTACAACTAAAGTATAACTAGAAGCCATCTAGGGAAAAACTGAGCCTAATCATTAACCCCAATTATCAGAGAATAGGCTCCTTTAAACCCACATAAATTGGGCCCTAATGGATTTTTATACCGGAGGCAACCACTCTGTTCAGAGTAAGCCCAGGGCAGGGCCTTCTGGGATGCTAGTCCTGAAGGTGTAGAAGCAGCCACTTTATCCCTGCCCTCTCCCTTCCTATGGCCTTTTTAGTACTACTCAGTGTCATCGGCAACACTTAACGTCATGACTAGCAAGTGGAGAGTAAATATTAGAGAATGCTTCCTGATTACAATCTGACCTCTGCCAATTTGAGCAAAAATTAAAGAGGTATTCATAAAAAGTTATTTCCTTTAAATCCCTAAGAGAGCCTTAAGTGGACTGAAGCACACAAATTGTGTGATTTCATTGCACACATAGAATAATATTGTTCTAACTCAATTTTTAGGTACATTAAATTATCATAAATGAAAATGTATATGTGACCTATAGTATGTTAGCATCAAAATATACATTATGGGTGATAATTAAATGCCATTATTTTTTCTTTTTATTATGTATATATATAAAATACATGTATCACATCTTTTTATATTAATTAATATTTGAAAATTTTAAAATGTTAAAGAGTGAATTAAGTAATTTGTGTTCCAAGATCAAGTCAGCAAATTCAGAAAGGGAAATCTGAGAATAAATCTAATAGTAATATCACAATAATTGACAGTTAGTATTAATATAAAATAACTGGTATTTCCACCCATGAAAGTAGTTGTCTTTATATCACAGGATTTCTGACTTAATATATTCTATTATACTTTAGCTCATTATTGTAACAAATTTATTAAGAATTAATGTTGTACATTTAGTATTCCATTTTTGGAACTATTTTTCAAATGTTACAGTATCACATATCTTATCATGCTATTAGAACTTCAGTGTGTTTTCTTCGGGTAACTGTATGATCATGGTTTTGATAGGTGTTGAAATCTTTTGTGATTGTATCTAATATTCGGTCCTTTAGAGAAAAAAATGGTTTGTGATATTATACTGAAATAACTATTGTATTTATTATTCACTTTTATTGTGTATTAACTTGATCTATAAATAAAAATAAATATCAAATTTGTTTGAAGAATGGACAAAGAAGGTATGTGTGTGTATATACACACACATACAATGGACTATTAAACCCAGCCATAAAAAGAAATTCTGACATTTGCAGAAACATGAATGGACCTAGAGAATATTATGCTTAGTGAAATAAATCAGACAGAGAAAGGCAAATACTAAATGATATCATCATGTGTATATATATATACACACACATACACACACACATATATATATATATATCACTTACATGTGGAACCTAAAAATAACACAAATAAATGTATAGCAAAACAGAAACAGACTCCCAGATATAGAAAACAAACTTATGGTTACCAAAGGGGAGAGAGAAGGGAAGAGGGACAAATTAGGGGTATAGGATTAACAGATACAAACTACTATGTATAAAGTAGATAAGCAACAAGGATAAATTGTATAGTACAGGGAATTATAGTCATTATCTTATAATAACTTATAATGGAGTATAATCTAATCTGCAAAAATACTGGATCACTATGTTACACACCTGAAGCTAATATTATAAAACAACTATACTTCAATAAAAAACATGTTTGATCAAAAGAAAGGAAAAATAAATATCAAATTTGTCTGAAATAATTCTCTTATAGCCTAGCTTAATAATGAAGTATATTTCAAGTTAATTATGCTGATTTTGAAAAAACATAGACTTGCTTTACACGAGTAGCTATTGATAGGTTTATACTTGAGCACAAATATGTTATATCTATATTCTTCAACTATAGCAAGAACAGGTGAAACTTTGTAACTGTCTTTTCAATAAATTATAATCACAAAAGCAACTTACTTTTTTTACAGTATGTATTAAGACAACCAAAAATTGGGTTACCTGAAATCATATGTGTCATCCTAGCCTAAAAATGTCATCTCAGTTTATTTTTTCTAGAAATTGGTGAGACTGACTTCTGGGCCCAAATATCAAGACTTTTCTCATTTAAGTCTTTAAAATTGAAATTCTTTACTCCACAGGCTAATGAACTCAAATCATATTAACTTTCAACTTATGTTGTAACATTTTGTTTTTCTCTTACAAATGAAACCCTAATAACATTAACTAAAAGGCTTATTTGGGGTTTGGCTTAAATTCTAGAAACAGTGAATGCTCGGAATGGAAGAAAGGGAATTTGAAGCCTATTTTAAAATACTGGGATTTTTTTTTCAAAACTCACTGTTATTTTAAAACACTTTTAAAATTTTAAGAATAAATAGGATTTCTACCAAAGCATATTTTCACAAAGTTCTATGAATCAGGTAGAACTAAAATAATAGTGCCACTGTATACCAGAAGAGACTCATAAAGAAATGCACTAGCATAGAATTCATTCTTTCATTCATTTTCTATATTCATCCTTTCTTAATCTCTGGAGTTAAATATTTCTTTCCTTCTGCTTCCTAGGTGCCCTCTAAACACTTTCACTATGACACATATAAAAGTGACTTGCACTGTTGGTTTATTGGTCTGCCTTCTCCATGACACTCATATTATGTTTATCTTTAAAATAAAAGATACGTCCTTTTCACATTTCCATCTGCATATGGTAGATGCTGTCTATAATACAGATATTGCAAATACAGATATATATGGTAATCCATATGTTAAACATTGTGAGAGTTTAATAACAGTGAGAAGCTTTAATTACAAGAAGCAGCATTGTATGATTTAAAAAAAAAAAAAGTACTAAACCAAGGAATCAAAAATCCCAGTTTTCCACTGTCGATAGCAGAACAGCCTTGGGAAAATCACTTGAATGAATTTGGAGAGTCTAAGTGATATCATCTTGGTTGGAAAAAATGAATTTACTGATTCAAATTCAAACTTAAAATAATCTTATTAGAAAGGCTTTGTCACCACCACAGTAATGGGCACTTGTCCCTAAGCACAACTCAGTGGCAATTCAGCAGATCTGAAGTTAAAGTGTATATTTATCCCCCTCCGCAAATCCCAGCTACCATGGTTCACCAAGTCATCCATGTTTTGACCACAGCCACATCTCCTTAACTTGTGTGTCCCAAGTATCTACTGCCTGGACGGATGTCTTAAATCTCGAGCTCTCTGCGCTCACTCTTTAATATCCAAATAAAATAGTTTTAACCTCATTTTATGTGTTGTGCAAAGTTTGTGACTTTCCCTAGATCTAAGAGGAATCCTGAATACTATTATCAATTCCTCCTTCTGTTCAACTCTCAGTCCACAGCTCATTAGTTTACTTCTCATGACTTTTTCTTTACTCCTTCTCCCTAACACTTCTTCTGACAACTCTCTGAGCACTTGGTTGTCCTGAGTGATGAGATTCCTCTGAAGGATGGCATATCATTTAGGGGTTTAGCTCATGCCTCAGAAGAGACAGTCATTCATACGTACTGTTTTAAAGATCCATGGCCATCCCTTCTAAGGGGGATTAATCACTAATTACTCTTGCCTTTAGGACTTCGCTGGCTGCCATCTTACTCACATTTCTTCTCTCAACGAAAACCCCAAATCCTTGTTTTTCCAAAGCCAGAAATTAACCTTTCTTCCACTTCATTTTGTAGAATTATTTAACTTTTATTTGTCTAAAACATTCTTACTTAGACTTTGTCTTTCAATGCATTGTCTGTAAGGTATTTTCTCAAGCAGAAGAGCCATTCTCATCCCCAAAGGAATGTTGTCTTTTTCCAAGATCAAAGAGTTCAAGCTGCATTGAGCTTTCTAAATAGCCTCTTTTTTCATTTTTTTATACTTGTAATGAAACAGATATAGGGTACCTAAATAATTCAGATTTTGTCTTTTTTATGCATTTGTGTAACTTTCGCACAATTGATATTTCTCAGTGTTGGACTGCCCTCTGTTCCCACAGGTATACAGTTATAAGACCATCTCAAAATACTTTATCAGATAGTCACCTCACAATACTTTAAGGTGGAGGCCAATTTGGGATGACTGGTTTTCTCTTCCTTTTTGATTATTGTATATATTCTTTTTTGCTCATGTAGAAATTCTATACCATCCCTTTCCATAGCAGTCAAGCATAAGCAAATGCACAGGGTAATGTGAAATACAGCTAATAGATACAGATAAATAATATATGTTACTTTTCAGAGCAGTTTTAAGTTCACAGTGAAATTGAGTGGAAAGTACAGAGGTATCCCATATATCCCCTACCCCTACACATGCATCACCTCTCCCATTATCAGCATCCCCTACCGCAGTGGTACATTTGCTATAATCTATGAGCCTACATTGACACATCATTATCACCCAGAGTCCAAAGTTTACATTACAGTTGTACATTCTGTGGCTTTGGACAAATGTGTAACGACATGTACCACCATTAGAGTATCATACAGAGTATTCTCCTCTCTGCTCCACTATTCATCCATCCCACACCCTCATCCCACCCAGAAACCACTGATCTATTTACTCTCTCTCTATATATATAGTTTTTTGTGTTATATTTTTGTTGCTACTGTGTCTTTAATGCCCTGACCTAGATCTTTGCTCCAGCTTACCTAATTATTAATGTAAAACAGTATCATATAACATAGATTCAGCAACAACTCTAAGATATTTTAAAACAAATGGAAACACAAGAAAACCATCCTGTGACAGTTAATCTTCCACCTGGCCCCAGACATTTGTCAAAACTTCTGCTAAAGACATTTATACTCCTCTCCTCTTTCCCCTTTTCCCTCCCCCTCATTCCAGCTCTGAAGCATTCTCTCTTTCCCCGCCTCTGCTTTCTAGCTGTGGCTCAGCTTTTAGGCAATAGCACCAGAATGTTCAAAGGAACAGGGCTCTTTCACAAGCTGAATGTGACTGACGTGCCTTGCCCTGCAGTTCGTCAATGAGAAATGTAGAACCAAGAACATGAAAAAAATGCTTACTCTTAAGGAGCTCTTGAAAGGAAAAGAACAGTCTATAAACAGTGATAGCCCTTAGAAAACCCGAAGAATCCAAACACTGTCTTTGGAGGTAACAAAGCTTGGATAAGAGTCTTCTCTAACTCCAATTGAAAAAAAAAAAAAAAAAAAAAAAGCAACACCAACACACAAAATATGAACATTTTAGAGGTATTTCAACTGATAATTAGCCTTCAGTTGTTTCGTTTTTGTAGAAACACCACTTACTACTGCATCAAAATAACCTACCCTACTCCTTAACCAAAATCGTGCAGAAAATGGTTAAGCTGCTTGGGGTGGAAACAGTGACAAAGAGAGGAAGAAAATCAGCCATTTGGAAGTTTTTGTAAATATGTATAAATGTCTTTTCCCTTCATTTCTATTTTAAGTTACAACATATCTAGGGAAGAATTCTGAAGGAACTTCAATAGGGTGGTTACAGTCTAGATAACTATAAAAATCAGCCTCCAGGGATTTTCTTTAATGGCTTACTTACCTAAGCAAAACTAGTAATTCCCTTTAATAAATACACAAACCATTCAACACAGAAAGGGAGCTGTAATCTTTAGTACATAGAAATATTTAACATATAGTCAATGGGTGATTACACACATAGTGTGGGAATGAATGTTTTGAGTAGGTGAATAAGATATTTTTTGGTGTAAAACATGGTCTAAGTATATCAGAGTTCATCTGTTTCAAAACCATTCACTGCCCTTTCCGTTTGTGTTATGGGAGTGTGAGTCTGTGAATTTCAGTGCCTGCAGACATTCCAGGAGATATAAAAAGTTCCGGATCTTTGGAAAATAAAATGTTAATATGATTTATATCATCACTGGGATGAGGAGCTACTAAAATTAACCTTTACCATTTCGAACCTTTTGATTCATGAATTTCTCGTAGAAATTAGAAATGTGACCAGCTTAACAGTTCTATTGGTAAATGAAAGATGAAGAAAGTCCTACCATTAAGTTTTATGAATTTTAATATTCTTTCTGAATATTTTATGCTTAATTGGGTGTTATTTTTCTCTCTTGTTCAGAAGGGATAGATACATCAGAAAATACGTCTCTGGACATTTCAGGAAGTGGGGAGAAAAATTCTCATCAGCTGTACTTTTCAAACTTTGAACCCTATTTCTAGCCATCTTGTAGCATGCCCTTCCATCTGCCTGTCCATCTCTGGGTTGAGTTGGGGGCAGGGTGCTGGAGCTAAAGATAAGTCTCTATGCTAGACTATTTTATTTCTCAATCTGAAAATTCTTTCTCCTTCCCAGTAACTGGCACCAGGCATTGATGGTCCATCTAGCCCTGCAATGCAGCCTCTCATTAGCTTCTGCTACCCAGCCAGGCTCCAGCTGATGTGCACCTAGAGATCAACAACTTCCAGCTTGGCTTTTTAACCCTTGCCTACACAACTCCCATCAATCCACCTACATTCCTGTCCTCCTTCCTCAGAACAGAGCTTCTCCAGCATTAATGTGCAAATAACCTGGGGATCTTATTCAAACGCAGATTCTAAATCAATGGAGTCTGACTCACTAGGATGGATAAGATACTGGATTTCCAACAGCCTCCCATTGATAGCAAGGTTGTGGGTCTGGGTATCACACTCTTTGAGTAGCAAGGCCTTAGAGGATCTTGGGGCTTTTTTTCATTGTGAAGATGAAAAGTATTGCCTAACCATTTCAAGGTTTTATCCCAGATTGGTTCCATGTCTGGAGTATGGAGCCTCTGAAATGGCAAGATAAAAGCAAATTGTCCAGTCTGGTCACTTCCTGACAAGTGGTCTCTGAGGTTCCCTACTCCACATCTTGCACCAGAGTGTTGCCCTCGGGATTTCCATTTGGAGTTACCAGATTCCTGACCAGGGATGCAGAAACAAAGAGAATGGATCTGCGAACTCAAAGGCTAAAGTAAAAGTAACTTTAGAAAAAGAGTCTATGTTTCTGATAAAACAAGGGGAACACTACCCTCTAGTATAGAAGATTTCCCCTACCTAACTACCCTTTGATCACAATCTATCTCATAAAGACCAATCCTCTAAACCCTGTGTTTCTAAGGGAGACATCTGAGTGTCTCTCCCGTAATAAGTGTTCCCCACAGGCAAGATGGTGAAGCTGTACCCCCACAGCATCCAGACACAGTCATCTCATAGGCGCATCATTAATCTATTGAAAATGTTCTATCTGATAGATGCACATCTTTGCCTTTACTACGCTTATCTCCATACTTTTAAATAATACACATGTTCTTTAATTTGTGTACTGATTTAAGTCACTTATTGACTTCCTGTTATAACAGGAGAGATTCAGCACACTTCCCTTCATCTTTCCTCTCCCCCTTCCCAACACAGCTCCACTACCAATAGTTGTTATTTTAATCATCAGTGCGACATCGTTATGATGTAGAAAATAAGACTATAAACTCAAGAGTTTAAAAAGAAGATGGTAATCATTTATAAGAACTTCACTCCACTGGGGAAGAAAGTGGGAGGCACACTCATGAGCCAGCATAAGGGCAACCACGTTCCTGGGCTCCACAACACTTGTAAATTACAGGCTTGCTTCTTACATGAGGACCACCGAAGACCCTCTCCAAGCAGTGCCTTGTAGTCAGCAGGGTTGGAGGAGTTTCAAATTATTCAAGTAGGAAAAACAGAGACCTCATAGTCCTCAAATTAGACCCTGTACAATGAGTAAAGAGCCTCAAAGAAGAGGTACTGAAAGCATGTATTTGAATGAGGTCACAGCACTTGTCCAGTAAAACATTTCTATGGGAAGTCACAATGCCCATCCAGGGAAGCAAAACATCAAGGATCTCTTTGACAATGGAAATTTGAAGCTTTTTTCTCCAGTTATTGACACGCAATACTTTAACAAGAGTATTTATGAAACAGAATCTACCCCTGGAGAAGAGTTTAAAAGAGCTGTCGTTTCACTTGCCCATTTTCTAAACCTGATAGACACCGTCCTAAATATTACCCTTATAGCTTCACCCCTCATACTTAGGAAAAACTTATTACTTAAGTCAGGGAACTGAGATTCAGAGCACTTGCCAAAGACCACAGAGGCACCAAACGCAGAGCAAGAATTTAAAATCAGGCCCATGAGAATATCGTTTGCTCTCACCAGTGAGGCTGTGCTGTTGCGGAGGAATGGGCAGTCTGCTATTACTGCCCCCTGCTTCTCTTTTACGTGTCATTTCCCTCTATTTTTTTTAACAAAATGTGTTCAAATGAACAATTATACAATTAGTTACACCTCAGTATATATCACCTCTCCAATAAAGTATTAACATGTTAATTTTTTTCACCATGAATGAAATGCATGGCTTTTCCCCTAATTTAAAGGTATCTAAGGCCTTAGGAGACTAGATAAACTTGTATTTTTGTGAGCATTTCTGAAATCATTCCACGTATATATCAATCCAATCCTTTTACAGACTTAAATCTCTAAATAGAAATTAGACTCTGCTGGAAAATTTCCCCCATTCTCAGAAGCTCTGAGTAAACTTTCTAGCACAGGGCTGGCACCCAGGAGACACATGATATGCATCAGTTTTCATGCCTTTTCAGCCCCTTATATTGTTAATTGCAAATACGTTACATATTGTCCTCTATAATGACAGTGTTTATTCACTTAATATTTATTGGAGATCTGGCCAAGATGGTGGAATCGAGGGACATGCAGCTGACCCTCTCCCGTGATCACATCAAAACCACACCTACATATGGAACAACTGACACAGAGCACCTACTGAACTTTGGCAGAATATCTCTTACATTGGAAATACAAGGAGAATTCTCACAAAACCAGATAAACAACAAGTTTATACTGTATAGCACAGGGAACTTAAATTCAATGTCTTGTATAGCCTATAATGAAAAAGCATATGAAACGATTATATGTATGTATATGTATGAATGAAACATTACGTTGTACACCAAAAATTGACACATTGTAAACTGACTATACTTTAATTCAAAAAATAAAAAGAAGTAAAAAATAAACCTTTACTGAATACCTACTAAATGCTCGAGAGTTTTCTAGGCACGAGGGGTATATTAGTGAACAGGATAGACAATAAGCAAACAAAGACGTGTCAAATGAAAATAAGTTACATGAAGAAAAATGATCCAGAGATAATGGGTACTGACAACTAACATAGAGCACAAGGACCATTTTATATGGCATGATGGGGAAGAATCTCTTGGATAAGACGTTATTTTTAAGTAGAGAGACAAGACAGTGAGGGAGCTTTATGGACAGCTAAGTGACGAATAGTGCAGGTAGAGAAAGCAACAGGTGCAAAGACATTAACACAGGAGAATGATGGTCAGTGAGGTGCAAGAGGCTGGATGAAGGAGAGAGGTAGAGAGTTGCATGTGATGATGTCATAGGTGGGGTGTGGTGCGGAGGCGGGGGATCTGCTGACCATTAGGAGGACTTGGGGTTTTCAGTTTAAAATGAAAAGCCAATGAAGGATTTGGGACAAAGGAACAATAAGATCTAATGTGTGTTTTATGGGATGAATCTGGCAGATGTGTTGGCAATAGACCAGGTAGAAACAAATTCTGCAGTGGAAACAGCAGTTGGGAAGCATCCTACAAAAGAGCCAGAAGACAGCCAGATGCTGATGGTTCAGGCTGGAATGGTGGTGGGAGAGGCTGTGTGAAGTTGTGGGATTCTAGATAAATTCTGACTGTAAAACTGATTGGTTTGCTAATGGACTGGAGGAAGATTAGAGAGAAAAAAAGGAGTCATGAATGACTCAGGGTTTTGACCCGAGGAAAGGAAAGAACAGAGTTTCTCTTTGCTTTAATGGAGAGAAAACGAGGGTGAGCAGGTTTGCAGATATTAAAATTGAAATACTTATTAGACATCTAAATGTGACACTTCAGACTCCATGCTAGTCTGGCTCTTAACAAAGACTCTATTTCAAATCAACACATGTCATACAAAATGTTGTAATATTAGAAACATGCTGGTTAACATCCGGAATAAGGAGAATATCAAATAGGCAGATGGATCTGGTCAAGACTTGGGGCAAAAATTTGGGAGTCATTAGTGTATAAATGCATTTAAGTCTGGGGATTGGATGAAACCTTCAAGGGAATGAGAGTATCTGGCATGAAGAGACTATCTGTGAAGCTGAAACTCATACACTCCAATATCTGGTTGCCATGTCTTCCTGGAGCCTGATGCCACACATACCCCATCATATCAGTGCTAACTAGGAAGAGCCAGGTATAAGGCAGAGATTGGCTGTGGAGCCACCTCAAAATTCCAGTTCCTTAGAGAGCAGTATTATGTTTGGATGAATGGTTAAGAGCTGGTGGAGTCAGTTTAGGCAACAGGGCTTTATAGCAGGTTGCATGACTGACAAGCCACACTCCATTTCCAGCAGCCTACATCTGCAGAAATACAAATGGTAATAATTCACACAGACTCCACATAATACATAATATTTTTTGGAAAACTTTGGAATAGAATATATTGAACTCATTTAATATCCTTCAGCATGAACACAGAAAGTTAAGGGGGGAAAAAAAGAAAACACTGAAGTACTATACTTTAGTAGTTGAATGTTTTTAAAACTAGCACATTGCTCTTGTTCTGAATTATTTGTGCACAATGAATGTGTCTAGAAGGCACTGATGAGGGGAGGGTAAAGCTCAGTGATACAGTGTGTGCTTAGGTCCTGGGTTCAATCCCCAGTATAGCCATTAAACAAACAAACAAACAAACCCAATTACCCTCCCCCCAAGAAGAATAAATTATTTAAAAAATAAACTTTAAAAAATAAAAGGCATTGATAAAGCATTAATTCTGGAATCAATGTTTACTGTAGTGTCAAAATTCTTATTGATGCTTCTAAAACACTTATTTAATCCTTATGAAAACCATGTGACGGTAGAAACTATTATTACTCCTGCCTTAGTGATGAGGAGAGTGAGGCATACAGAGGAGGAGAAACTTGCCTAAGTTTACACCTCTAGGAAGATCACAGCCAGGATATGGACTCAGCAATGAGGCTGCAGAGAGTTTGTCTGTAGCAGTATGCTACTCTGCCTCTCAAAGGCTTTCCATTTCATACCAAACATGGCAATTCGAGACAGTCTGATTATCATCAGGACCAACAAGAATTTCTATGATTACCATTGCTATTTAATGTTGTTCTAAAAGTTTCAAAAAGCAGTAAAATAAGAACTAGAAGTAAAAATATAAACATAGAGAATATGGAATTATCATAATTTGCCCACGATATGATTATGTATCATAAAATAAATCCAAAATAATCCACTGCAAAGCTATTAAAATTAATAAAAGACCATTAGTCAAAAACAAAGGGCATTTGTTTATACCACCAGTGATCAGAAAGACAATATATTGAAAACATCCCTTTCATGATATTAACCATCTGGAAAAAAACAATACAAAATGTTGGAGTCTATATAAATAAAGTTACGAAGTTTTAATAAGATATATAAAATAAGGCTTAACTAAATGGACGTAATGTTTTTGAATAGAAAGACAATGTAAGATGACAGCTTTTCTTAATGTATAATTTAAACACAATTCCACCAAAAAAAAAAAAAATCACTGATAATATTTTGGAGTCTTACCAAGTATTTGAGAGTTGATCTGGGCACACTAAAATGTTGACAGTGTTTGTACCTAAGGAATAGAGTAGAAAAGTGAGGGTGGGGAAGAATTTCAGTTTTTCCTATTTATAGCTCAATATTATTTATATTTTTTAAACAGCATTAAGAATTAACAAAGATTAAAGGTTATCTAATGAGTTTTTGGGCAAGAATAGACAAGGTCTTCCAAGGGAAGGAGTGGCTGCCCTCCAACATATTGACACACACTTCAAGGCCATTGGCACAGACATGAACAGGAAAATTGATGAAACAGAATAGACTGTGTATAAGTAGGTTCTATTTCAGATTTCACATGAGTTTTATATGACAAGGGAGGTCTGACAAATCAATAAAGGAGAGAAGCGTTATTCTCACAAATGGTGCTGTACAACTGCTTAGTAACTGCTGAACAACAAAAAAAATCAATTTAGCTTTTCACTTCATTCCATGCTTCCACATTAAATTTGGAAAGGCTGAAGAGTTAAATAGTGGAAGATAACAAATTTGAGCCCTTACCAAAATTTTGGAGTGAGGAAAATCTTTTTTTAAGTCTGAAATTACAATGGAAAAACCCACAAAGGAAAAAGATGAATAGATTTGACAACAGGCAGCTTTAAAATTTCTCTTGGCACCCTTAAAAATAGCAAAAGTAAGGCATGAGACATATTTAAACATATTATGACCTCTAATTAACACTCATGCCTGGAATTTTTCTACATATCCCTGAAATATGCTATCTCAGAAGACAGAGGTAAGACCAAAGATTACTTGTAAGAAACACAAAGGCAACATCATTTGTATATGGCCCATCCATCTTCTCAGAACAAACATAAGGCCAAAAAATACACAGATCTACAGGCATTTAAAATGTTGCATCAGGCTACGTTGCACTAGAGATGAAGAAAACAGGTAGTCCACAGAAAAGGTAAAAATCAGCTTTCCATGACAGATCTGTAGTCAGCTAGTACATATGACAGGGTCTTGCTGGCCCTTGGACACGATGACAAAGCCAATACTTTCTTTCCTGTGACTTCGTCTGGACACATCGTTTAAAGGTATAGATCATGCGTGTATCTGGAGAAATGGTTATTTTCCAAACACAGAAAATAAATTTTACTCTTAGTGTCTTTGTTTGGGCTGCTGTAACAAATTATTGTAGACTGAGTGACTTCTAAACAACAGAACTTCCTTTCTCATAATTCTGGACCAAGGCACCAGCAGATCCAGCGTCTGGGTGTCTAGTGAGAGCCTGCTTCCTCATTCATAGACTGCTGTCTTCTTGCTGTAACTTCACATGGTGGGAGGGGCAAGGGACTTCTCTGGGGTCTCTTTTGAAAGAGCATTAATCTCATTCATGAGGGCCTGGTTCTCACGACCTGATCATCTCCTAAAAGTCCCACCTCCAGATACCATCACACTAGGGATTAGGCGCCAACTCACGACTTCTGGGGGGACACAAACATTCACTCTAGGGCAGGCAGCCTATAAAATTCTATTTTTTGTGTCTGTCTCCAAAGTTTAAGGGTCAAAAGTCAAAGTTTGAGTCAAAAAAATATGCTCATATATCCTGCAAAATCACATATAAAATTATACTTAGCTGTTATGTTATCTATCGCTATCCTCTCAAATTTGACGGCCTATGAAGCTGAATTATTATCTGAATGACAGCTTTTCATTAAAAGGCATTTCGAGTCTATCCATGGAATTAAAGGCGCATGAGTCAGACCTCATCTAAAACTTAGATTTAGTTTCCTTGATTAAAGACAGTTGTCCTGGCAAAAGAACCTTTATCTTTCCACTTTTTTTTTTAACATGACAGCACACTGAGAAAAAAATTTTTTTATGATTTTAACATTTTCTAAATAGAGTCTACATGAAGGCAAGGTAGGAAATAAGAATTCAAAAATGCATTTGAAATTTCTAAACTTGAGGGTATTTGAATATAACATTGCAGATATTTTATACACTATTTAAACTCAAATTTTCCTTTGAATAACAGGGATTTTTCCCCTAAAAATGTGGATCTAAAAACAATCTTGTAGAGTTTATTTGACATTCAGTAACTTTCCACCCCCCCACAAAAAAAATATTAACGGACTCCTTGAATCTCAGCTGCTAGATCTGACTTGCTGACTATTGATGGATCCCATCCCAGACCAAGCACAAATCGGACCCGTCCCCGCTGACACTGTGATTTGGGTTACACCCTAACAGGAGTCAGACCTCCATCTAGGATATTTCTCCTAGCCCCGTGCCTGTGTATGTCTAGCTTAATCCAATTTTGAATTTTTATAATGTTGTTTTAAGTTTTTTTTTTTATTCACACGTCTGCTTCACCATTAGACCACTGGTTCCAGACTGTGTGTACATTTAGATCATCTATGTTGCTTCCAAGAATAATCTGTCACACCTAAACCAGAATCACATCAGAAGCTTAGAAAAGATAAATCTGTGCTGATATTTTTAAAAATGCTACCCAAGTAATTCAAATATACAACCAAGGTTGAAAAACAACTGGACCAGGGTACAAGATCCTCAAGAACTGAGGTTCTTAGAGTCCCCATTTATTAAACTCTGCCAGCTCCTCAGAGTGGGCCCTTACATATATGACCTTATTTATTCCATGTAACTAAACCCACTGAGTAAGTATTAACACCTCCATTTTGCAAACATGGAAAGTGACACTCAGGTAGACCAAGCAATTTTTCTTAGGTTACACATATTTTATGTTTGGGAGCCAGGGTATTATCTCACTACCTGAAAATAGTAGACACTCAATAAATACTTGTTGGTTGAATGAATGTGTGAATGAACGAATGCATGACTCTGAATCCCATGTCTCTTGCCCTGCCACATACCGCCTCTCTGGTCTTCAGTCTCAGAGCACTCCATCTCTGTAAAGCCTGAATCAGGTTCTACATAATTGCTGATGAATAAATGAATGAATCCATCAGTAGGCTGATTAATACACTAGTCAATAATAGATAATCAGCTGAATGTGTGATACTTTCCCCTATTCCAACCTTCAATTTTAGAGAAAGCAAAATGGTCTGGTTTTCTTCACATTTCTCACTGGGAGGTGATCCTAATGGTATTTTGGCATTTACTTTGATGTCCTACAGTTTTGAATTGCCAGAATGTTAAAATTGTTTCTAAGCTTCCACAAAACCCTAGGTGGTTCTCTTGCCAGGTACATATCACTGGCACTTCCTAACCTACTGTTGCCATCTCCTTTATTGCTTCCCTGATTCTAAATGGATCAATCAGAGGCTGAATAGTTTCACGTGGCACAGGGGCTATTTATGGAGAAAGTTACCTGGGAGCACCCAGACTGCTGACTCAGTACCTGGGCTCCAAAGATCAGGTTTATTTCTCTTGAGTGTATACCTATGAGTGGGGTTTTTTAGGTTATAGGGCAGATACATGTTGAGCTTTACTAGATACAACCATATAGAATTTTAAGTGGTTGTACTAACTAATGCTCTCACCAGCAAAAGAATGCAGATTCCATTTGCTCCACATCTTCTCCGACACCTGGTATTGTCCATTTCAATCTCTCCCTCCATCTCTTCCTCTCTTTTTTTCTTCTTCTTCTTCCCCCTCTCCCTCCCCACACCTCACTCGCTTTGTTAAATGATTGGGGAAAAGTTTTATTCACCTTATGTGATCTGGATCTGGCCTCTGGCCCTATGCTCCCACTTGGCCTGTTGTTTCTCAGCCCTGAGAGCCTGCTTCTGTACTCTGTACTCTACTCCATGATGCTGGGGCTGGGGTCTGCTATGTAAAGTTCTCAGACTCCTTTGCCAATTTGCTGCCTGTTAGTTCTCTAATAGGAGGCACCAGTAGGAGACTGGAAGTTGGCAGCAACTATAGGTCTCCCTTCAGCTATGGAGGACAGCCTCCTCTCCAGACCCAGGTGTTTTCAGCACTGCCCAGCACTCCACACCCTCATCGAAGGTCTAAGCATCAGCCACGGAGTGCCCAGCAGAGATCTAAACTACTAGCTACGAGGCATCCTCCACCTGAGACATCAGCACATGCCATGCTTTCCACAACCTTTTACAGAGGTCCCAGCATTAACTGTAGGGCACCCCTTCGTAGATCTGAGCCCATGCTATGTGTATGTACTGTCTCTGAGCTCCTAAATTGCTTAACACCTCCTCTCGTTTTGTCTTCCTCTCCCTTTATCTTCCCACAGCTCTAGGTGGGACAGACGGTCCTCACAGTTTCTAATATCTGGGTTATTTTCCTAGCTTCCCCTTTTTGCTCTTTCGGCCTTCCAACTTGTGTGCAACACATTTCAATCTCTCTTTGAAAGGTCCAGGGTTGTTTGGTTTTCTTGAAACAGTCATATAGTCTTACACAAGTCACCTACCTCGTATATAAGGTCTCTTCCAGCCTTTCACCTCTCTTCCTTGACCATCTTACAGTTGCTATTATTACAATCATCCCTCAGTAGGATACTCCTTAAGGAGGTACCTGTGTGGCCTCTGCCAGGGATGAAAGCCCTTTAGAGAGGAACCATGTTTTAAAAGAATTTCTCCTAGAAGTATTTTGTGGGATGCCCTCAAGACAAAGCAAAGAAGAAAGAGAGAAGTAGGGGGAAAGGAGAGAGACAGAGAGGACAATTTAAATAGTGCAGACAATTCTTCCCAGCATTCCACTCTGGAGCTATGTCTACATTGATCATGAGATGGAAGATGTATATCTACCTTTCCCTGCATCTCCGTGAGCTTCTCATAATATGACTGTATCACCCTCCTGAATGCTTAGAGATGTAAATACATGTTTCAGACAACATGACCCATCAATGAAAACAATGCATCATCTTGTACTCGACTGAAGAAAAAAATTACCTAGTCCACCTCAACATAACGAATCTCCAACCCTAATCCTTCCAAAGGGATTTCCGAGGGTGATGCTGCCTATACTAAATTTGTGTCCTATGTTCTGACTTTAGAAACAAGCTTCCAATAAAATGTAGCTTCTCCGTCTGGGCCAGTGTAAGTTTGGGTTACATACAATTAAATGACTTTCATAGGACCTAATTAAGTATGTGAAGTTTCCAAGTCAACAGAAAAACTGAAATTTCTCAGAGAGGAGATGCTATCATCTCTTTGTCTCACACATCAGCCTACAATATGGTCCAAGGGCACAAGCTATTATCCTACCTATGTTCCCTTTTTGCTTTCATTTTGGAGCCAGGGGAGATTTCTCATTTATGGGCTATGGTTGCCTGAAATAATCAGGGTCCTGAGCTAGTCATCTATTGTTGGTCTGTTCCCTGCATATCTTGGACTACCCCTCACTCATAATCTGCATAACTTAAATTTTAGAATGAAGAAAAGGGTAAAGATGGCCTGGTGCATAGGAACATGACAAGAGCAGACTAGGAGAGATGCTAAGCACAGGGCTCTAAGCAATGTGAGGACATTAGCATTAGGCAGGAACTGGGGAGAGGAGCAGGAGGTAGAAAAGAGGATGATATGAAGGGAAGGGAGGGGCTGAGTCACATCACTTGAGATCTGTGTAAAGCGGATGTAAATTAGTGATTTTCCATGGATTCAAAGCCTTCAATTCAATGAACCATAATTAATATAGTTGAGTAAAACATTAATTGTAACCTTAAAAATAGCGTAATACATGGACACACAATCAGGCATTGTGATACCCATGCAATATGGTAAATTTTAAGAGAGACAGGTATAGAGAAAAACCTAGGAAGCCCAGAGAGTGGGCATGGAATCAGCCACATGGCAGATAATTTTTGAGACCAGCTATTTGATTTGTTCTACACATAGATTGCATTTTATCAAATCCTGTTCATTTCCTTGACAACCAAGCTAACTCCAATCCCAATTTCATCATTAAAAATGGAGGTTACATATTAGAGTGATGGGGTAGAAAGAATCAATGATGTGACAATATTCTTTACCTCTAGCTGAATCCCACCTGTAATCTTCCCATCTAGCCCAGAATGAAGACAAAGACTTCAGTAACAATTATAAATTGACAAGAGAAAAATACCTGGTCGAGCATTCCGTTCTCTCTACTCAACCCTGACCTGATGTATCTACTGAGGATGATTTTTTACGTTTAGTGGAGTTTTGTGGAGACTATCACCAGCTGTTACAGCAGGTACTGGAGCAGAAGATAAAGTCGGGGATCGACAAAAACCCAAGGGAGGAAATATACAATGAGTGCAACTCAATCTCCCAAGCTGACTGTATTTGACTTGTTCTGTTTCACACCCAACAAAATAAAACAAACAAATACCCACCACCACCACCAACAGAAAACTGTTTCAGATGAGAGGGTTGTAAAGAGAATGTGAAAATAAACCCAGCTCTCCTAAGGCATCCACATTTTATTGTGCTGAGGATCTCATGAGGCCAGGGCAGAAGAAATAGCTCTCCTTCCTGGGTTGGATCTAAGCACTCAGACTGTGGTTCCTGTTGCCCTAACCAAAGAGATCTCAAAGTTCTCCTTTGTTCTCTCCCTGGACATCAGATATTGAGCTCTCTAATTTATATAAGGTCTCTTCTCTTCCTACGTTTACCATCTTCCCTTCCTAATCCAGACTGACCACTGCTCAAAAACTGATCTTCAAAAGTACACTTTGAGTCACATATTTACAATTCTCTTTTGGCTCTTGAGTTAGGCTGAAACTATCTCCCTGGCATTCAGCACCCTCGGATTCAAGAAACTGAAATTAACATAGAAGAATTAGCTTCCAACTGTGACCTTAAAGATAGTCCAGTGGAACCTTAGAAGTTTCATCTCTACTTTTAAGGAAAGAATATTGGTAGTACTGTCCTGGACACAAAAGGAAGGCAGGATCAAAAATAGTTGCCTAGGCAATTAAAAAAGTCTATTATAGATGGAAAAAACTTTAAAAACAGGTTTTTTGAAATGCACTATGGGCATCGTTATGCTTAACCCTGACTCTGTAGCTTCCTGGTAAATGATTAAAAACAAATGTTTAGTATTTTATCACAAGCTACTATCCAAACCTAGAAAAGCTCTGCCTGCACATAATCCCGCAAGCTCATGTTATCTTTTATGTTATGGGTTTAACTATTGATACTTCTGCTTCCCCATGTTTGCCAAGAGGAACATCATTCTCTAGGATCCCTGGGGTTAAACGCTAGGCTGTATCTTTGACTCTACCCTTTTCATCACATTCCATCTGCAACCAGTCATCTAGTTCTGCAGATTTATCAGTCTTGTGATTTGCAAGCATTTTCCTTTCTCCCCACATCACTGCCAACACCTAGACAAAGCCTTCTGTCACCATCTTATCATAAAAGTAATTCTGAACTCAGACTTAAACAAGCTTCAATTCTTGTCTTTTTCTGTATATGATATTGGCCAAGTTACTATCCTCTCCAAGTTCTCTTATCCTGAAAATGAGACAAATAATACCTGCTCACGTGGATAATATTCTTAGAATTAAATGCTTAAATTTCCAAGAAACCATGTATAAAGCACCTTTCACAAAATAATATCATGCACACATAAAGCATTATTATTCGTGTGTTATGGTTGTTGTGTCAGTTTCCTCTTTTGTCTTCCTGTTCTACTAGCTTCCCTTCTCATCCAGGCTGCCCACTGCTAAAATCTATTATTCCAAAAATATTCCTGTGATCATACCGCTTTTCAGTGCAGGAATTTAAAATGATTCCCTTTGACCCTCAAGTTAAGCCCAAATTATGTCCATGGCATTGAAATCCTTTCAATTCAGTGAGCTGGCATTAGCATAGATAAACAAAACATTGACTGAGGCTTTACAAATAGTGGAATGCATGAACATGCAAGCAGGCACTGTGATATTAACAGAATATAGTCAATCATAAGAGAGAAGACTCTAGAGGGTGACTAGGAAGCCCAAAGAATGGGCATGAAGTCAAATACTGGGGATCAAAGAAGCATTCTGGAGGCTATAAGGACCTAAACCAGATTTTGAAGGATAAGCAAGAATTAACAAAATAAAGATGTGTGAGAAGGACACTCAAGGAGTCAAATCTATTCACATTTAGTTCTAGTTCCCAGTATGAGAAAATATGCACTGATCATATCCCAAAATTCCCAGAACACTCTAGCTAACATGCTTTCCTATTTAGATTCCATGGTTTACTCACTGAAGTCCAAGAACCACCTCACTCTAGTTTTCTCAGGCTAACATCTCCTTATACTGGCCTTTCCTTTGCTCTGACTGCCATTAGTGCTGAGGGATAGAGTATGTTCCTGTGACCTCAGGCTTGTGTTTATACGGTCATAAACCAGCTTTCCAGTTGTTTCACATTATAAAACAAAAAGCCTCTTCTATGCATTGTTTTAGTTTAAGTCATTGGTTTATTCAGTGTTCCTTTGATCACTTGGAAAAAAGACATATATAAAGTTTTAGAGACCTCTGGATTCAATCAATCATGTTACCTTAACACCATTCTCAAAAGAATCAAGCTCAAAAAAAAAAAAAAAAAAGGAACCAAACTTGAAAAAAATAGAGTGTAATGGCGGGTTAGCAGGGGTTGGGGAGGTGTGGGAGAGGATATAGGAGAGATGTCACGTACTTGCATCTTGCGGGGAAGGGTACCTGAAGCCTGGATACCACTGAGCTCTCAAACCATGTCCGGACCTGCCTGCCTGTGGGTGTCATGTGAGGTGAGAAAAGTAAACCTCTCCTCTCCTAGTTAGTCAATGACACATTGGGGATCTTCGACTTGCTGTGCGCTGGTCTTGTGTACTTGTGCCTAAAGCTGTCTTGACTGGTACGTCTGTGCACTATAACATTGGGGGTTACATCTGATTTTTTTTTTTTTGAGAAAATTCTTTTTAGTACTGTTTTTAGAATTATTCACAAGTATGAATGTGTATACACTATCAAATGTAGGGTCTGACCTAGATAAAGCTGTGAAATAAATGGAATGTGTTTTAGATCACCTTTTGCCCTCTGACTACCACTCTATGCCCTCATTTCCGCCCTCAGAAATCTTACTCCTGGGTACCCCGACTATGATCCTGGGGCTTCCATCCCAAACAGCATGTGGGGTAATATGGGGAACTAGTCAACAACTCTCTCCATGAACCTCATGACATTTGCCAGACTGGTATACCATGGTAATGACGGCAATATTACTAACCTGTATGGAAATCTATCAGGTATCAAACATTGTACCTTGCGCACTCTCACTTAATTCTCTCAGCAACCACATAAAGTAGGTAGACTTATTAGCCTCTTTGGCTGACAAAAAAAAAGCAAAGATTAAGAACAATAAAGAACTTTCCTGAGTCTCACAGTTAGTCAGTGGTATAGCAGGGAATGAAATGCAGGTCAACTTTACGCCAAATTCATACTCTTACCCACTGTGCAATATACCATCTGTCTTAAGTAGAATGTGGATCTTCCTGTCAGGGAAATTCCCCTAGCCCATATCAATTATTCTGTTGATAGAATCAGTACAAAAAGATTTAGAGGTTTGCCTTCCAGGAACTAAACAACTTGTTTATGTTACTCTATTCACTGTAGCATTTCCTTTTACACTAAGATTTTTTCCAAGTCTTAGAAATAAATCTGCAAAGTGTGGTTCAGGAAAAAAACTTTTTTTCATACTCCACTTTATTTTCTAAAGGACTTAAAGCTGTTCAGACAAATATATATACCAGAAAAAAATTTGTTTTAATGATGGGGAAATTGTTTCATAAATAAAATAAGACCAGGTATAAGATGAGCCATGGGAATATGTGCCACACCATCCTGTATAGGTGACAGGGATAGGTCTCACATTTGCAATTTCCAGGAAGTGAGGGGATGTGATCTCTTGTGAAATTCACAGTCTTCATAAACTAAAACCAAACCAGCCATTCTAGAGAAGAACAGCTTGTCCTGACACCAAGAATCAAGAAAGTGCTCTTCCACTGTCTTCCGAAAGAGAAACAGTGCATCTAAACACTGGGGAAGAAAGATAATGTCTTTGCATATTCTAATGTTTTCTTCCCGGGTACTCTGTTTTGAAAGAAAATCATACCCAACCTCAAACACCTACTAGAAGTTTGACTTTGTAAACCATTTCGAAGAGTAATTCTGATAAGAAATTTTGATGTATTCTTTGCTTGTAGAATAAAATCTGAATCACTTGTACATTCATATTTGGGGGGTATAAATTTACTTTACATTTAGACATTCTACATTCCAGAGTATTACCTTACAGAGAAAAAAAAAATCATTAGACTACATGTTAGAAGATATTACTCTAGCTGTAATAACAGTGAGATGTTTCTGAGTTGAGTGTTAGGTTCAAACAGAGCTAAGTTTGAATCACAGGTCTGCCTTTTACTAATAGTAGGGTATTTGGAAGAGTTATTTCGTCTTTCTGAGTTTGGTTTCTTCATTTGTAAAATGGGTATAGTTTGAATCACAGGTCTGCCTTTTACTAATAGTAGGGTATTTGGAAGAGTTATTTCGTCTTTCTGAGTTTGGTTTCTTCATTTGTAAAATGGGTATAGTTTGAATCACAGGTCTGCCTTTTACTAATAGTAGGGTATTTGGAAGAGTTATTTCGTCTTTCTGAGTTTGGTTTCTTCATTTGTAAAATGGGTATGCTATTAACTGCCTCTGGGTGTCGTTTTGAGAATTAATCAAGCATTCAGTTAATGACTGACATCAACATCATTACCATTCGAACAAGTTGTGTGATGTTCAGCGAGCTACATTTCTGGGCTTTGGTTTCCCGATCTGCAAAATGAAGGGGCTGGGCTAGATGACCTCTAATTCCTTGTTCCAACTGTATATTCTATGAATTCTAAGATTCATTTCTACTTGTTTCCTTTCCTGTGTCTTTAGAGTCAACAGATATGTTACTGCACTTGACGCCACGTATTACAGTCAGTTTCCCCCACGCCTCTTTCAGTGCCAAGCCTGGCACTGAAAAGATGGTCAAGAAATGTTTATTTGTGCATGAAAGGATAGATGAATAACTAGATGGATGAATAACTTAGTATCACATAATCTATGATGATAAAGTACCATGAAAAGGAAATGAAAAAGAACTACTCATTTTAAACTATATTCCAGAGTATATTTTTAAGGAGTCTTACCAAAGTAGAAAAATAATAGTAATTTTTATTCTTATCTAAATGCAGGTAAAGAAAAAAATTAGTTGTGGTAATCCAAGAAATAAGACAAATCTAAGGTTATGAACACAAATTAATGCTTTTAAAAGCAATCTACACATCACTGACTTAGCCTGTGAGGTTCTCAGTTCATCACAGCCCAATGGTTATTGAGAAAAGTCCTGGAATTTTCTCTCTGTGGACAATTTCAAAACTATATTTTGCCTTCAAATAAACTCAAGAAAGCAGATTTTTTTTTTGTTTAGTTGGTCATGTATTTTTGTTTGTTTTATATTTTACTATGTCCCTTCTAAACCAAAAAGCAAACATATGCCTACAATTCACATAGTTATAAATAGAGTGTCAGGCACTGGGATCAGCAGTTCATTTTTAAAAAGCAAATAAATAAACCACAACTTCTTTATCCAGTCATCTGTTGATGAACATTTAGGTTGTTTCCATGTTGACTAAGTCATAAAAAATACTAAAATAATGCCATTTGCAGCAACGTGGATGGACCTGGAGATCGTCATTCTAAGTGATGTAAGCCAGAAAGAGAAAGAAAAATATCATGTCACTCATATGTGAAATCTAATTTTTAAAAAAGACGCAAATGGACTTATTTACAAAACAGAAACATACTCACAGACATAGGAAAAAAAAAACAAAAACTTATGGTTACCAGGGTGGAAAGGGGTAGGAAGGGATAAATTAGGAGTCTGAGATTTGCAGATACAACCTACTACATATACAATAAGTAAACAACTAGTTTAAACTGTACTGCACAGGGAACTATATTCAATATCTTGTAGTAACCTGTAATGAAAAAGAACATGAAAACAAATCTCTGTATGTATATGTATGACTGAACTATTATGCTGTACGCCAGAAACCGACACAACATTGTGAACTAACTATACTTCAACAACAACAACAACAAAAAGCAAATAAGACATGTTTTTTGCTGCCTTTAGGACTAGTAAGTAACCCTCTTGAGTTGTTTTTGTTTTCTTGTTTGTTTTCATCTGGGCATTGTTAAAGAAGTTTACTACCTCTGGATTTAATAAAATTTTGACTTCCTTCCAGGCCCTAACTTTCAAAGGAAGGTAGTATAATTACTTCAGTGTGGCCTCAGGCGGAGATGATACCTTGTCACTTGAGATACGTTTAAATTATTTAGCCACAACCCTGGAAAATTTGGAGTAACTCCCCATGGTGCCCTCAACTTGAATTCCTACTTGAAATCCTTTTTTTCCCTGTCTTTCTTTTTTGGCTAAGCAGTCTGTGTTTCATGAGTAAATGGAACAGGGAGTTTTCAGAGTTATCAGAGTTCCAGCAAGGAACTAGAGGAAATCCCCAAGGTACAGAAGTCAGTTTCCTTCTTAAGATGTTTCTTACTTGTGCTGCTTTATTTTTAGAATGTTATTGGGGAATTGGAGTTGAAAGGGTGTATTGAACAGGCTATAATAATAGCAACGGACTGCTGAGATTTTCTTAATCTCTGTATGTGATACAATGGTAGAAGAGTTGATAGACTCAAAAAAAAGTTGATAGACTGAAGAAGTTGATACAACTGGCCACTTTTTAAAAGCAAACCTCAGAGGAATACAATTCTTTTCATAAAAACAAGAAAGTGTGTGTGTGTGTGTGTGTGTGTGTGTGTGTGTGTGAGAGAGAGAGAGAGAGAGAAAACAGTGTTTATATATTCACGTTGGTGAGGTAGGAAGACCGTGCCCAGTCATTCTCCTCTCTTTCCTGAAATCTCAACAAACATGAAAAAATGGAAGCTATGACAAAGGCAACAGACTGAGAAGTACTTTTAAGAAAGTCTTTCCAATACACCAGTAAACCCTCTGCCAACCAGAAACCTTTCTCTTAGGGCTTCTCTAGCAATGAGCAGCTTTCTCTGTGCAGCTGAGAGATTGCTGATTTATTTGGTTATTCTTTTGATGCCCTACTGGGGTAGCTGAGGAACTATTCCCAAGTCTGTGTTGTGATTCATGGAAAGGGATTAAGAAGAAGCATACATCACATCTTGAATTCTTCAGTTTGCCTCCAAATTATTCCCAGAAGTATTTTAAAAGCCAGAAAATATTCCGTTAAAAAACAGAGATGTATTCACAACATATTAAACCAGAAGGTTTTGAAATAGTATGAACATTGCAATCCTTATTTTATATTGTTCATATTTCTATACATACAACAACACACATGCACACACAGCAAAAAAAAAAAAAAAAAAACAACTGAAAAAATACACAACAGTGTTTCCCAAAATTTGTTCCATGAAAAACTAATTCCTGACAATGCTAAACAGTGCCATATATACATGTATATGTGTATATCTACATATTTAAGTCATCTCAAGATTGTGAAATGCTCACATTAAAAAAAAATTTTAAACACGTTTCTTTACTACAGGGCTGTCTCAATCTGTAATACCATGACAATGAAACTCCTATGACAAAATATGTAGTTGTAATGGGATTAAATCCAGCTCCCATTTCAAAAAGAGTTTTCTGGAATACAACTTAAAGTATGACACCAAGCTTCCATTCTATCAGTCTAAATGGAAAAACACACTCTCATTTTTTCTGGAATATCTCTCTATTCCCTGGAGCTGGGATGTAGTTTTGGAACCTCAGGCAGTGTTAAAGCCTCTGTGGGGACAGAGGTATGGGTGGGGGAGGTAAATGACACAAATCTAGGTCATTGACACCCTCCAGGTCATCAATACACACCAGTTAATATTGAATTAAAAGTCACTCTCTTCTTTTGCTTCTTGGGTAATGCTTCCAAGGCCAAGCTGAGACCCAGGAATTTTTCATAAATTTGCCCAAGGTCCCTTCTGCTTAGATATGCCAAGAATGATTTCTCAGATCTTCCCACTCCCTTTCCATTTCTTCTGCTCAGTTTAGGTAAATCTCTTTCTTAACTGGGCTGGAGAGGGAGAGGTGGGGATGAGAAGAGTGTAACACCTACTTTCAGCAGTATCCTGGAATCAGACCAGCTCTCACAAGCCAACTGTTAAATATTCAGGAATTTTGCAAGCACTTAGACTTGACCTTGGTAATTGATATTGGCCCTGGTGGAAGTATTTATACCATGGGAATCTACAAATGCCACAAGTCAAGGCTTCCTGCTCCCTTCCTCCCTGGAGAGCTGGTTGTTAAACATCTGTCTGCACTCCTCTGCATTCTCCCCTTTCTCCAGCCCCCTTTCAGCTTCTGATCAAACACTTCAAGGGTCTATAGACTATTTCTATTTCTGTCCTGCCTCATGTCCTACCCCCAACTCAGTGAAGTGGAGTTGGCTATTGTTTAAAATGGTGGAAGAAACGGGATGGGAGAAAGATAGGAAGAACAAAAAACATAAGTTGATACTTCCAGCTACATAGTATTTTCCAAATTTATTTGATCAAAGAGCCTAATTTTTCAGAGAATGCTGGTATATGTTAGTAACTGGGGCAGAGGGGAGAAGCCTTAACTTAAGAAAAAAAGAAGAGATAGAGTGTAACTTCTCACCCCCTTCAATGTAGTGACCTCCTTCCAAAGAGTACAGTGTGGAAAGAGGGGAAAAGAGTAACTAGAAGTGAGGATCCTGGCAGACATCAGCTCTGAGGTACTGGTTTACAGTAGTAATATACAAGGAATTTTACAGGGAAGTAACTACACTGAAAATCAAAGGAAGATTGTATTTTCTGGTTGGAAACTTTATGAAAATTCATTCAACATCTCAGAAAATTATTCTTTGGTGGCAGCACCACTCATTTTTTGGAAACACCGATGACATATCCTTTCAGTTCGAAATTCTAGTTGTCATATTCACATGGGTATGAACACACTTTTTAGCCCATATTTCACGTCAGATATAATTTCAAAATTCCAATAATATGTACTTGAAAATTGAAACTGAACTTCATGGTTTCAATTACAAACATTTATCGATATGTCTACTTTACCAACATGATTTTCTAATGAAGAAATGAATCAATCATGATTAAGTAAACTGTCCCTAAAAGTCTTATAAGAATAAAGATCATATTTATTTTAGGCTAACACAATCACAAAGCACAATAAGCCAGATAACATTAAAGAAAAATAATCTTAGCAGCTATACCAAAAGTTATGGTGTAACAAAAAGGATACAAATGAAATACTTTATTGTACTGAATTCATATTATTTTGAGAAGACTCAATGAGGCGTGAAAGATGTTAAAAATCAGTTGTGTCATGAATACTAATTGGGCAAATTTGATGTACAAATGGATAAAGTAGGATGAAGTTTTATTGCTTGCACATATAAGTATCATATGGAACTAAAAGTCATAGAAAAAATGTCATTTTTGACATGATGGACCTTAGCTAGAAAGAGGTGGTCGATATTAAAAAACTTAAAATTCTTTTATGGAAAAAATTCCCTTTTTCCAATTTCATTACTTGCATAAAAAGATGCACAACTCTAGTTGGTTGACAATGTGGGTTTTAATCTTTACAAAAAGTAACACCGAGTATTTTAGCCTTTAACTCCACATCCAACAACAAGGCGCCTTTGTAAAGAATCTTTGTCAAAGTCTTCACAGATGAAAGAATGTTGTTAGAAGTGTTATTAAACTGAGAGTAATCCCTCAAATAACAGAAGATTTTATTAACTGAGCATTGGCAATGAAGTACATCGTCTACATAGGAAATTGTTTAATGAAATTCTCTTCAGTTTCAGATATTACTGCAGAATTTTTTAGTTCAAAGGATTAACATTAAATTTAAAATACTACTAAATGATAGGTATATTTTTAAGATATATTTGAAATGGTAAATGAGGTAGTTAAGCTCCAAGAAAATTAGGGAAATTAAAGTGAAAACATTGTCATGAGATTTATTAGTAAACTCATTTAGAAATCATCTTGATCACTATTTTCAGTTCTTGTGTTGCAAGAGTTGGGGAAAATAGGCTTAAAGACACTGGTTTGAAAATATTACTCTTATTTGTAGACTATTTTTACAGAATAGTGATTGGATTTAAAGATCTCTGTGAGTCACTAATTACCTTGAAAAGGACTTGGAACACCTTAGCCATCTTTTATGTACACCTTTGGTGGGAAGGGGCAGTAAGGAGGCTCAAATACATTTGTCCCACAGTATCCGCAAGGAATTGATTTCAGGACCCCTGAGATATCAAAATCTGAGGATGTGGCACCCACAGATACAGAGCCCACGGACACAGAGAACTGTACCTATTTTAGCATTTCATACTTCATATTCGGTGTAGCCACTTCAAAGACATACAATCATTTACAAATACGTAACAGACCATATTGCTGAAAACATTTAAAATGCAGAGATCCCCTATAGCTTTATAAATAAAGATTGTTTAAAGTACTTCTATGGTAATACCATATGTTTTGAAATTTTATAGAGCAATAAGAAGAATATACATTGCAAAAATTCTATATTAAAACTATTTATTAAATTTGGGGACTGGCTGCTGTATTTTGATCTTACCCTAAAGGACTATGGTCCAAATTTTCTACAGTCTCTTTCATTACTATACAGTTTTCAATCCCTATGCACCATCACCTTTTGAAGAATTTGGTCTCTGAGATCTTTTGCAAAGACTAGATACTGACTGACTAAAAATCTTGACCCTGCCCTTGATTTCAGGCCCTGACCCCTTCTAAGCCAGTCCTGGTAATTTATGCCCATTCTCGGCACCCCAGCCCACGTCATACACACGCTCATGAACACTTCTCAGTGCTTCCATGGGTGTAAGAAAACTCGTCTGAAAGAGGAGAGTGGTGAAGAGAGAGCGGAGTACTGCAGAGTCCCCTGAGGTTTAAGGACCAACTTGAGGTCAGCACAACAAAATGAAGGTGACACCAGATCTCGTGATTATCGTCTCCCTCTCACTGTCGGCTGCTTATGTCCAGGCAGAATTAAAGGGAAGTCAAATTTGACCAGGGTTTGAATTTTGCCAAAGTATCTAACCTTGCAATCATGGGTCAAGGGAACTGAGGCTGTGCATGAGAGATTATAGGGAGTGTAATAACAGAAATCACTGTTTACAAGCTATGACATCACAGTCCTTGTACTTGTCCGTGCCCCACAACCAGCATCAGTTTCAGAGGATGTGTTCCCATGCCCCCATACAGAAGTCATCCTTCCACCCTCAAAATCAAATCTCTTTTTGTAGGAAGTGAAGAGGAGCATGGTGCTCATGTTAGTACTGAGCACTGAATTTGCTTCTATTCTTTATGTATGTAACCTACAAAAATAAACTTTCACCAGTAAAATCTCACATTTTCACATAAAAAATAAGGACTTTACCATGAAGGACTTTTAGATAAGGGATGGGCCCTTTAGTCAACGTGACATGACTATCCTCAAGCAAGCCTCTTGGCAGAGGAGAGCAAACAGTCAGTGCTTGAGGTCAATGGAAATCCCAACCCCACCCTTTATTTCACAAAACACAGATTAGTTTTAATTTCAAAGCAAATAAATAAGTCAAATAAACAAGCCAACACAATGCCACCTTTTATGTTTGAGGACAATACTGCATTAAATGATTTAGTTTAATTAAGGTCACCCCAACGGTTAGATCATTGCCAAGTTCCTATTTAGAGTCCCAGTTGCACCTCATTGGGAGGGTCCAGTAACAAGCCAGGGCATTGGCTGTCTTAGGCAGATACCTACTGGCTTCAGCTCTCGAAAGCGGCACTGGCCAATTCACTGGCAAAATAGACACAAAATGAAAAATATATTCAGTCTCTCAAATGGGAAAGGGGTTCGATTTTATTACTCAAAAGTACTTTCAGTTTTCAGAACTAAAACTACTAATGCATGAAGCACTAGGGAAAAGATTTTAAAAACTGAAGAGGCGGGAGGGTATAGCTCAAGTGGTAGAGCGCATGCTTAGCATGCATGAGGTCTTGTGTTCAATCCTCAGTACCTCCTCGAAAAATAAATTAAAAAATAAACCGAGGTACCTCCCCCCTCAAAAAAAAAGAAAAAAAAGCTTTAAAAAAAACTGAAGGGAACTATAATCTGACTTTCATCAACTGAAAGAGAGATGGTTTGAGGGAAGTAGGCCAATAAAGACAGGGTAAAAGGATTCTATGTCAGAAAATTTTGACATAGAGGTGGCACATTTGCCAAAAACAATAATTTATCCTAGAAACTGCACACCCCAGTAGCATTCAAGCCATGAGGTGGGCTGGCAGAGGTAGAGTTTGCACAACAAAGCCATTGGCCCTATTTGGTCAGGACAATTGAGGTGTGGACTGGCTTGAGTTAAGACAACAAGCAAAGAACTTCACCAGTTTTCAAGCTGCTTCTCTCACTGTACCCACACAGGGAATCTGATTCTCAGCCCCACTCATCACTGAACACAGCCTATAGCCTAACCAACCGGGACACCTAACCAGAGCATGTGGGAAGCTGCATAACGCCTCCAACAGCCCTACATACAGCGGCGTTTAAACAGCACAGCCTGTGGCTTCCCCCATCTACCAGGCAGAACTGGTGGCCTCACCTGACCAAGGAACTCAGTGCACACTCTGGCCCGATTCGGACCCCCAAACAGTGAGCTGCTCAGGCTCAGGGTCCCGTCCTGCTGCCCCTCCAGGGCAAGGAAGGTAAGTCCTAGCCTCTTTACTACTGAAATAGTACCCAGTCCTGACTATCTAGTAAGCCTAACCAGAGAATCCAGGCAACAACAGAGCCATCTTATACCCTCGCTTGGGTAGGAAACTGAACCAACAGTCCTGCCCAACTGTTCTCAGCCAGCGGTACACTCCCCATCCCTGTCTTCAGAGCTCAAACAGTTGCCTTGCCCCAAAATAGACTATAATATCAGGACTCATTTGCCAGAGGCACACACATCACCAGTAGACACACCCAGAACCCCAAACTATGCTCACTGTGAAGAACTGTCTCTGCCAAAGCAAGTCTAGAAGAGGAGCCTGATAACTCCAGTGCACAGATACCAACATAAGGAATTAAGGGTCACAGAACGCCAGGTAAATAAGACACCACCTAAGGCAACTAATAAAGCTCTGATAACTGACCCTAAAGAAATGGAGATCTATGAACTATCAGACAAAATTCAGAATAATCCTCTTAAGGAAGCTTAATAAACTACAAGAAAACACAGGCAGAGAGCTAAAAGCAATTAGGAAAACAATGCATGAACAAAATGAAAAGTCCAACAAGGAAATAATAACCATTAAAAAAAAAAAAAAACCAACGGAAGTCCTGGAGTTGAAAAATACAATAACTGAACTAAAGAATTCAATAAGGAGTTTCGAAAGTAGACTCAACCATGCAGTAGAAAGAGCAGGAAGGGAAAAGAGAGAAGTCACATATAAGGGAACACCACAAATCTACTGGTGGATTTCTCAACAGAAAGCTTTCAGGCCAAGAGACAATGGGATGACACATTCCAAATATTGAAAGACAGTAACCGTCAACCAGGAATTCTGCACAAAGCAAAGCTGTCCTTCAGAAACAAAGGAGGGATAACGACTTTCCTGAATAAACAAAAGCTGAGGGAGTTCATTACCAACAGACTTTTCTCACAAGAAATGCTAACGGGAACTCTTTCATTAAAAGTAAAAGAATGCTAACTGATATCATTAAAACACAGAAAGGTTGCATAAATCTCACTAGTAATGATAAATATGTAGCCACAATTAGATTTTGCAATACGGTAACAGTGATGTATAATTCACTTACTACTCTAGTTTGAAAATTTAAAAAGTAGTAAAAAAAAAAAAAAAAAACTACGACTACATTAATCTGATCTTAGTCATGCGATACAAAAAACATGTAAATTGTTACAGCAATAACCTAAAAAGTGATAGGGAAGAGAAGTAAAAGTGTAAAGTTCACAAATTTTATTGAAGTTATCAGTTTAAAATAGGGTATAATAAGTTTGAGATATTGTATGTTAGCCTTATAGTAACCACAGAGAAAAGTATTGTAGCAATTATACAAAAGAACAGAATGAAGAAGTCAAAGCATACTGATACCCAAAGACATAAAAACACAAAAAGAGCAGATCTACAAAGCAAGGAACAATTAAGAAAATGGCACTAGTAAGTTCTTACCCATCAATAATTGCTTTAAAGGGAAAAGGACCAAATTTTCCAGTTAAAAGACAAAGAATGGCAGAATAGACTCCTTAAAAAAAAAAAGATCCAACAATATGCTACCTGTTAGAGATTCACTTTAGCCTTAAATACACATATAGACTCAGAATGAGGGGATAGGAAAAGATATTTCAAGCAAACAGTACCCCCAGAAAAAGTAGGGGTAGCTCTACTTATATCAGACAAAATAGATTTTAAACTAAAAATGGCAAAAAGAGACAAAGTAGTACATAAAGATAAAGAGCCAACACATCAAGATGTGACAGTTGCAGATATTTATGTGCCCAACACTGGAGCACCTACAGTATATAAAGCCACAACTAACAGAGCTAAAATAAGAAAGAAACAGTAATATAATAATAATTGGGGACTTTAATACCCCACTCTCAACAATAGAGTGATCATTTACACAGAGAATTAATAAGGAAACAGTGGATTTGAGCAACACTAAAAACCTAATGGTCCTAACAATAGCAAAAATAAATAACATATACAGTACATTCTGTATTTCAAGCTAAACTATAAAGCTATAGTCATCAAAACAGTATAGTACTGTCAGTATAACAGACAAATAAACCAGTGGAACAGAATCAAGAGCTCAGAAATAAACCCAACCATGTACAGTCAGCTAATATTTGATAAGGGAGCCAACAATACTCAAGTGGGGGAAAAAAACTGCTGCTGGGATAATTGGATATTTACATGTAAAAGAATGAAACTGGACCTACATTTATAGCACTCTCAAAAATTAACTCAAAATGGATTAAAGACTTAAATGTAAGACCTGAAACCATAGAACTCTTATTAGAAAACATATAAACAAGACTCCTTGCCATGGGTCTTGGTAGTGATTTTTTTGGATATGACATCTAAACCTCAAGCAACAAAATAAAAAATTAACAGGTGGGACTACATCAAACCAAAAAGCTGCTATACAGTGAAAGAAGCCATTAGCAAAGTGAAAAGACAACTTATGCGATGGGAAAAATATTTACAAACCATATAGCTGATAAGGGGTTAATATCCAAAAGACCTCATACAACTCAAAAACAACAATAAACAAATAACCCAATTTTAAAATGAGCAAAAGGCTTGAATAGATATTTCTTCAAAGAAAGATGTATGAAAAGCCAACAGGTACATGAAAAGATGCCCGACATCACTAGTCATTAGAGAAATACAAGTTAAAACCACAATGAGATAGCACCTCATGTCAGTTAACCATCATCAAGAAGATAACAAATGCTGGTGTGGATGCAGAGAAAGAGAAACTCTTGCGTACTGTTGGTGGGGTTGTACACTGCTGCAGACACTATGGAAAATAGTATGGAGGATCCTCAGAAAATTAAAAATAGAACTACCATATGATCCAGCAAGTCCACTTCTTGGAATATATCCAAAGGAAATATAAACACTAGCTTGAAAAGGTATCTGTACCCCTATGTTTACAGCAGCACTATTTACAATAGCCAAGACATGGAAACAACCTAAGTGTCCATCGATGGATGAATGCAAAAGAAGTTATGATATATATGTATATGTGTATGTATGTATGTATGTATGTATGTATATACACCATGCAATACTATTCAGCCACTTAAAAAAATGAAGAAATTCTACCATTTGTGACAACATGGAAGGCATTATGCTAAGTGAAAAAAGTCTGATGGAGAATGATAAATACTGTACAATCTCACTTATATATGGAATACTAATTTTTAAAAACCCTACAGACTCATAGAAAGAGATCAGACTTGTGGTAACCAGAGGCAGATGGTTGGCGGAGGGGAAATTGGAGGAAAGTAGTCAAAACGTACAAACCTTCAATCATAAGAGAAATAAGTACTAGGGATACAGTGGATGTAATGTACAGCATGGTGACTACAGCTAACACTGCTGTGTGATATAGAGGAAGCTTGTTAAGAGAGTAAATCCTGTGAGTTCTCGTCACAAGGGGAAATTATTTTTTTCTTTCTTCATTCTTTTCTGTGTGTTCTATCTAAGAGAAAATGGATGTCAGCTGAACCTACTGTTGTAATCATTCCACTGGTATATATAAGTCAAACTATCCTGCTGTATGTCTTAAACTTATATAGTGATGTATGTCAATTATTTCTCAATAAAACTGGTGAGAAAAACCTAATCTGTCTTCTACCTGCAACTTCAAATATTTGAAGATGATCATGTTTCTTGAATGGTCTCTTTAAACTGAATAGTCTAAAGAGTATCTTTAATGCTCCATCCCACATGGGATTTTTGAGTTCCATAGAAGACTGGAGGACCCCAGTGAAGATGAATGACCCACAAATCCCTTGTTTGTTTCCAAAAACCTAACCATAGAATTAGGAACAAAAGGTCAGTGCAGCCAGAATCTGCTAAGGTACCACTCTATCAGTGGAACACGTGGCAATACAGAATGTTATTCTTCTTTAAATGTCCAGTAAATGAAATGATTTGCCAAATGCTGGGAAAGTGTTCTCATTACAAGAAGACTTTACTGCAGGCACAGCAGAGTTCTACTCATCTTTGTTTTCTTATTTTTATCCTGTCTTAAAAGTGATCTATAGATCTCTCTAAACTCTGGAGAGATCTGAAGTTATTGTTAGATAACCAATTTTATTAAGCAAATTTGTCTCTGGCAAGTCATGCTTACTTAATAAGTGACAGCTGGCAATTTTTGGTTACCTTTAATTTTCTCATTGGCATCTGTACAAGTGCTACTTCCAGAAAAGCATTACACAACCAGTAATTTGATTTTAGTTTCAGTCTTTAGAAACACTTGGTCTATTTTTACTTGCACTCCAGATCCTATGGCTACATTCAGTAATTTACTTCCCCATTTATGTCATTCTCCTAACCTCCTCTCCCTTGAGCTTCTCCCATGCCTAAAGGACAATTTTAAGCTACTCTGCTCTGTCCTATTGCAGTGAACTGAGACACATAATAGCATTTCTAACATAATAAGACATCTGTAACTTAATTCTGCTGTTAATCAATGTATCTTTTCCAGTAGACGGGCCATTGTGAAATACAATTAACCAAGACCTACAGAAAAACACATATTACTTTCTCACCTGAATTGCTGGATGAAATTGCAGAAGATTGGTGGAATCTAATGGACTCCAACTCTATTCTCTGGGCCCCAAGAGAACATGGGATTCTCATAGTAGCCTTCAATTTGGCTTTACCTTGCAGGATAGGCTGAGCCAGTGTTTTGTAGGCTTTCTTTTTGTACTGAGGACAAGCAAGACAGTGGAGGGAGTTGACTCCAAATGACTGTAATCTTGGAAATTTGCTAAACAGAGCTCAACTGTGATAGACGGCTGAGCTAGAAATTATGTGCCCACTTCCCTCATTTAGAAACACTTTTCAAAGACCCTAGAAAACCAAATTGCCACTTATGTGTTCAGAAATAATCAAGACAACTGGTGACAGTGGTATGTGAAATGGTGTGAAAAGATGCAGACATTAGATCGAGAAGCATCTGGAAGCTGAACCCCACCTCTGTCACTCAGTAGCTCTGCAGTACTGGGGACGCTTCTGCATTACTCTGGGTTTCAGCTTCGTCATCTGTGATACGGGACTGAGGCAAGAAGCCCCATAAAAAGCCCCGCAGGACCCCTAGGCAGGGATGCTGCTCTCCTTCCAGCACTGTCCAGTTCCCTGGCCCAGAGGCTCTATCTAACTTTTTGCCTCTAAAGCGGCTAACTTACACCTAGAATTCTATTGGTTCCCTGAGCTCACTTCTGATTGGTTATCTCCTTCACTCCTGATTGGTTATTACTCTCACTTCTGATTGGTTATTACTCTCACTTCTGATTGGTCCACTCCCCTAACTTCTGATTGGCCCATTTGTAGTACTTCATTTGCATGGAGCTTACTCCTGATTGGTCTATTTCTAACAAAGCTTGTTCCTGGTTGGTCAACTTCTGTTGTACTTTATTTGCATATAATGTTCCAAAGTGTAAAACTGGCAGCCTATAAAAGGCCTGTGTAAACCTACAGGACAGGGTCCAGAGCTTGAAGTGTTAACTCCTCTAGGCCTGCTGGTGTAATAAACCTGAGTTCTCCAACTCTCCGGGTGCTGCTTGGCCTCTCCCCTGGATCCAGGTTGCTGTCACAACTGAGCTGTAACACTGAGCTGTAACACATTTTTTCTGCAACAGGACCACCTACCTTCACCTTGTGAAGATGAAGTGATATGAACACATCAGACATCCAATCAACACCAAACAAGCAGCAGCAAAGGCCAGTTTCCTTATTGCCAAAAAATGTGGGATGACCCCTTCTCTTGGTTCCACAGAAAACAAAATAAACGGTAGGAAGAGGCTTCCCAGGAGGCAGGACTGTCAATGCCAACATCCTGGGGTGTTGGTATCCTTGTTCCAAGGGCTGAATTTGATATAGATTCCACATGTTAGATATGGCTGTCAGTTCCTTCCTGATGTTATGAATAGCATTTTCTATTGCTTTGTGAAGCGGAACTGAAAAACAGGTATTATGTTAATTACCTGTTTTTAATCGTTTAATAAATCACTTAATTAAGGACTGTAACTGCTTTTACACTAGTGATTCTTAATGGGATATTTGGTAATTCTGGAAACGCTTTTAGATACCATAACTGGGAGTTGCGAGAGAGTGTTGCTGGTATTTAAGGAGTAGAGGCCAGGGATGCTACTAAAGATTTCACATGCAAAGGAGAGTCCCCCTCTCTTCTTCTCTTTCCTTGCCTCCCCTGCCTCACAACAAAGAATTATGTAGCTCAAAACATCAACAGTGCTGAGGCTGAGAAACTGTTTATATAGGCTAAATAATCCCTATTCTCTTTACATTTCTTCATAAATATATGTAAAGATAGCTCATTAAAAAAAAAAAAAAAAACTCACGGAATATCTGCCATCTCTCCCACCATCAGCAATTAACTTTCCTATAGCCCAACGATGACGATATTGTTGTAGCATTTTTAAAAGGTGCTTTTATACAATATTGCACTTAACTCTGACAACAACATTGTGAGGAAACTGTTATTAATGATCCTCATTTGGTATCACCTCACACCAGTCAGAATGGCCATCATTCAAAAGTCCACAAACGATAAATGCTGGGGAGGGTGTGGAGAAAAGGAACCCTCCCACACTGTTGGTGGGAATGTAGTTTGGTGCAGCCATTATGAAAAACAGTGTGGAGATTCTTCAAAAAACTAAAAATAGACTTACCATATGATCCAGCAATCCCACTCCTAGGCATGTATCTGGACGGAACTGTAATTTGAAAAGATACACGCAGTCCCAATGTACAGAGCAGCACTATTTACAATAGCCAAGACATGGAAACAACCTAAATGTCCATTGACAGATGACTGGATAAAGAAGCTGTGGTACATTTATACAATGGAATACTACTCAGCCATAAAAAGAACAAGATAATGGCATTTGCAGCTACATGGATGGACCCAAAGATCATTATTCTAAGTGAAGTAAGCTAGAAAGAGAAAGAAAAATGCCATATATCATTCATTATGTGGAATCTAAAAAAAGAAGAAAAGAGACAATAATGAACACATCTACAGAACAGAAACAGACTCACAGACATAGTAAACAAGCTTATGGTTACTGGGGGGAAAGGAGGTGGGAAGGGATAAACTGAGAGTCCAAGATTTGCAAATATTAACTCTCTCTCTCTCTAAATAGATAAAAACCAAAATTTTCTATGTAGCACAGGGAACTATATTCAATGCCTTGTAGTAATCTTTAATGAAAAAGAATATGAAAACAAATATATGTATGTATACATATGACTGAAACATTATGCTGCACGCCAGAAATTGATACATTATAACTGACTATGCTTCAATTTAAAAAACGTCAAAAAAATATTCCTCACTTTACAGATTTTAAATATGATCATATTTTAAGGGCAGAGCTAAGGCTCAAATCAAAGACATTTTACCCTAAATCTCACATGCTTTCCGCTGAATCCTGCTCTACTTGGCCTCATTCTGAACTATGCTGTTCTTGACAGAAAGGACCCACTAAGGCAATGGGTTTCAGTTAAGGATACACATGAGAATTACCCAGGGAGGTGTTGTAAATAGAGATATATGGCCTATCAAATCTACTATTTCTGAATCTCTGAGAATAGGGTCAAGACAGGTATATTTTCCAAGAGCATCCCTACATATGCCCACTTCCAGTCTGTCATCTAGTTCAGAACACAAATCAAATGATAATAATGACCTTTCTGGGAACATTTACGTGTTAACACTCCTTAATCGAAAGAAATGAATCCCTGATGGTGTTTATGGCACCAGGGACCCTTGAGCACGGTGGGAACAGCTCTGTGTGAGTGAAGCCTCTCTGCTACTCAGGTGACAGCGGCTTTCATCTAATTTTAAGACTTTCTGTGATTTTGGGTCAGAGCAGTTTTTTAAATGGGACTATATTTGTTTTCTCCTGTATGCTTTCTATGTCCCTCATATACTCATACACAATAGGCTTCACTGACAAGAAACATCAGACATTAAAAAGCAAGGCACCAGCAGGAAAAGTCCTTTAAAGGCCCAGTAAGTGTGGAAGATGGCAGAACCACTGTACATACAGCTCCCGTGTCTCTACTTCAGGCCCTTCCAGTACCACTTGCCATTTCTCATTCTTGTCACACGTGGCTCTCTACCTGGACTTCTTTCTACCACAATCCCCCTGACGACTGAATCGAGGCCTGCAATGACCTTTACAGGTTACTTACTTAAGTGCACGGCTACGCAGTGTTCTCTCCACGGTCCAGCTGCATGGGCATCAACCACCTGGGCCCATGTTAGAAATGCAGAATGTACAGTTTAGCGAGATCCTGGGTGACGCCTATTCAAGTTGGAGGAGCCCTGTTCCAGGGAGTTTTCCCACCAACACCCCTAAGGGGCTCCTCCAAACCACACACACTAATGGTAACGGCTTGACACTGCAGCAGTTCTCTAAGACAGCAGTTTCCAAAATGTGGTCCCAGGACCAGCAGCCACAGCATCACTCATGAAAACATCTACAACACAGAAACAGACCTTGTGAGAAATGTACATTTCCAGACCTATCTCAGGCATATGAGTCAGAAACGCTGAGGATGGGGCTCAGTAACCTGTGTGCTTTTTAAAATTGAAATATAGCCGACATACAGTACTGCATAGCTTCAGGTGTACTACACAATGATCTGACGTTTGCATACGTTATGAAATGATCACCACACGTCTAGTAGCCATCTGTCCCCATACGGAGTGATTACAGTATCATTGACCATATTCCTAATGCTGTATATTACACTCCAGAGTAATCTGTGTTTTTAAAATAAAACGTCCAGGTGATTCTTGTTGGATACAGTATGGTAAAGTTGTGCGGCCAAAGGAGGAGATGATGATAAGGCTTGGAAGAAGTTTACTATGCCCACAGGTCCCAGAGAGAGCATCACCGCATGCTGTGCAAGGTCACAGGGAAAACACCAGGTGGTCAGGAGGCAGAAGACAGAAGCAGACAGAAGGTTTAAGCAGAGCCTTTATTGGAGTTTCCAGGGAAACACAAGACAAGACAGAGGAAACAGTTTAGGATTGGCTAGCTTGCCTAATTCTGGTGGGCTTTGGACTACAGGAGTGGTCTCCGGTTGCCTGGTACCTCATCCTGGGGTAATTCAGGGCAGGAGAAATACTGGTTTGGTGTGTGAGAGTTAGATAAGGAGGTGGTTGGGGTAGTATAAACTTGGGATTCGTTGGTTTGTGTATGAAAAGCGTACTCTTGGCAAGTTATCATTATCTTTAGGCATTATCTAGCCCTGGGAGGGGCAGTGTCTCCCCAGCCAGAAAGGTTTTTTAAGATGTTAAAACATCTTATACAGAAAACTGAAAATATGTATATTAAGAGTACTTTCTAGTGCACACTAACAGTTTAAAATACATTTCTCTGAGGCAGAAGTTACCAACCCTTGCTCCATACTGAAATAATCTGGGGAGCTTTTAATAAATATTGATAGCTGCACCCAACCCCAGACCAATTAAATCAGAACTGGAACAGACAGACTGCAAGGTGATTCCAAAGTGCCACCAAGGCTCATAACTGAAGCTCTGAAGAAAGATAAATGTGGTTGATAAAGTATTACAGATCAAATCTAGTGTTTCTCCAGCCCTGACTGATGGAGGGCAGCGGGGGCAGGTGCAGGGAGTGAATGTCCCTGACATTAACCATCTCACCATTTGTCTCAGGTGGTTGTGAGGGATTGTTTGGTTTGCTTTTTTTTTTTTCCCCCATGATTTCAGTGTGCAGCAAGGCTGAAAAAGCACTGGTGAATTCTAACCCTCATTTTATAGATGAGAAGTATGAGGTTTAACAGTAAAGTGGTTTATTTAAACTTACAAGAAAGTCTTCAAGGGTGTCAGGATTAGAACCTCCAACCCCTAATTTCTAACCCAGTGCTCTTTTCCCACATACACAGCCTTCTTTAACCACGGTGTGCACAAAGCTTGGTGTCTGCCTTCAACTGAACTTCATTTCCCAAATATTTTTAAGGTCTCTAAGAAGTTTGGCTTTCATCTTCCAAGGGCTTAGACACTTTGACCAAGACATTTTTAGGGCAAAAAATCTGACTTGTCCATTTTTAAAGAATAAATATGAATTTAGCAGAATATATTTTCCCAAATAACCCCCATCCCACATGTTCTTCCGCAAGGTGATCTTGTCACTGCCCCATCAAAAAAGGGCATCTAATTATCGTCCTCTGGAATCTGGGGTGGACTGGACTTGTTTGACCAATAGACCATGGCAGAGTAACATTCTTGAATTTTCAAGGCTAGTTCATAAAAAGCCTTGGAGCTTCTGCCTGAATCTCATGAAACGTTTAGTCTTGAATCCCAGCCACCATGAGGAGAGAAACCCAAGCTACACTGCGAGGCTGTGTGTAGGCACTCTGGTCCCCAACCTCAGCTGAGCTCCCAGCTAACAACCACGTGAGGGAGCCTTCTTAGACCCACAGAGTCTTCAGACATCTGACTGCAACTGAGTGAAAGACCCCAAGCAAAAACGGCCCAGCTCAGCCCAGCCCATTGACAGAAGTAAGAGAGATTAAAACCCCTAGGTTTTGAAGTGGTTTATTGAGCAGCGATAAATACCTGGAACAACGAAATACAGGAAAATAACTCCAGGTGGAAAAAGTGTGGTATCAGTGAGTTAACAGTCCATAAGAGTTAACTGAGAGAGCACAGGATAGAGGAAAGGGAGGAAAGATTAGGAGCATAAAGAAAGATAATAATATTTAAGAAATGCCAGAGCAGGAGTATACTGCATCCTTAGAGAATCAATGAGATATAATAATTACACATTTCAAGTGAAGTTTGGAAGTACAAAAAAATACATAAATTTAGTCTGTCTGAAATTACTATAAAGCCAGAAATTTAAGGATTAAAGAAATGTTAAGAATGAGGTTAAAAAATATTTTCTAAGTAAAATTATAAGTAGACAAATGAATATTTTTTTATCCTTACCAAGCTCTACTTCTTTTGGACTCTGGGGTCTGAATCTTTATTGTGAACACAAATATTGCATCAGAAAACTAGTGAGGACCAGACAGCCCCTTTGGCAATGATTTCTGGAGGACAGTTTTCTAGGTGGACAGGTAAACAAGAACACTTCCACATGTCAGCTCTGCTGGATAAATCCAGCACTAGATCAGAAGCTCAAGCTGTGACCCCTCTTTTTCATATTTAGTATTTTTTCAACAAAAATAATTCTGAAATTGGATTGGGGTGACAATTGCTTTTGAATCAAAACACACAAAAAAGAATACTGCACAGTTTATTCTTGTCCCAATTTTTATCACAATTCACTGATTCTGCAGTGGTTTTCACCATCAAAATACATTTTTACTGACATCAGAGCTGACCTGCAGGCCGCAACACAGGAGAATGTTGTTTCGAGGTGCCGTTTTGTGATCTGATCTCCCTCTTTCAGTTCTTGAATGAATCGCCTTCGCCAGTCTCTGGCTGTTTGGTTTAGGTGGTTCAAGTTCAGTCACCATGGAGCTAGGGTCAGGAGTTGGTGCTGGGTGTACCTGCTACCTTTGCTCTCATTAATAACTACACTTGAGTCATCTTGTAGGCTTATCTCATTTATCACGAGAGGAAAAGACCAAGCATCTAGGAAAAGCTATTTCCACTACTAATAACTCAGAAACATTGGTCCACGTATAGCAATCATTTGGCACACATGCTGCCCCTCTGCCTCCTACATCTGTGTCAGGAATCTCGATCAGTTAATGGCTTTCCTTTTCTCTGAGAGAAGGCACAGCCTCAGAATTCTTCTCAACACAATGGCCCACACTACTACTACTCAACTGGGAGAAGCTTTTTGTTTTCCATCTTTTTTTTTTTTTCCCCACACAAATTAAATAACTTGTTCAGGGTCAGAGAGCATCCCCTATGGGATTTGAAGCCAGGCATGTTTGGTTCCATATTATTTTCCATCTTGATGGGGCATCAGGAAATTCATCTCTCTCTATAACTAGACTTATCTTCATTACTGGCTTTCTACATTTGGTGAGCAGAAGTAACAGAGAACCCTCTATGGACTGTATACTGTGAGGCTACATATTTTATAGAATGTATTTTTTATTTTGCACAATGACTAATTCTCCCTAGAAAATTTGCAGATATTCATAGTATCATATGATCCAATGTGATCTGGACCCAATGGTGGGAGTTAAGATAAAAAGTTCACATCTCATAACAAGCCCTAGAAAGATTCCTAATTCTTGTCATTTTTTTTCAGCTCATGAAAACAGATTACTAGAGAATTTCTTAATCCATTAAAAATAATAATGAATGCTTGTTCTTAGATATATCCATGAACTGGCACTGAAACATCTAGAACTTCCATGGTAATAGTCTAGGATGGTTTCTCAAGTTACACAGAACCCATTCAGAGGACTTCACCCACCTAGCACTAGAGTCAGCCTGTAACCCTGGCGGAGCAAACAGTATCTTCAAGTTAGATCTGAGCAAATAATTAAATCAATGCAGGGCAAAAAGTAGCAAATACTTTTCAGTTATTATTTTAAGGTAATTTGCTAATCATTGTGAAGAATACAAAGTTATTAAAGTGAATTTTCCCCTACAGAAGTTTGTAACAAATTAAAGAAACTATGCCTTGAAAAGTCACACAACAGTTAGGGCTGCCTGGTGATAAATAAGTGATTGGTACAAGCCAAGCAGCCCCAATTATTTTTCACAAATGAGTGAATTTTTACTTTCCCGAAATCTCAAGAGAAGCCAGGAATGATAAAAAGAATCCTGGTACCGGTAACCTACAAGGCTGACATGCCTTCTGATCCAGAATCTATCATTTCCTATCTGTGTGGACTTAGGTAAGTGTAAGGTCACTGAATATCTCTAAGCATTGGTTCCCCCATCTGTAAAATAGGGCTAATTATGCTAATAGCCACTTCATAGGACTGCTGTAAAGATTAAATGAGATGATGCATAGAAAGAGCTGAGTTAGCATGGTACCTGTCATGAAATAGGTGGTCAGTGAGTGTTATATTATCATCACATCATCATTGTGCTGCTAGATATTCCAGCAGACCACCGAAGTTGAATTAGGGAGGTCATGGAGGATGACATCCTTGTGATCGTGACCACTTGGGAGATTCCTCAGACAGTAGACCTCTCCACTGTGTGATAATTGTACACAGACGGTCAGTTCCATTGATGCAGACAAAAATGAATATATGAACTGATATAGTCAAGAAGAACTTTCTGCTGGAAGTAGTCCTTTCATTGTGCCCCAACTAATAGGTAGACATTGGCTAGGTGGAGAAGAAAATGTAACCAAGAAAACCTTGGGCACAGTGTGTCTGGGAAACAGTAAGTAAGAAGCCAATCAGAGCTGGCAGCGTTGGGGAGTGGCAGGAAGCCACCCTGGAGGAGGCCCTGGAGAGCCGTTCAGCAAAGCAGACCAACTCAGTCACTCCCTAGTGTCAATCCTCTATTTCAAACCAACTGGACTGTACATTTCTTCTCAACCGCAGCCATTTGGAATACATGGTTTTAACGGTTTTGTAAAAGAAAAGATTTAATAGTTGACACCTGCCTTTACCATCTCTACACAAGAGTACCCTGCACTGTGCAATGAACTGATGTCTTCTGAAGAAATGTGAGAAGGAAATGTCCATATCTTTTAAACTGGATAAAACTTAAAATGATTTTCTCTTTGCATATCCTGTGAAGAAAAAGCAAACTCCACTTTGTTTTGTTTTGGTTTTTTGTTGTTTGTTTTGTTTTGGAATTCATAAGTATTCTTCAAATTGAATCTACTCACCACATTTGCTCCACAGAAACTCATTCAGAGGGCTTCCCCAGTCTGATACTAGTAACAGCCTCGTAAAGCCCAGCATCGGTAAACAAATAACTTCAAAGTGAATTAGGGCAAATAAGTCAATATAGGGCAAGACAGGCCAACATGTCTTTTTAATCTTAGTGAACTGAAGCGAAGAATACTACTTATTGTCTTTACTCAGTGCCATGTAATGTGCTAGTGTTTTACATGTGTTATGTTCTTTAATTCTCACAACCCCATGTGGTGGCTATTAAAAACCCCACTCTACAGAGGCAAAGACTGAGGCTGAGAGTACAAAAGTAAACTGCCCAAGATCACACAGCTATTAAGTGAAGGAGCCAGCTCTTGAACTTGGCTCTGTTTGATGCCAAAGCCACCCCACTGGACTGCTTCCACCCATAAGGACCTAGGGGCCAAGCTAAGGTGGAATGCCTCCTATACAAATCAGAAGTCTTAAGGAGAAGAAAGGGCCCAAGCAGACAGTTGTCAACTGTTTATATTAATAGAGAGAAACAATAATTGATGATCTCTAACTATTCAGGGTAATTTAAAATGGCCGTTTGTACTCTTTGATTGAGAAAACAAGTGTTGTAAATAATTGATGCCTGGAGACTTGAAAAGAAGCTTTAGAAGTATACCAAAAGCTATTTTTAATGTAGCCCTTAGTAAACAAACCTAGTTTACCAGACCCTGCATTTGACTCCTTAAATTTTAAGGTCACTTGCCTGCCCACCCTTGGCTATATCCTCGATGAAGTATCTGCCCTAAAAGATGAAGCACTCTTGTTGTGGGAAAACTCTAGGTTTATTTCTCCTACAAAAACCATTGCTAGCCTAATAACTTTCACATTTATGTTTTCTTCAGGCAATTCATAAAGTTATTTCTTTTAAAGAAAAAAAAAAAATCCAAGCCTTTCTTTGAAATGTCTCAGTTTTTACGGACACAATCCCATGGTTAAGAGAAAAAAAAAAATTGTCTGCAGGGCCTACGTGCGTTTAGTCTAAGTGTGGCTTAGTGGCTTAGAAGAAATTGTGTGTGTGTGATATTTTTAGTCCTGACCTCAAAGAAGACTTAAACCCACTGTTGTTGGATTTGGATAACACAATTAGAAACATGTGCTCATTTATAGGAAAGACCTTGGTCCTCTACCTTTCTTATATGTGAGCACATGTTTCTAATTATGTGTTCAGGCTCTGCGGTTAGCAACATTGTGTAAAGGTTAGGAATTGAGCTTCAGAGTTGGAGAGTCCGAGTGACCCCTGGCTGTTATCACTTACCAGGTGTGTGACTTTGAGCAAAATTCAACCTCCTTTGAACTTCGTGTTCATGTACATATGTGTACCTAACGTGTGTATGCATATAAAGTGGAGTGCATAATATATCTGGTGTGTAGTAAACATGCAAAGAATGGAAGTTTATTATTGCTGTCAGTAGCTCATATGAGATTTTCACCCTGCAAAGGGTCCTTAAGTTTGAGTTTTCTGAAGAATTTGGTTATATCCAATGTCTGCCTTCCATTTTGTGAGGGGAACAGAGTGCCAAGAGAATCTTTCTTTTTGCCCAAACTTGCAGCTAAGTCCCAAGAAAGTACCCCATAATCTAGGTTCAGGGAGATGCTGGTAAGTTGCCAGATCTTAGAGACAGCCAACCACCTTCCTTCGAAGATCCATGAGAGGTGTCCCACCACCGACCCTTCCCCACCCCATTCATGTAAGAAGAGACTGAGAGATGAGAGGTATGGGTGCTTGTAAACCATAAGCAGGAAGGAAAAAGAAGGGAGAGTTGGTGGGGTTGAGGTAGGGAACAGGCAAGCAGCCTGCACTTCTGCCAATTGACATAACAAGCTTACTTGCCTTTCCCCAGGGTTGAGTGGCTGGTTTTCCGCAAAGAAAATAGGTGGGCTTGATCTAACTTGTAAGTATCCCTCCCAAGAGGCCCTCCCAGGCAGTAGTGGACATATCTCCATTAGTAAAGGCTGAGGTAGGGCTACTGGGGGGGGGGGGGGGAAGCCAGAGTCAGATATCTGACCAACTACTTGCAGCCTGGTGCAGGGGTGCAGGGGTGCAGGGGTGGAGGTTTTGATCTTCCTACTTGCATACTTCCTTGGCTCCAACCTACAGCAGATGAGTAATCCCAGGACTGCTACCTCTGTGGGGGCATACACTGAGGGCTGAGCGCCTGGTGGAGGGGTTAGGAGCAGGGAGAGGGCCAAGAGGATCCAGTGGAGTCACCCGCCAAAGGCGCTGACCCTCCCCATGCCTGCACCCAGGCAATGGTGGGACTTGAGTCTCCCCCTCCTCCACCACCACTGCATCTCCCTCACCGATCTGGGAAGAGGTGGGAGCTGTAGCCAGGCAGGTGCCAGGAGAGAGAGGCAGAGCAGAGCCCTGTTGCTAGGGAACAGAGAGTACATCAAGGAGACCTTGCCCAGGGGAGGGAAGGAGCTGCCAGGACAGGACCACACAAGAGCTGAGATTCCAAGCCACCCACCCAACACTCCATTGTCCTACTGGACTTCACTTACAGAACACAACTCAAAGGTAAAATTATGAAGAATTTCAAGAAGACAACTGCAGAGCATTAAACTCCCAGGGGTGAGGGGGCTTCTGAGCACAAGGTCCTGTGTCACTGGCCTCAAGCCCCACAGTTTCCACATCCATAAAGCAGCCCTGCTCCTGTGTCAGAGAACTGGGAGCAAGAAACCCTGTGGAAGCTTCAAAGCCCCCACAGATGCCTACCATGAGAAAGCCAACATCTGGACAGGTGCTTCAGAGATGTGCTCAAGGTGAGAAGGTAATAGCTTAGTGGGTAGAGGATGTGCTTACCATGTATGAGGTCCTGGGTTCAATCCCCACTACCTCCATTAAGAGAAAAAAAATAAAGAAGGAAAACAGAATCCAACGCAACAACAACAAAAAAGAGATGTGATCAATAGTGAGACAGTGGTAACTGGGAAAATGGGAAAACAGTATTTGCCAATCAGGGAGAAGTCTGCCACCCTACTCAGATAAATAAGAGGGGTGTTCTCTTTTCTCCCCTCCCTCTCCCCTCCCCTAGCCCTGGAGGAGGGAGGAGGGATAAGAGTATAATGAGACCAGCCCTCACCACCAACTGGAGCCAGTGATGGGCTTCGCCTGTGCTGGTGGCAGAGGAGGAGAGGTGTGAATTACACCGAGACTGAAATTTCAAACTGCACAGGGTTAAAATGACTTTTTAAAAATCGTTGAAAATAAAATTAAAAAAAAAAACACATACAGCCAACTTGTAATTAAAGAACTGTTACCCAGTGGAAAAGGAATTCAGCATGACCCAGTTAGAAGGCATTTATTGGGGAACAAAGACACTTCACGGTGATACTCGAAAGAATAAGACTCCTCAATAAATCGGCAACATAGGCCTGTTCATCGTGGCCTCAGCTCGCTGGCCTCACCCGGTGGACACACCCCTACACAGGTCATGCATCTGCAACCCCAGGACCTTCTAGAGCCCTGGGAGAGAAAGAGATGTGGGCTGGGCTACTGCTACCACCTGTCTGGCCCACGGAAGAAGTGGTAGTCAGAGAGCACATGGGGAAAAAAGGGCCTGGAATCTTAAAACACTCAGGTAACTCAGCACACGGACAACATGCAATCTAAGTTAATGTTGCTCACTCCTGAGGGTGACCGAACTTAAAATCTGAAGCTCTGAGTAAATCCATAAGTCAACATGTACTGAGCATCTACCAAGGAGGAGACCAAGAAAATCAAACATTTCTCCATCCCTTCGTGTTTTCTACAGTCTACTTAGAGGCCCAATTCATAAGTGCACAAGGTGGCACCCAGCTTTTGTTATCAGCTAAAAGTGCAATGAAGTTCAGGAAAGAAAGAAATTAGCCCAGGCTAGGGTAGTCGGAGGAGGAGATAGAGAAGAGTGGATTTCAGCTATTCCAGGAAGGAATACATAGGTTTTATGTGGACAAAAGGGAAAACCCACTTGGGGCAGGAGTCGGGACAGCACGAGCAAAGGCACACAAGTACCAAGCGTGTGTCCAGTCGGTGAGAAACACAGCCTCAGCGTCACAGAAGGTAAAGGCAGGGGAGCTCTCAGAGATATGACTCAATAGATGGGGAGGGAATCACAAAGACTGTGAAGGAAGGCAACACCCAACTCATTGTCTAGATGCTTTATATAATCTACCTCATTCCATTCTTACAAAAATTCTGAGAAGTCAGTGTAGTTTGGGGTCCCCCAGGACACCATCACACCCAAGTACACATGAACCATACTGTCAGCACAAACTACTTGGTGTGGTCCAGGTACGCAAAAACACTCAACGCGGCACCAAGTAAACCAAAATGCTCTTAATAGGCAGGATATTCCAGGAGCTTAGAGGTTATTTCTGAGAAGTCAGGGGAAGGCTCAACTTCCTTTGGAATGTGCAGGGTTTGGACAGTGCAGACCTGCTAAGTTAACCCTTTCCTGCACAAACAGACATTATCTATAAGTGAGTAAGCTGACAATCTGAAAGCTTAGGTTACTTTTTCAATATCTAGCAGGTGTAAACCCACTATCCAGGGTTTGGATCTACTTTTGTTTGCATCCAAAAATCTGTGCTCTTTCCATTATTAACTCACTGCCTCTTCTCCAGGTCCTGAAAGTCAAACAGGTGACTAGACATGATTCTGAAAAAATGAGGGGGTCAATAAAGTTCTAACACAAGGATATGGCATATGGAGATCAGTGTTGTAGGAAGATTTCAAAATTTCGTTCCAGTATCAAGGGGGGAAATGATCCATAAGAGGGAAACGAAGAGACAGGTACAGCTGAGAGATTTTTTTCAGTAATCCAAGCAGCATGCAATAAGCTCATAGCTGTAAGAGTATAAAGGAAGGTGTATGTGAAACAGTTCCAAGCAAGGAAATTACAGAACTCTGTTAAAGACTGGATATTGGGAAGAGAGAGAAACGGAGAGTTAAGATGATACCAGAATTTCTCATGATACTCATTAAATGCTCTTTATGCTTGCTTTACACCTGATGGCTTCCTTTAATCCTCACCACAATGCTGTGGGGTTGGAATTATTATACTATTTTTACAGACAAGGAAACACAGCCTCTGAGAATTTAACTACCTTGCAAAGGTCTTAAAAGTTTTCATGCATACCTCATTACGCCTGAGTCAGAAAGCCCATGCACTTCCCTAATCATTGTGGTACCTTCCTTTGGAGGTTAGGAAAACACTGACGGCTCTGTCAAAGGGGAGGGAAGTTGATTGGTTCAGATTTGGAAGTGCTAAACTTGAGATGAACAGAGTTGCAGCTATGTGGAGATATCTGGGATTAATTAATGGATCTTACAGTTTTTTAAATCTTCTACAGTCTGCCCTTATTATCAGTGCATATTTTTGTGGATAACTCTGCTTCATTATTTAACATTTCTTTAGATAAGCTTAAAGTTCAAAGACTAGTGTGCAGGCAAAATGAATATATTTTAAATTTGAATTAAAAATAATTATATCCCCTTAAAAAGTAGCTGGCCTACATTTTGGACCTGAGCAGTTTGCGTATAATTGCGTGTGCATAAGGCAGTAATACTCAGTAAAAACAGATTGATACTAGGCAAGAAAAAAAAAAGCATCCAGATAGAATGAAGCCAAAATCTACTCAAAGGACCTAAAGATACAAAATTGTATCCTATGGAAAAGGGAAGTGCTTGGTTTCTTCCTCAGACTCAGCAGGAAAACTCGCATTCAACACCCACTGAAGACCAGGAAACTGGTGGTGCTATTTCCAACGGAAAAAGAACACGTTCTAATTTACAGCAACCTTGAAACCTGGCATGTAAAATAAAATCACACAGAATGTCCCATGTCTACTAAATTCTGAAACTACCTTTTTTTCCTCATCCTTCTCTGACAGGGTCACAGCTCAGCCCCTGAAGGTCGAGGTTCGTAATCAGGAGATACCCCCTCACCCCCTCTGCTAGGTGAGTAATTGTTTGGTGTTGAGGCCAAATACAGTATTTGAATGAACCCAAGATATTCTGGAATAAAAGATAAAATTTGACCAAATCTGTTCACATAGGAGAGTTAGCTGTATTATCGCAGGCCGGAAACGCCACCGTAGAGTCCCCCTGGCTTCTTCTGCCAGGCTGGTGGTTACCTTGCCTGAGGCTCACTGCACAGTGCTCTGAGGGCTCAAGTTGAAGAAAATCTCTGAAGAAAATCTTTGACTTATCTGTATCTGTAAATACGGGACTTATCATATCCAGGAAGTGCCATGAGAGTGGTTATTGCCGGAACTACTGGCCCTCCGGGACACTGCAGGGTTTCTTAGTTTCCATTTCTGAGTATGAGTCACAGGCAGATCTAAACCAAGAAATATGGATTGGTGATGAGAGAAAAGACTCGCTAACCTTTCTTCTCTAAGAATATTTCTACCAAAAAGCCCTGATGTTTCCGATGATTTGTCTTACTGTTTACACTTCATTTTGTTAGCTATGTAGCATCGCGATTCCCATCCTATCTGATTCATTCATGAAAGTGGGTCAGAATTTCGCTTGCTTCTGTGACATCCCAGTCAAGACAAAATTTAAACTTGAACATGGCCTGCTCACTTCCTCCTCCTTCCTTATTCCTGGTCCTACCACCGGCTGCACCATAAATTCAAACTGCTAAAAACTCAGTTGTCTCGTTTGAGTCTCTGCACAAGCTGTTCCCGCCGAATGGAGTGACCTGGCAAGCCTCCAGTTTATTTGAGAGGCTAATTCTTACACATCCTTCAAGTTCAGCTCGGAGCCATCACTCCAGACTGCCCTTCCCGGGCTCCACTGACCCCCGTGTACGAGGTCATCCCCCTGCCGGGCTCCATAAGCAGCCTGTCCTCAGCCCTCCCACAGCACGGAGAGTGAATCGTATCTGTCCATTCCAGCGTCCAGTGCTACCACTAGCCCATGAGTTCCTGGAGGTCAAGGACAGCGTCTATCACCCTGGGATCCCCAGGATACCATCTGTGCACTATTTAGCGCCTAACAATCACTAGTAAGGGTTATAGGATGAATATATGAATAAATACAATTAAATACATACTTTAAAGCAACAATCTGCTGTTGGAAAGTTAGTACAACCCAGACAGATACATCATAATGAGGTGTGACCTAAATAACAAATTGCTTCTATGAAAGACTTTTCTGCTCCCAGCTTGCCCTCATTGTCCTTTTCCACTCGGCCACAGAACGGTCCTTTTGAACAAAAGCCAGAGTGTGCATGGCCCTTCGTGACTACTGGGCCTGGATTACTTCTCTAGTTCTGTCCTTCCCACTGCCCTCCCCCTAAACCCCACTCTGGCCACATTACTCCACTTGCTATGTCTCAGGACACATTGGGATCACTCCTTCAGGGCGCCCGCACAAAGGAAGCACCCAGTCAGTGTTCGTTTAGTAAGTGGAAAAGCCCAAGCACCCCATGATGTACCAAAGCTTGTAGATTGCAACTGAGTGGGAAAATCTTAGCTACATTTATGTTCAATAGCCTCCTGTATGCCAGGCACTGAGTTACGTACCAGGAGAATAAAGATGAGCGAAGCATGGTCCCTGTACTCATAGAATTTACTATATAATGGGGTAAGAATAAAAGACACGTAAGTCGATAATCTATTTTTAAAAGTGAATGCAATAACATAAATCGAATACAGTAAAATAAACGTTTGCACACCTCAGGAAAGACTTCCTAGAGAGGATGATTCTTGAGCAAATCTGATGAATGTCTACCAGTTTAAGAAAGGGCACTTCAGGAAACGGGCATGGAGATACGAGACAGTATGGCATGGGCTAAAAGCTGTAAGTAATTTAAGCAAGGGATGGTGGTGACATGAATTAAAGCAATTGTAATACAGATGCAGAGGAGGGGATCCATTCAGGAAACAGGGACCTAGGACCAGCATCCTTGATGATGATGAAACTGGGGAGAAAGGGGAGAGGGGAAAGGAGCAGGTTTGGAGTGGGATGGGGAAGAAAATGAGTTCCAGTTTCAGCATGCAGAGTTTAGATATCTGCGGAAGTCACTACAAGCAGTAGACAGTTCGATACTTAAGCCTATGTGTGCAGCTGGCAGTTTGATACAACCTAGGCTCTTACCTTCAGAGAGGGAAATCTAAGACCAGAAGAGCACATGAGATTGCTGAGGAGAGCACATGCAGAAGAAGCAGCAAAGAACCAAGAACACAGCTCAGGGTCGCAGAGAAGAGGCAAAGGAGGAGGAGCCCAGGAGGACTGTCAAAGGGAGCAGGAAGAAGTTGCATAACCAGGAGTGAGTAGCTGATGAAAGTCAAGGACAAAGAGTTTGAAAGAAAGAAATCAAGAGTGAAAATTGCAGGAGAGTAGTCCAAGGTTAAGGACAGGCAAAATAATCACTGGGTTTGGCAAGACGAGTGCCATCGGGCTGACTCTCACTTGGGCAGGGAGGATTCCGAGGGGTGATGGGGCGAAGCTCAACTTGCAGAGAACTGATGCATGAAAAGCAGGTGAGGAAGAGGAGACAGTGAGTGTGGGACGACCCTTAAAGAAGCCGAATGAGAGGCGAAGAAAATAAGGAGGGTAACCTTGGAGGTGAGCAGGGAAAAGAAATGATGGTATCATGGTCACAGGAAAAATAAGAAGATAGCAGAGTTATGAGCACGTTGGCAACTGGGGAAAAGAAGCCACTAAAACAAACCAAAAAAAAGGAAAACAAAGGGTTGCTCCTAAAAAATGAGCTCCTTGGTGCCTTGGATTGTGTCTTTTTCTTTTCTTCTCCCTGAGTCTCAGCACAGTGCCTGGCACACAAGTATCCAAGGTCTGCTGAATGAATACATAGTGAGTAAATGATGAAGCAACATCCCAGAGGAAACCAGCAGAAAGTCCTCAAGGGACTCATGTGAAAACTGACCTTGAACATGAAAAAAGACACCACATCCTCTGAAACAGAAAGATCTGAAGGAAGAATAGATTTCTACATCAGAGCTTTTTCACATTGGCAGATTAATTTGTGGACTGGCAAATGCAAATGTTTCAAATCTGCTAACTGAGTTACTGCTTTATTTACTGTTTCAGCACCTCCTGCATTGGACATTTTCACAAAGGCAAAAATTTATTCTTTCTGGCCTTCTGAGCTATATTTCTATCATACTACTCCTTCAAAGACATTAAGACCCTTAAGAATATAAAACTGGACTTTTTAAGCTTATTTTTTTAAGATAATGAAGCAGTTTGGGATTTACAACAAAGCTGAGGGAAAGGGAGAGACTTCCCATATATCCCTTGCTCTCACCCACATACAGCCTCTCCCATTATCAGCATCACCCACCAGGATGGTGCATTTTTTACCAAGGATGAACCTACACTGATACATCATATTCACGAGTCCATAGTTTATTTTAGGGTTCACTCTTGGTGTTGTACTTTCTATGAGTTGGAACACGTATCCATCATTGTAATGTCTTACAGATTATTTTCAGCTAAAAATCCTCTGTGATCTGCCTATTAATCCCTCCCTATCTCCAACCCTGGCAACCACTGGTCTTTTTTATTGTCTCCATAGTTTTCCAAAATGCCATATACTGGGAATCATAGAGCATGTAGCTTTTTCAGATTGACTTCTTTCACTTGGAAATACGCATTTGCATTTCCTCCATGTCTTTTCATGGTTTGACATCTTGACTTCTAATTCTTGGCAACACTAAATGCAGTGTCTGGTATATTGAAGGTATTCAATAAATGCTTGTTGAATTTATTAGCATAAAATTATTAGAGTCAGAGGCAATGTACTTGTATTTGTTTCAAAATGCTGGGTAAAATTGACTTTATTCTATATGGTTAAGGTTTAAAGAACTTCAAACATTAAGACTATTTTTAGGTTTGACAGTCGGGAAGATATTCATTAAAATAGCTGAGATATGACTACCTGACAAATTAGACCCACATTTGCCTTCAAAATGGTCACTAAATGAACTGAAAATGCTCTTTTTATTATTATTTTTATTGAAGTACAGTCAGTTACAACGTATCAATTTCTGGTGTTCAGCACAATGTCCCAGTCATGCATATACAAGAAAAAAAAGAGGACACTAATGAAAATGCTTCCTGAAAACACATCCATCCTGGTCCTCTTTCAAGTGCTCCACTGTTAGCATTCAGGCCATGGTACCAAGAAGGAAAATGTTTTCAACTTTCTCAAACCCCTTACCGTTCCCAGGTCATGCCATTCCTCCCTGCCCTTCCATCTCTGCCTGGAACTCTCTTCCATCTGTATTCACCTGGCTCACTTCTACTCATCCTCCAAGATCCAGTTCAAATGCCAATTCAGTTATAAAGCCTTTCCAGCCCTGTGTTTCACAGTTATTAATACTTTATTATGACACTAACCTGCTGTATTGTAGTTATTAATGAAATGAGTTCAGCCAGGCATACCTTCTCATGTTTATGTCCCCAACACCTGTTACACACTGTGGCTTGGTTCCAAGATGGAAGCCGTGGAGGTGGTGAAAAGTGGTTGAGTTCAGGTTATATTTTGAACACAGAGCCAATGGGATTTGGTGATATTAACTGGATGTAGTATGTAAAAGGCGGCGGGCCAAGGCTGGCACTAAGACTTTTGCCCTGAGCAACTGGAAGTATGAAGTTTCCCTTATCTGATATGGAGAAGACTATGGGAGGAGAAGGCATTCCATTTTAACCTCAGATGCCTGAAGTACGGGTCAGGCCACTCAAGATAGCTGTCCTCTTGCTCTCTGCACGTCCCCTGCTGACCAGCCCGGGCTTCATTCACATGGTTATCCAATCCTCTTAATTATCTGACTTAATTAGTTCCTGATAACTGGTGAGCCCACCTGACATCAATTCCCCCTCTAAATGGTAGCCTTCTTCTCCCCCGAGTGGTAAGTAGCGAAGACCACTGCCATGTGCTGCCACACACGGAGGGGTGTCGTTCCAGGACCCTTTATGTAAGGCCACCCTGTCCAATAAACCACTGATGTCTCTGTCACTGTTTCCAGACTCTTCCTTTGATCTCGAGGCAAGGCAACTACAAGGCAAGGTGTGGCCCGACACCTGAGAAGCCCCCAACTGAAGAGGCTGCGGAGGCAACTGGCTACATAAAGTGGAGTCTCAAGGGGAAGGTCTGCGGCATATAAACTTGGGAATCATTGGTATATAAATGCTATTTAAAGCCAGGAGAGTAGATGAAATCTCCAAGGGATGAGTATAAAAAAAACAAAGAAGAGGTCCAAGGAATGCCAACTTGGGAATGCCAACTCCAACACGGGCACTCCAACATCCACAAGGAACGACGAGTACAGGAGGAGGGGAAACTGGGGGAGCTGGGAATGCAGTGCTCGCTGTCCTGAAAGCTAAATGGAGAAACTGTTTCAAGAAGGAGAGAGTGATCACAGTCAAGGAGGTTCCTTGGATTTGAGTGGAGGTCACTGGCAACTTTGATAGAAAGGTTCTGGCAGAACAGTGGGAGTAAACAGGCAGTGGAGTAAGGACAAATGAAAACAGGAGAAGAGGCCTCAGGGACAGCACGTGTGGACAACTCTTTAAAGGAGTTTTGCTGTTCAGGGGAGCAGAGAAAGGACACCGTAGCTAACGGGGAATCACCAAAGGTTTTGTTTGGTTTTGACTGTTGTTTTTAAGATGGGAGCAGTTACAGATTGTTTCCTGTTAGTAAGAATGATCTACGAGAGAGGGGGAAATGGGTGATGCATCAGAAAGAACCTGACTGAGGTTCTGACTAATTACTGGATAAATAAGAAGCAATGTCTTCGAGGAACCGAGGATTGATGGGATTTAGGAGACAAGCAGAGGGACTGGCAAAAACAGGAGGAATACAGTAACTTAACAGGAGAAAGAGCAGAAAGGTGCAGGTTGGCAGGGGACATTCACTTCTAATTTCTCCTAATTACTTAGTAAAATAGGAAGCAGAGTCATCAGATGCAAGTGAAGAGCTGAAGGAGGTGACGGAAGCGTGAGAGGGGAGAAATGTGAACATAATTGTCTAGAACAGTGTTTCTTAAACTTTTTTTAAGCACAAAGTACATTTTATAACCTAACCCAGCACACATGTGTGTGTATATATATATATATATATATATATATATATATATATACATACACACAGCAGTTTCCCCTTATCCTCAGTTTCACTTACCCTGCTTACCCAAGGTCAGCTGTGGTCTGAAAATATTTAAATGGAAAATTCCAGAAATAAACAATTTGTAAGTTTTAAATTATGTGCCGTCCTGTGTCAGGTGATGAAATTTTGTACCATCCTGCTCCCTCCCGCCTGGGGCGAGAATCATCCCTTTGTCCACCTCGCCTGCTAGTCACTTAGCCTTCTCTGCTATCAGATCAACTGTTTCAGTAACAGTGCTTCAGTTCAAGTCACCCTTACTTTACTTAATAACATCCCCAAAGCACAAGAGCAGCGGAGCTGGCAATTCGGATGCGCCAAAGAGAAGCCATAAAGTGCTTCCTCTGAGTGAAAAGGTGAAAGTACTCGGTTTAATGAAGAAAAGTAAAATTGTAAAAGTAAAAATGCTGAGGTTGCCAAGATCTGAGAGAAGAACACATCTATCTGCGAAGCTGTGAAGAAGGAAAAGGAAATTTGGCTAGTTTTGCTGTTGCACCTCAAACTGCTTGGTAAGTGCTTAAAATGGAAAAGGCACTCAATTTGTACAAGATATTCTGAGAGGGAGAGGTCACATTCACATAACTTTTATTACAGCATATTGTTATAACTGTTCTATTTTATTGTTAGTGTTGTTAATTTCTCACTGCACCTAATTTATAAATTAAACTTTATCATCGTTATGCATGCGTGGAAAAAAACATGGTAAATATAGGGTTTGGTACTATCCATGGTGTCAGGCATTCACTGGGGGTCTTGGAGCACATTCCCACAATAAGGGAGGGACTACTGGATCCAAATAACTGAAATGAGAGTTTCATGAAATAATATTTACCCTAATTGCATGCTGTGAACTCCAGTCAGTTCGACTCTGCTCTCACCTGTCTAGTTCTTTTAATGCACGACTTGAAAAACAAGGACCTAGAAAACTGGAAGAAGGACTAGAGAGATGAAGGAGAGGTGCCAGGCAGCAAGGACGGTCCACTTGAGGTTTGTGGTGATAAATTTTACATGAGCCCAGTAGTCATGGTTGGGGGTTTTTATCCAGTCACGTTCAGCTGCAAGGAGGCAGCCAGGGAGCAGAATCAGCTTTAACTAGGATTGGGGTTTTCCTGGCACCTGTGATGAAGGATGAAGTAAGGGCATCTAGGTGGGTTATTATAATGTCAAAGTGTGGACTCCAGGCTGTAATATGCAGTTAAGACGGAGAGTGAGAGAAGGAAAGGTGGCCAGTCAAAGGACTAAAGGTCTGGTGGGAACAGGGCATCAGAGAGAGTGAGCTAGAGAAACAGGATGTGGTGGTGGGAAAGTGGGTGCCTGAAACTGAGATAAAGGTAGGAAAGTAGCTTTTGGTTTTAAATGCAAGGGCAAGGGTATGACCGTGGGAGGGAATGAGGTGAGGAAAAGAATAAGATCCCTGGAGAAAAGGAGGTTAAGGAACCAAGAGTAGAGAGCGTTGAAAGGATCATTTATCTGGATACTGAAATAACCAAAAACTGTCACAGGAATTTTAAGAAGAAAATGGCAGTGAGCCAGGAGCTAAAAATATTAGAGAGATGAGGAGGAGGGACCGGAAAGAGCTGACTACAGTAAGCAGAGGTTGTGGAATGGTCTGATGGCAAGGACCTCAAAGCTGGGTTTTTGGGAGCTGGAAGGGAGCATGGTCAGAGGTGGCACAGAAGAGCTGCCCCTCCAGGGCAGGGGTAAGGAGAGTGCGGAGGGAGAGGAGCATGAGAGAGAGGATCAGAAGGCATAGTCCTCACGCAAGAGCCAAGTTTCCACTGAGCAAAAACATAAAAAGAATGACATCCACGTTTTGCAGATGACAGTTCTTGAGTTTGGGAGCACAGGGAAGGTCCCCAAAGTGGAAAGAGGAGAGGAATGGGCCTGGTTAGCAGATGTACGGGGTCATACGAGCATCCAGAAACAGACTTAAGAAAGAAAACTTTAAAAGCAATGACACTCTGCCATTTGCAATAACATGGATGGACCTAGAGAATATTATGCTTAGGGAAATAAGTCAGAGAAAGACAAATACTGTATTTTATCACTTATGTGCAGAATCTAAAAAAATAATACAAATGAATGTATACAGCAAAACAGAAACAGACTCGGATATAGAAAATAAACTAGTCGTTACCAGCGGGGAGAGGGAACGGGGGGGGGGCAAGAAAGGAGTAGAGGATTACGAGGTACAAACTACTATGTATAAAACAAATAAGCAACAGGGATATATTGTACAGCACAGGGAATGGTGGCCATTATCTTGTAATGACTTTTTTTTTGAAGTACAGTCAGTTACAATGTCTCAATTTCTGGTGTACAGCACAATGTCCCAGTCATGCGTACACATACATATATTCCATATATTCATTTTCAAATTCTTTTTCATTAAAGGTTATCTTGTAATGACTTTTAACGTAGTGCAACCTGTTAAAATACTGAATCACTCTGCTGTACACCTGAAACTAACATTGTAAATCAACTATACTTCGATAAAAAAGAAAACTAAATAAAGCTAATAATTTAATTCAAATACACTGCGTTTACACGAATGCTGGGCCTTTTAACTAAGCAATAGGGAAAACTTCTTTGATTATGCTTTCCTTTAGAAGATGTCAGCGTAGTCAACATTCATATTTCATTCTTTAACCACCATTTGACCTCTCATTTTCTTTCAGATTTTTCTCATTCTTTAACATTCTTAGCTTTTTTAACTCAGAAATAAATGCAATAAATTTAACAATCAAGTTGAATTTCCTAGAGAAGACAAACTTTTCACCTGACATTAACTCAAGAACCAAATGATTTAAATTTTCTATTAGAAAGTTGTTAATCAAACACAAATAAATTCCGAACTAAAAAGGCTGAAGTTGGTGCCAATTAATATACTTCAAAGAAAATCTAAACTTATTAAGAGTTCCTGCGGAACCATCTAAAATTCACCCAAGGACATGGAAGCATTCATCAAACAATTTTTCAATTCTTGCTTTTTTTGCCCTATGCTGCCATCAAATTACAACATAGGCTCCACCCACTGGACAGTTTATGTTACTGTAATAATACCCTTTAACATTGGCCAATAGAGGTTTTTGTTCATTCACTATTATTATTCATTAGTAAATTTATTGCTTGTCTTCTATAGACCCTTTTCAAGTGTAATCGTAATAAACTACTATAATAATAGTAAACACAAAAATGTAATAGTAATAAATTCAATAGTAGAGACCAAAATTTTCTGTCTTCATGAAGCTTATATTTTAGTGTATAAGCATAACATTTCTTATTTTGTTCACTACAATAAAATACAGGAATCTGTGTAATAGGTATCCTGGATAAGGCTGAATGGTAAGACTTTGGAAACTTGATGAATAAAAGCCAAAAAAAAAAAAAAAAAGTCTTTCAATTAAAAGTTACCAACTTTTTTTTTCTGGAGGGAAAAAACATAAATTCACCTTTAAGGCAGTGTGTTCTCTATGGCAATAAAAATTCATATCCTGTGTATTCACTGTCCCCCTGCATTCTTTTTATACAGTTTTATGAATCTGCTATATGTCCATCATTTACAAATTTTTAGTTGTTCTCACTTTGCAAGAATGACATCATGCTGTATGTGGCAGAGGGATGGCCTCCTTTTTCATTTCATATTATATTGCTAAAACTCTTCACAGTGCAAGTGTACACAGTTCATTTACCCACTCTTCCACTGTCAGGCATTTCCAGGCCTTTCCTATTGTAAATAGTACTTCTGTCATCACACGGCCCACTGTCCCCAGGTGCATGTGTGTTAGAGATTGGCTTAGCCATATTCCTAGAGTGGAACTCCTGGGTCATGGACTATGCAAATGTTCAACATTTTGAGATCATGATAAGCTGTTGTTTAGAGTGACAGCAACAAATTACACTCCCTCCAGAAATTTATTATGGACCATTTAAAGCTAAATCCTAACACTTGATGTTTCCAAATTTTTCAATTTGGGGCAGTTGAATGAATGGATACAAAATGGTGCCTCATTGTGTGGTCTTGACCAGCACCATGAATGACGTCAAATGTGTCATCACAGCTTTACTGGCCACAAGTCCATGTTTGCCCATGTCCACCCCCCCCCCCACAATTCGTATGTTGTGTCATTTATACTTTTCTTTTTATTTGTAGCAGTTCCTGGTGGACTCTTTTAGTTCTTTTTTAAAGCAATTTAATCTTACAGGGAAGTTGAGAGAACAATACAAAGCGTGTTTTTGTATCCTCTTCACCCATTCCACAGCTGGTAACACTCGATCACATGTGCCTCATCGTTCCCATTCTCTTGTCTCCCCCTCTCTCTTCCTGCGTGTGTGTGTGATAGTTTTCTCTGAACCATTTCAGAGAGCAAGCTTGAAACATGACACCCCATTATTCACCAATACTGTAGTATGTATTTCCTAAAAACAAAGATAGTCTCCTACATAGCCAAATATAATCATGGAAATCAAGAGAGCAGCACTGATGTATTACTACTGCACGCTCCGTTCAAATTTTGCAAACTGTCCCAACAGTTTCTTCCCTGGTCCTGGATTCCTGGGTGTAATCCAGGATCACATGGTCTGTCATTGTTGTGTCTCTGGAGTCTCCAATCCGGAAGAGTTCCTTGGCCTTTTGTCTTGCATGACCTTGACACTTTTGAAAAATACAGGCCAGTTACTTTGTAGGAAGTCTCTTGTTTTGGGGTTTCCTCATTAATACCTTTTTATGTCATGCATTCTTGCCCAGAATACCGCAGAAGTGATTCTGTGTCCCCAGAACATCCTTTATGGAGACACACAATGCTGATTTATCTCACTACTGGTAAATTAGCTTTTGTTAACTGGATAATTTGGTGTCTGCCCAAGTTCTCTACCATAAAGCTATGCAATAAGTATTTTAAGCTTATTAATTAGCACCTAATTAATTAGCATTTGGGGGTAGTTTAATCCTATGTAAATGTCTACCCGGTGTCCAACCCCATGCAGCTATCTCACTGTCTTAATCATAGCTTCACACTGAGTTCTGATACCTGGTACTTCAGAAATATCTGGGCCATTTTTCACCCTTTTGTCTTCCATATAAATTGTGAAAACAGCCTAGCAATTTCCATGATTTTGACTGCACTTGTTTGAATCTATAATTCAAGTTCGGGAGAACTGGTATCTTTATGGATTTGTCTTTCTTCCCATAAACATGATACATCTCTCCATTTATTCAGTTTCTTATTTATATCCCTAAACAAAGTTTTACAATTTTCTTTATGGTGGTCTTCTTGGAGAAATTCCTAGGGCAATTGAACAACTGGTTTCAAGAGATGTAGAGCTGAGACTTGGGACAGAAAGAAAGGTATGAAAGCGTAATCTTAGCCTTGGACTGAAATTGAATCTAGACTGAACTGGGCTTGGTTCAATCAACTTGAAGTGGATATTGTAGTTGCATCTACACATAATGAGTGTCTGAGATTGATGGTGAAATGTGTCTGACTTTAGTTACTTTGAATGGAGTTGGAGCCTCCACCACTTCCTCCCCCTCTCTTCTCCTGCCCTGTGACAGTGTTCAGCCTTCCCTCTGGAGAAGTCAGTAGCAGCGAGAGTGATTAAAGACACTGTTACGATCCAGGAGTAACCTGAGAAAGAAGAAGAACCTGGGGTCAGGATTCCATTACCATAAGTGAGGACTGTTGTTCTATGGGAGAGAACAGCAGCCCTGAGCAATGAGGACTGTGGAAGGAGACCACGAGGAGGAGCGCGGGAGGAGATATTCAGAAACCCAGGCGACATCCAGGAGGGAAGACCTAGGAGTAGGTACTCAGAAAGTGATGGACCACTGTTCCACAAACATCCCGCAGTCACCAGCATCCCCCCCACCCTGTTGTACACTACAGCCAGAGGGGCGTCCCAGTCAGCAGGCAGCCATCCAGAAGGAGATCATAAGGCAAAACCCCCTGGTTTCTGACATCAAAGCCAGAGTGGCAAAATAGGATTTACGCAAGATGGAGAGACGGAGCCTTGCTAGTGAGTTGTAAACCCAGCAGTGGCCAGCCTGTGCGGTTTAACAGCCCAACGAGCTGCAAGAGCACAGCACCTAAGAGAGCACAGTCCTGCACGGGCCAGCACACGTGGTGCCTCATGACCTGGCTTGACTCAGGCATCACATTCAGAACCCTGGGGGAGTCAATGGGCACGTGGTCTCATGACACCCTCAGAGTGGGTCATCAGGAGTTTGCAGTCATTATTCCTGGCAAGAATTGTTCAGTAAAATTTAACGACTCAGCCATAAAAAATAAATAAAATAATGCCACTGGCAGCAACATGGATAGACCTGGAGATTGTCATTCTAAGTGAAGTAAGCCAGAAAGAGAAAAATAGCATATGATACCACCTATATCATAATCTAAAATAAAGACAAGTGAACTTATTTACAAAACAGAAATCAGACACACAGACATAGACAACAAACTTATGTTTACCAATGGGGGAAGGCGGTGGGAAGGGATAGCCTGGGAGTTTGAGATTTGCAGACACTAACTACTATATATAAAACAGATAAACAACAAGGCCCTACTGTATAGTGCTGGGAACTATATCCAGTATCTTGTGGTAACCTATAATGAAAAAGAATATGAAAACAAATACATGTATGTATATGTACGACTGAACTATTATGCTGTACACCAGAAATTCACACAACATTGTAAACTGACTATACTTCAATTAAAATAAAAAAAAAGATTTAACGAGCAGCTGCAAAAAAGATAACAAAGGTGTTGTCCTAGGCAAACCAAAATGCCTCACCAGGACTCGTGCCCTTTACGGAGAGCCACGAAGAGTCCCCATGCGCAGGGCCCAGCTTTCTCCAGAAAACAGTGCTGGTGATGCTCGCTCCCACAATTAAACTATCAAAGCTCAAAAATAATTCCTTTAGTGTGAAATTTTGAAAGTGTCGGTTTCTCACTATAGCCCTTAAGACACAGTAATGCATGCTTGTAATGTAAATTTTAATCAGTGTAACTTCCTGGTGAGCTTTTCAACGTAATTTAGCTGCAAAATGTACTCCCAGGTAACTAAATATATCGACCAATTATACAAGCCAATTACAGGCGGCTGCCTAAATTGATGATTTGGCTTTAGAGTGGTGCTTGGGTCATTTTCTGTGACAGAAATTAGATGCAGAACTAGTTTTCCATGGAGACAAGTTCACGATAGCTCTCCTATACAGCGCTGCCACAGTTACAATTCCATTTCGCTGGTAACTAACTTTGTGACCTGTGGAAGAACACAATATAATGTGTTTAGATTTAGAAACTGTCAGATATGTTTTTATTTAATTTAAGCTTCTCAAAAACAGCTGTCATAGGAAGGAATCAGTTAGAACAACTCTCCCAGCTGTCAGAAGTTAAACCAAGAGATCATAATGGTGGAGGGGGGGGATAATTCAAGGCAAGAAAGGAAAAAATGGAAACTGAAATCCCAGTGAATTCAGTCTGAGTAGTAAGAGATCTGAAATGACTGACAATAGGTCCATCTGATGAAATATTTCTACCTTCTAGTCTAGTCATATTTTATGACATTTTAACTATTATTTAAGCTACGTTTTACAAAATGTGACATCCATGAATGCAAAGAAATTAAGATCTGTATTTATAAACACATAAGAATGTATACACTTAACAGTTTTTGTCTCTTTGGACTGTGGTGAGAAAGTTCAGAATATTTCGCAGACAGTAATCTGACTTGAGACTCTTGTCTTTAGTTTAATAAATCCAGCTAATGACCTTGTAACTGCCCTCCTGCCGACCCCCACAAAGGCATTTAAAACATTTCAGGGCATATAAAATGTACTGTACTGAACCTGGATAAGTCTAGATAAACAAAGACTGCATCCTTTTCATTTATCTGAAAGCATTTTCCTTCCTAGTAGGAGGTGTATAATTTTGATTTCATTTATTCCATTTTCAAAGGCTTCCATTTGCTCCTCCCTGGAACAAACAAACCCAGCATACACATGCCCTGCGGACCTCTACCTTCCCTTGTACCCAGCACATTCTTTCTTCCACATGTGCCCTCTAGTGCAGCGAGGAAGGGCAGGGACAACCTGGGAGCAAAACCCAGCCTGCCGCCTCCCAGCCACGCAAGTTCCTCTCGGGAGAGCCATCTCAGAGTGCTTTGGTGGGTTTGAAATAATATGTGTACTGTGTTTCCTAATAATACTCAGAATACTCACAATAATACTCAGAAAACTGAGCAATAACACTCATAATAATACTCAGAGTGCTGTAACTACTCATCACACGAGGGCTGTCTTCCATGAACAGATGCCGCCTCTCCCCCGCTACATTTGTTTCCTTCGCTAACTAAACAATTTGGCCACTCCTTCTGACATGCTGCTTTCATAACCCATTGACAGCTACTATGTGGCAAAATGAGCCATGAGGATCTTCGGTTTATTTTGAAGTTAGGAATTCTCTTTAATTTGCTTCTGATGTGACCTGAATTTTAATGCCGCCTCATTATGTGAAATGAGCACATGAAGGAAAAGGCATCTAGGAGGTCCCTGTAGGAGCACAGCCCTGAGATGCAGGGGCAGGGACTGGGAGAGGGGCCCTGGGGAGGGGAATGCCTGGGGGCCCTCAGGGGCTCTGACAGGGAAGAGCCCAGTCCCGTGACCAGAAGGAGGACTTGGGGGTCAGACAGTCTTGGGCTCCTTTCCTCGCTGTGCTCTCTCCCACGCTTGACCCTGCCAGGTCACCTTCCTTCTCCAAGCCTCAGTCGTCTCACCCATAGACCTGATTAATAACGCCTCCCCCGTGGGGTCACTGTGAGGACTGGACGGGATAATACATACATCACACATTTAGCTGAGAGCAAACACTCAATAAAAGCTGGCGGCAGCAGTAGCAGTTGTGGTCTTCATTTCTAAGATGCTGAAGGATACAAGCCGTATTTTTTGTTTGCTTTGCTCAGTTCTTCCACTGAAACGTAGGTGATGGTGAGAATGGTGACATGCTGTCTGTGGGAGGCAGGCAAAGCCTGTATTCCGCACTGTGTGTTTGACACTGATGGACAGTACTCAGTTCTACGAGCAGGCAAGGGAAAACAAGCAGGATGGCTAAAGCACGTAAGACGTGCTGAACAAAGATGCTGAGGAAGCAGGTGGCCTGTGAGACATGAGCAGAATTCACAAGGTGTGTGTTTAAGAACAGATAACTAGCCATCAGGAAGATGTGCTAAAGAGAGAATGAATGAAACATATGGTCTTTAAACAGACGGAACACTCGGAGTGGTTACTTATGTAGGGAAAATGATGGAAGGACCAAATCATAAAGTACAAATCTGGTCCCCTTCAGATGGACACACATCATCTCTCAGCTGACCAGCCACTGGAGCCGCACTCCAACTTTGCCTGCGCTCTGCCCAGGAGAGATCTGACAGCTGTCCAGCAAACTAACTGGTGAGCTCCAGCTGTGGCCAGGCATCCTTGCCTCCATGTCAACAGACATGTGTTGTCTCCAGACACTTTGAGCTTGCTAAGTCCCCTTGTTATAACTCAGTTCTGGTCTTTGCAACCACATCACCATTAGGGAAAAACTGATGCAACAGAGAGAGCATGGGAAGAGGGAAAAGGGAGAGAGGGAGGAGGGAAGGAAAGAGAGAGGACCTAGAAACAGTTGTGTAACACAGGATTCAGGGCTGTGGTCCTTCGGCTCCATCCTAAGTATGTCAACCTCCCCTCTACCTCTTTTCCTTTGCTACTCAATGTATGTTTTCTGTCCATCCAATAAACCACGTGATAGTAGACTCTTAACTTAGCCTGTGGGACTTTCTGTTCTATGACCTCTGGATGGCTTGCCTGGCGTGTACTTGAAGGCCACCACTGCATCAGGGCAATTTCCCATAGGATATATTTTCCCTTGGCACCACAATTTCTTTTGAGAAAAGAGCTGGTTGATATTCTTCTACAAGCCCATCAAATTGGTATTATTTTGCACCAGAGAGCAATAAAAGCTTCCCCCACCTCCACATTTTTCTGGGAAAAGCTGATCTGATCCCTTGTCAATGTCTGAAGAACTAGTAATTTTGCACGAAATTGCCGCCTTTCCTTCCAGGAGACTGTTTCCGGCTACATTCCCTGCTGTTATCTGATCCCCTTTTATTTTATCATCATGGAGTTTTGGATTCTGTGGGGTGTTTTTTTTTTTTTTCTAACTAATTGTCAGCACTCCAGGTGTCGCTATTACCCTGACTAGGCTGGAGACACAGCCACGCCAGGAAAAGCAGCAGAAACCCAAGCTCACACGGACAGTGGCCACAGCCAGCACCAAAATCACCCCCTTCCAGCTACATTCTTTTTTCTTTTCCTTTCTTTCCTTTCCTCCCTTCCTCCCTCTCTCCTTTCCTTCCTCTTTTCCTTTTCTCTCTTTCTTCTTTCTCAGCTTCTTTCATTTTTTACCCACAGCCTACTTTTCCCATCTCAGGAACCACACACGAGTCCATTTGGGGCTCTACTCTGAATTATTTCTCTGCTCTAAAAATTAAGGTTTTGTTCACTATACCCAACTTGCCTCCTGGGCGTCCCAGAAAATGAGATCTCCCCTGGGAGAGTCCTCAGTCCTTTGTGCACAGAAGCCCCTGGCCGACCCCCATTACTAATGAGCCAGGTATGTTAATACTCATCTGAATCCCACTGATAGACAAGTCTTACACTCAAGCACCAGCCTCTTGCTACATGTACATGAAATGATGCCGTAACACCCAGGGCAAGCCTTGTGAAATGGTACATCTGTTTGGGGGAGGAATCAGGGGACTTTTCATCATCTTCCCTCTGTGTCTTCTGTGGTCCTTCTCCCGGCCCCTGCAGACGCTGCGCACCATCTGTGCTTCCTTCAAATGAGCCTGAAAGTGTCAGGTTCTTCAGGGTGAAATATCTGCAGATGTTGAAAAGCAAATAAAAAGAAAAGAAAAAGAGAAACCCTTCTCTTGCTAATACTACCAGGCAGAAAAGTGCGAGGGAGGAAGCCCCGTTACTCCACAACTAAGCTGAAGTGTAAAGAACCAATGTTTTTGTTTCTTGCATAAATGCAAAGCCATAGAATCAAGCTTTAGACTTCCTTTCATCCCCTGCATCGCCAAGCAAGCAAGCAACCCATCAACAAGCAAACAAACTGGCCCACAATCCAGGGCATTTGCTGGCTCAGGAAACTGAAAAGTCCACCGGAAGGCAGGCAGTGGACCTGGTTTCATCAGGGCTCTGGCTCCGTTCTCGCCAGCCTCCCTGAGTCCCCTCCCTTCTTCACCCTGACTTCATCTTCAGACCAGCTCTCTCGTAGTGCCTAGACGGCTGCCTGCAGAACCAGAACTGCCTGTTTCCTTGTCCACACTGGGAAGAGTAAGACTGTCGCTCAGGACGTAAGTGCTGAGCTTCACACAGACTGGACCACCCTCTGGCCAGGATGAAAATCATGCACTGACTGGCTTACATCCCAGGGATCTCTCGACCAGGCCCTGTGGCGCGGAAGATGAGATGACCCTGCCAGTGACAAGCAGCTGGAGGGAGGTGTCCGTTGCGCCAAAACTGCGGGGCTGCTTCACAACAGAGAAAACAGTGGTCTCCCGGAGCAAAACTGGTACCGTTAGAAGGATGGAAGAAAGAGAACTGATGCTGCACAGACACCAAAGCATGTGGACTGTGCCCACAACGTGGAATCCTCCGCAGCATATAGTGCTCCATATATCCCAGATGAATGTATTGTTTTATGAGATTTTATCAACTAATTTCCTCTAAGTCCACTATTTGCTTACTGACAGTTAATGTGACTGAAAGTCGCTCATCTCCTGTTGCCTCATGGCAGCATTCAACATTTTAAGATGATAAGATGGAGTCATTTCAGAAAGACCAACACAATTCTGCCTGCTGCTCCTTAAATGCAAACTGTTGATGATGATTATTTAATGTTTCAGTTTAACTGCTGGCTGTTGGACTCAGACATGCCATTCGCTTAAGCACAAGGTGTTTCGGCAGTCTCGTCTTCGATATCTTTCTTGCTTCACCTGATTTTCCCACTGTGTTCCTATTAGAGTTAATTTCTTGCTGTGACGCAGCCTTCCAAAATTCAAGTCCACTTCTGACTGTTTTCCACATTTCAAGCATACTTTTCTGACAGGATCAAGCAGAATCAGAACTTGGTGGGTGTGGCTTTGTATTGTTTTATTATCATTCAACAAATCTTCCCCAGCACCTTTTCCCCTCTGGGGGCTCTGGTGTAGCTTTGGCCAGCTCCCAGTCAGAGGGGCTCAGTATTTTCATCTGCAGTGTTACCTTCTGCTGAGTGGAATGCATGGCTAGGACAAAAGACCTGCAACTTGAATGCTACTTTCTTGACTAATTCATTATGTTTACCCAGAGGAAAACATTTTCCAGAGAGCACTCTGCTAACCTTTAGGGTGTGGTTGTGCTTCAGTAGGAAAAGGAGTGTGAGTTTACAATTGGATACATGGCTAGAACCAGCTTTCTCTAAGGTAACCAAAGGTTTATGGTTGCCCTTGCAACCAAGACCTGCCTGAGCACTGACTCCTGACTGGAGCTGTCTGCACATCTCAGTTTCTTAAGGGAGCTGAGGTGAGGGGGTAGAAGATGAAGTGAGTGTGTTAAAATGTACCCAGGTTTTGATCAGGGGGTGGAAGGTAAAAGAAACAGAGACAATCACCTTTGAGAGAGGAGGCAAGTGCAGGCTACTCACAGCCCCAAGAGGAGGGGCATGCCAGGCAGCACAGGGCCACGTGGGCCAACACCACAGTCAGTCAAGAGGCAGAAGGAGCGACGGGAAAGCATGGCCCACCACTGTCCTTTCTACAGGAAGGAAGGGGTGGGCAAGGCAGGGTAGGCAAGTTTGGATGGTTTAATCATTTCAATGGGCTCTGGCCTGTAGAGTGGTCTCCAGTGGTGGGAACCGGCCCTGAGGTGGTTTAGGGCAGGGGAAACACTGGCTGGGTGTGAGCCAGTCACAGGAAGGGGGTGGTTGGTGATACGGCCTTTGGACTGACTGGCTTGTGTGCGGAAGTCTCACAGGCAGGTTGTTCACTCTATCTGTAGGAATTAGCTAGCCCTGCAAGGGGGCAGTCTCTCCGGGATTAGCAAGACCCCAAGATGTTACAGCATCATAACATACAAAAAACAAAGACCATGATTAACACAACGAGGTGAAGGGAGAAGACGTTAACACTTGCGTGGATCATGTGAGAACCAGGGCCAGCATCGCACACGCGGATCATGGGACAAATGTGTCCTGGCTCACTGCTGGGCCTTCATAACATCCTTCCCATCAGCCTGGCTGTTCACCACCGCCCTGCACTCTGTCTTCTGCAGCAGGCCCTTCTCACAAAGTATGTCTCTTCACACCCAACCTAAAGCTCATGCGTGTGGAGGTTTTTCCAAAGTGGTCTGACCTGGAAAGCAATGGGTCTCGTGAAGGTAACTTCACTGTCTTCCTCCATCTTTCTGCAGTTGTACTGGACTGAGATAAACGAGAGCAAAAAAGCCTCATCAGCCACTGACGAGCACGAGGAAACTCTCTCTGCCCCAGTGATGCGAATGGAATAAAATGGGGATACTCAGCCCTCTCCCTCATCCTTGTTTTCCATCACCAGGTCCTGTGGATTTTAGCCTATAAATATTGTTTTAAATCGGCCTCCTGCTCCCCATCACCCCTGCTGCCCCAGCCCTAGGTTGGGTCTTCATTATCTTTCACCTAGACTAGAGCGCTAACCTCGTAAGTGGTCTTCCTGCCTCTAGTCTTGTTTCCCTCAAATGCACTCTCCACACAGCTGAAGAAATTGTTTAAAATGTCAATCCAGCTATGGACTCCCATGGCTAAACCCCTTCAATGGCTCCCTTGTCTGAAGCAGAAGTTCTTAGACTCTTCAATTTGCAGGATAATTTTTTTAATATTAGAAATTTCCATGAAGATGCCAAATTTACATTTAGCTAAGGAAGGACAACTTAAAAAAAAAACCCATCTTCTACAAGCTACTATATATAAAGTAGATAAACAACAAGGTCCTACTGTATAGCACAGGGAACTATATCCAATATTTGGCAATAACCTGTAATGAAAAAGAATATGTACGTATATGCATAACTGAATCACTTTGCTGTACACGAGAAACTAACACAACACTGTAAATCGACTGTACTTCAATAAAAAAATAAATTTAAAAAACATCTTCTATCAAAACCCTTTCATAAAAGAGAAGCTCATTTAGAACTACACACATTTGTGCACCCAGTGTGGTCTCAGAAACATTGTCAGTATCTTCCATCAAGTAAGTATAACTTTGTGAAACACCGTCTGCACATCCCCAAAGAAGTAGAACTGCTGCCTCCCATTGGCTGCAGTCTACATGGTATACCAGGCCTCTGGTGAGCTGGCCCCTGGCTGCTGTTCTAGCCTCATCTTTCCCAGGCCAAGCTCCAGCAGCTCCTCATCGCTCAGAGCTCACCGCCCTGGCCCAGCACCCCTGGGCCGTGTCCCACCTTCCCCTTGCTCAAGCTGCCTCTGTGGACTGTGCCTGGACTGCAGCCTCCCACAGCTGTGTGTCCTGCAGCACTCAGAAAAAGAGCTCCATCCTCCACAACCACTTTCTCATTCCTTACACACTCGTGTCCCCATCGCTAGAGATGAGTTTAAATAAGCCAGTAATGCCCTGTGCAAATCAGTCACCTTTATCCTTAGCACACCCATCTACATGGTGCCCTGCAAGTCACCTGCCTGTTCGCCTCTTCCTTCCACTAGGTGGCAGTTCTCCGGGCCAGTAGTCAGGGCTGGTGTGCTTTTATTTTTCTGTCAACAGCATCTAGCACAGTGACTAGACCCAACAAGGGCATTCAAAAATGTGCACTGACTGAAGAGGCACATGAATAGATAGCTATGTTTCAGAGGAATATGTGATGACAAGAAATCTAATCATGCAGCCATTTTTAGTTCTTCAGAAGAAAGATCATGTACAAATTAAGTTTTATTGGGCATTTACTTTGGCCTTCTTTAGGTAGGTGGAATCCCCTCACCAAATTAGGACAACCATCTTGGTTCCCCCCTTACACACATCTTATTTTATTAGTTCAAAAGGTCAGTCAATTATCTGCCCATTCCCTAATCCACACATATCTTGCCACTTGGAAACATCTGAGGATGGGGAAGTTGTGCATATTGTTGTAAGACTATCACAGCCAAAAAAAAAAGAGACAGATGCTAAACATGTATTTTGTTGCAGTGATAACGCACGCCTTAGTGTAATGCTTATTCCCTGAAGACAGTGTCTTTAAAAATAATTAGCTGGCCACAGGATAATTATGATACCCTTGGTGGTAGTAGCTGTTAACACATGCATGGGCTGTTTTAACTGTTAAAACATCCCATGTTAAAGCACTGCTGGGAATCAGCTTGAGTCTGGCTCGCAGCTCCAATGTGAAACTAGGGGTTTCCAACCCTGCAAAGGTGTCAGAGTGAGCCAACTGCACCTAAAGAGTATTTAACCTTAGTTTTTCTAGTTCTTAGTTGCTCAATTTCCTCACAAATATGAGGGTGCATGTGGGTAAATGACTGAAAATGAGGGCTCTGGAATCAGGTTGAGTTTTAAACCTGTATCCTTCATTTGCTGGCCAAGTGACCTTGAGAAATTTACTTAAACTGTATCTTCTTCGGAAGTCTTATCTAGAAAATGAGGACAAATTAGTACATAATTCGTAAGGTTGTTATAGGATTAAATTATATAATCTATCTAGAGTGCTTGGCTCTCAAATATATTGCTTTTTCACTTTCTCTTTTTTCCTGCCTCTCCATGTGGAACTCCAGCCCCTTGAATCCTACCTACCAGAAACAAATGTTCTGAAATTGCCCAGTTTCTTCCCTCTGCTCCAGCTCCCTGATAATGTACCCCGTCCCCTCATCACAGCCTCCCACCAGGCAGCATTGCCATAGCTTCCAGGCACCGTCACTCACCAGTGTCACACTGGAGCCCCTTTGGTGCCGAAGCTGATTTGGGAGAATGACAAGAAGGACCAAGACATTAGTCGTGGCACCCTATGGCCTAACAGAGATTTGTGACCCAGCTCTTTCAGATTTCACTGGTGATACAGCATCACCACCACTCCAGTCCCACTGCATCCCATTGAGGCCCTAAAGACTAAGGAACCAATGACACACAGCGCACAAAATTACCCCTCACTTCTGCCTTTCTAGGTCGAGCTAGAGGACCAAAAGGAAGACTCGCTTCCAGGAGATTCTCTAGTCCCTCAAAAAAAAAAAAAAAAAAAAAAAAAAGACATCTGGAAACTACAAATTTTCTGGACATACCCAACAAGCCTGAACCCAACTGCTGGTGAACACAGACAGCTTCACTCGAGAGGGGGCTCTTCCCCTTGATAGAAGGACACCCCACGCCAAACTCCCTCAAAGTACTAAGCAGCTCCTTCTTTTCAAAGAATTATAGTAATGACATACTGGAAGCGTCTAAGTTGGTAGTTTGGAAATCAAATTCACTTTCCCAACGGAACAGTGATGGAAGAGCAGATTACCACCTCTCGTATTCTGAGTCCTCAGTGAGTGCTCCAACCGTCTGGGCCAGGCTTCTTGGTGGAAAGGGAGGCAGAAGAGCAAGTGGAAGAGAAGGTAAGAAATCCAGCCTCCCAGCCTGTGAGTATTATTCCTTCCGGGAGAACCCCAGCCCTGGACCGCTTGCGGATTTCCTTCCACCGCCTTGTTTCTGGCTCAGTCTAGTCCCCTCCACTCACTGCACAGCCCCCACCTGTCTCAGCATCTCCCCTCCTCCAGGGGGAGAACAAGTGCAGCTCCATTCTCAGGTTTCCCACAGCTTTTTACTGTTACTGATATTGAGGAAACTGGGGGAAAAGGTAAAGGTTCAGTGTGCTTTTAAAGATCACAGTCCAGTTTGCCACTGACATTCCCCTGAGAGTCAGGGAACACAGGTCTAAATCCTTTTCTCATAAAGACAACTCTGTCATTATTATTTTTCTCACAAACTTTGTCCACCTCCCTCTGGACCTTCATTAGCCTGGCCTTTCCAAGCTCCTTTTTTTTTTTTTTTAACCTAAATAGAAATATAAGATAAGACTAAGATAAAGGAAAATTAATCTTAAATTTCAGAGGAAAATCTCAAACAATGATTCTACGCGTATCTTCCTTTATCACAGTATTTCCTTACAGAAGTTATAGGAGCCCTGTGAGACAGTGCCACACAAGGTCTCTGGCAGAGGTGAAAGGCAGCGCTGTAAGTGGAGCTTGATGAGTTTGGTGTTACTATTTATTATTTCTGCTGCAGCTACAACTGTCAGCAATGATGGTGATGATGGTAATATTTCCCATTGCCCTCGCTGTCACTGCCTATGCTTCCAGGACTGCTGGTGCCTGGCTGCTGCCAGTGTTGCTGCTGTCACTGGCGTCACCTCCAGAGATACCAGGTTGGCAGGCACGTCCACTACACCCAAGGTCCCCTAGTTTGGGGGCACTGCCACTGTGATGGGCTTGTGAGGGAGATGGGCGAGGGGAGTGGGGAAGGACCCAGGGTCAGGGGTGTCTCCTCTGTATCCGGAGTTGTCAGGATCACAGGCACTGCTGCCATGGCCAGGGATGCTGGAGTCTCAGGCACCACGGTGGCTGAGGAACCAGGGTTGTGAGCCTGGCCAGCACAATTGCCTGGTTCCCTGTGGCCACGGGTGCTGCTGTGGCTAGGAGCTCAAAGCCACATGTGCCTCCTCCTCTGCTGCTGGTAGTTCTCTGGTTCCATGGCTGGGGGCCAGGAGTGCAGACACTGCCTCCACTGTTCCCCCAGTTCTGCCTCCTCTAGAGCTCCAACCCACTTATCTTCAGAGGTACAGGTATGTGGGTCTCTCTGGCATCCTGGTGTGCTGGAATACCTTGGTTGAGGAACCTTTGTTGAGTTATGAATGTTTAACTAGCTGTGGACTGAATCAGAGAGACAGAGGGAGTGTGTCTTGCTGCCATGATGCCGGTGGTCCCTACACCTACCATGTTTCAACCACTAATCCGACAAGAAGTTTTACAAGCTCATGTCGCTTAGTCCTTACTGTAATACTATTAACTATGAATCTGTAAGGGCAAAAATGGGCCTAAAGAAGTTAAACAACTTTTTCAAGGCCACACAGCTTGTAAGCAGTGAAACTGGGATTTAAATCCACATCTCTGATTCCAAAGCCCCTATTTTTTCATCCACAAAAAAGAGGTTTAATTGGATAATCTCTGCGGTTCCTAGAGATCAAAATTTCAGGGAATCTAGGGGTGGAATAAAGGATTATCTCTGCAGGCCTGGGTTGTCCAAATCCTGCACATTCCAGAGAAAAGTTTCCTTCCTAAGAGATAATCTCTAAGACTTTGGAATATCCTGCCCAAGAAGCATATCCCTGTTTGTCTGGGGCCTTGGGCCACTCCAGATAGTTTATGCTAACAATGTTATTTATAGTGGGCCATGTGCCATGTGGTATCCACTTGACCTCTGGAGGGGCTGGAGACCAAGTAAATAAGGTCACCCACGGGGGCCATCAGCCAGGCCAATGTGACCAACCTCCAATAAAAATGACGGAACGGACACCAGGTTTGGTTGGGCTTCCCTGGCAGAAAACACTCCATGTGTGCTGTGACATGTCACTGCAGAGAGAATTAAACACTGTCTGTGTGACTCTGCTTCGGAGAGGTCATTCAGACACTCACGTCTGGCCTCTCCTGGACTCTGCATTATGAGTCTTTCACATTTGCTACTTTCCCTCTGTATGCCTTTGCTGTAACAAACCATACGGGTGAGTACGACAGCCCTTCTGAGTTCTGTGAGTCCTTCTAGCTAATTATTTAACCTGAAAGTGGTCTTAGGGATCACCAACCATATCATCACTATTCTCAATTATTTGTTGTCAACTCAGTACTACTGCTTTTCTGCAATCCAGAGGAGAACCCAAGAGTGACATTTCTCAAAGTTACTTTCCTCCTTATGATAATGAGGGTTTGCCAATGTGAGACATTTTCATTCAACTTGGAGAGCAGAAGAGAAAGAGAGCCATTATTTGGCAGAAGTACTTGCAGTCAGACGCACAGACCAGGGGTCAGCAAACTTATACTGTGAAGGGCTGGATAGTAAATATTTTCATCTTTGTAGGCCATACATTTTCTGTCACAAGTACTAAACTCTGCCATTGCAATGCAAAAGTAGTCATAAACAATATATAAACAAGTGGGTGTAGCTGTGTTCCAATAAACCTTTACTTAAGGACATTGAAATTGAATCCTATATAATCATCACATGACACAAAATATTCTGCTTTGGGCTTTTTTTTTTTTTTTTTTGACGATTTAAAAGAATAAATCTATTCTTAGCCCACACACTGTACAAAAACAGGTTTTTCCCATCACCATAGTTTGCCAACCCCTCACCTAGGGAGTCAGCAGACACAGGATTCACAGTGGTGTCTTAGTGAGTTCTTAAGACTCACCACTTCAGTGTTTCAAGGATGGGACTCTCAGAAATGGCTTTTCTGATTCTGATCCCCTAGCCTTTCAGATGATGTGTAGTTCTTTAATTTCCTCTTTTAAAACCCTTCATGCTTGAAATATACAAAATGAATTCTGCTTTAATGACCAAACTCTGGCTCTTAGAACATTTAGTACTGGCTCAGTTTCAGTAAAACAGAACCTCAAAGAAGAGAATCTGGGATGTGTTCCAAGATCTGAATGGATTTAAAGGAAGTAATAACCTCACTGCTAGTACGAAGTAAGACTTCTTGGTGCCTAGCATGGAGTGGCAAAATGATTCCTTAAATTTCCACTCCTAGTTGCCTGGAATTAAGTGTCTAAGGAAAACTAAGTGTTGAAAGACTTCATGACTACGCAACAGACTGTTCTAGTGGGAACTCTGACAACAAGGACTATGGAGTTGAGTACATAACACTGTAGCTTACAGAAGGCAAGCTTCTAAATTCTCAAGAAGTCAAAGAACCAAAGAGCCTTTATGATTGTCCTGAAAGAATCTTTTATTTCCTGTAGCTACAGGGTTGAGATATTTGAAAATCAGAACCAAAACGTGATCCTATAGTTGGCTGGATAACAAAGAAAGTTGAACTCATAGTGAACTTTGTCGAGCCTCTTTTGTAAGAGTGTTGACTGGAGGGGAAAAGGGCCATGAGAACTGGGATAGGGCACTTGGGGAGCTTCCGAAGGAGAGAAGAGGCCGTTACTCTCTACCGGCAGTTGCAGGCAGACACTGAGCAGACGGCAGATGAGAAGCACCCAGCAGTGCCTCTCCCGCCCTCGAGAACCACCCACTTCGACGGTGCTCACTGAGATTGTTGGCAATGGGCTTCTCGACCTGCCCTTGATCCCATCTGACAAGCAGGGAACCTCTAATTCCCTATATTCTGATACAAAGAGCAACTTCTGTTTGCTTGAATGAACACTGACTAATATCACGATTAAACATCAGTTATCCAAAATATTAGAAAATCTGTTATTATGCCATTTCTCAGCAATGCTAAACAAGACGACGGTGCAAACATGAAAACATAAGCGATGTTCCAAAGACAGGTAGGAGCTTGGGGATGTCGGTGAGTGTTCCCAGTCATGGGTACCATATAACACGTCAGGACCCATGTATGTTTCCCAGACAGATACTGAGCAAGGAAATTTTCTCTGAATTAAGAGATTTTGAGTCTTTTTATTATTGTAGCTCAAGATTCTGTCTCAATGCCTAGCACACCTGAGCATTGAATAAATAAAACTTATTTAGCATTGGGATTTGCCTGAGCAGAATGAATCCCTCCCTGCCCAGTTGTTATTACCACTTTAATAGTCAACAATTAATATTATCAGCAATACTCAACAATATAGCACTATTATGTTAAGAGTCCCAAAGTTGGCCTGTCTCACAAAGATCTTCAGATGGGGTCATGGATTTGTTGATTTTGTTTGTTCTAAAGCAAACCAACTTTCACCTCCTATTTGCAAATTTGCATCTTTCTAAACAAGGGAATTTTAGAACTTGGATGTATTCAATGAAACTATGACTTGTTTTCCAAAACTTATGTGAATGTATTTTAGAATAAGAACACCCTATTTCTACTGCCAAGATTATTTTCCTTGCTTTAAACATAATATGCTGTGATTTCAACCTAAATAGATTTTTAAGGAAAGCATACTTTCCCACAGAATTTAGCTTTCTGTCTGAAAATCTCTGAAGAGACTTCTATTGAATATTTTAAAATTACAACTGTAAAACTGCTGTATGAAGGATATTTCTGTAACATATTTTGGGTTATAAAGTTATTTTACACACATATAATAAAAGCCTCTCCTTCTGGCATGTTTCTTCATCTAGTGGGTAATATTTAGGGGGCTTTTGATGCTAATAAAGTTCAAGAAAGAATACATAAAAGAAGAATACTTTATCAATCAATGTTTTGGACATATAAATATAAACATTTTATGGAAATTAACTAGCAAACTTATGAACTACTGGCCAATAGAGCACTTAGAAAATGTTCGATAAATTAATGGAAAAAGCAGTATCAATGTAACATGTCTGAAAAATAAATAAATAAAACCAAAACCCAAATTTTATCTGTTTATTTCTTTCTGAAGGCAGCACTGACCATTTCATCTCAACATTCTGGATTTACTTCCATTGAGAGTAGGGACTTTGAGCATAGGGACCTGAGTTCAGTGTAAGCAAAGCCTTCAACTAGTATTCTTTCAATGAATGTAGCATGAATGGGTAGATAATTTTTTTACATTTTATTTTACCTTTTTTTCTTCCTCAATTTTATTTGTCAATTATACCTCAATAAAACTGAAAAATAAAATAAAATATAGATTTCCTTGTGGGGGAAAAAAAAACCTTTCAAAGGCTTGTTTCCTTATGACTGACCTCTGCCTACATCTTCAGTCTCATTTTGTGTCACCACCCCCTCATTCATAATCACTCTCCTGCTGTGCTGCTGAGGAAGATGAGAGAGAGATTCAGGATCCAGTCTGAGGACATTTGATAGCTTTAAGGCTATGGCCTGGCCAGACAGGAAGAACTGAGAGGAAGCAGGCAATAAATAGATTAATTAAATTCAATCAACTGGTGAAGTAACCTAGAATGGGATTTTCAAACTCAAATCAGACAGAATTAGATAATGTTCAGAGTGAATCTGGGACATCGTATTCTGAGAACACATTGCCTGGAGGGCATGGAATTGAAAAGAAAAAAATCTCACAGTGGTCAGTAGCAAGGAGAGAATCAAACCTTAGACCAAGACAAAATTCTCCAGCCAATCAGAAGCCTCAGTTGCTGGGATTTTTTTGCCTCAATTTGCTTGAGAGGATAAGCTCCATATTCTTGGAATAAGGGCCACCATATGCAATTTTACTGGGTGTGCACCACCCACTCTGGAAGTCTACCTCTTACATAGTAGTTGTGAATGTTGCCCCACAGTTGTTCAGGGAACCACCTAGGCAGCCATTAGTAGCAGTCTTCATGAGTAAGTATATTTTACCTCCAAATAGAATATTAAAACTTTTTGTGTTAGGTTCAAGAATAAAAATTTGTAATCAGTGGTTTGGTCTTGGTATCGTTACTATTTAAAGCATTTGTAACACTGAAGAGAATTTGGCATATTAGAAGATTTAAAGATTAGATCTGCAAATCAGTAGGAAACATCTAGCTCGGGAAAGTCTGAGAAAAGTTTTAATACAGAGACCACTAAAAGGCGTAAACAGTACTCTGAAGCTTGTGACAGTGGCAATTACCTCTCAAGGCCGGAAGGACAGGAAGAGGGGGTCATTACCAGAACCCAGAGGCAGAGAGGACTGTATCGTATTGTGATCTTAAGCTCAATCATTCTGTTGGTCCCTCCTGACTTCCATTCCATCAGCCCTTTCAAGGATTTTATTCCCTGTGTTATATCTCTTTTCACTTAAAATACCGAGATTGGTGACTATTCCCTGCACTACAACTGGACTGGCACAGATACCGCATGCAGTTGCGGGGACTGGACTTTCAAGGACAGAAATGTGGAATTGGTTATCTGATCTGATTGGACTGCAGACAGGGATTATCTAAAGACTGGAAAATGAGGCACTTGTAGTTTATGCATTAGCAAAATGACAGCTTAAATTATCACCTGTGATGGCTTAGAATGGAGTACCTGTTGCAGGCAAAGCTTTATGAGACTGCTTAGCAGTTCAAGTGGGAGTGGGTAATACAACAACTGTCCTGAAGAGCTTGGAAATTTTTCACTTTTATTTTAAAACATGGTCAGAAAACCAGTAGTCTCCTTTGATTGGTCTAAACAAATCTCCTATACCTTTAAACCATAAGGCTCATGTACCTGAAAATCAGAATATGACCCTGAAGAGCACAGAATTAAGATATAAGTCTAATTCAGAGGGAAAAAAATCTAACCTTACACCTAAAGGAACTAGAAAAAGAAAAACAAATGAAGCCCAAGGCCAGTAGAAGAAAGGAAATAATAAAGATCAGAAAATAAATGAAATAGAGACTAAAAAGACAACAGAAAAAAATGAGTAAAACAAAGAGCTGCTTCTTTGAAAAGATAAAATTGACAAACTTTTAACTAAACTCACTAATAAAAAAAGAGATAAGGCTCCAATAAAATCAGAAACAAAAAAAGGAGAAATAACAAGGGATAGCACAGAAATACAAAGGATTATAGCAGAGTATTATTATCGGCCAGATGCCAACAAATTGAACAACCCAGAAGAAATGGACAAATTCTTAGAATCATATAACCTTCTAAGACTGAATCAGGAAGAAAGAGAAAATCTGAACAGACCAGCCTGTGGTGAGGAGATTGAAGCAGCTATCAAAAATCCTCCCAATAAACCACAGTCCAGGACCAGGTGACTTTACAGGTGATTTCTACCAAACAAAGAAGATTTAATACCTAACCTTCTCAAACTCTTCCAAAAAACTGAAGAGGAAGGAAGGCTACCTAACTTATCTTAAGAGGCCAGCATAACCCTGATACCAAAACCCGACCAAACAATACATACAACAAAAATCACTGGCCAATATCTCTGATGAACACAGATATAAAAATTCTCAATAGAATATCAGCAAAGTGAATAGAACAATACATTAAAAGAATTACATACCATCATCACGTAGGATTTATTCCAGGGATGCAAAGATGGTTCAACATCTGCAAACCAATCAGTGTGATGCATTATATGAACAAAAAGAGGTATAAAAATCATATGATCGCCTCAATAGATGCATAAAAAAACATGTGACAAGATTCAACACCCCCTTATTATAAAAATTCTCAATAAAATGGGTACAGAAGAAATGTACCTCGACATAAGACCATGTATGACAATAATCACATCCAATATCATACTCAGCGGTGAAAAACTGAAAGCTATCTCTCTAAAAGAAGGAACAAGACTCTCACCTGTTATTCCACATAGCATTGGAAGTCCTAGCCAGAGGAATTAGGCAAGAAAAGGGAGTGAAAGACATCATATTGGAAAGGAAGAAGTAAAACTATTATGATTTGCAGATGACATGATTTTATATATAGGAAACCCTAAGACACCACCAAAAAACTATTAGAAATAATGATCAAATATAGTAAAGTTTCAGGGTACAAAATCACATACAAAAATCTGTTGTGTTTCTATACGCTAACAATGAGCTAGCAGAAAGAAAATTTTAAAATCTTTTCAATTACAATTACAACAAAAGGAACAAAATACCTAGGAATAAATATAATCAAGGAGGTGAAAGGACCTATACACAGAAAATTACAAGACATTGTTGAAAGAAACTGAAGAAGACACAAATAAATGGAAAACTATTCCATACTCAGGGGTTGGAAAAATGGACATTGTTAAAATGTCATATTACCTAAAGAAATCTACAGATTCAATGCAATCCCTATCAAAATCCCACTGACATTTTTCTCAGAAATATAACCCCAAAAATCTAAAATTTATATGGAACCACAAAAGACCCTAAATGGCCAAAGCAGTCCAGAGACAAAAGAACAAAGCTCGAAGTATCACATTCCCTGATTCCAGATTACACCAAAGTGACTGCAATCAGAACAGCGTGGTGTTGCCAGAAGAACAGACACACACAGATCAACAGAACAGAAGTGAAAGCCCAGAAATAAACCCATACATACATGGACAATTAATTTACAACACAGGAACAAAGAACAGATGATGGAGAAAGAATAATTTCTTCAACAAATGATGTTGGGAAAATGGGGCAGCCACACTCCCAAAAACGAAACCAGAGCACCTGCCTCATGACAAACACAAAAACGGATTAAACGCAACTCAAAATGGATTAAAGACTTGAAGACCTGAAACCATAAAACTCCTACATAAAACATAGGCAGTGCATCACTTAACATCAGTCTTAGCAATATCTTTCTGGATATCTCTCCTTAGGCAAAAGAAACAAAAGCAAAAATAAACAAATGGGACTATGTCAACCTAAAAAGCTGCTGCACAGCAAAGGAAACCTTAACAGATTGAAAGGACAACCTACTAAATGGGAGAAGATATTTGCAAATTGTGTATCCAATAAGGGGTTAATATCCAAAAGATATAAAGAAACTCATACAACTCAACAATAGTAAAAGAACAAATAACCCAAGTGAAAAATGGACCAAGTATTGGAATAGGCATTTTTCTGAAGACATAGAGATGACCAACAGGCACGTGAAAAGATGTTCAACATCACTAATTATTAGAGAAATGTAAGTCAAAACCACAGTAAGATATCAGCTCATGCCTGTCAGAACCGTTATTACCAAAAAGGCAAGAAATAACAAGTGCTGGCAAGGATGTGGAGAAAATTAGAAGACAAACCCAAAATTTGGGCAAGACTAAACTAAAACCCTAGGGATGCACACTCAGGTACTAAAGCTCTATAGAAACACAAAGATGTGATTACTATAAAAATCAGCATAGCAGATGCTTTCATGGGGAGGCCGGGGTTGTGATCAGAATGAGGAAAATGGATTTACTGAATGAGTGTCTGGGACAGTGATGTCCTGACCTGAAATGGTGATTAGAAAGGTGCTTACTTTATAATAATTGTTTAAGCTATAAATGTATTCTGCGCAATTTTGGGCATTTGTGTTTTATTCTACAATTTCAAAAACTTAATAATAAGATAGACATATGGTCATTGACATGGGAAGAGTCATTTATTCAGCCAGTAACTCTTCATTGATCTCACTCTCTGAGCTAGGCACAAATTCTCTGCCTTCTTGGAGCTTACTTTCTAGTGACAGACGTAAACAGGTAAGTAGATAACATGAAGGCTAAGTCCTGTGGGAAAAATGACGCAGATAAGGAGGCTGGAGCGTGATGGAGGCTAATGTTTTAGAGAAAGAAAGTCACCTGGGACTCCCATCTGAGTGGCATTTGAGCAGAGATCTGATGGAGAAAGGAGAGTTGTCAGAGGTGGAAGAATATTCCAAGGCAATGGGGACAGCACGGCTCTGAGCGGAAGTGTGATGAGCAGGGAGGCCAGTGCAGTTAGACAAGAGCAAATGAGGGGAAAAGACAGGAGGTGAGGTCCAGAGAGTCCCTGAGGCCAGATCTTATGTGGCCTTAAGGATAACTTTTTAGTTCTGAATGCAGATTTCAAAGCAGTACAAATCCATTTTTGGAGGTATGGTGCAATCCATTTTTAAAGTGTATACTTACTTATATGAAACAAAACATTAAAAAAAATAACATCACCATCTCAACTTCATTATTGCTGATTCCCCTTCTAGTAAATTGACAGATGAGTGGCATTAACATAGCACAAGCTTCTTGTGCACAGAAAAAGGATGACTACATTTTAGGCTACCAACGGCATCTGCTAAGATGTCCAAGCAATCCCCCAGCTAGCTCCAGCATGCAGAGAACAGGGCCACCTTCAAACCACTCCCTAAATCCAGTGTCTTTAGCCATGGACTTTTTTTGAAAGCTAACTCTGCCGGAAAAATACCTTGGTTGGGGCTAATTCATTTCTCTTATCTGTATATTCAGTGGAACCACATGTAAATTATAACAGATGAGATTTGGGGTAAAAACTAGAAGATCTTGATGAAATATGGTATAAAACATAAGGAGAGAAATTACTAAAGCAGCTTTTGCAATAATTTCTTTTAAGTTTTAAGAGTAAAATTGACCTCAGGAAATTTAGCCATTTAACAATTGTCAGTTTTCCTTTGATGACTCTTGATGCCTTCAAAGATTAGAAGCAAGTGAGACCTATAGGTCTCCTTCATGACCTCGCTACCAGGTATACCAGGGTGAAAACAAAATTTGGACCAAGTTCTACTCCACATACAAACATTTTTTGCCAGATTCTTATACCCTCTTCACACAGAAGCTAAGATTCCTCTATAGTATCTTCTAGCCAACCACATATCTCATACACCATCAATTCTCCAAAGAAACGTTATTTCATATATTTCTTTTGCTAATTAACAAACTCTAATGCAGATTTAGATGGTAGCAATTGAAGTGCTCTAGTCAGTCATTTCTCGAATGTGGATTCCTGGATAGTCTTTCAAATGCTAATTAACCACTCATGGAGTGTGGGCTTCTGATTAAATACTTCCCATATTCTAATCACTCCCATGATGTAGGTTAAACTGGCACACACTTTGGCATTACTCTGACTTACACACTGAAGCATTTTTAAATGAATTACCATTGATTTAACAGAACCTAGCCCAGGCTGATTCTGCTTGGGAAAAGGAAGACTGAGTATTTTGACATCTTGTGGTCTCCCTCTTCTTGGCCAATGATTCTTGGACGCTTTACAGTATATACTTAGGCTGCTTTCAGAGAGAGATTTATACTGTCGTTATATGCAGTGTACTAAAAATAGCAGTTTTTAGGTTTGGCCACCAGAGGTCAGGAAACCTCTGCTTATTCAATATTTCCCATTTGACATCTTTTTTTAGAACAAAGAGAGCTATGAATTAATTTACATTCTGCATGGGAAAGTTTATCTCAATCTTTGAAGAAGTAAAAGAAATAACAATTTTCCAAAGAAATCGAAAAAGTCCTTGACCCACAGGCAGAAAAGACTCTTTCTTTCCCACTTTATCCGCCATCTTATGTATAGCTCAAAATGAAAGATTCTGCTTAAATTCTGAGTAATCCTGGATTTAAAGCACAGATTCAACTATCATCATTTCCATTTGCAGGGGGGAAAAAAGAAAGGAAAATTCAAATTAAAGCTTTTAAGAGAATGTAGATTTCTAAGCTAAAATGTAGTTCCTATTATTTGTATACTTAAGTTCTCAACTTTTAATTATTTTTAACTTCACAGTGATTTTGAAGTATGTAGGGAGGTATTATTATCTCAGTTTTACAGGCTAAGAAAATAATACACAGCAGTGTAACCAGCCTGAGGTCCAAAATCTGGTGTATAACCCAGAACTCTCAATATATTTACCTTCTCTAAACCCCAATCACAGACTACCTTATATCTTTATTACCCCACACATGTGCTTATTTATGTCTTTCTCCACAGTGACAATGACATTGTAAGCTCCTTTGGGGCAAGAATCCAGCCCCTTCTCAATCACCCCACGATGACTTGAAAGTTAATCAAGAAACTGAATTTGTTAACTAAATAACTAAACTGAATTTGCCTGGTCTCTGTGTCTTCCCATAAACTCTGTAGGACACACACACACAACGGTGGGCAACGGCTCCAAACTGGAGACATCCCTGGTTGTGTTGTAAGTCCGAACAACATCAGAGAAACCATGTATTCAATTCTAGACATAGCAGGTATTTTTATTCACTAGGGCAGATCTTCAAACTAATTGACTTTGTATCCCAGCAGTAAAAATATATAGGCACACAAACCTAATATACAGATACACATATTTATAAATTATAAGTATAAATTATAATTATAAATATATAATTATATGTTATAATAAATATAAACTATACAAATTATAAATATGCATGTATGTTAATATTTATTTACATTTTAAAACATACTCAAATACAAAAATAAATATTATGAAACAAAGATGAAATAAAAATATGTTTAGGTGATTGTATATTTTATTTCCTTTATAAGGGCACAAAAATATTTTTTGGTCTCTCTAAATATTATTATAATAATTTTATAATACCAATATGATTTGAACTCTTACCTCCATGATTATAATTATTTATAAACTACAATATTTAGGAACATTTCAAAACACACAAACAAGAATAGAATTTTTAAATGACTGAAAGACATGATAAAATACTTTAAATGATTCCACATCTTTTTAGCATCCTCAAAACAACTTTATGTTCTCACATTCTTTTTTCCCTCAGAATACCGCAATTCAAAGGTTTGAGTTTATCTGGGTACTTGGTTTTAACAGTTAAAGAAGTAACCCCATAAAAACATGCTTTTGCATCCATTCATATGTTAAATAATGTGCTTAATAATTTTGCATTTTACTATGTAAGATTATATTATCAAGTTTTTTTATCTCATAATGTGAAAAAAAGTTCACACTAATAGAAACCATCTGCACTACCATTTTCTCATAGATGACTTATGCTTGCACAGAAGTATTACCTCATAGTTTCTTTGAAAGAATCTCTTTAAACTGCTGGTCCTTTGGGGCAGATTAACTTCCTTAAGTGATATAAAATCACTCCTAACTCCCCTGTAGTGTCGTGTGTCACAACGCACTCAAAGGGAAGGAAGGGGTGAGACAGCCACTTGTGTGTGAGCCTCTTCCTGTGGACACCTACTCTACTCTAAAGGTACCTCACCGTCCTCCAGTTTGTGACCCTAAGACATGTGAATTGAATCAAGTGACCATCAATCTATACACTGAGTATTCTGAAAGCTTAAATTCCTTCTTACAATTTTAGGAAAACCCGAGGTAGAAAGTCACTGTATTTGTTTTCTATTGCTGAATAACAACAGTACCACACACCTAGTGGCTTAAAACAACATGCACTGATTATCTCACACTTTCTGAGATAGGAGTCTGGGCATGGCTTAGCTTAGGGTCCCCTGGTTGGGGTCCTCCAAGGCTGCAACCAAGTTATTGGTCAGGGCTGGGTTCTCATCTGGAGGTTTGGCTGTGGGAGGATCCTCCTCCCCACTCACATGGTTGTCAGCATTCTGGGTCCCTGTGATTGTAGGACTGAGAGCTGCCGGGCTTTGCTGGCTGTTGGCCAGAGGCTGCTCTCAGGTCCTAGGGCCTGCCCAGAGTTTCATGCCACATGGGTTCCTCAACATGGCTACTTCCTTCCTCACAGCCAGCTAGGGAGAGAGAGAACCCAGAAAGACCAGAGTCACAGATTTATGCAAAGCAATCACATGATCACTAACTCATAATCATGCACCTCCATCACCTTTGCCCCAACATTTAGAAGCAAGTCACAGGTGCCCCCCAAACTCAAGAGGAGGCGAAAGACACAAGAGAGTGGATACTGACCAGGAGGTGGGGATCATGGGACCACCTTCAGAGTCTGCCTTGCCACCTCACTATTTACTGTCAAAGGGGGAAAGATGCAAAAATAAATGCTGAAAATACCTAGTTCTTTTAACGAGCTTAAGCGTCATATCTACATCTCCTCAAAACAGTTACCAACTGAAGCAACTTTCAATTATATACACCTTAAAAGGCTAGCGTTTCACAGTGTTTTCAGAGCGGGGTCTTCTATTGGCATCTGAGCACAACCCTCTATGTTCTCTGTGCTGTATTTCCTGGAACCCTTACCAACAGGATTCTGAGTTAAAGCTCATCAATGGGAGGCATTCAGTTAAGGTTTGGCAGGCAGAAGGGAGGCAGAACCATCCTTACTGCCATGCAGGCTGGGCAGATATTGTGACCATGAGGCTTCGCAGCAGCTTCCAAGCATTTTCTTTGTGCTCCTGGCAGAGAAGACCATCCCAAGTTCTTTCCTGCAATTCCTGCAACCTCCTCACTCTCTGAAAGGTCCTGACACACCTGAGCTTTAGTGTCAGCATTCCTTACCTTCTCTTCTCCTGTCCTTTTTGTAACATCTAAGTCACCTGAATTCACACCCTTCCTCCTTGAATCTACACAGTAACTTCTGTTTTCCTGACTGAACCCTGACTCTACAAAGGGTTCAAGACCTTTTTGAAGGACCATCATGTCGAATCCTGCTTGACTTCTTCTCTGACCCAGACATAAATATTGTCATCAGTTTAGTGTTTGTCCTGCTAGATCACAGACAGACAGACAGACAGACACACACACACACACACACACACAAATATCTGGTAAAATTTTGTATGTTTTTCTAACACATTACTGTATTGTATTGTGAATGTTCTGGTCATCTATTGGTGGTAACAAGCCACACAAAAACTTACTAGTGGAAAACAACTAACATTTATTATTCTCCTAATTCTGTGAGTCAGAAATTAGGGCAGGGCATAGCAGGGATGGCTACCCTTGCTTCACATGTCTGGGGCCTCAGCCAGGGTGGCTCAAAAGACTAGGGATGGCTGGGACGACTTGACTGGGCCACAGGTGCAGCCCCTTGGTTTTTCTCTACACGCCATCTGCTGGGACTGTGATGTCCAAGATGGCAGCTTCACATACGTACATCTGTTGCCTCAGATGAGATGGCTAGAATGGGTGAAATAGTGAGGGCTGGGGCATCTTCCCTGCTCCACACACACTATTTTCATGACAACTGCACTTCTTACACAGCAGATGACTTCTCCCAGGGCAAGCATTATAATAACTAGGTCCAAAAGGCCCAGGAGGGAGCTGCATAGCTTCTTACAACGTAACCCCAGAAGTCCCAGAATCACCTCTGCCATATTCTACTGGTTAAGCAAGTTACTAAGACTAACCCAGATTCAAAGGGAGGGCAGGAAGAGACACAGTGTCTTGCTGGAGGAATGGCCTGTGCACACAGAGGGAAGAATTGATGGCACTACCTTGGATACAAGTTCCCACAGTGCATTCTGTAACTAGGTTCTCACTCAGTACCAAGTCTTGGCAAGCTACCCAAGTTAGTCCATACAGATCTATTTCATTTTTTCCAAGTGCTGCATAACATTGACTAAGACTATATGCAATTTATTTAGATTTTACAGACATTTACAGACATTTGATGGTTTCCATTTTTTTATTTTAAAATCATTCCTGAATATACTTATTCTTGTTTATATGCCAGTATTTCTCAGGTTAACACTGAGAGGTGAAATTACACTTTCAGCATCGTAAAGTATAAACATGCAATAGATACAATCAACTTGCCCCCTAAACTGGCTCATCCAGTCTGTACTCCCCCCATAAATGTCTGACGGTACCACTTCCTTGCAGTCACTTTATACTATCAATTTTTTAAAATATGGGCCAATTTGATAGATGAAAAGTGATATCTCTTATTCATTTTTATTGTTCTGATATGATGAGTGCCTAATCACCATTGGGTTTGTTCTTCTATTGTGATTTGCCTGTCCGTTTCTTTGGCCCATTCTTCCATTGTGATTTCTCTTACTTCTAGTTGTTTATAGAAAATTATGTCTAATCTGGATTCTCATCCTCCCTCTCTTACCCATTCAGAGAAGGCTGTAATGGAAGTCAGGACCCTGGCTACATGACTGGAGCTCAAAAGAAGAAGAAGCTCAGAGCTCTGAAGCTCAGGGTCTTGAGTCACTGCATCGACTCCATCATTTAGCCGGGAGTTGTATTCCAGAATCCCAGATTCTCCAGGCGAAATCCCTTCCTTCAAATTACAGATTATACCTTTGACAGTGTATCTTAAAGTGTGGTTCTCAACAGATGTTCTCAAAATCACCTGGGTGCCTGTGAAAAAGATTCCTGAGCAATGCCCCAGGTCAGCGTCACCAGAAGTTCATGGAAGAGCTCCCAGGAATCTGCATTTTTAACTAGCTACTTACTGCAAGTCACTGCTAATGTTTGAAGAGCACTGCTTTAAGCCCAGGTCAGAAAGTTATTCTAAGAGTGGAGGGGAGGGAGAGGTAGCATACTACGCCACCTCCTGGTTTGCTATGGGAAGGAGAAAGACAACCACATTATCCTGGAATCTCAGAGAACACCTAACTCAGGGGTTCTTAAACCTGCTTGGTGTCAGCATTACCTGCAGAGATTCACCATCAGTTAAGTCAGAATCGCTGGACGCTGGGTCCAACAACAGCATTTGTAAAAGGCTATGTTCTATGTCATACACCCTGAGTCAAGAACCACTAGTCTAATTAGAACCCTTCACTTTTCAGAAAAGGCAACTCAGGCCAAGTGAGCTTACATCCTTTGTCTAGGGTGTCCCAGACACTAGTGGCCAAGACCTTAGCTGTCCTGACTGCATGACCAGAGCTCTATTATTTAACAGTTCCTCTGGAAGGGCTGATTTCAGTGGGAAAGGATTAATGTTGGAAGTACTTTGAGAGTAGTGTTTTCACAATACTGGTGAATGTTCTTTTCTGAAAATCAATTCTGTACATAGGTCTGCATTTCTATAAGAACAGGAAGGGAAATCTGCCAGACCTCTGACCGCAGCAGCACCATGACAGGAAGCACGGCTAGCATCACACATGAAGCTCTTCCCATTACCTGCCTGCTCCCTAAGTGGCTTTAAAAACCAAGCACTGCACATCTACACATGAGGAACCAATCAGGACTTGAATATCTGTATTTTGTTACCACCTCAAACTAGCATGTTCTCAGAGACAGGAAGTAATATAAAATGGGGTCAAGTATTACAGTTTTCATTCATCCTTACTCAAGTTTTCATTTTTCACTTACTCTTTCCCCTGTGTTCTTGTTTATGTCACAAGATACCCTAAAAATGCCCTGCACAGCTGAGGCGGATATGCCTAGGTTTGGAGGGAGGAGTCTAGGTTCTAAACCTTACTGTGCTCTAGTTGTGGCATACAAGAGAATTCTTTTAATGTCCCCATCTGTTTTTATCCTGCAAGATGGATGAGATAATCCATGCTCTGTTTATCTCACAGGATCATAATGAGATAAGAACTGACAAGGCAGTTTACAAACATAAGCATCGTAGACATATGATCTATACCATCATGACGTTCTTGTAACAAGGCAGACGTAAGCGTCATGCAAGTCCACTGGAAACCACATCCAAAGGAGCTTCCTGAAATTATATCCCTCAGGTGTGTTGTGTTTCACCCCCTAAGTTGCCCCAAAGGCATGATTGCAGAGAGGCTACACGAAACTAGAAAAGTGAAATTCTCAAAGCAAATACAAATAAAGAGTTAAAAAGTTCTTTTTGTTGTCTGCTAATTCCATGTCTAAATAATAACCACTTCTTTCTTAAATTCTATGCCTTTGTCCCACATTTTAACAGCCTAAATTTTTCTCTAACTCTTCACTAATGATCCCTTTTAGTTTTGTTTCAACTGTCTTTCTCAACACACACACACACACACACACACACACACACAAAACATTGTCCAAAAGGAAATGCAGAATGACAAAAAAAGTCAATGTCTAAAGCACTCATTTTTAAATGTTTTAACTGGATAACAAAATAGCATTTTTCAAATAGGATGATATCCTACATGTGGCAAGAACTCTTGTGGGTATTTTTCTTGTTTGGGGGGAACAGGAAGGAAGAGTACATATCTTCATTGATTAGGAAAGTAGTCTGAGCTCACAGTAAATGGGAAGAAACCATGTAAAAAAGACAATACCTACTTATCCAGAGATAATCATATTCAACGTGTGCATTATTTTCTTCCAGTCTCTCTTCTATATAAGTAGACAAATACACTGGCGTATGTCTCAAAATTGAGATGAAATTGTGCCTATTTTTTGGTACTCCTTATTCTGATTTAACATTTTATCACGAATACTGTTTCTATCCTTTTTGCTTGTTTCTATCCTTATTTTTCATAATCATAACTTTTAATGGTTTTATGTTACTCCATTGTATAGAAAAACCATAGCATAATTTTCTATTCTCTTATAACAATAGAGAATAAATGCATTAGATGCATTAACATAGTAATAACAATTATTTATTGAACATAGGTGATGCCTGTAATTGTGGCAATAACTTTATATACATTTTTCCTTATAATAGATTTTATTTTTTTCAGCAGTTTTAGGTTTATACCAAAACTGAGAGGAAAGATATAAAGATTTTGCAAATATATGCTGCCTCTGAGCATGCATAGAGACCCCCCGCTGTCAACTCCTCCAGAGAGGTACCTTTGTTACAGCTGATGAACCTAAACTGACACGTCATAATCACCCAAAGTCCATAGTCACTCTTGGTGTTGTATATTTTATAAGTTTGGACAAATGTATAATGACATGTATCCACCATTATAATTTCATACAGAGTAGTTTCACTGCTCTAAAAATCCTCTGTGCTCCACCTACTCATCTCTCCCTTTCCCTAACCCCACAACCACTGATCTTTTTACTGTCTCTATAGTTTTGCCTTTTTCAGAATGTCATATAGTTGGAATCATACAGTATGAAGCCTCTTCAGATTGACTTCTTTCACTTAATAATAGGCATTTAACTTTCCTCCATGTCTTTTCATGGCTTGATAGCTCATTTCTTTTTGGCACTGAATAGTGTCTGGATGTATCACAGTGTATTGATTCATTCATCTACTGACTGCATCTTGGTTGCTTCCAAGTTTTGTCAATTATGAATAAGCTGCTATAAATATTCACATGTAGCTTTCTGTGTGAACATGTTTCCAGCTTCTCTGGGTAAATAACAAGGCGCACAACTGCTGGATCACATGGCAGGAAACCACCCAACTGTCTTCCAAAGTGGCCGGACCATTTTGCATTCCCACTAGCAATCAGTGAGAGTTCCTGCTGCTCCACATACTTGCCAGCATTTGATGTTCCAAATTTGAGCCATTCTAATAAGTATAAAGTGGTATCCCACTGTTGTTTTAATTTGTATTCTTCCTAAAGATGTTGAGGTGTCAAGGATCTTTCACATGCTTATTTGCTGTCTGAGTAGTCTCCTTTGGCGAGGTGTCTGTTAAGATCTTCGGCCTATTTTTTAATTTAGTTGTTTGGTTTCTTATTATTGTGTTTTAAAAGTTCTTTGTATATTTTGAATAACAGCCCTTCATCAGATGTGTCCTTTGCAAATTTTTTTTTTTTTTTCCCAGTCTGGCTTTTCTTCTCATTCTCTTGACATTACCTTTCACAGAATGAAAGTTTTTCATTTCATTTCATTTCGTTTTTCATTTTCATACTTGAAGCCCAGCTTATCAAGTATTTCTGTCGCTGATTGTACCTTTGGTGTTGTATCTAAAAAGTTACTGCCAAACCCAAACTCATCTATGTTTTCTCCTAGATTATCTTCTAGGAGTTTCATCATTTTTTCTCTGATATTCACTGTGAGAACCAGGTCAAATCCCTGAAAGTAAAGCTCACAAACGTTCAGGGTCCCTCTAGTTGGGGGGCTCCCCTGGAGTTTTTAACTCCCAAAATTTTCACAGAAGAATTTCCAGCAATTCATCAATTATAGTTCAGGTTTTCCCACCCTGGCCCTGGTCCCCTCAGGATTTTCTGCTTGTGGGGTTCTGCTCCCATAAGTTGTGATTCTCTGCATTCATCTCTCTGTCTCTCCAGTTTTAGAGGCAGTGGTTTGCTCTGTGACCTTGCTTTTCTTACAGCTCTAAGAACTATTGATTTTTTGACTTGATTGGCTTTTCCTTTGTTGTTAGGACAGAATGGTGACTTCTGAGCTTCTTATATACTTGATCGGATGCAGGAAGTCCTAAACATTCATATATGATCTTTTTATTCCCACAACTAGGTTGAATCATATGAAATATCCATTGTTTGATGAGTTTTGACACACAAAAATGGCAATTTCATATGATTTACCTTCATAGATATTACCATTATATACGAATACAATTTAGAGGCTAGGTAGCTAGTTACCTGCCCACATACCACAGCATGGGAAAAAGCTACGATGTGAACCCACAGCTGTCTGATACCAAAGTCTTAACTATTGCTACTTGACAAATTATTAAATTGGGGTTGTTATATTTATTTTAAAAAATCACCTCCCTCTGTTTCTGTGAACATGCCTCCCTTCAATTAAAATAATGTTGCTTTTACTTCTTTGTATTATATAATACCCTGATGATCAACAAGATGCATTCTTTCCTATTCACTTGTCTAACCTACTTTTTAAAAATCTACCCTAATTAAATGCATGAAACTACTTCAAAGACCAGCCATGGAAACATCACAGAGCACTTCACTTTTCGTAGGTTCAAGGATGTGCCTTCTTTATTCTTTTATTCTCTGACCTAACATTTCAGACTACCCTCTTCAGGTCAGTTATTTTTACTATAATAATGGTATGGAATTGGGCATTTTTCCATGCAGTCTTCATACGTGCAGACAAGACCAGAAAAAGAAAACTCACTTATCAAGCATGTATAATATGCCACTCGCAATGGAAAAAAACAATCACGTTATATTTTATTTTCACTGTTATCTCATGGAGTAAAAAATCACTACCTCTATCTTATTGATGAGGAAATAGAAAGCTCAATATATTAATTAACTTGTTTTTCAACAGAGAGGGACAGAGCTAGGATTTTAATCCTCGTTAAAGACCTGGGCAGGTATTGATTTTGTAAAAAGTTGGACAGAAATATTCATGTTTGGAGGCAGACAGAAACCAAACCATGCATGCTGAGTTTCTATCATCTAAATACATCTTAAATGTCCTGAATTCTTGCTCAGATGCTTCTCTGTCAGCACAGTAAAATGCCTTCTAAATGAACTCCACACATTTCTGGCTGGGTTTCCCTATTTACCAGTTCTCTTGCTAGACTGTGTAACTTTAGGCAAGCCACTTAATTCACTGAACCTTGACTTCTTTATCTAAAAAATTAAGTTCACTTACGTTTTAAGATTCTAAAAGTCTATGTGTAAGACAAAGAAGATTCACTATCCATTAGACAAAAGGAAACAAGCATAACTACCCTAGTAGTTTGTAAATTACAGAAATTTCTCATGCTAAGAAAAATCTAAGACTGACTGAGCACAACTGACTGCGACATCATCTGACAATATATAAGGTCAAAGTAAAATAAGATGAAACTTGTAATACAGAATTGAAAAAATATGTAATGTCTCTATAAGGAAACTATTGACTATATCAGCTGTTTTTGCTATTGTTGGTGAGTAGTTTGTTCTCACTGTTGTTTTGGGTTTTGGGGGAGAGAAGTGGTTTTTTTTTTTTTTGTTTGTTTGAGGCATACTTTGTTCTCATTTGGGGAGGGAGGTAAGTGTTCTGTATCAAAGAAAGAGCACTGACCTTGGAGGTAAATAAACCTAAGTTCTAGAATCAGATTCAGCCTGTTTCTTAGTCTCATGAGAAACCTATTTTGTTTGATGTGCTTTTAAAAACAACAAAAAATTACCTAGAAGGAGTGGAGAAATTCCTAGAAACATACAACCTACCAAGACTGAATCATGAAGAAATAGAACATCTGGATAGAACATCTCCTAGTAGGGAGATTGAATCAGTAATCAAAAAACCTCCCCACAAACTGAAATCCAGGACCAGATGGCTTCACTGATAAATTCAACCAAACATTTAAAGAATAATTAGTATCAATCCTTCTCAAACTTTTCCCAAAAATTGAAGAAGAGGAAACACTTCCAAACTCATTTTACATGGCCAGCATTACCCTGATACCAAAGCCAGACAAAGAATCTACAAGAAAAGGAAATTTGTTTCTGATGTTTCTGATGAACTTAGGTACAAAAATCTTCAACACAATACTGAGAAAGTGAGCTCAACAGTATAGGATCATAAAACATGATCCAGTGGGATTTATTCCTGGGATGTACGGATAATTCAGCCTATACAAATCAACAAATGTGATAAATGTGATTAGGAAAATCAAGGCTAAAAATCATATATCATCTCAATAGATGAATAAGAAGCATTTGACAAAATTTAACATATATTCAAAAAAAACTCTCAACAAAATGGGTTGGCGGGAACACACCTCAACATAATAAAGGCCATGTATGACAAGTCCAAGCTAACATCATCCTCAACAGAGAAAAGATAAAACCTTTTTCTCTAAGATCAGGAGCAAGACAAGGATGCCCACTTTCCTCACTTTTATTCACATAGTATTGGAAGTCTTTGCTAGAGCAATCAGGTAAAAAAATAAATACATAAAAGGCATCCAAATCTGAAAGAAAGGAGTAAAACTGTCTCTATTTGCAGATGGCATTATTACATATACAGAACGCTACAAACTCTGCCAAAAAACAATCCAAAACTCTTAGAACAAACAAACAAGTTCACCAAAGTTGCAGGATACAAAATCAATATACAAAAATTAATTGCATTTCTAATAATGAACCATGAGAAAGAGAAATCAGGAAAATGATCCCAATAGCAACTGCAAAGAATAAAATACCTATGAATAAATTAAAACAAGGAGGTAAAAGAACTGTAAGCTGAAAACTGTAAGACGTTGATGAAAGAAATTGGAGAAGACTCAAAGAAATGGAAAGATATCCCATGTTTGTGGATGAGAAGATTCAGTATTCTTTAAATGTCCATACTACACAAAGTGATATACAGCACGATTCCTTTGAAAATGTTAATGGCATTCCTCACAGAAATAGAACAATCCTAAAACATGTTTGGAACTACAAAAGATCCTGATTGACCAAAGCAACCTTGAGCAAGAAGAACAAAGCTGGAGGTATCACATTTCTTGATATCAAACTATATTATAAATGAATAGCAATCAAAACATATGGTACAGGCATAAAAACAGACACATATATCAATGGAACAGAATAGAGAACCCAGAAATAAGCCCATGCATATATTCTCTATAAATTTTTTTACAAAGGAGACAAGAATAACAATGGGGAAAGGACAGTCTCTTCAATGGTGTTGGGAAAACTGGATATCCACATGCAAAAAGAATGAAACTGGACCCCTATCTTACATCATAAACAAAAACCAACTCAAAATAGATTAAAGACTGGAACTGAATCTAAGACCTAAAACTGTAAAAACCCCAGAAGAAAGCATAGGGGATAAACTCGGTATCATTCTAGGCAATGACTTTTGGATTTAACACCAAAAACAAAGGCAGCAAAAGCAAAAATAAACAAGTGGTACTCTATCACACTAAAAAGCTTCTGTACAGCAAAGGAAACCATCAACAAAATCAAAAGGCAACTTATAGAATGGGAGAAAACATTTGCACACCACATAGCCAATAAGGTGTTAATACCCAAAATATATAAGGAACTCTCATATCTCAACAGCTAAAAAAACAAATAATCTGATTTTAAAATGGTCAAAGGACCTTGATAGACATTTTTCCAAAGAAGACTTACAAATGGCCAACAGATACATGAAAAGGTACTCAACATAACTAATCATCAGAGAAACACAAATCAAAACCACAGTGAGATATCACTTGACATCTGTTAGAATGGCTAATTATCAAAAGGACGAGAGACAACAAACACTGACAAGGATGTGGAAAAAGAGAACCTTCATGCACTGTTGGTGGGAATATAAGCTGGTAGAAACAGTATGGGAAACAGTATGGAGGTTCCTCAAGAATTATAAGTAGAAAAAAAAAGTAGAATTACAATATGATCCAGCAATCTCACTTCAAGGTATATACCCAAGGAAAATAAAGTCATTCTTAAAAGAGATAGTGGCATTCCAATGTTCACTGCAGCATTATTCACAATAGCCAAGATATGGAAACAACCTAAGTAGCTGTTAATTGATGATTGGTTAAAAAAAATGTATATATACACAATGGAATATTATTCAGCCATAAAAAGGAAATCCTGCCGTTTGGCACAACATGGATGAACCTGGAAGCGATTCTGTTAAGTGAAATAAACCAGACAGAAAAGGACAAATACTGCATGCCATCACTTACATGTGGAGCCAAAAAGAAAAGTTGAATTTAAGAAGAGAGTAGAACAGTATTTGCCAGGGGCTAGGGGTGGAAGAAATGAGGAGATGTTGGTCAAAATGTATAAATTTTTAGTTATAAAATAAGTAAGGCCTGAAGATCTAATGTTTAACACTAATGACTCTAGTTGATAATACTGTATTGTAAAATTGAAATTTGCTGAGAGAATAGAACTTAAATGTTCTCACCAAAAAAAAATAAAAAACAAAACCCAACAGTGTTAACTATGTGAGGTGATAAACGTGTTAATGTACTCGATTATGGGAACCCCTTCACAACATATAGATAGAGCAAATCATTATATTGTGTACTTTAAATATATTACAATTTTATTCATAAATGTTACCTCAATAAAGCTAAGAAAATGTATATATATATAAATGAATATATTATATGAATATGTTCTTTTAACAGAAAGTCTCTGGAGTTGCCATTTAATTAGCTACTTACTTCTCTGATGGCTCTGGGAGAGTAAAATTTAAGAGGCACACCTTTACAAAGCAGCTCAGAATCGGCTTGTTTTACTTATGCTTTTTGTATCAGAGCACAGTACTTTATAAAGAATCTGTTTCTATGTTTGCAAGACTCCTATTTTTCTCTAAAATATCAAAATGCTGTGGATATCCAGGAAAACTATCTTCCCACCATTAAAAAGGAGAGGAGGGGAGTAAGAGTCTCCCGTTGCACATAAACCTTCCCTCAGAAGAGCCTCGAGCTAACTCCACCATCACAGCTACCTAGCCATTGATAGAAATGAGGCCACCCTAGGCTGGAAAATAATGGAAAAGAGAGTTGAAAAAGATGGAAAACACAACCCACTTTCATCTTAGGATGGCTAGAATAGTGCCTCTTAAATAAAGGAGTATGTGTTACAAAAGGGATGTAGCTATTGAGTATTTGATCTCTTAACCTTCTGACATTTCATATTGGAAAAACAAAATCGATGCCACGGGTGTGAGGCTCGGCTAACTCAGAGTCGTAATGATGTGGAGCGACATGAAAACTGTGGAGGATTTATTGGCAGGAAGTAACAGAATAAAAAAGAATATGGCAATATTTTAAAGGGACAGTTCTTAAAAGAGTAAGATTGAATGGGCCTCCTATCATGGTGGGGCTGGCTAAATCCCCTGCACAGTCACTACAACAAGTTGCCATAGAAAAGCTGACTTTCTTTCTTTTTGGATGAGTGTATTCATGTTCAGCCTGCATTTAATCAACATTCAGGGGCTTCTAAGAATAAGAAAGAAATTTATAGAGAAGGATCCTTGGAAAACCACTCTAACAGAGAGAACATTTTATTAGCATATTTCCAAACAGCATCTGGTGGCTTAAAAGGAAACAGACATGGTTTATGGACAGTAATACCTGCCCATCTCCAATGAGAGGCATCCAGGAAATTACTTTTTTGTTTGATAGGTAACGCTGTTTCTGTCATAAGGATCCCCATTGGTGAACAAACTTTAGGAGAGCTCATAAAAGATAATGAAAAAGTATATTAATTTGTAACATCTGCATTTGAACCATCTTAAGACTGGCTAACAGACTGCAGTCTGCAAGGCAGGTTACATAAGTAACAGGGCACCTGAAGGAGCATCCAAGTGTCAAAACTGCAGAGAAACAAAATGCTTCTGAAAGGAATCAAAGAAGGCTTTTCAGGGACCCCTTCACATGAACTGCTTGCTTCACAGGGAGCAGTACCGTCTAGTGGAAAGGGCGTGGTGGTCATTGGAATCCCGCAGACCTGGGTACACGTTCTGGTTCTGCCACCTAATCACTGCTTAATTTCTTTGAACTTTTGTTTCCTCTTCTGTAAAATGGGGATAATATACCTATTCTATAGGGTGGTTATATTAACTGAGGTAGAACTGTAAAAAAAAAAAAAAAATTAATGGAACAGAAACCTAAATTAAATAGAGTGGGGAGACCAGCAGGGGGAGCTCTCACACCCTGTGATGACAGCGGAGCCCAACAGAAAGCACCCACTCCTCGTTCCTGGCAAGGACTCAGCCAATGAAAAGCCATGGACTCTGTTTACTACAGAGCGCCCAACTTCCCTTTTCCCTCTACGAATTCTTCTCCTTCCCTTACTGGGGAGATCATGTAAGTGGCTCATCACAGTTGCAAATCTCAAACTGCAATTCTCTGATGATCTCCCTCTTTGCTGGAGAAATATCTGACAGTCTATTTATTCTAGGTCAACATAATCACGGATAAAGTACCTAAGGTATAGTCCGTGCCCAGTAAACGTTACTATTACTATTAGAGGCAAGAAATTCCAGCTCAAATGTTTCATGAGTCTGTAAGCACTTTCGGTGATCACTTAGCGGATCACCATCCTCTTCTAGAGAAAGCTGAGGTCCAGAGAGGTTTAGAGACTTGGCCCTACCACACCTGAGCCTCAGTGGTGCTCAAACGGCCTCTCAAAGCCCAGCAGTTCCACAAAGTCTGCTCAGGAACTGCCCAGAGCGTGACGAGAGGGGACAAAGAGGAAGTACTGTGGACCTCCTGTCCCACCGCAACACAGCCACTCCACTTTTGTTCCTTTTATACGGTGGATGTTCATGTAAATGTTCACGTGAAGGCAGAGTATCACGGCCAAAGAGATGTTAGAGAAACTGTTGCACTGGGCTGCCGGCCTGTTTGAAAAACCTAAGTGAACACTTGATATAAAAGAGGGAAGCGTGTGTCCCATTCCAGAGCCATGGGTCCCGGGAGAGCTTGTGTCACTGTGTGGTGGTGGTAACATCTGTCCCAGCAGAGGCTGTGAGGGGCCCTTCCATGCCCAACAAGGTGCTGCAGGCACACGTGTGCGCACACACACACACACACACACACACACACAGAGCACTCTAAGGCTGCCTCAGCGCCACAATCACTCAGAACACACCTGTCTCCACTGACATTAATCAGGGACATGGGCACCAAGAACTTACCTGCCAGGGTCAGAGGACACTAACACTCTGGTGGGGTGGGGGGGTCTCAGAGACATAAGACAGCTAGAGGAAATAAAGAGCTGAGACCTGAGTAGTCTCCCCGCTGAGCCTGGATCCTCTCTGTGAAACAAGCCTGGGAGGGAGATCTCAGGAAAAACTTGATTCTTAAATTGTACCAGCTAGTGTGGCCCAAGCCAGGTTTTGAACAAAGCTAATAGTCTGAAAGTTAAATAGTAACTTCCTCTTTACCGTCTTAGTCAGGGTTCTCCAGAGAAACAGAACCAATTGGACACACAGCGAGGGAGATTTATTTTTAAAAATTGGTTAATGAGAATGTGAAGGCTGGCAAGTCCAGAAGTTGCTGGGCAGACCTGCAGGCTGGAAATCCCAGAAAGAGCTGATGTTGCATCTTGAGTCCAAAGGCAGTCTGGAGGCAGAACTCCCTTCTCAGAGGACCTCAGTCTTTTAAGTAACTGGATGAGCCCTGCCCACGTTATGGAGAATAATCTGCATTACTCAGTATCTACACATTTAATGTTAATCACAGCTAAAAAAACAGTCGCAGGAACACCTGAACTGGACCAAACAACAGGGCACTCCAGCCTAGCCAAGTTGACAGTAAAATTAACCACCACATTCGCCATGTGAAGCCGGGAGACACCTGATTTGGGGTAGATTTGTGTGCTTTTTTAATGTTATTTACCTGTGCATGCTGGGTTTGTTTGTTTGTTTCTTTGTTTGTTTGTGGGCCTTGTCCACACCTGTTAAGGTAGCATTTGAATTACCCCCAGTTAGCTGCTACCACATAAACAGACCATCCTGAAACTTAGTGGCTAAAAGCACCAATTGTTAATTTCACTCACAATTCTGTGGGTTAGCACTCTAGCTGTGCTCAGCTGGGCTCAGCTGGGCAGTTCTAGTCTTGGGTGGATTTATTCCTGCGTCTGTGGTCAGGTGCTGGGTCAGTCAAGTGCCCCATGGGCAGGGATGGTCCATCTCTGCTCCACGTGGTCACTCATCCCCCATCAGGCTAACTCAGGCTTGTTCACCCAGAGGACACAGGGGTCCTTACATACACCAGAAGCATGCAAAGGCCTCTTGAGGCCCCAGCTGGCAAGGGCTGGAGAAATAGGGCTACCTCTTGACTGGAGATGCTGCAAAGTGGCATTGCAGAGGGCACAGCTGTAGGAATAATTGTAGCCATTTTTGTGAACAAACAATCTCCCAGAGCTCCCCTCAAATACAGAATCAACTAGCCCCTCAATGCCCAACACATAATGTAAGGTCAATGACTGTGCTCTCCCTTTCCAGTCCTTTTGGTCATTGTTCTGAAAGCAATTCAAATTTTCAAAAATACAGGCAGACTATTGTTGACCCGAAAGGTGCAGACTGCCAGATATTTCTCTAGCAAAGAGGGGTTTATTCAAGATCAGCAGAGAATTGCAATTTGAGACTTGCCACCATGGTGAGCCACATCAAGTTATGCCCCCAGCAAGGGAAGAAGACCTTTGTAGAGGGGAAAAGGAGGTTGGGAATCTGTAGTAAATAAGGAGTCCATGGCTTTTCCCTGGCTGAGTCCTTGCCAGGAAAGAAGAGGAGTCCTCCTTCCTTCTGTTGGGCACTGCTATCATCACAGGCTGTCATGCTCCCTTCCATCCCCCTGCTGGTCTCCTCACTCATTTAACTGAGGTTTCTGTTTATTAATATTTAACACTCTTATTTCTGATTCAGACCTTTACCCTGTGGTGTTTTCTCCACTGGGAATCCTAGAAGGGTGGGAGTGGAAAAGAAAATGAAAGAACCTTAGTCTATACCGACCCCCCTACCCTACAGCACTCGTTGGAGATGTTCTATAAAGATGAATACTTCCCTTTTAAAGAACAGAGATTCTTAAATTTAGTCATTCCTAGGCAGCTGAGTGCCTTGTAAACAACTGTTGCCATTTATCTAATATTTCTCAACTTTACTTCTTTATTGTCCCCACCCTGAGCCTTTCTAACCAATACCCTCATGAAATTTTACTACTACAGATATACTGTACACCTGTGCTTTACACATAAAAAGAACAGGGTATTTTTTGGTCCCAAGTTTCGCCCCACTGGGGATGAGATGGCCCTTGTTAGGAATGCGTGCTCGAAGTTCTTACAATAGTTACTTCTCCAGTCCCGACCATCCCCTCCCTCCCTCCTGTGTCCTGAACTCAGGCCACCATTTGCCTATACTCAGCTTTAATCATAAGTCAGGGGCTACTGACACCAGTGATTCTGTCTTCACATGACAAATAATAAAAAAGAGGAAGACAGAAGAAAAAGTCAACTGGAATTTCCTAATAAGGCCTTCACTGACAAGGATAAGTCAAAGGGGGAAAAAATCACCAGTTATGACTGAAGACTGAGTCACTCTCCAGAACCATCAAACCCCAAACCAAAATCCATGCCCACCCTTGGGGATACTCAAGATACAAACTGCAAAGGAAATGGCCTTCAGACCAATACTGTTCTATGTTCTCCTGCTCTTTCTTCTTTTGTGTGTGTGTATGTGTGTGCATGTGTGTGTATGTGTGTGTGCCAGAGTGTGTTCATTACGAAGCAATTAAAGCCTAAATTAGATATTAGTTGGTATTTCCTCCTGACATGTGTTTAGAATCCTTCAGGTATCTTTTGCTTTGCTAAGTTCTCTCAATACTATGTTCTAGTCAATCTATTTCCAGAAGCAATGTTTTTGTTGATCTCCAAACTGATTAATTTTTTATTACCTTGCTAAATGTCTAAACCTGAGTGTTTAGGAAACAGCATACTGAACAAAACTTGTGCTAAATTTGCACTTGACAGTAATCAAGAAAATCTAGTACTTGTATGAGTATATTTGAACATACAATTATGTCACAGCATAATAAAAAAAAATCTAACTATAGATAATTCATATGCCCATACTCTGATTTTTCTTAATAAAGCAATTAAAGCAATTTCCCAGAATAAATTACAAGGAAATTCTTTGAAGATGGGTTCTTTTTGGAAGGTATGATCATCTATTTTATGTTAGACATTATTTTCTCTTATTCTGGCATTTTAACTTGAATTAAATGATTTGCTGAATTTTCCCCAAGACAGGTATTGTTAGGAATTAAATTTAAAGAACAATAACAGAGGTAGATTCAGTCAATGCGAGCTATATCCTGCGCCACTACATAAGCTGATTCTCTGTCCCTCCAAAGAATGGGAGAATTCTGAACTGAGGGCCTGAGATTTCATGGTTAAGCAGGATCAGGTTAACTGCTCTGAACTTTCTGAAGCATGAGGTTCTCAGTTTGCTTCCCTTGCTGTTTGGGCCAGCGTGTAAGCAAGGTGCTTGGTGCATCCGTTGTAAAGTCTGAGCTTCACTGGGCTTTAACTAATGACTGATTGGGGATCAAAACTGGTTTTAACTTTAGTTGTTTAAAAAAGGAAGGAAGAAGAAAAGTAAACGGGACAAGGAACCAGCACCCACATCACAGATAGGAATGGAATTTGCTATCACATTTCTAGAGGGCAGGTGTCAATATACCTCAAAAGCCTAATTTGTGCATCTGTGCATGCCCTCTGACCCAGAAAAATGGACTTCTAGAAATGTATTCTAAAGAACTAACAATGAATGTGCCTGAATACTTACTATAAGGATAATAACTGCAGTGTTGTTTATAATGATTTACTTTATCATAAGCCCCTAACTATCCTACTACAGGGAAATAGTTAAATAGACCAGGGTGGATCCAAACATTTCCATACAAAAGCAGGTAACAAAACTAGATTAAAATATCAATTTTAAGTGAAATTATCCAGTCACAAAAAGATAAATACTATATGATTCCACTTATATGAATACCTAGAGTAGTCAAATTCATAGATGTAGAAGGTAGTTGTGGTTGCCAGGGGCTGAGAGAGGAGACAAAGGGGAATTACTGTTTCATGGGGACAGAGTTTCAGTTAGGAAAGATGAAAAAAATTCTGGAGATTGGTTTTACAACAATGTGAATGCAATTAACACTGCTGAGCTGTACACTTAAAGATAGTCAAAATGGTAAATTTTATAGTATGCATATTTTACCACAATTCAAAAGTTTTGTATCTTGAAGATGGTATGATGAGGAATATAATTTTCTTCATTTTGTCTGCATTTTCTAAATATTTTCTATAAGCATGTTCTGCTTATAATAAAGGGGGGACCTAATTATATGGGAAAAAAGAAAACCCATTCTATCTTTAGTTAATATTATTTTTCATGGTTAATAATTTTGTGTGATAATGAAGAAGGATTTTGGTCACTGACCCTGCTGAATATATTTTCTTTACCTAAAATGTACTTCCTGCCACATACCCCCGTATTTGTCTACAAAAGACATACATGCACTTCAAGACTCAATTTGAGTCAACCTTCCTAAGAAAGCTTCCTATATGACCTCAGTGAGAATTCATTCCCATTCTCATAGCATCTGTAATAATAATAATAATACTTAATGTTATTAGGTGCTTAATATGTAACTAGCACTGAGATTAAGGTATTATTTCACCTCCTAGTAATGACATTTAAGTAGGTATTATCATCCCCATTATACAGATGAGAAAGCAGAGGAAAAGACACAAAATACCTTGAATTGTAAAAGAAATTACAATCCACGTCTATCTGCTCCAGAACCCACATTCCTGCCCTGCCTCTCATAACTTGCAAGGCTACGAAGGATGCTGTGCTGGCTTCACTCACTTTCTGAAACAGAGTTTTCAACACGATGTCTAGCAGGACAAGATTTCTGAAATATTATTTATTTTTTCCTTTCTCCCATCCCATTTGTAGAGATGCTCAGTTCTGAGCTCCCGGCCCCTGGGGAGAGATACGATAGATCCAAAAGTAGAACTCGGCTGAAGAGACTCTTCCTGATTGCGACTTCTGACCACTCCAGATAGACTAGATGTTGCAACAGGCTTCATGAACGGGAACAGGCCTTCTCTCCATCAGCACCCCATACTCCCAACCACCCATTCTTTAGAAAAGGCACTGAGGAAGAAGGAGCATCAGGAGAAGGGGGAGCAGACAACTCAGTGGGTATCTGCGAGAGGGACACAACATCTCACATCCCAGGTTGGACTTGGGGTCAGTGAGGGATTCTGGTGCCTATCTGGGGAGATATGGATCACAGAGAACTTCAGAAAAATTACTGTGCCCCAGAGGGCTGTAAATACCTCAATTATAGCACTAAAGGAGAGAGAGGCTTGAGTCTGAAGGGACCACAAAAGGAAAGGCTTCTCAGGGGTGACCAACATGCAACCAAGCCCATCCCTTGGGCTGGGCAACCAGGGCAAGGGCCCAGGCCTCGTACTAGAAGGGAGTCCAGGTCTCATTAAAATCCACTGTTATTGAATATTGTCTGGGAGTCGCTTCAAAATAGTCTCCTGTAGAAGGGATATAGGTGAAATAAACACTTACGATTGCTGCCACTGGGTGATGCATGCTTGGGGTTCACTGTCCTCTATTTTTGCATACATTTAAAGTTTTTCATAATTTTTTAAATGTTAACTTTGAAATTCCTGCCTTTAATTGTATCTCAAAGGTCTTAGAAATACCAGCAATGAAGCTTCTAATTGCAATCACCTTGCACTTGTCTGACCCACACTGGCCGAGGTGCCCCAGACCCTACAATCCTCCAAGGAAGGCCCTGCCCAGATCAGTGCAAGGACTGGTACAACAAGGGATGTTTCATTGGTGCCTGCATGATATGGAGAATTCAGTGCCTCTCCTTTCTCTCCTGCCAGTGCCTTGAGCCTTACTCCATAAGCCCCTACAACTTGTTAGATACACCCCTAGAAGGCAGGAACCACAAACTGACTGAGGTTGCATTTCTACATAATAGAAGCAGAGTTAAAGGGAAATAAAGTTATCTTTCTTATACCTGAGCCTGTGCCTTGAAATTCTTACTTGCTAAAATATTTTCAAGGTGATAAAACACACTGCCACTGCATAGTAAGCTAGCCAATGTCTGATTCCATTGGTTCCAATCAAATATATGTTTAAAAGTATATATGTGCTATACTTTATATACAAAGCTGAAGTGGTTGACCTATCATCCAAAGGGGTTTGGCATTAGTAGGGATTCCTCGTTCCTGCAAAAATTCTTTTGGGTTTAAACTCCACCGAACAAAAGCCATTTGGTAATGATGCTCGTCCCACCTTTGTCATCGGACTGTTCTCTAAATTAGTTTACACTTTGAAGCCTTACTTGCAAAGCTGTCTGACAAAATCTGGTGATAACTTAACAGTTTGAATTTAAGCACTCAGTAGATTGTGAAAATGAAAGAACGAGATTGCTTTTCAGCTCTATACTTTAAAAGATGCACGGGTCATTTTTGTCTGGGCATCCCAGATTGTAAAAGCCTGACTTCTCCTGATGTAACTCAGGACTACACTAACTATCCCATGAAGGAGGTCTTTCCAGGGCAGCCTGAGGCAACAGGGCACATACTCAGGGTCTGCAGCTGCTGTTGTACCTACTAAGACCCACTGGAAGAAAAGCTGCTTTTCCTAACAGGATGAGGACTGACGGTCTTCCTGGTTTCCTTGGATACCCACCGGGAACAAAGACACTGTGCGCAGGTGCTGATATCTTATGGTAAGAAACCATAAACTTCTACTCCTGCTGCTAAATTTCCCCTTTCCTCCCTGCTAAATCTAGGGAGGATAAGAGGCAGCACTAAAGTTTGCTTTTGTTTCACTCATAATTTGTGAATCTGTACACTTGGTCTAAGGTTTACTTTTTTATAAGAGGGAGCTGCTCCTGGTCTCACTCTTGGACTCTGCCCAAACACAACCAGACTGAATTGTGACGCTGGTAATGGTCACGGGTTGCACCCAAACACATGTAACTTTATTTACTTTATTCTCCGTATGACCATAGATTGTATTTACAAGATGGCCAGCTTAGGTTGGGACTGTCATATTTCACAAATGAACAAATAAAGCTGACTGATAATATGGTTTTGTGGCTCTCTAGCTCTGTGACTCTTGATAGGTTTCTTTTTTTTTTTTCTATTGAGGTATAGTCAGTTTACAATATTGTGTTATTCCTTGATAGGTTTTTATCAGTCTGGGCTTTGGTTTCTCCATAGGTGAAGTGGATATGATACTATTCACATTATAAATGTATTTAGAGTACTTAACAGTGTCTAGCATATAGTAAGTGTTCAGTAAATGCTAACTCTAATAAACAAACATGCCCAGAAAACTAAAGGCACCAAACCAAATTAAAAACCCCACATCTAGGGACATGTTCAAAAACCAAAACCAAACCCTCTCAGATGGAGGAATACCATATTCTTTGTGTTATTTCTAACTAACACAGTATAAGGGAGCCCTGGAGGGAGCAGAACAGGGAGCTGCAGCTGGCGTGAAAGCTGAAGGTCAGGACAAGCTGAGCACTTTAACAAGGCCCAGCCCAGAAGATGTACTCAAGTTTTATGAAAATTGAAAGAACGCCAAAAATACTGAATGGGACTGATGTGCAATGTCTGTGTGTGCATATGTGTGTGTTAAGCTGAAATGAGTTGTATACTATTCTAACTCCTTTAATATACAGTCAGCCGTCCATGTCTGCAGGTTCTGTACTGGAGGATTCAATCAAGCCCAGATAGAAAGTATTAGGGGAAAAAAATTCCATAAAGTTCCAAAACTCAAAACTTGAATTTGCCCCATGGGCAACTATTCATTTACATAGCATTTACATTGTGCTACAACTATTTCCATAGCTCTTACTTTGTGTAAATTCTTATAAGTAATCTAAAGATGATTTGAAGTATACAGGAGGATGTGCAGGAGTTGTTTGCAAACACTACGTCATTTTAGACAAGAGGCTTGTGCATCCGTGGATTTTGGTATCCATGGGGGGGCTCCACTCCCCCACAGATACCCAGGGAAGACTGTGTAACACAACCAACCTTCATTTAAAACCCCTTTCAACATCAACATCCTTGAAGAGTGGGAGCAGGATACAAACCCTTGGAGTGAAACACTTGGACTCACACAGCCAAGCCTTGCCCCAGTGTTTTGCCTTATAGCTCTTACTAAGTTGGAAGCTCCCAAACCTGGCCCTATTCATCCAGCAAAATGAATAACAAGGTGAGAACTTAGCCCACACCTCACTAATGCAAGAAGACACAAATGACCTGGCCACCCTCTGCAACTCTGCTGGTGCCCTTGGTTGCTTTTGCTCTGAAGGTCAATGGCATTGCCTTCTAGACATATAGCATGACACAAGAAGACCTCGAGCACAGAACAGCAGGCAAAGAATTTATTTTCTGCCTGAAAGAAGCACAGGGCCCCCTCTTCCCCAATCATTTTTTATCAGCCAGCAAAAAGCTACACTCTTTTTCTCCAAAGAAGAAAAGGAGCTATTGAATTCCTACCTGTGCTTTTCATATGGAAATGATCAAGGTATTCTGCTTTCTTTAAAAGTTTCTGGTTGGAGTATCTGGAATCTCTTCTCTATCAATAACTGAATAACATACGTCTGACCTGTCTTTTCACTCAAAACTAAGTCCTATTTGCCAGTTTCCACTGATGCTCAAAATGTACCAGTCCTCCAATTTCAGTTGGAAAAAAAAGTGGATGGGGACAAGTGTTCATCAAACAAAGACATTTTTATTTCATTTTAAGTGTGCATCCTGGTGCTATAGTGTTGGTAACAATTATCGTTATGGAAAAAAAAATCTTATTTGAAGAATAAATAATACATTAGTTTACTCTGTGGCCAGTTACTTCGTATAGTGAATTTCTGATTGACAGAGCAGGTTCTGGTGTCAATCCCTGGTCCCTGCACTACATGCCAGTGCATGTCATTAGGTGAGACTCTGCTAGTGAGTTCCAGATTCCCCACCTGTAAAGGGGGGTCTTGGTGATGAAGAGTGCTCTTAACACATAAGGTTCAACTGAGGATTAAACGAGATCACCATGTACATGGCTTAACACAATGTCTGCAAAATTTGATGCTGGATATATATTAGCTATTATGATTCATCATTTGAGAAAACTTACCTCCCAAATTCGGGTTGTTTTTCTTTTCCAGGTAAATCTAATATAGGTGCTTTGAGATGCTTGTGTGTTCCCTCTATTCAGACTTCTCTTTTGTTGATAACATGTTCTGCCTCCAAAATCATAGCCTTTATCATTACCAAAGGTGTGGTTTATCTATGGGTTTTGTACAGTAATTGGTAAAATAGGACCCTTAATGACTATAATACTATAACGAAATAAATTTCCTTGTTATCTGGAAAAAATATTTGTTTCTGTCCATGTAACTTAAAACTTTTTTGAGATAAATCAGTTTGTTTTCATTTCTAAATACTTAGAGTATGCCTAAGATGGTTGGAAAGTATACAGATTTGAGTCATGTAGATCTGGATTTAAATCCCATGCTTATAAATTACCTTACCTATAAATAATCTAGAATTTGAGAGACATAACTGTCATATTTCTTCAAGTGAGGGTGGTAAGACCGAAATAAAGATCTCAATTTTAGAGAGTTATGGTTCTTTTTTAACTTCCAAAATGAAATACAGATCTATCTAGAAGTAGAAATTGGGCAGAAAATGATTCCAAAAACATCAGAAAACAAAAGGGTAACATGCCCCAAAGTGAAAAGAAATTATATGGAATCGTTTAGATTTTAAGCACATTCTGAATATGAATGAATAATTTAGTGGCAAAAATATGAATACATGAATAAATGAGCTCTTCCTATCCCTTATGTCAGCAAAGGGATAGTTCCCAAACTTCCTTTCCATGTGCTCTGAAAACTGTAACATATGAGACGCTAGCCTTACTGTGACATTTTCAGTGCTGATGAAGAAGCCAAGAAAAAGAAAGAAAGCAAGTAAGCAAACAAGTAAATTAAATGACTGCTTGAGTTATCAGGAGGCTCCACACTCACGAATGAGATTAGTGCCCTTATAAACGAGGCTCAGGGGGGCGCCCTGACCCCCGTTCACCACGTGAGGATACAACGGAACAACCTTCACCAGCCCCTGACCATGCTGGCACTCTGATCTTGGACCTCCCAGCCTCCAAGAAAGACCCAGTCTCTGGTATTTTGTTACAGCAGCCCAAATGGACATACCATAAGTAGTCTTCTGTATCTGGTGCATTTCTTTTAGCATGCTGCTTTCAAGATCCTACATGTGGTCACGTGTGTCAGTACTTTACATCTTTTTATGGCTGAATAGTATTCCTGTTAAATAGGTATGCCTCCATTTTGTTGATCCATTTACCAGTTGATGGACATTCAGGCATTACCAGCTCAGGGCTATTACAAATAATACTGCCATGCATGTTCACATAGCAGTGCATGCATAGACACTGTTTTCATTTCCCTCGGGTAGGCATCTAGGAGTAGACTGGCTGGATTATATGGCAGATGTGTGTTTAATTTTTAAAGAAACTGCTGAACTTTTCTCAGTGGTTGTACCATTTTGTATTTCTGGGCTGACTTATAATTCAGCATATTTTAACTATATAGATCCACCCTTTATTTGTCTGTATTTATTTGTTTGTTTATAAAGTAAATTCTAAAACAGTATCTTTGTTCTGCATTCTGCAGTTTTTCTGAGAGTCTGCTTCTTAGTCTCTCTCTCTCTCTCTCACACACACACACACACACATACATACCAGAGCCAAGTAAAATCCCTTAAGCATCTCTGCCCTTGATCTGGGGTCTCAGAGGCTGAATGAGCAGTGGGGAAACCAACAATATATTGGATTTAACCATGAGTATAATTGATTATTTTCACCTACATGATTAGCTTCCTTTTCAAAATCAGCTCTAGGACAGAAAACAAAACCTCCTTCTGGATAAACAAAATAACTAACAAATCTACATGAAAATGGAAGATGGCCTGAAGCAGTTTGGTCTTAGTGACCCTTAAAATGAAAAGAGAGGGGTGATCTTTTCAAGGAGATAGAAAACAGAACAACAAAAGAATTTTGCTGCAGCAGAAAATACATACTAAATACACATTCTACTGTTTTAGAAAATGCCTGCATAACTGATTATCAGTCCCCTGCAAAACCTTGCAGGCTCTTCAGGGAGATATGAAAAAGAATGTTTTACCAACAAGCATTCCCCCCAAAGCAATAAATTCCTTACTGCTTTAAGAAATGTGTGTGTCTGTATATAATGATTTCAACCATAGTCCCTTATAAGAAGAAGCTTTTTCCCTGGGGGAAAAAAAAGGTAAAAGGGGGAGATATAAGTCAATCTCACAAATTTAATTTTAACTCAATCTGCAAGGTTGACTTGTTACACCATAAAATAAAAAACTAGATGGGAACTAATAGAAGGAAAAATGAGTTTTAAAAAGAATTAGCAAGTTTGCTTTCTTTACCAGGAGGGGAAGTGGGGGGGCGGGGATAAATTGGGAGTTCAGGATTTGCAGATACCAACTACTGTATATAAATACAGATAAACAGCAAAGACCTACTGTAGAGCACAGGGAACTATATTCAATACCTTGTAATAGCCTATAGTGAAAAAGAATATGAAAAGGAGTATATATATGCATATATATGTACAACTGAGTCACTGTGCTGTATACCAGAAATTAACACCACATTGTAAACCGATTATATTTCAATTTTTAAAAAACACTTTAAAAAAAAAGAATTAGCAAAATTGACACCCTGTCTCATTTTCTTACTTCACCCTTAGTCTGTTCTTTACTTTGAGTTCTAGTTCAGAAGAATCCTTGCTTTGTGTTACTTAAAAAAAAAAAAAAGAACCACTGTCTTCCTTAAGCCAACAGTCATGTATGCTAATAAATATTGCTTTTGCTAATAAGAGGATTTAATATTACCCTAAATTTTCAGTTCTTATCCAGGAACAAAAAATGCCTGTCTTTTCTTGTTTGTTATATTTAAAACAGTCATTTAAATTATTACGGAAATAACATTAACAGCCTAATAGCATAAGATTTATCCACAATAGGAAAACTACCCTGAAAAATGTCCTTGGTGTGCATTTTAGGGATGGTGACTAAACGTCCTCTCACTTGCTTTAGGCCATTTGCTCTTTGTCAGCAGGGAGACATAACTTGCATCAGTGGAACACGTGCTCTGGGTTGCCTACGAATAGGATGGGTTTGACCTGACCCAGCTCTACTCACCAAGCTCTTGGGACCAGTATCAGGTATTTACAGAATTCAATCACTATTTCCTTGTAATTTTATAGACATTACCAACAAAGAAGTCAAACTTTTTATTTATAATTGTATGTATTATACCTGGAAATTCTTCTGAATTCAGATCAGATTTAAGGCAGTATTTGGAAATTTGTTTGAGGGCACTTGTCACTCCCTCAGCTATCTTTTCTCAGAACATACCCATGTTTGTAGCTGCTGTGGCCTTATTATTGCCTCTGGACCTCACCAGATGCCAGTCCCACCCCATCTCCCGATTATTGAATCACTTGACTAAGAGAAGTTAAGAGAAGTTAATCCATCAGCTGAACAGTAACCACATGATTTCCTCTCTGGAGACTTTGAACCAAGAGGCAAAATGACTCTTGGTAAATGGTACTAAGATCTAGCATGAAAACTCAGGCAGAAACAAAGCCAGAGAAAGTAAAATAAAACAGACAGAGAAATCAGAGATGAGAGACCAAACAGAGAAGAAAAAGTTCAAAGGGAGAGAGAATTTATCTAATTCTGACATTGTAATTCTCCTTTCCAGTTTACAGAAGGTTTGGCTATACTTTATTAGCAGATTAGCAGACCTTAGATGACTTTAAGGTTGTTCATCAAGTTCTTGTGAAATGGGAATATTAATCAAAGCAACTTGAATTTTTTTCTCCTGCTTCCCTCTTACATGTTATTTGGGATGGGAGAGTTTTTTCCCTACTCCTATTTGAAATTTCTTTTTTTGCTCATAAAACATTACACCCTGTGATCATTTAAATAGTGAAGAATAGTCTCAAATCTTTTTATTTATAAGGTCCCGTTCCATGCTAGGGACAAAGCTTCTAATTTCCCTCAAAATTACAGCTATTTCCTTACGGGAGGACGATTCTTCACGGGTCTCCCATGTTTCTCCATATCTGCTAGAGAGGCGCTAACTTTCCTTTGTTCTGTACCATTTTTCAAGGATCTCTGTATAGTGAACAGCCTTAGACAGAGATCGTGTCTTCCTCAGGAGGAAAGAACTGACTGCTTGCTGCCCAGCATGAGAAAGATAACACCTCCCTCTGGAGAAAAGGGCAGGCATGTTTACTGCTCATTAAAAAAAATCTGTGTTCCCTAAGTTTAGGGTTCCTCTCCCACAGCAGAATCCACTGTGTGTGCAGGTGTAACCTGGCCCTCTTTGCATTGTGGGAACTGACAGTCAGGGAACCAGCTTAAAAATACCACTGCTGTGAGTAAAAAACTGTTCTTTGACTCTGGCGCAAGAGTCTTCTGTCTTCTACCAGCCTCCATGAAACATAGCAAGCTAACTTGCAAATAGGGTGAACTTTCAGACCCTTTACAGTTCTTGACATTTCCTTCCCTCTAGGTAGGAAGTTCTACCCAGGGAAAGGTGTAATAGTTGCCTTTTCTTCACTTCTCACCACTCTTTCACTCACTAGCTACTTTCTGGTTCCTAAAGGGCCAAGAGAGTCGTCAGTGAGAGGATGGAGAGGCAACAGAAAAGGAGGTTCTTACTTATCACTGTCCAAAGCAAGTTTCTCCTTCTATGGAAGCCTGATAAATGTTTGCATTACCTGGATGGGTTCTTTAAAGAACCCATTGTGAGGCATCTCTTGCAGAAGATCTTCTAACTCAGATGAATGGATCTTTCAACAGGATAACACATGATTTCTATCACAGCCCCAAAGTATCCTGTGGTCCTTCTTCAGCCTCCATCTGCTGCAATCCCATCTCCCACTCTAATGGCCCTACTGAAATAACCTAATCCAACATCACACTGCCTCTCTGATACATAGGGTCCACTTACGAGCCTCAGGAGGCACCCGTGCACCTTTGCCCTGGCAAGTCTGGGGTGTGTAGACTAACCCCAAAGCAACCACCTCTCAGTGTTCCATGTCCTCCATATACTCTCTCAGTCAATCATGTTTAAATCACCTTTCCTGGGCTTGAAGGGAGAATCAGACACCACACACCTCTGCCCTTTGAAGGAAGCAGGGGACAAAGCACACAGCATAACTTAAAGAAATCTTTTCATAAATTCTGGCTCCTTAATCTTCAAGACTTTAACCCTTTATAGCCTCCAGTGTTTGGCATTTCCATTTTAATGTACTATCATTCTTACAATAACTGACCTCTTTACTTGCACCAGTTTTAGTGGATTTCTGAGAAGCAAACAAACCCTTAAAGAACAGATCAACGATGATAATTTAATATCTTTATTTCTGTCTCCCCAAACAATAGGATTTATTTTGAGATGACACCCCAGGTACTTTAGCATGGACTCTCATGTGGTTTTGCTTCATTTTATGAAATGGTATGTTGATAAAAAGTTATTTACCTACTATAAATAAGAAAATGTGTAAGTTTTATGCCAACAAATTAGAGAGCCTAGATAAAAAGGATAAATTTGTAGAAAGACACCAACTATCAAAACTAACTCAAGAAGAAAGTCTGAATTGACCTTTAACAAGTAAGGTGATTAAACTCACCAGAAATAAAAGCTCAGGACAAACTGGCTTCACTGGTGAACTCTACCAAACTTTTAAAGAGTAATTAAAGTAAGCAATACTTTACAAATTCTTCCAAAAACAGGAGAGGGAACACTTCCCAACTCATTTTATGAGGCCAGGATTACCCTGATACCAAAATCAGAGACATCACAAGAGACAAAAACCACAGACCAATATCCCCTACGAATATAAATAAATAAATCCTTAACAAATCCAGCAAATTGAATCCAGCAACAGAGCAAAAGAAGTATATACCAAGACTGTATTAGGCATGTCTTTTTATCCTTATGCTTTGAAATCTGAGACCCTGCTGACTCTGGAGAGACTGTCCCTCCCAGAGCAGCCAAATCCTAGAGACAATAAACAGCTCATCTGCTCATGCTCCTTTCCTATGCAAACCTACCAATTCAGAGCCCATCTCAACCATCTCCTTTATCAGGCTCTCATAGGGTTCTCACAGTCTGTGCCACTATCCCCCTACACCAAATGTCCAGGGCCAGGTACCAGACAACTAGAGACAGCCCCTATACCCCAGAGCCCACTGAAATTATTCAAACTAGCCAGCCCTAGACCTGCTTCCCCTTTCCTTCCCATGGAAACCACAATAAAGATACTTGCCCCCATTTTCCCTCGCTTCCTCTATCTCCTGACTGACCATGGTGTGTCCTCTGTATGCACCTTTCACCCTACACAGCATAAATGTGTCCCCTCTTCTTGGGAACTGTGAGTAATAAACTATCTTTTCAATGGAAACTGTTTCCTGATCTTTTGGCCTCAACGCCCCTGAATAATAATAAAACCTACACTTTAAAACAATAATCAAGTAGAATTTATCCCAGGAAAGTAAGATTGGTTCAATAAACAAAAATCAATCAATGTAACACACCATTTTCTTTAAAGTGAGCTGACCATAAAGTTTATGTGGAAATGCAAAGGACTTAGAATAGCCAAGACAATGCTACAAAAGAAGAACAAAGTGGAAAAAACTCACACTATCTGATTTCAAGACTTTCTTTAAAACTACAATAATCAAGATAGTATGGTATCGACATAACAATGAACAGATAGATCAAAGGACCAGAATAAAGAATTCAACATGACCCAGATTTTATGGTCAATTGATTTTCAATAAAGGCAATTCAATGGAGAAATGAAAAATCTTTTCAACAAATGATATTGGAACAAATCAATACCCATGTGGAAAAAAACTGAATCTCTACACACTCACATTCAGTACACAAAAATAATTAGAGATGGAAAACAGACCCCACGCACAAGCTAAAACTAAAAAACTTTTACTATAAAACATAACAAAAGATCACTGCAAATCTAACATACATATATTTTTTATATAGGACATAAAAGTCTGAACCATTCAAAAAAATTGAAAAAAAAAATACTTCTCAAAGTTAAAAAAAAGTTCTGCTCTTCAAAAGACACTACAAAGAAAATGAAGTCAAGACACAGACAAAGTAAATATTTGCAATGTGTCTACAAAGGTCTTATATTCAGAATATATAAAGTATTCTTACAACTCAGTAATAATAAAAGTAGCAATCCAATCTTTTAAAAATGGGCAAAAGATTTGAACAGACCCCTCAGCAAAGATTACATTCAAATGTCAAGTAATTACATCAAAAGGTGCTTAACATAATTAGTCATCAAAGAAATGAAAATTAAAATGAACATAAGAGACTACTCAATTACAATGGTTAAAATTTAAAAGACTGATAACCCCAAGTGTTGACAAATGTGCAAAGCAATCATAACTCTAATACACTAATGATGGAAACGCTGACTGGTATAGCCACTTTGGAAAATAGTTAGGCATTTCCTTACAAAGTTAACATACACTGACTATGTGATGCAGCAATTCCACTTCTAGATATTCATCCAAGAAAACTGGAAGCATATGTTCATACAAAGACTTAGACATAAATGTTCATAGCAGCCTTATTTAAAATAGCCAGAAACTAGAAACAACCCAGATATTCATCAATAGGTGAACTACGGTATATTCATACAATAGGATACTATTTAGCAATAACAAGGAACATGTTACTAGTGTGTACAATAATATATATAAATCTCACAGACATTATGCTAAGTGAAAGAAGCCAGACACAAGAGTACATACTTTATGTCCCTCTTCAAGTGAAACTGTTAGAAGGACAAATCTACATGATTAAAAGCAGATCAGCCTGAGGTGGGGATGAGAAGTGGGGATTGAATGAAAAGGATATAAGGGGTAATAGGAATGTTTTGTATTTTGGGGTTTTGGGTGTTCTTTTATTTCAACTGGGGTGGTAGTTATATGCATGGATATACTTGTCAGATTTCACCTGAAAATACGTGTGTTTTACTGTACATAAATTATACTGCAGTAAAGTTGGTATGTGAGATACTGTACACCCACTCAAGTGGCTTCAGTTAAAAAGACTGTAAGGATGTAACCTGCAGCAGGTGTTAATGGGGAGAAGACACTGCTGATGGAGTGTTAAATGGCACAGACACTTTGGGAAATTGTTCATCAGTTTCTTATAAAGTTAAGCAGATGCCTATCTTATGACCCAGAAGGAATTCCTGAGTATTTTCTCAAGAGAGACAAAAACACGTGACCACACAGACACCTGCACATGAATGTCCACAGCAGCTTTAAACATGAGAGCAACAAACTGAAACAACCCATATGTCATTCAACATGTGGAAGGATAAACAAGTGTGGTACCTCCACACAGTGAGACATTGCTCAGCAACAGAAAGGAACAAACCGATAAATGGAGCAACACAGATGACTCCCCACACGGAGCAAAGGAAGCCTTACGGCACAAAAAGTACATACCATATCATTCCACTTACGTAAAATTCAAAAATAAGCACCACTAACTCTATGACGCTGAAAATCAAAACAATTCTTACCTTTGTGGTGAGGATTCACTGGCAGAGGCACAAGGGAACCTTCTGAGGTGATGGCCATGTTCCATATCTTGATGGGGGTTTAAGATCTGTCCTTTTCACAATAAGTAAATTATATCTCACTTAAAAAAATCCAAAAACCTCAGCCATGAAACTTTCCTATCCTTTCCAGTCTCTTTCATAATCCAATCTTCAGGAAGCACATAGGAAAATACCTGGAAAAAAAAAAAAAAAAGAAGTAAAAAAACACTTGTTCTTGGTTGGAAAGACAATAACATATGAAAATTATCACTTGTACAAATAATATTAAGTTGAATACATTTTCAATTAAAATCTCAACAGAGTTTTGTTATGGTTATTTCAGTCTGATTTCAGAATTGAATAAAATGGATTTAAACTTTATATGGAAGGATAATGCCCAAGAAAAATAAGGGAAAATACAAAAAGATGGCCAGCGAAGGGGATTTTCAGAATACATTATAAAATCATTATAATCTAAACAATACAGCATCAGCACAGAAACTGACAAACAGATCAGTGGCACCAGCTAGAATTTATTTCCCAGCCTCCCTGGTAGTTGGGAGTGGCCATGCATTTATAAGCTCAGGCTTATAAAATGAGCATGGGAATACTGTTTACCACCTCCACGCTTGATCCATAAAAATTTTACATGCCTGACTCCCTACGCACATTTCCACTTCTGGCTAACTGGAATAGTGATGACTACCCAGGCAGGCTTAGATACCTCATGTTGAAGATAGGGAGGCCATAGGTAGAAGTCAGGGTCCCTGAATTACTGCTTGGAAGAGGAAACTCAGAAGAGTTTCCACTCAGAAGCATCCACATTGGACATATTAGCCAAAAGAAAACAATTTTTTGTAATATTAAGCCCCTGAGCTTGGGGGTATATACATGTATAGCAATTAGTGATAAATATACAAATTCAATTCAGAATAAAGAGTCAAATATAAAATTAATTTTGGCTATTTAGTATCTAGTCACTGATGAGAGATAAAATTAGACCCTGATATCATACATAGTAATAAATTGCAGGTGGGTTAAAGAGTTTTTTTTCAAAAAGAAAAAAGAAGACACTAGTGAACTTACCTACAAAACAGAAACAGACTCACAGACATAGTAAACCTACTTATGATTACTGGGGTGGGGCAAGGAGGTGGAAAGGGATAAATTAGGAGTTTGAGATTTGCAAATATTAATTACTGTTTATAAAATGGATAAAAAACAAATTTCTTCTGTATAGCACAGAGAACTATACTCAATACCTTGTAGTAACCCACAATGAAAAAGACTATGAAAGTGAATATATGTACGTGTATGTATGGTTGAAACATTATGCTGAATACCAGAAATTGACACATTGTAACTGATTATATACTTCAATTTTCTTTAAAAAAGAAGGGGTTTTTTTTCCAAAAAATAAGACAAATCTTAAGAACTCTTGATGAATACATATACAAATGGTTACCTTTTAACCATGCCTGGAAACTCTGAAGCTATTTTAATTGCAGTCATCTAAAAACCAATATAAACATTTTAAAATTGTAACATTATAGAGCCTGGAGACTGGGTCATAAAAGGCACCGCAACTTCCTCCTCTCTTTCTCTGGGATCTCTCACTTTGAAGGAGGCTGGATGCCTCAGTGTGAGTGGCCCTCGAGGAGGCCCACGTGGTAAGGAACTGATGACTTCTGTCCATGGCCAGTCCACATATGGTAGTCCCTCCCTTGTTCAAGTCTTCAATTTCCACATTTTCAGATACCCATGGTCAACTGTTGTCCAAAAACATTAACAGAAAATTCCAGAAATAAACAATTCATTTACAAGCCGACCCGAGGAGCTTGATGAAATCTCGTGCCGTCCTGCTCCTACCCATCCTGGACATGAATCATCCCTTTGTCCAGCGTGTCGTGCTCGTTAGTCACTTAGGAGCCATCTCCATAATCAGATCCCAGTGCTTATGCTTAATAACCCTTATTTGATTTAACAATGGCCCCAAAAGGCAAGAGTAGTGATGCTGGCAACTCAGATCTGCCAAAGAGAAGCGGTAAAATGCTTCCTTTAAATGAAAAGGAGAAAGTTCTTGGCTTAAGAAAAGGAAAAAAAAAAAAAAGAACCATGTGCTGATCTTCTATTGTGAAATTGTGAAGAAGGAATAAAAAATTCATGCTGGTTTTGCTGTCGTACCTCAAACTGCAAAAGTTACAGCCACAGTGCATGGCAAAGGTTCAGTTAAGATGGAAAAGGCATTAAATTTATAAGATATTTTGAGAAACAGATCACATTCACTTAATTTTATTACAGTGTATTATTATAATTGTTCTACTTTATTATTAATTATGTTGTTAAACTCTTACTGCACCTAGCTGATAAAATTAAACTTTATTATAGGTATGTATGTATAGGAAAAAACATAGTACATATAAAGTTTGGTACTATCTGGAGTTTCAGGCATCCACTGGAGTCTTGGACATATCCCCTGTGGATGAGGGGGGACCGCTGTATATGTATATAAGAAGTGACAGACACTCTTCTAAGAGCTCTACACATATTAGTTCATTTACTTCTCATAACTCTTTGATGTAGGTTTTATGATCTTGATTTACAGATAAGAAAATTTATGAAACTTCCTCAAGGTCACGCAGCTTGTAAGTGGTGGTGCTGGGATAAGAACAAATATTGCCTCATACATTCCTGGTCTTAATTACACACATTATTAGGTTACCAATATGATTTGGAGGTGGGAGCAGAGGACTAGAGGGCTGGAAGGTGGAAGGAGGAAGAAGCTAAATGCATGTAGGAAAAAAATGACTGAATGAAGAAAACAATTTTACAATATCATCACATTTATACATCTGTAAAATTAGCATATGTATGTAAAACCATTTTTGATAAAAAGAAAATTAAGTACTATAAGAAAATATATTGGAACCTTTAAAAATTGGTTTCTCCCACACTAAGAGAAAACTGTCTTAATTATAACTAATTCAGTTATAATTATATATATATATAACTATAACTGTAGTTCCTACTTTTATTAATATTTCATTCAGTCAACAAATATTTAATGAGCACCTACTATATGCCAGGCAGTATAACAGATGCTGGGCTAAACGGTGAGTAAGATATAGCCTCGATCTACTCAAGGCATGGACAGTAGCAAGAGATGGAGATCACCAAATTTGCCATATAATGAAAATTGCGCGGCCCTCCACACACCTGTAACCTCATCAGGACAGACATTTGTTTTCAAGTCACACAAAAAAAATAATAATAATGTGTACATTGATATCTGTGAATCAAGTATGCTAGCCACTCACCACTGCTAACTTTCCTCAATTCCTCCTACTAAACCTTTCTAGGCAGCTAGGTTCAACTGTACTAGACTGTACTACAGGTGTACCTAGCTAGCATTAACCCCACAGGCTCCAGTGAACATAAAACCTAAACCAAAAGGGAATAAAAACAAGAAGAAAATAATACTTGATTTGTAAGTCTTTTTGCGATTTCTCAGGTTCAGTCCATGATCAGAGCTTTGGCCATAGCAGTAAAAAAAGAAGTCATATATACATATTTACATCTCCTTTGATCCAGGATTTAAGTTAAGTGGTTTGGATTTATACACAGAGGCTAAACCCATAAATGCACAAATCTATGCTGATCCTATTTGGATGGAGACCTTCTGCAGTGTCATTTATCAGGGTTCACACAGGGATTGGTCAGAGACTTTCTTCAGAACCACTCTTCAAATTACTTTATACATTGAAGCCGATTATACTAACAAAGTATTTGCTGAATGAGTGTCTCAGAATACTAAATGCTGTCTTTGCAAAAACCCTGGCAATTATAATCCCTTTGTGGAAGCCAAAAATCTGCCAAGCAAGGGTGCATTTGATTATTAGAGACTCACTGGAACAAACTGCTTGTATTCATTCCTATTTCATAAACTGCCTTAAAAACAGGCATGGAATCATATTCTAGGGTTGTTTTTTTTTTTTTTTTTTCTATGAAAGTACATTAAGGCAAAATAAGGTCATGAAGTGCCTCAGTGCAGAACAAGCAAGAGAGAAACAAGAGACTGAGGATCGCTGGGCAGGGCATTTTCTCTCTTCAATTTTATATTTCTGGGCAATATTGCAAATGAGCCAACTAGAGAAAGAAGGTATAGAACTTTCCACTGAAGCAGCTCCTAGGGCATTGACTGGCATGGCATATTTAATCTTTTTTTTCTTTTTTGAATAAAATGACTGGTTTGCCAACTGCTTCTCCTACCACTTACCATAGTTCTCTTGACAATCCAGTCACATGGTTTCTTTTTGCTGGTCCTGTCCCTATCTACCTCAGGGCCTTTGCACTTGCAGACCTCACCAAGAATCCACCCCTGATTTTCTCCCAGTTCTCTACTCCTACTTCACGTTTGAAAGAGTCCTTCCCTGGCTACTTTCTCTGAAAGAATCCCACCCTCCAGATTTACATCCTTTCCCTTTCACCTGCTCTGCTTCCTACAGCAGGCCCCCTCTCTGTGGTTCTCGTCTTCATTTCTTTTTGAATTGTTTATTGCCTGTGTCTCTCCCTGTAGGAGGTGAGCTCTGTGAGAGCAGAGCCTTGCCTGGTTGAGTCGCTCACCACTCTATTCCTGGTGCCTCACACTGTGCCAGGCACGTGATAAGACACTCAACCAGTATTTGTCAAATCAATGAAGGCACGAATGAGGACACAGAGACTGCTCATGCCTGTCTAGCTCCGGTGAGATACTCTCATTGGATTTTCTTTGCAAATCCACTGAAATATTTAATGTAGACTCAGAAATCATCCTTTTTTTTTTTTAATTAGGTGACTACATCCTGCTGGGTTTTGCCACTTGAATATCACCAGGCCCACAGCCATTTTGTGCCCCAGTGCCAGAAAATGGAAATTAACCTGAATTTATAAAAATAAGTATGATTTAAATAAGAGGGAATAAGGGAGGGTATAAAGAAGATGGTCACTGAGAATGTGATGAATGGAAGCCCATGTCTTGCAACAGGATGAAGAGGAGAGAGAGAGAGAAAGAAAAAGTTGGGGAAGAGAGGCAGTGAGAGAGAGACAGAGAGAAAGATGTTTCAGTCTCAGGCTTCAAATTACAAAAGGATGCTAAAAGCACCCCTTCACAAGTACACGCTCCCCAACACCTCCAGCCATTGAGCTGAAAAACGATTAATTTGAGACTACTTGAGATGCTGAAATGTCAGTGGTTACCATTGCTTGACTACTGAAGTGTATTTGGAATTGTTAAGAGATGGAATCATTCTCAGTAGGAGTCCTACTGAAATGCAGTAATGTTGTTTCATACTTTTCAGATTCTTCATGTTTTTAAGAGTCTCAGACAATCTTTCACAACCCAGTGCCTCATTCTGATGTTGGTGTCTTCTAGAATCCAGCCCTACACCTGGTCTGTCTTTTCCTCTGTGGTTGCTCTGTCCCTCCATTCTCTTAAGGGTTACCTCAAACAGTTCCCCATAAAAGTAAACCAGACATTCTCACCTCTTCCTTTTAAAAGATATTTATGGTTTATCAAATAAATATGTGTATATAGTTTTAATTCATAGGCGGTATCAGAGGGACCATAACAAGAAATAGCAGCGCCCTGCCTCACACCTTCCCACCCGAGTGCTGCTCTGCTCACTATTAACTTAACTGCCCATTTCTGAACCATAATAATAGAACTTCAGAAGACGTGTATATATATGTGTGTGTGTGTATATTCATACATACACAATGGAATATTACTCAGCCTTGAGAAAAAAGGAAATCCTGCCTTTCCATGGATGGACTTGAAAGGCATTATGCTACATGAAATAAGACAGGCAGAGAAAGACAAATGCTACATGGTATCACTAACATGTAGAATCTAAAAAGAAAAAAAAAAAAGGTCAAATTCTTAGAAACGGAGAGTAAAAAGCGGTTGCCGGGGCTGGGGCTGGGGGAAATAGGGAGACAATGGTAAGAGAGTTCAAACTTTCAGCTCTGCAGTGAACAAGGTCTAAGGAGCTAATGCAAACCATGGTGACCACAGTTGATGACACTGGACTGTATAACTGAAATTTGCTAAGAGAGTACAACTTAAATGTTCTCACCAAAAAACAAAAGAAAAACAAAAACCCAGGACTTCAAGTTCCCACCACATCTCCCACCTACCACTGTTTCTCCTATTACTCTGGATAAGCTTGGATGAGGCCAGGCCCCAGTCTGTGCACCAGACCCTGTCCCCTTTCACTGCTCAATAACAACAGCCCTCTCTCTCCTGCAGCATCCATTTTTCCCCTCTCTACCAAAACATTCCTGTTAGCACATAAACACGCCATTAATCTTTCCACCTAAAAAAATTGAAACTTATTTTGACCCCGTCTGCTACCTCCAAGTTCCACTGCTTTTCTCTTTTTTGGTCACACACACCCATAAAAAACACCAGAAACAGTTGTCCATACTCACTGTCTCCCATTCTCTCCTCCTGCCTCTCTTGAACCCAAATGCAGCCAGACTTTCACACAATCCACTCCACTGAAATTGCTCTCATCAGCTTAACAAGGACAATCTGATGCCACATTCCTCTCCTAAATTGACCTGGCAGCAGTGTTCAGCACAGCTGATTGCTCTCCTTCTGGAAATACTGTCTTCACTTGGCTTCCAGAACACCACACTCCTCTGGTTTCTTCTCCTCCCTCTCGGTCCTTTCCTTCTCAATCTCTTGCTCTTCGTCTGACATTTCAGTGTTGGAGTTCCTTTAGGTCCAGTCCCTAGACCTCCCATTTTACCTGCCTGCATGCATTTCCTGCATAATCCCATACAAGGCTTTAAGTCCATCTATGCATTGATGACTGCCAAATTTTTATCTCCAACCCAAACCTGTTCCCTTAAACTCCAGACTCAGCTCTAGCCAACCGTCTACTTGGTATCTTCACGAGACAAACTCAATTCATTCAAACCTGACTTCCTGACTTTCCCCGGCACCTTGTCTTCCAGCATCTGCTCCCCATCTCACTCACTGGCCCCCTATTCTTCCAGCTGCTCAGACAATAACCACAGAGTCACCATTAAATTCTTTTCTACATCTCAAATCAAATCCATCAATAACCCTTGTAAGATTTACCTTCTAATTACATCCAGAATTCAGCCATGTCTCACCATGCTCACTGTCACCGCCTAAATTAGTTCAACAGCCTCCTACCTAGAGTCTCCCCATCAACTAGCCTCCCACACTTCTGTCCTTTTCCCTTCCAGTTTAGTCTTAACAGAGAGGCCCTTTTAAAGCACCAAGCAGGTCACGATATTCTCGTGTTTGCAGCCCTCCAAGGGCATCTCCTCTCACACAGTGCAAACCAAAGTCCTCACTAAACCATTAAAGCCCTTTCGTCTAGCCCTCCAGGGCCACCCTGCGTCACCTGCTTCTCCTCCCATCCATCTACTTAAGCTTCTTCAACCATGCTGGCCTTCCTGAACTTCTGTACAGCCCAGACATGATCTCACCTTGGTGTCTTTGTATTTACCACTTCCTCTGCTCTGACTGCCCCTCCCCAAACATCCACAGGGCTAGTTGCCTTACTTCTTGCAAGCTCTGTGCAGGTATTTTCTGTGAGGCTTTCCCTGGTTATGCTATCCAAAAGTTCAGTTTTCCCTCCTGACACGTCCTCTTACCTTTGGCTGCTTTATTAATTTTTTTCCTTGCCACTTATCTAACATACTAAATACTTTACTTTGTTCTCATGTTTCTTGTAGGTTTTTCTGATTAAAATGTAAGCTCCCTCATAGCAGGGATTCTCTGATTTGGATTCCTGCTGCTTCTCAGGCATACTGAACAGTGCCTGTACACAGGAACTCAATCTTGGTCAGAGTCATACATTACAGTTCTCTATTTGATAGACTGAAAAACTGGTGCACACACAAGAAAACAAATGTTGCCCAAGGTAAATGGCAAAGCCTGAATTGGAACATGAGTCCTGACTCCCAAGGCTGAGCTTTTTCCATTTTGCCAAGATATTTTCCACCATTATATTTAGACTTTTCTACATAAATGTCACTTGACAATGGAAGAAATCAGCTCCAGTTAGAAGATGAGCAACACTTTCCCCTCTGATTGGTTCTGTTCATACATTTAAATTGTTGCTTCATATTTGTACAATTACATGAAAACAAACACACACAAAGATGATCACCACAACAGAGCAGAAATTGGAAAATCCTGAACATTCATCAATAGAAGACTGGTTAAATAAATTACGTTATATTCATGCAGTGGAATACTTCTGCAGACACAAAAAAGATCGAAGTAAATCTATAAGTACTGATTTGGCAATCATATCTCCAAGGTATATTACATGTGCTAACAATTTCTTATCCACAATTCCAAAATCCAAAACACACACTGGAAACTAAAAGTTTTGTAATTTAACTGGGGGCAAAACCTCACCAGTCCTAAACTCACTTGACAGCAAATATTTACCTGTCTTGAAGTGAAGATATGTACAGTCTCACTTGGTGTGCATAGAATATTCATACTTTCCAGTGCAAAAACCATTTATTGTGTTTAATTATGGGGTGCCGCCTCAGACCAGCTGTATTATGTGAAATTTGGTGTAAGCACTATATCAGTACTCTAAAATCCAAAAGACTCTGAGTTCCTAAACTCAACTGGCCCCAAAGCTCCCAACAAGGAATTACAGCCTACACGAAGTGAACACACAAGATGCAGAAGAGTGTCTGTGGAATGAACCAATTTGCAGAATTTAAAAAAGACACATACACTGGTTTACGCCTGGAAATTCTGAAATGAGTATGTCTTTTTCATAAAGAAAGAATTGACATTGATTATTTCTAAGGATCGGAACAGAAGGAAGTGCTGAACATCTATCATCACAGAAACCAGCTCATCTCCTAGGGCCTGGGGCAGCAGGAGGGAGCTTCGGGGTTTCTCCCTGCAGGGCTGCCATGAGATGATTTGACTACAAGCACCTTGTGTCCCTGTGTGTTTCAACTAAAGATCTCAGGCTCTAGCAACAGAAGCTGATGGACCCATCTTCAGTCACATCCCCTGTGGGTGGGGGCAGGGTGGAGAGGTGGGAGGAAGTCTCCTTCGACTGGTGGCGCAGTTGGTACCTCCCTGAAGGAGGCAGTGATAAGGCTCTTATACAAGGGAGAGGAATGACCTGGTGGGCAGACAACGAAAACAAAAGTAACACAGTAACACAGGAGGTGGGACCTGACCTGAATACATACCTATCACCAGCTACTTGCCTGTGAGTCACTGGGTAAACTTCTTAATCCTTCTGGGCTTTGCTTTCTCACTGACGAGGAAGAGAGATCTCCACGCTCTAACAGTTTGCTGCTGGACTAGACACAAGGTCTCTTAGACTTGAAAATGCATACAAACCACCTAGGGATCTTGTTAAAAATACAGATTCTGTCTCAGCAGGTCTGGAGTGGTTTGCACAAGCTCCCAGGTGATGCTGAAGGTGCTGGTCAATTAGACCACACTTTCAGCAGCAAAGCCGCCAGAGGACTGTGCTGTGGCTTGCAGGTGATGAGACACTAAACCCAAGTGAGCAAAATTGGAGCTCTGAAGGATCTACTTTATAGTAATGATACTCGGTTCAAAACTTCCTTTGTGGCCCAGTTTATTGCAAATATTGAAAGTAGGGACAGCACCACTAACGGGGTTTGTCCTTTGTGAAAGCAAGCAACTTTCATTTCATCATGATTCTAATCATTAAACAATAAACCAAGAATTTGTCCACTTAATAATACTCTGAAGCATAACCTAAGAGCTTTACCATCAACCATATTAGGTACTTAAGAAACAAATGATTCTAACTTTTGCATAGAGCTAATACAAAAGATAATCACTTTTCAAGGTTTTCATAATTAATATAAGATTCAGAGAATTTTTTTGAGCTATGGACCAAGCCATCCTCCAATCATACCAGGATATTAACCAACAGAATTTAGCTTGGGAGGTCTCTGGGAAAGGCCTAGGTTTTCATTTATGGCTGTGTAGAGTCAAGTACACAGATGGGTTTCAATAAATAATCAAATATAATGGAAATGGGGGGCTCTGAGTTGAGTACAAGTCCTAAAGGGATCGCAATGAGTTTATTTAAGGTTTTGCCTGCATTAGGAAGTCAAATCCCCCTCTGATAGGCTTGATGTTGTTTAGTCTACATTAGGTATAATTTTAGAAGTCAAGTACTCTCATGTCAGACAGTTTCCTTTTAGACCAGAAACCACATCAGAAACCCGAACTGACTGTGACATTAATTACCCCCCAATCAAACATTTCCGTCCTCTGCCGGCTTCCTTGACTCTGTGTCCTCTCACTGGCAGGACCCTGGCATGCCTGGGTAACACAGGAGGCTGGGAGAGCCAAATAAGATAATCACGTGCGAATTATTGAATAGGATGGTGTCCTGGACATTTCCAGTTATAATTCACCTTTCACACACAAAGCAGTTGACATTTTATTAAAATCCTCAAAAGGCAGCATTTTGTCCCAAGTGGACAGCTTAAAATCTCAGGTGCTGTAGAACACTAGACAGGGAGAGCTAAAAATAACTATAAGGACGGGGCTTCTAAGTAGTAAGAAACAAAAATAAAAACAAATGAATAAATATTTAATGTGACAAATGGTCACAAGGGACATCTGGAAGCACTCAGTCCAAAAGGCAAGTTTTTCCCGTCAAACCCTCGGTCACTGGTTATGGCAGGTGTTTCCAGAAGGCTTTCAAGGTAGCCAGAGCAACACAGCGGAGTCCGCCGGAGAAGCGGTGCCCCTCCAGCAGGTGAAAAGTGGAGGGGCACTGAAGGTCTCCTCACCTGACTTTCAAGAATATATTTGTTAATCCTAATCCCAGTGCTGTGCGTCACGTCCCCAGAATTTACTCATCTTCTCTCTGGAAGTTTGTGCCCTTTGACTAACCTCTCGCCATTTCTCCCATTTCTCCCACCCCTCCCCCAGCCCCTGGTAACCACCATTCTACCCTTTGTTTCTATGTGTTCGGCTTTTATCTTACAGGCAGCAGAGAAGGCAGCAGCTTGGTAAAGTCGCCTCCGCTGGTAACACGATAAAATTGTCCGAAAGCAGCTGGGACCCTGACGGCTGGCTGGGGTCTGCGCAGGGCTGACTTGCTTGCGCCGTTGGTGACCTTTGACCTAATTTGCATTGCACATGTTTCATACCAACTTCCACGGAAGGTGCACGTGACCCTTTAAGGATGAAGCTCTGTTTGCGCCTGCGCATAAGAATGCATCGCGCTCTCAAACTTTGCAACCAACCGATTTTTTTCCCCTTTTCTTCACCGCCCCCAAACTCTTAAGTCTTAAACTACCCACCTCACCTTGCTGTCAGGGAGACAGATTTGAGCCCTGCCGCCTGTCTCCTTGCTGGTGGACTTCAGAATAAAGCTTTTCGTTTCTCAAAAGCTGGTGCCATAGTACTGGCTTCTATGCGCCCCAGGCAGTGAGAGCTTTGTTCAGTAACAACAGGGTATTTGTCTTTGACTTCCTTCACTTAGCATGATGACCTCCAGGTCCATGTTGTCACAAAGGCGGGATTTCCTTCTTTCTCGTGGCTTAATAATATTCCATTGTATATGAATACTATTCTGTTATCCATTCATCTGAAAGTCATCAAGAAAGTAGATCTAAAACAGCATGATATTGGTACAAAAACAGACATATGGACCAGTGGAACAGAATAGAGAGACCAGAAATGAACCCACAAACTTTGTTCAACTAATCTTTGACAAAGGAGGCAAGAATATACAATGGAATAAAGACAGTCTCTTCAGCAAATAGTGTTGGGAAAACTGGACAGCAGCATGTAAATGAATGAAGCTAGAACACTCCCTTATGCCATACACAAAAATAAACTGAAAATGGATCTAAGACTTAAACATAAGACAAGATACAATAAACCTCCTAGAAGAAAATATAGGCAAAACATTATCTGACATACATCTCAAAAATGTTTTCCTAGGGCAGTCTACCCAAGCAATAGAAATAAAAGCAAAAATTAACAAATGGGACCTAACTAAGCTTACAAGCTTCTACACAGCAAAGGAAACCATAAGTAAAACAAAACGACAACCTATGGAATGGGAGAAAATTTTTGCAAATGAAACCAACAAAGGCTTGATCTCCAGAATATTAAGCAGCTCATACGACTTAATAAGAAAAAAACAAACAACCCAATCCAAAAATGGTTAGAAAACCTAAACAAGCAATTTTCCAAGGAAGAAATACAAATGATCAATAGGCACATGAAAAAATGCTCAATATCACTAATTATGAGAGAAATGCAACTCAAAACTACAATGATGTATCACCTCACACCAGTCAGAATGGCTATCATTCAAAAGTCCACAAATGACAAATGCTGGAGAGGCTGTGGAGAAAAGGGAACCCTCCTACACTGCTGGTGGAAATTCAGTTTGGTGCAGCCACTGTGGAAAACAGTATGGAGATTCCTCAAAAGACTAGGAATAGACTTACCATATGACCCAGGAATCCCACTCCTGGGCATATATCCAGAAGGAACCCTACTTCAAAAAGACACCTGCACCCCAATGTTCATAGCGGCATTACTTACAATAGCCAAGACATGGAAAGAGCCTAAATGTCCATCAACAGCTGACTGGATAAAGAAGCTGTGGTATATTTAGACAATGGAATACTATTCAGCCATAAAAACCGACAACATAACACAATTTGCAGCAACATGGATGTTCCTGGAGAATGTCATTCTAAGTAAAGTAAGCCAGAAAGAGAAAGAAATATACCATATGAGATCATTCATATGTGAAATCTAAAAAAAAAAAAAAAAAAGACCATAAATACAAAACAGAAACAGACTCATAGACATAGAACACAAACTTGTGGTTGCCAAGATGGATGGGTGTGGGAAGGGATAGACTAGGAGTTCAAAATTTGTAGATACTGACAGGCATATGTAGAATAGATAAACAAAATTATACTGTATAGCACAGGGAAATATATACAAGATCTTGTGGTAGCTCACAGCGAAAAAAAATGTGACAATGAATATATGTATGTTCATGTATAACTGAAAAATTGTGCTCTACACTGGAATTTGACACAACATTGTAAAATGACTATAACTCAATAAAAAATGTTTAAAAAAAGAAAGTAGATCTTTTTTTTTAAGTTTCTTCTGTATAGCACAAGGAACTATGTTCAATATCTTGTAATAACTTCTAACGGAAAAAATATGGAAATTAATATACGTATGTATATGCATGACTGGAATATTGTGCTGTACACCAGAGATTGACACATTGTAACTGACTATACTTCAGTTTTAAAAAATAAATAAATAAAAAAGAAAGTAGACCTTAAGTGTTCTCACCACACACACACACACACACACACACACACACACACACACACACACAGAAGGTCATTGTGTAATGTAATGTGATAGAGGTGTTAGCTCACACTATAGTGTGTTGGTTCGAAAACTCAGAAGTTCCCCGAATCAAATCTGAAACTGGCCCCCATATATGGATGGCAAGGAGAGACAGAAGGAAGAGGCAGACCACTCCAGACTGGTACAAAGCAGGTTTAACAAGCAAGGGAACTTACACACGAGGCTTGTCTTGGGCGGTCTCAAGATGAGGAGATCTCCATACCCACCCGCCAGAATCTTAAAGGTTTCTGTAGAGGCCTTACCAGGATTTAGTTGCATATTCAGTACACGTGACCTCAACAACACATTATTTTCTAAAGGCTGCACCCTTGAAAATGTCTCCTACTGTGGGTACGGTGGACAGAAGATACATTCCAAGGACAAGGGAGGGGGTGACGAGACTTCGATGCCTGGGTGCAGCTCATGGGTCAAAAGGCAGTGACGTCGTCTTGATTACCTCCTACAACACAGTGGTAATCATCTTGTAATACACAAGTGTGTGCCTTAAGCTTACACAATGTACTATGTCAATTATAGCTCAATGAAGCTGGAAAAAAAGTTTTAAATCGAATATATAAACAAATATACACACATTCTACAACCTGTAATTTCCATCTCCATATAGATTCTTTTCTGTAAACTGGAGGAAACTGAACACATCTGCATAAGGGAATGTGTACAAGGAAGTTTACTGAAGCTTTCTTTATAAAATATGGAAATTATCCTTATTGCCAATAAACAGAAGATGGATGACAATCTAAGGCATATTCATGTAATGGGAAGCTATTTAGTAGATAAAATTTACGACATACAGCCACAAGAATATGTGTAGAGAAATCTTTAAAACAATACTGGGGGGAAAAAGCTTCCTGCTATGGTAAACTGAAAACATCAATTCCCTGCCACATCTCATGGCCTTTCTCTCGCCTTTTGAAACAGCCGACATTCTACGCGGTGTGTATCTCTCTAAATAAATCTGCCTTAGTAAACAAATATAAATAAATAAATTCCCTATATTGATGAAACACATAGATGTAGTGAATGGGGTAAAAACATTGGTGGAAATGTTGCCGGTAGATGCAACCGGTGTTCCAAGTTCTTGTCCCGTCCCAGAAAGAATTCAGAGACGAGATGCAGTGGTTAAAAAAGTAAAGTGAGGATTTATTAAAGGATGGATAGTACACTCTCAAGGGTCAGGCAGGCTCAGGTGAGCAGCTGCCCTGTTTCTTTGGCAAATTAGCTACATAGGGTGTAAAAATGAATGGGCGGAATATTATTGGGGAGGGAACGGTTTGGGGTCGCATTCTCTGATTATTGTCCCAACTCCACCTTCCCAAAGGGCGAAGGGATTTTTGTCTTTAGTCAGGCTTGGAAGTGTCATGGCATCAGTGCATGATGGGTACTCTTAATCTGCCAGGCTAATTTTATTGAAATGAAGGCATAATGAGCAAAAGGTTACATTCGGACACTGGAAATTCCTACCTTTTCTTAACTTTCTTTGTTCATTATCAGCCCAAAGGTTCCTGCTTTTCTTTCTCCGTCCAGGGACCCCTGGTGCTTACATAATGTGTCGTTTCCAGCATTTGGCCTGTGCCCCTCCTTTCTGCCCAATTCCTGCCATTTGGTCTGTGTCCCCCTTTCTCTGCTCATATCTAGCTATCTGCCTGCTCTAACAGGGCAGCAAGTACTCCGGGAATTTTCTCCTGAACCCTTCAGTCTGCCAGCCCAGAGGCCCTCCATGCTGCCTCAGCTCCAACCTGCCAGAGCTCCTAGCACCTTGGGGCCTTATGGCTTGGCTCCTGCGCACTGGGCGCCCCTGAGGCACTGCGCTCAGGGGGCGGGGGGCAGGTAGCGGCATCCTTGGGTGTCTGGAGAATCCGGCTTTCCCCGCCTTACCGGCGTCCCCCACACAACAGTTTGTGGGCTGGAAAGTGCGAGCGCTCCCAAGACAGAGTCTGCCAAGTGTGCGGGGCGGCCAGGGTGAATGCGAGTGCCTGGGTAACGGACTGGAGGCCTGACGCTCTCCCACGCGCGAGCCCCGCCCCTGTACAGACTTCCTCTCGCGCTGGCGTCCCCGTCTATGCGCCGTGCTCCGTGCCTCCCCGTGAGCCCAGTGCTTAGGCGCCAGGCATAAAGCCAGAAGGTACAGGGAACCCCAGCAGGTCAGAGTGGCAGCAGCGGTGAGTATCTCTGGGCTGGCTGACTGATGTAGGATCCGGCCATGTCCTTGGGCATCTGCTGAACTGGAGCGCCCCTCTCCAGGATGTCTACACTGAGGAAGGCGCGAGTCATCGGGCCAAAATGGCGCGAGGACTCCGTTAGGTGCGCGGGAGCCGTTGGGGGTTGAAGGGTGGGGGAGTGCTGCACCACTGGACGGACAGCTGGGGCACCGGAGGGCGGCTGGGTTGGGGGCGGGGAACCCGGGTCAGCCTTGCGCGTGGACCCTGCACCCGGATGCGGGAGCGAGCACCAAGCAAAGCTCCGCAGAGAGGACCCGCGGAGACCCGGGAGGGGCGCCGGCCAGCGAGGGGCTGGGCGCCCCGCTCAAGTTAGTCACCTCGAGGGGGTGGGGGCGGCAGCAAACTGCACCCTGTCTCTGTGTCCAGCGCCGGCCTGTAAGCCGACAGCCCCTGGGAATGGATGGAAGGCGCCGGGAGCCTGGGCTGCGTGCAGGGGGCACAGAGTGCCCTGAGGGTGGGGGGCGCGGCTGGGTGGAGGGAGGGGTCACTCCTGCTGGGTGCACCTTCCGCCTCAACCAGGGGTCTGACTGACCGCCCCGGTAATGCAGCCAGGGGCTCTCAAAGTGGAAGGGGAATACGGAGGCTTTTTCAGGGGTGGTTGCTGAGTGAGACTCAGGATCCAGTAAGGAGCCTCCCCTGGCAGCAGCGGCTGTTTCCTTTCTGGGCTGGCTGGCCAAGGGTAGCATGAAGATGTAATTATTACAGTCTTCCCAGAGATGGGTGGGGGCGGCAGGCATGGTGGCCCCTGCCTGGCCAGGTGTGTGCCCGTGCTCCTGGCCCCCTGGTTGGGAGTGCTGCAGCGGAGAGACATGAAGCAGAGTACATGTGATCCAGGAGGGGCGGGAAAAGAGTCCGAGGTAGAGAGGGGCGGCAGGGCGCAGAGCCCAGGCTCTGCGGTTTTGCAGGGGGAGAGCACAGGAGAATAAGCCTGGAGGGGCGACTCGTGTCAGAAACTCAGGAGCGGCTCCCTTGGCGCTCGCTCTCCTCCTAGAAGTGTTCTGGCTGACAGCCTCTCGCTTCCCCCGTGAATGGCGATTTGGCGCGTCTCCGGATTCGGACTTTTCTGAGCGACTGGCTTCTATGGAGCAAAAATAAACTGATCTGCAGGGATTCCTTCCTGTGATTAATGCTGCCAGTTCAGGCTGTTGGTGGTTTCTGAGCCAGAAATGTAAAGCACCTGCTTTTTCTGTCATCCATGGAGTTCAGACAATGGCTTTCCTGAGGGGCCTTAGCCCCTGGGGTCTTGGGGCTTTGTTCACAGTAGCCGTGCATCCTGGTGAACAGTGTGTGTGATTGGAACTCACAGGCCTGGTAACCTGTGACTTCAAGAGGACTCTTATTTGCAGATGTGCATTAATTGTATTAGTTACTAGAAAATCCTCTGGCATCTCAGCATGGCCTGAAGAAGCCCAAGAGCCTCAACCAAAAGGAGTCTTTGACTCCCTCAATGCTGACACCACAGAACGCTTTCCCCTTTTCCACACCTTGGAAGGAACAGCATTTGGATTTGAGGTTAATGTACATTAAAAACAGCATTTTCATTTTACTTCCTTTATATTATCTGCAGAAGATAATAGGTAACCAAAGCAAAAAATGGTGACATGATGAAAACATGGTCATTTTTGGCAGGTCAAATTGTTACTCTGGTGTTTTTAAAAAGTCATTAATCAGGATTTTCCAGTAGGCAAACTATCTGGTGCAGGCAGCTGGGTGACTCACAGATGTGGCTCTGATAGTAATTGTAGACTGTGTGACTTTCTCATGGCTTGGGAGGGAATGACTTAGAATGTTTCATACCCCACATCTGGCAGCATGACCAGCAGGCTGTGGGGAATACTCTGTCTAGGCGCAGCTGGGCTGGGAGGGCTATAGACCTACTGAACCGGAAGTACTAAACACTCCTATCCTGGAGCACACTGCCCCTTTCCCACACCACCTCGAGTACTGTCCGAGGTCAGGAGTTCCACATGTGAGACCTTCATTCTCCCTGATCACCTGTCAAGGGAGATGGCTTTGTGTCTGTGAGCCCCTCCTGCCCCTTGTGGCCTCCCCTCACTAATTTCCTCTGCTCTTGGTGAAGAAGTCGATAAGCATTGAATGACTTACCCCAGTGATCAGGGTTAGCTTCAAGAGAACAGTGAATTCTTTATCAGTTCATATAAAGTGATGACATAATTGGAGGTTTCTCACCACAAAGATACTTTCTGAAATATGATGTCTAAGTCAGCTTTCAATGCTGTTAATCATTTTCTCCCTTTCCTTCCAAAGAGCTTTGAACTTACAGTGAAATAAACATGGATTTATTTAGCAATGTTTTTGTGAGCTTTAGGTTTCCTGAGTTGTAAATGAATTAATAACAAACTTTATTTTTATGAAGTTCAGATTACTTTGCATGACTTCTCCCCCTAAGATCTTAATTGTCTTTAATATCCTTACTGGACTTATCTGTCTCTGGTCTTGGAGAAAGGTGCTTATTACTTTCTAGGATAGCACAGACAAATAAACAAACTATGCTCTGGGGACAAAATACCTTGTGGAGGGTTGAGACATGACCCAGATGATCACAGACATTTTTTCCCTTATTCACTACTGCAGATATTTGTGGGTGCCTGCTACAGGGATCCTGCTGTGTTCTAGGGTTCCCGGGACCCCTCAGTAAACCTGGGCTTCAGGTGTGCTGGGCTGTTAGGATCATATGTGATGTGCTTTCTGTGCATTTCAGAACCTCTGACTACTGTGAGGAACCTCAGAGCGTATGACCCTGCCACCAACACTTTGAACATTCTCTGGGACCGTGCGGAGGGAAATCCTCGTCAGTACAAGCTCTTCTATGCACCACCAGCAGGTAGTCTGGAGGAACTGGTCATTTTTTCCTGTAGAGAAAAGTGCATGTTTCAGCTGTAGATTGCAAAGTGGAGACTGAGTTAATCAGCTTACAGTAGTGCTGAGTAAGTTCATGTTCCTTCAGTAGAACTTGACTGAGCGTAGTTGGTTGGTGCCTTAGAGCCTGGGTGATGGGGGCTTTTGGAGGATTGGGGCTGGGGAATTGAATCATTCCAGGGACTTTTCAAGAAGGAGCTAGGATGTGTGCAGAGAATTCTTCATCAGCTCTTACAATAGTTTGTATGGGGGCACATCCTTAGGTCCCAGGATTGCAGAACCTGCTTCTTGACTTGGTCTTGAGTTAATATTTTGAGTATTTTATTGTTTGAAGTATTATTTCTTGCACAAGTTTTTCAAATCAAGTACTTTACATTTTATTAAAATCTTTAGGTGCAATCCCCGGGAATTTCAATTATGCTATTCTTAGGAATCTGCAGCCAGATACCACACACACCGTTACAGTAGTTCCTGTTTATCCTGAGGGCGTTGGAGGGCATACATCAGACACTGGAAGGACATGTAAGTAAGAAGGCAGGAAAATTTAGCTTTTTCATGATGCATTTTGCTTTTCAGTATACAGGCCATATAGGCCCATTAAAGAAAATTTGAGAATTTCATGATGGAATAAAAATGTAACAATTACCCATAGTTTACCTCCCAACTGCCATCAGTTGTTAATATTTTGGTGTATGAGATAAAAAATGTATAATGACATTCTTCTGAAATGATAACTTCAGGATTTGTAGGTGTGTATACAGTTATCAGTGTTCTTTTTCACTGACAAATGTTCATGAGCTTTGCTTTGTGCTTGACAAACTTGTGTGAAGCAGTGTTTTGTCACTGGCTTTCAGTGTCAGTTGTTGAAATCTGTTCATCACGTTACTTGACAGCACATTTCTCTGTTTGCCAATAAAGTGCTTTTTGGCACTGAAAATCTGTGTGCTTTCATTTGCTATTAACATCTTCAGAAACCAGTTTATAGTGGTTTTATAATTCTTTGTAGTGTTTAAAGGCTTTGGTGCATACCTCTAAATATTTTTTTGGCTTAAAAATATACGTACTGATGGCTAAAAGAAAGCAGGTGTGGATGACTTCTTTTGACAAAAGATTAGTGGTCTAGAAAAATGATGTTATTGGCTAAACTGGAGTTTGGGGTTAATACATGGATTTAATTTGTATGTCTTTCTAAGTCCTTATTGGGGCAGTTATTTGAGAACTGAGTGTATCTTTAACTTCTCCCTGTGTTTGCCTTTTCTTTTAATCACACAAGACTCAGTATCTGTTTGTTGAATGAGAAGAAATGAATGATTGAAACCAGCTAACCTAGCTGCCTGGATTAGATGGGCATCCTCGGTGTTGTCAGTTTTCATTTAGAGGCAGAAATGATAGAATCCTCTTGTCTATCTCTCTGTGACCTGTGTTTGAAAGCTGAAGCTTTTCCAGTTTCTTGCCCTTGTCCTTTGTTCTTTTATGGCCAACGCAGTATTAGTACTTTTACTCCCTTGTTTTTATTGGCACCAACTTAGCTTCTGTATAGGCCAAGGCCCTAGTTGGCTAAGTTTGGCTAAATATGGATTTGGAGAGTTTTTGTGTGTAGATAATTCAAAGTTTAAGGAGGACAGTATTATATCCTACTACAGAGTGGAATTTGAGACGAAGTGATAACAAAAGTTCAACATGTATAAATAGACATAAAAAATATGTGTTGGCTTTTCTTTCCTCAGTGGTGAGAGGACTGGCCAGAAATGTCCAAGTGTACAATCTGATGCCAAACAGCATGGATGTTCGCTGGGAATCTGCCCCGGACCGGTGCAGCAGTACCGTGTTCTGTGTTCTCACCTGGCTGGCATGAGACCCTCGGAACCTGTAAGTACTGTTGTCAGCTGAGAGCTCAGCAGAAGAATTTTGCAGATTTTGTGGTGCCTCTTGCTGTAGTTGCTGGCACAGGACAGTAGATGAGTTGGTGTGGCACTGGGTCACATGCACACTCATTTCCTGATGAACTTAGTCTTATGTTTGTGTCATGCTTGGCAGCCTGTGAGAATGCAGGCCATGAACATGCCTGCGTACAATGCTTAAGTGATTGCTTTTGATGAATTAAGTCATAAGAGTATTAACTGTAGGGTTAGTAAGCAAAAATGAATTTGGGGAAAATGCAAATTAGCTGTATGAGTTAAAAAAAACCAGTAGTAAATGCAAATCATTCATAGACCTTGTCAATATGGGCTTTTATTATAACACACACCTCTTTGTTAGGAAGCTACCTGAAAGTTTGCCTGCATTATCTCTTAACAGAGTGCTCATCTATCTTAGTATTATTCCATTTTCTAAGTAGATTAATAATATAGAGAGCAGAAATTACCAATGTGAGTAGGGAGAGTATCAGAGCACCTGAGGGAAAGCAAGTTTACAAGACTTTACAAAAAGCAGCAAGGACCATGCACAAAGATAAACACATGATAAGCATGTCTGAGTGTTGATTTGCATCCTTGTGTGTGGCAGGACGTGTTCAGACAACACTGCCCTTATCCATCGCATGGAGGAGCTCTCTATTTTATTAGAAAATCTCTCCTCGAGAAGTGTATCTTATGTGTCTCTAACATTCGGGGTGCTTTTTTACTATTGTAAGCCCTGGATGTTGTAGTTGAGAGCTTCCCCAAGGGACCTAAATGGGAGGTTGTTGAAGTTGCTAAGCGTCAAGTGTGAGTTCACATTTGTGTGGGAGAGGGAATTCCCAAGGGTAAACTGCATCTAATGCTGTGGCTTGGGCAGATGTCATGAGGTAGCACAGAGGTTGGCTTCTGCTGTGTCTGGGCTCAGCCCTTTACTATAAATGTTATTATGCTGACTGACAGAAGACTCGGTAAGCATTTGGCATGTCCTCCCCTCCAGATTTTGGTGCCAGGAAACACCCACATGGGGCACTTGGAGTGGCTGATTCCAGACACATCTTTTTCTGTGAACGTCATTGCCCTCCACTCAGATAGAGAGGGGAATCCCAGCCCCACCCAGGGCCAAACACATGAGGCTGAAATCCTTTCAACCCAGGTCCCTTGTGACTCAGTGAGGAAGGCTGGGCAGGTGGGTGGTGAGGGAGGGGTGCTGAGAGCTGCCTCCACCTTGTGCAGGTGAGGGGAGGCCTGGCGCCCACTTCTGCCTGGGTTTCCCACGTTCACATTCAGGCTGAAGGCCCTCTGGGCTGAGTGAGTGTCATTGGGCCATTTTCTCATCTGGGACCTGGGTTAAGGAGAGGTTTCTTCCTTTCTCCTGCCCTGCCATGAGTCTTCTCACCAACTGGGCACTTTTGAAACATGAAGGCTCGGCCTCTGTGTTTCATTAAACAGGAAGCGGTCAGAGTAGTTAAAATCCCTTTCTCTCCCAGTCTGCACATTTAGGTTCCAACCTAGTCTCTGTCCCGGGAAGCGCAGCACATAACCGTAGCTCTGAATGGAGCACTTTCTACTGCTTATGGGTCCACAGTGAGAAAGGTAGGAGATGCGGATTTTATCACAAGGAAGGAAACACCCCAGAGAGTGGTGAAACCCCTGGGTGCATGACTCTGACCTGCTTACAGTTCTTTCATACCCCTCCCTCCACCCCATGTCCACCATGCTTACAGACAGGCCACTGACTCTATTGTGTTGATTTATTTAGGACCATGAAGTGGACTGAGGAATCTGAGTCTTTGGGGAGACAACCAACAGCATCTCCACACCCTGGGATCACACTGATGGGCCATTTCAGCAGTACAGGATCACTTTTTCTCCCACCATTGGTGACCCAGTCAGTGAATATGTGAGTCTGATACTCATTCGTTTGAGCATTTTGTAACCTCTTGCCTGGTTGGAGGGTGAAATTAAGCTTTCTTCTTTAGGAAGTGCTGTGATGACAGTTGAGCCCTCCCCTCTTATCTGGCAGTCTTAAAGTCTCTCCTGTGTGACTCTTGTGTGACAGTCTAATTTTATATGACTTTCTCTGACCTGGCCAATCAGAATCCTCCCCAGCTTGCGGGTGGTGACTTGGGGCTGTGCATGGCAGTGCAGTGAAGTTCTAAGCCCCACATCAGGCTCTCCAGCCTGGGGTTCTGGCATTGGAAATAGGAGGAGACCCCAGGACATCTAGTTTTGAAGGCTAGCAGGGCTTAGCTCTAGGAGCCCCAAAGGACTGGGGGAGACAGAGACTTCATTCTCCTTGGAAGCATACACACAATCTCATGTGCACCAGATCCAGTTTGTCATGGACGAATGCAGTGCATCCATTTATAGTTCATAAAGTTATTTATATTTTAAATAAAAAGTACTCATATGTATGATGGATTTTATATTTTTACTTTTATTTACCTTGGTGCCCGACAATGATATTAGAAGACCCATTTCCTGAGACAAAGTTGACTATTAGGAGTCAGGATCACTCATGAACACATCCTCACCCTGTTTGTCCTGACTGATGTGTGACCTCATGTCATTGGAAGAGGAATTTTCCAAGATAAAACCAACAATCTTCCTAAAAACCTCAGGAAACAGGTCACAGGATGGGCTCCAGGTGGAATCCCTTTCCAAGGTAGAGCTTGGTTCAAGGTAAAGTTACAGCATTCACCAGCCCTGAGACCCTTAGGCGATTCACATCCCCTCTGTCTTCTCACTCATAAAATGGGTTATTGAGAATGTTGCATAATTGGAAAACTGCACTTTGAATTTGATCAGTTGGCACATTTTATTGCTCAATGTGAGACCTCAATACCTTTGATCTGATGTTAATTTGTAATTTATCAGGGGTCCCGGCTCCTGAGAGTTGGAGGGAATTTTTGTTGACATTAGGAGGAGACCCCGTATCCTTGAAGCCTGCTCACCCTGGACGGGATTCAGTCCCTCCAGGCTGGGGGATCCTGGGGCCAGCAAAGCGCCTGAAGCCCGGCTGTGAGACCAGGAAGGCCCAGCAGTGCGGTTGGAAACCAGCACCGCTGGGTCTGTGAGGAGTCGGGGTCAACTCCCCACAGGGCAGGATCTGGAGTTTCCTCCCAAAGGGCAGCCCACTCTCCTGGAAGTCAGCCCTGACAGGGACAGACATAGAGGCTGGGACCAGCAGTCCCAAGAAAAATGGGAGGTACTAATCTTTCCAAGTATGGTGACCCCTGGGGAGCTCAGCTCCAGGGAGATCAGAGCCTCATAGTGGGAGGGATTGTGATGCCAGGATTCCTGCCTTTACTGCCCCCTCCACTCTCAGCCCCTTCCCAGAGTCGCTCCACCCTGGCCCTTTGTCCCCACCATGCACCCTGGCTCCCTCTTTCCTTCTTGCCTCATCTTGTCTCTGCTTATCCCTATCCAGTCCCCCTGTCTCCTCCTGTCACTCTCTAGGATTTGAGCCCCACCTCTCTCAATCACTCACACACTGTCCCTCTCCCTGCCTGTCTCTTTCTCTGTCTCTCCCCTAGGCCCTCAGGCCCTGGGCTCTGGTCCAGCCCTGTCCAGGGCCACAGGGCCCGACCTCTCCCAGCCCTCCCACCCTCACTGCTGCGTTGTGGCCCCGGCCCTGCTCACAGTGGAGGACCCAGTTACAGAGGCTGCTCACGGTGGTATTTACTGCTGCACCGCTGTTCCCACCTCTTCCTGGGCAGCACAGTCACACCTCGACCTGTTGGTGGCCCAGCCTGGACCCCAGAGCTGCTGCAGGGCTGGCCGCCTCCCCCAGCTGGAAGGAGGGAGGGGCCTGTGGGCTTAGGGGGCTACTGGGGATTGGACTGAGGGACCTGTGAGGAGCCAGATATTTTCACCCAACTCCTCTATGTGAATGGCAGAGTCCCAAACCACTGACCCCTGCCCTGTCCGTTTCTCACTAAGAAAATTATGGGCAGATTATGGGAGCTCCTGAGACTTAGGAGGGAGCTGCTGCCCTCAGTCCCCCTCAGAGTTTGCCTGGAATCGGGGCTCCTGGGGCAGCTGGCAGGGCCGGGCCGGGGCACAAAGCCTGGACTAGTGCGGGTCCCTCTCACTGGATTCTCACAGCCACTCCTGGCACCTCATCCTTTCCTCACCGTCAGCAGTTGCCCACTTCACGAGGACAGATATGAGGGTCTCTCTGACCCTTGGGACTAGCAGGCCCTGCGTGCTCAGTATTTCTTGATTGAATGAACACAACCACCCCCATATCTAGACACCAAATCTTCCCACCACCCCAGAAGGATTTCTCAGGCCCCCTCACAGCCAATGCTACCCCAAAGCATAACTTTGCTTCTGCCCCACCCGGGTAGTTTCTGCCTCTTTGGACCTGTTTGTACATGAGTCACCCAAGTGCAATGTAGGTGGTGTGACAATATGTAATTATATTTTATAGTTATATATATTTTTGGCCATAATAATAGGGTTTATTTTCATGTATGTATCATGTACCTAAGGTTAATGTGTCATCTACTGGTGTACTACAGATAAGGATGGCCATATAGGTGTGCCAATGTGGTTAAGATGGTTTGCTGTTAAGATCTTCTCCATCTTGTGAACGCTGTGTCTGCCTTTTGTATGAAGTGCTGAGCGAGGCGGAGTGAAGACCTCCCACTCTGCTTGTGTAATTGATTCCTCTTGCACTTCTGTCATTCTTTGCCTTACATGTTTTTCAGCCACTGCCCAAGGGAAACCCTGGGAATTTGGAGAAGGAAGGAGCGCCCAGAAGTAGGGGGCAGGGGACCTGGGTGGAGAAGGACAAGAAAGCATAAGGTCGGAAAAGTTTGCATTGAGGACCCAGGGTTGGATGGCAGTTGGTGGTGGGGGATCAGGTAGGGGGGGCCCATTCTAAAAGTGAGGTCACCCAGAATGTCCACTGTGAGGTGCCAGCGGTGAAGGCAGGTGACTGGTTGAAAGAGAGTATAAAGCATCATCCCCTCCAACTGCTCCTGAGAGTCCGTTTGACCTGCTTACCGGCTGACCTACTGACCTGACTGAACCCTCCTTCCTCCCCTCAAGAGCTTGATTGACCTTCATCCTTTCTGTGCCCCCTTCTTCTCCTACTAAGTGCCCAACCCCTCTTCCTGTCACACTCCCTCCCCAGTCCCATCCCCAACCCCTCCCCTCCCCCCTGCTCCCCTACCCCTTCCTTCTTCCCCTCCCCTCCCACCCTTCCTCCTGCATGGGGACCTGAGGGCCCCTGAGAGGACCAGGACATGGAGGGGATGAGGTCCCACTTGCTGGGGTATCCCACATCTGTGAGTAACCCATACCTCATGAGCTGTGAGTAAACATCGGGCGTCAGGGGCTTCCTCCTTTTCCCTGGGCTCTTTCACGCTGTGGTTAAGGAACTGCTTTTTCATGGGATCCTTGATGGGAACTCATCACTTGTGAAGACCGGGGCCCTCAGGACAGGTTTCTTGACCAGCCTGAAGTAGCCCTGGCCACCGGCGTCCTCATCAAGATCTGGGTCCTGTCAGGACCTCTTGGGCCAAACACAGCACGGTTGACGGGATGAAACCTGAAATTGTTACTTTATTGCAGCAAAGAAGGAAGTGTGAATATACTAAAAGCCATTGAGTTGTATGTCTAAAATGGGGGGATGTGTTAATTATATCTCAATAAAGCTGTTTTTTAAAAAGTGAGCAACTCTTATTTACTAGAAGTCATAGTTAGACTGGCTCCTGGAAAGCTTGTGAAGATCCTGCTTCAAGCTGTACACATTTGGGGTCCAGCCCCTGTGCAGTGTGTGTTCCTTGGAGCACACTCTTCCTAGTGGTGAAGCTCGGCAGCCCTGGGAGCAGTGGGATCTAAGCATTGGGTTTGTGCTAGTCTGTTAAACAGTGAAATGTCATTTGTGCTCTGTGCTTTCCGGTTTGTTAACATCTAACAACTGTTTTTTTTCTCTTTGAAGTGTATTCTTTCCAGAAATTTTAATGTAATGAAAATATTCAATAGCCCTATAATTTAAAAAATATTTTTATTGAAGTATAGTTTTACAATGTTGTGTCAATTTCTGGTATACAACAGAATGCTTCAGTCATATAGGAACATACATATATTCATTTTCATATTCCTTTTTACCATAAATTACTACAAGATATTGAATATAGTTCCCTGTGCTCTACAGTATAAGCTAGTTGTTCATCTACTTTATATAGATAAGTATCCATGAATCTCAAACTCCCAAGTTTTCCCTACTCACCCCTTTCCACCCCTGGTAACCATAAGTTTGTTTTCTATGTCTGTGAGTCTGTTTTTGTTTTGTAAATAAGTTCATTTGTCTTTTTTTTTTTTTTTTTTGATTCCACATATAAGTGATATCATATGGTATTTTTTCTTTTGCTTTCTGACTTACTTCACTTAGAATGACATTCTCCAGGTCCATCCATGTTGGTATAAATGGCATCATTTTATTATTTTTTATGGCCAAGTAGTATTCCATTGCATGAATATGCCACAGCTTCTTTATCCTGTCATCTGTCAATGGACACATAGGTTGTTTTCATGTCTTTGCTATTATAAATCATGCTGCTATGAACATTGGGGTGCAGGTGTCTCTTTGAATTAAGGTTCCCTCTGGATATATGCCCAAGAGTGGGATTGCTTGATCATATGTTAAGTCTATATTTAGTCTTTTGACAAATCTCCATACTATTTTCCATAATGGCTGCACCAAACTACATTCCTACCAGCAGTGTAGGAGGATTCCCTTTTCTCCACACCCTCTTCAGCATTTACTGTTTGTGGACTTTTGAATGATGGCCCTTCTGACTGGTGTAAGGTGATACCTCATTGTAGTTTTGATTTTCATTTCTCTCATAATTAGTGATATTGAGCATTTTTTCATGTGTCTATTGGCCATTTGTATGTCTTCCTTGGAGAATTGCTTGTTTAGGTCTTCTGCCCATTTTTGGATTGGCTTGTTTGTTTTTTTTCTTATTCAGTTGTGTGACCTATTTATATATTCTGGCAATTAAGCCCATGTCAGTCTCATCTTTTGCAAATATTTTCTCCCATTCCATAGGTTGTCTTTTTGTTTTGCTTATTATTTCCTTTACTATGCAAAAGCTTCCAAGTTTAATTAAGTTCCATATGTTTATTTTTGCTTTTATTTCTATCAGACTTCTAGCAAATTCTGGGTCACCCCTTTCCTTCTCATCTTGGAGGCTGCCCCCAGGGACTCTGTGTCCAACTAGGTTGATGGGAGCCTTGAGAGCCCAGTCAATGTGAAAATCAGTGGCAACAACCTGCTGGGATATTCATAATGGGGAAATGCCTAGGAGTGACATGACCAGGAGGTGGACGAGTTGTCCTCCCTTTAGTGAAGTGTCCATGTGCAGAGAGTTGATTTCCCCAAAGCAGAGAGTGTCCTTTATGTCCTTAGAATTGTCCAAATATAAAGAAAATTCAGGTACATACTGTGAAATTTTCACTCTGTCAGGAAAAAGCACCTCCACACCCAAGAAAAAGAGACTGAGAACACCTCATGGATTAAAGTGGGTTTGTTCTGATGGGCAAGCACCAGATTCTTAGGGTTATTTTTCTTAGGAAAAATCAAGTGTCAGGAACAACCTTTGCACTGAGGCAGAATCATGCCATATGAATCCTCCAACTCAAGAGGAATCTATTCTGTTTCTTTTGAGCCTACTAAGGAGGACATTTCTAGGTAATCTTTGTTGGAATTTTTTTCCCTCAAAGGGAATGAGGCTGAGTTCTCATAGGTTAGTTAAGCCCTCTTTCCCTACCACATCTTTGAGCATTTGGATAAACTAACTTGTCCTCCTCCACCATTGCTCATGGCCACTGACTGTCAGAACCTGGGTTCATTGGCCCTGGTGGATACAGTCTAGGTAGGAGTCAGCTACTTATGTCAGCATTTAGACAGTGCCGTGTGTAACAAGCATACCCATGACAGACGGTGTTTTACCAGTTAGTGACCAGATGGTGTTTGTCTTTTTGTGCCTTTGATCTGCATGTCTGTCCTTTGTGCCGAGAGCCACTGCTCTCTCAGACAGCAGCTACACAAAGACCGTGCATGTTTCCCACCAGCACACATTTTACTGACCTCAACTGTGAGAGCTGACAACAACAATGTTACCAATTTCAGACGCTGCTTTCTAGAGAGGTTTTATTTGCACAAAACTGAAGCTTGATGTCTTGATGTTGAATTAGTACAAATTGCATTGTGCATTTATTCCCTCCTGCAATACTTAGAAATCTAGTTTTGACAAAACTATGTGTTTGTCTTTTGTTTTGGTGACCATACATTCCAGAAATACTAATTAGCTCTCATGGTTGCTGTTAATTGACGTAGGTGCAACACTATGAAATATGCATGTGAATTATTTGTACTGACTGTTTTGAATCCTGTTTTTACGTAACTTCATTCTCATAGTTTTAATCATTATACAAGACTGCTGAATTATACAAATCCTTATATATTTCAGAAGTCTGACATTAGGTGCTCTGGTTCAGAGTCAAAGTGAACATTGAAAGAAAACCTCCATGGTTTTTAGAAAGTTGGGCTAAAATAAATTATAATTAATTTTTGTTGGAATAGTAACTTTGGTATTATGATAACAGTAGCTGATCCACGTTCTCAGTCATGTCCAATCTATAAACGTAAAGGTATATCTCTCTGTGTATTAATCTCAGTTTTATTTTAACACATTTTCATTGCTATTTTCCCATACATTTTGGGTATATTTTTGGAGATATTTCATAGGAGTTTATTCAGTTACTTCATGAACATACAATAGAAGATGAAGGCTTCCCATCCCCTGTAGGCTTGTGCTTGCTTATTTTCAGTTTCAAGTTGGCTTCTACATTCATAAGTTAAGTTCTTTAACTATTTTTAAGATATTTGCAATGTGTCCGTCAGCAAAATCAAAACTCTAACATTTTGTGGATCAGGCTTTTTTGTATAGCTTTAGTGTGGTGTATTTACTTGTAATATCAGCACCTTTCCAATGAGTACAGTTTGTTGATATTTGACGTATGTGTGCAGCAATGAAACTTATCTCCAAACAAAGGCAGTAAACATACCCACAGTCCCAAGAGCTTCCTCCTGCTCCATTTGAACTCAAGTGTCCCTTCTCTCCTCTCTGAGGAGATACTTGAGGGGTGTGGTTTAGGGTTTCTAAAGAGGATTCTTTGTGACAGATATACTGTGAGTGTCTCTGAGATTCCTCATTATCTCCAATATTATTTCAGGTCGTCCACACTCTGATTCTCCTTTCCCATCCTGGGCCTGATGTTCATGGAATTCTGCAGGGTGCTACTGTTCTTACTGCCTGCTGGAGAATTTTTGCTTTCCTGGTGTTCATCTGGAGGACCGTCCTTGCTGTGAGTATTACTAAAGTACCTTACACGGTCCTTTTAATCACACCTGCCAGGAATTTTTATAGTCACTGGACATTTTATTTGCACTGCCTAGGCCAGAATCCAGAAGTCCAGACCTTTTCTTTGTTTCCTTTTATGTTACTAACTTGAACAGAAGTTAGTTAAGTGGAAATTTTGCTTCTTGAAAATGGTAGCTGTCTTTCCTGCTGTTGCTTGTGCTTTTGTTACAGCCATTGCCCACTATCATTCTCATCTGATGTCTCATTTCATGTCCCCCCCTTTTTTAGTGGTCTTGAAAAATCTGAGGAACTCACATGTTACAGTTGTTTATCAATTCAGTCAACTCTGTATAAGATTTCCAAACAACTTTCATTGAATGATAGGGGTGTATCTTAGTATAAAGATTTTCCCTTTATTTTTCTTTTAGTTTCTCCTCTCTCTCTCTCTCTGACATTTATACAACAATCCAGGTTCTGGACTACAGTATGGATGTTTGGTTTGACAAAAACAAATTAGATAAATGATGCATTAGTGTATTTATGACAATATATTATGAAAGTAAAATAGTTCACTGTAATCAAACATAAATATGCATTATGAAAATTAAGTAGATTTGTGTTTATTTAATAGAATGTAAAGAGATCTTTTGTTCTAAGTAAATTATTTACTTTTGTGCTCTCTATCAGAAATGGTGAGTGAAAGATCATGCCTTAAGTAGGAAATTCTGATTTTTCCTGATTTTTTAATTATATGAATCATTATGCTGAACCAAAGTGATACTTGTAATTTCAATGGATTACTCTTCTTATATTTTATTAGAAACTATATATTTACTAATTACATGTTTTGACATCAAATTTAATGTTTCTTCCTCTCCTAGGAAAAGCCTCAAAAGTATCAAGGTAAGATATTCGGGTCTAGTTTTCTTTGTAATATTTTCTCAATACTGGGATTTGATGTGGGTTTTAATTCAACTAAGAGCAAACACAGTGACTTCTGATGTCTAACTGACTTCATAACTCTTGAAAGTTTTACTCCTGGGGATGGTGTATAAATGACACCGTGGAGGAAGTTGGCATCTATTGAGTTAAGAGACCAGGAGGGTCACAGGAGTAGGGAGACTAGGATGAGTTTAATTTTGTATAGAAACCTTTAGGAAGTAGGTGATGAGAAGAGTCTTAACATTTGGAGTGAGTACCTGACATGACCTGGCTCTTGGTGAAAACTAAAGGTGCTGAAACACTACTTGAGCCTATCAGGACTCTCCAGGCTTAGGGAGGGATGCAGATGTAGCCAGCTGGTGTGTGTCACAGCTGAAGGGAAACCATGGACTGTGACTCAGAAGTGAAGGGAGCCATTCATGCCAGCGGGGACTTCATGAAAGTGATTCAGCCTGAGGACACAGCTTTCTTCACAGACCCTGCTGACTGAGTGGGGCTGTGTGCGGCAGGCACAGTGGCTGCCTGGCGCTCAGCAGGCCCTCGAATGCTGGTGTTGGTCACAACGGATGCAGAAGTGCTGGTGTTGAGAAGAGGGATCTCAGCATCAGAGCTTCCACACTGGGCAGAGAGAAGATGCATGTGTGCTGTGTGGTCAGATGAGAGAATTAAATGCCTGAGAGAGGAGTCTGGAATTGAGGGCTGCATTCTAGAGCTTTACATGTGGGCTTCCTCTGTGACTGGGTGCTTTTTGTGTGCTGTTTTCCTGAAGCAGTGATGGGAACATTCTCTTCCTGGCAATGGAAAACTTGTCATTTAGGTACTGTGCATTATCCAGGTCCTCCAGTGACATTGTACCAAGTGTTTAATCCCAATGACCTTGTCCTTCAGGGCCCCAAGCATGTTTTTCATGAAAGATGATCCACCAGGCAGCAGGAAGACATTGGAGGCCTGTGCAGGTCCAATCAGGAGACATTTTGAACTTGCCTTCTGTGGTGCTGCCAATAGGGCCTGGATGTGGGATGAACCTGCATGGAATAAGGGTTTTTTTGTTTGTTTGTTTTTTAAACAGGGACACGTTTACTTACCTTAATAATTGGAGGAGAGAATGTTAAGGGGATAGGATGCTTGGTTTTTCTATTTCATCTCTGGTGATGTCAAAAGTATTTGAATTGAATTTTCTAAGAATGGTGCTTATAGCTGGGAGAGAACTTAGGAGAAGACTTTTTATTGTGTTTCTGCATCTTTGAAAATAATTGAACTAGGAGTCTCAGTGATCTCACATTTAAAATGCCACTGACTAAAATTTGCTTTCTTTAGGCACAATAGTAAAGCTAAAAAGTTAATTACACTCATAGTGCCAGCCAGGTTTGTCTCTGCCACTAATCTATTGGGATAATTCAATTCTACTGGGTTTTCCTACCAATATGAGAAATTGCTTTATCTCCTTTTAGTTACTATAAAGCACATAACTGAGAAGATCAATAATTTAAAGAATGAAAACAGAGAACTTGCAGAAAATATATCCACTTGGGAGCAGAAGGTATCATTGTCCTTTTGATATTTTTTGTGACTTCACCTTCAATCCCTTCCCCCTCTGGTAGTTCAGTTATTTGGCTCTCTTTTCTTTCATCCCACTGTCCTGTCCCATATTTTCTATAAGAGATCTAGATTCAAAGCAAGTGTCCTAGATAAAAAACAAATTTCTTCTGTAGAGCATAGGGAACTCTACTTGATATCTTATAGTAACCTATAATGAAAAATAATGTGAAGACAAATATAGGTACATATATGTGTGTGACTGAATCATTATACTGTATACCAGAAATTGACACACTGTAACTGATTATACTTCAATAAAAAAATAAATAAAGCAAGTGTCATAGATGTAAAGCACTACTTTCTATATTAGTGGGAGGGGTTACACACAAGATAGGTTAAACTAGCAGTGTAATTAATAATTGTAATTCTGTTTCCTTTATTGCATATTTGCATAGACAAATGATTCAAAGAAATGCTTAGAGGAGACCATTAGGCAGAAGAAGATGTTCTCTGACGAAGCACTTAAGTTTAAGGTACAAACATCTTCTTTTCCTAGATTACATTCTGAAAACAGAAATGAAAGTAGTGAGTAATTGTTACTGATTCAATATGTTTTTGTTGAAGGAGAACATCAAAACCATGGAGAGGGTTAATGAATATTTGAATTACTTCATTCAAATTGTTCAAGTGAAACTGCAGTCAGCAAGGGATCAGAATGCCAAGCGTCAGTGCTCAGTTAAGAGTCTGGCTGCCACGTTGACCATGATTGGGTTTCTGAGGCTTTTTGTGCACTGGATAAGCTGAGAGCTCCAGCTCCTCTTGCTTTTGGGCACAGTAGACTGTGGGAGCTTGGGAGCTGAACCTCCCTATGAACAATGATCCAGAATTTCACGGACTAAGACCTCCGTGACTTTTTTCTATGGAAATATGTCTTATTTTCACAACCTAGGGGGTTTTCTCACCACTCACACTGCCCTCCAAGATACATAGAAAATGCCAGGAAATACCTGAGAGGTCAAGGAAGTTATCTAGCTGAGTTGTACAGCCCTTGCTCTGTTGATGTTAAACAGAATTTTCCATGTGAATTTGGGGAAACTTTCTTTATATTCCACTAGGAACACTCATTTATGAGCTCTTTGACATGAGCAGTTTCCCACCCTTGCTTTCCCCTTATCACCCAGGCATGTCTTCCATTGTCCAGTGAGGAGGAAGTTTGTGGAAGCCAGGCAGTATTTGTGCCTGAAGGCCTGTCTTTGTTCTGCATTTTTTATGGGCTTGACATTTGTCCTGGGCCCAACCTGGATCAGCTGCCATCACATGGAAACTTAGGGGTGGCTGTGGATACAGGCTGAGAAGGGACAGGATTCCAAATGGGATGAAGAGAAGCGACTGCCCATCAGAACAAACCAAGACTTGCTGGAAGAGATTGACAGGCTGGCAATGAACGAGGACCAGCTGAAGAAGGAAATGCAAGACACAAAGGGTCAGAACTAGCTGTTTGGAGTCCCATTGCTAGAACCTGAAGTAAGAGACCCTGTCTGCTGTAAACTCTCAACTGGATCAGACACTGCCTTTGACCCCAAGCCAAAATTCATGGAACGTCCCAGATGCTTTCAAGCATGTGTAAGGGGATGTATGACACTTGTTTTCTTTTATTTTTAAAATTTGTATGTTCAGAATCCTTTCACTGCCTTAATATCTTGTAGAGAGAATGCTCACCAAAGTCTTTGGACATGTACCAGAGCTAATATATTTATTTTCTGTGGTTTGTTTTGCACTTAATGAAATAATTTATTTTTGAAAAAAAAAGTTACACTTTTTAAGCATATCACCCTGAGTTTTCATTGAAATCTTAGTACATGCTTTGTTTCTATCCTGTATGAAGATACCAGAAAAAGGAACATCTCCTCAGAACTTGAAAGATGCTGTTTCAATGAACTCTTCAGGAATCTCAGAGATAAGTGCCTCCAGTTGCAACAGGATTTCCACTGTACACATTAGCTTTCACAAGGAACAACAATTTCACGTCTTAGAAAACTAAATGTTGATAACTATTCAAATTATTTTTCTTAGGAATTTAGTCATCAATGAGAATGTTTTAGGTTGAAATTGCTCTTAATAAAGCTCATGTCCATGAAGCCAAAATGAAATCTGAAGAAATGCATGTACAGGAGGATGTTCTGCTCAGCAGCAAGAAGAAGAGAGTAAGAAATGTTACTGACCCCCAGAGATACTTACATCAGAGAACTGAACATCACTTTGTCAATGTTTCATTGTACTGTGATGCACATAAATCAGATGACCCGTCTTAGCTGTTTCCAAATGTATGATCCTTCTTGTGTTAAGTACATTCACATTGCTGTGGATCATTACTTTTTGAACATGTTTTCTCACATCTGTCTTACAGCCAGGCATTTTGAATGCAAGATCTGAGGATTCGATGCAGAGAGCCGTGAATACTGAGGAATGTAACCTGGAAGGTATGTTGCTTGTTGGGAAGAAAACCTCACATGTCAGCTTCCTGGGAGATGTTATGGCCTCTGTTCTAGACCCTCGAATGAAATAAATATCATAATAAAGAGAGTCAAGTTTTTTTTGTTTGTTTTCCAGTGCATATAACAGTTATCTTTACACTATACTATAGTCTATTAAAGTGAGCAATACCGCTATGTCTAAAAACCCCAATGTTGATAACTTAATTAAAATATACTTTATTACTAAAAACTACTAGCCATCATCTGAGCCTTCAGTGAGGTGTTATCTTTTTGTTGGTGGATGGCCTTGAATTGATGTTGGTGGCTTCTGACCAATCATTGTGGCAGTTGCTGAAGATTGGTGTGGCTTTTGCGATTTCTTAACATAAGACCACAGTGAATTTTGTCACAGGATTAACTCTTCCTTTCAGGAACAATTCCTCTGTAGCAGGCAATGCTATTTGATACATTTTACACACAGTAGAACTTCTTTCAAACTGGAGTCAATCCTCTCAAACCCTGCAGTAGTTTATCAGCCAAGTTCATGCACTCTTGTAAGTCCTTTGTTATTGCAACATTTTTCACAGCATCTTCACCAGTAGATTCCATCTCGAGAAAACAATCTCTTTGCTCGTCCATAAGAAGCCGTTCCTCATTTGTGCACAATTTATCATGAGATTGCAGCCATTCTGTCACGTCTTCAGGCTCCAATTCCAACTCTAGTTCTTTTGCTATTTTCAGCACATCTGCATTTCCCTTTTGCACTGAAGTCTTGAGCACCTCAAAGTCACACATTGAGATTGGACTCAGTTCATTCCAGACCATGGTTCATGTTGATATTTTGACTTCTTCCCATGAATCACAAATGTTCTTAATGGCATTTAAAGTGGTGAATCCTTCTCAGAAAGTTTTCCATTTATTTGCCCAGACCCATCAGTGGTATCACTATCTGTGGCAGCTAAAGCCTTCCAAAATGTATTTCTTAAATAATAAGACTTGAAAGTCATAATTACTCCTGATCCATGGGCTGCAGAATGGATGTCATGTTAAGCATGGAAACGGGACTCATCTCATACGTCTCCATCAGAGCTCCTGGGTGACTGGGTGCATTAACCAAGAGCAATAATATTTTGAAAGAAGTGTTTTGGGTTTTTGCTTGTTTGTTTGTTTGTTTGTTTTTCTGAGCAGTAGGTCTCAACAGTGGGCTAAAATATTCATGTTGTAAACAGATGTGCTGTCATCCAGGCCTTGTTCCATATATAGAGCACAGAGTAGATTTCCCATAATTCGCATGGGACATAGGATTTTCAGACTGTTACATGAGCATTGGCTTCAACTTACTGTCACCAGCTGCATTAGCCCCTAACAAGAGAATCAGCCTGTCCATTGAAGCTTTGATGCCAGGTGCTGAATTCTCTCCAGCTATGAAGGTGCTGGATGGCCTCCTCTTCCAATTTTCTGCATTGAAAGTCTGTTGTTTAGTGTAGCCACCTTCATTAATTGTCTTAGCTTGATCTCCTGGATAACTTGCAGCAGCTCCTGGATTAGCTCTTCCTGCCTTACCTCGCACATGTATGCAATGGAGATGGAATCTTGCCTTAAACTTCATGGGCCAACCCCTACTGGCTTCAGATTTTTCTTTTGTAGCCTCTTCCTCTCTCTCAGGGTTTGCAGAATTGCTGAGAATTAGGGACTTCCGCTGGATTAGGCTTTGCCTTAAAGGAATGTCATGCCTATTTTAATTAAAATGATAATGAAATATTTCAAGAATTACCAAAATGTGACACAGAGATAAGAAATGAGCGAATGCTGTCAGAAAAAAAGTGTTACCGATAAAATTTCTGGACTCAGGGTTGCTACAAATCTTTAATTTGTTTTAAAAAAATGCATTACCATGAAGGGCAATAAAATGAGACATGCCTGTAGTAAAAATGAGTTTGCACTGGGAAGGCAAAAAGTGGATTCCTGCCTTCAGGATTCTCTCCTTTCTCCACTCCCCACCAGATCCAACCTCTTGAGTGCACATGTACACACACAAGACAATTGTTTTATATTTACAGAACATGAAGGTAAAGTGGAAGACCACCGTGCTGCATCGGGATCTGTGAAACTGGGAGAGGAAGCGAAATTCCAAAGACTGGAGCAAAGAATACACTTCCTTAAAGAAATTGCTGGACAGTTAAATACGTACATTGAAGAGTAAGACGTTCCCATGTTAATTATGACAGATAATGTCATGTAAATGAATGTGTGGAATTACATAGATATAATGTTTCAGGATACTTACCACCATATTTTCTTTACCATATTCAATCAGTTCAGATTTGTGTTTACTTTTCTGCCTTGATTTCTGTAATCTGCTTCTGTTCATTCTAACTGGTTACCAGAATTCTTGTTTGTATTTAGTTTGAGATCTTAGTGGGTTCTTGGACCAGATTTAATCACTTCATTATCTGGATCCCCCAGATCCATTTTTATTGTCCTTAGGTTTCAACTGCATCATATTGTCAATGACCTGCCATGCGTCTATCATTTTTATTAAATTCTAGACATTGGGTATAAAGTAGAGAAAATTTGAGGCCTAGAGTGAGGTTAACTTGCTGCAGAGAAGATGGGCATTACAGCTGGCAGGTGATCAGGGAGCCAGCAGTGCTGCATCCTGTCAACCCAGTTAGTTACCAGTTACCAACTGAGATCAGTCAGCGTAGTCAGCCCTCTTGAGGCCAGTGTGTCTCCTGTCCACCTTTATTCCTGGCATGTAACTCTCATGGAACCCAGCTAAGGTCTGTGGGTCTCTCTAGGGATCACCTGCACTGATGGACCGTGAGCTCCAGCTGTCTGACTGCGGTGCCCGTGGTGGGGTAGGGAGTGGGTGTGGCACAAGCTGCTGGACTGCTCTGCATCTCAGTAGTTTCCTCTGCAGTTAACGGATGACCCTTGGGGAAGGTGGACCCAGTCCTGGGCTTCCTTCTTCTCCATCTTGGCCTCATTTTCCTTCCTGGCTTGTTAGCAGTTTGGTAATTGTGGAGGTCATAATTTGTCCAGAGTTTTCTGTCATTCTCAGGGGGAGGTCATGGACTTCACACCCATTAACCCACATTCAAAAACAAACATTTTCTTATATTTCCTAAAGAATCAGGTTTTCCCCCAAGCTTCAGCTGAAATCAGGGCTCTCCATGGGAGAAATCAAACAGGTCATGAATGCTTGCTTCATCCTAATGTGTTTGGTTGTGATGACTTGGTCAGGCCTTGTTTCCCACATTGGAACACAGTGAGCTCACGCTGTCCCAGTCACAGAAGACTGGGCCTGGGAGGGCACAGAGTGCATCTCACATGGGCTTTTCATGTGTTTACTTTATGTCCAAATGAACAGGGATGGAGACGCTGAAGAGAAGCCCAAATACCAAACACTTGCCAGAGGCCTGAGTTTAATTTTTGATCTCTATTAGTGGGGGCCTTTAATTCCTTCCTCTGTATTTGTCAGTCTGTGCATTTATGGGGAAGGGTGAAAGGAACATTGAATTCTTCCCTTCCAATTTCTGGGATGGAAAACTGGCAGAATTTCAGAGTGTCTTTCCCCTCTCAGGAAGCTGGACATGAAAAGATGTGAGCTGGTGGAAAAGAAGCAGCTATTAGCAGTAGAAGAGAAGTTGAAATTGGGTGAAGAAGAGACACAAAAGTACAAGTGAGTTCAGCTCCTGAACACCTGTGGCTCAGAAAACCCCTGATGGATTTTTAAAAAACTTTTCTCAAACGTTTAGACACAATATCATACACAGACCAAAACAAATGTTCAGAAGTCATTTGTATAGATACTTCACACAGGAAAAAAATGTTAAATTTTACACATGTTAAGTTAAAGTTTTAACTTGAAAAAGTATTAAGTGACTAAGATTCCCTGATCCCCAGTGCTGGCCAGCCTGTGTGGAAAGAAGGTTCACAGAGATGTTTCTGAAGGTGCCATAAATTACTATCAACCTTAGGAAAGCGGTTTGGTGTAACATCAGTCACATCAATACGCATGACCGCACCACTGGAGAGACCCACTTGTTGTGAGCCTGAGAAACAGGATAAGGATGCAAGGAAAAGACGAATCAGACTTGATGGTGAAAGAGACTCAGTACAGGATAAATTAGGGAAACGCTGAGGACGGGAAAGGAAATTATGCCAGGCAGAACCTGGCAGGCATTAAGTAATAATGAAGGAAGGAATTAATGCAGCAACAGCTTTGAACCTACTGCGCATTTATGGTCATATGAAATGTGTCTTGTACGAGTAGATAATGTGTGTAAGTGTGTAGTTTGGATAATGTGGACTTGGGCAGGCTATTTAAAATCATACCCAGCATTGTGTTTTATCTGATGAAATAATTTGTAACTCATAGGAGAAGACTTGAAGAATGCCAAAGGCAAATGCAGGAAGCAGAGATCGCCTGGAGACACCAGGTAACCTGCCTTCCTCCTGACACACTGAGTCCTTAGCACATGATGCAGACAGTTATTGTTGCCCTGAGAATCCCTAGCCGTGGGGTGTTTCTTGATGTGTTGAATTTTTCAGATCGCTCTTGCTGAGAAGAAGGCCCAAGACAACTGGGTAAGAATTTGTTTCCTTCCTTCCCTTTGTGCACAGTTGGCCACAACTGAGCATCTATGTGTTTTTCTCCTACAGCTCAGGGCTCAGGCGTTGGAGAGGGAAAATGCTGAGATGAGAAGGGAAGTCGCCTACCTGAAACAAAGGTACAGAATTTTGACACATTTTTAAGGGTGTTTTGAGATTTTTAAGGATTGGTTGTTTCGTGTCTAGTAGAGGAGTTGGTGATGTAATTCTTACTGAAGCCATTCTTTCTCTATCTTTAAGACTGGAAGCAATCTCCAGACAGAGGCAGGCAGAGGAATACATGAGGCAGGAGGCCATCCTAGGAGGACCATACGGGCTGCACCCTCCACTGACATGTAAGGAGCACACTGTGAAGTGCAGCAGCTTCATTTCTGCTGCAAAAGCCGCCCAGTGGGCTCCTTGTCCCCGTGGGTAATTGTTAGGTTTCCTGGACACTGTACCATACACTCACTGCAGAGAACAGGGTCTCAGTTGGTTGACAAGATGCCGTTTTCTTCACATGCTGCCAGCCAGCAGGGCTCTGTCTCCTGTGAACGGTGGAGCTCATGCCCCTCCAGGGACTGTGGGCTGCCCTGCAGCCTCTTGGTTGGTTTGGTTGGTTGCTGTGTGCTAGAAGACATGAGCGTCAGAACCCTCTTCCCATCTGGAGACAATGTTGAAGGCTGAATTCTCCTGTTATTTCAGAAAAATAACATGCACAACATTTTAGAATGAAGGCAGTATGTCCTGATGAGAAAAAAGTTTCTTCATTTGCCTTGGTGGATAAATATTCTGTTCAAGATCTGCTTTAAGACAGCAGGCATCTCTTCACTAATTTTGCAGGTCCTTTCATTCTTATAAAAAATGTTGCACAGTGATCTAGAGTAGCCACTTAGTGATATTACTATGCAATCTCACTCTTCTAGAGTTGTACTTGTAACCCTAAAATCTTCCAACGGAGTCTCCATAGAATTCACCAGTCTTTTGCCGATTATTACAGCATTAGTCTTTCTAAGGCTGCTGCTTTCATAAATACTTACGTGACACCTGGCCACTTATACAAGACATGTTCTGTCAGACAGAAGGATTTCAACAGTTTACCAACAGGCGGAGGAGAAATAGGTGGAGCTCATGGTCAGGGTTTGTTGATATTCTTCCTATGAAAGACTCTCCTTATTTTAATTTTTAACCTATGGTTTAACTGTGGTTTCACCTGAAGTGTATTGTGAGTCCCCTGTGTTAGTGTTGATTTCCAGGGATTTGAGCCCTGAGCTCCCATCCAGGTTGATTAGTTATGAAAACACCTGAACCAGGGCTCTGTGGTGTCCTCCTCAAGGGTCAGGGGTCCAGTCCCCCCTCGCCCTCGGGGGTCACCTGAGACACGAGGGAGACCCGCGGCCTCTGTGAAGAGACCGGGGAGTGGGCGGGAGTGTGAGCTCCTGGAGGAAGGCATGAGGGTTTGTGCTTCCTCCACACAGTCTGTCAGAGAGAACAAAGCTTCAACACTGCTCGGCTGTGATCAGACGCAGGACCTGGGGCAGGACCTGGTGCTGCCCCTGTGAGGAACGGCAGCTCCTTCCCTACTGAGGAGGCCGAGGAGCCCCGGCTAAATGATCTTTTTCCAGTTGTGTTCCAGGTGTCATTTTGTGCTGGAGCTATCTCTGGAAATACCTGGTTTCTTTTCAAAAACCCTCTCCTGGCCTTGCCTCCCGATTGTCTGTTCTGTGATGTGTCCACCGCGTCATGACTTTTAAATTCAAACTCTTCCCCAGGAGCGAGGGCCCCCCCCTTCAGGCCATCGCCTCTGGTGGTGCCTACAAAAGACGTGAGGGAGGGCTTAGAGGCTGAGGACCGCAGACTCTGATAGTGTGTTTCTCGAAATAGCATGAGGAGGGTGAGCCCTCACTCCACACTGACTCCTCCTGGTGCAGCTGACTCTTTCCTGACCCCCTTCACTTGGGCTTGCTCCTGGGTCACAGACTATTATCATCATCATTATTTTACTCCTTTCCTGGTTCAGGTCAGGTGATTCTTCTGGTTTAGAATGTCCATTCTAATTTTCATAATTGAAAAATGAGAAAAGCCCTCCCTCCAACTTTATGCCGTGTGCTTTGTGCAACTTTGAATCTTCCTGGATGTAGTAAGTGTCACAACCCACCACTGTCTTTTCTCTTAGGTAAATGTGTCTTCCATGCTCCCTCCAGTTGTACTCTTAGTAGAAAAGCCTGAATCTCAGAGATGTTGTATTTGTGGTAGGAAATATATGCTGGAAGTGAAACAGCCCTCAGTGAAAATGCCTAACTCCCTGCAGGGCCGATTCCCACCACAGTCCTCACGTTGTGTTCCTGTAAGCAGGGTCGGTGCTGCCCTGGAAGCCGTCAGAGCTGCTCCTTTATCTCATCACACATCGTGGGATTTTACACATGAGCTAAAATCACTTTTGTATTAGTGGTGGAATTTAGACTTCCCACTTTGCTTTTCCGTAGGACAAATTTAGTCTGCGTTTCCTAGTGAACTTAAAATTCTGACTTACCTGTGAATAAAGATGAATGTAGCGGAGCCTGACTACCTTCTGAGGACAGCATTGTCCCCTCAGAAGCACTTTGCCAGCTCCCCCGCAGGACTCCAGGATGCCCAGCTCCTCAGAGCTCTTTGCGCCCAGGGGCAGCTCCTCCAGGGAGGAGAAGAGCCCTTTGTCAGGAGGGAAGCAAAGGAGGGCTGATCAGGGTCCTGCAGACAGAGCGAGCACCCAGGCGCGGCTCTAATTCCGCATGTGGAGCATGGGGCTCTTCACGTCCTTTCCTTCTCTGTGTTCTTAGTCCACGAAAAGCAAGCTTCCATGGAACTGGGGAAGGTGGCAGGGAGGGGGTCCTGCACAGAGAGGCCGCCTGTCGGGAAGGTGCTATTGTGTCAGTTTGCTGGAACCTCTGTTCATCCTCCTCTGGGGCAGGACCCTTGCCTTCCTCCACTTACAGACACAGGCGGTGACGTGTGGTGACAGTGTTTTATCCCCGTGGCCTCCTGTGCAGCCCAGGCTGCAGGCAGGCCCCAGAGGGGTGGGCTGAGTGTGTGGGACGGTGCTGCTCCCTGGGAACCTGGTGGAGGGGACGGTGCCAGGTGCTGATAACTGCTGCGTGGGGTTTCAGCTTTGGTTGATGTTGGTGCTTTTGTCTGTCATCCGACACACCTCTCCCTTCTGTTCTGCGGATCAAAACGTATGCAAGTGGGGCCTCAGCAACAGCCACAGCCACCAGTTTCTCTACCTGGCAAGATGAAAGCATATTCCTCTGTTCCCTTGCTGAGTCTTTGCAGAAGAAGGGGAGGTGTCACTCCAGGGCTTTGCAGTGCCCGGGAAAACCTGACTGAGGACATTGTAACATTCCTCTAGTTTCTTAGCACATTTGATGGACTGTGTCATTTCCCCATCCTAATCTGGGAATCAGGTGTCTCATGTAGGGGAAAAAAATGGCCTTCTGACAGAAGGCAGAAATGTCAGTTCTGTACATGTGCCTTCAATATAGACCTCGTTCTGGGCTCTGGGAGGGATGAAGCGCACCCCGAACTTCAAGGGCTTAAGATGTTCCTTCAAGGGATGGAGGTGAGAGAGAGGGAGACAGAGACACTCATAACAGACAGCTTGTCATCACCATAACAGACATGCCAGTACAGGGCCCCGGAGCACAAAAGTGGGACACGTGAGCCACCCAGGAGTATACAGGAGGGTGTGGAGGGGAAGGAAAAAATTGAGGGGGTGCCCAGTGGGGGGTTGTTGGATTCACTTAGATGGATCTGGAAGGCCATTCCCGGCAGGACGGGCAGTTGGGGTGGGACGTGTGAAGGCAGCATGAGGGCCTCACAGAGCCATGTGTGTGTTCAGGGGACTCAGTGTTTCCGTGCAGGGATCCCCATCAGAACCCACTGTTGCCAGAAATCCCTTGGTTCACAATGTCATATAAAGATGACTGTTTCTCTTAGATTTCTGAAAGTTCTGGATCTGGGTGAAAGAAAGCTCTGGATATCAGAGAAACTGAAACTTAACTTGGTTTACTCAGGATATTTTGTGTGGCTGAAGGTTATTTTTGCCCCAGTGATTTGAAAAGTGCAGGCAGGATTTAGATCAGCTGAGCAGCTGCCTCGGTCTTCAGCGTGAGGTAGGTTCTTTGGGGGAAGTCAGGGGTGATCAGGGGACCCCCCTGCAGGACCCCTCTCCCCACACCCCTGCTCCCTCTAGTCACCACCCCGACTGTCAGCTTGGCGTCTGCCACGTTTATGTCACAATATCTGATTTCTGATTCTTTGCTTGAATTCCTACAGTTCAGCCCCTAACACCAAGACTCAGTGGGACTTCCACAGAGTCTCGGCTTTGTTGTCCGTGAACCAAGGGTAATATTGGTTTCTGATGTCATTGTGAGGAAGATCGGGTCAAGAACACATATTATTTTGCAAAATGACTGGGACATATCTCTCACTCAGCATTCTCATAGTTTAAAAGAAAACGTCTGCACACAGAATCATCAAACGATATCCCGGGAAGTACATCAACTTAAACTAAAGATAAAAAAGCTCAGGCCCAGAGTTTACCATTCTCTGCTTTAAAGATAAGGTGAAGAGTCCCTTTCTTCTATTAAAACTCACGCCCTACTAGTTAAAAAAGGAAATATAAGAATGAGAATGTGCACATTCCGCGATCTGTGTCTGAGATGTGAAAACAATTATTTTCATTATATATAGACATGGACATGCACACATGAACTACAGTGTCCATCAGAGGCCATACGTACATTTGAGAGGACAAAATTGGAAAAAAATAAGATCCCATTAAAATAAATAAAACTCTCTTTCTCTTACAGCACAGTCAGTATGAAATTTGAAGAGGACCCTGAGCTGCGGCAGTGATACATTTAGAGTAGATGTCAGAGGTTCATTATGGCCCAAATGTCTCCCTGCTCCATCCTGCCCCCTCTGACATTGTCTCTCCTATTGTCACCCCAGTGAACCTGTCACAGGTCTCTCTCTGTGTCAGTGTCTGCATCCTGGAGTACCAGTGGTCACACCCTCTCAAGGGCTCACAGTATGATTCATGGGCGCACAATTCACAAACCAGCAGAAGCTAGGGTGATGGGACAGATAGATGCAAGGTTACCCCTTTGGGGCAGCAGTGACTGCAGGGGGGCCCAGGAGATCCTTCTGAGGCGGTGGACACAGCCTATGTCTAGATCCAGTGACGATTGTTTCTTCAGTCTATAAACACTCACTTGGGCATGTGAAGCCTGTCGGTCACAGGGGCGCCTGGTCATGAGATAGATGACCAGAATGCAGTGGCCATGTCTCATGGTGAGGAATGGGCAATGTGCAGGAGTGGCCGTGGGAGTCCAGCGAGAGGGCCCCGCGTTAACCCAGTCTTGTGCCCCTGCCCCACGTGTCAGCTGCCCCAGCCGCCCCATTTCCAGGCAGACTCTGAGGGGGACTGAAGGCAGCAGTTTTCTTAGTAAGTCCCGTGAGCTGCCTTAATCCTGTGACAATTTCCTTATTGTGAAATGAGCAAGGCAGGGGTCAGTGGTTGGGACACCAGCACTGCCAAGGAGAAGGTGTTGGGTAGAAAAATCTGGCTCCCTTCTGGCCTCCCACACCACTCCCTTCTGCCCCAGCTGCCCCTGGAGCCTGCGGGGCCCTCCCTCCTTCCAGGTTGGGGAGGTGGCCAGCCCTGCAGCAGTGCTGGGGTCCAGGCTGGGTCACCAGCAGGTCAAGGTGGGACTGTGCTGCCCAGGAAGAGGGGCGAACAGCAGTGCAGCAGTAAAGGCCAGCATGAGCAGCCTCTGTAACCGGATCCTCCACTGTGAGCAGGGCCGGGGCCACAACGCAGCAGTGCAGGTGGGAGGGCCGGGAGAGGAGGGGGGCCCTGTGGTCCTGGACAGGGCTGGACCGGAGCCCAGGGCTTGAGGGCCTAGGGGAGAGAGAGAGAAAGAGACAAGCAGGGAGAGAGACAGTGCATGAGTGACTGAGAGGGAGAGGTGGGGGTCAAATCCTAGAGAGTGACAGGAGGTGATAGAGGGGGACTGGGTAGGGAGAAGCAGAGACAAGATGAGGCAAGAAGGAAAGAGGAAGCCAACCCAGGGTGCATGGTGGGGATGAAAGGCCAGGGTGGAGCGACTCTGGGAAGGGGGCTTGGCCCAACCTTCACCAAGTCCCACAGCTGCCACTATCAGGGCCCCAGGGACCAGCAGCCCAGCCTGACAGGCACCATCAGCCCTCAGGACGGGGCTGAGAGCCGCGCCCACTGGCCACTGGCCACTTCCTGGTAAGGAGGACCAGGAGGGCTCCCCCCAGCACCACAGCGGCGCCATCTGTAGCTTCAAAAAGACCCTGTGAGCAGGCACCATCCCGTCCCCGTTTCACAGCCAGCCGACTTGGCCCTGTCTGCAGGGCTATTCACTTTCCTGATGCTTCTTTCCCAGTCAGGCCGGTGCCCCTGTCCTGAGAAGGGAGCCTGTGACAGGCCCGCAGGCCTGGGTCCCACCTGACTGCCCTCCTGTGCTGGGTGACCTGGGCGGGTCTCTTCCCCTCCCTGGGCCTCTACTGTATGACCGACAGCCCTTCTCCCCAGCTTTCAGGGAAGTGGGACCCCAGCAGGCCCACCGCTCCTGGCCTCCCAGGCCCCTGGGCGAGCATGGGGTGAGCTCTGGCTCTCGTGGGAACTCCTCTATGTGTGGGGTGATGGCCCACGTGTGCTTATCATTTTTTATGGGGTCACATCCTGCTATTTCCATCTAGAATGGGACTATCTACCCCGGAGCCTGAAATTTGGTTTTCCAGATTTTTCTAAATTGGCCCTTGTACAAAAGAGCCGCTCCCCTGGCCAGGATGACAAACCCAGTCCTGGTGAGGAGGCCTTGGCCCTTCCTACTCCCCTCACCTCACTGCTGCTGGTCACCCCCAAACTCCAGAGACATGCCCACCCCCTGGAATTCCCTGCTCCCCCTCCCCATGCCAAGCCCAGCCCCTCTCTCCCCACCTTGGAGGCCCTGCCTCCTGAGGGAAATTGTGGGGCTAGTAGGGTCAGGACTCCAAGCCCTGTATCACAGCAGGGGGCACCCCCGCTGAGTCGTGAGAGGCCTGGAGGCGAGGGTGGGGCTCTGAGCCCCAAGATGGGCTGTGTATCCTTCATCAGGTCACAGCCTCTCAGCCCAGCATCATAACCTCACATAGCCTTCTGGACCCACATGGCCGGGATGTCACTCACTCACACACTCAGGCTCCAGCCCCTCTCCCCACCCCCATGCAGGCACTTACAAGGCACACATGCACATACAGGGACATGTACACACATATGCACGGGGATACACACATACAGGGACACACACACACAGACACTAGTACACACACAAGGACACAAACACAGGCTCACCTGCCCAGCTGCCAGGATGCCACTTTTTCATTATCTTACATGTGACTGCTTTAATAAAATTCTTTAATACATGAATATTCAAATGTAAATGCTGGAGAAGGTGTGGAGAAAAGGAACCCTTGTACACTGCTGGTGGGAATGTAGTTTGGTGCAGCCATTATGGAAAACGGCACAGATTCCTCAAAAAACTAATAACAGGTTTACCATATGATCCAACAATCCCACTCCAGGGCATATATCCAGAGGGAACCTTAATTCAAAAAGATACATGCACCCCAATGTTCATAGCAGCACTATTTACAATAGCCAAGACATGGAAACAGCCTAAATGTGCATCGACAGATGACTGGATAAAGCAGCTGTGGTATATTTATACAATGGAATACTACTCAGCCATAAAAATGATGAAATAATGCCATTTGCAGCAACATAGATAGCCCTGGAGAATGTCATTCTAAGTCAAGTAAGTCAGAAAGAGAAAGTAAAATACCATACGATATCACTCATATGTGGAATCTAAAAGGAAAAAAAAGACAAATGACTTATGTGTAAAACAGAAACAGACTCACAGACATAGAAAAGAAACTTATGGTTACCACTGGGGAAGTGGGTGGAAAGGGATAAATTGGGAGTTTGAGATTTGCAGATACTGACTGGTATATGTAAACAGAAAATAAGTTTATACTGTATAGCACAGGGAACTATATTCAATATCTTGTAGCTTATGGTGAAAAGGAATATGAAAATGAATATATGTATACTTATGTATGACTGAATCACTATGCCGTACACCAGAAATTGACACAACAATGTGAACTGACTATACTTCAATTTAAAAAAAGTGAATATTTAAAGCAACCCTTGAGAGAAATGGCTCAATCTCACCAAAGGCAGGAAAATGCAGAGAGACTACAGGGAGAGGGAGAGAGAGATGGTACTGAGAGGCTGGGGGATCAGGAGGGCAGCTGCAGAGGGGCTGCCAGGTGGGGTAGAGGCAGAGGAAAGGGGACAGTTGCTCTGGCCCAAGAAACACTTGCCAGCCAGATGTGTGACGTGACCTTGTGGCATTTGGACAGGCCGGGAGGAGGCAGGACTGAAAATGGGCCACGGGCTGGCCTGGGCCTCCTGCTGGCTTCCAGCTGAGCTGGGGATAGAGGGACACGTATGACCCAGCCTCCCCTAGCCAGTGTAAGGGGCAGAGCTCCCTGGGCATGGGCTCAGCTGGCGAGATCTGGGGCTTGGCACTTGCCTGGCTCAGCTATGTGTCTTCTGAATGACTGCTGGACCTCCCTGGTCTGTGTGCCATCCCACCCTGACACAAATGTGTACACGCATGCACGCACCCTCCCAGTAGAGTGCCTTGCAGGAGATGCCCCAGGAGAGACCACCAGGTGACACGAGCTGGCTCCACCCTCTGTCTCCCCCTTACAAGCTGTGTGATCCTGGCCACTGCCTTAACCTCTCTGTGTTTCATTCCACTAAGTAAGTATTAATCCAGGGCCTGCAGTGTGCTGGGTTTCATCAGCCAGCAGGGCGAAGTCCCTTGCCCTGTTGAGGGGGTACATCCCGGCAGACCAGAGGATAAGTACACAGGAAATTATCCGGTTGTTCACAGGCAATGCCATGTGGAAAGAGAAAAAGAGACGAAATGCAGTGAGAGCATAGCTGGGGCTGCCACCACTTGAAGCAGCATGGTCAGGGGGTCAGGGCGGCCAGGGCAGGAGCAAGCTGAGGGAGGGAGCCCTGTGGGTGTGTGGAGAAGAGTGTTCCAGTCCAGGGAACAGCCCATGCAAAGGCCCTGAGCAGGTGGCCGCCTCGCTAGGGAGCCATCTCCCGGGCTGCTGGGAGGAATAAACTGGTTGACAGGCGGTGCTTCCTGCACAAAGGAGACACTCGGGCTGCTGTCACCACCACCAAGATGAGTTTTACTCCCAAGGTCTCAGAGCATCAAGGCCTTCGGGGTCCAGAGCACGCGCACAGGGGTCTGAGCTGCCTCTGAGCCTGGGCAACCCCGTCCTGCCTCCCAGCCAAGTTCCCCACATCACACTGTGGCAGCTCGAGCCCATGGGCCCTGCAAGCTGTCTTTCCCCAAGGCCCCCAGCCCTGCCACACAGCCTCGACCTGCACTTTGTCACAAGTGCTGAAATTGGCCTACACACACACTCACACACACGCACAGTGTATGGGAGTACCTACCACGCACATGCACACAAGAACCCGATGCGCACATGCACATACTGAGACACACGCAGGTGTGACCATGTGAACACACATGCCCCATGCACTGCACACATGCACACACACCCCGTGCGCACACAACACCTGCTGGCAATGCACGTGTGAACGTGCGCACACACATGCCATATACACGCACATGCACAGTCCTTGTACACGTGGATGCATGATCACAGACATGCTTGCACAACACACAGCACACGTCCACGCACATGGATGCAGGAGCACAAGTATGTGCACACACACAGAGCACAGATCTGCCTGCCTTCTTCCACCATCACTCCCCAGCATTTCTGTTCTCAGAATCTCTGCGCATGGACACAGTATCCAACCCCGTCTCCCAACCTCCCTCCTCCTGCCCCAGCCCTCTAGATTCCCTACCTGATAATGAACAAAGATACCAGTGCAGTGTCATCAGCAACATCGCTTAGAAACACTTTCACCCCAGTTCTCATTCCTCATGACAGTCAAGGAAAAAGATGTTTTTACTTTTTCCATTTTAAAGATAAGGAGTCTGAGGGGTGGAAGAGCTGATGGGATGGGCCCCTGGGACACTCAGTGCGTGTGGGTCAAGCTAGTATTTGAACCTGACCTGGTCCTATCCTGGGGCATCAGGTCCAGAGCTCCCTTCTCCAATGATATTCCCGAAGGATAACCCATGGGCCTCTCATACCCAAGTCCCACTCTGACCTCCGGATCTTCCTCCCCAGCCCGTTCCTCCAGCTGCTTCCTCACCTTGGCTGACGTCCTCAGTTCCAGCTCCCCAGCCTGGGCCTCCCCAATACCTATGGGGTTTCCCTCTCCTCTCTCTCCAGGACAACTGGGGTGAGGGAGGTTGACAGAGAGAGTGTGGGCTGGGCGGGCCTAGGGCCACCACCAGCTGCATCTCAAGTGCCAGGCTGGGCAGGGTGGAGATAGGACAAGCCAGACCTGCAGCCTAGGCTGAGCTCCAGGGAGGAGGCTGAGCCAGCAACTGGGAACAGAACTGTGGGGCCCCTCGGCCTGGACAGGCTGGGACTGAGGGACAGCAAATTGGGGCACATCTGCGTGTGTGTGTGTGTGGAGGCATGGGAGTGAGGGAGTGTGTGCACAGGCAGCAGTGAGTCGTATTGTGTGTGTAAGTCTGTGCACTTGTGCACGTGCTGCTGTTGAGGGGAAACCTTTCTAAAGGTGCCCCGGGTGAGGGGGGACCGGACAGTCAGGGTTTGGGCCGGGAGCAGGGACAGCAGGTGATGGAGGTCACTCTCTCACGTGCCCCAGCTGGCTCGGGGCACCGGCTCTAGGGGGTGGGCCCTGGGCTTGGAGGGGCCCCCTCTGCCCCAGCCAGGTTTGGATCCGTGACTTGGCCAGGCCACTTGGGTCATCTGCAGAGTTCCGAGGCCCCCGCTTGCCAGCACCTCAGGACCTCTGACTGCAGCCGTTCCTCCGCCGGGTCTCAGGTGAGAGTCGGCATGCCCAGAACTGGCCACAGCTGGGAGGGGGTGGGGACAGCCGGGGTTTCATTGCACCGTCTACTACAGCCTCTGAGCTTCTGGCAACCACCAGCCCTGGAGGCTTCTCTGGGACCCACGGTCATCCAGCAGGGCCCTGAGGGCCTTGGGAAACCCATCTGCGCCCCAAGTGAGCCCTCGAGGATGCCCACAGACCCCATGGGCATGGAGGTGGGTGGTGGGATCAGCAGAAACATAATGGAGAGGCACGAGGGGGTGGGGGGTGTCAGGGGAGATGGGGGTGAGGGTCAGGTGGTGTTGGGGGTGAGATGGGTGGTGAGATGGTGGGGAGTGGGTGATGGTGGGCAATGGTGGGAGTGGGGGACAGGGCAATAGTGGGGAATGGGATGGGGGTGAGATGGTGGGAGGTGAGATGGTGTTGGGGGTGAGAGGGTGTCAGGCTAGGGCAATGGTGGGGTGGGGAGTGATGGTGTGGTGGCAGTGGTAGGGAGTGAGCCAGGTGCCCCTGCCACACACGGAATGCTTCCATTTGTCTAAAGCACTTACAAGACAAATGCAGTTTGCTTGTGGAGGCATAGAACATTTTAGAAGGACAACTGGGACCCATTTACAGCAGGACCTGGGGCCTGGGGTGGGAAGGAGACCCCCTTTGCACTCAAGCTCCTTGCTGCTGCTCTCATCACATGTCACTTTTCAATTAGTAGAGATGAAATAGGGAAAAAAGGAGAGAGTGGAGGCAGTGCAGGCCATCAGGAACCCCTTAGTGTGCTTCGGGCTCTATCCGGGAGCTCCAGTCCTCCCCTACCCTGTGAGGCAGGAGGAGAAGGCAGTGCAGGGAAGGCTCTGTGTGGTCCCATGGCAGAAGGAGGTCTGGACCCAGGGTTCACATCCAGCTGCGTCCACAGGTCCTAGGGCCTCCCTGTGGGGGCAGGGGTCTTGTGCCTGTGTCCCCTGTATCTGTGCCCAGGATGAGGTGGGGACTCAGAGTTCCAGCTGAAGCTCTTCCTGCCTGAGGCCTTGCTTTTCCAACAACTATAAATGGGCAGTGGGTAGGAAGAGGGGTTCTTGGTGCCCTGCAGCCCCGGTGTCCTCAGAGAGACCTCATGTCCTGGGACATGAGCGCCCATCACCGGGCCCAGATTCCAGGACAGTGCACAGCTGCAATCTGTTCTGTGCATCCTTGCTTTTGTGGGATATGTGTGCTGTGTTGTGAGTCTGTTCACAGTGCACACTGATGGAGATCGTGAGTGGTGATAGGCTAGGGGCCATTCTGTGATGGTGAGTGAAGTCTGGAGTCCAGTGCAGGTGTGGGTGGGGGCAGCCCTGGGCCACTCAGTGTGTACCCTGCTGCAGGAGCAACCACCATCTCTTTGGTATGTCCATCAGGCCAAGTCACCACCCTCTCCATGGCCCCCACCATTCCCAGGACATTGCCTGAGGCCTACAGGGCTCTGTAGTCTGGCCTGGTTCCCTCTGAAGCCCTGGATGGTTCTGCCATTCACCTCCTCTCCAGCTTCTGTCTATGCCTCACATCTGTAGTCTCACCTGCCACAGGGCCTTTGTTTGGCTGCTCCCCCCACTGAGACTCTCCTCACCCTCACCACCAACCCTCTTTGGTGGGCCCCAGCTTAGCTGCCATTTCCCTATGCAGGGCTCTCAGGGAGCCCCACCTCTGGGCTCCTGCAGGCCACTGTCTTCCACCTCCAGGGCCCATTCACTGAGCCAATCAGGGACTCTTTCCGTTTGTATTCCCACCAGCCTTCGCACTGGGTTGGGGCATGCCCTCTGCCTCTCCCATGCTGCATCCCAGGGCAGTGTGTACACACAGGCACCTACATGTTCAGTCTGTGTGTGCACGCTGGCTGTGCACAAGGATGTGGGGCCGTGTGTTTACCCATAATCTCAGCTCTGTCCAATGGCGCAGTTGCAGCCACGGAGGCTGGAGGCCAGAAGGTTCCAGAGGACAATGGCATAGGGTTGGTTTGCTGGTGGATGGGGTTAACAAAACCCTCCAGGTTTAGGGCCTTGGTGGGGGAGGGTTAGAGCTTTGCTCCCAGGTACTCACTTCTTGCACACAGCCAAACACAGACCTGCCACAGGTAAAACGTGGTTTGACTAAATACTGCCTTCAGGGGTGCACATTCACACAAGCCCTGCTCCACGCCACGCACACACGTGGCAGTTTGCATGCCTGCCTGCCCACCCATGCTGGCAACCTGCCTGCCGGACACGCACTTGCCACATGGCACACCTGTACACAAATACGCCTTGCTCTCACCTATACATGGCGAGTGTGGAGAGAAATGGGGGATGGCTCTTCGGCCCTGGCTGGGGAGCTCAGGGACTGATGAGAGGGCTGGGGTGGTCGGGGCTGCCAAGGATGGGGCGGGAGCCTGGGCTGAGGAGGAGATGGAAGGTGCGGACAGGCAGCCGGTGTCCTGGGCGCCCTCTTGCAACAGAATGAGGCAGCTCGCCGCCCTCTGCCACCGCAGCCCAGGTAGGAGCTGGTCCCAATGCATCTGTGGGTATGTTACCGAGTCCAAACTCTCTCTGCTTGCGGCACGACAGGCCAATAAATCGGGAGATGAGGTGTTGGGTCAAGGAATAGTGACTTTATTCAGAAAACCAGCAGACTGAGAGGATGGCAGGCTAATGTCTTTGAGAACCATCTCACCCAAGTCAGAATTCAGGCTCCTTTTATACTAAAAAGGCGAAGGTGTGTGGTTGGTTGTTGCAAACTTCTTGGTGTAAGAATTCTTTGTTCTTTGAGCTGTCCACCTGGGTCAGATCATGGAGCCCCTGTAAAACCTCCAACAAAACAAATGTTATTTTCCATTCTTCAACTTGTTATCTTTATATAGTACAAAAGTATTAACATCCTTAAAGGCCAGAGCCTTGAGAATAGGCTCTCCGGTATATTTCAGGCTAAAGGCAACATTCTTTTGCAGAAGGTGAAGAGCTAGTAAGACTGAGCCTAGAAAACTAGGGCTCAGGGTAAAGCCAAAGAAACAGATCTAATATGGAGTCAGATTTGTTCTTTTCTGTTACATAATGATGATTACAAATTTGAAAACTCATACAGCATTGTATCGGTCACTATTTTAAGTGCTTTATCCACGTTATCATGTTTATCCCTCAATAATAACTATGTGATCAGTACTGTTGTTATATTTCCACTCTACATGAGGAAACTGAGTAGAGTTTAAATATTTCCGCCCAGGATAACAAGACAACAGGCTGAGCTGGGATTCAACCTTAGGCAATTGTTAACTACCAGCTGGTCCCCTGGTGGGGAGGGTGGAAGGAAGAGCCCAAAGTCTACCTGCAAATTTGTAGTGTTTTAGAAAGAAAAATGACCATAGAGAATGCGGTTATACTCCTGTTTTTGTAGATCAGAAAAATGAGGCCCACACTAATTTTGGCTCTTTCAGAAGCAGGCAATCTTCCATCTGCCATTGTGCTTTCCATTTCTGGTTTGTGGTGGTGCCTCAAAGTGATACATATGCATGAGTACTTACGAATTTAAGAGAGGAAACAAAGAAAATAACTCAGCATTGGAGTATTTGGCTAAATGAATTCACATTGAAATAAAGACCTTTGGTTTAACTAGAATGATTCCAGATACTGAAAGAAGGAGAGTAACTCTTTGAAAATTGATCCTTAGTTTCTCCAAAGAGATTCCTATTTGGAAGCAGACTTGACTACACCTGGCATACTTTGGAATTTTTTTTTTTTAATTTGACTGGAAAAGCTTAGTCTTTAAAAAAATCTATAAATATATATTCTAGATACTTTTTAAGTTTTGATTTTTTTTAAGATACTATTCTGTAAAATGGAGAGGTTTTTGACTTCTAAAATTATATTGTGGGTTCATGTCATTTAAAAGTAAATTTTAGGTAAACCTATTCTTTATAAGAAAAAAGATAGGCTTTTTTTTCCCCTGTTTAAAAAGTTTCTTCAAATATCATGGTTCCATTTTATTTGTAAATAAATTCATGTTTTATAATATTTTATAATTTATTGTATCTATTTAACATATTTTCTTATTCTGAACTGGGTACTAGTGTCTTTTTCTTTCACTCACTCTACTAGTGGCCATTTTTACTGTCAGCCACACACTCGATCCTATACTGTATCAGTCTTCCTGAAATAGTAGAAGTGAATAATAACTTTAAGTGTCTGCAAGAAGTGCCCAGCATTATTTTATTCTCATAATAGTGGAAGGCAGTTAAATTACTGGCTGATCATCTTGAACATGTGGAAGCTTGGGTTTCTTTCTTAGTCCAGGTTTGTAAGAAGCCCAAAGTGTTTTCCTAACACTTATAACTTGGCAGGACTCAAATCCCAGATTTCGATCCCTTGCAGTGAGGAGAGGAAACCCCCGCTCTGTGTTTTCAGACTGCCAGCGCTCGCTTTCTGCAGGGCTTCTTGGGAGCTTCCCCTGCTTATATCACGACTCAGAGGTCAGCGGAGGGGTTTGCACACAGACCCGGGCCTTCCTCCTCTGTGACTTTTCCTTCCTGGGGTTTCCCTTCTTCATTTACAGCTAGGCTGGCAGTCCTAAATTCCACGTTCTCACGTGTCAAGCCAGTGATTCCACAGCTTTCTGGCTAGGGGGTGCCCTCGGGGGAAAAGTCGTATAAATGTGGATCTCACCCAGTGAACTTGCAGTGATCAAATCCTGTCCGGTTCCTGCCTATTTTGTTTGCTCTTCAGCCCCTTCAAGTAGTTTTTTTTTCCCTATTTAAGTTAGTGAATCTGCAGAAGAGTTAATACAGTATAAAAGTTCCTCATCTATTACTGGCCTAGGAACCTTATGTATACGTATACATGTATACATGTATAGTTGTCACGTATTTTGTGTGGTCATGTATTTTGTATGTATAAGGAAGATTGTTTTAGTACTTTTGCTTTGAATAACTAAAAAGGAGAGTTCCATGAAAGTAGCACATTCCAGGCAGAATAAAGGGGCATGAATAGAAAACTGCACAGTAAAGCTATCACACACTTACGCAGTAGGAAACAGTAACAGTAGATAACATTTATGGAGTGTTTGCTATATGCTAGGCACCTAGTCCAGTTGTTAAATATGGATTAATTTATTTAAGCCTCATAATAACTCTATAAGGCAAATACTATTATTCTTCCCATTTTATTGATGAGAAAAGTGAGGCACAGGGAATGGAAACCATTTGCAAACTTAGGTAGTATGGCTCCAGGACCTGGCCCCTCCAATAGGGGACTATGCTAACTCCCTTTAACATCCTCTGCTTCAAAGGAGCTGAGGTGAGTATTAGGTAGAAAATAGATAGAAAAAGAACAATGTTCTGCTACAGGCAGTGAGAGCAAGGAGAACACACATCCCACACACAGACCCTCTGGGAAGTGGGGCTGGAGAGAAGCAGCTCTTGTTGGAGAGAGGATAACCCGTTTCTGTTAAAACAAAAAGATAAAGGGAATCTCTTTGTGCTCACTCACCCCCTTAAATCCAGTTGTAGAAGGGGCAAGGACATTCCTAATTAGGAACATTGAGGGTTTGAGTGGCCAGCCTGAAATGTTTGGCCTGAAAGGTTTTGAACACAAGAGAGGGGAAGTCTTCTCAGGAGAAACGTTTCTTGAGGGGAAGCAGGTACCATATCAGTCTCCTCAGTAGGTACTGTTATGTGGCATTTTTATACTCGTTTCTCTTACAACCAGTCAGTCTCTAAAAATATGGTGAAAGAAGAATATTTAGATGAAGAAACCTGGCCTGACTTGAAATGTTGGCTCCTAGTAACGCCTCTGTACGTGTTTGGTCTTGGGACAGGAATGACCAAACATACTGAAAAATTTCAGAGGCATAAGGAGGCCTTGGCTGAGGGAGAGCCACAGAAAGGGGAGACCTTTCTGATAGAAGAGAGAAATTTTTAATTAACCCCACCTAGAAATTGATGTCTTGGTCTTAGGATTTTGTCCCTTTTTGAGATGCAGGGAAAAGTAACATATTAAGGCTGATCAGCCATTAGCATCATAGTATCATATGAGAATATCTATGTGTTTCCTCCAAGCCACCAACCACCACCTCCCCCTACTTCTACCTCATTGCCTGGCTACATATGTGCAAGTATTTCTGGGGAAGATAAGCATGAGAATTTTAGGAACATTGCTAGGAAAAGAAGGACAAAAAAAATGAAATAGGAAGACTGAAGATAGAGAAAAGGTCAAAAAGAAAAGGCAGCCTGGAGAGGAATCATTTCTTCATTACTGATGACCCTCAGAAATCACTTTCTCCTTGGAAATATTTCATAAGAAGACATTTCTTATGGAACGCATACAGAATACTAATATACAAAGAAATAAGAATGTAATAGGATGTGAATTGAAAGACCATGCTTGCACAATAAAAATTTAGAGTGATGTTAATATTTTAATGGGGATAATAACTGTGCTGCACAAATTTTAATCCCTTTTTGCTCATCTTGTTCTCAAAATGCACTCACTATCCTAAATTTCACTCAAGGTGGCAATCTTGGACATCTTTTCCAGTTGTTAGTCTAACAGAAGTTTTCTACCATTTCATTTACCTTTATAATGTCACAAATACTATTGATTTTTTCATTGTTTTTCTTTGAAAGACATTCTTTGAACATGTTTAGCTCTTAAGCAAATATATTTGCTTATTTTTGTCATGGAGTATTTTGAAAAAGTGACCAGTGGAAACAAATCAGATAATTACAACTGCATCTCATTTCCCATTATTAAGAATATGTGGAAAACTTTATATTTTCTACTTTTTTTTTCATTTGGAATGCCAGTCAAACCTGAAACTTAAAAATAGTTTCTATTCCTGTGAAATGTGTTATGTATATATAAGTGACAAAAGAATTCCCCATAGCTTCTGTTGGCCATTAGGTTAAGAAGTCAGCCATTCTCTAACAGCTTTGCTAGAGAGCAGGTTTCTTGATAAGAAAAGAAAGCAAAATAATTGTATTTGCAATGCTCTGTGAGTGACATAGGAAGTGAATTTTTAAGTAGTCATTCATTTTAGCTAAAATAAATGCAATTTGAAATTTTTTGCAAGTCTCCAAATGGTTTTCACTTGTATATTGCATGACTGGTTGTGTAGCTTTTCATGTGTTTGAATTCTGTGTACCTAGAAAGCTGATCAGCTATATAGGGGTTTTTTGTTTTTCATAATGCTTGATATTATAGTAGATCTTTCCTTATGTTAGTTTTTCCATATATGTGTGTACATATACAGGTAAGGAATATACATGCAAACATATATCCATTGTGTGTGTATATTTGTATATATATGCATATCGTGTATGTACTTACATAAAAAATTTTATGGAGGTTGATCATCCAGTGATATTTCTCAGTCTTAAATAATTCAGTTTGGAAGTCATTAACGTATTAGCTATAAATCTCTAGCTATAATTTGTTATTTTCTTAATAAATTCCCAGTTAAATATTTATTATTAAAAATATAAGGATTAGTATAATTTTCCTTTTTTCCTAATTCAGTTTTCCTCTAACAGGAGCAAATTCTTATCAGTTGAATTTGAAATAATGGTAGTTTTTGAAATAAAAGTAGTTCATTATGAGAAATAATTGGCAAGCATCTAAAAAGAAAAATTGCCAGAGTGGCCAAGATGATGGTGTAGAAGGATGCTCATATCTCACCCTCTCCCATGAATACACATAGACATCCACGGATCCATCCAGCCAATCTGAGCACCCACTGAACTTTGACAGAACATTGCCTTCTTCAAAAGACAAAATTCATCACAAATCTGTTAGGAGAAAAGGAAAAAGAAAGAAGAAAAAGGAAATTAGAGTGGGACCAGTCCCATGGGGAGGGAGCAAAGGAGGAATAACGCTCCTGCTCTGGGTCTCCTGCTCTCTAATGCTGAGGTCAGTGGGACGGGGGTGAGGGGGGACTTCGAGGCTTGGATCTGTACGGAATAGCCCTTGACCGACAGAACTAAGTTAAATGGGCACAAAGTTTCCTCGCTACCCCCAGCCCTAGATGCAAACTGGCAGCGATGGGACTGGGACAGGCTGTCCAAGCCGGGCGGAGAACTCAGGCCGGCTGTACAGGGGCAACTTCAGGGGACTGCAGTGTGCTGTGCGCATGGCTGGGAGGGTGTACAGAAAAGAACAGCCTGGGTCCCCCATAAAATAAATAAAAAGAAGCAAAGCAACACTGCTGGCGTGCCCTGGGGGGAGCAGCCACCATAGCCTTTGTCCTCAGACTTCCGGTGCCACTGCTGGTACATCTTCGGGAGAAGAGAGGTGGGGCTCAGCCACAGCCACCATATTCGTGCCTGGCTCCCAGGCAGGGGCGGGGTTGAAACCTGAATCCTTACCCAGGGTCTCTACAACCTCATAGATGACGGGACTGAAATTTATTTATAGAAGGGACCATTCTGCTCTGGTGCCTGTGCCTCTAAGACAAACGAGCAAGGAGCAGAGTTTCGGCATACGGTGGGGGCAAGGGCTGGTGCAGCTGTTTTCGGGGAGCCTGCTTACCGGGCACGGACTCAGCACTGGAAGTGGCACTGTCCAGGGGTGCGAGCTGCCCACGTACCTCACGTGGACACGGCACTGGGAACACTGAATGGGGGCTCGACCCGAGGGCCTCTGTAATGAGTGAGCGGAGTTTGAGCTTGTGCAGCGAGGCGAGGACATGAACCACCACAACCACAGAACAGAAACGAGGCCCCGATCAATAGCCAGGGCAGCCTCTGGCCAACACAACACCGGCCACACCACCAACCAAAGGGATAATAGCCAAAAGGCACTGAAGGAAGACTTGGCAACCATCCATACTTAAAACAGACCTCGCGCCAAAATTATTAGGAGCTTACAGTCTATATGGGAATATATTCTCTTTTTTCCCCTCTTTTTCCTTTTTTGTTTTCTTTTTTAATTTTTAATTTTAATTTTTAATTTTTTAGCCTTTTTACTTTTAATTTAAAAATTTCTTTTCTACTTTTTAACTTAAAAATATTTTTAACTTGTTTTTTCTGTTTTGTTCTGTTATTTGTGGTATTGTTTTTAAATCCTTTTTTCTTTTTAAAACTTTTGAAAAAAATTTAAAAAATTTTAAATTTGCTTTTATCTTAATTTTTTCATTTATTTTATTTTAATTTGCTTTTTAAGTTTTTCCTCTTTTTAAACTTTAAAATAATTCTTAATTAAACATTTTTTTCATGTGTTGTTGTTGGGCTGTAGTTGTTTTGTTTTGTTTTTTGCTTTTCAGTTTTCTGCTTTTTTTTTTTTTTCCCCAGAACTCACTGTCCTGTCTGGGCCTCAGTGTCCCCAGAGGCCCCTGGGAGGGGCCAGGGTTGCTGGTCGGAGGGTCCTAGGGAAATCCAGTACTTTATGAGGCTTAAAATATTTGGGGACTGTGGCCTGGCCTTCACCTAGGGAACCTTCTCCCTTCAGCACCCCTCCACCATCCCCCACACTGTTCCCCTGGAAAAAAAGTACTTTCAAAACTACCTGAAAGTTTTGTGGGTACAGAAACCACAAATTGATTAGCAGAGGAAAGGGAAAAGTGGAAGAAGCAACCGGAAACCATTTCGGGGCCTGTCCCCCTCCAGGCCAAGGTTTCTTCTCCCATGGCAGCTGCTTGGCCCAAAGTCTGCTAGGAAACTGCTACCTGGAGCACTCAGACATGTAAGGAAACAACACAAAAACACAGAAAAACCAGAAAACCCAGATGGGGCAATGATGTGGGGAGATTGCTTGCCTGGGCACCTCAGAAGCCCGCCTCCTCCTGGTAGTAGTAGGGGTATTCTGGGGCCTCCCTTGGGCTGGGGCAGTCACCAGCAGCCGATGGCAGTGCCATTGAATGCTGGGCCTTGCGACAGAATTTGGGGTCATATAACTGTCGGCCCAGGCTGAAGACCTGGCCACTCTGGTTGGCGCCCTGCATGTAGCCCATCTGCAGGGATATGGAGGAATTGTCACGTTTGTCTGTCCCCAGCTTGGTGTCATATATGTGCTGCTGGGTCCCTGGAGCCATCATGCCCACCGGGCTGGCACACTTGTTTGTGCTCATCTGGAGGCTGATGGTTGAGTGGTCCAAGGGTGGCTGGATATGGTTCTTGGGGTCATACCGACACCTCCAGGTGCCATAAACTGTCATGCCCGACTGGCTGGCACATTTGTTGGTGCCCATCTGCAGCCCGATGACGCACTGGTCCGCCTCCAAGGTGGCATTGTTGAAGTTCCGCTCCTGCTTCCCTGAGTATTTGACACCAATGTCCACACCACCCTGCAGCCCCTTCTTCTTGGCCTTCTGGCCAGGGTGAGAAAAGACACCTGCACCTGTGTCATGCTCCTACCCTTTCGAACAGGTAGTTGGCCTCGAACAGGTCCATGGGGTCATGCTGTAGCTGACCATGGCCTTGATGAAGTTGGAGAGGCTTTCTAGCTGGCACTAGTTCTGCATGGAGCAGTTGATCTTGGGGACTGAGCCTGGCTGCAGCTTATTCATGAGTGTGCACAAGATAAGCCCATCCTTTAGACTCTTCTGGAAGTCAGGGCCTGTGAAGAGGCCTGGTGAGTCCCTCAATCCAGCTGAGGAGTTCTGCCTCCTTCTGAGGGTCAGATTTGGACAGGAGCCAGTTCTTGACCTCCTCAGAGAGTCCATAGGAGTGTCCCTTATTGAACTGCATGGAGCTCATGGCTGGCAGGCATGGTGGGCATGGGACAAAATGGGACCAGTCCTTTTTTTTTTTTTTTAGACTCTTAGATTTTTAGATTTAAAAAATGAACTTATTTAACAAGAGAAACAGACTCACAAACATAGAAAACAAATTTATGGTTAGGAAAGGGAAAAGAGGGAGTGTGGTGGGATAAATTGGGAGCTCGGAATTCTTAGATACTAACTACTATCTATAAAATAGATAAACAACAAGGTCCTACTGTATAACACAGGGAATTACATTCATTACCTTGCAATGGCCTATAATGAAAAATAATATGAAAAGGAATATATATATGTACTATTTATATATATATGAATCACTATGCTGTGCACCAGAAATTAACACAACATTGTAAATCAACAATACTTCAATAAAAAAAGAAAGTTTTCCAACATACCCAAAATTCCTAGAAGAAAAACAGTAAATTTAAAGTAAAAAGAATATTTTGAAATAAGCTCATCATCCTTAATAGCCCAAATTGAGACCATACCTTCCAAATGAAAATTTTGTCTAGCCATTATGATTTGCTTTGCTTGCTCCAGATATATTTTTGTATCACAAATTATATACGGATTGAATGTTTGTATGTCCCCACTTCCAATTCACTCAAGTGTGGGTGTATTCACTCAGAGTGGGGTGTATTGCCTATAAGGCAATATTTAGGGTTAAATGAGGTCATAAGATGCCCTAATCTGATAGGCTTGTTGACCTCAATAAAAAGAGACACCAGAGAGCTTGCTCCTTCCACACACACTGAGGAAAGGCCATGTGAGGACACAGACAGAAGGTGGCTGTCTGCGTGCCAGGAAGGACCTCATCAGAAACCAAACGGTCCAGAACCTTGGTCTTAAGACTTGGTCTCCAGAACTGTGAGAAAGTAAATTTCTATTGTTTCATACCTACCCAGTTTATGGTACTTTGTTATGGCAGTCTGAGGAGACTAAGACATATAATCTATAACATTTGCAGTTAATATTTCCCACCACTCTTTTTTTTAATTAAGGTGTAATTGACATACATTATGTTAGTTTTTAGATGTGCAAAGTAATGATTTGATATTTTTATATATTGTGAAATGATCACCACAATAAATCTAGTTAATATCTGTCACCACATGCAATTATATATATATTTTTCTTATTACCACAACACACATTCTTGTTTTGCTGGCTAAATAGTAAATCAGGGGAACAGAAACTGATTCACCTCCCTTGTTCATTTGCTTAAGCTTGTATTACTTAGAAGTAGTAAGCATTTAAATTTCTTGAGTAACATGCCACTTTTTAATAAGTAAATCAAAGTTTCTTTCCTTTTTTTCTCTTTTTATGTATGTTCTTTTGGCAGATTTAATATTGTATTCCTCATCTATTTTAATTATTATAGAAATTAGTGGGAATGTCTATGGCAGTGTGAGAACATCTCTGCCCTTGCTATTTACTAATATTTGGCTATTCCTCTTATCCCTGCTTATCCAGAGTGAGAAGTTAGAAATTCATATTACTCCAAACATAGACCATAGGCAGTGAAATATTAACAATTTTGTGTTCATGGTCCTTGTTAAGATTTTAATGAAAACTAATATCTTTTTACAATAATGGACAAGGGCAAATATATGTATAATTTTATGTGCTCATGGACATCTTGAAGCCCATTCAAAGACTGTCCTGGGTGTTCTTGAATCCCAAGTTAAGAACCTCTATTCTAGGTAATGTAATTAATTCTGTTCATCACCCTAGGTAGGACTTAACCTGAGCTGTCTCGAAAGACTTGGCAGAAGAGAGGTGGTGGGGAGTCACATAATCTGAAATAGCATTTCAATTTCAACATCAATACTTCTTAGGATAAGTGTGAGTTTCTGATATTGTAAATTTTATAGTACTGAGTAAACTAAGAATTTTGTAAGCTCCCTAAAATGGCCTGCAGCTTTCCTGATGGAATTGGCCAAGTAGGTTGCCTGTGATATTTATAAAATCATGTGGGGAATATTTCAAGGCCTGATCACAGACTACACATTAAAATGAGTCATGATGGTGACCTATACTTTGAGCCATGGAGGCAAACAGCCTCAAGGGAAGTCAGAGCTTCTGAAAAGCAGCTTGTACATTCTAATACATGTTATGTTATCCTAATAGAAGTAAGGGAAGAGGAGTGATCAGAGGACTTCTTGAGTTGCATCTCTAACTACGGGAAGACTGTCTCAAATTCTGGTAGGGAGGGATTTTATTTTTCTCATCTTCATGGGCACAACTTACACAGCATTAAAGCTGGAGACCCCTGCTGTACCATGACTTTCCCACTAACTCCGCAAGGGAAGATGAGAAAGCTTATGGTATTTAGTCTCACTTTTTTTTTCAACTAACCATACAAACTCGAATTTATTACGACTTTAGTTTGAATGTAACAAACCAATCCATATGAAAAAGAATAATAATTGAAAATTCTTTCAATGGTACTTCAATTACAGTGAAAGGTCCTAAAGAAGTCCCTCAGTAACCCTCTTTATTATTAGATACTAAAAAGCAAACCCAAACAAAATGATACTTTTCTGTTACTGAAGGGATGCTCTGATGGACAAAAAAATGCATAATGCACAGTATGGATAATAATGCTGCGTGTTTATTGATCATCAAGATATTACTACTCCTTTCAGAAGTTCATCTGATACCAATGCTTTGTAAGTGTGGTATCAGAGGTACCAAATGTTGATGATGCTCTGTGGGTGACAATGTGCTGAGGACACCTTTGATATGTAGGACAAAAGTTTTAAATGCATTCAGAATCGTGGTAAAATATACATTTTTTTTTTTTACAGAGATCAAGGATCTTCTGCTAAATCTTCAGAAATAACAACTTTGATGCTGCACAAGCTGTATTTTCTCATGTGACTGCAACAGAAATCTCAGTTTCTCCTGAGTCCTGTGATATTTATGAATGCAAATAAGAACAGAACTTTCTTTCCTTAATTGCATCCGGTAAATGGTCAGAATGATAGATTGGAAATGTTCTTAGTCAATAAATTCCTTAGACAGAGCCAAACACCATTACATACCACCATTAAACCGTCACTTCCACTTGCCACATATACAATCACCATGACTGTCATTCCTTCCACCACTAAGAAATACTTAAGATCTTCTCTCTATTCATATGTCTTTACTTCCTAGCCTCATTTTTTTCAATAAATATTTGTTGATAGATATCCTTTGGGATTTTACAGTCATGCCAGTTTTGAGATATTCCACCTGTTACTTCGGGCCAGAAATAAAATGATACGTTTCAGAATATTTTCTAAAAGTCCTTGTGAGATTGGCTTGGTGACTGATCAAAAGCGGTTTGACACTGGTTTTGAATCCTGGTTCTGCTAATTGCATGGCCTAAACAATGGAAGCTTTCTGAAACTATGTTTTCATATTTGCAAAAATGGGAGTGATAATGTTTGCAATACCTTTCTCAAAGAATTACTGTATTGACAAAAATCAAGTAACATGTGTGAAGGTACCTGGTAAACTAAAAAGATGCTTTTTAAATAATAATAATATTGTTATTATTTCCATAGATCATAACTCCTTATTTCCATTGACAAAGATTGAATTTACATCTGCCATTTGAGGCATTTTATGTTTGTACAATAGCACAAAAAGTTTCTTTTTACTTTATACTATGTGTCTTTATCTCCATGTAATTTAGCAGAAAAGCAGTGGCTAAAGCAGTCCTTGGTCTAGGGTATGGAACAAATCAGCGGAAAATCTAGGCTTAGAATAAGGCTGCTCTTTAGAGTATATATAGTAACTGTTCACTTTCAATATTTAAAAATTATTATCATATTTCATCAATCAAAATTGACCATTTAAATGAACATTTTTATCTGACCCAGGACTCAGATATTTAAAAATCTTGGTGGGTTATTATCTCTTTGTTTTCTTTCTTTGTTCTTTTGGTCAACATTTTTGGCAGAAATTCAGTTAATTTTAATAATTACTTGGTAGACATGTGTGCCTTTCTGGGTCTCAGGTCTATTATCTATGAACCGAGATTAATACTAATATTTACTTCATAGGTTTCCTGTAAAGATTCAAAGAAGTAATGGAATTAAAATGTTCAGAACTCTCCCAAGGACAAGTAAATACTGATAAAATATTATTTCTTTTGCTTTAGTATCAATCATTCATTCAGAAAATTGGCTTATCACTTGCTATGTGCAAACTGCTGTTCTATGGGTGTAGAATATAAAAATTAATACAATGGACAAGATTCCAGCTCTCATGGAGTATATATTCTAGTTTGAGGAGAGGAGAGACAGATAATAATCAATAAGCATAAAAACAAAGAGAATATGATATTGCTATGGGAAAAGTGTAGAGAAGGGGGAGGGCAATTTATGAGTGCCTCATCAGGAATGAGGGGAATTAGCAAATTTAAACAGAGTAGTCAGAGGGGGAAGGGTATAGCTCAAAGTGGTAGAGCACATGATTAGCATGCATGAGGTCCTGGGTTCAATTCCCAGTACCTCCTCTTAAAAAGTAAATAAATAAACCTAAGTATCTCCCTCCCCCACAAAACAAAATAAGTAAATAAACAGAGTAGTCAGCCTAATGGAGAAAATACAAACAAGGAACAATTTGAAGAAATGCGCTAGCCAAAACACATTTGGTGGAAGAATGTTCTAGATGGAGTGCACAGCCAGTGCAAAGGCCCTAAAAGCCTGTCACATGGAAGAATTTAAAGAGCTCAATGTGACTAGAGTAGAGTGAGTTGTGAGAACAGTGGCAGGGGATGAAGTCAGGGAGAGAACTGAAGACAGACAGTGTAAATCCCTGAAAAGACCTGCACTTTGGAGCAACCGCAAGGTTTCAAGAAAAGGAATAATGCCACCAGGCTTATGTTTTTAACCAGATCACATTGCCTGTTATGTTGAGGACATGCCCCAGGTAGGTGAAGGCAGACACAGGGAGATAAGTTACAAAGCAATCAGAACATCTAATGATGGAAGCTTGGACCAGGAGAGAGCAGCAGGAATGGTGATGAATGTTTAGGTTGTAGATAGATCCTGAAGGTAGAGCCAATAGGATCACCTTACAGAAAATAATTCTTACAATGCCTTACTTCAATTTTTATGCCACCGAAAGCTCCAAGAAGTGATCAGAGACACAAAGATTTTGAAGTTTCCTAAGAAAGGTGGGAATTAACTATAAAGATTAGTTTCAGGTCTCTACAAACAGATTCTATATTGAAAAAAGATTACCATAAAAGAAGGTTTGATTATTTTATGAAGGCTAGAGGGTACTATCATCAAATATTGATTTTATGACCCACAACTTATGCTATTCCCAGAGAGACAAAGCAGAATGTAGGTGCAAACACAAGAAAAGAGGGAAGGGTCTATAGAGCTGAGGCCGTAGATTCTTGGTTTAACTGTAGAATGTAGGAGTAAGCTACTTGGTTGTGAATTCTGTTCTGCTACTTACTAGCTGGAATTCCTTCATATGTAAAATGGAGGTGGTGATAAATTTGGTAAAGAACTCACAAGGTTGTTATAAGGATTAATGAATTATTTTAAGGAAAGGGCTTAGAGTAGTGCCTAGCAGTTAGTGTTATGTAAGTGTTAGGTGTTATGTTTGTCTGGTGGCAGGGCTGGGTTCTCTGTTCTGGTTAGCTCTCGTTGCCATTTTACGGTTCCATGACTCAGCGAGTTTGCAAAAGTGTATGTTTGTTAAGATGTGGGTGATCAGACTGTGAAGGACTGATTCAACTTCAAAAGACTCAAATCAATTCTATTCATAAACCAAAATAACCAATTAATTATTTTCTCTGAAACAGATGCCAAAGGGACCAAATAGACATGTCAGCAAGGACAAAATTCTCTTCCAGAATTTTTATTCCTCCATAGTGATCAAAAAGTAAAGTTAGCTTCTCTTTGAATCATTAAACATTCTTCCTGTATTCTGTTTTTCTCTTTATCTGTTTTAGACCCACCCGGATTTTTTTGTTTTCCTTTGGAGTGCTCCTAAGCATTTATTTTTCTCAATGCAATTAAAAATTTTTATTATGTAATCCACAGGGTTCTTCTGGATTTGGCATTGCTTTGGAAGTTTCAATTATTTTCCTGGGCCAAGAGGAACTCTGTTGAGAAGATAAAATATAGGATTTTAGCAATAATGTTATTCCCTTGGGTGGTGTAAGTAACTAAATTATGTTGCAGGAAAACACATCATTAACTTTTAATAACAGTATTTTCTGGAACAGGAACTCTGGTACACCAAGTTAATGTACTTTAAAATAAATTTAAAACAAAGATATGTGTATACATGCACACTAATAAAATTATGGGGAGTCATTGTAAAAGAAAAATCATTATAAAAGAAAAGCGAGCACCCCAAAGTAAAATTGATTATATTTCTTAGATCATGTTATTAGTACAATTTGAAATAGTGTTCATTGGATCTGATGTTCTGATCCAGTTCCATAAGTTACTCAAAGGTGTAATGTTTGTTTTAAAGACACCACACTCATATCTTACCAATTGTTGGAAATATACAATGTTAGTAACAAAATATTCTTCACACCAATACAGCAGGAAGAATATAGTTTATTATTGGGGAAGCATTGTCAGATTTACATACATGTAGGTTACTATGAAAATGACTACAAACTCTGTACAGAATTGTACAAAAATCTGTAAAGTAGAAGAAAGAACAATAAGAATGTATCTCCCTGAGAGATAAATGGATGTACCTTGGGATTGTCTCCTGTAAAGCCCATGAAAAAATAGTGAATTAAATTTGGAAGTGTGTTTTTACAGGTTCAAAGATCAGAAAGGCCCATGGCCTTGCATTATAAAATCAGAAGTTCAGGCCTCTGATTGGGCCTATTATGTTTATAAGGAGATGCTCTAAGGAGGAGAGGATAGGAAGGCAGCTGCCTTCTTCCTTTTTATCAAAGATAATTTCATCATGTTACCCTTACATGATTCAAAAGAACAACTTTAATAATATTTATTAAGAAACTGAATACCTGAGGGGACTCTATGTAAATATGTATGTATGTATATATATATGTGTATTTATGTACCTTTCTGTCTCTAGTTCTTTTTTCTGCTCATTACTGACTTTAATGACTGGATCAGGAGAAATAAATATAACTAACTTTACAGAGTTTTAATATGAGCAGTGAATATATGGCTAAAATCCCTTTCCATATATTTGAAAGTCATCTGTATGGTGATATCAACTATACCATCTACTGATTAAATTAGGCTCAAAAAAGAATATATATGTGATACCACTTAATTTGTGCAAGAATGACTTAAAATGAAAATTAAAACAAAGTCCTCAACAATTCTTTCCTAAAAGTGTGCTTAAAATTAAAGTTTTGAAATATTAGAATGAAGTAGCAGAATTATCATTATATACATATGGTATGATATTACTGAATACCTGGGAAATCTAGGATAGTTTAATAGGGTAATGAATCACTACTCAAAAATGACCAATTTTTATTAATTAAAAATAACCAGTTAGAAATTTTAATAGAAATGATGAAAAATGCTACTTAAAACAGAAGAACAACTTACTCAACAAATGCATACAAAAACATATGTAGGCCTTATGAGGGAAATATTAAGATCTATTCAGGGGCATCAATATTTGTATAAGGGAGAACTAACTATAACTTATTCTTGGCAAGGAGGGCTCAACACTGTAAAGATAGGACTTAATCCCTAAGTGCAATAAAATTTCAGTGAAAACACCAAAAAAATTTTTTTTGACTAGACAAAGTGTTTCTACAGTTCATCCAGAAATATATATTTATGAGAAGTCAGGAAATTCTGAAAAAGTGAGAAACTTGTGAGTCTTTCACTCTTTTATAATAAAATACACAGTGAAGTCTCAGAAATTAAAGTAATGTGGTACTGCAATAGACATAGATGAGATAATCAGTGGAGCAGGCTTTAAATATAAAAAGCAGTAGATTTAAATGTAAATTAAAACCAAAATTATAGGAAAAATGTATGATGAATTTTTAAGGTAGAATGAAATAAAGAATGTCTATCCAACATATCACTAAAGCCAGATAATATTGGTAGACTTAATTACAAAATATGTCAAAAAATACACCTTTAATAAAATTGCAAGACAAATTCTGAATTGAGAGAAAATAATATTTGCAGCATATCTGACAAAAGATTGATTAATATGCAAAGTGCTCTTATAAGTTGATAGAAAAAAAGAACTCAGAAGACATTCAAGCAAATTGTGGGAAATGTAATCCTAATACTATATTAAAAATCAATTTCACTAATAGAGAAAAGAAAATAAATACAAAATTGATTATCTATATTCCTGCTTACCTGATTAACCAAAATGTAATAATAAAAAATAGCAAAATGATATACAAAACCACTAAATTGTAAAATATCTTGTTGATAAGAATGTTAATACAAACTTTTGAAAAGTGATTTGGAAATATTCATGAAAATTTACATACACCATCATTCAGGAAATAATTTCAAAGAGATACTTAAAATGATTAAATATGTATAGTGTATGAATTTTTGTTGTTTTTAACAGTGAAATATTGCAAACAAGCTTAGTATTCATAAATAATGACTAGTTAAATAGCAATATTAACAATATTTTGTATTTTTGTATTTTAATTTATTTGAATAAATATATTTATCCTGGAATCCTGTGAAGAACATTTAAAGTGACGAGATATATCTGTATTGGTAGTGACATAAAAATAACTCTCTGATACATTGTTTAGCAAAAAAAAGTAACAATTTAGTATTTACAAAATAATCTCACTTACAAAAAATTTTATATGTGTGTGAGTGTAGATGTGTCTGAAGAGAGCCATTTTGAAAGATGAGAGATTTTAATATTTCTTCATTTAATTTTCTTTATTTCAATGATTATTTTTAAAAAACAAATTTAAAATTATAAATAATAATGCTTTAAATGTTTAAAGTTAATTAAGTTAAAAATTTATGTCCAATTGTATCCAGTATTGTTCAGAGTATGGACAGTGGTTACTTTATATGCTGCTTGAGGGAGTATAAACTCTTTTACAATTTTTGAGGCAATATGACAGTATACATCAAAAGTATTAAAGAAAATAAACAAATGGGACCTAATCAAACTTACAAGATTTTGCACGCAATGGAAACCATAAACAAAATTAAAAGACAACCAATGGAATGGGAGAAAATATTCACAAATAATGCAGACAAGGGCTTCATATCCAAAATATTACAAACAGCACATACAACTAAGTAACAAATAACAAACAATCCAATCAAAAACTGGGCAGAAGACATAAACAGACATTTCTCCAAAGAAAACATACAGATGGCCAACAGGCACATGAAAAGATGCTCAACATTGCTAATTATTAGAGAAATACAAATCAAAACTACAATGAGGTATCAGCTCACACCAGTCAGAATAGCCATCATCAACAAATCTACAAATAATAGATGCTGGAGAGGATGTACTGAAAAAGGAAAACTCCTGTGCTGTTGATGTGAATGTAAACTGGTGCAGCCACAATGGGGTGCAGCCACTATGGAGGACAGTATGGAGGTTCCTTAAAAAACTAAAAATATTCTTGACTCCTTTGTCATAGATTAATTGACCAAACATGCGTAGGTTTACTTCTAGACTTCCTATCCTGTTCCATTGATCTATGTATCTTTTTTGTGCAAGTACCACACTGTTTTGATTACTGTAGCTTTGTAGTATAGTCTGAAGACAGAGAGCATTATTCCCCAGTTCTGTTCTTTTTTCTCAAGATTGTGTTGGCTATTCAGGATCTTCTGTGTTTCCATACAAATTTTAACATTTCTTGTTTCAGTTCTGGGAAAAATATCACTGATAATTTGATAGGGCTTGCACTGAATCTGTAGATTGCCATGGGTAGTATGGCTATTTTAACAATATTGATTCTTCCAATCCAAGAACAGCATATATCTTTCCATTTGTGTCATCTTCAATTTCTTTCATCAGGATCTTATAGTTTTCAGAGTACAGGTCTTTTGTCTCCCTAGGTAGGTTTGTTCCTAGGTATTTTATTATTTTTGATGTGATGGTAAATTAGGATTGTTTCCTTAATTTCTTTTTCTGATATTTTGTTGCTAGTGTATAGAAATGCAATTTATTTCTGTGTATTATTTTCATATCTTGCAATCTTACTGAATTCATTGATGAACTCTAGTAGTTTTCTGGTAGTGATTTTAAGATTTTCTAAGTATGATATCATGCCATCTGCAAACAGAATATACAATGGAGGAAAAACAGTCTCTTCAATAAGTGGTACTGGGAAATTGGACAGCTTAGTGTAAAACAATGAAACTAGAACATTCTCTAATACCACATACAAAAATAAACTCAAAATGGATTAAAGACCTAACTGTAAGACCATAAAATTCCTAGAGGAAAACATGGGTATAACACTCTTTGACATAAATTGCAGCAATATTTTTTTCAAACCAGCTCTATTAATGGAAATTAAAGCAAAAATAAACAAATGGGACCTCATTAAACTTAAAAGCTTTTGCACAGCTAAGGATACCATAAACAAGAAGACAACCCACAGAATGGGAGAAAATATTTGCAAATGATGTGACCGATAAGGGACTAATTTCCACAGTATACAAACAGCTCATACAGCTTAATATCAAAAAACAAACAACTCAATCAAAAAATGGGCAGAGGACCTAAAAAGACATTTCTCCAAAGAAGACATCCAGATGGCCAACAGGCACATGAAAAGATGCTCAATATTGCTAATTACCAGAGAAATGCAAATCAAAACTACACTTAACACCAATCAGAATAACCATCATTAAAAAGTCCACAGAAGATAAATGCTGGAGAGAGTGTAGAGAAAAGGGAACTCTCCTACAGTGTTGGTGGGAATGTAGTTTGGTGCAGCCATTGTGGAAAACAGTATGGAGATTCTTTAAAAAGATAAAAATAGAGTTATCCTGTGATCCAGCAATCTCATTCCTGGCCATGGATCCAGAGAAAGCTTAATTTGAAAAGATACATGCACCCCAATGTTCATATCAGCACTATTTACAATAGCCAAGACATGGAAACAACCTAAATGTCCATTGGTAGGTGAATGGATAAAGCAACTGTGGGGTGTACATATATATAATGGAATACCACTCAGCCATAAAAAAGAATGAGATGATGCCATTTGCAGCATCATAGATGGACCTAGAGATTATCATATTAAGTAAAATAAGTCAAACAAAGAAAGACAAATATCATATGATGTCATATATGTGGAATCTAAAAAAATGTGAATTTTATTTACAAACCAGAAATAAACTCATGGACATGGAAAACAAACTGTGGTTACCAGGGGGACGAACTTTGGTTACCAGGGGGGAAAAGAGGGAAGGGATAGATTTGGAGTTTGGGATTAATAAATACACATTACTATATACAAAATAGATAAGCATGGTACTGTATAGCATAGGGAATTATATTCAATTTCTTGTAATGAGCTGTAATGGAAAAGAATCTGAAAAAATATTAATACATATGTATGTATATATATAACTGAATAACTTTGCTATACACCTATCATTGTAAATTGACTACAATTCAATAAAAAAAATAAGAATTATAAAAAGAGACTACACTTTGATAAAAAAAGAAAATGGCGGGGAAAAAAGAAAGAAATCTATAATTTCACTATCCAGAAACAACACTGTTATTTTTTCTGCCCTTTTCTTATATATAGTATTATGTAGTTAAATTTACTATATATAGAACTTGGTTACCATTATGATATAAGTATTTCCCCATATTTATAAACTCTACAAATCCTTATATATATGTGTGTGTGTATGTGTCTGTGTGTGCGTCTGTGTGTGTGTATGTGTTAATTAGAGTAGCATTATTTGTTATGATGAAAAATTATGAAGTTTGATGTATTTTAGATAGGGAATGGTTAAATAGATTATGTTCATCTTGTGGGATTTTGTAGGGCATTTAAAAATTAATGAAGTAGATCCATGTGTGGTGAGATGAAAAGATTGCCCAGAAATATTTACATGATTTACAGAGTAATATAAGTAGTGTGATAAAAAAAAAAACCCCACTAAAAATAGAGTTACCATATGATCCAACAGTCCTACTCCTGGGCATATATTCAAAAAAAGACAAAAAGTTTAATTTGAAAAGATGCATGCACACCAATGTGCATAGCAGCACTATTTACTATAGCCCAAACATAGAAACAATCTAAATGTCTGTCTACAGATTAATGGATAAAGAAGATGTGGTGTATATACAAAGGAATATTACTCAACAATAAAAAAGAATGAAATAATGCCATTTGCAGCAACATAAATGGATGTAGAGGTTATCATACTAAGTGAAGTAAGACAGACACAGAAAGATAAACATCATATGGTATCAGTTATTTGTGGAATCTTAAAAAAAAAAGATATAAATGAACTTATTTACAAAATAGAAACAGACTCAGACATAGAAAACAATCCTGTGGTTATCAAAGGGGAAAGGGCAAGGAGGGATAAATTAGTAGTTTGGGATTAACAGATACAGACTATTTAAATATAGATCAATTAGAAATAGGACCTACTGAATAGCACAGGGTGCTAATTCAGTAACTTGTAATAACCTATAATGGAAAAGAATCTGAAAAAGAATATATATGTGTGTCTATATATGTATATGTATAACTGAATCACTATGCTACATACCTGAAAGTAACAAAATATTGTAAATCCACTATACTTCAATGAATTTTTTAAAATTATTAAAACATGTAAATTCTTGACCCAACAATTCCAAATCTAGGGATTTCTTTTGCAAATAGTCATCTGAAGCTGGTGCTGTCCCTATCATGAATGAGGTTTGAACATAGTAGTGGCTGCAACTTTGAGACATGTTTTGCGCCAGGAAGTTCACCCGAGACCCTACCACATCTGTACTTAGCCCACTTCGTTTACTTTTCCCAGCCTGGCTTTTGGGTTTGCAGTTCCTGAGTTAAGGTACTTGCTAATCAACCCCCCAAAAAAGACAGTTCAATACCAGCTTTTCTACCTGCATGTCTGAGAATCACTGTACTTCTGTTTAGAAGGAGCTTTTTTTTAAAAAAAAATTATGCTTTTTTCTTGATCTCAGATCACTGACTTCTTCTCTGTTGGTTTAATAATCTTATACTGCCTAAATCAATCAGATTTCCTTTTCAGTTTAGAGCCTGGAATTCTGAAGAGAAGAAATGAGTAGCTTCAGTGTTTAGTGTAACTCTCAGTTTATCAAATGTATTGCCTCTGCATGTGGTGAAAGTTCCTGGCTCTCATCATCAGATACTTTCCTAATTACTTTTTTCCAATTCAATTTGATTTGGCTGGAGACCAGATCTATTAACTCTCAATTTCATCAGGAGCTCCAGCAAAATTTTCAGTCTGCCACCGCTTCTCCTTAAGTTATGAGTTTCTGTGCTGGGGATTTTTTCCCCTAAAATAATAACATAGCTCAATTTTTACTGGAAATCTGTCAGATTGCATTAAATAGTACTAGATTAAATTAGCAGTTTCCAATCCTCTTTCTCAAAGCTGTCACAGAGTAGAACCACACAATCTGTTCAGTTGGTTCTAGGGAAGATGTTTTGTCCTGACAAAAGTTTTTTTTTTTCCTTATTCCAGCCTGTCTGGAGATTGAAATTTTTCTTAGGAGGACTGTAAGAGGAACTTAAGGAGAAAGTTTCTTTTTTTTGTTGTTCACATCAGCAACCTCACTTTGTGTTTATTAGTTAGCCCACACTCCATGAGCTTACCTGCCTAGTAGCTCAGCAAAACCAAAACTGTGATTTCTGAACAACAGGTTGCAAAATGGGAACTAATCCAGAGCTCTAGAAAATGAGATGCTTTTAAAAGAAACATGTAAACAATAGAAAGGTCTGATATTTAACCACCAGCCCTGTGAGTTGAGAATTAAACCTTCCAGTTTGATGATGCCCATAATGATGTTTTGAGGAACATCAGATTTACGGTAAAGAATTGGATTTAATGCTGAAGGGGAATTAGAGAAAGAAATAGCTTATTTAACACATAAGGAAACTATACAAAGGAAGTTAAGGAACATGCTAATAGACACACAGGTGGCTAATGGTAGAACCAGGGTAATAATACTAATCCTGTGAATTCGGGTCACCGTGTAAAGAGTGAATCCTGTAAAGCATAAAGCTCCTGTTTTTCAGGAGCCTAAAACCAAGAAGGGATCATGGGACATGCACTGGTGCACACGGACAGGCACACCCTAGAACAAATGCCACGTGAAGACAACAGCCCTCTTTCATCTCAACAAACCTTAGCAGGAGTGTGTTAACTAACAAACTCTAATGTGTTCATCAGAAGTAACCACGGGGAAAGGCGACTAGGCCATTCAAAAGTAAGTGAAAAGCCAACAACTTTGGGAGAATGTTTATTAGCAATACAAGTGATCACTAATTGTGAGGAAAGAGGAACAAAATAACAGATTCAGCATTTGAAAAATGACAGTTTCCGCTTGTTGAGACAGGTAAGTTTGAATGTGAAGCATCCCTACAGATCAGTCTGTGGGCTGAGAGGGGCCTTGAAAGAAGGCAAATTAAGTAAAAGAATGCGGAACACAACAAAAGAAAGGAACCCATCTACAGAGATGAGATCCAGATAAAGTACCTCCAGGATTCTCAGCTGAGGTATTTTGACATTATGAGCATAAAGATGTCCCATCTGATGAACAGAGTGTGTTAGAGAGATATCCCAGTTGCATATTCTCTTCGTAATTCCAGAGAAGAGGCAGCAATGTGAGAACCGCCCCCCCACGCCCCCCCATATGTAATAGGATCCTGCCATTCAAGTGGCGGGTGTAGGACAGAGTCCAGGTCTGGGGAAACAAGGTTGGTAAGAGGAACACAGTGCAGGTTCAGTCTTATAGGAGAATTAGGGTCCTGGGGAGAAGAATTAGATCAACTGTGAATACATCCTTTGACCATATGGATAGAGGTGGACGATGGACCAATTCTAAGGAGTTAATTAGGTGATAGACTGACAATCCAGTATTGGCTCACTGCGGAACAGGTTTTATGATCTTTATATGTACGTACACTGATATATATCACTGATAAAGTCTAGTTTACATGATAATTACAAGTATTAAATAAGATATCAAATGTAAAATGCTTCATGTAGTTACTAGTCCAAAACAGACCTTCAATAAATGTTAGATTGCTCTGAAATAAGGACACATATTGGTCTTCATTAGCCCTAAATTTTAATCAACATGTGCACATTTATCTATAATAGGTTATGTATACTTACTTCTATGTTGTTATTATTAATGTAAATGATGTAGTGAGATGTTTTAGCTCATTGAGATACAAACATGAAATGATTTTACATATTTTAACTATGCAAAAATCTCTCTTTCTGGCTGAGTATTTATTCTCTCACTTAATAAAAAAGTTTGATGTGTTTGTCTTAAAGAAGGAGGTCAGAGTATGGGAAGGGAGGCGGGTTATAAAAAGTCCTGTGGGAGATCATTACTTTTCTTTACAAGCCCTTCTAAAAAAGATTTGAGGGATTACCCATGGTGGTTACCCATGTGCACATATTACTGTGTTTAAAAGGAAAAAAAAAAATTGAATGGTGGCAACTCAGCCACCCTACTCCTGATATGCTGAGCACAAGGAGGGGCTATTAAAAATATTTAACAAATCTTATGGTACTCACTAGTCAATATATGAACCAATATAAACTAAATTTTAAAAATTTTTAATTATTTTCTAGGTGAGCTAAATTCTATATTATAAACACTGTATAAATTAATTTTATTGTATATGTGCTTGTCAATGGAAGTGTTTCAGTGTTTTAACACACCATAGTCCAGCCTGTGAACTACATCATTTGACCCTCATTCAGTTGCTTACTTAGCTTTTTTTCTTGCCAACTGCCTTCTCTACTCTGCTTTCCAGGCTCATCAAAATTGCTTGCATTTCCCTCAACGTGCCATACCTTTCTGCTTTTCTCATACCATTTCCTTTGCCCAGGATAGACTCAGTCTACGTTTCCTGCCTGGGAACTGTCTCATTACCTTTCAAAAGCTCTCGTGCCATTTTATTAATGAATGTAGTCCTGGCTGTTCAGCATTGAGATCTTGGTTTATTCTTATCTTTTTTTCATTGATAACTGAGTCTGTGATATGAAATGTCAGAACACTTCTAAAATAGTTATTGTAAAGCTGGAATCCATGTGCTCAAGCGCTTGGGCACCTTCAGTATGGTTGAGTCTTCACAGCTTGTGTCACGACATGGGTGGTCGTATCAAACACTTGCTCCTTGGTGTAATTTGAGTGTTAATGAATTCTTTGTAAAATATTCAGACAGGGACTTATACTGATCTCTTAACAAAATGTAGCAGATGCTAAGCCAACGTGCAGCCAATAAAACTTCCCTCCCTCTACAGTCTCTGCTGCATGCCCTGCCCCTAACCCCAAGCTGAAAGGATAAATGAGCAAGCAGAACATCTAAGGGACATATGCAAAAAAGCATGTTAAACAAGAGAAGGGTACCACTACTTTGGAAACACAAAGAGCTTCCTTTTTTCAGGAGAAAAAAAGAAATTGTTTTCAGAATGTGACTTATTTTCTGAACAAGATTCAAGCATCTTTGAAGCTAGAAATAAGACTTGTAAAGAAAGAGCAAACTCAGATCAGAAGGCAGGTCTGGGAGATCTGTGAAATGGTGCTAAATTCTCTGACAGGTAATAATTTAACAAATATGCTACTGAGATTTTCCGTGATGACGTTTGTAACACTTCTCCCCCGGGACCTCTTTCTACCAAATGACAAAATAAATATTTCCAATAGTTCTACAACTGCAACCATTTCTAAACATTTGTTTGGGAGTGCATATTAACAATCCTCGATTATACATAATAAAATGGAGGCCAAGCCAAATGGAAGTCTATATGCAAAACACATATTTCTACCATTTTGAGTTACCAAACAAGTTCAGGATTCCTTATTCAACTTACCACAGCCCTTCCTCCATTCCCTTCTCCCCGTCTTATCCTTCACGTGGTGCCAAAGGAAAGGTCTGGAAGCATGGTGATGGAGTGGCTGTTATGGAAAAATCACTCAAGCTTTTATATAGTCTCAAGTCGTGATATCAAATCACGAACGTAAGAGGAGAATGAGTAAATAAGTTTTGTTTTATTTTATCTTCAAGGCAATATTACTTCTTCCTTCAATGCATTGTTCTTCAGAATAAGTTCATATTTTTTCAGGACACAGTTTCACTTGTCATCCTTGGAACAAATATATTCCTGGCCATATTTTGTTTGACTTTTCTAATTATTCCCCTGTAAGAGTACACCTAATTCCTTTTATTCTCTCTGGCTCTGTTGTATAGGTGAAGTATCTTATTTACTACCTTCCTTTTCAAATAACCCATTCTGTTCAGTATTTGTATTTTTTAAATATTGAGCTAAAGGGTCAGCTCATTTCCAGTCTTTCATGGGTTAATTTTGTTCAATTCATTTTCTGAAGTGAGCTTTTTGCAAAGAAGAAATTTATAGATAAGTAATGTTGAGAGGGAAGAAGATTAAATACATTTTGAAAAGTACTATTTTTTTAATGACCACATCCTCTGTGGTGCATTATCAGCATGGGCGAGAATGGCTCCATTCTGCTTCATCGATCTCACTGGAAAGCCCATGTCTCTGTGTATGATCAATCTCACACACAGGGACAGTAAGCACAACATGATAGAAGACCTGAGAGGACCACGTACTCCTCCAAAGGCTTATCTCACTAGTTCACTAACGTTGTCAATTTCTTAGCTAAAAGCTAAGCCTTTAGTTCCAGAAGAACAATTAAATTTTAAATTATAACCTGATAAAAAGAAATGAACAAGCTAAAATGCAAAGGTTAATCTCTTTCATGAGATAAAGTTTTGAGGAGGCGAGGAGAGGCACATGGGTATTCCTGAACTGCAATAATCTCAGCGGCAGCACTTAACACACAATGTAAGAAAAGGGAGTGTGAAGATGCTAGAAACATTTTCTTCACTTTACAGTTTTCTTCTTGGTATGTATGATCTTCAGGATTCATAGCTGTCAAGGCTTAGTCAAAATTCTTTTTTCTTTTTTTTTTTTTGAGTTTATTTTCCGCTTGTTTTAAAACATGTTTCTCTTCTAACCAGAAAGAAACCATGGTAGCTATCTGAGCCCACGTGTCTTTCGCTTTTTCCCCCTCTTTGTTATTTTTTCTTTCTGCCAATAAGAACTCTTTTTCTTCCCGTCAGAGACAAATATTTACCAAGCACTGTGCTAGGTGATGGAGTTTCTAGAAAAAGTAAATAATCTCTAACCACAAGGAATCTAAACAGCATTAATTTATTCAATGCACACAGAGCTTCACATCAAGATTTTCATCCCTTAGTCCTAACTATGAAATTCAGCCCCGGGCTGCCAGGCATTTGAGGAAAACTTCTAACATAAAGACATAGAATATAACAGTCACAGTCAAAGAATTAAAAAGAAAGGATTAAACAACAGAAGAAAGAGTCAACATTATAACTAATATTAACCAGTAGATATGCTACTACATTTGTAAAAAGAAATGGAGGATGACATAGCAAAAAAAAGTCAAAACAAAAACAGGAAAAGAGTGCTTCAATTAAAATTACTATAGCAAAAGTTTTAAAAGTCAATAACATTTTGGCAAATAAATTTGAGGAACACATGTAAACTAGCAGAGAGAAGGTAAGAAACAGAGCATCATCCATGAGGTCATACATCTGAGTAACAGCAATTTCCAAGAGTAAGAAAAATAAACACAGAGGGGTAAAAATTATCAGGGAAACAACACAAGATTATTTCCTAGAACGGAAAGATATGTATTCTCAGAATAGAAGAATTTACCATGGACTCAGACATCAAATGAGAAAAAGACCTATTCCCAGGCATGGCATTGTGAAATATTGAAAGAAATGAACGATTTTTCAGAACTTCCAAGAAAAATTAGGTTATAAAAAGAACAAGGAATAAGGATAGAACCAGTTGTCCTGACAACCACACTGTAAAATCTAGAAGACACTAGAGCAATGTCTTGAAATTATTTTTAAAATGACTTCAAAACCTAGACATTTATATTAAGCTAAACTATCAATCAAATATAAGGGTAGAGGTGGACTAATCAGAGTCTTCAGCAGTGCAAGTTCTCAAAAATTTACCTCTCACTCACCCTTTGTTGGACAGATAATGGAGGATGGACATCATCAAATAAAAGGTGTAAATTAATATAGAGAAAGTCAGGGGACCCATGAAATGGACTACAAAGCAGAGAAAAATAGGTAAAGGGAATTCCTAGGTATTTTGCAAAGAGAATTCCCAGAATGACAGTGGTGCCCAAAGAGCCATCAAAAAATTCGACAGGAAGAAGGCAGCCTCCAGAAGGAATGGATTCAGAATAAAAAAGAATAAGAAGAAATAAGTAGACTGAGAAGGAGCAGGAAGGAGGAGGACAAATACATAGACAGGACCCTTAGATTATCTGGAAAGTTAGGAATTAAATGTGAGTAATAGCCTATTGGAAGGTTTGGGGAGATTTAAGTCAGATATTCAAAGAAGGCTGAGCAAATGAGAAGAAGAAAAAGAAAAAGGAGGAAAAGGAGAGAGGTGGGCGGGAATGGAGGAGAAGCTGCAGCAACAATTATCTACAGGTAAACTGAAAAAAATTGTGCAAGAAAGGGAATGAAATTATACTGCACTACATAACTCAGCAATGAACAGTACTCGCAAAGTGCTACTGAATAGAAATGTAATAAGATGAGTTAAATCTTTAATGGAATGATTGTGAAAGGCAAATAAAAGTATATGTGAGGGGTGATGTACAAGAGTTAAATCCTCATTTAGTAGAGAAAGAAGTCAATAACGAATATTTAAACTTGAGCAGTTACAGAACAGTTTAAGTGTCCTTTTTTAAAATATGGAGGTAGATATCAGGGCAGCTACAAGAGTAGGGAATGGTAGTCCCTGCAGGGCAAATTGTGAAAACCTTTGGAATGCCCCCCAAAATCATCAGGTGATTTCAGTAGAGAATTCTGTATTGTTTAGAACATATTGCTTTGGGTTATGAGATTCTATAGGGTTTGTGTTTTGTTTTGTTTTCTTCTTTTAGCTATCATACAAATCTGTAAGTATAGAAAACATATGGTGATGCAAAGAATTTCTGCTGGTCTATGTATTTATCTGGCTTGGGGATGCTTCTTTATGCTGGCTTCCTCATTAATTAATTAGTTAAATAAAAATCTTTGATATAGATTCATTTTATATCTGAGTAAAAGTCATGATTTTACCACTTTTGAAAAGTATTCTTTACCATCTCTGAGGGTGGTCATTAGTGATGGGCCAGAGTGAAACAGATTTCTCATTTTCATTGCAGGCCTTTGGTACTGTCTGACTTTCTAACTAAGTACACATCATTTTGATAAAAATCACAATTAAATTTTAAAAATAATTTTCCATATCCATCATAGCAATTAAAATACTAAAAATGATAAGAATTGGGTAAAAGGTTTAGCAATCTTTAATGGAGATATTTTATATAATGGATGGAATTAATTAAGTAGAGAGTGAGGCAAGTGAATGAACTTGAGGAAGTCAGAAACATATAGATATTCAGTGCTTCTTAGGAAAAAAAGTATATACTAAGGACACAGTGCCTGATCAGCACCATCAGAAATTCTGCCAAAGTCAACGTTTCAAAACCTCTTATGCATTTTGCCCTTTAGCTTGCTCAAAAGTAAATAGTAACCTCTGAATTAACTTTTTCTTGCTTCATCCTTCTGTAAGAAAACTGTCTTCTTTTCTTCAGCTCTTCTTTGATGTTTCTTTTCCACTTTGGCAAATTGCTTTTCTCATATGCTCTAAATTATATCACCTGTGACCCAGTATCTTCCCATGTGACCCACAGACACTGTCTTAGTTTACTCTTTGTTACTCACCACACAACGTATGTCCCCAGAACACCACCTAGCAATTATCCAGCCAAGGAAACTATGGCCATGAACCACATTAAATGACAATCTCATACCACACAGTAGGATAAAGACATCAACAGGATCTGGTACGAAGTGTGTCATCATTTTGTATATCACGGTGTGTTGTGTACTTTTCAAAGTATCCAGGGCAAGAACTGTAGCTCCTCAGTGAAGCCATGTACAGCACAGCCGTGTACAATTAAGCCATGTATTGTCACATGCTGACAGTATTTGATCAATAATAACTAATTTCATTCACGGCAGAAGTATCCAACATGTTCTCAGCCAAAGGAAAGAAACAAAACAGCATGAACTTCAGTCTCAACTAAAGAATATACTTTATAAATATGGGATTTAAGATTATAATATTTGGCAAATACTACTTAAAAAAAGAGAGAATTTTAAACGTTTTATCTATGTAAAGTAGTTTGTACTTTAGAGATTTTGTTTTTTTTTTTTTAAAGAAGTTGCTTATCTGACAAGTTTGCCAAAGTCCTAGTTAAAAATGTGGATTTCACATTCACTTTCAATGACACCAAAAGATCCAAATCTTTTTCTTTCAGTGCTCAATGGCAGTCATTTTTGAGGTCGGTACTTTCCATTCCAGATAAGCCAGAGAAAGAAAACTCTTGTTTTAAACTTAGCTCTTTAACTCTTGTTAAGTAAGAACAGTCTCTGCATGGAAACTTTGTTTATTAGCAGGAAAAATAAAAGAACCCCAGCGAGAACATTTTATATGGTAAATGGCTGATCTCACAGTCTTTCTAATAGTCTAATTTAGAGTATACTTAACTTCTCTGTTAGCTGCACATCAGCAGTACAAATGAAGGCAGTTAATGAAGACGCTCGAGAAGTTATTACTGTGTAAAACACTGAAATGGAGCTGAGGGCTGGTGCTTATTCAAAAAGCCAAAACACCCTAGCAAGAAAAAAACAGGATTCCTGGAGTTCAAGTTGTGCTTTTTTTCTCCATGCGCAAAAGATTGACCAGCTATAGTAAAAATCCTTTTAACATTTTCTTCCAAAGGAAATGAGTTTTGTATTATCTGTCTAATTCTTTAAGTCCTTTTGCATCCAGAGTCTAATGACCTATTTTCAGTTACTAACCAGTGAAACCTGACATAGTCATATAACAGAAAAGAACAAATCTGACTCCACATTAGATCTGTTTCTTTGGCTCTAACTCTGTTCCCTATTTTCTAGGCTTAGTCTTGCTAGCTCTACATCTTTTGCAAAAGAATGTCGCCTTTAGCCTGAAAAATAAAAGAGAGCCTATTCTCAAGGCTCTGACCTTTAAGGATATTAATACTTTTGTACTTACATAAAGATAACACGTTGCAGAACAGAAAATAGCATTTGTTTTGTTGGAGGTTCTACAGGGGCACCATGACCTGACCCACGTGGACAGCTGCAAGAACAAAGAATTCCTACACCAAGAAGTTTGCAACAGCCAACCACACCCCCTTCCCTTTTTAGTATAAAAGGAGCCTGAATTCTGACTTGAGTAGGATGGTGCTCCAAGACAGTTAGTTTGCCATCTTCTCAGTCTGCCAGCTTTCTGAATAAAGTCACTATTCCTTGCCCCAACACCTCATCTCCCCATGTATTGGCCTATTGTGCGGCGAGCAGAATGAGTTTGGACCCGGTAATAGTCAGTCATAGTAATACCTAACTTAGAGGGTTGTGAGAATTAAATGAATTTCATTACATGAAACAGATTTACACCTGGTAAGTGTTCCATCCATTTTAGTCATCATAATCACAATTGTATTTAATACATGATGTAGTAGATAGTTTATTTTGCATTTTATAATTGTTAGGTATATGGAAAGTTGTGTGTATATATAGTTATTAAGTAGAGCCATGATCAAGGAAGCTACTTATGGCTTGTTTGTTAACATCAATAATTTCTTGCTAACATTAAGATATTGTAAATTGGGAAAATATTGCAGTAAACAAAGAATAACATAAAAGGGTTATGTAAGTTGTTAAGAAATAAAACATGAAAGCTCCAACTGTTCATCTTGGTGAGCTAAACCAAATTTATAAGAGGAAATAATAATAACAACAATAATAAAGTAATAAATGATTATATCTCACAATTAAGCATATAAATGAAGTTACATGCTTAATTTACATAACTTTAGTTAATGAGTTAATGCCTAACATTACTAAAGCCTATTTTAATGATATCCGAGATTGGCAAGGGTGCAGGCAAATTGGTATGTGGGCATTGCTACAAAGAATATAAATTGTCATGACCTTTTAAAAAATAATTTATTAATTCCATTAATGCTTTTATAACTGTTAAGTAATTATACTATAAAAATAAATATGCTAAAGAAAATCATCCAAAATAAAAGTATTTGCATGAATGTGTGTATAGATTGTTTTTAATATTAGAGAAAAATAAGTTAACAGAAATATCTAACTGGAAAATTATTAGTTCATGAAATATTTGCTTGATTTGAGGTTATGTTGTATTAAAAAGAATGATTAAGAAGATTATGTAACATCTTAGAAGTACATTTATTTTATATTATTACAGGAGCAGGTGGGTTACAAAATCATACTATACTATGATTGGAACTAAAAAAAAATACATCTGTGATTATGTAAAGATAAATCTTCTCCCCAGATGAAGCTATTTCATTAGGAAGTTGTATTTTTCAAACATTCTTTACCATTACTGTCATATTAATATTATTTTTAATTTTCACAACAAAGGATAATGAATTTGTAGAGTAGGTAAACACTTCATAAGTATTGACTAAATTTGGATTTTTGATTAAATGTTCCCAAAGTTAGGCACAACTCTAATCAGCAAAAATATTATTTAAAATTATTATTAAATGTTATTTAAAAGCTTTAATGCAGAACTTGCAAAACCAGTGTTAAGAAATATGAGCATGTCCAGGTATGAAGTGGAAATAGTTGCAATTTTGGACATTTTGGGATAAATATGAATTTCCTGACTGACTCAACATTCAGCTATTCTCTGATTCTTTTTTCTATTCAAAAACCTGTTATTGTAGTCAAAAAACCTTGAGGCAGATATTCCCAGACAGCTGAGTGTCAGTGAATTTACCCAAGAAGAGCACAAAAGAAAGATGCAGACATTACTGTTTGTCATTTTCTAGAACTTGCACTGAACAGGGAATAACAATCAATATAAAGATTTCCTATTCTGCCATTCTGGCCACTCCCTCCATATTCTTCTCTTTATAACCATTATTAGATGGCTGTTGGACCTCCTGAATTAACTCTTTATTCTCTTAACATTTTCATATTATTTCTATTTCTTTTTCTTATTTCTCTGTATTTTGGGAGACTTCCTTATCTTTATTTATCAAACACGGTTTAAACCTGAACAATGATTATTCTATTGGTATAGACATTTTAATATAGGAAATTATCTTTTTAATAAGTCTTGTAGGTCATCTGTTTTTTTTTTCACTTAGTCCTGCTCTTTCAAGCTTTTTGTTTTCCCTCCAGTCAGCCATGCTTGGTGCTTTGCATTAATAAATAGAAGACCATAGCCTGGGGTGACTTTACATAGCTTGGGGAGTTTCCTTCTGTATTTATATAGCTCTATTTCCCAAATAGGCCTCTCTTTTAAAAGGAAACTGACTGAGAATCCATATACAGGTGAATTATGTCAAAAGGTAGGCTTCCTTCCTGTAAACATAGGAGTGAAGCAGACAAGCAAGATGGGACATTCCCCTCTGCCTCGTGAGGAAAGCTTTATTATGCTAATTTCATTTTGCATAAAATTGCTTGTTTAATTATTTTTTGTGCTTGTCCAGATTCAATCTTTCATGTATCCTTTTTAGAAATTATAGTAATTTTGAATTTTCTGTTAATATACCTATTTTCTTCATAAAAAGCAATGGTTTAAATTATTTAATTTGTCCCTAAAATCCTACAGTAAAATTATCACTCTCAGAATACCTACCTTCTTATACTTCATTTATTTTTTAATACTTTATTTGTTATTGTATTATTTAATTATTATTTTTTTTAACTTTGGCAGGGGGGAAGGTGATTAGGTTTATTTAATTTTGGAGGAGGTTCATAAGGATTGAACCCAGGACCTCATGCATGCTAAGCATGCTACTCTACCACTTGAGCTATACCTTCCCCCACTACCTTCTTGAAAGAATACATTACTGCATGCAACCTTAAGGTATGAAATAATCCAGTTTGAAAGGACAAGTAGCAGAGGAGAGAGCACTACGCTAGGTTTGTAAAGTCTATATTCCAATCCTGGCTTTGCTTTCTATAGTATAATCAGGGTAAGGTGTAAGCCATTTGAGCCTCAGTGAGAATGAAAAGGAAAGAATGAGATTTGTGCTACCCACATCAGGTAGGATTTCTCTCAATGTCATAAATACAGTGGTGTGTAAGATCACTTGGTAAAGTTCTGCACATGTTTTAATCTTTTATTCAGGAAGTATTTATTCAATGCCTTTTAAGTGCCAAGTCCTCTTTTTGGTGCAATGTTAGGAGTTTCTAAAGAATGAGAGAACACTGATGGGCTAGAGAGATATGTTTTAGGGCTAACTCGAATTTTTTATTGAAAATCAGAAACCTGGACAAATTTGAATGAGAAGAGGAATGAAACTAGGGATTTCAGGTCAGGAAAAACAGAGAGCTAAAATCCCTAGGGATATGAGTGGATTTGGGTTAAGCAAGGAATTATCCAGTGCTCTTTCTCCTCAGATCCCTCTGTTAGACATGTTTTATACCTTTTAACTAAGCATATATATTTGAAGTTCCATGTTCTTCAAGCTACAGGAAAAGCAGGATTGCATATGATTTTCTTACCTAGCTACTAGGGCATTTATATCAAAGTTGATTGATTGACTTTTTTTTTTCCATTTAGAAATTGACTTCCTAATTTTAATGTAATGTAAGATACACACTTTCATTATTAAGTTCTTCATGTGTTTGTGTTCAGCGCTGGTTAACTGGTTAAATCACACTGATCCCTCAATAGCGCTTACAAATTGAAGCCAGCCAAACACTATGCTATCACACTCAAATTTGGATTCCACACTACTGTCAGTGGAGTAGTATTTCCCCAAGGAGGATTTCTATCTCTGGAACTAGCTTCCCACTTTATTTTGACAAAACCCAACACCCATCTGTTTATGCAGTCGCTTGTCTGATCACATGGAAAGGCTGACAAACCAGGCCTGGATAATAGAACTGAAAATCCTTTTTATATTCTCATCTTGGAAATCAACAATATGAACATGCCAAAATAATAAAGTGGTTAGCATATTTATTTTTTGAGTCAGACAATTGAAGTGCAGGTTTAAAATCAAGACATAATCTGTATAAGTTAAAGAGAAGCTTTAGCTTCTTTTGAGTTATAAAAATTATCTAAAAAGAGAGAGGAGGATTTCAAGGGTTGGTAATGCATAAATATGCATTAAAAACTTAAGAAAATACCTTAGCTTTGAAAACTTGTCTACATGGTAGAAACATCCTCCTTCGGCAACATACTCAAAATTTTACTAGTGTGAACTTTTTTTGGCTCTATATCCTTATTCTGTAATCCCAATCTTTTATAAACTGTGGAGTTGGCAAATCATTTTTGTCTCTGTCCCACTCTAACTTTCTCCATTTTTCTTAGTAACGTCAGGGGTGAGTATTGGGAAAAGAAGGACTCAAAAAATGTAAAAGTGGGAATGGTTTGTCAAACTCAAATGCACACTGGAAAGAATTTTAAAACACGACCCTCTTTGAAAATGCATGAAAGTTTAGTAGTGGGGAGCTGAGAGAATTTATCTCTAGATTTGTAATGGGCTATTCATTGTTGAGTAAGAAAGAGCATTTAACTTCTTTAGTCTCCTTAAATAGAAAAAATAAATATCTTTGCAGAAGAAAATTCATTTATTTAAAATATTGGCTGTGATGAGATTTACAACTACAAAGCCTGAAATTGCAATGAACCAAAATCTCTATCTGTGTTTGTCAGTCTGTGGGATATATTAATGTTGCAGTTTGATTACCTGCTCTGTTTTGTTATATATACTTTTGTAAGCTAGAGTCACCAGAGCATACAGAATCTTCTATCTTTGAAGTAAAATATTTAGCTAATGTACATGTTTGATTGAGCAGCTAAATAAACCTAAGTCTTGAGCAATCTACAAATACTCAATGATATATTTTCTACCTTCTTTTTGTTTCAATTTCTTAATTTTCATTTCTTTCAAATAGTTTATATACATATTTCAGCAAGCAGGTATCTTAGATCACAGTAATGGTAACAATTTCCAATGTTATAATGCATTTCTGTGTTATTTACTAAAAAGCTGTCATTTTTGTTTATTTTCTATTTCATGTGTTTCATTTACTTTCATGTTGAACATTTTCTTTTCAAATACAAAATTTCTTATTTTGAGTAATCTTAAAGGGGCAAAACCCACAAAGGGACCAACAAGACCTCCCAGGCAGGTCTTCCCTCTTTTGTGCTTCTGTAAAACGGCTTGCTTCTAGGAAAATGAAACTTACCCCTAAAATTCCATTGTTTCCCAAAAGCTCACTCCTGATTGGTCCATTTCTAACACCTCATTTGCATACGGCACCAACTTAATTGAAACCTAAAACCCCATAAAAGCCTGTGTAAACCTATAGACGGGGTCCAGAGCTTGGAGTGTTAACTCCTCTGAGCCCACTGGTGTAATAAACCTGAGTTCTACAACCCTCTGAGTGTCGCTTGATCTCTCGACGGGATTCAGGTTTTTGTAACAATCTCAGATATCAGCAGCTGTTGCTTTAGAAATGTACTTGGTATGTGGGACTATGAAGTTATATGCTTTCTGTGACTTTTTGATGGATTTGTTCTGGGCTGTTAACTACATGCCTGATTCTCTCCCTCAGTTCTATTAACCTTGACCAAGATAGCCAGTTTGTTAATCAACAGATTTTATTCACGAAGGGAAATCTTTAGCACAAATTCAGATATTCAATAGTCTGCCATGTTAACTCTGTTCTTCTTTAAGGTACATCTTTATGGATGCTTTTGTGAAAAATCGTACTGCGCTTATGACTTCAGTAAATTCCTGTAGTTAAGTTCCCAGAAGCTTGTAGAGCAGGTGCAGGAAAAAAGTGACGCCTCTCTGACTGAAATCGACTCATTTTTCTACATCTCTCTAGTGTAATTTCCCTTGCTATTACTCCTTAAGGAAAAAGAAAAAAATACCATACACAATAATTTCTTAAAAACAGAGGTAGCTTTCTAACGCTTTAAAATGTCTTAGCTATATTAAGTTCAATCAATTTGAACAAACAAGTCATTAGTCTTCTTCTTAATTTGGAATGAATTAAGAGTTTTATTTGTATTCCTTACAGCAGAGTACTCAGTCTGTCAGGCAGAACTCGCTGTGGTGAAAGGCTCTAAAGCTGGTGTGTCCTTTAGAATCACCTTTGGTCCAAATTGTGCTCTATGTTCCCTTAGTTTCAGGGCACAGTGCACAGTGTCTTCAACTATACAATTTACACAATGTAAATTTACTCCTTGGCTTATTCAGAATTATAAGCATTTATAATCTACCAAAGGCTTGGAAAATGGTGTATTCCATTCTTTAAGAATAATCATTATGTAAAAACTCTATACTCGTTCTATAATATAAATAGACAGTAGAACACCCCTCCCCAGCCCTCCCCCAAAGACTATCTGGCTTCAATAACCTAAATATATAAGAAGAGCATCACAAATTAAAATAAATACATCCTAAAAATTACATTGTGAAAAATGTTGTAGTAAATGAAATAATTTCTGATAGATAGCTAGATATATACGTGTATTTTCAGAAATTGTATTTACCTCTAAACTTGTCTATCAACTTAACTTGTTGACTAGGAATAGACAGAATGTTGACTTCCTGAATCAATTAGAATGCTTTTGATAGAAAAATACCTGCAAAAGTATTTAAAAAGTGTAAATTGGGCTCCCTTAATTGGGACTCCGAGACCGGGCTATTTCTGACCCTGGTGGGGCTCCAAGAAGGCATCCGCATTTGCTACCAGCATGGGCGGGGGAGCCAGGCGGGGCCTCAGCATCCAGCACCGGGGCTCCCGGTAGCCGGGAGCGGGCACCGCAGGCCAGTGGCCCGGCTCGCGCGTCCCAGCTGTCGCTCCTCCACCTGCCCTGGAGACAGGAAAGATGAGTGAGTGGAGCTTAAAGTCCAGCCAGCCCTTAGCTTTTTCCAAGCAGGAAAATGACAGCGCTGAGAAGCGAGGGTAGGGCAGGCAGCGCAAGCGGCCTCCGAAGGAGCCCAGCGAAGTGCCAACACCTAAGAGACCTCGGGGGCGACCGAAGGGGAACAAAAACAAGGGTGCTGCCAAGACCCGGAAAACCACCACAATTCCAGGGAGGAAACCAACAGGCAGACCCAAAAAACTTGAGAAGGAGAAAGAAGTGGGCATCGCCGAGGAGTCCTCAGAGGAGCAGCAGTGACCTCACCTCTGTGCCACGGGCTCCGTCGCTGAGGACCAGTTTTGTTCTGGGACTGGACAGCTCCGCTCCGCACCCACGGCCCCCACCCTTCCCCCAGGCCCACGCATCCCCGCCATCCACCTGCACCCTCACCCCCACACTACACCGCACACCAGCTGCTGGGGAGCCCCCGGGGCGGACTGGGAAGCAGCTTCCTTTGATTTCAATTCCCAGCGACCCCGCTCATCCACGCGCCACACCTGCCCCCTGGACAAAGTGGACTTCTCTCTTCACCCCTCCCTGCACTACTGATCCCCACTCCCTCAGCGGTGGGGACATTGCTGGCTGGGCTCTTGGTCTGGGGGTCCATTTTGATCCCTGACTCTTCCCTCTGGCTTCCCATTAAGGGGCCTGGGAGGTCTCCCCCAGCCTTAAAAGGGGCCCAAGCCCCATCTCCTTCTGACACGGCCCACTCCCTCTGTACTAACAGCAGCAGGTGTGGCTCACACCCATTTTTCTTTCCCACCTTGCCTAGTCCCTGCACTAGGCAGGAAGGGAGGCGGGAGGGGTCTAAGCCCCCTAAGCAGGCTCTAGCCCACCTTGCTGTCACCCCAGAGTCTACTACAGTGATGGATGCAGAGCCACCTTTATCCAGGGGAGGCCCAGGGGCCTGGGTTCCCTGTGGCAGCCACTCAAGGTGGGCTGGAGCCATGCCTCCTCCCCATCTGCTTCCACTCTGGGCCTCAGTTTCCCCTTCCCTTACATGGGGCACTAATAACAAGGAGCTAGCCTTGCCCACTCCCACCCTTCTGCTCCTCCCCACCCCCCAAGGTTCTGGTTCCATCTTTCCTCTGGTCACAGGCTACCTCTAGACAGTTGTGTTGTTTTTTGTTCAATAGTTAATTCTTAGATATCTGTCATTGCTGCCGCTACCAGCGCCAAATGTTCATCCTCATTGCATTCTGTTCTGCCCACGTTCCTCCTCCACAGTCCCCTCCTCCTCTTAGAGGAAGGGGCCTAGGGCAAAACAGGCTGGGTTACCGACTACCCCAGTCCCAGGGAAGTTGGGGCCCTGCCCCTAGGATGCTCAGCAGAGTAAGGAGGGGGCCTGTTTTGACTGGCAGGTGTAGGGGTCACCTTCTCTCTCTGTTCTGTCAGGGAGGAGGTAGCCATTATTTGTCTTAGCCTGGGCTCCCTTCTGGTTTCCTTTTTGCAGTTACTTAAATTAAAAAAAAAAAAAAAATCCTTCAAAAAAAAAGTATAAATTGAAAGGAACTAGCTAAAGCGTTTTTCCATGTTGAGAAGTGTTGCAGGCAGAAAGTTCAGAAATGGGCTTTCTAGGTCTAAATTTTGTATCTGTCATCTACTAGGAGTGAGTAAATCAAACTTAGCATATGCCTTATATGTAACAAGTACTTGATCATGCCAACATGCCTTAGATGGTATTCCAGTCAAAACATGTTTGGCATTTATAGCCATACTTATCTGAGAAAAGAGAAGGCTCATATCTTTGTAAACTGAGTACAAACGACCTATTAGATTTGAGGAGTGCTGGGAAAGGATGTCTTTTGAAGCATAATATTCTAGCTGATTTGCCACAGAATTTGAGACCTCCATTTATAGGATTAATTATTTTACACTGACATACTATCTATGAGAGTTATTCGTTAAAATACAGTTATTCCTTTGAGATGAAACACATTAAGGCACATTAATTTTCCATCAGAGAGAGCTGGCTGGCACCGATCAAATCCCTGCAGGAGTGAAAAATAAGATAGGTAAATTAGTTAGGGAAAGAATTAGCAATTGAACTGCCAAAAATCTTCCCAGAGGAAGAAGAAGGAGAAGAAAATATTGGAAGGAAAAAGTAGTGAAGATTAAGTTAAACAGAGTAACCACAACCAAGTTTCATAGAACTGTGTAAACAAAAGTGTTTTTGTGTCATTTTTCTCCTTCAGATTCATGGAAGAGTAGTTGAATTTTCAATACATTTAGAAAGCATGGTTGTATGGTATGGTCTACCTCAAAATATAGATTATATGATATACAAGAAAGTCACTTTGGGGAGCGTTGGTGGTATGGAAAAAAGATAAGACAATTTTTCATGCTCCAGAATAGCAGAACCAGGATATGTGAAGCTCATGAGTTCTATGGGCAGGAAAACAAAGCAAACAACAAACAAAACCAGAGTTGTTTCAAACATGACCTCCAATAACAAGGCACACGGGTGGATAAAATTGCAGGCATTGGTTTATAGCTGAGTTGTTACACAAACAAATCTTTGAATCATCTGCTTCATGGTGATTAATGATCTAATAATCAAGAAAAAAACAGGTTCAGGGATTATGTCAATAGTTTATAATAGATATATAGTTTAATTATATATTATGTCCAATATATACCACTAAGATAATTAATACATTGATTATTTATTTGCAACCCAGGTGCAAAACTATCTAAAGTAGCTTAAGGAAATATCTAAAATGTAATAATCTGAGACTAAGACTGTATTAATATTGCATATAGGAATGCTTAATATAAAGAAGAAAAAGAGAATGTACTTATTTATAGCTTATTAAAACAAAGATCCATGTTGCAATATTAGGCTATAATTTATATTGCATTTCCCTAGAACTTCAACGAGAAAAACAACAAATTCCCATAAAAGTGAAAAATATCAAATGTAAGACTTATAATAGCCCACTTTTGGAGTAATGATCTTTGGGGGAAAAATGTGTTCTAGACTACATCTAAGCAAAACCTCTCTGACCTTGAAATATCTACAAAGAGGAAAGAAATATCTCTTGTCTCTCTCACTGACTGAACATGGGAATGAAGACACCCCAATTCTAAGCCACTACACAGTTCATATATATCAAGCAAACGACCAGGCAAAGTAAGACGTTGGGGAGGGAGACGACTTTATTGGCAACTGAGAGAGGCTTAATAGTAGGGTAAGGTGAAAAGGGCAAACTTTTATCAGTGAGAACCATGTCAGAAATCATTGACTCCCTCAAAATGATTAGTGACAGCTGAAACAACAGACTACTTACAAAATTGTGAGTGGAATTAAGGGAAACTAACGAGAGATGATGAAAAACAGTAGGACTACCCACAGTGGGGGGTTATAGCGTCCCAGAAGGATATTTTGTGCCCCCTCCCAGTGAATAGTTACCCAACGTTCATCACTATTCTGACCTCTGATGTCATAAGTTAATTTTGCCTATTTTGAACTTAACTTAAAGGGAATCACTCAGTATTTCCTCTTGTATCTGGATTCTTTCATCCATGCTGTGTGTAGCAATAGTAATTTAAATTTTTCATCAGTGTGTAATATTTCATTGACACCACAATTTATCCATTTCTCAATTGTAGGCATATTATGAATAAAGCTGCTATAAATATTCTTGTGTATACTTTTGGTGAACTTAAGACATATTTATTCTGTTGCCTATATGCCCACCATGTATATGAGAGTTCCAATTTCCTTTTGAATATTGTTTTTGTCAATTATTTTAATTTTATGAATTCTAGAGGATGTAGTGGCATCTCAAAGTGGTTGAAATATGAATTTTGGTACCACCAAATGACTAATGATATAAAATTGTTCTCATATGCTTTTTGACCATTTGGATATCTTCTTTTGTCATGTGCCTATTCAAGTGTCTTGCCTACTTTTTTTATTGTGTTGTTATTTTTATTCTTATTGATTTGAAAGAGTTCTTTATATATTCTTGATACAAATCCTTTTGTTGGATACATTACCTGTATACGTAAATTCCAGGAAGATATTCTTCTTTTTTCTGTTGTTGTTTGTAGAAGTCTTATGATTTACATTTATGTCTATGATCAATTTCAAATTAATTTTTGATATGGTGTGAGAAAAAGGTCAAGGTTTATATTTTTCCCATACAAATATTTGGTGGTACCATTTAAATAAGACATTGTATGTTGAAGTACATTGTACTCCTTTGTACATTGAAGTGAAGTAGCAAATTTGTCACAATATGTCTGTTTTTGTGCCAATACCATGCTGCTTTTATTATTATAGCTTTGTAGTATTGTCTAAAGTCTGGGAGGGTTATGCTTACAACTTTGTTCTTTTTCCTCAGGATTGTTTTGACCATCCTGGGTCTTTTGTGATTCCATATGAATTTTAAGATTATTTGTTCAAGTTCTGTGAAAAATGTTGTGAATAATTTGATAGGGACCACATTAAATCTATACATTGCTTTGGGTAGTATGACCATTTTAACAATATTAATTCTTCCAATCCAAGAGCATGGGATATCTTTCTATTTCTTTAAATCACCTTCAAATTCCTTTATCAGTGTTTTAGAGTTCTCTGCATAAAAGTCTTTCATCTCCTTGGTCAGATTTATTCCTAAGTATTTAATTTTTTTGATGAGTTTTAAAAGGGATTTTTTTTAACTTTCCCTCTTTGATTTTTCATTGTTAATGTAAAGAAATGCAACATGTTTCTATATGTTAGTCTTGTATACTGCTACCTTGCTGAATTTGTTTATCAGGTCAATTAATCTTCAATAAAGGAGGCAAGACTATGCAATGGAGAAAAAACATTCCCTCTAGCAAAGGATGTTGGGAAAGCTGCACAGCCACATGTAAATCACTGGAGTTAGAACTCACCCTCACACCATATACAAAAATAAACACAAAATCGCCTTAAAATAAAAGACATGACACCATAAAACTCCTTGAAGAGAACATACACAAAACATTCTCTGACATAAGTCATAATAATATTTTCTTAGGTCAGTTTCTCAAGGCAATAGAAATAAAAGCAAAAATGAACAAATGGGACCTAATTAAACTTAAAAGCTTTTGCACAGTAATGGGAACCATAAACAAAATGAAAAGACCATTGATGGAATGGGAGAAAATATTCACAAACAATGTGTTTGACAAGGGTTAAGTCCAAAATATACAAATAGTTCATACAATTCAATAACAAAAAAACAAACCACCCAATCAAAAAATAGACAGAAAACCTAAAGAGACATTCCTCCAAAGAAGACATACAGATGGACAACAGGCACATAAAAAGATGCTCAACATCACTAATTATTAGAGAAATGCAAATCAAAAGTACAATGAGGTACCACCTTACACCAGTCAGAATGGCCATCATTAAAAAGTCTACAAATATCAAATGCTGGAGAGGGTGTTAAAAGAAAAGGAAACCCTCTTACACTGTTGGTAAGGGTGTAAATTGGTGCAGCCACTATGGAAAACAGTATGGAGGTTCCTTAAAAAACTCCAAAAATGGAGTTGCCATAGGATTCAGCAATCCCACTCCTGGGCATATATCCCAAGAAAACTATACTGTGAAAAGATACATGCACCCTAATGTTTATAGCAACACGGTTTACAACAGCCAAGACATGGATGTAACCTAAATGTCCAAAGACACTTAGATAGATAAAGAAGATATGGTGTATATATACACAATGGAATATTACTCAGCCATAAAAAGAATGAAATAATGCCATTTGCAGCAACATGGATGGCCCTGGAGAATGGCATTCTAAGTGAAGTAAGCCAGAAAGATAAAGAAAAATACCATATTATATCACTCATATGTGGAATCTAAAAAAAAAAAGAGAGACAAATGAACTTATTTATAAAACAGAACAGACTCACAGACATAGAAAACAAACTTACGGTTACAAGGGGGAAGGAGGTGGGAAGGGATAAATTGGGGGTTTGAGATTTGCAGATACTGACTGGTATATATAAAATAGATAAACAAGTTTATACTTTATTGCACAGGGAACTATATTCGATATCTTGTAGTAGCTTACAGTGAAAAAGAATATGAAAACGAATATATGTATTTTCATGTATGACTGAAGCATTGTGCTGTACACCAGAAATTGGCACAACTTTGTAAACTGACTATACTTTAATTTAAAAAAAAGTAAAAAAAAAAAAGGTAGATAGAGTTTTCAAAGAATGAAAAGGATGACAGTTTAAAAAGGTATAATACACTTCATTGAATAGGGAAGTTGTCAGTAAAGACTTAAAGAACATTAAGGAGTTAACCATATGCGTACCCCATCCATGCAGAGGAAACCTACCTTAGGCTAGAGTGTTTCTCATCTTTATGAGACTCAATGAAAAAGTGAGCAGTGAGACTCGGACAGAGTGGATGCTGGGGAGAATAGAAAGTAATGGGATAACAGAAGTTAGATTGAAAGCTCTCATCAATAAATGAAGCATATTTCTACAAATCCTGACTCTAAATGGGAGTTTTGAGCTTGTATTCACAATATAATGAGGCCAAGTGAAGTCATCTGATTTCTAAAGCCTCGCCTCAAGAGGCCTTGTCACTTTCACATTGGCTGTCCTGGAACCCTTCCAATGACCAGACCAGGAAAAGAAGTCCAGGCTATCCTACTGGAGAGTCCATGTGTAAAAACACCAAGCAACCCAGCCAACAATCCCGGAGAGTGTCTCCAGGTGGCCACATGAGTCATGTCCATCAAGTCCAGCAGAAAGACTTCCCAGAAGAACCAAGAGACAAGAAAAGGAAAACTGCCATAAATAACCCAATCACCTCCATGGGTTACTGTCAAGGGCCCAGCTGGGTGCTAGCCACTGAGACAGAACAAGTGACTTACCCCTTCAGGAGGTCACAGATTGTAATCTGTAGATCCATGGTCCTATTTTAAGAAAATGCATCCTCATACACTTCTTCTCTTTTTACAGCTGCTGCTGCCGCCAGGACACCTGCTGAAGGGAGAGGAGGATGCTTCTTTTCATCAGGACAGCAGAAATGCAGCATCACATGTCCAGTTGCTTCCATGCTGTTGTTTTCTTATTAACTCCCTCAGGAAACATCTGTTCAGCATTCACTGGGGACCACTCTCTGGGCTAAATGAAATGCTGTAATAAGATGACGCTCATTCTGCTTCTTGCTCTTTTATTCCTTTTCTATGGAAAAGGAATGTTAATGTAAATTCCTAATAGACTAATATTCGGTGCCCTGTGATTTATTTATCTCCTATTCATAGCTGTCAGCCAAGAACTTATTGTTGAACCCCTACTCTGTCAGGCCTATTCCAGGCCCAGCAGAAGAACAGAGAAGGACAATAGATATCACTCTCCTCCAGGGATTTAGAACACAGTTGAAGAAAAAGGATATGATCACTTAAAAGAGACCTTTATTCTTTTTTCTGCTACTCATTTCTGCAAATCCAATTTTTAAAAAGCCATTTTTTTCTCTAAGAAGCTGAGCAAGCAGCAAAAATCTAAAACATTACTTTGCTTTAATATTATTTTATTCTTTCTTGCTGATAATTTTTATTTCATTGGAATTCCAGCAGTGTCAAGTTTTTACCCCCTGCCAACTTAAATTAACCCTTTCCCTCCTCATTGCTGCCTCCTTCAACTTTCTTATTTTCATTGTTTGCTGGTTTTGCAAGCTTAAAGAACATTTTTTTTTTTTTTTTTTGAGCAAGCTGCCAACACTGAATCATACCAGTTCTGAACTTTTGAGAGCAACTGGGTCTTCGTAAATGTTTATTAACAACGGTTTCAACTGAAAAGAAGGGGCTCTTGGTTTTTATTTCTTTTCAGTCTCAGGTTTTCTCCTCATTTGTCTTTAGTCAATTAAATAAACAAGGCTTATTCATATTTATTGCTTTGCTAAGATTAGCAAGATGTTCAGTCATGGGAGTTGCCAGAATCTCACAGAGAATCGCACTTTTCACTTTAAGGCAGCATGGCTTTGTGATGGATGGGCTCCCAAGGCTCTTTTGACTCTGCTTTCTGCAGTTTCTCTTTCCCCAGCCCACTGCATGCTGCTGTTCATCTTGCAAAATGTCTGATATTTTGACAGCTGAGACAAAACGCTTAGAGAGGTGGAGCTAGGGAAAGAGCAACTAGACTGACATGTTCCTACGGATGGGATGATCTAGATACTGACTCGCACATCATTTAGTCCTCATAGTACCTAGATGAAACAGATGTATTTTACAGACGAGGAACTGAGGCTTGAGGAAGTTACATATTCTGGTCAAAGTCACACGATTTCTGGGGAGTAGAGCTTGGATTCAATGCCAGGTGAGCCTGGAATAGCTGTTGGTCCTCCATGTTGGTACAAGTTTCTGCCCACCCCATGGAGCCCTGGTCATGGTGTACCACTGCTGTCTCTCCCCTTTTCTTTCTCTCAGCTGATCTCTGAACTACTCCAGAATGCAGCTGCTGTCTTTTATCTGTCCCAAAAACCTACAATGTTCCCGACACATTGTGAGTGCTCAGTGATATGTACGGAAAGAATAAATGAACAAATGCATCTTCTTGTCCTGACTACTCCAGAGATTGCAACCTTCAAATTGAATAATGCAAAGAAGGCATTGTTAATAACGAAGTACTATACACTGCACAGATTCATGTCGATACTGGTAGCTGTTTTATCTTGTAATAAGCTAAGTAATAGAGAGATTGTATCTTTTGAAAGAAAATACTGTATTCTACTAATCTTTATATCTTCTATATTATCTAGTGGATCTTATTAGCTGGAAACATTTCATGATTCTTAGTTGATTGAATGAATTTATGATGATTTGCAATAGTGAGACATGAAAAAGCCCATCACAGGCTTTTTGTTTTTAAAATATCACTCTAGTAAAAGGGAAAAATACTTGGGAGGAGGTGGGTGTAAACATTACACAGAGACCAGATCAGAAGCTATAGCAGATAAATTATGAAGTCTTGACCCCCAAAGATGTGAAAATATGGTAAATATTCTTTCTATATATCTGTCTACTCTCCCATAGTATACAACAAAAATGTATAGAAATCAAAACAATAACCATGAACATGTCTGGAGGCACTAAATACTTTCCACTTGATCATAAGTGAATTCAGTAATATTTTTTAAATTGAATACCCTAAAAAGACTTTTTGGGAAAAAAAAATAGATACTTTTGTTTCAAAGCTTTTGCAAAAAATTGTGTATCCTAATTAGTGTTCAATTTTGCAATAGTAAGTGGAAATGGCAGATTTTACTTTTCCCTTCAGGACAAAGCTCCTCCGGGGCCCTTCCATCTGCTTCTGCTTTGGTTTAAGGCAGTTTCTCCGTTTCAGTTTGTATATGGTTCTACTTCGATTTCACGTTTCACTTGCCCTGTGTACTAAGAAAATACTAAATATTACAACTGAGAAATTAGATACCATAATGATAGTTTTGCTTCTTGTGTTATCATGGCGTTATAAATGTTGAACATGAGGATCCAGCCAAAAGTCACTTTCCAGGTATTGATGTTACTATTGCTATTAAAGACAGCGCCAAAGTGCTTAGATATCTTTCACAGCAGGCAAATAGATCACTATATGGCTTCAGAACGTCTTCTTGACTATATAACAAGAAATACAGAAGTCTTTTTTAAATACAAAAGTCCCCTAATATTTAGAAGAATTTTTAATATGAACCTGTAAAAGTGAAAAATGTGCCCAAATGCTCCAACTCTTTGCTTCTAGAAATTTGTCTTAAAGGAAAAGATACCATCATGACCAAAACTTCGAGGATAAATGTAAAAAAGAGAGTCAAACAGTAAAGATGGTGGAAAATGAGGGAAAGGGATGAGATTTGACTGTCTTCAACATACACATACTTCTATACTTTCATATAAAAATAATCATTTGTCAGACAAAATAAACTAACAAATGTGTTTGATATGAGTTGATAATTATTTATTTTGTTTCATTTTGTTTTATTCCTGTTGTCTTGCTAGTCATCCACTAGGGAAAAAAGAGGGATCTCTAATTCTTCTATTAAGAAGAATCTTAATTCTTCTTCAAAATCTTCAAAAATCCACAAATGACAAATGCTGGAGAGGCTGTGGAGAAAGGGGAACCCTCCTACACTGCTGGTGGGAATGCAGTTTGGTGCAGCCACTATGGAAAATGGTGTGGAGATTCCTCAAAAGACTAGGAATAGACTTACCATATGACCCAGGAATCCCACTCCTGGGCTTGTATCCAGAAGGAAATCTACTTCAGGATGACACCTGCACCCCAATGTTCATAGCAGCACTATTTACAATAGCCAAAACATGGAAACAGCCTAAATGTCCATCAACAGGTGACTGGATAAAGAAGGTGTGGTATATTTATACAATGGAATACTACTCAGCCATAAAAACCAACAACATAATGCCATTTGCAGCAACATGGATGCTCCTGGAGAATGTCATTCTAAGTGAAGTAAGCCAGAAAGAGAAAGAAAAATACCATATGAGATCGCTCATATGTGGAATCTAAAAAACAAAAACAAAAACAAACAAACAAACAAAAACAAAGCGTAAATAAAGGACAGAAATAGACTCAGACAGAGAATACAGACTTGTGGTTACCAGGGGGGTGGAGGGTGGGAAGGGATAGACTGGGATTTCAAAATTGTAGAATAGACTACACTGTATAGCACAGGGAAATATACACAAAATGTTATGATAACTCACAGAGAAAAAAATGTGACAATGAGTGTGTATATGTCCATGAATAACTGAAAAATTGTGCTGAACAATGGAATTTGACACAACATTGTAAAATGATTATAAATCAATAAAAAATGTTAAAAAAAATAAAGTGAGTCTCTTAAAAAAAAAAAAAAGAAGAATCTCAAAGTTCTAGCCAATATTGATTGAGTAACATTTTCATTTTATTGAAAGAAAACTGATGCTCAGAGTGTTTGAGGCCAATAGTTACACATGACCAGAGCTGGCCATTAATGTACATTTTTTATCATTCCATACATAGCTCTTTACCAAATGTATTTTGCCTTTTGCCTTAAACAGAGACAGAGTAGCATAGTAGAAAAATCACTAATATTATCGAAGATTTTTAAAAATTTAGTCTAGGAGATTGAAAAACCAGCATACACAATAACTTGTACCAAGGCTTGGTTCTCTCCCTGACTAAATGGAAAACTCTGAGAAAGTCTTTTGAATTTTCAGGACCTCAGCTTCTTTGCAGAAGGAGAATGCTTATTGTGACAAAGTACCAGATGAGAAATGAGATCATTTTAAAATGGTGACCTAACTTTAAATGGAACTTGAGATTTTCAAAGCTGACATCCTGTAATCTTCAGTGCATTTTACTATAATACAAATGTGGAGAATACCACTCTAAGTGATAAAGTGCCTGAGACTCCACAGGAATGAAAATTCTTTCTTTCTGTCTTATTTACAACTATTCACTCTTATTTTGAGTAAAAGCCTCCCTCATTTTAGCTGAAACTTGCTAAGGAAAATGTACAGTGAATATATGAAGGAGCAATCACTGGCAAGTCCGCAGCAGCTCAAATTTAACATCCTACAAAATAAACTTATCTTCAGGCCTGCTTAAGCCTTCTATTCCTACTATAATCTATTAAATGTTTTCCCAATGTTCTAAGTTAGAAACCTCAGTAATCTTTTTTTTCACACTTCCCCCACTTCTCAAACGATATACTACCACTATTTTATTAATTTAGTTTTAACTACTCTCTCATATAATAAGTGCATACTTCTCTTTAATATGTCCTCTGCCATGCCATTACCTCCACAGCCATCTAAATTCTCTTTATTTTGTCACTGAAGCTTTAAAGTTGTTCCAACCTTTCTTCTTACCCTGGGCCATTTTCACCATTATGTCCCTTATGCTCTATGCCTGACAAATTAAAATCCACTTTCTCATGATCTAAGAAGACTTTCTCAATCAGATCCTAAATATTTTTTTAGATCTTCACTCTGAAACTCTTAACTTCATCTGCTTGTCTTTCCTTTCCATCATCCACAAACACTGAGTAAATCTTGGTACACTTCTATTTCTGAAAGTCCTATTTTTCCATAACTCTCTGCCTTTGTATATGTTATTTCCATATGTAATGCTCTTCTTTCTTCCCATGTCCTAGGAAATTTTCCTTTTACTTTCCTGACACATAATTCATTTTTCAAAAATTTGAGCTATCATTTGTCTTTATCTCTTCTTTTTGTATTCCATTTCTTTTTTTTAGAGCTCTAAGTCACATTCCATACAATTCACTGTTTTAATGTGTACACTTCAGTGACCTTTAGTATATTCATTAGTTTGTGCAGCCATCACTACTGTCTCATTCCAGAACATTTTTGTCATTCCAAAGAAAAAAACTCCATATCCATTGGCAGTCACTCTCCATTTTCCTCTCTACTCAACCCCTGGCAACCACTAATCTATTTCCAGCTCTATGAATTTACTTATTCTAAACATTTCACATAAGTGAAATCACATATGGTCTTTTGTGTCTAGCTTCTTTCACTTAGCATAGTATTTTCAAGGTTCATCCATGTTGTAGTATGTACTCATACTATACTGCCTTTATGACAAAATAATTGTCATTAATAATATCCATGGATACACCACATTTTGTTTATTCATTAGCTGATGGACAGGGGGTGTTGTTTCTACTTTGCGGTTTTTATGAATAATGCTTGTAATACTGCTTTTCAAATAAATTTAATTTGTTTTATTAATATTATTACAAAGCTTTTATTCTATTCTCTGTTCTTGAGCCCCATCTCCAGAGGAAACCATTTTCAACTCCTAGCTTTTTCTCTGGATATTTACATTAATTTTCCAAAATAAGCTATTTCTTTTTTTTTTTTTTTTTCAGTTTTGGACACAATCTATTGACAGTCTATCTGAGGAGAATTCAGCACTATTCCATCTTATCCATACTTTCATTCCTTTCTCCGTCTTCCAAATTGTTATTTCACATCTTTTAGTTATTTCAGTATCCAGTGTACAAATCACTATGTCATGTAAATATTTCACATGGCCCACCCAACTGGGTTGGCACGTTATTTATGACAATATAAGACTTATCTATAGCATAGATAGCTACCCTATATTAATGTATATGTGTGTGTGTTTGTATATGTGTGTGTGTATGTTCACAGCTGACCCAGTTGGTTTACAAACTGTCTGTTGAAAACTCTCAGGTCATTATAATTCCTTTGCTTTGTTGGTTTTTATTTGTTTTGATTTTTTGTTTTGTTATTCTGTCTGTAATGTTTTTAAGAACTTCTCTATACCCGCCAGAATTCTGAGTAGAAGGTATTAGTGTTTACTTTATTATATTGGCCCCTCTATCATCTAGAAACTCATGTCCTTTAGTTACAGAAATTTTTTTTGTATTATTCCTTGATAATTTTTCTTACCTTTGTTATTCTGATTTTGGATTACTTAAAATTACTTCTTAATTATCTTTTTTTTTTAAGTAGCAAATATCTTGGTATTTGGGGCTCTACTGTCTACGAAAAATCTTTAGAAGTTTTATCAATTTTTTTGGTTTTTTTAAAAAAAGTAAGTTCCCCTCTTCTAAATTTCTTTCAAGCTTTCTTTCTTTGTTTACTTTTTCTCCCAATATTATTGAGATATAATTGACATACAGCACTGCATAAGTTTAAGGTGTACAGCATAAGGACTTAACTTATATATATTGTGAAATAATTACCACAATAATTTAGTTAATACCCATCACTTCATACAGATACAAAAATAAATTAATAAAGAATATTTTTTTCCTTAGAGAATTCTAGAACCTAGTCACTTAGACAACTTTCAGATATACAACAGTATTAACTATAGTCATCATGTTGTGCATTATTTAATTTCTAAATACTTTGTCTTAATCCTTATTCTTCCTCTTACTAGTTTTCTTAAAGAAATAAAATTATGGCTGGTTTCATGAGTGCGTTCTCTTTCTGAGACTTTCTTTTCCTACTTGTTTATCATGTCTATATTTCTGTACTTTTCTCAAATGTTTAGTAATCCTTAGCTGTCCATTCATGACTCACTAAAATAGAAGACATGGGGTAATCTTATCAGTTCCTTTTTTCTCTTGGGAACATTTCTCTTGAGTAATACCATAGTGCAGCTCTAATCTTGACTGATTTGATCTTGATTGTTCTTTGAGTCTGAGGTAGAGCTATCATCTCTGGTTTCACCATTTTCTTGATTATACTTCTTTACCACCTTTTTTGTGGTGGATCTCTTGTTTGACATGTCTTTTTCCTTCTTAGTTTATTCCTGCATGGTACAGAAACTTATGGATCATGCTTCCTGAAAAAGTTTTATGAGAAGTGATATTTTTTGTAATATTAAATGGAATGTTGCATTATGTGCAAAAGATGAAAATAGCTTTTTTTTTCCTGCGTTCACACTTGATGAGTGATTTGTCTGGCTATAAAATTCTAGCTGTTTAAAACCTTGGTTTTTTTCCTGAATCCAGAAAGCAATGATTCATTTTTCTATGAGTTTCCACTATTACTACTAAGAATTCCAAAATCATCCTAATCCTAAATTACTTTTTATGTTAACTACTCTCTCCCAACCTTTGGAAGCTTGTAGAATGATCTATTTGTCTCCTGCATTCTGAAATTTTACTGTTATGTATGTTAGTGTGAGTCTGTTTTCATCATGTGTGTTGATAAGCCTTTTATATCTGGAAAATCATGCCCTTAGATTTCATGAATTTTTCTTAAATTCCTTCATAGGTGATATCTTACCCTAGGTTCCTTCTGCTCTCACTTTCTGGAATCCCTATTGCTCAGATATTTGACATCCTGAGATAATTCTGTAATTTACTTCTATTGAGATTTTTTTTTCTGAATTTGTATTTTTTATTTATATATATATATATATATATATATATATATATATATATATATATATATATATATATATAATTGAAATATAGCCAGTTTACAATGTTGTGTCAGTTTCTGGTGTACAGCACAATACTTCAGTCATATAGGAATGTACATATATTCATTTTCATATTTTTTCACCCAAAGTTACTACAAGAGTTCCCTGTGCTATACACTATAAACTTGTTTATCTATTCTTTATATAGTAGCTAGTATCTGCAAATCTCGAACTCCCAGTTTATCCCTTCCTACCCACTTCATCGCCCTGGTAACCATAAGTTTGTTTTCTATGTCTGTCAGTCTGTTTCTGTTTTGTAAATAAGTTCTTTTTTTTTTTTTTTTTAGGAATCCACATATAAGTGATATCATATGGTATTTTTCTTTCCTTTTCTGGCTTACTTCACTTAGAATGACATTCTCCAGATCCACCCATATTGCTGCAAATGGCATTATTCTATTTTTATGGCTGAGTAGTATTCCATTGTGTAAATATACATATACCACAACTTCTTTATCCAGTATCCATCGATGGACACTTAAGTTGTTTCCATGTCTTGGTTATTGTAAATAGTGCTGCTGTGAACATTGGGGTGCATGTGTCTTTTTGAATTAAGGTTCCGTCTGGATATATGCCCAGGAGTGGGATTGCTGGATCATATGGTAAGTCTATTTTTAGTTTTTTGAGGAATCTCCAAACTGTTTTCCATAATGGCTACACCAAACTGCATTCCCACCAACAGTGTAGGAGGGTTCCTTTTTCTCCACAGCCTCTCCAGTATTTATCATTTGTGCACTTTCAAATGGTGACTAGTCTGACTGGTGTGAGGTGATACCTCATTGTAGTTTTGATTTGCATTTCTCTGATAATTAGCAGTATTAAGCATTTTTCCATGTGCCTATTGGCCTTTCATATGTCTTCATTGGAGAATTACTTGTTTAGGTCTTCTCCCCATTTTTGGATCAGGTTGTTTGTTTTTTCTTATTAAGTAGTATGAGCTGTTTATATGTTCTGGAGATTAAGCCCTTGTCAGTTTCATGTTTTGCAAATATTTTCTCCCATTCTGTAGGCTGTTTTTTTGTTTTCCTTATGGTTTCCTTTGCTGTGCAAAAGCTAGTAAGTTTAACTAGGTCCTGTTTGTTTATTTTTGCTTTTATTTCTATTGCTTGGGTAGACTGCCCTAGGAGAATATTGCTGAGATTTATCTGAATTTATATTTTTAAATTCAAGCAACAACAACAAAAAGAGAGGATATAAGAAGAGTAAAAAATGCAGAAAGGAATAAAATGGAAACCAGAAAGCTAATGGACAAATAGTAATTGATGTAACAATATCTGAGAAAGCTGATTAATAATAAGGGTTGATAAAAGGCAAATCCAATCCAATTTATACTGAATAATTCCCCCCAGGTCTTAGGAATCAGCAGCACTTGGTTTACTTAAAAAGTGAAAACAGAAAATGTGCAGTATGAAGACTATAATAAGGCAAATTGTTTGAAAATTTAAGAAATCATTAAATCCCCAGATCATGTCCCCAAAGTGATTAATGCTGTTGATTTTCACTGTTTTTTTTTTTTTCGTTTCTTTCACATGTATGAGTTCTTTCAAATCTCTCGTTTGCTTGTGTCTTTGTATTGCTTGTTACTACTTACTTGTTTTGATGTCTTTCATATTACTGCCTTCTCAAAAATCTGACGACTACTGATTATAAGCTCATATTTCAGAATGTGGGACTGAACATACTGTTTGGAGGGCTGTGAGTAATAAATGGTTGGGCTTATTATCAACTATATGTTTCACTGTAGGAAGATTAGACTGGCCTGTTTATTTATGGAATCTTGGTGTTAAAGTCTTTTCCATTGGAATGGTCATATTCCCTAAAAATGGCTTTTCTGACATTCTGTATGACAGGCAATAATCACGGCTACCGTTGTACCGGCAGATGTCAGAATCCAGTCTGCACACTTTCTCCTAATCCCACTATTTTTAGTTTCAAAACAAGACTGCTGTTGTGCTTGGTGTAACTGAGTCCAAAAACAAACAACAGGCAAAAACCCTTTACCTCAACAGAAAGAAACTATTCAGTGTTCTTCTGGATTGGGAGAAATCTCCTGGTTGTGTGGTGGTAGGAAAGAGATCTGACCTTTCAGCTGTTTCTTAAATTTTTAACTAATACACTTTATTTAACCCCTCCATTTATATCCTCTTTCAGTAGAGCCTGAGGTAACTATTTTTTAGTCTTTAGGGAATTATCAGCATAAAGCAGGTTGAATTTTAAGGAGTCAGCTTTCTCAGATGTGCTAGTCAGTTACTATTTGCGCATCTGTTTCTCTATTTTTTTTTTTCCTGCTGTCTCCCCTTTTCCTGTTCTCTGATTATAATGTATTTTTTATAAAAAACCAAAACCTTCTGTCTTGGCTTTTTTTTTGAATGGAGTAAAATTAGATTAGTGTGCTTTCAATGAGGCTGTTTATACAGAAGTCGCTGTTGGCTTCCAATATGGATTTTACTGGCTGCTGCCACTTTTCCTCATGGCTTTTCCTAGTTTTCCCTCCATCCCATCCTCTAGGCAATCTCTGAACTGCTTTCTGCCACCACATATTGGTTTGCATTTGCTAGAATTTTGTATAGAGTCACAAAATTTGCACATTCTTTTTGTCTGCGTTCTTTCACTCAACATAATTATTTTAAATTGTCTCCATGTAGTTGCCTTAACAACAGCATAGTCATTTTTAATGCAAAATAGTGTTCCATTGTGTATACTGAAAACATTGCATTCCATTGTAAAAACACAATTATTTATACACTCATTTGTGAATGGACAGTTAGGTTGTTTATAGTTTGGGGCTATTACAAATAAAGCTGCTACAATCATTCATGTACAAATCTTTTTATGGTCATATGCCTTCACATGTTTTATGTAAATTTCTAGGAGTGAAATGAACATATGGTAGGTGTATGTTTAACTTTTAACAAGCTGAAAAGCTGTTTTCCAAAGTTGCTGTATCCTTTTAAATTAGCACCAGAAACAACTTTGCATTTTTGCCAATACTTGCTGTGGTCAGTGACTTCAATTTTAGACATTCTAATATGTATATATCTTATGATGATTAACTTATATTTCCCTAAAGGTTAATGGTATTGAGCATCTTTTAATGAGTTTATCATCTGTATATCTTCTCCCATACTTGTTTGAATATTTTGCTCATTCTTTTATTGTACTGTTTATTTTTCTATTACTGATTTTTTTAAAAGGTTTTCTGAATTGGAATCACACAGTGGTTTTATTTTATTTTATCTTTTTAAATGGAGGTAATGGGGATTGAACTCAAGACTTTGTGCATGCTAAGCGCACACTGTACTGCTTGAGCTACCCCCTCCCCCCATTATTGAATTTTGGAGAGCACTTTTGGCATTCTTGATACAAAATCTTTATCAGGTATATAATTTGCAAATATTATATTTTACTGTGTGTTTTCTTTTTTTGTGTGAGTATATATTTTTTATTGAAGTATAGTCAGTTTACAATGTTGTGTTAATTTCTGGTGTACAGCACAGTGCTTCAGTCAGGCATGAACCTGTGTGCTTTCTTTTTATTCTCTTAGCAATGTCCTCCAACAGAAAAAAAAAAAACATTTTGATGACGTTTTATTCATCAGTTTTTTCCTCCATGGATCATATAATTGATATCATATCTAAAACAACCATGGTTTAACCCAACCTTCCAAAGTTTTTCTGTTTTCTCTGTAATTGTTAGTTTTTAGTCTGTAGACTTTGGTATATATCATTTTGAGTTAATTTGGTATATGTTGTAAAGTAAAAATCTTTTGTTTTTGTTTTGTTTATTGATATCTAGTTTTTCCAGCACATTTTGTTGAAAAGACAAACTTTTATCCACTGAATTGCCTCTGCATGTTTACCAGAAATCAGTTGTCCATATGTGTGGTTGTGTATCTGGAAGTTCTATTCTGTTCCATTGATATAGTTTTCTAGCATGACTACAAATACACTGTCTTGCTTGCTACAATTTTATAATACACCTTGAAATCAAGTAGAATTTGTCTTCCAGCTTACTTCTTTTTTTTTTAAGGTTCATTTTGTTATTCTCAGTGATTTACAATTCTAAATGCATTTTAGAATTATTTAGTCAATTTCTGAAAAAAATCTGATATTTGTACTGTGATTATTGAATTTATAGATCATCTAGAGAATACTGAGGTTTAAGGGACACTGTCTTTTCACCTCGATTGTGGTATATCTCTCCATTTACTTACTTTTCTTTAATTTCTCTGAGGAATATTTGTAATTTCCAGTGTACAAGTCTTTCACATTTTTTGTCAGACTTATCTCTTAGTATTCCATATTTTTAAGTTATTCTAACAGTATGTTAATTCAATTTTTGAATATTTGTCTTGACTGTTTTATTGTATGTAGAAATATGATTAATTTTGCATATTTATCCTCTCTCCTGAAACTGAGGGCTTTTTACTTTCTTCAAGGCAACAGGATGAGGCTTAGGTCTGGACTATGTAAACTGTCAATAATATGCCATTTGGTATAAAATCCTTTGTCTCAAAAAACTTGTAAAATTGTGCCTTGATTTCTAACCAGTAGAACAGTTCTCAGAGCTTTCTGAGACACTCTTCCTGGGTTTTAATCCTCAGATTTGGCTTGAATAAAATTTTCCACTTCTTTCTTAGATAGACTGATTAATTTTTCTATATTAGGGTTATTTTGCTAAAAAAGTAGATGAGATTAGATTTCTCTTGCATGGTGGGGGATATTAGGAGCAACCACTGCCACAATCTTCTTCAACTTCCATTTTATATTCCTATTCTGCTCTGTGCTCCATCCCTGCCTTTTCTTATTTCATTTATTTAAGGAATCTTTTTCCCCTCAATTATTTTCGGAGGTTTCATGTGGGTAATGAGCCATGTCACATGACCATAGTTTGCATGAGAATTGTTAAGCATATTTCTTCATAGCCAGCGAGGATAGTAGTCATGGATTTTTTTCCCCCTTTAAAAACTCCTCTCTCTTACCCTTGTTCTTGATGTTATGTTCTGTGGATTGGCTTTTATATTTCAGAGTATGTGCCTCAGTTTCTATAAGGGTATTTTTGTTAGTCCTTTCTGAAATCTATAGCCAGTGTCAACCATCCCAATGGGATCTGTTTCCTCCACGGTTTTCTTCATGTGCCCACCTGTTCTATTTCTATTCTTTTGGACATGATTTCCAGTGTGGGGAAGGAGGAATAATTTTCTCCTTATCCTTCTAGGTTCTTTGCTGAGACCCTCCCTGTCATAAAAGATTAACAGGAGAAAACCAAATAGTTTAATAACATATGTAACCTCCTATATACATTGGAGATACACAGGAAAACTGGGTAACTCTCAAAGATGTCCTTAAATATCCTTCCCAGCTAAAGACAAAAGAAAGATATTGGGAAGTAGGGGCAGAAAGACCAGTTATAAGAGGTTATCAAGAAAAGCACAGTAAAGAAATGTATAGTAGTTATGTAGTAGAGTTTTGGTCACCCTCTTCCTGGTACAGAAAGGGAGACACCCTTACAAATGGAGATTTCCCTTATAAATGTAAATATTTCATAGGGAAAAAAAAAAAAAACTTTTACTCTGCTTTCAGAGTTTCCCCTGTGTCTGCAATTTCTTAAAAATAACCAGCTTAAGATCATCTTTACACTAAAGAGACACACTTTGGAATGATAAATTCTGCACCCCCTCACCAGCTATTTGTGAATCTGGAGTTTTAGTTGATTTCTTTGTTGATCAAAAAATATAGACTTTTTGTTTGTTTCACATTTCTTTTTTTTAATTATGAATAATTTCCTGGAAGAGAAGGATAAAATGCTAGTGTTTTGTCATCAGATTCAAACTGGAGGTCTAAGCTCTTGCCTTTATAATCTGCCTTATGAAGACTTTGTTGCAGGGATAGCAAACATTTTCTAGGCTTTCGCATTGAGTTTCCCTCTTTGTTTACAGTTTTCTGTTGCCTTTTTCATTCTTTGTGATTTCTCAACTTGCTGTCATGACTCTTGAACAATCAGTTTTGCAAATGCATCCAGCAAATTAGCTTATTTTGTATTGAAACCAGATCTTTGAATTCCTTGAGAGCAGGTTTCCTTTTTGGTCCTTAGCTAATTTGGATTTCAATGTCTATTTTACACTTTTTTTTTTTTTTTTTGATTTGCATTTCTCTGATAATTAGCGATACTGGGCATTTTTCCTGTGCCTGTTGACCATTTGCATTGAAGAATTGTTTATATATATATATATATATATATATATATATATATATATATATATATATATATATTTTCAATCCAGGCAGATTTTGGGGGGGGAGGGGAGGAGGTAATTAGGTTTATTTATTTATTTTTAGAGGAGGTACTGGGGGTTCAACCCAGTACCTTGTACATGCTAGGCATGCACTCTACCACTTGAGCTATACCATCCTCCCTACAGTAGTTGTTCTGTTTTTTAAATTCTATTATATTTTTTCCAGTCTATTTTAATTTCTTTGCTAGAAATAAAGCAGAAGAAAATAAGAACAAAGAGATCCTGCTTTCTCTCTGCCATCTCTTAACACTGTTATCTTCCCCATGTATCATGCTGTCCCTGTCTGAAGAGGAAAAGAACTCTTGACTATAAAACAAGAATTGAGCTTTATTTTTTCTTTTCCTTTAACATTCTTACTTTTTTCCTAAGCACTTACAAATGAAATATACATCTTGAAATTGGCTACCCTAAGCATTTATTCACTTTTAATAAGTGCTAGAATGAATATAATGACTTAATATTTTATACAGAGGATTAAATTTCTCTCTTTATTACAACATTTTTACAGAGGACTTTTCTTTATTAATAGACTTTATTTTTTAGAGCAATTTCAGGTTTACAGCAGAATTGAGCAGAAAATACAGAGTTTGCCCATAGCCCTCCCCACCCACACATATATTCTCTCCTACCCTCAACATCCCTCATCAGCGTGGTATTTTGGTGTAATTGGTGAACCAACATAGACACATTATTATCAACCAAAGTCCATAGACTTTCAATTAGACAATTTTTATCATTCATTCTCTTTACGACATCTTTCACTGTCATCAGGCCTACATCACACTGAGATTCTTTCTGGACATCAACTCCTTAGGAAACACTCTTGAGACTGTATTTCCTGGTGTTAACCACATTTGTGTTTCTCCCTGCAATCTAAACTGTGGGTTCAGACTACCTTAGTCTGAATCATTCATTTGTATCTTTAAAAGGCTACTATGCTTGCTGCTTAATTCATGTTTCTAAAATCATCTGTTGTGTGACAGCTGGTAACATGGGTTGGTAAAAGAAATTTACCAAAGGTTAAATGTAAGAATTGAAGGGAGTTTATTGGGGTGCACTGTCATAGGCAACAGTGGACCACACAGATTGGGGGTGCCTGTGTGAGCCCTGAGGGCCAGTTGTTGGGGTCTTTTATAAGGCAGGGTCACAAGGTGCCTGACTGGCTTGTGCACAAGGCTCTGATGGGTTATAGGTGAGGTAAGAGGTTTAGGGTCCATGAAGGGCAGTGGGGGTCTATGACTCTGGTGAGGTAGGCTTTGCCTGGGGCTATCAGTTTGCTAGTGGATATATACCCAGCAAAGAATGTCAGACATCTGAGAGCCCAGGAATGGGGGTCTTTGGACTTTGAAGGACATCAGTGGGCCCAATATCATCCTTTTCTTGCTGGTAGATGTAGCCAGTGTCCAGATTCTGGTCCCGTCCCAGAAAGAATTCTGAGATGAGATGCAAGGGTTAAGAAAGTAAAGTGAGGATTTATTAAGGGATGGACAGTACACTCTCAAGGGGAGAGCGGGCAGGCGCAGGGGAGCGGCTGCCCCGAGTTTCTTTGGCAAGTTGGTTATATAGAATGTAAAAATGAATGGGAGGAATATTCACTGGGGTGGGAAGGGTTTGGGGTCGTATTCCCTGATTTTTTTCCCATCCCCACTTTCCTGAAGGGAGGAGGGATTTTTGTCCTCAGTTAGTCTGGGTCAGGATGTCATGGCATCAGTGCATGATGGGTACTTCTAATCTGCAAGGCTAATTTTATTGGAATAAGGGCATAATGAGCAAAAAGTTACATTCAGACACTGGAAATTTCTGCCTTTTCTCACCTTTCTTTGTTGGCCTCCAGGCCGCTCATCATGTCAAAAGGTGTGACCACTTATCAGCCCAGAGGTTCCTGCTTTTCTTTCTCTGCCCAATGATCCCTGCTGCTTACATGATGTGTGGCTTCTGCATTTGGCCTGTGCCCCTCTTTTCTGCCCAATTCCTGCCATTTGGTCTGTGTCCCCCTTTCTCTGCTCATATCTAGCTATCTGCCTGCTCTAACAGTTTTGACTCTCAGTCGCTCTTCCTCAAAACGTCTTAATTCTATTCACTTTTCTCTAAATCAGAATTTTAAACTGTAAACCCACCCCTTTCTTAAAACAGAAGTTTAGATGAAGGAAAAATGTGAAACAGCAATATGATATTTTATATATATATACATATATTATTTCAAATAATATTCTTCTTATCTGTGAGCTGGCTTTGACCTATTCTTTCTTTTCAATTTAAGAAAAGGGAGAGAGGATGGCTATCATCTCAACAAGGAGAGCAAAATAGCATAGACGGAAATCCTGAACAGAAAGAGAAGAAAAAGAAAAAAAAAACAAACCAATTTCTAGCCAAGTGATTTGTGATGCTATGGTAGGAAACAGAGATTATTACTGAACACAAGTTTGTGTGCCCAATGCACAGTGAGGCCAAACAAACTCAAACATCGGAGTTTGGAGCAGAGAAAGGTTTATTGCAGGGCTGAGCAAGGAGGACGTGCAGCTCATGCTTGAAAAACCCAAACTCTCCAATGGTTTTAGGGGAAAAGTATTTATAGGCTAAAAAATTTGCGGTGAGGGTTGCCTGGTTGTGTGACTTTCTTCTGATTGTTGGTGAGGTAACCAGCCAGTGTTCCAGGAAACCTTGTTCTCAGCCTGAAGTTGCCATCCTCCACGTGGGTGGTGGTCTTAGTTCCTACGGAAGAACTCAACAATACTGTCTGTTTATCCCTTGAGGAGGAACCAGGACCCTGCCTCAAGGCTGTGCTATTGTTTCTTGACTGTTCCTCCTTTGTCTCTGCATTCTGTCCCTTCCCTGATTAGCAACTGTTTGAATCTGCCCTTTGGAACTCTGAGAAGGTCAAGAAGGCTCAATGGAGCCCATTTCCTGCAAACACGGAATGAGGGATGAAAATAATTTGTGTGAGAGAGGACCCCACAGGGTGCTGCTCTGTCTCACCCTCCACAGTCCAGTGCCATCTAAAAGAGGAGCAAGGGGATAAGGGGGCTCTCTCTCAGACTGAACAGTCATTCAGAGAAAATGTTTTAAACCAGGTAGTTTATTTAAATCGTTAGATTGGATTAAATTCTAAACCTGGTTTGACTGATTTTTTGTGTGTCAAACACTTCTACCCACTAGGTAGGAGTGACTCATGAGAAAGATCAGAGAAGTTTTAGAGAAACAGAGACTATGCAAAAATATATATATAAAGTATGATTTGAATAAATTTGCAACGTCTCTAAAAAGATAATGGCAAAGGTGTTCTGATTAAATCTTTGATAAAAGGTGTATATATTTTCTACATTTTCCAATAAAATAGCTTTTAATTTATATTTAGTTTTAAATTTATATTTACTTTTAAGTATTTATGAAATATTCCAATGAAAACTGAAAAAATATAATATCAGTCTTTGTGTTTTTTACCTTTATTTCCATAACTCAACAATCCTATCTTATACAACCTTCCATCATGCTAGCTTTCTTATTGAGTCCATACTCATTCTGCTCACCACACAACAGGCCAGTAAATTGGGAGATGAAGTGTTGGGGCAAGTAATAGTGACTCTACTTGGAAAACTGGCAGCCCAAGAGGATGGCAGACTAAGGTCTTGGAGAACCATCCTACTCAAGTCAGAATCCAGGCTCCTTTTATACTGAAAAAGGGAAGGGGCTGTGGTTGGTTGTTGCAAACTTCTTGATGTAGGAATTCTTTGTTCTTGCAGCTGTCCATGTGGGTCAGATCATGGTGTCCCTGTAAACTTCCAACAAAACAAATGTTATTTTCCATTCTGCAACTTGTCATCTTTATATAAGTTGGAAAGTGTAAATATCCTTAAAGCTCAGAGCCTTGAGAATAGGCTCTCCTGTATACTTCAAGCTAAAGGTGACATTCTTTTACAAAAGGTGCAGAACTAACAAGACTAAGCCTGGAAAGCAGAGCACAGGGTTAAAGCCAAAGGAACAGATCTACTCTGGAGTCAGTAACTGTTCTTTTTATTACAGCGTTACTTAATTTTTCATTTATTTTACTTTTCAAGTGAAGTGCTGTATTTACTTTGTATTTTTGTGTGTATTAGGAATTTAAAACTGTCCTTATTAATAAGTGTCCTTTTAACTTAATATTTTCATTGAGAGAGTTTTGTTTTGGTTAGCTTACTGGTTACAATTGCACAAGTTTTGAGAAGTCTAGCCCAATCCTATTTTTTTCTTAAGTTCTGTTATTTTTAACATGTGACTTTATGGAATACATGCATGTATGTGTGTCTGTGTTTCAGGAACACTTACATTAGATTATTTGAAAACTACCCATATGTACAATTAGAAAAAGGGAACTAATTAAGTTGGTGGCCATCTCTATTCCTGTCCTCAAAATCAGGACAAAGTAGCAACTCTCCTGCTTAAATCTAGAGTCATTCCAGCTTGTGGTCCACCCCCCTCGCTGAATATTTTTTCTGTTATAAATACGGTGAGTTGTACTCTGTCCTGTCCTTCTGTTCTTTCAAATACATCAATAATTTATTTCATTCTCATTTTGATGAATTGTATTTATTCTACCATCTTCTGTAGCTTACAAAGATCATGCTTAATTATGATGCTATGACTCCACAAACATGACAAATCAAGTTTTGTTTTCTTTGTTCAAATATTTGTAAGATCTTAGCGAATACACAGAAAAAAAATGAACAGATAAAGATGACACAGATACACCTCATGGACACCATATTCCTCTTTGGTTGGCATCACCATAGTCACAGTTTGGGGGCAATAATATTACTTCCTGGTTGTGGAGTCAGACACCTGGATTCAAATACTGGCCCCACCATATCCTGGCTGGTGATTTTAGACTAATTCCTTAGCCTCTTTAACCCTCAGTCATTCTGTCTGAAAAATGGATCATCTCCCTCTTGAGATTACTGTGACATCTACTCATATTAATTGAAATAACTAACATACATAAAACCCTGTGCACATACCTAACACATGTTAAGGATGCAGGATAGCTATTATTAGCATCTTATGAGCTTTTAAATGCATAGCTGGTGGGTGAAATTTCATGAACTTCTGAAGAGTGATTTCACTCCTGGGTAAGCCCCAGAACAGAGTCCTTCTTTAATCTGACAAATAATAGAGCATAAATATATAGATTTGGGTAGTGATTTTCTTTTTGAAAACAGCATAACTTTTAAAAATGTGTTGTCATAGTCATTTAAGTGTTTCTTTCATTACATTTCTAAGAACTCAAAATAGGGTCTCTTGGCTTCATGTTTTTCCCCCTTCATGTTCAATGTTGAGAGTTGATTTCTTTTACTTACTTGCCTTTGGTTAAACATTGTTTTGCCCTCACCTTCACTCTGTCTCTTATAAGCATTTACTGTCACACAGAACGGCTTGCTGTCACACTCATATCAGCAGTCTGAACAGCACTGTGAAAGCAGGAATGGAATTTGGAAAGATTTTGCCATCTTTCACATGTGTTACCAAGGAAACCATCTGTGTGTTAGCTTACAGACAGCTTGGATTTTGTTTTGCATCTTCAGTTCATATGAGAAAAGTAGCAGGGACTCAGATTTCCCAAGAATGCGTCATGAACAGTAGTTTAGCTTTAATTAAAAAAAAAAAAAGTTAGAAATCCCATCAATACCAGAATGCAAGTAGTAGAAGGGCAAGGAGACATTTCAGTAACAACCAAAATTCATTGTTAACCTTGATAAAAATGCATTTCAGATTTCAAGTGCAGCAGTCAGTTTACAGAAAGCAGGGAGCTCATGTTACAACCAAGAGGAGGTGTGACAAATTTATTTTTATTTCCAAAGGATTGTTATCATGAAGATACCGTCAGGTGACAGATGAAAAAAGAGAAGGCTGACTCCTTACCCTGAATTCGCCCCATAGCAATCTTGGAGCCTGGGTTACCTTAGGTTTAAACTGAGCAAAGGGGTATCTTTTCTGTCTACCTCAAGTTAGAAAACGGATGTGAAATACATTGTAAACTGAAGACGCGCACATGTGTGAGGCTTATACTTTCTCAAGATGTTGGGAAAATACAAAGTCAAATTATTTTTAAAGGGGATTAAATTGGGTATTTTAATCTGTATTTTAAGAATGAGAAATAAGTAAGTAATAGGGATTTCTAAGACCAAAGATTTGGTCTTAGATATATATATATAATCTATATATATATCTATATATAATCTACAGATTATAACATTCTCCTAGCTGTAGTTAGTGATTTAATTCTTCACCTGCTATGGATTATCCTAAACACTTCTAACAGTCTCATTTTGTTATTGCCTTGATCAGTTACTCATGTTATATATCTCTTTGGTCTATCATGCCTGGTTCTTAAAATTCTCAATAATATAATCTCTGTCCCTTCAGCCTCGCATCTTTTTCTTTTCAGTATGTATCTTCTGTTCTTAGCACTGTACACTTTATTCTACTCCCAAATCAACTTACAATTATTTCTATTCTATGAACTATGGAATATTCATCTTTTAAGTTTAATATTGACTACACAAGGTAAATAAGGCTGAACATCAAAAGCATCAAAAGAATAAACACAACTAATCTTAGCATGAGGTCAGGGTGTCACAGATATTATCAATATTGGTGTTAAAGCTGATGGTCAAAAGCTGCAAGTGCTTCCTTGGATATATGTCAAGTAGAATGAGGATGGATTTTTCCCAAGTAGTACCTGTAAAAAGTGAACTATCCAAGACTGCGCCAGCCTGGACTCATGAGGAACAGGGTGGGAGAAAAGCTTTTCCAGGATAAGGGTTTATTTACCCAGATATTGCAAAAGGCAGGATTTCAGCTAGTATACTTGTTTAGAAATGTTTATGATAAACTGAAGACTTTTTAAAAACTGAGAATGACTTTTAAAACATTGGTTCAAAGATACAAAGGATATAAACCCCAAAGAAATGTTAAGAAAAGGAGGCTTTTTCTATTGCTTTTTAAATAACCATAACATATTTTGCAAATTTATTTGTAAAATAAGCATAGAAATCTGGACTCTAAAAGTTTAATGTTATTTCCAATGGAATATAATTATCAACCTTGCTTTTATAATTAATTAACAATATAACATTCAGTCTGTGGTCTTAGCACTAGCTAAGTAACAATTTGTATTTTCTTTATCATACCAAGAAAGTTATCAATTCATAGAGACTCTGCGATCTCCCTTCAGCTGATTATTAATGGCACTACTGATAATAGCAGATAATTTGTCTTAAAAATTTGCATGTGAAATTTTGCTTTTCTAGTTGATGTCCAAGAATCATTCTCTCCTTATCTGCCCTAGTTCCTCATTTTGTATTCTAAAGTAGGAACCTCCACGCTTTGAACTAAATGGAAAGAGAATTTCCACCATCCTTTCCAATTTACTCCTCCCTAAAAGAAGAGAAACTTTGGAATTGGAGAAAAACTGAATGTAGAGAATTCTGCCTGTCATTGTTTTCCTTTGCACTTGTCAGCAGGCACAGAGGATATACTTGGCTCAATTTCTGATGCTATGTGGTCAGAGCACTGATATTAAGATCCAGGAACTTCTTCTAGAAATAAATCTTGTGGAGTTTACCTTCCCTCCCTAGTATCTGGTCTATATGAGTGTAAGACATGGAGGACCCACGGTGTCCTCAAGGTATAGAATTGCCATTGTTCAGAAGCCCAATGTGGCCTCATATCTAAATCACATTAGGTATTTTATTTTTTTGTAGTTTGATATCCTTTAGTGCTTAGTTGTAAAATCAAGGATTGTAAGAATTATTCATAGTTTATTTCCCGTTTTATGTATTTAATAATACACATATTTCCCTTCTCTCATTTTTTCTCACAAATTTATACAGGATCAAGCCAGTAATGGTAAAAAAATTTTTTTGACTTTTTAAAAATTAGGTTGTTTTTCTTTATTGAAGTATAGTTGATATACAATATTGTGTTAGTTTCAGGGGTAGAGCATAGAGATTCAGCTTTTTGCAGATTATATTCAATTATAGGTTATTATAGGATAATGGGTTATAATTCCCTGTGCTAGACAGTAATCCTGTTGCTTATCTATTTTGGGTATAGTAGTTTGTATCTGTTATTCCCATACCTCAAATTTGTCCCTCCCCTCTTCTCTCTTTTGGTAACTATAAATTTGTTAATTTTTAATGTCTGTGAGACTATTTCTGCTTCATACATACATTCATTTGAATTATTTTTTAGATTCCACATGTGATATCATATAATATTTGTCTTTCTGTCTGACTTATTTCACTAAGCATAATATTCTCTAGATCCATCCACATTGCTGCAAATGGCAATAGTTTACTCTTTTTATGGCTGAATAATATTCCTTTGTATATAAATACCACATCTTCTTATAAAATGTGAGGGATTTATGATGTCACCTGTAGTGGGAGAAGTATCAATCACACCTTTTCACCTCTAGACCATAACTACAGTGTTATGATCTAGAAAACAATAGTTCTTGGAATCTCCCAGTCTTGCATCTTGCCAACCCTTCTAACATTTTGTAAGCACATTTATTCTTTCTAGTGAATTCCCTTCTGCTTGAAATACTTAACATGTTTTCTGTTTCCTGCATGTAACATGGCTTGATATACCATGACATTAGCTATATGACATTGAAGAGACCACGGTTGTTTCCTTACAGTAAAATGCTAATTGTGATACATTACAAAGGTCTGTGAGGATTACAAGGAATGTATACCAAGTGCTGAGCTCTGGTTAGTACCCAACAAATAACTGGATTTTCCCTAACACTCAATAATTCATTTTTGTTTGACTATAAAGAGCATAACTTTTATAATTGCTCTATTACATTGTAAGATACAGAAGAATACTACAGATGATTATGGTTTTTTGTATTATAGTCATTTCCACAAATTATAATTAAACAACCCTGTGGTTTCCTGGAGTATATTAAGACATTTTCTTTGGGGTTTTTGTCATAATGTCCTGTCCCTATCATGCAATCCTTCCAATTTTCAATCCGATTGAAGAGATTATAGAGCTTCTTATTTTCACAGGAATTACCATTCAACTCTTCTTTGTTTACAAGAAGGTTCTGGCTGAGAGAAAGGGGACATGAAAGCTTATTATGTTATTCATAGATTTGGAATTTTTCCCTCTGGTGATTTATGCAGCATAGATTTGTCACATTAGAGGTAAATGTCATTGAATTTATGCTTTATTTGTGTGTGCATGTGTGTGTATGTTAGATTACATAAGCAGAGAAAGTTTCTAAATATAGTCTCCTGCACTATATTAATGTCTAAAGTTTAAAAATGTAGCTTATTAATCTTTAAAATAACATCTTTGAGGACTTTGAGATCTACTTTCCTCTGTTACAAAGTAAGAAAGAAATAAATCTCACTGCATGCTGCTGTGACCTTTGACAAGTGTCTTGGCTAAATGGTCTTAACCACAGCAGGATTTATTCCCTTCACAGAGGCTTGTGTTGGGTTCACAGAAGTTTCCAGGTAGGAAAAATCACCAAAAATTAATGCCTGAGGTTTACAATAAAAAATGTTTGTCTTTTGATTGTGCTTACTCTGGCTTGTAGTCGTCTACTTGTTGGGCATCCCACCAAGTCAGAGTTAAAGACTAGAGAAATGTTTGGGGGGAAGTGAACTGTGACTAGTTCTAGACCTTGCTTGATTTACAAATTGATGTCAGCTTTATAAACAACCCACCAGAGATTTCAAGAATTTACTTGTAAATATGTTGAGAATCTTCATTTTAGGGAACAATAAAAAAGTCTGTGGCTCAGCTCTTTGAAACACACTGCTGATGAGCTCTAACACGGTACATATTATATGGTCTGAGGATATGACTTGACTCACCCCAGCAGTTACAAAACACGGGTCTCTGAAATCCTGCTCGTTAAAGAACTTATAATCTAACAAAAATTCGAATGCAGTTGAATCATTTATTCATAATAATACTTTGTTTTTGTTTTGGCAGATCTGTAGTTATCATAGTCTTTTTATAAGCATCACAATAGTAAATACAATCCTACAACCAGCATAATTGCTCCTTAAAAGTGAGGGAGTAATTAAGTCATTCCCTGGTAAACAAAAGATGAAAGAGCGTTTTCCTTTTTTAAAATTTGTTTGTTTGTTTTACCACTAGACCTGCCTTGCAAAAAAAAAATAAATAAATAAATAAATGCTGAAGGGAGTCCTGCAGGCTGCGATGAAAGGACACGAGATACCTGCTCAGAATCACATGAAGAAATTAAGATCTCAGTACAGGTATTTACCTAGGCAATGATAAAGGCCAACATTGTTGTAACTTGGCTTTGTAACTCTACTTTTGGTTTTCTACATGATTTAAGAGACTAATACATTTAGAATATGGTTGGTCTGAAAGCCAGTATTATGTAAATTTAATTTGTAACTTTGTTTTCTACAAAAAGTTACTTTTGGTTATTTGAGGCTGATGTGTTAAAATTATATTTCACGTATAGTTTGAATGATTTAATTTTATGTCATCTTCAGCAAATGTAGATTTTCTTTGTGAGAGTCTCATAAATTGTGTGCTACAGCTTCTGCTGAGACCAATGTTAATTTATTAATCTCTGGTTTCCTTCCTCAAAAGTAGTAAACATATAGAATTCACATCATGTGATTTGGGATCGGGGTTTTCATTTCTCCAATGTTATGTTTTTTTCCGTTTATGGATCTGGTAATTGGTGTGTTTCCTGATGTTTCCTTGGATATATGTTTTTTCCTAATCCAATTTCCACACACATTGTAGCCAATAGTGACATCCATTTTTTTTTTCTTTGAAGAGGGTTCAATTCCACTGAACCACCTTATTTGAAGCTGAGACCACAGTTCCTCTTCCATAAGCAAAAATACTCCAATCTATCAACTTTATTCCAGCTTGCACACCTCTTCCCTTTCATCTATAACAATGAGAAAATTCTATTTTATTTTCCTTGTGACTTTGGCTGTGTATTTCACTAATGTATTTTTCTCTTGGAATTCAGTATTTTTCTTGTAGAAATATAATATTTCTAGGCTTTTTTTTTTAAGCAGTACAAAGCAGGAGAAGATTGTAGACCAAGTTTCTCATATATCCATTCCCTTACCCATTTAGTAGTTAACATAGACATTTGTATCATTTTTACTGACTTAAGACTATTTAATTACCTGTATGTGTCCTAATTTATTCAACTAAATTTTTTATTACTTCCAATGTTTCTCTTTCATAAATTTTTTTCTTATAAAATATTTTATTATATAACTTTTTCTTACATTTGTAGAAAAAAATCAAGGGGTATTCGTAAAATAATAACAAAGCCAAAAAGAGCAAAAGGTTATGGAAACTAAGTAACAGTATTTTAAAAATCAATTAAGAAGCTTAGATTCACTGTTTCCCTCTCACTTGCTCCCAGAGACTCAGGTTACTAAAGCAAATAGAAAATATAACATTTTGGATGACCTATCAAAGACAAAGAAATCACATTTCAAATTCAAAACTTCTAGTCTACTAGTTACAGTGACCATGACATAGAATTAAAATAACAAGCTCTTGAAAATTAATCAGACTTATAAGTGTGGAATACTAGGAATTATTAAGCAACAAAGCTATGAACAATTTGAACTTTTACACAGATGTGCTATTGCCCATGGAAACAGATGCTTGATAAAGATATGCGTTCACACTGTACCAACTGAGGTTTGTATCAGCAAGCAGTCTGGCCAAAGAAGATACTTCTTCTGTTTCTGTAATCTACTGACAGAAATCATTCCAAAGTACAGGAGACAAAAGCTCTGATGTAAGCCCTCAGTTCACAAATAATGAATGACATATATCATAAAATAGGCAAATATAGACATAAAACTTGAATTTTCTTGTAGATCCAACCTACCATTCAGGACTCTTAAACTTTAAAAAATAATTAGTCTTTCATAATAGATATCATCAAACTCTACTATCTTTAACCTGATTTTTTGAGGGGTGAGGGAGTTGAATTTTAAAAAGAGAAAGAGAAAATGGAATAAGGGGAGAGTGAAATCATATAAGATATGAGCATATAAAAATGTTACTTCGATTAATGAATATTGGTATTGATATAAAGAAGACAGATAGATTAGATTAAAAGTTTATAAATGTCAATGGGAAAAGAAGAAGTATTCAAGAAATGTTGTTGGGACAAGTAGTCAGCTAATAAATAAGCCTGGTTGCCCTTGTCATCTATTATATCAAAATACATTTTACAGTATTTTAATGTTAAAAAATACAGTACTAGAGAAAGAAAGGGCAATCATCTTTGAGTGGATAAAATCCTTTCCACAGGGGGAAAAAAAAAACTTCATCTATAAAGGAATAAGTTTTTTTTTTAATTGAAAATAAATAGCCAATTACCATAAAGAAAATATTTTAATCTAGAAAAATTATCTGCAACATGTGTAGACAAAGCACAACTTTACTCTGTATATAAAGAACACTTCAAATTAATAATAGCTTCACAAGTTCACATCCAAGAATTTATCCTAGATACACAAACATGGATGTATAAATTCACTGAAACATTGTTTGCAGTAATAAAAATCTGAAATAAATCTAAATGCTGATTAATCGGTAATTATTACATTCTGGTATAGCCAAACAGCCAAGAAAATATGGTACAGGCAAATTATGGTTCACAAGATGCCATAAATGAATGAATGAATACATGAATGAATGAATGAATGATATTTACGTCTATCTATAGATAAAATGTCCAGTATATTCATTAATGAAGGCAAGTTTCAGGGAAAACAAGTATAATATTATCAAATATGTGTATATAGAGGGAAAGAATATCCAAGATGCTTATAAAGAAATAGATTTTATGAAACAATATGAAAGAAACTGCAAATAGTGGATACGCCCAGGGGAGTGCCACTTGAGGAACTGGAGATAGGAGGCAGGGATGTAATGTTCACTTTACATCTATCTGAACTATTTGATTTTATGTAAATAAAAAAAAAAGAAGTTGAAAAACTCTGAAGACTGGCTTGAATTCAAAGAACATACCGAGTTCTTCTGACATTGCTCTATGCTGAAGTCCAGATGTTTTACCTCAGTTCTCACCCCTGGTTGACCATTCTCTTTGGTGTTGGAACTGCTTGGCCATTGATACTGTTGCATTAATGTAGCGTGTTTTTGTAGAGACTGACCCTACTTTTCAAATTTCATTTCTTTATTGTTAAATGCAGCCCAGGCAAACTAATCCAATGGCCTGAGCGTGACCATAGAGTCAGGAAATTAATTCTTGGCAAGAACAGATGAATTCACCCTCAGTACTCAGTACAACCTTCCATTTGCCAGGCATATTATCACTGCTAAGGCTTTGCAAGGACTCTGGATGACAGTCTTATTCAAGGATTGCTGCCCCCTTAGCCAAACTAATAACTGCTTTGTAGCACCCCTTTTGCTGACAGTCAGAACTACAAAATGTTAGACCTGGAAAAGACTTTGAAAATAACTTAGTTCAGTCTTTTCATCTCATATATTAGACATCCAAGCCTCAGCGACAGCCTGGTCACTCAGCCAGGTGAGGACAGAGAGGAAAGATGACTCTTAGTCAAATGCTATTGACGCTGGATAAAATGGTGTTAGAAATCCGGTAATTTTCAAAGATGTAGACAGATAACTACTTTGCCTTTTCCTTCTCCTGGTCTTTATTGACACTTTAACCGAATTCTCTGGATAAAATTTTAATTTTCAGATGATGACTTATAAAAACTGCACAAGCCCCATGCCTTCAGAAAGACCCAGGAATTTCCATTGTTTTTGGCAAGGATTCCTTTGAGGCCTAACAGTCAAGACCAAGAATTCTAGCATCACAGTGTCTAATTGGGACTCTTCTTGCCATAACTGACTAGCTTAAAATCTTGGGAATATTATTTAGTCTCTTGGTACCTCTTGGTGCTTCATATGTAAAATGAGAAAAATAATAATACCTACTTTATATGGTGGTTATGAGAATTAAGTAAAATAATACATGTAAGTGTACAAAAAGTGCCTAATAAATGATTCAATAACTACTAGCTCTTTATGCTCATTAATATTATCATAACCAGTTCTTGGAATTTTTACCTGTTCTCCTATTGTGAGTGTCGGATTCAAATTTTTGTCTGGAGTATTGAAATAACTTCCCAACTTTCTTTCCTGATCACATCTTTCCTCATTTCTTTTTACCATCCCCATGGCCTTCTTGTTTGCTTAACTCTTTTCTACACAATTTTTTAAAAGTAGCCTCAGTTTTCCTCCATCTCTATTGACCCAGCTAAATTAAAAGATATTCTGTGTGCTACTAATCTTCCCATAAATACACACTTGTAATGCATATCACACTTTTCTAAAATGATCAGTTTTCTTCTATCTCCCACAGGAATATACACTCCTTGAGGGTAGGGGTCATACATGATTTATCTTTGTACTAATGCAGTCACAGTGCCTGGCATTTAGTCTGTAAAGAAATCCTAAGGTCAATGTGGCAACGGTGGCAAGAGTTAGGGAGCAATATGCAAGTGAAAGAGAAGTAGGAGCATTCCTTCACTTTAGGGGAGATGTGGGCTTTAATTTCTTAGTATTAGTATTAGTATTGATGGAGGTACTGGGGATTGAACCCAAGACCTCATGCATGTTAAATACACACTCTACCACTGAGCTATACCCTACCCCTGGATTTGATTATTTTAAGGAAGTTAGGTTTCCTTATACTGACATGTTTCCTTACATGAACACTCAAGAAATACATGTTGAGTAAATGCATGCACAGATGAATGAATGACAAAAACTGAGTGCTACTGGGAAAGCTTTGTATCTCTTCGAATACACCATCCCTTTCCCAGGCTGCATATTTCAGATGGACATCCCAGAGGAAGGGCGCAGTTCTAAATCCATTGTAATATAGACTATTATTGTGTCCATTCATAGCCTGTGGAACCAAATGATTCTGATTATCATCATGGATACCTAAAAGGGCTGCTGAATTTTCAATAGTTCCCTCCGGTGAGTGGATGATAGACACTATCTCCTATTGCAACAGTGAAGGAAAACAGCATTTTCTTAGCAGTAAGATACTGTTTTGTTGAGAGTCCTCTTGTTCCCTGTCAATTTTTGCCCCTCCCACACATAAAAATATCAAAACCTGAAAGTTTAGAGATTGTTCTCATTCACCTGAGTTATATATGTCCTATTTATCCACTAAAGAGGCTTAGTAAGATAGTACTTTGATAGAAATTAAGTCTTGCTTTAGATATACGCAGTGGCCAATATGAAGGAGAAAAAAATGACTTACCACTGAGTATGCCATCATAGGTTTTATGTGTTATTAGTACTAGTTTGAAAAAAACTGTTTCTCTTTATGGACATAAATCTCATACTCAGAAACATGAGAGAGCGATAAACATTTTGATGGATTATATTCACTTAAAGGAAAAATACATTATGCAGTTTTTTTTGTTAAAATACTAATACAAATATAATGTTCTACAACACTGACCAAAAAAATTGTAAACCTCTTTTATCTTAAGAATCTATAACTCCCAAGTGTTTGTTAAGAATATATCTGGGTAAGTTAGTTGAAACTTGCTCTCTCCTTCTCCCACCCAAATGATCTTGTTTATTCCCTTATTTTTGACAGTATAATTATCCAAACAATAATAATTATGTGTAATTGATGTTTTAAGATGGATCAAGCCAGGGGGTAGTTTTATGAACTTAATTCTTGTTCTCTGGCATTCCCACCAGGAGGTAAGTTCCATGAGAGCAGGAGAAAAATGTTTTCATTTTTTTTTCTGTTCATTGCTGAATCTCTATTACCTTCAGCAGCTTCATAAAAATAGTAGATTCTCATTAAATACTTGTTTGGTGGATAAATGGCAGCCTTTGATAAAAGGTATAGAAGCTGGGAGGGCAAGAAACAACCAATCCAATAAGGTTTTAAAAAATGCTCCATTACCTATTTAACCCATTGAACAAGGTTAAACAGAAAACAGAGCAAGCAGAGCACACATAATGCTGTTTACACTAATATCTGTACAGTTGTCATTTTATATTATTTATGTCTCTTTTTAGAATATATTATCAGTCCCATACAGGCAAGATTAAAGGAATAAAATTTCATTAAGATGTTTTTAGGAGTATTAAGCAGAATTGTCTGGGAAAATATATTTAATGAACAACCGAGAGCAAGGAATATTTTATAACAGTGGTTCCTGAGAAAAAGCATGCACTTTTGAATGTATAGGGCCTTCAGTTCAGTCTTTTCTGAGTAACTACTCTGGCATTAGACAGAGTCCGGTGTGATGCTGGGATGAACATCAAAAATTATCCTCTACCAGTCCCTTTACGGGAAATTTTTTTTCACCTTTGTTGGATCTCTTTCTTTCTTTCACTTTTCATTCTTTTTATTTCTATTTAATTTAACTTTTTATTTATTTTAGTTATTTTTATTTAATTTACTATTAAAATGATGCAGGACCTTTTGAAGGCATCCCAGAACTTCACAACATTGACGTCTGCAATCAGAGCATTATTTAGATAGATTATTGTGTTTGGAACCCTTCCAAAGCAGAGACTGCATGATAGACACGAAAAATCTCATAGAAAATTGAATTTCAAACTAAAAATATTTCAAACAGAATTATTTTTCATGAGTAATTCATACCAAATGTTAGTGGAGGCTTTTGATTTTTTCTCCCATAATAGTTTATGAGTAAGCCCTCTACGTGTGCAGATGAAAAAAATCAGTGTCACGTGGCTATAGAGGAGATAAATTTAATTGTTACACTAAATTCAGGGCACTATATAAAGTATGCCACATTGTGACAGACCACCCAACCTATGTGGATTCTGAACCTTGAATAGTATTATTCATTTTTTAAAAATTCCATAATGTCTTATTGAGTGTCCTGACTAGGCTCTGTAGCTTAGTAATAAAAAAAAAAAAAAAAAAAAAAAAAAAAAAAAGAGGATATTACAGTACTCTGGGAACACTTGGCAGGGTGTGAAGGGCCAGAGAGACTTTCTCAGCGCAAATGATATCTGAAACAGAGTAGCTAAGGCAATGGAAGAGGCAACAGAAACACGGCCCATTCAGGTAATTAAGAGGTTGAGTGGTGTGTGTGTACCTGTGTTTGAAAAGGAATTAGGGAAGAGGGAAAGGGTAGGTGTCCGCAGCCTTAAGTGAGTAGGTCCTGGGCCAAGCCGAAGTTCACAATAGCTTGCACCTGGTAAGAGGTATATGTACGCATGCGCTAGTAGTATGCGTACGCATTATGAGCACTACGCATGCGCCAGTAGCGTGAGTCGGCATTATGAGCACTACGCATGCGCCAGTAGCATGAGTCGGCATTATGAGCACTACGCATGCGCCAGTAGCATTTTAAAAGGACAAGTGCGTACACCTGAGCGTGCTCACCACCCGCTTGTGCTGCAATGAGGTGGTTGGTGTTTTGCTCCGTGTTGGCTTCTCACGGCTTTTTCCAGTTGGGCAGCTCACCTCCTCGGATTCCCTCTCCAGCCTCCCACGACTGACAGTAGGTAAGATGTGAAGCTGGAGATGTAACCTGGAGCCCACAGGCCATGATAACAAATGCAGCATTTTTTTCCTAAGGGTAGGAGGGAACCCTTGGTAGATTTAAGGAGGGAGAGCAGTATCTTCAGGTTGGTGAAGATGCCAGGCTGCAGTGTGGAGAAAGGCTTGGAGCAACTGAAACAGAAGGGAAGGAAGCAAGTTAAAATGCCGTTGTAGTCATACAAGTCAGAGATAATGATGGAGTCATATAGAGTGGGGCAGTGAAAATGAAAGAGTTGGTGGACTTACAAGGTAAGTAATACGGAATATACAGGATGGATTGAGTGACAAGATGTGGGAGAAAAGAAGGAAGTGATTTCTGGGTTTCTGGATTCAATGTTTATGGTACTGTTTATAGAGCTGATAATTATTTCCTTGATTTTGACAGTGTCAAGAACCAACTTTGTTCTAACTCAGAAAGTCACAGCTTTATGCCTCATTCAGAAGGGGGAAAAAAAAAAACAACAAAACCATGAACAGAGCAGCTTCAGAATATGCCCCTGCCTCTCTTACTAAGTCATTCCTAGAAAGATGGCAGTTCTGAACAATTCTAGTGTATAGCAAGTAAGTAACCTGCACTTTCAATGAACCAACCGGAAGTATGACGTGTATGATAAAGTGGAGTTGACTAAGACAATTAAAAATCAAAGAAAACAAGGCAAATTTTGATGTGAGTGTTTTTATGAACAGCTTTCTGTTTATCTATATATTTCAAACTGGATGTCTCTGGGGAATCTCTTGAAAGAAATTTATATTACCCAGGTATTGAAGCACAGATAAAACTGACTTGAATTTGTGGATTATGATGATTCATAATAGTCAATTAGCCTTAGTATTTCAATAAATAATGAATTATTGGCTTAGCACACAGTTACTTAACAACTTCTAGTTCATTCAAGGATTCTACAATTTGAATGTTGGATTTAAAACTGACTGTTTTCTATAGCCTGAAAAGAAAGTAGGAGAGGTAAGAGGACGGAGATTTGAGCGCAATAGAAATGGATGCATGTCTGTATCAAAAGTCACATACAATATTAGTCATAAAGCTTTTTTCATCATATTCCAAATCTTAAAATAACTCCAGTGCTTATCAGTCAAGAAAAACAAATTGTGATATATATTAATACAATGAAATACTATAAAGAATTGAAAAAAAATTGCCATGCACGAGTACTTGGATAAATCACACAAGCAAGATATTGGATGAAACTAGTAAGACAAATGAGTACAAATTGTGTAATTCCATTTATATAAAAGCCAAAAAAGTCAAGACAGTAGTTACTTTGAGGTGCAGTTTGTGATTTGTGATGGGGCAAAGAGAGGGCCTCTGGTAACATATTTTTTATCGTCATGGTGGCTACATAAATGTGTTTATCTTGTGAAAATTCATCAAGCAATGTGCTTACGATTTTGTACTTTTAAATATATTACACTTTAACTTAAAATTTACATTAAAATATACATTATGATATTTAATGTACTAAAGTGTTAACTTTAAAAATAAAATAGCAGTTTTTTTTTTTTTTTTAACAAGCAACATGAGTTTATTTGGGGATAGTGGAGGGATTATGATCTGGGACAAGCAAATTATGATGAACCATAGGGAAGTCCAGAGAACAAAGGACAGGCGCTTTCATAGAAGAAAAAGGAGGAAGTTGGGAGGGAATGTTTTCTACAAAAGTTCACTGGAAAAGAGTAAGAGTTCAGGGTAGTTGGTGGCTCTGACTGGATGAGAAGCAGTTTCCCACTGGCTGGCTGTTGCTGGGCAAGGAGAAGAATCTCTCTTTCTCCTGCTAGAGTGTGTTAGGTAAGCTGTTTCACTACTGAGATGTGCAAGCAAAGCTGAGTGGTAGTGCATGAGAGCGCCCCCTTCAGGGCTTCCTGACACCATTTTAAATGAGGTTTCCTTTATTCTGACAAAAGGAAGGAGACATTAACTTATGCAGAGATACCCAAGCAGAGCTGTGGAAGATGAGTGGGCTTGAGAATGAAAAAGGATTGGAGTGTGGAAAAGCATGGAGTATGAAATAGAATGATGCATTCTTAGAACAGCATGCACTTTAATCCAAGTTGCTTTTTATGTGGGCAGAACAAGAGGCTGGAAGGATAGGCAATTTCAGTTCAGTGTGTGTCTTGAAGGCCTTGTGTTTCATATGCCTCTGATAACCCAAGTCCCAACCCACTCTCTCAGCCTCACTTCTGATTTCAGCCATGGCTGATGACGCAGGCTTCAGCTTACATTTTGCAGACAATATCTTCCCTCGGGCACGTACTGAATGTCTTTACCTTCTCACCCTGGAAAGGCTCCAATGCCACAGATGCTGGAGTAGCCCATTCTTCAAGCATGTGTGAGCGGTGCAGAGGCATAGGCCACACTAACCAATAGTAGATGGGGGCTCACAGATACACTTCTCCTAGTTAATCCTGGGGTGGATGAAGCCTTCCTTTTGAGCTTCAGAAGTTTAGGGGGCAGGAGGGAGCCCTGTTGCCTCCACTGACTTTGATATCATAGCCTTGTAATAGATTTGCCTCTTTCCATCTCTCAAGTTCCTCACTCCCACTCTGGGAGATTATTACACACACCTCAGACATTGTCTTGGGCTCTGCTTTAGGGGAGAACAGAAACTAAGATTTGTGGATTCTGTCCTGCAAGATAGGAGGAATCCCAGTCAGGAGTGGCTGTGCAGAGCCGTGTGGGAGACTGGGTAACATTGCGGGCAGGGAACTCATTGAGAGATGGTTCGGGTCTTTTAAAAGCTGGATAAATTAGTACATTCTTCTCTAAAGAAATGAGAAATAGGACAAAGGAGTAAAGTGGATGGGTGGTAAAGCATTACCTTTATTTATGACAAAAGATATATTCAAGAACATGACTCACATCTTTAAGCAGATAGGCTTCTCGTTAATGAACCTCAGACTTCAACTGCCCCTCAGCAGTGTTACAGCAGTAAGACTCTCCATTGCAAACAAAGCCCCTCCCCTCCCACCAAGAGGCAGAGCAGGACACCCATGTACAGGTTGGAGAAAAAGAGGTATTGATTCCCAGCAATCTAGGAAATGCAGGAAAGCCAATGTTGAAAAGCAGAATTTGAGCCAAGGCCTTGTGGGTGAGCAGAATTTTGACAGATGTAGGCAGAGGTCCCATGTCAGATAGCTGCTGTATAAGCAATTAAATGCCAAATCAAAGTCATTACTGCAGTTTAGGAAATAGTTACAAGAAATAGATTATCTAATGGAGGATGCAGGTAGGATTTTGAGTAGAAAGTTAAATGGAATTCAGTCTTAACAACCAGTAGATGGAATTCTAATAACTGTAGTCCTCCATGTCTCTTCCTCACAGCCAAATCCGTATTCATTGAATCCTTCTCCCATGCTGCTAAGCAGAGAATGCAAGAATACATTAAAATTATAAGTATTAGCATAGAATTTGCAAGTCTCCTTGTCCTATTATTAATGCATTTGCAAAGTTCTAACCTTCTATGTTCTTGTCCATATTCTGTACAGGTTGGGAATACTTCCTCCAGGGTAGGTAATTAGCACCAGGAAAGGCAGTAATTGCTTGTAAAGCATTGTCATTCTTCTGTACCACAAGCCCTTGTTTACTGTCTCCACATTTACTGTTGCTTACTCACATATGCAGGTACATGAATAGGAAGGTGTATATTCACCCCCCCCCCCGCCACAGGCACAGTCCACTTGGAAATACACAAAGCATACATATAATGCAAAGGTTAGCTATATAGTATAGTCACGGTATAGCTATACAGGATACAGTATAGTTTTTCAATATCTAAAATATAAATTCTTGCCTTTTAAATTTTTAAGGTAGAATGTAGAATCTTTAATTTTGTTTTACTTTGTTTTGTTTGGCATGCTTGGTCAAAGGAAATTTCAGAGCAGAAATAAGACTCTGACATCTGGAGCACACTTTCTCTTGTGACCATTATGAGTCAGGACCTGCGGCTGTCAGATCGTGTCAGAGCTTCCTTAACCTCTTCTCTCCTGCTGCCCAACTGCCCTTTGATCATTTCACTGCTAACTAGCCCTGAATGCAGGTGGAGAGACAGAAGCTGTTGATAGCTATTCACTCCCTTTCATAGCTCTGGAGGAGGGATAAATAAATATGGAACAAGTGAGGTTTGGTGCTGTTTAAAGAACTTACTGATCTCTCTCAGTGTAGATACATTGAAAATCAGGCTTATCTTAAAATACCAAGTTACTAATGGACCATTCTTAGTGATCAGTCTTTTGATTGAACTCACTTTCAATAATTCAATTGATTAGCTACTAAGAGTGAGGTCTTGTGTTGTATGTTAGAGACAGAAGAGTGAATAAGCCTTGTCTGCTTTCTGCTGTCATGCGATTCATGGACAAACCTGAAATACAGACAACAAACAAATTAAAAATATGGTAAGTGAGATGCGTAAGAGCAGGGACACAGGCATTAGGGCACAGATAAGCTCAAAGACACAGAGCCATGGGACTTGGGCTTATTTTCCTCATCTTTCCCACATCATCTGTGTTCTCAGGCAAAGAGAAGAATATTGAGAATATTTGATTGACTTGGAGTAGTGGCTGAGCTCATAACCTTCCTTTTAAAATAGGGTTAGCTGAGAATTTTCACTTGTTGATTAATCTCTCAGAAGGCTCTTTGATAGCTCAGTACATCAAGTTCATTCAATAACCTCCTCCAATCAGGCTATTAAAGGGTCAAGCTTCAGGGTATGTTCCAATTAAAGTAACATTTTGTTGAGATGACCACAGAACAGTGTTTTAAGGACCCTTAGAAATACCATCCCTTTTATTTTAATGATAAAAATTAGGATTAGATATTTAAGCAATATTTTTTTCTAAAATCAGACAGCCGAGGTAGAACCTCAGATCTTTTGACTCAAATATATGGCATGATAATGAGTTACGCTCCTTCTGGTGAAGCGTCCAGCAGCTTTATAACCAGCTTATACAAAAGGCCAAGCACATATATAATCCTTGGGATCTGGATTTCAAATCATTGATTTAAACCTACCATGTATCATCAGAAAATAAATTTAAAAATTAAGAGTACCTATAATTTTTTACCTTTCCAGACTGCCATTTGATGACCTAACTCAGGATTTGAAAACTATGACCATAAAGATTTTGGGGGGGGGGGGTTAGGGATTTAAAACGTTTTTCTTGATGAACCCAAAAGGGTTTCAAGTAACTGTTGCTTTGTTTTCCCAGGGCTCCCCAACTCTCTTTTAAATATTCGGGTGCAGAATTGTTATGTAAGGGCCATATGCCAAATTTGCCCGTTTCTAAATTATAAAGTATGCCTTTTGCTTTTGTAGGAAATAAGATAGTGAAATAATTTTGTCAATTGTAGGTAGATTCAGACTTAAATATTTTTTAAAAGATTTGATAAATTTTTTTTTTGTTTCTTGTCAGAATCATCTTGTGGAAATTTTAAGAACTATCAAACTAGTTCTCTGTCAAAATTACTGAACCATTCTCATAACTTTTATTAATTAACTTATTTTATAAGGCAAGGAAGCTCTCTGAAAGAGGAGTTATTTTAAAGCCAACCCTGATCATATTTCTTCCTTCCACCTTCCTCTTAATTTGTGAGGTTAGTGAGATCCACACTTTAACTAATAGCAAATTTGATCTGTATGAAATCAGCCTCGCTAAATACACTAGGAATGCCCATCATTCTTGTGTCATGGAAATTCAATTAAGTGAATAACTTGTGTGATGAGAAAATCATGATGTTATGGCCACTGTTGCTTTAAAATGAAAAGAGCAAATCTTTAGCTCAGTTTACTTTTGTTCTTTCCATGGTAAGAGCTCAGTAGTCGTCTTTCTCCAGATTTCAGAGATGAGAGTTTTAGGTCTCAGAGAATCTCCAAGGCCCAGGAAGTAAAACAATAGTAGATGATGGGGTTGGAGGTGACTGAATGAAGTATAAAGCAAGCAAAACCCTACCTTCTGACGTTTGAAGGTGTTTCCTCTAAAACTGTTCAGAAGTCTGTGATGGGAATCAGAACGAGTATGTCTTTAAGAAATAATCCTAGTGCAACTATTATATTAGGAGGCTTCCGCGTACTGTGTTAGTACATTTTAATTACAAATAAGTATTTCCATATGGTAGAATAGTTAGCGGAGGTCACCTGAAATTTAACGAAAAATGATTTCATTATGGGGCATTTATCCTACTTTCTATTGGGCAAATCCTTCTGCTTGGTGCCTCCTTACTCTGGTTGTGAAACTTGAACTCTGAGTTGTGAGTGTTGTTAGAATCACATGTGTAGACATCATCTATGAAAAGTGATAAACAGCTCAGGCTTCTTTCTGTTCATTCTCGTTTCCCCTTTCATATGTGCGAAGGAAGCCCTTCTCAGCATTTGTATGCTCATGATGTACCAAGCCTTCCGGCGTCAAAATCACACCTGAAGAACTGATGAAATAAAGCTTTTCAGGAAAAAAAAAGTTCTTGGTACAAACAATTAGGTCAGTAGATTTATAAAATGTGCTCATTAATTCTTAAAGGTCTCATGTCTCTCCTCTCAGTACCTCCCTACATCTTGCAGAATGAAAGGCTTGGCTTATTGTTAAATCATTTTCAGCAGAGCAAATAGAGGAATATTTTGGTGAGAAGGTGGGGTGAGGGTCACAGTAATGGTGAGGAGGGGAAGTTATTTAGAATTGTGTTTATTTTAAGGGAAAAGAACAACTTTGAATCCCTTTGATTTTTATATTTCGATGTCTTGTGGGTCGTCAATACCTAGATTAAGAAATCCAACTCTGAGAGTGATAGAATGTTTGTTTAGGTGACTGAGAAGGCAGGAAGGTTTTCTCAGAAATTCTGTACTCAACGTAAAGAGATGTACACAATTAAGGTAAATTTGAGATTTTCATGAGGACCCTAGCAGCTAATTCTTCTGGGCCTTGCTTCCACCATAGATTGATGATGGGGTTACAGGTGAAACATCCTTTGAATTTAATTGCAGTATGAATGTATTAGGGAATATAGGTAGAACATAATCAGAGAACCTGTTACAAAGCAAAGATTGAGTAATAATCTCTGTAATGGAGGGCTTTTCTGCCTATTTAAGTCAAGATACACTTTCTTGCCTTTTAATGTCAAGAATGGAAAAAAAAAAAGATACTTGTAAAATGTCTTGAGGTTAGCCAGTAAGGATGCTGAAGCATGGGAGCCCCAACTATCCCAAGGGGTAGACCTTGCAGCCCATCTGCAAGGCATACACCTGTAAGCTACCTGTGACCCACTGAGGGCAACACTCTGCACAAGTGTCACTTCTCACAAGCAGAGTTTCATTCTTTTGATGTTTATTAAGTGATACCACATGCACTCAGAGGAAACCAATTTGATCCTCAGCTCTGTTTCTTTATGAGGAAGTGTATCTGACTTGCGCTAATGACATAAGTTAAGCTCCAAGTGAATTTTTATTAGGTATCTTGTCATTTTGTGTCAATTACTGATATAAGTAACACAAAGGCTTAAAATAGTCAAAATACACGCAAGGTGAAAGGACAAGGCATGCTCTTCAGTATGCTCTTCTTTGGCAGTTGCGGTCCTCTGAGAAACAACTACATCAACCTCATCCTTGTGAGAGAAACCTTTTTATGTCCTAAGCTGATGACAAGCCACAGTAATAATAATTTTAAAAAATACATGAGTCCCCCTAATTATTCTCACTAAGCCCAAAGAACAAAATAGCTCGGAGTCCAAAGCTCCTTCGACTGCTGTCCCCTCCCCTCCCCACAACACTCTGAATTCAGTTACCCACCTTTTCTTTTCTCCCTGTTTTATATGCTGGAAGAATTCTGAAAGCAGTGATTGAGTTACCTGATATTCTTTATCTGCAACAGTTACACATTACAGTAACCTGGGAAGTTGTGGAAATTTACCTATTCCAGGTGCCATTAAATCATATTCTCTGGTTTTGGGGAGACAAGATGCCCCAGACAAAATAAAATAGTTTATATATAATATGAGGTGTTGAATATGTTAAAATGCAATGCAAAGACTGGGTTCATAGAAGGTACTGATTATTGTTAGTTGAAGTTCTAAAAGAACATGGTTAGGAGAAGTTGGGGCTTGAGCTAGAATATAGAAAGGATATTTTAGGTGGAAGGCAGAGCCTGATGGAAGGGAAGAGTGCAAACTATGTCTGAGACTCCAGATGAACTCAGATTGGTTGAAAAAGAGTGATGAGGAAAGCCTGGATAGTTTTAGTATTTATCTGGGAAGCAATGGAAATTGGTATTATATAACTGGGTGAAACCAGGTGATGAAGATGCTTGAATAGAAGGCTGAAGGTTCAACCTGGAGTTAACATGGTTTCCGTCAGAGAGGAAGGGAATGGGATCAGAGAGAGAGGGCAGCATCCAAAGCCTCTGAGGTTCTTGGGGAGCCCGGTCATAGTTTCCGCAGCAGGTTTGATGACTTGCAGCTATCATTCTTCTCTCGATATGTATCTTTTCTCATTGCTCATTACCTACTGTCTGAATGTCCCTGGTATCTAGACTGTATGTGCCACTATTGGAATGCACTTGCATTTATGGAATACGTCTCTGGGATTTCTCATTGTACATCCTCTAACAGCAACTCACAAAAGTTAAGTAGTTATTTTTACAGTGGTAATGAGCTATACTCTAGTTACACACTCTGGGGTAAATCACCTAGCCTGTTCAGTCTTGGTTTCCTCATTTATACAACAAAGAGACAAGACTAGGTATTCTCCAATCTGATATACAGAACGAACTAACATCGTATACATTTCTGATGATTATACTCTGCCAAAGGATAAGGTTTGTAACTAAGATTGTTTCTTAACCATCTGTCCCCACTAGGTTTGGGCACACTAGTATTTAGAAAGAATAAGAAAGAATACACCTTCATTTTATCTGATCAAGTCAAAGAAAAATAATTGGTATTTGACAAAAAGGAAAGAATATTGATCTTATTTATTCTTTTTTGAACTGATGAATGAAAGTAAATTAAAAAATTGTAGGTTAATAAACTATACTGGCATGAATATTTAAGACCAGTAAAGGAAATTATCAGATCCCATGTCATTCATATATAAAATTGACAGAGCAAAGAGTTATCCTTTCAAAGATTTTAATATGTACCTAAAAATGGACAATTTAGGATTACATAACTATATAACATTGATGCTGTTAGAGATGTGAATATATATATTTTTTCTTTCAGTAAAATAGTTTCATGCTTATAAAAGTCACCCTAAGTCAACCTGGGACAAAGAGAACAACATACAATAGAAATAAACCAAGTAATAAATAGGGTATAAGTAAGGAAAAATATTATAAAGCAGTTACATTGTTGACACAAAAGAAAAAAGAAGTATAATTTTAAATTATTTAAAGGCAATTCACAATCATTTCCAGGAATTCTGAGAATTTAAGGCCATCTGTTCTAAAGAAATGCTTTAATTTAGACACAACTGTAATTCTTGTCACAAAACTGTAGTTCTTGTAAAAACCGCACATGCAAAAACTCTTTACAATTAATTGTGGACAGGCAGATCAGTATATAGGAGTGAGTTATTTCACAAATGTGTTGTGCACTAAGTCACAAGGTTGTGTATATTTAACTGGGAATTTCACAAAAAAGCCTTCCAGCTTGTGCACCCTGTGTGGCAACTTGGAAAGGTTTCCAAATCAAGAGAGTCAGTATCCCTTTGAATCAAAATATCCTAGACAAGGTATAGTGAAATAAACAGTTGAAAACATCTGCTACATGGTTCATAGCTAAATATTCTGGGTTTTAGTCTTTCTACATAATACTGTAATATAGAGTTGCGACTTTCCACACAAAGTATTTTCTATGCATTTACAGTTCACGATGTTTGACTTTTTATTAGTTCTACTTAGCATTACAAAAGATAAAAACAAACTGTAGTCTAAATTTAGAACCCAAACTTCGTGAAAAATGCGTGTTCTTCCAGGATACACATCTGCTAAGTGTAAGTTCCCATACTTAGCAAACAGCACAGAGGAACTTATTACTAAGCAGATGCAGCTTCATGAGACAGTTCACTTACTGAGAAATATGAAAGCATCCTTCCCTTCCCTTGCTTGCAATTGCATTTGTCCAGACAGTCATTCAAAGAGATATTGCTCTTGTGATTATAACTATTGCGATTTAGAAGACAAAGGATTCAATATTCAAAACTTGTGTTCTTAAGAACAGTTATAAAAGTATTGAAATTTTAAAAGTAGTAGCATGTAAACATTGATACAGAGAGACTGCTTTCCTATACACATAAGCAGTCAAGGACAAGATTTGTGTTAAAAAAGTTTGTGCTTTTTCCCAACAATACATTGGAAATTAGCTGTTTCTGTCCAAAAACATTTAAAGATTCAGAGAGGACATCCATATTTTGCTTCAAGCATTGGAACAATTTTTATGTTGCTCATGCAACAACCATATTTACAGTTTTGGCTAGGAAGATAATTAATTTTGGATCCAAGAAAGCATATTAACTGCTAAAACCAAACTGAGAAAATCATCTCATTCCCTGGTTCATTACAGAGCACCAGGAGCAAAAGCATGGACTCAGCAGTTTTAACCGAAGTGTAGGTGTGTTAGCATTTCAGGGCACAGTCATATTTGAGTCTGCAACACATGGGTAGGTGGTGTGTACGGGGGAGGTGCAGGGGATGGCTTGATTCCTCTGGCCCTCATGTAGGAGAGAAATTGCTCAGGGATCTCAGCTAGGACATCTTTAGCTAATCTAGCCATGCTTAGTATGTGGTTTCCGCTTCTGTCAATATAATCCCTGAACGGCACAAACTGAAACAGAGGAGAAAAGAAAATTACTTAACAGGCATTAGCGTGCTATTTAACAGACACGAAAACTAACACATGTAAACGTTTGGTTGTAGGAGAATCAGAGAAGCCCAGAGTAAGTGTGAGATGCGTAATAATTACTATGCATTTTAAAGAGATTTGATCCATTACAAATAGCTCTAACAGTGACCACATCTTTCTAGTATACACTTTATCTAAAATGGGATGTAACTGTTGTCTATGTTTTTCCCCACAATGATTCCCGTCTCCTGGGCCTGATACACCCATCATATTGTGACATGTGTTCCACAGTTCCGAGTTCTATACCTATGCTGATTCCTAACTGGACGGAGCATTATCCTCCCCAGGGTTCAGTTTCTTGTCCAGTGGAGTTAATACATACGCAATTCAGCTTTCAATGCAGAAATACTACTCAACGCAGGGTCAAAAAAAAAAATGGTGTTACATTGTTAGAGAGTCCTAAACAACATGTAAAGTATTTCCAATTACATTACTAGAACACCAAATCACATGGAAAATGGATATAAAATTTACACAGTTCACATTAGTAGTAACTTGAAATATTCAGTACATTGAGTCTTGCCTCAAAGTTTTTTTTTTTTTTTAATGTCTGTTATTTGAAAAGGAAACAAACAAACAAAACCCCCAAACACCTGAGCATAGGATTTTGGTATACTTCTTATGGGAATATCATCAAATATCATCATTCTTATTTTTATATCACATGAAAATGATTGCCCCATATTTATATAAGCAATCATGTGAGAATCCTTATCAGCTCAATATGGAATGCTCTGACAACAGATTGCCTGATTCCATTCTCATTTACAATGGTTACTGAAGTTAATAAGCAGTGTGCCTTTTGAGGGCATAGGTTCAATTTCCCCGTGGAGACATGATGATTCTTGAAAACAACTTGGGAATGATTGGAACTGTTAAATGTTGTGATAATTTGGAGACAGGTATTTTAGGTCTTGGAGAAAAGGCACAGTGAAGACATTTCAGGAAGTTGAACAGTTTTCAAATATAATATTTAAAGCTTTGAATTATTATTTTTTTTTCTCCAGGAAAACAGTGAGCACACTCTCGTCTTATACTGTAACATAACTTTTAAATTTACTTCGAAAGATTTACTTTTGATTTAAGCAATTACTCAAGATGTGCTTTCAGAAAACAACTGTTATTAGGAAGCAGACTAAAGCAGCCGGGTTGGAACAGATAAAGCAAGTTCAAATGTTAAGAAAGCAATTCACAAGAGTAATACCACTAACGCAGTGAAAGCAGTCTCTTTTAAGAAAAAGAGCAGAAAAGTACTCCTTTCTTTTTTTAAAAAAAAGGCACACTATAGACAGACACATATCATAATTTTACCCTGTCTTGCTACCAGGAGGAAAACTCAGCACAGCTTTTAGAAAAGTGTCAGAGAAAGGTGACAAATCTTTCTCTTACCCCAAAGGTAGCTAAGTAAGGGTGACAAAAAAGTCACAGAGTGAATATCATCTTCAGCTGAGCAGAGAAACGGGGGGCTATGAACTTTGTGAAGTCATATTATCTAACTTGGATAAGATGATGCTTTTAACAAAAAAGCAAAGAGGTGCACACAAAGTTAGGTTTATCTTCTCTCTGAAACTATAATTAGAAAAATGAGAAAATAAGAATCAACATAGTTAAGGATTAATGAGAAAAAGGCACCTGATTTCAGCTGTAGCTTATTTCATTCTTATTTTAAACGACAGTATTTCAAAAATAAACATTTAGTCATGTTGGTATGGTTCGTGTATACATAATTATCATTTAAAGTATTTTTTAGAAGGTAAGTTTTTCAAAAATCTGTAGCTAATACCTACATTTCAGGAGAATGACGGCACTTCTGATAAATAGTTGATCCTTCTTTAGGGAAAGGGGAGCTCTTGCTGTATCTTGTATATTTACTTTTATTTAGGTCTTTACTTTTCTCCTAGACCATGGAAATTAAACTGTCATCTTTTTACCCACTATTTTCACAAACCCTAGAATTAGACTTCCCAGGTTCCAACGCTGGTTCTGCTGCTTATTAGCTGTGTGATCTTACACAAGTTATTTCTACTCTGCCTCAGTTTCCTCTTCTACAAAATGAGGAAATAATAACACCTACTTCATTAGGTTGTTGTGTTAAGTAAGTTAACATATAATTGCTTAAAACAGTGCTTGACTCAATATATACTATATATGAGTTATGATTATTACTGTTCATTGGTTTATGTATTAATATATGAGATGTCAATGAGACTATTTTCTTACTAATCTTTTGTCTACATTCATATCAAACTTTAAATACAAGAAATATTCCTATAATTTAAAAATTTCTTTTAAATTTAGGTACAATATCAGTATTGTAACCTAAAACTGTAATTCCTGGCCTTTTTGTTATTTTTAAACACCTGTTTTTTCCACATTTCCAGCAAATGCTATAAGAAGTGCTAAATTTTTTTTACTGAAATAAAGAAAAATTCATTTTTAAGAATGTTACGAGACTCTGAAATGTCAAAACTAAGATTCATAACCACTGTTCTCACAATACATACAGTCCTACTCATCTTTAAAATGGGTTCATAAATAATAGGTAAGAAAGAAATCTTAGTTTTCAGCCAGGGAGGGAAGTACAGATCTCATTTAACTTACATGTGGTAAATGAGGGCACAGATTCTAATACACCCCTTGAGTATTAAGAAACTTTCCCCTGTGTTAAGAGTCACTGTCGTAGCAAGAGGTATTAACAGGAGGATGCCTCATCCCACATGTGTGTTGAGGGGAGAAAAAAAGATGTTGAGAACTTTCTGCTCACTAACCTAAATTATCTGAACCTTTTCCAAAGGGACATTTATCTCTTCAGTCATAGAACAAGATAATTCCCTAAGTGAGAGATGAAAATGATGACTGACTCTTTGCTTCCTTCACCTCTTATTAAGGTCGAATCTTACACTTTTCATGATAAAATATCCCCTCTTCCTTCTAGGACTATTGCTCACACCCAACTGCAATCACAGTTTTCCACTCAGCTTCCCAGACAACTCTGTTTATGGTCTCTGTTAATCACATCAACATCATTTCTGATCCCTGTACCTGCGGACCTCCTGTTCAAAACAGCACCCACATATTTGTGCATGGATGTTGATCACTTACTGTTACCACAAATTGGACCCTTAAAATGCTCAGGTTAGAGAAATAAACCAATTTTTCCTTTGTGCTAGTTTTATCACATTCATGTGAAGAATACTAATAAATGCATTCTGTTCAGTAGAAATATACCATATCCTTGACACTCTGTGTCTTTCTTTTGGCATCCACCCAGTACTAGGAAAGTGTTCTACACGGCGGGTCTAACAACTAGCGTTGCCTGTTTGTGAAACAAGTTGGAATCAGTTTGGGCAAATGAGCTTTTAGTTGCTGTTCTGCTCAATTCTACGTGAATCCTCCTACTGTGCAGAGCTCCGTTAGAGATTTTCAACTCTAAGCCTTCAAGGTTATTATTCTCCTTTTAATGGAAAATATGATTTAAATATAATTTTAAAGTAAATGATAGGCTGGCAGCAGCTGTATGCAGCCAGAAGAAATGATACTGGCATTATACACAATGGCCAATCTAGAGCACATGGAGGCAAATCAATAGAAAGCCTTTACATATACTGATTTAAGAAAATAACTCATTTAAGGTTTAGAATAACAGCCACAGAATCTCATCCTGTGTACTGTTTATACTACGGTCATATGAGACTGAATCTTGAGGCAATAAATATAATCACATATAAAACTGACTACAGTGTCACATGCCAAGGTACAGCTACACAATGACATAAAAATGACTTCCCAATGGACTATGCCAACATCCTAACTAATAATAATAACTGATACTGATATTAATGCATTTTTTGAGCAACTGGTAGGTGGGAGACCTTCTGTTAAGTGATTCAGTGCAATATCTCGTTTAGTTTTTACCAGCACGTTATCCATATTGTGAACATAACAGAAGAGAAAATCAAAACTTGATAGGTTTTATTAACTTACCCCAAGAACAGATAGTTATAAGTATCACGGACATTATTTGAACCCAAATGGATCTCTTATACATTTACCACTAACAGTGATATGAAAAGGAACATAGATCCTGAATTATAAAAATGGGATCCTGAAAAGGGGAATAGATCCTTAATTATAATTTGGCGTTTTAGGAGAGTTCAGGAGAGGCACCTGCATTATAACAGAAGAGCACAGGTGTTGGAATCAGAACCCTGTTGGTAATTTGGATTTACTGATTTATGACCTAAAGAACTTTGCACAAGTTGTTTAACATTCCATCTTGGGCTTCAGTGTCCTTATTTATAAACTACTATAAGACAAAAAGGCAAAACGTGGCCAGTACTTTTAGGAAGCTATAAAGGGATATGCTAATAAAGTGAAAGAAAGGAGAAATTAGTTCAAGTGCGCAGAGAGAGAGGGCTTTGTGGAAAGCTGTGTACGGTGGGAATTTCAAAATGTAGGGTTTTAATCAGGCCTGTGAGGAGGAAGAGTATTTCAAGTAAAAGCAATAAAAGAAAATAAAAGTAAGAGCTACAGAAATGGGTGATGTAAAGACAATTACTGGTCTTATGTTTGTCTAGACAGTGTGTGTGTGTGTGTGTGTGTGTGTGTGTGTGTGTGTGTGTGTGTGTGTGTGTGTGTGTGTGTGTGTAGCTTAAGAGGAAGATTGGAGTTAGGCCATGTAGACTCTTAAATGCTGTTTAGATTTTAGAATCAAAGATATACAGAATTTTTTTTAAGAATTTTAGACTAAGACATTTTAAGATTAAATCATGATGCTACTTCTTACTAGCTATGTGATTATGGACAAGAGGAATTAAAGTTCATTTTTTCTTTTATAAAATATGGCAATCAAAGTACCCTTCTCATAAAGTCAAGGTGAAGTAATGTTATAACTCTCAGCCTGCCTAGCATACGACAGAGTTAATAAATTATGATATATTATTATACAAAGAAGTTGGATGGCATTTAAGATTTGACTTAATAATGAAACCCCTCTAGTACTCCCCGCTTTTCTGTTAAAACTCAGCTACTTACTATTATTTACAGTCTTAGGCTTTTCTTTGTCCACTTAAGACATTTAGGATTTAATTTGCTGTGTGTTAACTTGATTATCAACATGTAAGAAACCAAAAATAGGGAAAAGGTAAGAGAGCTAAAAAGACCCTATTTTCTGGTAATATTTTAGCCAGCAGTGTTTACAGCTTTGATTACAACGGCTTAGATATTTTCTGGTGGTAGGAAGACTGATAATTTTATTCTTGGCGGGCCCTTGCAATGCCAATGTTATAAATATTCAAGAATATTTCTATTTTTAAAAATAACTTATTTAAAAGTGTCTTAGTGAACGGTAGAACCAGGACAACTGTGGTGGTGGAATGTTTTAAAAATTTTATTCAAGGTGAGAGAAAGTCACCTTGAAAACAATGTGATATGTAAATGATTACCTTGCTTACTATTTTTAAAAGACCAATCACCATTGAGGAAATTTTCCATGAAATTAGAGAAGGGTACATCAGATATCCTTAACTAAATACAGACATTTAAGTCAAGATGTCATTGTCATTTAGAAGGCTGCGATTTCTCTGGGAAGATTTTAGTTCCCTGTTCAGTATTGGTAAAATCTCATGGCTCTTTCAGTTCAACTTTGCATAGTAGAATCCCCTGAGTGTTTAGTTACATCCTCAGGTGTCTTCAAAATCTTTGGGGATCTCGGTGTCACTTAATCGTAGTAGACTGGCCTCAAGATTTTGACTTTCAATGAAAGGAAACATATTGTTATACATGTATATATATGTGTGTGTATGTGTATATATGTATATCATACTGATAAGTAACAAAAGTATTTTCATGTCTCTTACTTCGAGACTCACAACATCATGGAAAGAGCAAAGATAATGGAGAGTCAGGAGGTAATGAAAGAAAGGCTCACAGAGATTTACTGACTTGTTCATGATCCGAGTGACAACATTGTAATTTAACAGATCTGGATCCTATCTCAATATTCTGTCCAATGTAGCACATCCAATTAGAGACTAAATACCTTCATGATCACGAGAATTTTCATTTTATATATAAAATATCTATCAACTGTTGGTTGTCACAAACATAACATATTAGTCCTCCTAAAAGGAAACTTGATGATGTGAGCAATCTTTACCTCCTAAGGGAGAAAGCAGTAGGAGTTTACCCTAAAGCATCATTAACATGAAAGTGTAAGGCATGAAGCTGCCTCTGTTAACTTTGCAAAAATGCCTTCATTGCAGCATAACACATTCTAAAGGACTTCAAATTCATACTACCCTGCAGTAATTTGATTCTTTTGGAAACTGAACCAGACATTACAGAGAAATTTTAGATAAAGTGTAATTACTTGGACCTATAATTATGCTAATTAGGTTAAGGTGAATAATCATGTGTCTAATTATAAAAACAAAACACCATGGGATTCTTAAATAGATGACCACATCACCATGTTCCTTATCTCAGCTGCTTTTAAACTAATTATTCATGTGTGTGTGCTTTTTACTGTACCAAGAACATTAGGTTAAAAGTTTAAATCATATTTAATTATCTTCTTAAAAATTGTTACACAAGCTTCTCCTTTAAAATTTAATTTTGTTGAATGATGAACAATGCTTTTTTAGCTTTATCAAGTTAATCTTTATATTATGCTTACAGATCATTTTATATTATTTTCCCTCTCCCTTTATTTTCATTATTTTTGTTGTATTTTACTGAGTTCTATTTCAGTAATGTATTTTATATATGTTATCTGATTTAATCCTTACAACAGTGCCAGAACACTGAAATTGAGAAATCTTGTCCCAGTTATCACAATGGAAAATTCAGGATTTGAACCAAATTTTGTCAGATTTCAAATTAGATTCTCTTAATGACTGGATTATGGGTGAACATACAGGTTATTCTTTAGGAGATAATATGTAAGTCTATTGTTTGCTCCTTCAAAACTTTTTATATCATGAGCTCAAATAATACCAAGACCTTCCCTTTCCTCTTTGAAAGTATACTTCATAGCCTTTTTTTGCTTTTGCCATCCTAAAAGATACGACGACTCTAAAGTATGCAGAAATTTAGTTGATTTAATTCCTCGCTTTCAGTGATAAATTTTACCTGTATAGGTTACTGATTTTTTTCCTTTCTGTTCATTCCCAGAATAGTAGGGTTTAGTTAAGTATTTTTCTGCATTCTAGCAGAATTATGAATTGTGTGTATATAAATACATATATACACACACATACATATAATCTATTATGTTCATTTTATTGTATTATATATACTGTTACTATATTAATAGTGTTACTTATGTATTTTAGTTTATATATTTATGTATAATTCTATTTCTCTACTTTTCTAACCATAATCCACAGGAGAAATATAAAAGAATCTACATTTTTGGTTTGTTTTTACTAAGTTTACTTACTCTGAATATGTATCAGCTATCTTAAAATATATTGAAGCTTTACTGAGGACCAAATAATAAATGAATAAGCATCATTAAAAAGTCCATTATGTTTCTAGCTTCTAATTTTACGAAAGATCTCAATGATACTTTCTGGCAACAAACAAGTGGGAAGAGACATTTATTAACATCTCTATTTTACATACGGCAAACGTGAAGCATAGGGGAGAGTAACTGGGTGCTTCTTCTAGGCCCTGTTACTTAACATGCATCTCACAGAGAGTCAGCTGACTACATGAAACAGAACCCGAGACTCCTGATTTCCATTTAAGTTGTTCATTTACAAATCAGCGCTGACATGACCTCTTCATAACGAACAAAGGAAATAATTTTCATTAAATTCCTTACCTGCACAATGTCCCTTTCAGCATATTTTCCTCTGGAGGAAACTCTTACATCATCTCCATCCAATTCAACCATTGCTTGAAAATAAAATAGGGTCATTTATTCAGTCCATTTTAGCCATATACTAAAACAATGTAGGCAGTAAGTAAATCAAGAGGTATTGAGTAGCAAGACGTCTTATGTAAAGACAGGAAGCTTGTTGATCCTTTTATCTCCTCAGTGATTTCCTCCACAAAACCTGACTGAATGCACATTTTTACAAATGGAGAAAGCAAGTTAAGACCTCATGTGGCCCCTTGAAATAACAGGAGAGCTGATGCACTGTAGAAGTCTTAAGGCACATCTCCCCATTCTAAAGATTCTCAGCTCTGGGTTATATATATATATATCCATGACTGATTGAGCCAGTGATGCTAATTCATTCAATTTTAATTTTTTCTCTCTAATTTAAGAAACTTGGCCCTAGTCATTACAGAATTGCCATGAACAATCTGAACTTAATTCTCTTTGAAACTACAACAAAGCTAGATAATCATATATATTATCTATAATCTATTTATAAATAAATTTTAAAACAAAGAGGCATTTGCTCTGCCCTTATAGTGAGTGATCAGATGAAGTACAATTTTTCTACACCATTTTTTTTTGTTGTTGGTTAAAAATTTCAACATTACATAGATCAACTGGTATTTGGGAATGCTGTGATATAATGGGACAGCTGGTGATAGAGTAAAGTTATGCTGCAATTAAGAACATTTTCTAGAGTTTAATGTTTCCAGTGAGAACTCACTAAATTACCAATTACATGAGGAATGCTAATTTGTACTTAAAGTGTAATTCTATTACTAATAATTCATTTTGTATACAAATGACATTCACTAGACTCCAGAGAGCCACTTGCAATTAGGTTTGCTTTTTCACCCTCCAAAAAAATCTTAGTCATTCAGAATACAATCCTCACCTTTCCACCTTTTTCTTTAGTGCTTGGATAATGAATTTAGGTTAAAAACATTGTGCTTTTTTTTTTCTATTTTAATTTTTTTATTGAGGTATAATTGACAAATAACATTACATTATTTTTAGGTACACAACATAATGATTCGACATTTATGTATATTGTGAAAAGATCACCACAGTAAGTCTAGTTGACCATACATGGTTACAAATCTTTCTTTCTTGTGATGGGAATTTTTAAGATCTATTTTCTAAGCAGCTTTCAAATATGCAATATGGTATTATTAACTATACTCACCACACTGTACACGACATCCCCAAGACTTACTTATTTTATAACCCATATACCTTTTGATTTCCTGCACCCATTTCACCTCCAACCCTGGCAAGCCTTTGGCAACCACCAATCTGTTCTCTGTATCTATAAGCTTTTTTTTTTTTTTTTAAGACCATGTTTTAAATTCTAGTTTTCTACACATGTTCAGGAATCAATGTCTGGACTGAAACACTGTCAGTACACATAATTTATAGTGAGCCACCATCCAATATTTTTCTTAGATATACAATATATGTCATTACTTATTAAATGTGCATGTTATCAATAATAAGGTAATTAACTTACTCAAAACACAAAAAACCTATTTTTTTCTCTCCTACTTATTAAGGATCTAAATAAGAGAATTTGTAATGCTCAAATATTTTCAATAGGTAATTCCTTTTTGGGGGTCAAGTTTTGCTTTCAAAATTTTCATATTACTTTGAGACATAAATGTACATTGATGGTGACTTGCCAGCAATCACAGAAACTCCTTTAGTATCTAATCTGCTAATAACTCATCATGATTACCCTATACTTTCTCTAAAATGGGAAACAAAAATTAGATGACAATCTGGCCCTCAGCTTCCACAATCCTCTACAATCTCCACTGGTCTTTGTGAGTGTTTCAGTCCAAATAAAGAAAATGACAGTTATTCAGGTAATAATGTATTAGAATGAGATCCTACAAAACGTCTTGCATTTTCCAGCATGTCCTTTGGGTTAAAAAGCTGCAGGGAGCAAGACTGGAGGCTACACTTTTGAGAGCAAGGAGAAAAGAAATGGCATGTAAATGGTGGAAGGGAAATGTTCACCCTTGAGGTTTTCAGATCATCTGGTCCTCAAGGAGCCTGAAATTGTAAGCCCCAGGTCCCCACCAGTACCCACAGCTGGAAAAAAAGATGCATAAGAGACAGACCTGCATACTTTTCCAGCTTTGAGAGACAAAAGAATGTTAGAACCCCTCCCTATTTCTCCCCTTTTCCTGACTTGGATCAAAGTAGGTAACCAGATGCTGCTTTAATTTGACTTTTTGTCTTTTAAGGATAAAGAAATCCTGCTTTGAGAAATCTTGTTTCTTAATGAAGAGGAATGAAAAAAATCAATGAGTGAAAATTATACAGAAAGTTCTAAACTGTTCTTATCAAAATACAGAACTAAGACATTTAAATACTCACTAATCTAATAGTTTATTCATATTTCCTCTCCCTTCAAAGAATGGATGGGAAAATATTGCATTTCTACCCACACGGACTTTCTGGTTAAAAATACATAGAAGTTGGATTCATGTGGTTAACTGATTAAAATCTGAAAGTTTTATTTCAGTAATTTACATGTGTGCTATGTAAACTTATTTATGGTAGATCTGGAAGTGATGAGAAAAAGGCTTTTCTGTTAGGAGAGCAGTACTGGAATGTAAGTCAGAAATTTTCTTCCATCAAGGTGAAATCAGAAAGCAGGTATTGTAGGACCCTCATTCCCCTTTCACAGGTTTTCCAAGGGAAAGTTTCATTTTAATTCCTAGGAGAGAATTCTGTGGGAAGGTAATTTCCCTCTTTGTCTATGGTCTTCGTTCACTTTTCCACTTGAAAAGAGGAGTGATTCACAGGATACCTAAGATTGGGAGATGGAGCTGACCTTGAAGGCAATTTCTCCCTGTGGCACAGTTAATAGGCAAGGCTCCTCCCCTGTACAGAGGAGGCCTGGAAATAAAGGTGAAGTCATTTAATCCTTGCAAGGGGTGGGGGGAGGAAAGCAGTGAGAAGTCTGATTCTGTGCACAGGTTAACTCAGATTCTCCAATTCCACATTACTAGTAATAAAGCTCACATTCTGATCTCTGAGTGATTGCTGCATTTTTTTAAAGTTAATTCAAGAAGTGAGAGAGAAATGATGAATTGAATTATCATGTCTCAAAACACTGATAAACAATTCACTGGGAATAAAAGAATTGAAGAAAATAAATAGGTGTAGCAGTTGTATGAAGGTAGAACCCAAACAGCTGCGCCTACTGCTCTGAATAGAAATATATGACCAGAAATACACACCAGGAAGGGTCAGTGGCTGCGTATTCACACATTATGTGTAAGGGCTCTTGAGGAACAAGTGACTGACAGTGAACTGCCACAGACATCTGGGGGACCTGGGATGAACCTAATGAGAAGTGCATAATTGAGAGGCAAAAGCAAATTAGTAACTCAAGAAGAAATCGTGAGTTATTCTAACCTAGCGATCAGTAAAGTTTGTGAATCACAGTCTATCCCTGCTCGATGCAGATGATCAAGTAAACAAAATGTTAACAAGAAAGATGCGTCTTAGCTTTCCTGACTCCAGAGAGGTATCTCAGACTCATGCCCGATGGACAGTGCAGACAGATGTGTATTTCCAGAGACACAGCAAATATTAGCAGAAGCGGCAGCAGTCACGGCTAAATGACTCTTGCTGTAGAAACTGAAAGACTATAATGATGCAAAGGGTGACCAGCCAAGCACTGAATCAAAGGAAAGTCTCCCCAGGATCAGCAACTTAACTATGTTGTTTTACCTGAGGCTCAGAGATCTGTACTGTCCTGATGGAGAAGGCACTGGTGCTTGAAAAAGAATCACCCTAGTGATGATCATACTACAATTAGCCACCTATGTGCCTAAATTAACCTGTAGCATACCTGTTGACTGAAATTAATGCACAACATAAAAGTTGAGAGTTAAATTTTATTTGGTGAACAATTCTGAGGACTCCAACCCGGGATGACAGGCTCTCAGATGGCTTTGAGGGACTGCTCCGAAAAGGTAGGGGAGGAGCCAGGATCTATAGGAGCTTTACAACAAAGACCTGGTAGTTGGAACAATAAAAGATTACTTGTTAACTAAAGAAAATCAGACATCTCAAGTTAAAGAATTCAGTGCTTTTCTATGTACGGGAGGAAGCAAACATTTGGGCCCACTGAATTCATTCCTTTGACAAGCACCTCGCTATCTAGGGCCAGTATCCTGTCCTTTCTTATTTTGAGTCCCCTCAGAGGGCACCATTGTGAGTGGCTGCAGAGGCCGGGCTGCAGGCTTGTCTTCACTTGGGTGGCGGCAGCCACTGATGACTTGATGGCTTCAGCATTCTTTGTTTACTGATATGGTTTGCAGTATTTTTCGTTCACATACCAAAAGGTGTTTCAAGTATTCTAAAATGATTCTCATTTCTAAAGTGCCAAGCTAAATATGTCATTATCAATGTAAAAACACCTGAGCCAGGTGACTGTTACGTGGTCATGCAGCTGCTGTCTAGCATAGAGGGTCTTTTTTTTTCAAAGGAATTCATCAAGTGATGAGGAACAGACTATCCTTAGAGAAGTTTACCCAGCTCACTAGTTACCTAAACACCCGTCACTCTGCCATTTGAAGAAGGCTTGAGTCCAAATAGAAAATGACCCCCAAAATGAATTTAACATAATTATATAAAGTTTCATTAAATTTCATGTGGTCAGTTGCAGTTTCATTTTACTTTGGTCTTTCATACGACAGAACTTAAATATTTATAAAGACAATGTCTATCAACTAGCCAGGGTTTGAAAATCTATTAAAGTAACAAATTATGCTTGTGTTAATTTTTCTATTTTGCAACCTACTGGTTTATTAATTTAGTGCTCAACCTTAAAAGTTTTTAGTGAACCCAGAGTATGTTTTGCCTTGGAAACAAAAACTCCATGTATCACTCAATGTTAAGAAATATTTTGAGGTACAAACCATCTCTAATGAAATGGAAAGGTACATGTTGAATTAATCTATGCCAGAGAGATAATGTCCTACTCAGAAGACATTCTTTTAATTTGCTCACCTTAATAGACTCCAACATGAGACATCTGCATTTATATCTATATGTACATGGGCATTGTATACAAATCCATATATATGCACACTCACATTCTTCTATGCGAAAAAGAGTGACAGAAACCTAAGTATAGGATAAGTCAGCTTTAAAAGAAACTCCAAGAAATACCATTGAAATTTTGTTACTCACCATCAAATTCTGCTGGTCCAACACCTACTATAATTATTGACATTGGAAGTTTTGAAGCCTTCAAAGAGAATACATAATTAGTTCATAATTAAGAAACTGAATTAAGAAAAGAACTAAGAATTAAGAAGAAAATAATATACCCTGTTTTATTGATATTTTTCTGCAGATACCCATTAAAATGGTTTTGAACATATTTAAAATATAACATGGCTTTGGATAATGTTTTAAAAAAGTACTGAGCACCTGCTTTCACTTTCTTTTCCCAGACAAAATCTTCCTAAGCTGACTCTGGGTACCTTTGGTCTCTTTTTTTCACGTTCTCCCTCCTCTCAAAAATCTTTCAGTTGCTAAAAGGGGGAAAAGGTACTATTATTTGTGAAAAAGTAGTACCCTACTCTATCTCACTCATAGTAAATGAGTGAATGCAATGATAATTACAGAAAGTTATCATTAGTATGATTGAATAATTTTATAGTAAGAATGTGAGCCCCACCAGCAGACAGATGGGACAGGATAGCAACCACATCTTCAGCTGTGAAGGTCACTGAATTATGCATAACTGTTCCTCAGCATATGTCCTGTTAGTTTAAACCTAAATCACTAAGTTTCTATTTTAAAGAACACACTAGTTCCACTGATCAGAACATAAAGGAAATCAAGACAAATTCAATCCAAGTGTGTCTAGTTAAAAACCAATGAAGAAATAAATGTGTAAGCCTTTACCTCTCTTCCTTTTTGTGTTTGGTTTTAAGTATATGTCTATAAACACTTGATTTTTTCCCCACATTTAGCTATTTTTTCTCACACCAAACAGCTAATTATATTTTCCCTGTGCTATTAATAATTATGAGGTATGATAATTCATTCATGTAACCCATTTTTACTAATATCTATCTTGTACCAAACATTGCTAAACCCAAATATAGAAAGGTGAATGGAAACAGATTATAGATTAATTTTTATGGATTATAGTTTAGTAAATATAGATTTTTATAGGGTATAGTCTAATAAAGACAATCAATTAATCATAGAAATAACACATAATTAGGAATTATAATGAAAAGAATGTTTTTTGAATGAATGCTAGTCCCTATCTAGTTCTATAAAAATAGAAATTAGCACAGTTCTGCAACTGAAATGTAAATATTAAATATTATGTACAAATTGTAAGATTGTATCTAAGTACATCAAACTAATAGAGGTAAACAGACTCATGCACATGAAAGTGATGCTATTATCTTATTTATTTTTATTTTTTGAAATAATTTTGTTACAACCTACTTATTTACACTCCTCAGCTTGGCCCTTATGGAGGAGTGGCATAAACGTGTGTGAGTTCCTGGATATGGCTAATAATACAGTCGGCTTCAAAGACATGAGTGTTGTAGTTCACTGTTAAGTCAACTGAAGTAGACTCTGGTCCCTTAAGTAGCACCACGCATACATTTAGCCAGCTGAAGACGGAATGATTCCTACTCACATTAACTATAGACTCCTTAGTTTGAGCCATGTCCGAGATAACCCCATCAGTCACAATCAGGAGCACAAAATACTGGGAGCCATCCTTTACGGAAGCAGCATATCTGAAAGGCAGCAAAAAGGTAAAAAATACCACAGAAAACAAAACAGTTCCTCTCTACATGATAGTTGCAAAACATAACTTTGGTCAACAAACTTTTTAATCATAAGAAAATATTTAAACATATGTTGGGAGACTGTATTATACAAATTCTCAACTACACATTTTTCTGAAACAGCGGATTAGAGTAACAGCAACGTTACTGCACGCTGGCACACAGAAACACCTGGCTGCCTTAGAAATTCATTCACTGCTAAGAGGTGAGCTGGATGGTATGTTAGCACACAGGAATGGACAGAGCTTTGGAATAAACATCTTGACTAAGCAACACATTATGTGTATGATAAATTACATACTTCAGTATAAATTATGTAAGCTATCTGAACTGTATTTTCTCACGTTTAAAATCAAGGTAAGCCAGCTTTGTACTGTTAAAAAAATTGCATGTATGGTACTAAATATATATATACCTAACTGGTAGATTATATGTATAGTAGAGCATATAAAGGATTGATTTTTGTTTTGGAACTAGATACTGTGATGGTTGCACAATATTGTGAACACGCTGAATATCGCTGAACCGTACATTTTAATACGTTTAGGTTTATGTCATGTGAATTTCACCTGAAAAAAAAAAACACAACAGAAGAAACATTCTGGCCTATCTATAGTTCAAGTTCCTACATGTTAAACTGATGAAAGATGAGAAGAAAAATTATAGCAAACAAAAACAAAAACTAGGGATGTAATAAGAACATGTTCCAGTACTTGTTTTCTATCCTCTATTGCAAAATTATCACCAAAGAATACTCAGAAATTTAGAGGGGAATTTTATAACTATGTTATATTTATCTGTTTTTCTATCGCATTCTACATGCTGGCTACCTAGATTATATTCTCAATAGGATCACTTTTTATGACTTCTAGTACATAACTGGCATGCCAGTCATATCTAGTAATGAGCAAGCATTATGGTGCTCTTAGGAGACAGATAGTTAACAAGAAGACTTTGGTCTGCTTTCTGTAAAAATCGAGTAAATCATAGAAAACTTGGGTTCAAGAAAATTTCGATTGATGACCAATGAAGTTCCCTCCCGTACCTGATGGGCTCTAAGTAACCAAGTCTGAACAGCTTGGGGACAAACCAGTAGCATAGTATGTCAGGGCAAAACTTATTTCTTGTAGAACAGAATTGATAACTATATGAAGAAGAGAACTATTTACAACTTTGCCATACACAAGAGAAACTAATCATTGCTCATGCTGTCAATAAAACTGACTGGAAATTTTGTAGGTTGATGAAGAGAATACAGTAAGTGGCATGTTCATACACTGTAGAGCCAGTTCAAAATAGCATGGAACTCATTCCACCACATACAGTCAAAAATGCCCCCACAACATTGAACAAGTGATCTTGGACATTAAGGAATTTATATTAATTTGATGGTCACACAAGCAATGGAAAATCCAAACCAGGTATGAGCCTATTTTCCTATTTTGCACTTAATTTTTTTCTTAAGAAAAGAAGTAGGATAACCTCCCTTAGGAATTCATTTAAAAAAAATTTAAATGCCATTATTTTACAAAAGCATTTCTTACTGACTGCGTCAAAATTGAGGTTTTATCTTTCATGTGATTAAAGGGAGGCTATAAATAATAGTGAGAAAAGCTTCTTTGAGTACAACAGTATGACTTTTCTTACCAAATGATGCCCTTAATGGTGAGAAGTGATATGAAAAGTTGAGAATTATGCAGTCCTATAAAATACCACTTTAAGTGGCTTAACTGATCCTTTTATTTTTTGGTGTTTACTTTTTATTTCTCTTTCAACAGTTCTTGTTACCTATGAAGAAAGGCTCAGTTGTTATTACTATGCCTTTTTTTCCCTGAAGCTTTACTGAGGTATAATTGGTATATAAAAATGCATTGCACATAATTAATATATACAAGTTGCTGAGTTTGGACATATGTATACACTCATGTTATCATCAAAACCACCAAGGTTAATAAACATATCTGTTATCTCCAAAAGTTTCCTTGTGTCCCTTTTTCTGTGTGTGCTTGTAAAGAACATTTATCATGAAATCTACCCTCAAGCAATTTTTAAGTGCACACTATCTCATTGTTAACTAGAGGCACAAAGTTGTACAGCAGAGGTCCAGAATTGACTCATCTTGTATATCTGTAACTTTATACGCACTGAACAACTACTCCACATACCCTTTTCCCCGACTCCCTGGTAACCACCATTCTACTGTCTAACTTCTGTGTTTGACTATGTACTTTAGATGCCTCATCTAAGAGGAATTATGTCTTTCCATGACTGACTTAATTCCATAATATCCTCGAGGTCCATCCATGTTGTTGCAAATGGTAGAATTTCTTTTTTTTTTAAGGCTGAATAATATCTCATTGTATGTATATGCTACATCATATTTATTTTTATAGATTACATTTGTCAGTGTATACTTGTTTGTTTTCTTATCTTGGGTGTTGTGAATAATGCTCCAGACATCTCTTCCCAGTTCTGATTTCAGTTCTTTTCTGTATATACTCAGAAGTGGGACTGCTGGTAACTCAGTGCTTATTTTTGAGGAACCACTTTACTGCTTTTCATAACAGCTATACCAAGTTACATTCCCACCAACAGTGCACAAGGTTTCCAATCCTTCCACATCCTCACCGACACTTGCTATCTTCTGAATTTTTACTATAGCCACCCTGACAGGTGTGAGGTGACAGCTCATTGTGGTTATAAATTTGCATTTCCCTGATGATTAGCGGTGCTGAGCAACGTTACATATACTCACTGGCCATTTGTGTGTTTTCTTTGAAGAAATGTCTGTGCAAGTGGTCTGCTCATTTTAAAAATTGGGTTATTTGCTTTTTGCCATTGAGTTGCAGGAGTTCCTTATATATTCTGGAAATTAACCCATTATCAGGTATATAGTTCACAAATATTTTCTCAAGTTCCATAGGTTGCCTTTTCATTGGTTGACGGTTTTTGCTGTATAGTAACTTTTAAGCTTGATGTAGTCCCAGTTGCCTATTTTTTTTTTTTTTTTGCTTTCGTTGTTTTTGGTGCCATACCCAAGAAATCATGGCCAAGACCAATGTAGAAAATCTTTTCTCCTAAGTTTTCTTCTAGAAGTTTTACAGTTTCAGATTTAGGTTTAAGTCTTTAATTCTTTCTAAGTTAATTTTTATAAGTAGTGTAAGGTTAAGAGTCCAATTTCATTCTTTTGTATGTAGATAATCCAGTTTTCCCAATATAATTTCTGAAGAAATTATCCTTTCCCCATTGTGTATGCTTGGTATCATTTTCAAAGATCAGGTAACCGTAGATGTGTGTTTTTTTTATTCTGTACTCTCTATTTTGTGCCATTGATATATATGCCTATTTTAATGACAGTAGCTTGCTGTTTTGATTATTGTAGCTTTGTATTATATTTTAAAATCAGGCAGTGTTATGCCTCCATCTTTGTTCTTTCTTCCTGCTCAAGATCTGCTTTATTTGAAGTCTTTCGTGGTTCCATATAAATTTTAGAATTATTTTCTCTATTTCTGCAAAAAGTGCTTTTTGGGATTTTGATACGGATTTTACTCTATCTGTAGAACATTTTGGGTAGTATGGACACTTTAACAATATTGATGATAATATTATTATAATAATATGACAATCCATGAACATAGACTGCCTTTCCAGTTGTTTCTGCTTTCATCAACATTTTATAATTTCAGTGTAAAAGCATTTCACTTCCTTGTTTAACTTTATTCCTAAGTATTTTATTCTTTTTGGTGCTATTGAAAATAGAGTTGTTTTCTTAATTTCTCTTTCTTATAGTTAGTTGTTAGTGTATAGAATCAAAAAATTTTTGTTATGTTGATTGTATATCCTGCATACTGAATTCATTAGCTCTAAAAGGTCTTTTTATTTTTGTTTTGGGGTGGGTTTTTTTTTTTTTTTTTTTTTTTGCCTTGGGAGTTTTCTACATTAAAGATCATGTCATCACTTCTTCCTTTATGATTTGGGTGACTTTCATTTCTATTTCTTGCCTAATTGCTCTGGCTAGGACTTCCAGTAGTATGTCGAATTGAAGTTGGAGAATCCTTGTTCTAGATCTTAAAGCTCTGTTTTTTATCATTAAGTATGATATTAGCTGTGGGCCTTCCATAGAAAGCCTTTATTATGTTGATGCAAGTTCCTTCTGTACCTAATTTGTTGATAGTTTTTATCAAGAAAGGGTGTTGAATTCTGTCAAGTGCTTTTTCTGTATCTCTGGAGATGACTATGTGATTTTTGTCTTTCACTCTGTTAATGTGCTGTATCAGTTTTATTGATTTGCATATATTGAACTATCCCAACATTCCAGGGATAAATCCTACTTGGTCATGGTTTATGATTCTTTAATGTGTTCTTGAATTGTCTGCTAATAATTTATTGAGGATTTTTACGTACATGTTCATTAGGGATATTGGTCTGTAGTTTTCTCTTCTTGTGGTGTCTCTGTCTATGTTTGGTAACAGGGTGATACTGGCCTCATGAAATGAGTTTGGAAGTGTTCCCTCTTCTATTTTTTGGGAGGAGTTTGAATAAGAGTTGTATTGATTCTTATTTAAATGATAGGTAAAATTCACCTATGTAGCCATCTGGTCCTGGGTTTTTCTTTGTTGGGAGTTTTTTGATCACTGATTCAATCTCATAAGTTACTGGTCTGTGCAAGCTTTCTTTTTCTTGGATTTATTCTTGGTAGGTTGTAAGTTTTTAGGAGTTTATTCATTTCTCTTAAGTTGTCTGATTTGTTGGAGTCTAATTTTTATAACAATCCCTTATGATATAATTTTTTTTTATTTTTGTGACATCAGTTGTAATGTCTCTTCTTTCATTTCCAATTTTGAGTCATTTTCCCCCTTATTCTAGCTAAAGATTAATAGATTTTATCTTTTCAAAAAAACACAACTCTTAGTTTTGCCAGTATTTTTGTTGTGTTTCTAGTCTCTATTATATTTATTCTGCTCTAATTATCATTTAATTTTAATTATTATTTCCTTTCTTCTGCTAACTTGTCCTTAGTGTATTGTTCTTTTGAGGTGTAAGCTTAAGTCATTTGAGATTTTTCTTCTTTTTAAAAATGTGGTGTTATAATTATAAATTTCCCTCTTAACACTGCTTTTACTGTATCCCATCAGTTTTGGTATATTGTGTTTTCATTTTCATTTTTCTCATGATATTTTCTAATTTCCTGTTTGATTTCTTTTTGACTCAATGTCATTCAAGAGTCAGTTAATTTCCATTTATTTGTGAGTTTTGTGATTTCCTTTTGCTACTGATTTCTGACTTGTTTATTTCCATTGTGGTCAGAAAAGATACTTGGAATGACTTTATTCTTACATTTGTTGAGACTTGTTTTAGGACTTCGTGTGTGATCTGTCCTAGAGAATGTTCCACGTGTGGTTGAAAAGAATGTGTATTCTGCTGCTGTTGAATGTAATGTTCTGTATATGTCAGTTAGGTTCCATTTCGTCTACAGCACTGTTCAAGGTTGTGGTTTCCTTTTTCATTTTCTCCCTGGGTGATCTATGCATTATTGAAAGTGGAGTAGTGAAGTCTTCTAATACTGTTGTGTTGCCATTTCTACCTTCAAATATGTCAATTTAAAAAATATATATATTTAGGTGCTTTGATGCTGAGTTTATACGTATTTATAATTATTATATCATCCTGTTGGATTGAACCTTTAAAAAATTTGTTCTTTTTAATAAAATTGCATTTATTTAAGGTGTACAACATAATTTTATACACACACACACACACAGTGAAATGATTACTACAGTTAAGCTAATTAACATATCATGTCCTCACATAGTTACCATATTTTGGGGGCATACTCAGTGGACCTGAAATATACTCTATTTTAGCAAATTTCCAGCATTCAGGACATTATTTACTATAGTCATCATGAAATAACATGAGATCTCTGAACTGATTCATCCTATGTAATGCAACTTTGTACCCTGTGACCAGTGTCACCCTACTTCCCTTACCTCTCCACGCCTGTTAACCCGTTCTAACTTACTGCTTTGGCTTTAAGAAAATTACATATACATGAGATCATGTAGTTTTTAAACTTCTGTGTCTGGCTTATCTCACCTAGAAAAATCTCCAGGTTTAGCCATGTTGTTGCAAATGGCAGCCTGAATTGTATATATTATTTTATATAGTGATATATATATATCACATAAATTGCCCCTTTTATTATATAATGACCTTCTTTGTCTCTTGTGACAATTTATAACTTAAAGTTTATTTTGTCTGATGTAAGTATAGCCACTCTTGGCTTCTCTCTTTTGGTTACCATTTTCATGGAATATCTTTTTTTCCCCATTGCTTCATTTTCATCCAATGTATGTCCTTAAATCTAAGTTGAGTCTCTCATAGACAGCATATAATTGGGTTTTTCTTTTTTTTTCTATCACTTCAGCCACTTTATGTCTTTTGATTGGTGAATTTAATCCACTTACATTTTGGTTTTCTTTTGATTCACCATAAAGTATACCTAAGAGAAGAGGAGAATATATTCATACTGTTGGGAAAGTTAAAGGTAGAGTCTGAAGCAGATATAGAGAGAAACTCTGAGGTTTGTTGTTTTATCTTAAAAATTCATAGAAATTTTGCATTTTTATTTATGTTAAATATGTACTTGTATTAATGCTTTATGTCTTGACTTTGAAGAAAATTAAGGCTTTAGAAAAAATCTTGAGTTTATTGTGTGGCTCTCACTACTACTAGACACACTAATTTGAAAATAAACCACTTTTTACACAAAAACTACTCAATCTATTTTAGTCTTTGTCCTCATTAGCAGCATAAATCAATCTTTTTAAATAATTATTTTTATGATATTTGCTCTGCATATTGTCATACTGTTGCACTTTGCAAGGAAATCTAAATTTTAAACAAAACAATCTTTTGTAGTACCATTTCTTCTAATTTAGCTTATTTTTGAAAGTATTATATATTTATGATAAAGTAATTAAAATGCTACAGAAATGTATGAAGGAGAAAGTAGAGGCTGCTCATATCCCAGTTTTCTTCAAGGAAGTAACACTAATATATAGACTTGCAGAATCAAATTATTGTTTAAAGCTATTAAAGAAGCTTGCTTCTTCTGTTTTTCTTCAAATATAGGCAATCTATAATTTATATTTTAATGTTATTGTGACAGATCTTAGGGAGAGGTTAACTTTGTCAGGGTTTTGGAGTTTAAATACATTTCTTTGGAGTCTTTCTCAAGTAAGTTTCTGGGGTTTTTATAAAGTTCATAAATGGTTGTGGACTATTCTTTCAGCTCATTATTGGTTCACAGGAAAAGAGGGCAACAAGAAAAGATAAGAAACTGACTCACAGATGTTTTATTTAAGTGGCTTAATTTTGATATACACAGTGAATTGAATCTTCTCAAAATGGGATATATTTAAATATTTTAATACAAAGAAACATAGCAATTTTTATTACTAAGCTGTTATCCAAACTACTTTTGGTAGTGTACTGATGTGGCAAACAGTATTCACCATGACAATTGCATTGAGCATAGTGCCTAAGGTGAAGTGTTCAGTGATGTTTATTGTTTTGATTTTATTATTATTGATCATACAGATGAAGGAGATAAAACATAACACATTCTTTAGGTTAACTTGGAAATTAGTTAATGGAAATTCCTAAACATTAAATGTTATTTCCTGAAAAATGAAAATTAATTTTAGCTGGTTATCTGGATCTTGGAAATTTCTTAATGTCATGGAAAAAAAAATATAACAGTTTAGCTAAGTTAGAAATTGATAGATTCTTCTTAAAGACTGAAATGTGCCCAGCCTCAAAACAAGTAACTGGTTAGGCATAAAGAACAAATGAATAATATTAGGAAATAATAAATATTATTTTAGTCAAGTGAAAAAAAATAGTGAAATTTTATTTTCTTCAATGTGGAAAAGATCTATATGTAACAAGAAAGTAGGATCAAATTATTAAGTGCCCTGATAAATGAATACATAGAATGACATCATAGCCCAGAAGTAGCAGTTTTCTCTGACTTGAAGTGCAGTACATTTTAGAGAATTTGGAGGGAAATGAGGTTGTATGGGTGGGTGGTAATGGAAATTTTTGAATACCAAGCTAGAGTGTTAGAACTTAACACTTGTGACAAAGCATTACAATGGCTGTTGAGTAGAATTTTTACATCATCTGAATTGCTGTTCCTTGGACAGCTCTAGGAAAACGAGACCTGGGAAGGCAGGAAATTAGAGGTGGAGGGTTGGAAAGCCTCAGATCAGCACATAAAGACTTCAAGATTTGCAAATTTGATGCCTTGGGTCTGGACTATTTCACAATACTGTTACCTCATTAATATTATTTCAAAAGTCTTAAATGGATTTTAGTTCTAAAAATGAGCAAGAGCTTAAAATGATTATTCTTAAAAAGAGTAAGAATTAGCAGTCTTCAAAATGCTCAGAGAAAACTATTACAAATAACCATGCTTTTTACCAATATAGCAAACACACCTTTTTAAGAGGAAAAAACCAAGTGAATAAAAATATGGATGTGTATTTGCTTTTGACTTTATAAAAAATTATTTTAATGACAAATGTAACATATACAGAACTCGCTTATTAGACATTTGTTGAATACTTAACTCTTAATGATGGGCATGGTGAAGCACTGTTGAAGAGTGATAAAATGCAAGTGTTTTATATAAAAGCCATACACACTGGAATGGTACCTCACTTGATTTAGAAACAAACAGTTGTCTTAAACTATTTGTTCAAAAACTTTTTGTTCTTGAAAAAAGTAGCTTCTCTTGCAGTTGACAAATTTTTTAGATGATAATTTTGGGTCAGACAGAAATTGTCTTAATAAAAACTTAAATGTAAAATTAAATGTAACTCTCAAAAATTAGAAAAAAGGAGAAAGGTCTTTTCAGATAGATTCATAGTAAGAGACAGATGCATGGAACTTCACATTGTATTAGAAGGAAAAGATGATTCTCCCAAAGTCATATCTTACTGTATTTCTTATTTTCTTTTATCACAAATAACAATAAAGGATTATTAGATCACATATTATTTTCAAGAGTCTGAAAGTGTTAGTTGGCAACTAACCTTACGTTTAAGAATTTTTAAAATGCTGGACAAAACATAAAAAATGGTCATATAACAGTGTGGAGCCTGTAGTTTTAAGTGATACAGAAATGCACCTAGAAATTTTATATCTAAAAGTTTAACTTTTAGCGGAGAGATACAGCAGGACAAAATCTATCAAATTAATTGGTAAGCACTGATGAGAACACTTAATAACTAGCATCAGTTTACAAAAAATAAATTCTATCTTTTTTTTTATCTTTTTATTAAAAAACAGTGATGAGTATAATAGTGTGTAAGAGATAGTAAGAGTCAAGTATAATTTATCTTGCATTAGTATTATTTTTGATTCTCCTTTATTTGACAGCCATCCAAAAAACCAGGAACAGAAAGCACAGGTTAACACTACTTATATGGGCGAATACAATGAGCTAGGATGGATTTTTCAAATGACAGATAATGACCCACTAGTGAATTTTGAAATCGATTTTGTGGGTCAAGATCTTCATTTAAAAAAGTAATAGAAAAATAATAGGATAGAAATAAGAGAAAATATGAGAAAAGGATAAGTATTATTTTATAATCTTTTAGTTGTGTGTGTCCAGAGTGGAGATATAAAATTCGTAATTCAGTACAGATTGTGGATGAAAATATTTGAAAAAACCTGAGCTAAAGGGTCACACTCAGAGGATTTCATCAATGTATCACTGTCTACCTGAGGTGGAGTTCCATGGGAGAGTCCACTGGGGTCAGCTCTGGGTGCAGGGGTATTTTAGCATCTTGTCTATGTCCCAGATAATGAAAAGTAGAACACTTATGATGTCCAACAGGGAGATGGTGAAGTACCAGAACCTTCAAGTAAAGAACTGAGGTTTCATGTTGCCTTTGAATACTGATAAACTGATCCAAATGCAGTATTTTTTTTTTCAAGTTTTGGCTACATATTCAGAAAAAATGAGCCTTATACTTTTTTGACTATCTAAAAATAAAGCAGGATTTCATACGATTTGCAACTGGGTTAACACAAACTGTTTAGGGATTTTAAAACTGGTGTCTAATTTACTTATGCATTCATGAAAAAAATGATAAGCAAGTGTATATAGACTTTTACATTAATTTTTTTTTCTAGAACATGTACTTGAATCATAAGCAATTATGTTCTGATCTCAATACTATGTACTATTTATAGGTAGAGCTCTGGGAATTTATAAAATTAGCTGCTATATTAATTTCAAAGAGGTTAAAATAATGTGCCCTATATATCACTGAAAGGCTTCAGCTGTCTTCATAGAATTCAGTCTCATTATTTCTGTGCTACTATGGAGTATGAGATTAGATATGAATGATTTACATGCAGTTGAGATCATGAAGAATATTGCTCTTAAGGATGCCTTTTCAATGAAAAAAACGTATTTCTTGGTCGAACAAATGCAGATCCTAACATAACCCAGTGTGTTCCATCACTTGAGATTTTCATATAAAGCTCTTACTGAAGTATCAGGGTAGCTCAGTGGAGACTTTCTACTGTGTATCTTCTCCCTCACTTTACTGGAGGTAAATTAGAAGAAAACAACTTTCATTTGTGGAGTCATGCCAACAATAATGTTATGATTTCACTGTAGTCCTGTATACCAGGATATATAACTTATCTACTTCCACTTACCTTGCTACATGATTAATTACAGGAGCAAAGTTGGTTGGCCCATACAGTTGTACAGATTTCAGACTCCTATAATAAGCCTCCATCACACCCTCAATGCCATCACAGTAGGGGTTTTGAGGGTTCCCATTCTGCAAAGTTACAGGCAAAAGAAAGTAAAAAATTAATAGTGAGTGTCTATAAAGATGAACTGAAAAAGAGAATGATACACGTTGAGACTCATAAAGATCTTCCTGGAAGAAAACAAATAGCAAAAAATAATAATAAATTAAGTAGTCAGCAATAGACAATAAAATATTACACTGGTTGTGATATGATGCCATGTGCAATCATTAAAAATAAATCTTATGCAAAAAATGGCAGGAGAAAATTCTAAAAATCTTGAGAACCTGAATATCACAACATTTTACAATGAATAGTGTCTTATTTTTACACAGGGTCTTTGTACATATAGAGATGAACATATAAAAATCTAAAAAGAAGGAAACAAAATATTAATAGTGGCTACCTCTGGGTGGTTATGTAATTGTTGACTTTCATTTCATTGTTTAAACTATTCTATACTTTCCAAATTTTCTGCAGTGATGTATTAAAATCAGAAAAAAATTTTATCAATTCAGTTTTGTTTTATAGAAATGAAAATGTAAAATTATCACCACATGCACATTTTTTGGCCACAATTGATAACCTCACCTAAAGGAGTTAGAGGAAATGTAATTTGATGTGAGAAGCATCCAGACAAGGTAGAAGGAAAAGAATCAAAGAAACATACACATATTGTTCAAGGGAATTGGAGCTTGCCACTCCGCAGGCAAGTACCCACAAGGGCAACTTTAAACCTGGAGACCTAGTCCGGCTTCTCATACCTTGAATGCTCTTGTTATTATTAGGTTGAATGCTCCACGTCCAGATTCTACAAATAAGGCAGTGTTATCTATTCCTCTGTAGCAAATTACGGCCCCCCCCCCCCAATTTATGGCTTAACACAGTAGGCATTTATTGTTTCATACAATGTTTTTAGGTGTCAGGAATCCAGGAGCAGCTTAGCCAGGTGGCTTTTGCTCAGGGTCTCTCAAGACCTTAAGATCAAGAAGCTGACCTGGGCTGCAGTCATCTGAAAACCTACCCAGAGCTAGAGAGCCTGTTTCCAAGAAGGCTCACTCACATGGCCTGCTGGCAGCAGGCCAACATGACCTCTGCACAGGGCTGCTTGAGTGTTCTTGCAACATGGCTGCTAACTTTCCTGGAATAAGTGATCCGGGAAAGAGCAAGCCCCTACCTGCTTATATTGCACAGTATGACTTCTACTTTAATCTATATTTGTTAGAAATGAGTCACCCACTGTAGCCCACACTCAAGGGAAGCAGAATTAGGCTCCCCCTCTGGAAGGGGGAAACATAAAAAATTTATAGATATGTAGAGATATATAAACACTAGGGTCAGTACATGCTTAAACATAGTTAGATGTAATTTTAGCATGTATGCTTTTACCTGAATAATCAAAAGTGACTGATAATTTATGACTTAAATTTGTTGAATTCTATATACTAAGCTTTATATTAAAATATTTACATGCATTATATAATTTTTATACCAACTGTAAAAAAGTAGATCAAATGCTATCATTATCTTCACTAGACAGATGAAGAAACTGAGGCACTGAGAGCTTAAATACTGTGCCCAAAGTCATGCAACACCAGTAACAGAGCCAGTATTTGAACCCACCATAGTCTAGTCTAACCCCAGAGCCCCACCTCAACCACCACTGTGCGACATCCTAAGCATTTTGAAAGACTGAGGATCTTAGGAAACTAACTCTGGTATTACCAACCACTTCAGTTTTGTCACTTGTGAGAGAAGAATTGATGCCCCCTTTGCCCTTTTAATTTTGTCTTTTTCTTCAAACTTTTTTTTTATTAATGAACCCTTATGTAAATTTTTAAAAGCATAAATAATTCTTTATAAAATTGGTCACATGAATTGATTGAAATTAAAACTAAAGGTTTAATATTTAACAGAAAGCAGTAAATGGTTGGTTTTGATGTTAATCTGAGCTGACCTATTTAACCTTCCTTTTAAATAAAATTTTACAGTGTTCTTTTCTCTTACCAAGGCATGAAGCTAATTAAAATTAAAACTCATTATTGATTTTAGGCATATAAAAATGTATTCCATATCTGTCTTAAGGGAACAATTACAAACCACGATAGTTTAGAGTTACTTTTTGATCAGCATTTTAACATTCTGACTGAGGGGGATTTATACTTCTCTAAAACTATGTATTTCCTTTATCCCTCTGGAATTGAAATGATAACAAGGTCACTACTGTCCCTACCATTTCATGTTATCTTGATAGAAAGATTAAAAAAATCTTTTTAAAAACTCATTTCATAAAATAATTATGTGGAGAATTAGTTTTTGCTTGTTAAGACAAATTAAAATAAGTTTATGCGTGGATCTAACACAAAAGTAAAAACACAATGTTCTCGAAAGTAAGTGCATCCAATCTTGTTTATTAATGAAGAGGGCAATCAATACCCTACTTTACATTTCCCTTTTAATTAACAGCCTTTTCCACTCGTGATGAATTGATTTGTAGAGCACACAGAAAGTATAAAGAACAGAATTCCAAATGAGAAATAACCCCACACGCAGACTTAAGTGAGGAGTGTCCAGCTCTCACCCATTTTCCCCTCCATTTGGCTCCCCAAGGGATTGTACTGGGGATTCAGATTCACTTCTGGAAGAGAGGCTTATGGTCTCTGTTGCTCCCCATAGCCCATAACACTTTACAGTGGGGCCAACATGCTGGCAACATGAAGAGAGCTATAAGGAGCTTTACTCTCTGAAATGTATCTGTTGCTGCCCAGAGATTCCTTACCATAGGGAAAAGCTGAGAGAATTCTCTATTTTTATTCAATAAACAAGTATCTATTGAGCTTCTATTTTATGGATGCAGTGTTAAAGACCTTTGGTTATTCTACTGTTAGCATTTAGTTGGAAGAAAAGGTGTACACACAAATGTAAGTATAGATTTCTATAAATGCCAAAATAAGTGAAGAGTATGCAAGTGTTTTTAGATATTTGGTAAATAAACAAGTATATATTGTATAGCACCAGGAAATATATTCAATATCTTGTAGTAGCTTATGGTGAAAAAGAATATGAAAATGAATATATGTATATTCATGTATGACTGAAGAATTGTGCTGTACACCAGAAATTGACACAACATTGTAAACTGACTATACCTCGATAAAAAAAAAAACAGATATTTGGTAGGAGAAATCACATGGACATATGTAGCATTTGTCTCTATTGATCAATGCATAAGACCTTTTAAGGGTCACTGGCCCCAAGCCCATTAGAAATACTTTCTCTAAAGCCCTGCACTTTTGTATTTTTAGTTATAACACTGGAAGGCGTCATCAAGAACCACAGTAAGACATGACATTCATTCCACAACAGGAAGTGCTCAAGTGGTGATACTGGTATTTTTCCTTTCTTTTTCCATTCCCTTTTCTTTTTCCACTACATCTATTCTTACACGTATTTCATACTAAAAGCTGGGGTTTACCTTACACATTTTTGATTGAGTAAAGCTCAGTTTCAAGATTTGTGCTAGCCCCAAAATCACCAACTAGAGATTGTTAACTTTACAAAGGGCCTCCCCTCCCCTGCTAGATGGATGATTATTTGAACTTGGTGTGATTAACAGATTAACGACTGCGACTCTGTATCACAGATTCTTACCCTAGAAAGATGAGGGTTTGTTAACATTGGATAGTACACTAATTGGCAGATTGACAGGGACTGAAGTTTGTCTACTTGCTATTTTTGGCACCTCCAGGTGTGTGTTGCAGTAAATTAGGGTGAAGTTAACATAGAAACCATATGGAATACTATCTCCCTGAAGACCTATTATTTAACCTTTGCCTGCCTTACTTATCCAAGAAAACGGAAGTGCTTTGAAAAAAATGATAGTCATATATTTAGTAGGTAACAGTAAGGCTGACGCATCACCATCATTGTCATCATCATCAACATCATCGTTGTTTTCAACAATTTTAGAAATGATTTTTCACAAATTTAAAGGGGTATGATCTCTATCCTGTAAATACTTGAGTTGGGTTCAAAGAACCATTTAAGATGCAAATAATAAAAAAGTGTCTCCTTTATACAGGTTTAGTTACAGGGAGTGAATGTCGAGGTAGGAAAAGCAGAAAAGGAGAGAATTAGAGGGAGAGAAAAAGGAAAAAAAAATCATACACAAAGGTGAGAAGAAACTATGGAAGGAAAATTAATAAAGCTCATTTATTTCAACATAATGATTCCTTTTCTTAGGCATTAAAATAGTTCATGACCCTTTTCCTGAGGCACTTAAGCCATGAGTCATATTCATGGTTTTATAAGTTTCTGGGAGAATTTAATTCTCTAAGACACAACAAAATCCCAACAGATATTCATTTTATATGACATTTGGGGTTGTAGCATGTGGACGATTTCATAGAAGAAAGAAACCCTCCAGCAACCTTTCCTGAAATTGTGTGGGTGATGGAATATAAAAAACAAGAATAAGTGTAGGAAAAAAAAGGTAAAATACAAGCTCTTAAAATATATTTACGGAAGATGAAGTTTAATCATATAAAAGCTTGTGGAAGTATGTGTGTGTATAAAATATATAATGGTGTTAAGAAAGCACATATCTGAGAGGTAGGATTACAGGTACTTTTATAAAATGTGGTTTAGTAGTGGTTAAGAGCATGGATTCTAAAATAAAACTAATCTGGGTCCAAGTCCTGTCCTCTGGAAACCTGGTTAGCTTCTATGACTCTGACCTAAGTTATACAACTCTTGGGGGTTCTCTTTTCGCTGTATTTAATATGAGTGGCTCTTGATAGAATAGTGTGATGTGACAGTCATGATATAAGTCATGATGTACCTAACACATGAGAATGTTATGAGGATTATGTAAGAAATGAGTATGAAGTACCACACTTGATGCTCAGTAATTACTCATAAATGATTGTATTATTGTTTATTTTTACCTATTTTTCTTGCAGAACTTATAAAAAATCTCATACATTTATAATAAGAATAAGAACAAAATAGATCTGCAAAAATATTGGGCATGGAAGAGTTTACTTTTATAATACATAGGGTAGGGCAGGGAAACATTTCTATTAGGAAAAGCTAAAATTTTCCCAAACATTTTTTTCTACCCTGATTTTTCATCAGAAAATGCAAGTGAAAGTAAGGTTGATTGGGCCTATAAGCACTATCTGTATGAGGTTTATTTTGAAGGTAAAATGCAGTACATTGCTTATTTGTAATCATATAGTATGGAGTAGATCTATGTAACTGAACATTAAATTGAGAAATATTTATTCCAGTCATATCTCCTCTGTTATACTGAAACCATAATTAATTATAGTCATAATTATTGCATCACATTTGAAAAAACTAATTCCAGCCTTTGTATTTGAAAAGAAATGACATTTTAGAAGATGGTAAATTAAGGAGAGCTATGCATTCTTTGATACCCCTCCCACTGAGAGGTGAAGGTTATTTCCCCTACCTTGAAACTGTGCTAAATTTAGTAACTTGCTTGACCAAAAGAATGTAGGAGAAAAAACTTTCTGGGACTTCCAAGGCTATGGCATAAAGAGCCCTGTAGTTTCTGCGCCAGCCTTTTAGAATACTTGCTTTGGGGAAGGTGGCTGCTGTGTAAGAAATCTGACTACCTTGGGACCACTGCACCATGATGAAACTCGTGGTAACCATGTGGACAGGCTGCATGTAGAAAGAAGGGAAGATGTCTAGGCAATCCAGCTAGGATTCAGCTGGGCAACCCTAAGGATTCAGCCATCCTTTGGTATCAAATATAGCAAATGAGCCACCTTAATAGACATATTAGCTCCAGGAGATATGACATGGAGAGGAACTTAAGAGTCTAACCAACAGCCAGAATGAAATCCAGATATATGGCTCCAGTAGAAGAACTCCAGCTATCTCCAGCCAATCAAGCCATCCAAGGTGAGGCGCCATACATCTTAAAGAAACGTACCATCCACCATTGTATTCTGCCCAGTTCTTGACCCACAAATCATGAATACAGTGGAATATATTGGTTTATGTCTCTAAGTTTTAGGGAGGTTTGGTATGCAGAAACAGATAACCAGAATAGAGCCCCTATTTATAAATCAGAGGCACTTCAGGTATATTTACTACTAATCTGTTTAACTGTCTTTTTTTTCCCATTAATCACACACTCCTAAACCAATCATTTACCAAAACTGAGCTGAATGTATAGTCCCAAGAACTTGCTACATGAGTGATCACAACACAAGCAGTGAACTAATAAAAAGATCCAACTTTTTTTTTCCCCCAAAGTATCAATCCTTGCCATGTATTCTTACCAAAGCAAACTCATGAGATATCCTTCCATCTGGAGGCAGTTTTGCACCAAAACCTAAAGCTGGGAACATTTTATCACTGTCATAGTCTTGAACGATTTCTCCCACTGCTTTCAGTGCCATACCATAGGCATTCAGCTGATAAGGATTCATGTAGTGGAGAGAAGTTGGCTGGGCAGGGTTGCCTGATGACAGAAAAAAATATTTCAAACATAAGTGATCAGGCTAAAGATAAAACTTTTGGACAATTTTCTTGATACCTATTTCAGATTGAAATACTAAAAATTATGTTTTTCTGCCTACATTCATAGTATGTTAAATAGTTTCTTTTGGATAGAGATTGACATAGTGATATTTATTACATTAGACCAGACATGTAGAAAGTTTCTCAAATATATGCTAACCATATGCAGATTTTTTCAGAAATGATTTTTCATTGTCAATGCCACAGGCTATTTTTGAGTTTCAGCCTCAAAAGAAGCATAAGAGTATTTTTGTTAATCTTATTTTATTGTAATCTTTTATTTTTAAAAAGTTGGGTGCCTTTAGCTTGAATCTTTATGCCTATAGTCAGAGACCCCAACTGATTTAATGGGCTTCAATAATTCTGAAGCCTTCTTAAAGTTGTCTCACAAACATAAATTGATTATTTGAGCCATATCCTAATTTAATCACTTTAAAAAAAGTAAGAGCATAATGATTTTGAAATTCATGCTAATTAAATATCTAGATCTGAAAAAAATTATTCAGCTTCTAACTAGACATTAAGCTAGGAGCCCAAAGCCTCAAAGTCTTGCCATTTCCAGGACAACAACTATAAAAGCCTGTAATAAATCCTACCACAGTGTTTACTGGGAAGACGAAATAAGATTATGTATGAGGAAGTGATTAAAAATTATAAAGCACCATAGAAATATAAAGTTTAACTACTACTATTATTATCTGGGTCATCCACAAGGTTCTGAATTTTCAATATGCTATGTTGTGGGATATTGTATTTGAATAAAGATGAATTTGAGAGATAAACTAATGTATGTGCTACCACTTAAACACACTGAGATTCACATTCACTTGCCCTAATTATCAGCACAAAGGCAGCCTGAAAGTCCATTTAGTTTTTTAAATGAAAATGGAAATTAAATGGGACTTGTAATAGCTCATAAAGCTCAATCTACATTAAAATATTGCCTGAAGAAGGAAAGCCTCAAGGCATAGGTTTTTTTTGATAGGGGGAAAAAAATAATAATGCCTTGAGATCCAAAGAGTAACAAAATGAAGGAAAGATCTCCCTTTGTTTTATAATGCATATAATAGTACACAGAACATTTTTGGTTTAAAAATAATTCATTGTGTAAATGCATTTGTATTTCCAAAGGGTTACCAGCATTCAAGGGCTGTTTCCACATGACAAAATTTCTAAAATAAGTGTCTTCTGACCAAGATGGGCCTTAATGTTCCCCTCAGCTGGACTAACTTTGAGAAAGGTTTCTCCTGACTATCGGCCCAATAGTCAGGAGAAATTGCAAATTCCTTCTCTGCTCCTTTGAGATGCAAATTTTACTATAATCCTGCCTGCCATGTCTGTCTCAGGGACCTGGGAGCTATCCCTTTGAAATGTAATCATCAAGAAAGACAGAACCTAGTCTCTGTGGGCCAGTAGGAGCCTGAGTGGGAATTAGTTAACATAGCCGGCCTAATTCACACAGGCCAGCTCCCCCTGCAGCATCCCTCAGTCCTTTCCCACTAGTTCACCACAGCACTTAAAAACCCTTTCACCTTTTGTTTTGGAAGAACTGAATTCAGTTTCTCTTTTCTATCTCAATAGCTTTAATCTCTATTGCAAAAGTCCTGAGTGAAGTTTTCCTTAGCTGTTTAACTTACCTGGTGCAATTTTCTTTTGACACTTCTTTCTGAAGTCAGGATTTGGCTTCTTGGTCAAAAGCCCATTGGAGACAGAGCTAAACAATACTACTACTTGGCCAAGTGGTTATTTGACACAACTCTCAAATATAAGAAGATCTGTTACCCAATGGTGGCAATATGCAACTAATTCTATTTCTCTGAGAAAACCACAATTTACAAAGTTAAAAAAAATTCCACTAATATCCCAGCATATCTAAACATGTTAGCCTATCATGCGTAACAGACCTCATCCTACCCGTTCAGAGATGTTCTCTTTCCAGCATCTTCATCCAGCCCAACCTCTTCACTATTCCACTGATATCTTCCTTTCCATCCCTACCTCTCAGTTTGCGATTCTATCCTGAAATTCACTTTCTCCTCCTCGAGCTTGGGTCTCACATGCAGACAATCTTCTTTATTTATTCCAGCCCTTATTAACTGTCTTTTCTCTCCTACTCTTATGCACTTGTGTTCTGCACCACAAAATTCAGCAATTCTTTGAATCTGGGACCATGTTTGTACCACATCTGTATCAGTAGCAATGCATACGAAAAATGAACTTGTAGTAGGTTGATAACATTGGGTTGTCAGCTAGTAACAATAATTATAAGAGCATGAAATCTAACATGAACTTACTTCATATCTCACTTAATCTCTTTTTAATAAACCTACAACATAGGTACTTTTATTACACCCATTTTTCAGATTAAATAACTTGCCCGAATCACACAGTAATAATGGGTCAAACTAGAATATGAATCTTGTTAGATTTTATAGGCCTTACTCTTAGCTAGAATTCTTTGCTTAAGGATTTTGTAGTATTTTAAACCCTGAATACTATCAGACATACCTGATTTTGTTTTAGAGGTATGCTATGCCTTTATTAAAAAAAAAAAAACACACGTGACTAGGCTCATTTTTATATGTTTTATTGAGATATAACTCATACAACTTACAATTAACCCATTTAAAATGTACAATTCAATGATTTTAAGTATATTTACAGATATGTACAATGATCAATGTAGTCAATTTTAGAAGATTTTCATCACCTCACAAAGTGTACCTATTTACTATCATTCCCTATTACTCCATCCAGCCCAGCACTAAACAATGGCTAATCTACTTTTTGTTTCTATTAATTTGCCTATTTTGGACATTTCATGTACATAGAATCACATAATATGTGACGTGCTGTGACTATCATTCACTTAGCACAGTGATTTCAAGGTTCATCTGTGTTGTAACATGTTGAACTTCATATTTCATTCCTGTTTACTGCTGTATAGTACTCCATTGTATGAATATACCACATTTAAAAATCCACTTATCAGTTGATGGACATTTTGGGTGTTTCCAAATTTGGCTATTATGCTGCTATAAACATTCATGTACAAATTTTTGTGTGGACATATGTTTTTATCTCTTTTGCATATGTATCTAGCAGAATTGCTGGGCATATGGTAACTATGTTTATAACAACTTTAAGGACTGCCAAAGAGTATTCCAAAGTGGATGCACCATTTTACATTCTCAGCAGCAGTATATGGGGGTTCCAATTTCTCCATATGCTTGGCAACACTTGTGACCTGACTTTTGGATTATAGTCATCCTAGTAGGTGAAATAGTATCTTACTATGGTTTGGATTTGTGTTTCCTGATATATAAGTATGTCAAGTACCTTTTCCTGTGCTTATTGGTCATTTGTATATCTTTTTTGAATAAATGGAGTATCATTTTAATTGGATTATTTTTATTTTTTGAATTATAAGATTTCTTTATACATTCTAGATATAAGCCCCCTATGAGATATTTGGTTTGCTAATACTTTATCCCCATTCTGGGGTTTGTCTTTCCACTTTGTTAACTGTGTTCTGTGTAGCCTAAAAAAATTGAATTTTGATGTGGTTCAATTTACTTATTATTTGCTCTTGTTGCTTGTGTTAGTTTAGTGTCATATCTAAGAATCAACAGTCAAATCCATGGTCATGAAGGCATATCCCTATGTTTTCTTCTAATATTTCTATAATTTTAACCTCTACATTTAATTTTTGATGTATTTTATATTAATTTTGTATATGATGTTAGCTAAGGATCTAACCTCATTTTTTTGCATGTGGCTATCCAGTTGTCCCAGTACCATTTTTGAATAGACTCTCCTGAATTGTCTTGTTACTCTTCTCAAAATCAGTTAACCTTAGATGTATGGGTTTATTTCTGTAATCTCACTTCTGTTTCATTGATCTATCTATGTCAGCCCCACACTGTCTAGATTACTGTTGCTTTGTAGTAAGTTCAGAAAATGAGGAGTATGAATCTTCCTACTTTGTTCATTTTTTCAAATCTGCTTTGGTTCTTCTGTGTCCTTTAAAATTCCAGACAAATTTTTGGGTCAGGTATTCATTTCTTCAAAAAAAGGCTTTTCAGATTTGATAGAGATTAAAGTGAGTATGTCATTCTCTTTGGAAAATATTGCCATCTTAACAATGTTGAATTTTCTCAACATGTTTCCCACTTATTTAAATCTTTAATTTCTTTCAAAATTTTTTTCAGAATATAATTTAGGGTATAAGTTTTGCATTCACTTTTTAAAATTTATTCCTAAGTACTATATTCCTTTTGATACTATTGTGTGGAATTGTTTTCCTAATTTCATTTCCAGATTGTTCATTGGAAATGTATAGAAAAAGAATTGGTTTTTATATTTTTATCTTCCATCCTTCAATCTTGCTGAACTCATTTATTAGTTCTAATAGATTTTTAGTGGATTCCTTAGGATTTTCTACGTAAAAGAGTATGCCATCTGTAAATAAAAATAGCTTTACCACTTCCTTTCCAATCTAAATGTCTTTTATTCATTTTTTTCTTGCCTAATTGCCTTGGCCTCCAGTACAATGTAAACTAGAAGTGGCAAGAACAGACATCTTTGTTCTAGTTCTCACCTTAAAGGGAACACATCCAGCTTTTCATCCTTAAGTATGATGTTGGCTATAGGTTTTTCATATTTTCTCTTCATAAGGTTAGTAAGTCAATTTCTATTCCTAGTTTAAGAGTTTTTATTATAAAAGTATGTTGGACTTTATCAATTTTTTTTCTATATCAGTTGATATGGCCATGTGGTTTTTACATTTTCTTCTATTGATATTGGTGTATTACATTACTTGATTTTTGAATATTAAGCCAACCTTGCATTCCTGGGATAAACTTTAATTGGTCAGAGTATATTTCTCTTTATATGTTGCTGGATTCAGTTTGCTAGTATTTTGTTAAGAATTGTTATACCAAGAAAGTATATTGATTTTCAGTTTTTCTTATGATGTCTTTGTCTGGTTTTGGATCAGGGTAATACCTCTCAGAATGAGTTGGGAAGTATTCCTTCCACTTCTTTTTTTTTTTTTTTTTTTTTTTTGGAAGATTCTGTAAGACTTGGTATTAATCCCTCTTTAAGTAGAATTCACCGGTGAAGCTATCTGGGTCTGGGTACACATAAAGTTTGTGGATAGTTTTTAAATTACTAATTCAATTTGTTATTACAGGCCTATTCAGATTGTCTATTTTCTTAAGTCATTTTCTTCTCAGTAGTTTGTGTCTTTCTATTGAATAGATTCTAGCTCTTCTAGTTATGTCAATGCTCATCAGTAAATACAAGCTAGTATTTTAATGCAGTTGGATTTTAGGTGTCTATGTTTCATATTTTAATGAATAAAATACACGTGTAAAAATCATCAACTTGAAGCCACAATGTTGGAGAATAAACTTATTGTGTAATCAAAGGTAAGCTGAAGTAGTTTGGTCTCCTCATCTCTATTTCTAACTCTAGTACTAACAAGTCAAAATGTATCAGTTAGTAAAACAATTTTCTGGATCTGAGTTTTCTTATTTGTATGAGGATGATGGTTGGGGTAAGTGATCTCTATGGTGACTTCTTACCTAAAAATTCTATTATTTTGTGAAACATGAGTGAATGAGAAAGAAATGTGAAGTGAAAGGAATATAATTTGAGAGTCATAGCACAATAAACAATTTGAAAAAACCTAGATACAAATATAAACTTATGATAAAATTAAATAATGAGATTCATGTTCTTATGATACATAATAAATAAGTGATTTCACTGATAACTGATAATTGTTCTGTTTGAAACCAAATCACTTCAAAATAAAATTAAAAGTCCACTGTCTGTCTTTTCTTAAAATGTTTGATATACAAATTATGAATATCCATTCATGGGGTGTTATATGATAGTCCCTCTGAGTTAATTAAATAATTTGTTAACATGAGTCATTCTTAAAAATACACAAATAAAAGTAAAGCAAGTTGCAAAAGGTACATGTACTTGAAATACATTTATATAAATTAATACACAGAGAAGTACTATAAAATGAGGATTATAATTACATACACTTCAGAATTATAGTTCTGTATGGAGAAGGGAAGGTAGAAGCAATAGGGCAGGTAGACCATGAACTTAATATATCTAAAATTTTCTTTTTTAAAATATATAAAACAAAAGTGTTAATATTTCAATATTGAATAAATTTGAATGGCACTATTTATGCACTTAATGTTGTATTTCTTATAGTCTCTTGTGTATCTGAACTATTTCATAGTATTAAAAAAAATTATGTAAATTTTATATGAAACACTTCTAAAGTATGTATGTAATGTATATATAGAAAAAAATACCTAAACTCACGAAAATAAATATTTACTTTCTCATGTAACTGCTGATAATTTTTATTATGGGATAGTCATAATACTCACCATTTGATGCTGTAAAATCAATAGCCACTGTGAAATTGATTTGCGTTCTAAAATTAAGTAAATAAGAATCATTAATAATTGAATAATGTCATAAAAAGGAGTTTGATTTCCATTTGTGTTCTATTTTTTACATCAGTAAACTTTTTAATGTTATTACTAGCAACTATGTTATAGCACACACTGTAAAATCAATAGGCATTTTTATAAGCTAAGAACTTGGCAAAATACATTTACAATCATATCACTGTAAAATACAAAATAAAGTGTCAGGTATAAAAACAGCTCCTAGTTGAGAGCAAAATAGCTAAGTGAGGGGCTCATAATAAAGAAATCAAACTGCAAATAATTATTTGCCAGTGTCCAATGAGAACATTTAGTATTCATTTGCTTTCAGAACTATTCTGTAGTCAATGTGAAATTTTTATGCCCTCAAAAGTAAGGCATAGCTAAAATCATGTCTAATAATATCATTCTTTAAACTAATTCTTTCCAACAATCCTGAAAACACGGGATTTTCTTTTGCTTTCTTCAGAACTATTTTAGAAGTATTTTAGATACTGATCTATCCCTTAGTGCTCAGAGCATTACTGTGTATATGTGTGTATTTATAGACATAGATAAATATTTATATAGATGAAATTGGTTATAGAAACTTAAAATTTTCAGCACATGGTAGTTGCCTCAAATTGTTTTACTGGGTTAGCATTTGTTTTTCTTTTCTTCCTGATAGAAACCAAAGAAGTGGCATTCACATTAAAAATTCACTCTTTTGGATACACCTTTGACTCTTTCTGTATGTAATTCCACTTCTTTCTCACCAAAGAAGGCATTAAAAACAAATAAGTGACAAGGATGTGATTACTGGGATAACCTGCTATCATGACTAATTTACAAAATAATTTTAACTGAAAAAGTAAATCATTTGAAAACATATGTACTTTAGACTATTTTTAATAACAAATTACTTTTGACCCACTGTACAACTGACTTAACACTTCAAAGTTTGAGCTGTTGTTTAAATGGTGGTGGTGGTGATAATGATGATGGTGGTGATGATGATAATGGTGATGGTGGTGATGGGTACTATAGTACTGGGTTCCTTGTAGTTCTCTTACTATAAACTATAGTAATATTTCCTTCTTTCTCTAAAAATTCAGCCTGAAAAATCCTTAATATTATCCAGGTGTTGAAACACGTTCACTTTTTTCCCCCTAAAGAATAAACAACCTTTTGTGCTTTACATTAATAAAAACTAATAAAGATTCTCTTTATAGCTATATGGTAATTTTCTTCCTTAGAGCAGAAATTAGGTTTATAGGCTAAGAATATAGGCTAATTTGGAGCATAACACATTTAACACATAAAACTTTTAGAAAAAGAAATCAGTGAAACATTTGGGAGAATATTTTGAGATAATAAACCCCTCTGAGGGATTGAAAAGAACAGTCACCATCAGCACATTGCTTTGTCATTTTAAGCCTAAACACATTCAAACTTGCCTCTCAACCATTACTTAGGTAATGAAACAATTTCAGGGAATGACTTACCCTCCCTTAATATAGTCAAGGAATGAAACTTCTGTTTCTACTAAGAAAGAAAGTAAGGTGACCTGAAAGAAAGAAAAGAATAACAAGGCAGAATTACCTGCTAGTGCTAATGGCAATCCCAAACAGACTTTTTTCTAACAGAAGAAAAAGCATATTGCCTAGCATTTTGAAAATCAATTAAAATATTCCTCCTTATTAAAATTTCCTAGGACTCATTGTTCTTACATTTAAAATTATCAGAAGAAAAGGGATCAAAAAATAAAGTGACTTACATGACCAGTTTACTTCCTTTGAAGAACAACATAAAAATTATCTACAAGGGCATTATGTTACTTCCAATTTTAGATACAAAGGAAATTGAAAGAAAGTTGGAAAACGGTTACAACTAAAAAATCAAAATCAGTGAGCTAAACTGCATAGAAAGAAATGTGTGGTTTTGTCCTGGTATTGTAATGAGGCCATCCAGTATTGTAATGTCTTGCTTTGTAAAAACCTTTAAAGGAAAACTTGGGCGGAACTTGTATTTGCTTCTACCAAGGAGACGTACATTTTAGGATTAAAATTCTCAGTATATTTTTTATCGAAATGGGATGGTTTCGATTTTTAACAATTTTAAAATAAACTTTCATCTTTGCACTTTCCTGTACTGATTTAGTCCAACATTTCCACAGACTTGTAAATTTTAAAGCACTGTAAACAAATACTTTCACATCTCATAAAACAAGTCTTAGTTACATGTATAAAGAATGTAGTATTTCTTAATACAACTTAAACTTTTTCAGGTCTGCTTGATTCTCTCTAGGTTGTTCACTGAATGAAGAATTCGTAACAACTTCATCTTCCCTCAAAGGCCATTCAACCCCTAGGACAGTATGTAGGCTGCTAGGTCGCCACCTCCTATAAGATATTCTCCATTTCAACCATTCCCACAGCAAGTTATTTTTTTTTTAAATATATACCTTCATATTAAAAATCCTAAGTGAAACAGTTCAGTTTTTAGTTGCTTCTAATTGATAGAAAATATATATTTTTATTCACTTATTTGAATCTTTAATGAATAACATAAAATTTGACTTACTGTTCCTGAATTAATGTACTTCTTCTTTTTCCCTTTCTTTTTGGGATTTATCACCTTAAAAAGCAGATAAAACAATTATAGTATCAGGTTTTATACTCAAATATTTAAAAAATGTGTAGTCCAACCTGGTGCCTTCAATTCTTATGTATTCATTCACTTACAAATATCTTTAATATGACTCCTAAGTAGTCAACCAGCCAAAACTTCTCTGCAAAAACTGGAAACAACCTGAATGTCCATCGACAGATGACTGGATAAATAAACTGTGGCATATTTATATAATGGAATACCACTCAGCCATAAAAATAGTAAAATAATGCCATTTGCTGCAAAATGGATGGACCTGGAGATTGTCATTTTATGTAAAGCCAGAAAGAGAAAGAAAAATACCATATGATATCACTCATATATGGAATCTAAAAAAAAAATAGACAAATGAACTTATTTACAGAACAGAAACAGACTCTCAGACATTGAAAGCAAACTTATGGTTACCAGGGGGCAAAGAGGGTAGGAAGGGGTAAATTGGGAGTTCAAGATTTGCAGGTACTATAAATAAAATAGGTAAATAGTAAATTTATACTGTATAGCACAGAGAACTGTATTTAATATCTTATAGTAACTTATAATGAAAAAATATAAAAATATATTGTATGTATATGTATGACAAGCATTGTACTGTACATCAGAAATGGATACATTATAAACTGATTATACTTCAATTAGAAAAAAAAAAAAAGAAGTTACTAGTGATAATCTTCTTTAAAAAAAAGTCTCTTTTCAGTAACATTCTTCTCAATCACTTTATGCATTGACTACCCTATCATATGCATCTTCTTGATGTGAGAGAGACTTTTAATAGTCAAGGTCCCAAATAATAGTGATTGCTTTGTATAAAAACTAGAGTTTTTCTAATAAATAAAATATACCCAAGAGACATAAGTTTTTATTAGATTAAATACACTAACAGAGCAAATCACCCAAATATGGGAATACTTAAGGGCTCCACTTACTGCTTAATAATGGCAGTAATTTCCATTAGACAGGGACCTAGTGGGAGCCACACCCGACCACAAACCTAGTAATATGCTGACTGACTGAGGACCCAGTTGTGCACTCTGAAAAGGAAACTTGGCCCAGGACCACTCTACTGAAGCCAGTCTCATCCACCCACGTAATCCACACTCACCTGAGCCTCTGGTAACAAGCCCACCTACTGCAGACCCCACTGTAGACCTAGTAACAGCCTCAAAACTAGCCCCAAATCAGCACAACTAAAATTCTGGAGGAAGTCCTATCAGCCCAGAATTGCCAGGAGAAGGGCTTTACCTGCCAAACCCGTCTGTAAAGCAGGAGGAGGCTTTGAAAAGATCAGGCATATTGCTGGAGAGCCAGAAGGCCAAGTGCAGGACTGTGTGCATGGCCAGGAAAGACCTTGAGGAAGCCCTCATATCTTTCATCTGTGGCTGACTTTGAGTCTTTATTTAAACAGCAAGGAAAAGCCAGGGTAGAATTTTACACCTGGAGCATATAAGAAGCGTACCAATGTACATAAATCTCTTATCAAATCTTGTGTTGACCACTAGTTAACCAAGCACAGACCCACACAGCAAAGAAAACAGACTTTCCAGAATTACTCCAAGAAAGTCACTACCCACAGCAACAACAAACCCCGGGAAAGCAGGGGATCTGTTATCCCATGTTACTATACTTTAAAAAATTTCCAGCATTCAACAACCACCAAAAATACAAAGCATGCATAAAAAGACAAAAGCATGGCCAATACATAGGGGGAAAAAAAGCAATCAATAGTAACTGTCTTTGGGAACTTGTAGATATGGGATTTATTTAATAAATTCTTTAAATCATCTATTATAATTATGTTTAAAGAACTAAGGAGGCTAGGTATAAAGAAATAAGGTATGAAACAATGTCTTACCAAATAGAAAAATCAATAAGCAGATCAAAATTAAAAAAAAAAGAACCAAATAGAAATTACCAACTTAAAAAGAACAGTAACAAATGAAAAATTTGCTAGAGGGGTTTAATAGAACATTTGGGCTGGCAGAAGAAATAATCAGTGATCTTGAAGATTGGTCAACTGAGATTTTCTAGTTTAAGAAACAAAAAAGAAAAATAAAGAAAAAAAAATGAACAGAGCCTAAGAGACCTGTGGTATATAATCCCGCATTACAACATATAAATACTGAGAGTACCAAAAATAAATGGGAGAGAGAAAAGGGCAGAAAGAATATGTGAAGGAATAATGGCTGAAAATTTCCAAGGCTGCCTCAACAAAACTGAACCCCTTACATGTGTGCGGAAAATGACGTTTCCAATGAATTGGACCAAAAGCTTGCTGTCCACAGAAATTCTAAAACTACTTATACATAATACATAATGGTCTCCCAGATTTTCTTCAGACTGATCTCTTGTATTGAGAATATGAATAATAAGAACACATTTATATTTGAAGTTATGGCACAAATATCCAGGCTGAGTATTTAATAAGGAATAATTGTTACTAAGTTTCTTTGTCATCTCATCAAATGGAATACTGATTATCTCATTAAGCAAGCATTGTTGGATAAGAGAGCTCCATAGAGAAGACACTGTAAGAGCTAAGGAAACTCAAAATAATTGATCTCTGGAGGATTATGTGGTGACTTGGCAGTGAATTAGTTCTAAGCACAAGGAGGACTAGTATGCATGTCTCATTCCTCCTCAGCCTTGAGAGTGTGGAGAGAAAACAGGCATCTATGTAAGTGCAACCTGTCTTCCTTTCATTGTCTGTTCTGAGCTTTAATATTCTGTCCTCAAAAGACTCAGATAGAAAAAGTGATCCATTATGCTTAACTTTGTCTTTCCCTGGGAAGCTTTCTTGGGATGAGTTTGCTGGCCCCTACCCTCCCAATAATATTTCGTAGTCTGCTAAGTATACTATTATATATAGCACCTATCAAGATACTTTAAATATATTTCATGTGTTTGTCTCTCCCATTAGACAGTGAATTTTTCATTCAGCTCTATATCCCCAGAGACTAATACAATGTATGGAATAAATATTTTATTTATAAATTAATAAATGAATGCACAGAATACAGCTGCTTTAGCCTAGTAAGAAGGTGACTGACAGAAGGAGATTCGTCCACTCTTAAAAGAGGTCAATTTTAGTGTTAGTTTCATTATTGACTAAATGCTGAGATATCCTCCTTGACTATCAATGTACATCAAATTTAAAAATGACAGAGAATGTACAGATGATATAGCTCAAGCATTAACAGTGCTAAAACATACCATATGCTTAACACATCCCTGGTAGTTAACTGGCAAAGGTAGTTTTAAGGCAGAAATAACTACTGTGTTTGCTTTAGTAACTTGGATTTCTCTAGTGACTGAATTATACTTTCTCATTCCCTTCAGTCTTCATCTAAACAACAGTTAAGATGCTCTAACACACCAAGCAAAAAACAGCTTGTTATGTAACATCATGCTGACACAACTAAAATGCATATTTTTCTCTTTTTATTAAAAAGGGATTGAGCAGGAGGTTGGTAGGGAGGCAAAACATAAACGCTGAAGCTCAAGAAAAAATAAACTTGCATCCACATTGAATATTTTTAAAGTAAGAAAATATTTCATAAGCAAGAATTTTTAAATCACTCAAAATAGATTCAAAAGACCATGTGACTTGAAGAGAAATACTATCATTTAATCTCAGAAAACAATCTGCTCAATAAATTTAAGATTCTAACATATACTAGCACTTAGTTAACTTTTGGCAATTATCCTTTGCAAAAATCTATACTTTAAAAGCATAAATTGGGGAGGGTATAGCTCAGGGGTAGAGTGTGTGCCTAGAATGCACAAGGTCCTGGGTTCAATCCCCAGTTCCTCCATTAAAATAAATAAATAAACTTAATTACCTTCCCCCAAAAGAAACAAACAAAAACAATAAACAAATAAAAATTAAAAACATAAATTTACTTATTTCAGAGGAAAATAATAAAATTCCTCTTACCTCATACACGTTGAATTGTGACTGCCCTCTAGAAAGTTCCCTATAGCTTGTTGTAAATTCTCCAATGAAATCATGACTAAAATTAAGGGGAAAAATAGAGAGTATTAGCTTTCATACATTTGTTAATTATATTTTAAAACTTTTCAGAAATGTATAGTTTAATCATGAAAAAAAATGCCTGATATTATTATGAACATAATAACATAATTTAAGATGACACATAATTTCATTGTTCTTTAATCCAAAATTATGTATACTCAAAACCACATTTTGTTAGTATTCAAATAATATTGTTATCCCACAAATGTTAATATTTCAAATAGATGTATTAGTTTTAATAACTCATATCTCAAAAGTATTTTATCTTCTATGCTTTCCAAATTATTATTAATTAGGATAAAAGTTTAAGGCACTCAAAAACTTATTATTATCCATATCAATAATCACAAATCAAAGTCTTCAAGTTTTCCTATGACCAGAATGTAATAGGACACTATTTTTAAAAGGGTACCAGACATTCCTATGGATGATAGTCACCAAGCCTTATAATAATAATTTAAAAGTACATTGCTAATACCAAACATGGTTATTCTGAATTTCTTCATCTTAAAGCAATCATCACTGTCTTCTCAGAAGGCAGAACTTCTCAATTTAGGTGGGGAAGGGTAAGGACTGAGAAATAATTTTCATTATGAAATTCTTATCACTGATTACTGAGGCTGACTTATGCAACTGTAAAACACATGTTATGCATTCAGCAGTTTAGAGGGGACTTGTGTTCCACTACTCTGCACTAATTCAATGGCCAACGCTAGGATGTACACATACACTGCTGAGAAATAAAAATGAAATGCTGGTATTTGGTGCCATGGTGAAATGTGATACATCAGGGGAGGAAGATAAAGCTTGTAAGAGCTGAAGTACTATAACAGTCATACAGAATGTCATCGCTATTTGTATCATAGAGTTTCAGTTTGGCCCATTTGCTTTGCAAGTACAAGGTGTTCATTACAATAAAAATGGGTATCTTCCCCAGGCTCCAGGTGGGTTTATGCTTAACTGTGAGTCCCTAAAATCCATACATCTTCCACAGACCTGATGACCAGTTACAAGCAACAAATGGTGGCTAGCCAACCAAACTACTGATTTCTAAAGCTGGGATTTCAAAGAAAAAACTAGCTGCCATCAATTTTAGTAGAGTTTTTTGCAATATAATTTTTTTTAAATTAAGATACAACTCATTTTAGGTATTCAGCCTCCCAGTTCTCTCTTATCTTAAAGACCTTGTGCACATATGACAGTAATCTTTACAGAGCATTCCTCTATTTACCCCAGGGTCACCTTGACCTCTACTAAATTTAACTTTCAGAAGCAGATCCGCACACATGAAAATGGGAAAAGGAAAGAGAACTGAAGACTGTGATAAATACAGTTGTATTTGTGAATCCAAACCCCAGCACTCACTCTTTCAAGTTACACAGGGAAAATGACTAAACAATACTTTGTGCTACCTATTTTTTAAATAAGTAAAACAATTCTCTTTGATCTTGAGAAGTAAAAGCTTACAACCACAGTATCTTTCACAGAAATTTAAAAAACTCTTGAGTTATGAAGATTCTGTCTAGAATCTATCCTGCATTGCTATTTATGTTTCAGATATCATTAAGTCACCGAGAAAACGTTCTATGAAAGCCCATCAAACACAATTTTGATATTGGTGAGTGTGGACAAGCCTTGTGTGTAACGAGCGCGCACCAAACTAGTGACGGGGACCTAATATGGAAGCCTTAGGAGTGACTCAATCATTTAAGCCCTCATGGCAGTTTTCTGACTGTGTAAATCCTACCCGTTTGGTTAATTAAAAAAAAAAAAGTTTTTTAATTCAATGTTTAGCTCTTATTTTTAACACTAAATTCCTGCCACTTGATACTAAGCAAAAATGTGGTCTAGAAAAGTAATATTTACTGGTTTCAATTACTTAACTGAGTAACTACTCAATTACATCTCAAGAACATGTGATACATCCATCTGGATAAAGCCTGCCCAGCAGAGTGACAAATCTGGACTGAAGTGCAATGGTCAGGTTTACTGAACTGCACAATAACGTGCCCGTGTTGAAGTCATGGCGGAACTTTCTAAGAAGCCATTCTTGGACAGTTAGTTTAGTTCTGTTTTGTTCTTGTTGAATTTGTTGCTCTACAGAGTTGAGTGATTAACAACGGCGTACAATTTCTTTGGTCTCCATGCTAGGAATCTGTGCTGCTCATTTGTATTTCCTATTCTGAAAAGACCCTGTTTATCATGAAATGGAGATATTGCCCTCTGAGGCTGGTTATTTGGGAGCTTAAGCCAAATCTGTGACCCATCTCTAGCAGGGTATGTCTTCACGATGTGTTGTCCTCTGCAAACTTTTAGGATATTTCACTCTTATTTCCCCTGTGCTTCAATTTCCTCACACAGTTTAGTTCGCTATGTCTTATTATATGCTTTCCTATAAGCTTTCTTGGATCCTTTTCAGAACAGGACAAAACATACGTAAGTAAAAGAATGAATAAATACTTATCCCTCCTTCTGAATCTTGTTCAAGATGATTATTTTGAATAAAACAGTTTGCATGTCATACAAATGCAATGTTATCCTTGGGTGGCAGGGAAGAAAATGTATTAAGTGAGTCACAAATTACATTTTAGGCTCCAAGATAACATTTTTGTGAGATAAAGAAAACACATCATTGTAGCTATTCCAATCCAGAGAAATGAATCATCAAGAAGTGAGGATTTGTCTAAAAATAATAATAATAATAATGACATAAATGAACTACTTATTATTTATAACTAAGATGACTGGTTTCTTGAATACGTGTAAGCACATTTGACTGTCCCATATGACTGGATTACCGCATTCTGTTGATTCTTATTTTGTGGTTGGCTTTATTCCTTTGATAACTATCTAAGTTTAAAAAGCTAAAGCTCTAATCTGTTCTTAGAAACAATAATCAGTACATACATGTAAACTAAAAAAATGCAGTGTACTGTATATATGTACTTACATGCAATATAATGTGTCTGTGCAGTGAAACTGTAAAAATTCTACCTAATAAAACTGAAAAACGAAAGAAAGTTTACTAGAAAACAAACAAAAAAAAGAAGTGAGGATTTGTCAAAAGATCATAAACATAAGGCAGTGAGTGGTAACAGCGATAAAATAGCCAAGTCTAGATAAAAAGTGCTTTGTCTCAAGAATACATCTGAAGAATCTGGGTGGACAAGTGAATAAATCCTCACATCAGTTTTGTTACGATCCCTTGAAATGCATGGAAATTTTTGTGGTTTTCTTTTGTAACCTGTTGTTCTTCAAATACTATATATTAAATTACAGACAAGGACTTCAAAGAAATTATTGAAGGTGGTTTTCACTGATTTACCCTTATAATTATCTTTTTCCCCTATCATTAACTACTGCTAGATTCTACTAAGATTAAAAGAAAATTAATTCACTTTAACATTTTTATCTGTTCATGATTGTCAGTACTATAATATTAAAACAATTCTCACTATACAGAGAAATATGATGGAAAGTACCTTGATAATAAATCACAACCAACAATTTCCTTGTAAATCAATAATACTGTTTTGGTATTTCCTTTAAGTTTAATTGTAATTAAAATAATTATTCTATGTTATAAGTTTCAAGCATTCTGACTGCATTTACAAAGTAAAGTTTATTTATTCCAGGATGGTTGATCTGATCTGTGTCTGTTTACAGCTCTAATTTTTTCCCCCAAATTTTTATAATTGATACATGCTATTTAAAATCAGAGGAAATAAACATATTGAGAGTAAGTTTATTAATATTATAGGTAGTAATTTGGGTCAAAAATACCTTGAGTAAAGTGACTAACTTTTTGAATAAAATCTGAATATTATGATAATTTCTATCCTCTATTAATAGTGGAAAATGGGTATTATGTATATTCACACTTACATCTGAAACCTGTAGGATATTACTTACTTGACAATCATGTCCATCCTCCCCTACTTTTGACATCTTTTCCTGTATCTCTGATCTTTTAATCTACTGTTCAGCTATTTTCTCCTCTAAGAAATCTTTCCTGCTGTATGCCCTTCCCCTCTGCTTTCAAAAAAACCCAACTGTATCATCACACTTCCTACACTGTATAATATTTATTGTTTATATATCTCCCATCTTAGCTTTTATAATATACTTGAAGGTAAGGAAAATGATCAATTCATCTCAGTATTCTCAGCACCTACTTCAGTGCCTGGTAACCAGTGGGCATTACCGAAAGATTAATATCCTAGTCATGCTGTAATTTTACCTTGCCAGTCATATTCACAATTTTGCCTCATACGAATTATACTTAATCCAAAAGCATGGAACAAGTGCCAAATATATTAGCCGTTGCTACTCTATTTCCTTGAAACAACTCTGAGGGTTGTGCCGACAGCTGTTATTTTCCCACAGAAATGCACCCACCTAATTACAGCAAAGACATAGAGAAAAGAGAGAGAGACGATTGCCTTTTCTTGGCACTTCCAATGACCTTCCTAAAGGCCACCCTGCCTTGGGCACAATGGATGATGCTTCTTTTCCTTGTAGTCATGACACTAATTTTGCACCTGTGTACAAATGGCAAATACGTACTGAGTCTATCTCACCACTTTTTCTATCATCACGCTGTTTTAAGTCAGTCAGTCACTTTGAGGTCCTTATGTCTTCACCTAAAAATTGGAGGCAGTGCCTATTTACTGTTTCGAAAATAAACCCAGATAATTCATTTGAATTCTTCCTGTGAAAGGTGTTTAATTCCTTATAAAAGGCATTACTAAAATACATTTTTTCCCCGATTATTAGGAATATGACTTTAGACATCCATGTAGTTTTAAAGAAGCTTTAAGCAAAATAAGGCCTGTGAAGATGTGATAGGCTTATGAATTGATATTTTGGAGTTACACATACATCCGTGGCTTGTTCCAGTCTGGTGTAAGAATGCTTAATTCATTAGGCATACCACTCCTTTGGAGTATACCAGAGTGTGATGTTTCAGGTGTGCATTAAATGATGTATCAAATGATGATCTGTGAACAAAACTGTACATTAAAGATAATGTCTGTAACTGGGATGCTGAAAAGACATCAGCACAAAAATTGGCATGATTTTTCCGATAGGAACAACAGCCCCAGATATTGTCTCCTCCATCTTTATTTCAACCTAATGATTTCCACATTCCTCTATCTTGTCTAATGCATTCCAGTCCTAGCAAGCAGAGCAAGATTTTGAAAACAGCAAGAAAATGAGCAGTCGCAGAAATGATAAATGCTTGTAATTGAAATGTTGTTATGGTGACCTTAATTCAATGGATAGGTTGCAAACATTTTTACTGTTTAAACCTGTATCTGTAGAAGAGCAGCAGTGTTTTTCTAGAGGTGACTGAGACCAAGGCACTAATTTCATAATTCAAGTAAAATACACCGAGGTACTTGTGATCTCCCATGATCCCCACAAAAAGTCTTTATAAGTACAGAAAACAACATACCAGCTGTCCTGATTTTGCTTCCCCCCCCACCCCATTTTTCTTCTAGTCAAAGTTTTTGACTTGGACACAACTTTTCAGCATCTAGGAATGTTTTTACTAATTTATGCCAGCCTTCACTGATTCTTAAAGAAAGCAGTTGTATTTTTAAATTTCAACAAATCAAGTCTTTTTCTCCTTCTAACTTCCTCAAATCCTGATGGAGAACATAGTTTCCTTTAAAAAGTCCAGAAATATGGCTTCTAAATATTCCTAGATTATGAGTTGGTCTGTATTTAAATCTACAGAGCTATCATGACTCTTAAATAAATGCCCCAGTAAACACAGATTATAAGCACATCCTCACAGAAGTAGTTTTTCTTCATAAAGTCTTAATTTATGTTTTTACTGGTAGAAATTATTATACATACATATATATATAAATGTATACGATTAGAAGTGATCATTTATCTCCAGTTTTGTTGAAATTTTAAGTAATTTCAGAAGGGTCGTGCTTTCTTTGCTCCGTCTGTAGATTACAACACTTCTGATCCTCCAAGAAGCAAACAGATACAATCACTCTTAAATATGAACAATTCAGCAGGCAAAATAGGCTAATTTGATCAGTCCTACTCGTATCTGTTCCTTGATCTATTTCTAATACAGACAGAATTTTTAAAAGATATAAATACCATATATATTAAGTCTTATTTTCTTTTTGAATATAAATATATATAAAATTCTATATAATATAGAATATTATACCTACATAATCATACATTTCAGTAAGTCTATATTTCACCTATTATTACTTAATACTTTAACTTTTCACTTATATTTTAATCTACACAAAGATTGACAAACTACATTTTCTAAGATAAAGACAACCTTTTTAACGTGGTTTAGAAATAGCAAATGATACATACTATAATAAAGGAAATATTCTAGATGATGATTTATCATATTTAAGCCAAAACTGAATGCCTAAACAGCTATTCCAATTAAAAAAATACATGGCATACACTTATTTTAAAAGTGTATTTATGATGTCAGATTATTTAAATTGCATGTGTATCTATTAGACATAACGTAAATTTTAGCTATAAAGTCTAGCTTTTTAAATATAATTAACAATTAATTTCTTTTCTATTGCCTCTAATAAGCTTAATGCACCAAAATACTATCAAGCAAAATCTCCTCATTCAAATTAAAATTTGCCTAATCAAATAAAAAGTCTATCATATCTAAGGCCAAAAATTCTTTATATAAAATAACTTTGATCTAGCAATAGTTTCACAAATGTAATTTAATCCATTATAAGGTAGGATGGAGTTTCCTTAGCTATACAGAGTCTTTGGATATTTTTCTAGGATTACATGAATTAGAAAGTTAATGAAGTAGTGTCTAAAGTTAAAATCTTCTCCAACTTCTGGATTTTTAAACATTTATGTTTATTCATACCACATACTTTTCCTCTATAATTTCAAAGTGATTGAATTCTGATTTTTAGCCTGAACACTGATCTCTAGAAATGAAAGTCTGTGTGATTCAGTATCCTGTTTCTAAAATTTAAATTATCAATGAGTGTTATTATTTTCAGACTAATGAGAATTAATAAGAATAATCAGTACTACTATAATAAAAAAAGCAAAACAAAAGAAGAAATAGAATCAACATAAGATAATAATAAATTTAATATTGGCCAAAGGATCAAAATTAAAAAGGAATAGGATATTAAATCTCTATTCTTGTCTCTTGTTCTTTCTTTGTCATTGGTTTACAGCCAAATAATTGCAATTCAAAATAATCTCTTCCTTTCAAACATATTAATAACAGATACTTTCATTCAAAACTTTAAAAAAAAGCACATATACACTAGTCACCAGAACGTTCAATTCACAGTTTAAAAAATTTTTATTTTAGCTATGCATCATATGCTTTTATAAATTGTTTGTTTATATACTGGTATAGTTTTGGGATAGTGCTCATAAATTAGTACTTATTTATAGATTGCTTATTCACTCATATTTGCCTGAGTTCTATCTGCTCATCTAGCTAGATTTGCTATTATATTGCTAGCTTTGTTTATTCTCTGTAACCGTTAACTAACATTGTATGTCTTTAAGAGACAATAACATCATCTTAACTTGTCTTGCTTTCTCACAGTGATTAAGACAGGAACATAGGGAAGGGGAGGGTATAGCTCAAGCGGTAGAGTGCATGCTTATCACGCATGAGGTCCTGGGTTCAATTCCCAGTACCTCCTCTAAAAATAAATAAGTAAATAAGCCTAATTACACCCCCCTCCCCCACCAAAAAAAAAGACTGGAACACAGGGGACCCTAACACCTCTCTAACCAAGGTGCACATTTTAATAGGAAAACAGAAGGGAAAAAGTGTGACAGGAGTAATTCTGTCTGTCTCATGCACACACATGCGCACACACACACACACGCACACACACACACATACAACTCCCAGCGTGAAATGCACACTACAATCCACTAATAGGGTTAGAGGGTTAGGGATCTTCTCAAAGGTGAACATTCCCTTCTTTGCCTCTGGCATATCTTCTCCATTCTATGTGCAGGGACACCTTTTCCTATAGTCCTGCCAGAGTTGCCCACAGACATCGTAAGTGTTCTAGTTCCCTTGCCATCCTTACTTGTGGAGCCGGCTACCAATTTCCATGCTCTCTCTGGCCACCAGTCTCCATACTGTCCATTATCTTCCTGACAGACTGAGGGACTCCAAAAAAGGCAACAGGGACCAACTGCAAATGGTAAGTCACAAAGAGGAAAAGATTCAAGTAAATTCGCTATTGAAATTCTTTCAAACCTATGGGGGAAAATGCATTTTGGAGAGTTTGCTTTGATCAGTGCCAAGGTTTTAGATTTAATAGACTTACCAGCTTAAAAAAAAAAAAGTGTGTTTACTTAGTACAAAACTATGAATTATTGATCTTGTAGCTTTTAGTTAACATGTATAAACAATTAAGAAAATCAAGTCATACAAACTGTCAAGTCTTACAAACTGCCTAGATTATTCATCTCAAATAAAACCAAGTAATTCACAAAATTTATTTTTACTTTGTGCTATGTAAATCAGGCATTGTTAGTAAAAAATGTACATGTTATGAATTTAAAAGATAATCATCCCACTTTGGCAAAATTTCACATTTAAAGCTGACAAGAGTTTACTATAATCCTTGACATAGATTTTATGTGGTAGCTCATAACGTGCAGATTTGAAAGAATTTCAGCCATAGAGAGTTGTGTGCTTATTTTTATATTAAAATATTTTGAATTAATAGAAAATAATTACTACCATTCATGATTTATAGGACATTTTTGAAAACCTGTCATTACTCTTTCCACTCCTCTCAATGAATATTATATTCTTACATTACTTATGGAGAAACAAACTTTTTAGGTATTTTGAGAGGCTTTAGTAATTACATGTTTTTGATCGGTATAACTTTGATGATAATGGTTTTAATAATGAAAAAATCTTCAAAGTATTAAAATATGGAAATAACACACTTCATAATAGTTGTTTTGTTAGAAGCTTGAGTAAATTAATATATATTTTACCTATTGAGGCTCCAGGAGACTATGAAGCAAAATTTAGAATACCCAAGTTTCCAAGAGATACATATATCTAAGATATTAATCAACACTAAAAGTAGTGAGTGAGTTAGGATTGAGGCTGCTTAGATGGGGAGCACCTATTTGTAAAAGTTCTTCTTCTTTAATAATAAGCATAGTAGAAAGTTTGTCCTTAAAACCCATCCTAAGTATCTGTGAATTTCCTAGTGGAAGTAAAAGAAATATCTATCTGTCCATACAACCCAATAAAAATAATATTTGTCTACTGATTCAAACCTTTGGGTTCTCTCTGGGTGAGTCATTAGGTTTCCTGGCAAAATTTTTTCACCCCTCAAAAATCACAGAATACATTTTCTTGTTCACTTCAAAAAAAAGTTGAGTTGATTAACTTCAGTTGTTCTGAACAGAATACCAGAATTTGTTCTGGGTTCTTGGAAGAAAGGTACTATCTTAGAAAATGCCCATAAATGCAGTTCTAGTTTCAATATATGTTAAAATTAATTTGTGAGGTTAAAATATAAATTTATAATATACAGGTTCCATTGGCTTGTTTGTTTATAAACTATGCTCTAATATATACAAATATATTAGCATTTAATCTAAAGTACATATATGGTCGACTCTATATATTAAGTATCTTATTCCATACATTGAGGAAAAATAACAAAGTACTGTTTAGAGAGCAATAACTTCAAATGGGCATTGTTAACGTGTGAAGATTTAAATATAAGAATTATCTTTCTGTAGATCTAAATAAACATTCCCATTGTGAATTCACTTTATTTTTATTTATTTATTTTTTGAATTCACTTTAAACGTAAGTCATCGGGGAAAACAGCACATTAGAAAATTCTTCTCTTGTTTGTATGTTTATTCTGTTCTATGTATAAAATTACAAGTTGCGGCCAAAAAAATATAAATTAACAAGTATTGTATCTCTGCTCCTGAGTCATAATCACAGAATAATACTAGTAAGCCAAGCAACCTAAGTAGCATAAAACATAAATATTCATGTACTTTCATATGTTTATAAAGTTTTATTTCAAGTGTTTATCAATCTCAAGATTTGGTTTATGGAAAAGGTTGCTAATAATTCTACAATACCACTTAACACAGCATATACAATTGCAATTAGTGCATGCCATTTGTATTATAAATATATGTATAGTTAACTTGAAAGCTTTAAATTCACGATCTGGATTATTTTGACTTCCTTAGAAACATTATATAATACATATTAATTATAGGAGAAATTGTAATACAAAACCAGTCTAGTTCTTTTTAAGGACCTTATTTGCTAGTCAGATTATAGGTTACTGAGTACTCCCTCTAACTGAAACTTAATGCCAAACAATTACGTTTATAATCAGTTTAAATATACACACAGAATAAATAAGAAAAATCCAAAAGAATAGCTTATTCACAGATATTCTTTGATTGTGTCAAATTCAGTGGAATGCCAAAGATGTAAATTTTATGTGGTGTTAGCATAATATTAAAATGTTGCTAATTTTTATTAACAATAAATCTTAATGTGGACTAAAATATCTGGTTTAAACTATAATGCAGAAATAACTTTAAATATTATGAAATACTGTACATACAAAAGAAAGTTGTGCAGTCCATTTCTAATGAAATCGATTAATTGAAGCAATTACTTAGATAATACAAATATATAATTACCTGTATATTTTAAATAAAAACTATTTTGAAATTTTTATTTTGCATCTTCAACTTGCATGTAGGATGCAAATTAGAGATTATGAGACCAAAAACTACGCACCCAAGCAGGTTGAAAATAAGAATATCATAACTGAACATGTGTTTAAATTCAAAAATAGAGTACAAATGCTTGATAGAGGAGAGCAGCAAAGCAAACTTTAGGATATAAAATATCATTTAGGGAGCTCAGCACCATCGTCTGGTTAAAACATTTTAAAAATAAATGTATAATACAAAGCTCTCAAATATACTTGAATATTTACCAAAGCTAAATTTTCACCGGCAGTGGCAACATTGTGTCTTCATTTCCCTTCATATCAGTGACTATAAAATTTTCCTTTTAAATGTGATTTGACTATAACAGGAGTAAATGGCTAAAATACTATTTTTGTCTTGTTTTAACTCTCTCTGGTTATGTCTGCTATAGTTACCATCAAATGCTAAAAGAACGTGTATTTCAAAGGAGAGATTCTGGACTTCTGAATACCATGTTCCATTTTTCCTCTATTAAGATGATGGGAAATCAAAGTGGCGCTTAGAAAGGCAGTTGTCAGAGGAATAAAGAGTAGTTTGTTTTGAAAGCTATGACTACTTAACAGTCATATAAAATGGGCAATTCATTTCCACAATCTGAGCCTTAATTTTCACATTCTACAAAGGGCAAAGAACAATCATAGTATTCCTCATGGGTTTTTTTGTTTGTTTGCTTGTTTTTAGAATTGAGAGGGAATGTGTAGAATTGCTTGGAATATTAAATTAAATTTAACACTTTTATAATGAATAATTATGAAATTGGATTATCAAACTATTCTATAACAGCAAATTATATAACAAAAAAACACACCACAGTACTCTTTCCCATTCAAATTCTGTCTCTCTCTCTCTCTCTCCTATCTCTCTTTCTGACTAGCCAGTTTCAATGGAATATTAAAATTATTACAAAGTAAATATATTTGGCAAATTCATGTCTGTTGTGAACTTCTCACTTGCTAAATTTTAATAAACCATTTTCCCAGGACTTATTTATTGCTAAGCTTAGTTTTATGTGTATTTGGAACACTCACAGTTGATTGACAAATATTACAGAGCTACACAGCACATGTGTTAACATAAAATCTCAAAGTGTCTTGGTGTTTAGAATCACAGAGAAAACAGTGGGTGACCATCACATATCACTAATCAACCTACTGTATAAAGGACAAGCATTATTACTAACATCACTCACAACCAGAAGTGTCATTTAACTGGAATAACTTTATGGTCCAGCTCCACAGTAATTTCTCCCAAAACTCTCATGAAGCAATCACATATACTTGTTTTGTCTTAAATAAATTTTTTTAAGTAGAAGAGTCTCCAACTTACTCCTTTAATTTATATTCCAGTATCTAATTCTCCAGTCTCATATTTCCAATAGCCTGATACGCATCTCCAGAGTGATACATAATTTTAAAGAGAGGAATTGAGGGTGGGAAAGAAGAAAGGAAATATAATGAATGGCAAAATCTTTAGCAACACATTCCTGGGAGAGATAAAGAGAAGCGGGGTGAAACCTAGGCGGGGTGAAACCTATCTGAATCTGTTAGGGAGAGAGAGCTGAGCCATGTGTAAGAAACACAGCAGAATTACGCTGATGTCATCTGAAATACTTTCATTCCTCTGGCATGAGGTCAAAAGGAGTTTTAGTATTATCTGATTGAGACCATCAGATAATCCTGAAACTAATCAGATAATACCAAAATAGGCTTACATTTGGTGTCTCTTCATCAAAACTAAGCAAAAGCTAATATTAGAATTTTAAATTCACCACTTGGTTCCAAAACCAAGTCCATCATATCCACCTCTACCTCCACAAACTGACAAGTTAGCAACTCCCTATTTCCATCAACAATACGCATTCTTTGTCACTACATTCAGAATTTAAGAACTGTGTTTTACTTCAGTCTTCAACTAAAACTATTCAGCTGCTACAAACTCATAAGATTCCACTTATTTAAGACTGGCCCTAGTATCTCTAGCCTCACTTGACGTGGAGAACTGAAACGCTCACAAACCATGTACATAATCTTGGGCTAGAAACTTAACCTCAATACATTTATCAACAAAATTGGGTTAGTAGTCATGGATACTATGAGGATTCTTGCAAGGATCAAATGGAAAACTATGTGAAAAAGCACACACTACAATGCTCTAATCATATTCAAAACGTAATTTAGTTGTTTCTCATGGAAATGTTGTTCTAAATAGAACACTGCATTTACTGGGTTCACAATATCCCTTCTTTTAAAATTCCTACCCTCCTTTCAGATGAATCATGTATTATACTGGGTCATGAACACATCTAGGCTACTTTCACCCAGCTCTAAACTTACCCTTCTCTGAAACAGAATGGCCACGCTCTGTCTAGTATTTTTCTCCCAGGATTGTACCATTCATTCTGAAGGACCACATTCTTCTTTAATTCACGGGCTAATGGATTTTTTAATACCCCTGCAGTAACTAGTATAGTGACTGGCACTTAACAGATGCTCAGAAATTTTTGTTTGGTTTAACAGTATTGATCTTCTGTTCTGACTTCAGAAAAAAAAAAAAAGAAACAGTTTTACAACCTGAGGGGTTTTTTTTGGTTTTGGTTTTGGTTTTTTAATTTTCCTATTCCAGAGTGAGTTTCTAAAATGATTTTTCCACCCAAATCTGCATCAGCATGACCTGGAGAGTTTTTTCAAACAACAAACATTTAGGCTGCACCCCAAGCTTCTTGAAACAGAATCTGGGGAAGTGATATTTTAAGAAAAGATCTCCAGGGGATTCTCATGTAAGCTTTCAGTTGAGACCACTGTCATAAATGGTCCACAATGTGTCTGGCAATAAGAAAATTTCAATATGTTTTGATCTTGAATACAGAAAATGATCAAGGTTTTTTCTGTTTCACAGAATGGATATGTAATTTAAGGTCATCACAGAGATATGGAAAATATTCTTAAATATGAGCAAAAAGAAAGACCTTTTAAATATGGATTAAAAATCTTTGAAGATATAGATTGTTAAAACTACCTGAAGTCACAAATATATAAATCAATGTAATATTTTATCCAGTAAATTGATGGTCAAAAAAGATTACCATGAATGAAGAGAAGAGGTGAGGCTTTTTTTTGTCTTTTCTTCCTTGGAAACCTCAACATATTTCTGATACATACTATAATATAAATAAGCTGTATTTTTTCACATTATTTTATTTTTACAAAATTATAAACTGTAAGATAGGTCACAGTATACCATAAAATAACAAAAATGATAAAAACACTGCTGAGTTGCTTCGGAGTTGAATAACTGAATCTCTTCTGTACACAACTGTCAATCTCTCAAAATGCTACTAAAAACTCTGCTTTCTTTCCTCATTCTTTGGCCAAAAGAATCCTTAAAGAAGCCATTCTTCAATGTTTTGAATATAACAGAAACAGGAAGTTTTTTATTTTAAGGACAAACACTAAGGATACTTGGAGATCCTAAGATACATAGGAACTTGAGTCAAAATGATCAGCAATAAAACAGGTACTATTTCATGTTTTATGAGGAATAAAGTAACTATTAAAAGTTTCCTCTTTGTTATCGCTCAACTTTAAAACAAGATCTAGACTCCTACATAGGGGAAGTCCTACAGATTGACTTTAAATACGCTTTAGATATTTTTGTCTCATGAACTAGTAAGATAAAAGGACAAAATGTATTCATTAAATCAGTGAGAAAAAATTTAATATATAGTTACTATAAAGATGAATTGGAAACTTGGAACAAATGGGTAATCTGGGAGCCAGTCTAACTTTTGTCAGCTCATTTACGTTTAACTCTAAGCATCCACCCTTGGAATGTAAGCATTCCACTTATCTGATCTTCCCAAGATTCTCTGAAGCAACCAGATTTCCTGGATTTAATTTAGAAAATACTAGATTCTAACTCAGTAAAAAGACATCACATTGGGAGGAGGGTATAGCTCAAGTGGTAGAGCACATGCTTAGCATACACAAGGTCCTGGGTTCAATCCCCAGGACCACCTGTAAAAAAAAATAAACAAACCATATTACCTCCCCCCCACCAAAATAACAAAAAACAAAACAAAATGAATAAAAATAAAATATATATTAAAAAAGACACATTTTCTATTGACAGCTAATCAAATTACTATTACTAATATTTGTAGCTACTGCCAAAGATTTTCTAGATAGACTCCTTTGTTATGTATCCTCCATTGTGCATCTGTCTCAGAGGTAAATTCTCTGCTTGTTGACTTAATCACCTCTCAACCCCACAGATAAACAGGTATGGATTGGATTAGGAATTGAGCTATCTAGAAACATTGTAGAAGTAGAGTTGGTATGTCAAATTTACTTTTTATAATGTTGATATTTCTAGACCTTCAGTTGATATCTTTTCTTAAGAGTTCATGGTAAATTTTTTGAAAATACAGAAATGCATAAAAAATTAAAAAGGTATTTAATCACACTATCCATAGATAACCTTGCTGATGGTTAGTGTATATTTTCTACTTACATATTTTAAGTACATTTTCCAGATACAGTATATAAAGCTGCACTGGCCAATAAGGGAGACATTAATGAAATGCAGGCATTGATTATTTGAAAATATGGCTACCAGAAGCTGGAGTAGCCTACCAGTGGACTGGCATCAGCCTTGGGCCCTTTAGGCCTTGCAGGCAGCTGCCTCAAACCCAGCCCTGCATATTAGTGTGGGCAGGCACAAGCTCCAGCCCCTCCAAAGGCCTTGCAGCTAGATGCCCTGAGACTGGGCCTCGCCAATTAGTGGGCCCAAACTAGCCATGGGCCTTCTGAGGTCCCTCATCCAGTGGACCAGGACCCAGCCCCCATCACCAGCAGCTAGAACAAGCCCTGGGAACTCACAGGCCACAGAGCCACCAATATTGGAACCCAGCCCCACCCAGCAACAGGTTATTTACTAGTCATGACATAAGGCAGGGCCTGATAGCCAACCAGGACAGCAGTCAGCCCTGCCTACCAGAATTCCCACAGTAGCTGGCACTGATACAATAGAAGGGCCCACACTGCTCACATAGGGGGCACCCCTAGAGCATATATCCCTGGTGACCAGAGCTAAGTATGCCACTGGGCATACTTCAACAAAAGCCACTTCTCCAAGATTGAGAAACATAACCAACCTACCTATACCTAAACATAGAAATTAACAAAGAGAATTAGGCAAAATGAAGAGATAGAAGAATATATTCCAAATGAAGGAACAAGATAAAGCCTCAGAAAAAGAAATAAATGAACTGGAAATAAGAAATGTATCCCCAAAATGTTCAAGGTAATGATCATAAAGACCCTCAAAAATTTGGGAGAAGAAAGTATGAACACAGTGAGAAGATTAATAAAGAATCGGAAAATATAATGAAGAACCAAACAGAGTTGGAGAATTCAATAATTAAAATTAAAAAAAAATCACTAGAAGGATTCAGTGGTAGATTAGATGATAAAGAGGGACAAATTAGCAAACTGGAAGAATAAATAGTGAAAATCACCCAAGCTGAACAGAAAAAAAGAAAACAAAAGATTTAAAAAAAAAAATGAGAACAATTTAAGGGATTATTGGAACACCATCAAGTACACTAACATTCACATTATATACAGGGTCCAGGAGAACAAGAGAGAGATAAAGGCAGAGAACTGAACTGAAGAAAACAATAGCCAAAAACTTCCCTAACTTAAAGAAGTAAACAGATATCCAGAACCTAGAGGCACAGAGAGTCCCAAACAAGATGAACCCAAAGAGGTCCACACCAAGACACATTGTAATTAAAATGGCAAAAACTGATGATAAGGAGAGACTCTTAAAAGCAGCAAAAGAAAAGCGACTAGTAGCATACAGGGGAACTCCATAAAAACTATCAACCGACTTTTTAGAAGAAACTTGGCAGGAAGGGAGTGGAATGGTATATTTAAAGTGATAAAAGGAAGAAAATTACAACCAAGTATACACCTTGCAAGGATATCATTCAAATTTGAAGGAGAGATGAAGAGTTCCACAGGCAAGCAAAGCTAAAAAAGAGTGCAGTAGAACTAAATTGGTTTTATGAGGAATGTTGAAGGAACTTACCTAAGTTCAAAAGAAAAGACCACAACTAGAAATATGAAAATTAGGAAGGGAAAAAAATCTCATTGGTAAAGGCACACATATGGTCAAGGTAGTAAATCAGGCATTTATAAAGTTAGTAGGAAGATTAAAGGATAAAAGTAGTGAAATCAGCTATACCCAAAATAAGCAGTGAAGAGATAAAAAGATGTAAAGTATGACTTCAAAAATATTAAACATGGCAGGGAGGAATAAAATGAAGTTGTTAGAAAGCATCTGAACTTAAGAAATTATCAATTTAAAATAATCATAAATAAATATATGATCACAAACAAAAAACGTAATAAATGCATATATACAAAAGAAAAAAATTCAAATATAAAATTAAAGATAGTCATGAAATCACAACAAAAAAGAGAGCAAAAGAAAAAGGAAGAAGCAAAAAAGAACAACAAAAACATCCAGAAAACAATGAACAAAATGGAAATAAGTACATACCAACCAATAATTACTTTAAATGTAAGTGAACTAAACGCTCCAATCAAAGGATACAGAGTCTGTTAACTCTGTGCCCACTTTGGGGAGAGTTTTTAATCAAAAATCAAGGCTGAATTATGTCAAAATCTTTTCTGCATTTATTGAGATGATCACATTGTATTTATTTTTCAATTTGTTCATGTGATGTATCACATGGATTGTCTTGCAAATATTGAAAAATCCTTGCATCCTTGGAATAAGTCCCACATGATTGTGGTCTATGATCCTTTTATTGTATTGTTGGATTTGTTTTGCTAATATTTGTTGAGGGTTTTTTCATCTATGTTCATCAGTGATATTAGCCTGTAATTTTCTTTTGTTGTGGTATCTTTGGTTTTGGTATCAGGGTGAAGTGCCTTGTAGATGAGTTTGGAAGTGTTCTTTCCTCTGAAAATATTTGAAATAGTTTGAGTAGGATGGGTGTTGACTTTTCTCTAAATGTTTGGTGGAATTCAGCTGTGAAGCCATCTAGTCCTGGACTTTTGTTTGTTGGGAGGTTTTTAATTGCTGATTCAATTTCATTACTGGTAATTGGTCTATTCATATTGTCTATTTCTTCTTGGTTTAGTCTTGGCAAACTGTACCTTTCTAAGAAATTGTCCATTTCTCCTGCGTTGTTGTTTTTGTTGGCATATAGTTGCTCATAGCATCCTCTTATGATCCCTTGTATTTCTGTGGTGTCACTTGTAACTTCTTTTTCATTTCTGATTTTGTTAATTTGGGCCCTCTCCCTTTTTTTTTTTTTTTTTTTGCTGAGTCTAACTAAAGGCTTATCAATTTTGTTTATCTTTTCAAAGAACCAGCTTTTAGTTCATTGATCTTTTCTATTTTTTTTCAGTCTTTATTTCATTTATTTTTGCTCTAATCTTTATGATTTCTTTTCTTCTACTAATTAGGGGTTTGTTTGTTCTTCTTTCTCCAGCTACCTTAGGTGTAAGGTTAGGTTGTTTACCTGAGATTTTTCTTGTTTTCTGAAGTAGGCTTGTATCACTATAAACTTCCCTCTGAGAACCGCCTTTGCTGCATCCCAGAGGTTTTAGATTGTTGCGTTTTTGTTTTCATTTGTCTCAAAGTATTTCTAACCTAAGATCACACCAATTCTTGAAGTTTTTAATCTGTGAATATCATTGTCACCTCAATTGTCTGAGGTACCTTAGCAAGTAAAACAAAGTATAAGCATGTAACACTGTCAAGCATTTTTCACTTGAATTTTTGACTGAAATATTCTTTAGACTGAAACATCAGATTATGTCATTGGTTTCCTATGGTTAAGTTTATAGACAAAATAATCCTGATGTCTGATCGGTTTTTCCTCACTTTATAATGGGACAACTCTAAACCTGTACTAAATGCAGACAAATAAAAGTGATTTTAAAAAAACCCACTGATACAAAGTTATTTATATGCATATTATATAGTCTTTGTATAGTATACTAACAGAAACCTCAATCAAATTGAGTCAGGAGACCATCAGAGGGCGCTCTCTCACTCTGCAACAATAGGTGAACCCAAAGGAAGAAGAAGGACTCCTCTTCCTTCCTGGCAAGGACTCAGACAATGAAAAGCCACAGACTCTTTGTTTACTACAGCCCTCCCAACTTCCTTTTTTTCCCCCTCTCTATAAAAAGCAGCTCCTTCCCTTGCCCTGCAGGGACTTGCACGTGGTTTGTTTGCCCTGGTTACAGATCCCAAATTGCAATTCTCCATTGATTCCCCAAAAAATGCATCTTTGCTGGAGAAATATCTGGCAGTTTGTTCCAGGTCAACAATTTCATTAAACTCTACATGGTGTTTTCCAATATGATAGCTGCCAAACAGATGTTGCTACAGGGCCCTTGAAATGTAGCCAGTCTCGATAGAGATGTGTCATAAGCATAAAGTACATTCCAGATTTCAAAGACATAGTATAAAAAATTTAAAATTTCTCCTTAATAATTTTTATATTGCTTCCATAATAAAATGGATAACATTTTGCATATATGAGTAAATAAACTATTTTATTACATCAATTTCACTGGTTTATTTTTACTTTTTAATGTTGCCACTAGAAAATTTTAAATTACACATATGACTCATATTTCTACTGAACGAAGCTAGTCTAAGTGTCAAAAAGGATAAAATCCACCAAGGAAACACTCTTCTCTAAAAATAGGAATCAAAAGCACTCAATTTAGATATACAATTAAATAAGGATACACGTGTAGGATTTATGACAAATATTAAAGGTGACAGAAAGACAAGCAAAGGACAGAACAATCTCTGCTGATAATTACAGTGGATCATATAATACAGTGAATATCACGTTATGTCCATTCCAGTTCAAGTAAACATCTACACTGGAAAATTATGCCAAATAAAAAAAAAATGAATGTAAAAATACAGTAACAATTATGTTAACATACCACCCACAACCACAAGGTAGAATATCAACTTGTGTAACACTCTGGATTATTTTATACCTTTTAAGCATCATTTTTATAGGAAACTATATTGCCTTTCAAATTTCATATATTTAGTCAAAAGGGTTATCAACATTATTTAATGATGATTTTAATCTTCCTTTTTATATGTCACTCATAAAAACGATAATTTTGCTTACATTAAAAAGGCTGTTTTAGTGTATATGGAGTATATAGAATGCTACATTAAATATTTTATATTAAAATATAGAGATACATTTTATATTAATGAAAGTGCATTTTACCCCAACATTAAAAAGTTATTTGACCACTTATAAAATTACAATGCACTCCTCTCGTTATTCTACTAATCATAAATTCATTTCCAAGGAATATTTAAAGTTCTGTCTCACAATCTTTTCCCTCCCAACTACACCCCTTTATTGTCAGAGTTTGAACTCCTCAGGCTTTTTTGAACATGCTGTTAATGATGGTATAATCGACCACTGCTAACTTTTCCCTCAAACAATTAATGATCCAATGACAACATGAGCTTATAGAATCCCATATCTAAATATTTCCTTTGCTGCTAAATTCACGTCTCCAAGAGTAAAGCATTATTTTTAATTGAAAAAAAGTTCCCAAAGTTAATGCCCCCAATGCATCATTCTTTGAACTGCATTTCATAAATGGGCACTCGCTTTCACTTGCTTTTGCTCTCACTCTAGTTCTCATTCATAAATATGGGACAGTGCTTTTATACATTTCACTGGCCTTTTTGACGTGTTAGCATTCTTTGAAAATCTATACTCATTCATCTCTACCGAACTACCAAACTTCTGGTTACACGAAACTTTTATCTAGGAATGATTCATCCATTTTTCAGATGATATGTAAGATAAGGTACAGGCAGACCTTGAAAGTGTTGTTAGTTTGGTGCCGGACCAACACAGTAAAGTGAATAAAGCAATAAAGTCAGTCACACAATTTTTTTTTGGTTTTGCAGTGCATGCAAAAGTTAGAGATCACATGCTGGGCCACAAAACAAGGCTCTATAAATTTAAGAAGAGTGAAATCATATCAAGCATATTCTATAACCACAACAGTATCAGACTATAAATTGACAAGAAAAACACTGCAAAAAACACAAACATGTGAAGGCTAAACAATATGCTACTAAGCAATCAATGGGTCGCTGAAAAAAATCAGAAAGGAAATAAAAAAAGCCGAGAGACAAATAAAAATGGAAGCACAACAATCCAAAATTTATGGGATGCAGCAAAAGCAATTCTAAGTGGGAAGTTCATAATGATACAAGCCTACCTCAGGAAACAAGAAAATCTCAAATAAAGAATCAAAACCTACACATAAGAAACTTATAAAAAAGAACAAAGAAAACCTAAAGGGGGTAGAAGGAGAAAATAATTAATATTAGAGCAGAAATATATGAAATAGAGACTAAAAAAAGAGAATAGATCAAAAAATTAAAAGCTAGTTCTTTGAAACAATAAACATATTAAAAAATGTTTTGCCAGCCTCATCAAGAAGAAAAGAAAGAGGGCCTAAATAAATAAAATCAGAAATGAAAAAGGAAAAGTTAACTGACAGAAATACAAAAGATCACAAGAGAATACTAAAAACAATTACACACCAATAAAATGAACAACCTAACATAAAATAGACAATCAAGAAGAAATAGAGAAATTCCTAGAAATGTACACTCTCCTAAGACTAAATCAAGAAGAAATTTTTAAAAAGAACAGATTAATTACCAGTAGTGAAAATGAATATGTAATTTAAAAAACTCCCAACAAACAAAAGTCCAGGACCAGATGGATTCACAAATCAATTCTACCACCATTTAAAGAAGCATTAATCCTTATTCCTCCTCAATTTATTCCAAAAACTTTAAGAGGAAGGTATGCTTCCGTGTGGCCAGAATCGCCATGATACCAAAACCAAGCAAGATACCACAAAAAAGAAAATTACAGGCCAGTATCAGTGATGAACAGAGATGCAAAAATCTTCAAAAAAAATCAACAAACTGAATTCAAAATATATTAAAAGGATCATATATCTTAATCAAGTAGGATTTATCCCAAGGATGCAAGGATGATTCATAATCTGCAAATCAACCAATGTGGCGCACCACAATAAGAAACTGAAGAATGAAAACTATGTGATCATCTCAATTAGAGTCAGTAAAAGCTAGTAACAAATTCAACATCCATTTATGATAAAAACTCTCACCAAAGTTGGTATATAGGAAACACACTTCAACATAATAAAGGTCATATATGACAAGACCACAGCCAACATCATTCTCAATGAAGAAAGCTTTTCCTCTAGAGGACCTTCATTAATTATCTTGCAAGAACATCTGGATAACTTGCTGTAGCTTCTCTATCAGCACTTGCTGCTTCACCTGTACTTCTATGTTATGGACAAGAGTTTCTCTCCTTAAACCTCATGAACCAAACCGCTAGCTTCAAATTTTTGCTTCTGCAGTTTCTTGACCTCTCTCAGCCTCCACAGATTTAACATAGCTGGGGCCTTGCTCTGGATTAGCCTTTGGCTTAAGGGAATGTCGTGGCTGGTTTGGTCTTCTAACCAGGCCACTCCCATTTTCTCCGTATCAGCAATAAGGCTGTTTTGCTTCATCATTTGTTGCATTCCCCGGAGTAGCACTTGTCATTTCCTTCAAGAACTTTGCCTTCACAACTTGGCCAACTGTTTGGCACAAGAAGCCTAGCTTTCACAGCCTATCTTGTCTTGGCTTTCGACTAAGCTTAATCATTTCTAGCTTTTGATTTAAAGTGAGAGATGTATGACTCTTCCTCTCACATAAACACTTAGAGGCCACTGTAGGGATATTAATTGACCTAATTTCTATATTGTTGTGCCTCAGGGATTAAAGAGGCCTGAGGAGAGGGAGAGAGATGGGGGAACGAACAGCTGGTTGCAACAGTTAGCACACATGCATTTATTAATTTTGTGGCACCGCAAAACAACAGCAACATCACAGATTTGTATGACAAATGTAATAATAATGAAAAAGTTTGATGTTTTGCAAAAATTACCAAAATGAGACACAGAAACTAGAAGTGAGCAATGCTGTTGGAAAAATGGTGCCTACAGACTTGCTCGCCATAGGGTTGCCAGAGACATTTATAAAAGACACAGTATCTGTGAAATGCAGTCATGCAAAGCACAATAAAACGAGCTATGCCTGTGTTAACATACTTACGTTAAAAGGTTTCTCAAATAGCTCTTGCATTATTCGTAACTACCACATTATCAATCACCAAAGAATCACAGAGTAAGATGTGATTACTCATCTTAGATGAGTAAACTCTGTGTCCAGGTTGAAGGTTTTTATTTGCATGCCAGAATTTACAACTATAATTCTACAGAAGTATAGTGCACTAGTTATGAGTTTACTGTTGGAAGCATAATGCTAGTGTTCAGGTCCCGGCTCCACCATTTATTCATTGTGTGACCTTAGGCATATTACCTCTTTGCCTATGCTTCTTCATCTGTAAGATGGTATTAATATTGTATCTATCTCTTATTGTGAAAATTAAATGAGGAACAACATGAAAAATGCTTAGAGAATACCTGACATTCAATAAATCATATCCTGTCTTCTATCTGAATTATTTCACTTATATGTTGAATATAAAAAGCAAACAACAAAATAAATGTTTTCTTAATTTTGTGTATTATTATATACATGAAACTAGTATGTTATAAACTAATGTTACCTTAAAAATCAATTTTAAAAATGTCAATGACAACAAAGAAAATTTTTAATTTTTAAAATATATCATAACCTGGATAGGAATACTCAAAACTCCAGCATCAAAAGAAAGGCTAATTAAATTCCAATGTAATTATGATCCTCAGATCTATTCAAAAATTTTGTGGCTTAGAAGTAGACTGGAGACAAGAGGAGAGTCATAAAGACTCACTTTCAAAGAAAAACATCTACAACTTTTGCAAATTTAGTACTGAATTAGCATGGAATTAGATAAAACATGAATTTAAGCCCCTCATTTCAAAATTGTCAAATTAAAACCATTTTCCCAGTTTCCTTCAATTACTAGGGAAAGGCTACCACTTTTGCCCATTCTCAATAAAAATTTAAAGTAGTATGTATATGCTATAGGGCGTAAAGCCTTACTTAACTTAGATTTGCTTTTTTTCTTTTTCTATTTATCCTGACAGGCATAATTCATTTTCTCAGTGGTTGAAGCTTTAATGAACCAATGGAGCATAAGGCCCTATGGGAAAGCATAGGTTTTCTACTGACATTTCTACAGAATGCATGCAGAATTCTTGTAAAAGACACTTAATTAATTAACGTGGCAGAAATGTAAAGAACAGTGTTATAGCATGGATTGTCTCAAAAAGTAAACAGCAAACAGTGTTAAGACGCTTTAGCACAGTCATGTTTGGAATATAATTTGAAGACCGAAGTCAATTACTTTGTGATTGCAGAACTGCAGGCTAGTATCTCCACCCCTCTCTTCATCGTCCTTATCAATCTTTGAAAAGGAGATAATACTGATAGGGCCAAATTCCAGGACATCAATTAGACCATGTGTGCAAGTAAGTGTACGGGCAAATGTCACATGCATGCTTTGGTGTGGCTCTCGAGTTAGGCATTTTTCTACCCAGGTAAGCAGAAGAAATAAGAGGAGGTGTCTCCTGACTTAGTCAGATTTGTTCTTGTGTTAACAGTAGTGCTCAGTTATCTAAACACTCTCTAGAATCTTTTCGGGTTTGGCTGCTGGCTTATATAAAATGCAGCGGGAATGCCCTTGCTTACATCTTGAGCTTCAACTTCAAGCTTTAGCTCCACTTTCCAGCGAGCTCTAGGCTGAAGTGTGGAACACTAGCCAGGTCAAATCAAGTGCCCTTTGCTTCCCTGCTTGTCATTCTCTTTTGGCATCTGTAGATTCAGTCCCTTCAGGAACCACCTGAAGAAACAGTTTATCTAGAGAAGAGTGAGATTTGAGCATTTCTGAGTCCCCTGACTTAACATCACTTAAAAACACTTTGATATCAATCCTATTTAAAACAGTAGAAACAGTGGGAAAATACTTAAGAAGAAGAGAAAAAGTAGTGTGGGCTCCCTCTTTTATTCTTTAACAAATGTTATGGTGTGCAGAGGGGCCCATGATTTTGGAGCTCTGAACAACTATTTGTATTGGCAGTCACCAGACATAATTCTAGAGTTTGGTTTTGGGTTTGTTTGTGGGGTATGTTGTCTGTTTTTGGAGAAGGGGAGCTCAGGTGTGTTCCCATGAATGATTTGGGGTTGAAAGGTTATAGGAATCTTCAGAGAAATTATGAGATAAAGAAATTTCAGAATCACTACTCTATAGCTATAAACTAGACATCTGTAAGTTGCACACAAAGAGAAATCAAGTGTAAGCTGAAAACTTTTACTTATGTTATCCAAAAGAAGGAAGATCTCTATTTTATTCCGCAAGTTGAAAAAAATTACTCATTCTTAAAATCTTATGTGAACACCTCAATAACACAGAAAATCAAGACAAAAAACATGAAATCTGAAAATACAAATTTGAAAATGTGGTCCTTTCAGTATGCTTGCTTCTTAAACTGTATTAAGTTTGAAAAGCCAAAATAAAAGAAAAGACAATGTCTTACCTCCCATCTCGATCCCAGTCATACACCTCTACTTTGATTGTTCTGTCCATGAGGAAAACATACACACAGAGTAGTTACTTACAAGATCAAAACAACATATGATTGAAAATTTTTAAATAAGTTGTAGATTTCCTTAGATAAAATACCATATGCTTTCAGGTTTTACAAAACAGTTTAAAGTCGATTTTGCTAATTTTATTACCATAATTCTATTTATATCTTAAAATAGATTAATAAAATCATTCAGAGTTTTAATTCTTTAAACAGAGTAGGAAAATATGTGGGAAAAGCTCCTAAATGGGGAGGTACAGAGCTACTCCTCCACTCTTGAAAACCATTGTCATAGAGAAGTATTTCTCAAACTCAGTATAGATCAGAATCACTTGGAGGGCTTGTCAAAACACGAGTTGTTGGCCTTCATGCCCAGAGTTCCTGGTTCAATAGGCCTCAGTTGGGGCCCAAGAACTTGAATTTCTACCAGGCTCACCAGGTAATGCTGATGCCGCTAACCAGGAACTATATCATAAGAACCACTTTCTCTGAAGAATGAGTCCAACTAAACAAAGTTATATTATTAAATAAAAAAGTGACACTCAAGTAGCATAATAAATCTTAAAGTAAATTTAATGACATATTGATAATCAATAGTTCTTTCTATTTATTAGTTAATAGAATAAACTCTCATTTTTCTAGTATACAAGTAATACAATAAATAAAATATCTTTGGGGTTATTATGTAAAATTATATTATAATCTTACAATAAACTTTCATAAGAACGAAAACAACTTTGATATTAAGAAATCTTCAGGTATATTTTGGGAAGATCTTCAGGACCACGTCACCTACCTACTTGTAGAACACCAGAATCTCCCTGTTCTGCATCTACAGAACTTTTATAATTCAGCAACAATGATAACATTAATGTCAAATGGGATTCTCAGGAATATATCAGGATTGCTAATACATGTAGTTATAATCTTATTATCTCTTGTATATTTACTTATTCCTCTCTATAAAGATAATACCAAATAAAAACCTTGAGGCACTGAAAATCCTGGAATGACTTTCGGATAATATGTTAAAACAAACTAATATTCAATAGACCTGTAGCATTTTGCACATTTTGATTCTTGACAAATCAAATCAGTTAAACCAAACATTAATTAGTCAAATTTTCCCTCTTCCTAAATCATTGTGGATTAAAAAAAAGTTATCAAAAAATTTCTGAATAAACCATCCATGCTTTTGTAAATGCACATTTACATTGGTAAATAAGCCAACTTATTTAAAATAGATGCTACTTAGATTTACTGGATACCAAATATACAGTGAATATTCAAAACTCTCCAAAAAGTTGTCAATTATCTTACCTGTCACAATCGCCATTACATAAAGCTCTGACTGAGATCTTGAATGCTTGCCACACAGGATTTAGAGTGTTTTTGACAACTTCTGTTTTGTGGCAAATTGTGAAACTGTTTAAAAAAAAGTTTTCAGTTATTTTCATGCTTCAATTATAATATATTGTTTTAGTAGTCACTTTTCTCTGTTTTTTTTTTTTTGTGCAGAATAAATGTTGCCAGTCCTTCCATTGCTGCTCCATCAATCAATAAAAAGAGATTTGTAGTTTGAAACTTGAAAAATTAGCTCATCATAACATACAGCAATGAGATTTTGTAGTGTTTACTAAAAATGATCTTCTGTGAATCCAGTAAATCCTAAAGCGGCTTTGTAAATAAGCCCTGTAACAACTGGGGTGACGTACTGCTACAGTGAAAAGCATCCATGGGTCACTAAGAAGATGAAGTCATCATGAGCCCTGAGGAGGAGAGTTTTTTTGGAGCACTAGGAGCAAAAATCTGGTTGGAACAGGTTTAAGCCAGAAAAGAGAAACTGAAGCAGTATGTATAAACAACATATTTGAGGAGTTTAGCTATAAGGGAAAAAGAGAAATAGGGGATAGCTTAAGGGAAAAGATCAGTCAAGAGAAAGTTTTGTTTCTTTGTTACTTCTAAATTTTTTTTCAAGATGAAAGAAGGAACAGCAAGGTTGTATGCTAAAGGATAAAATTCAGTAGACAGGAAACAATTTGTGATGCATGGGAGAAAGGGGATAAAGGCTAGAGGGATATTCTGAAGTAGATGGACAAGGAAGGGATGGAGGGAAGCAGTGGACGGGTTGGCCTTGGGGGCACAGATGGCCATTTTGCAGAACACTGGGGAAGGCAGAGCGCAGGGGTAGATGCTCTGATGGAATCTTGAGAAAGTTCAATTGCTTCCATTTTCCTATTAAATAAGAAATAAGATAACCAGCAAAGAAGGAAAAGGGCAGATGTGCTGAAATGTCTGAGAGAGAAAGTTGATGGATTAAGGAAAAGGAGTAGGATTCCTGGGGAGCCCCAGGGAACCTATTTAAGATTTAAGACATAATAAATTTATAGTGAGGGTACTCAATATGTGGTTCTTCTTCTATCTAAACTGTTGACTCTATACGTCTAAAGGATTCCTAGAGGGAAGGAAGGTAGCAACTCTAATGAGAGGTAGAATCCATGAAGCCTGAAAGTCTGTTTTCTGACTCAAATTCTGGTATTGTTTCCACTAAACCATTCAGTCTCCAGGCATCAATCAGGTCCTGGAAACATTCTTGCCTAATGCAAATTTACGCAGCAGTTCATAAGCTATACAATGTCTTAAATGATCTTAGTTAGAATATTACTGAAACTCAGCCTTCACTAAAACCTTAGTCATGAAGTGTTCTAAATACAGGGATCCTTCCAACGGTCATGAACATGAGAAAATTACATAGCAACCATAGTGAATACACTGTAACTAAAACCTCACAAGAAAATATTCTCATTTTGAAAGGACTTTGAGTCCATTTTCCTTTTCTCAGGCAAGAAGGGCCTCTCTCCATTAAAAGATCAGGTAGAAACATAAGATAAAGGGATGAAGTATTCATTTTAAGATTTATGGCATTAGTGCCATAACTTTCCTGATAGTACCCTTGCCTCTATTAAAAAAAAACTCATGTTACTAAATTGACAAAGCTCAAGAGATATGTGTGTGTATATACATATATCTGTGATCAAATGCTCTCAAAGCTAACTCACCTGAAGCAATTTAGCAACCACTGGGGGCAAAGACATTAAAGCAAAGATAGAGGACAGAGAAGACTCTAAAAGGTTAATCAAAATATCTAACACAAAGGAAAGATAAGTAAAGGAGATAAGAGAGAAGTAGACAGGAGAATAACAGGGGGAATCAAATGAGAAAAAGCAGAAGCACACAAAAATGGATAAGAAAAATTCAGAGGGATAGAAGTATGTGTATTGTTATTAGAAACAGGCACCTGCCTCTCTTCATAATACAACACATTCTTAAAGATTTAAAAGGGGGCTTTCTCTTCTTCTCTTGTATCATATTCTAATATATACCAATCTCTGGCAGGGTGATAGATACAGATAGCTAGATGGATGATAGATGGTAAATAATAGATAGACAGATATCCAGATAGGTAGCTAGAGGATAGATTAGATGGATAGACACATAGACAGAGAGAGAGCAACCAATGAAACAACCATCTTCAAACCAACATGCCCAACAACTTACTGACTTTTAAGACATTTTGCTTATAATTAAATCAAATTTCAGTTATATTCCTAGTATCATCAGTCATAGTAATTAAACACTCTGAAACTTCTCTTAAGAAACTGATGACTCATCTTAGTGAGTTACTTATGTTAGGTAGTCATCTGTCTTCTACTGATCATTCTCATTTGTAATGTAAGATCTCACTAGTAATTCCAGCACTAGTGTAACTATTGAAAATTCTGACAGGAGTCTGATGTACCTCTTTTGAATATTTTGGAGTATTGCTATATAAATATTAAATATAAGGGTACATGTATACATGTATTACAAATAGTATTGTAAGAAAAATATTTACTAAATAACCTATAATAAAATACTTTAAATGAAGCTAATTACTAAAACACAGCTGTTCCAAAGGAAAATTAATACCTAATTATGCATATAGGTCAAGTAACTAAATAAATGTGAAAGCAGTAAAATATGAATTTATAATCATATATTATGGATTTTCATTAACACATCTAGTAGAAATTAAGTTGTATTCTTTCTGATAATATAAGCCTCAAACACATCAGGCAATAAGTAAATTTTTAAGTAGCTCCATTGTGAAATACACGTTAAAAATAAAGCTAAAGTCTTGGCAGTTAAAAGTAGAGACTTACACATAAAAAGTGAGGAGTAAAAGAACGTTTACTAATTCAAAACTCATTAAAAGTATGTATATTAACACATTGACACATATGCCCTAAAATGTATATTTGGATCTAGCTGATAAACCATTTCCTCTGTGTAAGTACAAGTGGAAAATTTTCTGAAATGAGATTCACCAAATTTTAGCAATAGTTGTTTTTAAATGATTTGAGATTGTTGGATTAGTTACTTAATATTTATATTTCATTTAATTAATAAGTTAATACTATTTTTATAAGCATAGTAAAATTTTAATATATCTGTCACCAGTAGCATTAAATATGTGAGAGACTGAAATTCTATTAATTGTACAACTAATCTTTATAAGTAAAGAAAACTAGTAAGAATAAGAATAGAAAATCCAGGAAACAAGTCATTCAGACAAGAGGAGATGTAAGAACTTTACAATTAACTAAATTTTGAGGAGAAAGGGCCTGAGAAAATATTTGAAGAGGTAACAGCTGAAAACTTCCCTAAGCTGGAAAAAGAAATAGTCCCCCAAGTCCAGGAAGAGCAGAGTCCCATACCAGATTAACTCTCCCTAAGAGGAACACACTTAGACACATTGTAATTAAAATGACAAAATTAAATATAAAGAGAAAATATTAAAAGAATCAAGGGAAAAGCAACAAGTAGCATATAACAAATAGCAAGTTTCTTTGGAACTCCTTCAAGACTATCAGCTGATTTTTCAGCAGAACCTTTTCAAGCCAGAAGGGAGGGGCATGATATATTTAAAGTGATGAAAGGGAAAAAGCTACAACCAAGAATACTCTACCCAGCAAGGTTCTTATTCAGATTTCATGGAGAAATCTAAAGTTTTACAGACAAGGAAAAGCTAAAAGAATTCAGCACCATCAAACAAGCTTTACAACAAATGCTAAAGGAACTTCTCTAGTGGGAAAAGAAAAGGCCACAACTAGAAACAGGAAAATTACAAAATGGAAAAGCTCACCAGAAAAGGTAAACATACAGTAAAGGTAGGACATCATCCACACACAAAGTAGTAGGAAAGTTAAAAGACAAAAGCAGTAGAATCATCTGCATCAACAATAAGCTGTTAAGGGATACATAAAACAATTAAATATAAAATACGACATGAAAAACAGTAATTGTGAAGGAAGAGAGTATAAGTGCAGGGTATTCAGAACGCATGTGAAATGAATAGATTGTCAACTTAAAGCAACAGGCTGCAATACCAAAGCATCACAGTAATTGCAAAATAAAAACCTATAATAGATATATAAAGAAAAAGGAACCCAACCTTAACAATAGTCACCAAATCACAACAGAAGAGAACAGAAGAAAGGGGGAAAAATTGCCCTAGGAAAACAAATGTGAAACATTAACAAAATAGCAATAAGTACATATTGATAATTACTTTAAGTGTAAATGGACTAAATGCTCCAACCAAAAGGCACAGACTGAACAAATGGATACAAAAACAAAACATGTATTTGCTGCCTAGAAGAGACTCACTTCAGATCTAGAGACACATACAGACTGAAAGTGAGGGGATAGGACAGGTTTCCACAAAAATGGAAACCAAAAGAAAATTGGAGTAGCAATACTTGTATCAGACAAAATGGACATTAAAATAAAGACTGTTACAAGAGACAAAGGACACTACATAATGATCAAGAGATCAATCCAAGAAGAAGGTATAGAAATTGTAAATATATATGCATCCAACATAGGAGCACCTCAATATATAAGGGAAATGTTAACAGACATAAAGGAAGAAATTGACAGTAACACACTAATAGCAGGGGACTTTAATACCCCACTGACATCAATGGAAAGATCATCCAGACAGAAAATCAGTAAGGAAGCATTGGCCTTATATGACACATTAGATCAGATGAACTTAATTGCTATTTATAGGGCATTCCATCTGAAAACAGCAGAACACACACATTCTTTTCAACTGCATATGGAATATTCTCTAGGATAAATTATATGCTAGGTCACAAAGAAAGCCTTGGTAAATTTAAGAAATCTGAAGTCATATCAAGCATCTTTTATAACCACAACACTATGAAATTAGAAATTAACTATGAGAAAAAAATGGAAAAAAACACAAACACATGGAGGCTGAACAATATGCTACTAAACAACCAATGGATCACAAAATATTTCAAAGGAGTAATCCAAAAATACGTAGAGATAAATCAAAATGAAAATACAACAATCCAAACATACAGGATGCAGTAAAAGCAGTTCTAACAATAAAATTTACAGTGATACAGGCTTACCTCAGGGAACAAGAAGAAAATCTCAAATAAGCAATTATAGAAAGAAGAATGAACAAAACCCAAAGCTTTTGTTAGTAGGAGGAAAGAAATCATAAAGATAAGAGTAGAGATAAATGAAATAGAGAATAAAAAGAAATAGAAAAGGTCAATGAAACTAAAATCTGGTTCTTTGAAAAGATAAACAAAATTGATAAACATTTAGCCAGATTCATCAAAAAAAAAAAAAAAAAAAAAAAAAGAGAGGGCCCAAATCAATAAAATTAGAAACAAAAAAGGAGAAGTTACAACCCACACCACAGAAATACAAAAAGTCATAAGAGGTTACTATGAGCAATCATACACCAATTGACAACTTCTTAAACAATCTCCCAAGACTGAACCAGGAAGGAACAATCAGAAGAAACCAATTACCAGTACTGATATTTAAAAAATCATTAAAAAAAACACCTCACAACAAACAGAAGTCCAGGATCAGATGGCTTCATAGGCGAATTCTACCAAACATTTAAAGAAGAGTTAATATCTATCCTTCTGAAACTATTCCAAAACACAGTAGAGGTGGGAACACTTCCAGAGTCATTCTATGGGACCACCATCACCCAAAACCAGACAAAGATATCACCAAAGTCAAACAAAGATGTCACAAAAAAAGGAAAATTAAAGGCCATTATCTCTGATAAATACAGATTAAAAAATCGTCAACAAATGCTAGCTCCAATGGTACATTAAAAGGATCACATACCACCATCAAGTGGGATTTATCCCCAGGATGCAAGGATTTTTCAATATCTGGAAATCAATCAATGTGAAACATTACATTAACAAATTAAAGAATAAAAACCATATTATTATCTCAATAGATGCAGAAAAAGCTTTTCATAAAATTCAATATCCATTTATGAGAAAAACATCCCAGAAACTGGGCATAGAGGGAATGTACCTCAACATAATAAAGGCCATGTATGACAAACCTACAGCTAACATCATACTCAATGGCATAAAGCAGAAAGCATTTCCTCAAAGATCAGGAACAAGATAAGGATGCACACTCTTACCTCTTTTATTCAACATAGTTTTGGAAGTACCAGCCAAAGCAATCAGAAAAGAAAAGAAATAAAAGGAATCCAAATTGGAAAAGAAGTAAAGCAGTCATTGTTTGCAAATGACATAATACCACACACAGAAAATCCCAACGACACTACCAGAAAGCTAACAGAGCAAATCACTGAATTCAGTAAAATTGCAGGATACAAGATTAATATACAAAAATCTGTTGCATTTCTATACACTAATAATGAAATATCAAAGGAGAAGTGAAGAATCCCATTTACTATTGCATAAAAAGAAAAAAATACCTAAGAATAAACCTACCTAAGAAGGCAAAAGATTTGTACTCTGAAAACTGTAAGACATTAATAAAGGAACTGAACTCAACACAAACAGATGGAAAGATACACCACATTCATGAACTGGAAGAATCATTATTGTTAAAATGGCCACACTACACAAGGCAATATACAGATTCAATGTAATTTCTATCAAATTACCAAAGGCATTTTTCACAGAACTGGACAAATAATTTTAATATTTTTATGGAAACACAAAAGACCTGGAATAGCCAAAGCACTCTTGAGAAAGAAGAACAGAGCTGGAGGAATCAAGCTCCCTGACTTCAGACTATAGTCCAGAGCTACAGTAATAAAAACAGTATGGAATTAACACAAAACAGACACATAGGTCAATGGCACAGGATAGAAAGGCCAGAAATCAACCCACATGCCCTTATACACTGTTGGTGAGAATGTAAATTGATGCAGCCACCATGAAGAACAATATGGAGGTTCCTTAAAAAGCTAAAAATAGAGTTACCATATGATCTAGCAATCCCACTCTTGCACATATACCCTGAGAAAACTCCAATTCAAAAAGAAATGTGCACCCCAATGTTCACAGAACACTATTTACAATAGCCAAGACATGGCAGCAACTTAAATGTCCATCAACAGATGACTGGATAAAGAAGTGGTGGTATGTGTATATATACGACAGAATACTACTTAGCCATAAAACAGAATGAAATAATTCCATTTGCAGCAACATGGATGAACCCAGAGATTATAATATAAAGTGAGGTAAATCACGCTGAGAAAAACAAATATCATGATATCACTTATATGTAGAATCTAAAAAAATGGTATAAATGAACTTATTTACAAACCAGTAATAGACTCACAGATATAGAAAACAAACTATGGTTACCAAAGGGGAAAAGGGGGTAGTAATAAATTAGGAGTTTGGGCTTAACCCATACACATTACTATCTATATAAAATAGATAAACAACAAGGACCTATTGTATATTGCACAAGGAACTATATTCAATATATTGTAATAATAACCAATAATGTAAAATATCTGAAAAAGTATATATATATATATATATATACTTTTATATATATATTTTATATATATATAAAAACTGAATCACTTGCTACACCTGAAACTAACAAAACATTGTAAAGCAACTATACTTCAATGAAAAAATTTTTTTGGAACTATTCTTTAGTTTTTTTTTTTTTCGATCTTTGAAATGACTGGCAAATACAATTATTTTCTTCACGGCCCAATATTTTTCACATGGATAAAAATTTACTCTTCAGATGCAAATGCTACTCTAACAGTTTTACCACTGAAATAGAAAGTAAGTATGCAAAATCCAGTAACACGATGCCATAACAAAAATAACCAACAATTGACTAGTAGCTGCATCAACAAAAATCATACAATATGTAAAGCATCAATTTATATTGCTCAGTGTATTCACTTTAAATAGCAAACTTTCTACTTTATGCACCATTTTATACTTACTACATAACATTAACATGTATAATTTCATTTATGAGTGTAGCAGTAGTGACAGGTTATTTTTTTTTACATTCCATTCCCTTAAGTTTCGATCTATTCTATTGCCCTAATTTTCAGTCTCCAAGTGACATTTTCTCTTTAGCTAATATTTTATTTTGCATACCTAAGGAAAACTAAAAAGGAAACATACTATAAGATATAACAACAATAATAATAATATCAGCTAACATAATTCTTCTTATGTGTTAGGCAAGCTTCTAAATGTTTTTTTGTTGGTAACTCCTTTAATACTCTCACCAGCCCTGTGAGGTAACTATGATTATTAGCTCATTTTGTAGATCAGGAAACTTAGTCTCATGAGTTTAAAAACTTGGCTATGGTCCCATAGTTATTAAGTATCAGGGTAACGGTTTAAATCTAGGTAGCAGACCTTTAGCTTATATTTTTAACCACTAAACTTTTCCATGAATATTGAAAGTCCAATAAGAATCACAGAAAACAATAATAAAATGTATCTAGTGGTAGAGTCATATGTATTAAATTATACTATACACAAGGGAATACTACTTAGCCATAAAAAAGAGTGAATTTTTCCCATTTGCAACAACATGGATGGACTTGGAGGGTATTATGCTACATGAAATAAATCAGATAGAGAAAGACAAATATTGTATGATATTACTTATATGTGGAACCTAAAAAATACAACAAACTAGTGAATATAACAAAAAAGAAACAGACTCATGGATGTAAGGAACAAACTAGTGGTTACCAGTGGGGAGAGGGAAGGGGGAGGAGCAATATTGGGGTAGGGGATTAAGAGGTACAAACTGTTATGTATAAAACAAGCTACAAGGATATACTGTACAAAGCAAGGAATTTAGCCAATATTTTATAATAACTATAAATAGGGTATAACCTTTAAAAACTGTGAATCACTATCTTGTACACCTGTAATTTATATAATACTGTACATCAACTGTACTTCAATAAAAAAATAAAATTAAAAATTCTACTCTATAATACATTTGCAAACCATATAGAAACCAGCCTAATCAAAACTGATAAAATATCCAAATATCCAAATGTTTCTATGAAGCTGAAAATCAGTATTTTAAGTATCAAACAAAACATATAAAATGCTTATAAAGTTACACATTCTTATTGAGATGAAAAAATGAAATCAATTTTTGAGTATCTTTATATTCTACTGTTTATCAATTTAATTAAGCTTCTCTGAGAAAAAAGTGATATCATACTTATCATAGACTTAAAATGCATAAGAGATAAATCTACCTGCCATCTTCATTACTTCGATAAAATACAAGAAAAGGATCTGATTTTCCAAAGAAGTCCTTCTTGTCCAATTTGTTTGCACAAAACTGCATCAGAACAGCATCCTACAAACAAAATTAATAAAACAGCTCAAAATCTGGGTTATAAATAACTAGAAACTGCAGATCACAAGCAAGATTTGACAAGAAAACAAATTTGCCATTTTAATGCAAATGACCAAATGTGTGAGAATCCCAGAAAACATAAAATTGCTTTTTTTAAGGACTGTTAAGACTAAAAAATTGACTCCTGGAAGTTTTTGTTCTAGTCACAGAAATATTACTTACTAAAATTCTTTAACATTTTCCACCCCAGAAAAGTGCTATTAAGCTAGATAAATCTAGGTACCCAATATTATAAAACAAGATCTCCATTCATATCTTTAGTAACTTAGGTACACATTTCTAGAAGATAAGTGTTTTTTTTTTTTTAATTTCCTCAGGAAATATTTATTGGGCATCTACTACTAATCTACCATGTGTTAGATGTTGAGATGTATTAGATGATTAAATAAAGACATATCTGGACTGACAATAGTTTACTATCTAAAGGGAAAAATGTTCCTTCTTAATTAAACACAAATGCACTGCAATTTCTCAATAGCTACATTATAAAATAATTTATAATATATTGGGCTTCAAAAAACGTAAAGGATGTTCATTTTCACCTGCAATTTAAACCATTCATTTGGATGTTAATTATTATGGCAAGCCAATCCTTTTTATCAATTTATATACTCAACTACTCATAATCTACATGGTTTAGATTGAAGGTAAACAAGAGGAGGTGTCATAAAACAAGGAAGTTAAACCCTATTCAATGATGATAAGCATTTTAAAGGGTATAAAACTATAGAATAATTTAAAAATGAAAATCAAGATTTTGGGTTTGTTTGGTTTTTTAACTGAAAGAAGATGCTAGCAATTTTGCAAAGAGGAGGGAGGTCAAAGTAATACAGATTAAATCAAGAGGTTACAGTTTTAAATATTACTTGGAGAAAATGTTAATAGTGACTAAAAAGGCACTCTTTTTCACCACTTCAGTTTGCAGAGTTCAGCAATACTTATTAAGCATCCCCATAAAATTCTCCTTATTTCCTTTTAGTAATTCTAGAACACCATTCAAAAGATAATGCTATCTTTTTTTCACATTCATTACTATACTTACTTAGCAAATATTTTTCAAGCAATACTTAGGCTAGAATCTGGGAATAGAGAGATGCCTTCAGAGAAGTTCATAGCCCCAGATTTCTGGTTTTCAAAAGCGTTGGTATAGTGTTATTCTACTTTGTTATTTAACATATAGATATGATCACTTCCACCAGTTGAACACTCACAATAGGGCAGGAAATACAGAAATGAAATCCTGGAAATTTCAAGAAATGAAATGTAATAATAATGAAAACGTTTGATATTTTGCAAAAATTACCAAAATGTGACACAGTGACCAGAAGTGAGCAATGTTGTTGGAAAGTGGTGCTGATAGACCTGCTTGCCACAGAGTTGCCACAAACCTTCAATTTGTAAAAACTGCATCATATGCATTGTGCAATAATGTGAAGCACAGTAAAACGAGGTATGCCTGTACAACGACTTTGAGCAGTTTACAAACACAGAATTCAAAGCTCTAAAAACATAACCTGACTCAGCTGAATAGTGAGAGAGATAATACTGAAATTTAGGTGTCCTGATTCTAAAGTTTCTGCTCAAGTTGACAATTGGCAAGGTGTTTTCAAGAAAATAAGTGTCAATTTGTATATTGTCAAATGTGAAATAAAATTATTTCATTACAAATTCTAAGTGATAATATGCCTGTTATTTTTAAAATGCGATAAAATGCACATTTAAAATGCATTGTCTCTTCTTAAGTAACCATGATCATTGCTTTGAATACATGTTTCTTCTATTACACTAGCACAGTTATATTATTTCAAGGTGTATACATCTTAATAATCACACTGATTATCTATGTCTGTAGCTACGAATCAGAATGTAGGATACATAAGTGAAGTTAGATCAAAGTTCAAACAATTTAAAAATATTAGATATATAATGTCTAAGTGTGGGAAGCATGTAAATAATAATTATTATTAATAAGTAACATTAAAATATAATTCCAGATGTTTTAAAAGCTTTATTACCATGAAGAGTGGCAAAAATGCCTCTATATCACTAAGTAACAATTCCACTTAATTCTCATGGCAGCTTTAGAATCTTCCTGTTCTTCCAAACAAAGCAACAGAATTGAAAGCAGACGATGTTTAAGATGCTGCCTGCCAATACTCAGTCTATGCCCTTGATATTTTGGTTCTATTTCAAAATAGAACTAATAATAATGTATTCATTAGCATATGTATACAAAATCATCTTAATGTCAAGATTTTGACAAAATAGCATATTAATGTCACCACAAAGAACACATATGGTATTGACCTTAAACTTCTTTCTGTTTTTCCTCCTTCATTATACAAATCACAGATTATCACATACATATACATATTCAGAGACAAGAAGTATGAAAGACGATTAGATCACCAAATCACATCTATAAATAGCAATGTTCTAAAATTAATGAATATGTACTCTTATTATGCTCTTGGTTGGAGTGGTAGCTGCTTCCTTCTACAAATGTGGGCTTCTCAAACCAACATGAGACCGTACATAAATTCTTAATTAATTCAATCAGAAATACAGAAGTATGTTATACAAAATGGTTACAGTCAAGTGACTAGAAATATTCCTCCAGAATCACGCACAAAATCCTCAGAATTTTTGTAAGAACTGAATTGATTGGTAGAATTGACAATTACTGACATTAATATCCCCAAAATGATATTACCATTAGGTTTTGAGTTAATAGTTTCCATTCATTTAAAAAATTGTTAAAATAACTGATTATTCTGTTTGGACTATGGAATGTAGTCTCTCTGGTTAAAATACTAAGTTTCTAATATGATATTTTATGGATTATAAAATTATATAATACAGTTTTAATTATTTTTGCTAAAATTACTCAAGAATTAATAATTTAAGTATACTTTGAGAAATATCATTTCAAAGAAGTATTGGAAATACTTTTTAATCCAAAGAAATATTTACTTACCCTGCAACAGTTTAATTCCTCTGCTGTAAGTATGATTGTACCACATTTCTTCCCTGGAATTCCTCTAAAACAACAAAAAACATACTTATATACAATAACAGTCTATATTAATATTATATAATATAAGCTAATATTATATATTTTATTTGTATATAACCAAACAAAAAGCATACTACTAATAGGTGGGCTCTTTCTAACAAAATATATTCCCAGTTTCAAACTTGAGTTTATTCTATAGATCCATATTTACTGATAAAATTAAACTTTGATCACTTTCAACATGTCAATCCTTTGTCCAAGAATTTTCAATGGCTTTATATTGTCTATCATATGTAATTAACATAATATAATGTAATATGTATAATATAACTAATATAACTTTCTCCCATGACTTCTAAAATTTCTATTATGTGATTAAAACGTATTCCTGATCTTGGTTTTCAATATTTCTTTCTTCTTTCATCAACATGGTTACTTATTTGTGCTTATTTTTTCTTTGTGCCTATTTCCACACCCTGACATAGTGTGTTAAACTGTTCCCTATTGTGCCTCAAACTTTCTCTATCCCCAGATGAAGTTTTGCTTGTTCCAGGAAACCTCATCCCAGTCAACCTCACATGAAATTTAGCCTTCTCTATAATCCTATTGAATTTAAAGTCAGTGCCATAGACTTAGCATTTAATTATTCCCAAATGGTTACAATCACATATTTTTACCTTCTTTTTCCAAGCTGATTATAAACTCTGTAACAGCAAAATTCATGATATAAACCTCTTGTAAACCAACAGATTTAAATATCTATACATAACAGGCACTCAATATATAAGGAAGATACATAATACATAAGCAAAATTAAGCAAAGCAAACTCCCACCCAATTTTCTTTCTACACATCTATGAAATAATATGCTCATGTATCTTCTAGCTGACACCAAGAACAAAATGCACTAAGGAAAATGCAAGATATGCCCATGGTTCCCTATTTTACATGAGAGGATACAGAGATAAGTCAATAAGAATCTATCTAAATGCCCACTGACAGATGACTGGATAAAGAAGTTGTGGTCTATTTACACAACAGAATACTACTCAGCCATAAAAATAATAAAATAATGCCTGGAGAATGTCATTCTAAATGAAGTAAGCCAGAAAGAGAAAGAAAAATACCATATGATATCACTTATATGTGGAATCCAAAAAGAAAAAAAAAAAAGAAAAAAAAGATGAACTTATTTACAAAACAGAAATAGACTTACAGACACAGAAAACAAATTTATGGTTACTAGGGAGGGAAGGGGGATGGATAATTTGGGAGATCGAGATTTGCAGATACTAACATACATAAAATAGATAAACAACAAGTTCATACTGTATAGCACAGGGAGCTATATTCAGTATTTTGTAGTAACTTATGGTGAAATAAAATACAAAAACTAATATATGTATATTCATGTATGACTGAAGCATTATGCTGTACACCAGAAATTGACAGAACACTGTGAACTGACTGTACTTCAATAAATATATATATATACACACACACATACAAGAAAAAAAAATGGAACTGTGTATTTCAAAATACATACATCACCAATAAAAATGAAGTCAGGAAGAGTCAAAAAAAAAAAAGAATCCTCCAAAGAGTAATCCTAACACTGTAAAGGTATACTTCATCTTTCTTTTGTCCTATCACGAATTATAGTTCAGACTCTTCTGTTTCTCCTGGGAACTAAAAGTTGTGGAATTAGAGCCAAACAAGTATTGCTATCCTCAAGAATATGATTCATCTCCAATAATCCATGCAAGCTTATATGCACCATTTTCTCTAAGTCTTCATAACTAAGAGAACAATGAATATATGTATCCCTGAACATTTTTTCTCAGAATATTACATGCTTTGTTTTTAGCATCCCCCCATCATCATTAATGAGTTAGTTTTCCTAATCCAGTTCTTGTTTTTCTTTTTTCTATTTGTGAATCACAAAGTTATACTTTCAGCATTATGGCAAATTAAAACACCCTGACTGAACACCTACCTGAAAATACTTTAAAACGCAGAATAAAATTTGCAGAAAAGTCTTTATAAATACTTTGATAACCCGGCAAGAAAATAAGGACCAATCAGAAACTGAAGCTGGAAAGCCAGAAAGACAAGCAGAGGTAAACTCCGGAGAGTTTAATTGTAGAATTGTTTTTATGGCTCCTCAGGGCATAAAGATGAGAGACAAAAAAAGGTAAGGGGGGGACTCACAAGGTGAAGAATTCAACAAATAAACAATTCACAGCATAAAGCTTGGATCACAATGACTATAGTCTCTGAGTGTAGCATGAATTAGATACAAACATTCACTTTGGAAGGGCCTACAAAATAAATCCATGCCTTAGAATGTGGTGATTTATGAAAGATAAAGTGTCTTCTAATAATTCAGACCTTAACCAAACTCCCTGCCTTAATTTTCACTACCTGGGTAGTTATAAAATTCAAACCAAGAATTCAATTTAATTCAAGTGATCACATTTACTAGGTAAATGCAAAACCTTTCTGGAAGAATTTCAAGCTACATCTCAAATATCCTCACATTAAAAGTTAAAAATATATATAAGCTCATTTTGAAATATTACAAAACCCTAAACAAAAAAAAAGTACTATGTTTTAGGGTCTCCAGAAAGAAGGAGGCAGAAGAATTTAACACAGACTTAGAACACTGAAAATATTATGCATAACATACAAAATGTAAGTATGTATAATATACCTAAAATGTAAAGAGAAGAATGGAAATACGAGTAACTAGCAAAGAACAATAAAAATAATCAAGAGTATTTGGAAAAAAAAATACAGAACTTCTAGAAATAACAGAGAAATAGAAAACTCAGTAGATGGATTTAACAGCAGATTAGACACAGCAGAATAATTAATGAACTAAAAGAAGGATGTAAAGAAATTATCCATAATGCAGCAGAGAGAGGCAGATGCAGGAACTATCATAAAGAGGTTTAGAGACACGAAGGCAAGGGTAAAAGTTTTAATATACATCTTATTGAAGGTTCAGAATGAGAAGAATCAATAGAGGAGACACACTATTTGAAGAGAAACTGGCTGGGAAACCTCTAGAACTATTGAAAAACATCAATTTCCAGATTCAAAAAGTCCAATAAATTTCAAGCAGCACAAATAAAGATAAATGTATACCTATACACGTGTTAGAGACATGTCAAAACACCTGAGAGGAAAGGGCGTATCTTGAAAGGAACCAGACAGAAAAGACAGATGACCTATGAAGATAAGAATGTTAAATTAAGAGCTGACTATTCAGAAGAATCACTGGAAGCTGAAAGACAATGGAAAAAATATCTTCAATGGATTTGAAAGAAAATAACTGTCTCTCTAGGATTGTGTACAGTATATCTCTTTTAAGAACAAGTATGAGATAGTTATTTTTAAACAGAAAAGAATTGAGTGAATCTGTAGCCAAGCACCCTTGCTTAAGGAATTTCTAAAGGATGGACTTCAAACTAAAGGAGAATGATCAAACATGGTAAGTCTGAGGCGAAAGAAGAAACAATCAGGGAAGTGGTGAATATGAAAAAAATCTTAATAAACATTGACTTAAAATCTTAATAAATATTACTGATAATAGATCAATAATAGTAATATTAAAAACTAAAATAACAAATACAAATGATAATGACAGCACTGATTAGGTGGGTGAGAATTTAAGGTCTTTTGATGTTCTTTTATTATCCAGGAAGAAAATAAGCAATGCTTTAACATGAATAGAATTTAATAAGCTAAATAAATATATATTAAAATTCCTAGGAAACTACAATTTTTGAGGACTTTACAGGTTAGAAAAGGAAGATTGTGGCATGGTGCTTTAAAAACATGACCAATTCAAAAGGAATTAAAGGACAAAAGAGTGCCGTAGATGAGAAACACTTCGTAAGTGATGGAAATAAATCCAGAGGAATAGTTACAAAAGCACATGTTCATGAACTAAATTCTACTGATTAAAAGCAAAGATTGTCATTTTATATAAAAGAATTCATACATAGCTATTTACACTAGACATTAAAATTTAAGAATTTAGAAAATTCAAAAGAAAAGAATGGAAAGATGTACTAACGGGTAAGGAAAAAAAAAACCTAACCTTAATGAAAACCAGTGTACCTCCATTAATAGCACACACGTGGAGTTTAAATTTAAAAAGATTGCTAGAAATCATTACTGTGTAATAACAAAAGGTACAATTAATTAGGAAGAATTAATAATCTCAAAAATGTATGCATCTAACCTTATAGCTAGCTAAACAGTAATAACAAAGTTTTGTATATAAATTATGTCCACATTTATTTAATTCCCAGCTGACATCTTTTATAAAAATTTAAATTAAAATCATTAACAGGTAACAACTGTACCATGGTGCTGTTTGTAATTTTTTCATAAGCATTGCCTATACCTTATTTCAAATCCTGTTTTCAGCCTCAGAATTGGTTGTCGTTTGTTGTTGGGGATCTGATTTGCCAACTACCATGCAGATACTGATAGTTGGGATTTTGTATTTGCAAACTACAGAAGTAACACGTACAGATATCTCTATATGAGCATCATGGTACAGAAGTAAGAGTTATCTATTTGTCTAGTTTCTAACTATAATGAAATGCTCAGCCAATTTAAACATGTTACAGCTGCCAATAATTTCCCCCCTTTTTAGATGAAGTTTATAATTGTTATAACCAAAATTTACTGAGCACTTACTTTTCCCTTTGCTTGGGCATCCCTTAAATGGGGGAGAATCTAAGAGGCCTTTCAGAGTCAGAAGCACCATATATCAGTGATGTTTAACTGTGAAAAGACAGTGTGCATCCCTAGAATTGGTGAGATCCAGGATTGGTGAAACACATCTTAGAACTGATGAGTAGACAGTATTCTGGGGGATTCTGCCAGAGAGACAAAAATAATGACAAGTGCCCACTACATCATACAGCAGATAATAGGGCAGACGACATGATTCCAAACCCCCTCTAATTTGTTTCTGTCTATGTTAGATTTAAGAAAATGGAAGACCACAGGTCTCAGACTTTCTTCCAGCTTGGGGTCTACATTTAAACTGGCTCCCACCTGAACAAGGTGGAATGAGGGGGAGTCAGTGCCTCTGCGGGAAAGCTGGAAAGGCCTTGGTTTTTCCAGTGGCAGCAGTGGCAGGGCCCCCGCTTCTGGCACGGGCTGTAGTGCTGAGAGGCAGGGCACTGTTTGCTTTCCCCTGGCTGAGGTGGTTGTCCTCAAACCTGCAGTCAGGGCAGTGGCTCCTTCATTCCATTCCCCATCTTCCTCATTGTGGTGGAAGTGCTAACTTGGTGGACCAGTTCTGCTGAGTAACCCAGCACCTACTCATGATTTTTTAAAACTTAAGTACTGTTGATTCATAATGTTGTGTTAGTTTCTGGTGTACAGCTTAGTGATTCAGTTATACATGCATCTATATATTCTTTTTCACTATGGGTTACTACAAAATATTGAATATAGTTCCTGTGCTATACAGTAGGACCCAGGTGTTGATCTGTTTTATGTATAGTAGTTTGTTTCTGCTAATCCCAAACTCCTAATTTATCCTTCCCCCCGTTTCCACTTTGGTAAACTTTGTTTTCTATGCTGTGAGTCTGTTTCTGTTTTTTACTTACATCCATTTGAATTATTTTTTAGATTCCACATATAAGTGGTATCATATGATATTTATCTTTCCCTATCTGACTCACTTCACTTAGTATGATCATCTCTAGGTCCATCCATGTTGCCGCAAATGGCATTATATCATTACTTTTATGTCTGAGTAATATTCCATTGTGTGTGTATACACACACACACACACACACACACACACACACACACACACACACACATATCACCACATCTTTATCCAATCATCTGTCAACGGACATTTAGGTTGCTTCCATGTCTTGTCTATTGTAAGTAGTGCTGCTATGGACACTGAGATGCAAGTATCGTTCTGAATTAGAGTTCCCACTGGAGTGAGAATGCTGAATCATATGATGACTCTATTTTTAGTTTTGAAAGGGACCTCTATATTGTTTTCCATAATGGTTGCACCAAATTACATTCCTACCAGCAGTGTCAGAGGGTTCCCTTTTCCCCACACCATCTCTATCATTTATTGTTTGTAGACTTTAATAATGTCCAGCCTGACTGGTGTGAGGTGATACCTCACTGTAGTTTTGATTTTCATTTCTCTGATAATTAGCAGTACTGAGCATCTTTTCATGGGCCTATTAACCATGTGTATGTCTTTTTAGAAGAAATGTCTATTTAGGTCTTCTGCTTATTTTTTGATTGGGTTGTTTGTTTTTCAGTTAATGAGTTGAATGAGCTGTTTGTATATTCTGGAAATTAAGCCCTTATCAGTTATATCATTTACAAATATTTTCTCCCAGTTATTTTGTTTATGTAGGTCCCATTTATTTTTGCTTCTATTTCTACTGTCTTGGTAGACTGCACTAGGAGAACATCGCTAAGATTTATGTCAGAGAATGTTTGTCTGTTTTTTTCTAGGAGGTTTATAGTATCTTGTCTTATATTTAAGTCTTTAAGCCATTTTAACTTTATTTTTGTGTATGATGTGAGGGAGAGTTTTAACTTCACTGATTTATATGCAGCTGTCCAGTTTTCCCAACAGCACTTGCTGAAGAGACTGTCTTTTCTCCATTGTATATTCTTGCCTCCTTTGTCACAGATTAATTGACCATAGATCTGTGGGTTTATTTCTGGGATTTCTATCCTGTTCCATTGATCCATGGTTTTTTTTGCACCAACACCATGCTGTGTTGATGACTGTACCTCTGCAGAATCACCTGAAGTCTGGGAGGGTTATTCCTCCAGCTTCATTCTTTTTCTTCAATATTGCTTTGGCAATTCTGGGTCTTTTGCGATTCTGTATAGATTTTAGGATTATTTGTTACAGTTCTTTGAAAAATGCCCTGGATAATTTGATAGGGATTGTATTAAACCTGTAGATTGCTTTTGGTAGTATGGCAGTTCTAAGAATATTTATTCTTCCAATCCAAGAGCACAGGATATCCTTCCATTTCTTTGAATCATCTTCAATTTTCTATATCAGTGTTTTATAGTCCTCAGAGTATATATTTTTCACCTCCTTGGTCAAGTTCATTCCTAAGTATTTTTTCAGGAGATTTTAAAGGAGACTTTACTTTTTTACTTTCCTTTTCTGATATTTCGTTGTTAGTGTAAAGAAATGCAACAAATTTCTATATGTTAATCTTGTATTGAGCTACCTTGCTGAATTCATTCATCAAGTCTAGTAGTTTTTTGTGTGGAGTCTTTAGGGTTTTCTATATACGGTATCATGTCATCTGCTATAGTGACCATTTTACCTTTTCTCTTCCAATTTGGGTTCCTTTAATTTCTTTTTTTCTTGTCTGATTGCTATGGCTAGGACTTCCAATACTATGTTGCATAGAATTGGTGAGAGAAAGCATCCTTGTCTTGTTCCATATTTTAGCAAGAAGGCTTTCAACTTTTCGTGGTTGAGTATTATGTTGGTTGTGGGTTTGTCATAAATAGCTTTTACTATATTGAGATATATTCCCTCTATACCCACTTTGGTTAGAATTTTTATCATGAATGGATGTTGAATTTTATCAAATGCTTTTTCTACACCTATTGAGATGATCATGTGATTTTTGTCCTTTCTTTTGTTGATGTGGTGTATCACATTGATTGATCTGCATATGTTGAACCATCCTTTTTAAATTGCTGTTGGATTCAGTTTGCTAATATTCTGTTGAGAACAGATGTTTACACTCTAGGTGAACACCAACATCTACAACACAAGGACAAAATGACCCATCTACTCCTAGAGCTTACTTATCAGTCATAGCCCAAAAATGGATTATCATCTCCTTTTCAAAATATGGTACATCCATCTGCCTAGTTACCTGTGCAAGAAATCTGAAAGTCATTCTTGAAATCTTCTGCTTCAACCAAGACTATTGATTTATCACCAATCTTTATAAAATCAGCTTTCAAAATGTATTTTTAATCTGCCCATTTCTCATTATCTTAGTCCAACTACTTGTCTTCTCCAAAGTAGATTATTTCATCAATAATTAAATTACTGATAATTCTGTTAACTACCCACAACTATTTTCCACAGAAAAGTGAATGAACCTCTATGAATAAAAATCATGAATTTTCCCACTGCAATGTGATAAAATTCATAAATACTAAAAATGGCCTATTTTCTGGTCTAAATCTGTACTATAATTTTCATAGAATATGATTTTTCATTTAATGAATAGATGGTAAACTTCATGAGGGAGGGAGGAGATTATTAGGGGATTTGATTTAAGAAATCTTTCCTAAAAGATACTGAATATTTAAGAAAAATGGAAATATTAATAATTATAACCGAATGTTTATTAAATTCCAGTGTTCTCCATGACAAATGTATTATATTAAGCATTGCTATTTCTTGCAACAATCTTAAAGTATATTATTTACATCTTTCAGATGAGGAAACTGGATCTCAGGAACTTAAAGTAATTTGCTCAAATTATATACCTAATCAATTATGAAAATCAGGTCTGACTACCCCCAAAGGCTATGTATTATCAACTCTATTACAGTGGCTATCTGTTTATCTGTAGGCTAAATTCTTCATATTAAAAATGGGATCCACAGTTATAGTATATAGATGTACAAATTTTATAATATTACATAGAAAATTAGTAACAGAGTTGGGACTTAAAACATCAAATTCTGATTCCCAGCTCAATATTCTTTCTAATAAAATAAACCTGAGAGTATAACAGTGTCAGTCTAATTTTCAGGGAATTTAATAAAGTCAAGAAGATTTTGAAGGTCATAATTTCCGCCAAATTTGATTATATTTTTACATGCAAAAGTTGCACACTAAAGACATGCACTGCTTTAGTGTAAAATCTGTATGTTTCTCACTGTTAAGACTAACCATTCTCCTATCCTTTCTCCTTCTCTTCCTTCCATGCTGATTCTTTATCTTTACATGCACTCACATCTTAGCAGAGCTTTCAGGATAAAGCCACATTTGAGTCAAATCTTTAAGCCAACCTTTTAAGGTTCTGCTTTAAGCCAACCTTTTAAGGTTCTGCTTTAAGCCCGATTCTTCTATTTGGATCTTCTGCATTATTCCCAAGCTTCCTTTATGCTTTATTCCTCTCCTAACACTTCTTTTGTTGAACTTTACCACCCACTGGGCTTTACCCATGAACCTTATGTCAGAGTTGGGATTCCTGTATCCATCAGACAACTACAAACCTGTCTTCCAATTATCACCCGTTTCAGAGTTCCTGTCCCTGTACTCGTCACACCTGTCAGGACACTCACTAGTCCCTCTTGGATCCCTCCCTTTATCCTCTACTCATTACTTAGTGCCTAGATCACAAGTTGCTACAGTCAGCCTACAAAGAACATAACCTTTTCCCACAGCCAAAACAGCTGCTGGTTCAATTATCCCAGGGTTCCACTCCTCCCCAGAGTAAGGATCTTTCTAATCACAACCAGTCCCTACCTCCTTGCTCCATCTTTTTATTTGGAACCTGTCCAGTCTAGAAGAGAGTAACAGGAACAAACAGGTGTATTACATGATGAACATAATAAATGCTTTCCTCCCAGAGGAGAGATCGCAATCTTTCTTAAAGTGGTGCTGACTCTAGCATTTTGGAAGGCTTAGCTGAACCCATCACTGAGATCTCTAAAGATAGACGATGCTCTCTCAGAACATCACGAAGAAAATTGGATACAATCTCACAGCATGAGAAAACACACTGCTGAGTGAGTATAATGCTAAATAATAACGGGACGACCTAAAGAGAGGAGCTGATGAGTCATAGGAAGACACAGTAAATGTTGCAGGCAAATTAAGTAGCAAAAGACTTATTTTAGAAAGGTTCAGGGAAAAGACCAAAGTGTAGGATGGAATTAAAATATGGCAAATGTGTTTGCTCAAAACTTGAATCCAACAGAAAAGATTGTTGGAAATTGTGAAACCCTCGAGCTGCTATTAAAAAGTAAATTAAAAATTCTTGAACATCAGTTTCAAAAATTTCACACAAGTTTCTACAAAATATTATAAAATACGTGTATTCTCATAAAAATGAGAAAATCTATTTTTTTAAACTGACAGCAGTAACTGCAAGTACAAAAAATTAAAGATGAGTTTCAATTCAAATTCTGATTATTTAACAGGGAATGAGGCTATGTACAAGAAACCATTTTTCCTTTGTAATAAACATAACTTAGTTTTCAAAGGCCTAATTAAAAAGAAGTAAGAAATGATATTTGCTTTAAATCTCCAAATTTTACAGTTAACATCATTTTTAAAAGACCACCTCTGAGGATATATAACACAACTGCAATGAAGAGGCTAGCAGACATTCTACTGAGTACCTTAACTGAAATTCATTTAAACTAGGGCCATTTAAAGAGAAAAAACCAAGGGACTATTTTGAATCACTTAGAATATAAATGGGACACTAACAGGAAAATAAGTATCCAATACAAATTTAATAAATAAGCACTAGATCACTTGGATAATGCTATTTAAGATATACAACATTTGGGACACAGAAAGACTTTTACAGTCACTTTGAGTCAATTCTGTTAATTGCGGTTGGATTATCTGTCTCTGTCCTGTGCTACAATTTGAAAGCCTATACCTATTTAGATAGAAAAAACTGCCTAACTGTTTAACAAGATTGCCAAAGGTAATGGCTGCAGGAGAGTGTACGGATTCTATTTCTATCTCCACCCATGAAGAACAGACATTGCGAAATGATCATGTTTAGTGATCATCCCACACTATTATCTTTGCCCTAAACAACTAAATCCTGGCCAGGATAGAGTCACAAGGGAGGAGAGGGGTGGGAGAAAGCAAAAGGGACTGAAAAATAGACGTAAGAGCTGCATGTTAAATACATACTATTTGCCCAGTATGTACTTATCATTTCTGCCAGGCTTTCATATATTCCACTATTTTTCTATTTTATGTGATAAGTAAGAAACCTTTAGAATGTGTGTTTGTCATGAAACTTCCCGTCAGAGAAGAAAACACTTCCCTGACCTTGCATCATCTCCAGTACCCAACCTGTCTCCACCCTTTCTTCCAAAGCCATTCCTTCCTCCACTGAAATACTGTATCTTCCAACCTTCCCATCTCTCCCTACCAGTTGCCTATTAGATTGGTTCAAAAAAATCAGGTACATGGAAAAAGATGCCACTGAGCAGGGGCTAGCAGGAATAAGTGTGGAATCTGAATGCATCCATGGAGGGGACCAGCTGCTATGAAGGGCCACTTCGATGTTATGAGCAGATACAGCATCCACACAAGCAACATTTCACTGTCTTTGTCAATCCAACCTTGCTTTTTCAAGCAAAAAGTATGAATGGTTTAGATTGCTTTTCACTTGAAGTTGAGATACAGAGGTAAAATGCCATGTGGACAGAAGCTGCATCTTCTCTCAAAGCATGGCCCAGCGGACCCAGTTCAATGCCCATGTTTCCCTTTCTCTAGAGATGTGCCTCTCTCATGGCTAAAGATCTTAATAAAAGCCAGTCTTTTTCTCAAGCAAGAGGGTGAGTGACTATAAAATGTTTGTTGTTGTTACTGCTTTCCAATCCAGTGTCCACCTGGGTTGGAGTAACTGCCCAGGTGAGAGCACATGATTATATTACCTGATCCTTTGATAATAAATCCAAAATACTCTTCTACGAGCAAGCTAGATGCATTCAATTTTACTGTCCTATTTTTGATTAATCTCCTGAGAACTCTCTCATCTCTTTCCTCTGCTCTCTTTACCTCAAATAATCTAATTTAATTTACTCATGTAATAGACCAACATTTTGCAATTCTGAGTTTGTTCTTTGCTTCTTTCTTCTGGAGCCAATCTCTGCTATACCCAAGCCCTACATTTCATTACCCATTTAGTACTAACCTGTGCCTAGCTAAACTTACTGAGAAAAATCAAAAAATCTCCCACTGCTCAAATAATAAGCCCATCTTCAAACCCTTTTCTTAATGTTTATTTGCCTGGTAAGATTGCCCAGTGAAGTCAAAGGCTGAAAAAAGTTTAGTTACATATGCATTAAAAAACTGAATGAATTATATCATTTTCAAGAAGATAGATGTAATATCAACACTTTTAATAAACTTGCCTGAATTACAAAATATCCTATAGATGAAGCCAAGCATGTAGTTGCAATAGCTCCATGTTATCTGAAAAAGTTCCCAAGGCTTTGCCTCGTTTGTGCCACCCTAGCCTCAGCAAGAGCTTAGAAAAATAAAAATCTAAAGAGCATTCCATCCTTTCTGATTATGTAAAATGATTATGACTCAACTGCTAGCAGAGACACCCCACATTAGCATATTCTGCCAATCATGACTCCAGGAATCTTCACCTTGTAGCATGAATTTGTTTCTGTTGGTCTTGTCTAGTAAGATTTGTTGAATTAGCTGAATAAGGACCACATCTTATACTACATTCCTTTTACCACATATTCCAGGCAATATAATACCAAGTCTTTAACATGTTTCAAGACTAATGTAATGCTGATTTTCCACTGGGAAAGTCTATGTAATTTAAGACTTTCCTGAAATAACAGTTATGATTTCCTTTTGTGGAGAAAATAACATCAGATAAAAATTTTTTAATAAAATTATCAATTTAAAAATATGAGTGTTATGAAAGTTCCATAAAAATCTCTATCCTGTGGCTCTGAAATTAAAAAAGGCTGTATTTTAAAGGCCTTTGTTTCCTCTCCAAGAATAATAAAGGCATCTTTAAAAGTGGCATTGCATACATAATATTGATTCTTTTTTCAGCATAAAAAAAGGGAGGGCTTGAGTAACCTTCTAAGAATGATTATGGGCCTGAGTCACTAGACTAAGACAATGCAGTAAGAATTATGTATACTTACTAAAACATTTGTATTTGCTCTATAGATTACTTATCACTGATTTATCAAAGTGAACACAAATATATTTCAACCATAAACTTCCAAACCCTACAATAACATAAAAAAAAAAATCACATGAAAAGAATGTTAAAAAGGTAGTTGGTATGCAAAAGTTTTCAAAATGACAGTCAGAATTTTGTAAGAAAACCAATTTAAATGAAAAAAGTTAGAATTCATAGACCTATTAGCTTAAGAATAGACTAAGCATAAAGTTTCATTTTGTACAGGGAATGGGAGAATGATGCTTTAGCCATTTCAAGTGTTTGATGTTAAAGGTGAATAGATTTGCAGAGTTTTGACTTACTTATTTTGTGAATTTGAGATTCTTAAAAGCTTGGTGAAGACAGAGACTTTACAACATTCCAAACCCTTAGACAGTGTGGTTTGCTCATATTCTTCCAGATCTTTTAATTTTTAAAAACAGTTAAAAAAAAAACAGTTTTTGAATCCAAAAAATCAAAATTAGGGAGTGGGAAAGAAGAGGGGCGAGGAGAGGAAAGAATTAGGGAAAATGTCTTGAGTTTGTTTTCTGCCTTATATGGAACTAGAGAAGGCAGGATCATCCCACGCAATTGATCTGAAAATTAAACACGATCCCCATAATTGAAGGTGAATACGGAAAATGTAATTCTTAGTGAGCACCTTCTCTTAGCAGTAACATACTTCTTGCCTTCTACCAGACCAATTTTGTAGTAAAATTTATTAAAATCTCAATCACCAAAAATACATTTATTAAACATATGGTATAAAAGGTGGTACTATATATAGTCCCTGGCCGAAAGGAGTAAAATCTCTACTGTAAAAAGTACTAAAGCTAAGAAATAATAGTACAACCAAAAGGAAAACAGTGTACTTCCTTGTGTAAATCTGCTCACTTTATTTTGTGAACATTCTGCAGCATGGCATATGATGGCTGAAATATAAATTATCCTTTACAAACATGTCAAAATTATTTTGGGGAAGAAAAGACTCAAGATTTTACAACATTCTTTTGGTCTACAACTACATATTCATCAATTCAAAACTGCCAATATAGAAAATGAAGAGTTAATATTTCATTGTCTAAATTTAAAAGTACTTACACTATTGGCTTTTCCAGGCGACTTCCCTGTGAACCAACAATCTCCCCCAGTGTACAAAGCACTTGTCCCAGGAAGTCCTAAAACAGATAAAAGGAATAAAGCTCATACATTCCCAAACTGTCTTAACACTATGTGTTTTGGACACCATATTTGAATTGTTTCCATTGCTGAAATACTGAATTCTCTAACTTCCAATAAAAAATAAGCTCAAAATGCACTAATTTCAGCATGTGATTGACCCCTAAGTTTACACAGCCTTTTATCCTTCTAATGACTAAGCTGGCTTGTTATTGTGAGTATTCATAGACATTGCGTTTATTTTCTTTAGCTTTTTAAAAATGGAAATGAAAATGGAAAAAAAAAAAGTTCCAGGATTTGAATCCCCAATTGGCTTGACTTGAGATGTCTCTGAACTACTACACTTCTGGTTGAGAAGGCAAATCATGAAAGCACAGAGCCGTGGTGGCTAACGCGACCAATTCTACTCCCAGACAGGCAGTGCAATATCATGGCTACAATTCGGTCCCAGAGTCACACTGCCAGGCATCTGTAACAGTAACACCACTGACCACTTGTGACTGAGGTCATTATTAAGCTCTCCAGTTTCCTCATCTCTAACATGTAGTAACCCCCTTGTAAAGTTATTTTGAGGGTTCAATGAATTATTACATAAGCTAATATTAGCATATATTAAGTGACCAAAAATGGGTTAAGTATAACACATTATAAAGTTATTAACACATCACTAGGTGATTCTTATTTTCAAGACTCAGGATAACCTTGCAAAATGAGAAGTCTGCTACGACTACCAAACTTTACACACAGACAAACTAATCATCTGGAAGGTTCTTTCTTTCATGTTTTGAGCAGTCAGGACTAACCCAGATATTTGGATTCAAGGTTGAAATACTGCCTATGAATTTAAATATCATAAACACAGTGCAACTTCACATGTCAATAAAATAAGGGTTCCGACGCCATCTGGATATGTGGGTCAAGAAAACATAGAGGTGGTTCAGGGAGAGACACATTCTCCAGTAATAGCCTGTGTGGAATCATATTCCAAGCTGTCCTAAAGAAGAAAGTGGGCGATCTCCCTAAATTGTACCGTGAACTGGCCCAGGAGAAGCACTAAAAAGGGTAGGCAGAGGAATGACAGCAAACAAAATGTTATTTTAAGTGTTACTAAATAACATTCGTAAATGCCTAACAAACCAGAAAAGTAAAAACTACGTTATTCAGGGGAGGCTGCTCTAAGCCTCATGAGAGGACAAAGACTGCTGTAGACGAGGACTGTGAAAGGAGTATTTTTTCCAAAGGAAGTAAGTGTTGAGAGCCAGGTAGGAATCAGATGATGGAAAGCCAGGCATTTGGAACATTTCAGTGCTAGAGAACAGATCAGAGTTACAGGCAAGAATGCAATGAGAAAGGAGCAGAACTCAAACAAAAGGCAGAAACAGAGATGAAGAACCAAGACTGAAGGGACCTCTTGGCCAAGCAGGAAAAAAAAAAAAAATTGCCTTAGGATAATCAGAAGCAACTGGCAGCCTTTCGGCAACTCAGAGATACCATTAGAACAGTGAATTCAGAAGATTACTCAGGTACCAATTCGCAGGTTGGACTGAGTGGAGAAAAATCTGGATGCCAGATTCATCAGAAGGCTATAATAGTTAATAAGAAGGTAAGTGTTAAGAGCCAAGCTAAAGTTGTAGCAAATGGTTGGGAACAGTGACAGAAAAGTGACAGGATTTGGTGCAAGCTGTATTGCACATGTGGGGGACAGCAGGGGGAATTGAGAGATGGAGACACAGAAAATAAATCTAGATTTGGAACTTGATGGCTGGCAGAATGGCAATATCCTCATAAAACTGCAAATCATCTAAAATTTTGCTTTCAACTAGGTAAAAAGTCCTTAAGGTAAAGCCTTGACATCTTTAAATCAAATATCCTTAAAAATAACATGTCTTTCCCAATGTCCTAACAGACTTCACAGAGATGTTTACGGATTTTTTTTTTTAAACAAAACATGTTTTTCTAAGTTTCATAGCACACAGAGCTTAATAAATATTTGGAATATATCATTGCTCTTCTGAGTCAGTAAAACATGGGAATTCTAGAACTCTTTTCTAAGTATATGCTCAGACTGCATATTAAATGGATTTGGCCAATGGAGTAACAAGTCTCAGTAAAAGCTGTTCACTGTCATAATGACTCAAAGAAACAAAACATATATACTGAGCATTCCACATTAGAGTAGAAACTTATGAACAGAGAACACACACATATAATTACTGCTGAACAAAAAGGAAATTAAAATAATAAAATCAATAAAATGTGCACCAAAAAGACATGGTGTGCATCTACACACATTATCTCAACTGCTCCTTGTGTGGGAAAGCTCTACTGAATCCATTTTTGGGGTCAATAGTCCACATTTCCTATGCATTTTACATAATACTAGTAATGTAATTAGTGTCTTCTAGAGGATATTTTGAGATAATTATTCTCTAGTTAGATAAAGATAGAAACGAAAGCTAACTACAATAGAAACTGCTTTATTGTTTCTTATTATAGCTGTATTACAGTTGCATTGTTTCTTATTATAGTTGTATTATAGTTGCATTGTTTCTTATTATAGTTGTATTGTTTCAGTACGACTGCTGTATTCCAGTTAGTGAGTCATTATAATTAGGTCACAAAAGACGTTCCGGTAATAAATCCAGGCACCTTTCTACAGCTCTTAACACACACATAGACCAAATCCAGTTTAGAGCGGCTGGCATTTGAGAAATGCTTCAATTTATTCAATCATATTACCTATTGGGCTTTCCAAAAGCTGACCAGGAGCTCAATAAACATTTGTTAAATATGTTCATTAGTATTTTATAATCTAAATAATACACAGATAGAACTTAGTTTTGAAATGTTTCAATCTTTATAAATCATATTGTTAGTAAATAATATGCATTTACCACTATTTTATTTATTTTTAAATTTTTATTTATTGTTTTATTTTGGTGGGGGGTGGGTGGGAGGAGGTAATTAGGTTTGTTTATTTTTAGGGAGGTACTGGGGACTGAACCCAGGTCCTCGTGCGTGCTAAGCATGCACTCTACTGCTTCAGCTATACCCTCCCCCCCACCACTCTTTAAGTGTCCAAATATTACTCTAAATCCACTACGCTGGTAATAAAACTGGAAGGCTTTGCACTGAGCAGTGGAGCAGACAAGAAAAAACGGTGAGCATAGCAATACAAAGCATTTTAATAACAATATGTTTCACACAGGCAATTAAAAAAAAAGAATTTATCAGCAATCTAGAAGGAGTTTTGGATTATTCGCATAACAATCTAAACCTAGTTTTATTACTAGCATAACTCAGCTCAAAATCCAAGGCAGCGCTGCTGTGCTATCAGCTTCCAGCTGATTACTACGCAAACACATTCATATTTCTCTTCTCTTCATTGTTATATTCAGAGGACTGTCTTAATCTCTTAAGGGAGGACTAAGTATTATAATGTATGCAAAACACTTAGAACAAATGCTTGGAACACAGTGTCTAATAAATCTGTGCCTCCTTTCTCCTCCCTACCTTCCTGGGCTTAAAAGAATATGACTATATCCTCAAAACTTCCCCCTTGCCACTAGATTCCAGTACCAGAGATGCTCTAATTATCTGAATGAAGTAATTTCTATCCTATTACACAGCCAACCAGTGCATGTAGATTATCATTAGTATCATCATAAACAATTTTGTAAGCCTTCAATAGGGTGTCTTCCTTATCCTAAAAGGTCTACAAAGATAGTTTTTAAATGGCTTTTCTGTTTTATAAAATGACTAATGAGCATCAAAACTATAATGTTTCTGATTAATAGATAACTTACATTAAAAGATAAGCAGGCTACATAGAAAAAGGAAGTTATTATTGAAAAGGCATCAGAGGATCACCTGGAGAGATCTTCTCATACACAGGGCAGTCAGGCAAGGCCTCTAAGTAGATGACAATCAAGAAGAAATCTCAGTAATACGAGAGAGAGACCCACGTGAGTACTTGGGACGAAAGCATTCCAGGTATGAGAAATAGTGAGAATGAAGTCCCTGAGGAAAGAAGATACTTGGGGTGTTTAAGAAAAAGCAGGAGGGCCAGTGGGGCTAGCGTAGAAAGAGCAAGGGAGAGAATGGAAGGAGAGGAGGGAGCCAAGGGCCCATGATGGATTGTGAATTCTATCTTAAGTGTGGAGGGAAGCCACACTTATGTGTGGAGAATTAATTTGAACTGGAAAGTGATATGTCCTGATCAGCCTTTTAAAATGATAATTCTGCCTAAATCTTTTCCCATCCAAATTTATAAACGCTGCTCCCTCAAGGCCCTATCCTATTCTTTCCTCCATTTATATTTGCTTATTGGGTTCCAACTTTATAGGCTGACTAGTCCCAAGTCTCTAGACATGGCCTAGTCAACATCTCTAGTTGAACGCGTACTAGGGTCTGAAACAGCATAAACTTGCCTGGACCACTGAGTTCTCTATCCTCAGTCCCACCACCTCAATCCCCTTCCCCCAATACACTCCACTGGCAGTCAACTGTATCATCATTTATCCAGTTACTCACCAATAACTGAGGCCTCATCCCAGCTCCAGCCTGTATCTTCACACCTGTCATCCACTTCATCAGCTAATGGGGTTAGATCACCAAAATACATTCCAAATCTGACCACTTCCTACCACTTCAAGGGCCACATACCCACCAAATATTGTTTACCCAGCTAAATTACCACAAACTTATAACTTGTCTCTGTTGGTTCACAACTGCAGGAATTCCCTGGGTGAAACCTGAAACTGGCTCCCTGTACAAAGAGGGCAAAGAAAGACTGAAGAAAGAGGCAGACAGACCACACTAGACTGGTAGGTGACAGGTTTAATAGACAAGGGAACCTACATACAAGGCTTGTCTTGGGTGGCCTTAAGATCAGTAGATCTCAGAGCCCACACCAGAATCTTCAAAGTATATGGAGAGGCCTTCGCAGGGTTGAGTCATGTGATCAGTCCAGATGGTCTCAATGTCTACCTTACTCTCTTAAGCCTGTGCCCTTGAAGCAGCTCCACTCACAGGAACAGTGGGCAGAACACACATTTCAGTGACGGGAGGCGTGGGGGTATAAGGAGACCCTGATGGCCCAGATCCACCCAGCTCGTGGGGTCACCCAGTGGTCACGTCCTCCCAGTGTCCGCCTCCAACAGTCTCCAGAACTCCAGACTTGCTTCCCAACCCCATAATCCATTTCACTGCCAGTTATTTAAAAGTTTAAGTCAGATTGCATCATCTTCCAGTGAAATACACACACACACAAAAAAAAAAATTCAAGTTTTTTTTAACCATGGCCTACAAGTCTCCACATCATCCTGAATCCTGTCTACCTTTCCAAACGATTCCCTTCCTCTCTCCGCATCATTCACAACACTACATACGGTAGCTATCTTTCAGTCACACTAAGATTCTGAATTCTCTCCTGACTCGAGGTCTGTATATTACTGCTCCTTTTGCCTGGAATGCTCTTCCCTTAGATTTTTTAATAGCGCCCTCCTTTTTTTTGCTAAGTACACCCAGGATAAGGACTGGAGCATACGTATCCTGTTGCCTGGTTGAGGGACACCCAAGCTTTTAGCTAATGACCTTCTCTTCATCCGTCACCCTCTCTCAGTATCAAAATCTTATTAACATAAATGCTACAAAGAAGTAAGTTACCTTCGTCATTTATTGCTTTTGATTTTATTGAAGAAATCTGTACACTCCATCTCCCCAGCTCCAAATTATAAGCTGTTTTAGGTTACGGCTCGTTTGTCTTTTCATTGCTCTATTTCTCAGCACTAGAACAGTGCCTGGAATATACAGGTTCAATCCCCAGTACCATCATTAAAAAAACAAAAAACAAAAAAACCTGATTACCTCCCTCTACCAACACAAACAAACCAACCAACCCCCAAATCCAAGGTACAGTTCTATATTATATCTCCATTTTCCTTGATAGTATCAAAATTTAAGAATTTGACCCAAGATCCTTAACTACTAGAAACTAAATAAAATAACCCTGAAAAGGGGTTCTTTCAAAATTGTCACAAATGAGAATGAAAAAAAAAGATTTGATTATTGTTAACTCAAGGAGTCTCTCTTGCTACCAAATCCCTTCTGCGAAAGGTAGGCACCTGTATCCCACGGGCAGGCCCAGGCACTTGGCAGCACTTCCTAAAAGGTTCCAGTGTGCATTTCACTTCATAGAATTGGCAGGCTGACTGCCACACTTTTAAAGAATTGCCTCCTCAGGGAATAGACCTAATTTGTTTATCGGTTTCTCTCATCTTTCAAATGCCTCCTGAATTCCTTTTGGGTTGAATGAGTTATATACTCCTTTACCTAACAGCTGCACTAAGGATGCTTTCAAATAAGAAAGGGCTTTTGTTGTTTGTTGCTAATTTCTAACAGAAATTCAAGGCAGTTCTCTCTAGTAACTCTTGTAACCATTCAAAAACACATTTCCTCCTTCTTTTGACACGCTTCAACGACTTATAAGCTCGGGCACTTACGAACTAATTTGTGCTGCTTATTTCAGAAATATAACACAGAGAGTAAGGTGAGAATACAATAAAATGGGTGATGAGATAAAACTACAGAAACTACAGGAAGCTATGCAATTCTTCAGGAGAAAAGTGACGAGAACTAAGGCAGTAACAGTAAGAAAGCAAAGAAGAAGACAGAAGAGAAACAATTCTTTGTTCAAATGAACAGGATCTGGTGACTCACTAGATGTAGTATGTGAGACAGAAAGAAGGTAGCAAAGACTGACCCTGAAATACAAAGGAAAGGAGATATTAAGCAATTTCACTTGAGAGACTTAGTGCTCAGTTTCCATTCAGGCAAGGAAATGGAGTAAGATTCATAAAGAAGTAACAACTGAACAAGAAACATGAGTTCCAAAGGGGTGACTGTCTGTGACTGACGCAGGGCTGTTGGACCTTTCCAAGACCTCCTCCGGGTAGGGGCGATCACTGTTCTCCAAGGGCATCACTCTGGCCTTGAGCGGAATATGCCAGGTGAAACACAATCTCTTGAGTCCCTGTTTTTGATGGAAGTGGATTTAATGTGTTTAAAATTAAAAACAATTTGATTGTCAGTTCCTTTTTAAAGGTCTCTAGACCCCCTGTGTTATGCTGTTAAATGAGCCAATATTATGTGTGTTGTTGAGTACTGATTTTTATTCAGTTGTTCAAGAACTAAGCGTTAACCTTTTTTAAAGGAATCATTTCAGAAATTTGAAATGTTTTTGTCATAACAAGGACCAGGAAAATTGCATGAAATTTTTCTAAGTAAGTGTGCTGTGTTGACGATAATTCTCAAGAAGATAATACAGGCGGGAGGGACAGAATTGGGATGGAAAAGATAGTACATTTTCACATTTTCAATGTATTTGAATTTTAGGCTTCTGCAGAATACCTACAGGCAACCTCTAACAAGCAGTTAGAAATACGTATTTGCTGAGGTGTATAGAGAGAGAGACTCACGGGAATCATCAGAGTAAGACATGAAAATGATTCTCTCCCCCAAAGAAAGCTTATACAATGAGATGAGATGAAATTGAAAATAAAGCCATAAGGAAACACTGATGTTAAGGAACAGCAGGAGAAAGACACTCTAAAAAATAATAGGTAATGAGTAAACCAAGAAGTAACCAAAGAAGCAGGGAAGAAGTCAGGGGGAGGTTAAGTATGTTAAGAACAGAGTCGTCAATCTTGTCCAAAATAATGGGGAGGTCAAGTAAGGTAAAGAATAAAGAGAGGCTACTACATTTTGATCTAACCTATGTCAGAATAGTTTAATGAAACGGAGTTAAACAGAAATGAAAACCAAAATACAGTAAAGAAATTCAAGGGGGAATAAAAGGAAATTTATGATAGGACTCAGGCTGGTCTGTAAAGAATTATGGTGATGAGAAGATAGTAAAAGAGATATAATGAGGGTAAAGCAGAGTCAAGATAAGAATTTGTACCATGAGGGAGACATGAAACTTTACTTATAGAAAAAAAGCTATTCTACAGAAGAAAAATATTTGAACAGATATGTACAATCATGTCTTCTATAAGACAAATCTCTTATATAAAAATATTTAGTCATTACTGATTATTGAAGGAAGATATAGTCATGTTTGAGGGACCTTCCTTTCCCATATACTATTCTCTGCCTTGAACGCAAGGCAACTACGATGGTAAGGACCATGTTACCATCTTCACACTCACCCTCAGTGCATTCAATCCCATGAAAATGTCCTTAAATTCCCAGTTATTATGCCCTCTGAAGACTAGTTTAAACTGAAAAAAACAGAAATTATATTCAGAGAGTGTGGGGCACCTGAAAGTCTACGTCCATTCAGGGTTAGGGCAGTCATTTTCCCTAGTACATGAGGGTAGATCAACAGAGAAACTTGGTCTTCAGAGAGAACAGAAGCTCAGAAAAAAAGCCATAGTGCAAAGAATATGTAGCCTTATGGGGGTGAGGGTGGGGAAAGAAACAGAAAAAATGGATGTCTCAGTCCAACCCACCATGCGTCTTTGTAGCTGCAGTTTCCATAAGTTACATGTCACATTTATGAGATGCTCCTAAACTCCTTCAATAAACCACCTACATGTGAGAACAGTGAATGCATTTTCTTTCCTTGCATCTAGCTAATTTTGACTAGAAAATGTGGTTCCTTTTCTGAGTCTTCCAGTGAAACTTGGAAAACTTCCAAAGCTATGTGCAAATAAGTTTTAAACGTCCAGCCACGTGCTATAAATTTTATCACGAGGAGCAGAAAGGTTGCATGGCAACTGCAATGAACTTTACTTATGGGAAGGAATGAGCTTATTACAGCAATGTTTTCAGATTGTGCAAAAGTCAATCAGACAGACAGTCCTTTGAATCTTTCTTTAAATGATTTTGCACTATGCTTCATAACAAAAATAAATATCTGGTTTCCCCAAGTCAGTCTCTTAGCTTGGGATCACCTTTTACATCTTCTCTCTCTCTTCTCTGAACTGTGTCATTCCTTGTTGGCAAACAACACAGGAAGATAGATAGATAGATAGACAGACAGACAGACAGATAGATAGATACCCATCTATTCCAGTTAACAGCTGACAAAAATGGAGAAGTGGAACGTCTCATCCTCCTGAGCCTCTGGGCATGAACATTAGTCCAGCTGACCCCTCAACCCTGGCACAGCTACCAACTCTACATTTGCATACTCAGGTTTCACTTGAAATCTAGTTAAACCCCTTTCAGAATGCTCTTTTCCAGCTCTTTCTATTAGATCTGGCATAACCGCAAACCCACAGGACAATAAACAGTTGATGGAACCACCAGTGCTCAGCCAAGAAACTCTCACTCTCATCCCTCCCTTCCTTCCACTGCCTCTTTATCTGCCTAGCTCTGACACCCCTGCTGTTCCTGAACTGGAAACTTTCCCCAGGTCATGGTTGTTGCCTGGTGAGTAAAGCTCTTAAGGAAAGGCAGATGGGAGGATCAAGACCCAAAAGGCAATAAAGAAATAGTAAGTGACTTATGGATGGTCTCTGTGTCTCTGTTGCTCATCCTGTACACTCAGAAACTGGCACATTGCCTGGAATGAGAAGGTACTTAGAATACATTGTTGAACAAATGAGCTACAATGACAGCAGAACAGCAAACCACTCTGCCTATACCCTCCTGCTTCTCATCCTCTCAGAAGTAAAGACTTCCAAAAAGACATGGGCTCACCATCTTATCTTGCTTAATCTGATCCAACTTCAAACATTATAGGGAACTGACACCATTTCTTCAAACAAAACAAAACACCCCAAAATAACAAATGAGTAAGATTAAGCCATTTCACATACTGAAGGTATCTTTCTTTGAATAAGCTCCTCCAAATGTTATTCTAGAGTTCTTTAAAACAAGTTATTTATTTTCTATAACAATTACATAACTTGTAGACATATAACTTTAATAATAACAAATCAATATAAGTATCAATCAGATCATGATATTATAATGTATGTTATGCAATCATCATAAAGAAACGTAAAAATATGAACTTACATGTTTGGATAAGTTGGAACTCTTTGAATCAACATCATATCTAGAAGAATAAAATATATAATTCAAATTATTTCCATAAAATAAAGCTAGAAAAAGTGTCAGCATTTCCTCTAAAATACACATAATATAAAAAATGAATCATAATCATATGAATAAGGAGAAAAATTTAGCAAATTTAGAAATTTCTCATAATCTGTTGCCTATATGCCAATGGCAAAATTCACAATCCCTGGGTTTTTTTTTTTTTCCTACAACCTTCTAGTCCTAATATTTTCATAGTCATCAGTTCTTCTGCTTGATAAGACAAATTTAAATTTCCCTTTTCTGTGAATCAGTAGATTCCTAATACTATTTCCTAAAAACTGAAAATTCCTCTCCTTTGAATAACATTAAAAAAAAAAAGTGCTGATAACAGGCTGTCATTTGTGTGCTTTATAATTCTTATTTAATATCATAAATGCTCTTACTCACTTTGAAATTTGGCTAAAGTAATGACACATTATTTTCCCCAATCATAGGACTTGGGGAAACCATGTATTTTACGGAAAGAGAAATTTATATAGGACTATTTTATGTCCTATTTTTGACCAGTTGGTACCAGAAATAAATAATTTCTTGGAGAAATCCTGCAAAAACATCACTCACCATCACTTTAGCCCCTTGTAAAGAATTTTAGAAACAGAAATATTGCTAAGTCAAAACAATCTCAATTTGCTGAATTCTTGGAATAGGAAGATATCTGTCTTGGTTTCAGTCTTTCTACCAAATCACATTCTTTTCCCATTTCTTGTGCAAAGCTTCCCCCCAAAAATTAACTGCCTTTTTTTAAAGGTTGATTAAAGTCTTCCTTTTCACATAACAAGAATGTTTTCACAGAGAAACAAAGCACCTCAATCCAAAAAAAAAAAGCAAAGAAACAGAGTTCACTGAGTACACTGATGCTGGGCAGAGAGGTGCACTTAATCCCTAGCAAAGAATGTTTACCACAAACTGGCTTTGAAACTGTGTGATGCAAAACCTGCCTCAGAGAATTACAAAGTGCTCTCTTTCACATCAGGGCATTCTGATCACTCTCAATAGCTGCAAACTAGAATTTTGAATCAGCAAATTGCCAACATCTACTGAAGGCCCACAAATATTAATACAAAAAATATTTCTTATTCAAGAAATTTTTTCTCATCCAAGACAATTTTTCAAGAGATTAAAATTAGCAACTGTAGAAATATCAAAGGTGAAACATTAACTCTGCTGGCTCCTTCACAGGTGTCAGTCCTGGCAAATGTTTTCTGAAATGGGCTTGGTGTGGACTGGGGAGAAATAACATGGCATAATCATAGTCCAGTTAAAAAAGCAAAAAGAAAAGAGTTTATGTTTTCATCACAAAGAGTTTAAGTATCATCAAATACAGTCCCATTTCATTGTCTTTAACAAAGCTTTTTTTTCCCCCCAGGAAAAAACAATCCATATTCTGGCATCCTGGATACTTCTTTTTTTTTAACAAAACTTTTTTTATGCTATTATCTTAAAAACAGGTAATTTACAGCTTCCTGAAGGCTTTAGATAATATGCTGGATTATAATGCATTCAAAATCACCATGATTTTTCTTTTAATGGAATTTTCATTCCAACTTTTCTAGAAGTATCAAGACTACTCTTGTTCTCACCCTCACAGGTCCAGAACATAAACACTACATCTGCATTTAAAATATATTTGCTGGGGGGGAGGTGTGTGTGTGAGTGTGGGTGTGTGTGTGTTTACGAGCACCATCACGTAAGTAAGAGATAGTGTATTGGCAAAGCAGAAGTTCAGTGATTTACCCCTGGGACGGTGCATTTGTGCCTCTATTTACTAACAGCAATTTTGTAAGCCACTCCATCCTGCGGCTGAAATCTTATTAACAGAATACTAAATTAGCAGTAACTGATCTGGGTGGCTCCTAAGGATTATGTTTTCTAATAGAAGGTAACAGAGGTTGACTGGAATTTTTCCTTTATTTCTGGAATTCCCACTAAGGCCCAAAGCTGAAAACAAAATATGCTAAGTTTCTCCTCGAGCTTAGCTCAGAGTTGCCAACGAGTCACTCCCATTGGGGTCAGACCCTTCTCCACAAAGCTTACTCACAAAGTGACAGGCTGTTCCCTACCTATTGTAGGGCAGGACGAGGTTCTTTCTACTCCCCAAAGGCAGGTGAAGGGGAGCTCCAAGATCTGGGGTGCTTGTGAGAAGGAGGGGTCAGAATCTGGTTCCCCCTCAGCTATAGAACCTGCCTGTAGGTCCACCCCAGGGCTGCCAGTGGAAGACAATGTCAGCTGACAGTGCTAGGAAGTGCCTTCCGAGAGCAGAGGAACCAGGAACAATGTCCTATTTAGTCCCTCCTGCACAATGAGGAAGACAGGCAGTGTGCGGGACATGTGTCCCCTGAGGCCAGTAGCCTCTAAGGTCTAGGTTTTCCAAAAGATAAGAGACTCGAGTATCTGCCTCCCAACCCCCCTTTCCTTTCTGCTCTTGCACCTCCCTTCTCTCCTGCAAGGAGCTGGGTCAGTAGTTCCAGCTAAGGGGAGAGAAAGTCAAGAGTCAGGATTAAGTTTGAGATTAAAGTTTCAAAGTGAATAGTATATAACTGTCAACAAAAGTGAGATGGTTCTAATAAATACAAGTGACTGAGAAGCCATGGGGTTAGACGTGGTATTGTTAAGGGAGCCCTTCGCCAATGGGAAAAACTGGAACTGACAGCGTTGGGACAATTATTGGAAGAAATAAAACAAGTTATTTTCTCCCAAGGTGTTGAGAGTCTTCAAAAATAGATTGTAATGACATTTTACATTCGATAATTATCACCATTTGACTTATCAAGGAGGAAAATTAATTTGCTAGGTAAGTCAAATCTAGAATTGTAACTCCCTTCGTGGAGTCCTAGTCTAAATGGAAAAACAAAAGCGAAGAGAGTTACATCTGATTTCTCCTATTTTCCAGCACATACTACATAGTGATACAGCCACCTACACTTCTTGCCCAAGCACGTTTTTGTACAACTGTTTTGTCTCTAATAAATTTCTCAACTGTGACCACAAAGTGATTTATAAGATACCAATATTATTAGAGGTGTGATAATTATAACAAAATAAATAAATGCAAGAGTTTATGACCTTATCTATGATATACACATAGCATGATGACAGAAACCCTGTCTCAAATCAAAAGGCAGGAGAATTTAAAGACTCATAGCTGATAATGTCATCTTAAAACTATCTGAGGCATATCACCATATCGGCAATTGTGGATTAATCAGAACGTACAGGAACTGGGGCCAGTGCTACCAGGAATCAGGAATACACATTCATTCTCTCTCTGATTACAATTCTCCATCAGCATTGAAAGTTAAATTAAAAAAACCTCCTGAAAGCCATTTCTCAAACTTTCCATTCTCTACAATTATTTAGATACTGTATTTTCAAAGCTTCTTTTTTTCACTGTTTTTTTAGAATTTCGTAAAAATCAATACACAGATGAAATTAAAAAAAAAATCCTGAACACCATTTACATCTATCTGTTGGCCAATTTAGGCTACTGTATTCTTCAGCATTGCTGTTCCCTCAGAGACATGTTATTGTAAGTCTGTTCGAATATTAGTAGTAGTTCTCTGAGTGATGTGGGTTGGGGTTACAGGTGATTTTATTGCTCTACTTTATCCTTTCCTCATTTTCCAGATTTTCTACAACGAACGTTTTTCCTAGGAATAACACATTGCTAAGGCAAAATTTAAAAACTAATCATAGTTAGGTATAATGGATAAATAGATACTCATAACTAGAGACCAATTACACTATTTTCCACACTTATTTTGATTAATATGGTAGAAAAACCATAATGTTAAAATAAGAAAACAAGCCTGCTCTCACAGGTTTTATGAGATATTCACATAAACAGGAAGTCAGAAGGAATTATTTCAAGTGATATCAAAAATACTACATAAACTAAGAGCATATACTTATTACTTTTCTTGATAATCTTCTCCAGGTATCCCTTTCTCATTTTTATTATTTGGAAAGAGGTTTCAAGGAAATAAAAACCAAATGGAGCATAATAAATTTTGTTTGATAAATATAATAAATACTTAAAACTCCTATAGTTCTTGAAGGAAAAAGGCTGGTATAAGATTCCCCTTTTTTAAACAGAAACACTGCAGGTTATTTTATTCCACACATTTTAGAGGAAAATGAGAAAGACTATTAACAGTAGCGAACTTTTGCTTTTATATTAGGAGGCAAATTATAGCTTTTTCAAATAAGATACCAATAGCCTTTATTCTCAAAAATATTTATAAACTGTTATAGCATGGCGCACTTCATTGCTTTCAGCCATTTAAAATAAGACTTTTTTTTTCCTTTTCTCAAATTAAGTTTCATTTTTTTTTAATTGACTTATAGTCAGTTTACAATGCTGTGTCAATTTCTGGTGGACAGCACAATTCTTCAGTCATACATGAAAATACATATATATTCATATATATATATTTAGCGTCTTGATAATTCAACAATCACCACAGTTTACCTCTGCGGAACAAAAACTAAACAATTAATAATAATATATGCAGACTGCCTCTGTAGAGTTTTTTGTGGACAGGGAGCTGAATTTAATGATAATATTTTAATATGCCTAACTCAAAATAACAAGAATCTTAAAAATTCTAGCTTTAGCATTCTGAGTCTTAGAAATATGAGTATGTGAAGAGATCAAGGGAGCCAGTGAGACAGAGATCCATGTACTACACAGAGAAGCAGCTGAGAGAAACTTAAAGATCTGAGAAGTGTCAGCCACGGGAACATATGCGAATCACCTTGGAATACACGAGAATTGTAAGAAACCCACTGAGGCAGGGGATGGTTGGAAAGAATGTCCATATGTACTGCCCAGCACTTCTACATGGTTAAACTATTTGCTTCTATTTTCAATAAACAGGTATCAGAAAACCTACAAAATGCAAAGAAAGCAGTGCTGGGGACAGTGCTCAGGCCACACTCTAAATAGAATTAATCTGGTTTCCTGCTGATAAAATCTAGTATCTACTGCAATCTCAGGACCCAGCCTTATGTTATGAATATTGCCTTTCAAAAATCATTTTTTAAAATGTAAATTTGTCTGGAACTTACAAGTCAAAACGAAGATTCTCTCTTTCTTCAAAAAAGTAGTCCAGAATAAATTTTCTTACAAAATCAGGATTTAAAGTATTATCAATTACTTCAGTCCTTCCAAACTGTTGAGAAAAAGAGAGAGAGGTTAGAATCAAGCCTTGCATAGTGTAATACTTAGTATATTAACACGGTTCCTTGAAAACCTACGCAATAAATATCCAAATGACTTGATAAAATAAAGCCCTTCAGAAAAAATTTCAGAGAGCACATCATCCCTCTTTGTCACTCAGGGAATTCAGAAAATGAGCCCTGAGTTCATTCAAATTTACCAGAAAAGCAGCTTCTGAAAATTCATATAACCACCATAGTACTTCCTCCACTCTTCTCCCCGCTGGAAAGCCAAATCCCTTTCCAATCAAAAGACGTTATTTCTACCTTAAATTTAAATTTATCACGAATATTCTTTCTAACCTAGTGTTACAACTAGATCGAGCAACACATACTCTTACAACCAGAGGACTCGGTTATTAGCATTGTGTGTTCGTATTCAGTTCAGAACCCAGCAGACCTCTACACAGAACAGTTTATTAGCCATGCCCTGGGGAGAGCGTTCTCATCCTGTATTATACACTTTAATCATTGGTTTTTGTTTTGTTCTAATTCTAATAGTATCTAGGTAGCCAAAACGAGACCTACGATTCTCGCCTGTTTCCTTAGCTACTATATTACACTTGTGCTTAGGAAAAAATGTTTCTCCATTTTGAGGGGAAGTGGAAACCAAAAACCAAAACTCCCCATCTAGAAATTCCTTCCTTTCAATGAGAAGGAAGTCATTTCAATGAGAAGGCACTGCTTCCAAAGACAGAGCAGAAATATAAACTTGGTATCTCTTTTTGGAGTTGGCTTACATTCTTCCTACTGACACAGAATTCTAAAGAGGGAATTTTAACCTTTCGTTCTGAAAGAGCATTATGCCTGCTGTCTTATCAGAGAACCAACTTTTATTAAAAGTTCAAGGGAAAACTATCTTCTTACCAGGAATAAGTGAACTACTGATCCACCAAAAAATGAAGGTCATGAGCTTATATAAATTGTAATAAAACTAGGATACAAAATATTGATGACAAGAGATTTACTATGGCTATTACTATTTATCCCAAAAAGAACTAGTTTGCAGAAGCTTATGCATTGGACAACGTTTTATATCTTGGACCAGTATCACACAGACAGATCATAAGCCAGGTAATTAATTCAAGATTTCAAAAATATTGAATATTTACTTTAAACAATAGTGATAATTACAGGCACCATTTACTGAGCACTTTACTTTGTTCTAAGCGCTTTTCACACATTACTTTAAATCCTCACCATAATCCCACAGGGTAGGTACTATTATGTTAGTCCTACTTGGAGGTGAGGAAATTGAGGTAGAGGGTCCCAGACTATGTCACTTTGGCTACAAAATCTACATTCATTCTTTCTAGGTGTGGATGAAAATGCTGCCTGCCATCTCAGTAAACAAAGGATGTTGCAGCCTTCAAGCCACTATAGCTGTCCCTGAGAGAACTCAGCATGGAGACAAAGGGGCTGCCCATGGCCACTGCAGTCACCCCCAAAGGTGCACCCTGAGGGGACTCAGGATGGGAAAGAATAGGACACTGGCCCTAGACAGCTAAGGTGCATATCAAAGGAATGATTTCAATAAGCCCAGACTCTTGTATCTTCCCATATATAGAAAAGTGCTAAGTTCATTAATTTGAGATATTTGGGGGTTTTTAAATTAACTAATCTTTTGATGTTCTGACTTACTTGGTCTTTGTTGCAAAAATCTCTATATATCCCTGGCTCCTCCCTTACCTCTTTCTAGCAGTACCTCAGAGCCATCTGAAAGGCTGCCTTCTGGACTCGAAGTCCTCAGAAAGACTGCCGAATAAAACATAATCCTCAGCTTTCAGGCTATGCATTTTTTTCAGTCGACATAGGACTCTCCAGTATTTCAGCCTAGAACATATTAGGCTCTGAGAAGATTCAACAATGGATCTTTCCATGATTCCTAATTTTAAGGAACTGAGAATAAGAGCATGCAGCAAATAACACAGTCTAGCAGTACCCACACCCCACTCCCCCTAAAAAGCTGTGTAGCGGTCAAGGAGTACAAATCTGAACCAGGGAGAGCCTGAGCTCTCCCAGCCTTTCTACAGCCTGGAGGGAAAATAGTTTCTAGACCAAAGCAGAGAGCATCAAACTAGCAAATGTACAACACTCTCAAAGAGAAACTCAGCCAGTACCCAGATTCCCCAGCACCTCAATCACTCTTGTGGATTTTAACCCAAACGCCACTCAGAGGGAAGAAGATGGTGTGAAATTCTCCAGGGTAAGGTCCACTGAGTTGCAAGCCAGAAATTCCCCAGGGCCTGTGAGCCATTAAAATAGCCACAAGATGTTTCTTAGGGAACAATGGTTTGTCAGCAGTATGTGCGTGTGGCTGAGTATACTCCGTTATCTCAAGTGAAGATTAACAAGTGGCCACTAAAACTTTTAGCGATTCATCTATAAATCATGAACATCTATTATAACATGCCTTCAGACACACAGCGCTGAAATTGATTTTGATGATGTCACCGGTAACCTTCATATTGCTAAATCAGGTAGTCACTTGTTGGCCCTCATCACACCACACTGCTCAGCAGCATTTGACAGCTGTCTATGCCTTCCTTTCTGACGCTGTTGTTTTTGGCTTTTTGACACCATACTCCCCTGTTTCTCTCTTCTTCCTAGATTCTCAGACATACCATCTCTCATCATCACAACACAATTCCAGGCCCTCATCATCTGTCCATCTTCACTCTTCTATTAGGTTACTTAATCTATTATTTGGCTTTAAACCCCATCTACACGATGATAACTTCCAAATGCTATGTCAGCCCAGATATCCTCTGAGACTCATGCAAACAACCATCTTTTTGACTTATATGTATATGGTTATCTTACAGGAACATCAGAATTATCATCTAAAGTTTAAATATTTATTTTACAACACGAACACCACTCCAACCCTGGTCCTTACCAAGTCTACCCTTGGTCAATAAATGATACCACCATCTACTTCATTCCTTAGGCCATAAATGAGAGTCATCCTTTGCAACTCCTTTTTAACCCACCAGCCCTATTCATCACCAGCTCATAAACTGTCAGTTTCAACTTCAACACACATCTCACAGCTGTGCACTTCTCTCCCTGTCTCTTGTCACCAGCTTAATTCAAGCCTTTCATCTTTCTCATGGACGACCTCGAGAGCCTTCTACCTCTCATCTCTGCTTACTCTTGCTCCTCCTCCAAGTCATCCTCCATGTAACATCCAGAGTCATCTTTTGAAAAATGTAAACACAGTCCTGCAATGTTAACACCCTAAAAATCATTAATGGCTCCCCATAGTACTTTGAATAAAACCTCTTTTCTTTGGTCTACAAGACCTGGCCCCTGTCTACCTCTTAAACTTCATCATGGGCCAATATCCCCCCTTTCTCTTTGCCCCAGCCAGCTGGTCTTCTTTTAGATCACTTTACACATCAAACCCTTCCCATTCTATGGCCCTTTTACCTGCCATTTCTTCTTCCTGGAATGCTCTTAATACCGCTCTTGCATGGCTGACTTTTTTATTCTTTAAGCCCCTGGCTCTAAATATCTAATCTAAAGTAGGTCCTCCCAACCCTACAACTACACTCCTTCATAGCACCTGTTTTTTCCCCTTCATAAAACTTATATTTTGGAATTACACTTTTGTCTGTTTTGTATCTCCCTTACTAGACAATAAGATCCAAGAAGGCACAGGACACTGTAACTGCTTAATTATATAATGGTTTAAAGGGTTTTTCTCATGCTCTGGCTGACCAGGGTTGAGCAGGAGAGGAGGGAGGCTTGGGTTGTCCACCCAACCCCCTCCTGGTGCTGCATGAGGGGACCATGCTCAGTGCCCTGTTTTTGCCCCTAGTGCCCTGCTTTTGACCCCAGTGCCCTCCTCTGGACCCCAACACCTCAAAAATAGCAGTTGGGTGTTCCATGCATCTTGTTGTTCATAACTCACCCCAACCTCACATATCCACTATTGTTTTGGGCCCCTTGCAATTTCCTTGTATCCTGTTGTTCAAGCTGCAGGCTTCAGCCTGCAGCAGGAGGTCCCAGGCCTTAGCCTGCTTAAAAGGTCAAAAGCATTTATCAACCTGACTTTAAACTGCACAAGTTTTTCTCTGGAGCTCTTTTCCATGAAGTCCCTCCCTAGGCATCCTTTGTTCTAGGTACAAGAATGTTGAGAGTCCCAAGCCAGAGGTGAACTTCATACCCAGCAGAGGGAAGGGGACCACTCCACTTGCAAAAACAAGAACAACTTTGCAACAAAGTGCTCCCCTGTATGCAATCTGTATGGAAACTAGCTCCACCCCCTTGAACTTTTACTATAAAAGCCCCTGTCTTCTCTCCCCAGCAGGCTCACCATCTTAGAGGCATTAGCCCACTGCGACCTCCTTTGCCTGGCAAAGAAATAAAGCTGCCTTTTCTACCTGATCCAAAACTCTGTCCTTGAGTCTTAATTCAGTAAGCAGGGTAAGGATGCCACATTTTAGAAACACACACATATATCAAATCATTATGTTTTACACTTTAAACTTATACACTGTTAAACATCACTTACATCTCAATAAAGCTGGAAAATTTTTAAAAATGAATAAAATAAGAGCAGAACAGGAAAAAATAGTTGAAGAGATCAAAATTATTCTTTTTTTTTTCAGCTAACAATCAGAAAAGTTGTGTTGAAAGTATGCTTCTTGTTCCATTGGTCATAAAATCTCGATAGAGCTAACAGACTTCAACTTAGCCTTATAAACATAGGCAAATTACATTAAGTCAAAGCTTGTAAGTATCTATGGTCAGAAATATTTGTAAAACTATTTTACGCCCTTTACTAAAAAGAAAAATTTCAAGGCCAATCTACAGTTCTGTTTCTAAAACTGGTATGGCTGATGCTGGGAATCCAAATGAATGTAACAGAATATTTTCCTTAAAGATGCATAATATATTGTTGCCAAAACAATAATGCCCTAAGACTGACTATTCCTTCCATAAAGAATACTGGTTTTACGAAGTTCTTTCAACTTCAACCACATGCTATATAATTTCTCATTAACTGTCTTCTGTTACACTCCCCTCAATCTATCATAGTGGGAAAGTCATGATACATATAGTTAAAACTCTTCAAATGTCTCCTAGAGGAATGTAATCTCTATAGACTGAATGTTCCACAGTATACTGTAATTAAAATCTCTTTTATAAAAGAGAAAATAAAACCAAACCCCCCTAAAAAATAAAAAGAGAAAAAAAACCCAAAAAAACGTCTAGTTGCTCTGCAGCATGTATCCAATATTGAAGACAGTGTCAACAGCCATACAGAGCTGTCAATGGTTTAGCAACAATGATTGCCTAAAGACCGTGGGGAGTTTCCTTTCTCCTGTATCAATAACGTTAGATGTTTCACTCCAAAATTTCTATAGAACAAAAAGAGAGAATGAAATGTGTATACCCTAAGTTTTAAGAGGCAAATAGCATGTTGTCAATGGATGCTATAATTCAAATTCCAAAATATGTAGTAAAAGTTACAATAAAAAGCAGCAGAATAAGGATTGGACTCTCACAACTAGTTAGCATGCCCCATAAATGTTCTCATAAGAAAAATGTGGTCTTTGTACTAAACTATTTAAAAGGATTCTTGCAATTCATAAATTCTGAAACAACAGTCATTAAGTGTGTACCCTATTTGAAGGTATCCTCAAATTTATCCTCTTAACAACAAGTACTTGAGCACCTTCTAAGAACAAAAGCCCTATGCTAAATGCTGTAGCCTAGGATCTGGAACTTTAAGGAGCCCTGAATTAAGAAGTGAAGTTAACAAATAAAAGAAAATAAGTTCACAATAAAAGTCTTTGATTGTTTAATGATATAAAGTAGAAAGTGACAAGGACCATAAGAAAGATACACAAGTTATGGGGTTTCAAAGGTGCAAAGAGGAAATTCTAGTTGGGAGGGCTAGAAAAGACCTTTTAGGGGGGGAGGGTATAGCTCAAGTGGTAGAGCACATGCTTAGCCTTCATGAGGTCCTGGGTTCAATCCCCAGTACCTCCTCTCAGAATAAATCAATGAATAAACCTAAATACTCCCCCCCAAAAACTGGCCTTTAGCAAAATTAAAAAATAATATTAATAAAGAAAAGAAAAGAAAAGACCTTTTACCAGTAGGTAAAACTAACATTTAAACTGAGCTATGAAAGATTTTCTCATCCTTTCTGAATGTGTGTGTTTATATATTATACATATATTATTCAGTATAGATATGAATAAATATTAAAACAGCTCCATGTCAATGGAATGGTGCAGGACAGAGACAATGTCAAACTGTATTAATCAGCATTTGGCAGTAGATTTGCCTCCAAAGCGCAATCACTATGGGGTATAAACAACTTCAGCTTCCTTTCATTACATACTGACAGATGGAATCCAGAACCAATTCAATAATTTGAACGTTTAAAAGTAACTCACAAAATAGATGATCTATATAGATAACTAAAATTTAACTCAAAGGAGTTAACTGCAACATTTTCAGTACCTCTCAAAGTCAAGTGAGTGTGCATCCTTAGGGATATGACTTTGCTATTTCCATTTGCCACTAAGAGGCTTTCCATATTTTCATAGTTCCTGGCACCCAAGTATCATTTCTAGCTCCAAAATTATTATGCACTGAAACATCATTTTAGTTTTAAAATTACTTTGATAATTCACAATCTTTAGACAGAATTTATTGAAGATATGCAAGTAATTCTAATAGTGTCAGATATAATTGTAAACTTGCAGACTTCAACTACAGATTAATTTTAAATAATTTTTCTATCACTTTATTTGGAGTGTTTGTTTCAATATATTTTAAGCTCATTTTTCTTTTTTATTCCACCTTACTATCTAAAAGTAATTCATCCCAGAACATAAAATCATGTGGTTAGTTAATATATACGTTTCCAGAATACATTTAAATTCAAATACAAACACAATATTATTGACATAGTATTGATACCTAAATCAGTAAATGAATTGTATAGACACACTGAAGTTGCTGGTAAAACTCTTCAATTAAATTATATCCTCTTGAGGTAAAAATACTGTCTATTTTAAACTTTTTCCACCACTGTAGCTGCATGATAGGCACCCAATGAACTTAGGTCAAAATGATAAATGGATGAATATATCTAAAATTATTAATAAAGTATCTATAAAGTTGTTTTACTTATCTAATTCCAAATACCCTAAGAGTAATTATCAGAGAGGTCCTTACTATTATTTTGTAAAATAATGTTCAATACTTAAAAGATAATGGGACAAACTGATAAAATGTGCGAAACACTTTTATGAACTCCTATAGCATCATAAAATCACAGACTTGCAAGTAATTAATGCTAACCAAGTCTAACTTTTTTTTCCTGATGACTCAGTCCAGCCCCTGTTTGAATACAGGATATCCGCTACAGTTCTAATTCCAGGATACTGTTCTAGGAAACCCATTCCATTCTACTGCAGGATACTTGAAATGTTAAAATGTTACAAAAGTCTCCCTCACTGTGAACTAAATAATGCCTGTTTGTCTCTTCAACGTTTGAGCCAAACTTTTTGCTTCCTCCTTTTTTGTTTCAACATCAAGTAACTATACCCCTATTTCTAAATCAAAATACTTTTAAGAATTTGAAGACAATTATTATGACTATTCAGAGTCTTTGCATTTTTCAAGTTAAACATCCCTTCATTCCTATGGCATGGTGTCCATCTCTTTCTTCAAGATGGTAGCTGTCAAGTATATACTTGGCATTTCAATGGTCTCAAATGTAGAACTGAAAAGTAATAATCTAGATTTGCTCCCACCAGAGCAAAATAGAGGAGTATTTGATTGTATCACATGAATTGCCAAACTCAACCATTTTTGACCTACAAAAAATGACAACTTCATGTAGCCCAACATAATAGCATTATCTTCCTTGAGGTTAAGCACTGCACATCCATCAATGCATCCACAGATTGCACTAGCTTTTTAGCAGGTATGTAACACCGCATATTAGGTCTGAGGCCAAGTAAATCTCATAGGTCATTTTCTCATCAACTGCTGGGCTTGTGCAATGAATTTTACAGAATATTATAATGCAGGGATTTACTTACCTGCCACTTACTAGTTCCATTATCCTTACAAAGCATTTTGATTCCTTAGACTACCAATGTAGCCTTCATCAGATAGTGCTTTCTATGCACCAGTCACATGTAGTCATGGTTAAAATGTAATCCTCACAACAGCTGTGTGAGCTAGAATCATCGGCCTAATTCCCAACATTTCAGATGAGGAAACAGTCACTAAGAGGTCAAGCGAACTCCCTTAACCACTGTATCAAACTGGCTCTCAAAATTTAAAAACTGACTTTTCTCAAATGGTTTTGTGGGGATTTAATAATATACGTATAGTGCATTTCATTTTTTTCACCCCTTTCCTTATCCACCTAGTTCAATTAAATGCTAAATACAGTGGAAATTACCAGCAAAATGCTGTCTCTTGCATCTGGCACTTCCTTTCTATTCTTCCAGACCATTCTCTAGTTCTTAACACTTTAAACTCTTTTGAAATACTATATATTGAAATTGCTTCTTAACTGGTATCTCCGCATCTTCATCAATCTTTTCCCTGACCACTCCATATAATTCTCTGTCCTATTTCTCAATTTCTACTTTGCTTTTATACCCATCTGATGTATTATTCCCTCTTACTTATACATTCTACCCCTTCAAAGAGAAAAAAATAAATAAGTAAAATACTGTTTCCTGATTTATGTTATTATGCCATTTTCTCTAAATAGTACACCTCCTATTTGTTTTTCATTCAAAGCCAAGCTTAAGAAAATATGAATAAAGCCCCAAAGATCAACTTATAGAATTCCTTTCCATTAATAAAACCAGAATGTGATGGTTAGGATCAGATAAGGATTCTGCAAATCAGGGACCGTGGAGCCACATGTCCTGGGTGAAAATCCCCATTCTGTTATTTACAACTGGGTAATTTTGTTCAAGTCACTTAGGTTTTCTGTGCTTTAGTTTCCTCATATATAAAATAAGGATTATAATGGCATCTACCTCTGAAGGCTGTTGTGCAAACTAAATTAGTCAATATTCCAAAGAGCTTCAAACAGTAGTCATGATTATTAGGAAAGACTTTATAAATTAAAAAAAGAAATGCATATCTCATTGGTTAGGCAGTAGGAAAGCCTCATCGTTAGGGATCTGTATTGGCTGAGATGCCAGGTCCTGTACCTTATGTATATTTATCTCAGTTCCTTTCTTAGTCCCTCAAGTAATATTATTTTCTGAGCACTCCTGGTAAAGGCTCATCTCCATCTGGCCTGATGCCTGTCGTCCATCAACAGTTCCACTGGACTGTCCCAGGCCTTCGAGAAAGGTCACCTAAAGTGAGTAACAGGAGTCAGCACGTCTCTTAGGAAAATAATCAAAGGAATAATTAGAGTAACATGTGAGAATGGGGCAAGGACTGAGATTGGAGAATGTTGTAACAAGAAAGACAAAGGATATAATAGGTCTGAATAAAAGAGTGGCTCATCTAAGTTTATTTTATGAACAAAAAGTCATAGCACTGAACAACAAATTCAGTAAGAAAGCTTTGGGAGAAAAAAATCCAGGATCACTGAAAAGATTGCAGTTTGATGTTTTGGCTGTTGATGTTATTAGCTAAATGTGGAGCAAAGAAGAAGCAGGCACAGAGTAAAGATGATGGATTTACATTTGGAAATCTAGAATTTGAGATAAATATTGAATAACCATATGGAAATGTAAAGAAGCAATTAGCTATGAGAAACTGGTGCTCAGTAGCCCACCGACCCATTATCAGTACAATTTTTGAATTGGTTTATTCTCCCAGGTTTGAGAATAAATTATAATGATCTTATTATTCTCACCTTCCCTTTCACAGTTTAGACACCTTGGTACAAAGGGTGGCTGCAGACTAATCTGTGGCAACAAATAGCACACATCTCACCAGGGAAATCTTGCCAGAATCTGTAACCTCATTAAAACAATGCACTAACTTCCTGGAATAGCCAGCAACTACAAGCAGAGAGAAATGCCTTTTATTTTCATATGTTCCCGTCCCCTCCAGTGATCACCCTTCCATCTGAATGTGGAGATATTCTAGAAAATAAGTTAAATAAAATAATAATTCTGGAGAAGATCAGCAAGGTGGCAGAGTGGAAAGGCCCTGAGCTCACCTCCTCTCAGGAGCACACTAAAATCACAACTATTTACAGAGCAACTATCGATGAAAAAGACCAGAACCTACCAGAAAAGATCTTCTACAACGAAATACATGAAGAAGGAACCACAATAAGTTGGGTAGAAGGGGTTGGACTCACGATACAGTCACAGTCCCATACCCCAGGATGGGTGACCCACAAACTGGAGAATAATTACATTGCACAGGTTGTCCCACATGAATGAGAGTTCTGAACCCCACATCAGGCTCCCAAGCCTGGGGGTCCTGCACCAGGAAGATGGGCCCTCAGAGCATTTGGCTTTGAAGACCAGCAGGGCTTAATTTGGGGGAAGTCTCAAAGCACTGGGGGAAATAGAGACTCCACTCTTAAAGGGTGCACAAAAAAATCTAACATGGTCTGGAAGACAGGGCAAAAGCAGTAATTTGACAGAAGTGTGGGCAAGAACTACTTACCGGTCTTGGAGAGTAACTCAGAGAGGCATGAGCCAACTGCAGATCACTCTGGGGACAAAGACTCTGATGGCAGCCATTCTTATATGGGCCCTTCTACCACAAGGAAACTGCTGCCGGTGGGCACCGTCATGAAAGCCTCCATCTAGCTCATTAGCACTAATAGCTGGGCATACCCCAACGCCTACAGGCACCACTGCTGGGAAGCCTCAGGCCAAGCAATTAACTGGGCGGGGACACAGGCACCACCCATCCACAGACAGGCTACTTAAGGAACTCCGGAGCACACACTGGGCTTGAGACATGGCCCTGCCCACCACAGGGCCCAGGATACCCTCCACCCACCAGTGGGCATGCAACAGTCCCAGCACCCCCTGGGCCTGGGCTCTGCCCTTCAGGAAGCCTGCCCTAGCCGCTAGACCAGCCTCACCCACCAGGGGGCAGACACCAGATGCAGGTAAACCACAATCTCACAGCCTGCGAACCCAGCTTGCCCCAAGCAGGCTAGACGCCACCATGAGAGCAGGTGGGCCTGGCCTTTGCCCAAACTGCAGGCCCACGAAGCTTCAAGACAACATAGACCCTGTACTCAAACGTGTCAGGAACCAGGACTCCCAACCTATGGGAGCCCTGGGCCCTGCAACCAGACCTGCCTCTACCAGCCAGGAGTCTGGCAACTAACTCCAGGCCCTGGCATCACAAACACCAGCAACAGCTGGAGTCTTCTGAACCCTGACTCCACCCACCTGTGAGCCACCACTAAGCCAGGGCCCCTGGGGTTTTTCAGTCCCACCAACCAACAGCCAGTAGACTCCACACAAGGCAAGGCATTGCAACCAACTGAACCAAAAGCCAACCTAGACTACCGGACTGCCCACATAAGTGGATCACAACAAAAGGACCCACTCAGCCCTCTTTGGGGGAACCCCTAGAGCGTACAGCTTGGGTGACAAGGGGGGAATGTGCTGCTGGACACACAGGACATCTGTTACAGAAGGCCACTTCTCCAAGGTCCTAAAACATAACTAACCTACAAGACACATAAAAATACACCTTAGGCAAAATGAGGAGACAGAAGAACATGCTCCAGATGATGGAACAAGATAAAACCCCAGAAAAAGGACTAAGCGAAATACAGATAGGCAATCTATTCAAAAAAGATTTCAGGCTAGTGATGTTAAAGATGATCAAAGAATTTAGGAGAAAAATGGATGCACAGAGCAAAAAGTTAGAACTTTTAAACAAAGAGTTAGAAAATATAAAGAACAATCAAAAGAATTTTAAAAATGAGGACAGTTTAAAAGACCTCTGGGACAACATCAGACACTAATATTCACATTAAATGGGTCCCAGAAGGATAAGGAGGCTGAGAACATATTTCAAGACATAATAGCTGAAAACTTCCCTAACCTGAGAAAAGACACAGTCATCTAAGTACAGGAAGCACAGAGAATGTCATTCAAGATTAACCCAAAGAGGAACACATCAAAACACATTGTAACTAGTATGACAAAAATTAGAGATAAATATTAAAAGAAGGATGGAAAAGCAACAAATAACATACAAGAGAACTCCCATAACGCTATCAGCTGATTTTTCAGTAGAAACTGAGGCCAGAAGGGAGTGGCTTGATACATTTAAAGTGATGAAAGGGAAAAACCTATAACCAAGATTACCCTACCCAGAAAGGCTCTTGTTCTGACTTGATGGAGACATTGAAAGCTTTACAGATTCAGCATCACCAAACCAGCTTTATGAGAAATAGTAAAGGAACTTCTCTAGGCAAAAAAAGAGCCAAAACAAGAAACATAAAAATTATGAAATGAAAAATCTCATGGATAAAGGCAAACACACAGCAAAGGTGGGAAATCATCCACACACAAAGCTAGTAGAAAGGTTAACAGATGAAAGTAGTAAAATCATCCATAGTTACAATAAGCAGTGAAGTGATACAGAAAACAATTAGATGTAAAATGTGGTATCAAAAACAGTAATCATGAAGGGAAGAGAGTATAAATGCAAGGCATTTAAAATGCATTTGAAATTAAGACATCAGCAACTTAAAACAAGCATTTACATATATATATACACATATATATATGTATACATATCTGTATAAAAACCTCATGGTAATCACAAACCAAAAACATACTAATACACACAAAATAAAAAGGAACCCAAATATGATGCCAAACATAGTCATTAAATCACAAGAAAACAGAACAAAAGAAGAAGAAAAGAAAAAAAAGACCTACAAAAATAAACCAATCAACAAAATAGCAATAAGAATATACATATCAATAACTACCTTAAATGTAAATGGACTAAATGCTCCAAACAAAAGACATATAGTGGCCAAATGGATACAAAAACAAGACCTGTATATACACCACCTATAAGAGACTCATTTCAGATCTAAAGACACACACAGACTAAAGTGAGGGGATGCAAAAAGAAAGCCATTCAAATGGAAATCAAAAGAAAGTGTGGAATTAGCAACATTTATATCAGATAAAACAGACTGTAAAGCAATGACGGTCACAAGGACACCACATAATGATCAAGGGATCAATCCAAGATATAATTGTAAATATATATGCACTCAACATAGGCACACTTAAATACATTAAGCAAATATTAACAGACATAAAAGGAAAAATCAACAGTAACACAATAATAGTAGGGGGATTTTAACACCCCACTTACATCAAGGGACAGATCATCCAGATGGAAAATTAATAAAGAAACATTGGCCTTAAATGACACATTAGACCAGATGGACTAAACTGACATATAAAGGGCATGCCATCCACATCTAGTCCACACTATGAGACTAGAAATAAACCAGAAGAAAAAAAACTGCAAAAAACACAAATACAAGGTGCCTAAACAATATGCTACTAAACAATTAATGGATCACTTAAGCAATCAAAGAGGAAATCAAAAAATACCTAGAGATAAATGAAAATGAAAACATGATGATCTAAAACACATGGGATGCAGCAAAAACAATTTCAAGAGGGAAGTTTATAGTAATACAAGCATAACTCAGGATTCAAGAAAAAATTCAAAAAAACAACTTAACCTAACGCCTAAAGCAACTGGATAAAGAACAAACAAAACCCAAAATTAGTAGAAGGAAAGAAATCATAAAGAGCAGAAAAGAAAGAAATGAAATAGAGACTAAAAAAAAAAAGAAAGAAAGAAAGAAAGAAAAAGAAAAAGAAAAAAAAATCAATGAAACTGGTTCTTTGAAAAGAGAACCAAAATCATTAAACATTTAGCCAGACTCATCAAGAAAAAAGGGAGAGGGCCCAAATCAGTAAAATCAGAAATGAAATAGGAGATGTTACAACTGACACCACAGAAATAAAAGGATCGGAAGAGACTATTACAAATAACTATATGCCAATAAAATGGAAACCTAGAGGAAATGGACACATTCTTAGAAACATACAATCTCCCCAAACTGAACCAGATAGAAAGAGAAAATATGAACAAACAATTTACCAGTAATAAAATTGAATCAGTAATTAAAATACTCCCAATAAACAAAAGTCCAGGACTAGATACTTCCACAGGTGAATTCTACCAAACAGTTAGAAGAGAGTTAACACCGTGGATGGACTTGGAGGGGGTTATGCTAAGTGAAATAAGTCAGACAGAGAAGAAAAATACTGTATGATATCATTTATATGTAGAGTCTAAAAAATACAACAAACTAGAGAATATAACATAAAAGAAATAGACTCGCAGATACAGAGAACAAACTAGTGATTATCAGAGGGGAGTGGGGGGAGGGGCAACATAGGGGTACGGAGGTAAGAGGTACAAACTATTATGTATAAAATAAGCTTCAAGGATGTATTATACAACACAGGTAATACAGCCTCTACCTTATAATAACTATAAAAGGAGAATCACCTTTAAAACTCATGACTCAGTATACTGCACACTTGTAACATATAATATTGTACATCAACTATATTGCAATATAAATAAATAAAATAATTTACCATGAAAAATTATAATTCTGCCTCCATGATTTTACTCCATTCAACCATATTATTTGTATTAGGAAACTGGGTTTCTACTTTATTCTCAAGTAACATTACTGTCAAAAGCAGGTGATAACTGATATCAAGCATCACACTTCTTAAAACCCTTTAAAGCAGTATTTTATAGAATCATTGGTTGACCTCAAAAAGTGAGACTAAATCCAGACTTCAATTATGTCAGAATTGGAACACATTAAATTTATGTAAGACTTAGGAAAATGCAAATTTCAAGGCTAGATAATTCCATAGAAAGATCATAAATGAGCCAAACACTGAGGATTATTAAAAACAAAACACAAAGATTGCTTTCATCAAATTGAAATGAAATAAAATGAAAAAGAAATTCAATCTTCAGATTGAAGAAGACTTAAAGTAACTGAAAACAGGGAAGTATCATCTTGAGCACATTGTAACTTATACCATGTCTTCCAGCACAGTGGTATTTTTAAAAATTTCAATACTTACCTCTCTCCATTCTTTATTTCCAACTCCTTGTACATATAAGACACAAACTACAAAAGATGAAACAAAAAATATATCTGAACATTTTTTACAAACATCAGATATAAATGTATAGAATTTATTTTTTCAGGTGTCCAAAAGCTACATTAAAATTAATTCCTAATTCCTAACCTTACTCTGGCAAGAACATTGTTAATAAATCATGACATGATTAAAAATTCTTTTAAAGAAGCAAAAAACTGTATCAGGTCTTTAGAATTTAACATATATACAGTTTGGCACAAAAAAATATGATTATTTGCTAATGCCTTTATCTACATTACACTACAGATATAGATAATTTTTAACTATATTTAAACAGTTTGAAATATTTCAGTATGCTACTAGCCGTAAGTCAAGCTCTTCCTAGGACACCTACAACACAAAGCCATCACAGAAAGGACAATCTGGAGCAAATCATACTGTACACTTACTAACTGTAACTCCTACCCTCAATATTTGTAAATAAGTAAGAATTCCTGTCAACCACGAAAGTAAGTTGCAAAAAGAGAGATTAAGAATTTGGGGTAAAGATTAAGGGATGAAAAATACCCCAGCCATTTGTCAAATGAGCCATAGGAATTTTTAATATCCACAAATTGTAATGCCTTTTCTCCACTGACTACCTCAAGAATTTTTCTGTCATCTTACGAAAACTTTCTCCTGTAATTAAACTACAAAGGTTCACACATTTGTAGATACGAAGAGCCTCCAGATATCAATTTCTAAATATTACAAGATTTGGACTCATTACTTGATTTATACATTAATTCTGCCATTTTCTAATTTAAACTGCCTTTCATTTTACAAGTCATCTCCAATTTTCAATATGTAATTAGGAATCAAAAAATTCAGGTCATTCGAGATGTTGTATATTTCACTTAGTTGTGCATGCCTTTATATCCTGCATTTATTCATAACGAAGGAACATTATTACTCTGTGACAGGATCACTTAAAACTATGGCCCATTACAGGTATCTCTCAAATAAAATTTTTACCATATGGCTATACAGTGAGGTTTTAATTTCAAAGTGAACTGTCCTACATTGCAGTCATCTGCCTTTTCATCTCATTCTCAAAATGCTGAGCAATTCTCTCCCATTAGCCAGAGTACTGCCCAGGTAGATGAATAGAACACAGGGCCTGAGACCATACCCCTTCTTGCTTTCTAGGCTTTAAAACAAACTCTTAAATTAGGAACTCTGATATTCATACAATTTTTTTTTGCAGAATCAAGTGAGTAAAATAGGGAAACTGTTTCAAAAAGCAAGTAATAGATACTTACTTGGATCCGATTTAGAAAACGTGTCTCTGTCAAGGAGATTTCTGTCGAATAAAAGAGAAAATGTTAGACGAATGTAACAGTAGAATATTTATATAAATATATAAAGTATATAAATGTGCATATATACAGTTGACCCTTGAACAATGTGGAGTTGGACACTGATCCTCCTCAGTTGAAAATCCACGTATAACTTTATAGTTGGCTCTTTACATACTCGTGTCCTTCATATCCTCAGTTCTACATCCAGTGGATCCAACTAGACACAGATCTTGTAGTGCTGTAGTATTTACGGTTTTAAAAAGAAATGAGGACAGTTTAAAAGACCTCTGGGACAACATCAAAGACACTAATAATTCACATTAAATGGGTCCCAGAAGGAGAAAGAGGCTGAGAACATATTTGAAGACATAATAGCTGAAAACTTTCCTAACTTGAGAAAAGACAGTGTAAGTGGACGTGTGCAGTTCAAACCCATTTTGTTCAAGGGTCTGCTGTATTACATATATGTAACATGTTCATGTATTATATATGTACACGACTAAATAAAATTTTGCTAAAGATCTGCTTGTACTTATTCAAACTGAACATCACTGGAGGTCCAGAAGCAGAGGGATAAAGAATGGACAGATAACAAGACTTTCCACATTACAAGATTAAAATCTCTTTGAGAGAATTAACTGTTTTAAGTTTCTTTTCATCCCTTCATTAATTAGTATATAGACGCTCAGAAATGTTTCCTGAATTGAACTGTCAATTGTTACTAATCCAAAATTGTTTGGGATTCAGAGCACATGATCAAATCAATCCATACAATTAGAAGGCAACAGCAAAGTACCATCTCTTGGCACGTGTGTGACATCAACCCTGAAAAGAGTTTTATGTTGTTATTGTGGTTTGGGAATCTAAGATGAAAGTACAGATCCTTTTTGAAAGTTTTTTTTTTTTTCAAAAGTGGAAAAGATTAAAAAGACCATTGTTAGCATTATTTTTTTCTTGTTTACAGGTATTTCCACATCTACAAGATAATAAAAATGGAAAATCAGAAAGTGTGAAAGTCTGGATTCCCCTAATGTTGGGGTGTCCTGTTACTTTCAAAGATACTAACACAGTCCTGTACTTTATGCTCATAACAGGAACCCTGAGTAATCAAAGAAAAGTTAAGTTCAGTATGTTCTAATTAATAAGGCAGTCAATTAATTAGAAAAATTTCTATCTAAAACTTTCTTTTTCTAAAAAGTGACAATTTGAAGTTATTTCCTTGTTTGAAAACTTTGGCTATCTGGAATGACAGCCTGAAAGTTCCAAAAGTTAAATGTGTGCTTCATTTCCATCCTCCATTAACTGGTAATAATTTATAATAGTTAAATTACATTTTTATGTTTAATACTTAAAATAAAATCTCATGTTTAACCAGTCCTATTCTCCTACCAGTACAACCAGTCATGTGCTTTTATCTGTTCCATGCTTGGTATCTGAAAGGCCTTTTTTTATATCAACCTGATAGCCTTTTGTATTTCAGATTCTCAAAAAATGACTGCTTCCATGGAATCACTAAACACTGAGAAAATAAAAGCATAGTCAACTGTGAGGTCATGGGGTTGGGAAGCCGGGGCAGGCAGGCAGGCAAGGAGGAGGGCTCCAGCCCAAGAAAAGGAGAAACAATGAAGAGAAAAAAAAAAAAAACAATGGGAAGAGCCTGTGGCTACCTGACCCTGGGAGGGGATTTCAGCAAAGAAAAAAAACACACAGTCAACCGAACAACACAGGTAAAAAAAAAAAAAAAAAAAAAAAAGAGAGACTATGTCTCCAAATATTTCTAGAAAGAAAAGGAAATATCACACATGTTAATATATTTGGCATTGAGCTGGCTTCAAAGATCACTAGTCAGAAATCAAATTAAAATAATCCTTCTGTCCCCTAACCAGACACTGCAACTCCAGCAATGATTGGCAAACAGTAATTTAAAACATTTCCATTTGAGAAATTACTGTAATATATATTTATAAAGGTAGCTCTCCACTTAAATGGAAATTCTCCAATCCTTTCTATGTGTCTAGTTTTGCTTATAAAGTATCTTTAAAAAAATGTAATTCAGCTCTTTCTTTCAGAGTTCATAAAAATCAAGGAGAGATGACAGTGGAAGAAATTATACAGTGCTTGAGACTCAAAAACTATGTTATACACATTTAAAAGAATATAATGTGATTTTGGTGCCTTCTGTATCTTAAAAAACCCTCCAATCTTTAACCACAAATATAAAATAACAGATTTCTATCAACAACAAAGATGAATATTCTTAATCATAAACTTTACTGGCCACATCATTTCTGCTAGCCATTATGGTCCATAATACAGTGTTAAGGTCAAAAACAAACAGAAGAGCTTAGATCCTTTATATGATGAGAAAAAACTCCATAAACTCTTCATAATTCAGTCCCTGAAATTTGCAATTTCACTTTCTCATTACTGCTTCACAATGAATTTCAGCTATTCTTTGATCATATGAATAAAATAGAATAGACTCTCTCAGACTAGATTTAATTCCCAAAAGAATACTTTACTCAAAGATATATGATTTTAAAAGTTTTGAAAAGGCAATATTCTTAAGTGATACACTGCAAAAAACCAGTGATTATCAAAATGCATCATAAAGTTTGGAAGATGATAGGAATGCAAGATGTTTACTTTCTTAACATCCCATTAGAAACAAAGCACTTTCTCATTAAGTTAAATGAAAGATATTACTGCAAAGGCTGTTTTACAAAAAAAAAAAAAAAAAAGAAAGAAAAAGAAAGAAACTAAGCTGAGGCTCAGAGAAATTGAGTAAATGAATAAGAGCATATAGCCCAGGACAGAATAATTCAATGCAGTCAGCCTTCTGAATCTGAGTTCCTTAAAATGCTACATTGTCTGAGACGCCCAGGAGAAACAACTTGTTTTCCTATCGCTGTGGGAAATGGGGAAGGCATCCTATTATACTTACTGGTTGAGCCACTAGAGGATAACATAGAATAAATTCCTGTTCAGAGACTATGAAGAGAGATGCTGTGTATGCAATGTACCAAGAGAACCAGGATGGGAGGCCAAACATAACTGTACTTAGTCACATAAGCAGCTTTTTGCAGGAAAGAGATCTCTGTAGGAGATCCTTTTTGTCTTGTCACTAACCTTAAACCAGGCACCCCTAGGTTACACTCATCTCAGGCCCTAGCACAACTTTCAAATCTTTTTTTAAATATATATAAGTTGTCACAGTAAGTTAACAAGCCTACACAACATGCCTCCACACAAGGGGAGAGGGTGATGACTCTGACTCCTAGCTCACAATTAACTGAAATGACTTCTCCTTTTCCCTTGAATATATATATATTTTATTGAAGTATGGTCAGTTTGTAATGTTTTGTCAATTTCTGGTGTACAGCACAATACTTCAGTCATATAAGAACACACATATATTCATTTTCATATTCTCTTTCACCATAAATTACTACAAGATATTTAATATAGTTCCCTGTGCTATACAGTATAAATTTGTTGTTTATTTTTTATATATTAGTTAGTGTCTGCAAATATCGAACTCCCAATTTATCCCTTCCCACCCCCTTCCCCTCATTGGTAACCATAAGTTTGTTTTCTTTGTCTGTGAGTCTGTTGATCCCACAATATCTTGCTCAACATGTTGGTTCTTCCCTAGATCAAAGAAGTAGAAATTAGGAATAAGTAATTAACAGATAACCAGATCTCTTCCCTAGCCTCCCCTTCAGTAATCTCATGAACAAACTTTGTGAATAAGATAGCATCTAAAAAGTCACAGTAAGTTAACAAGCCTACACGACATGCCTCCACACAAGGGGAGAGGGTGATGACTCTGACTCCTAGCTCACAATTAACTGAAATGACTTCTCCTTTTCCCTTGAAAACATTCATGGCTGAACTGAATCTTCAGAGTTGGTTTTCGCAGACACCAAGTCCACCATCTCCATCAGATTACTGGCATTCTGATTAAAAGCAACTTTCCTTTCTACCAACATTTGTCTCTCTCAAATATTGATCTCTGAGTGGTGAGCAGCCAAACTTGAGTTGGGTAACAGTCATAGAAAAATCTTTGTTATCTATATGAGGCACTTAAAAAAAATTAACACACACACACCACGCCTCATTGGTTTTTATATAGGACAGCTACTCTTCCCTCCATGGGGTTGTCATTTGCTTGAGTTAGGATGCCTACATTGAGTTAGGATGCCTATCATTATGCCTACAATTTTACAATGTGATGTTGAGCTTGAATGCTAAGTTAAAAATCCTGACCATGCCTTTCTATTCTGTATATCTTGATATAACTAAAACAAGGAAGAGAGCAAATACCTGAAAAGAAATGATAGAAAAATACAGTGTATGAGTTAGAAAACTAACCTGAAGAAATAACCTAATCAAAAATTTAATCTGTGTTGACAGGATAAAGAAGTTGTGGTATATTTATACAATGGAATACTACTCAGTCATTAAAAATGATAAAATAATGCCATTTACAGCAACGTGGATGGCCCTGGAGAATGTCATTCTAAGTGAAGTAAGCCAGAAAGAGAAAGAAAAATACCATGTGATATTACTCATATGTGGAATCTTAAAAAAAAAAAAAAAAAAAAAGACAAATGAACGTATATATAAAACAGAAACAGACTCACAGACATAGAATACAGACCAGACTCTGGTTGCCAGGGGAGGAGGATGGGAATGGATAAACTGGGAGTTCAAGATTTGCAGATACCAACTGGTATATATAAAATAGTTAAACAAGTTTACACTATAGCACAGGGAAATATATTCAATATCTCGTAGTAGCTTATGGTGAAAAAGAATATGAAAATGAATATATGTATATTCATGTATGACTGAAGAATTGCACTGTACACCATAAATTGACATAACATTGTAAACTCACTATACCTAAATAAAAAAAAATTAATCTATGACTTGCATGAGTTGTTCTAGTAACTCATCTCAAATTCCAGTTAAAATGTCTGGACTTAAAAGTATAATTAAAATAACATAACTGAAGCTGAGACCCAATAAGTTAAGCTCTTATCTGTATGAAGAAGAAATACTAGGTTAACGAAAGAGGCATATTCTGCATGAAGCCTAAATGGGAGTAGATAAGCAAGAATTTAGTAGCAGCTTTCCAAGTTCATCCAAGAGAAAAGCTTCCCTGACTCCCCCTTCATTTATCAATGAGGATTATTATTCAATAATAATAATAACCAATCAATCAATTGAATAATAATCTTCATTGATATTAGTCCCTTAAAACAGAGACAAATGAGTCAAGCTACCTTCTGTTGATGACAATAGTCAGTTAGCTCACCTGACAACCCTGCTGACTCTGATTTTATGCTCAACAAGTTACTTTCCAATTTTAAGGTAGCTACTCATATAGCTATTAGCACAGAACTGTGCTGAGTGGCCAAGATGAATATAACAGTTTTATTGACCATTACAGTTTTTATTCTCAATTGGCATTCCAAGGCCCACATGAAACAGCCAGATAGCTTCTTAACATGACATCTCAGGCTTGTCTTTCTCTAACTGGGAAATGGCAATTCCCTTGGAACTTCAGTGCAATTCTGCAGGTATTTTTCATGCAAATACTCCATGCCCAAGCCCTGACTAAGCACTAAACACTAACTAATTAGACATGTTCCCTAATTTCAAGAAGCCTGAATTTTCCTAAGAGACAAGCTCACAGAAACAACTAAATAGTAATATTGGATGATATATAAAATAACTGTTTATTAGGAGAAGGAACAGTCACCTAAAAATAGTCAAATTAATTCAGCTACAACTAAAAAAAAAAAAAAAAAAAAAAAAAAACCAAAACCAAGGAATCGGATATAATAGTTAGCTCTTAACTGAATTATTTTTTAAATATACTAGAAAAAAATAATTTATAGATATGTCTATATAATTAAAATAGTCTAAACAAATGTATATCTTGAAATAAATATCTTATTTTCAAAAAGCTTAAGTATCCTTTTCTGCTAATTTATATAACGAAATTTTATTAGTGGAAAATTAAAACTTCTAATTCTTCACATGCACGAATGAGCATAATAACATGAGCTAATGATCTATTAAGGTAAAAGTGGTTTGCAAGGGAGTTAACCTACAAGTTACAGGCCTGCTGCTAACGCTTTCCTACTCAGTAAACGAAATCACCGAATAATATTCACTGATACTATAGTAAATACTGAATTTTTAAAATCCTTTAAAGGGGAAGCAAATATCATTATCCTAACACAAATGCAAATCGAAAAAGAAAATAACTTGATATACATATTATGAATTTTAAAGTTAATAGTTTCAGAACAAAGCCAATTTTACTATTTGTGACTTTTTAGACTAAAAAAAAAAGACAATATACTTGTTAGAGGGAGTAAGTCCTTCAAATTGAAGGTATGAAGTGAGTTCCAAAAAGCACTGCTACTTGTGGCCAGCAGAACTCAGATACACTCTTAGATGGAAAGACGCTCTGCTTCTGTGCCTGAGTGGAATTATTCTATTTAATTTTTAGTAAGAACAAAAACATAGCTTATAAGTAGAGCCAAACAAAAATTGTTCTGTTTAATTTTCCATAGGAACAAAAATACAGCCTATAAATAGAGCCAAACAAGGCTTTATCATTTGACAAACACAATCTAGCATAAATTTTCCACGTGTGGACAGAGAACCACATTTCGGCATAAATACAACCTTCCTCTGAAAATTGTTCTGTATCTATAAACAGAATGACTCTGGGTTTAATTAAAATTTAGGAGATCATTAGAGGCCTTTTATTTACCTGTTATCCATTATGGTCTCAGGATCACTGACCACCTGCAAGGTCTTTACTAAATATGGCTTTCGGCAGCCACAGAACATAGGATGCACATAGGAAAAGATTCAACGTTCAGCTGACTAAATGAACGGTTTTTGCATCCAACAAAAGCATTAGGTTTTTCACTTTATGTACGATGACGTGTTTTATTATAGAAAAAAAAGAGCAGAAGAGGAAGGTGGCATGTTGGACCTTTTGCCCTAATAAGTAACCCATTAGTTGAAAAAACCTGAGAGAGACTGCTTTACTGGAATTGTAAACATGCCCCTTGCCACTGGGCCCTTATCTTGGGAATTATATTGTCTTAAGGAATTGAATTACCTAATAACTATTGCGTAAAGGACATTGTCCTACAAAGCCATAATATAAGTATATTTAAATGCCTATAACACACAAAATGGTTTTCAGAGATTTTTTTTTAAGACAAGGAAATCAAAACTTTTTTTGTGCCTCTGAAAGGAAATGTATCCAATCTTTGGAAGTGACTTGAATGCAATATTTAATTATCTCTGACTCATGTATCATTATTTTCATTCATTGAGCAAATATTATAGCTGGAAATCTAGCATGCAAATTTAAGAAAAAATGTTTTTCCCAAACCTACAATTTCTATGGCAAAGGGGAAACACTGTGCACAGAAAAAGTAAAACTTTAGAAATGAAAGAAATCACGTTATTTTGAAACTGAAACCTACTAAAAAGCCAAAGTTAGCTAGAATCTAAGACACCAAGTAATTTTGAAGGATAGGATCACTGGAAAGTACTTAACAAGATTATCAGCTTTCAAGACAGTAAGAAGAGACTTTCAGATTTGAAGTTGTACAAATAGACTAAAATTTCAGCTCAACAGCAACCTTTCATAGTCTGAGTATACAAGTAAAATTTTGTCGTGTGTGATACACATTATTCCACGAAAGCTAGAAATAAAATGAACTTTAAGTTATTTTTCAGTTTTCCCTGTAATTAGTTATTTTAAAGTATTTATTTACTAGTACTGTTGAGCTGAAAAGGTCAGTGATAAAAATACAATTTCAACCTTTGCATGATATGAATTTGGTTTAGATACTAGAAGAAATTTGAGGGGAAGATGATTAATAATTAAAGCTTTTGTTTCTCTTACATTCACCTACTATTGGCATTCTTGAAAATTATTTAAAAGGAAACCAGGGCCTTTTCCCAATCTTAACATATCAGAGCTCTGTTTGCCTGAGCCAAGGTAAATTAGAAGAATCCACTGAAAGTAACATAAGGTTAACTCAGGGTGTTAACAAGCTTTTAGGGAAAAGAGTAGGTTTTACAAAACCCAATTCCTGATTTCAGCTAAAGAAGAGAAACATAATGTTTATGTTAAAAATGGGAAGGATAAAATAGACTGAAAACAGAGTATGAGTCCTTCTTAAAAACCTAAAACTCAGGTACAAAACTAATCTCATTGTATTCTCCCCAAGCTTGATCTCCTATTTCAGTTAAGTGGCAACCATGGAAGGGCCAAAAATTGACCGCCCCCTGCCCCAAACATATTAGGTCCTAATCTCTGGATCCTATAACATGACTTTATCTGGGGGAAAACAGCTCTGTGCAGATGTGACTGAATGATGGGTCTTGAGATGAGTTTATCCTGCATTATCTGAGTGGGCTCCAAACGCAAGCTTTATCCTTGTAAGAAGGTAGCAAAGGGACATTTGACATAAACAGGAGAGAGCAGTGTGAATAGAGCAGAGGGAGATTTATAGATTCTGGCCTGGAAGACCCAAGTGATGCAGCCACAAGCCAGGGCATGCCAGGAGCCATGAGAAGCTGGAAAAGGGCGAGGAATGGCTTCTCCACTAGAGCCCCTAGAGTAAAAGCAGCCCTGCCAACATCTTGGTTTCGGCCAAGTGACACTGCTTTTACCCATCTAGCCGCCAGGACTGTGAGAATAAATGTCCTGTCCTTTTAAGCCAACAAGATTGTGCTAATTTGTTACAACAGCCACAGGAAACTAATGCAGCAACAAGGTTCAAACCCCCACTCTTCCAAGCAAGGCTTCAATCATCCTTCCTCTCCCTCATCTCTGCTGATGCTCCCCCTACCTTGGCTTCTGCTTCCAAGTCCCAACTTCTTCCTGGATCTTAGAGCTCTTAACTGGTCTTCCTGCCTCCTAGTTCATCCACCAAGATGCCTTCGAGAGGCAGTTCTCTACAATAAAACCTGGCCAAGTAGCTCTCTTGCATAAAACCCATTACCTACAGAAACTCCAAAGTCCTTTACAGAGCACTAAATACCTGCCACATTCAGACCCCGGCTTTATCTCCAGCTGCACCTCTATCCATATTCCATTTCAAAGACTCTGCTCTAGACATTTCAAATTTTTTGCAGTCCCTTGCACTAATATTGCCTCGTTTCAGTACTACTGTTTTTCCCTGAAATTTCCTCACAAACCTCATTCCTGCTGGGAAATACGACCTCCTCTTTCAGCCTTTCTTCATCGCTGTCCCCTAGGAAGGTAGAAGTGATTATTCTTTCCCTCTGTTCCATTATACCCAAACCAAACCTATATCATAAATGCCTTGCTTACTATTAATTTCCTGATTCAGGTGCCAGACACTGTACTGAGCACTTTAAATCTTTTCATTTAACCCTCATCATTATCCTATGAAGTAGCAATTATTATCAGAATTCATTTTCCAAATGAGAGAGTAAAATTCAGAGAGGTTGAATAAAATGGACAAAGTCATAGAAATGCTAAATGCTTGAGATGCATTTTTGTGAACTTTTGATTGAATTATTATTTTGATTTTTGACTTCCGGTTTTTGTATCGGTTACTGAGAATAAAATGAAATGAATGGCAAATAATGGTATCACTCATCATCACTTTGAAAGCTCCAGGGAATGTTATAAAATGAAAATGAGACATAGTATTAGAAAGAGAAAAATTTAATTATCATTATGTGCAGAAGATTTAATTTTGTACCTAGGAAAAAAATAAGAGAATTAATTAATGAAATCTTTCAAAATTAACAAGATAATTCAGTAAAGTGATTAGTGGCATGATGAATACTATAATCACCATGTATTACATATAATGAATACTAAAGGGCAGAAATTTTCCTGGGTATCAATTGCTAATAATTGTCCTATCCAATTAGGACGTTATCATAGTTAATCTGTTTGGTCAAGTATGTGAGAGCTATGCAACTCTCAACATCACTTTACCCTTTCATGGTCAAGTGCTGTGACCATGAAAGCAAGTCTCAGACCAAATTCTGCCAAAGACGCATTCATTAGCAAGTGAGACTCAAAACAGCCATGCAATACATTCTACAAGTTTAATCAAGTTCCAGCTCTCTGTGCTTTCAGGCATTCAGAACAGCACCTTAAGGCAGATGTGACAATATTGTGTTGGTAAGATTCATCTAACCTTCTGGCCAATGGTAGAGAATCCTCTGAAACATTCTGTGCTCATGATCCAAGGGACCCTTAAGCCTAGAGCACTAGTCCAAGTGGTATGATCACAAGATTCTCTAGGGACAGGTGAATGCTCTGTTCACTTAAACAATGTTTCTATTTCTAGCCAATCTGCACATATTTTTATAACAGCTTTACTCAGATATAATTCCCATACCAGAAAATTCACCCTTTTAAAGTGCCCAATTCAGTGTTTTATAGTATATTTGAAGAGTTATGCAACTATCACCACTATCCAGTTTTAGAAGTTTCACTACCACCACACCCTGGGAAAAAAAAACTCCACTCATTAATAGTAGTCACTCCATATTGTACCTCCTCCAGCCTTTGGTAAAGACTAATGTACTTCCTGTCTTTATGCATCTGCCTATTCTGGATATTTCATATAAATGGAATTATACAACTATGGCCTTTTGTGACTAATATCTTTCACTTAGCATAATGTCTTTAAGGTTCATCTGTGTCATAGCAAGTATCAGTACTTTATTCATTTTTATGGCCAAATAATATCCAAAAAAAATGGATATACCCCATTTTGTTCATTGAATGACATATATTTGAGTTCTTTCCATTTCTTTGGTTATTATCAATAATGCTGCCTTACGCATTTCCACACAGGTTTTAGTGTAAACACATGATTTCAGTTCTCTTGAATGAGGAGTCAAATACCTAGGAGTGAAATTTCTGGCCCATAGAGCAACTCTACTGTTAACATTTGCAGAAACTTTCAAACTGTTTTTCAAAGCTCATGCACCATTTTACATTCCCGTGAAGAATGTATGAGGATTCCAACTTCTCCATATCCTCTCAAGTACTTATAATGGTCTATCTATTTTATTATAATCATGTAATGGTTTGAAGAGGTCAATCCACCTATCTGATAACCATATGCATCACTAGATTTAAAAAATAAAGTCATTTCTGACATCCACAGTAATTACAAAATCCTCTGATCAAGGATGCTGATCAAGGATAAAAATCATAGAACAGTTCAGAGTAGGCACTTCTGAAGTATGGGCTCCTGGTTAGATTTCAAATACTAATACATCACATCCTAAATATGTGGTCCTGATTAAGATACATCAGATTTTATTCTATGATCTAACACACACATCTAAATGACACTGTCTCTGCTGAAATATCTTAAAGTAAATGATAGAAAATATAACATCAATCAGAATCAATTTTTAAAAAAAGAAGAAAATGTAAGATACTACTTTTAAAATCTTGGCATAAAAGCTACTTTCTAAGTTTTACACAAAGCCCAGAGGAAAAAAAATTAACTTATTTGATAATGAATTTGCTTTAAACTTCTATATAAGAATGATACAATAATAAAAGTTAAAACACATTCGTTACATATACAATAAATGATAGCTAAAACATTAAAGCTATAAATATACAAAGCATTCTCTAAATTAATGAGAAAAAATATGAACACTCCAAAGGAAAAATAAGCTACATAAATGAGTAGGCATTTTACAAGAGAAGAAATAGTCATTGAACATATTAAAGAAGTTCATCCCCAATGGTAAGCAATGACATACAAATAAAATTTTAAAAAACTGTTCTCCTGTGACATAGATAAATACTAGCTGAATTAATTAGGGTCCATTTAGTTTTAAGTGACACAAAAGAAGGAAATTTATAATGAAAATACAGGGATGTTTATGGAACCCTGAGTCAGGAACATAACTGACCCTTGCGGAAGAATGAAAACAAAGGCAGAACCATGAAGACCTGGTAAATCAGCAGAGACCAGCACCACACGGCAATAAGCAAGGCTACAGGGACAACAGACAGCAAAACCACATGCCAGTCCCTGCAGCAAAAGGACATTACTGGTCAGATCAAGATGGAGGAATAAGAAGTGAAGCTCACTCCCCTCAATGAGTACATCAAAAATACATCCACATGCGGAACAATTTACATGGAAATCTAACTGGTAACTGACACACGAACTCCTATGCAACCAAAGTGGCAAGGAAGATTTCCATGTAACCAGGTAGGAGGGGAAAGAAGCATAAAGTCAGGACCTCTGGCCCTGAGAGGAATCTGAAAGGAAGAAAAGGTCCACGCAGTGGACCCTCACCCTGGGGAGTGATAGGGTCAAGCCACAAATTGCTTGTCCCAGTCCTGGGGTCCTACGGGGAGGAGACAAGCCCCCTTGGTTGCCGGGAGAACCATTTAGAGAGACATAAGAGCTGGAAAAGCCTAGACTCTACCCACAAGGACTGTACCCTATGCAGCTGGACAACAATCAGGGCAGAGAGTAAACACTGGTGGCTGCTGACTTACCCACACTCCCCAGTCAGAGTGGGGTGAACACCCCAGCCTTTCTCACTCCTCACTACAGGTTGGCATGAGATCTGGGCCAGCCGTGCCCTAGGAAAAGACTCAGTCTAGCTGTACAGAGACAGCCCAGGGGGGCTAAGATGTGGTCCAGGTGCAGCAGCAGTGGCCATTGTCAGCATTTATTGAGATACCATGACCCTCACACCATGATTCTTCTTCTAGCCAAGAGAGCACTCTAGTCCCACCCATTCCATGCCACAGCCTTCACACTGGATATGTGGCAGGTAAGTCCTAGGGGAAGACTGCCACAAAGGCAGCCCAGACCTCTGGTAGCAGTGCAGCCACCTCAATTTCCTGCAGCCACAATGTCCTGACCCCCAAGCCCAGACTAGCGAATGCTCTAGACCCACCTACTCCAATGCCACTCAAGAAGCCTGATCAGCCTGACCCTCAGGGCTTCTACTGCAACAACTGCAGAGCAGACCCCACCCCTGACAGGGCAGCAACAGCCAGGAAGCAGAAAGGAAATCCCACCTCATACCTTTTACACTGACTCTAGCTCCTCCAAAACGAACCATAGCCCCTGTAGAGGTGCCAGTGGCCAGGAAAGATGTGGCTAGCATCCATATCAAAACCAACCAACACACCAAAGACACTGGACACACGCATGTCTACACAGGGATGCTCCCACATAAAAACACCCTTTCAAGATCACAATAGATAACTGCTTCTCCTAAATTCAGAGACAGAGAAAGTTAAATAAAATGAAAAGGAGAGGAACTACTGTCAATTGAAACAGCAAAATAAAACCCTTGAAAAAATAAATAATGAAACACAGATAACCCATCTACCAGAAAATGAAGTCAAAAAGTTGGCAATAAAAATGCTACTAACTGAACTTAAAAAAAAAAAGATTATCAATATAAATAAAGATCATAGTAACAAGGAACTAGAAACTATAAAGATGACCCAACCAAAAATAGATACTTTAATTTCTGAGATAAAAGGTAACCTAGAAGCAATGAATAGCCAATTGGCACAGAAGAAATGTATAAGTAATCTGGAACACAGAATACTGGGAATCACCCAATCAGAAAAGCAAGTAGAAAGACAAATGAAGAAAATCAAAAGCAACATATGTGATCTATGAGATAATAATAAAATGTGCCAAACTATGCATAATAGGGGTTCCAGAAGGAGAAGAGAAAGAGAAGGGGATCAAAAATGTATTTGAAGAAATTATGGCTGAAAACTTCCCAAACCTAAAGAAGGAAACAGATATCCATGTCCAGGAACCACAGAGGGTCCCAAACAAGATCAACCCAAACAGACCCACACCAAGACGTATCATAAATAGAATGAAAAAAGTTAAAGACAGAGAATTCTGAAGGCAGCAAGAGAAAAGCAATCATATACAAGAGACCCCCATAAGGCTAATTTCTCTGCAGAAAATTTGCAGGTCAGAAGGGAGTGGCATTATACAGCCAAAGTTCTGAAAGGGAAAATTCTGCAACCTAGGATACTCTACCAGTAAGATTATCTTTTAGAAAAGAAGGAGAGATAAAGAATTTCTCAGACAAGCAAAAACTAAAAAAATTCAGCAATACTAAACCTACCTTAGAAGAAATCTAGAATCTATAAGAAAGGGAAAATCTGAATAGGAAAGGCAAATATATAATAAGGACTGAACAACACTTATATGAGCCAGTATATAGGATGAAAAAACAAAACAAAATAAAAATTGTAAAAGCAACCATACCTACAATAAACAGTAAAGGAATAAGCATGGAGGTGTAAAATACAACATCAAAAACATAAAATGTAGAAAAGAGGAGTGAAAAATATAGGTCTTTTGAAATGTGTCTCAACCTAAATGATTATTAGTTTAAAGCAAGTACATATAATTGTAAGAAAAGATACATGAACCTCACGGTAACCACAAATCCAAAACCTGTAATAGATTCACAAAAACCAAAAAGAAAGGAACTTAACCATATTATAAAAGAAAAAATCATGAAACCACAATGGGAAAACAGAAAGAAGAGGAAATGAGCAAAGAACTAAAAGATAACTGGGAAACAAGGAATAAAAATGGCAATAAGTATATACCTATCCGTAATTACTTTAAGTGTCAGTGGACTAAATGCTCCAATCAAAAAACAGAGTGGATTACTGGATTGAAATATTAAAAGAACCTACAATATGCTGCTACTTAAAAGAAACTCACTTCAGGGTGAAAGGAACACACAGAATAAAAGTGAGGGGATGGGTGAAAGAAAACACACAAAATAAAAGTGAGGGGAATGGATAAAGATATTTCATGGAAATGGAAATGGCAAGAAAGAAGAGGTAGCAATATTCATATCAAACAAAATAGACTTTGAAATAAAGACCATCTTTAAAGAAAGACAAGGAAGGACATTGTATAATGACAAAGAGATCAATATAAGAAAAGAAAATGACACTCAATCACATAGATGCACCCAGTACAGGAGCACCTACATATAAAAAGCAAATATTAACAGATATATAAAGGGAGAAATCAACAATAATACAGTAATAGTAGGAGACTTTAACTCACCACTGACATCGGTGGACAGATCATCCAGATAGAAAATCAGTAAGGTAACAGAGGTCCTTAATGACACAATAGAACAGTCAGACTTAATGACATCTACAGGACACTACATTGAAAAGAAGCAGAATACACATTCTTGCCAAGTGTGCATGAAACATTCTCCAGGATAGACCACATACTGGGTCACAAAACAATCCTCATCATATTTAAAAGGACAGAAATTATATCAAACATCTTTCCTGACCACAATGATACGAAACTAAAAATTAACTACAGAAAGAAAAACCAGAAAAAAACAAAACATATGGAGACTAAACAACCTGCTACTAAAAAACCAATGGGTCAATGATGAAATCAGAAAATACCTTGAGACAAATGAAATGAAAACATTACTTTATAAAATTTGTGGAATGTAGCAAAAGCAGTTCTGAGAGGAAAGTTCACAGCAATGCAGGCCTTCTTCAAGAAACAAGAAAAATCTCAAATGAGCAACCTAACCTACCACCTGAAAGAATTAGAAAGAGAAGAACAAAGCACAAAGTCAGAAGAAGGAAATAATAAAGATCAGAGAAGAAACAAATATAATAAAGATCAAAAAACAACAGAAAAGATCAATAAAACCAAGAACTGGTTTTTTGAAAAGATTAAGAAAAAAAAAACTGACAAATCTCTCACGAGGCTAAGATGTGGAGAAAAGTGAACCCTCCCGTACTCTTGGTGGGAATGTAAATTGGTGTAGCTACTGTGGAAAACAGTATGGTGATTCCTTAAAAAAGTAAAAATAGAACTGCCATATGATCCAGCAATTCCACTCCTGGATATATAGCTGGAAAAATTAAAAACTCTAAATCAAAAGGATACATGCACCCCAATGTTCATAGCACTATTATTTACAATAGCAAAGACATGGAAGCAATCTAAGTGCCCACGAACAGACAATTGACTTATGGAGATGTACTATATATATGCATATATGCATATATACATATACATATACACACACACACACACATACATGTATATAAATATAAATATTACTCAGCCATAAAAAAGAATGAAATATTGCCATTTGCAGCAACATAGATAGACTTAGAGAATATTATGCTTAGTAAAGTCAGACAGAGAAAGGCAAATAATATATGATACCATTTATATGTGGAATCTAAAAAATAATACAAATAAACCTCTATACAAAACAGAAACAAACTCACAGACATAGAAAACAAACATATGGTTATCAAACAGGATGGGGGGTACAAATTAGGAGTATGGGATTAAGAAATATAAACTACTATATATAAAGCAGGTAAGCAACAAGAGTTTACTGTTTAGCACAAGGAACTGTATCTAGTATCTTGTAATAACCTATAATTGGAATATAACCTGCAAAAAAAAAAAAAAACCTGAATCACCATGCTCTACACCTGAAACTAACACAATATTGTATATCAACTGTACTTCATTTTTTTTTTTAAAGGGTATTACTGCAACTTCCCAGGGGCATGTCAACATCAACATTTTCACAACAGCAGTGCGGGCTCTGTGGAGGCAGCAGAGAAAGTCAGAAAGGTTTACTGGGATGGCAGCTGAGTTTATTCACTTGGAGAGGTGCGCCTGAGTTCGTGCTCTCCGAGCTGGGGGCACAACGCTTGCAGAGAGAAAGTAAGGTTCAAGAATTAATATTTTGAGTGGAAAATCCCAAGAAAATCCTGGACTTCCATCTTGTCTAAATGATCATAGCATGGATATTAATGGATACATGTCATATATACACACATAAATATATACACACACAAATGCACAGAGGGGTTATCAGTTGGTATGATCTATCACTGGGAGGAATTTGGGGTGATTAGGATGGTCTTTGTTTTTTTCAGTGCTATTAGGTTTTTATAATGAGCATGAGCACTTTTCTAAAAATTAAAGATTTGTTTTTTGAGAGTATTGACTGCCCTCATGATGAGCCCCACTGTTTTCCAACTATTTCTGCTGAATGCCACTACAAAAATAAGAGTTCTTGCTAAGTGACAGGGAACGTCCATCCTCACTTATAAACCAAACATGGAGAGATTAATTTATCTGAACTCTCATGGTTGGTACCATATGGAGCTGCTGTTTAAATACAGATCTTTCCATCTCTAAACTTGTGCTCTGCCCCTTGACACATTACACCATTTCCCTAATTACATGACAACACTTGAGATCGTGCATTGTCATTTTTGTCAGTCCTTCCTCCTACTTACTGTAAAAGCAGTAGCCACTTTTAGTTCACTTGCCAACAGCTAGCTAGGCAATAAGCTTGTACATATTTTAAACAATGAGCTAGATTAGTAGTCTTTCAGAGTTTATTACTTTTCCCGGAGTCAATGCATGAAGAATGTTTGTAGGTGATAACCAGCTGTCCAAAACCTAAGAGCTGATGACTGTGACAGGTCCACAAATCACCGCCAAGCAGAAAGCTTAAGACTAGCAGTACTCTGCCCAACATCAGCTGAGATGTTGCTGCCTTTCAAGCACCACTCCCAAAATATGTTGGTCACATGACTAGGTTTTTTTTTTAGCTCTTTGTTTCTTTGCCTATTAGTTGTTAAGCAATATATTGTTTCTATGTGGGGGAAAAAGTAATGTATCTTCAGGCTTACCATGTCAAAAGAAAATCTTTATCGATGTGCAAATCTGTCTTTAGTCAGCTCTAAGATTTATCAATCAATACACTGGCTAATTCCAATATGAAAAATAATATGCTTATAAAGGTAGGACTAGGTTGGCAGAATTTTGTTTTGTTTCGTCCTCTAGGTTTTAAACAGTGTCTTTTGTAATTCCTTGGGATCACAGATCACTGAACAAATCAAACGTCCTTAAGAGCAATCCAAGCTTTCCAGAATCCACAACAGAATTTCAACAGAAGAAGGAATTAATCTGGAAAGGAAATCTGTAAGCATAAATGGCCAGCTAAGATAGGGAGACTGAAATTTCTTCTCTAATATGCACTTGTTACCCTGTCACAGATGATTAGACAAGGAATTTACCCCCACTCAAAAAGAGTTATGTAGGTCTAAAAAAAGACAAAAGAAAAGAAAAGCTCACTAGCAACTACGAACCCATGCTACATGTGGTTCTACCATTCCTAAAAATTAAGCTAAGTGGACTAGGCACAGGTGATTATTCAGCCATGCCACCTTCGTCCAGGCTTCATACAATTGATTTGTTTTTTAATCAAATGATACACTCTTTCCTGCATTTATACCTTCTAGTCCATGGTCCCCATTCATCTGGGATTCTCTACTTTCCTTCCTACTTTACATCAGATAACTAATTATCCAGCACTTTCTGTATACAAAACATTGTACTAGATACAAAGCAAAAGGTGACTAAGACACAGCTCCTGTCCAATAGAAATTTATAATTTAATCATTATCTGATACTCTTTCAAATGTTTATTCAACAAGGACTAAGTTCCTAAGTGACAGAAAAAGAATTTTTTTTTTTTTTTTGTTGGAGACTGCGATATGAACACATGGGCTCCTGGCTCTTGTTATTTCTATTTCATTAAGGGGACAGATTTGTAAACAAACATGTGCAGTGAAATGTGAAGTGTATATAATACATTCATTATTGATCACAGAACAGGAGGGACAGTCAGATCTGTCTGAAGGATCAGGAAAAGTCTCCACAGTGAGAGCGATGGTTAATTATCAGTTGAGTCTATAAAATGAAATTAGCAAAGTGAGGCAGAACTACTCCCAAAAGAACCAAGGTGTGAGCATCACGGCTGTCTTAGGAAATGCAAGTGATCTGAAATGGTTTCGAGTTTAGGGGAGATTTTAGAGAGGCCAGTGGGGAGCAAGAGGGTGGTAGGCCATGAGAGGAAGAAGTTTGGCTGGGAAACGAAGTCAGTGTTTGGAAGATCTAGATGGACTTACTACACCAGCAGTGAACGGGTTTGATGCAGGAGAGAACAGTATGATGGTATTTGCTCACGTTGAACAGGCTTCTAGCAGCCCCAGTGTACAGCATTCATGGCAGGGAGGAGTTGGCCAATGCAAGATGTGAGGTTGGAGGAGTCAAGGAAGTTGTGCTATGGCTTCTGCAGGGTCCGAAGTAGGGGGGTCAGCTGTGTGAAAGAGACAATGCAGACGCAGAAGAGGTAGGATGTCAGGGCTTGAGGCTTACCTGGCAGTAATTGCCCAGGGCAGTGGGGACAAAGAGAAAATGGTGGGGAGGGCTTATTCCCCTGTAGGGTAAGAAACTGGAATTCTCAGGAGTGGCCATATGTAATTTTAAAAATCTCTGAAGTAATTCTAATGATTATAGCCCTCTATTCGAATAGTGAGTTTAAACCATGACTGTAAAAAGAAACTGATCCAACCACATAATAATTCAATTTTTTTAAACCACAGCATTTTATATGTGTGCCGAAATGTTCATCAATCATCATTATCACCAGCATCAGCACCATGTGTTAAACTATTTCATCCACTTATTGCTCTCATTGAAACAAAGTGCCTTTATAATTTGGAGTTTTTTTCTAATTTATAGTCAGAGCCACTATTGAGGTCAGTGTCTCTGGAAAGATTTGATGTAATCAGGCAGGATCTAACATTTTAGGTTAAATATAATCAACTGAGCACTTGGATACTTCAGCTATGCTTAGAAGCACTTGGGAAATCCAACAAAAGTTTATAACCAGATTAAGTGTAAGAAATGATGTGACTGATGGATAGCGACTTGACTTAAGTAAACATGCTCATTTTTTGACTTGTGCACATGAAAACAAGTTCTTGGAGTTTTTTTGTTTGTTTGTTTCCTTTTCCCATAGAAAATGTTGTTTCCTCTTCCGTCTCCCCATTCTCAATACTTTTTTTAGCTGATTTTAGACTTTTCAAAAGATTGTTTTGCCACTTTGTGGCAGAAAATTAAAATTGACGGAAATCTATTGAGTCTTGAAGAGGCCAGGCCACCAAACAGCTGTTCTTACCCTGCAGTATACCCAAATGAAATCACCACAGCTTGTTGCATTTTATCAGTTCACCAAGTCATTTATTAGAAACATTTTTCCTCTGGACAAAATCTTCCTTGGTCAAAGACATGCTCATTTACTTTCCTACTTAGATGTGTTATATAGAATATCATACATATGAATTCTACTACTTTTCTCTTTACTGCATGTTCTTATCCCAATTTAAATAAGCAAATCCTTATTTAGAAATTACTGTCTCCTTCTAAAGCTAGCTTTGCTCTGCTTAGAGACAAAGTAAGTTCATTTGAAATTATTTGTTTTTCATTTCTTTAAAACTTTATAGGATGTTTCATATAAACTAAGATTAATTACATTTTTACTAAATTGTACTGGTAAAATGAGTCATTTGAATGCTCTCGTGTATATATAAATGAGTATTTTTAAGAGTGTAGACATACAAAAATCCTGGGTATCCAAACTCACTCTTCCAATCTGTCCATCAGGCAACAAACATTTATTGAAAACCTGCTATATGTAAAGCACACAGGTTTCGTGAAAATCAACGATAAAAGAAATACGCACTCTTAAAGTTGGTAGGGGAGACAGACAAGCAATAACCTAAACAATTATAAGTCAGAATGAAATAAAAGTATAAGAAATGTGGTGTGGGGGGAGGGTATAGCTCAAGTAGAGCACATGCTTAACATGCATAGTGTCCTGGGTTCAATCCCCAGTACCTCCTCTAAAAGTGAATAAATAAACCTAATTTACCACCCCACCCCAAAATAAATAAAGATAAAATTTAAAGAAAAAAAAAGAAATGTGGTGTGGGAACTCAAAGGAAGGAACAATTAATTCCATTTGTGGGAATTTAGTAAAACATGAGTTGCTGTCAGTCATATCTTGACAACTAAAGTTAGGCACAGAAATTGATGTGTTTCAGCCTGAAGGGTAGTACCACCAATGGTGGGAAGTGAGAGCACACACAGGAGATTTGGAGATTAGCAAGTACTCCACACTGGCGACAGTCCACGTCTGAGACATGACTGGAAGGGGTCATGTACCCAGGATCAGGAAAGATCCTGAACACCACGTTAAGGGGCTTCAATTCCATTTTGTAAGCAAAAGGGAAACACTGAAAGTTTCTGCAAAATGGAAAAAAAAAATCACACAATTCAACCCTTGTTTAGGAAGCTAACTACACAACATGAGAAGAATAGACCAAAAATATGAATTCTTGAGTCACAGAGAATAATTCAGAAAATACCTGAATAGTCTAGGGGAAAGTGACAACTTCCTGAACAAGAAGGGTGGCCGCAGGAATGGAAAGGGAAGGGACAAATACTCTGGAGAGCTGAACAGACAAGTCTCAGTGACTGATCAGTCAGTTAAGTCAAGGGTTACAATAAAAAAGTAACAGTTTACAAACCACACAGTACTGGTTTACTTTATTTCAAACGTCAACTATTGCACCCTTACTCACAAAGCTCAGATGTTCCCTAAATATACTTCCAGGTACTACTTCCCGCAGGCAGCACTTAGCAACAACTCATCAGTTAACACAAGATTTAACCCATTTGCCCTCTGCACTCTAAGCCCTATATTTGCCATAGAAATATAAATGGGGGGGGGGGGGTAACGTATTACAAAAGTAAATTGCAAGAAATGTAGAGACATCTGTTAATATCAAACACGTTCATTTTCAGGATGAGGAAAGCTAGCTATGGAGACCCCTGTTGAGAGGAAAAACGGGAACAGCAACAGCAGAATTTGAAATCCCTTCGGGAGAATATTAAGTTAAATGAGGACTCTGAAGTAGGAAGCCGGTGGCATCATTCTAAGTCTACCTTAATATTCCTCTAAAAACTCAAACACTAAAATTAGAGCCTAGGTTTTCAAATGGGCATTGATGACCACAAGATTCCCTTAAATCAGAGCATGTTTACATTTTATTTCAAGGTCCTGCTTCTAGTGTCATAGAGTTATCAGGCTCCAAGTGACATCCCAGATCGGCCTGGACCAAGGATTCAACCTTCCATAGGAACTAATATCCACAGTAGTGATGGGATTGTCAAAGGTCACAGAGCCAGTGTCAGAAGCAGAATGAAAGCTCGGGGTTTCCACTACACTTGCCGATATATTCCATGAGGAAACAAGTCATATGAATGACATTCAAATGACAATATGACTTCAGCGAAACAAAGAAACTGAAACCATTTAACTTAAATTATATAAGACAAATCTTGAGTTGAAATCAATCATCTTTTAGCTTGTATATTTCAAACTTCACTCCAAGTATATTTTTAAATCCGCTAACTTAAATTACCAATTGAGAGAAGCATTCACTAATACTTACTATTGATTAATCCTCCTTTTCCCAATGCCTACAAAATGGCTTTGGATGAAACCACTGGCATAAAAATCAATTGCAGTCACCTTTCTTAATATTTCTGCTGCCAGAATTCATTTGAAAGTTGAGATATCAAGATAAATGAGAAAAATAAGCTATGTCCAAAACAGTAGGTAACTGAGATGAGCTTAGAAAATAAAGTTATTATTCTGATACAGTCCTCAGGTATTGCTCAGTTTTACTCACTTTTTCTCTATTAGCTCTCTCTCTCTCTTAAATTATTTGCTTTATAGCTGGGAAACATGAAAACCTACTGAAGACATTAAAGAAGAATGATTGAGCTTTCAATTACCTAGAAAACCACAAATAATATGATATTCCCTTTACAGTTTAGATTTAAAAAAAAAAGTTTGTAAGAATGCCCACAGAGTTATACACATTGAGAAGAGGCAATAATAAGGCTGTGCAGGCAGTAGGAAACACATTTCTCAAAATGATTCTAAACTATTCCACTATTCTTCCAAGACTATGCTAACTAAGGCTGAGAAATATGTTGGTTTCAACCAGTTATGGCAATCAGAATCACATCTGGTTCGTTACACTCTCTAACATTCAAGGTCATTCTTAATAAACGAATACATTACTTGTTACTTATACATAGTATACATTTATTATATATACATACATACACACACACATATATATATGCACACACACAGAGAACAGCTAATTAGCAAAGTAAAAAATACTGACTTTATAAACTCATGACATAACTCAGTCACAATATTGTGGTAACATTTTCAATGTTTAAGTAATCATTATATTTACGTGAAATTCTGAAGAACATACTTATTGTGAAAGGAAACCCTGGAATTTATTATTGAAAAACTAGCAAGTTAAAAAGTGACTTCCACATTATTAAGAAAGCAGTGGATTGAAATGATAGGGCCTGAGGTATATTCTCAACTCCAGTGGTAAATATAAATGTCACATAGTCAATTCAATTAATTTTCCTCTATTTTTTTCATTTGTCCAGTCCATCACCTTTCTCCAGCATTTAGTTTTCGTCTCACCCTGCCCGTTGATTTCTAGGTTAAACAGTCCTCTCATGACTTACTTCCCATAGCTTAATTAGGTATCTCAGCAGTGGAAAAAAAAAAAGTAAGAATCATTACTTGGCAAATAAACATCCAATTGTCAAAGTTCATGCCACTCATCTGAATTGTTCTGCCCACAGTCTCACCAATTGGTGATTTAAAAAAGAGTCCATATTGCCCTTTGTGATAGCATTGACAGTCACCTATTCTAATAGTATGTATCTCCTAGCTTTGTAATTTCTCTTCAGTCACCAACTCGTAGATACCGATAGGAAAGAGCTCCACCCTTAGAGTCTAAAATAACTTACAAAAGAGTAACAGAATATGGCTAGTGGTCAGACATACACTTAAGAATTAAACATACCTGGAGCAGGATCTCAGCCTCCCCCACCAGATGTGCAACTTAGGCCAAATTACTTAACCTCTCTCTAAAATTCAACCTCCTCCCACGTAAAACAAGACATAACATTCCCTGTTTTATGTAATTATTGTGAGGACTGAGTAAATTAGCACATGTTAAGTGCTTTACACGTTGTCTCACACAGATTTAGATTTTGATATTAATATAAATATAATATATAGCAAATGTCCAAAGCTTTCATGTTTCTTGGCCTCATTAATACAGCTTATACCTGAATAGCTTTGCTGTCTAGTAAATAGAAGTATTTCCCAGGGACTATTCAATGATATTTTGTTCCTTCAGAGTTTCAGGAAATTTTCTGATAATTCCCTCAGAATATTTGGAGTATTACTCTTTACAGAAAACACTCAATGAAAGGCATCATGATTTGAAAAAGAATGCCTGATAGCCAATGTCCCTGGCTGAAGAGGCATTAATAGTTGTCGCTAGCTTGAAACTATCACGGCATTATATGTCAGGCAGTGAACAATGGCCTTTGGGGCAAGGCAGCTTTTAAATACATCTCATTTTATTATTGGCAATGAATGCTTACCCACCTTTAGCCTGTGTTGTCATCTCCTTGGATGTCTGTTTTATCACACGTCTGACGCAAAAGAGCTATCTAAATAAATGTCAGCTCATTGATTTTATTAGTCAGATGCAAGAATGCGCTTCCATTCTAAAACTTGGTTGTTAAACGCCCCCTCCTATCTGACAAATCTATTAGGTCCACATGTCTGATTGTGCATTTTGAGGTGGGGGGCTGTGGGGCGAAAAATCTGTAGAAACTGAGTGTGCATTTCCCAATCTACACCCTTCTGACCATTGTTTACTTCCTCTCTCCTATAGGTATTTTTAGGTACTTAGGTGCTGCACCTGGACTATAATGTATGGTCTTTACCATGCCGCTTTGTGACCGTCACTTTCCAATTCACATTTCTGTGACTTCCCAAATTGCCTGTAATTAAAGTACAGAGGTCCTTTCCACTACACTGCTTGTTTGCCCACACGGCAATATACTGATGAGAAACTGTGATGACCAACACTTACTGAGTGCTTTTCTTATGACCAGCATGGTGCTGGGCACTCTATAGACTTGACTTCATTTACTCCCCCAATAATCCTATACATTTGTTTTTTAAGTCATTTACTGATTAGAAAATGAGATTCCGAAAGTTGAAATAAGTTACCCAAAATAACATTGCAAAAAGGGGTAAAAAGGGGGGATTTAAAGACATCTGTCTGACTCCTAATTTCATTTTCTTGCTGCTATACTCTACTGCCCCGAATTCTCATTAATCTTTAAATGCATCTTTCTCGTGGGAATGGAAGTATTTAGAAAGGTGCAGCCAGAAGTTGAGAACTTGATTCTGTTTATTTAAAGAGGAATTGGGGGGGAATAACCAAAACAAGCTGTGAAAATCCCCTTGAGAAGATAGCTTATCAATAAATTCAGCTCTATAAAACTATTCCCAGGAAAAAAGAATCATAGATGCACTCAAGTGTTTGGAAATAAGAATGCTCATCTGAACAGTTAACTCTTTGAAATAAATTTTGGAAGATGGCCTAGAGATGTCCAAATAGCCTCAGTGAGAGCACAGCCAGCCCTGAGCCAAAGGTCACATGCCGCTGGCATACACCGGGAGAAAACAGAGGACGGGTGGCTGGACTGGTTACTTGGATTAGGGCTCAGGTGAAGCTGACCTAATGGGAGATGCCCATCTCCTCCAGTACACTGCTGCTCCGTGAAGAATCGCAAGACCTCATTAGAGAATTGGGAATGAGATATGCTATACATGCAGAGATCTTTAGGGGCCAGATGAAGGACTACCTACCCCGGTTATGAAGGACTGCATCTTACAGTGTGTCACCTTAGTATCTGTCCTGGCACCTGTGGTCAGTAACGCAATAGCTCTGGTAGCTGCCATCACAGCAGATCTCAGTGAAACAGGGTCTGCCACTGAGAAAATAGGTAGACAAAAACAGAGAGAGAGAGAGACAAAGGAAAATCAAACACAGGGTGGAGAAAAATCAGGGACAGGACCTATCCAGCTGTCATGCAAACAGCTTTGGCAGCATTTAGCATTGGCAGGAACCCCAAAGGAAGACATTGTTAAACAGCCTAACTCAGGGCTGTTATCTTTGTGGAAAGGGCTAACGAAAGCCAAACAGTCCACTCTGTCCACTGACCGTAATCCTGTGACAATATGTCCCAGGGTCCCACTGCTAGAAGTAGAATCCCAGGGGTGGATCCCCCCCCTTCCACAGAACAACTAGGGGTTGGGCCAATATTGCCCTCTGCTGAGTAACGTGGGAGGTGCCCAGAGGCCCCTTGTGGAACTGACAATTCATAGATCCCACATAAATAAACAGTCTTAGCACTGGTAGGTACCAGAGCTGAGTGTCCCTTTCTGCTTGACAACCCCTCTAAATCTGAGGGACAAACATGGGCTATGTACAGGTATGGGGGCCGAACTATTCGAGTGAGACAAACCAGCTTATACTTTTAAACTGGCTGTGTGCCCCCACCTGTTCCTCATATATTTACCCCATACCAGAGTATATACCAGGGGTTTATGTTTCACGAGACCTAGATTTGACCACCACTACTGGGAAGTTGTGATGAAACCCCTTGTAGGTGGGCCATGTAACGTGAACTCCTGTCCATTTATCCTGCCAGGTTAATTTCAAACAGCACAGGCTGCCTGGAGGCTGTGAAAAAATCACTGCTACCGTTAAAGAACTGGACAAGGTGAGAGTCGCTAGACCTGCCCGTAAAGAGCCTCACAGGACTGTTGACTAAAGAGAACTGAATAAGGTGGTTCCTCCCATCCATGTGGAGGGCCCCCAATATTGCTACTATTTTGGAATATCTCTCCTCTGCACTGAAACCTTTCCACTCTGTGCTCCACTTGTTTCATGCCCTTTTTTTTTTTTTTTTTAAGCATTCCTTTGGGTGTTATTCTCAAGATCAGTTTGCCTTCACCTGGGATGGGAGGCAATGGGCCTTTCAGATCTGGTCTCAGGGTTATTGACAGTCTCGCCGTTTGTCATAGTTTGGTCACTCAGGACCTAGAAATCTGGCAAAAGTCCCACCCTGAGTTGCAATTATTCATTAGACTGATGGCTGACATTGTGTTAACCTGTGATGACCTGTCCCTGCTCTCCCAAGCTGCTGCCTCTTTACAAACACACTTACATGACTGAGGGTGGGGGGGGGGGGAACACTGACAAGATCCAGGGTCCTAAGCAGTCAGTGACGTTCCTGGGAGTTATCTGGGCGGGTAAGACAAAAGTTATGCCAGCCGTGGTTACTGAAAAAATCCAAACCTTGCCCACTCCAGATTTGATCAAGGAATCACAATCCTTTCTGGGGTTACTAAGCTGCTGTCACCCTTTCATACCTCATTTGGCACAAATAACATGGCCCCTATACTCTCTGGATAAAAAGGGACAGAAATGTGATTGGGACAGCCCCCATCAGGAAGCCTCCAAGAAGCCCCAAATTGTAGCAAGACAGGTTGAGGCCCTGGGGATACTTAAACCAGAAGCTGCCTGTGAATTGGATGTTAGCTCGTACCTGGAAGCTTTTGGCTGGGGGCTTGTGGCAAAGGCAGGGAGGGAAATGCATTCCCCTAGGATTTTGGTCTCAGTTGTGGAAGGGACCCCAAGTATGGTATTATCCTGTTAAGAACAGCTCCTTGTAGTCTAGCTGGCCCAGCAGCGAACAGAAAGCCTCACCATGGACTTACAAGTGTCTGTTCGAACTTCCCTCCCAGTAAGTGGACAGATAAAAGACACACTCCTCAAAGCGCCTGTGCCCAAGTGATAAGCACCCTGCAAAGTGGCACGCACAGCTGCAACAAGGTAATGTGTGCAATTCAAGCCTCCCATCCGAGGAATGACATGCTTTCCTTGGGCCAGTGTCTTATGTGGATCCAGACATGGCCCCTCAGACACCACCTGTCACTCCCCTTCTCAGCCAAGTCAAAGAGGGAAGCAGGACCCCACCCCCTTCCCCGAGACATGGTTCACCAATCACAGAGTCAAGGCAATGCCCTGACTTGGTGTGCTTGGTTCGCCTGGATTCTAATGTCATTTGGTTTGAAGAAGGCACGAAGCGCAGCAGTCAATGGGCTGAACTCAAGGTGGAATAGATTGTGTTCACTCGGGAATCTATGCCCCTCTCCACAGCCACAGACAGCTGGGCTGACCATGGAAAGGACCGACCATGTGGATGCCACAGCTGCATCAGGAAAGCTGGAGTATCTTGGGACAGCCACTGTGGGGAGCTGAGCTGCGGAGGGACGTTGGGGATGCGCACACACAACCCCATGCTGCCATCGAGGTATGGAGCATCTCTGTATGTTCTCCAGCTACGCTGCTGGGGAACCACAAAGCAGATGCCCTAGCCAAGGAAGAAGCTGTCCTGGAAGGGGTACAGACTCCCTACATGTGGCAGAGTGGCTTCACTGAAAATCAGGACACTGGCCCCAAAACTACCTGGGAGACAGCCAAGATGTCGTACCTCCCCATTAAACACAGTGACTGGCAGGCAGTTGATAAGAGACTGCCCCCAGTGAAACCTGTGGCAACGACCCCTGAGACATACTCCCGGTCACATCGGATGAGCCACTAGCCCAGTGGCCAGATAGCAAGGGGACTTTATCAGCCCCCTGCCCTTATCAGCAGGACACAAGTGTGCGCTGACCTGTGTGGACAGAGAGATCTGACTGATACAAGCCTTTCCCAGGAAAAGTGCAAATCAAGCAGCCACTATTAGGAGTTTGATCAAGTTGGAAAGTATGTACTGGATCCCCATTCCCACAGATGGCAACCCAGGGACCCATTCCACCAGACATGACCTACAAGAATGGGCTGGAGCCCATGAGATTTTATGGACCTTCATCTGCTGTATAACCCAACAACTGCAGGGTTAGTAGAAAGAATAAACAGGGTACTGAAAGAGACATTGAAGAAGCTTTCTCCAGACCCGTCTTTAAGGGGATATTCTCTATGACTATTAGGGGCCGTCCAGCTATTAAACTCTGTAGGCACAGCAGGCTATAACAGAAAAGAACAAATCTGACCCCATATTGGATCTGTTCCTTTGGCTTTAACCCTGTGCCTGTTTTCTAGGCTTAGTCTTGCTAGTTCTGCACCTTTTGTAAAAGAATGTTGCCTTTAGCCTGAAATAGACAAGAGAGCCTATTCTCAAGGCTCTGGCCTTTAAGGATGTTAACACTTTCACACTCCTATAAAGATAAGCTGCAGAATAGAAAATAACGTTTGTTTTGTGGGAGGTTTTACAGAGGCACCATGACCTGACCCAGGTGGGCAGCTGCAAGAACAAAGGATTCCAAGAACAAAGAAATCCTACACCAAGAAGTTTGCAACCACCAACCACACCCCTTCCCCTTTTTAGTATAAAAGGAGCCTGAATTCTGACTTGGGTGAGATGGTTCTCCAAGACATTAGTCTGCCACCCTCTCGGTCTGCCAGCTTTCTGAATAAAGTTGCTATTCCTTGCCCGACACCTCATCTTCTGATTTATTGGCCTGCCGTGTGGCAAGCAGAATGAGTTTGGACTCGGTAACAAGGCCACACATCTGCTAATAAGAGACCAACTGGGCCCGCTCTGCCAACTAGGGCCTGAAAGGTACAGGTCTTAGAAGGAGGACTGAAACCCATCCAGTGGGATGTTGGTCTTGTCCCAGCAGTGCCACAGAACCTCCCACTGGGCGGGCTGTCTTAAACTAGAGGTCTAAATGGTATGTCCCCCTCCCAGGTGGCTTGGCATTCTTACACCGTAGAGGGGAGGGCTAGGCCCTGGCACACTACTTCTTCAACCTTTCTAAGTGAAGGTCGAGCCACAGTCAAGGTGATCTCCCCCATAGAAATTAGACGGAGGACTGAAGCAGAGTTTCTGTTAAGGGCCCCTGCTGAAGCCTGCACATGTATCTCCCTATTCAGTTCTGATGTAAAGGGCCCAAAAGTGCCAAAGCTCCATCCTGGCACATGGAGACCAAGCTGCTACGGTGTAGTTTCTGGATGAAGATTTGCCTTTGTTGGTACCTTTAAAAGACTTACCACCCTTGGCCTTCTCCTTCGAGGATTAGTGCCACCTCCCTCCACTAATGTGCTCCTTTGCTGGGACATTGCCTGGCTGACGTCCATAACCGCTCTGGCTCCATTTCGCTAGCTCCATCTTAGGCTGGGAGACCTTTCCAAGTGACTGAGTCTCAGCCTAACTCACAAAGGAAAGTCCAGGCCATCTGAGTTCCCTGTTACTGTCACCCTTGCCCTCACCTGATAGAAAAGCTGTAAGAGTGCCTTTTGCTGAAGCAGATGGTTAATAGTAATGAGACGTCCCCGAAGGTGGGGGCTGGGGAGTGACCCCAGCTCCAGCCCGTGTGGACCTGCTGGGTAGTCAGATTCTGTTTTTAATATTGGCCCCTTTAAGTCCTCCTGCACCCCTTTCAGCAATGTGCAAATCCCTCTGGACCCTCCGTCTGTCCGATCCTTCCTGCCTATATGTACGTTACTCACAATAAACTTCATTAGTTGCACTTTATGGAGTTGCCTTCCATCTCGAAGTTCCTTCTCAGTTCAGAGAATATTATTCACTATCTCTGTTTCTCAACAAAGAGAAACGAACCAGATGCTTATAGTTTGATGAAATAGTGGGTGATTTCTATTTTGTGTTTATATCCATTTGTAATTACTGAGTGCATAATTAATACAACAAGCAGTGTTTTAACTCATAGTGCACTGCCTTATGTAACCTTCAAAACAAACATAGAGGTAGGGGTTATTATTATCCCCACTCTACAAATGAGGAAATTGAGGAACAAAGAGATTAAGTGACTTTCCAAGGTTTCACAACTAGTGAGTGGTAAAGCTGGTCTAGTTCCACACCCACGCTCTTCAAGGCTAAACAAAACTGGCTCTAAAAAGCAAGTGTTACTATTATAAAACAGGCTAACAACTGAATAGAACTCCTTTGAGAGAAATTGTTTTCCTTCTCTGCCTTGAGCAAACTCAAATAAGGAATACAGGCTTCTGACTGTTACACCACAAACATCACACCTAAAAGATCACAGCTGTTAGCACCTTCTCCCATGGGGCCCTGCTTTGTGAATTGCTTCCAGACACACATTCTCCACATCCCGGGGCTGTTCTGAACGCCCCAAATGCTAAATAAAATAAAATAAAATAAAATACGCAGGACAGACAAAACCATTGATAGAACCAGTAACATAAGTAAAGCTTTTCTCTGCTAAGATATACCTGGGCAACTTCCATGCTGAGACTTCAAAATCATTGTCCCAAAATGCCCCTGCAACACATTTCTCTGAAACGCTGGGGTTAAGACAAATCCAGAAAAGCACTGTATGGTGATGACAGTTTTGAACCACAGGACCTCAGGAACTGGAGAGCCAGAAGTATATACAGGCCGATAGGTCTGTGCCATAACTTGCCCCTGGGTTGACTTGTCATAGGCCACATTAGCAGGCCTCTAAACAGGCATTCTAATTTCCCTGGCTTAAAGTAACTTTGTAGTTTATCAGCATCACTTGAAAACCTAATTACAGACTAACATCAAACATTTCGACCAACTAAAGAAGGATAGTGTGTCAAAGAAATAAACCCATGTGGACTAGGGGGGAGCCGCCAACTGCTTCAACACTTTTGATTCTCTTTCACCACAGACAGATTCAGAACAGCCTAGGTATCTGTTTCAAACCGGGCCACTCCCCACTAAGCCAATCAGAGTCTGTCTACTGGAATCTGAATCTGCTTTCCCCAGTGGTCAATTCATCAATAAAAGAGCTGGAACTGTAACATGTAAACTTGCCAAGTATATGCCACTAATGGATGAAGAAACAAACAAAAAAGTCTTCAACGTAAGAGGAAAAAAAAGATGTGGAGAGGACCACGTGGAAAAGAGAAGAAAGTAAAAAGTGCACAAAGTTTTAATCATCTTATTGTTTCATTCACAGTACACTTCAGGCTGCTAAAACCTGTCATGGATTATAAGATTACATAACCCCACTTATTACAATAAGTAAAATCAGAGATACAGCCATTTCTAATAGTGACAATCTAACAGCAGCAATAATATTCCTCTGCATATGCTTCATCTTTCACAAAAGGCCTGTAAACAGTAATGGGCAGGTATGTTTAACAACGGTTTTCCCCTAAAACGTTGAAGGCATGTGTGTGTCATGTGTACGTAATTTACTATAAATCTTACTGATAGAAAACTTGTGGTGCTGAGCACACAATTTCTAAATGATAAATATATAATACTTTTATTGTAAATTCTGTAGTTGTCTTAAATGTGGACAACAACAAAACAATAAATCAAACCCTGATCTGCAGTGTTTGCCGCTTCCTGTGGTATAAATATTCTGACCAAGGCCAATTTCAAGCTACCAATGTGATGTCACTGAACAGGTACTGAGATGAGATGAGATGAGCACATGACTGCACAATATTTTATCACCACACAGATTAAAAAAATAAAGTACAGATGATAGTAAAGAGTCCAAATAATAGTAAAATGCAGTTCCTAAAATAATTAGGAAGTAATAACTTTTGAGTATGTCTTAACTTCATTTTGAATATAATTTATTTGATTTTCAGTTTATATAACTTATTTTTTTCTTACTTAAAACAAGTCAGATTTACACAATGTAGAAATGATAAGGTTATAACTTGTTAACAAATACCATTAAATCAGATCCTAATAACCCAGTTGAGATACTCAGTTCATAAAATTTCAACTTATATGTTTAAGGGTCATGTCTATAGTGTAAAATGAGACACAACTACGTTTCCTTTACCAGGAGCTGAACATATAATACAAAGTAAGGAAGGAAATTAACATTTGCCAGGTGACTTCTATGTGCCAGATACATATATGAAAAAGACTTTTTTTGCACATACACATTATATTGCATGTAAATACATATATACAGTATACTGCACATTTTTTCATTTACATATATGTACTGATTATTGTTTCTAAGAATAGATTAGAGCTTTAGTTTTTTAAACTTACATAGTTATCAAAGGCATAAAGCCAACTACAAAGAATGAATAGAATGCAGTAATCCAATTATAAAGGGCAGTCAAATGTGCTTACACATATTTGAGAAATCAGTCACCTTAGTGTCTATCACTTAGTTTTTAATAATCACTTTATTTAACCACTGGCACACAAATTCCCACCCCAATCCCATGTAAGCCAGCTCCAGCGTGCCACTGAAAAGTATCTTCATAACACCTTACTGAGGCATTTACTCGTCAAATTAGTAGATTAAAATTTTTTCTGTACACCAGAAATTGACACAACATTGTAAACTGACTATACCTCAATAAAAACATAATAAAAATTTTTTTAAATTAAAATTTAAAAAAAATTTAGTGTATAGGTAAATGGTAAAATAAATAAATAAATGAATAAAACCTGGCACAAAATTTCCAAGACAATTCATAAGCCTTGTGTAGTATGAGGTGTGTCAGAAGCCAGCCGGTGTCAGCAGAGCCAGCATGCTGGAGGGGGGGATGGTACAAGTTGAGAAAGGGTTACTAAAGGCACTGTCCAAAGCTGAGAGAAACTTATGTCTACTACCCATGATGATGGGTTCAGAATGGATTTATTTATAGATTTGTTCATTCCACCCATACTTTTTTTTTTAATTTTAGTGTATATAAACAGCACATGGTAAACTTGTTCAAAGTGCAGGTTCCTGGGCCTCTGTCTCAGAGACTCTCATTCAATAGATCTGGTGTGGGGCCTAGGAATCTGTATTTTAATGGGCAAACCCCTCTCCCAGTGCCCAATGATTCATTCAGAGAATGACAGCAACCAGCATTTATTGATTACATATTCCATGCCAAGCTCAAAGGCCTGGACATGACAGGGACAAAACTTGTCCTTAAGGAGAATACATAGAACAAGAATTATAACTATGATACTAGTTTCTACCAGCTGCTTTGAGAATACAGCAAAATCCAACTTGAGAGAAGATGATGTTTGATTTGAGCTTGAAGAAGGAGCACAGGTTAATCAAGGGCAGGGGAAGGAGGAAGGGACATAAAGGGCAGAGAGAGCAGCATGTGCACAGCCACACAGGCAAAGGGAGTCTGGCCTAAGAGGACTGCAGCACCTGCTCTGGGGCTGCCCCTCTCATTAGCGTTCTGTAGCTGCATTTATCTGGCACCAATGTTGGCATCTAGTAAGCATATACGTGTTGCTACGTTCAGTCACAGAGTTCAGGTGAGGGAGCGGTAGGGAATTAAGCCAGAGAGTTATGGCCAGGCCAGGAAGTGTGTTTTAGAATTCCCAGCACAAGAGTGGGATTGTTGGATCATAAGGTAAGTCTATTTTTAGTTTTTGGAGGCATCTCAATACTGTTTTCCATAATGGCTGCACCAAACTACATTCCCACCAACAGTCTATGACTGGGACGTTGTGCTGGACACCAGAGACTTACACACTGTAACTGACTATACTTCAATTAAAAAAAAATTAGATACTACCTGGAAGTAGTTTAGACGCTATAAAGTGTTGTATAAATGTACTGATTTCTAATAATTCTCTCTAATGTGGGAAGCAGTGATAATACTAAAGTAATTAATAAATGGTTTACAATACAAAAAAAAAAAAAAAAGAATTCCTAGCACAAAGTAGGCACTCAATACTTCTCTACTTCATATTCTTCCTTTCACAATAGTTTTTTTTTTTTATTGAGGTAGAAATGTTGTGTCAGTTTCTGGTGTACAGCACAATGCTTCAGTCATACATGAATACACATATATTCATTTTCATATTCTTTTTCACCATAAGCTATTACAAGATACTGAATATAGTTCCCTGTGCTATACAGTATAAACTTATTTATCTATTTTATATATGTCTTTTTTTTAGATTTTTTAGATTCCACATATGAGTGATATCATATAGTATTTGTCTTTCTCTTTCTGGCTTACTTCACTAAGAATGACATTCCCCAGTGCCATCCATGTTGCTGCAAATGGCCGAGTAATATTCCCCTGTATAAATATACCACAACTTCTTTGTCCAGTCATCTGTCGATGGACATTTAGGTTAGATTTTAAAATTAGTTGTAAAACCATTATAAGATTATTGCTTTGAAAAGACTCATCTGTGATAGCTAACCTACAAAGTCTAGGAATATAGAATGCTCTCCCTGCTTTTATACTTGATAAGCTGATTTCTCAATCAGAGAAAATGACAAAAACCCTCAAAACAGTGTGTGAGAAACAATGCAACCAACCGGGGAAAATGGATGATTACTGTATATTATTTTTCCCATTGGTTTTACCTCATTCTATATTAATCTGTTTTCAACATAAAATGGGAATGCTATAAATGCATTTTTCTTCTAAGCTGTATCATTTCAATGGAAGACGTTTTAATTAGGTAACCCAATAACTTCAAAATCTGTTAATTAATATAATAAGAACATCACAAGAGCTAAATAATGAGTAGAAAGTAAATCAAAGAGTAGGAGCCTGTCTCTACGTAAATATAGCCAGAAAAGTGTACTTGTCACTCTAACACACCAAGTTTGTAGCCCTACAAAAACTCCATGTATACTGGCCTTTCTCTAATACAAACTATCGTAATCTGTCTTGTCTCCCCTCAAGCTCCATCTCCTCTTTGTAGTATATTCCAAGTATTCTGTTTCACACTGATCTCTTCCCTTCTTATGCATGAAACTCATCTTTGGATTAAGTCCTACATTATCACATGTTATATATTATATTTATCTCCTAACCAGATTTTACATCTTCAGACAACTCTTGCATTTCTCATGGAGTACAGCATGGTGCTAAACATATAAAAGACGCTCAAACACTTCCTTCTTTGAATAAGCTGAACAATTTCCATGAATTACATTTAGCATCAAGCTTTAATTGCTGATTTTCTCACCTCCCTCAAAATGAAGATGAAAATGTCATAAGGCTTTTAAAAAGTCTTCGATGGGGCACAAGGAAAGGAGATTATCAGCAAATTATCAGGGGTCTTCCAAATAAAGAAGCAAGGTAGGGAGGAGGGTGTAGCTCAAGTGGTAGAGCACAGGCTTAGCATACACAAGGTCCTGGGTTCAATTTCCAGTACCTCCTCTAAAAATAAATAAATAAACCTAACTACCCCCCCACACACACACACAAAAGCAAGGCAATTCCTTGCTCAGCTTGCCCATAGTAAGACCAAGGAGCCTACAACCGTGCCTTGTTGCTCAGTGAAATCTCCACAAACAACCTAGAAAATATGCTCTTTATACAACCAGAGAAGGAGGAAAAAGGGAACAGGTATTCCGAGGCTGCCTCTATCCCTGGCTTCTTTAACCAATTACCAATTTACTGAAGTTCAGAAGAGAAGGACTATTTACAGAATTCCACAGCTGAATCATACATAATACATTTAATCAATAAATACATTTCCAATATCATAATAGGTAACACTTCTAACACCATTTGTGTCATACATTGTGTTAGCACTTTTCAGATCTTATTCAACTCTGATAACACCCTATATAAGATAAATATCATAATTATCTTCATTTTAGATATCGGAAAACTTAGATTAAGTAAAGATTTGCTCCAAGGTAACAATATAAGTAAGTCACAAAGTCAGAATCTATAACCAGGTCTCTTACGCCAAAGCCCAAAAGCACCAACATCTATCATTACAAGATTCAATTATCAACAATATAGTACTGTAAGTACTTGGGTTCTCTTTCAGAATTTTTTTTTAATTTGAAAAATTGAACGTTAAAAACAAGATACCAAATCAATGGTATTTAACAAGGCTAGAAAAAGCGGATCTCCAGGTTCTGAGGTAGCAAGCTGAAACCAACTAACCGGCTCAAAGCCAACTGACTTCAGGACTCTCAGCAGGCCCACAGCAAAGAGAATCAAGGAGGGAAAAAAAGAGTGGTTAAATGTGGACCCTACTGGCAGAAAGACCAGTTAAGGTATAATTTCCCCATCATCCCTAAACAGCTTATGAGAAACTGAGATTTAATTTACATTTATATTTATTCCACCTACAGGCCACATGCCATTCAGACTTGCAGGATGTTTAGCAGAGGATAAGAACTCTAGAAAATGCTGTGAATGTAGGGCTTCGAGCTATGCATTATCTGAATATATATATATCCCTCTAGCATCCAAAGCCAACTTCAGAGAAAAGGAAAAGGCCTAGAAATGAATGTCTAAAAGGAATTTTCCATACAACTTCACTTGTTCAATTGACAGAAAGAAATCTCAGGCAACACGCAAAGCAGCAACCAAAATAATGTTAGCTTAATGTTAGCTATCACTATCAGCATGAATGATCTTACAGTCTGCGGTCAACCTTAAGAGGAAGCAATCATGGGATATAGTTTCAGAGTTAAAGTCTATCCCCTAAGACCTCTTTGCGGGGCGGGGAGGGGGGTGAAATCCTTGAATTTCCACCAAACAAAAAAAAACATTCCCTCGGCTTTTAGGCTTTGTCTTGTGACAATGAAAAATTAAATACCCTCGGGTTGATAGCATTTTAAGCTTCGGGCTTATTTACATCGAAGACTACCCACGTTTATTAGATTCCTTCAAGGCAAGTTTTGCTAAGAAAAGGAAGCGGAGTATCTAAGACCATTAAAAACAAGTGAAATGTGGAGAGGTAAGAAATTTCCACTGAGAAAGATCAAAGTATGCAAACAACGGGATGGGCTCGAGTTAATATTAAAATTCGCGAGTTCACTCTCTCTTCTGTTGCCCTTTTCAATTTTGTCCACCCATCTTCTCAAAAATCTTGTGCGATAGCAATTATGCCGATTTAAAGGGTAACTGACCCAAAGAACGGCAGGCAAAGGAGTTTGAAATGCATAGTCCCTGAGCAGAGAGTGTCGGTTGTTATAGGCGCTCAGTGTATCCACTTGCAGGCGGAAATTCCTGACTTCCCAGATTTTAGGTAAAGCTGCAGCCGTAAACTCCACCTACCAGGCCAAAGGCAAAAAGCCCGGAGGAGGGGGTGGGGGAAGCAAGCCGGACAGCTCCAGGAAGTGGGTGGGGAGGAAGCTGCCCTGTTTGGAGCCAGAGGTGCAGACCGCAGGTTTGCACACGCCTAGCAGAGCGAGTCCTGGGCCACTGCGCGCAGCGATCACGAGCGCTTTTGGCAACGCTGTCCCCTTCGATTCCCGTCATCACCCAACCATACAGCTCGGGTTTGGGACGTGAAAAAGGGCTTGTAAAGTGGGCGGCGGCCGGGGTTCCCGCCGCTGAGTCACACAGCCCAGCCAACTTTTACAGTATTCCCCAGAAAAAAATAGTCTCAGTCCCGTAGCCCACCCACCACTCGCTTCCAGTTCCCGCTCTCCGCTCTGTTATTCGACCTGGGGGTGACTCGAGACACAGTTGGGCTGTTTCCCACTCATCGTGCAACTTCTCACCCGCGCAAAGCCTAGGGGTACCCCCGAGCGAGCGTCTTGCCAAGCGCCACCAACCGAGGAGATGGGGAGGCAGGAAGAGGGAGGGGAAGGGCTGCGTCCTCACCTGCAGGACACGGACACCTCCACCCGGGTGGCTGGGATGGCCGCACTCAGCTGGTTTAAATCCCCGAGGCCCGCAGTGCTGGTGTAGCGGCTGTCCATCCTGGGGGTAGGCGTCCTGGACTTGTTAGGCGCCCAAATCCAGAGCTCCGGCAGACTGAGGGCTCCGAGCCCAGCCCCCGAAAGACGGGGTTAGGGTTTGAGGGTGGAGGCAGACGAAGGAGGCGGAGGCAGCCAACGGGAAGGGGGAGGGAGAGGAGAGGCGGCCCTCCCCGCAGAGCAGCGAGGGAACGGCGAGCCAGGCGCGCTGAAGCTGAAGCTGCTGGGGAAGTGGTGCGTGGGGCTCCCGGCTTCCCTGCCCCCTCCTTGAAGACAGCGGCCCCAGCTGGGGACACTCCGTGATCCTTTCCTGGCTCTGGGCGTCAGGCTCCGCGGAGCCAGCGGGCAGGCTGGCGGGGCGGGCAGCATCAGACCCAGACCCCAGCCGTCTAGGAGAGCAAGCCCTGGCCGGCTTTACAAGAGGTTTGTGTTTTCTCTCCGCCTCTACACACCCACACCTTTTCCTAAGTCCCGCCTCGTAAGTCCAGCCCTTCCCATCCCGCGCCGATCCTCACCTCACCCTCAGAGTCCACGGAGCTCCCTCCCACTATGCCCTCAGGCAGACGAGCCGGGTCGTCGCTTCTGGACTGTCCACCCTCGGCCACTTAAGGGTTGGGGACGGACTTGAAGACGATCTCCAATCTTTTGTAAGCAGTGGTAAAGTAAAGGCGAGAGCAGGGTGGGCTTAGAGTGAAGGGAAAATATTATTTGGTATTTAAGGGAGCCATCTGGTTTCCCTCTTCCCGCAGTTCTTCGGAACATGGGGGTCTCGTGGTGACAATCCTATCGTCCGGGCTCTTCTGCGCCCCCTCGTTTCCAATTGCATGGAAAGTACGCTTTAAAATCTGGAAGTTACAACCGAATAACGCAGCTTCCTCACTTCGACTCCCACCGGGCAAAAACCTGAATGAACCTGGACGGACAAAGGCAGAACGGAGCCGGAGTGAGCGCCACGTTTGGGAAACCGGATTCTGGGGCAGCTAGACATGTATCAGGATGCAGAAGCTGCGCAAGCCATGGGAGGTAACTCGCCACTCTCCTCTGCGCCAGCTTTATTACCAGCACCTTCCCTCCTGCCTCACCCGAGCGCCTGCGGGTCCCCGGGCGCTCGCCGCCAGGGGGAGACAGAGAACCGGCTGCGGAGCATCGCAAAGCAGGAGTTGGGGTGCTGGGAGCAGTGTTGAGTATTCACCCTCCTTTAACGCGCCAAGCACTGAGTTGCCACATCACAAGATTAACTCAGGGAGAAACCGTTTTGGTGACTGAGAACCTGCCCTACGTTGTAACAGTAACAATATACTTGGAGCCACCTGCCTAGAAAATCAGTTACAGCTGACGACGATTGAGGCTTCCCGCTGCCAGATTTCCTTCCTGTGTTCCATTCTTGGTTTCCTTTCTTATCTCCCCGCCCACCACTTGTCACCCCTTAAGTCCAGAGGTTCTCTGTTTCGCTTTTCCTTTTCCTATCAAAGATTAAACTGTAGTTTATTATTATTTGGAAATGTCCAGACATTTCTATTATGCTGCCCAAAATTAGTTTTGGAGGAAGAGACCCAAGTATATTTTTTAAGCCAACCATGTTCTTACAGAAAACTACTGAAGAAATAAAAGTTGAGAACTTTAAAATAATACTCCACCCATAGCACCAGTAAAGGTGGTCTTAATTTTTTCACTTTATTGAGCTATAATTGGTATATAAGTAACTGCACATATTTAATCAGTTGATAAATTTTGATGCATATATGTGGGGGGGAGCCATCCCCACAAAGTAATGACCCATTCCATCACCCTGAACGTTTTCTCATGTCTTTTATAGCCCCTCCTTTCACCACCAGAAACAACCCTCCAGACAACCACTGATCTTTATACCAACTGTAGATAAGTTTATATTTTCTATAAATATACATGTGTGTGTGTATATGTTGTATGGAATCATTCATGTACTATTTTTGTGTGTTTTTTCCACTGAGCAAAATTCTTTTGAGATTCATCCATGTTGGTGAGTGAATCAATTCTTTTCATCCCTGATTAGTATTCCTTTTATAGATATGCCACAAATGATATATCCATTTACACAGTGGTGGACATTTAAGTTGTTTCCAGGTTTGGGCGATTACAAATAAAGCTGCTATGTTTAAGAATAAAAGAAAAAACATTAGAAAGATAGACACCCAGAAACCACAGCTATGTGCATAGAAAAAAATTACTGGAAGGAAATACATTCTAATTCTAATGTTATCTCTGGGTGGTGGGAAAACAGGTGATTTTCATTTTCTTCTGTATGTTTTTATGCATTATTGAAAATTCTATTATAACTAGAAGTGATGCTTTTTTGGTTTGCATTAAAAACTTTGTTTAACCATGCAGGTTTTATATATATATGTATATATATATATACACACATACACACACATACACACATACGTGTGTGTGTATATATACACATACATATACATATACACACAATTAAAAGAAGAGAATAAAATGAGAAAAAAAAATCTGCTACGGACATTCATATATAAGTCTTTATGTGGGCATATGCTTTCATTACCTTTAGGTAAGTACCTAGGAGCGAAATCGCTAGGTCATATGAAATGTGAATGTTTAACTTTTTAAGAAACTATAAGATTTGTTTTCCAAAATAGTTTTACTCTTTTCCACTTCCACAGCATGATATGACTTCCAGTTGCTTCACCTTCTACTAATGCTTGTTATTGTTCGCCTCTTAAATTTTAGCCAGTCTAATAGGTGTAGTATAGGGGTGGGTTAATGACTAATAATGTCATTGTGGGTATCATTATGGGTTAATGACCAATTACACTGAGAATATTTTCATGTGCTTATTTGTTATCTGTATATCTTTCTTTGGTGAAGTATCTGTTCAGATATTTTGCTCATTTTTATTGGGTTGTTACTTTATTATTCCTGAGTTTTGAGAGTTCTTCATATATTCTGTATACAAGTTCTTTATCATATACAATTTACAAAGTAATTTCTTGTGTTTTCATTTTAACTGTCTATTGAGGAGCAAAAGTTTCTAATTTTGATGAATCCAGTTATTCAGCTTTATCTATTTAATGATCACAATGTTGGTGTTGAATCAAAGAAATCTTGCCTAATCCAAGGTCACAAAAATCATCTCCTATGTTTTCTTCTAGAAGTTTTATAGTTTCAGGTTTTACATTTAGGATTGATTTTGAGTTTTATTTTTTAATCAAAGTTATCTTTTTGCACATTATATCAAGTTTTTCTAGCATCATTTGTTAAAAAAGTTCTCCATTGACTTTATCTTTGCACTTTTGTTAAAAATGAATTCACCATTCATTATGGATATAATGAATATATATTCATGTTTGGATTCTATCCAACTCCACTGGCCTTTTTGTTTTTCTTTAAACCAATACCACAGAGTCTTGATACCTACAGCTTTGTAATAACTCTTGAAATCAGATAATGTAACTTCTCCAACTTTGAAATTTTAAAAATTGTTTTCTCGTTTTTAATTCTTCACATTTCCATAAAAATTTTAGACATCAGCTGGACAATATCTACAAAAAAAATCTTACTGAGATTTGGATTGTGATTGCATTGATTCTATAGACCAATTAGAAAAGGGTTGACATCTTACCAAAATTAGTCTTCTGCTACATGAACATTATATATCTTTCCATGTATTTAGGTCTTCTTTAATGTCTATCAGCAGTGGACTGATGTCCTCAAAGGAAAATGAAATTTGGAGACACATGCAGGCAGGGAAGAAAGCCATGTGAAGACAGAGACAGAGATTGGAATTACACTGCCACAGACCAAGGGACACCAGAGTTTGCTGGCAGCCACCAGAAGCTAGAGAAAAAAGGAGGATTCGTCTCTAGAGCCCTTGGGGGAGAGTATGGACCTATCAACTACCTCAATTCGAAAACTCAGAGAGAATCATTTCTTTTGTTTTTTTAAGGCACCCAGTTTGTAGCAATTTGTTACAGCAGCCCTAGGAAAATGAATGCATAACGATAACACTCATGTTTTTCCATTTTGCTGATTTTTTTTCAAGTTCAATACTTGTAAGTTCATCATACTGAAGTATTAGCTTTCAATGACAAAACTCTTCAAGGGTATTTAAATTCTCTGCTAATATGTCTGCACAATACATAGAAAACTCACGGCTACCCTATTGGATGGTACATACTATGGAACGTTTCCTTCCCCCTAGGTAGCATTCTATTGGACGATGCTGACAGTCTGTTTTACTTCCTAAATATCTCTGAAATCTATTCCAGTTTCACTTCCCTTCTACCACTACCATTAGTTCAACTGACTATCATCTTTCACCTGGGATAAAGCAACATTCTCCTACCTTATCTCCCTGTTTCCAGTCATGCCCTTCTCCAACCTGCTCCCCATTATGCAGCTAGAATGCACTTTATAAAACATTAATCTGGTCTTGTCAAATTCCTGGAAGAATCCCTCCCACCATTCTCTTTGCCTGGAATATTCCTCTGTGTGTCTTTCCCTAGCTAACACTTATTCTTCAGGTCCCAAGTTAGATGTCACTTCTTGACAAAGCCTTCTGAAATATCTCTGAACCTCAGTATTCTTATTTTTAAAGTAATCATCTATGATACACAGTTGGTAAAAGTTAAAGATAATGTATATAACTTATTTAATGCTTAGCCCTTAAAATGAGAGCAGCGATAATGCTTATGGTGATGATAATTATTTGGTGATGATGGTTTAAGCTCTCTAGCTCTATTTTCTCATATAAGCTACCCAAAGTGGCATTCCAAGAAGAGCCACCTGTCTGCCGAGTAATAATTTTAAATTACTTATATAGGTCATAGGACTAAAGGGTATCCACCTTCACATTAATTCAATCACATGGCCGTCCCTAATCCATTCTAACCTACTATGCACCTGTCCTCCTTAAAGTTTGAAACATATCTATATGCGCACACACACACATCTTAACTCCATCCTTACCTAGCCAAACTCCTGTTCATCCCTCATGCCCTGTCAAAAATGTCACTTCCTTATGGATGTGTCCAATAAATATGTTTGCATTGCTTTTAAATAACTAATCTGACAGGACAACTTACTTTATGCATAGAAAAGAGACAAAGATGAAATTCTAAGATTCTTTTACCTAACAAGGAAAAATGGCAGTTTACATATCTTCCAGAGTTATGGATGTTCATCTGAATATATTATCCAGTGACAATTAGTGAACGTTAAGAACTTTCAGAGAATAAACTCTACTTTCCTTGAAATCTTTGAAATGTCTTTTAAAGGTATCTGAATTAAGATTTTACAAGAACATATTTTCATGGTTACTAAACACAGGGTAGGTCTTACTTTTCATAAATGTTTTCAGCCCCAAAATGTAACTAAAGTTTCTTCAAGTAGATTTTCACTAAATCTGATCATTCAGAGAGTTTGATTGTTCAAGACTGCTGGAAGAAATCCATTTTCATGAATGAATCAGAAAGGACAGGCCTGAAGAATTCTCTAAATATTGAAAGAATATAGGAAAGAAAACATTTTTCTTATTAAAAGATTATGAAGTGTAAAATATGTTGCTTCCACAGGAGACTTCTTAAATGCAAAAAAAAAAAAAAAAGAGAGAGAGACTAGGTCATAGTACCTCTTACCTCTGACTATCATAATTAGAGTAATTATTGTGTCACAAATTTCTTAATGCCCATTGCCCCCACTAGACTTCGAGTTTCAAGAACATAAGGACCATCTATCTTCTGCACTAATTACCCCCTGTGCCCAGCATACTGACTGATGTCAGTCAGGTGCTGTGTGGCTAGCATCTGTCGAAAATGGTGAAATTTGCTTTGAGACTCTGAGTTCAGGTGAGAGCTGAGCACTCAGACATTTGGAGCTAGGTGAGGTAACAGGACTGTTGAGGTTGGAGTCAATAGTATAGAGTTACAGTTGAGGTCAAGCATTTGGGTCAACACTTCCAGGGAAAAAGAAGAAAGGAATGAAAATAAAAATCAAGTTGGATGAGTATCCACCCTGGAGAAAACAAGACAAAGAAGGGCCCCACCAAGGAAATGGGTCAGGAAGAAGCACTTGAACAAACAGGAGAGAAAAAAACCAAGATAAAGACACTAAGGACAAGGCAGAAGAGGCTTTCAAGGAGAAAGAAGCCAACAGGATCATTGCAACAGATGCTCCAGAGACCAGCTTGTTTTGTTCTGGCTGTGGGCTTGTCTCGTTCCCTTTCTGGGGCAGTAACCAATATTACAGGATCCCCTAAAGATTTTCAGTTATGATTCCAGGTCTATTTTTCAGATTCTTCTGCTGAAATGCTCCTCTGTCCCCACTTTAATGCCTTGAGCTTGAAGTCCACTCCACTCCAGAAGTCATCAGTGCAAAAAATAGGTATCAAGTAAACAGTTGCTTTGCTGAGGACCTCACACAGGAAGAACCCCCTCTGGCATTTCATGGCCATAATGTGTAAAGAACTAATGCCTAATTTTCAAACCTGATTTAGATCTCCCCTAGAGGAGGGCAGATAAACAGTAATTAGTATGTGGTCAGAGACTACTCTGGTTTCTCTCCTGCTTGGACAATTAGAATGTGTAACCATGCAAAAAAAATTAAAGTTTTGTTGGAAACTGGAGAGACACAGAGAAAAATTAAGAATCTTGAGTATTTGATAATAGTGAAATTAACATTTTGGGGAAAACCCAGCCTTTTGATATATTTTAAAATAGTTATTTTAATGAGAAAATGCTAAAATTTTTGTAGGAACGTTCCCTAACTGCCCAAGAGATTTAAGTGAATTTTGTAATTCACAAAACTCTTTTTCATAGTTTGATAATTGCTGTTAAATTTACCATGATTTGTCACAGTAGATGGAATATTTTCTATTCAAGTTCAAATAATTAAATCATTGTGTTTCTCAAGTGAGACTCTTAGAATGTTGTAAGGTTAATAGAAATAAATTTGGGGTTTTAATTTTTATATGTTCAGGAAAAGTTTGCATAGGCACTGAGAGTGATAATTTTGATTTTAAAAAAAGGACTTGAGTTATTTATTCTATGAAAATGTGTTGTAGTTTAGTTTCTGCTCTAATAAAAGATAATTTATGGCATTTATTAGGTTTTTCCTTAGTTAAAATTCATCTACCAAGAGCTGTCCAAGGAACAATTATCTTTAAGTTGAACATAACATCTTCCTGTTTTTCCCTGTTGATATTGAGGCACCAAACCCCCAGAGATACATTTCCCAAACAGCACTGATGCTGTTAAAGAGATTCATAGTAGGAAATAGTTCTGCTGAGACCTACACATTTAATTGTCAGCAGTCAAGTTTTTGTGTTAGATGGTCTTGTTTTGCAAATACAGACTGTAAAGTAAAGTAAAATATTAGGCCACTTAAGTCAAATCAGCTTATTTGCATCACGTCCCAGTGTCTTTTCAAATGCTGTTCTGGTCAGTCCATGTCATTAAAAATTACCTAGGTGAATTAGGAGATTTGAATCTTAAAGTCCCACATTTAACTCAGCAATAGTTTTCTAATGAAGAGTTTGAAACTTCCTTTTAAAACACTATTTTACGGTATGAAAGTTTCAAACACATTTTACAAACTCAGTGTGTAAGTGTTACACTCTGAAAGTTATTTTATCTTTTAGAAAGCAATCAAGTAGAAGGGGAGCAGCCAAGATGGCAGAGAAGAAGGATGCTCTTAGCTCACCCTCTCCCATGAATACACCGAGAGAGACATCCAGGGACCCACCCATTCACTCAGAACACCTGCTGGACTCTGACAGAACATCGCCTTCTTCAAAAGACAAAATTCCTCATAAATTTGGTAGGAGAAAAGAAGGAGAAGGAAAAGGGGAAGAGGAAGAAGCAAACAGAAATTAGTGCAGGACTTGTCCAGTGGGGAGGGAGCAGAAAAGGAGAAATAGTGCTCTTATGCTGGGACTCCCCCATCCAACGGAGAGGTCAGTGGGGACCAAGGGGGAACTTCTGACGCTTGGTCTGTGCACAGCAGCCACTGGCCAACAGAACTAACAGAAACAGGAACAAAGGGTCCCTGCGATCCCAGCCCTAGACACAAGCCAGCCAGGGTGGGTCGGGACTTGCTGCCCCAGCCTGCTGGAGAGTTGAGGACGACTGGACAGAGGCAGCCTCAGGGGACTGGAGTGTGCTGTGTGTCATGGCTGGGAGTGTATACAGAACAGAATAGCCTGGGGCTCCCCACTCCCCAAAAAAAGAAAAAACAACAATGTGATACCCACACACACATACACACACACATTGAGGGGGTGGGGGAACACAATGCTGCTGGGCCATCGGCTTTGCCTCTGCAGGCCCACTGCAGGATCGCTGGCACTTTCTCAGGAGAAGACAGGTGGGCCTTGGCCATAGTCACCGTATTCACTGGTGTGTCGCTCCCAGGTGGAGGTGGCACTGAAACCTGAATCATTACCCAGGGGCTCCGCAACTTCACAGGCGGGACTGAGATTTGTTTACAGCCCCAGGTAGAGGGGACCGTTTTGCTCCACGGGTGCCTTTGTGGATCTGCGCCTCTAAGACAAACGAGCAAGGAGCAGAGCTCTGGCACACAGCAGGGGAGGGCTGGTGCAGCTCTGCGAGCCTGCCTACCATGCATGGACACGGCGCTGGGGGGCTGTGCTGATCTGGTGGCATGACTGCATGGTCACTGCAGGGCTGGGGGCCTTGCCGGTGCAGGTTTCTAAGACAAATGAGTGGTGTTCCCACAGCAACGCCTGTGTAGGAGCAGCGTTTGGTGTTGTGGACAGCACTGACCCAACAGTGCACCGTGATCCAGGTATGACACCCAGAAGTTGGCAGAACAGCACTGGTAGCTCTAAGGGCAGAGAACCTAGGGGACACCAGAGCAGCATACTGACACTCCCACGGCTAAAGCAGGGACAAGGGCAGAGTCAACAAAGAGCACTTAAAGCACTCCAACCGCCCCCCACCACACACCAAACTCAGAAGTGGGTCTGGAAGGCTCCATTCCAACAAAAGGGGAACAGACTGGGCCCCCTGTCAGGGCTGTGACAACCACAGAACAAAACAGAGGCCCTGCTCAACAACCAGAGCAGATTCTGATCACAACACTGGCTACACCCCAATCAAAGGGATCAGACCAAACACACATGGAAGATGTGGCAACCATCCATACTGAAAACAGCCCTCGTGACAAAATTATTAGAGGCACACAGTCTACACAGGAATGCATCCTCTTAAAAACAAAAACAAAACAGCCCTCCAAGACTACAGTAGATGACTGATACTCCATAATGCACAGTGCCAGAGAAGTATGAGTACAATGGAGAAGCAGAAGAACTACTCCCAATGAAAAGAACAAGAGAAATCCCTTGAAAGAATAATCAATCAAATGGATCTTGTACCTAGGACACTGTTTGTGGGATTGTAAATTAGTGCAGCCACAATGGAGAACATAAGAAGTTTCCTCAAAAAGCTAAAAATAGAACTCCCATATGATCCAGCATTTCCAGTGCTGGGTATGTAGCTGAAGAAAATAAAAACACTGTTTCCAAAAGAGACATGCACTTCAATGTTCATAGCAGCACTGTTTACAACAGCCAAGATATGGAAGCAACCTTAGCACCATCAACAGATAAAGAAAATGTGATACACACACACACACACAATCGAATATTACTCAGCCATAAGAATGAAATTCTGCCATTTGCAACAGTTTGGATGGACCTAGAGAGCATTACGCTTAGTGAAATGTCAGATAGAGAAAGACAGTATTGTATGTTATCACTTGTATGTGGAATTAAAAAAAAAAAAAGATTACATATAACAAGACAAAGAGACTCACAGATACAGAAAACAAACTACTAGATACCAGTGTGGATGGAGATTGGGGAGGAACAATATAGGGGAACAGGATTAAGAGATACAAACTATTAAATATAAGATAAGCATAAAAGGTATATTGCAGAGCACAGGGAAATATAGCATTATCTTGCAATAATTTTTAAGAGGAGCATAATCTATATAATTCTGAATCACTATGCTGTATAGCTGAAACTAATATAATTCTGTGAATCAATCATATTTCAATTTAACAATATTAATAAGATACCAAATAAATAAAAACATTTAATTTGACCAGTTATTTAAAAAAACGTTAAACATACAGTGACCACATGACTCAGCCATTCTACTACTAGGTATGTTCCCAAGATACATAAATAAAGCATGTGTCCATACAAAGATTTATGTGTGAATATTCCTAGGAGCTTTATTTGTAACAGCCAAAAATCAGAAACAAAACAAGAATGAATAAGCACATTATGGTATATCCATTCAATGGAATACTTCCTAGCCAACAAGAAAAATATAAGCAAACCCAACTTGTCTTCCATTTTAGATCCCATGGAGGGGTTCCTCTATACCTGTAAGACTTTACTTTCGCTCTGGGAAGGGTAATTTTCAATGATTCCATTAAACATACAGTTCTGACACAAGTATTTTATAATTGTCCTGTTTCAGTTATAATACTGTTTCCTGAACAAAGAAATTTTATTGCATTGCCATATCTGTTAATAGAAATTTTATTACAGAAAATTAAGGTAGAGTCACTGTTATGATCCTGAAGTTTTATTGCAAATTGCTTATAGGATGGAAATTCTTTCTTCCAAAGTAGTTTTTACTTTAATACTGCTTTGGAGTTCAGCTTTTTTAAAAACTTTGTTCTGTTTACAGTTTCATTCAATGGCCGAATGTTTTCTTTTGCTCTAGTACACATTGTGGCTGAGGAAGTTATTTGCTTGTTAGCCTGTGCTGCATGCAATAGAAACAATGAATTATTGATACAGGCAACAATGTGAATGAGTCTCAAAATAATTATGCTTGGTGAAGGAAGCCAAAACGAAAGATTGCATACTGTATGATTCTATTAATACAAACTTTTAGAAAATGTAAACTAGCCCACAGTGAAGTACAGCAGATCACTGGTTGCCTAGGAACCAGGAGGTGGGCTGGGGGTAAGAAGAGGCAAGAGGGAGAGAGTACAAAGGGACACAAAGAAATTTGGGGAGGAGATGGATATGTTCATAATCTTGATTGTGGTCCTGGCTTCATGGTTGTATATAAATGTCAAAACTTGTCAAATTGAACATTTTAACTATGTATACTTTATTGTATGTCAATAATACCTCAATAAAGCTGTTTTATAAATGCATATACTATTTGACCTGGCAGTACCAATTCAGAAATCTATTATTCAGAAATATTTGCAAGTGTGTGAAATTATATTTCACCAAGGCAATTTATTGCACCACAGTTATCATACCTAAGGACTGAAAACAAATTAAATGTTCATCAGTAGGAACTTGATAAATACACAATGTTTCCTAACTGAATATTAGGTAGGCATAATAAAAAGGAAGTTCATTGTCTGCTAGTATGGAATAATATCTAATACATCAAGTAATAAACAGATACAGAACAGTGTGTATATCATGCTCACTTTTGTATTTAAAAACTGAAACATGCATTATATTTACATGTACATATATATATAATCTGTATTTAAAAAAAAAATCTTTGGAAGAATCCACATAAAATTGGTACTAGTCATTTGTCCCTAGCCCAGAATGTAGGTGATTTAGAGACAAAAATATGAGAGAGACTTTTCATGGTATACACCCTAGGCTTTCCTTGAATTTTGTGTATTTCTTTTTCAGCGCCACTTCTGTCTAATTCTTTATCTAGCCACTGCATTTCATCCCCTTTAAAATATTTTTTGCTTCTTGTTATATTGCATACCACAACTAAAATGCAAAGGGCTGAAAATTAACAGAACTTTGATTAATACTGCTTCAAAATATATTAGCAGTATTTCTCCTGCATACCTTCACCTAGTGAAGCAAATCTTTTGATGTACATAGACTCTAGCTAAATGAAGTAGTAGGAGACCCAAGAGGACAAATGACATCATCAATAACAGAGACACCCCAAGAAGATTTAGGCCTCTTAAAAACTCAGTAAAATGGAGGAAGTCTTCATGGCACCAGAAAATTACATCTTCCAACACTTAGATATAATGACTATTATTGGACCTTGTCACTCAGTTAAAGAAAGATAGCTTTTAGCCCCAAATCTTTGTTATAATAAACATATTTAGCTGAAACTTTTAATTACTTAAATATTTAATAAATGTTTCTTAGATTTTTGGGGAAATAGTCAAGCAATTTCATTGTACCAACGATTATTATTTTTCTGCTCTTGACTGGCATCCTCTTCAGCTCCACTGACCACAAAAGCAAGTTGCTCGGAGGTACGTTCTCTAACTTCCCTTCTAGCCATTTCTTTCTTTCTGACTCCTTCTGTTTCCTTTTCATAAATTATTAGTGTCACACTGTGCCACAGGGATTTAAACAGCCTATGGAATACTCTGTATTTTGGATGTAGTAATAGCTGTCCATAGGGTAGAGGGTAATAACTATGATTCACATTCATTCTATCTTGTGTATATAGGATTGCAAAGCCTTATGTATCTCTAACAGGAAATTTTAAAATTAGTATAAGTAAACTCATGCTTATCCCAGTAATGTCAATAGACATAAAATAAAGATTAAATTTAACTTGAGTGTTAGCTGATTCCATGTATATTTTAGAATGGCTTATCTTTAATAGGGGCCATTAAAAGCATCTTCCATTAAATCTCAGATTTCACTGTTTATGGTGGTAGCGGTAGCAGTGTTGGTGTGCTTGTTTTAAGAAGCATTTCTAGTATGATTCACTATATTAGCTAGTTCTGATTGCTAAGATTACTAAGATGGACAACTACATTGGGTTTATAAAATTTTTAAAAATGTGTACCTTCTCCTTTTTGAAAACAGTACTAACACTGAAAGAATCACAGATTGGAAGGACACAATTTTTTTTATTCTTTTCAAAGGACTTCATCCTGTCACTTTGTTTTTATCATGGCTAAAGCCCCAAATAGTAAGGTATTGTGTAATCTCAATAGTGGGAATGTTAGATACTTCATTTTGAACCCTTTGCATAAACCTGCTTTTTTTTCCCACTTATGTGGTGTTTCCATGACTCCAGCATTTGCACTAAATGTCAAAGTTCCAGATGGCTAACAACCATGTGAAAGGTTCACATAAACAGACTCACTTAAGGAAGCAAGCAGTTGTATATTGTCCAATACACACACAGTCAGTCGGGTGGGGAAAATCTCTTTTTTTTAATTTAGAAGTTCAAATGAGTCCTCTTTCTGTTCCTTGAAACTGATCTGTACCCTGTCCTTCAATAATTGAAAAAACAAAACATGTCTTCACCTAAAACACAATGGATAACAAAAAATAATGAAGCCAGCTTCCCAAAGACTGTGCCTGTCTGTAAGTTAGATGACAGTGACCCAAGGCATCTGATTCCTGTGCTCAGGACTTGTCACACAATCATTTATGGTAAATACGTATTAAATAAATTACTAACGGGAGATAATTTTTTGTTGTGAGGAAAAAACAAGGAGGCAATATATTTTAATCCAGAGAGTTTTCAAAATCTAGAATTTTAATCATAAAGGTGGTGTGTTTCCCTTTGTACATATATATTATAGGCTACTGAATGGGCTTTTAGAGTGTACAAATTAAGCATTTCAGACTCTTGAATGAAATTTACTATGTCAAAAAACTTCTTAGGCAATGAAAGCCAAAATTGAAGTATATTAAATAGTATTAATAGCTAACATTATTTAATCCTCACCAAAACCTTGTAAAGTAGGTATTATTTAAAATAAGCACTACTTATCCCTTTTTTCAGGTAAGAAAATTGAGACTCAGAGAGGCTTAGTAACTTACCTAGATGTGTTGCGGAAAAACGCGTTACAGCTCAGTTGTGACAGCAACCTGGACCCGGCAAAGAGACCAAGCAGCACTCCAACAGTTGGAGAACTCAGGTTTACTACAGCAGCGGGCCCACAGAACTTAACACTTCAAGCTCCAGACCCCGTCTGTAGGTTTACACACACCTTTTATAGGCTGCCAGTTTTACACTTTGCAACATCATATGCAAATACAGTAGAACAGAAGTTGACCAACCAGGAACAAGCTTTGTAGAAATAGACCAATCAGGAATGAGCTCCATGCAAATGAAGTACTACAAATGGACCAATCAGAAGTTAGCAAAGTGGACCAATCAGAAGTGAGAGTAATAACCAATCAGGAGTGAAGGAAATGACCAATCAGAAGTGAGCTCAGGGAACCAATAGAATTCTAGGTGTAAGTTAGCCGCTTTAGAGGCAAAAAGTGAGGTAGAGCCTTTGGGCCAGGGAACCGGACAGTGCTGGGCGGAGAGCAGCGTCCCTGCCTAGGGGTCCTGCAGGGCTTTTTATGAGGCTTCCCGCCTCAGATGAAATATCTAAAGTGGCAGGTGGCTTCAATCAAATAATTCCAAAGGTTGCATTCTTCTCACTGTAGTACGTTATCTTCCCTTCCCTCTTAGTTAACTTGTTCTTCCTCTGAACTCCCATGGCACTTATTATATTGCTCATAATCATTTAGCTTTGCTGATGCTGTATGTTTTGTGTGTCATGTTACCTGTTTCCTATTCTGTTAATTTCCATTCTCATTTTCATTATGCTCTGTCATATTTTTTTGCCTCTACTCTACTCTGTTTACATATTTCTGACTTTAGTTTAATGCTTAGTTTATTACTTATCTGTTTTGTATTATAGTAAATGATTTAAAGCTATAAATTTCCCTATAGCACTGCTTTAGCTGTATCCCACAAGTTTGGGTATATAGTACTTTTATAACTTTTATAAATTTTATTTTCAATTCATCTGTAACCAGTTAACTTTTTAGGAGTCTATCTCTTGTTTCTCCAAAGAGTCTTTCTTTTAAGTTTTTATTATTGATTAATGATTTAATTGCAGTGTTGTCGGATAACATGGTTTATGTGATAACAGTTCAGGCTTTGTGAAGACTTCTTTTATGAAGGGTTTTGTCATTTCAAGGGGTTGTCCATAACTCTTGGAACAACATCATAAGAGGCCTTGATAAGCCATTAAGTCTGTATCCCACATAGGATACCTCAGTGGATAGATAAATTGATAAGTCTTCTCCTAAGGAGTATTTCTATAACTCGGCTGAAAAATTCCCCTTTAGTACATCTGCTTTGGTGGAAAGGGAGATTCAGTAAATAAAAAAAAAAAACAACATCAAAGTTAGAGGAAGTAGATTTCAGTTCAAATATGTAACTAATGTTATTGCTTTACAAATTAAATCAACAGGCACTGAAAGTCTGATTTGAGGTTTATGATGCAATATAATATCTCTTTAAGAACAGGAAAAAAAAAAAAAAAAAGACCAACTAATCAACAAACAAAAAACTGGCCACTCCCAAGAGGTTTTGCTTTGTCAAAATATGTCCCCACTTTTCAGGCTCTGACTCATGTTTGTCGCATAACGGGAATATCCCCAGATCAAACTGTCTGACGGGCAAGTGTCACATGCCTGCCTGCTAGTGAGCACAAATAATCAGTAACCACATTATCTGCCAGCGCCTTTTCTTCCTGCTATTGTGAACGGCTATGACTGATCAGACTCACATTTTTAAATTACGTTTGTTCTCCTAAAGATATTTTCCCCTTTCTTCTACTTAAACTCTTACTTAAGTTGAATAGAAATAAGATTCTTTTTTAAAAACCAATTAATGATACTTCCTCTTCCTTTATGTTTCCCCAAACTATAGTTCAACTATTTTATATCAAATTAATTTTAAATTCTAAAGAAGCAATTAAATCTACAGTATGATCATGTAAATTGATGAATTAACTGCAGAAAAATTAAATTTCTTTTTGTAGGTCATTTAGAGTGGAACAGAAATGTATCATGTGATAGCCAAGGACCCTAAAAAAGGATGGACCTCAAGGGGCCAATGAATCCTATAAAATGATGTACAAAATATTGTTTTTGCTAGTGCTTTTTCTAAGGAGAGGTAAAGCTTTTCTTACTAAATTATGTAGGACAAGGAGAACATAAATTAAAAAAATGATATAGTAGTAAACATATTTTCTTTAAATTACTCTAAATCCTGATACCAACTGTTTGGACACCTCCTCTTGCTCACTTCCAGTGCCTCTTTAAAATGTTACTCTTTATTATCTTTCACTGAATGATTTTATTTTAGAACCAAGTTAATTTCAAGAAACATGAAGTATTTAGCATTTTACAACCATAAGTAATTCTTATTAATGCCTTTTGTAAAAACTATATAGTAGTTTAACTGTTTTTAACTGGTGTTTAATTTAGCCATCTCTAAATTTCTAAGCACACAGCATTTAATTAGAGATCTTTTTTCCAGTTTTATTTAGAATAGTTTTCTTGTTTTTTGCTCTCTCACACTGAGCCAAAATCCTGATTAAAAATAGGTTTTTATACACCACATTTAGGGCCAAAAAAAAAAAAGGAAATTGAGAGGACCCTCCAACAGGAACCCCCCCCCCCACAAAAAATAGCATTAAGAAAATTTATATCAAAAGTAGAAAAAAGCCAGTCTCATTTTAGGGAAGTAACTTTGAGTACACCTAAATGATAATTTTTCTTAATGCTATAAGAGACAGGTTCTTTGTAGGTTTAATGTAAATATGGGAAGGAAAGTCTAAGGCTTACATTCAAAGGAAGAATGCAATCAGGGGAAAATGAAGAAATCCTTGTTGTCAGGATGTTGCCAAGTCCATATATTTTCTTCTCACCGCAAGACATGTCAGTAAATTAGGAGACAAGGTGTTGGGGCAAGGAATAACAAATTTATTTGGAAAGCCAGCAGATCAAGAAGATGGGGAACTAATGTCCTAGAAAACTATCTTACTGAAGTCAAATTCAGGCTCCTTTTATACTAAAAATGGAGGGGGTGTGGTTAGTTGTTGCAAATTTCTTGGTGTCAGAAACCTTTGTTCTTGCAGCTGTCCAAGTAGGTCAGGTTCCTGTAAACCTCCAAGAGGACAAACATTATTCTCTGTTCTGCAACTTTTTATTTCTATACGAATGGACAAGTGTTATACCCTTAAAGGTCAGAGCCTTGAGAATGGGCTCTCCTGTATATTTCAGACTATGGGCAACATTCTTTTACAAAAAGTGCAGAACCAGCATGACCAAGCAGAGGAAACAGAGCACAGGGTTAGAGCTAAAGGAACAGATTCAGTATGGAGTCAGATTTGTTCTTCCCTGTTATAAAAATTGACAAAACCTCTCCCTGACCTCACGTACACTTCTCTATCAGAGGAAGGCTCTAAATCAACAGATCTTATCAGTCAGATTACTTAATTCCAAAGCAACCAAAGCGGCCTCTGGTTCATTTCAGCAGGAAATTAGTTAGTTAATTAATTAATTAACTAGCTAATTGGATATTGAATAGCTCCCAGGATCACTAAGAGCACAAGAGAACCAGCCTCAAAGGCAGTGAAGTTAGAAACAAGGCCCGTAAATCACATCTTAAAACAGGTTTGATGAGTACACCATTACCTCTACCAATAAGTATTAGATATTGCCCTTGTGTTGCTGCTCTTACTAGCATCAGCTAATCAATACTGCCACTAGTACTACTTGATTATTGTCCCTGGAAAATTGACCTGCATGTGGCACCATGGCCCGAATTGCCATCTTGCTACCATTGTCAACAGCTCTTCCACCTCTCCTGCCACGTCTTCACCATTGTCACTACCACCTTTACCACCTACAGCATTGCCACCACTAGCAAGGAGAGAATATTCCAGTTTTTGTGGAGAAACTGGGTCAAGAGAAAGACCTTGTTCTCCTGATGCAAACTAGGTAATGAGTATTCAGAGTTTATTAGCATTTACATTGAGAAATAAGCTATGTCTCCCACCCAAACTCACAAAATGAGAACAATCCAAATGTAGAAAGGAATAATGGCAGTGAGCAGGCAGAAGTATCCAGTGAGGTCCTTTTCCTATTAAACCTTCTAAATATGTATTTGGATGCATACATCTACATGCGTAATTACATATAACACGCCATAACTATGCCTTGCACACTTATTAGTTACCTCATCTCGTTTCAGGAGTGCTAGAAAATGCCCATGACTTTTCTTATTCCAACATAATTCTGTCTCAATAATCTTTAAAGTATGGACTAATATGTAATGAGAGAGAGAGAAAGGAAAGAAAGAAAGGAAGGGAGGAATGAAGGAAGGAAGGAAGAAAGGAAGGAAGGAAGGAAGGAAGGAAGGAAGGAAGGAAGGAAGGAAGGAAGGAAGGAAGAGAAGGGAAAGAAAGAGAAAGAAAAAACAAAAAAGAAAAAGGAGAAAGAAAATAGTAATTAGTTTGCTCTGTGTGTGTGTGTGTGTGTGTGTGTGTAGACACATGATCCTTCAAGAAGAAGAAATATGTATTTTCTTTGTATCTACAACTGGTTATAAGGCTATTGTTGGTGTTTATGACCTCGATAGCTCATTAACCATCCCATTTACTCATTCCCTTTCCTTCAGCCAATACCTAATCTGGCCTGGGTTCTTTGCCTAAGTTTTTGTTTGTTTGTTTGTTTTTTGTTTTACCTAATCCACACCTTGGAAGTCGTGCCTCTGTAGAGTTGCTTTTTATTCCATTTAATGGACATGGATGTATCAGACACCTTCTGGGTTCTGTCTGTACACTTTTTTGTCCCCATTGTGTAGTAGTAAATCTGTTCCCTTTTGAGAGTCAGGCTAAATCACCCAAGCCAAATGAATATTTTTGTCTCTTTTTACCTGGCAATAGGAACATAAAATTGCCTGGCAGAAATCTCAGCTTCCAATTCAATGGAGCTGTTATAGTATCTCCAAGGAAAGCATGTCCCTGGTTATATTCAAACCCATGAACAAGAATGCAGTGCCATATAATAAGAAACAAATACTATGAATATGAAAGGAAATGCACCATACAATGAATTCAGAACAGATAAACCATCCTGTAAGACAGCACTTCAATCTCACAAGAATTTGACTCCCAGTTGTAACTGAGTCTTCTACTCTTATAAGACAAACTTCTTTTCAATGTTAGGATATATGGCAAACCCAGGAAATCCCATGCAAATCGGCTCATTGTACTGCAATTATATACCTTATGAATACTGGCTGAGTGAATAGCCTCAAAAAGTCAGATAGTAATCATCTGTCCAGCTGGTAGACACAGATCCTAATTTAACAGAACCATTACTGCCTTGACTAGTTGAAAGCATTCTTGCCTTAAGTGCTAATATATCCAAACCTGAATCACTGTCCTAGAATACCATGTAACATGCTTCTATCCACTGAAATTATCTTTATCGTTATGAAGTAGAAGTGAGAGACACAGAGAAAGGAATCAAACATGAATGGATTCAAACTTTTGGATCTCAGCTTTGTGCTTTCACGATGCTATGTAAGCCCCAAGAAAATTGAATGCTCACCTAGGGAGCAAGGACGGGAAGAGAATACCAAATACTGATTGAGTTTACCCTAAATTGGCAAGAATAAATTTCTACTACTGATTAGAACAGGGATTTAAGACTGGGAGTAAGTTCAGTTTGGGGGGGATTTGAATCTCACAGAATGAAAAATCTGTCCCTTATTTGCATCAGCAGTTTAGAATGATATGCCTTCTTAACAAATTTCCTCCTGTCATGCTCTTATATATTCAGTCAGTTGCAAATACCATATTTAAATGATCAACAATTTAAAATCTCCCTGTACATACGAGGGCAATATTTAACTCTCCCTAGACTGTATTGATTTCTGGAGACCAGGGACCATGTCTTATTCACTTCTCTATTTCCTCTCAGCACCTTTGATAATACTCTCAGCATAAAATAAATTCAGAAGTGTTTAATGAAAGAATAAATAAAAGAAGGAAGAAACACACCAGCAGACTGATTCTGTTAGTAGTGCAGTAACGACAGTAATGAGTTGTTCCACTTTCCCCGTTATCTTACCCACATGCTCTTACTCAGGGAAAATCAATTTCACTAGAATTGACATTTCTAGAGTTAAACTAAAAGTCAGTAGACTCCCTTTCTCTTCAGTTTCTAAGTCATACATCCATTGTTTTAAGTCTGGGATTTCGACCAGAAAATGTAACCCTATGGACCACTTGGCTGAAAAAGTTAATATTGCAAGTCTAGTGTTCTGAAATGGTACCCAAGAGATCCATAAATCCTAAAGCCAGGGACCACTCACTGCCTGTCTTCCTTACAAAATGAAATGCAATTTCTTATTTTCTACTTTGATTTTTGGCATTAAGCAGTTCTGTGTAACTATGCCTAAAATTAGATAGGAAGAAAGAGCCTTGTTCCAAGACTTGCTTTTCTTACAACATGATGACTTGAAAAGTTTTATTCACTGTGGCCTTTTATACAGTTCCTACCAAGTAATTGTAGGAAATAACGCAAGACATTTTCTCTAGCTGAAAGGCAGAAAACATTAACACAGAGGGTTTACATGGAAAAATATGTCTTTAGAAAAATATATTTCCTATTATGTTTCATGTTATGACACTTGCTCCAGAGGACCCCACGCAATTGACTAAAGGAATCCAACAAATAAGGAGGAAATTGAGCTAAACTTAATTTTTAAGTCAAAAGAGGTACTTTTACGTGAACACATGTTTCTATAGTAACGCACTAAGCAGGAGTTAGAGAAATATTATGTAAGTGCCATAGTGGTAGCTGTAGATGCCAAGGTATTATCAAAAATAATAGACTCAAAATACTGAATTCTCACCTACCTTAACACACAAAGGCCTTTCCCCCCAGAGCCTGTAAGCAACCTACAATTGTCCAGAATAAGCAGACACAGAACATTTAAGAATAGGAGAAGTTGGTCTTTAAAGTTGCATTGTTCTAGGTTTCAGTGGTGTAATTGAACTCAAGTACCACAGGATGTAAATATCAATCACTCCTCCACAGCCTCCTTCTTTGTTTCCATTGGAAGTCATTAATTAACACATCTTGAAGATCTTTCATGACTCAGAATCTAAGGAGAGCCCTAAAAACTATTATTTATTGGAAGGGGTAGAAAAATCTAGCAATTTTCATAGCAAGAAGAATTAGTAATCCATCCATCAGTGGAAAAAAAAAATCTAACAAGCAATAATTTTAAGTCTTGCCATTATGAACTATAAATTTATGACAAAAATCAGCCTATAATATTAGCAGAAAAGTATTACTTCTTTAGTCATGAGATTACCATTTTCAAAAATTATCTCTAAGGTATAGATAAATTCAAGTATGAGAGTATCTCCATGAAACCCAAAACCCTAACATTTGTCTTTGTACCAGGATCTTGAGAGAGAGATCAAAGCAGGAGAGCCATGTTAGGAATCCTCTGCCTGAAGTTTGTAAGCAATTTATAAATATTAGCTGTTAGATTACCTTCAGGGCAATTTCAGCATCTCTCTAATCTCCATGGGCTTGTACCGTTTCCTTCACCTGAATTGCCTACGTCCATTTACCAAAATCGTATCATCCTTTTATGTCCCACCTCAAATGCCACGGCCTCCATATCTTCCCCAGTGTCTAATACAGACCTAGACACAAACACATTTTAGAAATGTACTCTCAGCTCTTCTAACACTTTACATCTTACATAGCAGTTATCATGTATTCTGTCTTCTAATTATTTGAATAATATCTTAAAGCCTTCTTCCAGATCAGGAGCTATCAAACTTTACAGCATGGATTAAGTATCATCTGGGTCACTTGCAAAAGATTCAAATTGTCACTTCCACAAATTGTGGATCAGGTGTTCTGTGCTGGGGCATTGGAATCTTCCCTTTCAACATATTTACTCTGTTCTAAGCTTTATTCACCTTGGTGACGTCCAAATCTTCTTCACCCATAGCCAAGTCACAAGCGTCTCTCTTAAAAAAAACATTTTGGTTATATTCCGGTATTTTAGAAAATTTTCCCACGTTCCCCATTCTACCATTTATCATTATTGTCATATTTGAATATTAGTACGACCAAATAGGCTGTTGTTAGTAAGATCAAATAAACCTTCAAACATCAGTAACTTAGAACAAAATTTTATTTCTCCCTCACATCACGTATCTGCACAAATCGGGTGTCCCACCTCTATATTTTAGCCATTCGCTATGAAACATATGACCTACAAGTTCTTTTTGGTATGGACGTATATCACTTCTCAGATATCAGTAGCTAGAACTAAACACGTGGCCCCAAATTTACTGCAAGGGAGGTAAGGAAGTATAGAATATTTTGTTTGCACTAAGAATTCCTGCCCAAATTGAAATGTCAATCACTTGGTTTTTAATAATGTCCTACAGCTCAAGATGTCCAAAGGAAGATTTACCAGCATGATAATCGTTAACAGCTGTAATTCCCTGAGTATTTACTACGTTATTCTGTAGGTGCAATGCAAGACTACCTTAATTCTTACACAACACATGAGGTGGATATTATTAGCTGTGATTTTTGAAAGGCACTGAAATGTAGCAAGGGTTGGTGATATAATCTGCCCTACTGTGTGAATTTTGTAAATTGTGGATCCAGCTTTCGAACTAAGCCTGTATCTTTGAATTTCATTCTCTTAAAGGAATGCTTTACATTTCCTTGAAAACCACCTACTCAAAGTAATTTTTGTAAGCCACAATTATTACTCCCTATTGATTGTAGACTACAGTTTAAAATGTCTTAGCATCGCACATAAAGCCTTTCCTTTTTTTAACTCTCTGGCCTACTCTATCATAATCACATCACTTTCACAACTTTAATTCATCTGTACTAAGCAATGTGCATTTTCATACTAGTCCTGAGGGTTTTTTTTCCCTCACTTTAAGCCCTCTTGCTGCTATATTCCTTGTCTTACCTAGCTAATTCTCACCTGTATGTCAGATCTTACCTTAGAAATTACACTTATTAAAAAATATAAAAACATGAAAAAAAAGACTTGTGAAAATTTGGGAAAAATCACCATTGTGGAAGAGAATCATTGAATTCAGTCAACAAAACAGCATCTGAGGTGGGGAAATGAATGAGCAGAATATTACATTAAAACATGTTAAACTATAAATAATGTACTGAAAGAAATTTTGAAAGTTATTATAGCCATAACACATCGATGAATTTTTAGGAAAAAAAGAGTTTGTGTAAATCCTAAAATACGATTGTTAAAACATTAAAAATTCAACAAATGGACATAGTAGCAGTATAAATACAGCTAAAGATTACATTATTGAGCCATGATGTAAAGAAATTCCCTCAGAATAAAGCTTAAAACGTAACTTCAATTTTGCTGTACCATTTTAAAAGTAACAAGTTTCCTGTATCATTGTATATCCAGTTAGTTTGCACTTAACCATTGTCTTTTAGTGTTTTCTTTAGTTTATTAAACCAGGAAACAAAACAGGCATACTTAGTTTTCTAATAAACCTCTTAGATCTCTTATATTCTCAAGTTTTCCCCTCCACATTTTTTCTTGTGATTTTTTTTTTTTTTTCCTGGAGAGATGTTATTGTATCTTAAAGAATTATGCTGTTTGTCATGTAGAGTTTATCACAGTCTTTGTTTTGCTGAGTACATCTCTACTTTATCTATTAACATGTTTTTCTGTCCCCTGTATTTCTTAGAAGTTGGTAGTCAGATCTAGTGACTCATTCCCTCATCAAATATTTGGTTGCTCTGAGGTACAGGAAAGACATGATAGCTGATTTTTTTCCTTTGTTTGTCAGTTTTGCAAACAATGAGTCCCTTAGCAACTCCAAAGTTAACGAATGATTTTTAGTGCTACTATAAACATCTAGATTTAAACATATTCTTGTTTAAAGTCATTACAGATACAACTTCAATCGGTAACCACTTTTTCTCACCTCTGGCCTAGGATCCTGTTCAGCTTGGGCTCTTGAGTCCTTTTTGACGCGACTCTAGTAGTCTTTGACAGCTTCTTGCTTTGTGGTATGAAAAATGTTTTAGGTTCATCTTATACATTTCCTTATTCCAGAACTAGAATAAGCATTGGTGAGAACTATCTAATAGCTCTGGGAATAAACCCATTAAATTTGACTGAAAAGCATAAAAGAAGCTTCAACTAAATATTTTACTTTTGCCAATAAATTATAACCAAAATTCTGATATTATTCTATAAATTCAATGCAATTATGCTGAAATACCAGCAGGGATTTGGGATTTTAAAGTTTGAAAGAATAGGAAATATGCATGAATAACCAAATCTTTGGAAAATTGTTTACAAAATGTATGTTACTTATATGATTTTATCATATATTACTAATTTTATGTATTTGATATGTACCAATAATATGTTAAAATACGTGAAAGACTCTGCTAATTAAAGAAAACAAAAATACTGCTTTGCCAGAAGAATTGGTAAAAAGGAAAAAAATGTTTTAATGGAAATAGAGTTTATGATAAAACTGACAATTCAAATCAATAAGAAAAGCATATTATCTAATTTACCTATTAAATTGCTGCTAAGAGAATAAACAATCAAGCTGGAAAAAATTTCCACACCATATTCAAAAAAATTTCAAATGGACTATAAGTCCTCACACCATATTCAAAAAAAATTTCAAATGGACTGTAAGTCAAAATATATAAAACAAGTCTGTAATACTACTAGAAGAAAATAAAAAAATCAAAGTACACATATACATTTTTTAAAATGTTGATGTTTAGGAGGGCTTTCCTAGCAAGAAACAATATTATATATGCTAGAAAATTACACAAAAATCAAACCTTATCTATATCAAAGGATTCCACAATCAAAATTAAAGACAAGCAAAGGACTGAAAGAGAATATCTGAATTAATATAATGGAAAATAATATCAGTTGTATAGAAAGAATGTCTATAAAAAATTCTTTTAAATAGAAAATAATAGAAAAATTTACAAAAGAACTAGATACAGTCCATAAATCTGTAAAAAATTCAAACTCTCTAGGAATCAGAAAAATACATATATTACTACTTTTCATACAAAAATTGAGTTAAATTAAATAGATTGATAATAGCTATTATTACCACGGAAATGGGGAAATGGTCCCTGAAACTGCTATTGAGATAGTAATTTTATAGCCTTTTCGAGGGAAAGTTAGTACTGAGTATAATTTTAAAGAAAATCATTAACCCAGTAATTCTACTTTTAGGAACTTATCCTACAGATATAGGCATGTAGCCTACAAAAATACATTCAGGTGCAACAAAGTTACATGTACAGCATAGGCACCACAGTACTGTTTGCCATGCAAACACTGGAAACAACTTAAATATCTAACAGTAAGGGAATAAATTATAGTGCATCTATACTATTTATTAAAATAAATTGTTAGAGAGAATGAAGAGATCTATACAAGCTTGCAGAGAATTATGTGCTAATGATTACAGTTAAAGAGAAAAAGCAAACCACAGGAGAAATATATAGACATAGAGATATAAATAAACCCAGAGAAAAATCTGAATGGATACACACTAAACTGTAAACAAGAAGAATATTTTGTGGAGAAGTAAGATTTCCTTTCTAGCTCTTTATGCTTACGAAGCTTCCCCCCCACCCTCCACAAATAGTATATATCTATTTCTTGAATAAGAAAAAAATTTTTTTTCCTCATGATAAAATTGCTCTGAGGTGACACTTAACAATTATTTTTCAGCTTCAATTTGGCCAAGACTGAAGGTAGAAGGTGTATACTTTATAATTTAAAATTAGTCAAACATTGTATGCAAAAAATTTTTTGATGAAAATTTAAAAGTAAAAGAAATGAGTTCTATGTCCCCATAAGATTCTGCCCTGTTCACCCATATTTACTCTCAAGGAGATCGACATCCACATCAGATTCTTTTGAGAGTGCAAGGAAAGGAAAGGACCCTTTTTTCCAGTGAGAAAAATACAAAAGAACACACACACACACACACATAGATATTTCTTGCAGGGATATGAGTTTAATAATCTCCATTCTAGAAACTGCTAGTTTGGAAATTACTGTGCCTTGGGCAAGTCACTTAATCTCTCCTAGCTTCCATTTCCTCTATAGTAAGAGAAACAAAGAGAGGCAGAGAAAGAAATAAAAGAAGAAGGAGGAAAGGGAGGAGGAAAAAAAAGAAAGAAACTTACTTATTTCCCTCAGAAATTTTTAATATTTGGAGCTTATTATGACATTTTTAATATATAAAAATACATAAAAAATACTCTAATATAACTCCATGTACCTGTCACCTATTTTCTGTATTTACATACTCAAAGCTGATTTTGTTTCATCTATATCCTAACTCCCTTCCACCCATCTCCCAGATTATTTTGAAGCAGATCCCAGACATCATACTCCGCCTAGAAATACTGCAGCATGTAATTCTGAAAGATAAGGATTCAAGTTTAAAAACATAATCACAAACACAAGATCCCACCTAAAAAGCTAACCACAGATCCTCATTTTTATTAAATATTAAATCAGAATTCGCATATCCCTGACAGTTTTGTTTTTCACATGTTTCTGTTTATTTTATTGACTTAAATCTAAATAAAGACCACACACTGCAATTTTTTGGTATATAGGTTACATTTATTTTAATGTAGAATTCCCTTCCCCCCATCAACCCCTCCAACTTTGCAATTTATTTATAGTAGAAACTATGCTGTCTGTCTTATAAGTTCCCCACAGTCTTATTTATTGATTACGTCTCTGTTGTGTCAATTACCATGTTCCTCTGTTCCCTGTATTTTCTGTAAACTGATGATTAGATCAAAAGGCTTGATCAGACTCAGATTCAACTGTTTGGAAAAACTACTATATACATAGTGCTATTTGCTATTATCAGGAGCTGCATAGTTTCTGGTTGTCTGCCTTGTGATTTAGGTCACCTTTCATGTTCACTGCCTAGACTCTTAGACATGTGCAGTTTTGGAAAGATTTTAAGCGTTTATGTTGTAAAGTTTGTTCTCACAAGTTCACAGACTTGGTATCAGTTTCTCTATTTTACTGAGGAAACATCTATGGCTCAGATGTGGGAATAACAGAACCAAGATGAACCTAAACAACTTTATCCATCTCACCAAAATGCCAAAAAGATTGTTACCCAATTTCCACTCTATTCTTCCATACACATGTTTATTTTTCTTTTTAGAAAAATTAGAAAAAAAAATTTGTTTGCATTTATTTAGGTATGAGGAATTTTATACCTCATTGCCAAACTAATTTGCTGGTGGCGGGGGTGGGGGGGTAGGAGCAGAGAGGACAGGTATATCCTGTCTTACTTGGGAGCAAAGATGCACAGGTAATTTCGGTTGTGCATATGTGTGTGTTTATTCTTATATCCCTTCATGCCACATGTATCAATCACAACAATAAGTGTAAGTAAGAGATAAGAAAAAAGGAAGCAAAATATCCTCCAATTGTGTCTATTTCATTGTAGCTTCAAGGAAAGACAGGGCAAAGTTATAGAGTCTTTAAAGACTAAGAGCAAATATTCATGGTATAGTAGTAAAAAAAATAAATAATACTTTTTCCAAATTAAACTATGTTGGAACTAACACATAGAGACTCAGATCTACCATTTATTAGGACAGAATGACCAAGAATTTTCTTGCTGGTTTATTAGAGGAACAAACACTAGAGTTTCTAGTGTCCGAGTGTCATAGAAACTAAGTGACAACAGTGGTGACATTTTAGCTAGAAAAGCCCTGCAATATGGCTGGACATTGTTTCTGGCTGGTTTGCTTCTCTGCCTTACCAGAAGATTCTGTGACCTATCCAATATCTTTTTTTTTTTTTAATTGAAGTACTGTCAGTTACAATGTATCAATTTCTGGTGCACAGCACAACGTCTCAGTCATGTGTATACATACATATATTCATTTTCATAGTCTCTTTCTTTAAAGGTTATTATAAGATATTGAACATAGTTCCCTGTGCTATGCAGAAGAAACTTCTTAAAAAATCTTTTTTATACATAATGGCTAACTATGATCTCATCTACAAAACAGAAAGACTTACAGACATAGTAAACAATCTTATGGTTACCCAATATTGTTTAAGTAAATTCTTTCTCTGTGGAGGTGGTAAAAGTAGATTGTGTTTGGAACAAACAGGCAAACAAAAACCCTGACTGAATTCTTATATAGAACATAGTAGGAAATTACAAATGCTTGGGAATATTTAAAGTAGAGATTAGTCCATATCTGAACAAGTACTCCCTGTAAGTACAGGAAGATTGGAAGGACAAAATCATCAATACAGAATACATTTTCAGGCTAAGGAAGAATGAGTCAAAGATTTACTACCTCTGTCGACAAGTGCAGTTACTAAGCTAGCATCACAGCCAGTGTTACCATGCCCAATGAGTGGAGAAGAGTAAGGGCTAAATGAGAAGTGCAGATCTGAGTTTAAATCATGATCTGAAACATTTATTTACTGTGAAACCTTTGAAAAATTGCTTAATCTCTTTTAGTCAATTTTCCCGTCTTTCAAGTGGGATAATTATCTTGACTTGCAGAATCATTAGGAAGATTTAATGAGAAAATAGAAGTGCCTATCACAGTGTTTGATACTCAATTTGCAAACAAAGGAGACTGACAAGGGCTTAATTTCCAGAGTATACAAACAGCTCATACAACTCCATAACAAAAAAGCCAAACAACCCAGTCTAAAAGTGGGCAGAAGGCTTAAACAGATATTTTTCCATGAAGACATACAAATCGCCAATGGCACATGAAAAAATGCTCAATATTGCGAATTACCAGGTAAATGCAAATCAGTACTACAGTGAAGCATTACCTCATACCAGTCAGAATAGACATTACTAAAAAGTCCACAAATGATAAATGCTAAATATGGCGTGGGGAAAAGGGAACCATCGTACGCTATTGGTGGAAATGTAGTTTGGTGCAGCTATTATAGAAAACAATATGGAGATTCCATATTGACTAAAGACTAAAAATAAACTTACCATATGATCCAGCAATCCCACTTCTGGGCATATACCCAGATGGAACATTAATTCAAAAAGATACATGCACCCCAATGTTCATAGTAACACTATTTACAATAGCCAAGACATGGAAACAACCTAAATGTCTATGGAGAGATGCTCAGATAAAGAAATTGTGGTATTTATATATACAATGGAATACTACTCAGCCATAAAAAAGAATAAAATACTGCCATTTGCAGCAACATGGTTGGACCTGGAGATTGTCATTCTAAGTGAAGTAAGCCAGAAAGAGAAAAAAAATATGATACCACTTATATGTGATATCTAAAAAAATGACACAAATGATCTTATTTACAAAACAAAAAGACTCACAGGCTTAGAAAACAAACTTATGGTTACCAGGAGAGAAAGCAGGGAGTGGAGGAGTAAATTGGGAGTTCGAGATTTGCAGATGCTAACTACTATATATAAAATACGTAAACAACAAGGTCCTACTGTATAATGTAGGGAACTATATTCAATACCTCGTAATAGCCTATAATGAAAAAATAATATGAAAAGGAATATATACGTATAACTATGTCACTATGCTGTAAACCAGAAATTAACACAGCATTGCAAACTGACTATACTTCAGTAAAAACAATAAATAAATAGAATAACATAAAACCAAAACCAAAACAAAACAAGCAAACAAAAAATTTGTGTTCTATACATATGAATTTCTTTATTCCATTTTCCTTTGCTCACTGCAAGACCGCAATCTTAAAATCTGACATACACTTAAGTGATAAAACTCTTATTAAAAGAATATGAAAATGAATATATGTTTATTCATGTATGACTGAAGCATTGTGCTGTACACCAGAAACTGACACAGCATAGTAAACTGACTACTTCAATAAAAAATTTTTTTAAATTTTAGAAACAAATTTTATTCATTGCAGTATGTTATTTCTTTTAATTTTAAAAATCTAGAATGAATTCATCATATTTTATAAGAACATAGAAATATCTCCAGCTGGAAACTTAACCATTCACTGTTTCAATTCTGATTAATCAGCAAATTATATAAACACTAGAAATAGTTCTTTTTTGCATTAGGTGGTTTAATTCCTAATCTGAGTAATGTGATCAGATCATGATAATAATCAACATATTCTTACCAACTCTACGGCAAATATATTCTAACTGCTAAAGGAACAGTTCTAACTAATTTTGTGAATCTAATTGAAACCCAATAGCATAAGTCAATAACACCAACGAAATACAGACATCTTCTACACGATATCTTCCCAGTTAATGCTTTAAAAAAAAAAAAAGACCTTTTTTTGGAAATAGTTTGACTCCCAAGGAATTGCAAAAAAAAAAAAAAGGTATGGAGTTTTCATCTACGTTTCACCCTGCTTTCTCACAGAAAACATCTTATATAAACACAACACATTGTCAAAACCAGGAAATTGATGTTGGTGCAATGCTATCAACTCAACTACAGATCATATTCCTATTTCATCAGTTTGTAACTGCTTGTTAGTATTTAGTACCCAAGTGTATAGAGTGCGGCTAATATCAATTAATGTTTTATTGGACAATGATTATAAAAAAAGAAGTATGTTAATTTCCTGGAAACTCAATACAATATATTTTTAAAGGGGATGTGCAAGAACACTGTAATTCCACAATTGGGTGCACTGTCAGACACATGTGTTAGAAAACCATCCTCAGTAAATTTTGAAATTTTGAAAACCATACTAAGTGAATGTACATTTAAACTCTTCTCCATTCCAACTTTCAAGTTCCGAGCTTCCATCTTTCTCTGTAAGTGAAGTGTAGTACAGGCTATTTCCTTGTTTTTAATTGTCATTGTTGTCTGATTCATTTATAACTAATTAATTTTTGTTATAAACCAACTGGGTTGGGTTTTTTTTTTCCCCTGTGAGTTTACCATGGTATTTCTTGCACGTCCTACATGTTACTGCTTGAAAAGCAACTGCAGTTTTTTTTTTAAGCCAATCACTGGTGATCAAGAAGTTATGTATTAAGTATTGTAGATCCTAACACTACAGTGATCCTAACATTACTGTATTTACTGGGTTTGAGTTTAATTCTGGAAATTTGCTGAAGGATTGGGAATGATGTATAATTCAGTGTAATTTTCCTCTTTCAAAATAATGGGTTATAGGCTCTTGGTTAGGGTTCTTACACAAAACTTATGAGTTGCAGCCATGGGTTACTGACATTAAGCGAGAGATGCCAGTATATAGATTTAGTATCAGAGAGTCCATAAGGTGGATTAGTCAATGGAATGGGATAGTCCAACTATCCCACTGGGTAAACAAGATCATCTACAAATTTTAATATGATTGAAGAAACATAGGGGGAGGGTCTGGCTCAGTGGTAGAGCGCATGCCTAGCATGCACGAAGTCATGGGTTCGATCCCCAGTACGTCTGTTAAATTAAAAAATAACAATAAATAAACCTAATTACACTCCCCCCAAAAGAAACAGTCGTAGTCAATATTAAAGGGAAAATTAGCTAACTATCTGAAAAAAAATTTTTTTAAACATCTTACCTCATCATTCTTGTTTCTACTTATTCTCTTCCCTTTCCTGGAAATTCCATTTTTCCTACTAACTTTCAACAACCTACTCTTCACTCAAAGAATGATTCAACTGGGGCACAGGCCAAAAACAGGAAACCATACATCATGTAAGCACCAGGGGTCCCTGGGCAGAGAAAGAAAAGCAGAAACCGCTGAGCTGATAAATGATCACACCTTTTGGGGTGATGAGCAGCCTGGAAACTGACAAAGAAAAGTGGGAAAAGACAGGAATCTCCAGTGTCTGAATGTAACCTTTTGCTCATTATGACTTCATTTCAATAAAATTATCCTTGCAGATTAGAAGTTCCCACCATGCACCGATGCCATGACACTTCTGATTCAGGCTAAATAAGGACAAAAATCCACCCTCCCTTTGGGAAGGTGGAGTTGGGATGAAAATCAGGGGATAGACCCCAGACCTTTCCTCCCCTAATGAATATTCAGCCCATTCATTTTTACACCCTATGTAACCAACTTGCCAAAGAAACTCGGGGCAGCCGCTCCCCTGCGCCTGCCCGCTCTCCCCTTGAGAGTGTACTATGCATCCCTTAATAAACCCCCACTTTACTTTCTTAACCACTATGTCTTCTCTCTGAATTCTTTCTGGGATGGGACAAGAACCCAGACACTCATTACATTTACCAGAAACGGTAGTACTGAACACTCTGGCTCTAAGACTGAGTCAAGTTGAGGGAGATTTAGTTCCTGTGATCTGAAGCAATCCTCCCTGATTTGCTACTGAGGAGGAATTTCTAAGTGATAGAAAAATGGCACTGGGTCTGTTGCAAAGGGGCTACAACATGAGTCACACTTTCTTTTTATTTGGGAATACTTGATAGCAGATAGTCCCTACATGGGGAATCCTGGGCACACTCTCATCTCTTCTCCTGTCTCTATTTAATTCCAATAGTGCTATTATTGATCCCCTTTCTTCCTGAAGGTCTCATGACTTCTCCCAATACAGATATGATCCTTTATACAAGGCCTAAGACATACATTCCTCACTGCTGTAGGTAAGCAAGTTTTCTCCATTTTTGTGCATCTTTGCATTCTCCATTTGACAAATCCTATTTCTGCTCTGTTACTAATTATGTCTACGAAGTTGTAAATAAATTACCTTTATTATTTCTGCAATAAGATACTGGTCATGGCAGTGTTGTATTTGTGTTTGATGCTAAGACATAAATCAAGACTCAGAGGAGAAAAAAGTTTTTATTCATAGATTATTCTGATTCCATGGGTGTCTTTGTCTGGTAACATTTAAATCAAAGGGTTCAAATTTAAATATGGTCATGTATTTTTTTAAATGATATTTTTCCCTCAAGAAAATTCTAATCAAGTTATCATCCGTTATAACTGTTGGATAACAGACACAACTTTAAAAAAAAAAAAAAAAAAAAGCTCAAGCTAAATGTTGAGAATTATGTTTTATTCAGCAGATTTTCTGAGGACTTAAACCCAGAAGACAGCCTCTCAGATTGCTCTGAGGGGCTGCTCCAAAGAGGTATGGGAGGAGCCAGGATATATAGAGTTTTGCAACAAAAACCAGGTAGTTGGAACATCCAAATATTACTGTTAATTAGAGAAAACATCTCAAGTTAATAAACAGACATCTCAAGTTAATACATTTATCATGTATGGGAGTACGCAAGAGTCTGGGCTCATTGAAGTCCTTCCTTGATGTGCCCCTTAGCTGTCTAGGGCCAGTGTCTTGTTCTTTCCCATCCTGAGTTCCCTCAGGATGTACCACTGGGGATGGCTGCAGGGGCTGAGGTTTTGGTGGCTGCAACATCCTTTGTTTGCTGATATGGCAGGCAACATTTTTCATCCACATAACATTCAGCTTAAAATTTATGCTTCAAAATTTGCAATCAGGGAATTTTGCTCAGAAATTGGCAGCTAGAGGACATAAATGTGCAGTTATCTCATCTGATTATCCATCTTTTCAACAGAGATCAACAAATTTTTATAAGTTATCCGCATATTAATAATTCCATCTGCTCAGTATCACCTTTGTACTTTTCGGTTAGTGTCGGTTATGAGAGCTATTTCAAAGCTCCCTATTTACTGATAAAATCTGTGTGGGAGGAATCTGGCATCTTTGTGTATGTGTGTGTGGAATCTGATTAATATAAATCACCTGTTATTCAAGAAATAATAGAGACTTGAAATGTTTTCCCATTTTCTAAATTTGTTTCCTTCAAATAAATTCAATATTTTTTAGGCTTTGCCAGAAAATTGTCAAAAAATTCCTTTCTAGCAATTTGTTTTTCCCAAACGAAGGTACAGTGGGAATACTTGTGTTAGAGCAGGCAGATAGCTAGAGATGAGCAAAGAAAGGGCGACACAGGCCAAATGGCAAGAATTGGGCAGAAATGAGGGGCACAGGCCAAATGCAGGAAACCACACATCATGTAAGCACCAGGGGTCCCTGGGCAGAGAAAGAAAAGTGGGAATCTCTGGGCTGATAAGTGGTCACACATTTTGGGGTGATAAGTGACCCGGAGGCCAACAAAGAAAGGTGGGAAAAAGCAGGAATCTCCAGTGTCTGAATGTAACCTTTTGCTCATTATGCCCTCACTTCATGCACCAATGCCATGACACTTCTGATCCAGACTAAATAAGAATCAAAAATCCCTCCTCCCTTTGGGAAGGTGGAGTTGGGATGAAAATCAGGGAATATGACCCCAGACCCTTCCCTCCCCAATGACTATTCTGCCCATTCATTTTTACACCCTATGTAACCAACTTGCCAAAGAAACTCGAGGCAGCCGCTGACCTGAGCCTGCCTGCTCTCCCCTTGAGGGTATACAATCCATCCTTTAATATATCCTCACTTTACTTTTTTAACCACTATGATTTGTCTCTGAATTCTTTTTGGGACAGAACAAGAATCTGGAACACCGTTTACATCTACTGGCAACACTGGGATTTGAATTAATTGGCCACAGTGCTTAATCTTAAATATTATGAAATGCAGCACTAACTAGTCCTTCTGCTGAATATCCAAAATTCAGTTATGTTTATCTTAGGACATCCCATTGAAGAGGTTGTTTAATTCTATACAAAAAAAAAAAAAGGATGAGAAGTTTATCTTTCTAGGAGAGGGTCAAGATTTATTCATTTGCAGATACCTCTTGCCTTCCCTCTCCTCTACCAATACCGATCAGGTCTGTCTCAGCCCACTCAGCGTCCCCTCCATCAGGGAGAGTTCTAGGAGATAGCAGCTGCTGGGTTTTGCAGTGCAAATTATGGAGAATGAGCAGGGGAAATCTAGAGGACTGGGTGGTAGGGGAGGAGAAGAAGGGAGCCGCTTGCCTCTTGCCGGGCTGTGAAGAGCTGAAGGAGCCGGGGAAGAAGAATTCAACACGTTTAACCCGCAGTTCACCTGCAAGGTGTGACAGCATCAGAGTTTAGGAAAAACTATTGTAGATCAGAAACTGTACCTTTTAATAGAATCTGAAAGATGGGAATATTTTAGAATTTGATTAGAATTGGTTAGTGCATTGTTTTATAGAATAGTAGATTAGAACTCAATTTCAAAAATACTTGATTTCTTTGACAATCTTAGGCTACTTTCATAGAAGTATAGGGGAACTCTCTGCCCTCTGGTGCTCTGCCCTACAAATTCTGTCTTGCCCTCCAGGCATCCAAACTCTGTCTCCTGACTTGGGTAGCCAGCTGGGCTGTGCTGGAGCCCCTTCTGTGAGCCCAGGCCTGGAAGCTCTGTCCTGCGGGAAGCTAGAGTACCCCTAAAGCTCACCTCCCTTTTTTTTTTTTAACCATCTCTCAGGGATCACTGCTCTGAACTGCCTGTTGTCCACTGCCTGAAAACTGTTGTTTCATATATTTTGTCTTTTTTTTTTTTTTTTAAGTTATTTAAGGTAGGAGAGTTAATACAATAATCCTTCATGTCCAAAAGCATGCAATCTGTTTTGCTTACTTTCAGAAGACAGGAATGCCTTCAGTGCAATGTTAATCTGATTTAAAATGATTTCCTCAGAGGCAACGTTTACTGGAATCAAATGACTGACTCATTACTACATTATCAGGCTTGTTCTGTGCTAGAGTTCTTCACCAGGATGCTGCTTTGAGCATACCAAGAGGACACCTTTGATTATCTTTCGAAATTCTATTCTTCATAATAATTCCCTTTGTGTTTTATTTATATGTTCATACCTACATTATCTTTTTAAGGGACTTCACAAGTTAAAAGTACATAGTATTTATTTAGTCCCAGACTTTATGACTGAATATCTGCATTTGTGTGTGTCTGTGTGGGAGAGGAAGTGTGTATTTCTACACCCCCACATACACACAAAGACATACATAGTTACACACTCCTGGACCATGAACAACATGTAATTCATTTTAATGTTTGTCTAGTGAATTTTTTTTTCCGAAGTGTCTACATTGTGGGGTGTTGGTTCTCTTACCGAATGCAAGTTCACATGCCCAATGCACAATGAGGCCAAAAAACTGAAGTATCAGAGTTTGGAGCAGAGAATGGTTTATTGCAGGGCCAAGCAAGGAGAACAGATGGCTTGTGCTCAAAATCCCCTTGCTCCCTGATGGTTTTCAGGGAGAAGTTTTTACAGGCAAAATTTGAGGTAAGGGCTGCAGGATGTGTGGCTTTCTTCTGATTGGTTGGCAGGAAGGTAATAGGTTGGTGTTCCAGGAATCTTGTGCTCAGCCTGAAGTGGCCATCCTCCACCTGGTTGGGGGTTTTAGTTCCTGCAGAAGATATTGTTATGCATATTCTTTAAGGAGGAAATCAGATCCTGCCCCAAGGCTGCACTGTTGTTTCTTAACTGCTCCTCTGTCTCAGCAGTCCCTCCCTTCCCTGATTAGCAACTGTCTGAATCTGCCCTTTAGAACTCAGGGAAAGGCAAAGAGGCTGAATGAAGCCTATTTCCTCATACAAAGGGGAAACAGGGAATACCGAAGGGATTTGTACCAGGGAGGGCCCCACAGGGACCAGCTCCATTTCAGCGCTATCTTCTGCTCATGTCTCCATGGCTCTCCATCACGCTCTGCATCACAGTGAGTTTTACAACCAAGAGATAGAACTTATCTACCCTTACATCAGTTTAGTATTTTTCCTATTTTATTGTACGTGGTGTATAACCTTCTCTTCACCTGATTTAAAGCCATTTCTGAGTCATCCTAGACGCCCTCATTTCCTTTTTCTTCTCTGAATTATGTCACTTTCCCTCCTTTTAGAAAGCTTCACAGCATTTTCTACTCCAAAAGTGCTTTCTTTCTTCTACTGTGTCCCCTTCCAAATTCCTCCTTTAGGGTTAACAAGATCACTTTCTTTCTTTATTTGAAACTTTCTGAATTCTTTCTCATGTGCAAAAATGTTTTATCAATCAGAGAAGCCACTTTATGTTAACGTGGGTTCCTACAAAAGCCATCATGCTTACACAAGAAATATAGTTGACTATATTTATATCTATGCAATATAAACATTTAATTGTATAATTATATATACGTATACATGTTGAATTGTATAATTTTATATATGTATATACATGTATTATACATTATTTTGTATTGCTGAGTGTTCGGGATCCTTTCTGCTTATATATCTGTAAGTTCCCTACCAATCCATCTACAAAGTGCTTGAGGATGTAGGATGTGCTACCGACTTTATTGTGTCTGCCTAGCTCTGAACACTTTACTATCACATATAAGAAAAACAAAGGGTAAAACCATAAAGCCCTTGATGATGCCAATCCATTCACAGTTGGGTCTTCTTTTGTACATACATAATTAACACCTCAATAAGTGATCTATTTTAACACATACAGAATTCTCTCAGAGGAAGAAAAATAACAGATGGAATGGGGAATGCAAATGGAAAAAGTGATGGTACAATGAACACTCCAGAATGCATTTTAAATAATTTACACAAATCTGTTCCAATTTGTGAGCAAGAATAAAAGCAGCACCATTTGTCAACTAAAAGTTGAAACTTTGTTGGAAATTATCAGCCTTGATTTATACATCATATTGTTAGATTTGCCATTATTAAGCATATCATAATGGCAGCAATCTAAGTATAAACATGCCCTCTTGCACAGCTGCACAATTGTCTTAATTGGTACTAATTTCCCTCCAATTGCAGTATCATTTGTTTTCCTTGGTGTGGAAAAGCAGAGTGAGTTTGCTTCCTGTAAAAATTCAGTGAGGAAAATAAGCAGAGAGTTCTGTTTTGCTAGCAAACAAAGAAATTTGATTCATAATCAAGATGTAAATACAGTTTGTGATGTAGCCTCCATCTTGCTCACCCCATGTGATGACCTATCCTGGGGTTGGAAGTGGACCTAGGTAATATTTTGATATGTGCTTTGTTTGAATTCACACTTTCTGTGGTTTTGAAATAGGCAGAAATGAGTCTTCATAATGTATTTGAGAAGAATTCCATGTTTCCTGGTATGATTAGGCTTGACAACTGTATTTCTATTGAACTTTGATTTTGTTAAATGTTGCTTATTTCTAGTAATATGCACTAATCCTGTACACCACGTAAGAACAAAAATGAAAGATACTATAAATGTTTTTATTGATGGATGCTGCAAAAAGGATTTTGTGGCTTAGTTCTAAGTGATCTCAGGTTTTCAAAAGCTCAGGGAGATTGGTTTAAGAAAATGTCAGAGGACAGTTCAACGAACATTTTAAAGGTAATAATTAACTGATCGTCTCAATATGTTTTAAAATTATTCTCTTTATAAAATCGCAGCTCTTTTGAAAAGTGCGGCATAAGAGAACTTTCATGTTCTCAAATTGCTAAGAATTCAATGGAGTCATTTGAAAGATTCTTACAGCAAAAGAGGCTTGTTCAAGGAGACAGTCATGACATGATGTTTTGATAGGATGTGGCATGCTGCCAGGTGGTGTGGTCTGTCTCTTCTGAAAAGAAATATTTGTTTTATGTAGTTCTTTAAAAGTTCCTCTTGAAAAATTAAAATATCTCTGGGGATCAAGTTTTAGACTAAGATGTTCCTCAGGAATGAGAAATGTTTAATGACTTTTCCGTTGTTTATCAAAGACAGAATACATTAAAAAAAAAAATATCCCCCACTGTCTCCCCTGATCTGCAGGAGTTCCTGCAAGGGGCTCTGGGAAATTTTATTCTGTCCCAAGTCCTTTTGGTCCTGGGGATCTGGACTCAGTACCAGCATCTGATACTTTTAAAGAGGTTGGCAAGATACTTGCTCTGATCTTTTTTGAAGTTAGTCAAAGAGGTTGTAAAAGTACTAGGCTACAAGTCTGAGATGATGTATTCCCCTTCTCGAGTCCCTAGCAGTTAGCAAAATGCTTGTCACACAGAAGGCCCATAACAGACCTCATAAGTAAATGAGGTGGTTTATCCCATGCTGGTAACATGAGAAGATGGGAACTGTGAGCACCATTAAGTCTGTCTGCACTGTATTTATTGCATCTCTGTAATCCTGGGTGAAATTTAATACTGGAACAATTTGGATTTCAATGAAGTTTCACTAGAATAGTGTACATAGCTGGAGGCTCTAGACCCTAAAAGATGATTATATTTTCATAATTGTTTTACACTCTGTACAAGCTTCAGATAACCAGCCACTTTGTTACGAGTGCCATATTGGTGTCATAGCAACTTCAGAGGAAGTCATAATGAATGGGAAGCTGAAATGGTGATGACCTGAAGAGACAGTTTAACAGCCACTACACTGAGTCTTGCTGGGAAGTTGATGTCAAACTTCAGGCAAATATGTGAACTCCTATGAAGCCTCATTTTCTTTTTCATAAACTATTCTTAGAATAATTTTATAGAAAAATCTTACAGAAAAATAAGTCTTCGCAGATAAGTCTTAATGATAGTACAGAGACTTTCCATGTATTCTGCACCCAGTTTCTCCTATTGGTAGCATATTATGTCACTTGTCATAATTAATTAATAAATATTGATACATTGTTATTAACTAAACTCAATACATTATGAGATTTCATTATTTTCCCCCTAATGGTCTTTTCCTCTTCCGGGATCCTATCCAGTGTATCACATTGGATTTGTCATCATTGTTTCCTCTGGACTGTGTTAATTTCTCGGGCTTTTCTTGATTTTTTATGACCTTGACAGGCTTTAAAGAGTGTGCTGGTCAGGTATTTTGTGGAATATCCCTCAAGTTGGGTTTGTGTGATGTTTCAATAGTTAGCCTGGGATTATATGTTTGGGGAAGGAAGGCAATAGAGAGTAGAGAGTTATTTTCAACACAACACATCTAGAGAACGTGTCACTGATGATATGAACCTTGATTACTGGGCTCAAGTAGCGTTTATCAGGTTTCTTCACTGGATGATTATGTTTAAATTTCCCCTCTTTAATATACTCTTTAAAAGGAGGTCACTAAGCATGACTCACCATTGAACGGAAGTTTCTCCATAAATTATCTGGAATTCTTCTCATTAAGAGACGTAATTCTTTTCCCCCATTTATTTATTTATTCAATCATTTAGTTATATCAGCATGAACATATGGATATTTATTTTAAGGAATAATATTTAATACTATGCTATAAATTTTGTCACTCAGATTGTTCCAGCTTTGGCCTTTGGGAGCTCTTAAAATTGACTCCATGTCCCTTTGAAATACTCCAATCACATTGGTTTTTGTTTTTTTTGTCAGAACTTAATTTTTTGGCATTGTGTTATGATACAGATTTGTCTTGTATATTTTCTGTTCCAGCCCTAGAAACAGCCATTTGTCAAAGGATGACTTGTTCCTCTTAGTGAAGAATGTTATTAAAAACCAAGATCCGACTCTTGGGCATGCCCATTGCTACTGGGTGTTATTGCTATGTGTATTCACCTATTAAATTACGTCTCGTTTGCTTCCAGTTTGGTGATTATAAATACAACCGTTAGAAATATTTTCATGCAGATTTTTATGTGGACAGAGGTTTTCAAATCACTTGAATAAATACCCGAGAGCTTAAGTTGCATGGCAAATCTATGTTTAGCTTTAGAAGAAAACGCTAAACTGTCTTCCAAAGAAACGTTAAAATTTTGCATTCTTGAACGAGGGTTCCTGCTGCCCTGTACCAGGAGTCAGTAGTTTTTAGGAGATTTTAGCCATTTTAATAGCTGTGCAGTGGGTTTTGCTGTTTGGATTTGTTTTTTAAGTTCAAAGGAGAGTACATCTAAACACAGACTTTAGACATCAAATTGTTGCCTGCAATTTATTTTTAAATGACACAAAAAACACAACATCCATACACACAGCGCCAGTATTCACCTGACAGACATTACCCACATAAAGCTATTTTCAGAAATCCCACTCTCCCGCTTCCAGCTTCCCAACATCATATCTCTCCATCAATTCCTCCAGTTCACTGGGACTCCTGATTTGTTGACTCTCCCCCAACTTTTTTTATATATATATGCTTTTTTTGAAGTATAGTCAGCTCACAATATTGTGTCAATTTCTGGTTTACAGCATGTTGCTTCAGTCATACATGAACATACATATATTTGTTTTCATATTCTTTTTCACCATAAGTTAGTACAAGATATCCACCACAGTCCTCTGAGCTACACAGCATGAACTTATTGTTTATCTATTCTATATATATCGGTTAGTATCTGCAAATCTCTAACTCCCAAATTATCCCCTCCCACTCCCCTCCCCCCTGGTAACCACAAGTTTGTTCTCTATGTCTGAGAGTCTGTTTCTGTTCTGTAAATAAGTTTGTTTGTTTGTTTGTTTTTTAGATTCCACATATAAGTGGTATCATATGTTATTTTTCTTTCGCTTTCTGGCTAACTTCACTTAGAATGACAATCTCCAGGTCCATCCATGTTGCTGAACATGGCATTACTTTATTATTTTTATGACTGAGTAGTATTCCGTTGTATAAATATACCACAACTTCTTTATCCAGTCATCTGTCAATGGAAATTTATGTTGTTTCCATGTCTTGGTTATTGTAAATATTGCTGCTATGAATATTGGGGTGCATGTGTCTTTTTGAATTAAGGTTCCCTCTGGATATATGACCAGAAGTGGGATTGCTGTATCACATGGTAAGCCTATTTTTAGTCTTTTGAGGAATCTCCATACTGTTTTCCATAATGGTTTTACCAAACTACATTCCCACCAACAGTGTAGGAGTGTTCTCTATTCTCCACAATCTTTCCAGCATTTTTCCTTTGTGGACTTCTTAATGATGACCATTCTGACTGGTATGAGGTCACACCTCATTTTAGTTTTGATTGCATTTTTCTGATAATTAGCAATATTGAGCCTTTTTTCATGTGCTTACTGGTTATTTGCATGTCTTCATTAGAGAATTGCTTGTTTAGGTCTTCTGCCCATTTTTGGATTGGGTTGTTTGGGTTTTTTTCTTATTAAGTTGTAGAGCTGTTTATATATTCTGGAAACTAAGCCTTTGTCAGTCACATCTTTTGCAAATATTTTCTCTGATTCCGTAGGTTGTCTTTTTGTTTGGCTTAAGGTTTCCTTTGCTGTGCAGAAGCTTTTAAATTGAATTAGATCCCATTTGTTTATTTTTACTTTTATTTCTGTTGCCTGGGTAGACTGTCCTAGGAGAACATTGCTGAGATTTATGTCAGATAATGTTTTGCCTATGTTTTCTTCTAAGAGGTTTATAGTGTCTTGTCTTATATTTAGGTCTTTAACCCATTTTGAGTTTATTTTTGTGTATTGTGTGAGGGAGTGTTCTAACTTTATTGATTTACTTGCTATTATCCAGTTTTCCCAACAGCATTTGCTGAAGAGACTGTCTTTACTCTATTGCATGTTCTTGCCTGCTCTGTCAAAGATTAATTGACCAAAAGTTTGTGGGTTCACTTCTGGGCTGTCTGTTCCGTTCCTTTGATCCCTGTGTCTGTTTTTATGCTGATACCAGGCTGCTTTGACCACTGCAGCTCTGTGGTCTTGTCTGAAGCCTGGGATGTTTATTCTTCCATATTCACTCTTTTTCTTCAGTATTGCTTTGACAATTCTGGGTCTTTTGTGATTCCATATAAATTTTAGGATTATTCATTCTAGTTCTGTGAAAAATGTCCTGGGTAATTTGATGGGGATCACAGTAAAGCTGTAGATTGCCTTGGGCATTGTGGCCATCTTAACAATAATGGGAAGGCTTTCAAGTTCTCACTGTTGAGTATTATGCTGCTGTAGGTTTGTCATAAATGACTTTTATTATGTTAGGGAAATCCTCTCTGGCATTAATACCCAAATAAGACAGTTGTGTAGAGTACAGAGGTACTAAAGGGTGCACAGGCTTGATGTGATCAGGATGAGAATGAAGGCTACTGTGGCTGAACTATAGCAGACAGAAGGGAGACTGGAACACAAGAGGCAGAGGCAGATAGTCAATCATATAGGTCCATAATAAAGAATGAAAGCTTTACTGTTGTCATTTTCTTCCAACTTCATATATGAAAATTTCAAGCACATATAAAAGTAAAGAGGATAGTATAATAAACCTCTGTGTAACCAGGATCAACAATTATCATTTTGATACACATTTTAATCTTTTTTCTTTTCTTTTTTGGAGGATGCAATGCTATATAGCGTTTTAAAGAAAATTCCTAAGATCATGTCATGTCACTCCTATATGTATCCCTAAAAATAAGGGCAATCTCTTACATAAACTCAATACCATTATCACACCTAAAAATTAACCTCAATCTCTTAATGTCCTTAAATGCTCATCTACATTTCCCTATTTTTTTCTCAAAAAAAGTCTTTTTTACATTTATGTTTTAAAGAAGATGTATTTGAATTTCAATCAAAGTTCTTCAGTAAGTAATATACTCCAATTTTATATTTATAAATATATATTTTTCCCACTCTCTCTATATATGTAGAGATAGATAAAAAGATAGATAGAGAGATAGAGAGCTATATCTATATTTTCCTGATAATTCTAGAAGATAAATTACAGGAAAGCAACGGTGGTCACCATGAAACCATTTAAGAGGCTGGTGCATTATTCAGGTGGAGATGAGAGTGACTTGACCAAAGGAGGTCATGTAATGACGTTGGAAGATTCAGACTGGAATACATTGTGGAGACATTGCTAACAGAAATTTCTAACCGATTTGACGTGGTAGAATGAAGAAAGTGAAGGTATCAAGGGTGGCTTAATTTTATTGATTGAGATGAGAAAGACTAAAGGAGGAGCCAGAGCAGGTTTGTGGTGAGACAGAACTGTGCATTATAAAGGTGGAGTATGAGCTTTAGGATTATCCCTCAGTAGATGTACTGAAGTTGTGGAATCAGAAGATATGACGTAAGAGAGTTCAGTTAGAGACCAAAGGAGAGCCTCTGGGAGACTCAACATATGAATTCATCAGCAAGGGAGGCTGAAAATGAACGATTAGTTATATAGCAGGACAGTCAGGGAAATGTGGTGTCAAAGACAACAAAGGAAGAAAAGAGTGTTTCTAGATGAAGCCACCTGTGTCAAATACCATCTGGGGGCTGAATTAGATGAGAACAGAGACTTGACAATCATGCCTGTTGACTCTGATAAGATGTTCATAGAGTGTGGAGATTATAATCCAATTAGAATGTGTTGGAAAATTGGGAAGTGAAAGAGTAGAGACAGTCCATACAGGCTCTTTCAAAAAGTTCTACAGATTACAGGAGAGATGAGGTTAATAGGTGTAGGAGCATGTGGGTTCCTAGGAAGATACAGTTTTGCTCAGGTCAGTGCTATTAATGTCGTTTGTTGATGGGAAGGACCTGGCAGAAAAGGATAAATTGACAATGCAATTGAGCATGGAGACAATTGACCTGCTTCCGTGGGTGAGAGAGCAGGTGGATTTAGAGCACAGGAAGAAATGTTAACACTTAGGTATGAGCAGGAACAGTCTTAACAAGAAGAAAGGCAAAGCATGTGGTCACGCATGCAGGTAAATGGACAGATTTAGTACTTAGGAAACAATGCGTTTCTTTTTTCATTGCTTTTCTTTCTTGCTTTTCTTTTTCTCTGTAAAATAATAAGACACACAAGTGTTAAAAGTTGGGGGGAGTGGAGTTGGTGGTGGTAGGAAAGAAAGTGTAAAACAATGGCTTCTACAATGTGTCAATTTCTGGTGTACATACAGCATAATGTCCCAGTCATGTGTATATATATGTATATACACACACACACACACATATATATTCATTTTCACACCAGAAATTGACACATTATAATTGACTGAATTATATTACTGAATATAATAACATTTATTCTGAATTTATTTTGGATCCAGTGAGCAGTAGAGGAAAGCACCTGGTAAGTGGTGAAGCAGGTGGAAACTCAGACACTGAATCTTATTACCATATTTCTTTATTTGCTTCAGATTTTTAAAATATTAAAAATTTTTAAAATAATAAAATATTACCAAATAGCAAACAAACAAACAAAAATCCCCCCAAAAAACCTCCCCGAGCCCCCCAAAACAATGGTTTCTGTGAGTGGGATTGTAAATACACTAATCTAGGACATTTAGTGGGATTGCCAGACAGGGTAGTGGGCCTGGCGATTAAACTGAAGGGAAACTTGTGAACACAACCACATGATTGTTTGCCAGAAGCTGTCGGCTGCTCAGGGGTAAGCACTGGTGTCATCATTCAGCACAAAGTTCCTGTGTGCTGTGTACAAAAAGTTGTTGTCAAAAGCTGTTCTGCAGGTTTTAAAGTCTTCCTCTAAACTCCTGTACAGTGGATACTGTAACTTCTGTCTCCCTTTGACCTTAGTACAGTGTCTTGCACAGAATATGAACTTCACACATGCTTACTTAGGACATGAATGAATCAAGATCTGATTATATCATCCATGTTTGACAAATGGGAACACTAAGTCAGAAAGGAGATTCTTTGACTTTTCTAATTTGATTGCACATAAAAGGCTAAAAGCTGAACTGATTAGAATCGTGATTCTCAAATCTGACTGAACATTAAAAGCGTGTGGGAAGCTTTTAAAAATAGGTGCTCTATTCACCCTACAGTAATTCATTCAGAATAATTCAATCAGAATTTCTGAGGGTGGAACCCAGACATCTGGATTTGAAAAGGCCTCTGTGTGACTGGGCCTAGATCTGAGAATTACTACACTACACTGTGAGCTTTATGGGAGCAGAGACTAAATCTGTCTGCTGTAAGTCCATCCCCACATGTAGAGCTTGTCTTGTCTTTGGTGCACACCAAATACCTTATTAGCTAAATCTCCTGGCCCTTAGCTAAGTGATTCTTGTACAAATACTTTTAATGTTAGTCTCTGATGCTACCCTTTAAATCTATTATTGTTTTTCATTCTCACCTTGTCGTAAATAGTGAGTGTGTTATTTCCATCTTCTCAATAGTACAGCAAATACCGTCCTTAAAATACAGTGAGGGAAATGGAGGAGGAAGCAGCCAGGATACAAGGGAAGCAATACAGAATACCTAAGGAAATATCTTTTTTTTGTTCCACAGTAACTGAAATTATATGTGTACCAGCTCCTTTGTACCATAAGTTCTAATGTAAGTCAGGAAATATTCCTCATGCTAAACTAAGAGCATCAGAGCAGCCAATCTACAATATAAACTTTCAGAATTCTCTAGGCATCTAGGGCCTGAAGAAATATGAAGCACTGTCACTAATAGCAATATATTATTTTAAATAACATTATATACATAGTATATAGTATGTATAAATAACATTACATAAAGAACATTGAATCCACTAGCCATATGCATTTAATGCTGATGTAACAAATAATATGCCTTGAAGCTGTGAACGAAAAGTATTGCAAGCCATGCTGTGACCATCAAGCCATCAGCCATGACCACCGTCCCTGACAGTCAGTGGGGGAACTCAGGATGCAGACAAGCAGGCAGCCCGACCTCTGCAGCCACCCCCCATCTGCAGGTGAACCCCGAGGGGTGTGAAAGAGCAGGACACTGGCCCTAGATAGCTGGGTGCTTACCAAAGGAATGATTTCAATGAGCCCAGACCTTTGCACATTCCCACACGTAGAAAAGCACTAAATTCCTTAACTTGAGATACCTGGTTTTCTTTAATGAACAGTAATCTTTTGATGATCTGACTACCTGGTCTTTGTTGCAAAAACTCATATACCCTGGCTTCTACCTTGCCACTCTGGAGCGGCTCCTCAGAGCGATCTGAGAGCCTGTCATCCAGGCTAAAGTCCCCAGAAATGTCTGCCAGATAAAAGATAACTCTCATCTCAGTGTGCATTTTATTTCACTTGACGAAGTAAATTCAAACATTAACTTTGAGGCATATTCCAGCTCCTTAGTTCTATATTTTTCTTAATGATTGGTTTAGTAATAAAGACTAAATCACTGTTAGTTTAGTAGTGGATTATGTTCTGCCACTACTGTCTCTACATATGTGGCAGTGCATACCCATGTAACATTTGATTCTATTATTTAACCTTCCCAGAAATATTACGTAATAAACAGAATAAATGTTATCATCCATATTTTACAATGAAAGAATCCATAATCCCAGATTAAAAATGATTAGAACCAGGTTGAAAACTAGCGGAGAGCAGAACTATAGCTCAAACTTAGATCCTCTGATTCCAAGTTTAATAACTCCACTACCCCTTTAATACCATTGAAGTCATCCTATTTAAAAAAATTTTTTTAGGAATGCTTGATAGGAGTTGTCGAGAAGGTAAGGGACAAAACTCTTTCCTTCATCACTGTCTCCTTTATGCTATATGAGCCCATGCTCTTACAACACCTTAATGTAAGAATAAGTTTTATTAAATTTATTTTTACCCTAACCAAATTTTAGATTTGTTTTCCTAGAGTAGAATGACTTTCCTAGAATAGATACTGTTGACAGAAAGGAGAGGAATTTAAGTTCATCCTCATGGCTTAAACTAGCACCATACTGCTTCACCAGGCAGATGAAACAAACCCACTGTGGATTAAAAATTGCCTCTTTCACTCATTTCATAGTATAGAGCCAGAATAATTTCCCATGCTTTTATTAAAATCATCCCTCGGTATCCTGCATTGATTCCAGGACCCCTCAAAGGATACTGAAATCTGGGAAAAGCTCAAGCCCCTTATGTCTGCGTCTGTGGATAGGAAGGGCCAACTGTATTTCCTGCTACAAGCAATGATCATTTCTGTTGCCTGGGAAATAAAGAAAAGTCAGTCTTACATAAGGAAATTTCATCCATCTTTCCTAATTGCATTTGCTTATTCTTTGGCTTCAGGCAGTTGGCCAACTGCAAAAAACAGCAGCTTTGCACAGGAATGACACGGACAGGAAAAAATGCGTGTTGGGAAATAGCATCCTTCTGTCTGAGTTTCCACCTGCTTCACCACTTACCAGGTGCTTTCCTCTACTGCTCACTGGATCCAAAATAAATCAGCCTGAGCGAGAGCAGAAAGCTTATTTCAGCATTGGGAATTTAAAATTCACAGACTTAAAAAAATCCATGAAATACCAAAATGCATCATAATATCTATATGGTCACCTTGCGGCAGAGTGCTGTCAGAAATTTCATTTGAACAAAATAGGGTAAAGCTATCAATTCCTTTTTCCAAATAAAAGCAGAAAAGTATTTACAAAGTAATGGTAAACATTCTACTGAGTTTATATGTGTGTGTGTGTGTGTGTGTGTGTATATACACATATATATATACAACTAATAATTATGGTTTAATTTGTTAAGCAATTACTGTGTCCCAGGCACTATGCTAAGAGCTTTACATACATTATCTCAACTAACCTCTTAATAATTCTAGGAGATGGATATGATTGTCCCATTTTGTACAGAAGGAAAAGGAGGTTAATTTCACTCAACTGGCAGTTTAGAAAGACAACATTCAAGCCCTTCCAACCATCAGATCTTAAAGATGTTACATCATTATATTACATTGCCTAATAATAACAGTAAGGCATATATACATGTGATTTATATTAATATACAGTTTATTGATCATTATTTTTGAAAGGCAATATTTTTTTTGGCAAAGGTTATCCCATTTTCCAATTTGTGCTATTAATAATTCTAATGGTTCATTTTCAAAACCACATTAAAAATCAATTGCCAGAAGCTTGAGTTAGATTGAGGTATTTCAAAGATATATGTTTTTAATTCCTAAAGGCTTAAACGACGTATTTAAATCTCAAACCACTTGGAATGGCTTTGTCGTGTGTCAACTTGGCCAGGTTGAATTACATTTTCTAGAATTCATTTTCCTGTATGTTTCAGGTGAGGGTGGGCCATAACAGATTCTTATAGGGTATTTGGAGGGCAAACTAGTTTACACACATGCGTAAAGTCAGATCCCTGCAATCATATTACCCAGTGGTTATACCTCGCAGTCAAAGATGTAGAACCCCTCTGACTGAACCCCGACTGATGCAGTAAAACTGAGTCAACACACTGGGATGAATTCCTTATTTAATATGTATTTAATTGGATATAAGAGCTATAGCTCTATTACCAGGCTCCATTTTATTTCAATAAAGATGACTCAGAGTTGGACCAAAATTCAGATAAATAAATCCAAATGGTCAATATCAGAGATAAATATATACAAGCCTCTGTTCAATTACGTTAATTTTCTCATATGCTAATAAGTAGCATCAAAGATTTTGGCTATATTTTTTTGACAAAATTTAAACTATTTTCCCTAAAAAAGAAAAATTTACTAATTTATTGACTTACTGAAGTTTAAAATTAATCAATTATTATTTATAAGTATATAAATATCTGAAATGTTTGATTTTATTCAAATATATCCTACTTCATATACCAGTGACATTACAGATGACTGTAGAAACAAATTTAGCAACTGAAGAAAGATGCTTATTTTCTAGAATGGCCAGATTACCTGTCATTTACTATATTACAATTGCTTTAGGTGCCAACAATAATCATCTTTGTTTCTTAAGACTTCAGAAACTGTTTCGAACAAAATCATTTCAACATTTCCGTTTTCACCTTTAGGCATAATTAGACAAAGGAGACAATAAAAGAGACAATAAAGTGAGTCTGGGGAAACAGAATACAGATATTCTGAATCCACTTTTTGGTGTAAAGTTACAAAAAAGAATTTTGAATATTAGTCTATGTATTTCTTAATCTAGACTTCCAATGGTTGCTTTCAAAATAGAACATCCACCGTAGGGAAGAGGGGCCCCGTGGAGAAGCAGTCCATACTTTCTAGTCATAGTCACAAGGTTATGGTCCCTCAGTAAGTCTGTGAATATTCTGGACACCATAAAATCCCTATTCTTGTATCTGACATCTATTTTCAAGGGACTTCATTTGTAAAATTGAGCTGCTTTGTGCTAAATTAATTCAGAAGGGCATGAAGGATGAATTAAGAAACTGTCATTGCTATAGCAACTGAAAGGAGAATCATAATTAATTATTTTTAACCCACATGTATATTTTATAGGGACTTTTGAAAGGAAGCAGAACTCAGGAAACGAAGCAACAGACTGGAAACTACACATGATTTGAAAGCTTTCTTTCTGTGTTACTAATCTGACACTCTATCATCTCTACATCAGTTCTTTCTCTGACCAACAGAGGGGAAATATCCTGTCCTAATGTGAGGGATTTCTATGGGGAATTACTAATGGACTCCAACAGAAAGCTGTGTGCAAACTGAGATCTCTCACAAAATGCTTCACAGTAAAAATGTGTTTCCTCATGCACTCTAAATTCATCAGGTTCTTAAACTTGTTGGCCAAATCATCCTCTGAGCTATTTCAAGATATTCTCTTAGGGGGAAAAAAAAGTGAAAAAGACTCTACAGACACTGAATCCTAAATAAACTGAGGACACACAGCTTGAGACTCTTAACTGCTTTCCTCTTTCCCTGACAGATACCATGACCCTTTTCCAGTTCTGAGTCCAATCAAAATTGACTAAAACTTTTATGTCAACCATGAACGACAGAGAAAGAACAAAGAGGAAAAACCTTATAAACATCTAAGCTAGTAGAAGGTAAGTTTTGAATTAGTTTATTATGATTTTCTGAACAAAATTGTGTTGTCTTTTCCAATCTCATTCTGCGTATATTAGCCTGTCCAGAACTAATATTTCTTACAAACTATTTGAATCTCAATCATTTGTTCCCGTCTTCATGTCAATCTCTCATTAAAAGTTCACTCACAAGCAACTGGTAATACTGGCAATCCCAGGGTGTATCTCCAACTTTTAACCAGATATTGAAAAATCAATGTGATTCACTTTACAGAGTAACATTTAGGTCTGTGGGTGAAAAAACAGACACATGCTTTCCATAACTTTTGTTCAACATACAAATTCAAGTAAGTATTATTCTTTGGTATGCAAATGTGTACCAATAAACTCAGAAAGAAAGAGTTATTGTAACTTACATACCCTGAGCAAACCTGTTTTCCCAGCTACAATATATAAGTAAAACTTATAGTCAGTTGTGTGGAGGTAGCATTGCAAATATGTGCAGTAATCATATCTAGCAATAAGATATTAGGATTATAGAAATTGAGCTTGCATAGAATGATGCTACTTGCTTCCACTGTGGGTGCAGGCTATGATTTTTTTCTCCCAGTACTTGAAGGTTGGATCTCTTCTCTGAATCTTGCTCTGAAAAGGTCCACCTACTGGATCCCATTCACAATAATAGTCTACACAACCTTTGGAGAGTGAGAAAGCATCCATATCTATAAAACAACAAATGAACCATCACAGAATCTCACTTAGAGATTCTTCTGTTCCTACGCCCGAAGTGTGTGTACATATATTAATAAGGCAGATTAATTTTGATTATAGAGTTTTATGTTGCATATTCATTTGCTATGCTGAGTAATTATATAAGAAATAATTAATTCAAAAAGGCCATTTTCACTTATTAATGGAGAAAATGTAAAATGGCCCACTGTAGGTTTAGGACCTCATCTCATCTCATAGATTGGTAAACCTTATTTCCCAAATTTATCTTTTAATTTTTCCCTTCATATCAGATGTAGTTATACAGGTAAAAAAATAACAAAATGAAAGATATACATGACTAGTCAGCATACCTTAATCAACAATTTAATAATTCTAAGTGACTTGCCTTCCTAGACTTCCCTATTTCACTTCTTTTATGCTCAAGTAAATGGCCTAATTCGTGAGACAAAGCCAATGGTGAACCTTTATGGGAATATTGATCTACAAGTGTTTCTTTTGAACTACCTTTCCTTTAGTTTCCTCTTACTGTTCTATAAAACTCTGAAGTAAGGGGCAGTAGAACTATATTTTCTTGAGAGGAAAAGGTTGTTTGGGGTTGTTGCCAAAGAAGCTACGAATAGAAAGGCCATGTGGGTGAGCTAGGCTGACGTAAAGTCATCCAGATACCCAAAGAAAACTACATGGAGAATCTTCAACAAGGATTAAAAAACTTCTGAACCTTAAGAGGTTTTCTGCCTATAGTCCTGAGAATCTTCATTACTTTCAGCTGTTTCCTTTGCGTATCCTGTGCCACAGGTACCATACTCTGTATATGTCACAAATTTCCTATCTCAGTATTTCTAAATACAATGTTTTCTTTTCTTGAAAGGCCCTTTTACCCAATATCAACATATCCAAATACTCTGCATCGTAAAAGGCCAGTTCATGTATGGCTTCCTGTATATAATCCTGTGTCTACCCTCCTAGTCTTCTCTTACTTTTCTTTTTTTCCACCTGCTTCATTAAAGTATAATTGACAAACAAAATTGTAATATTTAAAGTGTACAATCTGATGAGTTGATATACATACACATTGTGAAATGATGACCATGATCAAGTTAATTAGCACATTCATCACTTTACATGGTTATCTTTTTCTTTTTTTTTCGGTGTGATGAGAACACTTAAAATCTACTCTCATAGGAAATTTCTGCTGTACTACAACTACAGTCACCATGCTATACCCTAGCTGCCCAGAACCTATTCATCTTATAACTGAAAGTTTGCACCCTTTGACCAACACCCACCACCCTGCCATTTTATTCCTACTCTTAAAACCTCAACTCCACTGACAACTTAGGTAGTAATTTCTTCTTCCTCTGTACTCCTTTGTTAATCTTTAATTTTCTAAGGCACTTGCCATGTTGTACTCTGACTTCAATTTATTTGCATAAATATTTTAATCTCTTCCAGCCTCTTTTTCAAAGGCAGAGGCCATGTGATAATATGAATGTGATAAAGACATATTTAGGATAGAAACCTCCCAGAACAGACTTGTAAGAATTTCTACAGAAGTATGTATGCATTTTAATACAGATTTCTCAGAAGCCAGACCTCTTAATGGAAAGAATAAATTTCCCATGATAATATTTTAGGCAAAATAAGGGAGGTTAACAATGTAAAAGACCAGCCTCATTTTCAACATACATCACAGGCTATGGATCCCTTTCCAAGCTTTACAAAGGTATTCTGCTCCTGATGAGTAATTCTGTAATCCTAATAGGTCTGTCTACCTTCTGTGTTAACTTGTTCACTCTCCACCCAGCACAAGACATTTCCTTATATGTAATTTTAAAGCATCTCTGGTGCGTAATGATACCAAGATCCATGTTCTGGAAAATTACAACTCAGTTTTCCTTCAATTACCTTATAGTAGCTTTGTTAAACTTAGTATTTTGACTGTCAGGTTCTGAAGTTGCTAGGCAATCTATACTTTCGAAAACCTAAAGAAATACTATTCTTAACAACTCCCAGAAAATACAAAGTAAATACAGGTTGAGGAGGTTGACGAAGGGTCTAAAACTCACCCATGAACATAAGTTACAAATCCTTAGTCAAAGTCATTGTATAAGTTAAAGGAGCCTTGAGTCAGGACTGACTCTCACAGAACCTGATAAATTTTTTGTCTGCAGAACACTTTATTGCCAGACTCAAGACTAGAAAAACAAAGTTCCTAATGTCTTACTATTTCTTCTGGTGTATGTTTTTCTGGGCAGAGTTTGAAAAAAAGGCAGATCCAAAAATCATCATTCTTGGACAACAATTACTGCTGACACTAGTGAAATAGAAAAATTACAGGAGCTTTTCGAAGTATTCACTTTAAAATGAGACATTTTACAGAAGCCTTGTTGGAAGGCACAACTGAATCATTATAAAATATCTTTCCAGTTTTACTAAAGACAGAACTGAAGTTTGGGGAGGAGAGGTAACTTCCCAAGCACATACATATAATATGAAGAGACAGAGACGGGAAACAAACTCGGGATTTTCAACTTACATTCTTCTCCTAAATTATGAAGTTAGTCATTTTTTTGTTCTGAACTATGGTAGTTTTTTTTTTTTCATTTATCAATGTTATGGAATTTCAACAATAATAAAAATTTCAAATTATTTACAAATTAAGTGCCTGTCGCTCAGAAAAAAGTAAGAAAAATCCCGTATTTCCAGATAAATGGACTATAGCAGAGGATAGAAAAATGTCAGAAATGAAGCTTTTCTGGATGCAACAGTTAGAGAGAAATGAGATTATGGGTCATCATTATGGGTAGTAGGATTTAATGGAGACAGGTTAGTATCTTCCAGTTTTATAAAAAGAAATTGCTTAGAATAGCTTTTTCCTCAGTTTTATGACTTTCCAAGTAAAGGAGGATCAGCAGCAGCCTGGACTCTTACAGCACTCCTGGGAATCTGACTCAAAATGAACTGCAATAAGAGCATTACCAGTCACCCTTCACTGCCTGTGTTGTATTAACCTGTGATCTTTCCTTCCTTTATCTTCCATTTGTTACCGCAAGGTGGGGGAAAAGGCCTGGGTCCTTTGTCTTACCTGAGAGAAAAGAATTCGAACGGGACATTAAAAGCATTGTGTAAGCAGAAAGTTTTATTAGTAAAGCAAAAGTTATCAAAGCAAAGTACACTTTCCATAATTGAAGGTGGACCAGCTCAAGAGAGGAAAATGGTGCCACTCCTTTGTCTCTCCTGTCTTACAACCTGGCTTAGGGGTGTTCTCATGATTGACTGATGGCTCATGTCCCTTTAGTGCTTAGCCATACCCCTCTCCTTTGTGCATGCTCTTACCCATGATGCACACAGAAAAGCCCACAGGAGGGGGTCCAAACCCTAATGTTAATTACATTATAATGAGCATTTTGTTACGTTAGGCCGGGTCCTTCTCTCTACTGTGCAGTCACAGCATCCAATTCTAACTGGCTTCTTTGTTGGCACTCATTTAGAGAAAGTAAAACTCTTTGAAGCCCCTTATCCTGAGCACAGGTGTACTATTATCTTCTGGATTGTTCCCTCCCTTTTCCTCCCCTCTTTGCCCACTGCTCATCTCTATCTAACTGCCTAACATGTTGAATTAATTTTTAATATTGGAATAATTGTTTTCTTTACAGATCGCCTATGCACTGGGTCCTATTATTTCTTTTCAAAAACCTCTCTCATGCAATCATCTGAACAACCCTGTAGATAGGAACTTTTATCTCATTTGAACAAATGAGGAACATATATAAACTTTTTCTTGATCTCTCAATCAATACAGAGGCTGAGTCAGCTGCTTTGGTTCCAAATTTATTACTCTTTCCATTCTGCCATGATGCTCCATCACAGGAGATGATTCTGTGATTTCAAATTTATTACCAATTAACTTGAAGTAACTTCATAATATTAATCTTTAAACTACAAAAATCATCTCTATATTATTAATCTGTTCTTCCTCAAGAAATAGAAGTAAAAGTTACCTTCCAAATAATCCTTCAATATGTTTAGAAAAATTCTTATGCCCAAATTTCTGCGGTCTGGTCCATAAATGCTACATAAAGAGATGAGGACCAATAAGATGGGTCTGCTCAGTAGTTATCTGCCGTTTTCCACTGAGTGAGATCTATTTTGCTCTCAGAATTGTGGCTGTATTAATTAGAAAGGGAAAGTGTCCTTGTTAACCAAAAAGCTCATTAGTACCAAGCAAGGACTTGGATACTAAGTGAGGACATGGCTAATTCTCCTTACTCCTGAAAATATCAGCAGAGTCTTTATTCTACTCCAAGTCAATTAGATGTCCTTAACACAGAGGTTAAAGAAGTCAGTTCTGAGAAGAAGGATTTAATTTGCCTTTCATAAATTAACAAATTTATTTTCAAGTTGACACTTGTCCACAAGGCTGTTCACTGAAGTGGGAAAGTTTTCATTTCCTATAATTCAATTTGGTTAACAATTTGAAAGGTTCAACTCTGTTTTTCCATTTGTGTTTGGACTTCCAAGAAAGCCTAAATTTTACAGCAGGAAGCAGAGTTTTACATCTTCATTGGTAAACAAGACTTTGTCAGAAAATGAAGTATTCAAGCAGGCAAAATTCTTGCATTTCTGTTTTCTTAAGGGCATGGAACATGGGGCAGCAAAGAATTTAGGTAGGTTTGTGGAAGTAGTGAAAAAGGCTTTTCTCTGTACTGAAGGTCTGCATTTTGACTCAGCTGTGCACCCAAGGGCCAGCTATGTAACTTTAAAAAAGCCAGTTAATCTCTCCAGAGCTCCATTTTCTCATCCAACCAGCAAAGGGACTGGACAGGATTCTCACTGAATTCCCTTCTCTTTCTTGTATAATTGACTACAATGAGCCTCACACCAATTGTGTGTAGACCTTAGAAGAGCAAAGCTCAGAAGCTGAATATGCGGGTTTCACTTTTTCAGACTGATAAGCTTCAAGGAGGAGTGTATGTATGGATTTACCCTGAAGTTTTCCTTTGTAATTCAAGGACTTCTAACGAGACATGCTTGGGAACTTGAGATGAGATATTTGCCTAAATTTTTCTCTTAGTAACACATGTAGGAGGGAGCTATAAAAAGCTGAGTGGGGGAAACGTTTTAAAATTAGCTGCAGTAGTGGTACTAGTTAGTCACAGGAAACCTAAATTACATAGAAGCTTAATGCAACACTACACATTGAACTGGACAGAGCAGATACGCAAGGCTGGTTGCTTTCTAACCAGACACTGTTTTAGCTTCACAAGTTTAAAGTGCAAGAGCCAAACTAAAAGAGGACCAGAATTTGAGTAGAAGACAAAAAATTAGTTTGTAATTTCCTTTGAGCCAGAAAAACATCTATAAGAAAAAAAAAATCACGTGCAACTAAAAAAAAATCAAGAGTTTCAGACTAAAGTGTGATATAACCAAATAACTCAACTCCTACCAATATCAGAATTCTATTGTTAGATATGTCCCAGCTCTGCTAAGCTTATGAAATCAACTGATGAATGATCGAAGAACTTTGGATTAAAGAGAATCCATTTCTTACAGACGTCTGTATTCAGTTTCAGCTGAACTAACAGATCAACCAGCTTAAATTGCAAGGGACAACACCTACATAAGGTAACAGCTTATCTGACACAGGATTAACAAGTTGTTAGATGTCAAGTTTTGAGACAAAGGTATAAAATTATTAATACTACTGTCTCATATTTAATAGTATCTCAGTGCTTTCCAGAGGATTTTCTGTTTATTTTCTTTGAGCTGCTCACAGGAAGTCTGTGAATAAACATGCCTGGTACCAGTGTCCTTCTCAGCGTATGGGGAGTCTAAATCCCATGAGGGTTAAAAGACAAAGCCCAGTTCCTACTATAGGTAAAAGGCAGAAGTGGGTCTCCAACCCATGCCCTCTGACTAAATTCCCAAAAATGATTTGGTGAGAATGTGTCTCTTGAGATCCTCTCTTATGGATGCCTTGTTTTATATTTTTGTATGGACTGAATAATTAGCTATATCTAGAGTTCAATCATTTTGCTAAATTTTTTAAATGATTAAATAGTGACCAAAAGTACAAAGTCTTTCTGGGCAGCTCCTTCCCCTTTGGATGGCATCACTTTCCTTTCCATGTGTTCGCAAAAGACACCATGATACATAGTGTGTGATGCTGCAGTGATTATTTTGGTTCAGGGAAAGAATGATAAAAATGTATCTTCTCAAGGCATGTGGATGGCCAACATGCACATGAAAAGATGCTCAACATCGCTAATTATTGGAGAAATTCAAATCAAAACTACAATGAGGTATCACCTTACACCAGTCAGAATGGCCATCATTAAAAAGTCTACAAATAATAAATGCTGGAAACTTTGTGCGGAAAAGTGAATCTTCCTACACTGTTGGTGGGAATGTAAATTGGTGCAGCCACTATGGAGAACAGTATGGAAGTACCTTAAAAAAACTAAAAATAGAGTTAACATGTAACCTAGCTGTCCCATTCCTGGACATATATCTGGAAAAGATAAAAACTCTAATTTGAAAAGACACATGCACCCCAATGTTTATAGCAGCACTATTTACAATAATCAAGGCATGGAAGCAACCTAAGTGTCCATTGACAGATGAATGAATAAAGATGTGATATATATTATATATATATCTCAAATATTACTCAGTTCTAAAAAATGAAATAATACCATTTTAACCTACATGGATGGACCTAGAGATTATCATACTAAGTAAGTCAGACAGAGAAAGACACACATCATATGATATCACTTATATGTGGAATCTAAAAAAATGATACAAATAAACTTATTTACAAAACAGAGATAGACTCACAAACATGGAAAATAAACTGATGGTTACCAAAGGGGAAAAGAAGAGGGATAAATTAGGAGTTTGGGATTAACAGATATACACTACTCTATATAACACAGATAAACAACAAGGATCTACTGTATAGCACAGGGAACTATATTTAATATCTTATATTAACCTATGATGGAAAAGAATCTGAGAAATAATATATTATATGAATATATACCAATACATATATATTTTATATATATATACACACACACACATACACACATACACACACACACACACACACACACACAGCTGAATCACTATGCTGGTACACCTGAAACTCACACAACATTGTAAATCAACTACACTTCAATTAAAAAAATTAAAATCAATAAATAAAATTGATCAATATGAAATATATTTATATCTATATTATATTTACATATGAATATATAGATATCTTCCAATAACCAAGCAAGGAGACACCATTAAAATCATCTCCGTAGTAACTCTAAACATGGAGATAAGAGGTACTCTTCCTGCTTTCCCCCCTGAATTCTCCCTAAGTCTGATTTTCCCCTAGCCATGCACTTGGTTGTTCTGCAGTATGTTTATATGATTAGTGGCATAATAATTTTAAAGGGTTTTAGTTTAGTTTCACGGAGTAAACTCCCCAGTCTAGATAACAGCATGAAATTATTGACTGGTATCAGTGGTTTGCGTGCTGCCTGTTCACTGCTGCAGGAGGCAAAAAGATAAAGCCACTGGTGCTCCTGCTATGTTGCAGGCAGCTGATTTCCTAGGAAACCCCCAGGCAAGAAAGGAAGCAACTTATTAGAGATGCGCAAAGGCTTGCCGCTTAAATGAGAGTTTTCTAAATTCTTTCCTCTTCTCCCATTCCAAATTTCAAAGGCACAGGCAAGCACTGATTATAAAATGTCACTGGCACTTGGCTGCTAATCTATTCCATAATGTCTATTTGGGGCTCCTGCTTTAGAGCATTTCTGAACTGCGATGCTACTAACTTTTAAAAATCTTTTACTTAAAATCTACCTCAAAAGGCAAATAAAAAGAGCAGGCAAATGAATAGGTCCAGTGGGTACCTAACCAAACTTGGGTTTGCTTGCCCATTAGCAGTAAAGCCAGTCTACTGACCCACAGGGTTGTGATGAAAGAAAGTGTAGAGTTCATTGTAAGGTGTCAGACAAGGTAATGAGGGGCCGCTAATGTTAAAAGACCTGAACTCCTCAATAGGCTTCAGGCTTTTAAAGGCAAGATGAGGGAAGGGAGTTGCAGAGTCTGTAATTGGCTGGTGCACAATAATTGGTTGATGGTGAGATAAAAGGACAGTCTCAGGGTTAACGTTATTTGCCCTCAGGCTCCAGTATTTTTGGGAGTTACATGCTTGTGGTCATCAAGTAGTTAACTCCTTCCATTTAGTGAGGGTTTTAGCATCTGTAAAACAACAACAGGAAAGGTGCATTGGACACTCTTATATAGGTACTTCAGAGAGGAGCTAAAGCAGAAGACATGGAGGTGAGGGTTCTGTCCCCATAGGGTCCTACTCAGTTACACAGTTTCAAAGTGATCTCTAGATCATTAGGTTCAAAGGCAGAATGGATATTGAACAGCATAGAAGTTATGTTGCACAGATGACAGATATGACTTTTGCTGTGATCTAATTTACCTGGATACCCTGGCAGCTCCTGTGATCTGGCTGGTAGGATAACCCCACTGCCATATGCCAAGATGAGATGAGATCTCTGAGTGCATTTGAACATCATCTTGATGAAGCTTGGTTCAATTTCAAACAGAAAACAGCTAACCAGTTAGAAGTTCTGCCCTTAATAAATGTGCAAAACCCTGTCAAAAGACCAAGAGAAAAACAGAATACGTGGCCTATTTTTCCAATTCAATTGAGTTAATAAGCGAGAGTAAAAACTTTAGGATCACGATGTTGAATTGATCATCCACACTTCTCTTCCCTCTACTCAAGTTCCGTAAAAATTTCAATAAAAAAAGTTCAAAAAGGCATCTATTCACTATTCATGTTGAGAAAAGGAGTGACACATGAACATGCTCGTGATTTAGAACTTTTATGTGATACAGAAAGCAGATGGGACTTTGTGAATGATCAGAGCTCAGGGAGGTATCACCCAGAAAGTACGCAGAAGAGCGATGCAGCAGGCATGAGGGGTTTTCTTCTGGCTGAGTTATTAGCTGTTCAATCTCAAGGTAGGGGATTATGGAAATGGAGGAGTGTGGTGGAACAGAAATCAAAATGTTGAATTAAGGAAAGTTCATGGAAAGGTCACTCAATTTCAGCAGCACCTGCCTCATCTTCCTTTAATGCACAACAGCAGAGTTTGCACCAGGCCAACAAAAAGAACTGGAACTAATCCCCAGAAAACAAACTCTCAGGATTCCTTGACCATTGTGTGTCATGAATGGATTACGGGTAGGGTAACAGTATGACTTACTGTTCAGAGAAGATCACTGGGGCAACAGGTGTAAACCGGGACTATTGAGGACAAACCCGTGAAGACAGTTACTCTAGCTCTGTGTGTCTTAAGATATTGTCTCGGCTCTTGAGGAAAGGACCAGAAGCCCCAGACCAGGTTGAGTACCCTCAGTCTGTCTACCACCAAATATTGTCATTTTCTATGTGTCTTATGCCAATATACATGGGGCACTGGGTTGAAGCAGAAGACACACACCCATGGCCCTGAAACATGTTTCATTTCACTGTGAAGAGTTTAAGAAGGATTGATTCAAATTTAGTAAACAGAAAATTGTATATAAACATTTAATTTTTTATTGTTCCTGGAAAAAAAAATCTCTTCATACTACATCCACATTCCATTCTAGAAACACTCCAATGGAGCTGATTAGAGGCAAAATTCTCTCACCAGAAAGCTTTCTTTCTTTATCTTACCTCTGAGTCCCAAATAGTCCTGCAGGTGCATTTCTCCTGTTGGTAGTCACCTCAGAGAAAATCCCTCCCCATTCTGACCTGATGGTGGGGACGCGACAGCTGACTCGTGCTTGGCAACAGCAGATCCTAGAATAAAGCTGGCCTGCCTGCCAGGTGACCAGCCCTACCCACATTCCCAAAGCTCAGGTATAATTCTCTCATGGAGGAAGAGTGGGGAACACCTCTAATAATTCATCTGATTCTTCATTCATAAGTCAGAGCAGCCATTCAAAGGTCACAAGATATTTGGGGAAACCTAACTGATAAGAAAGAGAAGATGGGCGCAACATTGTAAAATGACTATAACTCAATAAAAAAAAGGTTAAAAAAATAAAAATAAAAAAGGAAGAGAAGATGTCCAATTCCAAGATGAACGAACACATCAACTGAATTCTCACCACCCTTCCACACCATTCCATGTATTACTCAGTATCATTCTCTTCATGGCACTTACCACTCTCAGATCACCCAGCTTCTTTGTTCTTTTGTCTATGGACTGTCCCCTCACTAGAAACTCAGCTCCACAAGAAGAATGAGTTTAAGTGTTGATTATTCGTATATACTCTGAACCTAAAATAGAGCCTAGTGCAGAAGCACTTTATAAAAATATTTCCTAGTGGTATGAAAGCAATCACTAGTCTTGAAATACAAGCAGAAATGGTTGAAAAATGCCTCCTTCAGTAGACAGAGACTAGAGGTAAGAAGGATGATCTTTTATCTATTAATTTTAAACAAATGTATAAAATTTTAATTTTTATTCTTATATTTATATATTATTTTTATGAAAATTTAAAAAAAGTGGAAACTATTCATTGAGTTAAAACAATCATTGCTTCCTAAGCTTAAAATTCTTCTCTAATCTAAAAGCCTAAAATGCTTATTTCCAAGGAATCCAGAGATTTCATCTAAGTGACCCAAGTAATTATTGGTTAGCTTCTTTGCTGACAAATTTAGCCTTGAATTCCTCAATCTGGCTAAAAAGAATACTAGTCTCAAGTATGGGTTCTGGAGTCAAACAGCTCTGGATTCAAATCCTTGCTCTGCCACTTTATCACATTTGTGTCCTCGGTTCTCTGCATCAGTTAGTCCTCGTCTATAAAATGAGGTCATGGTGAGAATGAAAGAAAAAAAGATAATACAGAAAATAATTAACCATACAGGGCACATTCAGTGCTCAATAAATATCGAATATTCTAATAATGAAATCTATATTTATAAGCTTCTATATGTTCGAATAATTTAAATCTGTGAAAGAGGTGTCAGATTATCATCTTTTCCGTGACCATTATGTGAGCACCAACTGCATACCAGCAGCTGTAATAAACTCTAAGGGGACAAATAAAAATAAGACAAAGATGTGAACTGTGAATGTAAGATATTTAAATCTACGTTTTTCACGATATCAGAATTCTAAAAGTGATTGATTAAAGAGGCAAAAAGTTAGAGCTGCTTTGAGTACTGATTTCTCACCTTTCTCCACACAATTTTTGAATTTTGCTTCTATGCTACCCTCTCGATCTCTATCTTTTTTTGTATATACGGATTTTCAGATTAGTCATTCCACAATTTTGCATCAGCATGTGGGCATAAATTAATTTTAAAATATTAACCCAACATTTCTACTTTTAACAGATCTCATGCACTCAAGTGGAATAAGTTTAGGGAAAAAAATAAATTGCTGGGAGGCATTGTAAGATGTGAAATGCTAGATACATCAGTTAAAGGAAAAGGTCATTGGAAAAATTAGGCACTTCGAATAAGTAAATTTGTGTGCATGTGTATATATGTGTGTGTGTGGTGTCTGTGTGTGTGTGTGCTGTACCAAAACAAAATTGTCTATAGGCAAATCTAAGGAAAAAAATAGTAATAATTATTTAAAAGCCCAGAGACTAATTCCATACTCAGCACAATTCTATTATTTTATAATTGGACTATCTTCTATAAAATGGGTGAGATTTAATTCAAAATGTTATACTTCCTGCAAGCTCTATGTCCCACCTCAAATCTCTAAACATTAAAAAAAAAGATTTTTAAAATAAATTTAATTTATCAATTAGAAAACCACAAGGGGTACCCACGCTTGGTGAATGTTAACCAAGAAGAATTCCGGGAAAAGAGAAAGCAGAGGGATTTGATTAGATAAGGAAGCACACAGTAGGAGTCTCTTGCAAAAAGTAGAAATGGCTCTAAACATGCCCTGAGTGCCCTGAGGTATTAGGCTCTGGAGCCAGCAACAGATGGACTAGGTGAAAACCACCAGGTGGATTGACTTTTCCACATCTCTGCTCCATGTCAACAAAAACACCACATGTCAACAACGGACGCCATTTGTTCCCGGGTGGGAACATACCAAAGAGAAACAAGCAAGGCTCCAGGAGAATAGTAACATTCAGAATAAATGAGGAGCTCGTGTGCCTAAAAAAAATAAAAAATAAAAATGACTGACATTGTGTATCGTTCAGGAACACATTCTTTTTGGTCCACCCACCCTCCTATTCTTGACAGGAGTGTTTACTCTCCAGTTGGCCATAGTCCCTACCACCCATTCTGCTGGTTTATTTTAGCAGCCCAATCCCATAAGCATTTGAGTTCTGACCCCTGCAATGAAAGACTGATGGGCATTCTTTGTGTGGTCTTAAAAGGCACAGTGAATTAAAATGGGATCTAACAAAAACATCACATGTTTTCGTGTTGGTCAAGTAACAAGCTGAACTATAAAAATCCCTGTTGGATAAAATCACTGACCTTAACCTTAAGGCTTTTCTAAACCAATAACTTGATTTTTTGGGTCCAAAAATAACTGTGTGAACCATCTAACAATAAACAGAAAGGATTTTATAGGAAGGCTTTTAGAGCTTCTGCAAAGATGGGCTGATCCATCTCCTGAAGGAGCACGTATGGGAAAGCAGCAGACGTGATTAAACTGAAAGAAATTTAAGTTGTAAGAAATAGGAACTGGGTTATTTCAAAATCCTTTTACCTAAGTCCCCTGTGTTTCTGTATTCATGTGGTTTCTGAGCAATAACTTATCAACTGAAGTGCACCCTTTTAACAAATTATAAATGGTTGCTTGTGTGAGAGATAAGACCTTATTCCAGTCTCAAATCACAACCAAAGTTTAGGGAGCCCCTGGCTGTACACAGGACAAATACTGAGAGTTCAGATTACAGGAGCCAAATATTTTATGATATAGAGACTGATAACTAGACAAACAAAGTGAATAAAATAAACTCAACAGTATTCTGAAATTATGCCCAAATTAGAACACTACACAGGCAATTCACTAAATATCTGATTTTAAGATATTACATGCTAGTGTAAACCTAGCTTAAAGACCCTAAAACTTAAAAGAGGGAATCCTAGCATTAAAATTGTTTAATGACTTTCTCCAGAAAGGTGAGAATTCTAATACAATGTGTGTGGGCCTAGCAAATTCTCAAATAAAGGTGAAAACTAAGCCATTCTCAATTCCATACGAAAGAAAAGTGTCATTATCCTTGAGACCAATGTGCCTTCAGAGGAAACAGTAACCTTTGTAATTTAGAACAGATTTTTTAGAAGTACCTAGAATGCATCAACATCCCACTTATCTTAAGATTATATTTTTAAGAACATCACATATTCACAAGAGCTTTGCTTACAAAAACTTCATGTGATTGTGAATGAAAAATATCACCTGCCATTATCAATAAACAAACAATGCTATGGCCATCAAACCATCAGCTGCTACTGACGCCCCTGACAGTGAGTGGAGGGAACTCAGGATGCAGACGAGCAGGGGGACCAGCCTCTGCAGCCAGCCCCAGGGGTGCCCACGAGGGGACTCAGGATGGGAAAGAACAGGACACCGGCCCTAGACAGCCAGGTGCACACCGAAGGAATGATTTCAGTGAGCCCCAACCTTTGCACCTTCCCATACATAGAAAAGTGCTAAATTCTTTAACTTGAGGTGCTTCATTTTCTTTATTAACAGTAAACTTTTGATGTTCCAACTACCTGGTCTTTGTTACAAAAATTCATATATCCTGGCTTCTACCTTGCCACTTTGAAACAACCTCTGAGAGCTATCTGAGGTGCTGTGTCCTGGGCTAAGTCCTCAGAAAGTCTGCTGAATGAAAACAGAACTCAGCTTTTAGCTTGCTGCATTTTCTTTCAGTTTGCATGATAAAAATGCTCCTAAGTTCTTCAAAATTTAAAACCATAGCTTTGAAGAACTAATACTTGATATCTTTTCAGAGATATATATACGTAGGTTGTGGATATTAACTTGAGGAAAATTCCTTTGGGAAGGGATTCAACAGTGAAGTTAAATGAACATTTTGGAAAAATCCAGAAAATACTTATCTCACCTTTCTGGAGAAAGTCATTTACCAACGTCATGTTGGATGTAGACATTGTGATATAATGATAAAAATAACCAAAATTGGAAGACAAAAGCTGTAATTTTGTGTTTCATCTGTTCTGTGTTCATGGGCAACTCAACCAAGTGTCTTCCGTTTTCTCACTTTTTGAAGTCACTTTGAGGGCAAGATTTTCCTTAATTTCTAATTAAGTAAGTGCTTATTAGTGTAAGTTTTCTGCATACATAGACATAAACCTGGCTGGGGTATTCGTTGGAGGCTGGCACTGTCATTGCTTTTTCTTTTGTTTTGCAAGATTTGTTCCCCATTTTGAGGTCAGTTTGTTGAGATCAAATCACTAGTGATAATTGTGTGGTGTGCCAATGTGCCGTTTGTGAGCTTGACTTCTACAGGTTTTACCCTAGTGTTGTTTCAGCCGCGTTCCGTGTCTGTTTCTCCCTTCCATAGCCTAAGACCACTCTGGATGCTCAGATCGTGGAGTGGCCAGCTCTTTTGCGTGTTCCTCGCAGAGCAGATTTTAAATGAAAATGAATGGCCTCCCCTATAGGGACGGCTGCACAGTATGAGGACTTGCCTTCACCATTCCTGCCAGTTCCTCAGTTGCCTGAGAAAGCTATTGCTGGCCAAGAGGAGATGTCCCTTCTTTGAGCTGAAAGCTCTCATGAGATATCTTCACACTGACTCCAACAGGCCCTATTAAAGTAGCCAGTTCAAGGAAAAATGGCAGGGCAGCCTTCCACCTAACTACCCAGTCCAGCCTTACTCAGTGTCTTTCAAGTGAGCAAAGCCTTCCATCTTTCAACTGAATATAACCCACTTAGTAATTAAACTGAGCAAAATCTTCCCAGTGTCTTTCAACTGAGGATAACCCAGGTACCTCTTCTCAAAGCTAAGTTTCAAGGATAACCTACTCCTCCAGAGAGTTTAACACCATCGAATAAAATGTAGGGTCATCAGCCAATGATGGGAGATCCAAGAACCAGGAGAGACTCACGCCAAATTCACCTGGGCTCTTTGAGGAGGTGCATGAGCATAAAGCTCTGATGGTTCCAGGCTCCAAATCTTTGAAGAATTCAGGCAAAGGAGAGAAATCTGCTCCAAGCCCCTTTGTTGATCACCAAAACTGTCAACACCAATTTGACCACTTTTAAAATGGGAATAGTAATTTCTGTCCTGAATATCTTTCAAGTTTTATGAGAAGTAACTCATAAAATACATGCAAGAATAGTGGAAAATGCTACTTGGATTATTTCCATAATTTTGATAAGAAATACTCTTTTAACCCATGTTTTTTGGCCTCTTATTACCCAGTGCATTTTGGTATCGTAGGAAAAGTCCAAAGCCTTTCTTCCCTTTCCCCCAAACTGTCTTTTCCACTCAAGAGTCAGAGCTGTCTCTGACCATGACACAGTTTTAAAATAACACATTTATTGGGTAGCTAGAATGTGCCAGAATGAGTTTAGACTTAAATAGCTTTTCTATTTGTGAGGAACCTGTGTTCTAGGGCTTTCCTACGTATTGAATCACTGGTATTGACAATAATCATATGAGGTAAGTACTATGAGTAATCTATTTTGTGAGTGAGGAAAAATGCGGTCAAGAGATTTAAAAACTTGCCCAGCATCTCAAAAATAGTAGGTGACAGAAACTCAATTTGAACTTAGTGTTGGCTTGAGAGCCAGTGTCCTACATTAAACTGCCTCTCTCATAACATGCAGTGTCATTCAGAGAAAAAAAAATACAAACTTAGTGTCTTCTGCATTTCTGACAAAATTTAAATACCACATAAGAGTGAGAGTCATCACTCATTGATCTAATACATGCATAACCCTAACTAGACGCTGATAGATAACTTTAATCTTGAGAAGGGCTATGTAAAAGAGAGTTACAACCTGAATTTTTAATAAAGAAAGCTGAAGCTCTGAACAGTTACACAAATCAAATACACGTGAGTCATATGTAGGGAAAGCAAAGATTCAACAATCATGATCTGAGCCCAGCTTTAAACTGCCTACGATTTCCTTCTAAGAAAATTCCAAACACTCATTGCAAACTCATGCAAAACTGGGGCATATAGGAGACTCACATCTTCTTGAACTATATACATAGCAAACAATAAAAACAATGAAATATAGATGATTTAGAGTAGAAACTGTAAATATGTCAGAAAATCTAAATCCCTAGTAGGTGTAAGTCAAGAATTTAATACTCTTCATGTAGCATCATATCCCATTCAAAGCAAAGTTACAAAGGGACGTTTTGGGTATAATTTTATTGAAACTCTGACTTCCAAAATCTAAGTTTTCCAAGTTAATAGCCTGTGTTGGGCAGGCCCCTAGCATTTAGAGTCGAGAGGAAGGATCCTGAAATGGTGCATGCCAGCTACGGTGTCAGCTTGCCAGAACAAGATCAAAAAATGCCTCCTGCTGTCATTGCATCCCCCAAAGGATTCCCAAATGCTTCCTGCTTCTCTGGGAGGCTCTCCAAGATCAGCACTTGGGTCTGACCCAGACACCTTTCAAACTCCTGCCTCCGTGCTAGATCCTAGAGCTCTTGTGCATGCCCTAAGGGTGGAGTTGAGGTTTCCTGCAACCCTCCACCTCCCCTGAACAGAGGCCCTGCTGACTTTCAAACCCAGATGTCTTGGAGGCTCATCTTCCTGATGCAGCTGGGGAGCCAGATGTGGGGGCTTATGCCCCTCTCTTCTCATGGAGGACCTGAGCGGTTGTGATGTACCTCTTGCTTGTGGGTCACCAACTGGGGGTATGAGTTCTGCTTAGACTGCATCTGCACTCCTCCCACTCATGTCCTTGTGGCTAACTCTTTGTATCTCTAGTTGTGGAAAACATTTTCTCCCAGTCTTCAAGTTGTTCTCAGAGATAGCTGCTCTGGAAGCATATATAATTTTTGTGTGCTTATGGAAGGAGATGAGCTCAGGCTCTTTCTGCTCTTCCATCTTGAGCCCTTCCTTTAAGCCACATATGTAATTTCAAATTTTCTAGAACCACACTTAAAAAAAGTAAAAAGAAACAGGTAAAATTAATTTTAGGGATATATTTTATTTAACTCTGTATATCCAAAATATTATCATTTCAACATACAATCCATATAAAATAGTATCTTATTGTTATCAGCATGTTAATTATTAATACAACACCAATAATAGTGTTATTAATATTAATTTATGCTATATATTATTATTAGAATATGATATAGATAATATTTTAATTACTAATATTGCTTGTTTGGTATTAAGTTTTTGAATGTGAGTCAATTCAATCTGGACACATTTCAAGTGTTCAGTGCCACATGGGACTGGTGACAACCATATTAAGTGGCATAAGACCCAAATGGCTCTCTTTGCAATGTAGTAGAATCACCTAGAGAGATTTTAAAAATGATGATGTAGGGTCATTTCCAAGGTCAATTAAATCAGAATCTCTGGGAGTCCCTCACAGCACACAAATCTTTTTCAAAACCAGGCAAAGACAACTGAACAGCAACACTGACAGCTCAGTGGCCTAAAAAAATACAGACTGACGTCAGTTAGCAATCTTCCTTTCAGTTTCAGAATTCTGGTTTGAATAGTTTTAAATCTTTTCCTCTTTGAAATAAGCCTTTGAAATGGAGAGAGAAAATAGTTGCAGCTGACACTCTAATCACTTACTTTCCTAGCAAAACCTGGCATCGGGCTCAGCTTAGCAGTGGATTTATCTCCGTCACCTCACAGTACCATTGTTACTTCAGCCGAACATTTACGATGGTGATGAAAAAAGACAGTGTTAATGTGGGTCACTGGTTGAATCCTATTCTGGCACAAGTGTGGGAACTAAAACTTTTCATTACAGAAAATCTCCACCTGGGAACACGGAGAAACAGATTAGTCTGGCAACACAGCATTTCCTCCCAGAATGCTTGTCAAGTGGATTTGTGCCACATATTGGCCCTTGATCTTCTCTTTCTAACAGATTGTCTGTTACCTTCCTGGAATCACTACTGGCCTTAGATACTTAAAAAAGCATGTCTCTGAACCAGAGCGGGATTCAGGTAGCCAAGCACCGAATACAGGACTGGCTTCTGAGAATCTGAGTAGCTCTTGAAAGTCTTAACTTTTCCCTGCATTTCACTCGAATTTTAGAAGAATTTAGGCCAGGAGAATATTTATCAGGTTGGCTTAGGAATGAAGTCTTCATAAACTACATAATAAGCATGTTGAATTTTGATAAATGCTTGAAAACCAAAGCTAGAAACTGTATCTACTAGCATTTTTAAGAGGTGCATGTCAAAGGGTCCAGTGAGACAGAAAGGTCAAGTGATTCATGTCATGTCACAGAGCTAATTAAGGCATCAGAGAGGGAATAGGAACCAGTTCTTCTGATGCCTGACCAACTGCTCTTGCCACCAACAAATTACAGTTGGTTAAAACAAATTACAGTTTCTTAAAATTTGATTCTTATTTTTTATACTCCAGATGCTAGTGGAGATTGGTAGTCTTTTTTTGGAGAAAGAATATTAATAATATCTATCAAAATTTTAAGTAAGTATATTCTTGACTCACTCACTTCACCTATAAGAATGCATTCTACAGAAGCATAGATGTGTCCAAAGACATTTGAACAAGAATGTTTGTTGCTACATTCTCTGTGCTAGTGAAACATTGAAATCAATTTAAATGGCAATATTTCAGCTTTTAAAAAGAATGATGGATACAACACTAAAGACAAAATCCATGAAAGAATTGATAAACTAGACTTTATTAAAATTAAAATTTCTGCTCTACTAAAGACAATGCCAAGAGAATTAGAAGACAAACCACAGAATAGGAGAAAATATTTACAAAAGACACATCTAGTAAAGGACTGTTATCCAAAATATACAGAGAACTCTTAAAACTTAGCAATAATAAACAATCAAATTAAAAAATGATCCAAAGATCTTAACAGACACCTCACCAAAGAAGACACACAGATGCAAATAAGCATCTGAAAACATGCTCCACATTACATGTCATTAGGGAAATGAAATAAAACAATGAGATACGATTATACACCTATTAGAATGACCAAAATCTGGAACATTGAAAACACCGAATGTTGACAACAATGTGGAGCAATTGGAATGCTCATTCATTGCTGGTGGGAATGCAAAATACTACAAGCCACTTTGGAAAGCAGTTGGAAACTTCTTACAAAACTAAACATGCTCTTTGCCATATGATCCAGCAAATGTCCTTGTTGGCATTTACCCAAAGGAGTTGAAAGCTATATCCACACAAAAGGCTGCACATAGATATTCACAGCAGCTTTATTTATAATTGCCAAAACTTGGAAACCATCAAAATGCCCCTTAGTAGGTGAATGGATAAACTGTGGTACATCCAGATAATGGATTACTATTCAGTGATTAAAAAGAAATACGTGATCAAGCCATGAAAAGACATGGAGAAATATTAAATGGATATTACCAAGTGAAAGAAGCCAATTCGAAAAGGCTACATACATAATGTATGATTCCAGCTATATGACATTCTGGAAAAAGCAATATTATGCAAACAGTAGCAAGGTCAATTGTTGCTGATGCAGGAGTGGGGCTATAAGGAGGCAGAGCACAGAGGAATTTTAGGGCAGCGAAAATACTCTGCATGATATTATAGTGATGCTGTGTGTCAGTATATATTCCCCCAAACCCACAGAAAGTACACCACCAAGAGTGAACTCTAAGGTAAACAGTGGGCTTTGGGTGATTGCGGTATGTCAATGTAGGCTCATCCTTGGTAACAAATATACCATTCTAGTGAGTGATGTTCATAATGGGGGAGACTATGCATGTGTAGGGGCAGGGAGTATATGGAAAATCTCATACCTTCCTCTCAATTTTGTTGTGAACCTAAAACTGCTCTTAAAAATAAGTTAAAAACAATACAGACTTGTATGTACTGATACGGAAAGATCTCCAAAACAGAGATACACTAAAAATTTATGTCACAAAAAATAGCTCTTGTACAATCCCATTTATACACAAGAGGGAAGTACAAATGTGTGTGTAAATTTATAGGAAGCTTCCAGAAGGATATTTGAAAAACTATCAGAAGCAGTTGTTTCTGCCAAAACAAGAGGATTTGGAATTATATGTCTGTATCATTTGACACTGTTACATGGAGAACAAATTTTCATAGTACATATGGAATAAAAAAATAAACATATCTGGAAAAATATTTCTTGACTTCATTGTAAACAGTTCAGAATATTCACAAAGGGGCAGAGGACATGCTTACTTAGACACATAGATTTTTTTAAATCATGCAAATCAAGATTTAAAATGTCCAACTACACTAGAAACTTGTTTTAAGTCATTTGTGTTATAGCTAAAGAATAAAAAAAAAAACTAATTGAAAAATGATTAGCAAGTTAATTGAAATTTTGCATTATCTTATTTTCTGAAGATTTTGTTGGGATTTCAGAATTATAAAAGTACTATAAAACAACTATGAATAATATAATTGCGTGAGACTTTGAATGTTTATGTAAGAAGCAGGTTTGTAAATTATAGCCAAAATAATAAAAATAAATTGCTCAGAACATGAGTTAAAGCAAGGAAATAAAATACTGATTCAAATATGTCTCTTCCTTATGCCAGCCAAGAGTAAATTCTACAAGATCTGGCTTCATAGGGTTGGAGAGAAGACCTCTTAGTATGGTAGGACTAGAAGGTACTGGATAAAGAAAGCTTCCTGTCGTATTGTGCGTGAGCCAGGACATATGTGGGTCTTCAGCAGCAGTAGAAAGATTTCACAGAAATGATATAAAGAGTAAGCGGATCATTGTGTAGATGAGATGAAGTGTTCTTCCCAGCGAAGAGAAAGCATGGATGCTAAGAACATAGGAAGACTTGAACATTTTCAGTAGGGCTAGAGTATAGTGTTTGTAAAGAATTTGGTGGGGATGATGCTGTAGATATAGGATGGGAGCAGATAATCAAGAGCCTTCATAAGTCATGCAAATTAAGGTGGATGTTCTATCATTTAGTCCTGTGCAGACCAGTAAGGAAGTCACTTCAGCCATGTGTAGCTGTGAGTGCTTTAAATGTGTCTAGCCCAACTTAAGTTATGCTGTAAGTATAAAATAGTACAATCTGATTTTGAAGATGTAGTATGCAAAAAATGTAGAATACTTCATTATTATTTTTTGACTGATTACATGTTGAAATGGTAATATTTTGGGTATATTGGGCAAAATAAAATACATAATTAAAATGAATTTCACCACTGCTTTTTTTAATTGGCTACTAAAAATTGTTAAATTACATGTATGTCTTGCATTATAGTTCTACCTGACAATGCTAAGAGAGAAAGACGGGATTTGCATTTTAGAAATATCCTACTGGCAAAAATGTGAAGGATGGTTTGTAGGAAAACCAAATAGGAGGTAAGAAAATCAGTTCCCCCAACTATTATAACAATTAGAGGAGAAAGAGAAAATATGAAAACTTATTAAGGCACAAGTTCTGGAGACAAAATAAAAGGATAAATTCAGTCCATGGGCTGCAGATAATGAAGGATCAAGAAGGTAACTTTTAAGTTTCTTGTTTGGATGGTTGTGTTCTTGATGACTCCATTAATTCAGAAAATGCCAACTAGAAGACCTAGTTCAAGTAAAGTTTAAAAAGATTATTAATTCTGTATAGAGTATGCTGTGATGCTTGCTGGACCTGAAATACACATTTCCAATAGACAAAAAAATGTGCAGAAATTCTGGGAAAAGCTTTGGGCTGGAACTGGAGACATGTGACTCATCGGCGCATGAGGAGAGGGCATGTCATTCCTGGGACGCTTTCCTTTCTGAAGAGAGTGCAAAAACTGTGAGGAATACCATATATAACCAGGTCATCATCTCCCCTAGAAAACTAAGTGGGCTAAGGGAAGTTTGTATTGTTAACAACATGGTGTAAATGAGATAAAAGAGAAAAGTTTGTTTCTTTTAAGCTGTTAGTTTTGGATCAGTTCTTTGGGGGACTGAGGAGTTGCTCAGGAGACGAAGTAAATGGAAGTAATTTTTGCTTCATTGTTTTCACCACCTTTGCGAGCTATTCTAAAAGCTTTTAGAAGCAAGCCACACCTGTTCTAGGCAGAGGCATTGCGTGGTGGGGTCACCACTCCCATCCCACAACCCCTTGCTATAGGATCAATCAGAAGCAGGAGGGCTGAGATAAGGAAGCCTGCAGAGACAGAAGGATGGCTGTTGCTTTCAGCTTTATGTAACTCTCCCTTTAATCCCGTTTTGTCCCCATTCTCAATCCCAATTTCTCTAAGCCCTGTGTAGAAGATTTTGTAGACTTTGGGAAAGAGAAGTGAGGCATTCTTTATGAGATCCCTTGAAGTCACAAAATTTGGTGCAGTCATTGTTTCCAGCTTGGTCCAGGGGACTCCATCAGGCGTGCCCCAGTCTCTAAGAGAACCGAGGTATCTTCTGGGAAGAAAGGTCCGTTTCTTTTCCCATGATTACCCCAGCAACCACTTTCCTTATCGTGTTGTCTGCTGGTCAGATTCAGTGACAGTCATTAACAAAAGACATTCTAATAATTATTATTTTAACAGCTCTTCTAACCCTACTCTGCCACCCACCCCCAACCCTGGCCCAAAACATATCTGTTTCATCTCTTCCATCCATTCAGTATACACAAATATTTTGTTAGCCAGGTATTCATTTGAATTACCAAGCATCCTGTTTGGAACTGCAAACAGAATCCCTGTGAATTTGGGATTCTGACTAGTTCCCCCTTGGACAGAAGAGATCCTTTGAGGCATGATAGTTTGAGGGAAGGGAGAGCAACAAGTTGGCAGAGTAACTCGGATACTGTCTGTGTACATAAGGTTTGGTAGATATAGGGGAAGAGGACAGAGATAGAGTACTTCCACCTAGATCTAGAAAGAAAAGATCCAGAAGAGCAGGGGAAAAAAAGAAAAAAAAAAAAAAAAAGGAGAGTATGGATGATAAACCAAGGTCACTACTGCACAGTTTTCCATGAGTTCTGACTTACCAGGAGGTTTTCCTCCAAGTTTAGCTCCTCAAAACCCAGTCCTAATGGGCCCCACTGAACTAAGAGGCTACAAGTTAAAGAGTTTAAGTGTCAAATGTCACAGGTCACCAGGGACCAGAAGTTATGGAGCTACAATATTTGACTGTGACTAGACAAAAAAAATAAACAACATAACAAACAAACAAAACCTTCACTCTAGGAGCCTAGAATATTTATAGAAGGCATACTTCTATTTCAGGGAAATTCTATCTAAATTACTCCAAAGCCCTCTTCAAAGGGTTAAACACAGAACCTTGATAAGAAATATAAGGTTTAAAACCCTTATTTAATAAAATTGCAGTCAAGTCGGAAGCCTGTGCCTAAATGTGGAAACAAATAACCATGAAATTGTAAGGCTAAAGGACTGGTGATTCATGGGTGTGCTAATCGCGCCTCCCCGGCTCAGAGCCAGGGCAGTGAAAGCCAGAGTATAAACTGCCGTCCTATGTTCGCATCTCTGTGCTGCTGGACGTTTTCAGGAGTGAGGCCAAGAAACGTACAGAAATCAAGTATTCTTCCAATGTCCAGAATGTTAAAGAAGGATTATGGGCTTAGAATGACATCTGAAGAGAATAAAGCAAAATACAGAATAAGCACAAATAAAAGTAAGGGGCAGAGATCACTATTTTAATACTTCTATCATTTCTATGCTACCCAGACCAGTTATCTAATTATATTAGACACTATTAATAGCTCTGATAGCATGTAAGTGTCTGCCAGGATTTTCCAATTCTGTGTGTTCAGTGATTTTTTTTTTAAGTTTATGCTGTTGTTTTTGTTGTTGTTTTTGATTTACAATGTTGTATTAGTTTCCGGTGTACAGCATAGTGATTCAGTTATACACATATATATACGTACTCTTTTTCATTACAGGTTACTACAAGCCATTGAATATAGTTCTCTGTGCTATAAAGCACAGGTTTTTGAAGAATACATCAAGTCAGTTATACTGCATTTATATGCACATGGCACAGAGAGAGAGAGAGAAATTAAGCCCAAAGTACACAATAGAAACCTGCTACAAAGGGGGAGGTTGTAGCTCAAGTGGTAGAGCGCTTGCCTGGCATGCATATGGTCCTGGGTTCAATCCCCGGTACCCCCTCTAAAAATAAAATAAAGAAACCTAATTACCAACCCCCTCAAAAAAAAAAAAAAAAAAAGGCAGTAAAGAAACCTGCTGTAGATGTAATACATTTCAAATACTTCCAGACTAATTCAATGAAGATTTAATGAAGAAAGGAAGCCTGGTAACGTTTACAACCCAGCAATGTGGCATTACTGTGAAATGTCTAACATTGCTTGTTCAAATGGCTTTTGGTTTCTTCAGTTATCTGTCTTTGGTACCATGTGTCTTAATGTTATTTTGCAATATATTAGGATGACTTATATGTTTCAATAAAAAGTTTTCCATTTTGAAACAAAATAGTAAATAGAAAACAATCTCTTGCTCTATTTTATTCTACTTAATAAGAATTTTTTTAAAGGGAGGGAAGGCAAGATTAGAATTTAAATTGTGCCTTTGTGTCTTCATAATTTAACCAATCAAATTACCTTGAACACTGGAATTCAAGATGAGAACACCATCAGCACTGAATAATTTTTCTCATTCTCTATGCACATATTAAAAAGATGAACTCCACAGAGATTGCTAAAGGCTCACAACAGCAAAACAAAATATTATATTTTTTATAATTTGTTATTTTATTATCCTAGCTCAATGACATCCAGTAGCAATTAATGACATGCCAAAGAAGAAAAATAATGTGTAAGACATATTATGAGGGCAAAAGGCAAAATGGTGCAACCTGAGTGGACATAAAGTAGCGAACTTTCCTTTATAACCAATTAAGTATAAACCAAAATGATGACTGACAGTAAATTTATAGCACCATATAGAAAATCAATCTTATTATTAATGGTTTCTTTTTCTTTCAATAAACAGACTTCTATTATTAAAAATCTATATTCACATAATAATTACTGGAAATCATGTCATATTTAACAAAATTCTTATTGTGCTTAAAGGATGGGTATCCATGTTCACCAAGTCCATGGATTGAAATGGATGGGACAGAGGTCATCATTTGTATAAAATGGTTAGAAAAAAAATCAGGCCTCCAATAGGTGGTTTCCCACCTGGGCCAGACAAAGCAGAAAGACAATGACTAGGTAGCTTTTAATAAGGACATTTTTTTTTCTCCATTAAATTATGGTAAAAAAAAATACTGCTGAAGTCTTAAAAGGGGGATGAGAAAATAAAGGCAGGATGTGAAAAGATCTGAGGGAATGGTAAGTGATTCATGTGATTGAGTGTGTTTCCTAAAAGTTGGCCCCTGACCTGGGTGTATCTATAGTATTTCATTTAGTCCTCACAATAACCCTGTGGGAAGGCATTATTATTCCATTTTATAAGCAAAGAAAATGAGACTCAGAAAAGTTAATTTATTCATAACTTGCCTAAAATTACTCAATCCAGTCAGTTTTGCCTCTACAAACTTTTGTACAGCATTTCATCTGTTGAAATGGAAGTAGGTCTCTCTTGAAATAAAAGTAGTCCAGTGTTCAAATAAAACTTGGGAAATGCTAGGTTACCCAAATCTAGCTAGATTTCTTTTCTATAGGACTTTTACCAAGTTTTTAATAAGGAATAATACATAATGAATCTTTAAGAAGTGACTACTGCATGCCATTTTTCAAAGTTAATTGACTATAGAAATCTTTCCCCCGGAATGCATGTTTGCATTGTGAAAACCAGGGTTAAGTCATCTAAGGGAAAAGAGGAAGTGATGATGAAGGCGGTGCCAGCATGGTAGCCACAGATGGGAGAGCCCCATGCTGCTTCTGGAGCCATAACTCGGTTATATCCTATGCTGCTCTCCCATCCATGACCCTGCACTCAGCTGGAGAGATGGGTGCTCCTAGGTACCGGGACAGAGGAGAGTTTCTTACTCACCGGAGGAGACTGCTGCCAAGTGGCAACACTTCCTGTGTTTGGCAGAAATTGTTGCTCTTCTAGTGTTTCTCTCTCCCCACCTCCTCCCCTCCCCTTCTCATTCAAGGATCATTTTCTGAGTGCCCAGCACTGTCTTGGAGAAATACACTGAGGCAGGAACACTTAGGTAGTTACAACACATGAGATATGGGGCGATAAACAAGTACATGCCGATGTAGGAGCAGAACAGGGGCACGCAAGCCTGAGAAGGTTGAAGATCAGGAGAAACTGTTATGAGCAGGTGAGGTACTGTATACAAAGAGCCGTGCTATGTATCAATTCTGTTTTTCATAGGAAAAGATTTATAATCTTTCTCTTGTGTTTTGTAGTATAACCAGTTTTTTCAGACCCTAATAAACAAGAGAAAATGTTTACTTTTTCAAGTCACCAGAAGCTGCAGAACAAGATTACTTTTCATTTTTTCCCTGCCACAAGCATCAAAGCCTCGGTGTATAATTTCCTGTAAGTTCATTAAAAGATTCACTTAGCCACAAACCCTAAAATAAAGACAAAATGCTACCACAGTGCTTCCTGATTAGTTGATAATATCAATAGTAATCATTTGCCTCTAAGATTGTATAAAAATGTTAATGAGAGGCAGGGGGAGGGTATATAGCTCAGTGGTAGAGCACATACTAATACTTACAATGCTGTTCTTGTCTTCTTTCTTACTACTCTAAATTGAAAAACTGTATCATTTATAAATTCAATGTCATCATGGAGGTCAATAGCAAACTTTGAGGAAGAATCAATATTGAGCGGAACTTCAAATAGTTTGTTATTAGGGTCATAAATGTAAAACAGGTTAGATTTAGACTGCATTAATCTTAAAAAATGAGCTAACTTCAATGTTACCAATAAGTGAAATGGGAAATGATAGTTATCTCCAGAAGAAAATATTATGAGGTACTTACCTGATGTACAGAATTTAAAATCTTCCACTAATAAACACTATATTCATTAAAAAAAAAAATACAGACCATCAGTAAGTAATACTTACCTTAAATAAGAGCCGATCTTTAGTATGAAATCCTATATCCATCACAATTGGAGAAATACCATTTCTGAACAGGGATATAGTGTCACTTTTCCTTAAAATTAGCCTATAAGGTAAACCAATTTTACTAGCCTAAATAAAGTATATTTGTTTTTATAAATGGGTGGAATTTCAGGTAAAAATCATGTTGCTAAACAGGGAGATAAACAAGTTACTCTAACAAGAAAAAAGGAAATTAAGATAAACATCTTGCTAAAAGCAGAAACATTGAGAAGTAGATGTTAAAAACTGGAATGATTATATGGAAAATCAACTAATTTTCTTTCTAATGCATCTCTAAAAATAGGGAAACCTGCAAAAACAACAACAAAAAATGGTCACCTGACTTAACTGATACTGACGCAGTCTACCCTTGTAGTAGAATGAAATAATGAGTCCGAAGTTTTCCTCTAGTCACAGTCAATTAGGATAGGCTGTCAATGACTTTTAAAAACTAGGCTTAAAAGTAATCAATGGGCAGTCATGCACCCAGAATCTCTGGGCACAGCCTCTCCCCTCCTAGTTCTGCCCTCCCTTCTCAGCTTGCACAAACGTGTATGAAACTATCACCTTCATCCCAGCTACTAGAATCTCCCATTCAGCATCACCGTCACTGCCATCACCACCACCATCCACTCTAACCAAGCCTTCCAATGTCAGATTCAGGGAAGCAGACCCATTTGCTCAGGTAAATTCTTGGTTGAGCACTTAGGTCTAGCGTGGGAAAGCACCACTTAACTTACATTGTGTTGCTGTGGAACATTCTTTCCTGATTTATAAAGACTCCATTAATATTTGATGAGTTGTCTAAATTCAGCAAGCAAAATAATTTGATAATCAAAATGAGATACAATGAGATCTCCCAAGCCCAGAGTTTAGATCAGGGCTAAGCATACATTAAAATAAGCCAAAGGCAGCCTAGACAGTGAAGCTACTGATGTTTGGAGTCTTAGCGAATTTCTCAGAGTACTTCCACTTCTCCTGCAATTCCCCTTTCCATATAATCTCCGTTCCCAGTCAGAATTTAATTTAGTTATAGTTTTATTTATCTGATTTTTATTTATTTTGTTCAGTTTTATGGTTCACTGCTGTTACTCATCCTGGGCTCTTTTTTATTTTAATTTTAGATTTTAATCTGTATTCAAAACATTTTCCATGATGGTCTCTGTTAAAATTTGTGAAAACTCAAACCAAGGGCAAATTTAGAATAACATAAAATAGCATGTAATGTAAGTTAGCTCAATCAAGTTCTATTTTTGAGCCTGTAAAATAGCCTGCTTTCATCATGGCAGAGCACTTTCAAGGCCCAGAAGCAATAAAAACAAAATATAATGATATTTGTCTTCGCTTCTTTCAATTTGGAATTCATTATATTTCTGAGAAGACCTTGTCCCACCCTGGGCATCTCTCAGCCCAGACTTCACCCTTTTGCTTCAAGCTACTGCCTCAACAGCTTTTTTTTTTTCTCTAATTGTCTTTGTCTGTAAAGAAGATGGTCTTCCAAATCCCCACTCTTAAGCATCATCACTAAATTTTATATCACTGCTTGGTAAGAAGTGTAACTGGAAAATACATATTTGGCACAGCTCTCAAGCCTTGATCTTGCAATGGATACAGAGAACCGCTCAGAGATTCCAAAGAACAACTGAGGTAACGTCCACTTTCATAACACACTGCTGAGCCCCAACTAAGTAAATGCCATAATTTCACACATTACATGTCCCAGTATCCTCAAAATCAGGACCTGCTCTCTAAAAATAAGCAGACATAATTTACAGTATCGCAAGTTTGTAAATGTGTGTATGTGATTGTCTCTGAGTGCTCATTTTAAAAAATATATACATACATTTCTGATTTCTAACCACAAAAATAGAAAAGAAGGCTTTTTTGGAGAAAGTTATTTTGTTTTAGTGTTCCTTTTACAACCCCTGGTTAGAACGCCTACAAGCAGTATGACTGAGAGTGGGTATAAAGTATAACTGGAATAAACCGAAAATAAATCCTGCTTAGAAAGTAGGGCTTAACAAAGGCTTTTACGTCAGTGAACGTTGGCCAGAGACTATGAAGACAAAGACTTTGAAAGGTGGACTTATTAGATAAGGAGAGTACTTTTCCAGTTGAAAAGGAAAGTTATATTCCAGTGTTTTACAAAATGAGAGTGTCATTGGCAGCTTCATTAATTAAGGGCTTTATTCATTTAAGTGAGAACTTAATACTTCTGGGGACATCATTCAATGTAATTTCCCACCAGGGGAGGCCCTTGTTAGCAAATCACAGCTGTGGGAATTCACACACATATGTGAAAGTTGAGCTTGTCACTGTCTGATGAGGTCAAAACAGAACTGTCATACACCGAGGAAACCTCAGTTCACACAAAAGATATTAGTTAGGCTAAGCAAATGCAGACGCCATACAAGCTGAATCTAGTGTCCAAAATAGTATTTGCCTCATTAGAGATGCTGACAGTTCATGACAATGCTTGTTTTGGTTACGGTTCATGTAGAGATATTTTTTTGTTCCCTGTGATGTCTAATGTATCGTACCTGAAAGTGAATTTGTTCTCTTAAAATACTTAAAAATTTTTAGATGTTATTTTCTTCAAACAAAAGTATATTATTAGATTTTATTATTTATATATGTGAATGTATATAGTACAGAAAAAAATTATTATGAAAGTAGGGCCATTTGGGAAGGCAAGCTTTTACAGTCCTCGTTAAAGATGACTTAGTTATTTATGGATCTTCATTTTTTTCATCTGAACTTTGCAATATGGTTACTAAGGTTTTCAAAAAATCCAACTGGCAATTTGATAGGGATGGCATTAATTTTTAGATTAACTTGGGGAAATGTGACATTTTTATAATATGAATGATCCCATCTTCTATCATTTTCTATATCCTTAATTAGAGTTTTAAACTTTTCTGCCTAAAGGACTTTTGTGTTCTTAGTTAACTTAGTGTCATAATATATTGGTTTTATTGCTATTATACTTACAAAATTAAATTTTATGAAATTTTTAATGTTTTAAAATGGAGGTTTATAGGTGTTTTTAAAAAATGACGTTTATCTTCAAGTAAGGCGTTGCTGTTACAGAAAATGTTTATCTCCAAATAACAAAAAATCAAAATGTCTATAGACTTTATACTTTCTTCTTTTAACATTTATTTTTGAATTTCAAAAGATTTTCTGAAGTTTGAATAAAAATTTGATCTAATAAATACAAGGCAATGAATCTGGGAAATATCATCTTTAGATGAATTTGAAGAATTATTTTTTTCACTCTTCGTTATTTTTGTTTCATTTTAACAATCTGCATTCCTTTTTCTTTTGACTTGAGCTAATAACCCTTTATAAGTATAAATTAAACAATACATAAGAATAAAAACAATTTAAATCCTTAAAATACTTAAAACCACTGCTTAACTGAGCATCCCAATCCTAAACCTGTCCCCTCCTCTGACCCTGACTTCCAGCTCATCATGTATGCTCACTCAATACAGACTTTCACACTGTTCCAAATTTTAAAGAGTACAAAATTATCAGTAACTTTGTTAGTTTTTATTTGTAGAGTTTAAACAGATGCTATCAACACCTTTAATTCATGAACACACGAGAACCCCTTCTAAACACCTGTGGATTTATGAATTGCCAAGTGAAAACTTCTGGCTTCCTGTAGTTTGCAAAACATCATCTGACTGTCAGGACTTTGAATCTGCCAGACAGTCCTTTGGCCTGGGCTACAGGTGGGAAATAAATGTCTTGGCTACGGGACTTTCCCAAATTCAATACGTTCAATTCAATTCAATTCACAAACTTCCCCCAATTAGTACAATTTTGAGTCCTATAAAAATTATGCATTCACATTAAAAGGAGGTTGTAAAATGAAAGATTTATATTATTCGGTTTGTGAGATTATGAATTTTGTGTTATTGTTAATTATTTTAACAACAATAATTTTTCAAAAAGTCAAGAATGAAATGCAATGAATTCAATACATATGCTATATAATCAATCTTGATTATTGGTGTAAGACATGATGAAAGGCTCTTATCTGATGAGTAGAAGTAAAATTGCAGTCAAGTTTATAGTTCTAATCTTACTTTGCAAAATAAATACTATTAAAATTTGCCATCATAGAACCCAAAATCTAGACACTTGTTACTCGCCCAATGTCTTCAAACCAGTTTTTGTAGTTATTAACCTTGTGAGTATGTTTTCTCTTCTTGGAGTTTTCTACAAGTTTCCAGGGAAACTTCACAACTAAGAAATACTATAAAGGAAAGGGAAGAACTCTCTAATCCCATTTTCTCCCCTCCCCTCCTCTGCTCTCCACTTATCCATCTCACCCCCACACCTCTCCTTCCCAACATCGCCCTAACCCCCGCTCTCATAAAAAGGAAAAAAAAAAAATGATACCTGACTTTTGACTCCTGACTTTTTACTGAAAAATCTTAAAATGAGGTTAGAAAAAATTTTGTCTTTTTTTTTTAATGATGATCTCTGACGGCACCAAATGCTGCTGAGGATGTGGAGCAAAAGGAACTCTCATTCACTGCTGGTGGGAATGCAAAATGGTACAGCCGCTTTGGAAGACAGTTTGGCAGTTTCTTACAAAACTAAACATACTCTTACTATACAGTCCAGCAATCATGCTTGTTGGTATTTACCCAAAGGAATTGAACCTCACAGAAACCTGCATATGGATGTTTATAGTAGCTTTATTCAAAAGTGACAAAACTTCAAACCACCAAGATGTTCTTCAATTAGTTGATGGATAAATAAACCGTAGTATATCTATACAATGAAATGTCATTCAATTCTGAAAAGAAATGAGCTACCAACATACAAGACCTGGAGAAACCTTAAATGCATATAACTAAGTGAAAAAAGCCAAGATGAAATGGCTACGCATGTTATTACTTCAACTATACAACATTCAGGAAAAGGTATGGAGAGAGTAAAAAGATCCGTGGCTGCCAGAGGTTTGAGAGAAGAGAGGAATAAATAGAGCACAAAGAATTTTTATGGCAGTGAAACTATTCTGTATGATATACTCTTTAACGATGGATGCATGTGATTATACAGTTGTCAAAATCCGTAATATGTATAATACAAGAGTGAACCCAACTGTAAGCTATGAACTTTGATTGACTGATAATAATGTGTCAATGTAGGTTTTATTGATTGTAATAAATGCACCACTCTGGTGTGGGGTGTTGGTCCCCAGGCAGGCTCTGGGTAATGAGGAAGGAGGAGGAAAAGAGGAGGAATGGGGATATTTGGGGACTTTCTGTACTTTCTGCTCATTTTGCTATGAACCTAAAACTACTCTAAAAAATAAAGTCTATTAATTAAAAAGGAAAAGGTAATTAGCTGACCTACAAAACTCTAAAGCCTATAAAGGATTATACAGAATGTAGTGTGCTCGAACACACTGAATATTACACCTTATTGATCAAGGCAGCTGACAGCAATATAAGATATGTTTACATCAGTGACTGAATGCAAATTAGCAGGCAGTAAACACCTACTAAGAGCTTCATTTTAAATATATTTAAAACATTATATATACACACACACTCAAAATGAAAACCGCAAAAAAGTATTTAATGTGATAACAAACTGTAAATAAAAATACAGAAGTAAACTGAGGAAGTGAAAGAGTAAGCCATGTTAAATTCAAATGTACAATCAATGATCCATCACAGAAAAGACGTTACAATGCTTTTGCATTTTAAAGCTAATTTCTGTTGGGGTGTCCTGCTGCTTTCTATTGATTGGAGAAAATATCAGAAAGAAATAGACATTTTTGATGGCAAAAAGTAGATCCTGTTTACCTCAACCCAGGACATTTGAAAAATAAAAGTGAGGAGGCTTTTACTTACATGAAAGAACAAAATTTATTTTTTCTATAAGAATATTGACAGCCTTTATTTTTCATGCGGTTTCACTTGATTCAGCCATGCCAAACAATTCTTCCGAGCTCAACTTTTCCAACTTTTCTCTTCTAGGAAAAGTACATGCTGACTCTCAGTCACAGCTTTGAATCCATACTTGTGTTCTTCATGTACATCCCCTTGGAGTATAGAGGAAAGTTCTCTACTTATTTGGGAAAAAGAAAAATCCACTTTTTATTTTCTGAGCCAGTATCATCAAACAGAATTGTGAGGCAACAAGCGGTATTAAAAGTAAAGGGGACAAAAGAGAGACAAATAAAAAGATAAAATCAATGAAAGAAATTCTAAATACAAACATGGAACATAAAAGCAGTCAATGAAATTTCAACAAGCATTTCAATCAAGGGCTTAAAAACAAAAAAACCAAAAAACCAAAAAAAAAGGAAAGCCTTTGACTGGCCAATCTAGACAGAAGAGTGTGCTCTGGCACTAAGAGGTAAAAAAAAAAGTGATTGTCATTGCTTTGGGAATTTACAGAACTTTTAAGATTTTGATCCAAGTCAGGTCTTTGAAATTAACAAGGGCTTATCGAGGCCACAGAAGACTTACTCCATTGAAGGAGAGGCACAGAGAACAAATTTATTCGCTCTGCAAGTGACTTCTTGAGCATCTTGTATGTATCAGGCCTTTAGGACTTACCAGTGAACAGAAGCGACTTCCCTTCCCTCCCCCCATAAAATCCCCTGCCATTGTAGAGGTTGCGTTCTATTTAGAAGAGGGCAGAAAAGGGACCCTAAACATAACAAATAGTTATACTTCAGAAGTTGAAAATGCTATAGGAAAAAATGGAGTGGAGATAGGATGATTAAGATACAGGAACTGGGATGAGGGAAATCTGGGTTGTAATTTACATAGGTGTGTCCAGGGCAGACCTCCTTAAGAAAGGGACATTTGAATACAGATTGGAAGCAGGGAGGAAGGGAGTTCTTGTAAACAGCCAGTGCAAGGGTCTGAGGTTAGATTAGAACATGCCTGCTGTGTCCTAGGAAGGTCCCAGTTCAGAAAGATTACAGTTATTGCGAAGGTCAGACATACACCCTTAAAAAAAGAGATCAGCCAAGAACTAAATACAAAAATAAAAACGATCAAGTTTCAAAAAGAATGAAATAGAGTAAATCTCAAAGGATTTCTGAAACACTGAGGAAGGGATGACAGTCTTACATGGGCCTTGAAATATTTCTAAGGTTTTCCTTCCCAGGAGAATGAAGTCAATGATCATAAACCCTTGTGAAATTTACAAATCAGTTGCAAAGATGAGCAATCTCTTTCCACTAAATGTTTAAAAATATTAGGTTATTCTCAAGACTTTTGTATTCTGAAATGATTCAGCCCTTTTCCATGCAACTTCTATGATTGGCCCAGTTGTCTCTTCTGGAAAGTCAATCTACTCTATGCTCTTTTCCCACTTTTTCTCTACATGCCTTAATCCACTGAAAGCTGGCTTAGCTCCCAGAGTTCCAAGAAAACAGTTTTTGTCTTGCCTGCAAATCCAATGTACACACTTGAGTTCTATTATCTATCTTGCTTACTTATTGTATTAGATACTATTAAAGGTGGCCACTTTGCCATTTTCTTGTCCTTTGGTTTCTCTCTTGCTTCTCTTTTCCTACCACTTTGTTCTTCACCAGCTTCATAAATAAATACTTCTGCACGATGCAATATAAAATCTCCCTATCTATGACTCCCACTGAAAAATCCTGTGGTCATTTCTCAGTACTCAGTCCTCATACCGTGTCCCAAACTCCCTAAAGCACCACAGCAAACTCACAAAGCTCCAAGGGATATTTTTAAATTTGGGGGGAAAAATATCTGCCAAATAAAGCACAAAGTGCTAATTCAAGTTAGTTCACAGTTTCAATGTGAGACTGCACTGCTTTCCTATCAAAGATGTCGTATCTTTTCAAAGTTGGGTTTTGATGTTTGTTGTGATAAAAAGCAAAGACTGTGCAAAAATCAATGTGGCCCAGGGTATAAGAGGTAGTTCCCAAAGAGATTCCAATAGTTAGAATTTGTGCAGTGCCCAACAGGGACACATATCCTATTACAAAATAATTGTGGTTAGTTAAGAATGAGATTAAATACTAGTTGTTTTTTTTTTCATTTTAATTTGTATGAGTTAGGTTTTCAATCACTTCTAAATTGATAGAACACTAATATTCATTAAGTTGTTTGGGCAAGACCACTTAATATACAAAACTATTAAGTATTTCTTCTGGCCTAGGACAACCATAAAAAAGACTCTAAGGATGACATGAACCAAGAATGACTGAGGGCCTCTGTTTCAGCTCTTGTCATAACTGACCTTCAGTAGTACTGACACAGTTGATCACAGCCTCACCCAGTTTTCTATTTGAAGTATAGTTGACATACGGTATTACGTTAGTTTTGGGTGTATAACATAGTGATTTAGCATTTAGATACCTTACCAAATGATCACCAATGATAAGTCTAGTAACCATCTGTCCCTATGCAAAGCTATTGCAACATTATTGACCATATTACTATGCTGCATATTACATTCCTGTAACTTATTTATTTTCTAACTGGAAGTTAGTACCTCTTAATCCCTTTTGCAAATTTTGCCCAACAACCCCTTTCCCCATGTCCTGGCAACCACTAGTTTGTTCTCTGTATCTACAAGTCTGTTTCTGTTTTGTATGTTTTTTTTTTTTCCCCCTAATTCCACATATAACTGAGATCATATGGTATTTGTCTTTCTCTGGTCTGACTTATTTCACTTAGCATAATGCCCTGCACGTTGCTCATCCATGTTGTCACAAATGGCAAAAAGATTTTATTCTTCTTTTTGGCTAAGTAATATTCCAGTGTGTATGTGTATGTATATGTGTGTATTTATATACATATATACAACATTTTAAATTGATAGACTTAATTTACAATATTGTTCTAGTCTCAGGTAGATGACAAAATGATTCAGTTTATATTTTTTCTGATTATATTTCATTATAGGTTTTTACCAGATATTGAATATAATTCCCTGTTTTATACAGTAAACCCTTGTTGTTTATAACATATCTTCTTTATCCAGTCATCCTTTGATGGAAACGTTAAGTGGCTTCCATATTTCAGCTATAATAAATAATGTTGAAATAAACATAGGGGTGCAATTGAAAAGAATGTACATTCTGCATTTTTTGGGTTGAATATTCCATATGTATCTATTAAATTAATTTGATCTAATGTGTTGTTTAAGACCAATTTTTTTATTGATTCTGTCTAGATGATCTAACTATTGATGTAAGTGGGCTGTGAAAGTCTTGTACAATCTTTGTATTACTGTCAGTTTATGTATTTAGGTGCTCCTGTGTTAGTTGCATATATATTTACAAGTGTTTTATCTTCTTGCTGGATTGATCTCTTTATCATTATGTAATATTTTACTTTGTCTCTTGTTACAGTCTTTTTATTTTATTATGTAGAATTGACTGCACATATGTAATATATTGCATGTAAATACATATACACAATATACTGGCCCAGGCTTCTATTAACTTACTGCTTCTCCTTGAGTCCTGGGCATGTTAGATTTTGTGTGCACCCTTTAAGAGTGACATCTCTATTTCCCCTAGTCCTTTAGACTCCCTAAGTTAAGCCCCACTAAACTTCAAAGTCATATGCTCGAGGGACTCATCTTCCTGGCACAGGATCCCTGGTCTGGGGAACCCAGCATGCGGCTCAGAACTCTCAGTCCTGTGTGAGAAGCTCTGTGGTGTAATTTTCTCCAGTTTGTGTGCCATCCATCTTGGGGTATGAAACTTGATTATGTCACGAATCCACTCCTCTTACCCATCTTTTGGTGGTTCCTTCTTTATGAGTGTACTTGTAGAATATCTTTTCTGATAGGTTTTGGTCTTTTTCATTGATGGTTATTCTGCAAATAATCATGGTTTTGGGGTGCTCATGAGAGGAACTGAGCTCAGTGTCTTTTTACTCCATCTCCTTGACTGCTCCCCAGTTGTCTTGGTCACAGAATCGCAAAGCCAAGTGAGGATCTGGATCGGAGCCTGAGGAATTTAACTCCAGAGCTCACGCTGGAACTATAAAAGGAGGTTTCCAGGAAATTTTCTGAAGCAGTGTCCCAGCTAAGTAAGTATAATAGGAAAACACTCCACCTTATAGGTCTATATGTCAAATTCCCAACACAGGTTTTATGAGTTTAAAATCAAAGTGTTCACAAGGGTGCATCCTTTTCTGGAGGTTGCGGGGAAGAATTTGTTTCCGTGGCTTTCACAGCTTCTGGGACTGCTGGCATTCTTTGGCTCATAGACGTTCTCCATTTTCAAAACCAATAGCAAGTTGAGTTCTTTTCACATCTCATCACCCTCCACCCTATGTCTTTTGATTGGAGCACTTAGTCCATTTTCATTTAAAGTAACTATTGATAGGCATTTAGTTTCTCACTGTTGTGGAGGCTGGGAGTCCAACGTCAAGTTGCCAACAATGTTGGTTCCTGACAAGACCTCTCTTCATACCTTGCAGACAATCGCCTTCTCATTGTGCATGGCCTTTCCTCTGTTCATGCAAAGAGCGTTCTTCTCTTCTTATAAGAACACTGCTATTAAGTTAAGGCCCCACATTTATGACCTCATTTAACCTTAGTTACCTCCTTAAAGGCCCTATCTCCAAATACAGTCTCTTTGGGACAGTGGGGTTTAAGGCTTCAATATTTAAGGATGGGGGGACATAAGTCACTTTATAACATTCTACGTTTGCCATTGTCATGAATGAAAAGATTAAAAATGCAATTAGCCCCGCCAGATACCTGACTTGTATCCTGGACTCTTTTTCCTTCCTTGTTAGTTACATCTAACGAGGTACCAAATCCAGTCCATTATACCTCCTAATTACCTCCTTCGGCTATCCCTTCCTCTTTTCCCTCTCGCCCTGCCCTAGTCAGCCTTCATCTTTGGCACCTTCCTCCACCCTGCACACTATTGACATATGATCTTCCCAAAATCTAACTGTGATCCGGTGATTCCTTGAGTTAAAACCACACAATAATAATATCCCATTTCCTAAGGATAAGTTCCACCTCAGTATCACCTACAAAATCTTTCTGGTCATCTTCTCCGCCTTCACCTTTGCTTTCCATCCCCTTCCTTCTCTTCTCACTTTGCAGTTTCTCAGACTCAATCCTTTTTCTGTCTTTACCCAGAACAGTTCATACATCTTATCCGTATTGGATGCTCTTGTCTGTCTATAAAAGTCCTGTTAATTCTCCCAGGATCAGTCCATCCTATGTGGAGCATTCCTGTTTTTCCCAAAAGAGTCAAGTGTTTTTTGTTTTTGTTTTTGTTTTTGTTTTGTACAAGTTACCTTGGACTTGCTCTATTAAAGACATTAGCTATTGAACTGAAATTGCTTATTTGCACAAATACCTCCCACTGACTTCATCCATGAGGCCTGAAACCACGTGTCATTGACTTCTGTATTGTCAGTGCCTAGCACAGACTTAGGCCTCAATACAAGTTTATTCAATGACTGAATTCATGAATTAAGTCAGTGGTGTTCACTCTGGAACTTTCTCCTCTGACAATTATTTGTCCAGCAAATCAGTAAGTCCTTTATTCTTCTGCCTTGTTTAAGAATAGAAAGTAAGTAATAATAAGTATAGTTTCTCTTGTCTTTTAGTCTTTCTGTTTTTACTTTTTTCCATATAACCTCATGGGGTTGCTGAAGAATCATCTGAAAAACCAAACCCTCTATTTTCTCAGGATAGCTCAGTGAGTTTTCAAATGGTCATGTCTGTCAATGAAAAGAAAAATAACCAGTGATAATGTGAAAGACAGTCATAAAAAAATTACAAATGTTGATATTCTCAGGTTAAAAATAAATTGAATGCATTTCTGATTATGTATTGGCTTAATATTTTAAAACCAGTTTGGATCATCCTAAGCATATAATGTTAAACACGCATCACTGATTTTCAACTTAATACACTACATTGAAGAGCATATAAAAATTTGAGTTTAAAAATGTTTGTGTATTCAATAAAAAATTATATACATTATTGAATATTTAAATAATTAAGTAATTAAGAATTAAATTTTAAAAGTTGTAAGAAGGACAAAAATGGCGAGCCTATAAGTAAGAGCTCCAAAAAACTAGAAAGATTAAGGAAATATTTTAAAAGAGAACGAATACCCTACCAGACTAAGAGAAACACTAAAACAATAGAGAGAATGTATAAATAGAAAGAGAAAAATGATTACAAATGAGAACAAAGCACTGTATGTAGTATATAAAGAATAAATGTATCAAACTAAAATAAATAAACTAACTTAATAATGTATGTAAACATATAACACAGGAAATGTGTAGGACTAGCCGCGTGAGTCCTGCGATGAGCTGTCACATTCCCATCACCGTAGTCATATCACTTCACATGAGGTTTTCATATTAGAAGACAGCCAATTTTCTTCTATATTAACTTTTTGATGTATTGAGTCACAAGGACAGAGTGTGTCCTTGTGTACTGTGGTGACTGTCCTTGTGTGCTGTGTTGTGTCCTTTGCACTGGTCAGGGTGGACTTATAAAAATGAAACAAAACAAACACCACCAAACCTCTGCAGCTGAAGAAGTAAAAGTTTCTCACACATCACAGTTCAGTGCAGGTCATACATTCATTGGAGCATTTGACATATAATAGGCAATGAATATGTGTTAAGAGAGAAAATGAACAAATAGAAGGAAAGGAAAAAGAAGGATGGAAGGAAGGAAAGAAGGAAGGAAGAAAGAAAGGAAAAAAGGCCTGTTTGACCTGGTCGAGCTATTTGATCTGTGCCAGCCTCAGGTCTCCCACCTGTGATGTGGGACAATAGTGCCCCACCTCACCTGGTAGCTACAGTGGTTAAAGTGTAATAGTACAGGCACAGGGCAGAACATGACAACCTAGTATTGTTTGTAAGAATTGATTCCTATCGGCAGGACAAGCTTGAGGAACAACTCACACCTTCCTTAGCTGCCTGCCTTATTGCCTTCTCTCTTACTCCCATTTTCTATTTGCCTCCCGTGCTAATGGTACACATGCAGAGTCCCACTAAATGTACTCTGTTTGCTTCTAATCAGGAAGAAACTTGTGTCACCTGATACTTCCTTCTTCACCAAGTGAAGGCAAATTCAACCAAACAAAATGGAGACAGCAATAGAACTTGGCCTTTAAAGAAAAATGTCAACAGCTAGAAGATGGATGTAGGGTGGTTTTCTAGATTGAGTCATCAACTGCTGAGAGAATGGACAATTGTGGATACATTAGTCCATTAGAGCTGCTAACACCATAATGCCAACATACCATGAACTGGTTAGCTTAAACAATAAGCACTCATTTATCACAGTTCTGGAAGGTGGAAAGTCCCAAATCAAAGTGCCAGCAGATTCAGTGTCTGGTGAAGTCCGGCTCCCTGGTTCAGGGATGGCCGCCTTCTCACTGTGTCCTCACATGGTGGGAGGTGCATGGAGCTCCCTAAGGTCTTTTTTAAAAGGGCACTAATCCTCTCATGAGGGTTACACCTGTATGACATAATCACCTCCCAGAGGCCCCACAGCCAAATACCATCACACTGAGGGTTAGGATTTAGCATATGAATTTTGAGGAGACACAAGCATTCTGCCTATGGCAATGAGAAACAGCCTATGTGCAGTAAGTGAAGGAAATTAGGTGAGAAAAAGATTGAGGCCAAAGTACTATCAACAAAAATATTAATATGAAATTCACGTGTTTAATGATATCAACACTTATTATTCTATAACTATTAGCAACTTACTGATGTTAGTGATTTCAGGGAATACCTAGCAATAGGTATGGCCAGTCTGGCACACGTTCGCAAATTACAGTGAGTACTGGGTTAAGTACTGGAATGAGATCTGAATGCTAGCTATGCTGCTAGCTTAGAATGGAATTCTCATAAATTACATGCCTCACCTAGTCTTCACATCCCTGCGTAAGCTTTGTCGTCCTTTCAGCTGTGTAATTTTATGAAAGAGAACATTGATTATGATCCTAGGGCAGATCTAGTCATTAGGAAACTTGCTTTGAACAACGACTTTTTCAGAATGACATGGAGGGGGCCCCTTTAGCAACCTTATCTGGCGTGCCCAAACTGAATTTATCTGTCATAATAGGAAAAGTCCTGTATGTGAGCTTGAGCTCATCTGTTATAATAAATTCCCATAGACTGAGGGGCGGGCAGTTAACAGACATTTATTCCTTACAGCTCTGGAGACTGGGAAGCCCAAGATCAAGGTGCTGGTAGACTCAGTGTCTGCTGAGAGCCGTTTGCAGCCAGCAGCCTTCTTGCTGTGTCCTCATGTGGCAGGGTCAGAGAGAGCGCACTCATCTCTTTACAAAGGCACTTATCCCTTTGTGAGCTCCCCCCCCCCCCCACATCCCCACGTATGCCTAATTACCTCCCCAAAGCCTCACCTCCAAATGTCATCACAACGGGGATTAGGGCTTCAACATACGAAGTTTGGGGACACACATTCAGTCTATAGCAAGGCCCCTTTGAGTTACTCACACAGAATCCACCTCACAGCTCCCTCAGGGATTCCTCCGCCATTCCGATGCAGTTTACACCCAGGTCTGACTGACAAGTGGGCGAGAAGGTTACCCAGCTGCATCTCACATAAGGCACTGATGGGCCATTCTCGCCCCAGAGCTCCTGGCCAGGTTGGCCAAGGCGTTGCCAGGCCTGAATCACACTTCAGAACTTCATGCTCTGCCTAGCTTTGCCTTTTCCCCTTCCCTTTGACATTTTTCTTTAATCCCTAATAAACATTTGGCTTCTCAGATTTCAGTTCAGTGTCTAATCCACTAAGCCAATCTGCCATAGCTGAATGAGAGACGTGTCATTAAAGAAAAGAGACGTGCAGTATACTCCGTGGCACGAGACAAAGTGATTAACACATTAAGGCCATTTCCCTATTTCTTTTTCTGGTCTGAAAGATGATCTCCATACAGGTTCATGGAACAGAGAGATTTTGCTGATTTACAAGTCTCGCTGATGGCTGTTGGTGGCATCCTCCAGAACGAAGCATACTCAAGAGTTTTGGATACCATGTCAATTCAATGAATTAAGGCAATTGTATTATTGTGTTTGTAAGTTTGATGTAGAACTCTTTCTAGTTCTACATTGGTTGCTATAATATTGTTATTCTGCCTTCTATCAGGCTTTGGTACCAAAACCACCTTGTTGTGACCACTCTTTCACTATTCCATCAGGCTGATGAATACTTACCATTACCAAAGATGAAGTAGAGGATACTACTGCCCTCTCGTGGAAACACTGAAGACTGTTCTAAGACTGTGTCCCAAAGAATGAAATTTTTACAGGTAGACTTATAAAGCAGCTTCAGAAGTAAAAAGACTGAATCCAGAAAACCATTCTAATTTCTGAGTCTTGGCATTCAGTTGGTTGTGTATTTTCCTAATTCCCATTGTCTTTCCTGTTTGCTTATCTTTATAACAAATTCAGCCATCCTCAGATCTTTAAAACACTGATCCACTAAGACATGGACCTCATCACATAATGTATTTAAAAACAAAGCTTCCAATCTCCTTTTCAGATATGGAAAAAAGAGAAAAGACACTCAAAAGCAGCAAAAGGCTAAAAAAATAAATTGTATAGAAAACTATTCCTACTTCAGTTCCTAAAATGAATTCCATTTTCTGAGGATACACCAGTAGACAAACATTTGAATTGCTGTTGTTTTTTCTCCTCTCTGCTAGATAATTCCATTAAGATAGAGAATAAAAATAAATCATTTATGTGCCTGCTCATGTGAGTGAGGGTCTGAGGCATGTACTTTATTTGTATGTGGGTGAAATAGCATAAAAAGTCATACTGATAATTCGGTTTTTAAGAATGTCTGTTGATTTCTTTTTTGTCGCTTCTGACTTCTTAGTGTAAAGAGAATAATATCAAGCAACTACGTCTTGAATTAAGCAGAAATAGTTTACATAAAACAGTCAGATCAGATAAACTTGGGCTTCAACCTTAACTTCTTGTCCTTAACTTCTCTGAGTCTAAACCTCCTTATTTGCAAAACAGTACTTTAAAGAGTTGTGGTGAGCATTAAATGAGATAATACATGGAGAGCTTAATTTAAGCACAGTGCCTGGCACATATTAAATGCTTAGAAATTCACTATTATTATTTCTAGTCTTTAAAAAAGACTGCATATATTTAAACATTTTGGTGCCCTAAAGTGCAATTTTTTTTTTAATTGAAGTAGAGTTGACTTGCAATATTATGTTAGTTGCAACATAGTGATTTGACGTTTTAATACATTATACTCCATATAAAATTATTATAAAATATTGACTTTATTCATTGTGCTGTACATTATATCTTTGTAACTTATTTATTTAATGCCTGGTAGTTTCTACCTTTTAATCCTCTTCACCTAATTTACCACCCCCCTTACCCCTCTCTCCTCTAGTAACCATTAGTTTGCTTTTTTCCTTTATCTGTGAGTTTGTTTCCATTTTGTTAAACAACGTGTTAATTTGTTTTATTTTCTAGATTTCACAGATAAGTGAAAATATACAGCATATGTCCCTGTCTGACTTATTTCACCAAGCATAATACCCTTTACTCCATCCATGTTGTTACAAATGGAAACATTTCTATCTATCTATCTATCTATCTATCTATCTATCTATCTATCTATCTATCTCACATCTTCTTTATCCGTTCATCCGTTGATAGACACTTAGATTGCTTCCATATCTTGGCTATTGTAAATAATGCTGCTGTGAACATAGTGGTGCACGTATCTTTCAGATTAATGTTTTTGTTTCCTTCAGTTAAATACACAGCAGTGGAATTGCTGTATCATATGATAGCTCTATTTTTAATTTTTTTGAGGAATCCCCATACTGTTTTCCATAGTGGCTGTACCAATTTACACTTTCACCAAAAGTGCACGAGGCTTCCCTTTTCTCCATATCCTTGCCAATACTTATTATTGCTCATCTTTTTGATGATAGCCATTCTGACAGGTGTGAGGTGCTAACTCATTGTGGTTTTGATTTGCATTACCCTGATGATTAGAGATGTTGAAAATCTTTTCATGTGCTTGGCCATCTGTCTTCTTTGGACAAATGCCTGTTCATGTCCTCTGCCCATTTTTAATCAGGTTGTTTTGTTTTTGATATTGAGTTGTATGAGGGGGAGAAGAGTATAGCTCAGTGGGAGAATTAGAGTTTTCTCTGGGTATATGCTCAGGAGTGGGATTGCTGGATCATATGGTAAGTCTATTTTTAGATTTTTTAAAGTAATCCCCATACTGTTTTCCATAATGGTTGCACCAAACTACATTCTTACCAACAGTGTAAGAGGGTTCCCTTTTCTCCACACCCTCTCCAGTATTTATCATCTGTGAACTTTTTAATGATGGCCATTCTGACTGGTGTGAGGTGATATTTCATTGTCTGTTTTTGTGCCCATACCCTGGTGTTTTGATGACTGCAGCTCTGTAGTATTGTCTGAAGTCTGAGAGGGTTAGTCCCTCAGCTTTGTTCTTTTTCTTCAGTAATGATTTGGCAATTCTGGGTCTTTTGTGATTCCATATAAATTTTAGGATTATTTGTTCTAGTTCTATGAAAGATGTGCTGGGTAATTTGATAAGGATTCAATTAAATCTGTAAATTGCTTTGGGTAGTATGGCCATTTTCACAATATTAGGTCCTCCAATCCAAAAGCATGGGAAATCTTTCCATTTCTTTAAATCATCTTTAATTTCTTTATCAATGTTTTATAATTCTCCATGTATAAATCTTTTATCTCCTTTATCAGGTTTATCCCTAAGTATTTTATCTTTTTTTTATGAAATTTTAAAAGGGATTGTTTCTACTTTCCTTTTGTGATATTTCATTGTTAGTGTAAAGAAATGCCACTGATTTCTGTATGTTAATCTTATATCTTGCTACCTTTCTGAATTCACTTATCTGCTCTGATAGTTTTTGTGTGGAGTCTTTAGAGTTTTCTATACATAGTATTATGTCATTTGCAGATAGTGACAGTTTTACCTCTTCTCTTCCAATCTGGATCCCTTTAATTTTTTTTTCTTGTCTGACTGCTTTGGCTAGGAATTCCAATATTATATTAAACAGAGTGGAGACAGTGGACATCCTTTTCTTACTCCAGATTTTAGCAGAAGGCTTTCAAATTTTTACCATTAAGTATCATGTTGTTTTTGGGTTTGTCATAAATAAATTTTATCATGTTGAGATATGTACCCTTTACACCCATTTTGGTAAGAGTTTTTATCATGAATAGATGTTGAATTTTATCAAATGCTTTCTCTGTCTATTGAGATGATCATGTGACCTTTACCCCCTTTCTTTTGTTGATGTGGTGTATCACGTTGATTGATTTGCAAATGTTGAACCATCCTTGTGTCCCTAGGATGAATCCAACTTGATCACAGTGTATAATCTTTTTTCATGTTATTGGATTTGGTTTGTTAATATTTTGTTGAGAATTTTTGCATCTCTGTTCATCAAAGATATTGGCCTGTAATTTTTTTGGTAGTGTCTTTGGTTTTGGTATCAGGGTGATGGTGGCTTCGTAGAATGAGTTTGGGAGTGTTCCCTGCTCTTCGGTCTTTTGGAAGAGTTTAAGAAGGACTTATGTAAGTTCTTCTTTGTATGTTTGGTAGAATTCCCCAGTGACACCATCAGGTTCTGGATTTTTGTTTTCAGGGAGTTTTTAAAATTACAGATTCTCTTTCACTTCTAGTGATTGGCCTGTTCAAATTATCTCTTTTTTCTTGATTCACTTTTGTTAGACTGTATGTTTCTAGAAACTTGTCCATTTCTTCTAGGATGTCCAATTTGTTGTATTCTTTACCTCTGATTGGTTCTTTTTTATATTTTCTAGTCCTTTATTGAAGTTCTTACTGTGTTCCTGTAGTCTTTTCCTGAGTTCAGTGAGCATTTTTAGTTAGCATTGTTTTGAACTCTTTATCAGGTAATTACTTATCACTACTTCATTAGGGCTTTTTTTTCCCCCCAGGGATTTTATCTTGTTATTCCATTTGAAACATTTTTTTTTTGTCCTCTCTTTTTGTTTGACTTTCTCTGTCTCTGTAAAATTAGGCAAAACAGTTGCCTAAATAGGTCTTGAAGCAGTTTTATGTGGGACTGTCCCTATGCAATCTGTGGGTACCTAGTGGTTTTGGTGGAAGAGCTGAATCTGAATGAGCATAGGTCATATCTTCTTGGTGCATTGGTGGCCACCACCTTGGTGGGGCGAAGGACTGGCAGTGGAAGGACTAGATCCAGTGCTTCTCCCAGGCTTGATGGTAGTTGAAAGCCTACTGAGGGGAGAGGGTCAAGGCCTGAGGGGCTGGAGCGGGAGCCCTGGGGGAGTGGGGTTTTCCCCAGCACTGTGGCAGCCTCAGCCTTGGCTAAGGCGAGCCCATATCACAACATCTGAAACTTTGGTTCACCATTTAATTACAGCTTGATTTAGTCAAGGAAAAAAAGCATAAAAATAACATAGCAATTTTATCACAAGTTTACATCTGTCATGGTTAACTATAATCACCACATATCATAGCATATTTCTGTAATATATCAATTTGGAAAGTAATATTCTTTAAATAAATAATTACCTAAAATCAAGCTAAAATAACTAAGTATTTAAAGTAACCAATTACAATAATAACAAAAATAAAATCCTCATAGGTTTCTGAATACTTGGGAAAGTTAAAATTCTGCATTGAAATACCATGGCCTTTACAATATCATTATTACTGATAATATGAATTCAACTTTTTAGACAAATGAACAATGAATATTTATTTATGACATATACAAAAATACTATAAAGAGGCTTATATGATGATTCCTAGAGTTCTAGCAATGAAATAAGTGAGATAATTTTAAAAAGTAAAAAGCAAAATTGTCATGATCTTCCAAATACAGCTTTGTTCATCCCTATTTCTTGGCCCAATTTATACAGTAAATAACATATTCTTCCTGAAATAACCTGTTTTTTTCTTGTTTATCTGTTTTTAAGAAAAAATACCCCACTCAGTGCAAAACACACTTGATTTTGAAAAGCCATGGAAAATAAAACTACCATTTATGGAGTATTTTGTATATGTCAAATTCTGTTAAGAAATTTACAAATGTGATTAGATTTAATCCTGAGAACAGAGTTACTATTGCTCTATTGATTTCACTGTCTTAAAAGAGATAATAATGCCCAAAGTCACATCAAAACTTTTGTAGCCATACTAAGCCTATCCAATTTTAAATCTATGTTTTAGTTACTAATGTAAAGCTTCCCAGAGTTCAAGATGTGTTCCAAACAATCAATAAACTGTACCGATAGTCAATGATCCAGAATTAATGTTTATCATTTGTCCGCAGTCTAAAGACCCTGAACTACTCATTTCCAAACAATAAAGTGGACATTTCTTATCACTTTGATTTACAGATTTCAGAAAAAAAAAAAACAAAAAAACTTTACAAAATCCTACATAGAAAAACAAAAACAAAAAAGCAAAAACAAAAACCCTCTAAATCTCCATTCAAAATTATTTCCTAAAGAAGCTTCCTTTTAAGATCATCACTTTTAAAAAAATAATATTCAATATGCAGAAACTGAAATATAGACTTCTGTACCACCATCTCTTACCTATAGTTGCCAGATTTTGCAAACAAAAATACAGAACATCCAGTTAAATTTAAATTTCAGGAAAATAAAGGATACTATTTTTAATGTAAGTATGTTCTATACATATTTATACTGAAAAATCATTCTCTGTTTACCTAAAACTTAGTGTTAGTTGAGAATCTTGTGTTTAATTTGGCAGCCTACTTTTGCTCTACCCCCGAGCCTCACATCAGATTGCTCAGCAGAGCTCTCCACCTGAAGTGAGGGCCTCCTTTGGTAATGATTCTCATCTAATGATTCTTTTTTCTTTCCTCATCAGTGATAAAGGGAACATTCTGAAAAATGTTTACAAAAAAATTGCAATCTATTAATTGACTTAAACAGTATAATTAGTGCACAGAGGGGTGGGAAATGCTGTACTTCGCCAATAAAGTCTAGTAATAAGAAAAAATATTTTTGTGATATTCAGGTTCAATTTGTGTGTTCTACTATCACATTTCACTACAAGTGTAAAAAAATGAAGCCAATACTAGTCTTATCAAGACTTTTTAAAAAAGGGTCTTGGTAAGTAGTCTAAGCTACTCATATTTTTAAAAGCAACCTTTTATGCATCGATATCAAGAGAAGATTCTAAACCTTTAGTTGAAATGTTGCCCATCACGGAAAAATGCAATTTTATCTTGCAGTAGTGAAATGATCATCCTGTATTTTATCTGACCTTGTTGAATAAAAACACACAAATACTCGTCAAATCTCACTTTGTTTAAATTACCAAAATTGACATGATTTGTTTATTGATGGAAAGGCAATTTGGGTTTTGGAAGATAACAATATAAATTTGGATTTCTCTCCTAGTGGTAAACAATCCCCCCCAAAATCAAATTTCCTAGGTAAATGTCGAGTGCTTTCTAAAACACTATGGATCAATTATATGCTTGCACTTTAACATATTGGATTTTGGACCATTTTACAAACTGAAGCTCTGCTCTTACAGAATATAAATGAGTTAATTAGTGTAAATGCCAAGTAACAAGACCATTTTGATGTGACTTAATGTAAGTGTTCTCATTGTTTTAAAAGTGCAGCAATCACATATCAATTTTCATACTTTTATACAGGTCCATGCTGCTTGGTTCTCCAGGAGTAGAAGAGGATTTCAGTGGACTAGGATGTTAACCATAGCAGGTGTCCTAGTCAGGGCTGCTGTAACAAAATACCTTAGACTCCGCCTTAAATAACAAACACGTATTTCTCACAGTTTGGGAGGCTGGAAATGCGAGATCAGGATTCCAGTGTGGTCGAGTTCTTGGTGTAGTCCCTCTTCCTGGTTTGCAGCTAGCCATCGTCTTGCTTTGTTCTCACCTGGCAGAGAGAGAGAGCTAGCTAGCTTCTGGCCTCTTCATCTAAGAGCTCTAATTTGTTCATAGTGGATCCACCCTCATAACTTAATTACATCTCAAAGGCCCAACCTCAAAATATTGTCGCATTGAGGATTATGGTTTCAACATATGTAATTGTCCGGGGCAGGAGAGGGAGGGAGGAAAATGCACAAACATGCAATCCATAACATCATGTGTTATGAGCTTTATAACTTAAAATACTTAAGCACAGGCAATGTGATACATAAAAGTTTATATATTAGTTTAAGTGACACTCTAGGCTTGGTTTGTTGCCCTAATGAGAAAGTAATACTCCATGCCTGATCAGCTAGCATTTAATAAGAAATATCTATACTCCAGAGGTTAATACTTTCTGCTATCATTTTTGTCTGATCAATACCAAAGGCTTGATCAATTAACATCATGAATGCTAGGAAAATTTTGGTGAACATTTCAGGGTTGTTAATCAGATAACAGATATTCATAATAGGGTTCTCAGTGATAAACTCAAAATACATAAATTGGCTAAAACATTTACATCTGTATCAACCCTCAAATGAAAGTGAAAACCTACTGATCCCTTAACTTTTAGAAAGGGTCCCAAAGATTGATTCTGTTGCCAGTGGATCCAACTGGTGTTCGACGTTCTTGTACCATCCCAGGAATAATTCAGAGACAAGACGTAGAGGTTAAGAAAAGTAAAGTGAGGATTTATTAAAGGATGGAGATTACACCCTCAAGGGGAGAGCCGGCAGGCTCAGGTGAGCAGCTGCCCCGATTTCTCTGGCAAGTTAGTTACATAGGGTGTAAAATGAATGGGTGGGATATTCATTGAGGAGGGAAGGGCTTCGGGTCGTATTTCCTGTTTATCATCCCAACTCCACCTTCCCAAAGGGAGGAGGGATTTTTGTCCTTATTTAGTCTGGATCAGAAGTGTCATGGCGTCGGTGCATGATGGGGACTTCTGACCTGCAAGGCTAATTTTATTGAAATGGGGGCATAATGAGCAAAAGGTTGCATTCAGACACTGGAAATTCCTGCCTTTTCTGACCTTTCTGTGTTGGTCTCCAGGCCAAAAGGTGTGGCCCCTTATCAGCCCAAAGATTCCTGCTTTTCTTTCTCTGCCCAGGGACCCCTGGTGTTTATGTATGTTTCCTGCATTCGGCTTGTGCCCCTCCTTTCTGCCCAATTCCTGCTATTTGGTCTGTGTCCCCCTTTCTCTGCTCATATCTAGCTATCTGCCTGCTCTAACAATTCTATAACAAAACTGGATCCAGCCACTTAGTTAAAGGAGTCTGATTGCCTGATGTCAATTATAAACTTAACTGACTTCTGCCTTTAGAATGTTGTCACATTTGCCTTGAATAAATATTCCCCCCTCCACATGTGTCAGAACACACAAAAGAACACAGAGCTAGGAATTCATTAAGCATGCAGAATGGATTATATGAGTTGCTGCATGCCTACTTGTTAATAAATGTTTAGCCTATGTGTGTATGCATGCCAGCCTTTGGTCTGAGTGCTTTCTTTATAGCTTGATAGGGAGGTTGAGAGGTGAAGGGTGTAGTTAACCCTGACCATCTCTAAATATTGGTAGCTCTCGTATTATCTTAAATCCTAGGATCCTGTTATCCTCAAAAGGCTCTCAGAGTTGTACTTGACTAAATCACTTAGGTCAAGCCATAGCGATAGACATGCACTGGGTAGGATCTACGGACATTTTTGGAATACAAAGAGATTTAATCCAAACTACCAGCTTCCTTCTTTTCTCAAAAGGTCTGATTATCTGTCCTTGGACTGTAACAAAAATATCCTCTGGCCTCTGCTGAACTTTCCCAATAGCTTAAAAAAAAAAAAAAAATTGGGGAGGAATAAACCTCATGAAGCATTAAAGTCAGTGTGAATTCAAACTGCCCTAAGGCAATGCAGAGTGAGAAACCATAGTGAGGTTTATGTGAAAGGTTTGCACAAAAGAATTATCATTTTCTCTTTCTATAATCTTTTGTTCCATGTTCTAAAGGATTTTGTCTTCTTTCTTATTTATTTAAAGTTTGTAAATTCTTTATGTTAAAATTCCTCCATATTTTATATTTCTTTATTTAAAAAAAGAATGAAAGGAAAATGTAAGGAAGGAAAAAAAATACATAAAATATCTCAGTTGTCCAAACTGATCAGTTAAGACTTACTTAGATGTAAAGAGCAAGGTGATTCTGAGAAAATCTTGCCTTTTCCAGGATTCTTGCCCGAAACACATCATTTCCCCCTTTAGAGTACTCACCCTTCCTGAAGATCCCTTTTAGACGGTCAGAGAAAGAGGTAAATTATACTGCTGTCTGCTCCCTTTAATTCTGTTCTTAAATGGATAAAATTTGAGAAAGAAAAAAAATCAGAGCAATTTTGGAAAGAAATGAAGGTCCCCACAGCGAGGCAGGAAGGAAGGAGTGCCCTTTGTCTTGCTAACAGAGGATCCTTCTTTCTCTTTTTTTCTTTCTCTTTTCAGTGGGAGTTGGGGAAGGTGAGAAGAGTGTATCATGGTACAACTATTTTATTCATTCTTGACACTCTTTTCCTCCTACCCAGAGATGCTTATTTATCTGTTGATGACTGCCACATTAAATTCTTCTGCTCCAAACTAACTGCAGTGCAATAAACATACCCAGAATGACATGTCATTCTTAACTGAGATTTTTAAATAATTTCTCAAGGGTCTGCACAGTTTTAAGAATAAAATTTTAATTCCTTAATTCAGTACTTGAGGCCCTTCGTGATCTGGCCCCTGACTACCACTCTAGTCCTGGCCTCTACTCCGCATCCCCTAACCTCCTGCCCCACCGTCACATACTACCCAACCTTGCTGAACAACCTACAAGTGCCTAAAAACCACACTGATGCACACTTCTGTGCCATCATGCATGGGTTTGCCTCCTCTGGTTGGAATGCTTTCTATTTTTTTTTTTTTTACAGCCCTTTGTTCTATATTTACAATATCTAAATGAATCAAGGTAATGGAATTTTACTTCTCAAATCTTGGACACGCATTCGTATTTATGGATAATATGTCATAACTATATGTTGACTCTAATTTTTCAGTCTTTATTTTAGTATGTGATAAAATTGGGGAAAAGCAAAGAAAATGTATGAGCCATCAAACACAGTTTGTTTTCTTCCTGCCATCTTACCCAGAAACACGAAAAGAGCTTTGTCGCCATCCTAGACCCCTGCTTCAGTGGCGCATTATCACCATCCTCGGTTTCACAGAGTGTGTAATAAAATCTCAAACCCACTCCTCCAGCAGCCTCACTTAATCACAGAATGTGAGACCAGGAATGGCCTTAAAGATCACCTACTCTAACTTGTTAGATTAATTAACTGTGATTTCCTCTTCCTTAACACTCTTTTAGGGGAACAGAATGTAAATCTTAAGAGTAAAGACCGTGGTACTCAAAAGTTAGGTAATCCCTAATTAAAATAAAACATTTTGGAAGTCAGATTTTCTTGGGCCAAGGGAAATAATTCACTATTTTCTGAATGATCCAATTTAATAATGAAAGTTTTAGCCTTAGATGATAAGGTATCTTAGAGTTCAGTTTACTACTCTTTCCTGATAAGTTTAAATAGGACTTAGGCAGAGAAACCAAAACCAGATCAAGCTAGAGGAACTCTCCTTGTTACCCCAGTGGGTTTCATCATAAAGCCTTTCACAATGAATTCGGTTTATAAATAAACATGGGCACTTATATAGACAGGCACATGGAGGGCCTCACAGTTCCTGGATTTTTGCTGAGATCTTCCAAATATTTCAGTTTCTCAGATATTGTCCCTGTTCCAGCATCAGGTTGAGTTCTTGCTCTAACAGATCTGCCCGTCATGCCCAAGCAGCAGTTTACTTCCAAATTACTGTGTGAGGATGGTTGATGGAGGAGGAAGGGAGAGAAAGAAAAGTATCAGATGAAACGCTCACACAGGAAAGGGAATTTATCGCAAGGCTTTGCAGGTTATGGTCAAAGTAGCTGAAAATTGCACATCAAACTTTCTTAGCTATGTTAAATTTCTCCCTTTTGAAATGAGGTTTCCCCATTTTAAACCTCAGATTTTGTAATGTGTTTGGTAAATACTTTTCATGGGAAGTGTAAAGAAACAGTCCCATGTGTTTGTGGTTGCACACATGGCGTGCACTTATAAGCCAACACGTGCGTAAGTCACTACTTCTGAGCATACAGCTTATAATTTCCAGAGACTTCCAGGACTAGCAGCTGAGAAAGGAGATGGTGACCTATATAAAATCCTTACTTGTGCCTGACCTCATTTAGCCTTATCCGTGAGGGTGTTAACAGGAGCTGTTTGCATGGATGTGCAAAGAACAGCAAATGCGTTGAGAAATGGGCTTTCCAACGACTTTAATCGTTTCCATCTTCCCACCTCCCCCCACCCCCACACCCACACACAATCACATCCATAACCAAAAATGCATGTTTGTTTGCATGTGTCAGATTCTATTAGGATTCTGGAACTGGCATTTTGCACATGAATATTAAAGACGATGTCGACTTTATTCACCATTTTACCCGAGGTATCTCCCACAATATCCACCGCCCAATGAGGATTTATTGAATAAATGAATGCGTATACATGAGGTACACTGGCTGCTGAATCAGGATTCCAATCCTTTATAGTTTATTTCTCCTTTTTTAAAGCTGTGATATTCATGAAAGTTTTATTAGTCTTTGGGAAGTTATTGTTATTTTTAAGCTGCATTGTTTTTATAAAATTAATACACTGTGATTTAAGAAGAATTAAACAAAACAAAAAACAGAAAGTTTAAAATAACTTTGCTTTTGGGCAAAAAGACAGCCTAACCTAAATCACATGAATGGCCTAAGAATGGAGAAGAGGTGGTCCCCCAAAGAGATAAAAGAGAAACTGGGCAGACAAAAATCCACCCACTTCATAGGACCTACCCAATGCTAATATATTTTAAAACCCGGAAAAGAGTCATCATGAAACAGCTTAATGAATGTGTGTATTATTTTTAATAAAATTAAAATGAAAAAATTACCACATAAATATAGGTAAAAATTATATGGCACTTGTCAAGGGTCAGACATCTCTCTAAGAGTTCACTTACAGTAACCCACGTAAGCCTTTGAACAGCAAGAGATAAATTTCTATTTTTCAGAGGGGAAAACTGAGACACAAAGAGATGAAGCGAAGTAACAAAGCTGGGAGTTGAATCAAGGCTATCTAGCTCCAGACACATGCCCTTCATCATTGTGCTATGTATTACTCCTTTTCTGAGATAGACAGGAAATTCTTAGATGAAATAATTAAAGAGAGAATGTAGCTAGATCTAAATTAACAGCTGTGCTGGTGCCTTCCATGACGGCTCCAGGTAGACTGGACTCTCCACACACTGACTCTCTCTGGGTTCCTTTCAATAATCCCTCCCTTTGCTCCCAGAAGTAACAACTTCTTGCTCGTGCTAGCCTCAAGGTATTTCACTATCCCTTTTCCTTACTGATGTCCCACTGCTTTGTAGAGTACTTTTATTAAATTCCTCAATAATGCCCTCAATAGTGCTCTTTCTGTTTCCTGCTTGATACGACAGATACAGTTCTATAATTCTGTCGTTACATATTTGAATTTGAAAGAGGACATCCACTACAGAGCTCAAGCATAGCTTTCCTCTTTGAATGGGAAGAGAAGTCATTTTTATGCAAAATGGCGAAAAGGTTAATTTTAAGGATCTAAAGCACAAGTTTGCCATAAGAATTATTCTCCTATTTTTGGATGGGCCCCTTGGGACTAATAAACATCTTTTCCCAAATTCAGCCCTCCCTTTGGTGGGATTGCCACATGTACAAATTAATTTAAACCATAGTAACCATATCATACGTAGACCTCTGACACTAATGTTTTATGGTGATTTGAAGGAATGAATGGAATCTTGCTTCTAAATTTTGTGTTTTGGTAAACCATAAGAACGGATGGTTCTAAGAACAGTACTGAGACTGACTTAAAGTGGTTGGCTGTGCACTGTTCTCAGGTTCTGTGGCACAGAGAGCCACCTGCCCACCAAAGACCTGTGCTCCCCTTCCACGGGGTTACTGGTTATTAGGGGAGGTTACTGAAGGCATCATCCTGGCCAGAGATCTCATTGTTTCAGAGCGCTTACTTCTGGGCACAGCCGTAGAACTTGATTTTGGCCAGTGGAATGCAGACAGAGGTCACATTTGAACTGAAAATTTCCACGTAAGTTCTCTTTCTACTTACTGAGTGTTGACATTCAGGGAAACTTTCAAAGCCACATGCTCTCACTCCCAGGATGCCTGAATGACTGCGTGGAGCAGAGGCCTTTCCCACGTCCAGCTATTATTTGTACCTCCTCATCATCTAAGAAATAAAATTCTACTATGTCAACTCACTGACATTTCTAAGTTAACACGTTGTCAGTTATGCTACTCTCAACTACCATTCCTTAGCAAACAGGAACAAAAACATTTCACATAACCTGTTCTGTAAGCTCAGTCGAGTCCCAGATCTCGGTCCCTGTATATATTCCAACCACCACTTTTCATGAAAGCTTTTCTGAAGGCAGTCGAACATTCCAGAGCAAGATTCTTCTTCCCTTAGAGTCAGCATCAGATGACCGTAAGTCCTCTACCTCACTGGCTGGACACAGGGCCATGCAGAGATCAAACCTCCCAAAGGTCTAGGGCCTGCTGGACTATGACCCTCTGTTTCATGCATGAGTATATCTAGAATTTTTCTGCCAATCCTTGTATCTTGAATATCCTAAATTTCACCAATTAGAGCCCATGGATAAGGCTTTTCTTGCTAACCATCAAATCATCAGTTTCACCAATAAAAGCCCAGTTCTGACATTAGCATGCTAATTAGCAAAGCTTCAAAGGTCAGTCAACTCACTGGAGCAGCAACTTACAGTGAGGCCCTCCTGATGTCTTGTTAGCTATCAGTCTTGTACTGAGCCTTCATGTCCAAATGTGAATGGATTGTAGCTTAGCCTGTTCCACACACTATAGAAAATAATTTCTAAGTAAGCGCAGCTACACTAACAGTAATATAACCCAGCCTCCAGTTGAGCGTACGTCTAGATTCGGTGTCAGCACACTAACCTAAAATAATGTCTGTGAGGCTATGTGTAATTACTATTCTCCATATTAGACTGGAAGGAAAGCCAAAAATTGTGTCTATGGTGTTAACCATTGTCCCTCCCCAGGACCTAACACCTGATGTATAGAAATCACTCAATGAATATTGGCTGAATTTTTAAGTGAAACTTCTGTGAACTGAAATAATATAGATATGTCTTCCTGTTAAGAAAGGGAAAAGTTCAGGGAGGGTGCACATATCTTTCTCTAAAATGTGTCTTTCCTGTAGTTTTCATTTTAAAAAGAGGATGTGGTAAAAAGGATCCCAGCTCACTGTCTAAGTTAAGTGTGAAATAAATAGTTAATGGAAGAATGAAATGTGCAAATACACCTACCTCCGTTTTCTGACAGCACTCTCATTTAACTTTTATTGAAACGAAGCTGCAAACTTTACTCACAGCACACTCAAGTGGACAGAAAAAAAAAAAAAAAAGAAGTGGTGTGGAATTGGCCTTTGGCTTTGAAATTCTCACTTCCTGTGTTCTGGGGTCTCCACGGCTCCCCGCGTTCTCTCAGCCCTTTTGCATCCTTAGCAAAAGGCACTCTTCAATCCCCTGCATTCCATTTACAGGCCACAGGAGTGGGCGCATCGCCTCAGGCTCATATGTTTAGCCTCTTTCCTCCGTAAATCTTCACTCTGACCCCATTAAAGTTGAATGTAGTTCTGAGCCAAATGAACAAATTCTCCTGCAGGCTCTCAGCCTCCCTCAGGCTTTCAACCTCCCTCAGGCTACGCCTGGGAAAATGTACCAGCATTTCCAGTGTTCCTGATTTACCAGTGCCTGTTTGAAGTTTCTACCACATCAAACTCATTCAAAGTCAGGCCTGTAAAAGGAAAAAAAATGCTGACATGGGATCTGCCCTGTTGCCCTCTTAGTCCACTGCTGAAAAAGGAAAGCTTTTCTCCCCCATAGCAATATACTGAGTTTTCTCTATCTGGTGTTCCCTTCTCTTGGACTTATTTTTGGCACCATCGGGGAAGTTTTTGAAAAGCCAAAGTGGCAAAAGATATCTTTTCGATGTGGGGTCTGGATATTTACTTCTACCCTTGTCGTTGTCTATTTTAGAACACTGTAAATTGAAGAAAGCTGAGAGTAATTATTTTTACCCATAGAACTACATATTAATTTTGACTAGTTTGATTTCCACCCTCTAGAAACAATTATTCCAAACGTTATTTTTTTTATTGTTCTGCAGGGTGTAAGTTTTGCATCCATTAGCAAATTCATTTTAGTATTCCCGATTACCTCTGTCTTTAATTTATCCTTTGAATCAGTTATAACATCTTACTGTTTATCTAACAGGGTGAATAAGTTTAATGATCTAATGAGTTAAGTGAAATCTTTGACATATGTTTGTTTTATATCTGTATGAGAATCACTTTACCTATTGAAATTCTATTTGAGCATCAACTTTCACCTTTTGTCATGGAAGTCAACAACCCAATGTTAATTTCTCCTTTCCTCAACCACCTAAATACATTCAGTGAGTCACTAAAGCCAAACAAATATGTATTTACAGTACCTTCTGATATATTTGTGCTGTCTGTTATCGACTTTCACTGCCATATTATTAATTGGGTTTTTTTTGAGTTAAGGATTTTTTTTTATTAATAGACTATTTTTTAGAGCCGTTTCACAGCAGAACTGAGCAGAAAATACAGAGAGTTCGCACATAGCCTTCCCCACCCACACATATATATACTCCCCCAACCTCAACATCCCTTATCAGTGTGATATATTTGGTACAATCAATGAACCAACATGGGCACATTATTATCAACCAAAGTCCATAGATTACATTAGGGTTCACTCTTGATATTGTACATTCTGTGGGTTTTGACAAATGCATAATGACATGTAACCACCACTATAGTGTCATACAGAGTAATTTCATTGCCCTAAAAATCCCTTGTGCTCCATCTGTTCATTCCTCCCTCCCTCCCTCTCCCCAAACCCCTGTTACCGACTTTCACTGCCATACTGTTAACTCTGTCCCTCATGTTCTCTATTGAATTTTGTCTGTCTCCTCAATTCTGTTCTTTCTCTTAAAAAATCTAAATTTCTCACAACCATCAGGGTGATCGATCTAATATGCAAATTAGATTCTACTATTCTGATGCTTTAAACCCTGCATTGTTTCCCCATTCCTCCCAAATAAGGTTCCTGAGCAAGGATCACAAAGTTCTCCCTGATCTGCTCTTTTGCCTCCCTCTAGAGATTTCTCTCCCCTCAGATCAGCAGCACTGAATTACTTTCCTTCCTCTGGGAACAAACTTCTCAACTTCCCACAGTAGGGCTTTTACCATACTCTGTTTTAAGTAACTGTTTTATTTGTCTCCACTGCCCAATGAGACTGTAAATTTCAGAGATCAGTAATTGGGTATATGTTTGTATTTGATTTTTATTGCTATGTAACAAATTGCCACAAATTTAGTAGCTTAAAGCAACACACATTTTTTTATCTCACAATTTCTGTGGGTCAGGAGTCCTGACAATGTTTAACTAGATCCTCTACTGAGGGGCTTACAAAGGCTGCATTCAAGGTATGAGCCAGCCTGACTGGGAAAGGACCTGCTTCCAAGCTCCCTCAGGGTGTTGACAGAAGTCATTTCCTTGTAGCAGTAGGATTAATGGCAGGTTGCTTCTCCAAAACCAACAAAGGAGAGAAGTCCTCTAGATGGAGTCTGCTAGCAAGATAAAGTGTCATACAGCATAACACAATTGCCATATTTTATTGGTACGAAGCAAGTCTTTGTGGGACTATTTTTTCCAGGTCATTTTTTGGTTGAAGATTATCAAGGGAAGGGTGATGAAAAGAGATGAGTCAGAGAGTGATTTGGATTTTTGTTTGTTTGCAGACCTTTCCTTCAGTACTCTGTCCCAAAGCTATGACTCAGCGCATAACAGCGAATAACAAAATCTCTCTGACTTGAGGTGAAGTCCCTTCTTTATAAGACACATGTGTGTGTTTTAATTTAGCAGTTGGCCACAATCACTAGCTACATCACCCACATTTTTTGCTCCAACCTGTGACACAAGTAGCTCAGTTTGGTGTGGGGGAAGGGGAAGTTTGCTACACATGTCCTCATTCATCTGCCTCATCATCCAGTCTGTGGGGCTGCCCAGTGCAATTCAAGGATATTTTCACAGCCCTCCCACATTCTAGGACCTGACTGTTTCAAAGGAAGAATATTCCCCTGAGGTTATGCAAGCTACTTTTGGACATCTGCCAAGGTACAACATCCACTCTCAGCTCTCTGCCTCAATGTAGCTATGTTGGGAAGCCCATCTTCATAAGTTATAACTGAGCTCAATTATTAGAGCAACAAAATGATTCTTGTGCTGTGCTTTCTTTAACAAGAGATCGCCCCAAGGATTGTTCTGGACTTATGTTGCTATCCTGATTAACATGCTATGGGCTTCCTCTCTATCTCACACAGCCTTGTCAAGACCACCCATTAGCCAATCTCCCTTTACTCCCTCAAACAGATCCTTGCTCCAAGTGTACAGAATTTATTTTAATTTTCATAGTCATATTCCACTTTAATATTTAGTAGATTTTTGAACACGCAGAACTATTTACCAAGTGGAAAGCTATTCCCACTTCATTGTAATGCTTCTGTTTAGAATGTCTTTCTCTTGTCTTTCCCAGACGTGGCTCAAGTGTCACCATCTCTGGGAATTTCCTTTGGGAAGTCTATCCCCTCAACTCAGCCTTTAAAATAATATTTTCTTAAAGTAATCATTAGCTTATGTACTTGTCTTCCTTAATAGACAGTTAGCTCCTTGAAGAAGGGAATTTGTAGAGTGTGTTTTGTATCAGCAGAGCCTAGAATGCTGCCTGCCCCTAAGATGGTCTTAGTTAAAGTTTGTTAAATAATAGTCTTCATTAAAAGCTTACAAAAGGAATGCGTCACAGTGTAAAGACTGATTTTTAGGGAACACTCCTAAAGACCTCACTCCAGATTAATATCCAGTTATTCAAATTAATAATTCATCAAAAAAGTGTTGTCATTCAGTCCACAACACATAGTTGATTCACAAGGATATTGTGGGACTTTTCTAAATAATTTGATGAAATAAAGATTTATTTGATCAATTCCCTATTTTATTACCTGATTTGCCCTATCAGTAAGGACATTAAGTTAATTTGGAATTATTTTTCCCATCACACTCACATTGGGTCCAACCTAAAAGTTACCATGTGACGGTTTTCTCTTCTTAGAATCACTTTCTATCTTCTTCTAGAAATAGCTACTCTTTTCTTTGGTTATATCGTCTCCTTACCTCAAATGTGTTGTTCTGGCGAAGACAGCCAACCTGCCCCCTGCCACCTTCCTGTCATAAGGTGGATTCATATCACCACACATAGTAACTCTAATGCCCAACCGTATGACTCAGCTGGATCAGTCACCAGGCTTCTCTATGAGTCTTTGGAAGGAAGTAGCTGGGATGAAGTCTTTCTGGATCATGATCCTGGCCAACAACCTCCTATGTTTCACTTAGGCTCATACGTGTTGAATTTCTGTCACTAGCAATTAAATAATTCCCTGAAGAGCTTTACTAAGGAAGCAGCAGTGTAATCGTTGTCTCAGATTTCTCTTCTGCAGTCTGCCAACATGCTGCTCCTCCCCATTTCAGCCCTATGGAAATAGTTTTATGTATATAAACTGTTCTCTGATTCACAGCACTTCATAGTTTGAGGAATGTAAACCAAGATCAGTACAGTGATTTCAAAAGTGAATGGATACATGCCTATTACATGAAACCTCAATATAGAAGCAAAAAAAAAAAAAAAAATTCTGGGACTGAAGATTTATGTTATAAATGGTGTCTTAACATTATACAATTATTATGATGATGATCAATAACAGATGATTCCTTTGAATAGTGAATGTCTGTTGGGATATTTAAAAAATAACTTGGCTAATTCAAACTTTTCAGAAGTATTTGAGTATATTAAATAAGTAAGGAAGAACACCCATGAATTGCTAAATAAGAACATTTGCCTTTCCTTTTATCATTCACATGTTAAACAGTGTTTTACAGATTCTAAATTCTCTGGCCACGAGCATAGCGTCATAAATTAAACAAATGCAGAGACACCACAGTAACATGTTCATTTAAGCCATAATACAATTTTAAGGGCAAAGGAATATTCCAGACCAAAATAAAAAAAAAAAAGCACAATATTTCCACGTGTTTACAGTTTACATAAAAATTTAATGAAGAATTTATAGAATAGTATTTTATTTATAAATTTATAGAATTTGTAGAATTTATAAAATAGTATTCTAAACAGGTGGGAAAGTTTCAGAATGTATTTCCAAATGTATTCATATTTATAATCTACATGTTTATACAGTTTTTTCTATTATTATTGACAAAGTTCTTCCAGGAATTACAAACACAGTGCTTTTAAAATAGGCTCAGCAGCATATGAATAAATTAAATACAAACGGGAAGTCCATTCTTCCTTTATATAAAAGTTAAAGATAAAACAGAAATAACTCCATTGGAAAGAAAAACTAAAATTTATTTTTGTGGGGATAGTAAAATGTTTCTGAGCACTAAATGAATGCATATCACTAAAAATTGGTTAAATAATTAATAACATTTTAGCACAGAATATAGGCAGCTGCACAAGCTTGGAAATACAAGTTAAAAGGTAACAGTGACACACTTTTTCTTCATTAGCAGATTAAAGTCAAGAACATAAAAAACTATTTTCTATCATTTGTTTATTATAACATGAAAAATAACTTATAGAATCAGGGACCTACTTAAGATTTATTTAAATGCTAAACAAGTGGGTTACAATTTGACCAACAGACTCAAACTATTACACTATGCATATGAAAGTCACTAGTGCTTTAAATTGCATTCCACTTATCTTTTTTTCACAAAAACCAGACATCTTGCAGTTCAAAAATTTTAAGATTTTTTTCGATAGACAAAGAAAGATGTAAGTCTATAAACAACAGAAGTGAGTAACAAATAGTATACAGAGAGTTAAATGTAGATTTAAACCAGACATTCAAATTAAGATCAGTGTTGTGTACAAGTATACCAGATTATAATTTACATTTAGGTACGTTTTTGTTTATTCATTCATAAGAGCCCATTAAGTAGAGCAAAGTGCAAACAATCCATTCATCAATTTTGCAGAATCAAATACTGAAAGGATTCACAAGACTCCACAGGGTGCATTCATGTAAAGCTTCAATAATTATAGAGGATAAGGTACAGTGTGGGAACAATGCTTAAGCAGAGAAGGTTCAAAGGATCTGCTGCCTCCACAGGCACCAACAAAGGCCACCCTTAACCCATTTGACCCTTTTAGATGTAGACTGAGGTCCAAGCCAGCTCTGCTCCCCATCCCATGTTTGTATTCTCCCAGGCAACAGCAGCCTTTGCTCTAATTGAGAGCCGCACCAGAGCTAGAGGGGCCAGAGCATGTGCTGGAAGATCACAGGAAACCAGACAGAGCCTCTAGAAGTTTCAATCTGCTTGTTCCACCCTGTTCCCAGGAGTGAGGGAGCATGTGGATGTGCTCTTCGCTAATGGAGACTGCTTCTTACAGCCCTCCTGTAAGTCCCACTGGTTTTCCTACCAGCTAAGGGCCTCATCTTCCTAGTGCCAGACCCCAGCGCTAGGGTGCCCAATATGTGGTTCAGATCAAATAAAAATCCAGTCCTATTGGAGGCTAAAATTACCTACCACTCCTCACTACAATACCTACATTAAACCATTAGTCTAATGACAAGATGATATCCTTCATGAATTAACATTGGTGGTAAAACATTAACAAAGCTGCAAAAAGTGCCTAACTCACTTGTCCAAAGCATGACTCAGGGAAACTTGTTTGCATTTCTCCTAGATATTTCAATCTGCCTCTTTGACCATTTGAGGTCTGGCAAATATATTTCATACAACACAATATGTTTTAGTTATGATCTGTATGTATTTGCACTGGGCTGAAGCCTTCCTTTGCAGATAGGTTACAGCTTCATCTGTGAATAAAGTCCTTTTGGAAAAGATTATCCCTACTGGTGAAATTCCTCTTAAACTTCATAGTAATTGATGAATCCTCTTGACTGGTCAGGTACATCAAGTCTGTGCTGTTTGGCCAGTTTTAAGACACGTTATACTTACCGTTTTCAATCCTCTCGTTTAGTCAAATGCGCTAATGGCATTACTAAGACTCAATTATCAGAATTTGAGTCAACCTTTCAAATACCTCAGCTGAAAGCATTGCCATTGGTCCTTCTAAGTTTCAGATCCACCCCTTTTGGAACTCACTAGCTCTCACCCTTTGAGATACTCACAGGATGCCCAATGCATTTGGCTCCTGCCTCTTTTGTCCTACAATTGATAAAAGAAGAGATGCTCCAAAATTACAAAGGCCTAATTCTTTTTCTATTAAAAATAACCATGTTTTGGTAGAACATTCTTTTCATGGTGTACTCTTGGGATACAAAGATCTTAAGCATCGCATCTTGTAACCTAGATATTTTGTCTGTTGGAAAAGACATCTCCAGAAAGACCCCCTTCAACCTCACTGCAAAGGTCCCTATAAGGTATTGCTAACTAACCCTTGGGCTACCAGACTCCAGGGAATAGACTCTTGGCCTCAAGTGACACACTTAAAGAAAGCACTGAATTCTGACTTGTCTTTCACACCACCCACTGACCTGAAAATAAAGATTTCCTAGCACTGAAGCAGATGACATCTGATAAGACAGCTTTTCCAAAAGATTCAGATCAAGCCTGTTGGGCATTGTTGCCAAACATTCGATGATGATAGAATGCTTCAGATGATCTCCAATGGCTGTAATCTTTAAAACTTACAGAATTTAGATTAAAAATGCCTGTTCCTCCGCTACTTCTCCTTGTTAATTGAATGTGATCTCAATAGGTTTCCAATGTGTGTACTTTTCCTTTGACATGAGACACTACACCCAAGAAAGATCCTTCTTGGCACTGAGGGACAAAAAGTCACTGAAGGCAGAAAACTTGGCTTGTACAGTAATGCTTTCAGAGAAAGATCTTGGTCAAAATGTGGGAATGTTCAAAGTTAATAAAAGGAAGAAAAAGACTCTTCTTTCCTGGCAACAGCCCAGCCAATTAAGAGCCATGCTATAACCTTCCCAACGCCCTTTTTCCCCTTCTTTAAAATAGTTCTCCTTCCTTTACTGGGAAGGGGTTTTCACAGGGCTTGTCATGATTGCAGACTCTCAATTGCAGTTCTTTTTAATTTATCCTAAATAAGCCTTTTTTTTTTTTTTTCTGGAGAAATAGCTGGCAGTATTTTTATTTCAGGCCAATGTTCCTTATGTAACTATATAATTTCAATTAATAACGATATTAATAATTATTATTATGTGATTTTTACATTGATAAGGATACTATTTTTCTAGATATTCCACACATTCCAACAATTCTATTAGGAAATAAACATAATAAGAAAATTATCTTCTTCTAAGTATTATATAATCCATGTATTTTATAAACCATTGCAGCCTACTTAAAAAAAAAGTAGAGAAGAAAGGAAGAAAGAAAGGGAGGAGTGAGGGAGGAAGAAAAGCTATATATATGGACAAGTCATTTGTTAGTGGGATAGTCTGGGTGTGTGTTTGGTGGTTCTGCCTAACAACCCTTCTTTGGAGGCATGATCTACTCCCACACCATGTTTGGTTGCAGAGGCTACTCACTGCAGGGCCATTATCTTCCCACTCCTCCTCCCACAGGATGAGTATAATTCAGTTAAGTCCAATTTGAACTTTGAGCAAACATTCATCAAGACAGAACACACTTAGAAGTGAATTAACTGATAAAAATGCCTGAGAGACAGTTCAAAAATTCTTGATATTTGATGATCTGTGCTCATAGCTCAGATTTCCTCCTTATTGTATGAGTAAAGTGTGCTTTTGTTGCCAAAAGTTTGGCCCTCATCCCTGATGAGCCGATTAACTCAGAGACAAGGTCTTGGAGTTTAGAAGAAAAGAGGCAGCTTTATTGCTTTGTTGGGCAAAGGGGACTCACGCAGGCTAGTGTCTTCAAAATTGTGAACCCGCCTTAAGGTTGGGGCTCAGTGATTATATAGTAAACAAATTGGGGCAAAAAAGGGGCTATTAATTAACAAAAGTCTCGGTAAAGCTTCCTCCAGAATCTTGGCATGTCTGTCTGGTGTCATGGGGCTGTCCGGTGGTCTGGCGGGTTATCAGCCCATGACCTTCTCTATCTGATCAGATTCATCAGGTGCCAGGAGGAACTTCAGAGGGTCTGGTCATTCTCCCGAGATTATCGTCCCATGACTCCTTTCCTAGGGGAATGAATCAAAATCCAAACATGATTGTAAATTTCAGTTATCAGAGTAAGGTAAATCAAACAGGGAAGTCACTAGCTCTAAGTCTAACAGTGGGCCTGGGGCTGGGAGCAGCGTCCGGTCAGTCAGATCTGCTGATCCCTCTAAAAGCAAACAGTAAGAATAGGGCCAAGAATTAGTTAGCCTAAGCGTGGCCATTTTATTATTTCTCCTTCACTTTGAATAAATAATACTTTTTGCCTAAGTTAGCCAGAATTGGGCTTTTATTGTTTGCAACTAAAGGATGTCACAATTAGAAAAATTGGAAACAGTGTAGAATTCAAGCAAAAGAAACTCAGGAATGTATACAGTATTTGAATGTGCTTACTGGGCTAGGGTGGGTCCAGTGGAAATAAAAAGCCAATTTACACTCCAAGAAGGGGAACTATGAGCCATTGCTACAAAGTGACAAAGCAATTAATCAAGTTTCCAGCTGCAGGCATCTTGGACAACTAGCCCAGTGAGGGTGAAGCTGCTGCCGTTAACCAAAATAAAATGTATAAGGAAATTTTAGACTATTGCAGAAAATAGTGTCCCTGAACAGCTTAAAGGAACTTAGAAAACAAATAAAAAATTTCAGTTTAAAAACTCTCCCCTCAAGGCATAGAACAGAGCTCAGAATTATAGGGAAGGAAAAATAATTTTGCCTCTAACCGTCCATGTTCTTGGCTGAGACCTCCCACCTGTAATAAAAGAGAGATTAATAGCAGAAAAATGAACACAAGTTTAATAACATGTGTACATCCTGTATACATGGGAGATGCCCATGATAAATGAGCTACTCTTGCAAATGGCCCAAGCATTGCCTTCAATACCTTCTTCATCTTAAAACAAAAGATGCTGAGGGGAGGGAGCATGGAGACCAGTTATGAGAGGTTACCAGGGAAAGCATAGTAAATGACGGTATGTTTGTTACGCAGATTTAAGTCTATGCTTTCTCCATTGATGGCAGTTTCTAGAGATTAAAGTCATTCTCTTCTTCCTAGTATAGAGAAAAAGACATCCTTACAAATGGCAATTTTCCCTTATAAATGTAGATTTCTCTTATGAAATGGTAACTTCTATGTTTCTTAAAAATAATCAGCTCAAGATAACCCTTATGCCAAAGAAGCATATTTAGGGGTAGCGTATTCTGCTCCTCGTTAGGGTCGTACTATGTCCTGCGAGTCTCTTCCTGACTGCCTGTTAAGTCTGAGATTATGGAAAACCAAACACAAAAATGGATGCTGTGTGTTTTCAAATTGCCCCAGATAAATGAACACCATGTCAACAGATCACTTGTGTAAACATCAGAGCCCTAGTCAAAACTAAGGAAGACACTAACAATTTTATCACAGTATCTAAAGAGAATTGGAAGAAATGGAAAATTGCAAAATCACAAATGCCTCAGAAACACCACAGCCTTTCTTTGCCTGAAATTGTCCTGATTCTCTTTCAGGGAAAAAATATAAATCCCATTCTAGCCCCTTTTCTTATTATTGCTGCAACACTCAGCACAATTCAGCATGGCGTAGGTGACAGACAGGCTTAGCTGCTGCTGGTGGACGTAACTGGTTTCCAGGTTCTTGTCCCATCCCAGAAAGAATTCAGAGACAAGACACAGTGGTTAAAAAGTAAAGTCAGGAATTTATTAAGGGATGGATAGTACCCTCTCAAGGGGAGAGCGGGCCGGCTCAGATGAGTGGCTGCCCTGAGTTTTTTGGCAAATTGGTTATGAGACAGGAAGGGGATAGGGCACAGCCATTCAAGGAATGCCACAGCAATTAACATCAAAATGGTGAAAGATTCAATCCCCAGTAGGCCTTGAGGCTCAGGATGTTGAGAGGTTTAACTTCTAGCAGAACTTGAGCTTCATTTTACGCCCATAGTAATATATTAACGTGGTGAATAACACACCCACAGGCACTGTGGCAGTCCCAAGGCTAGCCACAAAAAGTCAGAGTGGGAAATGGCCAACTTCCTGGGAATCCCAGCCCATTGCCCAGGCTACTTAGACTGGTCTTTCCACTTACTAGCATATGAAGCCACCAAGCCCTAAAAACTAGCAGCACGGTGCCTCAAGGCTGAGCCTCTCTCTCCCTCTTCAGAGACAGCCCGCACTCTGTCTATGGAGTGTGTATCTACTTTTAATCTGAGCACCCGAACCCCACACCTCATGGCCTTTCTCTTGCCTTTCAATGTATCTCTCTGAATAAATCTACCTTCACTCAACTGTGGCTCGCTCTTGAATTCTTTCCTGCGTGAAGCCAAGGACCCACACTTGGCAGGGGCACGTCCCAGGGGCTCAACCGAAGCCTGGGACACAGCCCTCCTCACGCCCCACATCTGTTTTCCTGCATCAGTTACATAGGGTATAAAAGTAAATGAGTGGAATATTTATTGGGGAGGTAAGGGTCTGGGGTCATATTCCCTGATTTTCATCCCATCTCCTCTTTCCCAAAGGGAGGAGGAATTTTGGTCCTTATTTAGTCTGAATCAGAAGTGTCATGGTGTCACTGCATGATGGGTACTTCTAACCTGCAAAACTAATTTTACTGTAATAAATGCGTAATGAGCAAAAGGTTACATTCAGACACTGGAGATTCCTGCCTTTTCCCACATTTCTTTGTTGGCCTCCAGGGCCCCTTATTACCCCCAAAGATGTGACCACTTATCAGCCCAAAGGTTCCTGCTTTCCTTTCTCTGCCCAGGGACCCCTGGTGCTTATAAGAATTATAACTTCAAGTTTTCATCTAAGAATATCTTTGTTCCCTAAGATTTAGAATTTTGAAAAGATATTTTATAAAGCAAGCTTTCTTAAACTGCATATGCAAAAACCAGTTTGGGAATGTCAAAAGAACCCCGTCTTGGCCATTTTCAGAGTGAGATTCTCTTTCAGTTCCTAATTAAGTTAAGCACTTGCAAGTACTGGCTCTGTATCACTTGTACATGAAGCCAATTGGAATGCCAGTGGGTGGCTGCCCAACTAGGAGCTCTTAGGCTTTAGAAGTGCAATTTCCCATTTTAAAGGGGTTTTGCCTCCTCTTGGTTACAGCAGTAAGATCTTTATAAGGCTCTCAATTAAGTTCTGACTCTGTGGTCCTTGCAGAAACTATCCAGAGCCAACAAGTTCAAGCAAGTTAGCCCCAGATGATCTGCAGCTGACAACTACTTTGCTGTGAACAATGAAGAGTTTCAAAAGATGTATTTTCTTAAAAGGGGGGCCTCTATCAGGCCATTACATGTCATAGGCAGATGCCCCAATGCATCCATAAATCCCTCAATTTTCTTGGGAACATCACAAAGAATTGGAAGGAACAGTGGCTCTTTTCTTTAGAATCAGAAGATCCTTGTAAGGTTCATTCCTAGTGAAGTTTTGCTAGTGGCCACCAAAAATCTCAGCCCCAGATGGCCAATTCTTAACAGATAAGATGATCAGACATGAAAGGCCAAAACATAAACTAGACTCAAAACCAAAATCTCAGGACACAGACTCTGGTTTGGAGTACCTCAGCAGTTGTAACCCTTCGTACTGTCCTATGATGGTGGACCTCCAACCCACAATTCTACCAGAATCCCTCAGGTGGGCCTTGAACTCATGATCTGGATGACTTCCAGATCTCACTAGGTGGGCCTCAAGCCCACCCTCTGGAGGAAATTATCAGGCAGTTTAGCACAGGTGCTTTTTATAAAGAGGTCACTCACCCAAAAGACATCTTCCAGATCCAGACATCATTTCTTACCTCAGAGTGAAATTATGTGCCTAAGGTCAACAGTGCCATGCTGGGGCAAATCCAGGGGACAGTTCCTGGAACAGACAAACCAGGAAGCTGCTCTGATTCATCCACAGGCTCTCAATACCAGTAAGGGGGCCAATGAACCATGGGCAAAAGTCCATCTGGACTTACCTCCTGCCTGGCCCACAAGTTTTATTACCGAACCAGGTTAATTTGCACACTGTGTGGCAATCCAAACACTGAGACAGTGGGGTTTGCAGCAGAGAATGGATTTATTCACAAGGCAGCCAAGTGAGGAGATGGAAGACAGATCCAAATCTGCCTCCCCGAAAGGAAGGGAACTTGGGATAGTTATGGTTAAAGAGTATAGGGTGGCCACACGTGTGGTAAAAGGTTATTGGAGGCAGGGAAGAGATGAAGTAGTCAGTGTTCTGTGCAGGCGTATCTGAGTTACATGCTTCTTCATGGGATGTATGTTCAAAAAATGGAGGCCATTAGCATGATTTGCAGAGTTTGGGTCATTCATAGATACCTGCACAGGCCCAGTATTACGTCCAGTGGTCCCAACTACTAGTCTTAGCCAGCATGAACTGAACAAGAGCTGGCTCCAAATCTCTGAAAAATAACTTTAGCTCCCGTTGCTATAGCGACCCATACATCACAGGTGTTATCTATAGAGTACAGTTAAGGCATCTTGCGACATACTATCCAGACTACGTGAAGCTTGTAGGGTATGCAATTTGTAACAAAATAATTAAGGCTAATTTGCTCAGTGAAAGCAGGCTAAAACTTGGGGAGTTTTTAAACAACTTATTCCCTTATTTGCTGTTTTGTAAGACAAGTTCAAAGATTTCCATTATCACAAGTTTCTGTTAACCCTATGGGGCATGTCTTCACTTACAGGATATAAGATCAATATAAAACCATTGTAACTAGCAATAAGCATTCTGAAAATGAAATTAAGCTAATTCCTTTACAACAGTATTAAAGTAATAACATACTTAGCTATAACTTTAATAAAAGAAATGCAAGACTTGTACACAGAAAATCTCAAAACATTGTCAAAAGAAATTAAAGATCAAAATAAACATAAAGATACACTCATGAATCAGAAGACTTCATATTGTTAGGATGAAAATAATTTTCAAATTGATTTATAGGTTCAACCTAATAGCTATCAAAATCTTAGCTGCCTTTCTTGAGAAATGGAAGAGATGTTCCTAATACAAGGAGCCCAGAATAGCCCAAAAATCTTAGAAAAAAAAAAAACAGTTGAAGGAATCACACTTCTTGATTTCAAACCTATTTCAAAGCTAAGTAATCAAGAGTGTGTGGCACCAGCTTAAAGCTAGACACATAGATCAATGCAATAGAAAATGAAAAAGTCTTACATTTATGATTAACTTTAAATAAGGGTATGAAGACAATTCAGTGGTAAGGAAATGGTTTTTACAACATTGTCAATGTAATGTTATGTATCTTAAAGACATAGAAAGAAAATAAGAGGAAATTATATACAACTTTATGTCAGTAAATACTAAAATTTATATGAAATAAATTCCTTGAAAAATATAATTTACCAAAATTGACAGGAGAAATGAAATACCAGAATTGCTCTTTGCATATTGTGGAAGCTGAATCTATTATTCTGTCACAAAGAAATCCACAGGCCCTAATACCAATACAACAAAAACCTCTTCCTGAAATAAAAAATCAACATTTCCCAGTTGATTTTGTTTATTCCCAGCCAGCATAAATTGATATCAACTTTTTAATAAGAAAATTACATGCCATTATCTCTCACAAACATATACAAAATGCTAAGCAAAAACATTATCAACCAAATCCAGAGATACATAAATAGGATAATATATCACAACTAAGTTGCATTAACTCTAGGAATGCAAGATTGCTTAAGATTTGAAATCTACTATTATAATTCACCACATTAGCAGAATAAAGGAGACGAAAAACCATACGAATAGATGTTGCAAGTGAAAAAAAATTTGAAAAAATGACCATTGTCAACTGAAATAAATGTGCAGCCTAAAAGTTGAGAGTCACGTTTTATTTGGCAGGAGGACTTGAGCCATGACAACAGCCTCTCAGATGGCTCTGAGGGACTGCTCCAAAGAGGGGGCGGGGGGGGGAGCCAGGATATATAGAAGCTTTACAACAAAGACCAGGTAGTTAGAACAATAAAAGATTACTTTTTATCTAAAGAAACCAGGCATCTCAAGTTAAAGAATTTAGTGCTTTTCTATGTATGGGAGGAAGCAAACATTTGGGCTCACTGAATTCATTCCTTTGACAAGCATCTAGCTATCTAGGGTCAGTATCCTGTCCTTTCTTACTCTGAGTCCCCTCAGAGGGCACCATTGTGAGTGGCTGCAGAGGCTGGGCTGCAGGCTTCTCTTCACTGGGGGGTAGTGGTAGCCGCTGATGACTTGGTGGCTTCAGCTTTCTTTGTTTACTGATATGGTTTGCAGTATTTTTCGTTCACACCGTGCACAAATGATAAAAAGTCTTAACAAACTAAGACTAGAATGGAACTTTCTCATTCTGATATGAGTACATACAAAAAGCCTACAATAAACATAAAATGTAACAATAAGAAGTTTATAGTCTCTCACTGACATTGGGGATTAGATGAAGGTGCTTAACCCACCACTTCTGTCCTACATTTTACTGGAAGTTACAACCAGTTCAATGGAACAAATTAAAAACAAGGAGAGAGGTTGATCAGTGGAATGAGTCCAACACATTGAGTGTGCAAATTTTTTTTCTGTGATTAGACCGTCTGTGGTAATTGGCAACCAAACGATTTCGACTCCCCCCACTTATCAGAGACCAAGGAGGGAGCTATCTTTTTTCTTAATGATTACATTTCAAAGGGATGACTCCCAGATCCTTATGTTGTAAAGTTGGCCAGAGGCTGGGGAAAGATTTGCATACAATTCAAGGGCACAAAGAAAGAATTTGCAACTGCAAAGTTTGCTAAAATAAATACTCTAAGCCAAGGATGGTCAGTGGCCAACAATCAGAAAGAAGTTTGCCTTAAGTTTAGTCAACTGAGGGAAACATTAAGCTATGTTGGTCAACTGTAGGATTCCATTTGTATAAATTCAAAAAAGGGTATGGTGTTAGAAATCAGGGTAGGGTTTCCCTCTGGGCAGATATTCTATGAGGAGAATTTCTGAGGTGCTCTTCACATTTTATTCCTTGTTCTGAGTGATTGTTTTATGAATGTGACTTCTTTGGGGGCATCGTTCTGTGTATATATGATGCAGGAAAAATGGACGTGGGGTGTGAGGAGGGCCGTGTCCCAGGCTTTGGCTGAGCCCCTGGGACACACCCCGCCAAGTGTACGTCCTTGGCTTCATGCAGGAAAGAATTCAAGAGCGAGCCACAGTTGAGTAAATGTAGATTTATTTAGAGAGATACATTGAAAGGCAATAGAAAGGCACCAGATGTGGGGTTTGGGTGCTCAGATTAATGTAAAAGTAGGTATACACTCCATAGACAAGGTGCAGGCCATCTCCAAAGTGGGGTGGGGGTGGGGGTGGGGGGGTGGAGAGAGAGACAGACTGTGAGGAGTAGTGTTGCCAATTTTTATGGGCTTTGGTAGCTTCATATGCTAGTAAGTGGGAAGACCAGTCTAGCTTGCTTGGGGAAGGGGCTGGGATTCCCAGGAAGTTGGCCATTACCCATTCTTTGACCTTTTGCGGCTAGCCTGGGGCTGTCATGGCGCCTGTGGGAGTGTTGTTTATCATGTTAATATATTACAATGGGCTATAATGAGGCTCAAGATCTACTAAAGTCAAATCTCCCACCATCTTGAGCCTCAAGGCCTACTGGGGGTTGAATCTTCCACCATTTTGATGTTAATTGCTGTAGCATTCCTTGAATGGCTGTGCTCTGCCCCCTTCCGACCTCATATATACTTTCATTAACAAGTTTATTTAAAACAGAGCAGAAAAAGGAATTGATAGTGTGAGGAGGGGGTTACAATTTTAAATATGGTGATACATGTAAGAAAGTAATATTTGACAAAAGATTTGAAGGGGTAAGTGATAAACATTTGTATATGAGGGACAGAAATTTCAGCATCACAGCATATGGGCTTATTATAGAGTCCATTATTTTAGACAAGGAAATTGAGGAATAAAGAATTTAAGTGACTTTCCTAAAATTACATTTATCAAGTAGTGAACGCAGGGTTCAAATTCAGACGTTTCAACTTAATTTTTTTTAAATTTTTGATATTTTTTCTTTTCTTTTCTTTTTGAAGGGGGAGGTAATTAGTTTTATTTTATTTTTTAGGGGAGGTACTGGGGTTTGAACCCAGGACCTCATGCATGCTAATCATGCACTCTACCACTTGAGCTATGCTCTCGCCCTTGCTTTGACTTCTGATCCAGTACATTCTTCTGTCTCTTTTTTTCTCAGTGGAAATCTGCTCCCAGGCTGTTAATGTCTTTGTGGTTGACTCTGCTGTCATTCTGAGACTTGCACTCGCAGCAGAAACTGGACATACATTGTGACACCCAAAAAATAGATCATAGGAGCCTTCTCTATTTTTGTAAATCCAATCTTACCTTATGACAGCATCAGAGATTCCAACATGAGGCCAGACCAACAGAGCAGTACACAGCACTGTAGTGTTTAACACTCGATCCACTGAGCTGCTTGTACAACCCAATCGAGTTCCTTACTCTATGAGTCTGTAGTCACAGTTCTAGATGGAAAATATCCTGCAGAGGGTTTGATTAGAACATAAATAGTTTAGCACAACATTTGTATTTTATTGTCCCCAATTCTAAGTGTCTGCTGACTCCCAAAAGGTAATTCCAGCTATTGAGACAGAAAAGTCAGGTGATTGACCGAAAGCTACACAGCAAGCACATAGTGTGTCACTATTTACTTCTAAGGCTTCAATGCATGCTTCCATAAGATTGAACACTGTCCAAATAACCTCCAGATTTTCCCACCAAGAAGACCTTGAAAAGTTTCATGGTTGCTTTGTTCTTTTTTCACCAACAAACCATCTTTATGTATAAAGGTGAGAAATTTTATTTCTCGACTGTGACAAGTTTTCTTCTGTTGGTGAGTGGGGATCAGAAATCCTCTATTTATTATATGTAGATATGCTCTTCCTTCCCGCCCCCCCTCCCCTCCTGCTTTCTTCTGGAGTCGATGAAGAAGTGCCTTCTTGACACTGATGTCAAGTAACAGAAAACCTACAAAACATGGCTTAAGCAATAAGGCAAATTACTAACCCATAAAAAAGAAAAATTCTGAAGTTAAGTGGTTCCAGAGTGGTCGAGTTTGGCAGCCCTGCAATCTCATCATGGACCCCTGTCATTTCCATCTTACATCTCTGCCATCCTTGGTCTGCTGACTTCTTTCCTCAGACATGTCTTCTAATGGTTGACATTGGCTGGCTGTATTACACCCTCACTCAATTATGTTGAGAGCCAGAAGACAGAATCTCTCTTCTTTGTGCCTCATCTTTAGGATGAGGAAAACTTTTTCTGAAGCCCTCTAAAAATACTTTTCATCTCATTGGCCAGAACTGCATCACATGTCCATAATTAAACCAATTTCTGGCAATAGGGTTCAGAATTTCCATGAGTGCTTTAGATTAATCAAGATTCGCCCCTCCATGGTAGTGATGATAGCACAGCATTGTGAATGTATTTAATACCACTAGAGTTTACACTTAAAGATGGCTATGATGGTAATTTTTATGTGTATTTTACCACAATAAAAATTGGATAAAAAATAAGATTCATCCCTTGAAGTGAAAAGTGGACCAATTTCCTCCAAAGTGCATGGCTCCTTGATACCTGAAAAGCAAGGTTTCGTTAATAAGGGAGATGATTGAGTATAGAGGGGATAGCTGCACAGGAAATCTATAGTGTCTGCTACATTTCTCAACTCCGACAGAGACACTCACGGAAATTAGCATTAGGAATATTTATGAAAGATCAAAATGGAGAAAGTTAAATCATTTTAATTATCTCAATGTGCCATCAATCTTCCATTTTAAATGAAGAAAAGGAAAAAGTCTATAGATTCCTTAAATGTCAATATCAAACAGTTTAGAGATTTTAATGACAAGTAAATAATCCTTTTTTTTTCTTTCAATCACTGTTGATACTGTCTCAGGTACAGAGTCTAACAAATCTTTACTCATGATTCTAAATCGGTAATGACTTTTTTTCTATCTGTGGTCGTCATTGCTAACTTATTAAAGAAGTAGAATTTTGTTAGATGTCAATTATAATTATCATTTCCTACCTCCAAATGATTAAGGTTTTCATCTTTTTAAATTGCCTCATTGTTATCTTGTATCTTTTATTATGCCTCATTTGTTCATACATATTTATTTAAATACTTTCATGATTATAAAAGGCTTTTGTTTAACAAAGACATGTATGACTCTGAACAGACTTCCTTGTCTCAAAACAAAAGCTAAAGGTATTTTTTTAGTTAAAATTCCTTTAATAAAATTCTAATAACTACAACTTACCATAGCATTTATCATATGCTGTGCCCTACTAAAATTTTACATATTTAAATTCATTTAATATTCCCTAAAGCCATATAAGGTAAGTAGATTTACTATCCTTATTTTAAAGTCATAAAGCTAAGAAACAGGTTAAGTAACTTGTTCAAAGTTGAAAAACTGACAAAAGTCAGAGCTAGGATTCAAATTCGGACAGTTTTGTTTCCAGAGTTCTGTACTTAGTCAGTACACTTGATAAGAAAGACTTCCCATCTTACATTAATAATGGGCATCTTATATAAGCATTGAAAATGTCTTCCATCTAAAAATCTTTATGTAAATTTTAAATAGTCTGTTCAGAAGTATCTTTAAGTGGTTTGTAGTTGTCTGATAGTAACTTGATGGCCATACGAAGTAAAGCCCTATTTAAGACATTAACTTAGACTCTCTTCATTTGATAGCTTTATGACTAAGTTGGAGAAATTCTATTGGACATAAAGGAATGGCTCTGTTTAATCTGCTGTTGTAATAGAAATTCCTAGGAAATTTAAACATTAAAAACAGACATCAGCAAGATGGCAGATTAGGAAGTCTCAGTCTTTGTTCCCCCAAGGAAACACTGATTTAACAAAGGTAGACTTCCAAAAAATACCTTTATGAGATTTTTAGAATCCAGTTAAAAGGTTACAGTATCTTACTGGAGCAAAAAGCCAAGAACATTCACACTGAAGTGGGTAAGAAGAGCAACTTCCTTTTACCTATACAAGCCCCTCCCCAAAGCTGGCACAGCTCAGCACCAGGAGAGAATGCCCCCACTCACAACTTCTCCCTCAGACGGGAAAGTGTAGAGGGTAGCTTACGGCTAATATTCCAGCTTTTGGAAGGGCTGCCCAAGGGACTTGTTCCTGTCTTGCCTTGTTTAAGAGCACAGGTGGAACCAGCATAGTCTGGAAACCTAGGGGCCACTGAGAACCAATATGAGTTGAGGGGAAGCTTGCTGCACCCAGTACAGTTACACAAGAAGGAAAGGACAGTCTCTTCAATAAAAAATTTTGGGAAAACTAGACATCCAAAGGCAAAAGAATAAAATTGGACCCTTATACTATATACAGAAATATAATCCAAATAGATTAAAGGCTTAAACATAAGACCTGAAACTGTTAGACTCTGAGGGGAAAACATAGAGTAACAGCTTTATATTATTGGTCTTGGCAGTGGTTTCTTGGATATCACCAAAAGTACAGGAAGCAAAAGCAGAAATAGATAAATGGGATTATAACAAATTAAATCCTGAGCATAGCAAAAAGAAAAAAAAATCAACAGAGTGAAAAGTCATACTATGGAATGAGAGAACATTGTAAAATACGTATCTGGTAAGGAGTTAATATCTAAAATTTATAAGGAACTCATGCAATTCAGTGGCAAAATAACAATAACCTGGTTAGGAATTGCAGAAGTATCTCATGGGTGGATATGTGTTTCTCTAGTTTTCAGGTCAATTAGTCGACTGCAGGGAAAGACCTAGGGCCTGTGAAAAAGCTGCCTTTTCACAAGATATGACCTGTACCCAAGTTGGGACCCAGGACCATGAAGGTATCTTTTCACAGAAAACTACTCCAACAGGTTGAGTTGAGATCAGCCAAGATGACAGAGTAGAAAGACCCTTAGCTCAGCTTCTCTCACAAGCACACCAAAATCACAACTATCCACAGAAAAACCATCAATGAAAAAGACCAGACCCTACCAGTAAAGATCCTCTACAATTAAAGAGATAAAGAAGGAACCACAATAAGATGGGCAGAAGTGAGTGGACTTATGATGTAATCAAGCCCCATACCCCAGGATGGGTGACCCACAAACTGGAGAATAGTTACATTGCAAGGGTTCTCACAGAGAAGTGAGAATCCTGAGTCCTCCCCAGCCCGGGGGTCCGACACACGGCATATGTACCTCCAGGACATTTGGCATTGAAGGCCTGCGGACATTAATTTCTGGGGTCCCACAGGACTAGGGGAAACAGAGGTTTCATTCTTAAAGGGTGCACACAACATCTCACATGCACCAGGACTGAGGGCAAAAAATTAAAACTAGAACTGCCATATAATCCAGCAATCCCACTTTTAGATGTTTATCTGAAAGAATTGAAATGAGCATCTCAAAATATTTGTGCTTCCATGCTCAGTACAACATTATTTACAATAGTCAACAGGCGGAAACAACCTAAAAGTCTTTCTTTTGTTGGATGAATAAACATAATGTTGTATATACGTGCAATAGAATATTATTCAACCATAAAAAGGAATCTTGTTACAACATGGGTGAACTTCGGGGATATTATGCTAAGTGAAATAAGTCAATCACAGGAGGACAAATAATTCCATGATTCCATTTACCTAAGGTGTATCAAGTAGTGGAACTCATAGAAGAAAGAAGAATAGTGGCTGCCAGGGGTCAAGGGAGGGATGAGAAATTGCTGATCAGTGGACATAGAATCTCAGTCATGCAAAATGAAAAAGTTCTAGAACTGTGCTGTACAACATTGTGCTTACAGTTAATGATATTGTAGTGTACACTTAAAAATGCATTAAGAGGGTGGATCTCATGCATTTATCATAATTTTAAAAAAATAGACAAGGGTATCTGAAAAAAAGTTGCACAAAACTATAAGCTACAGTTGCGGCAGTTTCATTTCCCTCCGCCAAAAAATTCACTAAGTTACCTCTGAGTCTGACATATTCAGCAAACAATGACAAAGTAGAGTCACCAGAAGGGTGCAACTGATTTCCATGCCAAATATGGCAATGCTGTATTAGCTGGTGGAATCACTCTCTGTGTTGCTGTACGAACGTATCCACCAACGCAAATTGGAATAGAACAGAATCTGTTCCCTTTGGGCAGAGTTACCCAAAGGAATGGAGAGGTCCGTAATCATCAAAGTTGGTATAATACTGACTTACTTCAAAACAAACTCATAGCTGATGCCAAGTATAAGCACTATGTTCCCATTAAAATTGAACAAAGTACACTTAAAAAACAGTCTTTCAAAAACATAAAAAGGAATTATTTATCAGGAAAAAGAAAAACATGAACTTTTAATCAAAACCTGGGTTGTAGCATATGTCTCCTGTCAGATGATTTAATCTCTCTAAATCTAGTTTCTCGAATCCATCAATCTGTCCCCCAGCCTCAGTGTTCAGAATCTCTAGCTCTGCTCCGTTAGCATCTCTGCCTCGGATGCCCTTAACCCCTCTCCATGGTCTGAATCCTAGTCAATCATTAACATTTGTCACTAAAAAACTTCCCTCCTCCCTAAGGCAGAATTGGTCAACAATCTCAGATTTCATCCACATCCATAATCCCTTCAGAGATTTTGGTCACGTCTGTATGATTTCATTAAACTTAAGGGAATAAGAGGAAAGTATAAACTGGAATTAAAAGGGCCTCTTCCCACAGTTTGCCTCAGGAAAGGTCAGTCTTTTCTGAAAATAGGCTAAATGCCTCTTAGGTTTAGCCCATGAAATTAAACATGATTTATGTATTCAAGTCACAGCTAAACTTCGTATAACAGAATTCACCACACTGAATTTGTAAACAGGACAAAGTAAACAGTCAAGAATCAGATACTAAGCAGGAGTGTAATTTAATTTGACTAAATAGGTGGTTGGTGGTATTCACTCTCATTTCTTATTGGGGCTCAGGACAGAGGTCACTAGATGGAAAAACTCCTTTAATCAGTGGTACTAGATAAGACACGGGACGAGGCTTTCTCAGTCTGGGATTAATCCAAGGGGAAATCAAGAGGCTGATTCTATCTAAACACTGGTTGATGTGTGTCCACACTAGGCAAACTTCACAACTGAGGCAGAAGAATTCATGGCATTCTCATTTAAGCTCCATTAGGGAAGGGGTTCCAGCTTTTGGCTGTTATTCCTGTTGTATTCCTAGCTCTTATTGATACTCAATAAATATTGGTTCAATAAATGAGTAGATAACTTGCAAATAAGATTTAAATACTAGCTATTCATAAGTGTGTTCCTTTGATTAATTGCATAATCTCTGGAGTCTTAATTCCCATCTTCTTGAAAGGGGAATGATAAGATACCTTCTAGATACTTGTGAGGTTAAGGTAAGAAATCTGAGTATCTAGCGGAGTTTGTGGCTTATAGAAATTGTTAAATAAAATTGATTTGTTTGCCTTTATCCCTTAATTTATTGCTTTAATTATTACAACTATCACTTAAAGCAATGTTGTGAGTTTTTTGAAAATATAGAGAACATCCTTTTTGATGATAATTTGCTTAAAGCAGTGAAAAGGTCTCCAAATTCTGTCCTAATGAGATGAATTTCAATTGTTGGAAATTTTAATACATTAATTTATTTACTTATTTTTAAGGAAAAATAATATATAGTATTTCTGTTACCGAGTCCAAACTTGTTCTGCTCGCCGCACGACAGGCCAATAAATCGGGAGACGAGGTGTTGGGGCAAGGAATAGCGACTTTATTTGGAAAACCAGCAGACCAAGAGGATAGCAGACTAACGTCTTGGAGAACCATCCTCCTCCAGTCAGAATACAGGCTCCTTTTATACAAAAAAAAAAAAAAAAAAAAAATCAGGGGAGGGGGTGTGGTTGGTTGTTGCAAACTTCTCAGTATAGGAATTCTTTGTTCCTGCAGCCATCCATGTTGGTCAGGTCATGGTGCGCTTCTAAAATATCCAACAAAAGAAAGGTTATTTTCTATTCTGCAACTTGTTATCTTTACTGCGAGCGCAGAGCTAACAAGACTAAGCCTAGAAAACAGGGCACAGTGGTTAAAGCTAAAGGAATAGATCCAATATGGAGTCAGATTTGTTCTTTCCTATTACATTTCCAGATGAACTTTTTTTCCTTCTGCTTAATTCTTTAGCCTTTTTTTATCCTTTGAATTTCTTGTAAAATCTCATTCTATGGGCAAAGCTTTCCTAAGCCAAATCCAAGATGCCTAGTGGTTTCTTCTGGCCAATGGTGTGGGTATGACTCCAGAATTATCATCACCATTCTCAAATGAACCTAAATGTATCCATATATGCATATCTCCAAGTCACCTACAAATTAATTTTTGCCAGTGGCAACCAGAACAGAATCTAGGATGACTGACAATTGTTTTGTCTGTATAGCAGCTAACACTGTGTAGAGCGCACTCATAAAGTAATATGCAGAAGCTTCAGTAACAATGATGAATTCACAGCTGTGTTTCCTCCTGTTCATAATTAGAGCCTCAAGAAATGATCTATTTTAACATGAACAAGATTCTCTTTGCAAAAAAGACAGATGGGGCCAAGAAGGCAAATAAGAATACTGATTTGACAATGAACATTTTGACATGCATTATGAAAAATTTATATAAATCCTCCCCAGTTTGGAATGTAAAGCAAAAGAGCTATGTATACCACATTAAAAATTAAGCCTTGACTAAAAAATTGTGCTGTACACTAAAAATTGACACATTGTAAACTGACTACAACTCAATAGAAAAATAAATAAAAATAAAAATAAATTTAAAATAAAATGAAAAAAATTAAACCTCCACATTTTCCACCCTCCAAAAATTTGTTTTGCATCATATTAAAATTTTTTTAAAAAAATATTGTTGTTCAAGCCCTTAATAAACATAAGAATAGATATCCTGGACATGACTGTGTCTTCTCTGCCAGTTACTGTATTGTCTGCCCAGTACAATTGCTTCTCCTACTTAGATTGTAACAGGATCCTCCTTGCATAGGTCAACATGTATGGGAGCTAAGTGTTACATCCCTTTTTTTTTTTTCCAAATATCCTTTAGTGCTTGGCTCAGGTGGGGTTACTAACAATTTGATCAAACAGAGGCCATCTCTGACCTTTTTCTAAGTGGAATTAGCTAAGTAGATCTTCCTTCCCTCCTAGGGACACAAGTGTGATCTCAAAGCTCCCGACTATCATAATCCCATCCATGAAATGGCACCACTGGAGGACAAAATGTGGAGAATCCTGGAGGTCAGCTCTGATGTTGAAGTCTCAAGTTTTCCTAGCGTTGTCATGTTCCAGGAGCTCTTCCTTCAACTGTATGAGCAATCCTAGTATTCTAATAAATTCACTAAAACTAATTGGATTTGGATTTCAATGCTTTCTAATGAAAGAATATATACAGGACTACATTAGCTGTGCACTTGTTCTTGGTGTCCATTATTCTCAAATTAATGTCATTTTGTATTTAGTGATTTGAAAATTAAAGGAGGCTTGCTTTCTGTATAGTGCAGAGAAGAAAAGTAGATTGTGTTTTCTTTTTTTTTTTGCCTGGACAAATGAAGAAAATTGGTTTGGAATATTTTTCCCATAGAGACCATTTTAAATGTACCGTGCATTACAGGAAATGGGACTAGAAATAACTCCAATAGATGTCATCTTCATGTAATTTTCACTTCTACTTACATTTCTCTAGAAAATGTGTCAAGAAAATAGAGTAGTTGTAACCTCTCAAAATACAACAAAATCAGTTGTATTTTTTTTTTTTGTTTTCATATGCAAACCTCTGCTTTTGTCTTTAGTGAGTTAACTTTAGATAAAATGCCTTGCTTGCTAAACTGGATGACAAGTGAAGTATGCAAGAGAGGAGAAACTAAAAACAGGTATCTCATGAGCATATATGGATTAGGAAAAGCCCACAGACAGCAAAGAAGGAGCATCTGAGAGGCAGTGGGTAGACACGTGTGTGGTGGATTTGGGCTGAAGAGGAGTTTGGAGATGTTTAATGGGGATTTTGACAAGGGATTGTTAAGTGTGGCACAACAATACACCTTTTTCCTCTATTTACATCCCCAGTAAAATTCATATTCTTTGCTAATGCTTTGTGGAGTTGGATTTGCCTTTTGAAGCCTATGATGAAGTATTGTTTCTTGATTCAATGTGGCTATAGGAACAAAAATCAAAACAAAACAAAACAACAAAACCCAACACCTGCACCCCAATGTTCATGGCAGCACTATTTACAATAGCCAACACATGGAAACAGCCTAAATGTCCATCAACAGATGACTGGATAAAGAAGATGTATATTTATACAATGGAATACTATTCAGCCATATAAAATGACAACATAACGCCATTTGCAGCAACATGGATGTCCCTGGAGAATGTCATTCTAAGTGAAGTAAGCCAGAAAGAGAGAAAGAAAAATACCATATGAGATCGCTTATATGTGGAATCTAACAAAAAAACAAAAACAAAAACAAAACCAGAACAGAAATACAAAATAGAAACAAACTCATAGACATAGAATATAAACTTGTGGTTGCCAAGGTGGAGGGCGGTGGGAAGGGACAGACTGGGAGTTTGAAATTTGTAGATACTGACAGGCATATATAGAATAGATAAATAAGATTATACTGTATAGCACAGGGAAATAGATACAAGATCTTATGGTAGCTCACAGTGAAAAAAAATGTGACAATGAATATATATATGTTCATGTATAACTGAAAAATTGTGCTCTACACTGGAATTTGACACAACATTGTAAAATGACTATAACTCAATAAAAAAGTTAAAAAGAAAAAAAGCAAATATCACAACAACAACAACAACAAAACCAGCAACAAAACCCAGAGGTTTCCCATGGAGACCTGGTCACATCTGGTTTCAGTTGTAAATAATAATAATTGTTCTTCATAATATATTTTTGACTGTATAGGATCTGATCATTGTAGACTTGGCACTTCCATATTAATCTGCAAATTTTGGAACTCTTTGCATTAGGTATTGTTGATTTTTAAAGAGATGAAAATAGACTATCCTTAAGTACTTTGAGTTTGGAAAACAAACATGCAATTCTCAATATATGAAGAATTTTCTCTTGGAGACTTCGTCAAATGCTGAACAGTATTTAAATCGTTATCATAATAAAAAGTATTTAATTGCACTGATGGTAGAACTAATTTGCTATTTATAGGCAAATAAGACCACTAGCATGAAGGTGTCCCTTTTTAAAAAGAAATTTTCTCTTGGAATTTGGAACACATTCTCACAAGTACACTTTTCTTACCATCAATTATAAAATTTCTCCAGTACAAAATGGTTTTGTAAAGTTTCAAGGAACAATTGTGTGTCCATATCCTTGAGAAGAATGATTTAACCTTTCAGGAACTGGAAAACTTCCCTCAGAATCAGGATCTTCATCTGAGAAGCTACAAAAGATTTCCGATCTTTGCCTCAAACCCTTATCTCTTCTCCATTTTTCTGTGTTACTTCACTAACTGGAGAAAAGAAAGAACTGAACTGAAAGCTCTCAGAGGACAGAATGATAACTGGATTGTCACTGTAACTTCATATATTCGGAATACTTTATATATTATTTAAGTAAGTAAATGTATTGTTAATTCAGTAAGAGTGGCTCCAGAAATTATCCTCTGTGCTTCTTAAACTAAGAGATGGACACATAGAGCTGGAAGGAGAAGGGTGTATAATTTATATTACAGAATGGGATGTAGACACAAAGCTTTAGATACAGTTGATCACCTTCTCTTAGAAGTGTAAAGTATTAGCATTTGGTTTTCCCTCCTTATTCACCACACTGAAACTACAGCTTAACCTGTGCTATGAAAGTACTGGGTTCTAAGTCACAATAAGTCATTTTAATACTAAGCTTTCTCTCCGCCATATTTATAGGTTATATACATCTTTGGTTCACACAGTTCAGTCCTGGAAGCAATATGGGTTTCATTAAAATCATGTAAACAGCTGGAAGCTCGTGAAATTCAATAGATGATGATTTTTTACAAATGTTTCATATTGCTTATAGGCTGAGCTTTAACTAGCCCCTTTGTTCCAAGTACCATACTGTTGTCATAGCAACTTTGGAGAAGGTTGTGATGAATGGGAAACTGAGCTGGTGGTGACCCAAGGAGATAATTTAATAATGACTGCAGGGATGCCTGCTGGGAAGGCAATGTCAAAAATCAGAGAACTGTGCTATTTTTCCAGGAACTCCATATGGTCGGTTTACTGGGGACTTAATATTTTCAAGCTAAAACAGAATAGATCTGAACACAGATTCTTTTCCTTCACTCTGTTACTAACTACAACTTTGTCTTAAAGAATGATACTTTAGAGGATTGTATCTGAATATCGTAAACTACATTTCTACACTTTTAACAATTTTAAAAAAATTTTCTTCCAAATGTGGAGCTAGCATGTATCTTTACTTTTCATATTTAAAGTCACTGGTCTAGAGAAAACTCATCTTTTTTTTCATTTTTACCAAAAAGCCTCCACTGAAATAACTGTCTTAAATGTAGCTCATGGGCAATGAGTACAGAGTAACTTCTCTTTTTAATGTATCTCTTTGTTACTTAACAAATTGGATATAGTTTAAAGTCTTCTTACTTCTTAATGTGGAGAGCTGAATGTGAATATCGTTCTAAGCTTGAAAGTCCACATGATCGTTTCATTTGGAAATTGTATCTAAAAGTCCTGTTCTGATTCCTAACCAGATTAAAATCTCCTAACTCAGGCCTGTGTTCTTTCAAAGTTAAACCAACATCTATTTGTCTCTAAATAACAACTTCCAGTATCTATACTGCTAGGAAAAAAAAAAAACAGATAACTCTGGGGAGTAATTAAAACTGGAAATCATTCAACATGCTTCAATATTTCTGTACATTGTTAACAGGCCACGTAATGGTTTTCCATTTTTGTTACCTATCCCCAGCAAAAGCTACTCCAACAGACGCTGTTTTGCCTACCTACCATAAAAAGAACATGTCAGACATGGGTTTAATCATAGCAGTTGCCACTGACTAAACACTTGTCCTTGGCTATGTTATACAAAGCCTTCCGGGTCTCCTCGTATATACAATAGAGATAATACTTACCTTGCAGGCACACAGAACGGAGTAGAGAAAATATATATAAATTTTCCTGAATCAATAATGAACAGTAGCAAACAGGAGAAGTACTATTCATGATATTTATTAAACATTTATTAATTATTTATTGATGTTCCATTTTGTAATTATCTAATTAAGTGAAATAAGTGACAGATTTTTCTATTAAAGGAAAAAGCAAGTTTGCTCACTCTGAGGCAAAGCTAACCAGCTATGGCTGCTGTAGATATTGATCTAAAATCCCAGATAAAGAATCATAGCTTAGCCAATGTTTAGCATGATGTTTACTCTTTTTTTTAAGTATCTTATCCTACAACACAAATCAAGATAGTCAATTTTTTAAAAATTCAGAATGCAATTCTTACAAAAGAAAACCAAAGAACTGTCTTCAGCAGAGATCCCTTTCAAGGAAGCTAGGATCCAATTCAGGAATACAGTCCCAAGTCCTAAGAAGAGAGGAAGGTCACAGTCATGGCTGGGCCACTGATTAAGATTGGTGTGAAATCATAAATTACTCAGGAAAGGTGTTCTCCAGGAAAAAACTTAAGTGCAATAGATCATACAATTTACAGCATAAAAATAATTGTGGACATTTTTTAAGTTAGATAGTAAGCAGTCAGAAATTTCTCCATCAGGCACGTGCTAACCTGTCAAGAGAAAGTTGTGGTTCAAGCACAAGGCAAACAAAAATACGACTTTTAAGCATGGGGCAAACTACAAGAAAAGAGAATCTATTTGCTCTTGTTCGGAACTAGGCCAGTAGTAAAAGCGATACAACAGGCCTCGCTTAGGACAGTGAACAATATTTACGTAGTCATTGATAATGAACGTGCCATTTACAAGTTGTCAGCTTTTCAAGTGAACCAATGGAGAAAGTGTCTCCATTTGAACAACAAACACAAGTGTAAGTGTTAATAATTTTTTTGGATTAAATACTAAAATTGTAACTGTTATAAAGAGGCAGCTGGAAGGGGAGAGAGGAAGAAAATCAAGATATAGACCATATAGATGAAACAATGAGGATAGGTAGGTGATTTCAAGTTAACAAAACTAACCAACATAAGAACTAAAAGTAGGTGAGTCCTCAAATATTGAGGGAGAGGAAGGATATAAGTAATCTACAATTTTTTTTTTTTTTTTTTTTACAGTGGAGGAATCAGACTAAAGTTTAACAAAAGAAGTTTCGATAGCAAAGGAAGAAGTCACTAGAAACTTTTAAAAATGAAGATCTTTTTGAAATGGTCACTGCGGGACAGGTATGGAAACCAGGAGTGGTCAAGGGGTTGTAACTATTACCATAAGGTTTCTGAGTTATTGGATTTTTATAATGTGTGCACCTTTATTTTTTTTAAACTCAGAGAATATAAAAGTAAAATCAGTGGATGTGTTTTCAATTTATAAAAAATGATTCCGATGGGAAGGTAAGTTTTTAAGTTATATTTTTTTATCTGAGATGGACTCCCTTTTGGTTGATTTCAGAAGGCTCTTGGTTGGCCAGAACTTAATTTACTCTGAAATGCTGCGGCATCCATGGAGTAGACTTCCCAGGCTGGTTTTGTAAAGCAAAAAGTCACAATAGTCGTAATACTCATCGTCACAGTCCTTTCATGGGCACCAGCCTCTTCAAAGACTGGGGCTTTTGGCTAATCTACTCGCAACAAATCCTTAAACAGTGGCAATGCCAGAGAAGTCAAGCGATACATAAAAAGCAAACAAAATTGAGATGATTACTTAAGTATACATAAATTTTAGTCCACAGCTGTGACTTTGTTTCTGCACTGGGTTATTTTACCAACTTTTTTCAAGATTATTTGCCAGCTTCTGAGAAACAGATGCACAAATCTGAAGTATTTCTGACTATTTTCCAATCTAAAAAAAGAAAAAAGAGGAAGTAAATTCACAGGTAGAATATAGTTTTGAATGAAGGTTGATCTCAGACAAAAATATTTAACCTATAGTGCTACCATCAGATATTATTAAACAGAAAATTGTTACCCATATATCTGCATGATGCACACAGCCTAACATTGCAAGTATAATAATAAGAATAGAAAATCTGAACATTTCTCATTAAGTGGATTTCTTCAAAAACATTTTTTCAAGACATCAAAGAGATTTTTTTTCCTGTAGTGATTTATTAAATTTTGTCTCTTTTTTCACTTAAATCTGTTGTACACATACGCAAATACAAACTTTTCAAAGCAAATTTCCCCAAGAAGAACCTCTGTCCTTAACGTAACTAAGCACTTTGTTTATAAAAGAGCCTTGAGTATTACGAAAAGCACCAGGCTGGACATGAAAAGGCTTCTTTATTAACTCTCAATCACCAGTTATATGAACATACATAACATCACTTGACCTTTCTTAGCTTCAGTTCCAACCCCTGAAAATAAGTTCAATATCTGTTCTTTCTACCTCTTGAAATTCTTTTCAAGAACAAATCAAACAATGTTAGCTGAAGTGCTCTGAAAATAATAAAATGACATGTAAACTGCATGAAGAACAGACCATTAAAAGAGAAATGTGAAAGTGTGAAGAAATAATTACCCAAAGGTCTTTGCTTAACAATGATTAAGAGAGGCATTTGAGAAACCCATTACAAAAAGTCTGGGGCTTGTAAATACTAGATTATTTCTGATCGGATATTAAAGAAAAATCAACTTTTCATCACACAAGGAGATGACAGAAGGCAGGGTATATTCTTAGGGCTTATGCTATTCGTATCCTCTCCTGCCAAGGGTTGCAGAATTTAAGTCCTATGAAAATCAGGTTAATTAGAAAAGGTAATGATAGATGTGATATTTACTCAACTTCAACTTTCTCTGATCAATGGCAGTCAAAATCTGACTGTGGAAATTGTTTCTTGGGCAATGTTAGATGTTGTGCTAGGATATATAAATCTTAACATCACAAATTTTAAAAACAGAATGCTCTATAGAATACAAACTTGTGGTTGCCAAGGGGGCAGGGAGTGGGAAGGGATAGACTGGGATTTCAAAATGTAGAATAGATAAACAAGATTATACTGTATAGCACAGGGAAATATATACAAGATCTTATGGTAGCTCACAGAGAAAAAAATGTGACAATGAATATATATATGTTCACATATAACTGAAAAATTGAGCTCTACACTGGAATTTGACACAATTTTGTAAAATGATTATAAATCGATAAAAATGTTAAACAAACAAACAAACAGAATGCTCTATCCTAGGCTAGTAAAATGGGCAATATACTTAGAATCTAGTCAAGTTATTATTCCATTTCTTTTCTTCGACTGCTTACTCTAAAAATTTAAACATGAAATTATAACTTATCAACATTTAAACATATTCAGTGTTTTTACTGACCTCTGAACAAAGATCTTTAATTCTGATGACTCCCTTAAAACATATATGTTATTTTGTTGTGAATTTTGTTTGTAACTTGTTTTAATTTAAAAAAAATCCTGTTATCTTATACAGTGTTTTGAATTACTCATATTTTTATAATTTTATTTCTCTTATATCTTATTTATCTGAAATGTTTTATGGTCTAGGTCAAAGCAGGAAAGTATTCTTAGTGAATAATTTTCTTACATTTTATAGCTGCTCATTTAGCAATTTATTTTAAATTGTTTTCTGAAATGTAAAGTGAAACTCATGAGAATACAATTTCTAGAGTACCCTTTTCTCCACTGGAAAAGAGATGTGAAATATCTGGCCATCTCTCCAGTCTTCTAGCTCTATGGTGTGGTATAAAGAGTGTGGCCTTTGTGAAAAAAAGACCAACATAAGCCCAATGGAAGCTGTGTAATGTTGTGTAAGTCATTTAAATGCTCGAAGTTTCCATTTTACCACAGAGATAATGGTGGTCACACAGCACAGCTCCTTGGACAGGATCTGGAAAATAATGAAATACAAACGTTCACAGTTGCCCTGGATTAAAGTTAACCAGATAATATCATGTATGCATCTAGCCTAGGAACTGATGGTTTTTTTTCTATAAAAGACTAAATAATAAATATTTTAAGCTTTGCAGATCATAAGCCTTTGTCACAACTCCCCAACTCTGTCAAACAATGTATTAAAAAATGGGTGTGGCTGTGATCTAATAAAACTTTATTTATGGACACAAGTTTGATTTTTCATGTACATATTACGTGACATGAAATCTTCTTTTGATTTTTTTTTTTTAAACCATTTATCTAAGCACAAAAACAAAGAGTGAGCTGAAACTGGCCTGCGGGCCATAGTTTGCCAACCCCTGTCCCAGCACAATGCCTAGGAGGTAGCAGATAATAAGGGCTAGAATCAGGCATCTGCAGTTGCTTTAAAAACTAAAAATCATTAGATATAATCTATTGACAACTTTTCCTCTTCTCTGTCATGCCTTAAAGACCATCTACCTCTTGCCTCGTCATCACATCTGCTAAAGACATAATTCATCTGGAACTGTGGACCTGGCATTATCTGAAGCATTGACCTGAACTCTTACTAAGTCTTTTACGTATGTCTAATTTTAATTACTTTTTTCTCAGTTATCATTCCTTCTTGCTACTCAGGGCTTCCATCTGGGATCACTCCTTCTTCCTGTAAACCTACAAAACATGTTTTTGAGGAAAACTCCCTGATTTTTTTGGTTTTTGTTTTGTTTTTTGGTTACCTTACTTTTGAAATATATTTTCACTGGGAATAGAATTCACCATGATAGTTACTTTCTCTTAGCTCACTGTAGTGATCACGTCACTGTCTTCTGGTTCTTGCTGTTGCCAATGAAAAACCAGCTATATGTCTAATTGTAGGTACAGTATTTTGAAGGTAGTCTATTATTTTCCCCTCTGGTTGCTTTTAAATTTTTCTCTTATTTTTCGGCATTCTACAGATTCACTATGTGCTTAGATGTGGATTTTTAAGATATTTCTTCTTCTTTAATTTACAGTTTGATGTCTTTAATAAATTCTGAAGAATTCTCACCCATTATTCTTTCAAACAGTGCCTCTTTCCTAATAGCCCTTTCCTCTTTTTCTGAAACTCCAATTAAATGTCAGTTAGACGAGTCTGCTCCATACTTCTTAACCTTTTTTTTCACATTTTCCATTCTATAGCCTTTTATGGGCTACGGTCCCAAAACTTCTACAGATCTATTCATCAGGTCTCTAATTCTGTCTTCATATACTATTAAATATATCTTCTTTTCTAGTTCATTATTTTCACATCTTATAGATCCAAAATCATCTTTTGCTTGTTATTCATATATTGATTCCCTTCTTTTATTTCTTCAAATATATTAAATATGATATTGCTATCTGAAGTCTTGTTCAGTTTGATCCTTCAGTCTTCTGCTTTTTCTCACTCATTGTATCTTGTTTTTTTGCATGGTCTATGATTTTTTCCCTATAACTTTTCATTGCTTGAATCTCTTTGTCTATGTGAATTTGTTGAGAGCTAATTTAAGGTTGGAATTTCTTCGGAAAAGATAAGTTTTTTTTTTTCTGCCAGGTGACTGCAGACTCTGCCAACTACAAACTCTAGTTTTAAAAGATATTCTTAATATTACTTTTAACCACTCAAATGATGTGAATTGTGGGCTGCAAACCCAACTGAGAACTTGATATAATTATGCATTCTCAGAGATAATTTTTCCCTCTTAACCCAGTGTCAGGTTTCCAGACAGGTAATTTTGCTTTCAGTTCCTGGAGTTTGGGGTTCACAGACTTATTTCTAGCTCACTTTTACATTGGATTTGTAGCCACTTGAAGTCCTATATTTATTCAAGGGTCTTCAATATTGATCTCCACAGCTTACATCTTTTTATTTCTGTCACGAGTTCATTCAGGCTCAAAAAATGCTCCAAGACAAAAGCTAGCTTTGTGACTCTGTTAGCTTTATTCTAGGCTTTTTATCACAATTTCTGATTTTTTAATTCAATAAATATGAATTATGCTGTTATGTTAATTGCATTAAGGATACATGGTAACACTTTAGCATCCTCCACTGTGTTAATATTTGCTACATATTTGTGCTTCAGATGGCACATCATATTACTGTTTTAACTACAGTTTAAAATACCAAAACCTAAATTTGATGAAATTATTTGTAGAGACTCTAAAGCATCTTTATGAAACACATTCTGAAAAGTATTGATTCAATCAATCAGGTTATTATAATATTCTGAGCACTAGATAATCTGACTGGTCTTTTCTAGCACTAATATCCTTAAATATCATTGTAGTTGCTGGTGAAATATTAACATTAACTGAAAGTAACATATTTTGCTCACTTCTGACTTTATAATTGGGACAAGTAATAAGCATGTTCAATGAATATCATCTCCTTTACAGATAATATTCCTTTATTCCTCTGTGCCTGAACCAATTCATCATAAATTCAATAACTAAATGTCCACACACTATATTTCACCAAAGGAAGTGCTGAAATGAATAACCTAGTTGTAAAGGATTTGCTGTATATAAGATATTAAAGTAAGTACCATGTAGAAGTGACTCTGAGTGTCTTGGAGACATGTTACTGATCTAAGGTGGGCTTCTGACCCAAAGGCAACATAACCATGGGCTACTCTTCAAATTGTAATTTATGCAATCTGGGGGGGGGAAAATACCCAATATTGATAAATCAGATTATCCTTCTCTTTCGGGAATTTGAAATCAGAAACTTGGGTATCTTATAGCTCAGGCAGCTGTAACAAAATACTATAGATTAAGTAACTTATAAACAACAAACATTTATTTCTCACAGTTCTGGAGGCTGAGAAGTCCAAGATCAAGGTGCTGGCAGAGTCAGTGTCTGGTGGCAGCCTGCGCCCTGAGTCTTGGATAGTCACTTCTTTTACTATAACTTCTCACATGACCGAGGAGGCAGAAGACCTCTTCAGGGCCACTATTTTAAGAGCACTAACCTCATTCATGAGGGCTCCACTGTCAGTGACCTAGCCACCACTCAAGGGCACCAACCTGAATATCATCACCTTGGGGGTTATGATCTCAACATTTCAATTTTGAGGAACACAAACATTTAGTCTATAAATGAAGACTATAAGGAAATTAAAAAAAAAAAGTTCCCCAATAATACCACAGGCTGAAGTGGGAGACAAAGGTAAAGGCAGACATGCCAGTTGGAAGAATCCATATCAGACAGACTATAACAACAAAAAGTCACTGACATCCAGCTTACAGGAAGATAGGAGTCGAACTGTAATGTACCAGCCAAGGAATGTTAGTGAAAGAAACTAGAATGAAGATCCAAAAACTACTGCTATTGAATTCCCCGTAGTCAACTGGAATTCAAAACCATCTTCTGTCACTAGTCTTCATGAGGTTGCTGTTGTTCAGAGACTCCTTTTATCAAATCTCTGTGATTTTTTTTTTAAATAAGAAATCTATTTGAACAAGTTTGAGCACGTCTGTCTAGGTAGCCTACCTCATCACAAGAGCCAACTTTGTAAATTAAAATGCCTTCTAGACTCTACTATAGAGAAGCATTATCATCAAATAATTATTTGTATTTAGTAAGTGAAATGCTTACATAGTTGTTAGTAAGATGGATCATACGAAATTGTTGATATTTGGCTGTTTCTTTACCCACAAACATGATTATTCTACCTAATAATAGGAAAGCCCCTTGAAAGCAAACTTTTGTCTGTTTTGTTTCCTGTTCTATCTCCAGAATGCAGAAAAATTCTTACTCCGTAGTTTCTGTGCTTTGTGGCAACTGCCAATCTAACATCCTTCTTTCTTAATAACAGTGCCCTTATTTCAGGAATGAGTCTAGGGGCAGAGATGTGCCCAGCAAAAATACTTAGCTCCCCAGTCATCTTCGAGGTTTTTTTTTTTTTTTTTTTAATTGAGATATAATTGACACAAAATATTGTGTATGTTTAAGGTGTACAACGTGTTGATTTGATACATTTATATATTGCAACATGAATACCACCATAGTGTTAGTTAACACTTCTATCATGTAACATAAATATCATTTCTTCTTTGTGGTGAGAACAGTTAAGAGCTGGTCCTAAAAATATGGAACGTTTCACAAATTTGTATGTCACCCTTGCACAGGGAGCATGCTTATCTTCTATCATTCTAATTTTAGTATATGTGCTGTTTAAGCGAGCACACGTCATCTTTGTATCAAGGGAAAGCCTGTCAAAATTCTAGCTATGCTTCTGTGTGGTGTTACTGTCTCAGCATCCACTTTGGCCAAGCAAACAAACAGCCTTAAACCAACACTAGCCCCCTCTTGCAAGCGCATGCCCTAAGACTGCAGCTACAGCTACAAATGTAATTTGCTGATATGACTTCCCCAACAGCCCTTATGATAACAATCTCCCGCCTCCCAACACCTGTATACCTTATGCTCTCCTTAGATAAGACCTCTGTGGGGTTTTTGGTTTGAATTGACCGGTCCAGCCCTAGCCTAGGAGCTCCAAAGCACTCTACTTGTAGACCTAATAAAGGCAAGTGCCCCAGGTCCTGCCTCTCTCCATCTGTCTGCAGTCTGCATTGCCCTCGTCCTGTGGCCCCTCAAGGTGTGCCGTGGACTTCCTCTAGGACCTGTGAGTAACAGACTTCTCTATTTCAGTTTCTCTCATGATCATTTGTTGAACCACGTGGGTGGCTCACCGTCTGCCACCCTGTGCCCCCTTTAACTAATGTTCATTTCACAAAGTTATAACAAAGCCTCATGACACACTTACAGCCAAGAGGTAAATGGATGTTATTCAGTGGTTCTTTCAGGAAAAGATTTTAAGGACATCAGCTCATCAGTGTATGTTTTACAGTTTGCTCTTTTATGACAGACTTGGCTTGCAGGTGGAACAGCCGGGCATCTCCTGTTTCTGAGACAAAAAGCACAATAACAGAACACTTCTTGTTTAGAGTGTTGGAGTAGAAACATGGAGAGAACTTGAGTTTCTGATACCATTGCTGATTTGTCAGATCAATCCTGAACTACCCATCTTAGGACTTCTTATTTGTGAGACAAGTCCTGATACTTAAAGAAGGATAAGCCACTCTAAATGAAGGACCTTGCTGAGAATCAGAAGACCTAAAATACTGTGCCTTTACCAACTGTAGAATCATTTAAAACATGGTGAGAGCAACATCAGATCAATCTTGGAACAGTATGTATATTCCATTTCTAGTTTATAATGACTAAATGATTAAACTATGTTGTCTCAGAAATTACATCTTCCTGGCACTTGTTCTTTTTATAAAGTTGTATCATTTGCTTGAATAAATGATACAAACAGACGGGAAAAATGCAAAAGTTATAAAAGACTTTTTCAGTAAAAGGTAACTCCCCCTGCCTCTCAGAGTCAACCATCGTTGCCAGTTTTTTGAGAGTCAATCCTTGAATTTGCAAATGTGTATATGGAAAAGTTTCAAGGAGGGAATAATGAAAAGTGCCAGTACTTCTGAGAGAGTGAATAAGATGATGGCAGAAAGATACTTCATTGGCTTTGGAAACCTGAAAGTTGTTAGTGATTCTGACAAGAAGAGTTTCAAGAGAGTGTTGACGGCAGACATCAGATCAGAGAGTGTTGGAAAAAAGCAGAGTTGGTTTCTGGACTGATTAGAGCAGGCGATTAACTGAAAACTTATATTCACTGAAAATATTATTATATTTTCAATATATATTACAATTATATATACAATTATATTTTAACAGTGATATGTTATTATGAAATTAAATAATCATAATCCATTTTAAAAAATTCATCAAGTTTTTCCACAGAGGGCAAATCAAGAAATTACTCTTAGAATGTCAATGAGCTTGTGAGAAAAATAACATTTAAATGATTCAAAAATTAAAACCATATTTCTTTTCTAACCAGTAAAAGTTATATATATATATATATTAAAAGACTATTAGTTTAAACATTGATACTTCACCAGGCCTTTTTCATTGGACTTTTCTGTTCCTCATTTTGTATGTTATTTGTCATCCAATTCACTCTCATGGTTTCAACTACCTACTGTCCTCTGAAACTATCTCTGGTCTATCTCTCTCTTATGAAACAGATCTATACTGAGAATTTTCTGGTACTATATTTATATGCCTATAAACTCAATATGTTTAAAATTGAACTTGTTTTCCCCTTCAGATCTGTGGTTTCATCCCTATTCCATAGCTCCTGAGTTCCATCCAGTTGACCGAGTCAGGAACCTGGGAGCGAACTCTGACCTTTCCTTTCCCTTTACCCCACTTATCCAATAGTAATTGCCAAGTTGCATTAACTTTACTTCCTTAATATTTCTCAAGTCAGTCTTGTATAAATATTCAGGGCTCAATTTTTTATTAATAGCTGGACTAAGGACTTCATTTCTGATCTGAATATTTTCAAGCATTTCCATTATTTGACTTTTAAAATCATCCTTTAACACTGTTGCCCTAATGGGTTCTCTATGACTTAACACCAATCAGGTACTTATCTTCTCAGAAGACGTCTTTGTTTCCAGGTTAAGATCCAAATCCCCTGGCATGACAGGCCAGCCCCTTCACCATCTGGTTCCTCATCATGAATTGATCTCCCATGACCTTTCAGTCTGGACACGTGCCCACCATTTCATTCCTCCACACTTTTTCAACTGCTCAGCAGACGCTTCTTCTACTCTTGCTGCACGGCTGGTTAAATATTTTGAATGTAATCCTTGGAGGCAGCAATATATCCCTCAGGAAAAACGTATGGGTTTAATAGCATAATGCATGTGGTAAAAGCTTTGTAAATGCAAAAAGACGATGGAAATATGTTTGGTTCTTTTTACTAAAATTTTGATGAGTGTATTAAGTCAGAATTGCCCATAGTTAAGCATTTTTCAATAGGTTCCTTTAGAAAGAGTTTACACTCTTTCGGTCCTATATTTATAGCTGACTAATGTGAACAACCACCAGTTCAAATAGCCTTAGTCCATGAGACAAGAGTCAGCATTAAGCTCAGATACCTGAACCTCATTGAAACCCTACCTCCCCACAAGGGCCTCTTGCTTTTTCAAAACTAACTGGTTCGAAAAAGGATTCTGAGGTAGACCAGCCATGAAAATAGTTTCCAGAGCTTCTGGGAATTCGAACATTTACCAAAATGTTTATAGATCCAGCAACAGGTCAGGCTTATAAAACTTTCCATTTCTCTCTATTTTGGAGGGCAATAGAGAGGACGTGGGTCCGGTTTCACATACACTTGGTATCATTAAATACCCCCCTCCACCGCCACAAATTGCATTAATGCCCTGTCTTCTCTCTTCTTCTGTTTAGAGGCATGTGAAACATGTAAAATGGTGATATAGACCAGGAGAACCAAGTGGATTTGAGCCACAGGGTTTGGGGTGTTTTTCAGTAAAGATCAGATGAAGAAGCAGTTGAAACACTGGCAAAAATGTCTTTCTGAAATGCTACTTTTAGATATGAAATAATCTAAATGGTCTCTAGGTGTTTATTCCTCAGTACAAAATATTATTTCTATAAAATTCTTTCGTGAGTATTTTAGAACCTGAGAATTTTTTAAGGTCTGTTTAGACATGTTGAACACGGGAAGAATTAATTTTAATTATAGAAATAAAATCTCTTTGAAAGTCAATATCAAAGTCTAAATGCAGCCATGATATTCCTGGATTAGTTTTAAGCACAAAATAAAAATAAGATTAAACTGCTCTAAAAAAATAAAGCCATATCTTAGCAGCATAAAATTATAGAATTTACATCTTCTTGAGTTGATGTTTGTTGCTCTTCCCTAAGGGAAGATTTTGACAATTTCATATCTCAGGATCAGAAACAAATCCAGTTTTGGGTGTGACAAATCATGTTTTGATTAAAAAAAAACTTTATTTGTAGACATTAAAATAACTAGCTTTTTAAAATCAGACTGTTCATGCTGCTCAACAAGAATTGAGGCCAAGTAGACAAAAAGGTGGAATGGTATTAATATTAAATGGAATAAATGTTTTGGTAATAATTGTCTAATCATGAGTTAAGTGAACTGACATTAAAAATGACGAATTATTCCATAAGCCTTGATTTCATCCTGGAAGTGTTCTATTGATATTCATGGGGGAGCTTACAGAATTCCACACATACTTATGGAAAATGATATTGAATATAAGATAGTCCACATTTCCCAGAGAGCACTTAAAAAAAAAAGTTAGAATTGGCCAAGATGGTGGAGTAGAAAAATCTTGCAGGGCACTTCAGCCAGACACCCCAGGACCTAGCTCCAGCCAGCAGTGGGAAGACATCAGCCCCAGCATCCCTATCTCTGCCCACCAGTGGGTCTGCTTTAGCCTCAAGACCAGCCTCACCCAACTACGAGTGGTCATCAGCCATAAGATAATGGTATTCCCAAAGCTTGAAGACCTAGCCCAACCTCTAGGGGCCAGTATGAGCCCTGGTACCAGCTCGGTCTTGGCCCTGCCCACAAGCCGGGAAATACAGGCTTCCGGACACCTCAGACCCTACAGCCAGCAGCGTGCTGATGGGTACATGCATTTCCTCCACAGTAAAGCTAACACCACACTAGTGAGTAGATATTTTGTTCTTCTAAGACGTGTAAACCTACACAGAACAAATGCTGATTCTCTTACACAGCATTCATAGAAGCACTGGGGCCTGGGAAATAATTAACCCTTCAGTGCTTTTGTACTAAATATGCCACATTTTCCCATAAACTAAATGGAAATTTAATATTCTCAGGATAAACCATCCTTGCATGATTCCTCTTGATGATGTGTTTCAAAATATATAACAAACTAGAAACTGGTCACAGAAAAATGAAGTCATGAAAGACAGTAGTACAAAGATAACTATACAGTAGGTGCTAAGGCCTAGAGAATATAAATTATTGCACAAATATTATGAAAAAGCTTTTAAAAGACAAGTGTAACTATTTCAATTACATTTTTTATTTACTTCCTTTTCAGTTATGATTTAGTGTCCTAATGTTCACAATATTTTCTTTAATTGAGGTAGAGTCAGTGTACAATGTTGTGTCAACTTCTGGTGTACAGCACAGTGTCATACATGGATACACATATATTTATTTTCATATTCTTTTTCACCATAAGCTACTACAAGATATTGAATATATTTCCCTGTGCTATACAGTATGAACTTCTTCATCTATTTTTTATATGCAATATTTTTAGTGATCTTTCAATTCCTGAATACTACTCTGTAGTGTACACTTATTTTATTAATCCAAATATGGGTCATTTTCACAGATTTGTTAAACTTTCTCTTTTACATTTTGCTTTTGTAAGCGTCAGGATCAGTGCAAAATTGATTCATGTGATTAAAGTTTGTCAATACAGAGAATGGTCAAATAAAGCAGTATAAAATAACAGAAGGCATATGGTATTTGGAATCAGATAGACAGAGATTCAACTTCAAGCTTCGCCATTTAATAGCAGTGCTATTTAGTAAAATTTCTTAGCTGTCTGGCTTCTAGTTCATCCATCTGTGAAGTGTTCACCATAGGCTTGCTGTGAGTATTCAGACTGCACATACACATTACTTAGCACAGGGTGGGAATGCAGTAACTTCTGCCTTTATGATTCACCATAAAGTGTGTTGAGCAAATGCCATGGCTCTACATCCAATTAAGCACGGTTATACACCTCGTATCTAAGTCAGATGTTACCTACACACAACTTAATGTTCTGACTGGCAGTTTGGGTTCAAATCCCTCTTTCCCTTTTAGGGAAAAAGCTGAAGAATAGAATAAACTGAGTTAGCAGCACCTGTCACCTGGATGCTATGGGCTGAATTGTGTTCTTACCCTGAAAAGTCAGTGTTTTGAAGTCCTGACCTCCAGCACCTCCGAATGCAGCCTTGTTTGGAGACAGGTTAAAGAGGTAACTAAGTTACAGTGGAGTCTTAGACTGTGTTCTAATCCAATACAACTCGTGTCCTTATAAGAGGAAATTTTGACACAGGCATAGAGGGAAGACAAAGTGAAGCTACCAGGAGAAGGCAGCCGTCTTTAAGCCAAGAAGAAAGTCCTTAGAAGAAACCAATCTTGTAGAGACCTTGATCCCTGTTCTAGCCTCCAGCACAGTGAAAAAAAATAAATTTGTGCTGCCTGAGTTCCCTGGTCTGCAGCACGTTGGTATGGCAGCCCTAGCAAATGAATGCACTGAGTAAAACCTTTTTCGCCTTGCGGAGATAGATCCAATTTTTGTGTCTTCCGGTAAGCCATTTTCAGAGTTTTAATTTCATTAAGTTCAGATTTTGAAAGTAATGTTATTCTTACCCGTAGTTATGAAAAGACTTAGAATTATACCTCTTCCTATTGAAAAAAGTACGTATCTAAAGAAGCTTTGTTCTTATTTAAGGCCTCCAACAGGCAACATAACTCAGATGCAAAATTGAAAGTTCCTGGAAAGCATAGATGTGGCTGGTGGTGTCTCAAGGCAGGCTTTTTAATGCTGAGCTGGAAGTAAGAATAGAATTCTTGTACTTTTATTGTGAAACTGGAGATGGCATATTAATAGAAAAATCTTGAAATAACTATGAGAGAGATCCCTTTTTTGTCTTTTATAGAGTAGCATAAAATATTAATTTATTTCCCTGTGGTGAAGCTTTCAAACACATGAAATCACTTTTCACTGCAAAAGTACAGTTGACAGGCCTATTTTTATGTGCAGCATTTTTTGTTTTTACTATTGAGAATATTGCTTAGTCAAAGTTTATAATCACTGTTTCCAGGTAAATCAAAACCTAATAAATGAAAAAAATAAAATGTAACACTGTTCCAATTTAATGGTAGATATGGCAGAGTCAGGTTCCATAATCACATTCTAGACTCTATTTTCCTTTCATGTTGATTTAAAAAAATGAATTTATGAAGTTCTCCAAACAAATAGCTCTTGATAACAGCTCTACATAAATGTCATGACTATACAACAATGAATTCTAATTTGTATGCCTTAAAATCAGTTTCATCTCAATTACTGTAACTCAGTATTATGGCCCCATGACTAGCATTTGTGCTTCCTCCTTATGTAAATGAAAGTGTCTGAATCTATCAATCACATATCCAGCCATGTCATTGTACCTGGCTAGAGGAAGCTTCCTTTTCCCCCATCTGATCCCCACATTCCTTACAGGAGATCAGAAATTCACCTCTGTGCCCAGGGACTCCAGGCAGCATTTAGGACTGAAATAAGGGTGGCAAACTGAAAACAGGGAAGTGGGGTTCACATTTCCATGAGGAACAGTGAGTATCTCAGCCTCCTTCTCACAGCTGCTGCCAGACAACTGGAACTGTGCACAGGAGCCTGGGGCATTCTTTTTTTGGAAATTGGACTACCTGAGATAGAAAAAGGGAACCTCAAGGAAATAATGGCAATGCATGAAGAAGAAGAAAAAATTCAAAATGGGAAAAGCCTCTTGATAATATCCTTGGAACATAAAAGAAGATGTTATGCCTTAAAACTTGAACAGGGATGAACAAAAAAGAAACAATACCAGGCAAGAAAGAGCAATAGCTCTAAATATATAATGAACGAGTGTTTCAGTAGAAAAAGTAAAATGTAAGGTCAAGAAAATCACCAATAAATAGGAGGAAAATGTAGGAAAATTAGAAAATTCTATCAAGAGAGGCAACATCTGAATTCTAGGGCTCAAAGACATAAGCGCTTGTATTGAAAGAACCACAGAGTGCCTACCTCAGTGGTTGAAAAAAACATCCCGCCCGAGTCTTTCTTTATTACTGTCCTTGAAAAGGGCTATTATGCGGGCTTTCATTTATTGGTGCTTGAAAAATAGCTCTATTTGAAGCTGTTGCTATTGCAGAAGGGAACACAGAGTAATTTTTAAATATTCTAAGTCCAAGTAGTCTTTAATATTCCAAGCACTGCTTAATGCCTTTTAATAACTGAAGAGTTTATTGATAATTTTGTGCCTTTCCTGATAATTCCGGTATTTAGTAAAAAGTAAGACTTTAACTTCTGTAATTACAGATAAGCTTTTAAACCCTCTACTAAGATCATTTCAATATGCTTTTGAGATGTTGCAGCTAGCTGTTGAAAATAATTAAAGTCACAGGCAATATGTAAAACAGATAGTAAATAAAGCAAAACATTGAAGGGGAAAGTGATTTTCCTTTGACCTTGTAAATCTAACATATGAAAATGAGAAAATTGGACATCTGTTCAAAAGCAACAAATTACCACTTCTCTGTCCACCATCTCAAATGAATTAAGGATGCTAAGATAATCAAAATATATTTGAGCTAAATTACAAAACCACTCTCCAGAAAATAGTTTTTTCTGCGATTAAAAAAATATAAAAATTTCTTAATCTCTGAAACAAACCCTGGGCATAATGTCAGTGGAGACAAACATTTATCAGTGATAGCTAAGGATGAAATGAAAGTGAATACTTATTCCAAATGTAATTCAAAAATCCTCAGATGTATAATTAGTATGCAAACTATTATACAGACATAAAAAATATTTGAAATCTTAAAAGCATAGAACCCAAAATCACAAGATAACCAAACGTGAACAGTGCACTATTCTCTAAAATTCTAGGTATAATCATTAAAATCTGTCTTCTATCACTAAAAAAGTATTAATGAATGATCACTTTTTTCTCTTCTACCCTATAATATTCAAGAACATTGACTTTTAATTAATTAATTAATTAATTAATTTTTAAAAATTGAAATATAGTCAGTTTACAATGTCATGTCAATTTCTGGTGTACAGCACAATGCTTCAGTCATACATGAATATACATATATTCATTGTCATATTCTTTTTCACCATAAGCTACTATAAGATATCAAATAGATACTTATCCCTGTGCTATACAAGGAGCAAGTATAAACTTGTTTATCTATTTCATATCTACCAGTCAGTATCTGCAAATCTCGAACTCCTAATATATCCCTTCCCACTCCCTTCCCCCTCTGGTAACCATAAGTTTGTTTTCTATGTCTGTGAGTCTGTTTCTGTTTTATATATAAATTGATTTGTCTTTTTTTTTTTTTTTTTTTTTAGATTCCACATATGAGTGCTATCATATGATATTTTTCTTTGTCCTTCTGGCTTTATCACTTAGAATGACAATCTCCAGGTCCACCCATGTTGCTGTAAATGGCATTATTTTATTATTTTTTATGGCTGAGTAGTATTCCATTGTATAACTATATCACAATTTCTTTATCCAGTCATCTGTCAATGGACATTTAGGTTGTTTCCATGTCTTGACTATTGTAAATAGTGCTGCTATGAACATTGGGGTACATGTGTCTTTTTGAATTAAGGTTCCCTCTGGATATATGCCCAAGAGTGGGATTGCTGGATCATATGGTAAGTCTATTTTTAGTTTTCTGAGGAATCTCCATACCGTTCCCCACACTGGCTGCACCAAACTACATTCCCACCAGCAGTGGAGGAGGGTTCCCTTTTCTCCGCACCCTCTCCACCATTTATCATTTGTGGACTTTTGAATGATGGCCATTCTGACTGGTGTGAGATGCTACCTCATTGTAGTTTTGATTTGCATTTCTTTGATAATTAGCAATATTGAACATTTTTTCATGTGCCTGTTGGCCATTCATAGAACATTGATTTTTAGAATGGAGGTTGGCCCACCACAGCTTGAAGACCATTTCCAGCCATGTCCGTTTGCTTACTGCTGTCGAACAAATGATTTCTTTCCATACTGCTACAGCGGAGTTGAGTAGTGGTGACAGAGGCCATATGATCCATAAAGCCCAAAATTCTTACTATCTGATCCTTTACAGAAAAAAAAAAAAAAATTACTGACCCTTGTTTTAGAAGCATATGTTAGAAAAATTATTTCTAAAAATTATTATCTGTCTTTTTTGTTCAGTATACTCCTAAAGAACAGGAACCTTTTTTTTTCTTTTACATCTTTCATATAATCCACAGCATTTAATTACCAGCATGATAATATCTCTCTTCTTTTTCACAAAATGATGAATCTTCTAGGTAAATGGGAAAGGACTACTGTTACATGTCTATAGCAAATGTTTTAAAATAGTTTTTAATGGAATATGAAATACTATGTAATTATAAAATACAATGAAATACTGTAATGATCTAAGGTAGCATCATCCATATCAGTGGGTTTCAGAGTTTTCTTACTGTAGATATCTTTTTTCTCCAATTAAATCTTACTCCGGAATTCCAATTTGCAGAACAGATAAGAGCAGTACACAGGTTCCTCTATGGTTTGGCAGAATCAAAACCTCCAGGGAGTCCTCGAATGTTGGAAAACAGTTTGCAATGGTCAAGAAGAATTGTTGAGTTATTATAAGCATAAGCAACTGAATCATAACCAGAGGAAAATAATCAAAGACTTAATTTCATTCATTTTCCTATAACAAATCTTTACAACAGACTCTCACACAAGGATGCAGCATATTCTAAAGAGCATTCTTATAGAGCTCAATGCATCCGCCACTAAGTAGGGCATGACTATGAAAGCTTGTCTGACCCAAAATCATTCTGTCTACCTTAGACCTAATACCAGGTAGGTCCCAGAATCTTGCAACTTACTTAGGTTGTATTTATTGATAACGATGTACTCTAGTCACCACCACAGAAAATACCTATATTTGGTTTAGTGTTTGAAGCAAACTTAATAAGCTAAAAAAGTCACCAAAATGCTCAAGATTTGAAGATTAGTAGAGTACTGACTACTGTGAGGACAGTCTTCCTGTAAGTTGGCTCTCTGAGGCAATCACACAAATAATTATTTAGGAAAGCTTTTTTATCATTCTTCATTTTATTAGAGATAAGCATCATTATTTTAAAAAAAAAATTCTCCCTGCCTGTGCCTCATTATATTTAGTGCTAACCCAAATACATGTTTACCAAGTGCTGCCTGGTTAGGATATATGTGTCTGTCATTCTTTTTTCTGAAATATTTGAGTGAAAGAATAATGTAAAAAAGATGTTCTCAAGGGGGAAAATACATTTTTTTGTATTGTAGTGGAAGATAAACATACTCTAATTGCATACAGTTGTCTGCCCATGTCTGCTAAATTTTGCAACACAAGTCCCAGCTATGGATCCTGTCTCTCACACCCAGCCTAGGTTTCTGGATATTGGTTTAATATTTTGACTATAGGATGTATGATGTACTCTGGAGTCAGACTTGAATTTAAATCTGGGCTTTGCCACGAAGAATTTATGAGACCTGATGCTTTATGATCTTTATACTTCTCATGCTCAAGGTGGAGTTTAAAAGAGAGCCTTTTGATGGTACAATGTATATAAAGCACTTCACATGATGCCTCGTAAGGTGGACAAGCAGACGGACTCTCTTGCCCAACTTGCACTGTGAACGCCAGGCACAGCCATCTATTAGGGCTCTGGCTTTGTCTCTCAGTTTGCCTGACACCCTGGTTCCTAGCCACTCACATCTCAAAGCAAAGCTGCTGATCGCATTTACTCAGAAAAAGATCAAGACCTGTTATTGAGAGAGAAGCGATTTAGAAGAACAAATAAACTACATGCCATCCTGGGACTTCTGTGAGGTAGGACCTCAAGTAAGAGAATCATTCTGTCTTTGAAGGAAGAGTTTGAAGAGACACTTTATCAAAATGATGGGATCCTAACGGGCATTAGTCAGCCTCCTTCATTATTGGATAAAGCAAAATGGGAACCCGGAGGAGGAAAGGAGGTCGGACTATTTTAGGAGCTGAAAGGGGGTGTTAAGCCTGCCGTGATGCCAAAAGCAAAAGGTAGACACATCATCTCTGCCCTTCTGAATTGAGTTTTTTCTAGCGCACAGGGGGAGATGCCTCCTTCACGTACATTATAACCCTTCGAACACTATTTGTTATGCATGCAACACTTCTTTGCTATTTAATCAGTACTGTAAGCTCCTTGAGAGTGGGGAGTCAGGTGTTCCCCCCTTTCTCCTTTTCCTCTCCACTTCCTGAATGTATTACAGTGGTAAACACTTAGAATAAAAGACACTTATCAAGTTGAACACAGAGTTCTTTAAATTCATATGAATTATTCCCCACTGTGGATTTTGCACATAGGTAATAATACCTATTAATCCTGAAATAAAAAAAACTACCAAAGCCTTTTGCGGATGGGTATAAAATCTGAATTGTGAATTAGGAGAGAACACACTAGGGAAAATGATGTGTTATGATCAGACACATACAAGTCCAGATGTCTTCTTGTAGTAGAAGAACAGAAACAGACAAGCACAGAAAAGGATTTTCAGGGCTATCTTGACCCTTACACGGATCAGAGTTCAACAGTACACAGTGCTAATGTCACAGCTATCAAACCTGTGCTGATTCTGGGAAACTCTCAGAAGGATGTCTTACTGATGCTTGAGGAAAAGCTTTAAAATTCTAAATTATTCCAAATGGAAGAAAATACCAAGAAAAGAACCCTTTCTTTATCCCACAGCTCAAATCATTTCCCTAAATACTTAAGAACTTGGTATGTTAATATCTCTTTAAATTAGTTTTTGAAAATAGCATTAATGACTAGAATTTATGCTTTCCTATAATTTCTTTTTTAGCTGCTTCTTTGGCCTGCTCTGCATCAGAGATTCTCAGTTCTGGCTGCACATTAGCAATTACCTGGGAAACTTTTTAAAATACTAGTATTAGGTCTCAGTCCCAGGAAATGGCCTGAGTTAACTGGTCTAGGATAGGACCTAAGCTTCAGAATTTTTTTAAAACTCCCTAAGTTATCTAATGTGGGACTAAGGCTTGAGAACTACTCCTCCAGCCAATCTCAATCATACCTAGAGCTTCAATTACTATTTTTACAAATACGTCCAAAATTAAGTCTTTGGTCCAGTCTTGCCTCTAATCTCCATATTGATGATGACTTAACATCTCTCTTGCCCTGCTAGACTTCAAGTTCTATGAGGATGAGAATCATATTGGTTTGCTATTCCTCATTTACACCGTTCATAATGGCTGGCACATAAGAGATATTTTTTGGTTAATTAATTTACCTCTTTGGTTATTTTACAGAACCAAGGGAGCTAATGTCTTCCGAAAAGAAAAAAAAAAAAAACCAACCTCATTTTTAACTGTACCAACGGCCTTCATTGACACAAGACCAACACAACTAGAAGGTTCTAGGACACAAATGCATCTAAGTCTAGTCCAAAATCTTTTGCCATGGCAGATTTTTGCTCCTTCTTCTACATCTTCAAAATTGAGATAATGATGGCTTTTCCCTAGTTGTAGTCAAAATATGTTTTGCAGGTAAATCATCTTATTTATACAAAATTGCTCTGAACTGCTTAGAAAATGAGTTGCTCAAAGATTTTTGAGTTATGTCTGAAAATTTTAAATTTAACCTACTGTCATTTAGTTTTCAAAACTACCTTCTCAAAGAAACAAAATATAATAAAACTGTTAAAATTTTAATTTTGAAACATCTCTGTATCATGTCACCACGTATATCTTTTTTGACTAAAATTTTCATCTGCTCACGAAATCTTCAAGTCAAGTTAAAGCCACTTGCAGGATGTGCACAGAAAAGGAAAACACTGGCAGAGTAATCTGGACATTTCATACTGATGTTCTAACCCCCTGCAGAGAAAAGGAAGTGGCCTCATCATTTTTGTAACAGGGAAAAATAGCCTTGGGAATCTGGAAGCTTCTGTCACTCCCCCGAGTCCTTATCCTCAGCCTGTCAGCCCCACTCAACCTGACTGCAAGTAAATTTTTTAAAAAATACATGATACAAGTTGTTTGAAAAACACATCTAAAATCATAACCAGTGTTATTTCTTCTTTTTTTAAAGTGCCCAAGGTAACATTAATTGTTAAAATTTTGTCTTATGTTTATTTCATACTTTTTTCCCCAACTCTATATTGTACTCTGTGTCAGGTAAAAAAAAAGATAAAGGAAGAAAGAAAGAAAGCCAGTCAGCCAGCCAGCCAGGAATCTTCAGGCAGCTAAACAGTCACTCATTTAAAAATGAACCCCAAAATGTATATGCAAATGCACATTTCCTTAGCATCTTATCACACCTAACAGGAAAGTCCATGGTATAATTACTGATTGGCTTAAAATGGCAAAACATTTGAAGCTGCCTAAATGGAAAACATTCAACATTAATACCATTTATTGATGTGATAAGCACTGTACTAGACCCTTTGCATAAATTAAATTTTATGTGAAGATAAAATGAATATATGAATATATTATATTCAAAAAAACAATCATGCAATTCGATACTGTCTCTAAATTTCCGAGGAGGTAACTGAAACAGAAATAAGGCAGCTTGCTCTAGCCCCTTGTTTCTCAAGGGCTGGTTCACAGATCAGTGGCATCAGCATTTTGAGGAGATTACTAGAAATGGGAAGTTTTGAGCCTTACAACAGACCTACTGAGTCAGAGTCTGCATTTTCACAAGGCCTCCAGGTGATCTGTATACAGTCTAAGTTTTGAAAAGTCCATTCTACATCAGATACCTGGGAGGTGACTGAGATGAAAACCCAGTCCAGGCTGTCTCCAAAGCCTGTGCTTTTTCCCTGTGCCATGTTGCCACTATAAATGTCATTTTGATGGTGTCATGTTCCTGCTCTCCACCCTCTTACTAGATGCTTCTTCTTAGGAGAGTGATTGGAGGTACTTGGTGAGTCTTCATCAGCTCCCAGGGGCTCTAAGCACATTGCTCTAGCCAGCTAAGGGCACTTTCCATCTCTACTGGGCCTCCCTTCCGGTGCTCAGTATTCTATCAGGGAAAGCACAGAGTAGCTTTCAAATCCCATTTCCTATCTCCCAGTATCATCTGATGAGGAGACATGAGCAGCCTCCGATCTCCAAAAGCCTGAGAGAAACATGGTAACTTACCATTTTTAGAATTTTAGTTTTGTTCTTTCCAGTTTTGCCTGCCTTTTCATAATAATTCAGTGGGAACTGAATCACCGCTCTTGCAAACGGCTGTAATTGCTTAGGAAATGTAAATAAAGAGCTGTAATCACTCAAACTAAATAGTGGAAAACAATTTCCCAAGCAGAAACTTCTATTTGCATAGAAGTTTTTAGTCCTCTGTTCGGTGGCCATAGCTTTTTATATCTTGCAGTTAACTGTCATTGAATTTGATTAGTTGTGAAAATAGCAAAATTTGGAGACAGAAGAAGCTTAACAGGCCTAACAGCTAATCAAGAAAACTAAGTCATCTCAGAGTCATCTGTAATATAATGCTGGGAAGTGTTAATTCCTTGGTCTATCTTCTTCTCTAAAAATAGACTAATTCCTTAGCTGAGAGAGATGTATTGGGACATGCCCACCATGAAGAAACCAAATGAAATGCGAAAAAGGCATGTGGAATTTTCCTTCTTAAAGCAAAATTAGCAGAAGTGCTTCTTGGAAAGGTAAAACTGATAAATTTTTAGGCAGACTCATGAAGAAAAATACAAAGAGGGCCCAAATCAATAAAACAGAAGAAGTTACAACTGAAACAAAGGATCATAGGAGATAACCACGAACAATTAGACAACAGTGAAATGGACAACCTAGAAAAATGGGTTAAGTGCCTAGAAACATACAATTTCCCAAGTCTGAATATGGAAGGAATATAAAATATGATTGGACAAACATCCAGTGATGAAATTGAATCAGTAATCAAAAAAGGTCCAACAAATGGAAGTCCAGGACAGGATGGTTTCACAGGGAAATTCTACCATATGTTTAAAGAAAAGTTAACACCTATCCTTCTCAAACTATTCCAAGAAGTTGAAAAGGAAGGAATGCTTCTGAAATCGTTCTAGGAGACCAGCATCTGATACCTGATATCAAAATGAAACGAAGACACCACAAAAAGAAAAGGAAAATTCCAGGCCAATATCACTAATGAACACAGATGTAAATGTTCTCAATATTCTTAGGAAATCAATATTATTAGGAAAACAAATTCAACAGTATATTAAAAGGTTCATACACTATGATCAAGTGGGATTTATCCCAGGGTTGCAAGAATTATATAATATCTGCAAATCAATCAATATAACACAGCACATCAACATACTGAAGAATAACAATTAAATGATCATCTCAACAAATGCAGAAAAAGTTCTGGACAAAATTCAATGTCCATTTATGATAAAATATCTCAACAGAGTGTGTACAGAGGGAACACACCACAACATAATAAAGGCCATTGATGATAAACCTACATACTGCATCATATTCAATGGTGAAAAGCTGAAAGCATTTCCTCCAAGATCAGAAACAAGGCAAGAATGCCCTCTCTTGCTACTTTTATTCAACATAGTATTGGAAGTCGTAGCCACAGAAATCAGACAAGAAAAAGACATAAAAGACACCTAAATTGGAAACAAAGAAGTAAAACTGTCCAATTTATAGTTGATATAATACTTTTTGTAGATCTCCAGTGTGTACTAGGAACTCAGTCCAGACATCAAGTTATCAAATGGTAAGCGAGAGTGCTTTTTTCTCCAATTCTCCAATTCTATATTGTTCTGTGAAAGGAAACATCTTGAACTTCAGAACTACGTGGGAAAAATTTAACCAATAATAATATATAACTTATGATAAGCGTATTGTGGTAGAGTAATTTTATAGCTCTATTTTAAACTATGCTTCTATCAAAATATTGAATTGTTCTGGAAAAGATTCTAGTTTTTCAACAAAAAATGTTTCTGCTATAAACTAAGATCTTTGTAATTATATGCTCTGCATCAGAGTGCTGGATGCCATGGAGACCAAAGGACACAAATATCAGAGAAAATCTAGATCATATTTAGAAAATTTAGACTGATTTTTTAAGATCAGCAGTGGAGAAAGAAAATCAAGGTTCTTAAAGCTGATGCAAACATGTCCCTCTGGGAGTCACAGAGTATAAGTAAGGAATATAAGCCTGTCTTTCCAGTTATTTGTAATAGCCAAGCAAAATAAGAAGTTTGCCATAACAGAAAGAAGCCTGCATCACTGGGGAAAGCCTCTGGGCATTCTTTGCTACTACACTGAACTGACCCACAGAAATAACTGGTCCTGTGAAATCTGAAAGAATTAAGGAAATGGAAGTTCAATTCAAAAAGTAATGTTCTCTTTTTTTATTGAAGTAGAGTCAGTTTACAATGTTGTGGCAATTTCTGGTGTACAGCACAATGCTTCAGTCATACATGAATACACATATGTTCATTTTCATATTCTTTTTCACCATAAGCTACTACAAAATATCGAATGTAGTTCCCAGTGCTACACAGTATAAACTTGTTTATCTATGTTATATATACCAGTCTGTATCTGCAAATCTTGAACTCCCAATTTATCCCTTTTCACCCCCTACAGCCCAGTAACTTCTAGGTGTCATGCAACCCAGATCTTCCCCTAGGCCTCCCTACATTAGTTCCTCAACTTCTGTTAAGCTGAAGGAGAATAACATTCTGAGTTTTCTTTCTCCTCCATATATCTCAATAGAATAAATGGTCTCAATTTAAGATGTTGCCAGCTTTACTATCACAACTCAAGAGGGAGACAGAAAAGGTGTGTACTTGTGCATATGTTCGTCACTCATGAGATGGTACTCATGTTTACACTTCCCTATATTCATTGGCTTTTAACCTCCAAATGGAATTCCCACATCTTGCATCTCAATTACATGTCTGCTGTTACTCAGCATCCCTTAAATGAATATCTGACAATAGCCACATATTTATAAATAAACATCTACTGAATATCAACAATATACAAGATACTCTGTTAGTTCTTTGTGGATAAAAGGATTACATGAACATAGATTCTTTCCCATAAAGAGCTTGTAGACTGTGTGGAGACACAAAGAGGTCGGGAAAGGTAGAAATAATGAGCCATACGAAGATACACCCAAAGTGCATGGGGGTTCATTTAGGGGAGAGAGAGCTTCCAGCTAAGCTGATGGGGAAATACTCAATGGAAAAGTTGGAATTAAAGTGAATTATAAAGATGAAACAATTCTGGAAAAATAGAACATGTACTCTAGATTGATTGGTTTTACTGGGGTATAAAATCTATAAATGGCTATAAATATAATAAGAAGTAGGTCCCTGGGTGGGTACAATATGGTAAGTAAAGTTTAGATATAATGTGTCTAAGATTCTTGTTTAAAAAATCCTGAAAGACATCAGATAAGGAGTTAAGATACAATTTGGAGGGGTAAGCTATTGGAAGATGCAAATGGAAACGAGGAGACTGCCAATAGAAAAACCATAGGGTGAGTGAAAAACAAAGATAAACAAGTATGCAGTTGTTAAAGGCTGCTTGGATTTGTTCTTTTTTTAATACATATGTGTGCTTGTGTTTCAGTAAATTCAAATCATGAGGCTAAAACAATCAAAACAGGACCATCATTTAGCGAATTTACTGTGATGAGCACCTTATATTAATTATCTTATTTTACCATTACAATGGTCCTCTAAATACCTCTTTATTTCCATTTTGTATGTGAGGAAAATAATTTCCCTCAAAGCTGAGTAACTGAAAACTTCGCGGACATTACTGGAACCAGAATCTAGCTTGACTTCAACTCTAAATCACGGTGCTGTCATGCCTCTTCAGTGTTGCCTTTCCCTAATAGATGCGTGACCTAAATAATTGGGCCAACTAGCGTTGGCAGAATTAGCAAATAAAAATACGAAATTCTGAGTTAGATTTGAATTTCACATATACAACATTAAATTTTAGATCACTTTTTGGATGTAATACTTGGGGAAATAATTGGGAAATAAATATAATAAAAACTGTTGTTTATCTGAAATTCAAATTTGACTGGGCAGCTTATATTTTATTTGGCAAACCTAGAGCCAAAGGAAACTTGAAGAACAATGTCAGTTCTCTTAAAAAACAGATTTTTTTTTTGCCCATAATCAATAACAGCAAAGCAGGCCATACATGAGGGAATTATATATAAAAAATGAGCAAATTAATGAGTAGATCATACATTATAAAAAGCAATTTAGCCGTTTTTATATTAGTGATGTGACTAATACTCTTTATAATATAGCAGTATTATAATACCTTTTGGATATTAGTATATTTAGTAATACGGGGTAAAACATTCTCATAAGAGCCTCAAATATAAATGAAAACATTAACACACCCATTTTAATTAGGATTTGCAGAAAAAAATTGCCACAACCCAAACTGTCTGCATATATAGTATTCTACTGATTTAACTTAGCTGAAAAATGCATCTTTTGCTGTTCTGATTTTCTGATTATGTGTTCTCTAGACATATGGTTACATCCAAGGACTAAACCAAGAATATAATAATGTACAGATTTTAAAGAAGGAAAGAATAATTTAAATGCATGGCATTATTCTTCAGTTATTTATCACAATCTCAGTTGATAAAATAAGCCATTTAAAAACATACTGTCATACTTGGGGTCAGCAGCTTTAATTGAAATAAATTTTCATGAAATTTCAAATCACTGATCATTAGACTATAAATCTAAAACAAATCAGGAAGATATACACATTTATTGGACTCATTGATACGACAAAACTCTCAATTTGCCATGCGGTGAGATGAGAGAATTATACTGAACTTTAGAACAGGAAATTAAGAGTTTAGTCAAGGAGTGCTGTGGCAATCAAAGCTTTGTATAAGAAGCTTTGTATTTATGAAAATTACCAAGACCATTAATTACACCCACTTTTAAATCAGAATCTATCCTTCGGCTGAAAATTTTTCTTTGCGTTGCAATTAGAAATTTGTCATTTCCAAACAAGGATGTGGTTTCACATTTTAAAATACTATCCTTTTTGTTAAATCAGTGATGTCACTATTTTGATACCTTTTGGAAGTTATCGGATTTAGTAATACTTAGTGATGAAGTAATCAAACATCCACCTAAGCACCTCAAGTATAAATGAAAATATTAACACACCCATTTTAACTAACCACCATATATTGGCTACCATATATTTTATAAAGTAGAATATTAGCAGCCATATACTTTTAATGTAGATAGTCTTTCTTAAGGTATTTGTATGAAGAGTGTTGAATATTAAGAAACATTGTCATTTCATTGAGAAAAAGACAACAAAAGTCAAAGAAAATCCAGTTGAAAATAAGTTGCAACTCATACAGTAATTATGGAATGTCATTTAGAAGTTGGAATTGGGATATAATCTCCACCCCCAGGAAGTCTCCGTGGGAGAATTCAGTTACTTGCCCTGTTTGATAATGGTGCAACCTTCCATACCAAGGTTCACGTCCACACCTAGATTTGGTACAAGCCATGGCTGAAGCCTGACCATGATTGTAAGTAGTGATTACGCTGACACTGCCAAACTTTGAAGCAAACCCTAGCTGTACTGCACCATTTTGTACTTTTTGCATATTAAATAGAGATAAAATCAATGAAGGAGCTACCTTTAAAGCTCCCAGGTTACATGAATAACAGTTACACAGTTTACTATCAATTTGCTAGTTGCAACCCAACCTGTGAGAACACTCACGTTCTATCCAGGTCTGTGAACGAAGAACTTTCCTTTGCTTTTCAGGGCTTCTCTAAACCCTCTACTCCTCAGTCATATTTTGGTATATGTGATGTTAATTTTATGTGTCTCTTTGGCTGAGCCATAGAGTCCAGATACTCAGCCAAATGTTATTCTGGATGTTTCTGTGAGGGTGTTTTTGGATGAAATTAACATTTAAATCAGTGGACTTTGAGTAAAACATATTGCCATCTTTAATGTGGGTGAGCTCCTTTGCTTTTTTGAGGCAGCATATTGTTTCATTAGCCCTTGAGGTGCAAGGGGTAGATTGTGACGCTGTCTGGAGCCTTTGGCAGGCCCCTGCAGGTGAATCACATCCAGGCTCTTTCAATTTTAAAGCCAAGTCCTGCCATGCTCTGCAGATAACTAGTCTCCTTTTCAGAAACAGCTCTTGGTATGATAGATTTTAATCCGATCATATCAATCATGACATTAAATGCAAATAATCTAAACATGCTAATTAAGTAATAGATTGTCAGATTAGGTTTTTTTAATTGAAGTAGAGTCAATTACAATGTGTCAATTTCTGGTGTACAGCATAATGTCCCAGTCATGCATATGTATACATATATTTGTTTTCACATTCTTTTTCATTAAAGGTTATTACAAGATATTGAATATAGTTCCCTGTGCTATACAGAAATTTGCTTTGGGCCTGTTTTTGTATATAGTGTATATATAGCAAGTAAGTTAATATTTGCAAATCTCAAACTCCCAAATATATCCCTTACCACACCCTTACCTTGATAACCATAAGATTGTTTACTATGAGTCTGTTTCTTTTGTAGATGAGTTCATTAGCGTCCTCTTTTCTTCTTCTTCTTTTTTTTTTTTAGATTCCACATATGAGTGATATCACATGGTTTTCTTTCTTTTTCTGGCTTACTTTACCTAGAATGACAGTCTTCAGGTCCATCTATGTTCCTGCAAATGGCATTATTTTATTTATGACAACATGGATGGACCTGGAGAGTATTATGCAAAGTGAAATAAGTCATACAGAGAAAGAGAAATGCCATATGAATTCATTTATATATGGAATCTAAGAAACAAAACAAATGAACAAACATAAAAAAACAAAAACAGATTCATAGATACAGAGAACAAACTGATGGTTTCCAGAGGAGGGGGAGGTGGGGGAATAAATGGAATAGATGAAGGAGATTAAGAGATACAAACAGCGATAAAATAAATAAGTTATGGGGATGTAATGCACAACATATTGACAACAGCATAGTCAAAAATATTGTAAGTACTTTGCATGGTGACAGATTGTAACTAGACTTATCATGGTGATCATTTTGTAATGTATGAAAATATTGAGTCAATTTGTTGTATACTTGAAATATATAATATTATAAGTCAATTATACTAACATTTTTAAAAATAACTGAGAAGCTGGAAAAAATCAAGTAGACAACAAAAGCAAATGAAAGGGGAAACAAACAAAAAAAGACACTTGTAGTCAAGGTCCAAATATAAAACAAAATTAAAAGCAGCATCATTTTAAGCAATTGGGACTATACCTTTGCAACAGAAGAGAAGAAATGTAATCATAGCACCCTCTAGTCACAAACTGAATTTTGCCTGTGTTGTTATCACAGTAGCATTTTCTGTATCATTGTCCAGCACTGGATTTATCGTATGGACAGAACATGGAAGACTTGGGTGTGGTTTCTGAATGGAAAACAAATTTTAATAACCTTTATGACGTAAAGAAAAATCCTAATTGATAGCCTTATAAAGAAGACAGTAGAGAAGGGAGGAAGATAAAACAAAAAGAGAAGGATGTTGACACTTTTATCTTATATAATGGGATGTCAAACACCCTATGGAAAGAGAATTGAAGTTACTATTTAAAGTTACAAAGTGAAGGAATTGAGTAATATGAGTAATATAACCATCAGACACAGGCAAAAGGAACAAATAGAAGGAAACAGGAGGTCAGTGAAGCCAAAGGCTCATTTTTCATATCAGAAACCCAATCAGTGTTATCTATTTTATACTTTTATCTATGTCAATGATTATCTACTGATAAAGTAAAAATAGAGATATAGTTAGATTTTCTGGTCTACTGAGGCAATCACTAAAAGATGAAAATAGAAGTTGTCAAAGAGTTTACCCTAAGGCATGTGTTTGGAGAAGAGGCAGGGGCAAACAAGAGTTCGCTGCCTTTCATTGTATAAAGAATTAAATTTAAAATTTTTTCAATTAGTGAGGAGAATGAATTAGTGAAAACGGAAATGAATTAAGGACTTAAAAAGCAAACCAAGAGTAAATGCACTTAAAAAAAAAGATCAGTCTTTCCTATAAAGCAGATAACAAATAGATTTTTCATTTTAATGCTAATTTCTTTAAGAGTTTCCTGCTGAATTCTAGTGATTGTTAGAAATATCAGTCTGAAATAGAAAATGATGATGGCGAAAATAAACCCTTGCTTACTTCCACTTCAAGATATTTTAGGAATAAAGATGTAGGTTCTTTTTTTCACTTGAAAGAACAAAATCCATCATCTCCATAGGATTATTGACAACCTTTCTTCTACCATTTCATTTTATGCAGCAGCACGAAACCGAAATTCTGAGGTCTAATTTTCCACCTTTTATTTATTTTCTTCTTCCTTTCTTTGGAAAAAAAAATGCATGCTGATTCTTAGCCGGAGATTGAATCTGGGTTTCCCTGTACTCCTAGGAGAGAAGCGTTTTTTTTTTTCTTTTGAGGGATGTAATGGATTTCTCTTATCTAGAGCAGCGCAGGACCCACAGATGGGGTATTAGACACAGAAAAAATAAAAGGGCAAACAAAAATGTAAAAGTCAATTAAACTCTGCAATGAAAATATCATAGACCACAAAAGCAGTCTGATCTTATTTTAGTATGCGTCTTAATATGTCAAGGTTTCGAAAATGAATTTTAATGATTGATCTAAGGGGACGAAAATACTCTTTGGCACAAAAGATTAAAAAGCAATTGTCAGTAAGTAATGGCTTTTATTTTTTTAAATTAGGTTTTTAAATCAATGCCAGTCAGGTCCTTCAATTCAACAAAGATCTCCAGAGGTAATTCCCTTATGCTTTGTCCAGGGAAAACACCAAACGAGCATAAGAAAGAGTTTAGGGGGCTAACAATGTTATTGAGAAGACACTTGTATGCTGACAAAACTGGAAGGAAATCAAAGGTGAAATACTAAATTGAACACAATCAAGCCTCAAAATGCCTGGGGCATATGAATCTATTTCGGAAATACTCAGCAAGAGATGAGAGTGGGATGGGCCCTTGAAGCACTGAAGAACCCCTCCCCCTCCCACCTCATCTTACCCACAGGTGAAAAATTGGAGGACATAGGAAATTACAAAGTCCGGCACAGTCAAAGCTGAGAAACCACATCTCACCACTCTTAAGAAACACTAAGACCTCAAGTCTCTCTTGTCCTGTTCTGTTCAACAACTCTCCAGCTTTTGCCCTCACTGCCCGGCTTGACTCACAAGCAAGGTCCTCGTGCCGTGCCGCCACTTCCCCACCATCTTTTCTGGTTCGGTTCACTGCGGTGCTCTAACAACCTCCACCCACTCCACTCTCAGGAAGGCTACCAGGAGCCTCTTGCTGGCCACATCTAAAGTCTTTCTTTCAATTCTTATCTCACTTGATGTTTCCGTCCATATTAGCCTATCTTTCCTGGAAAAGAAATTTTCCCTGAAGTGGTTTATCTTTCACTGGCCCCCGACCTTTATGTTCATTCATTTGAAAAATAATTACTAAGGGACTAAGATGTGTCGGGCACTCTTTCAGGCTCTGTAGGTACAAGAGTAAATTAAACAGTCCATCCTTGATCTCACGGAATTTGCATTATAAATGGAGACATAGAAAAATAAGTAAAATACTGAATGTACTAGAAAATGAGAACTACTAAGAAGAAAAATAAAGCAGGGAAGGTGGGATAAAGAATTCAAGCAGTTTGGGGTTATAATTTAAGAGAAAGTAGCCAGAAAATGTGATATTGGTTACTGACTAAAAACCAGAAGGCAATAAGGGAGTAAGTAAACTATGTGGATTTCCAGGGGAAGATCAATTGAGGCGGAGAGAATGGTAAATTCAAAGGCCCTGAGGCAGCAAAGTGCAGGGCATATTAGAAGAACTTCAAGACCAGTGTGATTGGTGCCAAGTGAGCATTGGGGAGAGAAGTAGGAATTGAGTAAAGAGGAATAATTAGGAACATTATATAGGGCCTTGAAAGACCATTGGAAGGAACGGTCTTTCACTCCAACTGAAGTGAGAATTCCAAGAGGGGTTTCAACAGAGAAGGGACATGATAAGATATCTATTTTGAACAGAGTAATGACTGCTCTTTTGGAATAGAATGAAGATGTTCCTGAAAGATCAATCTGGAGACCATTGCAATATTCCAGAGGATGAATGTTAGTAATTTTGACCAAGGTGGTAGCAGTGAGGTGAAAAGGAGAAATTTGATTCTGGATGTGCTTCTTAGGTAGAGCTGACAGGATTTACTGATGTTTAGCTTAAGCAGTTGGAAAAACAGAGTCATCATTTGCTGAAATGGGGAAGACTCAGGTGAAGCAGGGCCAAGTTGAGAGTGGATGACAACATGTTAGAAGCTTGCTTTTGGCCGCGTTAAATACGAGATGCCTGTCTGACGTCCGTGTGTACATGGCAGTTGGGTATATGGGTCTGAAATTCAAAGGGCAAGTCTGAGCTAGAGATACAAATTTGGGAGTCTTAGGACATACATGGTATTTTAAGCTATGAAACTGGATGGTCACAAGGGTACTGAAGACAGATTTAAAAAAAGGACAGCTCCAAGGACTGAACTCTGGGTCACTCCAAAGTTCAAAGTTCTGTTTCTTCTTTCACCCAAATCACATGGGTGACCCCAGGTCCTGCCCTCACTCTCCCCTCAACCAGCACAAATGTTTCAGCACCTCTGGGCAAAGGACCATCTACTTCTGCTTTCTCTTTGTCTTCCTGCCAGTTACAGGCTGGGGGTAACCAGTATGACTTCTGTTTCTTTCCCATATCATCTTTGAGCTTCGTATAAACCACATTTCCTCCATAGCACTTACCACAACTCATATTTCTTGTATTGGTATGCCTTCTTGTTTACCATCTGCTCATTTCGTTATCCTGAACCTTCCATGAACACACAGACCAGTGTGTTGTTAACCGTCTGTCCCCCAAGCACGTAGCACAAGGCCTGACAAACTGAAGGAAAACGTTTATATTTGTTGAAAGAATGCACCTGAGCCTTTCACTGATGACTCCTCAGGATGTAATTCCAAGCTAATTTCTTTCTTGAGCTTCAGAATTCACCAAACTGGATATGAGATTTTTATTTAAATGTTCCATAGACATCTCAAACTCAATATATGCAAAAAGAACTATTAATATTGCTTTGTGAAACAGCATTGGCCCCTCATTTCCCATTTCAGTGACTGGAAAGATCATTTACTTAGCCATCCAAGTCAGAAACTAAAAGTCATCCGAGCACCTTTTTCTTCAGTTATCTATATCTCATTGCTTACTAAAATCTTGCCAAATCTTCTAAATATCTCTTAGCTTTACCCCTGCCAAATTTGCTTTCATTCAGCTTCTCAATGTTTATTTCAAAAGCCTCACGATTACTCTTCTTGATTCTATCCTAGGTTCCTTCAATTTATTTGGTTCACTACGTCCAGGATAATCCTTCCAAAACCCAAAACTGACCCCATTAACCACCCTTTCAACCTTTCACGGGGCCCCTCTCAGTTCCCACAGGGATCAGAAACCAAAGGCCAATCCAGTCTAAGTTCAGCCTAACCCATACACGTGCTAAGTACATTTGAACTAGTTTCCAACCTTTAAAATGAGAATATTTTGTGTACAAAAATCATGGCTCCACTTGAAAAATCCAAAGCTCTGGCAACACTGGACACAAGTTCCCACATAGCAGGCACGCGGAACTGAACTGCACCTAGTTCCTGCGGACTGGGACGTCCTGAGCTCAGCTCAGCACAGTCCACCCCAACCCACGTCACTCACGTCGGCTGTATGATTGGATCCACCGGCCTATCGAGCAAGCGTCACACACCTTACCATGGCGTGCAGAGCCATCCAGATCTGCTGGGCAGCCTTTCTGGAATCTTCCACTTCCAGATGCCCCTCTAGCTCCTGGTGCCCTCCCCCAGCTGGTCTCACACTGTATCCTTTAATCATGACAAAATATATGCAGGTCTCCAAACACACCACCACCTCTGATTTCCCTCCAGTTACACACCCTGTTCCCTCTATCGGGAATGCCTTGACCACCTTCAGACTCCTACACATCCACCTGGGAAGGGACAGGTCTTGATGGGCCTGCAGGCTCCTGTCCTCCTCCCCTTTGTTTCTAATAGCAAAGAGCTGGCTCAGCAGGTTTGAATTAACACACACACACAAAACCTGGATGATACCAGCTGCTGGTCTTCAGAGGCTCCCCCGTCCTAACAATGCAACACTGCCATCTATTGTTACAGAGTCACAGGCATGTCCCCTGCTCCTCTGATCCTGTAAATAAGTAGACTTACAGCGCCGGAGCCCCTTTCAGCTGGAACATTGTCCATCACGTATTAGCTTAGCATTTGCCTAAATGCAGGTCAGTGAGAAAGCAGAAGATTGCATGTGCTCTGTTAATTTTCTGCTTGTCAGTACCACCCCCCCCCCCCATAAGCCCTTTAAAATATCTGCTCCATGCAGTGATGTGTCCATGGTGTGCGCCCACGGCCCCTTGGCACAATACCTTCAATTTCCTGCTCGAGTCTTCCTTAATCTTTAAAGTTTTTCCTGACTTCCCAGGAAGACTCAGATCTTTATCCACATCTTTGGCATCTTGCCCATTCTCTTAGAGTTCACCCTAGCACTTAAAAGACTGATCAACTCTATTGTAATTCTTTGTGTGACTTCATGCTTTATTCATCTTTCTAACACCACTCCAGGCACAAAGCAGGAACTCAGTAAATGTTGATGTGAATTGACTGAGTACTATCAGTGGGGTCACTCAGATAACTTACAGCAGTTATTCATACGATGAACTAGTGAGTCTTTCCATCTAATTTAGTAAGAACTGAAATGAATGGCATTAGGTTTCATTTTTATTCACTTCTTAGTATTATATTTATTTTTATTCTTTATGAAATCATCTCATGGAATTATTTTGAAGGTTAATTTCAGTCAGACACCTAAAAAGTACCTAGCGATGAGTGGGTGCTCAGCAAAAGGGTGATACACCGGGGAGGCAGCGTTCGAAGTGGCTTGAAAACAGATGCTTTAGAATTAAACAAGATTCCAATCCAGGGGCTGAAACAATACATAGCATAGAGTCCTTGTTGAATAAATGAGTGCATCAGTAAATGGGAAAATCCTGGCTCTGCCCATCATTCTCGGGTTGCCTCCAGAACTTTGCACTCACTGCTTTCTCTGTCTGAAACAGCCTTTCCCCAGGTATATTCCCGAGGGCTCTGTTCGGACGTCTTCTTATTGAGAGGCCTTCCTGGACAGTATCAATGAATTGGAACCCTGGCAAGCCCTTCCCCCCTTACTCTACTTTCACAGCTCCCATTTCTCACCCTCCGCAACTCTGTACGGTTAGTTGTCCTCCAGCTGAAACTTAAGCTCAGGAGAGCAGACACTTTACCTGCTTTGTCTGCTCCTGTGTCTCCACCCAGAACAGCATCTGCATGAAGGAATCCTGAAGAATTTTGGCACGACTCCTCTTCCTCATTTGTAAAGTAATGGGGAGGAAATACGTGTACTGATGCCCTCTAGAGGAAACTTTATATGATCCATTTCTCCGAGCTCTTCGCCTGTTGACTACAGCAAGAAGCCTTCCTTTGTAACAAAGTTCCAAGTCTGTGTTGCCAGATAAAGTTGATTGATAAAAGGTTCCCCCCCCCCATGTCATGTTGAAAAATCTCTTCTTCCGTGCAGTTACACTGAGCTGCCAAGATGGTAGCTAAGTCCTACAGTAAAAATGTAGTAGAGAAAAACCTTTGTTTTGTTGGAGGTTTACAGGGACACCATGACCTAGCCCACGGGGACGGTTGCAAGAACAAAGAATGCCTGCAGCAAGAGGATTACAACAACCAACTACACCCCCTCCCGTATTTTCCCTCCTCCCTCCCTTATTTTTTGTATAAAAGGAACCTGTATTCTGACTGGAGCAGGGTGGTTCTCCAAGACAGTATTTGCCATTCTCTCTGCCGGCTTGCCGAATAAATTCACTATTCCTTGCCGCAACACCTTGTCTCCCGATTTATTGGCCTGCCGTGTGGTGAGCAGAATGAGTTTGGACTCGGCAACAAAAATGGACAGGTGTATTCATATAGTTTAGAATTTTAGGGTTGTGATGAATCCAAAAGTTCACCTGGACCAACTCACTTACTTTATAGACATGCACTTGTAAAGAGCAGAGGGGCCAAGCGACTTAGTCAAGACGACACAGTTGGTGGCAGAGCCGGAAAAAAAGCCCAGATGGGGGATCCTAACCCATACCCAATTCAGTAAGTGATAGTCCTCTGTCGTTAAAAGGGCTGCACTGGGATTCAGAGATCTTCCTCTGATTCTGAGTCTATTCCTCTTTCTACCTTAACAACTTCATGGCTCCTCAGTCTTGCTAAAGGCCCTGCCCACTGAACTTACCCCACTAGAAACATAGCTTTATTCTTCCAGCCACCAAATCTCTCCTGATGGAGCTGAGGTGGAATTCTTGACAAGACGGAGCCTGAATTCACTAACAGTCTTGAGTTCTTCAGAAATAATTCTCCCTTGTCTCCATTCTGTATAAGTTACTCCTTATGGATTCTTGGGACACATAATTCTTGCCAAAATCAAAGTCCTCTAACTTCCAAAGGGTGCTAGACAGGAACTTCACAAATTATGAATTTTCAGAGTCTTAAGATAGCTACTCAACTCAACCAAGGGCAGCGACTGATTCAATCAAATAGTAACACTGGCTTAAAAGATTCTGGTTCTACAGACGCTATTTAACCTTCCTCTCCTTATCTTCTGCTGGAATTTGCTCCAAATCCACCCTAAATGTCCCTGGGCGGTCAGAATTAATCAGTTTTAACTCATACCCACTTCAAGTCCAGAAATATGATCAATTTTCCCATCCGCCACAATCACCAACATTGTAGAGGACATTACTGCCCCCTGGTGGAAATACTAAAACCTGTTTTTGAGAATGTTCCCTTAAAAGATTAAGATCTTCCAAGGACAAGAACTTTCAGCAAGCTTATCAAGAAAAAACTAACTCAGTAGAAACCTGCAAGTTAAAAGGTCATGGGATCTCGGTTACTATTATCCGACTTCCTTTTCCCCCTCCCTAATGTCTCAACCTCCGGCTCAGATAGCCTCATTCGTCATCAGATGGTCTCTAGGATAGGGACCCTGAAAAACTGAAATCTCTCTTAGACAAAACACCAGTGATCACTTTTGGACAAGGCAAAAGTCTATATTCATAAACTAGAATTAGTACAGTATTGAAATGTATGGAGAACTCGAATTCATGAATCTACAAAAACCTGGCTTCTATACAAACTTAGCAAATTTGCAAATCATCTCTTAATTTCTTTCTAATTTTTCATGTTCTTTTTTTCCTGCTAACAAAGTTGAAGGATGGGTAAAAGGTCCTCAGGGACTTTTTCCCCCTGCCTGTGTGGATATACTACAAAGAGCATAAGAATCACTTTCATAGAAAGAGACTTTCCCAACAACTGCAACTTGATTCCTTCTTTGAACTCCAGCATTCTTATTTTCTAAGCCCATGAATGCCAACGCTGGCTGCCTGGTAGAGTCATTTGGACACTTTGGTGTCTTGTTATTATTGTTACTGTTTAATACAGATTCCCAGGCATTATCCATACTTCCTGAATCAGGATGCCTGACAATGCAGAACCAAATTGCTTTCATGAATGAATTAAATCCCTAAGTAAACTTTAAACTTCACAAAGAGTAGCATTTCTTTTGTATTTCTTACATAGCTAGTGCCATCACGATTAATTCTCTTTTCTCTTTCCTAACTGCCAGCACTTTCATTCATACATCACAATCATCTTATGTCTGGACTATTTATTGCAACAGGTACCGTATATTGTGAGCACAGATATCCTTTCCATCCATCCTCTATCTACACTACTTTCAGAGTGATATTTCTAGACACCAGTTAGATCATGTTCCTTTGCATAAAGCCTTCTCTAGGCTCTCCATTAGGTTTATGGTAAAATTCTCGTTTCCTAGTGTGACATGCAAAAGCTATGCTTCAACCGTGACTAACAACTTGTAGCTCCTCTGAACACACCACACCACTTCATGCCTCTTGGCTTTTGCTTAAGGCTCTGCTTGGACAGCCTTTTCCCCACCCCTTTCTGCAGGACAGACATAATGTTTCAACCCTCAAGGTCCTTCTTTTATAAAGCATTTTTCTGATCTTCTTCCTTTTCCCAGATAGAATTAATCACCGTACTTATAATGCTTTACTGTAATTTCTTGTTCACCCCTGTCTGGTAAATTACATCCTCTATGAAAATGAAAGAATTATGTCTGAGCCGTTTGTGGATCTCCGGAGCACTCCCAGGTGCTGAGCCCTCACCGCCAGCCTGTCCTGACTACCCAGGGACAACAGAATCACGAGTAGGCAGAGAAAACTAACAGCAGCAGCACCCAAGGGGAACCAAGCAAACGGACAAAGGAAGACACAGCGGAATGATGGTGGGGACTCCTGTCAAAGCAGCCCTGCCAGACAGCGCTGGGGACGGTGCTGACCCGACAGCACGATCCAGCTGTGTGACCCGGAAGTCGTCGGAATTGCACTGGTAGGTCTGAGGGCAGAGAACCTGGGGGGCACCAGAGCAGCGCATGACGTTACCGCCGCTAAAGCAGGGGGCAAGGGTGGAGTCAACAAAGAGCACTTCAAGCACTCCGACCCCGCCCGCCACGCACGCAGCTCAGAAACGGGTCTGGAAGCCTCCATTTCAACAGAAGGGAACAGACTCCGCCCCCGTCCAGAAACTAACACAACATTGTAAATCAGCCATACTTCAATTAAAAAATATTGTGAGTAGGTGCTAGGTTACCCCCCCAGAACTGGTCCACCAAGTTAGCACTTCCACCACAATGAGGAAGATGGGGAATGGAGTGAAGGAGCCACTGCCCTGACTGCAGGTTTGAGGACAACCACCTCGGCCAGGGGGAAGGAAGCAGTGCCCTGCCTCTCAGCACTACAGCCCGTGCCAGAAGCGGGGGCCCTGCCACTGCTGCCACAGGGAAAACCGAGGCCTTTCCAGCTTTCCCGCAGAGGCACGACTCCCCCTCACTCCACCTTGTTCAGGTGGGAGCCAGTTGAAATGTAGACCCCAAGCTGGAAGAAAGTCTGAGAACTGTGGTCTTCCATTTTCTTAAATCTAACATAGACAAAAACATATTAGAGGGGGTTTGGAATCATGTCATCTGCCCTATTGTCTGCCGTATGATGTAGTGGGCATTTGTCATTATTTTTGTCTGTCTGGCACAATCCCCCAGAATACTGTCTACTTCATCAGTTCCAGGATGTTATTTCACCAATCCTGGATCTCACCAATTCTAGGGATGCACACTGTTTTTTCACAGAAATCTGGTGCTTCTGACTCTGAAAGGCCTCTTAGATTCTCCCCCATTTAAGGGATGCCCAAGCAAAGGGAAAAGTAAGTGCTTAGTAAATGTTGGCTATTACAATTATAGACTTCATCTAAAAAGAGGGGAAATTAATGGCTGAAGTAACATGTTTAAACTGGCTGAGCATTTCATTATAGTTAGAAACTAGACAAATAGGTAACTTACTTCTGTACCATGATGCTCATATAGAGATATCTGTACATGTTACGTCTGTAGTTTGCAAATACAAAATCCTAACTATCAATAACTGCACAGTAATTGGCAAATTGGATCCCCAACAACATAGAAAGAACACAACCTATTCGGAGGCTGAAAACAGAATCTGAAAAACAGATTTTGAGGTAAGGTATAGGCATTGTTTATGAAAAAATTACAAATAGAACCATGGTACATTTGTTACCTGTTGATGATTTCAACTTAAATTTTTATAAAAGACTGCACATCAGTGGGGAATTAAATAAATAAACGTGAACATAATTATCTGCAAAACTTTGTTACTGCTCTTCAGCTAAAATGCAGAGATTTAAATTGGAAAGAAGAAATGTATCTTCCAGAAGAAGACGCCCTTCTGGGAGGACAAGGCATGTATTATACACATGAGGGATAAACCATTTTTAAGTTTTAGAGTTATTATTAACCGTTTTAAATGTTTTAAGTTATTGTTAACCTTTCTAGTTACGATCTTTAGGGGTTAACAGTATCCTTTGTTGGTTCATAAAGAGGTCCCTGAATGTGGAGGGCAAGGAGATACTGAAGAAAGAGGCAGACCACTTCCAGATTGTTAGGCAGCAGGTTTCACAAGCAAGGGAACTTGCAAACGAGGTTTAACTTGGTGGCCACAAGATGAGGCGTTCTCCATCCCCAGCCACAGAATCTTAAAGCAAATATGGAGGCCTTAACTGGGCTCAGTCATATATACTGTCTAGATGGTCTCAATAACGCATAGCTCTCCCAAGGCTGCATCCCTGAAACAGCTCTGGCTATGGGACTGATGAGTGGGACGTACGTGAAGAGAACACACAAGGACAGGGAACGGGGTGAGGGGCCTCCAGTGGCCTGGGTCCAGCTTGAGGGTCAATGGGCAGCCATGTCCTCTTGATGAACTTGTCCAACACCTGTCAAGGTGTAAGTCTTTAAGAGTGACTGCTTCTTTTCCATACTTATTTTAATGACTTCAGTCAGATTAAGTCTAGCTGAGCTTCTAGCATTTTTAAAGGTAAACCAGACGCTGAGCTTTGTGCTCTGCATAAGCACAGTGCTCAGGACCATAAAACAGACCTCTAATTGGACTCAGTCAGGGTTGGATGCCTTCAATAGCTGTTAAGCACCTGGATTTTCCTTATTAGAGCACTTAGCAATCTGTTATGTTAAGTGCTAGATTTCTTCTCTCTCTCTCTACTCAGAGGGCAAGCATCATCTCAGCCTTTTTATTTTTTTCCATCCCTAGTACCTGACCCACTACATGCTCAATAAACTTTTATTGAATAAATTAATTGTCAAATAAATAAATTGTTGCACAATAGTCCCATGAAAAGAAACATTTCAAGGGTTTTAAGTTCAAAATAGTCCTGCCAATATAACTCAGGTCTTAGCATAGAATCCTCCTCCAGGGAAGGGGGCAAAATTGCAAAGTAGCTGAGTTTCTCTTTATAGGAAAATCCTTTCTTTACATTTATATAATTTCACTGGGAAATACAGCACAGAGACATAAAATAAAAAAGAGAAATATATGTACAATTTAACATGTCACTTAGGACCCAGGTCAAGAAAGAGAACATTTCTAGGGCCTTCACACCCACCTACACTCCCAACTCACCTTCTGTAACACTTCTCCAAGTAATCAGAGTCTTTCCTGTCCTAACATTTACGGGAATAATTTTTGTTTTTCCATCTATGTAAAATCCTTAAACTATATGGTCTGATTTAATTCCTTTAAACAGCGAGTTGCCTCGGTTCCTCAAGATTAAGTTATGGTTTAAACTTTTAAAGAATATTTCATGTCTAGTGAGCAAAAAAAAAAGAAAAAAAGGAATGCCTATGCAGTGCCAGATAAAAATGTCTTTCCTTATATCACACACAGATAAAATATAAAGTTTTACAAACACTAGCTATTTTCATACAGTTAGGAAAGGAACATGAGAATAAAAATAATTCATAGCAGTATGTTTATTTAAGCCCTCGCTAAGCTTTCATTTACAAGCAAATATTTTCAGGGAAAAAAAATCACAAGACAATATTTTCAAGTGTCACATCATCCACATAAAAATTAAACTCATAGAATTTACAAATTAATTATTCTGAGCAGACAGATAAATTACACATTCTTTTCCAAAATCCAATCTACAGCATTTAAAAATTCATACAGTTACAACATGACATTCTCTCTTTACAATCTATCCTATTTACATAGCTTTTCCTACTACAGATAATACAGTTCTCATCATGGCTACCAAGGTTTGCAAACACATTATACTTAAAATATATTTAGCAGCATATAAAAAATTAGATAAAAAGGGAAAGAAATACTACTATTAAATAAAAGTGAAATGAAAAGGTGATAATAGAAACAACTCCATAGGAAAATAGATCAAAATATATTTCTGTTAGGACATCAAAAAATGTTTCCCATCACAGAACGTATGCACAGCACTAACGAAACAGTTTAACAGCATTTTAGTCCTGAGCGCAGAGTAGAGCTCAGCTGCAAAACTTTGGTCAATACAAGTAAACACCAAGGTTTAACACAAACTGTTTAACATTCTGTGTTAGTAGATTAAGGTCAACTCCACTTTATGAAAAATCATCATCGATACTATTCTCACATCTCTTTTCCATGACATCAAAAGAGCTTTCAAATTTGGGAACCCTCTGTAGACTGATATAAATACTAGACAAGCAGACCACAGTTTGACTAACATTCTCAACATGTTTAAATATATAAATCAGCTGAACAGACTATATGAATGAGTTAACAGGGGGTTGCACTGTATTCCAGGTGTATTTTCTGACTGTCACAAAAAGCAGACATCTTGTATTTCAGATAATTTGAAGGTGTTTTTTTTAATAGCTAGGCACAAAAATCCAGCCACGATACAAGTGCGAATCAAGCAGTATATCAATTATAGGATATATACGCATTGGTAGATATTAAAATTAAGCACACAGGATAGTACACAATTTTACCATTAATACCAATAATACCATTAATATTCAGCAGTTGGACTCAGGTATACTTCTCAGTTAATCCCATTAACAATTTTGCCTAATAAATGCAGGGCGACATTTTCCATAAAGAGCACAGAGTGTGATCACAGTATTCAGTTTATGACTCTCTTCATTGTTTAACTGCTCGCAATATCTTCCCCCAGATCGCCTGTGTCAGACATTTGGCCATCTTGCAAATTCCGAGCCTTCCAAATTCTCACAGTTCGATCACTACAAAATAATAAATTAAAAATGAACATGTGAAAAGAGGTGGAAAGATAAATAAGTTCTTAGAATTACTTACCATGGAAACATTTTCTGAAAAGGTCTTTAATAGATGTAAGTAAAAATATACATTGTCCCATAAGTATATCCAACAGTTAGTTACCCATAATAATGGAATTTAAAATAGCTCCTATTATCACGGGCTTACTACGTGCCAGGCATGGTCACTATGTGCACCCTACATAGACGCATGAATTTAATTCTCCTTGCCTACCATAAGAGATAGATAATGCTATTATCCTCTATTTACTGATGAGGAAATTGAGGTCCAGAGGAGTTAAGTAATTTGCCCAAGATCACAAAACAAGTGATAAAGGCATGGTTTGAATCTAGGCAGTCTGGCTCCGGGACCCTACCTCCTAAGCATTACACTGATATGACAAGGTCCGAGGTCTTCAGGCATAAGAGCCCAGAGTAAGGTCATAGTCAGGGGGCCAGGACAGGGATTCCAGGGGCTGATGAATCTGCCAACAGTCAGGAAGAATTATGTTCAGGTGAAATCAGCAGAAGCCCACAGGAAAAGCAGAGGGCTGTTAAGTGGACTACTGCTCTACTGAGCAAAGGACATAGAAGATTCAAAGTTTTTCTGAGAAACCTTATTTTTATTCACCCAGCACGTGGGTACTGGGGACCAGTCATTAGACAGTCACACTTTTTACCATGTCTCTCATGGCTCTAAAAAGAGAGCGTTGTTCTTCTCTAATTTCCTAATAAATCCAAAGCCAAAAAGAAAGAGTTCATAATTAAAAAGCATTTCAAAGGTTATGCAGTCCATTTCAAGGATAAAGGAAGTTTGGTGACTTGTTCAGTGTAACACAGTGGAGTACAGAGCCGAGCCTAGAATCCAGGGTTTCAAACTAGTTCTTAATCAATAATCTTCTCTCTTGTAAGAGTTCTCAACACAGGAATAAAAAACACACATTTTTCTTTTTCTTTTTGTATCTATATGAGATGATGGATGTTAACCAAATTTATTATGGTAATCATTTCATTATACATGTAAGTCAAATCATTATGCTGTGCACCTTAAACTTATACAGTCCTGTACGTCAATTATATCTCAGTAAAGCTCGGGGAAAAGCAATAATCTTCTCATCAACCCACACAGCACATGTACGTTGAAAACAGTAAGGGGATATACTCATTCATCCACCCATTTATCCACTTCATTTACCCCATTCAACTGTTCACTCAGCACGTTTTCACTGAGAACCTGCTGTGCTCTGGGCACTATTTTAGGTGCCTGGGATAAACTTAGGATGAAAAAATACATAAAAAATAGAATTTTCTGCCTTTATAGATCATACATCCTAGCAAAAGGAGACAGACAATAAACCACCATAAATAATTAGATTATAAAGTTTATTAGAAAGTAATAAATGTTATAGAAAAATAAAGGGGCATGGCAAAGTGGAGCAGGAGTATCAGGTCATAGGAAGGATCACAATTTTAAATAAAATGACAAGGTTATTCTTCTTGAGAAAGAAAGAAAGAACTTAGAGGAAGGTCTGAAGGCAAAGCATTCCAGGCAAAGAGATCAGCCAGGGCAGATGCCCTAAGGCTGGAGTGAGCCTGCTCTGCTCAAAGGCCAGCAGAGAGGTAATCCGTGTTGTCAGAGAAGGAGCCCACAGAGGGCACGAGAAGGTAACGTGAGGGACAGTGGATGCTCAGAGGGAGAGGTCAGGTCAAGTGTGGTCTCTACTCTACATGAAATGGACAACTACTGCAAGGTTTTGAGCCAAGAAGAAACATGATCTGACTTGTGTTTTTAAAAAATTACTCTAGCTTCTGTGTTGAGAATAGACTACATATGGGCAAGGGACCTTGTTTATAGGAGGCTGTTGCGGTCATCCAAGAGCTGATGGTGACTAGGGTCAGTGAGGTAGCAAAAGACATGGTGAGAAGTGGTCAGACTCTAGATGTAATTTACAGGTAGAACACCAACAGAACTTGATGATGGTGTGGATACGGAATGTGAAAGAAAGGGAAGGATGAAGGTTTCTGGTCTGAGCAACAGAGAAGACAGAGAAGCCATCGACCGAGATGGAGAAGGCTACAGAGGGAGCCTCAGGAAGGCTCAATTTTTGGCCTGTGACATGTCAGATGATCACCACTACTAGTCATGACAGAAAAACTTCTCTCCCCTGTTGTAAACAAAGTGAAAACGCGACAGAATCTATGGAACAGCTATTTTCAGACTCTGGGCAATGGGTAGTTCAGGCTTGTGATCCCTGAGAAAAGGGAAACAGAGAAAGTAAGCTCTGGGATGGACTAGGTTCTGGGTCTGGAAGCACTTCCCAGACTATAGCAGGGGAAGGGGGGACCCAAACAGAAAAATCACAGAATCAGAGTTGAAGAGATAGTAAGAAACATCTGGGAAGTCTGAAGTTGCTGGAACTTGTAAGACCAAGTAGAGAAGAGGAGAGAGCATGCAAAAACAACTATGGAGCTACAGGAAAAAAACTCCATAAATAGACACAGAGGTCCTCTAATGTCTCTGACTGAAGGTGAAGCTGCACATGAGTAAAGACTGTAAGGCCAGACTGAAAAACAGCTCCTAGTAAGTATAACAGTTCCCGGAGTTCACAGACGGCTGTGAGATGTTCAAGTTCTGACCAGCAAAGCAGAGAGTATCATCAAACATCCAAAGACATTCAGTACAAATCCAAGAAGAGCTCAGAACAAGTCTCAGAAAGATGAAGCTGAACCACAAGTAACTTAAGTGCCTGACAAACAAAGCCCAACACTGTTTAAAGGAATATAATAAAATCCAGATACTTAAACACAACACTGTAATGTTCAACATTCAATAAAATATTACTTGACATAAAAAAGGAGGAAAAATGAGACCCATTATCATAAGAAAAATCAATGACAACAGATCCAGAAACCAGATATGATGGAATTACTTATACAAGGACTTTGAATTCTATAGTGCCTCAGTTTTCCCACCTGTAAAATGGGGATTATCATAATGCTTACCTTCTAGAGTTCTTATGAAGACAAAATGAGTTAATGCCTGAAAGCACTTAGTCTGGCAGATACTAAGCCCTATACAAATGTTTGTTAAATAACAAATAGGTAGAACTAATTTGAAAATAGCCCTCTTGATTTTATTGTCTGTTTTCCTGATTTTAAGTTATGTGGTAAATACCTCTGCATCTGATGCACCATGAGTAAACTGAGGAAAATTTCAGTTCTTCAAAAATAAAACTGTATCATGGGAGAGAGGTACTACAGTCTCATCATACCTCACTGAACAGACCTCAGTGACACACCATTCTTTTATAGTCTTATCTTGAGTGTCCTACAACTTTGAGGGATATTAAGTTATTTCCAGTAAATTGTCAAGATCACAAGTTTCCAAGGGAATAGACAAAAGAGGTGACAAGAAAGTAATGCATCTTGGAAATAGCATCAGTGAAGCACTGAAAGGAAGCACCTTAGAAAAACACAAAATAAATTGGCTCTGATGTTCTTTAAAGATGAGAGGAAGTAAATCCAAATGAAAAGAGGGATTTGATGAAAACATCACAAATAATAAGAGACACCACAGAAATATGACACAGACTTCAAAATAAAATCAGGGTTATCATGCACTTAGGATAGAAGAATCAAGAAGGTGCTCAAGCTAAATTAAGTAACATAATTGGTGCACAAATGACATAGGGAGATTTTCAAGATAGATATTCAGGAGAAATTGCATGTTATTTGAAAGAGACGAACACCTCACATTACAATAATGTCATTTTTATGGTCACATCTCTACACCTCCTTCAAGCACCTTCTTAAATGTCACGTTCTCAGTGAGGTCTTCACTGACCACTCTTATTGTGTAATCCCCCCCTCCTCCCCAAATACTCTCTCCCTTGCTTTGTTTTTTCTCCACAGCACCTGTCGCCATCTGACATATTTTACTTATTCATTTTCTTTTCATCTCCTTAGAATAAAACTGGGGCTTGTTTGTGTTTTGTTCACTTCGCTATTCCCAAGAGTCTGGGACAGTGCCTGGCACACAGGAGATTCATCATAAATGAGCAAAGAAATCAATCAACCCAGCCATCCTAAGAGAGAGGAAGCAGATATTAATACCACGTACTTTAAAAGAGGTGGGAGAGGTAAAAAGAGGTTTTTTTTTTTGTTTGTTTGTTTTTTTTTTTTTAATGATTTGTTCTAAATGTGAAGAATGGCAAGTTTGTTGCCTTTCTGGGAAAAAAAATCTTTAGACATTAGTCACTTATGAATGATTTTTAAAAAACAATTAAAATCACCAAGGGAAGATCTGACAGTAGACTTCCCAGTATAAGCAGAGAGCTGACACAGGAGTAACACTATCATCATGTAACCTGGGGAGCCCAAACTCAGTGCCCAGTGTACCTCAGAAAACATAAATAACACAGCATGAACAGCCATTAGAATAACTGTAATAAAAGAAGGATTTCATATGTTCTACATTTCCAGATATTGACAACTTAGAGCATTTATTAAATCTGAACACAAGCAACCAACATAGAGAAAGATCGCACAGGGAAAAACTTACTCAGCTGCAGTAAAGACGTGGGTGGAATTAACACAGATGGCATTGATAGGGCTATCGTGACCTTTCATCTCTCCGACTGGCACAAGGTTATCCATGTTCCAGAGTTTCAAAATGCCCCCTCTGCAGCCACTGAGCAGAACGGGGTGGCCTGGCACCATTCCCAGGGCACAGACCCAATCCTTGTGTGCGTTCGGAACTTGCTGAGAGAAAAAAGAAAAACTACCAGCGTAAGAGGAGACTTCCGAACTGAATTTTCATATGAAAACAAGTTACAAAAGTTTTTACTGACAAAATTCAATATTTGGAACACTGAATTGGCCTGGAAACTATAAAAATCATTTTTTTATGCAATCACTCTTAGTGATTTAAAGAAATCAATCTGTAATTTGCTCTGCAATTTGCCTCCCTAGTTATCATCAGTGTTATCAGTATTAAAGGGCTAGAATATTAAAAATCCATAGAATCTAAAAGACCTGGAAAGTATACAGAATTTTTCAAACATCACTTCTTCTTCAAAGGAATAAATATCTCACCTTTCTCTAACATGTGTCTCATGCAAGTTTGAAAACTATAACCTGGTATGTAGTCTCTAAGGATTATCTCATAAAATCATTGCCTTAAATTTTGAACAAGAACATAGAGGCCTAAAGCTTTCTGTTGAAGGCTGGAGCTAACCTGCACATTTCAAATGAGTAGACAATAATTACAAGCACAGACATTATGACCATAATTTATGCATGAATATATTTCTATGCATAATATAGAAGTCACACCCAAGAATGCATATCTATAAAACAAAAGCTTTTAAATGCAATGTCTTTATCTGTTGCCAGGTTTTTTCTATCAGCATTCATGCTACTTTTGTTTATTTTTCCATATGGTTGAAAGCAGGAAAGTGATAGCATATAAGGAAAAGCTTGAACCTGAGAACAATTTCATCTGTTAATTAATTTCTCCCTCTGGGAATTAGGAAAAGCCACCAATATTTGGTTGTACTGACAAAACACTTCAACCCAACTCTCATTCTACAGGAAATGAGAGAACCACCACTCTTGGAGGTGTGAAAACGCTCCTGTAGAGGGGGCATCGTTTACACTGCTTTGACTTCAGCTAACCTTGGTATTCTTTGGAATATGCATACATAAAGCAAAAATAAAACCAAATGAGAAACTGTAACTGCTTTACTCCGGGACTGACTTTATTTAGTAAACCAATGCACAGGGCAATCCCAGATTTTCCAATTCTTATGAGCGTCTATTCTCCTCTTATCGAAGAGGTTATCATTAAATGTTGAATGTTGTCCCTTTTCATAATTAATAACTCTGGTGGGTGACAATGAAACAGTCTTTAAGAGGAAGCCCTGATCGATATCATCCCTAAATGATGAAATTCTACTTAGAGGCTCTTCAAGATCTTACATAGAATACTGGTGACTTTGAAGTACCCAATCTATCCCATGCATTACCTGTAGAAGGTCTTTTTGAGCCAGATCCCATTTCTTGATTCCATTGTCTCTGGACCCACTAAAGAGGTTATCCCCTTGCATGGTTAGTGCTTCAATGCCATCATAATGAGGGGGCTCGAAATTGTGGGTGGGACTCACAGTTCCAAGAGCGCCTTCAGTTACATCAAACATCTAAAGAAGAGCAGAAAGAAAGCAGTCACCCTATTTAACTTACAAGTAAGCACCTATATGTGTTCATTCATAGAAACACAGGCAGATGTATATTAACCAGACATCATTTGTTTCGTTGTGATATTTTACTAAGTTGACTAAAAAAACCTGCTATGAATGACTCAGAATGAACCTGAGCCCTATTTTCACATGTAGGCCCTATTTTGCTTACACGTTAGGCTTTTAATTTTTTCATGTATGAGTGCACAAATGGTGTGTTCAATAATAAAAATACTGTATGTCAATCCAGTTGCAATTCAAATAAGTGACATGATGGTGATTTCAACACTGTTAGGTAACTCTCTGGTCCTGGTGGTCCTCGCAAATACCCCAGAGCTGCTATTCAGAACTTTTCACTCCCCTCAGTTGCCCTCATCTCTCTCAGCTGTTGACCTTGTGATGTCCTGCAAAGGCGAGTATGATCAAAAATAAATTTTCTGGACCCTCCCCCCAGTTACAAAAGTTTCCTTTTATCCTCAGACATTCTCTTATCCATCCTTTCTTTTCAGCTGCTAAAGTGCCCTTACTTCTTTCCAAGGTTCACGTCTTCGATCTGACTATTTTTGATCTGATTCATCAATTGCCACCCCTTCTCTGTTCCCACTTCCCGTCTCCACAGAGCCCATCTGCTAAGCATTTAAACACGCTCAGTGTATAGAATACAAAATCCTCTCCCCTTAACCACTCTCTTTTCAAGTCACTAACCCATCTCTCATCTCTTGATCAAAGTTCCTTAAAAAGGAGTACCTATATGCTTCCTAGCTCTCTTCATTACCGTATCCTCTTTGATTCCTGTTGGTTCTTATAGGATTCCCCAAGGCTGAGAGTCATGTCAACTTCTTGCTCCTTTGGCCATGTCAACTACTCTAACTCCTTGAACATCTGCTCCTATTTGACTGTCTCTGAAACACACATATCTGATCATAACTTATCTTGAGCCCTGGACTTGCCTTTCAAATGGCCTACTGGCCTTCACGAGGAAACCCTCCTAATATTAGCATCTCAAACTTAACATCTCCAGAATCAAACTATGCGTCTCTCCTCATCTTATCTGCTACTTGCATAAAGTCCGAAGACCATAACATGTCCAGTATAAAAGATGGTGATGATGGGACGTAAGCATTAGTTGGATGACTGAGCCAAGAAATTTTTAAAATCCCTCCCAACCTATCTTCTATGAAAAGTGGTCATACATGTTTAAATAATAAGACAATAAAATCAGGAACTATGAGTGAGGAAGATCAGGAAGAAAAAGCAAAGGCTAGAAATGAGAAAAAAAGAAAACTGATTAAGAGAAAAGGGGTCCTATGTGTATCCAAATACTTTAACTCTATCATTTAATAGGAGAATATAATTCAACAACTCTGTTATACACACTTTGATGTAGTGATCCTTGGAGCCGGTGATGATTAGGTCTTGTCCGCTGGAAATCTGATCTACAATAAGACACATAACAGGGCCTAGGTGTCCTGTTAACTTTCCTGTGGACTGAAACCTTTAAGAAAAAAAAAAAAGAAAGAAAAATAATTTTGTTTGAAAATATCTCTTAGCATGCTCAGCAAAATAATCTATATTCTTTGATAAAGCTGCTCATTCATTTTCTTTTTGATTTAACACCACCTCTACACAACTCCGCTCAAATTAACAGTCAAAAAATGGCCAAACTATGATGGAAGTGTCAGGAGTCCTAAACAAGTTATTCCAAAGTGACTAATGTCATTCAGGTAGTAAACAAAACGGCACCAAAAGTCCAAAAGCTTGGCTACAGGTTAATTTTAACTGCAACCTAAGTCCAGGTAAACTTTAACCTGTTAAGTGTCTAGACATGTTATAGACATCTGACTGATGTTATCAGGCCCAATGTGAAATTCGATTAAAACAACATGTCACTGGTATAACTAGAAAATAACAATATGGAGAAACTAAGATTATTTTATTACATGTATTTTCACATATACACACACACATATATGTACACCCATCTTATATACACATGCATACACATATACACATACACGTATGGGCACTGTGTACCCATGTACACCAGGAAATAGGTAGTCCATTACATCAGTTATTTTAAAGATATGAAAATGACCAGGAATATATCTGAATGGTAGAAAACCATATGATGTCAATTATCAGGGGGTGACAATGAAACTTTGTTTTATAGTTGTGCCTCAAATCGAGCTGCTGGGATACAGAGATATATTTGGTTTCTAGAATATTACCATTTCTTGAAGACTCTTTTTTTGTTACTTTGTTAAGATGAATCTGTATTTAATCATGTTGCTTAAATCAAGCAGGTTTCAAAGGATCTAACTTTTCAGCAGAAAATAAAGTGTAAATTTTTTCAAAAGCTGATCTTTTCTGCCTCATGTTATGACTAAGTTACTTCCTCCATGGTGCTCTGACTACAAGTTGTATCTTCAAGAATAAACCAGGTCTTCCTTTCTTTCCTAATTTTCTTAAACAAGCACTGTTTTTATTTTTCTACTTTTTATTTTTAAAACAGTACTCAGGACTGTGTTTCTTCTTTCTCTTTCTCATTTATTTATATATATAATTAGATTTATTATACTTTTTCAGTCATGCATTAAAATATTACAAGTTATAACTAGTTATTCTCAAAATTTCTAAAATAAATTTCCCTTTTATTTACCACTAACAAATTCCTTCTAGATTGGATTACTACCTGAATTACCTGAATTGCAAACTTTACTCAGCATCCTATAATTGCTGTTCAATGGCCTTTATCCTCCAGTACGAGATGAGTTCTAAGAAGGTGGACCCCACGTTTGTCTGGCTCAGTCTTTATCCCCAGTACCTACCACAGTGTTGGTACAGTGTCTGCTATAATTGATCTTGAATAAATCTTTGTTAACTAATAAATTAATATTCTCTTGATGCCAAAATTTAAAGAGCTAAAATAAACACTGAAATGAAAGATAAAAGCTCATACTTCAATTTATCATTTTTCTCTTTTTACTCACTTCATCTTCTTAATACTTCATCTCTTATATACATTATTTCATATTCACCAAAATCCTATGGGGATTTATGTGCAAAGTTGTAAAGTTTATAAACTGAAAAATTTGAGATATAAGATGCATGATTGATGTTACAAAAAATAATTCTTTCAAAGGTATTGATGCAGTTAGGATGAGAATCTTGGTCTCTTCCTAGTAAACAACTTGCAGACACACATTAAGAAAGGCTATTTTCCTTCACATACATTTTTCCCAGCAATGGGGATTAAAGAAAGGAAAACTGTGAGTTTGCTAATGAGGACAGAAGAGACATTTGGGAGTGTTGGACTGAACAGAAAAGCCTAGGATTTTACATTAACTTCTGGGGTTATAAAAATTAGATTTCACATGCACTAATGATGAGTGAAAAACTATATTTGCCATACACAAGAAATACATTTTCCTTTCAAGTTCTACCTTTTAAGATCCCACATTCTGACTGCATTTCCAGAAGCTGCATAGAGGAAGGTGCCAGTTGGGTTCAGTGCAATCTGATTGATCTGGTTTTCCCCAGAAGGAATAGCAACTGTCCGGCTGGTACTTGCAGAACAAGCATCTCCAATAGTAACTTGACCTGAAGACCTTAACACAGATGAAGCAAAGCAAGATAAGTCACATTTCTGGATAAGAATTAGGCTTAGAATTCCTTAAATTCCTAGGAAACTGGCTGCAGGCAACAAGATCTGTGTTCTTTGGTCACTGTAAGCACCGTACCTAGCACAGCACTTCACACACACGTGGCTGGCACTTATAAATAAACATTCTGACAGATAAATGAATAAACCAGCGAAGAAAACAAGATGACATGGCTTAAAGCTCTTAATTTGCAAGTCTCTTAAACACTAAGAATTCTGGGTCCTGAGTTAGGGATGACTTAAATATGATTCAGAAAAGATTAGATGACAATGATTAAAAAACTCAACAAATGATACAGTGCCACAAAGGTAATTCATTTTCCTGCGGTTTCCAGAAGTCCCCTGAGGGGCAAGCCTACCAATATTCCTTTCATATGTGAGATCTGCCCTTTTGCCTTTAAGACTCTGAGGACTTTTAAAATTATTTTCAGTTTTTGTTTACTTTAATCCAATCATATGTGGATTATTTACTATTCCTTAAACATAACTTACTTCTATTTCCGCAGCTAAATTCTAAACAGCAAATGTATTTTTAAATTTGGAAACATTTTCTCAGCTAAATTCTAAAATATCAAGTTATAATCCATCTTTTCAAATTTGATTTTAGTGAGTCAACTGGATGGGTAAATTTCTAACATAAGATAACAGTGTTCTTTTTCTACAAAATTTCCCTCAAGAGACTTGTATTCGTAGTACTAATATAAATAATTAGTAGTTCTCAAAATGCAAAATAGAATTCAATGTTAGTAACCCCTACTCTACAAATTACTAAAAACTAACCATTCCTATGCTCCCTACTCTTATTTAAACCAATAGAGTTCACCTTAATTTTAATTATGTAAAACAGTTCATCAATCTTATGGCACAAAGAGTCATCTGCTCCACATTTTAAAGATATATATGATAAGAAACGCAGAAAACAAACTCATCCTCCAATTATCCAGCACAACCTAAAGTTATAAAATATGGGCTAACACCAAGGCTGTGTTTAAGTCCTAAAAAAACAAAACAAAACAGCAACAACAAACTCTCAGTTATTCAATACATGCTAATTAAATGTTGCAAGTACTTCTCAACCATCTACAATGGTGATTTCAGCCATTTTCCAAGGAGTGGTGTTCATTTGAAGCAAATAATGTAAATCATTTAACTATATAAGTAATAAATACTATGAAAATTTAATTCCTTAGGTATTTGGGAGGGAGGAAATATGAAATGTGTACTTAGTCACAGATCAAGTAAGACTTCTCCCTTCCTGTTTAATATTGAGCTCTTATATATTATTTTCCCAATAGTTTTTTTCACCTTACTTTATTGGCATTCTTACTGTAAACACTTTAATGTTTCTTGCAAGTAGACAGGTATAAATAAACAAAAATGCATTCACAGACCTATCTTTTCTCATATTTATGAACAACAACTCTTTGCCCCTTATGCTATTTGTCTTTAAGTGACTTACGTTAGTGTTCGAATGCACTTTGCTGAATCTCTGATATCCCACACCTTAATATAAGATGTTGACACTGTGAAGACCAAACTGGTATAATTACAGTATTTCACAGATACGACATTGTTGGGATGACCCCCTAGTGACATTATTTCCTGCCCAGTCACCAGATTCCATACTTTACAAGTACGATCTAAAAACAAACAAAAAAAGAGGAGATACTGTCAATATGAACTAAATTAGACTCTCTTAACAATAACAATTTCTCTTCTATGAGAAAAAAAAAAATGAGATAAGGAAACAGTAATTATTCCATTAACCTGAAGCAGGCATCCTAACTCCATCCTTGGCACTTTGCAGCAGATTCAAGGGCAAAGTACGTGTAAAGGATTGGATGAAAGCTAGGGATGTCCTGTGTATACATTATGCGGTATTAAAAAAATAATTACACAAAATTTTGAATTAGACATGTGAAAAGAGTCTTGCTCCAAATTGCCCCTGAATTTTAAACAGCCATCCTAAATCAGCCTTTTCAAAATCCACTCTTAGCAGCTTACAACACTCCATACTCATAAATACACACGTTTCTTTTCCAGGAGTCACCGATTGATGGATTTTACCTTCGACTCAAAAACATAATCACAGAACTATTCTATTTTGTTTTTCTAATATGCTGAATATGTAGTTATCCTGGAGGAATCAATTTAACTTGAATCATGAGAAAATTATATTTTTACAGAGCAAATATTTTTTAATGGGGGAACTGTTTGCCATTATTCACAATGCATTAAGTTCTAGCTAGACTCTTATATTTCCCTCATAGACAATGAGCAAAAATGTTTGCTGATTAAACTGATTCTTGGAACATCCCTAAATGCTAAAAACCTTTAACTAGCTCCCCAAATTCCTATACATCCTTCCTTCTCATCCTCCGAGTCTCGTTGCCCATTGTCATATATATTCCACTTTTCAACTCAATTGGATTTAGTTTCCAAATTCATTTTTTTTTAAGGATTAGTTTTATTCATTTATTTCCTCTTGGAAGAGGTACTGGGGATTGAACCCAGGACTTCGTGTATGATGAGCATGTGCCCTACCACTTGAGCTATACACCTCCCCCCACCAAATCCACTTCTACCAGCACGTCTCTGCTTATGCTCTTCTCTGACCTTGGTTGCCAGTCTTTATCTGTCAATATCAACAATCTTGTAAGGCTCATCCTAAACACCTCCTTATCAAAGCCTTCCTTATTTTTTACAACTTGGCATAATCTCTCCCTTTTCTGAAACCCCAAAACTCTTAGTCTATAAATTTTCAAATCATTTATAGCTTATTTTTCAGTTGTCTGCCATTATACCAAAGGGGCTAAGAGTGCAGGTTTGGAGACAAGTAGACCTAGGTTTCCAATCCTGGCTCTTCCACTTTCTAGCTAAGTTTATCTAGGGAAATTATTTAATTTCTTGAATCTTCAGTTTCTCCATCTGTAAGATGAGGATGCAATATGTACGTCATTCAGGTTGTTGTGAGAATTAAGTGAGATATAATTTGCATACTGGCCAGTACAGTCCCTGACATACAGTAACTGCTCAAGAGATGGTGGCCGCTACCCATCTTATTCTCTTTATCACACTGCACGTTGCAATAGCCTTACATAGATTTTTGCGCAGCCTGCATTGCTAAGCTCAGGGCTTTGCATACATTAGATGCTCAACTACCGAGGAGAGATGTATCCCCTCGCCATTCTACCCACATAACATCAACAGAAGTTTTACTTTCTTACCAACCATGCAATGATTTTATATTTTATGTAATTCAGGAACTGAACTAGATTATCTCTCAGATTCTTATGAGTCTTAAGCAGTTTGACATTTTTTTCAACACCCGTTCAACATAATCATTTTTTAAAAGATCTGTTAAATATCCACATGACACAACAACTAGCACCTTTTGATCCAGTGAAGAGAAGATCATCAGTAGCATCCACACAGAGCACAGCTTTTGTGTGCCCTTCAGCTCTGTGCACACACTGAAGGGGGGACGTTCTGATTCCTTTTGAAGCGGGAAATGGGTTGATTATGCCCCTGAGGTGGGGGGGAGAAAACAAAGCTTTACTTCAGTAGCTATATCATAAAACTACTTTTTATTTTTTTTCTCTGACTTTAAGAAGTCTTTCCAAGTAGTCAGTAGTAATAAAATCCAGATTGCTCCCTTGTCTCTTTTTTTAAGCAAAGGGACACAGTGTGAAATAGTAAAAGCAGGGATGGTGTGCACCAACTAATCAGGTATCAGCTAGCAGGTGCATTCTGCAAAAAGCAACGCCAATGCTGCATCTGGATTTTTTTTATTAATAATTTCACCTCTTGGAAATTTAATGAAGTAATATTGGGAGCTGTTCAAGTAAAGTGAATTCTGACAGGTAAGAAAGTATAAATGATGGTTAACTGGAAGGTGTGACTTCCTGTCAGGCTGACGTATAATTCTATGTCAAAAAAGACATTCTGGAGAAAGTATAACACATACCACCTAAAATACAAAGAAAGCAAATTTTAAACCAATTTGAAGAAATATAAGAATATTTGCATAGACAGAAATTCTAAAGGGAGAATGGCTCAAAAATAGCAAAAACTTTAAAAACTCTCAACAGTCTCAAAGAAAAAATTTTTTTAAAGAGTAAAGTTTTAAAAGAACAGTGAGGCTCTTTAGGGAGCTTTCTCACAAATTTAGTATTTCTGAAGTTTCTGCTTTATGCCATTGGACTATGAACTATGGAAATATAAAGTTTATCAAAACACTGCCCCTATCCTAAAGGAATTTAAGATATGATCTGAATTGAAATAGCTGTCTGAGGAAGACTAACGGTGAGTGTGAATTAAGACATGATAAATATATAAGTTGAATGTAACTTTGCTCAGAGCAGGAAGAAAAATTATGCTGAAATATGACCATTATCTAAGACAGATGGCATCATATTATGGCAGATACAGGGATAAAACAAAGCTGTCTGTTTCCATCTTCTTGATGAATGAGAACAACCTTCACGATGCAAGGGGCAGAAATAATTAAGAAGAAATGTAAGCCCAAGGTAAGTCAGAACTGATAATGAAGACTCATTCAATGAATTCAAGTATTTCTGTTTTTGAATCATTATATCACAGTGTTTTGAAGGTATACACCATTGTGGAGGCAAAGTCATTGTTGGTACAGTAAGAGGATCAATAAAGGAGATAAAACACATAGACCCGATTTTCTAGAAAGAAGAAAAATAGTGGATTTCAGAGATTACAGATGGGTAAATCTTGTTGAGTCTCACAGAAGAAAACATTAAATAATTATAAACACTAAAATGCTCATCTGTAAGAGGTAACATGAATTCACTAATCTCATGGGAGAAGTTCTTTGTAGAATTAATAGGGAGCATATTAGAGGAATGTCATATTCATAGTATATGTTGACTCCAAAAAGGTCCATACAAAAAGCTTTTCAAATGACATCCTTGAAGACGAGGTGAGTAAGTAAAAAACTATTGTAGTAAGTAAGGTAGTTCCATCAGTGGCTGAAGAATCACACCTAAAGAGTCAATGTTCCTGTCAGTCTGGAAAGAGGTCTTCAATATCCAGTCAATCTTTCCTCAGAAACAAAGATAGATATGGCATGTTGATTAAATTGATACATTAAAGAGATGTACTGCCTAGAAAAATTACAAACAAAATTCATTAAGTATATACTTAACACTAAAATATTCACTGGAAAAAATTTAAACATGAAATTTAAGTTGAAGATAGAAGAGAATGCTCCTATTAGGGAAGGGGCTTAACTCGATTTTACAAGCTAAAGAAATCTGTTTATTGATATGAGATCAGTGGATTAACAATTTTTGATTCCTCTACCAACGTTTTCAATGACTTGAGCAATAGAAGTAAATATTTCAGAAGAAAGCAAGAGAGTTACTATATTCTGCTGAGGCCACATCCATCTGGAGTGAGGTTGAACTCTGGATGCCACATTCTAAGAAGAACTCTGAAAAATGGGAGATTTCTGTGGAAGCAGAAAGAAGGATCCTAGACTATATCATATTAGGAACAGATAACTCTAAAACTATTGAGATGATAAGAGAACCTTCATTCGAGAGAGCATACAAAAGCACAGTTAAATGGCTGAATAAATCTTTGTAAAAGATCTGTCACATACCCACAAAAAGATGTGCTGGATTAATATTGTAGCTCAAGAGGGCTGATGAAAGACCAATGAATAGAATTTTAAAGGAGGTAAATTTAGGCTCAGGATTTTTAAAAATCCTTTATTTTTAAGGTTTAGTTATAATGATTTCAAAAAACAAAGGGAGTTCCTCATTACTAGAAACAATACCAGGAACTGTTATCATATGGATATGTAATTACAAAATCCAAAGTAGTATTTACATACATGCATCAATTTGAGATTTTTGAAATTAATACTCAGTAACTTGTTGGTAATCTAAGAATTTAACCAGAACTGAAATGGGAGCAAAACCTCCTCAAAAGTCTGAATCTGCCATTTTGAAATCCTAACTGATGTGGGGTTTAAAAGCTATGAACTGAAGCCATCAAATTATAACTATTGCTTCAAATGTTGAAAAGTTATAATCTAATACACAGGCAATTGCTACTTACTTTGAAAACAGAATATATATGTATGTATGTATGTATATTCCAAGAAGCTGATTATAAAGAAAAAAAAAATCCATGTTAACAGCTTAAGAGTTGCATGATCTGCATTTAATGACACAAATCATCGTAAGGGAAAAAAAAAAACTAAACGGTACCCTCAGTTATATAATACTATGTCTCCAAAAACTTTCCTTCATTCAGATTACTTTCTTTTTCCTAAGAATCTATTAAGTGTTTCCTTCATGACATAATGTCCAACACAATTCTGTCATGCCAAAGGTTGTAATATTATAAAAGTAAATATTTGCCTCCAGTGACATGTACAGCACAGCCTTAGAGACCAGGATGTCTCTTTTTCATTCTTACATGTTTTATTTTTTGAGACCTTTGAAGAAAAAGAATTTCAACACTAAATAGAGCATTTTATTCATTAGATACTGAAAAATACTCATATATTCAGAATATTAGGGTTAATATTTTATAAAGATTACCTTACACCAAAGATAATAGAAAAAAATACAGAAATTGGAAATATACATCTATGGTATTTCTTTTCTATTAAAATTAATCTATTCACATTCTGAAATATATAAATCAAGTTTAAAATAGTTTAAGTTAAGGTTAAATATTGCAAACTTATACAACAGATCTGATCTGAAGGAAAAAAAAATGCTTATTTTTGTTCCATGCAAAACCAGTAAAGCCTTGGAATGCTGTGAATAAGATTAATTTCCTCTCCCTTCCCCTGCCTACCTTCTGGAGGATCTACTGGTGATCAGGAAAATGGCCATAAAACATGGGGAGAAAGTGCAAAGAGAAAGGAGACAAAATGATTAGTGGAAAGAGGAAATGATAGAAAGAAAAAGAAATTAAGAGTCCAAAAAATTCCATAACATGAAAAAAAAGGCAACATTGTTATTTCTAAAATAGTATTTACTAGTTAAAAAATTTATTATTTTTTAAAAACTCTTTTTCTTTCTATATTTTAGGTACCATAGTATCCTTTTTCCCCTAGTGTACCTTTTTTCATCACAAAGCCTGCCATAAACTTCTCATTTAAAATCGATACACCAATATAAAAATCTTCTTCACCTCCCACACTTTGAGGGGGCAATATTCATTGAGGAAATTAATTTTCATTGAACTTAACTTCTTTTAAAGAAAATTTTTTAGATTACAGACAGAAGACAAATAGCACAAGTTTTTATGCCATTATACAAAAAAGCCTGCCACTACCTTGTCTGAGAGTTAAGGTCACAAAAATATATTTTTTATATATATTAAAATTAATGGTTAAAAATATTAGTGCATTGACATTTACCAGTTATGAATGCAACAAAAATGAGACTTGCTTAAAGTTTCTAGGAAGGCATTTTAGGTCATCAATGAAAGGCCAGAAAGTAGGAAAGATAGAAAGTACCTGTGTACCTCCGACAGAGAAGAGTCACTCTCATCAGACCTACAGTGAAAGAGTCAGAATTATGAGGAAAAGGAATGCAGATGTTAACAGGTAGACACTGAGGCTGAACTGATTCAATAGTATGAATAATAGAAACACAGCACACATTTCCTTTAACGGGCCCTGCTTTCCTGTTTGCACTGGATATCAGCAAATTCAACATACTCCTCAATGAGGTAAAATATTTTGTTCTTATGTTTTCTACCAAGATTTAGGGGGGAAAACTTTCTATTACTGATCCATGGAACCTATCTATCCTCACTTTCTAAAACGTAGGCCCTGAAGAGGTACAACATCAGGTAAATGAAATCCATCACTTCAAGACACTATTTAATTTGATGAGTACTAGAAAATTTCCCCCATTTCAATAGCCATGAATGAATTTCATTCCTCTTGAGAATTACTGTAGAGTCTCATGTGAAAGTTACACAAATATATTATATGTTTGTGTGGGGAGCGAATGACTCAAAATTTAATAACTTGATTTAACTCATCTCAAAAACATGCAGGTCTTCTGCCTAGCCAGTCCCTCAGTAACAGCGGGAGGTTCTGGTGGGATTTTAGAAATCGGTGAGCCGTTCCTGTCAGCCTGACCCTGAAAGCTCCAGGACTGACAATAAGTCCGGTTATTCTGATACTAAATATTTAGCGTGTAGTATCATACAGTAGGCTTGGGAAGGATGAGAACAGAGTGAGTGCTGGCATGTCATGTCATCAGAAACACTGTGTGGGGCCTCACTTCTAGCAGGTGAAATATGCTAGTCTCAAAAAGGAGCCCAAAGGAAGTGATTCAAAAGGTAGGTGAGTGTTTGGGGTAGTCAGTTATTCTAAGTTTTAATTTATAGAGACGGCAATGGAGTCAAATGATTGGTAGCTTGTAAACTATTTCAGTAAAAAAAACATGGAACTATGATTCGACTGTCAAGATTATCAAAAGACTGACGGAAAATTTTATGACTGCAAATACAAGGTAGACAAAATTTAGTAATTCTTCACATCACTAGTGAAAATGGACTCCCTAAAGACATTCCTAATGTTCCACTCTTCTCAATTAAATGAAAGGTATGATTTAACAATGTTCAAGAGTCTTGATATTTGCTTTAATTTTTTTTAAATCACCTAACTAGATCATTTTAAAGGACATATCATCTACTGATTAAACTATATTAAAATCTAATCAAGAATTTTACCCATAAATTAAGTAGATTAAAGATTATTTCAAAATACTGTTGTATCTCTCTAAGTCTACAGAGCCATTTAGCATGATCTAAACACGCCAGACAGATCTTAAACAGTATTCTGTAAAGTTCAAAATCGTTGATATATATAGGAAGATCATAGCATAGAAAACAAATTGGTGTGGCAGACTGGATATCAGGTACATACATCCACAATGTTATAATTTAAAATCAAAGCAGACAAAGTCAGAGTTATTAAATACTTTACAGCAACACCGTTAGTATGAAATTCTTGCAAGAGAGATTCTGGCTCAATGTGCGAATATTTTTTCACTTCAAATTTGATGAAAATTTTGTATTTTCCTTACCCCTCCTACTTTTCTTCCCCAACAGCCCACCCTGAGTTCTACCCCCTCCACCCATAAAGGTACTCTTTTTTTTTCAAGAACACAATGACTCAAGTTTTGTGGTGGATTTGTACAACAACCAAATGGTAACAACATGTTACACACATGTGGTATGGTCTTTGTAAGCTGTCATATCCACCAAAGGTACAATAGTTTGCGTCTTTTCAATGCAGGCTATCTAGATTAGAGGCTTTTATGGGCTCAGTGAAGATGGAGAATCCCAAGAAATTTGAACTTCAAGTGATCTCAAAGATTATTTCAATTCTAATTTACTTGCAAAAGGAAAAGGCAAGGCAAGTGCTGAAGTAGAGCGATGCAAATCTACAGCAGGGAATAATGTTCAGCAGGAAAATAAATTTGTCTAATTTTGTGTATGTGGTTCATTTCCCATTGGAAAAACACATAAAATAATGGCAAGAGTTCACAAGTCAGACTCCATCTCCCACGCAGAGAGAAAGTTAAATGTTTTCTACAGATTGTACTGAAAGGCTAAGGAATATTATAATCCATAGCTGGGACTCTTTTACATAATGACTTACTTATCCTGCTGAACTGATGTGTGTCCCTGAGAAACAGTGAGACGATTAAAAACATTCAGCTCATTACGGGGCCGGCTCGGTGGGGAAGACGGAGGTGAAAGGCTAGCCTCTGAGGCTCCAGAATCTGAGCTACAAGGAAAAGAAAAGTTAAATAGGCGGCTTTAATTGGCTTTAATTTGTTAGAAATGTTATAAGAAACATGCTTTGAAAACAAAAGCTTTTCATTAGAGAATTCCTTCCTTCCTTCCTTCCTTCCTTCCTTCCTTCCTTCCTTCCTTCCTTCCTTTCTTCCTTTTTCATAAGATAAAATGCACTTTGAACAATTTAATTAGAATTTTTTCCCACTGGACTGTGTTACACTGGCCACGAGATGGCACTAAAGAAAAAGTCCTGTCTGCTGAAATCTAAACTCAGTATGAATAAAGCAAGGCAAATTTAAAATTACACAGCTTTACAGTTGAGACCAAGATGCTCCCTTTACAGATGAGGAAACAGACCCTGAGAGATTAAGAGGGATTTGCTTATTCAACTGATTAATTCATTTATTTTAAAATTACTTATTTGCTCCATCCTCTACCTCCTAATTATTCTTGAGATACTTTATTCAGTAGAAACAGGTAAATTACATCTTTAAATACAGGAAGCAAGGCTGATTAGAAGAATTTCCATGACATTCAAGTCAGCTAAAACCAGTGGTCAAAGTAGAGAGTGTGCGTGATGGTACAGGGTTGGGGGATGGTATAAGACCAGTCCACTTGGGTACAGAAAACACCCAAAAACTTCTTTTTATATTTATTTTATGTTGAAGAAACTGGCTTTGCCAATGTTTGAATAGAGACTGCCATTGATACTCTCACTCAAGACCATGTCAGAGACCGACCTGCCATGTGCAGCTTGTTAGGTGACCTGAGGGAAATGTGAGTGTGCCGCAGGGGAGAAAAGGTGCAGTGGCTCTAACCCATCCATAACTTTCTGCGTGTTGTGGTGTTGCAGTTTACAAATGCCCAGGTAAGTGGACCATATTATGTACTATTAGGCAAACTAACCCTCACAAAACATACACATAGCTTTTAAAAGATTTCAACAACAAAAAAATTAAGGATAATACCAATTTAAATGTGAAAGAACAGCAAGAAAATAGCACAACTCACACATCTTCTAACATTAGATTTTTTTTCAACCACTTTAAAGAGGTGAAATCAATGTCTGTTTTATCAGGTATCAGTCAAAATTAATTTCAAATTTTTCTAGAAGACTATTTGAATTATAGTTTTAATAAACCTCTCCTCAAAGGTATATTAACCCTACAATGATATACACAAATAATTGAAAAATAAATCAGGGTACATGATCGGGAACAGTTACTGGATTTTATTTACAGGTTACGTGTGTGGCCAAGAAAATTAGAAGACCGTAAGCCAACAGCTGATTTGATTGTCTTAAGTCAAATCAGTCACAATCCCAGAGTCAGCCTAAATATGGAAAATGATTCCACTGTTGTCCTTCAGCATGTCAGTGCCGCTGATATTTTATACAATCTAACAGATAAAAAAGCATTAGCAACTTACTGCTTTTGCTCCTTGGTCTTTGGTTTTTCTGCTTTCTCATATGCCTTTCTCCTCGCTACGGGGGAAGGCTCTGGTAGTTTTTTTTCTGACAGAGATGACTGTCTGGAACTGAGAGAGAAGATTCTGTAATCATCTAATTTTAAATACATACGTATCACTTTGGCAGTTCAACCTAAATTTTTAATAGATTAACTAGAACTTGAAAAAGGTTACTTGGGAATAAAAGATAGAACAAGGAAAGGAAAATATTACACGAGTTATTTTTAATTAATGGGAGCTTGACAACTGTACATTTAATTTTTAAATTGGCAATCTTACCAAAAATATATAAGCCTATTATCTTTGAACATAAACATCAGTGCTATACTGCCAAATTGCTGAAACGAATTTTTAAATTTTAAACGTGTATAAGTTTGATTAAAATTGCTTTAGTTGAAGAAAAATTGTCTTTACAATCTTGCAAGAACAAAGATACTAGAATATCTGAATATGAGAAACAATGAAATTTAATTAATTATTATTTACAGAGTTACAAAAGAATACTACAGGTAATCACAAAAAATGTTTTACTTAACTAGTATTTAAGTATTCGTTAGCTATATAATTCGTTAGCTATATAAATTTTGGTAATAAAAATATTCTTGTTTTATTATAAATTTCAAATGTTGAATAATGGCTATGTAATTAACAACTTCAGACTACGATTTTTGTGTATAGTGGTAATGAATTTTAATTGAAAAAAATGAAATTTTGCTATCGTTGGCTAGTTATACGAATAAGGCAAGAAACACTAAAGAATTAGAATGCAGGATCCTCAGAATGGGCTTACAATGATTCCTACTTGAAAGTGAAAACTAAATGTAATTAAACTTCATGTGCCTGATTTTTCTAATCAGAGGAAATCACATTTTAGAAGGTCTGCATCATTTAAATCATAAGGCCTACCTAGGTAAATTATTTTATTTTATGCAATAAAAGTCATGAAGTAATGGGTTATAAGAGTTATTGCACCAGCACATGACCAGCTCTTAAATTTGTACAGAATTACACAAGCATCTTAATTGATGAAAACTTGAAAATAACTTATGAGAAGAGACAGTATCTGAAAGATATTTTCTACAACCTGTCATGAATGGTAACACTTTTAAAAAGAAAAAGGCAAAAAGAAGGTATTACCTGAATTCTGGATTCCAGGTCATAGATTTAGTCTTGAAGTTCCAAAAGTTTCTATTCATCTGACAGACTAAATGCTGAACACATGGGAGTTCCTAAAGTCTGTTCTCAGTTCTACATCACTACCTTCACCAAAAGCATTTCTTCTACTGTTATCTTATCAAAAAAGCACTGAAGCCATAAGCTATACTGGTTAGCAATCTTTATCAGCAAATTCAATAGTTAATCACATAGGCCACCTCAAGCACAAGCAAGAAAGTTCTGTCATCATCAAAATTAATTTTGGAACTAAACGTAGCAGATGGGCTTACTGAATGGAAGACAATGAAAATACCTTCATAAGATGAAGAAAGTTATGGGAAACAGATACTTAGGTTAGGGGCGGGGAGTTTGTTATAGTTTACTATTTGCAGAGTCATCTAGTGTGTGTCCCTTTTTTTGGCACTGTTTCTCAATGCAGTCATGTGTTCATCCAATAAATTATTTGCTAGATCAGATGTGAGGGTTAGTTTGATAAAAGTCATTAAAAATCTTTACTACTGAATGACGGATGTAGTTTTAATACAACAAAGCACACACACGTATATACACACTGGCCTGTGTAGGAAAATCTTTCTTCTCAAGATAATAATGAACAATTTCTAAGTTAAATCTGTTTTGAATAGAATGTTTCTTATTAAGATTATCTTAGATGGGAAATGTTCCCTCCTTCAACTCTTTAATAATATAATAACAATACTTTGTGTATACACTCATCCCAGATGTGCAATGTCTTCAAGGCAAAGAATTAGGAAAGTTCAAAATGTATTAGGTATATATATCTGATATCTGTATTTTTCTTTAAAAGTGTCAGCAAAAGTCTACTAACCTGACCAGGCTCTTAGAACGAGGATATACCATAATTTGGAGTAAACTAAAGAGTCTTTAAGGTTCTGTTTGATATAATGATTTTATAACCTAAATTTGTTTTTAAATAAATGTTGCCTGTAATTCACATCTCAGCCTTTATAAAAATGATAATCTTTATGAAAGAACCTAAAAGTTAGAAATAGGACAAAGCAATTTCAACAAAGAACATCTCATTTAAATTATTTTGAATGTTCAAAAAATTAGGGGACAAGACACCTAGCAGAAATTACTTTGAAAACTAGAGATCTTATTTACATAATTTAAAAAAAATAGAAATTAGCAACATGCATATTTCAAAAAAAAAAAGAAAGAAAGAAAAGCCAAAAGAAAGGAAGTTAGTGTAGCTGGGCCAGACTTACATGCTGCCTATCTTAGAAGGGAAGCCAGATGGGGGAGGGAGCTCTTTTTCCCTAGCAGAAGTACTGGTCTCAGTATGCATTCCAATCTCTTGCCCTTCTGCAACAGGTGTAAGAGGGCCAGGCAAGGAGGCATCTCCTGCACTAGTGTCTGAAGCTAGTTCACTGCTATCTGCATACAGCAATTCCATTTGAGTGGTGGTTCTCCTTCGAGCCTAGTCAGAGAATGGAAGGAAAAGCAATCAGGTGCAAACGTTCGCAGAGAAGATGATTAGGGAATAGAGATTTGATATTAGTTTGAAATAGGTAAAAACATTTAGCGTGTCTTTTCCTAGCAAGTGTGTCAAACATAGCATGTAAGATAGTGACAAGCCAGAGCTACAGCCAGATAAGACTTTTAGGGGCCATAATAATAGCCAACATTTGTATTATACTCATTGGATGCCAGAAATTGTTCTAAACACTTTATTATATTAGCATATACTATCGTTATCCCAATTTACAAATGAGGAAACTGAGGCACACAGAAGCTAAAAGTCCAAAGTCACACAGCTAGTAAGTGGCAAAGCCAGATTCAAAACCAGGCAATTTGCCTCCAACATAACTATGCCGTCCTGACACTAGTGGCCAGCTCCCTCAATGTCTCATTAAAAAAAGAAAGAAAGAAAGAAATTAAACCAAAAGATAATTGCAGGGACTTTCAACTAAGTTTTGATTTTTCCCAAGCTTAGATGATTTATTTAATATAAATTTTATTTTAATATCAATTTTTATATTTGTATTTCCATTTTTATGACACTGCCCCCTGATGTCTTAACTGGATGTTTAATCTGCCTGCTGGATATCCAACACCAGCCCATCCTAGCTTTTGGCAGCATGGTGAGGCAGGTGAAGGTTAATTTTCCCTAGAATCTAAATTCACCGTAAGCATTCCCTTCCATACTCCTAAAAAACCAAGGGACTACCTTGTTAATGCTTAGAGTTGGTTGTTATCACTAACGTATTAACAATCACGGTGTTTACCAGATTATAAACCTTTAGAGTGCAGACATCCTATTGTATTCAACTTTACATCCCCTGCATTTAACACAGTGCTGGTACATATCTGTTGAACATATACAGCCAACTTCGTTTGTTCAATAAGTGAAAAATGAATGATTTGAGATCCTTTTAGGCATCTTTGCAGTTCAAAAGGAGTGGCAGAGAGCACAAGAAAACTTTTGGAAAGAAAAAGCCCTTTAGGCCAGCTTTTTATCCTGTCAATTCTCTCTACTGCCAATGGAATCACTTTCTTGGGGATTCCTAACCACAGTGGTTTTCTCCAGGAGATGGCCTTTTGCCACCCCTTCACATCTCTCCCTGGCATCCTACGAGGACATGAATGACGAGGCTTTCACAGCAGCCTGAAACACAAAGTCACCTTAAGAGATTCTCTCCTCCACTTAAGACTGGATCCAAACTACACTAGAATGTTTTCTCTGAGTCTGGGTAACTTCTGCTTAGTCACTTAGAATAATAAAATGCAAACCACATGTTACCAAGCCGGTAGCTCCAGGACTGCACATAAAGCCTGTCGATGTGCTTTGACTGGCAAGCCCAGTATTTTAAAGATAAAGAAACTCTCCATTAAAATCCACATTTGAGACTTCTCTCGAAAAAACTGAGAATCTGGCAGCCTTAGGCCCATACTCCATCACGGCAAAAATAAGCAATAGCGGAGTGGTGTTTTAGGCAGGGCATGTCCTCTGCAGGTAATCAGACCCACCCCTACTAATTAGCTTACATCCAGCCCGGTTACTCACTTGCATTACGTGGCCAGCCACTGTGGGCCTCAAATCCATCCTGCCCATTAGCACAGGACAGTTCTTTCAGGTCCTGATCCCACCCATGCATTCAACAAATATTTACTAAGCACTGCAAAACTCCTTTGTTTTCAACATCTTAAAATGGCTATAATTCATCTAGTAGCAAATGCTACCAACACTCAATCTGAAATATATCGTGTGTGTCTTACACATTTAACAGTATGTATTTCTCATATTTTTTTATACTTCACAAATATCCATTATAGCCTCAGTTTTTAAAACAAAATAATGATTAAGAGTTGGCTTATTCAAACCACCTTTGGATACAATTAAAATAAATAAGGAACACTTAGGAACATATTAGAAATTCATCCACACACACACACACACACACACACAAAAATATTAGAATGTTAAAATTTCAAAAATCTCCTGTCCGTCTAAATTATTTTTAAGGACTGCTTTCCATAATCATATCTTATCTAATGGAAAAAGTGCAAGAATACAGTAAATCACAAGTTCCATAAAGGAGAAACTGTTCAATATAAATTGTTTTTAAAAGGGGACTATAATCAAGCACTAACTTTCTCACACATGAAACCTTTGGTGAAAGCATGCCTACCTGCTAACCTATGAAGCGTCAACCCTGAGCCCTCTGTTCTAATAGGAATAATAGAGAACAGTAGTAAAAACGTCTACCTGGTGTTTTCAATTCTCCTTACCTTGCTTTTAGGCTTCACTTCACCACAAAGCTTCATAAGGTCTGAAGACAGTGAGCTATGTGGAAATAATTAACCACAAGATTAAAAGGGAACTTCTTATAGAAAACTGTATGTCCTCTCTCAGCATAAACACAGGAAAAAAATTTACATGCTTATGGAAAACACAGAATGACGATACCCAAAATCAAAACAACCGAATTAAAAGAATTCATTTTCCTTCCTTACGTATCCGATTATTTTTAATGTTTTTGAAGTTTAAGCATTACACAGTTTGGTTTCCATATGATTGTTTCTAGTGCTCTTCACTTAGTCATAAACTCCAAAATTCTTTGTCTTATGGTAACTGATGCAACAAGATAAAAGTATTAAAATATTACAGACATGAGTCAAATCTACTAAGTTTCTGAAGACTCTCTTACCCGCCTTCTGATCCTGGGCTGTGTAAAGGAACATCGTCATCAGTGCTGTCCTCTACATTTTCTATAAAAAAGTCCAAAACGTGTGTATTACCCACATGTCACAATTTGAATGATGACTGTAATTCCTATGCTATAATAAACATCAGCCTAAGATCTCAATATGAGCACTTTGGTTTTGGAATATAGAAATCAAAACAGAAATGCAAAAAAACATTTCTAAGAAACTCCTTTGATTGTATGTCCTATGATGAGAAAAAAAAACAACAACAAATACATTCAAAATAGAAAAGCCATGAGTTTGAATGATAAAACATAGAAAACAGTGTTCATGGTATCCTGTATTTGAGATATAATGAGATCACGTATTTATCAGAGTATGTATAATTGTATATATATTTTTTCAGAGTATGTATTTATCCCATGTCATCCATTCATCCCACATTTGAAAAACCAGAGGAACACAGAGTAAAAGATTAAAGTAAATGCTACTTGAGCTCCCTCTAATGTACTGAGTCAACTTTTAAAACTACGTAAGTGTAAACATACTTGGTATGCATACTTTATCAGTATTCCAATTCACTTAAATATTTTCCCTTATCTTTATTTTTGTTTTCAAGTAGAGAGAGAGAGTACGTGTGTGTATGAAGATATTCAGAAGTCACACAACAGCATGCGGCTCACTCACACGTACATAAAAGACAAAAACCATAGGTTTGCATGCAACAGTTTTGTAAATAAATACAAACAAACCACTGCTATTTCAGAACAACAGCAGCACACTAATAAAAAAGAGAGGGAAAAGCAAACATACGAAACTAGTAGGAAGTCAGTAAATAGAACAGCCACTGAAAGTGAACTATTTAAAGTGTCAAAGAGCCCCCAACACAGGTACAAGTGTTCAAAACTTACACATTTTATTATAAAGTCATTTCACAAAACCAAAGATAATATTATCAGTAATTTATGTGTTAATGAAAAATATATAGGATTCATCTCCATTCAACTTCTGGATTGTGCTCATGAGTCAACTAAACCAAAGATAATATTATCAGTAATTTATGTGTTAATGAAAAATATATAGGATTCATCTCCCTTCAACTTCTGGATTGTGCTCATGAGTCAACTAATTCCTTTCTTCTTCACTGTTCAGCAGACACTTGGATGGAAAGTCAGTAATACCTGAGAGCGCTCTCTAAAATGGAGCCCTTCTAGGACCCACACAGAGGGAGTTTACTGTCTGAAATGAGAAACATGGTCTTGAAGGCCATATGTACCTCAAAGCCCACACCTGAAAGCTTTGGACGTGCTTCACAGACAGGAAATTGAGTGCTAAGGTGACAGAATCAGTCAACAACATAGAAAATGTCAAGATGACAAACACAGCCCTTATTTTCCCATGTATAAAAGCAGACCAAGACTGACCAGTAATTTTCTTGCAGGGAGTGATGAAACCGGTTAGTATGTTAAACATCATGTGAGTGCTTAGTAAAAACTACTGAACTCCTGCATATCACATACACCTTATTTAGAGATAATTATGGTCTGAAGTAAACAACCTCGCCAGAGGATGGAGACCTTCACCCCAACGTTCACCACATCAGACCCCTCTTAGGGACTGAGCTTGGTCTGCAGCACAATGGTCATCTGGGCAGCAGGACATGCCATCACCTCCTTGCTCTACTCTCAACTCTAAGAACATAATTCCAGCCCAACCCCAGTTTCTTTTCTCATCACTGCAGCATTAAAGCTAAAGGCAGAGACTTAAAATTCCTTAACACCTTAAACTTCATCCATATCTATTTAAAGTTGCATGATTTCACTTCACTAGACGTTAACCAGTTATTTCTTTAAAGTCTTTTTTATTAAAAGTTTTATATATATATATATTTTAAGTAGTGTATGGAAAAGAGTGAACACAAAAGCCCAGCGCTACTATCCTTAGAAAGGCCTGCTTGCAAGGTCGGACTTCATCAGGCATCTGGCAACTTGCTCTCAGAGTGTCCCTAGTCACCAGTTAACTAATGAGGGAAGTTCGTTCTACCTAGAATGTTAGTGCAAACAGTATGTCCTATGCTGAACTCCAGCATTATTTCTAATGTCTAGAATTCTGGTATGTTCTAAACAGAGGATACCTGTGTGACCAGTCCCCAGTAAAAACCGCAGGTGCTGAGTGTCTAACGGACTTTCCTGGGCATAAAAAACGCACACACATTGCTGCGTTTTGTTCCAGGGGAAGCATGCACTCTGTGGGATCTCTCATGGGAGGGAGAGAACAAAAGGCAGCCTGGACACGGATTCCTCCCAACTCCATCTGCATCTTTTTCTGCTACAATCCTGTTGTGAAGCCTTCCCTGCATTGCTCTCATGAATCTTCGCCATGAATACAACTATCTGCTGAACCCCACTGAGTCTTCTAGCATTTCTCCAAAGACAGGGAAAGGTCCTAGGAACATTAACGTAGGTAGGGAAAAAAGAAGGGGAAAATAAGAATGTTCTTTAAAGGCTGCAACGACACAAGCCTATTAGGCACGAGGTACGGGCCCGGCTCCCCCTCTAGCCTTATGTTCCATCAACCTATACCATAACCTTGTTGCTCCAGGGCACCAACCTGCTTGAAGAGCTCATGCCAATAATACTGTGGCTAAATGTCCATGCTTTAACTTACTCACTGCACAGAGTGACTCTTTTCTGCACCCCCTTCCACCTTGTCTCTTGCCTCGCTAATTTTTTTTTCTTCCTTTATGTTTCAGCTCAAATTTTACCCTGTCCAGAAAGCCTTCACCAGCTCCTCCATTCTTGTTGGGTAAGCCCACTTTGTACTCCTATAACTCCCTGTACAAATTTCAGTCTCTGCCCTCACTGAAATGTATCACAATCTGTTCATGGTCCATCACCCTCAGCAAGGCATCAAGTCCATGACTGCAAGATTTTGTGTCTCATTTATCTTTCAATTTCAGCACCTAGTCCAATACTCGAGATAAATTGGAACTAAGTAAGTATTTTTTTAAAGCAATGTGTATATGACTGTGTAGCTTCCATGGATTTACATCCGTGTTTTTCTCCTTCCATGCTCTTTCTTTCAGGCACTTTGGGCTAGATCATGGCCCCAATCCTTAGGGAAAATTTCCGTCATGAGTCACAGGTTATATCAACTAAATGCATCTCCTCTCTCTGCTTCTGACCCTTCTTTAAGCTACAGATGTTTGAAAGTTGTTTGAAGGCTGTGAAAAGTAACAACATTCATCAAAGAGCAGTTTAATATTTTTCTGCACAAAAGGTCATCAAAGAGGGAATAGCATTTTTCTTCCAAGTTAAAAGAGATAATGGAGCCACTGAGATGAAGAAGAATAAAGAGAAGGTGGAGGAGAAAGGTGAGGAGCAGAACAAGAACAAGGAGGAAGAGGAGCAGAAACATGCTTGAGAACACATGGAATGGCAAAAACTCTGGTTACGATCCAGGAACATGGGCAGTCTAACATGGTTCCTTAATACAACCACAGTTTCACTTTCCACCTGTCCTTGTTATATCTGGAGCAGGTTCAAAGGAGTAGCCTGTCCATATCTATATTACAGAGCTGATCTCAAGGAAATACTATTTTGAGATTAACACACAGTGTAAACATGTAAAAAAAAAAAATCAAATAGCTCATATATTTTATTTGTGTAACATCTTATTTAACATAAATTTATTTTAAATAAATTCAGATTCATAGATTATGTTTAATGACCTAGAAAGGTAATTACATTTAATCTTTCAGCTCATTCCTCTCCTTCAAGTATAAGTATTTAGAAAACTTTTGACAGTTATGTAATTTGAAAAAAAAAGAAAAAGTTAAGATCAGATTTTGAAATAATTTTAATTAAATAAAAATTGCTCCAAAATAATCATTCAGAAAAATCACAAGTAATAAAATTACCCTGATACTCTTGGACCTCCATGAATATAAATCACCAGGAGGAGCATAGATATTACTCAGGGTGGCTGTAGTTCACATGAATATTGCAGTGGCAAGAGAAAAAAACTGAAAATCTCAATATTCAATGAAATCTGAAGCTCCTTCTGACCTGCAAATACCATGTTATGATTATAAATATTGTTTCAATCTATTCATATAAAATCCTTTGGATAGTTTTATAAACTCAATCTATAATATATGCACTTAATTTTATAAAACTTAAGAACAGCTAAAGATCTAGCAAATATATGCCAGAGACAAATATATACCAAAGATAAATATTAAAGTTGTTTATGAGGGTAAAACAATAGATACAAGTCAACAGATATATTTAAAAATTAAAAAGGAGTATATGTTCCACTTTTTTCCCTATAAGAAAAGAAAGAATGGCTTATGAAACTGGAGCCAAAACTGGAGTTCAAATAGTAAAACAGAAAATTAACTAAACATACTTATTTAAATATCTAAGAATTTAAAACTCAGGAAATGTGTAACAGAGACAAAAGACTTAGTATGTTTGTGGTCACAGGTACATTTCAAAAAAGATCATGCAGAAACCAGCTGGCTGCCAATAAAAATGTTTAAAATAAGATGTACCACAATTAGTGTACATGAACAATTAGTAATTCATGCAGCTGTAGGGTACACAGAAAGCTAAACATACTTACCTAACGGTACGCTATCTAGATCTGTGTAAATAACAGCAAAAAGGAAACAAAAAGCAATACTCCAATCAAAACAGATCCAATGTTAAAAACTCCCACATTAAACAAAATTATGTACCATTTATAAGATATGTGGAATAGATGCCATAGCAAACGCTTATAAATTTATTTTTAAGGAAGTTAGATATGCAGAGTAAAGGAATGAAATTGGTTAATACTTTAAACAATTTAAATAACCAATTCAGAAACATGGTTGATCTTTTTATTCATAAAAACTCATTGCTTAATAATAAGTAAGCCCTTTTCAGTTGCTACTCATTTCTTGTAATGACAATAATTACATCCCCCCAAATTTATGCATGCAAATTAAAGAAGGAACGATTATTAAAAGCATAAGTAAATATAGCATCTATTCAGTCAAGCTATAGGGGACAAGGGGACAGTATAGTATACTCAAAGAGCAAAGTTACCATGCAATTTATTTAGCTGAAATTTAATCCAAATTACCTTGTAAAGCGTGGCCGAGTAGAGCATCTAGCTCAGGATTTAATTCTGCTTTCTCTTTCAACATATGGAATAAGAGCTGGTTTTGCGTAGCACTGGTTATTTCAGTTTGTTTAAGCCGACCTTCAAGTACTTTAATTTGAGCCTCCTTCTGGGCAGCCTGAAGACCCTACAACAACACCAAAAAAAAAAAAAAAAAAAAAGAAAGAAATCTTAGATCATACAAAACAGAACCTATACACAAAGATCTGTATCAAATAGCAAATGCATATGATGTCTGAACTCTGACATCAGATAGACCTTGATTCATCCCAGCTCCTCCACTCACAAGCCTGGTGACGCTGAGCAAGTTACCTTATCTTCCTGATTCTTGTTTCCTCATATTCAACATGGTATGAATAATACCCATTTCCTCGTATGTTGTGAAGATTAAGTGAGAGAACAAAACATAGAGGGTCTAGCACTGTCTCAGCGTGGGAAAAAAGGTGAATCAGTAATCATTATCACTTTCAACATTTAGGCAAAAGTTGCTTAAGATAAGCAGAGAGCAACTGTATTTTTTTTTCTTTTCTGATTTTTTTTTGAGCTGTAAAGAATCAGTATTGAATCAAAATTATGACACTAAATTTATTTTCAACCCAAGGGATTTTTCTTTTAATTTTCCTTTGTTAAAGTAAAATAGAAATTATTTTATTCTTTAAGTTGTTTATCTGTTCTAATACACAAGCGCAACCGATGACAGGCTAATGGAATTGATGTAAATAATGCTGACTTTTCAAAAGAATCTTCTTCCTTATCACAAAGGAAAGGATCACTGGAAAAAGATGAACAAAACCACAACAAATTAACCAAAGCTGAGGTTTTTAATAATAGCGTAGCTAGATCTTACCTTATTGATGCCCATTGACAGGAAGTGATCCAGCAGGTACCGGGCTTCTGTTAGTGTGCAAGCATTGATGACCGCAGTGATATCCAACGTTTCTCCTTCTTCCTACATCAAAACCAGCATATGATGCATCAGTACTTTGAGCTGAATGTGTTCAACAGAAGACAAAGCCTGCTATTTCATGAATTTATCCGATATTATTGGGTTAGCTAATGAGACTCCTCAGAAAAGTGTAAAATTTGATCCCTACCTCCAAGAAACATCTGGTCTAGTTTAAAAAGATAAGACATATTTGAGCAGTTAAGAATCCCAAGTGGATTAATAAATGATATATGTTTTTTACAAACAATAAATATCATAAAATCAGCAGAGAAATCTGAAAAGCAGGCAGGGAGTGGTAAACATGCAAAAACCGAAGAATCATATTAAAGATAGAAAGAAAATTCCTTCATATAAAAATTCCAAGTGCTTTTAATGACAAAAAAAAAAAATACTTCTCATTAATCATTAAACATGTTTTTTAAATTACAAACCTTTGCTTCTTCCATTTGCATGATGTTGGCTTGACAATCAGAAATACTGTCATTGATGTAATCTATATTAGCCGTTAATGACTCCATCTCCTCACTGATGTTAACCACGCTTTTATCTCCCTCACCACTCTCCTTGATTATCTTTTCCCTTCTTTTTGAAAGTTTCTCTCGTCTTTTTGTGAGTTCTTCCCGTTGCTGTTGAGAAAACAGATTGGATTTTAAGAAATTATGTTTACCTAGGACCTGGAGAACATTATGCCAAACGAAGTGAGTGAGTCACAAAAGGGCAAATACTGCAGGATTCCACTTACATGAGGTATCTAAAACAGTTAATGTGGTTGCCAGGGCGAGGGGAGTGGGAAGGGGCAGACTGGGAGCTCGAAATTTGTAGATACTGACAGGTATATATAGAATAGATAAACAAGATTATACTGTATAGCACAGGGAAACATATACAAGATCTTGTGGTAGCTCACGGTGAAAAAAGTATGCAACAGTGAATATATGTATGTGTATGTATAACTGAAAAATTGTGCTTTACAACTGGAAATTGACACAACACTGTAAACTGACTATAACTATAGTTATAAAATAAAATTAAATTAAAAAAACAGTTAAAACTCAGAAGCTGTAAGTAGAATGGTGGTTAGGACGGGCTGGCGGGAGGAGGAAATGAGTTGCTGCTCAGTGGATGTAAAGTTTCAGTTATACAAGATGAGTTGTAGAATTCTCTACAACATTGTGCTTATAGTTAACAAAACCATGCTATGTACACTTGAAAATATGTTAAGAGGTATCTCATGGTATCTATTACCACAATTAAAAAAAAAAAAAAGAAATGAGATGATGTTCATCTATTCATACACAATGCAGTCAACCCCCATCCCTGCCTCCCCCGAACAAACCTGACACATACTCAGTTTACCCAAGGAACGTATTTAGAAGACTACAATTAGCAGTCAGCAAAGCGAGAGCACATGTCCCCCCTGTTCCCCACACCTTGAGGAGCCTATTCATATCGGCCTCCATATTGGAAATGGTCATCTTCTGCATGATGATGTCTGTGACTCTTCGTTCAAGAAGCTGCCACTTCATGCGGGCGGTCTTGGAAATAAACACTCTGCCAGTCAGTCCTTTCCTCTGATATTTTTTCCTATATTATGAAAAAAGACAAACATGATTACCGAGGTGCTTATCTGATTATGTGCTGCCAAATAATGAGCTGTTTTTCATTTAAGCCTGACATTCAGTAATAACGCAAACATGATGCCAGGAGGAATAGAAGAATCGTGTTGACCTGGTTCCGTTTGTTGTGGGCGTTGGCAAGGCCTGGACTCTTGCCACGGGAACTCTCATCCTCTGCTGGGCTCCAGCCCGCGATGCATCTGTTTCCACAGCAGTTGCACTGGGACCTGTGTCCTGAACAGGGCTATCAGATGAGCTCAGCTTCCGAGTGACTTTCCCAGCAACTTTATCTGACATGGGCCTTACTTGCCGACGAAGAGCTGTGACCTGAAATGGCAACAGAGATTGGCTCATTCTCTGAGTCTATAGAAATACATCATTTATCTCGAAGCCAGAATGTTCCCTCCGAACGGTCAACTTGCCTCTTCCGTTTTGCGACGAAGAACCACTTCTTGGTTTCTTTTTTGGGCTTCCAGGAGTCTAAGTTGATGCTATAAAATAATATTGAATAAGTTAAAAGAGGAAGCTGAATGATAAGTATTTCCTGCTCCCATATTAACATATTTCCCCATTCCACTGGGAACTATAAGAGTTCTCAGAGGAATACGAGCTAATGACAATCCTGTACCCATTACTACAGATATATTTTGTTCCAGTAAACACAAATGCATACTGATACAGTCATTTCTCTCTGAAAAATGAAATATTACCTCTGTGACATACTTTCATTCAAAAAACACTAACATAGGGCTTACTAGATACAAATACTTTTCTGAACACTGTACAAATATTTTCTCATTTCATTTTTGTTAGACATTTTGTTTTGGTTACCGGCTGAGGCATGGACAGGAAAAAACACAGCTTAGAATATTTTGAATACAGGCATCTTACAATATATACAATAATCATAAACTCTGTTTTAAATATAGGGAGAACATATACTGACTGTTTTAGCACTTTCTAATAACTTGGAAAATATTATTATGTTGGGTAGAGCATATGGACAATAAAGCATGTCAGTATTCATTACCAGTTTGTTCCTAGTCTATACTTTAAGCCATGTTATAGGGATGTAATTTAGGAAATACCTTTGGATTAGAAAAAAAAAAAAACCCATAGAAACATAGATCCTAGTCTTGATTCTGTCATTTACCCAACTCTGTGATCATGGGAAAAGCTTAGAAACCGGACTTGATCACAAACATCTCTTCTAGGACTTTAATTCTGTGATGTAACAAATAACTCTCCATGTTCTGTATCCCAAATTCAAATTGATCATTCATCTCACGTTTATACATGTTCTTATCTTATCAGGTGGAAATTCTTTGAGAAAAGGACTCCATCTTATCACGGCCATACTCAATTGCCTACCATAATGACAGACATAGAAGCAAAGCTATAAATCTTTTTTTAATTGAGTGAACTATCAAAATCTCAAATTAACCTATAGTTTGAAGTTTGTTACTATACTAAGTTTCTTCATACTAAAAATCAAATCTCAAGCTCATTCATATTTTTATGTAATATATAAACACATTTGGTTCTTAAGCATTTAAAGCTGAATATGATAAGAAGCAATTTAGAAGGGAGATGAATATACATACAAAGCAACACACTAAAGGGAGGAAAAAGTCTGAAATGTTAGCTTTGTTAGGTGAACAGCCAGTCTCACATCTTTATAACAGAATATAGGCATATATGCTGCAGGTAAGATTCAAAAATTCAATCCCAGAAGTTACTTGTTCACTGTTGATCTCTTTATACATCACATGAATTAGTAACAAAGAAATAGGTAGCATACATTATAAGGAAATTATTCCTGTCATCTAAATGTTTAGTTTTCATTAAATTAAATGTTTAGTTTTCATTAAAAACAAAATACGTAGCCCCAAAAGTGGAAACAACCTAAATGCCTGTCAACTGAGGAATGGATAAACAAAATGTGCTCTATACACACAGTCATAAAAAGGAATGAACTACTAATAAATGCTATAACATGAATGAATCTTGAAAATATTGTGCTAAATGAAAGAAGCCAGAACAAAAGGTCACATGTTACATGATTCCACTTATATAAAATGTCCAGAATAATCAGAAAGTAGGTAAGCTGCTGTCAGGGGCTAGGGAGATGGAGGAACGGGTTATGACTGCTAGTGGGTATGGTGTTTCTTTCTGGGGTGATGAAACTGTTCTGAAATTAGAGAGTGGGGATTGTTGCACAAATCTGTAAATGTACTAAAATCTTTAATTGTACAGTTTGAAACAGTGAATTTTATGGTATGTGAATTATCTCAACTTTTTAAAAAAGCAGAAAAAAAGAATAGGCAATATGTTAGAATATGCTTCTACTTGATTTTAGTGGAAATGTATTGGTATAAACAAGATCTAAAATGCCCAGGAATTGAAAGCAACAAAAGACACTGATTATTAAAATACACTGCTATCCTGGGACAATAAATAAATAAAGCCATAAAGATGGAAGTCATCTGGCTAAAATATCTAATTTTCTATCTCATTATTCCCTCTTCTCTATCTCCTTAAATTGCCTCTTTACCTCCCAAAGTAGACTTCTGTTTTCTAAAATATCCTGTATTTTTTTTTCAGGAAAATTTAGAAAAAGTTGAACAAGAGAAAAAGAACAAAGGCTAAAACCTAACTGCTATGGGAAAAGAAAGGTGATGGCTTCTTTTAAGAAAAAAAGGTCGTAAGAAATAACCATATTGTCAAAAATTTGGAAAGAAAAAAAAAACAATCAACTGTAACCTATAACCCTAACATAAACACAATTAGCATATTGGTATGTATCTTTCAAATTTTCCCTAATTGTAATCAAGCATGCATATATAAAATGCTGCTTGACACTTAATGTTAAATTATAGTCATTGTTCATTTTACCAAGCAGTTTCCAAATCCTAATTTTTAATGGTTGAATAACAACTTATTCCTCCTACACTGTTGGTGGGAATGTAATTTGGTACAGCTACTATGGAAAACAATAGAGAGATTCCTTAAAAAATTAAAAATAGAGTTACCATACAATCCAGCAATCCCACTCTGCACACATCCAGAGAAAACTCCAATTAGAAAAGATACATGCACCCCAGGGTTCATAGCAGCACTATTTGCAATAGCCAAGACATGGAAGCAACTTAACTGCCTAATGATAGATGACTAGATAGAGAAGTTGTGGTGTGTATATGTACAATGGAATACTACTCAGCCATAAAAAAGAATGAAATAATGCCTTTCGTAGCAACATGGGTGGACCTAGAGATTATCACAGTAAGTGAAGTCAGACAAAGGCAAGTATCACATGATATCACTTATATGTGGAATCTAAAAAAATGAGACAAACGAACTTATTTAGAAAATGGAAACAAACTCACAGACATAGAAAACAAACTTATGGTTACCAAAGGGGAAGGGGGGAGGGGGGGAATAAATTAGGAGATTGAAATTAGTAGACACAAACTACTACATATAAAATAGATAAACAACAAGGTCCTACAATATAGTACAGGGTACTATATTCAATATCTTGTAATAACCTATAATGAAAAAGAATACGTATATATATGTATAACTGAATCACTATGCTGTACATCAGAAACTAACACAACATTGTAAATCAACTATACTTCAAATAAATACATACATAAAGAAATAAATGGATGAGATATTTAAAAGAAACTACTAAATGGGATGAACCAAAATTTATTTAACCATTACCCCTACTGTCACACATCTTAGTTGATTTTACATTTTTCACTATTACAAATAACCCTAAAGTAAAGATTTTAACAAACCACTGTGATTTTTCTTAGTTTAAATTATTTTCTTAGTCTGAGTTCACTGAAGCAGAACTCTTATGTCAAAGAATGAGAAAATTTTCATAGCTCTTAGTAAAGCCTATTTTAATGAAGACTGATTATTATTCCAGGAACACTGGAAGAATTCTTAGTGATAAAACTGTCTTTGGCACCATCCTAAAAATCACTATCTTATATAATACTGCAACTACTTTCTCTGTCTCTGTAGAAATAACCAGTTAATTCTTTGCCATTTCCTTCCATCTCCTCCTCTAGGAAATAAGCTTCCAATAAAATTTATAATAATATTATAGTGTTTTTCATAAGCTTTTATGTTGAATTACTATAATCCATATACTGTAATAAATGCCATCTTATAAAATGGTTATTCACTGTCCTTAATATGCATTATTTAATAAAGTTACCCAAAACTTCTCTTCCATTTATTGAACAATCTTGTTGATGAACAACACTCTTACATAACTCAGAGCAGAAGTTCACTCACATCTCTTTTACGCTGATCCTTTTTCAACTGAGCAATCTCTCTGTTTCTTCTAGACTCTGTCAGCCTGGCTTTTTCTTGTTCTTCTTTCATTTGTTTCATTAGGCGAACCTAAAATATTAGATAAATACATCCATTGTGATTACCCGATCACAATATGCATTAAATAAATCACATGTATGGAAGTATAGCCTTAGGATTCTGAATACTTAAGAAGAAAAAATGTGGAGTTTTGCTACACATTTTAAATGGTCAATTCTTATTTTCTGTAAGATTAATACATTTATATTTCTAACATACTTCTATCTGCTTAATGTTATATGCTTTCAGCTGTTCTATAACTTGAATGAATTTTGGGGACTTATTACCAGTAGCTGTGTCACTTAACCTTTCTAGGCTTTGGTTTTCTCATCTTTAACATAAAGGTAATAGTGTTATGGGACTGGATTCCTTTGAGAAGTCAATGAGTTAACACCTGCCCAGTGTTTATAACAGTGCCTGACACATAGTAAGCACCTAATCATTTCAGCTATTTTTGCTGTCATCAGCAACTACACAACGCAATTATCTAACTACTTCTTAAATTATTTCCACATTTTCCATTTTTAGGAACAACACTGATTTCCATGCCAAATATTAAGAATAATCTATCCCACAATAAAAACTACAACAGATTAGAATTCATATACTTTTTTTGGTCAAGGGAAGAAAATCTGTACTTTTCTTTGCATGGGAATGCTAAACACCAAATTCAAGATAGTTGTTACCTCTCAGGAAAAAGAGACTATGATCAGGAAAGGGTACATAGGGATACTTTGTACATATCTGTAATGTTTAATATCTTAAACTAGATAGTGGTTATACTGTTCATTATGTTACTGTCTGTGCTTTTTCACATGCTTGAAATACTTTTACTTTTGTTAACCTTGTATAAGAGTTTTAAGAGAATAAATATCCATCCCTGCTGACCAGCCCTGATTTTCAGCTACTCCAAAGAAAGGCTTTGATAATGGAAGACTACAGGAAATAGTTTCTAATTACCAAAGGAAGTGCATCATTTCTGAGACTGGGTTACCTTTTATTGAATATGGAAAAAACCACAATAATTTTTTTTTGGTCCCAAATCACATAAGCATTGTCAAATCAAACATTAATGGAAAATATAATCAATACCTTTGTTTTTTTCATTTCCATCACATCCTGCTGTAATTTCTTCAATTGCTTTTCGTATTGGGACTGATTTTTTAGTAACCTTGCGTGCTCTTTCTGAGCTGTCTGAAGTCTCTGTAGTTCTTTATTCATGGCTTGCAGTTTTTTTTCATATTCTGACCTAACTTTTTTTGCCTTTTCTTCTGAGTAAGATTCCACTGAGCCTGAATGATCAAACAATATTTGCATTTGTTTTTGTGAGACAACAGATTTTTTTTATTTCACAGATTTACAACTCATGACCTTAGAGAAGAAATGCCTTCCAAATACAAACCTCTGGAGGCCAGAGTGTCTTTCAATCACTTTCTCTTTTATTATCTACTCTTAACATATTTTACAATTACTGAAGTTTTTATCTGTTTAAATTTAAAAAATTTTCCCAGCATAAATCAAGGCATTAAAACAATTAGCCACAACTTTGGAAAAAAATAATTAAATAGCCTAGACAGGTACCAGCATGAAGAAACAAAACAAACAAAAATGTTTAACATAATGGGACAAATTAACATTTAATATGGCCTTTTATATAATTTTCTTCTTTCAAGGGGAGACAAAATAAAAATCCACTTCGACAATTTAGTTTGAACTTTAATTTGAATTAAATGAAATTCTTACCTAAGTTTTGAAGCACCTGGTCTCTTTCAAGCTGAGTGTCCCGAATTTTATGTTGCAGCATCATTAGCTTCTCTTCATATTGTTTTTTCAGGGTCTGCAGTCTTCTCTGGCTGTTTTCTAGTTCATCAATCAGCTTTTGCTTGATTGCAATTTCACAAGTAATGTTTGCTAAGTCTGCTTGATAATTGGCTATTATAAAAGAAGAAAATAAAGATACTAAGGTAGGCTATCGTGTAAGTCTAGCTTTTAAGCAAGAGCATGAAAACCATCATCTATATCACTTGGCAGCTATAAGGAAAATAACCTGAATACACCAAAAACTGAAAAAACGGTAACAAGATAGAGTGTTCACATCGGTCAAGGACACGTACTAAGTAAGAATGGACGTCATGCAATGACTAAACCTAGTAAGAGAACAAACATGAGCCTTGGAGGGCATACACAGGTCAGCAGTTATAAAAGGTGCTTTCCTCAAAGATGAAGAAGGTTAAGAGTTTTCTGTTATGTCTTAAACAAGTTCCCCAAATGAGTTTTGTCCTTGTACCAAACGACAAATACCTTTTTCATCTGATTCGGAATCTGATTCATCGGAGCTTTCACCCCCTTCAATGTCATCTTCCTCCTCCTCCTCTTCCTCTTCCTCGTCTTCATGATCACTCACTTCTTGACTCTCTTCCTAAAATATGATTTGTGTCCATTAACGGCACAATATTGGCAAAGCAAACTGATTCCCTCATCAAGAGAGACGGCTGGGGTACATAGTACAAGAGCGCAAGAATTTTACTTTTCATCAGTTAAAAAAAAAATCAATCCACAATTTTAATGTCATTTTATAATAATTTTGTCTTAAATCAAAGAGTACTTCATCTCTCATTGTATCCTATCCCCCACCAAACACAATGTTTTCACAATGCAAAAGACTGTGGGTTGCTAATATTTCATAGCTCACATTTCTCAAGATAATAAGTTACCCAGGAAACAGTTTAAAATGGATGCGCGATAACCAAGTCCCTTTTCTATGTATACTAGCACAGTTAACAGCAGTCAAGAACAGCCTAACTCAAGGACTCAAATTTACAAGTTCATTCTTTCATACTTACAACTTCTAATTCATTGCTTTCTCTTTCTGAAATACCCTTTTCTTCTTTCTTCTCTTGGTCAGTGTCTATAGTATCCTCTTTACCAGCCACACTTAAAAAAGAAAAAAAGGAACAAACGTGTACAGTATTAGAGAGGAAAATTGTTCACTTTTTCAAAACTACCAATTATTTGTAAAAACAAACTAGACGAGTTTATCATTTAACTGAGCCAAGTTACCATGTCTGATGCTTCAGAGGAAATCAGAAATTGCCATTCATCTCATAGTGCAGTGATTCATATCAATGGAGATAATCCTATTTTCTAGAAACACTGAGGACTAGTTTATACCCTGGAGCATGACAGCTAATGAGACAGCTAAGAACCAGTTGCAGTAACATGAAATAAACTAGAATATAGGCCATTTAAATTCAACATAGGCCATTTAAAAAAATATATATTTTTGTTTTCTCATCTAAACATGTAAAATTTTTTCTCAACTAAATACAAAGATACAGAAACTGCATTTTTTAATTGATGCCCTAATACATTTAAGAGTAAATTTAAAGATCAGAATAAATCTGCCCACAGTAAGCTTGTCTACACTGGCTGTACCCATCACAGTGCTCTGGTCTCCCTGGGTAACAGCACAGGGGCTTTTCTCCTAGGCGTGCCTATAGCACAGGGCTGTTTCTCATAATGTTCTCACAGAAATGGGTCTTTGTACTTCAAAACTATCTGAAGTTCAGCCTGACCTCTGACTGAACAGGAAACTCCAGGATCTGCCTCAAGATTCACCAAGCAAATAGAATCCTCCTCTTCGGTTATCGGTATAACAGCCCTGACTACACACTGCTGTCAGGTAATGTTACAGTTCATACATTTAATCCAACTTAAATAATACTAAGAAAGTGAACTTTAAATGAGTCTACCTATGAAAAAATTTCTTCTTGTGCTCTGGTAAAAAATTTTTAATCATTAAGAATAAAAAGAGTACTTGAATAAGGCAATATGCTCCAAATAAAATTCCTCTAGAAAGAGCTTAAAAATTTTATCAGAATAACTTTGTAACAGCTATGATTTCTTTCAGATATTCTGCTACACCAAATAACTGCTCTAATTCATGGATTTGTTTTTAGTTTCTAAGCTGAAAAATTAATCTTATTTAGGCCTTGTTCTTATTATTAAACTCCATCTAATGTTTAATTCTAGGTCCCAATTCTCAGACATTTTTGTACTCAGAACAAGATGAACATACTTTTCCTTAGTAAGCATTTTTCAGAGTTCTTAATTTATGTTTATTTATGTGATTATTTTCTTTAATTTCTATCTTCCCCACTAGACTGTAAGCCTCCTGAGGGCACGGATCCTGTCTGTATGGCCCAGCATCGCATGCCCAGTACCCGGAGGGTGTGCATAATAAATGTGCAGTAACTATTTGTAAACTATATTAGTCCCTATGAATGTGCATGAGCATCTCTGTTTGGCACCTCTGCCTGTGTCTCACACACTAATTACATTGGAGCAGAACAGCACACGTTGAAAGATGCACAAAGATGCACGGAAGACACCGTATCTCTAGAGTGAGAAGAAACTACCAGTAGGACCAGCAATAAATCCATCTTAACTAGAGAGGCAGCATGTCAATTATAAAATGAGTTTGTTAAATCACTTATTAAGAGAAAAATGCTGAACATAACTGAATGCCAGTTTTACATCACTTGTATTATAATAAGGCCGTTAGCTTTCCATCATCATTCATTTCAAGCTGAAAATCTGGAAAGAAACTCCCCTTTCATCCAATCATCTGATTCAAAGGCCAGCACCATGTGCTCAAGCAGTGCTCTCCTTGAGATTTAGGCCCAAGGCTTAGGGTTAGGAAAGGAGTGTGTGTTAGGAAAGGCATCTCCCGTCAGCATCCCTCATTCCCTCCCCTGTGCAGTCTCCCTTCCTCACCTGCAACAGTTGTGGCCTACAGTTTTTGTTCCTTCCTTACAGTCAAGTTCCAACCCAAATTCCCTTTCATTCGGGTTTATGCAACCACCTTATTCCAAAGACTTGACCCAACACACCCTCCTGCTCCCTCCAAATCACTAGAATCCAGGGTAACAAACATTACTTTCACTTCCATATAAAGTTAACGCATTTCTTATAAGGTGCTTGTGCCAATTCTGATGTGGAAAAATCAGCGGTTGTAAGTTTACATTATCTATTCACCTTTATAAATCACTAAAGATGTAAGCTTTTAAAGTACAGTTTGATACTTTGTGATTATTGTATGTCAAATATTCAAGTTTCTCAATAAGTTAAGGAAATTTTCCATCTAAAATAACTAAGCAGCAATGAAAAGTCATAGAATGTACTTTACACAGAATCAGCATCTTGGAGCTGGAAGGAACACTCGTGACCAAGTGGCTTAAACCCTTTGACACTTGGCAACCGAGGTCAACACTTTTGTTGACAACCAAAAAAGAAACTGTGGCCTGGGGAAGCCAATCAGCTCAAGGGGACTTAAAGCCGGTGTCACGACTCCAAGGCCAATATTCTAGAATGCTGCCTCAAAGTTTGGTTCACTGACAAGCGCCACCCAGGAGCTTGCCCGATGTGCAGAATCTCAGGCTCCACCTCAGTCCTACTGAGTCAGAACCTTCATTTTATCAAACTCCCCAGGTTACCGATCTGCAGGTTCATGTTTGAGAAGCCCTGTCCTAGAGCGCCAAACCGTTCTGCTTTTGTTTCCCTCTAGGGATTACATACAAACTGGAAGCAAACTCTCTTCACTAAGTACATTTAGCTATTTTAACGCGGGAAAATGTTTACATCACACTACTTTAACTATACATCTTATTTTGGCCTTTCAAAATAGAAAATTTTTCACATTTCTAATGCCCTAATTTAATTCCAAGGATAAACATAATGTCCTAAATATGAACTAATTTGGTGAGTCCTAAGACAACCTACAGACAGAATTACATTCTAATTACAGAATATTCTAAGTAAGCTATGGAATAAATTATAGAAACTTCAGAATACTATAAAATATAACTGTGAAATATAAATTATTAAATGACTTAAAGAAAATATAATTTTAAGGTTTCCCCTATTTATAGATTAGTTTAACTGACTGTTGCATAGTAAAACTTCTCAAAAGGCTTATTTTAAGAGACGAAATTTCAAAAGTGGTGCTTCTAAAACATTTAATATTATTTTGAAACCAGTTTATTTTCTTAATGATTTTGATTATGTAACCAAAAGACATGTTTAGAAAAATCTACAAAGAGAAATTCTAGTAAGAAGAAAATACTACTTGATACTTGGTTAAATAATCCTAATACTGAATGAGTAAAATGCAAATTTTTCTTATATTCAGAGTTCAGAAGTGTGCCTTTAAATTTGTTCAAATTTCAAATGGAAAAAAAAAAGAAACCCCAGAAGATCCTGTTTTTGATGCTCACTTCAGATACACTTTAAAAGCAAAACTTGTTTTTATATTTCATAATTCAACCTTAAATATGTCTTATCTTATCTGTAGTAAGGCCACAGTTTCCTTTTACTTTGTTGCCATTTTAATGTTGTTTTCCCAACAAAGTTTTCACCAAATAAGGAAGAGAGGAGAGGAGCCCACCCATGACTTAGCATGTGCTGCAACAAGATGTTAATTCCCACCAAATTAATAACTCCCTTTCTGCTCACAAGTTTCTGAAAGGTATTTTCTGAAAGTCAAATGGTGGTGTTCTTGGGTCATTTTTCGCCATCAGAATTATGACAGCTTATTCTAAATTCACATGAAATTGCCTAAATCTTAATTCATATAACCAGTGTGGGTTTTATTCTCGAAAAGTTTTTTTTTTTAAATATTTTTGGTGTTTTTGCTAATTTTATAAAATCACCATTATATTTAGGAGCACCAAACTGATCTAGTCTGAAACAATCCATAATTCTGTAACACACTTCCCTGCAAATGGCAACTAAGTATTTAAATGACATTTCAATAAAAAACCTGGGAAATATTCCAACCTTCTGTCTTCTCGATTGCTTTCCTCAAGTTTCTGTAGCCTTCAAAATCACGAGGCACAGTATTGGAAGGCCAAGCCAATGAAGGACAAACCAGACAGTAAAAAGCGAAAGTGATAAGAAGGTAAAAATGATACATGAGCTTGAAGACTTTAAAATAAATTTTAAAAGATAATCATCAAAGGACAATACACAGTAAAAAGGCAATACATTTTGTATGAATAAAAAGTAAGTAGAAAAAACAAGCAGCATTATATCTAAGAAGACTATATAGACTATCAGTTGAAATTATTCAGCAGTAAAATGTATAGTCTCAATTTATAAAGTTGATAAATAGTAAGACTATTTGGATACAATTGCTTTTCTTAACCTGAAATGGATCAATTTTCTCAGCTTCCAAAAAAAAAAAAAAAAGCCCACTTTCAATGATATCCTCTTCCATTTAAACTTTTAGAGAAGACTTTTTTTATGGCATCATTAAAAGAGCTTCAAAAAGTAATGCCTTTATACCATAACATGAAAATACCATTAATACTACATACTAGTATACTAGTTTTAAAACTTGTTTTCTATTTTAATACACTACATGTGAACATCACTAAATCTAAAAAAAAAATTATATTTCAAAATTATACATGAAATGGTGTTATGGTCAAATGAATATGGTTGTTATGATATCAGTAGAAAACTGTAATTTTATTAACTGAAAATTAATATCACTGTACTAATTACTCGACTACCAGAAAGACATATCTAAGGCAAAGGTGGCAGTAAAATGGGAAATGTAGTACTTTCCATTAGTAAGATTATTTTTCAAGCAGAAAAGTATGAGAAAGACTATAAACATGTACCTAAAGGCTTTGAAATGATGTTCAATGCACAGAACTGGGAATCTTTACTCAATGGAATGTACTGAGCACCAGTATCTGTCATGTAGACAAAAAGACAGATGTGCTAGGCTCTAATTAAGCATAAAGCAATCTTGATATAGTACATTTCTGCCTGGAATTCCAAAAATAATTTTCAGAATCATCAATATTTTAAAATGAAGAGACTGAGTCTTAGCTATGAATGACTTCATCAAGCCAGTTCTCATTCTCCTTTTATAATGTTAGCCTGTGACTGCTTTTCACGATCAACTTATAGACTACTGTTGCAACAAGAGACCAGCAATCTTTCAGAGAAAAAAATTCTGCCGAGTGACCTTCACCAGGAATCAAAATGTCCAGTATAATGGTTAGAAAGGGGAGAGAAATGCCAAAGAAATGCCTAAGAAATCCCCTGTGTTTCTAGAGTTTCAACCTGACACCACTAAATACACATAATAGAATGCAGTCGGACAAGCAAAGTTTTTTTTTTAATATAATGAAAGTCATTTAAAGCTAGATATCCAAAAATATGGGGATGAATGTGTGAATGGTAAATTTTCTTTATCCACATACACACAAAAAATGCAAAAGCTTTTATGCCTAGGCTTATACTGATGATAACGAGCTACAGTGGCTCAAAGGATATGGTTCCTTGGCAAAACCCCCACATTTTCTATTTTCAACATGCAGAATCTTTGTCTGCCTTCACAGGAGAGCTATGTTACAATGAGTGGATAATGTGTGCTAATAAGGAGATACACTTTATATGCCTTCCCAGTTGCCTCTAAAAACGAGTACAATCAGCAATTCCAAAAGACAGTGGAGGGGCAGAGATATAAACTAATAATCTGATACTTCTCCATGATTTAAAGAGTTCAGTTTTTATTTCATTTAGTTCCATTATAATGCCTCTTCCATAGTTAAAAGAGCGGGGGAGGAGACAAATCTTGTTAACCACTGCAACACTGTTGTAACCAGAAAAAAAAAAGATAATGTAGTCTATTCAGTTATTCTCCCTTATTTTCATATTATCCATAATTTCGGATTATTTTACAGCTCAACAGAAAACAAGCACAGAAAGGCAGAATAGTCAACATTTAAACCCCACATACCAGCTACTGATGGTAGTTTTGATGAAGACTTTGATGCTGACGAGGGTGAAACTTTCATGTGAAACAAGACTTAAGGTATTCTCCTTGAACACAAATGTAGCTTCTGACATAAAAATGATCCATTGGCCACTCTTTCTACCAACACTTACAAACGGGGTAAAAAAATAATCTTCCCTATACTACTTAACTTCTTTTTTCTTCATAAAGTTGCTGCCCAAACGGTCAGTAGTTGGACGGAGGCTCCCTCTTTCAAAATTACAAATACCCCTAGAGGAAGCCTATTCGTTATAAGTCATTTCCACTGGTATGAGTCCCTTTAGTCACACGGCTTTGCTCCCAACTTTGAAACTAAGGAGATGAGAGAAGAAAGCAGATGATTTTTGAAACTGGGAGTACTTCAGGCTGGGGAAGAATTACATGAGAACTGACCTCTAAGGAAGAAAGGGACCAAGGCAGCATGTGGACGGACACCGGTGATCAGCAGATGGGAGTAAGAGAGCATGGCTAGGGGAGAAATTCAAACTTCCCCCTAAAGGCTGGTCTACATTCATGAAAGAGAAAGTTCTCTCCTCTATTTCCCTTTTCCTATTCCCGTTTGAATTTCTCTTACCACACTATCAAACGAGTAAAAATCATTTTATGTGAGTGAGTTGGGAAACCTGGACATTATGTATTTGTAACACTTTCCGGAGAAAAATTAGTTTCAAGCTCCAAACAATTTTTAATTGAACTTACTGTATATGTTAAGAGAGGACCACATTTTGCAGTGTTGTCTTTGATAAATAAAATAAATATGAGGCATATAATACAACTCAACCAGAATCAGTACATCCAAACAGGAGCTACTGCTGTCAAAGAGTTCCCGTGGAAGACTATCTTCAGTAATGCTGCTGTCATTCTAAACACTTTTGGAACTCTTTATTATTTGTTTGTTTCAATCTGTAGCAAATCCTTTGGCTAAGTGAGAGCTTACCAACATTAAACAAAATAGGAATTTACATTACATACAGCTAATAGTTATTGGTGATAAACGAAATGAATTATCAAGCTGAGAAAAACAGTATGAGTTTTCATTTTTTAATCTATAGGGCTTGAATAGAATGTGGTAAGAAAAATTCTATTAAGTTCTACAAATTTATGTATATAGTAATATAAATTCATAAATTGATTCTAAAGGCTTTTCTAGTTATACAGTTTATGGTACATAAGAACATTTTTCTAGGTTCGCACTATAATATATAGATCGCAGTTCACCAAGACGTATTATAGCATGTGTGTGAAAATGCTTTTATTAAGCATTTTTAAGCACCATATAGGAATTATTAATTTTCAGGAAGTATCCATTTGTTTCTCTCATTCTAAGCTATCTTTCACTTGCTTCACAGATAATTAAGGTTAACATCTCTAAATTTACCTTTCTGGCTTGGGATTTCCTTCTCACAAATTTTTTTTTATCCCACATCACACTTGGTTAGGAAATAACTTTTTCACATTTAAATCCAGTTGTTTGATGCGGTCTTATTAGTATTAACACCTGCTATCGTTTTTATCATAATAATTATTACATCTACCACAATCACTGAAACAGTCAGTTTTTCACTCTTAAATAGTTGCTGTTTTATCTAAATTTTTTAACTTTAAATGGTTAGGAGTTCTATCATAAAGCAACAGAAACAAATCTTAATAATAAAATGTTTCTTCTTTAGTACTATTTAAGAGTCAAAATGCGTACAACTCGGCATTGCCACGAAAATAACCTGCATCAGAGGAATTAATTTAGGGTAACTATGATCACTATTAAAATGTCAAAACAGCCTAGGTTTCCACTAGGATCCCTATCTATTTTTCATTATTCATACCCAAAAGGTGATCATGATAACATCTCTAAATTTACCTCAGAAGGAAAGAGCAGAATCAGCTCATGACCTTGAGAAATATACCCTTGCTTATCCTTACTTGTTAGTCATGAACGCAAACCACCTACATCTTTAAAAACAAGTCAGTACCATTTCACATTTTGACCAACTATACAACTGAATTTTACAAATAAATGATAAGTCATGTGCAAAGTCTCATTTTCATTCCCACAGTATATTGGGTCACACTGGTTTTGGTAATTCTGTGAATACTGTTACATTTTTAATTGCCCTGCGTAAGAGCTAATCATTGCATATTTTTTAATGCTGCCGTCAGTCACCCATGAGAAATACCTATTAAAATATTAGCATCTTGAGAATGCAATTTCAATTGCAATGCCTCCCAACCATAGATATGCAGCTCGTTGTTTTAATTACTTTAATTACCCCTTTTTAACTCAGGGACACACAGCAGAATTGATTTGAAGAATTTGTCTCCAATAATTTTGGTCAACTGACTATTCAAGGAAGAAATGTCTGGTTGTCTAAATAAATTTCTAAATAAACTGAGCAAAGCAGCAGGTAGACTAAATGTCAATAATAATTACACAAAGTATATACCCTGTAACAAACTATGTGACAAATAAGATGTCTTTTCCCCCTTTGGAATATCTAGCCAAAAATGTTTAAAATTAATTTGCCTGGTATGTTCAAAATATATTCTAAGTAAGTAATTTGACTGCACACAGAATCAATAGGTGAACATGTAAACAATTTATGAGGTTTTAACCACTCACACATTACAATTTTAATTTTCCTCCTCTTCTTTGCATCCAGCTGATTTCAGAGGGAGATTATTACCAGGATGCAAGGAAAAGGAAGCCTAGAACAGTGGTGAAAAGCTGAGTAACTCCTTGTAGGAAGAGTCAGAAAGCCTGAAATAACATAAATAACTTTTACACAATCAAATTAGAAGCCCTGCAGAAAATACTTAAGAGACCAAATGACATTAAATGACAGCCTGATGGATTAGTTTAGCCTTTAGTTAAACTAATCTAGACAGGAAGCCAAATATATCATAAGACTATTTAATCATATTAGAAAATGGAGAAAAAAAAAAAATACTGAGCAACGGCAGAACAAGCTTTGCAGAAAAGATGAATGGAATGCAAAAGCAGCTATTTGAAGAAATAATTTCTAATAGTAATTTTACCTTGTCATAGTCTAAATAAAATTTACTACCATATTATTATAATTAAATTTATCCTTTACATATAGAGATAAATCTTTAAAAGTATATAAATATAACTATCATCTAATTTAAATATTTCACTCATTAATAAACTTATGAGACTATTTATATGCATTGTAATCACAAAATAAAGTATCTTGAAAAGTAAGAAAAACAGGGATTCATATAGCAGTGATTTTATAACACTACCTTTTTTTCTTCTTCTTTTCTTTCCTTTTCAGCTTCTCTAAATCTTTCTTAGCTAGATCTATAATTTCAATGGTCTCTTTGTCTGAGGATACTATAGGAGAGAAAGCTGATGATCCACTGAAATACGGTGATCTTGCTGTGGCTCTTGTCAAATTTTTTCGAAGGTTCTCATTCACTGCTTCACTTTCTAATAATTTGGCCCTAGTGAATAAAAATAGATTTAAGTTGGAAACATTTTATCATTGTGGTTAAAAAGTACATAACATAAATTTTACCACCGTAACCATCTCTAAGTATATAGTTCTACAGCAAAAATTACATCCATGCTGTTGTACAGTCACTGCCACCACTCACCTCCAGAACCATTTCATCTTCTCTGTACCCATTAAACACTAACGCCTCATTCCCCTCTCCTCCCAGCCCCTAGCAACCACGATTATACCTTCTGTCTCTACAATCTTGGCAACTCTAGGAATAAATAGGGAGCATTTTTAAGTGAGTTGTTTGGCATGCTAAAAAGTTTTTCAAAATCTATTTCAACATTATTACAAGGTACAGCTTTTATTTTAACAAATATGTTCACAAACATTAATGCTTAAGATATTTTTCAGATTTCCTGATTAAATAATTATAAATTTGAAATCCCACTCTTAGTGCTCAAAAGCGCTGATGGTAATTAGATTGCTTGCATTTTGGCCAATAGGCCCTAATTATCCTTGCTTTGTAAACCCATCACTTAAACTTAAAATGTACAAGCAGCATTGTTCCCTTCCTTTCTGTTCCTCATTCATCATGCTATAATAGCATTTCCAAATCTTTGCAAGGAATAGTTAGTCAAACTTGCCCCTAACTGGCTGAGAGATATCTGGCTCCTGAATGTGGCGTGGGAAAGGATGAAGTCTCCAAGGAAACCTCAGTTTGATCATTGAAAGCATTCTTTTGTTTGCTCAAGCGGTCCTAATAATGATAGGAGAATAATGTATGTACTGTCAGTATTATGCAAAAACACAGAATGATGAGATCCTAAAAGAGCCTGGATTCTTGAGACTAAAAGGGATTCAGAGAGTCCTCTAGGCCAGTTCCTTAATTCCACTTGATCTAAACCTTAAGAACACAACTATCTCCTTCAACATAATAGATTTCCAAGGTCAGTTTGACACAATGGTGATTAAGACAGGGCTATAAGGAGAAAATACTACCTGCTATCTCCTCTGCCTCAAACTATCTTACTAAGTACTTTTGCCATATGTTCAAATGTTTCAGAAGATGCCAGATTATTTGCAACCACCAAGATCTAGAAGTCAGATCCATGGTCAGCTCTGTATTTTTTCACTGTCCACCAAAATAGTTCATGCACTGTTGAAATCAGCTAGAAACAGAGTATATACAAATCAGTGAATATATGTTACAAGTGTCCTATATATTCTTCAATGAAATTGTTTTCTTTTATATCTGGCATCACAACAGTTACAGTGTTTTAAAATAGTTAAAATAGCTGTGTAAAACTTCTAGGTTAAACGATTGCAAAAATTTTTTAATATAAGGCTGTGATTTTTTATAAGAAGGCAACCTAAGAATAAAAGAAGCTTAACTATAAGACCTCAGAGTCAAAATTTACACTTTTCTCTATCCCAATACCTAGCACAAAGCCAGAGTACACACTAATGCATGTTAAGAATGAATGAAAATATAAATTTGCTATCAATAATAAACTGTCTTTTTGAAACTGGATCATTTATACAATAATCAGATAGCTTATGTCTTTGATTACCTGATTTTAAAAGTTTGCATTTGAGAGGGGCATATTCAATGCTTTTTCATTCCTGGTGCTGATAAAGGCTGAAACCTTCAAGGAAACCTCCCACTCCACTAACCCACACTACATTTGCAGAACCTGCTTTTTGTATGGGTTGTGGAAATAACATTTCTCTCTTTGCCTCTTCTTTTCTTCCCACTCACCCACCCACACACTTGTTGCTCTCTGCATTTCATTTAATAGGAGATCAGGCAGTGAGGCACAAGGTGAAGTACACAGACTTCCTTGGGAACGAGTAAACTGAGGCTTACATCTTAGCTCTGTCACTCACTGGATCTTGGGCCATCTCTAAAAGCCTCCCCTCTTTCCTCCATAAAATGAAGATAAAAATATATACTTCTGTAGGATAGCAATGAGGATGCTATAATGAATTTAAACTAATAATGTTTTTAACAAGTAATAACTATTCTCACTAAAAAGTTGGAAACAATATAATTATCTAACAGTAGGGGATTCATTAAATAAATCAATAACAACCACAAGACAGTACTCATGGAGTCATGAAAAAATCATGTTAGAAAAATATTTAATATTAAAAATGCTCCTAATATCTTGTCATATTTCAAAGAATAGATAGCAAACCAATATGTAGACACTGATATAAATTTTTCTGAAGTGTTCACTGAAAAAGATATTGAAGACATAAACCAAAATGTTAACATCAGTCCTTGGAATGGTGGGAATATGGACGATTTTAATTTTTTTAATACTTTTTTATACTTTCAGACATTTCTACAAAAATATTAAACCCCCAAAACTAAGATTTATTATTATTATTATTATTATTATTATTATTATTATTATTATTATTATTATTATTATTATTAATTATTATTATTATTTCACAACAAATAATGACATGTGAATTTATTAAAAGGTAACCAGTATTATTTTAAAACTAAACTGATAAGACTTAAAATATAAAAATTACCAAGTGGCAATACATTGATGTAATTTGCATTAAGTGGCTGGAAATGAATGCCTTCCTGAGAGAAAGAACTGATTAAGTTCTGGATTGGAGAAGAATTTCGTAGATAAAAACAGAACGTGAGAACTTGGATTTAAATAATAATAATAATATATTAGAACTTAACGGTATTTTTCAATTTAAGAATCTTTGGAGATTAGGCCAAAATGGCAGAGTAGACAGACCTTGAGCTCACCTCCTTTCATGAGCACATCACAGTCACAACTGCTGAACAACCAATGATAAAATAGACTAAAAACTACCAAAAAAGATATTCTACATCTTATAAAGAAGGAACCACAACGAGATGGGTAGGAGGGGCTCACTTGTGATATAATCAAACCCCATACCCCCAGGTGGGTGACCCACAAACTTGAGAATAATTATATTGCAGTGCTTCTCCCACAGGAGTGAGTTCTGAGCCCCACATCAGGCTCCCCATCCCAGGGGTCTGGCATCAGGAAGAGGAGCCCCCAGATCATTTAGCTTTGATGGCCAGTGGGGCTTAATTACAGGTGCTCCACAGGACTGCAGAAAAGAGAGACTTCACTTTTAAACGGTGCACACAAAATCTCACATGCACCGGGCCCAAGGGCAAAAGCATTAACTTCACAGGAGCCTGGGCCAAACCTACCTTCTGGTCTTTGAGGGCCTCCTGGGGATTTGGTAGGTGGCTGGGATTCACCCTGGGGACATAAAAACTGGTGGTGGCCACACTGGGGAGTATTCATCTACATGAACTCTCCTGGAGGCTGACATCTTGCTGGGATCATTAGCACCCAGACCTGACCCCACACAACTGTAGGTTCCAGTGTTGGAAAACCTCAGGCCAAACACAAACTGGTCAGGAACACTGCCCCACCCATCAGCAGACAGGCTGCCTAAATACTTTCTGAACCCAAAGCTGCCTCTAGACAGGTCCCTAGGTGTGGCCTTGCTCACCACAGGGCCAGGACCCTGCTCCACCCACCAGCCCCTCCTACTAGGAAGTCGACACAAGCTTCTAGACCAGCCTCACCCACCAGGGGGCAGACACAAGAAGCAAGAAAACAATGATTCCACAGCCTATAGAACCAAGTCTGCAAACACAAGGCAGACCATCCCCTGGAACCAGCTGGCCCCTGGCCCTTGGGTGACAAGAAGGGAGCATACTGCTGGGACACATAGGACATTCCCTACCGAAGGCCACTTTTTCAAGGTCGAAAAACATAACTAACCTACCACATACATAAAAATACAAATAGAAATTTATTTTAAAAAGAGAGAGAGAGAGAGACAGATGGTAGTGGAATATATTCAAAGAAAGGAACATGATAAAACCCCAGGAGAACAACTAAGTGAAGTGGGGAGAGGCAATTTACCCAAGTCCAGGGTAATGAATGTAAAAATGATCCAAGAACTTGGGAGAAGAATGGATGCACAGAGCAAGAAGTTAGAATTTTTTAACAAAGAGTTAGAAAATATAAAGAATAGCCAGAGTTGAAGAATACAATAACTGAAATGAAAAATACACTAGAAGGAATCCATAGTAGACTAAATGAGGCAGAAAAATGGATCAGTGAGCTGGAAGACACAATAATGGAAACCATTGCCACAGAACAGAATTAAAAAAGAGTAAAAAGAAACAGGGAAAGTTCAAGAGACCTCTGGGACAACATCAGGCATATGAACATTCACTTTATAGGTGTCCCAGAAGAAAAAGAGAGAAAGGATCTGAGAAAATACTTGAAGAGATAATAGCTAAAAACTCTCTAACCTGGGAAGGCAAATAGTCACCCAAGTCCAGGAAGCACAGGGAATTCCATTTAGGATTGATCCAAAGAGGACACATAGTAATCAAATTGACAAAACTTAAACACAAAATGTTAAAAGCAACAAGAGAAAAGAAACAAATAACATTCAAGAGAATTCCCATAAGGCTATCAGCTGATTTTTCAGCAGAAGCTCTGCAAGCCAGAAGGTGAGTGGCACAATGTATTTAAAGTGATGAAACGGAAAAAGTTACAACCAAGAATACTCTATCCAGCAAGGCTCTCATTCAGATTTGCCAGAGAAATCAAAAGCTTCACAGATAAACAAAAGCTAAAAGAATTCAGCACCATCAAACCAGTATTTACAACGAACGCTAAAGGAACTTCTCTAAGAAGAAAAGAAAAGACCACAAGCATAAACAAGAAAACTACAAAATGGAGAAGCTCACCAGTAAAGGCAAACATACAGTATAAAGGTAGGAAATTATACACACACAAACTAGTAGGGAGGTTAAAAGACAAAAGCAGTAAAATCATCTGTATCCACAATAAGAAGTAAAAGGATACAGAAAACAATTAGATGTAAAATATGATACCAAAACCAGTCATCATGAGGGGAGGAGTATAAATACTGGGCATTTAAAATGCTTTTGAAATGAAAAGATCAGCAACTTAAAACAATCATGTATATATACAGACTGCTATACCAAAACCTCATGGTAACCACAAACCAAAATTCTAAGATACATATACACACAAAACAGAAAAAGAATACAAATCTAACACTAAAGATAGTCATCAAATCACAAGAGAAGAGAACAAAGGAAGAAAGGGGGAAAAAAAAGATCTACAAAAACAAATACAAAACAATTAACAAAACGGCAATAACAACATACATGTTGATAATTACCTTAAATGTAAACAGGTTAAATCCTCCAATCAGGACACATAAACTGGCTGAATGGATACAAAAGCAAGACTGGGATGTATGTTGTCTACAAGAGACCCACCTCAGCTCTAGTGACACATACAGACAGAAAGTAAGGGGATGGAAAAAGGTATTCCATGCAAATGGAAATCAAAAAAGCTGGAGTGGCAATACTTATATCAGACAAAATAGATTTTAAAATGAAGACTATGACAAGAGACAAAGAAGGCACTACATAATGATCAAGGGATCAATCGAAAAAGAAAATATAACAAATGTAAATATATATGCACCCAATCAATATTAAAATGACCATACTACCCAAGGCAATCTACAGATTCAATATAGTCCCTATCAAATTACCAATGGCATTTTTCGTAGAACTAGAACAAAAATTTTTATACTTATGTGGAAACACAGAACACAAATAACCAAAATAATCTTGAGAAAGAGGAAAGAAGCAGGCAGAATCACATTCCCTTATTTCAGACTATGCTACAAAGCAACAGTAATCCAAACAGAACAGTAATGGCACAAAAACAGACATATATACCAATGGAACAGGATAAACGGTCCAGAAATAAACCCACACACTTACTGGTCAGTTAATCTACGACAAAGGAGGCAAGAAAATACAGTGGAGAAAAGACAGTCTCTTCAATAAGTGGTGCTGGGAAAACTGGACAGGTACATGTTAAAGAATGAAATTAGAACATTCTCTAACACCATATACAAAAATAAAGTCAAAATGGATAACAGACCAGATACTCTAAAACTCCTGGAGGAAAACATAGGGGTAACCATAAAATAACATATTATTTGACATAAATCATTGCAATATTTTTTTGGATCCATCTCCTAAAGAAATGAAAATAAAAACAAAAATAAACAAATGGGACCTACTTAAACTTAAAAGCTTTTGCACAGCAAAGGAAACCATAAACAAAATGAAAAGACAGCCCACAGACTGGAAGAAAACGTTTGTGAACACTGCAACCAACAAGGGATTAATTTCCAAAATACACAAACAGCTCATACAGCTCAATATTAAAAAAAAAATAAAATAAAAAAATGGGCAGAAGATCTAAATAGACATTTCTCCAAAGAAGACATACATATGGCCAACAGGCACATGGAACAGATGCTCAACATTGCTAACTACTAGAGAAATACACATCAATATTACAATGAGGTATCATCTTACACCATTCAGACTGGCCATCATCAAAAAATCTACAAATAATAAATTTTCAAGAGAGTGTGAAGAAAAGGGAACCCTCCCACATTATTGGTGAAATGTAAGCTGATGCAGCCACTATAGAAAACAACGTGGAGACTCCTTTAAAAACTAAAAATGGAGTTACCATATGATATAGGGATCCCCCTCCTGAGCATATGCCTGGAGAAAACTAATTGGAAAAGATACATGCATCCCAGTGTTCACAGCAGCACTATTCATAATAGTCAAGACATGGAAGTGACCTAAATGTCCAATGATGGATGGATGGAGGGGATGTGGTATGTGTGTGTGAGTATACACATACAGACACACACACACAATGGAATATTACTCAACCATAAAAAAGAATGAAATACTACCATTTGTAGCAGCATAGATGCACCTAGAGATTATCATACTAAGTGAAGTAAGTCAGACAGAGAAAGACAAATATCATATGGTATTACTTATGTGGATCTAAAAAAAAAATGACACAAATGAACTTATTTATAAAAACAGAAATAAGATTCACAGACATGGAAAACAAACTCATGGTTACCAAAGAGGAAAGGTAGGAGAGGGATACATTAGGAATTTGGGATTAATATATACATACTACTATATATAAAATAGATAACCAACAAGATCCTATGTCTAGTACAGGGAACTATACTTGATGTCTTGTGACAACCTATAATGGAAAAAATCTGAAAATATATATATATAAAATATATATATATCAAATATAACTCAATCAACTTAGCTGTACACCTGAAACTAGCAACATAAGTCAACTATACTTCAATTAAAGAGAGAGAGAAAGCAGCTCAGCCATCAGGACAAACCATGGAATCTGAAAATATCACAGAAATGATTAGTGCCTTTGACGATCTTTTTGACCCTATATTCTCCCAGTCAGAGCTCAGTGGTCCCCTTCCCATATTCCCACACTAGGCGTGTGACCAATTTCTGTCATCCTGTTTACCACAAATGACTATTTATGTCAGGTGACCCACCTTGACGGTGAACTCCTTGTTTATGTCACACTTGTTCAGTCCACGGCATGACACGTGGCATATAGTGAGTACCTGCAGTACGTGTGTGAAAAGTGGGTGATGAGTGAGCTTCTGTGTGTACCAAAGAGGCAGGCAAACTGGTAGGGATGCCATAACTCACACACAAAGAATCACTGGAGAACTCTTAGGGAACAGGTGCAATGGAAGATTTTAAAAAATTAGAGATGACTTATTGATGTGGGCCATTCCCAAATGGTGGGTGAAGAGGCACAGGGAGGTAACTTCATCAACACCAACTATGCCTAACCTTATGTCAGGTTAGGTAAGCCTCCAATGAAGGGTATAAGAACAAGAGTAGGAGGATAACACGGAAAGATAATGTGGGAAGAGAGGCAAGGAAAGTAGTTTGCAATGTGACATTATGTTCCCATATGTTCCACAACAGGCAAGTACTATTCCCTGAACGTTAAGGGGTGAAATATCACTGTGAACAGTTACTACAAAATTAGCCCAACAAATAGCAATAACACTTCACTGCAAAACCCATACTATGCGCATTATATAGTACAGAACATGAACTGTACCTGAGATCTTCAATTTCTTTAATATAACTGTGAATCATATTACTAATCTCCTCATTCCCTTCACCTGCAAGATAAAAGATGAAATCAAGAATTTCCTTTAAAATGAAAATTCAACAAAACAGAGAGAAAAGAATCAAGTTACAGAAACCAAACAAGAATACTTGAAAAATACAATTTAAACAGAAAATTTCCTGACCTTAATTACATGAGCAGAAAATAAGATAACATGATAAAGCAAAGGGCACATTTTGCTTCTGTAAGAATGCATTATTCACAAATTAAGTAACTTAAAATCACAGACTGTAAATACAGATATTGACTTTTTCATTTCAAATATTTCACATAACTAACAAACATGAAATATGTTTCCTGCCCTCCGCAAGTGAACCCCTCCCTCCTGCCCTACACACATACCTGCTCTGGCAAGGACTTGGTTAGCCTGATCGCTAACGAGCTGTGTGATTCTGGCCCTCAGTGCGTCAACTGTCTCCTGCATGGCTTTAATTCTTACACGCAGGTTGTTATTTTCAGTCTGCAGCATAGCGTTCTCATGGAACATGTCGTTGATGCTTTCCACACCCTCTTCATTGATTATTCTTTTACCCTAGAAAAGAAAAATATTTCCCTGTTCGTTAAGAAGCTTTAAACACCCAAGAGTTTTTGTTAAAGGATACTACAGGACTACACAATTCTACAGCCAAGAGCCCTTTTGTTTTAACAGCCTCGAGGCAAAAGAGATCCTTTTCCCTCTACGACAACTGTCCATGGAGCATTTGTCACTAAAGACATTGACTGCATAGGAAGCCTTTTGAAACAAGAGGTTTGGTCAGGCTGTAGACTGAACATAGGCTACCCACAAGGAAAACTGGAAAATTATACCTCCAAAAGGAAAGATGCCACCATTACTAGAGACATACATGAGCAAGCCATTACAAAAAGCTATCACTGTGTACACAACGTGTATCACAAAATGCAAAGTCAAAACCATGAGCTTACTGTTTTGTACTCCATGAGCTCCATCTGAAGCCGTGTGATCTCACCACGGAGTGCACTGATCTGCTGACTAGCTCTGTCCTGATTGACCATCACCTTGTTCTTGATATTTCTAGCTCGATTGGCATATTTCAGGGTATTCAAAGTTTCCATAAAATCTCTGTCTGAAGGGCTGACACATGCTATCATGATTGTTTGGCTGAAAGTTACAAATGATAATTAGGTTTACAGATAAAAGCAAATAAAACACTGAAATAATCATTTTAAAATTCCTGCCCTTTGAATAGTATCTACTCTTCAAGATACCAAAAGATTGATATTACTAACTTAAAATAAAAGTAAACTTAAAAGCCCCAATGCTTTAAGACTATCCGTAAGGAAAAAGATTTTATTTCCTTGGGTAAAACTGGGGGAAATGAATTAATATTTTTTTGACTCATAATACCTTGAGAAGGCATGTATTTCTCACCTCTTAACAAAAATTTTTGAAGTGATGCACACAGAAAAATTCTAAAATTTAATCTGCCTATATTGTGACATGTTGAAATTCAAAAACCACTGCTTTCATTATCTACTTAATATTTCAGGATTTCACATTTATCTTCTTTTCATTTAATCACTTGAATCCTGATTTTTTTAATGTCAGCAAAGAATTTTACACAAAATCCAATCCCCTGATCAAGAAAAGTATTTAGTATACCTGTATGTTTAACAATATGAAACACCATTTGTGGTTGAGTGGTCAGAGTTCCAGAGTTTCTGGCCAGATTACATAGGAAAAATGGGAAACACTACTCTACAGTCATGAAGAATTGCTTTACCAACCGAAGAACAGGATAATAAAATACTTACCATGCTTAAGCTATTTCTGTCAACGAAACAGATGCTGAACATTCTAATGCACACCTACACACTAACAAAAAAATACACAGGAACTACAATTAAGGAACTAATTTCCCCACCCTGGTAGGAAATTCACAGCTATCAATCCTAGTCTACAGCCTCCTAGCCCCTGCTTCCACTTCTGCATTCTCCCAATAATCTCAACACAGCACTCATAGTACTGACAGTAACCTTTTTCTTTTTTCTTTTTTAATTTTTTTTCATATCGTCAAGCTTTATTTTTAATCATTTTAGATGATACGTAGTAATGTCTCGCTGTGGTTTTTTTTTAACTTTTTAATTTTTATGCAATTTTTAAAGGTTACTTTCTATTTACACTTATTACAAAATATTGGCTATATTTCCCATGTTGTACAATACATCCTTGAGCCTCTCTTACATCAGATAGTTTGTACCCCCCACTCCCCGACCTCTATATTGCCCCTTCTCCCTCTCCCCACCGGGAACCACTAGTTTGTCTCTATACCTGTAAGTCGGCTTCACCAGTTTGTTTGTATTTTTCAGATTCCACATTAAGTGCTGTCATACAGTATTTGTCTTTCTCTGTCTGACTTACTTCACTTAGCATAACGCCCTTCATGGTAACCCTGTTAAAAGGGGGTCCATTCCACCTATCTCCCTCCCTTTACAAACTCTTGCTCAACCTTACTTACTCTTACTTTTATTTTTTAACATTCCAGATCTTATTTATTTACTTAAAATCCATGATATCATCCTAAAAACAATAATGTGAGTAACTTGATATTTACCCTGAAGTACTCACTAAATACAAGTCTTAAGCTAAGGAACTATTAACATGTATAACAAAAAGGACCGATAATCCACTTATTTGATTTTGCACCCTCGATACACTTTAATCAAAAGGGAAAATGTGTTAGGTAATAAGGGGGTATACAGAAGTATACAAGAGTATACAGGAGGCAGACCCTTCGAGAAAGCATGGACTTCCTTGGGTATAACCCCTTGGAAACTAGTTATTGTGCCGCCAGACTAGCTGATGTTAAAGTTTATTCTTCTAGGGGACAGCAGTCAACAGCAAGTACTTTTCTTGGGAGAATTTGATCTGTATTACAGAGTTATTTCAGCTTCCCCTGGCAGCCTGTTCCATCTCACAACTAGCTCACTACTCTAGCCTCCCTCTGGGGACTGTGACAGGTAATCCTCCAAAGACAAAAACAACATACATTTACTACACTTGAGATGTATGACTTACCCTTACAAGATTATTCGAGATTCAACTCGGAGATCATCTAGTCTGAGAATCCAGTCCTCAGTGTGGCTGTACTCTTTCTCTCGACCTTCTCACACTCTCTGCCTATCTCTTTTTTGTAGATTATGAGTAAATTATGATTGTGACTACATTGAAAGTTTATAGAGCCCAACTCTTAGATCCTAAACTCATCAAGTCTTTTTTACTCATCAGAATACTCTGTACAACACGGTATTTGGAATGCATTAGTCATTACATTTGTGTTATTTGGAACACATTAGGTCATTAGTAATTGTACGTCATGTTTATTTATTTGAGGTCAGAAAGTTAAGATAATTCATGCATATCTTTTGATGGAGGAGACAAGGTAATCAAGTGAGAGTGATGATTATGGATACTGATTAGAGGACAAAACTGCTCAAAGTGTGGTCCCCAGCCCAGGGCCATCCTGTATATTATTGTCACAGTAACTACAGAAATTGAAAATAAGCATTTTGAAAACTTTTACAACATTGGAGCTTGCTCATTTCATTGAATAGAAGATAGACCAGTTCAAGTGTATTCAAACTCACATAAAAAGTCACAAATGGGACAAGCTGAGTACAGTCATGTACAACATCAACCCACCACAAACGGGAAGTGGGGAAGGAGAAGGGCTTGCCCTTCACACATATTTTGAGGAGTACTGGGATCAAGTGCTTAAGAAGATTAGTGCAAGACAAGAATGAGAGGAGCTAAAATCTACTGCAGCATAGGAAAAAGGTGACATATTAAATAAAACCCAAAAGATACAAATTTCAAGAATAGTTGTTCATGAAAAAATTTTTAAAAATTAAAAAAAACCATATCATTTAAATATATTATGTTATCTTACATATTGTTATATCATATATATTAGGGAGGAAATATATCATAATATGAACAATAGTTACTTACAGGTAATAAAAATCTAAGTGATTTTAATTCATGTTTTAAATTTTTCTGTATTTTTCAGAATTTTAGGCATAAACTTTTTAAAATGTTAAACATTATGAATGTATGAAAGCCAGCTTGGTTGAAAAAAAAAAAGTCACTAAATTGTGCACATAAATATAGGCAGCTTGTTCCTAAAAATATCTTTGGCCTAATTTTTCTTAAAAGTAATTTGTACAAACATCACAAAATGAAGTACTTTATTCTCCAGGCTTATACAGAATATAATGCTTTTGAACTAGGAGTTCAACCTCACAATTTCAAGCAGGAATGGAAGATCACTGAGTATAGAATTAGAAGAGAGCAGTGACCACCCAGTGAGGAAGTGGGTGAGGAACAGAGGAGACTATTTAGCTGTAGCTTACATAAAACTCAGGAGGAATCCAAACCTAGAGTACAAATATCTTAAGACTGTTACAGGGCAAGCAAACTTTCAGAAGTATTATGCAAAAGTATTGACACTTGTAAGGGGAAGATGTTTATCATCTCTGCTTTGTTATAAAACAAAGTTATAAGTTAAGAAGTAAATACAAGAAAAGGCTACAATTTAGTAAACTTTAAAAATTTATATTTGGCTTAAAAAAAAAAAAAATTTGTCCTGTTACAATAAGACTCAGATTGATACTGAAGGTCAGAGTGAAAATATAGAACAGAAGTAAGAAATACACAATGGAAGCAATACAAAGAATATGAACATTACATAAAGAGTAGGAATATGAAAATGAGACCGCTGCCAGGAGGGTATAGCTCAAAGTGGTAGAGCACATGCTTAGCATGTATGAGGTCCTGGGTTCAATCCCCAGTACCTCCTCTGAAAAAAGTAAATAAGTACATAAACCTAATTACCTCCCCCCCCAAAAAAAACCTAAAATAAACAAATAAAATAAAAATGAGACCACTGAATTCTATAAAACAAAACTTTATTTCTAAATCCATCCAACTTCAAACCTAAATAGACTCAACATTATCAAAATTCTTTGACTAATAGTTGTTCAGAGAGAAAGTTTACAAGTTTAACTACCAGCTAATTTTAAGCATCTAAGGATCATTTTGACAGCATCAGTAAACATATTCAACCGTTGAAAACACTGTAAAATAGATTCACTTTAGTTGCTCTGTAACTTGTTGAATTGTGCTATGATTGAATTTAAATGCCAAAAATGTTTCCACTTTTAAAGCCAACGTGTTGATGTTTATAAAGAGGAATGCATTCCCCAAAGAACATGTTTAGCTGATGAAACATACCAGAATGATGCCAAGGACGGAAAAGGAGCGGTATCAGTGATTCTGGCAAAGTTAATAACCCAGCTAACACCCTGTATTTCATTCAACTGACATTAAAAGAAAAGGTTTTCCCAAGTATAAAAAAATGTTTAATTTTTAGAAGACTTCATAAAAAATTATCAGTAATGTTTAAATTACTTTGCAATTACACAGAAGAGAGTATTTATTTTTCAACAAAATTTTACTAGGCACCTTCTATGTGCCAATTGCTGAAAACTGAAACTATGATGTAGTAGAAAGAGCACATGCCAACGACTTCACTTATAAGCTAAATGACTGAATAAATTACTTGACCTCTCTAGAATTCAATTTCCTTATCTATAAACCAGGAACAATAACACCCACCTCAAGGGATGTTGTAAGAAATATGTGAAATAACAACTTCCAAAAGAACTCATACCTTGGAGGTACTCAATAATTATTATTTCCTCATCCTAATAATTTGCTTTATAGTTAAAAACAGTTCTTATAAATCACTTTACAAACTTATGTTTAAAGAATAATTGAAACACAGGAACACGGAGGATAAACACGTATGCATACCTATTACCCCCAAGAGAATCCTGCAGTAGTCTTGTCAGCTTAGAGTCTCTATAGGGAACGTGAGTGGCCCTCTTGCTCTTGTCTCCCAATGCACTTATCACATTGCCAAGTGCCAACTAAAAGAGAGAAAGAGAGAGAGAAAAATGATAAAAAATTTACCAACTGTAACACTTTTAAATAACTGAAAGCTTATAGAAAATAATGTGAAGATGTGGCAGAATTGAGAACATTTGTATTTGGTTTTACTTTGCATTTGTATTTTAAAGTATAAAGAAAACTTCAAAGCTTCCCATATTAACGACTAAAAAGCTGACAACCGCTCAAAATTTAGTGCTATAGATGCTCACAATTCACAAATCCTTAAGCCTCTATTCAGGGATTTTCTTTAGAAATAGAAATGTTATAAGATTGATGACTTCTGACCATTTCTAGAATTAACACAGCATTGGGTTGTATTCCCCCCTAAACTGCCAATTTATGTTGCAAATTCTTCTCAATTCAATGAAGAAATAACTTGTTAGTTTGTTTCATGAAACTTTCTTGTTGCCCTATAGCTGCCTTATGGGAAGACAAAATCTCCTTCAACCTCGATAAAAATATCAGTATGATATCTCTGAAGAATCTCAGTATTCCTAATGCAAGGATAGCCTTACCTAGAAATTCAATGATTCTACATGCTAAGCATCCAATATTTAAACAACAAGGTCAAATTACAGAACTCTTTAGTCACTCCTTCTGCCACCCCTACTGCTTTAGCTGCTGTCACTGAACTAGCAGGTACAGGGTAAGCATTTTCCTAAATGCCGGTCGCACTCCCCTTCAGTAATGCAAACATCTGTAACAATGTCTTTGTTCGAGCCAACGGATGATGCAGAGAGTGCATGAGCATCACATTGTGTCTCAGTCCTCCTTTTCCAAAGAGGATACAATTTTAACCACAGGCCACACTGAACTGCTCTGCCACGTAGCATGAACAGGAAAACAGTGCAGTGGCTTTTGTCTTTTCCTGACAGCACAAATGAAAATACCACCATGATTTTATCTTCTAAGAAATTCAAAACAATACACAAAGTCCAGGATCCAGATCTTTCAGTCCCTTTAACACAATATTCAACCATATGGTGGGAGCATCAAGACGGGGATTGGAGCAGGGAAGGCTGGCTCTCTCTAATCAGCCTCAGCTGGTAATTCCCCCGCAGAAGGGTTGCAATCATACAAGAGCAAATATTGGAAAATGACAGAAAAAACCCCAAAAAACAAAAAACACCATATGCTTGGAGCCCCAGCTCTAGCAAGAAAGGAAGAGAAGCAAAGCAAAATACACACGTCTTGATGCTGTCAGCATCACAGAAATTTAGGATGTCATTACATTTAAGCAGGAACAAATGACCAACTTTATAATCACATCAGTAAGAAGAAAAGATTTACTACATAAAAAGTTGGTTCAAGAGCATTTTCTTCCACGTAATAGAAGCTTTAGGCTAACTCAAACACGAGGTGTTTTTTTCCAAACAAAAACACGACTAGGTGGCAATGGTATTAAAAGTTAATTCCTAATACAATCTAGAAAATTTCTCTTTTTGAAGTGATCATTACTAAAAAAAATTTATTATAATTTCCAAAATAAAGTCTGTCATAAAATGTTAGCAAAAAAGCTACTATGAAAGTCATCCCATAAAATATTTAGTATGAAAACAGCATAGTCTTAAACGTGAAAAGAATGTTTGTCATTTCTATTATATATATTATTTTATGTACACATCATAAAATTTAATCCAACGAAATTTTTACACATGAAGAAAAATTTCGTTGTCAAAAGGAGAAAAAAAATCTGACAGCATGAGCAGATCAAAATTCAATGCATTACTCCTAGGTTTATAGCAATTTTGCTTTCTCAGCCCAGTGCATTATGTATGCCAAAAGGGAAAAGGACAATGACATAGCCCCGATATCATGTCAGCACAAAGCCTTCGTCTTAGTCTTACAAGTCCACAGTTGATGGAAATGCCTTCTTTTGCCCTCTCGCCAGTCGCTCCAGTACGCTTCAGTCTTTCTGATCCTGCCAGATCAACAAAATGGAACTTTGCAGTCAGAGTTTCGAATTCATTCATCTGGGATGATTCAGAAATCACCTTATTATCAGTTGCATTTTCCTGTAGTTGAAGAAAATAATCGAAAATATTTTATTAATGTGACACTAGATATCCTCCAATCCCACCTTGCCCTCATTTTATATATATTTTTCATATTGCTACATATAGTTCTCACATTATTTATTAAACCTAACCATAAAAGAATGATACAACACCAACAGTGAAAGTGCTAACAGTGAAAGAAAATGAAGGAATCCCATTAGACAGCATTTATGAGGGTTTAGTCCACAATACTTCTTTCATAAGAAAACTTGCACCAGTTTGACCTTTTCTTTCCTTTCTTTTAAATTTTAAGCCAAAGTTTTATTCCTCACTTTTTTAAGTTGCTGCTCCTTTAGAATCCTGAGCATGTCTCTCACAGCAAAGCATCCACACGCTCCCACATAAGTGGTTGAAATAGTATATATAGTACCAGACCTCTGAAATAATATATACTACATATATATACAAATATATAGCCAAATAGAGGCATGTAGCCAAATAAAATACGTATAAAAAAGTCTGATGCAATTATAAGTGTAGACAAAGTTAGGTCAGAGAAGGTCAAAACTCAATGGTTATCGACTGAGGCTTTGCTTACGTTGAAGGGAAATTTGTAACACATATAGTTCTCAAAAACAAAGGGTCTCAGGTAACCATATCCATCACCATATGGCCACAGCATGCTCTCTGGCTGTTGCAGACATATATCCAATTTTTTATTTCAAAATCTTACATGGTTGGCCAGCTTTAGCTTAAACAGGATCAGAGACATCTCATTAGGAAAAGGAATGGTTAAAAACAAACTTAATTTGGCACAAATGTTCTCTCTGAGAATTCATGTGATTTTAGGAAAGTGAAACCTGAAAATGTTAAGAGATTAGAACTAATAACTCACAGCATCTATTTGGGGACATATTCTGGTCTGACACAAGTGAATGGTAAAAATGGCATGAGAACGAGAGCTCTGAACATTCATCTGAGTACTAGCAGTGGTCCGGGATAAGGCACCCAGCTTCAAACACTGCATCATCTGGAAAAGGGAAAGAAAGAAGAGTTTTCATGAACAATACTTAAATAAGGTCCACACAATCAGAAGTCTGAGCTAATGGTTAAAATCCACCACATTAAGGAATGTAAAAGACATAGATTCTTATTTTGGTTACAGGCACTTTTTGAGCTGAACTTCTCAGTATAATAATAGTGTTTGTTTTTTTTTTAATAGGAAAAACACTGAGATTCCATTGTTTGCCACTGGCTGACATTTGCAGCTTCCATTTCAAAACTATTACAGTAGAACACTTTGGAACAAGCTAAACAATAACTGGAATTATCTTCTGTACCTTCTGCTGAAATTTTTTTTTTTTGTAATTTTCTTAACAGTCTCTCTTTAGGAGCCATGATACAGTCCTACATATGTTACAGCAAAAAGTACAAAAGGACTGTGGTCTCATACTTCACTTTCAATTATCTAACCCTCTTTTTCTAGCTGTGAAAGAAAGCTATACACACATTGCCTTAGTTTCTTTTGATGCTACGATAAATGTAATGACTTTATCTAACTCTGACATTTTTAATAATGAAATCCTGGGCAAAAAATGAAGAAGACGGTAAAGATTTTAACTGCTTGTCACACTTAAAGATAGAAATTTCATACCTTGATCAGCAAAGCTAACTATTAAATAAAGTCAAATATGCTCTATTTTAACTATAACGCAAAACGTCACCTCTGATTCTGTGTTCACATTACGTGTTGTGACGCCCACAGTATAAATTCCTCCAGCTGAATCTTCATGAATTCTTATATTTGATTTTTTATTTTTTGCATCAATATCACGAGTGGTATCAAATAAGTCAAGAACCTCTTCATTATATAGCTATCAAAAAGAAATAAATCTAATGTTAGCAGAAATAGCCTCATGATTGTAATAACACATACTACATGTTATTTTTCAAACATATCTTAAAAGTTCTTCCAAATGACATATATTTCTTCAAACAACACATAAAATTCATTACAAATACAAACAAATGCCAGATTTCTTTACAAGGGTAAGAACAGTAAAAGATTTAATCATGACTAAGGAGTTAAGGATTAGCTAAAATGATCCATTGATTCTTTGCAAGAGATAAACAAATATTTGTAAATATAAGCAAATTAAAAAAAAATGTACCAAATGTAGACATCTCTTAAGCTTAGAGACGATTTTAAGAATTTTTACTACTTGAGCTACAAATATATTTCCTTTCACCCTACAACCCTTCTTAATGTATCTAAAAATTAATACTTAGGTATTTTCGCAAGGTCAGCAGTATTTTAGTTTCTGTATCAATAGATACTGATGAGATTGTGCTGCCACCTTAGAAGAGGATGCGTATACCTGTTTTTTGATCAATATGCTTAAGTCGCAATGCCTAACAACATTCGGAGGGATGAAAGGGAAGATAGGACAACACTTTCTTTTCTTTCTCCACTATTAATTACCTTTCTTTTGGTAGAAACACACAATTATATTCTTCTTGATTTTTACTAAATACGAATGTCCATTAACCCGCAGCTAGGTAACTGATATTAATTTGAACTGTCTTCTATTTCGTGCCATACAGTGCTGGATAAAAGGTTTCATCGATGAGCAAAATGACTGGCTCAGTTGGTCTGGACTGACAGTTAGACTGGCACGCTCTCTGGATCAAGCACACAGAACTGCAAGGCCACTGTCCACCCGACTGCAATACTGCTCAAATCCTCAGTGCCCTCTTACTGTCATGTCCCTCCCACCAGCCTAGACTGTCCTACATGAATCCAAACTCGCCCCAACCTCTGGACGTTGCCTCTCCTTGTAGGAAAACCAGTTCCTGCAGCCAGACTAGTGCTACAGCGTCAATCCTGTTATTCCTCACATCCTCCCCCTCCCTTTTGGTGTTGGTCACTGATTTCCCAGCACTCTGTGAGCCTGCCTACATCACAGCAGTAATTACAGGATAAAGAGAGAATCTGAAGTAAACAATATTAATTGTGTTGCTCTGCGGACACCAGTTAGCTGTTTATAATCTTAAATGCAAACACACAAGAAGTACTTACTACCCATTATATCTTGTTACTGCCACCTATTACCTAATGTTCATTTACTCAAACAACATTTATTGAACACTATGTGCCAAGTACTAAGCTGGAAGTGGGAGTATAAAATTATAAGGGCTATGGTCTTAAGAATAAAATCTAAAGAAAACTAATGACACAATTAGATTATTACCTCTAAGAACTGGGCATTCACTTTAAAATCTGGAGGAGGAAGTCCATTTTTCATTGAAGTGTGCTTTCTTTTCTTCAATACCCTTGAAAAGGTGTTTAACAGCACGAGAAATAATACCCTGTTCTTCTTCAATGATGTTAACATCAAATCCTGTTCCCATTGTGTATGTTTTGCCAGCTCCAGTCTGAATAAAAGAACAGAAAAAATGGGTGCTTGATCTTACTAACATAATCTCAAGTGACAAAAATGCAAGTGCAACTTAAATGACACTTCTGAACAGTACGGCTTCTATGAAAATAATTTGGTACTTACCTGTCCATAAGCAAAAACGGTAGCATTATAGCCTTCAAAACAACCTTCAATTAGTTTTTCTATACATTGAGTGTAGATCTGCTCTTGCTGGGAGTCAAGGTCAAACACATAATCAAAAGTGAAAGCTTTATCTTTCCCTAGGAAGACCTGAGGTTCTCCTGGAGTGACAGATGTACAAATATGGCATCCTTCAATTCTTTCTTTGGCAAGCTGTGGTCTTATTCTGTGAAAAAAAAAAAAAAGATCAGTAAAAATAAAATAAAATAAGATAAAATAAATGGGAAAAAATGGAAGAAGTAGGATTTTGAAATTCCTAGCCAAATCTTTTAAAATCACTAATATAATCTACTACTTGCTCCTTGAGTTGAAAAGTTTAACTAAGTTAAATCATACTGAGTCATTTTCAGTATAAATTATTTCACAATCCCCCCAAAAATCATGAACAAGAGTAAAATTAATCTTAAAATTAAAATTTTGCAGGCGAATACTCTTCCTCAACTCTGTAAGAGGTAAAGACTCAGTTAGATAAATTCAACCCCCAAAATCCTATGTCGTGTTATCTTTTAGAGTTTTTCTTTTCATTTCCAGAGAGGAAGATATCCAAAAATGAGAAATTAAGGACATAATATTTATCTTTATGCCCTTGGACTGCCTTTTTGCAAACTCTCCTCGAATGGTGAATAGTTTCCAAACTTATTTGACCATAACCTTCTGTCAGCTAAACAGTTTCAAGCATAATCCCACAATATATAATATAAAAGAAAATGTATATTCATTTGTAAATATATGCATGTACTATATTGATTTGTCATATATTATGATATACACAAAAGCAGAATTTTGAAAAGGAAGAAATTAAAAATAAAGACAAGTAGAAGTTCTACTACTTTCTCCCCAAAACCTGTGAATCATCATGTACGTCTCCTAGGGGGTCCTCTCTCCACGTGGAAGACCACAGCATTACACCTGCCCTACACTCACCCTCATCTACTTCAGATTCTAGGAACTTCCTCTTCTGCCTTCTCTTCCTGATTTCAAGGCTTGTATTTCCAAGAAGGAAAGTAAATATGGTGACATGTTGCTAACAGAACAACACAAAATCTGGCCCTATTCTGTTCACTCCAGAATCAGGACCATCCTAGGCATACATGTCACTGACTTAAATCGTACTTAAGTTTTTTAAGAGGTCTCTTTTTGCCATGGAGGAGAAGCATTTTAAGGAAGACAGTAGAGACAACCAGTAATGGAACATATAAAATGATACAGAGAGAAGAAAGAAAGGATTTTAAAGGAAATCTGGCCCCATACTCTTATTTTCTGAGATATGAAAACTGAGATCTATAAAAGTAGGAACGAGTTCATTTATTTATCAGAGACAAAGCTAAGCCTAAGTCCAGACCACCTGAGGTTTGACCCTTATCAGTTCATCAGGATGGAAGGTCAATGGAAGGACAGGAATCACAATACTGAGAAGAGACTACATTTCTGTAACCCTGCTTATCTTAAATGGAATTCTGTACTAGCAAAAAAGTGTGTTAAGAATATATATTTATGCCTTTTTTCCTTCTTCTGTGATAATGATGTTTTTCTTTCATAAAGTCTTCAGCTTCACTTATTTGTTTTAATGGAATGCAAGAACCAAAGTGGAGCCTGCTGGGTACTGTGGAAAGAGTCAGGAAGTGGCCTTTGGGAGACTTGGGTTCCATGACTTCGGCCACTCCACAGACGTGATGTGGCCTTCTCTCAGAGCTCTGATTTCCTCCCCTGTTGACAGAACTATTACATCCAAGGTTCTTTTTAGATCCAACACTATTTGACTGAAGAACACCGTATTATAAAATTGGAAGAGGAAAATAATATTTATATACTGTTATAAAGGTAAAATGATAAATAACAAATAAAACAAAAGGGTTTCTTGTAAGAAGCTGCCTCCATGGACTATACAAACAGCGCATGATAGAAGCACCTTTCCCTTTCTAGTTCTTCATTTTCTTGATGAGTGGTCTTTCTCAAAATTCATACTCCCTTCTTTCCAAACTCCTCCTCTTCTATCTCACTTCATCCAATCATGAGGAGAAAATCATAAGCCCCACCCTCCTCAGGAGAGTCATGGAGAGAAAAACCAACCCCCCCCCCCGCCATCCTGACTACTGGCAAGCTAGAAACAGGAGAGTCAGCCTCACTTACCCTCTCTCCCCTACTTCATCTACCTCATCTAACCCTAAGAGCTATGAATTATCTCTGAAATAGCTCTTGGGCCCATCAATTTCTTATCTTCCTCATCAACACCACCCTAAGCAAGGCCGCCATTATCTCCTACTTGGATTACTGCAGAAGTCCCCTCACTGTCCAGCCTGTGTCAGTCTTGCCCTTCCCCAATCTGTTCCACAGATTGCAACAGCAGTGATATTTGTAAAATGTGAAGTTGGTCACTACCTTGCTGAAAACCCTTAAGCATATCTCTAAATCGCTCTACAATCTCCTCTTGCCATGCTCCATCTTTGCATCAAAGGATTTTGGTTGGGGATGGTGGTGGTGCTGATGGTTTACTTTTAACCAGTTTCACTAACAAGGTATGCTTTCTCTAGACTCCATGCCTTCAAATATCCTTTTCTTTCTCCTGAACACTCTTTTCCACCTTCTCAATTTCTAACTCCTCTTCCAGCCTGAACATCTCATGGTTTCAATCTCTGTTTAGATTTCACTTCTTTAGGAAGCTCTCACCTAACTCTCTGCATTCCAACATAAAGTCATATCTGAGCCCAGGCTTTTCCGTCTCCTGAAAGCTACCTCATTTACCCCAGGATTCTGCTCTCTCCCTGATTTATAGCTGCACCATGAAGCTTAATAAATTCCACATAACAAAACAGATGAACATAAAAACAACTATCTAAATGAAAATGAGCACTAGTCCTACTGTTTGAAATCAGTGCCTCATTAATTTTAAGTAAATGATTACAACCATAGGCTAACTTATTTGGCTAATAAGATACAATTTCAACATAAAGAATAAATACTATTTGAATTGCAAATATGACAGCTAATTTTAGAATGCCAATGTCACCTAGAACTTAATCTCCTAAACTCTACTCACCTGATTATTATCCTTGCTAATGTCAAGGGGAGCTGCATTTGAAGAACGGACCATATGCAATTCCACCATTTGCATGGGTAGGGAGACAGAGTGGCTTTAAAACCCAGCAAGATGGGTGGAACCCTTTCCCACTGGATGCAGGCAATGGCAGTTTCCCAGCAGGTCTGAGGGAATGGTCTCTGACACATGCAGATAATCAGAAGCTGACTATACTTCAAAGTTTAGCAGCTTATTCACCTGCTCAATTCCCCTTCAAAAATTCAGATTTTAAATTCCAAATCCCCTAAATGTATACTCAAGTCAAGAATTCTCAGATGAAGTCCTAACCCAAGCCAATTCACCTGCCTTCATGATGTGAAGAGTTTGAAATTTACATAGTTACAAACCTCAATTTAAAAACTATAATTTGAGAGTAAATATAGACAGAATGTACCAGCTCTCCTCAGAAAAGGAAGACTAAAACTAAAATCTGACATTTATTATTCCAAGTATTTTGAAATACTTTATTACTATTTTTATAGAAAAATAAGAACATTAAACATACTTATCTAACCCCAATACCAAGAAATAATGAGGGTTAACACTTCAGTTAACACTAAGGTTACTAAGATATAGTAACAAATCCTTGCAGGCTTTTTCAAATGTGTAATCATACAACTAGATATATTTGAAATTGCTTCTTAAAGAAAAACAATTATGCATAAAGCTTATGTCATAAACACTTAAGATCATCTAATACTATGCAGCAATATCATATTATAAAAGCCAATTATAGAACTCTACAATGTGGGTTCTAGCTACAATATTAATTTGCTAATGGAGATGGGATTTGTAAAAATTGTTACGTTGGAAATGAATGTAGGCAGGGTGAGGCTGTTATGGAAAATAGGGACAGTTTCACCAGCGAATGTGCCTTTTTCCTTAGCATGAGGTATGGAACTTTTTATCTTTTGCAGGCCAATGACCAGTGGGGTGGGATCTGAAAGGGAAAACCCACGGAGAGCCATAGAGCAACAAATGTAATTTGTGATCTCTACTTTGTGAAGGTTGACGGCTTGAAAGAGAATATGATCAAAGCTGTCAATTATTCAGTTTTAAGATAAAGAGGCACAAACAAATGTTTCCATTTTCTGAATCTCTCCATCAGCATTTAGCAACCATTTTGCTTCTGTTCTCACACTCTGTTGAAACTGCCTATATAGAAGGCACTGATGACCTTTTTATTTCCAAATACAACAGACCCTTTTTAGTCTTCATCCTACCTGACCTCTCTTCAGCATTCGATCCTATTTACAACTCGCAGGGGAGGGAAAAACTTTTTCCCTCTACCCTTCTAGATTCCCCTGGCTGGGACCCTGTAAATTAGATTGACAAAAGACAGATTAACACAAGGAAAACAAACAGAAGTTTATTAACTTGTGTTCATGCATGCACATGGGAATATTCAGTGATGAATGACTCAAAGAGTGGTTAGGACTTGGATTTAAGTAGCATCATAACAAAAAGAAAAAGGATTTTGAGTTTCTAGCAAATTGTGGGAATGTAAATATATGGAGGAACTAATGGAAGCTAGGGGCTAATTAAATAAAGTTTCCAATGTGGGATCTTTCGGTGCAATCTCTGGTAATGAATTTCTGCCCTTCCTGGTAGAGAGCAGAGGAAGAATAGCTTTAAAAAGTTATGTCCTGCTTTTAGGCAAATAGCGGAAGGGCAGAGATCTCTTTCTGTATCTGTTTCTTTTAATTACCTTCAGCTCAAAATAATCCTATGTCAAATTATAATATTATGGGGTGGTAATTTTCTGCTACCTTTAAACACCGTATTTCTCATTGATTGGCTTTTGTGACATTTATTCTTTATTGATTCCAATTTCTGAACTCATTTTTTCAAACTCTTATATCTCATATACCAACCTGCCTGAAAATGACAGTGTTTCTCCCGAAAAATGTCCCAATTATTTAGCATGATATCTAAGATTTTCCTAATCTGGATTCTACCTGCAATTCCACTCTCAAATCTAGTGATACTCAGCTATATCAAACCACTGATCATTTCTTGATCAACTTAAATACTTTTTTTTACCATGCCAAAGGACAGTTTTCTCGCTGCTTGGAATGCTGGACTTCTACATCTCTGCATAGAAACCTCTTTGCAATTCTTCAAGACCTAGCTCAAATATCTGTACATTTATAAAGCATTCTCTTTCCCCCGCCAAATTTGAATTAATCCATGCAATTTGTGTATCTTGTTAGAATAACAGACATCAAATTGAATTCTTGTTGATCCACTAGTAATTGAATTATTTAAGGACCGATAATATAACTTACTCAATCATAAAAGTAATTCAACAAATGTTTACTAAATGACTCCTATAAACTGCACTCCTTAAGGGGGGGACATTCTAATACCGGGCATGTGACTCTCACAATAATCTAACTTTGCCCCCCATCACTTTACTCTGTTACCAGAAACTTGATCTTGAGCAAACATTGAACTATTTTATGTCTTAATTTTCTGGTCTATAAAATGAATATAGGACCTGGATTTAATATTCCTAAAGTTCTTTCTAACTTCAAATTCTATTTTAATTATTCCTTTAAGAAAAAGCAAAATCCTGCCTTAAAAGAGGTAACCATAAACAACCTTTTTCTTCTGACACACTCTACATCCACCATTAGTTGTTTCCTTATTTCTTTATGGTTCCTATTATTCTCTCTAGTTTTTACATATAGCAAATGCTACTGTGGCCACAGGGATGAGGAACTTCATCTATGAAATCATTGTCGGGCTCTTTGCAGTGAGTAGCTAGTGAAGACTAGCAGAGAGTCTGAGAGTAAAATCAGTAAGTTTCCTTAAATTGGGCCCCGTTTTCTGTCCTCCGTCTTCATAATAACCATAACTGGTTTTAGTAACTGAGTATACCAAATATGCTAAGAGGGCTAGTTTCAAGATGTCCTAGATAAGACAGAAAAGTAAGGTAAGTATATTTGGGTGGGAAAGGCTTATAACTGCTTCCTTTTCGGCTAGACTTTAAGTCATAAAATTCAACAGAACTGTTTCTAAGGTTTAATTCTGCCACGCACTATTGGAAGAAGCATCCCACCATGAGGCCAGCGCATCCCTGCACACACAATGCTGAGTCTGCCAAGAATGCCAAACCCTGACTGCTCTTTTCATGGATCATTTCTCAAGGGTGCATCTGCAGCGAGCAACCTTTACGAATAATGTCTTCCACCTCACAGAGCTGACTTGCTTCCACAAAGCAACGGAAACAGTGAATAAACAATAAAAACAGTGAATCCCCAAGCTCAGTGTTTCTTCTCCCACCCCCCCAATTTCACTGAGATATAACTGACATACAGCACTGTATATACATTTAAGGTACACAGTATGATTGGACTTACAAACATCATGAAATGATTACTGTAACAGCTCAGTGAGCTTCCATCATCTCACACAGATACATTAAAGAAATAGAAAAATATATATTTTCCCTGTGATGAGAAGGTTGCTGTTTCTTGATCTCCCACTGCTTGCACAGCAGCCATGCATTAGGTATACCTGCATTGCAGCCTTCAGATTAGGAGTGTGGGGATGGGCAAGCGGTTCAAATCACCACGAAATGCATGATGCTTACTATCCTACGAGTAATCAAAGTCCTTTGTCTCCAGCTCAGGTGTCCTGTGTCTTCTGCCACTAGACATCAAACAGTAAAAGACTCACTTGTTAAGTTGTAAATAGGGTAAAATCTCAGACTCTTCACAGAACTTAAGACATGCTAACTGTGAGCTTTGGCAAGTCACTCTCTTAGCCTCAGCAGCCTTATCTGACAAGTGGTAGCATTACTGTCACCACATTCACATCACAGCATTTTGAACAAATGAGACAGCACGTGGCAATGAGAGCCTATTTAGGTACAAAGTGTTGTTACAGCACCACTTGAAAATTCTCCAAGTCAGTTCCCTCACAAGGCATCTTAACATCTTAAATCCACGTGGGCCTCCCAGCATGTTAAAGAATGCATGATTTTACTATATGGCTTCCCAAACTATTGTCGTATCTTTGAAAATACCCTTTGGGTATGCCGAATCTTTAGTAGAATTAAACGTAGAATTATTATGTCAGAAATAGAAGTATAATGCAACACTGAATATCACCCACATAAATGTGTACACACACATGCAAATATACATTGCCTTGCAGAGATAATCAAGCTGAATAATGTTATACCTTCTTTTGCAATGAAAAGTCATAATCCCAAAGTTAACCCTTTCAAAGTAATAAATAATCAAGCTTCATTATCCTGCTGTTCATATCAGCACAGCGTACAACAGAAGCCAAAATGGGAATTTTTATTCATTCAATTTTATCATTTTTACTAGCCCCATATAGCCAGTTAAGCAAATTTCATTCAGAATGGAAAAGAACCAAGTTCCTGAGTAACAGGTTCTTTTAAAAAGGGGAATCAAATTATGGCACATTTTGTCCTCATACTGAATTAAATTTGATTAAATGCTAGTGATGGGAAGGTTGACTAATAACTAATCATGATTCGTAGTTACTTAAGAAATGCTCTTTTAAGGAAAACACACGAATGCATGCCGTTAAAATTTATAACCTCCCAGAACTTGTGCAGTCACCCATAATTTTTTTCTAAATTAGAAAAGTTAGCATCACTCGTTAACCTAAGTCCAAAGATGCAAGCAACAAACCTGTATTTTTAATTTAAGCACATGCAGTTTTGCTTTTCCAGACTTTTTTGTATACCTTCATCTCTCCTATCCCTATGTTCCTTGTTTTATTAAAAGCATCACCAGAGATAAACCTTTCTTTTGCTAGGTGATTGGTCAAGTTATTTTTATTTTTCCCCACAAACAGGGAAGGAATAACACACAACATGCCTTCCCTTTTGCGGCTGGCCATTGCTAACCTCTTGTCCTGTTAGAAAACACGGTTGTCCTTAATCTATGGTTTCATAAGCATGACAAATTTTTCCATTGCCTGAATGTCTTTATAAACTGTCTCTTCTTTTTTTGCTTGAGTTATTCTGATCTCATCCTCACGTGATTGTGGTGGTTCTCCAGTTCACTCAACAATCTGACCCGACTCCCGCCTTGTGTGGCTCTTTTACTTACAGCTATCTGTAACTAGCCCACTTGGCACCTCGCTCACACCTTTGTTATTCTCACAGGACACCAATGAATCCGTTTACAGAACAGATATTTTGCTGTTTTTTATCTCACTTGTCAGCGGATGATCATTATATCAAACGCTACTTGCTAGTATTCAATTTGATATCTAAATGTTAATTATACCTCACTAATTTCCTCCCTTGCACTTCTTAGAAGTTAAGGTATTCTGGCCTAAGTCACTGGAATTTCTGGCCCCTTGTTTTACTCTCTCCTAGTCCATTCCAGTTAGTAGGCACACACTTAGAACCTGCCCCACTTTAACCCTCTACTTTCTGTTCTAGAAGAGAGTTCCTCACACACTGCAGGAACTTGCTGGACCATCTGTGGTCTTGGTGGATTATTTTCCTAAAAGATCAGGCACTGCATAAAAAGTAAGTGACACAAGTCCACAGAAAGAAATTCCCCTAAATGGATCTTTAATTACAGTGGTGGTTCGTCGATGGGAAGAAACATATTTCTTCAAGACATTCAAGAAAGAAACATATTTCTTCAAGACATTCAAGAAAAAAACATACCTCAGTAATTTTACTAAAGAGATTAATTTTTTTAAAAGCCTAAGAACAATAAAGAACAGTGGTGTGTACGAGACACCAGCAAGTACATACTTCTATGAATAACAGAGATGGCGAGAAGAACCTTACTTTTTAATCCATTAATGATGAATTACTTTTTAAAATTACTGAGAAATCTGTATAGTTAGCATCCTACTGCCTCATCCCCGTGTGGTCCACCTGCCTCAAGTTTTTCTGATCCAGGAACACCATAAGATACACATAGACACATCTATTTTCAATTAAAATGCTTAATGCGCGATGTATATAACTAATGTTTGGGGCTGTGATGCTTAAGCTAAGCTACTTAGTCTCTGGCTTGCAAAACCACTTGGCAGAACAAAGATTTATCTCCCCCAAGTGCAGTTCTGAGCTGGCTAATTAGGGAGAAGGAAATAGGGGAAATAGGATGATGGGACACCGTGCCATCTTCCTCTGACTTCCACTCCCAAGTCTCACACATTTTTATCCCCATGACTCAACTAAGGGTATAGCACACTGAGAGAAGCTCTCTCTCAAGTGAGGAAACTAGTATCTTTCACAGGGCTTGAGCACCAGTTGTCCAGAGGACTACCCTGAAACAGTGCACAGCGACTAACAAAATAAAGGACAAAGTAGCCAAATTCTGGATGTAGAGAAAAGTCCAATCCTATGCATCACTATAATGAATCCTTTTAGAAACTCTAGGACTTACTTCTGTAGACTGTCTCCCAGAAATATAAAAGCTTCTATTCAAAAAAGCTGAAGGAATAAGGAGAGTGGTACTTTAAGGGATGACATGATCCACCTGCCTAATGTCCAAAGCGCTTGTAAAATTTTGATGGTTGCTGGTGGCTGTACGTGGTGACATATCTGTAACCCAAGGCCATCAGAAAACTTCACTGAGTCAACAAATCCCTGTGGAGTACCTACTATATGTCAAACATATGTGGAAAGCAAGGACTTATAAGAACAAAAACAAAAAACTTGAGGAGGGTAGCCATGGGAGAGAGAGAGAGAGAGAAAAAAAAAAAAGAGCTAGAAGAAAATTAAATACATGCTCAATTGAATATTATAGACAAAGGAGGAGTGGAATAAAGATCAGCCAGATGATAATGGGATAGATGCAGGAAATGCTTCAACAGGAAATTATACCTGACCTTGCTTTTGAAAAGTGATTAGAATTTTTCAGGCTGAGAAGGAAGAAAAGGTCAGTTCAGGCAAAACAAAGGCAAAGATACTTGAAGTATATTTGTTCCTGTTTGTAACATAGTCCTCTGGAGTAGAAGCATGAGGATAAAAAGAGTTACCAGATTTTAGGAATGTTTTATTAATGTTATGGCACCACCTAAGTAGATATTCCACCAAGGGCATTATCCTCTAAAATGAACACTCTGCTCTCCGCAGGACAAAAGATGCCACCAAAAGGCACACAAAAGTCACATTAGAGATCTCTGCCAAATGCTTTTTAGTTTTCACCTCCAGATGGATTCTTAGCTCATTTTCACCTTACCCTGTGCCCTCGGAGCCTAACCTTCATGAGCTACAGCAATGGGCTTCCTTGCCCTCAATTTCCAGAAAGACTTAACAATGGGAGATGCCAGTAGGACATGGTAGATAGGGAAGGAGAGACATGCGGTGAGATCAGGTTATTAATTCTCCTGGTTCCTTCCCTGCCAGATGCTGGTGGTGGGCTGTGTCCCTCTAACAAAGGCCACAGCTCTAATCAGGACATCACAACCATAGGTGCCCCCAACCCCGACATTGCTAACATCAGGGTACTGCCTCATCCCTTGTGGTTTCCCTTAATGCTGCCCATCCACCACCACACTCTCCCCAGTCAACTGTTTCCTGCCAAGATCCCGACCAAATCGAGATTAGTCTCAGAAAATGGCAACAAGCCTTTTTTTAGCTCTACCACCGTGTCACCAGCCCTTTCTCTCCCATTCCTCATACGAATATTGACCTAACATAGAGAGCCACCAAGGTCCCTGCAGTTTTCTAGCCCTTCACAAGCAAGTGTCATTGGCCCATTCTCCTTCCTGAGAAGCGTTGGAGTTGGAGATACAAGGAATGGATGTTACGGTCAAATGTGCAATAGGCAATAGCAAAGTTTAAAAAGCATCACCTCTCTTGGCCCACAGAATTTGCTTTTTTAAATTCTTACAATTTAAAAGATTTAATTAACACTTCAGTTTTGTTTTTTTAAACTTGAAGAAATGGTGGGAAAAGATTCAAGAGGGGAAGAGTAAAGAGAGAAAAAGTAATCTCAGAATGAGAGAGTTGTGATAAATATATGATATTTCAACTCTCGTTCTGAGATCAATAGGTTTCTAATACCATATATTTTTCTTATGATACTCCATTCGAGTTATATACAAAATTTTCAAAATATTCCTATAAAGTTCTTTCTAAATGAAACTACATGTGTTCTTGGCGGAAAGAGGAGGTCTCTTTCTATGCTTAATAACACTGTATGTTTGTTAAACTACTTCATGATGAGAAAAAACGGTATTACGACCACATATGATGACAGTAGCACATCCTTGATCCCATGCATATGCCATTTGTGTTTACAATCATTCTTTGGAGGGGAAAAAGACTTGTCATTTCAGTTCTGCTTCTTAGAAATGTAAATAAGTATGATGATATTGTGCAGATGAAGATTAAGGTCCCAAACATATGAACAACAGCTCTTGATAACCAATTTTTACCATTAAGAGAAAATAATTTCTACCACAAGTACTAACATAAGCCACAGTTCTGTCATCTCCCAAGAAATCCAAAGTGACAGGGAACACAATTTTTTATAAAGAGAGTGTGGTAGATGGTTGTAAGATGATCTGCAATGGTCCACACCCATATAAAATTCCTGACCGGTAAGTGTGATAGAGCCTGTAAATATGACAGGATATCACCTCCAATTCAGTTACTAACCAGTTGATTTGGAGTTAATCAAAGAGAAATCACCCTGGGTGGGTCTGATCTAATCTAATGGGTACACTTTTAAAAGAAGGTGAAGCACCCAAGAGACAAGCTCCTGCTAGACTACAGGAAAAGGGCAAATAATCGTATCTCAAAACTGCCTATAGAAAAGGATGTCTTCTGGAGATGCGAGCAAACCCCAAACAATAGTTAGCAGAAAATGGAGACCTCAGTCATAAAGCCACAAGGAATTGAACTCTGCCACCAACCTGAATGAGTTCAGCAGAAGACAGTGAGAATCAGCTGAGAAGTGTAGCCCTGACTGACACCCTGATTACAACCTTGTGAGACCTGAGCAGAGAATCCAGCTAAGCTGAGCCTGTACTCTTGACTCATGGAAACTGAGATATAATAAACATGTGCTATTTTAAGTTGCTAAATCTCTGATCATTTGTTATAAAGCAACAGAAAACTAATACAGGAGAATACCTTATTACTCTTCACTACATTGAATCCTACTGCTTTAAGACCATAATCACTAAAACAACTGTTTATGCTAACTTTGAACATAGAATAGTCTGATGGGTGACATCTGTAATATTGCAGTAATGGTAAGAAATAAGTCAAAGAAGCTACATTCATCACACTATTACTCTATCTGCCCTCTTGGGGGAGAAAAACGAACTCATTCCATTTCTAAATTACAAATCTTCAACTAAGTTTCTTTAAGCTTAGTTTTGTTTAGTTTTGCTTTTTTTACTTCAGAATGTTTGACAATATCCTATATTTCCTATAAGTCTTAAAAATAAATGGTGATAAATATAAAGAAAATAAACTCCAATTAGAAACACATTTTCCTTCCAAGAATAATATTCTTTTCATTTTCATTCAGAAGCAATTATATTATTTAAAAATGCAGTTATATTAAGGGCTTTTATATTCTTTGTGCCTCTTCAACAAAAGTTAGACTGAATTCCCAGATTTCTCTTTCTGTTTATATTTTCTACTGTGAGACTGGGATATTTTTCTTTTGGTGGTGGACATTGCTACCTATAAGTACAAAACATGTCAGCAGGAGAATAGAATAGATTATTCCCTATAGCAGGCTGAATAATGGCCCCAAATTCCTGGAACCTTGTAGGGTAAAAGAGACGCTACAGTTATGATTAAATTCAGAATTTAGACATTATCTTGGATTGCCCAAGTGGCCCAATGTAATCACCAGCGTCCTTACAGAGGCAGGAAGAGGGAGATTTGCTGCAGCAGAGGAATGTCAAAATGACACAATGTGAGAAATCCTTGACCAATCATTGCTGGATTTGAACATGGAATAAGGGGCCCCAAACCAAAAAATGCAAGCAACTCCTACACAGCTAGAATTGTCTAGAAAAGAAAATCTCCTCTGGAACTTTCCAAAGGAATGTAATCCTGCCAAACCATTTTAGGGCTTCTGACCTCCAGAACTACAAGATAATATTGCATCTGTGGTTTTTATAAGCCCCTAAATTGGTGGTAATTTGTTACAGCAGCAATGAGACAGGAAGGAAGGGGGCAGGGCACAGCCATTCAAGAAATGACACAGCAATTAACACCAGAATGGTGGGAGAGTCAACTCCCAGTAGACCTTGAGGCTGAAGATGGCAGGAGATCTGACTTCTAGTAGACCTTGAGCTTCATTATATGCTCACTGTACTATCCTAGCATGGTAAATGGCACTCCCCCAGGCGCCATGACAGTTCCAGGGGTAACTATAAAAGGTTAAAAAGTGGGCAATGACCCAGTTCCTGGGAATCCAGCCCCTTCCAAAGTAGTTAGAATAATCCTCCCACTTGTTAGCATATGAAGTTACCAAGCCCATAAAAACTAACAACCCCATGCTTCATGGCTGCTGTCCCTTCTGAGTGAGACACTGTCTATGGAGTGTGTATCTACTTTTACGTTATACTGAGTACCCAAGGGCAACAGTCATAAATTAAGACTGTCCTAGAAAACTGAGATGTATGATCAGCCTACTCATGGTACACTCATAGCAGAGAATTCAATCAAATTATAGAGACGGATATTTCAGCTCTAAATAAGGAAAAAGCTTTTTAACAATCCACCAAAAAACAGATAGATTGCCTTAGGAAGTAGGGAGGTACCCCACACTGGCTACTGACAACAGATAGGCAGTACAGGTCCTCAAACTTGACTGTATGGGAGAAATCACGTGGTGTGTTTCAGTGCACTTGTTTCCTTTGTTTTGCTATATTTTTCATTTATATTGCCAGGACCCACCCCAGAACTACTGAATCAGAGTTTCAAGATGTGGGACCCAGAAGTTATGCTTTTAATTACCTCTCCAAGTCATTCGAACACTGTGCCAGTCAAGCACCAAACTTTGGAAGGAGGAGTGAGCAGTGATATATTTACTTTATTTCAGTCGTGGACCCTCCCACCCTTGGGGCCTCATACACACACATAATCACCATTTCTACAACCTTTGCTCCCTCGCCTGCTTTGCTCCCAAACACAATCTTAATCCTGAAGCCCAATATGCAAAACATATAAAAATGAAATCACTCCTACTGGAACTATCCCAGGGATTCCTGCCACTAGGAACCTCATCCACAGTAGCCCCTAAGGGTTCTCCACGAAATCCAGGGCTCCTCTGAGAACAGGCCTATTGAAAACCAAGACTCTGCACATTCAGATGCATTTTTTTTTCTCATTAACCTATGTTTTATTTTCAGCAAATTCATTGTTAATTATTTCACATTATAAAAAGTAACCACACACACATATGCATTCACAAATTAGATTATCTTTATCACACATCAACATATTTTAAAAAACAAATATTTTTCTAATATCTATGTACCTATATGCTGATTGCACTGTGAAATAGAGAAACTGACAACAGCTTCACCACAGTATAACTCAAGAACAGACATTTTAAAATTAAGAACTGCACATATGTTCCACAGGCAAAATTTTGATGGAAATATTAGCATTAGTACAAATAAATGCTGTTGACATAGCTTAAGCATGATAGCTTGGAATAACAGCTGATTCCAACTAGGTTCATCATTTTTAACTCAGTAAAGACAATCTAAAATGTAAACAAAGTATTTATAAAATAAATTCTTTTAGGAAATAAAGGAAATTCAGTAAGCACCTTTAAGATGTCCATAGTTTGTTGTAACTACTCAGAGAAGCAACTGTCTTTTAAAATTGTGTATTTGGAGTTTGTCTCCATGAAGTTTGCATCTTGTCATTCAATTTTATAATAAATTACCCTTCTTTGGTTTTCAGCTCCTCTGCCTGAGGGTACTTCAAATTGGGGTGTGGGTGGAGGGTGAACAGCCTGTTTTTCATCACTCTCTTTAAAGCATGGCAGATTCAGCTCCTCATTTATTTGTAAGATTTTATTTTAAGAAATGGATTTGAGGGTTCAGAAAAGAAGTTTGAAAACCACTGTTGCAGAGGAAATGCCTGCATATGGTTGGAGATGAAGTAAATAATCTTAAAGTTCCCTTCAGTGTCAGTTCTAAAATTCTAAAAACTTCATATTGCGATAATTCTTAGAACAATTACAGGTAATCTGATTGCCAATAAAATAAAAACAAGAGTCATGCTTGAGAAGGCAAGTTTACCTATGTCTCTTAACTTCCAAGGTCACTGTGTATTTAATAAAACAGATTTCACTCCAAATGGGGTATTTTTAACAGGTTCAGCAGCCTTAGACTTAAAAAATTATTTTCATACTCTATCAATGAATTGAAAGTGTCCCCCCAAAATTCGTATGTTGAAGACCTAACCCCAGTGTGATGGTATTTGGAGGCGGGACCTTTGGGAGTTAATTAAGTTTTGGACGTCATGAAGTTGGGGCTCATGATGGGATTAACAACCTTAATTTGACACAACATTGTAAAATGACTGTAACTCAATAAAAAATGTAAAAAAAATTTTTAATTAATTAAAAAATAAAAATAAAAAAAGAGGAAAAGAAACCAGAACTCTTTCTGTCTCCCCACCATGTGAAGACACAAAGAGACAATGGTCATCTGCAAGCCAGGAAGTGGACCCTCACCATGAAGAGAAGCTGCCAGCACCTTGATCTTGGACTGCCCAGGCCCCGGAACTGTGAGAAGTCTGTCTGTTGTATAAGCCACCCAGTCTATGGTGTTTCGTTATAACAGCCTAAGCTGGCTAAGACACAGGACTCATTCTATGAAACAATTCTGAGATCTCATACTATCATGTTTTATTGAATGCTATGTGACAGGATTGACCATGGAAGAGTTTTGAATAGAATTTTCAAACTAATCTTATAAGCACCCCCAAAACAAAGTTAACAAACCATACTTTTCTAAACATAAACACCCAAACACAGATACACACACCCCATACAATACCATGTGTAATGAAGTTATCTATCAATTAAATTAACCACCTAACAGTTAAATTACATACATTTGCTTCGCTTTTTACGGATTGTTTGCCTTTTAGAAAGCCAGCTAAATATCATTTGTGGAGCTTTATTTTATTTCATGAAGTATCTGGAATGGCACATGCAAATAGCATTTCCCAAACAATTCTCATAAATTTAATTTGATTTACTATCAATTTTTTTTCCAGTGCAAAAAAATTGAGAGGCCATAAAACAAGATCAGAAGGAAGTGAAAAGATCCCTGACAGTGGGCAAGAGCAGGTATCTAGGAAAGCTGGCTTTCTCTGCAACATTTTAGCCCACGAATATTAACAGATAAACATTACAGAACAAAGTATGTTTGATAAATGCACAAAATGCACTTACTCCTTTTCTTGAATTGAAGGTCAGAGGAAATAGATAAATCTCATATATTAGCGTGGATACCAAAAGAGTTAGCACAATCTACATTTGTACATTGTGAAAAAAAACTCTAGGTGTTAGGAATCGAATCAAAATGTCTTTAGAGATTTGTGAAACACAATGAGCTCTCTAAGCCATCAGCTCTCCCTTTCCAGCAGAAATCTAATAACTATATGTAGCTTATGGAAGTTCCTGTTTTATCAACAAAATGATTCCCTGAATACCAGATATTTGAAGCTGACTGTAGAAATAAAGCTTTTCAAAAAACAGAAAGAAGTCTTCCTAGAGTTGATCCAACTTAACAAATAATATTTGTATAAGTACTTTTGATACCTGTGTATGTAAAACAGCATGTTAGGCACTGCAGGAGAAATAAAATGAACCAACTTGTAGTTTCCAACACCTAGGAATTGTTCAACCAAATGCAGAAAAAGAGGCAAATACAAAAATAACTGTAATTTAACATAATATACTATTAAATACCATAAAAGAGGCTTACAGCAAAACTTCTCTAACTTTAACGTATATATGAATTACACGAGGAGCTTATAAAAATACAGATCCTGACGTTTAGAGTGTGGGTTAGAGTTGCGAATCTGCTACCAATAAGCTACACATAATGCTGATGCAGCACTTCTGGTAAAACAGATAAAGGACATCACCGCACGTTAGAAAAGGAAAAAAGTATCAACATGACAGGACGGGAGAAGATGATATTTCATAAGACTCTTGAATAGGCAGGATTTTGAGGAAAAAGAAATGAAATGCATAAATGAATCAAGCAAAGAAATGTGCTTTGGGGGAGGTGGATCAAGACGGAGGAGCAGGAAGACCCTGAGCTCACCTCCTCCCAGAGGCACACAGATATTATAACTACTTAACTACTTATACAGCAACTGCCTCTGAGGATGACCTGAAGGCTAGCAGAACAAAAGACGTTCCACAACTAAAGATATAAAGAGGGAGCCAGGTAGGAGGAGACAGAAGATAGGCAGAAGCGGGTGGAGACACCGTTAAGTCAAAACCCGCACTCCCAGGTTAGTGACCCACAAGCAGGAGGAGTATCACCACCGTGCAGGTGCTCCCCGAGGAGCAAGGGGTTCAAGACCCCCATCAGGCTCCCAGCCCAGGTATACTGCACTAGGAAGATGAGTCCCGAAAATTTCTGGCTTTAAAAACCTGCAGGCTTTTGTTCAGGAGAGCCAGGAGGGCTGCAGGAAACTGACACCCTACTCTTTAAAAATCTCACACACTCCAAGTCCCAGCACTGGGACATCAGTTTGAATGGTGTCTAGGTCAGACTCATGTGTATCTTGAAGGGCCTCCCAGAGAGGCAGGAGGCAACTGGAACTCCCTCCAGGGACTGAAACATTGGCAGCATCCATTGTTATGAACTCATTCGACTGTGCTGACATCAGAGCTGACACACACCATTTTTGATTCCTCTCTCAGGCCTATTACTGCTGGCCTGGTCTGCCCCACACACCAGCACACCCACACTAGTTGCCATGATGCCAGGGCTCACAATCAGCTGTGCCAGGGGGCCTCCTCCACCCACAGTGGGCCCACAGCAGTCACATGACACCAGGCTGCACAGCTGGCCAGGCCAGGGGCCTGCCCCACCCACCAGGATGATCTCACTGTACTCAAGCAGCCAGGCCTCAGTCGGCCACAGCAGGGGCCTGCCCAGCCCACCAGTGCACCCACAGCAGCAGAGCACCATGGGGCCTCATAGAAAGGTGCCCAGGAAGACTGACTCATCCACCAGTGTTCGTGCGAAACTGCATGAGCCAACTGGACCAGGAGGCAGACCCGCCTACCAGGAACCCACAGTGTTTGGCCCTGCCACAACCAAAGCAGCCCACATAGAAGACAGCCCTGGAGCACCAAGCTCTGGTGGCCAGGAGGGAGCATGCTGCTGGGCCGCATAAGACCACGTCTCACAGATCAGGGAAAAAAAACAACCAACCTCATACATGGAAAACACCTACAGATATTAGGAAAAAATGAAGGGGCAAAGAAATAGGTTACAAATGAAGGAACAAGACAAAACCTCAGAAAAAGAACTAAACAAAACAGAGATAAGCAATCTACCTGATAAAGAATTCAAGATGACAAACATAAAGATGATTGCTGAACGAAAGAGAATAGATGAAGACAGTGAGAACTCCAAAAAAGAGTTAGAAAATATTAAAAAAAAAAAAAAAGGAAGCAATCAGAGTTGAAGAATACAATAACTGAAATGAAAAACACACTAGAGGGAAACAACGTAGATTACACAGCCTTGGCATTCTAATTGGTTTTCAAACTGGTCAACTTATTTAAATTCTTTGCTTGTTTTTTAGCCAGTCACTGGATTAAAAATGTCATTAAGTGTGGTTATGCTAGAGGTTCCTACATAACTCAATGATATTACCTACTGAAAATAAGATCAATGTAGGGAAACAAATATCCCTCATTTGTTTCTTAAAAGAAAGAAAGAAAAAAAAAAAAAAAGAACAGATCAGCAATCTGGAAGACAAAGTAATGGAAATCACCTACGCAGAAAGAAAACAGAGGGTTTTAAAAAAATGGGGACACTTTAAGGGACCTCTGTGACAATATCAAGCATACCAACATTTGCATTATAAGGGTCCCAGAAGAAGAAAGAGAAAGGGGCAGAGAACCTAGTTTAAGAAATAATAGGTGAAAACTTCTCTGATTTGAGGAAGAAAACAAACATCCAGGTCCAGGAATCACAGAGAGTCCCAAACAAGAAGAACCCAAAAAGGTCCACATCAAGATACATTATAAGTAAATCACAAAAATTAAAGGTAAAGAGAGAATCTTAAAAGCAACAAGGGAAAAGCAACTAGTTACAAACAAGGAAACTCCTATAAGACAGTCAGCTGAATTTTCAGCAGAAATTTTGCAAGCCAGAAAATCATGGCACAATGTACTCAAAGTGATGAAAGGAAGAAACCTACAACCAAGAATCTAAGAATATTCTACCCAGCAAGGTTATCATTCAGAATTGAAGCAGAGATGAAGAATTTTACAGACAACTAAAAACTTGAAAAGAGTTTATCACCAATAAATTGGCCTTATAAGAAATGTTAAAGGGACTTCTCTAAGTGGAAAAGAAGGCCACAACTACAAATATGGAAATTATGAAAGAAAAAATCTAATGGTAAAAGCAAACATAGTGTAAAGGTAGTGGATCAACCACTTATAAAGCTAGAAGGAAGGTTAAAAGACAAAAGTAGTAAAAGTACTACTTTTAACAGTAAAATCACCCATACCCACAATAAGTAGTTAAGGGATTCACAAAACAAAAAGATGAAATATGATGTCAAAAACATAAAATGTTGGGGTGCATGGGGGTGGTAAAAATGAAGAGCTGTTATAATGCATTCAAATTAAGAGATTATCAACTCAAAATAGGCATCTATAGACACAGGTTGTAATATATGAACCTGTGGTAATCACAAATCAAAAACCTCTAGAAGATACATAAAAAAATTTTTAAAAATCCAAATTTAACACTAAAGATGGTCATCAAATCACAAGAAGAGAGAGCAAGAGAAGAAACGAACAGAGAAGAACTAGAAAAACTACCAGAAAACAATTAAGAAAATGACAGTAAGTACATACCTGTAAATTTAAATATACCTGAACTAAACACTCCAATCAAGGGAGACAGGGTGGCTAAATAGATTGGAAAAGATAAAAATAAAAGGCCTATCTATATGCTGCTTATAAGAGGCTGACTTCAGATCTAAAGACCCACATAGATTGAAAGTGAGGAAATGGAAAAAAGTATTCCATACAAATGTGAATCAAAAGAAAGCCAGGGTAGCAATACTTGGACAAAATAGACTTTAAAACAAAGACTGTAAAAGAGAGAGAGAAGGATATTATATAATAAAAGGATCAATCTAACCAGAAGTTATAACAATTGTAACTATATACACACTCAACATGGGAACACCTAAATATATACAGCAAAAAATTAACAAATATAAAGGGAGAAACTGACAGTAACAAAATAAAAGTAGGGGACTTTACCCCACTTACATCAATGGACAGATCATCCAGACAGAAAATCAATAAGGAAATACTGGCCTTAAATTATACATTATACCAGATGGAATTAATATATACAGAATATTTTATCCAAAAACAGCATAATACACATTCTTTTCAAGTGCAAATAAGACATTCTCCAGGATAGAACTCACACTAAGCCACAAAATGTCTCCATAAATTTTAGAAGATTGAAATTGCATCAAGCATCATTTCCAAACACAATGGTATGAGACTAGAAATCACCTACAAGAAAAAGACTAGAACAAACACAAACACATGGAGTCTAAACAATATGTTACTAAATATCCAATGGGTCCCTAAAAAGATCAAAGAGGAAATCAAAACATATCTGGAGATAAATGAAAATGGAAACAATGATCAAAATCTATGCAATGCAGCAAAAGCAGTTCTAAGAGGGAAGTTTATAGTGATGCAAGCCCATCTCAGGACACAAGAAAAATCTCAAACAATACAATCTTACACCAAAAGGAATGAAAAAAAAAGAGAGAGAGAGAAGTAAACAAAACCCAAAGTTAGTAGAAAAAGGGAAATTATAAAGACCAGAGTGAAGATAAATGAAGGAGATTTAAAAAAAAATAGAAAAGACCAATGAATCTAAGAGTTTGTTCTTTCAAAAGAACTACAAAATTAATAAATATTTAGCCTGAATCAAGAAAAGCTAAAGAGAGGGCCCAAATTAGAAATGAAAGAGAAGCTACAACTGACACCCAAAAAATGCACAAGGCTATAATACATTACTATGAACAATTACATGCAAACAAATGAAACACCCTAGAAAAAAATGGATAAGTTCCTAGAAATGTACAATCTTACAAGACTAAATCAAGACGAAGAAAATCTGAACAGACTGATTACTAGTAATGAAGTTGAATCAGTAATCAAACACTCCCAACAAACAAAAGTACAGGACCAGATAGTTTCACAGGAGAATTCTACAAAATATTTAAAGAAGAGTTTACATCTTCTCAAACTATTCCAAAGAGTTGTAGAGAAAGGAATGCTTCTAAACTCTTTCTATAAGGCCAGCATCACCCTGAAACCAAAATCAAAGACACTACAAAAAAGAAAATTACAGGCCAATATCACTGATGAACATGGATGCAAAAAACCTCAACAAAGTATAGCAAACCAAATTCAACAATATAGGAAAAGGATCATACACCATGATCAAACTGGGTCTTATCCCAGGGGTAGAAAGAATGATACAATATATGCATATCAATCAACATGCTACACCATATTAACAAAATGAAAGATAAAAACCATATGATCATTTCAAGACGCAGAAAAAGCTTTTTACATAATTCAACATCCATTTATGACCAAAATTCTCAACAAATTGGGATGTAGAGAAATGGGAACACTTGAACACTGTTAGGGGGATTGTAAATTGGCATAAAATATGTAAAGCTGCATGGGGGAGTTCCTCAAAAAATTAAAGATAGAACTACCATGTGATTTAGCTATTTTACTTCTGGGTATTTACCCAAAGAAAACAAAAACACTAATTTGAAAAGATATATACACACTAATGTTCACTGCAGCATTATTTACAACAGCCAAGATATGAAAGCAAACTAAGTGTCCAGCAACAAATGAATGGATAAAGAAAATGTGGAGTGTGTATGCATGTTTGTGTACACCCACACACATAAACATACACACACACACAGTGGACTATTACTCAGCCATAAAAAAGAATAAAATCTTGCCATTTGCATCAACATGGGTGGATCTAGAGGGTATTAAGCTAAGTGAAATAAATTAGGCAGAGAAAGATAAATACCATATGATCTCACTTACATGTGGTATCCAAACAAACAAAACAAAATGAAAACAGACTCACAGATACAGGGAACAAACTGGTGGTTGTCAGAGGGGTGGGGGAGTGAGCAAGTGGGCAAAATAGATGAAGGGGATTAAGAGGCACAAACTTACAGTCACAAGGATATAATACACAGCATAAGAAATATAGTCAATAATACTGTAATAACTTTGTATGGGAATAAATGGTTACTGAAGGTATCATGATGATCATTTTATAATGTATTTAAATGCTGAATCAGTATGTTGTACATCTGAAACTAACATAATATTGTACACCAACTTGTCAACAATACTTCAAGAAAAAAAAAGGAAAAAAGATGCTTTTTTACTAAGGGAGTGCTATTCATTTAAAATAATGACTATTAGATCTACTATTTTATAGCTATCTTATATTACCCGTATAGATATAATAGATAGAACTCTATTAAAGTGCCATTCCTAATAACTTGGGTTTATAGCCATTGCCAACTTAAGCAGCTTCACACTATGGTAGCATAATCAGTGGTTCACAGGATGAGGTCAGACAAGCTCAACAGAAGTTGACAGAAGTTGAAGTTTGTAAACCTGACCCTGAATTGCATCCCCCACCCCACTACCCTTGGAGAAGGCAGACCCAAACAGACAGACACAACTATGAGGAAGGAAGGCAGGATGTGGAATGTGGATTTTTTTCCCCTCAAGCAACACAGGACTCCTAACATCTACATTCATTTTCCATTGCTGTGTATCAAATTTCTATAAACTTAGGGCCTAAGACAAAACACATTTATTATCTTCATTTCTGTAGATAAGAAATACAGTCTAGGACCTCTGCTCAAGGTCTCACCAGGCTGAAATCAAGGCATCAGCTGGGCAGCGTCCTCAGCTGGACTTTCAGGCTCCTCTTGCAAGCCCATTCAAGTTGGTGGCAAAATTCAGTTGCTTGCAGTGATAGGACTGAAGGTCTTGTTTCCTTGCTGGCAGATGAGGAGTTCTCAGCTCCCACATTCCACACTCAGGTCCTAGACATACGGCCCTCTCACAACATGACAGTTTATTGCTTCAAAACTACCAAGGGAATTTCTTGCTCCAGTCTACTGAGTCTTAAACATCATGATGCAATCATGGGAGTGACATCCCATCACTCTTGTCAAACTCTACTAACTAAAAGCAAGTCACAGATATTGCCCAAAATGAAGAAAGGCATGAAAATCAAGACGCAAGGATCACTGAATGTCACCCTAGCGTCTCTCTGCCATCAGGAAAGTTCTTTCTCAGGAAATGTGACATTTGATTCGAGACTTCAAGAATGAAGAATCAACTAACAATATGAAAGCAGTGGGCAGAGGAGGCAACTGCTGGGAAGACAGGGAAGGGGAAATGGGATAAGGAAGGAGACAGCTCTGAAAATGACGCCCACCAATAGCCATATCAGTTGCTTTTTTCATTTCATCACCGGTTGCCAATGAATGTAAACATAGTATACAGTGTGAGTTTTACAATCCAATTACCCAAGTTCTCAATTATTTCACGTATACCCCAAGAGGTATGCATCAGAATAAGAAACACAGAAAAAATAACGTACGTCTTTCCAGAGGGTCAACTTTATATTTGGTAAAATAAGTAATGTCAACATTTTTATATTAAAAACAAACATATTTGTAGAATGAGTATATGAAATGGAGTACAATAGAACATTTGTATTAATTTTTTACATAAAACTTTAGTCCTCCAGCAAAGAAATTTCTGATTTGAGACTTCATAATACATTTTCTCTCTCTGCAGTTAGAGGAATTTTGGTACAAATGCTTGACACTCAACGCTATTTTGGTTCTATTCTGTATTTCATACCTCATTAAGTATTTATGAGGGGGAAAAAAAAACAACTCCTAAGTAAAGAAATAAATTTTTAAGCAGACAGTCTCAAATGTAAAGCATACGAGCATATTCACGGCAGTCTCTGAAGGCAAACTACAGACTGAATTGTTGAAAAGACAGCTAAATTTATACATCACGCAATCACCCTAGAGGATACTGCACTTTACAACTATCTTATCTATTTTCAATATGATGATAAAGGCTTTTTGGTTGGTTGGTTGGTCGGTTTGGGCTTTATTCTTGTTCTTGAAGATCCAAATGTGTATATGTATAATGTGGAAGAGAGGTAAATCTCTATTTTGATTCAGCTCTTGTAATTTAGGGTCTGTGTTTGAGCAGCTGAACCCATGGCCCAACTAACACAGACTTTGACAGCTGCCCTAGCAGAACCTATAATATGTGGCACACAGTTGGAGATTGAGCAGTAGTTGGTGACAAAACAGAGAGCAAGATGAAAAGTCGCTGACTCTCACTAAGCCACAGCAAAATGTTCAGCCAAACTGTCACCAAGCCTCTCACTGGAAAAGAAGTCAATGGAAAAAGTAAGAAATGTTAGCATGCACTGACTACTTCTTGACACTTCCAACAAAATCCTTCAAGAGATATAAACTCAGCCTAAATAAGGAATTCTCAGGCAGGTGTGGAAGAGAATTCAGCTCTATGGAAGAAAGCTCACCTTGCCAATAGCTTGCAACTTAAATTGACTGAGTTTCTGGTGAAATGTGACTTCATAGAATTTTAAACCTAATTCTTCCATATTCAAAACAAACATAGTTAAAACAGGAGGTTCAGAAGACACTGCTTAAGCTGATACAAGGATGAAACTCCAAGAGTTCAAACAGCCAGACAATGGGATCCAGCCCAGAAATCAGGAAGCTATCAAGGGCATGATGTTCTCACCTGACCTCAAGGCAACCATCCTTGATTTAGAAACTGGAGGATTTGCTGAGCACAAAGGCCAAAAATTAAAATCTAGTTATTTAGCTAGGAAAAAAAATTATGTCTTGATTAATATTCGGCTATGGTTACTTGCACTTAGAACTAATCAGTGCAAATAGAAAACCCAGTAAGTTTTTGAGGGGATGTATTACACACCCACACATTTGTACTATAAAAACCTGTAATTGCTCATCCCGAAGACAACCCCCTAGGCTCTCTCACCTGCACCAGCAGGAAGCCAGCTTTGAAAGCTATCTAACCCCAAGAAATGGTATACTTTTTAATGCTGACTTTAGATCTGGCCATGGAGAATAACAGACAATAAAGAATCTCCCACAGGACAAAACCAGGAACCATGGGGAACAACTGGTTTCCTCCCCAAGGACAGAGGGGAAAGCTTGCCAGGAGGGCTAATGACGAAACTTTTCTACTACTAGGATAAAAGTCTTCATGATTCCTTCAAATCCACATAGGATTTGACCGTTGCTGAATGACTACTGGGTTTCTTAACTTCCCCTTTTCCAAATGGGAGTGTCTTGTCCTGCATCTCCTCTACCACTGCCTTTTGTAAAAGTTACCCTACCTCGACTTTACCACAGTATATTGGATGTGCGTTTGGGGGTAGCGGGTGGTGAGCAGATGGCAGATAACTTGCCTTTCAGATCAGCTATGCCAACCATAAGAAGTAATATTAGGGTTTGAGAGAAAGAACAGACTTCACATTACACAGATATAATAAACTATGAGATGAATGAGACTTGGAGAGAAAGTGGATGTTTCATGGTCGGGGGACACAGTGTACATGGCAGAAAGTGTTAGATGTCTCCCCAAATCCATATTCTCCTTATTTCATAATAATAGGGATTTTAGCTAGGATTCAACATCCTACATTTCCTAGCTTCCTTTGCTACTGATTAAGGTGATATGACTGATTTCTGACTAGTAAGATGCAAGAAAGATGATGTGTTCTAAAATCCCTCAGAGGAAAGGAGCATGTCTTCCCTTTTCTGTTTCTTGCTGGGAGGTAAACATGGTGGTCTCCACCCATAAACAAGATAAGTATCTGAAGGACAGCAAACTGAAAAAATAGGAGACTGGGTCCCTAACACTATGCAGATTCCTTGGTAACCCTGGACAAACATAATAATAATATGTTTATAATAATTCTGTCTTATCTAAGCAACTGATGTTTTGGATCTCCATTATAGTGTCAAATCTATATCCTAAATTACACATGCTTATAAAAATATAACAAGGAACTTTTCAATGAAATGTATAAGATATATGTGGAGACACAGAGAATGGCTTTTAAAAGCCTATTCCAAACTATACTGCTGGCTAATTTAGATCATGACTCAGTATGGAAATTCTGTGTTTTATGAAACCATTAGCTACAAGATAATAATAGTAATTAAAATACAGTGATAAATTACAGCTTACTTAAACAATTTAAGAAAACTCTAAGCATTCTTAAATCTCACTGGAATGAAATGCATTCTGGAATAGAGATTTGTAAACACAGTGAAAATGCCCTGACTTATAAAATTGGGAACTAATTTGTTAAGGTGGTCTTTCTTTCTCTCTTTCTTTCTTTTCTTTCTTCCTTTCTTTCTTTCTCTCTTAGGAGGAGAAGAGAGAGAGAGAGAGCAGGGGCGGGGCGGGCGGGAGGGAGGGAGGAAGGGAGGAGGAGGACGAAGAAGAAGGAAGTAAGAAGGAGTAAGGAGGCGGAAAGACTTCCTCCTTCTGGAGTCCTTCCTTCTTCCTTCCTTCTTTACCTTCTCTTCTTTCTTTGGCATACCTTCCTGAACGACTCCCTCCCTTCTTTCTTTCTCTCTCTCTCTCTCTCTCTCTCTCTCTCTCTCTCTTTCTTTCTTTCTTTCTTTCTTTCTTTCTTTCTTCTTTCTTTCTTTCTTTCTTTCTTTCTTTCTTTCATAGAAGTACTGAGGATTGAACCCAGGACCTCTACCACTGAGCTATACCCCACCTGGCATTTCTTAATATATAATTTTTATATTAGCACATATATGTTTTAGAGTTGTTTAGAACTGAAATTTTTCATCAGTTTGTTTCCTCAATTAAAAAGAAAACTTTAAATAAAAAAATCTGACATACAAGTTAATTTTAACCTAATATATATTCAATATTTACTCATTTAATATTTAGTCAACAAAAGCTTATATACATATTGATGTTGCCTAAAAGTCCAAGAACAAAGAAAAACAGGATAATAACATATGTGTTTAATCTGTCACAGTTCCCACGCTTTTCATGTATCTTTTACATACAGAAATTGCTTTGTTCATTCAAGAGTTAGATATCAGTAAAATATAATATTGTATCATCCACAACACAGCTTTCAAAAGAGCAACATGTGATATAAACTTACAGAAACTTTGTTTCATGGTGCACTAGCTGGCTGCCCTAACTGGCAACTAAGATACAGGTTCCCCATAGATCTGTTTTCACTGCCATTGCCATTGCCACCAGTATTGAATTCTCATAAGCCAAATAATATTTGTAAGCATTTAAACCATGAAAGAATTTCAGGGCAGACACATTTACCATAATCAGGTGTCTTCCATTAGCTTTCAGAGCATGCCAAGATTCTGGGGCTACTGGGAGAATGACTAACCTCTTGCTAGGAGCAAATCACTCCTGGCACATCCTTACCCATTATTTTCTGGAGTTCAAGGAGCTTTTTCTGAGGTATCTATTGTTATAAAGATGAAAGCCTTTAAATGTTAAATTCACAGCACTTTAATTTAATTCAGTTCCCATTGATGATTTCATGGAAAGATATATAAGTGGTTTCCACCATGCAGCCTCACTCTCTGTCCCTAGATCTGGGGGGATTTCGTACAACTTGGCATTTGAAGGCTTAACGCCTGCTACTGCTTCCCTTACACCACCCAACCCCACTACACACCTTACCTTCAGGAGGCACGTCTGTCTGTCTCACACATATTTCCACCCAAATTGTGCTTTAGGGGACTATAAAAACTGTAAAACATCTCTGATTCATCTCTTTGTCTCTCTTCTCCCATTTAGCACTGTGCTTTCCACCTGGCAGGTTCTTAGAGGCAGGGGAGAGGGAAGACTATGGGAATGATTCAAAATGGCAAAAAAAAATCACCTAAGCTCTCTCCCAGCTGTGCAATTCACCAGTGGTACAACCTTTACACAGTATGGGTATTCAGGTCATTCCTACCACAGATTCATGAAAGTTATTCAATAAATAGCTGACTGGTTGCTTTAAAGAAGGGGGAAACGTAATTTTGATAACTGCAAAGTATACGGACCTAGAGAATATAATGCTTAGTGACATAAGTCAGACAAAGACAAATACTATCTATCACTTACATGTGGAATCTAAAATATAATAAAAATGATAAGGACACAGATGAACTAATTATTATTTTGATTTCTTGAGTATGTGTAAGAACATTCGACTGTCCTTTATGGTGGCATTACCACATTCTGTTGATTCTTATTTTGTAGTTGGCTTTATTCCTTTGATAACTATGTAAGTTTAAAAAGCTAAGAATCTATCTTTTCTTAGAAACAATAATTAGTACATATATGTAAACTAAAAAAAAGTGCAGTATACTGTATACATGTATTTACATGCAGTATGTGTATGTGCAGTCAAACTGTAATAATTCTACCTAATAAAACAGAAAAGGGGAAAAAAAGAAAAAACAAACAAACAAATTATAAAAATAAATTTATATATAAAACAGAAACAGACTCACAGACATAGAAAACAAACTTATGGTTACCAAAGCAGAAGCGGACAAGGATGCGGGGAGGGACAAATTAGGAATATGAGATTAACAAACTACTGTACATAAAATAGATGAGCAAAAGGATTTACTGTCTAGGACAGGGAATTATACCCAATTACTTGTAATAACCTATAGCAGAATATAATCTGAAAAAAAAAAACAACCCTGAATCATCATGCTGTATATCTGAAACCAACACAACATTGTAAATTAACAATACTTTAATAAAAAATAATAGGATCATATTCATACACACACCCCCAAAAATTATGTATTAAATTATAACCTTATAGTTTGACAGTTCAAAAATCCCCCATCGGTCTCACTGGGCAGTGCTTTCTGGTGGCTCTAGGGGAGAAGCTACTTCCTTGCCCTTTACAGTTTCTAGAGGCCACCCACATTCCTTGAGTCTTCCTCCATGTTCAAAGCCAGCAGCCAGGAGCAACAGTTGATTCCTTCTCATCACACCACTCTGACCTCTTCTGACTCTCTCCCCTATTTAAGGACCCATTGTGCCCACTCAGATAACACAGGTAAACATGCCTATTTTAAGATTAGCTGATTAGCAACCTAAATATTCCATCTGTTACCTAAATTGCCCTTTGCCACACTATGCAACATTTACAGGTTCGGCGGGGATTAAGATTTGGACATTTGGGGCAGGGGCATTATTCTGATTAACCATGAAAAGAAGGGAGTAAAGTATGATCTATGACTCCTCCACATCAAGTAACCTTCTACTGACAGAAATATAGAATATTAATGACAAAGAATACTAAGTGATTTCAGTCTGCATATGTAATCACTATTTTACCAGCAAACATAGAAGTAGGAAAGTCTGGGGCAGAGGAACCACAGTATAAGACCTCTCCTCATGTGGATGAGTCAACCTATAGGAAGTTACTTGCTTCCTCAAAAGAGACAAAAAGTCATTAGCAGATGAAAAGTTCAGAACATGCTGTCTGAGAAGCTTTTAACTGCAATGTATTTTAATCACTGACATCAACCTAAGAGTTGGTTAACTGCAAGAAATAAGTTTGAGAGGAGTCCTGAGACATTTTTTTCAATTCAAATCCAGTATAAGGTGGGGTGCAGTGACAAGGAAAGATGATCCCAGATTAAAGTCATCATAACTGAAAAGTAGGAATTACTGTGTATATAGACTAATCATTTTGGCTTTCTTTTCTTTTCTAAAAATTTATCTTTTGAGAGTATATATGAATGAATAATAAACACACAGGGGTAAATCTTTACAACCTCAGATTTGGTAATAGATTCCTAAATATAACACCAAAAGCATAAGCAGCAAAAGAAAAAATAGATTAATTGGACTTAATCAAAATTTAAAACTTTTTTACATCAAAGGAGATTATCATGAAGGTGAAAAGACAATCTTCAGAATGGGAGAAAATATTTGTAAATCATGTATTAAATAAGGGTCTAATATCCAGAATATAAAAAGAACTCCTACAACTCAATAATAAACAAATAAATAATCCAATTGAAAAACTGGCAAAAGATCTAAATAGATATTTCTCCAAAGAAGAAATGCAAATGGTCAATAAGCACATGAAAAGATGCTTGACATCCTTGGTCATTAGGGATATGCAAATTAAAACCACAGACAGATACCATTGCATATCCAACAGGATGAGCTATGATAAAAAGAGACTAACATCAATACCAACTGTTGGCAAGGATTTAGAGGAACTGGAACTTTCATATATTGTTCATGGGAATATTAAATGGTACAGTTAATCTGGAAAACTGAAAATATCTTAAAAAGTTATACATACACTTATCAGAGACCCAGTAATTCCACTCCTACTTATCTACCCAACAAAAATGAATGCATATGTCCACACAAAGATATGTGTGCAAATATACACAGCAGCATTATTCAAAACAGCCTATAACTTAAGAACAATCCAAATATCCAACCAATTGGTGAAGAGATAAAGTACAGTATAGCCAGACAATGCCATATTAGTCTGCAATAAAAAGGAATGAACTCAACATATACAACAACATGGATGAACTTCAGACACACATTACTAAATGAAAGGTCTGTCTCAGAGGACTAAACATTATATGATTCCATTTATAAACAATTTCTAGAAAAGGCAAAACTACAGAGGCAGAACACAGAAATCAGTGGTTGTCTGGGTCTAAAGCTAGAAGGAGAGACTGACTGCAAACAGGCACAAAGAAACTTCCTGAGGTGACAGAAGTGTTTTAGAGCTGGTTTGTGGTGACGGCTGCAAAACTGCATAAATTTACTGAAGTTTACTGAGCTATACATTCATGCTGGGTGAATTTTGTAGTCTATAAATTTTACCCAAATAAAGCTGTTAAAAAGTTATCCTTCAGTTCTTTATAATTCACAGCACAATGTGCACGCTTAATATTAAGGTGTTTTAATTTGGAGAACCACAATTGATGGGAAATCATATTCGATTACCATTTAAGTTATAATGTCTACAATATTGTTTCTCAAAGCGTGATCAAACACATATTAGAATAATACTGAGCACTGGTAAAATTGCACTCCCATCTCTACTTCCCGTCCCTCACCCCCTCACATACCACTCCCTACTCTGCTAATTCACCTTAACCAACTCTATTATTTCCATAGCACTTATCATCTTCTAACATACTATATAATTATTTATTATGTTCTTGTCTTTTTCTCAGAAATGATCCCCCCACACACACCTATACATACATACACATACAGTGCCAAAGTTGCCCTATTTATGAAGATAGTTTTTGAAAAACATTTCTTACACTAAAAAAAAAAAAATGTTTTAGATGAAAGTTCAGTATGCCAAGGATTAAAGGGTGTTCACAATAAAACATTATCAACAACAGTAGAAGCCAAGTTCCCATGATTCTACAGGCACTTAGTAAGGCAACTCAAAGAACTTGAGCGTGCATGGGAGGAACACTTGTCTGAGTGCCAAACCGAATCAAAACCAGAACATCAAGCAAAAGCACATCTTCATGAGAAATATGTAAAATGTTTCTTCTTCTTAAATTCTCAAATTTTTTTCAAGAAAAGGTATTTTGGTAGATACTTTTTGGAAATGGGATTTCAGAGTTAGTAATGAATGTACTTACCAATTACATATAATATAAAGAAGGAGAACTGTATAAATACATGAAAATCACAGTTGATCTAAAACATCTTAAACTACTGATTCAATATACTTTCTTGCCAAGCTAGCTATGAACTCATATCTGCAAATATGCAGAGAAATAGTGTATCTGATTCATTCATTCTTCCTACTACTGCTATAAAAAGTAAGTTATACATATATAGTTAAAACAAAAACAAAATCAAACGTAACTAATGGTCCACAAAAACTGTGTAATACATTTTAAATAACTGGCATAAGGAATAATCTGGTTCTAGGAAAAGAAAGGTGACTGTGTCTCTCAGGAGATTTTATACACTTAGGAAGGAACACTGAATACATTTTATTTTATACAACACAAAATAATCTCTAGTATACATATACCAAAATATTGGAAATCTTCCTGAATTACCAAAACTATCTGGGTAGAACAGGAGGTTGGTCAATTTCTTTCTAGAAAGAAAGGCAAAGAGAAAGTTATAATGGTAATTTAAAGTTGTTACCTTTTGTTTTTGTTTTTGTTTTTGTTTTTAGTTTACATATATGTACTAATTATTGTTTCTAAGAACAGATTAGACCTTCAGCTTTTTAAACTTACATACTTATCAAAGGAATAGAGCCAACTACAAAATAAGAAACAATAGACTGTCGTAATCCAATTATAAAGGATAGTCAGGTTTATAAACTATTTTCTTTAGATATTCTCTATGAGGTTCTGAGATATTTCTAAAATAAAAGAAACCCTTTCCACCTCTACTGAAAATTTATCTCTACCCTGGTAACACAGATTATAAAACTGACAAAAGTGTGTATATGACTTGAAAACTATAAAATATCCTACACTGCATTACCAAAAAAAAAAAAAAAACTATCATCATATGAATGTTGTGCTTCTTTACGAAGCACTATTTGGCATCTGCTTCTGAGAACTGGCATTACGTATGTATTCATAATTCAAGAATGTGTGTCACCCCAATTTAAATATCAAGAACCCAATAGTGAGTCTTTCCCATTTTAAGACAAGAACATACACCAAAATCCTTCAAACACTCTCTCCTGGCAAACACCAAAAGGTCATTCATTTATCCATCCGTTCATTCATCAAACACTTGTTGAGCACCTGGATTCTCTCTACAAATGAGTAAGACAGGCAATGAAAATACAAAGATATAAAACACAATCCATGCCCTTATCCAGCTCAAGCTAGAGTTTGTAAGATAAAGCACATTTACTGTTTAAAAATACGCTAAAATCTAATTAGCATGCTAATTTTTCTAATTAGAAAACTTCAACCGTGTCTGATGACATGTATGCGTATGTATATGTATACTTATATAGTTGGTATACAGGCATACCTAGGAGATACTGCAGGTTTGGTTCCAGACCACCACAATAAAGCCAATAACAAAATAAAGGACATCACACAAATTTTTTTTGTTTCCCAGTGCATAAAAAAGTTATGCTTACACTATAAGTTTACGATATCATTATGTTTAAAAAAATACCTTAATTAAAAAGTACTTTATTGTTAAAAAAAATGTAACCATCACCTGAGCCTTCAGCAAGTCGTAGTAGAAACAACAAAGATGACTGATCACAGATCACCATTACAAATACAGTAATAATGAAAAAGTATGAAATATTTTGAGAATTACCAAAATGTGACATAGAAACACGAAGTGAGCAAATGCTGTTGGAAAAATGGTGCTGACAGACTTGCGTGGTACAAGATAGCACAAATCTTCAATTTATATATATATTAAAAAAAACGCAGTATCTACAAACTCAATAAAGCAAAGTGCAATAAAATGATGTGCCTGTATACAGAAGTGTATGCATACACACACACAAGTTTGTTTGATTTTTTTGTTTTTTTTTTTAACTCTTCAATTCTAGTTAGTTGTATGGTGTAGTACCATGGAAAGAGCTCTGGTCTAAGGGTCAAGACCTACATTCTAGTCAAGCTGAACTGCTTAATAGCTATATGACCTAGGGCAGTTCACTTAAATTTATTAGCCAGTTTCCCAACACATGAAGTGAAGATAATAATACCTGTTTTACCTGCTTCGTAGGCTTTGTTACAAAGATTAAATGGCAAAAAAGTTTAATCGCGTCTACTCAACTGTAGAACTTTATACAGACGTACAATGTGTTATAATCCAAAACATGAAAACTTCTTATTTCAACTTCCAAAGCTTTCAAAATAGCTAAAATACCTTCCTGTAAGTTTTTCAAGCAATCTCAGCTCAACAGCAAAGTCTTACTACTTAGAAGACTAGTACTGAAGATGTGAGGAGAATGGAGTCGATGCTGAGGAACAACTACCTGGCCTGAGTCCCTCAAAGGAGCAAAAACACCCTAATCACCGAGAAGCCTGTTAAGTTACATTGACATGTAAATTAGGGTTTCCAGAGGGCTGAGTCTGCAAATCTACAAATTTATCAAGCACTCAGGAGATTTTTACACACATTAAAATATAAGAGCCACTAACCTATGGTGAAAGGTCAACTTAATCCTTCTGACTTTACTAGCAAATAAGACTAGGGGGAAAAAAATTGTCTTTTGATAAGAAAATGAAACATCACATAGAATAATAAATGCATTTTCCAGCTTCTTTAAAAATATTTTTAAGGAAGAATAACACATTAAATAACATGTTTAATTAAGAAAGAATTGGTTTTTATAACTTACATAGTGCTAAAAATAATCTTACTTGTTACTCTTTACCATAACTAAAAACCACATCCAAAAGCAACCAGGAAATACGCAATAAGCATTTGGGGCCATTAATATAAAAATTCCCCTTTCCCTTTAAGGAGCACAATTTAGCATAAATGCCACCCACTCCTTACAAAGTAATACTAACTTCATGGTTCATGATATAGTTAACAAGACAAAAAATAAGTAGTCAGCAGTTCTGCTAGTGTGCTCCCTATAATTTCAATAATAAATGAGAATTCTTACATGTTTCTAAACTGAATGTTATATAAATACAGTACAAAGAAAATAATGGAATTTTAAGAGTTATTCTTGGTAAATTAAGTGTAAGATTAGTGATACCTACATGCTATTTCAGCAATATCTATACTGTTCCAAATATTATGCATTCCTTACCAAGCAAACACAAATTTCAAATGCAGTGTTAAAGAAATTTTGCTTACACAAATTAATTTTTCATAAGGTCTTTTTTAATTAAAAAATAGTGGATGCTATTAAAATATATAGTGGAGAATTTAAAGCTATTTATGTAATAAAATTATACTTCAGAATTTACTTTTTAAATTGTCTTTAATATTAAATGCTATTTTAAAAACTAAAAGATTATTTAGAAAAATGTATAGAATCTGTTGTCCAGAAAATGTATCTTTACCAAAATAATTACAATATTTTTAAGGATATCTGTATAAAACTCACATTTGTTTATGCAATAAAAATATCTAGCGTCGTCTGTAAAATTGTAGCCATCTAATAAAACTGAAATGCAGGAAAAAAAAAATTTAAATAGTAACAGCCAAATAAAGCACTGCTGAAAAGCTTCATACAGTTCTTTAAATATTACTTACGTTAACACTTAAGAAACAAAAACCTACACACACTTTTCCTTGTAGCTGCTTTATAAAAGTGTACATAAAGTTCCAAAACAAACTACTGAAAAAAGCCCCACATTATTGTTGCATGTTTCTTCCAACAGACGTTTCTCTGTTTGAAACAGAAGGCTGCCTGTTCACTGAAATGACTAAAAACACAGAGTTGGTCATTCTTAACTAGGCCATAAGAAAAAAAAATGCAATTAAGAAAAATAATAAAGTCACTCAAATAATGGACAAAATTGTAGCAGGATAGTTACAAACTCATCATTATATTAATTATGTGACTAGTTAGTATTTTACTTTGTATACAAAAAATACTTTCTTTACTTCATATGTAAAGCTGGTTTTTACATATTTCCTTCCTGGCCACCATTCTTGTTGAAGTCAAAGAAAGCTCAGAATACTCAAAAAAGTTCTAACAGAAATCTGAAGTTACAGAACATGGCATGTTAAAAAAAAAAAATTACTTTATTCCCTAACAGCACTCCCTTCCCCCAAAGAAAACCTACAAAATAGTATTTCCAAGTTTCAATAAATTCTCAAGCAATATATTTGGTACATAAAATAAAAATGAAGATAATTCAAGGTCATTACAATGTATACTTCCTTTAAGGATGACTGTATTGTATTATCTTCAGAAGGAAATGCACAAATCAGTGTCTACATAAGACATAGAAAGTAGAATCCACAGATAAGGAATTCAAACATTATGGGTCAAAAAGCACAGTACTGAAACCAAGGAGATGCTAAATGTTCATCCGCTTGGCATCTACGTACACTTTAATGGCCAATCAATGCTCATCTCCTACTACAGCCACTCATGTTGCCCGAAGTGTTCACTCCCTCCCTTGAAGGCACAGAGCCTGAGGTCTAGGTAATCCATCTGGCATTTATCTTTTGCTTACTGATGTATTCTTTCAGGCATGGATCATTTAAATTGGTATGTAGACTTTAAGCTTTTCAAGGTAAAAGACTATCTTACTTCCTTCTTGGTGTCATCATGTTAATTCGCCTTTTATTCCTTCTCAAACATGTTGAGCTCCCTATCACTGTTTCTTCCCCTGTCTCCACAATCTCCACTTTAAATTTATGATCACAGTCTTCAAATGAGCCCTCAGCACTACCAAAAGGCTCATCCATATCCACGTTAATTCATTCACCCACTCTCCAAAATAACTATTTCACTTCTCCTCCAACATTTCCAACCCTACTCTAAGCTAACCCCTTTGTTTTTTATTTCAGTGAGAAGGTACAAGCTCTCAGAATAAAGCAAGTCTTTTCCCACTCCCAAATCTACATTATACACTTTGCTGTCAATACAAATTGAAACTAAATGAATGTACATTCCCTGTTCCTATCAACTGATTCACTTGTAGGCTGCATTCCATCATTTCTCACCTACGTGAAAACTTTATTCCTGGAAACACCCCTTCAGCTCCTGCATTCTTCCCTCCCTCCTAGATTATTCTCAGTGAACAAACATTTTATAATTACATTCCTATAATTACATGCCTCAGATTCAATGGGGGTAAAAATAGTACCTACCTTACAGAGTTGCTGTGAAGATTATTTTAAGTATTATTATTATCATATCTTAAATTCATCACTGAGCTTCATGTCTTCCTCTGCCTACCACATTTTTCTAATCCCTATTATAGCAATCTCAAAACAGTAGTCTATTCTTGCTGTCTCTAATTCCTCATTTCCCCATTCTCTCCTGAACCTCCTCCACTCAGGCACTTGTCACCATCAGGCCCTGAAAACCGACTTGACAAATATACTAATGGCTACCATGTCTATCCTAAGTTCTCAAATAAATAATAGCCAACACAAATTGAACACTTACTATGCTGCCAGACATGCTCGTTTAATCCTCACAATGACTCTGTGGGAGAGATACTGTAATTATCTCATTTTAAAGAGGAAACCAAAGCACCATGAGGTTGAGTAACTTATATAAGGTCACACAGTTTATTCAATCTCTTAGCAAGTTTGAGAGATAAATCTCACAATTTGGCTCTACTCTACTATTCATTGTAACAAATGTTCCCTACCCAGTTCCTTCACAAACAATAAGCTAGTGTCCTTATGTCCCTACACAAGACTTTCACAGTGATTCTCAATCTTTCTTAATCCATGCCCCATTCCACAAAACAAACAAAAATCTTCTGCTGGTCTTTTACACATTATATCTCACATAAAATCAAGTGTCAAGATATGAACAGAGAAAGGAAAATGTAACCAATAATCAAGACAAAAAAATGGATAATGGAAACAAATCAACAGATGATCAAGATGTTGTAGTTAGTTAACGAGAATTTTTAAATAACTATTACATATGTATCAAAGAAAAGAGCAGAAAAGATGAACTACATAGATGAAAAGAATTTTAAGAGAGAATTTGAATCTAAAAAAATGGATGGATATTCTAGAACTGAAATACAATAGCTGATATCAAGAACTAATTAAATAGGTTTAATAGCAGCCTGGACTAAGAAGACACATTTGACTAGCTCAAAAACAGATCAACAGAAAATATCCAACCTGAAGCACAGAAAGAAAAAAGAGTGAGAAGAGAACAGAGCATAAAGGAGATATGAACACTCTCAATATATAATATACGTGCAATTGGAGTCCCAACAGGAGAAGAGCAAGCAAATGAGACAAGAGCAATACTGGAGAAGATCATGGCCAAGAAATTTCCAAACCTGTTAAAAGACATGCGCTTAGAGATGTAAGAAACCAAATGAACCCTAAGCAAATAAAGTAGAGTTTATGGCAAGAAACAGTACTAATAACACAGAGGAACATTTCATAATGATGACAGGACTGTGACAGGCAGAACAATGCCCACCCCAACATGTCCATGTCCTAATTTCTGAAACCTGTGAAAATGTTCCCTTATATGGCAAAATGGACTTGGCAAATGTGACCAAATTAAGGATCTTGAGGTGAAAGATTGTCTTACATTACCAGGTATCAGATACCCTGCATTAAACCATGTAGGCATAATCTAATCACGAGTCCTAAGAGAAAAATGCAATGTGAAGATGAAAACAAGGTTGAAGATGCTACTCTGCTGGTTTTGAAGATGGAGAAAGGACCATGAGGCGTGGGATAGAAGGACTACAAACAGCAGAAGTTAGAAAACACAAGAAGAGGGATTCTCCCCTCAGGCCTCTGGAGCACCTTTGTTTCCACCCAGTGAAACCTATTTTGGACTTCTGATCCCCAGTACAGTAAGGTAATAGACTTGTGTTGTTTTAAGCTACTAAGTTTACGGCAACTTATTACAGCAACAGTAGAAAACGAGTACATGGATCAATAAAACAAGAAAATATAACAATCCCAAATATCTCTACCCAATAATATGCCTTTAAATATAAGAAGCAAAAATTGATAGGACAAAAAGAAAATCAATAAATTCATCATCATAGTTGGAGAATATTAACTCACATTTCTTGGTAACTAATAAACAAGTAGATTAAAAAAAACAAACAAACAGAACTAGAAGTTTTAAGCAGTACTATCTTGACCTAGTTGAGACTTATAAAGTACTAAAGGCAAACACTGTAGAATACATATTTCTTAGCGTACATATGACATTTACAGAACAGACCACCTGCTGGGCGATAAAGCAAGTCTCTACAAATTTCAGAGAACGAAAATCATACTAAGTCTATTCTCTGACCACAGTGAAATTAAAGTTGAAATAACATAAGTAACTTTAAAACTCCTAAATATTGGAAAGTTGAACAAATTACAGAGCTTCCCATCCCTGCACCAAATTCTCACACCTTAGAAGCTTGGGTGGAGAGAGAAAAAGAGGGAGGCTGCTTCTCCCTGCTCTTTGAAAAGCCTCTGCCCTCATTCAGATGCAGCTTTGCCCTTTGCTCCCTCCTCTGGAGTCTCCCCTTTTGCCTTTCCACCAATTCCTGTCTCCCTTCAAGGCCCAGCTTTTAACCTTGCCTTTGTCTTGAAGCAGCCCCTAATGATCTCAACTTCCCCTCAAATTTTAGACTAAATATTGTCCATGTCTCCTTTAGCTTTCAATCACCTTTTATCTTGAAGTACTTTTTAAATATTTCAGGTGTATAAACACTAATTTTTCAATAACATTGTCAGTTATTTAATGAAATAATTAATCTATACCTTCAGACTTGCTACTCATGTACCAGCACCATGCCTATCGACTGGGGAAACTTGCTACAAATGTAGTCTCAGGCCCCACCCCACTACTGAATTAAAATCTGCATTTTAACATCATCTTCAAGTGACTAGAATGCATAGTGAAATCTGAAATGCTATGCCTTACAATGCTTCCTTTTAACCTATCACGATAAATTGTATATAGAAGCAATTCAGTAAACACCATTCAAAATAATCGAACAATATATGCATGAGTTTACATTTTTAACACCCAAAAGTACACAATAAATTTAAGGTCAGGAAAAAAATATTTTCAGGGAGAAAAATTATTAATTACAGTATGTTGGGAGATGCATATAAAATCTAGGTACACTGCAACATAACAAGCCTGTAAAAATCAAGGTTTATGTTTCAATTGCCTGTTGTCTAGAAACTCTGCATAAAATATTTAAATGTTTGACTAGTCACTAAAAATAATAATCCATAATGAAAAAGAAAACAATTGTGGAAAGAAAAGAAAGCCTAGTCAACAAGCAACTGGATGAAAATGATTTGTTGAAAATTGAAGATAGAACTACTGTGACTAGCACATCTATCATAATTAGAGCAGTAACTCAAACACGACTTTATAAATAATACTTCTGAACTGCCTCAGTCCCACTTACAGCCCTCTAGGATATGATGTTAAACTTTGCATTAAAATACTACCTTAAAATTACTTCTAGATTTTAATAAGTGTCATATAATTTGCCAGAGTGCTAAAAATAATTTACAAAAATGAGAAAAATTAGTATCTCATTTAAAAAAAAAACAAGCATGTCATTTTGGAGGATCCATTGAGCTTTGAAACTTGGATCGAAAGCAGGCATATAGTGTATTCCTTTGTTTGTTTTGAAACCTCTAACATCGCAAATCTTTTAGAAATGCCTCCTCTGCTTTTCAGAACAAACATCAATCTAGACCTCTCTGAACGCCTTTAAAAAATCAGCATGGTACCTGAAAAAATAACATAAAGAATAAGTAAAATTTCATTATCTTGACACTGTAGTATCTGACAATCATCCTTTCTAGTTTAAACAGATTAACTGGTAGCTTATATTGCATGCCCAGTTTCTCACCCCAATTTTGGAAACAATTGGTGAATTCTTCGCTCCTGCTTCTGCCTATTCAATGCTACTCCACTTAAACAAAACATCAACATCTAATCCTTGAGTCCCTTTGACCAGGCAGGTTCTTCAGGGACAAGAAGAAAGGTGTGTACACACAGATGCTTACTGTCATACCTCACTTTTGATGTTTTGATGGATAATAATTTTGAAGTCCTACAAGGAATCACTAGTTCAAATTAATTCAAAACTGGTGGTAAAATGGGAACTAAAAAAATAATACACATAACATAGGATACAAAAGATATATTCAGGCCATGCCCTTCTTTTTATTGCCATAATGATGAATAAGACCATTAAATGTGACATAGGGAATTAAAGCTATGTTAAAATGTAAATATCTCATAAAATTATTTTCCCATAGGAAGATGTAACATTTGACAGTCCTGACAGATAAGATCAACAAAATACCACACAACAGAAATAATAAACCTATTTGTTGAAGCTAATAAAAGTACTGTACCAACATCCACAAAATGGGCATAAACATACTACATGTTTGATTTCACGAAGGGTTCAGATGTACTGCAGTTAAACTAAATCTCTACTCTATACGAACCTTAAAAGAAACCATGGGATATATACAATAAATTGACTAAAATTTATAAGATTGTCATTTTGTACCATCTTAATATCTGGCATCACTTTTGGAGCCTGGATTAGATGCCTCAACCTCCTTTAAAATAAAAAGCATGGATATTTGAATTGGCATTTCATTTTTCTTTACATATTAGCAGAAACATTCTAAATCATTCTATAGACTTAAGACATTTCAGTTGAAGATTTAGACATAATTATTCTTCCTATTGCTAGAGACAGTAATATAAAAATCATGCTTCACTTAACTGTCATTTTTAGTCTCTTCCCCCACAATTTATTCAATAAGAGAAATACAGCTGTGCAGGAAACAGACCAAAAATGATCACTATGAGACCATTAACTGCTATTACATCCTATCTCTGGTACTTAATTGTTGAAAGATCTAGCTAATATTTGGTTGACAGCTATGTACTCCAGACACGGTCAGAAAATCATATTTTAAAAAAACATTTAAAAAGCCTTTAAACAGCTCTTAAAGAATTCTATGCAGGCTTGGTAAACATCTAATCCACCTAAACATAGTATCTGAACACCAAATAGATCCACAGGGACTTGATAATAGGGAGGGTGGGCACCAGACAATAGGAAAAAAATTCGTGCACGTAGGCAATAGCCTAGCAGGAGGCAGAAAACAACATTAGGAACACAAGGGCAAGCAGCAGGCAGGCGTCTAAGCAGATGTAGTCCTCATCAGGGAGAGCATGTTGGTAGGTACCAGAGATTCAGTCACAAAGATTTATAATGAAACGTTATAGAGTCAATCAACCAACTTATTGAAGGTCTACTCTGAACTCATCACTGTTCTAAATACTGGCAACCCAGTTATGAACAAAACAAAAAAGATTGCTTACTATACACAAGAGTCTGTGCTAAATATTCTGTGAATACAAGTGTTGTGTTTGTCATTGGTGTTAGTTCAAGAGAAAGTTTAATGATGAGGTAAGCAGTAAACAAAGGCAGTAACTAAGACACATGGATCAACAAGACAGAGTACAAACTACTGGAACAGTGATCAAGGCAGGGTTCAGTTTCTACACTCAAGCTACTGAAAGCCTAGTAATAAAGGTTTAATTCATTCAGTTAAAAAAATTATGCCTGTACTAAATATTAGAAATAAAAAATTTAAAGAGATAAGACAAAACTGAACTTCTGAGCCACTGGAGCCCAGGATGGCTTGGTGTTTCAGAGCAGGATCTGTCCTAGCGTCTGGGGTAATGATAATGTGCAAGTGTTAAGGAGCCTAACTTCGAAGGGTAGAGATTCACAGAAGCAAGAAGACAGAGATCAGTACAGATGTGTTGGAAGCAATGCTTCAGGAAAGGATAATCTGATAGCAGTGAAATGGATTAGAGAGGGACATAAGATAAGGCAGAGGGCGTAACAGAAAGAGCATGTGACTAGAAGTCAGACGACCTGGTTTGACTCCCTGCTCTTTTACCTACTATTCTCTGATACTTTCAGAGTCCCTGCTTTGTCTTCTTTAAAATAGGTATAATGATAAGCTGATTAGAAGGCTCCTAATGTGGATTTACTCCTAATCTACAGAGAGCCATAAAAATTTTAGTTATTACTACCATTAGCAAAGAAACTAGAGCGAAAGGTCAGTCATTAAATAGTAAAGACCAGAACTCTAGTTAAGTGTGTTAGTTAGAGTGACCAGAACTCTAGTTAGTTCATAAAAGCAATGTGAATTACTAGGTAGGTGAGGAGAAAAGTACAATATAAGAGACATTAATGAGAAAGAAACAGCAGGATATGGCCACAACCAGCAGTCGGGGAAGAGAAGAGAAATTTTAAAAACATAGTCCCAGAAGACACTGTGTTAAGGGGGAGAGTAATGAAAAAATTAATTACAGAATTAAGTTGTGGGGGAAAATATTAAGGATGACTGTAACGTCTAACAATACTAAAACCATGTGAAGATGGCATTAAATTCTCAAAAGGATACAGTTTTGTTCTGTCGTGATTAAACTTTCTAATATCAATGATACTAGCAATTCTAGCTTTTCAGATTTTACTAAAGGTTGCTCTATTTGTATTATATTTCAAAACAGACAAAGAATGAAAAATGTATCTGCTGGCTGTTGTTTAATTTATAAGGGGAACGTGCTGGGATCCTTCTTTGTATTACTCCGCAAATGCAGTAAACAAGGAAAAAGTATTGCTTCCTTCATCTTGCTACCTGGTTGAGTCCTGCAAAGGCTACAGCCAACAAAACAATCTTTAATGACTCTAGATTTGATGGTCAGATCATCATGGAAGGAAGGTCTGCTCTTCGGAATGGTCATATCACATTGGCCCACATCAGTCATTAAAACACCGTTATAACCGTTTAGGCACTAAATACCCGAACGGTTTAAAATATGAACACTATGGTGGTGGCAAAGGGAATGGGGAAAAAAAAGATACATTTTAACACAGTAAAAACAGCACATCTATACCTGAGTATGGAATGACAAGGGCTTTGCCACCTCAATTATACTGGTGGGAATACAATTAGGTCCCCCTTCTGTGCAATGTCTAATTCTGTCATTTAAATGGGCAGAGTAAGCTGTAGATAGAATAGCATCCAGAAAGTACTGGTTTTGTAAGGTCTAATCTAGATTTTGGACCAGGATGGTTAAGCAACAGTTCTGAGGCCTGTCTAGTTAGTAATTCAGCAGGAATAACACACATACATAACATGACATGTTCAGTAATGAAAAACATACACATATTGTTGATCAGTTTCCTCCAACAATGCAAGTGCTTCTTCTCTTCACTTGAATATCTAATACGTAGAACACAATGTGGGGTTTCCTGGGGTACTCTGCGAGTTCATCATCTGTTGATCCTAGTATCTATTATAATATCTCACCTGAACACACAACTATGAGGGCATCTGGAAAATACTGGAAAAGTACAGAAGCAATAAAAACTATGAATCAAAGCCATTTAATTAAGAATTCTTCAGTGAATGGTGAATACTCAAGCATACACAATAGTATCAGTGAGAATTAGCCATTACTACGTTAAAGGTCTGATTTTGAAACAAAAGCAAGTGACTAAACATCTATGATGATGGAGATATTTCGTAACTATATTTTATTTATAAAGCACTAGAAGTACCCACAAATCACCAGGAATTTAACAATAGTATGACACAATTAGAGGAACTCCCAGGATACGTTCAACTGGCTTAATTGCCCTCAATATTTGTTAAGCAACTATTTTTACCAGGAACTATACCTAGAATCTACAGATGTTATTTTATTTGCTATTTGCTCAGCTACAGTTTCTCAAACTGTGTTTATTTACTCCTCTCTTTAGGAAAAAAGGTACATTATCTACCTTGTATGTCAAACTGGTGCAATGAATGGATTCCTATGAGTAAACAGAGTGAGTCAATTGCTGAAAAAAAATAAATTAATAGAAAGGTATAGTATGGTATGGTATAATATGGTGTGGTATGGTACGGTGTGGTATAGTATGGTATGGTGTGATATGGTATGGAATGGTACGGTGTGGTATGGTATGGTATGGTGTGGAATGGTATGGAATGGTATGGTGTGGTATGGTATGGTGTGGTATAGTACTGGCTTTATTCTGAGAGTTCCACTTCCATAGGTAATCTGTTGACAAGTTTCTAAAGTGGTGTCATTCTAGTAGTAGAAATGCCTTGGAGACTGATTCATCAATTTTAGAGCCAGAAGGAATCTTGGAAGACATTCTTTAGTCTAACTCTTTTATTTTAAATATGAGGCCAAAAGAAAATATGCGTTCTGTGTAATCTGGGGAAGCTACTGGGGAAGCAGGGCTGAGCCTCAGATCTTCTAACTTCCATTCCTATAATGTAATGAGTTCCTCTTTTTCTTTTTTTTTTGCCACTCCCTTAGGGTTTGATTGGAGTTCATCTGTGAAGGAGCCATAATGACCAGCAATATTTACTACGAAATCATGCTATTAATTCATTTAATAAAATGCCAGCGGTTATAACAAGATAAGGAAAGGGATTTTTCTTATTGCCTCATAATTTCAACTACAAGCCTCAGGAAAAGTTTATAGACACATGCCTACAGGATTTACAAAGAGCTAGCCCTTCAACTATTAGTCCTTACCTCTTATCCTCAGGCTATTTAAGATAAGGCTGAAGATTCATGGTGGGGATGCTTTGAAGAGAATTCACAGATACAGAGAACACTGTTTTCTTTTTTCCTCTCTAAAGTATTAGTGAAGCAAAATGTGTCTCTTCCAACAAGCCAAGTGAGTGGGTGGTCCAAAATTCTCTTTACTTACCGGGATTAAAGAGTTATAAGAAAGGGGTTACAGAGGCAGGGTATAGCTCAGTGGTAGAGTGTGTGCTTAGCATGCATGAGGTCCTGGGTTCAATCCCCAGCACCTCAATTAAATAAATAAATAAACCTAATTACACCTCCCCGCCCCCCCCCAAAAAATAGAGAGGAAAAAAAAAAAAAAAGAAAGTAAATCAAAAGAAACATTTTTTAAAGGAAAAAAAAGAAAGGGATTGCAGCATTTCACTTCTGCAGAATACAGAGTGCCCCAAAATGGCCCAAAATGGCCCAAACGTCCATCTCATAAAAGTGTCCATCCAGAAAAGAAAGATGAGAGAATCCCTGGGAAAAAGCTGATACATGTGCTTGGAGTCTAAGTACTACATATATAAACACCTAGAAAAGTCTGATGAAGATAGGAGGTTAAGGAAAAATAAAAAAGTTAGAGGGCAGTAACTGAGAAAGCTAGCTGCACGTCTGCTGTCTAACAAGTCACAGCTATGTGATATTTCTCATTGCGCAAGTGGACAAAAACAAGAGCGGCCTGACAATAAGCCAAGCTGACTACCACCAAGGCAGATGGACATTCAGTGTTACAGGCTATAGGCACACGAGGAGAGCAAAAAGGGAAAGGGAGCTAGAGCATTCCCAAAGGGCAGGCAGAGAGTGCAACTGTCATTATAAGATGTAGCACGGAGGCTGCTTTCAGGGGCTCTGCAAAGAACCCAACGGCACAATGGCCGGGTAACAAAAGCCAAGAAAGGACCACAAAGAGCACCAAATAAAGAAGTACAAAAAACACTAAGTTAAAAAATCTGTTCTTCCTTAAATGTCTTCCCGCTCCCTCTTTGGAAGATGCAGAAGAGGCAAAGAGAGGTAGAGGGAGGAAAAAATGGAAGAGCAAATTAAGGCAGAGTAAGGTATGCCAGGAGAGTCTCCCTTTTCCACTGTAGGTCTGTCTGCAGTCAGAACTGAGCTGGATGAAAAGAGAACAGTGAATTAGGTGTTTGGAGTTTAGACTGGGCAGGACTCTAATTCCTGAAAATGAGACCACTCTTGTAACTGAAAATAATCTGAAAGTAATGGGACCTAAAGAAGTTTCAAAGAAAAATGAGACAAATTTTTTTTGTAGGTAACTCAGACATTCATCCCTGAAAGACAGATTTTGATCGAAGCATAAAGCATAGTTTCCTAGCTGTAAGCTACCAAATTCAGCCCACTCAACAAACAAGTTATACAGGCTTTAGGAATCAGAGTTGAGAATATCACTTAATGACCTAGGGAAAGACTCATGAAATTTTAAACTGTGAAATTAAAAAAAAAAAGATGGAAAATTGTATATGCAATAGGATATATTTTTATTATATTACATAATTAACATGAGATTACATTAAAATATAATAAGCAGAAATAAAACATGTTCTTATTTATCTGGTTGGTCAAATTCTTGTAAATATTCTAAAATGAACAGATAATACTTTTAAAATCAGAGAAAATACACTGTTAAAAACGTTTGCAAGTAACCTTGTGGGAAAAAAATGTGAACATTTTTACCACTACAATCAAAAACAACTTCTATCTTCTCTTCAGTGTCATTAGTATAGTTCTGAATCTTGCAGCCAGAAGCAATTGTCTTAATAAATATCAGATGATGAGAACTACAACAATGCTTGAATTTCAGGACCAGAAAGATGAACTGGTCAATATAATGTTCAACCAAGACTGCCAAACGAGCTCTCTATCACACAATAACATGGCAGGCCACTGCTGCCAGAATACAGATAATCAATTGCCTTTCTGCTCCTCTGTGGTGTCACAAGCTACCTCAAAATTTTCATTGCTCACTGTCTCCCAGTTAGCAAAACCAGCCCCCACCAAAACCAGCCATCTAAGATCTTCAAGCTGCTCTTTGGTCCACAATACAGAAAAGGCACGTTATTTTTCATTTCAATGAAAAAATAATAAAAATTTAAATTTAAAAGAAATAAAATAAAATACAGAAAAAGCTCATCTAACTCCTGTTCACCAAACTAGCCATCAGAAACCCAAGCTTCTCAGATATAATATAAATGTAGTCAGTATAAAAATGCTCATTCAGTACTACACTGCATAGTCTCTGATTTGGCCCCCTCCTCTCTCATTGCCTTCCAAAACACTGTGTGTTGGAAATCATGCTCCATCAGCACCAGTAGAGACCAGTGGTTAACCTGGAACACTGGCTGAAACCACGTTTGCCATCCCTGTCACTTACAGCTGTGTGACCCCAGATTAATTGCTTAATGCATCAATTTCCTCATTCATAGAGTGGGATTCAAAATAGAGCCTAATGTTACAAGATTACTGTGAGGCTCATGTGAGTTCATATGTGTTCAGAATTTAGAACATGTGCTTCTGCCGCAGAATGAGTACTTGATAGTTCATTTATTTTGATCAGAAAATTCACCTACACCCTCAAAATAAAGCCTCACCTACTCATCCTCTGAGGACACAGCTTTATTGAAGTCCTCTCAAGTAAGGCTGTTTTTTTCTCCCACACCACAGGTGTATAAGACATTGCCTGGAGGTGAGTTGTCTTCTTGCTCCCTAGGGCAGTTTCCAACCTCTCTCCTCATTCCTCTTCCAAAGATCACATCTTCTCTGAAGCACGCGTGTCATCAAACCTTGCCCCAAGCTATCCTAGTCACCCTGCCCTAGCCACCAACCTCACGAACAGGCAGCAATATTCTCTCCACCACTACTTCTATGGGCATTCTTGGCAACTTCAAATCCCTTAAGTAATACACCCAACACCATTATCTCACTGTTGTTTGGCCTCCTTAAAACCTGCCTCATTTTTGTTTAAAGCAAAAAAAGGAAGATGCAGTCAAAAGAGAACCACTGAATGACTTCATCTTCATACTCCCAGGTCCAAACTACATGGCAGCTATACCCACAAATCTTGGTTTTTTCTATTAAAATAGAAGCATCACTGCTTCTGAGGCCACTTGCTCTACTTTCTCTCCTCAGTCCCATATCTCCTCTCTTTCCTGCACCATCCGTCTAAAGAATGTACTTGATTCCTCTTTTCCTCACATTCTTTATCAGCAAGTCCGAACAGCTCTCTATCCCAAATATGCCTCAGATCTACTGTTCACCATCTGTCCTGCTTGTTCAGTCCAAGCTGCCTCCACGTCTCTCCCGGAACAAAGTAACAGCTTTCTCACCTGTCTCCCAGTTGTATTTTTAACTCTTACAACACAGCCCATTTCCTACGTAGCAACCGGTTCTCTTCCTAAAATATAAATCATATCATGTCATATCGCCAATTAAAGCTCTCTGAGGTCTTCCCACTTTGAGTCCAAAATTTCCATTCTAGACTACAAAGCCCTAAATGACCTGGCTCCCGCCTCTCTCTCTGTTATGGCCTCCGCCCTCTTTTTTATTCGCTGTCTCTTCTCACCATTCCCCTAACATGTCAGCTTATTTTCTCAGGGCTTCTGTACTTGCTTTTGCTTAGAATGCTCTTCTTTCAGATCCTCTCATGGCTCACTTTTCATTATTCACATTTTAACTCAAATGTCTCCTTCCCGGCCAAGGCCAATTACTCTCAATCATATTGTTTTGTCTTTTCCATGGCACTTACCAACATCGGAATTATACTTTTTGATGTTTACTGTCTGTATCCTCATCCATGTTAACTCCTTGAAAGCAGAAACTCTTGTCTCACTCACATCTACATCCTCCACACCCCGAACAGGCTTCCTGGAACATCCATGGCAGTCAGGCATTTTTTGACAGACTGACTAAAGTCTCCGTGATGATCAGCAGTATACTGTATTTCCCTCTTCTGGTGCTGAGGACCAGATCTGACATGCCTACTGCTGTGTTAACCCTTCACAGAGAAGGGCAAAGAAGAAATAAATGTATCCGTGCTCTTAAATAATTCAAAATCCATATGAGGAAGAAGAGAAAACCAACACAAACCCAAGATACTAAAGGCAACGACACTTAACCCTTGAATAACATGGGTTTTAACAATATGTCTACTTATATGTGGATTTTTTCAATACATCTGTGCTACAGAACTATATGATCTAAGGTTGGCTGAATCCACAGATGCAGAATCACAGTTAGGGAGGGCGGGCTGTAAAGTTATACAAGGATTTTTGATTGTGTGGAACGGAGGGTCAGCACCTCTAACCCCTGAGTTGTTCAAGGATCAACTATATTTACAGAGCAAGCTATCATGTACCGTCCATTAGATTTTCATATGTGACCACGGGAGAATTAGGCAGGAGAGGATCCCTTAAGAGAGCATAATTTTATGAGGTATATATTATCAACATCACTTCACAGATGAGGAAATTGAGGCTGAAGTAGCTTAAACAATTCACCCAAGGTTAAAAACAAGGAAAGGAGTCAGGTACACACAAGTCCTTGATGTCAAAGCCCAATCTCCTCTTAGGAAATGATTTCTGCCACTTCCTTCTAACAAGAGCTGACAACTACAAAAGGTATATTTAACAGAAGGTTGAATAATATCAAATGGAGTTGTCAAGAACAACTAGAAGTCTGTAACTCCACCAATATTCAATGTCCAAAGTGCTCAGGTCCTTGGGTCTTGAAAGATAAATCAGTTCCCCCCAAAACGCACCCTGTTACCCACAGGACACTGGGATTGATGAAGCGGATACACAAGAAAAAGATATGCAGACAATAAAGGGGTTTTTACATTTAATTCAAACTACCCTTAGAAATAGAATATTTTAGGGAACTTTCCATAGAAGCTTCCTGCCTCACTCAGATCCAAGCTAAGCACTGGGAATGAATTGGTTATTTAACTAACCATACGGGAAAAGGATGTGTGGTTATGTGTGAGTATGCACATGTGCACATATGTGCATGTATTCATGTCTTTGTGTGGATGAACTGCTATAAATCTTTGCAATTAATATCTGATGAAAATAGCATGAAATTTAGGGAAAGGGATTTTTTTAATGGAATAAGCACGAAAATTAGGAAAAATCAGAAAGGTTAAGTTAAGAGAGGGGAAATATACAAGCAAATAAATGAAGAGGGCTATGTTAAAGATTAGGAGACTGGGAAAGATTAGATGTCATGGGACAAATTATTAAGAGTTTACATTACTATTTTGGAAAATAAGGAGTCATTTTCCTGCATCAGAAGGTTGTGCTCGTGTGATTACAATGGCTGTAGAGGTAGACTGCTCCAATAACTTGCACATAATACTTAATTTTTGACATGTTTCATGGGAAAGCTATCTTGTAAGGGCACGCAAGACTCTCCCAACTGGACTGAGTTTCTCAAGGGCAAAATCCAAATCTGATTCATCTTGCATGTCCCAGTGCCTAGCCAAGTGTTTTGAGTACACTTAATTTCAGTAGGGTTCAGTAACTAATAAGTTGAATTGAATTAAACTGAAATACATTGAATTTATCTAGACAAAATAAATTAGGATGGTCAGGGATGGGACCTACTAATTACCCTCACAAATTCATTTTTATTCCTCCATTTTAGGTATCAAAACATACTTACTTGAGTAACTTCTGCTGTGCTTACAATGAGCTTGGAGCAATACCCTTCCTTTTACACTTTTACTAGCTACGCTTTACAAAGAGGCTGTATGTGTGCAGCAGGAGCATAAGTATACTTTACACATAAAGGGACCTGAGTCATTGAGAGGCATCACGTTATTTTTTCCACAGGGTTACTTTTATACCACTGCCACCCCAGAGTGAGTCAGTGGACTGAAGAGATCTGAACTCAAAGTGCAAAAGCATTACTTTCATCACCAGAGTTCATTTTAAGATTCAATCATAAAAGGAAAATTATGTAGTTGTCAAATAAACCTGTTGGATGGTCCAAAACTAAAAGGTACAAAGATGACTGGTTTTGGTTACATAAGTTCTTGTTATTGCATCCTTTTTTTCTCATAAATAGAGAGCATGGTTCTCATCAGACTGTATAGGAAACAACCCAAATAGACAAGCATTTGTTATTACAGCAAAATAGGGTAGGGAATCTAACTGATAATTTTGAAGGATATCCATATCCTCCGTTACTTTACTCTATTTCTACTGCTGCGTTTATTATTTTGATAACTGATATTTCGAGTATTTTTCTGCTTGTCAAAGCCAGCAAATGGGGCTGTGTTAAGTCGTAAGGCTGTCTTAAGTCTTAAGCCATCTTCAATAGTCCACTTAACTTTCTACTACATATCACTTGTCAACACAGTGTTTCATTTCACCATCAACCAATTTATGAAGGACACATAAAGTATTTATTTTACCAATTCAATTAAGTTTGTTCTCTAAATAGGTGTGTTTTAAAAAGTGAAACTTGTTTTCAGGATCATTTAAGTTTCTGACTTTGTTTGTTGATACTGTACCACTCAGAATCCTGTGTTTCAATGAAAACAAAGCTAGTCATCTAGTCAAAGGTTTCGGCAGCAAACACTATATAAACATGGAAGACTCGATTGCTGAATAAGGTCCTAAGGGGAAAAAAACGAGTCACAAATTTATTTTATTCGTCTTTAATCACAGTAATTAAAACAAAAATTTGCAAAATGATATGAACTACAAAAAAAAAAAGGACAAAATTAATCTTTTAATCTTTTGTCTTTTTAAATTAGCAAAGGAACTCTGTCATCTCAATCAAATCTTTCAAGTACTTCACATTAGGCACGGAAACAGTGAGACATTCTCTTAGAGCCTATATATAAAATGAGTGTGTGTATACATGTGTGAGTATGTGTGAATATATGCATGTGTGTGTGCATATATACGTGTGAAGATATGAGTGTATGTGTGTGTCTGATCACTTTTGGATTCTTATTAAAAACTGTTGGCATAAGTAAAGCATGCTCAGATTAATGGTATAGCAAGCAGTATATTTAAGAGGTTTAAGGATTAACATATCAGCCAGTTCACCACGCCAGGTAAGCAGCTGGAAATCAAGAAGTATTCCCATGTCCTTGAAGATAAACAAGAAAGGAATGTAATTCCTTACAACAAAAGACAAAGATTAAAAAATATTCAATCTGGTCAAGAAAGCATAATGATCTCAGTCATATAAATGCACTATTACCATCTTTTTTTCAGCTTTATTCAGATACAGTTGACAAATAGATATTTAAAGAGTACACTGTGATGATTTTGATACACACAAACATTGTGAAAGGGTGCCTCCCATCAAGTTAATGAACACATTCATCACTTCACATATTTGCCTTTTTTTTTTTTTTTTGGTAAGAACTATTATGAGTGGTTTATAAACACACGAATTAATTCTCACAACTATCATATGAGATTAGTATTCTTATTGTCTCCACTTCATAGAGAAACTAAGAAGGAGGACAAGAGCTCACCAAAGAAATTATCCACACCTTGAGGTGATCAGAAATGAAACCGGGGTTAGTCACTGCAAGTCTTACCTAGAAGAGGAAAAAGAGATTTAAAGACAGACAGAGAGAGAGAGAAGTGGTAGGAAGAGGAGGAGGAAGGAGAGAGGGAAAACTGAAAAAGAAAAAAAGAATCTAACATCTCCCAAACACTTCTAAATGCAAGGCATTTACAACATTCATTTAATCTTAACAGCCCTTTAAAACAGGTGTTAACTCCATTTTACAGATAAGAAAACTAAGGTTCATAACAGTTAAACGGCTGTCCTAAAATTCTGAATTCCAATCTTTGTGACTCTAAAGTCCATGCTCTTTTCAATAAGCCGCACCACAAAGGAAAATAAAATTAAGGCAGGGAAGGGGTAAAGGGAAAGGCAAAGTTAATAAAAATGTGAAGCCAGAAAAAGAGAGGAAATCAACCAGCTTTCAGCAGTGCCTTGATGGATACTGGGACAAGACAGAGCACTGCTGCCAACGAGCCATGATGCTTTTAACCTAGAATGCAGGGCTGTCAGGAGCCAGAATGGCTACTTGGTTTCAAGAATCAGTGCCCTTGATCCCTTCAACATTCCTCTTCTTCCCCATCCCATCTCATTGTCAGTGAAGCTGCTATGAGAAAAAGCAATGGCCAACTCACCTAGATGTGTCAGTCCTATACTGAGCAACGGCAGACTGCATACAAGTGGCCTGGCCTAGCCCAAAGCACGGTCTGTGGACTGCTTTATCCAAATTGAGATGCCAATCCATCACTGTACATATGTTGCAGGGCCACAGCAGAAGCAAAGAGTACCATTTTCATATCAATTCAAAGTTAAGCACAGTTCAGGAGTGGCCAAATTTTTCCCATTTCAAAATGACAACCAAGAGAACTGTAAATGAGGACTCAAAACTTCAAAGCTTCCTGACAATTCCAATGTATCATTTTTGACCAAAATGTCATAGGGACAAGTTGAGAATCTTTTTCATTAACTGATATTAAGAAACATATCAATTTATTTTGTTTATGAACATTAACATATCCTATGCCATATTAGCCAGATTTATTAACTTCTAGTGAATTTTATGTTTTTAGGTATGTGTATGTGTTTCATGACAATCTCCTATCAAAATCACAGCTTTCTGAACCTCAAGTAGAATCTGCCTCAAAACATACTGGGGACTCTGGACTGGCATGGGTTAAGGGATAAAGTTGGACAACTAGCCTGGCCAGAGGCCTAGATGACATGGCAGTGAAGTGAGGTCAAGAGCGACCCAGGCTTGATCAGTGCCAGCACATGTACACTAGTAGATTCAATCTGGTGGCGGCCTCTGGCTCCGAGTGGCCCTCATGGGTTAAAGGAGACCCCAGTTAGGAAAAAAAAGGGACATTTCCCCTCCACAAAAGGGGGCTTTGAATAATTCCACTTAACTGAGTGGATTTGGATTCAAGATATAAGAAAAGGGATATAAATCAGGAAACCAAGGCAGAAGCCAAGTCTGGGTGAATAAAATAGGAGGTTACAGGGAAAGCTATGACTGTAAAAGCACGGGCATGTAAGTCTGGAACAGCAGGATGAATTTCAAACTAAGGGGCAGGTGGGGCAAACGACACTGCTCTGATTTACTTGTGGCTTTACTTGAGACAGGCCAAGAAACTCCAAGGGGATGTGGAGAGAAAAATAATGAAATTAAGACGACAATACCAACTACTCTTTACAAAACAAATTTACCAGCAGTGCGAGTGTTTACATATGTTATCTTATTTAATTCTTACAACAAATATATGAGGTAGGTTATTATTTTCTCTTATTGAGCCCCTACAGACTTTGAATGTAACAATATTTACTGAGTTCCTATAGAAACTGAATATAAAAATATTTTCATTCATAATAATCTAATGAAGGAAATGAAAATGCTGGAACATGGTTGGCAATATTTTTCACCTGCATTAACCAATCTGTACTGATTCATCGTCACTAATATCCAGCCGCTGCTTCTGAGCAGCAGTATTTGTTGTGATTGTAAAGGCTACATTCAAAAACAGCAAAGCTAACAAGCCCATCCAAGGGTCAAATTCATAATCCTGGACTTATTACCCTGACCCTGAAATCAACCGGACTCACAGATCACCAATACACACAGCACCCAATAACACAAAATTTCCTTACAACTATTTTTAAACATAACAAGGTAGAATCCTAATATTGAAACATGTAAAATGAGACCACAAAAACTTATGCCAAAACGTGCTGAAATTTAAAACTGCAAAATCACCAAAAGTCTTGGGGTTACTCTTTGTTGAAAGCTGCAATCACAGAATACTTGCAAAAAAAAAAAAAAAAAAAAGAGAGAGAGACAAGTTACACTAAGTTAATACAAAATTAAGAACCAAAGGTAACTAAAGAAACCCTATACACAAAGACAGGAACTGAATCTGCTACAAAGCTAACAGTCCAATTGCACTTATGTAACAAATAAGGATATAATCAAGGAGAGATGGAATTTTTTGCCAATCTAAAGCCAAGCTGGCAAAGTAAAACTCAGAGGCATCATATTGTAAATTGAGACTTGAAAATGTCACAGACGCCACATTTGAATTAAAGAACCTTAAGTGGCAGGCCAAATAGCCAGGAATGAAATCTGTGATCTCATGTTTTATCAGCCATGGACAACTTCCATTTCAAGGCACAACAGATGCAGGTGAGATGACCAACAAGCTGCTCAAACAGAATTGTTTTGTGTTGAATTGAGATGGACACAAGCAAAATAAAACACCTCAGACATGCACTGATTTTCAAGCAACATGGCATGAGTATGAGCCTGTGTTTGATTTACTTTACCGTCAGTGGCTTGGACGAATGTGTTGAGTGAAAGTCTGTATTATTCTAATATATTATGTATTTTGCTATAGATAGAGCTGAAAAGTTAAAATTTTCATATCAATATCTTTTTCTGAAAAGGATCTTCAGACCGTAACATTTACTCATCCATTCTGGATGAGAAGCACTACCCTCCCCTTTCAGTTCCGGGAAGCAGGCATTTGTAGACTTTGTGCTTATCAGTGGAAATGAAAACATTACTAAGAATCATAAGACACAGCAGAACTCTTAGAAAATGAAATTAATGTCTGCCCTAGACAATAAAGGCTTGTCAATTACAGTACTGTTTGATAGATGGGATTTAATAGAAATTGAATTGAATTAATGAAATAAAGCAGATGATACAATATATTTAGCATGTAACTCAAAATGCCCTTCTTTAATGTAAAGACATGGAAGAATTCTTACGTTCTACTCTATAAAGTGGTAAATATTAGGCTACAGAAGTGTATCCACATTACAAAAATTTAACAAGCTTACCACTGGAAAAAAAAAACAAGTCATAAAGGAAAACACTATTGGGGGGAAAAAAAGAACTTAAAAATATATAAGCACACATATGAAAAGAGACTAAAAAATATATCAAAATGCTAGTAGTAATTACATCAGGGTGGCAAACTATGATTGCTAAATATTACTAGTAATCATAGCAGGGTGGTAAACCAGTCGCTTTTCTCATCTTTTCCCACATACTTTTTCTAATTTGATTATACTATTTCAATAACAGAAAACAATCAAATAAAAATAACTTAGGAAGTTAAAAACTGGAGGTGGCTTTGTAGACAGACTGTGCTTGCAAGATCTATTTTCTGCAACTTAGTATCAACCTTCTTTAAAAATGCCTTCAGCTAAGTTTTCACCTAGATCTATCAATGACGGCAGGGGCACTGCTCTAAGTGCAGAAAAATTTTTACAGAAAATGTAAATTCATTTTTAAAATTCTGTGTTACATTATTTCAGTCTTTTTACTCGTTGACTCCTTACAACACTCTTTAATCCACAGCCTGGTTTAGTGTGTCGTTGCAAAGCTGATGAGAGGAAGCAAGGAAAGCATTAGCAATATTTTGAAAAATCTGGTGCAAGCCAATTCGGAAGGAAAAATTCACATTTTTATTAACCAATTTAGTCACCACCCTCTGACATCAAGTTAAGCAACTAATAGAAAATATAACAATATTGTTAATCTCACAAAGTATATGGTAGTAACTTCACAAACACTAAAACCCACACCAACTGAAAGTCTGTGTGGAAAGAGAAAAGAAAGAATTAAAATGGTGGACTTTACTACTCTATTAAAAAAAAAAAAAGGCGTTTGGAAAGATAGAGCAGGGTGAAATGTGATTTACATGTTGAAAACAAAATGAAAACTAGGAGACTAGATAAGGTAAAGTTTTGGGAAGTATTTATACACATTTTTGCTTCATTCATAGCGGTGCAAGCAAAAGACCAGATGCAACACCTACAGGAACTTTGCAAGGTTATGGGTTACAAATCAGAGAATGACTAATCCAACTGACAGAGTTTGGAATATAACCAACATACCCATTGTTGGTTATATATCAAACTCATCTCTCATAATATTACTGCCTTTGTTTGTGTAAAAACCATTTTCCAAATGCTTTCACATAGTTGTCTCTGTTGATCCCTTCCTAAGTTCACAGAGGTAGGGGGTAACTATCTATACACAAAGCCAAGTTTATCATTAATAAGGGTACACATCAAAGCAGCTTTCTAACCATCCAATGTTCATTCTATTATACCACATTTCTTCCAATTGCTTTAATGTCTCCAAATTAAGTGATCCCCGTACACAATAGACATTCAATAATTATGTCATAAATGCATGAATTTTGATCTAAAAAAGTAAGTAAGATCAGAAGGAATGCAACTGAGGGTGCAGGTGCCCTATGCTTCATTAGTACACCACATGATCAACATACACATCATAATAATTAACTACAGCTTGACCCTCTCCAAGGTTTCTTGTTCCTACTTGCTGAAAGAAAAGGTCTCATTTATTCTAATGTAGCTGTGTCAAAGAATGGGAATTCTACTCTGAAAAAATATAATGCCTTCATCCTATTCTGAAGAATGGATATTGTCATGCCTAAGTGACAGACATAGCTCCTCAAAATTGAGAATAAGGTCAAATCCGATTTCAAAAACTAAAATTTTACTTCACACTAAGAGATTCAATGGGTAGGGGACAAACTTTAAGCTGTCCTCGATTTAGCCCCTGGGTGGGCTCAGGATGCCCACCTCTCCACAACCAAGTTAGAACAATTTCTTGGTTCCTTGTTCTTACTGAAATAATAGATGGAGGGAGATAGTCTCCCTAGTAAATTGACCCTGGGGTTAAATCCTGAATGAGCTTCATTCCAATCTGGACATACAGATATATTTGTTTCAATAACCCCAATGTCCTTCAAATGTTCTATTGTAACAGTGCTATCAGTCAGTATTCTAGCAAATTCTTAAAAAAAAATTCTACTATTCTCTGAGTTTGGGGGACATTTCAAGCTGAACAGTTAAAATCATCATATTGTGTATACCTCTCCCATTGGAATTTTAGAGGGAGAGAGAGAATCATACAAAGAAGGTCTAAGGCCCCAAAAGGCAGATATTTCCCTGCAGGAAGTCTAGAAAGGCTTCAAGTACAGATACGATTTAGGATACTTCTGGGATGATAGACCTCCAGTATACCCAAAATGTGTTACACTCTTTACTTTTTTCTAAATAAGGAATGGGAGGGGCTGAGATGGTATTCAAAAGTTTAAGAACCACCTATCTATTGAAGTATACTCAAGTGTTTTTTTGTTTGTTTTTAAGCCACTCACATTTCTACCTCCAACTCCAATGCCAGATCCCAATAAATACACCACACTGACCCTACCCCTCTCTCCAGCCATCTTCCTTGCGGTGAGGCTGCCATTATAGCCGGAGTGTGCTACAATCCTCAAATCTGTTGGAGTAGGGAAAAAAACAAAACAGGACAGTTTCAAGAACCAAGGTGAGGGGAGAGGAAGAAGGCTACATCCACAAAATCCTCTTATTAATATGTTTAACATTATTTCCAAATTAGGCTACACAGACATTGTATTTCTGTGGTTGTTGCTAAAGCATTAATGTGCTAACACGTATATGGTGAAAACAGTCTGTATTATTTTTATAACTCTGTTCTGGCATTTCTTCACGTTTGAACACACTGGGAACCTCAAAATATAAGCATATAGTCCAGGGATCCCCTCTCTACCTCTAAGAGGTCCTTTTTAGCATTGCTGGTCTAGTTTCTAGGATTGAGGCAATCATAAAGCCAAAACACCGGGCACTGAGAGTGGGGGCACTCATCTACATGTCAAAGTAAACTTTTAAAAGGAGTGCTTAAAGGATTCAAACTGTAGTCTATAAAATATAAATTTATTCTATTTCTGGGACGTCTGCCAGCAAAACATGTAAGTCCTAGAAAATCCACAGCAACAGTCAACAGAAGACTTGAGCTGCTAGTTGTGGGACCTCAAGCAACTCCCTCAACTTCTCTGGGCCTCTATTGCCTCAAATGTCTTAAAAAAGGGGACTCAACCAGCTAGCTAGTCCATTTAAGGTCCCTTTCAGTTTTAAAATCTCTTTCGTCAATAATTATAGAATACTAAAAGTTACATTCAATACGTAAATGTCTACTAATTTCAAAAAACAAAGAACAAATGAAGCGCAAATGTAATGTTTAAACATTAAGAAAGATCTCATAATAATTGTAGGGTGTCATAAAAATAGTCCCTTTGGCTTGGCTGTCACTTGCTTCAAATAAAGCCTGAGCCATGGGAAAACTATTTTAACACTCTGAGAAGATTAAATGGTTAATCCACTGGGAAACCAAATTCAAAGACAGAATTCACAAATCCGCTCCCCAGAGAGAAGCCCTGGAAATAACAAACATTCATTCTATTACGAATAAAGTTATCCTAATGTTACACTGAATACAAATACTTTCTATCATCTAGCGTGCATTTTCATCAATAGGTTTTCCTTCCTAATCTGAAACTCAGATAAAGGTCTTGTCTAATATTGACAGAAAACAGCCATTTATAAGTCAGGGTCACACAGGTGAGTCATAACATCTCTTGGGGGAAAGCATCCACAATAACAGATATTTCAAGTTCACTGCTTTGAAGAGAAATTGATGAGAACTGGAAGATTGGACAGATTATGAAATTAACTACGATAATTTCTGCTTTCATGGCTTCACTAAACTGGAATTTCTAGTGCATCATTTACTACCCCATAATTATGCATCAAAATATTAACCAACTGGCAGGTCAGAGGGTAAGAGCTCAAGGGGTAGTAATAATTAGACATGAAACCTGAGCTTCCAGTGGAATTCCACATAACAATCAGGTCTACCACACTTTATAAACTTCATAAACCTTATCTGAAGAAAAAATATCAACTCATATTCAAATAATTTCATTGACTTTCAGTTCACATCATCCACAGGTTCCTTATTCTCCTAGCTTTCATTTCCCTTACTTCACGATCCAAATACAAAGACATACAAGTAGGGCATGTATGTTATATCGCACATACATATAAATAATATCCTTCTAATGCACAAGCTTTGGAGTTCAATTTTTGTATGAAATATGCTTGGAAGCAGGGCACACTTTTTGTTTTTTAAATCACTATTCTTGAGGCAACATATGAACTTAAAAGATGCTGTTTAGAAAGAAGGGAGAAATAAAAACTAAGCTGCAACAATTACTTTAATTTCTAGTTTGTTCTGTTGATACATTTTTGTTAGGACCAAGGTAGTTTGTGCATTTAAACAGCCTCACACTGCTAGAGCTAAGCTCCATAAAAGCAAGGACCATGTTTCTCATGTGTGCTGTATATCCTCAGTGGTAGGAGAGAACCCATCACATAAGTAGGCATGTAATAAATATTTGATGCATGAAGGAAGGAGGAAATAAATAAATGACCAAACAGCAGGTAACCATCTACTTCCATCAAATATTTCTAAAAGTCTTGCCTCTACATTTTCTAAACATTAAATTGTTTCAAATAATTTACCTCACATGTATATTCAAGTTTCAGCTGAAAGATCCTTATTAAATTGAAATTAGCATGTGAAATATTTTCAAAACATTTGGAAATATTTTTAAGAACACAGAAATAGGTCGCAGAAGCCTGAGTTTGAGTTCCAATTCTGGTATTTAGGGGCTGAGAAACCTTGAAGAGGTCACCAAGTATCTCTGAGACTCAATTTTTCATCTGTAAAATAGGAATAACATCTGTCCAGCCCACCTCATAGGGTTTTAGTGTAGATGTGTAGATTAAATAAAATATTGCGTACTTGTATCATAGCCAGAGAGACCACAAAAGCCTAAATGTTTCCTCTTAAGTAACAACAGTACCCACAGTAAACATACAGTGGGAAAATCAAGTTTGAAATGTTAAAATAGTTCCTTTCTATCAATATGGAGGCACCATTAGTACCAACAGTTTGGCTAACAAGCAAAAAAAATCACATATTTAATAGATTGTATATGGGAAGTTCTTATAACCTTGAATTGCCATCTCAGCATGAGTAAAAAGAAAAGTTGGGGGAGGACACATTGCAAATCAGAGCTAAAACAGAGCTTCTGGCTGTCCAATCAGCACTTAAGCTAGACGAGCAATGTCACTTCTTTAAAGTGCTGCAAGAAGGTGAAAACTCAGCAAATTAGACAACATTACACACTAATCTAAACCCACTGTCAAGGATACGCACTGTTCTCTGCCAAAGCCAAGCAAAGAAATCTTAGCTCACAACCACACACATAATGACATGAAAACACAATTGTTCTTTCTGTATCTCCATTTTCTTTCAGCTCTTGACATATTTTGCAAGCTAAAAATCTTGGGAAAAAATGTTCAAATGTTATGTCAGCATTCAGACAGGGGAAGCATGAGCTGCCCATTCTCCTTGCTTGGTCTCACAGCAGACACCTTGTAATAAACATTGTACTTTCCTTCACATCACTTCATAAAGTCTTAGATTTAGAATTAAAAATGTTTAATTGAGTTTATTATTTCAAATTAACAGAATAGTTCAATTCAATATATTTATATAATAAGAACAGAATATACACTACATTGCTCATTTTTGTAGATGACATCTATCAACTTACCACGTTTTCTAGGAAGTTGACTACTATACTGAGTCTATAAGCAAAAACTTTCTACATCTATGCATCCAGAGGAAAAAAATGTTGCTATTAAATCAAATATTACATGTATGTGTGTGTGTGTGTGTGTGTGTGTGTGTGTGTGAACGTGTGTGTTTGTACATGTATATATAACCACTCTAAAAACAGACCCCCAATAATTTGGAATTTTCTGGATCTAAAGGTAGGGTTAGTCTATGATGTGGCTGTGAACAGTTTTATTCTACATCTTTTCCTCACATTTTTTTAAACTGCAGAGCAGTACTGTCCAATAGAAGCACAATGGGAGCAACATTATATTTAATTTTAAAATTTCTGATAGCCATATTTTTAAAAAGGAAGAAATAGATGAAATTTTTAAAAATATTTTAACTCAATGTATCAAATACTATCATTTTAACATGTAATCAATCCAAAGATTATTGATATATTTACATTCTTTCTTCATACTGAGGCTTGAAAATCTAATACATATAAAATCTAATACACTGACAATACATGTCAGTGTAATATATATATATATAAGGATGACATTTTCATCAGAAATACTTTATAAGTATTTTGATTTCATAAACTTCACAGTTAAAAAATGGATCCACATAACCACATTGTTCCAAGCATACTTAAAAGTTTTCCAAAACTAAATGAAGGACCAGTTTTTCTTTCTTTCTTTTTTTTTTTTTTGCCTTTATTTTATTTTTTTTTTAATTGAGTTATAGTCAGTTTACAATGCTGTGTCAATTTCTGGCATACAGCACAATTTTTCAGTCATACATGAATATACATATATTCATTTTCATATTCTTTTTCCCCCTGAGCTACCACAAGATCTTGTATGTTTCCCTGTGCTATACAGTATAAGCTTGTTTATCTATTCCATATATACCTGTCAGTATCTACCAATCTCAAACTCTCATTCTGTCCCTTCCCACAAGACCAGTTTTTAAATTTAAATTTAAATTAATTAAAATTAAATAAAATTTAAAATTTAGTTCCTCAGTAGTGTTGCAACCAAGCAGAAACCTGCAGGGCCTTCCTGGGAACAGACACCACCACTCCCCCTACATACACCCCTCCCCTACTACCCCCTCACCTCTTCAGGTCCCTACCTCGTTTGTAGAAAAGTTTTAGCTTCCAAGGACCTCCCCAAGTTCCAAAGAGCAAATTTAATCAGACAAATGCAGGCACAAAGGGAAACAGTCAAGCAAGACAAAATAACAGTTTAGCCATAAAACAAAGTCAAGGGCCCTTAGTTCCTCCTCAAGGACTATAAATAATATTCCAAGCCATATTCCTGAGTGGTTTTAACTCTACTAAAACCCCCACAAGGTATAAACGTTAACTGCATGCTGACCACAAGCAGGTAGACTACAGACCAGCTGGAACCAGAGGGTGGATTATGTTAACCCCCAAAATACCTCTCTGTTACCTCACCACAACCAATCAGAAATATCCGTAAGCTGATCGCATAACCTATGACCTGCTCTCTCACCTCGCCCTTTAAAAGCCCTTCCCTGAAAGCCATCAGGGAGTTCTGGTCTTTTGAGCAAAAGCTGCCCATTCACCTTGCTTGGCCCCACGTGGGTGCCTGACAATAAACTGTACTTAACTTCACCACAACTCAGGGTCAGTAGACTGGCTTTGCTGTGCATTGGGTGAGTGGAACCAAGTTTGTTTCAGTTACAGCATTAATCGTAATTTAAGTGTGGCCTCCTAGGGTTGGATAGCAGGGCTGTCATCTAAATTCACATCTACCACAAAGACAGATACCCCTCAGAACACCTTCACATATACTCTGCCAAAAGGCATTTTCAGACATTGAATTTAAAGTGTTCTCCCTAAGTGAGAAACTTTCTGTTTAACTTCTTTTCCCCAAAGCCTTATATGAGCCATGCACTTATTTTGAGAAACCTAAAATAGAGTCATCAGCTTTAACATACTGATGAGCCTCCGCATCTAATAAAACACAAGGCCCTCTAGGACACTGTGTGAATTTACACAAGTAGAGTCAACTCTATATTACTTGTTATCACATTGTTCATGGAAGGGGAAAAGTAGGTCAAATGCCCTGCTGATTTGTGTCTAAGTGTTGATTTTTTTTTTTTTTCCCCTGCTGATGAAGCTTATCACAAACTAGAAGCTAGGACTGGAGGTCAAAGGGGAGATGTAAAAATCTGAGGAAATAGTTTAGAGTAAATTCAGTTTCCCCCTTTCTGAGCTCTGGCTTTTCTAGGAATACCAAGGTATAAATACCCTGTCAAAGCCATTCATTTGTAATTGAACCGGTGCAGAACCAGGAAGAGGCAAGTAACCTTGAGCTAAGTAAAGCTTTGAGACGCCTGTTGTTACCGCTCACCTATATAGATTTAATGGTTAAGAACCCAAGCTGTAGAGTCAAGCTATCTGGTTTGGAACTTTGTTTCAGCCACTTGCTACCAGTCTAACTTGGAGAAGGTTACTTAATCTTTCTGCATCTAATCTGTAAAATGGCCATAATAATAATAGGACCAAACTCAAAATTGGTATGAGAAATAAACGCAATTTCACAGAATACAAAACATCTTAACGCTCAGCACTGACCCTGGCACATACTGTGTGTCCAATAATTTTTGCTATTTTTAGCTCAGAAATGAGGACAAAAGAGATGGGACTATATGTTCAATAAATATTTGTTGTAAATGAAAATATACGTACACATATTTTATAAATCCCAAAGTGCTATCTATGTAAGATATTTTTATCCTGTGCAAATTAAGTTTAGAGTGAATCTACTCAGACAACGTACGTAATGGGGGAAAAAATAGGTCTTAACAATGTGGCTCACTTTACGTTTTTTATAAAGCCTTTCCCGAACAATCAGACTCACACATATTCCGTTTAAAAACAAAAATAACATGCATACCAAAACCAAATGTAAGTTATTTACCTGTCAACATTACTTTAAGGTTATCCATGACTCTGCTCATCTTAACTGTAAGCAGCATTAGATTTAATAGCATGGCCCAAAAAATTGCCCTGTGATATTCTAGAGAATTCACAGATAAAAATATTAACTCTCTAACAACAGTTTCTCTCATAGCCAAATTTTCTGTTTTCATTACTGTTTTATGCTCCTTCTTCACTGTCTTTGACTAGATCTGCTAACTAACAAAACTGCCTCTTACTGGGTTTCCTCTCTTTCTCCTTCCCTTTCTTCTGCCACGGTACAGTCACTAATAAGTATTTAAAGACCAGAAGAGAGGTAGTAGCACTAAACAGGAGAAACAAACTAATCCAACAATTGGATAAACAGCCTTGGAATAACCAAGAAGGCCAAACTGAAACTTCAAGCTTTATAACAGGTGATTCTAAATAGTCATAAAAATGTCACCTCCATAGGTGGTCATCTGTAGAGGGAATGAAAAAAAAAAAACTTTAAAATTCATTTTATTCTTTAGATTGATTAAAGATACAAAGTATATATAAAACTATCATTTCTACACCTCACCAACATTTGTCACTAAATTAACTATAGAAATGCTGACAGGATAAGATTTTTAAAAATCACTTCTCAGAAAGACCACAAGGGTGGAGAATTTTTAAAAAAATAATTTCTCAGAGGTCAGATTCTTTTTATAATCCTGAACGTATACATAACGAGAAGCAAATTCAGAGCAGACCATCGGAGCTGTAAAAGCGACGCACTTATCCTACCATGAATGCTTCATTAATATTTCAGGGATGATGTTGCAATTTTCCATGAGCAACTGTCAGAGCTCTGCTTCTTGATATGCATCAAAACCATCCAAATTACATCCAATAGTCGTGTATCTCTCCTTGACCGAATTACAATTTTGATTGTAAGTCTCTAGTATTTCGAGACTCACACCCCGGAATATGTAATTTTCTATTGTAACCACCCTGCTTTAACCTTAGGATGTTTCATCCAGTCACCCAATTAACCCTTCCCCTCAAGTTCTCTTCCTTTTACGGACCTAGTACCATTGAATTTTCCCTTAAATATAATGTCTCTTCCAACGCTAGAAATGTCTGCGAAACCCGCACGCTGGTGCCATCTGGTCCACGGTGGGTCACCAGACAGACGTCTATGCGCAGACATCAGACCCCCGGCCTCTGCAAGCGCAGTGCTGAGGCTTTGTCTCCCGCCTCCGGAGACCGGAGTTGCAAGCACACGTAAGACAGTCACTCTTCAAATGTGTGGAAAAAACACCACAGCCCAGGAGAGAGGCAGCTCCTCCGGGCAAAGCCGGACAGGCCGTCGCCCGAGGCGGCCAAACCTGAGGCAACTGTCCCGCGGGTGCGCGACCCAGCGGGGGCGGGCGGCGACGGTTCCTCCCGCGGGTGAGTCAGGGCGCCCCCGGGACCGGGCGCCGCGCGGCCGCCGGCCACCTGCAGACAAACGCCCGGGGCATGAGGGCGCGGGCTCTCCCCGCGAGCACCCGGGCCGCCGGGGCCCGCTGTCTCGGCTCCCCGCCACCGGGCTCCCGCCGGGCCGCCCCTCAGGTCCCCGCAGCCCGCAGCCCGCAGCCCGCCCGCCGGCGCCGCGTCGGCCCTCACCTGACAGCCACCCGCACCGAGCTCTCGTCCGGGGCGCCCCACATGCCGGCGGCGAGCCACGGCCGGGCCCCTGGGCCTCTGCACTGCACAGCTGAGGCGCCGCCGGCGCTCGGGCGCGGGAGACTGGAGCAGCAGGGGGCGGCCGGCTCACCTCCGCCGCGCTCCAGCCATGTTGGGCGACTGAATGGAAAGGTGGCGGCGGCGCTGAGGCAGGAGCGGGAGGGGGAGGAGGAGGAGGAGGTGATTCACCGCTCGCGGGCGCCCGCCCCTTCTCCCCGGCTCAGCCCCCTGGACTGGGGCGGGGACGAGCGCGGCGGCGGCGGCGGCGGCGGCCTCCAGTCCGGCCGCTGAGGGCGCCCTGCCCCCTCCGCTGGGGACGCGGCCTGCCGGCGGCCGGGACACGCGCTCCACGCCCGCCCGGGCTCTGCCCGCTCGCGGCCGGCCCCGCACTGCGTCAGCGGCCGCCGCGCTGCCCGGCCTGCGCCCCGCCCCGCCCCGCCCCGTGCTCGGCGGGCACTGCCAGGCGCTGCCGGCCCCGGGGCCCGCGGGGGAGGGATGCTGGCCGCGAGCTGCCCACGCCCGCGGGCGACGAGCCGTGCGCCTCTGTGAGATCGCCCTCCTGCAGCCTGTCTTTTTCTAAATGCAAAGCTTGATCCACCAGCGCAGCGCCAGCAGCCAGCCAGCTGCTGCCCGGGCTCGCCTTTGTTTCCAGCCAAAGCTCATTGTCCTCTCTCCAGCCTGGACTTTGACCCCCTTCCCCAGGCCCCCTCTGAACGCCCTGCTTCCCAGGAGCCAGTCATTCATACTAAACCGGCTCCCCAGCTTGGCTACAGTCTCTGAGCAGCTGGGCTTTTCTGCAGCCCGTCGCCCATCTACCAGCCCGTGTGGGATATGGAAATGATCGACTCGAGATTCTTGAATGCCTTTCTGTTCAATCATTTGCACACTGGTAAATGAACTGCGCCCTGGTACTGCCAAGAGTCCCAAGAACTGAATAAGCACCGAGATCTGCTGTAGAGTAAGTAAATCCCTCTCAACTGGCGTTCAGAAAGCGCCTCCCAAGCCGAGATTCTGTCAACATTGACCCACTGTGGTTCCTGCTGGTGGTTATTGTGCTTCCCGTGCCTTGAGACAGCTCTGTGGGAACAGCCTTTATTAGCTTTGCCACAGAGGATCTTTTGTGGGCTGCCCCATACGTTTCTCTAAATAAACATGCAGGTTCATACAAAACAGTATAATCCATTAAATGGCACTATCCAAATAAAGACACTGCCCCAAATACCTACAGTCAAGAATCTGCACACCTAATCATCCTTGTCAGCAGAGACACGGCAGTGTTGGTTGGAGGAGGCAGCGCACATTGGGACAAACGAGAAGTGTTTAATGATCTTAAGTAGTTTTAAATTTATTCCTCCCGTTAACCTCAATATTCCTGAGCCTTAACAGACACATACCTGGGAGGTAAAGAGGGCAAAGATGGGTACTATTTTCTTCAGATCAAATTAGTGGCGAAGCTCTCCCATGGCTGCCCTCTGGAGAGCCTCCTCTCCCCTCAGTGTCTGTCTATCAACAAATCAGAATACTGTTTCCTCCCCGCCTGGCAGGCCCACCACTGGGTGGATCTGGATTGACCACCTTGCTTCTTGGATTGATAAAAGCAACAAGGAAGGCAAGTAAAGCCAAGCACACTTAACAAGAAGACTAAAGAGAAATACATATAACTTCAGACATGTTTTTTAATTATAATTTAAAATAGTACCAGTACATGTTCTGTGTCACTAGGAGCTGTCATAAACACACATGCCACCAGGAGCCAGGCAGGTAACTTAAGTGAGTGAAGCAGGCAAGGTGAGGACAGCGATAAAATAGAGAGGAACACAGGCCTCTTGCAAAGGCAGTGGCCCTTCTCGGCCCTGGCCTGCTGGAATGCAGACCCAAAGCTGCCAGGCTCTTTGTTTGTTTGCTGTATGTGTGTTACTTCTCAAGAGATAGAGAAAAGTTAGACTTTTATGTGAAAATTCCTTAGTTTTAAACATCAGTAACTAATTCAGCACCATATTTACATTCTGTGTAAACCAACCTACCACGCAAACCAATCAAAATTGGTCTCAGGCCAACTTCAGTCCCAAGCCATCAGTCTGGAACTTCTGGCCAAAACATTAGCACCCATAATAGCATGTTGTACATGGGTTCAGGAAGAGGTAATGTAAACATTCAAATTCATATTGATGACTGAGTATAATTCGCCCAAATTTCAACATTTATAAATCAATTGTATATATTATATTTACTACAGATTTCTCATGGCTGCTATAACCCTTTTCCTTATGGCTCATCTAATTAATTATCTTAAGTTGAAGAAAACCGAGGACAGAGCTTTTAGTGTAAGAGTGGTTTAAATCCTATCCTAATATTCACTCAATAAATACTTGATAAGTCATTGCAATATACAAACAATGCTGGACACCAATGATTCAGAGAGAATTAAGACCATCATCTTACCGCCTAGTTCAAGGGGACACATTTGAAAATCTATAAGTACGATAATAGAAATTATGACAAGAGAATGATGAATTCCATCTGGAAGGGTGAGAAATTCTTCAGATCTGTGCCATTCTGGATGATCCCCCTGAATCCACTCTTGCCTCCACACTGTGGAGGAGTGACCTTTTGAAGCATAAGTCATTTATGGTATTCCTCTGCCTGAAATTTCCAAACTCTAACCTTATCTTTTGCCACTCCAAGTCTTAACCACTACTTTGGTGAAACTTGCCCTCTTTTTGTTCTTGAAAACATAAAGTTCATTCTTGCCTGAGGATGTTTGCACTAGCTAGTCCCTGTACCTGGAATGTTCTTTCCCTGGATCATCCCATGGTTGTTGGCTCCTTTCGGTCTTTTAGATATCAGTTTAAATGACATCTCAGAGAGATTTCTCCTGATAATTCAATCTAAAGTAGCACTTAAGCTCTCATGATTTGCATGGCCCAGTGCAAAGTGAAAATGCAGATGTCTTGTTAGAAAAGCAATATAATAATGTCGTTAAAGATATTAAAATATAAAACTATTTCCTTTCTTCTGAGCTCTCCCACTCAACTTGTCATGGTGTTTTTTTACTTGCTATTTAATCTCATTTTCCATAAAGAAAAATTAAACTGTTTAATTATTGGTTTAATTGCATCATTCATCTTTCTATTGTTCAATGCCAGTTTTGAGGATGACTAGAAAAGCACTGAACTCATACATGGGATTATAAATTATACAATTTCTGTTGTGTAGTTCATACATACATGCGAACTGGATTCTTAACCAAACTGTGGAAACATTATGCAAAACTAACTCAGCTGTTTTTAATTCATTTCTTGATCCACCTACATTCTACGAGCACTTCCTCACCTTTGGCTTACAGATGAGTGAGGAAGAACTGAAAGGGAGAGGAATTGTCTTTCCTATGCTTGCCTTTCCTTTATGTAAATCATCTTCAGAGGCAGCTTTTGGTAGCTACAAGGAAGTAATACTTAATAAGATAGGGTTGTTTGATCATTGTGTTTCTTAAAATACCATTAGCTTCTTTTGCATTTGAAGCAAGTTCTGATTTGAGGGAAACGTGGCCTCCCATGGCGTCAGCATCCCTGCGTAGTCAGTTGTAGGCATAACATGTCTACCACGTACTGGCTTTGAATCTCACTCAACTCCCACACATCGCGGGTCAGCCAGAATTCTGTGCTCACAGGGACTCACAATAGCTCTATGAGAATGGCGTGCCAAGGAATGGAGGATGTGGCTCTTGCCCATATGTCCTCTGCTTACCCAAATGCTCCAGTGTCGTATCAGACCTCCTGCACAAAACACATATCCAAAGGTAAAATTATTAAGAATTTCAAGACAGCAGTAGCAGCACATTAAACAAAGGTGTGACTGCACTGATCGTTCACCCATGAAACCAGCACTGTACCCCCAGTTCCTCGCTATCACAGGACTATTTTATATCTTCAGAGCCCTTATCACTAGCTGATATTTTCTTGTTTTTTGTTTATTTTTCATTTATTGCCTGCCCCGCCCCCATTTGAAAATGAGTTCCAAGATGACAGGGATCTTTTCTGTTTCATTTACTGATGTATCTGTAGTTCCTACAACAGTGTCTGACACAGTACGTGTGGGTCATTAAATATTAACTGAATGACTATGTGACTTTGGGCAAGATGCTTCTTATATGTAAGTAATGTTATTTTCTGCCTTATGGAGTTGTTTGGAGATGGAGAGCTTTGTTTATCATATGTTAATCACAGCACTAACTCATAATATATATATATATTTGTAAACATGAAGTGTTTTAAAAAGCAGATACTGATGCTTTAGCTGCACCTACATAAGGTATGTTTGAAAGAAAGATACATTCTAGCACATCCTAAGCAAGCATCCAAAAAGAAGCTACAATGTGCATAAGGGCAACTATCACCTAGTTTGTTTGTATGTTTGTTTGCTTTTTGCCCTCTGGGCTATCTGCCCTGTGTTTTTCTGGTTTCCACATTCTATTCAGTCATTAAAAGTTATTTGCCTCTTCCTTTTTGCTGCTAGCAGAAAGAGTAAAAGAAAAAGTTCTGATTATAATTCCATGGACAGACAAATGGCTTTGAAAGAGCACGCCTAGACAAATGTGTCCTCAGAAATCTTAAAAAAAAAAAAAAAAAAACCCTTTAGGAAACTAATCCTTCATACCATAACCAGAAGCATCAATTTTCCTTCAGCACTCCATGTTGTTGAATGCATTTTCCCTGTTAGGAACGGTGGAAGGCATTTAAAGGGCTTGTCCACCACGTCAGTGCAATGTGCTAAGGGACTCACATGCATTATTTCACTTGACTCTTTCAATGACTCTAGGAAGTGGATACAGTTATTACCTCCGTTTTACACACGAGGAAACAGAGCCTCCCCAGCAACTTCTAACTATTGAAATCGCATCTATATTTCAGGGTCAACTCAAAAATTACCTCTTTCTTCAAACTTTTCCGGATTTCACTCTTCCTCTGGACCAGATATGTGATTTTTTTTTCTGCCACATCTCCTTGTAGTTCATTTATGTCTTTGTTGTTGTTGTAATGATTACTTTTTAACTCCTCAACTAGATCGTAAATTTCTAAAGGGCAGAATTTGTGGAAAACTCAAGATCGCAGCCAATGCTCACTTGTATAGATCAGTGACTACCAGAAGAAGAGCATGATGTGTTTTGGTTTCAACACAGAACAAGTTTTCTCTGTAGATCATCTGCTGCTTATTGGTTATGGTTCTCTGAGAGCCTATTTCCAGACCATAGTGTCTATTGAAAGTGGCATTTGGACTATCAGGAAAGAAACCAGAGTAGCTGTGCCCATTAAATGTAAGCTAGGGTTCATTGATTCTGGAGATGGAAGGCATTTTACAATTCTAGTTCACTCTTTTCATTTTACAGATAAGGAAGCAGCTCCTGAGATAAGAAATGACCACTGCACCCGTCCCCTCCCTTTTCCAACATATATGTGTATTGCACAGTAAAAAGCTAAATAAGAATCCAGGCATCTTTACTCCCTGTTCTGGGTTCTTTGTTCTTCACTGTTAGTTTCATTAGACATTTTATTTTTTGGGCTTGGAAAATCTCAGCCTATGCTGCTAGTGCTTGCATATAAAGAATATATAACTGAAAAGTAACACAAAGTGAGGGGGAGGGTGTAGCTCAGTGGCAGAGTGCATGCTTAGCATGCATGATGTCCTGGGTTCAACCCCCAGTACCTCTATCAAAATTTTTAAAAAGACTAATTACCTCTCCCTGCCACAGAAAGAAAGAAAGAAAAAGAAGTAACACAAGGTAGAACTTAAATACTTATAGTAGTAGTTTTTACCTTATGATAAAAAGCAGTTAAACATCTTGTAAATTTATTTTTAATGGCTCATAACATTACTAGAAAAGCAACTTTTAACTATATACATGCTTCTCATTTATGTTTATTTTAAATATTGGTTAGAGTTTTATCTGAGAAAATAAAGGTTTGAGGAATTTTCCTGTTTTTCTTTCTTCACATATGCTTGAAAATTTAAAAATAACATAAATCACTTTTACAGAAACAGTGAAATTATTCTCCTAAGACAAAAAAAAAATGACAGGTAACTAAATTCTTTATGAAAAACAAACAATTTAATGAAAGTTACATTTTGTCGTTCACCCTTAAAATCAGAGTGTAAAGTCTAAAATTGCATTTAAAGTCTTGGACTTGAGTTCCACATCTAAGGGAAATTCAAAGAATAAAGACCCTTCTCTCCAGTGCTTGGACTTTACTGAGTTTGCAGCATATGTGTGTTGCACACAGCTTGATTACCCCAAAGTACTGGCCCAGTTAATTGCATTCAAATGCAAATTACAGCTATTAAGTCATGCTGGTCTTGAGCCAACATCTTGAGCCAAGTTTGTAAGAGGAGTGTGTTTTTTTCTAACTGTGCAGGACTGAACTTGATAAGCAGTCTGGTGTAGTCAATCAGTCATTAGAACCTCATTCTTTGTGTTTTTTCATTTTGGAATATTTCAGAACTTAACCACTGAAACATAATTTTATCAGGTATTTTTATTTATTTATTTTTAACATTTTATTGGGTATTTTTAATTGAGAACATTTCATCTTTTACTAGCCCATCTTCTTTTATTTATTCATCAGTAGACTGTTCTTTTCCCATATCTGTTGATTGAAATTCCTGTCTTTATTTTCTCTCTCTCTCTTTTTTTTTCCATGCAGGTACTAAATCTTTATTTATTTGTTTGTTTGTTTGTTTGTTTGTTTGTTTTTATTGAGGTAGAGTCAGTTTACAATGTTGTGTCAATTTCTGTTGTATAGCGTAATGCTTCAATCATGCATGAATATACATATATTCATTTTCGTATTTCTTTTCTCTTTTCTAAACATTTTCTTTTCTTGTTACCTCCACATGGGTATTTTTCAAATCCTCATAGCTCTGGATACCCTGAAACTGAAAGGTTAATGATATTCTGGATTTTTCTTCCTTATTATATTTCAGAAGACCTACAACAATTAAAAATATGAAGTTAAGGTCAATGACAATTTTTAAGTATATGATAAATATTTCACCCGCTTTTGTAATAATCATATGCTTAGATTCATCTCAGTGTTCCTTATAAAGGTACCCATTTGGTAGAATCAGTGCTTTTTAAGGGAAAACACCCAAGTTAAATTTGTAAGATGCTTTACCTAGATCAGTATACAGCTCTGTTCTTATTCCTTGATTTGATCAGAAATCAGTTATTTCACAATAGACCCTACCAAGACTTCTACCAAGAAAGGCCTTCCAGACAGGAGAAACTGGTGACATTTGCATTTATTTTATGATCCCAAGCCACCCTTCAATTTTTGCAGAAGCGTGAAAGGGAAAAACCATTTCTGGTGGGAAAAGTGTTGTTAAGCTTTCTTTTTAGCCCAAAATGAGTATTTAAAGTGCTTCTTTTTACTTCCTGTGTTGGCAATAAAGATAAAAATAGAGAGATGGACACAATATGGTGTCGATGGGCAGTAAATTAGGAACAAGATAATGGCAGCACCTAAACACACTTGCTTATGCACACACCACAGAAAAGGTGTGTTTCAACATCAATGAGAAATAAGGTGGGTAACGTCTAGAAAGCAGAGGAGTTTAGATTAATGAAAGTAGAATATAGGAAACCATTTAAATCTTGTGAGTGTAACACTAATAAGACAGAAGCAGTATTTTAAAGTATGTAAAGTAAAATAAAATCTTGAAAAGAATAGTGAGTCTGGGCCAAATCTGAGATGAATTGGGGAGACTCAGTCAGGCAACCGTATCATACTGAAGTAATTATGACATGGTAAGGGCCTAAACAAGGCATCTTAATAGACTATGGTGAAAACGGAGAAGTAGGACTTAAAAATGAAAAGTAACCTTAGGGAAGAACTAACAGGATTTAGCGATGTGGGAAAAGAATAAAAGGGGATTAGATATTAAACTCACCGTCACTGAAAATGTTCAAGCATAGGCTGGAAAACCACTGGGTGAAGACAGCACCAAAAAGATGCAGGCATAGCCAGGAGAATAGGAGAGACACGCCAGTTCGAGAGTCTCAAAGGGTCCCTTCAATCAGAGATTATGAATTTATATAGTATTTTTTTTAATTGTTAAATACAGGTATCTATGAAAAATTCATCAATAGTCAATCTAAGAAAGAAATGGAAAATTTTATTCAAACAAACGTGAGGACCATAACCCAGGAGACAGCCTCCCAGGAATCTCTGAGAACCATTCCAAAGAAGTAAAGGGGGAGGCCAGTATATACGTGATTTTGGTGAATGGGGTTACTTGCAATCAAGCACACATGTTGGTAGAAGGTCCCTGCTATTCACAAGGAACATAAATCTTAGTTAATGGTTTTAGTGTTTTTTAAAGTATGGGAGATGCAAATTCATAAAATTTTTTCCTGACAGCATCTAACTATCTGAAGATCAGTGGTTTTCCCAGAGCATAAAGTATCTCATCTTGATCTTCGCCCTGAATTCCTTTCAGCTGTACTGAGGTCAGCAACTGCAGTGGCTAATCACTTGATTCTTGTAGAACTGGATGGTGGGCAACATTCTTTATTTTATAATCCCCTACCTTTCACTCTTAATTTTAACCAAGTTTTGGGAGGCATTTTGTGACCAGTTTGTCCCATGGCACTAAGAATGCTCATTCCTAGGTCAGGTGAGGATTACATTGATAGATCATTCAATGTGCTATTCTTGGACCAAGCCCTGTTAACAGTGGCCAAAAGCCTCTGGACCGCCTGTCTTACTTGTCTGTGATGGTCCAGGAAATGGTTCCCTCTTTTGCTTCTTCCCATATCTAGAGTTACACTATTACACTATTACAATCCCTGATCTTATAGAACTATGTATTGATCAATCTTTTCAAGTCCCCTAATCATCATTAATTTTATTGGAAGCTCAGCCACAAATTTAGTAATGCAAGAAATATTAATCTTGCAAAACAGACAGAATACAAGTAACATAGCTAGTAACATTAATAAGATAAAAAGTAAGTATTTAAGCTAAGAACTTCCATAAGGTGAGCCCAGCATTTCCTCAGGTTGTCTGACCAGCCTGTTCTGCACCAATTACTATCTTTAAGGGAAATCATGTATTGGCATTTACAGAAAATTCATTAAAGATGTCTGCATGTTCAAAGCAAGAGATGCATCGTCCTGACCCCTTACAGGATTGAGAAAGAATGTTATCTTCTAAGGAGTTACATGCCTGGCACCAGAAGGAAAACTGATCTTTATGGTCAAGCGTATTTCTGCCATTGGGGAGGTCTGGTTAACACAGAATACAGATGCACAAGGCACACTAGATGGGAGGGAGGAGGGAAAAGCACAAAGAAAAGTTTTATGTTTAAATTTTTTTTGTCTTGCCTTAAAATTGGAATTTTTCTTTCACCGTAGGCAACTGAGAGTATAGTGTCACTAACTGAAACAAACAAATTGGGTGGAAGGAAGGGAGAACTCATCTGATAGAAGAAAGAGGAAACAGAAAGTGAGCAGTAGAAAGAGATCTTGGGTTGAAGCAATGTGACAAAAATAAAGGTAGAGATAATGTCAAAGGGTGGGTTGGACACAAGCATCAATGCACTGGAGGAACCAAAGGGCATGAGGACCGAGGAAGAATCAATGCATCTATCAGATCAACACAGCTAACTGTAACCATAGGAAGTAGTTTTAGTCGGACAGGGGAAAGGAAAGCTAGGTGTCCAGGGAACTAAGAATTGTTGATAGGAAGTCAAGAGGGCAATTTACTCTTTTGAGGAGTTTATAATGAAGATAAAAAAAAAGAGTTTGAACTAAATTTTATCTCTACTTGTAAATCATTACATTGATTCAATAAATGTTTCAGTGCTTAAATGACATATTTAAAACTACTTTCATCATTCTGTCTACATTCTACCCAATATTTCTTTGCCAAAATTCTACCCCATCTTGAAAGTGTTCCTAGACTCTTTTCTTTATGCCTTCACACTTAGATTAGACCAAGAATCTTTTTATATATTCACATTATACATAGGCATAATTAAGGTTATTAATTTTCTTTGAATTCATCTGTTTAAAAATGTCTTCCCCACGGATTGTAAGCTCACTATATTTACATCTTCAAACACATTGCATGTCATTTGATACTTAGAAATGTTCATAGATGACTAAAAGTCCTTCCTTATGGCTCTTGAATTCCAAATAGCAATTAAGAGTTGACTGTGCTCTTTTTTCCTGAGCTGCTGTCTGCTTTCAGATCATTAATTCAGGTGACTGTATTTTGGACTTCTCTGCAGGCATTTCTTTCCCAAGTTTGAAACTCTCAAGTCTTGGTCAAAAGTCCTTTCTCCTTTCCTTTTTATACTTTATCCCACTGCTTAAATTCAATCTAAATGGTAATTACTCCCCATTCATGCAAGCATTTATTCAGTAACTATGTTTTGAGTGTCTTACAACACCATTTTAGGCACTGGAGATATAGATCAGAAAACAAAATGGGTAAAACTTTTGCTCTCTTCAGCTTGCATTTTTAAGAGAGAGAAAGACAATATGCAATGTAAGTAAAATGTAATACACGTCTAATGATTAGTGCTGTAGAAAAAGAGGTGTATACAGAATACTCTGGTGATGGGAAGGTTTTGTATTTTAAGGAAAATAATCAGAGACTTAATAAGAAAATGACATTGAGTAAAGGCCTGAAAGAAGTGAAGGAATGAGACATGAAGAACCTAGAGGAACAGCATCCCCAGTAGAGGGAACAGTAAATGTGAAGACCTTTAGATGAAAAAATGTCTGACTTTTGTTTAAGGAACAACAAAGTGGCCAATATGGCTGCAGCAAAGTAAACCAGGAAGAAAGAGTGGGAAATGAGATTAGAGAGGTTGGTTATGGAGGTAGTACAAAGAAGAAAGGGCCAAATGCCATCAGATTATCATGAAAGGTTGACCGTGTATGCCACTGAAATTGCTGAGTGAGATAGGATGCCATTGGGTCATATTGAGCTAAGAAATGACAGAGCTGACTAGGTTTTAATGCAGTCACTTTGACCAGTGGGTTCAAAATTAACTGACGGAAGCTAGGAATGAGATATGGGAAATGTTTAGGTGGCCAATGCTGTAATTTAAGCAGGAGATGACCTGACTGGTACCAATAAAGGTAGCAAGAAGTGGTCAAGTTCAGGAGATAAACACACACACACATAAGAGTATGTGAGTGCATTCATTTATATTTAATTTTTTATTTTGAAATAATTTTAGGCTTACAAAGAGTTGCAAAAATAGAACAAACAGTTCCAGTACACTCAGCTCCCCTAATATAACAACTTATATAAATATACCATGTTTATCAAACCAGAACATCAACATGACTTCATACAATGTCCTTGCCCTGTTCCAGGAATCCAACCCAGGATTCCACATTGCATTTAGCCGTGATGCCCTCTTAGTCTTCTCCAATCTGTGGTTATTCCTTTGTATTTCGAGATTCTGACACTTTCGAAGAGCACTCACCGTTTATTTTGCAGAATGCCCCTCAGTTAGGTACATCTGCTGCTTTCTCAGGATTTGACTGAGGTTATGCATGTTTGGCAAGAAAACCAGAGAACTGATGCTGTGTCCTTTCCAGTGCATCATGTCAGGAGGTATATGATGCCAATTTGTTTTATCACTCAGCCATAAAAAACAATAAAATAATTCCATTTGCAGCGACTTGGGTGGACCTGGAGATCGTCATTCTAAGTGAACCAAGCCAAAAAGAGAAAGAAAAATGCTGTATGATATTGCTTATATGTGGAAACTGAAAAAAAGGACACGAATAAACTGATCTACAAAACAGAAACAGACTCACAGACATAGAAAACAAACTTATGGTTACCTCATTTAATCTTACTACTTCAGTAAAAACTTTATCTCCAAATACAGTCACATTGGGTATATGAATTTGGGCACGAGACATAATTCAGCCCATAGCACTAGTCATTAACTTTGACCATGAGATTGAGGTGATGTCTGTTGTGATTCTTTACTGAAATTTATTATTTTGTCCTTGTAATGAGTAAATACTTTATGGGAAGATGTGCTGACTGTATGATCACTGTTTTTCTTATATCCACCAATTCTAGCATCTGTCAATGAGTGATTTTGTGCATCCAATAAATATTACTGGGATGTTTGCCTAAGAGTGATTTTCTATTTCCATCATTCCTTCTCTGTTTATTAAATGGAATTCTACCATAAGGGATAGCTGTCTTTTCTCCTCTGTTTATTTATTTCTTCCATTATTTACCTCAGTATGGACTCATAGGTATTTATTTTATTCTGTGAGTTATAAACCATTAGGAAAAAGAAGACAAAAAAGAAGGAGGGAGGGAAGAAGGGAAGAAAGGCAATGCTGGTCTTTCCTCAGAATATTATTGACAGGGCCCAAAAGTCACTGTAACTAATATCTCATACACTGTAAACTATAGAAAATAACGTACTAGAAGTAGTCCACAAAAATAAGTTAGATTTTTTTAAAGAATATAGAACTTCAGTAAAATTTTTGAAGTGCTTACATACTTTGGTTATCTAATAGTAAAATATAAAGACAGAAATTATATATCTGTAAGACATAAATGAAAGAAAACTATTAACTCCAACCTCAAGCAATTGTCAAAACTATTACATTTTCTTCCCAAATAGTAACTTGGACTCCAGCCTGTCTTCTCTTCAATTCATTCCACACATCAGTGTCTGAGCACCAGAAAAGCGATCAAATTATCTGCAGATTCTTTTTATGTCATTAAGATTTTGGAAATATTTGAGTGTTTGGTTGAAAAATGTTTAGTGAATGTGCAAAATCAAAATGCTAATGGTGCCAAGTGCTATATACACATGGATTTTTCTAAAATAATGTTTCCAAAAACAGTTTTTCACTATTTCTATTAACTGATAACAGAATAGTATGGCTTCCAATTAAAATCAAATTAAAATCAAAGAAGAGTTTGATATCTATGTTTCTAAGACACACTATTTACCATCTCTGTGCCTGAGATCCCCCTGCCCTTTTCAGAGTTTCTCTGTCATCAGAACAGTTTAAGCCTCCTCATTCAAACTTCCACCTCGATCATATAACATAATCCTTGTTCTCTATCAAATCCATGTCTTCTTGACGTATTCTGTTTTTTCTTTGCCATTTGGTGAAAACTCTACTCACTTGACTGCAACTTCCCACAAGGCATGGACCATGTGTCTTGTTCACTCCTTGGTGTCCCATGTCTACTATGGTGCAGGGGCACAAAGTAGATGCTCAATAAATATTTACTCAACAAAAGGATTAAATGAGTGGCACTTTCTTCAGACACAAATATTAGGTAAGGAAAAGCTGCTCTTCATACAAGATAGCTCTATCAAGTAAGTTGCAGCACATTTTACTGAACATACAGGATGTGTGGATGTGTCCATGGGTTTTATTTTGATCCTGTTTTTTTAAACAAAATGACAACCTATGGAATGGGAGAAAATAGTTGCAAAAGATGAAACTGACAAAGGTTTGATTTCCAGAATATATAAACAGCTCATATGGCTTAATAAGTAAAAAACAACCGAATCCAAAAATGGGCAGAAGACCTAAACAAGCAATTCTCCAATGAAGACATATAAATGACCAATAGGCACATGAAAAAATGATCAATATCACTAATTATCAGAGAAATGCAAATCAAAACTACAATGAGATATCACCTCACACCAGTCAGAATGGCCATCATTCAAAAGTCCACAAATGATAAATGCTGGAGAGGGTGTGGAGAAAAGGGAACCCTCCTCCACTGTTGGTGGGAATGTAGTTTGGTGCAGCCATTATGGAAAACAGTGTGGAGATTCCTCAAAAAACTAAAAATAGACTTACCATGTGATCCAGCAATCCCACTTCTGGGCATATATCCAGAAGGAACCTTAATTCAAAAAGACACCTGCACCCCAGTATTCATAGCAGCACTATTTACAATAGCCAAGACATGGACACAACCTAAATGTACATTGACAGATGAGTGGATAAAGAAGTTGTGGTATATTTATACAATGGAATACTACTCAGCCATAAAAAGATAAAATAATGCCATTTACAGCAACATGGATGTCTGTGGAGAATGTCATTCTAAGTGAAGTAAGCCAGAAAAAGAAAGAAAAATACCGTATGATATCACTCATATGTGGAATCAAAAAAAAAAAAAAGACAAATGAACTTATTTATAAAACAGAAACACACTCACAGACATAGAATATGGACTTGTGGTTGCCAGAGGGGAGGGAGGTGGGAAGGGATAAACTGGGAGACCAAGATTTGCAGATATTGACTGGTATATATAAAATAGATAAACAAGTTTATACTGTATAGCACAGGGAAATATATTCAATATCTTGAAGTAGCTCATGGTGAAAAAAGAATGTGAAAATGAATATATGTATATTCATGTATGACTGAAGCATTGTGCTGTACACCAGAAATTGACACAACATTGTAAACTGATTATAACTCAATAAAAAAAAAAACTGGAAAATAAGAGAAAGTTTAGTGCATATAAATAGTCTGCCCAATAATCAAATCTTGACATAAACTAAATATTTGCAAATGAAAAAAAAAATACACAGAAGCTTCCTCTTTACCACCAGAATCCCAGAAACTTCTCACTGCTCTTTGTCCCACTATAAAACTCGTCATTTTGGTTAGTCCAGCCCAGACAAGCAATGATTGCTCCACCCAAGTGAGTATATCCTCAAATAAAAGCTCAACTGTGTATTCTATTTGTTCTGCTGAGTTCACCATGAATACGCTACTCAGATGTCTTCTACCCTCAGTCGGTAATCTAGCTGATCAACCACTAAACGTTGTTAACCAAGCAAATCGTTGTTGCAACATGCCTCGCCTACCATCACTGCTCCACTTTCCAGAGCCTCATATCAGAATTAGTCTCTTTATTTTGAAGATGCAGCAGCTCATTTTGCATTACAAGTAATCCATCTTGTTTAGAAGACTTGGCTCATTGATTTTAGCTTTACTCCAAAAATTAAGCCCAGTTTCAAAGGGTGAAGTTCGACAAATAGTACATTTTTCTAATGCAATTCTGAATTTGAAGGCTGTATTCAATTGAGCATTTCTAAAATTATTTGTAGCAGTGGCCTCAATAGATCAAACGGTCAAGCTTGATGATATACAGCAATCACGTGAAAGAGAAGTATTGGACTGTTTATGTCTGATAAGGTCATTTCAGAAAAATCAGCCTTATAAGTATACTTTGTTATTTATTGATTTTAAAAGAATATACATTCTTTTTACACATCCCAAAGTGGTCTGTGTGCAATATCATCTGTTAGTCATGGTTATGGATGTAATAAAAAAAAAGCAAGTTGTATACAAACAAAATATTGACTGCTTTAGTGAAATTCACAACTATAGTTAAATTTGAATTTCGACTCTAATCTTTACGAAATCCTCATTAACATGGAGTTATCATAAAAATGAAAACTCTATTTGTCCTGCGGCAAACAATAATAAAAAAAAATTTCATAAGCCTTTTCTATCTTTGTGTTTGGTTCTTGATTCTCAGTATCTTTCCTTGAATTACCAGACCTGTTAGTGTCTCATCCCAAAAAATATAATTTCTCACTGTCAAGCTTTTCCCATAAAATAGATTCCTCTAAGTATAGTGTGAATATACCTTGAAAATCTTGTAGCAGACAGGATTTTTAAAAATTATCATCTCTAGAAATTTTAAAAAATATTCTTTGGTTAAATTCCAACGTGTCTTCCTTAATTACATATTATTTATAAATGTTATAAAAACTGTTAAGATATATTGAGATCTACCTCAATTCACCTTTTAATTTTGCTATGTAGCCACATTCTCTGTCTCTTCTCTGCAAAGAGCTCAAACCCTCCAATTAACAATATATTCTAGGTGGGGAAGGGGTAGCTCAGTGGGAGAGGGCATGCTTAGCATGCACGAGGCCCTGGGTTCAATCTCCAGCACCTCTGTTTAAATAAATAAATAAACCTAATTACCTTCCTCAGCAAAAAAAAAAGAAAAAATATTTTAAAATATATATATATTCTAAAGATAGCAGTAAGAGTTATTATGCTTGAATATTTGCAGTGTTTTGTTGGTTTGTTTTCATTTTGTTTTTGTTTTTACAAATTCCTGGAAATTCAGTTTCTGGATTTTGTGTGAATTCCCAGAATATTCAGATCTATGAGGATGGGGCCATGGTCTTCCCTGTTCAACTCCTAGCATTTCACCTTGAGCTCTGTAAATATCTAAATTAGAGAATAAAGTGACGGAAAATGATGTATTATTTTCTGATCAAAGCTTGGTCGGATGCCATATGAAGTCCTAGAATTCAGACTACCTTTATCTTTTTTTCACTGCCTCTTCTGTAGAATTAACAGGACAATATCTCCAGAGCCATAATGACTGCCAGGTCCTTCTGGGAACTGTCTCTGCTTCCCTTCCCTTTCTTATTAGATGCACTCCCAGGGGTTTAAGCTACTGATTAAGGGGATGAGGTTCCAGAATCCACAGACCAAATTCTGAATGCCGTTTTGTCACTCATTTCAAGTGTGACCTTGGACAAGTTACTAAACTTCTCCTAGCATTCAATTTCCTCATGTGTAAAATGGAGATAGTAATCATCTATAGGGGATGATAAATGCGATAATTCACCTAAAACACTGACTGCTACTTGGCACCACAGGAATCACTCAATAAATGTTAGGCTTTATTATTATGACTACTACTACAATTACATATCTATTTAACTAGAAGCTCTATGGGCACAATAATCATTATTTTTTAAGCTTCATACCTAGCATAGCATTTGGTACATGTTTGTTGAACTGAACTATGTTTATGATCTACCAAAAGAAATGTAAAGAATAAATATTCTTTATGTTTCCTGATCTCTTGGACTGCGGGTGTAGGAAGGAAACAATACACTTGGCCTATCGAACCATAAAGGCTGATTGTCTGATCTACAGTTCTGAACTAAAAATTAAACTCCCAAATCTTTAACGTGAAGGAAATTGGCTTATAACTTCAAAGTGAGAAAACTGAAACTTCAGCAAAAGCCGAGCAAGGATACTTGCATGTCTGTAATCTGTTTTTCCTTGCATATACTTCTCGGTTTTAAAAGCAACACAGGTAAAGTAAGAGATGATCAGGAAGAGAGAGGAGGGAGTGCCAGCAAAATGTGTTTATTTACTTTATTTTGCCCTATTATTTCATTGAGGGAATATTCCTGTTGTCTTTGTGCAAAGCAATTTCCTCCACCCACACAGAAAACTATAACATGGTGATTCTTCCATTATGGCTAAATGCCAGTCTTTCCACTTTGCTTGGAAAAAGTTTCAAGAAGATTTCCTTAAAAAAAGTAACTGTGTAAGTGTATCATGATAATGAGTTGTAAGTTCATTAGAACTTCTTTCCCAGTCATCAGTTGTGAATTCCTGGCCAAGTAAACCTTTTTTCTGCACAACTGCGTGTTTTACACACCACACACTAAAATGCTCTAAGTGGGGATAGATGGTGATACTTTTAACTTCTCAATACAATTAAAATTCTGATTTTTTCCAAATTCCCCATGCAACATAATAAAAGAACTTTAAATCTCAAATACCGTCCATTTTGAATGCCCTTGTATAGCTGTCAGCCCAGAACTCAACTGATAAAGTGATTCCACCAGGCTAAGGTGGGGCCTGTTAAAACATTACATCATGTTGTTCGGACTGAGCCAAGAAAGGATCTTCTCGTGAGGTACCTCCATGAGTAGCTTGTCCAGTGAACACTTCAGTGACTCAAGCGGTAATGATTCTACCCTTGCTTGAGAAAATATTTTGTAAGCTACTCATCTTGGTCTTAGGAAACTGAGACACACTGACTCTTTGAGCTGCACAAAACATTTGAGATCACCAAATCCAATCCTCTTGTTTTTGAAACTTATTCAGGATCGAGTTGGTGGAAGAAATGGAACTAAAGCCTAGGCTTCCTGTTCTTTTCATTTCATGACACTGATTCCTATTTATTTAATGTAAAAATAAGTGAGTTTATTTATATCACTTCTGTTCCTTCTGTAATACAACTAAGGATGTATTTTTCCAAGTAATTATTTTCATACAAAGAGAGCTCTTCAATTTCATATTTATGTTTTTTATGCTATAGTATCTATTCTGTTTTTTAAATATGCAAAAATATTAAAAATTTTTCTCTTTCAGAGATACTGTCATTTGGTAAAAATTTGTTACATTTAACTTTTTTAAAATACTAAACTAAGTGAAATTAGTGTCACTCAGTGGAATGTCAATTACTGATTTGGGGAACGTAGCTTAGGACCCATATTTTAATGGAAGACTTAGGCATAAAAACATATGGTCACTAACAAATATCTACATTTTTTTTTACAACATCTCAGGTAGCTGTTTCATTGTGCAGTAAACTAAGAAACCCATTCTTTTCCAGTGACTATACCAGCAATGCAAATATAAGTTGAAGTTATAATTTCATTTTCCTTAAGCAGTCTGTGCAGCTTTGGCCATTAAAATCCTTAAGATTGCCTCATATAGAGTCTGATGTCTTCCATGGGACACTCATGGCATGAAATTCATGAAGGTAATGTGCCCTTAACTGCTTCAGCCCCTGAAATGACTCTCTTTCTCTTGGCATTCTGTCGGGCTTTTCACTGATGAACAGCATCTGATTACTCAGCCGCAGGGACAACATCTCTCTGGATAAAGCATCCAAGGAATAAATTGTGTCTTCTTTATTACAATTATCCAACAAGTCCTCCTCTTGCAGTAGTATCAAGACCCAGATTATATCAATCTCCTGTAACCTAGAGTGACAACTCTAGGGTTCAGAGTGAGAATACATCTGGATTTAAATGCTGACTCTGCCACTTAAATAGCTGTGTCACCATGGGAAAATTAAGGAATGCCACAGTGCCACAGTTTGCTAATGTGTTTAGAAGACAACAATTTCTACCTTTCAAGGTGTATGTGTATAAATTAATATGCATAAACTGCCTTCAGATAATGCTTAAAACATAGTTAGGTTCTGAATATATAGTACTACTTATATTACTGCCCTTTAAACAACAAGTCATCCCTGACTTCTACATCTTTGGGTACTTATAGAACCTCACGTTTCAGTTGACCAAAACTAATGCTGATCATTAGGTGACCATATTTTCTCAGTATTTCTTCCTAGGCTAATTTATCTTCTTTTTAAACTTCTGTATGTAACACTTAATTGTTTCATTTCTGGCTTGTGTTCATTATGATGAGTTTTTTTTAGCCTAGGGCTTTCCCATGCTGGAAGACCAGAATCCTTAATTATGTACTTCCTTAGTCACATAGCCAGGGATTTTGGAGCTCCTTAAGTAGATCAATTAAATTTGTTACCTTTGTCATAAATTAATTGACCATATGTGTGTGGGGTTATTTCTCAGCTCTCTATTCGTTTCCATTGGTCTGTGTTTGTGCCAGTACTGTACCGTTTTGATGACCATAGCTTTGTACTATAGTTTGAAGTCAGGGAACATGATACCTCCATCTTTCTTTTTCTTTCTCAAGACTGTTTTGGATATTCGGGGTCTTTTGTGGTTCCATTATTAATTTAAGATTGTTTGTTCTAGTTCTGTTAAAAATGCCATGTATATTTTGATAAGAGTTGCACTGAATCTGTAGATTGCTTTGGGTAGTATGGGCATTTTAACAACATTAATTCTTCCAATACAAGAACACAGGGTATCTTTCCATTTATTTGTGTCATCTTCAATTTCTTTCATCAAATGTTTTATAGTTTTCACAATATGGGTCTTTCTCCTCCTTGGTTAAATTTATTCCTAGGTATTTTTACCTTTTTGATGCAATTGTAGGTGGAATTTTAAAAAAAAATTTCTCTTTCTCATAGTTTGTTATTGTATAAAAATGATTTCTGTATATTTACTTTGGGTGAAATAAGTGAAAGAGATGAAGAGGCACAGACAACCAGTTATAAAATGAGTAAGTCATACTGGAATTAATGAACAGCACAGTGAAAATAGTCGTCAATATTGTAATAACTTTGTGTGGCATGAAACGTTATAAAAATATCAAATCACTGCTTCACACCCGAAACTAATATACTATTGTAATTCATCTATACTTCAATAAAAACCAAAACCAAACAAACAAACAAAACCTACGACCATTTCTGCACCAAAGCTGCCTTTATTTTAGACTGCTGAACTGAGGGCTGATTTATCAGAGCAACTCAATGGCAAATCTGGATGTGGAAGCCAGCAAGCTAGATTACCAGCTCTTTGTGATACTGAAAGAACACCTCCATTGACTGATGTATTCTTCTGCAGGGTTTCAACAGTACCTTAGTGAGAATCTGCCTAGAGACAGGAGCACCTTCCTGTACTTTGATACGATGCATCCGCACAGCCACAGACAATTCCCTTCTGACCTTACCTGCAGAAAAGGGAAGCCAGGCAATCTACTTAAGAATGGCAAGTCAGCCTAGTTAACAACTGCACTCACTCCTAGCTTTCCTGCAGCAATAGCATTTTGTCTGTAATACTTAATCACTGAATATTTATGGTGTGGATTTTTCGGCTTAGAAATAACTAGTTAATATTTATCAAATTTAATTTAGTTTTATTAGATAACTTAATTTTGTATAATTTACCAGATTATTAGCAGAATACGTAATCCAGCTCAGATTTCAATATTATTTCCCCTTGGCACATAAATGGAAATGTCTTCATATTCTTCAGTACTTAGTGATTTTTGTTCGTTTCTTTCCTCATGAAGGCTGAAAGGAAGAGAAAATATGCCCTTTTATTAATAAATACTTTTGTGACTTACTTTAATATATGGGTTTGTGCCAAAGCCCAGAATAAATTATCCCTTATAAAGCAATCTCTAAAATTATGAATTTAATGTTTTAATAGTTGAATGATATTAATCAGAGTGATGGAGAATAGATTTGAATAGAGAAAAATTGTCAAAACTGTCACATGTAATATTTATATAACATATATATAATGATTACCTGGGGGGGGTGTATGTGTGTATTAAATACACTATTGAGGGAAATTTTGAATTAAAGCAAAATTTAATCCTATGATATAGACAGCTTATGAAGATATTATACCTATAAGGACTTACATGTCATTTTAAAGGCATTTTGAAATGGCCTCTTCAATAATTAAAAATATTTTCCCTCCCAGTATAAGCTCAGTTATTGTTAAGTGTGTATTTATTTATTTATTTATTTTTTATATGTATATTTTTTAAATGGAGGAGACAAACAGAAAAATAAACCACAGATTGTTCTGTTCAACCCTCATTGTTTATTACCTCAGATCTTCAGCTTGATGAGCATGTTTGCTTCATAAAATCCATCAAACACTCTATAAAGTGTTTTTCTTCGGTTTTGGAATAAGGAGAATTTAATCCAAAAAATAACCCTGTTCATGCTCAGAGGTTTGAAGGTTCTGAATTACCTATTCTAATATACAATCTATTTCAGTTCATAATATTGGTACATATTTAATAACAAACATGAGAATTCCTGTGGCTGTTTATTTGTGATAAATTCCAAGGTAGATTGTACCATAAATATTTTTCTTGATTATTCATAAACATTGAGGGTGAGAAAAAAAAAGATTAAGTTGAAATCGTTTTTTATAGCTTATGTTTGCTCTCATTTAATGCTATAAACTGTGAAACATTAACAAAAGCATGATTCTCTAGCTTGTAAAGAAATGTTCAGAAATGTTTTCCAGTTTAATATAAATACATGCATTCAGAAAAGGAAATTGCTGGGTCAGGTGTTGATATGTCCCAGGCAGATAGTTTCCTGTTTTGGAAATTGCTGTGCTCAGTCAATCAGAGCTGAGATGATTCTATTCATTCTCTGTACGGGGAATCAGCCAGCTCAGTGAGAATGGCTTCCAAATATTTCAGTGGAATTGAAGCTTTGGATGTAAGACTCACTAGATACCTAAATATAAAACATTCTGGCTCTTTTCCTAAAAATTGAAAGTCTTCATTTTTCACTCTCTTCATACTTTGTATCTTCATACCAAAAGAATTTTGGCTTTGAATTTAAATTTCCATTTATGCTATTAAGCTTATGAAATCTCTTCTGGTAAGATGAAACATTATTTTATGGTTACAAGAAATTCTTGGCTGCTCACATTGGTAGAGGTACAACATTTTGGAAATCACATTTTAGCCAGTAACCCATTTTCCCAATTGTGTTTTCTGTATAGCCTGCTATTAATAAGCAAAGTGATTGATGTAAATTTTATATTACTCCCAACTTTTACTATATGAATTGCCTTGTAATCTGACACTATAACCCTTCTTCCTTTCCTAAATGTACCATTTTTTTTTTCTGTAGAAATTTTCCCCAACCACCTTTTTCTAGTAGGAGCTGCCAGTTACTACCCAGTCACCCCTAGTTCCAGCGACTAAACCAAGCCAGGCTGTTAGCAGGCATTTCCCCTAGTTTTTTCTAATTTAATCAAGGAAGGCACCAAGTGGAAGGAAGTATTTGCTTACAGAAAGTATGAACTAATTTGGAAATTTTCTGTGATCATTTATTATTTAGTGTTTTTATAAATTGATTACCTAATTCCTCCTTACAGAACAAAAATAGAGAGTAACCTGTTGTTATATTTGTACTTTAGGTAAACATGGAATTTAACATTCTCAGGTAACCAAACATGTTTTATTTTACTGCCACTAAGTTTGTCACTTTTCTTGCTCCAGTGTTTGATTAATGCTCTCAGTAATACATCACAGAAATATTTTCCAAGTTTTGAGCATTTGTTCATCTACTTTTGCCAAGCAATAGATTGTGTGCTTCGATTCTGCAATAGTAGAAAATGGCAATCAGTTTTGCTAATTCTGGAAAGTGGTCATCTCTACAGAATCCAGCAACAAGGAGACTGTTCCCCCACTTCCTTGTTTCGTTTAAGGCTCAGGACCACCTACTGAGTGAGTGAAGACAGAAAGCCTATTTGCAATTACTTTTAAAAAGGAAAAACCGCTTGTGCACCTGTTGGACAGCTGTAGCGACAGCCTAACAGGGACAAAGCATGCAGGGATTGTGCTCGGTAGTTATTCCTCTCACATGAGGTGCAAATGCTTTGCTGTTTTAAGAATTCCTATGAAAAGCATTAAGTGTAACAATATCCTCAACGAATTTTTCTATGAGAGATTCTATGCTGCCTTTCACCTTTAATTTGTGGAAAGTAATAAAATATAATTGATTTCCAAAGGCAGAATAACTTTATAAAAGACCTCATAGAAAGAAAAAATTTCTAAGGAAAAAAGGAAAGGAAAACCTAGAAAGTGATCTTTGAACCATTTCCATCATCATGGAAAGTTCTATTGAGGAATATTGCTCTGGAGAGATTCTTATTTTATAAAAATACAGTTTCAAATAAAGCTTTGGGTAAAATGATTAGATTCACACCAAGTTTTATTTTCTCTTAGATCTTAAAGAGGGTTTATATTTTTTTGCCTAGCAAAAATAGAACAACAACAAAAACATGATATATTCTTATACTGGACTATTATATTACTCAGGAATAAAAACCAACAAATTACGGGTATACATAAATATGGATAAACCTTGTAATTGGAATGTTGAGCAAAAGATTTAAGATACAAAAGAAAACTATTAGTACATAGCCCTTTACATGAAGTTCAGAAAAAAGGAATGCATACAAATATGGTAAAAAAAAAAACTATAACAAAATCAAGGAAGTGATTATTATAAAATCAGAATAATGGTTATGTCTAGGGGAGTGTGAGGAGGTTACACTCTAGAAAGCATACAAGGATGGGCTTGTAATTTGCCAGCAATGTTCTATTCTCTAACCTGTATGGTGGTAACACCTGTATTTTTCTACAAACTCTTTAGAACGTGTTATATTTTGCAATAAAAATAGGCTAAAAAATCACTCTCATAGTTAATTGAACCTGCCTACTTCTTTGAAGATATAAAGTAATTTTTGAACTGATACAACTGAGGGGTTATTTATAACTGCGTGGAATCTAGATGTGAGTATACAGACCTTTAGTGTGCAACTTAGAATGTTATCTTTTAGTGATGAGAGGAAATCTTTCATTTAGAAATGTTGGCATGAGATTATGGGAAACATACTTAAATAGAAATAAGATCTTATTCCTTATTCCCTGGGGGTTTGCCTAAGCTGGATGGAATATTTTTATTCTATATGTGTATAGATATTTTAAACATCTTTGCTAAGTTTGTTGTCATATTCTTCTAGATGTCATGTCAAATAAAAGATGGAGGCGTTTATAGATTTAGAAGTTGATACTGATCAGTTGGAAGCATTTATTGAGAACAAGTTAGCACAAACATTCTCCTACAACCACCAAACCCAGAACAGATTCAAAATTTTAGCTGAAAATGCATCAAGTATTTAAAACATTCTCTTGTGCTATAAAACATAAGGCTTTGGAGGCTTCATCCTCAGATAACTGTACAGCAAGAAGGATGATTTACACTCAGTTATTCTTATAACTTGAGGTTGTCATTTGTAAGGAGATGAACCTGGATATATAGCAGAACCACAATGATCTAGTGCCTGCCTACCCTCCCAGCTAAATTCCCTGCTCCTCTCCACTTCGCACTGAGTTGATGAATATTAAGCTGCTTGCTGTTTTGTAGCTCCACGGCTTTCAACTGTTGTGTTTTGGTTGCAAGCTAGAAAAATCAAGTCAAGCTAGGTTAAGAGAAAAGTAAATTTTTAAAAAACATTGAAAAAGATATTAAATACTTACTATACCATTCCAAATCAGAAGTCAACATTATTAAAATTTGATGGTGCTGCTCCTGCCCTGCAGCTTCAACAGTTGAGGCTGGGCCTTACAGCCGGCCATGTGGGTGGCCAGCCCTGCACGCTGGCGTCCCTGCGGTACCCATGACCCAGCTGCAAGGGGGTGCGTGCGTCCCAGACTGGGGACACTCCTGGAGGACCTGGGTCTGGTGACCAGGGACACCATGCTACCGGGCCCCACAGAAAGCCACTCCTTCAAGACTGGGAGAGGTAGCTGATCTACCTAATATAGAGGGAAGAAACCACAGAGAATTAGGCTAAATGTGGATATAAAGCAATAACTTCCAAGTGAAAGGATTAAGTTAATTACCGCTGTCAGATTTTGTGCTTGATGATTTGTCTATATTATCTCATTTAATCCTTTCAACAATCTTTAGGAAGTTCTCAAATCCCACTTTATTGCTGAGAAAACTGAAGCTTGGACAGTTTAATAAATTTCCCAAATACACACTAAAGCGAAAGTATAGATACCAATATCAAATCATGGAAAAGCAAAATATAAAGTATTCCCCAGTTAATTTTTTTTTAATCAGAGTACTGTGCACAAAAGGTTTTGAAATACTTTAAGTGAGAAACGTTTTTGAAATCCATGTTTTAAAAATGTTAGAAGCTTTTGGAAAAAGCTACTCTGCAGCCTAGCAGAAGAAGAATAATTAAAAATGTCTAAATATGTGGTCTGATAGGCACAAGATTCAGATAAGAGAAAAGGCAACTCAGTTTATTTTGCTTTCAATTAGAAAACAGTTCCTTTATAGTTCTAATGTACACTTAATGGGGTGCATTGTAAAAGGAATAGTTAGGAATAAAATCTTAAAAGGGTATTTCTAGCAGTTTTAACACTTCAGAGATCTTTGTATCTACTGCATGGTTAACAGACATAAAGGTTTCAGAATCAGGACATATACCGTACCCTTTTTATTCACTACCCTTTCCTCATTGCTTTCCCCTCAACCCCCCACAATCTCTATTTTCGCAGCTTGCACTGTGTGTTTACCTCCTGTGTAATTACCATCAGTAATTGGCAAGATGGGACCTGTGTGGTACAAATGCCACACCTTGGTTGTGTTGTGAGCAACCACTTGAAGTAGTGGCAGTGTAAACATTTGCACACTTCTTGCCACTATCTATGCCTTGCATGTAAGTATTTCATCACAAGGTAAGTCTATTAAAATCCAGTAGTTGAAATATCTATATGTCCCTCCATGGTTAATTTGTGACCCAAAAGCCACCTTCTCTATCCATTGAAGTGCTGACTGGACGAAACACTTGACTCTACACGCCTGGAGTGGGAGTTGGCTACAGCTCAGAATGATTCCTTCAAATTAAAAACACAACACAAAAAATCAATTGTTCTTCCCGATTAAGAGAAGGAGAAAACAAAAGGCTTTGTTTAGCTATAAACCATTTAAAAGCAGGGTTGGGTACCTGCTTCCCCACCAAAGCTAAAGTAAAGCTGCTAGTGACATGACTTCAGGGATGAGAAGATTCCAGGAAAGGAACACTCTGGTACTTTCTTGAGCCAGATATTAGCGTGAAAGATAAAAAATAACAGAGGCTCCCAGTAAACAACAAGATATGCAGAAAATCCTCTATTATGGGTTTCTTTGGCCCATTCTCTGTCTTCACTGCCAGACCCAAGCCTCTAGTAAGTGTTACTCTTCCCTGTCCATGTACTCTGTTGAAGATTCTGTGGGTCTTCTCAGATGCAAGACAATTTTTCATCCCCATTCTTCCCAAAGAAAGTATGAGGTTCTTTAACACGTAATAATGAATCCCTCGTTTTGAAGGGTTGGAAAACTCTAATCTCCAAATCGCTAATGTTACCCCCTACCCCACTCCACCGCCACATATGGGGCCCAAGATGTACAAAAGGACAAAATTATACCATTAGATAGGACTGGATAAACAAACAAGTCAGACTCCCTGACTTAAAAGTGAAGAAACTGAGGATGAGAAAGAGAATTCATTTGCTCAAATTCCGACTAGTTACTGGCTACCTAGAACAGGAGTCAGATCTCATGAGGTCCTATTTTCTTATACCTAATTATTTATCTTAATAAATTAACTTTCTTTACAAAACTTCATGACACCTTTGAGATCACTGGAGACTCCTGGGTTATCACAAAACTAGGATGGGATCACTGTCAAAAATAAGCATAGGATTTAATTCAAATATTTAAAAATTCAATTTTGTGCTGTGCTTATTCACAAGCTTTACTGATGCCAGATTTTTTTTCTTTCAGTGTCTGAGCTTTGTTGGCACAAACAATTACTCCCCTGGGTAATTTGGTTTTTTCCATAATTTTGCAATGCAATTTCACCTTGATTTGTCGCTGTCACTCTATCTGGTATTTTCCCCCCATTTTCCCAATGTAGTTTATTTTTTTTTCTCTCTGTATTTTTATTGAAGTATAGTCAGTTTACAATGTTGTGTCAATTTCTGTTATACAGCACAATGCTTCAGTCATACATGAAACATACATATATTCATTTTCATATTATTTTTCACCAGAAGTTACTACAAGATATTGAATATAGTTCCCTGTGCTATACAGCAGGAACATGTTTATCTATTCTATATACATCAGTCATTATCTGCAAATCTCTAACTCCCAGTTTATCTTCTCCCACTCTCCTCCCCTCCAGTAACCACAAGTTTGTTCTCTATGTCTGAGAGTCTGTTTCTGTTTTGCAGGTAAGTTTGTTTATTTATTTATTTTTTTAGATTCCACATATAAGTGATATCACATGGTATTTTTCTTTCTCTTTCTGGCTTATTTCACTTAGAATGACAATCTCCAGGTCCATTCATGTTGCTGCAGATGGTGTTATTTTATTATTTTTTATGGCCGAGTAGTATTCCATTGTATAAATATACCACAGCTTCTTTATCCAGTCATCTGTCAAGGGACACTTAGCTTATTTCCATGTCTTGGCTATTATAAATTGTGCTGCTGTGAATACTGGGGTGTATGTATCTTTTTGAATTAAGGTTCCCTCTGGATATATGTCCAGGGATGGGATTGCTGGATCATATAGTAACTATCTTGTATTGTCTAACCATTGTACACTGTTTTCAAACAAGATTGTACAGCTTCTCAAGAGGAGCTGCCGAGAAATTTGATGAATACCTGCTTATTTAAGATAATTGCCTCTTAACTCTGTTTTTGAAGGGGTTATGGTATTTATGCTTAACTAGACTTTCCTAAAAGATAGTTAAAAAAAAAAAAAGAAGCAGTTTATTTTGTGGACTTTAAGCATAGCAGGAAGATCAACATGAAGCAGCTTTGAAACAGCTGAATGCTGCCAATTGTATTTTTAAACAATACCTAGTTTATGCAAAAGATTTTTTTGGCTGGGGGTGGTTTCCTGGGGTTTTCTGTTTAAAAAAAATTGTTTGTAATTGAAGTATAGTCAGTCTTACAATGTCATGTCAGTTTCTGGTGTACAGCATAATGTTTCAGCCATACATATACATACATATATTCATTTTCATATTCTTTTTCACCATAAGTTACTAGAAGATATTGAATATAGTTCCCTGTGCTATACAGTATGAACTTATTGTTTATCTATTATATATATATTAGTATCTGCAAATCTCAATCTCCCAATTTATCCCTTCCCACCCCCTTCCCCACCGGTAACCATAAGTTTGTTTTCTATGTCTGTGAGTCTGTTTCTGTTTTGTAAATAAGTCAATTTGTGTCTTCTTTTTAGATTCCACACATAAGTGATATCATGTTATTTTTCTTTCTCTTTCTGGCTTATTTCACTTAGAAAATTTAAAATCTTATAAAAGAAGAAGCATACAGATAGCATCAAGAGACAGAGTATTTGATAGACATTGAAAAACCAATAAATAATCTATTCAGGGCATAGTCAATGGAAAGAGCCCTGAGAATTTTTTTCTCACACTTAGTCACATTTTTAAAGAAAAGAAAATCAGCCTATTCAAAAATCTAATTCAAATATTCATGTAGACAATATACTATAATGAGACATACCTTACAGGAAATTTTGTTCATTCAAGCGTTTTTTAAAAAAATTACTCTAGAAAGCAATAATCTCTAGATTTTGACAACAATATTTAGAATTTGACAGGCACTCCCTGGCACGTGTCTTGTTCCATTGCCTGAGAGATATCCTTAAAACTACTCACAGTATCTAGATATTGCCTGGAACCAGTGTAGTGTTTCACTTAACACAGCCCATTCCTAGCCTTTGACTATAGCTAGAGTATTACATGTTATGAAACTAGATAAAGAGGGAGAAAAAAAAAGAAACAGTAGGCATATGAGAAAGATGAAGGCCACAATCTCTTAACCCAAGGACATGAAGAACTCAAGAATTCCTGCTTGTGAACCCTGTGTTTTGCAGAACTGGGGCTTACAAACTACTTCTTTAGCCCAAAAGGTCATGTTATTACTAGGTGGTTGGTTTTTTGGGGTTTTTTTTCCCCTCCATCCGTTAAGCTAATGTATTATGGTTGGAGCTATGAGCCTGGGCGACTTTCATGAACTCCACCCCTCTCTTCCTGTTCCACAAGAACCATAAGTAGGTGGGTAGGTGTGTGTTAGGGTGGTGGCCTTGTCACATCCATCTATCATACCCCTGCTTATCCAGTTGTCGAGCCAACAGGAAGTTGCAACCCTGTAAGGAATAAAGGAAAAATTCCTTCCATCATTTCAGTGTTTCAGCTTCAACTGGCTATTTAAAAGTATGGACTTTGGAATCAAATTCCAACTCTGTAGTTTCTTTTTTTTTTTTAATTGAAGTATAGTTGATTTAAACTGTTTTGTTAATTTCTGGTGTACAGCACAGTAATTTATTTATACAGACACACATTCATATATATATATATATCCTCTTTCATATTCCTTTTTATTATAGGCCATTAAAAGATACTGAATATAGTTCCCTGTGCTATACAGTAAGACCTTGTTGTTTATCTATTTTATATATAGTAGTCAGTATCTACAAATCCTGAACAATTTCCTACAGTTAGAAAATTAGTTTCCAATTGTATGATTTGAGCATGTTATTTCATCCTCTAAGCCTCAGTTTCTTTGCCTGTAAAATAGTGATTGTACCCACTTCATAGAGCTTTTGTGAACATTAAGTGAGAAAGTACATGAAAAGTTCTTAGTACAATATCTACTTGGAAAATATTGACTACTTATCTCCCTCTCATCTACCTATTTCACACTGCCTAACCCTGATTTCTCATTTAACTTTTCTCTCACTCTCTAGTTTACTTACTTTCTGTCCTTCCTTGTCCCTTTCCCTCTCTAAATGGAATTCTTTCTCTGGATCACAATTGTGATTCCTTTTCTTCTTAATATTGCACCCCTTAAAAATTTTTGCCACTAGAGGGCTACATAATAAGATACAATTCCACTCACCCTGATCACATTGGGATCAGAGGATAAAAATTAAAAAATCAAAGATGACTCAAATAATTTCAGAATATTGAAGAGATATTAGAAAATATCTAACACAACACATAATATTAAAGATAAGGGAACTAGATATTTCAACAAATATGAACAGGTAATTGTTGTATTTTTCAAATTACTACCTCTACAAATATATATATTTATTATTTTTTTAATTTATTTTCTTCTTTTTTAAAAAAATTCATTTCTTTCTTTTTTGTTTGTTTTTTTGAAATGGCAGTGCTGGGGATTGAACCCAGGACCTTGTGCATGCTAAGCATGCACTCTACCACTGAGCTATACCCTCCCCCCTACAAATATATATATTTAAAAAATACATTTTATTTTCTTACTTTTAAACCATTTTCTGAAAAAAAAAAAGACAAAAGACACATGGAGAGCAAACAAACCTCCTTTAGCAACAAAACCAGTTTGTAGGTTTTTTCTTTAATTCAAGTAATTTAAAGTTCAAAAAAAATCCATACATTCAATTAAAAATGTATAATCTCTAAATTTATTTATCTTGGATATATTTTAATTTTTACTTTGCTTAACATTCAACAAATTGAAATTAATGTGTACTTAGATATCCAAGTAACTTCAAACATAAAGCCATTTCTTAATTTTAAACATCCATTTATTCATAAATATACACAAAATATGCAAAGAAGTATTTACACTTGCCTAGAAACTAATTGAAGCTATAATGCCATAATTGAAAAATAACCTTAAGCAAATATCCTATACTATTCAAAGTATCAACTGAAAATTTAAACTCTAAAGTAAGAAAAAAAATCCATGTGAAATATCTAATCCAGAAGTTGTACTTTATATTTATTTATCTACTTTTCACACATATACTGAGTCCTTACTTCTGGGATGGTACTTTGTATTTATGTTTGTTATTTGTTCATTATTCTCTCATTTAAAAAATGTTGCTGTAATACTTTTTAGAGCAATCTAGACCCTGCATATTTCTACCATAGAAATGCTGGTGGCAGTGAGAGTTCTGTCTGTACTTTAGAGCTGCACTGGAGAGGACTGAGTAGTTGGAAGCTCCAAGGTTAACATTTCAACAATATGGAAGTGTTCAAATATATTCTCATGTTTAAGTTATATTTTAAGAAAAGGCACATAAATTTGTCCATAAAATAGTATGCACAATTGACATTTAACTGACATTTTTTAAAAGTTATAAAATGGTAATAAGTACATATCTGTCAATAATTGCTTTAAATGCAAATGAATTAAATTCTTCAATCAAAAGACATAGAAGGATGAATGAATAAAAAAATATGACCCATCTATATGCTGTCTATAGGACAATTGCTTCAGATACAAGGACATACACAGATTGAAAGTGAAGGGATGAAGAAAGGTGTTTCATGTAAATGGAAATCAAAAGAAGGTGGGGTTAGCTATACTTACATCAGACAAAATAGACTTTAAAACTAAGACTGTAACAAGAGAGAAAGAAATGATAAAGGGGTCTCAAGAAGAAGATACTAACTTTGTAAATATTTATGCACCCAATATAAAAGCACTTATATATATAAAGCAAATATTAACAGATGTAAAGGGAGAAATTGACAGCAATACAACAGTAGTAGGGGACTTTAACACCCTATTTATATCAATGCATTGATCATCCAAGCAGAAAACCAGTGAGGAAATCATGGCCTTAAATGACACTTTATACCAAAGGGCTGTGATAGATACATATAGAGCATTCTATACAAAATCAGCAGAATGCATTCCTGCCAACTGCACGTGGAACATTCTCCAGGATAAGTCATACCCTAGAGGCCACAATACAAGTCTCAATAAATTTGAGAAGACTGAAATCATATGAAGCATTTTTTTCCAATTATAATGGTGTGAAAGCAGAAATCAATTATAAGAAGAAAACTGGAAAAATTACAAATACGTGGAGATTAAATAATATGCTACTGAACAATCAGTGGTCAATGAAGAAGTCAAAGAAGAAATCAAAACATGCCTTGATACAACAAAAATGGACATAAATCCAAAATCTATGGGATGCAGAAAGAAGTTCTAAGACGGAAGTTCATACTGATACAGGCCTAGTTCAAGAAGCAGGAAAAATCTCAAACAATCTAAATTTACACATAAAGGAACTAGAAAAGGAAAAGTAATTGAAGCCCAAATTCAGTAGAAAGAAAGAAGTAATAAAGACCAGAGTAGAAATAAACAAACTACAGACTAAAAAGCAATAGGAAAAAAAAGTCAATGAAAACAAAATTATCAAAACTTTAGCTAGACTCACTAAGTAAAAAGAGGGCTAAAAAAAATAAAATTAGAAATGAAAGAAGAGAAATTTTAGTCAACACCACAGAAATACAAAGGATCATAAGAGACTACTATGAAAAACGATACACCAACAAATTGGATAACCTAGAAGAAATGGATGGATTTGTAAAAATACATAATCTCACAATACTGAATCAGGACGAAGTAAAGATCTGAATAGACCCATTACTTGTAAGGAGATTAAGGCAGTGATCAAAATCTTGCCAATAAACAAAAAAGTCCAGGACCAGATGGCTTGACTGGTGAATTCTACCAGTCAGATCAGATTTATTAGTTATCCTCAAACTCTTCTAGAAAATTGAAGGGGAAGGAACATTTCTAAACTCATTTTACAAGGTCAGCATTACCCTAATCTCAAAACCAGACAAGGAAACAACAATAAGAAAGAAAGAAAGAAAGAAAGAAAGAAAGAAAGAAAGAAAGAAAGAAAGAAAGAAAGAAAGAAAGAAAGAAAGAAAGAAAGAAAGAAAGAAAGAAAGAAAGAAAGAAAGAAAGAAAGAAAGAAAAGAAAGAAAGGAAAGAAAAGGAAAGAAAAGAAAAGAAAAGAAAAGAAAAGAAAAGAAAAAGATTACAGGCCAATATCACTGATGAACATAGAACAAAACTCCTCAGCAAACTATTACCAAACCAAGTCCAACAATGCATTAAAAGGATCATACACCATGATCAAGTGGAATTTATTCCAGAGATGTAAGGATGGTTCAATACCTGCAAATCAATGTGATACATATTAACAAACTGAAGAATGAAAATCATATGATTACCTCAATAGATGCAGAAAAATCTTTTGAGAAAATTCAGCATCCATTTATGATAAAAATTCTCAACAAAGTGGGCATAGAAGGAACATATTTCTATATCATAAAGGTCACAATGACAAACCTACATCTATCATCATACTCAACAATGAAAAAATGGAAGCATTTCCTCTAAGATCAAGACAAGGATGCCCATTCTTGCCACTTTTATTCTACATAGTATTAGCAGCCCTACTCACAGCAGTCAGACAAGAAAATAAATTAAAAAGCATCCAAATTAGAAAGTAATAGAACTGTCAGTATTTGCAAATGACATGACTTTTATACATGGAAAACCTGAAAGCCCTAAAAAAAAAAACTAACAAAAAAATACGACTAATGAAAAAATCCTGTAAAATTTCAGGATGCAAAATCAATATACTGTTGCATTTCCATACACTAATAGCAAGTTATCAAAAAGAGAATTAAGGAAACAATCATTTAAAATGCATCAAAGAGGAAAAAAAAAACCCCAATAATTTTAACCAAGGAGGTAAAAGACCTGTACACTAAAATCTGTAAGACATCTGATGAAAGAAATTGAAGGAGACACAAATAAATGGGAAGATATTCTGTGCTTATGGATTGGAAGGATTAATATTACTAAAATAACTCTACTTCTCAAAGCAGAATATTCACTAATGAGTTTTGAGAAAAGGAGGCAGAGGCAGGGTTGGGTTCATTCAGAGAACAGAGAAAGTAGCTGCGGACAGTGGGAGAGTGAATGAACTAAAGAAATAGAACAGGATGGCAGAGTGGTCCTAAAAAGTCTTTTGAAGATGATCGTCATTAATTTATAGTGAACATTTGAGCTGGAAGAGGGACTTGCTCCAGCAACACTCAGCTAGCTGCTCTTGTCTGGGCTTGAAGAGGACCGGCGATTAGGATCACACGTGACTGGCGTTTTGCCAGACAGGTGTGGTCAATGTAGTTCTCAGGTATGTGATAAAGTCCATTTATCTTGGTCACATGCCTGTCTCCCTTTCTCTTTCTTCAGCTAATAACTCATTTATTTATTCATTCAGTTTTTCTGTTGCTTATTCCACAAACATATTGAGTAACTACTATGCATCAGACACTGAGCTGGTTGGCTTCTAACAGCTCATACCCGAGGTCTCTCAACCCAGATGGACAGCTCCTCCCTCCTGCATTAGCCCTCTCCTCTCCAAGTCTCAACCAAAAAACTATTTCTAGAGGTATGCTGATTCGACGTTATTTAAACAACTGATGCCAACAGATGCATAAATGGTAACAACTATAAACGTATGCCAAGCTCTCTCCTAAGCACTTTGTCAATACATTTAATCTTCTCAACATACTATGTGGTAAGTACTATTACCATCCCCATTTTAAAAAGGAAAAACCCAAGGAACAGAGAGATTAAGGAACATGCCCACTGGGGAGGTGACAGAGGAAGGACTCAATCAAACAGTCTTTCTCCCGAGCCTGTTTTCCTAACCACTGCTCCACGGAGCCTGCACCTGAGGCTTGTGGTGAGGCAAGGAGAGATGCTGCATTCCAACAGGCTCTGTTATGGGCTGGAATTGAAATCTGCTTTCTGCTTCGAATTGACCCTTTTGTTCTTACTGTCGGGAGTCCAGTGGTCATAAGAGTAAGGTTGTTCTGTTGGTATTGAATTTTAGGTAAACATTAAAGAAAGCAAAAGTCTATTCATGCCTCTAATTTGGGGGGAAAAACCTCTTTATGGTCATTGGGAATGATAATAATGAGAGTATAGGATCTATGAATTCCTGGTCCTATTCTATCTGACCTTATGGGTGTGGGGACCCACCCAGAGAAGTAGAAAGAAGAAGGATATAGCCTTGTGGGATCTCACAGAGAAAGAAAATATGGAGCTAGGTGATCCAGTTAGACAGGTAATGTGATATCTAATTTCTGTTGAATCAGTGAATTCGAAGTGTTTGTGAAACTATTCCAATCAGCATTCTTTTGAGAAGATAAAGACCAGTGTATTATTTCTTAACTTATTCTATAGAAAAGGAAACAAGGTAGATGAAGCAAATAGTATGAAACTCCAAGACACTCAATTTTCCTTTCAGCAGAAAAGAATAAAACTAAACTTTATAGTTTTACCCAGTAGTGTGGGTTTAGTATATAAAAGAATTTGAAAGAGAGAGTGTACTTCTTTTTTTATCTCTTCCTCAGTGATTTCATTCATTCTTATTAATTTGTTTTCATTCTTTCATATATGTTTTGTACATACATTTTGTACTATTTTTATTCACTTGTTCACTCATCCATTTATGCACCTGTTGAACAAATACCTTTTTAAGTGTCTTCCATCTCCCATGTACTGTTCTAGGTGCTATGAATATTGCAGTAAGACAATCAAAATTCCTAGTCTACAGTGTTTGTAGTCTAAAAAGGTAAGGGTGGTAGATAGAGAGAAACAACTAACAAATAAGTCAATAAGGTAAATGGAGAAGTAAGTTACATAAGTAAAACTGACTGATGTGAAGAACTGGTGGGGGGGTTATTTTTGGATTATATAACAAGTGAATAAATAATTGAATGAATGGATGGATGGGGAATACAGGTACACAAATAAATAATAAAAGGTAGCATGTGATAACAGGATTTTAAATAAAGTGTTCTGTAAGCATAAACACGAAGAAAGTGATATATAACTGGAACGAATTTAAGCTAGACAGGGTTTTAATAGAGGGAAATGATGGAATAAAGACATTCCTGACTTGAGAAAAATGAGTAAGAGAGAAAGCAAAAGGAAACACTGGCCATGTCCAGCCAAGGGAATGAGGTGCAGAAGGCTGGAGGAGGGATAAAGGGGAGACAGCTTTTTGGAAGCAGAGGAAACAGATTGAGGCCTTAAACATTATGAAGCTGCTTTAATTTAAAAAAAATTCCTCAGGCAAAGGACTTGAATAGATGTTTCTCCAAAGGAGATAAGGAAATGACCAAGAAGCATGTGAAAAGATGCTCAGCATAACTCATCATGAGAGAAATGCAAATCAAAACCACAATGACACATCATTTCACACTTGTTAGAATAACTGTCATCCAAAGGACAGGAGATAAGTGTTGGTGAGGATGTGGAGAAAAGGGAGCCCCTGTGCACCGTTGGAGGGAATGTAAGTGGGTACAGCCACTGCAGAAGATAAAAAAAGAAGTTCCTCAAAAAATTAAAAACAGATCTACCATATGATCCAGCAATCTTACTCCTGGGTATATATTCAAAAGAACTGGAAGTAGCATCTTGAGATATTTGCATATCAATGTTCATAGCAGGACTATACACAATAGCCAAGAGGAGAAAGCAACGTGTTCTGTCAGTGGGTGAATGGATAAACAAGATGTGGTATAAACATACAACGGAATATTACTCAGCCTTAAAAGGGAAGGAAATCCTGTCACATACCACAATAGGAATGAACTGTGAGGACATTGTGCTAAATGAAATAAGTCAGTTACAAAAAGACAAGTTCTTTATGATTCTACTTAGATGATGTGTCTAACATTGTCAAATTCATAGAAACCGAAAGTAGAGTGATGGTTACCAGGACTGACGGGAGGGGGAGGGGGCAGGAGTTATTGTTCAATGGGTGTAAAGTTTCAGATTTATAAGATGGAAAAATCCTAGCAATCTGTTTCACCACAATGTGAATGTACTTAACACGCTGAACTATACACTTGAATATGGTGACGATGGCAAACTTTGGTTCTATCACGATAACAAAATTTCTTCAGTCATTTAAGTTCTCAAAATTATTATGCTGCTTTTTGTATTAAACTTCTAAGGGGTGTGTGTGTGTGTGCATGTGTGTGTTTGTATGTGTTAGGTGGCAGGAAAATATATCGGCTTGGATCTACATTAATCTCATTTATCTAAACCCCACCCATATGAATCTTGGAAACTCCTCCTGTATTTTTCTGGATCGAGTAACAAGCAAGCCTAAACAAGGAGACTTTGATCCTTTTTTCCTCGGTCTTCATCACTCTTGAATGATCAGTATCTGCCTGTTACAAAGGTCCCATTACATTAGGTTCCCACTAAGAGGTCGTCTGATTATAGGACCACTTTTGCCCCATCCTGGTGTGAGTTCTGGGACATTTTTCTAGTGTAAATTTTTCTAGTTTTGTACATTTGCATAATGTCTAGGCCCAATACATTTTAATTATTAAGTTTAATATATTTAATACATAAAATTAAATAATATATTTGATACATAAGGTTGGCTCCTCTTTCATACGGATTAAACGAACTATAATTAAATAATATTGCCAAGTGAATATTATTCAGTGTTTAATATTCCATTGCTTCACTGCTGCATAATCTTCTTATAGCTATTAAATTACATAAAAATACATAAATACTTACCTTATGTTCTTCATTTGACACAAGAACTGAGATGGTACATATAATTTTAAATGTTTAACTTTGGAACCCTTGTGTATTTAGCTTTATAATTACTGGGAGTTTTTTGGTTGTTTGTGTTTTGTTTTGCTTTTTAGAGCTTTCCTGCTATAGTTGTCTGCATTTTGTGTTAACACGAGAGAGATGCTTTTCATCGTACAAAACTGGCTCACTTTACATGATCTGAACTTGAGAAGCTAATGTTTCTCAGGTTTCAGGACAACACGCTAAATGTACAGGAGCACCTACTGGTGGAGGGTGATACAATCCTACAGACTGGTCTTACTGGACCTTGTAATTTACACCAAGTTGGAGGGCAAGAGGATTATGAAGCCCTTAAGTGTTTTGTATAATCACAGAAATCCTGCTGCTAGAACGCTTATTGCTTAAATATTGCAAGAGAGTGGTCTTAGGCAAGAGATACAAAAGTTGAGAAGACACTACAAAATAGATAGACCATTTATTTAGATGGGACCACAACATCAAACAGGCACAGCAATTGTTTAGTCCTGATGTACTAAACGGTTTCACGAGGGCTGAGACCAGGTTTCTCATCCACTTCTGAATTCCTGGGATGATAACTCGTATCTTGAATGTGTCAATAAATATCTACTGAATTAATAAATGTTAACCAGTTTGGACATTTCTTCCTCAAAATGTTTGAAAATGTGTCTTTTGTTATCCTTCTCCCATAACCCCACATCCATGATTTATAATAAAAACAATGAGAAACATAATTCGTGTCACAAATTTCCTTTTTAGATGAAAACCTGCATCTTTTTAGTTAACCAGAAACCCTGAGGCAGTTTAAAGGCTTTAGAGCCAAACTTTAGAGCCAAAAATAATAATAATAAAAAAATGACCTAAGCTAATTAAAAGGAAGGTGGTTGGGGAGTTGCATAGCCTTTGTAATCAAATATTGCTAGGTTCAAATTTCAGCTCTTAGCTTAGTAGCTATATTAGCTTGGATGAATTGCTTAACTTTCCTGTTGCCCCCTTTCCTTTTTTATTAGAGTTTTGTGATGATTTAATGTATATGCAATGCTTTGTGCCTACTTGGTAAATAATAAATAGTTGCTATTAAATTTTTCTCTGGATAAGGGTTCTCATTTTCCTAGTTTTCAATGGACTGTAAACTTCTTGGGATAGCTATAATATTTTATTTATCCCTAGAACCTGGCACAGCATCTGGCATAGGTCGGTACTTAATAAATAAGTGTTGAATTAATAAAGAAAATAAATATTTAAGCAACTATTTGGTGACTTGTGCGTAGCACTTCACACAATTGTATACCACACAACTTGTAACTAAAGTGTATACAGACACCCGACAGACTCACTTAAAAACATAGAAATAGGACATTTTCCATCACTGAAATAATCTGTCATTCCTTCGATTACTCAGGTTTTTTTTTCATGATGTTTTAGGGACTTACAAGTCATGAGCAATGTTGAGCTCCAGTAACTGCATATTGGATGCAGACTACAGCATCGTGTATTCACACCACAGCCACGTTCTATTTTAGCCAGATAGTGATTTTTTTTTACCATTAGGGACATTTTTATCACTTGCTTTCATTAATACACCCCCTACTACTCACTCCCTGCTTATAAGTGTAGATAATTGGTTTTGAAATTTCACAACACAAACTGTAAAGCCATTTTGTGCTTGGTAATCAGGAAAGACACCAGCAACGAAGAAGGGATTTGCTTTTAATAAAAATATTTTATACATCCACCTGAAAGCTCTCATGTGGCAAACATTACAAGTACAACTCAAAAAAATATTTGACATACCCAAACATATATCATCAGACCTGTAAATCTCCTGGGTTATGTGAAAGAACTTTATACTTCTAAATGAGAATGATTTTCTCCCATAAAGTAGTTACATCAAAGACATCTCTTTTAATCAATGGTTTAATAATCTTTACCATTTTATGCATATCTCAGAAGTGTATAACATTCTCTGGATTTGAGTTCCAATGTGTAACAAGTTTTTCTAGGCTTATGGAATCCAAAAACTATTCCAAACAGATTTTAATAGGCTAAGCTTATTGCCAAATATGAAATTATAATTGGAACCAAAGTCTCAAATAAAAAAACAAGTAACATGTTCATTTATACCTATACTGGAAGAACAAAATTTGACAAAAACTTAGTTACTATCAAGGAAAAACCATTCCCATTGGAAACAAATGTATACTCAGGTTGAATCTCAAGATGTATCGTTCTCCTTGAGATTACTAGAGAGAGATTTTTACACATTATCTTGTTTACACAAGAACACACACTATTTTAGATTCATGCTTGGCGTAACACTACATGCTGTAGAAATATAATGCAACATTTTCATAGAATGCAACTTATTTTCCAAGTTTAAAAGTTACTCCCCCCCAAAAAAGCACATTTAAAAATTAATCTCCACAAATTTACAGCTTCCTTTGACCAAAACAAAACACAACAAAACAAAATAGAACAGGAGTCAAAATAATTGAGGCAAATAGATGACACTGTAAAACCTGTTTGAAAATTGAAATACCACTTCTTTTTCCTTCTCTCATTTATTCCTTGCTATATTCAAAGATGGCTATTTAGTTTTTCATCTTGTTCACATTTTTCACAAAATAAGACTGTAAGGATAGTAAAATGTGGTATACTCATTGGGCCATTTTGTAAACAGTTAAATGTACACAAATACAAATGAAAATCACAGATTATTTTTCATTCAAATTAGAGGATTTTGGTCCTGGAAAAAAATTCAGAAAATAAATAGGCACAAAAAAGCTCACACAAAACATGTTTCTCTTAGAACTTTACCATTTAAACTGCAGAGTGTATAGTTTTTAATACAGAAGTTTAAACATTCTTGAATCCTGTACATTATAAATAATGTCATTTAACTTCAGCCAGTTTGTAGGATGTACTAAATAAGGGCTAATTACAAATCTAGTATTTGTTTCGGCATTCTTTTCTAAGTTTCAAAACACGATATACTGGGTCCTACATGCTTTACTTTTCAAATTATGAAAATTAAGTCATGAAAATTATGCACATTTCAAATGAGGACTTTACATTTTCTTCTTGTATCTTTAAAAGTTAAGACACTTGCCCCAGACTACAGCAGCATAAACTGGATAACTGCTGATACAGAACTTAGATTAATGAATAATTTTGATCAAGTTTAAGTTTTTGTTTCATGCATTTCTTTAAAACCTTTGATACCTGCCTCACTTTTCTAATAGGAAGTAGCAATAACTGACAAATGACTAAGTGAATAGTTAGATACTAACAAAAACTTAGACAGATGTCCTGATTATGATTTTATATTATATTCCTTCATGAGGTGGTTACATTTATTGATAATTAAAAATTGATTTAAAGAAAGCACGGAAGAATTGAAAATGTGAAAATGCTATGATGTTTTATGACAGTCATCATGAATGACTTCCAGGTACTCCACCACCTGAAAAAGCCTGAGAATCACTGACTTAGCATCTATTGTGGCGGTGTCTAAACATGCAGATCAAATCCTGAACCACTAGTAACTGAGCGTTCCCAGCTTTCTCTGTCCCTTCAGCCTGGAGGCATAAGCAGGAGCAGTTTAAAATGGCCATCCTGGCTTTCATACTTCCAATTCAAGGGCAAGTGAAAACATAAAATGTATTGCATATGACTATTCCATTCAGATTCTTTCTCATTATGTTCAATAAATATTAAATTTCCCTATAACACAATTCCCCTTCTGATTGCTGTCTGTAGGGGTCCAATTATATTGAGGATGAATGCACAGTTGCTGAAAGATCGCTAACTTCCCTGTCACATTTTAAACCAGAGACAAATGAACTTTCCACTTTGTACTTAATTTCCATATCTTATCAACAATAATCAAATAACAAGAACACTAACATTACCAAATTAATTTTCTTTTCAACATTTCACCTAACTTTTATTCCTATTATAGCCCAGTTGAATTTCAAGGGTAATAGTGAAAACCACACTGAACCAGGGAAACAGGGAAACTTCATTTCATCTCTGGATTTGTCCCGAAATTAACTGCATGATTAGGGCAAATCTGAGTGCCAAGTTCTCAAAAGCAAACTAGGAGAAATAATATCTGCCTCAAAAGATTGCACAAGGATTAAGATGCATATAAATGAGGATGGTCAATTATAAAGTGCTATTCCAAGGTATGTTATGACTACTATGATTTTGAAAATGCCTCTATTCTGTTACAGCACTGCTATTTAAAAATGTGGTGGACTCCTCCTTTGAGCACAAAAACAAGCTAAGTACTTCTGGACAGAAGTTGCAATAGATAATGCTGCCAGGTAAGGTAACAGGTTGAGACAAACATTGTTTGGATACTTCTTTTTTGTACTGGCAATTCTCTTTTTAAGATGAATGAGTTTGTTAACAAATATGTCAGATTCTCATTAAAATGAATTTGTGATGTGCCCATCCTGAGATGCTCAAAATCTAAAATTAAAAAATGATATTTTATACAGGTACATTCATGTTTCTTTCTTTCAACCACTATCATTAAAATCATTTTTTTCCATAGGGAAATTACTTCTCAAACTATTAGCTATTCTGTATACAGGATTAGTTGACCACTAGCAACATGAATTCTAGCTGTTTTATCTAATAATCATAAATGGACTAAAGTGTTACTCAAACTTCTAGTTTTATACACCTGGTTTCAACCCAAAAGTTGCTCTTCAATTGTTCAATTCTCAGGATATCTCCCATGTTTGTTAAGAATTTCAGATGCGTTATATACACATAGCAAATGTGGTATTCACTGTGAATTCACCTAGAAAATCCTGTTTTACATGTGAATTAGGTTTTCACTAGGAGTTAGAACAAGCCTTGATCACTAATCTTACAGAGTGCATTTGCTTATTTTCTTTTGATAAGTCAGATCATCTACTTCCTTGATGCTAAAATCTTCTAAAACATTTCTTGCTGCCTTTTTTTCTCTGTGCTTAGCTTAACACAATGCATGCACTATAACAGTGTCTCTGAGCCTTTAACTAAAAACAAACATTTAAAACATATCAAAACAATTAGGATGTCTCATCTTCATTTTTCATTGTTTTCAGCACTGAGTCTTCTCCTAAAATTTTACATAGTTCATTGAGTCTTTGCTGCATTTTGGGAATTCCAGCCAACTGAGATTCTAGCTTTTGTTTTTCTTCACTCAGTGTTAAACGAATAGCAGTATCCAACTGTTCAAAGCGCCAACCTCCTTCACCATCAAACTGTAATAAATGAGTGTGGTATTTCCTGCATAATCAAAATGAAATAATACTATTAGTAATAATTGTAAAACGCCATTTTAGTTATAGATTTATCATTCTAATTGATATTCAAAGGCAAATTTTAAGTCAGGTAACTATTTCACATTTGATTTTTAAGGATTCTTCAAGAGGTTAAATACTGTGATTCCTTTTACTCCAAAAGTCATTAATCTCTAGGTAAATTCTACTGTTTATATTAAATCTATTTCATATTCAAATGTATGTGAATTGCAAAGGAAGACATGCTATTGCATCTGCTTAATTTATCTTCATAACCCAGTATAGCTTCTGAAAAAATATTAAAGCATACTTATAACGAGAATAAAGAAAGGAAGCTGAGGAAAGAAAGTAAAAATTTTAAAGGCTATTAAAAAAAAAAAGCTAAGCAAAAAAAAAAAAAAAAAAAAAGGAAATACAACACCCATTCATTAGTATACTCTCCTTTGGGAATGAATTACTCAACATAAGTAAAAAGTGCTCAAAAATTAAGTTTTAAAATGTTTTTTAAAAATAAAATCTTTGATAAAAATCTTTTAAAGATATTTCCATGCTTTCATATAATTTCATCTCTTTTCTCCTGGCTCCAGTCCATAATTAGGAACTTCAGAGTGGTACAGAGATGATTTTACTGATGAGAAAGGAGGCAATCTATCTTCCCCTAAATGAAGGCTAAGGTCACCAATCTCTGGGAGTTGGGGGCTGGGGGGATGGTATGTGGAGACAATAATATTGGTGGAGTTGGCCTTGCATGGCTGAGCCATGGCATTTTGTCACCTTGCTAAGTGGCACATATTTGCATGTGTCCTCAGTTTTTATGTCTTTCCCTTATTGGTTTTCTCATTTCTTATTTCCTTTTAGGCTCTTATCTGTCATTATTCACTAGGATCAGTGGGGGTATTTCAAGTAGTTTGATCTCCTTTTTAAAAATTGAGATATGATCCATATACCAGAAATTCATCCTTTTAAAGTATAAAATTCAGTGTTTTTTTTTTTTAGCATATTCACATGCAATCATCAGTATCCAATTCCAGAATATTTTATTTACCCCCAAAAGAAATCTCATTTCATGAGCAATCCCTCCCAATTTCCCCTATGCTTAGCCCCACCAACCACCAACCTCCTTTCTGTCTCTATGGATTGTCCATTCTAGACATTTCATATACATGGAGTCATATAAAATGAGGCTTTTTTGTGACTGACTTCTTCCAGTCACAAAATGATTTCAAGGTTCATCTAGTGGTAGTATTAGTGCTTCCTTCATTTTCATGGCTGAATAATATTCCATTGTATGGTACTGCACATTTTATCTGTTCATCAATTGATGGAGATTTAGGTTTCATCTCAATTTGATTGGATGGTCTTAACATGCTGTAAGATGGGGAAACTAAGCTAGGTTAAATTATGTCTAAAAGAGTAAAATCACTCTCAACCTGAAGGCTGAAGTTCCTGTGTTTGATAACTTCTGACAGAGATTAATGATCTTTTCCATATACTTTTGAGTAACTTTCTTTAGGACTTAAAGTTATCCAAAAATTTGGCTTCCCAATAGGTGTGATGTTACAAAAATTAAATTGAAAACAGTGTATTTCTATGTCAAGGGAGTAAATTTTTAAATGTGAAACTACTGCTATTAACATATGAGAGCTAAAACAAGGGTAGCAGAAAAGTAAATAAAGGGTGGTGATATAAGAAAGTGAAATAATGGTAAAAAAAAAAAAATCAACTTGTTTATGTCATTCTTAACTTCTCTTGGGCTTTTCCTAACTTTGAATCTACAATCAGGAGCAATTTTGAAGTGCGGTAGTTTAGATCTTGGGTGGCTTCCATCATCAATGTATACTGAAGGTTTGACTCACCACTCAGGTCCTACAACATTACTTGATTTCTACATGAGGGAAGAAACTCTATAGGTGTTTCATGACCTGATATTCAAAGGCGTGTTTTGTATTACGGGCTAAAACAATATTTCAAGGTTTATCTTAGTCAGAAGAATTTAAAAGAAACTATAATTATAACAGAGGCTAATTGGAAATAATCTGCATACTCCCTGCGGAAACAAAATAAAGCATAGAAAAGTGGCAATTATAGAGTTATAATTCTATTTAGAAACCAAATAATTTAATAAGCTTCTATAATTTTTGACCTCTTCAGATAATGGCATTGATTTTAATCTTTACAGTCAACAATTACTCATTTGTTGTTATGGGGGATAATAGAACATATCTTTTTCCTCTTCTGAAATCTTTTCAAGGAAAATAAGAATTTCATATAGGAATAAAGGATAATCAGAAATAATAGATTTCTACAACCTAAAATGGCTAAACTAATTCATAAAGTAGAACTAACATGATTTTTAGTTTTATGAAGAAATACACTATCGGTAGCTGCAATTAAAAACATGTTTTTCTTGTTAGCAGGTGTAAAGTTAGATTTTGTTACTTGCTTAATATTTTATTTGTCCACTACACACCTACTTGAATGGCCAAAATCCAGAACACTGACAACACCAAATGCTGGTGAGGGTGTGGACCCATGGGAACTTTCTTTAATTGCTAGTGGCAATGCAAAATGATAACATTACTAATTTGGAGGACAGTTTTGCATTTCTTACAAAACTAAACATGCTCTTACCAGTACAATCCAGTAATTGCACTCCTTGATCGCTAACCAAAGGACTTGAGAAAACTCATGTCCACACAAAAACCTGCATATGAATGTTTGTAACAGCTTTATTCATAATCGCCAAAATCTTGGAAGAAATCAAGATGTCCTTCAGTAGGGGAATGGATAAATAAACTGTGTACATCCAAACAATGGAGTATTATTCAGCACTAAAAAGAAATGAGCTATCAAGCCGTCACAAGACATGGATAAAACAAATGAAAATCACTAGGTTAAAGAAGCCAGTTTGAAAAGGCTACATATTGTAGGATTTCAGATATTTTCCATTTTGGAAAAGGCAAAACTGTGGAAACATTAAAGATGAGTTGTTTCCAGGGTTTGGGGAGGGAGGGGAAAATAATAGACAGAGCACAGAAGATTTTTAGAGCAGTGAAAATACTCTGTATATACTGTAATTGGGATATATGTAATTATAAATTTGTCCAAACCCATAGAATGCCCAACACTAAGTGGACCCTAATGTAAATCATGGACTTTGGTCATTAATGATGTGTTTATATAGGTTCATCAATTGAACAACTGTACCACTCTGATGGGGAATGTTGATAATGGGGGAGGGTATGCATGTGTAGGGACAGGATAAGGCATATTTCGGTATCTTTCTCTCAATTTTGCTGTGAACCTAAAACTAAAAAAAAAAAAGCCTTAAAAACATCAACAACAAAAACTTATTTGTTCCTTAAATTGAGGAAAAAAATGGCTGAATATGCTTTCAATGCCTCTTTAGGCTACTTAGATAGGAACTGAATAACAGGAAAGCATAATAAATCCATTGATAAAGGTCAGGAACACACCAGGACTAAGAGCTAACTCCATGTTACCCCAACGTGTGATCAATTGGGAAGCATGTCTGGATTGACAAGTCCATGTCAGAAATGACTCAAGTTCTTCTGGCCTTGTTCTGTGTCATCCCTTACTCAGAGAATTTACAGGCATATGTCATAATTATCTTAAACCAGTTCCTGTTGGTTTTCTTCAAGGAAAAGTCAAAGGGAACTACACTCACTGACATAGACTATAACTCATCAGGGACTGGATCCAAACTGCCTCTGGAGAGATTAGCAAATCAGGCTCCTGTCACTCCAGATGCTAATTAATTATTTAATGACAGAGAGATAAACTACAAAATTCCATACAAACGGTCCCTTCATGAAATGTTCTATTTTCAGATAAAGTCTCTGAGGAAAGAAAAATATGAATGTTTAAAATGAAATGTGAAACAGATTGCCATATTCTCAACAGAAATACAATTTAGAGTCAAAGAACTTTGAACAGTTAAAGCCTGATCTGAACTGAATACTGAGTTTACTCACAATTTTAAAGTAAACATTCTCTAAAAGGTAAAAGGTCTGGAAAGGCTTAAAGGATTAACTCACATAAAGCTTGCTACTTAGCCTAGGTTTGAAGTCATGCATATAAAGACTGGCTTTGGCATACAGTGTGATCAGCCACCTGCCACAGAACATTCCAGTCAGAAAAAGAGGAGGAATCCGCCTGTCCCTCAGGAAGTAGAAAGCCAAAGCATACAGTGTCCACTGTAGTTACTAACGGGTCAGAATAGAAGATTTTGATTGATGACATAGAAATTCTAAAGTATACAGTAGAATAGAGTGTGAATGAAAAAGTGTTTTTATGGTTTATGCACGAGATACATTTTAAGTTCCTCATAATGTAGAGCAATACACTGTAGTATAGGGAGTATGACCATAGTAAGTTATTTTTCTCATGTTTCTAGCTCTCAGTTCCTTCACTGGTAAATGGGAATAATCAGACTGCCTATACTCTACAGGGCTGTTATTAGGCTTAAATAAAATGAGCCTGGAACAAAATGGGTCCTGAATCTGCATTAGCAACTATTATTATGATGACAAATCAATGGGAAAGCAGGGGAATGATAAAAATGCTGTCATTGTTTTTTAAAAGGGAAAATCCCATTAGGTTTTATGAAATATTATTTATAAAACATTTTTGTTCATTTTTCCCTAAAACAAAACCAAAATAAGCTTTTTCTCCCCCTGTGTTTTCTCCAACTTAGGGGTACAAGTTGTGGTATTTCTTTTTCCTGGATTGAAAAATTTAATTTAAAAGAAAGAACTAATGTAAAATTATATAAATATATTCTTTCCCAGTACATGTTATGGAATTATGACTATTTTCAGTTTAAAAAAAAATCACAGGATTTTTCTACTTCTTTTCAGAATTTTTGGAATATGATGATAGTTTTCAAACAAGACATTAATGTTATAATGTTAGGTTTGGAATATCTTTTGTTTTTCTGTAATCTCTGTTTTGGCTCTCATATTTTAATAGCAGTATTTTCACATTTTAATTTTTCCCTTGACATAGAAATACATTATTTTTAATTTAATTTGTTTGTAAGTTTCCACCTAATGGGAGATCAAATTTTTGAAAAACTTATAACCCTAAAGATAGTTACTCAAAGGTGTAAGAAAAAGATTATTAATCTCTGTCATGAGTTATCAAACATAAGAACTTCAACCTTCACCTTGAGAGTGATTTTACTTTTAGACATAGTTTAACCTTAACAGAAATACAGGTGGAAAATAAGTGAAATGTCTCATGCTGTATAGTGAAAAGTTTAGCAAAGTTATTCTTTAAGAAATGTAAAGAAAAATTGTCTGTCACAAATTAGCATTGGAAACACTTACCAAAGAGAAGGCCTGTGTGTTATAGAAAGTAAGGAAATCCCAGCCCCTTTTGCAGCCTGAAATATCTTTCCTTCAACATCAATGCTGACAGCACTGGTGCATTCATCCAGCAATGCATATTTTGGTCTTAAAAAATAAGCACAAATAAACTAATGATTTTCATATTTGAATTACAAATCTTTACTTGGTAACATGAGTTGCAATGTTAAACAACTTCAAAGGAGCAAAAGAGTATGTGACATTATAAAGATGATATATATTAAAGCAGAAAAGCAGTCATTCTCCCCCTCTTTGGACTAGAATATCATATTCTTAGATTTTAAATAGGTTTTCTGATACCTTCTCACAATAAAATAAGCTTTATTGTTATGCAGATGAGTGAATCATGAGTTTGAAGAATTGGAAAGATGGGCAGGCCACTGAATGCATTTTCCTGCAGAAGACAGGTTCATTCTTAGTTACAAGGTTCTGAATAACTCCATGAAAAATGCATTACTGTACCTAATTATCAAACAGATCACAATTGTGTTAGCAAAGATTTATTGAGAAGATAATTTTATCAACAATGTGAGTACCTGATCACTATTGGAATTTCATTGATCCAAGACTCTGCAAAGTTAAGTATGCCTATAAACTGACAAATTTAGAGTAGGTATTTAACCTGCTAATATTGAGACAAATTTCTTAGGGGAAGAACTCAAATATTTTTCTGATTGTACTTAATAGTTTTTTTTTTTTTCCTAGATCAATTTTTACTTTGGGGATGAATGTCTACTACTGTCAGAGGCACTTATAACTTGCCGCCATTTGCTTCTGTTTATTTACTCTTTCTTTCGTTTTCACTCCCCTGCTCTTTACCTTTATTTTTTCTTTGCCTGTCTTCTTTCAAGCCTGTCTGGACTTTAGGCATATATTTGGTACTCAGTAATGTGACTTAGCTTTGTGAATGCAGCCAAAGGTCAACTCATACACTACAATTTATTGTTTACTTCAGGGTTGAAAATCAGCACTAAGTGTTTATCAGGAAAATTTCCTCCATGAAGATATTTTGATTTTTTAAAATAAATAGCAATGAAGAGCTAAAAATCAAAACCAGTAGTAATTTCAGCATAAATAATTATTTAGGACTGCAAACTGTTTGTTTTTCTATGATAGATTTGTTCATTAATAGGATCCTGTTACCTGTTGGAGGGAGTGTAGTAAAGGGTAACAGATACAGGAGTATAATTACTATATTATCTAAAGGCAACTTTAACACTCCATTCGTTTTAATAACTGCTCTCCATGCAAAGAACTAAAAGATCACCATACGTTCCCCACGACAGCAGTAGTTTTGCTGATTGTCTTTTGGTAACTGTTATGGTTTAAGTATTAAGCATTACTTCTTTCTCTCAGAGTTGATGACTATAAGTGGAAAAGAGGGAGAAGAAAAGGAAATCTAGAAGAGAGAGATTGGGTATAAAATTTTCTTTTTTTGTATAAACTTCTTTCTAGTACTTAAGTTACTTACTGTAATGTGTCTTACTTTTTAGAGAGCTTAGAGCTAAACAGAAGAGATGACATTTTAGAATTAGAAAAAAGCATATTTCATATACTCTGTTGTCATAGAAACCCCTAGTTTAGCCTATGTAAGATGTATTGAATATTTCTGTTTCCTTGGTGGGACTGGTGTGCATGCCTGTGTATGTGTGTGCACATACTTAAATATATTAAGCGTTAGCTTGTAATCTGGAACATATATACCCAAGTAAAACATTACATAATATTGTTTCTCAGATTTTCCTTTTTTCTTTTGTTATGTCATCAGGAGAGTGAGCCTCAAGAAGGATGTAAACTATTCCATATAAAATGGGACTTTTCTGATCATTCTTTAAGCATTAAAATTAAGATCCTCTCAAAAGAGTTTACTATTGTGATACTTAATACTCCTTGACAAATCTCCATTTCAGTAAGCTCAAATCTTTCACATTACAACTCAAATCTTATTACTCCTTTGAGGATGAGGGGAGGTAGCTTCTTATTATTATATATTTCTTTCACTAGATTCAATATTTCTGTTTCATTTTACTTTTTCTCAATAGATTCTGCTCTTCACCTTGCTTATCTTCATTGATCTTCCTATGGATCACTAAATTCTTTCCACTGATATACTTAATAACTTGACCTTTACTCAGTCTTTACACATTATATCCAAAATATTTTAGATTCACAAGTATCAAGCATTTTTTTTAAGTTATAGGTATGTAAAATCTCTTTAGGCTATCATAAATGCCTCTTGCTTTTTCTTACAGTGTGTTTTTTTTATCAACACACTGAAACAGTGAGAAATTTATGGTCACATTTTACATTGTGTCATATTATATTTCACCAATTATGCTGGTGATCACATTACTGAATATTTATGGACAAGGCTTAAACAAATTCAGGGTGATAGTGGGTAACAGCTGGTCATAAATGTCAAATTGTAAAGTCTGCTCTTGAACCATACCACACATCTGAGAAAGGGCATTCCACAATATGCTTAACTAAAAATTCTGAGTTAGCAAAGTTTGGTTTATACTTCTTTAGCTTCCCATATTCTTGAACTAACCATGTACATTATTACAAATATCATGTTATTACACAATAATTTTTCTCATTAAAAAACATCAACTGAAACACAAAAATAATATATATTGTATGACTTAATTTATTTGAAGTTGTAGAACAGGAAGAACTAATTTATGAGGATAGAAATCAGAACAGAAATCACCGATGGGGAGATATGACTGAAAATGGGGGAACTTATAGGGTGATAGAGGCATTCTTTATCTTAATTGGGGTGTTGTTTACATAATGTAAATAAATTTACCAAAAGTCATTGAATTGGCACCTAAATACATAAATACTAACAGACATAAAGGGAGTAATTGACAGGAATACAATAGTAGGAGACTCTAACACCCCACTAACATCATTGGACTGATCTTCCAGATAGAAAATCAATAAGGCAACAGAGATCATAAATGACATAATAGAACAGTTAGACTTAATTTATATTTTCATGAAATTACATCAAAAAAATGAAGAATATACATTCTTTTCAAGTGCACACGGAACATTCTCTAGAATAGACCACAAACTAGGACACAAAACAAGTCTCATCAAATTTAGGAGGATAGAAATGGTCTCAAGTATGTTTTCTGACCACAACAGCATGAAACTAGAAATCAGCCACAGAAAGAGAAACAAGGAAAAGATAATTGCATGGAGACTAAAAAACACGCTACTAAAAAAACCCAATGAGTCAACAATGAAATCAAAGAAGGCATTAAAAAATATCTTGAGACAAATGACAGTGAAAACACAACCATACAAAATCTATGGGGTATGGCAAAAGCAGTCTTAAGAGGGAAGTTTGTAGCAATACAGGCCTTCCTCAAAAAACAAGGAAAATCTCAAATAAATAACCTAATCTACCACCTAAAAGAACTAGAAGAAGAAGAGCAAACAAAACCTAAGGTCAGTAGAAGGAAAGAAATAACAAAGAGCAAAGAGGAAATAAATAAAATAGAGATTGAAAAGAAAATAGAAAAAATCAATAAAACTAAGAGCTGGTTTTTTGAAAGAGTAAACAAAATCGACAAATCTCTGGCTTAGATTCACCAATAAGAAAAGAGAGAGCACCCAAATAAATAAAATAAGAAAAGAAAGAGGAGAAATTACAACTGATACAACAGAAATACAAAAAAACACAGATAATACTATGAACAATTATATGCCAACAAATTGGACAATCTAGAAGAAATGGATAAGTTTTTAGGAATATAAAGTCCTTCAAAACTGAATCAAGAAGAAATAGAAAATTTGAACAGACTGATTACTTGAAGTGAAATAGAATCTGTAATAAAAAAAAAAAAACAACAAAAAAACAAAACTCACTGCAAACAAAAGTCCAGGACTGGATGACTTCACTACGGAATTTTACCAAACAGACAAAGAACTGATACCCCTCCTTCCAAAAGACTGAAGAGGAGGGAACACTCCCAAACTCATTCTATGAAGCCACCATTACCCTGATACCAAATTCAGACAAAGACACTACCAAAAAAGATTGCAGGCCAATATCACTGATGAACATAGATGCAAAAATTCTCAACAAAATATTAGCAAACTGAATCCAACAATACATTAAAAACATCAGACATCAAAATCAGTTGGATTCATCCCAGGGACACAAGGATGGTTCAATATATACGCAAATCAATCAATATGATACACCACATCACCAAAAGAAAGGACAAAAATCACATGATCATCTCAATAGATGCAGAAATAGAGGAAAAGTATTTGATAAAATTCAATATCCATTCATGATAAAAACTCTTACCATGGTAGGTATAGAAGGAACATATCTCAACATAATAAAAGCTATTTATGACAAACCTGCAGACAACATAATACTCAATGATGAAAAGCTGAAGGTCTTTTCACTAAAATCTGGAACAAGAGATGAATGCCCACTCTCACCACTTTATTTCAACATAGTATTGTAAGTCCTACCCACAACAATCAGGCAAGAAAAAAAAATAAAACGTTTCCAAATTGGAAGGGAAGAGGTAAAATTGTCACTATATGTGGATGACATGATACGATATATAGAAAACCCTAAAGACTCCACACAAAAACTACTAGAACTGATAAATGGATTCATCAGGGTAGCAGGATACAAGATTAACACACAGAGGTCTGTTGTACTTCTTTACACTAATAATGAAATACCAGAAAAGGAAAGTAATAAATAGTTTCTTTTAAAATCACATCAAAAAGCACTTAAGAATAAACCTGACCAACAAAGTGAAAGACTTATACACTAAGAACTACAAAACACTGATAAAGGAAATTGAAGATGATTTAAAGAAATTGAAACATATCCCATGCTCTTGGATTGTAAGAATTAATATTGCTAAAATGCCATACTACCCAAGGTAATCTACAGATTTAACGTGATCCCTATCAAATTACCCAGGACATGTTTTACAGAATTAGAACAAATAATCCTAAAATTGACATGGAATCACAAAAGACCCAAAATTGTAAAAACAACACTGAAGAAAAAGAACAAAGTTGGAGGTATAACTCTTTCAGACTTCAGACAATATTACAGAGCTACAGTAATCAAAACAACATGGTATTGGCACAAAAACAAACAGATGATCAATGGAATAGAATGAAGAGCCCAGAAATAAACCCACAGACCATCAGTCAATTAATCTTTGACAAAGAAGGCAAGAATATACAGTGGAGAAAAGACAGTCTCTTTGGAAAGTGGTGCTGAGAAAGCTGGACAGCTACATATAGATCAGTGAAGTTAGAACACTCCCTCACACCACACACAAAAATAAACTCAAATGGCTTAAAGTGGTAGCTCACAGAGAAAAAAAAATGTGACAATGACTATATGTATGTTTATGTATAACTGAAAAATTGTGCTCTACACTGGAATTTGACACATTGTAAAATGACTGTAACTCAATAAAAAAAGTTACAAATCAATCAATCAATCAATCAATCAATCCCCAGCCCAGTGCCTAGAACACACACACAAGAATAACTAAATAACTAAATAAACTTAATTACCTCCTTCTACAAGTAAATAAATGAATAAATAATTTTTAAAGGAAAAAAAATGGCTTAAAGACTTAAACATAAGACACTATAAACCTCCTAAAAGAGAACATAGGCAAAACATTCTCTGGCATAAATCTTAGCAATGTTCTCCTACAGCAGTCTACCCAGGCAATAGAAATAAAAGCAGAAATAAACAAATGGGACCTAATCAAACTTATAAGCTTTTGCACAGCAAAGGAAACCATAAACAAAATGAAAAGACAACCTACGGAATGCAAGAAAATATTTGCAAACAGTGTGACTGACAAGGGTTTATTTCCAGAACATGAAAACAACTCATACAACTCAATAGCAAAAAAACAAACAACACAGTCAAATAATGGGCAGAAGACCGAAACAGATATTTCTCCAGTGAAGAAGATGGAGCACATGAATGGGCACATGAAAAGACGTCAACACTGCTAATTGTCAGAGAAATGCAAATCAAAACTACAATGAGGTTGTTGCCTCACACCAGTCAGAATGGTCATCATTAACAGTCCACAAACCGTAAATGCTGGAGAGGGTGTGGAGAAAAAGGAACCTCCAACACTACTGATGTCAATGTAATTTTGTGCAGCCACTATGGAAAACAGTATGGAGGTTCCTTAAAATACTAAAAATAGTTACCACTTAGCCAGCAATCCCACTCCTGGACATATATCTGGAAAAAAACTCCAAAAGATATATGTAAGGTTCGTAGCAGCACTATTTACAACAGCTAAGACCTGGAGGCAACCTAAATGTCTATGGAAAGATAATTGGATAAAGAAGATATGGACTCAACAATAAAAGGAATGAAATAATGCCATTTGCAGCAACATGGATGGACCTAGAGATTATCATACTAAGTGAAGTAAGTCACAGAAAGACAAATATCATGTGATATCACTTATATGTGGAATCCAAAAAATGACACAAATGAACTTATTCAGAAAACAGAAACAGACTCACAGACATAGAAAATAAACTTATGGTTACCAAAGGGGAAAGAGGAGGCAGGGATAAATTAGAAGTTTGGGGTTAGCAGATGAAAAACTACTATATATAATATAGATTAAAAAAACAAAGTCTTATTGTATAGCACAGGGAACCAGGTTCAATACCTTATAATAGCCTATAATGAAAAAGAATATAAAAAAGGTTACATATATGTATAACTGAATCACTATGCTGTACACCAGAAACTAACACAACACTGTAGATCAACTACTTCAATGAAAAATAATAGTAATATAGTCACTGAATTATGTACTTAAGGTCTGTGTATTTGGTACATAAATGTTTAATAATAATAATAAAAATAAGCAAACACTGGCTAGCTATTACTTAATAACACACATGATAATATATATATAAACTGTAATATACTTCATGAAAATAGTTACATTAAAAAAATAACAACCAACTTTTATATACCAAAATAAAGAAAAAACTATACCAAAATTTTGTGTTATAGGTAGTGAGAAAAGAGTTTTTTTCTTCTTTTTATTTATCTAAGTGTTCTACTTTTATAAAATAAGCACATATTTTTATTATGTATGTTATATATATAATATTTAATTATATATCATGTTTTAATAAAGTTGCTGAAATGATACATTCTTTTTTCAATGAAAAATACTATATGCTATATTCTTACCAGAAAGTCTGAACTTAAATATAATCAAGCTTTTAGCTCTAATTTCCAGTTTACAAGAAAAATAAGAGACTGGAAAAAAGAGGTAAAGGGACCTCAGGAGGAAGCAATCAGATTAATCTAGAAAGGACGACATTCTTATAGGACAATTGACTCGGTTTCTTAAACATGCCAATTGCATAAAAGACTGGTAGGCATGGCAGAGCTAGGGAAAAACAGACTTTTTAAATTAAAAAATAATTAAGAGATATATAATAAAAAAATTCAATATGTAAAATTTGTTTAGGTCTTGATTTGAACAAACCAAGTATAAAAAGATATTTTTGAGACAATCGGAAAACAATATGAACCAGGTATTCGATTATTTTAAATAATTATCAATTTTATCAGTTATGGTTATGGTATATTACAAATATAAGAAAATATCCTAATACTTCATAGATCGATGACAAAGCATTTAATGAAAAAATGCTGTGATTTGGGGATTTGGTTTAAAATGCTTCATAAGTTAAAAATAGATAAATCAAGTGTTGTAAAATGTTAGACCTGCTGAATCAGTGTGATGGGCATGTGGAGTTCATCTTACAATTTTCTCTTCTTTGATGAAGTTTTAATTTTTTTTGCAATAAAAAATTTTTAAAAAATTGATAGCCAACTAGTTGCTAAGTGTTTAATGGGGCTTACTTGATAAGTACATTTTTTTCTGCTCTTATCAGCTTTTAAAAGTTCCCTACAAAAGTACTGCTTCCACTGCAACTTCTTCAAGAGTATTACATATGCCCCAGCTTATGCTCCTTTCAGGCATTCATATATATAACTCTTGGTCTTTTTTGCCCAAGGCATAAGTATTAAAAGGGATTAGTGACCCAGAGGCTTAACATAAAAATAGAGATTTTATTTTTCACAGACAAATAGGACAAACAAGAGGAACAAATTGGAATAGCTTCAGTACTTCTTTCCAGTGCCTCGTGCTTAGTACCTTCAACTCAAAAGGCTATGAAGCTAGTTGCAAATAGAAAAGTTTTATCAAAAGAAATTATTTCCTGCATCTTTTTATTTCTGAGTCCAATAAGACTCATGCTGGCTGGTTCCTTTTTACATTGGTTATGCCTCTGATTTTCAAGCAGAGCACTATTAAGCTTTATAGGCCACTGAGTAGTTAAAAAAGTTAATTTAATTTGAATTTAATAATTTAATTCCAAAGTATTACTGAATACCTACCTACTGTGTTCACTAAAGTATAATAGTGGTAATATAGTATTCACATTTTCAAATTAGTAATAATCTTACTTTCAAACCTAGGACACATAAAAATTTAATTTTGTCATCAAATATTACTCAATATAAAAGAAACAGAAAAAATACTTGGAGATACCTGTCACATAAAAAAAATAACCTAAGAAATCAAAAAACTGTAAATTCTAAGCATTAGTTTTTCAGGAAGGTATTTTTAGACTAAAGGTGAGAACACTGAATCCTGTCCAAAGGTTTTTTGGTTCCAACAATGGGATAGTAGTTACTTGAGTATAATATACTTACCGATGATAAAACATGCGAGCCATGCCCATTCTTTGCTTTTCTCCCCCTGACAGGACGTCTTTCCAGTCCATAACAGCATCCCATCCTTTAAAAAAAGATATGTACTTTATACAGCATTCTTTTAGTTGTTACTGTTTTTACCAGGACAAGTGGTTCCTAAAAGTTTAAGTTACTGATACAAAGAATCTGATATTTCACAAAATGTATGCTTGGATAAACTGCAGTCTCATTTTGTTTTAGATTTGATATTTTTAATGGTAATCATTACTTATATTGACAAAACATCTAAGAGTTCTAAATAATGACACTTTAAAAATTTGTTTCTGAATGTCTCCAAAGAGTTGGTACACTTATACTTATTTTGGAGGGTGGTAGGAGAAAAGAGCAACAAACATGCATAGGCCTATTATAAAGTCTACAGAGGGTAAGGGAGGGGCTGACTTAAATGGCTTCCATGTGCCTGGCACTTTATGAGTTTTCTCATGTACTGCTGCAGTACTACCCAGTCTGTGGTTAGTTTAATCCGCAAATGCAGGGCCGAAGATATGGAAGAATCTTGGATACAGAGGGCCTACTGTAAGTCATATGCAGATTTTTGATTGCTTACTAAAACTTGTCCTGGAACAAAGGACATGATTTATTTAAATATGTAAAATTAAGGTTTCCTTTGACCCAAATACTTTTTTCTCTTGTCTTCTCAGTTGGCAGGGGGAGAAAAAAACATTAAGCCCAAAACATTTCTCCACTGTGTAGCAATCTGGACCTATTTTTTAAATTCTCACTTATGTTTCATAAGTGCTATAAAATTAAGTCATAGAGAAAATTTTATTTCAACAGTTTTCACTGGAAGCAAGAATACATATACATATATATAAATTATAATTGCATTTCTGTAAATAAACACACACACATCTCTGGGAATGAAATTATGAGACTAAGTTACACATTTTTATCATATTTGAAAAATTTATGATTTTAAAATTATTTTGAAACTGTTCTTAATTCTGTAACAAGAAAAAAATAGTTACTTAAAAATAAAACCATGGGGCCTATTAGACAGACAGTCACATCAAATATTCTTATGAAGTGGGAAACTGGAAAACAGAGCAGCCTAGGTAAAGCCTGACTTTCAAAGAGGAAAATGACTATCAAGACACGACACACACTCACACAAACAACTTGACATACACACTTAGAATACTTCCAGATCCCAAGTATTCAAGGCTTAATGTTCCCATCTGGAAAAAATTCAGGCTCTTTGCCCTCTATTTTCCTCCCTCAGCTGAATTTTCACCTTTATTAAAATTTCTAAGTAAAGTTGGTCAAAGGCAAAGAAAATAAGTGAGAGTTTCATTGTTTTTGTGTACCGGATTGTAAAGATTTTCTCTATTTCCCAACGTTACTTCTCACTAGGGACCAGAGTTCACTTTTTTTGGACAAACTTCCAAAATTTTCTATCCATTTAAAAACATGTAATTAGGGGAAAATAATCTCCAAATGCTATCTGATTCAAAGTTCTTGCTGCTAGTGAAAACTGTTGAAATAAAAGTTTCTCTATGAGTTAATTTTATAGCATTTATGAAACATAAGTAAGGGTTTGAAAAATAGGCTCGGATTGCTACACAGTGGAGAAATATTCTAGCCTGGCATTTCCCCTCCCCCTGCCAACTGAGAAGGCACAAAAGAAAAGTATTTGGGTCAAAGGAAATTTTCATTTTACATATTTAAATAAATCATGTCATTTGTTCCACTAAACTCAAGAGTTTCAGTAGGCAATTATTTCTTGATCACAGAACACACAAATCAAAACTCTGAGTCATAATATCACCTCTGATGCTGAAATAGTGAGACTAAGCCAGCTAAGATTTGAATGGTTTTCCTGCTTCTTGAAGATAGATAAACTGCTTTTAGCTCATGTCTATTTGTTAACACTTCTATTTTGTTACCTCTTTGATGGAATGAAACACAGTTTTAAATTCCAACTTTTACTAAAGCAAAGCATTTCTCTAAGCAAAGTATTAGCTAATCTAACTGATCTTCAACAGGCTTCTTCCAAAATAAGTCATGTCCTTGTAAATTTAAGTGCTCTCCTGCTTTGCTTAAAAACACGTTTCATGTTTTAAGGGTTAGGAAAGTAAAGTGGCTTTCCTGGGCATTTTTCTGTGTATAAGGATATAGCAATTCTTCCTGTGTCTGGGAAGTTGAGATAGGATAGCACAGCCTAATGCAGAACATTGACTTTTAAGTCAGATCTGTGTTAGAATCCCTGCCCTATCACTTGCTGAGGGCCTCTGGGGAAACTACCAAACTTCTGAATTTCATCTGTAAAAAGGGGCTAATAAAAACCCACAGCACTGAGCAGTTATAAATATTAAATAAGATGACAGTATAAATTGCTTAATAAGTTATATCCTGTATGGTAAGCTCTCAATAAACTGCAACAGTTACAGTTTACATTATTCAGGTTGGAATATTATTGAAAACAGTTTTAGAACTTCTTGATAACTTCTAAAAGAGCAGAATATCCCATATTTATTATAAATTTCTATTTGGATTATTGGATTTCACAGGCAGCCAAAATAACCTACACATAACTAACACGCAGCCATTATTCTGGCTGTTTAAAAATTGAGAAGAATTTGACCATATGAAACAAAAAGACAACCTGCTTTCCATATTTGTAACATTTATGAATTATGTTAATACAAACACAATCAAATAAATACAACAGTACCTCTCTTGCCTGCCTCATTTGTTTGTTGTAAGGATCAAATGAAATAATGTATGTGAAATTTCTATGTAAAATATCAAGCATCATCACACAAAGACAAAATATCATAGTATCAATATTATAACTAGTTCTATTATCTTTAGCTATTAATTCTTGTGCATTTACTATGTGCCACTGCTCTAAACACATAGAGTCTTATTTAATCTCCACAGAATCTTTATAAGGTAGATATTCACCCCCACTTTACAGCTGAAGATACAGAGAACAGAGCTATTTAAGATTTGATTCCAGAACTCCAACTTCAAAGCTTATGCTCAGTTACTGTACTACTCTGCTTCTTTTGACAATGTAAACAGGCTAAAAAATAAAACATAAAATTCATACAAAATTAAACCTAGAATTTTAGCTTGCTATTTCTGTAGTTTTTCTAGGCTGTCAAATTATATGGTATCAGTTATTTGGAAGAAATTCTCTTTTTTTTTAAAAGCAATTCTTTTTTAAGCTAATATACATAACTATTATTCCTAATTTTTCAAAAATGTCTTCTATTGAAAAACTATAGCACAAAAGTTTCTGTATTTTATCTAATTCTCTATGTGGTGCCTGAAAAGAAAAAAAAATGTATTTGTAAGACTGGCTCTGAAAACAAAAAACGTTCTGTGACATCTTCTTCTCAAGTGATTATGTTTAATGTAAGCTGACAGCTTGACAGGAGACTATTTCTGTCTTGGATTTTACATACATTTAGTTTGACTATGGTCTCAGGGACACATGTCCATTCAAATATGGGGAAAAAAAACTGTTTTCAAATGCTAGCAGCAGACTTAATAAAAAGCCTACTGTGCTGCGTGAAATATAACACAAGTGGAAAAGAGGATGTCAATAATGGAAAAGCAATAAAAGCTGTGAACCCCATCATTACTTGTATGCTTATGCTCCAACAATAGTATACATTCAAATTAAACTTTTTTTTTTTAATAAAGTAAGTTAAATACACGAAAAAAAAATGAATGATGGACTTTACCTCCCTCTCTCTGAACTATATGATAGAGGTGAACATTATGTAGAATACAATCTAGATCATGGTCTGTGTAGCCTTTATCATGCATGTCATCCACGGAATCAGGATAAATGACTTGATCCCGAAGACTTCCAAGAGACATATATGGCCTGTAAAACACAAAGTGCATAAGAGTCCCAGTACAAAATCACTTCAAAAATTAGTTTACTCAGTGTGACATCCTGGTGGTCTGAAAACTCTAGAGTAAACTTTGAATACCATATTTCTAGGATTACATGTATTATCTCGTGGTGAGTATGTCTCTCTCAGGCATGTAAAAATTTTATTGAGACAGAGTCACAAGAAGAGTTACCATAAGAAATACTAGAATATTTTCAGCATAGACACGCATACTTGTTCTCTTGTATTTTATAAAAGTTGCTTCTGTATTACATCTAAAATTATTTGGGTTAAATATTATAAAATTTGAGGTTTTGATCCAGCAATATGAACAAATAAAACTTTTTAAAAAGTACCATTTATGATAAGAGAAATGCAAATTAAAACTATACTGAGTTTCTTATCAGATTGGCAGACATTCAAAAGCTTGACAACTCACTCAGCTGGTAAGTCTACAGAGAGACAGGTGCGTTTATACCATTGTGAAAATGCAAAATGGTACAACTCTTTGGAGAGGATTTGGCTAACCAATAGTCTGGCCTTTGACCCACCTCTAGGAATTTATTCTGAATATACACTTCCAAAAATATACCACCACAAACAAAAGAGGGTGTAAGGTTATCCAATACATCGTTATTTATAATTGCAAAATATTGAGGACAGCCTCACTGCGCATACAAAGGAGACTGACTAAACTCTAGCACCTGCACTATGAGCTATCAAACAGGACATGAAGAGCTCCATGAATTGATATAGAGTGATTTCCATAATATATTGTTAAGCTGAAAAGCCAAGTGCAATGTATATGAATAGCAGGGTTTCTCAACAGTGGCATTACAGGTATATAAAACCAGATAATCCTTTGTTTTTGAGATCTATTCTGTGTATTATAAGATTTAGCAACATACTTGGTTCCTACTCACTACATACTATTAGCATTCATTACGGTAGTGACCCCCCCCCCCCCCAAAAAAAAGAGTCTCCAGATAGGACAAAACCATTCTCATTTGATAGAACTACTGATATGTAATATACCATCTTTATGTAAAATGAAAGAAAAATAAGAAGATATACATTTATCTGCTTATATTTATTTACAAAAGGAAACACAGTAAACCAGAAACTAATAAAATCAGTTATCCATAGGAGATGGGAGGAACAAGGCAGAACAGGCAGGGGACGGAGTAACCTCTCCAAGTATCCTTTCTATTATACAGTTTTTACTTTTAGAATCATGTTAAAGTGCTATTGTTCAAAATGAATTAAACCAATAAAGATGAAAGGAGAAACCCTAAATCTGAATACAAACAGAAATAAATGAACTGAACAGTTTATCAAATGAATACCACATGGAAGGGGGAGGAGGGACTGATCCAAGTAACTTTCAAATTTAGTTACACAATTTCAGTTGAAGACCAAAAGACCTACAAAGACATCTTAAATCTTATTTGTCAGGTTTCTTGTTGCTAGTTATATACGTGTAGCAATTCTGAAACTATTTCATTTATGTTGTAGGATTGACCAAATAAGTACACGTTTTAATAATGTTAGGAAGTAGGGTTCTCACTGCGGAAGAAAAAGGATACAAATGTGGAATGTGGAAATGCAAGACAAAAACCTGTAATACTTAATTGGAATTAGAGTATCAGTATGAATTCATAATTAAAAAAAAATCTGTTTCCTAGGTCTGTTTATATTTGGTGTATGCTGATATTATCCTTTGAGAAGGATACAACAGCATTTAGGTTAGACAGTGAGCTGAATTGTGGGGCTCAAAAGATATGCCCAAGTCCTAACCCCTGGTATTTGTGAATATTGACCTTATTTGGAAAAAGGGTCTTTGCAGACATAATTAAATTAAGGATCTAACGGCCATCCTGGATTAACCAGATGGGTCCCAAATCCAATAAGTGCCTTTAAAGAAGAGGAAAAACATAGTGAAGAGAGTCATGTGAAGACAGAGGCAGAGACTGGAGTTTGTGGTCACAGGCCAAGGAATGCCTGGCACCCCCAGAAGCTGGAAGAGGCAAGAAAAGATTCTCACGTAGAGCTTCCAGAGGGAGGGGGACCCTGCCAATACCTTGATTTTAGGCTCCTGGCCTCTAGCACTGTGGGAAAATTAATTTCTGTTGTTTCAAACCACCAAGTTTTTGGTTACAACAGATCTTGGAAACTAATACAGGTAGTATTACTGAAAAAAAAAAAAAGTGTAACCTAAATTGTATCATGAGGAAACTATTAGACAAACCCAAATTGAGGGACTTTACAAATAAACAGTAAAAACAACAGCATTCATGCACTCATTACAAATATCAATGTCACAGAAAACAAAGAATGGCTGAGGAATTCTTTCAGATTAAAAGAAACTAGAGCAACATGGCAAAAAAATGCAATGTATGAAGCTGGATTGAGAAAAACAAATTATTATGAAGAATAGTATTATGACAATTGGTCAAATTCGAATGTGGAAAGTTGTTGGAGGAGGAAATTAAGAGCATCTGACTGCCAGTTGACCTGTGAGCTGGACCCAGGCAACCTGAGGCTCCTCACCCTCTCCCCTGGCCTTGGAATGCACGCTCAACCCACGGTCCCCACAGTTGGGAATGCTTTCAGCTGTCCACTGTTGAGTGTAATACTCAACTTGGCTGTGGGTTTGTCATATGTAGCTTTTAATATGTAGAGATATGTTTCCTCTATACCCACTTTGGTTAGAGCTTTTATCATGAATGGTTGCTGAATTTTATCAAAGGCTTTTTCTGCATCTATTGAGATGCTTATGTGATTTTTGTCCTTTCTCTTCTTGGTGTGGTGTATCACATGGATTGATTTGTGTGTGTTAAACCATCCTTATGTCCCTGGAATGAATCCAACGTGATTGTAGCATATGATCTTTTTCATATGTCGTTGGATTCAGTTTGCTTATATTTTGTTGAGAATTTATATCTATGTTCATCAAAGATATTGGCTTATAGTTTTCTTTTTTCTTAGTGTTTTTGTCTGGTTTTGGTTTCAGGGTGGCTTCATAGAATGAGTTTGGGAGTGTTCCCTCCTCTTCAATCTTTTGGAAGAGTTTGAGAAGGATTTGAAGACATATTTTTAAAAAATTTTTTTAAATTAAAAATTTTTTTTTAAATTTCTATCATTTTAAGCATTCAAATAATGTGACTATCTTAAATTAATATCTGGTAATAATAACAGTAGCATAAAATAAGTGTTGACCACTAAGGCCAGTGAACAATTTTTCAGTCAGTAAGCTGAGACTACTCAGAAGAAGAAATACAAGGAAGTCTTAGGAATCAGTACTTTTTCTAACTTCCAAAGTGATGCCAGTTCCTAAGGTATAAACCCCAGGTGTAATTCAGTCTACAGAACAGCCATGACACAACACATAATTGAGACTACAGCAATTAAAATACACCTGAACATTAATTTCAGAACTGTTTCTACAGGATTCCACCATAAGACTTAACTGGCAATATATGATGAAATTATTTTTTATATGTACATTTCAGTGATGGTGGTATAGAGTCGTGGTTGTGAGAATGGGTTTTGGAGAGATGGTTCTGGGCTGGAATCCTGATCTCACTGTTTACTAGCAATGTGACACAAATTCTGAGTTATAGTTACCTTTCTGTAAAGTCACTTACTTTATTGCATTCATTATGAGGAAATGAAGTAGTGGGTTTTTATAAAGCTTAAATGAAGCAGTGTAGTCAGAGCACTTAGTACTGTACAGGCACATAGTAAGTATTTAATACACTATTATGAAAACAAAAAAGTTCATTTCGACTTAGGTTTATGTTATCTATCTATGTGAAAAGGCAATATTTAAGAGCAGATGCAAGAGAATTTCTATTTAGCAAGCTAAGACGTGTGGTTTTATATCCCACAGTAAATTTTTATTATTCTCAAAATGATTAATAAACAATAACTACCTAATTATCTAGATTTTAGAGAATATATTTTGGTAAGCACATAAGAAGGTTTCTCAAGCGTATCCAGAAGTATTTCTTTTAGTAACTGGAGCACCACTTAATTCATTGGAGCAATTTATGGGAACTTGAAGGTATCAATATGCACAAGACTGTCAAATATTTTCTTTGTAAGAGGAATTTGGAGAAGCAAGACTTTGTCACTTCTTTAAGATCAATGTTTATAATTTATTTATGCCTTCTGCAATCTGTCAATTGTTTGATAAATACACATGAAAATTTATCTCATAAGAACTCAATTATAATTAAATTTTGTTTTTGCAATGTTTCTTATTGAGTTTACAAGCCTAATAATATGTTGAATATGCATTCTTGAAATTAAAAAAGTAAAAACAAAACATCATTCTTAACCACTAAGTTTTTTTTAATTCAATCAGGATAAGATTTAAATAAAATGCCAGACAATAAACATTTATGACACTAAATGAAGAACTGCAAATGTGTCTACATCATTCGAGTTACTGTTACTCAGAGTGACTTAATAAAGCATGAAAGGTGCTACTTTGAAAATTTATGTGAAGAGAATGCTGATGAAATTATACAAAAAATATTTCATAGAATGATATATTCATTAAGGAACCAATAAACAGTGCTTTATTAAATTTCCATTTTCTCTCAATTATTATTTTATGATCATGTGAAATGGTAAAAATAACACATTTTATATGTATTTATTGAGGTACACAGGCACTAAGGATACTCTAATAGATATTGTTAATATAATTATTTTAACATACTATTATTATTAAGTTAAAGTTACCACTGAAGTCTCTGGAAAGGCTGTCTTAAGAAAATTTGGGATGATGCTGAATCTATTTGAAAGCACAAGAAAATGAAGGACCCTATATCCGCTGTCTCTATGATTAGTTTGCATGGGAGCCTTTCTCCAGCTCAAAGGCCTGGAATTTAACATTTTGAGCTAGCTCAAGTTTCTCTAGTCCTACCACAGCTATACATAATTGATAAGCACTTAAAGTACCCTTTACTAAACTTTCCTCTCGAGATATGTAGACCTATTCAGATTATCTTTTAAATATTTCAGGTAGATCAATTACCATGTCAGATGTTATTAGCTTACTTGCTCTGGCCCATCAGAAAGTAGAGCATGCAACATACCTAGCAGAAACAACAAAAGACATAGATTGCTTATAATCAGTAGATGTCGAAAAAGAAACACTATCTCGTGTCAATTTACTTTCTCTAAGTAAAATCTAGAATTTGTGGAAAATATATTGGAATAAACCCAAAGGTATCACATTATAATTTAAATCACCATTACTTAAGCAATTATCAAAATTTTCTTTGTAATCTGGAATCACTTTGAGTGCATCTATATTTAAAACTATTAATTATAATAGTAAAATTGAGGTGAAATTATTTGAGATCATATCCATTTCCAGGGATTATGGCTTTTTATAGGTCTACTACAAATGTCTCAGGGTACTTTTATAGCTTGTATTATACTCTCTACTTCTCCATGTTAAATATCTGACAATATATGATTGTTTGGTAAAATATATTGACATTTATTAGGGTTTATACTCATATATTTATATATTATTCTCTCTTTTCCCCTTTAATAATGTCAAAGCAGAAAGCAGGAGAAAACATTGAGAAATACTAGCTCTGTACCTGAAGTCTCTGGAATGATCACCCAAAAGGCTAAATACTTCATAGTCATCTAGAATTTAATTGTGAACAACATTGATAAAAAATGTACAGCAATATGGTGTTTAAGGCATGAAATGATGTTAAGAATAAGCTACAGCCACGTACTGCTGTGTTGCCATAGTAATAAGTTAGCAACATAAAAGCCATAAAATCCAGCTACTCATATAAATGTACATGCTGGGACCAATCATGTCATCAGATTTTTCTCATGAACATTGGGAACTAGATTTGAGTCCTCAATGAATAAATCACTCTTAATATTCTTAAAATAAATATGTGCAAAAAAAACCCACTTAACTGAAAAGACATATTTACTATTACTGAAATTATATTTCTAGGATAAGATATTTCTAGGTACCACAGCCTCTTAAGAGCAGGGACGGTGTTTGTTTTCAAGTAATGAGAATACTGTTATTGCAATAATCAAAGTACTCCCAAACTGATAAGACTGCAAACTTCTTAAAAGTCAACTTTGTTAAGAGTTTGTATCATGATGTTAGATCACTATATGAAATTCCTGGTACTTGATCTTTTGACCTACAAAAATTGCAATTCTATACAGTTTAACCTAATAATCGACTCATGAAATGTTGAAAATTTTGATGCAAAGGAAGATTTTTCCATGATTAATTAGCCCATAAAAGAGTTAATCATGAAAAAAAAGTATCCACAACAGTTTTCCTAGCAATAAATAAAAATAAAAAGCTGCAGTTATGCTTCTATTTATCAATCTCCTTAAGGAAATTTTAAAAGCTGAACTGTGCTGAGTACTACCCAGGAGTCAGTAAAGCGTATGATTTATAATTCTGTCAGCCAACTGCCCAAAGATCTGCAAAGTTTACTTGCTTTGAGTCTAACAGTCAGAAAGCAAAAGAATAGAAGTGAATTAGCTACAGCAATACTACTGAACCTTATTCCTGGTAAAATAATTTCTTTTAAAAAGGACACGTTAAGGGACAAATATTTATCACCATCATAAAGAGGATTATGTGATACATCTAGCGTAAGCAATAAAATAGTCTGTTTCCTAAGAAGCCAGACCAGTTTGGCAGTAGAAACCAAATCCGTGGAGAAGTACATTCATTATTATGCAAGCATTTAACAGACGTTCACTGCATAGTTATTACAGGCCAATAGGCATACTATAGATTTAGAACACCCCCCAGTGCTGCACATAGACATGCAGATGCCCTTTCTCCCTTATATCTTATGAGGATTTGTTCAACAGTGACTCAACAAGAGCAAAAGCTGTTCCAGTAACAAATCCAGATTTGTCTAATTGACAACATAAAGGGTAAATAATAATTTTGTATGCTATAATGTGCCACAAAAATTAAAATTTGCTTATTTACTATCTCTGCAAGAAGTGTCTGATTTAAAATTAAGGGAACATTATTGAGAAATGATTTTAAATTTTATAGAGAAGTGGGTTTTAGAAGAATAGGAAAGAATAGAGAACATATTGTCATTTGAAAGTGATCTGAAAATAGTTTAAGTGAATTTCACTTTTATACAAGAATATGGCTTATTTCACATTAATATAAGTAAATGACAGCCAAGTACTTGTGCTAAACTTTATGCTCCATTGGCCTGGATTGCCCTGTACCCCAACCATTATAAGGATCTCTGCTTCCAAACAATAGCTTGATATTGGTACAGATTAAGCATTATCAAGTAAACAATCTTAACTGGTGATACTCACTTGCAAGGTGAGGCAAGAGAGTTACACGTTTTCAGAAACACGTCCCCTGCTGTGAGTAATAATCAAGACAAGGCAACTTTAGAGTTAGACACACCTAAGTTCAAATCTTGGCTCCAACATTTATCAGCTGAAGGCCTTCAACCTCTCCAGATTTTCTCATCTATAAAATAGGGATACTAACACTAACTTTATGGGTTGTCATATAGAAAAATTAGAAATGTGTAATATTTGTAGAATAGTGACTAATACACAGTAATTGCTTGGGTTAAAAGCAATAGGTCAGAGATGCTCAGCTCTCGCTCAAGATGTCCTAGGATTCACTACTATCTCAGAAGGTCATAAGATTATCAAAATAAAAGTCAATACTAATTCACTTTATTTTAAAAATACATAGCCTCACTAAAGAGATGAGTAAAATGTCATTAAAGAAAACATGGATTAAATGTTGGCACTTTGAAAAGATGAGATTTCAAGTCATAAGCTCTTCCATGAAAAACAGTTGAAGAACACAGAAAGTTTTTAAAGTGGATGCAAATTATAAAAGAATGTAGTTTGTTATTCCCCATAAATTTGGGACAATGCTAGAGAAGCTTTAATTATTGTCTGAGAAAATATTTAAGATCAAAGAGTGGGGTGTTTTTTCCAATCAGAGGTAGATGTTGTTAATATTATATTACTAATCTGAAATAAGAGGCAGTGAATACAGAAGATTTATATCCAAAAATATAGTGAATACTAATACTGGCTTTAAACTGCTATGCAACTCAAAGTATTAAAGTTTCTAATCCCTTTGAACACTAATTTAATTATTTAAAATATTCTATTTAGCCTAACTCATGTAGAGCATAATCAATAGGTACTGTTCATACGTTAAAAGATAGTCAGAAGTTACCCATTATTAATTTTCTACACAATTTAAATAGTCATGCTATCATTCCCATGTACAGCCAAATTTAGGATTTTTATGTTGTATTTAATTTTAAAATATGGTTCCTAACTATTTTATTTATTAAGCAGCATTTACATTTAGTCTAGAAGATTAAGTAACATGATACTTGAATATACTACCCTGTGAATGAAGTAGTTAGTAAGCAAATACTGAGCTGATAAATAACATGTTATTTATAATTTCAGAATATCTTCTGAGAAAAAACATAATGAATGTTGTAGAAACATTACTATCTTCTTTTGCTGTTTATCAAGAAGCATTAACACTCTAAAATTTAACCTGTTAAGACTATATATTAGACTCAAGCTTGGTGTTTTAGAGGGAGAGGGACTAAGACAATCTTGCTTAGAAGGAAGTATCCAAAAAAGAAAAACAATGAACTTGTGCTTACTTGAATTTGTAACATTTGTGATGTATTTAGACACTGGAGAAACATTCAATTTAAGACAATTGTTACAATCCTAACTTTTAAAACTCAGGTCAAATGACACACTGTTCAACAATATTTTTTCTCATTTTGAACATTTGTATAGCATTTCTTGCCTTTGTTGAGGCACTAATTCAGGTTTTTATTAAAGCTAAGTTACATGTTTTTGTTTATAACCAAATGAGACATAAGCACACGTTGAGAGGGACTCTGCCTTTATTCACTGTCTGTCCTCCACAGCATCTTATAGCAGGGCTTTAATAAACACTGTTCCAAAAAGAGAGAGTAGCGCACTGACAAAGAACAAAGTATAGCAATTTTCACAAGAGATGAAATACAATATCCCTGCTATTTCACTCCCATTTTTTCTGTTCTATTTTCTCTTTCTTTTTAAAAATGTTTAGTCAAATTTAATTCAATCCTTATAATACAATCCTTTCACTTTCTTAAATTTTACTCCTCAGACTCCAAAGTCAAGGATGGCTAGGAATTTGTACCAATTACCTTTACATTTAAAAAAAAAATTGTGGGAAGTCTGAATCTATTTTAGATCTGTTGGCCTTAGTGTAAGTATTTGGGCATAAAGTTTACAGTAATAAGATTATGGTTAAAATTTGTCCCCAGATATTTCTACCAAGAAAGGGTAGTGATAGCAGGAGCTTTGGGAACAGAATTACATGGTGGGTTGCTGCCAAACTGGAGACTGTTGCTCAGGAGAATTATGTGATGTATACAAACTATACCCTGGAGGATTAAAAAAAAAATGTAGCACAAAGGAACCTAAGATTTTGCTACCTGTTGTCAGTAAACATTTATTATCTTGTTTTTCTTCCTGCCCTTCCTTCCACCCTCTCTCTATCCCTTCCTTCCCTCTTTCCTTCTTCTCTCCCTCCTTTCCTCTCCCTTACTCTGTCTCCCCAACCTCCACCAAATGTTTCAATTTCCCATTCTGGTGAGTGTTAGCATACAATAATATTTTGTTAGCAGGTGAACTAAACAAATGAATTAAAGGCTGGGCTTCTGAGACTTTAATGGCTGGAGATAGAGATGTACTAGGGAATTACTATATGACTAATGAGCCATAAATTAGAGAATGGGTGAAAGTAAGAGCAGGAGATCATATATCTACCTTTAGGTGTTTGGGAAGACAGAGAAACTGCATCGAGAACTGACAAAAGAAATTCAGGACCTGAATTCAAGTGTAAGAATTTTCCTGAGGGTCAGATGGCTAATACAGGAGAGAACAATGAATTACAATGATCAGTTTAAAGAGTACAGCCACATTGATCAGGAAATTTAGTCTCAAACAGCCTAAAATTGCCAAAGTATTTTCCTAAGCACTATCTGAGCAAAATAAGTGTTTTACCATATACCATCCCATAGATTTAGAGTGGCTAAATCTATTTTTAGATGAAATGTTCCTTGAGAAAACTTATCAAATGTTCCGGTAATTATATCCAATCATTAATGAAAATGGAATGAGAGAAAACTGCTTTGAAACTAATTTATCCTCACAACTTTTTATTTGTATTCTTGAACTAAGGCCTAGATTCCCTTTCCTCTGGTTCTCACTATTAACATTGCTAAAGTACCAGAAGACATTAACTGGGAAAACATTGAGGTGATTTCATAATTTCCTAGGAAATCAGGTTTCTCAACTTGCAAACTGAGCCATAGCAGCTTTTCAAATTCTCTGAAGATTTGGTTAAAAAAGTTAAGTAGTCCCAATATACTTAATCAGAACATTTTTTTCCCTCAGAAGTTCACTTTTTCCTTCTGTACATTACACGACATTATTAGAAATCCACTTTAACAAAACACTCTATTTTCCCCATGAAAATAACAACCTACATTTGATCATTGCATAAAGAGATCTATCCTCTACCAAGAAGTATTTCAATCACAGAAAAGGAAAACAGAGGTATTATTATAAAGGTCTGTTTGTGATTTATGAAGTTTATTCTGCAGGTACCTAAGACTCAATTCTATATTTAATTTACAGTTTTTTTATTCCAAACTAGTACTTAACCATATTCTATTGCTATACATTGATGCAATGAAATATCAGACAATATTCATTAATGAGAATATCCTAAGAAGAAAAATTTAAGATTATCTGACAAATATTTTCAAATTGATTGTAGCAGATTTCTTTAAAATCAAAAAGACTCATAAGATTATTTTCAAATTTTCTTGAAAAACATCAGCAGCAGCACATTTAGGTTCTCTTAGTTTACATATATTTAAATAAATTCTACAATTTTGGGCAAGATACTGGTCTTATGAGATTTTTAACAAATACAAATTTTCATGTTCCTAGAAGCTATACAATGAAGATAAAATGACTTTTAACATAAATTATTAAAAAACATTTTTAGCCTTAAAAAATAGACTTTTCATTTTCATTTTTCTCCTTAAATAAGTTGCAAGTTGACTTTTGCTTAGGCAACAGTAAATTTAATAACTAAGAAAAAGTTTCCCAGTGATTTATGTTTGTTGCAAAGTAACATGGTTAGGTCTCTCTGAGGGAAAAGACTGGAATTTAAGCAATTTTTTCCCACTTTAAATAATTGTGGTAAAATACATGTAAAATGAAATTTACTTATCTGTTTTTAAGTATACTGTTCAGTGATATTTTTCCAGCTTTACTGAGATAAAATTGACATATAGCATTGTGTAAGTTTAAGTTATAAACATGTTGATTCGAGACACTTGAATATGCAGCAAAATAATCATCATCGCAGTATTACCTGACCCCTCTATGCCCTGACATAATTATTGTGTTTTTTTGTGAGAACATTCGAATTCTACTCTCAACTATTTCCATTATGAACTAAAATCACAATACTGTGTGTTAGATTCCCCGAACTAATTCAGACCAATGTCAAGGAGTTTCCCCCAAGTTTTCTTGTAAGAGTTTTATGGTTTTGGCCTTACATTTAGGTCTTTAATCCATTTCTAGTTCATTTTTGTGAGTGGTGTAAGTTAGGAGAAGTCCAATTTCATTGTTCTGCATGTGGTTATCCAATTTTTCCAATACCATTTATTGAAGAGACTATCTTTGAATAGTCTTGATTCCCTTGGCAAATATTAATTGACTAAATACAGGCATTTATTTCTAGGTCCTCCATTCTGTTCCATTGGTCTATGTCTATTTTTATTCTCATACCACACTATTTTGATGACGATAGGTTGGTAAAAGTTTGAAAACAGGAAATGTGATTTCTCTAGCCTTGTTCTTTCTTCTCATGAATGCTTTGGCTCTTCAGGGTCTTTTGTGCTTCCACACATATTTTAGGATTGTTTTTTCTATTTCTGTGAAAAATGGCATTGGAATTTTTATAGGAATTGCATTGACTCTATAGATGGCTTTATGTAGTATGGACATTTTAAATAACATTGATTTCAATCCCTGGACATAAGATATCCTTCCATTTGTTTACATCTTCTTTAGTTTCTTTCATCAAAGTCTAGTACTTTTCAGTGTACTGATCTTTCACTTCCTTGGTTACAATTTCTTAAGTACTTCATTGTTTTTGATGCTATTGTAAATTGAATTTTTTTTTTCAGATAGTTCACTGAAGTGTATAGAAACACACTGATTTCTGTATTTTGATTTGGTATTCTACAACTTTACTGAATTTATTGATTTGTTCTAAATGTTTTTGGTAGCATCTTTAGGATTTTCTATATGTAAGATCGTATCATATGCAAAGACAATTTTACTTCTTCCCTTCTGGATTGGATGCCTCTTATTTCTTTATATTGCCTGATTGGTCTGTCTCAGACTTCCAGTACTATTTTGAATAAGAATGATCAAAGTGGGCACCCTTGTCTTGTTTCTGATCTTAGAGGGAAAGCTTTCAGCCTTTCACTATTGAATGTGATATAACTCTGAGTCTGTCATATGTGGCCTTTGTTATGTTGAAGTATGTTCCTTCTATACTCAGTTTACTAAGAGTTTTTATTGTGAAAGGATGTTAAGTTTTGTCAAATGCTTTTTTCACGTCTACTGATATGATCATATGACATTTATTTTTCATTTTATTCATGTGATGTTTGATACTTACTGATTTGCATATATTGAAACATCATTGTATCCCAAGAATAAATCCAGCTTGACCATGGTAGGTTTTTTTAGTGAGTTGTTAAGAGTATTTTACTAGTTTACTAGTATTTTGTTCAGAAGTTTTGCATCTATCTTCATCAGGCATATTGGTCTGTGGTTGTCTTATCTTGTAGTGTCCCTTGACTGGCTTTGGCATCAGGGTAATGCTGGCCTCATAAATTGAGTTTGGGAGTGTTACTTCCTCTTTAATTTTTTGAAAAGTTTTAGAAGTTTGTTATTAATTCTTCTTTAAATGCTTGTTAGAATTCACTAGTAAAACCAACTGATCCTGGGCTTTTCCTTTGGGGGAGGTTTTTGATTAATGATTCAATTGCCTTACTTGTTAATGTTATTTTTTACTTCTTCATGAATCAATCTTGGTAAATTGTATATTTCTAAGCATTTATCCATTTCTTCTAGGTTTCTAGTTTGTTGGCACATAATTGCTCATAGTAGTCTCATGATCCTATGTATTTCCGTGGTGTCAGTTGTAATGCTTCCTCTTGTCTTTCTGATTTAATTTTTTCTCCCCCGCCCCTTAGTCTAGCTAAACGTTTGTCAATATTATCTTTATGAACAACCAGTTCTTAGTTTTATTGATTTTTCTATTGTTTTTCTGGTATCTATTTCATTTATTTCTGTTCTTCTTGTTATTTTCTTCCTTCTGCTAACTTTCAGCTTCATTTGTTCTTCTTTTTCTAGTTCTTTGAGGTGTGAAGTTAGGTTCATTTGAGACTTCTTTTTTTCTCAATATAGGCATTTATTGCTATAAATGCCCCTCTTAGAATTGCTACTGCACATTTCATAGATACTGTGTTTCCATTTTCATTTCTTTCAGTATTTTTTAAATTTCTTTTTTGATTTTTTCTTTGATCCACTGGTTGCTCTGGAGTGTGTTGTTTAATTTCCATATATTTGTAAATTTTTCAGCTTTCCTCCTTTTATTGATTTCCAGTTTCATAGTGTTATAATGGGAAAAATACTTGGTATGATTTCAGTCTTCTTAATTTTGCTAAGACTTATTTTTGTGCCCTATCATATGATATTCCTAGAAAATGTTCCATCCATGATTGAGAAGTGTATTCTGCTGTTGTTGGATGGAATGTCTACATATGTCTACTAAGTTCATTTGGTCTAAATATGGTTCAAATCTAGTATTGCCTTGTTGGCTTTCTGCTGGGATGATCTATCCATTGTTAAAAGTGAGGCATTGAAGTCCCCAATTATTAATGTATTATTATCTATCTCTCTTCAGATTTGTTAGTATTTGCTTAATATATTTAGGTGCTCTGATGTTGAATGTGTATACAATTATTATATTTTCTTGATGAATTGATCCAATTTTCATTTTATAATGACCTTCTTTGTCTCTTTTTATCACTTCTGGCTTAAGCCATAATCTTCATCCTTCTACACTTCAGGTAGCTTCCTACCACCACTGTAGGTCTTACAGAAAAAGCCCCACAAGCCTCATCTGCCTAACTACAACATATGATCTACAAATCAGACCAGTGGGCAGGATAGCACAAGCACTTTCTGACAAAGGAAAAGGAGCGAGAGGGATGTGACAGCACCATATCTGATGGAACTTTTGTATTTGCTCTAGGTACTTCAGCCTAGGTGCTCTATTAGTTTCCACACAACCATCCTCTAGCACAGTAGGAGGACTTTTGTGATGTCAACCTAACTCAGGGTGATGACAAATGGAAAAATCACTGGGTCAAATGAGCATGAGGTGTGTCTCTTCTTTAAATTCATTTACTCTCACCCACAATAAATATTCCAAATTTTTCATGTCTAATTTTCTGTTTAGACATTTGTAAATTGTCATAAGGGAAGATAACTAAAAACTTCAGAAGAAACAATGTTCCTTTTAAATATTTCTAGGCTTGCTTTTACACTCATTTTTAAACTATTTTTAATTAAGGTAGTTTCAAATCACTAATTATGTAGAATAACTGTAATAAAGACTACTTTAAAGAGGCTTCTAAAACATAAGTGAACAATTTTAGAACATATAAATGTATATGGCTTGATGGAGAGATTACTATACTATCCAAGTACTATTTTTTGTGAGTGAGACAAGATGATTTGACATCTAAGGCAACGTAATTATTCTTTGGATGAGCCTGCTATTCCTTGAGACTAACATCTGTAGTCTTTGAGTGTTCATTACAACTAGATAGATGTGAAAATGAGAAGAAGTGGTGTTGTCCTGGAAACTATTATAATTAAAGCAGTAATAAAACTTTTATGATAACTGAATTTTTATTTCTTAATAGTTTTTCTCTGTGAAAACATTCTTAAAGATTGCCTACAGAAGAGCTTAAGGAATCAAGATAATTCAAAAGCAAAAGGAAATTGTTTCTTGTGATAGAAAAAAAATTTACCTACCTTTGTGGAATATAGAACATATGTTGTGGAGGTGGTTTATATAGGACTCCTTCATACACAGGCCACAGGCCACTTAAAATTCTGAAGAGAGAACTTTTCCCACAGCCATTGGGCCCAGTTATCAAAAGATGCATTCCTTCTTCTACCTAAAGTAACAAATAAAATTACAAATTACAATATTCAAAAATGATTTTATTTGGCAGCATTAAAAGTGATTTATTTTTTTAAAAAATTTTCAAACACATGGTAACCTAGGATGGGCAATGGATCAAAGTAAAATATATTAGGATTGAGAACATCAAATTTGGCTTTGGACCATGCTCTGAAGCTAAAAGCATCATGAAATAACCCCATTCCAAAGAAAATGGATCTTCTTGGAATGAGCACTGACTTTCCAAAATTTTAATTGAGGTCTTATCAGATACTACACACATATGTAGGAACATAAGCACATGGAGTTTCCTATCACATGGAGATAGGAAACTGCAAAACCTTAAATTCAAATTAAAATAGATTAAATTTACTTTATTTATATTAATTTTTGATTACATTTATTTGAATTAAAATACACCTTTGTTATATTTGTAGGTTGAAGTTACTATCTACAAAGCAGTTACTCTAAGAGCCAGTTGGGTTGTTTAATTCAGTAGTCTGAAATGTTACAGAAATCACAAAAGCCCATAATCAGAAAGATAAAATGATACTTATTCTGATTTATTCACAGACGGAGAAAATACATTTACCACAAGACAGAGACAAGCAAGAGGACTATAATTTAGTCTTGTGACTAGGAATGAATTAAAACAAATATGTATATACATGTATATATTTATATATATACACATATGACAATAAAAAATTTATCTATTCATTGTTGATTGGATGCTTCTCTTTAGAATCCTCTATCTTATTTATCATTTAAATTCAAACAGTTAAATTTTATGAGTTCTCATTCTACCCAATAGGATTAGGAAGTTGTCAGTATATGGTATTTAAAAAGCACTGTGAAAATCAAGGAAAAGGAATACCATTAAAGAATTTGGTCTCCTTCTAAGAACAAATGATATTTTATAATCAGTGATTTTAAAATGAATATAGTATGAAAGTCTGACAGACAGAAATCTACAGTACGTCTGTAGAAGTAGCTTTGTGTAGTCTAGATACAAATATCTGAGTGTCAGTGAGGTAGAATACATCGTGTTGAAAACTCAAAGATGAAGGAGCATTCTATTACTTGTAAAATGTCAGTATAAGGAACTAGTTCCATTTATATCCATTACTTATTTGCTTCATATAAGCTAAAATCTTTTTGTTGAAAGAAGGTGGTGGGGAGAGGAAAGGAGGAAGAAGGGAAGGAAAAAAGAGAGTTGATATGAAGATTAGATAAAGGAGCTAAGAATGTATGGAATAAACATAAAATGGTTCAGATTCATATTCTGTCTAAATAATTAGACATTTCCTCAGCAAACATTGATTGAATATCTGTATGTTCCTGACATTCTTCTAGGCACAGGGCATACAGTGCTGCCCAAGGCAAAGTCCCTGTTCTCATGGAGCTTTCCAAAGAGAAAGATGCTAATAAACACATGAACAAAAAACTCACTAGTGATAAATGCCAGCATGATAGCAAGAAAGAAAGATTGTCTTAGGGAAAGGTGGTGGCGTTGTGAGGTTGGAGGTGGGGCTTCTTTTGATCTGGTGATCAAGAGAGTCCTCTTTGAGGAGGTAACTTTTCAGTCAAGCCTGGGTGACAAAAAAGGAACCAGTGAGATGTGAGGGAAGAGCATTCCAGGCAAGGAAGACAGCTACCACAGGGACATAAGACAGGAGGAAGACTTGAGTCTATAAAATCTGACCATAGATATTTTCTCTCCCTACTTATATGGCCAAACGAAACGCTATTTTGATAGACTAAAGTTCAAAAAAATTCTGGGAAGACCAGAAAGAATTAATTTTGTAATTTTTATTTTCTTTCAGTAGAGAGAGGATTAAGAAAGTTTAATTTTGTAGAGGCATAAATACTTGTCAAATCATTGTTTTAAGACGTGCCACAGCAAAAGGTATATAAACACAATATTTTAATAGGGTCATTCTCTATTAGGAATCCTCAGAAACTTAACACATTTTGAGTCATAAAAAGGACTTTTCTACATTCATATTCTTTTTTTTAGCATTAGTTTGCTGATACTTAGTAAACAGTGAGTGTGAGGCAAAAGAATTCCCGTATTTACTGAATTTTTTTCTCCAAATGGTTTTTCAGTTCTGAAAGGCCAACATAAGAAACTGAATATTTTCCTGTAGAAACCTGTTTATCTGTCAATCCACACAGAGAAAACAAAAGTTTCTATTATATTTTAGGGATCTTTCTATTATATTTAGGGATCTGAGACTTTAAATAAAACTTCCTATCTAACTCAGAAATAAACAATTGTCATAAGAGTACACTATATTAACATATATCTTTGTATAACATCAAAATTTATGATACTTTCACTAGATTAAATATTTTAAAATTCATTTTTTATAAAAATAAACTGAGCTCTGAATTTTTTCACAGAAAGAGTGTGATGTGCTCACAATAATGTAGTTAGTAGGGAGCAGAATTCAAGACTCTTCTTCTATTTAATAAATGAAGCAGTAAGAATTGATGTTATGAAACCTAACCTGATGGAAAACCACGATACAAAAAGTTGTAAATTATAAATTGCTGAAGTATTAGTAAATAGTTTATCCCATGTAGGCCTCTACAAAGGTTTTACTTTGAACCTACTTAAGATTATGCTGCATCTTTAGCACCTAATTGGTAATCTTTAGGTCTATAAATGGAAAAATAAAGCCCAAACAAACTGTAGTCAAAACACAATTTCTCTTACATTTATTAACACAGAATTTCCCCCATTCAGTACCTCTCTTCCTCTCCAGCAGCCTTATGCATTTGTAAATACATCTTTAATAATTAAACCTAAAGTCCATATTAAAATCATTAAATGCACATGTATTGTCATATTTGTAGTTCTGTTACCAAGTCCAATTATGTCATTGTTTGAACTAAGCACAGATAACTTCACTATGCTTATCAGCAAATTATTTTGTACTTGAATTCCAAAATGTTTGTTTGAATTTTACAATGCTTTAAATCAGAGCCTCAGATTTATTAGCTATTTTTACATCTTAGTTTTTGTAATCAAGACAGAATATTAAGTAACAAATAACTATGATTCTCAACAGAATTAAAAACTAAATTCTAATTCATGAATCTTCTGATTATTTTTTCCTAACAGAAGATGTGATTGAAAATATAAATTAAACTTAGAGAAGGTGAATTAATGGAAGTAAATTTGCTGATGACCTCTACTCTCATATTTTAGTAAATATGTAATGACACAGGCTTATATTTTTGAGTAATTCTTATAAGGAAAAAATGAAAATTTATTTTCAGATATTAATTTCTGGGAAGTCTCCTATTGTTCCCAAAAGTTACCTTGTATGGGCTCTCAGGGTACTGTAATTTTGATTTTCAACCTGGAAATAAAGCAGTAGAAATCAAATGTCTCTTTCTCCCTGCCTTCTGAGGAAGTAACTGCTTCTGTAACTGAGCCACTATGCATACCTTTCTTGATTTCCCCTCCTTTCCATATGATCCTCCAAGTATTTAACATAAGGTACATGAATTCTGAGTTGTTTTGTATTAGTGTGTTGACAACAATCAGAAGATTCTTGAATATCATCTTACTTTGAAGTTTAGCCTGGAAGCCACCACTTCTCCCGTTGGTGTAATTATGGGAACATTTTCACAAATAATTCCATGATCCACATCAATAACTTTTCCTATAAGTTAAGGAACAGTTTAAGTTTCGAAAGCTATCATGTGTTATTGTTAATTAAGTAAGTTCAAGTATAAATACAGCATAACAGATAAATTCACTATAAAGATAAGTCACAGTAACAAACCAAAGACACAAATGTAAATATAGATACCCGTATCTACAGCAAAGTCTAATGTAAATTTGCACATTTTGACACATCTGTTTGGAAAACCTTTTTCAGAAATATTGACAATAGTATGTCAACATCATAATGAGAGCAAAGCTAAACTCTATCTGGTATAACCCAGCCACACTCTATAACTACTTATTTCTCTAAATTAACCTTTCCTACAGAAAAAAACCACAATGTTGCAAAGGGAAATTAAGACATGGAATAATACAATTTTTAAAACTATGATAACCAAACCAAATGACAGAATAATGAAGAACAATATTGACATTAGCTTTAATTCTGTTAATTTGGATTTTAAAAGCAAACATGCATTTTTGCCATATGTGCAGTTTCTAAAAATAATTCTAGAAGTTTTGTCGTAAATAAAAGTAGCATAATAGTTTTTATGGTAATGTTAGTCACTACTCTTCAAAATGCAGCACTAATTTTAAGAATAACTGTTTAAATAACTAAATGTTGGTTCCTTATAATTGTCCAAAGCTATCTTCTAAAAAACTTTGGTTCTGCTGATAAACACTTAAATATAGGAAAAATATGAAAAAAAAGAAAAATATGAAAACATTTGAGTTTAATACCTTTGATTTCCAGTGTCTCACTGAGGGGCAATTCTATGTTAGCTCCGCTCTTGCTATGGTTTTCAGACTCTTGCATGACACCGGTTCTCTTAAAAATGCCTCTTTTTACTTCATCAAAGACCCAAAACATATTATACACTCGAGCAGTATAGCCTGCTAATTCAGTGATCTAAAACCAACACAGGGAGATGGAGATAATACATCCAAGACAGACATTTAAACAAACATGCAATCATATAAGCTTCTTGATTTAATGCTAATGATCCTATTTTATTATACATGAAAAATAGATAGTATGTCTGATGAGTAAAACCAGGTTAACACTAAAAAGTGTACCAAAAAGTAGAACAGGAAGGCATCAGTTTAAGTTTGACTGGAATTATATAACATATAAAAATGATTTGTTCAAGTCAGGGTTCAAAATGTAATGCAAAGATTTCAAAAATTAGTGAGAGCTAAAGACCTTTCAGTTAAATTTCTGATTTGGCCCCTGTTTACAAGACAAATTTCATTCCCAGAAATTAGAAGTTTTGTGAAAAGCTTAAGTTCATTCAATGAAATAATGATCTTTTATTTTGGTATCTTTTTTCAATTTAAAATAGATTTTAAATAGAAGAAGAATATATTTTTTTCTTATTATGAAATGCTGCTCCTGAGTCAAACTGATTGTCAAAATCCCTAAGGTTGGCCAGAGAAAGTACCCCTGCTGGAGGATACCAATATTGGGAGAGAGCTCAGTGAAAAGTTTTAAATTCTTTTCAGTCCATATCCCACACAATTCCACTTCTTTTCAAGCCAAACATGATTTATATGCCCAAAGAAAAACAATTAAATATGACTTTTTTTCCTAGGTGACATTGTAAGATGGAGATTAATCTCTGCTTTGGTTCTTAAGGCTCAGTAGAGTGGTGTCTTGCTCCTGCTCTACCAGCTGTCCAATTTAGGTTGACTCTCCTGCTGCTTTTCTAGTAAAAGAACATCTTGTTATCAGAGTACTGTGGCAGGTGACACATGACCTGTCAAGACCATCTTTCTTAGAGAAAGAAAAGCACTAAAACCATTCCCTTTCAGAAATGTCTACTAGGAAATCGGTATCAATAAGCAAGACATGTCACCAATAAATGTCTCTTAAACAATAAACTGTGGAATAACGCAACACCGACGTTTGTGTAAGATTTCTACGTGTGCAAAACTTAAGCAGTAAATGAGCAGGTATTATTGTTAAAAACATTCTACCACATGTCTCTACTGTGTGAGAGGTCTGTAATTAGATTAGTATTTCATTTCTACATATTAATGTTATAGCTACTATATAGGGCAATTTCTAAAATGTTATCTAGAAGAATCTCTTGTGTTCCCAGGTAGAGGAAAACAGAACCAAGGATTAACAAATTATGGATCCAAAAGAAACCTGGGTAAATAGATTTGTACCAAAAAATGATCCAAAACTAAATGCAGAGGTCAGTTAAAGAAAGGCAGGAGACATTGAGTTAATAGCCCAGGTTGCAGAGTGGAATGGGCAAAGAGTGTCTGAAAAAAACTAGCAATGTGACTGTGGACAAATTACTTTGGGATATGAGACAGGGGCTGCCCTGGTACTCTCCTCTTGAAATCCCACTCTCTCTGGAGCTAGTGGAGAACGCATGATGCTTCTATGCACAGTTCACAGCAGTAATAAAATTCTTCAGAAGTGAAATGTCTATGATTCAATGCAGACACAGGCAAAATAACACAAAATGCAATCATTTTTGTGTTGGAGACAATCTAGAGAAATGAATTGATATTCTCTCTGGCTTAGATAGCAAAATATTTTAATGCAAGATGGATAAAATTTTTATTTGTCATTTAATTTTAATAATAATTTATGAGATCAAAAAGTCTATCCCCCAAACTGTGTCTCCAGATTATCAAAATTACTATTTGAAAAAAAAAAATTTTTAATTGAGTTGTTTTAATGTAGCCCTAAACAACTGGTTTTACTTTTTTTTTTTTTTAAGCCCAATTCAATCAGTTGTTGAATGAGATTGAAAAGTTCTGTCAGCAAATCACAAACTTGGTAACTATTTTATAATAATTTATTCAAATCTAATTTAACAAGCGGCTAAATTTAAAATGATGCTCTGGCAATTTATATTGATACAAAAGCCATGGTAATATTATTTAATATCTGAACTGAATAAAGGCACTTTTAATCTTAACTCTATGATACCTGTATGTCTTATTACCATTCTTTCAGCAAATATTTACTGACCACATACACTATTCTAAGCATTACAATAGATATTAGGAATATAAAGATCAGTAAGATAGTCCCTGCTTTCCACTCAAGTCTCATGGAGGAGATAGACAATTACAATATGGTAAAGTACCAGACGTACTATGAACACAGAGGAAGAAGACCCAGTTTCTGCAGGAAAGTCAGGAAGAAGGTGGAATCACCAAAGGGTTTTACAAGACTTGATTTGTCACAAAGGATGAGTGAAAGTTTGTAAGGGATATAAGTAGTATTATTTTGGCTAACATTTATTGAGTTATTACTATGTATTATTTTAAATATTCTACATGTATTAACTCACAACAACTCTACAAAGTCAACACTATCATTATCCCTGTATTTTAGATGAGGAAACAGACATCAGTTAGGAAACTTGATCAAGTTCACATAATTTGTAAATACTGGAGCAAGAATTTACTTCCACACCGAAGGGCCTTTTTGCAAAATATAATAACAAAGATTTCATACTGTAGAGAGAAAAGCAGAAGTTAACAGTTGAGAGCTTCAAAATTAAAGGTGATTAGCAGCAATACACTTGGGTGTTGTCCTCTTATCTTGATTATACTCTTAGCAGTTTTTAGTAGAGAAAAGATGTTTCCAAAATAATAAGCATATGTGGTAATTCACATTTTGCTTGATTTTCATATATCCTATTTTAATCAAATTGATAACAAGAAATGCGGTACCTCTTTGTATGAAGACATAATCCTCTCAATAGCGTCAGCTCCAGAGGCTAATAAATTTCGAGCAGTGGTAAAGGCTTCAGTCCGTTCACTAACCATAGCTTGTTTTTGACCATCCTCTAGATCTAAAAGCAAATTACAAAACTGTTGAGTTTTTTTTCAAGTAACTAAACCTTTTATTTTATACAAATGAAATTCTGGCTACAGCAGCCGTATGTAAATTTTCCATTAATATCAGCAACTTCCTAGGAAATTAATGAATTATTAAAAATACAGTATTTGTACCAGACTTATTTAATTCTTCCTTTTGTTTTACTATTTTTTTCTAGGAGGAGAATTAGAACATTTAAATCTATAGGAATTAAAGAGTACTTTCACTCAGCATTTTTCAACTCTTAGCATTTTAATTCTCTGCCTTTGTTACAGTTGGGAAATAAAATACCGCTGATTCAGTCAGTAGAATACTACGAGCTGAAATCAAAGCAAATATTTCTAGTGTGATTTCTTTAACAGAAATGCAAAGTAGCTGATCTTCATAATCGAACTCTGTCTACCTGTTTCAAACACGTTCACCTTCTAGTTCAGCAACACCCCAACCCCACAATACTTTGTTTATCCTCCAGTGTTTGCATGTATGATTTCTTCTGACTTTAATATAGTTTCTTTCTTGCAGAGTGCTTTCTTCAAGAGTTAACTCTTTAGTACAAGTTTCCCTGGAAATCCTTGTCTGGCTTTTCCAGTGGACTATAAGTTCCTTAAGGGTCAAGACTGTATTTTAGTTTTTATTCCTAGTACTCAGCAGAGTGTCTAGAATGTAATACCTCCTAATGTGTATTAAATGGATGCATGGCTGGCTGGCTGGCTGGCTGGCTGGGTGGATGGATAGATAGATAGATATATAGATAGATAGATAGATAGGTAATTACCCTAAATTACTGTTAATGTAGAATCATGGTTAAGAGTCAGGAGTCAGACAAGGTTTGAGTTCAGCCTCTAATCCTTATTGGCAAGTAGTCAGGTTAGTAGAACAAGTCCATTATGTTCTACATGTTTACTTTCTCACATGTAAATGAGGGAAATAATAGTACTATCACAAATAATTCTACCTCAAAGGGTTGTTGTGAGGTTTAAAGGTGAAATATAAATAAAGTGTTATCCTAATCCATGGGTTAGAATAAATGCTCTTCAACGTTAGCTGTTATTATTTCCTCCGTTACTGTTACTGTTGTATGTCTACTCAGTTTAGTCTTATTCTTCACAATTATTCTCTCCAGGTCATTACTTTAATCTTCCATCAATCTGATTCTCTATCCGGTCTTTCCATGGATTTTCACCAAAGTTCTGAATTGAAAACTGTAAATTAATGAAGAATTAGAATAATATAAATAGCCATAGACTCACTTTGACATTTATTTCTCTCCAATTTATCTCAGTGTAAAGGTTTTTTTTTAACCTTTATCCATGACAATGCAAATATCTAACTTGTGCCCTGCTATAATTATCAGATACTTTTGCCTTTATTTGCTCACAGACAGCTCAGCTGAGTTGGAAAGGGATCCATGTAAAATATAAGGTAAAATTCACTCAGCATGTATTTACTGAACAGCAAGGTTTGTAAGAAATTTGGTAAGATGCCACAGAACATAGAAGGATTAAATGTGATTTTTAGATTCTTTCCTTAGGGAGCTGACAGCCTGGTAGGAGAGAGAAAAGTTCCCAAAATGGCAATTCAGACAGTCCATGATGATACTTAATGTGACGTGTTTGAAGGAGGCAAAAATCATTTCTTGCTGCAAGAGGAAATGCTTCATTGAGGAGTACATTGTGAGTAAGGCCTTGAAGACCACATACAGTTTTTAAGGATCACAAGTACAGCAGAAGCAATGGCACAGAGAAGGAAAATTCCAAGCAATGCCAATTGAATGATTAATAACCTGGTCAAGTTACAGTATGGGTTGGGGTCAAGCACTGATTTTACTTGGGTATCAGAATTACCGTGAGTTCATGCGGACGTTTTTCACAGTCCAACATGGTCCCTCCTAGCTCGACAGTTAATCACTGCTCTAGAGAACTATATTTAGTTCCCTTGAAGTTAGTTAGTTTCTTTGAAGAACAAAAAAAGAAAGGCTTTGGGTGTTGGGATAAGTGAGGACAGAAAAACGTGACTGGATAAATAGGCTGGGAACAGAATGGAGATATTCTTAAACACATTTAAATGTGTGACAAAATTTTAGACAGCCACAAAAAAGTTCCAAAGTACTCTCAGCAAGCTACCAAAGCAGTGATTGCTGGATCAGTTAAAGTGCTGAGAATAGTTTTGTCTCAGAGAATCTGGCTGATGATCTAAAATAATTATGGGATTTTATGAATTTGGGTTAAAAGGAGTTTGAATAATAGCTTCCATTGACAGCCTCTATGAAGAAGAAAAAACACTAGCACAGATGGGCTGATGTTTGATATGACAGGGTACTTCCTATGTTGCTTTGGCAGATGAATACCTACTGGGTTTTCCTAATGCTTTTAGGAACAAAATTACAAATAGATCTGGACAGATTTCACTTGACTTTTACTGTACTGGTTGTCCTTTGGCTAGTACTCTGAAGTCAGTGCCATAGCATTTTGTCATGCACACAACAGCCAACTGCACAACCTCGATGACAAGATCAGATTCCTTAGCGTCAGAGATATAAATTCACGACCTAAAGCACTCACCTGCTTTGTATCCCAGGTCAATATATTTCGTTTTCCTCACCAAATATTTTAAATATTTTGTCAAAAGTTCCTCATTTAAGGATTTAATAGTTAATATTATATCTGCTCATTTTACTATTTTTCAGTTCTTCTAATAATAAGTATATAGTGAAACACGGTCACATCTGTTGCTATTTTACTAAAAAATGAGAAAGGATTTTAAAACTAAGGTTATGTCATTATACGTTTCTCAAGGCCCATAGAACTGTACAATGCAAAAAGTGAATCCTAATGTAAACTACGGACTTCAGTTAACAATGTATAAATATTGGTTTATTAGTTGTAACAAATGTACCACACTGATATAAGATGTAAATAATAGGAGAAACTGTGGGGGGTGGTAGAGGATATTTAGGAACTCTGTACTTTCTGATCAATTTTTCTGTAAACCTAAAACTGCTCCAAGAATATTGTCTAATTTCTTAAAAATTAAAAAAAAATTAGGCTATTCTTTAGTACTATTTTTCCTTTGGTTTTATAGTCTGAGTTTATTTCTTCTGATTTACATTTTACCTTTGTCACCTTGACAAATCCTGGCAAAACTTATGGCCTTCCTTACCTCATACCTTATAAATATCAATTCTAATTAGATTGGTGATATCAATGTGAAATGAAAAACCATTAAACTTCTAAAAGATAAAATTGGAGAATATCTTCATGACCTTGGGTTAGGCAAATATTTCCTAAACAGGACATAAAACCATTAACTGCAAAGAAATTGATTCATAAATTCAACTATATTAAAATTATTAACTTCTCCTAGACACTGTTAAGAGACTGAAAAAGGAAGAATCAGTGAGAAAATATATTTGAGATTGTGTGTATGTCTGACAAAAGACTCATTGCAGAATATATAACAGCTTTTACAAGTCAATAAGAAAAAAACAGATAAGCCAATTTAAAAATAAGCAAAAAACTTATCAGCACTTCATTAAAAAGTTATCCAAATGGCCAATAAATGAATGAAAAGTGATTAATTTTGTTAGTAATCAGAGAAATGCACAATAAGACCACATGAAACAAAACAAAATGACAACCTATGGAATGGGAGAAAATATTTGCAAAAGATGAAACTGACAAGGGCTTGATTTCCAGCATGTATATATACAGCTCATACAACTTAGCAAGAAAAAAGCAAAAAGACCAATCCAAAAATGGGCAGAAGACCTAAACAAGCAATTCTCCAATGAAGACGTATGAATGACCAATAGGCACATGAAAAAATGCTCAATATCACTAATTATCAGAGAAATGCAAATCAAAACTACAATGAGGTATCACCTCACACCAGTCAGAATGGCCATTATTCAAAAGTCCACAAATGATAAATGCTGGAGAGGGTGTGGAGAAAAGGGAACCCCTCCTGTACTGCTGGTAGGAATGCAGTTTTTGTGGAAAACAGTATGGAGATTCCTCAAAAGACTAAAAATAGACTTACCATATGACCCAGCAATCCCACTCTTGAGCATATATCCAGAGGGAACCCTAATTCAAAAGGATACATGCACCCCAATGTTCACAGCAGTACTATTTACAATAGCCAAGACATGGAAACAACCTAAATGTCCCTCAACAGATGACTAGATAAAGAAGTTGTGGTGTATTTATATAATGGAATACTACTCAGCCATAAAAATGATAAAATAATGCCATTTACAGCAACATGGATGTCCCTGGAGAATGTCATTCTAAGTGAAGTAAGCCAGAAAGAGAAAAATACCATATGATATCACTCATATGTGGAATCTTAAAAAAAAAGACAAATAAGCTTATATATAAAACAGAAACAGACTCATGACATAGAATACAGACTTGTGGTTGCCAGGCGGGAGAGGGGTGGGAAGGGATAAACTGGGAGACCAAGATTTGCAGACATTGACTGGTATATATAAAATAGATAAATAAGTTTATACTGAATAGCACAGGGAAATATATACAATATCTTGTAGTGGCTTACAGTGAAAAAGAATATGAAAATGAATATTTGTGTATTCATGTATGACTGAAGAACTGTGCTGTACACCAGAAATTGACACAATATTGTAAACTGACTATAACGTGATAAAAAAAACACATGAAATATTACTACATACTCATAGTATGCCTAAAATTAAAAATGCCTAAATGAAAAAGGCTGACATCAAACACTGACAAAGAGGTAGAGCAACTAGAATGGCTGTATGTACTATTTATGTAAGATTTAAAGACCAGCAAATACTAATGAATGGTCAGTAAAATAATTACCTTTGCTGCGGCATGGCAGAGGCAGGAGTACGTGGGAATGGGAGGAAGGGCTAAGGATGAGGATAAGACTGGGAAGGGGTATGGGGCTTCCAGGATGAAGGTAAGGTTCTAGTTCTTCTGAGTGGTGATTATGCATATGTTTTAACTTTGTGACAAGTCATTGATTGGTACACTAATGCTGGTGCCTTGTGGATATGTGTGTTATACTTTAAAACTGTACCTACTTACATGCACAGCTAATTACAACTAAAAGTATGTCTTTGATATGTATTGACAATTACTGCTATAATAACTGGTCAACAGGGCAGTAATCATAACCAAATTGACCCACAATATAAAATTTTATTTCAATAATTTGGCATTAGAGTATGAGACATACTAATGCAGCAGGAGCTGTGGATATAATTTTGATGGAGGTACATTTTGAGAATAAAATCATCATCCATGTTACTAGGGTGATGGGTAGAATTTAGTTCTATTCCTAAGAGTAATATCTCTCAGGTGCTCCTTCTGATGTGCCACCTCACACTAGCAGGTCACTAACATGTGGACACTGAGCAGTGCTAGCGGCTTAATCACCCGCTTCCTGCTTTTTTAGGTGTCTGCAATAAGGTCTAGCAGGAGGGACCTATAGGTAGCTTTCCCTGGCCTTGTTAAAAAACTGCTCTTGATATAAAGGGAAGAAAAGTGTCCTATAACATTGAACAATTGAGATCATAGCTTCCAGGCAACTGTTTTCCTCACATAATTTCAGTCTTTCTCTTAATACAGTGCAAATAAAGAGGTAATGTCCTTTAAAAAATAATAAAAATGACATATAATTAACTATTTCAATGCTTCTTTTTCAAGTATTTGGTTTCATGATTATTTGGTCTCAGATTAAGTTAAGTCCCTTATAGAATAAATTTCAACGTAGCTAATGTGGGGACAACATGGTGAAGGAAAAAAAGCAATGTACAAGGAATTACATAATGTCTTCTATTCTTAGTGCTTCCCCTAACCATCTTTGTGACTTTAGGCAGATCTGGAGCTCCAGACTGGATGACTTGTAAGCTCCTCTTCTGATGTGGAAATAACATGATTCCATATGCAGTTTTGTAATGTGAACTTGAATATAAATGCAATCCTGTCCTTACCATAGTATTTTACTTAAAGTTATAGATAGATGGTATAACAAATCTACTATAGAACTATTATTTCATTCTCAAAATAAAAATTATGTAGGCTTTCCTCCTATCTTCATCTCTACCTCTGACTTCCTGATCACTTTCAAATGCCTTGTTCCTTTATCAACAATAATCATGTCAGCAAATATACACTGAGCATTTCCTATGATGCAGGCATTGTTCTATGTTTCACACATGTGAGCTTCGTAAATCCTTGTAACAACCCTGCTATAATTTGCCCCATTTTGGAAATAAGAAACTGAAGCACCAAAAGGTTAAATGATTTGTCCAATAATATAATAATATACTATGATCCCCATAGTTAAGATAGGAAAACTGAGGCATATGAAGTTTATGTAACTTTCTCAAGGATGGATAACTGCTAAGGAGCAGGGTCAAGACATGAATAGTGGTGTGCTTCTTCCTTTATTCTCTTCTCTTTCTTTCCCCTATTCTATTTTTCCCTCCCTTTTCTCTTTGCCATTCCTTTCTTATTTGCCCACTTTCCAATCTTTTTGCATTAAATACACAGAATAATGCATTTAATTTACCTCTAATATATTAGACAATTCAGGGCATAAGTGTTAATTAAGATTGAAGACTAAATTAGAAGATACAGTATTTAATTTCAAGACCTAAAGCCTCAGAGATATCATTGCTTTAAAAAAGTAATTATTTTGTCTGAGTAAAATAATTGAATATTTTCATGTGTTGGGTCATTGTAAGTCAAGTACATTTAGTAGATAAATACATACAAACATTATATATATACATTTAGAAACCTTAGAAATTACTGAAGATAGTGAAGCACACTCTCATAATTTTATCATATTAATTCATTTTATTCTAGGAAAATCTTATACTGTTTTCCTCCCTAAAAAATTCTTCTTTTGAAAAGAAGCTTTAAGTAGTATTTTAAGTTTCACTTGCATCAACATGATTATTACAATTTCAATCTAAAATTTTAATCTTGTTTCTTTAATTGAATATATTTTCAGGATTTGTAGGATTTATTTTTAAATATCTTATTACATCACCTACAGTAGTAAGGTTGTTAGATTTATTGCATACATTGTTTACTTCTTATTGGTCTCTGTGGGGTTAATTTGTCACCATTAATAGCTGCATTTTCTCTGTTCTATGTTGAATGCTCCAGGGTTTTTGAAGAAGACCAGTTCTTCCAAGGACTAACAGAACAACACCATAATTTTGTTTTGGGGTTGTCTCTAATATACATATTACATAAAATCTTTAAAATATCCATAAATTTATAGATATTCACTATGAATATCTGACAAATCTTGTCAAATTTCTTAGTAAAACTAATCTTAAGATGATACATTTTAAGTGTCTTTTTTTCTCTTAAGAAGTAATTTATTTTATTTCATTATGAAAGGATTAAGTTTAAAATACTATTACTAACAATACCCTTTTCAATATAAACTTTTTTAATGATTAAAACAAATTTTGAAAACATAAAATTAATAGACAAAAATTCAGTTTTCCTAGTAGTCTAAATACACTGTCTATTAGACAGTTGAGTTGTAGAGTATATTTGGTATATGTATAGCACTTATCACAAGGGGTTGACAAATTCTGATTCACTAAAACAAACAATTTTAGGTTAGGAATGATACAAATTTGACAAGTGCTTTTGTAAGAATTGGTTAAAGCATTGAAGCACTGTTTTAAAATATTAAAGTAAATTTTTACTTGTTTTTTGTTGGATGACTTCAAACAAGTAACTACTAATCCTTAATTCTACACCAAAAATAACTGTAAAATAGTGTGAATTCTGTTACATTTTTCTTATTGTTGCCTTTTGTTTTCTAGGTAATAACTGTCACCATGTATCAAGAATATCAAAAGCATGCTCTGTATTTTATAAACATTATTCGGCTAAATCCTCAAAACACTGCTCTGAAGTAGCCTTTCTGTTCTCATTTTTCAGATGAGGAAACTGAGGTTTAGAGAGTTTAATTAACATGACTAAGCAGAAACAGGTAGAAAGAGGGAAAGCCAAGAGATGAGCAAAGCTCTGCCTCACCACACAGCCCATGTTTTTGTCTAGCTCCTTCAACACAAAGGCCAATTTCAGTCAAGTGGTTTTTAAAGTGAAGGGGGAATGTTTCATTTTGGAAGAAGAGAAGAAAATGCATTTTTTTAATTAATCCCCCTCTGTCCTGCCAATTAAGACCTGAGCTCCCATCTTAAGTATTACACAACATTTTAATACAGTCCTTCTTGCTTTTATCTTTCTTAGCTAATCCAAAGGATGAAAAATGTTGGTAAAATTCATTGAAGACAGCGATAGAATTAGACACTTGAATTTGACAACCTGTATCCCCACCATACCACCAACTCGTGTTACATGCGAGATTATCTATATTACCCACAAGTGGAGGAGACCTTGTTCCATGGCATGAAGCACTCCATGAAACAATATTCTTGGCTGCCTAATGTAGTCAACCAACTCTTTAAATCATAGATCAGGGCAGACACAGTTGTAAAATATTTATAGACTATATGCATGCTGTGTGCCAAACTGAAATTTACAACATGGGGAGAACTTCTAATAGAAGTACACTTTTTGAAGGTATTAATTGAGTTTAAATGTAAACTAGAGAATCATTCTATACTAGACAGTATAATTAAAATTGCTCAAGATCAGCTTCAAAAAAACATTGCATCAGAGGTCTCTGAAATATCTCAGAACTGGAAAGGTCTTTTGAGCCACTTGTTTCCTGCTTTCATATTGCTGGTCCTGTTGTTGGATATGGCAAAGTCTGCCACTGTTTCTGACCATTAATGACTTTAGAATGATGGCTACACAATTCACTCACACAAGACCAGCAGTGACACCTCCAAGAGAAATAACCTGAAACATATATTTGAGATGAAGCATAAATGTCATTACCACCATCTGCAAAGCCAGTTGCAGTGATAATAGGCACAGCCACCATAATTAGTCCACTGCTGCTCCAAACATACTTCATCAAGAACTGCTCTAACATGATGTACCACAAACGTTTGGATAAAATGAGGTTCATCTGATCTGCTAAAGCTTTGTAACTTTTTTGGAGTTGCTTCATTTCTACCTATAGAGGGAAAAAGAGATAAGAATTAATCTAGCATGAGCTATAAAAATAAATAATGCATGTCTGAGGACTTTCTTTAAAGATAATTATGTATTATTTTGTTTTAACTGAGTATACTATTATCTATAATTGTAACAACCAATAAATACAGATTAATGTCAGAATTAATCATTATTTAGTTTTAATCACAACTGCATTATTTTTTAAACATCTGATATTCAGTAAATGTAATGTTAAATATAAATATATGTGATTTACAATTATGTTTTCAAACTTATAAGATATTAAAATTAAATGATATTCTGTGAGATATAAATAGTGTTAGAACCTTATCCTTCTTGACCACATCAAAATATCTGAAAATAAACATATGACATGTATATGTGTAATTAGACTCCTCAATTTTGAACTAATTCAATTTACTAGATTTTGTCTTAAATGCAAGAAGGCTACAACATGCTATAATTTACATCACTGAGTTCAATGATTCAAGAAGAATGACAAATAAATATGATTAATGCAACACGTGAGGCCAATTTTCAAGTGGAAATAAAAGTCCTAAATTTGCTTTAAATTTGCTTCTTCAGATTGGTACTACTATAACATTTTTTTTATAATAGACGATGTTTCAAAAATTAAATATTCTGCTTGATAATTAAAACACCATTTTCAACTTCAGAATACCTTATTATTTCATTTGCCAAGTCATTTGTATTAAGATTTCAGATCCATCCCCTTAAAAATTCTGTCATATTTAATATTCTTTAATGTACTGCAAATTTATGTAATTAGGCTATTTTAGGGACCTGCTTAATATTGAAAATCTTTAATATTTAAAGATAACATTCTGGAATTCCTCGTTTTCCTTCCTCATTTCTTCTCTAATCTTAGCTTTTCCTTCAAAGCTAGACAAAAATCTCATTTTACTATTGTCTTTCTTTGTGTCAAAATATGGTGCTAAGCATTAAGACTAATGGAAATACCATTTGTAAAACAAACTCTCCTGCATTTCTTAGGACTGAGGAACTCCATCATGGACCAGACATGAAAAACTGTCAAACTTGCTTTTCATATGAAAAGCATGTTTTTTTTTTTTTAATTTTCCTCTTGAAAAACAAACAAAGATTACCACCCTAAATTTTCCATCTCAATGGAAATATGTTTACCTAGTTTCTAAACATACATTATTTCCAATGCTCTAGAACCATCTACTAAGTTAGGATTTAAGTTTTTAAGAAAAGCATTCAGAGGTAATTCTGAGCATATCTGGGTAGCTGAGGCTAAGTAGCATTTTTTAGAGTGCTGAGCATTTTATTCTTGTGAAACTTTAGAAAAGTTTGCACTTTATGTATAATTCTTTAACAGCTTGTGATTAAAAAGGGTAATGAAGCATATATTTTAACACAGGTTGAAATGTCCTAAGAATCTAAAACGCTGAAGAAGAGGGTCTATCAGCAGTACAACAGATGACATCTAGCACTGCAGGGGCAGCTTGAACAGTCTCACATTTCACCCATCACCTTAATTTCTTTCTTACCTTATGTCCTCTGTAAAAGGCAATTTCTTCAACATTGGCTATAATTCTGGAGTGCACGTACCGCAAATAGCCTTTTCTATGAGCTTCTTCAGCCACCAATTTACCAAACTTGGGAGAACAGGCTTTCAACACTTTAGCAGTGGCATATACCACAAGCCCGGCTAATAAGGTGGGCCCAGTGGGGCTTGCTCCTCTGGACGTAGCAGTCTGGATGAGCGTATAGGAGGTCAGGATTACATCTAAAATAGGCTTGGTTAGGTTGGAATACAAGTGAGCCACGGACTGAGAGAACATCATAATATCCTCAGTAAGAGACTGGTCGGGGTTTGCCAGCCTCCCGTCCATATTGATCACCTTATAATAAGTCTGATTTGTAAAATAGGTTTCATAGGCGTGGTCTACTAGGCGAGTTCTGAAGGCCAAGGCCAGTTTGCCCTCCAGGTACCTTATTGCACTGTTGACAAAGGTGGCAGGGATGGCAATCATAAGCCACTTGATTAATTTGATGATGAAAGTCCGAGGCTTCTTTTCCACAATGCTTTTCACGATTTTTCCATCCAGACCAGCTACATAGATAGACAGAAAGGTTCTTGAGATTAGAGCTACCGAGTGGAGGCATAGCCATCCTGTTTCAGTGGTCACAAGTTTTGGAAAGAGAATTTTCCGAAGTTCTAGCAGCTGTTTGAAAAAATCTGCATTCACTCCAGGCGAAGGTTTTTTACAAGTGGCCTCGGTGCAATGCAGTATTTCTCTGTTCTCTGCAGCCGGGTAAGCTTCTTTTTTCTTCCTGTGGCCAGACTGTTTTAAACGCTTGCCAATGGTGGGATAGAGGGTTTTCAGAGCATATGCTGCAGCCACCAGGCAGACAGCCCTTTTAGCAGCCCTCGATCTGGTCCATTTCACTCGATCAGCTGCTGCATTTAGCATATGTATCATTTTCCCAGTTACCCAAACCGGCTTCAAAAAGAATCGGTTTTAAAAGAACATGCTTCACGGGAATCCCCAGCAAGTGTTTCAGAAAGTTCTACAGCGTTTCATAATCTGCAGCGTTTCTCCTCTTCTGTTTTTGTTTTGTTTTGTTTTGTATTGTATTTATTTTTTTTTTAATTTTGTTTTGCTGTGACAGCCGTGGAGAGCTCAGTCTCCACTGCATCTACTGGGGATGATTCCCTCAGAAGCTCAGGCTGCACCAAGCAGCCCCAGGCTCCTCCCTCTCAGGCCCCTCATTGGCTGTGAGGGCGATGGGACCCTTGGAATCCTCGCTGCTTTCCTCTGAACCTTGAAAATGAGGAGAGAGCAAAACGAATTACATCCTTAAACAGTTCAGAGTTAAATGTCTATTTTTGGAGAGGTCGTATCAGGGCTGGCGACAAAACCTGCCCTAGCGACTGAGCATGCTCAGCGTCACTCGCAACCCATAGAAGTTTCAGAAAATACGTCACTTTTCTAAGGTTTTAGTAAATACCACAGGGGAAGAGCAAAATGAAAGGGAAAGTTCCAAGAGCTTTAAAATGAGATGAGGGAGAAGGAACTGGGGAGATGAGGGAGGAGGAACGAGAGGATCAACACAAAATAAATATGAAAAGGGTCGGAACGAATCTGAAAGGGAAAGAGAAGAAAGTGACAAGTTGGGGTGGGGGGTGGGGGGCCCGGATAAAACAAAATATCAAACTCTTGGATCTATTTTACAGTACTCCCTCCTCTCGTATTTTAATTTTTTCCCCTTCTGTCTGTGATTTCACATGAAGTTCCAGAACCTATCAGACAAGTTGTATTGAGGGTATCTTTTTGTAAATAAATAGGAGAGAACTCTTCCGTATAACTGAAAATAATTCTTTGCTATGCCTCCATTCCAATGTTTACTTGTTTTTATAATGAAAATCTTGCAGCCTCATAAATGCTATTTTTAGCAATGGAAATCTGATGCACTGGTGATTTATTTACAAGGTGACTATTAAACAAATGAGAGCAGTGTTTCACTTATACCTGCTTGTGTCTTTTAGATAGTCATTACTTGGAGGTCTGTGACTTTAAAATCAAAAGTTAACCATTTGGGAGTCAAACTGGCGTTAAACTGCAGTAATAGCTTCTTCAGGCTTTTACTTTATTTTGTGAGAGTTCCTTGCCTTTTGCAAGCTTTTGTTTTGTTTGTTTTGTTTCAGGTTTAGAGATAATCTACTACTTCCCATTTCCATTTTGGTTATTTGATAAAAATCAAAAGCTTTAAAAAAAATTCTCTACATCCCTAATGGACTTAAGCAAAATTTTGCATGTTTTAAAAAATGTAAAGGGCATGTTTTTAGGCAAGGATGAGTTATTCTCAAATATACAAAACGTTTCTCCACCCCCATTCCCCTCACACAACATACACACACTTCTAGTCAACTGGGAGCCAGGGAAAACACGCATTAAACTAGGACAGAGGTTGGCATATTACAACCAAACCAGTGGGCCACATCTGTCCCACCATCTATTTTTATATAGTCCTTTAAATGTAAGAATAGCTTTACATTTTAAAAATGGCTGAAAATACATCAAAAGAATAATATTTTGCAACATGTGAAAATTATATGAAGTTTTAATTTCAGCATTTATAAATAAAGTTTTATTTGAACATAGTCACACCTATTTATTTACTTACTGTCTATGGCTTTTAAACCACAATGGCAGGATTGGGTAGATGAAATAGAGCCTAAAATATTTCCTACCTGGCCCTCTACAGAAGTTTGCCAAACCCTGTGCTGGAATGTAAAACCTGTCTCAGTATTGAATGCTCTTCATTATTCAGTTTACTGTGAATAAAGAACTATCCTCACTTTTATAAGTAACCATATTCTTAAACTTTTAAAATTCCTCCTTTCCCAGGTACCTATATGAATACCAAGAATCATTTGTTTGCATTCAATTCAGTAGATTTACTAATACATGAATGGCAACTTCATGCAAGACTCTTTGATAGCTGGCCGTGTCAGTAGCACAATCTGTCATTCCATTAAGACTTTCTAAGTCTGTTCATAGAGATCATGGTGTCATAGCGGTTATTTTCAAATGTTTTCATTCCAAATCTCATTGCTTCTCATGTGTCAAAATAAGGCTGCCTTACATTGATAAATGTTAATTCTTTATGTCACATCTCTTGACTGTGATAGGACATGTGGAGAGCCAGGGTAAACTTAACTGGGTGTGATGGGAGGACGTTCAGCATGCAAAATCTGGTGCACAAATGCATGGGTCAGAAAGCAGCTGGCAGTGGAAGCAAGTGGCTTGCATCACTGGCACAGGACAAAAAGATCAAGGGAGGAGGAGGGCAGTGGGAAATCTAGAAGCAAAGGATGTTAGAGACCTAAATACACACTCAGTTGTAGGTAGGTCAGTTTACCAACTGATAATGAAGCTGGGGTACAGGAAAAAGCTTTTAATGCCTGGAATGAAAGACTTGTTAGAATGAGGAACTGGGTTTAAAGAAAATAATCAAGATAGAAGTTTGGTTACACAGAAATGTTGTTCAAGGAAGGTTGAAGTCTAGTTACTAGAACTGGGGAAAAGGTCAATACAAGATTTGATTTGCTGTTGCGCTACTAAAGCACAGACCTAACTATAACCACTTATATTTCACTCCCATATTTCACTCAAGATTGGTCCAAGCATCTGAGCCTAGGCTCAAGCCTTCAGGAAAGGCAGAGGAAGAATTCTTTGAGATGACAGAAAACCAGATAGATAATTCTAGATGGAAATAAATGCCATTTAAATAAGAAACTAAGAAATATCAAGATACTTGTTTCTTTCTTTTTTTATGAGCATGATGCAATTAAAGCAAAGAGAATGTTAACTTAGTTTGAATTTCAAACTACAGAAAAATAAGGTAGAAAAAAAATCACTGCTTACTATAGTAAACATAATCCAAGCTGCTCAACTTTACATTCATTTATATGGGAAAGTATTAAAATTTTCTTAAGAAAGGAGAACTAATTTTAGAAAAAAGATACTAAAAAATAAAAATTAAATAATTAGCAATCATTATTACATTACTCTGTTCTCATGTGTGATACTCTCAATGTCCATGTCAGAGTAGACACTGCCTATGTCCATGGAAGAGCAGAATTAAATAAATTTTATATATATTATAAAGTATATACATATATTAGAAAAACTATGTGTTTTATAAACTGTAAAACATCAGAAGTATTTTTTTACAATAAAGAGATCTACATATACCAGTATATTAGTTAAAACAATGTATATAATGTAGATAATATATGTGTTGTGTGTTTAGATAGTAAATCAAGAAAGTAAATAATTTTGGTAATAAATAGAAATTAAAGTTTATAATTTTGGATGGATTTCCTTTTCACCAAATTTTAAGTAATAGTTTATCTGTGCTGTATTTCTTTCTTGAAGTGTTTCCTGACCCAAGAGATTACCTAATTGCCCTTTGGCCCTAAAATAACACAATATTTACCCCATTATCTATTGGTCACGCTAGCCTTATTCATGTGAGGCACAACATAACACTGAAGATGAGATTGTAGGTCAACCTTTCATATGTTACAAATTACCTAATAAGTGGTCTAATTCAAACCAATGATAGATGTACTTTACTGAATTTTTGTTATAAAAATCAGTATTTATGTGATTAAACAAGACGTCTACTCTGGGACATAATCCTATTTTAGGTACTATTTCCTAACGATTTAACAGAAAATGTATTATATTTGAAAATATGAGATATTCCCCAGGTTAAAATATAGAAAATAATCATGACAATTGGAGGGTGGGGTGGGTGGGGAGTACTTTGCGTATTTGTTTGGGATAAGAGATTTCTAGTTTCTAGCCAAAAATATCATAGAACAGTTTGTAAGATAAATGTTTTGTGCGGCTATACCAACGTAACACAGAAATGAACAGCAAAATCCAGTTTTTGTTTTGAGATTTTTTTCAGTAAGGAGTTTAAAGTCTTTGGACCTTTAGAGCTAAATCAAGTTTTGCTAAAACTCTCTCAGAAACTCACAAAATGTACAGAATATTCAATTACTATGGTGCAATGTTTCTATCAAACAACTGTTTGCTCAATTTTAAAACTACACGTGAAAGATACTTTAAGGATCTGGATACAGAACAGTAAGTGAGAATGGAAATACAGCTTTAGGGTTATGGATTTATAACTGCCCTTGCCTTCTTTTTCTCCACCAAGTCTGGTCTCTGACCTGAAAAAGAAGGCTGAGGCCAACACAGAACTAAATAAAATTATGGTGTGGGTGGTTTGAAACGCTAACCCAGTGGCCCTAGTCCGATAGTTCATTTACTTAGGGGTACCTTGCCTGAGTAGTTAAAACTGCCGTGTTCTTCCTCCTTGAGGCGCGCTGATCACCTTCCCGCTTCCCTCGCAGTCCTATCAGGACGGATACTCCGTAGAAACCGTGGAGGCTGCCGGGAGGCCGGGAGGAGCCAGCCCAGGCCGCAGAGGCTGCCGGGAGGCCGGGAGGAGCCAGCCCAGGACGCAGAGGCTGTCGGGTGTCTGGCCGGAGGCCCAGAGCCGGGGAGGAGCCAGCTAAGGCTTGAAAGCGTGTAGCTCCGCACCAGGAGGAGACGCCTGAGCACTGGCTGTCCGACGACGGTGTTTCGCTTCGAAGTTTTGGGGAGATGAATTGGGTCGGTGGTTCCCGGTGAGTTGTGCCGTTGGATCTTGAGACTGTATGTAGCCGTTCATTCCAAAATGGCGCCTCCTTCCTAGACCCTCGAGGCGGGTGCACGGCCTCAGCTGGAAAGAACTTGCCCCGAGTGGGTCTTTTAATCGATATCGAATCTGGGAAACCCTAGCACGATGTCTCTATTCCTAAACCAAAAGCAACTCAGCTTCTCCCCAAAGCTTCACGCGAGGGGTCCGCTCTGGGTCAGGTTCTCTGCTCACCAGATGTCCCACGTCCTTCTGTAATGAGGCATCTAAGCACCTGAGGCCTCTGAGCACCTGTGCCCTCTTCTGCCTTCTTCCCGCTCAACCCCCCTTTCTTAGGAGGAGTTTCTTTTGGGTCAATATATAATCTTTGCATGAATTCGCAAAGTATTTTGAAAGAGGCCAATCCCTGCCCTTAAATCCGTTGATTGGGGATGGGGGCGTATGAACGATATAAATCCAATATAGTTTGTTTTAACGGGAGGTAAAATAAACAGTTTTTATTTTAACAACTTACAGAGAATTTACAATTTATTTTGTATTTAGGAGTAATTACATAAAACGTAACAGGTTGACAGTTTAGATTTATCTGATCTATTCATTGCTATTGACCTTGAAGTCCACTAGGATGGAAATCGTGTAGGCCTATATTTACATTTGATCAAATTCCATGATGAAAAGAATTGTTTTGATTGAAACTTTGATTACAGTTTTTGTACATTAAATGCAATTTTTGTCATAAATAGACCTAGAAGAGTGGTATGTGTTTAAAATATAACTTTAAAATTCTAAGGAATTTTCTAAGAGGAAAGACAGCTTTTGTGTTCACCAAATGTTGTAACTGTACCCACTAACTTCAGGAGCATTTATCTTGCTGAAGAATATATTAGCATTGAATTTCAGAGTTTATCTGAATTATTCCTGGCTAATATTTTAGCATCATACTTACACTTCGGAGAAAAGTGAAAATTCACTTACAGGCGTCACAAGATTTAGTTGATGTATGATTATAATATTCTTTAAAATGTGAATATTAAATGAGATATGAAATCATTTTACAAATGCTTAAGCATTTAATGTATTGTATTTTAAGCATGAAAATGTAGGTGCTATTATTATTCTGTCATATATCTCAAACTTCTGGTTATTCAGAGAGTAATATTTTAGTTGCTATTGGGAGAATGTAAAATCAATATACTGCAGGAAACATGTACTCGAAGATTATATTTCTCGAAGTGAGGTAGTGCTGTACCTGGAGGTATTAGGTACCAGGGGGTTTAAGAAACAGCAAAGAAACGTAACACATCTTCATGGACCCTGTTTCCCTCAGAGATCAGAGGAAAACATAATTTTAAATTTAAACAAACACGGATACATTATAGAGTAAAATGCAAAACTCTTGTGAAGTTTTAAAATAAAATATGCAATTTTAAATAAATTTTCTTGCACTGGGTGGGGGATGGGAGGGTAGGTGAGAAGGAACTCCTTAAGTGTCAAACCCCACATTGGTATGAAAACCTGAGTATCTCCACTTTCTAGTATTACAGTTGAAAAGATTAGTTGATCTTGGCATCTGATCATGAGACCCTAAAGGGCCTCATCCAAGACAGTGCTAGGTAATCACTGGCAACTGATTGGAGCTACTATAAAATAGAAATTTTAAACCTTGTCCCAGGGTGTTCTGGAGTACTTGTTCATTCCCCTCTGATATTATATTAGGATTGTTTTGTGGTTGAAAATTTTGGGAACTGTGAGGAACTTAAAATACAGAGAAGTGAAGTACTTTGAAAACATTTACAGAGTTCCCTCGAAACAACTGCTCCCTCAGAAGAGTCAATGTTAAGTATTCAACAAATAGTTTTTTTCATGCCTACCTGTTTAGGACATTGTTAAGGTGTATGGGGACATTCAGAAATGAAGAAGATACAATTTTGGCTCCCCACCCACCCAAAAATATATTGTAGAATAGTAAGATTAGAATTAGGTAAATGATTATAATATTAGATAGTTAAATACACTTAATATGTAGCAACCACTGTTCTATGTGCTTTTTTGTATATTAGCTCATTTACTCTTAACTAGAATCCTTTGAGGTATGTACAGATGTTTTCCCCATTTTACTGGTGGGGAAACCATTAACGTTAAGTGACTTGCTCAAGGTCGCCTCACTAATCAGTGGCACAGTGTGCTTAATCACAATCTTGTGCTAAATAGAAATACGAGGATTGTGAACGTGGCCTGTGGATAAATAAAGGACTGTGGATATTTAGAGAACCGAGAAAAAAGGAATTATGTTAAGCCTTGAAAGATAGCAGTACTCCACAGAACAAACACCACAGAGGAGCAATGAAATAAAAGTTCTTAAATACTGAAAAGAAATAAGTAATTGATCAAATTGGAGACCTAATTTTTAGCAAGGCTTCTTAGAAGAGATGGGTTGGGATGGGGAAAGGATTATTTGGCAAATAGTAGATGGGTCTGCATTTAGACAGGAAAACATACATTTTTGTCAAGGGAATGAATAAAGCAGGCTATAGCAAGTCTTAGCAACCTGACTGTATACCTTAACCTGAAGCAGAGTATTCTTGTATATTATAGGAATCTGATATATATTAAGTTTAATTGCAGAAACCTTTGATTGGAGCATCTTTACAACTGCAAAGGTCTTTACAGTTATTCTTGACGTAAAACAAGCTTGGCATTTGACTTTTTAACTGCTCTTCAGTTTAGGGACTCTGCCAGTTACACATAAAATATCTGTGTGTGTGTGTGAGGGAGAGAGCTAGAGAAGAAGTAAGCTTCCCTTGTTTTCCATTTTAAATTACTTACTTGGTTTGTCTCTAGTGTTATGGTTTGTGGACATCTTTGCATGATGTCATAACATTTCATTTCAAACAAAGTCTCATTTAGGGTAAAGATATTTGATCTGAACTGAAACTAATTTACATATCTGTGATAGCAGTTCCCAATCTACTGTCCCTGAAACTTGCTAATCAGTGATAATGCCAAGTTTTTTAATTTACTGTTCTTTCCTTTTTTCTAAAGTTCTTCTTGGGTTTTTTTTGTTTTGTTTTTTTTTAAGTGCCCCTTCCCTTCTAAGTCCTTTTTTGACAAAATTAAAATATCATTAATTTGTTAGTCTTACCAATTAAAACTTTTTTTTATTCCTTGTCTGGGACGTAGAACATTGACCTAGAACTCGAATTTTTGTTTTGTAGTTTTTACAAGTCACCACTGAGACCCTGTATTTTCCTAGTTAGGTTAAGGTGTAAATTTGAGAGAGGACAGATAAAAACACTGATTTTTAAAATTTGGACAAGATTCTCTCTTTTATTTTTCCTGTTTATTGATCAGTGACTTGTTTCACCAAATTCATAGCCATCTCGGACAGGAAGGTGGTATGAGAGGGGAGAGGAAGTAGAAAATAAAGATGTAACCAGTCTTTTGGCCACAATATGCTATTTAGAATGAGATTGACTTTTTACAGCTTAGATCGAAGAATGCAACCAGTATCATAAGAAAGACAGATAAAATCTTGCTTCAATTTAGGTGAGGGAGAGGCTTAAAACGATCACCTGTGCAAAACATTTATTGAATGCAGTGCATCACGTTCTGTGCCAGGTGAGGGTACAAAATAACTGAAATTTAGTCTCTTTTTGAGAGATCTGTAGTTTATTGGGGGAGGAGGGGTAGAACATGCCATTAAGTTTGAAAACGTTTAAGATCAGAGGCCAAAATATGTGATTTGAAAAACATATTATAAACAATAGTAGAACATAGGATAGTTTTAGATAGGGTTTGGTAAATTGGAAACAAGGATAAAAGAAAGTTCAAATGGAGGAAAACAAAGAAGAAAACAAACATTACATAAGTAATTGGAGATGACTTTATATTTAAAATTTTTAAGTGTGTGTGTCTCTGCCTGATGGTGAGATGGAAAGACAGAGAAGTTGAAATTTCAATCTGTTAGTTACTGAGAAATCATTCAAATTCAGAAGTGATACAATGAAAATGGTATTTTATGACTGTTTGTGGTGTTAGTGGTCTGTAGGTTGGAATATAGCAGGGGAAGACTCCAAGATAGTGATAACAGTTAGAATTCTGCTTGGTGGGGGGGAACCCTAATAATACTTTTTCATTTTCTGATATGACTGTATATTCTCCAAATTAAATCAACACCAGTGCTAACTCCTTTGTAGGTATTATGGGTCTTATGAATTTGCATTAATTATTAAACCTCTCTGTACAGGGGCAGATCCAAGCTGTGAGGAGCACTCTTTATGGAAAAAGAATACAAAATTATGACTACAGAATTATGTACAGGGCTTGGAGTGGTCATGTTCAGGTGAAGGGCCCTGAAGCTTAAGCTTTACAATAAATTCTCTTTCCAATAAATTGACTTTGGTCTCTATGCATCTCTTTCTTCTTCTGTTAAATGGGGATAATGCTTAGATGTACAGTGAGCATCATCCCAGTTGCCTGGGGCAGTCGTGGTTTATGCTTGTGGTCCTAGTGGCATGCCCAGTTCAGCATTTGTCTTGGAGTTTTTGTTTTTTAACTAAATATAAACTACCATTAATAGTCCTGTTAAAATGAACCCAGATAAATTCAATGAATATCCTTTTTTTTTTTTAAACCTCTGCCATGGTCTTTATTAGTGTGTGAGCCATGCATGCAGTGAAGAGAGTTCTCATTTTCATATGAGGTTAAATCTGAAGACATCCAGTGATAATCCAGGCCTGACACTTTCCAAATGGAAAGTAATTAACAACTCCTTTTAAAGACAGCATGAAGGGCACTTGCTGATAAAATAAAGCATACTGGGTCATGAGCAGCTAGGGACAACTAACTTGCTGAGTGGGGTGAGAGAAGTACTTAATGCTGCCATCCCTGTGGCCACTTGCTGTACGAGCAAGCTGTACCATTGCATGCTAAGGTTGGAGAGGTTTGTATAGCCACTATGGCTGGGGTTGGGGTCAATAGGAAACACGGGAAATTTTGGATTACGTGTAAGTGAAATATTTACAAAGAATAGCTGCTAGTCAGTCTTTTCAGAGAGCATACGAGGAGTATTAGGAATGTTGTTGCTATAGAGGTTTTGTCAATAACTTTTCTTTTTTTATATTTTTTGGTAATGCTTTTGTAATCTTTTTGGCAGCATGGAGCTCAAATAAAGGGAAATTAATGTGCAATGATAAATTAAGTTCTGATATTTTATTTTTCAATTAAATTGATGGGGAACCTGTAACTTGTGCATAAGATGTGTGCCAACATTTAACATCTCTCATGGTTATATCATTGATCACATGACACTCTGAAAACACAAACCTGCTGAAAAAGCATCAGGACTTACTGTCAGATTTAGTAGTTATTTTAAGGAGATTGTGGCTGCAGACAATAATTTGACACATGGAACTACAGAACATTGAATATAAAGTTATTTCTGCAGTGATAATATGAATACAAATTTGGTGAATCATAACATCATGAGTAAAACAGAGTTCTTCCTAAGTTATGTAATGTACATGGCCAAGATATACCTGGTTATGGTTTACTATATTTCATAGTTGTATTCAAAGAGGTTTTCTAATTTACCAAACAGAAGCTGCAGTTGTCAAAATTTCAAACACTTTTATATATGCACAATTTATATAACTGAATTACGATGTTTTTGAGGCAATACTAATGATGAATACAAAAAGAATACTTTGGCATGCCATTATAAGCTTTCTCTCTTTTCTTTCATTAGTTGAATTTCACAAACCTTTGAGTCCTTAAAGGAATTGCTTTATAAATCAATCTGTGTCTGTCCTACATAGTTCAAAAACACATGGAAGTCTTTATTCAAAGTATTCCCTAAATGCAGTGAAAAAAAACCTCAACTTTTGAAGATTTTAGTGAATTATTATTTTTGAATATGAAGTTTTAAAAACTTAATTGTGAATGGCTTGGAATCTACACCTGTGTTGGGGTATTATTCACATTCTAAAATCTCTTTCCCAGTGTGACACAAGAGATGGCTGCTTGTGTTTATCATTACAGCCTGTAACTGTGAAATGTTTTCTGTGTGAAAATACTTTAAGAATTCCGTCTCTAAGAACTTATTTTAATTAGGTTCTGTATTCTGAGTTTTAGATGGATTTCTGCCTTATTGATTTGCCAGTTTTTCCACCATATCTTATCTTTTCTAATTCATACACATCTAAAAACTTTTTTCTTGTATCCTAAGAGAAGGATTTATTTAAAGCCATAACATTCTAACATATATCATTACTATTCCTAACACATCAGGTAGACTTGCTTTCGTTTTGTGCAAAGCCAATGTAAGTACTTTTTCTAGGCTAGTTACTGCTCTGAATCTTAATAAGTCTGCTAGCTAACAGTGTTAGGTTATGATGTTTTGATTAATATTAATTTCAGCGTAACATGAGCCATAAAATTATTTTTTCATTTAGTTATTGCTCTATTTAAATTTTCCACTTTTAAGCACCCTTAAGATATTTATTATAAGATCTTTACAATCTGGAAACAGTTTCTTTTGCATGGCAGCATGCCACTGAAAAATAAACTAAGTAGGAAACTGAAAAACAGAACAAAATAAAAGAAACAAAAAAGAACGATTTAAGAGTAACTGATGATCAAGGCATCTGACATCCATAATTTTTAATCCCTCATGTAGTTTCAATATCTCCTGCATACTACATGTAAAATGTACATTAGTGTTGTTTTTGATATTTCTTTGACAACTTTATTGCCTTTGTGTCTTTTTTTAAAAAGAAATTTTTCTTTAACATTTTCCTTTAAATTTTTCCTTGCTAGAAAGAATAAGAAGGGGCAGAATGCCCTGATGTAGTGTTTTATGAAGGGGACATGACCTACTGATTTTCTTTTTAGTTTGTAGCTATAATGGCAACTAATGTTGTTCATTCTGATTTTTTTATTGAAGAGACGGTTGTAATGTATGTCTTCAGTTCATTTTCCAGATAACATAGTAGTTGTTAAAAAGACGAGTCTGATTCTCACCTCCCTACTCTCAATTCTTTGGTAGGTATGATTTCACCCTTATTCCTAATCTTAGAGGAAAAGGTTTTAGTATTTCATCATTGAATATGAGGGTAGCTGTGGGCTTGTCATTTATGGCCTATATTAAGTTGAGGTACGTTCCCTCTGTATTCACTTTGTTGAGAGTTTTTAATCATGGAAGAATATTGAATTTTGTCAAATGCTTTTCTGTAACCATTGAAATGATCATATTATTTTTATTTTTCATTTTATTAATGTGACATATCTCACTGATTGATTTGCATATATTGAACCATCTTTGGGTTCCTGGAAGAAATCCCACTTGATCATGGTGAAGAATCCTCTTAATGTAACATTGGACTTGATTTACTAATATTTTGTTGAAGATTTTTGCATCTACGTTCAATAGGGATGTGGTCTGTAATTTTTTTCTTATAGTATCCTTATCTTGTTTTGGTATTAGGGTAATGTTGGCTGGTAAAATGGGTTTGGAAGTGTTCTCTGCCCTTCTGTATTTTGGAAGAGACTGAGAAGGATTGATATTAGTTACTCAGATTTTCTATTTATTCATGATTCAATCTTGGTAGATTGTTTCCAGAAGTTTATGGCCTTTAAGTGTTCATAGAAGACTTTAATGATTCTTTTTATTTGTATGGTATCAGTTGTAATGTCTCCTCTTTCATTTCTAATTTTATTTGAGTCATCTATCTTTCTTGTTAAGTCTACCTAACGAATGGTTTATCAATTTATTTATTTTTTCAAAAAACCAACTGTCAGTTTCATTGATCTTTTCTGTTGTCTTTTTAGTCTCTATTTCATTTATTTCCACTCTGATCTATGTTATAGCCTTGCTTCTGCTAACTTCGGGCTTAGTTTGTTCTTTTCTTTTTTTTTTTTTAATGATCCTTGAGGTGAAAAGTTAGGTGGCTTATTTAAATTTTTTTCTTAATATAGGAAACACAGGATTTTTAAAAAATTGCTACACATGTCCATCTTGTTTAAGTCCAGTGTTTCCTCATTGATTTTATATCTGGATGATTACAATTCTGATTTCAGTTCTGATATATCTGTTTTCCCCCCACCAAGCAATTCTCCAACATGTGCTTGGTGTCCTACAATTCAACTCAATTCTGACAGTATCTACCTCCAGATAGCATCAGAGTCAGAGGTTAAGGGCTCAGTCCTACCAGACTGCCCACCCCCTACTTCAGTTAACAGTCACAAGTCCAGGTTGTCACCTGTGCTTCTGACTGATCGGCTGTAGACTGGAAATTTCAGTGACTCCTTCCTTGGCTTCCATTAAGTTGCTAGAGAAGCTCACAGAACTCTGAGAAACATTTACTTACTTGATTGTTTTTAAAAGGATATAATTCTGAAACATCCAGATGCATCTCTTCAGATGCAAAAGAAAGGAATGGGGAAAGGGCATAGAACTTCCATGCTTTCTCCAGGTGTGCCATTCCCCAAATCTCCCAAGTGTTCATCAACCTGGAAGCTCTCCAAACCCCATCCTTTTGGGGTTTTATGGAGGCTTTATTAGTCATGATTGATTAAATCATTGCCCATTAGCAACTGATTCAACCTCCAGTTTCTCTCCCCACCCAGGAAGTCAGGGAGAGGTGGAACTGAAAATTCCAACCGTCTAATCACATGCTTAGTTATTCTGGTAACCAACCCCTATATATAGGTGTGTTCCAATAGTCAGTTGATTAACATAACAAAAGATACCTTCTAAGCTCTCATCACTTAGGATATTTAAAAGGTTTTAGGAGCTCTGTTGCCAGGCTTGGAGATTAAGACCAAATGTGTATTTCTTATTATAAATTGCGATATCATAGTGATCAATCTGTTGTTGAAAGTGGTCTTTTAAAGACTCATTCTTATTGTATTGCTGTTTCTTCCTTCAGCTCTGTTTTACATTTCCTTTATATATTCAGGTGCTCCAATGTTGGGTACAATTTTTATATTTTCTTGATGAATTGACCATTCTTTGACTTTTTAATTTGATGAATTAATGACCTTTTTTGTCTCTTGTCAGTCTTTGTCTTAAATTCTATTTTGTCTGATATAAGTTTGCTGCTTCAGCTTTCTTTTGTTTTCCATTTGATGGAATAATTTTTTCAATCCCCTCACTTTCAGTCTATTTGTATCTTTAGGTCTGAAGTGAGTCTCCTGTAGGCAGCATATTTATGGGTCCATATCATGTATTTTGATTGGAGCATTAAAGACCATTTACATTTAAAGTAATTATTGATAGATATGGACTTACTATTGCCATTTTGTTGATTGTTTTCTGGTTGTTTTGCAGTTCCTTTGTTTCTTCCTGTCTTCCATTGTCATTTGATGATTTTCTGTTTGATATGCTTGGATTCCTTTCTCTTTATGTTTTGGGTATCCATTATAGGCTTTTACTTTGTGATTACCATGAAGCTTACATTAAACATATATATAACAATCTGTTGCACAGCAAAGGAAACTATAAACAAAGCAAAAAGCCTACAGAGTGGGAAAAAAAGTATTTGCAAATAATGCAACTGACAAGGGTTTAATTTCTAGAATATATAAATAGCTGATACAATTTAATAACAACAACAACAAAAAACACCAAACAACCCAATCCAAAAATGGGCAGAAGACCTAAACAAGCAATTCTCCAAAGAAGACATACAGATTTCACTTTACTTGAGATATATGATGTGATATGAATGAAGACATACTATTGGCCATTAGGCACATAAAAAAATGCTTAATATTGCTAATTATCAGAGAAATGCAAATCAAAACTACAACGAGGTATCACCTCACACCAGTCAGAATGGCTGTCATTAAAAAGCCCGCAAACAATAAATGCTGGGGAGTGTGCAGAGAAAAGGGAACCCTTCTACATTGTTCGTAGGAATGTAATTTGCTGCAGCCACTATGGAAAACAGTATGGAGATTCCTGAAAAAACTAAAAATAGACTTGCCATATGATCCAGCAGTCTCACTCCTGGCATATATCTGGAGGACACTCTTTAATTGAAAGAGATACATGCATTATTTGCAATAGCCAAGACATGGAAACAATGTAAATGTCCATCGACAGATGACTGGATAAAAGAAGTTGTGGTATATAAACACACACACACACACACACACACACACACACACACACACATATGTATATATTTACATATATGCATACATACAATGGAATACTACTGGGCCATAAAAAAGAATAAAATAATGCCATTTGCAGCAACATGGATGGACCTGGAGATTGTCATTCTAAGTGAAGTAAGCTATAAAGAGAAAGAAAAATACCATATTATATCACTTATATGTGGAATCTAAAAAAGAGACACAAATGAACTTATTTACAAAACAAAAACAGACTCACAGACAAAGAAAACAAACTTATGGTTACCAGAAGGTATAGGGGGTAAGAAGGGATAAATTGGGATTTCAAGATTTGCAGATACTAACGACTATATATAAAATAGATAAACAATAAGTTTCTATTGTATAGCACAGGGAATTATATTAAATATCTTGTAATAACCTATAATGGAAAAGAATATGGAAAGGAATATATGTATTATGTATGTAACTGAAACATTATGCTGTAACCAGAAACTAACACAACACTGTAAACTGACTGTACTTCAATAAACATTTTAGAAAGATTAAATAAAATAAACAACAGGTTTCTACTATATAGAACAGGGAACTATATTCAATATCTTGTAGTAACCTATAATGAAAAGGAATATGAAAATGAATATATGTGTGTATATGTATGACTGAAACTTTATGCTTTACACCAGAAATTGATGCAACATTATAAACTGACTATACCTCAATTTGAAAAACTTTTTTTAAGTTAAAAAAAAGATTTATTTTTAGCAGGAAATAAGTAACTCCACATGCATATAAAAATTCTCCTACTCCCATATTTTATGTTTTTGATGCCCCAGTTTGCATCTTTTTCATGATGTATTCATTATCAAATTATTGCAGTAATACTTATTTTAATAACTTTGTCTTTTAACCTTCATGTGGAATTATAAGTGATTTACACACCATCATTGCATTAGAGTAGTCTGAATTTAACTATGTATTTACCTTTACCAATGAGTTTCATGTTTTCCTGTCATAATTAGCATCCTTTCATTTCAGTTTGAAGACTCCTTTTAACATGTCTGGTAAGGCTGGTCTAGTTAGTGGTGGCAAACTCCTTCAGCTTTTGTTTGTCTGGAAAGTTCTACTTCTTTTAATTCTGAAAGACAGCTTTGCTGGATAGAGCATTCTTGGTTTGCAGTTTTTTTTTTTTTTTTTTTTTTTAAATTTCAGCACTTTGAATGGATTGTGCCACTCCCTTAAGGCCTGCAAAGTTTCTGCTGAAAATTCTGCTTTTATTCTTCTCTTGCATGTAAAAAGTTGCTTTCTTCTTGCTGTTTTTAACATTGTCTCCTTGTCCTCAAGAATTTAATCACTATATGTCTTGGTGTTTGCCTCTTTGGATTCTTATTTGGTACTTTAGGGCTTCTTGGATCTGGGTGTCTGTTTCTTTTCCCAGGTTAGGGACGTTTTCAGCCTTTATTTCTTTGAATAAGTTATCTACTCTTTTTCCTCTTCTCCTTTTGGGACCCCTATAATGTGTTTATCAGTCCACTTGATGTTCTCCCATTATGTCTCAAGCTATATTTACTGTTTTACATTCTTTTTTCTTTTTCTTCTTCTGGTTGGGTGAATTCCACTACCCTGTTTTTGAGTTTACCGATCCTTTTTTACGCTTCATCTAGTTTGCTATTGAACTTCTCTACTGAATTTTTTTGTGCAGCTATTGTATTATTACTCAGTTCTGTCATTTTTGTTTGGTACCATTTAATATTTTTTATCTCTATTGAAATTTTCACTTTGTTGTGTATTTCTATGCTGACCTTAGCATTTTTATGACTATTATTTTGAACTCTCCATCATTCAAATCACTTATCTCCATTTCATTATGTTTCTGGAAACTTATTTTGTTCTTTTGTTGGAACACATTCTTTTGTTGGTTGTTTGTTTGTTTTCATTTTCCTTTACCCTCTGTTTTGGTTTCTGCAGTTAGATAAAACTGCCAACTCTCCCAGTTTTGACAGAATGTTCTTGTATGGGTGATGAACTTCATTGATCAGCCCAGCCCTAGCTCTTTATTGTCTCTCAAACTTCTGTGATTGTCTAAGCCTCCTTCTTTGTTCTGAGTATCTCCCTGTAGTTGAGGGCGTGCCAAGACCCATCAGTGTACCAATGGGGAGGATCAGAGTCAGCACAAAGATGCCAGCTGATTAGAAATCCGACCCTCAAGCTGCAGCCAGGGTATTTTTATACTTAAGCTCCTTCTAGGGAGAAACTGGGAGATGAGCATTTTTTTCCCACTCCCTCTGTGCTGGGCCTGCTTTATATCCTCTGGATGGTGTCCCTATGCCCATTAAGAATGATTTCTTTGTTTGCTACATTTCTGTGGGATTCATGAATACAAGCCCCATTGGCTATTGGAGCCAGGTGATCTGGAACCCAGTACTTTGTGTGGCTGTCACAAAAGCTGTGATGTGAGATATGTGTACAAGCTCCTTCCAGAGAGATGATGATGATGATTTGCTTCTGTCATTGGAGTAGGCTAGGGTGAAAACGCCTGAGAGGTATTTTCAAGGCAGCCTTGGTCTCTGGGGAAGATTACAGCCAGCAGCTAGATGCTAGATAGATTAGAAAAATTGCCCTCAGGCAGTAGCTTTTAAGTAAACAGATAAACTTTTTAGGGAAATACTGGGAGATGGGTGATTTTGGCTGATTCCTCTGTGCTTAGCCCTCAGGTGATAGTTAAATACTGTTTCTTTGTTTACTACAGTCCTCTTGGTTTCAGGATTGGAAGCCCCTTTGGCTGTCAGAGGCAGGGGATCCTGTGACCCATTCCTTAGGTGGCATCCATAAAGTCTTGGGCACAGACGTACATAAGCTCCTTCCAGGGATATGCTTGGAGTGGGCTGGAAGTAGAAGGCAGGAGAGGTATCCTCCAGCTCCCCTTGTCTCTGGGGAGTATTGCAGCCCACCCCTAGTGCCTTCCGGAATTGCAAGCCTGGCTCTCAGGCAGCAGCAGTTTTTAAAGTATGCTGATAAATCTCTTCCAGGGAAGGACTGGGAGATGGGCATTTTGCCTGCTTACTCCGTGTTGAACCCTCGGGGGATGGCTGTAGTTAGTGCTGCATACCTGTTAAGAATTGCTTATTTGTTTTCTATAGTCTTGTGCTAAGTGTTTTAGGGTCCTTCCCTCTGGTAAGAGTCTTAACATTGAAGTGGTAGATGTGGAGTCCAAACTCTTTGCTCTTCAGGGAGAAGCTGAGAGTTGGGGATTCTCTTCCAACTATATGGTGTTGTGCTAGGGTAGGGTTCATGGTGAGAGTGAAGTGGAGCAGAACCCTGTGGGGTAAAGATCCTTTCTGTGTCCCAGTTTCTTGTTTGTAGGAAGTAGGCTTCATTCAGGCTCCTTGCCCTTCCCTGAGTTCCAAAGGGCAAATTCAAATAGTTGCTAAGCAGGAAAGGGAAGGAATGCAGGAACTAGGGAGGAACAGCCAAAAAAACAATAGTATAGCCTTGGGGCAGCGTTCTGGATCCTCCTCAAGGAATATACATAGCAATATCCTTGAGTTCTTCTGCAGGAACTGAGTCCCCAACCCCAGAACTTCAGGCCCAGCACAAGATTCCTGTAACACCACCCTGTTACCTTACCACCAACCAATCAGAAGAAAGTCACACATCCTGCTGCCCTCTCCCCAAATTTTGCCTATAGAAACTTTCCCCTGAAAACCATCAGCCCTCTTGGCTGAGATACTGGCTACCCAATTTCCTTCTAATTTGTTTTCAATTAAATTAACCAAAGATGCTTTCAGTTTCTTGTAACTAAGAATCCTGAATAATGCAGTCTTCTTCTTTAGTGCAGGTAATTGAAAGTGACAATATTTAGTAAAGCATTTAGACAGAACTGTTTAGTGGCGTTGGTTGCCTTAATAATAGTTAAAAAATGTTCTGTTTGAGAAATTACCTTTAACTTACTCATCAGGATCCTTTTTCACTTTCACTTTGGTTTAGTGATTAGTAGGCTGATCTATCAATTGGTCTTGAATTCCTGATTAATTTTTTCTTAAGCATGTAGGAATAGGGATTGTGTAGTACATAGAATTTGGTGAAAGCCAAAAGATAATGTCTTAGATAATGGAAAATCAGCCTGGAATAAGTTCATTTGGTTTATACATATATGAAGACTGTGTTTAGACTTTGACTTGTCCCTAATTCTGTTGATCTTTATAATGTGAGAACTGCATATTGAATTGATATTTCTTTCTGTTTTCTCTTTATAATCTGAATTGTTTAATATTACTGTGGACTCTATCATACTTCTTATATTTCTGAACTTTGGAAAGTCACTTTGTTTTCTGTGCCTAACTTTTTAAAGTTTTAAAATGATAGAGAATAAACTAATCTCTACAGTCCTCTCTAGTCTTAACATTTGATGAGTTAATGAAAGTTACTTTATTCTTTTTCTTTTTAAAGTTTGAATGCCCCCAGTACACTTATGATGCTGCTTGGAGCAGAATAGATTGAATTTGTTGTTCAATGACTTCAAAATGGTCAGTTAAGAAATAGGTATTGGGAAGTATGTTAAAGAACAAGATCAATAAGTGGCAAAGTCTGGGAATATTTGGTAACTGTCATTCATGTAGTTTGTGAAAATCACTTGGGAAAATGAACAGCTTTGTATATTCACAGTTGGCATACTTGGAAGTCAATAAAATGCACTGGTTAAAAACTTGAAAACTAGAATTCTTGGATTAGAATCCTGGCTCTAGCTCTTATTAGCAGGGTTACCTTCAGCAAGTTACTTAACCTCTCTGTGTCTTGGTTTCTTATCAGTAAAAGGGGGATAAAAATAGAACTTTCCTTAAATAGAGTTGCTGTGAAGATTAAATGAGTTTATACATGTAAAGTGTCTGAAATATCTAGAATGGTGCAAGATATATGATACTCATTATTAGCCATTATTATTTTCATATTATTACACAATCTCATATAGCCAAGATACATTTTGTTATTTGGATTGTAATTCTTGTATGTATCTTAAATTTGAGATCATAGTTTCATGTATATGCAAAAGATATATTGTGTAGATCTGCTTATGTTGTCAATGAATGTTTTAAAGCATTCCATTATTATTAATAGATTAAATATTTTATAACTGATAAATATTGCGTTATCACTGGGATTCAATGCAGTGTTTGGCACCAAGGATCATGTGGTTTGAAGCCCAAACATGATTAGCTATTTTTAAAGTAGTTGTGAGGTTTCAGGCAAACATAGCTTACATACTAATATAACTGAAGTTGCTCTAATAAATTTAACATATCCTTAGATCCTATATAGATTTTAATCTTTCTGTTCCACATTGATTTTAGTAGAATATTGAAATAAAAGGAAAGACAAAGAAAGTAGCACTGTTTACTAAGAATATTGCTATCAGTTGATAATTTTTCATTAATGCTACATCCTTTCTACTGCATTGATTTCTCTTTGCTTATCTTGATGTTTAGAACAGATTTATTTTATGCTTAATTATTAACGTCTTTCTTACTAGTTCTTGAAAATTCTAAGAAAATTTTGCGAAGCAGGATATACCTTATAAATAATTTATATGTACCTTAAGAACATTTTCATGGTTTCTTTTCAGAAAGTAATGTAATTATCACTCCATTTTTAGATTTTAATTCCAAGTCTTCCATTCAACTAAAATGACAGTCATTTTAGAGAACATTTCTTTAATCATTGTATGTTTTATCTTGCCTCCCTTTCAGGACCAGGGTTCTGATCAAGCAGGAAAGGAGAAAGCAAAAGGTAAAGAAAAATACTTTTATTGTGTATCATAGCCTTTTGAAGCATTTTTCTAAGGTTAATAAATTGACCAGAGTGAAACTGGAAGACCATCTGTTTTTAGTCTTTGTCATCCTTGTAGATAGCTTAATTAGCCACCCAGTTCGCTCAGGCAGAGAATTAGGATCATTGTTGATCCTTGTCAGTCTAATTCCAGTATATCCCAAGTCTGGTAACTTCTCAATAACTGTATTATTAGTTAGCCTCCTGATTCAAATTTTTATCATTTATTACCCAGAGTTTACAATGGCCTTATAACCTATCTCCTGCTTTTTTTGGAGTTTTTAAAAAAAATTATGACATTGATTGTATTACATAGTAAATTTGAGCATGTATATACCTTGCAACTGAGCAGTATGTATCCCAGAGGAACTTCCACACGTGCACTTGGAGATATATACAGGCTTGTTTGGATCGCTGTTGTTGTTAAGTAGCAAACACAAAAAAGAAAAGGAGAAAGAGGGGAAGAAAAAGGACAGGGTATGGGGAAGAGAAGGGGACCACCCAAACATCCATGAGCAGTAGAATGCTTAAACAAATTATGGCATACAAAGTAAGGGTACAGCAATGAAAATGTATCAGATACATGTAATTAATGTAGATAAATCCCCAAAACAATGCTGAGCAAACGAAGCAACTCACAGAAGAATACAAGAAGTGAGCTTCTATTTACAAAAAGTTCCAAAACAGTGCAAAACATGTTCAAAGATAGTAAAATTTAAAGAAAAGCAAGGGAATGATTATGATGAAAGCAAGAGAGTTTTAACTCAGTGAAATGATAATACCTCATTGTTAATGTAACTTGTATTTTCTTGATTACTTATGAAGCCGATTATCTTTTCATTCAGATTTTCTCTTTCGTGAGGTACTTTTCCAAGTATTTTTTTCAGTTTTTATTTGGGTTGTTTGACTTTTTCTTATTGTGTCTTTATATATTTAGGAATTCTTTGTCAGTTATATGTTTACTCTCTGGCTTTTCTTTTTACTTTCTTAGCAATATCTTTGAAGGAAAATTCTTAATTTTAATGTCATTGAATATATTAAAGTTTCTTTGTTTTATTATTTACTCTTTTGTACTCTATTTGGATCATTCTTTTGAATATTTTTAAGAGAGGAAAAGACTCATGGCCCTCTCTCAAAGTGTTGATCTCTTTGGAAGTCATGTCACTTCCCTATTCTTTTGAAAATTGCATACCTTCCTTTTGTTGCTGGTAGATATAATGGTAGATGTAACCGCTGTCCAGGTTCTTGTCCCATCCCAGAAAGAATTCAGACACAAAACATGGAGGTTAAGAAAGTAAAGTGAGGTTTTTTAAGGGATGAATAGTACACTATCAAGGAAAGAGCGGGCAGGCTCAGGTGAGCAGCTGCCCTGAGTTTCTTTGGCAAGTTGGTTACATAGGGTGTAAAAATGAATGGGCAGATTATACATTAGGGAGGGAAGGGTCTGGGGTCATATTCCCTGATTATCATCCCAACTCCACCTTCCCAAAGGGATGAGGGATTTTGTCTTTATTTAGTCTGTATCATGGCATCCATGCGTGATGGGTACTTCTAATCTGCAAGGATAATCTTATTGAAATGAGGGCATAAGAGCAAAAGGTTACATTCGGACACTGGAGATTCCTGCCTTTTCCCACCTTTATTTGTTGGCCTCCAGGCCACTCATCACCCCAGAAGTTGTGACCACTTATTAGCCTAGGGGTTCCTGCTTTTCTTTCTCTGCCCAGGGACCCCTGGTGCTTACATAATGTACGGTTTCCTGCATTTGGCCTGTACCCCACCTTTCTGCCCAATTCCTGCCATTTGGCCTGTGCCCCCTTGGCTGCTCATTTTTAGCTATTTGTCTGCTCTAACACTTTGCCTCCTCAAACTTCTCTTCCCAACCCTATTTATCCCTTTGTACTCATTAGATGACTTTGGCTCATATTTTGGAGGAATAGAAGCTGTCAGATGAGAATTATCTCAGATTTCTACCACCAGTTCTATAAACTATCTGAATCTTCACCCATCTTCTCTTTCTCTCCTGCAACTAAGGAAGTAGTTTCCCCCTGTCAAAGGAAGGTCTGTCTGTCTGTGATCTGGATTCCATTTACTTCTGCAAGTTATAATGATTGATTTTAATTTATATGTAAAAATATAAAGAATGTGTCACAAGAATATAAAAATACCAAGTCAGTTATTTGACAGCATTATTGCTTTTTATTATTTATGATGCTGCTTGGAACCATATGGTTGCTGCAATAACTTTCTATTTGTAATTACTTTAGGAATATTTTGAAAAGAAAAGGTTAAAATCAAAAATGAAATTACTGGGAGTTTTATCCCCTGTCAAAAATTCTGCTGTCAGTTTAGACCTCCTTAACCTATACATGGTAAATCAAATATCCTGCCAGAAGAAAACATCTGGTAAGTAAGTTCTTCTAATACCATTTTGTTTTGATTCTGGTATGACTGTAAGATTTCATTTTTTAATAAGTGTAATTTTAGAACTCAGTGTGGAAAGTGAACTAATTTTAAAACTTGGTTGCCCTCTTAGTAAGAAGCTTTGTTAATCTTTCTTAACATCTTTTGTTGCTTAATACATTTATTTTTAGGTTGTGTGTTATATAAAGTTAATTTTACAAGATATGGTTAGACTTATTATAATGCAGCTGTTTCAGTTAATACATTATTCTGTCTTGGCAGAAAGTAACCAAAGTTTAGCTAAAGAGCTGGAAATAAATACCTTTACTCTCTTAGACTATTTAGAGACTTTGTTTGAAAGGAAGAGCTGAAAAGATTTTTGCCTCAGTGATTAGTCTGTGTTACACCTTGAATTATTTCTTAGGCACTCCTGAGTTGTTAACTATGGTAGTCTACTGCTTCAAAATAAAGTTCATTTTAGCCTGCATTTTGATTCTTTAAGTAAATAAAAAATTTTATCAGAGTATATTTTTTTCTCTCTCAAGGGAACTTGTGTCTGATATTTAACTTTTAAACAAATGCTAAAGTGAAAGCTTAAAAAAATGATGGTTCATAAATGATGGATAGAAATTGATTATAGTGTTAGTATCCCCTCTTTTCCTTTCTCTTCCATTTTTGTTTCTCCCTCCACAGATGGCAATTTACACAAGTAAATTTAGTTACTAATTACTTTAGTGAAAAATACATTACTCATGGACTTTAGGAATAAAAGTTTTGTTATACATCTGTTTGATGTATTTACCTTTTATTTTCTTCACTTAAATAATAGTGTTATCAACTATAGTCATCACATTTTACATTAGATCCTTAGACTTTAATTATATCTTACAGCTGAAAGTTTGTGCCCTTTTACCAACCTCTCCCTTTTCCCCCTACTCTCCAGACCCTGGTGACCACTTTTCTACTCTGTGTTTCTATGAGTTTGACTTTTATTTTTTTTTAAGATTTCACATGTAAATGATACCATACAGTATTTGTCTTTCTCTGTCTGGCTTATTTCACTTAGCATACTGTCTTCGAGGTCCATCCATGTTGTCACAAATGGCAGGATTTCCTTCTTTCTCATGGATGAAGGATATTTCATTTTATCTATCTGTCTGTCTGTCTATCTATCTATCTACACCACATCTTTATCTATTCATCTATTGACACACTTAGGTTGCTTCTATATCTTGGCTACTGTGAATAATATTGCTGTGGGCATGGGAGTACAGATAGCTCTTCCACGTCATTTCATTTGGATACATACATAGAAGTGGGATTGCTGAATCATGTTGCAGTTTTGCCCTCAATTATTTGAGGAACCTCCATACTGTTCTCCATAGTTGCTACAGCAATTTACATTCCCATCACAGTGCCCAAGGGTTCCCTTTTCTCCACAGTCTTGTCAACACTTATCTCATGTCTTTTTGATAATAGTCATTCTGACAGGTGTGAGAAAAGTATTGTGGTTTTGATTTCCGTTTCTCTGGTGATTAGTGGTGTTGAGCACTTTTTTGTGTATCTACTGGCCATTTGTGTGTCTTCTTTGTAAAAATGTCTATTCAGGTCCTCCTCCCTTTTTAAGTTTGATTGTCTGTTTTTTGCTAATGAGTTATATGAGTTCTCTACATATGATTTGCAAATATTTTCTCCCATTCCATAGGTTGCCTTTGTATTTCATTAATGTTTTCTTTTGCTGTGCAGAAGCTTTTTAGTTTAATGTAGCTCCATTTGTTTACTTTTGCTTTTGTTGCCTTTGCTTTTTGTGTCAAACCCAAAAATCATTGTCAAGATGTATGTCAAGGAGCTTACCCTTTATGTTTTCTTCTAGGAGTTTTATGGCTTCGGGTTTTATAATTGTCTTTAATCCATTTTGAGTTGATTTTTGTGTATGGTGTAAGATAGGACTCCACTTTCATTTTTTTGCATGTGCTGTCCAGTGATGAAATTACCTTTATGTATTTTCTTTCTCCCTCACTTTCTTTTCACTCATATATTCAACATATATTTATTAAATACTTACCATAAGTATTTAGTTGGATGCTGGAAATAGAACGGAAAGTGACAGGGTCAAGACATGCTTCCCCAAAGTATAGCACCTTGGCATTTTGAATATTTTAAGCAAACAAAATTGAGAAGCAGCATGTGCAGGAAGGAGTCTCATGTGAGAGGTGCCCTATTCCTGGAGGAAAGGAGCATCTTTATCTTTCAAGTCAGAGGGACACTGAGAGGGATCTAAATGGACAGGTCTGCTGTTGCCCTCAGTGTACTACACTTTGCTCATCCTTTTTTTTTTGTATGACTTTCTACACTTCATCAAACTTAGTATAAAATTGCTTAGGTTTAACCACTACTTTGGGTCTTTATTTCTTTATAAAGTTTTCCACGTAAAACTTATGTTGAATAAATTTGTATACTCTTCTCTTGTTAGTCTGTCTTTTGTTCCAGGAGTCCCAGCTGAGAGTTTAGAAAGGTAGAGAATAGAGACATTTTTACTCTCCTACAAAAGGAAGACTTTATTAGTCAGGACTCACGGCTGCTAATGACAGGCATTTTAAAATACATACTTAATGTTATAAACTGAATTTTTGTGTCCTCCCACCCCAAATTTATATGTTGAAATTGTCACCCTTAATGTGACGGTATCAGGAGCTAGGGCCTTTAGGAGGTGAGTAGGTCATTAGTGTGGAAGCCCTCGTGAATGGAATGGTACCCTTTTAAAAAAGACCCCAGAGAGCTCTCTGACTCCTACCACCTGAGGACACAGGGAGAAGACACCTCTCTGTGTAACAGGAAGGATGTCCTTACCAGGCACCAAATCTGCCAGCACTTGATCTTGGACTGTCCAGACTCTAGACTGAGGAATAAATTTCTGTTGTTTATTATCAACCCAGTCTATGGTATTCTGTTACAGCAGCCTTGAGTGGACCAAGGCATTTAACTAAAGGGAAGGGCAGTGGCGCAGCTGGGCCTCAGAAACAGCTTGAGTCAGGGACTTGACTACAACCAAGATTCTTTCTCACTTCAGACACTAGCTTCATTCTCTCAGACTTTCTTCATTGTTAAGGCCTAAAATGTTAACCTTAAAAAACTAATATTGCTCATCTCACCTAGTTTGACCAGCAGAGAAGTATTGAGAGTTGTTTCTCTGGTTCTGAATTTTTAAATTTGAAGGATGTTGCCTTGGCCTACTGTTGCCAGGTCTCAGCAGTGGAACAATTACTTATAACCAGAGGGATGAGATACAGTTATTGATTCATCTTGAGTCAGATGGCTCCCCCTACACCAATTATTTTTTCCAGAAAGGCAAAATTTTAATAAGAATATAGAAGGTCTCCACTAGAACTATATGCAGTTGGTGCATATATAAAAAGTATTTCTCAAAAAAGTACTGAACGAAATAGTGACTTATCCTATAAAGGGAGACAAGGATGCTGCTTCTATAAAGTTAAAAAATTTAGTGAGGGAAAGAGAGTTGGTCAAGCACAATAAACTATGGTAAGTGCTAGAATAAAGAACTTACATAAGTGCTGTGGGCATGTATAACTCAGCATCTGATGTAGTCTGGGGGCCAGGGAAGTCTTGGAGGAAGAAGAAAGTAGAACTGAATTAGTAGAGCCCCTTTCAGGAGGAGTATGTAAGATGACGAAGGAAAAGAGATGAGTCGAATTATCTGTGGTAGCTGTATCATAATAACCTCTTCTAACATATGTAGAATATAGGTCTTCTTAGTAACTTTCTAAAATGTATATTTATCTAATGAACATAGCATATGAAACAATGCTTTTAAAAGACCTTATTATTCATTCTTATATTTTTTTATAAATTGTATTTGTAATTTTTGTCATTACAGAAACTGCGAGAAAACCAGTGCATGTAAATATGAATAGAGACATAAAGATGCCCCTAAGAAAACATGATTTGGAACTTCCAATGTCGCCTCACTGTGTACCATCTAACCTCTGCATTGATGATATAGAAAACAAGTAGGTTTTAGCTGAGTTGTGTATATTATTAAGTGTTTAAATAGGTCATTATTGACCCTTATTTATTGGAAAATATACAAAGGACTTAGCCTTCTAGCTACAGTTTTTGTTTGTTTGAATGTTACAGTGTTACTAAACTCTTAAGACCTTTATCAAATGACTAAATGTCCATACTGTTTTTTGTACGTAGTTTGACTTTCCTTATCATAAAAATGTCTCTTTTTTTTTTAAACATTTTTATTGATTTATAATCATTTTACAATGTTGTCAAATTCCAGTGTAGAGCACAATTTTTCAATTATACATGAACATATATATATTCATTGTCACATTCCTTTCTCGGTGAGCTACCATAAGATCTTGTATATATTTCCCTGTGCTATACAGTATAATCTTGTTTATCTGTTCTACAATTTTGAAATCCCAGTCTATCTCTTCCCACCCCCCAACCCCTTGGGTCTCTCTTCTAATAAGATAATTTTTAGAAAACTCAGTAATGTTATGACTCTGGAATGATTTAGTTAGAGTTCCATATAGTTTAGTATATTTGTGTAGAATAGTATAAATTTTAAATAGATATAAAAAGATGGCCTGTTTTATTGCCAGCTATATTTTTAACCTTAACATTTTACTTTTATTAGTAAATACTATCAAAGACTAGACAGAAAGGAAGAACTTGGCCCAGCTCAGGTGAGGTTTTTTTTAAATTTTATTGATTATTTTAACAATTGTGACATGCCACCAGGTGATATAAATTTTTCAAATATTGGGGAAAACTAGTTATCCTTTAAAATTATTTTGTAGTCTTTGAAATTACTCTTTTAAAAGTTTTTAATGTAAGGAACCTTTACCTTAAGAATATTTTAACTGATCACTTATGAGAAACATTCTGGAGTTCTGGTAATGTAGACTAGGCCTATGTGTGCATAACATTTGAATCTGCTTGTTACTGACAAGGTGCACAGGATAAATCATTTGAGGATTTCTACTTTGGGTTTATGTGATCATTGAGCAATTCATCTCTTCAAAAACAATGACTGGATTAATTTATTTTATATCAAATTGTGGTTTTCAATATTCACATTGATTCCAAGATTATTTTATTTCAAAGTATTGCAAATGATTTTTTTTTAGCAAAAATATTAAAAATTTTAATCAGTTAGGAAGTGCATTAATTGTGATTAAAGCTTGAAATGTTTAGGTCTAATGCCATGTTATTAATTGTCCTTTCTCTCCTCTGATTTGCCGAAGTTAACGTGGAAAGGTAACAACAGTGATACTAAAATCTCTGAGAGGTCTTTTCACCTGAATTGTGGGTTAATAAATGTCGAGTTTCCTGTCTTTAGGATGTGGCATGTAGGAGAATGGTGCTCGAGGGGGGAAGGGGCCAAGGGTAATAAAGGCAGATGGAAAGGAGTTCTTAAGTTAGTTGGTAACCTCCTGTCTTAATAAGTCCTGCCAATTATTGATTGGCTTGCCTTTCCTTGGGACATTTTTGGCAATCCATGACCTTTTTCACTGCTATTTTGGCTTTTCTATTCTGTAGTTTATACATTTTGGCAAATCAAATGATTGCATCTTATTTCCTATAGTCATCACAAGTCATGGACTCAAATAGAATGTCTGAACCTCAGTTCAACAGAACAGAAAACTGCAGTTTCACTCCACCATCTTTTTCAGCAGAATCATCTTCTAATAAAAATATCATAAAACAAAATTTCATTCCCAGAATAGCACCTAGTTCTCAGAAAGTTGCATATAAAAGAAAGCAGAATGAACAGGTACCTCTGAATCCTGAAGCATTTTGATACCATTATATTTCTATGATGTGATCTTCTTCTCTTTTTATAGATTTAAAAAATATTAGCTGTGAATTGCTATAGATATAACCAAAGTAGGAGATAAGTTGAGTGTAATATTTCTTCTTAAGTCAAAAACTTAATTCTATGTGCTGTAGAAGATTATGAATCCAAAAACTGGACTGTTCTTTAAAAATCTTTAAAAAATCATCTTTTTTATAAAATTGATAGTGAAATTGAAAATAGTTCAGTGTATTAAGTAGTGATCGATGATTATAATCACAGTGAATGACTAATTTGTGATGTCACAGTAGCCCAATAGGAATGACATGGAAAGGATCCTGTGAATAGGCATACATTAATCTTAATGATCATTGTATGCTCTAAAGTTACAAATGTAAAAAACATCTAAATTTTAAAATTCTGAAATATATCTTCCATGGAACATAGCAAATAGTGATCTTTTATGAAATTTATATAGAGTTTAAAAAATAAAATTATTAAAGTCATACTAATGTATAATAGTGAGGAAGATGGTTATATAAACACTGTGTCTTAGTAACAAATATTTAGTTTTGAATTTCTCTCATTTTAAACATGCAGCAGTCTTACATGTTTATGTATTTATTATTTATAAATTAAGTTATAATTATAAATTTATATAGTTATAAATTATGGTATATTATAGTTATATGTAATATATAGCATGATTCAATTTTATTAAAGTGTATTTTCTGTTTTTCAGAAAAGAGAAAATGAAGTATTATATTCCAATGATATGTGCTAGCTTTATTAATTTTAGGACTTAATTTTTGAAGGATGCAATGAAAAACATTAAATTACCCATTCAGTTTGTATTTTACAAAGACTAAAACTTGCATCCTAGATCAGCTTATAACTCATCTTTGTTCTGTTAAATAGTTCATAGGATAGAGAATGAAACTCTCTGTAATCTCTGCTTAAATAATCCCCTACTTATAGACTGCAGGTTAGTTATAATCTCCAGAGGGATAAATAATGTTATAGTTCACATAGCAGGAGAGAGCAAAGAGAGGCTAAAGTCCCAGTCCAAGTTATGTTATCACATGTGGAGTATCAGGGAAGTATTTAGTAGTTTATTTGGAGGGATTTCAAGAAAGTGAGAAGAATTAAAATGAAATTATAAGATACAAACAAAATGAGTTGAAAAAAACAAGTTAGAAGAAAAAGTGGCCTGGGGTTCACTGGTCCCTAGAGAAGTTGTATGTGAGCCAATCTATAAGAATCCCTTCTCTTTTGACTTTGTTTCTCACTTCAGGGGATGACTTTGTCTCTGCATATCTGCCGCCCTTTCTCTGAGGTTGAGATGTGACATGTATTATCTGACCTTTTCAGCTCTTTCTCACTTTAGACCTTTTTTTTTTAACTTTCAGCATCTCTTTTTGTCTCCCCTTCTTTTTTTTTTCTTATGTTTCTGTCATTGATCATCTTTGGAATTCTCTTTTCTGTTTCATGGCTTATAAATAATATATATTATAGATATAAATTATTATTGCTGAATAGATTATTATTGAGCCAATATAATATATTTCTATGGTACTTTGCACATTAACAAATGCATTATCTCATCTGCATTTCACAATAGTCTTCTAACATTTTCCTTATTTTGCTCTCAATGATACTGATATTCAGAAAGATTAAAGTAGCAGTCTAGAATTATTCAGTAAGTGGAAAATCTGAGATAAGTACAGTTGTTTTCTTGGGAGAGATTATGTATTTTCTGTCAGAGAAATTTAACTTTTATTTACCTAAGATTTTGGTGACCTGGGTGCTTTTTAAATCTTTTTTTTTTTTTTTTAACATTGGAGAAAATGGTTAGCTGACCATAGTATCAAGCCTGTTACTTTAATAATCATTCAAATACTAATATTGCTTTCATTGTTAGAACAGTATTTATTTTGTTTTCAATAAGGACACAATTACTTATTACACTAAAAAATACATTTTTTGAATATAGATGGTCACTTAAATGTTATTTAATGGTAAATAATTTAAATTGTATTTATGTACATTTACATTTTGGCATGTTCTTCCTTTCTTTTCTTCAGCTGAGTAATGTTAATTATTCTAATTCCTTGGTTTCTAAACTAAATGAAAGTCAAGATGCTCTCAGCTCATCATATGAAACTGCACAATTTGGAACATTATTTGAAAGATTAAATAGGTAAGTAAGAATGTTGACAGTAATAAAGAACCTGTAGCATTCTTTCTTTGAATTATTAATTTGATTTTAATGGACACAATTATCTTAGTTAGAAATGTAAACAGACCTAATTATTACTTCTAGGAAAAAAAACCACTAGAAATAAAATTTAGTATATAAGAATTTTTAAGTAATTATTTTCTAATGTACACATTTACCTTCTGTTTATTTAAAAAATATTTTGGGCCAAGGTGTTTTGCATCTGTTTTATAATCTCCATGAGTTACTAGTTTCTCTTACTGTGTCATAAACATATTAATTTCTTACTCATATTTATTATAGTTGATCAGTGCCCTATTTTTATTTTCTAGATGTCTGTGTATGAATCCTAGCTCTTTGTTTTAAAAATCCTTTAAACTTGTCAAACCAGTTTGAATTACTCTTGATAACTGTGGTGAGAAACCTTGACTCTGTAATCCTATTCCAGTCTTCCTCATGGCACCAGTTGCTTAAGCCAAAATAGAAGTTATGCTTGATTCTTTCCTTTTCTCTAATTCCCAATATCCATTTCACCAACAAAGTATTGTCATTTCTATATCTAATAAACTTAAAAATTTTCGACTCATGTTTTCATCTCTACGGGTTCCATCCCACTGTAAGCAACCACTGCCTCTTACCTGGAGAATTGTAACAGCCACAAAACAGTTCTTGTTTCCTCTTTGCCCTGAGATCTTTTTTTTTTTTTTTACAACTTTATTAATGTATAATCAACATACACTGAACTGAACTTATCTAAAATGTGCATTTTGATACATTTTGACATATATGAACAAAAATGAACATATTTGTCATCTCCAGCAATTTTTGGGCACCTTAGTAATCCCTTCTGGTCATTTCACATCCCTTACCCCCATTACAAAGCAACTGCTGATCTGCTTTCTGTCATTAGCGATTAGTCTGTAAGTTGCATAATATATAGTAAGTTTCTCCCTTTTTTGGTCTAGCTTTTTTTCACTCAGCATAATTATTTTGAGATTCATCTATGTTGTTTATTGTGTGTTTAAGTCTGTTCCTTTTTATTACTAAGTAGTATTGCATTGTATGGACGTAGCATAACTTATTCATCTGTTGATGGACATTTGGTTTTTCCTCCCAGTTTTGGCTATTTCGGGTAAAGCTGCTATGAACATTGCTGCTATGAGATTTTTGTTTGGACATATGCTATCATTTCTTCTGTGTAAATATCTACAAGTGGAATGGATGGGTCATATGGTACTGTGTGTTTAACTTTTTAAGAAGGTGGCAAACTGTTTTCCAGAGTGCTTTGTATTATTTTACATTCTCATCAGCAATGTAAATCTCTCTCTTCTTTTTGTTCTCTTCTCTTATGGTTTGATGACTAGAGAAGTTCCTTTAACATTTGTTGTAAAGCTGGTTTGGTGGTTCTGAATTCTTTTAGCTTTTGTTTATCTGTGAAGCTTTTGATTTCTCCATCAAATCTGAATGAGAGCCTTGCTGAATAGAGTATTCTTGGTTGTAAGCATTTCCCTTTCATCAGTTTAAATATATCATGCCACTCCTTTCTGGCCTGTAGAGTTTCTCTTGAAAAATCAGCTGATAATCTTATGGGAGTTCCTTTGTATGTGATTTGTTGCTTCTGTCTTGCTGATTTTAATATTTTCTCCTTATCCTTAATTTTTGTCAATTTGATTACTACATGCCTCAGTGTGTTCCTCTTTGGGTTAATCCTGTTTGGAACTCTCTGTACTTCCTGGACTTGGGTGACTATTTCCTTTCCCAAGTTAGGGAATTTTTTGGCTGTTATCTCTTTGAATATTTTCTCAGGTCCTTTCTCTCTTCTCTTTCTCGGACCCCTATAATATGAATATTAGTGCGCTTCATGTTGTCCCAGAGTTCTCTTAAACTATCCTTATTTTTTTTTTTCATTCTTTTTTCTGTTCTACAGTAGTGATTTCCATTAATCTGACTTTTAGCTCACTGATCTGTTCTTCTGCCTCATTTAGTCTATTCTTGGTTCCTTCTAACCTGTTATTCTTTTCAGTAATTATATTCTTCAACTCTGTTTGGGCATTCGTTATATTTGCTAATTCTTTGTTAAAAATTTTCCTCTGTGTATTTGTACTCCTCTGAACATCTTCATCATCATTACTCTAAACTCTTTCTTGAATAGATTGCCCCAATTTTACTTTTGTATTTAGAATCTTTAAATGTTTCTTACTGCTCTTTTTAGAAATAAAACTCTGCATGATTTTGACCTCTTTGTACCTTTCAAGTCTTAGGTCGTAAGTTTTCTTTTACTGATTCTAGTATAGTTTTATTCCTCCTTTTTTTATTTCTCAAACATGCTGCAAGTCTTGCATTTGTGCTTATTATTCCATTCTCCTGGTGTATGCTTGCTCCTTTCTTCACACGTCTAACCATTCTGTATCTTTAGTTTATTTATCACTTCCTTATTAGGAACTTTCCTGACCATACTATCTGAAATAGGATCTCCAACATGTTATTCCATCATGTGATCTTCTAGCATCTATAACCATCTTTTTTATTTGTTTACTTCTTTTATCCATTGTACTTATTAATGGTTAGTTATCTTATCTATTTGTTATCTTTCTTTCTTCAGTAGAATATAAGCTGTATGTCTCCTTATGATACAGTAGGCTTATATTAAATACCATAATTTTAATGAATTTTGTATTTACCTATAAGAAAAAATAGATTGTTAAAGAAGTTGGATTGATTTGTCTTAAGATTTAAAAATTTTAAGCATCATTTCTCTCTTCCGTTTTTACAAGCAGCAATCCTTCTAAACATTTAGTCCCCAACTCAAATGTCAGATACCTCATTTTTCTTAAGCAAAACAATTTCTTCTATTTTCTGTAGTAACACTTGGCTGTAGGATAGTGCTTATCAATTTCTAATTTTTCTTGCCTCTTCTAAACTATTTCTTGTGAGCAATGAATGTGCACTATGCACGTCTTTATTACCTAGATCTTTCAGTTAGTGATTCTCCTAAATCTGAATGCTTAAAATATGTTTTAAAAATAATGACTTAACATTTGTAAGTATGCTTTCTAACTTATGGTGTGCTCTTACATTTATTTTCTTATTTAGAGTAATAGAAATTTCTCTAATGTTAATGGTATATATTATTGCATACTATATAGGTTATGTCTTTTGATATAACAGAATAGCATTATTCTGCCCCCAGACACCAATAAGACCCATATTGATAAGTAGTGAAGAATCATGATCTGTGAGATTCATGGACAAAACATCTCTTTCTCTTTAATATCAAACTGAAATGTTTTGTCTCTCTGTCCCCAACACATGGCACAGTGCCTAGAACAGAGTAGTAGGTATTCCTTCTAATTAAATATTTAATAAATATCTTAAAAATAAAATTGGAAATCAGAGTCTTCTGTGTTTCTTTTCTAAATTTCTTTGGTACCTCCAATTTCTGACCAAAAAAAAAAAAAAAAAAAAACTTAATTCCAAGTAAATTTATAGCTAGTCAGTGGCAGCAAAATTCAGAATATCTTGATTTCTAATTATTTTCTATGATAACTTTTATTCTTTTATACAAGTCGGACATAACTTAGAATTATAATTTCTCCACTAGAAGGGAACTTGCAAGCTAACTAGTTTAACCTTTTCATCTAATTCACTTTATCTCTTGGATTTATTATTTATGTATGAATTTGTATCTATATTGCTCTTCCTTGGGCACTTCAGTTGTTTTGTTAGGTTGAGTTCCTTGATAGGTTAGGGAATATCTATTATAATGTTCTCATAACTATTTTATTTGATGCTTTAACATTGGGGATAATATTTCTCTCTGCAGTCCTCAAAATATCTTTCTCAGGCTAAACGGAGCAACATTTCTGTACAGTGGTTATCCAGGTTATTCTCTAGATATTATTACAGGAGACATACTATATATTAGTCATATTTTGTTTTGTTTGTATAACATAAGTTGAACCACATACTAGTTTTCCATGTTGAAATACTAAACTAAGTGCAGATTATTTTTATATTCACTAAGGCATTGGAAGAGTATATTTGACAAATTTCCACCCAAAGCAATATTTATTTAAATTAAAAAAATGAAAACATAGTCTAGGTAAATGTTAGTAGTACTCAACATGTTCTCTAAAAATTTAACTGTAGGTGTTTCTACACGAGAATGTTCTATGTTTTTCTTGCTAAATATGTTTTTATTTACCCCAAAGTCCAGGAAATAGAGATGTCCTTACTGGGAGACCTACTATAGTTATAGGTAAAGATTGTGGAAGCATGGATGAGAGAAGACAGTCAGACTTCATTACTGAAAAAAAATCATTGCAGCATATTTGGGGAGAAAACCGAGAAGAGGCTTCAGATGAAGATGTAAACCAGCCACTCTCCAGCCTTCAATCAGAGAATTCTGCCTCTTTTATTAGTGAAAATATAATTAATTTGTTAGACATCGATCAGCAGAAGATAAAGAAAACCTTTGATGGGTGTGGTTATGACAACATGGGAGATATTTGTGCAGTCATTAGTTCTGATAAAAACCATTTCACAGATCGATACATTAGAAGTATTTTTACAGATCCAGATTTGACTTTTAGTAATTCTACTTTTAATAAAGAACGTTATCCAGAAAAGTGTCAACCAAACAAGAACTGTCAGAAAGAGTACAACAATAATGAAAGACATAATTTTAGTACGTCTTTTGAGAAGGATTATTACCCATCCAGCTCTGATAAAAAAGGTTGGTGTTATGTATAGAAAATGTAATCATCTATTGGGTTTTTTGTTTTCACTTTGTGTGTGTGTGTGTGTGTGTGTGTGTGTGTGTGTGTGTGTGTGTGTTTGGAGGAATATGAACTTAAAAATAAAATGACATTCTATTATATGACATTGTGGACCAGTGATATCCCTCTCTATGTGTCATGCTAATAAGCTTCAAATTAAAAAACAAATAGTCTACTAAAGTTTTAATGTAATGCATACTTTTATTTTTAAAGGAAAATTTGAAAGTGATTACCAAGAGAAGACACCACAGAAAAAGATACAGAAATATTCAGCAAACCATATGTAAGTTTTTAGGTAAATCTGGGGAATGCAAATCAGGGTCTAGGATATAATGTATCTTGAAGGTTTGAACTAATGCAAAGTGAGGTAGGCATATTGCTGTCTGAGGCTCAGCTGACTGGTCTGATAAAGGCTTATCAGTTGTCAGAACCTTGGTAATATGGTGCTAGTTGAGAGTTTGGTCATATTTATCAGTGCAGAAATATATTTTTATTTGACTTAGTGTTAATTAGATTTGGGAAAACTGATTTATGTGTTCAGGAAACTTATTTCCCTACTAGAATGCCAATTTATTAATTTACCGTAAGAAATAGAAGGGTCACATGTATAGGAATGCTTACTGGCATGATAAGCCTATTTTCTATCTTTCGGCAGCTCTCCATGGGAAGGTTGCTTGGTTAGTATAGAATCAGAACAAGGGAGTAACAGAATTCAAATGTTAATGGCATAAACAATTTATGGAAGTGAAATTATAGGTAATTAAAGAAAACTTGCAGCTTCAAATTATGCCTAACTTTCCTGGTAATTGTGATCTGGTCAAATCTTGGTAACTGAAAATACTGAACTAGCATAGATTTTTATTTTGGAAGAACTTTCTTATGGAAATATTTAAAATATCTATTATTAAAAAGAATAATTAGGTGCCATTTTTATGAGATTGGCACAATGAATTAAAAAATTGTTTCACAAGTTATTTAATGAAATCAACAAATTAAATTTACTTTATTGTCTAGCCTCCAAATATTCAGAGACTTATGAGTGAAGAACAGAATGTTAAACCTTGAATTTTAAAATGTGATTCATGAAAGTGGTTTAGAACATTCTCATCACATCAATAACATGTAAAATACCAAGATTGACCTACCTATAATGAAAAGGCTCCATAAAATGGAGATTATGAATATCTTTTATGAAACTTCCCTCATAATTCTGATCTGCAGCCAACTTTGAGAAGTATAATTTAGAATAATAATTTTTAGAGGGAATAAAGCAAATTCTAATACTGTCTTGTTTATGTCCCTTAGGGGTTATATCTCTTTGGAAGAATTGCATTCTAAGCAATCACAGGACTTTGGACGTGGTGAGGTAAAGTGTATCTTATGTTGTGTTTCCAAATAACTCATTTGTATTATCCTGTCATATTTTAGTATTTGCAATTTACTTTGATTTAAGGTTAGCTTTTTTGAAAATTTTCTTTTTAGGCTCTTGTTCTTTTATATATAAATTGCTCTGGGGATGTTATAGCTTAGATCTAGAAATAAAATAAACAATATTTCAGAAACTGTAATGTGCTTTATTTCAGACAGACCAATCTAGATAACATTCAAGTTCTTTCTGTAAGTCCTATAAAATTTCTTTCAAGATGAAATTGCTTTAGGTTTCAAAGTGCTACAGGTAAACATAGTAATATATTTAAGAATGCTGAAACGTCTATAATCATTGGTTATTTCAGTTGTAACCCTTGCTCGTAATAAGGATGTATGACTCATCCAAAAACCCCAGAATACATATTCTTTTCAAGTGCACATGGAACATTCTCTAGTATAGACCACGTACTAGGACACAAAACAAGCTTCAATGAAATTAAGAGGGTAGAAATTATTTCAAGAATCTTTTCTGACCACAACAGTATGAAACTAGAAATCAAATACAGAAAGAAAACCAGGAAAAGAACAAACATGGACTAAAAAGAGGATGCTACTCAAAACCCAGTGGGTCAGCATGGAAATCAGAAAATACTTTGAGACAAATGACAATGAAAACATAACCTTACAAAATCTATGGGATGCAGCAAAAGCAGTCCTAAGAGGGAAGTTCATAGTGATACAAGCCTTCCTTAAATAAGAAAAATCTCAGTAGATTAAAAACAAAGTTTCTACTTTATAGAACAGGGAACAATTTTCAGTATCTCGTAATAACCTTTAGTGAAAAGAGATTTATCTAACGAGAGATTCATAGCCACATTCTCTAATAAAAATTTACTTAATAGAAATCAACAACAACAGAAGATGCTTAACCTCCCTTTTTGGAAATTAAGAAGCACTGTCAGTTTTAAAAAGAAAAGAAAAAAATTGAGAAAAATTAAAATATTATGAATTACATAGAAATTGATGAAAGTCAAAACCAATGGTGTATTCTTCAGAAAATGTATACCTCTCAGAGCTTTTATTTTAATATTTTAAAAAACCTGAAAATAAATGAACTGATACCTATCTTAAGAAATTAGGACGAGAATAACAGAGTAAGTGGATTGCTTTAATATCTTTGTCTTTTTTCCACTGCATTTACTAGGGTTACCTGAAGCCTTTCTCTTTTTGACAGTAATCCATCCCTTGGCAGATACCTATTCTTTTGCTCACTCTTTCAAAACCAACTTTAATTTTGTTTCATTTTATTGTTCATCACAGGCAAATTTTTCTTTGTCGTTTTAAAATCACCTTTGTTGAATTAAAGTACTATGAAGGAAGAATGCAGTAAGATGAATTGGTGTGGTTAAAAGGGAGATATAAATGTGAATATCATTGTATATACTGAGAATTGTTAAACTTTTGTTTTTCTTCTAGATTTTGGTGGAAGAAAGAGGAATGTGTTCTTTAAAAGGCAGAGCAATGTCTGCTAAGAAAAACTGTCAGTATAACTGTAAGTGAATTTTATTTTTTTACAAAAATTAACATTTAAATGGAAATCAGTTAAATTATAAGATATTTTTTAGATTTTTGCAGCAAATATGTTTTATAGGTACCTTAGAATATGCTAGTAATGCAATTGGCTTTTTAAAATTAATTTTATCTTCTATAAAATGATACACATGAAGAGTATATATCATGTATATATACAGCTTAATGAATAATAAGAAAACAGATATTCTTGTTCTTAGTTTGTAGCTTAAGAAATAATACATAATCAGTACTTTTGATTGTCTTCTTAATTGCATTTCTTATCCTGCCCGCTAGAGGTAACTATTATCTTCAATTTTTTTTTTTTTTTTTGGTGATATCACACATAGGCTTTTCCAGTTGCTTGGTTTTGGGCTTTCTATAAACTGAGGCAAACTGTATATTTTTCTGAAACTTCCCTTTTTTCTTTTCACCCAGTAATATATTTTGAGGGTCATCCACCCTGATACTTGTAACACGGGTACATTTCATTATTTGTTTCCTGCTATGCAGCCTTCTGTTGTGTGAATGATGCATAAGCTATTTATGCATCTCCTGGCAATGATTATTTACACTGTTTTGTATATTTTGCTATGATAAACAATGCTACTTTGGCAATTCTTGACATTTCTCTTGGCACACATCCATAAAAACTTCCTCTAGGGTATCGTTTATGTGATATGCACTCTTCTAAGTCATGCAAAATTGTTTTCCAAAGTAGAAGTGCCAGTTTAAACTTCCACAAGCAATAAGTAGGAGTCTTAGTTGTTACATATTCTCACTTTCACTGGGTCAGCTTTTTATCATTGCTGGCAGTGTGATATCTCACTGTAATTTTAATTTATATTTCCTATTATTGATTAGGTTCATTGGCCATCCATGTTTCGTCTGTAACATGCCTTCAATGTCTATTGCCCATGTTCCTTTTAGGAAGTTTGTCTTTCCTTATGGAATGTGTCTTTTGTCTATCTATGTCCTATGTGTTTTTTATATATTCTAGATTTGAATTGCTTGTAGACTTGTGTGTAGTAAATACTTCATATTTGAGTGGTCTTTTTATTCTATACTGTCTTTTAATGGACAACACTTTCTGGCACTTTGCAGATATTTTGTGATAGAATGATTCTTCTATCTAGTCTGCTAGAAATCTTTGTAGACTTCTTCATTTAATTTAACTTTTGAACATGTAAAGAATTAATTTGATTTCTATCCCTGTCCTGTCTGCTCTACTTCCTTCTGCCTCACATGAGTAATTATTTTTGTTGGTTTGTTGTTTATCATTCCAGTGGTTTTTTTTCCCTGAAAATAAAGCCCTAAACATATAAATGCACCTGTATATGTATCTTCATTCCCTGCCTTTCTCACCCTTAATGTAATGTGTGGTATTTTATTTAATACCGGATATTTTACAGATGAATTAAATGGATTAATCTGTTTAACAGATTTTCTATGTATTTTCTCATATAAGTACTGGACATTTACTCATCCTTTATCTATGACCATTTAGTAATCCATTGTGTGGGGGAACTATAGTTTACTCAGTAAGTGCCCTGTGGTGGATATTTGGGTTATTTCTAGTACCTCACTCTAATAACAGTGCTGCAGTGCACAACTTTGTGCACATGTCTTAATTGTAGAGGTACATTTTCAGGTTAATTTCTAGAAGTGGGATTGCTGAGTCAGAGGAGAGATACATTGTGGGGGTTGTTGATAGTTATTGCCATAATTCGGTTTTGATAGATATTGCCAGATTTCCCGTTGTTTCATTTGGTGGTCCCACTAGAAGTGTGCTTTTTATTCCACAGCCTCACCAACAAACTGTGGTCCAATTTAGGAATTTTTGTGACTCTTATAAACATTGAAGTTTGGGTTTGCACTTCTTTTTCTGTGAGTGAAGTTGGACATCTTTTTAAAATGTTTAATGGCTATTATCAATCTTTTCTTTTATACCTTTGGATTTAATTAGAAAGACTCTACACTCCTTGGTTACAAATGAATTCACTTATATTTTCTTCTAGTATCAGTATTATTTTATATTTTTACATTTATATGTTTAATCTATTAGGAGTTTATCCTGATTTAAGGTGTGAGGTAACCATCGATAGAAGTTTTTAAAATGCATCTTTTCTGTAGGTCTTTTTTACATGCGAAATTTTTTTATATACCAGTTTTCCATATATACTTGAGTCTGTTTGGGGGCTTTCTTTACTGTTCCATTGAGCTCTCCTAGTCTTCATATGCTAATATCTCATTTTTTTTACTACGATTTTATAGCAGGTTTAATTTCTAAAACAATGACACCTCCCTTTGCACTTTTTAGAGTTTTTCTGGCTTTTTTTTCTTTTTTACATATAAACTTTAAAATCAACTTGTGTAACTCCAAGGAAATGTTTTATTTTTTATTAGGAAAATACTAAGTGTATATATTAACTAAGTGTGAATTGTCATCGTACTGATGTTGAGTAGTCCTTTCTAGGAATAAGGATGTCTTTTTATTAATTCAGTCTAATTTTATATCTTAAATAGCTGTTTAAAATGCCTTTCCACTTTCAAGTGTTCCTCAAGTAGCTTCTGCATGTCTCTTGTTAGATTTAGCTGTAGGTAAGTTTTGTCGTTTTTGTTCCTACTTTAGTGTGAATGCACACCCCATGTTTCTACATTAAGAGTTTGAATTTTGGACTTAGGCACATGTGTGTTGATTATTTGATTGATAGTTTTTTTAAGAGGTGATTTTGAAGCAATCAGTAATTTCAGGAAGAGTGATTCTTAGCATCTGTGAAAATGATTATTACTTTGATTATTACTTTCTCTTCATATGTCTTTTTTTATTGTGGTCAAAAACACATAATGTAAAATTCATCCTTCAAAATATTTCCAAGGGTACAGTATACCTTCCCTTCTTCCCAGCCTCTGGCAAACACTATTCTATTTCTATGAGTTTGAATAATTTAATATTTCTCTTACAAGAGGAATCATACAATATTTGTCTTTTTGTGACTGACTTATTTCACTCAGCATAATGTCCTCAAGTTTCATCCATATTGTAGCATATGACAGGATTTCCTTCTTTTATAATGCTGACTGATATTCCATTTTATCTATAAGCCCACATTTTCTACATCCATTCATTTGTCAGGAGACATTTAGGTTGCTTTCATTTCTTAACTATTGTAATTAATACTGCGGTGAACATGGGTGTACAAATATCTCTTCAAGATTCTGTTTTCACTTCTTTTGGATATAAACCTAGAAATGGGATTGCTACATCATGCGGAAGTTCTATTTTAAAATTTTTGAAGAACATTGATACTGTTTTTCCATATCAGTTACACTATTCTTCATTCCTGCTAGTAGTGCACCAGGGTTCCAATTTCTCCACATCTGTGTCAACACTTACTGTTTTCTGTTTTGTTTTTTTTTTTCTCAGTGAGTGGCCATCCTAATGGGTGTGAGGTGATATCTCATTGTGGTATAGATCTTTTAAAATAGTGAATTTTGCTAATGGATTTAGCGATTTGGAACATCCCAGCATTCCTATTATAAATCCCACCAAGTCATGATGTATTATGATTCTGTTTACTATTCTATTTTAATTTTAAATTTAAAAATGTTAAAATTGATGTAAGATTTTTGCATTGATATTATGATATTGGTCTGTAAAGTGTGTGTGTATGTATGTGCATGTGCAGTCTTCCTCATATTTTGGTATTAATGTTATACCAGGTTCACAAAAAAAATTTAAGTTCATATATGTAAAAATTGAGGCTATTTGAAAGCTTTCTTGAAATTTGAATTACCTCTTCTCCACCCCAGTCCCATTGCCTTATTACATATCCTAATCACTTCATAACTTGATTATTGGGTTAATCTCCTAACTGACATGCTTTCATACAGTTTCACCCTTCTTTAATACATCCCCAATTAGATGCCTTGGTGGATGGTCTAAACTTCCTTTAATATTAAAGTGTGCCCGTACACTTCCTTTTCCCCCGTCCCAAATGCTGGTTTTCATCTTCCCTTTTTTGAAGTTGTTTACTCATCTTCCAAAGCCTATTCTTTATACTTGCACTTTCTCACTCTTCACCAGTCTCTTTCCCTAGAGCTCACCGCACTTAGGTCTCTGCTGCTTTGGTAACTTACATGACTCCACTGTTGCACTAAATCTTGTGACTATTTCAGAAATTAATTGTATGTCTTTTTCTCCATCTTAAGATTCTGAACATTTTGAGCATTATGGTCATATATTCCTAAAAGCTGTTACCGTGCCTTACATAAGGCACTTAATAAGTGTTGAATTTATATTTTAATCTGCTTATCGTTTCTTACACTGTTAGAAGGAAGACATCCATTTAAAGATGTTTATCTTCCCTACCAATAACTATGGGTTTACTGTACCTATGAACTGAATGAACCTTATTGTGGGGGATCATGTTGTTAGTAAAATCCTACCGTTCACTTTTCTGTACTCTGCTTTCCGCTGTTGAGGAGAACCTGCTTTGTGAGGGTGTAAATTCTTTTTGGAAGGATAAACTAAGGATGACTGAGTTTACCTAAGTTCTCTGTACGTCTCGGCTGACTGCTGGTTAGATTCTGTTACAGAAAGCATTGGTTCTGATCCGAGATAGGAATACATAGTGCTATGGTCTGTTGCATATAGGAAGGCATGTGGTTTGTTATGTGTTGTTGGACCACATCCCATTACCTTTTGCTTCTTTTTGATAGCAAATCCCTTTTCACAAACAGGTAAGGGAGTGATTGATTCTACTGTTGATCTGTAGTGTTTGTGTGTTCTAAGGAGTCATGACCTATTTCTCAGGCCCATTTTTAAACTTTACTTGCAATCGTAAGAGAACAAATTAAACAGATACTGAAAGACTAACATACTACATGCTTTGAGTTGATTTTTTAAATACAGTTTTAAAAAAATTGTCACAGCATCATATGTCAATAAATTATATAGTATCTTTTTTATATTATTTTGAACTCATAAGTGGCTTTAAAATTATACATTTATGAAATTATATTATAGATTAATACAGTTTTTTTAAAAATTTATTTCTTTTTGGTTGGGAGATGGTAATTAGGTTTTTATATGTTTATTTTTAATGGAGGTACTGGGGACTGAACCCAGGATCTCGTGCATGCTAGGCAAGCACTCTACTACAAGCTCTACCCTCCCCCTTAATATAGTTTTGATTATATGGTGAAGCTTTATTTACTAGATTAGCAAATGTCTGGTAATTTGAGACTTAGTAAACTTGGCTTATTCCTCCTTCCTACAGGTTGAAACTTTAAATTATTTGTTTATAAAAAATGGTTCATATGTTAGAAAAAAATCAATTCAATTTTCTCCCTTCTCCTTTCTTCCCTTAGGTTTTATGCCATTATTTTACTCACAGATACACATCTTATGTGTGTAGAATAAACCCATAACAACCTGTCAGAAATGCAAGCTGCCAAGTATCCAAAGTTCTAACTAGTTTTGGCACACTTTAAATGCTCCGCACTGTGTCAGCTAAACTTACTTTACTAGCAGGTATCTTCTGCTTATCTATGTATTAATAAATACCATTTATCACAAATTGAATCTTTATTTTCAGATCTCGATTCTTCACAGAGTAGTCAGTCTACTGGGTACTCTCCAAGGCCAACAGATAGTTGTTTCAGTTCCAGTTCAGAGATGGTAAGTTATGCTCTTTATTTTTTTTTTACTTATTAATATATGCTCTACTAATTTGGAATGATTTGTATTTTTCATAGTTTACCTTTTCATTCTGGAAAAAACTAGTTGAGAGATTGAATAGTGAAAATAAATGTAAACAAAAGTATGAAAATACTAAAAGTACAAGAAGAATATAAATTAAAATGTAAGTGTGCATCATTCATTCATATTTACAAAGATGATGAATGTGTTCAGTGTTATTTATAAAACCCAGTCTCATCAAAATGAATGTGTGTACGTGAGTGATAAAGTTGTGTTTCGTTTTAAAAGAATCTATTCACAATAATTGAAAACCTGAAACAACGCAGAATATGTACAAAAAGAAAGTCTCAAGGCTTATATGAAAAAAACTATAAAATGTTATTATAATCTGAGTACTTGGAGTGACATATTTAATGCTCAGAGGGAACCGTATTCTGAAGAGTTGGAATGACACTTTCTATTCTGAGTGAGTTTCTCACAAATTACGTGTTTAAATGGAATTCTCCATTCATACTTCATTTTCATTTCATCTGCTTTTTGGCTCTGGCTTGCTGTTCAAACTGCTCTTGCTAAGGAAGGACACCAGTGACCTCTAATGGTGCCAAATTCATCGGACATTTTTCAGTTTTTACTTTACAAGAATCTCTAATAATATTAGTAGAAATGATCATTATCTTTTCTTGGAACGTTTTCTTCACTTTGCCTTTGTGATACACACTATCTTAGTTTCCTTCATACCTCTCTGAATGCTTCTTTATTCCTTTGCCTACTTCTCTCCCACCCTTCCCTACGTACAAATATTGTAATGTTTAGGGTTTACTCCAGGACCCTTTTCTTCTCTTAACCTACACTCCAAACTCTAGATGACGTTACACACGCCAGTGACTTTACATGCTACTGCCTGGTTGACGGCAATTCTCAACTTTATGATTTTAGTCCAGACCCTTAATTAGATGTCCTATTTCTTGGATTATCTTCTTGGATATTTCACAGAAATCTTTATTTTCACACCCCAAACTGAAGACCACTGATCTTCTCCCCAGATCAGTTTTTCTCATGGTTCCCATATTAGTAGGTACCTTTTCTATCCACTCGGTTGCTCGTGCCAGAAACTTTAGTTTGTCATTTCTTTCTGTCTCCTCTGCCTCCCTTAACCTCATTCATTCCATCGCTTCACCCAGTCAATTCAGCCTCCAAAATAAATTGCATATTTATCTATTTCTCTCAACTGCTGGTGTTAGTACGTTAATCTAAGATACCTTCACCTTGTGCTTGAACTATTGTGGTTGTTGCCCAAGAGATCTCCTACTTCACTCTTGCCCTACTTTTTCCCCAGTTAGCAGCCATCATGATCTTTGGAAAACTTAAATTGAATGATGTTATTCCTATATTTAACTACTCAGTGAGTACCTGTTTCACTGTAGACTCTGAACTGCTTACAGTGACTGTAGTCCATGTGTGATCTGTGATCTGGCCTCCGGCTACATCTCCAGCTTCTCATATTCACCCTCTTTCACACTTCACACACACTGACATTGCGGTTTCCTAGCTTAGTCTCTTTTCTGCTTCAGGGCATTTATGTGTCCTGTTTCCTCTGTTATTCATCCTTTAGGGCTCAGCTTAAATAGTCAAAAATTTTTTTGTAAGCCCCTACTTGGCTCTTTGATCTAAATTAGGCCCCTCAGTTATGCTCTAGAAGTGCTTCATGCTTGCTCTTCAGAATGTTTTTCTCAAGTTGTAATTCCATATGCTTGTGTGTAGCTATTTGATTAATGTCATTTCCACCCATGAGAATCTGTGCTGTATGAGGGCAGCAACCATGTCTGCTTCACTCATGTTGCAGATGCTAAATGATGATTTATTTCTTGAGTAAGTAAATGTATTGATCCTGTTTTCTCTAATGTATGCCAAGCCAGTTTCAGGGTTATTTCTGGGGCTTACTTTTTCTTTTTTAGTGCCAATCAGCTGAGACCAATACCTGATTTTAGGATTTTTTATGTTAACTTTGCTTTTTAATTTTAACTTGAATAATCAATACTTTTATATAAGATTTTCATTAAGAGAGTATTTTGGTTAGTTCAGTAATTAAAAGTTCTATTTTTAATGCATTTGAAAAATTCAAGCTACTAAATTGGAGTCTGGATGTTTTTAAAGTTCTTAAAATTTTACTTTTTAGATAACAGTTGTGATATTAATTGCTACTTAACTTCCTGCTCGCTGATATTCTTCCTGAATCTTCTTTGAGACTGAGCCCATGAAAGATAAAATACAGATTTTTTTTTTTTACTTAATGGGTTAATGAGTTAATAAGAACAAGTTATATGTGTTTCTTCTTCTTTCAAAGTTTTACTTCTACTCCATTCTTTTTAAGTGGTTGAAGAGTGTGTGTTGTATATCGTTTCCTCTGTGTGAAAAGGTAGGAGGAGGAAGTAGCCTATGATTAAGGCACTAATAAAAAACAAAAGTTCTCTTTTCAGTGCCTTTGCATTTTTAATACAAGGATTATTATTATTGTTCATGCTATTGTAAAATCCATAACCTCCTTGATTTAAAAAAGATCAAAAATCTAGGTTGATTTGCCACTTCCCAAAGTCTCTTCTGTATTTTGAGGTTTTCTGTAATGTGAATTTTAAGAATGTCTCCTTTGAAGTGATTGAATGATTTTTTAAAATTTAAGCATCATTTACAGCACAATTACTAATTTTTTTTAGCCATCTGAAGATGAAGATCAAATATTGCATCAAACTGAAGATTCAAATAAGAGATCCATCAAAACCAAAGAAACAACTAGTAATTTTAATTTAGAAAGCATGGGAAAACTTCCATATGATAGGATTACTAAAAACAATGCCAATTTTCATAAACAATGTGAGAGTTTTCACCAGCTTTCAATGAAAAATAATACAGATCAGTTTCCACAGCCTCAGTGTAATAACTCAGCACACATATTGCATAACAAAACCAGTAATAACTACATTCTACAGTTTGCAAGATGTGATGCATGGGCACAAACAGAGAGTGAGCCTGTAATGGAAGGAAAATTAGATGCTGCTGTACAGTGTGATATAATTTCAAAATGTAAATGTAGAAGTGATGTGGCTTCTTTTTGTAATGTTGAAAGGTGCAATGAAAATACTAAGGCCGATACCACTGGAGGGCAGACAATCCTTTAAAACAGCTAATATTCTAAAATCTCAGCCCAAGATTTAACATTTGACTTGATGTTTAGGATTTCATTAGCATAATAAAGAAAGAAAATTTTTGTAGTTAAACAGGTGGTGAAAGTATTTGGAAGATACGTTTGTTTTAAAATTTTTAATATTGTTAATTTATGCATTTAGTTTCATGTAGATATTTTAATAGCTTTAGTATATTTTAAAGTTTTTAGAAAATAATACATATGTAGATTTACTATCTGTCATTATTATGGTGGTTATTCATTATATTATGACATGTTGCTGTTTGTAGATTAAGGTATGTTTGATTGCTTCCTTCTTTACTGCAGTTATTTAAAAATTTAGTGTAGTTGCATCTTTTAGCAAAAATGTTCTCTTCCAGGATTTTAATACAGAAAATAATACTAAATAATAGCAAGTATATTTTATAACCTCATTATAAGAATTTTCTTAGCTTCTTATCTTAAATGTTATTATACCTTCATTAAAATTCTGCATTGATTTTTAGATAAAATATTTTTTCTTATTTGTTTGGAGAACATTTTCTATTGGTTCTTGTATTAATTCAAAGGAATGGTTTTTCTTTTCAAGGTTAAAAAAGGTGTTTCAGTGCTTTTGTAAAAGAATTGTTCAACATTGGAAAAATTACTTGTTTACTGATTTTAATATTGCTAAGATTTTCATAAATACTACATCAGAATTTCTCACTAGTAAAATATAGGCTTTGTTTTGAACATAACATTTATTTTTGTTGTCAAGATTTTAAATGTCCAGACTAGTCATTTTAGAAAATGAACATCTATATGGATATATTACCAAGTGACCAGCAGGGGGCATTCTGATATCTAACTGAAACAAAAATAAAATTGTTAGGGAGTTTCTGTGCGTTTAAAGAAAGGGATGATTTGATACTGAATTTGTGCATGTACACATACCACGCAATAGTTTGTGTTCTAGAGGTGATCTGAAACACAACGATTTAGAAACACTAACAGCTAATATTTAACAGCAATCTTCAGGTTTTTAGCTAGTTTTAGTAAGTTCTTTTTGCTCCCTCAGAGAGAGCACAATGAACTTCTCAGTCATTTTCTTAAAATACAGTAATGATCTCATGAAAGGGGAATATGATTTTCTGATGTACAGTGATAGTTTTTCAAAGGCCAGATTTTCATCCTGTTGTTAATAAAAGGTATTCCACCATGGATTGATTATCCTGAGCATTATTTTGCAAAATGTGATATACTGTAGTAATGAAGACCTATATATGAAAAATACTGGTGATATTAGAATAAGATTGAGATGAATTAGAATCAGATTGAGATGATTGAGTGAATATTGGGTTGGTTTCAGATATCAAATAAACTGAGTTTTTCCCAAATACAAATCAAACTCTAGCAGTACTAAAAGCACATCCATTAAAAAAATCCAAATATAGTTCTATTTTTATCAATATCATAACGTGGCAGTTAAGCTTAGGTGAAGAAGAATGTAGGGGCTTTTTAGTGCAGTGACTGCACACAATGAGAACAGGGTAAGGTACAGTGTAGTAAAGAATTTAATTTTGCCCCCAAAGAAGTCTTGACTTTTTACCCTTGGCTTTTGGGCAGTAATCTCTGAGCTCTTGGAGTGTCACGGCTGGTAGAAGTGTCTTTGTTTGCCTGGGTACGTTGGGCCAAGCCAGATAGTTAACAGTGTGAGTATGGGACATTGAATCAAACAGTATCAGCTCAGCTTCCTAGGGGGCTAGAAACGGAAATGAACCATGTAGGCAGTCAGTGATGTCACTGTGATGGAGCACCAGCAAAGACTGAACACCAGGCTCAGGTGAGCTTCCCTGGTTGGCTGTACTGTGTGTTGTCACACATTGATACCAGGAAAGTTAACACTGTCCATGACTTCTCGAAGACTGGACTCTCCGTATTTATTACTTTCTTACACTCTGTCCTATGTGTTTCTTACTTTGACAGGTTTTAATCTCTCCTTTCCCTGTAATAAACTGTAACTGTGAATATAACAGCTTTCAGAGAGTTCTGAGTCCTTTTAGGAAATTATCACATCTGAGGGTGCTTTTAGAACTCCTGATGTTTTTGGACTGTTCCCTAACTTTGCAGTTGCTAACCCTTTAAGGAGATAAAATGTATTTGGATAGGAAAGTGAGTACAGATTTACAAAATAAAAAAGACATTTCTTATATAATTGAATAGATTATAATGTCCTTCTCAAAATACAATATTACTTTAGATTTTCTCTTGCTGAAATAATTTAATGAAAAAAATTAATTGAAGTAAACATAGCTTTCTTACATGTTTACAACTTAAGATTTTTAAAACAAAGTAAATCCTAGGTAAGTTTTATCCAAATGAAACAAAATGGAAAACTTAATGATTCTTCACACATTTAATAATATAAACTGCCAATGTAACTGTAATATAATCTGCAAATCACAGTGACTTCAAATAAATTACTTTCAATATTATATATAATAGCCATTATTGAAAATAGCATACTTTCAATAATGGCTGTTATATATAATACTGATCTGGAGCTTGTGTTTAACAGAGTGTGAAAAGATGACATCTGAAATAATATGAGGCTATATTTAGGTGTAGCCTCATGTAATTTACTTTTATAGCACTTATCATAATTGTAATTTATTTGTGTAATTTCTTGGTTAATGTTTATTTTCCCCATGACACCATATATAGCAGTGTGGCAAATGTTTTCAGTACTATGCTCACATCTCCTTGGCACTTTCTATATCAATACATGCCAACCTGATTTCCAACTGCCAGCACCTGTGACTCATTTCCTGAGGGATTTCTCCTGGCTGCAGACACCTGTTCCGCCTGTGTGCAGACAGGCACGAAGTACTGGGAAATTAATACTGCTGGAAGTAGTCTTGTAAAACAATGACCAATGGTAGATGGTGAACAAATATCCCAGTTCCCTTGCCTTTTGGGCAGGATGAGTTCCTCAGAAGTGTGTTCTATACTGCTGCTTAATCAGAGTGTGATCCACTGATCTGTAACGTGAACATCACCATTGCTGGAGAGTTAGTTAGAAATGCAAATTCTTAGAATTTGCCCTAAAACTACAGTATCAAAATCTCTGGGAGTGGGGCCCAGGAATCTCTGCTTAATTAGGTGATGTTTATACATTCTGAAGTTGGAGAAACACTGTGCTTCCAGAGTTCCTTGGAAGGATTAAGCTTCAGTTGCTTTCAGTGGTAACTCGCTTGATAATAAACCCTTTAATAGCTTCTTTCCTTTCCTGTCTCACTTGTTCAGTTTCATACTAGTGTTTCTTGAGATCACACCCCAAACATACTATGCACACTTGAATTCTTGCCTTATGGATTGCTTCTGGAGTAATCCATACTGACAAATTAGGGACTGTGACAAATGGATAAATGAATTGTCTTTATTGGTATAACTCAAATATTAACATTGCTAATTTTTCTAGTTTTGCAATTCTCTGGATCCAGTTTTCCATTTCTGCCACCTCCTGAAACCTCAGTAAATGGGACTAGCAGCATATATTAATTAATAAAAGAATTAAGAGAGAATTAATGAAGTGAAATATGCATCATAATAAATAATCCAAATGCAGGAGAGAACAAGAAATAGAAAATATGAACGAGAGCAAATTAAACAATAAGAGATAAAGAGAAGCTCCAACATACGTTTAATTGAAGTACCAACAGTAGAGAAGAGAAATGGGGTCAAGGCATACTATGAAGAGAGAGTGGCTAAGGCTATTGCAGAATTCGTCAATTATACTAATCCACAAATTCAAGAAGGCCGAAAGTTTCCAGGTAGGATAACTAGTATGAAATCCATGTCTAGACCCAGTGTAGTAAAATGGCGGAGACTCCGAGACAAAGAAGGTCTTGAAAGCAACTGGAGAGGAGAAGACTACCTTCCTAGAAGGACGGCTGTACTGTTAGCTGACTTTTAAAAAGCAATAATGGAAGCCAAAGGACGGTGTAACAGTACCATCCAAATCCTGATGGGAGATTAACAGTCACCCTAAAGTTGTGTTTCCACCCCTACAGATCTAATACTCTTTGAAACCACCATAACTAGCCAATAGTATCAGGAAGGAACCAATTTTGCAGGATTCGGCAATTTATATTTACACTTTTTGAATGTAGATACTGCTTTCTCTTTGTGGAAGAAGTTTCTAATTTTTTTTCTGTTTGGTCTTTAACACATATGTTCAATTATCCCACTGCTTCTAGTTTTTAGACCTTCTTATTAACTTTGCAGCAGTGAAGTTCCTGCCATGGACTTTTAAAAATATTTCCAGTGTTGCCTCTGATGGTCTGCCAAGTTTATTCCTTTATGCCTGTTGCTGAGGAGATACCACATGTTATCTCATTTCTTTAAAAGTACTTTATTATTTCAAACTTCTCTTTAATACTTAAAGCTTTACTTTTACATGCAATGTTTGGCCTTTTTGAATCAAGACACTTAGACATGTTTTGAATGTTGATGTCTATGTATCTGTCTATTTATACAGATATCCAAAAATGTGAAAACTTCAAAGATAATATACACAGTGAACTGAGGTAACTGCTAGGTTTTTTAATAGGTGTGTGTTCATTTTGTGTATACCTATGTGGTTCAGTTCAGAGGGGTTTAGTTTTGTGCATGCACCTAGTTTTTCTTATGGATGCAGTTGCACATCAGTCAGTGTGAACTTCATGTCATGCTTCCCAGGACCTGCATCATGGGTCTGCCTACCCATGGGCCAGGACTACCTCCAGGACCTCCTGGACCCTGACCTACCCACCAGCAAGCTTCAAGACACTTTGGACCCCTCATTAAGCCACACCAGGATCCAACCTCACTCACAAGTGGGTGGACACTAGCTTTGGGCCACCCTGGACTTTGCAGCCAGCCATGTCAGAAACCACTCCTACCCACCAGCAAGTCAATACTAGATCTAGGAACTCCAGCCCCACAACCACCCACCTCAGAACTTGGCTCTGCTGATATAGGCCAACACCAGCCTGGAGACTTCCTGGGGTGCCACAGCTAGCTGCCTCCATGACCTGGCCCCTCCCACCAGCAGCCAGCAGCTTTTGCATAAGGCAGGGCCTGGCAACCAACTGGACCAGGAGCTAGCCACACCTGCCAGAGAGTCCACAGTAATCAGCCCACCCTCACAGGAGGACCCATGCACTCCACATGGGGGGCACCCTGAGGGTAATAGCTCTGGGGACCAGATGGGAGTGCACTACTGGGATGCATAGGACATCTCCTACAAAAGGTCACTTCTCCAAGGCTGGGAAACATAACCAACCTACCAAATATATAGAAAGAAAAAGGGAAAATTAGCCAAAATGAGGTGACCGAGGAGTAAGTTCCAAAGTAAGGAACAAGATAAAATCCCAGAGGAAGAACTAAGTGAAGATAAGCAATCTACCCAATAAAGAGTTCAAGGTAATGATTGTGAATGTGCAAAAACTCCAGAGAGGACTGGATGGACAGAATAGGAAGTTAGAAATTTTTCACAAAGAGAAAATGCAAAGACAAACAGATGAAGAAAACAGTAACAAATAAAAATACACTAGCAGCAATCAGTAGTAGATAAGATGATACAGAGAAACAGATCACTGAACTGGAAGACAGGATAGTGGAAATGACTGAAAGTGGACAGAAGAAAGAATAAAAAGAAATGAGGACAGTTTACTAACGTTCACATTATAGGTGATTCCAGAAGGAGCAGAGAAAGGAACAGAGAACATGGGCAGAAAAAATGGGCAAAAGAACTGAATAGACATTTTTCCAAAGAGGAAATGCAGATGGCCAGTAGGCACATGAAAAGATACTCAATATTGCTAAGTATCAGGGAAATGCAAATAAAAACCATAATGAGATATCACTTCAAACCTGTCAGAATGGCTGTTGTCAAAAAGAACAAAAATAACATGGTGAGGATGTAGAGAAAAGGGAACCCTCTTACACTTTGATGGAAAGATAAATTGGTGCAGCCACTGTGGAAAACAGTATGGAGATTCCTTAAAAAACTAAAAATAGAACTACCATATGACCCAGTAATTTCATTCCTGTGTATATATCTGAAAAAAATCAAAAACACTAAGTCAAAAAAGCTATAGGCACCCCAGTGTTCACTGCAGCATTATTTACAGTAGCCAAATGTGGAAGCAATCTAAATGTCTATCAACAGAAGAAGAATGGATAAAGAAGAGGTGGTATATAATGGAATACTACTCAGCCATAAAAAGAATGAAATTTTGCCATTTTCAGCAACATGGATGGACTTGGAGGGCATTATACTAAGTGAAATAAATCAGAGAAAGACATGCTGTATAATATCACGTATATGTGGAAGTCTAAAAAATATAACAAACTAGTGAATATAACAAACAAGAAGCAGATTCATAGATAAAGAAGACAAACTAGTGGTTACCAGTGTGTATAGGGGAGGGCCAGTGTAGAGGTGAGGGAGTGAGAGGTGCAAACTACTGGGTATAAGCTAGGCTCAAGGATGTAACATGGGGAATATACCCAGTATTTTGTAATAACTGTAAATGGAAAGTAACCTTTAAAAACTGTATAAAAATTAAAAAAACAAAAACAAACCAATCAACCAACCAACAAAAAATCCCAGAGGGGGTATGTAATACAACTGCATTGAGAATGAAGTATCTGACTCTTCACACCCTTTACGTTATAACACAGGAATGAAATAACGTATTTTTAAATCTTTCTTCCTGGCTCTGACAAGAAGACATTCCAAATGAGGACCAAAGAGAAAGACTGTTGGAGTAGTCACTGCAGAGATAAATTCTGTACATCCTTCCTGTTGTGTGATCTTGGGCAAGTCACCAAAATGTTCTAAACTTAAGTTTTAGTATCTACAAAAGGATGACAACATTTACCCTACAAGACTGGACAATTAAATGCTGACTTTGACCACTGATAATAGACATGAACTGCACTATTCAGCCGTTCAGATGAGTGGACACTTCATGAATAACTTACGGGATTGTCAAGGGTCATTTTTTGACTGTAGGATTTTGCCTTACCTGCTGACATCAGAGTCCTTGCTGAAGATGCAATTCCATTCTAAGCCTTTGAATGACAGTGGATCTAGTATCTTCAGAGAATCTCCTCAGACTAGTTCTATAACTGAGCTCAGGATGGCACATCCTAACCATGAAGATAAGTCTGGTGGCTGCCCACATCAAACAATAATACAATGCTTGCTGATAAAGGGACCATTGGGGCAGAATGGCAACAGAGAGCTGCAGAATTCCAAAAAGGACTGTCAACTGGTCATCCAGCAGGCATTTTGCTTTCATTCACAAAGTTCAACCACAATTTTTGCCAACCTGACATAACGGTTCATGTCGACGGCTGGTTCTGCCAACAATAAGAAATAATACTTCAAGGGTTCCTGAGTACTTCATTCCAAAGCTTTATATTTACTGTTTAGAATAATTCCTTGGAACCATGTTTAGGTATTATAAAATATTTTTTAAAGACAGTTAAGCTTACCCATGATCAAAAGAGGTAAAATAGGATTAAAATGAGTACAACTGCATAAATTATACCGAGGTGGTAATCTTTGTGGAGGCTTTCACTATGTCACCTCGTTCCTAAAATCCAAGGAAGAGAATTGGAGAAAATAACAAAAGGTGCAAGGGACATAAATGAGTAATGAATTGTCTTAACTTTTATTTGATTATTTTCATTTACAGTTCTGGCACTGACACTTTTTTTTTTAAAAAAAGATTTAAATTTTATGTAAAGATTGAACTTCAATAAAATAACTTAAAAAACATTTACATATACATCACTAAATCTCCATAAAATATACAATAATTTTGATACAGCTATATAGGCTAGAATGACTTTGAAGGAAATGATACATATTAATAATTTTTAAGAGATATCCCATATGTCATATGTAGGAATAAATATTCATATTGGATTTGCTAAGACGTGAAATATTAAACACTATATAACATGCACTCAGAAATGAAAATATACATTTTGAAAACATACTTTAAATGCACAAAACTATGTTTTCATTTAATCTTGATGTACATTAGAGCTTTTAAATAGAAATTTGAACATTTATTACAAATAAAAGATACTACAACATCAAGTGAGATATAGTCCAAAAGCTGCTAGGAACAGTATGGACATGGAGAATATAAATTTCTACTTTGGCTAGAGTTAAGTCGCATCTTTTTTAACCTTCAAATGAGATGGAATAACGTAAGATTTGCTAAAAATTTTAAAACTTTGCAAAATATTGGTGTTTTTAAGTTTTATGTACTTGGAAGCTATATTTCTTTTTCTCATTTATATTGATATGACAAAATCAAACACATGGACTTAACTGTCTAAAAACAAAACCTGAATATTACTGCTAAGTGAAGGTAGGTATTTAACATTCCATAGACCAAATCACTCAAGTGCAGCAGACTGTGTTTTATACATACAAAGTAAAGATTTGTAAAAATTACATTGTTTTACACTCACAAGCAAATTATGAGATACAGTTCTTTCATGTGCTTCTGAGCATCATTAACACAGAATATGTCTCTGATGATTATTGGCACACAGAAAATTCCTTCTCTAAGAGATGCTATTCCAGAGAGTTGGTAGCCGTGAGCTGTTTGGCATTTTACAATGATTGCCATTTCTGGAAAACAGCAGCAGTGCTGCTCATCCAGAAGAAGCGAAGATCCTGAAAACTGATATGCTGCTACAACCTGAATCACTTCCTCAAATTAGCTTAACATGACTACGCATGAGGCTAAGAAAACTGATAAAAAGTGACAGAAAACAGGATGTTAAAATTAATCCAGAGAACAATTCTGAGTCTTTTTATAGGCAGAAGCAACCCATGAGCTGTAAGTTCTATCCATAGTTTAATACATTTTGGTATAAAGCACATATTAAGAATTCTCTGCTCCTGGCCCGATAGGTCATTCTTTTATTTGCAGTTAGTGAAAATGTCTGATTTTGGCAATTTAAAATATGTCACAATAAATAACTGTATAAATGACAGTTGTTAGGTGCTTAATATGATTTGAGATTTTATAGCTAGGAGAATAGTAAAAAAAAAATCTGATTATAACAAAACATCTTATTAATTTTAATGTTCTTAATTACTGATTAAAAATAAAGTCAAAACAACTCCCTCGCGACTCCTCCAACTGTATTACGGTATTTATAAAATATATTAGTGTCATTAAAGTGTGAGACTTTCTTAGATAACGTGTGAGTAGTAGTTTCTAGAATATCCTCCCCCCAGGATTTATGAATTATTATAACACATTTAAGTTTTACTTTCTGATATAAAAGCAAAAGGATAAGTTGTCAACTTACATTTTTCCTGTTAATTCTTCCTCTGGATAACTGATTTCGGAATGATAGTAAACAATTTCTAAATTCTTTGCTTTAACAGATTTCCCACTTTAGAATGAATAACTTAAGAAATAATATTTAGATTCTTATGTATACTAAAATGGTTGAGTGGTAAAATAAAATTATGAATAGCACTTGATAGCATTCTTCTCATAGCATTATCCGTCAAGGAACTAACTACTAACATATGACTTGGGGATAAAACTTCAAATGGAAATATTACCTTTTAAGTCTAGTGTTAATTTAGATCATTTACATATATACTAAAAATCACATTTTGGATAATTACTAAGATGCAGCAATCAAAATTATTAGGAATGTTTACATTTAAGAAAAAAATATTAATACCAAACCTTTAAAACCTATCTGACATCACATTCAGCCCTAAGTGTTCATATGCAGATAAAATGTTACATTCTCTTAAGTCCAGTGCAGATCTCATTAGCTATCTAGCTAAACCTCAGTAGGTGTTATGATCTTCGTCATTATATTTTCCTAAATCATAATATACCTCTATTGAATTTGCAGCATGTTTAGAAGGAAACTGATCATTTCAGTGAAAAGCATGATGCTTAATGTGTTTTAATATGGTAAGTCAACTCATACCATATATAAATTGTCCTACAAAATATATATTTGATGATACTTCAAATGGAATGTATTCATGTTGACAGTGGTAGCAGAGATGCTGATAACTTAAAGGTGCATATTAAAAAACCTGCAAAATTCATTTAATTTTTAATATACTACAAATGTTCACTGAATCTAAAAATAATACACTAATTGTATAAGGTTATTTTTCAAGTAGTTGTTATTAAAAAAATTATAAATAATTCTTATACTGTGCCTCTCTGTCTTGTACGTCAAAGATACGGAATATTATCTTTATCACTATATAAATAACAAGTAGTCCTTTACAGAAGGAATTGAGGCAAACAGGGGAAGAGAACTGTGGCTATTTTTCCCTGTTATTATGTGCATTTGTGGATAAAGAGTTGAAAACACCATTTGCTAATGTCAGGGAGAATAGGCCTTGTTCGGCTTTAGGAAATAATGAGTCTAGTTGCTCCTTTAATAAAGTTACTGTGCATTCAGCTCAGCTGAGTATGTAAGCATATAGTTAAGGCTATGTATACGATAAAGAGAAGAACTGAGGCAATTATTTGGATAAATTAGAAAAACAAATTTTTAAAGAGATCACTTTATTGGTCTAAATACCTTTCTTCCCATCATACTCTGATTTTACCACACGGTAGTTCATTTTTCCACTTGACTTTACCTGTGTGAAATAGTAAACATAAGAAATTTCTTATGGGATAAGAAATATCCGTGGAATAATACTTTTCTCTATTAAAGCACATCTGTTTTCCTGGGAAAAATCAATACTGATAATCCTGTTAGAAATCAACTGTCAAAGCACCTAATTCAAGGCAAAAATCTCTCTGATTTTTTTTTTTTATTACATGAAATGATCAAAAGGGAGAAAATTTTTTTGGCTGAAAGATTTTTAGGCTTAGAGAATGAACCTCCTGGCAACATTCTCAGCTTTGATCACCATGATAGGAATAAGCCAGACTTTGAGACCAGACCATCTTGGCGACTGGCAGAGACAAACTGAATTTAGAGATGGCCACCTTTGCACTCCAAAGAGTACCTTATTAGATGTTTAGAGCCATGTTAAAATGCATCAAATGTATGGACTCCTAAACTGGCCACAGAAGTCATTCATATTTTCACTGAAACTAGCAAGTAGCTTTGTGAGTAATTTTTTACTTACTATATAGTTCTTAATATCTGAGCAAAAATTAGAGTTCATTGATGAACCAGTGAACACTCTGAAAAGACACTGTAGCAATGTAGTAAGCTATATGAAAACCATCAATCTGTTCTAATAGAAAAAAACCCCAATTTTCAGACAAGAGGGAAAAAAATCCAAGCCAAGCATGAGAAAAAGGAAACACCCACAGACAAATCTATGTATCTTCTTCTTACGTATAAAATGTCAGGGAAAATGAGAAAAGGTGTGCAAAATAAAAACCAGTTTATGTTCTTAGGATTAAAAAAAAAAAAGACAAGTACCATTAAATCATAAAATGTGACAGTTCCCTTAGGAAGTTAATAAAAAGTTAAGAAAAATAGAAGCCCCACTACTTAAACAAACATCAGTTAACCGCAGGATTATTTCTGTCACTGATTTTCTTCCTTCTTTTCGTGTCTCAGGACTTATTTGATTAAAAGAAGGGGGAAAATAGTCCACTAGCAGCTATTTATATAACACAAAGGAAGGCACAAACAGTAGGACTCGAGAGTCGATGAGCGAAGGCGTGGTGAATATCAGGGGATTTCGGTGAGAACAAAAACTGACCTAGAAAGACAGTTGAAGATCTAGTTGAAGATCTATTTTGTGTTTACAGTTGCACACGTAAGTGACTAACTCAGTCTGGGTTAAAAAAAAAAATCTTTTAAGGTCCATAAAAATCTTTTCTTTCTTACTTCCTGGCAATAAAATACACTTATCAAAACTTGCTAGCCTATCTGTGCAAATGTCTACTTCTCACGGATGCAAAAATACGTAGGAAAATAAACCCTTAAAGACCTGCTTTTCATAACGTTCAAAAGGTCCTGTACAGAGTCAATTTCTGAAGAACTTTTAAGATCTGAATTGGAGAGAAAACCCAAAATGTGGAATCCAAAGGCTATGAGGACAGCCGTGCCCTGGCAGGAGGCACTTTGGAATTCGTTGATGAATGCTTATATGGAATTTACTTTCTAATAATCTGATCACAGAGGAGCTCCTAGTCTTTAGGAAAATTTAGGACCAATAGGCCACGCTTTGACAGAAAACACCCTTGGACCATATCCCAGAATCTTTTGTGATGAGTATATCATACATGTACGATTTGGCTAGATTAGCTCTAACTCAGTTGCCACTAACAATTACATATGGTCTTAGGAAAAAAAGGATGTCACTGAAGTCACTGGATACAATATTCATTTTAGACTATCTCAGGAAGGAATTACACGTGTTTGTTCAATAATTATTAGATTAAAACCTCTGCAATTTTTTTTTTTTCACATCTCTGCTTGTGAAACAGAAAGTCATCATGGTCAAGTATCTTCCTTGGAATCAAATATTCTAGAATACGTAGTCATTCAAAACTAGGCTGTGGAAAGAACCAGATTAAAAGCAGGGCAGTGAAGTCACCAATTGCTGTTCTTCTCTCCCAAGTTTTTTTAAATAACTAAATATATCAGCAGCTGACAATTACTCCACATCAGAAGCATCGTTGTCAGAAAGATGATAGTTACTTCCCTTCACTCGAATGTATTCAATGTATCTCCCTTCATCCGAATCTGAAGCACCACATGTACATAGCCTGTTGTCAAAGAGTGATTCAATTTCTTCTAACTTTTTCCCTTTGGTCTCAGGAAGACAGCCGTAGATGAAAAGGAGACCCACAGCAGCGAAGCCAGCATAGAGGAAAAAGGCTCCTGCAATGGAAAATAACATATCTGTTACAGGACTACGTTGGAAAGGGGACTTGGTTTTACCTTTTCTTCCTGGTCAATCGTGTATAACCGTGGTCTGAAACTGAACAAGAAAATTGCTTTCAGCCTGGTTTACTCTAATTGTTCTAATGCTGTGATTATAACGCAATTTATCTTTCTAAAGTCATTCAGTGCCAAACTCAAGAAGGATAGACCAGGCTTAGATGGAACTTCTGCTTTGAAGTCTTTCCTCACTTCCCCAGTTAGTTAATTATGCTTTCACAGTCCTTTGCTGAGGCAAAGTGGTATCATAACAACTAAGAAGTATTATAATTATGTAAATGTGTTTGTCTTGTCTACTAGACTGGAGGCACTTTGAGGGAGAAATTTCCTTCTCGTTTATATTTCCAGAACCACATCCAATGATGACATTGCTGAATTCATGAGTCAATGCCCAAAGTCTGGGTGTCAACTTTGAATATTCCTCTTACTCTCCCACCCAAAATCCAATCTGTTAGGAAGCCCTGTTGGAACTACCTTCAAATACAATCTGAAGATGATCACTTTCCACTATTCGACTGGTGTCTCTGGTCTAAAAGCCGCCCTCTGTCACCTGCATTAGTGTAACAGTCTCTTAACTAGTCTCCTATTCCTTAGACCCCTGTAGTCCATTTTATTGTGTGTGTCCATACCTCTTATCACATTTGTTTTGTTCCCCTCCACTAGAATGTTAAGCTCCATGAAGTCAGAGCATTTTGTTTTGCTGGATGACTATGCAGGTCAATGAATCACAACCACAGAGACATAAATACTATCTGCTTGTGTTTTCTAAGTGAGAACACGGATGACATATATGAATATGTGACTTGTATGTATTCTTTACATATTTCCAAGACAGCCTTTCCTTTATAATCTAATTCCCAATTTAAATACAAGAACTTAAATGCTTTCAACTTTTGATGGTGGAGAACAACTGATCTTAATGGAGTCTCTGCCTAATTCTAGCCTTCAGTTCAGACCATCCTGTATATGACACATGGGAAGGAAGATGACAAACTAATTGACAAATGGCTGGAGAAAGGACATCAGTTTGGGAGTTGGAAGATCTGGGTTTAAGTCTTGCTATGTGACTTCTAGATAGTCATTTAACCTCGTGTCTGGACCTTAGTTTCTCATTAAGTAAAATAAGATGGTTTCTCAGCTCCTCTTTAAATTTGTGGTTAAAATTATAATTCTGTATGTTTTACCACCCAAATCAGGAGCATGTATAGGGGAGATGGTTATGAGATGCTTGCAGAGGAGACCAGCAGAAGTGGTCTCCTCAAGGTCAGAGTCAGTGGCTTGTCTCTGGTTTGCCAAGTACGTGCTGACACATTGGAGGGTCTAGAGAATGACTCTGCTCTCGTTGACTGCCAGATGGACTACATTGGGGTAGCAGATCTGAAATGAAGGGTTAAACAAGACAACATGAAGACATACTTGAAAGTCAAGCTTTAAGCTGAATAGCATAGCAATTAAAGAACTGAATAATTTCTCAGTTCTGCTGAATCATTACAGAATGCAGAAAGACATTATTAAGACTACTTTCTTAAAGATAGGCCTGCAAGTAACCATTCCAGAACAATCCACATAAATATTTCTTGGGAAAGCTGAAGGAAAACTACAGAGGAAAAAATGCTGCCGAATTGGCCACCCCAAAGAATCTGCTCTGCGGAATGAGGAGCCATGAGAAAATAAAAGGGAGACAAAGGTAAACTACGAGATGCTAGAAAAAAAAATACGAAAGGCTTGATTAAATCAAGACATAGTTTTTTTGTCACACCGTCATCGGAAGCTATGCAATTTTTAAGGAGCTGGATTTGTGTAAATCAAATTCTCTTAAAAATATAACTCCATTTACAAATACAAGGCTCCTTTATTTCATTTTAGTTTGGTTCACATTACCACTTACTACTAAAGTTTATATATTTTATGTCTCATATGTGATAAATCATCAGAAAACAATATTAAGTCATCTGGGATGCATGGCTGAGTGCTAGCAGTGCGAGGAAGGCACTGTGGCTCTGTAGAGAGCATAGGTCTGAAAGTGGCCCAGCTGCAAGCCACGGGCAGTTTCTTTAACTGCCTTGACCTCAGTTTCCTGATCTGTCTAAGGGGAAAATAATTCCTGCCTGGCTAAACTGCAAATAATAGAAACAATGTGTATTACATGCCTATTAGAATTTTGGATATTAGTTGCTCAAAACAGTGATAGAGAGAGCATTATTAAATTCTACTAAATGACTAGGGAACGAACAATAGTTGCTGTTAAGATCGGCGTGACTAGTAAGCTGGGAGTGTTTTCAACAAAAGGATGATACTGACAAGCTAGCTCTTGAAGAATGTGGAACTTTGAGGAAAAAGGGAAGATGGAAGTCCTGTGTTCTGATTACAAATAAGCAAAATTGTGGAGGTTGAGAAAAGAAATGGAATCTTTAGTAGGGAGGGACAAAGAAAGCATGGTAATCATGATGATAATACAGAAAAAAAAAGAAATAAGCGCGGATGGGGAAACATTTCACACTAAACCAGGCTGCTAAACTCTAAAATATCTAACAGGGTAAATATAGTCTGGCTTCATAAAATATACTATTGAGAAAATACTCATCATCTTTCACAATTTAGGTACAGTGGCATGATGTAGAAGTAAAAAATCAAATACATTAGTGCTAAACTCTTACAATTAAACACAATTCAATAAATTAGGAAGATTCTTAAAGGCCATACAGTTTCTTGTGTGTGAACCAGATCCCCAAAGCCAAATAACATCAAGAAAAATCCATTAAAGTAAAAGATCCTGCTATAAAGTCTGAGGAATCTAAAGCAGGCAAATGCCAAAACAGTGGCTTCACTGGTGAGACCTGTGGTTAAGCCACAGAGGTGAGGGGAGGCCTGAGAGTCTGTGACCTTGTCCATGTCGTGGGCAAGTCAATTGTGTAATTCACTTTCTTAATTATTCCCTCTTGTAATGAAAATGAAAAAAATGTCTGTCACGACTCTGCTAGGATTGTTGAACAGTATAAATATTCCTCAGCTTTATTCTAAAGGAAATAAATCTTATTAGAGCCCTATATTAACATTTCAGATTAAAACAAATATTTGAGTTTTACAGAATGAAGAACTTTGATGGGCTGTGATTGAATGTCAGTACTTCGACACAGGAACTTTGATATAATGCTTCTCTGGGGGATCTACTTAGTGACCTGTGCTATATACATAAAATGGCACGGGGTGATGCTTTAATGATGATTTTGAGTAATAAACATTACTGAGGGGGTGCAAGGCAGACCTCTGTAGGCAGTATAGTTTAGGAAGGAATCAAAATTTGAGGTCTTAGGAGACAATTTAAAAAGGAAATAAAAGATAACATGAATATTTCCAGAGAAATACATCATTATGGTGTATAATTGTGAAATCAGGAATATAAACATACACCTGACATAGATCAGTAACAGAGAGATTAAAATACAGAGCAAAAAACAGGGAAAATCAAAACTGAGCTGAGCTGTGGTCCCACTACTGGAAAGCAGTAGGCCAAGTGGACCGGAGCGCTGATATGACAGAAGCTTGGCTGAACGCAAAGCAGAAAGCTTCTTTGAACGAGATATTTTTGAAGGAACCCTGGCTATGCCCTGTTTACATTTCACTTCTGTTGCCTCGTATTTTTCTGGCAGAATTTATTTAAGAAAGAGGAGCTCTGCTATCAAAAGTCTTACCACATAGACTTTTATTACTTGGTCTATGACTTTCTATTAAAAAAAATGTGTTCTCAAGATATTAGTCTATATTTAGGTCTTCAAATATTTAATGTGTTCATACTTAGGGTGTTAAGAAGATAAGTTTATGAATTGAGGTAAAAAAATTTTAATTGCCAAATGGGTCAAAGTTGAACATACTAAATATACTAAATATGTATCCAATTTAAAATGCCAGTACATTTCCTTGCCAAGAAAATAAATATTTCTAAATGCTCTAAATGGTGATTGGGAGAGAAAAGAGTTTTATAAAGATAATAAAAGCATTAGATAAATAGTTTTAAATACATGTAAATATCAATTCAGCATGTTCGGAAGAGAGGCAGAATTGACTTTTATAACGTTTCCTCGTATTCACCTACAAAGTTCATCTGTGCATTGATTCATTTGACAAACACTTTTGAGTGCTTATCAAGTGAACAGGATGCTCTGGAAGGCACTGGGAATATGATGGTGAACAAAGAATATAATCCTGGCCGAAGCTCAAAGGATTTATGGTCCAGCAGTGAGGGGTGGAGTAGGGGAGCCGACAAATAAACCTGTTCTTAGAAAAAGGAAATATAAGTAGGCAGGACGTGGGATGAGGTGAGGTGAGGAAGGATGAAGAAGGGGCTCTAAAGGTCTAAGCGGCAGGCAGTCCATATACGTCACAGAGGCTCATGAGAAGGTTAGAATGAAAACCTACTTCATCATTTAGAATCCAATCATGACCTACACATTCATACAGATAATAAAGAAATCCTCTTGCTAAAAAGACAAAGTCTTTTCATTTTAGTAAAAATGCACTTCAAGTAGCTTCCAGAAGTGTTTCCTAACTCAGTCACTTTGTTTTCTATTTTAAAGTTTAATTCAGGTCTTTTTTTTTGCTGGGGGTAGGGAGGTAATTAGGTTTATTTATGTATTTATTTTTAGACGAGGTACTGGGGATTGAACTCAGGACCTCGTGGAAGCTACCACTTGGGCTATACCCTCCCCTCTTCGGTCACTTTTCAATATTATTTTCTTTGAGTTACGGTCTCCACACATTTTCACTTGAACACTTTTGTCACGGTTACAATTTCCGCAGTGCGAAAGTGCTGGTCTCGGCCTGAACAGCATGGAAGATCCAGTCTTTCAGTGGAAGACAGAGCTCACAGCACATTTGGGAGGGGCTGATTTCAACCCTGCTCTGATACCACACTGACACAACTCTTATCTCTGTCAGGAGACGTCGTCAAGGATCACTAGACTCTTGCATCTTTCTACCACTCTCTGTTGTTTATGTTTTTTCTCATTCAACTGAAGGTCTTGCTGTGAGGATTTCCAACTGGGGAGATGGCTGGGAGACGTTTGGGTCTGGAGAGTAGTTGGGTAGGTGAAGGTTCTAAAGCACTGAGGGACAAGAAGCAATGGTGCTTAGGAAAGAATTCCTCTTATCTTTTCTCAGAAACATTTCCAAGGACTTTGGGGAATAAGAAAGCCACTTAGATAGATATATATATCTAATATATATAATATAAAATAGCAAAATATATATATAATAGCAAAAATATGACCAGCGAGCCTTTTAATCACAAATGACAGCATATCTAAAAAGAGACAAGGAAAACAAAAACGAAGATACAGCTGGAGAAAATATTCTCTTACCATAGTATGTAAGATACTCTGCTGTGTGTAAAAATGTCAATGAAACCAGGACATTAAAAATCCAATTTATTCCAGATGAACATGCATTTCCTGTACTTCTTGCCCACAGGGGATAGATTTCAGAATTCACAGTCCAAGGCATCGGTCCCATTCCTGAGAAGTACAAAATTATAAATTTCAGAAAGGTAGTACATAAGGAATTGAAGAAAGATTAGCCTGCCTCATCTAAAAACAGACAATTTAATTAACACAACGATAATAACAACAAAGCCCTTGCTTACCTGGTGCGAAGAAAACAAGATATAAAATAAGGCCAAGCAGTGCAGTCCAGGAGTATGGAGTAGGGCAGAAATTGTAAGCCCAAAATACTTCTTCTGTTTTGAATTTGGTTTCATTTTCACACCTGAAAAATAAGCAATATAAATATTAACTTAGGGTTTTAGGGTATAGTTGCAAAAATTCAGTGTGATTATCTAGGAGGTGTTTGGAAGTTCCTTAATGTCATTAAGGAAAAGAGTCCAAAATGTTTCTCTTGGAAAAAAAAAATTAAGACTTAGAACTGACTATAATTCAAGAATAGCACAAAGAAATACATTGTGCATACAACTCAACAGCAAAAACACAATCCGAATGAAAAATGGGCAGAGGATCTGAGTAGACATTTTTTAAAAGAAGACATACAGAAGGCCAACAGGTACATGAAAAGGCACTCAACATCACTATTTATCAGGGAAATGCAAATCAAAACCACAATATCTCCTCACGTCTGTCAGAATGGCCATCAGCAAAAATATAAGAAATAAAATTGTTGACAAGGATGTAGAGAAAAGGGAACTTCCCCTCATGTATTGTTGGTGCGAATGTAAATTGGTGCAGCCACTGTGGAAAACAGTATGGAGGTTCTTTAAAAACTTAAAAATTGAACTGCCATATGATCCAGCAATACCATTTCTTACACCTGAAGTAAACAAAAACACTAACTTGAAAAGTATCCGCACGTCCATGTTCACTGCAGCATTATTTACAACAGCCAAGATGTGGAAACAACCCAAGTGTCTATCAATGGGTGAATAGATTAAAAAAATGTGGTATGTACACACAACACACACACACACACACACACACACACACACACACACACTGGAATACTATTTAGCCATAAAAAGAAGAAAATCTTGCCATCTGAGAAAACATGGATCGTGAGAGCATTATGCTTAGTGAAATAAGTCTGAGGAAGACAAGTATCACGTGATCTCACTGTATTGATATGTACAGTCTTAAAAAAAAAAAAAAAAGGAATGAGCTCACAGATACAGAGAACAGACTGGTGGTTGCCAGGGGTAGGGGTAGGGTAGGGTGGGGTGAAATGGGTCAGAAGGTACAAACTTCCATTTGTAAAAGAAATGAGTCATGAGGAGGTAATGTATGACATGGTAGCTACCATTGCTAAGAGTTCTCATCACAGGAAAAAAAACTGTAACTATGATGGTGATGGATGTTAACTAGATTTATTGTGGGGATCATTTCTCAATATATACAAATATTGAATCATTATGTTTTGTACCTGGAACTAATATAATGTTGTATGTCAATTATAACTCAAAAAATCCCAGAACACACTGTGTTTTACACCATTTCATATGTCAGACATGATTTCCAGTTAGTCCTTGAAGGCTGCAGTAACAGTTAAAAGCCACTGAAAGTCAGTATGTTATGGTAGAAAGACTTCAGATTTTGCAGTCAGGACAAGATCCAAATTCCAGAACCAGATTTTTTTTCATCTGTAAAAGGGGGATAATGCCTTACATGTAACTTAAAAAATTATAAGGGTCACCTGCAAAGGGGTAGTGAGGGCAGGGAACAATGCTCGTATCTTTTTGTTGTTGTTGTTGTTAACAGTGCTCAAAGCTGATTCTGACTAACCCTTTACCTTCCTGCTGTGTGTTCTTGCTTCTCCATCCCTGCTGACTTTGCCTAAAGGTTCTATGGTGAAGCAAAGTCTCCTTTGGTCTTAGACTGATTCTCAAATCAAACTTCCAAGTCTTTACCTTAATTGAAATCTGAAGTGCACCTAAGGACACGATCAGCCCCCAAATACATTCTTATCCTCTATTGTCATGTTTAGGCTATTGTTCTATCTCCATCAACGTCTATTTTTGAACCTTGACCTCCAAGCCTTATCCTTACTGCTGGGTTTATGACCCCCATCCTAACACCCCACCTGTCCTGCCGCCTGGTCGGTCGTCCAGCTCCTCATCCTCTGCCACATTTTTACTTCCGGCCCGTCTAATACCTTGGCTTTATAGTTCCTTATTTAACCTCTGACACTGTAGAGGGCATTTATAATTTGCTTGATTTGGAACTATTTCACCTTAAGGTCTCAAACTTGGAGCATTCCTTTTCTGATGACAGGCCCTTGATCTCCTCGTTTCTGATAACCTGCTCCACACCCAAGTCACAGGGTCTAGATTCTGCACTCGTCTCAGGGTTCATTCACTTCATTGTCGGCTCAGGCCATGCCCGTGCCGTCTTTGCTGACCTCTAGAATTCATCTCTCGCTCCCCCCACTTGCCTGCTATTCTCACAGTTTCTGTTCCCAACCCTGGGCAGGGACCAGTCACTTCCTTGAACAACCACTTTTCAGAAGCTGGACAAAATGATGAAAACGTGCTGCTGGATTCTATTAAACATTCACGCTGTTTCTTCTCATTTGGGCCCCTAATTATGCTGATTTTTATCCTTTATTGTCTTCTCTACTGGATTCTCTGTTTATTTCAGAGTAGACATTCAGTAAACTTTTGTCAACTGCTGCTTCAATTAATTAAAATATTTCTTGCCATGCTCTGCTCCTGAAATCTTTCCCCTCTTTCTAGGTATGAAGAACTTGCCTCCGTCTTTAAGAAAATTGAGGACTTTCAGTTTGAATGCCCTCAGTTTTTCTCTACTGAACCTCTTTTTTCTGTATTTTCTTTCAGGTTTTTCTCCTCCTCCAGTGGTAATACGTCTCCTGCCATTTCTAAGGGCTGCCCTTCCTATTGCTCTTGCGTTTCATTCTCCCGTCTCCTCTGGGGTCACGTTCCATTAGCAGTCAGTTCTCTTCCTGCCATCTTTAGTTTCTTCTGAGAACTAAATGGAGACTTCTCTTCTATTTACAACGTACAAGATTACTCCTATTCAAATGTTTCATCCCTATCATATTACTACTACTAGCTCATCTGAAATTATAAAGAAGGTTATATGATTGACTATCCACTCTTTCCTAAACAGCCCTATTTCCCCACCCACTCAGGTACCAGCCTAATTCTTCCTTAGACCCTTTCTGAATCTGCTCACCCAAGAGTCATTGATGACCTATGAATCCTCAAATTCAATTTTCCTGCCTTAATTCTGAGGCTCTTTTTGTTTGTTTGTTTGGTTTCGGGAAGGGGGGGCGGTAATTAGGTTTATTTATTTGGTTTAATAGAGGTACTGGGAATTGAACCCAGCACCTTATGCATGCTAGGCATTGCACTCTACCACTGAGCTCCACCCTCCCCACCCAGGCTCTCGTGATGACTGTGTGGTGGTTGATATTACTGAAAACCCTCCTTCCTTCTCTTCCCCCTTTGCTTTTATATCTGTATATCCATCTCATCTCTCAGTTTGTATGTCTTCACTGCTTTTTTTAAATGCCTCTTCTTCCCCTCAACCTCTCAATATAGGTGTTCTGGTTTAGAGGTTACACCCTCTCCCTTAATCATCCCATCTAACTTTAGGGATATATTTTTTTTGATCTCCAGATGGATGCTCCCTGACAGGGAGCCTAGCCTGGACCTTTTCCTCAGGCTCCACTAAGAATTTATGTATCGGCTGAATATTCATATCAAGATTTCTTCCTATGGCTACAATGGGAATGCACTGTCTTCTCCAGGAGGTAGGGTGGGGCTGTTCTGAGTTCAAATTAGGGCTCTACCACTTCTAAGGATGCTCACGGATTCAGACATGTATAGAATGAGCACTTTTTACGTGTCAGACATTAGAGAGATTGCTGTGAACAAAATAACCACCCTTTGCATTTGTGGAAACTACAGAGTTTAGTGGGCACAGGCACAGTCCTGTTTCCTCATCTGTAAAACAGAGGAAAGGACTGCTGTCATAGGCTACTGGCAACATTAAATACGGTAACGCATGCGGAGTGCTCAGCACACTGCCTGGCATGTAGTGCACGCACAATACTCATTGCTTTAATAATGTCACTCACGACATGTCTTTGAGTTGAAATGGATTAAAATCTTGGGAGTTACCTTTAATATTTTCTTAACCATCTCCCTTTAAATCCTCTATACTTTTAAGTCCAAGTATCAAAGGGTAGCTAGGACTATGAGCTCTGGACCAGCATCCTACATTCAGCCTCATCCTGCCTTATCTTGCACTCCTGTATATAATCCTTTTCTCCCACTAACCCAGACTACTCTTTTCTGAACCTACTTTGCAGACCCAGCATGGAAGGAACACATGCCATTTCTTCTAACTGAGGGCAAACTCTCACTCTTGATCGTGACCATCAGAATTGACCTCAGCCCTCAAGGCTGGTACAGAGGGCATCCATCCACCTGTCTGAAATAGTCTCTCCCTCCCCTCGCTCCCTTGTCATTGTCCTCGTCTGTATCGTTACCGCACAGAGCTCTGTGTTATGGTACCTGAATATACTTTCTCTCCTACTGTCCTGGGCTTTTATCCCAGGCGGCACAGCACAGGGCTGAGGACAGAGGGTCTAGAATTTTGTATCTCAGTTCTGCCACTGTTGAACTTCCGGCAAGTTACTTAACCTCTTTATGCCCAGGCTTTCTAATCTGTAAAATTAAGAGTCCCTAATAGTAGACTTGTTACAAATATTAATTGCTCGGCACAAAGAAAACAGTTTCTCTAAGCGTTTGCCAAAAGAATAATCATTTTTGTGTCCCCCTTCCTTTTAAAAAAATCTCACCCTCTCATCTGTAATAGTACTCTGCATAGACATCAATGGGCACTGAATGATGAATGAAGCCTTTATGTTTGTTTCACTGTGAGCAGCACACAGCATCAGAAATCCTCTCATCAATAATCCTCTACCTTCATCCCCCCACCAGTCGAATGGTCTTTTGAGTTAGAAGGATCTTAAAATGAGAAAATAGGATAGAAAGTGGGAGAGGGGAGCGGAATGATGGGAGAGAGGGAGGGAGGGGGAAAGAGGGAGGGGGAAAGAGGGAGGGAGGCGGGGAGAAGGGATAAAAACACAGGCTGCTCGGGAAGGAAATGCTTATGAATAATCAAATCACTAAAATTCACTGAAAAATCCTATTTACTATCTATACCCATTATTGTCAGAGTTCCTTGCTTCATCTCTTCCTGGAACAATGGAAAGCAGCATATTTTCAGGTAGATTCTGTGCTTGCTGTGCTGAGATTTTGACCATCTGGACACACACATTTATGTGCGTAAAAAGGCTGAGTAACTCCTCTTCATCCTCGTGCTGGTTTTAGGAACGTGCGCAGGGCACAGACTTGGCAGAGTCACATACCCAGCAAGCAATACGTAGACAAGCTATGACTAAGTACGTGACATCAGACCTGACCTTCAAAATATACACACTAGAAGTTCCAACTGAAAAAAATAAAAATGTATATTCCAAATGTTCTTGCAAAATACTCTCGTGTTTTCCTGGCTTAGTGACAGCTGTGGAAGAACACAGTGCTCCGGGGAAAGAACAAAAGTACTTTGACATCAGCATATGGGTTGGGATTGGAAAAAGTCATGCTCCCTGACGGGGCACCTTCTCACCACATCCTAGAGCAGAACCAGGAAGCGACGACGATCACGGCACCGTGCAGGGGCTGCTGCAGTGGACGAAGCCGAATCACACGCAAGCAGGCAAAATGTGACTCATTCTAGTCTTTACCAGCAGGTGAGACTTAACACCTGACACGTAGACCAAATAAATGATCAGTTCCCAGTTCCAGCCAAGGAACCCACAGTGGCTTCTTTTAATAACACATCTAGAAATGAACAGCTTTCTTTGAAGGTGGAACAATTCTCCCTTGCCTACTCAACACCCACCCCCAAATCGGTTCGTACATAGAGCTGAAACAGCTCTGTGTTTCTGCCTATTTTTTTGGTGTTATTTTCTCCATCAAATATCTAACGAGTTTTCAACCAAAGTAATGATCCAAGGAACTAAGAGGTGCAATTCCTCTTGCCACAACTAACCATACGTAATGTATTCCTTGCTTCCCACGCAGCACATGCCTTTATTCACTCTGATGAAATTATTTAATTCCTTCGTGTTCATGTATGGGGGGGTGGGAGAAAATGCAACCTGTATTTATAGCACGAAACTTTAAATTTCATCCATCCAATCTTAATCACTGGGAAACCTACAGAACTTTGCCGCCTTCCCGAAAGAGTTTATAGAAGACCTGGGATTTTAGAGACGGGGAGGGAGGGCTCACTACGATTTCCGTGACACACCTACGTTCCTCTGGGTTTACTGCACATGCATTACCTCCCACCCCGTCCCTGAGAGGTGTGAGTTAGGCGTCATTTCATCTCTGATTTCTGATGCAGGACTGTGATTTCTCTGAACAAGACCATTAAGCTTTCATCTCACAACAAAATGGATACTGATAAAGGTTAAATCTAATAGTTCTCTATCTGTAGGAATTTATGATCTGATTACACACTTACAGTCTGAGGGTGGCAGTGGAGAGGTACCCAGGAAAGGAAAGAGTACCTCCCCAGGAAAGGACTTCTTGTCCTTTTTGTCTAAGGAGAAATAAAGAAACACAATGCCGATCAATCAGAGGACTAGGATGATGTAAATTTACAAGTGATCCCAGCCAGGACAAATTCCAACTTTGGGGCATCTGATGATCAAAGCAACCAAGAAAAGTTACTGCTATAAACTTGACTCATTACTACTCAGATACTGTAATTTCTGCTCACTAGGGTAATTCCTAGATAATAGTATCACATGAGGTACCCTTATGTCAAAGGTGCCAACCCAGCATTTAAGCTCTAACTCATCTGTAGGTGAGTAATCGTAGAAAAGCAGAGTTCCCTCGCTTGCAGTGTGCAGACCACGAAGCTCGGCCCTGGATGATTTTCTATTGTCAAGCCTTTCCCCTGTCTTTTTTTTTGTTGTTGTTTTACAATTTTCCTGCAGAGGACTGTCACACAAAATGGCAAGTTGAAAAAAAAATCATCTATTATCTTTTGTTAATTACTATTATTTTCTGGTAAAAAATAAAAACCAGTAATGTTGAGACAGTTAAATCATAGACATGGGTAGATTTCAAAAGCACTAGAAATTTGGAGCTAAAAGCCATTTTTAATAATGAATGAATAAAGTTTTGTTTATATATATATATATATATCACTGTATCTAAACCGTTTACTAGTTTGTTGGCTCGCTTATATGCCCTAAGTATGGGGAAGAGATGGACAGAATGAGGGGCAAGCAAATGAAAATAATAGTTCTAATACTTAAGGATGGTGAAGAGACAGTGATGTTGGTACCGTCTCTAATTCTGGTAAGAACTTAAGTTCGTATAACTTCCTCTTGGAATGAAATCTGGAAGTTTTACATACTATCCATATCCAAGTATTCCCGACCCAAAGTCTCATTTCTAAAATTTGTCCTTAGACAATCGTCTAAATGGAAAAAAAATATATGCTGAAATATGTACTGTACTTTTGTTACAAGTGTAACACAGATAAAGAATTAGAAATGAGGACGATACACTACAACGGAGGGTAGTTTTTCGTCAGTTAAGGTACCACAACTGAGTGGGATAAAGAAGCCATTAAAATAATAATTACACAGTAAGCTGGGACAAGTTACAAAGGGTCATTTGGGCTTGAAGATTGGCCATAATTTAGTCTTAGGTTTACCTTCAGTTCCTTTCATTTTGGTACCAAACTGGCCAACAAATAATGCAATAGATGTACATACTATGATCAAGGACACAAGTAAGTTGCCGAGGTCTCCTGCTGCCTCTCTGGTTCCTTCCAGACTTGTCTCTGAAGTTCTGTGGTCAATGCAGAGTAAAGATCTGCCAGGTCAGAGGAGTCCTGATCCAAGTGTGTGTCTGTTCCTCCTCAACATGAGAAGTTCTAACGAAGTCAAGGCTAAGTTCTAAGAGTCCTGATCCTGATTCGAAATCTATAAAATCCCACAGGTCCTCAAAAGAGTGTCTAGCATCCGTCATGATGGCCACACAGATCCATTCCTGCAACAATGCTTTTTTTTTCTTTCAAATATTGAAAACGTGGTTATAAAAATTAAGATAACCTTTCCCCATGTCATCAACTATGCTGTACTGTATTGCTCATAATTTCTAGAATTCCTTTTAGAATCATATTCAGAATCGGCTCCTTTGTCACTCAAGAAAACCAATCTTATTTTTTTAACTTTCTGCTTCAGGCTCTTTTCCCTTTCTTCCCACTTCCTTTTATTTCTTGCCATCATGAGGCAATCGTATGAAGAGCTCCGAAGCACCGAGTGAGAGGGAGCGACTGAACCAAATGGAGTGGAGGCAGGAAAGCAGTGCAAAGGAAAGAACAGCAACAAACACAGAGGATGCGTCCATCTGTGTGTTGTGGGCTCTAGGGCAATGAGAAATGAGATGGGGGATGCTAAGCGGGGTTTGCCACAGGCGCACTGCTTCAGGCATTGGGATGTAAGTCGAGAGCCTCCTGCTGTGATATCTTAAATGATGTCCAATACCTGGCACAGTAGATACACACATGTGTCAAATCAATGAATGAAGAAAAGACTTGATGTATTCCATAGAGCTATGGCACTGATTACTACTGATTTAGTAATTTAATAACCATTTAATTACCATTTAAAACCAAACCAATTAAAAACAAACTTTTCAAACAAAAATAATACTAAAGTAAGTGAAATTAATCATGCAGTTTATAATGGGACTAAAGCTATTTCTTTGGAATAGGGTTACGACTGGCCCTCATGTGGCTGTGCTGTGATGAGCATTTCAGGAGGAGGAGTTGTACATCCCTCTCAAGTTTCAGCTCAGAGACCTAAGGTCTTCGACACTTAAGGGTTCGCTCTCCCCCCGACTTCCTTTACTCCCCTTGTTTCACTTGTGGACCTTTCTGCAGTGAGGACACAGCACGCCCATCTTCCCTTGGCTTCTTATGCCAGTGCTTAGCACATTTTACACATAAGCAACGCTCAGTAAGTGTTTGTCAAATCAAACACTAAAAATACTTTCATCACTTCCCAGTAAGCTGATCTCTGGTCACCTGATCTGACACCAATTTCTCCATTATATTGCAAGCATTATGAGAAGACAGATATATTTGTTGTCAATATTTTTTAGATTCTAAGAAAGTTATCTCTGCTTAATTTAAAAAGCTATTGCCTGTGGTGGTATAGGAAAGGCATGCTTCCTTACCATAAGCATTACAACATCCATTTGTATCATCTCAAACTTTTTAAGAATTTCGAGTCACCCCAAAACTCCACTCTGATTTTCTTTCCACTGCAGGAATGTCTGCCCAGGACTCCTCACTTGTGTTTATGTGCAGGTGCATCAGAATGAATGTGGCTGATTTATTGCTGTCAGCTCTCTTAATACAAACAAAGGTATAATTTGTTTTTTGGATTCTTTTCAATCCTTTCTACAGCTGCCTTCTATCAAGTGTGAATTCTACAGCTTTATGAACATTTCACTCCCAACAGAAATGTCCCTGAATAACTGTAAATCTTCACTTGAAGAAATTGACTAGTATTTCTATAGTTTTACCATGTACAAACCACCTCAATATACATTAACTCATTTAATTCTCATAATAATCCAAACCAATAGCATTGTTATTTCCATTCTGCATGAGACCAGTCTTTTGAAAATATAGTCGCTTTCCCAAGATGACATAGTAGATTGAAATCCTGTCTCCTTCTTCAGCACAATCATCCCACCAGCTAATGTATTTAGGAAAACCTCTCCTCCTTGGGGCACCTTACTTTTTATGCAATTCAATGGAAAAAGAATTGAGATGAAAACTCTGCCTGAAATCACCCCTAAGTCAGTGTTCTTCCTTCATGTCAGTAGTAAAGTCAGTTATTAAAATCTCTATAAAAAATGAGTAGAATAAAATGCTTCCCCAAGAGCTTCAGGAATTAAAATAAGCAGCATCCTGGCAGATCTGAGCCTCTGTGTCTTATATATTCTCTTTTGAATCAGTATCCACTTTTCCCCAATGCACACAACGGTAATTAGAAGAGAAAGGATGCTTAAATGAGCTGGACGTTAAAATAGCGCATAATGATCTCAATAGCTGGATAACTCATCTGAGGGCAGCGATGCCAATACCACAAATGTGTGACAAGGAGAGCAGTCATTCTAATGCAATGAGATGGCAGCGTAGCAGCCTTTAAAATAATAGATTCTAAAACACAAAGCTACGTAATAGCTTTGTCTGATACAGTCATAAGGAATTAAAAAGAATATTTTCCGAATCTAAAAAAAAAAAAAAAAGACAAATGAACTTATTTACAAAACAGAAACAGACTCATAGACATAGAAAACAAACTTATGGTTACCAGGGGGAGGGAAGGGATAAACTGGGAGCTCAAGATTTGCAGATACTAATTATATAAAACAGATAAACAACAAGTTTATACTGTGTAGCACAGGGAAACATATTCAGTATCTTGTAGTAACCTATGGTGAAGAATATGAGAACGAATGCATGTATGTTCCCATGTGATTGAAGTATTATGCTGTACACCAGAAATTGACACAACATTGTAAACTGATGTACTTCAATAAAAATATATTAAAAAAAGAATATTTTCCCAGCAAGGAAACAGAACTATAAAACAGAAAAGGTGTGTCTCAATCCTTCTAAAGAAAAGATGGTTTTCTACCATTTAGGTGAATATAGAGCTTAACAGGTCCATTAAAATCCACCATATCTTTCCTCCTAACTTCTTCCTGGCACTGGAGCAAAGCAAATCGGGTCACACCCACTATCGTACTCAACCTCCTAAAAACAGCTGTGGCTTCACACTGGGGGGAGCCCCCTGCACCAGCCTTACTCAGCACCTCCTCCACTGCACTCCCTGCCATCACCTCTGTGCATCTGAAGCCAGCACAGAGGCAGGCGCTCAGCGGGGGCTCATCGAACACTTGTTCAATGAATAAATCATTTTCACTATTTGACAACGTAACAATAAACACCGTCTTACAATGTTGAAACTTCTTTGTTTACAAGGCAGTTTTATACAAGGAGAGAATGAATTAGTACTGTAATGTCCCCCTTATTCTCTGTGTGAATGTTCATATATTTTGATAGTCTACAGCAGGTGTTTAAAGGTACATATATTTTAACTGCAAGTAATCCCTCCCTTGATTAATTTAGCATTTCAACAAATAAATGTCTGTTTTGTTCAAGGCATGAGAATAAGCATGAAAATAGATGATATTAAATATTAAATCATTCCATCATTTAACAGTCATTTACTACAAGCTAAGTGCCAACTGAAATGATTAAGATACACAGACAAATGGAAATTGGCAGGTGAATTGAGATGGGAGTTCTTACATTTCCTGACACACACACACACACGGACCATAGAAGAGATACTTGTAGAAATCTGTGCCACTTTTCTTTACAAAGAGAGAAGAGGGTCTGCTAGCAATGGACAAAAGTGGACGGGTGGGCTTGGGTAGGACTCAGACATATCCTCAAGGAGGGGACGTGGGCATATTTGCCTGTGTTTGTTTAGGAGATCAGCTCTAACGCTTGGTGAGGAGGAATATTCTGAGCAAGTGAATAAGCAATGGACAACCTGAGATTACAGGTACCTCATAAACATGTAGACGGGGAATTATTCAATGTCTGGGCTCTCGCTTGGATCCTAGATAAACTTGTACCCTGTGGGGTTTGGGTAACCACGGTCATGGAACTATGCTTAGAAAAAAAGGTCTTAGAGGATAAAGACAAACTTTAGGGTGAAAAGCACATACTCAGACTTAAGGAAGGCTCGCTAAATTTTTATTACAAAGGAAAAGGTAGTCTCCTACTGAGAAAACCTTGCATTTATCCTGAGGGGCTGGTAATATGCCTCAAAATGCTACCCCTTAAGGGAAAGGGGGTCCCAAAGCATGTGAAACACATATTCAAAGCAGACACTGGCATAAACAGAGAGAACACAAAATTGAGAGGTGGGTCCCCAGAGACAGTTCGATCAGTCTGGTCACCCTAATCACAACACAGAAAGCCCAGTGTCACAAAATTTTAGGAGTTGTGGAAACTTCAGACAGAGAATGTTAAATATGGGTTTGACCTCGGTGAGTGAATCATTTCTGTACTATCTTTACCCTATTTGGAGTATAGGAGCTAGCTCAACATTTATTCTAAATCCTCTCTCTCCCATGACAGATAAAAGACTATTCTCTCTGGAAAAGAGTGCTAACTTAAATTTGAGATTTCAGTAAATGGGCTACTCTGAGCTCTTTTCTGGTGCCACTTGCTTTTGTTTTTGGCATAGTGCCTATAACAGCTAGAACATTTTTATATGAGTCAAATCGTAGCCACAATCTGTAAGTTTTTTGCCCAAAAAGTTAAAATTGGGGCCCTGTAACGTAGTAAAACAACACAATAAACCTAGATATTAAAATAACACAATAAACCTAGATATTAAAATAAATCTCTGATCCATATAATCAGGAGAGACTCAGTTTGGTTAAAAGCTACAAGGTAAGTGAAGATGGACTTGGTTATATGGTCAGTTTTGGACAGAGGTTAACAGCACAAGCTTTGCAAAGGAGCAGACCTAGGTTTGAACTCTGGCTCAGCTACTTACTGGCTTCCACCAATGACTTTAAGTAAGTTATTTAACCTACCCGAGGCTTGCTATCCTCATTTAAAAATGCTGAGCCTGTGATGAAATTGTTATAAAAACAACAGTAATTATTGTTGCTATTAATAAAAATGTATGTAAAAAATAAAATAAAATGCATGTATTCTGCAGGCCTGGTTCCTAAAGACAAAAAAAGAATATACATATTTTTTCTTCTAGAAATCTCTAAACATTGCAATATTCCCTTGTAGATATGATGTGTTTCCTAAAGGAGAAGGAAGTACATCTTCTGGATTCTTAGGACATTATTTTTTCCTTCAGCTCATTTTATTTATTTATCCCAGTCACAATATTTTTGTTAATCTTTTTATAAATCGCTGTATTTCCTTGGCTTTTTCTTTAGTCTTTATTGAAACAAGTTTTCCGTTCATGCATTCATGAATACACTCATTTGTATTTCTTTTCAGTAATGTAAGCATTGTCTTTTAGAACATTATGATAAATTTTAGGATGAAAATGAATAAACAGCAAGGGTAAGAGACAAGAGAAGGTGGCCTGGGAATAAATAAGCAAATGGTGATGCAGAGGGAGTAGGAACAGATGGGAGACTTAGCTCATAATTCTTCATTGTCTAAAAATCAAAAGGGCAAATTGACCAGGTTTATTGACAATAAACTGCTATTTGCCAGCCATGAATCCACCGAGAGGAGAGTATTATTACTTACTAAATGCACAGTACAAGTTGTACTGGTACCAAAATGATATATGATACTGTTACACATGATAGGGTTCATTCATCAAAGAAATCTGACTCAAGTGTGGGAATGTATCTGAGGAACAACTACACGGTAATCAAAATGATCTGCTTCCTGAAGTATGTATACAAAAAATATTTCGCTTCTAGGAGAATTATGTACATTCAAATGGACTAATCATAACTTTCTATACGTGCAAAAGAATTAGGAACAATCTGGAACTTTCCTAAAAATACTCCAGCTCACCTGTTTAGGCCTGTGGTGATATCAAGCTGCTAATGTTTTTCATAAGCACCATTAGTAGAATGCTGACCTCTATTTGAAAGGAGCTCAGTAGTCAAAGTTGCTCCAGAACCTCAATTTCCAAACTTCAACTCCAATTACTCATCTACATGCATTCTTTCATCAGGAAATAAATATTTTGGTGTACTTCCTTAGAGTTCTTTTCCCATTCATATTTAAAAATCTAGATTTTGTGTATACATAAATAAAAGTAGGTTCATGCTTTAGTCTGTTTTGTATATAGTCTGTTTTAATTTACTAAAATTTATCATACATACAAAGAACTTATAAAATATATACATACACTTTAAAGAACATTAGCGGGCTAGTCACCGATACACTCATCAGCCAGGTTAAGAACTACATCGTTCTCAGACTTTGGAGGCTGTCTGCGGGCCACTTTCTATTGTGTCCTCTCCCTCGGTCCCACAGATAGCCATCATTAATTCTGTGTTAATTATGCCGTCTTTCTGTATTTATGGTACTACTCACATGCATTCCTAAAAAAATAGTTTGGGGTTGTGCCTGATTTTGAATTTAATATAATGGAATACTGTATGCTTTCTTGTACGACTTGCTTCATTCTTTACGTTATGCTTTTGAGATTTGTCCATCTTGATGTCGCTAGCTTGTAGCTCATTTTCAGTGCTCTATGGGGTATACCAGTACATCCATTCTATTGCTTTTCCCCAGTTTTCAAAAATTACATGTAATGTTGCTATGAATATATTTGGGTCTAAGATTTTCTCTATTGAATATAGAGAATTAGAACTGCTGGATCATAGGTATGTGCACAGTCAACTTGATAGATAACCCAAACTGTGTCCCAAGAAGTTGTGCCAATTTAAAGTCTCCCCAGCAGTGGACAAGAGATAACACTGCACAGAAACCTAGCCAGACGTTTTTTTATATCTACTAATCTGGTAGATGAACATCATAATCCTTTGTAGTTTTAATTTGCATTTTCTTAATTAAGAGCTAGAGCACTTTTCCCATATGTTTATTGGCCATTCAAGTACCTGCCTTTGTAAAGTGTCTACTTTCCTTTATTCTCCAACTGGACTGCTTTTTTTTCTCATTGGTTCACAGAAACATCTCCAGATTAATTTTGTAGATTAGGATTTTCCAGATCCTCTAGATTAATCTGTAGATTAGGATTTTCCAACAGAAATATCATGTAAGCCACATGTGTAATTAAAATTTTTCTAATAGCCATATTAGAAAAGTAAAAAGAAACAAATGAAATCAATTTTAATGATATATTTTATTAACTCAATATATCTAAAATATTTTCATTTCAGCACATACTCATTATGAAAATTATTAAGAAGTTATTGTATGTTCTTTTACATTTGTACTAAGTCTTTGAAATCTGGTGTGCATTTTTATATTTGCAGCACATCTCAGTTAAGCCAAGTCATATTTCAAGTGCTCAAAGCCACAGCGGCTTGTGGCTACCGTATTAGGCAGCACAATTCTAAATACTAAGTCACTGCTAGAACTACATATATTGTACAAATCTTCTACCAGCGTGGAACTTCTTCTTTCACTTTCTTTAAGGTATTTTTTCATGACTCAAACTCCTGAAATTTGAGTAGTCAAATATATCTATAATTTCCATTATGGTCTGCATTTTCTACAGGCTGGTTTAAAAAAATCCTCCACTTTCTCTGTGTCATGAGGATAAAAAACTGTATCGTCTTTTGAAAGTTTTACAGTTTGCAAATAACTTGGTCATATATGTAGAAAATCCCATGGGATTAAAAAAAAAGTTACTAGAATATGTGTAATTAGCAAGGTTGCCTTTTTTAAAGATCAGTACATGAAAACCTATTGTATGTCTACATGCTAAAACAAATCATTGGAAATTAAGAAAGATTCCATTAATGCTAGCATCAAAAATGGGAAATATTTAGGAGTAAATCTGACAGAGGATGTGTAAGATCTATACACTAAAGACTACAAAACACTGTGGAAAAACTAAAGATGAACTAAAGTAGAGATATACTGTGTTTCTTGTAAAAGACATCAGTTTTTCCCAACTTGATCTATAAGAGTTAACACAAAACCTAATCAAAATCTCAGCAGGCGTTCTGTAATAACAAGCTGATTTAAAAATGCATATGGGATTGCGAGGGACCAAAGCAGCCAAGACAGCTTTGCCTCCACGTCAGCCTCCAGAGTGGGGTTCTTGCACGGTCTGTGGAGGTGTTGTCTATGCACATTCCTCAGAACCTTTCTGATGTGAGGCCAACCGAAGCGTCCTCTGTATGGACAACTTGGTCCTGACTCCTGGGATGGAGGATGCCTTGGGTGGATGGATGGGGCTGGGCTACTTCTTCTGGATATTCCTGACAGAAATTCAGTCTCGGCTCTGAATACTTCTCCCAGTGTTGATGATTTACCTGCTCTTCTTGGAAGGAACCCTTCTCACTAAATGTGTAATTTCAAGGGTCATTGAGCTAAGCAGCAACATCTTTTCAAAATAACTGATCCCAGAACATGATCTCAGAACAGAAGCCAAAGGAAACTTTAACCCTTCAGTTGACCCCCATTCTAGTGACTTTTTCTTTACCTCAACTGGCCCACCCATTAAAGTTGGCAGGTGTTGGACTCTGTCCACTTTGTTCAAGAGGAGAGGCTGTGGACAGCTGTCTACATTTTCTGCTCTGAACTTAACACCAACTCCCTTGATCTCTGGTACTGAGAAGCTCCCAACTCCTTCTAAATTCTTCTTTTGAGTCAACAATTCCTAAAACAGGACATAATGGCCTGGGATGGTCAAACCGCAAGGAAATCAACTCCCTTCGGCAAGATTCTAATACCTGCCTGACCACAGCCCACCAACCTTGTGGCACATTACTGCTGTCGCCTCTTTCCTGCATAAAATTCCCTCCTTCTTCATCTTTAGAACTTCCTTTTCTGTTGTCTTTTGAGATTCAGAGAATTTTGGAGAAACTGACACCCTTTACTCTAATTCTCGAAAGATATTTTCAATGGGCAGAGAATTGTAAGTTGATGTCTATTTTCTCTCAGCGTACTGAAGACATAGATCAATTCTCTTCTGGATTCTGTTGAGAAATAAGCTGTTAGTCTGCTTGCTCTTGCCTTGAAGATGATTCCTTCAGCTGCTTTTAAGATTTTCTCCCTCTCTTTCTTGTGCAGTAACTTTATACTAGTGTGTTTAGTGTGAACAACTTACTTACACTGCTTGGGACACTGGGGGCTTCTTAAAGCTGTGGATTCAACTGTTCTAGAATATTCTCAGTTATATTTTCAACTATTGCTTCCTCCCTCCATTTTCTCCTTCTTGAATTTGATTTGAAATATATCAAACTTGACCAAACCCATCTTCTATCCTGGCCTTTCTCTCATATTTTTCACCTTTGTGCCTCTTTAGATTTTGTTCAGGATAACATTATCATATCTGTCTTCCAGTCCATTAATTCTACTAAGTCAAATCTGCTAATAAATCTATATTACCAAAAATCTAATTTATCACAGAATTTTATAATTATTTTAAAAATCCTCCTATTCCTTCCTGGCTCACATTTTCAACATTACCTTTTCCTTTTTAAAACATGTATTAATATGGTGATTTTATATTTGCTTAACAAACCTAACCCCCGAAACCTCTGTAGGCAGTTACTACTGTCTTGTGTTTCGCTGACTCTCATTCACGGTGCCTCGTAACCTTGGGTGTTTTGTGATTTGGTCTGTGAACTGCTGGTTTTCCTTGGAATGCTGTTTATGGGAATGACTTGAGGTTTGGATTGAGGTTGATAATTTCAGAGATAATTTATATTTGCTTCTGTTAGACACTGGGAGCTGCTGTAGAAACCGAGATCACTTAGATTAAATCCTTAGCTGGAGGTTTTACAGACACGGGGAGCATGACTTTCTGCTGGAGTCCACATAAGGGCTGACATCTGGTTTTAATTTTTTTTTGGGATAGAGTCGTTTCCCATCTATTCATGCAAAGCTTGAGAAAGGAAAGTTTCCTTGTTTGACTTTTCTGCACTAGAACTTTTTTTTCTTTAGGAACAGTTTTACTGAAGTACAATTCACATGCCATAAAAGTCATCATTTTAAAGTATATTAATTCAGTAATTTTTTTAGTATATTCAGAGTCGTGCAACCACCATCACTATCTAATCACGGAACATTTTCATCACCCCAAGAACTCCCATCCCAATTAGCAGTCACTCCCCAGTCCTACCTCCTCTAGCCACTGACAACCACCAGTCTACTTTCTGCCTCCAAAGATCTGCCTATTATGGGCATTTCATGTAAGTGGAATCTTACGGTATGTGGCCTTTTATAACTGGCTTCTTCCACTTAAAATAATGTTTTCAAGGTTACGCATGGGCCGCTCTCACATTTCATTCATTCTCATAGTGCAGGGTGTCACCCCTGATGTCCTAACTTCACCCGAGTGTGACCAAGTGGCTAAGGTTTAGCCATTGGAATGTGAACAGAAATAAGGCACATGACTTCTAGGTCATTTCCTTAAAAGAAAGCTCCTTGCCCTTCCTTTCCTTTCCCCCCCCTTTCCCATGGGCTGGCACAGTCTTGACTGAAACCACGTGGAAGGTATTATTCTTCAAATTAACAGAGAAAGAGAGTGGAGACCCAGGTCCCCTGACCATCTTGTGGTGCACAGCCACAAGATTTGGCACCCCTGGAACACTGACATTGACTGAAATAAAAGTTTGTTTAGATAGACCTTTTTATTGCAGTGGTTTGGCCTGTGTACTAACTAACATAATTAGAATGTAGCATCATTTATTTCATCACTTGCCTACTGTATATTATTCCAATATTTTTAATAATAATAGTAATGCTGCCATGAACATATATATCCTTGACTTCCTCTCCAATCACTTCCTTATAACACATTTCTAGCAGCGGGGCTACTGACCATAGGGTGTGGACGCTATTAAGCCTCTTGATAGTGTCAACATCCTTCTGTCTAGAAAGATGATTTGTTTTGCTCTTGACATCACTGCAGTACAGTGCTTCTGATCATCCTAAAAAAAACCAAACAAAACTAACACCCCCCCTCCCCAAACAAAACCTAAAAAGCCCTGTTTGATAACTTGCTTAGGGTAAATAATAGTAACTAATGAATAGCAAAAACTATTCATTTTATTATTTGTATACGTTCTGATGCTAAGAAAACAACATGTATCTCTTCAAAAGGATTTATAGTAAGCATACAAGTATCCCTAAGCCCTTCCACCGGGAAGCAATGATAAAAATTGTATTATGTTTGCAATATAATTATCTTTAAGCACATTTAAAAAAATGCTAACATTTTCAGCATACCCTGAGCTTATTTTGGATTTCTGACTTGTATTTCCTGAGCTATAGTTATAATGTTATTTTCCCATTTCAGCTCAATATTTTCTCATTTACCTTGCGGTTCTGTAGCAGAAAATGGTTTTCTGGTTTCATAAGCAACAGCAATATGTAAAAAATACGTAAGTGGTGATTTGACACAAAATGAGCAACTAATCCAATAACCCATCTCCTCTTAAACAGCTAAATATTTCAGTCGTTTTCACGCAGATGATGAGGACAACTGCCTGATTTTGTTGTCTCATATTGGTAGTTTTTATTCTGGAAGAATGATACACATGAATCAGATAATTTAATCCTAGTCCAAGATATAAAGGTGCTCATAACATCAGAAAAAGAAAGGTTAATGGATACATGCTATATGCCAGTTATGGTAAACACAGACATACACAGACACATACTGAAAACCAGCCATGACTTAACCCAATACATTCTGTCTGTATGCATTAAAGCCTAGAAAACCTATTGTTTTGATCGAAGTGGACTTCACACATGACTTTTATTTGGAGTGGTGGGAAGCAGCCTGCAAGATGTTCCCTAGTGACTCTGCTTCCTGGTACTCACGCCCTTGGGTAGCTGCCCCTGAATAGGGTTAACCTGTGTCACTAATACTGTGGAATGAAGTACGACTTTTGAAGCTAGTCAGTGAGGGATACTATGACTTCTGTTTGCCTGTCTCTTGGGTCCCTTATTCTGGGGAAGCCAGATGCCACCTTATGGGAACACTCAAGCAGCCTGATGGGGAGCTTACACATCAAGAGAAACTGAAGCCTGACTGCCCACAACTAGCATTAACTTGCCAGGCACAGGAGGTGAACCGCTATGGAAACGGATCCTTTCACTCCAGCTAAGACTTCAGATGACAACAGTCTATGACGTGAGTGACACTGGGCTGGAATCCCTCAGCTAAGCTCCTTCTGGATTCCTGACCCACAGAAGCTGTGTGGCACAACAAATGTCTGTGGTTTGAAGCTGCTAAATTTGGGGGTTACTTGCTACATAGCAATAGATTACTAATACAGGCGCTTCTGAATATAAAATGAAGATCAATTAACCTCAATAAGAAACGGAAAGCAAAAGGAGATGCCTTAATAGTAACTGAAAACCTATGTTTCCAAGAACTGGCAGAGTAAACCTCATAAAGGAAACAAGTATGACAGCTCAAAAAAAAAAAAGATCTGAGATTTAGCTAGCATTTGGGTCAAAAAGATTGGAAACATTAAGGCTACAAATTGGTCTGTACAACTAATAGCAATTCAAAAGGTGGGGGACTGCATGTCAGTGAAATTCGGCAGTTGAGTGCTTCTTAAAGGCCAATTATATAAAAAGATGCTCAGAGACAAAGAGAAATAATACCGTCACATTATTAAAGTCTGACAATCGAGGAGGGTTTACTGAATCATGAGTTCACATGACTCAGAAAGAAACTTGGTAGAACTTTCAGTTCACTGGTCCAGAAAGAATCAAATTTATAACAGCTTAATTTGTAACCAGTCAGAATCCTTAGAGTAAGAATTTGCTCTGGATTTGCACTGGAGCAGCTGATGCACACAAAATATGTAATGAAGATTGATGCCCAGCTCCTTCTTCAGTTCCTTGCTGAGAAAACGTATATGCAATACTGATTGTGATATTTCACTGGAGCTATACCAGTCTCTTAGCTCATGAAGCAATCAGGGCAGCTCTGTCACTGAGCTTCCCAAACCAGGCATACATCTTCTAAACCTCTGGCATTTTTGCAGAAAGATAGTTGATACTGACATGCTTTGAATGAGAATTGTAAATGAAAGAAAAATTCGTGGCTAAAAATCCCTTCTGAAAATAATATGAATAGGAATGCAACTCATGCTGAGTAAGATTTGGCTGAGCCCCACTTCCAAGAGGGGGCTTTAGGGGTCGCAGAGTCATAAAGTCTCTGAGAAGTTCCTTCAGAGGTGATAACTATCTACTAGAGAGGGCTGACCATCCAGCCTAACCGAATTTTCCCTGGCACAAAGATCAATCCAAAATTGGTAATGCTCTACAGTAAGGTTATTTAAAAAGTCAGGTAGTTGAATACAGAGATTACTAGAGTGGGAAAATCCACTGAAGGTACTACTGTGGGGAGAAAGAGGATTTAATCAGGAGTCAGCTGACTTAATTTCTTGTCCCAGCTTGGCCATTTATTAATTGACTTTGTGAGTTTTAGCAAATCATTTAAAACGTCTGAGATTCAGTTGCGCCATTTGTATAATGAAAGAACTGGACTCGGATCTAGGAATTGGTCGTTTGCGCTGAGGAGGATTCTCAGGCTGCTCGGAGCCACTTAGGAAAGGAGACTGTCACTGGTTCGTAATGTCTGTGGCGTGGTGGGGCATGGCTGGAGAAGGGCACAGCTCCACCCTTGGACTCCATTGTCTTTAAGGGCACTTCCAGCTGCAACATCCCATCACTGATTCATTGAACATAACTAACCAGGAAACCCATGATAGAGTCTTTCAACCAAAATACACATTTAGGAAACAAAAAGAGCTTAGCAATGAACAGAAGGAACATTCCTTATTGTTAAAGGCTGTTCATTTGAAGAGATAATAATGATTATATTAAAGCAATTGATGTTCAGTTAAAAAAAATGGACACAACGGTAGGTACTAGGTTGCACAGATAAAACTCCAAGATCATGATCAGAACATGGTTTGCATCTCATAGTCCTGAGGCAATATTAACTATCACAGGTATAACAACAAGCACTTCATTAAAATGTCTTATCCTTTGCCTGTCACATCATTGTTAAATTCTAAACAGCCAGAGCAGCATTTAAAAAACTGTTGTAGGCTTTACCACTTAAATTTGAAAAGAAAATGCAGTAAGAAATAGAGCTGGCAGTTGACTCACCCTTTTAATTGGCAGCATTGCTGTTGTTACTGGAGAGATGATCAAACTATTTCTTAATTACACTAAATCAACAAAAGCTTAGATAAAAATATACATTAATCAAACAACAAATGTGAAATGATGTGAAGTAATTTTAGTCTAGAAGAATTTACACATTCGTAAAAATGTTTTAAAGTACATTCTGATAAAGTTGTAAAATCATGTAAGTATAAGGAAACCTCAGAAGTTAATGAATTCAAATTCATTTCCCCTTGTGAGGCTTAGCACTGAGTTATCTGACCACAGCAGACTGACTGTCCTTGGATCAAGGGTATGGTAAAATCCCGTAGCAAGAGGATATGTTAATGATAAATTTCAACATCACTGACATTTTCAAGGTAATACGACCTGCTTATAGTCCGTATGATATTTTTGAGCTTTACTTGAACTCTGGAAAGAATAAAATAAAATTGCTATTCAAAAAGCTCAAGTAAAATCTGCCTTCATAAGTTCTTGGGAACCAAGATAACATTAACCATTTTTTAAAATAAACATCACCAGACATCATTTTGTATTAGATGCACAAAAACATAAAGTATTTAATGTCTTTTTTTTTTTTTTGGCCCTAGAACTCATCATTAAGCAACCGAATGGGAAGAATACTTTTCTTGTTTCTAAGCTAATTTTTAAAAATTCTGATCGTGGGCTTACTTGTTTATCTGTCATGTACACATGTTGTTTGAGAATTTTCTAGCTCTGAAGATAGAGTAAGTTGCTCTGAAGTATCCTTGGCCTCAAAGTAGAGTGCTTTGGTAACCCTAAATAAAAGGGACTAAATTAGTCACTCATTAAACAAAATATTCATTGAGCCAGGCACTATTCTAGGTGCTACAGCAGTAAACAATACATAGGTCCCTGTCTGCACAGATTTTATATTCTAGCAGAAGGAGACGGGCAATAAATAAGTAAGCAAATAAATAATGTCAAATAATGGTAGTTGTCATGGAATAAAAAATACCAGAGTGATACGATAGAGAAAAACTGAGTGGAAATGGGCATTCAACTGGCTAGTCAGGAGAAGCAGGGTCAGCTTCGTGAGCACGTGATGTACGACTGCACGGACCCATGCTCTCCTGAAGAGCTGGTTTAATGCTCTGCTGTCACTGTCTTGAAAGTTTTTAATAAAGGGCCTTATGTTTTCATTTTACACTGAGCCTCGCATGTCCCTGGTCTTGCAGAGAAGTATGACCCAAATGACAAGAAGGAGCTGGACCATGTGACAATGGCGGAAGGGCATTCTTTGAGAGGGAACAGCAACAGAACCTTGACATGTTTGAGCAACAGAAAGGAGACTAAGAAGACTGATGCACGGAAGTGAGAGAAATGCAGTCGTAGAAAATGAGGCCAGAGAAGTAGGCAAGGGCCACTTCATATAGGGTCTTGCAGGAGACCGGATTCTATCTAAGTACAAGGATAGAGTACTCGATACAAAAATGTGTAAGAAGAAAAATTCACCCACTGGCAGAGACACACAAAAAAACTTGTCTGCTTTAGACATATGGATCAATGGAACAGAATAGACAGCCCAGAAATACATCCACAGACCTATGGTCAGTTAATCTTCGACAAAGGAGGCAAGGATATACAATAGAGAAAAGACAGTCTTTTCAGCAAGTAATGTTGGGAAAACTGGATAGCAGCAGGTAAATCAATGAAATTAGAACATTCCCTCACTCCATACACAAAAATAAACTCAAAATGGCTTAAAGATTTAAGTAGAAGACAAGACACAATAAATCTCTTGGAGGAAAACGGGCAAAATATTCTCTGACATAAATCTTAGCAACGTTCTCCTAGGGCAGTCTACCCAGGCAATAGAAATAAGAGTAAAAATAAACAAATGGGACCTAATTAAACTCATAAGCTTTTACAAAGCAAAGGAAACCATAAGCAAAACAAAATGACAATCTATGGAATGGCAGAAAATATTTGCAAATGATGCGACTGACAAAAGCTTAATTTCCAGAATATTTAAACAACTCATACAACTTAATAACAAAAAAACAAACAACCCAATCCAAAAATGGACAGAAGACCTAAACAAGCAGTTCTCCATTGAAGACATACGAATGGCCAATAGACATACGAAAAAATGCTCAATATCGCTATCAGAGAAATGCAAATCAAAACTACAATGAGGTATCACCTCACACCAGTCAGAATGGCCATCATTCAAAAGTCCACGAACAATAAATGCTGGAGAGGCTGAGGAGAAAACGTAACCCTCCTCCACTGTTGGTGGGAATGTAGGTTTGTGCAGCCATTATGGGAAACAGTTTGGAGATTCCTCAAAAGAATAAAAATAGACTTATCATATGATCCAGCAATCCCACTCCTGGGCATATATCAGGAGGGAACCTTAATTCAGAAAAGATACATGCACCCCAACGTTCATAGCAGCACTATTTATAATAGCCAAAACATGGAAACAACCTAAATGTCCATCCACAGATGACTGGATAAAGAAGCTGTGATATACTTATACAATGGAATACTATTTAGCAACAAAAAAGAAGAAAATAATGCCATTTGCAGCAAAATGGATGAACCTGGAGAATGTCATTCTAAGTGAAATAAGCCAGAAAGAGAAAGAAAAATACCATATGATATCACTTATATGTGGAATCTAAAAAAAAAAAAAGGCAAACAAATTTATTTACAAAACAGAAACAGATTCACAGACATAGAAAACAAAGTATGGTTACCAGGGGGAAAAGGGATAGGAAGGGATAAACTGGGAATCTGAGATTTGCAGATACTAACTAATACATGTAAAATAGATAAATAACAAGTTTATACTGTATAGCACAGGGAACCATATTCAATATCTTATAGTAACTTATGGTGAAAAAGAATATGAAAACAAATATATGTATGTTCCGATATGACTGGAGCATTATACTGTACACCAGAAATCGACACAATATTGTAAACTGACTATACTTCAATAAAATCATATTTAAAAAAACAGATAAACAACAAGGACCTACAGTATAGCACAGGGAACTATATTCAATATCTTGTAATAATCTATAATGGAAAAGAATCTGAAAAAGAATACATATTTTTGTGAATTGCAGTCACATCAACATCCAGATTGTGATATTGTAGTGTATGCAAGATGTGTATCACTGAGGGAAACTGGGTAGTAAGTAAGTACATGGGATCTCTTTCCATTATTTTAAAAAACAGAGGTAAAACTATTATATATAAAAAACAGAGGTAAAAATATTATATAATTTACATGTGAAAAAATTATAATTTGACTTCTGTATATACTGCAATGTGCTTGGCATTAAAAGGCTAACCTACATCTGTCACCATACAATTAATCCCCTTCGCCCATTTTGCCCTCCTCCCATGCACTACTGCTCTACTAACTACTATTCTGTCTTCTGTACCTGTGTGTTTTTGTTTTGTTTGCTTGTTTACTTATTTATTTATATATTATCCATATGAGTGAAGTGATACAGTATTTGTTTTTCTCCCTCCGACTTATTTCACTCAGCTTAATACTCCTAAGGTACATTCATGTTGTCCCAAATTGCAGGATACCATTCTTAATAAATAAATAATATTTCAGTAATATTCCATTATATATATATGTGTATTTATGTACAGATATAAAAATATCACATCGTCTTTATCCATTGATGGATGGTTGTAAAAAATTCCTAAATGAACATAGGGGTGCATGTATCTTTTCAAATTAGTGTTACTGTATTCTTTGGATAAGTACCCAGAAGTGGACCAGCGGGATCAGATGGTAGTTCTATGGTTAATTTTTTTTGAGGAATCTCCATACTCTTTGCCATAGTGGCTGCACCAATTTACATTTCCACCAACAGCGCACTAGGGTTCTCTTTGCTCCACATTCTCTCCGACACTTGCTACTTTCTGATAATAGTTATTCTAATGGGTGTGGAGTGCTAATTCATTGTGGTTTTGATTTGCATTTCCCTGATAGTGATGTTGAACATCTTTTCATATGCTTACTGGCCATCTGTATGTCTTCTTTGGGAAATACCTATTGAGATACTCTGCTCATTTTAAAATCAGGATGTTTGCTTTTTGTTGTTGTTGAGTTGTATGAGTTCTTTATATATTTTGGATATTATCCCCTTATCAGAAATATGATTTGCAAATATCTTCTCCCATTTGGTAGGTTCTTTTCATTTTGGTGATGGTTTCCTTTGCTGTGAAGAAGCTTTTAAGTTTGATGGTAGCCCTATTTGTTTATTTTTGCTTTTGTTTCTCTTGCCAGTATCCAAAAAGACACTACTAAGACCAATGTCAAAGTGCACTGCCAATGTGTTCTTCTTCCTCAGGTGGTGGGCAAGGACCCACATGTTTTTTGTGGGTGCTTGCCCACACGTTTGGTGGGCTTTCCAATTTAGGGTCCCTCTGTCTGCTAACAATTTCAATCTTCTTAAATTTACTGAAACTTGTTTTGTGGCTGAGCATGTGATCTATTCTGGAGAATGTCCCAAGTGCACTTAAGAATATCTATTCTGCTGCTTTTGGATGGAATGCTCTCTATATACATATGTATTAAGTCTACCTGAGCTAGTTTCATTTAAGCTGATGTTTCCTTGCTGACTTTCTGTCTGGCTTATCTCTCCATTGATGTAAGTGGGTGTTAAAGTTCCCTACTATGATTGTATTGCTGTCAGTTTCTACCCTTAGGTCTGTTAACAACTGCTTTATGTATCTTGGTGCTGTTATGTTAGGTGCACATGTATTAATAAATGTTATGGCTTCTTAATGCATTGTTCCCTTTGTTGTCATATAATATCCTTCTTTGTCTCCTAATAACTTTTTTTGCATAAAATCTTTTTGTCTGATATGAGTATGGTTACACCGCTTTCTATTGGCTGCCATATACTTGGAGTATCAGCTTTTATCACTTCACATCAAACCTAGGTTTGTCTTTAGAACTGAGCTAAGTCTCCTGGGAGAAGCATATAGTTGGGTCTTATTTTTAATCCATCCAGTCACTGCGTATTTTGATTGGTGAATTCAGTCCATTTACATTTAGTGTGATTACTGATAGATTGAGGACTGCCATTTTATCTTTTGTTTTCTGGTTCCCCATTTTTTCTTTTCTCTTGTGTTTCTGTCTGCTATTTTAATTTGGTGGTTTTCTATGATTTTTTTTTCCATTTTTTAGTTTTTTACGATTCATGTCTCTGTTGTAGATTTTTGTTTTGTGGTTACCAGGAGGTTAGTCTAAAACCTCTCGTAGATAAACTAGTCCTTCTGCTGACAGCATTCTCATAGTCACTTGCCTACAGAGGCTTCACCCATCTTCCCCTTTACACTTTGTTGTCACAAATCACCCTCCTTTATGTTGTGACTCTGTTACCAAATTGAAGTAGCTCTAGTTATTTTTCATGCTTTCTTTCCCTTTAACATTTATGCTACAGCCACTTAACAACCTATTCTGATACAGAGTTGCAATTTTCTGATTCTGTTTTTGTCACCTTACAGTATTGTTTCAGGTAGAAGAGCACCTTTCAACATTCCTTGTAAGGCAGGCCTAGTGGTGATGAACTCCCTCAGTTTCTGTTTGTCTGGGGAAAACCTTACTTCTCCATTATGTCTGAACGATAACTTCGCTGGATAGAGTATTCTTGGCTGACACTTTTTAAATCTTTCAATGCTTTCAGTATTTCATTTTATTCTTTCCTGGCCTGTGGAGTTTCTGCTGAGAAATGTGCTGGTAGCCTAATGGGATATCACCCTAATTCGTGTCTTATTTTTCCCAGCTGCATTTAAAATTCTTTCCTTATCACTGCCTTTTGATATTTTTTAACATAATGTGTTCTGGAGAAGATCTTTTTGCATTTAGATAATTAGGTGTTCTATTAGCATTGTTTACTTGTATATTTAGTTCAACCCTCAGGTTTGGGAAGTTCTCAGCTATTCTTTCTTTAAGTAAGCTCTCTGGTAACCCCCCCCCCCCTTTTCTCCTTCTGGGATACCCATCATTCTCATGTTGATTTTTCTAATGAAATTGAACAATCACTGCAGAGTTTTTTTCATTTAAAAAAATCTTAGTTGTCTCTCCCCTTCTAAGTCATTTTTAGATTTCTATCTTGAGGTCGCTATATCTCTCTTCAGTATGGTCTGCTCTATTTCCAATGCTTTCTAATGAATTCTTCGTCTCATTTAGTGAATTCCTCAGCTCCACAATTTCTGTTTGGTTCTTTATTAGAGTTTCAATCTCTTTGGTGAAGTATTCATTCTGTTCATTCATTTTACCCCTGAGCTCACTGAACTGCCATTCTGGGTTTTCACTTAGCTCACCGAGTTTCTTCATGACAGCTGTTTTGAACTCTCTATCACATCCCAGTCTTCCATGACTTTAAGTTTGGTTTCGGGAGCTGTATCATTTTCTTCCTGTGTTACTGTGTTACTGTGGTTCTCCATGGTGCTTGAAGAGTTGTTCCTCTTCTGGCATATCTGACGTAGTGAACAACTTTCTTGATTAGGCAAAGCTTAGTTTACTTTGATTCTAACGGCTGAACAGATCGGTGTTTAGAGACCTTGCTTTGTTTTTCAGTAGGTGGCACTACAGCACAAGTTTCTGGTTTCTTTCACCTGAGCTGCCTCTGGCAATATTTGAAAATCAACATTTTCCACCCTCCACCGCCTCGACCAGAGCTGTCCCTGGTGCCCTTGTCTTTTTTGTTCGTTTGTTTTTGTTTGTTTGTGTATATAAATATATATATTTATTGAAGTAGAATCAGTTTACAATGTTGTGTCAATTTCTGGTACACAGCACTAAATGCTTCAGTCATACATGAACATACATATATTCGTTTTCACATTCTTTTTTACCATAAGTTACTACAAAATATTGAATATAGTTCCCTGTGCTATGCAGTATGCACTTGCTTATCTATTTTATATATAGTAGTAAGTATCTGCAAACCTTGAATTACCAATTTATCCATCCCACCCTCTTCCTCCACTGGTAACCATAAGTTTGTTTTCTACATCTGTAAGTCTGTTTCTGTTTTGTAAATAAGTTCATTTGTGTCCTTTTTTCAGATTCCACATATAAGTGATATCATATGGTATTTTTCTTTCTCTTTCTGGCTAACTTCACTTAGAATGACAATCTCCAGGTCTATCCATGTTGCTGCAAATGGCATTATTTTCTTCTTTTTTAATCCCTAAATAGTATTCTATTGTATAAATATACCACAGCTGCTTTATCCAGTCGTCTGTTGATGGACATTTAGGTTGTTTCCCTGTCTTGACTATTGTAAATAGTGCTGCTATGAACACTGGGATGTATGTATCTTTTTGAATTAAGGTTCCCTCCTGATATATGCCCATGAGTGGGACTGCTGGATCATATGATAAGTCTATTTTTGGTCTTTTGAGGAATCTCCATACTGTTTTCCATAAAGGGTGCACCAAACCACATTCTCACCAGCAGTGTAGGAGGGTTCCCTTTTCTCCTCAGCCTCTCCAGCATTTATTGTTCGTGGACTTTTGAATGATGGCCATTCCAACTGGTGTGAGATGATACCTTATTGTAGTTTTGACTGGCATTTCTCTGATAATTAGCAATACTTAGCACTTTTTCATGTGCCTATTGGCCATTTGTATATCTTCACTGGAGAACTGCTTGCTTAGGTCTTCTGCCCATTTTTAGATTGGGTTTTTTGCTTTTTTTGTTAAGTTGTATGAGGTATGGGCCACTGAAGGTTGAACCCAGGACATCATGCATGCTAAGCATGTGCTCTACCACTTGAGCTATGTCGCCCCTCTTTGTTGCTTGTGCCTCAGGAGTTCCTGGTGGCTTGCTGCTGCTGCTGTTGCTGGTGTCACCACTGAGGGCATGGTGATGGAGGGCACTGCCACCACGGGAGGGAGAGGGTGAGGGTGGTGGTGAGAGCTGGGGTCGTGGGTGCCTCCACTGCATCCAGGATTGTTGGGTTTGTGGGCACCACCACTATGAGAGGGTGGCCTGAGTTGTGGTCACTATGGCTAGAGGGAGCAGGGGTCAACGGGGCCTGCTGCCACTGCTCAGTTTCCTGCCTGTGGCTGCTGCTCCGGCTGGGAGGCTGGAGTTGAGTGCACCGCTCCCCTGCTGCTACCCCCAGCTGTGGGATCAGACACTATGGCCAGGAGCCAGGATTGTGGACACCGCCTCCCTGTTCTCCTTGTTCCACCTCCTCTATAGGTTCCAATCTACTCAAGTCCAGTTGCTCAGATGTGTAGATCTCTCTAGCATCTTGGTGTGCTGGGCAGAGGAACCTTTGTTGAGTTATGGATGTTTTACTAGTTGTAGACTGAAAGGGAGAACAAAGGGGCCATCCCACATTGCTATGATGCTCATATCACTCACCCTTTGTTTCTTAAAACTGCATGAAAATCTAAAATTATTTAAAATCAAATGGTTTAATATTTTTTAAAAAAGCATGGCTAGAAGAGTTGATAAATGTATGAGCTTGGGTAATCATTCACTTTCAAAGGTAAACTGATAAAGTTACTCAGAATTTGGCTTTTAATAACTACCAGGAGAACCCTGCAGGGGCTCCTGGTATCACCAAATGCTGCTTGCTAAAAGTAGAATGATTCTGACCTTTGAGAATAGCTAGAAAAGCATAATTTTGTACATTAGGAGTAATTCATAGACACAAAATAATCCAGGAATTCAACCACGTATTGATGTGTAATATACATAATATAAACTCATTCTAAGTATGTAAATCCATGCGTTTTGAGAATGTATAGACCCATGTAAGCACTACCACCATGAATATAATATTGAACATTTCCATAACTCCATAAAATTCCTTCGTGTCCAGCCCTAGAAAGTAAATGGATCTGCTTTTGGTCACTGGAGATTAGTTTTGCTTTTTCTAGAATTTCATACAAAGACAACGATACAGTATATATTAATTTGTGTCTAGATTCTTTTGCCCAACATGCTTCTGAAATTCTATCAGGTAACTCGATATATCGTCAGTCATTCATTTTGTTGACTTCTGAGTGATATTTATCTGTAGGAGTGTATCATAATTTATCCATTCACCTACTGATGTAATCTTTGGAGTAGTTTTCAGTTTGGTCTATTATGAATAGGCTGCTATGAATAATAACATATAAATCTTTGTTGGACACATTTTTTTTAATCTCATTTGAGTAAGCATGTAGCAGTTAAATTACTGGAACTATACAGAAAATGTATGACAAACTTTGTAAGAAAGTTCCCAGATTACTTCCAAAGTGTTTGTACCAGTTTTCATTCCTCAGTGATGCTTTGCATGACGCTCTGCATCCTCACCCACACTTAGTACTGGTCAGACTTTCTCATCTTCGCTCTTCCAGTGGTAGCTGTGGCACGGCATGCCACTGTGATTTGTATTTGCATTTCTCTGAGCTGAGCATCTTTTTATGGGCTTATTCGCCATTTCTATGTTGTGCTTTGTAAAGTGTCTTTTCAAATCTTCTGGCCAAATTTTTCTACTTGGTGATTGCTACCTTGTTGATCTTATTATTAAGTTGTAAAAATTCTTTATTCATAAAGTTCTTTGTCAGATATATGTATTGCAAGTATTTACTTCTGGTCTGTAAATATGACTTCTAGTCTGTGGGTCTTTCGCTCTTTTAACAGTGTCTTTCAAAGAGTAGGTGATTTTAATTTTGATGAAATATAATATATCAAATATTTTTTTCTTTTACTGTCTATGCTTTTAAAAATATTTTATTTATTTATTATCATATTATTTAAATTATTTTTTTTTTTATTTTGGGGGGAGGAGGTAATTAGATTTATTTTTAGAGGAGGTACTGGGGATTGAACCCAGGACCTCGTGCATGCTAAGCAGGCGCTCTGCCACTTGAGCTATCCCCTCCCCACTGTCTGTGCTTTTGACCTACCTAAAAATTATTTGCCTACCTAGAAGTCACAGATATTTCCTCCTAAAGTTTTCTTATGTAAGTTTTATGATTTTAACTTTTACATTTAGGTCTGTCAGCCACTTTGAGTTACTTTTTGTTCATGGTGTGAGGTAAGAATTGAGGTTCATTTCTCCCTGATTCAGATAGCTAGTTTTTCTAGCACCATTTGTTGAGAAGAATATTCTTGCTGCATTGAATTAATCTTGAATCTTTGTTAAAAGTCAATTGGCCATACATGTATGGTGTATTTGTAGACTCTACCCTGTTTCCTTCATGTGTATGTCTGTTCTACTAATATCACATTGTCTTGATTACTAGCTGTAATGAAATAATTTCCTACATTTCCAGTCTGGGAAAAATAATTAACCACAATTTTAGTTGATAAATTATATCACAGGCCACCACTCTGTAAGAGAGCCAAATATAAAATAAATGTAGCCAAAAAACTGGAGAAGTAAAATGATCTCTTAATGTTTACATTTCAGAATCAGTGATATTATAAAGACAGGTTTCTGAAATATTTTCCCTTATAGTTCACAGCACATTTTTTTGTTCAAGAAATTCAATTAGATGGTCAGGTCTTATTCAGTTAGCTATACTGTAAACCCAAGGTGTTCACAAAATTCTAACTGCAACATTTAAATCCATAAGGCATACAATGTGCCGAAGATTGATACTAAACTGAGGTCTGAAATTGTTTCACTACGATTTGCCTATTGCTCTTAAATTTTAGTGAACTGAGTGTTTCCAGGTTGGGCCTATGCTTTATCATCATGCTTCTCAAATTAGCACATGGGCTAAATAGAATAAAAGCACATTTCCTAGGAACAAAAATTTTCCTCTTTTTACTGATGGGGTAAAGTATGAGGTGAGAGGCGATAGGTTGGTGTTTTCCAGACAAGTGAATGGGTAAGTAATAATTATAATATTAAACTGAAAATGGCTATATTTTAGAATACAAAGAAAAATTCATATGAATCAAAAAATAAAACACTAGATTAAAAAACAAACTGGGGGGGATAAATTAGGAGTTTGGGATTAGCAGATACAAACTAGTATATGTAAAATAGATAAATAACACGGCCCTACTGTCTAGCACTGGGAAGTACGTTCAATATTGTGTAATAACCTATAAAGAAAAATAACATATATATATTATTATATATATGCTATATAACTGAATCACTCTGCTGTATACCAGAAAGTAACACAACAGTGTAAACCAACTATACTTCAATGAAAAAAGAAAAAAAGAACCACAAGCAAATACAAACCAACCAACCTTTTTGTGGATCTCTTTGGACTGTGCTGCCAGACCTCTGTGCATTCACTTTTAACCTACTTAGCTCTTCGGGATAAGCTGGTGATTAAAAATTCTGAATATTATTATTTTTAAGAATTTCAAAGACTTTAATAAAAGAAAAGGCACAGAGGATCAGATGCTTTGAACTCTTTTATATCCAATAAGCCAGGTATGTCTGATCATTTCTCTTATCTTGGACAAGTATATTATTATTCCAATGTGGTTTGGGTCATTCTCAATTTCAGAATGCTAGCAGCCACAAAGGCTTTGAGGGGGAAAAAGAAAATGTAGGTAGTGTGTGGGTTTCTCCTTCCTTTTTCAAAATAGCACACACAGAATATCTCATTCAGTTTTTTTGAGTTGGCAGATAAAAGAAGAATGAATGGTACTGGGAAAGCACTGACTTCTTTGAACATCTACTCAGCAGCACACAAAACAAATTCACAAGGGCCAGAAAGTTTCTTTTCAAAGACTCAGACTGATTCACAACTAGTTTTGTGTCACTCAGCTTAGGGGTGGTGTATGTGTGTGGGGTAGGATGGAGGAGGTCACCCATCTAGGTGACATTGCGGCTCCAAGTCACGAGTAAGTCCACAGGGTGATCAGCATCATTCCTATTTCAATTTAGGGTGGGATCTGCCAGCTCCCCAGTTGTGGACTACATGCTCCACAGATTTAGGTTCTTGATAATTTATATTCTTGTCAGCTCCTCATCTAATGCAGAAAACAACGCCCGCCTGAAATGAAATGGTCGCACTTCAGGACACAGAAAATTTATAGAAGTCAGTTGAGAAAAGATAATGATGACTGAGAGGGGAGTGTTTACTGAAACCAAGATACAGTCTCCTTCATCTACATTCATCACAAGTTATCTGTACACAGTAGATAATAAAATTTAACACTGTACATACTCTTTCATCTTTAGCTTTTTATGTATGTTAAATATGCATTTAAGAAATATCTATACCCAATGCAGATAACTACCAAATACGGAATCTGTAAGAAAAACTCAAGAGCTTCACCCTTACGAGGACTTTGCCAACATAACAAGAGCGATTCTGTTTAGTTCAAAGGCAGTTCTTTGTCCAGCCAAGAGGGAACTGCAGCGAGAAAAGGCTCACGACAGACAAGGCTGGCTGTGTTCTCTGCATTTCCTGAGCTGCCTTCCTGGAACTTGTCTAGGCTTGCTCTATTTTATCTTCATGCTATTTCTCCACTTTCTTCTCTACATTGTCCTTCCAATTTGGACACCTTTTGGATGACATTTCCCAGCTCTTTACCCCCTCCCATGCTTTCTAATTTACTTCCTGCCTTTGGACTCTGGTCCCTGAGGTTCTTTGGGCTGCTCCTCTGACCCAGCTGACAGCCTGGGTGCGTTGATCCCCCTTCCCAGTTACGCTAAATAAAGGAAACCAGAATATGTCGCATCAAAATAGCCTTTCTGACATAAGCATTATTTTGAGCTAAAGGCAGTAAAGAAGCAAGCTCTCTGCCTTCCCCTCTTTGCCTAAGAGGAGGACATAGGTTTACAAAGGTGTCCCTCCCGCTCTACCAGGAATGACAAAAGTTAGTTAATCACGAGAACAACTTTAGACCCTTATCAGCCTGGAGATGGCACCAGAGCAATCTACAGAACAAACTTTACAAACCAGCCTTTATCTTCCATTCCTCTCCCGTGTATTTGCCTTCCTACAATTTGCCCCCTCTAGAGACTCAAGATCCTTTTCTTTTGTCTTATCACTTCTCTAAAATGTATTGTTCTTTGTTGCAAATGCTATAGAAGCCGGAATTGTAAGCCACCTCTTCGAGTTATTCATCCCTGAGCTTCTAACCTAAACATGTATATATGGACAGATGTTAATAAACTTCTGTTTATTTTCTCTGGTTGGTCTGTCTTGTTACAGAGCCTGGCTGAGAACCTCAGATGAGTAGAGGAAAAAATTTTCCTCCGCTATGTGATATCCCAGAGCTTGCCTCCCTCCTGGCTCAGGGCCGACAGAAATAATCACACAGAAATCCTGACTTAATTGAGCAGCAGTTTTAAATAGGTTTTCTGGTTTAATTGTGAAAGACATGGAGTATTTCCTCCTTGATTTCTATTTAAAGGAGTCAAGTTGTAATAATAGATAAAACATCATTTGCTAGAACGTCCACAGCTCACAAGATATCAGATATCTTATAAATCAAGGAAAAACTTACAGGGAAGAGGATGTTCTAGGCAATATTACATCCTTTGTTTAATTCTGATGTTACTAAAAGTGGCTTCTATGATGTGGCAATGGCCCAGGGGCAAGGACATATCTCTGCTTTGTAATCACCTTTGAAATTCTTTTCCAAGTCTGTCTGTCATACCTGATCTCTCTCTATTTTTAGGAATACCAAGCTTTGCAATCTTATGTTAGGCTATACGCAAAGTTATTAGTCAATGTTTGTTGAGTAAGTAAATAGGGAGAATACATGTAGATAGTAAGCTTCATGTACGTTTTCCCCCAGATGACAGCTAAAGTCTCAAAGCACAGATGTAGAAAACAGTTTCAGACGTTACTGAAATGTCAAATATTCACTTAACTCTGTTCCGCCCTTGCCTTATTCCTAGATTCTCTTGAACAGAACTCTGATCTCCTGTTTCCTAAGCCAAATAGTTAAAAAGGAATAGTAGGTCTTCAAAATCAGCTGCTTCCTAACAGCCCAATGCTGAAACAAGTAAGATGACTTCCATTACTAACCAGTTTTCAATCAGCCTGCACCCCCAGAAAACAAAATCAGTACAGTTATATGAACAAGAGTTTCCCATTCCTGATGCTGCAGATGTTCTGGTGGCTCAAGTGCTTTACCAAATGGGTTTCCATGCATCACACATCAATCTCATTTTTAAGCTTGCAATGAAATTGTCAACAAGAGTGATAAAGAACGAGGTGGGAGGGTATAGCTTAGTGGTAGAGTGCATGCTTAGCATACGTGAGGCCCTGGGTTCAATCTCCAGTACCTTCTCTAAGAATAAATAAGTAAATCTAATCACTTCCCCTACAAAAAAAAAAAAAGAAAAAAATCCCCAGATTATTAATAAAGAACGTTCACTGCAACATTATTCACCAGAGCCAAGATATGGAAACAATCTAAGTGTCTGTGCATGAAAGTATGGACAGAGAAAAGGTGGTTTTATGTGTGTATCACCATATATGGGTTTGTATATGCACAGCAGGTCTATTTCCAACCTTTCCCCCGTAACTCATATATCAAACAAATAACACAAAAAAGAAAAAAAATTTTTATCTATTTTACTTTTTAGAGGGTTCCAGGGCACACATGCCTCTCAGATGAAAATAAAGTTGGCTGATCACTTTGGAACTATTTATTTTAAAACTAAAATTCTTAGAGGAAATAAGGCAGCACCTCTCACAACAGAGGACAAGTGATGATACAGAAAAGCGCTGTAACGGATTCTTCCCAGAAATCATGGGGACAGAGTACTATGTTCTCAGTTCCCAGGCTGCCATTCTGGCGTTATTGTGAAGCAGTAGGAGTTCTGATTGGTACTGGTTCATGAATGTCTATGCAAATTCCAGGTGATAAAATATGCAGTTGCTGCTTCACAAACTGTACAAGTTACAAACCTCATGGAAAACCAATGCTGTCTATTTTTAATGAAGCCAAGACTGAAACCACGAGAGTAGGAAGGACTTGAGTACTAAATGACGTGTACTGAGGCAGCCTCTCTTTAATCTGAATGATTGGATCCTAGTTCACACCTGCTGTCTAGCAAGGACCTCCCTGAGCGTATTTGGATTTCCAATGCTATTCTTCTTTCTGCCTTATAGCAATGTGTCTAGCCTTCCTTTAAATATCTTTATTAAAATATATAAACACATTTTAAAATGCTGATACCACCTCTCCGTATCCCTTATATTAATAAATTTCCAAATGGCCTGCCTGTTCTTTTAAAAATTCTTCCCACCTTTTCCTACCAGAATTTTATCTTCTAAACCCAAAGCCATCCATGTTAGTCCCGACTTTCAAAACCCTAACAGCTCCCCACCACATATAGCAATATTCCTCAAACTTAAAGCAAATGGTAACCCCCTTTGTCATTGTTTACCATATCTTTCCTTTTCCTGTATTATTTGTTTAATAGTTTTAAAAAAATGAGCATCCTTTTATAACTTAAGTAAAGGAAATTTGTGCCTCTTGCATAGCGGAACACAGTTTATCTTGCTTTATCAGTCAGAAGAGAGTACGTTATGCAGAGGTAACAAGAGTCCCAAATCCCAGTGCCGTAAGGTGGGTTCATCTCTTGCTCACTCTACTGGTCCATCTGAGGTCTGTCATGATTCTGCTCTATGTTTTCCTTACTTTGACAAAAGCTAACGGAACACCTTCTCTTCTGGGACATTACCAAATTAACTGAAGAGGGCAAAGAGGATACTGCAAATCCTTGCCCTTAAAGCTTCACCTTAGAAGTGACGGGGATGGGCTCCACTTCCATTTCCTTGGCTAGAGCAAGTGATGTGGCCAAAACTGCAGGGGCCAGGGAAATCTAATCCTTCCCTAGTGAGTTCAGCAGGGATTCTGAACAATAATACAATCAACCACGCTTGTCAAGAATAGAAGATAAATTAAAATAAAAATGGAATGAAAACACAATGTTATTAATTTCTAGTTAGAAAATGTTTCCTGCCAAGTGTTAAAATCATGCTAGTGCCAACTGATTTTCTTCTTCTTTTTTAAAATTTTGTTATGCAAATTTACTTTATTGTTATTTATTTATTTATTTATTTTTATTAGGAGTTTATTAGGTTTATTTGTTATTATTTTTTTTTAGAGGAGGTACTGGGGATTGAACCCAGGACCTTGTGTATGCTAAGCATGTGCTCTACCACTTGAGCTATACCTTCCCCCTGATTTTCTTCTTAACTTATTGAGAATATTTGGAAGAGAACTGTATCTCACTATATGATACAATGTCATATCCACATTCAGGGATCACATAAAGTTACTCACCTAAAATCACTGCCAGTATGACTTCCAAACCTATGAAAATCTATCCATAAAAGTCAGAACAGAACTCCTAAATAAGGCTCTGACACCCTGATCCAAACTCACATTTCCAGTATCTGCTCCAACCATGCATTTTTCTTCCTCTTGTTCCCATTGCTCCCTCTGCCCCCTTTTTGACAAATCCCAACCTCTGCAGACTTCATCTCTGCAGTACCACATCTTCTTTTGTGTAATTGCACCATTATTTGATGAACCAAGACTCGCCTCCGTTACATTTACCGAGCACATGCAATTCATGCCTTGGCCCTTAACCTCATACTAAAAGTCTCAGTCTTTGTTAGTGAGAAATAACCAACAGACTACTTTTCAGATGAAGTATGAACTGAAGAATAATTTTAAAATATAAAAGGAAAAGGAACTGACTAGAAATGTAAGGTTTTGGCCTAAGATGAAGGGTAGTCAAACACATCACCAATACTACTACTTAGATAAAACTGTTAAAATGTGTTTATTACAATTAAATGTCAGCTAAGAAACTGGACAAATTAACATGGAGGAGGAAGATAAATCATTCAGAAATGTTCCTTTTCTGATTTGTATACTTTGCAATGTACATGCATCACAGTCTGCAATACAGACAGTCACCAAATCTAAGGGAGGGAAAGTTTCTGGACTTGCAAAAAGAAGAGCCCAGAGGCATGCGAGTTCTGAAATAATTAATGGGTAGACAAAACTTACAAACACACAGTATGGCTACAGATCTGAAAGGGATTAATCTAGCATAATGACTTTTATTCAAGCAAAAGCAGGAAGGAAAGTGTAATTTAAAAAGCAAAATTGATTTAAAATATTCTATATAATTTCTCCCTTACTTCTCTTTCTCTATAAAATATACACTTGCAAAAATTAATTTTGAACAATACTGTTATTAATTTAGGAGCACAGCTTGAGGATTTTAAATCCTAATATGAGTAACTAATAATATACATGAGTATTTAAGATGATGATATAGTTTGTTAATGATAAAATAAATTTCTTTTTCTAAATGCAAAACTGATACATTATCTTTAAAAATTAAAAGGGAGAGGTGATAAAGGGACAATCCTGTTTTTGTTATGTGACCTAATTTCATAGTACACTTGATCTCATATTTTCACCATAGATACATATTGCTTCCCTAGAATACCAGTGCATGTTGAAGAATTGTGCTGAATATTCCTTCCAATAATTATTAAAAAGTATTTTTCACATAGTGTGACTACAAGCAATATGTATATTTGTATGCATTCTGTATGCGCTGTATACAAATATGTATGTATATTTGAAGTATGTGGTAAAGTTTTATTTTTTAAACTGTTTTAGAGTTTTAATTAATACCAGGTAAATGTTAAACATTGTTAATTAAAATCACATCACTCTCATTATTTCCTTTAGAAGTTTCCTTTCCTGGAAATAAGTATGAGTGTAGAAGATATAATTAAAATGAAATGATGGGAACATCATATTCTCTCATTTGGAGCTTTGGTACTTTCAAACCCTTGTATATTTTCTGGTGATGGCAGCCTTTTCCCATCTTGTTATTTAAGGTTATGACAGAATGTCTGATATGCACAAGGCACTGATAACAGTGCGGGATACAGACGCTGGAATTTACAGTCTGAAAGACAAGATACATCTAAAGTCAAAATACTATCACGTAAGACAGTATAATTATCATATAAATTATACAGGGTCGTGCTAGAGAACAAGACAGGGATATAATACACATCATTTTCTGGAGCTAATCAGACAGACTGCAAGGAAAAAGTATCATCTGATCTGGGCAGAAAATAACGATTAGGAGTCAGGGGCAGAGACCCTAAAGAGGGAGAAGAGGCGTAAGTCCTAGGCAGAAGGCACAGCATGAGGAAAGACATAGAGATGGGAAATCAGAGTGGATATTAGGGTGATCGCAATGGGTGTGGCTTGACTAGAATTCCATGTGGGAGAGGGGTGGGATGCTGGGGAAGCAGTCTGGGTATTGTAGCAGAGTGCAGCTTTGAGAAAAACATCTTTCCTGAATGAATACAATAAACCAGGCATTCAGTGCAAGTCAGAACAATGAATTGCCAAATAAGGAATCTATCTAGCTATTCTGGTGTGTCTAATTACAGACCAAAATTGTTGTATTATAGAAAACACATACTGAATCAGCACAGTAAGGAAGTATTCCTCATTAGCAATACTTTCAAAGAGTGAGGATGTTTGAAGTACCAGCATGGATTATTTATGATTTTGTGTGGATAGTGAGCCAGGAGGGATGGAGGTGGATGAAAAGACACAGATAAATAAAGTATTCTACTGTCCTTATCTGTCAGAAAGTATTTATGCTGATCTAGAAAATGTATTATTGAAAAATATAAGGAAAAAAACTTAGTACAGGATATTTATTACTTACATTTGCACAGAACATTACAATTTTACAAGTGTCTTTAGAGACAGTCTTATTTAATCTTCATAAAAACCATATTGTTGTGGGGCAACTGGAACCCTCATACATTGTTGGTGGGAATGTAAGTTGGTGCAGTCACTGAGGAAAGCGGTATGGAGGTTCCTTAAAAAATTAAAAATCGAGCTACCTCATGATCCAGCAATCCCACTCCTGGGTATATATCCATAAAAAAAAACTCTCTAATTGAAAAAGTTATATGCACCCCAACATTCATAGCAGCACTATTTACAATAGCAAAGACATGGAAGCAACTCAAGCTCCCATCAACAGACAACTGGCTTAAGAAGATGTGTATATATACACGATGAAATATTACTCAGCCATAAAAAAGAGTGAAATATTGCCATTCGTAGCAACATGGATGGAACTAGCAAATATTATGCTTAGTGAAGTAAGACAGACAGAGAAAGATGAATATTATATGATATCATTTACACATAGAATCTAAAAAATAATACAAATGAATCTCTATATAAAACAGAAACAGACGCACAGACATAGAAAACAAATTTATGGTTACCAAAGGGGAGAGGAAGTAGGGGAGGGACAAATTAGTAGTACGAGAGTAACAGACACAAACTACATATAAAGTAGATAAGCAACAAGGATTTACTCTATAGCACAGGGAATTATATTCAATATCTGTAATAATCTATAATGGAATATTATCTGAAAAAATAACCGAATCACTATACTGTACCCCTGAAACTAACACAATATTGTAAATCAGCTATACTTAAAGAATAACAAAAAGAAACAAACAAAAAACATATTGTTCAACATAGCAATTATATTATTCCCATTTTACAGATGAAGAGTGGGGCTTAGAGAGGCTCAGGCTGTCCCAATGCCACTTATGAGGTAAATGATAGAAGCTCAAATTTGAAATATCTGAGTCTAAAATGTGCCTCTTTCAGTGACTTAACTGCTGCTCCTCTAAAAGCAGTGGATTTACTAGCTTTTTGACTTCAAGAAAGTTCAGACTCTCTAAGCATCACTGTCCTCATCTGTATAAAATCACACTTATCCAAGTGTTGAGTTGGTTCTGGAAAGTTAGATTTTTTTCCCTAGAAAATAGTCCATTTTATCTGTTTTCAAATGCACTGGACATTATTCATACTATTCTCTCATGATTTTTAAAATCTTTACCATCTGTTGTTATATGCCTTTCCCCTCCTCATTCTAAATATTGTTTATCTGTGCTTTCTTTCTCTTCTTAACCAGTATTACCAGAGGTTTCTCCATTAAATTGGGCTTTCTCTAAGAACCAGCTTTTGTCTTTTGATCCTTTCTAATACTCCTTTGCTCTGCATTATTTTTGCCTCTTACCCTTTAATTTCCATCCTCCGCTTACTCCGTGGGTTAACTCTATGTTCTAGCTCTCACTTCCTATAGGTTTGTCAGTTACTAATTTTAATGTAACTGGTTTCCATTATGATTTCTTCTTGACCCATTAATGAATTTGAAGTTGTGTTTTTTTTCTTTTCTTTTATAGACTAAAGTAGAAGGGTGATACAGACCTTTCTCTTGTTTGACGGTATTATTATTGCATTTTGGTTAGAAAAGACTTTTACACAATATTAGCTGGATTCACTTAGAATTTACTGGAATTTACATTTATATAAATTTACTCCTTGTGCTTCAATGTGATAAATTTTTATGTGTTCTACGTTTGCTTAAAAAGAATGGAACTCTCTATGTGTTAGGTTCATTATTTAACTCTTACATCAAGCTTGTTAGTAAGTTTTCTGAATTCTCTGATCTCTGCTATTTTTTTGTCTTCTTGACAAAAAAAGACTTACCCAATTTTTTTCCACTCCTTTATTTCTAACCTTTCTATCACTGTCTCTCGTAAACAAAAAACAACTGCATCAAAAGAATGTGGCATGAGGATCTTTGTCTTTAATAGGTATGTTTTACTTAGTTATTTTTACTCTAATGACAGGTATATTTACATGTAACTAATTTTGCTATTTTTTTGGTGCTTTCTCTTAACCATGGTTTTTTCCTCTTATAATTTTCCCTTTTCTTGCCTTTAATAGTTTGATTAATTCTCTTGTACTAGTATATATTTTTAAAAGTACACTTATACTTTTAACATCTATATTTATCAAGTTGTAAAACTAATTGTAATCTCCATTTCTTTCTGAAAACAAACAAAAGAATTTAGAGGGCTTTAAAAAAAAGTTCCCATACCACATTTATGTTATTTATCTAGAATTCTAGCTTTCCAAGATTTTTTTGCAAAATTTACTTAAGGATTAATTTATTATATATGTGTACATATACATATACACACATACAAACTCATACACTGCACAAATCATAAGTGTGCAGCTTTCAGTATAATGAAAAAATTACACTATTTCCTTTACTTCTTTTAAACATATTAAAGTCTTAAAAATTTTCTTTTGTATGCAAGGTTCTCTAGGTATTCATTCTTTCATCTGTCACATTTGGTGGCTTTCTTTCCTTCATAAAGTAGTGTAGTTTTAAATTTTTGACTGCCATCTCATATTTGCTTTCCATGGAAGTCTCCTGTGTCCTGGGTTCTGACAACTGCATGTTTATTTCTGAGTTACCTCTACGGATGTGTCCAGTTTGCGACCCACATTTTTTACTATTCATGTTTCTCAACTTATGGTTCCCCCTTCACAAAGGTAGGGTAAGATGAGAAAGCGTACTTCCCCAAAGCAAAGGCTCCTGGTTATGCTTTCTCATGTGTGACACTACTTCTACTTAAGGTCCCAAGAGGGCGGCAGAGAAGTTGGCAGCTTGCCCAGCCCAGCAGCTTTTCTTGTCTCTGTTTCAGAGCCAACATAGCCTATCATAGCTCCAGAGGCAAGGCCTGAGCTCTGTCTTCCTCAGCACCTAAGACACTAGCCTCTCCCCCAAGAGGCGGGCTTCTCTTCTGATATTCCCATGGACTGTCGGGTTTCCACATGGGCTCACTGCTCTCACTCTCCTTGGTGGCACCTGCACATTTCTTTCTAGTTTAGTGGTGAATTAAACCTGTGTTTGCATGTGTAGTGTGGGAGGTACGGGGGATGATGGGCAGAAGGTTTTCCATCAGCTCAGTGTCTTCAGCTTATTGTGCAAGCAATCTCCAAAACTCAACTTATACAAACGATACCATCAAAATACAAAATATCATAAGAGAATACTATGAACAACTATATGGAAACAAATTGGACAACCTAGAAGAAATGGACAAGTTTCTGGAGACATGCAGTCCACCAAGACTGAATCAAGAAGAAATAGACCACTTGAACAGACTGCTCACTAGAAATGAAATAGAATCAGCAATTAAAAAACCTCCCTGCAAACAAAAGTCCAGGCCCAGATGGCTTCACTGGGGAATTGTACCAAACATACAAGGAAGAACTCATACCAATCCTTCTCAAACTTTTCTAAAAGATTGAAAAGGAGGGAATACTCCCAAACTCATCCTGTGAAGCCACCATCACCCTGATACCAAAACCAGACAAAGACACTACCAAAAAAGAAAATTACTGGCTAATACCATTGATGAACATAGATGCAAAAGTCCTCAACAAAATGTTAGCAAACAGAATCCAGCAGCACATAAAAAAGATCATACATCATGATGAAGTTGGATTCATCCCAGGGACACAAGGATGGTTCAACATCCGCAAATCAGTCAGTAACTTCATTGACATACCGCATCAACAAGAGAACAGACAAAAATCTCATGATCATCTCAATGGATGCAAAACTCAATTCATTCTGCAAAACAAACTTCATACCCATCAAATAACAATGCCCTATTCCTCTCTTTCCCTTACCTGTAGAAACCACCATTCTTCCTTCTGTCTCTCGTAAACCTGACTACTGTAGGTACCTCATAGTAGTGGAGTCACGTGGTTATTTGTCTTTTAACTATTGGCTCATTTTACCTATCATCATATCTTCAAGTTTCACTCGTGTAGTACGCACCAGAATTTACTTCCTTTAAATGTGGATGATATTTCATTGTACATATACATATTTTGTTTATCTATCCATCTGTCAAATAACACTTGGCTTTTGTGAATAATGCTATGAACATTGGTATTCAAATATCCTTTCATCTTTTGGCTTTGTGAATAATGCTATGAACATTGGTATTCAAATATCCTTTCAAGACCTTGCTTTCAATATTTTTTGATATATATCCAGAAATTGAATTATTAGATAATATTTAATTCTATTTTAAAATTTTGTGAAACTGCCACACTGTTTTCCATAGTGGCTGCACCATTTTACATTCCTATCAACAGTGCATACAGTTTCTAATTTCTCTATATCCTCCATGACAATTGTTGTTTTGTTTTTTTGATGGTAGCTAACCTAATGGGTCTGAGGTAATAGCTCACTGTAGTTTTGACTTGCATTTCCCTAGCCATTAGTGATACTGAACAGTTTTTCATGTGCTTGTTGGCCATTTGTATATCTATTTGGAAAACTAAATGATTGAACAAAAAAATCTTTTGATTGAAATTTAACACCATAGATATAGAAGAGCATGCTGATTGACTTAAAGTTTTGTTTCTGGACAAATGGTTTTCATTACGTGGAGACAATTCAGAGTACATCAAAATCAGCATACTATCCCCACCATGAATGGTATTACCATTCCATGTGGTGTCTTTTCAGGAAATGGCTACAATTAGAGATCAGAATTTATGGCTGTGAATTGCCTCAATACCTGACCCTAAGACATCTATAAATAGTATATCTCAGATATGAATCCAAGTAATGGTAGATTTTGCCCTGAAAATTCCATTCTAGGTAATTGCATAAAACTTATCAATCAACCAACAAATGAAAATACAGCAAATGCTATTTTACCTACAAATGGACAATCTGTTGTAGGAATTCTTCATGGTAAACACATCCTGCATTTTTCGCTTTCTTTCTAGGACAGACTGAGGCAACCCACCAGAGTGGCCAAGCTAGGAGGAGGGTTACTACTCAGCACAGAGAAGAGGGAGAAAGTCTTTTTTTTTTTTTTTTAAGGGGGGTAGGGTAAAGAGTTTGAGATTATTCTAAGAATATTATACAAGTATAAAAGTTCTTTGTATATTTTGTTTAGTTCTTTGTGTTTTTCCTACTTGGGTATTATCTGGCCTCACTTTTCTCTAGTAATGTGTGCAGTCAAGGAATAATGGTACAAAAATATAAATAAAATCTAATAAGTTGAACTAAAAGAAGTAATACACATTTCTATTAAAATGTTGTACAATTTGCTATTTGCAAAAAGAACAAAACTCTGACCTCTAAGCCTTCTACTGAGGATGAGAGAAACATCTAATTTTAACGTCCTCTTACCATTAGTAGACATTTCCAGTAAGTCTGTAAACTAATTCCATGAAATACATGAAACTACATACACATATTTCATAACATGTTCATAATTCTAGACTGGTAACTTGCAAGGTTTTTTTTCTACTAAAAAAAATAAGGACTAAAACTGTAAACTATTACATCCAGAAATATTTAACCAATTAACTTCGTAATAAAGTTTGATGAAGATTATACACTGAGTGTTTTTAAAAGAAGCTCTTTCAAGTTTTCATTTTAAGTAGCAATTGCATTTCTTTTATGCATTTCTTTTTAATCAGTGTATTTAAAATGTGGTCTGGATTTTCACTCAATTACCGTATAATTTACTTCTACCTCTTTGGAATAATTCTCTAACGAAAGGATTAATGACAACAGGATAATGATTAATAATGATACATTATATTTTATGGCTCCTAAAAGATATAAGCGCTTTGTTACAGATTCCATTGCCTTCATCATCAGTATTAGGCGGCAGACAGAATGAGAGGATACTACTCTTTTTATGAGAATTTAAAACACAAAAGAGGTCAAAGCCATACCAAATAACATTTACATATTCTGTGTCCATAAATATGAATTATTAGTTCATAATTATGAGGTATATTTGTTCTACACAAATATTTCATTTATGTGCCTCCTACAAACCAATGTGATCTGTCAAAAAAAGAAGGGTTTACAGTTTCTCAAACCGGTTACATGCCCGTGATTGCCAACATTACCTAATTTCTCTGACTTCTAGGAAAGTACCCTAAGAATAAAAGAATTTAAAGACTTTAAAGTGATAGTAATTCATTTTGACTTGACAGTTTTTCTGTCTTCCACTTAACTTGGGGAGTTTGGAAGTTATTGGTGTAATCAGATAATACCCAATGGGAGAAACTGTCTTGGCAATATTTAGGAACACCTGCCTCAAGATCCAAACTCCTATAGCTTATTAGGGTAGATTTGGAGATGGTATTTGGATTTCCGGAAGTCTAGGCGTGAGTTTCTACTCTAAGTTTGTGAAACATACAGTTGCAATACTGTGCACACATTCTCATCAGAATATGCTGCAAAGTAATGTAATTATAAAGACCGGTTTCAAAGATTCTTTAAAAGAAGACCAGTTTAAAAGAGGTACAGACATTGACTATAAGTGCAGTCATTCTGTAAGTTTAAAAATAAATCTCATTCTGAAATCGTATTGTACATTCTTATGGCATGTAATGAGTGACATACCTGCCCCAGGCTGCCTCATTTGTGGACGCCTTATTAACTGGAACACAGGAGGAGTCAATGACGATTGATTTATTCATCTTATAGCAGAAACCACAGTCTGGATCCAACATACATTCATCACAGTAACTGTAAAATGAAGAGTTATAGCCATGTTAGCAGAGACACGCACTGGATTCTATGCGCCCTCCTGCATTTTCCAATCTACTTTGCAGTAAGTTTGGGGCCATGGGACTAGTTTTGGTCATGGGGAAGTGACATGGGCTGAGGCAGGTGAGAGCCAGCTGGTCTCTTCCATCTCTCCCTCCTCGGGCTGCAGCAACTTTGGAAGCCACTTTGAGATGGAGGAGGACTGGATGCGTGATGCTGGATGTAGAAGAACCCCCATCTACCTGCAGTAAATACACGTTTGTTCTCCTAAGCCACTGAGATTTGTTATCAGAGCACAGACTGGTCCATCTTGACCTAGCTTCCTGCTTCCAACTTGTACCAAAGCATTTATTTCTCTTAAATGTCTTCATCAGGTACTGTATTTTCTTAAAAAAGGAATTTAACCTGCAATTTATATCATGAAATAGAAAATTCAAAAAGTGAAAAAAAAAAAAAAGTAAAGACAAAAGTTTAAAAAAAGCCACCGAAATAAAGGTCACTGTTAACATTTTGGTGGACATCTGTACTTTTAATAAATACATATTGAAAATCAACTATGCTTTATGCTTGATTTTAAAAAGTTAGTGTAGGAAAAAAGACTAACTTCTCTCTAAGTTGATTACATCTACTGGTTGGATTACAGAGCTATACTCAATTAATCATTGCTCACCTAACGGTAATATCCTAACTGCAGGAAAATTTTAAAGAGGCAAAATCCTTTGGAGGGCAGTGTTTTCCAACATAAGCCTACAGTGTGCTTGTAGAATGAGTTTTCTCACTGCCATACTATTTGCCAGACAAATCTGGAGCACTTCGTGCACGGCAAGCACACAAGGTTTGCAGATACTAAGATGAATAAGCCAAAATCTCTGCTCCTTGGTGGATAAAAGGCAAGGATGAGGAATAGATATGCAAGTAAATAATGGTAACACGACGGAAAGCAGCTGAGAACTACTCTAAGGACGGGGGCTTGCTTATCACCTGTAAGAGCGGAGAATAATCTCACAGATGATATTTGAACTGGATCACAAGAGAAACTTACCAGGCAAAGAGGTAGAGAAAAGGGCATTTCAGACACCTGCTTCTTAAATAATTAAAGACCAGCCAGTACAGATTTATGGACTATCTACTGTGTACAATTATACAGTGTGGTATGGGAGAGAAACAGGGTGAGAACTACTGCAAGTTATCAAAAAAAAAAAACCCCATGAATCCTCTGAATCAAAATACTTCTTTGATACATTTTGCTAAATGGGAAAAGACTGGCATTGTTTAAAAATCAGATTATTGCCAATTTCAGTCTCTGTCTGTAAACTTTTCCTCTGCAAACAGCAATCCCTATTTTTAACTGAGACTTCAGGCCTATTGTAAAAGCCAAAAGAGGTCGTTCAAAGCCTACCAAAAGGTCAGTATACTTTAGAGAAGTCATACAAGGGTTGTGAATCTAAAATTGTCCAAACCGGTGATAAGCTAAATAAATCAACAGAAAGCCTTAGAAGTACTCTGAGCTCTGGCTTTGAGAACTAAACGAGGCTCATTTGGAAAGAAGTTCATTTCTACTAGTATTTTGTTGGTTTATCCTGCCCTTAGGAGGTGGAATTAACAACCCTGATTGTTTCAATGGCTTTAAATGATACTTATTTGGGAAATACCAACTCGCCTATTTGTAGAAAAATGACTCTCTACTTAAGTTCTCTAAAAATAAATAATTCCTATAGAAGGCAAAAAAAAAAAAAAAAAAAAAACCCCAAACCAAAAACCAACCAAACAAAAAAACCCATAATGGTAAAGGCTAATAGTTACTGAGAACTTACTACAGGTGCATGTCAGATACACGAGGTGTTACCCATAATGCTTCACTTCCTCAATCACTCACTCAAGCATCCAAATCTGACCACAACCTCCCATTCTTCCAGCTTTCTTACTAAACAATCCCTGCTCTGCTATGACAATTCACTCAACAAATACAAATATTTTACATTTACTATGTGCCAGGCACTATTCCAGGCATTAGCAAACCAAACAGGTTCTCTGTCCTCATGGAGCTAGTTTGACCATTAGACCTCATGGTGACTTCCAGTTAACTGACCTCTCTTTGTTCTTTATTCATTAGCTTTTTTCCTTTTTTAAGTTCTCTCCTTATCTAGTTTATGACCATGACCCATCATTTCAACATCCTGATTTCCTTCCGATTTATCTCCTCATCTCACCCATCTAGCCAAAACCCTAACTGCATATGCATGTACACATTTGCCTTTTCTGTGCCTTTTCCCACACACCCATATGCAGCTGAAGGACTCATACAACAGGGCACAGCAGGAGTTCCTCTGTAACACACTGCTACTAGCCTCAAAAGGATCCTCAGCAGCCTGAAATTCTTAATAGTTTCCTCTAGTCAATGCCATACAAGGACCATTTCAATCATCTTACCCAAAAACTATGCCTCAGATTTCCAGTGCTCCATTTCCCTTTACTCTCTTCAAATGACCTCAACTCAAGCTTTACAGAGAAAACAGATGAAAGTGGTAAAGATGGAAACGTTCTAGGTTTACAGCAAACATGTAGACCATTCTACGTTGCTATGCTCCAGTCACAGAGCAAAGCTGTGCTTCTCACCTAAGGGCAACTTCTCTACCTGGGCTTTCATTCCATTCCACCTCCTTAGGTCATCTCAGACCTCATTATTGCTCCTTCTTTCTCTTAAGGCGGATGATAAGATTTTTGATTTTGACATCTTTCTCCTTTTAAATGTAGGCATTTATAGCTATACATTTTCCCATAAGCACTGCTTTAGTAGCATCCCAGATCTGGTATGTTATGGCTTCGTTTTCATTCATCTCAAAGTATTTTATCATTTCCCTTGTGATTTCTTCTTTGATCCTTTGACATTTGAGGGGTGCATTATTTAATTTTTACCTATTTGTGAATTTCCCAACTTTCTCCCTGCTAGTGACTCGTGATTTCTAATTCCACTCCACTGTGATCACAGGACATACTTTGTAAGATTTCAGTCTTTTAAAAGTTTATATGGCCTAGCATATCATCTATCCTGGAGAATGTTCCTTGTGCACTTTTGAAGAATGTGTATTCTGTCATTGGGTGGAGCGTTCTCTCCGTGTCTGTTAGCTCCAGATGGTTTATAGTCAATATACTAGTCTTATAGCATCTTAGCCCCTTGGTTTCTAACAGACTTCACTTCCACTTAACTTCCTCCACATCCTGGAAATTGTCATCATCTGGAACATGGGTCAGCAAACTATAGCCCTTGAGACAAATCCAGACTACCACCTGCTTTTGTAAATAAAGTGTACTGAAATATAGTTATGTCCATTTGTTTATTATCTTTTTTATTTATCTTAATTGCCTTCAACTTCAAGGGCAGAGCTGAGAAGTTCTAACGGAATCTACATGGCTGCAAAGCCACAGATACTTACTCTCTTCCCCTTTACAGGAAGTTTGTTGACCCCTGATTTAAAACACATATAGATCCCTCATTCCTTTCCTTCACGATCTCTTATCTCCTTGCTCCTAGGACAGCTGCTCTTCCATCTCAGAGACCGTTCACACTCCTTTCCCCCGATGCACCACTCACTTCATGGCTTTGTGTCCTTCTCTGTCAAACTCTCATGGTGACCCACTGCAACCACTCTCACCAGACCCTCAGTGTCTTTGTATTTTGGTTCTTCTATACAGTCAACTTAGAAATTTTTATGTTTGGATCTTTCCAACCATCTTTGTTCTTTCTTTCTATACCTAGGTTGTGCTGCACTAGTGGAGAATTAACCTAACCAGGCATAATGATAAAACTACACATTCACAGCATTCAACCGTAGCTGGATCCTCACTGCTGTGAGGAAACTTTTACCTGCCCCTAATCAGTGATTTTCCCCACTCCCACAACTGATATCCCAAATGCCCACAACTGTCCTCCAATCCCAACTCTTATTCCCCACAACACATCTCTTAGAAGATGGCCTTGCCTTGCTTCACAGGGAAAACTGAAGGGATTGGGTGTGAACTTTTCCAACTTTAAACTCAGACATGAACAAAGTTATCTGTAGCCATGTTTAGCCTCACCCCTTTTCCTCCAGGCTCTGAAATAGAGGTGTTCAAAGGTCATCTCTCTACCAGAGCCTTTAATCTCACTCCCTCTGGTCTTCACTGGGACCAACACTTTGTCAACATTGGTTATTTTCCTCTCTTTATACTTTCAAGCCTCTCCTAGGACATACCTCATAGTTTCTGTGCCGGTTCAGGCCTTTCCCATATTAAAAAAGCATGAAAACCTGTCTTAGGACTACTTCAATATGGCCTCTCCATACTGGTTCATAGGCATCAGTCAGGGAGCGGGCCACTGTTTGGAAACTGAGGTGGCAGTCCTTATCAGTCTTTATCTCAGGCTTCTGGAGGGAAAGTAAGATTTCCTACCACTCCCTTATCCTTGACCTGGAATATTTATTTGTTCATCATATGGACTATTTCATGGTATAATTCTCCCAAATGTAACAACGTTTCTAACTTCAATGTGACATTTAGAAGATAACACAAAACTTTAAATACCCTGGGAAATCTGCTAATTGACCTTTTGCAGGGAGCATGTATCATACCTGTGGCTTTAAGAAATAATATTAAAAAAAAGGAATAACTTCCAGAAGTGGCTATTTTTTATTCATGGTTTGCTCTTTAAGGCTTTCCTGAACATGACTGGATAAATTTACATGAGATTTTCTAAATATAAAAGCTGAGAACGTAAATATATTGGCAATAAATCAGTGCTCATGAGGATATTCCAAGCACAGATTAAAATTTTTTGTGTGTGAAAATCAGACTGGTATATTAGGCCCTATTTGCCCCCTTTCTCAGTATGACCTGGAGTGAGTTCTAAATTCCGGACTTCAAGTTTTCCTCCCCAAGACCACATGATCTCAAAAAACCTACCTGGCTGCAAGATTCTACATGAAAGAAAAAGACAGAAATACATATACCCTCACTCTAAATTCACACAAACTTTAACAGTGTAAGACAGCTCACAGATATTTTACTCTTACATACTTACTTCGAGGGCAGAAATGACAGGCGTGCCTTACTTTAAGAAACTCTAAAGTTACAAAGGAAATGAATTAAGAATGCATTGACAAAAGAACTACACTTTATAAAAGGACTTGAGGAATGAATTACATAAAATAGGGATTCTTCTCTTTTGACACAAAATATTTAAAATCTTAGACAAATCTATATGCAGTACAGTTGACGGTGATGGTCCTTATCTTTGCTCTGTGCACACTTCTACGGAGGAACTGATGACATTCTTTTCTGACTGGTTTGCTGTCTACTGACTGGTTTGTGAGGACCCAATGGAAAAATGGCCATGTGCACCAGCTCTGTAAATGCAGCACCCATTGTAGGCTAGACACCCAACACATGTTTATGGGATGAATCAAAGGATGTAGCTCTATAAATCTAATCATGACTGTACGTTCATCTGTTCCTGCCCATTAATGGAAAATAATTTTGGTGGGGGGTGGTGGGTGGGTTGGAGTGAATATCTGAGTCATTTTTTTTTTTTTTGGAATAAAAGTAAAAGAAGATAAAACTAATTGTCAGATGGTACTTTAAGCCAAGCCCAGTTTCTAAATTGCCAGAGGCTAAAGCTGCCATTTGCAAAGATTTAATCCACAACCCAAATGGAACTGGTTAGTAATGTGGATAACTCACTTTCAGAAACACCAGCTGCGAGGGCCAGTTTCCTTGAAGCCCAAAGAACAGAGCCACAACAAAGGGTTGAATGCCCTCTTTTAAATCAGAGCCTGCAAAATTCCATAGTAAAGGGATATTATGCTATTCAGAGAGAATTTGTGGTAAATAAGTGCGCTCAGAATTTGTGCTATGGTTCTTGGTTCTGGATACTCTCACGTGGGGAGACCACACAATAGCCAATGATCTATTAGAGGATGACACTTCTAGGGAAACTGAATGCAGGGCCTACTGGAAACTCTAACAGGAGACTGGAAAATAAATAATCCAGACAATAATTACGATTAGAACCAAACGGTTCCTTTCTTGCTAGTTTCAATGAGGGAAGATTTAACTTTTTAATCTCTGACCTTTCTTTTCAGAAAGGGGGAAAAAAAGTATTCACATATTTAGAAAAAAAGAACTGGTTCTAAAACTTTAAAACGTTTCCAATTAAAGTAAAAAGGAGCAGAATAAAAGGCAGCCTAGTGTCTAAGGGAGAGACAAGATGGCCTATTTTCATTTAATCAATCGTTTACATGTGTCACATGGCACCCAGGGTCTTAACTGAATGTGCCCTCTTCTCTCTCCTGAGAAAATCTTTAAAACATTGATTTGGGTTAATTTGGAACACTTTAAGTTTCTACTCTGTGAAGTCAAGTGTGAACTTGGCCTGCTAGAAAACAGTCCACTTGTTTTTAAGTATGTCTCATTAAATCCAATGAGACAGAGCATTAGGAACTGTGGCCTTAAAATGCCTCTCTCCGGTGTGGCCTAAATTTCCAAAAATCAGTCGTGGCAAACGCAGGTGTTAGGATAATCTGTTGCCACAGGTCCACTTTCATTCTCTGTGAGTAACTGTTCACTCACTCATTCCTAAATTAATCTTTATTTTTTCCCCCTGGAGTAGGGGAGGTAATGAGGTTTCTTTATTTATTTACTTTAATGGAGGTACTGGGGATCGAACCCGCGATCTGGTGCACGCTAAGCATGTGCTCTACCACTCAGCTATACGCTCCCCTCCGCTCACTCCTAATGCATGAATTTAACACCCTACTTGGTGCAGTAATGTCGCTCTCTTTCCCAGAAAGCTATTCGAAACTTTCCCTGCCTTCTTTACTATCCTCTTCACTCCTAACCGCCCCCACTGCCTTTAAGCAGATGACTTAGAATCCAATTTACTCTTACTGGAGGCACACTGGCCTTGCTGGTAAGCCCTCTGCAGGACCAGATTGCTACATGAGCTCTGCACAAAGAACTCCAGGGCGCCTGCCTTCTTTTTCAGCCAAAGTGTAGATGTCAGCGGACTCCCTCTCCCCATTTGGGCCGTGTAAGTAGGGAATTCATGAAAAGTAAGAAATTCTGGGGACTTAAGTAAATGGCTGGAAATTAATTTAAAAAGCTGGGGACTATTGGCACTGATTTTATGAAGCAAGTCATGCCTCAGTACGCCACGAAAGCTGCTCTAACAGAGACTGCTGTGAGCTCTCATTGTTAACTTAGGGCACTTTTCTTTCCTGATTTATGAGTTTATAATGAAATATCCCAAATATTTTCCCTCTTTCCTAAAATTTTTACTCCTTGACACTAGTCCTTTTATGTATATTTCTTCCACCTCTCAGACTGCATCTTTTCCTTCTCCTCTTGGTTATTCCTCTTTGTTTCTGTTCTTGGTACATCTTCTCTCATTATTCGGTACACTTTTGCCGGGAAACATTAGCCATGTACGACTATTATTAACACTGAGACTCCGTGCCCTGTTTCTCCAGTTGTTTCTCTTCCCTAAGTGCCAGATCCATATTTCCATTTCACAAGTACCTCAAACTCAACACACCTAAATCTCAGTCTTTGGTTTTCCCGTCAAAGCGTTCCTACTGTTCTTTTGTGTCTCACAGTTTAATAACCTGAGCGTGATCTAAGCCCACTCACCTTTAAATACCTATAACTCCAACAAGTCTGTCTCCAAAGCATGTGCAGGTCTCCTGCTCTCCATTCTTAGCACCTCTCACCTGGACTTTGACTTGAACTTGCTACCTCTCACCGGAACTCTTCCAACAGTCTTCTGATGAGTCCTCCTGTCTCCAGACTCCTTCCACTCCATCTTTTACTTTGCCCTAAATCTAACCTGATCAGACCTCTTCTCCTGCTTAAATCCTGCCAGAGCTTCCCACTGGCTAGATGATAAAGACCAACCTCCTTACTATGGCCCCTTCTTATCTTGTCAATCCTTTTTTGCTATTTCTCCGCAGATGCCAGGGGCTCTGGCCAGTCTGCTCATACTGCAGGATTCAGAATATGCATGTTCTTATGTTTTTCCTCATAACGTTTTCTCTGTCTGGAGTATTACTTTCCACTTTTGCTTCAGGACTTATATGTGACATCACCTCCTCTGTGAAACCCAGACCCCAGCAGGATTGGATGTATCACTATGCTGTCAGAGGACCACCAGAGTCTACTATTATTACTGCCTATCTCATTGTTTCTCTAAGGGTTTGTGATGTGCTTTCCCTGACTGCACTGTGACCTTCTCAAGGCAGAGATGTTTGTCCTGCACATCATTTGTTCCTAGTTATTTCCGTACTGCCTGATAGATAAGAGCTCAACAGATAACTGCTGAATAAATAAAGAGATGAATGAATGTCATTTATACTGACAGCAGATTTAGTAGTTCTCTCTAGTTCCGTCAGAGAAGTTACATCTCATTCCCCATGTCTTGGTCCATGAGATCATAGCCTTGTGCTCTGTTCCTCACAATTCATGGCTCTCAGGTCAAATCCACATATAACTTTTTGCAACCTTCTGAAACGCAGCCATATTTCTCATCTCTGCCACTTAGAAACTGAGGTTGAGAATGTAATGGATTCTTGAGTTAGAGGCAAAAATGTAATTCACAGTAGTGAGGCCTGCGGACTAAAAGCAAGCACAGGTCCTTGCTCTTTGGCATTATTAAATAGGAAAAAGGTAGCCCATTTGTCAGAGAGGGTTTCTTTTTAAAGAACATTTACTGGTATTTTAGGTTCTAATTTCTAGTAACCAACTGTCTCATCTTCTTTTACGAAGTCTTGGACTGGTTGCCCATTTTTATCTCAGAAAAGTACACCAACAAACTCTCCAAAGGGGAGGGAAGAAGAAGACAGTTCTGTCTGCCAAGGCTGCCACCCTCAACAGGGCTAAGTGTTTTCCTGTTACACTCCATGAACCTTTGGCCAACATACTTAAAAACGAAAACCTCAATTCCAACTTTGCAAATATAAGATGACATGTATATTCATGTGTCTGCATATGTACAGATGTGTATTTAGGTAAATGTGTATATTGTGTGTGTATATATATACACACACATATATTTTTGTGCACACACATTTAAATACAAAATTTTCAGCCTGTAAGTTGGAGTAAAATCAGATTTACAATACAATTTGGTAATCAACACATAAGCACCTAAATATAATTTAATTAGTGTGCAGCATGCCACTTTCAAAGGAAAAAACCAGTAATTAATCTTCTCTAGTGATAGTATACATTATTCATTTTTGAAGAGATGGAAAAATATTGGAAGAAACCAAGAGATTGGAATTTTTAAGTCTGCCAACAGACCGAGTCAATTTGCATTCATAGATTTGAAGAAGATTGTGGAGGGTGAGTTTTATCATGAGCCTTACTGTGGCTGCATCGCAGAGAACTCATCACATGAAGAAACTGTACTAAACAGTTACATGTTCTTATTTAATCCTTACACTGGCTTTATGAGAGAGCATTTATTTTCTTCTTTTCTAGACAAGAAATCTGAGATTTAGAGAAATTAAGTTATCATAGCTAAAATGGCAGAGCTGGGATTCAGACCTAAGTGTGTTGAGTCCAAATGCCCAGATTTTAATGTTTATTTAGAGGAGCTAATTCAACCAGGCAGCTTTGCCCCTATGTTTTTCTCCTTCTGGCCTGTTTCACACTCATGACTGAGCGGCTCCTAAGACATCCTGGGCTTTCCTCGTGGACTTGTGAAGAATACTTGTATGGGTACAGCAAAAAGATGAAGCCTGGAGCCCTGATGACAGGTCTAACATATTGGCTCCAAACTCCTTCCCTTTGAATTTATTTATGTGAGCAAGAAAGAGACTTCTTTCTTATTTAAGCCAGTTATTTGGGGTTCTTCTGTTACCACAGCCCAACTCAATTCCTAACTGATAGAAGAATATTTATTCAAAGGCTTAAAACATATTCTTGCTCATTTCTAAATATGTTCTGAAATTTCAGCTTCTACCCAAGTGCCAACATCTCTCTGAAGATGTGAGACTTGAGTATGGGTTCAAAATATAAATAAAAGCCAGTCTAAGATACTGCCAACTCCTGACAAGGAGCTATATACAGCTCATGCTTTGTTTTCGTAACAGTTGGCACAACTCTTGTTAAATGGTCAGTAATGCGGGTGAAATGAAAGAATAAAAAGTGGGGGGAAAAATCCCTAATGGTGTCTCTGTGTACCTATGATTGAAGATTCATCATTCTGCATCTCCCCAAGGATGCAGTCAGTGTCTAGTGGTGAATGGGGCACTTGCCAAGCATGCTGCATCCTTCAAGTTCCTGGGACACCACGAAAGGTGATGGGAAATTCTCAGAGAGTTAATGCCGCACCCCATTAACCTCACTCACCCCAAAATGGTTGAGCCTCCCTGACTGAGCACTGCCTCTCATTTGTAAGATTTGGGCTCGGCAATGATGATGCCAGTGAGTGCTCCAGCTCGACAAGGTTACTGTGCTTTGCGATTCTGTTTTTTGAGATGCTCGTGACTGCATCCATCTTATTACCTCAGCACCTCTCTGACTGAGGCAGTAAACTGTTCCTTTGTGACTCTTCCTTATCAAGGGTAACAGAGCAATTAAGCTTCTTTTTTTAGGGCTACAATTTCAGTTGCTCCAATTTCTCTCTGACGGAATAATAACCAAGTGTGTCTCTCTTAGAGTTTCACAGATTTGTGTTTATTTGAGTTTCATTTATGTGTAAATTTCTTACCTTTTTTTCTTGTGTATGTTCAATTTGTTGCCTTTATCTTTTAATACTTTCATCTGCAAAGATCTTGTAGATTCTAAGTTACTTTTAGAATTCTATGGCCATTTTTTTTCCTGGTTATATTTCAAAATTGTTTTTTGTTATTTTTTAAAAATTCTCTCAGAGGGGTATTTTTTTCTTCTATTTTTTTTTAATTGAGGTATAGTCAGTTTACAATGTTGTGTCAATTTCTGGTGTACAGCACAACTTTTTGTTTTTTTGGATAAAGGCAGATTTATTTAGAGAGATACACTGCATAGAGTATAAGGCAAAAGAAGGCAAGGAAAGAGGTGTGGGAATTGGGTGCTCAGGTTAAAGTAAAAGTAGGTACAGACTCCACAGACAGAGTGCGGGCTGTCTCCAAAGAGGAGGAGCGAAAAAGGGCCCAGCAGAACTATTTTTGTTAGTAATAATTTTCTTTTAGTCCTGCAGTTAAAAATCTTTATAGGTTCTTGTGTCTTTCCACATTTTCCTTGATAACTCAATTCAGATTAAGTTGATCAGAACAAAACAGACAAGTGCTGAAAGCCAAGTGCAAGAATCCAATCAAATGGAAATGAAACACTATCAGCGTGTTACCAGGCTCGAGGAGCAGTTTACAGGGTACTGCAGGGGATTTGTTTGAAAACCTTCAATTAGCTGAGGTAAGGCATAAGACCGTCAGAAAAATTTCTTATTGAATTTCAAATCAGTTTATGTAATTACTGCAGTCACAGAGGAAAAAAAATCCAGTCAACACCAGAGTCATGTACACATCGGACTCTGTACTTGGCTTAATCAGTAAACAAATACATCATGTAAGTAATGATGTCAGCTGCTAAGTCTATAAGGAAGGAAGCACAGACGGAAAAAAGCAAGAAAAAAAAGAAAAAAAGGAAATGTGATTTCTGCTTTCAAGTTACACATTTCCATTTGGGAAGACAAGCCACAAAAACCTGGGCCGTTAAGCAACCTTGACACTAACTTGTAACCGCACTACAAGTCATTTCCGTCACCAAGACCCGGCAAGAGCCCATCCCCCACTGTGGGTCTCAATTTAGACGCCAAGGTTTGTTCTGCCACCCCCACTCTGCTTCCAGGGTGATCTCTGTGAAACGCAAATCTGATAATGCTGTTCTTCATAGCTTCCCATACTTCTTTTTGAAATGAGAGCGTCTCAAATCCCTATTACCCCTACACACGACTTCTCATCATTTAAATTCCCAACAGCCTCTTCGGGTTGACTCCTGGCCATTTCCTACCTCTGTTTAGAGTTTACCACATGTTTCCTGAATGCAATTCTAGGCAGCATCTCATTTCTGAAAGTCTGCCTGAAACTCCACATCTGAAAGCCATAGAAGGACGTACCCTGGGAACGAGGGGCACTGGACCAGCGTCCTCCCTCCAGGACTCTGCTCCTCCACCACAGGGATGGGGAAGATGGTTGGAAAGCCCCCTGCTCTTTGAACTTCTGAACCAGCCTGTGACAGACACCTGGAGGAGGGGGTTTAAAGGCCGGTGGGGGGTGAGGGAGTGGAGGAGTCTCTGTCCTCCCTGGACAACAGGGCAGAGACCACCATGTGGGTGAGGCCATTTCTGGTGAAGCTCGCCACATGCCCACCTGTCTACTGGAGGCAGGAGATGGGAGGGTGACTTGGCCAGGTTGTAGGAATGGATGTTCATGGGGATGCAGACCCTGGCTGGCAAGCAAGCCCCCTCTGCTTGGCGAAGGGAGAAAGGGAGAGGGTCGGGAGACGGTTGTAGACCCTCAGAGTTGGAGTTCTGCTAAGGCTGGCATTAGCACTGTTACCAACCCTCAGGACCCCTTCCTTCCATGGCTTAGCCTTTTCTCCTACTGCCCCTGTCCCCGAGCCAGAGATGAAAATGACTGTTCCTCAGAAACACCTCCAAGAATTTACGCACACAGTTCAACAAAAATGTGGATTCTGTTGGAGTCAAGCACCTGAAACCAGAGAATATCCAGCACTTGTAGTTTCTGGAAAATATTAAGCTTCTTCCCGTTAATGCACACACACTATCCCCTCTGTCTCGAAGGCTGCCTTCCTCTGCTTATTCCATCCAACTCCAACCGGTTCCTCACTGCCCAGCTTAGCGAAGACTTCCACAATAAGGAGTGATTACTTTAAAACGTAATTAGACGAATGGCTCTTTATAATACTGAGTTCCTCTTCTGCACAGATATATTTTCTTTAACAATCTAGATATTAAGTAAAAACAGTAGTAGAACAGATATTAAAAAAAAAGTACAACACACTAACCCCTCTCATAATTCTTCTGCAGTTGAACTGAGCACAGCACTGTCAGTTTACATAAGAATGGAAGACCACTTTGGTACACACATTTTCAAGACAAAAAGCAGTAATATTAATTTAGCCTGTTTAAATTTCTGAAGTTTATTCTTATGATTTATAGCAAGCCAACACGCATGCACTTACATAATATGAAAGGTGAAAATATAGTTAACAAAGAATTCTGTGTCAACATTAGTTCCTGCTACCTGCCAAGAATATATATTCATTTATTTGTGGTTTTTATCCACAGTACAATACATAATTGCATAGCATATATGAATAATGTTAATATATATTCTTGCTGAATTTGATTACATAGGCCAAGAGCTCTTGTTTTTTTAGGGGTAAATTACTATTTTAATTTCAAAGGTTTATAATTTTACACTAAACTTCTGTGAAGATATCTAATTGACATAGTCACATAATCTCACAATGATAAAAAAAAAATCAGGAAAAGCTAAATATTTAGGCCCCACAAAGTTAAACATTTATATAAACATTAATCAATTTAAATAAAATAATGATTTCCTTTGCTTTCAAAATGGATGAATTAGAAAATGCTATTAAGTTCTCTCAATGAACAGCTTTTATTCCTGATTTGATAAGACTAATCAGCATGGAATATTATAATATAAAGATCAAAATCAAACAAAGGAAAAGAAAATAAAAAGCTTAAAAAATTAAATTCTGACTCTCATCTGGGCTGCTGGCAATGACTTTACAACACTGATAATTACAAAAATGAATGGTTCATTTTTTAACCTCTGAGGAGGTCAGAGGCTTTATTATCTGTCTGCAAGTTGGTTGTAATGTACATCATTTCAAAAAATTTTGTTCTACGTTGAAATTACCATAGCATTGACATAATCATCCATGCCAAGGAGTGACAGGTTTTCCCCCAAACTGGTAACTATTCATGCTAAATGCACATGGGGGAAAATGGCAGTTACTCTGTATGTATCAAGTGAAAAGCAGGCAATTGTATAAAAGCATCATTCTTTTCCATAAACTGAGACTTCCCTGAGGATGGGAACAATGTCTTCCACATCTTTTAGACCCTGTTGTCTCAGAACAATGGAAAGCTGAAAGCTGTCATGGAATCTATTTGCAATTGCAGGCAGAGCGTGGTAGAGAAAGGCCAACAAAACAGGGGTGTGTAGATCTGGGTAAGGTGAGATGCAGAAGATGGTTATCAATTATTTAACAGTGCTTGTTACAAAGTTTGTATAAAATAAGCAGCTCAGTAAACAATAATGTTTTTATCAGACATTCAGCCACATAGGTTAATGCTTTCAAGGGAAATAACTTGATCTAGGTGAGAGAAATAAAAAGGAACAGTATTCTAGTTAAATTACTCTTTATGGGCATAAAGACCTTTTGACATCACCACACAGACTGTGTCATAATCAACTGATCTTGAGTAAGTTAGACTAAAATTCACATGCACTGTCCAGAGTACAATAAATGGAACTTAAAATGCTACACAATTCCTGTGAAACATCTGGGTCCAGAAATGATCGTCCTGTTTGATGTTTCAGTGCTGCTTTAGAGAGAAAAGGGGACTTGTCTGATAAGTGTGCCTCAAAGAAGATAACAGACTTACGGCTGACAAAGGCCACCTGCAGGCTTTTTTTTTTTTTTTGAATGAGACAATAAAAGGGTCAGATTTTCCTGCCTACTTGAAGCAGGATATGCCCAAAGAATGCTGTTCAGTTATAGGAACTGTGTCTTATGTCCACTGTGCTCTGTCTTTGGGGGTCCAGAACTAGACTTGCTTTCTGGAAAATCAAGAAATCTCACCCATCAGCAGAGGCTGTTGTTTAGTGTTATCTTGGAAAGAGAACAATGGTTACACTACAAACCGTCTTTATGACTGGTTGCTTGGTCAATGTCCTAAAACTTCTCACTTAACTTCTTTTCAAAAAGAATCAACAGGAAGCCTAGGAGGATGGAGTCATCTCCAATTTTTTGACAAGATCCTATGGCAGGGATGCATAAACCTAGTCCTTACACTCGGCAGCTGGGCAACATTTTACCTTCATAAACGACTCCCCTAGAAGTCAGTAAGGGCTTTATTCAGGCCACTATGGCATGACATTTAATCAAGGTATCTCCTATTTTGCCAGGATCAGAGTTGCTGAGAAGGTGAAGTGATTGGAAGCAATTTTAAAGAAAACAGCTTTGTAATCTGTGCCTGTTAAGGAATCTGTGCATGAGCTCAGTGCCTCATCTCTGTCACCTACTAAGCCTTGGCTACTGGACACCTCTGGAAGAGCTTTAATGTAAGTTCATGCAAACGGCACATTTAAAGGGGACAGAACTTCATTTGGGTGCCTCTGGTTTTAACAATTTTCATTACGTGTTATTTGATTTTCAAGGCAGTGTTTTGTTAAATAAAAATCCAGTATTTAGATAACTGGCATTTATTTAAATACGTGAACTTGAAACTCTTCCCTTTACTTCTTGGGTAATTGATACTTAAGAGTCTCTTTAGAATACTCAAGGAATTTGGGAAGGATTGACATAGTCAAAGAAAGGCCATGAATTGGACTAAAGTATGTGTGTGGGGGGTGTGTGTGTGTAGAGGGAACAAGGTGGGTCTGCAGCCCACCAGTGACACCACTCCAGGCAGGTTATATAAACTCTCTGAGCCTCATTTTCTTATATGTAAAATTAGATGATAGTTCTTCTTTTTAGGGAAGTTTAGAGCTAATATGAGATAATATTCAAAAAGAATGTGGAATGATGTCTGCATACAGTAAGGAATTAAAAGAAACTGTTATTACTTTAAAATGAAAAGCATGCTTGGAATTATGGTCCAACTAGCCTCCGTGCTATATCACCTGGGGTCACTTAAACACCCACCCCGAATACCCATAAAACTGAACCGCCCAAACACCTGTGCCCTAATTCTTTCCATTTAACATTAAACCAGTTCTTCTCAAATCACATCTCCACAGATAGCTTTGTCCTTACGCTCACCATCACGTAACAACTTCGCAGACTCTTGTTATGTCTCTCTGGGGCCACCAGGGTTTCCTCCCTCCTTCCAACATGCAGAAAACTCTTTATCAAGCTCTCACTTGATCGAGTTACTCCCCTGCCTTACGCTGTTAATGGTTCCCCTTACCATCCATCCTGACCTAGCATATAAGGCCATCAAGTGATCAGGACCCCTTTCTCCAACGGTATCAAACTCCATAATTCCGCAAATTGCAAATCTGTTTTACGTGTCTCTGCCTTTGCACAGGTTGCTCTCATGCCCTGGGTGGCTTCTCCACTTCCACTAGCCTGAGATGCTCCCACTCACCCTTAAAGAATCAGACAAGATCACTCCTGTGTGAGGGCTTCTTAACATAGAGTCTGTAAACTCCGGCGAGAAAAAAATTGCATCTCTATTTCATTAACCTTTTGCTAACATTTAGCATGTCCTTTAATTATAAAATGAGGCGACAAACTACTGACAACAGTAGAAATCACATACATTTCTATAACCTAATACAGTAATTGCAGAAATTTCGAAATGCCATTTACATTCGCCAAGGTTTTGAAACTATATTAGCCTGCACTAGATCTGTTTTTTAATATGTTAATAAAGAAGTGCATGCATTGCTTTATAATAAGTTTATTTAAAAATAATTTGGCAACCATATTGCAATATAATTGATTTCCTTTGTATGCCTAAAGAAATTATTTTATGCAGTTAAAAGCATTACTGTAACAGACTGAGAATAATGTTATGGTTAAGAACCCCCATGTGTGAAGCCTTCAGTGACGGCCCCAGGAGAGGGGACTCATGCCCAGGCAGGCTCTGTGACATCTTTCAGGCTTTATCACACTGCTTTGCAATTATTTATGGTAACTTTCTTTTTCCACGCTCCATGTGGAGAAAGGTTTCTTTTTCTCTTTCTTTAATCTTAACATCCCCTGACCTCCTACAGCTCTCAAAAAAGTTGATTAAATGAATAAACTTACCACAAATGTGTATAAATATTTTCCTAAAATGCTGTATTCTCTGATTTGCTAAACTGTATAGAATCATAGGAAACTCAATTGCTGACTGTCTGCTTCTAAAACCATGTTGTTTAGGGGACATGATTTCATTTTTCTAATTTATTCCATCCACATATAACCCAGATGGTATAGTCCAAGAGGCACGTGTCATACTATCTAGTTTGGTTATTAACTTACTAATATTGGGAGAACATTCTCTTCTTCCTACAACCACGTAACGATCTAAAAAATTCATTGGAGCATTACCTGAACAACGTAGGACCTGCTGTGTGCCAGGAGATCTTCACGCCTACACTGCTCTTTCTGCTAAAATGCCTGCAAGGGGTACCGCTAACCACGCTGCTGCCATAACCAGCGGTAAAGATGAAACACATGGAAGAAACCAAAGATTCGGAAGCTTCCTAAATCATCCACTCTTTCATACAACAACGTGTTGCCAAAATTTCTAGCACATACATCTAAGCTCCATAATAAAAATTATACTAAAAACTTCCTTTAGTCAGTATCATTTACCTTCTTTCAAAACCATCCATCCATCCATCCATTCACTCACCCAACCACCCAGACAACTAAAATAAGTTTCCAAAGTTTCACTGAAGAGATTCTTTTAACCAGGTTTCTATACTTTATTAAAAAAAAAAAAACCAATAAAAATGTTGGTCCCTAGCAACAGGCATTTTTCAGCCTCAGACAGGGAAAGCAGAGTAGGGCTTGGTAACACGCTTTTACAACATGATGGAAAGTACTTCCACTTAACAAACCAGAATGTTTAAATGTTAATACCTAAACTGTTTTCATCATTTAAATCATTTCATCATTGTAAATATCATGATTTACAAGAAGGTGATCTTTGATTTATTTAAACTTAATTAGAGGACAGCTAGGTTTTTCAGAAATCTTACCTAGTTGGAATTTGACACAACATTGTTAAATGATTATAAATCAATAAAAAATGTTTTAAAAAAAACAAAAAAAACACCCCCAACCCCCCCAAAAAACCAAAAAACAAACAAACAAACAAACAAAAAAGAAATCTTATCTAGCACTTACGGAAAGTTTTCTCAGTCTTTATACTGAGGAAATATGCCAGTGACTATAATTACAGCCATTGCTGCCACAGTACTAGATGATGTGCCCTTTTTGTTTATACAGGACAACACAGGGGTGATGGTCTACAGTGGCTTGACTTGAAATGTGAACAAAGTTCCAGGTTGATTTTATTTATTCACCGCAGTGACCAGAGCACCAGAATGAGAATATAGGTCCTTATGAGCTATCAGAGATCCACGTTTTTCCCTTTACTTTTTTTGTGTTACTTCTGACGTAAGTTCAGAAGAGCTTTTGTCAAAAGTCTTTTGAGTTCAAGAGAGAGTAAAGATGGCATTTCACATCAGAGCATACCTGACAGCAAACACCAAGTACCGCTCTTGCATGGCTGCGGTGTTCACCTGGAGAGCGAGGGCAAGGGCCTCCAATTTATATCCTTGAGATTGTGTTCCCAGAAGTGGGCTCCAGGGAGGCTTCAGATCCCCGGATTCCTCTCACCTGAATATGGTCCTCACCATGTGGAAAGCATTTGTTCCTGTGTGTCATCCATCCAAACACCCAGCCGTGTCACTCCCCACCAGAATCTCTTGCGTCTCCCTCCCCTTCCACCGTCAAGGCTGCACGAGTCCTCGCCTAGGCTCCCGATTTCTTATAATTGATCTCCTTTCACCACCCTTTGTCCTTCTCTAACCAACTCTTCTCATTCTGCAGCCAGAGTGATCGTTTAAAAACCCAATCTGATTCCGTCATTCTTATCTGATCACCCTTTCAAGGCTTCTCAGTAGTCTACGACGATGTGTAAAATTCTAACGGTTTGTGAGGTCCCAGAATGGTCTGTCCCTGGCCTGCCATCCACTCTACCTTTGTGCCATTCTCTTGCTTGCTTGCTATAACGCAGCCTCACTGGTAAGTTCCTTGAGGAAGCTATACTCCTTGCTTAGGGCTTCTACACATAATGTTCCCTCTTCTTGGAATTCTTTCTCCTCGCTCTTTGCAAACCTAGAGACTTCTCTTTTGTCTTTCAGGATCCCCAGTAAGGAACTTCTTGACCATGGAAAACAAACAAAGTTTGTTTCTTCTAGCCGGATTAGCCTTCTTTTAATTCCTTGCACTTGTCAACTTCCTTACTGCTGTGCAGGGTCTTTGCACCTGCTGTTTCTTCTGCCTGGCAATGTTCTTCGCCCTCTTTTAGAGTTCATTTCAAATGTTCTAGCCTTAGGGTAGCCTTCTTCAAAAGATAAGGAAGATTTCTATCCATTGTCCCAATCTCATTTCCTATTACAGGTTTTATTAATTATAACATAGTATATAATTATAATATTTATTGAGTGTGCTGAGCACTGATTTAGGTGCTTTCCATATATTAATCCACCCTCACTATGATCCTATGAGTAGGTGCTCCAAATATTTTTTAAAATGAATGCATGCATGTAATTACTTTAAAAATATTTTTAAACAGAATTAGATTATAGTGAGATCTTGAAGAGTTTTTAGCACACCATGATTCTAATGAAAATGACAGCACTAAAATAAGACTGAATGACAGCTAGAGAAGTTTTGAAAGACACAGTTTTTGAAAATCTTTGCATCCTAATCAGAGTGGGAAAAATCAGAACAATGACATAGATGTTACCTTAAAAAAATAAACTTTTTTAAAGGTAATGTTCTATTTCTTCATCTGGGTGCTGATTTTTTTATTATGTAAACTATGAATATATACTTTTCAAACTTTTAAATCTATAGTATATTTTAAAATAAAAATTCTAAGAATAGAATTGGAAAAAAATGAATGCATGTATGAAAAAAATAGAGGTGTGATAAAAACCTTAGGGCAAGAGTATCTTGCAGTTCTAAGCTGTATACTTTACAAAATACCTGTCTACTTTGAAGGGTTTTACAACAATGACTTAAATACACTGCGATCATACCTATAAATAATAAAATGCCAAAGATTTGAGGGAAATGTTATGCAGGAAAGGTTTGAATCCTCAAAGCTTGGATAGCTCTCATAAGACAACATGTTCAATCAGTAATTTGAGAGTGTGGAGCTGAAGGCCATATTAGAGGGATGTGTGTGTATTCGTATACAAATATGTGGTTCAGATGGTACCCACGCTAGAGTTATTTCTCCTAGCCTCAGCTGGTACCTGTCACAGGTTTTACTCAGGTAGCTGCATATTTTCTATAGTAAATTGCATTCACTTTTATCTTTGCACACAGTTTTTGCTGCAAGAAAGCAGATCTGAGAGATATTCTTTAAGGCGTTTGGGTCACAAAATCTAACTAGGCCTTGGAATAAAATATCACCAATTAAAAAACTAAAATGTTGTAAAGAGGGTACACTGTTATTAGAGATTATTTGGGGTAGTCAGTCTCTTGGGTCCAAAGTCATTAGGGAGCCCCAACCCACAATTTTTTGGGTTCTAACCTATCTGGTGCCTACGACGCAATCAATATTTATTGAATTAAGTAAGGAAGAGCCATTGTTCTTGAACCATTCACTTTCTTAAATCTACTCTAGTCAGAATGCACTACCTGCTCATCACTGTAGTCTACAGGTTTCCCCAAGTGCACGTACTGGGTCAAGGGGCTTAGGCATTTAAATTTTACTAGGCAAAAGTATATTAATTTCCAAAATGGAGAAAAATTTACATTCCGACCAATAGCAGACAGTGCTCCTATGACAGATATTAAACCAACTCGCCCTTTAAATGTTTTATTTGCTTAATTTTCCTATCTGAATCATTCCATGAGGAAAGCATGCCACCTGTATCTACAGCATGCACATTACTCCTCCTAAGGCAATACAAACATGACTATTTCATGTTTATCTTTAAAAAATTGGTTTTTTCCTTTTTTATTGAGATATAATTGACATAGAACACTGTACAAGCTTAAGGTGGACAGCCTAATGATGTGACTTACACAGGTCATGAAATGATTATTACAGAAAGTTTACTAAACATCCATCATCTCCTATAGATACAGATGAAAGACATTTAAAAAAATCTTTTCCTTGTGATAAGAATTCTGAGGATTTACTCTCTCAACAACTTTCATACATAGTCTATATTGTAGTTTCATATTTATCTCAAAGGAAGGGGAAATATATATAGGAAGTTTCAACAACAATATCACAATCGATAAAGGGGACTGCAAACATGCTTTATAAAATCACTCAGACTATAAATACATGCTGTCAAATTCCCACAAAGCCTCATACGTTATTCTGAAAGGAGTGACAATCAATAATTGTTTTGCATACTCACCGACTCCCAGAGGACATCTGGTTCTGTTTTCAAAAATTGCTGCCCGTTTTTGTGATAAGAATAAAATTAGGTTGTACCACTTCTCCTACTTTACTACAATTTTATGTTGAAATATTAGACACCTACCTATTATCTAGCTACCTAGATGATAACTTAGAAGGATCAGGGAGATTAATAGACTAATGATCATAAATTACTGTGCAACGAGCTATACCGTGGCAATAAATATTTTAATTTAAACTTTAAAAGTCGACATCAGAAAAACTATTTCATTATGTAAATTGCTTAAAACTTAGCCATTCCTTTCTTGCATCAGAATTCCTAAACTTTTTTTTCCTATTCTCTGGCTGACTTTCTCCCTCTGCCGTTAGTTAACCTGACAGTGTATCAGTCTTATTCTGAATCTACATCGTTGCATCTAAATTAGATATCAGATCTAGACAGTATTCCACGTTGCTCAAACAACAGTCATTTTTAAAATAATTTGTTAGATGTAACTGTGTTAGAAATTTTACCTAAAATATCCATCAAGGTGGGGTAGGGTACAGCTCAGTGGTAGAGTGCATGCTTAGCACGCACATGGTCAATCCCTAGTACCTCCATTAAAATAAATAAATAGATAAACCTAATTACCTTCCCCCCTCCCAAAAAAACATCCATCAAGAAAACCAAAAGTAGAGCATGTAGAATTCTAGCAATAGTTTATCATCTTTCCAGCAGTTGAGATGGGACGTCCAAAGACAGTAAGATCACTGCATCCAGAAATAGTCTACACTAAGGTTAATTTCCTTTGAGATAACTTTAAATCTTCTTTACAACACAAAGAATATTTTTTTAAAAAACAGTAAAGCAATAAATATATAAACATATTAAGAAAAGAAAGGAGGAGCTATTCATTTCCAAAAGGGATGTCACGATTTGCAACCAGAAAAGCATAATAATATATATTCCTCACTGTTGTAATGAGAAGGCACCACAAATTCTGTTCAATAAGAAGCTCCAAGGGAGTCTGACTGGAATTTAGTGTATCGATGCAATGTTTTAATTTCACACAGGAGTACCTGACTCAATAAATCATTTACCCATTGATTTGAGACAATGCCTGCTTAGTTGAGGCTGAAGGATATCATTTTTTGTTTTTCAAGCTATCCTATCCACATTTTAAAGCAGTTGCTAGCCTTTCCAGTCACTAAAATGAAGTAAAAAAAAAATTCTGAAACTCGGCTGACAAATGTATTAATCGATCTGTTCCATCATTTAATCTTTAATTCATTTGTGCATTCTTCAGCCCATCTGTCAGCCCATTTTCCAATCTTCCATGTTTCCAACTCCCTGGCTGTCACATAGGGCGTACGCTGTTAAATTTCATGAGTTCTTAAACCTGCAGCTGGCCTTTAAAAACTCTCTTGTATCACCTCTTTCCACTTTTGAATGCTCTGGAAGAACACCAGCAGTGAGAGCAAACTTTCTTTTCTGTCTAAATGAATGCGGGGGTGCCTGTGGAACACAGTGAAGGTTAACTGTTAGAACATCCAGATGATAATCAACTGCATCAGTCAGGTAAGAATGGAAAAGTTCAATGACCGATCGAAGTTCATTATTTCACTTAGAATGTCGATGTCACTAAGTCATTTTTACAGTGTGCCTGCTTAGCTTCTGTATTCATCTATCCCTTCAATTTCCAGAGACATGACACCAGAATTGTGTCTAAGCATTCACTTTTCCTTAAGCATGTCTTTGCATATGCAGTGGTTTGCATATGCTGTTTCTCTTCCTGGTGGTCCCTCCCTAGCACCTCTCCCATTTTCTTCCCTTCCACCGTAAGTCTGAACACCTAGAAAGCTTCTACTCATCTCTGCTGTTTTAGGAAAGTTATAAGCAAACAAAAACGTTACCAGAGTTAGGTTAAGGAAGGGGACCATTATGAAATCTCACCTGTATCTTGTGCAAGTAGTGTTCTGACCTGGAGGAGCTACTGGCTTTAAAGTGATGGGTGGAGAAACCTGGGCTGATAGCAGAAATCCCAAAGCAAGAATAATGAGTGCTATGGTGGTACCTAAAAAAAAAAAAAAAAAAAAGTTTTACATCAGAGCAGAGTTGACAACATTCTTCCAAAGCAAACTGGGTTTGGCAAGACATATGTCTGAAAAAATACTTTGATCTATCTACACTGATTTAAAAAATGCTATCTATCTATCTATCTATCCATACATACATACACACATTGTCACAAAAATTCATTAGTGCATTCACTGTGAGACATGTCAAGAGTGAAATTCAAATCTAATAAATCAAACACATTTGCTAGCCAAACAGATTGGTAATAATTTTTTAAACAAAAACTATCTTGGATGGCTGACGGTCTCGAACTCAATTAATGTAACCGACACTACTGAATACCTAACACGCCAGGAAGTCCGAAAGGCAACAGATTTACACCAAGTGTTCCTTTCATTATAAAGAAAATTGTTCTAGTGGTCTTTGATTATCTAAGACCCAAATAAGTAAACTAAAAAAAGGAACAGACTGAATATTTCAAAACCCATTGAAACAGCATTTTCTATGAAAGAGGAGTTGCATTTGTTGAAGACTTTAAGATGCCAGAAATGATATAACACATGTATTCATTTGTTTTTCCTGTTGGCACTTGGAAGCGGGATATTTGTCTTTGGTTTTACGATATTGAATGTGAAATACTGACAGTAAACAAGAAATATGCCAAATTTCTGACTATTGTTTCAGCCATTGTGAAGATAAACAAAGAGGGTAATGGGAAGAAAGGAGAAAAAAATATCGCTGCATTTATTTGTACAATTAACTTGAGTGAGGCAGTATGCTTGAAATACAGGGTTTAGGGAGGTCATTTACGTAGCAGTAAAGTTATGTAGCAGTAAACTGGAAAGTAATTTATCAAAAATATTGAAGAAAGGAGAAAAAAATATCGCTGCATTTATTTGTACAATTAACTTGAATGAGGCAGTATGCTTGAAATACAGGGTTTAGGGAGGTCATTTACATAGCAGTAAAGTTATGTAGCAGTAAACTGGAAAGTAATTTATCAAAAATATTATTTTTAAAATGGATAAAGGGACAGCAGCTTTGGGAAGCACTGTGGACATGCAACGGGATTATATAATAGTTGAGGTGTTTGTGGTTAAGATATAGGGGATGTCAAGTTAAGCACTGTGGTTAAGTCCTAGCTCTGCTGTTTCCTGACTCAGTGATCTTGGGCAAGGCACACGACCTGCCAGCAATTCAGTCTTGTCTGCTGTAAATGGGCCTTAGAGAATGTGCTGACTTTGCAGAATCGCAGTGAATTTTAAATATCATAACATACTTGAAAGACTTCATCATGCTAAAAATGTTAGCTATTGGACTATAATTATCCTTAGAAGCAGCAACAGCATACTTTCAAAAACTGTGGAAAAAAAGATGAAGGAAGGGAGGATTGAAGAAAAGATCAGAAGAAAAGATACGACACTGAGATAAAAAACCACGACTCTAAAATCACAGTTCATTTTCCCCTTGTTGGCTTTAAATTCAAACCAGAACTAGGAATAGTTTGAGGCATTACTTTTCTCAAAAGACTTGAATTGGGAAACAAAAAAGAAATCTATCTCTTAGAAGGAGAGAAAATACATTAGGTCTATTAATTAAAATCATCCCCCTTTCCTCAAAAGAAGCAAAACAAACCACCTGAGTTCTACTGTTAATCTGTCTATCAGAGAAGCTGGGTTCCTGAGTATTTTCCCAAATTACCTCCATAGCATGTTGCCATAGGACAGGTAAGATTTCCTTCAACCAGGAAGATGTGAGACTTCAGAATGTTAAGGAAAGATGGTACTTTTCTTTCATAACGCTACTTAAATGACTTGTCTCCACAATAAACAGTACTCTAAGACGGTCTCCCTAAACACATATGGTCAGTTCTACTGCCTGGCATAGAGCAGATCTCATGGTCCCAAGGATTTCTGTAACACTGGCTGTTGTTTTGAAGAATGCTCAACTGGGGTCATGGGGTCAGTACGGGAGAAATATACTAGATGAGAGTTCTTCAGTGTGGACAGCAAATCTCTTCCATCCATCTCTAAAGAGTCCAACTAACCTGCAAAATTTGGGGAACAGGCCATTTTGGATACACACAATCCCTACAAAGTTGGAGGTTTACTCTTCTTAAACACAGATCTATTTTTATTTCGATCCATTGTGGATGGAAATCTTTTGAAAGTCAGTGTTATACCTCCACTTTCTTTACTCGATATGGTAGTGTTTCTTGATCCTCACTTCCTATTGGAATAGCAAATGTTTGGAATGTACCTCAGCCTCCAGAAAATGGGGATCAGATAATACAACTCCACAGGTGACTGTGATACCCAGACAGGGGAAACCCTTATGAGATGGTAAACTCCTTAAGGGAAAGAAGTGGTATCTTCTTTTTTTTTAACTTAAAAACAATTTTTTTTTTTTAAAAAATGGAGGTACTGGGAATTGAACCCAGGACCTCATGCATACTAAGCATGTGCTCTACCACTGAGCTATACCCACCCCCCAAGAAGTGGTAATTTAAATGACTTTATTTATGGAATAAATTTTAAAATGATCACCTAGTCCTCTCTTATATTCATATATCTTTAAGGCTTAAAACTACTTCAAATATCTCCTTTCATTTAACAAATTACAGATGCTTTATTAGTCTCTTGTTAGTATTCAGAGATGCTATAGTTATTGTCAGTTATTCATCACTGCAACCTAGATCTGAGGCTAATACAGGATGGCCTTGGATGAAAGGCTCTTCTCCACTGTACTGGGCAGTTGGGCCCATTCTTTATATTTTAAGAGAAGAGTCCCTTTTAACCAAGTATACTATTACATTTTGGAATTCTGATATAATTTTCCTAATAAAAATGTTCTCCAGAGGAGATAAAATGTGTTGGATAAACAGCATTTCTCAAAAATGTCTGATGTATTAAGTTACCTTAACTACCTGGTACAGGGCTTGGATTATTAGTAAATACTCAGAAAAAAATAACTTCCATTCCCGCTAACAGAGCACACTTCTTGTGCTTAAGTATCACTTGGGGAAACTGTTTAAAGTGCACGTGCTCAGACCTCATCTTCAGAGATTCTAATTTAGTAGATCTGGTGTAGGGCCCAAGAACTCACAATTTAAAATAAGTACCCCTGGTAATTCTGATGAAGACGGTCTGTGAGTGATGTTTTTAGAAATATTCCATTACCAAAACATCTGGCAGAAAATAACAGTGTTTCTGGCTTTCTGATTTATAAGCAATAAAGCTACATAGATATAAACCTTCCTCTGTTAAAAGAATCAAGAGGTTGTCATTAAATTTGTAATACTTACAAGAACAATCAGTTCTCTTAGCAAGCTTTGAAAAATATTAAAAGTCAGAACACCACAAAATGTCCTACATTTAAAATTATTCATGGACTATATATATTTCTTTCTATAAAGAGTTTCTTTGTTCAGGTCTAGCTAAATAGAATCTATTTATAGTAATTTTTAAAGAATGAGCACCTATTTGAAAAATTATCTTGATATAAGTTTTTTCAACCGATATAATAAAATAAATCATAATAAAAACACAAAATAGGGAATAAAACTGAATCAAAGTTTAAAAAATTCTAGGCTAATTTAAGAGATTTTAAAAAGACCAGTGTTCTAACAGTTAGCACTAGTAAGGATATCAAATATATTATGATTTATTTTATATTAGGTGAAAAATAATGAAAAAACATTAAAATAATTTTCTGAATAGGTGCTCATTCTTTAAAAAAAATTTTGGGTGCTCATTTAAAAAAAATTGCTACAAATAAACTATATTTAGCTAGACCTGGACAAAGAAACTCTTTATACAAAGAAATATAAAACACATATTCCATGAATAATTTCAAATGTAGGACATTTTGCGGTATTCTGACTTTTAATATTTTCAGAGCTTGCTTAGAGAACTGGTCTTTCTTGTAAATATTTCAGATTTAATGACAACCTCTTGATTCTGCAGGAAAGAAAAGTGTCTCCGGGTTGCTCATAAGAGCAGTCCCTGGAATGTCCCGGTCCTCCCCCACAAGCCTTAATACTTCCTCTTAACAATCAGGGATGGGCTCTGGAAGTCCTTGGGGCAGCGGACCTACAAGGAGGCGTGAAATGTGACATCGACAAGAAGAGTTCAGGAAAGGTTCTGAATTCTGATGCAAGTTGACTTTCCACTGTGGCTAAAACAACCAAGAATCACTTTTTGACAGTAACAGCACTGTGATAGCAAAATGCTTTGGGCCTCTCACCGCCTGTGTCAGGCAGTGTTTGAAATGCTACACATGGATAAACGTCTCCAGTCCTCATTAGAACTCTAGGAAGCAGGGACTATAATTAATCCCTATTTACAGATAAGAAAATGGAACCTTGCTCAGTGTCACAGTTCAGACCCAAGTGGTCTGGCTTCATATTTATAATGCCTCAAAATCCGGGAACACAACAAATGAAGGGGCAGAGCTGCTAGAAAAAGTTTTTCCCTGATCGCAAAACCAGCATTTTTTCCCTCCAGATCTCAAAAGCCAAGTTCCAAATTTAAGACCTGAAATTCTATTTAAAAACTAGACCTCTTGACATAGCAGTACACTAAGGCCCTGTCGAAAAGAAAAAGTGTCCATTTAAGAAATTTTAAAGCAGCTATTACCTCTTCTTAGAGCTGACCTGAACCTCAATAAGTCAGCAAATCCAACCTGCAACCCACTGTGGGAATTTGTTTTTAGTACATTACTGACTGATGGTCATCTGTCCTTTTAAGAGTTTACTATTCTAATGAGGTGGCCTAACTCAGTGTTGGATCATGCTAATTACTAGGAATAGCTTTTTTATATTAAGTAAAAATTTATACCCTCTACCATCTGCTAGAATAAGATATCTATGAGGTGTCTCTTTGCTTTTTTTTCCCCTCCAGGCTAAACACTTCTAGTTCCTTGAACAGGTTTATAAATGTACGGTTTGTAACCCTCCGCTGTCCTTGACCTGTCCTCGCTTACCTTTGGCTGTTAGGCTTACCTTTGCCTTTTAATCAGACACTCTTTGCTCGCCCTCCCCTCAGGGCTGATACTGCGATTTAACTCTCATTACTGAACTCACGGGCTTTCCACTGCTTAGGCCAGATCGGTGGGAGCAGCCCACTCTTCCTTCTGGAGTTCAGGGCGGGAGAGAGTATGTGTTCTTAATAACTGAGTATGAAACGCCGAACTACCTTCTCAACAAAATCTGGGACACGTGCCTTGAAGCAGTTCTGTGAGATCAAATGTTTTAGGTATAATCTGGTTAAAATAGAATTCAGTTAATGCTGGCCTGGAAACTGCACATTTTAATGGAAAAAATGTATTCTAACTCTAAATAAACTTACAAAGAAGCTATTAGAGGACAGCTAATTGGTAAGTGGGAATCTGCCTGTCTGTTTGCAAAAGACTACATAATTACATGATGTAATCATGTGAAGACAATGGCAGAGATGGGTCTCATTTGAAACAGCCCTTGCTTACAGAGAAATAATAAACGAAATGGGCAGAGTTTAAAGACAAAAGACGCTTGAAAGTAGAAAGGGTTTTGTCATAGTTAGCACAAAAAACATACTTAACCAGTCAGAATTTACTCTACAATTTAGGCCTAGTTCAAACACAAAACGAGTTTGTCCTTGCTTTGTGAAGAAATTATGTGATTTTAATATTTTGCTGTTCAAAAGCTTTGAAAAATTGCTCCAAATTTACTTCCACATTATTCCAAACTTAAAACTTCTGTTAAAAAGTGTTTATGAATACCAAATTTTCTTTTTCACTTTTGTACCTTTGAGCAAAACTCAGTAACAGCAAAATACTGCCCTCAGTAAATTCAGATTGTTGTTAGAATTCTAATTTCTAGTTACATATCATCAGTTCTTTAAAAAAAAGAAACTTCAAAAAAAAAAACCTTTTAAAGAGGAACTCTATGTATTATTTGGCTAAGAAAACTGTATCAGAAGTGGTATTGGAATTATATTTTGAAAGGTTGACCAGTCATCATCAGAGAAAAGTTTATAACTGAATTCTTTACCCAGGCACCTACCTGCTAAACTACCAAAGGTAAGCTTTCTGCGGCCCACTTTCTCAACAAGCCACACACCCACGAGTGTGAAAAGGAAATTCGTGAAGGCTGTAACCGAAGCCAGCCATATTGCAAGTCTGTCATCTTCAACACCAGACATCTGCAGAATGGTTGCACTGTAGTACCTGGGGGGAGGGGGAGAATAAAACAATTGTTGCTGTAAGTTACTCAAGGAAATAGTTGTCCATATAGAAAAATACCTACCCGAAGTAAAAAAGACCATGAATCACTGTAGTAATAACATCAAGTTAACAGGAGACTTCATGCAAACGATTTAGAGGATCACATATATAAGAGACTGTGTTCAGATAAATTCATTTTGAGCTTTATATAGTTAAGAAAAGATACTCAAGCAAGTGAATAAAGGGCTGAAGGCTGTAAGTTAACACACTTAGGAACAGTGACAGCTGGTGTTTCACTAAAACAGTGAAGGATAAACTCCAAGCCCACGGAATGAATTAGAGTCATCATACACTGTGACTTTAGGTACTTAATAAAGAGACTTGCTGAATATTTTTGGAATATGATACAATGGAAAAATCTGGTACAAGTAGAGAATTTCTTCAAAGACACAAGGAGTAAGTATGTTAATTTATCTGGCAAACTGTAAGGCGATGAGAAACTGATATGATGTACAAAACTGTGGCTCGGTGGTTCCTAGAAAGGTGTGCTTCTTGGTAAAAGTCTCCAGCACAACCTGCGTGATTAGGTTCTATAGACTCATTTGGTTCTAAATTAATATACTGGAGACCGGCTCAGAAAAACCATAATGCCGACTTGTTGATGCACAATGGGAGATATGTCTGCTACGTTTAAGGATGACAGGTTTCTCACAGGACGCTTCTTTCCTAGTGAAATATCAGTAGCTGTATCAGAAGATTTAAGTGGCCCTTAAAACAAAGGAAGTGAAATACTCCTGGCAAATGACCTATGCAATGTGACAGAATTCAAATCCTGAAGACACATTCTGGACCATGGCTTTGCCGAGCATTCTTAGCCATTTTAAAACAACAAGTGAGCTTCACCCAAATCTGACAGCGGGCATCTTAGCAGTGTGTTCAATCAAGCTGGATATGTCCATAGTTACAATCTACGGCGTCTGAATACTTACCAACTTCTTCAACATATTTCAAAAATAAAATCTCTTTTAAATACATCTAAGTCTCACTGATTCATCAATGGCCTCTGTCTACTATTTTTGAAATTGATGATGCTCTTATGCAAAATATTAACATCAACATGGACTCATTCATCTTAATAAAAAGTGTTTTCCCTTTTTAAAACAGCAAACCAAACATAAATGACTATGCAGCTTGAAAGATGTATTTTACTGATCACACTAACAGTTATGCCAACCACTTTAAGATTCTGAATTCTGACAGCTGTTGTCAAAAGAGAAACTCCCAGTGGAAGCTCTCCCATCATCACGGCCATTGTAAACATTCTGCAGTGACTGTCTAAACTGATTATTAAAAATTATGAAAACAGTTCAGTCCATATGAATAGTGATCGACAGTTTCCAAGTGCTAGTGTACACCTTAACTCATTATCATAAGGACAAGTGCAGTAAGGTCAAACCTGTATGTAACCACAGAGAAAGTGACATAAAGGCAGAAAGTAGAAATGCTGAGAGAAAATTCAAATAATTAAAGCCAAAAGAATTTGATCCTTGCTGTGCTATTCTATTACATTTCAGAATCTTCTCAAGGTTTTAAGAATAAAAAGATATATTGCACAAAATAACTCTTTCAAATAGTCATAAAAAACTAAACAAAGCAGAAATTACAGACAGCCCTCCCTCTGTATTTGTGGACGCAGGACCCACAGACACAGAAGGCTGACTGTACTTTGTCATCTTACATAAGAGACTTGAGCATCTGTTGGTTTGGGTACTCGCAAGGGGTCCTGGAACCAGTCTCCCGTGGACACCGAGGGACAACTGTATTCTGATGTTTTCATTTCTGGCACAATAAAATCATGAAATATTTTAATGAAAATGTTTCTCAGGTATACAGAGGAATTTCCTTCATGACGTTTAAGTTATAGAGGCAGAATATAACCAAAGAGTGGCCTGGGAATATAAACCCTGCATTCTAATGGCAGCTCTGCAGTACGTTGGGCAGATCAGGTACATAATCATTGTACACTCAATGTTTCTGCACTGAGTACCTACTACATAAGCAATATGAGTCACTAGGATCCCACAAGGATGTTATCAGACCCAGTTATTGCCCTCAGAAAGCTCACCATTTAGTATAAGAGGATGAAATGGAAAGAAATAATTTTAAAACCGTAAGGTATGCAAATCACAATGTGGCATGAAGGACAGGCCAAAGAATTTTATCTGCTGTGCAAAGTTTGATTTTTTTCCAGGGAATTTAATGTTTGAGTTGAGTCTTGAAGAATTCATACAGGTTTGCCAACAGGTATGAGGGTCTGGGAGGCCACTGGTGGTAAAGGAAATGCCACATACGAAGGAGAAAAGTACACAACACTAACCTGGGCTCACAGAACAGAAGCGTGTTACCTTGGCTGAACACAGCAAGGTCCGTAGGAAAGAGAAGGATGCTATGAGGCTGCAGCAGAAGCCTTTTTGTAGACGGGCCTTGAGTACCAAGCTCCATGTCTGGGTTTTATTCCGCAGGCAATGGAAGACCGTGAAATGGACATTAAAGAGAAATAACATGCTTAAGTTTGTTCTATGGAAGGATCACCCTAGTGGTGGCCGAGTAGGCAGACAGGACGCAGACTTAAAGAAGAGTATGCTGTTTCGAAGCATATTTCAGGTCATTACACTGGCAACAGGCCCCTGTAGGTTTTCTGGGTTAATGGGAAACAGTGAGAGCAGGGGCTGGAATTCGATGATGCTCTAACATCTCCCTGTCAGCAGGCGCTAAAACTCCCACCCACACTCAGTCTTTTTCTGGATGGAGTTTCCTTTCTCAAACATTGGTAAATGATTAGTTTTTATTCCTGCCATAACAGATGACCACAAGCTGAGTGCCTTAAAGCAACATAAATTTATTTTCTAACAGGGCTATAGATCAGAATCAGACACAGGTTTCACTGGGTCATCAAAAACATCAAAGGTGTTAGCTGGGCCTTTCTTTCTGGAGGCTCGAGAGGAAATAGGTTTCTTTGCTTTTCTCGGCTTCTAAGTCTCCCACATGCCCTGGACTCGGGGAAGCCCCTTCCTCAGTCTTCAAAGCAAAGATGGGTCCAAGCCCCTCTCCGGTCCCTTCACTCTAATGTCCTTGTCTGCTTCCTCTGCATTTAAGGACCTTTGTGATTGCATCAGGCCAACCCAGATAACCAGGGCAATCTCCTTATTTTAAGGTAAATTGATTAGTTAGATTTAATTCAATCTGCGACCTTAATTTTCCTTCGCCATGTAATGTAACATACTCACAGGTTGTTGGCGACATGTGACATGTTGTTCTTAGGGGTGGGTGGGTTATTATACCACATAAAGATGCTGATAAGCTATAAAATTGGCAAAAGGCCAACAGGTAGAATGAGAAGGTGAGGAATGAACACAAGGATATTCACTTAAAGGCTAATCAGTTCCAGAAAAATTCAGACAATAAATCTCTTTCATGGGGCTCTTTCAAGGGCAGGGCATGACATATCTAGGTCAGAATAATTCATGAACCTTGTCTTTAAAAGTCAGGTCATGGAGTGGTGAAAAGACGCATTTAATTTACATTTTAAAATGTGTGATTTCCAAAGCGTTCTAAGTGAAGCTGTTGGCTAACCATTTACGTAACGGGCGACCACTGTGTTTAGAATCTTGCAAGCCTTTATGTAGCAGTTTAGGACTGCATGAGACATGAGAGTGTTTTCTTCACAAAAGAACACGATGAACAACTGAAGAAGGCTTTCTTTCCTTTTTAGACTCAAAGTAGGGATGCCTTCTCTTTTCAACATCATTTTATATCATCTATCAGACAAACTATCATCTTCTTCAAAGATTCCCCGGGGCAACCTCTGGTTATCTCCCACGTATCATCTCTTCCCCCCGAGTGGAGATGAAAGGCCTGAGGGCAGTGTGTTCTCACAGAAGACCAGCTTCACAAGTCTCTGCAGATGTCTAAGAACCAAAAGAGCCAGACTGTACGTGCCATCCCCGTCTCAGAGATAATGTGAGACACAGCTTCCAGCCCTGAAGTTTATATCTGAGTAAAACAAAATAGCTCTAAAAAGCACGTAGGCTCTGGGAATGGCAGTCTAGCCTAATGATGACTTTTGGCTAGCAAAGAAGGAATAAACGTGAGTACTGGCTATGCCTGGCCAAATTCATATCTGCTGTTCCTATCTGAACAAAGCATTTTGCAGAAGTTTCTGAAAGTTATTTTTTCCAGCTGCTTGAAGACACAGCCTGACTTTTTCACTATTGCTAGTATAACAGAGTTAACTTAACAGCAAGAAGTAGGTACCCAGTAAGGGTTTGTGAAATTTATTGAACTTAATCCACCACTAACTTTCAAAAAGGAATTAAGAATATATGAAACTTTAAAAAATAACAAGATAGAATTGCTAAAACACAAATAGAACACTGAGAAGACAGAGTCAGAGAGGTAGAAGAGGAAGATATGAAAACTTTGGATACATAATTACAAGAAAGCTCTAAAATTTCTGGCAGCCAAGGCAAAATAGTAAATGATAGTTTTAATCTGAAAAAAAAAATCAGTTCATAATGAAGACAAACTTTTTCTGGCATGAAACTATAAAGTCTTTAATTTCATGATAAAAGAGAGATGAAATATACTCTTTCTGACACTGACAGCCAGTCTAAATAGGACAAATTAATAGATGAAATGTAGTCATAATTATTCTAATTGAAGTGGCACAAAGGTGACATATTCTAGCAGTGTTGTGGATAGCTTCCAAAGACAAACCTGGTCAACATTCTCCCAGGTCATGTTTGTACTTGGGATAAAGATCAACTTCAATGAGAAGACTGGAACTCATGGAGCAGAACTGAAGGACTATAAACCCTGAAAGATTCCCATTATCTAAGTTATGTGGTTTGGCTCTTGTAGTTCCTAGTAGTATAGCTACATTTACTTGTATCATTTGCCAGAGTACACTGACTGCAGATTCAAAATGTCATTCTAGCAGAAGATGTTCTTTTACCTAAAAAAAAAAAAAATTCTCCTACTGGGATGGTGTTTATGTAGTCAAAAACATGGATAACTATTCAAACTACATCAAAAGCTTTAAAAGAAAAATGTTTCACCCAAATATAAAAATCTGAAATTATAATTTAAAAATAATTAAAAATTTCAAATCTATTTTATGTATTTTGTATATTGAGAAATTCTCTTTGTATATTATTAGATCCAAGCCATAAAGCCAAAAATAAAAGTTAGAAAAGTAGAAATTAGGATTTCATGTATATCATACATGTGTTTTGAACTAACATACTGGTTAATTGTATCACAATATTCTTAAATCAAGTAATAATTCAAAAATCATAGTAATCCTCAGAAAGCATAATTATTAGTCATATTTAACATATTAGAGGATGGCTTTCATAATTTAAATGATTTTATTAATCTTTTGAGAAGAACAAAGAAAAAATGTGCCAAAGGAAATTAAAAGGGATTTCTAGAGACCCACAGTGCATCCAATGTGACCCACCCTCCATCTCAGGGACCAGACCCTTCACCCTGGCTTCATAACTCTGCGAACCTAAACAGAACTAACATATCTCACCCACTTCAATCACATCAATGACTTTCCTCTATGCATCACTAAGAACAATGATAGAAGCTCTCTAACGTGACTTCCAATTCATCAGTTTATCATATTAACCTATTAATTCTTTCTATAAAATATATGGCCACAGGACATTGAACGTTTGGGACTTCATTCAGGCTTGCATCTCCCGTTTGTTGAATTGGATCTGTATCAGATCAGGTGTGTTTGTTCCCATACCTGATTATGCCTGTCATGGTAAGTGTGTAATTTAATCAAATAATACCTAAATGAATAGAATATAAGATGCTGTAATATAAGATGCAGTTATATGAAAAACAAAACTATATGCTTTGAGAAGAGCCAATTAAGGTAAATTATTTTTTAAAAATTTTGTGGGCAACACAACCATAAAACAACTGGGGATAAAATATAAAAGTGTAAAAGATTCTGCCCTTAGGATTCTTCTCAACTGTCTTTCAGTTCTTTTCAAAAGAAACTAAACCGGGAATTCACAGATGACAATATTGAGTGTGGTTTAACGCAAGACAAACAACCTGAAAGTTCAAGCAGTGGGTGTTATGAATTATTGTACACCTAAAAAAGCCGATGAAGGTATACATGCATCATTTCTTCATGACTGTCTTTTCCAGCTAACGAAACAAGTGCTGATCTTAATCATGCCACTTCAGAGGGCTTTTTCCTTTCCTCATCATGTCTCACATCCCTGCTTATTTCAGCAATAATCAGGAGCCCACGGCTTTCAGGTCATCTGTTCCCACCTGGTTATTCACTTCCATATGAACCTACAGATTCAGTAACCAGTCTTCCTCTCGTCCCAGCCCTCCCACACTCTCTCCCTGGGCCCTGTCGACTAAGCCCGGACACGAGGGTACCGTGGCCTTCTTACAGCCTGGATGTAGAGTTCAGGCTGTTTTTCTCCCACATTCTATAAACTCAGAGGAGGCCTGAGGAAGGGGGTAGGATGACGAAGGGGAAGAAATGAACTAGACCATCCTCTAACCCTTTTTCAGTTGTTGGCCCTACCTTCTGGTCAGTTATCACACAAGGGCAGTTTCAGTACCTGCCTCACAATTTCTTCTCCATTCTTGTCTCTGTGTCATGATTCCTGGTAAGAGTAGCATCAACATGGACCACCCATAAAACACCTGAGTCTCTTAATTACCCCCCTTAATCCTTCAAGCATCCTCGTCTCTGGCCAGCATCACCTATCCTCACAGCCCGCTTACCTGAATTCCTCCACTCATAATTCTGCACTCTCATGGACACTTGAATCCACACACTCTGTCTCTCTGTTTGCTCCCTTCCCATAACTGCACTTACTGCCTTAAGTAGTTCAGATTTCCGAAACCAGTGGTTCTCAGGTATCGATGTGCTATAGAATCACCTGGAAGGCCTGATAAAACACAGATTGCTGGGCCCTACTCTGAATTTCTGATTGAGTAGGTCCAAGATTAAGAATCTGAATTTCCAACAAGTTTCCAGGTGATGTTGATGATGCTTTGAAAACTCACTACCCCAAACCATTATAATCATCTTCTTTTCATCATTCTCAAGTTCCTTGGCCTGCTCCCCACTTGTCATATTCATGCCATAAATTCCAACTCCGCTTACTTATATTCAGTTATTCTTCTACTCAGCAATTAGACCTAGAGGCTGAAAGGTTCCAGAGAGAAACACATAAGTTGATTTCACTTAAAATTCCCTAAGATGCAAACTCTACGACTCTCAAAAGGATGGTTTCATAGCATCTCCCTTCTTTCCACTGTTCCAAACACAGCCCCAGGAGAAATCTTGCCTAACATTCACTGCAAAAGTGAACAAGCAGAGAGGAGCTACCTCATCTCACCACCACCAAGTCTGCCAGCCTTCCCGATCAATTCTACATGAACTCATGGAAAATCAACCAGCCGTCAAATATTTCTCTTCTAGATTCCTTCTTCAGTACTTGCCATTGGAATTATTAATCTTTTCATTTGCCTTTTCTCAGCAATTTATCGGTACCTCTCTTAAAATACATATCATTTTCTTTCTGGTATTAATGTTACTTAAATACACATTCTATTTCCTCTACTAGACTATAAAGTCCTAAAAGAATAGTCTATGAGTGATTCACCTTTGCAACCACCAGAGCAGACTTCTACTTTTTTGACACTTGGTAAATGCCTATTTAAATAAATGAAGAGATGAAACAGACTTTCACCTCTGTTTTTTTTTTTGTGTGTGTGTGTGTGCCTGATTTTAAAACTTATATTGAGATATAATTCATATACCATAAAACTTACTTTTTAAGGTATGTAATTTAGTGGGTTTTAGTATGTCTATAAATATGAATCTCTTAAATAATTATAATTACTTACGTTCAAAATAAAGTATTCAAACAATCTAGAGGGTTTAAAGAAATAAAAAAATCCCCAGAGCAGGGTGACAGGGAAGGGGAGAGAGTTTCAACACACTCCTCACCACCGTGCTTTCCTGATTCAGCTGCACCCCTGTCTACCACACTGGCCAGACTAGAGTTCCCAGTATCCTCAAGACTGGGGAGGAGAACACTAAAAAATGACTGTAGAAAACAAATTTACAATTATTACAGGGGGATGTGGGTGGGAAAGGATAAATTGGAAGTTCAAGATTTGCAGATACTAACTGCTGTGTGTAGAATAAAGTTTATACTGTACAGCACAGGGAACTATAGTCAATATCTTCTAGTGACCTGTAATGAAAAAGAATATGAAAATAAGTATGTGATGTATGACTGAAACATTATGCTGTACACCATAAATTGACACAACATTGTAAAATGACTATACTTCAACAAAAAAATTAAAAAAATAAGTAAGTTGAGGAAGGTCTACAAATAGTACGTCATTGTATGGATGTACTATAGTGTATTTATCTAATTACCCAATGGCAAACAGTTGGGTGGTTTCCAGTTTTTGGCCAAAACAAATAAAGCTACAAGAATATTCATGTACAGATTTTTGTGTCATCATAAGTTTTTCATTTCTCAAGTATAAATGCCCAGGAGTGTGATTGCTAGAGTGTAAAGTAAGTAAATGTTTAACTTTACGTGAAACTGCTGAACTGTTTTCCAGAATGACTGTACCACTCCCTCACCAACAATGTTTGAGTGATTCAATTTCTCTGCATCTCTGCCAGAAATTGGTATTGTGAGTATTTTTTATTTTAGCCATTCTGATATCTAGAGTGGAATGGTATTTCGTTGTGGTTTTAATTTGCATTTCTTTAATGGCTAATGATGTTGGACAGTTGTTCATATACTTATTACATGCTTATTTTCCCGTCACATATCCTCTTTGGTAAAGTTTTTGTGTGACTGTTCTGTTCATTTAACAACTGGATTGTTTGTTTTCCTCCTTTTGAGTTTAGAGAGCTCATTGTATTCTGAATACCAGACTTTTGATAAAAATATATTTTGCAAATATTTCCTACCCCACCACCTCCCCACAAAATGACTATCTGACTTGTGAGCTTTTTTACTCAAATGATGCAAACTGTCTCTGGTTCCAAGTTGTACACGTTCAACACCTCATTAAAGCAAACAAGAGGGGAAAAGGTAATGGTCTATTTAAAATTTCTCTCAAGAGGCTTAAAAGCCTGAGTTAAGAAAAAGGGCAGATCATGTCATTTGCTTTATGAAAAAACTGTTTGGGGCACCATCAAAAGGGTATAAAATGGTATTTTATTTCAAGCTGTAATGGATTCAAAGGATTGTTTGTAATCAAAAGTTTGTAAGAACTTTCATTCTATATAAAAGCAATATTTGGAACATGGCCATACAAAGCTATGATTATGCAAAGATACATAGATTTATACACATTATTTCTAACTGTAAATCTCTGTGGAATCACAGACTGGAAAACAGACCAAGAGTATGCAGGATAAAGCAAAAAAGCAAAATACAAAATTATTTAGAGGGCAGAATCTCAACTATTGAAATTAATCACAGAAAAATAAGACAAATAACTACATCAAAATGTTAAGACGCACTGTATAAGGGTGGTGAGATTTTAGGTACCTTTTCTTTCTCTATACGCTTCCGATTTTCTATAATAAACACACATTATTTAAAAGTATTAAACTTTTATTCAAGCCCAGTAATTCAAGTGCTAATCATTGCATTCAGGCACCATGAACCTCTAATATTATTTTAAGTAAAACAAACATGAAATAATAACCATGAGAAACTAACATAGTGTGTTTGTCTTCAGATAAAGACACAGTTGACTGATTTTTTTCTTTGCCAAACTTAGTATGTTCTTAAATGAAATGATACATTTTTTTTTAATGTCTCAGTGCCCAAAACGCCACAAACATGACACTGTAATAAACTTGTAGCTTATCTAATTTAATTCAAGAAGTATTTGTTCATATATTATTATTCATATGATTCATATGATATCATATCATATCACATTATACATGATAATAGTAATAGATGTTTTAATGGAAAACAAGTACAGAATGGCCAAACGTCTCAATTACATGCAGTTAAAATACACATATTCAAGGCCTACTATGTGGCAGATAAGAAGACAAGCAATTTCTGGGACTGTTTCAGGAAGGCATTTGTGGAAGTCTCTGATTCCACTGAGGGCAACAAAAGCACCTTCCAATGGGCTGAGTTTTATGGAGCAGTAAGAGCAAAGTGCTACTTGAACACAAAGACAGCAATTAACTCCAGTGAACAGTCTGAATAGTTAATCAGTGATTCCAATTAGCCTTATTACTACTTCTCATATTCCAAGACTGAAGCAATACAAAGGGGCAAAGAACTACAGATGCTTAGTCTGGGAGAGCGTTTAAAACCAGCTCAAGGATCATGCACACAGAGAACCAGAAAGCACTTGAGAGACTGTAAGTCCTAACCAGGGTGACAAATACCTATTTGGTTGACTGACTAGAAAAACAGTAGTGCCAGAGATGGATGTAACTGCCAGGAAGGAAACTGATTTCATAGAAGATGGTAGTGATCCGAATGTGACCGCAGTTCAGGTGTGCGTTCGATAAAGCGGATCCATGATAAGTGGAAAAGAGGCTCCTGAAGGCAAAGAGTTGAGCAGGGAAGATGGCAAACTGGAGGGAAAGGATGCTGGAACGGTCGGCAGGAGTGCTCAGTTCTCAGAGTGAGAACAACACACAGACTGACTGTACTTGGAATCCCTCTCTGATGCTCACTCCTCAACTCTCCAAACGGATGAGTTCATTTCCTGAGGAAAAGAAAGGGTGGGCAGGCCGAACACGAGCAGCAGGGGAAGTGGAATGCAACACTGTGAACAAGGGACCAGAGAATTCCACCATCTAACACATAACAAGCAGTGAGAGAGAGTTCTTCTTTTCCCTCTTTCCTGCCAGACTGTGGATGAAGGAATTGCAGGGCATGATATGAAAACCATTACCTACGAGTTTAGAGATTACAATCAACTTTCCATGAAGAGATAAATATTAATGGATATGACAGTTACCAATGAAGCACCCGCAGAGAAATTCCCTCTGATCTTAGTAAGGAGGAATTCTTGTGCTTCTCTGGGATATTGGTTTGTTTCTATTCTAGGGACACTGTGAATCATGTATTGTATATATTGTATGGTTGGAGCAACTCGATTCTCAAACATTAATGTGAACAAAAATCCATGTCATTCTAAGTGAAGTAAGCCAGAAGAAAAAAAAAATGATATCCCTTATATGTGGAATCTAAAAAGAAAGACAAACAAACTTATTGACAAAATAAACAGACTCACAGACATGGAAAACAAACTTATGGTTACCAGGGAGAGAAGGGGGAGGGAAGGGATAAATTGGGAGTCCGAGCTTTGCAGATACTAACTACTATATATAAAATAATAAACAACAAGTTTCTACTGTATAGCACAGGGAACTATATTCAATATCTTGTAGCAACTTATGGTTAAAAAGAATATGAAAACGAATATACGTACATTCCTGTATGACTGAAGTATTGTGCTGTACACCGAAATTGACACAACATTGCAAACTGACTATACCTCAACAAAAATATATTTAAAAAATCCATCCAGAGATTGTAACAAATACAAGATTCCAAGTTGTCCATCCCCTTTACTCACCTCCACCCACTCACCCCTGCCCAGGATTCCGATTCATTTCAAGAGACTCTAATGTAAGGGGTTCCAAGCCCATTTTGAAAAAGATAAGCTTTGTGACCTTGCTCGTACGGACACCACTCTACAGAAAGCTTCTCGTGTAGAAGTCAGCTTGTCTTACTTTGACCTGCTTCCTATATCACTATCTTCAAAGTTTACTGTAACTACTGACTCTCTGTATGTTTAATTAAGTCCTCTGAAAAATTTTCTGGAACAGGAAGGGTTGAAATGAATAAAGACGTTTGAGTTAGTATGAATAAATCTAATTTTTCCTTTTCCAAATTTCAGGGAAAGAAAGCTGATCAATTTTTTAACAGCAGAGGAACAAGCTGAGCTGTAACAGCCCTGGGCGAAAAAGACTGCAGAGAGAGGGCTGCCACACCAATGTATTATTTAACAGTAAATTAGGCTGACTTGATGCAAGCATGTTGACAGCCCTGTGTCCTTTGATGTTCAAAGAAAGACCTAAAACTGCACTTAGTTCGTTTCAAGTACATTAAAGCAGCAACAGGACATGCTTGTTCAATTAGGAGCAGAATTGCAGGACCTTTCACAGACGACAGAAGAAATTCTGCCTGTGTGCACACGTGAAGTGTGATGCACAGAAGAGGAGCAATTATCAGCGAGTCAGTGTACATTTATTGGGGGGATACTACATGAAAGATACTTCATTTTAAGTACTACAGAAAAGCACTTGAATCGTTTTGCTAATTCTGAAAAACCAGGAGAATGAGGAAAATACTTCTGAGTTAAAACTTTTTTGTATTTAAATTGACTGAATTGCCTTAATCCTCCACTCTCCTTTAAATATGTAGCATAAGGTTTATAAATCCCCGTCCACTTCGTGTTTCTTATGCTAAAATCTAAAGGTGCTTCCAAGAGAACACAGAAAAGAAAAGCAGCAAGAATAAGGGCTAACATTTACTAGCATTTTTCTGAGTCTATGAAACTCAGTTTTCGAGTTGGAAATGATCAGAACTCATCTCCTGATAAAAGAGGAAAAGGAGAAATAACGTCTATCGAGCATTTACTATATGCCAAGCAGTATCCAGGTGCGGGACGCTCACGTACCGTCCAATCATCACAAACACTATGGAAATGCAAACTTGGTAAGAGTCAACGATACGCACTTTGGAGGTGTAATTAACTCCATATAAAAGCTCCACATACCATTCTCACACATACTCAAGATCCCAAAGAGACTGCCAGGGAAATTCTTACTCAGTGGATTCACTCTATGCACAGGGCAAAGCATAAAACCCTTATGCACATTTACCACTTTACATTATTTTCCTGCATAAAAAGTATTTTCATTTTTCCATAGCTGAAGTCTTTTGCATTGTTGAACACTTTTGCTACCAAATAAGTGGTCCTTAACAGTGAAATTGATAAGATATAAAAACCACAAAATTACATTCAGTTAGAAAGAGACCTTCAGAGCTGGGCCCGTGGAGGGGCAGCCAGTCTGTGACAAGAGAAATCCTGGAAGTACGCGGTCCTTTAAGGGGGACACAGAACACTAGCTTGTCCCAGAGGCTTAAAGCCAGTTAAACTCTCCTCGGTCACTGAGAGCTCCAGAATCAATAAAAGAAACGAGCAGAATTAAAGGGGAATGTAAATAACAAAAAGAGCATCTTCACAAATGTATGAGAAAAAGGAGAAGTAGATTTCCTCACTCCCTCTGGCACGGTCGGTGATGGTGGGCAAAGGAGTATTAGACATTGAGCAGGAGTTTTTTCTAAAACAGAAGATAGGCTTCCTCTTCTTCCAGCTCCATGGGAAAGTAACCTGTTATTCTGCTGTGAAGACTTGTTATATTTTAACTAAATCTGTTTTTTTTTTTTTCTTTTAATTTCTAGTTCTTTCTTCTTGGCAAGGAAGGTGCAGAAGTGACCAGCATTGCTGGCAGAGAGGGAAGGGCATGAACCTGGAGCCAAGAAATATGGGTTTATTCTTGTCACTGTTTGAGGCTCTCCTCTTTCTCTGTCTCCTTACAGATCAAATAAGGCAGAAGCCAGAGGGGAGTGGTGTGAACAGATCGGTGACCAACAACTCTCTTCCTTCTAATTTCAGTAACCTCCAGAAATGAGTTTACTCTCGCTTTGTAACCTGCACCCCAGACCCGCTCTCAGCCTTGTGATGGATTGCTCGGAAACGCTATTGAACTGCTCTGGTAAATATCACATAATGAAATAATTGGGCTGACTTAGTAAAAAACCCTGCAGAAACCATGTCCCTCTGGAAAGACACAGGGACACGTAGGTAGGCAGAGTTCTGCTCAAGTTCTGCTTCTTGTCTGGTTCATGGGAGAAAATGCTTATGTATTTAACCCTTCTAGGTTTTTCATTTAAACCAAACAATTTAGCATGGTACTTATGATTAACGACAGTGTGCAAACCTTACCCTGTTGTTGAATATTCACCCTTTACCAGATGGGACAGAATTGCAGGAGGGCATTGAACTAACTTGTCACTCGTTGTTCATAATATGCTCTCAGTGGCATAAAAGGCAAACAAGTTCAACACAGAGATCTTTTTGAATATGGCATTTTCTTCTATTTGGAATTCTTATAAAGTAATCACAATGTTATACTATAATATTAAGATCAAATTTAGTATCAAATACTTAGTATCAAATATTAATAATTGGTGAGACTTAACTTTATACCCTGACTCACACAGCTATAATCTGACTCATACAGTTATGATTTGCTTATGTCTGAATAAAAACTACTATACTTATTCCAGAGTTTCAAACATCATAAAAACTGAACTACATTTCTTCTCAATAGTTCAAAGAGTTTACTTTTCAAAAATACAAATGAGAACTTTCCCTATGTTGAACAATATAACTTAAATGTTAGCTTTGATATTGTGGTCTTTAGAAAAATTATTTATAAACTAGACTGAAGGGACTGCTCTTATCTTTACTAAAATCAAACCAGATGCCAGATCATGTTGTCCTCTCACACTATTTCATTTTAAAGTTTATTGGGCCTATTCTGTCTTTCTGTGGGTCACCTATATCTGACTGCTCCTTATTTATCATTGACAGATCATCAATTCAAATCCCCAAATTTGTTATCAATCCCCTATTTGTTGCTAAATTTTTCATTATGCATCTCTAAACTCTACCTTATTTGCTCAGGATGCTATATAACCTTTCTCAGCATTTAAATATTGGTAGATTCTTGGGCTTTTCTATATTGTATGAGAAATTTTAACAAATACAAATACAAGTATAGTCTTGCTCTCTAACAAGTTATTCCACATTTTATAATTACGGGGGTGTGAATTCATGCACGGTACTTAGACACTATTACACACCTGAAGTGAGCGCACAGAGAATTTATGCTTCAGTGATGAACAACATTTTGCTTCAAGGCCTAAAACCTCATTTGTTGTTCTTATTTTCCCATATGATTATTTCAACTGAAAAAAATAAATGTAATTCTTCTTACCTTTATCAGCTTCCACTTCCAACTTGCCTCTGGTCAATAATATTTTATACTTCTACAGTAAGTTAAAATTGCTACATGTGAATAGAAACCCTACAATCTGTAAAATAACCCCAGTCACCAATATTAAGTAATATATGTTTCTATCACTTTTTTTAGTATGAAATCAAGCAATTACTAGTAATATAAAATCTGGAGTCATATGTAATGAAGAAGGTAAGTAGAATATTATTCAACTTAGAGGAAAATGTTGCCTATCTGTTTACCCAATAAAAGTGAGATGTAACTGAAGTTTCACATAGTTCATTAGAGCATCATTATTATTATACATTATTTATAAAACTGAAAAAAAAAAAAAAAAAACTACGTTGTGGCTGGCAGAGTAACGGCCTTCCAAAGATGTCCATTTTCTAATGCCCAGAATCTGTGAATATGTAGCTACATGGTAAAGGCAAATTAAAGTTGCAGATGGAATGGAGGTTACTAATTTGTTGACCCTGAGATGGGGAAATGACTGTGGATTCTTCAGGTGGGTCCAACATAATCGCAAGAGTCTTAAAAGTAAAGGAGGGAGGCAGAAGAGTCAGAGGGAGATGGGACTATGAAGGAGATCAAAGTGATGTTATGTGAGGACTCAGCTCACCACTGCTGGCTCTGAAGATGGATTTTGGGTCGGGGATGGGAGGGGGACAAGTTAAGGACTGCTTTTACAAATTGGACAGGCAAAGAAATGAATTCTGCCCCATAGATTCCAGAATGGAATGCAGTCTTGCTGACTTCTTGACCTCAGCCCAATGAGACCCCTGTCAGATTTCTGACAGAGGATTTAAGATAATAAATTTGTGCTTTTTATAAGTCACTAAATTTGTGGGCATTTTTTTGCAGCAGAAACAAAAGGCCCTACCCAGTGAAACCCTGTATTATGAGATTGGCTAAACAAACTACTGGTCTAGCCATGCAAAAGATTTCTATAAAGCTATTAAAAACATGTTTTAAAATGATAAGCAACAACATGGGACAACAGTAACACTACTACTATTAAGTAAAAGTTTATAAGTGGGTAAATACCACATGATTTTATTTCTGTAAGTCAAAGTAGATACACATACATGAAAAATGAAATGTCATCTCTGGGAGGTGAAATTATGAATCATTTTAATTTATTTATTTATATCTTTTCATATGTTAACAATGAATTTTATTGCATATATATTTTTAAAAAACGGTAACAAAAAAATGTTGGGCACCTAAACTACTAAGAGCCTCTCATAGTTTCAAAAGTACTTTTTTTAGATCTAGTTTTGAAGATGCAAATAAGAAGCTTCTCTCTGGGAAACCTTTACCAACCTTTCCCCAGTTCCCTCCACCCTTTCCATGAGGCGCTGAGTCCCACCCACGCTCTGTGATTACTATGTGATTACTATTGACATAGCATCTCTGCACTGTAGGATAACATTCTTTACTTTTCTGACTCCTCCACTGAACTCTCTTTAAACCTGAGGAAGGGCACCCTATTCTGCTCATGACCGCATAGCCCTATGCGTTCACAGAGCTTGGCTCGTAAATCAAGTCATGAATAGTTTAGGCCAAAGACAGGAGGTTTGTAACTTATTTTTAAAAAAGCATAAGAACAACTCTGATTAATATACTCAACTCTACTGCTTCTTTGGTTAACGAATTTTAGGAGCAATGAAAGTATGTTACTTCAGGAGTTCTATAGTAAAGATTAAGACAGAAACTTGAAAATAATGGGTATCATTTGCTGCAGGCTTACTTTACTGCCAGTAATCCTTAAGATTTGCAATTCTGCACATTAGAAACGTGGAGGTTTAGAGAGATAAAGAACTTGCCTGAGGTTAGTGGTTGCAATGAGCTCATTTCCCTAAATCACACTGCTGCTTAAATCTACATGGGCTCAACATTTATCTACAGCCTCTCTTAGACCTTCAGCTGATACAACCTCTCTCCTTTACTGTGAAGTTACCATTTTTATAAGTGGTCTGATCACCTTCATTAGCTGTCTATGATTTTGTTTTTTTAAATGGGTTTGTAGATACCATAGAAGGAAAATAATACTTACCTTGGGAAATACGTTTATCTCAATAACATATATGAGTTTGTTAGTAGGTTTAATCAAGGCTGCTAATTCACACATTAACTCTCTCCTGTGGAGAAGAGGAGATCTAACTTCTGTTCTTGAAAGTTTGCAAGCCACCAATAAGCATGCAACTTATTGCAGTTCACACTTGCATGTCTGCTGCACATACCACATTTATACTGTAAGTCATAAAAGGAGCCTGAGCTAGGAGAAAACCATGGTTACATTTCTGTAATTAACAAAGCCATCTCCCCCTGTCTCTCTCATTAATTTCCCTGTCTTGCAGCAGGTTGGCAAGGCCACCTTTCCTTACTCATTCACTTGTTCAGAACACAGGGACAGATATGCTGGTGTGTGCATGTCTTTACTTCTCCCTAAGGAGACCCATGGTGCTGTCTGGCCCAGTCACAGGACTACGATGGACACTGCGCTGTAACAGATTTCACTGGATGAGCCCCGGATTGCTTATGATTTTATCATTGGAACTCAATCCATAGAACTGTTGAGGCTTAAACTTTAGTCAAGAGGAAGACACTTAAAAAAAAATACTGCTATCCTAATTTTTATTTTTATTGTTTTCTTGTTTTTTTTTTTTTTTTACTGAAAAACGAGTGCATTAAACAATAAACCTATTTCTTTGGACAGATTCTTACTGAATCTGCCATTTATCTCAAACAAAAGAAACAGCAATTGATGAATATCAGCAGCAGCCTGGCCAATTAATACAGACCTCGCTGACTTTCTTTAAAAACAAACAAGAAATATTGTATTTGTTCCCAACTGTGACAGAAAAGTTCTCTGTAACAGAAGGGACAAAAATTTCTCCCTATAATGAGTTTGGATGTAAGATTAAAAGCAGAGAGGTAAAAATCAGCCAAAGTTGAATTAGATTTTCTGCCTTTGACATAAAGCAAAGTTGTAGAGTAATATCATGTTTGCAAAGAAAAAGAACAAAAATACTGACATTTATACAGATAATTTACCAAACCTTATAATCAAAAAATAAAATTAAAAATTTAACTGGACACTAATTTTGATATTACAATCTGATTTAAGTTGCTCTAAATTCAATTAATTGAATTAAATTTCCATATTATTGAGATAAAACCATAATAATGTAGTCTTTGCATAGTCTCTACCGAGAAAGGCAGTACAAAATAAATGAGAAAAACCAATGAAAGTTAGAGAGTAAGACAGTAAAACCATATTCAGTCATTTAAGTGAGTTTGGTCTACTATATAGGAAAATGCTTAGTGGCGTTTTAAGTTGAATGTTGTTTTCTTCTGAAAATTTACTTCACCTATATTTGTTTTATAGAAAATGAAACACTGATCTGAAAATTGACAACTCTCTTCTAATAAAAATAAAATTCAGGGTTAATTTAAAAGTACGAAGTCAGATTCCAACTGGAAAAACTGATCTTTTGTGCAAATAAATAATATGCTTTTTTATTGGGGGAGAGGGCTTGTTTACCAGAGGAATCTTGGACCTGGTTTTAAAGTCTTAATTTTCAAGTTATTTTCAACTATATTTAAAAGAAATACACTTTCTGCAATTATTTTAACCCCACAAAGTAATATCTTTGGATTCTGTTAATACTGAAAACATAAAATTTCAGTTTTTCAACTCACAACCAACGTAGAATTTAAAAAGTCTAGCCATTCTTTTTATTAAACAGTAAATTAATTTTTACAACATATTTATGTTAGTAGGGAGTGACATAAATGTTGAAAAGATGGTGACTATACAAGTTTTCAAAAGGCAAGAAACTTACTTTGAAATGTTTCAGTGCACTTGGTAGGCAGTTGGCACATTACGGTAAATGTTTAGTGTATTTTACTAAACAGTTTTGCAAACGTTTAGTAAGTATGGTCATAGCAGACTCTACTAGCTGTGTTACCACGTCATTAGGTCTTTGCACATAGCAGCAGCTCTAGCAACTAAACTGAAAATGGATTCTGAAAGCCTTGAAGTGAATTCAATTCTTATCTATAAAAAATATGGCTATGACAGCCATTGAGGTAAAATTTTGTTTTGCCTTGCTTTGCTTAATTCTAATTCACTGAATACTGGTTATCTACATTTTCAATGCTATTAACAGAAGATTCATGAACATGGTGAATAAAAGTAGATTACAACAATAATATTTTGTATTTTTTTTTTGAATGTTGATTCATAGTCAACATTCAGACAAGTAAGCTACTAAAACCTTTAAGGAAAAGATTTATTTGATGTAAGAAAAGACTGTCAAGAAGAGATAAAATTAGCCTTCAATTTACAAAAACAGTTTGTCCTGATGAACTGATTTAGCTTGGATATTGGAGTGGTTGAACCCAGACCATATTTGAGACAGATTAAAAATTCTAACACTGAAATAATTAAAGGGCAAAATAAAATTAAACTGATCTTGTTGAGAGTACTGGTTCTTCAGCTGTAATTACAATAAGAGTAAAACAGATGTAAAGATTAAGGAATAAAGCAAGGAGATGCAACAAAGATAGAGAGAGAAAAAGCAAGCGAAAGGGGAAAGAAAGGAAAACATAGGAAAGAAGAAAAGAAGACATGGAGATGACTATTCAGTATAGTGCTGGGAACCATATTCAGTACCTTGTAATAGCCCTTAACGAAAAGGAATATGAAAACAAGTGTGTGTGTGTGTCTGTGTGTGTGTGTGTGTGTGTATGGCTGGGACATTGTGCTGTGCACCAGAAATTGACAATGCTGTAACTGAGTACACTTCAATTAAAAAGAAAAAAAAAAAGAACAAGAAGAAGAAATGGAGATGAAACCACTAACAAGAACTGTCCGAACAATATGCTACACAGAAAGCTGGTGCACAAACTCTACCACACTTGGGTCTGGGAAGCACTCTAGGAGCGGGACCTAAATCTTACAGGAAAGAGAAGGAACCACAGTCAGCAGCAGCAGAACACTAAGCCACTCATGGATGCGCCTGAGGATGAGCCTAAACTGCAGAAGTTATTTTTCAAAGAAAAAAATATAATTTCTAGAAGAAAGTAACAACGCCCAGCAGGGTTTAAAAATGCCCAAAGTTGGCTCAGAAGCTGAAGACTTTGAATACTATTCAGTATATCCTAGTGAAACATCTTCATATTCACTACAGTATTTCATATAATCAAAAGCTTATCAAGTTACATATACTTTTACTGGGAAACAATTTATTTTGCCAACAGGTGAGCTAAAAATATCTACGGCTTTTATAACTTGTTACAATCAAGTACATGCACGGGAAAAACACAATGTCCTTTTTTTCATTTATTAGAATTTCAACTTGGTACATGGTGGAGTGGAATGTAATCTATGTCTTCACTTATCTCACTTTAGCCACAAAGATGGGACAATAAAAGAAAAAAAAAAACAAAAGAGACAAGTTCTAACCCTTAGTTCCCCCCAACAAACACATCAAAAATACATCTTCATATAGAACAATAATCCTCACTGAACATCGCCTAGAAACCTGGCAGAAGGTCTCTTGCACTAAGAAAGGCTGTAAGAAAGACACACATGTACTCAGGTGGGAAGGGAAGTAGAGCGACTGGGTAGGGACCTGTGCCCCTGCGGGGGGCCTCAGAGGAAAATGGATAATACACAAGTGGGCATCCGAGTGGACGCCCGTCCTGGGAAGCGAGCGGGTTGAGCCCCGACTGCACTTCCCAGCCTTGCGGTCCCACGTGGAGGAGACAAATCCCCTCGCAGGGAACATATTTGTACATATTGTTCTATTTGTAGGAATATTCTTTTAGGAAAAACCTCTAGAATTGGCTTTGATGGGTCAAATGTCTCTTTTTCAGGCTGTGAATAAAGATTATCAAATTACTAAACTGAAAAGAACCAAGGGTAAGACAAAACTCTTTTGAAAATACAAGGTAAGCCTTACAAACCCCTATGTCTATACCATTAGAGTGAAGAGATGGTGATGATACAGTGGAGACGATTAGGTTCTGAAGATCTCATAATTATCTCTGAAAATCCTCTGATTAACCCCCAAATTACAGTAAACAGTACTTGTATGTCCTTTGGGAGACTGACATTCTGCCACTCAGGAGCTCCATGGCTCCAGGTTTTCTCCTCTCTCACAGAACAGATGACTATTTCGTCAGCCAGACACCAGCTAAAGTAGCTGACTTGTCCTTAAGGTGATTTTATATGTAACATATGTATCTTTAAATTAAGGATTACACTCAGGTCTGCATCACACTCACATCCTAAGAAATCATGAGGAAACAGCAAATGGTAATTTCCCATTTTACTGCTCAGTCTGGGGCCTATGTTCATGGAAGGGAACCAGCGTCACCCACTCAGTTTATATCTCTCTGGATTGTTCTCTTTCAGCATGAACAAGTTAAATGTGCACATGTTGTGACTCTGCTTTTAGGCTATTTAACACATTCTTTATCTCTGTGTATAAAATGAACGATGGAAGAAAAAGAAAGGAAAAAGAAGAAATGAAGAATGAAAAACTGTGTGTAAACACGAGAGAACTATTTTTAAACCTGAAATGTGTCTTTCCCTCCCCAGACCAATGTGCAGTATTATTTCAATGCTATGTTCATGCTGCTCGCAATAAATTAAACAGTGTTATACCCCAGGTACACACCATAGAAGATTTCATGTCATTTTTAAACTCTGCCAAGTGTATTTAAATTGAAATAACAAATTCCTTTTCTCACCATGGCGAACTCTAGAAAAAGGTATGTTCACAGTAGGCTTAACATTTCAAAGGCAGAGATCAGCATTTTCTTGCACTGCCTGTAACTCCCGTCTCCCACAGGGTCATCTTCATATACTTTATAGGCTAATAGAAAGTATAAGATATGATGGGATATATATATATAATTTTATTTTTACATAATTTATAGACTCTTAGTTATTTACTGTGAATGCGGTAACTGGCACAACAGGTTCATGTTCAAACTCAAAAGAAATAAGCAACTTGGAAATGAATTCTTTAAGAATTCAATGCCTTATTCTGTGTCTTATTCCCTATTGAGCTGCATATAAAAGGTTGACCACATTCGGGGAAACATTTGTTCATAAAAAAGGTCATTTCCTTTCCTAAGGTGATGGATAGTTAAATTACTGTGCTTAGGAGATGAGTAATAAGGGAAAGAGACAGAATTAAAAGGCCATAGAAATCCAGTAATTAACTTAATTTGAATCCAATTAGCCAACTTAGATGGAAAAATAAGGCTAAAATCTAAATTGATCTGATAGGCATAAGCCCAATTACTTACAGAAAGTCTGAATAATATTCTGAACCTGAATATGGCATTTATCTCATTCATTTAGGTGTAGAACTTAATTGGGATACAAATAGAGGATTACAGAAGTGGGCACTAATCTATGTGATCAGTCGTTTAATCAAAATACTGTATTAGATAGATTTACTTTGGGCAGAATTTTTCTAAAAGGCACAAAAATATTGGAGACACAGTTATAAAATTTATCAAATGACCCAGTGATTTTTTTTAAAAAATATGGTATGTGAATATATTGTGAAATAAAGTTAGTTAATACATCCATCACCTCACAGTTACAATTTTGTGTCTGTGTGTGGTGAGAAATTTCATGACCCATTCTCTTAGCAACTTTCATATAGACAATACAGTATTGTTAACTGTGGTCACCATGTTGTACATTACATCTCCAGAATGTACTTATAACTGGAAGTTTGTACTCTTTGACCACCTTTATCCATTTCCCCCACCTCTCACCCCTGGCCACCACCAATCTGTTCTCTGTTTCTATGAGTTGGGTTTTATTAGATTCCACATAAACGTGAGATCATATAGTATTTTCCTTCCTCTGATTTATTTCACTTAGAATAATGCACTCAAGACTCAGTCACACTGTTGCTTTGTATTTTAGGGCTTAATAATGTCCTAACACACACACCATTGTCTTTATAAATTCATCCATCAACCAACACTTAGGTTGTTTCCATGTCTTGGCTATTTTAAGTAATGCTGCTATGACCACAAGAGAGCACATATCTATTTGAGATATTTCATTTCCCTTTGGAGATGCACCCAGAAATGAAACTTCTAGATCATATGCTGGATCTATTTTAAATTTCTCGAGGAAACACCATTCTGTCTCCTACAGTGGCCGCACCAATTTACATTCCCATCAACAGCGTCCAAGGGTACCCTTTTCTCCACATTCTGCCAACTCTTGTTATCTCTTGTATTTTTAATAATAGCCATCCCAATAGTGTGAGGTGATATCTCACTGTGGTTTTGGTTTGCATTCCCTTGATGATTAGTGATGTTGAGCACCTTTTCACGTACCTGTTGGTCATTTGCATATCTTCCTTTAAAAAATGTCTACTCAACTCCTTTGTCCATTTTGTAATCAAATTACTTGTTTTTTGGCTATTCAGTTGTTTGAGTTTCTTGAATATTTTGGATATTAATGCCTCATCAGATGTGTGGTTTGCAAATATCTTCTCCTGTTCCACGCATTGCCTTTTCATTTTGTTGATTGTTTCTCTTGCTTTGCAGAAGCTTTTCAGTTTGATGTAAATCCACTTGTTTCTTTTTGCTTTTGTTCCTTGTGCTTTTGGTGTCGTCCATAAAATCACTGCCAAAACCAGTATCAAGAAGCTTTTTCCTGATGCTTTTTTCTAGTTTTATGGTTTCGGGACTTATATTTTTACATCTTTAATCTACTTTGAGCTGATTTCTGTGAGTAGTGTAAATGAGTCTTTTCATTATTTTGCATGTAAATACCTAGTTTTTCCAGCAACATTTATTGAAGAGACTATCTTTTCTCCATTAAGTATTCTTGGTTCCCTTTTCAAGTATTAGTTGATTGTACATGTATGGGTTTGTTCCTGGGATCTCTATTCTGCTCCACTACTCTAAGTGTCTATTTTTATATCAGTGCCATACTTTTTTGATTACTGTAGGCTTGCAATATAGTTTGAAACCAGAATGTGTGATGCCTCCAGCTTTGTTCTTCTTTCTCAAGATTGCTTTGGCTATTCAGGGTCTTTTGGTTTTCCAGACAAATTTTATGGTAGATTTTCTAATTCTGTAAAAAAATAATGCAGTTGGAAACTTGATAGTGAATGAATTCAGTCTATAGATAGCTTTAGGTAGTATGTACATTTTAACAATATGAATTTTTCCAGTCCATGAACACAAGCTATCTTTCTATTCATTTATGTCTTTTTCATTATCTTTCATCAGTATCTTAAGAGTTTTCAGTATACTTAGAAATTTCATTATATATTGCAACTCCTTGGTTAACTTTTTCCTAAGTATTTTATTATTTTTGATGTTATTGTAAATGAGATTGTTTTCTTTACCTCTTTTTCAGATAATTCATAGTTAGTATATAGAAATGCAACTGATTTATGTACATTAATTTTGGGTTCTGCAATTTTATTGAAGTTGTTTATTAGTTCTAAGAGGTTTTTTTTTTTTGGTGGACTTTAGAATTTTTTATATATAATATTATGTCATCAGTCAACAGAGACAATTTTACTTCTTACTTTCCAAGTTAGGATACCTTCTATTTATTTTTCTTGCCTGATTGCTCTGGCTAAGATTTCCAGTAATATGTTGAATAGAAGGGGTGGGAGTGGACACATCTGTCTTATTCCTGATCTTAAAGGAAAGCTTTCAACCTTTCACTATTGAGTATGTTAGCTGTGGGCTTATCATATATGACCTTTATTATGTTGAGGTACATTACTTCCATACACTTTTGTTGCAAGTTTTTATCACAAATAGATGTTGAATCTTATCCAATGCTTTTTATGCATCTATTGATGTATCAGTGATTCTTAAATGGTGGAGACAGTGAGGGTAGTAAACAGTGGCTGTGATTTTGGCCTCCTAGTCTCTCTTCACCCTATTTCTGTTTCCATCATTCTCAGTCTTGATTTTTTCAGGGGAAGGGTAAGTTCATGCCAATCCCTATGGAGGAGGGGGCTCAGTATGTGGTTCATGTGGGCATGTGGCAAAAACAAAACTCATGAGCTCTAATATTCAACTTTGGCTTTTCCTTGTTGGAGGGAAGAATCCTGGAACTGCAGCAAACACCTTTTGACAATAGGGAAGACCTTGTCAGAGAAGGTAACCAGCAAAGGATCAGCAGAACTCAGAAATGGAGGCATCAAACTGAAGCAAGCTCTGTCCCAGAATTAATTGTCCAGGTATGAGAAGCAACAATTCCAATTTAGCTTAAGTCTTCCATCACTCAAAAGTAATGGGTTGGGAGGTGGAAAAGCAGGATGCCTCTTACATTGTCAGAGGACGTGAAGAAGAGGCATTTCAGAATGGAGCGATACCTCTTGGGAGTCTCATATCTGGACTTAAGAATAAGAGATAAGATGCTACTATCCACCAGACCTCCTGCTGCTACATATTAGTTTGCAATTAAGCTTCTGCCTTTGTTGGGGTTCCCTACAACCATTCTCAGTCTCAGTGATTCAGTGGATGGTCTTATGGGACCAAGAAGTTGTTATATTTATGACTAAGATAAATTACAACAAAGGGATTCAAAGTAAAATCAGCAAGAGAAAAGGCTATTAGAGTGAAGTCTTTAGGAAACCAGGTGTAAGTTTCCAAGAGTCTACCAGTTTAGTTACACAGGACGTGCTTAATTTCTTCAGCAATAGCTTCTCACAGCACCTGTGAAGTACTGCCTCTTAGGGAAGGTCATTAAAGAATCAGTGCCCAAATAGAAATAAAAGCAAACATAAACAAATGGGACTTTAAACTTAGGAGCTTTTGCATAGCAAAGGAAACCATAAGCAAAACAAAATGACAACCTACGGAATGGGAGAAAATATCTGCAAAAGATGAGACTGACATGGGCTTACTTTCCAGAATATGTAAACAGCTCATACAACTTAATAAGAAAAAAGCAAACAACCTAATCCAAAAATGGGCAGACGACCTAAACAAACAATTCTCCAATGAAGACATAAAGATGGCCAATAGACACATGAAAAACTGCTCAATATTGCTAATTATCAGAGAAATGCAATCAAAACTATGAGGTATCACCTTACACCAGTCAGAATGGCCATCATTCAAAAGTGCATGAACGATAAATGCAGGAGAGAGTGTGGAGAAAAGGGAACCCTCCTACACTGTTGCTGGGAATGCAGTTTGATGCAGCTGTTATGGAAAACAGTATGGAGAGTCCTCAAAAAACTAAAAACAGACTTACCATATGATCCAGCAATCCCACTCCTGGGCATATCTCTGGACGGAACTCTAATGCAAAAAGGTACATGCACCACAATGTTCATAGCAGCACTATTTATAATAGCTAAGACATGGAAGCAACCTAAATGTCCATTTGACAGATGATTGGATAAAGAAGTTGTGGTATATTTATACAACAGAATACTACTAAGTGATAAAAAAAGAATAAAATAATGCCATTAGCAGTAACATGGATGGGCCTGGAGAATGTCATTCCAAGTGAAGTAAGCCAGAAGGAGAAAGTAAAATACCATATGAGATCACTTATATGTGGAATCTAAAAAAAATTAAATAAAAGACAAATGAACTTATATATAAAACAGAAACAGACTCACAGACTCACAGAGATAGAAAACAAACTTATGGTTACCGGGGAGAAAGCGGGTAGGAAAGAATAAACTGCAAGTTTGAGATTTGCAGATACTAACTACTACATATAAAATAGATAAACAACAAGTTTCCACTGTATAGCACAGGGAACTATTTTCAATATCTTGTAGTAACCTATAATGAAAAAGAATATGAAAAGGAATATATGTATGTATATATGTGACTGAAACATTATCTTGTATACCAGAAATTGAACAACATTTTAAAACGTCAATTAAAAACAAAAAGAATCAGTGCCCAGCGTTTTAATTGGTGGCTAGTCACACAGGCATCCTCTGCCTAACATGTACAAAAATCCCAGCCTCCCAGAAGAGAAAAGGAATGTTCAATATAAACCACATAAACTATTTGTAAAAATAGTTTAGATACAGTAACCAGTGAGCCACTCCTGCCATTTAGAGAAAGTTTTAAATCAGTGCATGAAACTGTGTATCATTCAAGTTCCCGAACACCAGCCAAAGGCCAACCTTAAAAGCCAGCCTTTGTAAGAATTGCAAGCCTTCGGGCTGGCACATTAACTCCTCTTGGCACCCCCCTTTCTTTTAGGATACTTCAATACTTCAAGTGAGGACACCCTCTCTTCCAACTGCCACTCACCACATGCTGCAGAGAGCTTTTCTTGTTTGCTGGACTAGACATCATAGATATTGCAGACGAAGTCAACGTCCTACCATCTGCCCTTTTCTAATAGACGAATGGGCCTCATTTCAGGCTCCAACCCTTCTTTTTATGCCCTGCTCTGCTGCATGCAGCCAAGTAAGCTAGACTACGAAGCTCTGGGGAACAGGGCAACAACACTCTATTTTTGCATCCAGAGTTCTTAGTGCACCTTACTTAACACATATTTGTTGAATGAATACCGACATTCCAAGATGTAAACCTGCCATGCCCCTGAACTAAGGGATCTTCCGGGTTGCCTTTTTGCTGTGTAGCTGTCCTTTGAATGTACGTGCTCATGCTCATACACACACAAAAGGCCTGACATTTTCTGACCCAGGCATGCAGGGAAACTAACAAAGTGCCAGCAGCAGAATGGCCGCTTCAGTTGCTGGAGCTAAAAGCTAGCTTACCACTTCAGTTGCACGTCACTAAATTAACTTGAAGAGCACAAATGTGCCCACGGAGTAGAACTTAACATTCACATAAACAATTTTAAAATTAGAATTTTAAAATCAGAATAACTTGTGGGTCTTATCAGGAACAATAATTAATTTGGAAATCTATTTTTTTTTTAACCACATTCTGAATACTGTCCTGCAGGAAGAGGGATGAGCATCTAGGTGGCTAGGAAATCTACCGAGAAAATATCCTGCACTCAACATCTCTGCCTTGCTGCTCTGGCTGCTCTCCACAGATCCCAGATGTAATCTGCTCATAAGCAGCCTGTAATATTGTTCATCCAAGCTGCACAGTGTGCTGTGAGACTGGCAACTGCCCTCTGTGGGAAGCCTGGCTACAGATGACTAGCTGAAAATAAAACTCAACTCCAGGCTGAATGGATCATCATGATTTTAATTAAGTTTATAGAAGGATTGCTTCATTTTGTGGCATTTCCCTCCCTTTCTTATTTATAACATGGGCTAAGAATAAATACTATTTTTAAGTAAATAAGGCATTTTGAATCAGAGTACAGTAAACATGTTATGAGTGAGTTTTTTTCCCTCAGTTTAAGTCTTACAAATGATGTGGACTTTAATTTAGAATGCCATCCTTTAAGACATCTAATACCTATAAATATTAATAGTCTAAAATATACTGCAGAATCACAGAACTTGAGAAATCTCAGGAAGCAATCATGTATATCCTTTGAACCTAAAGATAAAAGTCTTGCTCCAAATGCCGATATGGCATTAGGCTTTTATTATATTAAAACACCCAGAAAAACATTTCCATACCTCCACGGGTACCTCATTCCATTACTTCTCTTAGATGAAATAGCCTTTACAATTTTTTTTAAAATCAAATCCCCTTGGCTGTGATGAATAATAATTTCTGTTAGGTTTAATGATATTTGGCATAAACAGTATATTTATAATTTTACTTTAATTCTCATAAACAGTGGGAATGGTGATTTAAGTTTTTTATAATCTGAAAAACATCTAAATTCCAAAAACACTTCAACTTTATTGCTACAGACAAACTTGTTTGCGATAAAATTCACTGTGTGTGTTAGATTAGTTTTATTTCTTGCACATAAGGAACTGTGGCATTTTTTCAACTGAGACCATTCTATAAGGCACAGCTTTCTACTGGCTTATATGCCCCCAGTCCTCAATCCAGTAACTCCCACTCTCATTTCTTATCTTAAGGAAAGAAACTGAGGCTATGGGAAAATTACTGCCTGAATTACCACTGAAATTCTATTTGAATAACTGTATCAAGCTTGTTAACTAACTTTGATCAGAGGTAACTATCACAACTCCTACTGTTTATGAGGATTAAATTATATATATATATATATATATATTATATACATGCATACTCATGCATATTAGATGCGTAAACCACTAAATAACTTTCCCCAGTGTTTTATCTATTCTGAAAGAAATAGTTTCGTTTCATCAGTTTCTGTGATAGTTGAACCTGTTTTTGTTCTGCTGGGCCTCTGCTCTGTTCTGTGTTGCTGGGCAACCAAGAGGATGAGGATGGAGTGGTGGCAGAGAATTTCAGTTGCATTATTCAGGCCAAGTAAATATTAAATCAATTACTAAAATTCTCATTAAAGTGAGAGCTACTTAAATGCAGGGGGCTCATATGCCTTCTGTGATTATTTTAAATTAAAGGTAGATAAAGTGATGACTGCAGTAATGTTTTCCCCCCTTTCCTTGAAGTAGGAAAGGAGGCAATACCATTAGAGGGGAAGACAAAGTAGGTAAGATAAAATCTGTTTTGCAATGTCCACTAGGAAGTAAAAATGTATATTTACTTGACTCTTTTTATATATAGAAAAGTCAATTGTTTTGATTTTTGTCTCTTAGATTTCTTCCATTGCATATACTGAGCTATTTATAGGCATAAACTAAGCAAATTAACACATAAATCAAGGTAAATGAATAGAAGTCTTACTATATTTATACGCTCTCATATTAATGCCTAATTTGTTGTTGTTACTGCATTTTAGTAATCCTTTACAATTTGCTTGGTAATTAAAACAATACATGAACCTTCTAAATAGGAAAGCCATTTTACTGGCTCTAACGAGTAGGGTATGTCATCTTTAAAATATTTACATATTCATGAAAATCCATCAAGATATAAAAAGATGAAAGAGAACATACTTGTATCACTTATAGGCCTAGTGAGCAGATTTAAATTTAAGCTTATGGTGATTTCCTTATTTAATTTTCTCAATTGAGAAACCGCAAATGTTTGTTCACTGAGTTTACAAGCTGATCCCTAGTTTTACAAGAGTCCAAAAATTGATTTTGTGTGGCACTCAGGACGAGTTTTGTCATAAAAGGAAAGGAAGTTAGAGGCCCTATTAAATCCACAGTGGACTTGATATATATAATACCAATAGAATATAGAAACTATCTACAGTGCAGAGTGGTATTTTGATGGAATGTGTCTTAAATGATGCAGTTGTGAGTGCTAACGTTACCTACCCCATACACATTATCTTGGAAATAGAACCAGGCACATCTTACTAACCATTCTGTAGAAAGCTCTAAAGGTCTGGAAAGTATGTAGACTAGATACTGGTCCTGGGAGTAGCTTCTCGTTTACATGCCATTAGAGTTAGCCTACCTGATTCTCTATCCACTGACTCTAACTCTGCTCCAGCTCAAGTGCTCTCTCTCCTCCCCTCGGTGCTGTAAAGAGAAGGGAGCCTTAGAGTCTACATTCCCAGTCTACCCATTCTCCTTCCCCGATCATTCCAACTTTACAACCACACCTTCAGAAGTTTCAGTGTCTTGGAGCCACAGGGGGTGGCCACATGGGAACTACAAAGGAAGCAAGGGGGTCTTGCAAAATTTATGAATCACAGAAACTTACTGATCATCTCTTACAAGCATTGGAAACTGAAGAGCACCTTTCTTCTCAAACTTCTCTTTGAAATTTATTCTGACAGCAATGAAAAAATATAAAACAGATAGAGTTGCATGAAGGTGATACAGATTCCAATGGTGAAGCTTGAAATGTGAATGTTCTCCTGTTATAGCTAAACCCATTGCTGGACATCCTAGTGTATCTAACAGTAAACCACCCCCAAGGCAACAGCCAAGAGTTACATGCTTGCTTCGGGGTTATAGGTAAATGGAAAACTCCATGTGGCTGCTTTCCTTTTTTCAAAACCCAAGGAGGAAGAGAAACGTAGAGCTGACAGAACAGACTGTGTTAACGGAGGAGAAGAGAGAAGAAGAGAAAGAAGGAAGGAGGGAGGGAAGGGGAGGAAAACCAGGGTGTGGATGAGGAGGATGAGACGGTCAAGGAGTGGGAGCTGGGGATGCGGGCAGCGGGGTTAGGGGTGTTTCACGGGAGTGAGAGGGTGTTTCATTGAGCTTCCGTTCATCCTGATATCCAGATCAGCACATCTCGCACCACAACCACTTGAGGCCTTGAAGGCTGGGGTAAGGCAAAAAACAAAAAGGGGTTTGCTGTTTGGGAGGACCAGAAAAACAGACTTTGGACGTAGGAAGAAGATGGAAGGAAATTCTATGGTGCAATTCAAAACCAGCGTGTAGCTGGTAATAAGCCTGAATAGATGTTTATAAGTGAAGGATACTGACAAGTCAGAGATGGACTGATAAAATTTAATCAAAATAAAAATTCAAAATTAATAAGCATTAATGGTTTTTTAAAAACAATTATATTAAAAAGGGGTAATTCATGGGGGTAGAGAAAAGTAGTGCTCACAAGACATTTAGTGACATACATATATTTTCCATGTTTGGAAACCTCTAGCACAGAGATTAATAAAAGAAGAAGAAAATTAACATCTATTTTCAAATAAAGATAAAAGGATTATAATAAAATCTTTTCATTATATACTGCTGTGAGGTCTAAATGTGTAATATTTCCCAACCATGTAATTCCTTCATAAGTCATTTCTTCTTATTTCTAAATTCTATTTTAAATATGCTTTTCTTTTCTGAAATTGGTTTTACAGAATGAGAGGGATGGCATTTATAATAGGACTAACAAATTTACCCAATAACAAAATATGAACAGCTTGTATCTGTCAATAATGTGGCAAAAAGAAAAAAAAAACTTGCCAATGAATTTTTTTAACTCAGTATTTTGTTTTCCCTACCATGCATATTTCACAAGAATGTGTTACCCTTCAGTTTATTGCTATAATATTGCTGAATACTCATGACATACATACAGGCCTGACATAACATGTCCAATATTACAAAAAAGTATCAAAAACCAATGTTGATTTTATGAATAAATGAAGTCTTTGAACAGAAATGAAGATCTGCAGATACAAAAATAATGAACATTTAGAAGGTGAATTTGAAACAGCTTCAGCTGTAAAGTCAAGGTGGTCAGGGGACTTGATTTTAAATTCAGCCCCCTTCTTTAACTGTTTTGCATTGAAGAATTTATTTAATCTTTCTGAGTGTGAGTTGTTCAAATGGTGCTAATAAAACATACTTATGTAATTTCATTGAAAATGAAATGAGAAAATATAGGTAATTTGCACAGTTTTGGGTACTCAACGAATACTTCTCATTTCTCTTTTTTAACTTTTTTTTTTTTTTTTTTTTTGAGGAGGTTAGGTAACATAGAAAATGTCTCCCTTGATGCAAAGGGAATCTATAAATGTTTAGCTCTCTCCACCCTTCCTTGCCATTTTTGCAGATTACAGTAAGAAAGAAATCATAGATGTTTGAAATAAAAGGCAAGTTAAAAGGAGTTCTGGTCTACTATTCTATCTGGGCGTAGTTAAGGTACTGTAGTGTCCCCTCTTCTAAGAAGAGTTCTTAGATCTCCTAGAGTTACATGGCTTTTCTCAAGAGCTCTGGCAAGAGGAAGAATGAGAACCTTATGACCTGCCTCCCTGAGTAGTACTGCCTACTGCATCACATGCAAATACAGTTCCTTCTTGAATAATTAAAGCACAAACACACTAGCAAACCTAGAAAGTGACATTTACTATTACATGAATATTTCAATTCTTAATAATTGTTATATTTAAATAAACAGATCTATATTTTTCTCATTAACCATTTCTTTGAAGCAAATGATCTTTTAGTCTATGTTTATGGAAAGTATGTATTTATGCCCTAACCACCTACATGGTGTAGTTAATACTTGGATAAATATCAAGCAATTTTTTTTTTAAAGGTTATAACCATTATCAAGCCACCAATGTGTTATAGGTGATATTTTTATGAGTCTGAAGCATTTTTTGCAGACTCAACCAGCAACTGGCTTTAACACACAGTTGCATTCGGAATCCTAATCTGCCTGCCTCCTGTTAGATGGATACTGTCTTCTGTTCTCTCGCGCTCTACCTGTTACTGCAAAGGAAATCGACCATCTCGGGAACCCAAAGAGCATGTCTGATCGCTACAGGATCTGGATCCTCAGTTTAACAAACTGTTATTCACTGAGACTTTCTGACAGGAAAAACTCAACCACAACCTGCACATGTGTGGTTGAATCAGTTCATTTGGCTAAAGGAAGAACAACATGCTCAACCTTTTCCATTTTAATAGGAATTGGTATTGCATTGATCTTTGACAAGCTCAGGATAACAATATACTTCTACCATGCGTTCCTGCTAGATACTTCGCGCACATGGCAGAGTCAATGCTCAAATTTTGGCCTTGGCGAGAACATGAGTAAATTTAGCTTAAAACAACAAAAAAATTTTGTATTTTTTAACTAATGTCTGCTTTTTACTTACTGAGTTGCCTTTAGTACATCACTGTTGTTCTGATACTTTCTTTTCATTATGGACACTATTTTAAAGTCAACTATTTTGCTATTTGGTTACTAAATATATTGTTTTACGCATATAACCTGCTTTGTTGTTTTAGGATACTGTTACTTCATTCTGTTTTCTCCCTTTGTGATAATTAGATTTAAAACAAATTCAGGAACAAAAGAAAAAAGCACAAGAGGATTTATTAAATAGGGGTTTTATACAGCCCTCACCTTTTCTTGACATTTGTACCAGCCTCCATTTTACATTACGTTTCAATGTAAGAACAGTACACAAAATTCACAGTTTTTCTTTTCCTTTTTCTGTTACTTGTAGACAAAGGTCCATTTCTACTGCCGTCAGCAGTGTTGGCATCCTTCCCTGAAACAGGGTCTGAGAAGTTTCTGAGTATCAAGGAAATTAAATTTCATAGCTTTTCTCTTTTAAATTAAGAATGTGCTTGATAATCATCCATGAAAACTCTCTTGGTATTAATTCACATTTGCATTTGCTTCCCATAATAATATCAAATAACAATAATAAATAACAATAAATTCTACCAGGACCAATTCTGGACAAGATGGAGAACTACCATGGACTGACTGACTCCTTTCCCAGCCAAATCCCAGAGCTATTACAGATAATATTGAGTCTTTGGAGTTTTCAGAGTGTTAACTTAGCAAATAAAACTAAAACTATAACAATAAAAATAACCACAAACAAGAAACCCTGGGGAGCAGGAAGAAGTTGTCCTAATATGGACGGGAAAGTTATTTATCTAAAGTGAAAGGGTCAAAAGCCACTCTTTTGAGGATGGATTGGGAATGGCTCTCTAACTAGCCCTTTTTCTCTACCAGAATTCCCTGGTTAAAATATCATATGCCCAGTCATCATGGTATGACAAAAAAGCACCACCTCCTGCTCAGTATCATTCAGAAACAGCAGGGCAGTATCATGGCAGCTCTGGAGCTCCAGCAGCCACCTGAGGGCTTGGCCTTTTTTTTTCTTAATTTAATTGAGGTATAGTCAATTTACAATGTTGTGTCAATTTCTGGTGTACAACACAATTCTTCAGTCATACATGAACATACATATATGGTGGCTTGGACATCACACAACTTTGAGAGGGAACCAGTAGCTCAGGCCAGGCTGATCTGTAAGTTTTATCTCCTACATAAGACCCGTCTGTCAAGGCTGGGAGAGATGACCTTTATCTAATGTGTAAAAACCAATATGGAGAGTCAAGAAAAATGATGAAATAGAAATATGTTCTAAATGGAAGAACAAGATAAATCTCCAGAAACCAATCTTAATAAAAAGGAGATAAGTGATTTACTGGATAGAGAATTCAAAATAATGGTCATAAAGATGCTCACTGAGATCAAGAAACCAATGCATGAATAAAATCAGAATTTAAAGAGATAGAAAATCTAAGTACCAAACAGCAGTCAAAGAGCTAAAGAACACAATACCTAAACTAAAAAAAATCAGTACAGGGTTTCAACAACAAGTGAAAAAAGGATCAGAGAACATGAAGCCTGGGCAGTGGAATTTATACAATCAGAGGAGCAAAGAGAAAAAAGAATTAAAAAAAGAGTGAAGATAGGTTGTGAAGATAGGTTAAGGGACTTATGGGACACCACTGAGTATACCAATACATACATGATGGGGATCCCAAAAGAGAGAGAAAGGGGCAGAAAGATTCTTTAAATAAATAATGACAGAAAACTTCCCTGAACTTGGGGAAAAAACAAACATAAAGCTCAGGAAGTCTAAAGAGTTTGAAATAAGAAGAATCTGAAGACATCCACACAGAGATACACTTAATTATGTTGCCAAAAGTTAAAGACAAGAAAAGAACTTTAAAAGCAGCAAGAGAAAAGCAATTTGTTACATACAAGAGAAACCCCTTAAGACTATCAGTATATTTTTCAGCAGACACATTGCAGACCAGAAAGCGATGGAATGATATATTCAAAGCAACAAAAGGGGGGAAAACCCCACTGTCAATCAAGGGTACCCTTACCCAGCAAAGTTGTCCTTCAGAAATAAAAGAGAAATTAAGAATTTCCACAAAAAACAAAAGCTTAAACAGTTCATTTCTATTAGACCAGCTTTAAAAGAAATGTTAGAAGTTCTTCAAGCAGAAATGAAAGGATGCTAATTAGCAACAGGATATTAAAGTGTAAAATTACATGGTAAAACTAAACATACAGTTAAACCCTATACAATGAGATTTATAATGTTGGTGGGTAAATCACTTATAACTGTAGTATAAATAATAAAAGATAAAAGATATAATTAAATATAATTATAACTGTAATAGTTTGTTAACAGTTACACAATATAAAAAGATGCAGAGAATGACATCAAAAACATAAAATTTGGGGAAAGGGAAGATTAAAAAAGTAGAGCCTTATTATGCATTTAATGTTAAGATGTTATCACCTTAAAATAGACCGTTATAAGGTGTTTTATGTAAGCCTCTTGGTAACTACAGAGGAAAAACCTAAAGTAGATACATTAAAGATAAAGAGAAAGGAATCAAAGCACCCAATTACAGAAAATCATCAAAACATAGAGGAAGATAAGAGAGGAAGAAAGGAACTAAAAAACAGCAATAAAACAATGAACAAAATGGCAATAGTAACTCACTACCTACTAATAATTACTTTAAATGTAAATGAACTAAATTCTCAAATCCAAAGGCATAGAGTGGCTGAATGGATTGAAAAAACAAAAGCCAACTATGTGCTGCCTATAAAAGACTCACCTCAGCTTAAGGACAAAGATAGGCTGAAGGTGAAGGGATGAAAAAGATATTCTATGAAAATGGAAACCAAAAGAAAATAGAGGAGACTATACTTATATCAGACAAAACAGATTTCAAGCCAAAACTATGACCAGAGACAAAGGTTATTAAGTAAGGACAAAAGGGGTCAATCCATCAAAAGGATATAACTTTTGCAAATATTTATATATCTAATATAGGGGCACCTAAACACATAAAGCAAGTATTAACAGATACAAAGAGAGAAACAGACAGAAATACAATAATAGCAGAGGACTTTGTTACCCTACTCTGAAAAATGGATAGACTATCCAGATAGAAAATCAACAGGAAACATTAGACATATATAACATGTTAGACCAGACTGACTTAACAGATACATACACAATGTTCATCCAACAGCACAATACACATTCCTCTCAAATGCACATTCTGCAAGATAGATCATGTGTTAAGCCACAAAACAAGTCTTAATAAATTTAGGAAGACTGATATCATATCAAGCATCTTTTCTGACCACAATTATATGAAACTTAAGTTCAATTATAAGAGGAAAACTAGAAAATATACAAATACATGGAGATTACACAACATGCTTCCAGACAACCAATGGGTCAAAGAAGAAATCAAAGAAGTCAAAAATATCTTGAGACAAATGAAAACAGAAAACACAACAAAACTTGTGAAACATACCAAAAGTGGTTCTAAAAGGGAAGTTTATAGCCATAGATGCCTACATTAAGGAAAGAAAAATCTCAAATAAACAACCTGACTTTACAACTCAAAGGACTAGAAAAAGAAGAACAACGTTAGTAGGAGGCAGGAAATAAAGATCAGAGTAGAAATAAATGAAATACAAACTAAAAACACAACAGAAAAAAAACCAATGAAACTAAAACTAGTTCTTTGAAAAGATAAGCTAATTGACAAATCTTCAGATAGACCTTCCAATAAAAAAGGAGACATATAAAATCAGAAACAAAAGAGGAGACAACACAACTGGTAACGCCAATATACTAAGAATCATAACAGACTACTATGAACAATTATATGCCAAAAAATTAGATAACTTGGGAGGCAAACAAATTCCTAGAAACATATGGCCTACTAAGACTGGATCGTGAAGAAACAGAAAATATGAACAGACTAATTACTAGTAAGGAGATCAAATCAATAATCAAAAATCTCTTAACAAAGAAAAGACAAGACCAGATGGCTTGAATGTTAGATTCTACCAAACATTTAAAGAAGAATTAATGCCAAACCTTCTCAAACTCTTTCAAAAAAAAGAAAAGGAAGAAATAGTTCCAAAGTCATTTTATGAGGCCAGCATTACCCTGACACCGAAGACAAACAAGGACACTACAAGAAAAGAAAATTACAGACCAATATCTCAGATGAGCAAAGATGCAAAAATTCTCAACAAAATATTAGCAAACTTAATTCAACAATACATTATTAAGATCATACAAAATTGATCAAGCAAGATTTATTTCAGGCATGCACACAAATCAATGTGAAACACCATATTAATAAAATGAAGGATGAAAATCATATGAAAATCTCAATAGATACAGAAAGGCATTTGACAAAATTCAACATCCTTTAACAATAAAAACTCTTAAAAAATTGGGTGTAGAAGGAATGTACCTGAACATAATAAAGGCCATATATTATATGCCCATAGCTAACATAATAATATACAGTGAAAGGCTGAAAGCATTTCCTCTAAGATGAGGAACAAGACAAGAATGCCAACTCTCACCACCTTTATTCAAAATAGCACTGGAAATCCTAACCAGCGTATTAAGCAAGAAAAAAAAAATTAAAAGGCATCCAAATGGGAAAGGAAAAAATAAAACTGTCTCCATTTTCAGATGATATATTATATAAAAAAAATTGAGTTCAGTAAAAAAAAAAAAATGCTAAAACTAATAAAGTAATTCAGTAAAGTTGCAGGATACAAAATCAATATACAAAAATCAGTTCACTTTCTGTATACTAACACTGAACTATTGGAAAGAGAAATTAAGAAAAAAATTACATTTAGAAGAGCAGCAAAAATAATAAAATACTTAGCAATAAATTTAACCAAGGAGGTGAAAGATCTGTACACTTAAAAGTATAATACATTAATAAAAAACTGAAGACACAAATAAATGGAATGATATTCCATGCTCATGGATTGGAAGAATTGATGTTGTTAAATGTTAAATGCGATACCTATCAAAATTCCAATGGCATTTTTCACATAAATAGAGCACAAACAATTCTAAAATTTGCATAAAACCAAAAAAGACCCTAAATAGCAATCCTGAAAAAGTAAAACAAAGCTGGAAGCATCATGCTCCCTGATTTCAAACTATATTACAAAGCTGCAATAACCAAAACAACATGGCACTGGCATAAAAACAGACACATAGCTCAACGGAAAAGAACAGAGAGCCCCCAAATAAATCCGTGCATATACGATCAATTGTTTTTCAACAAAGGCACCAAAATTATGCAGTGAAGAGAGGATAAACAGCACTGGGGAAACTAGATATCCCTGCAAAGGAATCTGACTGAACCTCTGTCTTACAGCATACACAGAATTCAACTCAAAATGGATTAAAGTTTTCATTGTAAAGCCAGAAAACACTAAACTACTAGAAAAAAAAAATAGGGAAAAAGCTTCTTGACATTGATCTTGGCAATGATCTTCTGGATTTAACACCAAAACCAAGGCAACAAAAGCAAAAATTTAAAAAGTGGAACTACGTCAAACCAAAAATGTTTCTACATAACAAAAGAAAGAATCAGCAAATGAAACGGCAACCTAAGGGATTGGAGCAAATCCTTGAAAACTACATATCTTATTTGTAACTTCCAAAATATACAAGGAACACAATATGCAATAGCAGAAAATAAATAATCCAAATAAAAAAATAGACACAGGGACTGAACAGACAGTTTTTCAAAGAAGACTTACAATTGGCCAGCAGGGATGTGAAAAGGTGCTCAGCATCACTAATCCTCGGGGAAATGCCAATCAAAACCACAGTGAGAGATCACTTGACACTTGTTAGGATGGCTTTTATCAAAAAAACAAGAGACAACAAATGCTGGGAGGGTGTGGAGAGAATGGAGTCCTTGCACACTGTACTTGGAATGTAAACTGGTACAGACACTGTGGAAAACAGTATTTCTATCTGAGTACTGAGACCATTGCTCAAGGATAAAAAAAACAGAACTACCATGTGACACTGCAATTCCAGTTTTGAATATATATGCAAAAGAAACAAGATCACTATCTCAAAGAGATATTTGTACTCCTATGTTCACAAAAACATTATTCAGAATAGCCCAAACATGGAAACAACCTAAGTATACAGCAATGAATACAACAATAAAGAAAATATGATATATACATACAATGGAATATTTTTCAGCCTTAAAAAAGAAGAAAATCCTGCCATTTGCAACACCACAGATGAATGAGGAAGACATTATGCTAAGTAAAATAAGTTAGACAGAGAAAAACAAATATTACACAGTACCATTTATATGTGGACTAAAAAAGTCAAAGTCACAGAAATAAAAAGTAGAACGGTTGTTATCAGGGGCCAGGGGGTGTGAGAAACAGAGAGAGGTTGGTAAAAGCATACAAACACTCAGGTATAAGATGAAAAAGGTCTGAGGATCTAACGTATAACATCATGACCACAGCTGATAATACTGCATTGTATAATTGAAATTTGTTAAGAAGAGTAGAACTTAAGAATTCTTGGAAAATAAAAAAAGAAAGCTAATATGTGAGGTGGTGGATATGTTAATTAATTGATGGGGGAAACACTTTCACAATATATATGTATATTAAATCCCCATATTGTGTACTTTAAATATATTAAATTTTAATTTCTCAACTATATAAAGCTGAAAAAAATATATATGGATGGCAAATAAACACATAAAGGATTGTCCAAGATCCTTTAGTCATTAGGGAAATACAAATTAAAACCGCAATGAGATTCCAGTTCAGCTCCACTAGAATGGCTAAAATTACCAAGACTAACTGTACCAAATATTGGTGGGACATAGAAGAATTAGAACTCTCATGGACATGTAAAATGTTACAGCCACTTTGGAAAACAATTTGGCAAATTCTTAAAACGTTCAAATTAGACTTACCATACAACCCAGCAACTCTATCAGTAACTATTTACCCAAGAAAAGTGAAAATATATATCTACACAATGATGTGTGTATATATATATACACACACACACACACACACACACACGCAAATAAATATACACACACACACACACACACAAATATATATATATATATATATATATATATATATATATATAGCAGCTTTATTTGTAATGGCAAAAACTGAAAACAATTCAAATATTCATCAATGAATAAGTAATTTTAAAAAGTATATCTATGATGCAATATTACTTAACCATAAAAAGGAAAGAATGACTGATGTACACAAAATGAGTGAGTCTCAAAAGCCTTAACACTAACTGAGAGAACCAGACATAAACACCCAATACTCTGTGATTCCATTTATATGAAGTTCTAGGAACGCAAGCCTACAGTCACAAAACCAAGCGAGTCGCTGTCAGGGACCAGCTTGGACTAGAGTGTCATGAGAACGCTTTTGGGGGTATTAGAACTATTTTTTGTTATTGTTGTACACATTTGTCAAAACTCAAAACTCACATAGTTGACCATTTAAAAGTGGTGAATTTTATTTCATATAAATGATACCACACTAGAGTTGATTAGCAACCCTCCATGTGGAATGACTAACAAAACCAAAAATTGACTCTTTGAAAAGATTTATAAGACAGACAAACCCCTGGCAAGACTGATCAAAAAGAAGAGAGAGAAAATACAAATTAACCACAGGAAATGAAACACAGGTAACTCCTATTATGGACTAACACACAGATTAAGCACAAAATACATGAATGAATATTACGAACAAGTATAAGTCAATGACTTGGACACCCGAATGGAATAGGTCCATTTTGGAAAAATAAAACAGAAAAATGAGAAATGGAAAATATGATGAGATCAGTAATTATTTAAGAAGTTGAAACGTATCTAAAACCTTACACCGCCATCCTCCGCCATGCCCCAATGAAAAACTGTTTCACACCCAAATCATTTTCAGGACTATTTTGTAAGTGTGTATTATCAAATACCTAATTTTAATAAAAACTCAGAAAACAAGAGAACTTCCATAACTCAATACAGAATAAATAGTCAAGAATAGCTACCAAACACTATAGCAAACACCACACTTAGTGTAGCAAATTTAAACCTTTACGTCTGGGGCAAGGATGCCTAATTTTCCACTTTCGTTCAGCAGTATCATAGTCCTGGCTAATCAAATCAACCTTCTCTACATCAAAAATACACAGGTTGAACATTTGACAGAAAATGAGATGACTTTCACAATAAGAAAAAAAAATCAGGGAATTAACCTAACAAAGAATGCATTAAATCTTCATAGGGATATATTAAAAATCCTGTTAAAGGTGCAAAAGAATAAAGTTCCATGTTATAATCATACCTATGTATAAATACATATGATATAAACAGCATAACGAACCAGTGGGAAATGATAGACTATATATTAAGTAGAGAATGAAAAACTGACTCAATATATAGAATTGAATCCCTAATCCTACATAATCAAAAAAACCCAAAAGAATGTAAGAACTAAATGTATAAGACTATAAACTAATAGAAAAAAATATAATAAAATATCTTTGTGACTTCATTAAAAAACAGAATATCTTAAAGATCTAAAATGCACAAATTATGAAGGGAAAAATTGTTGACTACATCAACAAAGGACAACACAGAATTAACAGGTAGATGGTAGACTTGGATTAAGAAAAAAGACTAGAAAAAGGGTTGATACATTCAACACTTAAGTCAGCCAGAAAAAGCCAGGAAAACCAATAATGAAATGGGTAAAGCATACAGATAGTCTCATAGAAAAGGAATTTTCAACAAGTAATAATTTCAATAATCAGAATAATACAAATCTAAAGTACTAGATAATAATATATACCCACCAGATGGCCAAAGTTTAGAAAGTTGTATAAAATAAAGTGTTAGGGGTGGTGGGAGTTGGGAATGGAAACCTTTGTACATAAATGCTTATAATGGAAATGGATAAAGCCACTTCTGAGACTAATCTGAAAAGACTTGGTCAAATTAAGAACAATATCCTAGAAGCTACAAACTCCATTCTTGGATATATACTTCAGAAATATGCTCATAGAGATTTATAAGGAAATACGTAAGAGGAAGATCACTCCATGACTGTCTATAAAAGCTAAGAGTTCGAGGTACCTAGATTCTCCATCAGTAGAAAACTGGATACATTAAATGTGTTAACTAAATATGCTAGGATAAAATACAGCAACCAAAGTATTAATTTTTTGTGTGATAACAATCCTCTTTTTTGGGAGGGTGGGGTAGGAGGAAGTAATTAGGTTTATTAATTTATTTTATTTTTTTTTTTAGAGGAGGTACTGGGGATTGAACCCAGGACCTTGTGCATGCTAAGCACAGCAATCAAAGTATTAAAATTGCATATAACAACCTAACACTGAGAGGAAAAGTTAGAGAACAAGACTTCCAGGACAATACCACAAAGCAAAATTAATCAAAACAATCACTTAGCGGACTGAAAGAATATATATTAAATATACAGAGTATTAAATACATAGGTACACTGAGTTCCTTTGGAGAAGGAAAGATGGCAGTAAAATAAATTAATAAAAAGAAAAATGGCAAAGATAATGTACAAAACCTAGGAAACTAGGGCAGGGCCTTAGTATGTTTCATACTGGCATTAAAATCAGTAAGAGCTAATATAAAATTTTCAGTAAAGTTGATCATATTGACAATTAAATAACAGTGACATGAAAAGAGTGACTAGGGCAAAGCAAGAGCAATGTTTTAACTGAGGCAGACAATAAGGATGCATAAAAGAGTCACACAAACACCCTCAGGCGGAAGTAAAATCTCCTACAGCAAGTTCAGATACCTCATTCAGCCCCAAAGACAAATCATGGCTAAAGAGTTAAAAGCATAACTTCAATGAAAAAAAAAGGATACAGACTCCTTCAGAAAGGAAACTTTTCTGAGGAGTTTTGAAAAAATTAGCTCATCAATTTTCAGTGAGTGAAAGACATACTATTTATTGTCATCTTTCACAGGGAACTCAAAAACAGCCAGTGACTAAAGAGAATCCTGGAGTATTACACATAAAGAAAGCACAAATTCCTAGGGTTAAAAATATCAAGACCAAGTTGGTTCATCAAAATGACAGCCATGACAAACGAGGACATTGCTGACTTAAAAATAACTGCAGAAAGCCAAATGTCCAAACGTTAATCATAGTTAAGATAAAGACATTTTGAAATTTCAGGCTGTAAAATGTGACATCAGGAGCTCAATGATCGTCTCCATCGTGACAAATCTGATTCACGGCACATTTTTCTAAGAGAAAGTTAAAAAAAAGAAAGTAATCAAGAAGGCTTGAGCACATACCTTAATTCAAAAGAGATAGAATATCTTCAAAATGCCTTTTATTCCTGCCTGTTCCCACAATCTAACCATGCTCAAAGGACAAAGATCTCCTACCACTGAGAATATTCAAAACAACTTGCCTTAGGAATCGGAAAGCAAATTAAAAAGGAAAATTAAAAAGAAAAGAAAACAAAACAAAACAGTATCTTCCCAGATTCCCAAGGTAACTACTACGCAGGGGCAACGTTAATTTAAGAAGTGTAAATTACGCGTGATTTTTAAGTTCCATTACGGCCCAGATACACCCCAAGCAGGGCAGCACATAGTAAAGAACATAACTGAACACAGTCAGGTGCCAAAATGCATTGGTTTTCCTTTGCTCTCAGTTGTCTGGAGAAAAATTTTCTGAGAAATTAAGGCCAGCAGTGCTTCCGTTCAGAAAAATGAAAAAAAAAAAAAAAAAAGACACTGATCTCCTTGTTCACTGTTAAGGAAACTGAAAGTGAGAGTCAAAACTAACTCCTTCCTGCTACTGCTAAAATCTTAGTTCTGAAAATGGAAACCTCAACTGCTAGCGTAATTACATACACTGCTTGTATCCCAGTATCACACACGTTGGCATTCTGAAACTAAATGGCGTTAACAATAAAGGTTAATTATTGTCTTTTTATATGTGAGGAAGAGAAACAGTTTTAAAATTAATCATGTTTTCCATAAATGTTCCTTTGGAACACAGACCTCACCAGGCAGCTGGGTCAGCTTTGGCTCACATCATCCTTATATATTAAAAGCATCTATCAAGAGTACAGCGATAACCTGACCTCTACAAGAATTTTCAGTGCATGTGTTTAAGGAATTAATGAACTTAGTATCTCTTTCCTCCTAATTCAGTAGTCATGGTCCTGGGGAAGGGATATAACTTAGAAAATCAAGAAAGAAACAGAAGATAGTTCTCACTGGGTAGGCACAGGTGCTAGCAATTTCATCATTTTCCCTAGCATATTGGACAGGGAAAACGCTACCTTGGATGGTCTCATGGGATTTCAAGAATTCCCTTCCTTAATTATATCGGTAAAATGTATCACACTTCACATATTCATTCAACAAACAGTCACTGGACACCTGCTATGGGTCATCGACGATGCTGGTAGCAAAACCAAACATGGTCCCTCTGTTCCTGGAGGTTCAGGTTTAGGGTAGGATACACACATCAATCAAATGTGTTCAAATAAGTCTGAAGTTAGAATGTGATAATGACGCCAGAGAAGCATGTGGAGATTTGAGAATATGACCTAATCAGAGTAGTCAGAAGAGTCTTTCCTGATGAAGGGATGATTAAATAGAGTCCTTAAGAGTTATTGCAGAAAAAAAAGGGGAAGGAAGGTTGTTTAGTCAGAAGACGCAGGCATGTGCAAAGGTCCATGGTAGCACAAACACCCGTGCAGCTGAAAATCAAAGCAGCTTTTTCATCTGCCTTTCCTTTCTCTACTATTCAGTTTATCTCAGTTTTCCTTATTCTTTCCTAATCTCAGTTTCCCATTTCTCAATGATTCCAAAGATTTTAAAAAGTAGCTGAAGTACAAAAAAACAGAGAAATCTTAAGTGTCAAATGAGGAAATGTGCATCCAAATATTAATTAAGTTAAACATTCACTGAGTACCTACAGTCCTTCGAATTAAGAAACACACGGTCACTGCAACATTCACACATCCAGAGTCCAAGAATGTTCTCGCAATATGTAACTTTTAGTGCTCACACCCCCGGGATCACAACCATGTCCAAGACAGCACAAAATCCCAGGAGTCAAACGGTACCTCTTACTTGAACATTTTTGGGAAGGGGAGGCAAATTAAAATAAACTCTGAATGAATGTAGCAGAAGAGAATATAAAATTCCAATCTGTGTGTAGTGGGGGAGGGTATACATGAGTCTGGAGAACTATTTCAGGCAAGATTCCCAGGGATATTCGTGACTCTCCACTGACAGTATGTTCCGTGGAAAAGGACGAAAAGATCCTGTTGACATGTTGAGAGGGCAACAAAACATGTTGAAAAAAAGAAGAAATAGCCTACCTTTGAGGTAGACCTATTCCCCACCCAATGCGCTCTCCATGAGTAAATAATTTCAACTCCTACTTAACTGAGACCTGCACTTCTCTCCACTTTCTTATTATTACCAACATTCACATGCTGGTCCCTCCCTCTTTTTGCAGAAAGAAGCCAGACAATGAAGGGGCTGAAGGGAGAAGGCACAGGCAGCTTAAAAGACAGTGGAGACAACTCATTTCTAAGTTCTAGGATGCCCCTTGGCAAGACACACATTATTTCCAGTGCTGGGATGCTATGAAATTTTCTGTTGTGAACTTTTCGATGACTTTTTTTTCCTTGACCTAACTAAGGTTTTTGTTCAATACAAATTAGAGACATGCCTGGAAAACACATCTTTATGTCCCTTATTATATTAGCTACTTCCTCTCATTCCTTAAGCATACCAAAGTCTCTCCTGTTTACAACAAAACCACCCAAAATGACCAACCAACCAAGAAATGTTTCTACTGGGTTGAATGGTGTTCCCACAGGACTTCAGAATATGATCCTATTTGGAAATACGGTCTTTGCAGATGTAGACAGGATAGGCCATATTGGCTTAGGGTAGGCTCTAAATCCAATGACTGACATCTTTATAAGAAAAATGAAAGGGGCATTTGGATACAGACAGAGAAACATACATGAAAGAAGGGCTGGACTGATGTGTCCAGAAGGCTTAGAAAGGCTGAGGATGGCCGGCAACCACTGGGAGTTGGAAGGGGCAAGGAAAGATTCTTCTCTAGAGATTTCAGTGGGAACATGACCCGAAGAGACAACATGCTTTCAGGTTTCTGACCTTCAGACCTGTGAGAAAATACACTCGTGTTGTTTTAAGCCACTCCATTTTTGCCACCCTATTATGGCAGTTCTGGAAAATGAATACAACCTTCTTACTCCCACATCTAGGGTGGCCACCCATCTTGATTTGTGCCTGCTGTCCGGGAAAAATGATTCATTGGTACCTCTCTCCATTCTCAAAAGTGTCCCCATTTGGATGATAAATTATGGTCACTTCCTTGGCCCTGTACGTAGCTACTGATCTTTCTCTACTAAAGCCAAGAGTTGGCTTTCTTCAAAGAGATGAATTCTCTTGAGAAATTTCTTTATTATCCTTTCATTCTAGCAGTGAAAAATAATTAACAAATTTGAACCTATTCTTTGATATTACTTTTATTCTAAAGATTAATCACTTTCCTCCATATTTTTGTTGTGAGAGCTTTAAGAATTCTACAGAGAAGTTTAAAATACAGCACAATAAACATCTATTTACTCTTTAACTAGCTTGGGGTGGCAAATTATGGCCCAACCAGCCAAATCTGGTCTGCCCTATGCTATTGTATTGCCCATCAACTAAGAATGAACACAAATTTAAAAAAAAATACAATTTCTTGACATGTGAAAGTAATATGAAATTCAAATTTCAGTATCCATTACTAAGAGTTACTGGAACACAGTCATGCTCATTTGTTTACATCTGTGGCTATTTTCATGTTAAAATGGAGAGTTGAGTAGTTGTATCAAAGATCATAAAACTTGTAAACCTTAAAATATTTTACTCTCTGGCTCTCTGTAGAAAAAGCATGTCAACTCTTCACCCAGATTCACCACTATAACCCCCAACACACACACACACACACACACACACACACACACACACACACACACACATTTATTTTTTTCACACCTCTGGACGGTGGAATTCCCAAGCTATGGTGCCAGCAGGGATAGTGTCTAGTGAGATCTCTCTTCCTGGTTTACAGATGGCCTCCTTCTCACTGTGTCCTCACATAACCTTTTTCTCTGTGCATGTACACACACACACACACACACACAGAGAGAGAGAGAGAGAGTGAGAGAGAGTGAGAGAGAGAGAGAGAGAGAGAGAGTTCTCTGGTGTCTCTTACATCTCTTATAAGGGACATCAGTGCTATCAGATTAGGGCCCTACCCTTATGACTTCATTTAACCTAATTACCTCCACAAAGGTGCTATCTCCAAATACAGTCACATCAAAGGTTATAGTTTCAATCGAAGGCAAGGTTTCAATGTTTCTGGAAGGTACACAGTTCAATCCATAACATAAACATACACACACACCACCCCCAACAACCTCTGTTGCACCAAAGAAAAATAATAGTTCTATAATATAATCTAATACACTGTCCATACTCAAATATCCCCAATTGTCTCAAGGCTGATTGTTCAAAGAAGACTTAAAAAGGCATTTATCATTCTTTCCACATTTATTGTCTATACTCTGTTCATATATAAAGATGAATAAGAAGCCAACATTGCTCTGAGTTAGTAAGAGTGAAAGATAAAAAGAAATACAGTAGAGTGAGACCAGAAGTCAAATTATAGTTAAATAATGATGTGCACTGATAATCTCTTGACTGTAACTAGGCTTTAAGCATTTCCTTACGTATTAGATAATTAATATTTTATATTCTTAATTAAGTGATTAGCCTTGATAACTAAAATATAAACAAAAAATTAAGAAAGTATCCATTGTTATTCTTTATCATAAACATTCTTTGCCATTATTTTTAATTACTTATCAGTTACCAGGATGGTACCAGGTGCCTCTGGCTCATTCTTACCAAATAGTCCATGTATTTCCAGATACTTCTTTTTTGGATATAGCCTTATTTATTCCTCTTCACACCCCTCAGTGTTTTCGCCATCTTCTCATTGTTCAGACTTGCGATGTGATTGATGCCTTTCTACTTTTCTCCTTATACACAGTCTCTCTATGACCAATTATCTTGTCCAATCATGACAGACCCATTGTCTCAAGTGATGATTTTGTCAGCCTCCTACTCAGAACCCTTTAACAGCATCCCACTACCTTCCCAGCAAAGTTCAGTTCTCTTTTGTCTCGTATTCCAGGCACTCTGTAATCAATTTGTACAACTACATTCTTACATAATCTTTGTAGTCTCCACTCTCTCTTAAACAAAATGTGCTTCTGTCTGAAACTTGGGCTCTTCTGCTCATCTGAGAACACTTCACCTACTCAAGGGCACCCCTCTGGCAATCTTCCTTCTTTCTCCTGCATTATGTTTCCTCCCTACTGGAACATGCCCATAAACCAACAAATGCGCAACTTGCTTGGCTCCACCTCCTCCTTTCCCCCTTTAAAAAAAAAAAAGGCAACTCAAAAGACCTGACTACTCATTGTTATTCTTCTCTTATTCTTCTAATTGGGTTTTTGATTGCACCACCCTATCTCAAGGTCAACCAACATCCTCCACATTTTAAATGTAATAGCCAATTCTTAGTCCTTCCAGTACTTGGGTTATCAGCAACATCCGACACAGCTTGATAACTCCCTCCTCCCTGAAATCAGCCTTTCCCCCCACTTGGTCTGCATGGCACAGCACTTCCTAGGCTGTTCCTTCTCCTTGGCTGGATCCATCTCATACAAAGTGCCACAGGGACATCCTTGGATTTGATCTTGTCTTTCAGCTTCTTTGCTGATTCCACCCAATTTCATGGCTTTAAACACCATGTACCCATTGCTGACTTCCAGGTTCATATCCCCAGCCTGGACAGCTTTCCTGAACTCCTTTCCCTACTAATGCAGTAATATATAGGCTACTCAAACTTATGTATGCACAAGTGAGCTCCTCATCCTTCCCCAAACCAATTCAGTCCAGAGTCTTGTGCATTTCAGCTCCTATACACCAACCCCCTCTACCTCTCTGACCTCCTCTCCCCTCACTTACTGTCAGTCTTACTGGCCTCCTCGGTATGCTTCTAACACACCAAGTACTTCTTAGAGCCTTGGCATGTTCTCTGTCCTCCACTAGGAACGCTCTTCCCCCCAGACATACTCAGGGCCTCAATTCTTTCAGACCTTATCTTCAATTGTTACCTTCAGAGTGAGGCCTCCCTGAACACAATTTAAAATTCAATCTCCTCCTCACTGCAGTCCTATGATCCCTTCCTTGTCTTATTTATCTCTACAGCATTCATTGCCTTCTAAAATATTACATAGTTTCTTTATGTTGCTTATCATCTGTCTTCCAGGAGAATTTAAACCCCAAGAAGGCAGCAAGTTTTGTTTTGTTCCCAAGGAATCCCCAGTGGCTAAAACACTATTTGACATACTGTAGGCGCTCTTTACCTGCAAGGACCTTACCTACTTAATTTTGTTGTACTCCAATGGTACTATATATACAGTGTATACTAACTAATTACATTTGAGTAGAATTAAATTATTCACTAAAGTGAAAATACTAGATGAAAACTATTTTAATAATATTTAGCTCACATAGCTTACATCATGAGATGCTATGTTCTGAGCCACTTCACTATACTGGCTTTTTATTTTTTCTTAAAAAACAAAAAATAAAACCCAAGAACAAAAAACAGCTTTACTGAGGTAAAAATGACAAATAAAATTTGTGTCTATTTAAGGAGTATAACTTGTTATTTTGATCCTCACATACACTGTAAAATGAGCCCCACAATCAAGCTAATTAATATATCTATCACTTTACATAGCTACCATTGTCTTTTCCCTGGCTTTCCTACATAAAAATTATTTGACTAATTAGAACTCTTCCCTGATTAACAAGAATTTTTTCCACATCTTAAACCTCTAAAACAAAGAATTTAATTCAAATAAAATAATTCTGTATGAAATATTAATATCTCGATGTAAATTTTACAGTTAGTCCTAAATAAGGTCAAGGAAGTTTCCATTTAATCTGACACCTTCTTTAAACTGAGCAATAATTGTGAATATCAGAAAGCTGACTTCAAGATGCAATAAACCATGATTTAGGAGAAAGAAATATTCAATTATTTTTACCATACTTTATATGTACCTACGAAATAGGATAGGTGATGAATGCACATGTGCACAGAGTTTTAGAAAGAGTTAAAGAAAAACTTTTTAGTTATAACCAGACAGGAAGTTTCTAGACATTAGCAGGTTATGAAAACTTTAATGTGAAAGAATATAAACTGTATATGTGGTAAATATTTTTCTTGGCTAATGTTTAAGTAAACTGCCACTACTTAAAAAAACCCTTGGTATTTCAATATTAAAAAAAGATAATTATGATTATGGATAATTACATTGCAGATGATAAAATAATATTGAAATCTTTGTATCTTGTTTTATACTAAGGTGAACAAAGGTACCATGTGAAATAAAAATAATCGAGATGAGCTGATACCTTTAACAATATATTACATTTTACCTTTTTTGTTTTTCAGGAATGTTTACCCATATGTCTGAAGTTTCTCTATTATACACAATTAACATAGTAATTAAAAAAAATTTGTCAACCCACAGCCATAATAAGGAATGAAATAATGACATTTGCAGCAACATGGATGGACCTAGAGATTATCATTCTAAGTGAAGTTAAGTCAGACAGAGAAAATCAAATATCACATCATTTACCTGTGGAATCTAAAAAAAAGATACAAATGAGCTTATTTACAAACAGAAATAGTCTCACAGACATTTTAGAAAACAAATTTATGGTTACCAAAAGGAAAAGGGGTGGTGAGGGATAAATTAGAAGTTTGGGGTTAACATATATAAAATAGATAACCAGCAAGGGCCTACTATACAGCAGAGGGAACTATATTCAATATCTTGTAATAACATATATGTGTATATATATATAAATATATATATATATAAAACTGAATCGTTTTGCTGTATACCTGAAACACTGTAAATCAACTATACTTCAATTAAAAAAAGTGTCATTATAATAAGATTTATTTATTCAAAGAGAATTCTTCACACACGTATAGATATTCTGTGATGATGATTAGATGTGGAAAGGTCCACAGCACATTGTTTCTCATTTCCCAAAGCTGTGATATTAAATTTCAAATAATTTTTCCTAAACCAGACTTGGCACCTTGATACACTTACTAGCTCTGAATAATATTACTTTAATCAGTTTTGTTACTTAAGAGTACAGCTGTGAAATATTAGCAAACCAATCTCTGGTAATAGGACTCCTGTCTGGTCTGTTCTCATAAAGGGGAACACACCTTCTTACATTCCTCATCATCCAAGACACATTTCATGATGCTCCCACCACACCATGTTTAAAATTGAACCCTTCCAATACTCACAGAGTAGATGTATATATACATATTTTTTAACTCTTTTTCCTGTATGTGACTGGAATTAGTCATATTCCACGTGTGTTTATGTATACGACAAGAAGCTGTGGATTTCTACATGTTAATGATCTCCCAGGAAATCTAGAACATTGTTCTAAACAATTCCTTTGACTGGTTAATGGCTTATACTATGGAAAGAGGCAAATTAGGATAAGGTTAGCTAGTGGTAGAGAGAACAGTACCAGAAGTATCATTGTACTTCTTTATTTCTATCCTGATGAGAACTGGGGTGCAAACCTGAAAACTGAACCAAACAGTACAGCCGAACCCATCTTGGCTCCTTCTTTCATTTAACAAAGCACTCTGGTCAATGATCATTTATCAGCATAGTACAGTGGAGCAGTTGAGAGCTCGGGGGTAAAGTCCAGGCCCTGGATCCCAGATCACTGCTCTAAGACCTCAGGCTAAAATACTTCACTGAGCTCTAGCTTCCTTACCTGCAAAATCAGCATAGTAATCAAACCAACGAGGGTAAAGGTATTGTGAGGATTAAAGAAAGTCATCTGTGGAAAGCATTCTGGCACACAAACACAACAGAACTTAGCTATCATTAGAATGCCTACTATGTCAGGTAATATGCCAAAAGCGAGGGGACAGATAAAGGAAACCTGCTTCCTGCCCCCATTAGATGGTATAACTAATCAGCAAGCCTAAATAATATCGAACTAAGAACTTTAGTGTTTTGCATAAAATTTTTTGCAAAGATTAGTTCAAATACAGAAAACCACAAGCCTGAGAGAATATTAACAGTGATACTGAAATGCAAAAAAAAAAAATTAAATTAAATAAAAAAAACATAATTAACCAATTTTGGTTTTATGCATAGAGTTTCTAATTGGGATATTATTGCCTATAGCAATGGGACTGAATATATAAAAGCTGCAAAAGGGGTAATTTTCGAGAGTAAGAATTGAGTTTTGTGTACAGTCTCTGATGTTTGCCTTGGGAGATTAGCTTGTTCTCGGGTGCATGCATGTCCCTTTTTCTGTTCCTGGAAAATGATGATCTTCAGTTACTAATAAAAGCTTGGAGAATCTTTCTGAAGAGAAGATTCCTCTTAGTTCAAAGAAGCCACTATAAAGAAAGGGCGCTCTCTCGTGCCCTGCTGTCACATTTCCCCCACTTCAGGAGCCTTCAGGGTGTCTAAGCCATCAGGAATGTGCCCCAGCCCCCCCTGCACAGAAGAGTCATGGAGCGTCTAGCACCTCTAACTGCCTCTACACGAGGAAACTGTTTTCAAGTGATATGCATCACCCTCAAAATATTCTCCAAAGGGTGTTAGTGCAGGGCATAAGGATTATATTTTTGGATCTTGTTTTAATTTGGCAATTCACAATTCTGATTTGGCCATCAGGCAGCTTATAAGAGTCAAAATATGTCCATAAGTAACCCTGACTGAGCAAATAAGAAATGCCAGTAATCCTTGTTCGTGTATTTTAAACATTTTACCAAAGGGAAAAGGAAAATTAATTTAAAGTTAAATTACTACATCATAATTAGAATGCATTTGATGTGCCAAAAGACTAATTCAAGTAAGAACTAAAGTAATGTTGAAATCAGGTTTTCAGTAAGGTAAAGCCACTTAACCTAAATACACAATAAATATGATTAATAACTTACATGTTACTATCTATAAATGTCTTTATAGTTTATTTTTATTATAAATAAATAAGCTAGACATTATCAGGGGCTGAGGGAAAGGGGTAATGGGGAGTCAAAGCTCAATGGGTATTTATTTTCTGTTTGGGGTGATGAAAAGTTCTGGCAACAGATAGTGGTGACAGTCATATAACACGTGAATGTAATTAATGCCACTGAAGTGCACATTTAAAATTGGTAAAAATGGCAAATTTTGTTACATATATTTCATCACAATAAAAATAGATTTAAAAGAGGCAAAAATGGAAAAACTACAAATAAAAATAGTTTACAAATCTCTTGGCACCTCAACATCTGTTCTGTCTCCCTCAAAGTAAATTTTAACCTGTTTATGAGGTGAAATTAGCACATCCATATCCCTTTTTTAAAACATAAAACATGAAAAGCATAAAGATGTGGGAAGAGAATTAACCCCCCCCCAAAATATGTTATCATTTTCATTTCTCCACTAAAGCCATAATAATTCTATTTTTGGTGAAGGCATTTATACTTGAGGCTCCAAAATTATTTGTATTGAATATAGTTTAACAAGGCAAATAACAAAAACAAAACAGAATGAAAAAGTGTTATGTAAAAATGACTTTCATTCTCTTCTGAATATATAAATAACATGAACTATTAAACAAATATAAATGATGTTTATACAAAATATCCTATAATTTTTGATTGTCAGAAAACCTAAAACATTCTTGAAAACAACAATTTTAAACTTATTAAAATGAATACCTTTACCACATATTCTAGCATAAGAGATATCCAGGGTTTTTTTAATGTAAGTTATGTGTGAAGCTGAATTAGTCACTTAGCAGGTTGAAAGCCCTTCACCTTTTCCTGACTCCACATAGATACTAGTTATAAGAACAAGTTTCTTTGCTCGTCTATGTTAAAACAGTGCAGAAAATCTGCCAAGGACTGTTCCTTCTAAAACATTCTTCAACATTTATTAATATCACCGTCTATATTAGGGAATATGGTATGTAATATACCACATGAATGAATAGGTCAGCTGTCCTATGTATACAGATATATTATTTGTATTTATAATATTAACCTAAAACAAATCAGAGAATAATAAGATGAGCTGAAAAAATCTTTCAACTTCTGTCATTTCTCTTTTACTACTGAATGTCATTCTTTAAAAATAAGCAGCTGTAGTAACACATTTCAATGACTGCATTTAGGTACATAAGCTGAGCATATACAATGATAGTACATTGATAGTTTTCATCTGTATAATTTTTAATAAAATAAAGAATTATTTTTCAATGGGAGGTAAAGAAATAGTCAAAAGCCTACAAGTTATGGTTCAGAAATTAATTGTATCACTTTTTATGGCTTAAGCATTTTTACATAAATTATTTAAGGTTTTACAATTAAAAAGCCACACAAGTATCTAATAATACTAGTTCCCTATATCACTTCTCACCCATTTCTGACATCACTGTCACTTTATTTTCAGTTGGTATTTACTGCTATATCTGTCTGTACTTAATACTTCTTGATAAAAAGTTTTTAGCAATTCCTATTAATTATCTCATTTAAAGATACGGATTTAGCTCCTGTTACTGTTCCTTATCATCACCCACACAAGCACCTGGTTCATATTCCTATTCCCCAGTACTGTTACAGTGATCCCCCTTATCCACGGGGGATACGTTCTGAGACCCCCAATGGATGCCTGAAACCATGGGTAGTATCAAGTCCAACATGTACTGTGTTTTTTTCCTATACAAATATACCTATGATAAAGTTTAATTTATGAATTAGAAACAGTAATAGATTAACAATAACTAATAATAAAATAGAACAATCATAACAATATACTATAATAAAAGTTATGTGAATGTGGTCTCTCTCAAAAACATCTCACTGGACAAATTAAATGCCTTTTCACCTTTTTAAAAAATTTTGATTTTTATGGAAGTGTAGTTGAGTTACAACCTTAGTTTCAGGTGTGCAGCAAAGCAATTCAGTTATACACATACATACGTATTTTTTTTCAGATTCTTTTCCATCATATGTTATTATAAGAAACGGAATATAGCTCCTTATACCATCCAGTAGGCCCTGTTCTAAATGCCCTTTCATCTTAACTAAGCACTTTCTACACACCAAGACCATAACTTCTGCAGTTGGAGGTGTGAAAGCAAAACTAGCATGAATGTTTTTTACTTCCTTCACAATTTCATGGATAAAAGATTTGTTCTTACAAGTGATCTGAGCAACCTCAGCATAAGATTTTTTTTCTTTATTAAGTCAAGAACTTTCATCTTTTCACTTAAAGGAAGTTTATGGCTATTCTTTGGTGTATCCGAATTGCCAGCATCACTACTCTAATACTTTGGAGCTGTTATCAAGTAAAACAAGGGTTACTTGAACACAAGCAGGGCAATACCTCAACTATCGATATGGTAACTGAGACAGCTCCTAAAGACCAACATCCTTTATGAATATTGATGCAAAAATCCTCAACAAAATACTAGCAAACTGAACTTAGCAGCAAACTAAAAGGATTATATAGCACAAACAAGTAAGATTATGAAAATGTAACGATGGTTCAACATATCAAAATCAATGTAATATGTCATTATCAACAAAACGAAGGAGAAAAGCTCACATGATCATCTTAATTAATGCAGAAAAAGGATTTGGCAAAATTCAACACCCTCAAAAACACTCAACAAACCAGGAATAGAAGAAAAAATATCTCAACATAATAAAAGCCACCTAAGAAATCCATAGTAAACATCATACTCAATGGTGAAAGAATGAAAGCTTTTTCTCACTTGCCCACTTACACTTCTATTCAGTAGAGTACTGGAAGTTCTAGCCGGAGCAGTTAGGCAAGAAAAATAAATGAAATACCTCTAAATTGGAAAGGGAGAAGTAAAATGATCTGTTTACAGATGATATAATCTTTTAGGCTGAAAATCCTAAAGTTTCCAAAAAAATTCTGCCAGAACTAAGAAACAAACTGAGCAAAGTAAAACAGGGTATAAGACCAACACATAAAAATCAGTTGCATTTCTATACACTGACAATGAACAATCTTAAAAGAAATTATGGAAATAATTCCATGTACAAGAGCATCAAAAAGAATAAAATACTCAGAAACTAACTTAACCAAGAAGGTGAAAGACTTGCATGATGAAAACAGTTTTTTTGTGTGTGTGAAAGAAATGATCTATAGATTCAATGCAATCCCTACCAAAATCTCAGTGATGCCTTTTTCAGAAATAGAAAAACTCATACTGAAATTCATACGGAATCCTGAGAGCCTTTTCAACAAACAGTGCTGGGAAAACAGGATATCTAAACGCAAAAGAATGGAATTGGATCCTTACATACCACTATATACAAAAATTAACTCAAAATGAATCAAAATCTAAATGTAAGACCAAAAACTATTAAAGTCTTAGAAGAAAACATTGGGCAAAAGCTTCACGACACTGGATTTGGCAATGATTTCTTGGATGTAACACCAGAGGCACAGGCAGCAAAAGAACAAAAACAGACAAACTGGACTTCTTAAACATTTTAAACATTTTATGCATCAAAGGACAATACCAACAGAGTAAAAAGGCAGCCCACAGAATAGGAGAAAATATTTGTGAATTATATACCCTATAAGAGATTGATACCCAGAATATATAGAAAACTCAATAACAAAAGAACAGATTTTGAGGTTGTTGAATTCAAAAATTTGTTTTTTCTACCAAATTTAAGAGGCTTCTGACAGTATTTCTTCAGTTTTTTCCTGCTCCAATATCTCACTCCTCTCCATCTAGGACTCCATTTACCGTCTGAAATTGTCTCACATGATCTGAGGCTCTCTTTACTTAAAAAAAAATTATCTCTTTCTTCTTCAGATTAGATGATTTTTACTGTCTTCATTTTAATATTAAAGCCATCCAGTAAATTTTTTACTTCTGGTACTTTATTTTTCAATTGTGAAATTTGCATTTGGTTCTTCTTCATAGTTTCTTCAGATTCCCTATCTTTCCATTCATTTAAAACATATCATCTTATATCTCTTTGAGCATATTTAAAACAGATGCTTTAAAATTGTTATCTAATGACCCAAATACCTGGCTCATTCTGGGGTTGCCTATGAAACATTTATTAATTAAAACAAAACCAAAATGACCATTACTTTAGAAAAGTTGCATTTTAATTAGATTCTTAACATGGAGGAGTCAATGATTTAATAAAATAAAATGCATATTTCTTTCCTTCATAAAATGCTTCAGTTCTAGTACATAGAAAGATCAATGATAAACCAAACTGACTATGAAAATAGTCTGTTTAAAGCATTTAAAACCAAATCGACTAATATCACATTTAAGTCACTTATCCATATTTACCAATCTTTCCTAGTAGTAGAGTTTAATGTATAATAAATAATTTTCCAACTTTACTTTAGTTATCATATTAATTTCCTTAGTGGCTCTCACCTAGTTGTTAAGAGATCTTATGGAGTCCTTCATGAAAGGGACAGAGTCCAAAATAAAAATGAAACCTATTGTTTCATCTGGGCATGGATTTGATGAACTTCTTTATTTGGTTAATTAAGTATTCATAATATTGAAACAAAGGTTGTTTGGAAGTTACTGAAGAGAATGCAAATAATGTTCAGAATATTAAAGCAGTGAGGAAGAAAATGTCCCTCAAAATACAATAAATTCTCCAATTAATAAAATATGTGACTAGTAGTAATCCTTGTATTTAAGTAATTCTTCCCACTCAAAAACAGGGAATATTTTATTAAAGAGTGAGTGATAACTACTCTGAGGAAGTGAATAATATTCCTTTCATCAGTTTTTAAGAACTGTAAATCCTACCTGTAAATCTCAGGTTTAGAGGCTTGGGACATTACAAGTGCTCTCAGGAAACATTACAGAAACTTTTCTTCTGGGGAATTTTAAGAACTCAAACATATTTATATGGCTTTGACATTTATAAAAATTGGAGCAGAGATATGAATTACATGGTCACCCTTCCTAGGAGTGAGACACGTGACACTGTTTTGTAAACTGCTCCTTAGTATTTTGACATATCTTTCCCTGGTATTTTAACAGCCATGTCACCATTTCAATAGATAAACTATCTTTACACTCTTATAAGCTGTATATAGCTCTAACTAAAATTTTTGGGGTTGCATTTATAGAGAAAAATCTCTTTCTGATGCATCTGATTGAGCAATCCATCAAGGTGTCAGGACATAACTAATAGTACCTATGAAACCAAAGCATTTAGTTTGTTCACATATAAATGAAACAGTAATAGTCTATGCAATAAGCATTTGAAACAGATAACACTCTTGTCAGCCAGAAGTCTACAGTTCATGTATCATAATCAAACGGCTGGTGCTTCTGAGTCCAGTAATAACATTTCCCTCTCATTCTCTTTACAAAACACTCAGCCATGTTTTGTGCATTTTACAAAATTTAAAAAAATTAAAAAAATTTTTTTACTTGTGTTGCAGGGAAAGGAATTAGTTTTATTTATTTAATAGAGGTACTGGGGATAGAACCCATAAAAAATCTTAAACTTTGCAAATTTACTTCTACCTTTGACCCCCTGATACCAAAATACTTGTGGAGTTTAATATTTTCTTCTAGGTACAGAAGAATGACCAATGTACAAAGGAAGCTAACTGAAAATCAGTCAGTCATATGAGTTAAAAAATGTTTCCTGGAAAGCATATAAACACATTAATCAAAGCATATCCTTGACTTTTCCTCCATCAAATGTCATTTAAAATATAAAACCTTAAATATGTAACAATTCAAGTTAGTTCAGGATTTCACGGTCTATTAAAGTTAATAAAATATTCAATATTCAGAAAAGCAGATTCATCAGATGTGGTCTACATCTAGTTAGAATTTATATTTTCTAAAACAATAAAACATCAAACGAAAAAGGAATATTCATTTGGTATTGTTATCCTCAAAGCTGCTTTTCAAAATCAATATGCAGTGCTCTAGAAACTTGGCTAAATTTGGTTTATTCCATATTCAGAGATTTTTATTTTAAGGAACATTTAGAAAAGCTGAAGAATACACTTTGATTAATTTGATGAATTTATTAAGCTTCACTACGTTCAAAACATTATGCTAAAGATACAAAACGTGATTGTTTCAACATCTATTGAGTTCCTATGGAAATGTGGAATACAAAGATAAACAGTACATACCCTTGAAGTCCCTGAAACAAATAATTAAATAAACTTCAAGTAAACCGGACACACAGACATTAAGATATAAATTAAAACATATGTGTAACTGTAAGCCTAATATCAAATGCATATATTGTTGAAAAGGAATTAAGTTTCCAATAACAAGAGCCTAATATATACTTAAGAATTTATTACGTACATTATTTCATTTGGATTCTTTCCTATATCAACATTATCACTACAGGGAAAAAAATGCTTTATCTCAATAATATCTACTTCAAAAATCAAAAAAAGATAGCTATTTCACACATCAGAAAAAAATTTAATTTCAGAGACTATTAATATTTGATATGTTTGGGCCCAAGTTTTGCTTACTAGTTGGGTGGAAAACCTTGCTCAGATTAAAGAAGTCTACAAAGTTAATCTATCTATTTCTAACATGTAAATTTCCTGATATAATTTGACAGCCTGCCAATCCAGGCCCTAACTGCATTATCAGTGTGAGTGGTGGGATCAAGAGGGCTTCCTCTAATGAATGAGGGATGCATGAATAGGAGCCAAAACGAGAGATCCTCTACTATACAGATAATGAGAATTTAAAATTTAAAAACTTAAAAAATTTGAAGATATTTAATACAGAACTAATTTTTTTTTAAAAATATGCATTTGACTTCTGAGAAGCATTTCAATTATAAACTTGGCTATATTTTCCTTCAATATTTTAAAATACATCCAATTAAACTCAGTACCTTTATTTCCTGACCTTCTCCACTAAAATGACTATAAAGTAATTAAAGTTTTTAAAAAATATGGAAGGATAAAGAAACTTTGGCTAGAAGTTTTGGACAATGATAAGAGGATAGATTAGTGATGACTTGCTTAAAACAGCAAAACAAGGGACGGGGGTGGGGGGCAAGCTGGGAAGAAGTAAGAAGGCTTACATGGCAGGACTATGGAAAAGTCCAAGGACTGGAGGTAGCAGATATTTTGGACAGTGACCAACAACCAGAGGACTGGTTGAGAATCTTTATAACATTCGGTTAGCGCCCCTTGTCTCCCTCCCAGACCTCTTACTCTCCCCACACTCAGAAGGAAACAGGTTTCCTGTCTAGAGACAGTGAACAACCCAGCTTGCAGACCTAAGGACAGAAGGCACAATGAAGGCCACTTGGAAGGCACAGTCTGAAAAGAGTCTACGGCCTTGAAAATTCTGAGGGAGACCAACAATTAAGTCTGGGGGAAAAGTAATGATTTTCATGGTCTCTCTTTTTTTTTTTTAAACTTCCCATTAAGTTTTTCATAGGCAACTACTACAGAATAAGAACCACCAAAAAAGGAGTGAGTCTAAAGAGAGGACATGGGGTCCAGGTAACAGGAAAGCTAACCAAAAAGAAGTAAAGAGAATTCCTACAGCTGTGTCTGGGCAGCAGCCAGATTGGGGGGCGGGGGACCAGGATAATGGAGGCTCCAGGAGGAAGGTCTTCAAGGAAGACAAGGGGTGGGGAAGCAGAATCGCAAGGATGAGTTTCGTGATGTTTCTCATTAGGTTTAACCAAAAAGTGAGGGGTTTTACAGTTCCCATGAAGGGTGTGCAGAAAGGACTCATGAGAGGCACATTCACCACTGAGAAAAGTAGAGTAGGCAATTCTTTACAGTAGGGGAGGGAAAAAAATATATATTGGTTACAAATGTATCAATCAGTTCACTAGGTCAGGCTTGGGACACAGAATAAGACGGAGAAGGATGGCGGTGTCACTAGAGTAGGAAACAGAAGACACACAGCCCAATAGCGAGGTACACATCACCACAGTGCACTGAGATGCTCGGCTGCAAACAGTATTTCTGTAGTCACAGTGATGATAGCAGCAAATATAAATTAATCCAAAAACTTGAGATATCATGATAGGGGTGGGGGGGATTCTGTAAATGTGAATGTGGGGGACTGGAGGTTGGAGGAAGTGTCTTCCCTCACAGAAAAGTCACTACAGAGGTTCAAAATTTGCAATCAATGACACCTGCACCCCAATGTTCATAGCAGCACTATTTACAATAGCCAAAACATGGAAACAGCCTAAATGTCCATCAACAGGTGACTGGATAAAGAAGATGTGGTATATTTATACAATGGAATACTACTCAGCCACAAAAACCGACAACATAATGCCATTTGCAACAACATGGATGCTCCTGGAGAATGTCATTCTAAGTGAAGTAAGCCAGAAAGAGAAAGAAAAATACCATATGAGATCGCTCATATGTGGAATCTAAAAAACAAAAACAAAAACAAACAAACAAACAAAAACAAAGCGTAAATAAAGGACAGAAATAGACTTACAGACAGAGAATACAGACTTGTGGTTACCAGGGGGGTGGAGGGTGGGAAGGGATAGACTGGGATTTCAAAATTGTAGAACAGACTACACTGTATAGCACAGGGAAATATACACAAAATGTTATGATAACTCACAGAGAAAAAAATGTGACAATGAGTGTGTATATGTCCATGAATAACTGAAAAATTGTGCTGAACACTGGAATTTGACACAACATTGTAAAATGATTATAAATCAATAAAAAAGTTAAAAAAATTGCAATCAATAAAAATTACATAAACAGTATTTATTTAGAAATATAGATGTTAATATGGGAAGAAATATCTTTAAAATGTGAAAGTAATTGCCCTTAGAGGGTAGAACTTGAGGGAGAGGATGAGGGACAGAGACAACAATTTTTATGATAAACTTGCTACTATCTTGACTTTTGTACATACAATACCACAACAAAAATTCAACTCAAAATTAAAAATATGAATATCCTCAAAACAAGTCTGGGGCTTTTAAAATCTACCTCATAAATGATCCAAATTCAGATGTACGGTTTATGGTTTATTAAAAAAACTTTAAAATTCGCAAAATGGGAAATTTGTTTTACTGGGTTTTAATGGCTCACTCTTCAAATCAATCAAGCCGTTTGGTTTGTATTCTACTATCAAAATAACTGGCTAACCAACATTTTAATCTGGCTGTTGAAACATTATATATGTCAACCTAAGTTAGTAGTATAATTTTAAAAACCAAGTTAATTCACAAATTGGTTAATGAACATGTGGAAACAAATACGATATTACTATATGATTCATGCTGAGAAGCCCTAGTCATGTCAGCTTTTCTGATTTTAGAAATCATTTGAATTATCAACTAATATATCCACATACAACTTACTAACGATTGATACATGGGAACAATCTTTCATTTCGAACAATGGCTGTTAGAATGACTATAAGCACTGGCTACCTCCTTCCTCCCCTGCCAGGGGCAAGACAAACGCCCTACTATGTACGACCAGAGTTCTCATCACTACAATGAGCTGCCCTTGCCAGTGCCTTTGCTGATGCCCCCCCCTCTCCCGCGTGTCTGTTCGCCTGATGACAGGGTCTGGCACCTACTTACACCCACACCTATACCTGCGCCTTGAGATGCCTGGGCCTCCTGAGAACCTGTGATCTCTTATTCCACTCCCATCTGTGAGCTGAGGGAAAATACACTTGGAATCTGGAATTGTAACTTGGAAGTTTTCCTGTAACAGCAATCATATGATTGTTTCGACAGTGCAGATATGGGAAGGCACAAGGGAATTTGGTTGACCAGTTTAACAAAGTCACTCAGTTAATACTGGGAAATTTCCAACTGAACTTTAAATCTTTAGAAAATAGCCAGTGGGTAAGTTCGAGGTACCCTCCATAAAGATAAGGGAAAGAAAGACTTTCCCACAAAACAAATAGCCAGAACATAAATACCTACAGTTATGAATACTTATCCAAATTTACTTGTTTGCATTTTGTTGTCCTAATTGCAAAAATATTATTATGGTTTTGCTTTATTGTGTATAATTCTGTATGATTACATTATAGTTTTGCTGAGGTCCGTTCATGGAGTCCTCATGTTGTTACTCATACAGCTGTCCTTTACTGATGGTTGCAAAGTTTCATCTCACTGAACTGCACACAGACACTGCACAATATAATTAAGCAATTAAACTCACTCACTTCCTAGAAAAGGTAAAAGGATAAACCCAAAGGCTATATAAACACCTTCCTTCCATGCTGTTTATATTTCTGTGTTTTAATGGAATCAAGGGTGTCTAGGGGTGATTTTGATTTTACTCTCTATCACTCCAGTACTTCTCCAACTATGAGGTTTGCCAATCCAGAGAGATGTGGGTAAGGAGGAAAATAGGAACAGGATTTCCTCTCAGCTGTTTAACAAACTTCCTACGGATTTGGAAAAGTCAGGCACTTCAAATAAAGAGAAAGAAATGGCTACATTTTTTGTCGTTGAATACTGAAGCAAAATAAATAAATGATCCAACATTTGACCCTCAAGACACCTAGTTCCCCATCTTTCAAAATTTCAGCAAGACTTTACTGTAAGAAACAGCAAAGGGCACATGACCATCAATGACATCATCTGGCTCTGAAGAAGGGACATCGGACAAGCATTTGTCCACATCTCCCATGCAGCCAGTGTTTTCTGAGTGCTTCCTGGGTGCACAGTTTAAAGGTGAACAAGACAAACGACGGCTCTACTCTCATGAGCTTATTAACAAACAAGTAAAATCATTCAGGCAATGATAAATACTATGAAGAAAATTAACAGAGTGATACAACTCCATTTGATGGGAGGGGTGGCTATTTCAAACAGGGTCAAGGTCTCTCTGAGGTGCTGACATTCAACTTTAGGCACAAGTGACGAGGGACCAGCCACCAAGAAGATCGAGAGGAAGTTCTTTCCAGGCAGAAGGAAAAGAAACTACAAAGTCTCTAAGGTGGGAACAAATGTAGAGAGTTTGAGAAGCGAATGAAAGGAAATCAAAAAAGCCACGTGGTTGAGACCCCCTGTGTGGTGGGGGTGAGCAGCAGGGGATGAGGGTGGTGAATGAGATGGGAGCCACATGCGCAGTCTGAGGGACATGGTGAAGAGCTGGGTTGACCTTCAGTGTGATGGAAAAGCTACCAGACGTTTCCAAGTAAGGAAGAGTTAAGACCTTACCTTTATGCGGAATACCAGAAACTGACACACTGTAACTGACTATACTTCAATAAAAAATATTTTTTTTAAAGAAAAAGATCTTACTTTTCAAAGGCCATTCTGGTTGCTCTGTGGAGAACAGTTTATGGAAGGTAAACAAGGAAACAGAAAAACCGGTTAGGAGAGTGACGATTGCTATAAACGAGGGAGAGACAATGTGGTCAGGGTGGTGCTAGCTGTGGAGTTGAAGGTTACAGGGAAGGATTCATGCTGTGTGACACAGAGGAAGTTCCCAAACTTTTCTGCTTCATGGAGCACCTGTCACATTAATTTTTTTCACAGCACCTCTAAGCCAAAAGAAATACCTAATGGTTGTTTATTAACTTAGAACTACTTAAGAATGGTAGTCTGAGCATGTCAGTGTTTCCCTCACAAATTTAAACTATCTCTCAGTTCCCCTGTGAGGAGTGTCTTGTGCCTCTGCACAGTTTGAAAAGCATGACTTTAGAGCTAAGACTTACTGGAAAACTGGACAGGGGAATGAAAAAAGAAAGGAAGAAAGAAAGGAAGAAAGGAAGGAAGGAAGGAAGGAAGGAAGGAAGGAAGGAAGAAAGGAAGGAAGGAAGGAAGGAAGGAAGGAAGGAAGGAAGAAGGAGAAAGGAAGGAAGAAAGGAAGGAAGGAAGGAAGGAGAAGGAAGGAAGAAGAAAGAAAGAAAGAAAGAAAGAAAGAAAGAAAGAAGGAAGGAGAGGCGGGAGGGAGGAGAAAAGAAAGAAAAGAAAGAAGAAAGAAAAAGAAAGAAAGAAAGAAAAGAAAGAAAGAAAGAAAGAAAAGAAAGAAAGAAAGAAAAAAAGAAAGAGAAAGAAAAGAAAGAAAGAAAGAAAGAAAAAAAAAGAAAAAAGAAAAAAGAAGAAAGAAGAAAGAAAGAAAGAAAGGAAGAAAGGAAGAAAGAAGAAAGAAAATCAAAGATGACTCCTGGGTATGAGGCCTGAGCAGTGAGACAGACGGTAGTACCACTCAGTGAGATGGGTAAGAATGCAGGAAAACCTGAAAGGCAGATTATATACCATTTGCAAATAAGAAAACTGAGATTTGTCCCTCGAGGTAGCACAACTGGTCAGGAAACATGGTAAAACTGACTCCAGGTCTATCTGATGCCAAATAAGATAATATAATAAATAATGAGCTGCTACGAGTTAGTCACATTAAAGTATATTCAATATGATATCGCATTTAATTCTAACATTATTAAATAGATCTGTCTGATTCCAAAGTCAGTGACAACTCCACTCCCTCTTAGCTGATAAAAGTGATCGTAAGCTGTTGGCAAATGACAATTGGCAGTCTCATACACTTAACCTCAAAAAAAAAAAAAAAAAGTTTTTTTTAATGTGAATGAAGGTTTTGGGGATAAAACATGAAACTGAATATTTTTACAAATGTCCGCAGCTTTGCTGTAAATATTAGACTATATTTCTATTCCTAAAATCAAGGCAATCTAATTAACCTGCCCTGGTCTTGGTCCAGCCTTGAACAGGACACACATGGGGAAAGTTCTAAGTAGAGTGTTCACTGAACGTGGATTCCTAAGGGCAGTGGCACAACTTCAAGTCTCGATGATGCCCGGACATGGAGAGTAGCAGGGAAGTGTGGGGAACCTGAGAAAACACACACACCCCAGTGGGCATCGCAGTCCCTTGAAATCAGGACATCAGTGCGAAATTTAACAAGTGCAAAAATTCTGCACTTTCACTCCTAGGGGCTAAATTTAGTCCTTGCAAATAGTCTTAGATACACAATTAAATTTCTCAAAAATATTTATGATAAGTGACTGGGGGAGAACCTTAAGGGATTTTAAGAAGATCATTAGAAGAATCTGGGGGAGACTGTCCATTCTATGCAGGAAACTAAAGATAAAATCATATAGTTAAGTCTACACATTTTCTATTTCCTGGTACTGTGTGTTTTTACAGAAATGGAAACAGGAGCATCTTATATTCATTTCTGTGTATTTTAATCTATCCAGTAAAAAAATAATCTTATCAAAATAAATGAAGATATTTCAGCAAGGAACATTGTTCATTCTTCTCCCTGCTCTGAATGGCATGTCATCAGACTGTTTGTCTCTGCATCAGGCAGCTTAATAGCATTTGAAATCCTGCAATTCTGTCAACCACAGGAAGCTCTATCACAAACCTGGATGGAAGTCACTCTCTTAGCTCTTCAGCGGCCCAGAGAAAGAAGGAACCAAGAGATCTGCCTTCAGAATTTTTGTCATGAGATTTTCAGTGTTGAAACCCAAACTAAACTTAAGAGTACTATCCATATTATACATTGTTAGAAATGTTATAGCTTGTCACTCATTCTAAAGATAAGAATCCATTTGGTGGTAGTTTGAAAAGATCCTGTTCTCAAACCTTGAATGTCACAGCTTTTGTTTTCCTAAGGTCGTATCTGCAAACTAGGTAAGGGAGACACTCACACAGTCAGTCAGAGACAGATCCAGCTCTAATGCCACACCGTCACCCTGGCAACAAACGGAATAAACACCAAACCTAGCTGGCTCCCCCTGGGTGAGTACTTTTTATTTGTATAGTCTTTCTGGGGAAATAAGATAAATAAATCCGCAGTTTTATAAAACATAAATAACAGTTAAAAATGCACAAGCAAACACAGTACAGTAACCGTTACGTCAGGTATCTACTTGGCGGGCCATCGGAGGTTAGAGGAAGATCATCTGAATTAGCTCAGTGCAGGGAGATGGCATGTGACCTGCGCCGGGAGAATGGTATGCATGAAGGCCCTGGGGCTTGGGTTAAACATCACCAGCAGCACAGGATGTCCCACACAGCAGGAGACAGAGCGTGTGAACACAGGGCAGTACAGAGATGGACAGAAGTCAGGCTACGAAAGGCTCCAGACTCTGAGCTCTGCTGAATGCTGTGGGAACCATTAAATGACTTTTAAGTCAAGATGGGATGTGATTAGTAAGATTTGATTTTGTTTCAAGCAAATTCACAGGCAGAAATAATGATGACATGAGGGAGGTGAGATTTAAGGCAGAAAAATTCTCTGAACATTTCTTCCTGCAGTGTTGCCCAGCCCTCTGGCCTCACATACTTGGGCTCAGGTAGGACCACTCTGACTTTTTCCCTCTCTTAAGGAATTAGGAATTGGGACAATTCCAGTCAATCTTTGTGGATGCTTGAGCTTCGAAGGACATCCAAGGTTATGGTGACAGAGTGTGGTCACCACACGAGCAAAATCAGAGAAAAATCTCAAACAAAAAAGGAGGAAGAGAAGGTATACAGCCAGAGAGAAACAAGAACAAAATACTATGTGGACACAGAGGTGGAGCAAATGACTCTCCAGTTTCTGGCTTTAGCCCTTATGCAATAAAAATTCATCTTTTAAGGAAAGACAAGAAAAATTTAAACATAAAATTTTCCCTGCCCATCTTGGCCTCCTCCCTCCTGTCCAGTGTGCCTTGTGCATCTGCATTCTGTGTTAACCAGACCTCCCCAACGGCACACACACCTGCTCAATCATAAAGATCGATGTTCCTTCTGGTGCCAGCAGTGTAGGCCCTTAGAAGGTAACACTTCCTTCTCAATCCTGTAAGGGGTCACGAGGACCCACGACTCGGCTTATAGGTGCAGACATCTTTGGTGAACTTTATGTAGGTACAATGCCAATATATCATTCCTCTTAAAGATAGCAATTGGTGGGAAACAAACTGGGCAGACAACCTGGAGAGATACGGGGCCGTGCTTAATGAAAGTTCATACCTTAAATACTTACCTAATGACCTACTAACGTTACTAGATATATTACTTGCATTCTGCTTATTTTACAAGATTATTGTTTCTTGAATTACCAAATGCGTGACTGCGCCTCAGATAAAATTAATGATGATTAGGTGACTTGAGAAGTTTGATCAAATACACAGTTCTGTAAGATCGATGATTGTAATTGTGTAGCTCTAGATATGGAAGAAGCAACACCAGAGAACCATTCCCAGGACCATAACAGACTAGTAAGACTTTCTTCATTGACAGCCCCATCTCAGGTCCAACTGTATTTCCTGCCTTCAGTCCCTGTGCCCTATATTGTAAATGCCTCTACTTTTCTCAAGTTGGGTTTTAGTGAGATTCTGTTACTAGCAAATACAATGCACCCTAACTAAAGCAGAGCCTGAACTTGGACATGCAAAGAAAATGAAGAGAGTAGGAAGGATATAAGAGATGGTAAGGGTGGTAACATTGGAGTAAATTGCAACTGTTTGGATTTGGATGTGCTGACTTCCCAGCCACAGTCTTGGGTACCCACTGGTCATCCCATAACTGAGATAGGGATAATAAGAGGAGGGCCAGAACTGGTGGGCAATGACAGGGATTCAGTTTTGCTGAGAGCAGGATATCCAAATAAAAATGCCCAGCAGTTGGATATCATTGTGCATCTCAGTGGAGTTCTGATCTGGAAATGTAGGTTAGGTCATCCCTAACACAGAGATGATCACTGAAACCATGGAAGTGAACAAAATCTCCCCGCAGAGTTGTAAGCCAAAGCCTGGCGGGCACCAGCATCCAGGTGCAGTTGCGTGGGAAGAGTCATGAAGGAGACAGGTGAAATGCTGTGATGTGCCAGTAAGGGGAAATCTGTAAGAACCATGGCTTCCAAGTGAGGAAGCCCAGAGAGCTGACTTATTGAGAGGATAACAAATGTGGGGGGGGGGGGGGAGAGGAGAGCCAAACTCCCCAGCATTCTCTGAGCACCTCCCATATGGCAGACATTTCACTGCCTCAAGTCATCTTCAAAGCAACCCTTCAAGACAGGTGGCAGCTACCCTTTAAAGATAAGGGGAAAAGAAGCTCCCTGGGGACAGGCTATCTCCAGTTGTTGGAAGAGTGCCTTTCACCTATTTGGTTTTTCATAATGTTGCACTGTAACTATTTGGTCTATCTGCTCAGGTAGAACATAGACTTCTCAAAGATAAGGATTTTAGTTTCCAAATATTTGAAGCTCTATCACCAATAGAGTAAATGCTGGTGGAAGGAATAAATAAGTGAATACTTCAGCAGATGTAGTTTTAAGATCCCTATGACAGGATGAAAAATATTTGTGAATTACACAAAGAAAACCAAAGGTTATAAAATGCAAGAAAATACATTCTCATTTCTTGTGAAACTGTCATTTTATTGCTTACTTTCTATATTAGCGAATTTTTTCACTAAAATGAATTTGCTATTTATCTATGAAAGGTACTCAGAAAGCTCATAGCCATATTGTGTAAGCTTATTTTTACACAATATTTGAAGATGCATGATTTTAAACAGATGCTCTTCACGTCTTGCCCCATATGCTCTTGGCCCCTCCCTGAACTCATGGAAACTCATCATAGAATTTGACAGTTAAATTCCTTTGTGTCTCTCTACTTTGCTGCCTGAGAGTTCTGGCACAAAATGAGTTTGCTCAGGAAAACCCAGGAGGGCTGCATTTACTATCTGCAGGCCTGACCCTCACACAGAGGGACTGAGGATTACAGATAAATACTCTTGGAATTATTCAGGAGCTTATTCTATTACTGTTCCTCTGCTCAAATTGCTTATTGAGCTAACCTGCTTACCAATGCACTCTTTATCACACTTTCTCCACTCCTTGCTCCTCACATTTCTCCCATTCTCTCATTCATGCTTCTAAGTATCACTCCTCCCATCCCAAATCCTCTCTATTTAAGTCTTTGTCCTAGGGTCTTTCTAGGGTAGCCCAGACAGAACAAGTGTGCTCCGTATACAGAGAGAAATGGACAGCGATTAGAAACATTCTGATTATTCCATTATAAAGTCATTCTGTTCAAAACCTCACCCAAGGAGAATGCTTTGTTTTGTATGTTAGATGTTAGAATAGAAATCTATCTGCCACCAAAAATGGCTTTAGATTCCAGAGATGGAAGGTGAATCCCTTCTCTTGCATTCCATATGGACATTGTTCGAGAGGCCTGTGAAGTTCACTGGACTTAAGCACACACTTACAACATTAGGGAAGCCAAGGAACGTTCTTTCATATCAAGTTATAGATCTAGTATACAATCTTGGGATAAAGATGCACTGTCAACCATAACCAAGATGGTCCTTCTTCAAAGATACACTTGGGAAATAAAAATGTCGTCTTAATATGTAAGAAGCTAAGCCTTTAGGATACAATAATCAGCATGTGGTAATAAGCATTTAACCTTCCCAGAATCATGTGAACAAAACAGATTTTTCTTTTTAGACTAAAATCAACCTCCTGATAACTTTTCATCCAAGAAGGGTTTAAAGTATTTCAAATACAAATGTTTGAGCCTCCACTTTCACTTGGAACTCCATTTTTCCTCATTCAAGTGTACATTAAAGTCCATCTCCTTTATTATTATAGGTAATTAGAATGAAGGCAATTACCTGGAATGCCCAGAGTCCCATGGTGGAGACAGATCCTGAAACTATTTATCTTGATTCCTGGGTCAATATTCTTCCCAGCACACTAAGCTCATCTTTCAGAAGAGCGAACCATGACGCTTAACATTTTATCGTCTGTTCAGTAAATTTTATCCAATGAACACAAATGACTAAAACGCTCATCTTGAAACATTCCAATGAGATAAGCATGTTCTCTTTCAATAGGTTTTTGGATTATGTTCTGAGCCCTCCTGAGAAGGCAGAGAGAGGAGAAGGCGCACATTGGTAAGTTGGTACCTTGGTCCACTCGTTTTGCCTGCTGAGGATCTCAGAGACAGGAAAACCTCAGCTCTGGTTCAGACTTGCAATGTGAGAGTACATAAATCCTTATTCTTTTCCTCTTATTTCCTATCGCCTTTATTTTTCTCTACATTTACCACCATCTGACCACACCTGCTTGCTGTGCCATGCATTCCGATTGCACAGCAATTTTTTGTACTAGGAGAGCTTGTTGAGGATAAAATATGAGAATGGAACAGATTCAGAAATACTGAGCTTACTGAAATTAAATTAATTAAATATGATGAACAAATATAAATGACTCATCCAACCATCAGGCTGGCCTGTCCAAGAATTCTGCCTCACAGCATAAAGCAGAGGCCTCAAGTGGGCACCAGCAGATTAAAGACTTGGATAAGTTTTACGACTCTTTGGAAGGATGCAATTTTATTAGACTTTTATCCTTGGATGGCATTGAATTTCACTAACTTTGATTTCTTGCCTCCAAATAAGCTTAAAAGAGTGAGCCCTGGGCATTCTAGGTGTTCCACAACTGGAGGGTAGCCCAGGTTATGTGGAGAAAATCAGGGTTCCACCCTCAGCTTTAAAACTTAATAATTGTATTACAGTGTACAAGTCACTTTAACTCCTTAAGTCTTAGCATCCTGTACTTGAGACTAAACAGAACTGTCCTGCCTACATGACAGGATGTTTATAAGGAACAAGAGAGATCGTGTCTACAAAAATATTTTATAGTGTTATATACATAAAGCAGTAAAGATTTTTGTTTTTATCACAACAATAATAAATAATTGCACCAATGGAGAGGCTAACAGTTTTGTCTTTCTTTTCTTTTCCATTAATATTTATTGAATTAATACATGCTAGAGTAGTACCCAGTATTTAGCACTCAATAAATGATAGCTACTAAGATTATTATTCCAAAGGCATGTTTTCAGAGGTTGTTATTATCTCTTGCCAATATGATGTAAGTGGTGATCTCATGGGGATTAAGGTAAAGCAGTTAGAGAGATAAGAATGATCTGCCCATCTAATATAAATGCCTATTTCCCATCCCTACTTTAAGTTAGTGGAAAAGGGAAGCAGAGGAGGAAGAGAGGAATCTGGGAGCATTAGTCTAAAAGAAGAGTGGCTTAGAAGGAGAAGACGTGTATAGAGTGTCCCAAAAAAATGTTGATTTCCCTCCATGATCCTTTTTATCTGAAGCTGACACAGAAGCTTAAAATTGTGGATTTCCTTTTCCTCTTTACTACTGATTTTCTGTGTAATCTTAAAAAGAGCTACTTAATAACTTAGTCTTCCCAGGTAAAAATCTGATACCTTCCACCTGTCTAAGATGGACCAATTTCATGTTTACCACGACATAACAAAATATAGATTATTTTAAGTCCCTCAAAAGAAGCAAGATGTTATCAAACCCAGATAGAACCAGGTGTTTTCTTTCTTTTTTTCTTTCTTTCTCTCTTTCTCTTTCTCTCTCTCTCCATACCTACCTACCTATCTACCTACCTTATTACTCACTCATACACATTTATAGGTATGTGGGAATAATAATGTGGGAAGGATCCATTTACAGTAAAATAAAATTTCTTGGGCAGAAAATGGAAAATTATTGACATTATAACTAGGGCTTACAACAGATCACAGTGAGAATTTCTTAATTGAGTTGTCTTCACATTAACCATTATCATCTTCATCTATCACTCCTCTCCCTTTCATTTTGATGCATGTGCAAATATTTTATTGGTCTATGAGATAGTGCAATAATATAACAGGAATATATCAGGAGAACAGAACTCCATTTGCTCTGTTCTCTCTCTCGTGAATAATCTATTCAGCTGCATGTTTGAAATTATTAAGTGATTAGAGTCATTTTAGAAAATTGCTTCTTCTCAAACTTAAATGTGTCTGAAGTACGTAGTGGTTTTAAGAACTTCTAAGTCCTCTGTTCGATAGGATGGAGGATGATGATAAGGTATGGGTTAGGATATAAACATGAGTTATACAAATAAAAGATAGATGCACTCACACTATATATATATCTATATATCTACACATCTATCTATCTATTCTCTATGTATATACATTTCATGGTAGAAAATGAAAAACCAAATATTCCAAGAGGAAGATCTATTTCCTTAACTGAGATAAAATATTCAATAAGTCAAGGAGATAGAAATAAAGATCCCATGAGGAAGAAGATAGTAAACTAAATATGCTAAGATTATATAATGCAATTGCAAGGATGATTTATCTTTCAGTGTGTTCCTATATGACTTTTTACAAACTCTTCTTGGTAAGAAATAGAATTCAAAATACCTCATATTTCAGGTTCACACCAACTTGGGGTAAAAGATAGATTTTTATAAAAACATTTCAAATTCTACAGATTATTAAATTTGGGTTGCGAATATAAAAAAGCATTGCCTACTTTCTTTTCCACTTAAACGGGAAGAAGCTGAAAAGAAAGAGTAAGAGTAATGAAATATATATAGCAAAATATCCATAAAAGCAGAACTCTGAATTAAATGACATTTTTAAAATATGAAAAATGTAATAAACATTTTCTACTAAAAACAACAAAAAGTAAACTATTAGGTTGCAATTAAGAGATTATCTTAAACCAGAAAAAACAAAAATTATGATGGTATTAAGAATAATGGAAAAAGATACACACACATACACACAAATATAGACTAGAGAGAACAGAAGAAAACACATTCTATGAGAGTCCCAGATTAGTCATTTCCATCCAAATAATGATAGCAGTATAGTCTATTTTTAAAAAATTGATTTATACTAATGTTTATGGGCATAAAATATGAATGTCTAAAATTATGTACTATGAATAATCAACAGTTACTTAGCATAGGTATCATATCATTGAAGTGCTCAACCTTCTAACCTCCTGATACTAATGTCATATTAATTCCTTCAGGGAGTTGTTAGCTGTTGTGGATCATGTAAACACAGTCTAAATGTAACCATCATTTACCTTATTTTATTCTTCCTACTTGCCAGGATTAATAGTCAACTGCAAGCAAAAGCTGTACTGAAGATGTTACCGATTCTCATATACAGCTTGTAATAAGCAAAGCACATGAAAGGCTATCATAAATCTCAAGGAATGTCAAGATCCTTATAGTCATATCACCCAACCTCACTGTGAAAAGGCTGAGGATTTGCAGAAATGCATGCTTTATTAAAATCTGAAAACTTTCATCAGCATATTTTCTTAAGATACTACAAACAGACTATATGACAGTCATTTCAACCAGGAACACACTGGCCTCAGTCACCTGCCAATTGAATGCACTCTGTTTGTGATCCGTGTTTTACAGGAACGCAAAAATGCACAACAAAAATTCACTGCCTATGCTTTTAAATGCCTAAGAAAGGGTAGAATAAAATGAAAAAGATTTTCAGGAACAGGACATGTTTTAAATTAGGTCGATAAGCTAGATATGTGCATGGGGTTATTACCACACAGCTTTATCTGAAAGCTCTGGTGCCAGCCTCGTTACAATTCCACACCATCACCACACTGAGAACAGAACGTGTCTCAGAAAAGGCATAGTGTGCCACATCCAGAAACGCAAATGCTGGGCACTATCCCGACAGAAGGGCCTTAACAGAGCTGGCACAGCTGGGGGGAAAAAACGGCAGTAAATGTTAGAGGGAAAGAGCACAGAACCACATCTTAAAAAATGTGGTCCAGGAAGTGGAAGCCTAATAAGAATTATTATTAAAATTTGTCAAATTCACAAAGGGCGTGGCTGTATTTAAACTAGAGTTTCTTAGCAAATCCTGATTTAATCTAATGGGTCACTGGGTCCTAATTATTATTTTAACTAATTGATTCTTCTCAAATTATCACTGAATAATTCATCACAACACAAGTAATTTTATAGGAAAATATCAAGAGTCTCAAATATAAATGGCTTACTAGGTAAAATTTAATTTTATATAATTGGCATTTTTCTAATGATTAATTTTAACCAACAGGTGGGGGTAAAGCTTCTAAGACTTAGGAGCTTTTCCCCCAACAACCAGTTTCTCAGCAAAACTCACGGCTTTTCTCTAACCCACATTCTATCATTTAGGATCTTAAAAGTCTCCTCTTGGAATAGTTCTATATACGCATTATCACAATTTGAAGTCTATATTAAACTGTGGGTTTATTTAACGTGTTGTCTCCTCCACTCACTGCTATGCATCTAGTACAAAGTAGACCATCAAAAATGAATTTAACATTGAATGAATGAAACATGATAGAACCCCCACTATTCACCCTGCTCTACCCACAACACTCACAACTTTGGGGATTAGTCTGAAAACTAGAAAACAGGGAACTTTTGTGTTTTCTCCACTTCTCTGCTCCCACCTCACCTCCAGTCCACTGTACGCTGGTTGTAAAAAAAATATACTTCTATTAATGTTCTTATCACATTGCCCTTGTAACTGACTGCCCTAAAAGGAAATTAACTAGTTATCAGTGTGCCCATTAATCTCTGATCATGCCAGGTGACTTTCTTTTGTTTTACATTTTAATGTGAATCAAGAAATAGCTTATGAAAATGATACATTCAGGAGCTCAGAATATAGGAAAGTACTGGATAGCATAAAAGAGAAATTGAATGAAATCAAATAAAGCCAATAATCACAACAAATAAGCCACTTCCTTCTAGTTACAATTTGATAGGATTAAAAAGAATCATAAAGTTAACGTATCTTCCAAAAGAAGAATCCTACACGCTTAATAAAAACAAACCACCCAGAGTCCTACTCTTTTTCCATATAAAATAATTCCTTCACAATCTTTTCAGTAAAAAGCCAGAAAGAAATACATACATGATGGTGTTAATGCCTGAGAGCTGTTGGAACATTTGTAGGCCACAACCCACAATTAAAGCTCGGCGAGTTGGGGGATAACTCAGCATTCTGCAGATCACAGGTCCAGCTTTTTTAAAAAAGAAAGAAAAAGAAGGACATGTCTATTATTTTTAGCTCCCACAGTAATTATTCCCATTAGGATAAATATCCCCAAATCTCTGTGAAATCAACATGACTGGGCATTTTAAAATAAAACATATGTGCTTTTATAGAAAACGAGGCAAAATGGATTTTTGAAAACAGTACATACTTAAGTTGAAACCACAAAAACAACGAGAGAACTGAAGTTAAAGCCATTTATGTCTACTAGGAAGATCTGTGTAACGGTAACTGTCAGTGTGCTTCTTTAAATCCCTACAAGCTGTGTTAACCACTCTTTGTTCTTCTACTTACGTTGCAATTAATTACTACTTAAAAATCCATTCAATGTGGGACTACTTACAAGGTCACTGGAAAAATTGCGTTAATCAACCAAAAGAATGGCATTCATTAAAAACAATTAAACAAGGAACAGAATTCATTACAACTTATTGAACTAAAGGAATAAAATCCATTCTAATCTATTTAACTAAAGTTAAGGAGTCTGAAGATGATGTTAGACTTGGTAATGACTGCAATAGATATTATTAAGAAAAATTACCAAAACGTTAATTAAAACATTAAAGTCCATTTTATGTGGGTATGTATATATATACGTATATGTATGTATGTGTATATATATATATGTATATATATATATAGTATTTCTAGATTTTTTAATACTTCCCTAAGTGAGATTCAGTGATCATTTAAAAATGGTAAATATAAATGGGCTTTCACAATGGTGCAGAACCCTTGGTCTCTATCTCAGAACTCTAGATCAGTTCTGGAAAGGTGTAGGTCTGAAACACTGAGGTCTTAAGTAAGGCGAGTAGCCAACTGATGCCTGCTGTCTGGGCATAATTGCCAAAGGTGCCCTTTCTCCTCTCAGAAGCACTTGTCACCGTTCACCTCAGCCTCAAGAGCCATTGTACACAGTGTCCTTCTGGGGCCAGAGTGACCCCAGGACCTCTGGTATTCCTGCTGTTGGAAGAAACAGCCTGGAGTCGCTGGGATGCTAATGGCTTCATTGGAGGTATTTTTCCTGGAGGCCCGCTTTCATTAGTGACCCCTACACCAAGTCAAATAAATCAAAATCCAAGGAAATTTCACTGTTGCATGATCTTTGGGAAATCTAATATTCTAGATCACGGCAATGGAACAGAACATGCTGTTGTCTTAGCAGTAAAAGTTAATATGGGATGTCAAGCCAGGGCATTAATTAGAACTGAACATTACTGGGGTGAGTGTATTCATCTCTATACAGGTATGATTATAATCGCGGGAAGACTTGACTTACCGCAAACAATTTTGTCTCTAAATGCCAAGACAGGACATAAACCATTTAGAAAGCAGGCTGAAAACATTATAAATGTTAAATTGTTTTAGATTCAAGCAAAGCAATCTTAAAACCTAGTATATCAGAAAGGTTGTGTGAAATAGGTAGACTTTGTGACAATGCTGAAATACATCTGGATCAGTTGTCGGTTGCAGACTCACCTGCAAATTTAGGTGTCTATAAATCAGCCACAAAATAAGAAAGGTACACAGGATCATAGAAACATCTACCTATTTTCATAAATCAAGAAATCCAAATAAAAGATTGTAATTCATCTTGTACACCATGGGAAATTTTAAAAACATCTATGATGACAAAACTAAATTAAAAAAACACCAAACCCCTTTTTTTTTTCAGCTTTTAGGAAACTGCACAGATGAGAAACTGGCCTTCTGCAAGAAATCTGTTATAACCTTTGGATAGCTGTATCCACTATCACTATTAAGCTGTTCCATGATTCGATGGACAGATTAGGTAATAATGACTTTGCAGGGCAGACAAAGAGAAAATTATGACAAATTAGGATTTAAGTTTGACTTGCCAAAATATGAAGAAATAAACTGTTACATAAGCATCACATATTTATTTCCTAGTTTTAAACCAATCAGGGTTTCGGATTTTCTTTTGGTTTGGATAAACAATGGTAGTGCCTTTCTAAGACTGTATTTTTTTAACAGATAAATTTTGGTCACAAGGGCTGAGCATCTGATTATGCATAAACAAAATTAAAGAATTTCCTTCATTAAAATCATAAACCTAGTTTTATTAGGCAGTAAAATTGACTTAACAAATGTAAACCCTTCATCTTTACAACATAGAAGCTATGAAGCGAAGAAAAAAATCATGTATGAACTGGTTCAATATTCATAACTGAAAATCTAAAATGTCATGCTCTACTTATTACATTTCTTTTGATTTTTGTAATTAAAAACAATCTTGTGCCTAGAAACATATCATCCTTTATTTTTAACAAAACATTTTGTTGCTGAAATACAGATATTCCCACAGTAGAAACTAAAACCTCTGGATAACTAAAGTAGATTGGAAATGCAGGACTCAAACTATCACACATAATAAAACAGTAGATGCAGAAAACCCCAGATGGGTTCATCTTTTCCTTTCATTCTGAACACCTCATACTAAGTAACCTTCACAATGGTTGTCCACCTGTGGCAGGGTCTCTGGTGGCAGAGATGAAAAGGACAGTCCCATAAGAGCATTCCCACGGACAGGCTGTCCGTGAACAAGCTGAGCCACAGAAGTTTCTCCAGTTATTATTAAAATTGCACCAGAACACACTTTGTAGAGAACCCCAGCTATTGACTCCTACTTCCAGCCAAGATGGAGTGACAGTTATCAGATTTACTTCCAACATGAAACAGCTAAAAAGCCAGGTAAAAATGCATGAAGCAATAGTTTTCATGATAATGGAGCAAAGAATAGTGACCCCTGAGATTCAGGAAGCAGATGGGATGAACCCTACAGGTGCCCCAGCTAATACCTGGAAAAAGTATCCAGGCTACAGCACAGAGAGGGGACACCAGGCAGAACCTGGTGGTCTCCATGAATTGAAAAGATGCAGCTCAGGATCCAGGTGGCTAGAGCCCACAGGGCAGCGTGCTAGAGACGAGAGAGATTCAGAAAGAGAACATGGGAGGTCTGCAGTTACTGAATTTTCGGTTGACTACTTATCAGTGGATGTGTGGGAGGAAACTACCCAAGGCAGGGAAAAGAGCCACAGGAAAGGACTAAAGAAATGAACCCCAGGAATTTACACAAGGCTGAGAGTGAAAATCCTAGAGCATAAGGAAGAATATTTGGAATGGATTTTACATCAGTAATGGTATAAATTTAGTCCTAGATTAAACACTGCTTGGATACCATCTAAAACAGCTTAAAATCCACAACTGCTTCCAAGTAACTGAAGAGCGTGCCAGAACTAATTTCAACAGTGAGATAAAATGTACAATGTGTGGCATACCATAAAAAATTACCAGGCATGCAAAAAGGCAAGAAAGTACAACCTGTAACGGTAAAGGGATTAATTCATCAATAGGACATAGCAATCCTAAATGTCTCTGTACCTAATAAAAGTTTCAAAATACGTGAAATAAAAACTAGTGAAATTGCAAGGGAAAATAGAAAAGTCCACAATTACACTTGGGATGTTTCATCGCCTCTTTCTCAGGAATTGATAATGTAAGTAGACTGATAATCAACAAAGATACGAAAAAAAAAACAAAAAAAAAACAAAGATATGGATGAGTTCACCAACACCATCAACAAACTTGACCTGACATTTACATAACATGCTATCAACCAAATGTTCTTTCCAAAAGTAAATGCATGGTAAATACCTTGGAACATTTATCAAGATAGATTATAATCTGAGCAATAAAGCCAGTCTCAATTAAATTAAAAAGATTTAAGTCATACAGAGAATGTTCTCTGATCATAATAAAATTAATACAGAAATTGATAAACTGAAAGGTAACTGGAAAATTCCTCCCAGATTAGAAACTGAATAACACATTCCCATGGATCAAATAAATAATGGGAGTCAGAAAGTATTTTGAACTGGAAGAATATGAAAATGCATCAGATGAGTATTTGTGGAATGGAGCTAAAGCAGAACAGAGGAAAATTTACAGCAATGACCTTGGTGTCTACTTCACAAAACCAGTGAAAGAGGGACAAAGGAAACCCAAAATAAGCACAAGATAAAAAGAATAACAAAGACCAGAATGGAAATCCAAAAATGAAATAAGGAGACAACTGAGGAAAAAAGAAATGAAATCAAAATCTGGTTCTTAGAAAATATCAAGAAAATTGAAAAAGTTAGAGCCAGACTGTAGAAGGCTGAATAATGATGTCTCACTTGTTATGTGTCCTAACCCCTGGTAATTGTTAATGTTACCTTAGATGTCACACAGCACACAGGCGAAAAGACTTTGCAGATGTGATTACGTTAAGGATTTTTTTAGATGGGAAGATTATCCTGGATTATTTGGGTTGCCCCTAAATGCAATCACACATATCTTTATAAAAGGGAGCAAAAGGAGATGACTCAGCACAGAATGGGAGAAGGCAACGTGACCATGAATGCAGACACTGAACGGATGCAGCCATAGCCAAGGAATGCTGGCTATCATTTTTGGGGCGAGGGAGGGAGAGCAAGGAACAAGTGGTCCCCTAGAGCGTCTGGTGGGAGTATGACCCTGCTGACACCTTGATTTCAACCCCGTAAAACTGATTTTGAACTTGCGGCCACCAGACTGTGAGAATAAGTTTCTATTGTTTTAAGCTACCAAGTTGGTGGTATTTTGTTATAGCAGCCATAGGAAAGATTAGGAAAAACAGAGAGAAGACATAAATTACTGGTATCATGAATAAGAGAACTTAAATCAATACAGATTCTACAGATATTAAAAAAAAATAATAATAAAGAAGCACCATGGACAACCTTATGGCATTAAATTCGACACCTTAGCTACAATAGGCAAATTCGCCCAAAGACAGAATCTTCCAAAGCTATCTCAAGAAACAGCTTGAATACACAGACTAATAAACTATTTAAAATATTGTATTTGTAGTTATATTCTGACGAGGAGGTAATTAAGTTTCTTCATTGAGTTCTGCTTGGAGGAGGTGCCGGGGACTGAACCCGGGACCTCTTGTCAGCTGAGCATGCGCTCTACCATTTGAGCTACACCCTTCCCCCTGAATTTGTAGTTACAAACTTTCTGCCAAGTCTAAATAGTTTGACAGAAAGCAGATCAGTGGTGGCCTGTGGGAGGAGTTACAAAGGGGCACAAAAGAAAGTTTTTGAGAGGTATGGATATGTTCACCATCTCATTTGCGGTGAGGGTTTCTCAGTGTATACATATGTCAAGACTCATCAGATTACAAACTTTTACTATGTGCCATTTATTGTATGTAAATTATACCTCAACAGAGCTGCTTAAAAATAAAAAACACAACAACTTAACAAATAAAGAGATTCTAGATGTCAAGAAGACTGAAACGATGAAAAGGATAAGGAGAAAATACAGATATCCAAAGAGCATGACCTTCACTCAAACAAGGGCACAAGGGATTATTAAGTAGAAGCAACAATAACATTGGATTAAACTGGACTGATGAAGTCAGCTGCAAGATTACCAAGCCACGAATGCAAGAACTGACAAGGCTGAAGGACCCTTAGAAGGTCTTCACGGTTTTCTTTGCTCTTATTTTTCTCTTTTGGCTGTTTTATACATCTATGCATTTTACCATATACTAAATAAAACTTAGGGAAGAAAAAGTAGAATACATTGTGACTAATGATTTGCCACAAGCAAACTGTCAGAGGCTTCCCCATGGCTGTCCGTCTTCACAGACTAAATCTTATTATTACAAGTAAAGATACCTCTGTGGAGAAAGTAGGGTCCTCACTGGGAGCAAGATAATCAGTTTGGCATAGCACAGGGAAATATATACAAGATCTTATGGTAGCTCACAGAGAAAGGAATGTGACAATGAATATATATACGTTCACGTATAATTAAAAAATTGTGCTCTACACTGGAATTTGACACAACATTGTAAAATGATTATAAATCAATAAAAAATGTTAAAAAAAAAAAAAGATAATCACTGTTTGGCTTCAAATATTTCTCTCCCTGCTCCCCAGCCTGAGGCCCTATGATTGCACAAGCAACCACAGTAAGGACCCAACACCATGGCCTGCTCCTGAAGGCAGCCACAGAGGCCGCTGTCACACCCTGCGAGCCTTCATGAAGAGAGGAGGTGTGCTGGCCACAGTGACACCAAAACCTCAAAGAGCATTTCAAGGTTTTATTTCCCCTTACCCCTCAGCCAAAAAAGCTTGACATATCTGATATCTCACTAACCAGCACATGTTTTGGGCAGTCATAATTAACTTTAATTATTTTATCAATCACCAAGTATCTCAGTCAGCTTGAGCTTCTGTAACAACATACCACAGACTGGCTGGCTTAAACAACACATTTATTTCTCACAGTTCCGGAGGCTGGAGAGTCTAAGACCAAGGGGCCGGCAGATTCGGTTCCTCGTGAAGGCTCTCTGCCCAGCTTGGAGATGGCCACCTTCTCACTGTGCTCACACAGCCTGTCCCCAGCGCATGTGTGGGGTGGCAGAGATCTGCTTTCTTCTTCATGAGAGAGGGTTCCACTCTTATTACCTCATCTAAATTAATGATCTCCCAAAGGCCCCCACCTCCAAACACCATCACATTGGGGGTTAGGGCATCAACATAGGAATTTGGGGGAGACACAAACACTCAGTGCATACTCAATACCAAGAGTATTCGGTATCTGTTCAAATCTCAATTAATTTTCTGGTATTTCAATAGCTCTTCATGTCTTACGTACCATTTTTCATTACCATAAAAGTTCTACAAAGTCAGGGAGAGCAGGTGATATTAATGAAGAAAGAAGCACACAGGGATTAAGTAACCTTCTCAAGGTCACAAACAATTTTGTACAGCTAGGACTTGGGCCATCTTCTTGTTCATGCCACAAATGTCAAGAAATTTTATAATGTATACTTAAACGAGCTGACTTTTCTTAGCATAAAAAAATCAACAATTATGAACAGTCTGAGGAACAAAACACAAAACTGAAGGACTTTCCAGCTACAGGAATACACATACTCCGTATGCATCATAATTTCAATTCCTGAATCTCTTCTTTTCCTTTTATCCTTTTTGTAGCCTCGCTTGCCACTATCCCCAGCCTTAATTTCAGAGTTATCGATTTCAGATCATTCATTTCTTTTTTTTTTGCCTTTACTATCATTATTTAATTAATTTATTTATTTATATTGAAGTATAGTCAGTTTACAATGTTGTATCAATTTCTCATGTACAGTACAATGCTTCAGTCATACATGAATATACATATATTCATTTTCACATTCTTTTTTCACCATGAGCTACTACAAGATATCAAATATAGTTCCCTGTACTATACAATATAAACTTGTTTCTCTATTTTATATATACCAGTCAGTATCTGCAAATCTCGAACTCCCAGTTTATCCCTTCCCCCTCTAGTAACCATAAGTTTGTTTTCTATGTCTGTGAGTCTGTTTCTGTTTTATGCATAAGTTCATTTGTCTTTTTTTTTTTTAGATTCCACATATGAGTGATATCATATGGTATTTTCCTTTCTCCTTCTGGCTAACTTCACTTAGAATGACATTGCAGGCACATCCATGTTGCTGCAAATGGCATTATTTTATCATTTTTTATGGCTGAGGAGTATCCCATTGTATAAATATACCACAGCTTCTTTATCCAATCATCTGTTGATGGACATTTAGGTTGTTTCCATGTCTTGCCTATTGTAAATAGTGCTGCTATGAACATTGGGGTGCATGTGTCTTTTCAAATTAGAATTCCCTCGAGATATATGCCCAGGAGTGTGATTACTGGGTCATATGGTAAGTCTATTTTTAGTCTTTTGAGGAATCTCCATACTGTTTTCCATAACCGCTGCACCAAACTACATTCCCACCCGCAGTGTAGGAGGGTTTCCTTTTCTCCTCAGCCTCTCCAGCATTTATCATTTGTGGACTTTTGAATGATGGCCATTCTGACTGGTGTGAGATGATACCTCATTGTAATTTTGATTTGCATTTCTCTGGTAATTAGCACGGATCAGTCATTTCAGTTTACTCCTTTCTCCATTCCTATATCCAGGGAGTTGAGCATTGTTTACAGATAATTAGGAAAACAGGCCACCCTGGTTTCATGGCAGATTCAGTGTGTCTGTGAGGCAGGCCCTCCCTCCATTGGACCAGAGGAGCTTCCCATCCACCTCCAGTTGGCTTTCAACTACATTCTCACAACATTCATTTCAAACAGTCCTCCTCCTTGGACGTCCCTTGTTCTCTCCAGCCTTGGACAAGTAGTTCCTCACCCACTTATCATACCTGAAGCACTTACTGTTTGTGAGGGGCAGAGACAGGAAGAGGCCCTGCCCTGGAGGAGCTATAATACTGAGGTGCGGCGGGGGTCACACACAGAAACAAGACAAGCTACACCACAACAGCTGACGGGCTCACTCAGAGGTACGTGTAAAGTGTTATGGGACTGAGGAACAGGGAAGAACCCAGAGAGGGCAGGCCAGCTCGAGGACATACAAAAGAGAAGCCAGTCGTTTCTCACTCCCAACCCAACGTTACCTAATTTTACATTAAATCAGGATAAAAAAAAGATGTGGCATCTGGCCATTCATTCCCTCTTCCTCCTTTGTACATCCAGCTAAATTCTAACAAGAATTAATGTATCTGTACTTGAATTCTTTCTGTAAAATGTCAGAAAAAAATTCTCTTGCTTTTGCATCTGTGCCCTCTCTGCCTCCCCAGCTCTCTAGTGCCGCTGGGCTCTCATCTGCCCTTGGGCAGACCACCATCGAAGTTCCAGCTCCAACTGCTTAGCCCACATGAGATTTTGAGCATGTTATTCGATCTCAGTAAGTCTCTATCTCCTCCTCAGTTCAGTGGACACAGTCGGAGCACTTGCCATGGTGACAATTACAGGTAATACACTTTCTGGCATACACTACGCATGATGGTTAATTTCTCTGTCAATCAGACTGGCTCACAGGGTGCCCAGGTTCTCGGTGAAACATCATTTCTGGAGAGGATTTTGAGGGTGTTTCTGGATAAGGTTAACATTTGAATCGGTGGACCGAGTAAAGAGACTGCCCTCCCCAGTGTGCATCCAATCCTGCTGGGACACTGGTCTCCCGCTCCCAGACCAGGACTTACACCATCAGGTCTCCTGGGTCCCTGCAGAGGGCAGATTATACTGTCTTCTCAGCCTCCATTGCTGTGTGAGCCCATCCCCCATGATAAATAAATCTCATTTATCTATCTATCTATCTATCTATCTATCTATCTATCTATCTATCTATCTATCTCATATTGGTACTGTTTCCTTGAAGAGAGCCCCGACGAATGCTGACTAATATGTTATGTGCTCAACGACAAAGCCTTGTTTGTGTATGGCATCCCCATTTCTAGTCTCTACTGGATCAATCCAGCCTCTCCACATCGCTGCCACCCCTTCTGTGAAAGCATACCGCTGATCACTGACCTCACGTACTGTCTCAGAACTTCTGACAACAGACCCATCAGGGTCTGTTTCATGAAAGGCACTCCTGCCCCAGCCTACTTTTTGAGATTTATCTCACAGCACTTGTCCTCTAACACACAAATGCTCCAACAGCCTTTGGGTAACCTGTTTTATATAAAGGAGTCTCATATTTTTGTATCTCTGTCTCATATGTTTCTATTCTGTGAGGTCATTCCTGCTCCTAAAAGAAGACATCCTGTCATCTGAACCATGATGTCAGTTTTATGCCTCTCTTATGGTCTCACTGATGGCTAATTTTTGCAGGTTATGTAGCTGATGTCTCTTCCATACTGGATTATGTGGGGTGAATGGTTCGGGTTTTATCTCTGTTTCATCATTTTGCTTCCCATTGTACTTTAGCCCAGGGTCATGCAAACAAAACAGATTCAATAAATATCTGTTTAATGAGTATGAAAAAGAAGAGAAGGAGGAAAGGGAGAAGGGAGGAAAGAACACCAGAGCAAATAATGGTTACTGACAACTCCAGAATGAAGCAGTCTGAATACCCTGCAAGTTGCCAAACAATGTTGTGATTAATTATAAACTACCACTAGGATCCTGAGCACACCCATGCTGTTTTCCTCTTCAGTATGCAGCAGATGATGTGTGTGATTATAAGCTGGTGCTTGGCACATGCTCCGTTTGGAAGGATGGACTGTTGCTATTGATCAGTTCAACCCCATGTGGTTCAATCATTCCTTCACAGTCTGGCATTTATGCCAATACATTCTGAGATCTTTCTAAAGAAATCAGTTTGCCAGGACGCTGTGTTGGGCCAGCTGTCCATAGATGCGTGCTTGTGAGCTGATCGTGGGACATTAAGGCCTCTATGCACTGACTGAGTTAATGTAGTCACTATCATTCCAGGTGGCTAGAGTAAAGACTTTTTCTACTCATAAGGGGAGATGGTGATAGGGCCTAATGTAACTCAAATATTGTTTTCAAAAACTTACTATGAATAATTCTTTCTAAATTCTAAAACATTTCCTTCATCCAAAGTATCTACATAAGCAAAGGCAACATGCATCCCCGAGCCAAGCAATTCTCAAATGAGAGGTCTCTGAACTTCGTAACAGCCGTGGGAGGGTGATGTGGTAGCTCAGAGGGAAAATACTAAGAACTGCGACTTTAGAAAACCTTTCTTGAGCAAAGAGAGGTATCCTTTTTTAAAATAAATACTTCTTAATAAATAAATGAGTGGTTTTTAACAACTATATTCTTAACATGAAAGGACACATACTCTTAACCTGACGGTATTCTGAGAGTATCTTCATAACAAGTATTTCATTCTTAGTGATATACATCTTCTCATTTACCTAATCTTTCAACAAATACTAAACACTAAGATATAAGACAATGTACGACTTGCATCTGCTAAAGGCTACCCAACAGTAAGCTGTGTTGAATGGTACGAAGCGCAGGAGTCCCAAATCATGGAAACCCGGGTCTGAATCCGGCTCGGCTGTGTCGAAGCTGTGTGACCTTGGGCAATTTCCTTATGCTTTCTAAGACTCACATGCCTCATATGAGAGAACATCTACCTCACGGCTGTGTTTTGGTAATTCAAGGGGGTGATACATGTGAAGCATATTACACTAAAATGCAAATAATGATGCTCTGGTTTCATCCTTCAGCTCTGCAGAACTTCTCCAGAGCTGAATACAACTTGAAAGTTTCAAGTGAAAAACTGTCAATATATTGCATGGGTTTTCTTCCCATGGAGATAAATAAAGAGATTTCATTTTTAAGATCCCATAAAATAATTCAAAGAGCTTCATTCATATGAAAATAAATGAAGTCCATATTTAAATTTTCTATTTCTTTTATCATTAACATTGCTACACAGACTACTGATAAACACAAGGTAATAAATCAATAGGCCCTACACTACAGGCTCCAATAATAAAAGACAGTTCTATCAAATTCAATGATACACATTGTTAAACTATTCAAACAACCACAGGTAAATCAGTTACCCTATTCCTCTGCCTTCATTTTAAATCACATTTTAAATCATTTTAAATACTTCAATCAAATTTAAGTATTTCTGTATCACTATCAGTTTAAATATTTTAAGATATATGAACCATGTTTCTAAATATTAATTATTTGCTTCATTAAAAGAGCACATCCATATAGATATTTAAATTTTATATGTTTTTGAACAATATTCTGTTAGTATAATCCTTTTTTAGATTCAAGCATTCAACAAGTAAGTGCTATTGAGAATAAAGATGAAAATCTAACCATGATTCATGCATTTTTGACTGTTGTCTCTTGCTATATTTGGCTTTACATGTGATGGTTACCACGAATAAAGACACCAAAAAGATAAAACTCAGGCCAAATTAAAGGGCCCCTGATCTTACAGTAGGACAGAATATCTAACATCATGATCATCCCACCAGCTTCTGGAAGCATGACTGTGGCAAGCGTGTGTGGCACCCTGCAATACAGCTTCTTAAAGGGAAGAGGCTGTGTTTTCTGTCAGCACGATTCTCAGAAGATCATATTTATTCCAAAAATACCCAGGAACTAGATATAAAAAAAAGCCAAATCTATGAGGCTATAAATGTACATATTTTCTAACTCCAAAGCAGTTCTCCTGTCCCAACTCTCTTTTCCCACTCTTCAATTACTTCTTTTACAAAGAAGAAAAGAAGAAGAAAGGAAGAAAATGAAAAATAATGGCCTCCTACCTGTTAAAAAACATCAGTGTTACTTACTAAATATAGAGTAAGAAATAAAAACGTTCTGAGGTGTGGCCAAGATGGCAGAGTAGGAGGACCCTGAGCTCACCTCCTCCCACTGGCACACCAAAATTACAATTATTTACAGAACAACTATTGATGACAAAGGCTGGAGGACTAGCAGAAAAGTTGCTGTACAACTAAAGATATGAAGAGGAAGCCACAGTAAAGTGGTAGAAGGAACAAAGACATGGTGTGGTCAAGACCCACACCCCTGGGCGAGCGACCCTCAAATGGGAGGGAAATTACAATGGCCGAGGCTCCCCATGAGGAGGGAGGGGTCTGAGCCCCACAGGAGGCTCCCCAGCCAGGGGCTCCTACACCCACAAGATGGGCCCTCAGAATGTTTGGCTTTGGAGGCCAACAGAGTTTAATTTCATGAGAGCCAGAGGGCTGAGAATTGGAGGCTCCACTCTTAAAGGGCACACACAATCTCGCATGCTCTGGGGACCAGAGCAGAAGCAGTAATTAGATAGAAGCCTGAGTCAGACTCACCTGCTGATCTTGGAGAGAGTTTCAGAGAGGCAGGAGTCAAATGGAGCTGACCCTGGGGACACAGACACTGGCAGCAACCACTTCTGGGAGCTTGCTCTGTCATGAGAACACTGTTGCTGGCAAGCACCGTTTTGGAATCTTCCCTCAGCTTATTAGATCCAGGATCCAGTAAAGCCTACCAGCCTGTCCACCTGTATTGGGATGCTTCAGGCCGGCGTCTACCCAGGCAAGGACACAGCCCCACCCACCAGCAGGTCTGCTGCCTTAAGACCCCCTGAGCCCACAGTCATGCTGGGACATGGGCATGTGCACCAGAGGGCCCCGGACACAGCCCTGCATACCAGGTGCTGGCACTAGACCCGGGACCCATACAGCCCTACAGCCAGAGACCCTGGGATGCGGCTCGTTGCACCAGTGAACCTACACTAGCCGCAGGACCAGCGTTACCTACCAGTGGGCAGCCACCTGCCCTAGGACACCTGAGGCCTAGGCCCCACCCATGAGCAGGCCACACACCAATTCTGCGACCCCCAGGGCCCCATAGCCAGAGATCCCAGCATGAACCTTGCCCCAGAATGGGTCGGCACCAGTCCCAGGTCAAGGCTTTACCCACCAGTGGGACAAGCACCAGCTGTAGAAACCCCTGTGCCCCAACACCACCCCACCAGTGAGCCGTGGGTGAACACCAGCCCCAGGACCACCACAGACCCACAGCCTTCTGTGTCAGTATCCAGCTCACAAACCAGCAAGCTGGCACCAGCCCTGGAAACTCCTGCGCCCTGTCCCTGCCCACCAGTAGGACAACAGCAACTCTGGGACATCTTGGATCACTCAGCCAGCCATTTTGTTTCTCCCCCCCCCCCCATCCCCAGTGAGCCAATACAAGCTTCAGAACACCCTGACCCTGCAGTCAGCTATGTTAGGAACCAGCACCACTCATCAGCAAGTTGTCACTGTATCTGGAACCCCTGGCCCCCCAACCACCCACCCCAAATACTGCTCACCAGTGGGTCAGCACTAGACCTGGCCCCACCCACCAGCAGCTTCCACAAAAAGCAGGGCCTGGCAACCAACTAGAGCAGGAGCCAGCCACACTTCCCGGGCCAGCCACAGTAGTCAGCTTGCCACAACAGAATGACTCAAGCAGCTCACGTAGGGGACACACACAGAGCATATACTAACCAGAGGGAGAGTGGGCTGCCAGGATCTATAGGATGTCTGCTACATAAGGTCACTTCTTAAAGGCTGGGAAATGTAATCAACTTACCAAATACATGGAAATAAAAGCAAGAATTTAGGCAAAACAAGATGACAGAGAAATATATTCCAAATGAAGGAACAAAATAAAACTTCAGAAGAGGAACTAAGTGAAGTAAAGATAAGCAAAAGATAAGCAAAAAGAGTTTAAGGTCATGATCGTAAAGATGCTCCAAGAACTCAGAAGACTGAGTGAACAGAGTAAGAAGTTAGAAGTCTTTTTTTTTTTAAACAGAGTTTGAAATACAAAGAACCACACAGATGAAGAATATATAACTGAAATAAAAAAATATACAAGAAGTCAACAGTATCACACAAAAAGGAAACTAACAGGACAGTTAACCCTGGTGAACACAGATGCAAGAATCCTCAACAAAGTATCAGCAAGCGAAATTCAACAAGACAGTGAAAGGATCATACAGCATGATCAAGTCGGATTTGTCCCAAGCATTCAAGGGGGGTTCATTATCCACAAATCAATCAATATGATACACCACATTAACAGACTGAAGAATATAAATCTTATGATCATCTTAATAGATGCAGAAAAAGGTTTTGACAAAACCCAGCATTCACTTATGACAAAAACTCTCAACCAAGTGGATATAGAGGGAGCATATCTCAACATAATAAAGGCTGTATATGACAATCCCACAGCTAACGCCATACAAAGTCAATGGTGAAAAACTGAAAGCATTTCCTCGAAGATCAGAAACAGGACAAGGATGCCTACTCTCATTACTTTTATTCAACATACTATTGAAAGTCTTAGCCACATCATTCAGACAAGAAAAAGAAGTAAAAGGAATCTAAATTTGAAAGGAAGGAGTAAAATTATCACTGTTCGTAGGTGACATGATAGTATGCATAGAAAATCCTAAAGACACTGACAAAAAACTATCAGAGCTCATCACTGAATTCAGTAAAGTTGCAGGATACAAAATTAATATACAGAAGTCAGTTGCATTTCTATACACTAACAACAAACTATCAGAGAGATTAAGAAAACAATCCCATCCACAACCACATCAATAAGAATGAAACACCTAGGAATAAATCTAACTTAGGAGGTAAAAGAACTATAGTCAGAAAACCATTAGCCATTAATGAAAGAAGTTGAAGACTACACAAACAGATGGAATTAGATACTGTGCCCATGGTTTGGGAGAATTAACATTGTTAAAATGACTACACTACCCAAGGCAATCTACAAATTCAATATAATCCCTATTAAAATACCAACAGCGTAATTCACAGAACCAGAACAAATAATCCTAAAATTTGCAAAAACACAAAAGACCCCAAATAGCCAAAGCAATCTTGAGAAAGAACATCAAAGCTGGAAGTATCATGTGCCCTGATTTCAAACTGTATTACAAAGCTACAGTAATCAGAAAACTGGCACAAACACAGACCCATATAGATCAACGGAACAGAACAGAGAACCTAGAAATGAATCTACACTTCTATGGGCAATTAATGTACAACAAAGAAGGCAAGAATATACAGTGGGGAAAAGACATCTTCTTCAGTAAATAGCTCTAGGAAAACCAGCCAGCTATATGCAAAAGGATCAAATTGGATGACTCTCTCACACCATGGACAAAAATAAATTCCCAATGGATTAAAGACTTAAAAATGACACCTAAAACCATAAAACTATTACTAGAAGAAAGTGTAGGTGGTAAGTTCTTTGACATCAGTCTTAGTAGTATTTTTTTGGACACGTCTCCTCAGGCAAGGGAAACAAACGCAAATATAAATGGGACTACATCTAACTAAAAAGCTTTTGCATACCTATGGAAACTATCAACAAAACAAAAAGGCAACCTATTGAATGGAAGAAGATATTTGCAAATGACATATCTGATAATGGGTTAACATCCAAAATATACAAAGAACTCATACAGTTCAACATCAAAAAAAAAAAAACAACCCAATTAACAAATGGGCAGAGGATCTGAACAGACATTTTTCCATAAAGATATACACAGATGGGCAAAAGACACATGAAAAGATGATCAACACCACTAGCCCCCCAGGGAAATGCAAATCATAATCAATGTTTATGGATATTAGGTGAGGGGGATTTGAAGGTACAAACTACAAAACAAAGGAGGCAAGGACATGTAACATTTAGGATGAGGAACTTGGTAATTATATAGTATTTCTGTATGGTGTCATATGTAACTAGAGTTACGCTGGTGATCATTTTGAAATGTATAGAAATACTGAATCACTATGTTGTGTCATGGGAACTAACATAGTGCCGTTAGTCAATCATACTTCAAAAACAAACAAACTCATAGCAAAAGAGATCAGGCTTGTGGTTACCAGAGGCAGACGGTAGGGGAGGGGGAACTAGATGAAGGTGGTCAAAAGGTACAAATGTCTAGTTACAAGATAAATAAGTACTAGGAATATAATATACAACATGATTAAACGTAACTATTACTGCTGTATGTTACATAGGAAAGTTGTTAAAAAAGTAAATTCTAAGAGTCCTCATCACAGGGAAAATTTTTTTTATTTAATTCTGCAACTATATGGGATGACAGATGTTCACTAAACTGGTGCCAATCATTTCACCATGTGTGTAGGTCAATTCATTATGCTGTACACCTTAAACTTACACAGTGCTCTGTTTCAACCATATCTCAATAAAACAGGAAGAAAATATTTTTTAAAATAAATAAATATATTCTATAAAAAGAACTTAGTGTTAAGTTCTCCAAAATAGAACTACCCCCAAACAGAGCATTAGGTTCATGGAAAAGAAGAGTTGATTCAAAACATGGATTTTCCAGTACTCTCATCTTTCACTTAATAAAGGTTTAACTTCTAAAATAAATACACATGTATGGTGGAATGTAAATGCTATTGAACAAGGCAATAAGCTTGCCTTCCACTGGGCAGGGAGAATTCAAAAGGGATCTCCAGATGCCCTTGCTTTTTAGATGTCTGTGGGTACCCAACCTTTTGGCCTTGGCATTTTTAACGACTGATTGCTTTTCATTAGGTAGATTCTTCTCATCTTCTAATATGACACAGACCCTAATTTTACTTGATATGGTTTGAGATGCTCTTCTCGATAAATATGGCTCTCTAGGGATGAGGTCAGTATTTGAAAATCTACATATGGCCGTTTTATTTTGAGGCATGTCTGGAGTTACCATATGGTCAATAGCAATCTGTGAAGGGAGTCAGGATGTGTCTATTTAAAATACTGACGGCAGTGAGTTTCTACTTAGAAATGCTTTGAACCATCAACTTTTTCTGAATGCTGAAGCTCAGTCTTTTAAAAATGCAATCTGCTCACTGTTCTGCAAAATTCAATTACAAAATAAAACTCATTTTTATATACTTTTCAGTTACGCATATATATAAAAAGCATAGCATTATACTCATTATCAGAGATGTGGAGATGATTCTTATCTCAGTACTCAACTTGTTCATGGCTTATTTAGACAGTATCCTAGAGTGGCTCATGATCATTTGAACGCAAAATTTAAATAGAAGTGAAGCAGTGTGTCGCTGCATGCTTTTCAGGGATGTTCTAGAACATTCTGTCTTCTGAGGGCCCTTAAAACAAAAAGATTCTGTGCCTCTGTTGAATGAAACTATTTTAGCAACAATTATGTTTAAAATACATGGCTCTTTATGCAAAATACAGCCATGATGTAACTGTTACGTAGGAGTATAAACAAATGTTGCTTTTGAGTGAGGTCTGTAGACATTATAAATTAGTCCCCATTCATTATTCATCAAGTTACTATAAACATTTTAGGAAAATAGTGAAAAGTCATTTTTTCCAGCACTTTCCTAAAAAGTACTCTTCATAAATATTCTATTTAGCCTATTGCTATAAAGCTTTCACTTTATTGTTATATATCCATTTGGTCTTTTAAGAAAAAGTAAAACGTCGGTGTGGGAGTTGAACGGTTATAAAGGGGCAAGGCAAACTAAATTATTACTGATGAAACAAAGAACTGACATATTTAAAACTAGAAAATGGAATTTTCATAACCTCAAAAATGTCTGTTCTAAAGTGTTATTTTGACTTAAGAGAGCCATGACTTAGACTCCCCATCCACACATAGCTTCCACCTCACTTTGCCAATTACCTCAAATCTTGAACCAATACAGAAGACATCTGATGTAAATTCCTGTAACCTACTTAGCCCCTTTCCAGTACAAAGTTCCTCAGTATCATTACTGTTTCTCTTCCCCTTCCAGCTCAGTGAAAGTAATGCCTTCCTCCCCGAGCCTCCATTTACCTGGTCTGTCTTTCTGCATCCTTCCCCCTCTGGGATCCTGCACATCCTACGCCCCGTTCTTCCCTTTCAATCAATCCTTCAAACTACAATTTTATCATCTCTGAAAGAATAAGTCTACACATACTTTCTCGATTTCTGCCATTTTATTTTGTAAGCTCCCCCAGCCCTGTCGCCCACCATTCTACTGGAACAACTCTCTCCAATGGTCATTGATGACATTCTCATTGCTCATACTAGTAATTAAGTGGCCATTCTCTTTGATCTGACATTTCACGCTGTGGCCAGTTCTTCTGTAAAACTCTCCTATCCCTTGCTTTCTCTGATACTGCAGACTTCCGCTGCTCCTCTGACATCTCTCTGGTTTCATTTCATCGACCCCTGCTGGAGCCTTTTCTTCCGTTTCCTCCATGAAGGCATCCTCTGACGTTTTACCCCAAGTCTTTTCAGTTCTACTGTAGCCAGTCTTTTTTACTTCCAAAACCCATCTTTTAATGTAAAAAAGTTTTAAATGCACACACATGAAAGTTTTACTTGGAATCCTTTCCTTGTTGATGACCAAAGTAGTATATACATGTGTCCTGATGCTTCAGGAACTAACTTTATAAACCACATTACTGCATTTACTGTCACAGAGGACATCTTCCACTCTCCACACTGGGGGTCCCCTATGTGAAGCCTCATGTTAAGAAAACATGAAAATGCCTGTGAAAGTATCAGTCCATTTTCTTCCTCGTGGACAGTGAGAATCATGTAACTGACTGCATTATTCTTCCTGTTCCAGCTGACAGGAGGCTCAGAATCAAATATGCAACCAGTCGTGACTACGTGTTTATGCCTCTGTGGTCAGTAATACCACATACGTGTTCACGGTCCCCATGGCATTGACTCTCTCTTCTCATTTTTAATTTCCCATATCATTATGTGTTTATTTTCATTTTAGCTCCATTTGGTTGGATCTATTTACTGTAAACTTCCTAAAATCATTTAGAAAATAAGATATAATGAAACAGACTAGTAAACAAAACGTAACAATTATAGGTACTCAGCAAAGTCAAATTCATTGTATCTCTCACTGTTACACACACTAAAATAAATATGGTATCCCTGCTCTGTGTCCTTTTTTCTGGGTAAAAGATACCAAAACGTAAAATCTTTCTAGAACTATCAGCTCAGTTTTGGTTTCTCTCTGCTCCTTACATACTACGTTGAGTTGATCAATAAATACGTCAAATGTCCTCAGATTATCCCCTACTTCCATTCCATACTTTGTGACCAATTATCAAAGTCATAAGCAGCTATAATCATTTCACTCAAGACATAATTTCAATGTTCCACCAACCTTAGAGACTCCTTATTGTGATGTTCAATACAGTCTAGTATCTGGTTTCAAATCTACCTTCCATAATATAGCCACACTGAGCTTGTCTCCGCTTCGTCACACATACACTGCTGCACCTCTATGCCTTATTTCAAGTTCTTCATGCTCCTAGAGGGCTTTAACCAATCCCAAATCTCCTCCTCCCAAAGCCTATCCATCCCTTGAGGTCCAGCTCAAATAAAATCATCCACGGGGTCCTTCCCTCATCTGACTCAAATGTCATAATTACTTGCTTGCTCGTATTATGTTCACACTCTTCTTAACATCACGTATATGCTGACTTGTACGATGATCAGTTTTACACATTTCTTTATCTGCTAAGCCCTTTAACAGCTTAGTCCGTGTGTTACAGACATGTCTGTTTCCTCAGTGCAGCTTACGGCAAGTGCCCACTGAATGATCATTAATCTGAATTTAAAGAGAATTTGGTTTATACAAAATATTCCCTTCAAATGGTTTTCCTTTAATAAGCATTTATTTCCTTTAAGGTCTAACATTAACAAATAATGAGAAATGTGGTAGCCTTTCTCAAAAGGTACAAGTTTGCAGATCATAAGCTTTTCCATCGTTTCAGAATTGGCTTGGGTCATGTCAACATCTCTGGGCAGATAAAAACCCTATGCTATAGATTTTTTATGGCACTGAGTGAAATACACAGGCGGTTCTTCTCATTACTTTATGTCTCATGATATTAGGGGTTTGGAACAATAGACATGCCTCCAACAAGAAGTGAAAATATTGAAATACTGTGTATGTACAAAGATTGCCTATGACGCCCTACTTCTTAGGAAATCATCTGGTAAAACACAGTGAAAACCTGCAGGTGTAAAGCAGGCTCTTTATTGGGGACTTTCATTTCATTCATTCAGCGGTGAACACCTCACTGCTCAACTGAAATCTGTAAGAATCACATGGAGAAACATTTATGGAACAGGATTTATGGCTAAAGTCGGGCGAGGAACACAGCCCACAAAGCCCAAAACGCTTCTGTTGGGAAACACATCTCCCAGGATCCTGCCGCCCAAAGAATGCAGTTTATGCAGGTGGTGGTTAATTAACGTGACCCATCCATTATAATTACTGCACTTGCTAATGACCCTGGTTCTTACCTCACTGAGGCAGCAGAAGCAATTACAACCAATTCATCTTCTCACCACCACAAAGGCAATCTCCCTGTATCCTGGCCCAGACGTATACTCTGCCATCGCCCCCAGGATACGGCCAACCTCTCTACCTGAGCTCTGAATGCCACCCTTTTGAGGCTGCAGAAAATACTGCTCCTGTAGTAATTCTCATCCCTCTCTTCCAACGTCAGTTTCCCATCTATTGGATCCTTCCCACTAGTATACAATTTTGTTTAGTGATATCCATAGCAAAATAAAACTGAAAAATCAACTTTTAAGAAAATTCCCATCACTCTCCAGTCGATACCTAATTTTTCAGTCTCGTTTACAGAGAATCTCCTTAGGAGGCATCTTGTATCTCCATTTCCTCATCTCCTGTTCTCTTCTCAACCCGATTCTAAGCAGGCTTTCATGCCCACCAATCCACTGAAACTGTTCCTGTAAAGGTCTCCAAGTAATTCAGTAATCAAATCTGAACTATCAGCAACATAGGAAGCAGTTTTGTTTTTTTTTTTTCCCTTCCTGAAACACTTCCATCACCAGCTTCCGGAAATCGTTCCCTCTTGGTCTTCCTCCCCCATCACTGGATGCCTCTGCTCAGTCTCCTTTGCTGGATCCGGCTCCTCTACCTGACCTCCAAACTTTGGAATGCCCTAAGGCTCCAGATGCCTTCTTTTCTCTCCATGTATGCATTCCCCATGGAGCTTCAATCCCAGGACTCCCGAAGTAACGCTGCCATGCCAACCTCACCTCTGTGCTCCAGACACACACCAACTTTTTACACCACATCTGCATTTGAATCTATCTACAATCATCACCTCAGATGATACTAGCCCAAACAGTCCTCTTGACTCTCCCAGAAATTCACCACTCCTCCCCTTTTCTATGAAATAAAATCTCATTCACCCAGTTGTGTGAGCAACTGGAGGCCTCTACCCCTCACACCTGTCTGTTAAACCTATACATGTAGGTGGTTTGTCTCCATAGCACGATGTGTTTGTTCTCTAGCATACTGTTTCTCTCTCTCACCGGACTAGTTTCTGTGCGGTTGAGGTCCTCAATTCTAATGCCTCTCCCTCCAACAGTCTGTGCCTTGTATATTTCTTGAGGGAATTCTTGTGCTTCAAAAACTGCAACTTCTTGCAATTCAAGGCACATCTCTGTACCATTCTGTCTGACCTTTCCAGGATTAGAGTCAGCGGGAAAAGTACATGTTCTGGAATTAGATGTGTTGAGTTTCCATATGAGCTCTGCCCTACCACCCTATTCTGACCAGCACCATCATCCTTGTCATCGACATCATTCATTCAGCACTTACTATATTCCACAAACTATGGTAACTAATGTATACACATCATTTAGTTCGAACAACAAATATATGGGGCACGTGTTCTCAATCATTCCTGTTTCACGAGTCAGAGAAATGCTAACTGGCATGGCTAGGACTTAGGTGAGGACCTGATTCCAAAGCCCCTCCTCTTAAGCAACATGTCCTCCTACAACCCCAGCCCAACAACTTGTCCAAGGCCTCCCACGCGGTTATGAATGGCACAGAGAAACTCAAGGCCGTTATCTGACTTCAACTCATGCTCTTAACTAACTGTGCTGATGCAATCAGAGTCCTCATCCATAAAGCAGGTGATGATGACACAAACCAAGCTGATGTGTGCACACTGCCTGGACGAGGCTTGTACTTTACGGCTACTAGCTCCCTGCCCTGAGTTCTGACAGTTATGTACACTTGACTGCCTTTTTAAAAGCTTCTTATTGTTTCCAAAAGCTTTTTCCTTTTTTTCCTGAAAGCTTTTAGTCCCTGTATTATCCTCCAGTATTTCTGAAGCACTTCTTCATTGAGAATCTAAAGGTAAATACAAGATTATTTTGCAAGGTATGTCCAAACTTATTAAAGCATCTATAGAACTCTGTACCATTTTAGAAAAATGGCATGGAACAATAATGAATATCACTGAAAATCATTGCCTTTAAACTGTTCAAATTCCATTATGAATTTTGATAAATATTCTTACTCCCCTTAGTGTGCTCACACTATAAATCTTCTTTGTCAACTTTTACATAATTTTTTCACAGAAAACTTAGAGGCAAAATTCATTTCTGTTGTCAATATTTCCTAAATACTGAATTAATCAAATGTTTCGTGCCCAAGCACTTTTACATGTTATAACCAAATCATAGCTCAGTTTTACTTTGCTATTCAGAAATCTTAAAGTTCATAGTAGACCATAATTCATCAAAAAGCATTCATTCTTTGCCTCCAAGTTTTTTTCTTTTATGTCACATGACCAAATGCTTTGGCTGTGCCTGCGAAGGGCAGGACTGCTACCCACTAAGGTGATCCTTTTCACAAATGCCTCCAGGGAAGATAGACAGACACCGTGAACAGACAGATTTGAAGAGCAAATTTCACTTAAGCAAACTGTATACTTTCTGTTAAATACTAATTTAAGAAGATCAAGGTAGAGGGAAAAAACTACCCCTCTCCACTGGGCTTACCATTTGCTCTGAAATAGGAAGAAAACAATGCCCCAAGGAGAGGACTGAGAAAACTCTGTACTCTCTAATATTAAGCCGACACAGTCATTTTAACTACACACATCCTATTTGCATTTTGAATTCCCACACAAAAATAACTCCACGTAATAAGCTGTATTCAAGTGACTACTTGGCAATGCCTGTATTTTTACTGTGCCACAAAAGGTAGTGAAATTTTTAAAAATTACTTCATGATAGAGCCCATTAATTTTAATTGAAGCTTCCAATTCCCTGCTTATCCTTGGCAGATAGAACAGTTTAGAGATTGCAGCCCAATGTAAGATTTCCCAGGAGGAATCTGAAAATAAGCAATAAGAATTCAAGTAAGCCACCTGTCTGAGGATTTATTTTTTTGATCAGAATAGCTTTCCAAACTTCAAACAATCCATGCACACAACAGATGCAGCTCTTTAAACACACTGTTTTTATTTCATTTTTCATTCCCATGCAACACAAATGGATGCAACTCTAATGAACTCAAAGTCCATAAGTGCTCAACAATGTATATTTGCTTATAAATCTTGAGTCATAAATAAACGTCAATACATGTTCTTAAATTTGAACGTTCTCAATAATGATACATCCTAACAGCAGACGAGGAGCTCTCCCTTGTAAGTGTCCAAATATAACAACTTATATATTGAAACAATGACAATTCAGAAACGTGAATCACAGAAGAGGCACTACTGTCGTCAGCCTTGCTCAGAAGCTCATCTTCTTGGCTCCCAACAGGTTTAAAAACAGACCTTGAAATAGCTACTCCCTTAAACAACAGCCTCAGGTACCCATCATGACGGCACCAAAGCAAGTTCTTTCTAGTTGCCATCAAACGCAATTTATGATCATGACCAGGACTCGCTAATCACCGCTGGGTTCAAAAATAAATCAGACGTGCTCTTTGCCCTCAAGAAACTTACACTGCAGATGGCACATATGACAACAGGCTATGATAAGAACCATAAAAGGTGAATAAATGACTTAGGAGTTGAGAACAGCAGAGAGCTATTCTAGCTCAAGTGGACTACAGATGAACACATTTATTAGCCCCACAATTCAGTTTGAGTTACCATCATTAACCTTCATAAATATTATTTCTGGTGTCTACTACTTACAGCGATGTTTTAACTTCTAATCAGATATGTAAATATAACATCACTTGAGTGTAGAGGACCAAACTGGCTTCCCTTATTAAATATTCTATAGAAGACCTTTTTTTTTTTTCATTGTATATGTTCCATCTACCAAAATCCAAACTCCCACGTTTCTAGACACTTATATCTCTTGAAGCTTTCTGGTCTTATTATTAGATGAAGAATAAAATCTACTTCTAGAAACACTCAAGTACGTTCTCTTTCTCTACCCGAGTCCCACCACTGCTGTCTCATATAACACATTAACATGTTTTACTAAAAATCAAATTTTAAAAGATCAGAAAAGGAAGCATGAAGACGAACATAGGTACTTTAAGCTAACTGCTGGATTTCATTAGGTTTGATGTCTGTGGTACAGTGGTGGTTGCAGGGATCAGAGAGAGGAAAGTTGGTACGGCTAATATTTATTCAATTCCTACTAGATTCAAGCTCTATGCAAATTTATCTGCACTGCTACCTAAGAGATTTGCAATATTAATCTCATTTGGCAGATTAGAAAACACAGGCTCAGAGAGGCAAAGTAACTTTTCAAAGATCAAAGAGCTAGTAAGTGCTAAGGTCAATGCTTATTTGCCTTCTAAGTCCAAAAGAAGTCCCTAATTTTTCCACATATCAAACTGTTCCTCTAATTTCTTTCAGTCGTTGAACAAGCAACTGAGACAAACAGAACTTCATTCAAGATTACAGGGATCGTTTTGTCTCAATCTTCACTTTCCCTAGAAGAAAAAGCAGTGGTTTGGGTCCCTCTAAAAAGCGGCACAGCCGTTTTCTATTCTCCTTATGTTAAAATTGATTATGAAGTAATGTGGCTGATTTTTGAAAAAATAGGTCAGAATTTCAGAATCTGTTTATTTCAACGTCACCTTGGGAAGGAAGTTATAAAATCATTTCAGTGATGATGTTACAGATCAAAACATTTCAGGGAATCTTCTAGAACCATCTTCGGAACCAGCGGTGTGAATAACCTCAGTGGTCACCAATCTTCATCTTTTGCAAAGCAATTTGGCTTCTGAGAGTGGAGTCAGTCAGACACAAGCCTTGTTGATAAGACGGCTTGTTTAGCTGAGTGAGGACATTTGAGATGAAAAAGAAGAGATGCCAATAAACGAGCTGTGCCAAGCTATTGCCTATTCTCTGCCTACTTGAAATGCCCGTCCCTTTCTATTTAATTATGATCCTTCATAAGCACGTTTCTTTTCTTGAGAGTTCACATCATTATGACTAAAAGTATTTAACGTGCATGTTTTTGTTATGTTGTCTAGTCTACAACATAATGAGCTCAGTAGCCATGTGGTTTTACTCACCATAGTATACCTGGCATCTAGAGGGAACTGACAGAAGTAAGAAAGCAGTAAGTTTCTGTTGAGGGAATGGATGGAACATACAGCTCTGTGACTCAAAAACTGGCTCTCAAGGTAATTCTAACAAAAGTAGAAGTCTTCTGAGCAAGAAACGGCAGGTGTCACTAAATTACAGTCCCTCTCCCCCAAAATGAGAGAATAGGTAAATTCTTCTTGGTTGATTAAGAAACTGTGAGAGTCACTCTCTCTCTTTAATAAACTGTTTACAGAGTAGGACAATAAAGCAATACTACATGCAGTCCTTTATAAACAAGGGGCTTAATGAAGAAAAACTTCGTTTCTACTCAATTTAAATGTAAACTTCTGGTACTGAAACTGCGATACAATACGCTATACTATAACTATGAAGGGAGCCAATTATTAGAAAACCAGTTACTCCAACTACTTAAGGTTTCATGCAGAAATTCTGGATTATTAACATCCAGTAAATTATCCCACTTATTATTTTAAAGTGATTATTTTAAAATCAAAACGACTGACTTCTTTAATAATAGTTCATAAAAAGTAGCCAACAGTTTCTTTCAGTTAATTTTTTAAGGGCTACTGTCCTTGTCGACTGAAAACTGAAAGCATTCTATGGAGATTGAGCCATGTTTGTTAACATCTTCAAGGCTTTGTAAGAAGCAAAACAAACAGCTCTTCGACAAATAGCTTTTCACACGTTCATTTACTGCCAGAGATTTGCTGTCATATATCTTTGTGAAGATGGAAGCAGCAAACTATGGGATGTCACTGGGGAAATCATGAAGAATTCTGACAATAATTTGTAAGCTCTTCAACAGCGAACACATCAAAACTAGAATACCAAGTCCACCAACCTACTTCTGCAACCTCTACTTACATGTTTGGGGGAGAGCTAAATCAACATAACAACAACAACAACAATAATAATATATGGTTAATGCTGATAATCTGGAAGGTCCCATAAAAACAAAAAATGGGGGAGACAATCTCCAACGTCACGGTCCGGAAGAAACCACTGTTCCTCTGGTCCTGTTCCTCTTCTCAGAGCTTTACTGTGTGTACCACTTATCCTGTGTATTTCTGAGCGTCAGGTGGTTTGACAGAATTCCCACAGATTCCTTTTACTTTTATTCCTTACATCTGCTCATTTCCTTTTCCTGAAATTATCAGGTAAGCTATTCATTGCATTCTGTGAGGTATATTGCCATTACTTACTTAAATCAAAAATGAAATAAAATTATTCATGGGAGGTTAATAATGGTTAAGGACAGTATTACAGAACTGGCCGAAACGATTATTAATTCACAGTGTGTCTCTTGATAACTTCCTTTTGAAGTGTCAAACAGAGAAATGAGAGGTTTAAAAACGTTCCAGAAGCTAAGAAACAAGGTTAGGTATTGGTGCGTAGATAAGTTGTAGACCACAAGATCACTTTAGGAAACCATAAAACAATGCACTGACATGTGAAGAAACATCTAAAGTTTGGGCGCTAAAAGGAAATGTTTACAAAGCCCAGCAGTGGTCCTACACCTTATAATCCACCCATTAAGATGTCAGACTTAAGATCACAGGCAGCTAGACAAACAAAAAATTAAGCAAATCACAAAATCACTTTAGTTTTCTTGTAGTAGGGTGATTCTTTTACCTCTTCTCATGATACCATCACACCCCTCCATCAATAAGTCATTATATCAAAAATAAAGAACTTTTTCAATGTACACTTATTTTCTAGAGATACGGACCATGCCTGTTGGCTACATTTTCATCTACCTCACCTCCAGTGAGAATTACTGAGTTAGCTGAGTCCTCAATTCATGAAGTGCCTTCTGATATAATGAACCCATATGCTGGTTCTCAAATTATCTGTGATGGACCAATTTTTAAAATTTTTTCCAATTTGTTGCTGACTGATACTTTGTTAAATACAAAAAGAATTACTAGAAAAAGGAAATTAAAAAAAGACAAAATACAAGCAACCATTGTTAGATTTAATAGACATAAAATTACTCTGTCCAATGCTATAAAAGTTTCTAAAGGTTTATTCTCAATTTCTGTATTTAACCCATAATAGATTTAAAAAAAAAAAAAAAAGGAGGGGTGGGGAATTAAAGACAGCACAGTTTATGCATCTCATTTTAGGTCACACTGATCAAGCTGACCAACTTCAAAGAGGATAAATCTTATACATATCTATGGTGCTTGCCAACAGGTTACAGGTCTGGGTTTGAATGAGGTTTATTTCCTCCAAGGCATCCAAGGCACTGGTCTTGGTTAAAGCTGCCTCGTACACTTGGACCATGACCGCAGTGCTGGGCTACCCAAGGGCATATATTTCTTAGAGACACAAAGGTAACAGCAATTGAGAGCAAGATTTAAATACCTAGAGATGATAAAATCTTAAGTTTTGACTATAAAACATAAATTTAACATCCTGCATTTCCCCCTTTGGCAGCTTTTAAGTTATAACCTTTTAGTTTTAAGAAAAGTAACTCTCCCTGGAGAAAACGCTGCCTATAACCCACCTGCTCACCCCCATGAAGAAACCAGAAGCCTACGCTTCATACCTCACCAGACTTCCATGAGCGAAACATTAAAATGTCAAAGAAAGATGCAGTCTCTGCCCTCAAGGCTCTTAACCTAGACAGATATGTCAACAAACAACGACAAGATAATGAATTAAGTGCTATAACTGAGACATGTATAAAGATCATGGTCTCACACACCATCTAAACACGAAGGATTTCTCCAAATTTACCCTGGCTCCTTAACCAAAAAAACTGTCCCCCAGCGGTCTGCTCAATTTCTTCCTTGGATGTCTAAAGGCATCTCAAACTAGGCATGTTCAGAGCAAGCCCCTAATTCCCCTCCCCAAATAATAATAACGACTTGCTTTACTTACTCATGGTCACTCTCAATTAAGGGCTACATCATCTTTTAAGATGCTCAAGCCAAAACATTCCAGAACATCTGAATTCCTCTATTTCTCTTACAACCCATTTCCAGGGCATTCGCAGATACCCTGTCAGTTCTATACTTGACCCCTTCTCACCCCTCTTCCCACCCCCAGCAATCACCTAGACCTAGGTCTCTTATTCCTGGGTTATTCCAATAACCCCTAACTTAAGGGACCTGGTTCCACCACCACTGTCTGTTCTGAACACAGGAGCCAGATGAACGTTTCTAAACCCAAGTCAGTTGTGTTAGTTCTCTGCTCATGACCCTCCAGTGGCTTCCCTTCTCATACAGAATCAAAGCCCAAATCCTTTCAGTCCCTCTGTAATCTTGCTCATCATTCTGACCTCACCTCTTAAAACTTTCCAGGACATTCTGCTTTAGCCATACTAGCCCAGATACCTGCATGGGTTGCTCTCCTCACTTATTTTAGACTTTTCAACACATGCCACCTTTCTGACCTTCCTGGAATAACCTATAAAAAAAGTGCAACTGCTCTGCCCTGCTGTCATCCACTATCCTTTATCTGCTCATTAATTTTTATCACCTCTATTCCTTATCAACATCTGTCATTCATGTTTATGTGTTCACTGGTCACCACTCCCCACTAGAAAGAAAACTCTGAGAAGGCTTCCTTTTGTACACTGCTAAATCTTCAGTGTCCAGGACTATACCTGGTATATAATATGCATTCAAATAATATTTGAATTAATGAATCATCAAAGATGGGTACTTCACTCCAGTTGTTTATGGGGAATGTCAGGGACAGACTGACACAAAACACATGACACTGAAACTGAGTCTTGAAAGAAGATTCAAGCTTGTCCGACATGGAAAGGGCTAAAAACATCATTGTCATACATGTAACATTTTCCACAAAATCTTGAGGCATAAGAATATATTGTAGGAAAGACTATTAACCTTCCAGCTGTGAAAATCCCCAGGAAAGAAATTAATCCCCATGATGGAGGTAAAAAAGTCAGGGTATGGACTGACAATAAGAAAACTGCCACAGTTCTCATGAAATTTTACAGATAAGAAATTAGTGTAGAATTTATTAAGCTCCTGAACAACAAACATGCTCTGTTTATCTGTTTATTGTTGCCTCCATTTTTATTTTGCTATAATAATGTTTACTGTTGCCTCAACATTTTTTTGCTATAAGATTTCATATCATTCTCCTAGAAATTTCCCTATGTGACGGGACTACAGCTCTGATTTTAAACAGGAAACCAAGGACAAGAAAAAAGTATTCAATGTGTCGGACTTCAGAGTTCCACTGTGGTACATCTATTTGGCTGACACCTATGGCCATGCATTCTGGAATGATATTTTCAAATACTACCTCATTTTACTATCTGAAATGGTCTTACACATATTTACTGACTTTACTGTCTATTTCTTCTCTTCCCATTAGAAAGTGGATCCCTTCTAACAGAGCAGGGACTTGTCCACTGTATCCCTAGGATCTGATAAATGCCAAGCACACAGAACAATCAATAAATGCTCAGGGAATAAATAAAATGCAAATAATAAATAAATATTTCACACCGGGAGTTAAGATTCTAACTTCCAGCCTGGGTTTTAGCGGTACACTGTCTCCTGAGAAAGAGTTCTTCTCCTTAATGGCATTATCAAACGTACAAGCAGAACTGCGTCCACACTTGCATTTCTGGCTGTACCACGTGTGGGACTCGTGTCTCAGCATATCTTAGTGAAGCATCAAGTCTGGGAAACGGTTGCTCTGATGATACAGTGCTGGGAGAAACAGGGCCAAAGAAGGCGAAGGGATTCCGGCAACCTTGGTTCCGGGGCTGCAACCGGGTGTCCCTGCCTCACGGAAGTGATGCTGCAGGGCTTTCTGTCGCCCCCTAGTGGCATCTGTGCCTGGGACACCAGCATATTACTATCCATACTTGGTGTGTGCGTTATATGATCATAGTTTAGAAACCTTAAGCAATGCCAGCTGTCTCTATAATAAAAGCTTCAGTGAAAGTCAAAATATTATTGCTTCTCAAATCTCTAAACATGCACACACAAACACACTCAAATTAGTCTCAACTGTGTAAAATTTACACCTAGGCATCAAGGCCCGTCTTCTCTAGTTTTTCCATCACTACAGCATCCATTCTTCTCTCCCTCCCTCCACCTCATCTGCTGCTCACTATCAAAATTTACTCATTCCTTCATTTATGCATTGTTTGGTAATGTTTTTTTGTCTTTTTTTTTTTTAAGGAGGTCCTGGGGATTGAACCCAGGACCTCATGGATGCTCAGCATGCGCTCTACTGTTGAGCTATTTCCCTCCCCCCAGTTATATATTTTAAGAACGCTATTAGCATCATTCAAAAGACATTTCTGTGTTTATAACACATGTGAAGCACTGCTTTACTGGCTTATGAAGGAACTCCAGTGCCTGCTGATTCCCTGTCAGTGATTGCAGGTTGTTATCAGGAGTGCCCTCTGAATCAGTCCAGACAGCTGCCAGGTGGAACCGTCTTTCTTTCCTGGTTCAGGTCCCCTCAGGCAGTGTCAGCTCCCTTACTGGCTTTGTGAACAAAAAGTATCTCACCGCTGCCTTCTCCACCCACGTTAAGACCCTTCTCTCTACCTCTCCTTTACCCGCGACACCCACCAGCCCTGAAAAGGTCACAAATGCTGCAGCCGCTGCTAAGGCTGGAAGCCAGACAAGCCAGATGCCAGGGAAGCTCAGTGATGGTCAATGCTTTGGATAAAGCTGTGGTCCCTATTTACAGCTGCTGTTTCTCTCTCCTTTTTAAATCAGCTTCAGGGTTAACAGTGGATGTACTTTATTCACAGCTTACATGTAATCAAAGTCAAAAAAGAGGAAAAAGAAGGCCTAGAGAATATTTGGGCTTACCAATAATGGGTGTGTGGGCTATAAAAAGGGCTGGCAGCTTTTAACTGTTCTCTCACAAACAAACAAGAAAACCAAGCACCATCTTCTATCACCATTTCATAAAGAAATCACTTAAAAAGTAGAAAGAATATAATCTTAGTACAAGGTGCAGTACTTCCAAAGAAAGAACATTAGGCAACCTTATACCAACATACTTGGTTAAGTGGGACATTTTTTAATTGCCCTGAATTGATGTGTGAATAGGGTTGACAGCTATGGTGGCCCAAGGGCAATTAAGTAACCTATCCCTGAAAAGGGGTCCCATGTGAGAAGAGAGGGGGTGTTCCTTGTCTCTCAAGCAAATAGATGAGGGATCAAGAAAATCATCAGTGAAGGGAGGAGGTGCCTGCATGGATGGGAGGGACCAACATGTGACCGCCTGGCTGGACATGGGTTTATGAGGTATCCTTGCTGATCCGCCTCCTGCACCTATTTGAGTAAAAGGAGGGTGATTTGGAGAGTAATGGTAGCCAGAGTAATAGGTGGGAGACTGGATTGTGGGGGAGAGGGGGGTGCAATGGAGCAGCCTTGACAGCTATCATCCAGCAGAACAACAATGACACTGTCGGCTCATCTGAGAAGAAGGGCAAAGCTGTAACTCAGATATGAAATTGAAGTTTTTAAATCCAAAGGCCTCATAAAAATGGGGAACAGGATTTGAGAACTCTGCTTACCTAGGAGAAAAGGCAATTCTACAAAACACAGCTGGGCTCAGTGAGTAGAGAAAAAATAAAATATTTCTACGCTGGCAATCTTTGAAGTTGAAACTATGTAATGAACCAGATGTAACATACTTAGTTTTCTAAGTTGGGCTGCTAATCAAGGAAACCCTCTCTGTGGATCAGCACAGGCCCACAGAATGGCTGTTAGGAAAGATTTGAACTAGTCCAAGCCTTCACTTTACACGAGGGAAATGGTGCTCAGCGCATACGGAAGGACCCAGGTGATTGTGCTTATGTTCCTCTTTCACTCTGAACATGTCATGGATAACACCAGTTCCCCTGGGAGGTGCCAGCTGGTCAGCAAAATCAACACTGGGCAGGAGAATAATAGAAAATTATTTTATAGAGGTGGTAAGGCAAAAGATGGAATTTCTACCACCCACCTCTCAGTGGTCATAGCCTTTTTTTTTTTTTTCACTCATGCTGCAGCTTTCCTTCCATTTTCCTCTTGCTCTTTTTTCCCACCTTCACCCATCACTCTCCCCTTTCCTTGCTGGGGCCAATTACAGCAAGCGGCAGAGTGACAGTTAAAAAAGGAAGAGACCTCATTTTGGAGTATTGTCATCCAAAAGCCATTGTTTTCTAATAGGTACATCTAATTAGGTATTATTACTATTAACAGGTTAATATCATTATATTTTACATTTTAGATCACCAGAATTAAGTGATAAGATGAAACGACAATAAGAATATATAAAAGTACAAAATCATAGTTTCTATTTTAAACATGTGCTAAAACTGACGTCAAATTACTGTCAGTTTCTCATAAATAGAAACTGGGGCTCGGCTGATGTTATTTGTTTCTTTGCTTAAACTGAATGAAATTTATCATTTAGCTCACAAAGCATTTGCCAGACTGCCAATCTAAAGGTTTAAAGCTCACAGATGTGGGTACAACAGTTACACACACATACATACATGTGTAATGTACTTATGGTATAGTGTCTCTTTTCCTTTAAGGGAAAAAAAATGAAGATACGTCTCATTTTGCAATTATGAACAAGTACTTAGGCATCTAAGAGGAATAACCTTATAATAAAAAAGATTTTTAATTTTCAAGTATAAAACAGAATCGATTCCACCTCATCTCAGTAACCATCATTTCGAGATAGATGTACATAGCAGTGGCTATTTTAAAAATTTTAATACGGATGAAACTTTCCAGTAATTTGACCTTGATGTCTTATCATCACTGCTCAGTTTTTCGTGCCCATCTTCTATGACCTTCCCTTTCAGAAGCTGATAAACATAAGAGGCATGCCATGAAGAAACCATGAAGAGAAACAATGTAGTCAGGGTACCATTTCTCAGATGCTGTTTGAGAAATGCAGAGCGAGTCCCTGATGGCTTTCCTTCCGCATCCTCCACGTGAGTCAGTTGCTAGGAAACGTCAAAGAGGGATTCAGTATTAGGTCTGGGGAACAATGAGCTAGCTTGGTAGTTATCTGAACACTAACTCGTAGCCTTCATTAACTGCTAACTACCTTAGGAAGCTGAAGATTACAGGTGATGCTTCTCCAGAGAAACACACATTGAGTCCTACCCTTTAACTATTTTAAACAGATTCTTGAATCCACTGAAACAAGAAGTAACAGCTGTAGGCATCTTAAAATAATTTTTCAGCCAGAAGTTGCACCCAGCCTGCTATCCAAACTTAAAGATGGTAAGAACTAATCTCTTCACTGCCTCAAGCTGTATTTTGGTATTGCTGTGCACAAATGTATGTATACACAATCACACGAGCACGCACACACAGAGGATACACAAGAAATGAAAAAGAAAAAGAAAACACATACTTCAGCACTACTGCAATAAAGTACTTGCCTCAAAATTAGTAGAAGAGAAAAGGGAGAAACAACGAGAAACAAGTTAAGGGAAAACACACGCGCGCGCGCACGTGTACACACACAAAGAATAAAAAGTCCAGGTTTTCACCTGGGCTTTCTGACAATCGGATTCGATTTGGAGGTTCCTGCTGACCCCCTCCTCAGGTTCCACTGCTGGACTAGCTCCCAGAATTCAGGAAAACAGTTTACTTATTAGCTTATTGGTTTCTAATCAAAGGATACAACTCAGGACCAGCGAGATGGACAAGACGCACAGGGCAAGCGGGAAGGGGCGCCGAGCTGCCACGCCCTCTCTGAGCGCACCACTCCCCCGCACCTCCTCGTGGACGCCTACTCGGAAGCTCTCTGAAACCCTGAATCTCCCTGATGCTCTGGGGATTTTTATGGAGACTTCACCAAGTAGGCATGATTGAGCATTAGCTCAATTCCTAGGCTCTCTCCAGAGGAGGCAGGTGTTGAATGTTCCAAACTTCTAATCATGGCTTGGTCTTTTTGGCGAAAGGCCTCTACCCAGATGTCCACCAAGAGTCACCTCATTAGAACAAAAGACACTCCTATCACATCAAATGCATTTCTTAGTCCTTGGGGTTTGGTTTAGCTGAGCTGCAAGAAAAAGAAAAGCGCCCTGAATGGAGAGCTGGGAAACACAGGACCCATGAACCCACTGTGTGACTCTGAAAAAGTGTCTTAATTTCTCTGGGAATCATTTCCCAGAAAATTAACAGAGTAATGCTAATCTGGATAGGTTTTTAGGAGGATGGGATGAGATCTCGCATGTGCAAGCATTTTAAAATTGTACAGTACACATAAGAAGGGAGTATAGTTATTTATAAAATGGCCAATTCAGTGAATCAGCATGTAAATAGGACTCAATATTTGACAATCAAAATTAAGCCACTAAAAATCATTAATGGAAGAGGTGGGGATTTTTCCTTCAAAAATTTCATACATAAATTAGACTGTTTCATTAATAATATTAACATCAAAACATATGATGTGATTTACTAAAAAGCTAAGCAATGATATAAAATAAACAAAAAATAACCACAAGAAAGAATTTACCTTGCCTCTTAAAAAGGTTGTCATTTGCATTAATTCCTCCATAGCTTTAAAGTAGAAAAGTACATCAAACTATGAAGGATGTAAAGTAAGTTTTGAAATGAACTATCTCAAATAATGTCCTCTTTGTCTTTGACATGGTAACTAAGAGTAGCTTTGCCATCGCTTCTAACTTTAAAAGAATGACTTTACAAGCTGTATCTTAGACCCTCTGCTAAATTTAAATTGAAACTGAATTTACACATGGGTTAAGGGTTCTTTCTAAGATGTTTCTTACAATCCCACGGGCCAACACATCATGCGGGATGCCAAGCACCCTGGATCTGGGAGACCCCATGTATTGGTTTGCCAGAGCTGCCACAACAAAATACCAGAAATTGAGTAGCTTAAACAACAGAAATGTATTTTCTCCCAGTACAGTTCTGGAGGCTGGAAGGTCAAGGTCAAGCATGTCCGGCTTCTCTGGAGGCCTCTCGTCTTGGCTTGTAGATGGTACCTTCTCACTGTGTCCTCACACAGTCTTTCCTCTGTGCACGGGCACCCCTGCTGTCTCTCCCTCTTCTTATAAGGACAGCTTAGTGAATTAGGACCCGTGAATGTGGCCTCGTTTAATCTTAATTACCTCTGGAAAGGCCCTATTGCCAAATACAGTCACTTTCTTAGGTAGCAGGGATTAGGACTTCAACATAGACATCTTGGGCGGGGGACATGATTTAGTCCACAACACCCCACTTCCACTCGACCTCAGTGGGATGCTAAGCACTGAGAAACGCTGGATGGATGGCCAGCTCCACATCCAAGCTGAAAGCATTCCCTACTCTCCAAAAGCTTTAGGTCTTTATCAAGAAAGAAAACAGCCCAAGGGAGGACATGGACATTCACGAGGAAATTATGTCAATATCCACAAATATCAATATGGCTGAGGAAACAAGTTTGTTAGACTCAGAAACTGAAAGGATAAACACTGGTATGTTCAGCTATTCTCAGAAAGTTTCCTCAATCCTCTCTGCTGACTTTGGCATTTACTTAAGCTGGGTCTTCAACTAAAAGAACCTCATTGCTAAAATGCAAACCGGCGGCCAACACTGGGGAAAGGACACAAATGACAGGCCATTATGTGATGACTTTGCAAATTTTCTTTCAAAGAGAGCTATAAACAGTCATTAAAAGAGCTCTTGAATATTTCTGAAGCTGATTTGGAATAAAAAGTCAGATAAATAGACACATTTTCACTGTTTTAGCCTATGCTGTAATCTCGTCCAAAAAATTAACATCACAGAACATTGCCTTACACAAAAAATAACATCCTCTATTTCTACAGTTTTTACCTTCCTTTATTATTTTTTCATTTCACCCTCGTAATGCCTCTATGAGGTAGAGAAAGCAGGAAAAGAGGAAAATGCAGCTGAGTGACATTAAATGACTTACCCAAAGTCATAAAATAATAACCAAGGGAATCAGAGTAAGAATGCAGGTCATCTGACTTCTAAGTCAGCACTCTTTATTCTTGGGAGCAAATGACATTCTGGGCATTGAAACTATAATCTTACAAAATTCACTTTATTTAGCACCACTGGGATGTAAAAATCTATAAATAAAATTAGATTTGCTGAAATTCTACACATAACCACAAAATGAATTTAGTCTGAAATAAAAATAATTCTGACCACTTCCACAAATATAGTGGTTTTAAGATACCAATCATCTTAAATTTTAGAAGCAACATTTTTGTTGCAAATCTATTTCACTAGATCAAGTAACTTGGTAAATATAATAAAAGTTCAAAGTAACAAAAGAAATTTCCACAATTAATAATACAAGGCAAAATTTAACCTAATAACTAGATGATCTTATTAATCTACAGCACACTTTTTCACTAGGCTATGAACATTTCTTCTGCTAACTGAAATTAAGGACAACAATTGAACCACTGGACAATTAAACTTTGATCAGGTCAAAGAAACTATGCTTATTTAGGATGAAGGAAAAACCAACCATCAAATATCAACTACAATAAAAACTTGCTTTATTGAGCACTTATTATGTGCCAGGCTAAGTGCTTCATGTGCATTATGTGACTCATCCTCACAACCACTCTATGAAGTGGGTACAATCTCATATCCATTTTACAAATGAAAAGATGACAGTGAAGTTAAGTAATGCACCCAATAACCCATATTTAAAATGTGGCAGAGACACAATTCACACCCACCTCTGTCTGACTCCGAAGCCTGTGTCTGTTCATCACTCTACTGCCTTAATTCTGAAGACAAAGAAGAATGAGATATTGCCTACCACAACTGAAAAGAGGAGGAGAAATGGGCATAAGAGCAACAGAAATAAATTTCTAAACAGATGCACTGCTTAAACATCAAAGTAACAAATGAGATGATGGAATTTCCTCTGAGAGTCTTAAAAAAAGACAAGAAAAAATTAGCTTCATTCATTCACTCTTCCATGCAACAAAACTGCAGAGCACATGCCACAAACCAGGCACTCTCCTAGGTCCTTAGGACTCTAAGAATATGACATAATCCCTTCCCTTGAAGAGTTCAAGTCTACAGAGAAAGGAAAACATAGAGAAGAAAATTTAAAAGGCATTGATATGGGTGATAGCATAGACTAGTTACAAAAATGCCTTATGAAGGGGTTTCATAAAGCTGGTTTTCACTCTCCTTGCAAGCCAGTGACATAATAATATCCTGTTATTTGAGAAAAGGTACATCTCTGATGGGCCAAAATTATGTGGACCAAATAGACAACTGTTTGATAGTAATACTATCTAAATAATAAATAAAGGTGAATTTTATGGTATATGAATTGTATCTTGATTTTTTAAAAATGTTTTAAACAAGAATGAATGAATTATATAACCTTCAGAATTTTACTCAAAATGTTAATTTTTTTTGGAAATCGACCTTTAAGCATAATATGAAAGAGAGAATTCAAGTCAAGCTATTCTAAAAACTCCTGATGAGTCATCCCACCACCCAGCAACGTCTCCTCCGTAACAGCCAGCAGAGCGAATCAAACTTCATGTGTCAATAACAAGAAAAGCTGCACTTCTTCCAAGCAACTAGACATCTTTATCAAATGAACATCATAAATGGAATAAGTGATCATGTTGCCCCCCCCCCTTCCCCCGGCTGTTAGCGTCTTTTTATACAGTGACATTTTAATTTTTTATATCTACCTTATTACACACAAAATTTAAAGCGGCTTTTAGAAATACATAAAAGCAAATACAAATAACAAAGAAAAAGGTGATGAAACACCAATTAAGAGTACTTGGTTCTTAAGTCCTGTGGCTAAGCGATTCGGTAGGTTAGCAATATAAATGGAAGAGACAGGAACCTGGTAAGAGCTTATACAAGGTTGTAGATCAAACACTATGTTGGTAACTTTCCAATATTACCCATGCATGAACATTACTGTCCATTTACACAAAATATTCACTTGATCACTCATGGATATTAAATCCTATGTCCTCCCACGGTGGTCCCCCTCTCCAACAGGCCAACTAGTGCTCCCCAAGCTCCCAGAAACATAGCAACTTGGGATAAAATCTGGCATGCCCAAGGTCTGTGAGGGTAAGGGGATGTTTCCTTTTGACATCTGTCTGCCTACATATTTGCCCAAGTGTCCCTGTCACATCCACATACTGAAGTTGTCGTCTTTCTTGACATGGGCCAGAGGCACTGATGTACAGCCGGTTGCTTTAGCCATCAACCATGACTCTCCTCTCAACTGGGAAAACTACATCCATAGAATCAGTCATGGTGGATGCTTTGGCCATAAGGGTGTGGGTATCACCATAGTGACAAAAAACAACCAGAGGACCACATGGGACATGGAGACCTTCTACGACACACCCACTGAGGGCTAGGCCCTCAACGTTCCTGGGTGCATCCAGCAGGCCTGTGGAGCCCATCCAGCGCCTAATTCTGAGACTGAGGAAGAAGAGGAGGGAATCCAGGGATAGACACCTTTGCCATATTTTTCTCTGTTTCTAAGATGAATGAATGAATATAATTTTCGAGTCCCCCAAAATTAAAAGAATTAAATGTTATACAGAGCATTGATCTGACCCAAAGGAATGTTTCAGTATCCGTAGTTCACTAAGATGCATCTATTAAGATAAAATTCTATCATTACATTGCAGTGAACAAGGCTGTTACTGAGACTAGAGACAGAATACACGGAACTCTTCATGATGCTCAATATTTTTGCATTTTTCTCTCTATTTTGACTCATGTCTTTATATAGGGTTTAAATTCAGTAGATACTACAATACATAGAAAGAAATACCATATTTTCAAAGTCTGTTTATTGTACAGCCTGAATGCTGAGTTTTTCAAAAAGCAAACAAAAATAGTTATATTTGTACTAAGTAATTGAAAGTACCCAGTTTGAAATCATCTTGTCCACGTCTACTCACTTATCCACCTGGAGTTCATGCTGTCTCATCAAAATAATGTATTTTTCAGAGAAAAATACTATTCTGAACAACATAAACACTGAAACACCTTTAACATGAAACAATGTATGGGATAATAACCATCAATTGGCCTTACTCTGTTTTACTAATCAACACTCACAAATGCCTCTTTCATACTAAATCAACCACAAGTTTGTACGATGAGTCTCCCTTATTAAATTTATTTTCAATCAGAATACTTCAAAGTCGCTGTCAAGTACAAACACACAGTTGACATTTTTATGAGGCACCCAGTCTGACAAATCATGATGGTTCTTAAGATGGTGTGACATCATGAAAAGGTAAACATATTGTCAGCAATTTCAAGAGTAAAATTTCTGGAGGCTTTTTGTAACAAAGTGCTAAGTAAAGAAAGTTAGAAATTTTTAATTCTTTGTAGTAAAAATTATTAGTTTCTTTTTGTTACTGCTTTATTTATACCTCCCTTTACTCCAAAATGAAAAAAAAAAAGATTTAAAATAGTTAACTTGTTTGTGACTTACAAATCAAACTAAACATTTGCTACTTTACCACTTTATATATATATATAAGAGTATTTTATCTGGAAATTGCACAGATGGGGCATGGTACTTTAAAAACAAGTACAGAATAACACTGGGGTTGATATGCATATAACTTTTAGTCAGCCCAATGTATCTGCAGTTCCTTTGCATCAGTGGATTCAGGGACCCATGGACTGTGCAGTACTGTAATATTTACCATTGTAAAACATCCACATATAAGTCCACCCCCTCAGTTCAAGCCCATGTTGTTCAAGAGTCAACTCTAATTACTGCTTTTTAAATGAATGAATCTCTGATACTAGTTCCAAGAACTCCAAATTCTGACAGCTGCTAATACCTTTTATTATCTGTCGAACAGGTCCGTCTACTTATTTACCAGCAATAACCCATTAGCGACATAAAATGGGTCGCTACTAATGAATCGCAAAGAGTTTTAGACTATTAAAAAAGTCTAACTGTTTTAGACTCTTCTGATGGTAAAAACAGAATTAACTATACCTAAAAATCATCTCAGAAGACTGCTTTGCAATGAACAATTTCAGGTGACTGTAACATAAGTCACCAGTTACACCATCAGATGACGTGGCTTTCTGTAAGGTGGATATTGGAGTTAGAGATATTTCTGTCTTGTATGACTCATATTACAGAGATTCTGAAATTTTTCTGCAGAGATGGCCACCTGACTTAACACAAGTTAGAATCAACTCATTCATTCTGCAATTTCTCATATCAATATCTGTCTAATTCCTGGACTCTGAAAGCTGCAGTCATCAAAGGTAAAATAAAAAGTACCTAGGAAAAAAATGACTTTTCCAGAAACTGCATGCCTCAACATAAATTGGATCAACTAAAACTGTGGTGACTCACCAGTTTTGAGGGTTTATAAGCCCACATAAAGATTTAACAGAGGAAAAAAATCATCATTCTTCTATACTGGAATTCAGCAGAGCAAAAAATATACCACATGAGATTTTAATCTTCAGTGTAAAGTATGATTATTCATAACACAAACTATGGGTCAATAATTTATACCTGTGACTTGTAGGCAAGCAAAGGATGCTCACTTAATGGGCATATCAGTCACAGGCTCACAGCCCTGCTCTGTGTCCCACCTCCACCCTCCTCTCCTGTGAAGAATGACTGAACAATAATGAGGGTGAGAAAGAAATGTGTGAAAAACACTGATCTAGAAATGGAAACTAAAAGACAGTTCACCAAATAAAATTTTGTAGATTAAAAGTTACGTAATCAGAAATAAAAATTTATTTTTAAAAGAGCAATACTTATGAAAGGAAAGCTTATGAATTAACTTCTGCCTTAAGCAGAACAATGTATGACTTACTCCAAACAACTAGAAGATGATTTTCAACTCATATGATTTTTAATACTTCTAGCTTCCTAAGAAAGTAATGGGTTATCTCCAAGGACCAAGGAAGAGAAGAGATAAAAACACCAGTCAACCAAATAATGAATGGGAGCTGATAGCAAGAACCAAACTTGAAAGTCAGAGTTGCCCTGAAGGCAAACACCTATGAGATTCTTGAATCCTTACGTCTAAGTCTTGGGCGCACTGTGCAGTAGAGTAGCTAATTCTACTAAGGTGAATTATTGAAGGGGTTAAACAGCATTCCAAATCCCTGATATGCCTTAACTCTTGATATTTGAAAAAAAAAAAAAAGCAAATCTTCCCCCCAAGAGAAAAAAACTTCAATAAGTCTTGGGTTTTTACTTTAAGAAATGCATTGAATCTAAAATTCCTCAGCTCCCAGAGTGGTGAGGTTAGGGACATGTTTTCATAACAGACCAGGAGGTCCCCTTACAAAAGCTTATTAGTAGGGATGTGAAGCAAGATCTCTGAAGTAGAAATGCAGACGCTGAGGAAAGAAAGCACGTAGGCTGGTGACCTGCGCCCCTCATCAGACCTGGACAGCTTGTGGGAAAAGAAGGCTCAGGACAGCTGAATGCATGGCTGCTGCAGGATCTGCCTCTGGCCCAGCTGCTGTGATCTGTGGAGAAACAGCGGAGTCTGGCTGTGTGAATCAACAAGACCTTTACCCCAGGGGTAGGCAGAGAGGTGTGCCCCTCGTTCAAGAGATTTCTATGCCTGAATCCCGGAATCTTCATACCTGCAGCCTTCTTTACCTTATATCTATCATCTATTATCTTTCTTGTTACATTCCATGGCAAAAAGAACTTTCAGATGAGACAAAGGTGATAACGGATTTCATTTAATAAGACAGTCAAGGGCTTAAGGGATTCAACTTAAAGGATACATTTAAACGATGTGCTCTTTTGGCTCTCTGAGCAGCACCTGCTGGTTGGCAAAAACAAGCATCTTATGAAAAGTGGCAAAAGGGAGCCAACAAGAAAGGTTGATCCATTTTCTAAGAAAAACTGGCATGGTGTGAAAACCAGCTATTTTCAATATGTACAAAATACTGGGTAAACACTAGTCACAAGAACGCAAAAGGAATCAAAATTGCTCTGGTAGCCTCAAGGGTTTCTGAAGTGAGACTTACTGGTCTGCAGAATGATGAAGTTGCACTTAGAAAATTCAACCTAATTACTGAGGATGTTCCAGGCAAAAAAACTACCCAACTTCCATGATGTGACTCTTACTCAAGACAAAATGTGCTCTACGGTCAAAAAAAAAAAAAAAAAAAAAAAATCAGATCATGACTGAAATCATGTTGGTGTCAGTGCTACTGATGGTCATTTGCTTTTTCTGTTCTGTGTTGGTTTTACTAAAAAACCAAAATGCAGCAATCAGACTGAGAAGACTTCTGATGCTCAGCACCAGCAAGTCCACCAAATGTAGACAAAAATGGAAGTCATGACCCGAAAGGTGCAGACAAATGACTTGAAATAATCGGTCAACAAAATGATTCCAGATAGCATTGGGAAAGATATAGAAAAGACTTGCTAATCTATTTATTCCCTCCATGATGTAGTCATTAGAAAGGTAAAAATAATAAAGAAGCCTCATTTGAATTGGGAAAACTCAAATGAATTTCATGGGGAAGGTAGTCATTCTGGAAAAGCTACTGGGGATGAGGTAGGTGTTAAAGTTGAGCAAGCTGAAGTATATGAGTCCTCAGTCCAAGAATCGCTTTAAAATTCAGACTTTTAATAGGGACAAATAAAAAGTCTTGTTTGCCAAAAAAAAGTGTAATGATGTGACCAAATGTATAATTCCAAGTTTGTAAAACAATTCAAACAATTTCAAATGCATAATGGGAATTCATTATTTAAGCTAATCCCACTGTTGAACGCTCTATAAATTTAGTTTCTCATACGTAAAATTTAATATGAGATAAAACTGAACACTGAACTAAATGTTTATTTTTTTCAACAGAGCAGACAATAAGTTTGAAGCACATATACTGCCAGATCTAAGTCATACCCAAGTCTCAGAATTAATCCAGCTTCCCAAAGACATATGAGGTAAATGGTGCAAAGCCTTGGACCTTTCAATGGCATTCAGCACACAAGTCAAGCTGGAAATTACACTTGGTAATTCTCTGTTCTGTGCCAATCAGCGTGCTCTACAATCTTCATCTCATTTCATCTTCACAGCAACTCAGCAAGATAGATATTGCTACTCCCATTTTTTTAAATCAAAACATTACGGTTCATGTAAGTTAAGTCACTCGCCACGTTCACCCAGGAAATAAGGGACAGAGTTCTTAATCAAACCTGCTCCACCTCCATATAAAAACATGATGAAGATATCTTATCCTCAGTCATAAATATGAAGGTGAAAAATACTTCAGTAGAAATCCTTCAAGTCCGGGAGGTGGCAATATTACCCAATGAATTGATTAATCTCTTACTCTCTCTCTCTGCCTTCCTTTCTCCTTCTCCCTTCACAGTCTATTTCTCTCTCCCTGGATTTCAAAATATAATCCCATATTAAAAAGAATGTTTAAAAAAGAATAAAATTCCTTGTAGAAGTTTTATGACATACAAGCTTTAAAGCCAACTCATCACAAATACCAGCCTTCCATATTTTATTGTCTTTTTATTAGTTATGTATGTTTTTAAAATCTTCCTAAATGGGTAAATTTTCAAAACTGCCTTATAGAAAGAAAGAGAGACAGAGACAGTCAGAAACTAGGGTTAGAGCATTAATTCTAGAATTTTTATCCAAACCATCCTCATCCTCTTCTCTTCCTCAGCTGTCATGTCTCTTCTCCCCTCTGTTCTCATTTCATGTACACTATTACCACTACTATTCAGAAATATATATGAAATACATATGAATTATACAGAAATACACATGGTTACATATGGCTTATGGATACGTGTATCTACATGGAATTGTACACACACAATTCCTTGCTCTCAGCTGAGAGGGCCCAGAAGCAATACTTAAATAGCAATGTACACAGCAAGTGCCAGACTTTGGTTTCTAATACTATTCTTCAAATGGAGCAGAGTCCAAAATTAAGGAAATGCTAAAAACAAAACCAAACAAAATTCCCATAATAACAGGAGTATGTTGGAGGGACATAAGGGCCAACTAAAAGAGCTGGTGGAGGCCAAAGATGAAACATTATGCAGCAAAATAGAGTATATTGGATTATAACACAAAGTATAAAGTAAATATTCATGAGTCCATACTGAATATACAAATGATTGAATAAATAGAGGAAAAGAGACAAATCTCCCATGTGAAAAAAATTCTAAATAATTATGCTGATACCTCTCTTCAAAGAGGTGGCTGTAACTTCCAAACTTTAAGTAAGGGCTATGCTGTGACTTGTTTGCAAACAGTACAGTACAGAAGGGGGGGGGGGTGGGGGAGAACACGTCCACCATGGTTACATCAGCACTGACAAGTCACGCTGACAGTATGCACTCTTGATATGATGTGATGACAATGACACTGTATCTTCATAGTCTCCTTCCCCAAAGCCCACAGCCTCAGTCTAATCATGACGAAACATCAGATAAATCCCAACTAAGGGACTTTCTACAAAATATCTGACCAACATTCCTCTTTTCTGAGGGTCATCAAAATCAAGGAAAGTCTGAGAAACTGTCACAGCCCAGAGGAGCCTAAGTGACATGATAACTAAATGTAATGTGGTATCTTGATAGGATCCTGGGACAGAAAAAAAAGGACATTAAGTAAAACCAACAAAATGTGAATAGAGTGTGAGATTTAGACAGAGATCAAGATGGTGGAGTAAGAGGACATGATGCTCACCTCCCCCAATGAACACATCAAAAATACAGTCTATGTGGAGAGCAGTTCCCTTGGGAAGCTCACTGGAAACTGGCAGAAGGGCTCTGTACAACCAGGGCTGTAAGAGAGATACACAAGTAATCATGTAGGAAGAAAAGTGATCAGGAGGGAACCTATGCCTCTGGGAGGGGACTAAGAGGAAGTGGGAACTAGGATGGGCAGACACTCACCCTGGGAACTGGGCATCTCAGTCCTGGGGTCCTATGCATATGAGACAACCTCCCTTGACTGACTAGAGAATGTCTGCGGCAGACAGTAAGGCTGGAGATGCCTGGACTCCATCTGTGAGGAGTGCATGGGTGCTGGCTTGCCCTCAGGAAGAGTGGAGAGAGATTTGTCCTAGTGGCTGCCGCCACATCACACCGCCCAGTCCAATTCAAGTGAACGCTCCAGTCCCATGCACTCCACACCACAGCCTACTAGCACTAGGTCTGGGGCAGCCACAACTGGGGAAAAGACACAACCGTGGGCTTCCCTTGAGTGAAATAATGGATACTTACACAGGCAAGCACTGGACCACTGCAAGCACTCAAGCCCCATTTGCTTCATCATTACTCCCCTGCATTAGGGCAAAGGTCCCAGTAAAGGGAGAAGGAAATACATACACTTACTGGGAACAGAGCCAGCTCGAGACTGACCCTCAGGGCTTCCACTCCAGCAACTTGGGAGCAGACCCTGCCCCTGACAGGGTGGTGATAGTCACTAAGCAGAGAGGAGGTCCTGCCTCAACCCTGAGCAGGGTCTAGCTCCACCTCCAGCCCCACCATCTATCAAGGTGAAGGCTGTCAGCACACCCTGAGGAAAGACATGACTGGCATCCACGTCAAATGCAGTCCTCCCACCAAAGGAATTGGGCACATGCGTTTGGTGTCATGCTCTGAAGTAAGAACACTCCTTCAATACCACAACTGGTAATTGTTTCAACTAACTTCATAGAGACAGAGAAACAAGTAAAATGAAAGGGCAGAGAAACTACTCTCTAGTGCAAACAACAAGAGAAAATGCCTAGAAACATAAACTGTGAAACATAAATAAACAATTTACCAGATAACGATTCAGAACATTGGTAATAAAAATGCTAACTGAATTAGGGAAGAGAATTGTACTAAACACAGATAATTTTAACAAGGAACTAGGAAATATAAAAAAAAAATCCAATCAAAAATAGATAATTCAATATCTGAGATTAAAAAAAAAACACTTTAAAAACAATGAATAGCGACCTAAATGACACAGAAAAATGCACAAGTGATCTGGGAGACAAAATAATGGAAATCAGCCAAAGAACACTTCAGACAGAAAGACAAATGAAAAAAATGAGTGCAACATATGTGATCTCAAGGATAATATCAAATTTGCAAACATTCACATGAAAGGAGTTCTAGAAGAAGAAGAGAGCAAAGAGTATCAAGAATGTATCTGAAGAAATTATAGCTGAAAATTTCCCAAACCTAAAGAATGAAATAATTATCCATGTACAAGAGGCACAAAGGATCTCAAATAAGATGAACCCTAACAGACACATACCAAGACATAGCATAATTAAAATGCTAAAAGTTAAAAATACAGAGAATTCTAAAGGCAGCAAGAGAAAAACAAAGAGTCATACAAAGAAAATCCCCATAAGGCAATCATCTGAGTTCTCTGAAAAAACTTTACAGGCCAGAAGGTAGGGGCATGATATACTCAGAGTGCTGAAAGGGAAAAAGCTGCAACTTAGGATACTCTACACAGTAAGATTATCATTTAGAACAAAAGGAGATGAAGAACTTCTCAGACAGGAAAAACTAGAAGAATTCAGCAATACTAAACCCACCCTGAAAGAAATGTTGAAGGGTCTTCTCTAAATGGAAAAGAAGTAAGAATCTATAGGAAAGGGACAATTCCAAGAAGAAAGGCAAATATACAGTAAGGGCTGAGGATCACTTAAGTAAGGCAGTACATGGACTAAAAGACAAAAAACTGTGAAAGCAACTATAACCACAATAAACAGTAAGGGGATAAGAATGAAGATGTAAAACATGACATCAAAACACAAAACACAGAGGAGAGAAGTAAAAAAAAAAAAATGTAGATCTTTTACAGTGTGTGTGAATTTATAACTATCAGTTTAAATCAGGAAGATATAATTACAGGTCAACATTTATGAACCTCAAGGTTCATTTATGAACCTTTTACCTTTTGTAAAAGACACACACACACAAAAAAAAACAAAAACAGAACAAAACAAAAAAAAAACAAGAAAGGAATCCAAGCTGATTACTAAATAAAATCACCAAACCACAAGAGGAGAAAGAAACAAACAAAAAAGAAATAAACAGAGAGGAACTACAAAACAGCTGGAAAACAAGTAATAAAATGGCAATAGGAACATACTTATCAATAATTACTTAAAATGTCAATGAACTGAATGCTCCAATCATGTGACATAGCGTAGCTGATTGGATAAAAACAATACACTTCAAAATGGTGCCTTCAAGAGATTCACTTCAGGGCTAAAGACACACACAGACTAAAGTGAAAGAATGGAAAAAGATATTTCATGCAAATAGAAACAATAAGATAGTGGGAGATAGTAATACTTATAATAGACAAAACAGACTTTAAAATAAATGTTATAACAATATGGCATTAACAATATGCACCCAATACAGGAGCACCAAAATATATGAAGCAAATACTAACAGACACGAGGAGAGAAACTGACAATAATACAATAATAGTAAAGGACTTTAAAACCCCACTGACATCAATAGATCATCCAGATAGAAAATCAACAAAGCAACAATAGTCTTAAATGACACAGTAGACCACTTTGACTTAACAGATATCTGAAGGACATTACATTCAAAAACAGCACAATATACATACTTCCAAGTGCACATGGAATGTTCTCCAGGGTAGATCACATACTAGGCCACAAAACAAGTCCCGACAAATTTAAGAGGACAGAAATTGTACCAAGCATTTTCCTTTCTACCACACTGGTATCACCTAGGAATCAATCACAAAAAGAACTAAAAACAAATGCATGAGCACTAAAAAACATACTACTAAAAAATCAATAGGTCAATGATGAAATCAAAGAGGAAATCACAATATATCTTGAGACAAATGAAAATAGAAATACAACTTTCCATAATCTAGAGGATGCAGCAAAAATGGTTCTAAAAGGGAAGTAAACAGCCACATAGGCCTTCCTCAAGAAACAAGAAAAATCTCAAATAACCTAATTTACCATTTAAAAGAATTAGAAGAACATAAAAGTAAAAGTCAGCAGAGAGAAGAAAGTAATAAAGATCAGAGAGGAAATAAATAAAATAGAAATTAAAAAAACAATTTAAAAAAGATCAATGAAACCAAGAGCTGGTTTTTTGAAAAGATAAATCTTTAGCCAGACTCAGCAAGAAGACAAGAGAGAGGACCAAGTAACAAACCAAGAAATGAAAGAGGAGAAATAACAACCAATACAACAGAGATACAAAAAAAAAAAATCATGTAACAGAATACTACGAACAGTTATATGTAAACAAATTGGACAGCACAAAAGAAATGGACAAATTTCTAGAAACATACTGCCTATCAAAACTGAGTCAAGAAGAAACAGACAATTTGAACAGACTGATCACTAGAAGTGAAATTGAACCTGTAATAATAATAATAAAAAAAAAATTCCCAGCAAACAGTCCAGGACTGGATGGCTTCTTAGGGGAATTCTACCAAACATATAAAGAAGAACTAATACCTATCCTTCTCAAATTACTCCAAAAAACTGAAGAGGAGGGAACACTCCCAAATTCACTCTGTGAGGCCACCATTGCCCTGATGGTTACCAGGACACAAGGATCATCATTCACAAATCAATCAGTGTGATACAGCACATTAATAAAAGGAAGGATAAAAATCACCTCAATAGACACAGAAAAAGCATTTGACAAAATTCAGTATCTATTCATGACAATCTGTCATCAAAGTGGGTACAGAGGGAACACATCTCAACGTAAAGGCAATTTATGACAAACTCACAGCTAACATAATACTCAAAGGTGAAGGTTGAAAGCCTTTCTGCTAAACTCAGGAACAAAACAAGGATGCCCACTCCTGCTGCCTTTTTTTAAGATAGTATTGGAAACCCTAGCCAATGCCACCAGATAAAGAAAAGAAATAAAAGGTATCCAAATTGGAAAAGAAGAGGTAAAACTGTCACTATTTGCAGGTTGCATGATACTTTATATAGAGAACCCTAAAGTCTCCATGCAAAAACTATTAGAATTAATAAATTAATTCAGCAAGGTTGCGGGATACAAGATGAGTATATAGAAATCTGCTGCACTTCTATACATTAATAATGAACTATCAGAAACAAAAAGTAAAAAAAAAAAAAATCCTGTTTAAAATTTCACAAAAAAGAATAAAATACCAAGGAATAAATTAATCAAGGAGGTGAGACCTATACTCTGAAAACTCTAAAACATTAATGAAGGAAACTGAAGATGATAACAAGGAAAAGATATTCTGAGCTCTTGGATTGCAAGAATTAATATTGCTAAAATGGCCATACTACCCAAAGCCAGCTACAGATTTAATGCAATCCCTATTAAAATACCCATGACATATTTCACAGAACTATAACAATAATTCTAAAGTTTGTATGGAAAAACAAAAGACCCTAAATTATCAAAGCAATCTTAAGAGAAAAAAAGAACAAAGCCGGAGGTTATAACCCTCCCAGACTTCAGACTATACTACAAAGCTACAGTAATCAAAACAATGTGATATTGGCGCAAAAACAGACAAATAGATCAATGGAACAGAACACACAGCCCAGAAATAAACCCATGCCTATGGTTAACTGACATGACAAAGAATGCAAGAATATACAATGGAGGAAAAAACAGTCTCTTCAGTAAGTGGTGCTAGTAAAACTGAAGAGCTACACGTGAAACAATGAGATCAGAATGTTCCCTCACACCATAAACAAAAATAAACTCAATATGGCTTAAAGACCTAAACATAAGAGTGGAAAGCATAAAACTCCTAGAAGAAAATATAGGCTGAACACTCTTTGATATAAAATTTTTGAGAATCAGTCTTCTAAGGCAAAAGAAATAAAAGCAAAAAGTAAATAAATGGGACAGAGTTAAATTTAAAAGCTTTTGCACAGCAAAAGAAATCATGAACAAAACAAAAAGACAAGCCATAGAATAGGAGAAAATATCCACAAATGAAGTGACCCACAAGGGGTTAACATCCAAACTATACAAACAGCTCATACAAGTGAACATTAAAAAACAAACAAACAAACAAACAAACAAATAACCCAATGAAAAATGGACAGAAGACCTGAATAGACATTTTTCCAAAGAAGACATACAGACGGCTAACAGACACATGAAAAGATGCTCAGCAATGCTAATTATTTGAGAAATGCAAATCAAAACAACGAGATATCACCTCATACCTGTCAGAATGGCTATCATTAAGAAGAACACAAATAACAAATGTTGGAGAGAATGTGGAGAAAAGGGAACACCTGTACACTATTGGTGGGAATGTAAATTCTGCAGCCTCTGTAGAAAACAGTATGGAGGTGTCTCAAAAAACTAAAAACAGAAATACCATATTACCCAGCAAATCCACTCCTGGGTATACATGTATATTAAAGAAAAAGACAACCAAAAACACTAATCCACAAAGATACATGTACCCCAATGTCCATAGCAGTGTATTCACTATTGCCAAGACAAGGAAATAACCTGTGTCCATCAACAGATGAATGGATAAAGAGAATGGATAAAGAAGATATGATACATACACCCATACACACACACACAATGGAATATTACTCAGCCATTAAAGAGTAAAATTTGCCATGTGCAGCAACATGGATGGACTTGGCATTATACCAAGTGAAATAAGTCAGACAGAGAAAGACAAATACTGTATGATATTGCATATGTGTAATCTAAAAAATTCAACCAACTAGTGAATATAACAAAAAAAGAAGCAGGCTCACAGATATAGAGAATAAATTAGTGGTTATCAGTGAGAGATGGGGGGACAGTATAGGGATGAATGAGTGGGAGGTACGAACTACTGGGTATAAAATAGGCTCAAGGATGTATTACATAACATAAGGGATGCAGTTAATAATTTTGTAATAACTGTAAATGGAAAGTAACATTTAAAATTTTTATAAAAATTAAAAATTTAAAAAGAAAATTTAAGAAAGAAAAACAGCATATTAATATTTTAAGTCCAAAAATACTCTTCTTGGGGTAAGGAAATAGCTCAGTGGTATAGCACATGCTTAGCAGGCATGAGGTCCTGGGTTCAATCCCCATTGCCTCCATTCCAAAAAAAAAAAAAAAACTAAAATACTCTTCTTTTTGTCAAGTAATTATAAATTAATAACTAAAACAACTACATAGAGTTAGCTAGTACTTAGGCAAAAATATAAAGTTGAAATTAATAACACAGGTGTAACGTTAAACTAACAGGAGTCAATTGTGAAAAACATTAAGACTGGAAAAATAATATTTTCAAAAAATAAATTTTAAAATATATAAGCTCTAACAGAGAATGGTAAGAAAAACTGACTTTGCAAGTCAGGTACAGGCAGGCCAAAGTTTTTAGTTCTGCCATCAGTCAGCTGTAACATTTTTGGTTAATCTCATTTTTCTTTCCTAAGTTTCCACTTCTCATCTATACAATTGTCAACATTATGAACCTATATCAAAGTGAAGTTGTGAGGATTAAATACATAAAGCATGTAAAGCACTGAGCACAATAACTGGCACATATCATACCCTCAATATGTGTACGCTTAGGGTAAGAAGAAAATCATACTGAAATGAAAATACAGCAATGAAACAACGAGTAAGTTCTGAGTCTGGTAAAACATCCCTGTGATATTCTAAGGTAAGAAAAACGTATTAAAATAATAGCAATACTGGAGGGGAGGGTATAGCTCATTGGTAGAGTGCATGCTTAGTGTGCACAAGGTTCTGGGTTCAATCCCCAGTACCTCCATTAAAACAAATACATAAATAAATAAACCTAATTATCTCCCCCTGCCCCCAAAATAGTAATAATAGCAATACTAAAACTGTCGAGGAGTTCCCCATATTTTATTCTTTCTTTATTTTAATTTATTTTTAATTTTTTAATTGAAGTATAGTCAGTTTACAATGTTGTGTCAATTTCTGGTGTACAGCACAATGCTTCAGTTATACATGAGTATACATATATTCAAGTTCTTCTTATTTTATGTGGAGTCGGCAAGTACAGCTAAGTGTGGACACTGCACTCTCCTTCCCTAACTTCCTATGGATGGAAGCAACCAGCTGTTCACTCAGGTCTCTCCGGAGAAAAAGTGCTTCACAGGAGTCATAAACCCCATCCCTGCAGTGTCTGCTAGACAGCATTCAAATATGGATAAGGAGTCCTTATTCTCTCAGACACCAAGATCATATTTGTAAGTTCTTCATTAATAATGAAAAGGAAATCCCATTTGAATATCTTTAATGCTAATAGATGCACATTTACTGCTGATTTTTCCAGTTTGCAGCAGTGAGCCATTAATTAGTTTACTTATTTATAAAGATGAGTCAGACATTCTAATCAGAAAACAGACACATGTGTACAATTATTCATTTACTTTCCTTTTCACTAAACTTGACCCAGTATCGCAATGTCTTGAAACTACTAAACCACTCCCCCGCCCCACGGTGGTTGAGGAGCGCTCGGTGCGCCTGCAGGCAAACAAGCTCATGCTCAGGGAGGGAGCAGTCGCTGTTCATTCTGCTGTTAGAAACAGAGCTGATGAAATTACCAATAACTTTCATGTTCTTTCTTAATAATTTAGGATATTTTTCACGTATTATTTTCAACATACAAAAAATTTAAGCATGCGGCCTAACCCGTAACAGAAAGTCCATAAACAGTTCATGAATAAATGAAAGTAATAGTCTAAATGTTCTAAACCTTGGTAAATTCTTTTGACAACTTGGAAAAAAAATAAAAGCAGACAAAATTAACTGTGACTGTCCACCGCAAAACTATTTTATTTGTAATTAGGCCTGAGAGCAAATTAAAGATTTTTAAAAACCATTAGTATTTTAAAATTAAGCCTATCTCCAGAAACTAGACTTTTGTCGTTTTTAGATGATGGGGGAGAGAGGCAGCCCTATATAGACACGAAAGACTGGAGATGGCTCTAATGAGAGAAGTTTTGTTTTGAATTCTCAGCTCCATCACTTCCTAACAGGCTGACCCTTGGGAACATTACTTAACTTCTCCCTCAATTTTACAACTGAAAAATGAGAAGATTATCATGTTCTTAGGCTTGCTGTAAGAATCAAAGGGAAAAACATGGGCATAACACTTCACACACAGCAGCCATCAAATATGAGTGGTGGCATAATCATTCAGGTGAAGAAACACTATCCAAATAGGAACAAGAGGAGGCAATTGGCCTGTAAAGTTTTCACACCATACACGTGTCCTTTATTTATGGCACATTTATAGCACCCAACTGGTTTTAAAGGAAACCCTAGGTTTTGAATCTAAGCATATTCCATCTTGGAGATAATTCAACAGTATCCAAAGATTCCCCCATGTTAAACCAATCTAAGTATAATTCTGGAAGAATCAGTCACTCAAAGCATTTTAAGAAAGTATCTTCCAAATTTTTTTTTTTAATTTTGGGCTGAATATAGTAACACACCAGCTAAAACAATTCCTTACAATAATACATTTTGTTGACTAAAAATTTGTTACTAAAAGTAGAAGCAACAGAACAGAAGAGCCAAAAGGACTTTATTAAGGCATCAAAAGCAGGGCCGGGGGGTGTGGGAGAAATATCCAGGGTAAAAATATTAAATAATATTAATATGGAGAAATAAATTAAATTTTCCTTTGTGTCATATGGTGATACCTAAGATATCTGAGATTCCTCAAAGTCTATGAGTCTGTGACTTTTGTCCGATGTACCATGGAGCTAAGAAAGAAGCTACCACGGAAACAAATGAGTTCAGGCAACACTGTAATCAATGACATAGACGGTCTACAGTTCTACTTTCTAGGGATTTAGCCTCAGGAAACGTATGTACAAGTGCTCAATAAAACATAGAGGATGTTCATTACAACACTGATACCAAAAAACTTTAATGCCTATTAACAAAGGAACAGAAAAATAAAGTGTGGTCCACTCACATCTGGAGTGTCATACAGCAGGTAAAAGGAATTAACCAGTTTTATGTAAGATCCAACCCAAACTGACTGAACTTGACTAAAAGCAATCAAATAACTAAACAATACATACAGTATGACAACACGATGATAAAAAAAATCTCTAGGGGCGTGTGTGTGTGCGTGTGTCCGTGTCTGGAAGGGCACATTTCAAGTCTGTATCAGATGGGCAAAGAGGAACTTAGCTTTATCTCTAATGTGCTAACCTTTTAAATGGAGATTATACTTAGATACTTGCTAAATTAAACTACTGGGAGGAGGGCATAGCTCAAAAGGGTAGAGCGCATGCTTAACATGAACAAGGTCCTGGGTTCAATCCCCCATACCTCCTCTTAAAAAAGTAAATAAATAAATAAACATTAATTACCTCCCTCCCCTCACACACACAAAAAAACCTAAAATAAATAAACTACTTTTTAAAAAGTTCCTGATGTTTTTGATCATAAATGTTAAATCCTTTATTTTACTAGCCAGATAAGATGTGTATGCCTATAAGTTGTTAGACAATAAATGCAAAATTGTGACAACTGATAGGACATAAAACATTATTGACTATAACAAGAATGTGTTATATGGGATATGACAAAAAGTACCAAGGGCTGATTTAGATTAAAGAGGTTGTCCACTTTCTTCTTTCGGCAAACTCATGATTAAGAGACCCAGAACTCTGCTCCCATTCAGGGACATGCATGCTAACAAAATAAGACCAAGTTAAGAGCTATCCTGAAAACCACACAGACTGACAAATAAACGTCTCTTGCCTCAACTCTAATAGTATTTTGAAATGAACTGATTTGACTCCACTTCTGGTATTATGTATTTATATTTGCTCAATTCTTAAAGAAAGTGACACATTACCTCTAACTTATCCAGGCACATGGAGAGTTTAAGGAAGAAAATAAATGAATGAAAAAGGAAGCAAGCAGCTCTGGAACATTTCGGTACTGAACCCGGCAAGAGACAGACCTTATGTTGGCATTTGTGGAATCAAAAACTAAAGGAATAGCTTCTTCAGATACAAGGTGGTGGTGAGTAAGGAAAATTATTCACAGACTTTACTGAGCTGAGAGCTGTTAGGATTTAGAAGTGACAAAAGGGGATATTTGAATAAGCTCTCTTTTTTTGCCACCAGCAAATACGGTAGAAGCCCTGTTGTGTGATGCACTGATTATTAAGAAAACCATCTTAAGTTCCATTCCTAAAACAATGTATACCATCCCCAAATCTATAAATGCCGTCCTGCGATCTTCTGATGTGGCTCAGGCCCTTTTCTGAGCATGGATCAGCTAGCTAAAGTCCTGTCTTTCTGACAAAAACCACAGATGCAATTGTCCATAATCTCCATGCAGAACAGTGAAAACTTAAGACGGTGATGCAAATTCAACAAAGAGTCTAATTTTAATGACTCTCTTCCAAATCTTTGAGAGTCATCTTGCCTACAGGTCATTCAAGAGCAATTTTCCTTAGTGACACCTTTATTGAATCTTTCCAAAGCACTCAACTTAGGTTTTCACTGAGATCGCTCTCCTCTTTTATTTTTTTCTTTCCCTAAATTTCTGTAATAGTTGACTACACTGCATCATGACAGCAACCAGCACAGTGGCGTGAACAGATCTGGGAACGAACCCAAGGACCTGGTAAACTGACAGCCCAACAGGTGTCAGCAGAAGTCCAAGGGCATCCTGGAAAGCCATCTGCCAACTCTGAGTGTACTGTTTTAGACAGTTTTGAGAGGGTCAGGAGCCTGCAAGTTAATGGGTTAAGTGTGAGAAGTGGACGTGCCTGACACGAGAGCATCTCTGTACTGCACCTTGTGGAAATGCTAGATTCCACTTAATAACCACCAGATTTGTGCTTCAGGCGCTCTTCGGTAAGGAATACAACCACCTAAGATCCAGGCTGCACCCACTGGTTCAACAAACACTGAGTAACCTCCCTGGGTTTGTACCAAGTGTTGGAGACACAAATAATGAGTTATGCAGGGTTTTTCAACCTCAGCAGTGTAGAAATTTGGGGCCCCAATATTCTTTGTTATGGGGGCTGGCCTGTGCATTTGTAGGATTAAACATCTCACTACCACCAGATGCCAGGAGCGTCCTTCCTAGAGCTGGGACAACTAAAAATGTCTCCAGAGATTTTGCTAAATGCCCACAAGGGGGCAAAGCTGCTCCTGGTTGACGACCACAGCATGAGGATGAATGCGGAGCTTCCAGTTTGCAGGAAACTTTGTTGGGACTCTGAACGTCACATTTCTGGATCTCAGGATCTTTGCTGCCTTTTCTGAAATTTGGAGAAGTAACCTGTCAACGGCCAGGACTGGCTCTATAATTCCTAGAGCCAAGACCAAAAGGGAAATGTGAGCCCCTCATTCAAAAATTAGTAAGAATGTTAAGGCAGCGACAGCAGAGCATTGAGCTGAGCACAGGGCCCTTCTGAGGGCAAGGCACTAGGCAACTGCAGAAGGTGCAAGTCCATGAGGCTAGCCCTGCCGATGGCAGCTAGGCATGGGCAGGGCAGGGCTTACGACCTGGGATTCCTGGTGCTCTGTTTACTAAACTCAGAGTGACTTTAAGACTTCTCAGTGACTTTTGATATTTCAGGTTGATAATTTTCCTTTATCAGATTTTTTGGTTAATATTCCCTATAGTTTATACACACACACAAATGTTGCACACAATAGTAAATTCACTTCTTGTCTCGATTTTTTAGAAATCAGATTTTCAACACAAACCTACTAAATTAGATTGACAGTTCAAATTATAGGACCATGAAATCATTTGTGTTTTATTGGAAACAACCATGAGCAGTTCATAATATTTTATTAGTAGCATCTGTCTCCTGTCTTTGCTGCTGGAGAAGATTTTAATGATGTTCTTCTGCCATTTGGGAACAGATACTCTTTTCTTTTTTTTCTTCAAAATTTTTCTTTGGCAATGGATTAATTCTTTAAATTAATCTTACCATTTGGCGAGTGTTTTGACTCCAGGTGTGGAAATTAGCAAACAATTTACTGTTACTGTTTTCAGTATAATCAAGGGAGATATAATCATTTATTATAAAACGTCAGAATATGTGTCAATTAAACATGTGATGTTTGTATCTTTCTACTGCATGTGCGTGACCACAATGAGCCTAAAATCTAGCTTTAACATCATCAGTTTGGTCTTACTTGCTAAAGATCACTAGGATACAGCTGACCCTATCTTTTGCTTTCCTTTGTCTTTTTTAAAACATTCTTCCAAATGTAAACAAACAAAGCACAGACAGCTCTGGCACAGGTATGCTCGCTTCCAAAACACAGGTAGCTGGTTAGTCTATCGGTTCAGTAATGTTCAAAACTACAAATCACAGTGTTCCCAGCAAGTGACTGGAATCAGACTATTCCATCCTAGAATAGAAAGCGTCATAGGAAGTCACACTTCAGCAGTCTGAGACAGCGCACCTCTGAAATCAGGACTGACTGACAGTGCTGCTAAAAGCATTTGCTAGGAAACGTTTGACAGAAGATGTCACTTCTAAATCTGTGCTTTTCAGTTTCTAAATTCAAGGGTGTTGGAAGAAAAAAAATCTCCTCGAGAGATATTTCTATGATCCTTCAGACAGAAGGAGGCACTAACAAAACATACAGTGGCAGCTACAGAAAAAAAAAAGTCTAAAAAACTTGTATAATCAAAGGTATATACAAAGGGCAGCTTCTAAGAAACTATTTGCAAAAACATGCCAATGAAAAACATTAATCAGTATTCAATCTAAGAAAGAAGTGGAAAATTTTATTCAAACCGACCTGAGGATTATAATTCAGGAGACAGTCTCTCAGAAAGCTCTGAGAACTGTTCCAAAGAGGTAAAGCGGGTCAGTATGTGTGTGATTTTGGTGAAGGGGGTTCGACCAACCAAGTATACATCTCGGTAGAAGGCTGCTGCTAGTCACTGGGAACAGATATCTTGGTTAAAGGTTTTAGTGCTTTTCTAAGCTATGAGGAGATGCAAGAATCAGGTCTGTAAAAAATTTCTTCTGAAAATACCTAATTATTTTCCCAGAGCACCCCTGATCTTCACCCTGAACTCCCTTCAGGGTATACTGAGGTCAGCGACTGCAGTGCCTAATGACCTGATTCTTACAGAACTGGATGGTGGGCAACATTCTTTACTTTACAGTCCCTTCCTTTTCAGTCTTAATTCCTACCAAGGTTTGTTTGGAAGGCATTTCATGACCAACTGTCCCATGGTGCTAGGAAATGCTCATTCCCAGGCCAGGCAACTTTGTTGCTAGCCCACCCAATGTGCTCTTCCTGGACTGGCCCCTCTTCACAGTGGCCGAAAGCCTCTGGACTGCCTGTCTTTCTTGTCTGTGATGGTCCAGCAAGTGGTACCCTCTTGTTGCTTCTTTTCATATCTAGAGTTACACTCCAGCAATCACTGATCTTACAGAACTATCTATTTGATCAAATTTTTCAATAGACTTTATTTTTTTTAGAGGCAGTTTCAGGTCACAAAAGAATTGAGCAGAAGATACAGAGTTGGCACATAGCCCTCCCCTCCCACACATATATACTCCCCTACCCTCAACATCCCTCATCAGTGTGGCATACTTGGTACAACTGATGAACCAACATGGGCATGTTATTATCAACCAAAGTCCATAGATTACATTAGGATTCACTCTTGATGTTGTACATTCTATGTGCATAATGACATGTAGCCACCACTATAGTACCATACAGAATAATTTCATCGCCCTAAAAATCCCCTGTGTTCCATCTGTTCATCCCTCTCTCCCTCCCTCTCCTGAACCCCCTGGAAACCACGATCTTTTTACTGTTTCTGTAGCTGTGCCTTTTCCAGAATGTCATTTGGTTGGAATCATACAGTCTGTAGCCTTTTCAGACTGGCTTCTTTCATTTAGTAATATGTCTTTTAAGTTTCTTCCATGTCTTTCATGGCTTGATAGCTCATTATTTAATCAATCTTTTCAAGTTGCCTAATCATCAGTAATTTTATATGGGCTTAGTCACATGTGGTCATGCAAGAAACAATAATCTTATAAAACAGGCAGAATGCAAGTCATATAGAGAGTAACATTAGTAGGTCATAAGTAAGTATTTAAGCTAAGAACTTCCATTAGGTGCAGCCCAGCATCTCCCCAGGCCATATGACCAGTCTGTTCTGCATTAACCACTATCTTTAAGGAAAATGATATATTGGCATCATACATAAAGTGCACCAAAGATGTCTGCAAGTACAAGGTGAGTGGTGGGTCATCATGACCCCTTACACGATTGAGAAAGGAATGTTATCTTCTCAGGGGTTCCACTGCTGGCGCCAGAAGGAGAAAAATAGACCTTTATGGTGGAGCAGGTATTTCTGCTATTGGGGAGGTCTGGTTAATGCATAAGGCAGATGCCCAAAGCACACTAGATGGGAGGGAGGAGGCCAAAACGGGTAGAAAAAAAAATGTTACGTTTAAACTTTTCTTCTTTTCCATTAAAATATGGATTTTTATTTAATCAGAGGGTAGCCCAAGTCATCAAGATTTACTAAATGATGCAAAGAAAAAAACGGAATAAAAATGAACTATTCTCTAAAAAGGCTGAATGAGATTAAAATTTACAGTAGAGTGGCAAAGGGATGGATTAATATTCTTTAAGAGCAGAGAATCTTGATATCACCCTCTTCCCCATGCCTAGAAAGTTACAGGCACTCAAAAAATATTTATTGAAATAATGAAATCAGTTATCACCTCTGATGATGACAGAAAAAAACAGATGCTTTTCACTAAAGACAGTAGAATAAATCGGCACGTAGTGGATTAGATTCTGACTTCACATTCTTTATATAAGACCTACTTTTAAAAATGCAAGAAGTGTGCAAAAATTTAACTCCTTTTAGCACACTGTTTGTTACTTTGTTGGTAGGCTAACCTCAATAATAAAAATTAATGCTTTTACAGAGCTTATAATGTATCAAGCACTATTCATAGCTTTGCCCATTAAATCATTCAATATTCAAAATAATTATTTGAGACACATAACTATCTCCATGTTACAGAAGAAACCAAAGCACAGAGAGGTCAGCCTAACATTGCACAACTGCGACGAAAACACATTCTGTTTCTGGAGTCCATGTTCTTAACCTTTTTACTACACCACAAGTATAAAGAAAACGACAGGACAGAACACTATGATGAAAAGCATTGCTTTCCTATCTCACTCATAGTAAGTGTATCATTATTTCACAAATGTAGGGAAAATTAAACTTTATGTTGCCAATAAAAATAAGGTTGTTCTTTAGCAAATTTTATAGCAAGACAAGATTAACATTTTTTTTGTTTTGTTTTGTGTTGTTTTCCAGTATAAAGGAGGAGCTGAAGATCTTTTTGTTCGTTTTTTTATTATGGTCTATGACTTCCTTTGCTTCTTTTAACCTATCTTTTAAAGTCTCTCCCACATTCTTCCAAAACGAATTATGGCAATAATTTGTGCCATTTCCCCCCTCAGTTCTAATTCAGAGACCGTTGTGCACTGCAGTTTATTCTTGAAAGGAACCACAGTAAACAAATACTGATTCAAGCCTAGAACCCGCTGGGACATTCCAGGGAGCACATCTAATAAGATCAGCAGGGCTTCTAACTGGCCTCTGTTCCCTCTCAGCCCACCTGGTCTCTGGGGATTACTTAGGCTTATAAATTCAGGACGCATAACCAAAGAGATTATTATATGGAAATATGATGTTCAAAGGGAATGCCTTCATTTTTCATGCTTAACCCTTATTAAATTAAGAAAACCAGTGATGCTCTTCCTATGATAGCTACAATGGCAGCTGTGTCTTCCACAAGTTTCTCTCTTAACAACTGCCATCTAAGCCCTTAGGGCCACCATCAATTCCCAGAGATTTTTAAAGCAGGCGGCTCTCCAGACATAAAATACTGAATGTATAACCAATACCACTATCAGAAGACTTGTAGATTCATGAAACCACTGCAAAGTATGAGTCTTAGACTGACCAGGAGGTTATAGGTAAAGTTGCTCGTTCATTCGACAATAAATAATTTCCAAAAGTTGCCCAGAACCTTTATCTCTTACTACTGCCTTCTGAGACAGTATTATCTCCATCTTAGAGAGAAGAAAATTGAGTTCGGAAATGTTAAGTAACTTACGCAAGGCGCAAGCATCACAACTAGGCCTTGAACCCACTCAAATCTGCCTTTTTGAAAAGCTGATCCCACTGTGTAAGAACTCATCATCATCCTAAACCTATAACGGCAAGCCACTTAAGACATTTTACATATAACTTGTAGAACAAAAATAAATTTCTTATAATTTGACTGTGGGCACGTTCTTCTGGAGCTTAACTTACTTTGCTTTGTTTGTACAAAACAAAGCATGAGGAATCCACTTTCAATGAGCTCATACTGTCCGCAACCCCCCCACCAACAGCAGAAGGCACTGTGTATCCTCTGTCCTGTCCACGCCTCACAGTAACAGGGTGGAGCAGCCGTCACCTGATTTTAAAGCTAAAGAGATTTAATACTTAGAAATAAAATTACATATCTAGCTCATGGTTACACAGACAGCGATAGGTCAGCCTTGTATTTACACAAAACCACATAATTTCAAGAGAAATGAGAAAATACAGTCTACTGAAACATCCCTGTTCATGTATATCTATATTCAGTCGTTATAGAACCCCAATTTCCTGCCTCCTTGTTTAGGTGTTTAACCTTATCTTGTAGATTATACAGGCTCCTGGAAACAGGAACCTTTGTTTTAAAAAAACTTTTGTATACTATACTGCATTTAATACTATAACCCGCAAGTAGTAACTCCTGATAAACATGCTTCAAATAATGAATGCATATGTATGTCTGGCCCAGAGAAAAGAAACATTCACCAAACAACTGATGTGTGTGACTGGTATGCCAATTAAGCGCAAGGCACAACATGCTCACAACAGTGGAGATCTCTAGCTCTCACTAAGTTACCTAAGTAGGGAAACTGTTTGTCCCTTTTGTAAAAGGGGAAGATTTTATAACTTAGCAAACTAGTGCAATAAAACATCAAGCCAAGAGAAAAATCACCTAAGAATTCCATAAGATTCCATTTCAGGATTTAAAATCAAGGGTTAGACGCATCCCAGTTTACAAAAGACATTCCTAAAACATCATCTTCCTATGTAAAATAGAGGCTGTATTAGATCCAGCCAATTTTTATCTCAGAGATCATTATAATGAACAAAAATGTTATGCCAATGACCATGTTTTGGGAAGAGCAGTTTTTCTAAGATAACTGAATTCAGTAACTGGCAAAAATTCTACAGCTCTAAATAAACATGTAGGCAACTGCCTGTATTGATATAAATTAACAAGTAATGAAGTATATGAGAGAATCTATTAAAAGGACATTTCTCACATTATATATAAATATAATCTATTAATACCTATAGTTTATTCTTATCTGGGTACTTAAAAATGTTAGAACAATAACCTTACATGGCACATTCAAGAGGAGAAACATTTTGCAATACAACTCATAGACTAAGAGTCTTTCTAAAAACTCATCCGTAATCCTAGCATTATGTAAATGGTTAAACTCAACCTGCTAATTCATAGCTTTAGAGTCTCATTTACTTAACAAAATTTATTTTTAGTAAATTGAGTAAAATTAAAATATCTTGTAGGTATTTGATAAAAAACATATGATGCCTAGAGTTCACATAAAATCAAAGATAAATCAACATGATTCTGTTTATAAATAGTGTACATTAATATTCCCACCTCACTAATGAAGTGTTAGCTTCCTCACCACCAGGAACAACCTCTATTCTACTCAATACTTTCACACACATTAGATCAGACAATTAACCTAGACTATTTTACAAGCTGAGGAATCTGTCCTCAATAAAACAATCAGGCTAAATAAAATACTGCATCTGACTACTTTGTCTTAGATCCTAATGTGCTACCTCCCAAGTGGATGAGAATCCTTTTTTTTTTTTATTACTGAGCTATAATTCACATCCATAAAATTCACCATTTAAAAGTATGTCTTTCAATGGTTTTAGCATATTCGCAAGGTTGTGCAAAAATCAGCATGAATTCCAGAACATTATCCAAAAAAGAAATACCATACCCATTAGTTTTCACTCCCCATTCAAGCCTGAGCCAAACCACAAATCTTATCTGTCTCCACTGATTAGCCTATTCTGCATATTTAATCTAAATGGTACACTTTTTGTGCCTGGTTTCTTTCTATTTAGCATAATCTTTTCATCGTTCATACACATTGCACCACGTATCACATATCCTTTTCATAACTGGAAAACAGTCCATTGTCTTGATATACCAGATTTAACTTATCCATTCATTACTTGATGGATATTTGATTTATTTCCATTTTTTTGTACTAGTGAATAATGCCGCTGTAAAGATTTTGCATGCAGGTTTTTGTGTGAACACGTTATTAATTCTCTTGTGTATGTATCTGGAGTTGAGGATGAGGGTGGTGGCCGTATGATAACTTGATGTTTCCACTTCTTGTCAAACTGTTTTCCATAGCAACTGGACCATTTTACATTCTCACCAGCAATGTGTGGGGTTCTAATTTCTCCACATCCTCACCAACAGTTGCTATTTTTGGTCTTTTAAATTATGGCCATCCTGATGGTGTAGAGTGGTATCTCACAGTGGTATCGATTTGCATTTTCCTAATGACCAACAATGTTGAGCATCTTTTCATGTGCTCATGGCCATTTGCTTATCTTCTTAGGGGGAAAAATGTGTATTCAAATCCTTTGCTCATTTTTTAAACTGGGTTTTTTGTCTTTTTATGGATGTAACAGTAAACATTCTTTAGGCATTCTTAATATTAAAGTCTTATGAGATACTCAGTGTGCAAATATTTTCTCCCATTCAGTTGTCTGTCTTTTCATTTTTTGGATAATGTCCTTTGACACATAAAAGTTTTAAATTTTCATGAAGTCTAATTTATCTATTTTTTTCTTTTGCCACCTTTATTTTTAGTATCATATCTAAGAAATCATTGCTAAATACAATGCCTTGAAATTTTTCCCCTATGTTTTCTTCTAAAATGTTTTATAGTTTTAGCTCTTTACTTAAGTAACGGTCTTTAATCCATTTTTTAGTTAATTTTGTATATGGTGTAAAGTAAGGGCTCCAACTTCATCCCTCTGTATGTGGATATCCAGCTGCCCAGGACCATTTATTGAAAAGACTATTCTTTCCTCCCTGAGTGGTCCTGGCACCCTTGTTTATAGTGCTGAGCTGTTACAAAATGAGAAGAGAAAGACAGAAAGCCGATCCTCGCATGGCTTACTTTCTTCGTCTTTATTTTTTCTCAATAACAGAGATGATACTGATGTTGAAAATAGCACCTTTCTGAACAGTTGTTTCCAGTTTTATTGTAGAATTAGATCCTTATTCATTTAACACGAATGGGGTACCTACCAAATGCCAGACGCTGTCCCACTGCTAAGATTGCAACATTAGATCCTCCTGTCTCACGGAGTCCCTTAAGAGAGCAAGTCATCAGCACCAAGACCGCCCCAGAAACGAGGTCTCCGGCTGGTGCTCCAGGGGCAGCTTGCTGTTTCACCTGACGGGCAGAGCTGCTTAGTACCAATTTGCCTTTAGAATAAAACTAACAGCAACCGTATTTCTGGTTTCCATTTAATTTAGGATTCCATTTCTTATTCTTCTACGAGCACGTATTTTTACCTGTCCGTGCTGGTTTGGAGAATGACCCCTCCCCGCTTCTCAGTCCACGCTGTCTGGAGTATGACTAATGAGCACCCGTGAGCCCTAGTTACAGGTCTAGTTCAGAGGTGGGCATATGAAGCAGACAGGCCAAATAGAGCCCTCTCCGAAATTTTTCTGGGACGTTATCATTCATGTGCACACACGAGAGGGAAGCTGAACTTTCAGCCTTCATAAGCTACATCACCCCTCCCTCATAACTTACAGCTACTTTGAGCTGTGTTTTCCAAAACATAATCCAAAAGTGTCCTGATGAATGTATCCTCCTAAAATTAAATGCCTCATTCAAATCACTGAGTTCCAGGCACTTTCCCCAGGCTCTAGGTATATTATGGTGAATAATGATTTATGGCCACTTCCATGATCTGACCCTCGATCACCTTCAAAACTCATTTCCTACTTTTCTCCCCGTCCTTCACTCCACACCAGCAGCACTGGCTTCCTTGAACGTATCAAGCACCATGGCCCCACAGGGACCTTCCCCCTACTGGCCCCTCTCTGGGACCACTCCTGGGGACATGTGCATGGCTGGCTCCCTCACCTCCTCAGGACTCTGCATCAGAGAGGCCGCTCCTCACCTGTCTCACCCATAGGTTCCTAGCTCTCTCTCCCACCCACTCGACCTTTCCACATCACACTTAGCACTGCACTACCGGTATGTTACACACCCCTTTGTTGTCTGTGTTCTTTCCCCAGAACGGAGATCCACGCAGGCAGAGTCTGTGCTGGGGTCACTACTGTAGTAAGAACAGAGTCTAGCATTTGGTAGGTGCCCCGTTTTTTGTTAAATGATAAATTAATGAATATAATGAAAGTTCTGTTGCCAGCAGATATGCAAGTTTACCACTTCCTACAGATTCTGTTCTAATTTTATCAATTTTCCAGACTTTAAAATAAACAGGAAATAGCAAACAAACTATAAAAGATTCATCATTTCTTTGCAGAAGTTCATAAGAAGTTTGGCATCGTGTATATTTTGGTAAACTGTATTTTGTGAGATAATCATTGTATCTACTTGTGAAGCTGTACTTCCTTTTAGAAAATGATCATATGTCTTGAACTCGCATCTCTCAAGTTTTCAAGGGACAAGCTAGGTTTTGAATAATGAAATGTAGTAAACAAACCCTTTTTTCTTACTTACTTAAAGCCTTTCGATTTGTCGACTAAATATTCTTCACTGTTTAAAGGAATCCTTAAAAGAAACAAAAATGTATCACACAATAGACTGCCCTAACTGATACTGAAAACGGCACGCTGAGTCACGGCACTTACTTCGTGTACTTCAAGGGGCTACATGCGTGTAACAGTAACAGACAACATTACTGAATGCGTCACGTGATTTAATCAGAATTTTAACTGAGTCCCTTGTATTACCGTATCTACACAGCCACACTGTCATCTGCCCCATCTCTGCGAGCACTTTTGTGACCACCCATCCTAGAGTATTCTCCCATTCCTCCTGGAATGATTTCCGTTTTACTGACAGTAGCTGGTAGTGTCTATTTATTTTGTTAGTGACTTTTAGCTAGAAATAAGGTACATCAGAATAGATAGGGACCCCCATCTATTTTATTCAGTGTAACAGGCTGTAGAGTATGGTGGTTAAGAGATGACTACTTAGAACAAATAAAACAAATTCTGGCTCTGCCACTGTGATTTTTGGCAAATTACTTAATCCCTCTGAGTCTGTTTCTTAATCTGTGAAATGGGGATCCTGACAGAACTTACCTCTGTTGCTGTGAAATTATATTCTCTAGACACATAATGGACTTAGAGTAATATCTGGCACATAAAACATGCTCAATAAATATTCGCCATCATTATTGTAAAAACCCTTGCCCCACACCTGACACATGGAAAGCAGTCAAACAATGCTTATGGATGAACAAATTACTCTAGCCTTACAGACTCCAGTCTGCGTTCATAACTGCCTCTCTTCTATTACAGTTCATAGTCAGTAAATAAAGTTTGATCAAATTTTATTTAAAAAACAAGGCTTCTCTAATTTGAGTCAGAAAAAGTTTGGACGATTATCTTTGGGAACGCATTTTAACACGGCAGGAACCGTAAACGAATGAACTGATCCCAGGCATCGGCGACGGCTTCATTTTGTTCAATTCCAACTATTAAAATGATGTGATAACATGTTACAGTTCAAGAAAAACTGTCAAAGAAGCTGAACAGCCTGTGATTCTGTATAAACAAAAATACTATGTGTATGAATTTGTAATAAAACAAATATTTTTAAAAGCAAATCTTAAAGCATGGAAATAATACTTTTCTTATTGTGCAAAGATCTTAAAATTCATTGTAATATAGGGTAATAATTAAGAATATGCATCTGAATTCAGACAGGTTTGAATTCTGACTTTTACCACTTATGAGACAAGGAGACCTATGTTTTCTAAGCTTCATTTTCTCATCCCTAAAACAGTATAGTGAAAATGACAACAAATAATAACAACAACTACCACTATTGTTTCACAGGGTTCTTGTAGAATTAAAGGATACAATAATACCACGGGAAGTGCTATGCACAGGGCATAGCACATGGTGAGTGCTCAAAAAATGATCATTATTTTTATTAATTTCAAACAAATTGCTAATAGATAAATTCCAATAGAATATTCATGAGTTTTTGTCAAATTTTCTCTTTTAAAGCAATGAGACTTTAAGTGATTGTATTCTCTCTTTGCTGCCAGAAATGTGTACCTGCACCTGATTAGGTGAGCAGCAACAGCCGTTACTCCATATGAGGGTACAGAACACATATTCTAAAACACGCTGTTTACAAAAACACTACTTCATATGGCAAGTCTATTTTCAGTCTTTTGAGGACTCTCTGTACTGTTTTCCACAATGGCTTCACCAAACTACATTCCCACCAACAATGAAGGAGGGTTCCCTTTTCTCCATAGCCTCTCCAGCATTTATCATTTGTGGACTTGAATGATGGCCTTTCTGACTGGTGTCAGCAATCCCACTCCTGGGCATATATCCAGAGGGAACCTTAATTCAAAAAGACACCTGCACCCCAATGTTCATAGCAGCATTATTTACAGTAGCCAAGACATGGAAACAACCTAAATGTCCATCAACAGATGACTAGATAAAGAAGTTGTGGTATATTTATACAAGGGAATACTACTCAGCCATAAAAAATGATAAAATAATGTCATTTGCAGAAACATGGATGTCTCTGGAGAATGTCATTCTAAGTGAAGTAAGCCAGAAAGAAAGAAAAATATCATATGATATCACTCACATGTGGAATCTTAAAAAAAAAAAAGACAAATGAACTTATATATAAAACAGAACATATAAAACACAGACATAGAAAACAAACTTATGGTTACCAGGGAGGAAGAAGGTGGAAAAGGATAAACTGGGAGTTTGAGATTTGCAGATACTCACTGGTATATATGGAACAGGTAAACAAGTTTATACTGTATAGCACAGAGAACTATATTCGACATCTTGTTTAGTAGCTTACTAAAGTGAAAGGTGAAAAAGAATATGAAAACGAATATATGTACATTCATGTATGACTGAAGCACTGTGCTGCACACCAGAAACTGACACAACATTGTAAACTGATTATACCTCAATGAAAAAAAAAATTAAAAAAAAACACTACTTAAAAAGTTGAATGAATGTTTAGCAGGACTATGAAGCATGAGATAGAAAAATCTACAGAACTATTATATTAATGATGCCAACTCTATTTCATTAATAAATTCTTGTAAAATGAATGGAAAGCTGTTTCAAAAAGTAAAAGTAAAACATGTTTTTATGGAACATTTCTGAGGAATATGAGTCTCCAATTACTTCCTGAAGTAATTGGGTACATCTGAATATAAACTAGCTAATAAGAATAGCAGAAAGAAAATAAACACCCCAAATTTCACATCTAGGGTTCTGACTACAATTCTATGGTCAAGATTGTCCTTTTTTTAAGAATGTCAAAGTCACGGTAGCCATGGCTAGTGAAAGAAATACCTGGATCTCAGAAGGCTCACCTTTCATAGCAGGGGATTCTACCACCTCTTGAAGTGTGCATGCCTATAAGGGCCTACCCTGAATTACAATCTGTGCCCCGTAATTGTAAACAAAAGCCTAATTCATTCATTTGTAAGTGATATTTCCTGATTTGTTTTAAAGGATCTGCTTTACTAATTCTAAAATAATAAGTCACAGAAGATTTTATAACATTTGTATTTGAAATTTCATTGTACTCATACATGTGTGACCTCAGAAGTGTATGGTTTTTAACTTGGGCCAACATGTTAGAGACCAGAAGAAAGTACTAACTCTTCACATACAAATTTCAAATAGTCTTCGTAAAATCCAGTTAGATTTTAGACAGATAGATAGATAGATAGGTAGGTAGATGGATAATCTGCCCCTGAAAACAGGGTCATTCAACAATAATCATGTGTAGTGAATTACATCTCCTCCTCACCAACCACTGGGGCTCCCTGGAGCTTCAGTATGACTGAGTCACACACGGGAAGGCTCCTCATGCAGTAAGAACTTCATTTCCTCCTCCAAATCTCAGGGATCAAGGATCAGACTTTGCTATCCACTCCTCCCATGTGGGTGGAAAGTCAATCAGAGAAATGGTAAGTACCTTGTTGAGGTAAGGCAAGGACTGTATCTGGTGGTGAGGCTGCAAAGGTAAATAAGGTTGAGTCCCCAGTGGGACCGGGATAGGAAACTCAAAAGCTGACTGCCACCGAGATGCATTCCTGAGGTGCTGGAGAGGGGCAGAGAAGACAGGCGCCCCCCATTCCCAGGTAAGCCCCGCCTCCACCCTACCCCAGGACTCTTTATTTAACTGCGCTGTAAAATCCCAGGTTTTCTCCCTCTTCTTTGAGAAGTTCATCATTAATGAACCTTCTCTCCTCTCTCCTTAACTGTCCAATGCATTCTGTCTTCCACAAAGGAAGGGAGCCAAATATATTATCTGACGTTAATCTGAGGAAAAGGGGCGACAATTTCTGTTCCTGTGTGAACAAGGGGGGTCAAGCTGTTTGGAAAAGGGCAAGCCTCTCTGAGCAGTGGTCACATAAAAGCTTACTGCTTTTATTATTATGTTGAGGCTTCCCTGCAACACTCCCTTTTTGTTTCTACTGTGACTGCACTGCGACGTGTAGTCACACTTACACACAGACACACTCACATACAACTTCACCACCTTTTACCTAATTTGTAGACTTTCTACTCCCGCACAACTCAATAAAAACAATATTAGCATGTACCAGACTAAGCAGGAAGAAACACATAAGTACTTCTATTTCAGTCCTTATGAAAAAAAGCTTCTAAAAATAAACTGAACGATGGTTCATGTCAAATTTGCTAAGGCGAAGCAGTACCTAAAGACCTTAGCACAGAAAATCCCTACTATGTTGCAAGTTCTCAAATTTAATATATTCTTTTTGTGAGACAATAGTTAGATTTTCTCTGCAGAGTTTGCTGGTTGGATTACAGCGAAGCCCAGGAACTCCATCCAGACCGTCTCTGGGTGTGTCCCGAGTCCACCCCACCGCCAACCCAGTCATCTGCTCCCCGCCCCGGGAGTCAGGAGGCTCTCAGTCAATGGGGGTGGCTTCTTCCTTTTGATGATGTGGAGTCTTGGCTAGTGAAATAAACTGGAAAGATAAATTAAAACCAGATTTCAGAGAAAGTTCAGTAACAAGCTGGAGAACTTGTTTCTGAAGAGGGGCATAATGCTGTCTCTGCATTAGGATGAAAATCCCTGGAAGCCATGAGGAAAGTGAATGAAGAGGGGGAGAAACCAGAAGCAAGAAGAGCAGTGGAAGGTACCGTTCCCAGGGCAGAGAGGATGAACACCAGGGACACAGCCCAGGCAATGACATCAAGAGTGGAGAAGAGGAAACTGATGGGAAATATGCTCTCAAAGTGGAAGCAACTGACTCTGAGGGTTGTCTTTATATTTTTTTATATATTTATTATATTTTGTGTAGTTGTTCATATTTATGTTTTATATTTTATAAGTAAAATATTATATATTTATATATAATATAAATATATCTATATATTCTATTATTATTATAGAATATAAAATATTTATTATATAATATATTTTTATTTATTTTGTAGTTGTTTTGTGTTCTTCCCTTTAGAAAAGGAAGACATTCTGAAAGAAATGATAAAAGTTATAAGCTCCTTAAGAGCAAGGACCACGTCTAACTTCTCTTTTCAGCACCTACATCCAGACTGCCCAGTGTGGAGGTGGCGTGGGATGCACAGTTGGCCACGTGGAGCGAGGGGAGGCTGGAGAGGTGGCGGTGGGGCTCACATCCCGCCTCTTTCCCCTCCCAGCTGTTTGACTTTGCCAGCTGCGCATGTTCTCAGTCCAATACGGATAATGATGCCTAATTTTTCGGGCTGTTTTAAGAATCAGAGAGAACGTGCGTGTGTGAGTGCGCATGCGTACACACGTGAACCATTTACAGACCCAGACATTCCGTAGTTATTGTTACTACGTAGTTATTGTTACATCTTCACACTACTGTTACTCAACTAGGAATAACGAATGAAACAGCACTCCGAAAGGTCTTTGCTTTTCTTCAAAGCTGGTTTTAAAAGTCTCTGGGTCTCCTCCGCCCCCTACAAAAGGAGCAGTTACTGGGTTCGAGTCTTTTAAGAAAGTATTTTGAAGGTTTATTTTATTCTAAGAGATGTGCAGTGGGAATCATTTTCAAGGAAATATCTTGAAAAATTCAGGGACGAAAAAATTATACTAAAAATGTGAGATATTTCAGCAGCAATTTATTATGTCTAGGTTTATAAACCTAGTAATTTTCTCCTCAATCTGCCCTGACAAGTACACATCTCCTTATTGAAGCCTACTACATTTCAAGCAATATAGATGCTGAAAAGTAAGTTAACTGAAATGTACACATCAGTGGTAAATGTCACTAAGATTAAAAACTAAATAATTTGTTCATTGTTAAATTAAGTAATTAAATTAATTAATTGAGTTAAATTAAACTGATTAAAAAATCCTCCTCAGTGGGTAAACCAAAGGGTTTCCAGGACCTGATATAGAGTGGTAAATGGAGGAAATTAATGTTATCTGATGACCCTATCTCCCCATACAAACTGAATTTAAAACATTAGAAAAAATAAGAGTAATTCCTTTGATCTTTGAGAAACACTAGAGAAGACAGATTCTAACATTTGTTAAGTAGGCAAATTTCTTCAGACAGCACATTGACATAGTTATTAATATTCTGATTCGACAGCCCATCAATGGAATTGTCCCGTTATCGCTAAAAACCCCAATGTCCAAGAGTGGCTCAGAAGCCTTCCCCTTTGAGATGGAGACAATTGGTTTTTCTTCAGGATACTCCACTAACCTTCTCCAAACACTAGGTAACCTTTAAAGGGCACAGCAATTTGTCTTTCCTCAAGGAAAAAAATCTCCAGACCACGGTTTTATTTACAAAGCAGACATCACTTGCGCTGAATGATGGATTTAGTGTGAAGCTGGAAATGAACTGCCCTGAAGCAGCAACTCAAGAACTGTATTCCTTTTGAAATACCTACTTTGTTGGGTTTTCTCTTCTTATTAGTTCTTACATACAAACATCCCTACAATGTGTTGGGGTGAGGGGGGAAGAAAAATTTGACACAACCAAAACTCCTTCAGCAGGGATTTTTTTATGAGATGTGGATTTAAGTACATCTTAGCAAGAAAGCAAAAAGATGAACCTTCAAGTACTACTTATCAACTTAACTAAGACAATCTGGATTTTCAATATAAATCAGGGGAAATGGCTTGAAAGACTACAAGGGTTCTGAAAAACATTTCCTTCTCCTGTGAGTTGGCTGAGTGGAAAATCTTCTCTGTTCTGTTCCTTATCTCCATGTAAGAGGAGAGTCAATAACGTTTTAATGTAAAATCTAAGAACTATTCCAATACTGCTTATAATTTTAAAAGTTCTCTGGGGTTTAGAAAACCAAAAATAACCTTTATTTAAAGTTGTGTTGAATTAAATAGTTTCTCCTAAATAAGTCATCATGCCTAAGGAATTAAGTTTAACTAAAACCTGAATAGAATTGTGTATTGTTTTAATAGTCCTTCACCTTATAGTTTGTTAACACAAGGACAGACAATTAAAGCAGCTTTTCACTTGACCTTTTGTTTTAAAATCTTCCATTGACCATAAGGGAGGAGGTTAACAGCCTCACACTTTGACGATTTTGCAACAGTCTCTCACTTTGACAATTTTGCAACAATCTCGAGAATATTACATATAGAAATGCTTTCTTTGCCTACGTGCAGAAAATTAGGGGTCACCTTGCTGAGAAGTGATTTGTTAATATCTATTTCAAGTCCATCCAGTAAATAGCATAGACGCATTACTTTGGGCCAGAAAACACTGGACTACCAAATGAAGAAAATACAAGCATAACTACCAGAAATGTTGGGGAAAATGACACTTTGCTCTAAGCGTGCAGATGTCGACTGCAATGAGCATTCTCCTGCACTGTCATCAGCTGGAATTAGATTTCTAAAGAATCTTTTGGAGGGGTTTCTATCAAAACAGATGATAAATATCTACTCTCTCTGACCTCTCTTGCAGAATATGATTTGTTGAAATGGCCACAGGCAATATCAATTCACAGGAAAATAAACTGATTTCTGAGGAGATAAGTCTTGATGACCTAACTGTAAAATTACTGGAGGAAAAATGGGAGAGAGAGGTAGCAGTTCTTTCCAGTACACCATAGATGTGATCCCCGAAGAGCTGCAGGTAAATCAAACCAGGTTTTAAAATGAACTGACAGGAGGGTCTTGAATAAATTCTCTACCTGACAACGTTCTTCCTTTCCAGGCTGGAGATTAAACCACCCAACAAAGGCAAAACACAGAGCTGACATTCTCCCCAGAGTTGATTAGCTGATACAGTTAAACGGTGCAAATCCTTCTGACTGGAATGTTTCTGCATAGATTATACACTGTGCAGGTAAACCGAATGCACTGCAACAGTGACTAGCAACCAGTGGGCGTGGGTCTGACTTCAGTTTAAAGCATCAGATGGCATCTCTGGGCTGACTTCTCACATATGCCTAAACACTAAGATTTCAGTGCCCAAAGGGCAGAGCCAGCTTTCTCAATGACATTCTTATGTTCAGTAAATCAATTTTGGAATTCTCTATGATCTAGGTGATCTAGGTAATACTAACTGCAAAAAAAATTATATAGAGATATATAATTTAAAAAAATAGGACACACAAAAAAGCATTTTCCTTAAAAAAAAAAAAAAACCCACACGCATTTTTACTTTCCTCGGATTGCCCATGTGCTATGAACAGATGACCAGATTTGCAGGAGGCTGCCCGCTGACCCGAGGTCTGCACTTGGGCTCCTTTTACTCAAACTGTCTTGTGCCAAAGCTGCCCTGACAACTCCATTCTCCCAAAACACTCTCCCTGGTCTCCTGTGACAGTTCTAACACCAACATCTGCATGTATCTCTAGGGACAGAAAGCTTCCTTGTTTCCATCTTCCCTCCAGTGATGGGGCCTTAATCCCCTGGTGCAGAGCCCAGAGGGAGTGGCAGAGATGGTGCCTTTTTTGACTTTCCCTAGGCCCTGCCCAAGGGGGCTTCTGCTACGCATGTGAGCAGCAGCCTTCATTCTTCCTTCCTGTCACCCCAGGAATACACCTTTGTTCTCTAATGCAGGAAACAGCAATTGAAGAAGGAAAAAAAAAATGTTCTTAACTATGTGTGGTCATGGATGTTAACTAGACTTATTGTGCTGATCAGTTCATAATGACATATCAAATCATTATGTTGGGCACCTGAAACTAATATAAAGTTATATGTCAATTCTATCTCAACTTAAAAAAAAAAAAAAAAGGATAATGAAGAGAGCTTGGCCATAAATGGTGGAGTAGGAAGACTCTGACCTCACCTCCTCTCATGGGCACACCGAAATTACAACTACTTACAGAGTAACTACTGATGAGAGAGACCAGAATCTACCAGAAAAAAAATTATACGACTAAAGATATAAAGAAGGAACCACAAGATGGGTAGGAGAGGCAGAAACACAAAATAGCCGAGACTCACACCCCTAAGTGGGCGACCCACAAATGGGGGGATAATTACAACTACAGAGGTCCTCCCCAAAGACCAAGAGCTCCAAGCCCCACATCAAGCTCCCCATCCCAGAGGTCCTCCACCAGGAAGATGAGCCCACAGAATGTTTGGCTCTGAAGGTCAGCGGGGATTACTTTCAGGAGAGCCAGAAAGAGGTGGGAAAGAGAGACTCCACTCTTAAAGGGCACACACAAAATCTCACATGCCAGGGACCCAGAACAGTCATTCGAAAGGAGGCTGGGTCTGACCCCCATGCTGATCTTGGAGGCTCTCCAGAAGAAGCAGGAGGCACCTGGAGCTCACCCTGGGGACACAGACCCTGGCAGCAGCCATTCTGGGGAGTCTGCTCTGCCACGTGGACAGTGGTGCTAGCAAGCTCCATTCTGGGAACCTCTCTCTACCTTATGATCCTATAGGCCTGGACCTGCCCACCAGCCTATAAGAACCTGAACTGGGACACCTCATGCCAGGTAACTAGCCTGGAAGGGACATAGCCCCCCAAAAGCAGGAAGGCTGCCTTAGACTCCCTGACCCCACAGCCACTCCCAGACATGGCCACCGACATGGCCCTGTACACCAGGTGGCCCAGGACCCGACCCAGTTAGCAGGCCCTAGACGCAGACCCGCAGGCCTCCCAGCTGACTTCCGGCATCACAAGCTCTGCAGACCAGGAGGGATGAAACGATACATTTAAAGGGATAAAAGGGAGACACCTACATCAAAGAACACCTGCTGAGCAGGGCTTTCATTCAGATTCGATGGAGAGACCCACGGGTTGACAGATAAGCCAGACCTAAAGGCCTTCAGCACCACCGTGTCTCCTTCACAAGGAGTCTCACAGGCACTGTTCTAGCAAAAATAAATAAATAAGTAAATAAGTAAGTAAGTAAGTAAGTAAGTAAGTAAGTAAGTAAATAAATAAATAAATAAATAAATAAATAAATTTTAAAAAGCAGGCCACAACTAGAAACATGAAAATTACTAAAAGAAAAAAGCTCACTGGTAAATGCAAAAATACAGTACAGGTAGTAAATCAACCATGTACAAAGTCAGTAAGAAGCTTACAGGACAGAAGTAGTAAAATCATCTCTGTCTTCAGTCAGCGGTGAAGGGACACACAAAACAAAAATACGTAAAATAGGGTGCCAAAATGGTAATCAGGGGAGAGGGGAGTAAAAATACGGGGTTGTTAAAATGTATTTGAAATTAAGAGATCAGCAACCTAAACATATATATATGATTATTTTAAGTTGAGATACACACACATACACACACATATATATATACACATATACACTGCTATAAATATACCTTATGGTAACCACAAACCAAAAATCTATAATAGATATATACAAAAAAGAGAAAGAAATCAAAGCATGACACTAAAGACAGTCATTAAATCACAAGGGAAGAGAAGAGGAAGCAAATTAAAAATAGCTACAAAAACCACCCAAAAGCAATTTTTAAAATGGCAATAGTACGTACCTATCAATAATTACTTTAAATTTATAGGGACTAAATGCTTCCATCAAGACACAGAGTAGCCAAATGGATACAAAACAAGACCTCCCTTGTATATGCTGCCTGCAAGAGGGTCACTTCAGATTTAAAGAAACATACAGACAGAGGGTAAGGGGATAGAAGAAGAAATCAAAAAATACCTGGAGACAAATGAAAACAAAACAAAAAAAACAATAAAAAATGTATGGGATTAGCAAAAACAGTTCTAAAAAGAAGTTTATCATGATACAACCCAACTTCAAGAAATGAGAAAAATCTCAAATAAACAACCTAACCATATATCAGATACAACTAGAGAAAGAAGAAAAGCAAAACCCAAAGTTAGTAGAAGGAAATAAGTCAAAGATCAGACAGAAATAAGTGAAATAGAGACAAAAAAACAAACAAACAAACAAACAAACAAACAAAACCCCCCAAGAAACCAAGTGCTGGTTCTGTGAAAAAATAAACAAAATTGACAAACCTTTAGCAGATCAAGAAAAAAAAAAAAAGGAGGGCCTTAATCAATAAAATAAAAAATAAAAAATGAAAACTTAAACCAACACCACATAAATACAAAGATCATATGACCAATTATATGCCAATAAAATGGACAAATTCCTAGGAATGTACAATCTCCCAAGACTGAACCAGGAAGAAATAGGAATTGTAAAAAAGCGAATTACCATTAATGAAACTAAATCAATAATTAAAAAACTCCCAACAAACCAAAGTCAAGGGCCAGATGGCTTCACAGGTGAATTCTACCAAACATTATAAAAATTAACACCTATCCTTCTCAAACTATTCCAAAAAACTGCAGAGGAAGGAATGCTTCTGAACTCATTCTACAAGGCCAGCATTACCTATTACCTTGATACCAAAGCCGGACAGAGATATCCAAAAAAAAAAAAAAAAAAAAAAGAATTAGAACATTCTGTAACATCATATACAAAAATAAATTCAAAGTGGATTAAAGACCTAAATGTAAGTAAAACTCTAGAAGAAGCCATAAATCATAGCAGTATTTCTTTGGATCTGTCTTCTAAGGCAAATGGGACCTAATTAAACTTAAAAGCCTTTGTACAGCTGAGGAAACCACTGACAAACTGAAAAGACAACATATGGAATGGGGGAAGATACTTGCAAATGATATAACCAATAAGGGATTAATATACAAAAATATAAATAACTTATACAACTCAAATCAAATAAAAACAACCTAATTAAAAAATGGGCTAAAGACATGAATAGACATTTTTCCAAAGAAGACATACAGGTGACCAACAGGCACATGAAAAGATGCTCAGCATCACTATTCATCAGAGAAATGCAAGTCAGAACGACCATGAGATGTCATCCACACCTGTCAGAATGGCTGTCATCAAAAAGACCACAAATAACAAATGTTGGTGAGGAATGGAAAAAAGGGAACGCTTCTACACTGTTGGTTGGAATGTAAATTGGTACAGGACTGTGGAAAACAGTATGGAGGTTTCTCAAAAAACTAAAAACAGAACTACTGTATGATCCAGCAATTCCACTCCTGGCATATGTCCAAAGGAAACAAAAACATTCATTCAAAAAGATAAATGCATCCCAATGTTCATAGCAGCATTATTTACAATTGCCAAGATACGAAAGCAATCTAAGTGTCCATCAACAGAGGAATGGATAAAGCAGATGTGATAATGTGTGTGTGTGTGTGTGTGTGTGTGTGTGTGTGTGTGTGTGTGTACAGAGTGGAATACTACTCAGTCATAAGAAAGAATGAAATTTTGCCATGTGTAACAATGGATGTACCTGGAAGGTATTATGCTTATTGAAGTAAGTCAGACAGAGAAAAACAAATACTATATGATATTACTTACATGTGGTATCTAAAAAATAAAACAAATGAATGAATATAAGAAAATAGAAACAGAACCACAGATTATAGAATACAAACTAGTGGTTACCAGTAGGGAGAGAGAATTGGGGAGGAGCAAGCTAGGGGTAGGAAATTAAGAAGTTCAAACAAGGTGGTATAAAGCATGTGAATGCACAACCTTCATTTCTAGGCTCTTCCCTAAGTTTGTCCACTGCAGAATCCTACCTCTTTTGTTGATAGTTTTTAGTTCTATTGTTGTGGGACACAATTACTGTTATAAACTAAAGCTCCTGACAAAGGCTCTGCCCTTCTACACGCCTAGTAAATTAAGAGATGACCATCTATCTCTAGTAATACAGGCAGAGCAAACATTTAACACCTTTTGTCACAGATCTGCCCAAGAAAGGAACTCCAAACACTTCAAATTCATGTCTGTGAACCTGAGGGATGCGCATCCCAGGGGATGTATGAGACAGATGGAACCCATAAAGCCAATGAATAAACACTGGAGGTATTTAGGGGAAAATTTAGAGTCAAGTAAACATGATATAATGTGGAACAGAATACAGACTTTGTTAATTTCTTGGACAAAGCATAAAAATTCAAATAAATGTTGAACTTACTGCAGCTGCCTTCTTTGCTATGGTACTCAGCCCCAAAAGGCCTGCCTCCCTCCCTTCTCCACTGAAGCTAAGTGGGAAAGTTTGTGAATCACTGCTTTCAGTAATCACCTAGGTCTTTCTCAGATTTCTGCCTTTGTTGTACATACAAGTCATGACTCTATTACACATCTATGCAACGTGAAAGAAACTAGGAGGATAAACTATATGAGGTGAGCAACAAAACGCTGGAAATGGTATGTATATTATTTTGTACCCAAATGTGCTTTTAATTCTTAAAGTAGTCATTGTGTCCCTACTTATTCAACACTTAGGCTTGGCAACCTGGGATAAATAAAGATGAATAAATAGGTAGTTATTACTGCAATGTTTTTAAACTCTATATAAACTCACTATATATATAGTGAACATGTACGAGATATATAGATAAAGATATATAGATATATAAAATCAAATTCTTCAAAAAATTAATCTGGTCCACTTAATGGTACATATAATTTCGCATTTGCTGTTCCCTCTGCCTAGAACACTCTTCCCTTCAGTTCTCTACACTGCTGATTCTTTCTTGCCCTTCAAATTCACCTCTTCAGAGAAGATTTTCCTAACCATTTCACCAAAAGTAGCCCCTTTATAAGTACGTTATTATCCTGTTTGTTTCCTTCAAAGCCATCACCGCAATCTGCAGTTGTCTGGTAATTACTCACTTTTTATTTATCATTGTGTGCCTCTTCCCAGCAGGCCAGAACCTTGTCTGTCTATTTACGGCCAAAGCCCCACATCTCCATTGAGTGCCACTCGATAAGTATTTTTGAATGAAAGACTGTTGCACAGTATTTAGAAATTTTACAACAGGCATTTCTCCCAGACTTTTAAAAGTGAAAAATCAGACCGTGGAGCTTTTATAATCTGCCTCTCTTTCCTTACAAACCTAAAAAGAAACTGAGGCCCAGTGACTCCCCCAAAATCCTTTTAGGAGTACAAATTTGGGGTGGAGCCAGGACTAGCCTTTCATTTCACCATCTCCCACTTCCTGGAGCTTTTCCAGCCAAGCTGTTGTTTCCTCCAGTCTCACTCATTAGTCCTACAGGATGTATAAACAGGGCTGAACACATGTGAAAAATTAATTATTTGCTTCTTTCCCCATAAACTTCCTTTTTAGCCCCAACTACAGTGGAGCAGTTTCAAGCTGAGGAGCCGACTTTTATGCCATGTGCAGAAGAAGAGATGAAACCCCATTATAACTCAGTCCTGGTCAACAGCTCGGCTGATACGCCTCACCTCTGCTGCTGACCTGGCCGGAGCAGCCACCAGTCACATGAAGTCATAAAGTGTGTCAGTCCCTTATGCACTGACATTTCACACATCAAATAATTAATTTAGCTAAGACATAATTTAGCAGCTATGCCTCTTTTCCTCAAAGAGATCAAATTTAAACTCAAGTGACCAGGAAAAAAAATCCTACAAGAAGAGAAGGGTCACATAAGCAAGTACCATAACAGTGACAAGTCACAAATCCTCTGGAAATTCTGAGGGAAGGACGTGGCAGGCTCACAGATAGCAGGTAACTAAGCCACCATGTCTGATGATAAAACATTTCTGCCTAGAAGAAAAAGTGATCTTATGAACAACTTCTTTCTAACCTCCTAGAATATCTGAGCATTTTGTGGCACTAGGTCATGGTTCTTTCCTCTAGGCAGCTATCTTCCACTGCTCAGAGTTCCCCAAGCTTGAAGTCCTAAATCAAAATTCACCTCATCAGGTTCTACAGACAGATTAAAGCAGTTCACTGTCTACCCGTCCACAACACAATGGCAGATTCATCTTCCCTGGGCCAGAACATCTGTGTTATTTCAAAGTTAGCTGTTTCTTCATGTGTATTTGTCCGTCCATCCATCTAGCCCGTCTTTTCAAATGTAAGGTGACGGAGGGCCAGGACCTTCTGGTTTGTTAACCCAAGTCCTAGCACTGCTCTCCATTTTCCAGCCGAACTAACGCAGTCTTGCTTCTGGACATGAAAATGCTAAAATAAAATTCACACTGTGCAGACCATGTTTAACTGTGGTCAGATTTCTCAACCACAAAAATGAAGCCCCAAGTTACTGGTGCCACGTAACACTGGCAAAACTGTCTGTGTGCCTTCACGCCATAATGCTATTCATTCTTTACCTTTATAAAAGAATATGGGGTTAGTTTTCAAATTAAGCAAGATGATAGTACTCAAATAATACAAATCCAGAAATGGGCGAATTATCAATCCTATTAGTTACAAAGTTCAGGATGTTTACCCAAGCATAAGACTAATTACGACTCAGAGGATGTCATTATGGTATTTTTTTAAAATCTGTGCCAAATGTGCATAAAAAGTAATATGAGGAAATAGATGAACAGCTAAATATTTTATGTACCCAGTAAACAGTGCTCTACTTAGCTCCCAAAGTCTTGTGATAAAAACAAAAGCAGATGTAACTATAATTCTATGAACCTCAAGTTTTAAAAAAAACCTATTTGGTTATACATCCCAAATAGTCAAGAAACTCAAACAGGGTGCATCGTCCACAATTCCATGGGTAGACCAGTCAGAGATTTTTGTGCAGTTAAAGTCAAGCTGTGTGTTCAATGTTTTATAGTAAAGTCAGTGGTATCCCTATTCCTAAACAAGGAGGCTCTTTCATTAAGTTGCTGTCCTATACTTTACATGGATTAATAAAAACTTACATTCTACACAGTATTTAATATAACCTAACACTCTGAAAAGATTTCTACTCACACATTAGAACATGGGTTTCGAGTGTACTGATTACTAAAAAAAGCCTCATGTTTCATTTGATCAACTGCCAAGAAGAATTTCGACAGGAGCATAATAGAAGGTATCTGTAATTCAAATAGACATTTAAAACTGTATTTTAAAAATTAACACAATCTTGAACTCAGTAAGAGTGAATTATTTTGTTAAAGCAAAAGTCTCCTTCATACACATATGTGCAGAGCACTGGAGATGCTGACCATGTCAGGCACATGGTAAGCGCTCACAAACTTTCTGTTATAAATGACCTTCACCTAGAAGGGGGTTTGGTCTGAGCAAGATGGTAGTAAGATCACACTACTGTACTGCATATCTGTAAAGCTAAGGTGTGGCTACCACAGTGACCAGTTTCTGCAAGTGTTCATTCTATTGCTTCTTCAACTCCACCAAAAAATGGTAGGAAAGGAGGGTGAACAGACCTTCCAAGACTTTCGTATGATCGTTATCGATAAAGGGGGGTGTGTGTGTTTGGTCTCTTCTCAGGCATGAAAAATAACTTGACTAATAAAAGTCAGCATCTCCATTTGACCTACCAATTAATGTAGACGCAAAAGGAAGCTTAAGAGAAAATGGAATGGTTTGGGAGATGTGAATCCAGCAGGTCGCTGTGAAATGTCTACTTTCTCCTATCATTCACATTCAAATCAGACTGTCAAGATTGTAGATCCTGCCTGAGAATTTTTAAATCCCTACATGATTTCTTCTCTGAAAATAAATTCATCTGTATAAATAAACAAGAAAATTCCCTTTTTTCTTGGTTTCCTAACATGGTGAAATCTGGATTAGGCAACTAGTTAAACTTTTTAATAAAAATAGAGAAATGCAAAATTATTCCATAATTAGTATACGAAGGTATTCTTAATCTTAATAAAAACTAGTATGGAAATTAATGTAACATATATAAACAAGGTATCTAATTTTACTAAAGTGATTTATTTTGACAACAGTTCACAGTGACTTTTTATTTAATACGGAAGGTCAAAATGCATAGTTATCTTTATATCAGATATTTATATGTAAAATATACATATACTCAAAAAAATGCTCCCACACACAAAATGACAACTATGTCAAGTATATCCAACTTAGAATAAAAGAGATTGCAAAAATGAAAATAGAATTATATGAGGACAGTAGCATTATGGGGGTGTTTCCTTCATTCTTTTATAACATTATTATATGGCTTCTAAAATTAAAATATATTTATTTTGGTTTAGTAATACATATAAAACCACTACCTCATTTAGAGATATTAAATAATATTATAAGGGGGCAGGGTATATCTCAGGCGCTAGAGCTCATGCTTAGCATGCACGAGGTCCTGGGTTCAATCTGCAGTACGTCCACCAAAGATAAATAAACCTAATTACCTCCCCCTGCAAATAAAATAATTAAATAATACAATAATAAATACAATTTAAAAAATAAATAAATATTCTAAGACTATAATTTCTAAACAAAACCACTGTGTAGTTTTAAAATTCACATTAAGTCTAAAATCCACCTACCTGAGCCAACCTCTTTTTCCTCTTCTTCAATGTTGTTTTTGATGCTGTCATATTCCTCATCAATGGTCTGGTTACCGCGCATCTGAGACAAAATTCTCCGGGCCTTCTGAGTCTGTCCTTTCTGAATGAGCCATCGAGGGCTCTCAGGTAAAAAGAGAAAGCCAAAGAACTGTATGACCGCTGGGATTGCTGCAAGCCCCAACATGTACCTGTAACAAGAAACCAGGGTATTGTTGTAAAATGTGGTCTCATTAACACCGAGTATGAATAAAAGGTTTGCGTTCACCACATTAGGAATAACACTTAATGTTAAATCAGCCAGGATGATTTTCTTTTCATTATATGTGTATGTGTGCGCCACCAGAAAACAAGGATATTTTTATGGTGTGGTGAGAAACTAAAAAAAAAAATGAGAAAAATCTGATTCTTCTCTCTCTCTCCCACAAATTACAACAAAAAAGAATGGACAAAAGTCACAATCATTACATATATGCATTCTGAACCAAACACATCATGCAAAACACCATAATCCCCATTCCTATCTCATGTGAGTACAATTCTGTAATTTATAATATAAAATGGGGCTCAGACAAAACTGATACCTGTTGAAAAGATACACTTCATTAAAATAAATGCCCCTGCTTATTTCTTTATAGTTATTTCTTCTCTGTAAATGATTAGTTATGATTTCATTTTGCTATCAAGTACCTTTTTTAGACAAAAAGTACTTTATTTAACCATAAAGGGGGGGGGGGGGTTAGAAAAGCACATAGCAGCCCATGGCAGAAAAAAGATGGAGTCAGATGCAAACAATCATGATTAAAATGACTAGAAACTGTTGTGCATGTTGTTCTGTTATTTGTCATCTTTTTCAAATGTCTGTTCTTAATGGCTGACAAAATTGTCAATAGCAAATAAGCATATCATTTAAAATCCATCAGAGAAATAACAAAAACAGTAATATGAGTACAGCTACATCAAAGATCTCTCCAAATTATTGCGACCACCAGGCTAATCCCCTGACATTTCTAGGCCTCAAGCTTTTTGAAATGAAGAGTTAGGTTAGATGAACTTCAAAGTCCCTTTCACCTGGAGACTTCTGTGAATCGGACACCTGGATGTTCTCCATTGGTCCAAGTTCCCAGAGTGTGCTCCATGGAGGACGCACGACGGTGGAGCTCAGGAGGCCACTTCTGATTACATAACAACCTATACTCACTGGCGCTCATAAATCAATGAGACATCATCTGACTCAAGACACTTTTCAAAGCTATTCTGACGTTTAAGCTGTGACAAACCAAAAGTATAGCAGTTCTGCAGACTCCATCCACATTATCTTGTGAATAAGTCCCCCATTTTCCAGGCAGTTTTGTTTTAATTCCAAAGAGTAGAAAAAAAAAACACAGTTGCTCCATGGGTGGTAAGCAACCTCCTACGCCTCCTAGCCACAGATGCACACAGACCAGAAAAATTAAATCAGATTTAGAAAGTAAACAAAGTGTTTATGAATGACTAAATGAATCACTTGGCCTACAGTATTAAAAGAAATCTTGTTAGATGTGCTTTATACTTTAATCCATGAGTTGTGATAATTACATCAATACTTAATCACGCCCTTCCTCTGCTTGCCTACGGAAGTTTTAGCCTCAATTTATGTCATTATACCTTGTATTATAATAAATTATTTACCTATTTCACTCGACTTCATATTTAACTTTGTATTCAGCATAGCGCCTTATAAAGTATCTTGCACAGCAGGCATTTAGTAAATGTTTCATGAAATGATACGAAAGCAGCTACATATCTAAACTTTCTATATAAACTAAACAGAAAATAACTGTTTCACACTCAGACAGCAATATTCTATGCAGCAACCCTTCTGGATCGTTTGGCTCTGCAAACTTACTTGCACAGTAATTCTTTCCAATGAAACCATTTGTTACTCTAGATATAACCAGACCTTTCCTTCTTCAGAAGACTCATCCGATGAGAGCCAGAGAGATCAGCTCACACAAAGGCATACTTCTGGCCTCTTCCTCTTAAGATGTTAACTTGTATAACCAAATCTGTTACTTAAATGCGTGTTATGTTTTGTTGCTGTAAATGAATGAAATTTCCATTCAGTTGTGCTCTCTCTTAAAAAACATAAAGAGAAAAGGTTTACCTGTATTGCCCATTATTTAAAAGAAAAGTGATAAAGACGTAGACAGTAAATATATTGCATTAGGAAATGCGAAAAGTACGAACGATGAAAGCCTTTAGTTTTCATGTCTCTGTGCCTTTATTGATCTTTCCTTCTGTTCTCCAAACTCCCTTAGTGATGAATTAAGATTAAAGGGCCTCTCTGAATACTTCAAAGCAGCACTGAAATAAAAACAGAAACTGAAACATTTTTAGGCCCGAAGATGCTCACATAAGACATTGCATTTTACTACTCACTATTTAATTCCAGAACACAGTATTTTTTAAAATATTCATGGGATAAAGAAAAAAGGGAAGAGAAGGGGAAAGACAAAAAGAAAAATGCAAACATCAAGTTAGCCTATGTTTTTTAAGCGAGCCATAGAAAACAGAATACTTTAAGCCCTCCAACCTTGTGAAATCTTTATGTGCGGAGAGTCTAGAGCTGATATTTACAATTCGATGCCCTAATACTAAGGTAGGAGAAAGGAAGCCACATCCTGTTGCCAAAATTTATGGTTATCAAACCCTGTTTTAGTCAAGATAAAACATGTTTTATGCATTTACGTCCTAACATTCCTCTTCTAAAAGTAAAACAAATGAGCATATTTTACTATAGTTTAATTGTCCTTCATGATGAAAATATTTCGATAGGAGTAAATTTCCATGGCTTTACGGAGACTAAATACACAAGACCGCGAGTAGCTGTGGTTTGCAATGGAGAGACCGTGGGAGCAACCCCGGGGGTCACACTTCAGCTCTGGACATAGGAACCACAAAAACCTGGTCAAGTTACTTAATTTAATTCACAAGTGACAGCATCTATTTCACTGGACTGTTGGGGGAATTAAGTGAAATCATTCTGTTGGTATTAAAGCATAAAGAGGAAACCCAGTAAAAAATGTTTTTAACTTCGCTGACCACACCCCCTCCCCCCAAACAATTCAATCCAACTTTTCGGTCGCAGTTGTATCATCTACCCAAACTTTCCGTAGGTAGCAGTAACCAGTTTTTTTCTTGAGGAAAAACTGTTCCTCTAATAATATGCAGACTGAAGAATAAGAAGAACAAGTTAAGAGTCTGCATTGCTGTGATGCTGATGAAAATTTTAACATGAGACTGAAAGAGGAGGACCTCTGCGGGCTTATTAGCTAAGGCAGTATGAGAGGTTCACCACGAGTCCTTTAAATCCAAGGAGACCAGGAACCAGATGCATGACGAGGGTGTACTGACAATCCAGGCAGACAATCCCCACGCAAACAAGCAGTCCCCTAGTGACATGGGAGATCTCGTTACTATAAGTCAGATCAAGGGTTCCAAACTCTGGTCGCGCATCACCCAGGATGCTCTCTGGTTGCACATTAGAATCACCCAGGAGGCTTTTAAAACACACCAGTGTCCAGGTCCTGGCACTCCAGGGCTTTTGATTAATAGGTCTGGGCTCCAGGCCTAGGGAATTCTGTTGTCTTAAAAGCTCCCCAGGTGGTGCTGATATGCAGTCAGGGCTGAGAACCACTGATCTCAGTGTTTTAAAAAGCCAAGTGAACAGTGAGCAGCCAAGGTTCATACCTTTAAGGCAAAAACCATTTACCTCCTGGAGGCAAATCAGCATATCAAGAAGGGGGAGAAAGATGGCTCAGCAAAAACTCCAATCCTCTGTGAGTTCTAAAAATCTTTATCACGTTCTTTAGCATCATGATCACTCACAGAAAGATACCTTTTAAAACACTGTAAACTGAAGTTTACAAATGAGCTATTTTCTGGTACAACTAGCAGACCAGCACCTGCCTAGCACAAAACTAAGGAGGGGCCCCCAAATGGTGAGCAATATTTTCAAACAGTGTGCTTGGGCCAGCTATCAGCAAAGGAGACAAGTCCGGCTACTTCATCTCGGGCTAAGCCTTCCTTCCCAGGGTCAGGAACTGAAACTCCGCATGCCTGGGAGCCAGCCCTCCCCACTGTGGCTGAGCACCTCGCATCAGACGGCCAGGCACCTCACACGAAACCAACAAGTCCTTCACTGAACTCAACACTCACCCTCAATCTTGTTTTAAAGGAATCCGATTGCTCTGACCTATGAAACTGAACACAAGTATCCTCTAATAGATGGCCATTTAAGAGAGAATTTTGCAGTTCATAATTGCCCCTCTCTGAAAGGATGAGAACACGGTTATCTGACAACATGGTCAACAGATACACATGTTACTTTACCTCGAGTAGTTCCACAGGTGTGATTATTACGTTCCAAACACAAGAAAATCTACTTGAATGTCCAGACTCAGCTTGGACATATGTCATTTCACAAAGGCAGCAGCAACAGTAATAGCTAACACACAGCACTGGTTACCACGTGCCAAGCACTGTTCAAAGGGATTAAGATACCTTAACTCATTTATCTTCACAACAGCCCTATGAGGTAGGACCATCATTATTACCATTTTAAAGACGAAGAAATGAGGCACAGAGAAGATACAGAACAAGCATGCGGTAGAGCTACAGTTAAAACCCAGGCTCCCTATAGTAAAGGTTTATTGTGAGTCAAGCTTTAATAGATGTTTAATAATGACTTGATAATGATTCTGCAGAACTCATAAAAGAGGGCATTAATTTATTTTAGTCTCAAGTTTAAAGACTTTTAAGGATGCCTTTAGAAGTCTGTTGTTCACACACTTCTGTGAAATGCAGTAAGCCGGGCAGCAATAACAGGGGAAGAGCTACTGGTCACTGTCCCTCCCAATCCTGCCAAGCACAGCACAGCCCAGACACCGAAACAGCCCCTGGGCTGGGGAACTGCATGCTGGATCTAACAACACCGACCCGCTACTGGCAAACGGAATATCCTATTACTCTCTGGACCCCAGAGTGTTACTATGAAAACAGCGGACTGTTAGTTAAAAGAAAATACCTCATTTGTAAAGGTAAATGTGTACTGCTTGCTTTGAACACCGTGCCAAACTGAATTTTGATTTCATTTTTCTTTCCCATACACAAGTAAAATGATCATGTACCAAAAATTTAGATAATAAGACAGTAGGCAGTGTAAAAGGTGATGGGGAGCAAGAAATTTTGACTTGAGATTTGATCCTTCCAAAATGTTTTCTATGACAGACATGATGGATCTAAAGTTGCTTTTCTCTACACTTGGTTTTCCAATGTCTGCCTCCCAGACACCTCCCCAAAAAGAACAGTGCTGGAGTGAAGAACTGTATCCTGCCTCACATACTGTTTATTTCTTTTCTCTCATCTATTTTCCTTCCTCCTTAAATTCCCAAATGATGGGAAAAGGTTGCCAATGCCCTGCAGTGGGAGAGCTATAGGATTTACGGTTTTAATTGTAAGCTATGACAGAAAAACTACCATAGCTGAAGGAACTGTATCACAAAACGTTAGATTTAGAACAAAGCGTATGCAATTATTTTTGACAGCTGTTGAGGAGATGAACTCTGTGAAGGGAAGACACTTTTCACTCTGAGCATCACAGGAAGGATTTTCCGGGCACTGCAGTCATTGAACCAACCATCCTCCTAACAGGCCATGAGAGCATTAAGGTACAGTTCAATAATCACCTCCTTACTTGTCTCCAGACCTCATGTTGTTAAAAGTATACATTTGTAAACCAAATCCCCACCTTTTATTTTTCTAGTCACAGAGAATCTTGATATTTTCTGAAACACTGAGATTAGCTCAGTAACAATCTCAGAAACTTTGCCCTGAATACAGGGATGGTTTTTAGCTATATTCTCTAACAATATCCATCCACTGTCTTGCACTAAACTGAACAAAATCAAATGACAAAATTGTATTTGTAACTCCAATAGTTTTATTTCCATCCTCTGTCTTCTAGATTGCATTCTCTTCATATCCATTTGCTGCTGATTTACAACCAAGTCTGTGTTAGCCCATTGTAATAGTGCAAATAAATTAGAGGAATATCACAAATACTAAGATGCTATGCTTTATTCTTTAAAACAAAACTCCACAGTTTCAAACTGGCATGTGTTCACAAATAACCATGAAGTAAACTCTAAAACTTTTTTCTTCCCCCTGAAACATTTCATTGAAAATAAAATGGGTTAGCAGTCAGAATCAGTAAATTCTTTGCAAATGTTACCTTATGAAGATTTACTGTGTTTGCTTAGAAAGTTAAGGTCGAACTTTTTGTCATCTCGCTGAGATGTTATTCAGCTGTTTACCCAGCAAACATCTCCTGAATGGAAGTTCAGTGCCAAACTCTAAGCCATTCATGGGGCATCATGAAAAAACTTCCCGGAGAGAGTCAGTGTAAATCTTTTCAGATCTCCCCAAGCTGCAACGTTCCAGCGATAATACAGCATTATACCCGATTTAGGGTAGTGAAAGAGTTTCTCCTTAAAAAGGCATAACCCAGACCCTTCAAACCACATCCAAGAGCACTGTTCCTTCAGCCCTACATCTGGAGCTACCCGCCTTCACTGTTCAACACTCCTACGGATTCTGAGCTTTTTCATATAATTCTTACATACGTTAAGTAATAATTACATGAGTAATGCATTCACTACAAGATCCCTATTCTTGGATTTACAAAAGAAATGGCTACCTTCATATATCGTATTAAAATATTTACTTGACAGTCACCAAACAAAAATTACGTTTTATGTATGTTCCTTGTTAATGCAAAAGTTTTTAAATGCAAAATAATACTGAGCTTAGCTACCTGCTATAGTTACAACTTACATGACAATAAACTTTTAAATTTTTGTTCATCACTCACAACTCCATTTCAATAGATAAGAAATTAAAATAAGAAAATACCTCCTAATTGAGACCCCAGTCTAGTAACGATTTATGGCTTTCATTGTAAGTCAAACTATAACAGACAATTTTCCTCTGTCATTAAGGACCATGTAGAACATCAAAACCAATAGCTGATCCACTTGAAAATCTGATGGCAGTTAAGGGAGTAAACATGAGACACCCAGCTAGAGGTATACAATAAAAAAAAAAAAACAAAAAAAAAACCCAATGTATCAGGTTGGATTCTTTCAAAGAAAGAAGTGATGTGATACAGCCTCAGCAAATGAGCAAAATCTGTGTTACCTAGTGAATGAGTCTGTAAACTGTTAAAAAAAAATCATAGCTATAGATGTAAACATAGACATATGCCAAAGAAAATATTAACTATATCTACATAGGGAAAAACCTCTCAAAGAAATTTAATATCAGCACGTAAGGCAAGTGGCTTGGCTAAACTTATTTAGTGTTATGGTTACAGCAGAAGCAGCAAGACATATTTTCTTTGATAGAATAAGATTAGATGTTACTTAAGTAAATGAGTGTGGTATTTTGCAGAGATATTAGATAGTTTTAAACAACATGGCAAAATGCACTGACTTGTACAAAATTCACAGCACTAGCACTGAAAATAATGCACACACAACCATACCTACATACAATCCTCTTTTTGGAAACTCTGAATATCTTGTATATGTAAAGGTCTACATTTGAGATTCCAGAGATACAGTAATGGTAAGAGACATTCCCTTGCTTCAAGGAGATTATATTTAGTAATCATGTAACAAAATAAGATTATGTAATTGCTATGATTGAGATTTAGGCACAGTGGAACAGTAAGGAGAAAAGTTATCTCAACAGAGGATATTGGAAAAAGTGTCATGGCAGGAACAACATTTAAAGGATCGCTGGCCAGTGCAGAAAAGGAATACAATGGAGGGAGCCAACATAGACTGAGATACACTTTTTTTTTTAGGTAAAATTTTCATGAAGAGATACAAGGTGTACCATTCTATGAGCTCTGAGAGATACATTTATGTACCCTTGTAACTACTGTCCCAATCAAGAAGCAGAACATTACCATCATCCCAGAAAGTCCCTTAATCCCCCAACCCCTTTCCAGTCAATCCCCACTGCCAGAAACAACCACTGATTGAAATTCTGTCCCAACAGCTTATTCTGCACGTTGATTAACTTCATGTGGAATCACAGGCACCACTGTCTTTTGTGTCTAGCTTTTCAATCATGCTTTTGAGATACACCCATGTTGTTGTCTTGATTATTTTAACTTTATAGTAAGTCTTGAAATCAGGTAGTGATTTCCTCCAACTTCTTCTTCAAGACAGTTTTGGAAATTCTAGGTCCTTTATTTTTCTGTAAAAATTCTAGAATCCACTTGGCCATTTCAACGAATTTGAATGAATGTCAGCGGTGACAGTGGACACCTCTGCCTTGAGTTCCATCGTAAGGGAAAGCAGTCAGACTTACCCCATTGAGTAAACAGTTGGTGGCAGGTTTTTTTTGTTGATGCCCTTTATTGAGTTCAAGAAGCGTCCTTCTATTCTAGTTTGCTGAAAGGTTTTATTACAAATAAATGTTATTCTATCAAATGTTTTCCTGCATATATTGAAGTTGATCATATAGGTTTTCCTCCTCTGAATAATTTCAACATGGTAGCTTGGACAAATTAATTTTCATATGGTAAACAAACTGACTTTGCTGGGACAACTGACTTGCTCATGATTTATTATCCTTCTATATATTATTTGGTTTGATTTTACTAGTATTTTAAGGATATTTTTAATCTGTGTCTGGAATTTTCTTTTCTTGTAACACCTTAGGCCAAAATATTTTAGAGTTATGCTGGCCTCAAAAACCCATTTGGGAAGTATTACTTCTACCTCTATTTTCTTACAGCTTTTGTTTAAGCTTGGAGCTATTTCTTCCTTAAATGTTTTACAGAATTCACCAGTGAAACTATCTGGGCCTGGAGTTAGCTTCTCAGGTAGGTTAATAATAATGATTCAACTTACTTAATAAATAAAGAGAGCTTCAGATTTTCCACTTTACCTGGTGTCAGTTTTTAGTAGGGTTATGATTTTCAAAGCATTATGTCCATTCCAACTAAGTTTTTGAATTTATTGGCACAAAACTGTTCAAAGTATTCCCTCATAATCCTTATTATGTCAATGGGAATGACATGCTTTTACTATTGATATTGATTATTTGTGTTTTAGCTTTTTCTCTTAATCAGTTAAATCAGTCAATTTATCAATTTTATTAATCATTTCAAAGAACCAACATTGGTATTTTTTTTCCCTATTGTTTGTCTGCTTCCTATTACATTGGCTTCTGTTCTTTATTACATTCCTTCTATTTTATCTTGGTTTAATATGCTCATAATTTTCTAGCTTCTTAACATGAAACTTAGGTCATCTGAGAGCTCCTCTTCTGTAATAAAATCACTTTAGCTCTGTATTATGCTCTAAGCACAAATTCTACAAATTTTGATAGACTGTATTTTCTTCCCACTCAAACTATTTTCAAAGTTTCCTTCTGATTTCTCCTTAGAAACATGAGTTATTTAGAACATGCTGCTTTAATTTCCAAATAGTTGAAGTTTTCTTGTCATATTATTGATGCCTAATTTAATTCTACTATGGTCAGAGGACATATTATGTAAGAGTCATTTTTTAAAATTTATTAACATTTATTTATGACTCAGGATATGGTCAGTTTCAGAGAATGGCTGATTGTGAACTTGAAAAAGAATATGTATACTGCAGCTGTTGGGTGCAGCCATCCACAAATGTCAACTGTGGCTAGGCAGTTAAAGAGTGTTTTCCAGTTTTTCTATAAACTTAACTGATTTTTTGTCTACTTTTCCTCTCAGTTGCTAAGAAAAAAGTTAAACATTCTCCAAATATGAGCCTGGATTTGTCTGTTTTTTTCCTTTAGTGCTGTAATTTTTAAAATTGTGATAAAATATGCATAATAAAGTTTCCCATTTTAATCATTTTAAGTGTACAGATCTGTAGCATTCACAATGCTGTCCAACCACCATCTTCCAATTTTTGTTTATGCATTCTGAAGTAAACTATACATTCCTTATCATTCTTACTTCTGATGAATTGACTCTTTTATCATTATGAAATGTCCCTCTTTTTTGTGGTTTGCCCCTTAGCTTTATTTTTCTTTTTCAATGGAAGTACAATTGCAGTGTGTCAATTTCTGGTGTCCAGCACAATGTCCTAGTCATGCAGATACATATGTATATTTGTTTTCATATTCTTTTTCATTAAAGGTTATTACAAGATATTAAACATAGTTCCCTGCATTATACAGAAGAAACTTTTGATGAAATGTCCCTCTTTGTCCCTGGTCATACTATTTGTCTTAAAGTCTATTTTGTGTAATTATTAACATAGCCACACAAGCTTTTGTAGAATTACAGTGTGCACAGTGTATCTTTTCCCATTCTTTCACTTATAACCTATCTACAGCACTGGACTTAAAGAGTGCCTCTTCTAGACAACATAAATTTGTGCCATGCTTTGCAGTGATAATTTTTTTGCATTTAACATAATTGTTGCTGTAAGTCGATTTTAAGTCTACCATTTTACTATTTGCTTTCTCTTTGTCTCATCTGCTATTTATTCCTGTGTTCTTCTTTTCCTGCCTTTGTTCAGGTTATCTAGATTTTTTAAGTATTCCACTTTAATTCTTATAATGGCTTCTTAGTGGTATCTTCCTGTAATCTATTCTAGTGGTTGTTCTAGGGATAAAAATGCATCTTGATTTATCAGTCTACCAAGAGATACTGTAATTCTTCACAAACATAGTTAATTCCATTTTCTGCCCCCAATTTTTTAGCTATTGTCATCATACAGTTTACAACTTACATTATCAATTGCACAATACATTTAAATGTAAACAGTCACATGTCTCAAAAAATTGAGAGAAGGAAAAAACAAAGTCCTCTGCATATCATATATATGACAGCTGGTGTGTGTCTTCCTCACTGCAGATGGGTTTCCAACCAGTGTCATTTCCCTTTGGCCTGGCAAGTTTCCTTTAGCATTGCTTATAATGCAGGAGGTCTACTGGTGACAAACTGTCCTAATTTTAGATTACCTGAAAATGTTTTTATTTTACATACGTTTTTAAAGGACATTCTCCTACTAGATGGACAGATTTTTCTTTCAGTATTTTAAAGACGACATCAGGTAGTCTCCTACTCTCCACTGTTTCTAATGCAAAGTCAACGGTCAATTTCAATTGCCCTCCCCCTTCATGTAATGTGCCTTCCTTCCTTGGATCCCAGTTCTCTTTGTGTCTTTCATTTTCAGCTGTTTGGTTATGATATGCCTGGGTGTGGTCCTCTTGTGTTCCTTGGGATTCTCAGAGCTTCTTGAATTGGTAAGTTACTGTTTTCACCAAATTTGGGAAATGTTCAGCCATTATTTCTTTACATATTTTTTGCTCCATTCTCTCTCTCCTCTGAACTCAAATTACATGTACATTAGACTACCTGATAGTAATTAGATGTAAGCAAGACTACTCACTATTGTACTTCAGGTCCTGGAGGCGCCCTTCATTTCTTTTTTGACCTTATTATTCTCTCCTTTTCAGATTAGATGATATCTATGGATCCCTCTTCAAGATTCCAGAACTTGTCTTCTGTCATCTTCAATTTGCTGTTAAAGCCCATCCAGTAAATTTTTTAGATTTTAATTTCTAACTTCAGATATTGTACTTTTGGTATTAGAATTTCCATTTGGTTCTTTTTTTTTTTGTAAATGTAGTTTGCATTTCTTTGCTGAGATTCTCCATCTGGTTACTCAGAAAGACTATCTTTATGTTTAAGTCCTTGAACACATTTATAAAAGCTATTTTAAAGTATTTTTCTGCTAATTCCAACATCTGCATCATCCTGGGGTTTGTCTATATTGACCAGTTTTTCATTCACTTATGGGTCACATTTTCTGCTTATTTGCATAATTGTTTATTGCACTCTGAGTATTGTGAACAGATAAACTCTGGAGATTAAGATTTAGGTCTCTTCTAAACATTGACTTTTTTTTTTTAATCTGGCACCTTGAATCTCTGGATGCTGATTTATACTTAGCGTAAATCTGTTTCTGTTTTGGCTTGCTGTTACGGCAAATTCCTTAATCATGCAATAAAGTTTTTATTCCTAAGGTGTGATGCCTCTAGGATTTCGATGGAAATTGCGAGCCGTTAACCTCTCTAGCCGGGCAGATTTCAAATTCATATATATCACCCCTATGGGCGTGAACTAAAACCTCTCTCAGCTTTCACCATCTTCTAATTACTGCTCTCTGCAGGCTCCATAGACCTCCCCTGTAACAGTCATAGTCCAGGGATGTCTGCGACAAATTAATGTTCAGATTTGGGGGCTTCCTCCTCCCTGGGTCATGCTTATCCTGGATTTCCCCCCTTAAATTTCAGCTACTCTAGTTATCCCAACTCTAGTCACTGATACCATAAGTCAATAAAACTGCAGTTTTCTGCTTAAGTCCCAGATGCATCATGGATTGAGGACTGCCTGCAGAGAAAAAGCCACAGGTGTAGATATCACCATGAACTGCTCTCTTCAAGGATCAAATCCCCCTTCAGTTCCAACCTACCCTTGGTGCTGGGGCTCTCCAGTGTCTTAAATTGTTTTTTATATTCTGTCTATGATGTACAATGGTTATCTTCAGGGGAGATTAGTCTTTTACAGATCAGTCTCATTAGCAAACTCTGTTAACTTTTTACCTGGAAAATTCATATAGTTGAACGTGAGGGCGATTTTTTATTGCCAGCTTTATGCAGGATAGAGACTCATCCTAAGATTTGCTGGAATAAGAGCAATACCTAGGAATATTTAAGAGTTTGTAAGTATGTTCACAGCCATTATTAACTCATTTAATCCACACAATAACACTGTACAATTGCCGAAGCATTAGCTAAATGAGGATGATAGAGATTAGATACATTAATTCATGTGCTGTTAAAGCAAGTCTCAAATGTCCTCTTCCCACTATACTACAATACCTTTACGATAAACAGAAATATATCTTGTGTCTTAATTCCGTCAATAATAAAGTCACAAATACCCTCAGTATTAGGATATTTACTTTCAATCAGACTGCTAACCAAATCCATCTTTCTTAAAACGGCCAATGTCAAAAATTACAAGAATAAGTTCCTTAGCATAAACTTGTTTAGAAATGTCACCCTCTTTTAAACATGAATCTGAAAAGCATTTTATTGGTATGTTCTTTAAACTGTAAAATATTATGGGGGAGGGAGGCTCATAAATTTTTTTCATCCTAAAGTAATGTTGATTTTTTAAAAAATTATTTTCTAGGACTGTCAATTTACAAACCCAAACTCAAACCCAAACTCAATGTACTGTTAAAGACAGCGCAATGGATTTAAAATTCTATTCATACCTGTTGAAGACTAGCCTTCCCACTTTACCCTCAGATTCCCAAACAGTAATCAAAGCCTCCCCCAGCCACCCTAAACTTCTCACCACTGCCCAAACACAACTGGCTCTTTCACACTCTGAAAATTATATTTCACCTAGAAACTTCCTCCCCCTCACTCTGCCTGGAACTCTTTTGTTCCTAAGAGACTCAGCTCAAATATCATTCTATTGTGAAGCTAAGCTATTTCTTCCCATTGAGAGCTCCCATAACACTATCATTTATTTAACACGCTGATGAAAAATCTTTTCTTCATTAGTCTGCAAGGTGCTTGATTGCTTGAGGACAGGTACATTTCTTATCAATCTTTCTATCTCTAGTAACAAGTATAACAGTAGTATGCAGTGGGTGCCAAGAGGGCCAGTAAATTTTGAACATCTCTGTCATGTTAATCATGGACTCACATGATGGCACGCTCTGCTCAAAAAGTGATAGCTTCCCTTTGCTTGCAGATCAAAGTTCAAGACCTCGAGCCTACAATTCACAGACCCCCTACAACCTGGCTCTAACCTACCTGTACATCATCACTTCTGTTTCAAGCCTCCTGATCCTGAACTTGTCAAGTCTATTCTCTGCCCCCACATTCACCTCAGTCCCTTTGAAATCCTGCCCATTCTTCAAAGCTCAGCACAAGCCTCACAATGTCCATGAATTAGCCTGAAGATACTCCAGAAAAATATCTCATATAAATGTCACTCACACTAACACTTTGTGCTTTTCATTCAACACCTATTACTACTTCAAATTTTCCTTCTCCAGCAAAAAGAAAACAGGAAAACAAAACAAAACAAAAAGAACATCATGTGAATGATGAAACATGCAAAATTACCCAGCACACTTGGATACAATGCAAATAGTTGTATATAGTCTAGTGATGTGGAACAAGATAATGGTAGTTTAAAAAAATTAAATCTTGAGAATTAGTAAAAGTCAATACAAAGGGGAAGAATTTAGCCCCTCAATAGATATACCCATTCTTTTAAAATATAAATCACATGATGATTTATGTAACCATAAACAGAGGAATATTTGAAAATCAGCTCTAACCAAGAGAGGACAAGGAGGGCTCTGGGGCCCAGAGACGCATGTTATTTTGAGGGATGGGCACTTTCATAGGCTCAGAAACCAAGTTTCTGTCTCAGATTTTTATGTTCAATAAGAAACACATATGATTAATAACTTAGTTTTTCAGCTATCTGTAAAGAATATCTATTCCTCAGCATAAATTAATGAAATGATATTTTGGTTTATAATCAATATCTTTTTACTTTGATTAAGAGTCTCTTCTCTGGGTCCCAATCAATTTTTCACAATTTCAGCTTAGTTCAATAAGCATTTATTAAGCATCTACTATGATCCAGGCCCTTTCCTAGACCTAAAAATGAGTAGCAGGTCAGTGACATTAAGAAGCTCCAAAGTGAGTTAGAAGAAATAGACAAAATAAGCAAGCAGTTCAAAAATAAGACAATGAGTATAGAAGTAAAGTCAAAGTGAAGCCATGTATACAAAGGATTATGAAAGGACAAAGGGACAAAGACAGTTTCACATGCTGTACAAGTGGAGATTTAAAGGAAGAACAAATATTGGACCAGTAAACTAGGACAGGGTAGAAAGACGTTACAGGCAAAGTGAACAGAAGGCGAAAAAATCAACACGAAAAAGCAAGATGTGACTGGTTTACAGGCATGGTTGTTGTATAAAGGAGGAGTGGGGGTGGCAACAATGAATTATAAAATCTAGAAAAGCAGGCATGATTGGATGATGAAAGACACTATAAACCATGATAATGAGGCTTTTTTTCCCTGTAGGAAATGGAAAGTCTTTTAAGCATGTTAGCAGTGGCACACCCAGAGAACTGCTTTAGACAGATCACTATGGTGGGTAAGTTCACGTGCCAGGCTTTAAATCAGCAATTAAGAAAAGAAAACCTTTCTTTGCTTGAGGTGTGGCAAGTAAATCTCACTATGTTCAATAAGCACGATTAAAAAATATTAGCACAGAAAAGGGCAAACAGTGATAAAATGTCACATAGTAACTACAAAATAACTACCATCTTTATAAGCACTAATAATATATTAAGTAAAAAGAGAATCTCAACATCAGTAGTCATGAGGGAAACGCAAATCAAAACCACAACGAGATGCAACTTACCCCACTCAGATGACAAGAATCAAAAAGACAGACAATAATAAAGGTTCACTAGGATACGGAAAAACTGGAATTCTCATACTTTGCTACATGAAATAGTGTTAGCTGCTTTGGAGAACAGTCTTGCGGTTCCCCAAAAGGTAAACACATTTAACATATGACCTAGTAATTCTATTCCTAGAATCTATACACCCAAGAGAAATGAAAATACATGTCCACTCTGAAACTTGTACATAAATGTTCATAGCGGCCTTACTTATAAAAGCCAACAAGTGGAAACAACTCAAATGTCTGTCAACTGATGAATGGCTAAACAGACAAAATGTGGTATATCCACATTATTTGCCAGTAAAAAGAAATGAAGTACATGCTACAACGTGGATGAATCTTAAACACGCTGAGTGAAAGAAGCCAGTCACAATGGACCACAGATTAATTCATATGAAATACCCAGAATAAGTAAACCTATAGAGAAAGAGGGTAGACGAATGGTGGCCCTAGAGTTGGGAGGGGCTGGGAAGTTTGGGGATGACAGGTAAGGGGTGCACATTTTCTTTTCACGGTTAATGAAAAAATGTTTGAAACTTGACTGTGGTGATGTCTGCACAGCTCTGCAAAGATACTGAAAGGCACTGAATTGTACATTTTAAATGGGTGAATTAAATGGTATATGAATTATATCTCCATCCAAAAACTTAATCTTTAATAATATTTTCAATATGCTTATTTCCCCTTTCCTCATGAAGCCAGATGACTCCCTTCCCAGCAACAGAATGTATTAGGACGCTAGAGTCCTAGAAAAATATCAACATGCAGTCTTCTACTGGCAATTCTTTTTTTCCGAGAAAAATGTATCTTCCAATAGTTCAGCAGAAAACAATTTATTTCTATGGCGTTCAAACAGTAAGAGGACAGAATCTCTGACTCATCTGGCACAAAAGTTGAGTTAGTCTTTCAACAACATCAAAAACTAAGTTTTTCTGTCAGTTTCATCTTCTGTGTATATTAATCTGATTGCGACTGGAAAAATTATCGGTAATCGTATTTTAGCTTATAAACTCTTTAGAAGTAGAATGAGGAAAAAAGTGGTTAGATTTGGAGCAGAAAAGATTTGGCTCTAATCTATACCACTAATAACCATGTGATTGCAGGCAAACGTTTAACTTCTCTGAGAATTTTTTTAATCTGCAAATTGGGAACAGTACTAGTTACACCAGCTGCTCAAGATTTTGGTAAGAATCACGTTATATTCAGTAACAGACGCTGGAATTTTTCTTCATTGTAATGTGAACTACACAGGGCACCACATTCATAAGTTATTTTCACTACTGTATAATCTTTCTCTCTTTCCTAACTAGTATGGAGAAAAGGTATCTGAATTGCTGTATTTAGGAGCACAAGGGATTTTTACGGCAATGAAATTATTCTGTATGATACTATAGTAGTGGCTACATGTCATTATGCATTTGTCAAAACCCATAGAATGTACAACATCAAGAGTGAACCCTAATGTAATCTGTGGACTTTGGTTGATAATAATGTGTCCATGTTGGTTCATCGATTGTACTAAATATGCCAAAATGGGGAGGGCTATGTGCAAACTCTGTATTGTCTGCTATGAACCTGAAACTGCTCTAAAAGAATAAAGTCAATCAATCAATCAATCAATCAATCAATCAATCAATCAATAGCTATATTTAAGTGGTGCTGGGAAAACTGAACAGCCACCAGCAAAAGAATGAAACTTGATCAGTATCTTACATCATACCCCAAAATTGACTCAAAATGGATTAGAGATTTGAACATACAACCTGAAACCATAAAACTCCTAGAAGAAAACGTAAGCAGTAAGCTCCTTGACATATGTCTTGGCGATGAATTTTGAATCTGAGAACAAAAGGAAACGTAGCAAAAGCAAAAATAAATAAGTGAGACTGTATCAAACTGAGAAGCTTCTGCACAACAAAAGAAACCATCAACAAAATGAAAAGGCAACCTCCTGAATGGGAGAAAATATTTGCAAATCATGTATCTCATGAGGGGATTTTATCCAAAATACATGAAGAACTCATACAAACTCAACAGCAAAAAAGCAAACAATCTGATTTAAAAATGGGCAGAGGATCTGAATAGTAATTTTTCCAAAGACACACAGATGGCCAACAGGTACATGAAAAAATGCTCAACATCACTCATCATCAAGAAAGTGCAAATCAAAACCATGATGAGATATCATTTCATACTGCTAGAATAACAGATAAAGACAAATACTGTATACCCTCTCTTATATGTGGAATCTAAAAATAAAAAACAAAGCTGAAAAGCTAACAAACAAAAAACCAAGCTCATATACACAGAAAACAGTGAGTTTCCAGAGGTGGTGGCTGGAGGTGACAGAAATGGGTAAATTTTTTTTTTTTTTTTTGGTTTAAATAAATTGCTTACTTTTTCAAAGTTAATAAAATAAATAAAAATTGCTATACTTAGATTAAAAACATGATATATACTTTATATATTTTCATTTAAAAACAGATTTTTTATAAAAGCATATATATCTATATTATCTATGTTAATAAAATTTTTAACATAATGTGAATAGATGATTTAGATTGTCTTAAAGCTGTGTGGAGTTGGAAGATTAATTGGCTTCCATTGAGCTTCCAAAAAAACTCAAAACATCAGGTTATCCTAACAACAAGTTATCACTTTCCTCTTTCGGTTCTTCTACAGAGTGAAAAAGAAAGATGAAATTTCTTGCTCCTTCAGTTTTTCAGAATTTCTTTTTACTTTGGCAGAGATTCATTCCTTCAAAGGTAGATTTAGTGATTTGGCAACATCTACAGACAGCAATACCTTAAAGAACGGTGTTCTCTCTCTAATGATCCTGAAAAACATAGGTCCTAACTGGCTTCAGTGACTTTTAATAAAACTTCATCAGTCTAAATCATTAATGCCTCATCTTAAGCCATGTGATTTATTGTGCTGCTTACACACAGAAGTTCAATTCCCTACATCCACAGCAGCAAACCCTTTTTCTTCAGCTATTAAGAACTAACTTCAATACTGTAAACAACCTGCAGACAAGCACTAGCCTGTCTTGTTCAATACTTTATCCCCAGTACCTACACAGAGTATAGGAAATTTTCATTAAAATTTAAAACCCTGGAAGGGTTACATGAATCTGCTGTTTTGCATACCATGAAGTATACAAAAATCCAGAGCCCAAAATATCTTTAAGCTTTATCATAAGATTAGTCTTTTTTTTTTCACCATATTCAGTTTGAAAATATTTTAAAGCAGTTGTAGAAATATTTCCCTCATCTCTTTTGATTCAAACTAAACCAAATAATGATCAAGAAATAATCTGTGTATTTTAAGTTTACATACATAACATCTTTTTGTAAGGCTAAATCTGTACCTTTAAAGATAGAGGTTTCTTTCATTCAGATCAGAATGGAGCTTCCTAAATCCAAAAAGGATTTCAGCTGCATCTGTAGTTCATGAACAGCTTGCCAATCACTGATACAATTCAGAAACGCCATGCATATATATTGCTGCATTCATGTTTAGACAAATATTGTAAAATACTACACACAGTGTCAAAAATGTCACCTAAATGCTAAAAGCCCTGTAAATATCAATTCTTAATGGTAGGTTCCTTGTCTGTCATGAAAACAAATGTCAGCTTCTTGTCCACTTTCAATTTTGCTGAATGCCATCACTTATAAATTAGCTACAATGCTTCAAAATACCCAGTTAGATTTTTCCTATCATTTCTCAATTGTTCTTCCTCCCCTAAAATCATAATTTACTTGAAAATTCAATGTAAGGACTATTTACAGACCTCCATCCATCCTTTTGGAGGTAACTGAAGGCTCCATCAACAACACTTGCAAAGAACTGCCCTCCTGTGATGAAGAGGGTATTAATGGTGACTAATCGACCTCTTAAATTGGGCGGCGAGACTTCAGCGATGTACACGGGCACCGTCATGGAAGCAATGCCTGTAAAAAAACAGCACACAGTGAACATTAGACGTTTACTCGAGATTCCTGTTGTTACAAATATTAATGATAGACTAAGACATATGCAGATACACACATTATGCGCTTGACTTTCTACTTTAAACAAAGATTTAGCGTATATTTAAAGCTTTTGTTTATAACTAGTGACTGCTACAGATAAGTAAGGACTTGTGAGATACCAATCTGAGTATCATTTTTCACATTATCACTTGAAAGCCGACATATGAAAGTACCCCTAGAGATCTCAGATGACTTTAGAATGCACGGAAGTATGCTTTACAACTTTCTGAAGACTAAAAATAGGAAAATGCTCTCTAGTAGACAAAATTTACCTAAGTATTTTTAGTCTACATGGAAATGTAATCAGGCAATGGGGAGAATCAAAAATCACCCCAAAATACATATTAACTATTCAAAGTCATCATTTCCAGTCGACACACCAAAACTCTTAACTGGTTTACTCATTAGAAATCTGTGCATTAAATTGCCTTATTCAGTTGGCCAGATGTACATTTCAGAAACAGCTTACAACGGACAGCACTTTAGGAATTTCCACTCTTCAAAAACAAATGGTCTTAAAGAGGGGAAGGGTAGAGCTGAGTGGTAGAGTGTGTGCTTAGCATGCACGAAGTCCTGGGTTCAAGCTCCAGGTGCTTCATTAAAAAATAAAGAAATAAAAACTTAATTACCTCTCCCCACCAAAAAAAAAAAAAAAAAAAGACAAAACAAATGATCTTAAATATAAAAGCCTGTGGTGGCAACAGCAGAGACAGAGTAAAATGGAGAAACTCCAGAAGTATGTATTTGGTATCTAGGCTAAAGAGAATCTGAGTGGCGCTGTGAAGGATGAGGAGGAGAGGAAGAATCCGAGGGTGTTCATGGCCCTGAATTAGCAACTAGGAACGTGGTGCATGTTTTGCACGAAGATAAGGGGTATTAGAGAAAATTAAGTTTGGGTAGAAAATCATGTCAAGTTTTAGACAGGCTGAGTCAGAAGTGCTCTGGGAAATATACAAGTAAAGAACAAGCAGAGCTCTCCCTAAGAGTGCTGGGAATATAGATCATTTACATGTAAATATTCCAGCCTCCTCTTTTCTCCTACCCAAATAAGAGTCTTTGCCAAAATAAATAAACTTTTCTTCCTCTCTCATCCTCAAGGGAGAATTTGGTCTTTGCCAGCCTAGTTCTTAAGCTATTACCATGCTAGGCAAAAAAAAAAAAAAAAAAGGCTAGAGAAAAAAAAACATGGGCTGAAGATTTAGTTTGTGAGAAGTTCAAATGAAGAAGGCTGGAGGGAGTTGTGAGTGAGAGACTCAGGGTCAGTATGGAAAAAAATTGGGAGCCTAGAACACAGGGACTGATTGAGGCTTGTCGTGGGGGGGCAGGGTGGTTAAGAGATTTTTTGAACTATTGCTGAATTGTAACCTCTGTGCTATTATATTCTTTGTGAAGCAAGAAAGGAGGAGTATTACTATTTAATTGCTTTTAGTTGCTAGACTGCATTTCTTTCAATGTAACTCCAAACTGAGACTGGGTACAGTGGAGTTTGGGGTTTATAAAATATCTGGAGCTCAAAAGATGGTTCTGTGTGGACGGTACATATAATTGAAACCATGGGAATGGATGAGACTTCCCCGAAATGGAACACAGCAAGAATGCCTAGAAGTGAGTCCTGAAAAACTCCGATATTTAAGGAGGAAGAAAGAGACGTGACCAGCAAGCATCTACTTTACCCTTGAATACTATGTTATTTTCTAAAGTCTTTCTATGTTACCATTTTGTATTTCACGTAGGGTCACCCTTTCAGTAGGCAGGCAGGACAAGTATCACTCATTAGCCTTTAGAAAAGGTAAAGAAACCCAGCCTCAGTGACAGACAAGAAGAGATCTTTAGAAAGTCACATAATAAGTTAGTGTCAAGGTGGATCTCATAGATTCAGGTCCCCGAATCTTTGTTAACATGTCACTGAAGGACTGAGTGCCGTGCCTCTGTTTAGGATGTGACCCTTTAGTACTTCCTCAGGCTTGATTTATTTTTGGCCCTCCTACCTTAGCGAGCACACATGAACTTCAAGGGGCAGGAAGGGTGGATCTCTTCCCTGCCCCTACTGTCTGCTATGTGACTTACTGCCACCAAGTGTCATGTTCAAGAGCTCAGATGAATTATTAAAAAAAAAAATGAGAACTAAATGTTTTTCACTGTATAATTTCAAACTAGACAAGTTTAAAATTTGCTTTCATAAAACTGCTTAATGAAAATGGAGACCATAAAAGAATACTGATGATCAGGAAGAGGAACAGGCTGCAGGGTCACTGTGATTACACCTGTCCAACATGCATGTCAAGCACAGGTCCTGTCAATTCACTCTGCCGTCAATAAAACAACCCACGCAGACCATAATCTGTGGATTTCTAAACGTGATGCCCACGCTGGGAAAGCCTTGAACGTTAAGGCTATGTCACCCCAAAATCTCCTTCCCACTTTGGGGAAACAGCAAAGCTGACTATCCCAGTGAAGGACAGTTAAGTAATACTGCCTAAGATTCCCCAAATTAAAAATGAGGTGCTTCATAAATGAATGTAATTAAAGATATTTAAAGCTGGGGAGTGTTCTATAAAGAGCTTTTGATTTCTGCCCTATTCCAATCAGTAATCCAAAAAAAGAATATCTCATAAAGAAATAACAAATTCTTAATTATCCACACTGAACTCGTGAATTGAAATTAACATAAAGAATGTAGCAGTACAAGCGCTTGTCATTAGCTTATTAGAGTAAACGCAACCACAAAAATCTGTGTTGGTATTGTTTCTGAATATTTATTAAAAGCTAGACTTCTTACAAAATAAAAAGGCCTACATCGATGGAAACTCATTATCACATTTGGCTGGAGGAGTCGCACCAGAAAGCCGCACCTCAGACGTTGCAGTGAAGCCCCAGTTCACGCTTGCCCCGCTGATTGACCATGAGCCGCACGAAGCGCTCCTGAGCTCAAAGTTGGCTTTCAAAAACTGCTGGAAGCCCTTTTAAAGCCCTGAGTCAGGGTATAAATAATTTCATAACCAAATAGCATTAGAAAATCCTGTTGTGATGGGTAAATACCCATGAATCACAGCAGCCTCTCAGCACAATAAGCCAGGCAGCAACTAATTAGCTTCCCAGAAGCACATGAAGCTACCTTTTCCTAATAATGCTTCATGAACAAAAAGGATTATGAGGTCCTAATTTCATTTTGTAAATTGTTGCTCTATGATCTCTAAAAAATGAAGTTTAATACAAAGAAAAAGAATCTGTCTAAACAAACAGTATCTCTCACCGTAGCTGTTTCAGTTTGGCGGTCCTGCCCGGGACTGGTATGTCTGCATTCCACCAAAGAGTCAAGTATTTCCATTTACCAGGATGTTAACACCTTAGAATTCAGTTTTTGCTTTTGTTTTTGTCTCTTTCCCGAACAACAAGGCTTAAGACACTCATAAAAACCACTGGGCAATTTCAAAGAGCAGCAAGCCCCACAGAGATGACAATAAATACAACACAAAGAAGAACCAGGTTATGAGAAAGACTGTCTATAGAGATGACATTCCAAACATATCACCATCATTTCAACCCAGTGCCGTCCCTCACAGCCTAAGTGGCCTCTTCCTTTATATAACCTGAGAATATTCTATGGATCTGCCCGTGTTCTTTTTCACTGGTAACATCTCAGTAGAGCCTGTATTACATTGTTTCTCAAAGCAGGACGACAAACCCTTTAATGGAATGTTGGTATCTCATGTATCTTCTGAATTATAATTTGTCTAAGTGTCAAGCACAGACCCGGGCTTAACAGTTGGTGCTTAGTATTATGGGATACGTGCACAAAACCACATCCTTTTAAGTTAGTCTCGACTGGTTTTATACTAAATACGTTATTCATTAAAGACAATTTGGAAACTACAAGTAAGAAGTAAGGTAATGAGAAAGCACCTCTAATCACACCACCCATAGATAACCGCTATTAAAATTCAGTTATAATTTGCAGAATTTTTTTCCCGTAAGTCTATATGAGTAGCTTTAACTCATTATATTGCAAATATTTTTGTTCTAACTGTCCTTTTCCATTAAGGAGTCTCAAACTTCTTTCATAAGCTAGGCAGGTGCCATAGATATAGAAGCCGACTGAGCTTAAGATATAAGGTATAAAGTGGCTTACATAACAACTCAGACACGATGCACTCTGCAGGCCAAAGAAAATAGCCACACAAAACAGATCCACACGCAGCCATATCCAACAATCTTGATACTGGTTTAGCTCCCTTATAGTACAAAATCATCTTAAGTTAACAACATAACATTCCAGCATCCCCCTGACAAATGGAACACACAAAGGTTAATAAGAAATCAACACATTTTCCTCAAGGCAGTGAATTTAGCAGCAGCAACATAAGTGGTGCTCTGTCATGTTCAAGGCAACGTGACATCTGGAGGTAAATGTTCTAAGGACAACAACAACAATGTGGACCCAAACTGGAGCTAAAAGGCTTTGAGTCGTCTGAATATAGATTGTAATCGAATAGGTGTAGATAAAATATAGAAAAGATATATATACAGAATAAGATAAATCTAGGGCTAGAATTTAGCTATAGAAATATTCATGCAATAGATACAAAGACTGGAGGAGTAAAAGAAAAGGAACTATTAAAGAAAACAGTAAAGTATCAAAATAAATGAAAACGCCTCACCAAAACTGTTTAAGCTGTTCTTCAATATAGGGTTGAGTCTTACCTAAAAAGCAGGAACTTGGAGCCAGGAGGAGGAAATCGACTCAAATAAAGACAACAAAATGAAATCAAATAGGGAATGGGTTTGCAAGAACACTAGAAGTTTACTAGCAGAATATGTAAATAATTACAGAAGTAAACACCACCTTGGAGACAGCAAATAACAGAGATGAAGCTGTGTGAAATTTGAAGCAGCATGGGATATCAATTTGAGATGCTGTCCAAGAATGGAAAGCAGAGGTTCTAGTTCAAGATGGCAACGTTAGAAGATTCTGAACTCACCTCCTCCCACAGACACACCAAATCGACAGCAATATATAGAACAATTTCCTCTGGGAAAAAACTTATAAAACTGGCAGAGCGACCCCTTCACATCAGGCAAATGAGAGGCAAGTATCATCGGGCTCCCCAACTTTTAAGACTGGCAACTGAGAGACGAGCCCCCAAAATATCTAGCTTTGAAAACCAATAGAACTCACATCCATTAGACCCACGGTCTGGGACAAACTGAGGAATGGCTCTTAAAGGGCCAGTGCAAAGACTCACCCACCCCAGTGGAGAAGCAATCCTTTGAAAAGTGATCAGACTTAATATGAGACTCATTTTCCACTTTGCAGGGGCAGGGGCCTCCTGGGATAGCCTCCAGAGCGCAGGCTGGTGGGCACCATCTTTCTGCTCTCTCTCTGCTCTGCTAAACCTGGCAGGCACCCTCCCCCATTCTTTATTTTTTCCTTTCCTGCCGGTGCATTTTTATGCTCCAGCCAGTGGGTACCACCTTGCACACACCCATCTGCCTTGCTAAAGCCAATGGATGCCATTTTTTTTTCTTTCCCTTTTTCCTCTTTTTCTTCTTTTTCTTTTCTTTTCCTTTGGTATTTTTTCCTTTTCTCAACTGTGCCATCTTTATTTTTAATTTTTTTTATCGAGGTATAGTCAGTTTACAATGTTGTGTCAATTTCTGGTGTACAGCACAATTCTTCAGTCATTTATATGAATATACACATATTCATTTTTATATTTGGTGCCATCTTTGTACCCCCCATCTCTGTCATGATCCAAGAGCTCCAGTGTCTCCCAGAGGGAAACTCCCACACATATCTGGAGCCTGGGTTTTAACTCGTGATCTGTTTTTGTGTAGCTGCTGCCAAGGGGATGCTCCTTGATCTCCTGAAGCTCCTGGTTCTGGAGGCCGGGGGTGGGAGTGGGTAGGGCTTGTGTCCCTGGGTGCCACACGATGGTAACAATTGGAGAAACACTTTTTGGCAGACTGCCACACTCAGAGCACTGCACAAATAGCAGGCTAAAACACACTCCAGGCTTCCCGAGAAATAAGCCTATTTGCCTGTCTGGGAGCTTTGGCCTGAGGGCTGGCTTCTAGTTGGGCACACTTACAGGGCCTACAGAGGGGCTGTCAGTGAACACAGGCAGGGGGAATGTAATCTTTGCACTCTCTCTCTGCCCCACCCCAGCTCACAGGTATCTCACAGGAAGGAGTTTATGCCTTTGTGTGACACCCTGATTTTTGTGGCTGCTGCCAGGGGCTGGATACCTCTACGATGCCTGGCTCTGGTGGCCAGTGGGGTGTGGCTGGCGGGTCCCACAGAACAGTAACCAACAGAGAAAGAGTGCTTAAACCGCTGCCCGCCCCCCACCCCAGGGCACAGGAAGAGCAAGGAGTCAGGTGCTCAGTTTTGTGAAAGAGTCCTATTGGGCGCCATCACAGCAGCAGCCTGAGGGGCAGGCTTCCGGTTAAACACACATCCCAGGTCTGATCGTCGACCTGTCCTGAGACCTGGGAGGAAGGTTACCAACTCCACCCTCTCCCTCTGCAGTGCTCCAGGGCATTGGACTCTTTCCAAGGGGAGCTTTTTTACATGTCTGGTTCCCCCACTTTTACAACTGGCGCCCTGGTTTTTAGGGCTGCTGCCTAGGAGATAGCCCTTGATCACCTGGCTCTGGTGGCCGGGGGTGGGAGTGAAGGCGGTGTTTCTGGACCCAGGACTGTAACAATCAAAAGGACACCTCTCAGCAGGCTACCACCCCAGAGGACAACAGAGACAGCCGACTGAAACACACTCCTAGGCTTTCTGTGAAAGAAGCCTGCTTGCTAGTCATGGAGGTTCAGCTGAGGGGCAGGCTTCAGCTTTGGCAAACTAGAGGCCGGAAGTGACCTCCTAGAGAGCAGAATGGGGACCAACACTGCTGCACTCACTCCGCCTCCGCCTCGCTAAGCTCATCAGTATCTCTGAGAGGGAAGTTAGTACACTTGTCTGAAGCCCTGATTTTTGTGACTGCCGCCCAGGGGACACCTCCAGATCACCTGACTCAAAGAGCCCACAGGGCTGGCAGTCCCACATGACTATATATATTTGTACTCTTTAAAAGACATTGTCTGAGGGTCTGCCTTCCCATCAGCCTGAATGTAGGTACTGACTAGGACCCTCTCCACTGGGACACTGACTGGTCTTGGCACACCCTCAACAGAAGCTATTAAAAATAAAGTAGGCTGCTTGGACAATCACAGAGGTTTGAGAGACAACCAAGAGCTGGAGCAGGCCTGAGCAATCGCTAAGTTTCATATTCTATACATGGCCAATAATCAAGACTGAGAGAGGTTTTTTTTGTTTCATTTAATACACAGAAACCAAAACAGAGAGCAAAGGAAAAAAAGAAAGAAAGAAACCAAGGAATATGTTTCAAATGAAAGAATAAGACAAAACCTTAGAAGAAACAACTTTACTGAAATGGAGATAAGTAACTGACCTGATCAAAGTAATGGTCATAAAACTGCTCACCTAACTTGTACACCTAACTTGGGAGAACAATGGAGGAACACAGCAAGAATTTCAACAAAGACTGAAAGCATAAGAAAGTACCAGACAGAAGTCACAGAGATGAGGAATACAATAGCTAAACTGAAAAATACACCACAGGGTTCCAATAGCAGACTGAGTGAAGTAAAAGACTGGATCAGTGAGTTGAAAGATAAAGTGGTGGAATTCACCAAGACAGAGCAGCAAAATGAAAAAAGAAATTCTAAAAATGAAATTAAGGGACGTATGAGACAACATCAAGTGAACTAACATTCACATTACACTTGTCCCAGAAGGAGAAAAAAGGTGAGAAAGGCGCAGAAAACTTGTTTGAACAAATAATATCTAAAAACTTTCCTAACTTCAGGAGAGAACAAGACAACCAGATCTGGAAAGCTCAAAGACCACCAAAAAAGATGAACCCAGAGAGACCCACACCAATGCATGTTACAATTAAATGTTAAAAGATAAAGACAAAGAGGGCATCTTAAAAGCAGCAAGAGAAAAAAACACTTGTTATATACAAGGGAATTTCCATAAGAGTATCAGGAGATTTTTCAGCAGAAACTTTGTAGACCAGAAGGGAGTGGCATGATATATTCAAAGTGATGAAAGAAAAAAAAAAAACTTCCAACCAGAATACTCAAACTGGTAAAGATATCATTCAGAATTGAAGGAGAGATAAAGAGTTTTCCAGATGAGAAGAAGCTAAAAAAGTACATGAACACTAAACTGGCCTTTAAATAAATAGGCTTTAAAATAAAGACTGTAATAGAAAATAAAGAAGGATATTAAATTTTGATAAAGCAGTCAATCCAACAAGATAATTTAACATTTGTAAATATTTATGCACCTAAAAAAGGAGCAATTAACTATATAAAGAAATATTAACATACCTAAAAGAAATAACAGACAGCAACACAATAATACTAGGGGAATTTAAAAACCCACTTACATAAGAAAGAAAATCAATAAGGATGTATTGGCCTTAAAGGATATGTTAGACTAGATGGCCTTAACAGATATGTACAGAACATTCCACACAAAAGCAAAAGAATTCACATTTTCCTCAAGTGCACATGAAACAGTCTCCAGGATAGATCATATGTAAGGCAATAAAACAAATCTAAATAAATTTAAGGAAGCTGAAATCATATCAAGTAACTTTTACAACTGCAATGGTATAAAACTAATAATCAATCACAAAAAGAAAATAAGAGAATTGAAAATATATAGTGACTAAACAACATATACCTAAACAAACAATGAGTTAACAAAGAAATCAAAAGGGAAATCAAAACATGCGTATGACAAACAAAAATAAAAATAAAGCAACCAAAACTTATGGGATGCAGCAAAAGCAGTTTTAAGAGGGTAATTTCAGAGTAAAAATTGCCTATCTCAAAAAATACTTTAAAAAATCTTAAATAAACAGCCTAGCCTTACACCTAGAGGAACTAGAAAAATATGAACAAACACAGCCCAAAAATAGTAGAAGGAAGGAAATAACAAATATCAGAACAGAAATAAAAGAAACAGAAACTAAAAAAAAAGACAATAGAAAAAAAAATCAATGAAACCAACAGCTGGTTCTTTAAAAAGAAAAAACACACAGCTTTACAAGACTGAATCATTAACAAATTGAAAATCTTAACAGACAGATCACAACTAATAAGATTCATTCGGTAATTTTAAAACTCCCTATAAAGTCCATAACCAGATAGCTTAACTGGTGAATTCCATCAAATATTTAAAAAGGTTACTACATGTACTTCACAAACTCTTCCAACAAAATAGAACAGCAAGGAACACTTCATTTCACTGGCCCAGTATAACTGTGATACTAGAAACAGATAGAGATACTACTAAAAATAAAAATAAGTAAGTAAAAATCACAGGCTAATATCCCTGAAAAACATAGAGGAAAAAACCTCCACAAAATATTAGCAAAGCAAATTCAGCTATACATTAAGAAAAATCATACATCATTATCAAGCAAAATTTATCCCAGGGATGCAAGAATGGGTCAATATCTACAAATCAATCAATGTGATACAGCATATTAATGAAGGATATAAATCATATGATCACCTCAATACACACAGAAAAAGCATTTGACAAAATTCAACATCCATTAGTCATAAAAATTCTCACCAAAGTGAATACAAAGGAAATGTACCTGAACATAATAAAAACCATATAGGACAAGTCCACAAAATACATATGCAATGGTAAAAGCTGAAAGTGTTTCCTCTAAGATCAGGCACATGACAAGGATGTGCACTTTCTCCACTTTAATTCAAAATAGTATTAGAAGTCTTAGCCACGGCAATTAGGAAAGAAAAAGAGATAAAAGGCATCCAAATTGAAAAGGAAGATGTAAAATTGTCACTATTTGTATATGTAGAAAATCCTTACTTAAAGATTCTATTGAAGAACTGTTAACTAATGAATAAATTCAGTAAAATTCCAGGATATAAAATTAATATACAGAAATCTGCTGCATTTCTACACATTAATAATGAACTATCAGAAAGATAATTAAGGAAACAGTTTCATTTATAATTGCATCCAAAAGAATAAAATGACTAGAAATAAATTTAACCAGGGAATTGAAAGAGCTCTACACTAATAAATATAAGACACTTACAAAGTAAAGTGAAGAAAACAAAAATAAATGGAAAAATATTCTGGGCTAATGCTTCAGAAGAATTAATATTTTTATTAAAGTATAGCTGATTGACAACATTGTGTTAGTTTCTGATGTACAGCAAAGTGATTCATTTATATATTTTTTCAGATAATTTTCCATTAAAGGTTACAAGATATTGAAAAATATATGTGTGTGTGTGTGTGTGTGTGTGTGTGTGTGTGTGTGTGTGTATAAATATCACTACTCCTTAAACCAGTAGTCTGTTGATGGGCACGTGAGCTGTTTCCATGTCTTGGTTATTATAAATAGTGCTTCTATGAACACTGGAGTGCATGCATCTTTTTAAATTAGTGTTTTTGTTTTTTTCTAGATATATAACCAGGACTAGAATTACATATGGTAGTAATCTAGTTTTTTAAGGAACCTCCATACAGTTTTCCATAGTGGCTGCACCAATTTACATTCCACCAACTGTGCAAGGGGTTCCATTTTCTTATCATTTCAGCATTTATTAGTAGTAGATTTTTTTGGTGATTGCCATTTTAAACAGTATGAGGTGATATCTTGTTCTGGTTTTGATTTCAATTTCTCTAATAATTAACAATGTTGAGTACCTTTTCTACTGTTGGCCACCTGTATGTCTTCTTTGGAGAAATGTCTATTTAAGTGATTTGCCAATTTTTTGATTGGGCTTTTTTTTTCCCCATATTGAGTTACATGAGCTGTTTCCTTATTTTGATATTAACCCCTTGTTGGCAGCATCACTTACAAATATTTTCTCCCATTCTGTACTTTGTCTTTTTGGTTTGTTGATTCTTCCCTTCACAGTGCAAAAGCTTTTAATTTAATTAGTTCCCAATTATTTACATTTGTTTTTACTTCTTTTGCCTTGGGAGAGTTATCTAAAAAAATATTGCCATGATTTATGTCTGAAATGTCTTGCTTATATTCTCTTCTAGAAGTTTTATGGTGTCACGTTTTATATTTAGGTTTTTAAGCCATTCTAAATTTACTTTTACATATGGTATGAAGCAGTGTTCTAGTTTCATTGATTTCACATGTAGCTGTCCAGCTTTCCCAACACTACTTGCTGAAGAGACTTTTTTCTCCACTGTATATTGTTGCCTTCTTTGTCGTACGTTAATTGACTGTAGGTGTGTGGATTCATTTCTAGGCTCTCTATTCTGTTCCACTGATCTATATGTCTGTTTTTGTGTCAGTGCCATGCTGTTTTGATTACTGTAGCCTTGTAGAATTGTCTGAAGTATGGAAGGGTTATGCCTCCAGCTTTGTTCTTTTTTCTTAATATTGCTCTGGCAATTCTAGGTCTTTTGTGGTTCCATACAAATTTTAGAATTATTTGTTCTACTTCTGTGAAAAATGTCATGGGTAATTTGATAGGGATTAAATCTGTAGATTGGCATGGGTTATTATGGCTATTTTTCTTTGTATAAACTTTTTTTATTGAGTTATAGTCATTTTACAATGTTGTGTCAAATTCCAGTGTAGAGCACAATTTTTCAGTTATACATGAACATACATACATTCATTGTCACATTCTCTTTTGCTATGGCTATTTCAGCAATATTAATTCTTCCAATCCAAGAACATAGGATATCTTTCCATTTCTTTAAATCATCTTCAATTTCCTTTATCAGTGTTTTGTACTTCCCTGCCTACAAACCTTTCACCTGCTTGGTCAGGATTATTCCTACGTATTTTATTTTTTAAGGTCATTTTAAAAGAAAAAAAAATTCTACTTTCCTTTTGTATTTCATTGTTAGTGTAAAGAAATGCAACAGATTTCTGTATGTTAATCTTGTATCCTGCCACCTTGCTGAATTCATTTGTCAGTTCTAGTAGATTTTGGGTGGAGTCTCAGAGTTTTCTACATATAGTTTCATGTCATCTTCATACAGTGATGATTTTACCTCTTCCCTTCCAATCTGAGTCCTTTTTATTTCTTTTTCTTGTCTGATTGCTATGGCCAGGACTTCTAATACTACATTGAATAGAAGTGGTAAGAATGGACATCCTTGTCTTGTTCCAGATTTTGGTGGGAAGGCTTTCAAGCCTTCACCACTGAGCATGATGCTGGCTGTGGGTTTGTCATAAGTAGCTTTTATTAGGTTGAGATATGCTCCCTCTACCACTTTGGCAAGAGTTTCTATCATGAATGGATGTTGAATTTTATCAAATGCTTTCTCTGCATTTACTGAGATGATTATGTGGTTTTTGTCCTTTCTTTTGTTGACTGGTTGTTATTTCTCTTCTTCCTTTCCTTATTTTATGTGGATACTCTCTCTTTTCTTCTTGGTGAGCCTGGCCAGAGGTCTGTTGATTTTGTCTATGCTTCTAAAAAACAGCTCTTGGTTTTACTGATATTTTTGTATTTCTTAAAATCTTTATCTATTTCCTCTCTGATCTTTCCTTCCTTCTGCTGAAATTGGGTTTCATTTGTTCTTCTTGTTCTAATTCTTTTAGGTGGTAAGTCAGGTTTTTCATTTGAGATTTTTCTTATTTCATAAAGGCTTCCTTCTCAGAACTACTTTTGCTTCATCCCACAGATTTTGTAAAGTTGTGTTTTCATTGTCATTTGTCTCAAGGTATTTTCTGAGTTCTGCTTTGATTTCATTGTTGAACTACTGATTTTTGAGTAGCATGTTGTTTAGTCTCTATGTGATAGCTTTTTTCCCATTTTTATTTCTGTGGTTGATTTCTGGTTTCATATCATTGTCATCAGAAAAGATGCTTAAAATAATTTATATCCTCTTAAATTGGTTGAGGCTTGTTTTGTGACCTAGTATATGGTCTAACCTAGAGAATGTTCCATGCGAGCTTGAAAAGAATGTGTATTCTGTTTCTCTTGGATGTAGTCCCTTGTGGGATATCAATTAACTCCCCATGGTCTATTTGTGTCATTTAGGATCCCTGTTTACTGACTTTCTATCTGGAAGATCTTTCCATTGATATCAGTGGGGTGTTAAAGTCTGTCACTATTATTGTATTACTTTCAATTTATCCCTTCATGTCTGCTAGTATTTGCTTTATATATTTAGGTGCTCCTATATTGGGTGCACGTATGTTAACAAGTATGATATCCTCTTCTGGTATGATCTCTTTACCATTATATATTATCCTTTATCTTTTGTAATAGACTTTGTTTTAAAGTCTATTTTGTCTGATATTGCTGCCCCCACTTTCCTGTCATTTCCATTTGCATAAATTATCTTTTTCCATCTCCTCACTTTCAATCTGATTCTTATTGCCCTAAACAGTCCCTTCTAGACAGTGTATTGTAGGTTGTTGTTTTTCTCTCCAATCAGCAACTCTATGTCTTTTGATCAGAGCATTTAGTACACTGACATTTAAAATAATTATTGGAAGATATGTACTTATTACCATTTTAAGCCTTGTTTTCCAATTTATTTTGTAATTCTTTGTTAATTTCTTCTTTTTGTTTTCTCTTTTGTGGTTTGAAGGTTTTCTTTTTTATTGTTCTAGAGTTCCTTTCTTTTTGGGTTTTATGAATCTATTTTATGTTTCTGATTTGTTACCCTGGTTTTCAATTATGTTAACCCAAACTATATCTACTTGCTTTAGACTGACAGTCATATAACTTCAAACATATTCTAAAAGATATATATTTTTTAACTCCATTCCCCAACATTTTGTGATTTTGATGTCCTATATCACATATTCATTTTTATCATTTTGCTGTTAATTGTACTTACAATTACTTTTACAATTTTTTTTGGTCTTTGTACTGTACAGATTAAGTACTAGCTTATTTAAGTGATCGTCAATCTTTCTATATATTTGTCTTTCTTATTGTGACTTTCCCTTTCCTATAGATTATCACTTCTTTTCTAATTAGAGAAGACTTTTCAGTATGTATTTTAGGGTAGGTTTAGTATTTCTGTATTTAGTTTTTGCTTGTCTGAGAAATTCTTTCTCTCTCCATCTATTCTAAATGATAATCTTGCTAGGTAGAGTATCCTAGGTTACACATTTTTCCCCTTCAGGACTTCGAATGGAATGTAGTATATGGTGGGTCCTCAAAAAATTACAATAGAACTACCATTAAGATCCAACAGTTCCACTTCTGTTATCCAAAGAAAACAAAAATACTAACTGGAAAAGGTACATGCATCCATATTCACTGAATGATTATTTATAATAGCCAAGCTATGGAAACAATCTAAGTGTCCAGGGACAAATGAATAAAGAAAATGTGGTATGTTTATACAACAAAATATTATTTAGCCATAAAAAGAATGAAGTCTTGTCATCTGTGACCAAATGGATGGACTCTGAAGGCATTATACTAAGCAAACTAAGCCAGACAAATTAAGACAAATATCATATGATCTCATTTACATGTAGAATTTTTTAAAAACACACACACAAGCTCATAGTTATAGAGAATAGATAAATGGTTAACAGGGTCAGTGATTGCGAGTGGCAGAAATGGGTGAAGGAAATCAAAAAGTACCAACTTTCAGCTATAAAATAGATAAGCCATGGGGATGTAACATACAGCACAGCGACTACTGTTAATACTTTGTTACATACTTGAAAGTTGCTTCAACAGTAAATCTTAAAAGTTCTCATCACAAGGGAAAAAAAATTTGCATTTATATGTAGTGATGGATGTTAACTAGACTTATTGTGATGATCATTTTGTAATATGTACAAATATCAAAAATCATGTTGGACCCCTGAAACTAATATAATTATACCTCAGTTATAATGTCAATTTTACTTCAATTTAAGAAACGGAAATCAAAGGAATTTAAACTGTACAAGATATTTTTGAAAAATAAACCATTATTAAGAAAAATAATAAATGGGCCCAAGAGTAGGTGGTAACAGCTAGACACATCCTGGGAATAGTTCTGAGTTGCAAAGTTAACAGAAGTTGATCAGTTTTCTTATGGATAGGGCAGAAAGAAGGGGAAAAAAAACTTACATACAAAGTAATAAAAACCAAGCAATATAAAATGCCATATAGCACTAACTGACAAATTTAAGGAGAAAATGTAATCCAAGTATTTTATATCTTGCCAAGTTGTCTTTCAGGCATGAGAACCTGAAAGCCATTCTCAAGTAGGAAAAATCTCAAGAAGATAAATCACCAATTTACTATTTTTGTAACAATCTCTACTCTAACCCCAAGATTAACAGCACAAAAGCTATAAGAAGAGGGAAACTAGCACCAATGGCTCAGAGGATCTGCCCCTCACTTAGTCTGACTACAGAAATCTAGCTGAATAGTGGACCACTGCATGCTAACTCAAGTATTCTACTTGGGGCTCATCTCTTTCCCCAGTTTTAAGTAAGACATTTCTTCAGTTACATAGAAAGAATTTTTTGGCTTGTCTGATAACCACTTCAAAGCATTAACTGGCCTTTTCCACTTTCAGCACTTGGTAACAATCACTAAACATTTTACCTGGTTAGAACGCTAAGCCTGAGTAATTATTACACTAAAATTCCTGCTTTTTTTTTAATGTTCAAACAGGCATAGATTCATACCACAACATAATGTCCATCTTCATTACCAATGATCTCTATTAATGATTTCCTGTGCCTCTAAAAAGTAGACTGAATGATCCTGGCTTTTGAGTTTTTTCAAGTGGTAAAAATCATATAAGCCACCCACCAACAGATACCATCTTTCCCAAACTCTTCTAATATTATCTTTCTATCTAGAGCATATGGATATCCCTATGCTGCTTATACTCAAAATCAGTAAAATGCAAAGGAAAAAGGTACACTCTTTTAAGATCTACAAACAATGGCACACACTCACTTCACTAGACTCTTCAATAATAATCCATAGTAATTATGAGAATTTATTATAACGTTTTAAATTTTTAATGAGGAACATAGCTAAGTTTGCTTTCACTTCTCATTTCATTACTATAAAATAGGGAATTATTTCCTACATGTACACTTTTTGCAGGTACTGTCCTGAAACCACATACAAGCCCCTGTGTCCCTGTCCTTTGAAGTAAAAAGGTTCTGCTTTAGTATCCCAGGCCTCCCTTGAGTCTCAAAAGGCTGTCTCAAGAGTTAATAATTAGGAAATGTGAAGATGAAGAAGCAAAGAACAGCTGCTAGCCTGGAAAACTGTTAACAATTTAGACTATAAACTGCCAGACAGTAGAATTACCAAACTCTTCCCTGAAAGATATAGATAAAGGCCTGACACATATTCCTAAATTGTTTTACAGGTAGCAGACTCCCTCCATCACCAGATGAAAACACCGACCACAAGCACATAGGCCCCAGACCAGTTGAAACCAGAAGGCTGATGATGCTTGAAACATCACGTTGATGTCAACCACTGTGCACAAGCTGATCATGCACCCTGCAGCCCCCTCCCTCACACTGCATTTAAAATCCCTTCCCCAAAAGTCATTAGGAGTGTAGGTTCTGAGCATGAGCTGCCCATTCTCCTTGCTTAGTGCTCTGCAATAAATGCTATACTTTCATTCACCACAACCCAGTGTCAGCAGATTGGCTTTACTGTATGTGGGCAAGTGGACACAAGTTTGGTTCAGTAATAGTCCAAGAAACATTTCAAATAGAAAATGGAAAAATTTCCCCTAAGAAGTAGAGCTACACTAAAATTAAACAAAGAGTCTGCTTTTAGAATCTCTAGTTCTGTATCATCTAGCTTTAAGAAAGCTAAACCTTACAAATGATAAAAAGGAATGGAGTGAAAGTTAGAGAAGGTCTTTAGGTTCTCTTTAGCACAGAGTTAAGATTATTTTAATAGATATAATCAACTTCATATTTTGTTCTTTAGTATATCAGGAAAGTATATGTAACTTTCTAAGACTATTTGGTTGATTCTTTGACATTGTAGGAAACAATCACAGTGAAACATTTATCAATGTTTTGCAACACTTTTTTTTTTCTTATAAGGCCTAAAGAGAGTATATGGATCCTTAAGCGATAAGCAAATACACAACTAATACTGTTAGAAAGACTCCGAGTGGTATGACAAATACCAAGCCAGGTGACTGTGAAAAGAGCTGGCTTTAGAAAGAGGTGATTAAAATGAACCCCTGTATTACTCTCCAGGGCTTATAAACATCTTTCACTCTACTTGTACATCTAATGGCAGCTCTGACTCAGACAACAGAGACAAGCTCTGGCACAAATTAGCCGGCATTAACTCTGGAATCATTTATATCTGCTCCAGAAGCTTTGTGACACTAACACACCACAACAGGAGTAGTGATTTCCAGTTCTCTGACAAATGATGAGGTAAGATGACTGTTACCACTGCTGCTACTCACATTTTACTTTAATGATTTAACTGGAAAAATACCTAGCTCATTGTCTTTTCCTTTTTGTATTATAATTTGCAGTCTCCATCTGTAAATATGTCAGTGGCATATTTCAATCTGTTCCTATTATAGAAAGTCAAGTTCCTATTCAAGAGAAGGTAGAGTAGCTAGAAGGACATATCTATACAGAGGACAGACAGACGTGAAGAATGATGAGTTGATGACAAATAATAGATACACACCTAAAGATCATTTAAGTTCATTTTCAAAGGACTGATTTAAACTTGATGAAATTTTAAATAGCTGGCTTTAAATGCAAAAAAAATTTAAAACTTCCTTTTGTTAACATTTGTCTTGGGAAATTGGAAAGGACCCCCAAGTCCTGAGGTTTTCTTTCTTCAGGTATGTCCCAACTTTAAGCTTGTGGGGTTTTTTTTCCATACTTATGGGAGGGGATCAGAAATGAGAGAAGGAAGATTCTCCTGTATAATTAGTTTCTTTGAAAATACAATAGTAAAAATCAAGAAATGCCATAATATTTTGGCCCTCTCCAATCTTCTAATTACAATTAGACTTTCTCTGTTAAATGACAGCTGACTTCTAGCCAGTAACAATGGAACCCAGAAAACAGTTAAATGGTATTTTCATTGTGCTGAGAGAATATAAATATCAATCTAGGTTTCTACTCCAACAGAAGAAACTCACTTTCAAGAACAAGGGGGGGACTTGGATGAAGGCAATCAAAAGGTACAAACTTCCAGTTATAAGATAAGTAAGTACCAGGGATATAATATACAACATAATAAATATAACTAACACCGCTGTATGTTATATATGAAAACTGCTCAGAGAGTAAATCCTAAGATTTCTTATCACAAGGAAAATACGTTATTCAATATCTTTAACTCTGTATCCATAGGAGATGATGGATGTTCACTAAACTTACTGTAATAATCATTTCATGATGTATGTAAGTCACATCACTATGCTATACACCTTAAACTTATGTAGACTTGTATGTCAATTATAGCTCAGTACAACTAGAGGGAAAAAAATAAAAAGAATGATTTTACAACTTAAAAAAAATCTACCTGAAGAGAGTCTCAGAGTGATTATTCACATCCATTTCTCCTCTCCTACCAAGCTTGAAAGAGGAGTTCGCTGCCCTGTGCATGACAGACGAGCAAGCTATGAGCTGAAGGGATACACATTCCTGTAACTCTTACACAGACCCATCAGGGTTCTCTTCCCCTATAACAAATACGAGGGAGTGCATGTGTCTCAGATGGTCCAGCTCTGGGGTAGTGGACCCTCCACCAGCCTGGATCCGTGACAGACTGTGGGGAGAGTCTGACACATTACACATGCAGAATGACAGATAAATAAATGTTTATTATGCTAACTTTTAAAAAAAAGAACAAAGGCAAAATTCCAAAAGCATATTTCTTTGAGGACCCAATTTCAGTGTGTGTGTGTGTGTGTGTGTGTGTGTGTGTGTGTGTTTGGCAAGGGAGGCGGGGATGCTTCCCTGTATCAAAAGCAGTTCTCAAATACCAACAGAGTGTCTGAGAATTCAACTCAATTCTAACACTAGCTACTCAGAGACAGCATTGGATTCCACAGGTCGAGGACTCAGTCCTACAAGACTGCCCCTCGCCCCACGCACCTTCTCCCTGCTGCCAATTTCAGATGCCAGTTGTAAGCTCTGGCTGCGCTTCTGATCAACTGGATACAAATTCCAGTGCCCTTCTCCAACTCAGGATGCCAACTGCAAGTCCAAGTTCTTACCTGTACTTTTAACTGACTGGCTATAAACCAAAGGTTTCCACAACCTCCTCCTAGGATTTGATTTATTTGATAGAGCAGCACACAGAACTTAGAGAAAATTTTTACTTATATGAGATCACCAGTTTATTGTTATTATAAAAGGTTATAACACAGGAACAGCCAGATGGAAGACACGCATAGGTCAAGGTACGGGGAAAGGATGCAGAACTTCCATGCCCTCTCCACGAGTCACTCTCCTAGGACCTCCATGTAATCCCTGACTTGGAAGCTCTCTGGACCTTCCTTTTGGGGTTTTATGGAGGCTTCAATCCATAGGCATGGTTGATTAGATCACTGGCCACTGGTGACTGCTTTACCCTCCTCCCCAGAGGTCATTGGGGTGGAAATGAATGTTCCAACCCTCTAATTATGTGGTTGGCTGTACTGGCAACCAACCCCCATCCTTAAGTGCTTTCCAAAAGTCACCTCATTAACATAACAAAAGACACGTTTATCACTCTGAACACTTACAAAATTCCAAAGATTCTGGGAGGTGTGATCCAAGAACTATGGATGAAGACCAAATACATATAAGAAATATATTTTGGACACCTGAATAACCAAATACATATTTTTTATAAATCACAGTATTCTGTATTTCAGACAAAAAGTGATTCAAACAAGTCATTCACAAAAAATACAGATGCGAGAAGGAATGAAGAACATAGAATTTGGTAAATACATACAAAAATCTAAAGAAAAAAACAACTAAAAAAAGCAGTAGCAATATCTTGTGGTGTATAAATGCAAACTCATGAAAAAATCAAAATACATGAAAAAAAAGAATTAGAGTTGAGAGGAGGCTAAAGGAGTTAATGTGCTGTTAAGTTGCTTGTATTACTCAGAAGAAAGATAAGGATATTGTGTAACTTCTGACTTTGTTATGTTAAATACACATGAGTAAAATTTCAATGGCAACTACTGAAAAATAAAAGCAAACAAAATATAACTTCCAAACTAGTTGAGAGAAAGTTGCATGAGAAAAAATATATATACATACAAGGTAATTCAAAAAGGTGAGAAAAAGAAGCACAAAAAGTTAGGGGTGTAAATACAGATACAAATACAATTACATCAATAATTATAATATGTGTAGAAGGATCAAATGTACCAAGTAAAAAGAAGAGCAATCAGCCTGGATTTAAAGCAATCTGTCTGCATTTAAAATGTACACTTGATTTTTGTACCAAAAAAAACACAAGGTAAAAGCATAGGGTCAAGATTGAAAACAAAAGAATAAAAAAGATAAATGATGAAAAGTCTAAACAGTAGAAAGCTGAAGTAGGCATATTCATCCACACAAAATAAACATTAGAGCAAAAAGTATTAAAGACCAAACAGATCATTTGCTAACGATAAAGGGTTCGATTCACCTCTTAAGCTGTATCTGACCTTAAACATGTGGTTTCAAAATATTCAGAACAAAAGATGACAGAAATACAAGAAGAAACAGATAAATCCACAATCATAGTGGGTGACAGTAATGCATCTAAATCAGTACTTGGCAGATGTAGGAAACGAGCTCAGTGAAAAAATACAGATGATGTGAACAATACAATTAAAGTGGACCTATGTCTACCTTATGATCTCTATATTCAACAAGGGAAGATTACATATTGTTACAAGCACAAATGGAGCAGTTATAAAAACTGACCATCAACTAATCCATGAAACAATCCTCACCATATCAAAGGGTCAAAATGATTTGGATCATGATTTCCAACCTTAAAGCAATTAACAGGAGAGTGATACTTAAAAAAAAAAAAAAAGAGAGAGATGAACGGACACATTCCTAAGGAAAAATGATTCAGGAATAATTATAAAGCCTGAATAGTCCTGTAACCATCAAGGAAACAAGATCAATGGTCAAAAAAATATATATTTCCATAAGGAAAACCTCAGGTCTAGATGGTTTTATATAACTAGTTCTACCAAACTTTCAAGAAACAAATTGTATTAGGAGACTATTCTTCAAGGATCTCTTGAATTTTGGCATGTCTTACAAGTAGGCACTGACTGCTTTGTTCCATACTATCTTTTCAAAGATATTTAGTATACCACAGAAGACAGAAAGAGTGTCTCTCTTCAGAGCAAAGGGTCGTTTTGAATACAGCCTTGAAGATACACATCGTATCTCCCACCAAAGTAGAAGGCAGGAATGCTTACTGCCCATTACAAAGTTTGAATTTCTTAAGCTCAGAGATCCTCTCCTGTAACAAAATCCACTGTGTGCACAAGTGTTATCTGATTCTCTTCATATTACCATGTAGGAACTGAGGCTCAGGGAACAGGAACAAAAATGCTGATTCTCTGGGTATTGTTCTGCGTAAAAATCTGTCCTTCATCTCTGACCCAGGAAACTTGTGCCTTCTCCCAGAATCCATAAAACTATGGCAGGTTAACTTCCGGCTTACAAGCAGAAAAAAACCTCACACCCTTCACAGTTCTTGACATGCTTAAACCTAAAAAAGGCCAGCATAAGTCCGAAGTCCTGTATCATAAGTGAGCAGATTAAAAAAAGAATCCTAAGAACATATAACAAACCAAACTTAGCAATCCACCACTGCATAAAAATGTATCATCCTATCCCACGAACCAAGGTTAGCCTCCTAATACAATATCAGTTAATGTCTATACTTTATTAAGAGATCAAAGAAGTGTGATATGCTTCTATCAATAGACACAGAAAATATATTAGATAAAATTCTACATCAATGATTAGAAATTTTAAAAAGAGCAAGTGAAAAATAAATGAGGACTATTATTAATTTGATAAAAGGGATGCACCAAAAAATTCACAGCAAACAGCATACTTAACAAGAAAATGATTAAAGTACTTTATCTGAAATTGGGACAAAGACTTCTATTCAACTATAGAGAGTCTAACCAGTGCAATAAGACAAGAAAATATGTAGAAGATTTGAAAGGGAAAAAAATCATTTGCAAATAATCAAATTGTGTATTTTTTAAAACCCCAAAATACTTCAGATACATTACTAGAATTTAATAAAATTGCTTAACAGTATCACTGGATTAAAAAAAAAGTACACAAAAATCTACTATACATCTACACACTAGCAGCTACTGAAAATAAAATTTTACAATATACCATTACCAACAGCATCAACAAATATAAAGTGTCTAGTTTCAAGGACAGATCCTTGACTTACAATGGGGTTATAGCCAGATAAACTCATTGTAAGTTGAAAATATCTTGGATCAAAAAAAGCATTTAACGTAGATAACCTACCGAACATGTTTTCAACATGCTCAGAACACTTACATTAGCCTACAGTTGGGCAAAATCATCTAACACAAAGCCTATTTTATAATAAAGTGTTGAATATCTCATATAATTTTGCTGAATGTTGTACTGAAATTAAAAACAGGATGATTAATAGGTACAGAATGGTCATAAGCATATCAGTTGTTTCTCCTCATGATTGCATGGCTGACCGGGAGCTGTGGCTCACTGCCCTGCCCACCATCACAAGAGTGTCAAATTGCATATTGCTAGCCTGGGAAAAGATTAAAATTCAAAGTTCAAAGTACAGTTTTCTACTGAACCCCACTGCTGTCAAACTACTAAAAGGTGGGGGTGAAAAAGGACTTTTAAAGAGAAAATTATAAGACTTAGTTTTCACAAAATTAAAGAATATCTCAATATTGATGGATAAATTATGTTCATAGATTAGAAAACTCAGTATTATAAAGATGCTAATTTTTCCAAATTGATAGATAAGTTCAATACATTTTAAGTCAAAACCCCAACAAGCTTGTGGGCCCTTTTTTTTTAAACTTGTCAAGCTGAAAATAAAACTGGAAATTTGCAAGTTATACTTTGATGGAAATCAAGAGACCCAGAATAGTCACTATACTCTTGAGAAAAAATAAAGGATGACTTGTCCACCCATGTGTCAAGGCTTATTATAATGCTATGATAACCACATACTGCATCGAGACCAATAGAACAGAACATTCAGAATGAGACACTCCCATACATCAACACTTGATATACAGCAGTCGAGGTACTGTAGATCAAGAAAAAAGATGGACCTTGATAACAAACCACGGTGAGATAACTGAGTATCAACATATTAAAAAATAAAATTGACCCCTACCTCTCACTATATCAACTGAAGCTGAGTTAAAGAAAGAAATTCCAAAATCAAACCTATAGTTTGTAATGAGGCCACTGTTTTGTAATGAGATCTGCAAATTTTTTATTTAATCTACCCTAGCTGATGATAGAGGGTAGCACACTGACCAGAAATTGAGACTACTATAGTACAGATTCACAAAAAATACTAAATTTCTTGTTTTCTTACTTTTGTAGCATCAGAAAGAGAAAGCAAAGCACCCACAGCTTGTAAACACGCAGATGATATAAAAAATAAAATATTGACTATTTGTTGATAACACAAAACAGAAAGAAAAAAGCATATCTGATTTTATATATTTGAGGATTTTCAGGGGAAAAATGAGAAAAAAGATGTTTATAATTAAAAATAAAATGTATTCTATTAATTTTTTTTATTGTGGTATAGTCAGTTTACAATATTGTATCAGTTTCTGGTGTACAGACAATGCTTCAGTCATTCATGAATATACATATATTTATTTCCATATTTTTTTCACTGTAAGCTACTACAAGATATTGAATATGTTTCCTTGTGATATACAGTATAAACTTGTTTATCTGTTTTATATATACCAGTCAGTATCTTCAAATCTCAAACTCCCAGTTTATCCCTTCCTACCCTCTTTCCCCCCTGGCAACCACAAGTCTGTATTCTTTGTCTGTGAGTCTGTTTCTGTTTTATATATAAGTTCATTTGTCTTTTTTTTTTTTTTAGATTCCACATATAAGTGATATCATACGGTATTTTTCTCTTTCTGGCTTACTTCACTTAGAATGACATTCTTCAGGACCATCCATGTTGCTACAAATGGCATTCTTTTATCATTTTTATGGCTGAGTAGTATTCCATTGTAGAAATATACCACTACTTCTTTATCCAGTCATCTGTCGGTGGACAACCTAAATACCCATCAACAGATGACTGGATAAAGAAGTAGTGGTAAATTTAAAAGTCAACTCTTAAACTACTTTAGGAGTACTTTCAGAATAAAAACCAATGGTTAAGCTAAACTCTACTGCATGGTATAAGCTTTTATATTCCTAGAAAAAAAAAATTACACTGGGTTTCCATGTTTATAAAAAGTATTAAGCTGTTAGGGAAAAAAAAAAAACTTAAAGACTTTAAAATAAATAATCAAATCTACCTTGAGTAGGAAAAAGTTTTCCTAAAATGTTTGAGTATAACATTAACATTAATTACTAAATTTAGAGAAAAGTTTTCTTTTTGAAAGCTTGAATTATTTATACTGCTTTATCTACCTTTCTGTGAACTTGGTGACTGGTGCAAGAGTAAAAAGTCATTGTATCTCATTTTTAAGGTGACATTTACTGAAAAAGTTAATAGCCAGTAAGCTACATGTAGATATAACTAGCATTTTCCAGTACCTATTTTCCAGTTTTTTTTAATATAGATTTTCTTTCATCCATCTCTCTGAAAGACAGTGAATTTTATCCCAAGGAATGGGATAAGTCTATATATTTCAATAAGTTAAAAAATCCAGTCAAATTTTGTAGATTACTGATTGTTCCACCATTTGTAACATCTCAGTTTTAAAGTCAAAAGAGAGAAAGAAATTTTAGTTCCAAGACTACTCTCTGGAACTTTCACAATTTGTCCCAATATTTACTTGAAACCTAAATTTGCTTTCCCTTTAACAAATAGTAGAAAAAAAGGAGATATTCCTGCCAACAATTCATTTGAAGGATGATGTCTACATATCTAAATTAGTATAAAACTGGAAAAAAAAAAAAAAAAAAAAAAAACCTCAGCTGCTGCTTCTCTATTCAGAATCACACAGCAGCTGTGAGAAGGGTTTTATTCCTCCACTTCCAAGTCAGTACATCAAAACACTGGCCCAGGAGCTTGCCAGCAACGTCCACACTAATTGTAGAATTACCATAGCAATGAAGTGACAATAACCACACACATTCATCTGGTCTACCAAATCTGGGCTATTTATAAACCCAAGGAATGATTCCAACCAGAGAGTCAAAGAGGATAGATCAATTAAGGTGTGTAACTCCAAAACTATGACCGACTTAACTTCACCTTGTTTTTCTTCAGCTTACCTCAGAAAAGTAATGACGGTGGGTTTCATGAACTGTTCTTTTTTCCTTTTGTTAAAACCAAACATCAGTGCTTATGCAACACATATCAAACACTGGGTTATTTTTCTACAGTGGGCTTGGTGTGAAAAAGTCTTCCGTATCAATTATAAATATATTTTAAAATATCAGGTCCATTTCTTACAACTGAGGGGTCTTAAATTTTTAACTTGTAAGTTTGAAAAAAAAATAGTAAATGTAGTTTTGTTGCATTTCAATTTAAGTAAAAATACCTAGCATGAAGTAATTATTTATTGATGAAAGAAGGAAAGAAAGAATAAACACGACAATAATCCTAAAAAAGCTAATGAACTCCCACAGTGCAAGGAATTTCTTTTCCTGATCAACTGAATTTCACTTCAACTAAGTGCCCCACAGCTTTCTGCCTTATTAAAATTACCAAAATAGGAAGCCATTACAAGCCTGCTACGTCTCACAGTTATACCTCAATATATTAGGTTTCCATCACAACAAATACAGCAGAGTGTTTAATCAAGAACATTAATATTCCATCAGGATGTTGTATGAGGCTCCTATAAAATACTACAGAGTTAGTTGTGAGAAGTACAGAAGAAATCATGGTAATCATTAGGCATATTACTAGAAATCCTTCAAAAACCTGTTAATTTGATGATAATTCAGTAAATCAAAACTCATTAAACTTCAATATAAAAATTATTTCAAAGAAAAATTATTTTTTTCCTTAAAACTGAGTAACAGAGATTAAAATAAAAAGTTTTAAACCTACACATGGATATCATCATCATTAAATGACACAAAACAATCCTCTATTTTTCATTTATAATATAATTCATTCAGTAAATACTGTGGATGGTCTATAACTGAGGATACCAGGACGTTATAAGTCAATCTTGAAAAGCTTAACGTCTAGCTACTAAAAAATGAGTAAGTAGAGAACTAATATTTAAGTGAGACCAGAAAGAAAAATGAAGGACACTCTACATCAGGATTGTCAACATGAAAATAAACTACTACGGTTATACAATAATTATAGATCCTTCTGGCTATTTTATTAACATACCCAGGTCTCTCTGTTACTCCTCAAAACCTGACTGTTTAAAAATGTTGTTAGCTGTCTACTAGGATTCTATAAAAATTCTACATGGCACAGATAGCTTATAACTTCTCCACTGCAAGCTGTAGTGACCCAAAGAGCCAAATTATTTCGAGAGGACAGGAATATTTGACTGTGATACTCTATTACAAAATTTAACCACAGTGGAGAAGAAGTAAATCACGGAGATGAACAATAATAATTTCTTGAACACCTTTCATTTTAATTCTCACAACTGCACTTTGGAGTAGGTATTGTTAGCCCTGTTATACAACTAACTAAAGAATCAGAAGCTTAAATGAAGTAAACAAAATACCCAAGGTCACTTACATATTAAAAACAATTTAAGAAAGCTCATGCATGCGTGTGCATGCACACACAATTAAAACAAGCTGTCTAACGGATGTACCTAAAAGCAGACATTTGAGATTAATTATTGATTAAAGTAACTTTGAGTCCCTAGAACCACAGTCTGCAGGTAAAGAGGTCTGGCCAGAAAGTTTTAGGCAAAACTTTAAAGCAGTGAGTGGAAAGACAAGCTGTACGGAGGATAATACTCAAAGGTCCTAAAGCCAGCCATAAAACAAAGCCATAGACATCTCTTCCAATCTTGCCTAAAATATAACTACCCTAAAGGAAAACTCGAGTATTATCATATGAGGGTCTGGTCAAAGAAATAAGATGCACTCTTTCAGGAAGCGACAGAGGAGTAAAGGTTTTCATCATCTTCAAACTCTGCCTGATGAACATTCACTATGAGGAGATGACCCATCATGTTTTAGGGGTAGAGCTAAGATATAAATGAGCAATAATAATCACTCATTCAGGAAACACTGAACACATACTCTCATAAGATGCCATGTCTACACATAAAGATAAAATACAAGGAACCTGTAACATGGCTGGAGACACAAAACACACAACGAGTGAATAATAATGCATAATAGGTAGTGTGAAATGAACACTAAAGATAAGAAGTGCTCCTACATTCGTAGGCGGGGAGGATCACTTTGGATCTGTCAGGCAGTGTCACGGAAGAGCAAGGCTTGCAAGTGAAAAGGAGGTAATTTAATGAAAAGAAAATTATTACATCTTAATGAATGGTTATATCACAGTCACATAACTGTCAAAAGCCAAATCCCAAAGTTAAATTTAAAAAGTTTCTTTTTTTCTGGAATCATGAGACTTAATGATCTTACAGAGTTAGTTTTAACATTCCTAGGGAAATTAAACTACTAAAGCAAGTCACAGAGTGGCATATGGAGAGAACAAAGTATTTAGATTTCAGTAACAGACAATACTCAGTTTGCAGCTCTGTTACACTTCATATGTGACCATGGGCAAATTATTTAACCTGTTTTTATCCATCGATAAAATGTGGGTGATAATCCTAACTCAAGAGGCTTCTGGATTCAATTAGATCATGTATGGGAGAAAGTGAAAGTGTTCATTTTATTGCCTAAATTAAATAAGCTTTTCTGGTTTTTGTATCTAAGAATTTTCTCTGAAGGAACCTTAAATCATGGCCTGGGTCTGTTATTTAAATACAGTAAACATGGTTAATATTATTTTGAAAATCTTGTTTAACTAGCTTTTTTGATTTACACAAAAGTATTCATTCTTTGGAATCAGTGGTAACTTACAGTATCATTCTACCGTCTCTCTAAACATATAAATTTCTATTTTTTTTTAACTCTTTACTAATACTAATTAGTATTACTAATTTATGACATGTCTATTCAGGTCACCAGTATGTTGTTGGTAATATGTAGGGCTGAAGAAACCACTAAAATTAACAGATATGTTTCCCCATGTGTCTATTTTTTCTCCAACCTCTATTTTACTTACTCAAAGAATATTTGTCATTTATACCAATTTTTTCATTGGCTTTCTTTCCTCTTTCCCCATCTTCATGGTTTAGCCTCATACACAGGTTGCTTCTGGTAAAAGATTGTTTGTTCTTACCATGATGAACAGGTATTGTTTCATGGAAAACTTAGCCTTCCGAATTTTAGGCACTTTTCATAAATTTTAAAATAATTATGAAAATAATCCACAAAATATAAATGTAGATAAAATGAATAAATATCAAGTTATTCCACTGAATCTAAAGTCTCTTTTTTTTTTGTCCAAATGTGAAATGGCCCAAAAACAGGACTAGGAAGAAAGGGCTAGAAAAGTGCCTGAGTAACCAAGAGTTGACCACAGGGCTCGCCTGCAACAAATTGGGAGCAAATCATATATGACCAGCCATGTCTAGGAATGTCTAGATATAAATGAGCAGAGGAAGAGTTTTTTACACATTTGTTTCTGATGTACGCTTAATAGACAAGATAGTTATATATTTCATAATTATAATAGTCATACAAACAAAGTATAAGGAAAACCTGGTGTACGTTTGCAAATATTAGGTACTTAATATCTGTGGAATGGAAGAGAGAGGGAGGAAAGGGAGAAAAATTAGAATTTATCTAAGATCTCCAAGTCTTCATGGTACAGCAGATACACCGAGAAAAGTACATACAGATTAATGAAAGAAACCGCATATTACACTTACTCATTTAATGTTTCTAAGCAATCTTTTTGATGACATTCAATAACAATAATAATAATAAGGGATCTTCAGTAAGATGAAATATTAATTTTGTAAACAATGTAGATTTTGCATGTGTCAAGTAACATACAGGAGTAAGTCAGGAAAAAAAGAAATGTCTCCTGGACTATGGTCTCCAGCATAATAGCTGGCATTTCTGTGACAGTACATTTTATTTTAAACCGTTAGCAACTACCAAATTACTAGTGTGTAGAGATGCTATCTTGCTACCCTGGAAATGTAGAATATGCAAATTAATTAGAACTGCAGTGAGAAGAGGAGAGAATGGTGCCTACCTTCCGTCTCAGAAAGTAGATGACTTTCAATAGGTTTTTTTTTTTTTTGTCTATTTATCAAACAGCCCATGCTTTAAAATCTCCTAATTATTTGCCATTTAAACTTTTCTTTCAGACAAGTCCACCAGGCACACATTATTTACTTGCTATGACTTTTCAAATTCTGGATGTCATCAATAGGTTTCACATTAAATAATTACTGAGCACCACTGATTTTATACTGCTCATTATTTCTGAAGTGTAATCAGTTTAAGAGAGTTATTCGTAATCATTACAAGAGAGCTGTTATTATTATGGCTTCTTTACCTAAAAGGTTTATAAACAAATTCTTGATTGGAGGCTTCCAAACACCAAGGCTATTATAAATCGAGGTGGTCAAAACACGCCCTCAGGAAGGCATGAATGGAATCTGACGTAAACTAATCACTCGAATTATTATTGGTTTGAACAACAAGTATGTTAACAGAATGCCAACAGAATATCTGCATGAAATCCAGGGTGAGAAAAAAAAAAAAGCCAAAGTGAGACTTGTCAATGTGTCTCCAGCATTGAAAAGGTAAAAAAAAATTGCCGTAAAAAAAAAAAAAAATGAAAGAGTACTTGATTTGGTCACTTTCTCTCCAGATTGGAAATAAACAGAAGGAAAATGAATGCTTAAATATCACCAACTATATTGCAGGTAAGCTACTAACTCCCTCCGCGCTGACGGCAAGTTCACCAAGCATCCTTCCCTAACAGTGAGGAGGGAAAAACAACAACAAAAAAAGCTAAGCAGATAAACTGAGCACTCCGCCCACTGGGCGCTCGCTCCGCTACTTTCACAAAAGGCTTATTCTGGTCCTTCCTCCACCCGTTCTGCGCTAGATTAGTGGGAAACGGCGCCCTTCAACCTCATCACCTCAGTATGAACTGGGGGGAAAAATCGATTTTGTGGACTTGAAAATTGTGGGCCAGCACCTGGCCTTTAGAGACCCCACTGAAGTTATACCGTCCAATGAGGCCCTGTTTGAACAGTCATTCTACATCTTTCCTTAAACGTCAGTCTTCTCAATCTCTATTCAAGATGTTTTTCTTCAATCTCCCAATTTATCCCTTCCTGCTCTTCCTGGGAGTGATGGAAATGTTAGCTGTCTTGATTGTGGTGATGGCTTCACTGGTTTATACATCTATCAGAATTTGTCAAATTGTACATCTGGAATATGTGTAGTGTACTGTACAGGAATCATACCACAACAAAGGTGTTAAAAATAAATAAGTAAAAAATAAACATAAAATATATTTTTTCTTTAGTTGTGATCATAATAGATACTCCCCTTCTCCCCTGAGCATCTTTTTCTCCCCAGAATTTTATTTTTTATTCCCAACAACCTTAAATAATAAAATCTATTTGGAGTTTTGCACTTGGCAAAGCACTTCCATGTTATCATCTACTTTGATGCTTAGGACCACCTTCTTAGATAGGCAGGACCAGTTATCAGCCCAGTTTCTTATGAGGAAACTGATGACCAAACAGGTTGCATATAGTCAATGTATGGGTGACAGCAGTGGGTCTCAAACGGGGACAACTCTTCCCAGCTCCAACAACTAGGGGAACATTTCACAACATCTAGAGAAATTCTGATTGTCTCAGATGGGGACAGGAGGTTTGCTACTGGCATCAAAAGGGTACAAGCCGCAGATGGTGCTCTCAAACAGTGCACAAGATACTCCCTACAACAAAGAACTGTCCAGCATAATATATCATTACTGCCAAGACTGAAAAACCAAGAATTAAAAGGAAAGAAATGAGGCCTCTGACACTTACTAGCTTAAAAAATTTAACATCTCCAAGTTTCAGATCCCTCATTTGTATAAAAGGGAATGAACTTATTTTTAAATTTATATACTGTAAAATTTGCTCCTTTTGGTGTACAGTTCTATGAATTTTGACAAATGTATAGTCATGTAACCGCCACCACAATCAGGATAACAGAAATTCACTGAATTTCTTGAAACTGTCAGTTTATATCTTTCACCAAATTGAGTAAGTTTTCAGCCATCACTTCTTTATGTTTTTTTCCCGAATCCAACTCTTTCTTCTCTCCTTTTGGGATCCCCAAGTCATAAATTTTAGACCCTCTAATGTTGTCCGACAGGTACCTTAGGCTTAATTAAAATTTGTTTTTTCTTTTGGATAATTTCTATTGTTTGAATAATTTCTACAGATCTATCTTAAGTCACTGACTCTTCTGTTTTATCCCTTCTGTAAAACCTATGCAAAGATTTTTGTTTTTCAGTTTTTTTTTTTTTACTTTCAGATATTGTATTTTTCAGTTCTAAATATACATTTGGTTCTTTTTTAGAGTTTCTTTTCTTTTCTTTTCTTTTTTGCTCAGAACATCTATCTTTTCATTCATTTCAAAAGTGTTCACTTTTACCTCTTGGATCCTGGTTATAAAAGCTGTTTTAAAATTCTTTGATAAACCCATCATCTGGGTCATCTTGCAGTTAGCATCTGTTGATTTTTCCTTTGAGAACCGTTCAGATTTCCGTGGTCCTTTGTATGTCGAGTAATTTTAGGTTATATTCTAGATACACTGAAAATTATGCTATGAGGCTCTAGGTACTGTTAAAATCCTTTAGCAAATGTGGATTATTTTATTTGAGTAGTCAATCAACCTAGTTAGGTTTAGAACACAAATTCTTCCCTGTCTTATGTAGGAAATAGTTTAATGTCAAATTCATTTTCAGTTAAGTTACCTGGGTTAGTTAGGGGGTAGTCTGGGACTTGAATGGTAGTTTATACCATAGTTGAGTTCACAAAACCTTCGTTATGCCTCTTTGAGCATAACTGATCTGTGCATTTGCAGCTTGGGGTGAACTTGAGACTTCTGTTGATTGGTACACAATTTAGAGGCTCCCCCTTTTCAGTTCTCTCCTCTCCAAAATCTCCCTGACACTCTATGGCTCCCAAGGTCCCCTTTTCACAATCTGTTGTCTAGAGGTTCAGGATTTCTCTCAGAACTTTTATCTTCTGTCACACAGTTCCACGTATCTGGGACTGCCCTGGAGGCAAAGCAGCAAGAGAAACTAGAGAGAAAAGTGATAGTAATTTCCCCTGACACTGTCTAGACCCCAGAGACCCCTTTCCTGGTTTCCTTCGACAGGAAGTGGGCTCCATCGCAGCGTCCTGCACCACCGCCACCACCACTGCAGCAGCACGGCTTTGTGGCTGAGGCTGAAGGAGAGGAAAGAAGCAGCAAAAAGCCCACCCACAAGTCAAAGCCAGGAGATTAAAGACGAAAAAAAGAAAGCTAGTTCACTGCCATACCAGCTAGGCTTCAAATTTTGAACTCCCTCCCTAATCTGCCTGCTGTCCTCTACTTTTCAGAGTCCTCAGCTGTGTTTTACATCATTTCCAGAGGTTTTAGCTGTAATCAGTGGAGAGTCAGGACGTAGAGGACTTACTGCTCCATTTTAACCAGCACTAGACATCACTCATCATATTTTAAAATGCAACTGTTTTCCTTTAGATCATATAGTATAGATTCAAACATGGATTTGGGAGGCGGTAAAAGGCATTCCAACATTATCAGTGACAAGTAGGTGCTTAGAATATTGGCTATTAGACCAAATGTCTTTACCTGACACATGTAAATGTATCTAATTAAAGGCGAAGTGCACATCTGGCAAGGTAACAGCAAAGCATCCATCTATTCTAAGACACTGCAAAAACAAACAAGGAACTCCAGACCTGGGTCATGCTTTTTTCTCCGTCTTTAATACTTACAAACACTTCAAACTACTACCACTGGGCCCTCAAGTACTTACCTGTGTATTCTATCCACCAAAAACTACTTTCAAACCATGTCAGTTGGCTTAGAATTGTGCGGTCTATGAAAACACAAAGCCACCTTTCAATGCAATGCTTCTCCATTAAAAAAAAAAAAAAAAAACTTTCAAGGAGTGTACACTTCAGTTTCAACAAGACGCTTTAAATAACAAGAAATACACAAACAGCCAGCAAAGCAAGCTTGGCTCACAGGGCTGGATCAAAGAACAAAATTCAACTTAAATGAGGTCATTCAACTGAAGAACTGTCCAGAATTGAGCACCAATTCTTAGTGGAGGGAAACAGCAGTCTATTAAAAGTTAAAATGATTTAGGGATGAATGCAAAAAGATTTACCATAGGACAGCTTTTGGCTTAATGCCTCATTTTCATAATGACCTTAGGCTATCCATGTAGCATTGTGTAATTTTCTGAGACCAGGATTGAGCTCTCTCTCCTGTTACACTGGTTTTGTGTCCATTTCACACTGAGAAGGGGGCCTGAGAAGGTGGCAGATCACCTCCCTGTTCCTTCTTCTCTTCTCTCACCTGGTCAATGAAGTGCCTATGTTAGAAGAAACTTTACCCAGAATCGGATAGACCTCTGTCACTTTACAGAAGAGAGAGCAAGCGCCGAGGGGTTAAGTGACTTGTTCAAAAATCACATATTTAAGTAAGGACAAAAGCAAGACCGTAACACAGGATTTCCAGTTTCATATGCCAAGTTCCCTTCACTCCACTATGCCACGCTGCTTTCCAAGCAAGAGCAAAGACTGGGAAACTTCTGAAGCAACAGCACCTGGGAGATCTGACCACCAGCCGCAGATAACACTGGCGGCCAAAACGCAGGTGGCCTAGAAGGGCGATTTTTTTTTCCTTTATCTTCCTGTTTCCACCTGATATCATCCTTCTGAAACACAGTTTAATTTGAAGACTTCTCATTTTATCTATTCATAAAGTAAATAAAAGAATAAGTAAAAGTAAACACTTGCTGCTGTGATAAAAGAAAGTGTGGTCTTTTCCTTAGATGACACTTGTTTTCTTAACCTGTGGGGTCACCAAGAACACAGGAGAACCAAACCTGAACTAAAAAACAAGACAGGCCCACGAGCAAGAACTTACATGTCCAGTCTCATATTTCATCCCTAAGAGTAAGAGAGATTTTATTTTTCCCATTGGTGAAAAAAATACTACATGCTTTTCCTCACTGCATCACGAGCAGAAGGTATACCAGACAACTCAGTCTTAAAAGCTAAACAGAAACTAAGAGGAGAAGACAACGGAGGCACTGTTGTCTCTCGTCCACACGCAGAAAAACCTGCAACATCATCGGGGCATTCCGAAGTGCCAGGACACGACTGACGGATAGTGTGATTAGGTGTGCTTCTAAAGCCAAGGACAGATCCTGGTCTGTTCCCTTGACCTAACACTGCAATATATTTCTGGAGAAGTCTCCAAACTGAAGGAATGACCTGTCAAGCTAGATTTCTCTCATGTAGTCACCAAAGGTCAGTCCCAGGACATAAGTTTCAGTACCTCACCCCAAGAGGCATAATTAGGCCCGAAGACAGAATATCACATCTAACCCTAGAAACAGACCTTCCCTCCCAATTGCTGCCTAAGCTCGACAGTGGACGTAGAGAGTAGGTCCTCCGTTTAATTTCATCAAATACCAAGTTATCTGCTCTTGTGACTGGTGATACAACCACACACACACACACCTTTCAACTTCCCACACCTCCTCACTACCACCTTTGATGCAGGCCCACTCAGAAAGGATTCAGCAAAGACCGAAAGGCAAATAGTAAATAATTTTTTTGAAAATAAAGGCTAATCATCTAATTTGACGTCCAAAGGCCCGTGATCATTGGTGCTAAGACCGCAAAGCTACTGCTCAAGAGTTAGCTTGAGTTGCAGTGTGTGACATGTCTACAGTACTTACCGAGTCTCTTACCCTTTCTTTGCCTTTCCACTTTCCCTTCCATTCTTCAGGCCTTAAGTGGCCACGAGTCACATAATACTTTGGAATTAAATACAATTAAAATTAAGTTTTTAGATCCATGTAGCCTTCAAATGATCTGTTTTTTCTCTAGAAGAAAATTACTTCCAGGAGAAAAATTTCCACACATCTGTCCCTCCTTTAGTTCTTTCCCCTTCCAATCTGCCCTCATTCACTTATTCTACAAGCATTTACAAAATGCGTACTATGTGCCAGGAGCTGTGATACATCCTTGGTTGGACACAAAAATAATAAAATACTGACCCTGTGTTTAAGAAACTCACATCTCATAAAGGAGCAGAGTACGCCAGCACTACTAGACTCTTATGTAATGCTACCTAACTTAATACTCATGAAACCACTGTGAAGTGGGTTTTATTTTCCCTGTAATTAAAGCAAAGAAACCAAGGACTCAGAAGTGGTTGGAAAAATATGTAAGTTCATGGAACAACTCATAACACAATCAGCATAAATATTGTTAACACTATCCCACTGAGGCAGACACATGGTAGACTTATTAAAATCGAAATCTAATATGTTAATAGCTAACATTTAGTAGATATTTGCTATATGCCAGGCACTGTCCTAAGAGCTTTGTACAGTTTGTGTCATTTATTTCCCAGGCCGACTCTGTGAGACACAGATCCTTATCACCAGCTCTAAAAAGCATGATGTAATGATTAAGAGACGAGACTCTGGGGTTAACCACTGGGTGCAAATCTCACCTCCACAACTTACTAAATGTATGTCCTTCAGAAAGTTATTTAACCTCCCCAGGGTCTAAGATCCCACTTGTATAAAATAATAACATTATTGTATGGTGTGAAGATTAAGTGAGTTAATACACAAGAATACTTTAAACAATGCCTAGGGGAAGAAATATATTTCAGATAAAGGAAACAGCTCAAGCTGGAGAGATTGGAAGACTACCTGATTCCACTTAAATTATGTCTCTAAAACAGTCAAACACATAGAAGTAGAGAGCAGGAGGGTGGTTGCCAGGGGCTGTGGGCAGCAGCAGACGGGCACAAAGTTTCAGTTAAGCTCAATGCATAAGTCTGGAGCTCTGCTGTGTAACACTGTACCTAGTTATCAACATCGTACACTGAAAAACTTAAGAGGAGGTATCACGTTAAGTGCTTCTATCAGAATAAAATTTTTTAAATTAAAAAATTAAAGACTACAGACAGAAAGAGTATTAAAAACTCACCCTAACCCTCCAGGTTTTTCCTTCCACTGTCTTTAACTAAATTTTTGTATGAAGGAAGGGAGGGAGGAAGAGAGATCCTCATTTTTCTTTTAATGGCCTGAAACTGTGTTTAATCTATTAAATAAAAGCAATCAGTGGTACAACGTTTCTTTCAGGACATGAAGCCCAAAAGAGGAACAGTTAAAGATAATAAGTCCCAAAGTGTAGGCAGTTCTTATTCAAAAACAAAGAAGAAGAAGAAAAGAAATCTACTTGGTAGAACTTGAATATTTTATCGATATTATCTAACCTGAAAAAGATGATGTTTAAACAGTGATTTTACTAGACCACTTTATTTTAAAACTGCTGTCTTTCTGACTGACCTCAAATCACACATTAAAAGCAATTACAAGTTAGCAGAAACTGCACCTGACTACCCATTCAACTGCCTGGAGGTCAGAACCATAGATTCTTCAAAATACGCTCTCTATGTCTTATGTCTGGGTACCTCATCTTCATGACTGCTTAGAAATAAAAAATGCACTGACACTTCCACGTCTATTAGTTTTTAAAATCTGAATTGGATTAAGTCTACTAGTTGTCCACTTACAGCAACTAAAAAATAACTGTTAACCACAGCAGTGGCTATCTATATGCAAAGCTTTAACTCTTATCAATAAAAACAATTCTCAATGCTCAAAACATATAAATGTGTATTTGAAAATGGTATTAAATTTAAAAAATATAATTTTGAAAATGTTCCAGAACAAAATGATCTTTTTCACAGATGAAGATTAAATGACTGTGTAATTAACCAAATGAATATCACAGAATTATGTGTTTGTTTTCATGTTTTTCTTAATCGGGTTAAGAAACTCTTTTTTTTAAATGAGTTCTTACTTCCCAGATTTCAATATCTGCTTATTCACAATAAATAACATCCTTCATATTTGTGGCTATTTTATATCGCCTTATGAAAAAGAAAATGAAGTTACTACCACAGGATCTTTAGTAAGAGATTCTTGGTAAAAATGTACACAAGTACACCCTCTGTTATATAAAATAAGACCCCCGAATTCTGCTTTATGCATCATACTTTGTGCGATGAGTTAAATATTGACAGAATAAATTCACTCATCTGAATATCAGGAGACACTTTAAAGTGTCATTTATTCATTCCTATTTATTTCACAGGATAAGGAGAACATTTGATTTAAAAGTAAAAGCATATTGTCAGCATCTTTTGTTGTGTTTTTTTATACCATACAACAGCGTAAATAGCAATTAAAGTTCAAACTGGCCAACTACTAACAGCAAAGAGTAATGACAAGTCACCTATTTAACACAGTAACTTCCATTTCTTCCTACCCAGTCCTAAATTTTAAGGTTCAAACCACATTATGAAAATTTTGAAATTTCTCTCAAATGCATTTAGCCAGGAATTATGGATGTGCTACTAGCTAAGTGGCCTATTTGTACTCATACAAACATGCAAATTATAGCTCTACCAAAGGTTTTCGTTACTAACAGTGCCAGGAAAAGTTAATCAGCGTAGTCTAGCTCTGTTCACCAATCCAACAGGCACTGATGTCTGTCTACAAAAGAGAGAAAATGGGAGGAAAAATTCAGATCAAACACAAGCGCCAGCGCTCAGCTAGACCACAGGGATTAAAATGGGGGTTGGGGGCGGGCAAAAGACATGGTCTCTACACTCTTAAAATTTACTATATGGTAGAAAAAACAGCTATGTAAAGACACAATTACAAGAACAACATTCAGTTAATATTTATTGAGCATTTACTGAGTACTAGGAACTACGCTAAGCTTTTAACGGAAGTATTTTATCAACTGACCAACACAAGAACCCTACGAAGTAAATTCTTTGTGAAGCTGACTTGCTAGCTCCAGGTAGATTTCACCCGTCCTACTGTGCCCTGCATATTTTTTTATTACTATCTAGATCAGTGAGATCTGAATATCACCTATGTTAATAGGCACGGTATAAAAGCGTAAGAAAGTGTGTCTGGAATACAAGGATGCTTTCACAGGTATTAAGAGTGAAAGGGGTTTACAAGATTACAAACTAGAATAGTAAACTGGAAAACCTGGCTTGATCCAGGTCTTCATAGCATAATTTGACTATTTTGTTGGACAATCTAATTTTCCACATTTATCTGAAGCACTTAAGAGTCAAGCGTAAGTTTAAAACGTAATCTAAGACTAGAATTTTAATTATCACAACTTAGAGTGGTGACGCCACTTCATTGGTATAAACAGTGACAGACTGGCTTCACCTGAAACAGAACCCCACTTTTCATACCCAGAATTAAAATAAGGATCAGAGGAACCCTCAAGATCAGAATACTCATTTTTTAAATTCCATACATTTCATACTGTCTTCTAAAATTTATCACATCACAATACACTTACAAATAGGTTTTGTCCCCTACATTTGTAAGTAAATCTGTAAATTAAAAAGTCTTTTATGTTTTGAATCCCAAGCTACAAGCATGTAACTACTTAATGAAATCTATTATAGAATATAAAATATGGATTAAGCACTAAGAAAAGAACAAGAGGACATTTCAAATTCCATATCCAGTATTCTCCAGGAGAGAGTCAATGAACTCTGTAAACTGGACTCATCACAGAGATGGCTGAAGGTCAGGGAAATCTGACCAGGTCTCTTTTATAGTCTGGGTGCAATGTGCCTCTCTAACACCCCTTCCCATTTTGTGTTAATTCCAGATTCAACTACAAAGATGCAACTATTTGAATCATAATCCTTCTTCCCACAGATCTCCCTTCCAGGAAAGAGCAGAGACATTAGCCCATTAGTAGCCCTTGGAAAGGACACGCACCATGTGCTACGGTTGCATCCCAAGTCACTCTACCATTGTACGTCAATGCAGTTACTGTGAATCCACTCCTGAGCGTCTGTCTGATCACCTTTCATACACAAATCAACTTCCATCTCTTTGGACTCGGCAAGACTGACGAAGAGATCCACTTTTGTCCCAGGTATTAAGAATAATGTAAGAGTTTAAAACATCTTAATTAAACTTTAAAGTGTTTTTTTTTTTCCAACTACTTTAAAAAGTTTGAAACCACAGACTTGTCAGAGCAGGGAACATTATCTCCACCCACCGCACAAACGTTCTACAATATCCGTGGTGCACAGATAATCCAGTCTCAGCTCAAAATTACTCACCAGGGTTATACGGTTTTAGTTTTTACCTGCTCATTGCTGTGTGCCAGGTACTATGCTACGCACTCACGGAACAAGGGTAAACAAAACAGAAAAATAAAAACCTGCCTTCATGGAGATCACATTCTAGCGGAGGGAAAGAATGTGTAATAACATAAATATCAGTTACTGCAAGGTGTTATAAAGAAAAATAAAGCAGGGAGGAATAAAAGGGTAAAATAAATAATATGAAGTTTTTAAAAAGAGAATAGGGGTGCCAGCGGTGGGGGCTGCAACTTCAAACAGAGAGATGAAGGAGGAGCTCAGTAAGAGACGTCTGAGGAGATGCAAAGTTGAGGGACTCAAGTGCGTACCTGGGGGGTGCTTTCGTAGCAGAGGAAGCAGCCCTTGCAAAGGCCTGGAAGGATGACTGTTAAGTCCCCTGGAGGCCAGCGTGGCTGGAGTCCGGGCAGAGAAGCAGGAGGAGGGGAGGTCACAGGAGGAGGGGTAGGGCAGGAACACTACAGCACGGCAGGCCCGCGGCTTCTCCTCTGAGCGAGGTGGGGAAGTAGTGAGGGCAGCAGGGTGCCAGTGAACGGCACGATCTGATTTATGTGAGCATCACTCTGGCTGCCATGTGGAGAAAAGACGGCACAAGTGTCACGAGAAAGACAGAGAAGTGTCAGGAGAGTTGCAGTGCTCCAAATGAGAGACAGCATTTTGGATAGGGTTGAAACAGCAGTGGAAGTGATGAGAAATAGTCTAGTACAGAAGCTGATTATAGTTATATAATCTATAAGAATAGAGATTCAGAGGTTTTCCTGGCAGACTGGATGTGGGGCCTGAGAAGGAGCCAAGGACAACTCCAAGGCTTTGGGCCCAAACAGAGGATGCCCTTACCTCGTATGTGGAAGATGGGAGGCAATGCAGGAAGCTGGGTGAGAAGCTGTGGACAGGAGTCTGGAGATCTGGAGAGGTCTGGACTGAAATCTAGACTTGGGCATCGGCAGCCCGCAGAAGGCTTGCTAAGGAGATGGGACGGTATCACCTGTGGTGTGAATGTAAACGCAAAGGAGGAGAGCTCCAAGGAGTGATCATCCCCGGGGCTTGCCAACGGTAAAGGGGGGCGGGAGATGCGGAAGAATCTGCAAAGGACATTGCAGAAGAGGACAGTATGGTTCCAAGAAGCCAATGAAAGTGTTTCACAAAGTCATGATTTCCTGAGTCAAACGACTTTGACAGGTCAAGCAGGATGAGGACTGAAAGCTCCCCTTGGACTGACCGCCACAGACGGCACGGAACCCTGAGCAACTCTGGTGGAGCAGTGAGGGCAAAATCCTGCCTGGAAAGGGGGTCGCAAAAATGGCAAAGAGAGGAACTGTAGAGAAGGAAAATCAGAGGCAACTGTTTTGTGTAAAGAAAAAAAGATAAATGGGACAGTAACTGAAAGATGAAATGCGGTGAAAAGTTGTGTTTTTTTTTTTAAAGATGGTAAAAACAACAGCATGTGTGCATGCTTATGGGAATGACCCAGGAGAAAGAAATTTATGAAAGAAAGGGGGAAACAGCTGGAATGCTGCTTTGAGTAGGACAGAAGGGATGAGATCTCAGACACAAGCCTTGGCCAGGAAAAGTGGGTCCACAAGAACAGGAAGACCACCTCTGGGCAAGGTGCAGGCAGGGACATGTGAGGAAACATGCAGACGAGGGAGTCTGGGGACGCAGATCCTCATTCTGAATGTGTCTGTTTTTATCAGTGAGGAAGTAACCAACATACTTTCCTGAGATTCATTAAAAAAAAAATCCAAAAAATGCACATCACATATCACAAGGTCCTGATAATTAACACACTGAGTTAAAAACTGGGAGAAAAATACAACAATGCAACTTTCATATGATTAGAGTCTTTATAACATTTTTGTCATCATTTCTTAAAAAGTCCATTCCATAAAAGGTAAAATTTATTTTGTTAAAAAAAAAATCCTACTGCTGAAGTCTTCTGTTATATATGTCTGTGTAGTTCAAAACAAAAATCTGAAAGCCAGGTGGAATAATAGTGACAAATATAAAATAGTTTTTAAAATGAAATTCACAGACCATTTTAAATTATACTTACAATTTTATGCCTTCTTCCAAACTCTATGTCCAGCCATAACTTTTTAGATAAATGTAATCAGTCTGTCCTTACACTTACTTTTTTTCCTTCAGCCTTTTTATTTGTGGATTTATATGTATCTCAGATCCACGTTTTCATATTAATGGCAATGTAATGTTCTAGCACATACCATGGTGTTCTTGATCATTTCTCAATCACTAGGTAGAGGTTCCCCCGAGATTAAAAAAAAATTACATATTGTAATCTATAAATATCTTTATGCAAAATGAGTTTTTCTTTTATTTCTGTATATTATAATTCCTCAAGTGAAATTTCCAAATCAAAGAGTACCAACAATTTTCAAAGTGAATCTCGCCTTCCGTATTCTAAGTATTTACTTTGGTATCTGAAATATATTTGTAATTCAAAATAGGTCTGTAGAATTAATGAACAAAAGAACAAATGCATGAAACATGTTAAATATGCCAGGCCATTATCTAGAACATTCTCCAAAGAAAATTGTTCCAATATATTTTAAACTAGAAAATCTTTTCCTAGGGTGCAACTGGCCCTGAGTTTTTTTTCTAATTCGCTAATTTACTAAACACAATGTTGTCTTAATTTTCACTTCTAATTTTTAACAAGGTTGAACACTTTCCCAAGTGTTTACTTACTAATTGCATTTTCTCGTGCTGTAAATAGTCTACTTAATACGCTTTTGAGTATAAATATATTTAGTTTTATGTAAAAAAAAATGTACCACAATATTTTCCCAATGTGTCATCTGCTTTTAAAACCTCTGACTGGGAGATTGTAAAAATTAGAATATAAAGAACAATGTCATTGACACAGATGAAAGAAAATCACTCCATTCCTTTTAAATTTTGATGACATTTTAACACTTTTTTTTAACAGAGGTATAGTTGACTTACAATATTATAGTAATTTCAAGCATAAACACAGTGATTCAAAATTTTTATAGATTTAAAAGTTAAAGTTATTAAAAATCTTGGCTATATTCCCTGTAATGTACACTATATCCTTATAGATTTATTTCATACATAGTAGCCTGAATCTCTTAATCCCCTACCCCTTATCTTGACCCTCCCCCTACAGGTAAATACTAGTTTATCCTCTATATCCATGAGTCTGCTTCTGTTTTGTTATATTCATTCATTTTTCAGATTCCACATATAAGTGATAACAGAGTATTTGTCTTTCTGATTTATTTCATCAAGCATAATGCTTTTCAGCTTCACAAATGTTGATGTAAATGACAAAATTTCACTTTTTCTTATGGCTGAGAAGTATTCCATATTTTGTGTGTGTGTGTGTGTACATACCACACCTTTATCTACTCAGTTTAGGTTCCTTCCACATATTAGCTATTACAAATAATGCTGCTATGAACATTGGGGTACATGTATCTTTTCAAATTAGTGTGTTCGTTTTCTTCAGATATATACCCAGGAGAGGAATTGCTGGATCAAATGGCAGTTCTATTTTTAGTTTTTTAAGGAACCTCCATACTGTTTTCCATAGTGGCTGCACCAACTTACATTCCCATCAATAGTATGCAAGGGTTCCCTTTGCTCCACATCCTTGCCAACATTTGTTATTTGTAGTCTTCTGATGACAGCCATTCCAACAGGTGTGGGTGATATCTTGTTGGTTCTGATTTGCATTTCTCTGATGATTAGTGATGTTGAGCATCTTTTCACATGTCTGCTGGCCATCTGTATGTCTTCTTTGGAAAAAGGTCTAATCAAGTCTTCCACACATCTAATTAGTTGTTTTTGTGAGTTTTTTTTTTTAATTGAGGTATAGTCAATTTACAATTTTGTGTCCATTTCTGGTGTACAGCACGAAGTCATTCATGGATCTACATGTATTCATTTTCATATTCTTTTTCAACATAAGCTAGTACAAGATATTGAATATATTTCCCTGTACTATACAGTATAAACTTGTTTACCTATTTTATATATACCAGTCAGTACCTGCAAATCTCAGTCTCCCAGTTTATCCTTTCCCATCCTCCTCCCCTCTGTTAACCACAAGTCTGTATTCTACATCTGTGAGTCTGTTTCTGTTTTATATAAGTTCAATTGTCTTTTTTTTTTTTTATTCCACATGAGTGATATCATATGGCATTTTTCTCTTTTCTGGCTTACTTCACTTAGAATGACATTCTCCAGGGCCATTCATGTTGCTACAAATGGCATTATTTTATCATTTTTTATAGCTAAGTAGTATTCCATTGTGGAAATACCACTACTTCTTTATCTAGTCATCTGTCAATGCACATTTAGGTTGTTTCCATGTCTTGGCTATTGTAAATAGTGCTGCTATGAACACTGGGGTGCAGGTGTCTTTTTGAATTAAGGTTCCCTCTGGATACATGCCCAGGAGTGGGGCTGCTGGGTCATATGGTAAGTCTATTTTTAGTCTTTTGAGGAATCTCCATACTGTTTTCCACAATGGCTGCACCAAACTGCATTCCCACCAACAGTGGAAGATGATTCCCTTTTCTCCACACCCTCTCCAGTATTTATCATTTGTGGACTTTTGAATGATGGCCATTCTGACTGGTGTGAGGTGATACCTCATTGGAGTTTTGATTTGCATTTCTCTGACAATTAGTGATATTGAGCATTTTTTCATGTGCCCATTGGTCATTTGTATGTCTTCACTGGAGAATTGTGTGTTTAGGTCTTCTGCCCATTTTTGGATTGGGTTGTTTGTTTTTTTCTTATTAAGTCATATGAGCTGTTTATATATTCTGGAACTCAAGCCCTTGTCAGTATCATCTTTTGCAAATACTTTTTTCCCATTCCATAGGATGGGATTTTGTTTTGTTTTGCTTATGGTTTCCTTTGCTGTGCAAAAAGCCTGTAAGTTTATAAACATTTGTTTATTTTTATTTCTATTGCTTGGGTAGACTGCTCTAGGAGAACATTGCTGAGATGTACGTGAGATAATGTTTTGCCTATGTTTTCTTCTAGGAGGTTTATTGTGTCTTGTCCTATGTTTAAGTCTTTAAGCCATTTTGAGTTTATTTTTGTGTGTGGTGTGAGGAAGTAATCTAACTTCACTGATTTACATGCAGCTGTCCAGTTTTCCCAACACCATTTGCTGAAGAGACTATCTTTACTCCATTGTATGTTCTTGCCTCCTTTGTCAAAGATTAATTGACCAAAAGTTTGTGGGTTCATTTCTGGGCTCTCTATTCTGTTCCATTGATCCACATGTCTGTTTTTGTACCAACACCATGCTGTTTTGATTACTATAGCTCTGTAGTATTGTCTGAAGTCCAGGAAGGTCATTCCTCCAGCTTCATTCTTTTCCTTCAGTATTGCTTTGACAATTCTGGGTCTTTAGTGATTCCATATAAATTTTATTATGATTTGTTCTAGTTCTGTGAAAAATGTCCTGGGTAATTTGATAGGGATTGCATTAAATCTATAGATTGCCTTTGGCATTATGGCCATGTTAACAATATTGAAGAACAATCTTAAATAAACATTCTAACCTACCAGCTAAAAGAATTAGAAAAGGAAGAGCAAACAAAACCAAAAGTCAGCAGAAGGAAGGAAATAATAAAGATCAGGGAGGAAATAAATAGAGATTAAAAAACAATAGAAAAAAATGAATCAAACCAAGAGCTGGTGATAGTGTATAGAAACACAACAATTTCTGTATATTAATTTTGTATCCTACAACTTGACCGAATTCATTGATGAGCTGTAGTAGTTCTCTGGTGGCGTATTTAGGATTTTCTATGAATAGAATCATACTATCTGCAAACATCAACAGTTTTATTTCTTCTTTTGCAATCTGGATTCCTTTTATTTCTTTCTTGTCTGATTGCTGTGGGTAGGACTTCCAATACTGTGTTGAATACAAGTGGTTAGAATGGACCTTCTTGCCTTTTCCTGATCTTTGAAGAAATGCTTTCAGCTTTTCACCATTTAGTATGATGTTAGCTGCGGGTTTGTCAAATACGGCTTTTATTATGGCAATGTATGTTCCCTCTATACCCACTCAGTGGAGACTCTTTATCATAAATGGATGTTGAATTTTGTCAAAAGCTTTTTCTGCATCTATTGAGATATGAGATATAATAAAAGTCATATGATTTTTATTTTTCAATTTGTTAACATTCCTCTTTTTTAAACTGTAGTTTCTTAAACCAATATGGTATTGAGAATATGAGATCACATTTCATTTACATTATTTTTTTCATATTTCTTTTTCTCAATTATTTATTAATAATTATTTTTTTCCGTTGTCTTATCTGATTTGTTCAATGTTAAACTCTTACAAATAGTTGGATCTACTACTGAAACTTTTACTCTGTTCATCTCTTTTCTGCTTTTAATAATATATTATTATAGTATTTAAACATATTATTTATATATTTGTCCTAACCTAGGATATATCCTTGTGACTCCTCTTAGTTTTCGCACTCGAGAACTGCATTTATCACATAGTGGACAGGACACTGGTCCTTGATCAGAAACCTGGATTTGTATCTCAGCACTAACAGTACTAACCTACCTAACCTCTCTGCAGTTCCTTTAATTCATTCTTAACCTAAGGAAAATAACCTTCTTGGTTAATGACTGACTGCACATAAACCACATACATACACAGGCATAAAGAATGGACTTTGTTTAGGGTCTACCCTATTTTGAGCTTTTATTATTTTTTTTTAATTTTTTTGGAGGAAGGAAGTAATTGGGTTTAATTTTAGTTGTTTTTTTTTTTTTTTTTTAATGGAGGTGCTGGGGATTGAACCCAGGATCTCATGCATGCTAAGCAGGCACTCTACCACTGAGTTATACCCTCCTCTATTTTGAGTTTTTAAAATACCTCTCTTGTATCCCAGGTAATGAAGATTACAAATTTCACAGGTAGAGAGTATTTAATGAAAAATGACAAAGTGTTTGAGCTCTATGTTCTTTGCAGTACTAGATGAATTTTAACATCAAAATAATTTAAAAAGGACAAACATGCAGAAGAAGGAATAGCAAACTGCTAAAAATTCTAAATATTTTTCTAACATAGGAGTGAATATGATGAAAGATTTTACAAAAATTCCCAACAAGCTTGCTTTCACGAGGCATGACCAAGGATCTGAACAGTTTTGATTCTGTGTGTTTTTTGTGCATTTTCCAGCCTCACCAACTTCACTGCCAGGTAGGAAGGAGGGGCCCTGCCATTACCTCTGAGATAGTCCAGATTTACGTGCTTTCCCACCTACAAAATCACAGAGAATCATGTTACACTGACTATACTGGGCCACCCAAAAATAGAGGAGGGGGAGTTCTAGAAGCAATTTTCTTTATGATTTTATAGTATATATCAGAATTAGGTAGAGTAGACACAGCAGTAACTGCTTCAAATTTTATGCTGATATTAATTCCTAATAGTGACTAGATTTCAAGAATCTTTGAAATCCACTGAGAGATGTGTTTGCAACTTATTTTCAGCCCTTGAAATTTTTCTTTCAAAAATACAAGCAGTTGCTAAGCAAACATCAAATGGTTAATGTTTAGTCCTTGAAATACTATGTACACGATTTTAGTTCCCAATTTTCTTGCTATGTTGTACGGAATGAGTTCCTGACATGGAGTCATAAACCAAGCCCAAAAATATGATAATGGAGTTTCATATGAAAGCTTCCATTATTAAAAATCTTTTTATTCCAAAACTATTACTTTCAAATTTTTATTGAAACTATTCATCCGTTGCCTCCTAAAAAGCAGATGTATCTTTTCCACTGAGAATTAACTGTTTTGTCTATAAATAAGCATATAAAATACTACATGACAAGACAGATCTAATATCACAGCTCCAACTGGTTCTTCACTACTGGTTCTAACAAACAGGTTCACATTTTAACTTTCGTATTCAGCCCCTCCACCTAGCCAAGAAAAACTGCCTGTCCTCCTCAATGCTTTACAGTTATCACTTCCGTCTTCCCCCACCAGAAACAGACCCTTCCCTCAGACAACCAATGTTTGTAACTTTCCACAAGATCCAGTTCAAAACTCCATCTCTCCTGCTAGAAGGAAATTTCACATAATATAACTAACACTTGAAAGAAAGAGTACTGCCCGCTTTTAAACTACTCATTCAGTCTTTCAAGTCTGACTGTCCGCTTTACATTACAGAATTTTTACTCTTCTGTTAACTAGTTATGATAAACATATAAGTCTAAGGGTACTTTTGTTCCTGTTGACTGCAAAACAGCAGGGATAAGGCAATGATCAAGATGGCTAGAGCTCCTCAGATCTACCATTTATTCACAGCCAGATATTTTCACATGCATTAGCTCATTTACTTTCTACAACAACCTAATTTCTACATGCTATCATAACACCCACTTCAGAGACATGGAAACTGAGGCACACAGTGCTAAATGCCCAAGGTTATGTACCTTATGTGTGGATGTTTAGTAAACTCTGATGCTTTGCTTTGCCAGGCACTGTGAAAGCACATTTTAAACATGGACTCATTTAATCCTCATAACCTTCTAGGAGGCAGGTGTTATCACCACTCTACAGATGAGGAAACTGAAGCCCAGAACTTGATCCAGTCGCCCAGGAAACTAGTGGCCAGGTTGTGAGCCCAGGCAGTGTGAATACAGATGGCTAAAGCCTTACCACCATGTTACTCCAGTTTCTGAATTAACAGTGCAGCAGTTAAGTACACATCTGAGGCTTCTAGCGCGCAGCTACAGCAATGTGATTTGGGTGTTACTTTTATGCACTCCTTAGTTTGCTACGTATTTAAGAGCTTAATATATAAATAGTGTTACTAAGTGCAGTAAAAGGACATCAAAACTATTAACACCTAATTACCTAACCCCATGAGTTTCTGTTCTACCAGGGGAGGTGAATCACCGCCAAAAAGATATATATTGCAAGGAATAATGCAGTTAAATGCCACAAGTGCGGTTCAGAGAAAGTGTCAGTGCTTAGCAGAGGCCAACTGAGAAAGCCCACACAGTAAAGCTGGACCTGGAAGGATGGCAAACACCCTACAGATACTTCTACCGCAGGATTAACGACACGTTTCTGTGCTCCTGGGTTTTGCCTTTTACTCACTAGACTTAGGTCTTTGAAGAAAAGGGACTACTTTTATCTTTGTCTCTCCAACACCTAAAAAACTCACTCAGTAAATGGCATCAGGACAAGAGGTACAGACAATGTTATGGAAAAGCTCGTTCCATGCAGAGAGGACATCATGAACTTTGAGGATAAAGCAGAAAAAAGCACTTTGAAAATTTTATTTGCTGTCTCATAGGCAGTAGCTCTGTGTTGTCCAAATCCAGGGGGCCCCATTTTCACTCTATCCCATGTGAAGGCTCCCCCTTGAGGGTGAATACCATGGGAATGCGCCCCCTGGAGTTGTGCAACAGAGCAGCTCTGATTACAGGCATCCCTGCTCACAAGCTCTTAGCAAAGCAGAGATGTTCTAACCCCTAAGCTTTGCTTTTCCCCGTTGTCTCTCCTTGATACGCTATGGCTGGGTTCTTGAAAAACCCATTTAAAATTTTTATATTTTAAAAGTAACAATCACACAACGTATCATGGTAAAAAACAATTATGCTAGTTCTAGGGAGAAGGGACAGAGCTACAAAGCAGTTGAGCATGGAGACTCTGAAGCCAGACCTCTGGTGAGCGATCTCCGGCTCCACCCTCAGGAACCCTGTGACCACGAGAAAGTTACTTCACCCCTTTCTGCTGAAATACCTTTTTCTTTAAAAGAAGATACAGGCATATCCCGGGAATACTGCAGGTTCAGTTCCACACCGTCACAATAAGGAAGATATGGCAATAAAGCAAGTCAAAATTATGTCTTAAAACTCAATGTACATATTTTAATTAAAAAAGACTTTAATGCTAAAAATATTAGCCATCACCCGGGCCTTCAGCAAGTGGTAATTTTTCGCAATGGTGTCACAAATCACGGTAACAAATATCAGAATAGTGAAAAAAGCCTGAAATATTGCAACAATTACCAATATCTGACACAGAGACGCCAAGTGAGCAAATGCTGTTGGAGAAATGGCACATACAGACTTGCTCAATGCAGGACTGCCGCAAAACTTCAATTTGTAAAAAAAAAAAAAAAAAGCAATTATCTCTGAAGCGCAATAAAATGAGGTATGCCTGTAATAGTATTAGCTCACTGGGTTATCATGAAAATTATGTGAATATATGCAAAAGGGTTAGGAGAGTGTCTGGCACAGGCGAAGCATGGAACAAATGCCAGGTATTATCACTTCCAGGGTGTTGGCAGCAAATCGATTGCCAATTCACATTCTGCCTCCAAGTAACTGTGGAGGCCCCCTGGGGGCGGGACAGGGAGCTGCTGGCATCAGCACAGAAGGGTGATGGCGCCACCCTGATGCCACCATGCAAGGTGGCACTGGTGACCCTGTCACACTGCTCAGCCTTTTGTAAAACGAGGCTTCTGCTGTGTAACTTTTGACACATACTCCAGACCACATCATTCCAAAGAATGGTGCTAATATTTAATAAACAGGCCCAAGTATGAAGCATGCAGCACTCCCAACTGGAGTTTGAAAGTATCTGTAAAACTCGGCTATTGTTTTTCTCTCTCTACATCCAGGGAAGTTAAATTTTCAACGTGTAAAAACATTTTGGGGTTTTCTGCTGAGTAGAGATTGTCTTTCAGACAATGACATTTTCTCTACAGAAGTGTTGCGTACTCTTTACTCTGAAGGTCAAAGGAAAAAGAAGGTAAGGAAATGAGAAGCCTTGTAGACAGGAAGGAGGCATAAAGGGACCGAGTCAAATCAGGAGGAAAAAAGGACAACAGTTTTAGGTGCTTTTGAGTTAAGATGGCAAAGACTGCTTGCTGTCTGAGATCTACCAGCAGGTGGGTCATTAGAGGTATTAAAGCCAAAGACGAGAGTGTGAATCAGTCAACTCAGACTGTTCTTACTTTGGCTTAAAATAGAGAAGAGGGAAGTAAGGATGGGCGAAAAACATGTTTTATGTAGAAGTCACATGAACAACCTCACGGAGCTCAACGTTGACAGATTTTTGTCATCTTATTGACAAGGGTGTTGCAATACTACTAGGTAAACATAATCAGGTCATAATTCTCACTATATCTCCACAACGTCAACAGTGCCAGATATAAAAGTGTGGGGGCAGGAGGGCGGGGCGGTGCACACAAACTGTCACTGTGTATGAAACAAGGAAACAGAAGTCAAAGTTTGACTTTACACATCAGTTTCACACCAGGAACGAGCATAAATCCAATACAGAAATCCTGCTTCAAAAGAATATAAAACTGAGAGAAATCGTGGTTGGGGGAGTGGGGGGCAGGTGGAACAAAATTGATTGCAAAAAACAAAAAAAAAATTGCACTAGCTGATGAGCTATTAAAAAATCTGCCTGATTCTGACCAACCATGGTTACCTTAAATGAAATTCTTTATTGATATGAATCTCAGTATTGCATGACTTTTTGATCAAACGAGATTTTACACTTGCTTTCCATTAAAGGATAAAAATTCAAAGTGCCGCTTGAAAAAAAAAATGTAGTATTTTTGAAAAGTATTACTCAACAGGCTGTAACATAGCATTTGCAAGCTGCAAAATGCAGCTACAAAGTGTGTTCCAGGAGAGGGAGTAGTGAAACAGAGGCTGACAGAAGAGAAACTCGTGTAAAGCGAAGATTAATTCAGCTAACCCGTGCTGTGTAAGTGAATACGTCAATTCCCAGTAAAGGTTTTGAACACTGGTAACATCTGAACTTAAGAGATTTTTGGATCTCAGGTGCTAAATCACCACTTATAATGGGGAGCAGAGTAAATGCCAACAGCATGGAGCAGGCTAAATTACACTGACTGCTTTTTGGTTACGTACATGCTAACAATGATAACAGTACTATGTTCTTATACTCTGTCCTTTCACAACCTTGTGTGTGTGTTAAGCATGAGAGACACAAGGTCCCAGACAACAATCACACAACAAATGTGCAAACTCACATTCCTCCAATACTTTTGTATCGAACCACACCTCAAACTTTGCCTGTAGGTACAATACTGGTAAACACACACTTGCAAAATGTAACTGTGTCAAGGACGTACAAAATAAGATTACTCTGAAGAATACAATAAACTCTGAGCTTGCAACTGTGTGTCCCATTTGAAATTTGAGCCTTGAAGTTTAAAAAGTTTGATGTCAGAGGTAACAGGGCAGGAAAAAATGGAGAAAGTCTGGTCCCAGGACTCAAGTCACAGTTAAGAGCAAAACCAACCAGAGGAACTAAAGGAACCTCTGGTGAAGCCAAAAACCTCAAACAACGCCATTTTCAAAACAGGTACTAAGTAAGCTGATTCTGTAGTACCACTGACTTCCTACTCCAGTAATTCACGGCCACACGTTTTATTCACCCGTTAGTAATCATCTTGGCAAAAGATTTCTAATACTAATAAATTCAAAGAAGGTGTGAAAGGAAAATAAGAATGTAATGCAGAGAGAGCTCTCTTAAACAGAGCCGGGAGGCCGTTAGGAAAGTGCATTTCTCAGCCTGGATGGAATCTGGCCTTTTGACCTAGTAAAGTCACCTAGAACACCCACCAGAAACTCAAGCTACTTACTGGACCCCTACCATAAAACAACTCGTGATTCCTTAAGGTTAGGAATTTTCCAACTTGCTTCTGAGACAGTCAGGATTCTCGCCCGGCAACTTTTAACAACCTTGTGACCTTCTATCTTTACCTGACTCACTTCCTTGGAGCACTCTTTCTGCATTGACCTGAATCTGTCTAACAAATTACAATTCTTAAGATCCCAAATAAACTCTTTTCTTATATGCAGCCTCCTGTATTTTTCTTTCTTTCTAATTTCTTTTTTGTTGTTGACCAAAGTTTGGAGAAGAAAGGAGGAATTTAAAAGCAGAATAGTTTAAAGAAAAAAAAAATTTTTTCAAGGTCAGTTTAATCTAATTATATCATTCATGACCTCCAAAGCCTGCCCCTCATGGTCATAGCCAGATAAACCCTCTTCAGCCTAGTCCACACCCCCAAAGAATCATTCCAGTTTTACGATCCCCCCATCAACACCCTTCACTGACTTTATGCTTCATTGCTGCTTTGACTTTTCAATGCCTTTACACCTGCTTGTTAATGCTAACTTTAAGGCCCAGTAATCAAAAGAGCAAGACTCTGAGGTTTTGGTTTTTCAGTCCTGATTCTGTACCAGTGACCTTGTTATTTAATTGCTATGCCTTGTTTTACTGCAAACCTTGCTTCACTGGGCTTTGCAGATACTGCATTTTTTACAAATTGAAGGTGTGTGGCAACCCTGCATGGAACAAGCCCATGGGTACCATGTTTCCAGCAGCATTTGCTCACTCCGTATCTCTGTGTCACATTTTGGTAATTTTCACAATATTTCAAGCACTTCCCATCATTATTACAATTGTTAACGATGACCTGCGGGCAGCAATCTTTGATGTCACTATTGCGGCTGCTTGGGGCCGTCACAAACCACACCCATCTACGATGGGAACGTAATCAGTCAGTGATGTGTTTGTTCTAACTGCTCCAGGAACCAGAGGCTCCCTAGCCTCTCTCTCCCTGTCCTCAAGCCTCCCATTTTCCCCAAGACACACTGATATTTAAATTAGGCCAGTTAATATCTTTACACTTATTAGTCTCTTAAGTGTCCAAGTGAAGTGAAGAGTCACAGATCTCTCACTTTAAATCAAAAGCTAGAAATGGTTAAGCTCAGTGAGGAAGGCATGTCAAAAGCCCAGACAGGCCAAAAGCTCAGCCTCTTGCACCCGCTGGCCAAGCTGTGAATGCAAAGTCGGAGGAAATTAAAAGCATGACTCCAGAGAATACATGACTGATAAGAAAGCAGTCCTCTCGCTAATATGGAGAAAGCTGTAGTGGTCTGGACAGAAGATCAAACCAGATCAAACCAGCTGTAACATTTCCTTAAGCCAAAGCCTGGTCCAGAGCAAGGACCTAACTCTGATTCTATGGAGGCTGAGAGGCAAAGAAGCTGCAGAAGAGAAGGAGCAGAAGTTGGTTCCTGAGATTTCAGGAAAGAAGCCATCCTGATGGCCTAAAAGTGCAAGTTATCCAGAAGATCTAGGTCAGATAATTCACGAAGGTGGCCACACCAAACAACAAAGGTTCAGTGCAGATGAAACTGCCTTATATTGGAAGAAGATTCCATCAAGAACTTTCACAGCAGGAGAGAAGTCAAGGTCTGCCTTCAAGGCTTCAAGGGACACACTGATTGCCTTGTTAGGGGCAAATGCAGCCGGTGACTTTAAGTGGAAGCCAATGCTCATGTACCATTCTGAAAACCCTAGGGCCCTTAAGAATTAGGCTTAATCTACCCTGCCGGTGCTCTTTGAATGGAACAAAGCCAGGATGACAGCACATCTGTTTACAACATGGTTTCCTGAATATTTTAAGCCTTCTATTGAGACCTACTGCTCAGAAGAGAAGATTCCTTTCAAAATATTACTGCTCACTGGTCATCCAAGAGCTCTGATGGAGATGTATGACATCGATGTTGTTTTCAGGCCTGCTAACACAGCATCCATTCTGCAGCCCATGGATCAAGGAGAAATTTCGACTTTCAAGTATTATTATTTTTAAGAAATACATTGTGTAAGGCTATAGCTGCCATTGACAGTAATTCCTCTGATGAATGTGGTCAAAGTCCATTGAAGATCTTCTGGAAAGAATTCATCATTCCAAGTGCCATTAAGAATATTCATGATTCATGGGAAGAGGTCAAAATATCAACATTCCCAAGAATTTGGAAAAGTTGATTTTCACCCTCATGGATGACTCTGAGGGGTTCAAACTTCGGTGGAGAAAGTGCATGCAGATGTGGTGGGAACAGCAAGAGACGTAGAATTAGAAGCAGAGCCTGAGGTTGTGACTGAGTTGCTGCAACCTCACGATAAAATGTTCACAGCTAAAGAGTTGCTTCCTCTGGATGAGCAAAGATAGTGGTTTCTCAAGACGGAGTCTACGCCTGGTGAAGATGCTGTGCAGACTGCTGAGATGACAATGACAGATTTAGAGTATGTTGCATAAAGTTAGTGGATAAAGCAGTGGCAGCGTCTGAGAGGGTTGACTCCAATTTTGAAAGCTCCAACTATGGGTAAAATGCTATCAAACAGCAGTGGAGGCTACAGAGAAATCATTTGTGAAAGGATGAATCAATTGATGCAGCAAACTTCACTGTGGTCTTATTTTAAGAAATTGCCACAGCTACCTCCACCTTCAACAGCCACCACCCCCATCAGTCAGCAGCCATCAACATGGAGGGAGGTAAGACCCTCCACCCAAAGATTACTACCTGAAGGTTCACATTATGGTTAACATTTTTTAGCAATAAAGTATTTTTAAATTAAGATCTGTACGTTGTTTTTTTGAGACATAACAAGCTACAGCACAGTGTAACCATAACTTTGCTATGCACTGGGAAACCGGAAAGTCTGTGCGACTCGCTTTACTGCAATATTCACTTTATTTTGGCGAGTTGGTCTGGAACCTAACTCACATTACCTCTGAGCTCTGCCTGTCACCTGTTTCCACACCCAGCCAAGGGGGACCTGTTTCAAAGGGCTAGAAGGATGCAGTGAGATAATGTGTAAAGGAACAGCAGGGTGCCCAGCATATACTAAAGCACTAAATAAACACTAGTTCCTTTCATGGCTGTCTGTAAATCTGCAGAACTCCTACTCACCCTTCAAACCCCAGTTTAAATATCTGTTTCTGAAAAACCTCCTTAATTGTGTGTTCTATTTTCTCCGTGCCCCCCTCCCCCCAAATTCAATTGCCTACACTTCTGCATTTCCCATGGCACTCAGAGAAACCTCTACTGTATTTTAATTGCTTGTTGATGGCCTTTCTGCTCCATTAGAGAATGAACACCTCCAGGGTTGGCTTTTTATCTGTCTAATTACTGCCCTCTCCCCAAAACTGACAGAATCAATAATGGAAGCTCAATTAGTATTTGCTGAACATATGAATGAATGAAATGATGTCACTGCACTATTACAAACTAAAACCCTTAGATGGCCTTTGAAATATTTCATGATACACTTTTTTTTTTTTTTTTAGTAACAATCCTAACTTAGAGCAATACCCTATCAGCAATGGAATTTTTTAACATTTCTGCTTACTAGTCACTCATTTACTCAGCAAGTACTCCTGTGGGCTAGGAGTACATCAAGTGAACAAGATGAACAAAAAGCCCTGTCCTTGCCGGCCTTACATGTACTGCAGGTCAATCTGTGGAAGAAAGAATCACTGCAAACCTGTCGGGAAAAGATATCAGAAGACACATTTTGTTATTCGTCAACATTTACTAAATATCAAAAGGATGGAAAAAAAAAAAAAGCTCCTGACCACACATAAAATTTAACTACTTAAAAAGGCCTGAAATAAACCCAGATTTATTGTACTAAAATAAGCAAAACTGATTTTGCATCCCCTCAAAAATGCTCATGTTAAGGACCCATTTCCTCGTAGCTAAAAATATTTGTGACTTCTTTCTTGAATGGTTAGTGACCTTTGTGAGTTTAAGGGTTTTACGTGAAAGGTGGTGGTGTTTAACGCGGCCTATTTCAAAGCTTGCTTATGACCTTAAAACATTCTTGATTTTATAAGTGAGAAGGGTTTTTAACAAAACTCTGGATCAGGACTGCTATTCGAAGGGGCGATCCCCTAGGAGTGAGACAGGCCATGCCAAGACTAACTCAGGACCACGTCCCAACTGGCTCCATCCTCAAGCAAGCAGCCCAGGTGCCAGGGAACGAGGCTGGGAGACACAAGCACATCCACAGTTCCTGCACATCAACCTTTCCAATCTTACCTCCTGCTCCGTCCTCTCTGCTGCACCCACCTGGTTCCCCAAAGCGTGGCCTTTTCTTTCCTTTCTTTATTCGATTCCTGACTTAGAAAGTACTCTCCTCATTTCTACCGTTAAAATACTACTCATCAACACACCATTTCAACCTGGAAGAGCTTAAGCTTTCCTCTGTCAGGGGTGACTGAACCCTTTTCTAACTCACCAGCCCTCTCTGCGAGCCTTTTAAACAGAGCTTGGCAAGTTCTACCTTGCTTTCATCCTGATCTGCCGCTCTTACTGGAGCATCAACGCTCCTCACTGTTCTGCTCACAGCCTCTGGAAGGGGGCCTTACACACGCAGGTGCTCCATTTTCCTATCAGATAAAAAAGTCAACATAATATCCAAACATCCAACACTTACCAGAGCTACTCACAAGGAAACTTTTACAGATTTCTGCACAACAGCACTGAATTTTGAATCCCAAGTCAGATTCAGTCTTACTGAACAAATGTTGCTACCTAAAATTACATTATTTCAATGTCAGAAGTAATAAAAAAGGTGGTCTGGGTGTCCCATGCAGAGAAGACTGAGAAAAGAGTCCTGAAGACACAGGCTGCTCCTATATAAACAGGTTTCATTTCAGCTGTACGTTTTGATCATTTTGGACTTTATGAGCCAACTTAACACTTTACTGAGAGATTTACCCTGCTTTACTAATTAACAGTGCAATAAACAAACAAAAGGGAAGTTAGTAATGAGAGATTTTGGATACAAAGTGCAGTGATCTGGGTTTTAGGCCGGTGGTCCCCTCCCCCTCAGAGCCTACAGAGAAGAGGTGAAAAGCATAAACGTCAAACAAGTGGTGAATGGACAGATCATCCATCAAGAGCCCCAGGCTTAACAGGCTCTTTCATCAAAACCCCTGCCATGGGGAAGAAATCCTTCAACAGCACCCTACAGGAAACACAGATCTGAATCATGAAACGAAACATTAAAAAAGCATCAGCGGCATCCTAGAAAAATTACTAGCGAGATTTAAGTCTCAACCCCCTACTTTGCCTCAAAAGTGCTTTCTAATAATACTGAGCACATTCCAAATAGCTTCCATCTGCCAAGAACTTGCCAATTGCACCTCCCCTGCTCAGCAACCGGGGTGAAAAATCAATGCCAAGTGAACCTTAATCCTTCCATTTTTGAAGTAAATTGCAAACATCTACCTTGCTGGGCATTTATCCACAGAGTGAGTAGTTTCTAAATGAATTTAGGAAGTGAACATGGCCCAAGGGAAAGCAGGAGAGGCAAAAGGAGAATGAGTGAATATGGGTTTAAAGGAAAAAAAGTCAGAAAACAGGAAAAGCCAAGAATTCACTTGGGAAAAAGATGAAAGTAAAGGGCAATACGAAAAGTAAAAGAAAAATAAGAGAAAAATAATACTCCACCCCCCCCCCAAATGCCTAGAGAAAGAAAGTGAGGAGAAGCAAAGAATAAAGTCCAGATGTCATGATTAACTTTAAAAATTCTCTTACTGTGACTTTAAGACTGACTGGGTTTGGAGTCTGGGATCCTTAGAAAAAACAAAGAGTCTAGCAGTAGAGAAACAAAGTGAGACGAGGCAGGAAAGGAAAGCGACCCTCCCTTCGAAGCTCTGGATCGGCATCAGGTAGGGTTGGATCAAGCAAAAAGCTGGGGATGCGCGGGGTTCCTGGAAGTGCTGAGAGGCACCAGTCACGCGGATTCACTTGTCTGGGGGCGATCAAGGATTCCACGCGGGCTCCGGGAGCCCACGGCGAACGCCCACCCCCACCCCTGGGGTGTCTGAGAGGCCGGACTAACAAACAGATGGGCTCTCGAAGCAGGAGCTAGAAGATGAGCATTCTCTGGACCCGGCGAGACCCGACGGGGACCCCGGAGTGTGCAAAAGGAAGGCAGCGGCCAGGGTCAAGGGCGGTGTCGCCAGGGGCCCCCGGGCGCCCTTCGCCGAGCCCGAACTCACCGATGCCGAGCCCCACAACCAGGCGGCCGGCGAGCAGCGTCTCCTTGTTGTTGGCCGCGGCCAGCACGGCGGAGCCGGCGGTGAAGAGGGCACTGGCCAGCAGGATGGCGGCGCGGCGGCCGAAGGCGCCGTTGAGGGCCCCGCCGGCCAGCGCCGAGACGGCGGCCGCCCCCACCGTGCTGGACACCAGCAGCTCCTGCCACAGCGCGTCCAGGCTGAGCTGCCGCTTGAGCAGCAGCATGGCCCCAGACACCACGCCGGTGTCATAGCCGAACAGGAAGCCGCCCAGCGCCGAGAAGACGGCCACCACGTACACGAAGGCGGGGGTCTCGTCCTGCTGGAACTGCCGCCGCGCCGCGCGCTCCAGGTCCCCGACGCCGCCGCCGCCGCCCGCGCCCCCGCCCGCGCCCTGCAGGCTGGCGCTCGACTCCGCGGCCGCCAAGAGGCTGCGCTCCCCGGCCGTGCTCGCCGCGTCCGGCTCCTGCTGCTTCCTGCGCCGCTCGCCCATCAGGCTGCTCAGGCTCCGCAGCGTGTACTCCACATTCTCGCTCGCCTTGCGGGACATAGGGCAGGGGCCCGGGGCTACCCGGGGGGGAACGAGGCTCCGCGGGCCGGCGGTCTCGGAGGGCTGGACGGCCCGAGCGCGCACACCGAGCCGCCGCCGCCTTCCTCCTCCCGGCGCCCGCTCGGACTGCCACGGCAGCAGCCGCCGCCGCCGCCGCCGCCGTGGCCTGCTCCGGGGAGAAAGTTGCTGTCCGCAGCGCCCGGCGGCTCTCACTCGACACTCACGCCCCGCGCCTGCCGAGCTGGCGCTGCGGAGCGGGCGGGCGGGAGGCGGGGTCGCGGGTCACGTGCGGCCCCGCCGGCGGGGCGGGGTCGCGGGCACGCTCCGCCCCTTCCCTAGGCGGGGCCAGGCTCAGCCCTCCCCGGACCCCTAAACCCCGCCCTCAGGTCGAGGGCGACCCCTGACCTAGGCTCCTCCTTTTAGGGCTCTCTCATCTGTCAGGAATTACCCCTAGTTTGGGGGATGCTGCTGGGGAGCAGGCCCATGTTTGAGTGCCCAGTAATAGGCTTCTAGACCGAGAAACCGGCCGATGATGATGGCACGGTTTGCAAAGGCAAGGAGAGAACCCTTTAAAACAGCTTGAGCATGGCCAAGGCTGGAACGGTGTAGAAAAAAAATGTCCTGTTATGGCACAGTACCCTTCCTCCTTTTATAATATTGTGACATAAATGAGTTGGTTCTGGAGCAATTCCGTTTCCTCTCATCGCCAGTCCCTCCTCAACGTAAGCTTGTTTTAAAGGCATGGTACATGTTCCTTTGAGGACAGAGATAATCTCCCCCCCCCCCCCCGGCGAATCTGAAACCTCCTTCCAGGGATCCCTGGTGTGTGAAGGAAAATTCACATTTATACATTCCAGTCTTGCATCACGAGGTAGCTCCCACGGATACAAAGTAAACCTAAGGATTGATCCGATTTGGTGTTTAACAGGCAATATCCACCTAGCTCTCCCAACATGCCCACCCAAAGGAAGGCGCTTTCTCCCCTGAGAAATCTGCACTACTGCCTTCCACTTGTAGGGCAATTTTAACTGCCTGTTTGCTTGAAACAAAGCAAAGATGATATTACTTGCCACCAGTGTTTTAAACTGTTGAGTTAATTGTGGGGTTTTTTTTCCCTCGCTTTAAGTCATTAGCAAATCATTTTATACAGCTTCACTTTAGAAGAGAAACATTGACTTTGTCTCTCTGATTTGCTTTCATTCTTCATACTCAGGGCAGGAGGTAAAGCATCATATAATTGTATTCCTTAGCGTTTCAGTGCTCTTTTATTTTCCTTATTTGAGCAAAAGGTTACTTCGTATGAGGCCTATTTTTTCCATGAAGCCTAAAACTGTTTCCTTTTAAAGAAAAGCATTTTGTCGTCGTCTCAGTTTCAATATAAAGTCATATTAGAATTTGTCAAAATTGCTTTCCTTTGAATTATCTGTCATGATTATCTCCATAATACAGCACTTTGATTTCCAGCAACAAGGAAAAATGAATTAGTGAGCTCAGAGGGCTTAACTGTTTAAACTTATTGTATGGCTTTAAAGAAAGGCTCTCTCCTAATTCCCAGGTATCAGTTAAACAGAGAGAGCTTTTAGCTCTGGAGCAATGAACTCTTTAATATTCAGGCCTCAGAAAAGAGTCAGGTAGGAGCGAGCCCTTTTCTGTGTCCGCTGTTATAAAAGTGCGCCACCTGGTGGTGAGTTGGTTCATTGATTTTTTTTTTTTTTTTTTTTTTTTTTTTTTAAAAGCAGGGCTTCCCAGATGAGAATTAGCGGGTACTGTTGACAGTTCCTCCTTGCTGAGATGAAACCAACTGCCTTTTGCTCCTAGCAGGAACAACTCGGCCCCTGAGCATCCTTTCCTGGGAATTCAGCTTTTGTGTTGCAGAACACTAAACTACTTAAAGTGGTTTTGCTGACTATCATCAGGGCACCTAAATAAATAACTGGGATCAGTTTACATCTGAAAAGAAATATGACATGAAAAAAAAAAAAGGCAGACTTTAATCACAGACTTAAACAGAGTTCTTCTCAGTCCTTGGAGGGAATCAAGTTCAGTTCAGCACCGCAATATGAGTCTAAAATGTAGTTCCGTGAAGCCTGCCCCGGCTGCAAATTATGATGAAATGGAAAGCTCATTGGCTAAGGATGAGAAGTCATGCATCTCAGCCCTGTCAGTGTTTTACTGTAAAACTCTGGACAAACCACTAAATTAGTTTGTGCCTTGTTTTCTTAGTTTCAGAGCAGATAATGGAACAGCAACGACTCAACTTACTAGAAATGAAAAAGAACTTTGAAATACATCTAATTGCTATTGCAGAGTAAATAATAATTATGAGCACCATTATTAGTTGGCAAGCTAAGTCCGAAAGCCGAAGTTAGTAAGTACATTTGCTTTACAACCTTCAGAAACACTAAGGACCCACAGTAGAAGGGGGAAAGCAGAGAGAGGTTTTAGCTATATGGCTACAGATTTCTTTCCAATCACCTCTCTCATCATAACAGTCCCCTTTCCCCAGAGATAACCACACCGATCCATTTGGAATGTGTATTTCCAGAACTTTCTCTATGCATTTATATATACACAGTGAAACACAAGAGTTGTTTTAGTGTTGTTTAGATCGCAAAAGAAAGAAAACCCAAATCAAACTGGTTTAAGCCAAAATCATGGTGGAGAGGGAGGATTTATTGGCTGTTGTCTCAGAGAAGTTTCTGATAGGCTCGTTTCAAGTACATCTGGATATGGGACTCAAAAACCAGGATGTCACCAAGAGCTTCATGCTCCACTCTGCTTCTGGCCACTTAGGCTCTAGCCTCAAATTCCAAGTAGTAGCCAAACGGCCACAGCAAGCTCCACGCTCTATTTCCTGTTCCACTCATATGTGAGAGCCAATCAGTTGCCCACCTCTTGAGCTGTTAGTGGAAGGAGATCATATGGGCTGAGATTGTCAGGGGGAGGGCATTCCCATAACATCTCTGGGGTACTTTTTTTGCCAGAAGACAGGCAAATAAAACTAATAGATTGAGTTACCATAAGTAACTAGTAAAGTAACATGGCATAAAAGCCAAGTAAAGCACTTCAAGAGAGAGGGACTGGCTAAGAGAATCAAATATGTTACATAGAGATCAAAAAGAATAAAACCTCATATGAAATCACTGAATTTGACTACTAGAAAGTCAATGGTAAGGACCTAATGTACATCATGGTGACTGCAGTTAACAGTTAATAATATACTGTATACTTGAAATTTAATAGAATAGATCTTAAATGTTCTCACCACACACACACACAAAAGGTAATATGGATAAACAAAAAGTGTACACTGTATAGCACAGGGAACTCTATTCAATATCTTGTACTAACCTACAATGAAAAAGAATATGAAAACAAATATATATATGTATATGTATGACTGAAGCATTATGCTGTACACCAGAAACAACTGATGCATTGTAAACTGACTATACTTCAATTTTAAAAAAGTAATATGTGAGGTGATGGATATGCTTATTAGCTTAACTGTGGTAATCACTTCACATATACATATATCAAAACAATACATTGGATACCTTAACTATATACATTTTTTATTTGTTAATCACATCACAATAAAGCTGGAGTGGAGGGGCGGATGTAGAGAGAAAAAAGTCAATGGTGACTGCCGAGACTCAGAATGTTGTTCTGATGGATTTTGGTATTTTGATGGTATTATGTTCAAAAACCCAGTCATGCCAGAATCCTGCCCTATTGCTTATTCCTCCTTTCTGTGCATTTAATAGACAATTACAGCACCAAAATAAATTTATCATTATTAGGTACAAAGGTAGTGGGTCCCCTTGCTTAGTTATGAGGTGCCTAGCACTTCCCCCAAATCTTGCCTTTCTCTGATTTGTTCTAAGGAGGAAGAGATGGAATGAGGGAGGCAGGAATGGAAGATAAGAAGAAAGGATGGTCACTGTCTCCAAAGGACAATGCCCTACCTAGGTGTGCTTGCTACGGGAGACATGGAACAGGAAACGCAAGGAAGCATGAGGCATGGATAATATTTTCACACACATTGACCCTGCCCACAGAGAGCCATGCCCCCCTCAAGGAACAGATCTTGTAACACAACGTAATCTTACCTCTCCCTTCTTTGTGTGGGCAGGGTTGCAATGCATCTTCCTCCTAAGAGACGTTTAGGAGAGCAATTTCAATGAAGAGGACATTTGTGGAAATAGCAAATGTAGGCTGCATTTTCTAGAAGTCTCTTGGTAAATGTAATGAAGAAGAGAATAGCTCAAAGAGTTATCAGGATCAAGAGAAAGGGTGGAAGTGTTAGGCAGGATTGAATTTGCTTATATACTGAAATGAAAAGGCTACATTGACAATTCCAGATCCTGAGTGACTGATGGAACAAAGTCCCAAAGAAGGCAGGGAGGTTAGAGCAAGCTCATTAGGGGAGAGGCTAACCTAGCCAGGGAGAAAAGGAGGAACATTTCTTCCCCTAAGAAAAAAAAGCAAGCAAAAAAGAACAGCAGGGAAACAGAACATGGTATTAATAACAAAAAGACAGTGTTGAACTTGGTAGCTTGTAACCAAGGGACTGACAAGTGTCTACATTATTAAAACACTTTTAATATGCTAGCTCTTATAGTTAACTTATAACATACGTCATAGTACAATTACTAACAAAAATCTGAAAGATAAAAAAATAAAGATGTCTGTGAAACGGATAATAGGGGCTGGCGGAGGGGAATGGAGTGAACTTAGATGTTTTAAGCAGGAACACCCAAGTTCATATCTTCAATCTGCTACTGATTTGACTGTGTGACCACTTACTTGTTTTCTCTAAGCTTTAGTTTTTTCTTCTGTAAAAGATGGATAATAATACTGTGTCAGTAGTCAGATGGTTTCAATCTAAGTAACAGAAAATCCATACTCAAACTGTGTTATACACTACAGAAGAGTATTATTGTGTAAATCTAAATGTCCAGAGGTGGCAGCATCAGAAATGGAAAGATCAGTCTTTGAAAAATGGTATCTGAGATCCAGTTCTTTTTTTTTCCTCCACTCTGCTATTTTTGTGTATGAGGTTTGCCCTCTGCTGGCTTCCCCCGAAGCCATTAGGAGGCGCTAACATTTCCAGGTATTATATTTTTCTAACATATACAGAAAAGTATTCTAGTCCCTATTCTCAATGCAATATATTCCAGGTGGTAAAAGACCAACATGACTGTGTATTAAAATGCCTAATAATATCAAGCATAGTGTACCAAATTGGGACTAGAGGTAAAAATTCCGATGGAGCTCAGTTTTGACTACAGAGTGTCAGATATTCTTTACTGACCCAAATGAGTAGCTGCAAATAATAACAGTTTGAAAATGAAAGAAAGAAAGGAAAGAAGAAAGGAAGGAAGGAAAGAAGGAAGGAAGGAAGGAAGGAAGGAAGGAAGGAAGGAAGGAAGGAAGGAAGGAAGACCTTGGCTTACAATTTCAAAGAAATCTTTTAATTAAACAGGATCCAGTAATATGAAATGAGAGCAGTGGGAAGTACTTGTCTCAAAGTACAGTCACTAATGAAACTAAAAACAACTCATCCTCTTTAATTGAGGAATTATTAATTTGCTCTGACTGTTTCTTCAGCCAGTTTCAATCACCTGGCTAGTGGTGGAAAATACTTTTCAAATGTTATCTTGTAACATGGTGAGCTTCTCGCTAATCACTTTGTTTTAAACAATTTAATAGGTTTGTTTTGCATTTTGAATCCAAATTGTAAACTCAGTTGTACTAGTGACTCTGTCTGAAGTTATAAAAGCAGTGTATATAATAGTGTGTCTCTGCTTTGCCAAATTGAGTGACTTTATCATATTAAAACTAGGTAAATAGCTGAAACAATTAACCAATATTTCATAGTTGGCTAATGGTAAAGAAATAAATTCCTGTTTCCTTATACATTCCTCTTAACTAAGAAGAACCAAAAACTTTAAATTTGGTTCTACAAATCATCTAACTCATTGTCCATATACATTGCACGGCATTAACAGGCACTGATTTGAAGGAGGCTTTTGTCTTCCCAGCCAGTAGTACCTGCACATGCAAAATATGATTGTTTAAATCAACTTATGCAAAAAATATTTCAGGAAGAGTGGCCATTCCCAAAGAACCGTATTATAATTTCTTCTCAGATTCTCTTTCACAATTTTTACAGTGTATGTATACCATGGAACATTTTTAACACACTTAACGTGTTTCTGAGACACTCAATTACTTGAGTAATACTGAACTTGCTTTCATATCTGATTTTCATGCCAAGAGTCAGTAAGTATGGGGCAGAGAGGGCTTTATGATGGAAGGAGCAGCTTTCATTACTCTCCTCCTGTGATTCTCTTAAACTATGCATAATAGGATGAAATAACAAGCTGAGTTAATAGAAGGTATGTGTGTAACTCACCCCGCAACCCCAATCCTAGATATATCAAGGGTGGTGCCATTTTAACTGCTCAAACAAGCATGCTTTTTCTTAAGAAATACATAGCATAGCCTATTGATGTTAGCAGAAATGATACACTAATTCTTAAGCATTTAATTTTATGAAAAGTGCTTTAATTTGTACTTTTCTCAGTTGTCCATTCCCAGCAGAAAAACACTGCAGACCCATATGTAAAAATAGCTGATCATATAAATCATTATGTACCACATTATTGAAAGAGCCAAACTTCTAGTTAAGTTCAGAGGAGAGGAGAGAAGAGATCAATGGACTGAAATTTAAATTAAAAAAAAAAAAATAGAATGGTATTTATTTTCTCCAGTTAAAAGCTATAACATAAAACCAAAATTGTTACAGTGGAATTAATCTTATTTCTAAATTGGTACAAAATTATTGATGAAATGTCAACTGATCAAACTGAAGAGTAAATAATTTTGTTTTGCTTATGTTTTATAATCTACTTAGTTTTTACATTTTTCTGGCCTATTAGTGAGCACAGGCTGTTTCATTGTTAATCTGAGGAGCCCTAGGTTGCAAGCGTCAAATACAATCACTGTGTGCTCCCTCTTAATTAATAGTCGTCTTACCCAGCTACTACTAGACATGCAATCACTCTGCTTATCACTGTGTGGTTTTGTGTATTATTCTAAAACACAATTGTCAAATGAAAGAAACATTGCATAAATTCCAAAATATAGAATAGGAATGTAGGAATACATACTTTGAAAATCTTTTAAAAGAAAGTTTGGACAATGTTCAAGATGAAAGCTCAGTCAATATACTTATCAATCAATGGCCTGTCTTCCTGGAAAATTACTCTGAACTCTATGGAGAACAAGAGATGAAGCTACTTTCGCAACTCTTCACAATACCAAAAAGAAATAGAAAGCTTCTAAGTGTGAAAAGCATTCCTTAGATTGCAATAAAAAAAAAAAATGTGTTTCTTATCTGAAGAACTAAGATAATTTTATCATTTTCTCTAAATCATGGACTAATTATGAGAGTTCTAAAAAATCAGTAAATACATTATTGTCAATGGCTAATTATGACAGATACTCATCAGGGAGTGATTTGGGTAAGAAAATAAGAATGCAACAGTGCACTGATGAAAAAAGCAAAGTCAGTTTCTTCTGTATGATCTTCTTTTGTGAGATTGCTATGAAATTTTCATGCAGGAACCCTGAGGTAATCACAGCTATTTCTCAAAGACCTACAGGCTAAATGTAGACTCAGCTTTCAATTGTCATCCAAATGGATGAGACTCACAGTGTGAATAATAAGGAAGAAAAAGCAGTCAACTCTATATACTCATAAATTTAAAACCCCTGTTGACGTTACAAAACAATGCTTCCAGTTTCTGTTATAGTTTAGGTGTGAAGCAAAATGGCTTTGTGTCTTTTATTTTTAAAACCTAGAGCTCTTTAAAATTTTTCTTTTTAAGGTGTCAGCCGGACCATGCGCCCTCTGAAGACTTTTTCTCTTACTTGATTTTATTTTTAATTACTTCTTTGTTTAATGGAGGTACTGGGATTGAACCCTGGACCTCGTGCATGCTAACCATGTGTTCTACCACTGAGCTATACCCCACCCCCCCAAAATTTTTCTTTTTAAAATCATCTTCTAATACAACCTGTAATTTTTTAATGTCCCAACTTGTAGTAGGCACTTGTCATACTCTGTGATCTTGTACTTTTGAATACTCTTTCTCTGTTTAGAGAAAGGCTTGTATAATGAAACTCACTTCACCAAAATAGGAGCAGGAAGCTCACTTTCCCAGCACTCCTTGGAATTAGGGGCAGGTATATGACCCAGGCTCAGCCAGGCAAACACATCTGCACAAGAATTTCATTGGAAGAGAATGACATGAAAACTCTCTGTGAGCTCCATCCTAGTGAGGATGCTAAAGACTGGCAGAGGGGAGACATACAGCCTGAAAAGGCGGCAGCAGCAGTCTTAGTGGGGACATGCTGTGTCCAAGCTTGGGGGCTGAGGTGTCCTTACCCAGCAACAGCAGGAGAGTCTTCACTGTGGCAGCCAGTGGGGTAATTAAGAGGTGGTCGGAAGCGTAGCCTCCAGGTATGATTCTCTGGCCCTTGCAAAAATCTTTAAATTTCATTTATGTATAATATATAACAGGCATAGTACGAATGCCAGGGGAGGAGAAATGAAGTGTACACCTGTAACGTTCTCATTATGTGAAGTGGTATAATATCATGTATATCAAAGGTGTATACTGTAAAACCTCAAACAGTCGCCAAAGTAACACAAAAGAGGTTATAGTGATAAAGCCAGCAGAGGAGGGGAAATGGGATTTTAAAAATCCCTCAATCTATAAGAAGGGAGAAAAAGAGGAAAAGGATAATGAAGAACAGGAGGAAAAAAATAGAAGAAAAACAGCAAGATGGTCGATTTAATCCCAACCGTATCAATAATCACAAAGAAAGTAAATATTCTAAGCAGCCCAATTAAAAGACGAAGAGTGGGAGAGGGTATAAAGCTCAGGGGCAGAGTGTGTGCTTAGCATGTGTGAGGTCCCCCCACGTCTTCTCCACAATAGTGTTTTATTGTTGTTGGATATGTGGTTAGTGATTTTTTTCTCCAAGTCTGTAGTTTGATTTTTGACTCTTTTCACAGGGAGTTTGGCAGAGGAAAAGTTTTCGGTTTTGATGAAATCTGATTTATTATTTTTTTCTTATAGGGATGATGTGTTTGGTTTTGGGTCTAAGAACTCTTCACCTGACCCGAGGCCCCAAAGATACTCTCCTGGTTTTTTTTCGAAATGTGTCCTGGTTTTATGTTTTACATTTAACCCAGTGATTCATTTTAAATTAATGTGTGTGTAAGGCGTGTGACTAGGTCAGTATTGATTTTTCTGCTTATGGCTGTCCACTTACTTCAGCATCATGTTGTTGACAAAGTTATCTTTCTTCCCTTGAATTACTTTAGCACTTCTGTCAAAAATCAATTGGGCTATTTGTGGTGTCTGTTTCTGTGTTCTCTGTTTGTATATATCTACCCCTCAAATGCTGAGATTTTTATAGGAATTGCGTTAAAGCTTTATGTCAGTTTGGGGAGAGCTGACGTCATTACAGTGTTGAGAATGTTGAGTCTTCATATTCAAGAACAGTTTGTCTTTCCAATTATTTAGCTTTGATTTCTCTCATCAGCATTCTGGGGATTTTGGTATACAGGTCCTATATATGTTTTATTAGATTTACACCCAAGTACTTCATCTTTTTCGAGTGATCGTAAATGATATGTATTTATAATTTTGGCATCCACATTTTTATCACTAGCATATAGAAATATAATTGATTTTTGTATATTTATCTTGTGTCATGTAACCTTGGTGAAGTTCCTAGTTCTAGACTGTTCTTTTATCCAAAGAAACTTTTAAGAGAATAAGAAGATAAGTTACAGATTTGTAGAAAGTATTTGCAAATTTTATATCTGATGGAAGACTCGTATCCAGAATAAATAAGACACCCTTGAAATTGAGTAATAAAATAAACAAATCAACTAAAAGATGAGAAAAATAACCAGAAAAACACTTCACCAAAGACTATATATACATATGGACAGCAAATATGCATAAGAAATGATACTTAACACCTATTAGTCACTAGGGAAACTTACATTATTTTCCTATTGATTTATTACTACATTCCCTACCGATTTATTGAATTATTACTACATACCTAATAGAATGGCTAAAAATAAGCCTACTGATCATATCAGATGTTGACAAGGATGTGGTAGGACTGGAACATTCATCTGCAGGTGGGAACGTATAATGGTACAACCATTTTTGAAAATAGTGTAACACTTCCTTTAAAAGGTTAAAAAATAGACTTAGTATATGATCCTAGATATTTCTTTGGAGATGAAAGCATACGTACTTACAACATTTTGTTAATGTTCATGGAAGATTTACTTGTAATAGACATAAAAATGAAATCAACCCACAATGTTCATCACAGATGGGCAGGCTCACTGTGGTATATCTATGTGTGAAAAACTAATCAGAAATCAAAAGCCTTGGACTAATGGTACATGTAACAACACAAACAATAAATAAATATGCTGCGTGATACAAGCCAGACAAGACAGTACACGCTGTAGGGGTGTATTATCTTTTTGAATCTTATTTTGTGGTTGGCTTTATTCTGTTGACAACTTATGTAAGTTTAAAAAGCTGAGGCTCTAAATGTTCTTAGAAACAATGAACCGTATATGTGTGTAAATTAAAAAATACGTGCCATATGTTGTGTATATGTATTGCATGCAATATATTGTATATGTGCAGTCAAATTGTAAAGATTCTACCTAATAAAACTGGAAAATGAAAAAAGTACATGCTGTAAAATTTTAGTTACATAAAGTTATATTAAATACAAACTAATCTACAGTAAAAAAAGAAAAAGAAAAAAGCTTTCTGGGAATGGCATGGGGGGAAGGGAGACAGTAGGAAGAGATTTTTTAGGTGCTGGAAGAAGCAGTGGAGATGGATGGCTCGTTCATTACCTTGACTGTGGTGATGCTTTTTCAGGTATATACATATGTCAAAACTTGACAGATTTTACACTTTAAATATGTGCAGTTTATTAAATGTCAATTACATCTTAATAAACCTGTTTAAGAGTTCATATTTTAAGAGCTTGTATTTATGCCATGTTAAAAAAGAGAAAACATCTTTTCCATTTCATATGCTGACTTTATTTTTATTTTTTAAGCATGTGAAACATTTTGTATGTGAGAATGGGAAGGTTAGGGGAAAGATAAAAAGAACTCGCGTGTCTGATATCATCATGAAGCAGCCGTATCAGCCATTTTCTGCACACATGAAAAACTGTAAAGGATTGATTTTTTTAAAAACCACTCATCTTACGATTTTTTTGTTTCTTTCACAAGCAGTTTAACTCAAATCCTGACTAGGAAGTGGTACCTGAATAGTCATACTAAGCCATGAAACTATTAAAAATTGAATCGCTTATGATTATAAAATGCATCAGAGTTGTATGCCCTAAAAAATGGGAAGTCTGTTTTAAAGGTAGCATTCCTTCCAGACCAAAGGTAGCCAGAAAGTACATGTACGTGTCTTAAGCCAATAATAAATAGCCCGGGTAGGGCTATGGCACTTCGATCAGTAGGTGGAAGAATCAGATACCTGTAAATTGAACCCAGTGATGTGATTTACAGTAAATCACATTGATATAGGAGTACAAGTAATGTTAAACCTGTTCCATCAGTCGCTGTTAACAATCCAGTCAGCATTAAAGCCAAAACCTCAGTGAAACCAAGCAGAAGTTATGCTGAAATGCGACTGGGATGACATAATTATTTCCTTATCAAGTAAGCGTCTCTCAGCTATTAAAAGATTTAGAGCTGAGTACAGAAATATTAAAGAGAACCAGAAGCATCATGTTAACATTTCTGTGTTACTGAATCTGAGCATATTTGGAATGTCCTTCTAATGAAAAACAGGAATTGGCTTTTTTAGAGCAACATATGTTAAGCATTTAATCCTAATTTAAAATGAGTAATTTAGTGATTGATTTAGACTCGATTTTAAACTAAGCCTTTATTACACGCATACATTGAAACATTGAAGACGACTTAAGAACCAAATTATTCAGAAGGTTAATATCTTTTAAGAATTAATTTTCTACTTCAGAGGATTCTGTTTACACATAAATCAAAAGACTTAAGAAGGAAATTGGATATTTTATATTTATAAATAAATTTTAAAGTATTAAATGGGACCTATGAAACATTCAGAAATGGCTAAACTAGACTTTAAAGTAGGTTTGTAAGTTCAACTTAAAGAACAGGCTTGATAAATTGAATTTCAAATTTTACTATCAAAAGAAATCCTTGGAGGATCCCTTATGCACTGAAAAACTGTTCTTAAGGGCATAAAAATCTCACATTTAATAAGACCTTTCTGTTTTCTTTGGGAACTTTGTCCCACAGTCCCATTGTCTCTTAAATTCTTACATTTTTTACTTACAAATTACCCAATCACAGAGTTTTCAAGAACATAATTCTCAAAATTGTGGAGAACTGTGCTATTTGTATACATGTGTGTTTTTTCTTTTTGACTCGTAATTTCATGAAAACAAGGATTGCTTCTCACTCTTTGTCTTCTACAGACTTAGCAGTAAGCTTGGCACTCGATAGATTCTCAATAGGTACTCAACAGGAGCCCAGAAATAACTGCTGAACAAACTCATTTGTTGTTCTTAAACAGAGCTCTTCCCCAGCCTTGTACACAATTAATCCCAGTATGAGGGCCCTTGGCTCTTGCTGGAAACATTTCTTGGGAGTCTTTTGGCTGCTAAGCATCTGACTCCCCCTCTGATGTCTGGAAAATCTGCTACTTTGCTAGTCTTGGTGGAGGCCTCTAACTACAATAACCAAAAAGGCCAGCTTGTTAACATCTATACCCTGGGCTTGTGGTCCAAGCTAAGCCAGAATTTCCAAACAATTTGGGAAAACACACTATGTTAGCAAAAGGCAGTCTTAGGAGAGGTTTGTCTACCTATTCCACCATATTTTACATCATATTATTTATATGTGTTGCTTATTAATTCATCAATCATTTAAGTCATTCACGCAGCCATAATTTATTTTGTGTCTACTGTATGCCAAGCACCATACCAAGTCTTGGGCTTATAGCAGTGAAAAGGAGAAACAACAGTTCCTTCCCTCAATGAGCTTAATTTCTAACTTTGAACTTAATTTCTAGTCTTAAAGTAATTGCAAGTTTCGGTATGTGCTCTGCAGAAAACACGTAAGGAGAGCTGCGATAGACAGCAACGGCAGTCAGGAGCCATAAGGCTAAGCACTGGGATGCTTAGATCTTCCTTTAACAGGAGATCTTTAATAGAGATCATAAAGGTCCAAGGTAATATTTTAAGCTAAGACTAAAAGATGAGAAAGAAGTAGCCAAGCAGAGTAGGAGGAAGCTCATTAATTCCTCTAATGATGTTCCATATGTAAACATCTTACCTATGTAGTCTTACATTTTCTCCATTCGTAGCAGAAGGCAGAGCATGAGCATGAGCAGGGCATCTGAGGTTAAGCAGGGCTTGTCATGTTGAAGTGAGTGAAGGATCATCTGACCAGAACACAAGGTATGGTGGGCGGGGGCGGGGGTGGGGGACGGTGGGAAAGTGATGGAGAATAAGATGATTTTGGAGAAATAACAGGGACAAGATCCACAGGGTCTTAGAGAATGGCTGTTCTCTATTGATAAACTTTCGACAAATGTTTTGTTGATGCTCCGTGATGTTTTCCTCTCTTCCTTCCATTTTTTGAATTCTGGAATATCGCGCCAGACCATTCAGTTAGTCTTTAATATTCTTGCATTGTATTTGGCTCCTCCTCGCACTTTGTTATTGCATAGTAATTATAAATATTCATTTTTTTTCTAGTTCAAATAACTCATGCAATTTAAATTTTTATTATTTCTGCTGTCACCAACTTCTCTGGGGCTTTTAAATGCCTGCTTCCAAAATGATTCTTCTAATGATGTTCCATACATGAGTATTTTACCTACATAGTCTTACATTTTCTCTTCTTTCCCACAACTTCCCTCAGGCATACATTTTTTGCTCATTCTTGCAAGCAGCCCATTTTTTTCACCAATTACTTTCATGCCAGCTGTAAACTACCATGCCGTTCTAGTTAAGCGTTTTTTCAAGAGTACTTAAGAATTTTAAATAATTCAGTTGTTGTGTTTTTGCCTCCAAATTTCTTCATGTAGTTTTTTTCTTGATTCTTAAAGAAACACAGACTTGAGTAAACTTTGAAGATTTTTTAGTCTCCCACCTTTATTTTACCAACAAATTCTTTTAAATTTATCATCCATCATTCAATGTTTATTTAAGAAACTCATACTTAAAGCTTTCATTTCTTAATATCTTTTCATTTAAAATGGTCTAACTTTCCACAGTACTTTACAGAAGTCAGTTGGTATTAGAAATGTCCATTTAGGCTTTCTTAGCAAAAGTTAAAATAAAATAGCGGGAGGGTATAGCTCAAGTGGTAGAGCACATGCTTAGCATGCTTGAGGTCCTGGGTTCAATCCCCAGTACCTCCTCGAAAAATAAAAACCTAATCACCTCCCCCCACCAAGATAAAATAGAGTAAAATGATACAATAGTAAATAAATAAAACATTTTAAGGAAAAGATTTTTTAAAAAGTTAAAATAAAATATTTAAAATGCAGACACACACACACACACACACACACACACACACACGCTCTCAGGATGAATTTTCCTAAACCCCTAAGTAAACAGATTTGTCATTTGCAGGGCTTTTATACCAATTTTACATTCATATTCATAAAATAATTTAAAATGTTATTGATAATATTAACCTTTCAAGTGGAAGTAAGCAATGTGAAAAATAAGTCAAAGACAAGTATTTACATTGCTTAATTAGATTAGACTCTCTTTTTGTGCTCTGCCATTCTTTGCAAAGCTGTCAGGAGATAAGCAAAGCACTGGAAAGCAGTGAGGTTGCCTCAGTTACCAGCTGGGATCCTCCAGCCCAACCTCCCTCACCTCAAGGCTGGGAGGAAATCTACCCAGACCTCCCTCTCTTGTTTCCCGTCATTTGCCAAGGCTGTGTTTTCTTGTTTAAGTAGCTGAATGGCCCAATAATGCTTTCGAGTTTAAACATGTTTGAACATTGCCTTTGGTGCTAGCTGTCTCATCTTTCACTGAGAAGAAATGCCTGAGCAGACGTTCAGAGCAGGGATGTTTCCCAGGTATTGAAAAGGAAAATGCTGATCTGTGTGTTACCATGGAGTTAGTGTCTGCTCACAGTTAAGGTTCCTTTCTGGCAGGTAAAGAACAGCCTAATTATCTGAAAAAAAGTAACACTTTGTCCTGGCAAGATAGTTTATTAGACTTTGAAATACCTCCATAAATCAGTTACTTTCTTACTCTACTGCAAGCTCTAAATATATCTGCCCCAAGCAATATTAGTAACTATTTACAAGAGCAAAATTCTATTGTTACGATGCTACAGAGATTTTATGATAAAAATCATGAATTTCTTTTTTAAGTATCTTGGGAAAGAACGAAATTTCATGCATGAGAAAACTCTTTATAAAAAGAAAATACTCCTGTATTTTAAAGCATTCTATGTATTTGGTAAGAAAAAATAATCCATTGCTTTCTGCAGTTGATCTTCCTAAGAACAATCATATAACGCCAGATGTTTTTACCTCCTACTACCTTACTCACTGCTGCTTTCACATGTGGAATTTCTATTAACTCGAAAGGTAGCATCAAACTCAGAAATGAGAAAATGAGGATTGTCACTCTGGTTGTGGACAAAATACACGTATGTACATTGCAACCCTCTCTTTTGCCTTCAATATACAGCTTTAGTACACGTTAAAGAGGAAAGTGCATAAATTGTAAATTAAATTTTGCTTTAAAAATAAATTTATAAGTAAGTAAATAAATCAATAAAAACCACACCAGCGGCTATAAAATGAAAAGTACAAATATCCCTCATCTTTTCTCCCTCAATGATTTCTACCTGGAATTAGTTATTTTGGTGGTTACCATCAAGGCTGAATTTTCCTTGCAGATAAAGAAACTTTAACTTCAGTGACCTGCAGGTGTATGCATCTCTCCTAACGCCCTAGGAGTGGCCCAGAGTGGATCCAGATTATGTAGGGCCTGAAATTTATACATTTGGGAAGATGCACCTCTAAGAAAATGCATGTAAAATTATGACTGCAAAGTTTTCAAGGACTTCCCCAGTGCCTTGCAAGGAGCCCTTGCAAGTGAAGATGCCAGAAGCTGAAGCTTCATTAGTTTCAGGGTCAGTCTGCCCCGATTGCCATTTTTAGATTTACCAATGTCAACAAAGTACTAATCAGTCAACCTAAGAAAGAAGTGGACATTTTTACTTGAGCCATATTTGAGGATTATAACATGGCAAGAGCATCTCTGAAGTGCTGAGAACTGGTCCACCCATCAGAAGTCACAGAAGAGTCATAGAAGTTTTTTTGAGGCAGAGAGCTCTACATCAAATGACATATTATTGACATTTTACATAATCCAGATCTAAGCCCCATGTGACCCCTTATGAGATCAAGAAGGAATGTTATCTTCAAGGAGTAGTCTTAGAAGTTGCTCTTTTTGGTTGAGGAGGAATTTTTGCTGATGGGGAGGTTTGGTTGATGCACAATACAGATACTACAGATGCACAGTGGTGGGAGAGAGGAGATCAAAGGGCAGAGAAGAATTTTTTATGTTTAAATTTCTCTCTTTATTTTATTTCATACCAGCAACATTATGAAACTGAGCAGGACCCTGTGTGGTCCTCTTGGGTACAAATCCTTTCTGTGCCCTTCATTTCTTGTTTGTAGGAAATAGGCTTCATTCAGCCTCCTAGACCTTCCCCGAGTTCCAAAGGGCAGATTCCAACAGTTGTTAATCAGGGAAAGGAGGAAATGCGGAAACAAAAGAGGGACAGTCAGGAAAGCAGTAGTGCAGTGATGGCGCAGGGTCCTGGTTCCTTCTCAAGGAATATACATACCAGTATCTTCTATAGGAACAAAGGCCCCTGCCAAGGTGGAGGATGGTAACTTCAGGCTGGAGACAAGATTCCTGGAACACCAGCCTGTTACCTCGCCACCAACCAATAAGAAGAAAGTCACAGACCTTGCAGTCCTCACCGCATATTATGCCTATAAAAACTTCTCCTAAAACCACTGGGGAGTTTAGGTTTTTTGAGCCTGAGCCACTCTCTTTTCTTAGCCCTGCAATAAATCTTTCTCTGCTCCAAACTCCACCTTTTCGGTTTGTTTGGCCTCATTGTTGGGCACACAAACTTGCATTTGGTGACAATTTGACAGTACCTCTGATTGCCTCCTCAAAAGCATGAAGACATTTAGTGTACCTGTTACCGGGAGGAGGGGACTAAAAGTTACCTCGGTTCTTAGCCACCAGAAAAAAAGTGAATTTCTAACAGGAGACAGAGAGCATGATATAAACAGAAGATTTTACTGGTGAAGTAAAAAAGTAGTAAAACATAGGACACCCCCGAGAAATGGGGTCGGGCCAACCCAAGAGAGGAAGAATGGCAACACCCCTTTGTTTTCTCGTTTCTTACATCCTGGCTTAGGGGGCTTTTTCATGATTGATTATTGATGGCTTCCATTCTCTGAGTGCTCAGACCGATTGACACCTCCCGTTCCTTGTGCTCAGGCACGCCCATCTCTTTTACACAAGTTTTTACCCATGATGCACACAGAGAAGCCTACGAGGGGGCTCAAACTGCAATGTGAATTACATTATAATGAGCACTGCATCAAGTGAAGCCGGGTCCTTCTCTCTACCGTGCAGCTGCAGTGTTTGATTCTAGCTGTCTTCTTTGCTGGCCCTCATTTAGGGAAAGTAAAAGTTTTCGGAGCCCCTTATCTTGAGCGCAGGCACACTGTTATTTTCTGGGTTGCTTCCCCCACTTCCTCTCCCCTTGGCTGGTGCTCATTTCTATCCAACTGCCTACCCTACCTACCAATTTCTCTTTCCCGCCTTTACCTTCTGGTTTTTATGGTTGTGTTACTGTGTTATTGACAGTTAAGGTTTATGACAGGCACTAAAATTATATTTCTAATCCTTTGTAGGTTTATTCCAAAAACCAATCAATAGTAATATAATATTACTATATAAATGATATTTTCTGTTGCATCATATAATGTGATTGGATGCCTAAAGAAATATGTAATCTGGTATCATTAAACTTTTCTACTCTAAGGGAAATCTTTGAAGCGTCTTGGACTTATGATATTAATTTTTTTTCAGATTTTATTCCCCTTAACTTCTTCTGGATAAGACTTAGCTGGTCTGTTTCTTATATCCATGTTTCCCTTTTTTTTTTGTGGTTCTTTACACACTGCCTGGATTAACTCCTCAAATAACTTTATGTAATTTTGTAGGAGGTAGAATTTGTGAATGTCCTTCAAAATTGAATGACTTCACAGACAATTGCTAGTTACAGAAGTTGTTCTTTATGCAAAAATCTCAAAGACATGTTTAATTTAGCTGCCCCTTATATACTTTATCATAATAAAATGTCCTTAAGAAATGTTTTAAAGAAAATTATGGGAAGGAAGAAAACCATGGTAGTAGACACAGTGAGGTAATGTTTAATTCATCTCAATATGGTCCCATCTAAATGGGACCATTCTGAGATGAAGTCACCTTTTGTAATTGCTGAAAGACATGCATTTATATGGATCAAAGCAAAGAAGAAACAATAGACATTATACTATTACACTACATTACATTATTCAACCAGAAGTGTTACTATTTTCTAAAATACCTAAACATTATTTCTAATAGGTTTTTCTTCCTTTTTGTTTTCTTAATATTCAGGTTAAGACCAGCCATGCCTTGTGAACAACCAATAAATGCTCTTAATTCATATCTCAGGATGATTTAAGCAGTATGATTAGCACTCTTTCAACAATTCAACATACCAAAGGTAATCACCCTTTCCTACTGAATTGTGTGTGTGTGTGTGAAATAAATTATTTATATCTTGCAAGCTAAAGTAAATAGGGCATTCTACAACAAATTTAGAAATTCTCAAAATAATATATTACAGTGTTTAATAAAATATTATATGTGCTCTACAATGGAACTTGACACAACATTGTAAAATGATTATAAATCAATAAAAAATGTTAAAAATAAATAAAATAAACTATTATATTTTCTTCCTGCCAATTTTCTTAATATTTTCAATAATTATTAACGGTGGTAAAAGATGAGAATACCACTCTACCAAACTTCTTACATATTTGTGCAAAAAAATGTATTCATGACTCATTCATAATTCTGTGGGGATCGCATAATCCCAATTCCTTTCCCCACATAGAAGAGAGTAGGTTTGAATAAACACAAGCTGACATGACCAGCATGATTGGTTTTTATGTACTTATTATTCTGAATAACGGTGCGGTAGAGAATTGTGTTTTCTCAATAGTCATGAATGGGTTGAAGCAGGATTAAGGAGAAGGCTTTGGACTTCTGTTTTGGCATTCCCTGATCTTTATGTTCATTTATTGTTCCAAACTTACCTAACACCCCATCCCTTAATATTATATTTATCCCACCATGTTTTTAAAGTTAATTCATCAATTTAGTGCACATCCCTGTTCTAGGTCAGATGAGGGAAGTCAAAGAATAATGATAGAAATGCCCAAGCAGTTTCCCTCAAGCTGGGAAGGCAATGTTCCTGGTGGAATTAGAGATCTCTGATGCTGAATTGTGTGGTGTGAACTGTCCATTCAATAGGTATTTAGAGAAAGAAATGGTCACTCCTGGTTGTAATTGTATATAATTTAGGGCTCTTTGATTGCTAGCAATAGGAACTGACTGCCTAATGTAAGAAAAAAATGTTTTCTTATTGGAAGGATATCATGATATCTTTCCAAAATCTACAGGAAGATGAAGGAGCTGCCCATAAAATGACATAATCTGAAGGCTAAGCTGTTGAAACTGCTTGATTGTGTTGTACAAATGCTGCCCCTGGAAAAAATATGCTTCATCTATTTTTTCATTCTGTGTCACTTCACTCACATTTGAAAATCTTAGGAGAGAAAATGCAGCAGTTTAAACTTAAGTCAAATGACAACTCCTTGGCTATGGGAGACCAGGACATCTTGATTTACAACCCACAAAAACTATATTTGGATTTCTGCTGTTGCCTGTGATGAAACAGTCAAGGATGGAATAATACAAAAGTCAGCTATTCGAAAGCAACAGTCTGCAAATTACCCCTCAGATCGTCATTACAACTCTGTTCTTAACTGGGAATCACAAAATCACAATTCAATGAATCCAAATCAAAACAGATTTCCCACAATATTTACATCTATAAAATGCATGATTTTTTTTTTACCATTCCAGATGATGGTTTGAAGGTAACATGTCTGAACTGGAATCCTGGCTTTAGATGTTTAGTAACTGTCTTACTTCGTTTAAGTTGCTTCCTTTTCTTACCTTGCAGGATTATTGTGGGGATAAAGACCGATTCATGTAAGAGCCTATCACAACAGTTGCACAAAATAAATGGAGACATTTGTATGATTATTGAATAAGGAAATGCACCTAGAATACTCATAATGGATGAGGTAGATTAGGCTCCACTTTTCTGTTAAATAAGCTTCCTTGCATTTCTGTCCACATTTGGTAAAAATTATTAATCCAAATAGACAGTTCTCCAAAGAAGACATACAGATGGCCAACAGGCACTCAAAAAAGATACTCAACATCACTAATTATTAGAGAATTGCAGATCAGAGCTATAACGAGGTATAATGTCACACCAGTTAGAATGACCATCATCAAAAAGTCTACAAATAAGGGTGTAGAGAAAAGGGGACTCTCCTACACTGTTGGTATGAATGTAAATTGGTGCAGTCACTATGGAGAATAATATGGAGGTTCCTTAAAAAACTAAAAAAAGACTTACCATATGATCCAGAAATCCCACTCCTGGGCACACATCCAGAAAAGACAAAAACTTTAATTTGAAAAGACATATGCACCCCAATATTCATAACAGCACTATTTACAATAGCCAAGACATGGAAGCAACCTAAGTGTCCATCAACAGATGAATGGTTAAATAATATATGTGATAGATAGATAGATAGATAGATAGATAGATAGATAGATAGATAGATATAGATATAGATATATAGGAGTATTACTCAGCCATAAAGAAAGAAATAATGCCATTTGCAGCAATATTGGATGGGCTTAGAAATTATCATACCAAGTGACATAACTCAGACAGGGAAAGACAAATATCATATGATATCATTTATATGTGGAATCTAAAAAAAGATACAAATGAACTTATTTACTGAACAAAAATAGCCTCACAGGTGAAGAAAACAAATTTATGGTTACCAAAGGGGAAAGAGGAGAGGAGGAATATATTGGGAGTTTGGGATTAACAGATACACATTATTGTATATAAAACAGATAACAACAAGTTCCTACAGGGAAATGTAGGCAGCATCTTGTAATAACCTATCAGGGAAAAGAGAATTCTGAAAAAAGAGAAACCTGAAAGAGAATCTTTTCCCTGATAGGTTATTACAAGGTATACAGCAAAATGAATCAGATTCTTTTCCATTATAGGTTTTCCATTATGAGTTATAGGTTAATATATATACCTATAACTGAATCATCTTATTGTACACCTGAAACTAATACATTATGAATAACTATATTTCAATTAAAATTTTTAAAATAAAAATTAAAAAAATACTTTTGTCTAGATGGTTCTGAAACCAAGTATGATCTGAAAACCACAATCAAAATCCATTTCCCTAAGATAAACAAAAAATTATTAATCCAATGTATCTTCTTCAAATCATTATTGAACAAGAAAAAATATAAATCATTTTAAATAGAAGAAAAAACTTTCAAAGTAATTGGAGTTTTTTTTAAATGGTTCATGGGGAGAAAATTTCATTTAACGTAACCTTGTATTTTGAGACATCTTCAACCACCTGTATTTGTTTTGTTTTTTGTATTTTAGGGTGATTGATGGTTTGAGGTCAAGTTTACACAAGTATAACATGTCACTTGCTGCTGCTGATTGAACTATTGGTGACCTTGATCACTGTTCTGTTACCACATTCAATGCTATATTCTGAGTATCTTCTAGGTAACCTGTACCTTCTTAAGTTTGAACACTTCTAGTCTTGAAATCTGACAATAGGCAAAGAAAGGCATTTTGTATTTGTAGTGGCAATTATTACTGATTTTTACCACCAGGAGCTAGGGTTTCTGCTATAAAATGAAAGCAGAGAGATATATAACTGGGACCTACAGAGGGTCTAGGGCATGCTCACTGGGTGTCTCTTGGTGCTACCAAGCCCAGTGAAAACTGTGCATGGAAGATTGCAGCAACCACAGACCATCAAGCACAAGGAAATCAAGGGCACAGACCCTTTGGAGATGAAAGTCAGATCACCCCAGAAGGCAAACAACATAAATCAGCCAAAGCGCAGGCCTAGAGTGAGAGGATTCTAAATTTGGCAATAGAGGAGGGACATAATATCTATATGGCCTTGGAATCAGGTGCAGCACTGGGCGTGGCAGCTTGTTTCACTAACTCTGTTACATTCAGTCTTTGCCGACATTCCAGCTGGCTGCCGTATTGAAGGGAATTCTGTAATTGACTGGACTCAATGGAAGGGGAAAGGTGATGTGAGCCTTAGGCACCAAGAGTGGACTACCAGGACGAGTCTTGTGTACCTCTTTGAATCCTCTTATTCTGATCTTAGCTGTGGAGGCTAGTTCCGCTGGAGAATTCAACCAGATTCATTCAGGTGCAACCTGACAGCACATTGCCTCAGGCCAGCACTTCTTAATTTCTGCTGGAGGGCTCCTATTAGCCTAGTTCTTAGACATCACGAAACTCTCTCTGCATTCATGCTTGTGTAACTAAGTCCAGAGGAGTTAATGCCCTGTGGCTTAGACTTTGATCGATGGAGAAGGGAGATGATTGAAAAGTGTTTTCTCTTTTCCTCCCCCAGTGGATGGTTCTGAGATGCATTTCAGGAACCTTTCACATGCTCTTACAGGACTGAGCTCTTTGGCATCCAAAATTGATAGTCAACTCAGTGTGCATTCCTTTCTTGGCTTTCTGTCTTCTCCATTTTCATCCTCTCTGACTCCCAGTGCTGTTCCCTGAAGTTACGTTCTCCAAACATTACAGTTATCCCTTGGTGTTTGCGGGGGATTGGTTCTGGGACCCTCGTGGATAACACGATCCACAAATGCTCCAGTCCCTTATATAAAATGATGCAGTATTTCCATATAACCCGTGTACATCCACCTCTATATTTTAAATCATCTCTAGATTAACTATAGTACCTAAGATAATGTAAATGCTATGAAAATGGTTGTAAATACAACGTAATTCTATGCAAATAGTTACCAGTGTATGGCAAATTCAAGTTTCACTTTTTGGAACTTTCTGGAATTTTTAAAAAAATATTTTTGATCCACAGTTGGTCAAATCCACAGATGTGGAACCTGTGAATATGGAAGGCAGGCTGTACTCTCAGATATGTTTTTCTCTCAGTTGCTACTTTTGAAAGAACCTGGACTGAGACAAGAATATAAAATGTATTTATTTAAAGCTTATTAGACACTTACTGTGATTCAAGGTATGCTTTCTTTTTCTTACTTACTTTTGAACTGAGAAACTTGTTTATTCACACGTAAAATTAATGAATCCAAACTACTTGAAAGCAAAATCTGACATTATGTCATTTCATCTATAACTATATTAATATGTAATTCTAATATGTAAGGCCCTTAAAATATAACTACAATCCCCTTATCATGTTCCTAAAATTGACAATATTTCCTTAATATCACCTAATGCCTTATATGTGTTTAGTGTTCCTAAACTGTCTCATAAATTGACTTTTACCATTTATTCGAGTTAGGACTGTAACAAGATCATACAACTCTCTGAATTTATAGCAGTTTTTTTCCTTTCTTTCCTTCTGCCTTTTCTCTCTTCCCCACTTCCTCCCTTTCTTTCTTTCTTTTATTGATTGAAGAAATTGGATAATTTGTCCTGTAGAATTTCTCACACTCTGGGTTTGGCTGGTTGTTTCCTCAAGGTTCACTTTCAATATTAACCCTTATTTTCAGGGTTTATTGAAAGTTTGCTCTGCAAGATGTGTGTTGCTGACCATTTGGAAACGATCTCGGCCGCTGCTTCCTTGTGCTGACTTTCCTGATTTCTGACTTGAGTGCTTCGCATTCTCAAATGTGCTGAGGCAAGAGGAAACCTTATTTCCTGTTCACTTGGAGGAAAGAGTGACTTCTTTATTGTATCTATACTGAAAGTGTACTTCCACATGGAGTTGTGTTCGGTTATTTATATCACAACTCATTTCATGAGGAAGTGTCATACAGATGTACATAAATACCAAGAATTTTAAAATAATGTATTAAACAGTTAAGGGCAAAAAGAATACTAAGGTAGGAAAAATAATTATAAAATTTGAGTTGTCACTCTGAATAGAATGATGATAACCGTGATGTTTCATTTAAAACACAGTTGGGTAGTCGTGTGGTTGTAACTTACCAATGGCAGTGCTATGTGCCAGGGCTTATGACAGTACCTGGCCCATGGGAGGAATCAAAATCTATTTGCTGACTAACTATTGAACTATTTATGTCCAATCACACTATCTCCATATGTGACTGACTGAAGCCATGTAAGCCACACAGACGATTTTAAATTTCTATTATGTATGCATTCTTTGTATAGTCTTTCTGGGAATTAAGTATGAAGACACTGAGAGTAGATGGCATGTAAGAATAAGTTCAGTAGGTTTTAAAGATTTAGGTTCAAGGGTAAGATGGGAGAGGAAGTGATTTTTGAAACCTAGAAATAGCAATTATTTTGTTCTTTCCTTCCGTTAAAGAACATTGCAATAATAAAAGAATAAGCAATAACTTCAAAATAAAGTGGTGACTTGACATTTTATTTTAGCAAATGGGAAAAATATATCCTGTGATAAACAAAGAACAATAGCCTTCAGATTATATTCGGAAGTAATTTGGAGCTGAAGACCATCCATAAAAGTGATTGGAATTCTTCAGATTAGAGCGATATATTTCCCTGAATGATACCTATATATCTTTTAAACAGAAAACAGATCATTTAAAGCTCATTTAAAAGTATTATAAAGCACAAAACAGACTTTTTTTTTTGGTGGGGGGAGGTAAATAAGTTTATTTATTTTTAGGAGAGGTACTGAGGATTGAACCCAGGACCCTGTGTATGCCAATCATGCTCTCTGCCACTGAGCTATACCCTCCCCCTAAAACAGATTATTTTTTAAAATTCAAAACAAAGCTGAAACATAATAAAATTTTTAAAAAATATTCAGGCAAAATAAGATTTTGATTTTTAGATACAGTAAAATACATGAACACAGTTTTGTGTCTTGTTAGAAACACTGAAGATTTAGAAGGATTAAATGAAATTTTCCAAAGAGGAAAATTAACTTGAAAGTACATTTAAATGTAAATTGCTATGTGAGTATAAAATTATTACTCAGTCTTACTCTATGCTTAGCATTGTCAGGCACTGAAGGTGAGGAAAAAATAAGTAAACAAATAAACTAACCATAGCATTTAGATATATCCTGAGAGTGACTGAGAGGAAACCCTTCTCGCTATAAAAGTGTAATCAACTTTTCTGGAAGTCTCTCCTCCCTTTCTTTCATAATTTGGATCAGGATATTCTGGTGGCCAGAGATTTTTATATTTATGCACACACAAATGTTTACCAACTGAATGTTAAGTCACGCTTAAGTATTTTTCCACTAGAATATACATATGTGACAGGTTGCAAAAATGAGGAAAAATAAAACTATAAAATGTAATGAAATGACTTCTATAGTACACTAGGCTTCCTTGTTTAAAAATCAACCAAACTGAAACCCAAATATTTAGCAGATCCAATTCAAAGCATTTTAAGTAGCAAGGTAATAATTCTGGGTCCTTATGTTCCCGTATGGCTGGCCGTATATTGAAGTCAAAACAAATTTAGTTGATTAAATTCATTCCTGGGTTCATTAATTCAACAAACTTTTATTGCTCAGTACTATAGCCAAATACTATACTTAGTTCTGGGGCTGTAGAGGCAAGGGAAGCACATTCCTTTCCCTCAAGAGTCAACAATTTTGTAGAGGAGATAAAAGCAAACCTAGGATTACAATTTACTCTGATGTGAGCCAGACTGGAAAGAGGCATGTAGAGGCAGCTCTAGGTGAACGGAAAGGGGGTTATCACAGGCCACCTGAGGCCATGCCTGGGGCGGTGGGTGAGGACTTCATGGGCAGAGTGATACTCTAGGCTATTTTTAATGGATAAGGGGGAGGTCAGAAGAGTATTCTAACGAAAGGAAAACCATATTATACATTGGAGGAAATCTAATAAATTCCATTTGGGTGGAGTGAAGGGTGCTTATTTGCAACAATGGAACTGGAAGATATAGTGGGAAGTGGGAAACAGGTAGTATTAGAAACTTTAGGCAAGTTTAAACTTTATTCTCTCATGTAGAAGCAATGATGGATTATTTATTTATTTATTTATTTATTTATTTATTTATTTATTATTGAAGTACAGTCAGTTACAATGTGTCCATTTCTGCTGTACAGAATAATGTTTTGGTCATACATAGACATACAAATATTCATCTTCATATTATTTTTCATTATAGGTTACTGCAAGATATTGAATAAGGTTCCCTGTGCTATACAGAAAAAAATTTGCTTTTAATCTACTTATATATAGTTGTTAGTATTTGCAAATCTCAGGCTCCCAGTTCATCCCTTCCCCCCACCTCCATAACCATATGTTTGTTTACTATGTCTGTGACTCTGTTTCTGTTTTGTAGATAAGTTTTTTAGTGTCTTCTTTTTCCTTTTCTTTTTTCTTATTCTTTTCTTTTTTATATTTCACATATGAGTGATATCATATGGTATTTTTCTTTCTCTTTCTGGCTTATTTCAGTTAGAATGAGAATCTCCAGGTCCATCCATGTTGCTGCAATTGGCATTATTTTATTGTATTTTTATGGCTGAATAGTATTCCATCGTATAAATATACACTGCTTCTTTAGGGTATTTAAGTAAAGGAGTGACATGACCAGATTTAAATACTAGCAAGTTGACTTTGGAGCAGTGTGGAGACTCAAACTGAGTGGCAGGGCAGCTGGCAGTAAACCAGTTCTGAACATACAGCAGCATGGTGAGGGGGCTGGTCATAAACGGGGTGGGGGAGAGCTCGACAGGGCCTGGTAACAGATGCCATGTGGCAGCGGAGGGAGTAGTGAAGGGTGGTGCTCAGACTTGAACAGCTGAGTGAATGCTGATGCCCTTCACCGAGACAGAATGCATCTAAGGAGGGGGAGATTGGGGGGAAGATAAAGAATCGAATTGTGTGATTGAGTTTGAGATGCACTGACTGATTATAGATGTTCAGTAAGGAGCTGGATACCTGGGAGACATCAACACGTAAGAGGACAGAGAAGGAAATGTCCACAAGAGGAACTGCACAGGAGTGAGAAATGTGCAAAACTGTGAGGACTGGGGTACACAGCCCAATGCTGGGGAGTTTCATGGTAAAGAACCATGAAACCATCAAAGGTAGAGAAAGGTCATATCTGCCCATCTGTTGGCCTTAGTGGCCTCAGCATGGATAATTTCGGGAGAAGCAGCATTCCAGTAGATTAAGGAGGGAATCATGGTGAGAAAGTGGAGATGGTATGTCCATTTTTCTTTAAGGGGATTTTGGCTGTAAAGTGCAGTAGAGATCTTAAATATTAGCTAGGTAGAAATAGGAGTGATTTTTTAAAAAAGGGATTTTGATTTTTGATTTTTTTTTTCTTTACAAAGTATGAAAATACTGAGGGGAAAGAACCTGTACATTTTGAAGACAAAGGCACAGAAGAGAAAATGATTGATAGCAAGTCCCTAAGGGCCGGGAGGGCATGGATAAAAGACCCAGGCATAAAGAAGGAAGAACATGAAAAGAGAGGAAAAACTGAGGAAATTCTGGCTTAATTGGCTAATTCTCTTAGTCAAGTGGGTAGCTATGTTTTGACCTGTCTGATATGGTCAAGTAAACATGGCCATGGAGTTTGATGTCCTGTCAAGGGAGAAGAAACCATACCAGCTGGTACCAAAATAAGAGACACAGTGCATGGGTTACTGACTAATTTAAAATATCTTATAACAACATCTGTCTAATACTTCCAAAGAGCTATTAATAATCTCAACCATTAAAGAAAAACACTGTCATTTTCCCCTTAATGGAAATGTGTTCTCTGGTACAGCTGCTATTATCTTATCAACATCTGTCCATGCCTTATGGAAAAGTTTGTTTTTCAGATGAAACTAGAATAACAAGCCTGACATTTAATATATTTAATATGCAATCTGTCTCATGATGCATCAATGAATTTGTTTTCAACATGAAATCCAGATGAAAATCTTTGGGCTGTAAAAGGAAATTGCAAGTGTAAATGTATTTTAAATATGATTTCATAAATAAAAATGTCATGAATTTATCCATATGATTACTAGTTTATCTGAAGACACATTCTGTATTAGAATTGTGGTTTTACTTTCATAATGAAAGGTACTTTGCAGACTTGATTATATGTTTGAATTTTCTATTGAATTATTTATATAAAAGTTATTCACTGTGATGGTTTCACAATGATGTGAATACACTAAATGCTACTGAACTGTATAAAAATGGTTAAAGTGCTAAATTTATGTTAGGTGTATTTTACCACAATAAAAAAGTCATTTGCTATACAATTTAATACTCCTTAGGCTGAACAGTTTTCTATTATGAAAATAAAATATTGCAAATTAGATACTTTGAAGTTGCAATGAAAGGGCATTTGAGTGTTAAATAGTATTTGAGCATGTTAGAGAAAGGAAAGTTCAGAGAAAATTAAATGTCCCAAACCCACCTCTACAACCCTCTGCTGGTGTACTTTAAGAACATGATTTTTAAAATTATGCTAAACCCCCCTGTAACTATCGCTCTAAAAGAAAGTAGCCATGAGGACATGAAAGGAAGTACAGGAGTTATACAGAAGACTCACTTAATCCTTCTTCTTGGAAGCTTTCTCTTCTTGTTAGAAGGTAACATGATTGGCAGGAATACACATTTGACATAAAGGATTTGAAAACCATATATTTGAGCTGCAGGGTTTGTCTTAGTCAACCCTGGCTGATATAACATCAAAAAAAAAAAAAAAACTGCATAACTACAGACCCATTAATTGTCATTCTCCATTTATTCCAAGCCTCCACCTCTCACCACAGGCAAACATTGGTTTACTTTCTGTTTTTATAGATCTCTTTTGGACATTTCACACAAATAGGATCATGTAGTATATGTTCAGACTGGATTTATTTACTTAGTGTAATATTTTCAATGTTCATCTGTGTAGTAGCATGTATCAGTCCTTCATTCTTTTTCATTGCTAAATAATATTCTGTTCATGGATATGCCACATTTTTTAAATCCCTTCACCTGTTGATGAATATTTCGGTTGTTGCCACTATTTGGCTATTATGAATAATGCTACTATGAGTATGGATGGACAAGTTTTTGCATGGATATATGTTTTCACTTGGTGGGGACCATATTCCTGGGAGTAGAATGCTGAACTCCTTGTTTAACATGGAATTGCCAGACCCTTTTCCAAAGTGGCTGCACAATTTTACATTCCTACCAGCAATGTGAGAGTGTTCTAATTCCTCTTGCTGAAACTTGCTATTGTCTGTCTTTCAATTTGAGCCATCCTAGTCAGCTAGAGGTGGTAGCTCACTGTGATTTTGTTTTGCTTATCTTTAAGGCAAATGATTTTGAGCACTTTTCATACATTTACTGGCCATTTGCCTATTTTCTGTGAAGAAATGTCTATTTACATTATTTGTCAATTTTTAAGTTGGGTTGTCTTATTATTGCATTTTAATAATTGTTTATGTATAGATAGATACCAGTTCCTCATCACATATATGATTTGCAAATATTTCCCCCATCTGTGTAATTATCTTTTCACTTTCTTGATGCTATCCTTTGGAGCACAAAACATTTTATCTTGGTGAAGTCCAGTTTGTCAATTTTTTTCTTTTGTCATTTTTGCTTGTGGTGTCACCTCTAGAAAGACTCTGCCTAATCCAAGGTCATATCGATTTACTCCTATATTTTCTTCTAAGAGTTTTATAGTTTTAATCTCATAAAAGTAGGCCTGTGATCCATATATAATTATTTTTGTGTATGTTGTGAGGAAGACATCCAGCTTCATTTTTTGATTATGATTTTTGTATATGATTTGTATATGTATGTATATATTCAGGCTGTCCTGGTATCACTTGTTGAAAAGACTCTTCTTTCAAAACATAGCTCTTCCTTTTCAGTATTATTTTGGCTCTTCTGAGTCCTAAGGATCAGCTTGTCAATTTCTTCAAAAAAGCCAGAGAGGGTTTTGAGGGGAATTGAATTTAATCTGTACATCAGTTTGAGGACTACTGTTATCTTAACAATATTAAGACTTCTGAAACATGAACATAGGATGTCCTTCCATTTGTTTATGTTTTGTAGTCTTTGGTACATACAAGTCCTACATTTCTTTCATTAAATTTATTTCTAAGCATTTTATTCTTTTTGGTGCTATTATAAGTGGAATTTTGCCTTCTTAATTTAATTTTCATATTGAACATTGCTAATGTATAGAGATACAATTGATTTTCATGTATAAATATTAAAATAAATATAGAAAAAATTTTATTCCACTTTATGTGGCTTTTTATAAAGTTATATGTTTTTATGACCATCTTCACAATCATGAGCCTTAGAAATTTGAATGATCTGAATGATAATTTAGCAGATTGCCCAACTGACTTTCATATAAATCCAGCATCTGCTATGCCTTACTTTGGAAAGTAGCATGTGGTTTTAGAAGAAGGGTTTCCAAAACTGACAGCTTTTCAGAAATACCTGGGGAGTTTTTAAATATACATTGTCTCCCTTTTCAGTCTAGACTGACTGAATCAAATTTTGAGGGCTGGAGCCTAGATTCTGTACTTTAAAAAATATCCTGAATTATTCTGCTGCAGTCTATCTGCAAAATTCCATTTAAGAAATACTGTGTTATTCTTCCATAAGGCAAACGTATCTTTGTGAAGTCACCTTGGAATGTAGTTTATTAATTCATGCAAAAATTTTCTATTGCATGCAGTGAGGAAAAGCAGTGAACTAGAGTTATATTCCTGGTTTCATGGAGCTGATATTCTAGTGTGGAGGAAGTTAGATAGTAACAAATAAGTGGCAAAAAAAAAAAAAAAAAAATTAAAGCAAGCCAAGGGTTTAAAGAATGACAGAAGTACAATTGTAGAGTGAGGTCAAGGGAGGCCCTTTTGCAAGGTGATATTGAAACAGAAACCTGAATAAAAAGAGAAGATGAGCCATAAAAATCTCTAAGAGAAAAAAAATGCCTTGTGCAGGAAGAATAGAGTGTCAAGACCCACTGGGAAGGAGCTTGCTTGAAATGTTCAAGAATAAGGAGGCCACTAGATTTGAGGAAGATGAGCAACTGGGAAAGTGCTAAGAAATGAGATGGGAAAGACCAGAACACACCACATTACTCTGTATGAGATAAGTTCATGTAGTTTTGTGCAGAAAGGTAACATGATCTGATTTAGAGTGTTAGGAGAAGGAAAGATTATAGAAGGGCTGGTAGGAGATGGTAGCAATTGTCCTGTTGTATAGTTCTCAATGTGTGGTCTAAGGAACCCCAGGGAAGTACCAAGAACCTTTTGTGATTTATAAGATGTTATTTTCCTTTTTCACTGGGTTGACATATACACTAACGGTGCTGAAGTAATGATGAGTAACACTGCTGGCACCTTAGCATGAATCAAGACAGTGGCACCAAATTCTACTAACAGTCGCTGTATTCTCTATAAGCACAACTTTGTATATCAAAAAAAAGATCTTTTCCGTGTGATGAAATGAGAAGCACACTCAAAGCTCCTCTGTTTATGAAAGTGTGATGGTTGTCTTGAAGAAAACCATCTGTGCAAGTGAGTTGCAAGTTGAACTAGTCACTTTTTTTTTTTTTAATCTGAACAGAACATCATTAAAAGAATTCTGACGAACTATAACTATTCAGGCTTGGATATTTGGCAAATACTTTCTTGAAAATGAATGAAGTGAGTTTGCTACTTCAAGGAAAAAAACTGACAGTATTTGTTGCCAATGATAAACTCTGAGTTTTAAAGGAAGAATTAAATTTTGGAAACTGTATGTCTGTCAGCATGATGTTGATGTTTCCAAATAGTTCAAACATTTTAAGGAGATTGGAGGTGACATGTAAAACTATGTCAGTCTTCTAATTTTTAAAGAATATAGTTATTATTCATAAATATGTTATGTTACCATGTTACAGTTTATTACTGCTATTTTTCAAAGAGTTAATAAATAAAAAGATAGACTTTCAGAAGGATAAATACTGCATGATTCCACTTACATGATAAATCTAAAATAGTCAAACACTTTCTTTTTTGTTTGTTTGGTTTTTGTTTTGTTTTTTTGCTTCTTCAATATAAATTTATTCTTTGTAGGGTGACACAAAGTACTATATTAAATGTCATGAAACACTTTCATTCTTTTACATGTACCTGTGCAGTTTTCCCAGAACCACTTACTGAAAAGAGTTTCTTTTCTCCATTGCATATTCTCACCTCCTTTGTTATAGATTAATTGGCAATGAATGTGTAGGTTTATTTCTGGGCACTCTCTTCTGTTCCATTGATCCTTTTCTGTTTGGGGGCCAGGACCACACTGTTTTGATGACTGTAGTTTTGTAGTATAGTCTGAAGTCAGGGAGCATAATTCCTTCAGCTCTGTCCTTCTTTTTCAAGATTGTTTTGGTTATTGGGAGTCTTTTGTGTTTCCATACGAATTTTAAGAGTATTTGTTCTAGTTCTATGAGGAATGCCTTTGGTCTTTTGATAGGGATTACACTGAATCTGTAGATTGCCTTGGACAGTATGATTATTTTAACAGTACTAATTCTTCCAATTCAAGACATGGTATATCTCTCCATTTGTTTGTGTTGTCTTCAATTTCTTTCATCAGTGTCTTCTAGTTTTCTGAGCACAGGTCTTTTAATTCCTTAGGAAGATTTATTCCTATGTATTTTATTCTTTTTGATATAATGATAAATGGGATTTTTCCTTAATTCCTCTTTCTGATAGTTTATTATTAGTGTATAGAAATGGAACAGATTTCCATATATTAATTTTGTATCCTGCAACTTTACTGAATTCATTGATAAGCTCTAGTAATTAGAACATTCTCTAACACCATATACAAAATAAACTCAAAATGGATTAAAGACCTAAATGTAAGACTAGATACTATAAAACGTTTAAAGGAAAACATAGGCAAAACACCTTTGATACAAATCACAGCAATATTTTTCTGGATCTGCCTCCTAAAGCAAAGAAAATAAGAGCAAAAATAAACAAATGGGACCCAATTAAACTTAAAAGCTTCTTCACATTAAAGGAAAACATTGACAAAACAAAAAGAAAACATACTGAACACAAGATACCTGTAAATGAAATGACTGATAAGGGATTAGTATCTAAAATATATAAACAGCTCATACAACTCAACATCAAAAAAAAAAAAACCCAAACAACCCAATTTAAAAAATGGGCAGAATTGGATAGACACTTTTTTCAAAGAGGAAATGAAGATGGTCAACAGTCAAGTGAAAAGATGCTCAATGTTGCTAATCATCAGGGAAATGGTGAATCAAAACCGTAATGAGATACCACCTCACACCTGTCAGAATGGCTAACATCAGAAAGAACACAAGTAAGAAATGTTGGTGAGGATGTGGAGAAAAAGGTGCCCTTGTGCACTGTTGGTAGGAATGTAAATTGGTGTAGCTACTGCAGAAAACAGTATGAAGTTTTCTCAAAAAACTAAAAATAAAACTATCATATGACCCAGCAATTCCATTCCTAGGTATGTATCAGAAAAAAATAGAAACACTAATTCAAAAAGATACATGCACCCCAATATTCATAGCAGCATTATTTACAATTGCCAAGATATGGAAGCAAAATAAGTGTCTATCAACAGATGAATAGATAAAGAAGATGTGGTGTATGTGGTATCTATATACAATGGAATACTACTTAACCATAAAAAAGAATGAAGTTTTGCCATTTGCAGCAACGTGGATGTACATGGAGGGCATTATGCTGAGTGAAATGTCAGAGAGAGAAAGACAAATACGTATGCTATCACTTATATGTGGAATCTAAAAAAGTACAACAAACTAGTGAATATAACAAAAAAAGAAGCAGACTCACAGATATAGAGAACAAACTAGTGGTTACCAGTGAGGAGAGGGAAAGAAATAGGGGCGATATAGGGATAGGATATCAAGAGGTAAAAACTATGAAGTATAAATTAAGCTACAAAAATAAAATAAAATAAAATAAGCTATAAGGATATATTGTACAACATGGGGAATACCACCAATATGTTACAATAATTATAAATGGAATATAAATTTTAAAAATTGTGATCACTATATTGTACAGTTGTAACATATAATATTGCACAGCAACTATATTTCAATTAAAAATAAAATAAAATAATAAAATAGTCAGACACATAGAAGTAGAAAGGAGGATGGTATTGCCAGGGGCTGGGGGCGGGGCAGCAATGGAGAGAAAGCTACTAATTAACCGGTATAAAGTTCCAGTTACTCAAAGTGATTAAGTCCTAGAGCTCTGTTGTACAACACTGTGCTTATAGTTACACTGTGTTGTATTCTTAAAAACATGTTAAGAGGGTTAATCTCATGACCACAATAAAAAAAGAAAAGGAAAAAACAAAACAAAAACCATAGGCTTTCATGTTAGAAATATCAGGCTAAAAGTCACTTTATGTGACTTTGGGAGATTTATTTAATCTCTCTGAAACTCAGTTTCCTTATCTGCCATGAGGAAAATGTCAACAAATCTTATAGGCTTGTTGTGCACATTAAATTAAATGAGGTAACATAATCAGGGAACACATTATAGTTCAAAGCATATAAATGCACATTATAATGGTGTCCTTATTTATGTATTCCTTCTTTTCAAGATTCTTTAAGTTTCAGCCCAGCATTCTGTCAAACTCTGGGAACAAAGTGTCTTGACTCTGATGTTTTAAATATAGCTTTTCTATACTATGATATATTACAATACGTTTTCTTAAACTTTAAGATAAAAACAGATTTTATGATAAGGAAATTTAGTACCTCTAAATAGATATTTGTCCCGTATGTACTGTGGACAAATGGAAAGGACAGAGTAATGTCTAATGTATGCGAGTGATTTCATTTAACACAAGTCTAAATCTCAACGTATGGGAGAATAAAATATAAAATGTTTACTCATCAAGTATTACATCATTGATGGAAATACAGACATTAAATCATTCATTTATTTAAGATGAATTCATTGAGTTCATACTCTGAGTCACTATGTCTTGGCCCATTACTGAGCACCAGTACTATTAGGTGCTAATAATCCAAAAGTGAGCAATAAAATTTTTGCCTCCAAATAATTTACTGTTGTTCAGTGTGAACTACAAATTCAAATAAGTCAGTACAATAATACAAGTACCATGATAGAAAGGTCTAGAGGGAAAAGATAATAGGGAAGAACAAATCTGACTCCACATTAGATCTGTTCCTTTAGCTCTAACCCTGTGCTCTGTTTCCTGGGCTTAGCCACACTGGTTCTGCACCTTTTGTAAAAGAATGTTTCCTGTACACTGAAATATACAGGATAGCCCATTTTCAAGGCTCTGGCTTTTAAGGGTATAACACTTTCCCATTCATATAGAGATAAAAAGTTGCGGAACAGAGAATAACATTTGTCTTGTTGAAGGTTTACAGGAGCATCATGACCTGATCTACACGGACAGCTACAAGAACAAAGGATTCTGGCACCAAGAAGTTTGCAACAGCCAACCACACCCCTGTTCCCATTTTAGTGTAAAACGAGCTTGAATTCTTACTTGGGGAAGATGTTTCTCTAGGACATTAGTCGCCCATTTCTTGGTCTGCTGGTTTTCTGAATAAAGTCATTATTCCTTGCCTCAGCACCTCGTCTCCTGACTTACTGGCCTGTCACGTGGTAAGCAGAAAGATTTCAGACTTAGTATAGAGAGAGGGATTACTAAAGATAAAATAGTTATTTTGCCTGTGGGACGTGAATGGCAGTCAGAGGAGGTTTCCCAGGACAGGTGATGTTGGGTTGAACCTGAAAACAGTATGTTTTCGCCTGGTGGGTAATGGCCGTGGGAGTGGGGGAAAGCATTCTAGGGAAAGACGACAAAGTGAGCAACGTTACAGAGGTGTGAAATAGCACAACATGCTCTAGAAGATGCTGGAAATTCCATATAACCGGAAGAGGATTTGAAAATAAGAGGTGGCCAGAAATAAGCTGTGGCTAGATCACGGAGAGCCCCACCTATCGACACATGAGTGAGCCACTAAAAGACAAAATAAAGACCTGTATCTACTCCCTCACGTCCATCAAAATCCAGCTAAGATATATTACCAGGAATAGTTTTCCAAATTTCAAAAGTGATTTTCAGATGAAATTATGGGAGGTCTTTAAAAGTACCTTAAAGCAATCAAATACCTACTTCAAAAAGTTGCTTGGGTATGGTGGAGAAATTTCCAAACACCGAATTTGAATTTATCTTTGTGACTCCCAGTGCTTTTCCTGGCAGTTACTTCATGAACATCTGCTTGAATCATCTTAGTTCTTATGAAATTTTGCTTATCTACAGAAAGAAACAGATATTGTTGTCCCAAGTCCAATATGCAGTTTCTTCCTCAGATTTTGAAAAAAAAATAACAAAAAGGAGTTAATAAATTGCTGAATAACTTAAGAGACTTAAAAGATATATGTCACTGAAAGGAGGTGTCCAGGGTTGAGAATTTGGAAATATTTAGGAATTCCATACCCAGTGGTACTAATTTTGATAATGACAATGATGTAACATCACTTTTGAAAGCTGTCAAATTGTTCTTTGAATAAGAGGCTAATCTTTATAGTAAACAAACAAAAACAACAACAGAATCATCAACAAAATAAAGCATAGAAAAAGAGATAACTATTATCCTTACACATGAAAACGTTTGTGAAGGCTTCAACAAAGTACAGTAAGTTCAGCTGAATATACTTAGCAGGAGAGCTCAATTACACATGCCAAAAGTTATAAACAAGAAAAGGGAGTCCTGAAACAAGAAGACAAGTTGATATAAGATGTCATCTTATGCCCCTCTGAAAGCTATTCCTTTAGATTCTGTATCACTGGATCAGTAGCATACTGAAGCAAGAACTAGAAACACTGTTGGGGGGTAAGGGGGCAATCCCCAGAGAATACTGAGTACCTAAGTAAAATGGTATCCGAAATGGGTAAGTTATGGGTAGGCAGACTGATCACTTCAAAAATAAATGGTAGATGTTCATTCATTTATTTACTTACCATTTATCTGTTCATAAATTTGCTTTAAGGTATTTATGGAGTGCTTACTATGTGCCAATTTTTGGCTTGAGCAATCTATTATATTTTATGCTAATTTAAATTGTGTCTTCTTTAAAGTCCCATTTTGTAATACTCCATGCTGATGTATAAAAATGAACTACCTAGATATAAAGCTAATAAAAGACATATGTGCTCTTTGGGAAGAAAATCATAATACTTGTTGAAAAACAACTCCAAATAAATGAAGCAATACCCTCATGAGTCCACATGAATTAAGTATTCAAGATGATGAAACATTAGAAAACTCAACAGATTTTCTTGTAGAGAATGATAAGTTGATTCTAATATATACATAAAATATCAAAATGTTACAAATAGATAAGACTTTCTGAAGAATATTGGAAGCATGCCTTATTAAATATAAAAAAAGTGTGTGTGGGTACCATAAGTGGTGATCATAGCTGCCTTCCAAGTACAAAATAATTATATAGTTATAGTAACTAATGAAGAATTAACTCAAGGATAAACAAAATTGACCAATGAAACAGAATAAAGAGTCCAGAATCAGCTCTACTTATAAGTGGAAACTTAATTTATGGCAGAGTTACTCTTGCAGATAACTTCAAATAGAAAGGACTTTCTAAATAAATTATTCTGGAATAACTGATTAGGCAAGTGAAAAATAGTGAAATTTAAATGTTACCTTACCTATCTCATGTACTAATTGTACTGTTACTGTGCAACAAATTAGTGCAACAAATTAGTCCAAAATAGGGCTAATGAATAATGAATATTTATTTCACAGTTTCTGCAAGTCAGAAGATCAGGAGCAGCTTATTTGATGGATCTGTCTCAGAGCCTCTCACGAGGTTGTGGTCAAAACGTTAGCCAGGTGCTACAGTCTTCTTAAGGCATGACTGAGGCACAAGGATCCACTTCAAAGATGACTTACCCATATGGCTGCTGTCAAGCAGTTCCTTGCTGGCTTTGGTGAGGGAGTTCAGCTCCAAGATACATAGACTACACCACAGGGCTGCTTGAGTATCCTCACAACATGGCAGCTGTCTTCTCTCATAGTTAGTGAGACAAGAGAGGGCAAAGTGGAAACTGCAACGCATTTTATTATCTAGACTCAGAGGGCATAAAACATATTTCTGCATATACTATTTATTACACGTTACCCTTATTCATTGTGTGTGTAGGTGGGGACTAATACACAAGGGTAAGAATTACAGAGGCAGGCATTTGCAGCAATAAGGATAGACCTGGAGAATGTGACTCTAAGTGAAGGAAGCCAGAAAGAGAAAGAAAAATACCATATGAGATCACTTACATGTGGAATTTTTAAAAGATGACAAATATAACAAATATGAACTTACTTACAAAACAGAAACAAACTCACAGACATAGAAAACAAACTTATGGTTACCAGGAGGGAAAAGGGGTGGGAAGGGATAAATTAGGAGTTCGAGATTTGCAGATACTAACTACTATAAATAAAATAGATAAACAACAAGTTTCTTCTGTACAGCACAGGAAACTATATTCAATATCTTGTAGTAACTTATAATGAAAAAGAGTATAAAAAGGAATATATGTATGTATACGTATGACTGAAATGTTATGCTGTAACATCAGAGGCTGACACAACATTGTAAACCAACTATACTTCAATTAAAAAAATCACTAAGCACGCACACACCAAGAAGAATAACAGGCAGGGATTACTGGAGATCATCTTGGAAAATGGCTACTACATACACAAAAATAAATTATAGGTGGATTAGAGAATTCTATAATACTTTTATAAGACAATCTATGAAAATCTTTATTATCTCAAAGCAAAAAGTTCTCAAACAAGAAACAAAATACTCAAATTATAAAGCAAAAATTTGATAAATTCAATCACATTAAAATAAAACATCTATATATCAAAACAGCATCTAGAAAGTGAAAAACAAATCAAAATAGAAGATGTCTGCAACAAATTTAACATCCAGAATATATAAAGAATTGCAAACCAACACTAAAAGGGTAAACAACCCAAAAGAAAAATGGGCAAAATATTTGAAAAAGTTTCTTACAGAAAAAAAGAATAGTCTATGAACATTAAAATAAAGTCAGCTTTATTAGTAATCAAGAAACTGCAAGTTATAGTCAAAGTGTGATATCATTACACGCCCATTTGATTTGCAAAAACTAAGTACTCTGAGAACATCAACTTAAGAAGATGGGGAGTTATGGGAAATCCTTACACATGGCTCGCAGGAGTGTGAAGGGTCCCTTCATTCTGGATTACAACTTGGCATTACGTTGTATAGTTGAGAATGTCCTTGCCCAGTGACCCCGCAACTTGTCTTCTAGAGAAAAATCGTACTTATATGCACCAGGAAACTCGCACAAGTAACCTTGTAAAATCACTGTAGTAGCAAAGCACTGGAAACAACTCAAATGACCAACAGTAGAACGGATAAATAAATTAGATAGTATTTACATAGGGGATACTCTTCAGCTATGGGTGGGTAAGACTGAAGGTTGAAGGCTGAAGGGAGATTGAAGAAAAGCCTAGAGACACTATGGCATAATTAAATGACCATCAGTAAGGAGGGGGAGGTTGAGGACACAGAAGAGACAGGTGGAAGGGACACTTCTTCATTATACATGGGGAAGGAGATAAAGTGAATGTGTATTTATTTTAAAATATTTATCGTGTACCCATTCTAATGTCAGATTCTGTTGATACACGTGATGAAGTTAGGTTTGAAAACTGGGGAGAGGGGGAGGGTATAGCTCAGTGGTAGAGTGCATGCTTAGCATGCCTGAGGTCCAGTGTTCAACCCCAGCACCTCCATCAAAATAAATAAGTAAATAAAAACCTAATCCCCTTGGCCTCCAAAAACCTGAAGAGTTTATGGATGAATGAAGACATATTTTTAAAACAAGAAAGAATATTGGGTCATAAGTATTTGACGGAAATTCTGTGTGAAGTCTTTTTGTTTTCTTTCTGAAAACAGGGGAGAAGTTATCTCCTGAGGCTAAGGGAAAAGCCTGAGGCTTGAGATTTAAGTAGAGTGAAGATTTAAAACTGCGTGTAGAGCAGGAGGGCAAACTAAGGAAGGAAACAAAGCAGTTGAATTGGGCAGTGTTGACAGTCCTGTTAGGGTTGAATTTATAGCCAGAATTCCCAGCTGTAGTGAGTCAAGTAGGGCTACAACATACTCCTCTTGCAAATAGTTTATGTGAAAGAAATATACTCCATTTTTTTTTATGTTTTAACTGAGAAAGGATTTCTTAGTGACCCTGAATGACCTCAGGTCACAGACTCATGCAAATCAACTGTCAGTTTAAATTGTTACATTCATCTAGAAATTCATGTCGTTTAACAATGTGATTTACTCCTATCAGCTGGTAGGAAAACATCTTTTCATTTTCCTCTAAGAGTATAACAGTATTACTCAGTATTTTCCTAAACCCATTTTGTAAAGTGCCCTTTGATAAAATAAGAGTGCTATAATTTCCTTGAATGTCATTTAGCAAGGAAACAGTTCAGTGAGGTGGGTAAGGACATAGATCCTGGAATCAGACATATGTGAGTTTACACTTCCACACTTAAGTTTCCTAATCTTTTAAGTGCAGATGCTGAGTATCTGCCAGTGTGACAAGCCAACGTTATAATACTTTTATGAGGCTTAGTATATTGCTGGGAAAATAAAACACCTATTATTATTATCATCATTATTAACTTTCAAAGAAAATTTAATATATTGATTGAAAGACATTATAACTAGAATATGATTTTTTTTTAATTGCACATTGTTGCTTCCCCACTTCCCTATCCCATATCCCCTCCTGACATCCAAGAATCTTTGGACTGTGTTTTTAAGATACACAAGTCACATCCTGAAAATCAATCTCTTATGATAACTAATTTATGACCTTATGGTCCATACATGATTTCTTCCTTTTTCCAAAGTTTATTTCTTTACATGGTGTGTATGGAGGAATTTTTGTCTAATCCTGAAACTTGCTGGCCTAGAGCTGATAGTAAGAATACCATTAAATTCTTGGCATATCAACCCTTGAAACGGGACTATGCTTTTCAACACATAAATTTGATACAACAAATCAACTCTGGCTGCTATTTCATGGCACATATCACAATAAAAATTTAGACAGAAAAAAACGATTGTTCTATTCTTCCAGATAGGTTGTATCAATTAAGGCCATTCAATTTCACATACCAAACTATAGTAGCTTAAACTGGTATGAGTTCACTTCCCATGTGTAACAAGAAGTCCGGGGGAAGGCAGTATAAGCTGCTAATTAAACCAGGATCCTTGTAGCTTCCTGCTCTGTCATACTTAGTGCATGGCTTTTATCCTGTTCATCATAAGATGGCTGCTCCACCTGGAGATGTCATGGGTCCCAGATGGGAGGAAGAGAGCCGAATGAAGAGCAAAAGATGTATTTTATTAAGAAAACAGTAGCTTTCCCATCATCTCCACCCAAGAATCCTCCTTTTGTATCTTGCATCTAGACTTGATCCTGGATTTAAGAGAGTCTGGGGAGGAGACTTCTCTAAATTGGACACATTACTACCTACCCCTAAAATTTGAGGCATGAAGAAGAGTTGAATAACTATTAGGTAGACAACCAGCAGGGTCTGTCACATGGGTCAAAGAACTTTGACTTACAGAAAATGATACTGCAACACCATTATGTCTCTAAAGTACACCGGCAGCAACCTAAAAGGCAAACATTATTTAGTAACATAAAACATGTAACCAAAAAGGATTTGGTTAATAAGAAGATGTAAGATTCAAAAAAAAAAAAAAAAAAAAAAAAGCTAGAAGGCTAGAATAAACCCCGTGGTACTGGATTAGTGTCAGAGACTTCAGTATGAATTCCTTTAACTATCCATCTCTCTAACTACCTATTTATCTATTTATCCTTTCATCCATCGTCTATCTACAGATGGAGAGATACAGAAATAATTACAGATATATGTGTATGCATAGGTTAGTATCCATATACATGTTTCCTTGTTTTATTTGGTGAGAGATCCTATCAGGAGTGACACCCAGTAACAGTGAGCGCACAGAGTGCCCAGATCTTGGTTTCTAAATACCACTTGTTGATAAAACCAGTCAGAACTCCGTGGAAAAACTGTTGACTCTAGGCCTGGAGCAGGGTAAGTACCAGATGGACTTGGAACATCTTGTAATGTCAGGAAGTAAGGAAGTGCTTAAGAAAACAAAAGCATGGGGGCATGTCAAAAGCCCACAGGAACAAATCTGAAAGAGATTCCAATGGCCAAAGCTGGAAAATGTGGGCAACTAAATAAATGGCATTGGATTATAACCCAAAGTACAAAGTATACATGAGTCTATACTGATATAAAGAAATCATTGAATAAACTAAATAAATAAATGGAAGAGAAGGGACAAATCTTTCTTATTCAAAATTCCAAATGACATATGCAGATAATACCCCCTGCAGGAGGTGGAGCTTAATTTTCACCACCTCCAGTGTGGGAAGGATATAGCGATCCCCTTCCAAAGCATAGTAGAAAGAAAAAATCAATGGAAAAAAGTAGTAAAGTTCCAGTGGAAAAACTTGGCACGCACCATCTTAACCTAGTGATTAATGTTATCTTACCAGAGACGCCATGTTGATACCATATGCTGCTGACATGATGTGATGAGAAGGACACTGTCACCTTTTTAGTATCCTACACAGACCCCGTAACTCCACTCTAGTCAGGAGAAAAACATCAGACAAAACCAAATTTCAGGACAATCCACAAAAAACCCTCAAATGTGTCAAGGTCATATAAAACAGGGGAAGTCTGAGAAACTGTCATAGATCAGAGGAGACTAAAGAGATATGACCACTAAATGCAATGTGATAACCTGGATGAGAATCCAGGATAGAGAAAAACATTCTCCAAAAAATGTAATAAATTTAAACGTTTGGTTAATAGTAATGTAGCATTATTAGTTTCTAAATTTTGACAAATGTAACACGGTAACAGAAGATATTAACATGAAAAAAAACTGGGTGAGGGGTATATGGAAATTCTCTTTACTATCTTTGTAACTTTTCTGTACATTCAAAATTATTCTAAAATAAGAAGTTTTTTAAAAATCCTCACATAGTTCTAATTGGAAATGATGATAGCCTATTAATGAGACAGTTTAATAATATCATGAACTTATAACTAATATCCTTCAGAGAATCTAAGGATGGATAACTACAAATTGCTTAAGATACTTACAGTTATTGCATTAATACTGGGCTGGTTTGGGTTTCAGATGCTAACAAAACAGAAACCAAAGTGTAAAAAGATATTTAATTTGAACTTTTCATTAAAAAGTCTCTAAGACTTCTGTATGACTCTAACCTTTTCAAGGTCAAGTAAAAGCTGCCAACAGGTGCAATTCATCCTTCTATTGTCTTCAAAATTAGCCTATTCTTGATTAGGAACCTATTTGCAAAAGAAATTTTTTATCAAATCCTGTAAGTTATTTTCTCCCACAAAGTCACAGAATTACCTTGAAAGAGTCCCATCCCCCAAAATTGCTTCTACTTGAGAACATACATTTTTAGAACAGCAGCGCTGGCAATCAGCTAAGATTATTAGCATAGGAAATCAGTACATCAGAATTTTTAATCTTGTTTTGCCACTCATTCTTTCAATGACCTTGAAAAATTTATTTAACATGTCCCTTGGCCACCAAAGGAGGTTAATGAAATTCTCTAGCTTAAGAAAAGAAACAATTATGTAATAATCAAAAAGCAACTTAAAAGTGTCAAATAAAAATATCTGTTTTGGAAGGACATGGTACCATTTTGTGGTGATCCTAAAGATATTTATTTTCTTCCTATTTATTAACAGCAAAGTTGGATAGCAGTAACAAAAAAAAAGTGTCATTTCTGCTGAGACACAGAACAAGATGCAATGATGAATAAAATAAAGTTAATCTTAAACCCCTCCCCTCAAAAAAACCCCACTCAAAATATTTTCTTTTTTTTTAAGTAGAGAAGCTTCTTCCAGAAACCCAACATGAATTTAAATATCCTAGATTACAGTTAGCAAAAGAGCCACTGAGCTTCAACCTTTTAAACTTTCAAGAAACGGATGATAGTCTTTTGACTCTGTCAACTAAGAAATTAAGAGAAAAGACTTTCTCCAAAATGTATCAGCATTCTTCTTTTAGCCTCTGATTTTGGATTGACTTTTGGGAGGTGTTGAAATCCTCTGCTATCAAAGAATGCAAGGACAAGGATTATGTGTTACAACTGGAGAGTGTAATTCAAGAGAGCTGTGTAATGTTAGAGGGACAACCAGGCTTATTCATTACGTATTTTGCCACCCCACAGAGGTCCACAAGGGGGCACTCTTTTCTGAAATTTTCTACACGTTAAGATTAAAAACAGATTTTATGATAAGGAAATTTGGCACCTCTACATATGTATGTTTAGTTTGTTATGGTTGTTTCAACTGTATTATCCTAATCAGATTCTTACTTTGCTATTTTTCTCCAGGTGATTCTTTTTTTTTTTCTTATTGTGTTAAGATGCACACAACATAAAATTTGCCATTATAGTCATTTTAAGGTGTAGAGTTCAGTGGCATCAAATGCATTCACACTGTTGTGTGACCATCATCACCATCCATCTCCATAACTTCTTCATCTTTCCAAACTGAAACTCTGATCCTATTAAACAAGCTCATTGCCCACCTTCTCCAGGCCCTGGCAACCACCAGACTTTCTGTCTACGAATTTGACTAATCTAGGTAACTTGTAACTTTATAAGGGGAATCGCATAGTATTTGTCCCTTTCTCACTCATGTATTTCACCTTGCGTAATTCTTTGAAGTTCACACAGATTGTTCTAGATGATTCTTAAATGATCTGTCTGCAACCTTACTAAGTGCCCAAAGCTTTAGAAAATACTGCATTAATTGAGGCTTATGTTATCAGCACTTCTATATTTGTGCCAGATCTTATCAATCTGTTATCCATTTTTTATTTCATTTGTCCACATCCCTTAACTTCCTGACTCAACGTTATTTGCTGAGTCAAATTGACAACTGCCTTTTTCAGTAAATTCATCATAGAAATTCATGCCTTACTTTGATCTTTTATTCCATTTGAAGGACTTATTGTCCCACATTTGCAGTTGAACATAGTAGCAACTTTTATGCAAAATCAGTCCTGGCAAGCCGGCCAGAGCCCCAGGAGCTTTCAACCTGCTTCCTTCACGCTGTGACTGGGAGGAAGCGAGTCTACGCTTGCACTGGTTAACAGCAGAGTCTTGATTCCCTTGCAGCACTCCAGTAAGCCCCAGTGGTTTTCAGGCAAGCTGAGAAGGCTTGTCTTCCTGGTGTCTGACCCCAGAGCTGGGGTTCCTGATATGCAGCTTGAGCCCATTGCTCCCCAGGGAGGATCCCTGAGTCTGTGGTGGCTGCCTTCTCTTCTTTGTCCCCCCACAGACAGATTGCAGGTCCTAACCAGATCACTCCTCATTCCTTCCTACCAGACTGTGTGGATCTTTTTTTACAGCTTTGGTTGCAGAAGAGCCGTCCTGCTGGTCTCCAGGTGGATTTCAGCAGGAGTACTATATGTAGTTGTAATTTTGATGTGTTTATGAGGGGAGGTGTGTCGGGTATTCTCCTACTCATCGATCTTGGTCCCTTTCTTGGCAGTACACAGTTTGATATTAATCTTTGTCATATTTTCTGGATATGACTCTTTAGGCATGGGAAACAAAAGCAAAAATAAACACATTGGACTACATCAAACTAAATAGCTTTTGCACAGCAAAGGAAACTATCAACAAAGTGAAAAGGCCACCTACTGAATGGGAGAAGATATCTGGGAACCATATATCCGATAAGAGGTTAATATCCAAAATATACAAAGAACTCATGCAATTCAACATCAAAAAACAACCTGATTGAAAAATGGACAGAGGATCTGAATAGATATTTTTCCAAAGGAGACTTACAGATGGCCAATAAGCACATGAAAAGATGCTCAATGCCACTCATCATCAGGGAAATACTAATCAAAACCACAATGAGATATTACTTCAGAGTGGCTAGCATCAAAAAGACAGCAAATAAGCGTTGGTGAAGATGTGGATAAAAGGGAACCCTTGTGCACTGTTAGTAAGGATATAAGTTGGTGCAGCCACTGTGGAAAACAGTATGGAGATTCCTCGAAAAATTTAAAATAGAACTAATGTACAATCAGGCAATTTCATTCCTGGGTATTTATCCAGAGAAAACAAAAACACTAATTCAAAAAGATATAACCACCCTTATGTCATTGCAGCATTATTTGAAGTATCCAGGATATGGAAGCAACCTAAATGCTCACCCACAGGTAAAGGAATAAAGACGCTTTTCCTTAACAGAATGTTTAAACCGTGGCTCAAGGCTCAAGTTAGGCAGAGTTCCTCATACTTTATAAATTTTTGTTTTATTGTGTTTCTTTTCCTTTTACTTCTTTAAAATAGCTAGAATCTGGTTTAAAGGCTCAAATGAGAGTTTTAGATGGAATATAAACCTTTATTTTTTAATCTCTATATTATATGTGGTTATGGTCTGAGCCAGATGAATTTGCTGAAAGCTTAGGCCAGTCATTCCAAAGATAAGGAAGAGAGGATTTTAAAGGGACTGAATAACTGGTGATCTAGATACAGCTTTACATTTTGGAAATTTATTTGGTTTTACAGTTCCGTTGAATATAGGATGTTCCTTTTCTGGTGAAGATATTAATACGTTATTTTGGGACCATGGATATTATGTGGAATGTCTCATGTGCTCCTCACAATGAATAACCCTGTAAGATAATTTAAAAAAACTGAAGTCCTACAGGTGAACCTGGTAGCTTGAATATAATTGAAGAATTATAATACGGCCAAAGCAGTCTCACTCAATACTGGTACTGTGCTCTTAAAATACACATTATGTATATTTATGTCTGTACATTTTACCACAGTACATCACGCTCCCACTATGGAAGAATCCTTAATTTAAACAGAAAGGTTTTTACTCATCTTATTTTCGCAACTGTTTTATGACTTTGGCAAAGCACTTAACCTGCATTTGGATTTACACAATGAGGGTCTCGGGTTAAATGATTTCTTAGATCTCCTTTCTTTTGGTAAAGGGAATTCCTCCTGCTGAGTTTGAAGTCATTTTTCTTTCAACGGCCAGCGGAATGGCTTTGGCTCACCTGTAATGCACAGTTGAGCAGAGCCAGTCGACGATAAAGTCTGTTTCTCTCTAGCAGCCAAGAAGGAGCAGGTGGCTGTCGATTTCTTATGTTCTGGGGGAAGCTGCTTGTCAGGAGTAACCTGGATAACTTCGGATAGCTGCAGACACAGCTCTCCCTTAGCATATGGTATGTTTAGATGCTAATCATTGGCTCGTCTCTGAGCATTTCAGTTTTTTTTATGCATAAACCTCGTGAATATAAAAATAAAGTTAAATTAGAGAAAAACTGAATCAGCAACCTGAAACTATATTTCTTCTCTTTCTAGTTAAAGACTGTGGTTGGCTAAAAATGGTCCGCTAGCTGTCCGGAGGTATAAGATAGAAGAAGTAGAACGAAGATGATAGTGTGGTAAGCGCAACCACTTTGCAGTTTCTACCTATATAGGTGACATGTAAGGGGTGATAAAGCATGCTCACGCGTGAGCACGTGGAAGGTATTTTTCATGTGACTGAGCCAGAATCTGAGATCCGGAATTGGAGAATGTATAGGTAAGAAAGAAATGCTGCAAATTACAAAAGCCTCTATTTGGAGAAAGAATATGGGGCTTATATTACACAGTTGGATGGGCAGAAGCTCACCAGAATGGCCTTAGCTTCAAAAAAAGGGGGGGCACACACATTGGTCCTTTCAAGCAGGGTTTGCTCTAACCAAATTTCAGGGACGATAAAAAAAAAAAAAAAGGAAACTAAAAAAGTATGATATGCTTTACTCATTTAATAAGCCTTGCCTTTAATCTTTATAGCAATTTGGTAAGGTAGGTGGTACCAATTTCACTGCATAAATGAGAAAATGGAGACAAGAAATGTTCAGTAACTTGCTGAAGATCACATTATAACTGAGGATAAATCTGGGATATGAACACAAAATTTTTAGTGTAAGTCCAGTATTTTTCTCATTACATTGTGCTTGCTAGGTAATCATTCACACTTACTGTTTCTTTCATATTATTAGTGTTCTCTTTCGTGAATTCCACAGAGGAAGACTATTCTGTTGTGAATTTTCTTTGTATTTTTACTAAATATCAAGGATTTAACTCTGGCCCTTCCTGGTGAGCCTACTGAATTTCAGAATAGGCTGCATACTGATTTTATTACAACTATTGCATTCATACACAATTTCCTCAAAGTATCGCATCAACTTAAACAGGGAAATTGTGCATAGTCAAGTAAAAAGACATTTATAAGTTACTTAAAGTTGTCTTTACAATTTAGCCAGTCCAATCTCTGACTCTTAGATTGAAGACCGAAGATGGCGGGACCCCATGGAGGGAGTCCTTGGTGTGTCTGTGTATACACCCCTGGCTGAAGGGCAGTTGAGATTTCTTTTGGAAGGTGGTGTATTATGTTCTCTGGAGTTAGAATAAAAGAAGGGGACTGAATTTTTAACATCTTAGAGTTAGAGCTAGGTAAGTATGATGTTACATAGAACATAGTGTGCCCTAATCTAGTGTCACCATAATAATGAAGATGATGGTTTATCACATTGTGTACTGCCTGCATGGCTCTCACATACCCCGACACAGTTCACTCTCACTACCACCCAGAGAGGCAAGAAGAGCAGATTTATTTCCCCACACCTCCTCCTTCCCCGAATTTTATAGAAAGTTCAAATAGTCGAGGGGAATGAGGCTTCAAAAAAGGAGGACACACACGTTGGTCCTTTGTTTATATATATTATATTTTGTTTTGAGTGTATATACTTTATATATATACAAACTTACAAAGTTTGTATATACTTATGTCAGCCGAGGGAGGCTGACGTGGGGTTTTAGGAGGTGAGCAGCCCAAATGAAAAAATGCACGAGGAGTTGCCATACCACCAGACAGACTTCAGCTGGAGATACCATGGGGTTAACAATGCTTTATTGCCACAGGGAGGCGCACCTATGATGCACCTGTCCTGCTTTTATCTGTTTTCTGTCAGCACATGCGCAGCCTGAGTTTCTTTGTTCATTAGGCTTACAGAATGTCTCTAGCACATGCGTACTTCTATTTTCTTTGTTCTAAATCTTACATAATTGACGCATGTGTGGAGCAATTATTTACTGCATACTACAAATATGCTCTGTAGTCGTGGCCTTGGGTCCCACGGCTTTAACTTATCTCAAGGCTCTGGCCGTGGCCTTGGGCCTCACGGCCTTAACTCATCTCAAGGCCAGCTCACAACTTATATAAATATACGTGTAAAGTATATATACTTTATTAAGTTGATGATCTTTTAAGCTCAGATGCATTCTAATAACCCTGCATTTTTACTCCCCCACCCTCATGCTTAATACTTTTGACATTGTTATTTATTTCTTTTTGTTTTGTGTATCCATTACACCTTAATATGAATACAGATGATTTTACTTCCCTTACTTTTAATCTTCCTACTAGCTTTAGGTAGCAGATCTACTACCTTTACGGTATGTTTGCCTTTACCAATGGTATTTTTCCTTTCATAATAGTCATGTTTCTACTTGTAGTCATTTCTATTCTGCTTAGAGAGGCCCCTGTAACATTTCTTGTAAAGCTGATTTGGTGCTGAATTCTAGCTTTTGCATGTCTGGAAAACTCTTCACCTCTCCTTCAAATCCAAATGATAGTCTTGCCTGGTAGGATTCTTACTTGCCTATAGGATTTTTTTACTTTCATTTCTTTGAAAGTATAATGCTGCTTCCTTGTGTCTTGCAAAATTTCTGCTGAAAAGTCAGCTGACAGTCTTATGGGAGCTTCCTCCATATGACTAGTTGCTTTTCCCTGGCTACTTTTAATATTCTCTTTATTTTTAATTTTTGCCATTTTTAATTAAAGTGTATTTTAGCATGTGCCTCTTTGAGTTCACCTCGCTTGGGACTCTTTGTGCTTCCTGAATCTGATGTTGTCTCAGAGGTCGCTTAAACTACCATAATTTTTTAGTTCTTTTTTTTTTTTTTTTTTTTTTTCTGGTCAGCTTGAGTGATTTCCATTATTCTATCTTCTGGTTTGCTAATTTATTCTTCCGTGTCTCTAATCTACAGTTGATTCCTTCTAGTGTATTTTTTATTTAAGTTGTTGCATCCTTTATCTCTGCTTTGTTCTTTTTTTATACTTCCCAATTCTTTGTTAAATTTCTCACTGTTCTTCCATTCTTCACCCAAATTTGTTGAGCATCTTTATAAACATTTTCTTGACCTCTATCAGGTAGATTGCTTATTTCCATTTCATTTTTAGTGCTTTTTCTGCAGTTTTGTCTTGTTCCTTTGTTTGGAACCTATTTCTATGTCCATTCATGTTGCTTAATTCTGTGCTTATTTTGATATACTGTGTAGGTCGTTTATGTTTCCCAATCTTAGGGAAATGTCCTTATGCAGGGAACATCCTACGGGGCCCAGAAGCACACTCTCCTCTGGTTCCCAGAGCTGTAAGCTCTAGGGGTGCCTCCCATGTGGGCTACCTGAGCCCTTCTGTTGTGGCAGGGCCAACCACTGAGCACACACAGGGGAGTGTTGTTGGGCCCTGGCCGAGGTGGTTTCCAGGCCCATTGTGGGCCTGGGGGTTCTGGGGCTGGTGGGTCCCAAGGCTGATGCTGGCCTGCTGGTGGGCGGGCAAGGCACCAGTGCTAGTAGGTTAAAGGGAGGAACTCAAAATTGTACTTGCCAGCACCAGCGCCCTTGGGGTACAAGGAGCTTCCCAAACTGTTTGCTGTAGTGTCTCCATCCCCAGGAGGATTCCAAGCTACCTCCTGACTCTCTGGATAACTCTACAAATCAGCTGGTGGGTATGACCCAGGCTCTTTTCAAGTTACTGCCTTGTAGTAGGGAGTGGAGTGTGTGAGATTTTTCAAGTGCCCTTTAATAGTGCAGTTTTTGTTTCCTTCAAAACCAGACATTTTGTGGGCTCATATTTCTGGTGCAGCCCCCTAGGCTTGGGGATATGGAGCTCAGACACCTCGCTCCCTGGGCAGAACCTCCACAATTATGATTATCCTCCCATTTTCTGGCTGTCTACCTGGGAGTGTGGGTCTTTACTATACCTTTTCTCTACCTTTCCCATCCATCTCATTGTGACTCCTTTTTTGTATCTTTAGTTGTGGGAAATATTTTCTTTTAGTTTTCAGGTCTTTCTCAGAGATAGTTGCTCTGTAAAATGTTATAATTTTGTGGGCCTATGGGAAGAGGTGAGCTGAGGGTCTTCCTACTCCACCATCTTGGCCACATTCCTCCTCAGTAGAATTTCCCTCTTTAAAAAGTAATACCTGAATATAATTTTCTTTAACCAAGTGACATGTGTCTATCACCATACCCATGGCATTTCTGAGAATCCACAGGGAAAACTTCAATGTCTTGATGAACATCTATCAGTTTCTCTGAACTTGCTGAAGGTTCTTTGGTCAATCACTTCTGAAATTCTCATTCTTGCTTCTTTTACAAGCTATTCCAAGTCTCTTCAGTTCACTTTATTGTAAATAGTGCCAACACAGTACTGATGTTACCTTTGTATCAGTTATGCATCACCACGATAATAAGGTGCAACAAAAACCATGAAACCTTAGTGACATATGACAATATATGTGCTTTGCTCATCTTGTTTGGGCTTGTCCTCATGTCCAGGTGTCAACTGGCTGTCATCTGATTCAGTAGGACCTCGCCTATGACACATTGTGGAGGCTTGCCTGTGTTTTACATGCCTCTTGTCTTCCAGCAGGCTAGCTGGCACATGCTTTCATGGCAGTGGAAGAGGGCAAGAAAAGGCAAGTACAGGTGCTTTTCAAGATCTGCTTGCATCGCCAAATCTAACCTCCCGTTGACCAATGCCAGTCACATGGCTAAGCCTAACGTCAGAGTGCAAGAGGACATGGGTATAAGGATACATTCATAAAGTAGTTAAAGGCAGTGAAAGACCATGTTTCTGTCATTTTGAAAAATCTATCATGCAGTGAGAAGAAAGTGAGAATTCGTTAGAAAGGCAGTTACCACCTAAATAACCTGAGTGTTTCATTTCCAGAAAGAGATTATTTACGAGTTATCTGAAATGACATAGATGAGTTCAAATGTCTTATTTCAATTTTGGAAAATATCTAAACTGGTACTTTGAACTTAAAAAATAACTCAGAAGCAATAAATTCATTTTAATATTTAAAATAACAGGAGAAGAGATGACTGGTTTTGTTTTTGTTATTATTTTTAAAAGAGCAGTTGAGATTGAATGTAAGAATGAATATAAATTACATTATGTTTAGCTTATTAGCTCTTTTAATGGAACATTGAAATTCTATATTGGATATATATGGGAAAATGTGTATAATTCATGGTTCAGAATATGCAATTCTATTTAGGAAATGCCTATAGAAAACAAAGTTAAAGTACAGTTAGGGAAAAACGTTACAAAAATCTATTTCCAAAATGCTATATGACCCTTTTTTTCTTTTAACTAGAAAGAGAAAAGATTTCTATCATCACCTGCACATAAACAAAGTCTGTTCCACTACCCACTTTTTTTTCTCATTTTTGCTTTAGGAAATCTGTTGCTCAGTAGATATTGTAACAGTAATGATGTTTATTGTGGAATTGAGAATATTTTTTTACTCTTAATTTTATTTAAGTGAATTTTGATTTGAAAACTAATTTGAAGAAGGCGCCATGGACTAAAACCATCTAGAATATAATTTATTTATTCTCTTTTTGAATATTTGAAAATTTCATAAGATAGAAAGTTAGAAATGGGACGAGAAAACCATTTTCTCAAACAAATTAAGTCCAGTTATAACAGTACTATCCATGGTAGCCTTGCTAATTTTCCTGAAGATGAATCATAATTAACATTCCCTGAACACCATCGAAGTCTATTTAATGTTAAAAATCCATTTAGATATTTATTACAAAATATGAAGGAAGGTATTGGACATAAAGTGCCCAGTGATAGACATTTTAGTGATTTATATCTTTTAGACATTTTTATAGACACATTTTATATTTACTGTGTGGAATTTAGAAAATACCAGAAAGAAAGAAGAAAATTAAAAATCACCTGTAATACCATATCAAGGAGTAGGAATAGAGCCTTCTAGTTTTTTTCTTGGCATGCATTCACATATTCGTTCATGTACATTTTACAGGGGGGAAATCATATGCTGTTTTGGAAACTTCTTTTTTCACTCTACAATATATTGTGAATATATTCTATTTTTTACATGTTTTTATGCTGTGTAATTTTAATTGTAGCATAGCATCTACTTTATGAATGTACTACCGTTTTTAAATAATTCATTGTTGGACATTTGGATTGTTTGCATTTTCCCTTGCTTTGAACTTATGATAAATATTTTTCTAGCTAGGTGAAACGGTTTAGAGTTCTGAGGCCAGCTTACTTTTTTGTTTCACTTCAAAATCTGCCTCTTCCGTTTTTCTTTTCTTCTTCTGGTTACGTTCACTGTAGTTTTTTTTAGTCTTGTTGTGCTTTTGTTCTCTTTTGTTTTTCTTTAGTTTGCTGGAATAGGTGTAAGAACATTTCACTGAATTTTGCACATAAAGCGGTAGTGCCTTTTTTCTGCACCCGAAGTTCTCTCTGAATCTCAGAAAAGTTTTCTTTAATTGTACATTTAATTATTTCTGCTGCTGCATTTGTTCTGCTCTTTCCTTTAGAATCACGAACATCTGTATATTCATTATCACCCATGTCTGTCATCTTCTGAATTTCTCAAGTTTGTTCTCAGCAGCCATATCACACTGCATGTGGAGTTTAGACCAGTCACAGTGGAGCTTGTTAAAAATGCACACTCTTTACCCTGAGACTCTGCATTTTAACAAGAACCTCAGGTGATTCCCATATGCACTGACATGTGAGAAACCCACTCTATAACACTGATTACATTTTATTTAATATACATTCTGCTTTTTCTGTCTTTAGTGTAGATTTTAATTTACTCTTTGTATTTTGGTTTTCCTGGCAGAAACTTTCTAATCTCAGCATATGAGTCTGGCTGAGTCTGCATGACAAAGTCCCACAGACTGGGTAGTTTAAACAACAGACATTTATGTTCTCACAGTTCTGGAGGCTAGAAATCCAAGTTCAAGTTCAACATGCCAGCGTGGTTGGTTTCTGATGAGGCCTCTCTTTCTGGCTGGTAGCCTCCTTCTCACTGTGTCTGCACTTGGCCTTTCTTCTGCACACAGGCACACGCCGTGAGAGCGAGCTCTCTGAGGTCTCTTCTTAGAAGGACACTAATCATGTTGGATCAGGGCACTATGCTCATGACCTCCATTAACCTTAATTACTTCCTTAGCGGCCCCACCTCCACATACAGCCACAGAGGGGTTAGGGCTTCAACATGTGATCTTGGGGAGGACACAAACATTCAGTCCGTAACACTCAGCATTTTTCCTTTTTATCTCATTGTGTTCACCCTCACACTTCTTCTCATTCTATTACTTTTTTAATCTCATAGAGTTGCTCTTTGGTTTCTCTATTATTTTTCCCTGGAATCTCCTTTCATAGATACGTATTTTAATCAATCTTTCTTTCCTTTTTAAATTGAGATATAATTGACATGTAACATTATACTAGTTTCAGGTATACAACAGAATGATTTGATGTGAGTGTATATTGTGAAATGATCACAACAGTTCTAGTAAACATCCTTCAATGCACAGTTACAATTTTTTCTTTCGATGAGGACTTTAAGATCCCTTTTAGCAACTTTCAAATGTACTATAAAGTATTATTAACTATAGTCACTGTGATGTACATTACACCCCCAGAACTAATTTATTGTGAAAGCTTGTATCTTTTGACACCCTTCGCCCATTTTGTCCACTTCCCCCCTTTCCACTCCTCCCACTGCCACCTCTGGCAACCACCAATCTGTTGTCTGTACCATGAGTTCAGTTCTTTTTTTAATTTCATAAGTCAGATCATATGATATATGCCTTTCTCTGAATTACTTCACTTAGCATGACACCCTCAGTGTCTATCCATGTTACTGCAAATGGCAAGGTTTCCTTATTACTCTTTCTTGTATCTTATCCTTCCCTAGAGGCCAGTACTTTTGTGTGTGTCTTACTAACTCCCACACAAAGAGAGTCATTCTTGTCTCAGTGCTTTGCATCTTTACTTCCTAGTTAAGAATTTACATCAACCTTCCCTGTATTGCCCACACAATTCAAACTAAATTAATTAAATTTTGTGTCAATAAAAGCAAACAAGAAAGCATTAGTGTCAAAATATAAAATTAAAATATGAATCTTCTCATTCATTAAAGAATACAATTGTCTTTAAAGTAAATACACATTAGTAGTAAAAATACATTTACTGTCGTACAATTTAGCACCTTGATTTTCTTTTCCAATACAGCTTATATATCATAAATTAATCTCTGATGAATTGATCACAAGACCATATTCTTAGCTGGTTTCTACTTGTGATATTGGAATTATTCACGTAAAGACAGAGATTGGGGAGTAGCTAATTATTCTTTCTAGATTTATAATGTACGAGTGAATAAATAAAATTTGGAAAAAAATGGCCAGAATATTATGAGCTAAGATTTCTCTAAAAAAACAAACATGTTTACTCTTAAAAGGCCAGAACTGTAATACCAGATAAATTATGGGAGTACTTATACATACTTAGAAAATCATACTTTTTAAAAAGAATGATCGCATTTTGGTGAGGAAGAAAATTGTCTTAAATAAAGAAGCTGTCACACAAGGTAGGAGGAGGGGTATAAGCAAATAAATGAAATAAAAAAGGTGGTGTAGCTCTCACCAGCTGGTTATTTTACTCAAATGGATCCCTGGCCTTGAACTGTTGATTCAATTAAAGGAGTTAACAAAAGAAAAAGAGAAGTAGTAGGGGGTATAGGATCAAGAATAAAGGGGACATTTTCCCCACTTTCCTCCCAACTTGAGCTTAAGTCATAAAAGCGGAATAAATTGCTCCAGAGTAGATCTGTGAACTATTAGAACTAATAACTAATACATTTAGTCAAAGTGCTCACTGAACAGATCAGTAAACTTTCATTTGAACAATTACATTAGTTATAATCAATTTAATTACATTTATTGAATTATTCATAATCTATCATTAAATACAATGTGAAGAATCATCTAATATGCAAAACTTATTTGGCAGTGTTTTGTAAGTCTCTTTATGCATGCCCCACTGAGACTTGTGAAAAATATATCACTTTGCTAGCAAAACTGTTAACAAGTACAAGCTTTATTATTAAAGACAATGGATGCTATGTGGCTCATCTTGCCTTTATTCTGTAGGATTAACTCTCAGATCTGCTTCTTTCAAACTTCTACTTGAGCTTTGAGTTTCTGTCTCTTCTCATTTCCTTTCTCCCCCTCTCTTTTAGAAAAAGGATGCTGTAATGCTAACAATAATGATCAAAAAGAAAGGAAAAAGTGACATCTGTAGGTAGTTTTTAAGTTAAAAGGTGATAATATTTATTCATCATTATCTCTATAGGATAAAGTAATTTAAATCCTTATAAATATTAGTAAATTTAAAATTACCTATATCCTGATGACATGCAAAAAAGTAAATTTGAAATTAATTGTGTTATCATATGAAACTTTCTTTCTCTTTCTGGCTTACTTCACTTAGAATGACATTCTCCAGGGACATCCATGTTGCTGCAAATGGCATTATGTTGTCATTTTTATGGCTGAGTAGTATTCCATTGTATAACTATACCACAACTTTATCCAGTCATCTGTCAATGGACATTTAGGCTGTTTCCATGTCTTGGCTATTGTAAATAGTGCTACTATGAACATTGGAATCTAAAAAAAGAAGAAGAAGACAAATAAACTTAAATATAAAACAGAAACAGACTCACAGACAGAATACAAACTTGTGGTTGCCAGGGGGAAAGAGGGTGGGAAGGCACAGATTGGGAGTTTGAGATTTGTAGATACTGACAAGTATATATAGAATAGATAAACAAGTTTATATTGTATAGCACAGGGAAATAAATAAAAGATCTTGTGGTAGCTCACGAGGAAAAAGCATTTGAAAATGAATGTATATATATTCACGTATGACTGAAAAATTGCGCTGTATGCTAGAAATTGACACGGCATTGTAAACTGACTATAACTCAATTAAAAAAATAAGATTAAAAAAAAGAAATTGTGTGTGACTTACTCCCCACCCCAACCCCTTCACTCTCCATTTTTCTTTGAGCTAACTTTTAAAAAAGATATGTCAACTGGAAGAAAATTTACAATCTAAAAGTTGAGAATTATGTTTTATTCAGTGGACAAAACAAGACTTAAGCAAGGGAAACAGCCTCTCAGATAGCTCTAAGGGACTTTTTCAAAGAAATTAGGGAGAAGCCAGGATGTATAGAGGTTTAGGCAATAAAAACTAGGTAGTTGGAACATCAAAAGATTACTGTTAATTAAAGAAAACCAGACATCTCAAGTTAATGAAGTTAGCACTTCTCTATGTATGGGAAGATGCAGGAGTCTGTGCTCACTGAAATAATTTCTTTGATAAGCACCTTAACTATCTAGGGCCAGTGTCCTGTTTTTCTCCATCCTGAATCCCCTCAGGGTGCACAGTTGGGGTAGTTGCAGTTGCTGCTGCCTTGATGGTCGCAGTATCCTTTGTTTGCTGATACAGCAGATGACATTTTTCATCCACAGATAGAAATAATATATTTTTCAAAGTTCATTTTTTTTTAAGTCAAAGCGTTTTAAAGGCAGAAAGTGAAAACCAGTAATTCCTCTTCCCACGCACCAGGCTGTTTCATTTCCCAGAGGCAACCACAATTAACACTTTGTTTTTGCTTTTTTTGTGGTTACATTTATACCTATATATGGTAGTCATTTTACACCAATTCCTTGTTGCATTTTACTGCTATGAAGGATGAGGAATTTGGTTCATTTGCACTTCCGGTTTCCAAATTATTATTTTTAGTGTCAATATTAGTTCTCCTTGAAATAGTGCATTTGAACTTCCTATTTATATTGATTTATTTAGTATCTACCACCTTCTCCCATGAAAGATGAAAGAATTAATACCCTTACCTTGTCCTTCCTTCCAGCTCTCTTCTTTTATTATCCTTTGGTTATTATTTTACATTGTTAGGAATTATAATGATTACATTTTGCTGTAACTATAATTATTATTCATATATTCACATTATAAGTATTGTCTAGTTGGCTTCAATTTGTATAATCAACTTATGTATGAAGCATGGAAGAATTAATTCACTGTAATATTCATGGTGTGATGTAATTAGAGTCAAAGAAAAGAGAAAAATATAATATTGTATCATTTAAATTTTCCCATTTGAAGGAAAATCTCCAAGTGTCTGAATATAATGGACCCTCTTAATATTTTCTAGCTTCCTTCACTTCTTTTGAGTCATACTCAGGGGCTGACTTTGTTTTGTTTTGGGAATATAGGTTTTAATGTTCTGTAGTCCATTTTGGAGTATTTTCATTTACAGTATATGGGCGGTATGTTTTCTAAGTATTTGCAGGTAAAAACCTTTAATTTTCCCTTATATCTGATTGATAATCTGAATGAATACAGAATTCTAGGTTTAAATAATTGTTCTCAGAACCTGTCTTCTTAGTTCTTTTACTTCTCCAGTAATCATGTTCTCCATATCATGTCAACCACCCACTTCCATGGTCTTGACTTAGACATTGTCATTACCAACCCTTCCGTATCATAATCTCAGACACCCCACTGTCCCACCGCCACTATCTTTCCAGATAAAAGTCTGCATCTAAAATTCTTCAATCCCAACGGACCTCCACTCCATTAATTCTACCTCCTTTTTACTGTTCATCATTTCTTTCTTGTCCTTACATCTTATTACCCAATTTAGATCCTATGGTTTATCATAACATATCCCTTGTCTTGCTTTCCCTCTGGTTACCACTGGCAAATGCCCAAGTATAGTTCAAACTGAACTCCCTTTCTATTCATTGTCTGTCCCCAAGCAGCTGAATGTGGCTGGAGAAAGACACATCATTACTCTGATTATTGTCACTTTAAATTCACGGCCACTAATTACAAGGGGGCCTCTGTCTGGCACTGCAATCTACTACATTTCTCTAGTTAATGACCCCATACTCTTCCTTTCTCCAAAACAACTCTCTCTTTTGTTTCTCATTTCAAACTTTCAGTTCCCTTTGTAGGCTTCACTTTCAGGTGGTAACTATGCTGATGACACTTCAGTCCTAATTTTTCAGGACTGTTGAGTTTTATTCTTTTGAAACCTTCTCTTACATTTCCTCTCAGGTCATGTCTACACTCATATAAAAGAGAGATAAAGAGAAAGAGAGAGAGGCAACAGATGGATATACCAGTTTCTTCTGTTTAATACTTTTATCTCCCTATTAATTTTCATTTCATTAATTTTTCCCCCATTCACTTTATTACGTTTTATCGTTTACCCCCATTTTCTTATGAAAATAATTCACCATATATATTTTTGCCATAACTTTTCAGGGCACAAAATGTAATATTTTCTTAAATAAAATCTGATTTTAATTTATGAATATGAGGGGTGATGCTACACTCAACAATCCTAAGCAAACAAACAAAAAATGAATACAGATGCTTCATTTATTTTTTCACCAAATACTTTAGTGCCAACCAAGTTACATACCCAATGCAAACTCTGAGGCTGCAAGGATAATTAATTAACAAGGACAAAAATTTTCAAATCTCAAAGCCTAACAAAGAGCGACACAAGCTAGTACACCAAGGCATTCATGTTTACAAACTTGTGGTTGCCAGTGGGGAGAGGTGTGGGAAGGGATAAACTGGGAGTTTGAGATTTGCAGAGGCTGACAGGTATATATAAAATAGATAAAAAGTTTATACTGTATAGCCCAGGGAAATATAGTAAATATCTTGTAGTAGCTCATGGTGAAAAGGAATATGAAAATGAATATATGTATATTTATGTATGACTGAAAGATTGTGCTGTACACCAGAAATTGACACATTGTAAACTGACTATAACTCAATAGAAGAAAAGGAAAAAAAAAAAGCATTTGTGTTTAACCACTATTGAGCTGATGGTGAAAGTAGGAGCAGGATTATAAGCTGAATAACAATAAAATTGTGAGAAAAAGTTTGCATGATATACAACACTGTTAAGTTTGTTGAGAAATTTGGGGAATTCTTTGAGAATAAGATAAACTATATATTACTATAATTTTAGATTTCTATTAAACTTTCTTTATTATAAATAAGGTGATGTGTAACTGTTGCGGTTTAAAAACATGTCTATACATATTTTGACACACCTCACTTCAAAAGGTGGAGCCTAACTTCCCTTCCCTTAAATGTGAGTTGGTCTCTGGCCTCTAACAGCCAGAAAGTGGTGGAAGTGACAGTGTCTGAGTTCAGGTCATAAATGATATTACAGATATGACTTTGCTCTTTCTTAGATTGTTTGCTCTGGAGAATCCAGCCATCTGCTGTGTCATGGGACTCTTAAGTAACCTATGGAGAGGCTCACATGGTGAAGAACTGAGGAGTCCTGCAAAACCCATGAACAACTTGGCAGCCATGTGAGTGAGCCAACTTGCACCTGGAATCTCCGGTTCAGTCGAGCCTTCGGATGATGGCAGCCCTGTCATCTCTGACTGCAACCTCATGAGAGGCCCCCAGGCAAGACTGTCTAGCTCATCTATTCCCAAACTTCCTGACCCACAGAAACTCCAAACATAATAAATGTTTATCATCTTAAGTTACTTAGTTTGGGGCTAATTTATTATGCTGCAATAAATAATTGTATATAAATTGAGGTCTGTTAAATCAGGAATTGAGGGAAATAAAAATCAAATTCTAGTATCCAGACAGGAAATTCTAAACGCTTATGATACTAGTTACTTTTTTACATAATAATTTAATTGCATTACTATTTTTTCTGGGCAAAATTGGTTGTAGAAAAACTCAGCTGTTAATGAAAGAGAAATATAATTTTCATGTAAAAGAGCATACTTTTATTATAGATTTTTTTTCATTGAGACATAGTCAGTTTACAACACTGTATCAATTTCTGGTGTACAGCACAATTCTGTTATATGTGAAAATACATATATTCATTTTCTTACTCTTTTTCATTGTAAGCTACTACAAGATATTGAGTATATTTCCCTGTGCTATACAGTATAAACTTGTTTCTCTATTTTATATATAACAGTCAGTATCTGCAAATCTCAAACTCCCAGTTTATCCCTTCCCACCCCTTCCCCCCTAGATTTTAGATAAAACTGGATTGTATAATTTCTTCTGAGCATCTTTCCATAACTTTTTTGTTAGTTTACATTAATTTACCCTCTTATAAGATTACTCAGGTGCTAATTAAAAGGTATTTCAGAAGACAACTGCCTTAGTCAGAGGACAGCTAAATCTAAGAAGAACCCAAGGGCAAAGCTGTATTGTTTCCTAACCTAGAAGCTGTGGAGATCATATTAAACTTAGCCATTAACCACTTAAATCATATCTTTTTTCTTCCGTAGGAAAGTTGCTGAATTAGATTAAAGTGTTTTGTCCGTGTAAAAATAAAATAAATAAAATAAAATAAAATGAAAGAGTTCTGATACATTGCACAATGGATAGACTTATGTTCATTTGTACAATATAGCTGCTATGAAATATAATTGTTTGCATAATTAGGATTTGTGTGTGTTTCCTTACAAGTAACTAAAAGGTATAAATAGAACCTTGCCTCCAAAATTAGGGTCTTTCTAATCTGCCTTTTTTCAACAAAGAAAACTTCATAGTGTACATAAGTGCATAAGGAAATATCAGAATATGGCCAATTGCCAGGGCTTGGTGGTTTTCTTAAGCACTTAGACAATGACCAGATTCTGTTTTGCAATAAAGCACATGGAATTTTCTTTTAAAGGAATATTTGTACAATAAAGTGGTTTAAAGTATTTCTTTGATTTCACAAATTGTACATACTTATGTACGTAGCTATTTGTTATAGTTTCAGTAGATTACTGGGCAAATAAACCTTCTCACTCAGGATTTCCACAAAGATTAGAAAAGAGTTTTCTGAAGACATTTTAGGTACATTATAAAAGCCACTGTAAGAAAAATATAAAAGAAAAAAAAAAACTAGTTGAAATACCTATATTTGAAAAAACAAAGCAATGTTGCTTAACAATTGTGAAAGTTTTATATCAATCACTATTCCTTTAAATAATTGAAATAATTTTATATAAATATTTATGCCTATGTGTATCTCATGGAAAGGATGTCAAAGACAAGTCAGAAATGAAAGACAAGTAGTTATTCTAGAAACAGTAGCGACATGAAGCAGAAATGAAGGAAGGCTTATTGACAGAACTAAAAGAAACAAGCTTTCCTTAGGAGAAATGCGGATAGGTTAGATGGCAAGCTAGGAGAAAAGAAAAAGATAATGAGATACATTTATATCTAGTTGTTTTAAACTATGGAGCTCAGAGGAGGAGACAAATTTATTTGTGCCTAGATCAAAATGTTATGCCTAGGTAACCCCTCGCCGCCCACCACCGCCACTGAATCAAACAAGGTCTGTAAAAGCAATATTGTGTAATGGTTAAGACTGTGGCCTCTGCAGCCACAGTGCCAATGACTCTCAGCTGTGGTTGTCATTATTTTTTTAAGTTTCCATGCCTTTGTTTTCCGATCTATAAAAAAAGAGGTATAATAAGATCTCACAGGATTATTGAAAGGATTAAGTGAGATAAAATGCATAAAGACCTTAGAACAATGTTTAAAGACATAGTAAGCATTCTATAAGATAACTAGTATTATATTATTATTGATATTAACAACACTGATAATTACAGAAGAGGCACGTTCTCAAGGAACAAAGTAGAATGACTTCCCTGAAGGAACTCAGATCCAAAAACCTATTGAGAGTTGTCCTCTCACAGTAGGACACATGAAAGATTTAGTATTGGGTTAAATCACCTCCCAAGGGATGGAAGGCATCAACCTGTTGCAAGGATTGGTAGCCCAGGCCAAGGGCACCAGAGAGACTCCGTGCTGAGACTGAGGGGAAAACAGCATTAGAAAGGGAAGACTATTGAACCTTAATTTTATTGAACATAAATGTACAAACTAGGCTTTACCTTTAGATTTTTTTATTTCTTTCTGGGAATTTAATAATAAAAACAAGACTTTCGTTTTCAAAATTGGAGCTGAGGATATTATTCTAGTTCATAACTAATCTCTGGTATTTTAGGACTAGTGGTTGAGCGTATTTTGACTTAGGAAATAGAAAAGAAAATGAACGATTTTTTTTGCTTAGGGTGTGCTATATTTGTAGAGTTAAATAATTAAGATCTCACGGTGACCAGTTTCAGAGATCACTGGGGCCCACTGCTGTATGCCACAGTTCACTGGTCCATGGAGACAAAAGGGAAGTCTGCTGTAGAAGTTTTAGCAAAGCTATTGTTAGAAGCAAAAATTCAAGAGAGAAATAGACACATTTTTACTCTGCAATACTTTATCATCTCTTATCCACTGGGCAAAAGTCTCTGTCCTCCAGTTGAGGGAGAGTTGAAGGGGAAGGAACACTTGCAGAGCTTCTCTGCAACCTATTTCTTATTCCTCCCTATGTTATTAGTTTCTTCGTGCCGCCATGCAAAGTACCACAAGTGAGTGGCTTAAAACAACAGGAAGTTACTCTCTCTCAGTTCTGGAGCCTAGAATTCTGAAATCAACGTGTCAGTAAGGTCATGCTTCCTTCTGAAGGTTGGAGAGAAGAATCTTTTCTTGCCTCTTCCTAGCTTCTGGTGACTACTGGCAAACCTTGAATTCTTGACTTGCAGCTGCATAAGTCTGGTCTCTGCCTCCTTCTTCACATGACCTTCTCTCTGGGTGTATGCGTATGTGTCTGTGACCAAATTTCACTCTTCTTGTAAGGATACTAGTCATTGGATTAGGGCCACCCAAGCCAGTATGACTTTATCTTAAATTGCTTACATCTACAAAGACCCTATTTCCAAATAAGATCACATTCACAGGAACCAGTTGGGGAGGTTAGGACTTGAACATATCTTTTTTGGGGGGACAGGATTCAACCAAAAGCGAGGAGCTGGTAATTCTGGTTTCCCTGAACTTGACATTTATTGGTGTACATTTAACAGTGCGCAAGTTCTTTTTGCCCTAAAGTTGGGGCTTGAAAATAGACCAGGCCCATTTATTTCCTGCATCCAGGAGTAAGTGGCTCTGCTGTGCTTCATTTGGCTGAGAGCCATTTGTACCCAGTAGGTCTACCCACACAGGAGAAGCAATCTCTGTTTTCTGACTCAGTTACAACTTTTCCTGCAACTGGGTAAATAATTCAAGTGGGGCCTATACTGCAGAATGAGCTGCCTTCAACTCAGAGGGAAGAGAACAGAAAACCTCACTTTCGCTTCAGATCTATTTATTTATTTTTTTGCTCTTGTTTTGGGGGGAGGTAATTAGGTTTATTTATTTACTTATTTGTTTCAATGGAGGGTCTGGGGATCAAACCCAGGACCTTGTGCGTGCTAGGCATGCACTCTACCACTGAGCTATGCCCTCCCCCCAGCTTCAGATATAAGCTGCATTCTCCAATGCAGTTTACCAGAAGCACCACATTTAGAGGGATCAAAGCATGCTTATCTGGTTTAATCAAGTAGTACTTCATTCTTCATTTAGGTTGTGATCCTGTGCATGTTCCAACAACATGCAGATGTTTTCTATCTTATTTTGTGGCACCTCTTCTCTAGAAACCCTAAGATAACAGGATGGCCACCTGCAAGTCTACTTCATGGTGTATTTGATCAGCCCGACCTACATGGGGATTAAGACTTCTAAAGAGGAAGGACAAAACTTATGTTTGGAGAGTGTCCTAGGTGGGCAGAGAGCTCACTTGAATAAAAACAACAAAATGAAACACACGTATGTAAAATTAGATATAATGTGTTTATAATATATATTTCTACTGCTTATTTTATACATGTTATATTACACATACATTTATATATATAGGTAACTAGGTAAAGGTAGTGTTAAAAAGAATGATAAAGCAAAGAAAGGCTATAGATAATGTTTATAAAGAGTGCCACTCAGAAAAGGTGATCAAGGGAGAAAGTGACATTTGAGCAGAGATCTGAATACAGTGCATTAGTAGCCATGGTAAGATCTTGAGGAAGGCCAGTCCAGACAGAGGGAATAACCAGCAAGCATGGCTACAAGTGGGAACATATATAGATGCCCTATATGAAGGGCCGAGCAACCTGACAGGCATGAACAAGAGGAAGAAATGAGACCCAAGAGGGAATCAAGATCTGGAGCTTTTGACCTCGTACAACCTGACAAGGACTTGGTACTCCAGTCGAAGCTGATTATCCCTGACATATTTTGAGCAAAGGGGTGACATTTCATGATTGAGGCTTTGAAGGCTCACCCTGGCACAGTGGGGACAAGGAAGCAAGAAGGAAACCAAGTAGGTGACCACTACAATAGTGCAGATGGAGAGAGGATGGTGAGAAGTCAGAGTCAGGAGACATTTAAACCTAGAGTAACAGGCTTGCTGATGATCGCATGTGGTAGGAGAGACAGAGACAAGTCTCAACTGACTCCAAGTACAGGGTGTACGGTTAAGTAACAAGCTTTGCTAATTGTACTGGGTTGAATAGTGTCCCCTCAGAAGTTCATGCCCATCTGAATCTCTGGAATGTGACCTTATTTGGAAATAGGATATTTGTAGATGTAATCAAATTGTGATGGGGTCACTGGATTAGGAGGGGCCCTCATCCAGTTACATGTCCTTATAGAAGAGGGAATTCAGACACAGAGACACATTCACAGAGGGAAGAGGGCCATATGCAGATGAAGACAGAGACTGGAGTGATGCAGCTGCAAGTCAAGAATTGCCGGCGACCACCAGAAACTCAGAAGAGGAAAGGGAAGATTCGTCCCTAGAGACTTCAGAGAGAGCACGGCCCTGCTGACACCTTAATTTCAGATTTCTAGCCTCCAGAACTCAGAGAATAACTTTCTGTTGTTTTCAACTATCCAGTTTGTGGTAATTTGTTAAGGCAGTCCTAGGAAATAATGTACTAATTAAGGTGAATACTGCTATTTTTTTTTTAATTTCCCTTCTTTGAGTGCTAAGAGCATCTTTCCATAAAACTGCAGAGCAATAGTTCCTCTTTTTTCTTTTCTTTCCATATCCTTCGCCTTCTTACTGATTTGTGTCTCTGTATTTTCTTATTGACTTGTCTGATCTCTTTTATAAGATCTTTTATAAGGTTTTAACTCAAGGTTACATTTCCTACAATGCAGTGAGGTAGAGTAGGCTTGGTGGTCTTTTGGAGTCTTTTCAGACATTCTGTTCAGTATTTAAGCACATATTTTCAAAAGAAAAAGCATGGTTATTTGGAAAAGCATTTTAAAGAAAGTTTTTCCAAAACCAGAATTGCTTATTTTACCTGGATGGTATTGCAATATTGGAATGCATATTTGCAAAGGTATTGCTTTTAGTAAAATAAGCAAACAAAAAATTAAACATTCCTGTGAAATATGTGTTCTTTCATACACTAACTATAGTTGCATATGAATTTTACCTCTTCATAGAAAAAAGCAGGCTTTTCTGGTGTTTTGTTCTGTATAAAGAGAAAGCAGAAGAGAAGAGGGAACTTAAAAATTACTGGCTTAGTATAAAAAAATGGATTAAAACAGAAATCTTTTGGAATAAACTCTGAATATAATAAAATAAATACAAAGTTTTTAATGTGTCTGATATAGTATGCATTTTGAAGCTATGTAATTTCTTTCAAAAGTTGTTGTTTAATGTCTTAAGTGTGAACATCATATTTATTGATTTTTTTTCTGATTACCTACATTAAGTTGGGGCTAATTCCAACTACTTATTCATTCTGTGAAGGAAAAATACTGCAAGCCATATCAGTAAACAAAGAATGCTGAAGCCATCAAGTCATCAGCAGCTGCCGCCACCCCCCAGTGAAGACAAGCCTGCAGCCCAGCCTCTGCCGCCTGCTCACAACGGTGCACCCTGAGGGGACTCAGAATAAGAAAGGACAGGATATGGGCCCTAGATAGCGAGGTGCTTGTCAAAGGAATGAATTCAATGAGCCCAAATGTTTGCTTCCTCCCATACATAGAAAAGCGCTAAATTCTTTAACTCGAGATGCCTGGTTTTCTTTAGATAACAAGTAATCTTTTATTGTTCCAACTCCCTGGTCTTTGTTGTAAAGCTCCTATATATCCTGGCTCCTCCCCTACCTCTTTGGAGCAGTCCCTCAGAGCAATCCGAGAGGCTGTCGTCCCGGCTCGAAGGGGTTCCAGTCCTCAGAAATGTCCACCAAATGAAACATATAACTCTCAACTTTCAGGCTGTGCATTTATTTCAGTAGACAATTCATCAGGTTAAACTTTTAAATGTCTTCGTAAATATCTTTTGATCTTTCCTGTATGTATATACTATTTTTTTTTCCAAATTAAGTACAAGTTTCCCCATCAAATATAAAGCCCAAAGTTATGGGCCATACCAATCTACTTCTTTTACACAGGAAATAATTTATACATGGATTGTGTTATAAAAGGCTGTTGAGAAAAATTACCTAAAACTTAAAAATAAGGCATAAGTGTCACTGAGTGTGATTTCACTGTGGTACCAAAGCATCATCCAATCAGCCTGCTTAAGGGAATTTTAGAAATTGCAATTGTTTGACTCACTCTTTGCTGTTAATTGGGCCCAGACTCCACAAAATTAAATGTTACTTTGTCAATGATTGTTAAGTTGCAAATTATTTTTGTCTGGTAGGGAATCAAATGATGTCTGTCTAGTAGAAAAGATAGCCCAAAAGGTTATAGTTTTATTATCCTGAAGAATATTAATCAGTGTCCTAGTCCTTTAGGGCTTCTATAACAAAACACCACAGTTGGGTAGCTTATAAGCAACAGAATTTACTTCTCAGAGTTCTGGATGCTGGAAGTCTGAGACCAGAGTGCCAGCATGGTTGGGTGAGGGTTCTCCTCCAGGTCACATGGCAGAAGGAGCTAGGTATCTGTCTGAAGTCCCTTTTATAAAGCTCTAATCCTACACATGAGACTTCCACCTTCATGATTTAAGTACCTCCAAAGGCCCCGTATCATCACCTTTGGGGGATTAAGATTTCAATATAGAAATCTGGGGTGGGACACAAACATTTAGACCGTAGCAATCAGTACTTAGAAACCAAACTTAGCAATCTATTTTCAGTGTTCTTTCTTCCATGGACTGTTTACAAGTCTCTCCTTCCCTCTTTGGAACCAGATTTACCATTCAACTTATTTCCTGCTTAAGCAGTTAAATATCTTCAACATGTGCTCACTGTTCATTTTGATGAGAGTTTTGTTTTTAACGCTTTAAAATTTACAGTTTGATTAAAATGAGAACCTCTAAGAAAAGGCCAGGCAATGACAGCTTTTCCTTCCAAAGCTATGATGGCTTTGTCAAGAATAAGAAGAGTCTCAGAAACCCAGCAAAAATTGGGAAATAAGCTATTTCTCTTGAGGCATGTCTTTGCCTACCTTTCCATGCCCTTTCATTATGCTGTAGGTAAACTGTTTCCAGATAAACTTTAAAGTCTGGCACAGATTCATCTTTCTTTTGTTTGCAGGTTTGAATAATCGAGCAATCAGTGTGAGCAGGGAACTCTAGGAATAGCTTTTAAAATATTGGCTACTAGTCCATGATGTTTTTCTGGTCTGTAAGGGGACCGTGTTGGAGAGTGATCTCAATATCACTCTTATGGTAATGCCTTTCTGCGTCCTTCATCTACTTTGGGGCTTCCTCAGGTCCTACCAGCAGGTGCGCAAGCTAGTAAAGATTTGCCCGTCTGGGGTCATAGATCCCGATGAAGACTAAATTCTTCAGAAAACTTTTGAGGATCCTTTCTGTGTTTAGAAAATTCTATAATTCTGGCCCTTAGTTTGGTCCTTGATCCAGAGGTGAAGTACCTACCCAAGGTGGATACCCAGGATGTAGCCTTATTTTAAAAGGTGACTGATCAACATTCTCTGTAGAGTGAAAAGGCAATTCAGAGCAAGGCTTAGTAGAGTGTGAGTACTCAGGTAAAGCAGGATTGACGTAGTCACATCCATCTTATAGACTTTTGTTTTGAGTACCTCTTGTGTCTTTAATTTTTTATTAGCCTTTTGCAAGATAAGTATTTCAATGAAGCTATGTCGGAATCTTGAAACCTTTTGGAGACTTCTGCAGTCCAATTAAAATAGGTATCCTGTTCTGTTTGTTTGATTTGGGAACCCTTGCTTTCAAGTGCATTTATTTAGTACATTTTTCCCATTGTTAAAGATATTTAAAGCTTCCATGATCACAGTTCTTTAAAATAAGCTGCTGTGCTGGGAGGTGGTGAACTCAATTCTTTGGAACTTGAAGATGCTTTTTTTTCAGTTGAGTCTCGGGTCCTTCAGAATTAAATGAATACCTAAGAGAGGTGTGCCGCTGGGTTGGGAGCTTTGTGGTGTTTCACAGTGTACTAACTTCTCCCAGCATGAGAGTCTTAGATTTAGGTGGTCAATGCTCTAAGCACATGATCTTTACCCACAAATTTTGCAGCTATGGTTTCTGAGATTCCCATTATCAACAGGTCTATTATTCCTTTACCATATGTGCACATTAGCAGAAACCAATAGTAAGGAAGGAAGCAGAAATGTGGACACCAGCAATAACCAAAAAAAAAAAAAAAAAAATGGTATTGTGGTCTGGGCAAGGGCTAGGGACTGGAGTTCCAGGTGGACTGATCTGCCAGCTCAAGCTAACCCACTAAGTCCTGGACTGCAATTGTGGACCATCCAAGGTCTAAGGACAGGTGCTCTGAGAGAGCCTCTTGTCAGTCTAGACTGACCTGTTAACCATGGACTGGAAAGCCAATGATAGCGAGAGCATGGATTCCGAAAACAGAGTTCAGATCCGAGAGGAACTTACCCACAGCTGGCTCTTCAAAACAGTGAGAAAGACAGAACCCAAAGGGTTCAGTGGGTATCAACACCTGCATTTCTCATTGTCTCTGGAACTCTGGCTTCCACTGCCACCACCAAGATTCAGTGATTCATGAATCGGGCAGCATCTAATCTAGCAGGTAGAAAGGAGGGTGAAGAGCTATACAAGGCAAGAGATTTTATAGGCAGAAGGGAGCAGGAGCAAAGAAGTTTTATGAGGCTAAAAAGTATATTGGTTATTGAAAGTTTACTTTCCTGAGAGAGGATGGCAAGAGTCTATCAGGCTGACCACCAATACTGATCAGGTGATTCTTGATTGAGTGGCTTAAGATTCCATTCCTGGGAGAGCCAAAACTGTGATTATGTTAAATCTGTTTGATGACATGGGCCTTCCTGTAAATGACTCCATTTTGAGCCTGTTTTCTTTATTTTTGATAGGACTTTGTTGGTATCTAGGTTGCATAATTTTAGAAAGTCCAAAAGAGTGGCCCTGGCTCTCATTAGCTCCCACATCAAAGAGTCACGATGCAGACATCTGACTACTTGTCTTCGGACTTTCCCTCTTGAAGAGTGCTCAGTGGAAATCCACGGTAGAGGGAAGGCATCTGGGTACTGCTCTTTGCACTGCAGAATACACTAATTCACCTGTACTCTGATTCAGGGCTGCAAAATGAGAATGAATTTAACAGACCCCGAAAGGGACCCCATCGTAGGCATCATTTACCAGCCAGGGTGCAATATGAGGTGTGAATAGAGTCAGGTCTCAATTCCTTAATTTTTTTTTTTTTTTGTGGAGGGGAGGTAATTAGGTTTTTTTACGTATTTATTGTATTTGTAATGGCGGTACTGGGGATCAAACCCATGACCTCGTGCATGCTAAGCATGTGCTCTACCACTGAGCTATACCCTCTCTCCTCAGTTCCCTAATGTTTAATAAGAGGATTGGTTTAGAATGACGTCTAAGTTCTCATATAGTCCTAATGTTCCATCAAGTCTTCCCCCTCCCATTCTAGCCCTCAGTGATCTGAAGACATCTCCATGTGTCTTGTATAAATCTGCCATCGTGTTATGAACTTTGATTTCATCTTCTTTCATCTATTCAGACTAAACAATCATAGGTATTTTCTCATACAGAAGCTACTTTATCCTCATATTACTCTAGTGATGTGTTCTCTCACCTTCTCCAGATTTGTTAAGTCATTTTTAAAGTTTCTTGACCCAGAACTTCTCTTCACTGTCTTAGAGTCAAAATGCATTTTAAAAAAAACTAAATAAGGCAAGCTTCCTGTTTCACAACTTGCTTCCTTCCTAAAAGCAGCTGGTGTTTTATTGATTCTTTTGGCCAAAGCTCACCCTACACTGGTATTTTCAAAGCCTAATGATGTTCTTGTCTTTGCTAAGAGGTGAGCCATAGTCATTGTCTTATAATAGAGTGTGGACTATTGTTACCTCAATAGGTTATGCCACTTTTGTCCCGACAGAACCTTATTTGACACTTTAATGCCTGGCTGCGTTGCTTGGCTCACAGATAACTGCTCTTGCTACCTTTTAGGAACTGCCATATTCTCAAGGGGAAAGCAGGAGGAAGAGAATGCCTTCCTCAAACTACTTAATATCTTTTCATCTTCCTTCCTACGTCATGCTCAAGAACATAAATCTCAGCAGTCTCTAAAATCTCACAAACAGGATTGTATCTCCCAGTGTAAATTCTGGGGCTTGAACATTGAACTGTCTCAGAGTAGTGAACAATGCCTGTGGTTCTAGAGCTGGATGGGGGATTTTATGCGAGTGGCTTTGACTCTGCTACATCAAGCTCATGAATCACATGTGACTCCTGTCCCTGCCCTAAATACTCTACTGCTGTAGAGGTAAAGCCATACTAGAGAGTGAGAGGGACACCTGTAGGCTTCACCTCTATGAGGCCATTCTTGATGCCACCTTGTTGTGTTTTCTATTACATGATGTGTATTTATTTCTTTTATTGTTGGATAGTCAGTTACAATGTGTCAATCTCTGGTGTACAGCACAATGTCCTAGTCATGCATATACATACAAATATTCGTGTTCATATTCCCTTTCATTAAAGGTTATTATAAGATTTTGAATACAGTTCCCTGTGCTATTATACAGAAGAAACTTGTTTGTAAGATGCAGTTTTGTAGAGAGACTAAGATCACATGCTCTTCAACCCAGGATGCTCAAGGGCTGTGTTCCTCAGTCTCACGGTGCCTTTGCCTGCTCGCCACAGAGGGCATTTGAGGATAAAAGGGGTGCTAGTATGTGGGAACTACTTTGTAAGCATTATTACTGTAAAAGTTTATATGCTGAGAGAAAGGAGGAAGAGAAGAGAAAAATGTCTGCAGTGCAAGAAGGAAAAGGGATTCTGTCATATCTCTGTCAATGCCTTCCAGTCAAAGACTAGGAACACCTGTGGCTGAGGACTTTTGATTTATTGTTTTTGGCAGCACAGGAGAACACAAGCCTTGAAAAACTAAGGGATCTCAGTAAGGGGCTAGGAAAAAATACTTACTGTAGAATTTTTGCTTGCATTAGGTGGGTTGCAGAGGGTCTTAGGAAGGAGGTTTTGCTTTGCATTGGTATCCAATAATACATATAAATAAAAAATAAAAATATAAATGTTGGAGAGTAGAAGTAATTCTATGAATAGATACCTAAATAGATCTTATCTAGGTGAAAAGGCTAGATCTAGGCTAAAGATATGATTGGTAAAGAAGCAGAAATCGCTCCTGTTAGCCAGTGTCTTAGTCTGTTCTGGCTGCTCTAACAGAACATCATTACTCTGAGTGGTTTAAACAAAAGAAATCGATTTCTTACAGGTCTGGAGGCTGGGAAGTCCAAGATTCAGTGTCTGATGGAAGCCTGTTTCCTGGTTCTCAGGCAGCATCTTCTTGCTGTCTTCACATGGCAGAAGGAGCAAGGGAGCCCTCCGGGTCTCTTTTATAAGGGCACAAATCCCACTCCTGAGGGCTCCACTCTCATGACCTAATTACCTCTTAAGGGCCCCACCTTCTTATATCATCACATTGGGAATTAGGTTTCAACATATGAATTCAAACAGTCTATAGCTGCCAGACAGGGAATATTTGGTTATTTTGGTGAATTGGACAAAGTTCATGTTTTTGTATGTGTTCAGACATGATTGCATAGTGTTCCAGTTTTTGTCTTGATCTATCATAGTCATAGAGTGGATTTGTCTGATGTTAATGTTTTATGAATTTTAGGCTCAATAAAACAGTTAAGACCTAGCTGTGAGAGCCAGGTCAGCTCTCGGCATCACCAAGGCCTGAGTGTCAAGAACCATGATCATATTTATGTTAACTAAGATTCGTAAACTTCCTTCATGTCGTGTGTAGTTTATTAATCTCTTTCTTTACGTTAAACTTATACTCTTAAAAAAATTAAAATGCCCCTTCCTCTCAAAAACTATTTTGTTATAAGAAAATTACAAAACACAAATAAATCCAAATATGTCAATAACTCAAAATTAATAATTATCAAAGTTTTGGCACATGTGCTTCATCTATCCATTTTTCCTTCTCTTTCCTGTTGCTGAAGCATTTTAAAGCAAATAATAGACATTATCTTATTCCATCCCTACATATAAATTTCTAAAATTATAGCTATTTCCTTACATAGTCATAATATGTTCTTTCCATGTTGAAAAGTTGAAGATGATTTTAGAAAAGATTGCTTCTAAGTTGCTCAAAGTCCACACTTTGGGAGGAAGGTGTATTATGCTTTCAAAAATTTTATTAATAGTTATTTACATTTTTTCATTTCTAAGTGAATCAGCAGCTTAGAAATCTTATTGAATCATTCTTTTTTTTTAAATACTGAAATTTCAAGAACATAGGATTTTTAGAGCTGTGTACCATTTACGAACAGCTTGTTTTTTCTTCTGAATGACTAGCATGAGAGAAATAAAGTTTTAAATAGTTTGTGGCTCACACAGGAAAGTAGGGCATAAAACTAATTGCGTAAAATGTTACACACATTTTTAAAAAAAGGAACAAATGAAAAGGAAACCCAATGAATTACTAAGCTTTTAATATTTTAACTTCTAGTTCCAATATTTTTCTTCCAGGAGTTTTGTCTGGGGCATTTTTGTAAATTTTACAAGTTTCCTTTAATCTTTCTTTCCTAATGTGTCATTTCCTTTAATTGTAAAAATAATAAGATGCCTAGGCTACAGGAGAGTTTTAATGAGCAAAAAAAGAGAAAGAAATTAAAACTACCCAGAAATGCCAATACCCAGAAATAGCTATAGTCAGTGTATAGATAGATTAAGGTAGGTATAAATAATATTCTGTTTTTATACCTTAACATCATATTATTCAGTGTTTCAAGTATATTATTCCAACTTGTACCATGACATTGTCTACTTTTCAATTTTGGGGATATTAGTTTTTTTTCTTGTTTTTTTCTCATTTGCTATCGTGCATACTGGTTTTTAAAAGTTTATAAAATTCTTCCATTTAAAATGTGCAATTCAATGGTTTTTAGTATTTTTACAAATATGAAAAACCATCAATCAATTTTAGAACATCATCATCTTTAAAGAAACTCTGTGCCTTTTTAGTTACCCCCACCCGCTATCCACCCATCCCATTTCTTCCTGCCCCCTAACTCTAAGCAATCGCCACTACCTTACACGGTCTTTTGTGACTGGCTTCTTTCATTTCGCATAGTGTTTACAAGGATCTTCCATGGTGTAGCATGTCTTAGAACCTTATTCCATTGGACACACCACCTTTCGCTTATCCTTTTATCAGTTGACAGCATGCACAATGTTTGACGTTAAATGACCTAACACATATCATTACATTTCTATTATTATTGTTTTATTTGATATTAGAATTTTAGAAGTAAAATTACTTGAATAAAGAGTATGAGTTCTTTCAGGGCATTTAACACAAACTATGAAGTATTTTCAAATTTATATAAAAAAAAGGTATCTCAGTTGCTGGTTGAATTTGCATTTTTTTGATTACTTGGGGGGATAAGCAATTTTTCATGTGCTTTGATTAATATTCTATTAATTTTAGTGTATTTTGCAATGCAATTTTTTTCTTTATTGCTTACAAGACCTTTTTACCAAATGAGGATCTCACCTTTGCACATATGCAGTCCTGTCTCCATGTATCAATCTTGCTCTTTCTTCAGTTCACAGTTTAAATGCCACTTCTAGCTAGCTTCCCGGGATGCCTCAGTTCAGGTTAAGTACCCCCTACACTGTTCTGCCTTGTATCCTTGCAAGTGATTGTTCAGCTGACCTTTCTGCTGGTTTGGCTATGAGCAGGAGAACTGGAGAGTTTCCCAAACAGGGCTGTACATGGGTTCTGTGCCCAGGGGCACCAATTGAGGAAAACCAGTGGAGCCTGACCTCCAACCCTTCTTAAGTCCACAATCTGCAACCAACAGGGAGCACCTTTGTCTCTAGTTTCTACAGAGGAAACTTTTGGGTAGCAGCAGCGCGGGGATGAATCTGTGCTGTGGGCCATTGCAGCTTCAGTTCCTATATGATGTCAGCCAGAACTTAATACATGTGTGTCAAAAGAAAGAAAGGAGAAAAAAGAAAGATGAAAAGCTATTAACCTTTTACTTACCATATATTTTGCAAATATATTCCTTCTGTTTGTCCTTTGCCAAATAAAACTTTAGTGTATTTTTACGTATAGGATTTAAACATTTTAAATCGAACTGAATGTAATATTCTCCTTCATGGTAGACCTTAAAAAATGTATACTCAGAAAGCATTTCTGCACTTTTATTTTTCACATGTGATCCCATAATCTACCTAGAGTTTATTGTGATATTTATTCTAATGTGAGGAATAAACTTGATACCATCCTCCAACAACTTGAGTTTCTTCCAGACAATTTAATAATTTATTTCTTCTCTGTTGATTCATGATGTTTCCTGATCACTACTAAATTCTCATACACACTATGTTCTACTCTAGACTTATCAGTTCTTCACTATTGTCTTCAAAGGACTCATGTTCTTCCAGGTAAATGACAATTTCCAAATGCACCTATTTTAGGCAGCTGTGGTAGAGAAGAGCATTGTGACTGACTAGCATATTACTTTGTGATCTCTTTTGTTATATCCTTATCTCAGGATATTTTTGAATTTGATTTAATCAGAAGATCTGTATTTTAATTCAGCTTTAGAGAGAATCGTCCTTTTCAGCAAAACTCAAATGCAAATATATTCTAATATTACAATTATTTCTGTACAGCCTTAATCTCTAAAATAAGCCTAACTTAGCAATTTCTTTGCTTACTTTTCCATAAACCCCTGACTTCCAGTTATGGTGCCCAGAGGTTCTAAAGCTTACAACTTTGTTGGAATGAAAGATTTTTTTCCCATTGCTTATTTTTTAAAATTTTGTATTTATTTTGGGGGGAGGTAACTAGGGTTTTTTTTTAAATTTATTTACTCATTTTAATGGAGGTACTGGGGATTGAACCCAAGACCTTGTGTATATTAAGCATGCACTCTGCCACTGAGGTGCACCCTCGCCTTTCCCATTCTCATTAATGTGAGAGGTCACAAAGACACACTCGCCTCAAACTCTTGCTGTGAATGGATCTCACATTAAGAAAGTCACCGTGAAGTCATGGATCATTGTGGATTAAAGCTCTGCTTCTCCTGTGTCACAGCAATCCTGCATCATGAAACATTCAGTCTTGTCTCTTACCCTGGAAGATGACCAGAGTCTGCGAAGGCTCCCACCCCATCGACACAACTGAAATCAAAGAGTTGATACATGGAGTCAGTGACTTCAACCAAACTGCAAGCTTGCTGGCTTTCAAGGACCAGGGACTGAAACACATAAAACAACCTATGGCTATGCAGGTCCCTCACAAAGACTGCCTCGATTACCCACAGAAGACCAGACCACATGGTAGTAGGTTAGTAGGTATTAGACAATATCATGTAGTCTTCAGCCTATGTCATGAGGACCTGGTGGGTGCACCGTTGGACATCACAGAGCAGGGAAAATATGGCATTTACATCAACTCTTTGGTAGTCCATCTCAGGGATCCCAAATAAAATTAACCCAAGCTGATAAAGATTAAATATAACAAAGTAGTAGATACATTATCAGGCTAAATAAACTCGAGCACATCATCTTATAAACTAATTTTACTCTCTAGCTGGCTGTGAGATTAATTGTGGAGGTTGACTTTTTTTCCATCTGCTTCATACCACTCAGGGGTACGAAAGGCAGTTTGAAATATCTTTTTGCATCCATTGTCTGCTCTCCAGTGTTTGTAACTTTCATTAAATTTTAAGCTACAACTCTGTCACACACTGTGCACAGAAATTCAGCTGAATAACAACGGTCCGTTCATCCAGCTGCCTTGAACAGGTAGAGCATTCTTTGGAATCTTTCCAACCTTTGGAAAATGGAAATTTTGGGCTATGGGTAAGGCAACAGTCCCTGCATTTGAACCAGTAACTACAAAGTTAATGTTTAAACAGGTTTTAATTTTCCAAATGTTGATGACATAGTTGAAAGTTTTTTTGTGTGTTTTTAATATGACTGTATCACATTTTTACTTTAGGAGGGCTTAACTTACTCCTCCCTTGGGCAAACCACCACCAGTGCCAAGCTCCATGTTGCTTGGGTCTGTGTAGTTCTGGGTGGGTTGTAAGATCCTGTTGTCTGATCTAGTAAATCAGTTAATCTGCTTAGTGTTTGAAGGTAGGCTCATTTTTAGAACCGAAATATTAGAAGGTGATGATACAAACCTAAAATGAAAGTAGAAGTACATTTCCCCTTCCTTATTTTACACAGAAGCCGACCTGAGCTGCTGCAATCGTGGGGATGTTTGATATTGCAACAAAGGAAATGAAACAGAGATAAAGGAATCCTGTGCAACAAGGGGCCATTTTCAGGTAACAGCCAGACTGGAAATGGCCCTTTTCTCGGTAAACACACTTGTGACTCAAAATTTTTCTTACTGCTTATTGCCCGCCACAGCACTGACACCAATGAAGAGCCAAACCAGCAAATTTACAAATCTCAGAGGCTATTCTTGCTGAATGAGTAGCTGTAGCCAGCGTGTATGCAAAGGCAATGGGGGAAAGAAAACTCTAAAGACTTGATGACAGTTTGCTGGTATTAAAAGTTTGTGCAATCACTCAAAAGCCCAAGTGGGGAGGGTGTAGCTCAGTGGTAGAACGAATGCTTGGCATGCATGAGGTCCTGGGTTCAATCCCCAGTGCCTCCATTAAAATAAATGAATAAAAATGCTAATTACCTCCTCACCAAAATAAATAAATAAACAAGTAATTTTTAAAAGCCCAAGCCCTTTGGCACTATTTTCAAGGCCATGAGTGACTTGAGACTTGGTAAACTTGGTGGCTTCTACAGACTCATTCATTCTTGCTACTCCCCACCTTAGACTCCACGTTTATCTCACTTTCTCCAGCATGCAGTGCACTCTGTCCTCCCCAGGCACGTCCCGGGAGGAACATTCTCTTGTCTGCCTCCCTAAGCCTGAGTTCAGTGGTCTCCTACATCTCCCCTAATAAATGTAGCTTACCCTATTGTTCATTATTCTTAGTGTCCTCTCTTTAATTCTACTTACTAGCTTATCTGGCTGCTAGGCTGTGAGCTTTGGCTGTTCACCATTTTATCTCAAATGGCTGGCCTCTAGAAGTCTTTCAGTAAATATTTGTTGACTGAGTGAGTTCACTGCAGAAGCATTAAGGAGTGTACATTTAAAATTTGAAGAATCTTAACAGCAGGGTCAGATCTCAGATGGCACAGTTGACTGTGCAAATATCACAGCAATCTTTATTTTCTTTAAGTCAGCTGAATTCTAACCCCACACTGCCATTCCACCGGATGGTGGGCCATTCAGTCTCTGTCATTTAGGGGCTAGATCCTTCCTCACAGTTGCACAGAATCAGAGTTGTATATGTGACCCAGGAAATGGCTGAATGGGCCCTGGGGTCCTTCTGGTCCTGCTCCTTGTCCAGGCCTGCAGAAGGCTTCCCCATCTCTGCTTTTGGGCTACACAGGGGTTCAGGGATCTGAGCTACTTCTGGGAAGCCCCTGACCAGAGCTCAGAGTTCCTAGTTGCACCTGGAAGGAATTTGGTTTAAAGCCTGATCACTGCCCCGTCTCCTCAGCTCTCCCATCCCTCAGCTTGGATTTTTTTTTTTTATGAGGTTTTTGGGAAATCTTACCTCCCCCACTCCCTTTCCCTCTCTCCCCCAAATAACACCTTCTCACTTCCACTGGCACTTAACTTAATCATTTACAATAGGGTAGGCCTAGAATGATGATCTCTAGGTCCATCCATGTTGCTGCAAATGGCATTATTTTATTGTTTCTTTATGGCTAAGTAGTATTCTACTGTATAAATACACCACAACTTCTGTATTCTAAGTAAAGTAAACCAGAAAGAGAAAGTAAAATATGGTATCACTCATATGTGGAATCTAAAAAAAAGATACCAATGAACTTATTTACAAAACGGAAACAGACTCACAGACATAGAAAACAAACTTATGGTTACCAGGGGAGCTAGGGTGGGAAGAGATAAATTGGGAGTTTTAGATTTGCCAATATTAGCTACTATATATAAAATAGATAAACAACAATTTTTTTCTGTATAGCACAGGGGACTATATTCAATAGCTTATAATAACCTACAATGAAAACGAATATATGTATGTATATGTATGATTGAAGCATTGTGCTGACACAACATTGTGAACGGACTGTATTTTAATTATAAAAACATAGGGTAGGCCTTAGAATAACAAAGGAGGGAAGGAATCTTTTTTCTGAGTCCCATAAATCTCGAGCAAGAAACACAAAGGGCATAAATAACCAGTTAGAAATGAGAAGTGGAAGGAAAAATACGGAGAGTAAAAAATCCAAAATAACTTCAAACAATGATGATAATTACAAAGTTCTGCCACCTCCTGACTCACCTAGGTGACGATTTGGGCTTGATGGTCCAGGATGTACATAATGTTAGATACAGGATCAGAGATAGTGCAGATGGGCAAAGAGGATCCGAACCACCTCCCTCATGTACAAGCTAAAGCGGGGACCGATTTCTAGAAAAGAACATCTGGAAATTAAAACCCAAATACACGTGTTTTATTTAAATTTTTTTCCCTCTCTCCCTTTCATATATATATGATTTTATATATACATTCATGTGTACACATGTATACGTAGTACATTCTTTAGCACTATAATATCATAAAATTTTTGTATAATATAACGACTATATAATATCATCAGATATCAATTTAATATGTACATTATATGGCATATAATAAAATATGTACTATATAATATACAATTATGTATTATAATTATATATTATGTAATAAACATGCAATGTGTACTATATATTATATGCTATTTGCATATATGTATATATTTATATGCTAAACTTATATATAACAGACAAATATATAATAAATTTAACAATGGGTATTCCAAGAAGCTAAAGGAACTTCAGAGACAGATTTATTTCAAAGACAATGAGACAAGATTCCCCACTGGGGGAGGTATTTCTGAGAATACTGTGGTATCTGTTATGTAGATTGTCCTCTAGTCTGAGGACTGCAGGAATCAGGTAAATAAAACGAAAATCACTAAATCTTTAATAACATTTGCTGAGGCATATGTTGCGTACAGAGGGCATCCGCAGCTTCGGTATCAGCAGAAATGGCTATGATAGCAGGACGTGGCTGCTGCTTTCGCAGGACCGGAGGTGGCGTCCCTGGCTCAGGCAACAGAGACCCACGTGCCCTCAGCATGTGGGCGGCAGTAATCATCTTGCTTTTGCTGTGGCAGAAACATGGGCAATCCCCCATTCACTCAATATTCACTGAATTAAGGAAATTAACTAAACTCTGGGGACAGAGGAGTGAGAAAAACTCATGGAGTATTGTAGAATTTGCAATCCAATCAATGCAGAGCAGTCAAAAATAAAGTCAGTTCCTACTTGGTAGCCAAAAGAAAACTTTAGGGGGCACGTGTGCTGTACACCCTGGGGACTCCAGGAATATTTGGAAGAACAGGAAGAGACTGACGCTGGCCCAGAGCAGGGGGTGACAGCCCCAGAGAACTGCTATTTGTCTGCTGTGACTCTCTGTGGATCCCCTGTCTGGTGTGGCCAACAAAATGTGGGGTTACACTCTATGGTGTGTAAATTCACTGTGTAGGAACCCAGATTCAGTTCTCAATTTTCAGAACAAGTCTTCTCATTTTGTGGACTCTGCATCGTGAATCAAAGAGGCTCTTACCTGAGGTTTTGATCTGCTTTCAGCCAAAGCAAACCCTGTCAACCTCCATGATGATGACCTGTCCCTGGACCTGCCATGTCACCGGGGGCTTCCTCCCTTTCTGCCTCTGCAGAGTGATGACTCCTCACAACCCAGTCCTTCCTGCTAAGAATCATCTCCAAATTATGCAGTTACATGTTTGAGTCCTGGCCCATCTCTTCCTGAGGGAATTTATAGCTTCTCGATCACTATTCCTTGAGAAGTAGGAGTGATAGCTGCCTCTTAGAATTACATAAACCAATGATGTATGTAAAATGTCTTGCATAAAGTAGGATTCATAGGTGCTCAGTAAATGTTATGTCCTATTATTTCCAGTGGCCCATCCATCCCCCCTTCTATTTTCTATGTAGCCATCAGTGACAAGAAATTTTTCCTGCCCTATGTAGTCATTGCTCAACGCTAAGGAAAACGGCTTTAAACTTCCCCCAGGATGTTTCCATGATGTCTTTTGAGCCAAAAGTATGAAGAAATAGCCCTTACATGAGGCGCACTGTCACTACTCTCTTGGCTAGGTCTACATCTGCAAGCTGTGGTTTCTCTGTCTTCTCTCTTCTGTAGCAAGTGCTCTGGGCATTAAGAGCTCATATTTTTAAAGAATTTTTACTTCTCTTTGGGATCGTTTATAGACAGACTGTGTATGTGTGTGTGTGCGTGTGCGTGTGCACATAAATGCATAACAATAAAAAAACCTGATTTAGCGTTTGCAGCCAGCAGAACTTTTGTTACCACTTACATCTCCCCTATTTCTCTTATTCGTGCCAGGCTTCTATGTTAGTGAATAATAAAAATGGTGAAATGTGATTTTTTTGTATTGGTATGACTCCCCTGTGATTCGCTTTTTTAGTATTCTTTTTTCAGCCTTGTGTCTAAAGAACTTGTTATAATATTCCTAAAGGACAGAATACATTTTGATGATAAAATCCGACTCTGGATGCTTATATTAACGTATTATTTATTTATTTTTTATCATAGAGACGTATCTTTCCATTGCAATTAGTACTAACTTGTATAGAAATGTCCTCTTCTGTTTATTCTTCAAGTCAGAAAAATAAAGGTGGAAATTCTTTGATGTCTTATCTGACTTTCTTTTCAAGCAACACTATTTTATTTTTAAAAGATTTTTTAGTACCTTAATATTACCGTCTACAGTAGACAGAGCACAAGATTTTTTTGGGTAATCTCTGTTAATTGTTCAACAGTTGGGTTGAGTCACAGAAGAAATCTGTCAGCAAGAGACTGACATAGCTAAAAATCCTTCCTATTCTGTTCTATTCTCTCATTCCCTCTGCAGACTTTTTATCTTGGCAGTATTTGTCAGTAGATAAGGTAAGGAAAGGGGCTAATCTCACTTGCTCGTAATCATCTTCCTAGGACGGTAGCTGGTGATCAATACATATACACTGAACGAGTAAATGAAGGGAGAAATTGACATAGAGAAGAAGACGGTCACCTTGACTGTCAGTACATCAGAAGTTTGATTCTATTTTCTATCAGAATTTCCCCCTTCTGAGCCTTTTCTTTGGCAATTGACTTAAACTGCTTTCTGTATCTTGGTGTGATACGTCCTGTTCTGTTTTTCCTAGTTCGGCTCTGGTTTGGGGTGCGTCCCATGACTGATGTTGGAAAGTTTAAAAGAATATATGAAATGCCAGGCAGAGGAAGACAGGCACAGTCTGGCTGGCTCTCCTTCTCCCAGAGTGTGCAGCGAACCTGGCATGGTCCCCTGTGCCCCTGGACTTGATGGTCCACACACCTGCCCTATACAGTCAACACATTCACATTGAACTTGTTCAAGGGCATTCACATAAACCAAACTTAGCATTCCAAGTAGTGCAAAACAAAAATGTTAATGTACTGATTTACAGTAAGAAATACAATTGCCAATATCACCTGCATAGTGCATTTCTTCCCTGTATTATTAACAACAAAGACTAAAACTTTTTGAGAAAACTACAGGGAAGTCAACTTATAAACACTAGTGGTTTGCTGAGTATGAATTCAGAAAAGTGACTACATGATTCCAATGTTTAGAAGCAACAAGCTACCTAGCTAAGGTACTCTCCCATTCAACACAAATTCAAAACTTTCCTTCTTCTAATGTTCCAACTCCAACATGTCCCATCCTTCACATTCACAGATGACCTCACACACCTTCCATGTGACAATGAGAACTCTTCTGATTCCCTGTTATTCCACCTACAGACTTACCTGCCTCCACGGGTGCCCCTTCCTCCTTCTTTTAGTTGATTCCAAAACCTTCCTGAGATTAATTCAGGTCTTGTTATTTATACTCCAGATCCCATGCCCACGAGGCCTCCGCTTGAGTCCGTTCAATAGTTTCTCCCCTCTTGGCCTTTTCTTCTAAGTTTCTGTATCGTAAGGCAATATAAAATGCCCCGCTCTTGATGCCACCCCCAACCCCACCTCCAGGCTATTTGCTTTCTTTGCTGGATTGAACTTGGAATTCAGCTCAGTTGTGGTCTGTGGTCTGAACTTCAGCACACACTACTCTCCTGGTATAGCTCTTGCCAGGGGAACCCCCCATCTCTCTTCTGGGAATGCTGAGACGGGGTGGCACCCTTGCGCCTTGAGCTTACGGTCTCCTTGTTCTCTCACGCATTGTTCTCCATGGGTTTTCCTCCTAGCTCTTTGGCTATTCTTTCTTTATCACCTTTTTTTTGGGCTCTTCCTTTCCTGTCCCACGTGTTCTTTTCTTCTACAGCTTTTTCTAGGAGATTTCATTTTTCTTTCTGGATCATTTATGATTTTTCAGTCAGAAGCAACCCTCCAAAATGTGCAGGCCCACATTTTCCTTTTATCTCCTGACCTTTAGATAAAGCCACTTACTACTTGTATGCACCACAGACATGCAACATCCCTGATTCTCAAACGGAACTTGTTCCCTGCCTCCTTTCCCCTCCCTGCTGGGCCTTGCTCCTTCTCTGGTGGTTCTTGGCTTGGCGAACGGCACCACCATCACTTAACTGGTACATTTCCTACTTCTTCCTTTGCACCTTCACATCAAATCAATAACCAACTTCAGTCCATCCTGTGACTGAAATTTCTTTCAAATTCATTGCTGTTTTCCACTACTATTGCCATGGCCACAGTCAGGCCATCATCATCTCTTTCCTGGATTCCTTTAAGAGCCTCTAAACACAATCTTTCTTTCCTCCCACGCAGTCCGTTCAGTATCTTCTCCCATCCTAAAAGAATACCCTCGACATAGAAATCACTTGAAAGCACAAATCTTCGCATGTCACTATCTTAAGCAAAACTCTGCAGTGGCCACATTGTTTTCCTTAGGTAAAGTCCAAAGGCCCTCACGTGACTCCCAATGCCCTTCGTGACGTGATCTTGGCTCATCTTCCCTGCTTTATTTATCTCCCACCTGTCTTGCAATCATGCTGTAATTCAGCTACCAGATCTGCCTTGAGGACTGAAGCTTTATCCTGCTAGCTCCTGGGACTACTGTTGGCAGACAGCCCTCAGCTGTCATTCCTTTTCAGAATGCTTTAGTTAAAAAAAATTCTCTCACAAGGTTGTGCCATTCCCCATTCCCAGAATTACCACTAGCCAATGACTGGCCCACTTGGAGGAGTGAAGACCTGGTCCCATCATCTCAACTCAGAACCACTCTGAGAGTCACCTCAGCTTCCAGGGCCCTGGCGGGCTTGGCTGAGCCCTCTGTTGACTGTATCACAGCCCAGCTCCTCTCTCTGCTCAATCCTGCTTCCTTCCCTCCCTTCCACACTCCCTAGTAAAGAGCACTCTCTACTAAACCTCCCCCAAACTGATCTCTGTCTCAGAATCTGCCTCCTGAGGAATCCAGCCATCATCAACTCTGTTTTGCACTCCTAGCTCTTTTCATGCTGAATCTTGTTGAGTTTCTAGAATGCCTGTCTTTCTCTGTCACTTCTAGCCCTGTGCTTTCCAGATTAAAAGAAAGCCTTCTCTCATTTTGTTTTCCTATTCCAAAAAGTTCCCTTTAAAAAAAAAAAATTGGGGGGGGGTAAGGTAATTAAGTATGTATATATGTATTTATGGAGGTATTAGGAATTGAATCCAGGACCCTGTGCACACTAAACATGTGCTGTTCTACCACTGAGCTATATCTTCCCCTCCAAGAAAGTTCCCCTTTTAATGTATTCTCATAGTAACCTATGCGTACCTCATCATAATACTTATCACTTTAGCACTATAACATTCTTGTGTTGTAAATTCTATGTTTACTTTCATATCCCAAGTGCCTGGCACATGACAGATGCTCAGTAAACAATTGTTAAACTCATTCATTCATTCATTCATTCATTCACTTATAACAGGGTAGCTTCATCAGAGGGTCCAAAATCCAATGGTCAAGACATACTCTCCAACAGTGCAGTCTGCTTTTGCTCCACTTGTCTACTAAAATTTATCTTAATGAGAACCTCTCCCAGGTGGACATTATCCAACTTTGCCTATTCTGTTCTTTATCTGTGTTTTTATGGTTGACCACCAATCCCCTTGAGAGACATGTATTTGTTTTTTAGATATGTTAATATATTTAACTAGTTAAACATAGCATTGCCAGCCTGGGTGTGGTTGTGTCTTTTGCAGAGATTCTAATGTATTACTTTTTATCTCATCTGCCTCTGTTGATTTTATGCTTCATTTTTCCCCCCAAGCTCTTGTGGGGTTTGGGAGCTCTCCCCTATGGTTCCCATGTTCTGGCTGCCAGTAACAACAAGGACCTTATTAACATTTTTTCTCTCCGGGCTTTTTCTGCTTTGCAATGAAACAAATACCTTTTCTAACAGTTGGTAGCAACTTATGTTTTTTAGCAGGATTCTTGCTTGTTCATGGGAAGAAATACTAGTTTGGGGGGAAAGGTGACACTAATGGAGAGACAATAAGAGGCAAGAAGTAGATTCCGAATGTTCTTTCAGATACTTGAGAAGTGAAAATAATACCTTGTTAATATCCCCCCGAAAAACAATACCTGAAGACTAACCCCACTTGTAAGGCACTCATTCCCCATTCGTGCTCCCCACTCAGTGGGCACAGCACTTGGGCTTTGGAGATCAGCCTGGGTAGAGCCCTTCTCAGTAAGGTCTCCGAGTTACCCAACCCAAGGGGCACTTCTCAGTCCTTCCTGCTCTTACCTTACTAGCCAGCACTTCCCTTTTACATTCTTCCTCCCTTCTCCCTCTTTCTTCCTCCCACCCCCTCACTGTACCTCCCTGGCCTCATCTTCCACTTTCACTGTGTTGTTTTGCTTCAAAATTGTTTGAATGTCTGTCTTACTAGATGTTACCAAATGCAACTTCACATGCCTGATGCACTGTGAGGCAAACAAACTGAAACTTGGAGTTTAGAGCAGAGAAAGGTTTTTTGCAGGGCTGAGCAAGGAGGACAGGGTAAGGGGGTGGGGTGGCTTGTGCCCAAGAAAACCCCAAACTCTCCGAAGGGTTTCAGCAAAGCACATTTTAAGGCCAACTGAGGGAGGAAGGTCTCAGGGTACGTGATCAGCTCGTGCACAGCCCTCTGATTGGCTGATGTGGAGGTGACGAGGTGGTCAGCACAAGCAACCCCTAGGCGCCAGGAGTTCTGGGGGCCCTGTTTTCTTGATTATCAAGTAGTTAACTTCTTCCATTTGGTGGTGTTTTTTAGCATCTGAAAAACTCAGGAAATATATATGAGATACTATTATCTGGGTACTTCAGAGAGGAGCTACAACAGAGGATATGGGGGAGGGGTCTGTCCCAGGAAGGCCCCACAGGTTCCTGCTCAGTTACAAAGATTGTGTATTTCTGGTCCCTAACACACAAAGCAGGGCTCAAACACAGTAGCTACACGATAGTTTTTGGCTTAATAACAAAACATCCTGGAACCTATGTTTGTTTTTAAAGGCCAAATCTGCCTTCTTGTTAACCTTAAAAAAGCACTCTAAACTAATTAAACAAATGTTTAAGTAGCCTAGAAAGATGTACGCTTCTTACAATAGATTTAAATGAAATCACTCACTTCTGATGGCCATCTAAATTTTCCAGACATTCTAGTACTGGTGTTGAAAGAAGCGATTAACATACATACCTCTTCACTTGGAACATAAGCATCTATGAGCCTTTACTCTAGAACTGCCCTTGGTAGGTATATGAAACTATGTTCTAAAGATACCATTTAATTATTGAGTTGTATAAACAATGTTTCTCTTAAAAAGAAATTTCAGGTTACTTTTTTTTCCTATAAAGAAATGTAATAAAAAAAATCACCATTTAATTTTTCTTACTCTTAATATTATTTTATGAGTAGAGATTAAGTTCTCTGAATAATAATTTATTTTATTTAATCTAAGACACATTTTTCATAATTTTTAAATTTAACCCAAGAAGTATTTTAGAAAACCAATCCAATGTCTATTTCACCCAAAAATAGATCATTGCCAACAACATAAGGGCAATGATCTATTTAGGGTTAAATAGACATTGGATTGGTTTTCTATGACACTGTTCCTGTTTTTCTATAATATACATGCACTTAAAAAATTTTAATATACATGCACATAAAAATTTTTAAACTAGAATATAATATTAGCATATAAATTTGGAGACTGATTTCCTGAGCAAACCAAGTGTGAAGACTGTGGATATTTTGCTGTTCTTATCTCAGAGTAACTCGGATTTGATTTTAACGAGAGATTATTCCAACTGATAGAGGGAGAAAATTACACCACAAGCACATTTGTAATTTTTATCTCTAGTTCAGAAACCAGGAAAAAAAAAAGTTGCTTTCTGTAGCTATAAGGCGCAGATGATAAAGGGTAAGCACAGATTCAGTGATTAGACGGCCTTTCTCTGGTTTAATGAAATCACCTAAGAACAGCACAATGATGGCAAAGGTTGGGACTGAGAGTCTGAGAACTCAGTGTCACAGAGTTCAGTTCTGTCTTTTAGCGAGGACTTTGGGACATCATTTTATTCCTCTGGTCTTCCATGTACATTCTTTCAGTTACTCATCCAAGTAACAGATGTTCATGGATTGGCTACTCTGGGCCAGGAACTGTTCTGGACTGGGGATATGGAACAAAACCCAAGATGTCCTTGTGAAATTTACAGCCATCAATGAAGTATTTCTGAGAACACGCTACATTACTTGGGCTACTGTTTGCGGGCTATGTGATCTTTTGAATGACAGCATATATCCAATGAGTCTACCAGGATCCAGTTGGAATTTTCCTATTTTTCTTGTGCCATATAAAATATTTTATCTTATCATTATTAATTTGGTAAGCCATATTCTCCAAATAAGTTTTCTACTTTTAAAGTAAAAGATTGTAGTTCATAAATGCACTTGTCTTATTTCTTATTATGACGCATTATTTACTGTGGAGAATTTGAAAAATATAGAAAACTCTACAGAACACGAAAGTCACTTATACTTCTATTACTCCACAGGAACCCCTCTTACACATGTGTTTTTTTAATCTACTTTCAGTAGTTTCATTAGGCATGTACTTTTTGGGTTATTTTTGCAAAATTTGGATCAAAATTCTGTAATTGTATGTACTACTTTTATACATTGTAAGCAATTTATTATTTCCTCTCTATATAAACACCCACACATAAATTTCAAGGACTTGTTTTTGCCAATTTGGTGAATAAAAGGAATTAATTCTTTACTCTATTACTTTGAGCACCAGTGAAGTTGGACATACATTTAATTATTTTTATTATGAAATAACTTAGAAATACAGAGCATAGATAATAACATAATGAACATCCAATGACCCAATAATAAACTTAAGAAAAAAAGTTACAGACACAGTTGTAGCCGCCAACATTTTCTTCCTGGATGCATTTCCACTTTCTTCTTCCCAGGGGTAAACACTAGGTAGAATTTATTAGGCCCCACGTATAATTTTCATACTTTTACTAGGCAAATTTGCATGTTTAGTATTAGAATACTGATATCACAATAAAAGATGTATCTTACTGCAACTTTTTAAAAGCCCAGTATTATACATTTTGTAGTTAGTCATGCTGACACACGGAGCTCGAGTCGAGTAATTTTCAGATTTATACAAGTCTGTTATATGAATATATGTAGTGTAAATGTTGATGGATATTCAGGTGGTTTTCATTTTCATTATAAGGAAAACAATGATGCACTGAACATTTTTACACATATTTCCTTATGCATATGTGAGAGTGTCTCCAAGGAATATCCTTGGAGGGTAAGAGCTGGGTCACAGGGCACACACGACTTCAGCACTACTGGATATTTACTGCATTGATTTCCAAAGTGATTGTTCTGAATTACTCTTCCACCAGCGCTGGACAAGGAGGCTAGTTGCTCCACATCCCAGCCAATCATTGGCATTGTCAAACGTTAAATGCTTTGTTCCTCTGAGGGGTGTGAAATCCTATTTCATGTACTTCTCTTATCCTTAGTGGAGTTGAGCATCTTTTGATAGTTTTAATGGCCTTTTTCTCTTCTGTAAATTGCCTTTCATTATCTTTTGCTTCTATAAAAACTAGACTATCTTTTCCTTTATGATTTGTGATCGCTCTTTTTACATATTCTTATCAATATTTTCTTGCTCATACACATTGCAAAAATCTTCCAGCCTGTGGTCATATTTTAACTTTGTTGATGAAACTTTGTTTTCAGTTTTGAATTTTAATGTATTTGAAGTTAACAGTGTTTTCCTTTATGGGCTGTGATGATTGTGTCTGGTCTTTCCCTACCTTAAGGTCATGAAAAGGTCATTTTCTCCTCAAAACATTTAGTTTTATTTTTCATGTAAATTGTTTTATTCCAGCATGGAATTTACTTTTTAATATGGTGTGAGGTAGGGGTCTGATTTGATGCTTTTTCTATAACCAGTGGTTTCAGATTCATTTATTAAATAGTACATTCTCTTTCCACTGATACACAATGCAACAGCTCTCATATATAAGTTCCCTGTGTATAAGGGTATGTTTCTAGCTTCTTAATTCTCTTTCATTGGATATTTTGCACAGCTGTGCCAATGACTATGCCAATTAGTTCCTATAGCATTGTAATAAGACTCAACATACTGCTTCACACGCTGTACAAGTCATGCCCTGTGTTAGGACACCAGGCTGAAGGGATGGGTAGTTTGAAATCCAAATCCTGCTTTGTACACCCTGTGTCTCTGCTGGAAGGGCTGTGTCTGCCTGGACGGAAGGGAACATTTTTCTAATTCACAGGAAGATGCTGTCAGGCACTTTTTCTTCCTCTGGAAAATTTATAAAGCCTGATGGAGGCCCTCAATCAATGTCTAATTGGCCAATTCTCCTGCTTTGTCCTTCTTCGAAAGTGTCTTGGCTGTTCTAGGTGCTTTACTCTTGTTGAAATCAATCTATCCATCTATCCATCTATTATCTATCTATCTAAAATCTTGCTAGATCTTCATTAGATTTGCATTGTTGTTTACTACTTTGTAAAGAATTAGTGTCTTTTTGATATTTAATCTCCTTATTAATTGATATGGCCTATTCATTTATTTATGCCTTGTTAATAATGCTTTTTAATATAGTTTAATAAATTTTTCATAATGATTTTTAAATACTTAGATCTATTCCCGTTTTCTCTTTCTAGTTGTAGTTATTGTGCACTCACACACACATGAAAATACATTTATAACTGTGTTACTGATATTCAGTTACACAATTTTTGTATAATTATGAATATACTTTTCTTATATTTATTGTCCATTCCCAGTGAATTTCTTATTCAAAACTTTAATCCATTTTTCTTCTGGAGTACCTGTGGAGTGTCCTCTTTCCCCCAGTGATTTGTAGGAACTTTTATTTAATTATTTGTTTGTTTGTTTCTTTTGGGGGGGGAGGTAATTAAGTTTATTTACTTATTTATTTTTAGAGGAGGTGCTGGGGATTGAACCCAGGACTTTGTGCATGCTAAGAATGCCCTCTACCACTTGAGCTATACCCTCCCCCTTGTAGGAAATTTTAAAATATTAAGGCTAATTGTTTTTGTCAGATGAATTGCAAATTTTTTTTTCAGTTTGTCTTTTGCTTTTTAGTTTCATTTATGTTCTTTTCTTTGACTCCAGAAAATGTGAATTTTTATGGAGTTACGTATATCGATCTTCTATAGTCTCTTTCTTAGTTTTTATGTTTCCCCATACCCAGATTAAATAACTATTAATCTATAATTTCTTTTCAGTTATTTTCATGTACCTTTTTAATCCATCTGGAATTTGTTTTGGTAATTGGCTGTAACTGGCAACGTCTGTTTTATTTTTTCTTCCCAGAAAGTTAGTCAAATATTCCAGAACCTTTTTATTCTCCACTAAACACTTAACCATGACTTTATGCTTGGAGCTTTTCTTTTTCAGTCTTATTAACTATCTGAAGTCTTGGGACTTTAGTCAATTGATTAAATATTTTTGAAAGCTAAGAAGATACTTTGCCTTACCATTGCAGTAGTTTGGGAAAAAACTCCCAGCAGAGAATTCATGTCCCCACACAACGTACCCCTAGAATGCTGATATACAGTGGGCAATAAAAAGGCAATAAATGGATGAATGAACTGAATGAATAGAGGAACAGAGGAGACACATTTTTAGATTTATTTTTCTTTGGGAGGGAGTTATGTATATATATACATATATGTATATATTACAAATTAATAATCTGATAAACTGGGTAGGAGAAACTGATGCAGAGCAAAGGGAAAGGTGGCTTGAAAGGGAGCATTCCTAGGATGTTTGAAATATTGACTGGTTAGTCAGATGCTGAAACAAGTTCAATTAGGAGAAGATACACTTCAGGTATGGTAAAAATGACAAGGTTAAAAGATCTTTGTTTTGTTTTGACTGTTTAATATGGGAAATTATATACAGAGAAAAATAGTACAATACATGAACCCATCACTTATTGGTCAAGAGCTATCAGTTCAAATTTAGTATCGGTGGGAGGGTATAGCTCCCTCTTAACTGGTGCCTAGCATGCACCAGGTCCTGGGTTCAATCCCCAATCCTCCGTTAAAAATAAATAGATGAATAAATAAACCTAATTACTGCCCCCTCCCAAAATGAAAAAAAAATCCTTTAAAAAAAAAGTTGGTATTGTTTCCTCTGTACTTCCAAGTATTCCACCACGCCTTTCTCCACCACTGGATTACTTCTGTCATTTCAAATGTGAACATCCGAGCATGTGTCTGTAGAAGAGAAAAAGTCTTTATGACAACAAAACATATTCACGGTATCCAGATTGAATTTGAATTTCCAGTCTTAACTGATTCTACAGTATTAAGGAAGCCTAGCTCATCTTGATTAAAGTGGTCGACTGCAAAGAGCCTTCAATTTGGGGTTAGGAGATCTACCTGCATCTAAGTCCTGACTCTCAACTTCCCATTTGTGTGACTCCAGCAATGCTCTTTTCTTAATTGCTAAATCTCCATTTCCTCATCAGCAAAGGAAGGATAAGTAGCTGTCTGGTCGGTTTCAGAACTGTCATCAGAATTGGGTAACAGAAGTGAAAACAAAGGATCTAAAATTGTGAAGTACTAACTTCCAGTCCTATCTTCTCCTTTGTGAATGACCCCACTCCCTATCCCAGGACGAATCCTCTGAAGGCAATAGATCATCTTTGTCCAGCCTTGTCTCGTTTAGGTTTCTCTTCCTGAAAAACGCATTTTTATGGTACTTTTTTTTTTAAACACTTAAGTAATTTTGAAGGGAACAATGTTTACGTTTGTATTTCTCATCTTTTCTGCTTTCACCTTTTCATTTCATTTACCTTGTGTTTCTCCTTTAGTTTTCATTGAGCTGAGAACCGATTACTTTTCGATGTGCCCTCATTTTCAGGATCACACGGAGTGCAACACAAACTTTCAAAAGTTAATTTTAGTGGCCTTTTTGGCCAACAGAGATTGTATAGATAACTGACAGGGAAAATTTTATTATTTCCTCTCCCACAGATAGCCAGAACAACCACAGAAAAGCATTTCACTGGGTTGCTAAAATCTCTCTCCATCCTTTGTCGGTGATGGGGGGGGAGGGGGTTAGGCATCTCCCTATAGGGGGAACTCTAAAAACAATGTTTTCCTAAAAGGGGCCAGGTGGGCGGCGGCGTCTTTCCCACCTCCCCGCTATCTATTCTTAGATCTGGAGATCGGCGGTGGCTTTTATTTTCCGTCTTCCTCTTTTCCAGACCTGGCGCGGGGCTGCAGGGGCCCAGGCCGGCGAGTCGCGCCGGGCAGCCGGGCTGCGCCCCCGCGGCCGCTGCAGGGCCGGGGGCCCGGGCGCTCGGCGGAGTCCGCTGGGTCAGTTTCTTCCCGCGGCGAGCGGGATCCGGTCCCGGGAGGCCGCGCGGGGGCCACGGCCACGGTCACCACGGCCTGGCGTCCCGGCAGCCCCTCGGCGTTCTGCGCGGCGCCGCATCGTTTTTTTTTTTTTTTTGGCGGGGGAGGTGGGGGGGCTGGGTTGGGGAGGGGGAGGGCCGACGGGAGAGGGCGGGGTCGGGGCGGCGCGGGGCGGGGAGCCGCCGCCTTCCCCCGAGCGCGCGGGCGGGCGTGCGTGCGGACGGGGCGCGCCGGCCGCGGGCGGGGAGCTGCGCTCCCACCCTTCCCGGAGCCGCGGCCTTGGTGCAGGTTTGGAGCAGCGTCTGTCATGGCCAGTGGCAGCTGCCAGGGCTGCGAGGAGGAGGAGGACGAGGAAACTCTGAAGAAGTTGATAGTCAGGCTGAACAATGTCCAGGAAGGAAAACAGATAGAGACGCTGGTCCAAATCCTGGAGGATATGCTGGTGCTCACTTATGCCGACTACGGTAATGGTCTGCAAGGAAACTGTCCCTTTCCCCGCTGCCCATCCTTCTCCCCTTGCCTTTTGTTTTTTTTAAAACAAACTTTCTCCCTCCAAACTTTGTGGCTGCACCAAGCTGGACTCTTTGAGAAGCCACAAACTCTTTACTGCTTAGGGCAGAAAGAAGCTGACAATTTAAGGAAGGTCTTAGTCACTTCTTTTGCTTTCTCCCACCTTTTCAGACTTAAAAAGGGGGTGCCATGAATCGTGACTTTGCTTCTTTTCCCTAACCCCCTTCTTTTCCAGCCTCCAAGTTATTTCAAGACAAAAATGTCCACGTGCCTCTGTTGATCGTCTTGGACTCGTATATGAGAGTCGCTAGCGTGCAGCAGGTAGAGTTGTTTTCATTTCGCCCGTTCCCCTTTGTCTTTGGAAATAGATGTTTTTCTGTCATTATTATATAACCCGAGTTCTGAGGTATTTCTGAGATTTGGCTTGACAAACCGCTGACTCTGATTTTAAGATGGAAGCATTGTCAAATCATTATCAAGTGTTAACTGTGTAAACGGGCCGACTGTGTGCTCCCTAATTGTCTTTAGGAAGTAAGTAACTTATACAGTTGACCGACAGAGTAGGGATGGAGATGGGAGGGGAAGAAGAAGGGGTCGGTTGAGGTTTGGTTCTGTTAGGGGTCAGATGAGTTCATCACTGTTTACATAAAATTATTCCAAGAATCTTCCCAATGTACAGCATGTCCTAGAGATGACATTGTTGTGAGTAGTTTGGGAAAGAGGAATTATGAACGGTAATAGAACTAATCATAATTAAATTAATAAAATGAAGTTACTGGCAAACTCTCATAGGTTCACGTTTTTATTTTTGTTTTATTTATTTGTTTTTTTTAATTGAAGACAAATTTCTTTTTTCTTTTCTTTTTTTTTTTTAATGGAAGCCCTGGGATTTAAACCCAGGACTGAAGATAGATTCGTAACCTTCTTCAGTTGTCGTATGCCTTGTATTATCCGAAGAAAGTGATGTTTAATGATTCCTGTCTAAGTTTAGATTCAGACTTCTCAACTGTTTTCATATTAAATGAATGTAAACGTGGAACTTTTAGAGTCTGCACGATAGGAAACCCAGACATTTGTTAAATATCTTAGATATATTTTAAAAGGAGCCTTAAGATGATAATTAAGGATTTACACTCAAAGCAAAATTACTGTCTGAGGTTAACTTACTTTGTAGATTTTGAGATTTGGAGAACTGAAATTGGTTTTTTCATTTGCATGTTAGGTCCTGGAGGGAAAGAAAATTGAACTTTGAACTTTATCGAAGTGCAGTGTTTCTAAATATCTACTTGAGAGGCTAGACAGCTGTTAAGAATTATCTGATCTCTAAATCTACCTTCTGCTCATCTCTGTGTCCAGCTATGTCTAGTCTGGGTGAACCATATACTTAGCTTCTTTTATATGAAGATTTTTACATCTCAGATAAAGGGATATTTAAATTTTTCTTCAACTGAAATATTTCCCATCTGGCTATGATTTTCAGGCTGTTAGCAAATAGAATCATGAAAAGATGGAGACATGTTAAAGACACTTCTTTTTAGCACTCCATGGCTGAATTTTGCCCATGAAATATGAGTCACTTTTTAGCAGTGGCCTATATTGCTCGCTGTTCCCCACCCACATCACGCCTTCTTATTTGGCCTCTGCTTTGAGTTCAACGGTGCCTTGTCTGGCAGCCTCCGTTCCTTGTGTTCTGTTCTTGGTTGAGTCTTCTCTACCGGATGCAACTCAGAACATTTGGGCCCTGAGTGGGCTTTGATCTGCAGGGTCTAGGGGAGGCAGCACTAGATGTGAGAATCCAGGGGAGCTTGGAACATACCCACCACCTAATTCTTCCTTTTGGACACTGCCCAAGCCTGGACATGTTTGTTTGGAGTAGTTATGACTGTCAGTTAGTATCCTTGCCCAGTGGGTACCAGAGACAAAGTATATAAGAAAATAAAGAATTGTCTTTTGATTTGGTAACTTAATGGGATAGAATTATTAGTTTCAGCACCATTAGCATATTAATCTGCAAAGGGCATTATGTGTCTCATATCATTTGATTCTCGCTGGAATCTCACTGCCCTCTTAGAAATCTCACTGAATATTTTTTTCCTCAGTGTAAATTGCTCAGTAAGATCACGAAGCTAGTGACAGAGTCAAGACTCAGTTCTTCACACACCTTCTAAATCTCTTTCCATCATAGATTAGCTGCTGAATTCACAAGCTTTTTGCACAAGTAAAAAGTGCAATGGTTTGGGACAAATACTGTGGCCATGATCCCCACAATGACGTTACCAGTTTAAATGATCACTGGTCTTATCAAAGGGATGTACAGTGGGGTCTCTCTACTGATGTTTTAATACTACACTCAAAAGAATGAGTTTTTTTTTTTCTTCAGATTTCTTCATATTACTGGTATAATTAGTACAGATATTCTTTAATGCTTTATATGTTGAATCAGTTGGAAGTGCTGAATTAAAAGCTCTTAATGATGAATTTTAGGGGTTATGGTAAATTACACTTCAGAAGTAAACATTAAGGTTTGTTCTCCAAATTCACTTAATGTGGTATTCCAGAGTGAATTTTTATTTTCAATGTCTTTTCATATTTTATTAATTCTCCTTGATAAATGACAGTTTTCAGAGAATTGGTAGGCTAGCTGTGTTACACATTTCTTTTGCTGCCGGTCCTCTGATCATTTCTCTGTGTCTTCAGTCTTATGTTACGTCTCTATCCACAACGTTTCAGCCTTTGAAGTAAGTGAAATATATCCACGTGACTAAAATTTTCCTTAACCCTTAACCTCTTCACCATTGTGCGTTAATTAGATGCTTGAGTTTATGGAATCATTCTAATAAAGTGAAACTACCAGTTGAATTGTATTACAACTGGGCAGAATGGGAACCTTCTCTCTTTGAAAGATAGGCTTTTAATTGAGTACGTTAATGGATCAATTGTTACCTCTGTTTTGCTGCCAGGGATTTTATTTAATCAGTTGCCTCAATCTTTTTGCAAAGCAATTACTGACACTGCTGTTTCACCAACCAAAACGGAACAGGTTTTCTCCTTGGGTAGCCACGCTGGTACCGAGATGCATATAGCAACCTATGTGATTTATGATTTATTTCCCACCAGATACCATTCCAAATGTTATTTAAAAAAAAAAAAAACTTGGGAAAAAGTCTCTATGTATTTTATGACAGCACAAAAATAGCCAGTTTCTATGACAGCTGGATTGTCAAATATCTGTTGAGCTTACGTGGAGGAGGGTGGCCTACTTAAATATAGGCAAAAATAGCTGTCGGAAATTGCTTCCCTTTCAAGGAATTTGAAATTGCATAAGAGGAAGTAGTGACAGAGTGAAGCAATTCATGCTCCATCCAAAAAAGATCTAGGAACAATATTGTAAAGAGATCTTGTGTAATTGCTTTTATTTTATTAAAGACCCCTTGTTTATTCCTGTAACCAAGTAGGAAACTTGTGCCATCGTTCCTTGTTGGAGGTGTAGAAATTTCTCACTTTGCCATTCAACTCTCTGTATCACTCAGCTCCACCCACACATCCAGTCTCATTTAACAGTGGCCCCCTCCCCAGCAGCTTCCTCACCATAGAGCATCTTACTTTTCCTTCTTCACATCAGTTTGAGAAGGTATCACTTCCCTATTTAGAGTGACCAAATGTGTCATTCTTTTGAAGTCTGGCTAACATCCTGCCTTTTCTGTGATGTATTCTTCCCTGAGTAATTCTAGCTGACAGTGAATCTTGCTTTCAGGTTTCATGTTATATGGATATTTATTGCACATCATACGTGGGCACTTTTTCATTCATCTTTGGTCTACATGTGTATGCATTTTCTATTTTCTTTGGTTTTTCTTTTTCTGGGCGTATCAAGTGTACTTCTGTAATATAGTAGAAAGAATTGAAGAGTCCTTAAATTTAAAGAGGAAAATTTATCAGGAAGAGTGAGTTACATTTAATTTCCAATTTGGAATGGAAATTCAATTATTTAAAAATAATGTTGCCACCTACTCTATACAGAATGAAGAGGGTTTTTTTTGACTGAATATATTCCATTAGCATGCTTCTAAAAAATGTTGCATTTCTTGTTTTTAGGTGGGTTGGTCACTTTTATGCAAATTAATAGAAATCTGTCCAAATACAATGCAAAGCTTAATGGGACCCCAGGATATTGGAAACGATTGGGAAGTTCTTGGGGTTCACCAGTAAGTATGACAGATGTGTAAGAACAAACTGCTTTAAATATTTGTCTCTATATATGACGACCCTTCCCTTGATTAAACGTTGTATTTGCGATCCAAGCCAATCTGGTAAAAATCCTTTAAAATACAAATAGTTTTCCTTGAATCAGTGATTTACATTTATAGAAGGCTGTCAGCTCCGAAGTATATTATCTTAATTGAATTAGAAAACTAATATTTGAGGTAAAATGTCAGGTGCTATTATTATTTTAATAAAATAATAATACAGTTATACAATTGGTTAAGTTGTAGATTGTTGATTGCTTATGAATTCAAACCAAGAAGAGATTTTTTTTTTTTTTTGCTTTTTAATAGTAGAACTGATACAAACCACTAGTTCTTTAAAACAAAAATATGGGAACTAAACTGTTAGTTCTGTAAATAGGAACTTAGAAGTTTATGTTTTACTGTCTTTAAAAAGTACATTTATGTGCATTCATGCATATATCTTTAATGAGCTTAAACTACAGCTTTCAAAATGAAGGAAAAAACAGGAAATTATCTTTCAGCACATCTGCAGCCCAATCTTGCTGGCTACTTACTAAGGTATATTATTGCAGTTTGCCACATAATGACTTCTTAAGTGGGACTACTTCTTTAGCCATAATTAGTTGAGCAAAATTTTTCTGAAGAAAAATGTGGTTCCAGGAAAATTCGTTTTGGATAACTTTGTCTCTTGCCATTTAAGAAAAAAAAATCTCCTGTCATCAACTTTACGTGGTCTTCATACCCAATATGACTTCTTTACCACAGAGAAATGAATACATATTGCTTGAGAAAAACATAATTAATGCAAAAATAAATTTTACATCTTTGCATTGTTTATTAGTATCAACTGTGGCTGCAGATTTAGACAAATAAGAGCTGTTTGTCCATAGGTGAGCATATCGGTGGTTATACATTTTTCCATCTTTGGTAAATATGTTTGTCTTCAGTTTCCAACATCTAAAGAGTATGCTTTGAAAAGAGACAATTTACTGTTAATATATGTTCTCGTCTCCAAACTAATCTCTGAAATTCTGTGAGTCAGTAGTAAAGAATACAGCATTAACAAGAAATTAGGCAAAACACACCAGCAGTTAGTAATTGTAATGTTATGTGTCCCTTGGTTTGGATGAGAATTTCCAAGATCCCCAAAGGTGACCAGTCTGTAACTTTAGGGAGTGTTGAAAAACTCATCTAGTCATATTCTAATACAAACCAAATGTTCAGATTAAATTACATAAATGTTTTTTACAGAGAGTCTCATTCACTCATTTGTTTGGTCACTCATTCCTCATTCATCCTCTGTTCATCAGATATTTATTACAACCTCCTTCAGGCCAGAAGTAGTGTGCACAGGATATACACACTGCTCTCTACAGTGGAGTGAGTGCATTAGATCATTCTCAGCAAAAATTTATTGTAAAACTGATCTCCATATATATTCAAGGACTTTCCCCCCATCAAAGGCCTTGTAGTACTAAAGGAGAAATCTCTTGTTTGGTGAAGTCAGGAGTAGTGGCGATGGTGCAGGGAGAGGTAGGGGCAGCTAAGATAGGAGGCGAACTGACAGAGAGTTAAAGGATGGGGTCCATCAGTTCCTCACCTCACCAACTAAATACTTTTCTTTTTTGAGGGGGAGGTAATTAGGTTTATTTATTTATTTAAATGGAAGTACTAGGGATTGAACCCAGGACCTTGTGCATGCTAAGCTTGCGCTCTACCACTGAGTTATACCCTCTGCCCTCATCTCACCAACTAGAAGCCACGTGCCAAGTTTCTTGGATCTAGATGAGGCCATGGATGCTACCAGGCTCTGTCTTCTCCTAACAATGTAAAGCCAAACAGCACTGGGTAGGAATAGGCTAAAGGTTGTATATTTTAGAATTGATAACTCAGGGGCTCCAACTGAATGAATTTGAACTAATTGAATACTATTGAAATACTTGGTTCACTTTTTTTTTTAACATTTTTTTATTGCGTTATAGACATTTTACAATGTTGTGTCAAACTCAAGTGTAGGGCACAATTTTTCAGTTATATGTGAACATACATATATTCACTGTCACATTTTGGTTCACTTTCTATCATGAAATAGAAATTTCTTTTTCAAAAATAGTAAAAATCAGTCACTTACATATTCAAATGGTTCGTTATTTATATATACAGATGAACATTTTAATTACACCTCTCTTGTTTTATTACATCAACATGTGTAACATACAATTCCCAAGTTTATATCACATGTAAAATGGGCTTGATCTCTTCGTACATATAGCTCTTGATATTATTTTGAATATAGAATTGGGTGTAAAAGTTAATAATTGAATATGAATATTTAGAGGAGAAAGTTACAGCTTTTCTTCTGAGACTCATAATAATTCTCTGTTAATTATCATAAGCCTGGCTCAGGTTTACAGGAAGGAAAAAAATATGCTAGCTTCAGTACAGGGAATGAAGTACAATGAGATGAATAAAAACAGAGGTGAGTGAAAAGCAGTATCTAAAAAAGCAAACATCTAGGTATGATATTTCATCCTAATCACCTCATCTTGATTTTTGTTTTTATGACAGACTGATTCTTAAAATGCTAACAGTTCATAATGCCAGTGTCACCCTGTCAACGGTTGGATTGAAGACCTTAGATCTCCTTCTAACATCAGGTAATATATACACACATATATTTTTAATGTTGACTCAAAATAATATTTTAAACCATTTAATAAGTATGTTGTAATGTCTTTTAAGGTATAGTAGTATACCATAATATCAATGATTTCCAAAATTCCGCACGTTTCCATTTTTTATTTTCTCTCCTTATCTCTTTTCTCTACACTTTTTAGCTCAAAAATCCCACCAAACATCTTGGCCTTAAACATCACCTAATATATTACTCCCAAATCTGATCTGTCCCCAGCTTTGCTCCCCAAATCTGGTCCCACATCTCCCATTCCCATTAGTCTGTTGGCCGTATGTGTTCTTGTTATTACTGTATTATTCGCCATTATATCTCTGACATGTTTAGAATATGTTTCAGAGTATGACATAAGAGTAATATTTTAAAAATACATAGCATTACTTGAGTGCTTGCTAGGTGCTAGGCTTCACATGTAAAATACGTCACATGCGTTTGAAAGCTTAATGCTCCAAACATCCCTTGAGTTCTGTATTTTATCTCAGTCTTCTAGATGAGGGATACTGAGACACAGATTACTCAGAGAACCAGGGTCTGATTTCACATGTCAGGTTCTTTCCCCGAATAAACGTCTGCCTGGCAGATAACGAACCTGAAAACAAAGCATGTTACTCTGGTGCCGTAGTTGTGATCACCGCTGTGAGAGACGCTGGCTGTGATGTGAGGTTCTGAGAAGAAAGGCTGCTCACAGGGAAGCTAATGATGAAAGGTAGGGAGGGTCTCCTTCAGAGTGTGAAGGGTGCTCTCGGTCAAGAGAACAGCACAGGCAGAGTTGCAGAGGCCTTGGAGGACGGCACGAGAGGGGCTGGATGTGTAGGGGAAGATTTTAACTGCGCTCATTGGCCCTGCCAAGTGATGAAGACCCAGTAGGGGAAAGAGAAAGGAAGGAAGAGGGTGAAGATCAGAGGAGGAAGGAAGAGGGATTGGAAAGGTCAGAGGTACCCGCCACTTCACCAGAGCCTTTTATTGAAATCTGTAATGGGACTCACTGAGCAACCTTAACCATGATTTATTTTAAACTCATCCTTGGGAGCCATTCGTGGGGGAGGTGTGTGGGGTGGGATGGGATTTATCCTCCATTTGGACAGTGGACAGGAAGCTGAGGGTTTACGAGCTTGAAAAATCTCCCAACACAGGAGTCTATTGAGGTTAGCAGCATGCAGGCCATCAGAAAATTTGACACGTGTCTTGAAAAGACCAGTTAACACCTTCCATGTGACATTCAGAATTTTGAGCTTTTAGGAACGTTGGCAATGTGTTTTAAAGTTCATTTCAGATACTTCTTAGAGGCTAATGGATGAGTCATTTCTGTTGTTTGGCTTTCTCATGAGCTGATGTAATAGTGGGCGCTTTCTGATGTGCTGTGACTGCCAGAGGACTCTCTAAACAGATGCGGCAAAGTGTCCGTGGCGTGGAAATGCACAGTCCAGCACCACTGTCCATTTGCAATAAAGGAAATGTTGTATATGTTCAGAATCACGGCCAGTAGCCACATGCAAGTATTGAACATTTGAAATGTGAGAAACCGAATATTTTTACTTACTTTAGATTAATTTAAAATTCAGTTTTAAGTTGCCGCATGCAATGAGTGGCTAAAGAATTGATCAGCACAGGCAAAGAGATAAAAAGCATTTAATGATTTCAACTGAGTGAGACAACTACTATAACAGAGATATGAAGGAAACCATCACAGGGACACAGAAGACGGCAGCTAAGCTCATTTGTAGGGGTTAAGAGCATGAATGTGACCTGCTTAAATTTTAATCCATCTCTGTCTTTTATTTATTCTACTTTGGGCGAAGTCGCCGGGCCACTTAACATTTCAGTGCCTCAGTTTTCTTATCTTTGAAATGAGGATTGCACCTACTTCATGGTGCTGTGACGGGTTCACACGTGATGGAGTGAACCACTTCAATGTGCGTCTGACCCGTTATATGGCTATATAAATGTTTGCTACCACTCCTATTCCTTTATTCTGAAGTTTAAAAAAATTTAATTAATTTTTTTGGGGGTAATTAGGTTTATTTATCTATTTATTTAAAGGAGGTACTGGGGATTGAACCCAGGACCTCATGCATGCTAGGCATGTGCTCTATCACTGAGCTGTACCCTCCACCCTCCTATTCCTGGACTACAGTTTTTATTGACAGAATGGTTGCTGTTTGTGTTACTTCCTGACCGAAGATAGGAGTATATTTGCTGTAGAGAAGGCCAAGGGCACCCCACACAGCTAGTGCAGTGCAAAGGGATGCTGAAGGGAGTGTTTTGTGATGAGCAGGGAGTTTAGCTTGTTTGGAGCCAGCAATGCGTGGAGGGATGTGAGTCTGCTCAGACCCGTGCAGCCTGTGAAGAGTCTTGTTCTTCAGACTGAGGAGTGTGGGAAGGCCTCAGAAGATTTCAGCAAGGAATTTCCAGGATCACATTTGTGTTTCAGAAATACTTCTGGATTCCAATGAGTTAGGTAGGGATGTGGGCCAAGCAGAGCAATTAAGCAATTGCGTTTGCATTCCAGATGAGAGATGATGGTCCCAGAACACAATAGAGAAGGAGGGGCCTAGTTCAAAAGGAATTTTTGAGATATTTAGAAGGTAGACTTGAAAGACTTGGTAATGAGTTGATTCTTTGGTTGGGCAGAGAATGAGATGAGAGAGGGAGGTTGGAAGAAGTGTTACCCCAAAAAGGGAAGGGAAAAGACCCCCGTTCTTGTCTTACCTGAAAGATGAGAATTCAGGTGGGAGATGGAGGAGTATTGTGAATGATTTTAAAGGATTTATTAGCAAAGGGACAGTACACCTCCAAGAACGGGAGGCTGACTGATCCAAGGCCGGACAGCAATGGTCTTTGTTTGACCGTTTCTCTTAGACCCTCGCTTAGAGGTGGTCTTTTGGTTCATTGACAGCTCCTGCCCCTGGAATGCTTAGTCAGGTTTGTCCCCTTTGCGCATGTCCTTCCCCATGATGCACACAGGATAACTCATAGGGGGGCCTAAACCGCAGTGCTAATTATATTGCAGTGAGCACTGGGTCACGTCCCATTAGGTCCTTCTCTACCCTACGGTTGCGGCTTCAGGTTCTAACAGGTTTCTTGCTGGTGCTCAATTAGAAGTAAAATCCATTAATGCTGGAGGTGAGCATCCTGCCATCTTCTGGACCATCTCCCTCTCCCCCACCTATCTGCCTGGTGCCCCCACTTACCTAACAGAAGTATGATGGCTCTGTAGTTTCTTGGGTAACTATTGGACGGTGGTATCATTAATGAAGATAGGGAGCAGAATAAGCTAGGTCTGGGGTGGCTGAGGAATATGCACGGCGCTATCTAAGAGGCAGATAGAAATGTTAAGGAGTTTGGGGCAGGAGGTCTTGGTTAAGGGTATTGATTAAGAATCATAAAATTATAGTAAAGCGTACTGAGAATTTATCTCATTTAGGAAGGTCGTAGCCCTTGATAGGTCAAACATCTGAGGCAATTAAGTGGTTTATCAAAAAGTCCGTAGATCATTCAGAGTCTTCATGTTAAAATTAACACATGAAATTTTTTTTTTTTAGTTGAAATATCAGTTTACAATGTGTTAACACATTAAATGTTAAAGCAGCTATTTACTTGGGGCATATTGTTCTCTTCAAAATAGGTAAAATCACTTTGCTGATATTGGAGGAAGAACATGATATTTTCTTGTTAATTTTTGATGCCATGCGCACATTTTCAGCCAATGATGAAATCCAGAAACTTGGATGCAAAGCTTTACATGTGCTGTTTGAAAAAGGTACTTAAAAATGTTGAATTCTTTATTCTGATATTTATATAAGAAAAAAGGGTTTAAAATGGGAAAAGTAGGATATAATTATGATAATAAGAAAATGTCTAAAATTGTACTATTTATTAAAAGGTGGGAGTTGCCAGTCAAGGATAAGTAATGGGGTTAATTCAGAAACATTGCTTGTTTTTGTGGAAGGAATTGCATTCATGGACTACAAATGCATTGCATTGGACTTTCTTCCATTGCTTAACAAGGCATAGGTTCACTTTGCAAACCAGATGTGTGGGTGTTAAGAAAGAAAAAATAAAACTGAAGCCAAGCGTAGGTTAGATTTGTGTTTATGACGTTGAGTCATCACCAGAGATTTTAGAAATTCTTAAAGGCTCTGTATAAAGAACCAGGAGGTTTACAAAGTGTCCCTTAGGAGAAAGACTAATATGTATTTTATCATATGGCCCCGAGACTGATGACAGAGATTACCATGTAATTTTATAGTTGTTGGAACCTTTAGTCCTTCTACTTACTTGATGAGGAAATGAATCAGCGAGGTGAAATAAGCAACCTGCCTGAGGGCATACAGCCAGTTACCCCTATTACAGCTCAATTTACCACGTTTCTTGAGAGCACCTTTTGGATCATGGTGAGAGCCCGCAGTGCCTGCAGTTAATACTGTTGAATTCCCTGTCTCATTCCAGAAGGACTTCAAATAGCTTAGGAGTATTTATGATACATTAGAGGCAAAAACTGAATGAGGAAGTGGGTGAAGGGGAAATGATACGAAGCTAGGTTAAATTTACTGCTTACTCCTATGTATTTGCAAAAGAATGGACCAGAAATTTGGTTCTTTGCTTCTTATAAGACAAAGAAAAGGGGGTAAATGTCATTGGTTACAAAGTTTCTTGAGATAAAAGTAAACCCATTTATCAGAAGAAGCAATCGGTCTCTCGGGAGACCTGGGAAAAATCGTCCCTGAGTTTCCTTCCATGGGATGATAAAATACACACATTTTGCAAGGAATACAAAGTGTATTTCAGTGAAAGAGACACTATTAAGAGTCAGAACAGCATGAGCCTGGGCCTCTGCTCTCTCGTGGTCGGGGTTGGTGGAGGAACTGTGTGTGTCCTTCAGGCAGTCTTTTATAAATGTAATATCTTGCAACTAAGCTTTTGATAAGAATTGGGCAGAATAGAGTTTGAGGAATTATTGTCTCGAGGGCCTTTAGTCGTCTGTGCTGCAGTTTATGGGCACATTCTTATTCATGAAAGATGAGTTAATTACATCATTCTCTCACCAGCATCGTGGAACCCACCTAGGACACAGGCAGAAGCACCAGGGAATGTTAAAAAGATGTTACTCAGTAGAAAGATCATCAGGACTAACAGTATTACGATTGTAAATGTAGAGTAGAAACGTTTCTGAAGCTTTCAGGAATATCAGGTTCCCTGGGACACAGTGGTAGCTGTAAAGTTAGTTTTCAAAATTTGATAGAATGTTGTGGAAACTGTTTCAGAAAGTGAGAAAGTGTGATGATATTCCCCATATACTAGAAGGATCAGTTTCACATTATATTATATGGGCCATTGGTATCAAGTTGAAAAATAAAAAGTAATGTTGAGCCTGAAGAGTGCTGCATTTTCTGACATTTATGTCACTGTCATTCTCAGGCTCGGTAAAGCAGATTTTTACACATGTTGTTGAAGTTCCCACCCAATAAAATATCTCCAAGTGAAACTCATTGGCTTGATCAGAAGACTTTAATTGTGGAAATTAATAATGACAAGTTTTGATCTCTGATGAAATCAAGACCATTAAGAGAGAGTGTTTCAAAATCTAATTACTTGTCATTTGCTAACGTTCATCCCTCTTGAACGGATGCTTTTAGCTGAGCTCCCCTTCAACGCTGTACCGTAAACCACTCCTTTTTAAGTACTGTGATATGTACACTTCCGTCTGCCATCTTGATTAGTCATTGATTCGTTTTCTCTGGAATCTTTCAAATGAAATTATAAATAATTTTGTTTTTCTGAGAACTGTTTGGTCACTATACTTCAAAACATGGAATAACTAATGTAGATCAAGACAAAATTATTTTAAGCTCAATAGCCTTTTTTTTTTCCACTATACAATTCTTAGGAAGGGCTTTTTGCTAAAATATAATTTTTAATTTACATCTTCGTTTCTACGGTGTCTTAGACAACTGTCATAAATGCTGTATTTTTGAGCAATAAAACATTTGTGGCAAGTTAAAGCTTTTTCAGTATTGTGTCTTTTGCTTTTTAGTTTCAGAGGAGCAACTGACTGAATTTGTCGAAAATAAAGATTATATGATACTGCTAAGTGCGTTAAACAGTTTTAAGGATGAAGAGGAAATTGTGCTGCATGTATTGCACTGTTTACATTCCCTAGCGATTCCTTGTAAGTAGCCTGTATACATAATTTCTTTCTTGAATCTGAAAAATTACAATAGATCTTCTTTCTGAGTGTGTTTCAGAAATATTTTTATGATTTAGAACCTTGTAGGTACTCAGCGCATTCACTTACTTATTCATTTAATTAATTTTAATGTGTTGAGGCGATGCTGCTGCTGGCTCTGGCCTTGTTGCTGGAGAAACAGTAGCAGAAAACACAAAGGTGTTTCTTGCCTTTTCAGACCCCACAATAGCACACCAGATACAGATAAGCATGGAGGTGATGACGGAGTAACGTAAGGCAAGCGTTGGCACAAGTATCTCGCGTTGTGAGGACATACAGAGAGTGAGGCAAGATCTCTCAGCAGAGTTTTGAATGATGGCGGTGTGAGGTTAGGTAGACAGACAAAGTGTCCCAGGCAGTGCGCATCGTAAGCATAAAGATCCTGGAGCAGAAGAGAGCATAGTACATTCTGGAAGCTAAAAGTAGCTCAGCAGGCTGTGCATTTATAAGTACATGCGTGTGTGTAATGCCCACGCACAGCCCTGAGCATCCCCATGTGGGCCATTTAATAGCAGTGGGGAAAGGGCTTGGTAAGAGTCAGTGGATGAGGCTGGAGGCATAACCAGATCGTAAAGGGCCTGAAAAGCCTCAGGAAGTAGTTTGAACTTGATTGCGATTCTTGTTTAGCATATTGATTTCTCACTTTTTTGTTTGTTTGTGGGTTTTTTTGGGGGTGGGGGGTGGGGATTAGGTTTATTTATTTATTTATGTTTTTTAATGGAGGTACTGAGGATTGAACCCAGGACCTCCAGCATGCTAGGAGGCCCTCTACCACTGAGCTGTACCCTCCCCCCTGTTGTTTAGCATTTTGGTGATGTTTTGAAATCTAGCCACTTTTACAGCAAAAAAGAAAGTACAAATAAGAAGAAATTAATTAGCTGTGTATGCTACCAATGATTGCTAATGGACTAAAATAATGCTTCAGATTTCTATTACTTTTGTAAACGCACATAAACATTTTGTATTTCATGTGTTACCTGTTTGAGCGCGTATAGGATACACACATGCATTTATCTGGTAATGTTTTCATCTTCACACACGTGACATTGTGAGGATTAAATGGACTAAATAATGTGAAAAATGTAGAATAGTACCTGGTAATATACTGTGGTAAGTGTTGTAAAAACATGGACAGTATTACTACATAATCTGTATTTCATATGTGTGTAGTATATTACATATAATATGTATATATGATTTCAGACATGGAAATCTGCAAATGTGAGACTTCAGTAAAGACCCAATCCCCTAGTGAAAGATTGCCCTTTTTTTGGTGACGGTTGTAAAATCCACCTTTTTATCCATGGAAAATTAAGCACTTAAAAGTAGATGGGGCAGAACAGTAATAGAGAATGAACGGGGGGAAAAGGTCTAGCTCCGGCGGTAGAGTGCAAGCTCAGCGCGCAAGAGGTCCTGAGTTCAGTCCCCGGTACCTCCTCCAAGCGGAAATCGATGAACAAACCTACTTACCTCCCCCTCAGAAGACAAACAATACAAGCAGTAGAGAATGGACATTTAAACTTCTCTGAGTCATCTACTGCCAGGAAACCGAATATATTTTTCATTTTACTTTTCCTTTGCTGGATTTATACATTTATTTATTTATTTGGGGCTATTTTGGAATTCATTCTTTTCCACCCACATCTGACATAACTCCAGTGTAAAATGTGCTGATTCATAATGCAAAGGTTAAAGAAAGCAGTAACTAAAAATAAAAAAAAAGCAAGTGTTTTAAAGTTTGCCTTTGGGTCTAGAGCAAAATCATACCTGCGACTCTGAGTAGAAGCAAGTCATTGTTTTAAGAGGCCATTTCCTTTCATTACAACGTGTCTTTCCATATTTAGTGTTTCTTAAAACATAACATAAACATTAAAAATATATTGTTTGGAAAACGGTGAGTTTGGCTGTGCCAAAAAAAGAAAGGAAAATGCTTTGCAAATACTATTTTTTTGGGGTCTGTTTTAAGAGTAGTCAACATTTCATTCAGATATAAATTAGTTTTCTCCACATAGGTTCACACACTTCGTCTCTCTATTGATTTAACTGCCTTTCCCAGTGGATTCTTTCCTTCCTTTGTGTTTCACCTGTTTGTCCCTTAGCCATTATATTAATATTATGCCCCCTCTCCCCTTCGTCTCTTCTCTTCCCTTCTGTCTCAGAGCCTTAGGGAAGCTTGGTTTTGCTGCCTGTACGCCGGCGGCTCTTCTCCTGCCCTCTTGAAATGAGCAGGAAATAGATCATAGCTGAGTCTAGCTGGTCTACTATGTGATATAATCTTGATTTGCTTTCTGTTGGTTTGAGGAGAAGGAACAATGAAAAGCCATTATCTAATGAAAAGTAAAAAGAAGACGCGAGTGAACTTACCTACCCAACAGAAGTAGACTCACAGACATAGTAAACAAACTTATGGTTACTGGGGGGAGAGGGGGTGGGAAGGAATAAACTGGGGGTTTGAGATTTGCGAATATTAACTACTATATATAAAATAGATAAACAAATTTATTTTGTGTAGCACAGGGAACTATATTTAATATCTTGTAGTAACCTACAATAAAAAAGAATATGAAAATGAATATATGTATCTATGCTGTACACTAGAAATTGACACATTATAACTGACTATACTTCAATAAAAAAATTTACAAAAAAGCCATCATCTAATGGAATGATGCCTCATTAGGAAACAAGCCCCAAATTCATTTATTTGAAAACTTATGGCCAAGACGTCGCATATTTTGACTTAAAAAGCACTCTCAGTTTTCCCTTTACTTTAAGTTTTAAAGCCAAGAAACAGGAATAGAGCAACTTTCCCTTAATGTTTGAGTCCTAAATCCAATTATATTAGCACTCAACAACATAGTATTTTTTATAGCTATTTGACAGTACATGATATTTAAATTTGGAAATGTAACCATTATATTGCCACACATTTAAAATCTATATAAGGCATCTTTGTATGCATATTTCAAAGGGGAGATTACTACCTTATTGATAATTATTATTTCTTTAAATTTAGGCAATAATGTTGAAGTCCTCATGAGTGGCAATGTCAGATGTTATAATATTGTGGTAGAAGCCATGAAAGCATTCCCTATCAATGAAAAAATTCAAGAAGTGAGTTGCTGCTTGCTGCATAGGCTTACATTAGGTAAGTTACAACTCTTGGTTAATTTAGTACCACAGTTTATATGATGTAAGCATATATAGCATATGTATGTTGTATGTTGATGGGTAAGTAGCATTTTGACATGCATTGGATGGAAATAGTATAAAGTAGCAAACTGTTCTGCCGTGCTTGGGTGAAATTTTAAAAGGAGTGTCAAAAATAAACGTGTGCAATATAGGAGAAGTCTTATTGTTAGTGCTGTAGTTAACGTATTATTATGTAAATGGTTGATACGTGCAAAAGAATAAGCGTAACGTATAGAAAATGTAAAGCACAGTGCAAAAGAACTCCCCACACAACTTGAGTGTTAGTACATTACCAATGCTGATAAAGCTCCTCTGGGCTCCACCCTTCTTCCGCTTTCTCCAGAGGTTAACACTCTCTAGAGTTTTGGGTTAATAAATCTTTTGCTTTCTAGATTAAGTTTTACTGCATTCACATATCTCCCTAAACAAAATTGCTAATGTTTGCTCACTTTTGCTTAATAAAGATGGCATTATGCTGAATATTGTCTTCTGCAGTTTTCAAAAAAAAACCTAACATTATGTTTATAGGACTTGTGAATAATTTTGCATGTAATTGTATGTGGTATTCTATTATATGGATAAACCGCAATTTATGTATCCATTCTCCTATCCATGGACATTTGGTTTATTTCTTGTTTTATGCTACTATCTTCTGTGTTGCTATGAAAATGTAAATGGAGGTGAGTATCTTTTCAAATATTTCTCTGCTATTGGTGCTTCCTTCTTTGTGAAATACCTGATTTGCCTTTTTCTATTTTTCCATAGTAGAGTCTGTCTTTTTAAAAATTCATAGTTCGGGCTGATAATGTTTTACCCGTTGGTTATATGTATTGAAAATATCTTCTCTTGATTGGTGAGCTTTTTATCATCTTTATGGTGGCTTTTGTAATATAGTTTAATTTAATAATCAGTTGCTTTGTGACTTACCCTTTTTATGTATTTTAAGAAATTCTTCCTTTGCCTAAGATAACAGATGTATTCCACATTTTATCCCCAGTCTTTCTTATTTAAGCATTAAAGTGTTCAAATCTGTCTGGAATTTTTTTTTTTAACCGTAAGAATTCAATCCCTCCCTTTTTTATAATATGGGGAGTATAATTTATTATATGGTTCATCCATTTCCCAGTGGTATCATACATTGAGTATATATGTATATAACGTATATATGTATTATTTATAGGTCTATAATATATAATATATAATATATATTTCTGTTTTTGCTGTTGTGTTGTGTTGGTTAATTTGATTATCTGGATCCATATCAAGCTGTTTAAATTATTACAGCTCTACAAGTCCTGATACCGGAAAAGCTAGTAGGTCAAGTCTTCATACCTTCTTCTTTCTTGGGTACAGCTTGGCCTTTTTCTTGGGCCTTTACTGTTCCATATAATTTTAGAATTAACTTGTCCAGTGCCTTGGAAAACTCCATTTGAGTTTTGATTGGGACCGTACAGAATACATGGATCAATTTAAGAAGAACTGACACTTTTACATCACAATTTTTCTGTACAAGTCTTGTACATCTTGTTATTTCTGGATACCTTATTTTTGTTACTGTAAATGGTATCTCTTTTAAAATTGTATTTTTAAGCTGTGTATGTATAAAGAAATGCAAATGATTTTTTGCATATTGATCTTACCTAAATTCTTACTAATTCTAAAAATTTGCTTATAAATGCTCTTAGGTTTTCTGTGTAGTAATTAATTTAATTTGATTTCCCTGTCTTCTTGCATAGCCCACAATTACTAGTACAGTGTTGAATAGAACGAGTGACAGTAGCCATCCTTGTCGTTTTCTTGAATTTAAAGGGAATGTTTTAATATGCTCCCATGCAGAAGAGTGCGTATTATAAGGTTTTTTGTTGCTGTTGTTGTTAATCTTGTTTGTTTTTTGACAAATAGCTTTCATCAAGTTAACAAGTTTCCTTCTGTTTCTTGTTTGCTTGTATTTTTATATGTGGACTTTTTATAAACATAATTATGAGTATTGAATTTTATCAAATACTAAAAGAGATTAAGATCATTTGTTTTCCTTTTATCTTGAGAATATGGAGAATTAGAATTACATATACAAGTTTTCTTTTTTTTCAGAAATGTTTATTTACAGAATTTTTTGGGGGGGAGTAATTAGATTAATTTATTTATTATTTTTAGAGGCGGTATTAGGGATTGAACCTAGGACCTTCTTGTGCATGCTAAGCATGTGCTCTGCCACTTGAGCTATGCCCTCCCCCCAGGTGTTCTAATAGTAAGACACTTTGTACTTCTGTAATAAATTCAACTTGGTCGTTTATTAGATTTTTTTTTTATCCGTTTGTAAAAAAAATCTCTTTATTTTCAAATCTGCCGCATAACTTTTGACTGCTTATTCACTCTTTTACCCCCTTTCTCTTTGCTTTTTTTCTAATTATCATTTCTTTAATCATCAGTACATAGCTATCTTGTGTTCTGTATCTGACAATTCCAATATTTTTGAGATTTTAAACTGACTGCTCGTATGCTGACTGCTTGTCTGTCTGGAGTCTTGTTTTCCTGTATGCTTGTGAGTTTCTCTTTGGTGGAATTTAATCTCTTGAGAATCCTGAGGACCTAAACGTTTCTTCCAGAGATGTTTGCCAGGAGCCAAGGTGCAAGACTGACCTGGGAGCACTTTGGAATCTTTTTAAGGTCCCAGCTTAAAGTTGGAGACTGATTGATCGACCCTACTTTGGGGCGAGTTCAAGGCTAGTCTGTTGATCGCAGTGACCATACTTTCCCACAAGGCTACTCTGGTTTGTCCATTTGCTTTCAGCTCACAGCTCTTGTTACAGCTCCTTCTTGAGCCTTCCCCTACCCCCTCGGTACACACCTGAGAGATTTCCTTGATGTTTTTGTGAGCAGAACCAAGCGTTAAAAAGTAAATGGTTGGTGAATAATAAGGTAGGATCCTTAACTGTCGGAAATTGTTTCTGACAACATTTTCTGAAAAGGATCACCAGAAATGTTTTGTGCAAAATCAGGATTATTATAATAGACATTCAACTTTTCATCACTACCACCTTGGGAAAAAACATCGTAATTCATTTGAAAAAACTCATTTTTAAGATTTTATTGTACTAAATTATAGTTTCACTTCTAGAAATATGACTATATTTCCTGTATAATTCAGAATTTGTATAATTCTGCCGTTGATCTTTAGCATTAGGAATGTCCCTAGGTAGTTTTGGTTAAAATGAAGTTTTTTGTAAATTGAATTGTAATTTGCATGCACAATTTCAGTTTATTTCTTTCCACGGTAAACATTTATTGAATGCTTAGCATATGACCAAAACTATGGAGAGATGAAAATAATGTCTTAACATTTGTACATTTCTTTCATAGTTTCTAAAGTAGTTTCATAAGTTTCATATATATATATAATTTATTTCTTTTGATCCTTGAAACAATCCTGGGAGATGTGATATTGTTATTAAGTCAGTATTTGCAGATGAGGACCTGTTACAGCAGGTCTGTGTATGTTACCCAAGATCATGTTGTCAGGGAGGAGTGAAAACAGGCTGAGAATCCAGATTTCTGCATCCCTGAACAAAACAAAGCATTTCTTTTAAAATGTTGTAGCCATTTACTAGTTTATTTCTTTTCCTCATAGTTTCATGAAGAAGGACAAAGTTGTGCAAGCTAGCTAATATCTGAGAATGTTTTAACATAATTCCAAAGGTGATTTCCTAAATCTGGCTAATAATGTAGCACACTGATAAGCGGTTCTCTGTTTCATGTTCTGCAGCTTACCGCTCTCAAGTCATAACTTGCATAACTTATATTCAGGCTGTGAGTTTACCTTAATCCCTTAAATGAGTCAAAGGCAGAAGTGGTTTTTAACTCATGATTAGGAAATGGTACTTGACTATCAAATTAGGTCTATAATAGCACTTTAAGAATGATTGATATTATACTGCTGAAATTAAATAAACCATATTAAACAGTCATATTTTTTATAAGTTTGATATTGTTCTGTAACTTTTTTTTGAAAATAAAAGCCATCAAATTGATCTTTAGGTAAGGATTTTTTTTTTTTTTTTTTTAGTGACTAGAGAATTTATTGTCCCCATTATTGTTTCAAAGAAACTGGATAAAACTTTTAACTTCCTCCTCATAATTAAAATGAAAACCCAAAGTCAATAAATACGTATTTAGCATTTTGTCAAATTATATAATATAATTATGAGGTTAATACATTTAAAGGCCTTCTACAGTTGACCATGTATTTTCACCTATATTGTCTGAATATAAGATAAGGCCAGGTCTTATTGGTTTTGCCTGGAGTCACCCAGTTGGTCAGTGGTAGAGCAGCTGTTGGCAGTGCAATGGGCATAATAGTAAGGAAAAGAGGGTGAGACAGCCTACGTTTAGATAAGCTGGTAAAAGAGGAAAAGAACTTTTTTTGAAATGCCTCTCAGTGTTAGAGACCACTAAGGGCTGGGGAGTAAAATGTCTGCTTAATGAGTGAGTGTCGGGGGAGGCGCGAACATAGGGAGGCATTGATAACCAAGAGCTGTGCCTCATTGAACTGTCTTGATTTTGAAGCCATTGACTAATAATTAGGGTTTTCATGGTCTAGGATCTTTTTCAGTTCTGGCTGTGTGTCTCAGGGATCATTGAACTACATGTACAGGAGTTCCATTCTTACTCCTGGAAGGAAGCTTGGTGACTATTAGTTACGGAGAACTGAGTGGAAGGAGACACATATTTGTGAACTATCATTTACAAATCCTTTCCTTGGAAGGATTTAGGCTTTTGTATAATGATCAGAAGAACAAGTGTAAAAATGTGTGGGACTTCTTCCTGCGTTGGGTTACAGGTAGTGGCATAGTCTCTTATTTTTATTTTAAGATTATCATAGACAAAATCAAGTGCCAGTGAGTTTTCTGAACAATATTCTTTACGTGAAAGAAGAATGTTTCAGCAAAAGCATTTAATGAAGAGAGAGCTTCATTAAAGGGAGAGCTCTCCCCCCATCTTTTAGAAGGCAGGAAATTTAAGGTGTTACAGATACTAAATATTGTAATGCCATACGTAATAGACACTTTGTTTTGTATGATGACTACATGAGAGGGAATCAGAGAACACAAAGTTAATACCACCCAAGCATATATATATATATATATTTTTTTTTTTTTTTGAGCCTGGTCAGTTCCACTGTCTAAGCAAGATAATTGAATGACTGCATGAAATAAATTTTCAATACTTTATACAATCCTATTGAGCTATTTTACTTAAAGTAAATATGTTTTAATACCATTAAGAATAGTCATCACTGCTCAAATTCATTGACTTAAATGTTTTACATATATATCTATATATATATATAGAGAGAGAGAGACTTAAATAAACTGTTATGTAACTAAAGGTAATTTAAGTTCCATGGATGAGAATTCCGCTAATATCTCACTTAACTTTCAGGTAATTTTTTTAATATCTTGGTGTTAAACGAGGTGCATGAGTTCGTGGTAAAAGCCGTGCAGCGATATTCAAAGAACGCAGACTTACAGATCGCGGCACTCAGCTGTTTGGCGCTCCTCAGTAAGTAGCTTTACTAAAAAGGAAATTCTTACAGATGCGTTTGATCTTGAATGTTAACTTTATAACCAGGTAACATTATAACAAGTCATTTGTAGAGAAGGAAGCCTTAAATGCCTTCTCTGTCCTAATGTAACTCATTTCCCAATAGAGGATACTTTCAAGGGAAATAACAGTTGTAGTAAGTACACCCTTCTCAGTTCAGACGTCAATAAATGCATCCTTGATTTAGCTTTATTATTGGGCAGTCAATCTTCATAATTAATCTTCCTCTCATCTATTAGTTTTGTTTGATACCCTCTTCCTCATTTGATAATTTATCTAGAGGGGAGAGCTGTATTATGAAGTGTGAAATATATTAACAAAGTCATTTAACTAGCCAAGCCCACTACCAAAGAATATAGCACTCTGTTGAGAATGTTTCAAAACATGGACTTACAGTTAGCCGTTCAAACTGTAAGAAAATCATATGTTTACGTTATTTTTCAAGCTGAGACCATTTTCTTAAATCAAGACTTAGAGGAAAAGAATGAGCATCAGGAGAATGAGGAGGAGGAGGAAGAAGAAAAGTTGTTTTGGCTGGAAGCCTGTTACAAAGCATTGACATGGCACAGAAAGAACAAGCATGTGCAGGTTTGGACTCATTTTTGTAAATTTTAGAGTTGTTCAAAATTATTTGTTCAATAATTTATTTTTTTGACAGCTTTCTTTTTTTCCTCCCCTAATCCAGGAGGCCGCATGCTGGGCCCTGAACAATCTCCTCATGTATCAAAACAGTTTACACGAGAAGATTGGAGATGAAGATGGCCAGTCAGTAGTTTTGATTTTGTATGATAGGAAATTTCAGTTTATGTTTTCAGTCAGTCCACATGAAATATCGTAACTGCAGCTTTATTGTTAGAAATATTTTTGATGTAGGCATTTACGTTTTAAGTATTGCCACCAAATAACTGTGAGTCTATATAATATTTCGATCCCATTGCCTTCAGTAGTTAGTTAAAAAAAGTTGGTGTGTTTGGGATTCATTACTGAAAGATTTAGAATCAAGAGTCATTCAGTAAATTATGAGTCATCAAGAAAGAACCTTGCAACTTCCTGGCTGATTGTTTAAAAATGCCATATTAATTAATCTCAAGTGATGGAAATGGCAGAGCTATCTGTGACCTGTCTGCCATGGTTTCTAGCCAGCGGTTGTCATTCTGAGGAGTTGGCTGTGGGTAGAAACCTGCAGTGGTCCCCACTTGTTGCGGCAGTGTTGAGAGGGTCATTTGTAGCTGTTAGCCCCTGAGGGTGCTTTCTGTGGGAGCATCATTTGAACCAGCCCTCTCTCCCAAGGGTACACACTGTAACCAGGAGTTTTGTGTGTAATCAGATTTGTTTCATGTCCATCAGCAATCCCTTATATTTTTACTGTTTGCTCTGCATACCCTCTGGATTTTAAAATTTGAATGACTTATCTTGTAAACTCAAATAGTAATATTCTGAAATCCTGACAGCCTGTTTGCGTAATGATCCGCCGCCAGCCAGAAGGGAATTAATGACACAGAGGCTGTTTATTTAAATGTCTCCGTTTTGAAAGGAAGCAGTAATTTTTGGAAAATATATGTCAAACCAGCATTCTAACCCACTTTGTGCAGTCTTTTAAAGAAATTAGAGTAAGACTGGTTCATGTTTTAGTTTAGAAGTTTCAGTTTGTAGCACACTAATTCCTCAAAATCCATAGGCGATTGTTAAAATAAATACATTAAAACATATCTATGCTCTACATTTAAAAAATTTACTTTGCTGCTTTAGTTTTTTAAATTTTTCCTTTCTTGATTCCATCATCTTTTTTTTTTTTTCACTTAATCTCTGAGCTGTTAGCACCTGTTCATGTATCTGCTGAGTCTTTTTTCCCGCTCTGTCGCTTATCTGCTTTGAAGAAACAGAAGTCCTAGTTTATTAGTATTTAATGGATTTGAATCTAACTTTTAAATATAAAACTGTTTAACTATAATTCTCTCGTAGGTCGGGGTGGCATAAAATATTGTTTGTACGCCCTTATTTGTTGTTAGAGAGATTAGATAGCAGTAAGTGACTATTTGAGCTAATTGTTAAAATGATTGCTATCAGTATTGTGGTCGAATCTGTGACAGGTTCCCGGCTCACAGGGAAGTGATGCTGTCCATGCTAATGCATTCTTCTTCAAAAGAAGTCTTCCAGGCATCTGCAAATGCGTTGTCAACTCTGTTAGAACAAAATGGTAAGAGGTACTCCGTATTTTTTTAATAAAAAGAAACACATTTTTTGGTATTTTTTAAATCGCAAAAGCAATACATTGTAAAAAATTCAAATAAGTTAATATATAATCTGCTATATAGATATATTGATATATAGGTAAAATGATCAGGAAGAAAGTAAACATTTTGATGTTTTTCTTCTGCACTTCTGTATATGTACTCACACATGACATACACAATATATTCTATATTTTTTTGAGAAATGGGATCATGGTACAATCTTTTATAACCAAATCTTTACATTTCTCTTTTTGTGTGTGCGTTGGTAAATGTAAATTCTCACGTTATCATTTTTAATAGCTGTGTAGTTTCCCAGCATATGCCTGTATCCTGTTTTATGAACCAATTTTTTGTTAATGGACTTTCAGCTTGTGTCTAGTAAGATGTTTTTAGTATGAATAATAATTGCTGAATGGTCACCTTTTCCCCCCATTTTCCTTTATACACCGTTCCTGCTATTTTCTTAGAAATTCAGTGGGTGGAGAGACAGTCATCATTATAAAATCTGCTAAAATTGCCCATTATAAAACTAAAAAAAATAGTCCTTTACATGTAACTCTTATAGCATTGCATTATGAAGGAGAGAACAATCGTTGTTAAAACTTTGGAAGAACTCTTGAGATTTGAAATTAAGGCTCAGGCTGCTCTGATTCCTGCCCCATAAATAAACAGGAAATACTGCCAGGAAATCTTGGGATAAAACTCATCATAAAGGCATTGGGGCTTGGCAGCTCTTGAAAGATATTTTTGGAGGGAAAAAAATAGAGAAAAATACTGCAAGCTTGAGAAAGAGACCAGTGTAAGCCCCAGCGTTTAGTGGAGAACCTGGGTGGAGCGAAAAGAATAAAGAAATCTCCACGTGCATGTTTCTTTATATGATTATTTAAGTCAAATCAAGAGGAAAATCACTTACTCATTTTCCCCCTTTCGTACCTCGCCCCTCTGATGGCACTGAAAAAGCGTCATAAAAGGCTTGGTCTGGCAAGAGCAGAGACAGACAGGATAATGAATCAGGGCGGGTTGGTGGCAGAAAGGGAAACTGCTCTTGAGTCTCCCTTCCTCTGTTGTGCAGAGACCTGGATGGGGATCTCACTCCTGAAAATGAGCACTGGGCTTTTCTGCTCTTGTGTGAGGCACCTGAAAGCAGAGATAAACCCTTACCATGTTCAAACAACACTGTGTTGGGCTGTAACTCTTAGCTCCCTGGAAATCTTAGCTTTGCCAACAAACCAACCAATGGTTTTGTGAGATTTAAGCTGCCATTTTTTTTTTCTTTTTTAAGAGAGGGATTACTTTATACAAATTGACCTATGTATGTAACAGTCATGGGAGAGACTAGCCAATGCGCCTATATTTCTTTACTTGGCCACCAGGTTATGGTTGCTCATTGTTGCTCATAGTATCTACAGTTTCCGTCTTCATCTCCTCATTCCACATTTCCCATGTTGTCAGTCAGAACTTCAGTCACTCCTGGTTCTGGAGAGACCCAAACCTTCATCTACAAAAGTTCTGAGTCCTCAGTCATACTGCTTTTATTGGTTGCTGTAGTTTTCAATTCACTTTTACTGTTGGGGATGCAAGTATCAAGACACTCCTAGAGATTAGCTTGGATCTCAGACTGTCTTCCTTGCCACCATTGTGTAGCAGCAACCTGTCCCCTCCTGGTAATTGGACCAGTTATGTCAACCAGGAGAGCAGCTCCTTTTTTAAACTGGTGTTTCAGTGCGTAAGTTGCCTAAAATGGCCAGGTAGATGTCACCTGCTCTGATGAGGTAGTGAAAGCCTGTCCTGCTCCATGCAGGACAGTGGTATTTTGGTTGGAGGATGTATAGTTTTTACTTTCTAAAAGACTGCTTATCTCTTGTCCTTTTTTTCCTTCTATTTTTATTGAGATATAATTGGCATAAAGCATTGTATAGGTTTAAGGTGTACAGCATAATGATTTGAACTACATACATCATGAAATGATTAGTAAAGTAAGTTCTGTGAACATACATTGTCTCATGTAGAAAATAAAAGAGAAAAAATTTTTCCTTGTGATGAGAATGCTTTAGGATTTATTCTCTTAACAACTTTCATATAGAACATACAGCAGTGTTAATTGTACTAATCTTGTTGTACATTACATTCCTAGCATGCATTTGTCTTATAACTGGAAGTTTTACCTTTTCACCACCTTTATCCAATCCCCCCTTCCCACACCCTCCCATCTTTACCACCCTCCACGCCAAATCCAGAAACCACAAATATGATCTCTTCTGCTGAGTCTGTTTTTGAAGTATAATTGATCAACAATACTGTGTTAGTTCCAGGTGCATAACAGTGATTTGATGTTTCTAGACATTACAAAATGATCACTATGATAAGTCTAGTCACCATACAAAGATACTACATTAGTATAGACTGTGTTTTCCTTGCTGTCCATTTCATCCCTATGACTTGTTTATTCTGTGACTGGAAGTTTGTACCTCTTAATTTCCCCCACCTATTTCAGTTACCCCTGCTGTCCTCTGCTCTGGCAACCACCAGTTTGTTCTCTGTATCTATGAGTCTGTTTCTGTTTTGTTATGTTTGTTCATTTCTTTTGCTTTTTAGATTCCACATATAAGTGAAATCATATGATATTTGTCTTTCTGGGTCTGACTTATTTCACATAGCATAACCCCTAGGTCCATCATGTCCCTGAAAATAGCAAGATTTCATTCTTCATGGCTCAGTAATATTCCATATTATGTGAGTATATATATGTACACACACATATCTCATATCTTTATCCATTTATCTATCACTGGGCACTTAGGTTGCTTCCATATTTTGGTTGTTGTTCATAATGCTGCAATGAGCATAGAGGTGCATATTATCTTTCTGAATTAGTGTTTTTGTTTTCTTTGGGTAAATATCCCAGAGTGGAATTGCTAGATCATATAGTAGTTCTATTTTCAATTTTTTGAGGAACCTTCATACTGTTTTCCATAGTGCCTGCACCAATTTACATTTCTACCAAAAGTTCATGAGGGTTCCCTTTTCTCCATGTCCTCACCAATATTTATTCTTCGTGGGTTTTTTGGGTTTTTTTTTTTTTTTTTTTGATAATAGCCATTTTGACAGATGTGAGGTGGTTTTGTAGTTATGATTTGCATTTCCTTGGTGACTAGTAATGTTGAGCATCTTTTCATATGTGTGTTGACCATCCCTAAGTCTTCTCTGAAAAATTTTTATTCAAGTCCTCTGTCCATATTTTAATTTTGTTGTTTGTTTTTTTGGTTTGGAGTTGTATGAGTTTTTCGTATATTTTGGATATGAACTCCTTAATAGATGTATCATTTGCAAATATCTCCTCCCATTCAGTAGGTGACCATCTCATTTTTTTAAAATAGTTTCCTTTACTGGGCAAAAGCTTTTTATTTATAATAGCCAAGATATCGAAACAACCTAAGCATCCAACAACTGATGAATGCATAAGGAAGATGTGGCATATATATGTGATGGAATACTACTCAGTCATAAAAAATATGAAATCTTCCCATTTGCAACAACATGGGTGGATTTTGAGAGTATTATGCTAAATGAAATACATCAGATGGAAAAAGACAAATACTGTGTGATTTTGCTCATATGTGGAATTAAAAAACAAAAAACAAAATAAATGAACAAACTAATTAAAAAAAAAAAACAGACTGAGTAGTGATTACCAGAGGGTAAAGGAAACAGGGAGGTAAAATGTAAAGGAGATCAACTGTATAGTGACAGATGGAAACTAAAATTTTGGTGGTAAGCACACTGTAGTGTATACAAAAGTAGAAGTATAATGTTGTACACATGAAACTTACATAATACTATAAACCAACTTTACCCCAATACCATTTTTTAATTATTTAAATTAATTAATAAAGAAGAAGTTGTTTATTTTTTCACATCAGAAGTCTTAATAATTTCTCCCCAAATGGCTAAATGCTAACCAAGGAGATACTTCAAAAGACAGAAGTTACCCTAGACCAGCAGTTCTGACACTTCAGTGTGCACCAGAAATGATCCACGTGGCTTGTTAAAACAGATTGCTGGATCCCAACTCCAGAGTTTATGATTCGTTAGGTCCATATGGGGCCCCAGAACTTACATTTTTAACAAGTTCCCAAACAATGTTGCTGGTCCAGAGTCCACACTTTAACAACCACTGTCCTGGATGTTAACCCAATTTGAGACTTGAAAACTAAGAATAGAAATCCCATCAGTCAGTAGGCCATGGAGAAGAAATTACATCCTGGAGTCACTTTAGAGATCATAAAATATTTTACACATCTTCTCTCATTTACTAGCTAACTACATAATACTCATGACCTCTTTCACTTAACTTCATCAATAAATTAACGTATATCTATATTTTCCACTGGGGTAAATGGAGAAGGTGGCCCAAGACTGAAGGCAACCTAGCCTGGTTTCCGGCCCCTGGTCCCACCCCACTTCCTGTATCCACCAAAAGCTGAGAGGATGGCCAGTACCTCCACACACAACTAGAACCTATTCCTAACTCGTTAATGTGTCTTAGCTGAAATAGGTGCAGTGATTATGTGCAGTTGTTTTAAATGCTAGAATAAAATTTAAGTTTCTTTCTTTCTTTGGAAGGCATTTAAGAATGTGTATCTACAAAAATACTCCTTCCACATGCACGGGGATTACAGTCTACCAGTTTACTCTGTGAATAAAACTTTACCACTAGGACCTCAACAAATAGTTAATAAGTGTGAAAAAATTGGAAATGGTATATATTTTACAGAAAAAAATTAATGATCTTTAAGTTGTCAATGAAATTTAAATTAAATATGTATTTGTACATACACTTTTCTATGAATTTGGATTATCTTAATAGGATATGTCTTACTGTAAGATTACGAAAATGTGCTTTCATTTCTACAAGTAACTTTTTAAAAATCTTGTAGTTAATTTCAGAAAAATCCTGTTGTCAAAAGGAATATATCTGAATGTGTTGGAATTAATGCAGAAGCATATACATTCTCCTGAGGCGGCTGAAAGCGGCTGTAAAATGCTAAATCATCTTTTTGAAGGAAGGTAATACATATTCATGAATTTATGGAGAATATGGAATATTGGACCAGGCAGAATATCAATATTTTGAGCATTGTGCTAAGAAAAGATAAACATAAGGCATTTGAAGATTGAAACATTTTGCAGTATAATCTCATGTCATTGAGATAACCTTGACTTATCTTATCTGCATATTAAAAGGGATGGTTGAGATTATAGAAATACTTTGAAGGTTTGCTTTTGTGCTTTGTGCTTGGTGTTGACTGTGTTTTGAAAATGACAATTAGACAGCCCATAACCTTAAACAGTTTTTCAAGTTATCATGGAATGTGAAAGGTATAAAGATAAAACCAAGATACGGCTTCTAATTGTTGTTTTTTTCCGCAATTAGTACTTATGAATATTCCTCTGTTTGAAGTAGCTTTGTCTTCTCTTCCTGCTCTCGTTCCTTAGCTGGGGAAGCTTTTAGTCACATCTAGTCCGTGTCCAGAGATGATAAGATTACACATCCGGTTTGTGGCACAAAGAGAACCGACTGTTTGTCTGGGGATGGGTGGTGTGGGTTTTGGGTGGCTTGGCCAGTAGTGTGGGGATGGGGTGGGAAGGAACCTATTCAAAAACTTGTTTAAAAGACTAAAACTGAATTTCATACAGAAAGTGTCTGCTGCAGGGTGTGTGTCCAGTGCCTTTTTGCCCTTTACTCAGCCAAAGAATGTGAGGTCACCATGGAATTGTCTGAATAAATTTTAGTCAAAAAAGAGGCTACATTAGGAAACTGTCCTGTGTAGAAGGAAAAACTAAATGACGTAGATGTTGCAGTAAAAACTGATTTTTGTGTCCTGGCTTTCCTACTAATTTGAGCCAAGTATTTGATCTCTAAATTTCAGATTCCTCATTGGTGAAGAGGGGTAATAACAATCTCATAAGTTTTAAGTTTGTAATGTGAGGATTAAATAAGCTAATTTTTACAAAGAGCTTAGATAACAACTGGTACATTTTAAGCACTCAGTAAAGCATAACTATTATTAATATTAAATATGAATATTGAAATGCATGTAGCATGACAAACTATGTTACTTTTCCAAATCTTCACACATAGTTGAAAATCTGGTTTTCCAACTAGTTATGCTTGACTCCAAAATCCACGTTATCATACATATTGACAACAGTAAAAACGAATCAATTAATTATTATCAGTAATGAAAGAGAAATACTACAAAGAAATATATATATATAATACATACACACACACAGTTTTAGACTTACTTATAAGGCATGGGGTTACATTGTTTTTAAGATCAGTTTAGCTTGCCTATTTATGTTTTTATATATTATGTCTTTCAGTTGCATTTCTCTTATTGAAATGTTGCTCTTGACATTTAAGTGAAAAGTTTCTCTTAAATTGTGATTTTTATGGTCCTGGCAATGTGTGAACCTTTATAAATGAGGAAAAAACACAGTGGAATGACCTACAGTTTATGATTTTGTAGATTCTGGGCAATTAATGTTTCTAGCTCTTTTCTCATATGTAAAATGTGTGAATGACCAGTTCTGGGGATTGTCAGATCTCATTGTCTAGTTGGGGAGACTAATTTGTACACAGCTAATGACAGTACATTGTGATCATTCAATGGCAGGCATGTGTAAAATTGCAGTGTCTTGGTGAACCCAACTACAGTGACTAAAGGAGAGACTACAAAGAGGAGATGTGTTCAAACTGAGACTTCAAAGTGGAAAAAAGGGACCATATGTCAGGGACCACAGGCCCATGCGAAGTGAGGACATGCTTCTGATACTGCACGAGTTTTAGTTGATATGGCACTTTGTAAAGCAAGGGCTGCCTCTGTTAAAGTCTGTAGGACCTGGTGAAATCTATTCTGGTGGCATTTATTTATATGTAAAAGAAAAATAGCTCAAATACTTTAGGGAAACCAAGAGTTTAGTGCAAATAAAACCAATTAAGAATCCCATATAAGAAGTCCAGTGGTGTTAATTAGGAAGAGCCAGATTGATTTGCAGTAAACAGCCCTGGACTTGGGGGTCAGATGAGTTCTGTTCCAGCCCTGGCTCTGTCATGTTCTAGTGATAGGACCTTGATATTTAAGCTCTGTTGGCCCAAATTCTTTATCTGGAAAATGCACATAATAACTCCTACTTTCCAGAGTTGTTGCCAATGACCCATGTATATAGATCCAAAGGAAGTTGTTAGTTCTGGGAAACAAAAGAATTCGTTTACTGTGAATTTAAGTTCTTGAGGTCAAAATTTAACTAAGTAATAATTTAAATTATGCATGCTCAGATTACTGAATTCATATAGCCTTTTCTAATAAAATAGAACGGTTCTGTTTTCTGGTACTTGTTTCAAGTTGATGTTTGTATGGGAACCAGGTTGTACCTTTAATAAGCATTTCAATATTGTATCTCCAGTAACACCTCCCTGGATACAATGGCAGCAGTGGCCCCCAAAATAATAACAGTTATGAAAAGTCATCAGACATCGTTATCAGTGCAGCTGGAGGCACTTCGAGCTATTTTACATTTTATAGTTCCAGGTAAGTTACGTAACTTATTGTGGGAAGAAATGTCATTTTCCAGGGATTTTTTGACTTTTCATGAAATATCAGACTTTCTAGGCAGAAATTAAAGGACCTGTTTCTGCCAACTAAATGCAAATCCACAAGCCCAAAAATAAAAATAGAGGGAGAGTCAGCTTAATTTACATGAAAATCTAATAAGAAAACTCAATAATTGGTTTACAGAAGAAATAACTGCAGTGTAGCATGGAGCTTTCCTTCCAAGGAGAGTGTCATCTCTGCTGATTCTTTTCTGTTTCTGTTGCCATTACCAAGTCCAAGTTTTTCAGTTTGTTTTTTTTTCCCTATCTGAATTGTAATAACAGCTAACTAATTTTCACACTTCCTCTCTTGCCTCTTTGTAGTCCTTCTTTCTCTCTGCAGTTGAATTACTCTGTCTTAAATATAACCATGCGTCTTTTACTCATTAACCTCAATGGCTTCCATCCTCCCACGTTTACCCCCTGCTTACACCTGTTAAGACCTTATTTTTCCTCTGAAGCCCATTTAAAGCATCTGCTTCTCTGTTCATTCAACACATACTTATTAAGTGCCTCTTATGTTCTAAACATTGTGGTGACTGCAAAAGTATGAAAGATAAATGAAAAGAAGATATGACGGTATTATCTATAGGTGCTGAGAGGTAGACAGATAGAGAGTTAATTACCGGACAGTTAAGAGGAGCTATTATAGAGATATGTATTGATGGAGGCACAAATAATTTATTCAAAAGAGTAGGTCAGAGATTGTGGTATTTGGCGTTGAAGGGTGAGTAAGGCCGACCTGGCCGACCTGGCAGGAAGGACATGTCAAGCAGAAAGAGAAAGTGCACGTGGTCAGGGGTGGCTGAAGCGTGACGTGGTAGCAGAGTGGTGCCTGGGGGTGGAGTGTGGACGAACAGGCAGAGGCCTGAGAGGGAAGGGCCTTGAACACAACGCTGAGCAATTTGTGCTTCTCTTAATGGAAGTAAATTCAGAGTTAGTAAAAGCACTTAAAAATTGTAGTGTCCTAACCAGATCTACAATTTATAACAATAACACCATGGTGTGGAGGCGGATTGGCGGGGGAGAGCTTCCTACAAGGAGAGTAGACTGGAGGCCGTGATGGTCAGGTGAGCCATGGTGGGGGTCCAGCACAGGAACAGAGGAGAGAGGATGGATGTGAGAGATGCTTAGGAGACACATTTGACATCCCTTTCTGACTCCTGAATGTTAGGGATGTTATTGTTACTCCTTTTGCTCTGTAAAATTCCCAGTTCTTTTGAAGCCATTTTTTGGTCCTTATTAAATAAAATCTTTCTAAATCTACCATTATCTGTAGTCATATTGATATTTTATGTTTCTAAGTATAAGAGTATACTCTGTAAAAAGTACACATTTTTTCAAGGAGATGGCTTTCTTCAGTCGTCTCTTTTTTAATCTCCTGGTAACTTGAACAAAAGTAGCTATTCAACAAATATATTTTGAATTGAATCACAATACCCCATTCATAGTTGTCAGGCAACTTTTGAAATATAATGTAACAGACATAATTTTGCTTGAAAATATTGTGTTTTTTGAACTTTGTCTATTTTAAAAAACAAAACCAAACCAAACCCTTTTGATTAGCCTTAAAGGTGTCAGTCTTATTTGAGTTTTAAAGATAAACAAAAGACGTTAATAATCGAGTCTTAGTTAATAAAATAATACTCTTAGTTCAAAACCAAGTTTTGAATGTAGTGTTTCTTTTCTTTTATTGTTTTTCAACTTTGAAGTGACATTAATAGTAGTAGTTTAGATGAAATGATGTATTTAAATGATAAAATGTTTTTATAATGATGTTTATAAGTATATTAAATACATGCCTTTGAAAATAATTTATTAACTTTGTGATGATAATTTATGTATGGAAATACATATTAGTAGACATATTTTATAAACATATCAATATATAAATACATTTCTCTGTTAGGTGAACGCTTAACCATCTACTTCACTCTATGCTAACACACCGCATTACCACACTGCACCAGAATATTCCATACCCTACCACAGTACAAGTGTACCCTACTGTACCTTACCATACTATGTCATACCATTCTATATATCAATGAGTAACTATAATATTGGTACCCTAGTAGTTTTGAGGTTGAAGATGATTCTGGTTTTGACATTAAGTTGAGATAGTTATTTATAAAATATCAGGATGTATGTGTATTGATTTCTGAAGTAGACCATACTCGGATTATCTTAATTATAACAAAGATACACAGTATAGTAAATTTGTATCATTTAATAGCCAGTTCAGGACCATGTATTACAACTAGTGTTATGTCTCTCTCTTTTTTTTTTTTCAATCTAGTAGAATTTACTTCCTCCTCTTTTCTATAACAATATCTTATTGAAGTGATTGAGCCTGTTGCTCTAATAAAGTAAAAATAAAGACCTAGTAATTTTAATAAAATATCATTTGACTGGTTCTTTCTTGACTTAGTGTCAGTTCTAGAGGAAATTGTGTATTCTTTCGGGAGGGATATACTCACAATGGAAAGTGTATAGAGGAAAGTGATTATGAATCTAAAACCATATCCTTAAGAACAATGAGAGAAACTGAATTTGTTTAATCCGGAGAGGAGGTGACTTAGAAAGCTATGGAAACTATTAAAACCCACTCATTTATTGTTAATAAAAATGTGGCAGGCATTATTCAAAGTACTTTGTGTATGTAAACTTCTAAAGTTCTTGCAGCAGCCCGTAAGGCAGATAGTACTTCCCCCACCCCCACCTCCCATTTTTTGGGTGATGAAACTGAGGCATAAGATACAGAGATTTTAAGGTCACGACTTAAATAATGGAGCCAGATTTTCACCCTATGCATCCAGAATCAGAATAGGCGCTTTTAAAGGCACATTGGTGCAACAGGTGTATATTGAACAGCTGTTGTATCTGAGGCGCTATGCTTGGAACTCTGGGTATCCGGAGATGAGTAGGTTATGGATCCTGCCTTCAAACTGCCTTGCATGTAGTTCAATTTAAAGGCCTATTATGTGGAAAGGAAATTATATCCATTCTGGATAGTAGACCTTCAAGAGATACAACGAAGACCAGAGATGAAATTTTGAGAATGTTCCTTTGGTCTTAATATAAGAAAGACATTTAATAAGACTCATTACATGCGGCATGAAGTTTTTATTTCTCAACGGAACTGCTTTTAATGGTCATATGGGCCGCTTTAGAAATGAATGTGGTCTTGGTCTTGAAAATGAGACACCGAGAATTCGACTTGTCCAAGGTCACACAGCTGTAGTGGGTGTCAGAACCTGTTTGAATAAATTGTAATTTGAGGACTGAAAGTTCTGGGAGGGTGGAAATCATGCCTGTCTTATTCATTGTGGTATTCTCAGCATGTAGCAAAATCCCCCGCATGTAGTTGATAGTCAAATTTTTGCTAAGAAAATGAAAAGTTATATGCAGCCAATTTATAGTTTGTGTTAATACAAATTATTGAGGTGAAAGGTTATAAGAAATTGTTTATTGATAATTACTCATATAGTCCTAGGTTTTAGAAATGTTTATTCATAAAAATTTTACTTACATTTTCTATTGTATAGCCAGTATTTCTTGACTTCCTGTACCTCAAGAGGACATTTAATAACACTCTTTAGCATTATAATGCTGAAACTAAAATCTTTTTCTTTTCATTGTTATTGCAGCTGCTCTTTTATGTCTACGTTTCATGTCTGACCTTTTTATGTTGTAGTCCAAGTAACTTTGAGCTCTTCTCAAGTTGTCCATGGTTGTATAAAAATCTTCTGGCTTCTTGTATAAGTAGAGCCTATTCATACAAAAAAGAGATTGCTACAGAAAATTCCTCCACTCTAGTAACTTCTTGCTACTTTATATTCAGTAGACATCCACACACATTCTTATTTATTTTATATTCAGTAATGAACTGTTTTAAAAAAAAGAAATGTTTATAAATTTCTTAAAGCTAATTGTTATTTCTTTGATAAGAAGCCATGGATTAGAAAAAGTACGTGTATATATATTGGGTTAATCATTCCTAATAAGTGACAATCTGTTCAGCCTAGATCTTTGTGAGAAAAACATTTATTTATGTGTTTATTTTTGGATGCAGGCTTCCCAGAAGAATCCACGGAAGACTGTGAATATCAACATAAGCTAAATATGGTTAAAAAACAATGTTTCAGGAATGATATTCACAAACTGGTCCTAGCAGCCGTGAACAGGGTATGTATCATCTACGTTTTCTGCCTTTATACTGTTAACAAGAATATGAAATCTGGGGAAGTAGGGAGGCTCTTTTTATCTGAAGTTTTCCCTATTCTGTTTACTGGGGTAGTAGGAGGTTGTATGTTTAGAGACACAAGATGGCAATAGGGGTGCAGGGGGTGAGGAGGTGTGCCATGCCAGCTAAGAGAAGGCTTAGGCAGGTTCTCTTGGTTTATGGGTAACATAAATCCACTGCAGCCTGCTCCATCAGAGAGAGAACTCCAGATGTGCAGCTGAGCCTCACGGGGGATGTCAGGAGCCACGGGCAGCTGTTTTCTCTGTCTGTGCTCCCGGCTGCTTGTCTTTCTTTTCTGGTCCCAGGCTGCAAGGTTCAGTCCATAAAGATGCGCAGGGCACAACGTGAAAGTCTTGTTTGATTCTCCGCTTGCTTTCTTTGCTCTCCTCAGAGATAACCTCTGAAATGGCTCAGTGTGCATTGCCTTTTCCCGTCTGTAGCTATTTACGTGTCTATGTATATTTGAAATAAGATAATTAGTATTAATTTACTAATTATAAATTACTAAATTACTAATTTCACGCATGAAGCATGAAAAGGGAGAAAGAGGAGACTCATGTTCATATTGTACAGTGCAAAAGGTACTGATGGAATTAAGATGGCTTGGAAGTTTAACATAAGATGAATTGGTTGTTTCTATGTGTGATCTCTCGGTATTTTCTGCTCAGTTCTGTTGTGAACCTGAAACTTCTCCAAAAGAATAGTCTATTAAAAAAAAAGATACAAGTGAAGATGTAAAGAATGATTAGGGTTACTGTTTCTTGATAGGGAGAGAGTAGTCAAAGTAGTTAATGGAAATGACTCCTTGTGATTTAGTCCACTTTGAAAAATGTCATGAATTAATTAGAGTAGCCTGCAGAGAGAGATCGCCTTCAAAAATTCAGTTTAAACGGAACTTTATAATGTAATTGCCTGTGATATATTTGAGTCCCTTGTGCTCAAACCTTAATATGATTCTTGAGTATAGCAATGGGTTGAATTTAATTCCAGGAATATTTGGTGAAAGTTAAGTATATGGAAGGAACGGAGTTAGGCACAGGGAAGACAAAAATGAGTATGCTTTGTACCCTTCTGCTCTCATAGTCTGGCAGCGGGAGTAACAGCCATCCATAAAACATAAAAAATGCATGAGGTTTTTCTGTTTTCAGCAATTATGAACTGCACTAGCTTTATGAACTTTAGTTTAGGAAAATAGTTGATTTCATTTATGGTGTATGTGTGAGTGAGAAAGAAGAGACACAGAAAAGCCTTATAGATGACTGTGGTTCTGGTTATCCCATCTTTCCTAAAGTTACTGAGTATGGGCTTGATAGAGTGGAAGGAGTCCAGAGTCAGGGGAGAAGGGCTGTGCTTGCTGCCGTCAGTCCTGTGATGCCAAGAAAATCACCCTGCTCCCAGGTCTTACTTTCTTACGCTGTATAATCTCAGAAGTGGTTGAGACTTTCCCATCCCTTCCTTTTTTTTTTTTCCAATGCCACATCTGAATAATGACACACAGCATCTCACTAAACAGTGAATTCATTTGGGGGCAAGGGGTTTAGGTCATGCGGAAACAAGAGGGACAATGTTTTATTTTAAAAACTCTCCCCTGTGCAATTCCCCTAATCTCTCACCATGGTTGAGAAAAATTGCTCTGAAAGAGGAATGTAAGTAATTTTTTTAGCTCTAAAATTCTGTGATCGCATATCTCACTCTGAATAAATGTTACAAGGCATCCGAGATTTTAGGTCCAAATACTGCAGACACAATGAAATGAATTACCATTAAATCAAGTCTGTTCTTGGAGAGCGGAATTCCAAATAAGATAGAATTTGAGATTTAACTAAGATTTCAAGGACTATGAAAAGTATTTATTAAAGTGAATCAATATTTGGATTGATTTTATATACATATGTAAAATTCCAGTAACACTCAGGCTGAAGTTAAATCTGTCTGAAATATTGACATTCCATTTATGCTTGATTCTTTTAGCTTTTCCACACATGAAACCTTTGAGTCACCTGTTCCAGAGAGATCTGTTTGCCCAGGGTGGTCTCGAGAACAAAATAGAAAATAGGGCTCTCAGCATTTTGGTCACATCTGCGCTTTTGTATGCAGTAACACTGTGGCTGTCTTCATCTGGGGAATTTCTGAAGTCAAACCAGTCTTCTGATTAAATGGACACTTGTGTGCCTCTCTAAAACCTTAACGCAAAATATACTCAGTTTAAATACTGAAGATATTTATTTCAATTGTAAATAATATATAGTGAAAGAAAGAGCCCATTTGCAAAAGCAACAACAGTAACAGCAACAAAAAGAGGTTACCTAGAAGCGGGGAGGGTATATAGCTCAGTGGTAGAGTGCGTGCTTAGCACGCCCGAAGTCCTGGGTTCAATCCCCACTCCCTCCATTAAATATATATAAATAAGTAAACCTGAACAAAACAAAACAAAACCAAACAAAACAAAAACCAAACAAGCAAAAAAGGAGTTGCGTAAGAGTAAAATACATAAAAGTGTACAGAACTACTCTAAAGAAAACTATGAAACTCAACTGAGGGTACAAAGAAAGCTGAAAACAGGAAAAATATATATATTCTGTTTTGATAAAATGATTTTTAAAACATGAAAATCGATCTATATTTATGAACCATTAACAAAAATAGCAATAGTATTTTCTGGAACTAGGTAAGCTAGTATAAAATTTTGAGAAAAATTAATTAAAATATTAATATATATGACTAACCAGGAGAATTTTGAAAAAAGGGGCTGATTAATATGGCCTAACGAATGGATTATCAAATGTATTATAAAGCTTGAGTGATTACAGTGGTGTTAACACTGACCCTGGAGGAGGTGGATCAGTGTCCCCAGGGATAATGGTGATTCAGGAAATAGACTCAAATGCAGATGTTCAGATTCCTGTGTGCTGCTTCCCAGTCCCTGGTGGGGGGAAGAGATTGCTCAGTAACTTGTGTTTGGAACAACTAATTCTCTGGCCGTTTGGAGAAGGCAAAGGAAGCTGCATATTAACCCTACTCGTTTAAAGATTAAATCTCATGTGGATGAGATTTGAAAGTAAAAACGAATTTGGTATATAAACATATGAAGAGGTTCTCAAGCATAATCATTACTAAAGAAATGTAAACTAAAAAGGGAAGAACCTCGCTGGAGGAAATTCTGTTATATTTCTCTAAATTAAAATGGACATGCTTTCTGACTGCCGTTCCACTGTCAAAATTTGTAATATACCTGTACAGGTACACAGTTATTTTTTAAGATAAGAATGTTTATTGTGGCATTATTTGCAGTAAGAAAAATGTGGTAATGAACTAAGTTTTTGCATGGTAATCATTAGTGTTGTTTGCCAGGTATTTTTCAGTTCTCTGCCTTCTGGTGATCCTGGGATCGTATTTACTGTCCCTTTTGTAGTTAGATTGCATCACGTGACTGGTTTTGGCCAAGGTATTGTTAAGTAGAGGTCACGTTTGTCATTTGGGGACCACACATTTAATTGCTGGTTAGGCACTGTGACCTGAGGCGACTGAGATGGTGGCTGCTGCGTTAGTGGATGTCCCGGAGTGACTGTGCTCAGAGCCCCCTCCTGACCTGTAACGTACATGAAACATGAGCAAGAACGGAACCTTTTCCTCTCTCCAGCCTGTGAAATTCTGAAGTTGTTACTGCAGCTTGATTTAGTCTGTCCTGACAATACAGTCCTTATCAATAGGTCCTAATTAAATAAGTTAAATTATTTCCAAATTATGTAGTTCTATGTAGGGATTAAAAATAACTAGGTGCGATTCCTAATGTGTTGCTGTGGAATTATCTCCAGTTTTCCATGAATCTGAATGTATCACCCACGTCCTCATTTTCTCCCCTCATATATGTTAGCATATTATGCATGCTTTTTGATGAAATTAGTGTATTTCCACCTACTTTGTGTCTTCTCCTTCCCTTGTATCACTCAATTAAAGCAGACTATATAGAGTTTACTCTTACATAGTTTTAACTGTACAACGTTTTCTGATTCTTAAGTGTTTGGGCCCTGAAATCAGGATACCTGGGTTTAAATCTGGCCTTACCACCTACTGATTAACATATTCTGGACAAGTTATTTAAAGTCTTGGTTTCATTGTCTATAAAAATGGAGATAATAAATGGCTTTCCACTTAGGGTTCTTATGAAGAATTTTATGAGATAATTGATGCCATGTACTCAGTACAATGCCTGGCACATAGGATGCAGTCAATAAATGCTAGTTAATGTTACTACTATTAGATTTAAAAGTATCTTTTGACCTCTGACTATAAAAGATGAGAAAATCGAAGTAGTCATACTGTTTTCCACTATTTCTACCTGTTTTCTCACCAAGTTTTGTTAAATAAATTAGTTCTACATTGACAGGGTTTAAACTATTCAGCTCTGTAACCCTACTTAGTGAGTTTGTTTTCACCTTGTTCCTAGAGTCACGTGGATTCAGTGTTCACTACAAAGTCCTTTATTAGAGTTTTCCCATTCATCATTTAGTTATCCGAATTTCTTTTAAAAAAATATTCACTTCCTGAATATTTTGTTGTTTTTTTCCTATATTTGGACTCTTGGAAAAACAGTTTGGTTGGTTGCAAAGTATTGGGGTTTTATTTTCTGTCTTTGAAAACTTTGTTGGCATTTCACAGTCTCCTAGTACTGAATGTTTTAGTGGAGAAGTCTGAGACCAGCTTGATTCTTTTCTCATTTTTAAATGACTTGATATTTTCACCTGGGTGCCCAAAAGATTCTTTTCTTGAAATCCACTTTGTTCGGATGTTATCTCAGTGTTAGTTCTGGACTATGGTCTCTTCTTTCTAGCTATACATTCAATCTGTTTTTCTTTTTTTTTTCTGGAAATTTTTTTTCTGAATTGCAATCAACTTAGCTGGCAGTGAGGAAGGAACCTGGGGTGGGCGTTTTCCCCTTGAGCTGGCAATCTCACTCATTAGAGAAACTATTTTAATTATTTATGTATTCTTCATAAAAACTTGGAAAATCATGGAGCATAGCTAATAGGTGGTTTCTAATTGTTCTTCTGTGGGCACTTTAAAAGATTTCTTGTGGACAACACTTGCCAGTCAATTAATTCTAATCCCTATTTGAATAGCAGTACAATAAATCACTGTTTTCAAGAGAGAACATTTGATAAATGAAAGAAATTTTGTTGTAGGCTTGTAAATATCACACACATATACGTATATGTGTGTATGTATGTATTTTTTCAAATTTATGAAACTGTCAGAAATCGAATAGTTTATTTGAGCTTCATCCCATGTACTAATGTGATACCCTGCATTCTGTTTTTGCATGGACAAATAAGAGATTTCCTGTTGCTAGTCATTTGTCCTCATCCAACTGCACTTGAAATAACGATTGGGGGAGCTCAAGCTAGCAGTGCCAGTACCTGAGTAGAAACTTGTTAGAGGTGATGGCATTAAGACAAGGGCAGGTACTTTATAAATATCAATTTGACTTAATTTTTAGCATAAAACATAAGCCTATGGATGCATTTTGAGCTTGGGAGTAAGATCAGCTGCATAACTTGTGGGGCCCATTACAAGATGAAAACACAGGACCCCTTGTCTAAAAATTATGAAAAGTTTCAAGGTGGTGGGAGCAGAGCATTAAACCAGAGATCTGTGTGACTGCATAGTGTGCACCCCTGAAGCTGGCCCTGCCTAGGAGGCAGGGATGTTTGTATTATTAATTAAACAGAAAGTTCAGAAAGACAATCTGAGTTTTCTTTTTTTCAGAAGATAATTAATGTTTAACTTCGAACATCTGAGTCTAAGATACTGATGTCCAGCACAGAGAATCATGGGCTCAGAGCTTCAGAGAGTTTAAGCTTGTGCTCTGAGTTACCTGCTCAAAGCTTTCTGTGTCTCACTTTTTTCATCAGTAATAGCGGGATAGTAATTATCTATAATCAAAGGGTTTTGTGAGGATTGAATGAGTTGATACATATCAGGTGCTTAAAAGAATGTCTGGCACATTGAAGATGCTACGTAGGTTTTGGCACCAGCCTTATGGTTGTTCTTATTGTTATGGTGACTTGAAGCCATGGTAGTGTATGAAATTCCATCCATGAAGAGAAGAGGTTTTTTTTTTTTGCTTTGAATAAAAGAAATTTTATTCTTTGTTTTGCACTAGAAAGGCCAGCATTGATCATTGATTCCAAATTACAGTCACCAACTTGTGTTGATTTTTAGTGTCACAGAAGTGGATCTCTAATCCTTGTTGTAGGACATCTCAATTCAAGATTTAGGTCTGGTTAGGAGTATGAACAAATTCCATCTAATTATGAAGGAGATAAATGTTGAAACATTGAGAGCCGTGTACTACAAGCACTGAGAATGACACTAGAGCAAAACGGAAGCAGTGACTTGATGACAGTGCTTAACTGTAATACAACTTAGCACACCACACTGTACCACCTGTTCCCAGGATACACGCGCTGTCTTCTTCCATCATCAGAGTCCAGCTGACTCCTCAACACAGACCTGCGCCAACATTCCGGCACTCAGCTTGAGGTCACTTGTAACTGCCAGTTTCTCTCTGACCTTAAAATCTAGTTGTGGGAAGAGTTTTAAGAGAAGTTCTTGGAACAAAGTCTGGAGTTGAAAGGCGCGATAGTAAAAGAGAGGAGTAGATGAATGGTTTTAAAGTTTGAGATAATGAGGGGCGTACTATGTCATGGAAATCACTGGAGGAAAAAGCAGCAATTGAGTCCTTCAAGGACTTTTTCCTTTGAATGGTTTTAATTCAGAGTGGTTAGGACAGAAGGCTGATTATATGAAATGAAGAGGCTGGGGAAAACGTGGAGGCAGTGGCTATAGACTTTTCTATTAATAAGTTTAGAAATGAAGGAAACGTGGTAGCTTAATGGAATGGAAGACCAATTTAGGGAAACTCTCTCCCAGTTAGGAGTTTTTCATTTCTGACGCGGGTGGATAGCCTGAACAGTGCCGTCGTTCAGTGCTTTTTACATGGATGGTGAGTTATTCCACCCTCTTCACAACCCTGCATTATTAGGATAATTTTAGAGGCAAGGAAACCGAGACAGACACTGCGCTAGCCCTCCAGCCTCGCTTTGCACCACTTTGAATTTCTAATACCTTCTGAATAAATAGCACTTCTCAGTCAATGTTATTTCATTCATTGTTCAGTGGTCCTCAGATTTGTGGAACTATTAAGTGATGGGACAGAATTTAAACCCAAATTTAATTGGTTCCAAAGCTGATCTACTTTTACTGCTTAGGGAGGTGGTAAGATGGAAATAATGGCAAGAAAACGTGCCAAAAGAGGCAGGGATATGAGTGTCTTGTTGAGATGACAGCTGAAATGATGTCCACGCCGAGCAGTTTGGGGGTGGAGGAGAAAGGACACAGGGTAAGAAGATGATGCTTCTCCCCGTAACCTGTACAAAGCAAGATGCTGAGCCAGGACACTTGAGAGGTATTGAGGGACTGGACTGGGACGTGAATGAAAATCTGTTCATTGACAGTATGGAGCTGAGAAGGCCGGAAGGTAGAAGGTTTTGGTTGAAAAGGCTACGTCAGAACTTGAGGTCTGGCTCGAGGCTATTTCAGCTGTATGGTGACCTTGCGGTGGGTCAGTCCGGGATTCAGAGTAAAGAGATCGTGAAACTCGTGTCTGTAAAAGCAAAAGTCCTCAGAAAGAGAGCTCTGTCATGTTGAAAACGGAAAGCTGTTAGTTGAGCATTCCCGTCACAGTGGAGAGCACAGTGGAGAAGCAGAGTCTTAAGAGTAAGGTACGTGTCGCAGACATCAAAAGAGGGGCAGTGTGACAGTGATTGTCACCTGGTTGGAAAGTGTGTTGTTGCCTGTTTTCTTCTCAGTGAGTAGGGTGGCCTAGAAACACAAGGGGCCCTATTAGACTACCTGTAAACAATGTCACATCACCTGGAGGAACTGAGATGGAAAGTTTGGAAGAGATGGTGATTAAGATTCCGGGCTTTTAAGGCAGACACATTTATATTCAAGTCCTAGGCCTGGCACTTGTTAGCTGTGTGACTTGAGCCCTTGTTCCCGCATCTTTAAAGTTTGATGAACCTACTGCCTGAGGCTGTTGAGGGGGGAATAAATGAGATAAGGCATATGAAACACACAGAGTAAAGAGGAAATTCTCACTTAGTATTTTCTATGATGAGAAGCAAGATTTCGTTTTTTTCTGGTTAAGAATTTAGGTTGTGGGAGCAGTTGTCCTTGATTTGGTGTCTTCTCAGCCGTTTTACAATCTGTGTGACTTTAGGAATAGTTTCTCAACCCCTCTAACCCTCGGTGAACTCAGCTTTTAATGGGAATCATATCAGTATGGATTTAATAAGATTGCCCTAAAAAGAAACTGCATGTAAAAGTAGTTAGCGCAGTGCCTGGCATGGAACAGGGACTCAATAAATATTACAGTTTTAGCTCTTAATCTTGGTAATAAATAGAAGTAATTAGTGCTGTAAGGCAGAATCAAGGATACTTATCTTTATTTAGACTAATTTATATTTTATCAGCTTATAACTGGCTTTAACTAAGGTGAGTATTAAGAACTCATTTTTAACAGCAAATATTCTTAATTGTCCTTTTGGCTCCAGTTCATTGGAAATCCTGGGATTCAGAAATGTGGATTAAAAGTAATTTCTTCTATAGCATGTTTTCCTGATGCATTAGAGGTGTTAACCCTGGAAGGTGCTGTTGATTCGGTGCTCCACACGCTGCAGATGTATCCGGATGACCAAGGTTGGTCCATTTGAATTCAGGATTTAGAATAGATTTTTAGCTGTTGGTTGGACATGTTTAAGTTTTTTCTTCAGTGTTGAGATTTAAAACAATAAATTCCATTTTTTTTTCTTTTATTTTTCTAGAAATTCAGTGTCTGGGTTTGAGTCTTATAGGATGCTTGATTACAAAGAAGAATTTATGCACAGGGACTGGGCATCTTTTGGCAAAAATTCTGATTTCCAGCTTACAACGATTTAAGGATATTGGTGAAGTACAGATTAAAGTAGGTGCATTATCTTGGAGGGAATTTGAGATCTTGCGCAGATTTTTCTTTCTGAGAAGCTGGTATAACTCCCACTTTGCACTAGTGGGTGTATTGTAGTTAATTGAAAACCATTTATCATTTTTGTGGTGTTTTAATTACAGTGGGTGAAGAAAATTGGATTGAATCTCAAAAGATCTTGTGTTTCATTACTAAATTTCTGAAGTTAATGTGTTTACTTGTCATTTGTCTTTTCCTTGAGAGAGCGGACGGTGTGCTAAAGCAGTTTTAGCTAACTGAGCTTTATTTGCTTAGATTTTAGATAAATGAAAGCTATAATTATTCCGAAGTTTGTCATTCTCTGTGTTTCATTGTGGGCTGCTTACCTAGTAATTTTGCCACTCAATTTCTTTTTCTTGCAGTGAAACAATATTTTAACCATTTTTCATCAAGCAAAATTTAAAATGTGATATTACTAACTGTCTATAAGGAATCCAAGGCATTGATTTAGGGATAATTCAGGAGGAAATAAGAAATGAATTGTTTCAGAGTTTTTTTTTTTTTTTTTTTTAATGTTAGCAGAACAGTTTCTTTGAGTTTCTGCCTTGGTTGTAGTTTTTTAGTAATGGAGTTTACAACTTTCATAAACCACACTCAGCAGATATTTTCAGTGGAAGCACTGACCAGGAATAAGAATGTCCAGGTGCTAACCTTTGCACAGACATTACGAGTAAATGAGATAATGCATGTGCACTTTTAAATTATGAAGTGCTAAACACACAACATTTTTAGATTAAAAATCAATATGTTTTATAAATCCTTTTTTTGTAATGTACCTCCGTCTAGGCTGTTGAAAACCAAGGCAGAATTGATGGAAAGTAATCCTAGGGAAAGGAAATTTTATTCAGGTATGGAGCTTTCAGTTACTCAGTATTAATTCATCTAGGCATACCTTCTAGGATTTTTATAGTAGAGATTGTAAGCTATTGTGATCAGTGGGCTACATTTGGCCTGTCAACATATTTCATTTGGCCAGTTCAGTGTTACAAATTTTTGATTTGAATTATGTGCCTTTTACACAGTTGTATTACCTGCTTAGCTGCTGCATTTATTTGAGTTTGCAAGAACCTCTGCTCCAGAGGTGGGTGGACTGCATGTCCCTAGACCTGCATAGATTAAGACTACTTCTTTCATTAAATGATAGGAAAAATTTGTAGAAACTCAGCATCTTAGGGGTTCAAAATAATAGTTTTAACATTTAGATGATTTTGTTAATATGTTATTGAAAGATAATAAAAGTTTAAAAAGTTAAGCTGCTCTTTGGCGAGTTTATCCAACTAAATAATAGTGAAGTCAAAAATTCACTCGTTCTTTAAAACATCTCATGGATAGAGAGCCTAGACAACTCTGGGGGTGGTTCTGAAAAGTAACGGTGTGACTCATCAGTTCTTTCTAAATAATTTGCTTCAAGGATGTAAACCTCAGAGTGTCTTCGGAGTTTCCCTCAAATGCACTTAAGATGAATAAAAAAATCTAGGAGCTCACATTTGTCTCTTTGAGGTTAAAATTTCAGAAGATGACACAAAAGAGCTGGGGAGAATGCTAGGCTATCTAGAGATCCTGATAGCAATCTCATAATAAAAAATTCATTTCACTCACCGATTTGGGTTTGTAGCACCGCTGACACCACTGTTCTAGTCCCGATTAATACCTGGCTTTCAACCTGTGGGTATGGTTTCACGCAGGGGTCTTTAAAAACCAGATTTTGATGGATTAGGTATTTTTCCTGCTTCATTAGATGGTAGGTTGTTAACCAGCATTTTGTTCTCTGTGCATCTGCTTATTTCTTAGTAATGAGAGTAAGATGTTTTCATTGGATTGTTTCAAGGGCTGCCGCTTCAAAGTGCAAACCCAATAAATACGTCTACTTAGCTAAGTGAGCATCCCAAGTTTTAAGTACCATGTACCATCTCTCTTTTATGTTATTTATTTATTTATTCCTGTTTGTCCATCATTGCTTATATTATACTTGGTCACCCTTTCAGGGATTTCAGGCGATCTTTACGATACTGGAGTTGTCAGTGTCTTTTTCCAAGCTACTGCTGCAGCATTCCTTTGATTCAGTAATATTCCATCAGATGTCTTCCGGTGTCCTGGAACAAAAGGATCAGCAGGTACCGTGCGTTTCACCTGTATGCTCACTGTCATGTATTTAGCGGACTCTAATCCTCACTTTCCTTCTTTTTAGTTTCTAAGCCTCTGTTGCAAGTGCTTTGCAAAACTAGCTCTGGATGATGAATTAAAGAGCGTGATGCTCCAGAGGGCGTGTGATCAGAATAACAGCATCATGGTTGAATGCTTGCTTCTGTTGGGAGCAGACGCCAATCGAGCAAAAGAGGCAACCTCTTTAATTTGTCAGGTAAAAATATTCCAGGACCCGCTTTTGCCTGTTTTCTATTCTGGGACTCTGCCATTGTATAGCTCTCCCTTGCACCCCATTGTTCTTCACTGCAGAAGGTACCAGTTTATTGTGTAATTGCTTGTGATCCGGCATAGGAGTTCAGGTTCTCAGAATTTCAGAGGTGGGGGGACCCTTTAGGGATTGTCGTCTAGTCCTTCATTTTACTTCTGTACCTGCCTTGTTAAGTTGATAAATAGCTTTTCAAGTGTGTCTCTTACTGTGCATCTCCATGCAAATGGTTCTCCAGCCATACACCACACAACACACCTTTTATTTTGTTTTGATCATCTTTCTGCTGTTTTCTCTGTGTTTTCAGTTTCTCTGCCTAGAAAGTTCTCCCCTCAGGGCTGCTATGTGTGGCCTTGTAGGCTGTGTTCTGGACACTTGGGGTCACTGTTGGCCACTCCGCAGTTGTGTGGCCCTGACCTTCCTGCCTTTGCCCCTTTCCCCTCATGCACTCTGCAAACATCTGCCTGTTTCTTTGCTCCACCTACAGAAAATCGAACCAGAATTCATTTGCCTCATAAAGCCCTCCCCACACCCCCTGACCTTCATACACAATAAAGATTTCCTTCCTGTGTAAGTCCATGACAATTTATGTACACCTCTTGTATGTTTGTGAGTTATATGAAAGCAGACGTGTTCATCTTTGTATCATTTAGAATATTTAACACACTGCTTTATATACAGTATCAATTCAATAAGTATTTAAAATTTTTAATTTTATTTAATTTTTTTTTATTGAGGTAGAGTCAGTTTACAATGTTGTGTCAATTTCTGGTGTACAGCACAATTCTTCAGTCATACATGAACAAGCATATATTCATTTTCATTTTCTTTTTCACTGTAAGCCACTACAAGATGTTGAATATATTTCCCTGTGCTATACAGTATAAACTTGTTTATCTATTTTATATATACCAGTCAGTATGTGCAAATCTCAAACTCCCAGTCTGTCCTTTCCCACCTGCCTCCCCTCTGGCAACCACAAGTCTGTATTCTATGTTTGTGAGTCTGTTTCTGTTTTATATATGAATTCATCTATCTTTTTTTGTTTTAGATTCCACATGTGAGTGATGTCATATGGTATTTTTCTTTCTCTTTCTGGCTTACTTCACTTAGAGTGACATTCCTCAGGGCCATCCATGTTGCTGCAAATGGCATTATTTTATCATTTTTATGGCTGAATAGTATTCCATTGTATAAATACACCACAGCTTCTCTGTCCAGTCATATGTGGGTGCACATTTAGGTTGTTTCCATGTCTTGGTATTGTAAATAGTGCTGCTATGAACATTGGGTGCAGGTGTCTTTTTGAATTAGGGTTCCTTCTGGATATATGATCAGGAGTCAGATTGCTGGGTCATATGGTAAGTCTATTTTTAGTCTTTTGAGGACTCTCCATACTGTTTTCCACAATGGCTGCACTAAAATAGGTATTTATTCAAGTTCGTTATATGTTGCTTCAAGTTTGTCTTCGTTGTATAAATTTTAGAGTTCATAATACATCCAGGTAGCACCATGTGTATTTTCTAGATATTTAATGATATTTCCAACAGAGCAATTATGTAGTGATTTAATATATACTAAGTAACCAGCAGAGTGCTATGTTTTCCAATAATTTACTTTTAAATCTTCACTTTATTTAATTTCCCACTCACCTATGGATTCAAATCAATTTGTCAGCTGTAAGATTAAGTTAGTACTAATTAGCAATCTACATAAAGAGAAACTGAACCTGTAACTCATTTTCATGCACAGTTAATTTATGCATTAAAACCAAATGCATAATCAAATTATTTAAATTTAGTCAAATTTCATTTAAGCAAGCAACAGTAAAAATAGTTGCTTCTCTGTTATTAAAGGTAATTAAATTATTTTCCTCAATAATTTAGTATGATTTTATTGAATATCTTCTGTGTGGTCTTCAGATCATTGCATTAATGTAACTTGGATATGCCAAAGAACTGAAAAGAAACTTCCCCTTCAGATTTTTCCTAGGGAAACAATGTACCTAAAAGCACTGGAGTACACTTACTCCCCTTTCCCCACAAGGAGTGCTTTCTGGTTTTCTCTCAATTTATCCAAATCTTTCTATACAAAAAGCTTTTTAGTTTATTCTTCTTCCCAAATTCTTTTGGACTTAATGCACTTATTTGTATCTTTTCTTCTTAAAATCAGACCTTTATATCCATGGATATATATATTTTTAAAATTTTTTGTTGAAGTGTAATTGATTTACAATGTTAGTTTCAGGTGTACAGCAAAGTGATTCAGTTATGCATATACATACATATATACAAATTTTCTTTTCAGTCTGTGGCTGTATTAAATGTAAAGAATTTATCCCAGTTGTCAGCGATTAATTGTATCTAACAAATAATAAACATTGATTAAATACTGTGGATAGATTGATTGAACATACCTTATTTTTTACCGATACAAATTAACGTAATCAAGACCATTCATGTACCAATGCTGTATAATTAAGAGCTATTCCAAGCAAGGACAGAGTTAATCTTGTTAGGTTTTCTGAGGAGAATTTAATGATGTTATGTGCATGATTGGTGGAGAAGAATATGGAGGATTAATATTGGGTGTGAAAATGCACAAATAGAGACCCGGAGATAAGACTCATCAAATCATAGTGGGAAGCACAAGTTATGAAGTTTGAATAAAAGTAATAGCAAACATTCTCTGGTGTTCATTACCACCTGGGCACCACTCTGAGTTCTTTACACAATAAAATCTTCACGACAACCTTAGGAATAAGGCCTAGTATTATCCCCATTATGCAGGTGAGGAATAAGGCACAGAGAGGTTAAGTAACTTGCCTGAGGACACTCTCCTGGCAAGTAGTAGAAAATCTGCCTCCCTCCTGCTTTAATCTCCTGTTTACACAACAGATTCATGATAGTGGTGGTGGGGTGTGTGGTGGGGGGCGGGGTTTACCTTCATTCTTGAATGCTAGTTTCAAATATTTGGTTTTGATTGTGGGCTACATTAATGATAAATTGGAAAATGAGAGAGAAGATGGCAAAGGACTGTAAACTATACCTTTTTTTGCTTGTTTTGAGGGTGAGGTAATTAGGTTTATTTATTTATTTAATGAAGGTAACTGGGAATTGAACCCAGGACCTTGTGCATGCCAAACAAGCATTCTACCACTGAGCTATACCTTAACCTCCTACTTCTCGTAGCCTCTGATTTTATTGAACTATCTTCATTATTAAATACAAAACTGTTTTCCGAGCAGTACTTGTTTTTCCTCTCATGAAGTTGAAATTACATTTATAATTTTATTTCTTTTGTCTGATGCACTTTCTTATATAGCTCTTTCTTTGTGGCACCATATGCCTGAAATCAGCTTGGATAGTTTGGGTCCCCCAAGGAAAATCCTGCTATGGAATGTATTGAGCATCTTTTCTGTGGCAATCACAGAGCTAGATAATTAGTGAATATAAAAGGGGTTTCCTGTTTCCAGATGGTTTCTAAGTGTCTCCTGGGAGATGGGGGAGGATAAAACATCCATCACCTTAATACAAGGTAGGCAGCTGGTGCCGTGGTTTAGAGACAGAAGTTTGCTGGGCTCCAAGAGAAGGCATTTGTGATTGAGTATTTTGGCTCCTCTTCTCCCTCCCAACCCTTCGCCTCCCTTCCTCCCTTCTTTCTTTTCTTCTTTCTTTTAAAATGTCCTGGGGGATCTTAAAGGATTTTAGTAATTCGCTAGTTAAATAGACATTGTGCTAGGCTGCAGAGGTACAAATTGAATTGCAGTAGCATCATGCCTTCCATTCTAGTTACGAAACAGATAAGCGTGTCTGGCTCAGTGTGCTAAGTGCTCCGTTGAACAAAATGGGATGGGAGCCTGGGGGAGAAAGGGGTGTGTGTGGCCTGGGAGGTTGATAGCAAGGACTTCATGTGCAAGAGGATTTAAAGCTATTCCTTCAAGAATGAACATCATTTTTGCTGAGTGAAGTGCAGTTAGATATCGAGCCAATAGAAATAGTGTAAATGAAGGTAATGAGGTTTGAAAAACTGCATGTTGTTTTTGGGAGGAATGTCCTGGAGCAGAAGGGTTTTTGCAGATTTTGAAATAGGGCAATGACTTGATCATATCTAGACCAGAAACGAACTGTAGTGGTTCCAGGGAGAATGAGTCGAAGGTGGGTGATCCTGGGGACTGGTGGGCTTTACATCGGTGCCCTCAGACCACAGCACCATCCCCTCCGACCTCTTGGACACACTTTAATTCTGAAGACTTCAGAAATCTCCCCCTACCTTTCTCTTCCCTTGACCTGGTATCCTGAATTTTAGGGTCTTCTTTCCTTTTCTTTTCTAATCCTTAATATTGGGTAGTGAAAAGGGCCCAAGCTTTGGAGCCAGCAGATTTGATTTCAAATCCAAGTCTTTCATTGAGTAGCTCTAAGGGTTTGGACAGATCACATATTTTTTCTTAAATATTCATCTATAAAGTCAGGTACTAACTTTTATGACAGGGTTTTTTAAAATAAAGATTAGAGAACACGTATGTACAGAATTTAGCACAGTACCTGGCATGTAACATTTATATTATTTATCACTTCCATCTTCTAGTTAAAAACATCACATTCCGTCGCCTCTCAGAAGCTGTTACTTGTAGGGCCAGCGTGCTGAGTGGCAGGTTGCTAAGGCTTCTGTCAGCTTCCTGTGGTCTCTCTAGTGTTTGGAGCACCGAGCACGCTAACCCACCTTGAGCGCGTGCTCTGAAAACATAACATTCAGGGGGAGGTAGAAAACTGAGAGGCTAGATATATCTTTGTGGAAATTGAAGTTCTTGTCTTGGAAAACCAGAAGTGAATGATGACTGTCCTTCGCATGTGGCGTTAACGGATTTTTTCATGTTTATATTCACACTCAGTTATTCTGTGTCACGCATGAAGGCAGGGCAGTAGCATTTAAGGTACCGCTTTCCCAGATGTCTTCCAGTCAGCAAAGAGAAGTCCGGACAGCGTGAGCAACAGGTACAATTTGTAAAGACTCAAGTCTCTGACTTCAAGCCTAATGGGTCTTACTCCTTATCTAGTTGCCTTTTTCATGGTAACTGACTCTCACGTGGCAGATTGTTTGACTTATCCTATTGGTCGTGCTGATCTTATTCTATTTTTCCTTATCTGTTTCAGGGATGAGTTTTGCCTTATTTTGGGTTTATTCTGAGTTTAAGGGTGCAGGGAAAAATCACACCAGGTTCAATGACCAGTCGTCTCCCCAAAGGAAGAAATACAGGTGTTTAATATGCTTACTTCTTTTTTGCTTTAATAGGTGTGTGAGAAAGCGAGCAGTCCCAAACTGGTGGAACTGTTACTGGACAGTGGGTCCCGGGAACAAGATGTGCGGAGAGCTCTGACAGTCAGCATTGGGAAAGGTGACAGCCGGATCATCAGCCTACTTTTAAGGAGGCTTGCCCTGGATCTGGCCAATAATAGCATTTGCCTTGGAGGATTTTGTATGGGCAAAATTGAACCTTCTTGGCTGGGTCCTTTATTTCCAGATAAGACATCTCAGTTAAGGAAAGAAACAAGTAAGTATTAAGAGGAACATTTTGTACAGTTCTTTATTTTAGTAGTATTTTTTAAAAGTCATGAATCTTTTAGTTAATTTTCATTCCAGTTTGGTGCCGCTTAAGCCAAAAATATTGTAAAGGCTTGAATATCATTGTTTTTTTTTTTGGATATGAAGTGCTGGAAACTGACATTATATATAAGTTCTTTATGACCCAGTAAATATGTATTTTATGAGGATAGAGCAAGATAGTGGGATCTTTCCGTGAGGTTCCTTTCTTTTTTCATGTATTTTATTTTTATTATGAAAATAATCCATGTGCATTTTAAAAATAGAAAAATACAGAGGAATCATAGGAAGAAAATAACAATAACTTACCTTTTCACTTACAGGTAATCAATGTAGATTTTTTATTCCCCTATACTTTTTATATGCTGACATATGCATTAAAATGCAAAAACATAAAAGCATATATATTTTGCATCTTCAAGTTAATATACTTCTTATTTCTCTTAAGGGTATATTTTCAACTTAATATGTGTACATTGGATATATTAAGTATATATTAAGTACGTTGATGACAATCACCATCGTTCTCTGTGAACATTTCTGCCTTTTCAGCTGTCCCTCATTTACTCACATAAAATGTGTTTTTAAAGCTTGAGCTCCCAGCTTTCTGTCTGTTAACTAACTCCATGCCCACATCCTCCCCTCAGGGCTCATGCCCCATGACTCTTCATGGGAAGGACCCTATTCTTAATAACATGTTTGCTTTGCTGTTCTCTTCCTGACGCATTCATTTGCTCTATTCCTGGTCAGTCCAACAGTATGCTTTTTTTGTCCCCTTCACCAGGAAAGCTGAATGCTGTTAAAGTATCTATCCTTGAATATTGGTACCTCCATCAACTCAAGTTCTCTGACCTGCCAGGGAACCCCAGAAGGGCCACCCAGGCTGGATTTCTCTCAGTTTCTTAAGTCTTCATATACTCTTACTTCCAGCTTCCCAGTGTACTCTCTCTACCTGAATGTCTTCACCCTCTCTCCCCACCTGGCTGTCTCTTCATTCTTCCTGCCTCAGCACCACATCAGTTTTTTAGGAGAAAACATTCCTGCCCACATGAAGTCTGGGTGGAAGGTCCTCCCACATGCTCCCTTAGCATCTTATTTCTTACCTGTATAGCACGTACCGCATCATATAATTGTATTTTCCCTTTTTATAGTATACCTTTCGGTGGATTATCTGCATCATGAAGTCAATGTCAGTTTTTTCCATTGTTGTACCCTTAGCATTTATACTGATGCTTTGCACATAGTAAGTGCTCATTAAATATTTATAATATTGGCAAAGGTGAAAAATGGTAATAAATTATGTTGGTAAGCATATGTGGAAACCGGCATTTCACATATTATTAACATGAATTTAAATTGTTCTCTTTTGAGGAAAATTTGGTGACATCCATTAATATTTTAAATGTACATCCATACTTCTTGACCCAGGAATATAATAATAGGAATCCACAATACAGGCGTTCTTAATGTGCAGCAAAAATTATGTTCAAGGATTCACTCTAAAATATTTTTCATAATAACAACAACAACAAAAAAAACTGGGGGAAAAAAAACCTAAGTATTCCCCAAAAGGAACTATTTGAATTAATTATGGTACATTCATACAGTGGAATGCTTTGCTGTCATTGGAAACAAGCATCAAACAAAGTCAAAAGTCCACATATATAAAGCAATCTTAAGTGGGAAAAAAAAAAGCACAGAACAGTGGTTTTAGTATACTAATATTGGTGAAAACACATTTGGGATATGGTAGTCCATAAGTATTTGAATATGAAAAGACTATGTCAGAAGTAAAACTCCAGAAATGGTTGCCTCTTGGGACCTTGGAAACTAATGAAAGATGAATAGATTCTGTGTTTCATCTCTTCAACTAGTCTCATGCCAACCGCCTATTTACTTTATTCTTTGATTTCTGATAGGAGTTGTTGGCCCTTTGGGGAGGTATAAGGGAGATTTACCATTCACTGTATTCTTTTAGTTTTGTATGAATTTTTTTTTTTAAGAAGTATTGACATGTCTTACCTAATTTAAAAAATGAAATAATGTCATTTGATTGATTGGAAGGCATAGCCATCGTTTTATTGACAGCTGCTTTGATTAAAGAGCATTGTGAATTCAGAGCTTTAGAACACTTACCAGGTACTGCTAGACTGAGTTACATATACGTTATAATACAGACGAGGAGAGTAAGATTTGAAGACATTTTCCAGGCTGTAGGTACAACAAGGAGGACTCTGCCAACTTACGTCTTCATAACAGAGCATAATGTAAAACGCAATAAAATAGCAAGAATGTTAACTTTGAAATTTCAGCAGATTTCCCAGTAGAATGAACCGCTTAGCAAAGAGTTTATAAAAATAAGAATTGAGTTTCTTCCATGTTCTGAGCATCGTACTAAAAACTTAAGCTGCATCGTTTCCTTTCATCTTTTCCATAATCCTGTGCTGTGAATATTGTTGTCTCCTCTTCCCAGCTAGGACACTGACGCTCAGGGAGCTGGTATAACTTGCAAGTGACTTCAGCTCCGGCCTGGCTGGCTTCAAAGCCCACGCCCTTTCCTAGTGCACGTTTATTTTATAAAGATTCAGGGTTGTCACCTACACCAAAACTTCGTGTAAATTTGGATGATTGTTAAGAAATTTAAATTCATTGTCTGCTACTTATACACTATCACAATTGTAAAGTGAGTCTGAAGTAAGAATAAAACATTCTCTGAAAGTATGAGAATACATGAGAAACTTTGGTATGAGATATGTTTGTTTTTGTATAACTGCTGATTTCTAAGTTGCTGTGTATCTTTTTATTTTTAGATATGGGCTCCACCCTAGCAAGAATGGTGCTCAGATATCAGATGAAAAGTGCTGTGGAAGAAGGAGCAGCCTCAGGCAGCAATGGCAATCTTTCTGAAGAAATACTGGATAAATTTGACGAATGGACCTTCATTCCTGAGTCTTACGTGGACAGTGTGTTTGGTCAAAGTGATGACCTGGATAGTGAAGGTAATAATTACAAAAAAAAAATAGTTCCTATTAATTTTTAAAATTCTTATCCTCTGGCATTGAACAATAGAAATTGAGATTAAAACCTGATTTAATTCATTTAGAAAAACTTGAGGAAAACTGTTCATTATTGGAAATAGTTAATGCTTGCTAACTATTATTTAGCTACTAGTTAAGGCAGTGATTGTCAAGAAAATGTCTCTCTGCACTTAGACGTGTTATAATACTGCCCATCGTTAGTGAATGGTGACTAGTGCAATGAAAACACTCTGATTCAGACTGGAATTAGGTTCCATGTTCCATCATTGACTAGATCCTTTTGTGGCTTGTGAAGCCCCTTACCCTTATTAAAAGTAGTGTTGCTTTTTTTTTTTAATAGATTCCATATATAAGTGATATCATGTGGTATTTTTCTTTTTCTTTCTGGCTTACTTCACTTAGAATGACAATCTAAAAGACAAACGGACTTATTTACAAAACAGAAATAGATGATAAATTGGGAGTTCGAGATTTGCAGGTACTAACCACTAAATAAAATAGATAAGCAACAAGTTTATACTGTACAGCACAGAGATCTATATTCAATATCTTGTTAGTAACCTATAATGAAAAAGAATATGAAAATGAATATATGTGTGTATTTGTATGACTGAGCTATTATGCTGTACACCAGAAATTGACACATTGTAAACTGACTGTACTTCAATTAAAAAATTAATTAATATTAAAAAAGGTAATGTTGCTAATCTTCCAGGATTATTTATAGGAAAAATGTGTATTAAGTATCTGGGAGAGTGCTTGCAAATAGGAAGTGCTTAATAAACATATTTTTACCTTTATTCGAATTAAAAATAATATTAATATTTCAATAACTCACAAGATAAAAAATTGACATGGCAAGATATTAATGACAGTGATTAAGGCTGACATATTTAACACAATGCAGTTTGGTAAAAATGGTGTGAGGTGCTTTTTTATTAACACAATGTGAGTAAAGACTGTGGATGATAGAATAAAGGCATTTGAGAGGGCAAAAAGTAAGGGTTATTCCAGAATCTCATATCTCAAGTCCAAGTGTTTTTTGAAACCAACTTTATTGAGATATAATTAATATAAAGTAAAATGTACCCATTTTAAGTATATGTTTTCATGGGTTTTGAAAACCCATGCATCCATCTAATCATCACCACTCCTAAGTTATGTGGCATTTCTGTCATCCAAAAAGTCCCTCTCTGTGCCTCTTCACAAAAACCTTGGCCCTTGGCAACCACTGATTAGCTTACTGTCACCGTAGATTAAATTAGTATTTTCTCACGTTTCATATAAATAGGATACAGTATGTCCTCTTTTAAAAGTCTGGCTGTTTTCTAAAGTGGTTGCACCACATCATGCTCCCACCAGCAGTGTATGGAGATTCTAGTTGCTCTGCATCCTCATCACACTGTAACACAGTGTTGTAAGTCAGTTTAATTTTAGCCATCCAGTGTGGGTGTACTCCTAGCTCATTTCGGTATAATTTTCATTTCCCTGAAGACTACTGATATTGAGAATATTTTCATGTTCTTATTGGCCGTTCGTATGTTTTCTTTGTGGAGTGTCTGTTCAAATCTTTGCTAACTTTTAACCGGGTTATTCTCTTATTACAGTATTGTAAGACTTTTCTATATACTCTTAAGTAGGAAACTTTTGCCAGTTATTTGAATTACAGATATTTTCTTTCAGTTATAGCTTGTCTTTTCATTTTATTAATGTGATTTTTCAAAGAGCAGAGGTTATAAATTTTGAAAAATGCAATGTTTCAGTTTTTTCCGGCTTGTGCTTTTTCTGTCCCACTTAAGAAATCTTTTTCTATCTTAAATTTGTGAATATTTTTCTTCATATGTTTCTTCATAGAAGTGTTAAAATCTTACCTTTAATATTTAGGTCTACAATTCATTTTAAGTTAATTTTGGTGTTACGGTGTCAGTGAAGAATTGACATTTTTTTCCCCACATGGATATCCAGTTTTAACATCATTTATTGAACATACTATATTTCCTCATTGAATTAATGGCATGTTTGTCCAATTTAATAGACCATATAGGTGTGGTCCTATATCTGCATTCTTTATTCTGTGCCATTGATTTATCTTTTTCAATACCACACAGTCTTGATTATTTTAATCAATAGAGGCCTTAAAATCTGGTAGCATAAGTTCTCTGGTGGTGTTCGTTTTTCTTTTTTTTTTTTTTAATTGAAGTATTGTCAGTTTACAATGTTGCATTAATTTCTTGTGTACAGCATAGTGATTGAATTATACATATGTATATACATTCTTTTCCATTATAGGCTATTACAAGATATTGAATGTAGTTCCCCCTGATATACAGTAAACCGTGTTGTTTATCTATTTTATGTATAGTAGTTATGTATAGTAGTTAGTGCCTGCAAATCTCTAGTGGTGTTCTTTTTCAAAACTGTTCTTACTGTCCTAGGTTGTTTGCCTTTCCATATACATTTTAAATCAACTAATTAATTTTATGCTGGAATTTTTATTAGAATTAAATCTATACATACATCCAATATAGAATTAATGTATAAATAATATATTAGCTAAATAACAAAATTAACATATAAATAAAAATTTCTTTAGATTGAATCTGTAAATAAATTTGAGAGAACTGATGTCTTAATGAGTCTTCTGACTATAATTGTAGTATATATTTCCATTTATTTGTCATTTCAGATTTCTCCCACCAATGTTTTGTATTGTATGTCTTCTGATGATATTGGATATAGTATTTTATTTGAATTCAAATTTCCAGTAGTTCACTGCTGGCTCATAGAAATGTGGTTGATTTTGTTGTATATTGATGTATCCCGTGGGCTTGCAAAACTCATGAATTCTAACAATTTTTTGTTTAATCCATAAATTTTTCTATGTTCACAATAAAGCCATTTGCTAATAAAGACAGATTTACTTCTTGCTTTCTAATCTATATATCTTTTTTTTTTTTCATGCCTTATTGCACTGGCTAGGACCTACAATACTATGTTGAATAGAAGTGGTAAGAGTAGGCATTGTTCCTTGGTTTCCAAACTTAGGCGGAAAACATTCAGTCTCTCATCATTAAGTATGATGTTATCTATAGGTTGTTTTTTTTTTAATAGACATTCTTCATCAGGTTGAGGAAGCTCGTATTTAGTAATCATTTGCTGAGACTTTTTATCATAATGAGTGTTGGAAAATGCTTTTCTGCATCTGTTGAAATGGGCGTATTTTCTTCCTTTATTCTGTGTTTAGTTCATTACATTGTTTGATTTTCTAATGTTAAACAAAACTTGCTTTTCTGGGGTAAATCTCACTTGGTTTATTATCCTTTAAAAATGTTGTTTGGTTTGTTTTTCTAAAATTTCTTTAAGGATATTGCATTTATGAGGGGCACTGGTCTTTAGTTATATGTTTCTTTGTAACTCTGAGGCTAATACTAGCCTCTTGGCAGGCGGAAGACTTTTTAATTATAAATATAATACCTTTAATAGGTTTATGGTTATTTTGATTTTCTATTAGCTCTTGTGTCAGTTTTTGTAATTTGCAACTTTCAAGGAATTTGCCCATTTTACATAAGTTGCCAAATTTATTTATTTGATGTTATTTATAGTAATTCTCTTATTATCCTATTAATATTTATAAGGTCATTAGTGATACCTGATCTTCAATTCTTAAAATTGGTAATTTTTGTCTTTCCTTTTTTTCCTCTTCAGTCTTGCTCAAGAATTATCCCTTTTATTGATCTTTTCAAAGAATCAATTTTTTGTTTCATGGATTTTTCTGTATTGACTGTCCATTTTTTTTTCATTGATATTTGTTTTTGTCTTTATTTCCTTTTATTTTACTTATTTTGATTATGTGACACTTGACTCTTTTAAAATATGTTCTTAACTTGGAAGCTTAGAAGACTAATTTTAGACCTTTATAACCGTATAGTATAAACATTAAAGACCATGCAGATCTTTCTAAGCATCACTTTAGCTGCATCTCACAATTTTTATGTTCTATTTACATTCACTTTTGAAATTTTAAAATTTCTTTGTGATTTTTTTTTGACTCATGAGTTATTTAGAAGAGTATTGTTTATTTTCCAAATAGTTGGACATTTTTCCATGTAGCTTTCTCTTATTGTTTCCAAATTTAACTTTGTCATGATCAAAGAACCTACTCTGATGATTTCTATCCTTTCACATTTTTTGAGACATTCATTGTGATCTACTGTGTGGTCTATCTTGGTGAATGTTTCATGTGCAATTAAAAAAATGTGTATTTGGCTGTTGATGGGTCAAGTCAGTTAGGTCAAATTATTTGGTAGTATTTTTTAGATCTTCTATATCCTTACTGATTTTTCTCTCTACTTAGTATAATTAAGAAAGAAATGTCGAGATTGTAATTGTGGTTTTGTTAATAATGCTTTCCATTTGATCAGTTTATGCTTTGTGTATTTTGAATCTCTGTTATTGGGTGCACAAACACTAAGTACTGTAATTTTTTTTTGATGACTTAACCCCTTTATATTGATCGAAATTTGCATGTAGTATCATTTCCTTCATCCTGAAGAACTCCTTTTTACATTTTTTATAGTTCAGAGTTATAGGAAACCTCTGTGCAGATTACTAGAGTTCTTTTTCCCATGACTCTGTCTTGGAACTCCCAGTTAAGTTAGTCTCCATGAACACTGATTTCCATCTTCTCATCTCAGGAAAGCCACTGGGCTTTGTTTAAATTCCTTCTCCCTGTGTCCATGGCCCTTAAATTGCCTCCAGCAGAAAGCCAGGGTGATCATAAGGTTTACATACTTTGTTTTCCTCCTTTTAGGGATTACACAGTCCTGCACTGTCTGCTGTCCAATGTCTGAAACCAGTTGTTTAAAATATTTTGTCCAATTTTTTAGTTGCTTGTTGTGAGAAGATTAAGTTCAGTGTTTGTCACTCTGTCATGGCTTAAAGTAGGAACCTCATTAAGTATTTTTAAATGAAGGAAAACATCAGAAATGCTGAGATAAAAACAGTTGATTTTTGGATATGTAAATTTTATAATTTTTTGACACAATTAGTTCTTTATGCTTTTAAGATAAAGAGTGATAGAATTTAAAATCTCATGATTTTTCAAAAATGGCTCCATTATTTATCCTTAATAATATGATTTAATATTTATCTTTATTTTCTTGAAAATCTGTAATTTTAAAAGTATCTCAATTCTCAAAATAATTACCACCTAAACTCATTGTATTTATTTTAATGTCATTCCATAAATGAAACCATAAAAGATGTAATTCTAATAGAGATGTACTAAAATTGCTGAATTTTAAATAATTTAAAGTGTGATTCCAGTATTTAAAACAAGATTTGAAAATTTTCTAAGAATTTAGCAAAACAGAAAGGAATAACATTGATCGGATTTATGTATGAACTTTCTCTGCTTCCTGAACATGCATGTATTTATTATAGTATTTGTAATTTTTTTTTTTCACTTGGCTCTTTCTCATATGAGTACTACGAGCTCATATGAGGTCTGGATTATTTTTTCTACTTATCTTTATCCTGTGCTTACTCAGTGTCTAGTCTATGACAGCCATTCAATAAATATTTATGAATGAAGAAAAATGTGGTTGAGTTTGAAAATGAAAGCCGACATAGTTTATCATTTCTGTTTTAAAGATGTTACAACAGGAATTGGGCAATTTCCAGTCACGAAATGTGTTTAATCCTTGGTGATTGAACGATGATGCTAGCATCATATGTTCAGGTTAGCATTTCTTACTTGCCTTTATTTTATCATTTAAAAATAGGAAGTGAAGGCTCATTTCTTGTGAAAAAGAAATCAAATTCAATTAGCGTAGGAGAATTTTACCGAGATCCTGCCTTGCAGCGTTGCTCACCAAATTTGCAAAGACATTCCAGTTCGTTGGTAAGTTATATTGTGAAGATTGTGATTAAATGTTGTATATTTTGTTGACAGTCTCTCAATAACTGAAATTGTATGGCAAAGCTAGGAGCTATTGGTGCAAAAATTCCCTAATGTATGAAAACTTTGTATACAGAATATGTGTGTGTGCGCATGTGTGTGTGTGTGTGTGTGTGTATGCTATTTTAAATTTACATCTGTAGACTTCAGCATGTTTGGGGTATATAAGTACTCTGCCCACTTTAAAATGGTTTTACTCTTTGTTTTTACAGCTTCAAATCTGTGGAGCCCAGACTAGGTCTGTGTCTTACGGTGTGGCTTGGTTTTATGAATACGTTAGCTAGTAATCTTATAGTAACTCCTAAAGAAACCAGATAGAAAAATGTTCCCTTTGCTCTAAAAAATGACGATAATTTTATAATAAATGTCTGTTTGTTTAAAAGGGACCCATTTTTGATCATGAAGATTTACTGAAGAGAAAAAGAAAAATACTGTCCTCAGATGATTCACTCAGTAAGTATTTGAAAGTAATCAGAAGCAAATAGATATTTTGAGCTGGATACAGCACTTTGTTAAATTTCCTCTGATTGTTCAGATTTTCTTGGTGCCAGTTTCATCTCACGTAGCTTTCAAATAATATTTGCCTAATGATTCCATAAACTAGAAAAATGAAATACAATTCTAGATTTAAAAATTTAGCTTGTATGATGTTTACCTAGGACACTTGTATCCTTCCTCCTGTTTCTCTGAAACCTGAATAATACCCTCACGAGTGCCACTTTTCACATTTTCCTCCAAGTCTGTTGTTTTTTTTTAACACTACTTATACCACCTGATTAAATATTTGCTATTTCCTGTTCATCTCTGCCACTGGAATGTAAGTTCCATAGTTTGGTTTTCTGTTGCATCTCCAGTGCCTTGAAGAGCGCCTGACACTATTAGGGGGTCAAAGTGCATTTACCAAGTGAACTTAAATTACTTGCTGATATTTTCATTTGTTTGTTTGTTTGTGACCAAAGGAATGTCAAAACTCCAGTCACATGTGAGGCATTCAGACAGCGTTTCTTCCCTGGCTTCTGAGAGAGACTGTATTACATCATTAGACCTTTCAGCCAATGAACTCAGAGATATTGACGCCCTGAGCCAGAAGTCCTGCATAAGCGGTCATCTGGAGCACCTTGAAAAGCTGGAGCTTCACCAGAATGCACTCACGAGCTTTCCACAACAACTCTGTGAAGTAAACTTAATTTACTCTTACAATTCTCAGGATCTTTGTGGGGCTTTTACACGTATATCTAACGCGCAGGCGTAAATCTTTAAAGGGAAGGTTCTACTTTTGTGTCTTTGGACAGTAATTCCCCCATTCTTCTGGCTGTCACACGAGGATCTTGTAGTCTGTGTGGTGTTCAGAAGCATGTGTGAGGGCAAGCGATGGAAATGGAAATGGAAATCTGATTAGAAAGGAATTCTAGGTTCTGTCCAGATGATACATGGTACGTATTAAAGTCCAGCAAGGCTGTGTGTTGATTATGCCTTCCATTATTTAATTCTAGGAAGACGACTTAAACTGTTTAAATTCAATTAAGCAGACTAGAATCAGACCTGGTCTGGCGGTACCGGCTCTCCTTAGCTACCAACCGTGTGACAATAAGAACGTGTTATCCCGACTGCTCTAGGCCCTCATTTTCTTGTCTGCAAAATACAGAGGCTCAACTGAACTATCCACAAGGCATTTATTGAGTTTTAATATTATCTACAACTTAAAAATTGATTTTATTTTGCTCAAGGTTATTTCATAAAAATTAAAGTATAAAACAGTTTGCTGATCAAGTAGTCCTCTGATGATTGTCTTTGTCATTCATTTTTATATACTGTCAGAAGTCAACAAAAATATCCTGACAAACTAAAATGATCTTACTACAAATTTTAAATTATTCAATTGAATTCTTGGATTTAACTGCAAAGTTTGATAAAGGATTATACCTGTTTTTTTTTAAACTAGTTTTATTGTAAATGCATTTTCCCCCTTTTTTAACTTATAAAATTGACCATAATTTTTACATATTTTAAAGGCAACATTGTATGATTTTAGAATATATGTAAGTGGTGTCTTTCCCCTACAGTTTGTATATCTGGAGAGAGAGAAGAAAGGTGACCCCTACCCCTAGCCCAGTGTCTACACTGTGTCCTCTCTCTCCTCCTCTTTTCTTAAGTCCTTTGAGTCACAAGGGCCTCATTTTAATTTTTTAATTTTATTTTTTTAATTAAAATTTGTTTTAGTTTACTTTAAATTTTTTGGGGGAGGGAAGGAATTAGTTTATTTATATATTTATTCTAATGGAGCTACTGGGGATTGAACCCAAGACCTCCTCGATGCATGTGCTCTTCCACTGAGCTCTACCCTCCCCCCACAAGGGCCTCACTTTAAATGTCACTTCCTTACCCTCTGCTTCCTGTCTTCTCCTCATTCCCGCTCCAGACTAGCTTGGCTACCATCTGGTTTGCATTTCCATGGCACCCACTGCTTTTCCTCCGATGGTCATTACTAGCTCAGTAGATGATTACCGAACTAATTTGTGAAGGGAGTACTGACTGATACTTGGTAGATCTTCAGTAAATATTTGCTAGAGAGTGAGTAAAAGAAAACTAGATTTAGCCTAGCTAAAACAAAGGGAATTTGAGGAGAGCTTGGCAAAGTGAGCTATGTCAGGGCATTCAAAGACTGGACCAGCTCATCTGCTCTTAAGGAAATTTCACATCAGCACTACTAGACGGAACTTTTTGTTACTGGTTTTAATTGTGTCTCTTTACAAGCAAAATTTGCTGATTAAACCTTGGGAATAAATAATGCAAAAATCTTTCCTGTGAATAATCCAGTAGGATCTGAAACAGTGGTAGAAATTTTGAAACCAATTTTGGGGCAAAGATCCATTTATAAGCTTTATAATCATGTCTTTAGAATTCCATGTGAGGATAAATACATATATTGATATATAAAAAGGAGAATAGGGAAATTTTGCTATTATCATAGTAGAATTAGAAATTGCTTCAAAAGAGAAAATAGAGATTTGAAACAAAAAGTTCCATTTAAAAGAGAAGGCTATAAAATGAAACATGTATTATTATATACATGACTGTTTTAAGGCTAAGTCTTATATTCGAATGTATTTCAATTTCCAAAAGCTAGTGTTAAGAAAATGTATTCCCAGGGTTATATTGTACTGCTTATTCATTAAATTATCAGTTCAGATGTTTGTTGGAGTGTATTATTCTTCCAGTTTACTCATTGCAGGAATCATTTACCAAAAAGCTGAATTAAACTCTAAGCCTTATTTTTGTGATCTTTCTTTTGCCAGTCTATCTGTTAAATTTTTCCTGGGTTTACTTATTTTACAGCAGAGCTGGTAGGACCAGTCAGTCTATTGAAGTTCTCCTTCAATAGGTTGTGTTTTCAAGTTTTTTGGAAAATTCTTAAATGATTCTAGTTACCTGAGGTATGGAAGGCAGAAATAGGAGCTGAACTTAAGTTTTGCAGACGGTTCATTTTAGAATGTTAACGTGTTGTCTTTCCAGACTCTGAAGTGTTTGACACATTTGGACTTGCACAGTAATAAATTTACATCATTTCCTCCCTACTTGTTGAAAATGAATTGTATTGCCAACCTCGATGTCTCTCGAAACGACATTGGACCCTCAGTAGTTTTGGATCCTGCTGTGAAGTGCCCGACCTTGAAACAGCTTAACCTCTCCTATAATCAGCTGTCTTCTCTTCCTGAGAACCTTGGTGATGTGGTAGAGAAACTGGAGCAGCTCATTTTAGAAGGGTAAGAAGACAAGGGAGGGTATAGCTCAAGTGGTAGAGTGCATGCTTGGTGTGCACGCGGTCTTGGATTCAAGTCCAGTACCTTCATTAAAATAAATAAATAAACCTAATTACCTCCCCTGCAAAAAAAAAAAAATAATAATGATTAAAAGAAAAGAAAAGGGTACTTTGCAGACAGAAAGGTTGCCTCACATTGAAGTTTCATAAAGTTGACATACAATGATGTTTCCAGAGCCATGGCTTTTTACATGGTAATGTGATAAAAGACCGAGGCCATTCATAATATAGCTTCCTATCAATTGATTTACATTTTTACAACTAATTTGAAAATTAATAAATCTGCTTTGATGCTATTCTTTGAAGGCATTTTGTTTTAATTTTTTTTTCACTCAAAGCGTGTGAATTTATACAATTTAATCCTCATTTTGTCTCTTCTGAGTAGCAATAAAATATCAGAAATATGTTCCCCTTTGAGCCTGAAGGAACTGAAGATTTTAAACCTTAGTAAAAACCACATTTCATCTCTGTCGGAGGACTTTCTGGAGACTTGTCCTAAAGTGGAGAGTTTAAGTGCCAGGATGAATTTTCTTGGTAAGCATTTTATGTGAGCCTTCCCCTTCCGATACCTTTGAGTTGTTACAGGATGAGTGATATATAGACATTTTAGATGGGGATTTAAATGTGATGCTTCAGTTTAAATATTATGCTGGAGATTTAAATACAAAGTTAGCAGATTGGTGATAAAAAGAAATGAGCTGTCAAGCCATGAAATACGGAGAGAACTTAAATACATATTGCTGAGTGAAAGAAGCCAATCTGAAAAGACTACACTTTGTATAATAATTTCCACTATATGACATTTTGGGGAAGGCAAAACTAAGGAGACAGTAAAACAATCAGTAATTTCCAGAAGTTTGGAAGGAGGGAGAGAGTGATGATGAGGTGGAGAATAGGGGATTTTTTAGGACAGTGAAATTATTTTGGGTGATACTGTAATGTGGATACATGTCATTATACATTTGTCAAAACCCATAGAATACAGTACACAGAGTGAACTCTATTGTAAACTGTGCACTTTTGTTATTAATAATGTATTAATATAAGCTCATCAATTATAACTTATACCAAACTATGCCATTTGTTCACTAGAGGGAAAAGATGTATGTGTGTGGGGTGGTGGTGGTGAGGGGAGAAGGTAGATGTAGGAACTCTGTACTTTCTGCTCAATTTTTCCATAAACCTCAAGCTGCTCTAAAACTAGTCTACTTTTAAAATATTAAAACATTAAAATTTTAATTACAATATTTAATACGTTATTATCATAGGCTAAAATGTCACTATTTTGGACTACAAATAGTCATTAAACTGTGGTTCCTTTTACTCTATTAAAAATTCATGTAGCTGTCGTGAGCTGGTTGAAGCAGAAATACTGAGCTTCCTACTGAAGTTTCAGCAATTTTTTTGGGTTAAAGTACTATTAAAATTTTTTTTAGAAATAAAATTAATCATTTGAAAGTTTCAAATTTTTAAGGTTAATGTGTGTCATTGGGCTTTTGCTCTGTGCAAAATATTACAGTAATACTCAATATGATTGTTGTTTTTAGTAAAAGTCCTGGAACGCTCTGTGTGAGACAACAGGGAACCATGTTCAGTTGTAGCCTACCTGAAAGTTCTGATAATGAGGGGCAAAATACTTTTACAGAAATAAACGGAAACTTGCCCTATTTTATCTTTCTTACTGGAGGCCACGTACACCTTGCCACCCACGTGGCTGTCCTATACCTGATGTGGTAAAACAACTTTTAATACTGTTTAATCGCAGAATACAGTTCGATCACTTATTTTAAAAGATTTTGGTTTTCCAGAACTTTCCAAAACTACTAACAATAAAATCTTTATTAATTTGTGTAGAATTTTCCTCCTTTTTCCCTTACTTCCACCTTCTTAGGTATTGGCCATGTTCTTACTATGAGCCTGTAACTGGGGATAGAGTGATTTCCTCACAAGTGAACAAAGCAAGTGCAGTCCCTGGCCTTAGTAGTTAAGTTCCGAAGACAGGCATTAAATAATGATGGCACAAATAGATGTCGGAGAAGTTTCAGGACGCTGCGAGGGTACCTCCAGGGGATCTGGTCCAGACTGTGGAGGCAGGGAAGCATCTCTGTGTCTGTGACATTTAATTAAGCTGGGTCTGGGAAGAAGAGCGTCCGAGGGAGCCTGAGGCTAGCTTATGGTCAATATGTCATCTCAGTGCAGTCTCACAAAAATCTTAGAAGGTAGGACAGGTATGAGCTCTCCTTGACTAATTGAGGAAATTGAAGTGCTGAGATTTTCGTGGGACATGTTCAGGGGCATAGAATTAATTAATTAGCTGTTGCGAAACCTTGAATATACCTAGGTTCAAAAAATCCATTTGCTTTGCACTACACAACTTGAATAGTTTTAGAAGTGGTCTTATATTTGGAAAGATGCCATGTGGAGGTAATATCTGAGTGGGACCACTAACCATGGCAGATAATCCCATGTGAAATGAAGTTTCAGTTCTTTGATTTTATAAGTCTTTTCCATATAGAATCTGAACCTCCAGACTCTTGATTCCTAAGTGGAGAATCATTTCAATTAATTTATTTTGCCACAAATACTTTTTGGAAATAGCTTCTAGTAATGTCGTGGAACATTCTGACCCCGGAAGATTTTGTAGATAAGGCATAACCCAACCCATATTTTTAACCTTGAAAATACTAAGAAATAATTTCTCAAGCCACTTGCACAGAACCCAGATTCTTAGATCTCTAAAGAATCTCAGAGTTCATCTGGTCTAGCCACGTTGTTTTTACAGATGAGAAAACAGGCTGTATGATTTGCTCAATTTCCAAAATTGTGTTCCGTAGAATCTTATTCCTTGGAGGTACCTCACACTGTATTTTCCTTTTGGAAATTCATAAAATATACCAGAATATTGAGAACTCTGAGATATTTCACTTTAGTTTGCCTAGTGTTTCTGCAATCTCGTAAGATCACATGATCAAAGAATACTTTTATTCAGTAACATCCATAACGGCTATTCCATAGAACACTCTTTACAAGATGGTATTGTAGAGAATTTTTGTTTTTATATTCTATTGTGGATTAGTAAAATATTCCAAAGTGTTTTGTTGGACTTTCTTCAGAGTAATTTGAATTAATGTATAATGTATGTCACAAAATCCACACAAAATTTGAAGTGAATATTCTAAAAATTTCTACTTTGTCCAGACCAGCAGATGAATTTATATTTAGACATGTATACAGTTTTCAGGTTAAAAGAGTATTGTAATTTGGTGTATTGTTTTAATGTTTAGTGATAGTATTGACTTATTTTAAAAGTAGGTTTTTTTTTTTTTTGAGTAAAGGTAGATTTAGAGAGATACATACTGCATAAAGTGGAGGCGGTTTCAGAAGGCAAGAGAAGGGCCCCGAGGTGTGGGGGATGGGTGCTCAGGTTAGAGTAAAAGTAGGTACACACTCCACAGACAGGGTGCAGGCCATCTCTGAAGAGGAGGGAGCAAAAAGGCACCAGGAGGCGCTGTGCTGTCAGTTTTTAAGGGCTCAGTAGCTTCTTATGCTAGTAAGTGGAAGGACCATTCTAACTAGCCTGGGGAAGGGGCTGAGATTCCCAGGAAGTTGGCCATTTCCCACTCTTTGACCTTTTGTGGCTAGCCTTGGGGCTGTCATGGCGCCTGTGGGAGTGTTGTTTATCATGCTAATATGTTACAAGGAACATATAATGAAGCTCAAGGTCTACTAGAAGTCAAATCTCCCACTGTCTTGAGCCTCAAGGTCTATTGGGGTTTGAATCTTTCGCTGTTCTGATGTGAATTGCTGTGTTATTTAGAAGTAGATATTTTTTTTACTGTCAGTGTGAGACTGGAAATTAAAGCGTGACAAATCTTTGTGGTAGCTATTCTTAGTGTAGAATTTAATGGAAATCTAGTCAAAGTGATTAAAGTGTCCGTTATCTCACTCCTGTTTTTTTTTTTTTTTTTTTTTTTTCAGTTGCTATGCCTTTTTTGCCTTCCTCCATGACAAGCCTAAAATTATCTCAGAACAGATTCACATGTGTTCCGGAAGCAATTTTAAGTCTTCCACAGTAAGTTTATTATTTTAATTTTATAAACTGCAAGCTGGAATAGAACCTTCAGAAATATGGTTTTGACTTAGACAGTTAAATGTAATTGATTTCTAACCCTACTAAGCCTAATGTTTTAAAATCTGTGAACGTTTGACTTTTACTAGACAAAAGACCTAAGTTGTTACTTGGACTTTTTAACTTTTATATTAATTTAGTGTGCTTTTGTGTAGAAACAATTTAAGATTAATTCACTGTTGCATTATTATAATCAAATGAGATTGTACTGGCTGTCACTTTAACTTTCAAAATTTCACTTGATCTTGGGCATTATGTTGCTAAGATACTGTTCACTTTGAAATTATACTTAAGTTTGAGTGACATTTTTGGTGACGATTAGGACAATTTATGTAGTTGCAGGTATTTGGTGATATTTTTGCTTAATTTCAGTAAAAAAAAAAGCTTCCTGCTTACTGCAAATTCCAGCATTAATTAGATTTCAAATGTGTTGTCATCTTAAATGCTATTCCACTAGTGTTATATATTATAAACAAAATCCATAAATGTACCTTTGCAAACACATACATATACAGGCACAGAATACTTAGTTATAAGCTAGCCATAGATGGTGTCAGACAGACGTATAATAGTTCATGTAAATCTAGGTTTAGAATGTGTCAGACTGTTCTAACTGCTTTTTTTTTTACATAGTGGATCATCTCTTTAATCTTCCTAATATCCTACAGAATAGTTATTATTATCATCTCCCCTGTATAATGAGAACACTGTTTCATTAGAGAAATGGAGTAACTTATCAAAAGTCATAGTTCTTAAACATTGGTGGTTTGATTTCAGACTCTTAACTCTGACATACAGGCAACTATAGAATACAGGTAGTCCTATATTTTAAATATAATATATTCCTAAAAATGTGTTTGGAAGCCTAATATTGATTAGGAGAGCCATGCTGTAAATAAAGTTTCTTCCCAGAGAACTAAAAATATATTATTCTGTCCCTAATTACTCTATACCTTTAGACGCCATCTTCAGGCATACATTTCCAGCATTTTATATGTGTTTCTTCAAAAGCATTCTTTTGTTTCACCAATGAGCTTGCAGTTGGCCAGCTTAAGTCTCCAAGCTTCTTCTTAAAGCTAAGAGGCACTGCTTTTGAGCAACCTGATGATTCTCAACTTTGTCTCAGTGGCATTGTTTGTTAGACATACGTGTCTTATCTTTAATGCAGTCAAATTAATTTTTGTGTTTTCACACATTTTATAAGATAACTGGGGCAAATCTAGTATTGTTTGAAAATAAGAGTGAAAATGTTGCTGTGCAGATCTGAATCTTGGTCTAGCAGGCAGTACAGCTTTGTGAGCTTACAGTTAATTCATCGTGCTTCAAATATGCCGGAGGAAGGGATCAGTATACAGTTGTAAACGTCCAGGCAACCTTTTACGTAGTCCATTATACCACAAGCACTGACTGTCTTTATTCTTCCTATACGTGTATGCTTATATATGACATGTGTTTTTCTGCTATTTCCTGCTAAGTTTGGGTGGCTATTCCTGTGTGAAAGCAAGTTTGCACTGAGGGCCTACTATATACAAGACACCATGCTTAATATGTTATTTTTCACAGAGACAAGCTGGTAAAAATGATACTAAACTTGAGGACCCAACCTCTGAAGAATCCAGACATGACTGAAATTGAAAAGAGAAATGGGGGCTACATATTTGTAAATCTTGTATGGAAGGCATTTTAATGACCGTTTTTGCATTTGTTAATTATGATTTTTCATGCATCATAAGGGTTTGTATTCCGAGATTGACTTTTTTTGCATCTGAAGTAAGGAAGTTAGGCCTCGATTTTTTTTAACGGTCCTTATTTAAATGTCATTCCTACTGAGACATGCCTTTTTTCCTAGGCCACATATACCTTTATGTGCACAGAATACCACACATGCATACTTACATATAGATAATGTTAGTTTTAAAGTTATGTCTTATTCTCACTCGGGTGAAAATTACTTGTGATGTTATTTCATGTGTTTGAAACTGCTCATTGGATTTTTATCGCCACATTGTATTGTTTCAGCCTGCGGTCCTTAGATATGAGCAGCAATGATATTCAGTATCTGCCGGGTCCTGTGCACTGGAGATCTCTGAACTTACGGGAACTCTTGTTTAGCCATAATCGGATCAGTGTCTTGGACTTGAGTGAAAAAGCCTGTGCCTGGTCTAGAGTAGAGAAACTACATCTTTCCCATAATAAACTGAAAGAGGTAAAGAGGTCACCTTTATTTGTTTAAAATGATTGCCAGCTTGAAAATACGCTTTCGTAATTTGTATGATTACATTTATCATTTCAAAATCTTATTTGATATTGCTTACCTTTTGAATAAGATCTCATCCTGCCCGGGTTATATTAGCAATGCTTAATTTCCTTAAAGATACCACTTCTTGTGCTCTGTTTTATTTTGAATATCTCTATATATTTAGTTATGAATGTGTGTAGTGCTTTAAGGGTGCCAGTTTTTCTCAAAATCTTTGATCTGTTAACAGACTCTCAGATATGATGTGTTTCTCTAGTTGTCACCAGGCCAAATATAGCCAGTGTTTTTCAGCTGACTTTCTTGTCTACATTCTTAAATTTCTGCATTCCTTCACCATGCTACCCTCACCTAAATGGGCCAATCTCTTTTATAAATCTGAAACTGATTATCCATGTATACCAGAAAATATATTTTTTTGCCAAGTCCAAGCCTGTTGCCTATAAAAGCCAAAAAAAGTGTCTGAAACCATGATTTTCAAAATAACTGTGAATATTTTTGAGTGCCTGATTTTTTATTTTTTTGCCAGCAAATTAATGTTTGCTATTATAAAAGTAATGACTACTGGCTTAAAAATTTGGAACAGAAAAAGTAATTCCAATTAGGATGCCAACGAAGGTATAAACATTTAGTTGTGTTTAAAGGACAGGAAGTTGCATATAAATTCGTCAGGACTAGATCTTTAGTTTTACTGAAGAGCGGAGTGTGAGGGAATAAACTGAAGCCACAGATATTTGGATTTGGATTCATATAAAGAACTTGTTTACTTTCACTGTTGTGAAGAGATGAAATATGTTACTCAGGGAGAATGGGTTTTTAAAGATGATGAATAAGTGACATAGACTCTTTTGGGTAATTCCTTTATGCTTTTTTTTTTTTTTTTTTTTACAGATTTATAATGCAAATTATAATAGAAAGTTTTAGAACTCCTTTAAAAGGTTGTACAAGTTGATGATGGGGTCTCTGAGCCTTTCTTGTTTCCTGTCAACATCTGTTTTTTTGGCAGCACACATGTCTTCCTTCCCATCAACAGGATTTGCCCTTTTTTATTTCATTCAGATTCCTCCCGAGATTGGCTGTCTGGAAAACCTGACATCTCTTGATGTTAGTTACAACTTGGAACTGAGATCTTTTCCCAATGAAATGGGGAAATTAAGCAAAATATGGGATCTTCCTTTGGATGAACTGCATCTTAATTTTGATTTTAAACATATAGGATGTAAAGCCAAAGACATCATAAGGTTTGATAATTTTATTTGTTTTTATTAAATTTGCTTCAGAGTTCCTCTTTCTGTGACTTTGATGGATGTACAGTTGCAATTTAGGAAAAAATTTGTAGTACTATCTAACATTGATATACTATGTGTCATTTTACTTATTAAACAGGTTTATCTATTAAATGGGCTTTTCATTTCCTCCCAGCCAAGTTAATGTCGAGAGAATGGCTTGTCCTCTTTTTCATGCTTTTCAGTACAAATGGACTCTAGAACGAGATTATTACTGTTGGGTCTCTTGTTACCAATTATTCAATCTAAATAAATAAACCCTGGTTTATAATAACTTCTCAAGCTGCATTTCATATAGCAAATAGTTACTATAGGTCTATTATATCTTAAGACATTATAGTTACTTAAATGATATAAAATTACTAACTTCAATTTTGTCTCTGAAACGGATAACCTAGTCAACTTGATCAATTTTGAAACCACCGTAACTTCCCACGTATCACCGTTTCTGGTTTTATGAACTTCAGTATCTGTGTTTATCTATATTTAATCTTATATGTTTCAGCTCAATTATCACATCTCGGTGTATCCTTGATGTGACTATAATATCCACTAAGTCAGGGAGCATGGCTGCGTTTACTCACTATTCAATTCTTGGCACCAAACTCAGAGTCTGACATGCAGTTAGTAAGTGTCGAATTACCAGTGAACTGCACAGTTACCTGATTCTCTTCTACTTAAATTTCCTTAAATTTATGTTCAACTTTTTGTCTCTTTTTATGACCAAAGATTTGGTTTTCTGTTCTCCTGAGCTTGATTTAATTTGAATTTAAAAAAAAGAGTTTGTCACCAGCTATCCTAAATAAACATTACCCTTCATCCTACATGATTTTTCACCTGAACCTGGGAAATATGGTCCTATAAAAATGTGTTTAATTCTTACTAAACATTTAATAGAACTAGTTTTCTGTGTATTATGCTATATTATCAGGCTACTATATAACAAAAGGTTTTAAAGGTATTTAATAGTTTTAGAGAGGACATAGACGTAGAGTAGTTTAGAAATTGTAGGCCTCATTTGCTCTTTTAAAGAGTGACAAAGAGTGGTGAATTATTAATAAATAGGCATTGGGACCACTGATTTTCTTGTTTAATTGGTAATGAAAACAGAACTTAAGTTTTGTACGTGAGACAATGACTGATTTCAGTAACAGCAGGTACAAGATCTCATCTGTCAGATCTTGTTTTCTGAAGCATCAAATAATTCAAGAAATGTAATGCTGCCTTTTGTGCATCAGGAATGGTCAGAGTCCTCTTAGTTGCGGGAATGAATCAGTCGGTATTCCCTGAGATTCACTTACAATTTAGTTTGCTTTTCTAATTTTAAGCTGTGGCAACATTTTAAGATAGTTGAAGTATATCTTTCTATATCCATTTTATTTTTGAGAACATTTAAAATGTACTATCAATTTAGAGGTGGTATTGTTAGTCACCTTTAATTAGTTTCAGTTGTTTTTACATTAAGATTATTAGGAGTAGCAACATATTATCTGCTGATAGTATAATCACTTATATGTATTTATTCTACAATTTTGAAATCCCAGTCTATCTCTTCCCACCCCCCACCCCCTTGGCAACCACAAGTTTATATTCTATGTCTGTGAGTCTATTTCTGTTTTGTATTTATGCACTTATATGTATTAATTTATAATGTAACCAATATCCTCTTCCTTTTCATATATATTATATATGCACATATGTGTTATGTATACCATATATGCATATATATGTACACATACACATACATAATGTACCCAATATGACCTCACTGTCAAGGTTTAGATTAGCAGTATGCTTATATACTTTATCTCGGTTCTCTGTCATGGGGCTTTGAAAAAAAATTTATATATATATATATATTTTATTGAAGTATAGTCAATTTACAATGTTGTGTCAATTTCTGGTGTACAGCACAATACTTCAGTCATATCGGAACACACATATATTCGTTTTCATATTCTCTTTCACCATAAGTTACTGCAAGATACTGAATATAGTTCCCTGTGCTATACAGTATAAACTTGTTGTTTATCTATTTTTTATATATTGGTATCTGCAAATCTCGAATTTTATACTTCATAATTTTCAGAGGTTTATTTGTGTTATTTAAAGAAATTGTGTATATGTATGTATAAAATTCTAATAAATATTACAAACATTTTGACATTTTGATTATTTCTGGTGATAGAGTGTCATCTGTGATAATACTAACAGTCATCGTCAACTACACCAACATCACTACAAAATATACATATTAATTGTGCATTGAAAGACGCATACATTATTAGCTGTATGATCTGTGCACTCGTTTGCATACTGTATTTTAGAACAGTGTGATATTTAAAAGAATTCAATATGTAAGAATTCACCTACATCGTAAGTACACTGTTAAGCAGTTTTTTATTTTATTTTTGTTTTTCAAATACCAGGTTCCTTCAGCAGCGGTTAAAAAAGGCTGTGCCTTATAACCGAATGAAGCTTATGATTGTGGGAAATACTGAGAGCGGTAAAACCACCTTATTGCAGCAATTAATGAAAATCAAGAAATCAGATCTTGGGATGCAAGGTGCCACAGTTGGCATAGACGTGAAAGACTGGCCCATCCAAGTAAGAGGCAAAGGGAAGAAAGACCTTATTCTAAACGTGTGGGATTTTGCAGGTATTTATTTTGCTAGAAATTTTTAAATTCACATGTATCTTCTTTTTAAAACAGGGATTTGAAAACTGAGTTTTCTGTTCTAATACTGCAAAGAGACCTGGTGGAGCCTGTGGAATTATTCCAAAACCATTATATTTCTCCTAATTTTACCCTTGCCACCAGAATGGAGAAGTCATGGAAGGATATGTTAGGTGCCCCTGAAGTTAAATTCTTGGTTGGTAGCGGACAGATCTGCGAAGCTCTCAATTCCTAGTGAAAATGCAGTATTGTCTTGTAACCAGTATCTTTTGATTGTTTTCCTCTTTTGCGTATGCTAAATAGTGGATGGCATGACCTTTTTTTTTTTTTTGGAAGAAGGACTCTTGCCTCTTTTCTGGAAGGCTGACACACTCTCCAATCTTTGCTCAGGTCGTGAGGAGTTCTACAGCACTCATCCCCACTTCATGACCCAGCGAGCCCTGTATCTTGCTGTCTATGACCTCAGCAAAGGGCAAGCTGAAGTGGACGCCATGAAGCCTTGGCTCTTCAATATAAAGGTGATCTGTTCTAATCATCTGAAAATAGAAAATAATTCTTGTGGGTTTTCTTTTTTTTATATATAAGGTAATTTACTTTGGGCAAACAGTTGCTTCAAAGAGTCTCTTCAAATACATTTTTAAAAGTTAGAAGCTCTAAAATTTTGCTTTAGGACATTCTATTAAAGAAAAGCAATCTGTTTACCAGCAGCTATGTCCTCGTGGCAATTAGTGTGAAGTCCTTCAGATCTTACAGTTTTAAATTGTTCCAGGTTAATACGTTCTTATGTTTGGAATTCTGTAATTTTTCCAATTTGTCACTTGCTGTCCTGCTTTTGGCTATTCCTTTATGTATATATGGTTTTAAATATATATGACTTCTTAGAAATGGAGACTAGAGTGAGAAGTGAATGATCTTTGAATGATGCCCCAGGGGGCTTTTCTGTGAGGCAAACCCTTAGAAAGATTTGTCAGTGAAGTGGGAGGAAAGGGGACAGAGCACAACCACTGAGGGAATGACACAGCCATTGAGGACAGGACCAACTGGCTAGAACCAAGATGGCGGAAGATTCAACTCCCAGTAGACCTTGAGCCTCATGGCGCACCCACAGGTGCCTTGATGGCTCCTAGGCTGACCATCGTAAAAGGTCAAAAAGTGGGCAAGGGGCCCCAATTCCTGGAAATACCCACCCCTTCCCCAAAGTTGTTGGAATGATCCCACTCATTAGCATATGAAATTGCCGAGCCCATTGAAACCTAACAACTCCGCACCTGGTGGTCCCTCTCTCTCTTGCCTTCTGAGTCGGCCCACACTTTGTCTACGAAGTGTGTATCTGCTTTTACTTTAAAGTAAACATCCCCACACCTCTTGGCTTCTCCCCTCTCACCTTTCTGAGGTGGCCCGCATTCTGCCTGTGGAGTGTGTGTCTCTCCTAAGCCGTTTTCCCTTCTGAGTGAGACAGACCCCACTCTGTCTATCGAGTGTGTCTCTCTCTAAATAAACTTGCTTTCACTTTACCATGTCTTGCTCTTGAATTCTTTCCTGCGTTGAGGCAAGAAGCTATTCTCCCCCAACATCAGGACATTTTGGCATATATTTTGGCTGCATACAAGCAGCTTGTTTTGTCATTTTGATAAATTTTTAACTTCCTTTTTTTGACTTTATTAAAGCTATAGCCAAAGTGAGCAAATATCATAGTCACAGTAATACTTGCTTTTCGTGCCTTTTTTTTTCTCTGTTGTAGACTCCAAATTGAATGACTTTAATATGAATTGAAGATTGAATTCACAGATGAGGGAGAGAAAATGTTAAAAAAAAAAACTGTATTACTCTGGTATAATTTGGGGGTTTATTAAATGTTTATTTTGTTTAGAAGTCCAAGGCATACTTAAAGAGTAACTCATTTTAAGGCATGGGAAAAAAAGAAAAGAAAAATACACTATTGCTGTTACACGGGCCATCTGAAAAGTAGTACTAATTGGATTAAGCAAGGGACATAAAAATGACTTTTAAAAATTTCTTAAGTTTATGTTTTTTCTTACATTTTAGGTAGGAAAGACAGTTGTTATTTACTTCTTCTCGAAGTCTTTTAATTTCCCATTTCCACTCAAGTGAGTTTCATAGAACATGAATAGCAATGAATAGCAATGGAAATGTAAGCAGCCTTGGTTTTAAAGCAAACACCAAAGTATTTTGTGTCTTTTCCCGAAGGCGCGTGCTTCTTCTTCGCCCGTGATTCTTGTTGGCACACATTTGGATGTTTCTGATGAGAAGCAGCGCAAAGCCTGTATAGGTAAAATCACCAAGGAGCTCTTGAACAAGCGAGGGTTTCCTGCCATACGGGATTACCACTTTGTAAATGCCACGGAGGAATCCGACGCTTTGGCAAAACTTCGGAAAACCATCATTAATGAGAGCCTGAATTTCAAGGTAACGTGTTTCACTGCCCACTGCAAGTAGGAGATAAATAGAATTTATTAATTCTCATGTTGTGCAACTGCTCAGAAATGTCAGAAGTGTTGAGAAGAGACCAGCTATCTTAAAATCGCAGCCTTAGATAAAAAACAACTTTAAACGGTATAGCACAGAGAACTATATTCAATATCTTGTAGTAATCTATAATGAAAAAGAATATGAAAAGGAATATATATGTATGTATATGTATGACTGAAGCATTATGCTGTACGCCAGAAATGGACACATTGTAACTGACTATACTACCAAAAAAAAAAGATGTCTTTTTCATAGCTGTTGGCATTATTAAAGTACTTTCAATTTTAAAATGACTCTTTTATGCTATACTTCTTTTCAAACTCATAGAAATGGGAATAAAAATAATTAGAAGATTCTGAGAGACACTAAGAGACTGTCTGAGAGGCAGAAAGAATGTTCCTGAGAGAATCGGAGGAAATATTTCTGCTGCCTTTTGTCTCCCAGCTTTCTGTAGTTTTGATTCAGTGAGAATGATGCAGATGAATATTGGGGTCTTGGGGTGATCTTTTGTCTTTTTCTTTGACTGCTGTTCCTCTGTCTCCTCCTTTCTTTTGGAGTCCTTACTTTGTGTTCGTTTTGACCTTCTTTGCTGTTCCTTCATGTCTCTTGTCACTGTGATCCCCATTCCGAATATTTTTTCCTCAGTGTTGTGAGGAGGCTCTTTCGTCTGGTCACCAAGGTCACTAACTTGGTTTTCAACAATGTCTAAGCATTTTTTTCTAATTCCTACAAACTGGGTTTTTCATTTTTAGGAATTATGTGTGTGTTTTCCAGAGTTCTGGTATGCCAGATGTAATTCATAGGGTTCATAAAACACAAATAAATTGGTTATCAGTGAGAACGTTTGTTTTTAATAATTGCAGGAGAGAGAAATTTTACCTGAGTGTGGTGTAAATGGTACTGAAAAACACCTGGAATAGTTCAATGTGACAAACACAATGGTGGATTTCATTGTTGGTCCCTGTAGGTTTAGCTCATTAGCACTGATGATCAGGACCATGGTTTCTAACAAGGGTCCTGTTTTGCCTGGACAGTCTCAGCATAATTAGTCTCAAAAGCATTCCAGTTTGGATGATAAATTACATGGTCACCTTGGTTATTGCGTGGGGGCCAGCTAGCTTAGTTCCGTTCCATTTCCGCAGATTATGCGCCTGTCCAAAACCTAATGAGCCGTTTATAAATGTGCTGGTCTTGGTGGGCCCAGGGAGGGGATTTGCACGTTTGTCTCTTTCGACACATTTATCACAGTCACTAAAAGTTTTTTTTTACCAGTGGTGGATCAGTGGCATTTTATATAAGAAGAATTTATATATTTTCCTACTCTTTTGTAAGACGTATGATTAAAGAGTAGTATGATTTTTAAGAAACAAGTATACAAAAATCCATATATTCAATTAAATACTCTCTTTACCCAGGTGATTTTCTTCTGACACTATACCTGTACTTACAGAATTTTGTTTTCACTTGCAATATTTTAATGGTTTCTCTTTTTATCATAAATGTCAGAACATATGTCATACTTTAACAAAGACTTCTTGGAGGGTGAGTTCATTTTGAGAAAGCCTGAATATAGCTGAAGCAGGGTCTGAGGATAGAGTGCTTGGTTCATCAAGCATGATTGCTAATGCTTTAGTCTAACAGCAAGTTATCACTGTCAGTCCTGAAGACCAGTTTTTGGTTTTTTTTTTTGTTTTTTGTTTTTTTTGCCTGCACTTACAAATGAACTCGAAGGCAATGCCAGATAAAGAAGTAAAAAAAAAAAATGCTTTGAGAAATGGTGGTATTATGGCTAATGGATGCATCATTCTGGCATATGGGTTTGAAAACCCATTCAGTTGCTTTGCAGAATTAAGTGACTTAAATGACCCCAAAACCATAAGCCTGCCAGAACTTGAATATTCATTCCTCCCTGGGGTGCTTCAACCTGTATTCAAACAACAGCTTTTAATCTATTAGAAACCTTTTAGAAACCTTTTTTTTTTTGCCCTTTCATTGTTTTTCATCTTTTCCTTTTATCTGGCCCTTTTCTAATCTTTCTCTGTCTCACCCTTATTAACATGTCTGTGCAGGTTTCAGAATAAAGGGTTTTTTGTTTTTTTTTTAATTTTTGGCTGTTGGTGACCTGATAATAAAGCTAAAAGAAGTAGAACAAAACAGAATTCTCTGCCACCAAGGTCCCTTTCAGTCTTGCCCAGCCCCTTAGCCGAGTGGGACCCTTGCTGGCCCCTAATCCGCCCTGTAAAGTTCATCCCTTTGTGACTTGATTTGCTCTCTTGGGAACTCTAGTTTACTTCTATAGGTGGGTTTCCCTTTTTGGCATAAACTTCAATCTGAAGTTCTACTTTATCTTAATTTATAAACGATGAAGAGAGGGAATATGAAAAGGTTCATGGAGGTTAGTGAAATTATATTTAATTTCCTAGTTCAAGGGGTACATCGAAACAGTCTTGAATGGTTGGAGGTAAATATGTAAGAAATGGTTATGGCTGTTGTAAATCAAGTTCCTTAAGGTCCAGTTAAAAGAAGAAAAACAGCAAGTTAAATTGTGTGTGTGTGTGTGTGTGTGTGTGTGTGTACGTGTGGAATAAAACCAATTTCTGTTTGTAATAAGTTTAAGAATTCAAGTAGAAATTTTGTTAGTTATTGTCAGATAAAAAGAAAATACAGTAATATATTCCTGGGTTGAGACATGGGTAGAGTTTGCCACCTGGTGGTTCTCAAAGGCATTTTAGTTACTATTGGAGTTGCATTTCTATTTAAAATTAGATTTTCAGAAAAAATTAGTTTGGAAAAGATTTTCGTTGTCGAAATGATCATCTTAAGGCCATTCTTTTAAGACGTTTATTTTGTGTATCTCTCAATGAGTAGACAGTTGTTCGATTCTAAGTGCAACAGACCTCAAATTATCCTCCTGTGTCACAGTCATTTGGGTTTAGATGATTTCTGTTTTCCTAAGTTCGAGTTTCCATGAAAAAGCCTAGCTTGGGTGAGGAGACTTCATTCTCCAGACCTCACAGCTGCTATGTACATTCCACTCGTACAACATTTTGCAAACAACAAGAACAAAAGTTAATGTTTCACCTTGGGGTGTGGATATTTTCATCTAATAAATAAGGTCCAAAAGCTCTTGCAATACTGACTGACTTCTTATGCTACCGTATCTATCTAATGTCTTAGAAAACTAAGGCTTTTATTTATGGTTAATGACTTTTCCTGGGTTTTGCCATGGATTTTCTGAATAGCTCCATAAATATTTCCATACTATATTATTTGATCATTCTTTCCAAATTGGCTTCTGTGTTCATATTTTTCTTATTTTAAGATCACCTTATTTTTTCCTCACAATTTAGTTTTACATAACATTTTGACTTGATTAAAGAATACAATTCTGAATGATATACCCCTTTCTGTAAAAACTATTAGCACTGAATTTACCAACCTCCTGGCCCAAGAGATAAATAAAATGGATTTTTACAGCTTGTCATTTGTAATTTTGTAGATCCGAGATCAGCCTGTTGTTGGGCAGCTGATTCCAGACTGCTATGTAGAACTTGAGAAAATCATTTTATCGGAGCGTAAAAATGTGCCAACTGAATTTCCTGTAATTGACCGGAAACGATTATTACAGCTCGTGGAAGACCATCAGCTGCAGTTGGATGAAAATGAGCTCCCTCATGCAGTTCACTTCCTAAATGAATCAGGTTTGTGTGTTTGTTTATGGTGTATTTTTTTCAAAACTCTGCTGCGGTAATTTATGAAAATGTGCCTGAATCTTGTATAGAATTTACATTCAAAATTTGACAGGATATCTACAAAATTCTTTAATAGGTCACTGATTTTTTCTTTCTTTCGGAGAGATCATCATGTACCTTGATGCTGAATCATATGTCACATCATAAGAAAAAAAATTAGAAATCATTTAAGGGCAGTAGTGGACAAAGTCTCTGAGGAGGAGTTAAAACATGTGGGTTCTAGAACTTGACTCTTCAGGAACTACGGGACCCTAAGCACAAGCCGTATCTTTTCATTTTGTCAAATGAATCTAGTGTATGCAGACTGTCAAGGAGAATTTTTATTGGGATGATTCAACTGGGCACTTGGAGAATCAGTGGTTCCCTGAGATGGTGCAGTTCCTCGGTGGATGATCTTTTACTCTGTTACATCACACACTGCCAGCGTGGTCTCACAGATGAACACTCGCAAAGCGACTTTGGTGCTCCTTGTGAACTTGATCAGTAAGAACCTGGCTAGAAAAGTCTGAGTTGATTTGTAGTACTAGAGTAAGTGGCTGGGGAGTTGCTGTTGATGCCGATTCTTCTGTATGAAAAATAATCCTCAGATGGATTGAACCTGATCTGTTCCTTTTCCCCATCATTCTTAAACAAGTAGTTTCCTGTGATACTCTGTTTCTTACCTATATTTGAAAATAAAGTATGTCTTTATAGTGTTCAATTAGAAAGCCAAATATTTATGAATTTCAGTTTACTTGTAAGTATATGCTGTGCAGTGTATGGCTTTATTGCAAATATGCTTATACATATGATCATTTTATATAGTTCAAAAGATACTTTTTTAAAAAAATAATATTGGGACTTTAGAGCTTGGAACTAGAATGCCCAGGTTCTAGTCTCAGCTCTGCCACTAGCAAGATTGAAATTTCCTCATCTGTAAAATAAAGAGGTTAGACTAGCTTTCTCTCTAAAGCCTTTTGATATTTGTATATTCTAAATTCCATGTTTCACTGCTTGATTTTTTTACTACAGGGGTTCTTCTTCATTTTCAAGACCCAGCACTGCAGTTAAGTGATTTATATTTTGTGGAACCCAGGTGGCTTTGTAAAGTCATGGCACAGGTTGGTGTATTATGTTTTTGTGGCATGGGGATAATGGTTGAAGAAAAGAAAAGAAAGCTCTAGGTGCGTTGAGCATTATAGAGTTTGTGTTCAATTAAGGTAGAAACTGATGTCAATACAGAACACTGTAGAGCAATCTCTGTACAAGACTGCATAAAGAGGAGCTTCATGACACTAATGAACTCATCTACAAAGCAGAAACAGACTCGCAGATGTAGTAAACAATCTTTGGGTCACCGGTGGGGAAGGGGATGGGAAGGGATAAATTTGGGAGTCTGAGTCTTGTAAGTGATAGTCGCTGTATATAAAAATAGAGAAAAACCAAATTTCTTCTGTATAGCATAGGAAATTATATTCAATATCTTATAATAACCTTTAATAAAAAAGTTTGAAAGCAAATATATGTATGTATATGTATGGCTAGGACATTATGCTCTACACCAGAAATTGACACATTATAACTGACTATATACTTCAATTAAAAAAAATTTTTTTAAAGCTAAAATTAAAAAAAGAATTAAAAAAATTTTAAAAAGAAGAGCTTCATGGAAGAAGGGAAGGTATTTTAGAGTTTATTTTAAAGTCTTTGTTTTCAAGTCACAGGCAGGTGTCTGTACTCTGTTGCGGACTGCTTTTTTCTACCCTGATGTTAGCTTTGAGTTATTGACATAGTCAGTTGAATGGAAGCTTTGTGAAAACCTTGGAGTAAATACATGTAAGAAGATTGGGTTGATGAGCCTGTGAAATCTCTGTCCAGTGGAATTGGAAGCTCTACATGTTTACCCTTTTAAAAACTGGATGGTGGTGATTATGGCTGTCTTTTCTCTAGTTTTATTTCATATGGAAAATTATTTCTTCTCCCAATAACAGTTACCAGCGAGTTGATGGTAATTCGTTAGCATTAATCCTCCTCTTGAGAAGAGCACTCAAACAGAGCATGCTAGCTCAGGGTTCCTCGGCGTTGGCACAGTTGGCATTTGGGGCCAGGTGATTCCTTGTTGTGCCTTGCTGGTTGGTGGCAGCCTCTTTGGCCTTTATCCTCTAGATGCCAATAGTACTTTCTCAGTGTGACAAGTGAAAATGTGCCCAGACATTGCCAAATATTGCTGGGGGGTGCAGAATCACCCTGGGTGAGAACAGCTGCCTCTGACTTAATCGTGAACTGAAGTGAGCCCGCGGCCGGGCTGGGGGTGGGGGGCATCTCCAGCATGTGTGCTCACTGGCAGCTAGTCTGTTTATGAGTGTAATTCGTAGTTGGCGTGTGGCTCCCTGAGTCCATAAAATGATTATATCTTTTTACGTTAGAAATCTCTCTTCTAATCAAGCCATAACAGTAATTCAGTTCCCTCCGATAATCTTGAATGATAGTATCTCATTCTAAAGGGAAAAAGAAAGCTATTTTGAAGAGGGAACTCATTTGGGGCAAAAATCCTATACCACGGAACTTGAGAACGTATTGGAACATTGAAATTGGCACTTAATTGTAATGGGGCAGTTACTACTAATCTGGTAGATATTTTTAAAGTAGCTTTTCATTCTGCTACGTGTATGCCGTGGAAAGTGTGATTTTACTCACCTGCTAAATAAGAGTGGAGCCCAGGAAGCATAGTGGTCGAGAGCCCAAGGGTCAGCGAGACCTGTGCCCAGTTCTCTTCTAAATCCTTACTGGCTTTGACATCTCTTAACATGTTAAGCCTTTGTTTCTTCACTTGTAAAATGTGGAAAATAACAATATTACTTTCTACATTGCCTCCCTAGTTCAGTACAAGTGAGCAGAGCATTTTAGTGAAATTTTATATTTGACCTATTTGGTAATTAAAGACATTATTTCAGGATGTGAAAAGAAATCTTCAGATGTGTAGGTATATGCATTCTGGAGAGAAAAGGGAGTGTTAATGATACCCTGCAGATTTTGTTGTCCTAGGTGGCGCACTGTATCAGAAAATAAGTAAACTCTATATAGTCAAGAAAAGGCTAAAGCTGCACCACAAAGTGATGTGTTTCCATGTGAATTGGGAACACTTAGAGTTGCACACATGTGGATAGTATTAGGATGGGTATGTCCTATTCAACAGAGTAACGAAGTGGTTTGCATACAGAATAGCTATCTTTTAACAGAAACAAATTCCCACCATGGCTGCCATAAAATCCTGAAGAGTCTGTGGAGCAATTAAGTTGAAACGCCATGAAAGTTCTTCTCATTAACATGATTGTACTATAAACATGTTCATTTAATTGAAAATTAAGTCAAGAATTTGAAAAGTTCAGAATTATTTTGCAAGATTGAAAGGGTCAGTAAAATGATAATTCAAATTTCTTATTAGCTTAAAAATAAATGCCATTATTTTTATTTATGCTTATATATTGAAATGTAATGTCATTTTTACTAAGGTTTAATGAGAATGAAGGCTACTCAATTGAAAACAAGAATGACTTGCCTGACGCCAGATCAGCAAAAATAAATAGGGGAATTCACCTCCATGAATCACCAAGATGAGGGCAGAAATAATTTCATGGTGCAGAAGCTCTAAGGAGCCCACCTACCTCTCTGTGCTCTGAGCTGTTAGGTCACTAAGCTTATTAAAGATGTTTCCATCAACACACAGAGAAGTTTGCAAAACTCATTTAACTATATGATAAAAGAAATGTGAAAGGGATTTATTGGATTAATCAGTTGGAGCAGTAAAAGCTTGCATGGCCATTTAATCCTGTTAAAAAGTTGTATGAGGAATTTGGAAAATTCTATTTCCTTGTGTAAGAGCACAAGTTAGGCTGATAAGTTACCAGGCTGGAGGAATATTAGGAGATCTTTTAAAGGTGATAAAATTAAGATAAAGTTTCAGGTATTTTTTTTTTATTGCTTTCTAACAAAAATGTACCCAAACCTAGAGTAGACAAGTAAACTTGGAGTAAAACATCAACAGTTTATTGTTTCTCACTGTTCTATAGGTTGACTGGTCCAGCCAAGTGGTTCTGCTCTACGTGGCGTTGGCAGGGCCCATTCACTGGTCTTCCTCCTTTGAGCTGGGCTAGAAAGCCCAGGAAGGCTACACTCACGTTCTTGGTGTGTTGATGCACCTCCGTGTGGCCTCTTGTGTATGCCTAGTCCTCTTAAAGGCTAAGCTGGTAAAATGTCAGTTCTGCCGCGTTCTAGTGAGCAGAGCAACCACAAGTCCTGTTCAGATTTAAGGGGAGGGGAAATGGATGGACTCTGTTCTCTTGAAGGATTAAGCAGCCCGCATGTGTAGGGAGAGGAAAAAAAAATCAATGTGTCCATCTCTGGAAACTATATGCTACAAATAGTGGTAGTGCACCATAGATCTAGTAAAAAAGTCAAACACCAACTTCGATTTTAAAATCAGTTTGTTCATCTAAGTAAAATAAATTAGACTAACTATATAGTAATGGCTGACATATGAGAGGTTACTTATACGCTTTTCAAAATTATCTAATTTAATTCTCAGAACAACTCTTTTAAATGGTATTTTATTAGCCCCCACCTTGAAGATGAAGAAACTGATGGACAATAAGGTTAAACAATTTATCCGAAGTTACATATTCCGGAAGTAGTAAAGTTAGGATTTAAAACCAAGCGGTTTGACTCCAGTGCCTATAAACCTAACCCTAGGATAAAATGCTCCAAACTTTATTTTCTCCAAATGAACACATTCAGCAGTATTTATCCAGCACCTAACGATGTTCCATGTATTTTTCTGGTGCTGGGACTATAGCAGTAGACAAAACAAGGTTCCTGCATTCGTGGAGCTGATGTTCAAATGAGAGGAAATAACTGATATGTGAACACTTAATGTGTTAGGTGGTACAGAGTGCTACAAAGGAAATATGAACCATGGTTGGGGATAGAGGGCAGGTTGTCAAGGTCTTAGCAACTATACAGGCACTTAGGTAGTTTTCCTCACTACTTAAATTGTAAGAGCAGTTTGGGCTATAAAGTACACAATATGGGAGAAGTACCAAATTATGGTTTTTATTATTTAAGACCCATTATACATTGCACTTATGTTCAATCAATTATGCATTTATTGATTCAATAAACATCATACATATAAAATAGAAATATAGAGATGAGAGAACAAGTCCTTGGGCCTAAAGATTTTACAGTCCATTATTTTACCCAGCTACATGATAATGTAAATAATATTTGTTCCTATTTCAGTATCCCTTAAACATTGTAGATCTACTAAAGAAAATTAAGCACAAACTTCTTTTTAAAATTAATGTGGCGAAGTAAAATGAATAGGAATACACAGAAGTGGCTAATATATGAGGGTTCGCTATTTGCTAAAAAGGGTCGTATGTGTTTCTCATGTTTTATGTGTGTTGTTCTTACAGCAGTCTAAGAGACAGTCACTTACATTATCTCATTTTACAGAGAAGGAAATTGGGTAAAGAAGTTAAATTTCTTTCTCAAGGTCACACTGTTGGTAGTGGTGCCTGGATTTGAACCTGAGTTCTTCTGAACTTTATATATATACATATATAAATATATACAAAAACACATATGTATACACACACACACACGCATATATATATATATATTTAACTTTACAATAGAGATTTAAAAAATTTTGAAACGAACAAGTAGCTTTGAATGTATGTCATATGTGTGTCTCCCCTCAATTATAAGAGTAACAAAAAAGAACAGGGCCTGGCACATTATAGTATGAACTTGTATTTTTTAATTGCTGTGATGATGATCAAAGCTCAAAGTACATTCTCCACATTAGAATCACCACAGTTTCTTGTTAAAAAAGCAGGTTCTCAAGCCTCATCCCAGACCTGTTGATCCAGACTGAGTGGAGTCCAGTGAAGTTCAGTGGTGACTTTGGGAATCACTGAACTGGGCTCCACTGCTTCTCTTCCCATTGATGGAAACCATCCCCTACTATGTACATACAAAGTTCTATTTCTACTGCAAACCCGTAGCGACGACAGTCTGGAAGATACCTTCCCTAGGAATGTATTGTTGGTTAGACTGTAATAAGAATGTGGGGCACGGAGCTGATGTGTTAGTTGGAGCTGAGGCTGGCTTGTGGTTCGCTGGTTTCAGAGGATCTCCATAATTTCTGAGCTGAGTTCACTCCCTTAATTTAATAATCTTTTTTGTGTGGGGGGGGAGTGCATGCCTCACTGGGCTTCTAGGCTGCATAGCGGCTAGCTAGAGAAACTAGGTCCTGGGTTGTACTTGCCAACACTAAAATTGTTTGATCGTTTTTACTGAGCGAAGGAGATGCTTTAAATTCCAAACCTTCCAGAAAATGAATTCCAGTGATTATTTACACATTTAAATCTTTCAGATTTTGACAGTGAAAGTGGAAGGCTGTCCCAAACATCCTAAGGGAATTATTTCACGTAGAGATGTGGAGAAGTTTCTTTCGAAGAAAAAGAGATTTCCAAAGAACTACATGTCACAATACTTTAAACTCCTAGAGAAATTCCAGATTGCCTTGCCAAACGGTGAAGAAAATTTGCTGGTCCCAAGCAGGTAAGCCAAAACTTGAACATTTAATTACCCTATGGAAATTCAACCTTATATTGGATTGTTTTAATTGTCGAAGTAACTTTAGTCTATGATAAATGTAGTGATTTTTTTTTCTTCTTGTGTAAATTTTGTGCTGAAGTATCCTTTCAATGAAAACACTGCATTTGACATTTTAAAGATATGGTATTTGCCATAAATGACGGATTTCATGTATATAATTACTGTTTGATTTACCAACAGCTTAATTTCCTTAAGAAAGGTTAATAGTGGAGGTGTGTGTGTGTGTGTGTGTGTGTTTCCTTACATGGTACTGAAAGAGTTATGTTATTAGGCAGATTCTGGGGAGATGGTGAGTTTTTGAAAGTCTTATCATAATTTATGGCTGTGAATTTTCAGAGGAGAAGGGCAACACAGTGGAGGTGTGGGTTCTCGCCCTGTATTGTAGAAGTTCTTTTTATTGCTTTATAAGCACCTAGGAAATGTTGTAAAGTAATATGACATTCAGTAGTGCCAGTTGCGTTGATGGGTGGCCAGTAGCTAATTCTAAAAATAGATACACACTTTTTTCTAAGACGTGCACTTTTTTCAAGTTTTATATAATCCCTTTGTCTATGCATAACTAACGGTAGTAATTTATTTTAGTGTAAATGAATGGCTGAAAATTCTTCATAGATCGTCTACATCTGAGCATGCATTTGAATTGATTAAATAACCATTGAATTTTGAAGTAGGAAGACCATGTAGCAAAAAAAATTATAAAAAAAAATTCAGTCCCTTAGACTCTTTATCTTCAATTCACTGACTGCAGGTAGTAAAGTTCTTTGGTCAACATGGTTGAGTGTTTTATGTAGCCATAAAATGCCGGTGTCCTTTTCTGTTTAGTCTGTCTGACCAAAGGCCTGTGATAGAGCTCCCGCACTGTGAGAACTCTGAAATTATCATTCGGCTCTACGAAATGCCTTATTTTCCAATGGGCTTTTGGTCGAGATTAATCAATCGATTACTTGAAATTTCACCTTACATGCTTTCAGGAAGAGGTAAGTATTTATTTAATGAAGACTTAATATTTAGAGAAGTTAGGAGGAAGGCATATTAAAATGTTAAAATTCCTATGTCATTTTCCTAGAATTGACTTATTTGTAAGACAGTTGAGAATCAGAAAATAAGCTCCTAAGACCTCATTTGCTCAAATAAGTTCATGCAATTTGTTAAGAAGGAAGTTTCTCAGATACTCCTCAAAGCTCACGTGTACTTATTTTAGACATATTTACAATGAGTATGAGTATCTTGCTTTTCAAGCTAAAGTGACTAGAAATAGCAGGGGTTTTCTGTGTATATATACGTATTTTTTAATTGAAGTATAATCAGTTTACAATGTTGTGTCAGTTTCTGGCGTACAGCACAGTGCTTCAGTCATACATGAACATACATATATTCGTTTTCATATTCTTTTTCACCATTAGTTACTACAAGATGTCAAATATAGTTCTCTGTGCTATACAGCATGAACTTGTTAGAAATAGCAGTTTTAAAAGGTGACATTTCTGAGTCATTGGTTTATACACACCAACCCTGCCCCACCCCCACCCCCCACGATCAGAGAAAAACTAGAAAGGACCACGACTGCAGAGTCAAGGAGTTTACTTAACAGTGTAACAGGTCCTGACCATTCAGAGCATTCAGTGTGGCACTATAATAGCTCTCTTCTGCTGCACAATCGCTGAGGGGTTTACAGAAAAGAATAAAAATGGGTGTTTGTAATGCTAGCTCTTCCTCCTGGAAGAAAGAGAGATCTTAATGGTCCAAAGGGAAAATATAATTTTGTTTTGTGGTTAAAAAATCAGCTATATGGAGGTGGTATTGTATTCTGAAATAAACCTTATCTAGCTTGCAATTAATCAACATATAAGTAGTTACATCACATCAAAGTGTTGGTTTTAGCATGACCACCGACCTCTTTTTAAAAGTTATGGGAACTTATTTACGATTCTCTTTCTTTACCTATTAAACATATTAAGCTACCTAACAGCATGAACCTGAAATCTGTCTTAGGTTATCTCCTGGTCATTTTGTTTACTTCACTGCAAAATTGAGAATAAAACATTTAATAGACTTAAATAGATCCAGTGGATTTAATATACATGGATGAAGACCCATTAATGGTTACAATACCTTTTTTTTAAGAAGGTGTTTATTTAATTTTTAATTTTTGGTGGGGGAGGGTAATTAGGTTTATTTATTTATTTTTAGTGGAGGTACTGGGGATTGAACCCAGGACCTTGTGCATGCTAGGCATGCACTCTACCACTAAGCTATACCCTCCCCACCAAAACTTTCTTTCAAAAGAAATGTATCTCTATTACCATCACTTGTGGTGTACACAGTGATTTTTCTGCTTTATTTATGGAGCAGTTACTAATTCAGGGATATTTTGGGGTTCCTTTAAACTTCTTTCAGAGCAAGCACTTCGCCCAAACAGAATGTACTGGCGACAAGGCATCTACCTGATCTGGTCTCCTGAAGCTTACTGCCTGGTAGGATCTGAAGTCTTAGACAATCACGGGGAGAGTTTCTTAAAAATTACAGTTCCTTCTTGTAGAAAAGGTAAGGAAATGAGTACAAAACTTTGAATTGTACCAGTAAAGAAATCTAAACTTTTTTTTTTTAATTGAGAGTTCCCCTTTCCAGTTCTGTGAAGGGTAAGGGTCTGCTAGGGTGTTGATGACTTCTTCTTGGATTATGTAGGCTGTATTCTTTTGGGCCAAGTTGTGGACCACATTGATTCTCTCATGGAAGAGTGGTTTCCTGGGTTATTGGAGATTGATATTTGTGGCGAAGGAGAAACTCTGTTGAAGAAATGGGCCTTGTATAGTTTTAACGATGGGGAAGAGCATCAAAAAATCTTACTTGACGACTTGATGAAGAAAGCAGAAGAAGGTATGTGTTGCCACAACTTAACAGATGTTTTTAAGTGATCCTTTCAACATTCGCGAAGTGAGTTTTGTAATAAACTAAAAAAAAAATTCTTATCCATAGGGATGAGTTAAAGGATGCTGCATCCAGTTGCAGTGAGAGTTCACAAAAATAGATTATATTTATTACCAGTAAGATCTTGTATTGATAAGTTCAGAAAAATGTCAGTTTGACAGTTTAAATATTGGCTGCTGTGTAACATAATCCCTTCTGTGAAATGAGAATACTTACCAAACCTACATCATAGAATTGTTATCAGCATTAAAATAGATGATACATGGAAGTAACTTAGCAACGTGTCAGCCATGCTAAGTGCAGTATAAATGTGATAAAATAAAGGATGGATAATCTCCTATTCATGTGTCAATAGTCTAAGGCAGTTCTAAATTCTACTTTCTAATGAGTGAACCTAGGAATGAGCTTTTAAAATACCAAGTATGTAGATACGAATTCAACTTTTCAACCTTCCTAAAATTTCCTAGAGAAAAGATAAGATTGGTAAGAAAACCTAAAGAGTGATTAGAAATCATAGAACATATGTGATTATTTCTGTAAATCCAAAGGACAAACTTAGGTACAACCTTAAAAGTTTGTCTTTTAAAAAAATATTTTATGTACTTTTCAGGAGACCTTCTAATAAATCCAGATCAACCAAGGCTCACCATTCCAATATCTCAGATTGCCCCTGACTTGATTTTGGCTGACCTGCCTAGAAGCATTATGTTGAACAATGATGAACTGGAATTTGAACAAGCTCCAGAGTTTCTCTTAGGTAACTGGTTTTGTTTGGTTTGAGAATCAAAAGTAGGGTACAGTTTTTATTTATAATCTAGAAAATATTCAAATATAATTATATTGTCATAGTTTTTAGTGTCTTCCTGTATTTTTTGCAATGTTTTTCCTTTGGAAAAAATCTGTTTTAAGGTCGGATGATGTTACATATCTGGAATTTGCTTTGCACACATTGTTGTAGGCTGGGTTTGAGATGGTATGGGACCACCATGGAAGCACACGTATTTATGAAATCTGTCCTTGCATTTGATTTAATTGCCAGAACTAGGGTTTGAGTCCAGAGGCAGAGCCAGCAGTCTGTGGATTTTCCACTGCAGTCAGGGCTGCCGTACCCCTAACCCTGTGTTGTTCAAGGGCCCACTGAATACTTTAAAATACACATGTATGAGGTTTTGTGTGTCTCTCTGAAGAGTTAGGAGATGATTTTCTCTTTGAAGATTTTCTCTTTGAAGGACTGTTTTTTTCCAGAGAGCCACAATAGAAAGGTACTTCACTGGTGTTATTTGTCAGTTTTTTTCTTTTTAACATTTTCTTGTCAAAAAGGCACAATAGCAGTCCTTAACTTTATTTTTGCTCCAAATTACCTGAAGGATACGACAGCCCACACTTCATTTTAATACAGCAGTCGTTATGGAATAGGGAAGGGCTTTAAAAAATTGTACCTCTCTACTACTCCCACCTGAAATGTTTGTAGAGCATTTCTTTTCTCTGCCCTTTACATTTTCCTTTGTCATCAGTAGCTGTTCAGATTGAGGGGAACCAGAACAGGTGCATCTCTTATTTTCAGTCTCTGTCTCTTCTGTCCTTTCTCTCCCTTCCCTCCGCTTGGTTTCTTTCTCTTTCCCCTCTCTTGTTTATCCAATCCTATTTTGATTCCAATACTTACCTGTTACTGTAGCCTTCATTTTCCCCTGAAACTCTCTCAATACCAACAAGATTATCTAAGTATTTTAAAAGTTGAATATTGAATATTGGAGGGAAGGGATGGGGGGATACCAAGACTGATAATATACAGAAAATACTTTCCACATGTTTACAATCTAGCAAAATTACGACATAGATGCAAATAAAGAAGTTATTATTCTTATTTTTAATGAACATTATTTCCAAGCATACAATAATCTATGCTTATACATACTTATTATGGAGATTTAAAAGTATGCAATTGGTACAAATACAAAAGTGTTTAAAAATAGAAAATATCGAAGCTTCCCCTCGGTGCATAATTTCACCACTTAGGAATAACAGGTTTTAACGTTGTTATATTCCTTGTTGATTTTTCTGGGTTCATTCACTTTTATTAGTTAAGTGCCTGTATTACAGGATGCTCTCTGAGAACATAAATACTGTACAAATAAGGATATACTCTGTGTCAGTGAGGAGTGATAGTCTGTAGCGTTGATCCAGGTCTGTTTCTCAGGCTTTGGCTTCTCAGTGCATATTGTGCTGTATAGACTTGACAAACAGCCCAGAGGTTGAGATGGTGGACTAACAGAACTCTTTTAAGTCCTGGAGAACAAAGGTACGGAGGCCTGAAGATACAAAGCATGTTCATTCAAGAAATTTTGGCTATTCCAGTTTGTCTCGATCAGTTGTCCTCAACCCTGGTTGTTTACTGTTATCATCAACAGAGTTAAAAGACGAATAATTCCTAATGACCAGTACCTCCTGGGGTTAATTAGGGCAGCACCATCTTTGAGAGTAGATTCAGCCATTAGTATTTTTAAACAGCTCCTCAGATACACTGTGCAGCTAAAATTGGGAGGAGAACTACTGGCCTAGAGCCTAGAGAATGGGAAACAGAGAAGGAGGGGAAGCGCAAAGGGAATTCGGGGCCACAGTATGAACATGAACTTGATCTTGAATTTTGTTTGGCATACAATATAGAATAATTAGCTTTTGAGCAAGAGGGCCACAGGAAGTATAATTATAGGGCAGTTAATTTTGTAGGAGAGATAGAATGAGTTGGAGGTAATGAACTCATGAGGCCCCCACAGTCCAGGAAGAAGACAGGGAGGCACCACGGGGCTCAGTGGCAGTGGGAATGGAAGGGGAGGCGTGGGCGTGGGAGAGGCAGCAAAGTGGAGCCGGTTAGCTGTGGGGCTGGGCAAAGGCAAGTTATCTTATGGGCGTAAAGTAATTCGTTTGGTTTGAAAGAACTTTAAAATTTTTTTTTTTATTTTGGAGGGGTAATTAGGTTTATTTATTACTGTTATTTTTAACTTAACAGAAGTACTGGGGATTGAACCCATGACCTTGTGCATGGTAGGCATGTGCTCTGCCACTGAGCTATACCCTCCCACCAAGTTTTAATTTTTTTTTTTTTGATTCTTTTTTTTTGGTGGGGGGAGGTGAGGTAATTAGGTTTATTTATTTATTTACTAATGGAGGTACTGGCGACTGAACCCAGGACCTTGTGCGTGCTAAGCACACACTCTACCACTGAGCAATACTCTCCTCCCTGTTTTGTTTTTATCAGATATATGGAAGGTGGGATGAAAACCAGTTTGGAGAAATATGATGAATGTGACTTTTGATTGCTTGCAGTTGAGATTTAGAGGAGCATGTCGGTGGAAATCTCCCACACAGAGTAGTCAATATAGGGTAGAGTTTGGGAGGTAGCTTGTGGCTCTAAATGAAAATGTGAAAATTCCCCACATATAAAGATTGATGAAGTCGGGGAGTGAATGAGGTAGTTGAGTGAGGAGTGTGTAAATGGAAGATGGGGAGGCTGGCTACCAAACCTTTAGGTGCATCTTAGTTCATGGAGTAGAAGAAAGAGGGAGGCATTAAAGGAGCCTTGATTCAGTGACACTGGGGGGTCAGATTTCTCATCAAAACAGATATAATTACACCAGGTACAATTTGTTTAGTTTTTCTGCTTGCACAGATTAACCTAAGTGCTTTGTGTACATTCTTTTCAAAAGGCGATGGCAGTTTTGGATCCGTTTATCAAGCAACCTATGAAGGAGAAGAAGTGGCTGTGAAGATCTTTAATAAACATACATCACTCAGACTGCTAAGACAAGTAAGGAATCTGATAACATTATTACGTTGAATCGTGCATCGTCAGTCTCCCGGACCTCTTGTTTTGCATGCGTTTGTGAGAACACAAAATGATGATTCCCCCCAAAGCCAACTTGAGTTTAGTTATGAAATCCCACTTTTGTCCTTTCTCTGTGGAGTAAAAAAGTCTTGTTTTGTTTCTCCTGTTGAAAATCAAAGACAGTAGTATTTGGAGAATTCTTGTTCCAGGCTTCACAGTTAGAGACTACAAGTAGAGAAGAAAAGAGGGTGTCTTTTTCACATTTTTGTGATTCAAAAGAACCAAAATCCTTGCAACATTAACCCGTTTAGAAACTTCTCGGCCTCAGTTAAGTCACGTGTTCTTTGCTCAGCAACCACGTATGTTCAGGGCAGTGCTGATTGGCTTACACCTGTGTTACGAACCATCCAATCTGGTGATGAGGAGGGTATTATTTAGAATATTCCATCCTCTCCCTGAGGCTGAGGCTGGGGTCAGTTCCCCTTAAAGTTCCTGGGCTGCCTGGGTGAGGGTTGGATACCTCAGCAGAATCAAGGTCCCCTTAGGAAGAAAGAAAGTTGAATGGAAAGTGAATGAATAACCAAGAGTGGTCACGAATACCCTCTCGTTTTGAACTACAGGTGGGGATTCATGTCTTTTTTTCTGAATCTTTCTTGACAGTAGGGATGAGGGAGAGAGACAGGGTGAGAGGAGAGGTAAAATTCAATGTGAATTCTGCAATCTTACAACCAGAATGCAACTCTGTTTTTGAATCTATTCATTCTTATTTTTTTTTCTCAATTTATTAAAAAAAATTTGTGCCTGAATCTGACTCTAAATAACTTAATGTCAACAACAACAAAAAATACAGTTGCAATTACATTAATTACTCTGAATAATGAAAATAATTCCATGTCTGTGCAAAATATCCTGCAGTAATTTTGATTATTACTACCAAAAGTTACACTGGAGCTCTAAGAATAAGCTAATAAACATTTTGTATGTCGAAGTAAGACTGTGAACCAAATCTGGGCACAGTCTATTTCTATCTGTAGGCAGTTTGTTGTCTAAATTGATTTTTGAGTCTTGGTCATTCGTCTTCAACGTAAGTTTCAAATTTTATGTAATGTGCTCAGGGAACCCGGTTGGAAATCAGAACACTCAGAATGTATGTGGGACTGATGAGTGTCTAGGCAGCTAGGTGAACCAAGGAAATGGTAGAAGAAACAGAAACAGTAGAGTGTGTGTAATATGCTTCTTTAAAAAATTAAAAAAGGGAAGGAAAGGAAAGGAAAGCACTTCAGTGTTTGGTGCTGCATTTGGAGGGTCATTCTACCCATGGTCAGGAATCAGGGCTGATCTGTTTCACTCTCCGGCTCCTTTATCTTTGCAGTCAGTAAACTGCTTTTCTAGGATAGGAAATTAGGCTTAGGCTTCTGTCTGTGCCTGTGAAAGAAAACAGAGCTAACTTGACTTTTTCTCATCAGTTTTAACCAACTGAGCTAATCAGACAGAGACCAAAGAAAGATTTTTATCTATCAAGGAAATATGGTTGCAGTCTGAAGCTCCTGTTCTAGGAAAGTTCCCTCTCAGGGCACTGACCCTTTCTTGTTCAGCCTGTGGAATTCTCCACACTTCAGTTCCCTGATAAAGGCAGCTGGCACCCATAATCCCCATCTTTGAAGCTGGTTTTTAAGAAGCAGGGCTTCTGCAGAAATCACAGTTTAAAACAGGAATTAATTTGCTGTCACGTAAGTGATAAATTTCCATGACATACCGTTTCAGAGTAGAGTTCAATACACCAAATAATGTGTATAGGGAATTCAAAAGCAGCAGTATCCTCAGAGAGATGGTAAAGTCTCGCGTAATGTGGCCCAGGAATCAGGATGGAGACCTTTCTGTTCCAGCTCACTTCTTGGATTCAAGAGGGATTGTTACACCTAGGGGTTGCTTTCTTTAGTAAGAGGGGGTCCAAGGCAGGGCTCTCTGAGGAAGTAAGAGTATTTGAGCTAAGATCCGAATGGCAGGAAGCCCTTAGCAGCCATGTGAAGGGTGAGGGGATTTGTAGGCAGAGGGATCAGCAAGGGCATAGATAGCCCGGGGCTGGAATGGAGGGAGCTGGGTGTGTGCGGTGCTGGGGATTTTAATGAGCACCAATGTGGCAGCAGTTTGGTGAATAGGGAAGAGAGAGAAAGGAGATTAGGTCTGAGAGATAGGCTAAGGCCAGATCAGGTCAGGCCATGAAGGCTATAATAGTCGTGTATGAGATTTTAATTTAAAAGCAGCAGTGGGGGTTGGGTACAGCTCAGTGGTAGAGTGCGTGCTTAGCATGCTCGAGGTCCTGGGTTCAATCCTCAGCACCTCCATTAAGAATAAATAGATAAATAAACCTGATTACCATCCCCGCCCCCCCCCCCCAAAATAAGATTTAAAAAAAATAAAAGCAATGGGAAGTCATTAGAGAGTTTTCAGTGGGGGTAATGCCGTGTATTTCTGTTAAACTTGGACACTACCGTTCGTAAACCTTTCTGGTCACTAAGCCAGAAATGATAGGCAGATTGAACCTCACAGGCCAGTTGTAGCTGATCAGTCCTGGCTGCTCAGGATGCTGGGCTGAGGATTCGGTGGCTAAGCAGGATTCAGTAGGTAAGAGTGACATGACCCATTATTGTGACCATAATGCATGTACTGTGCCAGCATTAAATGTACTGATAAAGCAAAGCAAAGAGAAAACTAGACCTTAACATTTTAATTCAGAATATAGCTGCAAAACCCACGGTTTACTTCTGAAAATGTGGAAAATATAAAAAAAGCTCAAAGAAGAAATGGGAAGTTTGCCCATAGTCCAGTCACCCAGAGAAGACCGTGCTCAGAGTGTTGACGAGCTTCAGGGAAGAGACACTTGGGTAAGAGCTGACGGTCCATTGCTCTTAAATTGGTTTTTGACCTTGCAGGAGCTGGTGGTGCTCTGCCACCTCCACCATCCCAGCTTAGTATCTCTGCTGGCGGCTGGGATTCGTCCTCGAATGTTGGTGATGGAGTTGGCCTCCAAGGGGTCCCTGGATCGCCTGCTTCAGCAAGACAAAGCCAGCCTCACCAGGACGCTGCAGCACAGGATCGCGCTCCACGTGGCTGATGGCTTGAGGTAGTTGATCAGGTCCTGCGTTTTGCCGTTCAGCGCGTGCTGAGTGTGAGCCCAGACTTACTCTTGGGCTCGGAGAACAGCGCTTCCCTGTAACACTGTGTCCCGGAAGTATTTCACCAACTTTTTGGGTGTAAAAGCACCACTTCCCTGATCAGATTTTGTCATTTTTATCAAATCAGACTAGGAAGAGCCTGCAGACCTCATAGGTAGCTGAAGTAGAGTCTGAACCCAGGAGTTCTGCTCCAGAGCCCACGTTCTTCCCCTTGCGTTGACCTCCCTTCCCTAAGAAATGCAGGCGAGCCTTCAAAGTAGCAAGAATGTCAGGTGTCATGGATAATCCTAGTAAGGAAAGACCAGTTCATATTTCTGAAGGCACTACCGTGATTCGAGTCAGGTTGTTCTACAAGACGGCAGTCTCAGAGTGACCCCCAGCCCCGTGGCCACAAGGCACCCAGACGGAGCTGTGGAGAGGCAGCCCAATGGAGTGGAAAGACCATGGCCCTTGGAGTCAGAGGGACTCAGAAAAATCACCCTCCATACACCTAGTTACCTCTGATTTTGTATCTTGGATTCTTTTTTTTTTTTTAATCTCTAAACTGTGACTGATACTTAATCTTCAATTATTACTTCTGGGACTTCTGTAGTAATTGAAGACATCCCAAATTAAACTCTTGGTGTTCCCCATCTCCACTGCTCCCCCTCCCCGGGCCACCCAGCTGTGTCACCTTGGAGTCACCCTCCACTCTTTCCTTTCTCTTCCATCCCACACCTAACCCTCCTGCAAGTATTTTCAGCGCTGGCATCAAAATACGTCTCAGTGCAGCTCCTTCTCATGACTTCTCTCTCCCTCCCAGCAGAGTCTGAGCCGCTGGCGTCTCTCCTCGCCCGACTGGCTTCCCTGTTTTCACCTTTGCCCCGTACAGACCGTCCCTCACTTGGCAGCCGGATTGTTCTAACGTGGACGTTGGAGCAAGTCTTTCTCTTGCTGTCGGCCCTCTCCTATCGCGCTCTCTGGTCACTGTGCTCAGCCACTCGCCTCCCTGAGGTTTCCTGGCTGTGCCGGAACCTTTATACCAGTTCTTAATGTCTAACCCCGAGTTCTTAATGTCTCATTTCATGCAGGTTTGGTCTCAGAGAGGCTGTCCCCGACTACTTTCCATCTCTCTGGCACCTGTAGCACTTATCACTGCCCGGTATTCTTTACATTTTCATTTAAAACCTTTCTTTGTTGTCTGTCTGTGCTGCCAGAGTCTAAGTGCCACGACAGCAGGGACTTTTCATCTTGTTCGCCATTGTACCCCAGCACTCTGAACAGTGCGTCCTCGGTAAATACGTGTCGGCATTGGGGACAGAAGGAGAAAAGGGGAAGGAAGGAAACAGTGCCTGGGGCAGAGCAGCCACAAAGTGGGTGCGAATTTCATTCTCTTCCTTCCCTACTCGAATTGTGTCTCTTCCTTTCTGACAATAACCAGAAATGTAAATGGAATAGATGGGAAGGAAAACAAACACTGCTCATAAACAATGAAAACCAAACTGTTGATATAGGATATAATTATTCATACTGTATAGGAGATACAATGAGAAAATAAAATAAGCAGATTCTCTCTCCTAGAAGAGTCCAGAAGCTATTGAAAAACATACAGATTATTAAATGGAACAGAAAAGCAAAGATTTGGATCTGGGTTGCTATAATTCCTTTTGAACAGCAGGGGGAACCATGTACTAAATCAATCTAGATAAAGTGCAGCCATGTCTTATATATTTAAAAGCTGATATGGGTCACCTTCCTTAATTTACCTAACTCCCGGTCCTGGGTTTCCCCGAAATCTTCCACGTAATTCCCAAAGTGCTCGTTCATAAAATTAATAATTGATTTTGAAAAATTCATCACTGCTTTTAAAAGACCTCATCTCTAAAATAACTTAATCTGGTTCTTGGAGACCCTTTAAAATAATCAATCCAGCAGCTTCTGGTAAAGTAAGTGAAATCTCAGCATATTTTCCTATCATTTGCCTGATTTGTTCTCAGCAAAAGCTAGGACAGCTTTTTGGGTCTTGTGCCACAAGAGGCTGGTGGATTTCAGGAGCTATCAGTCCTCTAAATGTATTTTAAAAACTCAGCATTAAGGTTTGTCTTCCCGAACATACTGTAGCATAGAGCTGTAACTGCAGAGGTGGAAGGAGACAGCAAAGTCACACACCTTCTTCATGTCACGTATTCCCTCTTTTGCAGTCTTGCCTTCAACTGTTAGCTGACGTCTCTGATTCAGTCCGCTCCTTTGAGCTCTTTATTATAATTCTCACCTACCTATGAAGGTATAGTCACCTATATTTCACATAAGTTTCCATTTCATTCATTTTCAAAATTGAATTTACTTTCTCTGCTACTTCCTTCCACCATGAATCTGTTCTTTATCTTGCTAGCAAAAATCTTTGTAGTGACATCCAGACCAACCTCTACCCTCCAAAAGTAAGTACTCAGTTTGTCCACCAAATCCTTGACTACTTTACATTGTCTTTTTAATTTATTCATTCATTTTTAAAAATTCTTTAAAAATTGTTTTCTTTCTTAATGTTTTTATTATTTTAAATTTTATTGGGGGGGTAATTAGGTTTGTTTGTTTGTTTGTTTATTTATTTATTTATTTATTTATAGCAGAGGTACTGGGGATAGAACCCAGGACCTTTTGCGTGCTAAGCTGGCACTCTACCACTGAACTATACCCTCCCCAATCCATTCATTTATTTTTATGCCACTATTACGGCCTTTGTCCTGTCCCTTCAGGGGATTATCAGAATATTTCTTCTAAAATAAAATCCCCTTATGCTTGAAATTCCCTGGCAGTTCCAAGTTATCCGCAGAGTACATCCAAAGTCCTTGGCACAGCGTCAGAACTCCTTACGGATGCCTCGTGCCTGCCTCTCCAGCCTCCTTGCTGTTCCACTGTCCTGTCTCCGCCATCCATCCACGCGGAAGGGCTTGACTTCTCATCAGCATCCATGTCTATCTTTGCGTTGGTCCTTCCTCTCTTTTCACAAAATTGTCTGGAGAACTCATTTCCGTCTAGAACTTCCCGCACATACCAGCTCCACAATGATGCCTGACTGCACCCTGAGGACTTGGCCTCAGCAACACGTGTTTCTTGAGTCTGCTCCAGGCAGGACTTTGTGCTGGCCCATGAAGAGGGAAAGATTGAGGCTGAACATTTACAGGCTAGTGGGAGAGTCTGTTTCTCTATCTGTACCCCTCTGCTTTTCTCCCTCTGACGTCTCTAGCGTCTGGTACTCACCACATTTCTGCGATTTTGTTCAAACAGCTGTCTCTCTTTCTAGAATGTGAGCCCTTAAAAGCAGAGACACAAAGATGGCTTTAGACCCCCAGTGACAGACCCTCATAGATACACCATATATATTTGTTAAAATGAATGGATGCATTCTATTTTTAGAATAATTCTCTGTAGGATGAAATAGTTTACTTTATTTTATTTATTATTTTTTATTGAAGTATAGTCAGTTACAATGTTTCAGTTTCTGGTGTACAATAAAATGTCCCAGTCATGCATATATATACATATATTCATTTTCATATTCTTTTTCTTTAAAGGTTACAAGGTATTGAATACAGTTCCCTGTGCTATACACAAGAAATTTGTTTTTTTTATCTATTTTTATATATAGTGGTTAACATTTGCAAATCTCGAACTTGCAGTTTATCCCTTCCCACCCAAACTTTAAGTTATAAAGAAAGGGGTTTCTTAGCAACATTGATGACAATCACAATAAACAAAATGAGTTTCGACCAGTTCATTTTAATAAAATATTTGACAATGCTCATTGTCATATGATACATGAATTATGGCTGAATGATTCTCAGTAAGGCAAGATCTGCACTTGTTAATATTTCGAGAGCTATTCTGCCGTCCTCTTAAAAGCTATTAAAACTGCACTTTTAAGATTAAATTCTATAATTGAACATTTTAACTAATCCAGATAATCTTTTCCTCCTACTGACATGATTTCAAATTAAGTTTAACTGATTTTTGTAATTTTGGAAAGTGTTCCAAGAGAGTCTGTTCTATAAATATTCTGACAGAGGCATGCGTTATGAAGGATTTGGCTGCTATTCAATTATGCATGACTTGGCTTTAACTATTTTTCTTCTTAATCTCCCAGCTTTTCTCTTCAGAAGGGCAGGAGTAGCTAATGGCCTTTCAGTAAGCCCTTGGTAAATTTTTCTTCTAAGACCATTACTTATTGTTAAGGTCAACTTCATTAGTACATCTATCTTACTTTTCAGCCAAAAATATGTCTACCGAAAGGAATAGGCCAAATGTCAAATGTGATAACTACATCCTGGAAGAGAAAGAATCTTCTATTGCATTAGCTGATGCAATTAAATGATTCACTGTAGGCCTTCAATCAATGGGAAGTTCAGGGTTTTGCTGCCACGCTGCTCCCAGTCCCTCTAGCAGTGATTGGTACTGGGTAATGGAGTAAATATTGGTTGATGTAATGTGAATCAAAACCAAAAGCCCCAAGCAAAGGATTTAAATTTACCTCTATGTTCTATGAACAATTGTTCTTTCTACGTAGGTCAAGATATATTTGTGAGATCACGTGCAGAGAGTTATGGCAAAGCTGACATCAGGGGACAGGAGAAACAGAGTTGGGGAGAATCTGAATTTTGTGGATGTGTAAGGAAAGGCAATTGAATTATTTTAGCAGTTAGGGCACGGTAATAGCTCGTTGGCCATGTTTCCATAATGGATAAGACCTGGTTGAGATTAAAACTTTGTTCTTTTTTATATTAACTAATTTTTATTCTTTACTTACAGTGAGTTTCCAGCTCTAGTTGCTTATGGTTGAATAGATCAGTTTATAAAAGGAAAGACTTTAAAATCCCCCACATCACCTTCCCTAAGACAATGTTTTATTCATTCCAACTCTCAGTCCAAAATTTTCTTTGTTAATTTATAATAGAATTGGGTTTAAAGTAAATTACATCTTCAAATGGTATGGTATTGATATCTAGAAGTCTTTTATTCTGTTTGTCCCTATTGAACAAAGTGAAGATTATTTTTCAAAAAATTAGGAAAGATTTTCATCAGAAAAAGATAAATATCAAAGGAGAAATGTAGTAGAGAGTATTTTTAAAGCTAAGTTACAATGGCCACACTACCCAAAGCAATCTACAGATTTAATGTGATCCCTATCAAATTGCCTAGGACATTTTCCACAGAACTAGAACAAATAATCCCAAAATTTATATGGAATCACAAAAAACCCAGAATTTCCACAGCAGTGCTGAAGAAAAAGAATGAAGCTGGAGGAATAATCCTCCCAGACTTCAGACAATACTACAGAGCTACAGTAATCAAAACAGCATGGTATTGGTACAAAAACAGACATATGCATCAGTGGAACAGAATAGAGAGCCCAGAAATGAACCCACAAACTTTTGGCCAATTAATCTTTGACAAAGGAGGCAAGAACATACAATGGAGTAAAGACAGTCTCTTCAGCAAATGGTGTTGGGAAAACTGGACAGCAGCATGTAAATCAGTGAAGTTAGAACACTCCCTCACACCATACACAAAAATAAACTCAAAATGGCTTAAAGACTTACACATAAGACAAGATACAAATCTCTTGGAAGAAAACATAGGCAAAACATTATCTGACATATATCTCAGCAATGTTCTCCTAGGGCAGTCTACCCAAGTAATAGAAATAAAAGCAAAAATAAACAAATGGGACCTAATTAAACTTAAAAGCTTTTGCATAGCAAAGGAAAACATAAGCAAAACAAAAAGACAACCAATGGAATGGGAGAAAATATTTGTAAATGATGTAACTGACAAAGGCTTAATTTTCAGAGTATATGAACAGCTCATACAACTTAATAACAAAAAAAGAAACAACCCAATCCAAAAATGGCCAGAAGACCTAAACAAGCAATTCTCCAAGGAAGACATACAAATGACTAATAGGCACATGAGAAAATGCTCAATATCGCTAATTATCAGAGAAACGCAAAGCAGAACTACAATGAGATATCACCTCAGACCAGTCAGAATGACCATCATTCAGAAGCCCACAAATGATAAATGCTGGAGAGGCTGTGGAGAAAAGGGAACCCTTCTACACTGCTGGTGGGAATGTAGTTTGGTGCAGCCATCATGGAAAACAGTATGGAGATTCCTCAAAAGACTAAACATAGACTTAACAATCCCACTCCTGGGCATATATTCAGAGGTAGCCTTAATTCAAAAAATACATGCACCACGGTGCTCATAGCGGCACTATTTACAATAGCCAAGACATGGAAACAACCTAAATATCCATCAACAGATGACTGAATAAAGAAGTTGTGGTATATTTCTACAATGGAATACTACTCAGTCATAAAAAAGAATATGGTATTCCATTTGCAGCAACATGGATGGACCTGGAGATTGTCATTCTAAGTGAAGTAAGCCAGAAAGAGAAAGAAAAGTACCATATGATGTCACTTATATGTGGAATCTTAAAAAAAAAGAGAAGCAAACTTCTTTACAAAACAGAAACAGACTCACAAACATAGAAAACAAACTTATAGTTACCAATGGGGGAAGGGAGTGGGAAGACATAAATTGGGAGTTCAAGATTTGCAGATACTAACTAATATATATGAAATAGATAAACAACAAGTTTATACTGTTTAGCACAGGAAATTATATTCAATATCTTGTAGTAACTTATGGTGAAAAGGAATATGAAAATGGGTATATGTATGTTCCTATATGACTGAAGCATTGTGCTGCACACCATAAATTGACACAACATTATAAACTGACTATACTTCAGTAAAAAATAATAAAAATAAAAACTAAGATAAACTGTGATTTTAAGGAAATCAAAACTGTTAAACAAATGAGAGTTATAACAAATTACTATCAATGCTTATTTAGCATATTCCCATTTTAAACTAATTAAAATATTCAGATGATCATTGAGAGAATTCAGAATTCCTTTCAGTTAATTATTAAAGTACACACACAAAAAAATCTCCAAAAATTGATACTTTGCTTGAAGTAGTTGTGTCTTAAAAGTTTAAATCACTTATAAGGATTGACATGTCTTGTTTGTTCTAAAAGCATAAGCTTGCTTTGTAACATTGGACTTGAATGTTTTGATTTCCTTCTGCAATATCTCTTAACTTTGAAGGTCACACTTAGCACAGAATTTTTGATGCTTTGCATCATGGACACATATATTTTTCCAAATCATGAGAAAATGTATTATGATGTAATCACAGTTGGTAAGATTTCCCGTGCCTTTTGTGGCAGATACCTCCACTCAGCCATGATTATATACCGTGACTTGAAGCCCCACAACGTGTTGCTCTTCACCCTGTATCCCAACGCTGCCATCATTGCCAAGATTGCTGACTACGGGATTGCCCAGTACTGCTGTAGAATGGGGATAAAAACGTCCGAGGGCACACCAGGTGGGTGATGCGGCATGTTTAATAATTCCCTCTTCAGGATGAATACCCACCGACTTCAGTTGTGAGTTCAGCAGAGTCAAGAGAACACAGTAGCCTGTCACACTGCAAACAGGGGTGTATTGTGTGATTGACCGCGACCAGTACATTTGTGATTTTGTACACTGTATCCGGTAGGGCGAAAAAAATCAACTGATGTGATTTTTCTAGGGAAAAAAAAGACAAATGAAAAAAATAGAGTATGTTGGATGTCAAGTTACATTTTTAAAAGCTGGATTAAAAAAAAAACAAAACTTTTGACAGGCTCCAGAGGTGGTAGAAAAGGAACAACAAAGTTTTCATCTAGGTGGTGTTAACACTTGCCTAAAAGTGAGGCAAACCAAGTTCAAGTTCACAGAGTTCACAGACCCTTTCTCATAACTCTGAAACCCAAATACCTTTGAAAAACCCAGAGTTTTATTTACAACCGATTTGGTGGCATACTAAGTGAGGTCAGACTGAATTGAAGCTTATTATGATCTTTATTTCTCACACTCACTGTGAATGTTTGCATGTTTTGTGGCAGAAGAAACAAGTCTGAGTACAGGGTGCTGGCCCTGAGCCCACTGAAGGGTTATGTAATTTGTTATATATATATTATTATTAACTTTCTTAAATATGAAAAAGTATAAATTCCTAAATACTTCTGGTGCCAAGAGTTTCAGATAAGGGCTTGGGGACTGGAGATCTTAGTTGTACTGTTCTTGATACAAATGTACTGTCTTATTCTTACTGATTGGTACAGGAGTTTAAACCTTTAAACACTGGACTTCATTTTCCTTTCTTCATAATTCATAAGTTGTTAATACTTCAATATTTAAAAATAATGTAGCATCTCTCTTTGGCCCTGTTAAGCAAGATGAGTCATGGTTACTCTGTACAGTGAAACATAGCCATTCTGTACACCCTCCTATGTATGATCTCCCAACTTCACAGGCATCCTTTACTTACCTTAGATTATAATATTGCTTTTCAGGGTCGTTCCTAACCCTTTTTTGTCCTGCCTGTCGTAATACTCCTCTTACTTTTACCGTTAACTGACTTCCCACCAGTGAAAGTTCTGTTCGCTGTGTTCTTGTGTTTTCATGGTCTTAGGCTCAGATACGTTCTTTCCACATGGAATCCTCCTTTCTCAGCTCTTCATCCTCTTCTAGACTGAGCTTCTTCAGAATCTCAGCTTCTGGTTGCCATAGGGCGAGCAATCTGTGCAGGCAACTTGTCTTTTGGATTTGTTTGAGTGGAAATAGGAAATTGAAGGGTTGACGTCTGTTTAGTTGGGGACAGCTCCATCTTTAGAGATATCTGACCTGGTTGATTGTTTGTAAATAAAATTACAGGTGTCCTGACATCATCCAGATGATTGAAGCCCAATTAAAACACATTCCTAAGGCAGAAGAAAATAGAGGATATCTGAGTAGACAGAAGATCCAGGTTGTTCCCTCTCCTCCTCCCCTTCCCCCGTTTATGTCCTTAGACGAGCAGATGGCGCCAGCTTCCAATGTCTGGTTTTATTTTTGCTCCAAACACATATCCTCTCTTTCATATTACGTAGCTATATGTTGGAAGTAGAGTGTGCATTCTCATAAACATTTCAAAGTGTATTTTCTCGCTGCAAGTGTCTCTGGGTGGTTCAATAATAGTAAATTATCATCTCTTCAGCCGGCTGTGTACCAGGATCAGGGCCAGGTTCATTAAACGCATGGAATTGTATCCTCATGCCAGGGCCCAAAGTTAGCTTTTCTCTTCTCCTCTGTAAAATGAGGAAGCTGAGACTCAGCCAGATTAATAAGTTGCACAAAGTCACGCAGTAGGTGGCCAAGATAAATCTCACCCTAAATGACAATTGAGCCCAGCACTATTTGGCTTTAAATCCTATACAGGCAGACCTTATATACTCTATTTCACTTTATTATGCTTTGCAGATGTTGTATTTTTTTTATTTTTTTTTAAACAAATTGAAGGTTTGTGGCAACTGTGCATCAAGCCAGTCTGTCGTTGCCATTTTTCCAACAGCATTTGCTCACTCTGTGTCTCTGTGCCACATTTTGGTAATTCCTCCAAAATTTGAGACCTTTTCATTATTATTATACTTGTTAAGGTGATCTGTGATCAGTGACCTTTGATGTTGCCTTTGCAAAAAGAGTGTGACTTGCTGAAGGCTTAGATGATGGTTCGCATATTTTAAGCAATAAAGCCTTTTTTAATAAAGGTATGTACATTGTTTTTTAGATGTAATACTGTTGCACATTCATAGACTACAGCATAGCGTAGATGTAAATTTTGTGTGCACTGGGAAACCAAAAAAATTTGTGTGACTCAGTTTATTGTGATACCTGCTTTATGGAGGTGGTCCAGAACCAAACCGGCAACATCTCCAAGGGTACACCTGTAGTCGCTCTCCTGGTTCACATGCAACTCTAACATGTACTCAAAGAAGTTTATGTAATCAATTTTAGTTATTAAAATCCAGATAAGCAAAGCAAAATGACAGGGCTGTCCACCACAAATATTGTCAAGGACAGGTTTGGAGGAATAATCTCAGAAGATGGGATCCCACCTAGAAAACGTGGGCATGTGATGAGGGTTTTTCGCTTGGAAGATCTATGCGTTGTCCTGTCTCGTGAAGGTGAGTTGGGCCGCTCATCTGGGGCCTGCACTTTTCTCCTTGACCATCCCCCAGCCCAGGCACTCGGCTCATGGACAGGACATCCTGCTGTGGAAGCCTCAACCCCTTCCCTGGCAGCGGATCCCTCTGGTCCTTGTTGATTGTGCTCCGGGACTGGAGCCTGCCACCTCCCTCAGTGGGCTGGGCCAGCCAGCAGCCAGCTCTTTTCAGCTCTGTTCAAACTCATGGTCCTTTAAGTATGACTTCCAGGTTTGGGTCAAAACCTGTCTAAAGCTTCATGTCCAACCAATTCTTCGTGCCAAGCTAGATACTTGTTCCTGATCCCTTGTGATCTGCTCTAGCTGTGCGCAGTAGCGCAAATATGAGAAGGATCATGACAGCAAAACCCAGAGCCTGGTCCTGGCTGTTCTGCCCTCTCTTCCCCCAGGCTGCTTAGCCCACGGTAAACATTTTTCCTCGCTGTGTCTCGGACCTTCTCTTTATCATGACTGTATATATTACAGCACTTCTGTTCTCATTTCTGCCTGAAACTCAGATTTAAAATGTTGAATAACAGTCATTGTCACCACCGCTACCATCATCACCAAACTTTTCCTTCCCCAAAGCAGTTACATTTAAGAAGAAAGTCATTCCCTCACGTATGCTTTTAGTTCTCTCCTTCCCTCCCTTTGTAATGGATGTTCCTGTTAATGTTACACTTGGAAACTTTATGAGAAACAAAATGTAATGTTTAATTTGGAAACTTTCAGAGAAACAAAAGACCGTGTGTTTACTAGGCTTCAGTGAATTTTTATACTAACCGTTACGGTGGTGCATTCACCCTGTGTGGACAGCTGAGTGTGAGTTTATTACTGTGGTCTCAGGGAAGAGAGTGATGGAAACAAAATCTCTTCTATGGCACGGACAGGGTGTCTGCCTCATGCTTAGAGCTTTGTGTGGGTCGATTAGCTCATTTAATCTTTTATGACCATCAGACATAAGTCCTATTACTATTCCTGGTCTACAGATAAGGACACTGAAGCTTAGGGACCATTGAAAATGTCTACAGGGTCGTGCAAGATGCAAATCCAAGCATCCTGAGAGAATAGCCCCTGGCCAGGTACCATCACAGCAGGAATGCAAAGGTAGAAACAGCTCGGTTATTAGCAAGGATCACAGTAGCTGTCAAGGTTTTGAAAGGTGAATATGGGATGGAAACTTTCAACTTCAAGTAATTTGGAGAGATTCAGCTTCAGCTCCATCTAATGGGTATGTTTATATTATATCCTGTTGGGTGAAATCATATGGTATTTGTCTTTCTCCATCTGGCTTGTTTCACTTAGCAAAATACCTTCAAGTTTCATCCATTTTGCCAATGGCAGGATTTTATTCTTTTTTATGGGCAAGTAGTATTCCATTATATATGCCTACCACATTGATCTTTTCCACTGTTTCTTTACATTTCTATCTCATTTATTTCTGCTCTGATCTTTATTATTTCCTTCCTTCTACAATATTGGATTTTGTTTGTTCTTTTTTTTTTTCTCTCTCTCCCTTTAGGTGTAGTGTCTTTTCTTTTCAGCCCAAAGAATTTCCTTTAACATTTTTTTTGGACCTGTTGAGTTGCGGTGAACTCCTTTAGCTTTTGCTTATTTGGGAAACTCCAATCTCTCCTTCAATTCTGAATGATAACCTTGGGTAGAGAATTCTTGGTTGGACATTTTTTCCTTAGAGTGCTTTGAATTTTCCATTCTGGCATGTGAAGTTTCTGCTGAAAAGTCTAGTAGCTTCATGGAGTTTCCTTTGTATATAACAAGTTGTTTTTCTCTAGCTACTTTTATTCTTAACTTTTACCACTTTAATTATAATGTGTCTTGGCGTGTATCCCTCTGGATTCATCTTATTGGAACTCTCTGGGCTTTCTAGACCTGGATTAAGGAGGTTTTCCCCAGATTAGAGACATTTTTAGCCACTATTTCTTGAAATAATTTTTCTGGTCCTTTCTCTCCTCTCCTTCTGGAAACTCTATAATGTGGATGTTAGTCTGGTTGGTGATGTCCTAAAAGATCCTTTAGAGAGTGTTCATTTGAAAAACATTTTTATAATTTTGCTGCTCTGTCTGAATGAATTCCACTGCAGTCTTCCAACTCACTGCCTCATTCTTCTGCCTCACCCAGTATGTTGTTGAACCCCTCTAGTGACTTTTCAGTTCAGTTACAACTTCTGTTTGGTATGTTTGTATGTTTTCTATCTCTAGTGTTCAAGTTCTCACTGTGTTCATTCATTCTTCTCTCAAGTTCAGTGAACATCTTTATGACCCTTACTTTGAACACTTCACCAGGTGGATTGCTTGTCACTGTTTGGTTTAGTTTCTTTTCTTTTTTTCCTGAGGTTTTGTCTTGATATTTCAGTTGGAGCATATTCCTCTGTCTCTTCATTTTGCCTCATTCTCTATGTTTGTTTCTATGTATTAGGTAAGTCAGTGATCTCTCGTTTTCTTGAAGGAGTAGCCTTATTTAGGAGATGTCCTGTCCCTGTCCCTGTCCTGTCCCAAAATTGCAACCCTGCCTAGTTCCCAGCGCCAGGTCCTAAAGGGGTGTCCCCTCTGTGGACTGCATAACCCTCCTATTGTAGGAGAATTGCAGCTGGTGAGGCACACTGGTGGGCAGGGCTGGCCCCAGCCTGACTGCGAGGTCCAGCCACAATTTTTAAGTACTCTTGACTTTACCATTTATTTTCTGTGTGACCTTAGGAAATCATGTAACACTTTGAAAGGATTATGTTATTTGTGAAGTGGAAAGTTCTCATCTGCCTACCACAGGTGATTCTTGTGCATAGCGAATAAAATATTCAGGAAGGTGTCTGTAAAATGCTGTAGTGATAAGAATTAGGAACTGTTGTGATATGTTTACATTATGTCCTAGGTACAGTTTATTAAGGATCCAGTTTAGGACAATCTTAATTACTTATGCAATTCTTGAGCTTAGGTGTGAGAATGATGTTATGGCTGTATAGGAAAATGTTCTTATTCTAAGGATGTGTATTATACTTAGGGCTGAAATATTGTATCTGCTACTGCAATTTGACAGTATAATATATCAAATATTTTATATAGTTTTAATATAATTATATATATACACATACGAAGACAAGGAGGGAAAGAGAGAATGAGAGAAAAAGTGAGGGAGAAGACAGAGGTACAGATGTGGGAAGATGGTAATTCTGTGCGTGTGTGTGTGTGTGTGTGTAGAAAGAGAGGTAATAAATGTGGCAAAATGTTCACTGGAGAAGGTTAACAGTGCGGCAGGAGCGATCATGCTCAAATCTGACATCTCTATCCTTTTGACTCTTCACTTCCTTCTAGTCTGGGGAAGGATGGCTGAGCTTCATCTTTTGCTGGGAAGCTCTCTGTTACAGCGCACTGTTTCTCAATGCAGTCATTTCCTCCTTGGAGGGTATGAATTCACACTTGTTATATTTTCCTGGCTGTAGATTTACTATAACAATTATATATGTTCATTAGCAGAAAATTTGGAAGCATAAGGGAAAATGAAAGCTACCCATAATTTCAGTACATGGAAATAATTATTATTACATTTGGATGTATTTCTTTATAGTCTTTAATTATTCACATTCCTGTTAACATTTTATTTTGGAAATGTTTAAGCCTACAGAAATGTTGAAAGAATAGCACAACATGTACTTACGTACCCTTCGCATATTTTGTTGATGATTGACTTTTTGCCACACAATTTTTCTGTCTCTTGCTCTCTTTGGGTATGAGTCTTTGAAATTAAGTTGCAGGTGCCATGCTTTGTCATCCCTAAAACATACTTGCATGTATTTTCCTCAGTAGAAGGATGTTTACTCACATAAACACCATACTGTTATCACAGCTAAGAAAATTAATTCAGTTGGTAACTTCCTGTCTATTCAGAATTCAGTTCAACATTCATTTTCTTTTCATTTACATTGCAGCGTGTCATCTTAAAATCACTTTTAAGTTACTGCGTAGTACACATTATTTAACTGATTTCCTTTTATAGTTGGATTTCTTTATTTGGGTCCTCTCTCTTTTCTTCTTGGTGAGCCTGGCCAGAGGTTTGTCAATTTTGTTTACTCTTTCAAAGAACCAGCTCTTGGTTTGATTGATTTTTTTTTTAGTTGGATTTCTTTAGATTGTTGATATTTTTACTATCATAAATCATGTTCAAATTACTCTTGTTTTTACCCCTGAAGAATTTAAAAGTGATTTATCTCTATTCTGGAATAAAAGACTTTATTTCCCTTTAAAAAAAAAATTCAGATGTGAGCCAACAGCTGAGAGAGAGTGCTTTCATTTGTTTTAGTCATGATTTTCTCTCTAGTGTTCAGTTGGGTAGAAGGAACAGGGTCACATGGTGTTAAGATAACGAGGCCATTAAAATTTTAGCCGGGTTAAAGAGATGTAGAGTAAAGTTTGGAAATCTCCCTCCTGACCCCTCCTCTGTTTGAAACACTGCCCTGGGAAGTTATTATTAAGAATGATGCAGGGTTTTTTCCCCCTTCTTAATCATTTTTATTGAATATTTATCCTTATTATTCTTCAAGATTGACCTTGGGGCGAAACGTCCTGGGACAGGGCTGTTAATCAGCTTGATTAAGGGGCTCCTTGTAGAGATGATACCGCCTGTTTAGAACTCACCTTCCTGACTCTTTGTCAGCATCTGTGCCTAAATACATAGACACCTCTTTGGGTGGATGAACCCTGGGGGTGGGCATATTTATTAATATGTCTGCTTACTTTCAGGGTTCCGTGCACCTGAAGTTGCTAGAGGAAATGTTATTTATAACCAGCAAGCTGATGTATATTCATTTGGTTTGCTTCTCTATGACATTTTGACAACTGGAGGCAGAATAGCAGAGGGTTTGAAGTTTCCAAATGAGTTTGATGAATTGGCAATACAAGGAAAATTACCTGGTAAGTTTTATGTTATCTACAATATCAGTTACTATTTTTTAAATATTAGCAGCTTCATTTCCCAGTTATTTAATTATAATTGTATACCAATTGATTTCACAGCTGATTTTTTTTAATGCATGAATATTCTTTAATTCTGTGACACATTAAGACAAATCATAGGAGAAAGACGGCAGATTCAGGGTTTCTTTTTGGTATCACAAATGAATATTTACATATTTGGTGTTATGTTTAGAATGCTCAGAAAAGGAAATACTATTGAAACTCCAAATATAGTGACTTTTCTTCTCATAAAGAGCTACTAAGTGTCCATTAGCTTGGAGTCTTTTTATTTTCTTGGAGCGAAATAATTGCTATGCAGGATTGGAAGCTTGAATTATTTACAATAATAATTTTTAGTCGCAAATATTAGTAAGAGTTAGTGATTACTTAATGAGGTCATTAAGTCTCATTTTGAATGCTTTTAAGAAATTTTAGGACTTTGTCATTCATTCCTTAACTATTACTTTAGTTTCATTCTAAAGTTTTCTTTTAAGTATATTTGGTTGTTTCTCATATTTTCAGCTTTCCTTTTCATCTAAAAAATAGTTTTGAGTGTATACTATGGGCCAGCTACGAGGAGTATAGCTTTAACTCTCTCCTTTTGGGGAACCTTTAAAAGTTTCCCAGCAGAGGGAAGTCTGCCACTACTTGGATAAACTTTGAGCACAGTCTGGGTCATCTTCCTCACTTTACCAGTTAGCTCTCCAGTGAAAGTCTTCACGTCTCTATTCTGCACCGAGCAGAAGAATGGCATACCTCTTATAAAACCAATGTGCACAAATTGACTATGGGGATATGAGGATTAAATGCTTGCCTATTTTGAATATTAAAATAAAAAGTAATTGCAAAGGAGTGTAATTATTATATGAACAGAAGTGTTTTCAGAGTCTATTTGAAATGAAGCTATGAAATGAAAATCTATTTTTATTCATTTGGTGTTAGTGACTCTTTCTATCCTGTAAAGACTTAAGAACTCTTTTGATGTCTCTAGTGGAGACAGAGTTAACAAAATTAGCTTTAAGAGTGATAAGCAGGTTCATAATAAATACAGGATTATAGAGGTCAGTGTTCTTCTTTGCAATGTCTGGACCTCTCATACACATTGAGAAGAAATAAAAATCATTGTTCTGATTTGTCCAGTGTCCTAGCATCATATGTTTTTGAATGTTCTAGATCCAGTTAAAGAATATGGTTGTGCCCCATGGCCCATGGTTGAGAAGTTAATTAAAAAGTGTTTGAAAGAAAATCCTCAAGAAAGACCTACTTCTGCCCAGGTATTCATATAGCCAAAATTTATCAGTATTTCTTACAGAACATACATGTATAAAGAGATTCTTTATACATATATATGTATACATATATGTGTGTGTGTATATGTATATACATATATATGTATATATGTGTGAGTGTATATATCTCCTGTGTCCTCTCACCATCCCAGATGCAAAATAAAGAAGATGGCCAACACCCCAGCAGCACACATAGCCCTCTTTCCGCTTTCATCACCCTCTTTTCCCTATGGATGTAGCCACTCTCCTGATTTTCGTGATAATCATTGCTTTTTGTCTCTTTATGATCGTATTACTGACTTTAGTTTTCCTGTGTTCATAATTTATTAAAATAGAATCACGGTCATGTAGTGTTCTGAGCTTTTCCCCAGCAGTACTGCGTGAGCTTCATTCAGGCTGTGAACACAGCTGTTGATTATTTTTCCTGTTCTTCCCTTTCCTTGTTTGAATGCGCAACGTATTTACCCTTGATCGTGTCAGTGGATGTTGATATTGCTTCTGGTTTTTTTCCCTACTGTAAACAGAACTGTTGTGCACGTTGGCTGTACATGTTTCCTAGTGCACATTGTGTGAGAGCTGCTTTGTGGTCTGTATCTAGGGGCTGAAGTGCAGAATCCCAGGATATGGGGACGTCTAACCTGTTTTCTGAAGAAGCTCTACCAGCTTAACACTTCCATCACCTATATATCAAGATAGATATTTTTTATATTTTCTCCCCAAACATTATACTATCTGACTTCCTAATTTTTTTCTAAATAGACTCAGTCTGTGTATTGATTTACATTTTCCTAATTACTAATAAAGGTGAGCATCTTTTTATATATTCATTGGTCATATGTATGTTTCCTCTTCTGGGAAATGCCTGTTGACCATTTTGCCCATTTTTCAATGGGGTTACTTGTGTAAAAATGAAATTTAAAAAAGAGATTCTTTATGCGTTGTATACTAATCCTTTGTTGGTTATATATGCTGCAAATTTCTTTTCCCAATGTGTGGTTTGCAATTTTTTTTTCCCTATAGAGTGCCTTTTGATTAACAGAATTTTCTTAATTTTAATTGAGATAAATTTGACAGTGCTTCTTTTTATGGTTATTACTTTTAGGGTCCTGTTTTAAAAAGGCCTTATCTCTCCCAGAGTTACAAAAATATTTACCTATGGTTTCTTTAAAAAACTTAAAAGTGTTGCTTTTGATAGTTAAGTTCTTAATCCATCAGGAATTGACATTTTCATCTGGATCTAATTTCCTTTTTTCCGTATGTGTAATCAGTTTCTCTAGCTTTATATATGAAATAGTTTCTTCTTTTTTCCCCATTGATCTTTTATTTTCCATTTCCACTCTGTAATTGTCAAAGATATACACACAAAGGTACATACAGGCACATTCTCTTCCATTGGTCAGTTTACCTATTCTTCCTCCAGTGCTGTCCTGTCTTAATTCCTGTAGCTTTGTAACAGTCTCCTTTCCCCTCTTATTTTTATCCTCTAGGAATGCTTTAGTTACTCATCTGGTTTTTCCATGTAAATTTTTAAATCTCTTTGTCAACTTTTAGAAAAATCCAATTGTGCTTTGGACTGGACTTGCAATGTCCTTGTGACGTAATGTCTTTCTATTCTTGAATGTGGGTCATCTCTCTAGTTAGGTCTTCTTAAATATCTTTCAATAAAGTTTTGTAATCCTGCGTACAGGTCTTGCACATCTGTTTCTGGATTTTCTTGCTGTAAATTGCTGTAAACTGAATTCCTGGCTTCAGATTTTTTTTTTTTTTTTGAACCATCCCAGTGATGGGAATCTGGTCTACAAATCTTGAGAGCAAGCTTATGAATGACAACTTCTCAAGGTTCTTTGGTTCTCTCCCCCTTTGTCTGTGAAGTCCCAAGACAACTCTCCTTATAGACCAGTGAGAGTGGGAGCGTGGAATGGCTTTATTCCTGGTTCTTAATTACTCTGAATATGCAGCCCTTTGGGGTCCTAGCTTTATGGGAACAGGACTGTTATTAGATTCTCCACTTTGAGCTGTCCCCTGGATTTTAACTCTTTCCCACTGGCCCCATAAAATATTCAAAAACCACACATCAGCTTTGCTTCAGTAGACAAGAGCCCTAAGGGCAGATCTGGCTTTAGGGTTCCTCTGACCTCTCTGGATTCTGTCTTTCATGAATGTTTTGGCCTGATAATTCTGTATGGTGTTGTCAGAGCTTTAATGTTTTTAAGACATTCAAAGAAAATAACTTCGTCAACATTTTAAGTTGTTTTCAGCAGGAAGTTTTGTCCAAATACCTCTTTCTCCAAATCATCAGAATGTTTTAAATGAATGTTTTAAATGAAACAGATTTTAATAGATCAAGTAAGAGCTGTTTTTATGTTGTGGACTCTTGGTTTTGTATAATAAACCATTGAAAGCATTTTGTTCAACTTTAAATTTCCTACTGAAAAGTGGCAGAGAACATGTATACACTGACTTTATCAAACTTGACAGTCATCTTGACTACTTAACCTACTGGCTTATTAATTTTGATTACTACTGATGTTCATCACACAGACTTTTTCAAAATGGTATCACAGTGACATTTTCCAAAGCTTAATTTTTATTTTACTTTTTCTTCCTTTCATTTTCACTTATACTTCACCTGTATTTTATAGATTATGTAACGATCTTGAGGGTTTTTTAAATACCGTACATGACAGTATTCAATAACTTCCACATTCCTGTTTAACCTTTAAAATACAGTGTCCACTAAGCAAGATGGGTAAACTCATCACCTTTGTCAGATGAGGCTCTGAGAGAAGGGGAGGTTTCTCGGGGTCTCATGAGTGGCAGGCAAGTGGCTGTGACACGGGGGTCTAATTCCAGTTCCCTGATTCCTGGTTCCGTTTCCTTACCGTGATTCTGTACCATCTCTCCAGTTCTTTGGTGCTTGAAGGAAAAATGGAATCTAGAGGTGATTTGTGGATTTTGTTACCAAAGACCAAAATTTCTTTTCCCTTCACCTGGTAGCTGGTCTGTTCTGTTCTTGGTGCTCATGTTTATCTCCAACGTGATGTGGCTCTGCAGCATCAAACTGAGTGAGGAATAGTTCCTGGCTCTGCTCCCTGGTTTCTGTTCACTTGGCATTTTTGAGATTTTTCTTTTCAAGTTAACAAAACATACCAGGCATACAAAAGAGCATGCATCCTGCACAGTTTAAAAATAAATATTATTTTAATGTAATTGTATCTGTAGTTTGATTATTAATCTTGTTGCTCTGGGTGAGTAACAGATTTAGGTTTTTCTGGATAGAGCTATAACCTTTAGCATGTTATTATACACAATAATATGATCTTTCAGGAGCTCATGTGTTAACTTGATATGTGTTGTTTTGTTATTTTTTTTTTAAACTTTCTCAGGTCTTTGACATTTTGAATTCAGCTGAGTTAATCTGTCTCATGAGACGTATATCAATACCTAAAAACTTCACTGTTGAATGCATGGTTGCTTCAAATCATATTAGCAAGAATGCAAGCATTTGGCTGGGCTGTGGGCACACTGACAAAGGACTGCTCTCACTTCTTGACTTAAATACTGAAAGATACATTTCTGAGGTAAATCCGAATACCCTTTATTTTTTTATTTTTATTTTTTTAAATTAGTGATACTTTAGAAAACTTACTTTGCAAATTATTTTAAAGCATGAACCATTTAAAAAGTTACTTAGAAAGAAATTAAATAAGAGCTAATATTGGAATATTATTAAATTAGCTTCCTGTTAAAACAAGTGTATTCACATGAAATTAAGCAGCATGTGTTTTGTTTTAAAATCACACTGTATGTGTGTCTTAGGTCAGGATTCCTAGAAACAGAGCCTGAAATAGAGAATCTTCTGCGAGTGATTTAAGGAGAGAGAAAATTTAAGGAGGTACAAGAAGACAGATGGAGCAAAAATGTAGTTTTTGAGGAAGTCTAGCCTCAGTCTTTACCCATAAGAAGCTCTAGAGTTTGAACAGCGGCATAGATTTATCACTTCACCAGGCAAAGGGGCAGTTTTTCACTCCCACTTAGCAGTTAGTCATTGGCTGCAATTTGCCTAAGGGTAGGGGTGGCGTAACCTCTCAGCCATTTCTGAGCAAACCAGCTCCCAGAACTGCAGTGAAGGGTGCAGGTCTGAGCTGTGAGTAGCCAACACTCAGAGCGATGGGGAGTGGGTGCCTCTGAGTGATGGAGGCCATCTGGGCGTGGCTTCTATAAGATGGATCGATACAGTGTATTGGGAAATATAAGGGAACATTTCTGGACTTAAAAATACCTAATATTTTGACTGTTGCTTTGAAATAAATGTTGTGCTTAAACATTATTCTTAAGGTTGAACAATCCTCTTGTTTTATCTGGTGGAATGAGTAATGACATTGAAAAATCATTTTCAATATTTAATTTTAATTTCAGATGCATTCTAGACAGGCAGAATATTTGACTCATTGGCTGTTGAAAAAAACAAAATTGGCATTGTTTTTAGAATTAAAAGCCAGAAAGTAAAGAAGAGATGTATGTGAATAGGATAATATTTTCATTTTACATAGGTTCTAGTCACTTAGGCTGGAACCAAGTCCTTTTGAATGTGTTTTTTTTTTCTTAACAGGAAGTTACTGACAGCAGAATACTGTGCCTGGCCTTGGTGCATCTTCCAGTGGAAAAGGAAAGCTGGATCGTGTCTGGAACCCAGTCTGGCACGCTCCTCGCCATCAATACTGAAGACGAGAGAAAGAGGCATACCCTTGAAAAGATGACTGATTCTGTTACTTGCTTGTACTGCCATTCCTTCTCCAGGCAAAGGTGAGGTAGTGACTTGGACCACTGGGGGAGAATTACATACCTTTTAGATGACTCAGTTGTGTGCAAAATTGTTAAGAGTATCAGCAAAGGTTGTTCATTTGTAACATTTTTCCTTTGGTTGCAATATATTAAAGGGAATTGTAGGAGGACACAAGATATTTGTATTTTTTGTGCACAGATCAAGCTGAGGCAGTTATAAAATGGATCAGTCATTTTTTTTCAGGCTCACCAGCCTTGCTTCTGGTTTTACCTCAGCTGTGTCTCTTAATTCTTTGTCATTCATCACTTCAATTTACTTTTGTTGGGCCTCCTCAAAGATGAGTTCTCATTCATTCTTTCTTTGAATACGTTTATATCAATAGCCTGTTGTGTGCCAGTCTAAAACCTGTCAGTTAACTCACTACTATCAAATTGGAAAAGAAAAAAAAAAAAAAAAACTCCAGTAAATACATTCATAAGTTGTTATTAGGTGAAAATGGCTTCACCTTTATAGGTCACAAGGATCTTATCTCAAAAGAATTTATCTAAATGGCAGAATTTCAGGTCTGAGTAACAGGTTGGTTGCTGTAATATTTGGGGCAAGATGATTTCCAGGAGCCGTTAAGATTATTCCCCATAATACTTACCCGGTTTAAGTCAGTATTGAAAAATAAGTAAGCATTAGAAAAATGTAAAGTGCAAATTTTTGGTGGCTGGAACAGAAACTCCACTGGCAGTTTTGGAATTGAAATTATTTGGCTATTGTCAAATAAAAATTCCATCAAATAGGTAAGGAAGACTTCATATTTAAGATGATTGCACTGGGGGAGAGGGACTGAACTCAGCTCTGCTGAAATAAAAGGTGGGAGTTTTTAAGCCCTGGAATGAGCTAGTGGAAAAGTACTGGAGGACCTTGCGGAGGAGGAGCATCACTGTGATTAGGCCATCTATGTTTGCTAATTGTTGCTTATTGAAGTTAGGCTCCCATGGTCCCACAAAGACCGGGAGATAGTGGTGCCATCTTTCTTGATCACATCTCAAAGGAAGGGCTCCCAGATCCTTGAGAAAGACATTCTTGAGTTGAAAAATTGGCAAGAGGCTGAGAGAAGATCTACTTCTCTAGTGGACAGCAAAAGAAGTTACAATTTACGTTTTCACAAGTAAATGCTATAAGAAAAGGGAAGTCAGGGACCAATAATCAGGAAGAAACCTGTCTAATGTTTAGTTAAGTTAGGGGGAACATTAAGGTCATCTTGATCAATATGAACATTCTCTTTGTAACAATTTTGGCATTTTTTTCTTTTAGCAAGCAAAAAAATTTCCTCTTAGTGGGAACTGCTGATGGCAACTTAGCGATTTTTGAAGATAAAACTGTTAAGGTAAATGTTGAACGCATTCTACATTAATGTTTATTTTAAGTTCTTCGTTTTATGTTTACTCATCACCACTGTCTTTCTAAGGGTTTATAAACTCCCTGAGAAGAAGGATCATAAATTCTGACGTTTATCTTTCTATTGTTTGAGAAAGTCTTATACACAATAGACTCTATAAGTACTTGCTGATCAACTGTTTATTTTATATGAATGAACTAAAGATGAATTGATAAATGAAATCTGATTTATGTTAGGGATGGAAATAATTCCGTTTTTATATAAACGAAGTAGGTAATTTCTTATAAATATATTGTAGGCAAAACAAGGGAAACAAGTGTTGAATCTGGCTCAATACCAACCTTTCTTTTGCCTTGAAGAAATCATTTAAATTTTTGTTCTTAAGATTCTTATTTATCATTAAAGCATTAATTTTCCCATCCATCACTCATCTGTGGTTCCATCTAGTCATTCAGCATCCTACCTATTTATAACCTGTGTTGTCAAAAAACCTTATTATCTAGTGAGAGACAAGGAAGAAACTATAGTGTAATCCGTAGATTACTTACCTTAAAATTTAGTACGAAGTGAACAGATACAAGGATATAACAGATAAAAGGATAACACATTGAAAACCACTTCAATTAAATCTTATTTTTATAAATCATTTGAAAAATGTACCTTGAATTTTTATTTTAATACCTTTAACCATTTAAGATGAGAAAGTAGTTTTTAGGAAGCTCAAATTTTACAGTTTGATTCTGAAAATACTCAATTTACTAAATGTGTTTTCTCTTTTTGGCAAAGTGTAAAGGAGCTGCCCCTTTGAAGATACTCAATATAGGAAATGTCAGCACCCCCCTGATGTGTCTGAGTGAATCTATGAATTCTACTGAAAAAAACATCATGTGGGGAGGATGTGGTACAAAAATTTTTTCATTTTCTGATGATTTCACCATTCAGAAACTCATTGAGAGCAGGACAAATCAGCTGTAAGTTACTCTTATTTATGCAACTAATTTGCCATTTTATTCATGTGTATTCTTTATAATCATGTCAATAATGCTATTGATAATCCCAAACAACAATCTTATAAAATGCATAATTTACGTTTCTATTATACTTTTGAACATTCGTTATAGAAAACTTAGAAAGCAGAGGAACATTAAAAAAATCACTGTCTAAATCACATTTGGGATAAACTATGAAAATTTGTTAGTATTTATCAATCTAAATTTTTATCATTTTTATTATCTCTGTGTCAAATTAAACGTGAAATTTGAAAGGCAGTCAACTCAGTATTTCACTAAAGCTGTGGACTTTACACTTGTATTTTGGATATTTTCTTTGACCTTTTTTTGTTGAGGTATAATTGACTTACAATATTTTATAAATCTCAGGTATACAACAGAGTGATTCACAATTTTAAATGTTATTTCCACTTACAGTTATGATAAAACATTGGCTATATTCCCTGTGTTGTACTATCTAACCTTGTAGCTTATTTTATACACGGTAGTTGCTACCTCTTAATACCCGAACACAGTCTTGCCCCCTCCCCACTTCCCTCTCCCCACTGGTAAACACTGGTTAATTCTCTGTATCTGTGAGTCTGTTTTGTTATATTAACTAGTTTGTCTTATTTTTTAGATTCCACATATAAGTGATATCACACAGTATTTGTCTTTGTCTGCCTGACTTATTTCACTCAGCATAATACCCTCCAAGTCCATCCATGTTGTTGCAAATGGCAAAATTTTATTCTTTCTTATGGTTGGGTATTATTCTGTTTGTGTGTGTGTGTGTGTGTGTGTGTGTGTGTGTGTGTACATGTATACATATATATATATATATACACAACATACACACACACACATATACCACATCATCTTTATCTATTCATCTGTTGATGGACACAGGTTGTTCCGTATCTTGGTACTTGTAAATAATGCTGCTGTGAATATTGGGATGCATGTATCTTTTCGAATTAGTGTTTTTGTTTTTTTATTTTTTGGATAAATACCCAGGAGTGGAATTGTAGGCTCATATGGTAGTTCTATTTTTAGGTTTTTGAGAAACCTCTATAATGTGGTTGCACCGGTTTACATTCTCACCAACAGTATATGAGGGTTTCCTTTTACCATACTCTCACCAATATTTGTTATTTGTGGAGTTTTTGATAATAGCCATTCTAACAGGTGTGAAGTCATATCTCATTGTGGTTTTAATTTGCATTTTTTGATGATTAATGATGTTGAGCATCTTTTCATGTACCTATAGGCCATCTGTATGTCTTTGGAAAAAATGTCTATTCAAGTCTTATGCCCATTTTTAAAAATTGGGTTGTTTGTTATTTTGATGCTGAGTCATAGGAGATGTTTATATATTTTAGATATTAGCCCCTTATCAATTGTATCATTTGCAAATATTTTCTCCTATTCAGTAGGTAGTCTTTTCATTTTGTTGGTGGTTTCCTTTGCTGTGCAAAAGCTTTTAAGTTTAATTGGGTCTCATTTGTTTATTTTTGCTTTTATTCCTTTGCTTTAGGAATGGATCCAAAAAATACTGCTACAATTTATGTCAAAGAATGTTCAGCCTATGTTTTCTTCTAAGAGTTTCATGCCTTCAGGGATTGCATTCATGTCTTTAATCCATTTTGAGTTTATTTTTGTATATGATGTAGAATGTTCTAATTGTATTCTTTTCCATGTAGCTGTGCAGTTTTCCCAGCACCACTTGATAGGTGACCCATTTGTTGTTTGGTAGCATATTGTTTAACCTCCACATGTTGTGTTTATTTTTGCATTTTTCCCCCTTGTTGGTTTCTATTCTCATAGTTCTGTGGTCAGAAAAGGTGCTTGACGTGATTTCAGTTTTCCTAAATTTACTGTCTTGGTTTATGGCCAAGCATATGATCTATCTTGAAGAATATTTTAAGTGTACTTGAAAAGAATGTATATTCCACTGCTTTTGGATGGAATATTCTATATATATCTATGATTTTCTGTCTGGATGATTGGTCCATTCATGTAAATGGGGCATTAAAGTCCCCTACTATTATTGTGTTACCATCAATTCTATCTTTATGTCTGTTAATACTTGCTTTACGTATTTAGGTGCTCCTATGTTGGGTGCATATATATTTACAGTTGTTATATCTTTTTCATGGGTTTATCCCTTGATCATTATCCCTCTTTGTCTCTTATAACAGTCTTGATTTTAAAATCTATTTTGTTGGAAATAAATATTGCTTACACTGACTTTCTTTTGATTTCCATTTGCATGGAATACGTTTTTTCATTCCCTCACCGTCTGTGTGTGTCTTTAGATCTGAACTGAGTCTCTTGTGGGCAGCATATATCCAGGTCTTGTTTTTGTATCCATTCTACCACTCAGTTTCTTTTGATTAAAGCATTTAATCCACTTATATGTAAAATAATTATTGATTTTTTTTTTGCCATTTTGTTAATTGTTTGGGGGTTTTTTTGTACATCTTTTTGTCCTTTCTTCTTTTGTTCTCATCTCTTGTGATTTGATGGCTATTTTTATTATTATGTTTAGATTCCTTTTTCTTTTGTGTGTGTGTATATATTATAGATTTTTGGTTTGTGGTTACTATGAGGTTTATATATAGCAGTCTCTCTATATATACATTAGTTTTAAGTTGCTGATCTCTTAATTTCAACTGCATTTTAACAACCCTACATTTGCACTTTCCTCCCCTCATAATTACTGTTTTTAATATATTTTATATCTAACTGTTTTGCATATCTCTTAACTGCTTATTGAGAATAGTTATGATTTGACTACTTTTGTCTTTTAACCTTCCTCCTAGCTTTATGCGTGGATGATTTTCTACCATTATTATACATTTGCTCTCACTGATGAGCCTTTTTCCTTTTGTGATTTTCATTTTTCTTATTGTGGCCTTTTCTTTTTCACTTAGAGAAGTTCCTTTAACATTTCTTGAAAGGCTGGTTTGGTGGTGCTGAACTCTTTAAGCCTTTGCTTGTCTGTGAAACTTTTGCCCTCTCTATCAAATCTGAACAAGAGCTTTGCTGAGTTGAGTATTCTTGGTTTTAGGTTCTTCCCTTTTATCCCTTTAGATATGTATTCCACTCCCTTCTGGCCAACAGAGTTTCTGCTGAAAAGTCAGTGTATATATAGCCTTATAGGAATTCCCTGGTACATAACTTGTTGTTTTTCCTTTGCTGTTTTTAGTGTTTTCTATCTTTAATTTTTGTCATTTTAGTTACAATGTCTTGGTGTGTTCTTCTTTGGGTTAATTCTGCACGGGATTCTGCACTTCTTGGACTTAAATGTCTGTTTTCTTTCCCAGGATCGGGAAGTTTTCCTCTATAATATCTTCTGCTGTGTTCTCAGCCCCTTTCTCTCTCTCTCCTCCTTCTGGGACCTCCATAATGTAAATGTTAGTGTGCTTGATGTTGTCCTAGAGGTCTCTTAAACTGTCTTCATTTCTTTCATTCTTTTTCTCTTTTTTCTGTTTAGCATCAGTGATTTCTGCTACTCCCTTTCCAGCTTATTGATCCACTCCTCTGTATTTTTTAATCTACGGTTGCTTTCTTCTAGTGTATTTTCATTTTAGTTATTATTTTCTTTTTTTTTTTTCTTTTTTTTTGGTTAATGGAGGTACTGGGGACTGAACCCAGGACGTTGTGCATGCTAAGCATGTACACTGAGCTATTCCTCCCACCCCCCAGTTATTGTGTTCTTTATCTCTGTTTGGTTGTTTTTTATATTTTATAACTCTTTTACAACTTCTAACTTCTCACTTTGTGCATCACACTTCTGAGTTCTTTGCCTATTTTCATTTCACTTAGTTCTTCTTCTAGGGTTTTATCTTGTTCTTTCATTTGGAATAGGTTCCTCTGTCACATCATTTTGTCTAACTTGCTTTTTATATAAGTATCTAGTAGGTTGGTTGTTTCCTGACCTTGAGGAAGCGGCCTTTGTAGGTAACATTTTATTTGTCCCAGCGGTGCACTTCTCTCTCATCACGAGAGCTCTGTGCTCTAGGGTTTCCCCCATTTAGGGCTGTGAGGGTCATCTCTCTGTGTCAGACTCTATGTGGGTTGTCTGGTAGGCTTGGGTGGCCTCTGGTCTGTTTGGCTGCCAGGTCTGGCCTTGTGTGAAGGCTGCTGGACTCTGGTTTGCATTACCGGGTTGTGAGTTGGCTGATTGTGTAACCCTAGGGGGCCCTGGGGCTAGTGCTGGCCTACCAGTGGGCAGAGCCAGGTCCTGGGTTCTGGTTGCAGGGCCAAGGGTTTACTGAGCAGGTGTCAAATCAGTGGTGGGTGGGGCCACTTCCTGAAACAGTTGGCTGCAGGGTCCAAACTGTGCCGAAGCCAAACTGAGTTTGTCTCAGTTCTTGAGGACAACCTGTTCCCTTTCACCTCAACCTTGCATGATTCTCTCTTTTCCTGGCTCACTACTTAGCCTCTTGCCTGTTTCAGTCCAGATGTCACTTCCTCTATATGTCTGTCTGATCCCCACCTGTGGGGATTAGATGCCTTAGATTTGTTCTTTCATGTACCTGTTTTTTCCCTTTCACGATAGAGAGATATAGACAGACAGACAAATAGATTTATTTTTTTTTTAGTCAAGAGTTCAAATATACTACCATACATTGTAAGTTTTCATGCATGGGGATTTTCTGTTTTGTTTATTGATTTGTTTCCTTACATTTGGCAAATATTTGGATGGACTTATTTTCATTCTGTAATTTCTACTTTTAACCAACCTATACAAGCTTGAAAATACTTAAGAAGAGAGGGACCCCAATTCTTTTATTTCACAGAACATATTACGAGGTCATGGTGTCGTTTAACCCCCTAAAATTCCACGTAAGATTTAGAGTAGATGCTTTACCGGATAGAATGTCCATACATACTGGGCTCTCAAAGATGTTCATTTCACAAAAGAGATTAGGACCCAGTTTCATAGACAATTGAAAGTATTTACTGCTTCTCAGAAGTTGTCTCCTGTTGCGTACATCTCCCTCCCAGTAAGCAGGTTTCATGGCAACGGGACAGTCTAGTGTCAGGGACACACTAATAAATACAATTTTATATTTAATAAGGTCTGTGATATTACAGCTACACCAGTTGGGGAAAGGGAATGCTTGGTCTATTTTGTTAAGTCAGGGAGGAATTCCTGGGGAGCTGACAACTAAGTTAAGCCTCAAAGGCTAACTAGGAGTTTGCCATGCAGATGGCACCTTTGGTAGCCAGTCTGTTTGTAAAAAAATGTGTAAAATGCCCAATGTCCTAGGTAGATGTTTAAAAATATTTGTCATTTTCCTTTATTTTCAAAGGAGGAAAATGACACTATTCTTTGTTTATGTTTGGGTGAAGATGTGGATTTATTTTCATACCTTGTGTTGCTTGTGTTGATGCAAAATATCCTTTAATATTTAATATATAATATATATTTAATATATTTAATATTTGAAGACTCTACCACTAAAGTTGATTTTAATGTCTTATGTTTTATAACTCTAGGTGTAAATGACTAACCCTTAACTTCCCAGTCATTCTTGACAATAAGGATTTTATTGAGTATCATAAGGGTACAGATATTATGTGTTTTTTTAGAAGTCAAGATACTTTGCATATTTGGACAGTGTAAAATTCTATAGGGAATAAGATAAAAGTGTAATTAAAGTTAAAATAAGAAATAAACATTGGTTAATCTTTATTTTATTATCAGGGGAAAATTATGAAGTAACCAAATGTAACTAACGTACCTAAGTAAGTTATATATTCTGTTCAGAATGGTTAGGGGAGAATTTGAAATAATTGCCAAATACTCTAGCCAGTTTCTTTTTCAAAACAGCATTAATCTTTTATATGCATTAAGAACTAGTAGAAGGCTGCATTACATTTTGAAATAGTAGAAAAATGACTACTGCTGACGTTCTTTTCTCCCCCATAGGTTTTCTTATGCATCTTACAGTGATTCCAACATCATAGCAGTGGTGGTAGACACGGTTCTTTATGTTGCTAAGAAAAATAGCCCATTTGTGGAAGTGTGGGACAAGAAGACTGAAAAACTCTGTGAACTGATAGACTGTGTGCACTTTTTAAAGTAAATGAATTTTTTTTTAAAGTTTTATTTTATTGTGAAAAGAATACAACACGAGACCTACTTGCTTAACAGATTTTCAAGTGTACATGCAATGTGGTGTTTGTTGCCTGTAGGTGCAGTGGCATTGGTTATTTCATGCCTGCTAATGCTGTCTCTACACTTCAGATTTCACAGAGGGAGGAAGTGTAGCTTTTTTTTCCCTTTCTACTTCTAAATAGAAATTAAAAACAAACAAACAAAGTTGTTAATGCTTTCCAGTACCATCTGTTGGTATCCAAGAAATTTCATTTTTGGAAAAAAAAAAGTAATAATAGATATGGTTTCTTCAAGGCATTACAAAGAAAAAGTCACAAAACAACATAAAATATGGGTGAAAAAACCGACTCGATTGACCAGTGCGCTGGGGAGGGAGGTTCAAGATGGCAGACTGAGAGCCTCGTGCTTAGTCTGATGGAGCGTGTCGGGGACTTCCTATCAGGCACATCCCTTGTGTGCTGCTGCTGGGAACGGGAGCTTGGCCAACCTGATTTGCTAGCCATTTTCTGGTTTTATTTGGTTTTGGTTTTACCAAATAGATTTTTTTTTTTTTAACCTGCTGGAGAACATTTAGATTATATACCATAACCATAAATAAGATTTCGAAGTTTACTTTCCTAGAATCTTCTTAGTTTTTCTCTGGGTGGTGAGATTGATGTTCAGAAGAGCCGACAGTTCTGCCAGGTAAAGGGTCCTTTAATTTCTGAGGTTCTAAAATTATTAGGATTCTTTGATTTCTGGATACCTCATTTTGGTCACGAGTCATTCATTAGCCCAGGGAAAAATTTAGCGGTTTGTATTAATATTTTTTACATATAAATGACTATCATTTTCTTTTCCATTATAACTTTTAGACTTCATGAAAAGCTTTTGAACCTGACTTTTTTTCCTTCATATTGGGCAAATTTATTCTCTTTTGGTAAATTACATAGGCCTATTTATAAAAATTGTACCCATCTAGTTATTTCAGAATTTCTTGAAGTTAAGAGGCATTTGTTGTATTATCTTTGATAATTTATGCTTCAAGTAGAGAAATGCGGCAGTTTGGCATTCTGTATTCAGCAAGATTAGTTTTGTACAGTTTTAATGATATCCATCGTATACTGTCAAGTATTCATAATTTTAAAAGTTATATCTATATGTGTGTGCCTAATATACAGAAGGGGATATTAATCTCTTTATTTTTGAAAAGAGTGTTAATGCAGACTTTCTTTATGGTTTTAGGGAGGAACTGGTAAAAGTGAACAAGGAATCAAAACACAAAATGTCTTATTCTGGGAGAGTGAAAACTCTCAGCCTGCAAAAGAACACTGCTCTCTGGATAGGAACTGGAGGGGGCCACATCTTACTCCTTGATCTCTCAACGCGTCGAATTATACGTATAATTCACAACTTTTGTGATTCTGTTAGAGTTATGATGACAGCACAGCTAGGCAAGTTTCTTTCCTTTGGATCTTTCTTTTTTTTTTTAATTGAAGTATGGCCAGTTACAATGTGTCAGTTTCTGGTGTACAGCATGATATTTCAGTCATACATATACATACGTATATTCCTTTTCATATTCTTTTTCATTGTACATTACTACAAGATATTGAATATAGTTCCCTGTACTATAAACTTGTTGTTTATCTATTTTATATATAGTAGTTGATATTTGCAAATCTCAAACTTTCGATTTATCCCTTCCTACCCTCTTCCTCCCGTAACCATAAATTTGTTTTCTGTGTCTGTGATTATGTTTCTGTTTTGTGGATAAGTTTATTTGTGTCTTCCTTCTTCTTTTTTCACATTCTCTTTGACCATAAAAATATGTTTTTTTTTTTAAATTTTAAGTTTTCTCTTCACTTTCTAGTGTCATGTGAAGTCTCAGAAGTTCACATGACGAAATTTTGTAAGATAAATTTTGAATAGGAGTTAGAATTAGGTGCTGCTAGTGATTGGTACCCAGGGTACATGTCTGCACCAGCAAGGCAGAAGGTCTGTAGGGGACTGTCTTATCTTGTTCACCAATGTCATCATATCCCCTAATTTAATTTGTATGTACTTTGGGATCCAAATTGTTGTTCATTGCTGATATTATATATAGTGGGATTTCAATGGATTTAATTGATTTTTTAAAATAATTTAAATGTAATCTACAAGGTGCAACACGATCTGGCTTCACCCCACCTTTCTAGTCTCTGTCATTTGCCGTATTCCTCTCTGCTCTTTCTTGTCTAGAAGAAAGTTCAGTCCCACTTAAATGCCATACTTCATCCTACCTCAAGGTTTTGCATGTGCTGTTTCATTTTTTACCAGTTAACTTAGTTAGTAATTAGTAACTAATCTCCTCACTAGACCATAAGCTCCATGTGGGCTGGGTCTGCATGTGTTTGTTCTCCCTTTATTCTCAGAGCTTAGCCTAGGATCTAGTACGTAGAAGTCTTCTGATGAATATTTGTGGAATAAATTACTGAATGACTTGAGAATAAAGTATGGTTATGTGACAGAGTATCAGTATATCCATCCATGCAAATCTCCATCCAAATGCTTCACATGTGACCAGTGTCTTATAGTGTCCAAAGCAATTATGTACACACTTCTTTAATATGTAAGTTTGGGTGGAAGGGTAATGTTTAATATTGAACCCATTTTGCAGAAAGCTTAAGCTATTTCCTCAGATTCACACAATTAATAAGAATTGTAGCAAGGAGTAGATCATAAATTTTCTAATTTTAAAAAATTGCTGGTCATCTTGGAGAGTTTTTTATTCAATGTAATTGAGGGATCTCCAAAATTGTAGTATTATAAGTTAGGTTTCAAAGTTTTTGTGTCTTAAAATATGAACAGTTGTACTCTTTAAAGTCCAACATATTATATCATTTTAACAGAAAACTTTTTTTTTTTTTTTGTAAAGGAAACCTTAAAAATGTCATGCTGGTTCTGGGATATAATCGGAAAAATACTGAAGGTATGCAACACCAAAAAGGTAATGTTTAATGATAATGTTTAATGGGGTACTGTATTCCAGACAGAGTGCAGTGACATGGTCGATTATAACGTATTATATGTTGACACATTTTAATTAGTAGTTTCTTTATAGTGCAAATAATTTAGATACAAATCTTCAAAATTAAGTTTTAGTTATCTAATAATGTTGAATATTTTTTCTGGTGAAATAGAGATATCAACTCCTACATTATGAGAACTAGCTCAAATTTAAACTAAGTGTAGATATTTTTCCTTATATCTTACCTATATCCATTTTTTTTAATTTTTAATTTTTTTGAATTTTAGTAGTTATTTCTATGTTTTACATTCCAAATGTAATTTCTTATAAATGGCAATAATTTAGTGCATTATTTATAGCTGTATTTAGACATACATTTGTCTAAGGCAACTAAATATAAATTAACAAAATTAAAATAAAATAAAAATGTCTTATGGCAGATCTTTGAAACATGATTTCTTTTTTTTAATTTTCTAGAAATACAGTCTTGCTTGTCTGTTTGGGACATCAATCTGCCACATGAAGTGCAAAATTTAGAGAAACATATTGAAGTGAGGAAAGAATTAGCTGAAAAAATGAGAAGAATATCTGTTGAATAAGAGGGATCTTGTAAATCTTTATCCTCGGATGGGAGAATTATCTTCTCTTGTAAATATTTGTTTTAAAAATGTTTACATATGAAAAGGGTATTTCCACTATATGCTGTTTGCTCATATGTATATGAAGGAATGTTTATAAGTTTTGTTTATAAAAATGTATAAAATAGTTGCCAGTGAAAGTATAATTTAAAGAACTATTTAAAATGTAATATTTCCTAAAGATTTTAATTAATTTTGTGAATTAAGTAATGAAAGGAGATCAAAAAAGTATTTAATTACAGTACTTATACTGAAATTTACAAAGTGAATAATTTTTTGGTTTCGTTACCCATAGTGGCGGTAAACTTTAAATTCTGTGATTAAGATAGTACTATTGCTGGATTACTTTCTAGATATTCTGCAAAATAGATAAAAATATCAGGCCAATTTCCTATGTAATACATTCCTTCTTAGATTGCTTTTAAGTGCAGTTATCATATACACTTGCAAATAGTCAGTGAATTTGCACCAGTAAAGCCCTTTCTTGGGACGTGAGTTCTTTTTGTTACTGATGCAAGCAGTGCACCTCACAGAACATCACCTTACCTAAGAGAAAATGCCATGAAACCTACCGTTCAGAAAACGTAACATTTAGTCTAAGTCCTTATATCTGGGAAAGACATAACCACTCTCTCTTCTCTTATTTTGCAACTCTGTCTTTTAATGTGGACACCCTGAAGTTTTATAATTGGTATAAATGCAATGTTCAGTCCTTCAAGTGATATTTTTTGTGTTTTATTTAATGTTAATTCTCAGTGCTAAGTCAGACCACTGGCTACTTGTTCCTAATGTTTTTCACTCCAAATGTTTCTACTCATCTTCGTCCTAAATTTGTGACCTTACAAATCCTTCATGATGCAGTTAGAAACTCTATTTTCAGAATTACAGAAATTCTACAAATCCCACCAAGACCATGGGGTCAAGTATGTAGCACTCTTCAATTTGCTGAAGAAGGAAGGGACTTTGTAGTTATGATGGTAGTACCTGATAACCTTGTCTTCTAAATTATGCTTAAATTGTTTGCATAAATTTGCATAGTAGGAGTACCAGGGCCAAGTACTTAGGTAACAATGGAAGTGTCATTTCTGCTTTAAGAAAAAACATTTTTGGTAAATCCATTGGCCCTGGCCAATATTTATCATTTCAAGCAATTCCCTCTGATAGGATAACTAACCCATTTGATATTCTTAGAACTGAGATTTTTACTATATAAAGACTTTAAATTTATATTAAAGGTAATTAAATTCTTTATATTAAGGGTAATTAAATTCTTAACCCTGAAAGATTCTCCATTTTTCAAAGGACCTATGTTTTAATTTTTTATGTAGTTCAAAAAAAAAGTCAAAAATGATGGAGCTGTGATATTTCTCACTGTTACTTTGTATTTATATGCAATTTTTTTTACAAAAGTCAATTACGGAGAAATATGTAAATGAACATTGTATTTAAATGAAATAATAAACATTTTTAAAGCATGTTTATGAATTTTAAAACTTGCTGATAATGTTTCATTTTTCACAAATAAGTCTGTACTCCATCTAATATGAAACTTTGTATTAATCATGCATAGAACATTCCACCATAGGAATTGCTAACTTAAGTTTTCTCCTGAAGATTATTTAATTTTCTATAATACAAGTTGTCAGGACCCTAGGATAAAACCTAATAGGCATAATATATTGTATTTTCAAGTTTTCATATAAATTTTCTCAAGAAGAATCATTCATTCTTAGGTGCTGTACAAAAAAAAAAAAGACTTTAGAATAACTGATTTATTGAAAAAAATAGACACAGTCATTTAAATTTTTTCCTGATTAGAACTCTTAACATAAACTGTTAATTCTTATCAAAACATAAGCATTTGTCTTAACAGAAAATACACTTTTGGGGAAGTTTAGATAGAAAGGAAAGGGAGCTTCTCTAAGTCTGCCAAGCATTATTGATTCTGTGTGAACTATTTAAACCACTTCTCATCAAGACAGTAAGACATACATTGGTGACACAGAGCAGAAGTAACAAAACAGATTGCCTTCTTGTCCAGTTCCTTTGCTACTTACTGACTCACTTTTCTATCCTACATTGGTCTAAATTCCGTGTCAGCCTATTACAGCAAGGGGATTTCCTTGTGTCAAAACGAAAGTAGTAGTTGCAAAGAGTTAACAGGCTTTTTGTTTTTATTTTTATTTTTTGGTGTGTTTGTTTGCAGTTACTGAAATAAACATATTAAGTGCAACTCTATCAATGGTATTAACTATGAACATACTTAATTTGTTAATATGAAGAATAGTGTAATTGATGAGATTTATGATTTTCTCTACTCCGATGAATTGCCTGCAACTGCCGATTTCCTAACAGTGCATCCCTATCCTGAGCTGGGTGCTGTTTTGTGCAGCAGAAGAGAGTGAGATTGCTCTGATTTGTTGTTGTTGGGGGGTAGTGGAATGGGAGTGGGGAGCAAGGCTGAGACTGAAGGTCATCTGATGAAAACTCTCCTGCCTTAGCACAGAGTTATTTTTTTATATATTAGATATAAAACTTCCATATATTACAGTTAACCTCTCTCTGTGTCTCTCCCTTCCTACAATATGTTTTTTTTAAATTTATCTATCTGTTTCATACCCACTATGTCTGAGTTACATTACTGACTAGCACAATGCCTCTGGCACATAATTATATATCGGAAATTAAATTTGGCTTTCAAAACCTTCTATGAATTGCTGATAATTTCTGGTCAGTTCTTTCTTCTTGCAGTAGGAAATTATAAAATAAATGAGATCATTTCAGTTTTTTGTGACTAGCATGCTTGAATAAAGCTGGGAGTATCTTTGTTTAGAAAGAGGGACTTTATTTCAAAGATAAATGTGAGTTCAGCCACATTCAATAGAATATCTTTACTGATATATACATACTTTTGAAATAAATATAAATATATATAATATATACTTTTGAAATAAATACATATTTTGAAACAAATATATATATTCTGAAATAATAATATATATATTATATATACTTTTGAAATACATATTTTGAAATACATATTTATTTATATTTATATATTTATTTCAAAGCTAAACACAAGTGGTAGCAATATGTAGTAATTCCCTCAGTGAACTCATGTTAAGCTTTTGAGTCAACTCAATCCCATTTTTATTAAATGCTCTCAATTGTTACATACACTTTGGTGTACCATAAAGATAATTAGACAGTTAACAGAAAAATAAATTGGCCTTCATGCATGACTACAGACATTTTACTCTTTACGTCCACCTTTGGGGCTGTTGACTTTATATTAAAGAAAATGATTTTCCAAGTTTCAATTTGCTTTCTAAATGTCATGATATAGGTTGGTCTATAAATTATTTAATTGTTCCTTCAAATGATTTTTACATTTCAAGGCAATGTAAATAGGAAGAAAGAAAATTGACATAATTTGAAACATTGACTGAAGGAGGTTTTCGTAGTGTAGTTGCACATCGTGGAAAAAGTGACAAAATATTTAACCTAAGTCTTTAATCACTAGTTGAAGGCCCACCTGTCAAAAACCTGTGGGAAAATCTCCATTGTATGTCTACACGGACAGAAGAATTAATCCTTTTTCTCATTTTGTGTGTCAGAATCAAAGAAACTGCAGAAGTTAGGAACATGTCCTCTGGGCCCCATCTCCTAGCCTTGCTTAGTCTTTGTGTCAATGCCTTCATTTGTCAAAAGGGACAAAGATAATATCACATGCAGTTGTTGTGGGCAGTATAGCTTATCAGACTCCCTTTATCCCCTGACCTTAAAGATCTGCTTTACATTTGTTGATGAGAGAAAGATGAATTCTTACATTTTGAAGCTGGCGGCTGGAGACAATATTCTGCTGATGATTCACTCTGCTGTGTTACTTTAGTACAGACTCGGGTCTCTGAGTTACACATCATGGGTATCAGAGACTGAGGAAGCTAGTAGCTTGACATCCCATCAAACTAACACTTTAAATATTTGCTTAGCATTTGTTTAGTGGGAGCTGGGAGAAACTGACTTTAGTAAAAGTAATAGGAAAACAAATTGGCTTGGGCTTCGTTTCCAGTAACGTGGCAATGACTGGAGACGTCCATGTGCTAAAAACTAAAAAGGCTAAGTAAAAGGAATGGAAAGATCTGGTAAGGTGGCAGGGAATTATCAGGCCGAAATTAAGATGCGGGTGAGAAGACGATGTTTTTTTTTCCTGTGAGCATTTGCTGATCCTAGTGAACTTGAGGTACAGTTTCCTCAGCTTCAAAAAGGTTGAAGGACAGAGGACAAATCCCAGCACACTCCAAGGTCTAGGGTCAAAGAGACAGGTATTCCTGTTAGGCTGAGACACATCTCCGTGTGGGTGAGGAGCAGCAGACCTGCCCTGCCCTCTCCCCACGGAGGACAGCAAGGTCCTGGGAAGGCCCATAAGTGGTCCCTCCTGGAGTTACAATCCAAATCCATATTATCTATATATTTTTTTAAATCATCCAAGTTATTCATTAAATGAAAAATGTTTTAAAGCCTTTGAATTAGCTAAGAAGAGGGTAAAGTATTTAGATTTTAATAGATATATATGTATGTGTTGTCCATTCTAGATTACCCACTAGAAGAATAAGTACAGAGTGTGTCATTTCCCAACTAGTTGAGGAGAAAAAAGAAATTTAAATATTTTTTAATCCAAATGAAGGCAAGAAATGACTGAAATAGAAAGAAAAAATGGGACTGATGAAAAAAATATAATGGGTATAAAATCAAACATGCCAGTGCTTAAATGTAAATAAACTAAATGATCCAATTAAGATAAGATTTTCAGACTTGATAAAAAATAAAAATCTATCTGTACACTATGTGATACATCTAAATCTTAAATATACATAAATGTTGAAAATAAAATAATAGAACTATATGCACACACACACAAAGTTGCACACACATAATTAGTAACCAAAATGAAGCCAAGGCAGTTATTAATATCAAAGACTTTAAAGCAAACATCATTACAGGAAATAATGAGGATCACTTCATAATGGCAAAATGTTTAATTCACCATGAAGTTACAACTTTAAAATTTATATGCACAATATGCATTAGAATTGATACAATTACATATTCTCAAATATATAAAAGTGTAAATTAGCAAAACTATGACGAATAATTAGACATATCACAGTGAGAGATTTTAACGTACCTCTCTCAGTAACTGTTGGAACAACAAGACAGAAGAACAAAATAATGAGGACAGAGGTGTAACACAGCACAGTTAACTCTGATAGGATGGACATGAAAAGAACATTGCAAAAAAAAAGAGAAAAAGAACAGTGCAACTAATATCTTTACTGTATATGTTTTTCCCAATGGCACAAGGAACACTTAAAAAACTGACCATAAATTGGCCTGTAAGTCATTAATGTAATCATTTAATTTTAAAGGGCTGAAACCATACAAGTTTATTCTCTCACCAGAATGCCATTAACATAAAAATCTATTGCAAAAAGCTGTCACAAGTTGGGTTCCCTGGCAAGCAGGGACAGAGACAGAAATTATTGTGCAGGAAGTTCATCAGGGTGGGCTCCCTGGATCCACACGTGTCAGAGGTGGGAAGGGGAGGGGAAGGGAAGCAGGATGGGGCAGAGGGAAAAATTGGATGGTGTCACAAGTATAACAAGGCCTCACTTAACCTCATGGAGAGCTCTGAAGCTTCTCTAGTCCCCTGGGGTTTTCCTAGGTTGGCGTGAGGGGTCCAGGCCAGTTACTGGATGTGGGATATCCTGAAGAAGGCAGAGTGACCTTGGGCATGACAACACTTTCAGCAGAGGCCTCTCTAGGAGAGGGCTGCCAGGAAGTTTGCACCCTTCCCAGCAACTGGAGGAATCAGTCCTGGGGGGCACTGAATGGCATGTACGATAGCTCACTAAAATCCTGATATGCCTGAAAATAATAAACACATGTGTAAATAACCCATTACCTGAATGCATTTTTGATTCTGGTGAAATTGGATGAGATTTTGAAGGATTTATGGGGACAGGAGATATAAATGAAGTCCTACCCAACATGGGGAGTCTAAATGGAGATGCACTCCGCAAACAAAGCTGCAACTCCAAAGAAGTGTACTCTTTGAATAAAGGTAAACCAGACCTCACTCATCTCCCACTTTTGCAGCCTCTCCCTCCAAGCAAAATTGTGTTGATGTTGAACATAGTAAGGTGGCATGAAAAAAAGAATCTGAGACATTGTAATTCTGAAGCCATAACAGAGTTACAGAACAAATTTACATCACATGTGTTACCCCCCAAAACGTCAAAGAGATTATTGAAAGCCATTCCACTGGTAGTATTTAGGTGCCTGGAAAAAGAAAACTTAACATCTTCTCTGAAGGAATAGATATTCTTTCTTGCAAATACCATAAACAAATGTTCAAACACAAGAAAAGAAGACAGCATGAGAGAGAAGCTTCAGGATCAGCTCAGAGTGGAAGGAGGCTGAATCCAAATACTAGAATTTTGAAACACAAAATCTGAAATAAAGGCAAACTTGAACATTTCTTCAGGGGTCAGGAAACCATAAGGATGACTAAGCATATCTGAAGAAGAATCGAGTGGATTCCTTCTAAAAATGAAAAATACAATAATTATCATTGAAAGTGTCATGGATGGATTTAATAGCATTTTAGAGATGAACAAAAAGGTAATAAGCTGGAAGATGAGTCAAAAGAAATTTTCTATAATGCAGCATGGAAAAAATAGATGGAAATACAAACTGAGAAGCCGGAATCTTGTAGGATGGAGTAAGAATGCATCACATTTTTCTGACTGGAGTATCAGGAGGGAATAATAGACGAGAGATGTGTTTGAGGAGATAATGGCTAAGAAATGGCTAGAGCTGCTGAAAGATACCCACCTGCATTTACACAAGAAGCCTCGAGCATGTAAGTTAGGGTAAAATAAGAGACATCTCCACATAGACACACCAAAGTGAAACACTGTCTAGCCTAAGCAATCCTGAGAAAGAAGAACACAGCTGGAGACATCTCCCCCTCCCCGATCTCACTACATTACAAAGCTACAGTCACCAAAACAGTGTGGTACTGGCACCAAAACAGGCACCTGGACAAGAGGAACAGAATAGAGGGCACAGAACTAAACCTATCTGTATGTCATCAACAAACAAACAAACAAACAAGAACAGAACATTAGATAAAAAGACCTGGATGATTTTCACAAACATTACATTGAACAAGAGAAGAAAAACACAAAGTGTATGCACAGTAAGCTTCCATTCATATAAAAATGAAAAGAAAAACTAACCTCCGTTGGTTAAGGATGCGTAGCTAGATGGCAAAACTATGAGCAAGTCAAGAAATGGTGGTTACTAACATCAAGATCGTGATTGTAAAGAAGGAAAGGAATTATGGCTGGGAAGCAGGCAGGTGGGGGAGTCTAGGATGCTGGATCTGGGAGCCTGGAAAAAGTAAACTTACCTCTTCTCTGAAGGAACAGTCATTTTAATTTAATTGCCTCTTAAAGACCCTATCTCCCAACATGGTTACATTCTGAGGTACTAGGGCTTCAACATATGAATTTCTGAGGGATCACAATTCATCCTATAACACCATCAATTTAAAACCTGAGAGTATCAGAGAGCCAATGCAGAGGGCACGTTGGAGAAAGAAGGCTCTGGGACACATCTGCATTCAGAAGAGACAGAAGAGGACAGGCGGAGAAGGAGACAGTTTAAAGGAGGTCATCAGTGGATTCAAAAGTGGCAGAACATTCAATAAGGATCTATCTGGATTGAACAAAACAAATAAATGTGATGACGCTGCACACGGTGACCTTTTAGAGAACAGAGTTTGTAGAGTGGATGGCTGACGAAAGTGGGTAGAGGAGTTTGTCTAACTAAGAAGGCGCAACGGGCATGAAAAGACAGCAGTGAATGTTAAGGAGCAGAAGAAAGCTGGAGAGAAGGAACCGATACAACACCTGGGGTAGACGGATGATTTTGAAGGACAAATGACAGTACGATCTTTAAAAATATACTTTAGGTTGAGCACAAGGAGCCATTCCATTGATACAAATACAGAGAAACAACACAGACATAAAGCTATTGTCAGGCTTACAACAAACCTCTATCAAAAGGCCAATGTTCAAATTCGTCTTAAAATTTTATTTAGAGAAATTGACATACTAGCTATAAATATCGATGCCACTATAACACCCTGCTCCAAACCCTAACAAATTTTCTCATTTACTCTCATAAAATTACTATTTCAAAGTCTGTTCCAACATTACCAAATTCTTCTGCTTACTAAATAGTACGTTAAGAAATTTTGAAAGTTAAGTTGGAGGTGGTAATAGACTGTAGAAAAGTATTCATTATTTATATCTAATGTTGCATATATCAGTTTAATTGATTATGTCAATTTAAACAACGTTTATTCAAAATTTAATTGTATTTCTATTTTCTTTGGTATGAAGCTTCCCATATAACAAAAATGTTCCAATTTTCAGGCACTCAATTTTTGAATATAATTTCAGATCATAATATGTGGAAAGTAAGCAACTTGCTCCGTGATCCAAATAGATACTCTGTAATAGTTTCTGTATTTGCTTCCGGTACAAACATTGAAAAAACAAACTACCTTGCCCATACTGATACTATTGTTCTTTCAATTATTGATTTTTCCTCTGACAGAATATCATTCTGTGTACAGACAGTTAAGCCACATCCTTTTAAATCAAGAAGGAAACATTTGACTACTGTTCTTTTTGATGGATATGTTTTTAAGCTATGCACAGTAGCTACGCAGTATATGCTTTAGTATTACTAATGGGTTATAGCCAAACGATGTATTATTACAAAAGCATTAAAGGGGTTAATTTCCTTGTAAAAACAAGCCACATAAAGAGAAGTTCCAGAATGAAAGTGAGTCTGCCTCCTAGAAAAATTATTTTTTAACAGCTTAATATTTGCTACGTTGAGGGGGAGTGTATAGCTCAGTGGTGGAGTGTATGCTTAGCATGCAGGAGGTCCTGGGTTCAATCCCCAGTACCTCCATTAAAAATAAATAAAGATACGTAATTATCTCCCTAGTAAAAATGGGGGAAAAAAAGAAAAATGATTTTTTAAAATTTGCTAAGTTGGTAGTTTTAATTCCTTTAAAAATACTTTTCCTCTTACAATATCAATCATGGATACTGTGAAATCATAGAAGGTAAAAAGAATAACCTGGAGTGAAATCCTAAAAGTAGTGGTGTGAGGGGGACAGAGGCACCAGGAGCAAACAAATGTGGTTTGTAGCTTCCATGCTTTCATACATAATCCTTGAATTATTGATTCTTAATGAAAATTTAAAAACTCATGGAAAGACCACAAATATAAATATAGTTTATTGGCATGTTATTGCCATCTTGTCTTTTAGTGCCATTATAAACCAAATTTCATCTCTTAAATTTCTCGTGAGCAAATTCTAGGGAACATCTTAAAACTTTATAACTATTTTTTACTACTAGGCAAATCTGAGTTGATGCAATCAAACAAAACTATTAATGCTGCTAGAATAGCAATTTCTCTCCGTCATTTATTGAGAATGCATATGGACCAGAAGTTTCAAGTGATGGGAACCTTTTCTTAACCATCAATATTTTCCCTGTTTAGTACAGTGTGTCCAACTCAATGCATGCTATATTATGTTGAATTAGATCTCTTAATATAAATAGCTTCAGTACTAACACATTTATGATTATTATTATTGCCATATTTATTTACTGTAATCTTTATTTTTGAACTCAACAAAAATTATTCATTAAATCATTCATTCAGTATTTATTGAGCACCTAGTATGTGCCAGGCTCTTCTCCTGGGACTTAGCAGTGAACAAAACACATGAAGGTACCTGTCCTAATTGAATTTACATTCTAGTACTAAGGACAGACAATAATTAAATGTATTAAGCAAATTAAATCAAAATGTATACATTAGATGGTGGTAAAAACTATGGAGAAAAACCAAGCAGAAAGAGGGGAGAGGGAAGAAGTACCACGGGGTAAAGTATTCCAAGAAGGTGTCTATGAGAAGGTAGTATTTGAGCAAAGATTTAAATGAGGTGAGGGGTCATATTTGGGGGAAGAATGAGCAATTGCATAAAAGTATAAAATAACTTAGAAAACATTTAAAAGATTTTAAAATTTACTTTGAAATAAAACTACTAATTTTAATTAATATTAAATTTAGTAGTGTAAAATATGAATCATGCCAAATAATCATGTTATCTAACCATCTTTTTGAGCATCTGTTTAAAATATATGCAAATTATCCACAATTTAAATCTCTTACATGTAGAGAGGCTTTAACTCATTAAGGCTAAAATTTAATGATAACCCTGGAAAGAGTTATTTTTGGAGGGAAATAATTATAGCATGCAAAAGTGGACACTAGCTGTTCGCCAAATGTATCATTAAAACTTAAGTTTTAATGAGGTGAGGGAGCACAGTCTACGGATAGCTGAAGAGAGAGTACTCCAGGGAGCAGAGAGAGCAAATTCAAAGTCTCTGACTTGGGGTTGTGTTTCAGGGCTCCATCCGTGACAGCAGAGAGGTCTCTGAGGTTGGAGCAAAAAGAGTAAGAGCAGGTTAGTAGGAGGTGAGATCAGAGTTGTGGCTGATGGAGTAGGGCTTTGTAAATCTATAGAACTTGAATACAACTTCCAGCAAGGTATAGTGTCTAGAAAAAAAGAAGAGGTCCAAATCTAAGCCTTAAGACCCACATGTTAAGAGATTTTGTAGATGAGAATGAAGCAGCAGAAGAGAGTAAGAGTAACGAATGAAACAGGAAAAGGCTGGAGTCCCATAAGCCAAGTGTACCCTTGTGTACCCAAGTGTACCCAAGTGTACCCAATTCTTCAGAAGGAAGAATTGATTAACTGTGTGTTAAATGTTGCTGAGGTCAATAAAATAAGGACTGAAAACTGACCCCTGGATTCACAAAAGGAGATCACTAGTGTCCTTGAAAAGAGAACATTTTCTGCAGTGTTGGAATGAAAGCTGAATGGAATTTAGTAAATTTGTGAGAGAATGAGAAGTTGGGACCTGGAGTCAATGAGCACAAGTAACTCACTTGTGAAGTTTAAACATTAAGGGCGGTGGAGATATGGGTAGAGCTGGGAGGGAAGAGATTTCAACAGTTAGAAAACAATAATGGCTTTATTGAGATATAATTCCGAAACCACAAAATTATTTGTTTTATAATATTTATTCACTTTTTAAAATAAAGACAAATAACAGCATGGATTTATGCTGTTGGGAATAATCCCCAAGAGGAGGGAAATCAGGATCATATGAATAGAGATGAACAAATTACTGGCATATTGTTCCTGGATGGAATCCAGTACATAAATGGGAGGTCAGCTTAGATGGCAGGACATAGTGTTCATCTGTATGAATGAGAAGGTAGGCAGAGATCAGGGTACAAATACAACTAGACGTGTTTATGTGGGCATGTGGAGTTTCTCTTCTGATGGAGTTTATTTTCTTGGCAAATTTGGAAGTAAGGTCATTAATGAGAGGGAGGATGGGAAGGAGATGTTGGCTATTGGGGAAGAGAGAAAATATGAATTGGAAGGGCATAAAAGCACATGGAATATGAAATATGATTGCCCAACTGTCTTAAGGATCCACTTGGGGTAATGGATTTAAGGGAGCCAAGAGAGCATGATGATGTATTTTCCATCTGCCATATTTATCTGCTTGGCATTAGTAGGGAAAAGGAAATAATTTAATTTATGCCATGGTTGTGGTTTTGCCAAGCAAGTATAGGGAGGGTCAGTGGAACTGAGGGTTCATTCAGGGGAATGATGATAATGATTGACCATAGACTTTAAGTCAAGTAAGAAGGTACTTGAATTGTTGAGGGGAGTGAAGGTGAATGAAAAGTAAACGGGATCAATGGATTATAGGGCCTCGTGGGAGCCAGTAGACTGCTAGAAGGAGTGATCTAGAAAGAGAGAGGACATTAGAAAGTTTGAGATTGCATTTGCCTTTATGACTTGGAACCCTCCCCCTATTCTGCATGTCCAAGTCTTGATCTAGCCCTTAGACTACAAAATCAGGCAATTTTCCCTGATTCTCCCAAGCTAAAAGAAACCCTGACTTCCTGGGAGCTCCCATAGCATTTCTGACTGAACAGTCCTTAGAGAAAACTTCTATCTTCCGTGTATCCTTGGTTCCCCCAAAAGCCTTTAAGTAACTTTATGTTTTATTCTGGTCTCCTAGCTATCTTAGCCCACAGTCATGCATGTAACAGAATAATTACGTCATAATGATAATCTGAAAAATGGGCGCTCCAGGGCCAAATCTCCTTCACATGAAGTCGTGTATGATATGGTAAAGAATGTCATCAATGGTGGTGTTAGTGGTGGCAATGTTCTCTCTCAATTACATTTTTATTTTCTGTGTTGGAGAAAAATCCCCCATGCATAGTCTTTATTTGTGAATTCTGAGACAATCAGAGATGGGCTTTGGAAAAATTACCGTCAGTGAAGTCAGTGTTGAGCCTCGAAACCTCTGTACCTCCTTCTCTGCTCGTGGGGTGAGCAGCCCTCCCCTCCAGCACTCCTGGGTCTACTGTCCCTGCACTCTCCAGGTCTTAGCCCCACGGGGAAAACTCTGGTACCTTCACTGATGTCAGGATAAAAATGTATGGCCTTCAGTCAATGGGTTACCTGAAACAGAAAATTGAATTTTAAATACTGAAATCTGCTGAATTCTGCCCCCTTTCGAAATGATTTGAGAAATCAGCGAGTAGACAGGAGATCTTCAGGAGTAGGGAGCACCTGAGTACAAGCATTCGCTATGTCCTGAGGAGGCCCCAGAAGAGGGGGGGAACCACATTTCCTTTAGCTTAGTGGAGACATGAGTGGATAAAGGAAAGTTAGGAATGTTTGTCTATTTTTTTTCCCTTTCTTGAGCTTCTTCTGCCTTTCTGGAGACAATAAACCAAAGATATTTTTCCTCTGACTACTGAAGTCTTTCTTTGGTAGTTACTGGGAGCAGATGAGAAGCAGATGGCATCATCAGAGCTGTGGAGTTGGCCCTTCTGTTTTTCAGGGCCACCTGACCAGTATCAGGGATTCCTCTGTCAATTCTCTCAACCCTGTTCAACACAGACTGGATCTTTTCTTAGAACCTAATTTGAACTTCCACCCTCTACTCTGGAATATCTACATATATAATTCATGGATGATGTTTGCTATTTAACTTAATTTTTGTCCTAAAACATTAATTTTCTGATGTTGCTGTTTCCATGTCTCGTACTTATTTATATATCTGATTACAAAGTTGATGGTAAAATGTATTTTTTTAATGTTCACGGCTTATTTTATTTTAATTTTTATTATTATTTTTTATTGAAGTGTAGTCAGTTACAGTGTGTCAATTTCTGGTATACAGCATAATGCTTCAGTCATATATATATATATATATATATATATATATATATACACACACATATGTTCGTTTTCATAATAGGCTACCACAAGGTGTTGAATACAGTTTCCTGTGCTATACAGAAGAAATTTTTTTAATCTAGTTTATATATAGTAATTAATATTTGAAAACCTCGAACTCCCAATTTATCCTTTCCCACCCCCTTTCCTCCCAGTAATCATGTTTGTTTATTATCTCTGCGAGTCTGTTTCTGCTTTTTAGATAACTTTATTAGTGTCTTCTTTCTTTTTTTCGATTCCACATATGAGTGATATCATATGGTATTTTTCTTCTTCTTTCTTGAGCCATATTGCACTTAATAATGTCTTAGTATGTCTGTATCTGTACCTATACCGATGGGATGATTACGTATTTCTCTAAGGAAATACCTATTAATGTATCAATAACTGAAGAGTTCTTTGTTTCAAGGTAGGTTAATATTTAAAATACTTTTCGTTGTTCAGGGAGAGACAATTACAATATTTAATCAGAGTATTTGAGTTTCTTGAGGTATTAAGACTTTTCCAATGCTTAATAGAGCACAGGACTTCTAGTTCCTGCCTTTGATGTTTGCACAGGGCGGCAAGACGGCAGGGTCTGGATTTGGCGTGAGATGGACTTGATCCAAGGAAGGAGAAGTCACACAAATGAGACACTAAACTGACTTGAGACGGATTTCATCTCTGGTGTGCTTTGATATTTACCTTCGCTCTGTCATCATTAGGTTGACCACACCTAGCCCATGATGAGAGAGACAGAGGGGTCAGTGAGTATAAAAACTCCAGTTAGAGGGGCCCTTGCGGATCTGATTCTCCAGGATGACTGGTCCCCGTTTCTAGGTCCCAAATCACCATGTTTTTGTACTTGGTTGTGGCACTTTGTGTCTTCTGCAAAGGTAAGGGACTAACTGAAAGAATCCTTCCCTGTTTGATAGATCCATGCATATATTTGTTTAAATATTCAGTGTTCTCTATTTCAAATATTTTTCTTGCTGGGAAATCTTTTCTATACCTAAGTGTAGGATAAGTAAGAAAACTAGGTTTTCATTTTATTGGGTATTATTTCAGCTTTAATAAGCTTGCCTTAAGGCGATATCTACATCTATACACTTAGAAATATTAGCAAGTTTTTGATGACTCTGTCTCGAACTTGCATCTTCCTTAAGACTAAAGACTCACACCAGCAATTTCAGTTTTCACAAATCATGAAAGGATCACTAGTTAAAAGACTGGTTCATCACCAAAAGAAAATTTTGTAGGGAGACTATTTCTTAAACTAACAACTTTCCTGGATATTTTAGGAAGTCAATTAATTAATTTCTGAAATCAATTGAAAGATGATATCATGAATTAATGTTAAGTAAAAATTGAGCAAAATATAGAAAGAAAGAAAAAAGCCAGTTCCCTTCAGTGATACAAGGTGAAGGTCTGGCACAAAATGGATATGCATAATCAATTCTGATTTTATTCCCAAGCCATTTTGTCCTCTCCATAGAGTAAAATCTGTACAGTTAATTGCCTTTTTTCCCTTTTCCCTTTTTTGTCTAATTCATTGCTTTTGAATATATTAACCAGAAAATGTTTAGGGAAAGTAAAATCAAGTGAAATTTAGATCAGAAAAAATACTTCAGATTGGCAGCTGTAAAAGGTTTGGATAGTGTGAAAAACAGAAAGTATTGGCTAATACTAGTTTGTGAGTTTCATTTATTTGACTATATATATTCCCAAGAATGCACTGACATTGAAAACTTTGAATATGTTGATAGGTAAATGCATTACTTATACCTATATAGATGAAATTTATTAAAAAGGAAAGCTCCAAAATAATGAATTGATGTAATAAGTATTAGCTATAAAAAGCAGATTGTTTATACTGAATTTTTTAAAAAAAGAATGGAAATAAGAAAATTTCCATTATAAGAGAAGTATAAAATGACCTAAATGTTTTCAACTTTTGTTCACTTTTTATAGATGGGGAAGCCCTATTTTATAGGCTAAACTCAGGTAAGTATCTTTCAGAAATTAATATTTACTTTGAGATATCAAGGTTTATTCTGAGCCTGCTTTTGGAACACAGACATTTTTTCCCCAGCTGTACCGAGATATATATATAATTGACATACAACATTGCATAAGTTTTCAGCATACAGTGTGATGGTTAATTTGATACACCTATATATTTCAGAAAGAGTACCACAATAAAGTTAGTTGACACCTCAATCAACTTACACAATAATAATTGTGTATGTGTGGTGAGAACACTTAAGATCTACTCTCTTAGCGACTTCTAAGTACATAATACAAAATGACTGACTATATTACAACGCTATATATTAGATCCCCAGAACTGATTCACCTTATAGTTGGAAGTTCGTACTTTTTATTAAGACCTTTCAATTTCCCCCACCCCCCAACCTCCTGGCAACCGCCATTCTACTCTCTGTTTCTATGAGTTAGATGTTTTTAGACTCCCCATAGAAGGGAAATCATAGTTTTTATCATTCTCTGACTTATTTCACTTAGCATAACATCCTCAAGGTCCATCCACTTTGCCGTAAATGGTAGGATTTTCTCCTTTTAATGGCTGAATTGTATTCTATTGTGTGTGTGTGTGTGTGTGTGTGTGTATAAATAAAATATTCCATTACATATATATATGGCATATATATGTATATATTGCACTTTCTTTAGCCATTCATCTACTGATGGACACTTAGGTTGTTTCTATGTTTTGGCTATTGTGAATAATGCTGCAATGAATAAGGGAGTGAAGATATCTCTGAGATAGTGATTTTATTTCCTTTGGATCATTATCCAAAAGTGAAACTGACAGGGCATATGGTAGTCCTATTTTTAATTTTTTGAGGAAGCTCTATACTGTTTTCCTTAATAACTGTACCAATTTACATTTTCACCAGCATGGAATACAGAAAATTGATGTATCCAATTTTCACTCATACTTGATTTTGTGAATGAACTACCTGGACGCCTCAGTCATTTATCACACAGGATTGTAAAGTGCTCAAGGAGAGGATTTTGATCTGCTTTTGCTCTGTATTCACAATGCTGAGAACAGCAGCTGCAGTGGGGCTCAGGGTATATTTGTTTTGAATTAATAAAATAATTCAGGATCATTGATAAACAGTTTATTCTGCATACAAAAATTTTCAGTATGAAGGTAACCAAATCCTTTATAAGGTAAACTTTAAACTTCCTGAAATGAACCACAGATAGTCTGTCTTCTTACCCAAGAAGACACGCGACTTCTGAACATAGTGTAACCTTTTTTCGAGGACATCAAAAAAAAAATAAAAAAAGATGCCAGTTATATTATATATCATGCAATGATGCCCTTGGGATTTACTGATATATGTGTGACAGTTGGAAACTACTCTAGAAATGGTTTCTGAGTTTCCATATCTGCTTTTAATTTGCCTTTCTGTCTCCTCACTTCTGTTAACATCTAGCTTTATATCTTTAGAAGATCATTATGTCTACTTATAGCACTCAATTCCAATTCCTACTTAGTGCCTTCAGTCTAGGATGGGATGAGAATATCTTTGATTCCCAGCTCATTAGCCTTGTGTGTGGGGTAAAATTGTGCACTCTGTGTGAAACCCCAGCGATTTTTCCTGATGGTAAAGTTCATGCATGGGTTTTGTGACATCTCTGTTTGTTGCAAGAGGATTTAGGAATGACCCTAGACTGTAACCTACATTTCAGATAGTTAGAATTTTCCAGGCTTTAACCTACATGGGGAATAGGGAATGAGGAATGTTACTGAACAATTTTACTTTAGAGACAATATTACATGTCCCTGAACGGTATCTGTAAATCACGTCTTCTTATCTTTTGGCTAAATATGTATGTGTGTGTGTGTGTGTGTAACTACACACAATTCAATTTGATAACAGCTTATCAGAACACATGGAAAGCCCTTTATCTTTTAAGTAACTCTATTTGCTATTTGTTTTAATTTGCACCTGGAGCTCAGAAATTGATCTGCTGACCACAATAAGTCTTGGGTTTCTTGGAACAATTCCAGTTTCTTAAATTTTATCTTAGTATCAGACCATATACTTTGAATTTTTATTTGAATAATGTAGTCAGTTTGGATTTGTGAATTACGGAGCATAGAGAAGCATTAAAAAATGAAAAAGAAACCTGCAATCCACTGAGTCTCAAAATTAAAATGTTACCCCAAATTTTTGGAGGTTTCTTGAATATGTGATCAATTGGTAATTTGTGCAAAATTCTAATGCCATTGTTAAATATTTTATTTCACATTGTTAATGAGAATTCTTTTGGAGACCACTGCTTTGATGTTCTTGATAAAAATATTTTGATATCTCTAAATTTTACTTAATATCTGTGCTTACATGTAAATTGTGCCACTTGTAAAGTACTCATTCTTAGCGTGAGTTTTTGACTCACAATATAGTTATATTTACCATAGCTTGACACGTTTGCAAATTTACAGGCTATTTATTGAAATATGAAGAAAATTCACCTTGATTCAGATAATAACCCTCAAATCATTTTAAGTTGTATGTACATGAATTTTGGCATCCAGCTGTAAAATAGAAATTTTAGTAGTTTTAAGTAGCCATTTGATTCACATTTAGTAATTTTAGTGTATACAGTATTTTGTCACATGAAAGACTCCTTTAAACTAAAACTTCTGCATTTCACCAACAGAATAATAATGAATGCTTTGAAGCACCTTTTCAGTGCTCTGAGAAGTATATTTTGCTCTGTTCTAATTCATGCATCTAGACGGGCTCTGTAAACTATGTAAAAATGGACTAGCCCAGCCATTCTTCTATATGGAGCTGGCCTGGAGGGGTATAAAGATGCCATGGTCAAGGACGATTACTATATTCTTGCCTGAGTATTGACTTAGTGAGCAGATGTTTGTGGGAACGCCTCTCAGGACAAGAAGTGGCTGTAATCAAGATTTACTTTCTGTTGACAAATCTGCCAGAGAAGCTACTAATGACAGCAATTCTCCCTTTTTCCTTCAGATGATGAAACAGCTGAAAGCGAAGCAGGTAAATTCCTTTTTTTTTTTCTTCTATTTATTCTAAATAACAATAGAGGGGCAGTGCTTCTCTTTGGAGATGGCATATCTTCCATGGAAAAATCATTAAAACATTTAAAATGAAATAGTTTGTACTTATTAGTACAAACAAATACATCCTAGGGTGGTTTTTTGTGTGTGTGTAATCTGAGCCAGACTTTTTAATATTTAATCGGTATTTATGGAGGTAGCAACCTTTGAAATGGAAAATTGCTCTGGTTACTTGTTTTTTAAAAAATTTCTTAAACCTAGGAGAGAAATGTGAATGTAGATTTAAAGTTTTACTTTCCCATATATCTATTGACAGAATATGTTTTTACTTTATATTCTAGGATTAATTTCTTAGTGAGCTATTTTAAAGTTGATCTTAGTGTCAATAGTTTTATTACAGATTCCTTTGGGCAACTGAGTATCATTGACTATGATTCATTATTTCAGTCTAGCAGGAAACTAGGGTGCTATGATCCATTATTTTGTTTCCCTATCAGCCAAATGAAAAAAAAGCTATAGCAAATACGACTACTTTTAGGGAGTTTTTCTTAAATGTAAGAATAGGATTTTTGCTGATATCAGTTTGGCTCAATTTGATTCTGGTCTAATGTACGCAGCAATCAAAATAGCCCAATATTACTTTTATTTGTTTTTTTAGACCTTTCTACAATCTTAATACAATAAAATGTCCTTGGGAAATGCTTTCTTTGAGGTAAAACACAAACTGAAAATAAGCAGCAGGTCAGCTGTCTCCTGGGGACAGCAGTCACCTCTTCAGAACTATGGACAGGACCCATTAGGCTCCGTCATGACTGCAAGAGCGTCTCTACTTCCAAGTGTACAAAATCTGGTTGTGAGTTAGAATAAAGTGGAGCGTGTGGGTCTTTAGCATTCTCCTTTAGTTTTCTGGAGAACCCTCTGAAATTATGAGCAATTGAATTTATTCCTGTGTCTCTCAGGGAACCTCCCAGGTCTTACTGAGGAGGGCCATGAGGGTGTCTAATGCTGGAGCTGCACTGGATGAATAAAAATGCCAAGCAAGGAAGCCCCAGCCAACCACTCAACCAGCCCACGTAAAACTGGATACACTCCAGAGCTCTGTTATCCCCAACAACCATCATCCCTAAATGAGACCAAGACTCACATATTTGAGAAAAAGATCCGTAGGCCACTGTAGGACTTTCTGTTTTTGATATTCATCAATTTTAGACAGCATGACTTGTTTGGCAACATTATTTTTCAAATCCCCTCTTCCACACAGCTCACCCACATTCTCCTCTCTGATCTAGCAATTTTTCTCCAGGGGGTGGCGATGGAGGAACAGAATTCTGTCTATTTATTTTTTTCTACTGCATCCTAAGGGCTGAAGTATAAGCTAACCCATGCAAAATGTATGCAAAATATAGTGTGACCTTACTCTGAAATAGAAAAAATATATTTTACCTATCTTTAAGCTGTGAAGGGGGGGGAACATATTTTATTTATCTTTAAGAACTGTGTAGACAATCTATCTTTAAGCAAGGTAAAAGCAATATATTTCTTGCTTAAGATAAAAGGGTCTCTTGCCAGATTTCACTATGTGATCTTAGACAAGTTATTGAACTCTTTAAAATTTCAAGTTTTGGTCGGGGGGGGGGGAACGGTAGGTAATTAGGAACCTAAGAATTGTGGTCTCAATTTCTGTATGACTTTTGAGATGTTAGCTTTTTAAGTTCTATTACTCCTGTTTGATCTAATTTCCTTGAAAAGGAATGCCAGAATGTTTGCTTTCAAAATTGTCAAAAATCTATATCTGTGGTCAAGGGTCAAGAGGTGATGAGCAGAACAGTAGGGATAACATTTGTTGTAGTGATTTTTCTTTCAAAATGTTTTTCAATATTGTTTTATATTTTCAATAAACAAAAAAGGTGGGGATAAATAGCATTTTATATTTGAAAGGTAAAGTCAGTGAAAGAAGTGAGGGTCAATAAAATACAGTAAATCTAAGTATTTTGGTGTCAGAGTGATTTATCTTAAGAGATGTGGAGATTGGTAGAAGCAGGAAGACCAGCAAGGAGTTTGTTGATAAATCAGTGGGCTTTGGCGCTCACTTCTGTGGCTCAGGAATCTGATCTAGACTCTATTAAGAAAAAATACAAATGATTTACATCCTTTGTTTATTGCTCCTGATAACAGTTTAATTTTCCATTTACTTTTCCATTTGATTTTGGACTTGGTGGTTAAAAAAGAGAAAAGGGTTAATTTGGATTTGACCATGTAATTCTGACTCACATGTAGCTGATGTCAGTGGTCTTGAAAAAAAAGGCTTTGGTAAAAATAAAGTAGGGAGCATTGGAAAATCAAATTCCAGGGGACTAAGGGTTATTCTTTAGGTTGTGTGTATACAAAGTGTTGAGTCATACACTGTATTTAAATATTCCCTGGTGACAATCTTTCTTTTCAATTTTAGCAGACAGCACCAACACAAGAAGAGGGGCTTGGATTTAGTAGCAGTGCCTCTGGAAATTTAGCATTTGGTTTGGGGACATCTGGTCAAAAGGGATTGGAAATCAGTAGAGCTGGTTGGACTGAAATAAACAGTAGGGGATCTGCTGGAGGTGAAGCAAAAGGTTTTGGGTTGGAAGCCCGTAGCTCAGGTATTCCAACTAAGACTCATTCCAGAAAATGTAAAATTATTTAATTAACTAATTGGTTAAAATATTTTTCTTTACATTTAACAATAAACCAATTAATAAAGATGAATTTTAATAACATTTTGGCTTTTCCCATCAGTTGGAACTGGGTCTTTGGTTGGGAACTCACAGCAGGGAAAGGCAATTCTGCATTTGGTTTGGAGCTCCTGGTTCAAGTTTATTTGGTGACAGTGGCATAGTAGCAAAACAGTTGAAGGAAATCGAGTGATTAGGTCTGGAGGATCCACTGCCAGTGATGTAGGTGTTGATATTTCATTTTTTGTGCATAAAAACTTCTGAATCATAAGATGTTTCCAATATATTCTGTGACAATCGTTTAATATTCTGCAGGTGACACCAGTTTGAGAAGTGAGGATACATTTGTTGCTGGTAGCTCTGGAAATCTGAAATTCTATTTAGGGGCTTCTGATCAACAGGGATTTGGCATCAATGAAATTGGAGGGGATGAACTGAGTGGCAGTGGATATATTGGGGCTGGATTCAAAGGCCTTGGACTTGATGCCAGTAATTCAGGTATTACAATAAAGACTCATTCTGGAAAATTTTAAACTAATTAAATTAACTAGTTGAAATACTTTTCTTTAAATAACATTTAACAACAAACTAATTAATTAATAAAGATTAATTTTTAATAACATTTTGATTTTTCCATCGGTTAGAACCAGGTCTTTTGGTTGGGAACTCGGAGCAGGGAAGGGCAATCAATGCTGCATTTGGTTTTGGAGCTTCTGGTTTGAGTTCATTTGGTGCCAGTGGTGTTAGTAGCAAACTAGTTGAAAGAAACTGAGTGGTTAGATCTGGAGAATCCATTTTCAATAATCTAGGTATTGATGTCTTATTTTTGTGCATAAAACTTTCTGAATCATAAAATGTTTTCGATGTATTCTGTGACTCATTTTATATTCTCCAGGTGACATCAGTTTGGGAAATCAGAATACATTTGTTGATGATAGCTTTGGAAATTCGGAATCCAATTTAGGGGCTTCTGAGCAACAGGGATTTGGAATCACTGAAATTGCAGGGGATGGATTGAGTGCCAGTGAATCTGTTGAGGATGGACTCAAAGGCTTTGCCCCTGATGCCAGTACTTCAGGTATTGCATTCAGTCTCTGTTCCTGGGAAATCCAACTGGATGGATTTCAAATATTTGTTATCTTCTTTAATAATATTTTGATTTTTCTATTTGTTGGAAAGCTTGAGTTTTTTGATTTGGGACTTGAAGGAAAGACATTCGAAAAAAATGTTCTGAATCATAAAATTTATTAAGTATATTCTGGTAGGAGTGCTGGTTCAAGAAGGGGTGAAGATGCTGGTAGTAATTTTGGAAATTTGGAATTTGGTGTTTTACCATTTGATGAAAAGAAATTTGGAGGCAGGAGATTGATGGAATGGGGCAGCAATGTCTGTTGGGCCTGGATCCATGAATTTCAGGTTTAATGCTCTTAACACAGGCATTCTACTAACCTGGACTCTTTCAGTGAAATTGAAATATATTTCAAATATTTATTATTGTTAAAATAACAGTTTATTTTTTCTGATAGAGATCAGGATCTGGTTTTCTAACTTTAGAAAGGGAGAAAGGAATGGTTGAACTCAATTTGATTTTGGAGATTCTGGTTCAAGTCGATTTGGTGACAATGGTCACAGTGGGACAGACATAGATAGAAATGGAGTAGGTCGTTCTTTAGGCTCAAGTTTCAGTGCTCTAGGCATTGATGGCTAATTTCTGTGCACAGAACAATTCTAAATCATGGCATGCATTGAAGTAGTTCTCATGACCATCATTTTGTATTCAGCAGGTGGCTCAAATGCCAAAAATGAGAGTGAATATCCTGGTGGTATTTCTGAAGATTCAGGACTCAGTTTGGGGTCATCTGACCAGCAAGGATTTGAAGTCGGTGAAATTGGTGGGAATGGAAACAGTAACAGTGGATCTGCTGGGGCTGAGTACTTGAGTCTTGGATCTGATATCAGTGCCTCAGGTACCCTAACCTGGACTCTGTTCCCAAGAAATCCAAATTATTTTCTTCTTTCTTTATTTCTTTTAATCACAACTTAATTTTCCACTAGGAGGAAACATTTGGTCTTCTGGTTCTGGAAGTGGTGAAGGAAGGAAGGGTACAACTGGACTTGATGTTGGGGCATCTGGACCAAACACATTTGATGAAACTGGCCTTAGTGGTGCAGGCACCTGTGATAATGGAAAAGATGTTACTGGATCTGTTTCCCGTGGCTTAGGAAGTTAGATTTATTTCCGTTAATTAGAAGTTCAGGATTCTAACATACATTTTAAAGTAACAGCGAAAATCATGAATACTCCTAATAACATAAAAAGCAAGGCAGAATCCTGAAATGATGGACAGGATCAGGCAGAAGTCATTTAATATTTGTTGGCATCGGATGTGGAACTAGTTTTGTTGCTGTGGATCTGTTGATGTGGAATAATTTTTGTTGCCTTCATGTGAAATTGATTTGGAGTTGTATAAGGTGAAGAGTAGCAGCTGACTTGTTGGGCTTGAACTTTGTATTTTGGATCTCGTCTTGGTGGCTTAAGTTTTTTTTTTTTTGGCAGATTCATTCCTGAAAAGAGTAAATAAGATGCATCCTTTAAAAAAAATCTGATAAAATTAGTATTTCCACTTAATGGAAACATGAGATTAAATAGTCTTCAAATTTGTGATACACGTTGTTAAAAGAAAAATGATATGGGGACTATTCTGATGCTGCTTGTAATGTTGGAAGGTCTTGGGAACCGATCACAGAACTGTGGACAGTAGGTTCCTTTCTAATGACATAAGTGTTCTGAAAAATATTCATGATTCGTACTTGGAACTTAAATTTATAATTAACACCTTTTTAAGAAATAGAATTGAATTAGTAAGAAATATAAGTGTAGTGTAGTAATGGTTAACCTCAGGCACGACTGACTATGAATGAATCTGTTCTGAAAAGGCCTGGTCACACAGAAATCGCAATTTTGTTTTTTGTTGTTCTTAACCTTTGGACATAAATTTTGAAGTCAAAACTTAATGAAACTGAAAATTTTTTAATTATTCATGATTCATTGCCACTGATTTTGTTTAAGGACAGCTGATACAGGTGGTTTAAGAGACACTGAAATTATGAACCCCGGATCTGCTGCCATTAGCTCAGGTATTCAAATTTAGGTTTTTGTTCCTGAGAAATGTGCTAAGAAGTAATTGTCTCTTTTTCTACTGTGGGGTAGTTACCAATCTGAGATTTTTTTTGGATGTTAGCTTTTGACTGCTTTCATTTTTTCAAATGAGATGATAGACGTTTATTAATTAGTGTTCTCTCTGGTAGTGGATCTAATGGTATTGAATCTAGTGTCTTTGAAATGGCAGGTTCTGGACTTCTTGACATTAATGTCTCTTGACATTAGATACCTTATGATTGAACATCTCAGTTTATGTAGATTGGTGGTTTTAATGCTTTCAGTTTCTCTTAACGCAGAATGCTTTGTTCAATTGACGTCTTGAAATGGCGCCTAGATTTCCCAAATGTACAGTAACAGTTCAAAGTGGGAGCAAGTTTGGTTGAACCTGGAATAGGAGACTTGGAACCCTGTCTGTATAACTCTTTTCTCTTTCCCTGAACAGGTTTTCAGGCAACTGATCTGGAATAAATCAATTTAGTGATGAGGCTTATAATTTTGTTACTTCAGCAGGTTTTTGAGTTAATGATTTTTTTTTCTCATACAGCTTCACATCATTCTAAGTCTGCTAACATGAGCACTGCCGAAATTGGATCGATGGTTTATACATCAGATTTAAATCTTTTTTTTTTTATATTTTAATAAATAAGATTATACCCGGAAACAGCCTAATCATTTTGTATTAAATAGGTGTTACAGGCTCATCTGACAACAGTACTTCTGGACCACTCAGTATTCCAGGTAGTTTGATTTATAACATCCAATGTTTAAAAGAAAAATTTCTGTTGATTATTGATTTATTAGGACTTGATATTATTATGTGTTTCCCATGTGAAATTGAGCTTCTAGGTGCTTCCTCTCTTTGAATATTCAATTTAAATGACCAATCGGGTATCTGAAACAACTTTATGAATAAGAAAGATTAAATTATATTTTAAGAGAACCTAAATAAAACAATACAACTTCTCTTTTATCATTTTAGATATAATATTTAAGGAATGACTTTATAAATAAGAGTTTAATCTGTCTGCACTTAAGTTGAGTGAAGACAACACGTAATAGAGAGGTGACCTCAAGATACACAGTAAATGGCATTGTGAAAAATATTTTAAAATTCTATCAAAATAATTCACTTTTTAAAATTGTTGCTGTTCTATTTTGCTTGCTTTTAGACTTGCTCTAAGATTGCATGTGTTTACTTGGTTACATAAAAGGGTCAGTGCATTAGAAATAAACAATTGTGGGAAACTTAAAGTTTCGAAGTATACAAACTTTTCCCTTTGATGAGGTGAATTAATTTTTTCATATATAGGTAATTGAGTTACTAGTATTATATCGTAGACTGATTTAGTAAAATCAACCTTGGACTTGTTTGGATAGGGTTTTCTGATAAAAATAGGCTACCAAATGCTATTTTTAAAGTTGAAGAAATAGTTTTGTAAGGGATGCCACATATGTTAGTAACTGTACGTGACCCCAAATGAATAAGCTCTAAAAGATTTCTGAACATACTGTGGCTGATTGCTACAAGAAAAATCACGGATTTCAGAGATAATAATGCGTATGACTTTGGCAAATCACAGCTCTCACAAAATCAAATTATACACTTTGGATTAAAAAAAAACCCATTGATGGCCTTCAATATCAACTTTTAAAATTCCCATGTAGAAGACAATATCCTGTGTATTTAAAGTCAATATGTATCTTGAAATTTAAATAATCTATGCATTGTGTTAAATAGAAAAAGGATCCCATATTCCAGAAGCAACCCCGAAATACTCAGAAACAAATGCAATTGTTGGTAAGTAAAAATGACTCTGACTTTTTTTTTTTTTTAAATGACTGATTTCTACCCATATTTCTATGCCTAGGCCAGCCAGTACCTAGTGAGGTTTCAAAATAACCAAAATTTGAAATCAGTTTTAAAAAAATTTCCCATCATCTGTTTTATACATAAACATATACACATACATACATATGTATGGAGAGAAATAATAAAATTCTTTACGCTTATTTAATAGAAATAGTAACTCACTCAGACAACCTTAGTAAGACTATCTCTACAAAAAGCAAAACAAACTAGTAAACGGACCACAACTTCCCTCCACATGGCCCTTCCCAGAGTCAAGACAGTTACCCTTTTCCACTGGGAAACGAGATGTTTTTCTTCATGTTTTGTTTTAGTCGGAATAGCCAACTCTGGGTGTTCCCAAGTTACTTTTAGCACACCTTGCAGTATGTGATAAAGTGTGAGAACTGAACCTTTCAGTGATTTTTTTCTTTTTTGATACATAAGCACTTAAAAAATCAGAGTTAGAAGCTATGCTAATTGTTCTAACTAACGATGAATATTCCACCCTGAATATTTTGTAGGTGAAGCTTCTACGTGGGGCACAGGAGCATACAAAGCTTTCAATGGCCGTGTCTTTTCCTTTGAGTCATCATGCACGTATACCTTCTGCCGTCACTGCATTGACTCTGGAGGAGATTTCAATATTGAGGTCAAGCGAAGCAATGATAGTGAGATTGAAAAAATCGCAGTTATAATTGACAATAACGACATCTCTATTTTTGGCGATATCATTTTAGTTAACGGAGAAAGGTGAATGTCATAATGTTTTGAATAAAGGCTGTAGAATTACTTAAGCAACCCGAGCAAAAAGGAAAAACAAAAGGTTGAATAGGGAAGAGATAGTACTCTTTTCCTGTTTTGGGTGCTCAAGTTGATATTTTTAATAAATTCTTCTTAAATGTATAAGACTTTGCGGTATGTGGGATTGTAAGATATTATATTTATTCCTATAACAAGTAAGGGGAAAAAAAGAGTGGTTCTATTGTTCGGCTATTTTGAGTCTCTAGATTTGGGGCAACATGCATATTCAACAAAACTGTTAATAGGATGTTTCAATTTTCATTTGTATGTTTAACACTAAATACAAATTTGAGGTTTTACAATATATTGAAACTTAGGCCATTATTTTCAGAAGTAGCGATTTGAATTTGGAAGGATGACTATTTCAATACTTTTCAGGATAAGAAAATGAGGCATGATATTCTACTTGCGGACATTTCAAATTATTTCATCATTTTATTCTTACACTGAACCACTTTTTTCTTGTTGGTGCCTCCGAAGCCCCAAGGACCTATTCATTGTTTCTTAGAAGTCTTTCCAAAATTGGACCAATAGCCATTGTGTCTCTTCTTCTGTGATGATCAGAATAAGAAAACTTTAATATTTATTAGCCAGTATGATATTTATTATACTAAATGCAGAAACATGGATTATCACAACAAACACGTCAAATTAATGCGATTCTTACCTTTATATGTACTTGTATTTTGTGCTTTTCAGTGTACAGATACCATATAACAATAAGTTGATTCACATTAAAAAATACGGAGAACATAATGTTCTGAATAGCCGTAGAGGAATCCTGTCTCTGATGTGGGACAAAATTAACAAGCTCTCAGTAAGTCCATCTATGATTTTTCTTATAATCCCGTGCTTTGTGGTTTTTACCTTTGGTTATAAAAATAATGCAATATAAGGAAAATAAGAGCTAACGTTTATTGAGAAATCTCTATGTATTGATCACTGTACTAAGCACTGTCTACTATTTAAACTACCTTTAAGTAGAATGTTATTAATCTTACTTTACAGATGATAGAACTCAGGAAATTCAGACTATCCAAAATTAAATAATTGGCCCAAAGACACACAGTTAGTAAGAGGTGAAGTCAGGACCGTTCCAAATTCTAGATCCAGATCTTTTAGAAAAGGCCCTGTAGTTTATTTCTAAGTAAGCAGCTTAGGCGACATTGAACATGGAGAGCCCCTGTCCTTTGGTTTGGGTAAACTTCATCTTGAGATATTTTCAATATTTTATAAACACATACATGTAATTTTTTTTTTAAAAGCTCACTCTTCACAAGCAATATCCAACTTGTGGTCTTTGTGGTAACTTCAACAGCACTCCAGGTAAGATTTCATGTCAAAGAAAATTATCTCCCCAAAGAAAACTGTAAAGTAATTACTCATATTTAGATAAACCTAACAACTAACAATTTGCATTTGTCTAAAGAATGAGAAATTGTTAAAATAAAAAATATATATTTATATTGTCAAGTCCACATTTATCTTGAAAATAGTGTACGTATATAATGAGTATCTTGAAAACATTGCTTTTTTTTTTTTTAAGGAGACGATATCAATGAGCACATTGCCAACAGTAAAATTCCTGGTAATTGTCCCAATGCTGTTAGTAAAAGCTATGAAGTCTGTGAAGACGGAGTAGAGGTAAGAAACTTAACATTTCATCCAGGAGCAGATTTCAGCAATATTCCCCCTTGATTTCGATTTAGAGAGCCCACATTTTCTTCTAAGCAACTTGTTCTTAGAATTCTGCAACTGCTCCCTCTCCAGTGTCCCTGTGGTCTGTTTCTAAGCTTTAGGCTAGCTGTAGATTCTAATATAAGTGCCTTTTTCCCTAAAACATTATGATGTTTACTATACATCAGTGTAACAATTCTAACTTCCTTAAACGTTTTAGTTTGTTGGTAAACTGAGGCACTTCACCTCTCCATGATTATCTCTTGATGGGGACTGACTTGACTCTTACAGTTTACAAATCAATGTACCGTGTTCCTAAGACCTACTTTCTGCTCTCACTCCCTGAGTTTTGCCCCAGATAGCCAGTCTGAATTGTCACCTCCTGTATACTTGACCTTCGTTTTGAAAAAGTTGCAGACTATCTTTTTGACGATGACCCTTGAAAATAGTCGTCATTTGCTCTGAATTTTCTGCACTTGTGTAATTCTGTTAACGTGGAATTTGATAGTTTGCATTCATTTGATGACTGACGGCATTTTCGCATATTCCTATTCCAATCTAGCACAAAATTCTCAAGATCGCAATATGTGTAGGCGGTATAGGTAGGAGGAGACTTGTGTTTTATGGACAATGGGTGTTGTATTTATAACTGCTTTGTCATCTTCTAGCAAAGCAAATTAAGCCATGATGTTATGAAAGGTCATCTGCTATCTTCCTTGTGAAATGCTCTTTCGTCTTTGTAGTTAGAGTAGCTTTCTGTTTCCTCTGACACCCTATGCCACTCATTATTACTTACGATGAAATACAGCCTATAAACACTCCCCATGTTTTCTTTGCATGTTTCCTATGAGATTCTGAGGCCTGTGATGACAGGGATCGTGTTTTATCTGTTGTGGTAGTTGCACAGTGTGTGAGAACTTACTTCTATTTGCTCAGAAATGTTCGTTGAATGAATATATGTTAAAGCCAACGCAAATTTAGAAAGAACTTACCGTGTGCAAGACACTGTGTTAAGCCTAGAGATCACAAAATTCTATTTCTTGCCCTACAGGAACCTGCACTCTAGTGAGAAAGTTACACAAAGAGTCATAGATAAAAAACAACCCTTGAAGATTTCATTTCACTTAATTTTATATGTCACTTGGAGAAGGTTATCAGTGTTCCTAGGGCTTAATTGGTGCAAACCATGCATTTGCTTGCCAGTAGCTTTTATATTTCTCTGAAAACAAACATAGTTAAGATAGAAAACAGGTATGTGGTAGTTAAAATATGTTGAAATTTGAACTTTTTATGCTTGATAATATGTGTCTTTATTTCCTTCACCAACAGGGGAACAAATATGTTGTTTCAGAGCAAACACTCATGGCCCCCACCAAGGAAGCACAGAATCACTCTGTTTCATGTTTACCCATCAAATACAGGCAGACTAACAGTTGGAAGGGCCTATATCCCTCTGTCTATTGTGGTATCAATCATTCACCACCCTGATCTCTGGCATCAGCAATCTTTCCTTTTCTCATTCTTTCTATTTTCTTGAGTTCTAAACTTCATGTCACTTTTAGAGAAAGTTTTGATGAGTTTGGTACAACTTTTGAAGTTGTATAGCAATCTGAGATGCCAGAGGTGAAGTTTTCCCTTAGGAGTCACTGTACCAACGTGATAATTCAGAGCTCTCCATTTCAACCCGTGTTCAACAACTCTCCCTGTCAAAGCCATGCGATATTGTGTAAAGAAAAAAAAAAAAACTTCTGAATTTATCTTTCCTTGAATAGTCACTTGATTCTTCATTTTTCTTATCTTTTAATAAAACTTTGTGCTTTATTTTGTAGTACTGTGACAAAATTATTGGAACCTACTTTGAGCAGTGTGGGAAGGTTAGCGCTTTATCCAATGACTACAGAATGATCTGCATCAGCGAGTATTGTCAAAATAGAGACAAAAATTCCACGTGCTGACACTTACTCAGAGCTGTCCCGCCTCTGCGCTTCAGATGGTCCTGGCACCTATGAATCCTGGAGAGATGATTCCGATGTGGTTTGTGGTAGGTTTTAGACGTATTACAGATTCCAAATCAGGACGTCTCCACAGTGCTCTAAAGTTGAGCCATGTTTCAAAGTAATCTTCTCAAATGCCTGTTGCCCTGGAAGGAAACTTAGAGGTGATAGTCTTGTCTCTGACGTGTACTTATGAGGAAACTGAGGTTCATTTTGTGGCGTGACATTGCCACAAGTGCTTTGTGTTAAGATCTTAATTAGGGACTTTATACCCTATAATCAGTAAAACTCACTGGGAAAAGTGAATAATTCTGTAAAATTGTAAAAACTCTATAAAAATAGCTGAACAAGTTATCAAAAGTATGTTGGTTTTTTCCATTCTAAAAACTAAAAAACATAAATGAGTTTCATACAGATATAAATATAGTTTCCATGTATACTTAACACAATCTTTGTAAGTTAAAACACAAGGAGAATATCAATTTCAAAGTAAGATAAAATGATTTTATATAATATACATTTCCTCCAAATTAATATTGTATCTTAAGATAATGTGGTGCATAGGAAATTGGCATAATTTAGTTACCTAGTATCTTAAAAAACTGACCTATATCTTGAAAATTACTCAAGGAATCCCATTTGAAAAGATCCCCATTAGAATATCATGTATGTATCACATTCATTTTCCTCTAATTTCCATATATACGTATTTGTGTATTTCTCCAGAAAAACCGACATGCCCAGAAAACCATATCTACAAAGAATGTGGTCCCTCAAATCCTGCAACTTGTTCTAATGTAGCTCCTTTTCAAGACATTGAATGTGTGAGTGGCTGCACCTGTCTAGAAGGTAATAGTATTTATACTAAAACAGTTGAAAATGAAGTGCCTCAGTTATAGTGGGACTCTTGTTTCTAACAAGATATTTAATGAATAAATTATTATCTATTCATAATCCATCCGTCTAGAAAACTGCAGGGGAGGGGAAGAGAGACTTTATCATGTTAATGTGCATTTGTATCTCTACAATATCTGAGGGCCATGGTCCTACACAGATGATCCACTAGTCCTATATTGGGCTCAACAGGACTGCTCCGTGGCTCAGACAATTATCTCCACTCTTGCCAGTTCTTGCTTAAATAGAAATCATCATTTTAAGTACATGTTTACACTTGAAAGGACGATCTCAGAAGTGATTTCACAATCCGTTGCTTGAGAATTGACTGAGCTTTGTATAGCTTTGAGATTAATCTTATATGATGTATTCTAGGCTATCTATTGGATGACATTGGAGAGAAAGGGAAATGTGTGCTGAAGGCTGACTGTCCCTGTGAATCTAATGGAAAAGTGTATCAGGCAGGAGAAGTCCGTGAAGGTCCTTGTGGTTCGGAGTGGTATGTGTGTACTTTCTGTCTGCATTTTACTGATAGTGACGTCATACAAATATTTTAATGTAACTTAAAATAATTCTTAAATCCACACTTAAAAGAAACGTTTCAGAAGCAAAAAGCAACCTCACTGCATTTTCTGTGTTGGTACGCTTTCTTATTTGAGGAAAGTTTAGTGTGTTTTATGTAAAGTAGATGAGTTTCTGTGTATCTTTAAAAGATAATATTTTTCACTAACTGAAATAACATTTTGAATAGTAAACCAAATTGGTGGTTGTAAAGAATAATACAAAAGTATGGTTATAATAATAAAACAATAATTATGCTAATTGCCAAGAATATTTAAAAATATTCAATTAGAAACAACCCAACACTTTTCAAATAATTTTACATGTGGCTACACTGGTGAAGATATATTTAATCCTGAGTGGATTTTAATGTGCTGAAAGTTAGTGTAGATTATTTCTCTTTTAGTTAAATAGCTTGATTATTCATTCTGAATTCAGGAACAATGTGCTGACCAAAGAGATTTCTTTATTTCTCAGTATGACTTTTCTCTGAAACTTCAAATGTCTGCAAGATTCCAAAGGATTTTCTAGAAATGTACTGTTTCCTTGTGGGGAAATAATCTGACTCAGTGAAAACTAATATATTATTTATACTGTAATATTTTCTTGATAAATAGGCAGTGTTCCATTAGTCTGGTAATAATATATTAATAATAATTATGAATAACAAGAGCTGTGATTTATTGAATGTGGATAGCAGTGCTGTCCAAGAGAAATATGATGTGAGCCACAAATATAACACACATAAATAATTTAACAGTTTTTAGTGGATGCATTTTTAAAAAGCAAAAAAGAAACTAAGTGGAATCAAGTATAACCATGTATTTTACATATCCAAAACACCATCATTTCAACATGAAATTAGTATAAAACACAGAGAGTTTTTTACAACCTTTTTTCGTATTAACTCTTAGAAGTCTGTGTGTGTTTTACATTCATAGCAGGTCTCAATCTGGACTGGACTGACTAGCCACATGTCACGTAATCAATAGCCATACGTCTCTATACTATATTGGGCAATGCAGGTCTACAACGTGACACGTAGCAGGTGTTTTAACAGTAATAGTGAAATGTGTTCTACTCAAACAACCCCCTGAAATTCAGTTTACAAGTTTTTATATGTTTAATGCAGGCAGACATTATTATTTAAGTCGATAGAATTAGAATCTTTTAAAATATGAGGATACCGCTGTCAATGAGACATTTTATCAGAGTTGAGATGTTGCGTAGGGAATGAAGAAGATGGTCTAATAAAGCTTGACTAGATGTCTTAGGTTAAGCTGTAATTTTTTAAATGTTTTGTTATTTATTTTCATCATAGAGAAAACACAATCGATGACCTTTAACATAACCATTGCATTTTAACAGCACGTGCCAAGAAGCAAAGTGGTCCTGCACTGAACTGTTATGTCCTGGAAGATGTAAGGTGGAAGGAAGCTTGATTACGACTTTTGATGGTGTTAAATACAACCATCCTGGAAACTGTCACTATCTGGCTATCCACGTATGTAATAGTCTAGAACACCTGAGAAAGCTAATACAGACACCAAAATATTTTTCAATCAGCTTAGAACACTATCTTCTACTTAATTTACCATTTTAAAAAAATAGCAGACAGCCCTTCAATTATTGGTTATATATTTCAGTATCTGTTTTCTGTCACATATTGACACTGACAATCAGTATTACCTGCACTCCCTAGAAATTCCTTGCTAAACAAAAGCAATCTAAATCCCTTTATAACTAATATTTTTCTGAATACACTGGAAAAATATTTCCTTTTTCTACTTTTTTTGCATGTGCTCACTCATGCCGCAAGTGAAAGTATCTTTCACTTTCCACATGGCATCTTCCTCTTTCCTTATTACTCTTTTACATTTAATTTATTTTTTATAATACAATAGCACCATTATGATAGAGGCTGTCCTTACATTTAAACTCTTTTCAGTGCTAACATTTTAATCTACATTTCAGTAAGAGGAGGATTCCATTTTGTAGCTTGTGCCTGTAGCTAGCAGGAGAATAAGCAATTTTACTTAATCTTCCTGGAAAGGAAAAGTGATAAGCAGAATTTGTGGCTCCTAAAGAGAGAGATGTGGGTCAATGTGCAGGAATCTGAAAAGTATAGTTGCTAAAAGTCAGTTTTCCAAATCTTCTTTCCTTCTTTGTATGCCCCTCACATAATCCATGAGGACAGGGGACGGGCAAAGTGAGAGGGAAACATATCCAAATATGTGGTATATTTGCTTCTTATAGAGTAGATATTCTTAGATCTTGAAGTGATAACTGGAAGTCAGCGTTGGATGACTTATGTTATGGGCTTACAAATTAAATACCTCTCTCATTGGATTTAAATAGATGTTATGGATTGTCCAGTGAATAAACAAGCTATATTTTATGTTTAGTTTCTTTATTATGAGGCTAAATCCTGTTAGTCTCAATAACTCTGCATAATTCCCCTGGAGGAGAAGACAAAAATAAAGAGAAAAGAGAAAAATGATGACTGTGAAAATCCACCAGTTGTAGATTACATAGGTATAACTTAAGCAAGATGCTTGGACCATCCGTAAAGCACTTGGCCAACACTAGACTGCACCATTAGCTGAACTAGGCTTCTAGTTTCAGAGCAGATGGATTGTATGTAAACCTTTTGCACACTGAAAAGACAAACATGCATTGTGGATGAATCACATAGTAATGGCATGTAATCCATGACATTTCAATAAACATTTAAATGAAATGCATTTTTTATACAGGACGAAGACTGGTCTATTAGCGTTGAGCTTCGTCCATGTCCGAGTGGTCAGTCAGGAACGTGCTTAAATAGTGTTACACTCCTCTTGAATTCGGTAAGTAATCAGCTTCCTAAAGTTTATTCAGAGCAAAATCAAATCAATTACTTCACAAACTGAGAATTTTTGAGGTTAGAGAAGAGAGGCTTTACTGTGTAAACTAAAAGCATAAATAAGACTGATAAACCCATGGAGGGGCTGGATAGTTCCAAGGATTCTTAGGTATACCCTAGGCATACAGCTAATGTGCTAATCACAGATCAACCTCATGTGCCTATTAAATTATTAAACTCTGTGAACCATTTAAGAAGGCAACTGTATTTATTTAGACTGTCATGTATTTGGAACTGACATTTTAATTGGAGATGACCTAAATAGGGAGGGTGGCCACCTAGCTTGGTCTGTGATACTTATAAGCCACTTGACCTTTGGAAATCCAAGGTCCCTTCTTGAGTCTCAGTCTCCTCATCTACACGTTAGAGATGAAAAGTCCTTTATAATCTTGCTCAAAGAACTGGTATAAGAAATGCTTTAAAAATGTTCTATATTTTAGATATTTATAAATTAATCCAATAAAATTAAACATTTTATGACACATTTCAGTTTCATATATTACACTAAAATGAATGAATATTGTAAATTAATATGAACTAACAATGTGCTTTAATTATTAGTCTGTTTCAGTTGACAAATATATATTCAATAGAGATGGAACAGTCACAAATGACAAGATTAGAAATCAAGGTTATTACTATTCAGGTAAGTTTAATAATATCATTAAAAAACAAACATAAAGTACATTAATTTATTCAATTTTTAAGATAGTAAACGTTTCTGCTTTTTAAAATATATAAAGTATAAAAGCATTTTAAGAAATAAAAACTGTTTAATATGTTATTATTGCTATTAATGTTAAAATTATTTTAACAGACCAAATACAGATCTTCAAAGTATCTTCCTCATACCTTCAAGCAGAAACATACTTTCATACAAAAATACAAATACAAATTGCTCCTGTGATGCAATTATATATTTCCATGCCACCCAACCAATTCACAGACACTGTAGGTAAGTCCTCTAGGTATGTTTTTATTTCCAAGTCTCTAATGTGACCATCATTTATTGCAACTTTCAATTGTCTCAATTAATGACATTAGGATCATAAAGCATGTTTACTTAATCTTCCTTTCCACGTTGCAGTAAAATAATTATGACGTACAGTGAAGACAGCTTTATTTATTACAAAATCTTTTCCAAGTGATTTTCAACAATTTAACCATTTTAAGGTCTTTAAATTAGGTGAGATTTAATAATATATTTTATATATCACTTTGATAATGTACATTATATATCACTGATAATATATCACTCTGCTGTATATCACTTTGCTATATGTTACTAAAGTTTTGCCCTGTAGAAGAATAAATGAAAATATTAGAGACATAAATCTTTAAAAAAATCAAGTTTCAAACACAAGCTACATAATAATTTGCCTTTCTACTGATATATTACATGGTCATATCTTTTACTGAGTTTTTCTATCAAAGAAATGAGCTCTTATATACTGTCTTGAATGTCAAAGCAAAAAAAATAATAGAAATCCCACAATTACTCATTTAGAACAATCTAAGCTTTTGTAATATACTTTCGCTTAAGAAGGTGACTTTTTTATGCATAGGAAAAAATGTAATTCATGGGTCATAAGAGTCCAGATAAGATAGACAGATAGCCCTTAACATAATTCACCTCTCCAGGCCGAAACTGAAAATTCGCAGTCATAAAGCATGTTTCCTACAATGTTGTCAAAGGAGGTTAAGTTACAGCAACAAACAGGAAAAACATAATATTCAAGTCAGATGTTCTTTCAGTGCTCATGTGACTACAAAAGGGGGTAGCAATCTGAAGTGTCATGAAATTTTACTTGTATGTGTAAATACTAACTAAGACAATTCTCAGGTGTTTTCTACATGTTTTGATTTGAGCAAAGACCTGAATATGAATGCAAAAAGTTGAGTGGTTGAGAGGATGTTAAAATTTGTTCTGTGCTCTACACAGGACTCTGTGGTTCCTACAACAACAGAGCAGAGGATGATTTCATGTCAAGTCAGAATATATTAGAGAAGACATCTCAGGCGTTTGCGAGTTCTTGGGAAATGATGTCCTGTCCTAAAGGAAGCTCTGCTTCATGCATCAGCATAGAAACAGGTAATGTTAACTGAACATCAGGTTCTGTAGTCAAAAATTAGGTGCTAGGAATTATATGCTTATCCTGGTAATAGTATGGGACTGTCAGGTAATCCTGGTTTTAGCAGTGTTTGTTGTACTGACCCAGTTTTATAGGGAACAGCGGAGAAACTGTCTAGCTGGCTGAGGACACTCTCAGAAAACACGTCTCTCATTAGGGAAGGGAGGAAAAAGACACAGATGTCTTTTTCTATACCAACTCTTCCTCTTTGTACAGTTTTCTCCATAGTTATGGAACAATAGGTTTAGAAGAGACTTTACAGATCACTTAGTTTATTATTATTTGTCTTTAATTTAGTGGTGGAAGTGATCACCGGTTGGAATAGCAAGCCTCACCCAAACCGTGAGACACGACGATACTGCCATAGCTAGATCCAGGTCTCCTAACCACTGTTATCATGTGTATTAGTTATAAACTGTACACCTGTATGATTCAGCTCATGTTTTAGCTGACTAAAGACTTTCATACATTTTAGTTCAGTTAATTTCCACAGAGACTCGTGAAGGACATGGATGATGTTATGACCCCCACTGATGTAAATGCCCATAGTGGAGATTAGATATAGTGTTCATAATAAGGTGTAATTCAAGTGTTTTGAGTCTAAGTCTTGCTCTGATTGTTCGCAGTATTGTTGATTTTATTACACACTTCATTTTATGCTGCTTCTGTCATAAATAATGGAATGTAGTGGAAGGTAAGTTAAAATATATCATGTTGCTGTGTTAATTAGATTTCTATGTTAATCTGCATATTTGAAAGAAATGTCTGATCAGCTTATAATAACATTTAAAAATACTAAAGCAATTTCTTTGGTAAGTTTCATGTACTTGTTTTGATTTGAAAGATGAGTTGATAAATGCATTTATATCAGCATGGTGATACATATTTCAGGGTTTTAATTGTCATTATCTTGTTTTGTGGGTGTTGCAGTGAAAACAATTAAAATGAGAATAGGTGAAAAGAATGTATATCTTATAAGAAACCAAGCCAATTTATGTGAAGTAGACTATATGTTGATACTTCTGAGAGGTATATAAATTAACTTTCTCAATTTTCAGTGTTTTATATATACTTAACAAAATAAAATACAGAAAATTAAACTATACTTCAATAAGCTGTTAACAATGTTTACATAAAAAGTGGTAATACCTGGTTAAAAGTTTGTCAAAATTTTAGTAATAATTGGCCTCAATGTCCTTTTAATAGATTTAGTCATCTTCCTTTATTGATTCCTGGTGGCAGTAACTTTTAAAAGCCAATCAACAAACAGTTAAAAAAAATTTGAGCAATGTTTGTCCTAGTTATGGTCATCAAATTAAAGAATTTGCAAATCATTGAACAAAACATTTTTTACTTAGGTGCTATTTTTGTGACTTTTTTTTTCTATTAATTTACAATGAGACTAGTTATTTATAAACCAACCATCAGTTAAGGCATTAAAAAATAAAATCAGTGTATTTGAATTATTGATACTGGTTGTCATAATGTATGACCTTCAAAAATACTGATCTGACCTTCTGGGGTGACAGTGGCGAGGTGGTGGTGGCTTCATTCACCAACTTCTCATAATTCAGACATAAATATCTGTTTTAAATTAAAGGACACCTAAATGAATAATCTGGTCCCTTTATTCCTATATTCCTATTTTTATATAGAAACTGCATTTCCGAAGATTAACTGATTAAATACTAAAGTCCAAAGCTAATACAGATTTGCCTCACGTTGTTTCTGATTATATCCTGCTACTTTTGTATGTAGTGATAACAAATTACAGCAAAACACCCTAAAAACACACAATTGCTCTAATAAGGACAGAACTATTATAAATAGTTATATATAATAAAAATTTATACCTTCTCTTTCAGCTAAAAAATTATGAAATTTTGATCTAATTTGGAGTGCATTAATTTTCTTCCAGAAAGGTTTGCTGAAAAGCACTGTGGAATTCTTCTTGATTCAAGTGGGCCCTTTGCTTCCTGCCATCCAATTGTGAATCCTAAATTGTACCATGAGGTATGTGAGGGTCTAACACTAACAGTTTTTTTGAGAAATATTTTGATGATATTAAAAGAAACATGTAGATATTAAAATTTTTCAAACAGGAGCCATTGTCAGTAGATTAAGATATACGTTTAAATTTAACATTGGTTTCTACTTATTTTAATCAATTGTTATACACACCAACTTAAAAAGAAAGATACTATAAAATAACCCCACCTGAGAAAAATCTTCAATAAGTTTCTCATTCTGTCTTTTCTAAGTTCTTTGAAAACTCAATTAATAATTGATTTGTTATTTGGCATTTTTTTGAAAAGAAATAAGTCCGAAAGTTTCAAGGACAGATTTTTTTTTTCCGGGGACAGAAGTGGTCATGAACCAATCATTCTACCCAGTCTACATGTTCTTCTGAATAGTTTCATAATGTAACATAAATTTGTTTCTTATTTTTAAGGAATGCAAAAAATACACTTGTACTTGTGAAAACAGTCAAGACTGCCTGTGTACAATTTTAGGCAACTATGTGAAAGCATGTGCTGAGAAGGAAACTTACATTGAAGAATGGAGAAACGGACGATGTGGTGAGCAGGAGAGAGGCTTTAGATAAACTACTTTCTTCTCAATTTTACAATAGAGTGTGTGTGTGTGTGTGTGTGTGTGTGTGTAGTTTAGGCACATGCGTTAACAGATTTGTACTTGCTTCTTTCAAAGGTAATTCTCTATTTTTTTTTAAAACATTTGTTCAATCCTTGCATTTTCACTTTGTGATTTATTTCTTTTTTCTTGATTTCCTATATTCATACTTAAATAAGAACAGAATATACATGCATTTT